>NC_091269.1:20017500-30017500 GCF_042477335.2 Ovis canadensis | reverse complement strand
AGTGTCCAACTACACCAATGAGAAACAAATTCTGAAATGAATCCTAATTATTCTTGTATCATCACCATCAAACACATGAACAGAATGATTCTTCTATAAAACTTGATTCTAGGCACCATGGTTCATATGGTTTGGGTAGAGGAAACCTTACTCCTTCAAGAGTATGCTTAGAAATGGAATGAGTAAATTTTGATACAATTAACTGAAACAGGAGACAATTATTTCAATGTATAAGAGAAATCACATGCATTCAAATTTCCATACATTTTAATGAGAGGGCTATGGAATAAATAAGACAATATATATGTCAAACTAAATTGATTAAAAAATTTTTCCCACAATACATCTCTTTGAACTTGGACTAGAGGAGAGCAGAAAAACACAAGAAAAGGAGAGACAGTGCTGTACATGGGACACAGGTTTTTGTTTGCAATGGCAAGTTAGTAAGTCTAGTGTAGAGAACTAGGTTGTCTGCATTGGAGAATACGGTTTGTTCAAGAGGATAAGCAAAGGGAAAATAAATGCACTCCTTTTAAGTACTTTATCTTCGAAATGGCAGGAAACGAAAAGGCAAACTAAAAAAAAAAATAAAAAATAAATCCCTCAACTTTCAGTTGCTGTTTCTATATGCTTCCCTGGTAGCTCAGCTGCTAAAGAATCTGCCTGCGATGTAGGAGACCCCCATTCAATCCTGGGGTCAGGAAGATCCCCTGGAGAGGGGTAGGCTACTCACTCCATTATTCATGAATAATGAGGGCTTTCAAATAGGAAAAGGAGTACGTCAAGGCTTCCATGTCATGAACCTCCACCCATAGCTCTTCGCACTCTATCAGATCTAATACCTTGAATCTATTTGTCACTTCCACTATATAATCATAAGGGATTTGCTTTAGGTTTAAAGATAATGTCCATACAAAAGAATTCACCCTTTTTAGTATATGGCTTACTGAGTTTCATAAATGTTCACTGTAGTGTATCCATGTCCACAATCAAGATATAAATTTCCATCACCCTAGGAAGGAACCCATGTCACTTTGGGTCCGCACCCTTCTACTTCCCCATCCCTGGCAACAACTGCTCTGATTTCTATTCTTGAACTTTTTCCAGAATGCCTTACGAATTAAAGCCTTTTGGGTCTCCCTGGTGGCTCAGATGGTAAAGCGTCTGTCTACAATGCAGGAGACCCGGGTTGGAGCCCTGGGTTGGAAAGATCCCCTGGAGAAGGACATGGCAATCCACTCCAGTACTATTGTCTAGAAAATCCCATGGACAGAGGAGCCTGGTAGGCCACAGTCTATGGGGTTGCAAAAAGTCGGACACAACTGAGCGACTTCACTTTCACTTTCTTTTATTGAGCATATCTGATATGTGGGAGACACGTAATTGTATGAGTTTATCTCTAGATTCTGAATTATGTTTCATTGATCTATAATCTATCTTTATGCTACTATCACTGTTTTGATTACTGTAGCTTTATATTATGTTCTGAATCAGGAAGCGTGAAGTCCTCCACCTCTGTTCTTTTTTCAAAAAAACTTTTGATTATTTTGGGTCCTGTGAATTTCCACATAAATTTTTGGATTAGTTTATCAATGTCTATAAAAATCTGAATGAGATACCAATAAAGTTTAACTGAACCTACTGATAAAAGTGGAAAGAACTGTCATCTTGACAATATTAAGCCTTTTAATCAATGACCAGGAGATGAATTTCCATTTATTAAAATTTAAATATTCATTAATTTTTCTTAGCCAACATGTTCCTTCTCTCAGAAAGTTATCTTCCCTTAGCAGTGTTTCGTAATTTCTGATGCATAAGTATTTTACTAAATTTACTTATACATATTAATTTTTGTTAATAAGATAATTTTAATTTCAATCGCAAAAGTTCATTGGTAGTATATAGATATGCATACATGCATGCATGCTAAGTCGCTTCAGTCACTTTAGTGTCTGACTCTTTGCGACCCCAGGCACTGTAGCCTGCCCGGCTCCTCTGTCCATGGCATTCTCCAGGCAAGAATACTGGAGTGGGTTGCCATACCCTCTTTCAGGGGATCTTCCTGACCCGGGGATCAAACCCATGTCTCTTATATCTCTTGCATTGGCAGGCAGGTTCTTTACCACTAGCACCACCTGGGAAGCCCAAGATATGCATATTGATCCTATATTCTCTGGTTCTGCTGAACAGTTCACTAGTTCTAAAACTACTTCTGTGGATTGCTTAAGATTTTCTACCTACAGGATCACATCAACTGCCAATAAACATAATTTACTTCCCTTCTAATCTGGATACCTTTAACTTAGTTATCTCTATATTTTTTACAACACCAAGTATTAAAATTGAGCATCTTGTGTTTATTTTTTTTTTCTATCACAGGGAAAAAAAGATTGTCTTTAATTCTTTAGCATAATGCTAGCTGTAAGGTCCTCTGTAGACACCCCTTAATAGATTAAGAAAGTTACCTTCTGTTTCTAGCTTGTTAAAAGTGTTTAGTTTTTATTTTTAAAACAGGAATGGATGTTGATTTTTTTTTTTTTTGCATCTACTAAGAAGATCATGTGGTTTTTTCCCCTTTCTTCTCTTATTTTGGCTTATCACAGTAACTGATTTTTTCCTATTAAACCAATTTTGCAAACAACTACTCACAGAATTTATACACATTGACCAATTTACATAGTGATTTGGTTTGCTATTTCTAACAGAAGAAAAGGGTTGAGATTAGCATCCGAAGTTAATACTGAACCTGCATCAAGTAACTTCTAAAGACAGATGACTATAATGTTGATGTAAAGATGAATGATAAATGGACTGAGGCAGGAAATAGATAATCTATGAAAGTAACAGAAAATTAACAAGACATCTCTTAATTATCAGTTAGTTAAGCTTCAAAATGGAAGAATTTTAAATTAGGACTTTTTTATATTCACTCCTCAGACTACCACATCAAAGCAGTTGGTACTCACTAAACAAGATATACTGTATTCCGTGATGTATCAGTCCCTGCTAACAGAGCAAGACGTGCAAGTATTCCTTCAGTAACAATTTTTAAAGTCTTGTTTTCTCTCCTCATAGGGAACCCTTGCTGAAACACTTCAAGTACTAGAAAAAGATATCAGTGGGCTGAAAAGTGAATGGAAGATGAGGAAGAGGATTTAGCAACTATCAACTACTCTTTTAAGCCTGAATAGGAAGGAGGATATCTGTAATGGTTTCTTGAGTTATTCCAGAATACAATATGTTGCTATGGTTGTCTCTGTCCCAAATAAATCAATGTACTTTTATTTCCATCTCTAAACTCTGTTGTTACATGATCTATGGATTCTATTGTCAAGTACACTCTTCGAGTCATGTCTTGGCATTTACTGTAGCTGGATTACTAAAATTTAGAGGAGGGCACCTTGCTCACTCTGTCATTCTGATGTAATGCACCTTCAAATTTATGGTCAGCCAAAAGCCCAGTGCAGAGAAGACAGGATCTACAGAGAGTGTTTATCCTATTGTCACAGGAGACTTTCAACAAGATGTGCCAGGTTTCTCACTGATGAATACATCACACCCTCCCTGCACAATGGCAGGAATCAGTCCTGCTGAGTATTAATAAGACAGAAGTCTCAAGACCTGTCACATCCCATCACACAGTGAGGTCTAGCTAAGTGATGGCTGACACAGACAACTGTGATTTGCCATCATCTCAGTATAAGGAAAAGAAAGTAGCAACATGAAAGGGTTTTACTCCCTCTTGAATTCATCCATCCATTTACTCATTTATTAAATAATGACAGCTGATGACATGTATTAAAGGCATTCTATGCTAATCAGTGTTACATTTTCTCTTAATCCTCACAGCAACCCTATGAGGGTTTTCATTTTGGAGATAGAGGAGTTTAGGAACTTAAAGAGCTCGCAAGTTTCCATTAAGTGCTGAGCAGTTTGCAAAATACAAAAATACAAAATATATGTCATCATGCTTATCACTGTAGACATTAACAGTACAGAATGAGAAAATAGACTTTTAAGAAAATGTATTATAATCAGATGATATTAAAAATAGTCAATATTATTTTAAAATGCTTTATGAATACCATGCAGTTGTGTGTATCTTATATTCATTATCTTTTACTATTCATAAGCCTCTGAGATAGGCTCTTTGACTGATTTTTGATTCAAAAATCTTGAATTTTATAGATGAGGAAACTGAGGCTTACAGAGGTTAATTAAATCGTCAGAAGTTATTAGCTAGTAAATGATGAATGCTGCGATTGAGACATTTTTCCATATGCTGTAAGAACACAGAGAAAAGAGCAATTAACCAAATTGGATGCTCAGTTAAAGCTTCAAAGAGAACTGTTTGACACTGGAACTGAAGCTTGAAATTTGCGAGTGGGAGTTCACGTGGAAAGAGAGAGGAAAAATTTCAGACTTAAGGAACAGCTCAGGGAAAGACATGCAGTTGCCACAGATTCGGGGAACAACCAGAAGGCCAGTAGTGCTTGAGGCAAGGGTAAGTGAATGTGTCAGTGAAAGCACAGAAGGATATAAATGGAGTTTGGGAATAAGTTGTTTAAGGGCCTTGCATAATTTTTAAGAAGTCCAGTTTAAACAACACAATGGTTAACAAATCAGGTTCTCGAAATTCAACAATTCTAGGTAAGAATCCACTTAGCACTATCATTTATTAAATACATTAGCTTGACTAAGAAACCTTATCTAATCCACTATTTCTTCATCTGTAAAATGGGAATAAGTATAGTAACTATTCTGTAGGTTGTTAAAGCAGTAAATGAGATATAGCACTTCTATAAGATGTGGTGGTATACAGATGTAAAAAGACTTCAATGAAAGTTATTCTCATCATTATTAACAAGTTTATTATCATTATGGTTGAGACAGACTTAGATGGTGGCCGGTGGAAAATACAAGTAACAAAGGAAAAGTCTAATAAATGAAAATAGGTCCTTTTACCTGTTCCCTGCTATTTGATAGGAGTTGTTCCTATCAAATACAGAATCAATATTTCACTTTCACTTAACTGCATCAAAGGAATCAGAGCATGAATATACTTGCTGAAGCCAGAAAATGTCTTGATCATTAATGCTGTGGGAGAACAACTCAGCCAGGAGCTGCTAGCAAGTACTGATACACAGGCCAGCCACTGAGGTCAAATCCAGGGTTCAGGGTGTGCCTTGGCAGCTGGTAAAAACACTGGAATGAAGTCAAGTTGTTCTGACTATAATGTAAAAAATACCAATTATCCACACTACAACTTTAATGATAATTTGGAGGTTCAGGAAGCAATACCTAGCTCTGCAAAGAAAAGGATTAAAAAAGAAAAGCAGACAAGCAGAAGATGAGACGTATATCATACTGACCGTAGAGGAAGAAGGACTATAGAGTAAGGAGCCCTGTCTTACGGGTTATTCCAATATGGAGCCTAAATAGCTGAGGATGCAGAGTGCAGGTCAAAGCGGGGTTTGCTTCAGCATAAGAGAAAAATGGATAGCACAACTTAATTTTGATTGCCCCATATGATGGAGCTAAGGTTACTTCTCTCCTTCCTATCCTTCATTTAAACGAGCTGAAACTCCTGATTAATGCTTTCCTAAACCTGGCTGAGAAGATTCAAAACATATTGATGCCTGAGTACCACTTCTAGGTACCCAGGGACTCTCACTTCAATGGAACTTCAGTGCCTTAAACATCAGGTTTCTGATAGGTCCCTGGGTTGATTGTAACTTGCAGCCAAGGCTCAGAACCACTCGGGTGGGTAATATGTTACAGACAACATTTCATCCCCTGCCTACGTACGGTTATTCCAAATAATGACAAAACAATGAGCTGTCCTTTGGAAGAATGCATCACCCTGAGAGTGATTAAACAGCTACAAGCTTAATCTATTTTCAGACATTAAAATTAAAAAAAATACACACAGTCTTGAGATAGAGGGTTGGAGGAAGGTAAGGTGGGATATATGTATATTGGCAGTTCATCATTTTCTCTAAAGAACAATCTGGGAATATGTTATGATTTGCATTACTCTACTTGAGCTTTTGAATTAAAATTTAAATAGCGGGATCTGTCTGTGCTCAGTCACTAAGTCGTGTCTGACTCCTCGTGACCCCATGGACTTGCCAGGCACCTCTGTCCATGGGATTTCCCAGGCAAGAATCCTGGAGTGGGTAGCCATTTCCTTCTCCAGGGGATTTTTCCCCACCCAGGGATCTAACCCGTCTCTCTAGCATTGGCCAGCAGATTCTTCACCATTGAGCCACCAGCGAAGCCCTGATGGGTCTGTATATAAGTATTAATACTATACATGATTAAAATTTTTTAGGAAAAATAAAACCTAAATGTTTAACAATATCGTAACTGGCAATCAACCTTGGATACAGCAATACATCATGTGGCTAGGAAAGTAAAAATTAGGTTGACTATCTCACTGCTTGAAAATCTACATAAGAAAAATGAAGCAAAATGCACAATAACATGCTTTGAAATGATTAAACTTGCTCTAATTTTCACTTTACAAAATTTAGTATTAAAATGTTTTTACTTTATCCAAGTACTAAAATAAAGGATAATTAGATTTTTTTTTTTAAATGACAGATTTGAGAAAAATCAAAGAATAGTGACTGGAAGTAATCTTGCTTGATCAGGCCTCTGAACTAAGCCAACCTACTAGGAAGAATGCTAAAGAAGCTGCAACTGAAAGAATCCATTTAGATTTTATCATTTTCTTTTTTCAAAATTTTACATTCAGTTAATCATTTAATTTTATTTACTTTTACTGTTGAGGCAAGACATGGTTTACTCTGATTAACAGACAAGACATGGAAGCCATGTAAATGTCCATCAACCGATGACTGAATAAGATGTGGTACACACATACAATGGAATACTATTCAGCCATTAAAAAAAATGAAACAATGCCATTTGGAGCAACATGGATAAACCTAGAGATTATCATACTAAGTGAGGTAAATCAGACTGAGAAAGCCAAATATCATCTGATATCACTTATATGTGGAATTAAAAAAATGACAGAAATGAACTTGTTTATAAACAAAACAGATGCACAGACATAGAAAGCAAACTTATGGTTACCAAAGAGAAAGTGTACAGAGGGATAAATAAGGAGCTTGGGATTAACAGACACATACTACTATGCATAAAATAGATAAACAATAAGCTTTCACTGTATAGCACAGGAAACTGTATTCAATACCTTGTAATAAACTGTAATGGGAAAAAATCATATATGTGTGCTAAGTCGCCTTAGTTGTGTCCAGCTCTTTGTGACCCTATGGACTGGAGCCCACCAGGCTATATATATATAAATCACTTTGTTATACACCTGAAATGAAGACTGTAAATCAACTGTTACTTTAATTTTAAAAATATATTAAAAAATAAAATTTAAAAATAGAAAGGAAACTTGATTTTCATGCTCAGGTTATAAATTCAGTCTGTGCAATTCACTGATTATATTTAACAGAAAAAGCCCTATGGTAACAATTTTCTTGGTTATATTTATCAAATTTTATCTAGGTAATAGCCAATCCTAAGGATGGATTTGAAAACAAAGAAGTTTTTGTCCATGTTTTCAACAAAACCACAACTCTACAGAGACAGACAGCAATATTGCTGGGATGATGGTTGAAGTATAACAAACCGGAGAGGAAGTGACTGAAATCAAATGCCATATTGCTAGAAAGAACAATGACAAGGAGCTGTCTCCTTGAGAAGATAAAAATACATGCTGTCAGTAAAATCTGCACTTAGTTTGAAAGTCACAGAAGGCCTGCTTTTGAAAAAAATAGCAAATAATAATATGCAAAAGTGTTTTTTATATATATTCTTTAAATCAGTAGGAATCTAGAATTATAACAGGTGGGGTTATTAGATTTTTAAAATTGATGAAGAGTGGGTGCAGGCATAATGATTTGGGTGGTTTAAACACTTAAAAGTTAACAAATGTGGCTTGAAATTATACAGGAGTTCCAGAACTCAGACCCTCCTGTTATCAGTTCTACCCTACAGATCCTACTTTCTAACAGACTTAATAGATTTAATATAATTATCATGAATATCTTATTAACTTATTATTTTATTTATTCAATTTCTGGATCTGAACACTCCTTTTCTGATTGTAACTTCTGTCCTAAATCACAAAAATGAACAAAAAGGTTTTATGTGACACAATCATCACACTGTTTCTTCCCATTAATTTCGCTTCTGAAATGCTGTTCTACCAAACACACAATAGATTCTTGCTAATTGTTACTGGATGCATCTATGGTACCTTTTATGTTTTGGTTCTATTTTAATAAGAAAACAGACTGAAATCAGAATTTCAGAATTATAACATTAATAACAGAGACACAAAGAATATAAAAAAATAAACATTTTCACATATGAGGGACAATGGATTCAGATTTTATTTTTATCTTAAATCACATCTGTCACTCTGATTATTTGCTTTCATCAGCTTACTTGAAATGATATTTTTATTTGCAAAACATCACTACTGAGAAAATCAATTTTCTATTGCACTGTTAGCATCTAGACCAGTGTGTTTAAGCCAGACTTCTTGTTTGGACACATGTTACTAAGGCTGTGTAATCCTGGGCATTATCTTTACCTCTAATCAACTATTAAATGACAGAGCAGGACTAAAGAGATCAGAAGATTACTTCAAACTTCAAGTGTATAAATTTCAAGGATTCTTATATGTTGCACCTTCCTGAGTGAAAAGGAACAGACCAAAACAAAGAAGAAGTGACTTGTTTAGTATATTCTAAGTAACTAGTTGATGAAACAATAGGATGAAATAATTCACCAAATATTTAGTGGCCATCTGGCTACCTACCATGTGCCAAGTCCTCTGCTAGGAGCTAGGAGTATATGAATAAAATGCACATATTCCTGCTTTTGTGAAGCTGAGGTGCCAGTGGGAAAGACAGAAAATACCCAAGACAACAAATACATCAAGTAATTACAAGTGGCAAATGCTAGGAAGAAACTAAAGCAGACTATGCAATCAAGCAATGGGGGATGGGATGATTTCTCTCCTAAGGGGGTGACTTCTAGGCAGGATCCTAAAGGATGATGATGAGCTAGAAATGAGCTGGTCATGAGCAGAAATGGAGGAAAAACATTTTTCCAGGAAATGGAAATTTGGACCAGTACACACAGGTATGTGTCTGTTTCTATGATCCGACATTCACACACTGTCATTTAACTTCCAGATCTCAGGAAAGGCTCCCAAGTGAAAGGCTTAGAAATGTAGGCAATAAAGAAAATTAACTACATCAGAAGAACTGCATTTAATTTCTTACAATTAACTTGATCTCATTTTAAAATGCTGAATTTATTTAGACATTCCAAATTTAAGTGTAGTGAGATATTCCAAATAAAAGTGTTTAACAAACTCTTTAACTTTTCTAAAAGTTATCTTCTATCATGTTTGTGGAAGGCAAAAAATGAGAACTCCTAGAGCAGACTGAACTTGCTGGATGGCAGCAATGATGATTTGCAAATGAAAAGAGCACAGTCTTTTCATTCAATAATATCCCATGGAATGCATGGGAGATTGCTGTGGCAAATTCTGAGGCAGTTTTGAATTGCACTGTGTAGACACTATTCATATTTCTGATAAACTGTTGACAACACACTTCTATTTGAAATCGCCAGAGAAATGTTTCCAATCAAATAATTCATTAATAGCAAGTGAAATATAGATCAGTTCACTTCAGTCGCTCAGTCATGTCCGAATCTTTGCGACCCCATGAACTTCAGCACACCAGGTCTCCCTGTCCATCACCGACTCCCAGAGTCCACCCAAACCCATGTCCATTGAGTCGGTGATGCCATCCAGCCATCTCATCCTCTGTTGTCCTCTTCTCCTCCTGCCTTCAATCCCTCCCAGCATCAGGGTCTTTTCCAATGAGTCAACTCTTTGCATCAGGTAGCCAAAGTATTGGAGTTTCAGCTTCAGTGTCAGTCCTTCCAATGAACACCCAGGACTGACCTCCTTTAGGATGGACTGGTTGGATCTCCATGCAGTCCAAGGGACTCTCAAGAGTCTTCTCCAACACCACAGTTCAAAAGCACCAATTCTTCTAGATATTCTCTTTTCCAGTAATGTATAAAACCTGACCACAGGAAACAATACAACTAAATGGCATAAATCCTTTGATACTTTTGAAAGAACCCCTGAAAGAGCATTAAGAATGTCATTATCAATGTTCACTCAATTAACAGGTATGACTGTGGGATAAGATGCTGTCTATGGTTTACTCTCTAAGTGTTAAGCCTAGGTTATTGCATGATTTTGCTGCACAACTTTCCACCATGTGTGTTTTTAAATGAAGTCAACCCCTCCATAGGTGTTTTTTGGATGCCTGCTGTGTGTTTGGCACAATTACAATACCGAGTTCCTTAACTGATTAGAGGAGACTAATACAATTATTTCTTGATGCTGTGTGATACATATTTCTGAGACATAGTGGGAACATATTAAAATCAGAGTTGTTTCAAATTTTCATTCTGAAGTTAGTTCTGGTATGAGCCTAGAGCAGATAATTTCTTTAGCTGAAGTTGCTTCATCTAGAAAATATATGAATAATCATAATGAAGATTTTTGAGAAAATTCAATGAGGTAACATCTCTGACTTGACACATTAGAAATGGCTATTTGTTGTGTACTGTAAGTGGTCAACAACTGGTTAGAACATACGTATATACATGTGCATATATACATATATAGTCATATATATGTTTCTACATGCCTGTACATAAAACACATATATTACCAACGGTGATAAAGAATTTTGGGTCAACTTGACAGTCACAAAATGCCCGATTCTTGATTAAACATTATTCTGGGTGTGTCTCTGGAAGATGCTTCAAGATAAGATTAACATGTGAATTGGCAAATGCAGAAAGGAAACTGGCCTCCCCAGGGCTTCCCAGGTGATGCTAGTGGTAAAGAACCCACCTGCCAATGCAGGAGACATAAGAGACACAGGTTAGATCCCTGGGTGGGGGAGATCCCCTGAAGGAGGGCATGACAACCCACTCCAGTATTCTTGCCTGGAGAATCCCATGGACACAGGAGCCTGGTGGGCAGCAGTCCATAGGGTTGCAAAGAGTTGGACACAACCGAAGCAACTTAACGTGCATGAGTGCAGTGTAGGAAGGCCTCATCCCATCCTAGAGACCTGACAAGAGCAAAAGAAGAGTGAGAATTTACTCTGTGTGTGAAGGTATGGGCAACTGTCTTCTCCTGCCTTTGGATCCAGGCTGGAACTCGCACCATAAGCTCCTTTGGCTTTCAGGCCTGCACTCAGATGGAACACACCATGGGCTCTCCTGGGACATAAGCTTGCCAGCTTCAGCTCTTGGGGTTTCTCAGCCTCTGTAATGGGTGAGCCAATTTCTTATAACAAATGACACAGTTGACCCTTGAACAACACAGCTTCAAACTTCTTAGTTCCACTTACACGTGGAATTTTTCCCAATAAATATGAACAAGAGTACTATAGCTTGCATTTGTAGATGTGGAGCCACAGGCACAAATGGGGAGGTGAGGACTGGTTCCCCTAAACCCAGCAATATTATTTTTTAATATTTATTTATTTGGGTGTGAGAGGACTTAGTTGCTTCACTGGAAATCTTTGTTACAACATGCAAGATCTTTAGTTGTGGCATGTGGGATCTAGTTCCCAGACCAGGGATCTAATCCAGGCCTCTTTCATTGGGAGTGCCGAGTCTTAGCCACTGGACCACCAGGGAAGTCCTCATCTAATGTTATTCAAAGCTTCTGATTCTCTGGAGAATCCTGACTAGTCCATCTACGTATGCAACCAACTTGACTTTTGTCGTTTCCTGATTTTTTCACTGCTGCTTTTTACATGGGTTAGATAGGTGGAAAGAGTTCACACAATACTACCCACTGAGGGCTAGATTGATTCTCTGCTCCCCTTAACTACTATGTCTGACCTTATGAGGCAAGGCTAGAGCTGACTCAGCCTTCTACAGCAGAGCCTTCCTGAGTCCTGGAGACCATACGGACACCCACAGATGTTTACTACAGGGAATACTCAAGAAGGGATGTTACCAGTTTTGAAAGGTTCAAGTTTCTGCTAGAAAGTCACCTTTTCTTCTGTGAGCTTATATAATCTTTAAAGATACACTTAAACTAACTCCTTGGAAGGAAAGTTATGACCAACCTAGATAGCATATTCAAAAGCAGAGACATTACTTTGCCAACAAAGGTCTGCCTAGTCAAGGCTATGGTTTTTCCAGTGGTCATGTATGGATGTGAGAGTTGGACTGTGAAGAAAGCTGAACACCGAAGAATTGATGCTTTTGAACTGTGGTGTTGGAGAAGACTCTTGAGAGTTCCTTGGACTGCAAGGAGATCCAAACCAGTCCATTCTAAAGTAGATCAGCCCTGGGTGTTCTTTGGAAGGAATGATGCTAAAGCTGAAACTCCAGTACTTTGGCCACCTCATGCGAAGACTTAACTCATTGGAAAAGACTCTGATGCTGGGAGGGATTGGGGGCAGGAGGAGAAGGTGACGACAGAGGATGAGATGGCTGGATGGCATCATCAACTCTATGGACGTGAGTTTGAGTGAACTCCGGGAGTTGGTGATGGACAGGGAGGCCTGGCGTGCTGCGATTCATTGGGTCGCAAAGAGTCTGACACGACTGAGCTACTGAACTGAACTGAGACTAACAATGTATCAACTATTGTAGGGAAATGTCTAGAAACGCTAAAAATGCCTTGTTCTTAAATCAAGTTTAGCATTTGCAAGGCCACCTAACTCTTGAAAGGAGAAAGTGAATATAAATGCCTTTATCTGAATAATGTCTTTGCCTCCTGATTTTCAGCAGTCAGAAAACTGATTTTTCTACGCTCACAAAAAAAAGAACATATAATGAACACATATGACCAAAAATCAGTGTCTGCTATCAACTGCTACAGAAAGCAATACAAAATAAAGTGGCGGCCCAAAGCAATAATAATGGTTTATTATTCTTCAGAGCATCTGTTGAACATGAACTGGAGTAGAGTGTGACTGGGTATATCTACTTAGGGTCTCTCATGCAGTGTAGTCATGTGTTGGTTAAGACTTTGAACTGGGGCATCAGCATCCCAGAAGGCTCATTCACATGGCTGGCAAGTTGGTGCTGGCTGGTGGCCTATGGCATCAGACCCTGTACATGGTCCTCTTGCTCCAAGGATGCTTCAAGGTTTTCATCATGGCACCTGGCCCCATAATTACAACAACCCAGGAGACCAAAGATGAAGCCTGTGAAGTCTTTGATGACACGGCTTAGAAGTCAAAACCTCTTACTTTAAGAATTGAGGCGGTAACAACAGTCCATCTGTATTCAAGAAAAGAGAACATATTCCCATCTTTTAACAGAGGGTTTTCAGCACCACACTGTAACAACAGTACTATGTCCAAAACAATATACAACCTTCCCACATAAAAAAACAGAGAGTAGGTATGTATGTCCAGCTGTACAAAAAAGTTCCCTGTCTTTTCATAAAATCAATGCACTGAAAAAATCCTTTGACAGTTTAGCAGAATTCACCTGGTATATGATTTCAATATTAGAAACTACTTTAAACATTTAGTGACTAGCCAAAAAATGCATAGTAGGTATTCAATTCTATTTACGGGAACCATTATTACTATATCAACACTGGAGCATTTTTGAAATTTATGTGAAGCACAAATTTTCAGAGTTATCCTAGAAGGAAGCTGTCTTCCATGAGGATGAAGAAGATCCACTGTCTACCTGTATCACTCAAGAGAGCCACTGTCTTCACAAAGCAACCTGGAGCCCTCTGGCTTTACTGGAGCCATAACTCAAAGGCCTATTGTCCAGGAAAATAGTTTTCATGTCCTAAGACAGGTGGTCACAGGCAATATTGGATTTAGCAATGATCATCTATCAACCACAGGAAAGCTTCAAACTGGTCTATGTATCAACTATTAGAGAAGAAGATCTTTGGTTGTCAGCTGATGGATGAAGTCTAGGTTATAGGTGTGCTTAGAAGTAAAGCTAATTGATTTTTGGATATTGCTACAACATGGGAAGCCCATCTAATCCAATTATTTTAATAGAAATCAGAATAAGCAAATACATTCTAAAGGATTTCCTGCAGAGGTCTGTTTTTGCACTCCCACTGACAATCTGATTTCTTTAAGTGCATATTGGGTCAGATGTCTTTTTCTGTGCTTTGTAATTATGTAACTCAAAAAAGACAGTATTTTTACCAGGATACACTTGAAACGCTTCACAAGTTTGTACTAACAGTATGTCATGTATGTACAAAATGCTTTGCATTGAAGTTGCCTTTGAAAGTCAACAAATGCCTCAGCAAATACATGAAAGCTTCCCTAAAACAGGGTCAATATTAGATCTGCTCAAGAGAGCTTACTGCTGCAAGGCCTAGAAGAACCTGGAAAGGTTGCTATTTTAGTTATTGATTTGACTTAAATTACAACAGACCTGCTGTACTGTTGAACACTAGAGTACTTGAAGACCATAAAACATTTCTATCCCCAAATTGTCCTGATGTCAGCTTAAATTTCTGTGTGCATTTCTTGGATGCAAGAAAACTAATATACTATGAGAATTAAAATAGTTTTTCTTGGTAATAATTGAGCACATTTATAGTTAAACATTTGGTATTTGACATGGTAGACAATATACTTTTTTTTTTTTTGACAATATACTTTAAACCTAAGGAGATAAAGAAAGCTAAAGAATAAGAACTAAGGAACTGGTTTTAATCATGAGAAAATGAGGAAGTTCAAATGACAAGGAAACTGGGAGGACAGTTCTCTTGCAAAGAAATATTTGAGATGTTGAAATAAATTTGATGAATGCTGAATACTGTCTGTTAAAAATCTCTCTGCTAGTAACTGTTTAGAGTTATTTATACATAGGTCTTGCTTTGATGATAAAAAAAATACTTATGTCTGCTGCTGCTGCTGAGTCGCCTCAGTCATGTCCGACTCTGTGCGACCCCATAGACGGCAGCCCACCAGGCTCCACCATCACTGGGACTCTCCAGGCAAGAACACTGGAATGGGTTGCTATTTTCTTCTCCAATGCATGAAAGTGAAAAGTGAAAGTGAAGTCACTCAGTCATGTCCGACTCTTAGCGACCCCATGGGCTGTAGCCTATCAGGCTCCTCCGTCCATGGGATTTTCCAGACAAGAGTACTGGAGTGGGGTGCCATTGCCTTCTCCAATACTTATGTCTACCTTCACCCAATTAATGAACTCTTTAATGTAGGAATCCCTAACATTTCAAGTTTCAAATGCAGAAAATCAAGATTTCTAATATCAGTGTAAAAACTACAAAAAAACCCTTGCAAGTTCGTTCTGGTGGGTCTTCAAACATACAGAAGATGCCATATTTGTTAACTGCCTCCTAAGAGATGTATTTTTAAACCACAATATGTAATCATGGAGTTTGAACTTAAATTATGACATAGAAAAATCTGTATAATTTTTTATTTATGTAGATAAGTGTGTACCACATACTAAATTTTTATATTATTTACATTGAAGAAATTACATTTCAGTTATCACTAAATTACAGTCAAACAAAAAATACAAGCTAATGACTTTTGAGAGGCATATCATTCTAACACAAATACCACTAGTCTACTGTTCCTTGGTCACAGAACCCTCTATATCAAATGCAGACTGGGTTAAACTCAGAAGGAGAAGCAATGAGAAAACAGTCTTCTGTCTTCCTGCCTTCAGCAGCCCAACCACTGTCCCTCTGCCTTTTAGGGGAGGGGATTCATCTGGAACAACTGAACTTAAAACTTCCTCCCCATAAGTAACTGTGAACACATTTTCTTATTAGGACCCTGCTGCTGCTGCTGCTGCTGCTGCTAAGTCGCTTCAGTCGTGTCCGACTCGGTGCGACCCCATAGACAGCAACCCACCAGGCTCCCCTGTCCCTGGGATTCTCCAGGCAAGAACACTGGACTGGGTTGCCATTTCCCTCTCCATATTAGGACCCTAAATCGTGCTATTGTCTTCACTGCATTTAAGTGTTCATTTCTAACACCCAGTTAACTTCTTCCAACTAGCCTCTGCTTATTTTCATCCAAACTTCTGATTTTTAAAAATCTCAGTCCTGCAGAAAATTGAAAGAGTCTTCACCCAGACTGATAACTCTGTACATCTACATTTTCTTGGCCAGATCTGTGTTCTCCATCTTCCACCAAGACCACCACATGGGATATGTCCTTTGTGAACCTCAGTTTGGAGACTGAATAGCATAAAGTCACTGAAACCAATCAACTGTTCTTGTGCTTATTTTATGTATCCACAATCTAGCTGTAAAGTGGAGAATGATTTGGATTGACAAAGGGGGGCAGTGGAGTTAAACGATTGGACCTAAGTTCAACTCCACATTTATTTGATTCTCTTTTATAAATGGGTGAAATGCTTCATCTGCATTTACTATTCCACTGCATATATTTAATGAGTTTATTACTTTTGCTTATTACAGATAGCCTGGAAAATTTGACTATTTATTTTCCCTTATGCTCTTTAAAAAGTGATTAAATTAAAACACACACGGAAATTGTTATGTCCTCAGATACACTGATTATTCATCGCCAGTTTGCTTTAGTTAAAGGCTGCAAGAAGATCCCATCAGTCCATCCTAAAGGAAATCAGTCCTGAATAGTCATTGGAAGGATTGATGCTGAAGCTGAAACTCCAATACTTTGGCTACTTGAGGCGAAGAACTG
The DNA here is from genome assembly GCF_042477335.2 of Ovis canadensis. Taxonomy (NCBI): domain Eukaryota; kingdom Metazoa; phylum Chordata; class Mammalia; order Artiodactyla; family Bovidae; genus Ovis; species Ovis canadensis. The sequence goes on along the minus strand of NC_091269.1, from coordinate 30,000,692 downwards.
ATTCATTAGAAAAGACCCTGATGCTGGGAAAGATTGAAGGCAGGAGGAGAAGGGGACGACCGAGGATGAGATGATTGGATGGTATCACTGACTCAATGGACTTGAGTTTGAGCAAGCTCTGGGAGTTGGTGATGGACAGGGAAGCCTGGCGTGCTGCAGTCCATGAGGCTGCAAAGAATTGGACACAAGTGAGCGACTAAACTGAATTGTAAAGTAGAACACATGACAATCAAAATAGTGCTTTCTGAAATGTGTCCTTCAAAAATGCTTATTCCTAAAGACAACAGTATTCCCTGGAGAAAAATAAAAAATAATTCAGAAGATAAAACCTTACTAACTCCATTTTGTTCCTGGAAGATCTGAAGGACATTCTTTGGTTTCATTCATATCAGCTGATAATTGAACACCCCATGTATCACACTTTATAAATTCTGGAACAACTTTACAAGGTATAGAGTTTATGATAAACCCAAGTTGATAATTTGTTTATGGTTTAAATGGAAAAAAAAAAAAAGCAATGGAAACATGTAACACAGAAGGAAAAAGTGAAGATTTTGGAACTATGGAAACTAACACTTAACTTAGTTGCTTATTAACTGAGTGAACTTAGGCAAATTACTTAGCCTCTTTTTACTTCAGCTCTTTAATCTATGAATTGAGAGAAATGATCTTAATCTAAGTATCAAGGTTTTATTGAGATACAGTAGTTAGTGATAACAACAGCTAGCATTTCTCAAGCACTTATAATGTGCCAAGGTTTATATACATTTTCTCCTCTAATTCTCTCAGATGTTCTAGGAGGTCGTTGTACTTGTTTCCCCCAATTCAGAGGAACAGAACTGAAGGTTTAAGAGTTTATAGAATTTCTGTTATTTCACACACTAGTAGAAAACAATCTGGGTTTAGCCATAAGATTATCAAAGTCTTTGATATGAGAATAACAGCTCAAAAAATACTCAGAGGCGGCTGTCATTAATATTTATAAGGCTATTTTATTTGCAAAACACGTTTACAGGTCATACCTGCCCTAATTCTCATTGTAGCCTTGCAAGATAAGTTTGATGCCCATTTTACAGAAAAGGGAGTTGAAGGACAGAGTTTGTGTTATTTTCAAGATTGTCGAGAAACTACTTGCAAATAAATATCTTAGCATATTTCTCTTTACATAAATATGTTTACATAATTGCTTAAATTCTTTCTGCTAGGAATGTCCTTTTACACATGGTGAATATCTGCTAAAATAAAGAAGGAAATAGTATCCTAGAAGGAATAGCCTACAAATGGCTGTTGCAAATAAGCACAAAATTAGAAAAAGCATAAGCAAAATTAGGTCTGCTGCTGCTGCTAAGTTGCTTCAGTCGTGTCTGACTGTGCGACCCGAGAGAAGCAGCCCACCAGGCTCCTCTGTCTCTGGGATTCTCCAGGCAAGAATACTAGAGTGGGTGGCCATTTCCTTCTCCAATGCATGAAAGTGAAAAGTGAAAGTGAAGTCGCTCAGTTGTGCCTGTCTCTTAGCGACCCCATGGACTACAGCCCACCAGGCTCCTCCGTCCATGGGATTTTCCAGGCAAGGGTACTGGAGGAGTGGGAGGCCACTGCCTTCTCCAAAATTAGGTCTGAGCTTTCTGCAAACCTAGACCAAAAAATGGGAGGTGAGGGAAGCAATGAGTTATCCAGCTCTTAAAAACTATTTTAAGAAGGTTATCAGGAGTAAGGTGTCCTGTGGTCCTATTCGACAACCAGGCCAACGAGTAGCAATTTTTTATAGTTCATGTTCCTAAAATGTTCAAAGGCTTTTTTAAAGTTACTTTTCTTTTCTTTTTTTTTTGACCCAGCCAAGCTGCTCGTAGAATCTTCGTTCCCTAACCAGGGATCGAATCCATGCCCACAGCAATGGCAGCATGGAGTCCTATCCCTAGACTGCCGGGGAATGTCCTCCCAAAGGCTGCTAGTGAGCTTCTATTTTAATAAATATAAAATGTCATAAACATTTTAAATATGCATGTCTTAGATATCTAACTGGTTATCAATGGTATTGTACTTGAAATCATTGTGTGAATAAGTCACAATCATTTTGTACCATATTGGCAAACTGATGACAGAGTTCCGTGTATTCCATCATATTTTATTCACTTGAGATACAGACTCTGGCCTGCCGAAAAATATGGTGCAAGACATTAAACAGATTGTCACTTTCCATTTCTCACAATAATTGTTTGTCTGAGATAACTTTGAAGCCATGCAGCACATTTTAGAAAAATAACTACATTAAAGCCAGAGAAATAACTCTCCCTTTGTTTATGGCAGAAAACTGGGTTTGTAAGAGACACTGCTCTTCATGTAGAATAAATATTGTGAAATTCTTTAACCTAAGAAAAAGTATTGCCCCTACCCATCCTTATCCAAGAATTTTTTTTTTAAGTACACAAATTTTCCTAGATGTTCCATTAAGCGTTACAGTGATATGACATTTTCTGCCTTGTGATTTATATGCATTTTTGTAACTTACTGTTTCTGGGTAAAGTCAATATATGATTTAGAAGCCACTGAGACTCTTTCCCAAGTTTTAGACAGAATTTTATTTTTTAATAAATACTTTAAAGAACTTTCAATTTGAATATTTCGTTTATTTTCAGGAAAATACATATAACTATCAAACAGTGGCAACATTTTAAGCATTAAAATATGGCCGGTGAATACACATACTGATAGAGAAAACCACTGTACTTCCATGAGCGTTTTTTACTCACATTTCTTTTATATATTCAAAAATTGATGATGTTGATAAAGGGAAGTATTTGTAAGTTCTCAAAAATTCGATGAAGTGATTTTATCTTCATTTTTAGGTGATATTTGGGTGTAGAGAAGATTTTGTGATAAACTGAGTCTTGCAAATTTCACATTTATAATTCTGCAGTGGATCAACATGAAATAATGGAATACCTCCTCCTGCAAATTTTCTTCTTGATCAAGTTTGGCAGACAGTAGTCGGGTTTGAGAACTGGAATTAGTGATGCATGTAAAACACTCAGGTTCTGCACATCGAATATGCTCAAAATCTAGTTAGCTGTGAAAAGGGACCTCATGAGGAACTAGCAGCCTTCCCAGCAAGACCAGGAACAATCCAAGGACACACCCTCCGACCACACCTTTGTAATGTTCCATGGGAAGTTCTAGCTACTGCAATTTAAAAGAAAAGGAAATAAAATGTATACAGATGGGGAAGGAAGAAATAAACTCGGTTTACATATGCCATGACTATCTATGTAGGACAGTGAAGTCACCCAATTGTGTCTGACTCTTTGCGACCCCAGGGACTGAAGCCTATCAGGCTCCTCTGTCCATGGGATTTTCCAGATAAGAATACTGGAGTGGGTGGCCATCTCCTTCTCTCTCCAGGAGATCTTCCTGACTCAGGGATTGAACCTGTGTCTCCCGCATTGTAGGCAGACGCTTTACCGTCTGAGCCACCAGGGAAGCCCATCTATGTAGTCCATGTATGTAGTCTGTCCAACAGAATAATTTAATTTCTGAATAACAAGTGACTCTAGCAAGGTTGCAGAATTCAAGGTTAATACACACGTCTATCATTTCCCTATACACCAGCAATGAACAAGTAGAATTTGAAGTACAAACAAAATTTACATTAGCATCCAGAAATGAAAAATTTTGGTACAAACTTACATAAATCTGGTTCTACCTGAGAAAAGCACAAAACTCTGGGTGAACGAAATAAGAAGAACAAACAGATACTTTATGTCATGGATTGGAAGAACCCATGTTTGTCACGATGTTAGCTCTTCCCAACTTGATCTATAGACTCAACACAATCCCAATCAAAATCGCAGCAAGTTATCTTATAGATACCATCAAACAGATTCTAAAGTTTACACAGTGAAAGGCTAAAGACACAGAATAAATAGCTAAATATTGAACAAAGTTGGAGAACTGACAACTACCCAACTTCAAGACTTACTATAAAGCCAAAGTAATCAAGACAGTGTGGTATCTGAGAAAGAAAGAACAAATAGATCAATGGAAGAGAATGAAGAGCCGAGCATTAGACTCACATACAATCAACTGACCTTTCACAGAGGAGCAAAAGCCATACAATGGAGCAAAGATTATCTTTTCAACAAATAGTGCGAGAACAACTAGGCATCCACATACAAAAAAAAAAAAAGAAGAAAGAAAAAAATCTAGACAGATTTAACACCCTTCACAAACACAAAATGGGTCACAGACCTAAATTTAATACACAATACTGTAAAATCCTAGAAGATAACAGAGGAGAAAATCTAGATGACTTCAGGTATGGAAGTGATTTACTTTTTAGACATGATACCAATGGTATGATCCATGAAAGAAATAATTGATAAGCACAACTTCATTAAAATTAAAGACTTCTGCTTTGTGAAAGGCTGTCAAGAGTATGAGAAGATAAATGACAGACTGGGAGAAGATGTTTGCAAAAGACACATCTGATAAAGCATTGTTTATCCAGAAAATACAAAACAAAAACAAAATAAAAAAACCTCTTAAAATGCCAAATAAATTAAAATGAACAATGCAATTAAAAAAAAATAGGCAAAAGACAGGAACAAACTCCTCACCAAAGAAGATATACAGATGGAAAATTAGCATATGGAAAGATGCTCAACATTCCACAAGATTGGGGAATTGCAAATTAAAACAAGATACACACCAATTAAAATAGCCAGAATCCGAAAACACTGACAACACTAAATGCTGACAAGGATGTGGAGCAACAGAAAGTCTCATTCATTGCTGGCTGAGAATGCAAAATGGTACAACTGCTTTTGGAAGAAGGCTTAGCATTTTCTTACAAATGTGATCCACCACTAACTCTCCTTGATATTACTCCACATCAGTTGAAAACTTACAACCTTGAAAAAATCTGTTCAAGAATGTTTACAGCAGCTTTATTCATAATTTTCATAACTTGGAAGCAACCAAAGTGCTTTCAATAGATGAAATGTATCAATAAACTATGGTCTATCAGACAATGGAATATAATCCAGTGCTTAAAAGAAATGAGCCATCAAACCAGGAAATGATTTGGAAGAATCGAAAATATGTATTATTAATTGAAGGAAACAAGTGAAAAGGCTACATACTGTTTGACTTCAACTATATTGCATTTTTGAAAGAGTAAAACTATAGAGGCAACAAACTTATTTGTGCTTATTGGGGTTAGATAGGAGTGAAGGATGAATAGGCCAAGCACAGAGGATTTTTTAGGGCAGTGAAATTGCTCTCTAGGATATTTAATGGTGAATAAATTATACACTTGTCAAAACCCACAGAACATATAATGTCAACAGTAAACTCCAATGTAACCTAAGTACTTTGTGTGATAATGAATAAGTGTCCATGTAGGTTCTTGCAATCAATACACTGCTCTCACGGGGAATGTTGATAATGTTAGAGAAGGGTCGGGGGTATGAGGGACCCTCTGTATTGTCCCTTCAATTTTGCTGTGAACCTAAAACTTCTTTAAAAAATAAAGTCCAATTAAAAAAAAAAACAAAAACCCAGTGCCTTGAAGTAAGCTGTACTTTAAGATACAATTTCCAAAGTTATCTTTATTATCATTCACAAAAGAAATTCCAACTGAAATAAGTACATAATGTGTCTGCTCTGGAAGAATATAAATGCTGTGATATCAGGAAGTTTATTAACAACTGAATAAACAAAAATATTGTGCCCAGAACAGCATCTGCCCACTGCCATGAATATTTGTGAAACAATTGAAAATTGACCAGATTAATTATCTTACAAACAGGGGTAAATGACTTATATAAAAATATAACTTAAAAATTTAGAATTTTGAATATCTACCTCATAGAAAATATTCTATTTCCAGTTGTTAAAAAGTTTGTAGAAAATAGGGAGGAAAAAAAAAAACAAACCCAGTATCAATAGACATTTAAATAAATGTTATTTAGAAAAACAAAGACAAAATTAAAAGAGATAGATTTAAGCTAATTTAATCAATACAAACCAAAACATGCATCAGGTTAAGATGCCAAAAGTCTAACTGTATGCTCTTTTTGTTATCTTCTATAGTATTTTTACAATACCTATAGAAAGTCTAAAACATATCATTGGAAAATCAGCTTATATTAGATTAACTTCCCCAATATAGATGTCTGATTTCAGAAGTATGACCTAAAACAGAAAATCCCTTTCAATATAAAATACCTATCAGTGTTGGAAAGGGGACGAGAAAGTGCATCACTCAACTGCACGGCTCCCCTTACAACAACATGAGAAAGTCACCAGAGCCAAGGGTGGAATGGGCTCTGACAGCCAGCTTTTGGGAGGCTACAGAACCATAGATACTCAGAGATATAGACCTCCCTCACTGTTCAACCAAGAGTTTTGATTCTAATAGTTCTTCTTGGGGAAAGAGGTTAAGCCTTGGAGTCAAATAAAATGCAGAACTGACACACTCACATTTAGCTAGGTCCTTTAGAGGGCTGAAAACACCTTTAAGAAAACAGGGCACCAGAAAAAAAAAAAAGTCCATCAGCAGAGGGATGTGGAAGAGGAAGATGTGGGGAGGGGAAGGAAGGGAGGGAGGGAAGAAAGAAAGAAGAGAGGAAGGGAAGGTTGGAGGGAGGGAGGGAGGGAAGAAAAGAAAGCAACTATAGGTTTCTAAGGAGAATAAACACCCTGAAATTATTACCAGACGCTAGTGGAGTCAATAAGAGACTGAGGAGGGGTTGGAGGTGGGGTGATCAAGGAAACAGTTCTGAGGCTCAAGCCTCTGCTACTTCCTGCACCTTCACTTTTAGTCACTTTCCCACATATCTCTGAAATAGATTAGGCATTTTCAGGCAAAGTTTGTTGAGCTGAATTGAAACCCTTTAGCTATCAGCAGAACTCAGCCAGCCCCCACAACTGCACGCACCTGACTAGAGCCCTGAATTCTACCTGCAGCTTGAAAGCCTGGACTTCTTGGCCAACCCATTTTTTACATCATGACTGTCTTGAGAGCAAACTAGTTTTCCCACCAAAACCAGGCCCCCTTCCAGATTGGACTGTCTTTTGTTTGGATTCCTGTTTCTCACTTAACTCATCCTCCTTTCCTTCTGCTCACTTGTGAAGTCAATCTTTCACCTCTCATGTTGGTTCTTCCCATCCAGTTTCCTTGCCAAATCCTAGTGCAAATCCTCATCTCAAACAAGTTCCTTCTGTCATCTTTCTTCTCTCAGTCTTAACCCTCCAATCCACATACACAGATCATAACCAATTAGTATTGCTATAATCTTCGTCTCTTTAAATGAGTGAATTAAAATGTACTTGCAATAAAAATCTAAAGGTGTAATTTATTACAGTTTTGATTACTTTACAAAAAGTTTATTTTGCTTCCTTGAGCTATGGATGTGACAACGGCAGGATTTTAACTTTTATGTTCTCTCCCTCTTAACTTCTCATGAAACATGCTTCATTCCAATAAAGAAATAAATGTGAAAGTACCAGTCTGTGCGCCATGAAATCAAATTTAATAAAAATATTTAATTTGTTGTCTGCCAAGCAAAAATTCTCCAAACTCTTCTCTCAGTATAATTTGGTCCAACTCCTAAGTAATTGAGCCTGACTTATTTTTTAAATCTCCCGTGGTTGAAATCATTTAACAAAGTAAAGATAAAAATGGAATAGACATAGTTAATCTTTCTGGAAATTTATTTTTAAGGAGAAAAATAACTATAGAAATCAGACTTGACACTTTCATTTTTGAATCCTTTAAAACACTTAATCTCACCAGAAGAAAATGAATTTATTCTCAGTTGCAGAGTCACAAAATTACAAAATAAATGATTAATCTCACCCTTATAATGATCTGATCTTAAATACATCTGCAATATAACAACTATGAGAAAAATGGGAAAAGGAACCAATAACCTCACAGCTGTAGATGATTTATTTATTCTATGTGCAATTAATTTTTCAACATATTATCCATAGTATTAGAAGTAACATCCATGGTTTTAACCTATCCTCATAGCAGTTAATAAAATAAAATTGCATGGAATTAATTTAATACCTCTCTCCAACATCTCACATCAGAGTGCAAAAGCAATAAAGACCAACCATATTATGCTCAACACTGAACACTGTTCAGTTAACTGTATATGGTACTTTCTTGGATTAAGCCTTTGGACACTTCACTCTTCTCGCATTTAGCTGTTTCTCTCTTTAACATTCTATCTTGGCTCTAGCTTTATTTTGTTCTTTTGGACTATTCTATCTCACCCCTAAGGTTTCATTATCTATTTTTTATTTGCTAGGCAGTTTTCAACTACAGGCAGGAAAAAGCAGACTCAGACTAGCTGAAATTTACTATCTCACATTGCAAGAAGTTGACTGTGTTAGCCTGGGATGCAGGCACCATCCAATCCAATGATGCCACTAGAGATACAGGTTCTCTTCATCTCTCAGCTGTGCCACCAGCTTCTCAGGATAGTCACAGGTCAGCTGCAGCATTTTCATGCCTCAACACCCAGAGAAAGGAGAGGCAATGATTTCTTCTTATGTCTCTTTCTAATGAACAAGAAAACTTGGCAGATGTCCCCAGCTGACCCTTCTCATGTCTCATAGGCTTGGATTACTGTATTTCCTCTATACCAGTAATATTCTAAACAAATATTTGGTAGGAGAAATAACTACCCTGCTTGGTTTCAACTAATAATCTGGGAATAGGATATATTTTGACAAGTCAGTCTCAGTGAAAACTATAGCTTTTTCTATCATACCTCAGAATTCTTACACAGGATAAACAGCTTTTACTTCTTAAAACTTTTAAACTGTTGACTAAGCAAATAAAACCAGTCCATCCTGAAGGAGATCAGTCCTGGGTGTTTACTGGAGGGACTGATGTTGAAGCTGAAACTCTAATACTTTGGCCAACTGATGTGAAGAGCTGACTCATTGGAAAAGACCCTGATGCTGGGAGGGATTGGGGGCAGGAGGAGAAGGGGGCTACAGAGGATGAAATATTTGGACGGCATCACCGACTCAATGGACATGGGTTTGGGGGACTCTGGGAGTTGGTGATGGACAGGGAGGCCTGGCATGCTGTGGTTCATGGGGTCACAAAGAGCTGGACAACAACTGAGCGACTGCACTGAACTGAAGCAAATAAAACTCATGAACATATACAATTTCAAAGGAAAATGCATGTTCAGAAAGACACATTTTTATGCACTGAATTTATTCTAAAACACAAAGAAATACTTACTGCTATTCTTATTGACAATACCATAAATAAAGTTCAGAACAGTATATCATCCAAGAAAAAGCCTGCTTCTGCTACCTACAGTATAAACATTTCCCCATTAACAGTAATGGTTTCATATGATCTCAGAATTTCGTGAATTTCTGGCTGGAGTGGTTATGTGGAAACTAACTCCAGTTGCACCTTGAGGGAAATCTTTGCAAGTATTTTTCATACAGATTTTCCCAGATTCAAAAGCATGGATACTGGAAGAAAATTTCAGGTTAATTTCTTCTTTGCATAAATGAAAATATCCTATAACTGGGTATTCCCATTAGTGGAATTTATTAAACTGATTTCAAGATCATAATAGGATATGTAATTACTCAAGATAGGAATAAAACTACCATACGATCCAGCAATCCCATCATTGGGCACATACCCTGAGAAAATCATAATTTAAAAAGCCATGTGTACCCCAATGTTCACTGCAGCATTATTTACAATAGCTAGGACATGAAAGCAACATAGATGTCCATTGACAGAGGAATGGATAAAGTAGTTGTGGTGTATATATATATACAATGGAATATTACTCAGCCATAGAATGGAGCAAATTTGCGTGAGCTGAATGAGTAGATGAACCTAGAGCCTGTTACATAGAGTGAAGTAAGTTGGAAAGATAAAACCAAGTATTAAATATGCACAGAATCTAGAAAAATGGTACAGATGAAGCTACTTGCAAGGCAGGAATTGAGATGCAGACGTAGAGAACAGACTTGTAGACAGAGCAGGGGAAGAGAGAGTTGCATTGAGACATATACATCACCATGTGCAAAACTGATGACTAGCGGGAAGCTGCTGTAGAACACAGGACGCTCAGCCTGCTGCTCTGTGAAACAGAGGGGCAGCAGGGAGGCTCAAAAGGGAAGGAATCAGCATAGATACATATAGGCTTTCCTGGTGGCTCAGATAGTAAAGAATCTGACTGTAATCCAGGAGACCTGGGTTTGATCCCTGGGTCAGAAAGACACCCTGGAGAAGGAAATGGTAACCTATGCTAGTATTCTTATCTGGAGAATTCTATGGACAGAGGAGCCTGGCAGGCTACAGTCCAGGGGGTCACAAAGAGTCGGACACGACTGAATGACTAAAATACACACGTATATATTATATAATATATATATACACACACACATACATACTTATGGCTAATTCACGTTATTATACAGCAGAAACCAATACAACTTTGTAAACAAATTACCCCTCAATTAAAAACAAATCTTTTTAAAAAAAGTTTAAAAATTTTGCTGAAACATATCTAAGAAGAGAGGGTAATAAAAGAAAGACTATCAAGAAATAATATTCATCAAATATATTTATTCTTCTCCTGAATATTTTCACTGAGTGGTTTAGTTAAATCAAGAAAGTTAACTAGTAGCTCAATTTGGAGAAGGCAATGGCACCCCACTCCAGTACTCTTGCCTGGAAAATCCCACGGATGGAGGAGCCTAGAAGGCTGCAGTCCATGGGGTAGCTGAGGGTCAGACATGATTGAGTGACTTCACTTTCACTTTTCACTTTTATGCACTGGAGAAGGAAATGGCAACCCACTCCAGTGTTCTTGCCTGGAGAATCCCAGGGACAGGGCAGCCTGGTGGGCTGCCGTCTATGGGGTCCCACAGAGTCGGACACGACTGAAGTGACTTAGCAGCAGCAATTCTGAATAACTTGTGTTGAAACTAAAGTGACAAATTTCTTATTACTAAAATACTTGGTTCAGAAAGAGTGATTTAAGTGTTTATTGCACTAGAGCAATTTTACACAGTGTGAGGTGAAGGCCCAGTTTAATTGTTCATCCAGCATATTTATTTGGGATTGTTTCCTTTGAAGTAAAATACTGCTTCTTCTAGTTTTCTCCACTGCTGACAATTCAGGAAAAGCTGATTTTTTTCCCCACATTTTTCAAACCATCAATCTCACAGCACAGAGCTGCAAGGGCCCTCAGGTGTACACAGTTCGACAGATGAAAAAGCCAAAGTTGAAGGAGATTGAGTGACCTGTCCTTTATCACAATACAAGTCACAGCTAGCACTGGGTTTATAACAGAGCTTATGTGATACTGGATTCATGGTTCAGCCAATCAGTAATATATGCTGAAGACACACTATGTCAAAAACACTTGGCTAGGCTATAGAACTGGTTTTGGGTGCACCACACACATGCTTGTGCATTTATGGAATTTACATCAGATACAGAGAGAATACAAACAGAAGAAGAAATATTTTAAGATAAATAAAAGAGCCTGCTCAGGTTCATACTGGATTAATTTGCAGATCGGTTGCGAAGTCCTTAGGTACTAACAATTTAAAGGAGGAAAGAGTCAGCTATGGAGCAGAGAATTAAGTTTACAGGAAGAAGAACTTTGAAGAGGCATATTATGAAGAGCAATACACACATAGGTAAGAGGGAAGTCTAAGCTCCTTATACTAAGAAAGAGGAAGAGCACATTCAAAGGCTTCATACGGCACTAACTAAGATTCTGGAGCCCCAGTGTGAGAACTGCCTGTTCTCCTGACTGACCTCAGCACAGGTTATGATGCAGGAGATCTGGATGGAGGCTTAGTAATCCGAATTTTAAACACACAGCCCAGGTGTCTTTAATAAACATCACATTTTTAGAGTACCCAAATATTAATTCCAAGACAATAAGGACCTCATCTACTTTGTCAAGGATTATACATATCCCATTGTATAAAAACTCTGCTAGCATGTACTAAGGTATCTAATAAATGTTTTTGGAATGACAGTGTGCACAGGAGACAGATGATTTAGGCCATGATTAACATAATTCTTGTTGCTTTTGTTCGTAAGAGGACCTATAACACTTTTAACTTTTATGCCCTAAAAATAGTTACAAATACAAGAAACATTCTGGACCTCTTTGTAAGCTTCAATTCTTTTCCATAAGAATGTGCCAACCGAAATTATAAATAGGAGGTTATCGGCGATTATACTTGAATTGAAATCATAAGGCCAGATCATACTACTCATAAGTAAAATAGGAAGCCAGACTTTGGTGAGTTAAGAAAGAGACTAGGGGCCATTTTTACCCTAAACCTTAGAAGATTAAAGAATACTGTAAGTATTAAATTGAGAACAACAAAAGCAAAAATAATAAAAACATGGCCAAAGCAGAGGTGGTGTTAAAAAGATAAACAATAATAGCAAAAACAACACAAGGAATTCATTCATGTCCATATTTGGTGCTTAGACATTTATATTTTAATGAGAACTTCTAACATTTATGATAATTCCAGAAAATTCCTGAAAATATTGAGGTTCACAGTCTGAGATCCCATTTCATTGTACAGAATTACCCAACTTCATACAGCTCTTCCTTACTCCACTACCAACTACTCCAAAACTGAAAATATGTGGCTTCACTTCCCATTCATCTCTGAGTACTAACCTGGGGAGATCTGATCTAATTCTTTTCTTTGGAAAGTAAATTTGAATAAAACAGATAGTCACTTCCAATGAGTCTCCAAGATTTAAAAGAGAAACTTGTCTAGTATCACCATTTCTGGGCAGTCATCTTCTGTCTTCTCACTCAGAATTAATATCCTCAGCCTCAGGCTCTGTAACTTATACTTGAAAAAATTACTGCATTCTGCCTTGTACTCTTATCAGACATACACCACAGAAATTTTCTCAACAGTGTCTACAATTATCATTCAATTCCCTGCTTTTTTTTCATAGGTACAAAGCTCCTACTTCCAGGGACTTTTATATAAGTTATCAGGATATCCCCTTCACACCCTAAACCCCAGAAGTCCAAAACAGAGTTTATCTTTTTCACTCTACTGCCTGTTCTTCCACAATCCAACAAGCACATCGTGGTTGACATACAAAAATTTCTGAGTTTTAGTCTATTCACATAAACTGACCCATAAAAATAATATTGAAAATATAATACAGCAAACAAGCAGACCAGGTAAAAGTGATATCTTTGCTTTCATCTTCCTCATCAGCATCATTACCATCATTGTCATTATCATCACAACTAACAGCTACTGAGTTCTTACTACATCTCAAGCACCTTGCTATATATTAATTCCAGTTATTACCACATCATTAAGAGGCAAATATTAGTATGATTCCCAATTTCAAAGCTGAAGAAACCAAGGCTAAGAATTTTCAAAAGGTCAGTAACTTTTCCCAAATAGAGACTTGGTAAACAGTGAAATCTTCAGTTATTGTTGAACTATGATCTATTAATATTATCAGTCATAATATCATATGGTATGGTATTTACTTTTTCTAGTAGTCATGTATGGATGTGAGATTTGGACTGTGAAGAAGGCTGAGCGCCGAAGAATTGATGCTTTTGTACATGGTGCTGGAGAAGACTCTTGAGAGTCCCTTGGACTGCAAGGAGATCCAACCAGTCCATTCTGAAGGAGATCAGCCCTGGGATCTCTTTGGAAGGAATGATGCTAAAGCTGAAACTCCAGTACTTTGGCCACCTCATGCGAAGAGTTGACTCATTGGAAAAGACTCTGATGCTGGGAGGGATTGGGGTCAGGAGAAGAACGGGACGACCGAGGATGAGATGGCTGGATGGCATCACTGACTTGATGGATGTGAGTCTGAGTGAACTCCGGGAGCTGGTGATGGACAGGGAGGCTTGGTGTGCTGCGATTCATGGGATCACAAAGAGTCGGACACGACTGAGTGACTGAACTGAACTGAAGTATTAACTAATTAATATTAGTGTTAATAATTAATATCATATAATACATGATAAGTATTAAATTATATATAAATATAAAATGTAGATGAGTTTAATATAGATTGATAATGATTAATAAAGCTTAAAATGATTTAATTATCATTAAACTCCATTATAATACAGTTATTGAACAATAACAATCCATTCTCTTAGTTTGGGCAGGGCTCACTGGGGATGGCTCATCTCCACTGGAGCATCTCCATGGAGGACTGGAGGAGCCACATTTACGGTGCCTCACTCACAGGGCCAGCATATTGGTTGCCAACTGTGAACTTAGTGGAGGTTGAAGGCATGGGGTCTTGCTTCCTCTTCAAGTGGGTTTCATCTTAGGCTGCCTTAGGGCTCCTTCACAGCACAACAGACAGATTCCTAGTACGAGCATTTCAAGAGAAGAAGATGGCAGCACATGTCATTTTTATGCTGGGTCTCTGAATTTACCTCCACTCTAGCCACTGGCCAAAGCAGTGACAAAGAGCTCAGGTGCAAGGGAATTGACACAAACTCTGCCCTGAGATGGTGCTGGTGGTTGTGGAGTTCAAGAAGAGCACATGGGATGGAGACGTCTTTCCTTCTCTCATTTAAAAACACAATCTTTCACCCTATCTTGCACATTAAAGCCCCAATTTACCTTTCCTCCCACCCTCCAAGTCACTGATAGCTCCTTGTTAGAGCCTTGCATATCTCAACATTGTTTCTTTTGCCTAACACATAACAAGTATTCTATATGTGCTTACTGAATGAGGTCATGAGTAACTAACTCATCCCTCTTCCTTAAACATCTATCACATGTATCTCTTAAATGTGCTTTTGAATAATAACTCCTCTGAAGGGCTGATCTTCATCTTCCTGCTAGAAACAATCTCCCAGCCTGAACTATATAAGTTCTTTATTTGTACCTCCTTAAACACTCCATCTAGTCAAGGCTATGGTTTTTCCACTGGTCATGTATGAATGTGAGAGTTGGACTGTGAAGAAGGCTGAGCGCCGAAGAATTGATGCTTTTGAACTGTGGTGTTGGAGAAGACTCTTGAGAGTCCTTTGGACTGCAAGGAGATCCAACCAGTCCATTCTGAAGGAGATCAGCCCTGGGATTTCTTTGAAAGGAATGATGCTAAAACTGAAACTCCAGTACTTTGGCCACCTCATGCAAAGAGTTGACTCATTGGAAAAGACTCTGATGCTGGGAGGGATTGGGGGCAGGAGGAGAAGGGGACGACTGAGGATGAGATGGCTGGATGGCATCACTGACTCGACAGATGTGAGTCTGAGTGAATTCCGGGAGTTGGTGATGGACAGGGAGGCCTGGCGTGCTGCAATTCATGGGGTTGCAAAGAGTTGGACGCGACTGAACTGAACTGAACTGAAACGAAACACTTGTGATACTAGCGTGTACTCTCCTAAATTCAGTAGTCAAATCATGGGACTATCCAAGTTAACAGACCAAGTTGAAGAGGATCCCACTTTACTTCTAGTCATTCCTCAAAGTGATCTTCCCTATTACAGAGCTAGAAGATCCTAGCCATGAATGAATTTCAGTTTAAACAGTTCTTCAGAGCCTTTTGCATTGCTTGGTACTGAAGAGGTTACACAGATAAAACTTTTTGAATGTATCTTTACATTTACTAGGGAAGGTGGATCTCCATACAAGTTCAGTTCAGTTGCTCAGTTTTGTCTGACTCTTTGCGACCCCATGGATTGCAGCAAGCCAGGCCTCCCTGTCCATTATCAACTGCCAGAGTTTACTCAAACACATGTCCATTGAGTTGGTTGGTCATCCAACCATCTCATCCTCTGTCGTCCTCTTCTCCTCCCACCTTCAATCTTTTCCATCATCAGGGTCTTTTCAAATGAGTCAGCTCTTCCCATCACGTGGCCAAAGTATTGGAGTTTCAGCTGCAGTATCAGTCCTTCCAATGAATAGTCAGGACTGATTTCCTTTAGGATGGACTGGTTGGGTCTCCTTGCAGTCCAGGGGACCATGAAGAGTCTTCTCCAACACCACAGTTCAAAAGCATCAATTCTTTGGTGCTTAGCTTTCTTTATAGTCCAACTCTCACATCCATACATGGCTACTGGAAAAACCATAGCTTTGACTAGATGGACCTTGGTTGACAAAGTAATATCTGCTTTTTAATATGCTGTCTAGTTTGGTAATAATAGCTTTTCTTCCAAGGAGCAAGCATGTTTTAATTTCATGACTACAGTCACCATCTGCAGTGATTTTGGAGCCCAAAATGATAAAGTCTGCCACTGTTTCCACATACAAGAGATCTCCATACAAGAGACTGTGCTAGAGAAACAGACACAGCATAGGGAGAAGGTAGGGATCAAACTATGTCTGAGGTGTAATTGCATAGTACCTTGTAAGTGCCTAGAAGCTAGAGCTTATTTACTGAAGTTTTATTAGCTATCTGCTCTCCAGCAAGACAAGAGGAAAAAGATACATTTTACATGCAGCTCTTAGAAATTAGTTTATACACAAAATACATAAGTTTTTGCTAAACGCCTACATTTCACCTCATGATACCAAGGTGTTGTCTATTATAGCATGGATGAACAATTTATTAGTCACTCAGAGAAAGACAGTTTTCTTAAAGATTTTCTCAAAGTCTATACTTAAAATTTATATTCCCTTATTCTGCTTATTAATAAAGCAATCTTTGGTCTTTTGTGGGTCCACCTGCTCATTAGAAAACTTAAGATTACACACACACACACAAAGAGCTGTAAGGATTCAACTGGGGGAAATTTAATTTTATTTAAATATATTTATCAAAGAATAAATCATTTCTTCCAATCTATTTTTGCAATTATTAGGTTATCTTGAATAATAAATACAATAAGTACAAAAGTCAAGAATGTATGAGAGTAATCATTAAAACTTAATATTCTAGGTATTTCAAAATCTCTAAATCTTCGACATCTAAGTTTAATTCTTATTGTATATAGTACAACTTCACACTCATAGGATTTTTAGTTCCAGCAGGCAAATGTCTTGACATGGGCATATATGTGATTAAATAAAGGTTGATTTATATAATCCAACAATGCTCAATGTCCAAAACTGACTAGCAGTTTTCATTACTAACCTCAACCTTTTTCCATCTGCAGCCTATGAAGACATTCATAGCAGTAAGTTACTAAGACATGTTTATATCAGTTAGTGTAATAAATAGCTCTACCTCGGTTGTTCCCATGCTGCCCAGACAGGCCTGGTTCATAACCTAAGAAACTCAAGCACTTTCCAACTGGAGATCTAGCGAGTGGACTGGTGAGTTTCCTGCTCAAGCACCATGGCCACATCCCTTTGACTGGTTGCCATCTCTATTACTCCAGTTGTTTTAAATGATTTACATATCACTCATACCTCGTTTCTCGATTTGGTTCATCTCAAAGCATTGGCGATGGGCCTCATTCCTTGCTCTGTTCTTCACCATTACTCTACGCTGGCCTCACGTGTGTGTGCTCAGTTGTTCAGTCATGTCCGACTCTGTGCGACCCCATGGACTGTAACCTGCCAGGCTCTTCTGTCCATGGGATTTCCCAGGCAAGAATACTAGAATGGATTGCCATTTCCTCCTCCAGGGGATCTTCCCAACCCAGGGATCAAACTTGCACTTCCGCATTGGCAGGGAGATTCTTTGCCACCGAGCCAGCTGGAAAGCCTGTTGTGACCTCAAACTGCCATTTTATTACACCTCTCTTTTATCGCTTTTGGAGAAGGCAATGGCACCCAACTCCAGTACTCTTGCCTGGAAAATCCCATGGATGGAGGAGGCTTGTAGGCTGCAGTCCATGGGGTCGCTAACAGTCAGCACGACTGAGCGATGTCACTTTCCCTTTTCACTTTCATGCATTGGAGAAGGAAATGGCCACCCACTCCAGTGTTCTTGCCTGGAGAATCCCAGGGACAGGGGAACCTGGTGAACCACCATCTATGGGGTCCCACAGAGTCAGACATGACTGAAGCGACTTGGCAGCAGCAGCTTATCACTTCAGACAGAGGAGCCTGGCAGGCTTCAGTCCACGTGGTCACAAAGAGTCAAGCACGATTGAGTGACTACCAACAACCTATCACTTGAGGCAAAAGAAAGCACAGACAAAAAGTAAGTTTTATACATAAAGTATTATAGATTTATAATCTCTCTCCACTTTTTATTATTCTTTAAAGACAGAAACTTCCAGACAAGGAAAGGAAGACTTCACCATAACATTGTGCTCTACTTCTTCCTCATCCAAGTAACATAGTGGGGAAAAGCTCATGAACAAGTAAAGGCCTAAGAAGCAGAGGCAGACAGTCAATCGACATCCTCAGTGTGTTACTGATACTTCATCTCTGGTGCTGCCCTGCCCACTATCTACCCATTATTACCATCCTATGGAAATTTGCTTAATAATGTATTTATTGATATATTTTTTTCAAATTCTGTTAAGCTAGGATGTATATTAATATTGCTACAATCCCTGGAAAACACTGGATAAAATGAAAAGTAATTGCAAAAGCCAGGCCTTGAGCCCTCATCCCAAAGCAACCAGACTGATCCAGATATCATCATCAATGATCCTCTACAAAATTATCACCACTTCACATTCCCTGGAATAATATTTCTCTGTAAGTTTACTCTCCAAAAACAAGATCCTGGTGACTATTTTCAATACGCCATTTTTTTGGAACTTCAATGCAACTGTGTTTTCTGGGTCTGCCTAGTTATTTTGGCATACACGCAAACCAGAATATTCCTCACTAAAAGTCGAAAGGGTCAAGTTTAGCAAATATATACACACATGCAGATAAGAGGACTGGCCAGGAAGAGTAGAATTTTCTAAAGCAATGCTGAGGCAGAGAGAATGGATTCAGTAGCAGCTTCTCCTCATCAGAGAACATGAGGGGTTCATCAGAACAAGACCCTGAATGAAGAAGGTTAAATAAAAAATAAAATGTAAACAAAACTTCAGAGTATATACTTATGGCTCACATATAAAAATTGTGTGATATTATATTAAAATGTATTATCTGCATTGGGTAATTATAAATATCAATTCAAGGAGTTTCCCAGACTTAATTTATGGTATAATCTGGAGGGAAAAAGAGACAAGAGTTGTCACTGCAGGAAAGTCACTATATGCATAATTTGCTTTATACTGATATATATACACATATATGTATATATCATCTGTTATGCAGATAATAATATCTCCTTCAATCTCTAAAATAATCTTCATGGTAAATATTGTCCATATTTTACAAGTAAAGAAACAGGCTTAGTAAGATAAACTCATAAAACTAGCAAGTGTAGGGATGTAATTTGAACATAGACAATCGGTTCTGTCCCTCTAAGCCTTGGAATTTTAACACATGGAATAGAAACAATATTTCCACTCTAGCCTACCCTCAGGTGACACCATGACGATGTTTTCATCTGATTTGCGCCTTCAGTGATTTCTGCATCTACAAACCCAAGAAAAAGTGACATACAGAATGACATCAGAAAATGATGCACGGTGGAGGCACTACTTCAGTGAATGCATAAAAGATGAGGAACATTCTGAGATTCCAACACAGCACAGATCCAGGCACTGGTAGTTAACAGGAAACATTGCTACAGAACGCGTGGCCCCTCGGACATCCCCCAAATATATTCTCCACCCCTCTGCCCTCATAATCTTAGTTACTTTATAGGTTGACAAAAGTAAGGAGAGGTGGGTAAGAGCTAGAAGTATGCATACCTTCAGGTAAAAGAAGGGAAATCCAAGACAGGCTGTGCAGGAGTGAACAAGAACAGCAGCAGCAGCACAGTGATCATTAATAATAATAACTAATACATATCCAGTGCTTAGTATGTGTTGGGAACTTTATACGTACTTGCTGATTAATTGCTCAGTATTCTGCAACAGAAAATATTACCACCATCTTCATTTTATACGTGAGGGATCTGAAGCTGAGTGTGACTAAGTGTGAAGAGCAAAATCAGGTTCAAAGGGAGGCAGGTTGTCTCCCAAGTGGGATCTACATTCTCCAGTGACCACAGAGAGCCTAAGTCCCACCACAGAAACAGGTCAGGAGAGGTGAACAGAAGTATTTCAGAGGTGGAATGAGAGAATGGTTCAACGAAAAGATCAAATTTGCACAGTGGAGAAAGCGGTAAGGAGGGTTGTAGCTAAAAAGAAGATAAATTAAAAGGAAGAGAGACAGGGTTCAAGTCCACAGCCTGTTTCTTGAGCTGCTTTCTTCATCTTAGCTTTTGCCTAAGAGTTGATGGTTTAATGTACAGAAAACCCAGATATCTACATGAATTCCAGTGAGTTTAATTCTAAAGACAATGACATAACCTTCCTTTTTGTGAGTATCACAGTTGGTAGACAAACTCAGTAACAATACATGAAGTAATATAAAGACTTACGAGACCTGAACCGACTATGTGTATTTTGCAAAACGGCAAGCAGAGCCACTAAGAATTTTGTTGCATTAGAATAAAAGCTGTGATATGAGACACTGACTGCCTCAGTCTAGATAGACATGGAAGATGAAACAGTGAAACATGTCAAAGAATGCTTTAAAGAAAGATGATTTTACCAAAAAAAGGCCCAGGGAGGAACTGAGACAAAGAAATCGTTTGTATCTATTGATACTTGGAAAAAAGTATGTTTTCTAAGGAGAAGGAGATGAAGTAAAAATCTAAACTATGCAAAATATCTTTAGTAACTTATTTTAGTAATATTTAGTAACATATATCCAAGCCTATGCCGCAACCAGTAACACTGAAGTTGAACAGTTCTGTGAAGACCTACAAGACCTTTTAGAACTAACACCCAAAAAAGATGTCCTTTTCATTATAGGGGACTGGAATACAAAATTAGGAAGTCAAGAAACACCTGGAGTAACAGGCAAATTTGGCCTTGGAATGCGGAATGAACAGGGCAAAGGCTAATAGGAGTTTTGCCAAGAGAACACACTGGTCATAGCAAACACCCTCTTCCAACAACACAAGAGAAGACTCTACACATGGACATCACTAGATGGTCAACACCGAAATCAGATTGATTATATTCTTTGCAGCCAAAGATGGAAAAGCTCTATAGAGTCAGCAAAAACAAGACCAGGAGCTGACTGTGGCTAAGATCATGAACCCCTTACTGCCAAATTCACACTTAAACTGAAGAAAGTAGGGAAAACCGCTAGACCATTCAGGGATGACCTAAATCAAATCCCTTATGATTATACAGTGGAAGTGAGAAATAAATTTATGAGACTAGATGTAATAGACAGAGTACCTGATGAACTATGGACAGAGGTTCGTGACATTGTACAGGAGACAGGGATCAAGATCATCCCCATGGAAAAGAAATGAAAAAAAGCAAAATGGCTGTCTGGGGAGGCCTTACAAATAGCTGTGAAAAGAAGAGAAGCAAAAAGCAAAAGAGAAAAGGAAAGATATAAGCATCTGAATGCAGAGTTCCAAAGAATAGCAAGGAGACATAAGAAAGCCTTCCTGAGTGATCAATGCAAAGAAATAGAGGAAAAGAACAGAATGGGAAAGACTAGAGATCTCTTCAAGAAAATTACAGATACCAAGGGAACATTTCATGCAAAGATGGGCTTGATAAAGGACAGAAATGGTATGGACCTAACAGAAGCAGAAGATATTAAGAAGAGGTGGCAAGAATACACAGAAGAACTGTACAAAAAAGATCTTCACGACCCAGATAATCATGAGGGTGTGATCACTCACCTAGAGCCAGACATCCTGGAATGTGAAGTCAAGTGGGCCTTAGGAAACATCACTATGAACAAAGCTAGTGGAGGTGATGGAATTCCAGTTGAGCTATTTCAAATCCTGAAAGATGATGCTGTGAAAGTACTGCACTCAATATGCCAACAAATTTGGAAACCTCAGCAGTGGCCACGGGACTGGAAAAGGTCAGTTTTCATTCCAATCCCAAAGAAAGGCAATGCCAAAGAATGCTCAAACTACTGCACAATTGCACTCATCTCACAAGCTAGTAGTAATGCTCAAAATTCTCCAAGCCAGGCTTCAGCAATATGTGAACTGTGAACTTCCAGATGTTCAAGCTGGTTTTAGAAAAGGCAGAGAAACCAGAGATCAAATTGCCAACATCCGCTGGATCATCGTAAAAATGAGAGAGTTCCAAAAAAACATCTATTTCTGCTTTATTGACTATGCCAAAGCCTTTGACTGTGTGGATCACAATTAACTGTGGAAGATTCTGAAAGAGATGGGAATACCAGACCACCCGACCTGCCTCTTGAGAAATCTGTATGCAGGTCAGGAAGTAATAGTTAGAACTAGACATGGAACAACAGACTGGTTCCAAACAGGAAAAAGACTGCATCAAGCTGTATATTGCCACCTTGCTTATTTAACTTATATGCAGAGTACATCATGAGAAATGCTGGGCTGGAGGAAGCACAAGCTGGAATCAAGATTGCCGGGAGAAATATCAATCACCTCAGATATGCAGGTGATGCCACCCTTATGGCAGAAAGTGAAGAGGAAGTAAGGAGCCTCTTGATGAAAGTGAAAGAGGAGAGTGAAAAAGTTGGCTTAAAGCTAGACATTCAGATAACGAAGATCATGGCATCTGGTCCCATCACTTCATGGGAAATAGATGAGGAAACAGTGCAAGTAGTGTCAGACTTTATTTTCGGGGGCTCCAAAATCACTGCAGATGGTGACTGCAGCCATGAAATTAAAAGACGCTTACTCCTTGGAAGGAAAGTTATGACCACCTAGATAGCATATTCAAAAGCAGAGACATTACTTTGCCAACAAAGGTCCGTCTAGTCAAGGCTGTGGTTTTTCCAGTGGTCATGTATGAATGTGAGAGTTGGACTGTGAAGAAAGCTGAGTGCCAAAGAATTGATGCTTTTGAAGTATGGTGTTGGAGAAGACTCTTGAGAGTCGCTTGGACTGCAAGGAGGTCCAACCCGTCCATCCTAAAGGAGATCAGTCCTGGGTATTCATTGGAAGGACTAATGCTAAAGCTGAAACTCCAAAACTTTGGCCACTTCATGCAAAGAGTTGACTCATTGGAAAAGACCCTGATGCTGGGAGGGATTGAGGGTAGGAGAAGTAGATGACAGAGGATAAGATGGCTGGATGGCATCACCAACTCGATGGACATGAGTTTGAGTGAACTCTGGGAGTTGGTGATGGACAGGGAGGCCTGGCGTGCTGCAATTCATGGGGTCACAAAAAGTTGGACACGACTGAGCGACTGAACTGAACTGAACATACATGTGGTAAATATCTACATATATGTTTGACATCAGGGTAACAGTCTACTGATGTGAATGTAGCATGAATTCAGCAAGGAGGAACTTTTGTTTTTATCTTCAGTACAGAGTCTGTATTTAAGAACCCTATTGGATACTTTGAAACAGCAGTAACCTGGATGAGTTGACTTAGACCATAAATAATACTAGGTCTAAATTCCCATTCCTCCTTAAGCATAGTTACTGTGTTAAATCACATTCCAAGTTGGGGATTTTTATTTTCTGCTCAGGAGGAATCTATTAACTAAATGTAAAGCTCTTACTTTTCTTAGTCTTAGTGCTTTTGAAATCCCTACTGTGTATTTGGAAGTCTTCAAATAATTTTTAGTTATTTTTTTTAAAGTTTTCAAGAAACTTCAACTATAAATAAATTTCCAGCTTATAAATATGTGGTAAGAGCAACTTCCCACAGAGATTAATTAAGCTGACATATTTTCAGTACAGGATGGACAGGATATTTTTGTAAGATTCATCTAATAATTGGGTTTTAATTCCATGTGATAACCTGGCAAGTAGAGCCTGACCTTTTGTATCTAGTTTAGCAACAAAACCACATAGGAACTGGGGATCTTCTCCACATAGGAACTGGGGATCTTCCAGGTGGATCCAGAGGTTTTACTGAGAAATTGTATGGGTCATCTTACATGAATCTCCATTAAAAACAACACTCCATCAGCAATGCATGGCCCCATCAGATGTAGATTTCTAATGTTTGATTACATGAAGCAATTCCTAAGAGTCTTTTCTTTTAAATATTAGTGGTTCCTTGTAAAATCTTTAAATTACTGGACAAGGACCAAATCTGTGTTCCAGTTTTCAGTTTAGCTACTGAGTCAACTGGAACTAGTTTTTTCAATTTTTGGAACTTCAGTTTCTTCACCTACACCCTGGGAGGCTTGCCATGATGAGTTTGGGGGACTATTACTTTTCCTGAATAGTATATTACTGGAGTTTTGAGGCAACTCGATAAATAGCATCTGTCTTTTCAGAAGAGTTTTGGACAAATGAACAGTAAGATCAGAGTCAGAATACGGATGCTTTCATCCCCCTGAATGATAAAATTTGACCTGGAGAAGGGGCTAATTGAGGTTGACTTCACATACCTTGCTCCCTCTGCCAAGGCAGGGGCTTTATCTCCCAGTTCACAGCCTGGCCCAGAGCAGGAACCACCCAGCAGGTTATTCTGCCCACATTTCTGCTAAATCACTTTCCCATGGATGGGGTAGAGGAAAGAATGAGAGGCTATACTGAGGCCAAGTGTGTTTGGGCAAAAATACCTTCCAAGGAATCAGGAGGAGAGACGAAACAAATGTTAACACATCCAACTATGATTCTTCCTTTATCCAGCTATGAGACAGGAAGTCCTGAAGATACATTGAGGTTTAGATTACATTTGTCACAGTGATGTAAGTGATACACAGTATGAGAAGCTGGGATGTTACTAACCTGAGGCATTTTTTCATACTCAAAAATTGTATTCTGCCTTTCTCTAGTACAAAGTATCTAGGCAAAGCTTGATGATCTTTATTTGCAACAAGATTACTGTTACAAAAATAGAATAGGACTAAATTGAAAATAAACACATTGATTTTGATATATCTCATATCAATTCTCATACCATCTCCTAACCTACTATAGACTCTATGCTATAGACACTAATTTCTTACCAAATCTGAAATTTTTATGCATGTCAAATGCAAAACAACATATAAAGAAGAAATTGTAACATGTATAGAATAGTCTACATCTTGCTTTCTTCCCTCTGTAATTTGAAGACTGTTCTATATCAACATCTACAAAACTATCTAATTCTTAAGAACTACTTAGTCCACAGTACTGATTTACCATAATTCAATGTCTCTCTCACTAATGAACATCTAGGTGTAACCACTTTACTTTCAATAGTACCTTTCAAAACTAGACAAGTAGGAAATCTTCCTAAGGAATTTGACTGGAAAAGAGTTGAAGGAGATGTGCATTTCACATTTTGACAGCCAAGTTGCCTATCAATAGATCTATTAACAAATAACACTCTCAATCAAGAGGCCATGAAGAGTGGCCATTTATCAATTCCCTTACTATACTGAGACTTAACAAATATTTCAATCTTTGTCAATCTGGTTGCTTTAAAAATACCTTATTTTAATGTGCATTTCCTAGTAATGAGGCTGAGCTTTCTTTCCCATATGGTTACTATCTACTTATTCATATTTTTTTAGTTGTGAGTTACTGTGAGCTGCCCTATACTTAATTTTCTACTGCAAGGTTTGTATTTCTTTGTATTTCAAGGATACTTCTCTTTTGTCTACTTGTTGTTATTATTATTTTTTTTGCATCTATTAATGGGCATGTTTGTCATTTGACTTTGGATGTATAGTAGTAAAGATTTTATTGAAAAGAATAATATTTTTCTTTTCTAGATTAAGAACTAGAAATGTGATATGGCTGATAAATTTGATATTATCTTAGGTTCATTTTTCTAGTGTCTTTGTAAGCTTTCCTAAAATATTAATAGTACTTTGTTATTTTGATTGGGGATGAAATGTAGTTATAGATAATTAACGAAGACTCGATATTTTCACAATATCAAATCTTCCCATCTAAAAGCACGTCACATGTTTCCATGCATTCAGTCATTGTTTTATGCCAATAGTGGAGGTTTGAAGTTTTTCATGTTGTTCCTATGCATTCAGAGTGAATTTCTTCCCAGATGTTATCCTTTTTATTGACATTATACACAAGGGCTTTTCTTTCAAAATCGAAGTATTTATGTGTTGTGTGTATGAAAAAAACTTATACTAAGTCCTCTACAATGATTTTTAAAATTAGACCCTTTACTAAATTGTCTTTTTTAAGAAATTTATTTTTACAGAGTTTTTCAGACTTATCATAGATATATTATCCAAAACTACTGATAATATTCTAGACCATTTGAAATGCTAATGAGATTTTTTTAAGTTTATATTTATTTGTTTATGGCTGTGCTGGGTCTTTGTTGCTTTTTCTAGCTGTGATGTGTGGGGGCTACCTCTTTGTTGCAGTATGCAGGCTTCTCATTGTGGTGGTTTCTCTTGTGGGGCACAAGCTCCAGAGGGCATATGCTGAGTAGGTTGCAGCATAGGGCTTAGCTGCCCAGTGGCATGTGAAATCCCCCTGGAGCAAGGAGTGAACCCATGTTCCCGCCATTGGCAGGTGGATTTTTAACCACTGGACCACCAGGGAAGTCCGTGAGATTTTAACTGGGAGTGAATGTTCTTCATCTTAGCTGTCATGCAGAAAAATCATAGAAAATAGTTTTGTCTTTCTATCATACTTTACTGTTTTAAATTATGGCCTTTTTCTTACACTTCATTGGAATTTATTGACACTACAAAGTTCAAAATATGCATAGTTTCAATTTTCCTTGTTGGCTTTCAAACTCGAAAGGACAAAAGAGTAGTGTATCTATAACAAGAATTTGGTCTTCCTTGCCTTGGTTCATACTGCTTTATCCAGTAAGATCTGTCTAGACATTTGGAATTAGGATACAGTGTCAAAATCCACAAATTTCAGTGAAAAAGAGCAAATGTTTCTTATTAAAAAAAAATTAGACCTACTTTTTTAGGTAATGCTTATCTATTATATAATTTTCATGTCTTCATATTTTCATTCACTAAATATTGAATACAGGAGATGCAAAGAATGACATTTGAGCCCATTACCCAGGAATTTGCATCTTTCTAAGAAGGTAACCTCCTTGCTACAGTAGACATGGTAGAGGTGAGTGCTAAATCAAACCAAGAATTCTTTTCTGGTGGTGATGATGGCAAAGAATCAGAGAGCAGAAAATTTGGGAACATAGAGGTACAGGGAGACATTCTAAGTCAGTAAACTACATACAGCCTCCCAGCTATCTGTTTTGCAAATAGTTTTACTGGAATACTATTTTCCTTTTACATATTATTCAACTGGTTTTAGGCAACAACTGCAGAGGTAAGTGGTTTCAATAGAAACCATGTGGCCTGTAAAGCCCTAAATATTTACTCTCTGTTCCTTTACAGAAAAAGTTTGCCAACTCTTGTTTTAAAACATGTCATGAACAAGTTCCCATAGATAGAAAAAACTAGGTATTTTCCACTGTTTGTGGGGGACAGTTGGAGGGTAAGAGGATGGAGAGCAGATGGGGTTTGTGGAGAAGCAAGTTGGGAGCTAAGTTACAAGAGTGTCATGTCCCCAGAAGGCATTGCAATAAATGAAGCCTGGAGTGCTGGGCAGATCACAGCAAGATGAAGAAAAGCCTTGACTCCTAAGCAATTCAGAATCCATTTGCTAGCAGAAGGGATTTACAGATGTTCAGCTTTGCGTCTCAAGCACATCACACAATGTCCAACACCCACAGACTCAACTGAATTTCTCTCCTTGAATGAGGAAAAATAGTGAAGTTATTTCATTAATTCAGGAGTAGGTTAATGACAATAACCCTAGTACCTTCTTAATGGAAGTCAAAGGGAAAGATAATTTTGAGAGGATTATGAAGAAAAAATATAGACTTTATCTAACGGTATTGAGGAACTTGAAAATAACATTATAAGGAGTATTGGGGTAGGGATGATCATTAATCAAAATAAAATATTAGGTGGAGGAGAAAAGTTTCTAGTTTACAGGAAATCATCAATTTAACGTTAGTGAAATCAAACTCGAGGTGAGCAGAGAGTGCTCAGTGAAAATGTCCATTACAGAGCTGCAAATGCAAGGCTAGAGTTTGTGGTCAAGGATCTAAATAAAGAAACTACATAAGGAACACACATGTTTTTGGGAGCAATCTTTTATAATCAGGAGTTTGTTTTTTTTTTTTTTTTTTTAAGGAAAATCTAATATCTGTTTTTCCTTGAAATAATTGGGAAATTGGTCTATACTATGCCCTGTTCAGGGCTTCCCTGGTGGCTCAGTGGTAAAGAAACCGACTGCAGTGCAGGAGAGAAGATGCAGGTTTCATCCCTGGGTTGGGAAGATCTCCTAGGGAAGGAAATGGCAATCCACTTTAGTATTCTTGACTGGAAAATCCCACGGACATAGGAATCTGGTAGGCTACAGTCCACGGGGTCGCAAAAGAGTTGGACAGGACTCAGTGACTAAACATCAAATGCCCTGTTCAAGCATGGCAGTGACAAGTACTGGTTAAAGGGTGGTGGGGGCCTTGATCAGGAGGGGCTGGGTCCCCAGGGGGTCAGAGCTCCATAATCTCCAATGCTTCCCAACACTGAAGCCAAGTTTCATTTGGAATTTATCATTAAGCTGGGATTTAATTCTTTCCCTAGTGGAGGTATATTTTTCTGCTCCCACGTCTCTTATCAAAGGAGAGAAGGAAAAGGTAGATCAAGATGGGTGCATGTTTCAGAAAAGAAATGAGAGGCAACATTTTGTTTGAGAATGAAAGACTAGTCTTGCCCTTTTAATAGCAAACTCTTGGCCTACTTTGTGACTCCTGTGGACAGGCAAGCTCTGTACGCTGTGCTATGCTGTGCATGCATGCTCAGTCTTGCCAACGCTTTGTGATTCCCCTGGACTCCTGCCAGGCTCCTCCACCCACGGAATTTCCCAGGCAAAAATACTGGAGTGGATGCCATTTCCTACTCCAGGGGATCTTCCTGACTCAGGGATAGAACCCATGTCTCTTTAGTCTCCTGCATTGACAGGCGGATTCTTTACTCACTGAGCCACCAGGGAAGCCTAAGCTTTACATTCTAATCCTATAAATTTGAAACACAGTGAAGAAACAGGTGACACTGGGTTCCCAGGCATCCTAAGATAATGAAATCTGTCCATAAAGTAATGTTTTCATTGCCAGGTAAAATGGATAAATGCAATAGGTTAAAAATTAATAATGCTCTATTTCAGAATATTAAGAAAATACAAAGGGTCTGCTGATGAGCCTTAATTGAACAGGGAACTGTTTATCAAAAATCAACTTGTTTCAAGATGGCCATGATGGAGGCATGCATCCTAGCACATTTGGATAGGTTTATGAAAGTTCACATGCTGGAGTTATTATTTTATTTTATATGTGATTCTATTTTACAGAAGTTTTTGTCATGAGATTTCCTTTGGCTCTTTGCTTTCTCAGAACATAGCAAACTGAGGATTTAAGCTTCTCACAGAGAGTTTCAGACCATGTCACTGCCTTGGTCAAGGCAGGATGTTCACTCCCTATACCACATCCACTCCTGTCCTCTATCCCCATATTTGACTTTCTTCCATTCTTATAACTGTGTTGTACCTGTTGGAATCAGATCCTAGGAACATTTTAAACAATAAACTCTTTTGGAGCTCTTGAAAGGAATTTTTAAAGCCAAAGAGACTACACATTTTGTTAAAAACATGTGGTTCAACATCTAACACAATAGAATTATTGCTTTCCTTCCTGTATAAAATAAGCATCCAAGAGGAAAGTCACTAAATTAATAGCTGTGTTAGAAGTAGACAATATCCTAGTCTTATAAAATCCATGTATGCTGTGATACCAAATTATCTTTTTTGCCTTTGTGAGGGTAGACACAAAGTAAGGGCTATGGCTGACCCACAACCTAGGTAAAAGAGCCATGATGGGCCTTCAAACCACCTTCAGTTTATGTCGATTCTGTCTCTGAGGTGCTCAAATAATTTTTCAGACAGTATCCAATTACTCCCTAGCTACATAGGTGTCAGCATTTCAGATTAAATTATCTTCCATTCACCCCTTCATTAAAAAAAAAAAAAATGTCCAGCATGTGACAAAGCATCTTGTCAAAACTGATTTCTTAAAGAAGCTTTGCAAAGAGAGCAAACCACTGCCATTTACTCCTGCAAATCCAAGTGTGTGCCTCTCCTGACCACTTTTGTAGAGTGACCCTGTTAAACTACTTGGGCTCAGTCCTACTGGGGAGACCAACAGTAAGTGGTTTCTTTTACGGTGGTGTGCAGGAAATGGAGAACCACAATTGGGAACCCAAGCAGGGTATGATTAGTTAATTTCACAGTTGTACAGAAGAGCAGATTAGAATTAAAATGAAAGCTTATGACAATGAGAGCTTCTTAACAGCTTCTAGAAGAAAGCATTTTTCTACTGGGGCAATATTCTTAAGTCTCATCTTAGTCAGTAAATTCTTAATGTCTTCCTGTATAATAAAGGTTAGAATAGAGTGTAAAAAGTGTAGAACAGACAGGTAATAGCTAGATCTGTAATACTGACTTACTGTGAGGTAGTCTTTTCAAACACTTTAACAAGTCTGTTAACTGTTTTTATGTTCACACAAGTATCCTTAAAATACTCCCCTTACCCCTCTCAAATTCTTTCAGTGGGCAAGAAACCAAAATTAAAGAGTTCATTTGATTCAAATAATGCCTTTTACAAACATGGTTATGAAATCAACACATATATAACATAATGTCTTCTGGGGTGGGGGGGGGGGAAGCAATGCTTTGTAATCACATGAACACAAAAAAATGCTTGACAAGAAAAGAGTTGTGAGAAATTGAGTTTCATGAAAACCATAAGGAAATACCTGTCTATATTTTTATATCATGTTATTCATTCTTTCCTGTAACATTTGCTGAGAGTCTACTAAATTCCAACAACTAGGCTAAGATCTGGTCATAAAAGAAGAATATGACAGATTTGTTACAAAAAGATGAATACAACAGATTTGTTACAAAACAGAATGAAATTTACAGCTCAGCAGAGAATATAGAAAAATGAACAAGTGCACCTCAGTGTAATAACAGAAGTGTATAGTTCATGTTTATATAGATGTAACCGAGGTGCGAGATGTCAGGGAAGCCTCCCTGGAAGAAGTGAGTCCAATGTGAGAGGGGAAGGATGAGTAGAGATTAGCCAGGTGAAATGAGGGTAGGGAGGAAAGTGGGGATGAGAAAGGTATTCTAGGCAAAAAGTTTATCTTGAGCCTTCCCTGGTGGTCCAGTGGCTAAGACTCTATGCTCCCAATGCAGGGGACTTGGGTTCAGTCCCTGGTCAGGGAACTAGATTGTGCACACTACAACGAAAATCAAAGATCCCA
Organism: Ovis canadensis; assembly: GCF_042477335.2. Taxonomy (NCBI): domain Eukaryota; kingdom Metazoa; phylum Chordata; class Mammalia; order Artiodactyla; family Bovidae; genus Ovis; species Ovis canadensis. Next base: position 29,969,325 of record NC_091269.1, on the reverse strand, counting down.
GACACCACAACTAAGACCTTGCACAGACAAATAAAGAAATAAAAGTAAACTTAAAACAAAAGTTGTCTTATTCTTGCAGGTAAAAGAAACTGTAGTCCTGGAGGGTATGTGCTGCTATAAGCTTCAGTGTATCACTTTGTGGAGCGGAAATATGAACAATTGCTTTTTTGGCTTTAAGTCTTGTGGGAGTATTTAACCCTGAAAGATTCAGTGTTTCCCATCACAGTTGCTTGTCCACGTGGACGGAGGTGAAAAAAAGACATGCAGGGACTTTCCTGCTGGTACAATGGATGAGAATCTACCTGCCAGTGCAGGGGACATGGATTCAATCTCTGGTCTGGGAATCTTCCACATGTCTCGAAGCAACTAAGCCCACGCATCACAACTACTGAGCCAGTGCTCTAGAGCCTGGCAGCCACAACTCCTGAGCCCGTGTGCTGCAACGACTGAAGCCTACAAGCTCTAGGGCCCACAAATCACAACTATTGAAGCCAGTGTCCCCAAGAGCCAGCAAGCTGCAACTACTGAGCCTCATACACCTAGAGCCTCTGCTCTGCAACAAGAGAAGCCACCACAGTGAGAAATCCGTGCACTGCAGCAAGAGAGTAGACCTCACTCTCCGGAACTAGAGAAAGTCTTTGTGCAGCAACAAAATCCCAGCACAACCAAAAATAAATAAATAATTTTTTTTAAAAGACAAGCAGAAAAGAGAACTGATATATTCAACAGAGGTGTGAAAGAATACTTATTCTATGAGTAAGAAGAGCAGCTCAGAAAAACAGGAGGGTGTCTGTGGGCTGTTACTGTCATGCCCAAGGAGGGACAAAGGTGTCAGAACAAGAGAGCAGAGAAAAGGAAGCAGGGCCACAACATGGGAGGGGTGGCTGGAAAAGTGAGAGAGGAGAAAATTAACAGAGTTCCTGCAATGGCTAAGAGGACTGACTTTTGCTTCAAAGAACTCCTTGCCAATTAGCCTTCCTAAAACACTCAAATCTGAGGTATATTCTGTTTAAAACCCATTGATGGAACCCCCTTCACTCTTCAACTGGGCACCAACCTACCTTCCTCAGCTCATCATTTTTCTTTTTTTTTATTTTTTTATTTTTTTTAATTTTTAATTTTTAAATTTTAAAATCTTTAATTCTTACATGCGTTCCCAAACATGAACCCCCCTCCCACCTCTTTCCCCACAACAAAAATAAAAAAAAAGACTCGATTTCAGCAACACATATCTACACCTTTCTTCTTCCCCTCTCTTTGTGTATCATTCTTGGAGAAGGAAATGGCAATCCACCCCAGCACTCTTGCCTGGAAAATCCCATGGACAGAGGAGCCTGATAGGCTACAGTCCATGGGGTACAAAGAGTCGGACATGACTGAGCAACTTTACTTTCACTTGCCCAAAGTGATATGTTTCATAGATCAGCCAACAAAGCATTCAGTATCTGTTCAAATGTTACCTCTTGTATTATGTATTATTCTAAGCAGTCCTATTTATTTCTGTGTTCATCCCTTATGCCAGTATTTAAATGCAATTTTACCTTTACCATTACCAACATCCTTCTAATTGAAAAGTCAGTGAATATTAATGCCTAACGCAGGGTAAAAAGCAAAGAAAGAATTAATGGCCTTTACGCCTAATAAGCTTATGTGTGAGTCCTCCATTAAATCAGTGTAGTGAAATGAGCAAAACATTTACTTAAAAACTAGGCTTTTGAAAATTGAGAGAATAATCTTAGTATGCAGTTAAATTTTATAAACATCAAAAGTTACTGCTGTTAAAAAAAGCTCTCTCTTTCAATCCTGACCCTCAAGTTCTAAAGGACTTTTTCTTAAGATTCAAAATCCCTTAGCAATTTTTATATATTGTTAAGAGCTAGTCTCTCTTTGGACTTCCCTGGTGGTTCTGAGGTAAAGAATCTGCCTGCCAATGAAGCAGATGTAGGTTTGATCTCTGATCCAGGAAGATGTCCTAGAGAAGGAAATGGTAACGCGCTCCAGTATTCTTGCCTGGACAACCCCATAGACAGAGAAGCCTGGCAGGCTACAGTCCATGGGATCACAAAGAATTGAACACAGCTTAACAACCGAATAGCAAGTCTTTCTCTATATGTGTATGTATGAGTGTGAGTTTGTGCATAAAAGCATCAAAATATGCATATGTATATATATCTATATCTATGTGCATGAGCACACACACACACAAACACACACTATTCTCATTATATTCAACCAGACATTTTCCATTTAAAATTATGTCATGGATATTGCTCCAGGTCAGCCCACTTAGATATCTAACAGTTGCATAATATCCCATCAAATGGACACATAATAATTTATTATTAATAATTTATTAATCATTAATAATTTATTAACCTGTTTCCTATTCATAGAGTTTTCATGCAAACAATGTTAAAAACTTGTTCTTGCATTTTAGAGTGTATGAAGGCAAGGGCCAAAATTCTTATTTTGCAACTTAGAGGCTGTAGGGTGTTATGCAAGTGACTTCACTTATCTGAGCCTTGGCTTCCTAGTTTATAAATTAAGGGCTATGAACCTGAGTTATATGTATAAATAATGGTGCCAGGCACATAGGAGGCATTCACAATAAGTTATACCTCTTATTTTTGTAAGATTGTATTAAGTACTGTGAGATGCTTTTCATGTGCCATAAATCTCACAATGCATTTCTGTATATAAGTTTTGAACAGATAAATTTTATGTAATAAAGAAATAAAATATATATGATGTCAAGGCTGTATACTGTCACCCTGCTTATTTAACTTATACACAGAGTACATCATGAGAAAAACTGGGCTGGAAGAAGCAGCTGGAATCAAGATTGCTGGGAGAAATATCAATAACCTCAGATATGCCTCTGACACCACTCTTATGTCAGAAGGTAAAGAAGAACTAAAGAGTCTCTTGATGAAAGTGAAAGAGGAGAGTGAAAAAGTTGGCTTAAAACTCGACATTCAGAAAACTAAGATCATGGCATCTAGTTCCATCACTTCATGGCAAATAGATGGAGAAACAGTGGAAACAGTGGCTGACTTTTTCTTTTGGGCTCCAAGATCACTATGGATAATGATTGCAGCCATGAAATTAAAAGACACTTACTCCTTGGAAGGAAAGATATGCCCAACCTAGACGGCATATTCAAAAGAAGAGACATTACTTTGTCAACAAAGGTCTATCTAGTTGAGGCTATGGTTTTACCAGTAGTTACGTATGGATGTGAGAGTAGGACCATAAAAGCTGAATGCCGAAGAACCGATGCTTTTGAACTGTGGTGTTTGAGAAGACTCTTGAGAGTCCCTTGTACTTCAAGGAGACCCAACCAGTCCATCCTAAAGGAGACCAGTCCTGGGTGTTCATTGGAAGGACTGGTCTTAAAGCTGAAACTCCAATACTTTGGCCACCTGATGAGAAGAGCTGACATACTGGAAAAGACCCTGATGCTGGGAAAGACTGAGGGCAGGAGAAGAAGGGGATGACAGAGGATGAGATGGTTGGATGGCATCACTGACTTAATGAGTTTGGGTAAACTCTGGGAGTTGGTGATGGACAGGGAGGCCTGGCGTGCTGCCGTTCATGGGGTCGCAAAGAGTCAGACACGACTGAGCAACTGAACTGAACTGAAGGAGAGACAGATGTACACCAAAACCAGTCTTTTGTTCTTTGTTCTGTTCTACAGATCTAAGTTTTCATCTGGTATTAATACCTTTCAGCCTAAATACTTTCTCAGTACTTCCTTTAGTGCAAGGTAGTGGTCAACAAAATGTCTTAGCTTTTGTCTGCCTGCAGTGTTTTACTGAGTCTTCACGTTTGAACAGTACTGTTTTCCAGATGTGGAATTCTAAATTTACAGGTTCCATCATCTGTTTGGTTTCCATTGTGTCTGACAAGAAGTTAGCTGTTCTTATCTTTGTTCTCTTTTAAGCCATATATCTCTATACTGGCTGATTTTAAGATTTCCCTCCTATCTTTGGTTGTAGCAGTCAGATTATATTGCACATCAGTAATGATTTTCTTTGTATTAAAAGTTTTCCTATGATTCCTGAATTTACTGGGTTTGTAGATTGCTCTCTGTTCAATTTTGCATAAAAAGATATTATTTATTCAAATATTGGGCCTCCCTGGTGGCTCAGATGGTAAAGCATCTGCCTGCAATGTGAGAGACCCAGGTTTGATCCCTGGGTTGAAAAGATCCTCTGGAGAAGGAAATGGCAACCCACTCCAGTACTCTAGTCTGAAAAATCCCATGGATGGAGGAACCTGGTAGGCCCCATGTGTCCATGGGGTCACAGAGAGTCAGACATGACTGAGCAACTTCACTTTCTTTTCACTTTCATTCAAATATTTCTTCAGCCTCACCGTGTTCCCCTCTCCTAAAGGGACTGCAATTATATTAATATGTTGTTTGATATTGTCTTACGGTTCTCAGGTAATCTGTTATTTTTTTCACTCTTTATCTCCTCTTTATATTTTGGTTTAGATAATCTCTATCTTAAAATGGACTGATTTCATCTTATGCTGTATCCATTCTGCTGTTACATCCATGGAATGCATTCTTTATATCTTATAGTTTTCAAGTGGAGCATTTTCACTGAGTTTTTAAATAGTCTTTTTTTTATAGTCTGAATTTTCATGTGTTGATTCACATTGTCTACCTTTTCTACTAGATGTCTGGGGTTATTTACAACGGGTAATTTTAAAATAATACTAACATCTTTACCATTTCTAGGTTAATGTCTATTGACTGTTTTGACTGTCAACCACCTTTCCATGCTTCTTCAACATTTTACTATTTTATGCTAAATGTGTGCAAAGAACAATCAAGACTGAAGGGAAAAACATATTCTTTCAGAAAAGGCTCATGCCTTCTTCTGTCATGCTGCCAGTGTGGGAATGGTAGTCTTCTCTGAATTTGAGCTTTGTTTGGGCTTTTGACTCCGTTAACCACTGAGGAAAGAACCTGGACTTCCCTCTCAGCAGGACTTGAGAACACCAGCAAGACTCAGGATATTTAATTCTGCTTGTAGATAAGACACCTGCTTTCCACACTGTGGATGATCTTTCTCTGCCTCATTAACCTTCCTGTCAGCAATTCTTCCCACTGGGAATTCACTTTCTCTCCTGGTCCTTGTTCACTGCTCTCTTTCTGTCCTTCCTTACCTTCAAGCAGCATATGCAGAGCTTGCAAGAAAGGCTGCAGAGTCTCAAGGGAATGGCTCTCAGCACTCCTGCTCCTTTCAACGTGTTAAGAGGTCACTACTTACACTTGGTAAAGACCAGAGTGCTTCCAAGAGGATTCTCTCAGATTTCTTGCTCCTCCAACTACTTTGAACTCAGTGAAAATCTCAGATTTTTCATAAGCTTTCTATACATGCCCTCAGCTTTATACTTTAAAGGACACTACAAAATCAGTGAAAGCACATAGGAAAGAGTTGATGCATAGATACAGACCCATCCCGTAGTCACTGTTCCTCAGAATTCCAAACCATCACAAGATCACTCATGTGCTTATTAAAAGTTTATTAAAATTTAACTCATTTCTTCTTACTCACTCAATGGCAGATTCTTCTTTTAGTACTTCTTTTATACTGAGAGCAGCTGGGGGTGGTGTCTCTTTTCAGCACTCTGGATTTTCAGTTTATTTAAGTTTCTTTGCTTTCTTAGGTCTTGAGTAGGTTTAAAAACCATTATTTTGTAACAAATCTACATCATTCTCATTGTCAGGGTGGTAACAATAGTTTCTTATGACTTTCTCAATCTTAATCTTAAGTGGCAATTTCCCAGCACTTATCTAAGTGCTATCTACGTATGAACTGTTCTACTTCTAATGACTTTATGGGATCACTGCTAGCCTTGCCTCAGTGTCAGAGTTGGAAACTGAGTCACAGAGAGATGAAATAACTTGCTCAACTGACATAGGCGGTAGGTGGCTGAGGCAGGGTTTTAACCTAAGGAGCAGTTAGGTTAAATTATTGACCTTGCTTTAGTCAGAGCTTAATCACACGGAGCTTAGGATCTAAGCTCTTAGTCAGAGATTAGAATCACGGAGTCAGGCTCCCATTAGTTTGCCATGGTAATTTCTTTACCCCAGCACTTTTGCTCATCCTGTTTCCAAAGTTCAGATTGCCATGCCCTGCAAGGTCTATGGGTCCATTCTACTTCCAGTACTTAAGTCACGGATCCTGTCCTATGAGCAGTCTTCTATACCCTCCACACCCTTGAAAATTACCCTATTTTTGCTGTGTTTCCAGACTGTTTTTGGTTGATAGTGTATTTACTATATTTTTCAGCTTAACAGTGGGAACAACAACCTTCAATTTAGAGGTGTGCTTAGTCACTCAGTCATGTCCAACTCTTTGCAACCCCATGGACTGTAGCCCACTAGAATCCTCTGTCCATGGGATTCTTCAGCCAAGAATACTGGAGTGGGTTGGGTTGCCATGCCCTCCTCCAGGGGATCTTCCCAACCCAGGGATCGAACCCAGGTCTCTCACACTGCAGACGGATTCTTTACCTTCTGAGCCAACAGGGAAGCCCAAGAATATTGGAGTGGGTAGCCTATCCCTTCTCCAGGGGAATTTTCCAACCCAGGAATCAAACTGGGGTCTCTTGCATTGTAGGCAGATTCTTTGCCAGCTGAGCTATCAGGGAAGCCAATTTAGAGGTACTTCTCTTGAAAAGATACCTGGAGTTTGAAGCAAAACCTATTGAGCAGAGTAAATATCTGAAGGTGTAATCAACATTTATTTTTTTAAAGTAAGTTTATCCTACATAAAGTTTAGTGCCCTTTGACTAACAGCTCCCATTTCTCCCTCCCCTCCCCTCACCCCCTGGTGACTACCACTTCCTGCTTCTTCTATGAGTTTGATTATTTATATTCCACATATAAACCTGAAATCTGCTAAGACAGTTAAGCACTCTCACCACGAAGGAAGGAAGGAAAGGGGCAGGTTGGGAGGGAGGAAAATAAGTATGAAGTGGTGGATGTGTTTATTAGCTAGACTGTGGTAATCATTTCATAATGCATACATGGTTTATCACTTGATATTTTAAAATATTATTTATTTATTTAGGTTGCAAGGCATGTGAGATCTTAGTTCCCTGACCAGGGACTGAACCCGCAATCCCTGCCTTGGAAGCACGGAATCTTGGCATCTGGACTGCCAGGGAAGTCTATTACTGTTGATAGAATATAACAATGTTTACATTTCTTCTTTTAGAGTATAGTTTTTATTTTTTTCATGTCACAGTCTCACTAGTATATATTGGTACAGATACAACATGGATGGTCTGCTCTAACTCACACAATTTTGTCAACTTAATTTTACTTAGCAAGTAAATCATCCCATGTTCCTTTCTGTTCTACAGTTCTTCAAAGAACTTCCTCTTAGTTGTATATATCTGTCTGGTTTTGGTTTCCCAAAACATATACAAAAGTAAAAATATAGTTTAACTTTAGTAAGTAGGCAATATCACTGGCTCTGCTGATAGCCCAAAACAGCACAGTGTAGGTATTACCAACTTATTATTTTTAATATTTAACTTTAATTTCTTGATGCAAATATGGTCTAAAGTTGTAAAATTTTGTCAGTTTACAAGAAAGGAGTTGCAGTCAAGACTCACCCCAGTTCAGTTCAGTCGTTCAATTGTGTCCAACCCTTTGTGACCCCATGGACTGCAGCATGCCAGCCTTCCCTTTCCATCACCAACTCCTGGAGCCTACTCAAACTTATGTCCATCGAGATGGTGATGCCATCCAGCCATCTCATCCTCTGTCTCCTCTTGCCTTCAAACTTCCTCAGCATCAGGGTCTTTTCCAATGAGTCAGTTCTTCACATCAGGTAGCCGAAGTACTGGAGTTTCAGCTTCAGCATCAGTCCTTCCAAGGAATATTTGGGACTGATTTCCTTAGGAGGGACTGTATTCCCATCTCTTGAATACACAAGAATACACAGGGTGGCAAGAATACACAGAAGAACTATACAAAAGAGATCTTCATGACCCAGATAACCATGATGGTGTGATCACTCACCTAGAGACTGACATCCTGGAATGTGAAGTCAAGTGGGCCTTAGGAAGCATCACTATGAACAAAGCTAGTGGAGGTGATAGAATTCCAGTTGAGCCATTTCAAATCCTAAAAGATGATGCTATGAAAGTGCTGCACTCAATATGTCAGCAAATTTGGAAAACTCAGCAGCAGCCACAGGACTGGAAAAGGTCAGTTTTCATTCCAATCCCAAAGAAAGGCAATGCCAAAGAATGCTCAGACTACTGCACACTTGCACTCATCTCACATGCTAGCAAAATAATGCTCAAAATTCTCCAAGGCAGGTTTCAACAGTATGAGAATTGTGAACTTCCCGATGTTCAAGCTGGATTTAGAAAAGGCGGAGGAACCAGAGATTAAATTGCCAACATCCGTTGGATCATCGAAAAAGTAAGAGAGTTCCAGAAAAACATCTACTTCTGCTTTATTGACTACGCCAATGCCTTTGGCTGTGTGGATCACAACAAACTGGAAAATTCTTCAAGAGACTCACCCCAAACTATGGCTTGCCCTACTCTCACATAGTTTTGCATAGCTAGCCCTGGTGCCTTCATTCCTAGGTTTGTTTATTAGAGGATCTGGGCAACTGTTTTCTTCAAGGGTCTTTGCCATAACCTCATGTGGAGGAGGAGGGGAAAAGCTTGAGGACATCTCTCTCAACTCTGACTCAGTAAGCAGTACTTTTCCTCTCTTTTACCTGCTTTGCTCTCTCTCCCCAACTCCACAGATCACAAATCTGCCAGAGGCTTTAGGTCAGGCTCCACAGTGAATTATCTGAGGTGACCCACCTCATGCCCCACAAGTTTGCCATTCCATGAGAAAAACAGCACTCTATCCTATTTCACTCCATTGCTTGCATCATCTCACTAAGTGATTAAAGGTTTATTTAACTCCTTCATTTGGGGCTTGGTGGTTTAATCGAGTATTCTGGCAACTCCAACACTTGGCGGCTCAGATCTTTCCCAGTTCAACTCACTTCTCTCCCAGTTCACCTCAGCTCCTAACACCGCTCTTTGATTTAAAAAAATAAAGAGAGTCCAAAAATAATAAAATATCATTGAATCAACTAAACCTTAATCTCATAAATGCAGAAGTTATTTTAAAATTCTTCAAAGTATAATTAATGAGTCACTGAATTATATAATCCAAGTAATGAATGTATGCCCATTTCTTAGGACTATTTATGAGCTTAGGACAATTTGTAAGCTTTATGTCTAACTGTGAAAACACGAGACAATACCATGTGGTGTTATTACAGCGCTGGCCTCCACAGTGAACCGGGAGGATACAAAGGACTGAGCTTTGCACGTGTGACGGGTGGTCACTGAGAAGTCCCGGGAAAGAGTGTAAGAAGGCACCACATCGTGGCACAGTCTAAGGAAGGAAGGACGGGGACATCTGGTTGGCTGCTTCGGTTTTCAGTTGGTCAAAACTCGGTAACCAAGGTGCTGACAAGATCTGCTCCCTGGGCAGGCTCTGAGGGCAAATCTGTCCATATCCTCTCCCAGCTTCTGGGGGCTGCTGGCAATTCTTGCCATGTCCCTCCATCCTCTGCCTCCATTTCCTCATTACTTCCTCCTCCATGTTTCTTATCTGTGTCTGTGTGTCCCAAAACTCCCTCTTCTTTCCTTTATAAGGAGACCAGTTATTGGATTTAGATAGATGATTTCATCTCAAGATCCATAACTACATATGAAAAGCCCTATTTCCAAATAAGATCACCTTCAGAGATGCCAGGGGTGAAGACTAGGCCATACCTTTTTGGGGACCACTATTTAATCCACTGCAGGGGAAAATGGCACAGAAGGGTGAGGTGAAATAGGGTGCAAGAGCCACATAGCCCAGCGGTGTCACTGCAGGCTCCAGCCTGTTCAATAAACTTGGCAAAGGCAGGGGCGGACACAGTCCCAGAAGAAAAGCTGCTTTAAGGAAAGAAGGAGGCCATGGCAGGAACGTGAGAAAGTGTTCAAGGTTTGCATCCAGAACAAACACCAAATGTATTTATTTATTTAAATTAAGTTTAGGAACTTTGGTCCAGTGGCTAAGACTCGAAATTCCCAATGCAGGGGGGTCCAGGTTCCATCCACGGTTAGGGCACTAGATCCCACATGCCCCAACTAAAAAGAAAGACTCTGAATGTACCAACTAAAAAATTCCACATGCTGCAACAAAAATCAAAGATCCAGCACGCTGCATATAAGACCTGGGGCAGCCAGGTAAATAAATGAAACAAATAAATATTTAAAAAACAAATATAAAGTTAGCTTGAAGATTTTCACATGACAGTAATGATTATGAAAATAAAGTTTATCATACGTATATTAAGAACTTTCAACCTACTAGAGGCTGGAGATACCAAGATGATTCAGAAGCAACTCTTAATGAGCTGACAGTCTAAGAGGCAGAGAGAGACATACAAAATGAATGGGTAGGATAAACTGCATGGACAAGGTATGGGAGGAAGGAGACAGAGACACCAGTATGATCTATTCTAAATGGAAATAGGAAAGCTCAAAACACTTCAATATATACTGCATCATTTGATTCTCCACAATAATTCTGTGATAAATGCAAGTTTAATGGGAGGAGATCCTGACAGGCTGGATAAATTACCCAGATTTCCCTCTGGGATAGATGTCAATTACAGCCTAGATCTAGGGCATCTAACTCCTAGTTGAATTCACATTTCTCTTAATGCTTGCCTTCCATATGAATTAACCACCTCTGTTCCTCCCATATTCATTCTGGCTTTTTATTGTTGTTGTTGTTCAGTCACCCAGTTGTGTCTGATTCTCTGCAACCCATGGACTGCTGCACACCAGGCCTCCCTGTCCCATACCATCTAAGATTGCCCAAGTTCACGTCCACTGCATTGGTGATGCCATCCAGTCATCTCATCCTCTGATGCCCTCTTCTCCTTCTGCCCTCAATCTTTCCCAGCATCAGGCACTTTTCCAATGAGTCAGCCATTGACATCAGGTGACCAAAATACTGGAACTTTAGCTTCAGCATCAGTTCTTCCAATGAGTATTCAGGGTTGATTTCCTTTAAAATTGACTGGTTTGATTATCTTGATGTCCAAGGGACTCTCAAGAGTCTTTTCCAGCACCATAGTTGAAAGGCATCCATTTTTTGGTGCTCTGCCTTCTTTATCGTCCAGCTTTCACAACTGTACATGACCACTGGGAAGACCAAAGCCTTGACTATACGGATTTTTGTCAGCAGAGTACTGTCCTTGCTTTTCAAAACAATGTCTAGGTTTGTCATACCTTTCCTGCCAAGAAGCAATCATCTGATTTTATGGCTTCAGTCACCATTCACAGTGATTTTAGAGCCTAAGAAGAGGAAATCTGTCACTACTTTCACCTTTTCCCCTTCTATTTGCCATGAAGTAATCGGGCCAGATGCCATGATCTTAGTTTTTTTTTTTAATATTTAGTTTAAGCTGGTTGTTTCACTCTCCTCCTTCATCCTCATCAAGAGGTTCTTTAGTTACTCTTTGCTTTCGCCATCAGAGTGGTGTCATTTGCACATCTGAGGTTGGTGATGTTTTTCCTGCCTGTCTTGATTCCAGCTTATAACTCATCCAGCCCGGCATTTCTCATGATGTGCTCAGTGTATAGGTTAAATCAACAGGGCAACAACAGAGACTATTGTACTCCTTTCTCAATCCTGAACCAATCAGTTGTTTCATACAGGGTTCTAGCTGTTGCTTCTTGACTCACATACAGGTTTCTCAGGAGACAGGTAAGATGGTCTGGTACTCCCATCGCTTTAAGATCTTTCCTCAGTTTGTTATGATCCACACAAAGGCTTTAGTATAGTCAATGAAACAGAGGTAGATGTTTTTCTGGAACTCCATTGCTTTCTCTATGATCCAGAAAACGTCTGCAATTTGATCTCTGGTTCCTCTGCCTTTTCTAAACCCAGCTGGGACATCTGGAATTTCCTGGTTCATCTGGAAGTTGAAACAAGTTCAGCTGGAAGCTGGACATCTGGAAGTTCTGGAGCCTACCATGCAAAATCTTAAGCATGACCTTACTAGCATGGGAGATGAGTGTAATTGTCCACTCTTTAGTACTACTCTTCTTGGGAATTGAGATAAGGATTGACCTTTTCCAGTCCTGGGGCCACTGCTGGGTCTTCCAGATTTGCTGACATATTGAGTGCAACACTTTGATAGCATCATCTTTAAGGGTTTTGAATAGCTCTACTAGACTCCCATCACATCCATTAGACAGTAGTGCTTCCTAAAGCCCACTTGACTTCACACTCCAGAATGTCTGACTCTGGGTGACTGACCACACTATTGTAGTTACTTGGTTCATTAAGATCTTTTTTGTATAGTCCTTCTGTGTATTCTTTCCATCTCTTGATCTCTTCTGTGTTTACTAAGTCTCTATCATTCCTACCCTTTATTGTGCCCATCTTTGGGAGAAATGTTCCCTTGATATTTCCAATTTTCCTGATGAGATTTCTAGTCTTTCTGCTTCTGTTGTTTTCCTCTATTTTTATACATTGTTCATTAAAGGAAGCCTTCTTGTCTTTCCTTGCTATTCTTTGGAACTTGGTGCATTTATAACCCCAGTATAATTTTTCATTTTGTAGGAACATACAAATAAGTTGATATTACTTACTAATAATGCTCTCCTAATGAATTTATTGAACTTGTGACATCTATTTTCTGCTGTACTTGGGTTTCCTGTCATATCTTTTCTAATCCAGCTAAGACACTGGATCTAAGGATTCACACCGTAGATATCTGAATTTCAGTTTTCAATCTGTGCTTGAATTTCCCAGAAATAGAGTTGTCAAAGTAACATGGTCATACTAAATCTTTCCAATGAATTTTTGTACATGAGACCATATAGCTATTAATCTATAAAGAATTGAAAGACCCCTTCTGATGCCTATGTCAGAAGCTTCCTCTATCTCCTTTATACTTTAATAAAACTTTATTACACACACACACACACACAAAGAATAGAAAGAATATTTTAAAACTAAATCTGAAGATAAAGTAAAAGGAATGATGTTCAGTTTCTACTGTCTTTAATTTCAGTATGTCAAAAGCTGAACAGCAAAATGGCATTGTTCCAAATGACTGAATGTACCATCGAAAGCACAGAGTTTAAAGATCTTACTGCTGCTTCTAGGAGCTAACAAAAATTCCTCCTAAAACGGCAGTTTTCATTCGCACAGGATTGGCAGCCATCACCCTCATTTTGCTGGAAACACAATGCTAGATATTAACTTCAAAAAATTTCAGCTTTATTGAAAAACTATACTTTAACACTACTGAGTCATTATTTACAGAAAAGTATATGTACCATTTATGTAATGGTAGAAATAAACTGTAATGGCAAAGGCAGCTAAGGCGTCTGTTTATTTTTCATCAAACAACAGAAGCTTCAGAGAAAACTTAGTAAATAGTACTCTCATAACCTGGTATACTTTATATCCCTTCTCAATAAAATTAGGAATCATGGTCTCTTCAGAAGCAGTAATGAGAGTCTATTAAACCATCATTTCTTAATGACTGATTGAAAATGGACATGTGCTCTGGGAAAACAGCAGTGAGTCAGAATAGGGAGAAACAGATTTCTTACTGCCTTACACAAGAATAGAAAAGTCTACTCCATCACTAAGCCTAAGTTCTGGAGCTTTTTAAAGAAGAAAATTATAAGGGGCCATGTGCTTTGAGTATAATTCCATCTGTTTTACCACTCAGCGCTCTTTTAACACCCTCAGAGTCTTAGGAGACAAATGATCACATTTTGTCATTTTTTCTTCTTGAAATGAAGTTGGGAGGGGGTAGAGAAAATTGGTAGAGAAAATGAAGAGTTCTATTTCAAGAATGACACTCAGGGAAATAAAGAAATCAAAAGTGATCCAACCCCCTAAGCAAGAGAAGAGCATGGTATTCATCATAATTCTCTACAACTCAAGATTCAAACACTCAGCAATAGTGTTATCTTTTTGAACTTCCCTGGTGGTGCAGTGGATAAGAATCCTACCAATGCAGGGGACAGGGGTTTGATCCTTGGTCTGGGAAGATCTCACATGCCTCGGAGCAACTAAGCCTGTGCACCACAACTACAGAGGCCCCGTGTACCGCAACAAAGAGTAGGCCCCGCTCACTGCAATTAGAAACAGCAACCGAGACCCCATGCAACCAAAACTTAAAAAACAAATTATTAAAAAAGTGTTATCTTCTAAAATAAAGTCAGTAAACAAAGTTGATAGAATACATCCAATGTCACAGCAATAATTTACCCTGAAATGTAATTTTTTTCTTAGTGTTTGTGTTTTTCTTATTTAAAATCTAAAGGCATTTCACTCAACAGCCTGTACTCATTCATCTATCATTCAAAAAATGAAGATCATGGCATCTGGTCCCATCACTTCATGGCAAATAGATGGGGAGAAATGGGAACAGTGACAGACTTTATTTTCTTGGGCTCCAAAACCACTGTGGAAGGTGACTGCAGCCATGAAATTAAAAGACACTTGCTCCTCGGAAGAAAAGCTAGGACAAACCTGGACAGCATATTAAAAAGCAGAGACAGTACTTTGCCTGTGAGGGTCCGTATAGTCAAAGCTATGGTTTTTCCAGTAGTCATATATGGATCTGAGAGCTGGACCATAAAGAAGGCTGAGCACCAGAGAACTGATGTTTTCAAACTGTGGTATTGGAGAAGACTCTTGAGAGTCCCTTGGACTGCAAGGAGATCAAAGCAGTCAACCTTAAAGGAATGTGAAAGTGAAAGTGAAGTCGCTCAGTCCTGTCTGACTCTTTGCGACCCCTTGGACTGTAGCCTACCAGGCTCCTCCCTCCATGGGATTTTCCAGGCAAGAGTACTGGAGTGGGTTGGCATTTCCTTCTTCAGGGGATCTTCCTGACCCAAGGATCGAACCCGGGTCTCCTGCATTCCAGGCAGACACTTTAACCTCTGAGTCACCAGGGAAGCCCCTTGAAATAGAACTCTTTCCCTTAAAGGAAAGCAAACCTCAATATTCATTGGTATGACTGACTCTGAAGCTGAAGCTGCAATACTTTGGCCACTTGATGTGAAGAGTCTCACTGGAAAAGATCCTGATGCTGGGAAAGACAAAAGTCCGGAGGAGAAGGGATGACAGAAGACGAGATGGTTGGATGGCATCACCGACTCAATGGACATGAGTTTGAGCAAGCTCCAGGAGATAGTGAAGGACAGGGAAGCCTGGAGTGGTGCAGTCCATGGGGTTGCAAAGAGTCGGAACTGACTGAGTGACTGAACAACTGAACAAGAATACTTAAAGAAGTGACCATGAGTAGCTGAGACCTTTGGGATCCAGTTTCTTCATTTGTTACTTACAGATAATATCACTGTCCTGTCCGTATTATGGGGTTTTTGTGAACTCTCAAAATTGGAATAGAAGTGGAATTTATAATTTAAAATTAAAACTGTTACATACTAATGAACTCAAAGTTAAGAATCTTCTCAGAAATACATTTCACTACTCAAATCTGGAAGTTTGGAATCCTGCAGTCCAACTAAGCATGACCTCTATCTAAGTTAGCTGACCCTCAGTGTGGCTGTGACAATATGGAAGAGTGAAAACTGACCCTTAACTTTGCATATCTCCTAGATTAGCTGTGGAAGAGAAGCCACAATTGACAAACAAAGTTTTGATCACCACGGAGGGAAACTGATAAGCAAAGTGCCTTCAATAGCCCATCTGGATCCCGCTCAGCCATCTGCCAGGCTATATCTTGAATCTTTGGAGGGGAAGCCAAACTCCTCACTCTATCAGTCAACACCCTCTTCTCCCATCTCATCCTTTCAGCTTTAGAGTTTTACTGGACACAGATCCTATGCTGTGAATGGGCAAGTCATTGGCCTCTAAATGTCAAGGGTCATTTCCAAACATTTCCTTTCCTTATGCCTCCCCCATAAACCTGGAAAGTTGTCTGTTACTTCACTTCTGTCCAGATAGCCCAGAGTATAGATTTTACTAACAGACTGTGAGCTGAGAAATGGGACCACATCTTCCATATCAGCCCAGTTCTACATAGTCATCAAGGGTCAATACTGATTTGTGCACCATACAAAAACAGAAAAATTTTAAAACATCAAATTCCCATTTGCCATTTTGATACTATTATGAAACATGTTAGAAAAATTATGTAGGCATCTAAATAAACTGAATTGATCTAGGGAGAACAAGTCAAATTAGAGGCATAGATCTGGAATTGTATCAGGAGAGGCTTGGGCTCATTTCTCTTTTATTTGCACAGCTCCATATTTCAGGGACTTGTAACACTGCATCAGAAGTAAATTATTGCTGTTTTTTTTTTTTTTTTAAGAAAGCACAGGTAGGCACAGATGGGACAGGATAGGACACAGATGTCCAGGATTACTTTTAATAATAATATTGAAAAAATGTCAAATAATTTGTGGTAATCTTTAATCCATCACAACCAGAACAAATACAAAATTTCAAATATACTTCTATTATGACAGTCAAGTGTTACACTGGCTTTGGGGATGAAAAAAAGCAGTCTCCAGACAAAGGAAGAGATGCCCCCATGGTAGTGGAGGCTAGAAGTTGGCAAGAATGGGAGGTGAAGTCCAACATGGAAAAAGGTAAGTTAAGCAAGTACAGAGGACGCATGCTGATGAAAAGTGGAAAGATAAGACACCTTGGCTTTCAGATTCTAGTTGTAAGGCAGATGGGAGATAACTGAACATTTATTTCCTAAGAAGATGTTTGATGAAAGTACTATTTGAGAAACAGGAATATGGCAGTGATATATCAGAACTGGAAGGGACTTTCTCAGTGGTCCAGTGGTTAAGCTTCCGCCTTCCAAAGCAGGGGACACAGGTTCAATTAAGGAACATGCCATGGAATGTGGAACAACAAATAGCACTAGAAACTTGAATATCTCTAGGCAAAAACAAAACAGCAACTGATCATACTCTGCACCAAATATAAAGATTAACTCAAAAAATGAATCACAGACCTAAATGTAAAACCTTAAAAAAAGAACTGAGAGGGCCTGGATTCCAGTCAACTAGTGTGCTAACACTGAAAACACAGCAGAGAAGTACAGTTCTTCTGGGAAAAGAGCAAAGGAATGCGCAAGGAAGAATAACAAGAGGCAGAATGTAATACTGTCACGAAAGCCCTGGAAGGCTTTCAGATTTCACCAAGAAAATTGACTAAAATTAGCTTATATGTGGAAAAGATATTCTCTTCTTGGTTTGAAAATGATGTCTCATATCATTGCAACACTAATATAATCAAATGTTATTTATTTACTTATTCACTTCATTTATTTGTTTACTAGTTACTATTATTATCTATTACATACAAGATTCTCTGCCAGGAGCTTAGGATTATTTCATGCCATCATCACAAACACTCCATGAAGGTGTTAATATTCTCCACTTGTTTTTCAATTAATGAAGCAATCATGCATAGCTTGGAATAATATCAAAATGTAGTCATGTATAGTAGATACAAAAAATAAACTGCTTTTTCTAGGAATCATGGCAACCCACTCCAGTATTCTTAACTGAGAAATTCCATGGACAGAGGAGACTGGAGGGCTACAGTTCATAGAGTCACAAAGTTGGATACAACTGAAGCAACTCAGCATACAGTAATCATGACTCATAAATTTTCTCTATTTCTCCCATATATATTTGCTGAACTGTGATCAAAAAATTAATTTTGTCAGAGCAAAGCAGAGAGATTAACACAAAATGTTCAAAATGGATTCCATAAAATGTACAGATTAAATTTAGTTCACACTATGGAATTTTAAAATTTTAGGCTAATATAAGTTATTAAGAAAAAAGCTGCAGAAACAGTTGTCAACTAAACTTGAGATGGAAGCTCAAAAACTTCATAAAATTATTTTTAGCTGCAAACATGCTATGTACATAAAATTAAGCTAAGATTTTATCTTATATATTTTAAAGTTATTTCTACTAGAGCATTTCTGAGTAATTTAATATCCATCATCTATGTTATTATCCTAATGTGCCAGAAAAATGAACTTGGAGTCATTTTTACACTACTGTGCAAGCTGCAAAAGTGTAAATGTACAAAACAAAATGCTGACTTTTTTTATATCCCTGGGATGGATTATAGTGTAAAAACAAAACAAAAGTATTTATGACCTAGAACAAAAACTTAAATACAAAATAGACTTTTCTTTTGATGACTATGGGCTTTCAGAGTCTCAGCTTTTGAAACAAACTTTGGGTAACAAAAATTGGTTCTTGTTAACAGGACTAACCTTGTATAACCCAAAATACATTATTTATTTACCCAGTGAAAAACAAAATAACAAATATAGCAATACCAGTAAACAGTTCTGTTCAGAGAAAACTGCTTGTGGAGAAAGGAATGTCTCCTGAATTCTCAAATTTAGTGTATGCCCCTAAATCTCCTCATTTTCCACTTTAAGTAAGTTTGGCACCAAGCATTTTGTATTTAAAGCAAAAGACAATTTTTTTTCACAATTATTTATTAGCTAAATGGATGTAAGAAACAGAAACTCAGCTCATAGCTAAATCAAATATATTTTTTAAAATTAATATTTCTATTTACCAGTGAAAAGAAGTGGCAATATTTGGGGGTACAGGGGCCAAAGGATAGTTTGACAAGGGTTTCTTTCTTCTATCAATTTACTTATTTATTTTTGAAAAGGAGGGAGAATTGAGAATATGCAGTAGAAAGAACTGATAGGAAGGGAAACACTGAAGAAAAGAAGGCAGCCTGTATGTAACCAGCAAAGACATCCCCAGAGGGGCTGGGGTATGCTGAGGTCAGGCCATGGTGGGAGTAGGGGAAGAATTAGGGCAGGAAATGGTATCAACGACCTTCTAAGGGAAAGGTCACTTCCATGTGCTGGATGAAACCACATTGTAAATCAACCTGAAACACTACCTGAAGAGCCCATCCAGTCAAGGGACTTTTATATACATATGTACATATGTATACACATACTTTAATATACATATTGTATATATGGAGACAAGCATATTCTCTAAAGCTTGCTTGTATAGAATATGCATTAAACATACACAGAAGAAAAATAGATATAAAGGAACCATGATGGTGTAAAGGAATCCAATCCTCCCATAGTGTAATTTGCTTTAAAAAGTCAAATAAATAATACAAACTTTTGCAAATTCTATTACCTTTAAATGATTTCTAAGACGGTTTGAGATTCAGATGTCGTATCATTTACATATAATAAACAGAACATGCATCAGTTTGCATCTCTTCTCAGAAGAAGTCATATACAACTTATAAATTCTAATTCTTTCATTACACAATAAAGAAAACATGTAATTTTTAAAATAAACAATCAGGATCTATAATTTATAAGTCTATCCTTCTTTATTGGCACACCATATCTAGATTTAAGCATTTGTCAGAGAATATAACCTGGAATTTTCTTCTGTAAATACTCTAAATTTTATCCTTGGATCATGTTAAAGTAGCCAGGAGCTGCCCTTGGGAACCATATCATGATGGACCCCAGCAGAACTATTTTGGCTGGACTTTTCTAGGACGTTATGCTATAGTCCTCAATAAAAGTCATTTTAAGAAACAGCCTGATGTATCTTTTGCATATATTGTTTAATGTACTATAAATATCACAGATGATACTCATTACTTCATAAAACGTCTCTATGTAAGAACTATGGAAGTTTCTGTCTGTGGCATAGAGATAACTACACTTCTATTAATCATTTCAAACCCAAAGAGCTCTGCATTTTACTTTATAGTATCTTTTTTTGTGTTGATTGTTGGGAGACTATAATCCTATTTGTTTCTCATCACTTTTAAGTACATATGAATCGATGTCAACTTACTGCTACTTTTTTTTCTATCAGTATTTTCCTTATCACACTCATTTCACTTCATTGCGCTATAGTTGAAACATTCTTGAAAACTGTCTTAAATCTTCTTTTGGGAAAAATGTGTGTAAAATTTTTCTTTGATGTAAAGGAATTTCAGTTAAATAAAGATGCTTTTCTTAGATACAAGGATCAATAATACATAGAGGATAACCTCCCAAAGTAGCCATGAGGAAGTATAAAGACAATACAATATGCAACCTTGGATTGAAATCAACCTCTAGTTTCCCTGGTTACAGATCATTCTTGAATGGTCCTGAGAAGAGCCCTTCTCTTTTTCCAGGCACATTATTATCTAACCATGTCATGTCTCAATTTCTCCAGCTATATAATGGAGATAACAGCACCTTCCTCACAGGGCTATTCAGAGACTTAATCTAAATGAATTAATATGTGTAAAATCCCCAAGTAGTGGGACGCAGTTAGTGTTCTATTAATAAGAACTGACCAGCACCACCCAGACCATGCATCTAAGCTCTGCTTCCCAACCACATGCTATCTCCCTAAACTTGGCCAGAATCTTAAAATATGGGCCTTCAGAAAAGCAGTCACAGTTTATGATAACCTCTGTCACTTAAAACCAAAGCCTTCACCTCAGTTTTATTTTTCTCCATAGATTTATCACCACCCAACATACTATATATTTTACCCTTTATATAATTTCTTAGATTATATATTCTATTCTTTCTTATACCAAATGTAATGCAAGCTACTATTCATCTATCCCTGTGGTATGTAATTTCCTGGACAAAACACAGGGGCAGGGGAATGGAAACTTAACTGACACTCACAAATTTATACTTTCACATGAGGAGCAATTTCTATCACTGGCAGAGGCAAGTGATAAAATAGTTTCACAAATCACTTGGTTTGGAGCCACATGATAAACGGTATTGAATGTCACTCTTTATAATTCTCAAAATACTTTTTTTGTAAACTATCCATCAAGTGCATTCTAGAGAAGTTCATCATTTTATGGTAAGCATTTTTCACAAAACAACAAAATGTGTATCATTGTGTGATTAGTAAACCGAGCATCTCTGAACCATAGGTGTCCTGGCCTCCATCCAGACAGGTAACATCTTTGCTTTCATCCACAAGCCTCATGGTCCTTGGCATTTATTTTTGTTCCTCAGAAATATGAGGAACTTGCATTTTGCTTGCAAATAAGCAGAATGTCCCATTTAAAATCTGTAGCACTAGACACAGGCCTAATTTGGTACTTTACAGATCTCTGACATCACTTATTCTCTACTAAATATTAAGTTAAAAGATTGAATTGTAGCTTTCAAAGCAAAGCTCCTCAGCCCAAATGGAAGCAAAGTAACATATATAGTAATCCAGACATTTCTGGATAAGAGTATAAAATGCATAACTAACAGAATGATATTTAAAAATTAGTTACAATAAAAACTGCTAAACATTTTACAGTGCTTACTTAACACATGCCAAACATCATCTTCAGTGGTTTGTGTGTGTTCTCTCATTAAATCCTCATTTTGGGGACTTCCCTGGTGGTCTGGTGGCTAAGGCTCCACATTTCCAAAGCAGGGGACCTGGGTTCGATCTCTGGTCAGGGAACTAGATCCCACATGCTGCAACTAAGATCTGGCAAGGCCAAATAAATAAATATTTAAATCCTCACTTTCCATCCTTTAGGATATTTTTACCAGTATACAAGTCAAGAAAAATCAAGGCTTAAAAAGTTAAATAAGCCTCCTAAGATCATACAAAGACAGCCAGCAGGAGAGCTGAATATGAACTCCCACTGACTGCCCTGATTAGAACCAGGAAAGGATGAGACAAACATCAAAGATGCAACAAGCTGGGGATTCCTGTGAAGTAACAGTAGCAGGCTGCTTAGTCCACTGCCAGCCCTCAGAAATAGGAGTGCTGACACTTAGAAACCAAACCACAAAGTCACAGTGCACATCTATAAACAGACATAAAACAGGTTAGAGGTAGATAAACTTTCAAATGCTGCTCATTGGCAAAAGATGGACTTTCATTTTTTACATATTGGCCATCAAGATGGTCATAACTCTGCTTGGGCTTCCCTGGCGGCTCAGATGGTAAGGAAGGTCCCCTGGAGTAGGAAATGGCAACCCACTCCAGAATTCTTGCCTGGAGAATCCCATGGACAGAGGCGCCTGGCGGACTACAGTTCATGGGATAGCAGAGTCAGACACAACTGAGTGACTAACACTCACACACGCATCTGTCTGCTCAGAGCCCCCTTTGACAGACCCTGTTTTTGGAAGGGTTGTTGCCTGACAGCCCCTAGTGGTTGTATTTTCTGATCCACTGTGGTGTTTACAGCAGGTCACATGCCCTCCACCCAGCGTAGCCCCTGCTCACTCCCAGCCACTCCCAGGCAGTGGTCAAGCAAGGGCATGTCCTAGAATCAGGCTGCTCCTGCTCAGCCCTGTGCCTTGGAGACTTCCTATCAACCTAGCCAAGACTTTCTCCAAACTGCAATGCACTGAGACCCTCCCATTCTATTCTTCCTTACCGTCCCCACTTCAGAGACGCCTGCCCTCTGGTTAGAAGGTCCTCCTGCCTGCCAAGCCCCTGCCCTTCTTTTTCAGCCCTCACAGGCATCTCCCCCAAGAAATCCCTGGTACATCCATTTTGGTCCCTGTTTCTGAATTGATACAGTCAGATTTGCTCATGAGTGTAGGAACACTTTAACTGTTTCAGAATTTCTGTAGTACCTAAGATTGCCTGATAGGATGTATAATTAATGACTTATCTAGTAGAAGGCATAATTTATATCTATGAGTATCATTTAATAGCTAAGGTTTTTTATTCATTTCGGAATGAACTGTATCTATTGGGTGGAAATATAAGTGGGCAACATCTTGTCTATAACATGATATAAAATGAAGTTACACAACAATTTGCAAAACCATATGACAATGTAGCTTTGCCATTTAAAATGAGAATGTGGACATTACTGTAGACACTGGTATATATTTAGAGGAAACCACATTAAAAAACTAAATCTGTTTCTAAAAGTAGGCATTTTAGCTTAGTTTTTGCTACAAGACATGGGAAAGCAATGAATTCATTTTCATTTATTATTCTGAATTAGCTATGTTTTCATACTGACAAACATTATGAACAGGAATGAAAGATTAATAGCCAAAAGAGTTCTTCTTTCTTATTTCTTAGGAGTAGGGCTGAAATAAAATGGAGAGTTTAGATTACATTCATGACAGTGTACTGAGGTTGAACTTAGGAGTTTCTAAGCTCCCTTTTCTCCTCATCTCTCTTATCATCCCCCTTCCCTTGTTTAATTAGAAGCAAGGCTAAACAAAGGGTCTGTTTCATCATTTCAACTTTCACTGCTTTCTGGAATAGGAATGACTTTCTTTTAAAATATAACTGTCAGATATTAATCTAGAGTTTTCATACAATCTATACTCCCTTTGGGTAATGTATTTTCTGACATCAGGAAACAGGCTCTGACTGATCCAACATTATTACAGAGAACTTCCATCTTGGTGAAATATCTTGGCTACAGTGAAAATTGATATTAGAAATACTGGAACATATTCTGGAGTACAGTGTTTCTTTGGGCAGAGACTTTTAAAACAGGAAACTGCTTTTAATATCTGGGCTTAATGAACCAATTCATTTCTAGAATTTCTGAAGTATTTTTCTCACTATAGTTGCAACCCCCTGGAACTGTCATCAGTTACTTATCACTGCAGCTATTCATAACTATCTAATGAGAGTATTATTAACTGCTCAATAATAAAATATATAAACTAAGAAAAACTACATAAACTTTTTAAAGAAACATATTCCAATTAGCTTAAATAAATGGCCAATGATTTTTGTTACATTTACGAATCCAAACTCAGGTTAAAAATAATTTATATATATATGTATTCATAACTATTTTAACTTGTGAATTTTTTGTTTTATGTGTCCAAATTTGGGTAGAATGGGACTTTGAATTATAACATGTGGGCATCAGTTTGTATTACATAGTTATAGGTAATGGATTAAACACCATCTTTTAATAGCTGGGCATATTATTTTATGGAAAGAATATTTATACAAGAACATTGCATAGTGTAAGAATCATACAAGTTAGACTGCTTAAATTTCACATTTGCATTTTTAAACATATTGCATTAATTAATTTTATTTCTAAAATCTAATAAAATAGGGATATTAAAATATAATATTCTATTTATAAAGGCAACAGAATTTGGAAACCAGTATCAAGTATTTTATCTATTTTGTTCATTTTGAACTACTTTATTCATATAGTTTGCATTCAGTGATATTGCATTGTAAAATTTATTTTTTTTCCCATCTTTTGGCTGGACTTTTTTTATTGGCTACTGTAAAGTTATTAAAAAGATCTTAATGTAAGTTTGCAATCCTAACTCATTAAAAAATCTGATTAGAAAAATATATTCCAGGCACTATTTAACATGCTCCACATGTGTTGAATTCATTTAATTGGCATGACATCTGCGAAGTGAGTCTGTACCATTCTCATCCTTGGTACACCAGAGAGGAAAGTAAGTCTTAAGAGCTGGGATAAGCTGCCCATGCCACATCTAAGCCAGCATCTAAATCCCTATTCTGTGCTCTCAACACCATGAAAGGCCAGATCGCCTTGTCTGTAACATTCTCTTAACTCAGTATGCATTCTTGGCAGTAGTCTTTGTATTGTCTGGAATAACTTACAAATTTAATTCTGCAGGGTTATAAAAGACAGGATGTTGTATTTTACTTCAAATTCAGACTGCTAAGGTGTGCTTCCTCCAAATGAGCACCTACTGAGCAGATAATATGCAAAGCCCCTGGGAGCAGTGATACTGCTACTTGAACCCTGATCCCCTCTATTACTCATTCACCACATCCCGTTCACCACTAGGATGTGACTTTTAGGATCAGATCCACCAATGTTCTATTTTATGAATAATCCCTCAACACTGGTTTGAGAAGAATGATGAAAGGATTTAAGGAGAGACACCTAACCAACGATAAACTATCAACCTTTTACAATTCCACATGATACAGAATGAATATAAGCACTGTGGACATTTACAAACCTGAGTAACCAGCAGCATGGAACTCCCATACATTGTAAAGAAAGTATTTATCTTTTTTTATAAGACTTTTTCCATACAGACTCACAGTGTTTTCTAAATACTCATAATCAAAAGTGGGATAGATACAAACTCACTTTTCATGACCGTATTTATTCTTGACACAGTTAACACTGTGTTTGGTTATTTTTGTTTCTTGGTTTTTATGGCTGTGCCACGTGGCATGCAGGATCTCAGTTCCCCAACCAGGGATCAAACCCATGTTCCCTGCAGTGGAAACCAGGTCCTAACCAACTG
The DNA here is from genome assembly GCF_042477335.2 of Ovis canadensis. Taxonomy (NCBI): domain Eukaryota; kingdom Metazoa; phylum Chordata; class Mammalia; order Artiodactyla; family Bovidae; genus Ovis; species Ovis canadensis. Next base: position 29,943,961 of record NC_091269.1, on the reverse strand, counting down.
GAAGACCAGGGAAGTCCCTAACACCATGTGAGAGAGGAAATTTGTCACAGGTTAGAACAAAGTCAGTCCTAAAATCGGCACACTGAAATCACAGGGTTTTTCAGTAAAGTGGCAGAATTGGCAGAATTTCATATTCTCTTAATATCTTTAACAATTAAGAATTAACTTAGGGCTTCCCTGGTAGCTCAGTGGTAAAGAATCCGTCTGCCAATGCCGGAGACACTGGTTCAATCCCCCACATGCCTCTGAGCAGCTTTTGAGCCTGTGCTCTAGAGCCTGGGAGCTGCAACTATTGAGCCCATGAGCCCTCAAGCCCATGCTCTACAACAAGAGAGGCCACCGCAATGAGAAGCTTGCACACCACAGCTAGAGAAAAGCCTGCACAGCCACGAAGACCCAGGATGGCCAAAAATAAAAAAAATAAATCAGCTCAGAGGAACACATGAAAAGTAGTTTAGAAATAAAAACTGGTAAAGCAGAATTCATTCTGCAGATTTTAACTGGGCACTTCGCTTCCAGAGCAAGGCTGTGTGCTAGTCCCTAGGATTCAAAGTAAGAAAGAAACAGCTCTTGCCATTAAACAGTCCAGGGAGCAAGAGAGACGAGTAATAAGGCATGGCAATGCAGTGTGATGAGTGCTGCCCTCACAGGAAGAGCTCGGGGAACAGAAGCACTGTGCTCAGGGCTGGCAGAAGTGCAAAATGATGCAATCTCACTAGGGGCCCATTTGGCAAGATATTTCCGAAGTATTAGAAATGTACATGCCCAGGAATTCTTTCTCTAGGAATATGTCTGACAGAAATAGTATTAGATGTGCACAAGAATGCTTTGTTTATAAAAGGAGAATACTTTACATACTTTGATGGCCAACAAGAGAGGAACTCTTACATTAATTACACTCTACTTATGTGATGGGCTATTAAGAAAACATTAAAAATGCTTTAATTTAAGCTTTCTAAGAATACTGAAAGGTATCTTTAAAACACATATGATCTAATATTAAGTGGAAGAGAGAATATCAAAGTATGTAAGTTCCCAAGTTGGTTTTGTTGTTGCTGTTGTATCTGCTTGCATTTTGGAGGGGGAGAATAGGTTAGGACAACGTTATATTGGAAGGTCTCTCAGTAAAGAGTTTGCTTGCAATGCAGAAGATCTGGGTTTGATCTCCAGGTTGCTCACATCCCTTGAAGAAGTGAATGGCTAATAATTTGTACTAATGATTCATATTATGGAGTTACAGTTGTTATTTTACTTTTTCATTTCTATATTTTTATACAATATTTTATATTAATTTTAGAGTCAGTATATATATATTAATTGAAGTATAACTTATAATATTGTGTTAGTTTCAGGTGTACAACAGTGATTCAGTTTTTTCAGACTACATTCTGTTATAGGTTATTACAAGACACCGAATATAATTTCATGTTCTATACAATAAATCCTTGTTGCTTATCTATTTTATGTATAGTAGTTTGTGGCTGTTAATCCCATACTCCTAAATTGCCCCTCCTCTCCTCCTTTTCCCTTTTGGTAATTTGTTTCATATGTCTGTAAATATGTTAGAAGCAGTATGTATTTTTAAAACAAAAGAAGAGATAATTGAAAGTATCTTAGTGAAAAGCTTTAGAATAGAAGGGGGATTTAAGATGGGCACAGAGCTAAAACTCTCAGCTGGGTGAGGAGGAGGGGAAAAAGCATTCTAGACAAAGGGAACAGCACACACAAATGAGAACCATGAGGTGCTTAAGACACGTGGGATCTATTTGACTGGAGGGAAATGTAAAGAAGATTGGCTTGAAAAGGCACAAAATGTGTAACCTGCAATAGTCTCTATATGATTAACATGGCCAGAGCACTCATATTTCTCATTTAATTTTGAGTTTCCAGAATTTTGAGAGCCTTAACTAAGCCTCCGATAATTTACTTAGCATAAGTGGTCACCTACCTGACACATGGCTGAGCAGGGAACTGAATTTACATCTTCTAACCCAAACCCACAACTCCTTCCACTCCATGTTGCTGTCCTGCCTCTTTATGCTACAATTATACATATACAAACACACACATACACATACCAGAAAGTAATAATTCATCCTAAATAGCAGAAAGCTGAGAAAATTAAGTCTGGTGAAACAAACACGGTAATGAACTAAAGTTCTTGTCCTGGTATCTATTCTACTTTACACAGAATAGAATTCAGAACTATATGCAAATTCCACACCTCCCTTCAACTCCTCCATTTTTACCCTGGAATAAACCAAAGTTGAAACTTCAATCAACTCCTGGGGAGGAGTATGAAAAATTATTTTTATATGTTTACACATCTTTCTGTTTTTCAAGTCTCTTTCAACCTCATCTAGTGACCTTTAAATTCACTTCCTTTGCAAATCTGGTGTCTGTTGACTTGTATTGTTCAGTATTTGGCCCAGCAATTTTCTTCTGTCCTTTTTTCTGAATGATCATCGAAAACATTCTTTCCTTAAAAAAAAAAAACAAAAAACAAAAAAACTTTGTTGGTGTTGCATCACTAAATAACTAAATAGAATTAAATATGCTAAAATTATACTAATAATGTCTTGGAGGGTTGACCAGATAAAGTAAATTGAGCTGTCATAAGCTCTCTTAATTTACTTGCCCAGCAGAATTGTAAATGCAGCAGAAAACAGCTTACTGTAATGTAAACAGAGCTTTCCCTGCACTGTGCATGGGACAAGTTTATTTAATGTAATATATTACACTCAGCCATCATTGCTACCTTTCAGTTTATACTTTTATGGTAACAAACGGTTATAATAAACAGAGCCGTTGTGTTAAAAATCAAATGGAAGGCTCAGTGTTCATCCTCTAGTTGAAAAGAATCTGATTTTCTTCAGCTTTATACTTTGTGATACTGAAGACTCATGGAACAGATTATTTTAGAGGTAGAAAGGCTCTCAATTCCTAATATTGACCCATGGAGAAATTTGGTCTAAATCTTGTCACAGGCAGTCCACCTTCTAGTATCCCTTTTCATGGTTTAGCTGATTCATAATCAGATTGAAAAAAGTTAACTATTTGCCCGAAATAAAATTACTTTGTGTTTCATAGTAATGGTTATTGCCAATACTTCTATCTTCTTTTAGCATTGTCTTATAACCACAGCAGTATTTTAGTCATGATCAATTAAGTCTGCTGATATATCATTTTGAACATTTATGAAGGAACATTTATTTCAATTGTTAGGCAATTTTGCAATCTCATAGGAGGTAACAGTGGGCTAAATATTTGCTACTAGTGTGATAAAGTGTTCATGTTCTAAAAAAAAATCAATTATTTCTACCTAAAGTTCAGAATATTACATATCATTTCTTGGCAAAATAATTCACTAAACTTGACCTATCTTTTAATGAAACATATGCTAGGCTCTAACCTAATACATTAATACATTGCCAAGCATGTTATTTTATGTGTAAGTGTTTTAAAAACAAAGTTAACAATTTGGCTAAAACTCTTAGGACTGACAGAAAGTGAGTTATACAGGAACACTGCCTACCTCTCAGAATCGACAGCAGAGTGAACGGCGCCTGACTGCAGCTCCTTCAGGAGTGACAGATTTCTTGAGCATTTCTTATGTGCTGGACATTTTGCTAAATCTTGTCCCATGCTGTTTCATTTAATTCCCCTCATTCACTTTATAAAGAACCTTTAGTATAAAAACAAGGACACTGAGGCTTAGAGAATTGGAATCATTCACCCAAGACCTTATAATGGTGACGTGGCAGAATCCAGACTGGAATCCAGGTCTGTCTGACCTGAAATGTGTGTTTCCTCAAGGACAAGGTGTAGGGTGGGGTTGACACCCACCAGTGCGGCTTGCAAGAGTCCAGCACTTACTGATGACACACCAGATCCAGCCAAATACCAAGAAGACACTGAAAAGAGTGTAGAGGCCAAGAAAAACTCTAGTTCATGTCAAATCCGAAGATGTCTTCTTGATAAGTTGATTCCAAATTTAAGTCTCTCCTTTCCTGTTTGAACCAAAAGCTCCTACTTTATAAGATTAAAAATTTGCAAATGCTTTGTTTCCCTGGGACCCAGTTGCTCTCGAAGGAAAAACTTGCATGCATTTTTATCTCTAGAACCTTCCCTTCTGCCCCACCCCCTTTCTCTCCAAAGTCTTGGAAATTTTAAAGAAAATACGTATAGAAACTTTGAAAACTACTTTTACTTACTAATCCTTTTTTACATCGTTTTTTGTATAAAATTTTTAAGACTTGTTCTAAAATGATATTTTTAATGTTGGGCAGTCATGAATCCCTCTTTTTTAAATCTCCGAAAAGAAAAATACATTACCAGCCCCATCTAACTTACAAGTTATTCTGAAACATCATAGTGAATTTCTTTAGTGGGTATTTTTAAATGTTAATCAAGTTTAAGTTGGTGATGAAATTGATTACATACACACATACTGATGAATAGATTCTAATTAAATAAATTTTGTAAAATGTGGAAAAACCACATTTTACAAAATTCATTTCACTGTACATTAACAGTCACTGAAAATGTCTTAAAAATATGTGTCTAATCTACAAAGGAGAGCTAGCTCATACTTAAGTTGGGGTATCTGTGTTCTTGTTTAGACATGCTGATTACTCTTCAGCAAATGGTTAAGTCATATACTTGATCACTTATCTATGAGATGATTACTAATTTCTTAACAATTTAATTGATACCATTATATACTATGAACAGTAGTTTCTCTTTTTTTAATTTGCTACAACTTATATTCACAGTTTAATCAGCTCCTAATTTGATTTTTTATTTGGTATAAAAGTTATAAATACAAAGGCATTCAATTCTGTTTGTCTTTCTTATTTCTGTTGTCTTCAAGGCTTAGAAGAAAAGCACATGCCACTTAAGATGCTTGATAATTAACTCAATTTTTAAAACCTTTTTAATGGATCAGTACACTTTGTAGTTGGCTGCTTTGGTTTTCCTTCCCTTTGAATGTTCCCTAATGGCAGGCTCTGTCCTTCATCTCAGTTCCCCAGTGCTTAGTAAACAGCACTCCATATTTACTTGCACTACAGATGGATGAAAAGATGAATGATAATGCTAATAATAACAGTTAATGTTATTGACTTCTTATTAAGCACTGTTCTAATCACTTTTATAAATATTAATTTGACGCACTAAACTTTTTATTCTTAATCACACTTACATATTAATAATAATCTTGGAAAGAGTCAGAAATCTACCTCAAATAGTCTGCTTTCCTAATGAAGGGCTACTAGAGAACAATCACCAAACTTATACCTCCACCCTATGTCTTAGAGGATGGCCACCCAATCCACTAGTAATTATAAAATAAAGGTGTATGTAAAATGATATGAAATATTAATGACATTTCAGCTCCTGCTGTGAATCCATTTCCTCACTCCTAAATTCAGATACCTTAGCCTTGAAACATGACTCTTATAAGGGTGTCACTTTTCATTATGTTCTATGTGCCTTTTTTCCTTCATTGTGTAGAAAGAAACTAGTCACACCATCTCTTTCATGACAGTACAATGAGGAGGAAAAGGAGAAACACTTAGGGCAATGCCTGGTCCCTAGAAGAGCTCAGAAACTCTTAGCCACGATCACTAGCATTGCTGGTATTAGACAAGCTAACATCACCTGCGTCTTCATTCTCTCTCCTTTGCCAAGCTAGACACATTTCTGAAAAATCATTATTTCACATCTCTACGGTTCAGCTTCTCCAGCTTGCACATATTCTTCCACATTACAATTGGATATCCCTCATGAAGACACCACCTCCAGTGTCAGTCATTATCTCAGTGCTAGATTTGCTGGCTGGCTGCACAAAATGAAATCATCCTCCATGCCCTAAACCTTCAAAACTTCCCATCCTCCCTGTTAGTAACACCAGAGACCTCAGTATCACCCTTTCTCTTTCTATGTGCCCCTACAAGTAAGTCATCATCAAACAAATCATCATCCAATCCAATGCTTCTACCTTAGACAGTCTCTCCACCCTTTCTACTCGCACTCTCTTAAGTTCAGGTACTTCCTCTATGCCACTGGGAAATATGCAATATTCTCTGTTCTCTCTGAATTATCTTTTTCTTTATCTAAAATACATTATATTCTTTCATCAGAGTTATAATTCTATCATTCAGTTGATCCTCCCCTCCCCTAGATTCTCTGACAGCAACTGAATTGAACACAAACTTTTCAGCATGGCATTCCAGGCATTCCCTGATCTAGTTCCAATCCACCCTTCCAGTCTTCCATCTTCCTCCTTATTTATTCCTCACACTTGACCTCTCTCCCTGACAAAGGTCTACCCATATTTCAGATCTCAGCTCGCCCATCAGGGCTTCTAATGAAGTCTTTCTTATTCATTCCAGTACAAATTAATTGCTTCCTCTTTTATGAATCCCCAGTATTTTATATCCTCCTCCATTTATTCAAAACATTCTTTTTATTACAGTTGTGTATGAAATGTCTGTCTCTCCTATTACACTGTAAAATGTCTTATTTATCTTTGTAGGACTGGTTGTTCCCAGTAGAATCTGTGTGTGTTTTATTTAAATCTTTTCATCTTATTTTTTCTTTTTTAAAATTAAAAATACATAGAAGCCAGATTGAGTTAAAATATAATGGGTTTTCATATTTTCTCTGGTACATATGAATTGTGCAACTCTTGCAGGAAGACCCATAATCAGTCTAAGGCCTTTTTTTTTTAAACTCATCAGTGAAGCAAGAATATTAATAACTAAGCTGAAGTGTTCTTGTAAGAACTGAAGGTGACATACACATGATGTACCTGGTATCAAAGGTCACGACTGCAAGTATGAACACATTACTGACTGGGGGGTGGGAGGGGTTGCAGAAACAGCCTATGTTGTGGTACATCTCTGACAATGTGTTAAAAGTGAATGTTTCATAAGCTTTTTTTTGGTAGGCATTACATAATAGTAAGTGTAGAATGATTTTCTTAACTATAAAATGTGAAACATACATTTTACATGAAAAGAGCTCAAGTGATAGAATTAAGAAAAAAGGAAGACCTCCACAAATGTTTAATTGATTCTTCTTTTACTCTAAAATTCTCTGAAGTTTCTACTGAGCCAATCTGGGGCATACCCGCCTCTAACAAGTCAAAATATTATATGACTAACACTCAGACAAAGAAAAACTGTTTTCTTGACATTTTCACCCCCAAAGCATTTCTTCAGAGTCTTCATTAAAGTAAATACTTGGTAATGAAGTACTCTGCATTTACTACATACAGCTTTTGATGTCACAGTCAACTTAAAAAGCCCCCAAATCTTAACCTGGCAGCTGTTCTTCCTCACACTTTGATGTGATCTTTGCAATTCCAACTTCATTGGTGCTTACATAAATGTAGTTTACTGCAATTTTTTCAGACTTGATGTTCTCATAATTATTTATTTAGAAAACCTGGTATCAATTTTATATCTGTATTCTACAAAAAGAAGCTCTCCTTAGTCAGCTGCTGAAGACTTCAGTAAGAAATATTCACTTTGGTACCATATTAGGAGACTATATGACTCATGACAAATTATGCAATCATCAGATTATTCCTCAAATACATGACTCTTCCATAAATGACTTTCATCTCCCTACAAACACCAAAAGCTGCAAGTCACATATGGGAGGAGAAAAATATTGTAAATTCACTTCAAACAAACATTTTTATAAGTGAGAACAATTACCTCAGACTTTTGAAATTCACTATTAAATAGAATAAAGTAAGCTTTGTTATCTCACAATAAATTAAACACATAAAACCATCAAGCAATAGTACTTAGCACAATCACATGAAAATGTTAAGGATGGGTGCATCTATTAAACTGACATTTTATCCTTATTTGTAAATACATTTAAAAAAATCTCAGCCTTGAGTAAAATGTAGCCAAAGGACTTATATAGCCCACTGTTGGGTAGAGAGAGGCAATTGGCACAGAGAACACCAGAAAAGAAACTACACAAGTTCTAAGTAGGGAATGAGTATTTTGATTTTTCTCTCCCAAGCCAGTTCTTGCTGCAGACATATTTGTTTCCAGAAACAGTCTGTACCTCTCAACCTGGAAAATTCATTAACCTCAAGAACACAGAAAGGAAGAAAAAAGTCATGTCTATCCACACCTGCATTAAGAACTAACATTCATTTAATGCCTTCAATGCTAAATGACATACAATCTGAGACAACCCTGTTATGTGAAAGGAAGCATTTGAGAAAATACACACACATATACATATACACTTTGACAATTAGTATATGGGGTACCTCTTTTCCAGGTATACAATGAAATTCAAATAGCACCATATGCTAATAACATAAATTATATATTTGGAGTTTTACCTTAATTTTCTTAAGTGTTTTTTTCTCGAGGATTTGAAAGTTCTTCATCTGAGCACAGTAACTTGAGTTCAGCTAATGAGAAATGTATGGATTCTTTCACACACAAACAGCTTTATAAATAAACTGGTCAGGGCAAGAATTAAAGAGGGGTTTTGTCTTATTTAAAATTATTAATTGCAACTATGAAAAATAAGGAAGAACTTCAGCAACCTGGCAAAGCCTTTTCTAGTCTCCCTCACGGACTTACTTGAAAGCATCTTCATTGCTTTATTTCATCACAGGTCACACACAGCTTAACATTTCCACTGTCTATGAATCTTTTTAAAATGTTCTGGCAACTGGTTTGGTCCATTTAGTGTCCGTGCCTCTCTGCTACATTTGAAAGCCAGTCTGGTTTGCAGACAAATGTGCCTACTCATAAATCTACTAATTCTCCTATCCTCCATTTGTAGATTCCATTCTGCTCAAATGTAGAGAAACACTGGAAGTTCTGAATGAAAAATGAAGCAAAAGAAACGTCAACTCACTACTCTGACTTTTTATAGGGATAACAGAATTTAAAATATCTTAGAGATACTGACAAAACATACAAGTATCCAAGGCCTTACTTAGAACGACACAGAAAAGCATGAGAACTAGCTCCGATTTAGGTAATGGTTGTGGTTTTGCTTCCTTTTTCGTTTTGTCTTATTTCTGCTTAACTTGGCTAGGAACCAACAGCTCTAATAATTTTTCCAATTATAAATGTTCTTTCACATTTTGTTTCCATTTCAGATCTATTCATCAGCAAATGATGATGCGTGCTTAAAATAATAACCAATAATTTGGGGAAACTTTATAAACCTTTCCACTAGTTAATGATCACTATCAAGAGAATTTATTTTTGCTTATTTTTCCATTTCTGTCCTCAATCTGCTGGTTTATAAATTTAGCTGTCAATACTCAGAGTGCTCAGCCATGGAATGACTGTCAAAGAGAATCATCACCCAGAGTAACGTCTGCCTTACAAAGAGTAAATGCAAATTCAGTCACCCAGGGGAGACGGAGCTTTTGACGGAGTTTAACCATAAAGATGTCTGAGCTAATATTACAAGTTTCCGGGCAAGGATTAAGAAATGATCTAATTAGATACTCTTTAGGGGTTGTGCTGTTTTAGCATTATTCTAAGGGATACATTTGTTAATGGGCTAAAGGACAACAGAAAAGTGAGACCTATTCTCTGACAAAGAATTTTACATTCAAATAAATATTAATATGACTATGAGATATTCTGACACTTTAAACATCACTTTAATGATAAAAATGCCTTATGTTCTTCAAATCTCCACATTGGAATAATTTAACACATGCATATAGAGTTAGTCCAGTCCTCAAGGCCAGTATTTCTCCTAAACAGGATACACACATTGTCTGAGACCAGCAACCAGGATTTTCTGATCTCCTCCTTTTCTTTTTGCTTTCCCTTGTCACTCATTTTTAAGAACTTGCTTCTTTACTTTTCACTCATGTCCAAACCTACCGAGCTCTTGGCTTTATAGTGATGTTTATCTTTTAAACGTCCTCACACCATCTACTTGCACATTATTAAAATCTAACAGGCTGATACCTTGCCCCAGTTGAAGACACAAATGACTGCCTTTTGCTCCCTAGGGAACTTTTCCTGTACTGAAAGCCCCAGCGTCATAGCCATTCCCAGTCTGCACCATTTAGGTGCAAAGACCTAGGTATAAAGATACTGAAATGACTATAGTAGATTGTAATACAATAATGAGATCTGTTTAAAGGCACTTCAATAACCGGGATATCTTTAAGATTAACTCTGAATAGTATGTTGGTTGATTGCCTTTTCCATTATTCTAAGAAAAATAAATAATTAGAATTTGTGCAACAAGTCTTCTCTTATCTTTCTGTGTGCCCAATTTTAATTTTTCACTTTCCTGGCCTTCCTGTCCAGGTGTCCAGTGTTCTGGTGCTGGTCACTAGCAACCAAAGCTCTGGTCCCAATCCCCTAGCAGTTACTGTCTTCAGAAAAACCACAAATGCTTATAAACACTTCTCCTTCCTCAATACATTTACATTTTTAGGCAAGTGACTAAACATAAAAAGCTACAAAGTGCTAGTGTTGCTATTAATATCTGCAAAGTCATTTGGATTTAGGTTTCAGAAGACAGCCATCAATCTTGACCTGACTACCTATAACAACTCAGGAGTTCAAATCCAATGCAGACCCAAGGAATATGTTTCAAAACTGTATTGTCATGAACCATTATCTAATGGCCTTCTATGGAATTGCTGGGCTACCTAGGGCCATGTGCCTTTTCAATGAGTTAGTCACTCAGTCATCCCCAACTCTTTGTGACCCCATGGAGTATAGCCCACCAGGATTCTCTGTCCATGGAATTTTCCAGGCAAGAATACTAGATTGGGTTGTCATTCCCTTCTCCAGGGGATCTTCCTGACCCAGGGATTGAACCCAGGTCTCCTGCACTGTGGGCAGATTCTTCGCTGTCTGAGCCACAGGGAAGTCCACTTTAACTGCCACTAATATGTCTGAATCTAAATTTTAACACTAAATATGCCAAGAGGCTTAGCATTATGCTAACTATTTAAGTGAACAACTATTTAAGAAATTAGATAATAAGCTAGGCTTGAATTACACAACTCTTTAGAAGGAGGGTCAGTATTGTTCATTATAGTCAGGGTTGTACTTCAATTCCATATGAGATGTTCTTTGTTTCCAGAGACCCTAAGCTCTGTTGGTTTGGATTTTTTATTCTTTGATGAATGGTGCACATTTGGGCAACCTTTTGCTTAGGTTCTATCAGAATTCTGGAATAGGTTTCATAAGCCCATCACTCCTGAAAAATAGTATATTGTGAAATAACTATGTGTTAGATTGCACACAATCAGAAAGTCTCAATGTTCTTTACCAGAGGTTCTTACCTTCACAAAAATATCCATTATCTCTATTAACATGTAGCTCTTTTAAACCTTTTGTAGCTCAGAAAAGCTTTCTGTATCTCAAATATTGAGTCACTGTTGTGACTGACAGAGCAGCTCTATCAAGTGCATAGTAACTACAGGTTCACTGTGACTCCATGCCATATAGATAATCTACAAGGAGGAGCTTATATAACAAACTTTGGTGTATTAAGTAAAATACAAATACTCAGACTCCACCAGAGTCAGCAAGCCGAGATAAACAGCATAACGCCCTGTTCAATTTGAGCAAATCTAAGCAAAATTTTGGGGGTTTTTATTATTTATTTTATAAAGGGCAGTTCCATTTTCAACTGGATATAAATTTGAAAGCACAGAATTGGCTTTACTTGAATATGTCTGTGTTTATGTGTGTGTCAAAAATCTGCACTATTTGTAACTTTTATAAGTTTTATATATCAAGACTTCTGCTATAGTTTAAGAGAGTACATCTTTCTTAACCATTAAGAAACATCCTGGGGTGGAAATAAATGTAAATGTACTTAAAATGTAACATCATGCAAGATGGTTTCAGGGAGAACTTTAATATGTTTTGGTATATTTTAAAATGCAACATGCTTATGGCTGAAGAAGTACAGTGAATAAGTCATTAATCAGCTTTAAGATCTATGGTTATATCTGCTGTTTCTGTTCCTTGTGACCTACACGATGTTGATTCCTCCATTCTCTATTTTGATGTCCCCAGTGAGAGCACAGGTGTTCAGGAAGCAAAGCATTGGGAACATAAGGCCTCAGAAATGTACAAGAATCATTCAAAAATGCTTCCAATTTTCATCTTAAACAGATAAAATACTTTGTACTTTTAGTACCAGAGAAAAAATGCTATCTGTGCTCTCTAGTTTCAGATTTTGGGCTCAGACTTCCTGAGCTGTTTCACTGAACTTTTTGGACTCTCATTTCTCCTTTGTCAATTTTCATTTTCTACCACTTCAGTGGTCCAACCAGAAAGGCTCTTCAAACTACCACAATCCCAGAGATTCCCAAGACCACCGGGGGCAGGGAGAAGCAGTGTCCCAGAGCAGAGAGGATGGTATTATCTCAAACATCTGCATGAGGCATCAAGAATTTAACTGAGACAGAAATTAAAATGTGCATTACTCGTGGATTATAGACTATGTGAGACCACTTACTAAAAAAACAACTGAGTCAATATGTAAGCTGTGTTATGCCTGATGAGTCATTCTCATGGTCTAGAACTGGAAATCCCATGAGAGGTCATTTCATGGGGGCTTCCTCGATGATAAGATCAAATCAAAAATAGGTGAAAGAATAACTCCCAGTAAAGACAGAATAAAAGCAACACTCAAGTCAGGGTTTTATCTGAGAGGGTGCTGGGGGCGGGGGTGGGAGGGGAGGCATAAAGGTGAAACCCTGCCTTGCTACTAAAATTAATATGTTTGCCCTAGAAAAAGTAACCATCTTGGAGGTTTTCACTCGCAAAACCTTTGAAAAAGAAAGTAGCAAGAAACATCACATAGAAAAAGTATTTGAACACAATGAATGAAGTGAGAGAGGAATTCATAAAGCTCTTTTGCTTTCAGTCAAAACAACAGCAAAGGACTATCTCCTGGCTGGTTTGGAAGGTAGGTAAGATAGAGGAAAGGGAACAGCAGTAGCTACAAAGGAACAGATAAAACTGTGTCATCTCCACACAGACCAAGAGGACAGACTTATGGCCATGGCTGGGGTGGGGGAGAAAGGAAAGGGTGGGATGTACGGAGAAAGTAACACGGAAACATACATGACCATATGTAAAATAGATAACCAATGGGAATTTGCTGTATGACTCAGGGAACGCAAACCAGGGCTTGGTAACAATCTAGAGAGGTGGGATAGGGAGGAAGGTGGGATAGGGAGGAAAGTGGGAGGGAAATTCAAAAAGGAGGGGACATGGGTAAAGCTATGGCTGATTCATACTGATGTCTGGTACAATACTGTAAAGCAATTATTCTTCAATTAAAAATAAATAATAAAAAAGAAAACTGTGTCATCTCCAGACTGAACACACCCCTGGACTGCCCACAGTAAAATGCCATGGGACAGGAGCCACCTGCCCACTCAGTTCATGATGGTCTAGTGATAGCCTCTCAGGACCCATGGCTCGGTTTACTGTGGGGAAGCACGTGTTCCTGTTGGTGCCTCTACCCCCATCACTCAAGACCAACTGTCCCTCTGGAACCTCCAAATTCCAAGCAGCTGGAGTCCCTCAGAATTGCCAGTTCACAGATGCCTTGACTAGTTGAAAGTGGTTATCTTTTAAATTAATATGTTTACAACCTGCTAGAAAACTTCAAGAAAATTCTTCCAAATCAACTTACTGCCTTTTATTTATGTATTCATTTCTAAATTAATTGTATCACAGCATAGTTGCTTTACAATGCTTTGTTAGTTTCCATTGTACAGCCAATGAATCAGCCAAATGTAAACATATAACTTCTCTGTTTTGGATTTCCTTCCCAATCAGGTCACCACAGTGCATCAAGCAGAGTTTCCTGTGCTGTATATCGTAGGTTCTCCTTAGTTATCTGTTTTATATATAGCATCTATAGTGTGTAGGTGTCAACTCCAATTTCCCAGTTCCTCCCACCACCCTCTTTAACCCCTGGGGCATCCATATATTTGTTCTCTGCCTCTGTGTCTCTATTTCTGTTTCATAAAGAAGATCATCTATACCACTTTTCTAAATTCCACATATATGCATTAATACACGACATTTGTTTTTCTCTGATTTCCTTCACTCTGTATGACAGTTTCTAGATCCATCCACGTCTCTACAAATGACCCAATTTTGTTCCTTTTTATGGCAGAGTAACACCCTATTGTATAGGTACCACATCTAATTTATCCTTTCCTACTGCCTTTTAAAATTCTAAGCTAAATAGCCAAGATTTTCCTCCCTCTCCCTTTTATGTGCCCATGAGCATACATATACACATATGTATATACAGATTCATTTTTAAAAATCTGTCTCATAATAATATAATTAGAGTATCTTTCAAAATTATTTTTTAAATGCCACATATCTTTAATTCTCAAAAGAGATATGATCTTCCTTACAATGTCTTCTACAAAGCTCTGGTAGTACAAAATGTCACCCTGTGGAAATATTGGGGGGAAAAAAGGCTATAAAATGATTTTCAGGAAAATCAAATGTATATTTGAATTCAACATTAAATTTAGGCACTTAAGAAACATGCTGGAATTCACTACCTCTAGACATTATCTGTAAAGCATGAAAAATAGCTAAGCATATTTATAAATGTATGGACATTTACCAAAATAAACATGAAACTTCCAAATGCCTACCTCAGATACTGATTTAGAGGATGGCTGCAAGTACATACTTTCATTCACTCAGGGTTTTCTTGGGATGATATTGTGGCAATTCCATCAGCAATAGTGGGGAAACTGTTTATGGCATCCTTAAAAGCACTGAGTATTATTAACTAGATTTTTTTAATTTCTAAAAAATATATAACTGTTCATATAACTTTAAGTTTTATAAAACATTTACCAATAGGAAAGAATGGGAACAATACTGCCCTCCATAGGCAGTAAAGTCCTATAAAAAAGCCATAAAGTGGCACCCAGAATGAGAAGAAAAAAAAACACAAGATCTCAAGAGGTCTACTTCCTTTTCTACAGACTGATATTTGGATATCTCAAATTCTCGACCAAAAATATCGATTATTGTTGCCTTTCAAAGTAATTACAATCACATTTCATCTCAAAGCCTGCTTCCTTCCTTCTTTCTCTCTTCTCTCTCTCTCTCCTTTTTCTCTTGATACCAAGCAAATGTTACATGCTAAAACATAAACTCATGTATACAGGGATTTTTTTTAAAATTGATGTATTACAAGCACTTAGTGCGAAGCAAACAGTAGGCATTCAATAAATATTTGTTGACTTACACTGAATATGCCCATTCCTAGGAAGACAGTGGTAAATAAGACACAGCTCCTGCTCTCAAAACAGTTACTATGTATTTGAGGAAACAGACAAGATTATCATATAAACACATGGGAAATGTGGTAGATAATAAGAGACAGAAACCAAATGTTCCCAGAACATAGAAGGGCACCATAGTAACTATACTGTAATGTAGATGGAGGGTCTTGGGAAATAACCAAGAGAAGATGCTGTTTATCTTAAGGAAAGAGGAACAGGAATTAGCTAGGCAAACACAGTGAGAAATGGCCCTCCAGGAAGAAGAAATAGGACATGTAAAGACACAGAGCAGGAGATCACAACATATTGCCTGCCCAGCTACTAAGAGACTTGTTTAGAGGTGAGGGTGCAAAAGTTACCTGGCATTATTAAGGCTCAAGCATAACTAACGGGAACCCAGTGACAAAGTTTAAACCAAGAAATGATTTGATCAGATTGTGATCTTTAAAAACAAGTTTTCTGTAACAACCTAGAAAGGTGGGGAGGGGCAGGAGGTGGGAGGGAGGTGATCTTTAAAAACAAGTTTTTTAGAACAACCTAGAAGGGTGGGGAGGTGTGGGAGGTGGGAGGAAGGTTCAAGAGGGAGGGTCAGATGTATACCTATGACAGATTTATGTTGATATATGGCAGAAACCAACATAATATTGTAAAGCAATTATCCTTCAATGAAAAATAATTACAAAAAAATAAGTTGTACAGTCAGGGGAGGAAGAGAGGTAGAAAAGGTTGGAAAACTGAAGCCTATCTAAGGATTCAGTGCATCTGTTTAGGCAAAAAGTAGGAAGAACCTGAATTAAGGCCATAGGGGTGCTTTTAAAATAAACAGAATGGATAAGAGAGATTTAGGAAATGGGATTTGTGTGTGTGCATGTGTGTGTGTGTTTAGTTGCTCAGTTGTGTCCGACTCTTTGTGACCCCATGGATTGTAGACTGACAAGCTCTTCTGTCCAGGGAATTCTCCAGGCAAGAATACTGGATTGAATAGCCATTCCCTTTCCCAGGGGATCTTCCCGACCCAGAACCTGGGTCACCTGCATTGCAGGCAGATTGTTTACCATCTGAGCCACTAGGGAAGCTCAGGAAATGGGACAGGCATACCTAAATGACTCAGGGAGGTAGTGAGAGCAGGGGAATTTAGGCTGATCTGAGTTTTCTGAATTGAACAACTAGAGTCTCTGAGTTCATTCCCTGAGACCATGGATAGAGGTGACTATGGAGCATCTGACATTTGGGGAGGGATACGTTTGGGTCCTGGGTTTGAGGTGGAGGTTTGGAGCATCTGATGGAGCCATGAACTGGATAGCTGAGAACACTGATCAAGATGAAGACAGAACACTAGGCTGACTGAAAAGCCTTCAGTGATAAAGTCAAGTTTGGGACTAAGGTATCCCAGAGTGTAGTGGAAGAAGATAAAGAAGATGACAGAATTCAGTAAATAACTTGAATTCATAAAAGGACCCCGAATAATACCCTGGCAAGCCCCAGTATTCAAAAATAAAAAGCAGATGAGAGAGTGATATTTGTGTATTTTTTAACAGATTATCTTTGGATGGAAAATGCATTTGACTGGATTTGAGTTTCTCTTTCATTTCTGTGGTATCAAAGAAAACACATCTTCTTTTTAAATTGAAATATTAGATTATACCATAATGATTTTCATGCCTTCCATTTTCATACATATCCTGCTGTTTCTCTCACTATATCTTCATACAGTGAACATCAAAACCTACTTTTCCAAGTAAACAAAGTGGACTTCCTAGCACAGCACTTATACATGACCTATCATGGGGTCAGAGGAAGCCAAAATCTGTTCACTTCCACAAAAGCAACTCTGCTCACAATTTACATACAGAGCATTTCCCCCATTCACTCTTCTGGTAGCAAACAGCAGCAGCAGCATCGTGGCAGCTAATTAGGTAAGATTAAATGCAAATAAAACCCAGATGACTAGAGTAGGATTAATATATTTCAACATAAATATAGAAGGTGAATTCATTTTCAAATCTATCATGTCAAATCACCGAAGCACAGACCTGCTGATTTAATGCCCCTGAGAAGTTATCAACCAATAACACAATGTTCCCAGGATTTTCCCAGGAGATAACAAACTGCTTCTGGAATGACTGAGTTGATAATCACCAAGAAAGACTACTTCCAGATAGGTTCTGAATTTGAACTTCTCACTTACCTTTTTCCCCTTCCCCCTCTAAATCCCCTGACAACCATCATCCATAAGGGATCTTCAGAGTGTTAGTCACTCAGTCATGTTCAGCTCTTTGCAACCCCTTAGATTGTAGCCTGCCAGGTTCCTCTGTCCATGCCATTCTCCAGGCAAGAATACAAATTGCCATTCCCTTCTCCAGGGGATTTTCCCAAACCAGGGATTGAACCTGGGTCTTCAACATTAAAGCATCTTGTTGTCTGCTGTTTAGTCGCTAAATAGTGTCTGACTGCGACCCCATGGACTGTTGCTTGCCAGGCTCCTCTGTCCACGGGATTCTCCGGGCAAGAGTACTGGAGTGAGTTGTCATTTCCTCCTCCAGGGGATCTTCTCGACCCAGGGACTGAACTTACATCTCTTGCATCTCCTACATTCGCAGGTGGATTCTTTACCACTGGGCCACCTGGGAAGCTCATAGTACTTAACAAGCACTAAATGAAGGAAATGAATCATATGCACTCAAGTGGTAACTGATGTTATCCTGACTTTAAACTACAGCATATTTTGAGAAAGGCAGGAAATCTCAGGGAACTTACACTGAGAGCAAGCTTTTCTCCTTGAAAAGCAGGGCCTGACCTTGAATTGTGAGTTTATTTTTGCTCCAACCTAAGTCCACACACAGTACCTTTTAGGGATAATATTTATTTCCTTGTTATTAAAGAGGCTATTGTGTCTTGCAGATCCACTGAACCTTGTTAATTTTACTATTTGGCATGCCTAGTTTTATCCCCAGGCATTTTAATTACTATTTTATAGACTTTAAAAATCCCTTTTCCTGAGAATGAAAATCAATGAAGCAGACTGGATAATCTGAGAAGGATTGATTGAACAAAAACCTGTTATGTGATCCTTATAAACCTCATAAATTTATTTTAGAGGATAACTAAACTAGGTTGCATAGATTTATTATGTAAATTAAGTTTATACCCCCAGAGCATTTTATAAGCATAGTGGGTGCCTATAAATATTTTGTGGACAAGAGAATAAATGAGTTAATTTCATTAGCCTTTCCAATATGCAAGGATTGTGAAAGTCATATTCTATCACTCACAGTGAAAACTTTGGCTCAAGACTGTAATGTATGGATCAGAGGCCCAGACTGGTTTAAAAGAAACTCCAAAATCAACCCAAAGGAACACATGGTAATGATGTTGTGTATGTTGAAAATGCTTTTCTATTATTTACTGAATATTCAAAGTAACTAAGATATCTTTAGTAGCTACCCTTCTCTCATGCTCTGAAAACTCCTATCTTACAATGAGTTTACCTATTACAGAAAATCAATGTACCAGGCTACACTTCAGTTTGAAAAACAAAATGCTAACAGGAAAGTATCAAGGCGCTACATTCCTATAAGTCATTTGATATATGTGTGTGTGCGTGTATCTGTATGTGCGTGTATGTGTGTGTGTGTGTATGCGTGTATTTGAAGAAATATTCAGACACATATTTGTCCATCTGTATCTGGAGGGTAGAAAGCGTTGTCATTTTAGGCACGGAAAGTGTTTTATAAAATTGAGTCTACCCTGTCATCGTAAATTATCAATGAAATGCAAATTAAAAGAACAGTGACATACCACCATACCCATTCAGTTCAGTTGCTCAGTCGTGTCCAACTCTTTGTGACCCCATGGACTGCAGCATACCAGGCCTCCCTGTCCATCACCAACTCCCGGAGCTTACTCAGACTCACATCCATCGAGTTGGTGATGCCATCCAACCATCTCATCCTGTCATTCCCTTCTCCCCCGGCCTTCAATCTTTTTCCCGGCATCAGAATCTTTCCAATGAGTCAGTTCTTCGCAGCAGGTGGCCAAAGTATTAGAGTTTCAGCTTCAACATCAGTCCTTCCAATGAATATTCAGGCCTGATTTCCTTTAGGATTGATTGCTTTGATTTCCTTGCAGTCCAGGGGACTCTCAAGAGTCTTCTCCAACACCACAGTTCAAAAGCATCAGTTCTTTGGTGCTCAGCTTTCTTTACAGTCCAGCTCTCAAATGGCCACAATTTGGAACACTGACAACACCAAATACTGAAGAAGATCTGGGGTAATAGGAACTCTACTCATTGCTGGTGGGAATATAAAATGGTACAGGCGTTTTGGAAGACAGTTTGGCAGTTTCTCACAAAACTAAGCATATTCTTACCCTGTAATCTGGCAATCATGCTTTGTGGTATTTACCTAGAGGAGCTGAAAACCTACATCCATACAAAAACCTGCCCATGGAGGCTTGCTGTTATTGTTTAGGCACTAAGTGTTGTCCAACGCTTTGTGACCCCATAGATTGCAGCACACCAGGCTTCCCTGTCCTTCACTATCTCCCAGAGTTTACTCAAGTTCATGTCCATTAAGGTGGTGATGGTATCCAACCATCTCATCCTCTGCCTCCCCCTTCTCTTTTTGCCTTCAATCGTTCCTAGTATGAGGGTCTCTTCCAAAGAATCATCTGTTTGCATCAGGTAACCAAAATATTGGAGCTTCAGCTTCTATCCTTCCATTGAATATTCAGGGTTGACTTCCTTTAGGATTAACTGGTTTGACCTCCCTGTAGTTCAGGGAAATCTCAAGAGTCTTATCCAGCACCACAATTTGAAAGCATCAATTTTTCAGCACTCAGCCTGCTTTACGGTCCAACTTACACATACATGACTACTAGAAAAACCATAGCTTTGACTATACAGACCTTGGAGATTTATATCAGTTTTATTCACAATTATCAAAACTTGAAGGCAATCAAGATATTCTTCAGGTGGTGAATGGATCAATAAACTTGCGTACATCTAGACAGTGGAATATTATTCAGTATTAAAGAGAAATGAGCTGTCAAGTCATAAGAATACATAGAAGAAACTTAAATGCACATTAATAAATGAAAGAAGCCAAGCTGAAGAAGCTACATACTGTACAATTCCACCCATATGATATTCTGGAAAAGGCAAAACTATAAAGAGAGTTCAAAGATCAGTGGTTACCAGGAGTTAAAGGGATGGAAAGAGATGAAACAGGCAGAGCCCATAGGATTTTTAGGGTAGCGAAAATATTCTGTGTGATACTATATGGATGGACAAATGTCATTATGTCCAAATCCACAGAATGTACAATAAATAACAAAAGTGAACATAATGTGGACTATAGACTTTGGGTAATTGTGATGTGTCAATGTAAGTTCATCAGTTGCAAAATATGTGCTGCTCTGGTGGAGGATATTGATAACTGGTGAAGGCTATGTGTGTCAGGGCCAGGGGGTATATGTGAAATGTCTGCATCTTCTCTGCAACTTTTCTGTTAACCTACAACTGCTCTAAAAATAGTCTCAATAAGAATAATGAGTCTACCAAGTTTACATGTGTCAATATTTTCCCAAAAGCTGGCTGAACATGGTTTTCTTTTGATCACTTTGATCAATGAATCAAACAGTATCCAGTGGTCACTATACCTGAAAGTGAAGGTGTTATTTGCTCAGTCATATCTGACTGTGAGCCTGCCAGACTCCTCTGTCCATGGGATTATCCAGGCAAGAATACTGGAATGGGTAGTCATGCCTGTCACCAAGGGATCTTCCCAACTTAGGGATCGAACCCAGGTCTCCTGAATTACAGCAAATTCTTTACTATCTGAGCCACCAGAGAAGCCCATCTATTATCTTGCAAATGTTGAAACTATCTTAGACTGATGCATGGAGGTATTTCTTGAGAGCTGATGAAGGTTTATGTATTTCAGGAAGTGACGGACTTAACTTGGAGTCAACAGTGAAAATTTTTAAAAATGTGTAAAATTCCAGATGTTACCTATTTTATACAGTGCAAACATATTTAAAGGAGTGTCTGGGTGTTTATATAATTTGAACTTGTATTATATTTAATTATACTCACAAGTTTAATAAACTTAAGTAGAAAGATGGCAGAACACACATGTAAGTCGTTTTGGACAATTCAAAAGAACTGTCATAATATGGTAAGAAAAACTCATGATAATTAAGATGGGCAGAAAATACTGACAGACATGGGGAGAAAATTATATCCAAAAAGAAGAAAACGCCACCAGACTAGCCAAATAAAAACACCAGATAAGAAAAATCAGCACATTCTCAGAAATGTAAAAGAGCAAACCACAAGAAATACATGCCACATGCATGAGCTCTGCAGTGTTTACTGGGGTGAGAGTGAAACCCATTAAATGGTACTGATTAATAGCAATTACATCCTGGTTTTAGAGCATATGTTACCCTGGGTACCATTACAAGATCTCAGCTAGCCTTTTTAATCTAGTTTGAAGTGTTACAGCAAATCATAATTAGATGGAAATAAATCACAGATAATGATTTAAGAACCATGTATTCAAATTTTATTCAATCTTTAATTTTGTACTCAGGGATGATGAGTTTTTAAGTCAGTTTGTTAATTTCCCTCTTACCCAGAGGTACTACCATTTGAATTCTACAGGTCCAAAGATAAAAAAACCACTAAGTTTACTTAGTTGAGGGAATTTCTAGAGAAGCAAAGGGCTGAAGAAATTAAAACTGTATTTATTCAAAGGTGAGCTTAAGAAACAGTAATATCAACTAGCTGCAAATTGCATCAAGATTCCTCCCAATGTTTCTGCTTCTAGTAATTTGATTTCAGGAACTCCAAAAGATTTCCTAGGGAAATAACCCAATACTTAGGGGGAAATCCTGGGTACCAAGACCTCATCCTAAGCATACTGGTAAAAGTGAAAACATGGAAAAACAGAAACTCCCAGAAACACGGATAAAACTAAGACCATTCTGGACAGACTATTATTAAGCCACTAAAAATGATGCTACAAAGTAATAGAGAGAATGGACATCATATAAAGCTAATAAGGAAAACTATATGTAAAATTGTATACATAATATATAGAGAAAAGTGGCACAGAAAACAACAGTCTTAAAAGGAATTTATTAAAGTGATGGCTAAGATGGTAATATTAACATTTTTGGTGTAGTTTTGTTAATGAAGTTATACTTTGTAATTTAAACAATAAACTAGAAACATATAGGGCAAATGTTACTAATTCTTCGGTGAGATATCACAAAAGGTTAAGAGAAAACAATTCTCGCCTGAAGTATTCTCATGACTAAATGTTTCTGCATCTAAGCATTATTTTGCTTCATTTAAATTTTCAGGGGATGTTTTCTATGTACAGGGTTCCCTTCCCTATACGCATTTCACTTACTCTTCAAAATGCTAGTTTCCTGACATTGCCTACTCAATACAAAGACTTTTATCTTTCTCCTTTAATGTATCCCACGCAATGATTCCCAACTCCTTGTCAGTTCACAACCAGGTCATATTTTGTACTCTGAAATATTTACTCAAACTATGCCAGACCAGGTGTACTACTACTAGTCATTTATGTCAAATAACCCACCACCAGTTTTGAAATGGAAAATGCTGAACTCCTGCTCGTGCAGCTGCTACTATCAGACTCCAAGAGGCTTCTGAAAGGAGTAAGCTACTCCGTTCTTGTTGCTGGAAGTTACCACCGCCTTCCTTTCCTGGACAATGTCATGGTGGACTCAAGGTGATGATTACTCAACTGCCCTTACGTACCTTTCAGACTGTGTGTGTGCAGAGTCAGGGGCACACAAGGAAAAGCAGATACTGGAGGGGGAGAGGTCCACTGTTTAGGATGGCAACCTTTCTATCCCTCTCTCCATGTCTGACTCAAGAACAACACATGGGGTTTTATAAATATGTTCCTGTGGCTACCACCAATTTCCGAGCCATGTTTGTGCACATCACCATGTGAAGTAAGAACAGTCATCAAGGACCTTAAGTGCCTAATATTCTGGACGTTTTTTGGACTTTTGTTATTAGATTGTTCCCTTGTATGTAACAACTGTTTCCTATTTCTTAAGTCATTCTCCTTTCTTTCAGCAAAATGACCCACTCCTGGTTAGCATCTTGTCTCTCTGGATGCTGTTTCTCAGGCTCCTCCTTCTACCAGTCTCTTCAGTGTTGGTGCCTCTACAAGTTCTGTCCTGGATCAGTCTCTTTAGATCATCTTATTGTTGTTTTCCACCTGCAACTCTAGGTCCACTCTACAACACTCTCCACTTTTCTCTACCCTGTACTGTGCCCAAGGCTTCTCTATGGAGCCTCAAGGTGTTTGCCTGCCCTCGGGCTTCATTATGGATTTGGCTAAGGGGAAGCCAAAGGGCAGAGGGAAGGAAGAGAGAGAGGTCATCAGGTGTATCCAGGCTCTTTTCCTGCTGGGCCGAGGCCTGGCAGAGGCTGTGTTCCTCTACAGGACACTATAGGTCCTACTGGGCAACTCTCTCCTGCAGTCACATCTACAGATTCAGCTTCCACTTGTCCGTGTTCTTCCCTTGGGTCCTCCAGGCGTAAGAGTGGTAAAGACTCTCTGCTATTCCTAATCCCACTGTGGTTCACTAACTCAGTTGGTTTCCTTAATCCTTCCCATAACCTTTATGAATAGTCTTCTCATCAAATTCTCCTTAATTACCCATTTGAGTATGACATCTGTTTCCTGCTGGGATCCTGACTAATACCCATCATATTCTCACTCATCTTTAATTACCACTACATGGTAATTATTTTAATTCACTGGGACCCAATCTCTTTCCAATCTCCAAATACATACATATTTCAAAGCACCATCTAAATATTCTGAAATAACTTCAAATTACCGTGCCCCCAATTAAACCATCTCCTTCACCCACCTCTGCTTGCCCTTCAAACCTTCCTTTAACCCAAACCCCTAACTGTATTCTCATTTTAGAAAGAAACAACCATCCACCCACGTGCACAATCTAGACAATTAGCAATTATCCTCCATTCCTTACTACCTCTCTGGTTACCAAGCACTCTTGGTTAAATCTCCTACATCGTTCTTAAATCTATTTCCTCCTCTTAATCTGCATGGTCTCTCCTTTCATTTCAAATCCATCTTCATTCTATTGAATAGGAATCTCTGCTATCTCTCACCAAATAGGTTGTAATCAACTTGACCAGTAGTGCCCTCGTTGAATGATCAACTGAGTAAATGAAAAACAAGAGGAAGATTAGAATAATTTTTAATCTTCAGTTTTTTCCATATCTCTTAAAAACAGCTTCAAATCAATCTGCATGTGTATCCATAGACATACATGGTATACACATGTATGTTTGAGGACTAATTTAACTCACTAATCTTGTTTTGTATTTGGGGTTTTTTATTATTATTTTTTAAATTTAAATTTATTTATTTTAACTGGAGGCTAATTACTTTACAATATTTTATTGGTTTTGCCATACATCAACATGAATCTGCCACAGGTGTACACGTGTTCCCCATCCAGATCCCCCCTCCCTCTTCCCTCCCTGTACCATCCCTCTGGGTCATCCCAGTGCACCAGCCCTGAGCATCCTGTATTCTGCATTGAACCTAGACTGGCAATTCATTTCTTATATGATATTATACATGTTTCAATGCCATTCTCCCAAATCATCCCACCCTCTCCCTCTCTCACAGAGTGCAAAGGACTGCTCTATACAACTGTGTCTTTTTTGCTGTCTCGCATACAGGGTTATCATTACCATCTTTCTAAATTCCATATATATGCATTAGTATACTGTATTGATGTTTTTCTTTCTGGCTTACTTCACTCTGTATAATAGGCTCCAGTTTCATCCACCTCATTAGAACTGATTCAAATGTATTCTTTTTAATGGCTGAGTAAT
This sequence comes from Ovis canadensis, assembly GCF_042477335.2. Classification (NCBI taxonomy): domain Eukaryota; kingdom Metazoa; phylum Chordata; class Mammalia; order Artiodactyla; family Bovidae; genus Ovis; species Ovis canadensis. The sequence continues at coordinate 29,918,708 of NC_091269.1, read as the reverse complement.
ACTCCATTGTGTATATGTACCACAGCCTTCTTATCCATTTGTCTGCTGATGGACATCTAGGTTGCTTCCATGTCCTGGCTATAAACAGTGCTGCGATGAACATTGGGGTACATGTGTCTCTTTCAATTCTGGTTTCCTCGGTGTTTTGTGTTTTGAATTCACAGCAGTGGTGTGCCAGAAAATAATTACTAAACAGCTTCCTGAGGGAAAAGGAAAAAAAAAGACAAATCTCTGATTTATAGCATAAATATCCATGGTGCCAATTTCCATGGTGAAAACAATGTCAGCATTGCCAATTTCAAGCTACTGAAGCAACATCACTGAAAAAGGAGCTAGAAAAAGATGGGCACAGCTGGCTCTCCTGAACTGGAATGGGGTGGTTCCAGCATGCCACTGAAGGACACATCTGTCATAGGACAGGTCAGACAACCTAAACCATCAGATTTCTGAAATAACATGATTACAGTGAATGGCATATTTTAAGATTCTACATGAAAAAAATAACAAAAATAGCACATCATGCTAGAGGCATCATAGAAATCCAATCATCATTTGGAGGAAATTTAATTTTGTCTCATGAAAAATTCCCCACTTTTGTTTTCTTTCATTTATTTTAACTCAACTGAATAATCATTTACCATGTGCCTATATTCTGTGGAACTCTGTTCCAGTGGAAGAAACTAAAGGTGAAAAAGAAGCTCTCTGACCAAGGATGACTGGTAAAGTGGAATGACTTAATGCTTGAGAGCTGGGCAGTCCCAAGGTGGGGGAAGATAAGTCAAGTCTGTTATTTTTGGTAAGAAATAACTATGATAGATTGAAAGACAGAGGGAAGGGAAATTAAGGTCCGCGAGGGACTCGCATTGTGTTTGACACACGGTAGGCACTCAATAATTTCTGAGTGAATGAAAAAATTAGTAAATGACTGACTGAATAAATGACTGATGAATGAATTAAGAGGGACACATGGGCAAAGACAAGACAGAGAGGCGAATAACATTTGTATTGGGTTTGACCTATTAGGCCTAAGGCTGAGTCATTAGGTACCTGGTCCCAATATTACCTATTCAACCTTGATTCTTAGTGGCCTTAAATCATTGTAATGAGTTATTAGTTCTTCTTTGTCCCAGAATCCATCTACTCTGTCTCCATCACTAGCACTGGGGTCTACAATTCCAAAGATCGCACCAACTCCTCAGAAACCTCAATCAGAATACACCCTGGCCCTGCTGCATTGCATCACCGCTCATGCAGACAGATTATGCTTTTCAAAACACCAAAATGAAACTCTGATATTTCCATCACTCCTTCACTGCTCATTTACGATTTAGTGTCTTTTGTACATACTGCTATATTTATGGTGGATAACCAACAGGGACCTACTGTACAGCACAGAGAACTCTGCTCAATGTTATACAGCAGCCTGAATGGGAGGGGAGTTTAGGGGAAAATGGATACATGTGTATGTGTGGCTAAGGAGCTTTTCTGTCCACCTGAAACTATCACCAAAACACTGTTAATCAGCTGTACTCCAGTATAAAATAAAAAGTTTTAAAAGAAAGATTTAGGGTCTTCCTATAGAGGACAGACTTGTGGTTGCCAAGGGAGAAGAATAGATTGGGAATTTGGGATTGGCAGAGGCAAACTATTATAAGTAGAATGGATATACAAGGTCCTACTGTATAGCACAGTGAACTACATTCAATATCCTGTGATAAACCAAAATGGAAAAGATTATGACAAAAATTATATGTGTGTGTAACTGAATCACTTTGCTGTACAGCAGACATTAGCACAACCTTGTGAATCAGCTACATACACCTGAATAAAATAAATATAAAAAGAGAGATTCAGGGTCTTTCTATGGTTAGACTCATAAGAAGTCCATACTCCTCCAAGTGACCTACAAGGCCCTACCTGATCTGGTCTCAGTGCCTTTTCAGGCTGACAACCATGACGTTCTCTAAAGATACCTTGGTGCCAGTTCCACAACCTTTAGACCATCCAGTGGTGTCTGCAATGCTGCTCCTTCTGGTAGGAATCATCCCCCTTCTCTCATCACCCAATTGTACATACATTCTGTCCTCTCTTGACCAGGTCAAACACTGCCTTAGAGCTCCATGTATCTCTCCTTTGTGGAATTTATCACAGTTATAAATGTGTACTTACTCTTACGACTGTTTGATTAATGTTGATCTCTCCCACTAGTCCGTAAAGTTCCAGAGGGAGAGGCTATATCTGTTTTTACTCAAGTGTTTGGCACCAAATAGCTGCTTAATAGGGTTTTGTTGAATGAACGAACAAAATGACATGTTCATTTCAACCTCCACATCTCTAAAGATCGTAACCACTCCTGGGTGACCTCATCACCCTGCACCCTCATGTCCTGCTATGAATGCAAATCTAATGTGTCTTTTCATGTTCAACTTAGAACCCATTATTTAATGCAAAGAATATCCATTAATAAAGTCTTATGTTCTGTGTTAGGGGCAGAGACTATATGGCTGCACAAGATCTTACCAGCTCACCTGAGGATGTCTAGTGTACTCAGGAGAAGATGCCACTAACTGCATGTCACACATACCCATCACTAATATTGCTATGACTAGAACCTATGGAAGCACAGATCTATGTGTGTTAAGTCTCCTTCAGCTGTGTTCGACTCTTTGTGACCCTACGGACTGTAGCCCACCAGACTCCTCTGTCCATGGGTCTCCAGGTGAGAATACTGGAGTGGGTTGACCATTTCCTCCCCTAGGGGATCTTCCCAATCCAGGGGTCAAACATGCATCTCTTAGGTCTCCTGCACTGGCAGGTGGGTTCTTTACCACTAGCACCACCTGGGAAGTCCATGGAAGCACAGATTAGCAGAGAAACAGATTAACAAAGCCTCTGAATATTCAATACAGAGTCACAAAGGAAGAGGCATTTGGCCTGTAGTTTTACAGCTTTCTTTTTGAATGTTTTTCTATTTCTTAGGAAAAAATATAATAATGACATAAATACATTTTAAGCCTACTACTTATTGGGCTTCTATTTTGTACCAGTCAGTCTTATAGATGGTCTTTACAAATTTACTAATTTTAATCCTACCTCATAGTAGAGTCTAAATTTTAGTAATGAGGTTTTATAATAAAAATCCCACCCAAATATATATTGCATGATTGTTATTTGCATGGTTTCAACTACTTGGCTTGGCTTCCCCAAATACTGCTCAAACAATGTAACCTGATATGGTATTTTCCTTCATCCCCATTCCTACCCTCTTCCACAGTGCTGTGCTAGACACAAACTAAGTGGTTAATGGATACCTTTGAATAAATGGAATCCAGGTGGCCTTTCAGTATGTGCAGTAGACAGTTTCTATTCCAGTTAAAGTTTTCCATAAACGAGTTATCATCATCACAAGAATTTTAACTTTGTAATTGCATATGATTTTCTTTAAAAATACAAAAATACAAGGATCAACACTGCACACCTGCTGTATGTATTTTTTACTGCATGTCCTAAAAAGACCAAGACAAAATGAGCAAGAAGTTTCTCAGGAATTTCAATTAATTCCCCCCAAATTCAAAGTGTCACCATGCAGGTGACACTAACATGCTTCATTTTGTCACAGCTACAGTCTTTTTAGATTGATATTACTATCTCCACGTTACAGATAAGAAAACCAAGGATCAAACAAAAGTTACAAAAACTGGCCAAGATCAAACAGAATTGGAATATCTGAACTTCAGGCCCATCCTCTCCAATCACACATTTTTCTCAACTGTAAAATGAACTCTCCAATGATTTGTTCTCAAGGATCACAGCTTTCACAGGTTAAATGGATTTTCTTCCTATCAACTGTTCCATAAACAAGTTACCATTATAAAAACTTTATTTTCTCAATTGCATGAGACTGTCTTGTGGAGCTCAACACAGTACAACCACAATCTGTATTTTTCTAATGCTTATTCTTAAGGGAAAAAGCAAAATAGAAAAATAAATAAAACAAAAGACTATTTACTGACTTCCCAGAAAATCTCTAAATATATGCACTGGGCAAGTCACTTCCTCAGGATTTACAAGGTCTAAGGCATGAAGTTGAAAATCCTCAGAAAAGAAAATCCTCAACCTTCAGCTGCAGTTTGCAACAGAAAAGAATGCAGTCTATGTCCAAACACTGTAATCCCAACGCTTCCTTATGGTAGTATTATTGAGGCCATTCCTTATTTTTGCATTAAAACATTTTGTAAAATATGAAAGGAAGATAAACTCTCCCTTTTTGGCCATAATAGGTAAGCTGTTTCTTGCCTCATTTATCATCTTTTGGCTAAGATTTCACATGGCCTTCACTTTTCTTTAATATTCTCTGTTATAATTTAACAACAGTAACATGTCATCTACAGAGCATAATTACACACACACATCTTAAAACTACTATGTTTTGCTCATTCCACAGTGTAATATAAATTACTCTCTGAATTCTTCACATGTTAAAAGAATTAAGCATATTCATTGGCCCAATTATAAAAAGTCTGGCATCAGTACGGTGTGATTTGGCATTGAAAACTAGAGACTGTAAAACTAACCTAATATTGAGAAATGGGTGGATGAAAAATATATTAGAGGTGAAGCATTCCACAGGGTAAGTCTCACAATGATGGTTGGAATTTCTCAGTAAAAGGTTAAGAACACTTAATATTTTCTAAACTATGTTCCAGCGGTCAAATCAAGAATGATAGCTCAATTAATATCTTTGGAAAGCAAGGAAACTTTTATAAACAGCAAGTTACATTTAAATATATAAAAGTGATGCATCAATGTAATTTTAAAAGTTAACCTTATTTACAGGGTATCTTAGAGGAGAGTCTAATATTTAAATGTAACTGAACGATAAGTATTAATTAGCAAAAAAGATAGTTAAGCTTATAAAACTCAATGCAAATTTATCCCCCACCCAAGTCATTTTACTCTAATGAAAAGGTCAACGACCCCAAATAAATAACTTAAAATGTTGTGGCATTTCATACAAGGAGTCAGAAAAGAATATAAACAGCTCCTACTTATCACTAATAACACTGTATTTCCAAGCAAACTGTTTAATAAACCTGAAAATGAAAAAGTAGTAACACCAGAAGAATTTGCTTTAACAGGCATCCTACATACAGCATAATCTTGCTCCTCTCATTTCTTGACAACCAAATGTGCAATATGTCTTATAGATTCACAATATTGTTGAATTATTAAAAGATATTTGGTATAATCTCAAAAAAAGTCAGTAAATTAGAATGCTGAAGTAACCATTTCCTTAAAAATAATAAAACTAACTCCACTTACACACCATCTACCTTAAAGGTTTTATACATTTTCTATAGACAATTTTTCCCCTTTTCACCATTAAAAATATGAATTCTCTTTTTCAAAAAAGGATAATAACTTGTAAGAGGTTAAAGTTACCAAATAGCCACTGGACCCACATGTCAATATGAGAAAAGGAGACAATTTGCATCACAATGCCCTGATGTTTCAAGGTTTTAATATTATAATATGTTTATACAAGTGTCATTTTCTTTTTTAAAAAATATATGTCCCGGGAGTGTGTAATTTCCTCGATTCTGTCTAGCGGCAGCAAAGACTTGAAGCAACGGATGGACCAGCATTACAGCTCCGTGTTACAGCTCAGTTTTATTTGGCAACCAAAGGAAAACACATCCTCGAGGTGTGAGGGCAGTCGACCCAAAGACTTGAAGAGAAGACCCCACCCCCCGCTGAATTTTGGCTCCTCTTTTTATATGATTTTTTCTCCTTCCCCTGGGGCTGCCCTATGTAAATTGGGCTAGCAAGGAGGGCTGTTCATTTTACCTGAGGTCCTCACTCGGATTCTTGGACTTTCTCTTGTTCTATTTCCACAGGCTTTTCCCTTCTTTGTCTTTTAGCCACAGCCATTTGGGACTCCTTTTTCCTATTCCAACCACCTAACATTCCCCCCTTAAGAGATGGGAGGCCCAATTCTTTGGGAATAGGTGTGTCAAGGCCTCTCTGGCTACAACCTACTGAGCTGGGATGACGAGGGGCATTGGGCCTCCCCCTCTTGTTAGTCTCAAGCGTCAGAGTCTTATAGCAATGTTCATCTAAGGCTGAGTGATATTTTCTGTGGTCAGCTGTAGTTTTATATATCCTTGTTAAACTGGAACTGCATATTGTAGCCTGTTGACCTGGGCAGAGACAAAATGAGTTGGACAATTGATGATACATGGAGGAATCATAAGCAGTGTCAATATGGTGATAACAAGGATTAGCATTCAGTTCAGCTCAGTCACTCAGTCATGTCCAACTCTTTGCGACGCCATGAATCACAGCACGCCAGCCCTCCCTGTACATCACCAACTCCCAGAGTTCACTCAAACTCACGTCCATTGAGTCAGTAATGCTATCCAGCCATCTCATCTTCTGTTGTCTCCTTCTCCTCCTGCCCCCAATCCCTCCCAGCATCAGAGTCTTTTCCAGTGAGTCAACTCTTCTCATGAGGTGGCCAAAGTACTGGAGTTTCAGCTTTAGCATCATTCCTTCCGAAGAAATCCCAGGGCTGATCTTCAGAATGGACTGGTTGGATCTCCTTGCAGTCCAAGGGACTCTCAAGAGTCTTCTCCAACACCACACTTCAAAAGCATCAATTCTTCAGCTCTCAGCCTTCTTCACAGTCCAACTCTCACATCCGTACATGACTATTGGAAAAACCATAGCCTTGACTAGACGGACCTTAGTCAGCAAAGTAATGTCTCTGCTTTTGAATATGCTATCTAGGTTGGTCATAACTTTTCTTCCAAGGAGTAAGCGTCTTTTAATTTCATGGCTGTAGTCACCATCTGCAGTGATTTTGGAGCCCCCCAAAAATAAAGTCTGACACTGTTTCCACTGTTTCCCCATCTATTTCCCATGAAGTGGGACCAGATGCCATGATCTTAGTTTTCTGAATGTTGAGCTTTAAGCCAACTTTTTCACTCTCCTCTTTCACTTTCATCAAGAGGCTTTTTAGTTCCTCTTCACTCTCAGCCATAAGGGGGGTGTCATCTGCATATCTGAGGTTATTGATATTTCTCCCGGCAATCTTGATTCCAGCTTGTGCTTCTTCCAGTCCAGCGTTTCTCATGATGTACTCTGCATATAAGGTAAAGAAGCAGGGTGACAATGTACAGCCTTGACGTACTCCTTTTCCTATTTGAAACCAGTCTGTTGTTCCATGTCCAGTTCTAACTGTTGGTTCCTGATGTGCATAAAGATTTCTCAAGAGGCAGGTCAGGTGGTCTGGTATTAGCCAACTCCAAATTCCCCATTGCCAGGAGAAGGATCCCTCACAGAGAGATTGTAGCCACCCAAAGAACTCTCCAGCTCATTCTTTGAGGTCCTGTAGCATCTAGAATGTTTTTCTTGAGGACTGTGAGACTTTAACTTGGCTGGAGGTATTTACCCAGAAACAACATGTCTCATTCAAGATGGCACAAGTCGCTCTTTATTCAGGGATCAGATCTATCATCTATTTTGGAGTACAGCCCCTGCCAAGCTATGTTGTCTCTTTAGAGCTGTCCTGAGAAATCTTATCCCCAGAAACTTAACTTTGGGGATATTAGAATGACACTCATTTGTAGTTCTGAATAGGTATCTGAGATCTCCCAGATGCTCACGGGTGGATTGTGTGTCCGTCCTGTTCTGTTTTCTTCCATGACTTGACTCATGAGTAGTGAATCCAGGAGTCGCGTTCTTGGAACCTTGACTGTTGTGGGTGTAGAAAGTATTACAGGGTAGGGGCACTCCCATGTGGGCTGGAATTGAGCTTTTGGGGACCCAACTTTCCAGACTTTAATTAGGATTTGAGTCCCTGGAGCATATAGTGGTGGCTCTTTAGAATCTTTTGGGTCCTGGTTGACACCCCACAAGCATATATCTTGTTGGAATTGTTCAGTGACCATAGTATAAGGCTGGAGGGTTTAAGCCTCTGGATCTAGGAAGAGGTCACTGATATAAACAAAAGGTCTCCCATATAGCATCTCATAGGGACTAAGACCAACTTGTTCCTTAGAGGCAACACAGCTGTGGAGGAGAACTATTTGTAAAGCCTCCTTCCATCCGATGGAGGTCTCCTGGGTTACCTTTTTTATCACTGATTTTAAGAATTGGTTGGCTCTTTACACTTTTCCTAAAGACTGAGGCCTCCAGGCACAATGGAGATAATAAGAAATGCCAGTGCTTTAGAGGCCCCTTGGGTGACCTTAGAAGTAAATGATGTCCCACTGTCACTTTATAATGACCTGGGCAGACCAAATCTTGGAAAGATTTCATGGAGCAGTATTTTTACCACCTCCTCGGCCTTCTCAGTCTGGGTGGGAAAGCCTTCAATCCATCCTGTGAATGTGTCTATCATGACTAGTAGGTATTTTTACCCTTGAGAAACTGGCATCTGGGTGAAATCCATCTGCCAGTCCTCTCCTGGGTAGGTTCCATGCCTTTGAATGGGCTAGGTCAGCTGGAGTCTTCGAGTTCCTTGGGGGTTGTTTAATTGGCAAGTGGGACAAGAAGAGATCATTTGCTTTATAGTTGTTTGGAGGCCTGTTCCTCTGAAGGACCTTTCTAGTAATCTTTGAAGGGCCTTTTCCCCTAAATGAGTGGTGGCATGTAAGGAGTTAACCAACTTCCATTGGAGGTTCCGAGGCAGAAAAAGGAGTCCCTCCTTTTGGAACCACCCCATATGATCTTGAAAGCCCTCACTCTCAGCTTTAAGAGTCTCACTTTCAGTATAGGAAGGAGTTTCTGGCAAATTAGTCTGTGGAACTAAGGTAGCAACCCCTACTAGGTTATTGTCCTGTAATGCTGCTCTCTTAGGTGGCTGATTGGCTGCTTGGTTTCCTCGTGCCACTTCCATGCTCCCCTTTTGGTGTCCTTTACAATGGGAGACTGAAACCTCAGCAGGCAGATGGACTGCCTCCAACAGTCTAACAATTTGATCAGGGATTCTCAGGAGGTCAAGTGGCCTCTTTCTTTCCAAATAGCAGCATGTGCATGTAGCACCAGGAAGGCATACTTGGAGTCAGTGCAAATGGCTCCCCTCTTTCCTTTTCCCAGCTCTAAAGCTCGAGTCAGGGCTATGAGCTCAGCTAATTGGGCTGAAGTACCAGGGGCAAAAGTTTAGCCTCTATGGTCTCACAATTGGAGACTACTGCATATCCAGCTCTTCTTTTTTCATCCATGATAAAGTTGCTTCCATCAGTATACCAGATTTCCTCAGGATTGGTCAGAGGATCTTCTGACAATCCCTCTTGGGGTTTTGTCCAGTGGTCCAAAGTTTCTGGGCAAGAGTGAAAGGGGAGAGAACCCTTGGGGGTAGGCAGGAGGGCAGCTGAGGAATCCATTTCCTCGGCCACTTCAGTCCATTGAACCATTGTGAGGAAAGGTTTGGTACTTGACCTTGAGGCTCTTGGGTCCTGAGGGCAGAGTGCTGCCCAGTGTTCCAATTGATGGCATTTGTAGCTAGTTATTTTAGGAGAGTTTGTCACGGTTTAGACACTCTTTGGCCCAATGTCCTGCCTGTCTGCAGATTAGGCATTTGCCTCATGCCTTGTCCTTCAAGGACTTGGTGTTTGCCATAGGGCTTCCCTGGAGGGTGGCCAGCATCTGGACATGACTTGTCTCTTTTCTTTTCTCCCTTTCCTGGACCTTGGCCTCCCTCTCCTGTTCTCTGTTATAAAAGGTATTGGTGACTGTCTGGACCATCTCATCTAAAGAGACAGCAGGGTCTTGCTGCTGTAGCTGTTGTAACTTTATCCTGATGTCTGATGCACATTGGGATAGGAATTTGTCCTTTAAAATCACCTGTCCCTCGTAAGAGTCTAAGTCCAGATTGGTAAACTTTTGGAGGGCCTCTTTTAGCCTTTCCAGAAAGGCAATGGGGTTCCCAATTGCACTGCTGAGTTATTGCTGAGACCAGGCACAGTCCCACAGCTAATTGGCTTCCTTCTATTTTTATGGGTGGCCTTCCTTAGGGGTGAGTCTTTCTGAATCTTATCCTATCCAGTACTGTTACAACCAGAAAGCCAGCCATCCCCAGGTCAGGGGGCAGATCCCCAGGCAGGCAGAGACAGGATAGCCTTCTGGAGATCAAAATCACGGGCAGGTTGAAGCAGGTTGGCCTCTGAAAAATTGAGTCCCTGGGCAGGTTGAGGCATGTCAACCTCCTGGGACGCTCAGACTGGATTTGGGAGTCCCCAAAGTCTCCAGCGTGATCAATGCTGGGTAGGATTAAGGAGCTGTGACTCATTGCTGGTTTGTCTACCATGGATGGGAACAGATATCATTTTTTAAAATATAAATATATTTATTTTAACTGGAGGCTAATTACTTTACAATATTGTGTTGGTTTTGCCATACATCGACATGAGTCCGCCACAGGTGTACACGTGTTCCCCATCCTGAACCCCCCTCCCACCTCCCTCCCCATACCATCCCTGAGTCATCCCAGTGGGTCAATCCATGGTCATCCCATCGAACCTGGACTGGTGATTTGTTTCACATATGATAACATACATGTTTCAGTGCCATTCTCCCATAATGATGTAAAGCAATCCAAGTCTGTGCCCTGAGACTGGGAACCTGGTGAAATAGCCATAGCCTTATCCTCTTACTGCTCTGAGGGAATGTAAGTGACTGATTTCCTCCCCTAGTCTTTCATAAGAGCAGCTTAGGGTGTCTCCAATGGTAAACATTTCATTGTTATAGAATCAGTTTAAATAATAACACAAGTAATGACAAAGGAGTGGGTTATCTGGTCCTGTTAGGGGCATTAAGAGTACTTTAATAATAAGCTGGGTGGAGCAATGTTGCCTACAAGGGGGCAGGGTTCCAGTTGTAGGAGTTAGTAAATGGCTTAAGAACAAACTGATAAGAGGCAATAGACCAGATGTTTCATAAAAGTGGAGTGGAGATTTGATCTGGGGGTATGTTTGTAATTTTATGAGAAGGCTGGCAAGGGTTTGGGCCCAAACGGCCTGCAGGGCTAACCCCCAAGGTGGCTAACATTATCCTTGGAAGCCCAGTTGCTCTTGAAGGGACGCCACCAACAGACAGACTTCTAGCAGGAACTGTGTGCCTGTCACCTGCCCTAGAGGGTTCACTGAGAGATGCTTTTGTTGCACACGTTGTGGGAAACTTGGAAGATGAAGGCCTGAATATGTAGAGGGACTGGATACTATACAGTATTTTCATCCCAAGGTCCAGCTTATTTTCTGGTTGTCCCTCAGAGAAGATTGTAAAGGCAACATTGTGGGCCTGGATGGGGCCCAGGAGGAGAGCATGGAATAGGAGGGAAGGGGGCAGGTCGCAACATTTGAAAGAATGGCATAGCCCAAGGGCATAGCATAAACCAATTAAAATTAAATGGGTCCAAGATGACGAGTCAAATTCAAATAAACCTTGATCCTCAATCTGCAAGCTAAATAACACACCCTGAGGCACCTGGACAGTTCCAAGGCACTGTCAAAAGACTGAGGAGTGGGTGGTTCCCCGTAATGATCCTCCCACTCATTAGCATATGAAATCACCCACCCATAAAAAACTAACCACACCACATTTCATGTCTGCTGTACTCACTCACCCTCTGCAATAGCCCAAACCCTGTGGAGTGTGCTTCTCTGAATCTGAACAAATCCACCACTTAACGTACCACTGTGTCTCTCACTGAATTTTTTTTCAATGAGATGTCCTGAGCCTGAGCATCATCAGTTCCTGAAGCCAGGCACCATGGGTTTTCGTCGGGCTCAAGTCCCGGGAGAGAGGAGTTGAAGGATGGGAGGAAAAAGCAGTGGGGAAAATGTGCCGAGGAAGCCCCTTCACAACCTGCTGGAAAATCTGCCAAATACCTGACCTGTGCTCACAGTTTTCATTGGCCTGATCCTTGGTACAAAGACGATTAAGGACAGAAGAACCCCCACCCACTTGGGCAGCAGCTACGGAAGTAGCCCGTGCCAGTCTCTCTCAGTTGCACCCACTGCCACTCACCTGTTCACGAGGAAACAAGAAACAAGAGATTGCAGAGGAATTAAGATTTTGTTATCCATATGTCCTTCCAGCTAGAGGAATGAGGACCTGCTACCTTAAGCAGAGGTCTTCTGGAATCTGGGACTGAGCTGCGTGAGCTTTCTGCTGCGTTCGCTTTTGCTGTCCTGGTTTCTAACATGCTGGGCTTTGTGTCACTTCCCCTGTGCTCGGTTTTCTTCATGTTCATCTTCCACCGCAGGAGCTTTCGCCGAGTTGAGCTTCTGATGTGCTTGGCCTCTGCCTCACAGGGTCCAAGCTGAGGTTGTTTCATTCAGGTTAAATCTGAGTCATGGTACCATATATGTCCGGGGAGTATGTAATTTCCTTGGTCCTGTCTCACCACAGCAAAGATTTGAAGCAACGGACGGACCAACATTACAGCTCTGTGTTACAGCTCAGTTTTATTTGGCAAGCAAAGGAAAATACATCTTCGAGGCATGAGGGTGGGCTGACCCAAAAGACTCTAAGAGGAGAGAAGCACCCCTGGCCCCTGCTCAATTTTGGCTTCTCTTTTTATATTTTCTCTTCTCCTCCCCCCGCACCCCGCCTCCAGCCTGCCCTATGTAAATTGGGCTAGCAAGGAGGGCTGTTTGTTTCACCTGAGGTCTTCACACCTCTGTTCTCTTCACAGGCTTTTCCCTTCTTTGTCTTTCAGCCACCACCATTTCGGACTCCTTTTCCCTATTCTAACTATGTAACAGAAAGATATATTGAGGTCTACATTTAAACTTAGACCATCTGCATAAAATTTAACTAAAAATAGAATAACTGGAAAAGTTGGCATAGCTGTTTCAGTATTGATACTGAAATCAATACCTACTTCTCAGTCCTAAAATATAGAGGGTATATTAAATAGTCTTATTCAGAATGAGGAAAAACTGGAAAAACCTCATAAGATTTCTTCTTCTAAAACTCATTTCTAGATTAAAAGTGTAAAGTTCCCTTAATTAAAGTGTCAAAGCTATTAATACCAAAACTTTTACATCCAGCTCAGTGGATTTCAACTCTGTTGTAAATTAAGATACCCTGTGAAACTTTAAAAAATCTATTGACTCAAATCTCCCAGGTAGAATCAACACGTTTGAATTTCTTAAAAGCCACACAAGAACTTTGAGAATTCCAGTTATGAATGTATTCATCCAGCATATGTGCCTACCATGTAAAACATTAGGAAAGCATGGATGCAGAAAACATTAAGTCCTGTCTTTAAACAGAGGAAGCAGTCATTTCCAATGAAGTGTGATAACTGTGATAAGCTTACCTTAGATAGAGATAAGCAAACAGAGTGCTTTGAGGCAATGAAGAGGAGGACTAAACCAGATGTGGATTTATGAGAGGGCTCAAGTCTCCAAAACAGAGCAGCTTTCTCACTCATTTCTTCTGACTAAATAAAGGTCCTGCTCCTTAGGGAGCTTGGGAATGAAGGGAAGATGTGTTAGACCCTTGACCATTAGATGGAGTATATCTAATGGAGTCTTACTAAGTTCAGTCCCTGTGTCTGATAGAACATATCAGGAAGTCACTGGACTACTGGATTTTCAAATGTACATGCGTATTCAGTCACTTAGTTGTGTCCAATTCTTTGCAACTCCCTGGACTACAATGCATCAGGCTCCTCTGTCTATGAGATTTTCCAGGCAACAATACTGGAGTGGGTTGCCATTCCCTTTTTCAGAGGCTCTTCCAACCCTGGGTTCAATCCCTGGATTGGGAAAATCCCCTGGAGAAGGGAAAGTCTATCCACTCCACTATTCTGGCCTGGACTATACAGTCCATGGGGTCACAAAGAGTCAGACACAACTGAGTGACTTTTACTCACTTAGCATTTTCTGACCCAGGGACTGAACCTGTGTCTCTAGTGTCTCCTGCACTGGCAGGTGGAATCTTTACCACTGAGCCACCTGGGAAGCCTGTCTTAATCTTCATATAGGAGCAAGGAAATAATCAGTCTTACTGGGATGACATAAAGAGGCAATGGGAGAAAGATAAATACAATTGCTTTACACTGGCATCATATTAGTTGTGCCTGTTCACGGTAATGGTTCCCCAGGTCAGGAGATATAAAATAAGACCAGGAAAAATTACCTGCAAAACAGGGTGAGAAAGATAAAGTTATTTAAATTTTGATCTTTGTAGTACAAAGAGTTGCTTTCCACTTTCATCCAGATGATTACATGTAGATTTTGTTAACATTTAATGTATTGAATTTGTTGAATGCTGGAATATATGAACAATATGGACTACAAACTCAAATCTGAAAACTTTAATCATATACTATCTGCTCCTTCTTTAAACTACCATCCTTTAAAATAAAAGGTTGATGGACTAAACACCCTTATATATTCTTCTCTTGTGATTTCTTGACATTAAATCTTAATCCAACTCATATAAACTCATAGAAGAATCCAAATGTCAAGACAAATTATATCTCCACTTGGATAAAACAATGAAAAGCATAACATTTTGATCCTGACTCTTCCAAAACAAATAATTTATATGAAAAGGTTGGGTGGGAGCTCCCAATAGTGAAATTTGTTTGACTTTAATAAGTAGACTATACTTTTACAAGAATCCTCTTGAGAGTTGAACATATAGAATCAGACTAAGACAAATTAATTGAGGCAATACTATGGATTACAGAAAGAATGAATAGGTGTCTCTGCCTTCAAAAACAGGATGAGTCAGATGGATATCTAAATACAGAGGTAAACAATCCAAGGACCCTTAGACTAGAATATGCAGATACCAAGAGTGACTGTACCAGTATCCCATAAAACAGCATTCAGGAAACCAACCATCCAAATGACTCACTGTCATGGGAGATGTTTTCCTTTTCAACTTAATTGTCTTATAAGCATTTATGATTTGATATCCATTTACTGGGGAAATTTTTGGGTTTTTTAAGTTATCTTTGTTGCTTGAAAATCTTGAAAGGTTTAAAATTATTTCAGTTTTAAAAGTATTTTTATTCTAACCATGTATAGCAAGAACATCCTTTCTTTATAAAGAAGAATTAAAGTATGAGAACTTTAGCATTTTGTTAAGGTCATATGTAATGTATATTTTTGCTGTTTTTCCAAAAAATTTGAATGTATATTACTCCAAAGTGGATGTGGTCATTATTCATCTATTATATCTAATATTAATGTACATCAAAAACCAAAAGTCAGTGAATAGATGCATGAAAGAGTGCTTAGATTTCTTTTTAATGTAGGAATAAAAGTGGCAAGAAAGCCAAACAAAATTAACAATTATCTTACAAGCCACTATTGATAAAATGATGGGCAAGAAAATCTCATTAGAGTATGTATCTAATGCATAAAGGAAAATATATCAATATTAAATGACAGTTATCCAATGTATAGCATTCAATTCAGTTCAGTCGTTCAGTCATGTCTGACTGTTTGCGACCCCATGAATCGCAGCACGCCAGGACTTCCTGTCCATCACAAACTCCCGGAGTCTACCCAACCCATATCCAACGAATTGGTGATGCCATCCAGCCATCTCATCCTCTGTCGTCCCCTTCTCCTCCTGCCCCCAATCCTGCCCAGCATTAGGGTCTTTTGCAATGAGTCAACTCTTCGCATGAGGTGGCCAAAGTATGGGAGTTTCAGCTTTAACATCAGTCCTTCCAATGAACACACAGGACTGATCTCCTTTAGGATGGACTGGTTGGATCTCCTTGCAGTCCAAGGCACTCTCAAGAGTCTTCTCCAACACCAGAGTTCAAAAGCATCAATTCTTCGGCATTCAGCTTTCTTCACTGTCCAACTCTCACATCCATACAGGACTACTGGAAACACCATAGCCTTGACTAGACGGACCTTTGTTGCAAAGTAATGCCTCTACTTTTAAATATGCTGTCTAGGTTGGTCATAACTTTCCTTCCAAGAAGTAAGCATCTTTTAATTTCATGGCTGCAATCACCATCTGCAGTGATTTTGGAACCCCCCCAAAATAAAGTCTGACACTGTTTCCATTGTTTCCCCATCTATTTGCCACGGAGTGATGGGACCGGATGCATTATCTTAGTTTTCTGAATGTTGAGCTTTAAGCCAACTTTTTCGCTCTCCTCTTTCACTTTCATCAAGAGGCTTTTTAGCTCCTCTTTACTTTCTGCCATAAGGGTGGTGTCATCTGCATATCTGAGGTTATTGATATTTCTTCCAGCAATCTTGATTCCAGCTTGTGTTTCTTCCAGTCCAGCGTTTCTCATGATGTACTCTGCATAGAAGTTAAATAAGCAGGGTGACAATATACAGCCTTACTGTATTCCTTTTCCTATATGGAACCAGCCTGTTGTTCCATGTCCAGTTCTAACTGTTGCTTCCTGAGCTGAATATAGGTTTCTCAAGAGGCAGGTTAGGTGGTCTGGTATTCCCATCTCTTTCAAATTTTTCCACAGTTTATTGTGATCCACACAGTCAAAGGCTTTGGCATAGTCAATAAAGCAGAAATAGATGTTTTTCTGGAACTCTTTTGCTTTTTTGATGATCCAGTGGATGTCGGCAATTTGATCTCTGGTTCCTCTGCCTTTCCTAAAACCAGCTTGAACATCTGGAAGTTCACAGTTCATGTATTGCTGAAGCCTGACCTGGAGAATTTTGAGCATTAATTTACTAGCGTGCAAGATGAATGCAATTATGTGATAGTTTGAACATTCTTTTACATTGCCGCCTTTCCTTCAGAATTGGAATGAAAATTGACATTTTCCAGTCCTGTAATTCTATCACTTCCACTAGCTTTGTTTGTAGTGATGCTTCCTAAGGTCCACTTGACCTTGCATTCCAGGATGTCTGGCTCTAGGTGAGTGATCACATCATCTTGGTTATTTGGGTCATGAAGATCTTTTTTGTATAGTTCTTCTGTGTATTCTTGCCACCTCTTCTTAATATCTTCTGCTTCTTTTAGGTCCATACCATTTCTGTCCTTTATCTAGCCCATCTGTGCATGAAATGTTCCCTTGGTATCTCTAATTTTCTTGAAATCTCTAATCTTTCCCATTCTGTTGTTTCCCTCTATTTCTTTGCACTGATCACTGAGGAAGGCTTTCTTATCATTCCTTGCTATTCTTTGGAACTCTGCATTCAGATGCTTATATCTTTCCTTTTCTCCTTTGCTTTTTGCTTCTCTTCTTCTCACAGCTATTTGTAAGGCCTCCTCAGACAGCCATTTTTCTTTTTTGCATTTCTTTTCCATGGGGATGGTCTTAATCCCTGTCTCCTGTACAGTGTCACAAACCTCCATCCATAGTTCATCAGGCACTCTGTCTATCAGATCTAGTCCCTTAAATCTATTTCTCACTTCCACTGTATTATCAAAAGGGATCTGATTTAGGTCATACCTGAATGGTCTAGTGGTTTTCAGCATGCCAAGTACATAAAGTCTGTTGGCTTTAAAAAAAACAAATTTCTCCCCACTATATCAGATGGACTGGAAAAAAAAAATCACAAATATTTCTAAGATAATTTACAGAACACTTTGTGTATACACAATATGAGTTCCTTCATGCAGAGATTGCAAAATGCCTGCTGCCCAGATAGACCCAATCCAAGTAAATATTTTGTTTGCTCACACAACATTTTTTAAATAAATAAATAAATACAAATACATAAAAGGAGGTCCCCAACTTCTGGGATCTAATACCTGATGATCTTAGGTGGAGTTGATGTAATAATAATAGAAATAAAGTACACAATAAATGTAATCCACTTGGTTGAATCATCCTGAAAGCATACCCTCCCCCAGTCCATGGAAAAATTGTCTTCTATGGAATCAAAAAGGTTGGGGACTCCTGATCAAAGCATATAAATATATACATATAAAGCAACATTTACACATTGTAAGAGTTATGTTAAAAACTTGGTTTTAAGCCTTTGTTAACACATAAAACATCTGGCAACAGAGGGTCAGTATTGCCATATTATAAAGGCAGACTCAGCTAAGCAGTGGGTCACCTTCACAATGATGTGCACAATCTACTTGGCCTGAGTTCCTACCCTCTCCCAGGGGCTACACTTTTTATTTACTTGGCCCACTGCCTCCCTGCTACAGGCATCTGAAATTTAGCACCCTTGCTTCAACACCGTAATGTATACATGTTGCAGCAATCATTTATGCAACTTTTAATAGAGTAATCTAGGAAATCTGATGTTTTGTTTGCTTTATTTCTTATTAACATGTACTGGCCCCCTAACATGTAGATTTTAGCTCAGCAACAAATAAGGTAAGTTAAAGGAAGGTAAATAAAAAAATTTGTTGAAAAGGAAAAATCTGCTATAATTGGTTATCTGCTATTAAATATTTACAACAAAAATCATGACTTGGATTACTTTTTTACTCATTGTATCCATGTATCTGGAATTAAAGATCTGTGCTGTTTTTCAATCTGTACCTAGAAGGAAACCTATGGAACATCAAAATTAGTAAGTCCTAGTCAATTTCTAAAATTTAAAATTAGAAATATCTGAAAGAGACGTCTTTGGACAGTCAAAATCATTTCTGATATCAAATTATATTCTAGAGGATATACATTCTATGTGAAAAATTATGAAAACAAGAAAAATTAAAACATTAATTTTACTTTTTCAATCTCATATGCTGGCTTAAAACATATAATTTACAATGAGTATCTAGGATAATACAGATAACACCAGAAATGTTGTCAGCTCTCTGGCAGTCTCCTAAACAAAAGATGTTACGCCTAGCCAGTAGGATGTGGTGATTCAGAAGGGCGTCAAGGAATAACTATTTATTTTCTTTAAAGAACCAAATGGAACATACATAGAGTTTACGCAGCAGCAGAGTTTACCACTTGTTATAAAATATACTAGAGTATATTTTTCATTCTATCATGGTCTATAAATTTTATAAAAATTTTTTTCTATCCAAACTTTTTTTTTCTTTTGAAAACAGCATGTGTGAGCAACACATATTCACAGCTGAAATTGTTTTCTTTACATCTTTGGAGGACAAGGTAACGTTAACATGCATCTTCTTTCTCTGAACTAAGAAGCAGATGTTATGGGTGATTGTAAAATCACCGAGTCAACCTGTTAGCAGGTACCCTCTAATACCATGGGTTTCTATCGTTTTTGAGCCTTTTTAAATCATACAAATGAACTCCAAACTCTCAAAAAGTAATAATTTATCTCCTTGTTCAGTCTCCTGTATCCATGAATTTGAGAAGCAATTCTGGCAACCACTTTCCTTCCGTTGCTTCTTACTTCATTCTCATCAATAAAGGCATGACCCAGTTCCTCAGATTCCCTAACTATCCATCCTCATCTGTAAAGGGACAGTTGAGACAGCTAACTGGCCTGGGCGGCTAAGCCATATCCATTGATGAGAAGGGTTAAAGATATACACTTCTGGAAGTCTCATAACCTACCAGCTATAAGATGAGGCTGAGATATCAGAGTATAACCTTTGTTAAATCTTTTACTTTTTAACTTAAACTTTCCCCCCTTCCCTCGACTTACAAATTAACACTCCATGCAATCATTTTCTGAAAAGACGAAAACTATTAATTGGCAGCAAAGAGAGAACAGAGTCACACTACTACTGATAACTCACAGTCTTTAGTGTAGGCAGATATGTTTTCATTGGAAAAAAGATACCAGATTATTTCATTCTAGTTCACATTGTTAAATAGTCATCCTTTAAAACAATGAGATTCATTAGAAAGTGAATGGAATGCCTGTCAGAGGTTTTACTCCTCATTCTAGACAGTATTATTCTATAGAGAAAATCTTCTCTACTGTATCACACATGTCAATATTTTGTTTCTCTATTGATAACATGCTGCCATGAGTCTAAACTTCAGAGGAAAATCAGTGATGGAATCAGATAAATTATTCTACATAACAAACACTTAATTAAAAAAAATAACCTAGGATCACTGAAGATCCACAACCATATGAAGTATGGGCTCTATGATTTTAGTTCTTTAAAATGGATTCTGAGGGGCTTCCCTGGTAGTCTGGGGGGCAGGGTGAGGTGGGGGGTAGGGGGTTGGCAGTTTGATCTCTGATCAGAGAACTAAGGTCCTACATGCCATGGGGCCAACAATAAATATACACACCAGATTTTGAAATTCAGATCAAATATGGTTTCCCCACAGTCGTTAATTCTGCTCCTGAAGAGTCTCTCTCAACAGTGTGATCATCAAGGAAGCCAGGCACAACGGCAATATCCTATGAGCACATGTTCATACTTGAACAGTCTGCTCTTCTTCCCTTAATTTTCATCTACTTGGAAAACCTATACCAAATATAGAAATTTAGTATTTCTACTTTCATCTATCAATTACTCATGATGTACATAAGATCACTGAATCAGCTTCCAAGTTGCATAGAGAACATTATACTCAGAGCCCTGGATGATCCTACTTAGATGAATAAAATGACAAGTTATTGGAATCTAGCTACAACTCTAATTTTTTTTCCCTCTCTAGCTGCTGTAATTACTAGTCTTTCTTGTTCTAGCTTCATTCTTTTTTAAAAAAAATTTTTATTTTTACTTTATTTTGCTTTGCAATACTGTATTGGGTTTGCCATACATTGACATGAATCAGCCACAGGTGTACATGAGTTCCCAATCCTGAACCCCTCTCCCACCTCCCACCCCATATCATCTCTCTGGATCATCCCCGTGGCTTCATTCTTCATTGGTAATGAAAATTTATTATCACAGGTATGTCTCAGCAATGCAGCTAAAGAATCATACTTTTAGATATATTAAATTTTTCCTTATCCAAATTTGGGTCCATTATCTATTTACAACTTTATTTTTTCCTCCAGTTACTTTAATTTTCCTTTTCATATTTTTATTCTTTCCTTAATTTTTTTTAATTTAACAAGCTGTTACTATGACACAGAGAAAGGGATATAAAAAGTATCTTCTAGAAAAAGATAATTTTTCTCTGATCAGACTATAAAATCCATTTTTTTTTTTGTCCAGAGATTGCAAACATCTTTAACCAGAACCAGAGTCAAACACTCATTTGTCTGAAACCTGATTTGGATAAGTCATTTAACCTATACTTATCTAATAAACAGAGATGGTACCTACCTTGTATATTATTTCAAGAATTAAGTGGTGCATTACAAAGGAAGTATTTAGTGCTGTTCCAACACTGAGTAAGCACACAATATTTTGTAAATATTAATATTTATATGGTCAGTGAATTATTCTCCAGAAAGGCTCAAACTGTAGGTTTCCTACAATCTACCTGTATCTACACTAAGAGCCATTGTTCATCAAGGGCAGGAGCTCCAAAGAAATTGATCATGTTAATGAAATAAAACTTCTACTGTATGCATTCAATTAATCCAATTAATCCTCTTTAATCTCAGCTGGACAGAATTTAAGGAACTAGATGCAACTAGGCACACCGTCTGTGCTAGTCCATCTTCTCAAAAAGCCTGTTATGTGATCTAAACTGTTTTGTTCTGTTCCAGACTTTTCACTACGTGCTGTGGAGCAAAGATAGAGGTTGGTGTTTTTGTAATGCCACATAGCACGGGCCAATGGGACGGGAGGGAAGATGGTTCGTTCCAAGTAACTCCAAAGGGCTGTAAATGCCTGCCTCAGGTAGATGACACCTAAGTGAATCTTCAAATTGCTTAGGTTTATGGCAATCCAAGTGAGGGAGGGATTAATCTCTTTTAAACAAGGTAGGCCACTTGTGTGATTCACTTCAGAGGTATTCTTCTCATTATATCAAGGACAAGTATTTAACTATCATCAAAGCATGTGGTTCAATGCAAAATCAACTGTGAATAGAAAGCTAGCAAAGAGTAGTCGAAACAGCACAGCAGTGATGAGCTGTGCTTATGCCCCGGGATTCGGACACATTTAGGTATTCAGTGACAGACACCGCCTCTTCCAACGGCAACACGGGAACTGCTCTTTAAATTACTGTGGCATCTCTGCTAGTGACAAGTGTTTAGGAGAGTCTAAAACTCAGATTCTTTTTGTCAAACACCCCGTCTTTTTCAACAAACATCTACCCACCTTGGGTTTATATTCTTCTGGTATCATCAATAGGATTTAAAACCAACCAAGCAAACATTGGTAATGGAGATAACAACAATGGAAAACAAATTGGCATTTGGTTCTTAATTTTAAAAAATATGTTTATTATGTGTGTATGTGTACCCTCAACATCCCAAAGCCACACTAACAGCAAAGTAACATCTAAATATATTAATACTTGATTTTGAGCCTTTCCATTTAATTAATTAGCTATATATTCTGGACAAGAGAGTTCTCTATTCCAACATAGACACTCACTTTTTCATGCCTCACCGTTTTATTCAAATAATATTGTAGCTGATTGAAGTTCATAAAATGTAAAAGATTCCTAAAAGACATCAGTACACATCTTAAATTCAGATTAGAGTTCAGTCCTCATATTCACAGAAAATGGGCTTGTCTTGTCAGGGTCAGAGTGCAGGGCAGGGAGGGCATCAGTGGGAAACCAACAAACCTCAGTCACACTAAAAAGAACTATCCTTCTCTCCTTCAGGTGGTATCTGCTCTAACTGACCCTTGAAAGAAGTCCACGGTATGTTGGACCATTAACAGTAATTACTTATTACACTACATACTTATTACATTAACGGTAATAAGTATGATGGCATCATGGGCATCCCAGGTGGCTCAGTTGTAAAGAATCCACCTGCCAATGCAGGAGACGCAAGAGATGTGGGTTTGACCCCTAGATTGGGAAGATCTCCTGGAGGAGGGAACGGCACCCCACTCCATTATTCTTGCCTGAAAAATCCCACAAACAGAGGTGCCTGGCAGGCGACAGTCCAACAAGGTGCAAAGAGCTGGACACGAACAAGCAACTGAGCATGTGTTTGTTGTGGTTCAGTCATGTCCAACTCTTTGCAACACAATGGACTGCAACACACCAGGCTTCCCTGACTTTTGCTATCTTCCAGGAATTTGCTCAAATTCATGTCCAATGAGCTGGTGATGCCGTCCAACCATCTCATCCTCTGTCGACTCAGCATGCCTGCCTGATGACATTACCAGTCTGCAGGGCTCTTACTTATTCCACAGTGAGCTCCTGTTCTACTCATATTGTCCCACAGAAATGTTCCATTGAGACAGGTAAGATAATAATGGAAAAATAACCATACAGTATACACAGTAGCGATAAGTTGTTATTTAATATTTTGGGGATGTGTACTGTGTGCCAGTACTACTACTATTTAGATATATGCTCATTTAATGTTCCTGAGAACTAGCAAGAGCCGGGATAGTCATTATTGCTCTCACTCTGCAGAAAGTAAAACTGAAGATCTCTGAAGAAAAGAGACAATCTGGGGAAGGGTCTACTGAGGGAAAAATGCTGCTGCTGCTGCTGCTGCTGCTAAGTCACTTTAGTCTTGTCCGACTCTGTGCGACCCCATAGACGGCAACCCACCAGGCTCCCCCATCCCTGGGATTCTCCAGGCAAGAACACTGGAGCGGGTTGCCATTTCCTTCTCCAGTGCATGAAAGTGAAAGTGAAGTTGCTCAGTCGTTTCTGACCCTCAGCGACCCCATGGACTGCAGCCTACCGGGCTCCTCTGTCCATGGGATTTTCCAGGCAGGAGTACTGGAGTGGGGTGCCATTGCCTTCTCCAGGAAAAATGCTAGAGGAAAGCTATCTGGAAGGTCCAGAGAGCATCCAGTTCTGACTGGAGCAAAAGGTGCAAAGACTCTGGAAGAGATGAAAGACAGGAAGGGAGGGAGGGAGATGCAGGGAAGAAAAGGAGACAATGAGACAGTATTAATTCCAACAAAGTCAAAAAATAATATAAGAAGAAGATATCATAGTTCTGTAAATGGTTCTATAGTGAGTAAAACATACAGTCAAAACATGCTTATAGGGACCTCCCTGGTGGTCTGGTGGTTAAGACTTCACCTCCCAATGCAGGAGGTGCAGGTTCAACCCCTGGTTGGGGAACTAAGATCCCACATGCTGTGTGGCCAAAAAATCAAAACATAAAACAGAAGCAATATTGTCACATATATAATAAACACTTTTAAAATGGTCCACATTAAAAAAAATGTTTAAAATAACTTGCTTGCAATGAATATTGATTTGACAAAAATTTTAATGGTTCTCTTGGGAGTAAAAGAAAAGAGATTTACAACAGGGCTACAACTTCATTTTCTGTAGTAAGAAGTAAATCCTTAAAGCAAGTCGAAAAGCAAGACATAGCTGCCAGAGACTGTTATCTAGAGATATATAGAGTAAGTAACAGATATAAAAAAGGGCCTAAAGAGATAAAAATGGTTGCCTCTCATGAGTGGGGATCTGGGAGTGGTGGGCACCTGAGGATGCTGTCATTTTATCATAGCCTTGGGAACTATGACTTTCTAAATGCCAGGGATACTGTTGTTACTGTTCAGTTGCTCAGTTGTGTCTGGACTCTCTGCGACCCCACAGACTGTAGTCCGCCATGCTCCTCTGTCCATGGGATTTCCCTGGCCAGAATATTGGAGTGGGTTGCCATTTCCTACTCCAAGGGATCTTCCTGACCCAGGGATCAAACCCACATCTCCTGTGTTGGCAGGCAGATTCTTTACCACTAGCGCCCCACCTGAGAAGCCCCCAAGTACTGTGTAAATCATATTAAAAACACAACAGAATGGACATATCTGGGCAGGCTTTTATCTCAACTGCCCTTGGATGCTGAGAACAGGCAGTTTTGCCAGGCAGAACACAACCAGTTTAGGACTCCCTGAGCCAAAGGAGCTGAAAAAAGCAGGAAGGAGCAGGAAGATCAAGGGAATCATTCTTAGAGTTTCTCATTTTGCTTAAGAAAAAAAGTATATTGATCTTTTCTACTGCTCAGAAACCAAGTATTAAGGGACAACCCTGCAGACATTTCCACGGAAATCCTTCTTGAGGGACTGAAGGTGAGCTCACTCAAGTACCAGTCCTAAAGGACCAGAGGATTCAAGAAAGAGGTGGCGATGGAGGAAGTGGGTGAGGAGGGATGTTGCAGGCTTAATGAGCGAATTGCGTCAACACTGCAGAACTTCTAGGGAGAGAGTCAAGCAAGGGGACTGGGGAACTGTGAGTGTGAGGTGGATGAAGTCACTCCCGCCTTCGTATCACCATGACATAAATGATTAAAGTATGCATTCCATGGCAGTGATATTGGCCCAAATGGGGTGAAAATGAGTTCTGAGAGGGCAGAAAGTCTTAGAGATTGCAATGACTTCTGACTCTCTAAATGGTCATATTTTATAAACAAATATGCTATAAATATATGGTATTAAAACTTCACGTGGTTGGATTTCCCTGAAGGTCCAGTGGTTAAGACTCCAATGCTTCCAATGTAAGGGGCATGGGTTCCATCCCTGGTCAGGGAACTAGGATCCTATATGCCTCACAGCATGGTCAAACGATTTTTTAAAAAATTATTTAACCAAAAAAAGGAGTCCAAAAAAATTGTCCTTTTCCCATTTTAGAAATATTCATGTGGTAGAGAGATTATTAGGGGGAAAAAAATGTCTAAAAGGCTCCTAAGGGTGGCATTAATGAGGAAAATCCAGTGGAGAAACACTGGATTAAAATAAAAGGTAAAAGAATAAATAATGGTTGGAAACATTTAGAATGTAAACTGGTAAAAACTGAGAAGGACCTTAGAAACTCTGGGAGCTTGAGAGCATTTTGTGATGGAAAACCATTTTTAAGGATAATATCAGACACCTAATACCATATACCAGAAGGTTCTTTAAAAGTTAGGAAAGA
The DNA here is from genome assembly GCF_042477335.2 of Ovis canadensis. NCBI lineage: Eukaryota > Metazoa > Chordata > Mammalia > Artiodactyla > Bovidae > Ovis > Ovis canadensis. The sequence goes on along the minus strand of NC_091269.1, from coordinate 29,892,871 downwards.
ACAAGTAGACACCCTCAAATCAAAACTTCCCTATTATCTAAATCACTGATTTTAAACAAAAACATTATCATTTCAGTGAACTCCCTGATTTCAACTCCAAGGACACAGTTATCTTTTTAGAGATCAATGAGTCAAGCTCATGATTATCCCAAATTCCACTAGACCACTAACTTCCATGTGATCTTGGTAAGATATCTTCTGAACTTTTCAAATATCTGCTTTGAAGTCACACCGGCACAAATACTGTTTTCTGATTTGATTCAGAGCCCAGACTGCCAAAGGTTTTCACATACACATACGATTTCAAGATCTGAGATGGGAAAAACTCAGGCCCAACTGAAGTCAAGATAGTTCCTAAACTTAGGTGGGTGTGTGTGATTTGGTGATGCCCAAAGAGTCAGACACGACTGAGTGACTAACACTTTAACTTTTTTCAGGTTTCAGAGAAATCATGTCTCCAGGAAGTGTCTTCTACCCAACCACTATCGAACACAAATTACAGCACTAGGGATGTTATCTTCTCATGATTATGTCCACATCAGCATTCTTCAAACCAGACAGTCTGTTACACCATATTAATATATTAAGTAATATTACTATATTACTTTTTAAAGATACTTCTCAACAGAAAGAAAAATTAGTTGATCCACTCAAATCTCAAACTCCATGAAGACAAGACACGGTCTTCTTTCTGCATCACTCTATCTCCAGCATGGAACAGCATCTTGGCATTAGCAGTACTCAATAAATATGTGACAGATGGGAATACAGAAAACATTACCTTCAAGTGTGTTTAGCAATATTTCAAGCCTAGAATTTGTTGTCAAAAAATCTAACAGAATAGGTTGCGTGCGTGCTAAGTCGTTTCAGGCATGTCCAACTCTTTGCCACCCAATGGGCTGCAGACTGCCAGGCTCCTCTGTCCATGGGATCCTCCAGGCAAGAATGCTGGGGTGGGTTGCCATGCCCTCCTCTAGGGGATCTTCCCAACCCAAAGATGGAACCCTCATTTCCTGTGGCTCCTGCATTGCTGGCCGATTCTCTACCACTGAGCCACCGGGGAAGCCCCTAAGAGTACACTATTTAAACAGACGCAGTGTAACTGCACCACTCTAAATCATATTAGCAAAGTCACAGAAAACTAAGAGCATCCGGGGCCAGCACACCTTTGGCTGTGTATCACACTTTGCATAGTGACACACAGCAGGCACTCAACTGTTGATTTCCCAAAGTATGATAAAGAATCCCAAATTCAGATAATCCCTCCTCTTTTTCTTCCATTTTATAACCATAAGAATTTCTTTACTCCCTTTTTTAAAAGCATATGTTCACAATTAAGTAAGTGGGCATTTACAAAAATAGGATTGAAAAGAATGAGAAGGTAACAAGTTGCTTCCCTCTTATCTAATTGTAATAGAAAAATGGGGTAAAACATCATGATTGAAAAGAAAGCTAGGCCTGTTCAATTTGACTGAATGTGCTAGTTTATTTCATTGTTCTTCATGTCTACAGTCATTAATCTGTCACCTGTAATTCACTATAAATGATGCTATCAGTAATTATTTCAACATGATTGTTCAAAAGAAAAGGCCCTAGTTCGAAGGACAATATGGGTTAGGTTTGTCAGTTTTCCTTTCTGCAATAATAAAAAGTGGCATTGCATTTTCATTTATTCAGTTAGTGTTTGACAGAAGCCCACTGTGGGTCAGGCAGTGTTCTAGGAACTAGACATTTAACAATTAAAAGGTCAATTCCTCTGTCTCAGAGAGCTCACGCTGTAAAGAATATAAGCAGACAATAAATGAAAAACAAAATGTGCACTTTCTTAGTGGTAATAAATTTCCAGGAGAAGGACAACAATTAGGGAGATGATGATAGAAGGGGTGCATGCTTTCATGGGACGTGATCACAAAATGCTGACCTGATAAGGTGACATCTGGGGAGAGATCTTAAGTACAGAAGCAAGCTGTATAGATTTCTGGATAAAGAATGTTCCAAACAGAACAGTAAGTGCAAAGACTCTGAGATGGAGATTGCATGATATAGACCAAAAAACAGTAGGGATTTTTCACATGTAAGTTTTGCCTAAATAGCTTACCTTATATCTCTATCTATTTAAACCTTACTGGTCTTTTAAAGTGAGATCTCTCAAGTGAAATCCTTTAAACCAAGTTCCTGGTATCCCTCCAAAAAGATCTGGCTTCTCTACCCTTTGAATCCCAAGAACAACTTGGCTCAGAAAATTCTGTTTTATAAGTGAACATCTTTGTAGACTATAAACGCATATCTAGGGTTCAAGACTTGGCTGCAAATTTGTATAACCCCTTCTGAACCTAGCTTCCTCAAAACAATGTTGTCTTTGAAAGTCAAAGACAGTATCTTCAGTTGGTATCACCGACTCAATGGCTATGAATTGAGTCCTGAGGAAATTCCAGGAAATGGTGGAGGACAGAGAAGCCTGGCATGCTACAGTCCATGAGGCTGCCAAATGTTGGACATGACGTAGTCAGACATGAACACAGTTGGTATGGGTGTTTCAGAAATTTAGAAAGTCAGTAGGCACTACTTTTTATAGCTTAGTCTGGTTTGGACTTCAAAAACACATTATATGGCACCTTCAGTCTTCCAAGACATGCTTTGATTCATGCTTTGGTTAGTGATCTCCTTGATAAAAGGGGGAGACAGGCAGGCTGTTTATCAGCAGGATTTGGGCCAGCTTTCAGTTCTGTAAGTGATGTTGGTCTTGGTTCATACATGTGATTTGCCAGATAGAACCTCTGTTCCCACTGCATTTTCTTTGGACTCTTGTAACCAATGGTAGATCAAATGAAGTAGCCAGGCAGAGTACCTAGTATCTTTGTTTCTTCTCTCACAAGAAAATGAAACACTGGTTTCTCATGTTACATTTGTAAAGGTAACATACTCTCTAGATCCATCAACTGTGCTCGTCTATGCCTCAGTTTCAAAGACTATTTTAACTTTTTTGTACAAAAAGAACACTGGTAAAAGTATATTAAAGAGTCTGTTATATCATAACTTCACTAACAAATGTGACTTTCAAAAAGAGTTTAAAAAATGGGTTGTCCTGCATTTGAAAACAGAGTGGGTAGCCACACTGAAAATAGATGCTAGGGAGTTTAAAAATGGTCATAAAATATTGTATCCATGGAGCATAACAGTCACCACTACCTCTCATTCATGTGAGGCTAACATTATTTTTCATATCAAATGAATCATTTTGAACCTCATTTTAATTTTTCAAAATTTGACTCACTCATTGGACACAAAAGTGCAGATGTTTGCCATCTAGTGGCAAAAATTAGTATTGGCACTCTACTTTTTCTAGGAAAGTGTCAACATTTTGCTGAGAAAAATGTAATCTAAGTCCCATGTTTCCCCATCAGGAGAAAGCCAAGTCTAGGAAGCTAACACATCTAACTGGTTATACTATCCTCATACTCCCATGTCTTCTCTTCTTGACACTAAGTAGGAACAGGCTTGGTTAGAAATCCCTAGGAACACGATTTTAGGATTTATGGATGCTGAATTCACAAAGATATAAGTTCCACCAAAGCAGAATGACTATTCATCTAATTATCTCTAGCATCTACATAAGTAACTAAAACAATTCAGCAACTTAGCAGATTTTTCTATAACATGCTGCTGCTGCTAAGTCACTTCAGTCGTGTCCGACTCTGTGTGACCCCATAGACGGCAGCCCACCAGGCTCCCCTGTCCCTGGGATTCTCCAGGCAAGAACACTGGAGTGGGTTGCCATTTCCTTCTCCAATGCATGAAAGTGAAAAGTGAAAGGGAAGTCGTTCAGTCGTGTCCGACTCTTCATGACCCCATAGACCGCAGTAATCACATTTATTTAAGAATGTATTCTATATCAAATGGCAAAGTTCAACAATACAAAACCAAAATTATTTTTGCACCAACCTAATACTTTTACTCAAATTGAATGCAAACTGTTATTTTCAAAGCTGAAAATAGACCAGACTGTGGATCACCTATCAGAGGAATTTCTAAAGTTCTAAGGAATCGGGCGATTGATAATTTTGTTTAACTCTCTAAAATCAATATAATTTACGTTAAATTTATGTAAAAGTATTAAGTGTTGTTGTATATGATTTTTAAAATGTACCCATGTTTGGAATTCTATTGTAAAATTCCCTTTAATTGATGAACAAAACTAATCTATGTCCCTTTCTACGAACATTCATAATAGTTAAACTACCATGCACATACGCAGCAGTTACAGACTATTTTGTTCTTCCTTTCTTGACATCCTATTGTTTGTATCAATGATATATGTGATGTACTTGCTCAGAAAGTTAATTCCTAAATATAGCATTATACACAGGACAAAATGGGGTCAGCTTCTGATATAGTTTTATGATATACTACTAAAAACAAAGAAAAACTGTTGAGGACTAGATGTATTTGAGATAACTTCTGTTTTTACACCACCCTGTAAACATTGTTATCCATATTAAAAAAAAAAAAAAAAGCTATAAATTTAGCTACAGGGGAGCACATTTGATGGAAATGTGCACTCAGCTGCATCTGACTCTGGGACCCCATGGACTGGAGTCTGCCAGCCTCCTCTGTCCACAGGATATACTCCAGGCAAGAATACCAGAGTGTGTTGCCATTTCCCCTCAATGGGATCTTCCGCACCCAGGGATCAAACCGGGGTCTCCTGTGTCTCCTGCATTGGCAGGCAGATTCTCCACCACCACTGTGCCATCTGGGAAGCCCTTAGTTTCACCTTAATTCTCCACCTGAGATCTTAGTCCTTCCTCAATTGTATTTAAATTCCAATGGAAAAGAGCACTCCACCCTTCCTCAAAGTCTGAGAAACACCCTAAATTGAATGACTCATCTTAACAGAGAACAGCCTAAGACAATGTACCCCTTGCCAATCCAGGCTATTAATCTACTTTTTAAAAAAATACAAAGTGTTTCTCTATCTCATTCAATCTTACAATCAAAATATTCTGTCACTCTCTCTCTCCAATTAGTAGATTTTAATATTTAGCAGACAGAAGTATCATTCAAGGTTATTTATTTAAAATGCAGATGGACAGACCCTGCCTCCATTATGATTCAGCTGATCTGGTTTCAATCCCCAAGACTACAGTTTAACAACTAAACCAGTGATTTTGGTTAAATGATCCTGGACTACAATGGTAGAAATATCACCTTAAGTCCCTGGGATGGAACTCTTTGCAGGGATTACAAAAAGCCCTCAGGAGACCTGGCTACCTATAGCAGCCAGAAACCAACAAAAATGACTCCTTCAAAGGTCCTGGCCAGTAGAACTAGACAGTGAGAGGAGCCCTCATCTGTTAGATGTTCCCAGAGACCAACAAAAATGACTCCTTCAAAAGTCCTGGCCACTAGAACTAGACAGTGAGAGGAGCCCTCATCTGTTAGATGTTCCCTGAAGGACCATGCCTCTCAAAATGTTAGGATCACCAGTGTAATAATTATATCCTTGCAGACAACCCTTCCAGCAAGTGAAACTCTGAGTCCAACTTGTGATAATTCTATTACATTCTGTATCATATTCAACAAGACTGTCTTAGTGTTCATTAACATGGAAACTAGTTTGTCATTATCAAAATACACTGACAACTACTAAACCTCAGATTTCTCTCCTACCCCACAACCCAAAGGAACTCACAACACATACCAGAACAGTATTGCCAAGCACTGTTTTAGGCCTTTGGAATATATCATGAATAAAACATAACATGAACATCTCCACCCTGACAGAGATGTAAACCATCACTCAATTTGGCAAGCTGCTCATCCCCATTTTACAATGGGTAAGTCCTGGGGGACAGAGAAATAAATAATGGGTGACTCCTGATGTGAAGCTCAAAATCTAAAGGAAAATTCTGATATTTGCATAAATTATTCCAGTGCAAACAAGTGTGGCAAATGTGACAATATACAGGAAAGTAAGACACTCAAGGTGCAGAGGGAATGAAAAGATGAACTGTCTTGGAGGAGGCAGGCAGGCCTCCTCATGTCTGCAGGACCACAACAGCCAAACCTAGACTAGTGCATTTTAAGAAGTATGGAAGGTCTCCATGGAAACCTAGAGGCAGGAAAACAGGCATATTCCAGGATCCTCAAGCAGGCTGGTGTGCCTACAGAGTCACAGCAGAGGGTGGAAGGAAGACAGGATAGAAAGTTACGGAGAGTCAAACTATAAATGACTTTGATCTCCCTGTAGAATAGATAAAAGCAAACAAAGTAAAAAAGACAAGTCAGAGGTCACTGGGACTGTGCAAGGGGGTGGTGGGAGAGAGCCGTATCAAAGAAGTGCAAGTGGGTGCAGGAAGGAAGGACCTGATGAGACAGTTCAGGAAAATCCATTAAGATTTAGGGAGTGTATATAGGAAATAAAGAATCAAAATGGTTCAAGTTTGAGCTCCTAGGATGCATGCATGCTCAGTTGCACCCAACTCTTTGGGATTCCATGGACTGTAGCCTAGCAGGCTCCTCTGTCCGTGGGATTTTCCCAGGCAAGAATACTGGAGTGGGTTGCTATTTCCTCTTCCAGGGAATCTTTCCGACCCAGCGATCGAACACACATCTCCTGAGTCTCCTGCATTGGCAGGCATTTTTTTTTTTTTTAAACCACTGAACCACTAGGAAGTCCACTCTAGGATGACTGTGATGGAATTGATTAAGTTAGGAAAAACAGGAGGAATGGCCTATTTTGGAGAAAAATGATGGATTCCAAAGTCCAAAGGGAACATTACAGGTACCTGATTGATATTCTTTATGGAAATGTCCAGCAGGATGCCGACATGGAAATCTAGCACCCAAGGGAAGAGTTCTGTTCTACAGAATTCACCTACTGACACTTGAAGCTCTAAGTGCAGCTGAAATCACAGAGAGGGCTGTCAAGTGAGAAGAGGTGAGCTGATTCCTGGGAAGCGACTTAACATGAAAAGATAGAGGAAAACAGACACAGAGTCAAAAGATCCAAGCATATTAATTTTGTGGCCTTGGGTAAATCACTTGATAAGATGTAGAAATCTTCTTTATATAATTTCATTGATTCAGACTGCAGAAATCTCACATAGGTTCAGAGTTTTCTCCCCTTACCATCTAACACTCGACTTATAAGTATGTCTTCATAAAACACAACCAGCTCTGCTGACAACTCTATAGATTCCCTGAACATACACCTGCCTTCCCACTATCCAGGGAAATTATCTTCTAGAATTCTACCAAAACTGACTTTTTAAAGTGACAAATAGGGTAGCAATAACATTCATCATCATTAAGATTTCTGTCTCCAAAATTCTTAGGGGAATATTGATTAAAACCTCTAAAGAAATTTCTTTTTCAACAGATGTGTTACACTGTGTCTTATTGGCATTCTAAGACATAGATCATATACTTTATTTTTTCTCCATAATTCTCCCTGATGGTGTTCAGTCTAATTCTCCCTGCTGCTGCTGCTGCTGCAAGTCGCTTCAGTCGTGTCCGACTCTGTGCGACCCCACAGACGGCCTCCCACCAGGCTCTCCGTCCCTGGGATTCTCCGGGCAAGAACACTGGACTGGGTTGCCATTTCCTTCTCCAATGCATGTAAGTGAAAAGTGAAAGGGAAGTTGGCCAGTCGAGTTAGACTCTTAGCGACCCCATGGACTACAGCCTACCAGGCCCCTCCATCCATGGGATTTTCCAGGCAAGAGTACTGGAGTGGGGTGCCAGTGCCTTCTCCAATTCTCCCTAGATTGTGGTTTTATTAAATATATAAGATTTTGTTAAGTCTTTAACAGTTTTCTGTTTTTCATTCCAAACTTACATTCACTCATGAAATAAAAACATACATACACACGTGTTAGACCAATAAAAATATCTTAGAATTAAAAATTAGACACCTATTCTTTATGGATCTAAATAATGCAAAAGCTTAAACTTCAATATAAAAGGTTAAACGTCAATATAAAATCTGAGAATGCATGTCTTCTTTAATCTAGCATCAAAATGAGTGACTCCTATACCTCCACTGTGCTTTCCTGGTGGCTCAGCAATAAAAATCCCGCCTACCAATACAAGAGATGGGGTTTGGATACCTAGATCAGGAAGATCCCCTGGAGAAGGAAATGGCAACCCACTCTAGTACTCTTGCCTTGGAAATCCCATTGACAGAGGAGCCTGGTGGGTTACAGTCCATGGGGTCACAAGAGTCAGACACGACTTAGCGACTAAACCACCACCACCATGCCTCCATTAGTCCATTGTTTGACATTAGCCTGAAGGCACAGGCATAACTTGTGTCTTTTGGGGTAGTATTTCTGTGTTACTCTTACAAATCCAAAGTGTCTGCTACAATTCTAGGGTCAGAGAAAGTGCTGAATACAGACATGCTTAACTAATCAGAAATTCAAAGCAAACATTTTTCTATATTGCATCCACTTTAAGTGGATGGATTTTTATGCAATGAAATCAATCAATCTTTTAGAACACACTGTAGATTAAAAATCAAGAAGGTAGATTTATATTGAAAGTCAGCTCACAAAAGTGTATTATTATCCCAGTTTTGTATAAAGTAAATGTTAGAATGTGTACAGAAAAATATAAGAGGATTATGTTAAGAGTCCCTTGGACAGGAAGAAGATCAAACCAGTCAATCCTAAAGGAAATCAGTTCCGAATATTCATTGGAAGGACTGATGCTGAAGCTGAAGCTCCAATACTTTGGCCACCTGATATGAAGAGCTGACTCATTGGAAAAGACCTTGATTCTGGGAAGGATTGAAGGCGGGAGGAGAAGGAGCTGACAGAGGATGAGATGGTTGGATGGCATCACCGAATTGATGGACCTGAGTTTGAGTAAGCTCTGGGAGTTGGTGATGGACAGGGAAGGCTGGCATGCTGCAGTCCATGGGGTTGCAAAGAGTAGGACATGACTGAGCAAATGAACTGACTGAACTGAATGCATCGAATGTTACTTTGGGGGCACTGGATCATGATGAACTTTTAGTTTTCACATGTTTCTTTCCTATTTGAATTTGGTGTAACCCATGTTACTTTTATAATAAGAAAAACAGGAAAATGATATTTTGCACATTGATACGTACATTGAGCATTTATGACCATGACTGTGCTATAAATACTCCATTTCAGATAAATGAAACGTGGCATCATTCCAGCACTTCACACTCTAGTCTCATACACACACATGAGAGTCAATTTCTAGGCAGGTTGATAAGAAGTCCAGGATCCCCAAGGAGGGGACAAAGGGGGGTAGTTCTTGAGGAGGAGATAGGGGTCTGGAATTCTCAAGGAGGAGGAAAGGACAAATGTCTTTTTTTCTCTCTCTCTCTCCACATTCTTTAGTCTTAGTCACATAAAACATTTTTTTCTCTAAGCCCTGAACTGATTATTACACACAAACAACTCAGTTCTATCTCTGTACTAAGGATTATATAACAACAATGTATCCTGCTTGAGGACAGTTTCTCCTTCTTGAAAACCTTCTGACTAATATCTTAGAATGTATATTATGGGAGTGGGTCTAGTAAGATATTTACAACCTTGAGACATTCTTGTGATTTATTGTAATAACCAATTTAAAAAGTATATCATTCCCTTGCTAAGACTAGTAAGCAGGGAACTCTCCATCCTCCTTCTGATGTCTATGTTAGGAGCTTTCTCTGTCCCTTTTTCACTTTAACCAAACTCTGCTACACAAAAGCTCTTGAGTGATCAACTCTGGTCCCTGGTCCCAAACCTAAGTCTTCTTGGGAGATCAGGAATCTGACACACTGTACACTATTACACACAAGTGAACGTGATCAGTGGTGAAACTGAGAATCTGATACAGTTACTAAAAGATGAATTCATAGTGAAAAGTGTCACTTAAGTATCACTTCAAGCACTTTGTCCTTGACAAGCTGCTAAAATTTGGACCCATGAGGATGTGGAAGAAAGGGCATTCCAAGTAGCATGAGAACGCAAGAAAGTCATGAAAATGGCAGAGGGTATTCACAACAGCAAGTAGGGTGGGTGAAGTCAGGGTAACCTTGAGACTTGAGGCTGAATTAATGTAAATCCAAACCATGGACCATATGGAATGCTAGCTGGATGCTAATTGCATTGCTATTCAATAGATAGCATAAAGGATATCAGGGAAGTTTTTCTCATATCAGGATAGCAGGAAAAAAATGATCAGAATTGGTCTTCAATAAAAATAATCTCTAAAGTGTATTTGAAGACAATATAGTCAATAAAATCACCTGGAAAACCCAGAGACTCTAACAGAAAGGTATGAAGGTCTGATTACACCTCCATTACCTGGGGTTGTTGGGAAAGCAGATTCTCAGGCCCTCACTCCAGACCTCCTGAATCAGAGTCTGCCTTTTCACAAGATTCCCCTGTGATCTGACTGCACAGAAAAGTTGGAAAAGCCATGAATCAAGTAGGTAGGTAGTAGGAAAGAAAAGAAGCCAAGAGGCTGAGCTATTATTTGGTTGAATTATTACAATTTGGTATCTAAGTGAAGGAAGAGAGTAAATCAAGATTACTCAGAAAATTTGGAGCCATAGGATGCTGACGCGATCCACAGGAACAGGAAACCTCAAAGGAGTGTGGTGAGGAGGGAAGAGATGAAGGCTACTATCCAGCAGGCTCATGGACATGCCCCTTCCAGGAGCCACGCTGGGCTTGGAGATGATATGGGTGATCCACATTGAAGAGTACTGGAAATCTTGACAATAAATGGAGTCACAAAAGGAAAGGGGAGCAGGAAAGGCAGGCCAGTCAACCGAGGAGAAAGTCTTTGAGAACCTCATGCTGTTCAGGAGTCAAGGCAGGGAGGCTTGGAGGATAAAGAGGAACCAGAGGGGAAGAGAATCAGCAAAGTACAATGCTTTGAAAATTAAGGGAGGTTGAAGGTGTTGCTGAGAGATTAAAGGGGATGCCCAGAAAAGGGCCTCTTGTTTTGTGACTAACAGGGGACAGGTCATTTTTGGCCAAGTCATTTCTGTGAATCTGGTGAAGATGGAAGTCAGAACAAACAGAGTCAGAAATTGGTAAAAATTAAAGACATGTGGACGCTACGCATCGAGTATAAATGAAAAGGTTAGGGATGAACATGAATATTTAGAAGGGGTGCAAAGGACTAGGTTGACTTAACATTAAGCCGTTGAACTTTAAAGATTTTCTTATGGAAGAAAGATCAGAGGTATTCTCATCATAACTTTCAGAATGATTAGGAAGGCCAACAAGCACAGTGAGGAGGAATTGGATTTCTGGCTCAGCTAAAAGGAGGTTCTGCCTCTCCCTGCTCTCCGAAAATGGAATGAAGTGCATTACGAGTGTTAATTTCTCAAACTGTACAAACTACACAGTTGGATGATCACCAATGGGGAGTCATAAAGTAGAATGCTCTTCACTGATGACTTCTGTCATGAGCCAAATGACAGCCTCCCAAAAGATATGTCTGCCCACATCCTAATCCCCCCAAATCTGTGAATCTGGCCTAATATGGTAAAGGTGTAAAGCTAAGGCTCTTGAAAGGAGGAGCTTGTCTTGGATTTTCTGAGTGAGCTCTGAATGCAATCACATGTATCCTTATAAGATGGATGCACAGGGGAGAAGACACATAGCCTGAAAGAGAGGAGACAATCTGACTCCAGGGCAGAGACTAGAGGCAGTCACAAGTCAGGGAATGTAGACAGACATCTGAAGCTGCAGAAAGCAAGTACAGGTTCTCCCCTGGGGACTTCAGAGGGCGTGTGTTTGCCAAAACCTTGATTTCAGACTCCTGGTCTCTAGAATTATGAGATAGTGCATTTCTGTTGTTTAAAGCCCTAGGGAATGAATACAATGTCAAACATTACCTTTCAGCTCTGAGATTTCTTGAGTTGTTCTCACCTCATAGTGATCACCTGCTCCCGGAAGGCGGAGTCCCTGACTCACCCTCCTGAGCTTCCAGAAAAACAATGTCCACCATACCCAGTATGTTAGAGAACACCGACAGGGAACTTACCACAGGAATATGCACCCCTGTGTGTAAATGAAAAGAAGAGATAGTAGCTAGACAGGTAGACAGATGCCTGATAGATAGAGACAGACACAGAGAGAGAGACTCATTCAATTCAAGCAAGTAACTATTGAAATGTACTTGTTAAACACTCTCATGAACTTTCTCAGAGAGAATCATAAATACTACTTGGGTTACCCTTGACTATCAACTTTAATATTAAAAATATTGAGAAAACCAGAACTCAGAGCAAAGATACGTGACCTCCAGTTGCTCAGACTCTAACCCTAACCCTTATTATTAAATGAACTGAGGGACTGAAAATAATTTATCCCAGGGAAAGCAGAATAATAGCCACACCCAAGGAAAGCTGAAAAAGGCTGGTTGCTTCCTGTGTGACGAGGAGGGTTTGGGGGTTAAGAGGGAAAATGGGAGGACCCCAGGTAAAGGAACCTTGTGGCAATGCCAGTTTCCCTGCAGGGCTCCCCTCCCACCAGGTAAGACATGTGGTGGGTATTATCATGCATGTGAGAAATCACAGGCAAGGAACACAGAAGACTCTTTGCTTTCACATCATGTATAAGAGGGACTTCCCCAGTGGCTTCAGAAGTAAAGAACCTGCCTGCCAACGAAGGAGACACAGGAGACACGGGTTCAATCCCTGGACTGAGAAGATTCCCTGGAGGAGGAAATGGCAACCCACTCCAGTGTTCTTGCCTGGAGAATTCCATGGACAGAGAAGCCTGGTGGGCTACAGTGGATAGGGTGGCAAAGAGTCAGACATGACTGAGTGGCTAAGCAGTCAGCATGTATGAGAATTTCTTTCTGGTGCAATTGATTTGAGGGATCTCTGCATGACAGTTGTGTTTCTGCGCATGACAGCTGAGCTCAAAAAAAGTTGAAAATCACCAAAAACAAATGGGCTTAATAATCCTCTAAAATGACTGTACATAGATACAGAGATGTAGAAATATAGAGATATTTAGAAATATAGAGATAAATAAAGATATATAGATACACAGAACATAGTGACACTTGAAATTTATATGGATTCTTAGAGTCTACACAATACCACTAGATTGGGGTACACTGAGGTGAGAGGTGGCTGGATGAAACTTCAAATGGCAGTGGGCAAGACGCGGTACCTATATAAGCAGGTACTAGGTTTCTCTCCAGACTGGGTCCCAGAGCCAATCCTAATGAGGTAATCTGCTCCAGAGTAATACATACAAAAATACTGACAAAGGCTGTCAGCAGATCCCTTTTCCTAGAGCTTACTGACAGGATATTTTTGAGTGAATCCAATGCCATGGCCATAGCTACCTATGATCAATGAGAAGGCTTCCTTAGGAGAACATCAAAGCACCTCATAACCATAAATGTGCAGTCTTCGCAAGAGACAACTGGCAGCCCCCTCCTCTCTGAAACTGGCTGGTGATATCTTATTCTGGTTTAACCTCACCTGAATTTGACCTGAACAGTATTTACTGGAGGATATCCTGCTCAACCCAGGATGTCTAGACAAACTCCACTTCCTGCAATAGAGGTGACTGAAGGTAGGATATGTCATGGCTCAGCTGGTGTGCCGGATTTCAAGGGAACACTGGGGACAGGAAGTAAGCACGGGCTAGGCTAGAACAAATGACCTAATGAAGGATTAATTCTGTAGTGCGAGTCAACAACTCAAATTACAGTGGCCAGGAGGAGTATGGAGAACAGAGATTTGATCCTGCCAACAATGACACACAAGGAGATCTGTCAAGTGGAACTTGGCAGCACAAGTCTCCAGGCAGACATGGTGCAGAGTCACAAGGGTGGCGGTGCCTCAGGCCCAGGCTGTGCCCCTGTCCACTTTAGGGCTGCAGCAGGGACTGCTGCTTCTGGGCAGAAGGTCTTGGAAAGAGGGAGACTAATTGTCAAGGTCATGCTAATCTTTCCAGAATGACTTCAGTCCTACAAAGGCAAACTGAATATAGGGGAGAAGTTCAGTCCTGTGAAATGGCAAATACAAGAGATGCACAAACTGTGAAGTTAGCTAGGCATGGGAATCAGGAGAGTTCACTAGGGTCACGGCAGGTAAACCCATCTCAGGCTTCCCTCTTCTGTGGGCTGCACTGGTTGATGAATCTGGAAGGCCAGACCCCAAGTCTCACCAAGGCAGGGCTGGGGAAGACAAGAGCTCAAAGCCCATAGTGTGTCTGCCAGCTACCATAGCTTTCTTCCACCATTGTTTCTCCTCAAAATGTTCATTCTGGCTGGCTTCAGGATGAGCTGGCACCACTGGTAAGAAGATGGCAGTGGCTCAAATATTCCTCCTGCCTGCTTGCTGTCATCGCCAGTAGATCCCGGGTCCTGTGTCCATGTGGCAAGCCGCAGAGGAAGTACGAGAAGGTGCACGCCAGCCAGAGAACTTGGCCTTCAGGAGCTTGTGAGCAGGAAGTTCCAACAGGTGGGAGAATAAAAACAGCCAGCCTGAAGGGGAGAGCCTGCCAGAGGCAGGGGAGTCTGCAAGCCGCCCAAACTTCTGGACAAAAAGGAACACACAGCAGCCAATTACTGAGCCAGGGGGACACCTACACACTGGCTCTCCGGGCCCCAGGCCAAGGAATATTAAGGAAGGTATGCATCCAGAACATGCACGGAGTTTCACAGTGCTTCAGAGACTGATCACAAAGCCCGCGCACAGGCACCATGCCCTTCAACCACAAAGCCACTCCACAACCACCACCTGATCATCTCCACCTGTGCTCTGGGAAAGACATGCTCCGGAAAAGGAACATGCTTTTCCTGTGAGGCCCACTGTAATTCAACATTTGCAACAGCTTCACCGCAACAAAACTGTCTTTCTTTCTCTGTTTGAGGACAGTGCAGGCGCAGATCTGTACTGCCCAGGATAGGCAACTTTCAGGGTCCTGCAGACGCTGAGTTGACAATGCAAAAGGGTCCCTGCACAACCTTTCTGTGACGGAAGAAGTGATGACTGATTTAGGATTCAAAGAGGCTACTTGGATTTTGACAGGAACGAGGAACACTTCCTTAATGGAAAAGATACAGACCGTCCCATTCAAGAAACAAATTAATATCTAATTTGACTAGCTTTGCCTCCTGTAAAATTCCTTCAATGATCTCTTCACATTTTCCCTCTAAAGTTAAAACTTTCCATTCACAATGAAATTGTAACCCAAAGTGCTGTTAAGACTAATAACCAGGATAGGGATTCCACTGGACTAAATGAGACTGACAGATGAAAAATCTTGTGGAACATTTCACGGCCATCACACCTAAAAAGCACTGCATTTGAGGACTAAGCATGAGACATATTTGATTATCCTGATTAATTTTTTAAAGCTGTGGAGGGATTTGACTTTTTTTCTTATTGAAGCTACATTTGCCTTTTTGATATTCTTTGGTAAGACAGATGTGTTTTAAATTCAACAACTTATTGTGTAAAATATTTCCAGTCACTCATTAATACTTCAGAGCCACAATGGGAGGATAATGCTATTAGTCACAATACATTATGATATCAAATTAGGTCTCATAAGTGAAGGACAGGCGCATCACTCTGCATCCTGATCAGAGGTGTATGCTTTGGGAGAGCCACAATTCATTCATTTCCTATCTGAGGCGCCACCACAGCACAGCTGTTCTCTACATAAACTTCCCTGCACTGCAAACAAGACCCAGTTTCTTAATAGTTACACTGACAACATCCAGGACATTTAGGGGTAAGCAACTAATTTTGCCAATGTTAACAACTTTATTAGGCAAGAACACTATGTTAGCTTGGGGAATAATAGAGGAAATATTAGGTAAAAACTTGAACAAAATGATTACTTTCTTAAGTTCAAATACATAAGGCAACTTGGCTTTTAATCAGATGATTTAATTTTCTGTTTAATCAGTTTCCTGGTATGGATTCAAGAAGTTCTAGTTCTGTGAATTTTTTTTTTTTTTTCCTGGGCTCATGTTCAACAGGTTGTCTGCAATTGAAAGCTAAAATATCATGCAAAGAAGTTCATGTTTTCACACTCTGTAGCTTAAAATAATGAACAAAATTTATTTTTTAGGGAAATAAATCAGTTGCCTTTATAAGGAAGATAAATGAAAGAGTACACCCTAAAGAACTTTAAAGTATGCCTAAATACTCTTCAGAAATAAAATTTTTGAAGTTATACATTTACCTTTTGTCCCAGGAAGAAAAATAAAGTAATATATAGGCACTCATTTCCCTAAAAGTTAAAAAAGTTTCCTAAGTTTAAATGTAGGTTTAATGCAGCACTACTCATTATTGGAACACTCTCAATCATTCTTTAAATCTTAACCAATTCCATAAGCATGCTTTCCTTTTTCCCAAGTTACAATTTTCTCATAATTTGCCATGTGAAAATACACATTATCAAAAATCCTTTTCAAAATCTACTTTTTCTCCAATATTCTTTTTAAAATGTCAAGTAACCTGAAATAAATATTGGTTTCTATTTAAAAATAAGTACTTCAATACTACTATTTTCAGATTAAATTCAATCTTATAGCATCCTCCCAAGCCTACAGAAACAGTCTAAATCAGACCTGTAATTAATTAATTTTAAATTAGTAATTTAAACTCAAGTTATATTTCCATATGGAAACACATTTCAGAATTACTGTGCTTTCTAGCTCAACAACAGCTAATTACATATTAAGCTAATTGCGACAGACCATTGTAAACAAAATCAAAAGATAAGCTATCCAGCGCTAGGAATATATGATCAAGCCCACATTGCTGTGGCATGTTGAGTGCAGGCTGGAGAGGCAGGCATGCTCTATGTATACTCCGCAATACCAGCTCCCATAACCAGAGGGTGCACCCAACGCCATGTCTATCCCACCACATTTGGAACAAAAAGACCTCAGGGTTTTCTTTTGCTTTAATTAATAAGCTGCTACCCCAAACCTGTCTATACTCATGGATTTGTTCCAGGGTCAGCTCTCCTCATTCTGAGTGTATGTTTTCATACATGCCTCATAAGTAAATACAGGGGCATTGTTTTAAACCCCAAAAATAGTGATGGATGCTTCATGCAATATAATGAGCTCACCACATAAGATCATCTGGGACTACATAACCCACAGACATACTTTTCACACAGATTATTTTTCAAATCATGACCCCGAAAGACCCCACATGGAGGACTGCTGGCTTGCTGGCATTCTGAGGCCGAGAGAGAAATGAAAGGTCTGTGCAAAGCATACAGTGAAATAATCGGTGTCCTTAACATAAACGATTAGATAAATATATTTACCTCCTAAGGAGAGCCATCGTTTCACACTGCAAACACGGATACCAGGAAGAAAGCATATCCTTACAGCCATCGGACGGGTTCAAATAGCACTTACAGACAAACGAATGTTTGCGTTTTGAAATCTGTCCATATGGATGCAATGCCCAAACCTCTGCTTCCTCTACCACTTCGAATCCGCGTGCCAGGAGAGTCCCACACACGCCGAAGAGGATTACAATTCCAACATGCACAAGTCCGAAGTAGACAAGTGAATTCTGCTGCTCGAAATCAACCCTCCTCCAGCCCCCACCGCTTAAAAATCACACAGAAATTAACCCAGCTGTAAAGAGGCTGCCCTGGGGGAGGGTTCCAGAGAGGAGAGCCGGTGCAATTCAGCGGCCCGCGCTCCGCGAGCGCAGGCTCTCCCTGGATCTGTAAAGACTCGCACCCGGGCTCTGCACCTTCGCCCAGGTGTTAAACTAAGTGCCACATCTGCCTCTTCGCCCCCAGCGAAATGCAATCCCAACTAGCGGCCCCACTGCGAGGGTGGCAGGTGTCTGCTTTAGCCTTCTTAAAAGCGTTAGGAAATCAAATAGAGAGACCGACACACACAGCAAACGCGCGCGCACACACACAGACACACATACATACCGAAGCCAAGAAGCTCCTCTTGTCCGGACACACCGTGCCTCGGATTCTGCATTCGGAGGACAGAGAATCCAAGCGAAGGAGAGCCGGGTTGGGGGCGGACACCCCAGGTTCTTCCCCGGCCACCACTCCTATTATTCCAGTCGCTCTCCCCGCACATGGTGTCACCCCGGCGTTCCCCACCTCCGGTCTTGGAACTCCAACTCCGCACCAGATTCCGCGCTCTCCAGGTTTAAGCCCTCACTCCCAAATCGATAGACCAACTGTCCCCTCCCTCCCCAGTACCCTCTTTAAACTCCCCAAAGAAAGGACATTTCCTACCCGCGCAGAAAACTTTTTCCTGGTTTTGCAATGCGATAAGGCATGAAACCGGGTCAGCCGCTACCGCCACCCGCTTTGCCCAGCGCCGGGCTGGCGGGGGCCGTCCTTACCTGGCCGCTGCGCTCCAGGTGGCCGTCCCGCGCCGGTCGTCCGCGATCCCCCGAGGCGCGGGAGGCGCCCGGTCCACGGTGCGCTGGTCGCCTCCCGCTCAGCCTTCTGGAAGAGAGTGTCCTACGACTGCGCGCCCAAGCCCGGAGCCACCCTTCGGTTCATCACTGGTCTTTCCAGAAGCGCCCCCGCCGCCCAGGCGAACTGACGAGGAGCGCGGGGATTCGGGATGGCACCGGCTTGCCCCGCGGTGTGCTCTCCCGGGTCCGAGTGCGCTCTGCCCGCGGGCAGCTGCGGCCGCGCGTCACATGCCGCCTCCGGGCAGCGGCCGCGGCACCTGCCCAAGCGGCTGCGCTCCCGGCTCCGCACTGCCACCCCCGCGCCTGGGGCTCCCTGCGCGCTCTAGCCCTTTCAGTTCACGTCCTTTCTCCCTGTCTCCCCCTTCACTTCTTTCCCCGCCGCCTCCTCCTTCTTCTTCCCGTCCCCTCCTTTATCTCGTAGTCTCTTTTTCCACAAGCAGACGCCTGGCGCTTCAAGTGGGAGGTCTTCCCTCCTCACTAACTCTTTCTCTGCCTGGTGGTGGCGGTCGTGGCTACTGCTGGCCGCTCCTCCTCTCCTTCCTCCCCCACCCCGGGCCTCCTCCTCCTCCTCCTCCCCGGGCTGCGCGCTGGTGTAATGCACAAGCCGCCTGGGTGAGACCCAAACCTGCCAGCCTTCTGAGCATGCCCAATTGCCCCGCTGGCGTGGCGCTCGACTCCCGCGTGCTCGCTCCGCGCTGCCGGCTGCGCCTGGCGCTGGGCGGAGAGGGGGGTGGGGTTGGTGGCGAGAGCGCCCAGCTGTGGAGGAGCCCAGCGCTCTCCCCAGGTGGGCACCCAGGAGATGGGAGACTCACCCACCCAGCGCGGCCACACACTGTCTCCTAATTGTGCCCCCCTCCGGTGCTTCAGGAACAGATTTTAGTCGGTCAGTTGGTTTCGTCGTGTTCTTTTCTAAATTGGTTTGCTTGAACTGCTTGGAAGGATTGGAAGGAAGTAAATTTCTTGGGCACAACTTATTGATGAAAGAACATCAGCTCCATTATAATATACGACACGGTCGAAAACCTTCCTCTAGAGAGCAGCCTGATGCATTTATTTTTTCACACGTGATGAGCGTTTGTTCATACAGAGGAAGGTACTAATAGAGGACTTGGCTTTTCCTTTTCTCGAAGTTTATGCCTTGGGAGTAAATGAGACAAACGTGTGTGAAAAGGACACAGGTGTGTGCGCGCGCACAGACGCCGCTTTTTTAACGTAAGAAGAAAACTAGGATCTTGCTAAACAGGCTTATAAATTTCATAACAAGAGGAATGAGAAGCTAAGAAGAAAGTAGGGGAGGGAAGTACAGAAAGGGGGGCAATGAAGGAGGAAGACAGGGAAAAATGAGTTTCTTACTCTACTACTTTCAGCTACTAAATATGAACAAGTGGAGAGATCTCAAAGTGACAAAGATGTCAGTGAGGCTGCACCACAGAAGACTAAGGGTATTTTAGAGTAGGTAAGGAAAAATTATGGGAGAATCCTGCAAGAAAGGGCAAGGACCATCAGTAGCGGTAACTGGAAAAAAATAAGAAAAAAAGAGCACAGCATGAAATTAAAGTTTTTTTAACTGTTAAAAGAGGCAAAATGATTTTGTTAATTCTGTCTGGAACAAGACAATAAACAGGAAAAGGTAAGTCTCTGGAAAATAAGTAATATTAAGAAAAGAGAAATATACACATTCCTTTCTGAGGCTATGTACTCCCTTCTAGGCAGAGCCGTCTTTAGGAGAGAAAGAACTAAACGTTGAATGGAGTTAATTAAGATCATAATAGGAGAAAAGATAGTGAGAAAATATGAGGCTATTTAAATGAGTTCAAGTATCCAAGCTCAGATGAATTATATGCAGAATACTACAGCGGCAATGGTATTAATATAGATGCAATTTTGTTTGGATAACTCAGATGGAAATATAATAGTTGCTTTCATATATTTCCCTAATCTTCAAAGCAAATTTTCAAACATTTTATCTCCATGTAATAAAGGACAGAAGTTTAAAGGTTTAAGTAAATTGCCCCATTACATAGTAAGAGGATTATGAATTAAAATTTAATGTATCTTTCCCATCACATAAAATTGCTATTTGCCTGTAGAAACAGGAATTCTTTGATAATATTTGGTAAATCCATAAATGAGAGATAAAGGGCCAGAAAAATGGGCATATAGAAATGTTCTATTTTTGTAAAGTAGATTCTGTTACCTATACAATGATAAAGTTTGAGATGGATTCCTGGCAAAATTCTAGAGAAGATCCTAAAATGAATTTTTTGGCAGTAGTCAGAAAAGAATAGGAAACAACTACGATGTAGTAAAACTATCTTACCAGGTTGACTTTGTTTCACTTTGTAAATAGCCCTTATACTCATACACAGGGCATTTTCTAATTTCAGCCAACCTTCCCATTATCTTTATGAATAAGGTAAATGTAAACTTACCTTAATATTGAACAAACTAAAAACTGTTTGGACAAATTGCCACAAATATCCTAGTAAGTAGATTCTTGCTAGATCAGAGTAAGATGTTTGATTCTGAGCTTACTGCCCTACTATTCAGAAGATTTATCAAGTTATATTTAAGAGAAAAATATAAAAGGGATACTTGTTAGATTTAAGAATAGACCAATTATGAGGGGCAGTGCTAACTTGTAAGATGCCAAAATCAGAAGCCAAAGGGTACTTTACTTTGGATGTTGATCTAATACAAAGGAGATAAACTAAAACATATTTTGAAATCCTGCATTTTAGGTTTGTTTTTAAAAAGAACAGGGTGAGCATAAGATTTATTCATTCATGCAATTATTAGACAAGACTTTGGATATGGACAAGATAGATAGCTAATAGCACACTTAAACACTTCTACCATGAAATAACTACAAAACCTGGACAAAATATATAACACTACATTTTCAGTTATCAACAGCAGCAAAAGTGGGGGTGGCTACAATGTTTGAGTCAGAGAAGGCAAGGGAGGAGCCCAGGCACACAGATATTTCCCTTGGGGCCATTTTTTTTTTTCCAGTAGAAGTACTGGGAGGCTGAGACAAAAGCAGAGAGCTTCACCAGGCAGCAGACATGCAGCTCAAGAGCTTGGAGCTGCAAAGGTAACTTGAGGGCACCAGGGAAATCGGCTGGCAGAGAGAGGGCCATGGAGAGAAAACCCCACGAGTCTCTGTGGAAATTCCCGAGAGTTCCTTAGCTGAATGCCCATGCTGCATAGTCCCAGGGGCAAGATTCTGGAGCCCTGATACAGTATAGTGGCTGAGAACTGGAAATTTGAGATCATGTAAATCACAATTCTGGAGAGAGATTTAAGTTGGGACCCAGCCAGAATGGACTTTGGTAAACAACTTAGACATTTGATTGAGACCCTCCTGAAGGGTACGAAGTGTGCAAATAATGCCATGTGGGGTGCGTGTGTGTGTGTGTGTGTGTATGTGTTAGTCACCCAGTCATCTCTGACTCTTAGCAGTCCCATGAACTGTAGCCTGCCAGGCTCCTCTGTCTGTGGGATTCTCCAGGCAAGAATACTGGAGTGGGTTGCCATTTCCTTCTCCAGGGGATCTTCCCAACCCAGGGATCGAACCGGGGTCTCCCGGATTGCAGGGAGATTCCCCAGGCAGAACCACCAGGGGAGCCATACAAATAATGCCCTAGGAAAATGAATAAAACCAAAATAGATTCGCCCTAATAAAATTAAAACTAGGCGCTTGCAGGATTAAGATGATCCACAAACAGGTTATCTGCTAGAGCAAAGCTCAGAATTCATTTGAGGAAGAACACCAAAGCTAGAACTCTTACAAAAAGGCGGTATGCAATAAAAATATGCAATAAAATATTGCAATATGCAATAAAAATTTACCAGACATGCAAAGAAGAAAAGAGTATTTGATGACAATTAACAATAATACATTTAATATAGACAGAGACCAAGAAATGATCTGGAATTAATAGTCAAGGACTTTTAAATAACCATAAATAACATATCAAATATACTACCCTGGAAATACAGTAAATGAGTTCAGAGAATTTCAGTAGATTATTGCATTCTGTGGAAAAGAATTCAATTAAGAATTAAATGGACTCTTTGGACTGCTAAATCAGGAACTAACTAGGCATTTGGACACGAAAGAAGATAGCGCTGATGATCTCAAACATAAGTCCACAGAGACTAGCAGGAAAGAGTAAGGAGGGCCAGAAGCAATATTCAAAGAAATGATGCATGAGAACTTTCCATATTTGATGAAAGATGTCAACCCAGAAATTCAAGAAGTTCAGTGAACCCAAAGCAAAGAAAACCTCAACTAGGTCAGTAAGATTCAAGTTGCTGAAAACCAAAGATAAAAAGAAAATATTTATACCAGTCAGAAGAAAAAAAATGTCACCTTTGGAGGAACAATATGAATGAACACTGACTTCAGCAGAAAATCATGGAAACCAGAAGATAATAGAAAGACACTTTAAAGTACTGAAAGGAACAAAAAAATCCATCAAGCTAGAATTCTAGATCCACTGGAAAAAAAGTTAAAATTGAAGGTAGGAAAAGATACACTCAGACAAAAGCTAAGAGAATTCACTGCAAGCTGGCCATAAACTACAAGGATATTCTTCAAGGTAAAGGAAAGTGATTCTGGAATAAATCACAGCAGTATAAGCAAAAATAAACAGCTCCAGAAAAGGTAAATGTATGACAAGATAGACTGTTTAAAGTATAAATAAGAATATCTGTGGGGTTTAACACTTATATTGAAGTCAAACATATAATAGCAATAACCATTATGTGGAAAGATTAAAATACTGCTTTTGCATTTGGTAGTGATTTAAGATGCAGAGTATTAAGGGTGATTCTTTTTTAGTGTAACCAGTGGAAGAATGATACTATAGGTATAAAAAAGAAGGTAATAGAGAAGATAAAATTGAATCGTCAACCATAGTTGATTGATGTGAGAAAGGCAGGAAAGGAAGAATGAATGAACAAAGAACAGATGAGGTAAATAGAAAACAAGAGCAAGATAGAAAACTCAAATGTGTTATTAATTATATCAAATGTAAATGGCCTTTAAAAAGGCAAATAATTTCAGAATGGATAAAAAATACTATGTGTTGTTTATAAGAAACATACTTTAAACATAAGAATATAGAAAGGTTAAAAATAAAAAGATGGAAAACTTCTACCATGCAAATACTAAAACACTTTAAGATGTTGAATCTGTTCAAACAGGTCTGTAGTTCCAGCGTGATCCTAGTCAAAATCCTTACATTGTCTATAAATTAACAAGGTGATTTTAAAGTTTTTAGGTAAATGCATAGGAACTAGAGTAGCTAAAACAGTGCTGAATAATTTTACAGTGGAACTTTCAGGTTTACTACCAGATTTCAAAGCTACAGTAATCAGGATACTGTGGAATTGTCAGAAGGAAAAGCAAATGACTGAAACAAATTCTAAAGTTCATAGGAAGAAACTGTGGACCCAGAATAGTCAACGCAGTGTTGAAGGAAAAGAGCAAAGTTGAGGACTGACGTTGCCCAAGTTCAAGACTTATTATAAAGCTGTGTAATCAAGATAGTATGGTAACTGTGAAAGAATAGAAAAATAGATCAATGGCACAGAATAGAAAGCCCAATGATAGGCCCTGAAAAAATACAGCTAATTAATTTTTGGTAAAGAACAGAGGCAGTGCAATGGAAAGGTGATAGTGTTCTCAATTAATGGTTCTGGAACAGCTGTACTTCCATCACATGCAAAAACTTGAATCTAGACAAAAACCTTACATTCTTCACAATAATTCACTCAAAATGGATCACAGACCTAAATGTAAAATGCAAAACTGTAATGCTCCAAGAAGATAACATAGGAGAAAACTTCAATGCCCTTGAATATGGCAATAAGTTTTAGGTATAACATCAAAGGCATGATTTGTGACAGAAATAATTGAAAATTATATTAAAATTAAAATTTTCTACTCTGTGAAAAGCAATGTCAAAAGAATGAGAACAGAAGCCACAGACTAGGAGAAAATATTTTCAAAAGACACATCTATAAAAAGGACCATTAATGCAAAATATACAAAGAACTCTTAAAACTCAATAAGGAAACAAACAATTCTATTTAAAAATGGGCCAAAAACCTTAACAGACACCTGCTGCTGCTGCTGCCAAGTCGCTTCAGTTGTGTCTAACTCTGTGCAACCCCATAGACAGCAGCCCACCAGGCTCCGCTGTCCCTGGGATTCTCCAGGTAAGAACACTGGAGTGGGTTGCCGTTTCCTTCTCCAATGCATGAAAGTGAAAAGTGAAAGTGAAGTCGCTCAGTCGTGTCCAACTCTCAGAGACCCCATGGACTGCAGCCTACGAGGCTCCTCTGTCCATGGGATTTTCCAGTCAAGAGTAATGGAGTGGGTTGCCCTTGCCTTCTCCCACATCCGCGAAATGAAAATTAAAACAACTGTGAGATACCACTATATACCTATCAGAATGGCACAAATCTGGAACACCAAATGCTGACAAGGATATGGAGCAAAGGAACTCTCATTCATTATTGGAAAGAATGCAAATGATAAGCCACTTTGGAAGATATTTTGGCAATTTCTTACAAAACAAAATGTACTCTCACTAAATGATTCAACAAGTGCACTTGTTAGTATTTACCCAAATTTTATAAAAACTTGTACAATTTTCTTTGAGTCAAGAGAATAAAAATAGTAATTTGATTACCTGAGGCAATAATTCATTTGCATTCTGTTTTGTACAGAACAGATTTTTTCCCCTAAATTAAAAAAAAAAATATATATATACATATATAAAACTGTGTTAGGTCTTAGTTGGGGCACATGTACTCTAGTTGCAGCTCATGGGTTTGGTTTCCCCACAGCATGTGGGAACTTAGTCACCCAAACAGGGATTGAACCCATGTTCCCTACATTGCAAGATGGACTCATAACCACTGGACCAGCAGGGAAGTCCTGACAGAATAGTTTTGATTCTTCAGAGTTAGTCCATCAGATTTTAAGAAGTGAGAACCAAGGATAGAATGATGGAGATTTGTTTTCTTTTTTTATGCTTTCCCTTACTCGTTCATTTGGTCTTTCCTGGTGACTCAGATAGTAAAGAATCTGCCTGCAATGCTGGAGACCTGGGTTTGATCCCTGGGTCAGGAAGATCTCCTGGAGAAGGGCATGGTAACCCACTCCAGTATTCTTGCCTGGAGAATTTCATGGACAGAGCAGTCTGGCAGGGTACAGTCCATGGGGTTGCAAAGAGTCAGACACAACTAACACTTTCATCTTTTTTTTTCCCACTTACTCATTCATTTACTTTAAAGGGCTCATTTAATTTTGCTAAATGCTAAACACTAGGCTATGCTTTATAGATTTTAAGACATGTCAATTAATAGTTAAAGAACATCGCTCTTCTTAGAAGGCTTAGAGTACATGAATGGTTCTTTTAAACTTTTGAATAAAGAGTAAACAGATTGTGTGGTTCTAAAGGAAGTTATGGGGATATGGGCTCCAGCCCATGATAAGGAAGACCTAGGTTAACCTTTATAAATTGTCCATCTGTCCTAAAGAAGTGGTGAGATTTTAATCTCTGGAAATATTCCTATACAGAGCAATAATAGTAATAATCACTCTTGAACCTCACCTTTGTGCTAGGTAAGTTGCTATGAACGTCTTATTTATTTTGACAACTTCCTTTTTCAGGAAATTCATATTATTGCCCTTTTAGAGATCGGGAAACTGGACAAGTGACAGAGCAAGATCCAAACACAGTGAGCAGTTCACCTCCTTTAGGTGACGATTCCTAAGTACTGTTGGCAGCGAGATTTCTGTAAGTTTGGAGGACACACATGACCTTCAAAGTTCCTTCCAAATGAAAGATGTGTGAATTTATCCTGTATGCATGGATGGACCCTGGTTTGGGGCTGTATTTTCTTTGGGAGAAAATAACGCACATTTATGAATACTAAACTAGCCTCAAGGCCTTAGACAAGTGCTCATACAAGGAGAGACTTAAGTTGAAGCTTATTTGCTTCCAAGTTAGTCACCCTCTACCTATTTGTCATAAATGTGTTTGGTAAGGAGCCACTAATGACAGGTTTCTCCAGCAGAATTTGGAAAAATAGAGATGACCTCTGCTCTAGGATACCTTGACAACTAACAGGAGGTGACCCAAGAACTGTAGGAGAAAAGGGGTCTGTGACTAGCTGGTGAGAAATATGCTGGTAATCATATATCTCCTTTTCTCTTTGCTTTTCTCTTGGTTTTGCTTTTGCCTCTATTTCTTCTGACAGTACTGTTTGTTGGAATGTGGTTCAACTGGAGCTCTGGTTTATTTCTCTCCCTGAGTCTCTGTGCTCCCTTAGTTCCTCTGAGTCCTTGGCCCTCTTCCTGTTGCTCTGCGTTCTATACTGAGCCATCCCATCCACAGCCAAGATTGCCACTACCTCAGATTTAATGATGACAAATTAAACATTGCCCTGTGGAACTCATCTTCCCTCCTCTCCTCCAGTTCCAGACCTTTTTCCTTCTGAATGTTTCATGTCACCTAGTAACAGATGTCTCGAGCTTATTACATAACAGTCCTATATTCCTTTGACTCATCACTTTACACCTGAAATAAACCACTAATTGTCATCAAATTCATTCTCTAAACATGTTGTAAACTTAAATCTATTGAGGTTCAAAACCCAGAATGTTCATAAGAAATATCAAGATTGAGAACAATTGCAAAACAAGAAAATGACCCTTAGCTTGGTACTTGAGGCAATGTCATAGCTAGGAACAATATGGTAATATTTTGTATAACATTTCTATGTAATGTTTTAATACATTGAATACTTTTATTTCTGTTCTTTTGATCTCTTGATGAAACTCATCTTGTAGAGGTGAAAACACTAGAATAGGCATGAATGTCTTGTTCAATGTGACAGAAATTAATAGATGGTAGAAGTTGGACTCATATTTAGTTTTCCATCACCTCTGAATTCACACAGTGATGATTTCTGCCTACAAATAAGATTATTCTGGTGATGGAGACAGTTGTTCTTAAGTAAAACAAAATGAAATAAAACTTTAAGCTCTTTATTATGAATCAAATGAATCCTCTCATTTTTTTATAATATATAAATTTAACTTTTTATCATGTGTCTCATTTACTGTGGATTATGTATGGTAGGTTTTAACATAAATTTCTTTCTCATCATGGTATAAACTTTAGAGTTTGTGTTACATACTTTCAAAAGTGAGTATCCAGGAACAAAATAATTACAACAGCCTCCTAAATAAGAATTGCATAGTTTAGAAATGGAATGTCCTTGTAAAAATATCATAAAACCAATTTAAAAGATATCTACATATTATTTAATTATCTGTTGAATTGTTAATGCATATCATTCAGACTTAAATACTTATCATTAAATTTACTGACTGATGCTTCCAGAGATGTTAACAGTGTAGATTGTGCTAAAATGACCCATAACCTTGTCTAAACAGTATGAAGATTATATTTTGACTTGTAACAAAATTTTATATTACTGTTTCAATCTCTGTCTATAAACCTTTCATTTGGCTTGGTGTTTTGGAATTTTCATTCCTCCTCCTCCTGCTTTTTGCTGGCATACCTCAATGATACTCTGGATTCTGAATTCCCTTTTCTCCCTCACTTCTTTCCTCCTACCTTCCTTCTTTCCTAACATTCCAAAGCCCATAAATCAATACTTCTCTCTCCCAACATTTAACAGTGATGTACTGGAGTTTATTGGTACCATATACATGTATCTTAGTCTTGATCCCATTTACTCTTCACTACCATCATTCATGTATGTGTGCTAAGTCATTTCAGAAGTGTCCAACTCCTTGTGACCCTATGGACTGTAGCCCGTTAGACTCCTCTGTCCATGGGATTCTCCAGGCAAGAATACTAGAGTGGGTTACTATACCCTTCTCCAGGGAATCTTTCCAACCCAAGGACTGAACTCGCATCTCTTACATCTTGTGTGTTGGCAAGCAGGCTCTTTACCACTAGCGCCACCGTGATAAACAGCTGCATTTCTCTCCTGAACTTTTCTAGGAAAACACTGCTAGTTTCTCTCCCAACTTTCTATTTGAGCTTCCCCTCTGCAGATAGAATTATATTTTGAAGTCTTTCAATAGTGCCAATTCCATATCTGTATTTCTTGGGTGAGGAGAATCCCTTAAAATATTGACTTTTAGCACAAATTATTTCCCACACCCTGTAAGGCCTACTGAGTTTTAGTGTCTGCTTGCATACCTATTGCCATCCTTTTCCAACCTTCATTCTAGCCCCCATAACCCCCAACCTCTCCTCCTACATTTTGTAAGCCATCTCTCTTTCTCAGGGAATTAGCACCAATGTCTCCCTCTCTCAGAATGTTCTTACCTCTCTTATTCTCCTAGATAACTCCTCTTCACCCTCAAGCATTCACATTAAAGACCCTTTTCCAGGTAGGCTCCCTACACGAGGTTGGATTTCTCCTATATCCTATGCTTTTCTTTTGGAAAAAAAAAAAAAAAGTATGCTTATATTCTAATGTTCCCGTAGGACTGTGGACCCTGTAATGTCAGGGATCTCATTGCTTTTCTCATCACTCTATCTCTAGTAGCTCAATTTTGTCCTTTGTTGAAACAATCTTGGCTATTCTTAATTTTTCCCATTTCCATAAAACTTTTACAAGCAGTGGTTGCTTCCCACTAAAAGCTTGCTGGATTGTTGACTGGGATCACACTCAATCTACAGATAATTTGGGACAGAACTGACACCCTTGTAACACTGAGTCTCACAAGCTATGAATATGATATGTCTCATCATTAATTTAGATAGTCTTTAATTTATCAAAATGCAAGATTTAGATGACCTTAATTGAATCTAGCATGAATTGGTTTGAAACTCAGTTTTAATCCTGGGGAGACTTGCACAATTTCCAGTCTGCTATTACATCTAGGCTTTCATCCTATAAGGGACTCCAACAGAATGCCTGGAATGGTCACCAGAAACCTTATATTTGGCCAGGTCTAAACTTCAATTTTGGTTTCCCCATCAAACAGAGGTTGCTGAAAGTCTGCTCTGATGCCTAACCTTTTAGCCCCTTCTTTCTGCTTGCCCATTCAGTCATTGGAGGTCAACAAGAGGACTTGACCACCGGTTGACCTGTGAGCTGGATCCGGCAATCAGAGTCTCCTTACCTTCTCCCCTGTCCTTGGAAACCACCTTCCATCCGCTATTCCTGTAGCCAAAGCTGTTTCAAAGATGCAATGTTCAGAGAGTAAGGTGTTGCTGAGACCATCTGGACTGATATGTAACTGTAGCTCATTAAAGCCTCTGTAAACTTTTCAGATTCTGGCAGAGATCTCATTTTGTAGCTGCCCAAGACAAGCCTTGTATGTAAGTTCCCTTGTTTGTTAAATCTGCTACCTGCCAATCTGGAGTGGTTTGCCTCTTTCCTGAGCCTCTGCTTGCCCTCTGTGTAAGGGGGCCAGCTTCAATTTCACCTCAGGAACCCGGAAGTTGCAAACCAAAATCAGCCATTTGGCTCATAGACACAAATGTCTCTAAGGGAAAAGTAGTGAATCCCCAGGCTCACCCAAATGTGCTTTCTGCTTCTTTGAGATGTTCATCCCTGAATCCAGGTTGCACTGACAGTAGTTTTATACCTTTGATTAAAAAAAATATATCTGCAATTTTTAGTTGTTCTCCTTGGAAAAGTCAGCTTGATAGTTATAGACGTCAATAACAGAGAGCTACATTTGAAAGGTGATGTATTCAACAAGTCCTAAGCCATCCTTAATGAAGAGTTATGGTTCTGTAGGGGAGGCTGAAAAGTATAATTACATAGGGGAGAAGTGGTATTAATACTTTTTAGTGATAGTAGTGGTGTCTTAGGTTCTCCTGTGTTCAGATCAATTTCCTGACTCTTATCTGAACTTACTAGCTGAGTATTTTTAATTCTATTTCTTTATAGGTGCTTTTAAAATTAAATTTGATCCATATAAAAATGAAACTTCAAATTAACCTCACCATTAGAAAGAATTGAGACTTACTTATGTTACTCTTAAAAAAAAAATACTAGAAGCATGACAGCATCACAGTCTTCGGGAAGGCATATTCCCTCTAGCTTTCTGCTTCATTAGAAATCTGGAGCTTTCATCAAGATCTCTTCATGGTCTACACAGTGGTTGCTGGAGTTCCCATAATGATGTCTGTGCTGAAAGCAAGGAAAAGGAGGGAGTGAAGAGGAGGGAAGATAAAAGGATCATCTCTAGCCTGGGATAGTCCACTTTAAGGTCAAGAAAACCCATCCAGTATCTGCCCCTTTATTTATCATTAGCAATTCCATTTGCAAAGGAGGTTATGGACCGTGAACCTTTGCTTAGAATGTAATTGTAATTTTGTAAACAAGAAAGGGAAAATGAATCTCAGATAAAAACGCTAACAATCTCTGCAACATGTGTCCTCTTCTCTTAGGATTCATATATGCCATATTTAGAAGTATTATCTATTTCTAGCCTCCTTGGTGACTCAGATGGTAAAGAATCTGCCTGCAGTGCAGGAAAGCTGGGTTTGATCCCTGGTTGGGAAGAGTCCCTGGAGAAGGGAATGGCTACCCACTCCAGTATTCTTGCCTGGAGAATTCCATGGACAGAGGAGCCTGGTGGGCTATAGTCCATGGGATCACAAAAAGTTGGACACACCTGAGTGACCTTTGTTTTCACCTACTTCTAGCCATAAGGCAGTCTCTGACACAGAACACTGTACTCATCCCTTTATAATTCTGCTGCAATCTACATCATTGCCCATATCACCCGATTTATAAAGTGAATTAACCTGTATAACTGATTGTATTGCTATATATACATCTCTATACCATCCTAAACAAGCCTTATCTAACACATAGGTGAAGAACATGGCAATATCAGGTACTAAAGGCTCTTTTCATCTTGACTATAGGGCACTTGTAGGTAGAAAATAAATTTTATTCACTTACATACCCCTGAACTTAGTCAAAACTTTATAAAAATTATTCAAAATGAATAAATGAGAATGCAAATTAACTGAGAAAAAGCAAAAAATCTTCGAGGATTCTCAGAAGTTGTGGCGCCTTCACTGATACTGTCAACCTGACTTAAAAAAAACAAACAACTTTTATTAGCTGACTATTTTTTACCTCTGTATTTGTGCCTTCTACAAAGGACGGGGTATGCTTTGAACAAATGTATCTATTATATTTCCTATGGCTACATATAATTTGTCTGCTTTTAATGCATGTTAAAATTAAACTTCCTTCAAACGGAAGATAATACAAAGTACACAAACCCACGGACTCAATGCCTTATCTCTGAACTCTCGGAGCTCATTCAGGCATACCACTTCAGGATTCACAAGTACTCTTGGCATGAGAACTCACCCTACATCATTCCTTCATATTGACTCAAGATTTTTCTTTAACTTCCTTTAGTTTGGTACATCATTAAGTTATTCCTAAGGACATTTAGGTATTAAGCCTTTACGAAAATTTCAACAAATATTTCATTTCTCAAGTTTTATTTTTCTGTATGCATTCAAAATTCTATAACCAGCTCAGTCTTCTAATATACATAAAATGAGTTTTACCACAGACATTATATTATCGGTCTCTTGCCAGTTATAGAATGTGTTTTATTTGGGATTTTTAAAAATAATATCATGATATTCAGATCCATATTTGTTCCACTTTTAAGACTGAGGAATTAATAGGGTCATTGGAGAATAAAATTTACCAGACATTTATTTTCTTGGCATAAAAATTTGCACAAATTGGAGCAGATGAATTTTCAGAATTGTTCCTACAAAAAATTATTTTTTGTTTTACTTTGATGCAGTAGAAATAAGATTATTTAGATGTCAAAATTATTTTATTCAATGGATAGATATTTGTCAGATGTCAGCTGTGCCAGGTCCTATTCTTAGGGATTCTGAAGTGAACACAATTTCTGCTGAAAGAGAGAGAGGGAAAGAGAACAAAATTGGTCATAGTGGTGATTAAGAGCTGGTAGTCCCATAGTTACAGAGATGAGTTCAAATCCCATACCTCCCCATTAATAACTGGTTAAGCTACTTAATCTCTTTACATCCCAATTTCTTAAATTATACCCTAAAATGGAGATATTTCATTTAAAGGAATGTTGAGAGGAATAATTGTTTGTAAAGTTACTATTGTATTACCTGAGACATATTGTATATTCGGAAGAGAATGACATTAAATATTTTTGGTAATTAGTGGAGTGATTGAGATCAAACCATGGTATTTGGAGAGAACTGATAAAGGCTCTGGAGATAGCAGGAGTAATTGTGGTGTGACTGAGTTGATGAGTGATAAAGCAAGGCTTCCTAAGGTAGTTAAAGCTTCTTCTAAATCTGAACAGACAAGCACAAATTATCCAGAAAAAAATAGAATAAGAAAGAACATTTCAGGCAGGAAGGACAGTGGGAATCGGGACATGCTAGCAATATGTAGCAGTGTGTATGGCGATCTAAAAGCTGTTTGGTATTGTCAGAGCAGACTGGTTTTGGCAGAAGGTAAATGCAGGTGTTTGCTAACAAGACAGATAAGGCCAGACTTTTGAAGATTTTTGTGTCTTGGTTACTCCTATAAGGTTTTTGCATTTCATCTTGTGGTTAACAAAGCATCACAACTGAAGAGTGAAATGGCAGTCAACATGTGAAGAAAGAATGAGTCGGTGATTTAAGAGGATAATGCAAGAGTGATTGCTTAGTGATAGGTGAGCTATGATATTTAAAATCCAGGCAGTGAGTTTTGGAGGATGACTTTATTTACGGGTGTTGATGGTGAGACTTCCCTGGTGGTTCAGTGGCTGAGTCCACGCTCCCAATGCACGAGGCCTGGGTTTGATCCCTGGCCAGGAAACTAGATCCCACATGCAGCAACCAGGAGTTCACATGCCACAGCTAAAAAACATCCTGCATGCTGCAACCAAGACCCAACACAGCCAAATGAACAGTATTTTTTTAAGAGTGCTGATGGTGATTTCAGTGTTTCGTTTGTTGTGTTCACTATTCTATGGGAAATAAAAGTGGAGATGTCCATGAAGCATTTGGAAATAATACACTGAAGATCACTGTGGGTCTCTTGCTAGCTCAATGTGGATGACCTGCATCCATAAGACAGGAAAATATTCAGGAATAATATTTAGATTGAGATGTCAGTGAAATCCTGGGACACAACCACAGTTTAGAAATTAGGAGGGAAAAAGGAATACATACAAAAGAAAGAGAACTCTCAGAAATGTATGAGGACCACTAGAAAACACCAGTGTCACAGAAGCCAGTGGAGTAAAGGAATCCAAGAAGTGGGACTTACCACAATTATCAAAAGTACAAGAAAGCTCAGATAAAATAGATAGCAACTCAAATACCAGTGAAGATCTTGGTGAAGTTGTTTCTCTAAAGTGAGAGGAACAGAAACCAAATTTTAATCTGTTAAGAAGTAAATAGGAAAGCAAGTGTATGAAAATGTTAATAGATTTACTGAGATATAACTGACTTATAATAAAATGTACATATAAAAGTGCAAAACTGGATAAGTTTTGATGCATGTGTATATATATAATATTATAGTGAGTTAGATATTATATATATAATATATATAATGAGAAAATAGGATATATGTAATGAGCTATAGGATATATATATATATATATATATCCCCCAGTTCCTGGCATAGACTCCTAAAACACTTGCAACTTCCTAAGTGATAAAAGCACTGGGAGGATCTTTCATTCTAAAATTTGTTTTTTAACCATGTTTCCTGACAGTGCACTCTTAAATCCTTGGAGTGTCCTGGGTGATAGGACTATAATGAGGCAGCTCTCAGTAGGCTTCTGGATAGGGGTTGGTTGCCAGAAAGATCCAGACTGTGATTAGAAGCTTGGAACCTTTAGTAGACTTCCCTCCCATTCTCCACAGAGAGGAGAGGGGCTAAAAGGGGAGTTATAAGCAATCATGCTTACATGATAATACCTCCATAAAAATCCCAATATTATAGGCTTGGAGAGCTTCTGGATTGGTGAACACCTAGAGTGCTGAGAAAGTGGCCCCCAGAGTGGGAATGGAAGATCTATACCCTTTCCCACATCCCTTGCCCCATGCATCTCTTTATATGGCTGTTATCATTTATCTTACATCTTTATTATATTCTTTACAATAAACCAATAAATGTAACTCAGTGTTTCCCTTAGCTACCTAAGCAAATTATTGAACCAAAAGAAGGGTCATCTCTACTTTTAGCCCATTGATCAGAAGCACATGTGACAACCTGGGATTTGTGATTAGCATCTGAAGTAGGAGCAGTCATGTTTAACTAAGTCCTTAACCCACGGGCATGTATGCTCAGTAGCTTCAGTTGTGTCTGACTCTTTGCCACTCCCTAGACTGTAGCACACCAGGCTTCTCTGTCCATGGGATTCTTCAGGCAAAAAATACTGGAGTGGGTTGCCATGCCCTCCTCCAGGGGAATCTTCCCAACATAGGGATCGAACCCTCATCTCACACATTTCTTGCATTGAGAGACAGGTTCTTTACCACTAGCGCCACCTGGAAAACCCCTTAACCTGTGGAATCTGGTGCTATCTGCAAGTGGATAATGTCAGGACTGCACTGAAATGTGGTACACTCAGCTAGTGCTGCAGAGCTGCTCAACATGTGGACAAGTCACTGATCTGGTGTCAAGAGTGTTGTGAGTATGATTGTATCTTGAGAGTAAAGGGAAAACACAGGAATGTTTATATGCATACAGGTAACATCATAACCCCAATTTAATGAATACACATAGTCCCTCAAAAGTTTTCTTCTGGCCCTTTGTAACTTGTCACTCCCACCTCTCCTTATCATCCCCCAGACAACTACTAATTTGCTTTTTGTCACTATAGATTAGTTTTTATTTTCTAAAATTTTATATGAATGAGCTAATGCATACTTTCTTTTTGGATTGGCTTACTTCATTCAGCATATTCTCTTGGGATTTGTTCATATTGTAATGATTACTAGTGGTTAATTTATTTTTTTAGTTCTGTGTATCACAATTGGTTTATCCACTCATCTGTTAGTGAACATTTGGGTTTAGACTATTACACATAAAGATTCTATGAACATTTCTGTATAAATCCTCTCTGGATATATACTTTCATTTCTCTGAGGTTAATACTAAGGTGTTGAATGGCTTCATCATATAAAGTTTATGTTAATTTTTTAAAGAAACTACCAAACTGTACCATTTTATGTTGCTAGCAGCAATGAATGAAAGTTCCAGTCCCTCCATATCCTCACCAATACTTGATATGATCCATTGTTTTCGGTTCAGTTCAGTTCAGTCGCTCAGTTGTGTACGACTCTTTGCGACCCCATGAACCGCAGCACGCAAGGCCTCACTATTCATCACCAACTCCCAGAGTTCACTCAGATTCACGTCCATCGAGTCAGTGATGCCATCCAGCCATCTCATCCTGGGTCGTCCCCTTCTCCTCCTGGCCCCAATCCCTCCCAGTATCAGGGTCTTTTCCAATGAGTCAGCTCTTCTCATGAGGTGGCCAAAGTACTGGAGTTTCAGCTTTAGCATAATCTTTCCAAAGAAATCCCAGGGCTGATCTCCTTCAGAATGGACTGGTTGGATCTCTTTGCAGTCCAAGGAACTCTCAAGAGTCTTCTCCAATACCACACTTCAAAAGCATCAATTCTTTGGTGCTCAGCTTTCTTCACAGTCCAACTCTGACATCCATACAGGACTACTGGAAACACCATAGCCTTGACTAGATGGAGCTTTGTTGGCAAAGTAATGTCTCTGCTTTTGAATATGCTATCTAGGTTGGTCATAACTTTTCTTCCAAGGAGTAAGCGTCTTTTAATTTCATGGCTGCAGTCACGATCTGCAGTGATTTTGGAACCCCCAAAAATAAAGTCTGACACTCATTCCCCATCTATTTCCCATGAAGTGATTGAACCAGATGCCATGATCTTAATTTTCTGAATGTTGAGCTTTAAGCCAACTTTTTCACTCTCCTCTTTTACTTTCATCAAGAGGCTTTTTCGTTCCTCTTCACTTTCTGCCATAAGGGTGGTGTCATCTGCATATCTGAGGTTATTGATATTTCTCCCAGAAATCTTGATTCCAGCTTGTGTTTCTTCCAGCCCAGTGTTTCTCATGATATACTCTGCATATAAGTTAAATAAGCAAGATAACAATATACAGCCTTGATGTATTCCTTTTCCTATATGGAACCAGTCTGTTATTCCATGTCCAGTTCTAACTGTTGCTTCCTGACCTGCATACAGATTTCTCAAGAGGCAGGTCAGGTGGTCTGGTATTCCCATCTCTTTCAGAATTTTCCACAGTTTATTATGATCCGCACAGTCAAAGGCTTTGGCATAGTCAATAAAGCAGAAATAGATGTTTTTCTGGAACTCTCTTGCTTACTTTTAGCCAAATACCTGTATAGTGATATTTTATGGTGGTTTTAATTTGTGTTTCCCTAATGACTATTGAAAGGGAAAGACTGAAGCCAGGAGGAAAAGAGGATGATAGAGGATGAGATGGTTGGATGGCATCACCAACTCAATGGACACGAGTTTGAGGTGAAATTTGGGGATATTTTATGACATCTTGCTCTTTGAATAATTATGTTAGTATTTACTCGGGAAATTCAACACATAGACTTTCATTACTCCAGTGCACTTGATGTAAAAGTTGTGATTCTTTTGGACATAAAGCTCTTCTAAAAGTGACTTTCAGCCAAGATTTACACATGTAAACAATTTGTAATAGGTGGGGACAAATATGGTAAGACATTATGCCTAATGGCTAACTAAGCAGAACTCATGAGTTAGGGGGCAAATGATTTTTTGTAGAGTGGAGGAGAGAATTTAAATAGAGAGTGTAAGGAGAGAGATAAGGAAGAGAGATCTTTGAAATGTCATTGAGGGAATTGAAAGAAGAAGCAAAAATAAAAAGTTAAATTTTTACAGGTTGACCTAAGGTTTCAGCTAACTTTAAAATTTTTTTAAATTTATTTCTTAATTGAATGATAATTACTTTACAGAATATTGTTGGTTTCTGCCAACCACCAACACTTTTAATGCCACAAGAGTTTATGGTTAAGCTGTTATTTGTAGCAAACCTCAGCCTGGATGGTGGAAGGGTTAGAATATAAGGGAATTAGGGTGGCAGGGAAGCTGGGGATATAGATATCTCAGAAACAGGCTGGATAGAAGAAGAAGAAAGTTCAAGAAGAAAAGTGAGAGTCCTGGAAGGATGCATATTCTATTGATATCTGAGTGGGTAAATCTTCTAAACGTTATCTTTCAAATTGGTTTGTCAAGAAGTTACCTAGTAAACTGAATCTTTCCAGTTATTGATCAAGCACTACTTAGCACAAATACACATTATGTTAGGAATACAAAAATGACCAATGTTGAGTCTGGCACTGATAATGTTCTTTCTTAGCCCTTGCACTTCATTTCACAAGCTGTTACATTGCCTCTATCATATCTTCAAAAGAGCCTTATTATATCGATACCCCATAATCATGTAACTGTTAACATTTCTTAGAATGCTTTTTGAACACTATTCCCCTTGGACCTACTGCTGCCTTACTGTTTGCTTCTTTCATAGGATTATTTATCCACTTTATATTTCATTCACTTCAGTAAAACAGGATACCTCTCTGGACAGGAAAAGATGTAAATATACCAGTTTATCTGGTGCTGTATGGATTGCTTACTGTTTGAAATTGTGTCATGTATTTCCTTATCACTTTTTAAAAAGTTAAGCTTCTGGTTCTTTTTCTGTATTTACAGTTATCTTTCATTTTTAATAGTTCACTTACTTTTCCTAA
Organism: Ovis canadensis; assembly: GCF_042477335.2. Taxonomy (NCBI): domain Eukaryota; kingdom Metazoa; phylum Chordata; class Mammalia; order Artiodactyla; family Bovidae; genus Ovis; species Ovis canadensis. Next base: position 29,854,535 of record NC_091269.1, on the reverse strand, counting down.
TATTATTACAGCCTTAGGATATGAAAGTATGTGTAATTGCTCCATTAACCCACATATTTTGTGCTTGCAAGAAACGAGGCTTCTAGCCAGATATCTTTACCACTCTAGTCATTTATTAATGGGCCAATAAAACATACCCTAAAGTGTCTTCATCTAATAGAAATCACAGAAGACATTTATATAGAGGTTTCCATTCTGTGACATCCAAAGCACTTGGCAGATTTTTGCCATCAAACTTACTGGATTTATGTATAGCAGAGTAATAATTGATTAGGCAAGGAAATGTAGTGATCTCATTAATACAAAATACAAAGAGAGTGGCTAAAGGAGTCAGAGGAAGAATATTTCTGCCTTTTTCTAATGTAACAAAACAACGGTATGTACAATACAGGAGATTATGGGGTGGAGAAAATATACAAAAAAGTGCTCTGAGGTGGGCAGTGATGGGTTTGTAAAGTGAAAGGAAGGAAAGGAAAGAACAAGGATGAGTTTGTGAGATTAAAAAATAAGAATACAGGGAGAAAATGAATGTTTCTGTTGAACATGGTGTACTCACTTTGAACCTGCCCTAGATTTTGTGGCAGGTCAGTTGCCAGCAGCAAAAAGTAATTTCTGGACATTCAGCTGGTGCAGCCATCATGCTAAACCCACACATTCTGAAGCATAAAGGCTCTAAAGCCATAATATCCCCTTCTAGTTTGACTTGGTAGACAATTAATTTTGATCTTTATGTTTCTCTTGCAAGATAATGGAGCTGACATTTGAATTTCATATTTAGACATGATGTAGGATTTCAGATGTGCCAAAAATGCTTCATAATGAATTCAGCTTGAATATATGATACAGGAACAGTTTAGAGGTGTCATGAGAAGAAAGAGATATATTTCTATTTCATCCTCATAAATCATGTAAGAGTAAAGCATAAAATCCAAATTATTCTTCCTTAAACATTCTGATGGGGTAATTAGTAAATAACTTCATACATTATATTGAAATTAATTTAAGTTGAGATTTACTACTAAATTGAAGGCAAATTCAATTCATATGAATTTTTAAGGTGAAGGAGAAAGCTTTGGAGAATTATCATGCATGTTGCTAGAAACTTTGAGCTTCATGGTCATCCCTGAAACTGCATGGTCGTCCCAAGATGTAACTCCATTCTGCTCTATTTGAGGGAGAATTTGGTTAATATGTTTGAGCTTTACTACTTTAAGAGACCAAGTTATCAAAGTACTCTTATAAGACCCTGGCAGCCAGTTTGGAGTTATCAAGTTGTTGGTAAATCTAATTAAATTCTTTTTGAAATGTAAAGAATGAGAAAATGGGAAAATGAACCATTTTATTACAACGAAGCAGCATTGGTGACTCCGTGTAATGGCCTCTAATAAAGCTTGTTTAATCACCTGCTGTGAACAGGAATTTCCTTTCAGCATGTCTAGACTCAGAACAAAGAGACTATTTTACTTGCTCCTTGTAATACCTTCTGACAGAGCCAGTCTTCAAGGTAGTTGAATTGGCAACCAGTTACATAGGATGATGTGCAAAGTGCAGTAAAGCCTTTCCTGCCTCCAGGCTCCACCTACCACTGGGTATCCACTTCCCTTCTGTCTAGAAACTTCGCCTTTAGAGTCAAGATTGAGTGCCAACACAAAGCCAGGTGACATGCAGGAAGAGAGTTGCTTACATTCATATGTGTTACCTAAGAGGGTTGATTAAGAAAGAGAAAGAACCTGGGGTTAGTATGGGATTCGTGGGTTTGTCTTTCTTGATGAATTTCCTGTTTACATAGTTTATTTTGTTATATTCTGTAGAAGCAGATTATTTACATAAATTAAATATTATGCATGTTTAAGACCATGGGCAATTGAAATGTGAGGAACTATCCAAGCAAGGGACAGATTGGGGTTGGAGGCTGGTGAGAAGTTGCTCCAGGCAGTGTGATGGCAGGCCACAGTTGCAGGTGAGCCTCCAAATCATGACCAACTCACCACCTGGCAACATGCTCAATTGACAGCTTTGTCTAAAGCAGGCCTGTGTCTATAATTTCATGGAATCATAATACTAGTGCCTTGGATAACCTTCTACATCACCTTCATTTTAATAAACAAGGAAATTGAAGTTTTAGAGCAATAAAGATGATTTTTATACCCATTGGCTGATACTAAATCTTGGAATAAATTATGGGTTTTCTGGTTCTTACGTCAGTGTTCTTCCTTTATCACTGATGAATCTCTCTTCTAAATATATCAGTGTAATCAATGCCAACAAGTTGAAAAAAAGTCCATAATTTTAAACTATTTTTCAGTCTTAGATAAAAAGAGAGAAAGGCTAGATGCTTGCAAATTATGCAGAGTTAATAGAAATAGGTAAATAGTAGAGACACATAATTTGTTAAGTATATGTTTTATTTTGATTTCCCCAAAGGCCCAACTTGAGAAAAGAAAATGAGTATAGGTAAATTATCCCAGAGGAAATTTCAAGCAGAATTAAAAGTGTACAAAAAAAGAAAGAAGGAAAAAGAGTCAACTCTATGTTTTCATGATCGGTTGTCACTGCGAGCAAGTGAGTTTCGGTCCCTGGAGGAGAGCATGGCTACCCACTGCAGTTTTCTTGCCTGGAGAATCCTATGGACAGAGGAGCCGGGTGGGGTAAAATCCTTGGTATTACAAAGAGTTGGACACAAATGAAGTGACATAACACATGGTGAGGAACTGTGTAGAACCTGCCTTAGCACCACAGCCGCAGAAGACAGGGAGGCTGGAGCATTTATCGAGACTCCTGTCTCTGGCTTGCGGAAGACTCCTCCCAGGAGATGAACCCTCCTACATTCGTAGCTTGAGCCAGCTTGTAGCTAAATGGCCTCCTGTGGATTAGAAGACCTTGGAACCACAAAGCAGAGGGGGCACTCAAAATGTTGCCCATTGGACTTTTGTCGTGGTCCAGTGTTAAGAATCCGCCTGCCAATGCAGGGGACGCAAGTTCGATCCCAGGTCTGGGAAGATTACACATACCGTGGGGCAACTAGACCCAAACCACAACTACCGAGCCTGCGCTCTAGAGTCCAGAGCGCCACATCAAGAAAAACGACTACAATGAGAAGCCTGCACACCACAACTAGAGAGAGCCTCTGCTTGCCACAACTAGAGAAAGCCTGTGTGCAGCAACAAAGACCCAGAGCAGCCAAAACTAAATAAAATTTAAAAAGCAGATATTGGCTATTGGCAGCATGCTGGGAACTGGCCACCACCAGTGAGCGGAAATCAGCTGGACTCAGGGACGTTTGCATGATGCGTTACAACCAGTGACAATAGCCGTTAAAAAATCAAAAGACTATTTTATGAATTTTTTTTATCAAGTAATAATTCTTATGAAATCGGAATTGAATCTCTTCTAGGGCTCTCTTGAAGAAGATTTGTGGGTTCCTTGTAAACTAGACCATTAAGCATATATTTTATTCACTGAGGAGACATGAAACTCTAGGAAGAAGATGGAATTGATATCCATAAAAATAATGCTTCCTTGAATTTATGGAAGCTTTTTACTTTTCTCAAAATCCTTTCTCATACATTATCTCTTTTTTCTTCCAGAATATCTCATTATTCTCTGAATATGTTGGTCTCCTCTTTCCCTCCATTCGCTTGTGATTTATAATCCCCTCTTTAAACGCCTTTTAAAAAGGTGGGCAAATATTTCAAGATATAGGTGAAATATTAGTTCCTTTATGAAGTCCCTTCTGTTTCACTAGAAAAGCAGAATTAGTTGCCTTCCATTCTGTTCCTGAAGGATTTTTTTTTCTTTTTTCTCCCCAGAAAACAATAACCCTATTGTGATGAGAATTTGAACAGGATGCTATCCTTTCCATACTATGTTTTGATTAATATTTAGAATAAAAGATAATAGCATAGATATGGAAGTACAGAAACTACAAATATTGCTATTAATTTATAGTTTCTAAAAGGCAATATGTTCAAGAATCTTGATTGTTGAAAATAACTCCATTGTCATAATCATCTGTACACATATGTAATCATATGTAAACAGACAGCAATGTTAGCGGCTCAGCAGTGTTGGGCCTCTGCAAGGAAGCAGAAACATTAATTTCTCATTAAACTAGAAGACATCTATAATTCTGAATTACAATATATGAAGATGAAAAGAAAAACTAGGAGTTAAATTATTTAACAAAGTAGAGAAAGGTCAAATGCATGTATCTACAAAGTGGGTTACCAATGACAAGGAGGTAGATTTTGTTCTTAAGAATACTGGAAAGATTTATAAGCTAAGGTGCCTTGACTATAGAAAGGAATATATATGTGGATGGAGTGGAAGCCTGGGGTGGCCTAGAAGTTTACAGAAGCAGCAGTTAGATCCCCAGCTCCACCTCAGCCTCCTGTTGTCAGATAGCTATAGCTTCCAGGCTTTGTGGGGACTGGGAACCGCTCTCTAGAGAAAACTGGACCATCTCAGTTCAGACCACCTCTGATTCAAGTGCTCCCTAGTTACATGGTGCTTAGTGGCTTCCATATAGGACAGTGCAGCTTCACATGTGTTAACCCTAATTGCTTCTCCTGCCTCAATCTGCATATCTCTCACCATACTCCAGTCTAATTGACCTTCCTTCTGTTCCTCAGATGTGCCAGGTTTATTCCCATCTTAAGTCTTCTGTGTTGCCAGATCTCTCTGGGTGTTAAGTCACCAGAACTCTCAGAGTGAGCTCCTTCTTAACATTCAGATATCAGCTCAAAAGACCTCCTGGGGAATGTCTTCCCTTACCATCCAATCTAGAGCTGCAGTTCCTCTCTATATCTTCTTAGCCACATTAATCAGGTTTCTCTTTTTTCACAGAACTTATGTGTTTCATTGTTATCTGCTCTCCTTCACTACTACTGCTTTCTTGAGTATTTGGGATTTATGTATCTTGTTCACAGATGTATCCATAAGCCTTCCAGCAGCTCTTGGAACATTTACAGAAAGGATGGATGAATATATAAATGAATGAAGGGATCATCATTAAAATGTTAGTAGCAGTAAGATAAACAAAGGAAATTATTCCATTGCATTTATTAAATTTGCTATAGCAAACACATATTACTTTTGGAATGAAAAAATACAACAGAAAGCTTTAAACTAATAAACTGATAAAAATAGTAAACCACTGACTGCTGGACTATGTGGACAAACAGTGGTATTAAAGAGTATCCCCTTGCTGATGAAGGGAATATAATTTCCTCTAAATAAGAGGTGTATTAATAGTTATCTTTCAATATAAAGTCAACAGATTTTCTAAAACTTGATCTTGAGTTGACCAAGAGTATAATATATCTTAGAGGTTGTAATGAATGTATAATGTTCATTATTTGATTTTATACTTATTGATATTTGGCACAAGGCCAAATTATAGCATTCATATAATACCTTGGATACAAAAATCTCTCTAGAGGTTGTGGTAGAAAATAATTAAGGGATCCAAAAAGCCCCTTGCTTGAACCATAACTCCTAAGCTGAGCATGGTGTTTACTCCAGGCAGATCATTCTTATTCCCTAACATCAATCTCAGGAAGTTGTTTAAAGCATACATGTCTGGTACCCTGGAAACCTGCATTCGGAAAAATTCATTCCAAGAGATTCTACTGCCCTTAGTTGTGGAACACTGCCTCAAATCAAGGATCCGTTTCCTTTTATGATGCAAGTTCTCTTAAACAGAATAACACTGAACTCCAGTGAGCTGTTATTAACTATTTAAGAGGGTGAGTTTTTTTTTTCAGATGCTTTTTAGTTGGCAGCTTGATGGAAGCAGAGTTTAAAGGGGAAAACGTAAAGATTTTTATAGAAGCTAAGGGCTATTTAGAGAGTGTGGCTGTTATAACAGAATTCTCTGAGCAGCCAGGGATCAGATAGCATAAGAAGACCTGGCATGACCAGTCTAGGAAAGAATGGAAAGGCACCGAAGGAAAGCAGTGCCCATCACACAGTTTTTCCAAGATGCACAGTCACACTGGGAAAAGAAAATCCTATACACAAATAATTCACGTATCAAATATAAAGAAGAATGAAGAAAAATATTAGTGCTTTGGAATACAGGCTTATAAGTAGCATAATCATATACACTGTTAGAGGTTTATTTCAGAGATTTACATAACTGAAGTGTGGAACGATAAGTTTTTTGGCATAAAACTCTAGCATCACTCTGCTATCAGTGATGAGAAATGATGACTGAATCAGAGCTCTTAAGGACTCTGAATCACCTGGCTAATAGCCTAAAGTAGAATCAAGAAACTGTTCCATCTCTTCTTCCCCTTAAGCTTTAGGTTTAGTGAACCAGTTTACACCTACTGCTGATGAATCATCTTTCTAAATGACCCTGCTAAATCATACGTAGTTAATTATAAAGATTTTAGTGCTATGTTTTGTGTGTGGGTTGCAGATTACCATTGCCTGACCACATCCTCAGTAAAACTTTAAACTGTCATCAGACCACAAATAAAAGAGTAGATTCTTCATCTCCATAGCTGCAGAGGAAACAAGAAGTGAGAAAAATTTTTGGCCGGGTAAGACCACTCTACCCTTAGTCTCTCAAGAGTCCTCACTGTACACAGCTAAGACCTACTACCTCTGGGTCTCTTTTGTACTGTTATTTTAATTATCTACATCTTTGTGGATAAGCGTGTCCATGGAAAGAATGCAAACATCTTGTTTAAAAAGTAAGTCTGACAACAGGAAAGGAGAATGACATAGAGGGAAACAGAGGTTTGTGTGGACAGATGACATGAAGGGCAAATTTTTCTTATCTCTGACAACTTCATTGGCCAATACAGCTGAGCAACGTAACTGTCAGCATTCATCTCAAAGTATAACTACTTTTTCCATATCATAAGAATTAAAAGCTATTAGAGTGTGACAAGTTTAATATTACATATTCAAAACATCTGATTAACTTGGAAAGTTTCTGTGCTTAAAAAAATAATTGCACTCCTTGGTATTTACCCAAAGGAGTTAAAAACTAATGTTCACACAAAACCCCACAGCTGGATGTTTATAGCAGCTTTATTCACAATTGCCAAAACATGGAAGCCACCAGGATGTCTTTCAGTAAGTGAATGGAAAAATAAACAGACAAGGGACTCAATATTGAAAATGAAAAAAGTGAAAGTGTTAGTTGCTGAGTTGAATCCAACTGTTTGTGACCACAAGGACTGTAGCCTGCCAGGCTCCTCTGTCCATGGAATTCTCCAGGCAAGAAGACTGGAGTGGGCTGCCACTCTCTTCTCCAGGGGATCTTCCCGACCCAGGGATTAAACCCACGTCTCCTGCACTGCAGGCAGATTCTTTACTGTCTAAACCACCAGGGAAGCCAACACTAAAAAGAAGTGAGCTATCAAGTCATGGAAAGATAGGGAGGAACCGTAAGAAAATATTTCTAAGTGAAAGAAGCTAAGCTAAAGAGGTTACATATTGTATAATTCCAACCATATAAAATTTTGGAAAAACTATGAAAACAACAAAAAAAGATCTGTGGTTGCCATGGGCTATTGGTGAGGAGAGACGAATAGGTGCAGCACAGAAGATTTTCAGGGCAGTTAAAATACTCAGTACAGTATTATAATGATGGATGCATGTCATTATGTATTTTTCCAAATCCATAGAATGAACTGCATCAAGAATGAACTGTAATGTAAGCTATTGACTTTGTGTGATTATGGTGTGTTAATGTAGGCTCAGCAATTGTAGCAAATGTACCACTCTGGAGGGGAAAGTTGAAAATGGAGAAGCTGTGTGTATGTGAGACAGGGTGATAATGGGGAATCTCTGAACCTTCCAGTCAATTTTGCTCTGAACCTCAACCTGTTCTAAAAAAATCAAGTCTTTTTTTTTTTTTTTTCAGAATACTGGCACATAGGAAGTGCTCAATAAATAATTAATGAATGAGGTTAAATAAATAAAAGTTGCTGAACTTGCCTTTTTGAGTCTCCTGTTTTCTCATCTTCAACAGACATTAAAGTGTTTATGATCTTCTAGAAGCCTATGGGGACCCAAAGTAATGCTTGATTATCCATTCTTAATGGAGTCATACATCTTTCACACCAACTGAAAAGTTGGTGTGAAAAAAAAAGCATTAAAATGGCATTAAAAAATAGTCTTAATTTAAAAAATGCTGTCCATAAATTTTACTATTTACCCACAAACCAAGAAATCACATGAAATATATCATTTGCAATTATTTCATTTTACATTTTATCAATTAATGAGGGAAAACACCTTTTTATGCCATTTCCTGTTCAAGAAACTTTTTTGTTTAGCACATATTTTAAAAAATATTACTGTAAAAATCTAAGTATTTTTCCCTCTTAGCTATATTGTAAGTGTACATGTAGAGTTTTAATAGCAAGCACAAAACTTTCCTAATTTTGGGAAGTAAATGCATGAAGTTACAGGGTAGTCAAGACCACTTGCATTTCTATGTGAGAAGAAGCAAACTAAAATGCATTAAAATTCTAATTTTATTTGTCAGAGAACAGAATATGAACAGTAGAGCTTTTCTTCTACAGGAACTTAATTTCTGAAGTTGCTCCAAATTAATTTTATCCTATTTTTATTATTTATATGTTTTATAAAAAATAAACTCATATCAATTGAAAGATTAAAAGAAAGCAGAGAACAGAAAAATGCCTCTAAATCACCAATTCTAATTGGCTATATAGTACTCCATTGTTGGATAAAGCACTTATATAATTCAATCCTTAAGGGTTGTATATTTCTTCCCTAGCTGTTAATTTTAATGAAGAATGTTATAATAAACATTTTTGTTGAAGTGTTGCTTGCTCCTTGTCTGAATGGTCTAGAAAGTTTCTACCCTTGTCTAGTTCTATTGGCAATGGTTATGAATGATACTTCCTACTTGGTATCACATTTCTCAATGGACTAGTCAATAAATACACATATAACAGTATTTATATTAATCTGTAATTATTTAATTGATAGTAAAAATAAACTTTATTCATATACTTAATATTTGTATTTCTTAGCTGTTCATTTATGTGTTCATGCCATAGCCTATTTTTAAAATACTGATGATAAATTTCTCGAACTTTGAGTGCACTGAGATAATTATATTCATTAATGGTATGGCGCATTGTCATCATTGGTCTCTGCAAAGTGTGGTTCTGTTTTGTTCCTTTGTTTTGGTTTTATGTTTATTTATATATTCCATTCCCTTTGTTTTATTTTCCATCTCCTCCCACAAGGATATCCATTCTAAAGCACTTAATGTACTATTTTTTGTTTGTTTGTATGTGTTTCTGAATGTTGTCCTTTTGAGCACTTGTAAAGATAGTTTCCATAAATTTTATATGACTCACATTTCATTCTGTTTTAAAATTTGCTAATTCAGTACTGTGTTTATTTGTTTGTTTGCATTAAATAGAAGAGTCCATGTTGCTGGGTATATACCTAGTTGATTACTTTTGATTTCTGCAAGATACTCTGTGCTGTTCATTAATCACAGTGTATGAGTCCAGTCTCCCCAAATGGGCACCCAGAGTGTCTCTAATGCCCTAGCAGTGCAAAAAAATGCTTTTCTTTCAACCTCTGTTAAATTTTACTTAGGAATGTAAGTGCTATATTATTGGATAGGCATATACATTTTTTACTGGGCATTGTTACACGTGTTTGCAAATATTTCCCCTATTCTGTAATTGATTGATTGCTGATTTGGTTGATTGACTATGTAGATGAATCTACCAATTTATTCATAACTCTTTCTGGTCTTGATAGTACTGTTAGAGGGCCATCCCAATCGACCAGACAGAGACCGTTTGTCTGTAAGATTTATTTTATAACATTCATAACTGTAATAAATCTGGAATTTATTTTGCTAAAAAGAGGTATGCTGCTGCTGCTGCTAAGTCGCTTCAGTCGTGTCCGACTCTGCGACCACATAGAGGGCAGCCCACCAGGCTCCCCCATCCCTGGGATTCTCTGGGCAAAAACACTGGGGTGGGTTTCCATTTCCTTCTCCAATGCATGAAAGTGAAAAGTGAAAATGAAGTCACTCAGTTGTGTCCTATGGACTGCAGCCCACCAAGCTCCTCCGTCCATGGGATTTTCCAGGCAAGAGTACAGGAGTATGTTGCCATTGCCTTCTCTGAAAAAGAGGTATAGACTTCACTTAATCCTTTTCAAATGTATAACCAATATATAAACTAAATTCATTGAGTAGATATTTCTTTCCACACAGTCTTGAAATGATAAACTTATTCAGTTGTATTTGATCTGACTTTGGACTTGCTCTTTGCTTTAATTGATCATTTTATCCTAATGAATAACCAATACTTTTCAATAAATATAGAATTATAATATAGTTTTTTTTCCATTTGGTTGATCAGGATAACTTTTTCTTTAGTATTTTTAAGTTTAGAAAAAATTGCTTCTTCTTTTAAATAAAACTACAATGTATATAGGAAAATGTTAATGCTCATAACTTCCTACTTTCCAGAAGTCACCAGTTGACATTTTTTCTGTCACATATAACATATCCAATTTTTTCAAAAGTAGGATTCTAATACACATGTTATTCTAAAACTTTCTTTCTTCACATGTTTTAAGTACAAAAAGACTTTTTATCAGTTATGATTGGCTAGGTTATGCTTTAGTAATAGGTAGTAAATCATTCCCAAATTTCAGTATTTTCAGTACAAAATAAGTAAATGGTTTATTTTTTTTTTCAAATTGAAATTGCTCGAGTCTCTTCTCTAAGTTATTGTTAGTCTCCTGGAGCAAGTTATATCTGTTCTGAAGGGTAAGAAACACAAATTGTGCGTAGGCTTCAGCCCAACATAGAAGCTGTGATTTAATTGGTTAAACCAACACATATGGCCATGCCTAACATCCGCTGGATCATGGAAAAAGCAAGAGAGTTCCAGAAAAACATCTATTTCTGCTTTATTGACTGTGGCAAAGCCTTTGACTGTGTGGATCACAATAAACTGTGGAAAATTCTGAAAAAGATGGGAATATAGACCACCTAACCTGCCTCTTGAGAAATCTGTATGCAGGTCAGGAAGCAACAGTTAGAACTGGACATGGAACAACAGACTGGTTCCAAATAGGAAAAGGAGTATGTCAAGGCTGTATATTGTCACCCTGCTTATTTAGCTTATATGCAGAGTATATCATGAGAAACCCTGGGCTGGAAGAAACACAAGCTGGAATCAAGATTGCCGGGAGAAATATCAATAACCTCAGATATGCAGATGACACCACCCTTATGGCAGAAAGTGAAGAGAAGCTAAAAAGCCTCTTGATGAAAGTGAAAGAGGAGAGTGAAAAAGTTGGCTTAAAGCTCAACATTCAGAAAACGAAGATCATGTCATCTGGTCCCATCACTTCATGGGAAATAGATGGGGAAACAGTAGAAACAGTGTCAGACTTTATTTTGGGGGGCTCCAAAATCACTGCAGATGGTGACTGCAGCCATGAAATTAAAAGATGCTTACTCCTTGGAAGAAAAGTTATGACCAAGCTAGATAGTATATTCAAAAGCAAAGACATTACTTTACCGACTAAGGTCTGTCTAGCCAAGGCTATGGCTTTTCCTGTGATCATGTATGGATGTGAGAGTTGGACTATGAAGAAGGCTGAGCGCCGAAGAATTGATACTTTTGAAGTGTGGTATTGGAGAAGACTCTTGAGAGTCCCTTGGACTGCAAGGAGATCAACCCTGGGATTTCTTTGGAAGGAATGATGCTAAAGCTGAAGCTCCAGTACTTTGGCCACCTCATGCGAAGAACTGACTCATTGGAAAAGACTCTGATGCTGGGAGAGATTGGGGGCAGGAGGAGAAGGGACGACTGAGGATAACATGGCTGGATGGCATCACGGACTTGATGGAGGTGAGTCTGAGTGAACTCCGAGAGATGGTGATGAACAGGGAGGCCTGGCGTGCTGCGATTCATGGGGTCGCAAAGAGTCGTTCAGCACTGAGCGACTGAACTGAACTGAACTGAAGAAGTACTATAAAACATAGTTTAATCCATGTACAAATATAGCATCATGTTTTCAAACACACTTTAATGATAAGCATTCAGAATGTTTATTTTTCCTTTGGCATACAATACTGTGAGAAATGTAATTTACTTTAAGTATCTTTGTGCAGAATATATCTGTGGATTAATTTTTTACGTATCCAATATAATTTTTTAAGTTATATATATTTGATCAAATAATTTTTGCTGAATTACTTCCCAGTGAGGTTAAGGCAGTTCACTACTCAATATCAATATGTGTGCACACTCATTTCCTTACATCCATTCCAGCATTACATATGATCAATATTTTGATATTCATTTTTGTTTTTTCTTTAATTATCAAATTTTAATACTAGTAAGGATGAGGATTATTATGTGATTATGTGATTTGCCTAATCTTTCAGTTCAGTTCAGTTCAATCGCTCAGTCATGCTTGACTCTTTGCGATCCCATGCACTGCAGCACGCCAGGCCTCCCTGTCCATCACCAACTCCTGGAGTTTACTCAAACTCATGTCCATTGAGTGGGTGATGCCATCCAACCATCTCATCCTCTGTCATCCCCTTCTTCTTCCGCCTTCAATCTTTCCCAGCATCAGGGGCTTTTCCAATGAGTCAGTTCTTCGCATCAGGTGGCCAAAGTGTTGTAGTTTCAGCTTCAGCATCAGTCCTTCCGATGAATATTCAGGAATGATTTCCTTTAGGATGGACTGGTTGATCTCCTTGCAGTCCAAGGGACTCTCAAGAGTCTTCTCCAACACCATAATTCAAAAGCATCAATTCTTTGGTGCTCAATTTTCTTTATCCACATCCATATACAACTACTAGAAAAACCATAGCTTTGACTAGACCGACCTTTGTCAGCAAAGTAATGTCTCTGCTTTTTAATAAAGTGTCTAGGTTGGTCATAACTTTTCTTCCAAGGAGCAAGCGTCTTTTAAATTCATGGCTATAGTCACCATCTGCAGTGATTTTGGAGCCCCCCAAAATAAAGTCTGTCACTTTATTTTATAAAGTTCTGATAATATCTTTAGCCTAATTTAAAATTACAATTAAAACCAAAATTTGTATTGAAGCCAGTAATCTAGGTACCTAAATATACATTAGAGCTATCAAAACATTTGCTAATTAAATCATTAAGATATACCCCGAATTTGGCATTGACTTACATCTCCATTGACATCACTTTTGCCTACATCACACGTCCCTGCCAATTTCTCAACCTGATTTCCCTGCTCCCAATCTTTCACACCATAAATTCAATTTTGTCACAGGAGTAAAGATTAAGATAAATAAATGACATGAAAACCACTGCCTTGCCTAAAATATTTAAATAGTTCCCCAAGTCACTTAAGTAAAATCCAAACATTTTAACCATGTCCTACATGGTAACTGCATGTATGGTCTAACCTCTGCCTCCACATAGTTGCTTTCATATACTTGAGCCATTATTTTTCTAACTCACTCTAATTCTTTGATTTCTTAAAATAATAGCAAAGAAAATAAAGTTTCATTGCCTCAGAGACTTTTCACATTCTATTCCAATTGAAGATTCTCCTCTCCATTTCTCAGCTGACTGGCTCATATTATGCTTCTGTTCCCAGCTAAATCGTCACTACTTCTGCGATGCCTTCTCAGATAGAGAAGAACAAACTTGGCTCCATCCCAGATCAATTCTTTCATCTTTAAGCCTTGTGCTCTGTTGCCTGTACTTAGTCATGTTGTCTCTGCACCTCTCTAAAATGTTGCCTATAGCCTGAAATATATAGGACAGTCCATTCTTGAGGCTCTGACCTTTAAAGGTATAAAACTTTTCTATTCATTCTCCAGGCTCTGACCTTTAAAGGTATAACACTTTTCTATTCCTATAGAGATAAAAAGTTGCAGAAAAAACATCTTGTCTCATTGGAGGTTTGTAGGAACACCGTGACCAGACTTACATGAACATCTGCAAGAAGAAAGGATTCAGGCATCAAAAATTTGCAACAGCCAGCCACAGCCCCTCCCCTTTTTAGTATAAAAGAAATCTGAGTTCTAACCTGGGTAACATGGTTCTTTGGGATAGTAGTCTGTCATCCTTGCTGTCTGTGGCTTTCTAAATGAAATCGCTATTAATTGCCCCAACGACTTGCCTCAATTTATTGGCCTGTCTTGTGGCAAGGAGTGTAAGCTTGGTTTCAGTAAAAGTCCTATGTTTTCTTCTGTAATTTTCATGTCAGGTACTTTTGATTATCTCACAATGCTTATTGAACTGCAATCATTTGTTTACTTGTTGATATATTCTCTTATAGAGTAAAAATAGTTTATTCCACTATTACCTAGGTTTTGTGAAGGCAAATGACTCCCTTATTCACAAATGCATTTCCAGAGTCTTTATCAGCATTTGACACCAAGTAAATTCTCAATAAATAAATGCTGAATAAGTGAATCAGTGCTTGAGAAGAAAATTTTATGAATATTATGCATATTAGGAATACCAGTTATCTAGATGTTTATCATTTGTTGCACTTTTCTCCTTCCTCCAATAAGTTAATTTAGTTTTGCTAATCCAAATACTTTAATTTTATTTTGTCAAATTTGTGAATTTTCTTATGTTTACCCATTCTGATTTTAAAATAATCTCCTATACTAGATCTTTAATCTACCAGGAATTAATGTCTTATGTGAGGCAGAGTTTTGTTCTTTTTTTAATTAATGAGAAATTTCACTTATGCAACCTGTTAAGTTGTTCATCATTACTGTACTCATTGGACTATTACTATATTATTACTATACTCAGAGGACTATTTTGGACTAGATGACAGACTAGATATAAAATAACATAGAGAGACAAACCCCAATGAAAAAAAATTTACATAGCATTATATAAAATTGCATTTATTGAAACTGAAGGCTATATTAACTAAAACTAATGATTATTATTTCTTCAACTATATTTAAAATATTGGATTATATAGTATGTGTGTGTATATGTATATGTATATACACACATACACATGCTCAAACACACACACAGATGTTCCTCAACTCACAATAAGGTTTATGTCCCAATAAACCCATCATAACTTGAAACTATTGTAAGTCAAAGATGTATCTAATACACCTAACGTAATGAACATCATAGCTTAGCCTACCCTACCTTAAACCTGTTCAGAACAGGTTAGCCTACAGTTGCACAAAATTCTAACACAAAGCCTATTTTATAATGACGTCTTCACTGTCTCATAATTTATTGAGTACTGTACTGGAAGTGCAGAGAAGGCAATGGCACCCCACTCCAGTACTCTTGCCTGGAAAATCCCATGGATGGAGGAGCCTGGTGGGCTGCAGTCCATGGGGTAACTAAGAGCCGGACACGACTGAGCGACTTCCCTTTCCCTTTTCACTTTCATGCATTGGAGAAGGAAATGGCAACCCACTCCAGTGTTCTTGCCTGGAGAATCCCGGGGACGGGGGAGCCTGGTGGGCTTCCGTCTATGGGGTCGCACAGAGTCGGACATGACTGAAGCGACTTAGCAGCAGCAGCAGCAGCAGTACTGGAAGTGAAAAATAGAATGCTTGGGAACAGAATGATTGTAAATATATTGGTTGCTTCTCCTCTTGAGTATCTTACTACATATTACGTGCCAGGGAAAAGATCAAAATTTAAAGTAAAGTTTTCTACTGAATGCCATTTCCTTTGTACCATCATAAAGTTAAAAAATAGTAATTTTAACCACAGTAAGTTGGAGACTGTCTATACATGTTTTAAGTTTTCTTCTTTTTTCAGATTAATTTTTTATTTTGTCATGTCTCCTTAAACTTTCAGAATATTCTGTTTTTCTGCTTTTAATTTTGTAAACCTTTTAAACATTTGAAATATGCATTCTTTAAGGCCTTTTTAAATATTGGTCTATTTTGTCTAATTTTTAGGCCCTAATTCTCCTTCTGGTTTATCTCATGAATTCTCCTTCATGAGAGAGTTTCTGCCAAGATTTGCAATTGTTAACTGCAGTTTTAACCTCTGTAGGAGCTGTTCTTCTGGGAATTATGGTGAATCCTAGGCTGTGGATGCCTAGGGCAAAATCATATTAGCCTCTGCAATAGCCCTGTGGATGTCTGTATAGTATTAGACTTAAAAAAAAATTCTAAATAATTTTAGACTGGGGAAAAGTTGTGAAAATAATGTAAAATGTTTCTGTGTACCTCTTAATATAGCTTCCCTAAATGTAAAGTCTTAGTGACTATAATAAAGTTAATAAAATGAATACATTAAGCATTGTATAGTATAGTTTGTACCCAGATTTCACCTGTTTTTCTACTGATGGCTTTTGTTGTTCTAGGATCCTACACAGAATTCCACCCAATATTTAGTTGTTAGAGCTTCTTATTTCCCTCCAGTCTGTGACAGTTCCTCAGTCCTCCTTATCTTTTATGTCCTTGACAGTTTTGAAAAGTACAGATCAATTATTTTGCAGAATGTCTTCCCATCCAGGTTTGTCTGGTATTTCCTAATGATTAAGTTGAGGTTATGTATTTTTGACAAGAACATCACAGAAGTGATGCTATTCTATTGTAGGTGCTACATAGAGGAGTTATATGATGTCAATAAAACTTATTACTGCTGATGTTAAACTTGATACAGTGGTTAAAATGGTGTCTGGTTAAAGTGTATTTGCTAGTCAAATTTCTTTAACGCTACTGTAGTTTCTTATCTATTCACAGATACATTTGTACATTGTATTTTTAAGTACATAGGAAATACTTGGGAGAGAAACTATTGACTATGTAAATGTTTCCTCTTAAACTTTTCCCCACTAATTTTAATATTCATCTGTAGATCTTGCCTGCATAAATTAGTGTGGTGGTCTAATGATTTGTTTAAAAAGTGTTTTTCCTTTCATATTTAATATTTGTAATTTTTATATGAGGAAGACTTAACCTTTCTTCCTCATTTATTCCCTCTATCATTTATTTATATCACTATAGATTCATAGATATTTACTTCTTTTTTCTGGAGATCATATTATTTTTTATTTCATGACTCAATTAGTTTCATTTTTGGCCATTGGAGCTATTTCAGGTTAGATTCTGTGTCTTTTACATATACTTTAATCTGCTTTTTTTTTTTTAACTCCTTTTTTAAAAAACAGCAAACTTTCTGGAACCACAGATAGGCCAGATACTTTGTCTGTCTCAATTTTAGAATCAGTGATTTTTCCAAGCATCCTGGGTTGCTTGTATAGAATGTTATTTAGAAATCAATATCTGGGCTCTATGTGTGTTACTTGCTATTGGAGTGTTACTGTTTGTAGGCCTTTTCAGTGGAAATAGTGTATGTATACTAACTCATACACTCATACACACACACACACACACATGCAAATCTGGGGATATATATATTTACGTAATATACATATATATATATGTACATCATATAAATATTTGCTTAAAGTTTACAATTCAAAGTTTAGAGACAAATCAGATAGTTCTAAATTTCTCTAAAGGGCAATTAGTCCAAGTTGATGTAACATTTCACCAAATTTATTTTTTTAATTGAGAAAATCTCTTAATTAGACTTGAACCAATTTAACCAATTTGTTGAAACAGATAACAAAAAATTCATTTCTCTTCTCTACTCCTGAATTATATTTTCCTATCACAAAAACAATGGAGCAGCTAACTAATTTGAGGAATTTATACTTGATTAGCTTCTCAGGTTGGGGACTGTTGAAACCCTGCCCAATTATCAAGCCCTTAAATGACAGAAGTTTTAAACCTATACTGACAGTAAAGACCCACTGTGATTTCAGACCCTTCTTAATGGCAGTCTGCCATGAAAGAATTTCATATGTGTATTTGGTCAGACATTTTGAAAATCTTGCACATAAATACTTAACAGAGATTAATGTTCAGTGAATTAACTGAATTTTTTTTTGCCTGAAGATCCAGATATGAAAAGAAGGAATGAAAGATAAACTTTATTCTCACAGGTTTACAAAAAATGTTTATGCTCTTTTGTATTATTATTTAGCAAACCTCTTCTCAATGTAATTGCATATTGATTTATTTAGTGTGTCTCATGAAAATGTTATTCTTCTGTCTAGCATTGAAAACACATATAGCTCTTCAGCACTACATCTTCCATGTCAATACATTGCTGCTGCTGCTAAGTCGCTTCAGTCGTGTCTGACTCTGTGAGACCCCATAGACGGCAGCCCGCCAGGCTGCGCCATCCCTGGGATTCTCCAGGCAAGAATACTGGAGTGGGTTGCCATTTCCTTTTCCAAAGCATGAAAGTGAAAAGTGAAAATGAATTCGCTCAGTCGTGTTCAACTCTTCGCGACCCCATGGACCACAGCCTACCAGGCTCCTCCATCCATGGGATTTTCCAGGCAAGAGTACTGGAGTGGGGTGCCATTGCCTTCTCCGATGCCAATACATTAGGACTCTGAAACTTTACATTCTATCAGTCTTTGGTGCTTTTCCTTATCTGGTTCCCTACTCTTTGAGTGCCCCTTCCCTTCACTGCCCAGGTGACCTATTATCTTTCAGTCACATTCCCATAACTCTGTGGACCATTATTTAGTCTCCATGCTCTGGTATCACTTTATAGCTTTTTGTTGCTGTTCGGTCACTAAGTCATGTCTAACCCCATGTCTTTGTGACCCCATGGGCTGCAGCACGCCAAGCTTCCCTTTATAGGTAACTCATTGTAATACTTATCATGTTCATGATTATATTTCTCCACAATGTACGGAAGTTTGAGCTCCCTGAAAGCAGAGACTTCCTGTTAATCAAGTTTGTATTTTGAATGCCAAGCCACATGTCACTCATTGTAAGCAAAGCCTGAGTACTTATGTGGCTGGATTGAAGGGAGGTCATAGACAGAGGTGCCTGAACACTTAATGGTTGGTTTTTATACTCTGTCCTTAATGATGAATCAAGGTTGGGACATTTGACTCAAATCCCTTATCTTTCTGTCTCTACCCTTTTTCCCAGAAGTTCTGCCACTCTAGTTCCTAAGGATGGAATTCTTACACCACATTAAAATACTGATACCATGGACCATTCAGATTCTTCCCTCCATTTGAACTTAGTAGTGGCTCTGTAAGAAATACTGTGCTTCTGTGTGAAAGCTAGTTAGAGACTAACTCTGTCTTCTCTCTCCCTTTTACATGTCTCGTGGCCAAGAGTGGCATGGGACATCTATATCTCTCCATTCTACCTTCTTCTTTAAATGGCAACGGAGCACAGGAGAAAAAAAGTGAAAGACTAAAAGCCAATATAGTTTCAAAACAAGATCTATCTGCATTATCTAAATTGGTTTAGTATTATCCAAGACTATAAACTGGAATCTTGCAAACCTAGTTGTAGAAAGAGGTAAAGCAGATGCTGCAAGTGAAGTCATCAGGACCTGGACATATACAGGAAAGAATAGAATAGAACTTTAGGTACATGTAGAAGACACTCTAACTTTTAGTTCATATTTCTCGAAGCTTTGCTTTACCATCACTTTCGTTACAATTATTCAAAGTGCTTTAAAAATCTAGAGCCTTTGGGAAGAGGGGTGAATAGTCATGCTTTTATCACCATCCATTATTATTATGCTTACAGAAGTCTGAAAAATACTGCGGTCTAATCTCACACTTTGTATTTTTTTAATATGCAAAGGGAAATTCTCGGATTGCCTAAAGTGTTTGTGAGAAAATGCTTTCTCTTCCCTAGGTGGGGTGAGGTTTTATAGCTCTAACTCATTACTTCCTGATTTTTTATCTTTATGGGAGTTTTCCATGTCTGCAAAAGTATACTAGGTCTTTACCTATGCTTTTCCAGTTTTGGAAACAAACAACAGTGGTGGTAGAGATATTTCCTGAATTAATAGTGAAAAGGTGACTTTCTTACTCACTCTCACTTCAAAACAAAATAAGTAAGTATGTTATTTCTACTGGTTTTACAAAATCTTTTGGCTAGGAGTAAGATTTTTTTATTTTTCCTTAAAGCCATTCATATCTTCAACTTCAAGGGAAATGTGGGAAATAGTTTGTGTAAATACTGTGTTAGGAAAGCAATCAGCCAACACTCTGTTTTTAACGTTGCAATTATCAAAAGACAAGAACTAGATTTTGTTTTCTACCTGCCTGCTGCCCAGTAATTGCTATGCAGTTTACTAGCAATAGCGTCAGGAGTATTTGATGAGATAAATAAATGTGATACTGGGAAACTCTAGCCATTTATTTACACTGTGGCACTTGACTTCCTAGACTCTTCAATGACAGTTCCATAAATACAACACACATGCCTTTATTTATTTATTGTTGAGACAAAGAAACTGTTGTTTAAGTTCCCAAGGATTAAATTCCAGAATTATGGAAAATGTTTGTTCTCTTTCTTCTCAATCAGGAAGACAGTAAATCGAAAATCATTTGCGGAACCTGCTCTCATTGCTCTTGATAATCCAATTATGGCAGGTGGCAAATCAGGCAAGTTTCCCAGAGTTTCTGAGAGCTCCACAGCTACAAAGAAATATAAAGCAAGGGAGATTTCCAAGGAAGTTTATTTGAGTGTCAGTTATAATGCTGTGCAAATAAACATCTTTCTACATTATTACCATGTTTAATTATTAACACGTCAGTATAAACTTTCCAGTTAATTACACCTCAGTTCAGAGCTTCAGAAGACCAGAGCTGGCCTTCTTTTATTTTTATCTTTGCTAAGGAGTGCAAAGGAGTGCCTTTGTCTTGCAAAAACTTTTGAACTTTCCTCTCTACTTACTCTCTTGGTGTGGGATGTTGAGAAAACTGCTGAAATCACTTCCTCCTAAAATAAACAAGCCAAAAAAAAAAAGCTGACCAATTTTCCTTACTGTTGGTGCCTCTTCTGGCTTTTCCTCTTTGCTTTGCCAATAACTTTGATAAAAAGGAAAGCATGTTTTCCTCCAGGTCTCTCTCTTTGATTTTTCTTTTTTGTACAGAGTGAGTTGATATGTTTTGTATTTCCTCTATGTTCATTTTTAAAATTATTTAGTTATTTATGGCTGTGCTGGGTGTTCGTTGCTGCACTCAGGCTTTCTCTAGTTGTACTGTACTGGCTCTAGGGTGACAAGCTCAGTAGTTGCTGCATGCAAGCTCTGAACGCACATGGGGGCTTAATCGCTTGTAGCATGTGGGATCTTCCTCAATCAGGGGTCGAATGAATCCCTATCCCTTGCATTTATAGGCAAATGTTAAACCACTGGACCCCCAGGGAAATTCAGTCTGATTTTTCAATGTCAATTTGCCCCACTCTTATTTCTAAAACTTGTGTCTAAGTATCAAATCCAATGACACGCCTTTTCGGCCTTCATCTTTTTTTAATCGCTTCTTTCAGCCTGTGACAAGATGGACCATGTATCTGGGGTTGATTGTTACAGCAATTGCACTCAATGACGCATGACTCCCTCCACTCTCAGGCTTCTGTGATTGTTTTCTTACGTTCCCTCAGTGCTTGGTCAAGGGAGCCATCAGATACTTGAAAAGAACTTGTTGCAGGGAGATAACCCTCCCCTGCTGCTTTCTTAATGTTTAAAACCAAAACACAACAATCAAATATTCCAGGCTAGCCTCCTGGAGGCTGAGAGAGCACAGAGACAGGGACCGGATTTTCTTAGCTGTCCTGTCTGAGGGCCACATACTCGAATGAGCAGTAGCATCCTTCCCAACTGAGCACAGCCTCAAGTGCCAATCCATAGAGTTGTGAACAAATCCATACTCTAAGCAATTAAGTTTGGGAAAATTTGTTTATCAGACTAGATAGCACCATTCTTTTGGAAACACAATTTCCTTAGCTTAATTTCATGTTATTTCATGCTCCTGGTTCTTTCTTTTACTCTTTCAGTGATCTCTCCCCCTCTCCTTTTTATTTTTTGTTCTTCAAATGTATTAAGAAATAGGAAGTATTAACTCAGATGGTAAAGAATTTGCCTGCAATGTAGGAGACGCAGGTTGGATCCCTAGTTTGGGAAGATCCATTAGAGCACAAAATGGCAACCCACTCCAGGATTCTTGCCTGGAAAGAATAGACATTTGGGCTATCCCATAGCCTGGTGGGCTACAGTTCATGCGGTCACGAGTCAGACACGACTAAGCAACTAACACTTTCACACTTCAACTTTAGTGAGGCTAGGTCATAAAATAGAAGTAAAAAGACCTTCAGTATCCAGACCATCAGTATCTGTCTTCCAGATCATCTCTGTGGAAAAGTGCAAATGACCAATGGCTTTTAGGTAGTGAGAAAACCACCCTTTTTTGAGTCCAGAGCTTGTAATCAGAATGGCAGTTGTCAGTATCTGCATTCTGCTTATGAACATTAGATTCTCCTAACAGTCCTTTGGGAAAAAAAATCACAAAGTTTTCAATGTGTCATCTGTGTGAATTATTGACACTCAATACTGTATCAAGAAAAGGTGAATCATTTGGTTTTTAATTTCCCATATCTATTTTGCATCATTTGTTGCTATTAAGGAGGAAAATATACCTATATATGTGCACATAATTCAGAGTTATTTATATAGCCACAGTGAGTCACTATATAGCACATTTAATTACTTATGCAATCTTCTTTATGGTTATTTATGTACAATAGTAAAAGTCAGAGCTTTGTATATTAAAAAAATGGTATAGTGTGAGGGACATATACTTGACTGACAGGATATTTAATTAAACCTGAAGAATATTTCATTCCAGGGGAAGTGATGTGTCACAGCTTTTACTTCAGTAAAATCAGATAACAAAGATAAATAATATTCTTGCAAGTGGACTTGCCTATATATTTGTTCAGAAATGAAGTGAAACTATATTCCTTTGTAAGCTCTGGGTCTTCCTTTTGGTTATTATGGTTAGCATTTCTTCCTGATCTTATTATTTTATGTTCGGTTTAAGATATGGAAAGATGACTTTTTGGCTAGTTCGCATGAAAATACTCCATGATCTTACAAACATACTAAATGCATCATGGTATGCCCAGCTTTGAGTATTTCCTTAGTTTATTAAAACTAAGTATGGACAAATTGCTTTTTCCCCCCAAAAGCAAAACAATATTTATTAAATTATAGGATAAGGATATTTTTACGTTAATAAAAACTGCTACTCATTTAACTTTTCTCTGATATATGTCTGCCTATAGGATAACAGAAGATGTTTGAGCTGGTACTGCATAAGGAATAGTAAATCAAATAATTTTTTAAAAATATCATTCATTGAATGGGAAGTTTATTTAATTTCCAATGAATTATTGTGACAAATTTGGGGAAAGGTATTTAGAGAAGTTTACTTGTATGTCCTGAGTTTTTATTTCCTTGAGCATGAAGTCACTCAGAGAGAACTAGATTGATGGTATTTATCATAAGCCAAAAGTAATACAAATGCTTTTTACATGAAATATAGTTTATTTTGATCAATCAGAGTTGCATGAATGAGACTATGTTAGTTTCTGAGTTCTTGGAACTTGACTTCTTGAGTGTTTTTGTTTCTTTTTTTCTCTAACTAAAGCAAGCTTAAAAAAAAAAAAATTATGTAGTAGAGATCTCAAGGCTTGCATTGGTCACATAGCAAGGTCCTCTTCGGTCATCCCTGCTGAGCACGTGACTTTCATTTTCACTGAATTTCTTACCTGCTAAGGCTGATTTTCTTCATTATAGGACTGGTTGAAATAATTTAATTTCTCCAGAATCATTTTGTGCAGCTATTTTTACTTTGTCAAGTTGTTTCTTTGTCTAATTTCAATAGAAACGGTTGGCAATGATACTAGAAATGAAGCTTACATTGACTAACTGTATACTTCTCCCTGCCCCTTTAGATTTGAAATCTAAAGGCCAAGAATAAGAATTAAGAAAGATATGAAAACTTCAGTAGAATTTTAACTTGAGAGACAGAATTAGTGATGATCAATGTAAATTCTTGATGTTTAATTTGAGGTAAAACCTAAATTAAAATCATTACATTAAATGTGCTGTTAAAAATGCAGATTTGAATTAGTTTGGATTGTATTCCTTTTCATCTTTATAAAGGAACTATTCTATTGATTATACCCGAAAGCACACAGAAACAAACCCCCAATAATTAGGTGCTTATGAAAATTCTTACAACCATACATCTTGATATTATTTTAAAATTAATTTTCTGATTGTAAAGTACTTTTAAAGAGAAGTAAAAATGTATTTTAGCAGTCATAATGTTACAAAATACCCCTGCTCACTTCTTTTCCCTCAAGAATAAATAAAAATAAAGACTCATTTAATTTCTTAATGTTTACTTCATTTTTAGAAGCTTGATTCAGGGTTATCTTGCTGTGAAGGTGCAAAGTAGTCAGGCTTTGAATAACAATATTATTGATATTTGAATTATTATTTGAATAATAATACCTATTGAAACCTAAGTAGTGGGTGCTCTAGCATTTGAGCATGAGTGCCTGGGTTTACATCCTGACTTTCCCCTGTGGTTGTGAGTTGTGAGTTGTGTAGTTGTCTGGTGAGTTACATATCCCCTTAGTTTCTTGACTATTAAATGAGCACTGAGTACCAAATCTTAATGACTATGGTATATAGACCAGTGCCCATAATGTGATATGTACTATATAACTCATATATTGCTATTATTTCTATTTGTTGTCTATTAATTTTTAAAAAAATATTTATTTATTTGGCTGAGTCATGTCTTAGTTGGGCTTCTCTCAGCCCAGGTGGGCTGCTCTCTAGTTGCAGTGTTTGAGTTCCCCAGT
Source organism: Ovis canadensis (assembly GCF_042477335.2). Lineage (NCBI taxonomy): Eukaryota > Metazoa > Chordata > Mammalia > Artiodactyla > Bovidae > Ovis > Ovis canadensis. The sequence goes on along the minus strand of NC_091269.1, from coordinate 29,829,778 downwards.
GGCATGTGGGATCTTAGTTCCTTGACCAGGGATTGAACCCACATCCCCAGCATTGGAAGGCAGTTTCTTAACCACTGGACCATCAGGAAAGTCTGTGCCTAACACTTTAAGACAAACTTTTGTAAATATTAATAATAAAATTGAAACAACAGTTTATCAACAACTTTGGGTTAATATTTTTGTTTCCTGTGAAAGGAACATAGAATTGACAGACTGAAATGGTGGTATGAACAGTGTAGGTCTCCTCTGGATCAATATGATCTAATATATAGTTACATCTCTATTAAATTGAAAAACTATATTTCCTGTGTGATCACATAAAGGCTTTAGTCACAATTACACTAAGTACAGAAGAGAAGCCACAACTCTAGATAAAACAGACCTTAAAGAAATGTGCTGTTGTTCTTTTCTTGCCATTTTGGATGGGAGAAAAGTGTAGTTTCTATTATACATTATACTTTGCTCTGTAACAAATATCAGCAGATAAAGCAATGAAAGAAAGAAAGCTTTAGATGAATTGCAGGGAAAGGAGACTTCTTTTAATTCAATTCTCATATAATTAAAGAGATATTATAAAAGTGTGTAAGAGAAAAAAAAGATCAGGTCAGAGTTCTTACTGAAATCCATATTCAAACCACCAAAAGTTATATAAAAAGTAATTACCATTTACCTTATTTTTGATATTTTCCTTAGTACCTGCACATATATATTTGGTCTAGCATATGAGAGGAATCCTGTAAGTCTGGCTAGCTGTCAAATAATCAGATTATTGTCAATAATGATAATCATAGGAACATGACAGTCTTCATACTCAGGATGGTCTGACCTATTCTACTAAGAAAGGACCTTTGAATTGATATTCTTGCAATGGAAATAGATTTGAGTCTGTGTAAATGTGTTCTGTTGCTCAATATTCTTTTAAACTGATGGTAAAAGTGTCAGTTTCTCTGTTTGCTCTGAGAGATCATGGCTGCAAGGTGCGTTCACAAGTGCTCTATTGACCCAACGTTTACTGATTGTGTGAACCCCCAATTTATTCAATGTTATCAAATGAATGAATACTCAATCACTCAGTCATCAAAAAGATAACACACTTAGCCTTACTCGATTGCATTTTTTCCTACTTTGTTATCTTTGCTAATTTTTTTATTACTAGACAACTGAAATTATTTTTTCTTTTTATCAGCTACTTTCCTTATTAATTTTCCTAAAAATATCTTGACTCCAAGCTCAAAGTGCACTGACATCACTCCTGGAGACAATTTTAGAAACAGCTGCAGTTTTATTATAAGAGAAAATTATCCCTAAGTCCTCAAGATATAAGTTTTGTCCTCAGAAGGCAAACTTCATGGAGTTGTGATTTTTTTCTTTTTTCGGTTTTATTTCAGCTTATAGTTGAGTTTTAAGTAGCTACAGAAATGGGTTTACACTTTGGGAAGGAGACGTTGACTCTTCTAATTCTTTGCAAACTGTTTTACTATAGACTGAATTTCAGTGCTTTGGTGAATAATTCATGCGCTTTTATTCTATGCTGTCAATCATATCATGTCTTTTTATTGAAACGGTATTCACTACTGATAGAGGATAGAAGCAGACTGGCCTAGAAAATACACTGACTCTACAAAAAGAAAAATGCTTATCCTGAAATGAGTGCAATTGTGAATGTTCATTTGCCTCAATTGCATATGAAGTTTAGCATGTCCTGTATATTACCTTTCTCATTTCCTAATTCTTTTGCTCATCAAAAGGGAAAATAATTTTATTACTCTCAAACACTCATTATTTGAAATTTCCCTATACTTGTTTCATTGTTCTACAGTTATTAAGCTATACTGAATTCTTGCATGGGAGGTATGTACCATTTATTCAAGAAATGTTTATTAAATACTCTATAAGCAAAATTACTGACATGCACATCTAGAAGAAATCTTAAATCCTTAGAGATCTTTTAGTCAAAAATCCTTCATTATTTAGGTGAATATTTTCAAGGTCAGTGGGGTGAAGTGCATTTTCTAGAGCCATAAAAGTAGCTCTCTAGTTTGACACACAAAAGCATAACAATAAATGCAAGGAGAGTATTAGGATTAGCCTTTGACACAGCAAGGAGAATAGCAAGGAGAGATAAGAAAGCCTTCCTTGGTGATCAGTGCAAAGAATTAGAGGAAAACAATGGAGTGGGAAAGACTAAAGATAAATAAATAAAAAAGATAAAATCCTGTCAATGATACAAAAAAAAAAAAGAAAGAAAGAAAAAAAAGAAAATTAGAGACACCAAGGGAACGTTTCAGGCAAAGATGGGCTTGATAAAGGACAGAAATGGTATGGACCTAATAGAAGCAGAAGATAAGAAGAGGTGGCAAGAATACACAGAAGAACTGCATAAAAAAGATCTTCACGACCCAAATAATCATGATGGTGTGATCACTCTTCTAGAGACAGATATCCTGGAATGTGAAATCAAGTGGGCCTTAGGAAGCATCACTACGAACAAAGCTAGTGAGGTGATGGAACTCCAGTTGAGCTATTTCAAATCCTGAAAGGTGATGCTGTGAAAATGCTGCACTCAATATGCCAGCAAATTTGGAAAACTCAGCAGTGGCCACAGGACTGGAATAGGTCAGTTTTCATTCCAATCCCAAAGAAAGGCAATGCTAAAAAATTCTCAGACTACTGCACAGTTGCATGAATCTCACATGCTAGCAAGGTAATGCTCAAAATTCTCCAAGCCAGGCTTCAGCAATACTTGAACCATGAAATTCCAGATGTTCAAGCTGGTTTTAGGAAAGGCAGAGGAACCAGAGATCAAATTGCCAACATTTGCTGGATCATCTAAAAAGCAGAAGAATTCCAGAGAAACATCTATTTCTGCTTTATTGACTTATGCCAAAGCCTTTGACTATGTGGATCACAATAAACTGTGGAAAATCCTGAAAGAGATGGGAGTACCAGACCACCTGACCTGCCTCTTGAGAAACCTATATGCAGGTCAGGAAGCACAGTTAGAACTGGACATGGAACAACAGACTGGTTCCAAATAGGCAAAGGAGTATGTCAAGGCTGTATATTGTCACCCTGCTTATTTAACTTATATGCAGAGTACATCATGAGAAATGCTGGGCTGGATGAAGCACAAGCTGGAATCAAGATTTCTGGGAAATATCAATAACCTCAGAGATACAGATGTCACCCTTATGGCAGAAAGCGAAGAACTGAAGAGCCTCTTTATGAAAGTCAAAGTGGAGAGTGAAAAAGTTGGCTTAAAGCTCAACATTCAGAAAACTAAGATCATGGCATCTGGTCTCATTACTTCATGGCAAATGGATGGAGAAACAGTGGAAACAGTGGAAGACTTTATTTTGGGGGCTTTAAAATCACTGCAGATGGTGATGGCAGCAATGAAATAAAAAGACGCTTACTCCTTGGAAGGAAAGTTATGGCCAACCTAGGCAGCATATTCAAAAGCAGAGACATTACTTTGCCAACAAGGTCCATCTAGTCAAGGCTATGGTTTTTCTAGTGGTCATGTATGGATGTGAGAGTTGGACTATAAAGAAAGCTTAGTGACGTAGAATTGACGGTTTGAACCATGGTGTTGGAGAAGACTCTTCAGAGTCCCTTGGACAGCAAGCAGATCCAACCAGTCCATACTAATGGAGATCAGTCCTGAATGTTCATTGGAAGGACTGATGTTGAAGCGGAAACTCCAATACTTTGTCCACCTGATGCAAAAAACTGACTCATTTGAAAAGACCCTGATGCTGGGAAAGATTGAAGGCAGGAGGAGAAGGGGATGACAGAGGATGAGATGGTTGGATTGCATCACTGACTCAATGGACATGAGTTTGTGTAAACTCTGGGTGTTGGTGATGGACAGGGAGGCCTGGTGTGCTGCAGTCCACAGAGTCACAATGAGTCAGACACGACTGAGCGACTGAACTGAACTAACTGAACCTGACACATTCTTCTTTTTTTTCCTTTTGTTGTTTATTCAACCACACAGACCTGTAAAGCAATTACTTCCTGATGTTCTGCTCCAGTTAGCCTTTATTACCTTTATTACCATATATCATATCCATGTGATGATAACTTGAATTTGGTCTGTTTTACTGGTTACTATGACAACTTTTTGCTTATTTTTGATTACCTATACTAAATTCCCCAGTTGTGTGCTGATGTACCCTATGGAGCTTCATGGGGGTGGAGGGAGGAGCTTCACATTTTTGCTCAAGTTTGGCCTATATCTATTTCCTACCTATTTGTAAGGGCTCAGTTCATGCTTAGGTAAACTACATATCTCTCTCTTATAATATCTGATGGCATTTACTGTAAATATATCTCATGCACTAAAAAGCAGGACTGTATCCAAAATACTTTTGGCTCAATCTGTAGAAACATATCCATACTACTTTGGTAAAGTACAATAGCCGTTTTGAGCTTGTTTCTTCATCTGGATTATTGGAATAAAAAGACTTATTTTAAAAGGTAAATGGTAGCCTTGAACAATATACCATTTTAAAACCATCTGAGACTACCTACATAGTAGGCAGAATGAAAGTCTATGCTATCATTTGTATTATTACAGTCTTCTATCATTAATTTTATCTTTCTTTATATAACAGCATTATCTCCAAAGCTGACCCTAAAATTCTTATATATATATATATATATATATATGTTTCTGTATTTTTGCTATTTAAAGTTGGGGGATTAGATATAAAGGACTTTCAATTAATATTTGGAATGAGAATAAAACACTAAATTTCTAATTTTGATATTTCAATTAAAATTTTTCAGTTTTACTATCACTTATCCTATGAACTGCTTTAACTGAAGCATAATTTGATTTCCCAGCTAAGAAACTAATTTTATGAATGTATTTATTCAGGAAAATTTTAATTACATCATTTTTATTTTCAGATGATTACAGTGACAGAGAATTCTTAGAGCCAATAATGACTGCATTTTAGCTGCAGTTCCGACATCAAATAGAGTCTTGGCAACAACGTCTGTGGCTTCGGATAACATTATATTAGCCTCTTGCCAACCCTGTAAGATGTACGTAGGCACTGTTGTGCCTCCTGCCCCCTCAGAAGAGGATGTGAGAATAATTATTACTATGCAGTAGTGCATTCATCTTGAATGCCAAGAGGTCTGAGCCAATATCAAAAGTATGTGAGTTTCAGGCTGTTGCCTGCCAGGAATGTGCATCACAAAATCTATCTCTAAACTGCAGAGTAGAACTGAGTAGGTGTTTTTTTAAAACTTCTCAGTTTAGGAATTGATCAATATCAGGAATTAAACTATTTTGTCTCAAATGTAGACTTCAGAATAAAAGTTAGTTCCCAGTCCAGTTTTTTCTTTTTTTCATGTCCATGTCTCCACATTTTTGCATAAGTTCTTTAGGTGAGATTTACACATTCTTTTTCGACTTGAGTGCTGAAAGTACTAAAGTTTATAAAATACTGGAGAAATTATTCAAAACTGTTTTACTTGCTGCTTTTGTTATTCAGAAGTAAAGACAGTCCATTCCACTAGATGCTTATCTCATGTCTTCAATTCTAAACAAATTATATTTCAAGTATTTGACAAAAATAATTAGCTAGAGTGTGACGCACTACTAAATAAACACAACTTGTCATCTCTGTATCTTGCAAACCAATTAGTCTGTTTTAAAAAATAGTATCATGTTTTATGATATAAAAAGCAATAATATTTTTAACTTTGAAAATATATGCAAAAAGGGATAAGTGTAAGATCTCCTAGAGACTTCCCTAGTGGTCCAGTGGCTAAGACTCTGCACTCTCAATGCTGGAGGCCCAGGTTTAATTCCTGGTTAGGGAACCAGATTCAACATGCCACAACTAAGACCCAGAGAAGCCAAATAAATAAATATATATTCAAAAGAAAATGTAAGATTTCCTTCTCTCTTTCCTTCCTTCAATTCTTATAATAACCTGAAATATAGATATTAAATTATTTCAATGACAATAATATTAAATTTCAGAAAGGTGGAGTGATAAGCTCAGGGTCTCACAGTATATTACTGACAAAGTTGATGTTTCAATTTTATCTTGTGATAATAGATTCAGTTCCTATACTGCCTCATAATTAATGAGTCTTGAAACTTCTTTGCCATTCTCTTGCTAATTACTCATACATCATTTTTTAAAAAATTATGTTAATCTGTTTTTATAGTCATAATATGCTCCACAAATATAAGATGCAGTCAAATGTGCTTACTTCTCCTATTCTGTGCTACATGTGCGATGTAAGCCTGGGAGGTCAAGGCATTTTCTACTTCTCTATATATCTCCAAAGGAGGGTTAATAACTTCAACACATTTCAATCATCTGTTGAGAAAAAACACAGAACTTGGCACCCTCATAATTGTAACTGTATCATAAACTATTCTGCAATATGTACCTTTGGCTACAAACAAGTTAGTAAACTCTCATAAGGACTTTTACTCATAATTGAGTGCAGAGTTCAAATCCCAACTGCATTTGGAAGTCAGCTTCTCATCTTTAAGGTTTGTTATCTCCTTTTACAAAATTTTTTTTATGTTTATTTTTCCCCACTGTATAGGTCACATTATAACTTATGGTTTATTTTCTCAGACTATAGAATTCTTGAAGTCAAGATCCAGTCTAGCTCATTTTCACCACCAATAGCACTTAATGTAATATGGGTACAGAGTAGGTATTCAATAGATAGTTATTGAACTAAGTAAACACACTTTTATATTATAACTTGTCTTTCAGGAAAGTAAATTCTAAGATCATTGATCTGATAGTCATGTAAGCTCCATTTGCTCAAAAAGCATCCCATTATTATCTGAACTGTACTCTGTAATTAAAAACAATGATGTGATTTTTTCAAGAAAGTGAATGGACAAGGCTGGGCAACACTGCCCATCTCCCAGGTGTTGTGTGCTTTTTTGCAATAACCTCTGTCTCATTCTTTGTCCCATGGTCTATATGTCCTAAACAACACTATACTCTTTGAGTTTCCTTATTTACTGATGCCTTGTTCTCAATACTGGTCTTAAATACGAAAGAAATCTCTATTTTTATTGTTGCAGTTAGTTTTTTTTCAAAACCAAATATATCCTTGAAACATATATCTGGAATGTAAGCAAAAGGACCCTAATATAAAAATAATCTGTCTACATTTAAATCAAGTTCAATATGAGTAAGAAAGGAACATGGAGAGAAGATAAAAAAGAGTTCCTCAACAACACCAAAAACTTCTTCAGCTCTATATTTACATGTGTGTTTATATGCATGTAGGCATACACACACACATTTTTAATCACACAATTATTAATTCCAAATATTTCAACTCCAATCTTATCAACTGATTTTTTTTTCTAAATCAAAGTTTATCATAAGAATTCTTAAGGAAGTGATTTTTATTATTCTACTTATTTATTCACCATATAGAACAGGTGGTCAGGGAAAATGCATAAATTTACCCATTTTGTGTAACAAGACTAAGCACCACTATATTGTTGAGTAAGTCAGATTGACAAAGACTTGATTTGTGAAATCTTGAAAATGTTGAATAATCTTACAATATTGGGGAGCTTCCTACTACAACTGTATTGTGCCACTGGGTTTAAGCTTGGTCTTTGAGAGCAAAGGAATTTCAAATACCTCAGTTGAATTATATATCCCCCCTACATCCCATAGATTCATAGAGCTTGTAACAATGACTAATCAGTGAGTATTTTCTGAGACTTCTTGCTTTTTTTAAAAACTATTCTCAATAACAATCTTTAATTTTTTAATTTAATCTTTTGGCTGTGCTGCACCAGGCACATGAGGTCTTATTTCCCTGACCAGGGATCAGATCTGTACCCCATATATTGGAAATACAGAGTTTTAACCGCTGGACTGCCAGGGAAGTCCCAATAACAAGCTTTAGAATAAGGCTGATTTAGAGTTAAGTCTTGGCTTTCAACTTCATCATTATGTAAATTTAAGTTGATGACTGACTCCCTCAAAACTTCATTGCTTTCAACCATAAATTTTGAATAATAGTAACAGTTCACTACTTTGCCAACAAAGGTCCATATAGTCAAAGCTATGGTTTTTTCCAGTAGTCATGTATAGATGTGAGAGTTGAACTATAAAGAAAGCTGAGCACCAAAGAATTGATGCTTTTGAACTTTGGTGTTGGAGAAGACTCTTGAGAGTCCCTTGGACTGCAAGGAGATCCAACCAGTCCATCCTAAAGGAGATCAGTCCTGAACATTCATTGGAAAGACTGATGTTAAAGCTGAAACTCCAATACTTTGGTCACCTGATGCAAAGAACTGACTCATTTGAACAGACCCTGATACTGGGAAAGATTGAAGGCGGGAGAAGGGGATGACAGAGGATGAGATGGTTGGATGGCATCACCGACTCAATGGACGTAAGTTTGAGTAAACTCCAGGAGCTGGTGATGGACAGGGAAGCTTGGTGTGCTGCAGTCCATGGGGTCCCAAAGTGTCAGACATGACTGAACAACTGAAATGAACTAAACAGTTCATTTTGTTTTGGAAAGAGTTGCTGCTAATGTATATGAGCCATTCAACAAGTGACCTACAAATGACAGAAACAGAAGGCTTGAAATTTCTCCCAGGGCATCTTTAGAAAACTGGATCATGTTCAGTCACCTACATTAAACAATTAGTAAACCATACAAGATAAACCATGCAAGATATGGGTGGCATCATTGACTCAATGGAACTGAGTTTGAGCAAGCTCCTGGGAGCCTGGCGTGCTGCAGTTCATGGGGTCACAAGGAGTTGAACACGACTGAGTGACTGAACAATAACAATATATTATATAGATGAATTCTAATGTGCAAATTCTAAGCTCTTAACCACAACAGTTATCTGTGATATGCGGATAATTACTTGAACAGGATTTCAAAAAAGACTGAAAGGATCCTTCTGAGATATTTGAGAAGACTTCATGGAAGAAGGGTTTTGAAAATAAGCATTATTTAAAAGTCTGGAAAAAGAGGAGAAATTTTCAGCAAGAGAACTACATAAGCAAAGTTACAAATAAAAAGGACAAACATAAGATTTTTTTTCCCAAGCATTTAGAGAATTGGCTTTAGAAGTGCAGAGAAACAAAGGAGATAGCAGAAAATATTTTGACAGATATGCTAGGGCCATATTACAAAGGGTATTGAATGTGAAAAAAAAAACAAAACAGGAGTTAATTTTAACATCTCAAACAAAATGAATAAAATTTTTAGATGAGTGAAATACCATGAGAAATAAAAATTATATTAATGAAAATTAGAAAGAGGAGAATATAGTCATCTCTTTGAGACCCCACGGACTGTAGCCCATCAGGCTCTTCTGTCTGTTGAATTCTTCAGGCAGAAAACTAGAGTGGATTGCCATCCCCTTCTCCAGCGTATCTTTCCAACCCAGTGTTCGCACCTGGGTTTCCTGCATTGCGGGCAGATCCTATACCATTTGAGCCACTGGAGCCTCAATATAGCCATGGAGGGGACTCAGGAATAGAAGAAGTAATGATGGAGCTGACTGGGGGGAGAAAAGGAGGAGGGACAGGAAGTGCTCGATTTTATTCATATTTATTTGAAAAAGCAGCAGAACTTCTAAGTGAAAACAGCCAGTAGGAAGGACAAGAGATGCAGGTTTCAGTGGCATCTTAATGTTTTAGAATTAACAGTTATCTTACAGATAACTAATCATCATTGACAAATGAAAAATTGAGAGCCAGAGAAGTTGAGAAATTAGTTTGTGAATTGAATTTGCAGATCTGTTCCAGTCTTGATCTAGTATCATTTCCATCATAATGACATCTTAGCAGTGAGAATGAATGGAGTCCCCAAAGAAGACTTAGATTGTCTAGAGAAGAACTCAGGAAGCTTAAATATGTGGAATGCAAGTGCAGAGAAAGAGAAAAGAGGGATATCAGTCAGTAAGGAAAATCACAGGAGTGGTCAGAGATAGAAGGGAAATCATTATATCCTAGTTCATCTGAATTGAGGGAGAAAATATAAGATGGTGTTCTGTTGATTCAGTATTTAAAGAGAAGGATGGCAAATAGAAGCTGTTGTATTTGGCAATAGGAAAATTGGCAGACACCTGAGTAAATGAGATTATAAGTGAAGCAGGGAGAAATAAATTAGAGAGGAATTTTCAAAAGGCTTGGGAAAAGGACAGCAGAATGACACTGGTTTATTTATTTCATAATAAAGGAAGTATAGACAAATTTGAAGACAGAGACAAAGGATCTACATTAGTGAGACAGTTCACATTCGCCAGTTGTGGATAGCTATGGGAATAGATGTATTCAAGGATGAGAATAAAGAACTTTAAAACACACAGATTAGCTTTAGCCATGAAAAGGGATTATTTTTTTCAAGATTAAAAGGAGAGATAAAAGCATATATCTGTTACAGAAACACAAATGTTAAACTAGAAATAAAGATAAAAGTGAACACATACCAAATTTATATCTTTATTGGTTGGTCTGTTTGGAGTAAAAGTCAAACTCACTTACACATAAATAATAAGACCATGAGGGATGAGTGAATTATTTCAGAAACAGTGGAATTTCTGCAGAAGTTGGCGTATGAGGAGAATTAAGGAGATTAATAAAGATATTATATTAGAAATGTTTTAGGGTATGGATGACAAAATAGCAACGCATGTACACCCGTGGTGGATTCATGTCAATGTATGGCAAAACCAATACAGTATTGTAAAGTAAAATAAAGTAAAAAAAAAAAAAAAAGCTAGCAGTGGCTTAAGACATTTAAATATCTCCCATTACAAGAAGCGTAGAGGTAGGTATTTTCAAAATTGTCTCAGCAACTCAGTAATATCAAAAAGCATTGGGTCAGCTTCTCTAGATTTCTCTTGGCTTTTCAGCTGTGGTTGAATGATCATATCTTCATATGACAACAAGTAAGATGAAAGGAAGAGATAGTGAAAATAGGAAATCTCCTCATGCTTCCCTGGTGGCTCAGTTGGTAAAGAATCTGCCTGCACTGCTGGAGACCCAGGTTCAATCCCTGGGTTGGGAAGATCCCCCAGAGACAGGAATGGCAGCCCACTCCAAAATTCTTGAATGGAGAATTTCATGGACAGAGGAGCTTGGTGGGCCACAGTCCATGGGTTGCAAAGAGTTGGACACGACAGAGTGTCTAACACACACATCTGTAGATTTATCTTGGCTTTTCAACTATGGTCCAATGATCATATCTTCATATAACAACAAGTAAGGTGAAAGGAAGAGACAGTGAAAATAGAAAATCTCCTCATACATTTTTCTCTTTTAATACAAAACAAAATTATGTGAAGCTGAGTTTATTTACATCTTGTGAAAGAATCCAGGTGAAAAGAGCAAGTGAACAAAGTCTGATCTCTCTTACTTCCTTAAGTGGTCTATATTAGATGTGATGATTACAGTTATTTTTTAGTGACTGTATTGCTTTTAATTACAAAAACCTATTGATAATGTCTGAAGCATGTTACATATAACCTTGCCTGATCAGGGTTGCCTCATCATTACTTTGAGTATTATTTAGTGTCAAATACCAAGAATGAACACCATAATATCATGCCAAAAAAGTATTTTACTTAAAAAGACTTTTCATCTTTTCAAACTGTAGGACTGTACTATTCCACCCACTAATGCACACTGAGTCACTTCAATTATGTCCAATTCTTTGAGACCCTATGGACTGTAGCTCTCTAGGATCCTCTGTCCATCGAATTCTTCAGGCAAAAATACTGGAGTGGGTTGCCATGCCCTTCTCCAGGGAATCTTCCACCCTGAGGGATCAAATTCACTAATCTAATGGCCAAATACAAAGTATCACCTGTGACCTGTATTATGCCAAATGTTATAGCATGAATTGTTAAACAAAACAAAACACAACAAAACACAACGCATATGGGAAGGACTAAAAAGTTCACAGTGCCAGTCTAACTTTGGAAGGAAAAAGGATCATAGGCGTCTTCTTTCATACTGAGTAAGGCGTATGAATAGCTAACTGATAAAAAGTACAGTATTTTCATATGCTAATTCACAAAACAAGTCATAGAAACTTTACGAAGATTGAAATTATGCCAAGCGTTTTTCTGATCCCAATGTATGAAACAAGAATCAATTACAAGGAGAAAACTGAAAAACTCATAAATATGTGGAGATAAAGCAACATGCTACTGAAAAAAAAAATGGGCCAAAGAATAAATAAAAGTATATTGAGACAAATGAAATCAGAAGTACTACATATCAATACTTATAGGATGCAGCAAAAAAATAGTTCTAAGAGGTAAATTCATAACAGTAAATTCCTACACTAAGAAAACAAAAGAGCTCAAATAAGCTACCTAACTTTATACCTCAAGAAACTAGAAAAAGCATAATGAAACCTGAAATTAATAAAAGGAAGGAAGAAAATATCAAAGATTAGAGCAGAAATAAATTGGACAAGAGGCAAAAAAGACAATAAAAAGGATGCATTAAACTAAGAGTCACTGACCTCGGACGCAGGGTAGCTCCTCTCAGCCGCCGCAAGGAGACACCCCTCGTCCAAGGTAAGGAACAGCGGCTGTGCCTTGCTGGAGCAGCCGTGAAGAGATATACCACGCCAAGGTAAGACACACCCAAGTAAGATGGTAGGTGTTGCAAGAGGGCATCAGAAGGCAGACACACTGAAACCATACTCACAGAAAACTAGTCAATCTAATCACACAAGGACCACAGCCTTGTCTAACACAATGAAACCAAGCCATGCCTGCTGGGCAACCCAAGACGGGCGGGTCATGGTGGAGAGGTCTGACAGAATGTGGTCCACTGCAGAAGGGAATGGCGAACCACTTCAGTATTCTTGCCTTGAGAATCCCATGAACAGTATGAAAAGGCAAAATGATAGAATACCAAAAGAGGAACTCCCAGGTCAGTAGGTGCCCAATATGCTACTGGAGATCAGTGGAGAAATAACTCCAGAAAGATTGAAGGGATGGAGCCAAAGCAAAAACAATACCCAGTTGTGGATGTGACTGGTGATAGAAGCAAGATCCGACGCTATAAAGGGCAATATTGCACAGGAACCTGTAATGTCAGGTCCATGAATCAAGGCAAATTGGAAGTGGTCAAACAACAGATGGCAAGGGTGAACGTCGACATTCTAGGAATCAGCGAACTAAAATGGACTGGAATGGGTGAATTTAACTCAGATGACCTTTATATCTACTACTGAGGGCAGGAATCCCTCAGAAGAAATGGAGTAGCCATCATGGTCAACAAAAGAGTCTGAAATGCAGTACTTGGATGCAGTCTCAAAAATGACAGAATGATCTCTGTTCATCTCCAAGGCAAACCATTCAATATCACAGTTATCCAAGTCTATGCCCCAACCAGTTATGCTGAAGAAGCTGAAGTTGAACGGTTTTATGAAGACCTACAAGACCTTTTAGAACTAACACCCAAAAAAGATGTCCTTTTCATTATAGGGGACTGGAATGCAAAAGTAGGAAGTCAAGAAACACCTGGAGTAACAGGCAAATTTGGCCTTGGAATGAGGAATGAAGCAGGGCAAAGACTAATAGAGTTTTGCCAATAAAATGCACTGGTCATAGCAAACACCCTCTTCCAACAACACAAGAGAAGACTCTACACATGAACATCACCAGACGGTCAACACTGAAATCAGATTGATTATATTCTTTGCAGCCAAAGATGGAGAAGCTCTATACAATCAACAAAAACAAGACCAGGAGCTGACTGTGGCTCAGATCATGAACTCCTTATTACCAAATTCAGACTCAAATTGAAGAAAGTAGGGAAAACTGCTAGACCATTCAGGGATGACCTAAATCCCTTATGATTATACAGTGGAAGTGAGAAATAGATTTAAGGGCCTAGATCTGTTAGATAGAGTGCCAGATGAACTATGGACTGAGGTTCGTGACATTGTACAGGAGACAAATATCAAGAACATCCCCATGGAAAAGAAATGCAAAAAAGGCAAAATGGCTGTCTCAGAAGGCCTTATAAATACCTGTGAAAAGAAGAGAAGGGAAAAGCAAAGGAGAAAAGGAAAGATATACTCATTTGAATGCAGTTCCAAAGAATAGCAAGAAGAGATAAGAAAGCCTTCTTCAGTGATCAATGCAAAGAAATAGAGGAAAAGAACAGAATGGGAAGGACTAGAGTTCTCGTCAAGAAAGTTAGAGATACCAAGGGAACATTTCATGCAAAGATGGGCTTGATAAAGGACAGAAATGGTATGGACCTAACAGAAGCAGAAGATATTAAGAAGTGGTGACAAGAATACACAGAAGAACTGTACAAAAAAGATCTTCACGACCCAGATAATCATGATGATGTGATAACTAATCTAGAGCCAGACATCTTGGAATGTGAAGTCAAGTGGGCCTTAGAAAGCATCACTATGAACAAAGCTAGTGGAGGTGATGGAATTCCAGTTGAGCTATTTCAAATCCTGAAAGATGATGCTGTGAAAGTGCTGCACTCAATATGGCTGCAAATTTGGAAAACTCAGCAGTGGCCACAGGACTGGAAATGGTCAGTTTTCATTCCAATTCTAAAGAAAGGAAATGCAAAAGAATGCTTAAACTACCACACAATTGCACTCATCTCACATGCTAGTAAAGTGATGCTCAAAATTCTCCAAGCCAGGCTTCAGCAATATGTGAACCGTGAACTCCCTGATGTTCAAGCTGGTTTTAGAAAAGGCAGAGGAACCAGAGATCAAATTGCCAACATCCACTGGATCATGGAAAAAGCAAGAGATTTCCAGGAAAACATCTATTTCTGCTTTATTGACTATGCCAAAGCCTTTGACTATGTGGATCACAATAAACTGTGGAAAATTCTGAAAGAGATGGGAATACCAGACCACCTGACCTGCCTCTTGAGAACTCTGTATGCAGGTCAGGAAGCAACAGTTAGAACTGGACGTGGAACAACAGACTGGTTCCAAATAGGCAAGGGAGTACTTCAAGGCTGTCTATTGTCACCCTGCTTATTTAACTTGTATGCAGAGTACATCATGAGAAACCCTGGACTGGAAGAAACACAAGCTGGAATCAAGGTTTCTGGGAGAAATATCAATAACCTCAGATATGCAGATGACACCACCCTGATGGCAGAAAGTGAAGAAGAGCTAAAAATCCTCTTGATGAAAGTGAAAGAGGAGAGTGAGAAAGTTGGCTGAAAGCTCAACATTCAGAAAACGAAGATCATGGCGTCCAGTCCCATCACTTCATGGGAAATTGATGGGGAAACAGTAGAAACAGTGTCAGACTTTATTTTTTGGGCCCCAAAATCACTGCAGATTGTGACTGTAACCATGAAATTAAAGGACACTTACTCCTTGGAAGAAAAGTTATGACCAACCTAGATAGCATATTCAGAAGCAGAGACATTACTTTGCTGACTAAGGTCCGTCTAGTCAAGGCTATAGTTTTTCCTGCGGTCATGTATGGATGTGAGAGTTGGACTGTGAAGAAGGCTGAGCACCAAAGAATTGATGCTTTTGAACTGTGGTGTTGGAGAAGACTCTTGAGAGTCCCTTGGACTGCAAGGAGATCCAACCAGTCCATTCTGAATGAGATCAACCCTGGGATTTCTTTGGAAGGAATGATGCTGAAGCTGAAGCTCCAGTACTTTGGCCACCTCATGCGAAGGGTTGCCTCATTGGAAAAGACTCTGATGGTGGGAGGTATTGGAGGCAGGAGGAGAAGGGGACGACCGAGGATGAGATGGCTGGATGGCATCATGGACCTGATGGACGTGAGTCTGAGTGAACTCCGGGAATTGGTGATGGACAGGGAGGCCTGGCGTGCTGCGATTCATGGGGTCGCAAAGAATCGGACACGACTGAGTGACTGAACTGAACTGAAACTAAGAGCTTGGTTTTTTGAAAAGATAAACATTACAATTGATATCACAGAAATTCAAAGCATCTTAAGAGACCATCATGAACAATTATCGGTCAACAAACTGGGGCATCTGGAAGACATTAGTGAATTTCTAGAAATGTATAATCTACCCAGATTGAGTCATGAAGAAACAGAAAATATGTATAGACCATTTACTAGTAAGGAGTTTGAATCAGTAATCAAAACCCCCTGAACAGCCAATAAGGCCCCACATTAGATGACGTCACTAGTGGAGTCTACAAACCATTATAGGAGAATCAACACCATCCCAAAATTCTTCTAAAAATATAAAATAGTAGGGAACACTTCAAAATTCATTTTAGAAGGCCAGCGTTACCATGATATCAAAGACAGCCAAAGATTCTATTTGAAAATAAAATTACAGGCAGATGTCCCTTTTGAACATGGATGCAAAAATCATCATTCACATATTAGCAAAATGACTTCAACAATACATTAAAAGGATCATATACCATGATAATAGGGGAATTTATTCTAGAGGTGCAAGTATGGTTTTACATTCACAAATCAATTAATATAATAAACAACATTAACAAAATAAATGATAAAAAAATCATATGATCACCTCAATAGATGCAAAAAACAATTTGACAAAATTCAGTATCATTTCATGAAAAAAAAACTCTCAACAAAATGAGAATAGAGGGAAAAAAATGTTCAATAGAATAAAGGCCATTTAGGACAAGCCCGCAACTAACTTCATACTGAATGGTGAGAAACTGAAAGCTTTTCCTCTAAGATGAGGAACAAGAGGGTGCTCATTCTCACCACTTTTATTCAAGATAGTACTGGAAGTTGCAGCCAGAGGGATTAGGCAAGAAAAAAAGCCATCTAAGTCAAAAACAAAGATGCAAAACTATTTCTATTTGCAGATGACATGATATTATATACACTAAACACTGAAGAGTACAAAAAAGAAAAACAACAACAACAAAAACAACCCTGTTAGAACTATTAAACAAATTCAGTAAAGTTTCTGGATACAAAATCACTATACAAAAATTAGTTATGTTTCTATACACTAATAGCAAGCTATCATAAAGAGAATATTCTTTAAATCCCATTTACAATTGTATCAGGAAGAATAAAAAACCAACGAATAAATTTAATGTACACTGAAAACTATAAAATAGTAATGAAAGGTACTGAAGAAGATACAAATAAGTGAAGAGATATTTCATGCTCATGGATTAGAGAAATGTAGCATTGTTAAAATGGTCATGCTACTCAAAGCAACCTAAAGATATAATGCAATCCTTCTCAAAATTATAATGGCTTGTTGTACAAAATACAACAAAAATTCATAAAATTGTATGGAACCACAAAAACTCTTGAATATCCAAAACAATCCTGACAAAAAATAAACCTTAAGACATCACACTTTTTGATTTCAAGTATGTTACAAAACTCTAGTAATCAAAATAGTATGATACTGGCATAAAAAAACACAGGCATAGATGATGGAACAAAATGAACCCGTAGATGAATTCATGCTTATATAGTCAACTAATATTTGACAAAGAATCCAAGAACTCTCAACTGAGAAAAGATAGTCTTCAATTAATGTTGAATGGAAAACTGGACAATCACATGCAAAAGAATGAAACTGGACTCTGATTTTATAGCATACAAAAAGTCAACTCAAAATGGATTAAAGATTTAAATATTGTACCTGAAATGATAAACCTCATAGAAGAAAGTAGGGAATAACCTCCTCAGCATTCATCTTGACAATAATCTTTTGTATTTGATACTAAAACCAAAGACACAAAAGCAAAAACAAACAAGTGATAATATATCATACTAAAAATCTTCTGCATAGCAAAGGAAACCACCAACAAAATGAAAAGGCAGCCTATTGAATGGGAGAAATATTTGTAAATTGTATGTCTTACAAGGGCTTAAAATCTAAATGTATAAAAATTCATTCAACTCAGTAGCACATAAAACAAACCATATGATTAAAACATCGGCAGAGGGACTAAATAGACATTCACCCAACGAAGATATCCAAATTGTCAGCAGGTACATGAAAAGATGCTCAACATCAATAATCCTCAGAGAAATGAAAATCAAAACCGCAATGAGATATCACCTCACACCTATAAGAATGGCAATTATCAAAAAGACAAGAGATAACAAATGCTAGTGAGGATGTGGAGAAAAGGGAACCTTTGTACATTGTTGGTGGGGATGTAAACTGGTGAATCCACTATGGAAAACAGTATGGACTTGCCTCAAAATATTAAAAATGAATTACCATAGGATCCAACAATTCCACAAAGATACAAAACCACTAATTCTGTACACTCTCACTTACTGCAGCATGATTTACAAAAAAGAAGACATGGAAAACCTAATCCCATCAACTGATGAGTGAATAAAGAAGACGTAATGTATACGTATATATACATAATACACAGTCAGCAATAAACTAGAAGGAGATCTTGTATTTTGCAACACAATGGATAGACTTTGAGGTGATTATGCTAAGTGATGTAACCAGACAGAGTAAGACAAATAATGTATCGCCTCACATATATGTGAAATTAAAAAACAAAACAAGACATAGAAACAGAACAGATTGAGTTGCCAGATGCAGGGGGTGAGAATGAGGGCAAAAGAATTGGGTAAAGGCGGTCAAAAGATACAACTTTCTGGTTATAAGATAAATAAGCTCTGGGTTTATAGCATGGTTATTATAATTCACAAGACTGTATTGTATATTTGAAATTTGCTAAGTTTCTCTTTAAAATACTCATCACTAGAAAAAATGCAACTTATGTGAGGTGATAAAGGTTAATAACTTACTGCAGTAATCATTTCACAATATACACATATATCAAATCAGTGGGTTGTGCATCTAAAACTAATATAAAGGTATGTGTCTATTACATCTCAATAACACTGGGAATAAAAAGGAAATTCCAGGAAACAGTATCCTGTATCTGTTGGTATGTGGCTCAATAAACTTAAGCCTGTTGTTTAGTTTCTCAAAAAAAAAAAAAACATTTAAATATACCATTCAAATAATAGTATGACACACACCCCAAACCAGGCAACCTTCCCTTAATTTTAAAAGTGAGAAAACATTTTGTTATTGGAGTTCTTTCTATCTGTAGAATGATAATCACATGAAAACTTTAAAGGGTAGGCATGTTGCATTGATTTAAAAGTGTTTTGAAAGATACATAATCTTTTTTTTCTAAATTGTTACTATTCAGATCCTCTAGTAGGAAAAGAAGTTTCCAGGCATCATTTAACATGAGATTGGTGAATTTTGTCAGAAATTATAAAATCACAAATGAACCTCAACATACCCCATAATTTATTTGAATACCCAAACAAACAGCTTTGATCAGATCTTTTCTGAGTTTTTTTACATTTCTTTTAAATGACATACGGCAAGATTCAGCATGTTATCATACCACCACAATCCATGTGAGAGATTGAGTGGTATTAACTTTGTACAAAGATAAGTAATTAGATAATTAGATATGCGGTTCTTGTTTATGCAGATTCTATCACGGAAGGGAAGCAATACTGTACAATGAACAATGTATATACTAATATATATTGAATAGGGGCCCCTGGGTTAATATGGATCTGGATTCCTCTGTGTAAACTTCCATCAGTGATTCGACTCTCTGACTTTTAGTCTCTTTATGTGTAATATATGGATGTGAGAGTTGGACAATAAAGAAGTCTGAGCACCAAAGAATTGATGCTTTCAAACTATGATGCTGGAGAAGAATCTTGGGAGTCCCTTGGGCAGCAAGGAGATCCAACCAGTGAATCCTAAAGGAAATAAACCCTAAATATTCATTGGAAGGACTGATGCTGAAGTTGAAACTCCAATACTTTGGCCATCTGATGCGAAGAGTCAACTCACTGGGAAAGACCTTGATGCTGGGAAAGATTGAGGGCCAGAGGAGAAGGGGCTGACAGAGGATGAGTTGGTTGGATGGCATCACTGACTCAATGGACATGAGTCTGAGCAGACTCTGGGAAGTAGTGAAAGACAGGGAAGACTGGCGTGCTGCACTCCATGGGGTTCCAAAGGTAGGACATGACTGAGCTACGGAAAAACAACAACAACATGCGTAATATGGGAATAATCACATTAAGTGAGATGGTACATACTTTTCATGGTGCTGGCCATGTTCTAAGTAATCAGTAATTGTGAACTACGAATGATAGCTTTTACACATACTAAAGGTCTTTTTTTTTTAAAAAATATTTACTCAAAAGAGTTGGAAATAGCTTCCATAAGAGTCCAGATTTCTCTTATATGGCAAATTAATGTAAGATGTCAGTAAGAAAAGAAACAACATAAAAATTCCCCTGTGTCATGTAACTGATAGGGTGTTTCTGGAAGAAAGCTGCCCTACCTAATCAGCTATTACAAAACAGCTGATCTGTTAAAGTAGGGCCAGATAGGAGCTTGATTCAATACTCCCTACTTTACTGCAAAACCAAATCTGATATGTCCTCAGTTCATGTTTTTTATTTTTTTCTTAGTTTTCCAGGGCCCCTTTTTGTTCAGTCCCCATTGCCCATGGAGGGGGAGTACGTGGGAATGTTCTGGTTTCTACCACCATAGACTGGTTTTGCTTGTTCTGACCTTTATATAAGTACATGTTACATGCCCTTTAATGTTTGATTGGCTTCTTTCACCCAGCGTACTAATTTTGAATTTCATCCCTGTTACTGTGTTTATCAGATTAAAACAAACAAACAAACAAACTACTTTGACTGTACATAAAAGTTTTAAGGATAGTTCAAAGAATTTCTGTAAAACCATTCACCCAAATTGCCAATTGTCAGTATTTTACCACATTTGTTTTCTCTTTCTGAGCCATTTGAGTTGAGCTACAGAAGTTACACCTCTTTACCCCTAAAATATTTGTATTATATTGCCTCAAGATATCAGAACATCAGTGCACTTAGCAAAGTCAGAAAATCCACATGAAGATAATACTAACATCTAAACTAGACACCTACTGAAATTCTACCATATTTGCCAACATTTTCCTTTATAGGGAAAACATGATTTTTGGTTCAAGATCCAATCTAAAATCATGTGTTATGTTTACTTTTCAGGTCTCTTTGGGATTATTTAGTTAGGAACAGTTTCTTGGTCTGAATTTGTCTTTCACAGTCTTGATATTTTTGAAAAGCATTTTGTCCTTGAATTTGGGTTGTCTGATATTTCCTCATTATTAAATTCAGGCTATGCTTTATTTGGCAGAAATGTCATGAGGATGATGCTATATCCTGAGTACCTCCTATCAAGAGGCTCATGATGTCATTTTGCTCCATTAGTTGTGATGCTTATATCAGATACCTGGTTAAGTTGGTGTCTGTCCGGTTTTTCTTCTACAAAAGTATTAGCTTTCACTTTGTTATTAAGAAATATTTTGAAGAGGGTTAATTTACTTCATTAAAATAAAAATGCTGAGTAATCTTTCCTTCAATGGCTACACCACAATTTGTTAATTTGTGTTGTTTCCAGGTTTGTGCTACTGTGAATAAAATTGCTATGAACATTCTACAGCAGCTGTTTTTGTAGACCTGCGTTTCTGTTTCTGTTGTGAAGATGCTAGGAGTGAAATTGCAGGGGTATCCAGTAGAGATAAGGGTAATTAAAAAACAAAACAAAAGAAAAACACAAAAAACCAGAAAGCTTTCCACTGTTCCAAATCTTGCCAATATTTGGCATTGACCTCTTTTTACAATCTTAGCCATTTGAGTGGGAGGCAAATGGCATCTCATTTTGATTTTTATTTTGATTTTTATTTCCCTGATGACTAATATTGGACATAATTTAATGTGCTTATTGGCCATGCATATATCTTCTTTTGTGAAGTATCTTTTGAAAGTATATTTTGCCCACTTAATATAGTGAGTGAAAGTTGCTCAGTCATGTCTGGCTCTTTGTGACCCCATGGACTATACAGTCCACAGAATTCTCCAAGCCAGAATACTGGAGTGGGCAGCCTTTCCCTTCTCCAGGGGATATTTCCAACCCAGGGATAGAACCCAGGTCTCCCGTGTTGCAGGCAGAGGCAGACTCTTTATCAGCTGAACCAGAAGGGAAGCCCCACTTAATATAGGGCTTTATTTATTTATTATTGTTTTGTAGTAAATTTCCTTGCATATTCTAGATATGATTTTCTCTCTTATTATTCTTTTTTATGGATTATTTATTTATTCTGGACACCTGTCCTTTGCTATATGTACTGATTGCAAAACTTTTCTTCCAGCTTCTTGCTTGCCATTTCATTTCTTAAAATGGTATCTTTATATTTGTAAAAGTCCTGATTTTAATGAAATCCAACTTTCGTTAAAAATTATGGCTAATAGTTTATTCATACTAAGAATTTCTTTCCAAAACTCAAATTTGTGAAGAAGTTTTTCAATGTCTTCTAAAAGCTTTGTAGCTTTGGCATTAGCTTATCTCCTACCACAACTGACATAAAATGCTGCAGTCACATCAGACCGCCAGTGCTCTTTAGGTGGCTCAGGTGTTAAATTCATTTGTTAAATTGGCACATGCTGCAACTCCCATTGTCTTGTAAACTCTTACTCATCTTTAAATCTGCTGTCTGTTCATGTTATTTCAACTTACTTAAGATAGATTTACCTCTCTTTCTCTCCCTAGAACTTTGTAGGTCCGTATGACCCAAATCAGATTGATATAAACAGTTGTGCTTT
The DNA here is from genome assembly GCF_042477335.2 of Ovis canadensis. Lineage (NCBI taxonomy): Eukaryota > Metazoa > Chordata > Mammalia > Artiodactyla > Bovidae > Ovis > Ovis canadensis. The sequence goes on along the minus strand of NC_091269.1, from coordinate 29,807,091 downwards.
TGCCACTAGACAAGGCGGCTTCCTTGTTACATTGACTAAATGGTTAGTTACATTTTAGATTTAAGTAGTTTATATACACACCACATGACAATCTTTGATGTGGCATTTCATGAACAATAATGAATTATTGTCTTAATGCAATTAGTATATTGGTAAAATAATTATCAAACACTCCGAGGAGCCTCTACCAAGTTTGAATTGTTGTGGTAGGCACTGATGATACAAAAATGATGAAAAAAAGACAAACTAAAACATACTGCTCTATTTTTATGGCATTTACAATTTACAAGATAATGTATTGATTATCTTAAGAGAGATATGGAGGAGGCAATTCTGAGGGTCCACAGAGGATATACCTAGAACAAGCTCAGGGAAGATGTGTTGGAGAGAACCGTGTACATAGAGCCAGAAATGTAACTTAGGGCTTGGATTAGTAAAGTCTAACAGGATATCAATTTTTAAGAGTTCTCTGAAAAACCTGTTCAGAAGACTCTTGAGAGTCCCTTGGACTGCAAGGAGATCAAACCAGTCCATGTTAAAGGAGATCAGTCCTGAATATTAATTGGAAGGACTGATGCTGAAGCTGAAACTCCAGTACTTTGGGCACCTGATGCAAAGAACTGACTCACTGGAAAAGACCTTGATGCTGGGAAAGATCTCCAGAGTGCTTATGTTGGTTCTAGGGACCAGCTCCTGAGAGCTCGTAAGAGAACCTTCTCCATATCTCTATTATGATAATCAACATAATATATTTTAATTGTCTGCTGAGTCCCATTAAATTGTATATGCTTTAAAACACAAGCTGTGTACTGTTTTATCATTTATTACTTTTGTTGTTGTTTTTAAGAAATAAGTATTCTCTTTATCCCATCTGGTGACCAAACTAAAAATGCATGGATTCCCTGGAGGTTGTACATGGTTAAGAATAAAAGAGACTGGATTTCAAAAGGCCAGATGTTAGGAACACGCCACATGAGGTGTCACTGATGTTGAAAGCCTGTGATTCAAACCAAGCGGATGAGGCAAAATTGGTTCTTTTTATTTGATTACAGCAAGAAGTAAAAAGGCAACTTAGCTAGGGAAAAAGAGAGAATCAGCAGAAAGAAAGAGATGGAAGAATGGAATTGTCATGGTCCTGGTGTGGGGATATATCCACAAAGTCTTCCCTTAACATGGGGGCCTCTAAGGATGTAGCTGGACACTAACGAGGCTATTCTGGTGTAAGGAAATGAAGTTTGGTGATGTTGGCTTGGCAGTGAAAACTGCCTACAGAAAAATGTAGCGATTTGGGAGTGTGGATAGTGTAGAATTTGGGGAGAGATGTAATATGGTGAGAGAGAGCAAAAACAATCCCCAGTTGCCGTGAGAACTGAGTTTGTCTGGCGGAGATTCATAGATTTCCAATAGGTAGGCATAAGGTAGTCTGTGAAAGAATCTGGAAGGATGAGTCATTTCTCTGCCACCAAATGGGGTTACTCCCATTAAAGAGAGCCTAGAACTCCATCTGGATTTTTTTTTTTAACTGGAAAATTTCTTTTAAATTGGAGTATAATTGCTTTATAATGTTGTGTTAGTTTCTGCTGTACAGGTAAGTAAATCAGTCACCCATATTTATATTCTCTCCTCCTTGGATTTCCTTCCCTTTTAGGTCACCATAGAACACTCAGTAGAGTTTCCTGTGCTATGCAGTTCATTTTTATTAGTTACCTGTTTTATATATAGTACTGTATATATGCCAATTCCAATCTCCCAACCCATCCTACAAACAATAAATACTGGAGAGGGTATGGAGAAAAGGAAACTCTCTTTTGAGTGTGGGTTGCAGTGGTGAAAACACCAGATCCTAGCCACCAGACCAGGGGTCAGTGACAAAGGCTCTGGCCTTTGACTTTACAGAAAATAGTTTCCACAAAGACAAAAAGTAGTGAAGCAAATAAAGTGTCTACTAAGAGGAAAAAATTATAGCACATGTGGATATGTACACATCGATGGGAATAAAATTGGTAGAGCCACTATGGAGAACAGTGTGGGGCTTTCTTGAAAAACTAAAAATAGAAATACCGTATGACCCAGCAATCCCACTCCTGGGCATATATCCAGAGAAAATGATAATTAAAAAAGATACATGCACCCCAATGTTCATTGCAGCACTGTTTACAATAACCAGCACATGCCTGTGTACTCAGTAGCTAAGTAGTATCTGACTCTTTGTGGCCCCATGGACTGTAGCCTGCTAAGCTCCTCTGTCCATGGGATTTCCCAGACAAGAATACTGCTGTGGCTGACCAGTACATGAACACAAACTAAATGCCCATCAACAGAAGAATGGGTAAAGAAGATTTGGTACATATATACAAACAAATATTACTCAGCTATTAAAATGAATGAAATGTGACATTTGCAGAGATGTGCATGGACTTAAAGACTGTCTTAGAGATTGAAGTAAAAAGAGAAAAACAAATATTTTATATTAATGCGTATGTGTGAATCTATGTAAATGGCACAGGTGAACTTAATTCCATCTGGATTTTGAGGGAGGCAGTCATCCTTCCCTGAACTGGGGTTCAGCTGGGGACCTGCAGAGGGAGAAGGCTTCAGATGCTGAGATCAGTTTTGGATGCTGTCCAGGCTGAAAGCTAGCTGGGATACCACTCATCCTGAGGCAGGAAGCAGATGGGCACCCCAGGGTAAAGCAATTGAGGATTCATTCCCTATTGACCAAATCTCTCAGACAAGAATAGCAAGACGATTAAGGGAGAAGGCTGGGCCCTGCCCAGATCGCATATCTCTCACTCCTGATGTCAGGAGACCTTCTCAACCACATGTGCACAGAAAAGCTCCTTGTAGGCCAATGAGGGGAGCAATGTCAAGGGCAAGGAATGTCCCACCTAGGTGCCTTTTTGGTAAAATCCATCTTGGATAAGAGATGCATGCACATACATGGGAGGATCCTGAGATATACTAAATGTGGACTGTGAACCAGGAAACTCAAAATGATTGGCCAAAGGAACCCAGAAGAAATAACCCATAAAAGTAATTCGAACTGCCATGAGGGTGCGACTCAGCGACTCTCTCTCCCTGAGTCTGCCCATATGCCTAGCCACACGTACTGTACTTTTTTTCTCTTACTAAGTTCTTTACTTGATCCACTACTTTGTCTTTGTGGAAATTCTTTTCTGCAAAGCCAAATGCCAGAGTCTTTGTCACTGATGACTGGTTTAGTGGCTAGGATCTGGTACTTTCACTGCCGCGACCCAGCCTCAATCTCTCTTTGGGAATCCAAGCCCTGCTCCAAGCAGGTGCAGGCTGAGGCCACCTGAGATCAATCCCAGACACTGACTAAAGTTCAACAGCAAGCTGCTGCTGCTAAGTCACTTCAGTCGTGTCTGACTCTGTGTGACCCCATAGATGGCAGCCCACCAGGCTCCTCCATCCATGGGATTTTCCAGGCAAGAGTGCTGAGGTGGGGTGCCATTGCCTTCTCCGTCAATAGCAAGAGCAGAAGACAAAAGAACTTCACAGACTGGAGATGCAATGCCACTCCTTGAGGGAGGATAGTTATCTAAGATGACTTCCCCTCTTCTACCTGCAGCTGTGGTGGAAAGGGGCACACAGACCTATAAAAAGAGAAGTGAGAAGCAGGGTTGAAGACCTTAAGACAGGGGGAAGTAAGGCACTGAGGATAGTGATGGAAATGATAATGCTTGAATTTGACTGAATATTTACCCAAACAAAGCATAACTTTAAAAGAAAAAAGAATGACTGGAAATATCATGATTTTGTTAACCTTTAGCCACTGAGAAAGAATGGGGTCTTGAGAAAGGAAACCCAGTTTATTTCAAAACAAAGATAGTTTTTTTTTTTAATCATCCTGCAAACATTTGGTTTTGCTGTCCAATTTGTACCTGTGAACAATTGCAGTGAAGGAGTATTTTGACATTTAGGGCACTTTCCCATGGAATAAAAATGCTTTCACTCTGGGGATTTGCAACATAAATGGTGCTCAACTAATATTATATTCATACTTTATTACATTATTTTTACATGACAATAACTGAAATGGGTAAGGATAGAATTAGTATTTCTTAGTCTGAAGAAACAGCCTCAGAAAAGTTGTGACTTCAGATATACAGGCCAGTGATCAATCTGCTGCCCCAAACTGCCTAGTCAATATCAGTGACAATTACTCTTGGATTGAGAATTCTCGAGGCTTGGTACAGAGACAGAATCAATTGCATCAGAATCAATTGGAATATTTGTTAAAAATGTATATTTGTTGGGGGTGAGAGGGAGTTTGAAGAGGGAAGGTGTATATATATATGTATTATACAGCAGAAAGTATCACAACATTGTAAAGCAATTATACTTCAATTAAAAATAATTTTTTTTAATGTAGATTTTTGCCCTCGGATCTGATCTACTGCATCAAGATACACATGAGTTAATAGCATCTTCATCAGGTTGCCCTGATTATTTACTGCTCCCCCAAATGTGAGAATGGCCATCGACCAATAGCATTGCTTCTTTTACTGAGGTATCATCTTGAAATGGCCTTGGGGTTTAGTTTTGAATAGGGCTAAAAAGGTACCAAATTCTGTTTTTGAAATTTGTAACTGAAGGCAAAAGAGAAGGGGACAGCAGAGAATGAGATGGTTAGATAGCATCACAAACTCAACAGACATGAGTAATTTGAGCAAACTCTGGGAGACAGTGAAGGACAGGGAGCCTGGAATGCTACAGTCCGTCTGTGGGGTAACAGAGTCAGACAGGGCTCAGTGACTGAACAACAGCAATTAAGGGTGCATTTAGAAGTCCTTTCCTCTTACCTCAAAAGAAAAACATATTAAAAAAAATATCATAGATCGCCGTGTGAGGTTGTGATTAAATCATTCATATTCTAAAATGCTATAGCTGACAACTTTGATCCCTGCAGACAGAAGTCATTGTAAAGCAGAATGTGCAAATGATTTTTCTTCTTACTAGTGAGATAACTAGCTTTCTTCTTTGTTATTCTTAGCTTCCTTTCCTATTTAGCTTCAGACCTTGAAGTCATCATCTGGCAAGAAATTTTCCTGTGCTCTCTTCATTTACTGCTTCTAGCAACCCTTGCAATTTATTCAGGTATATGGGTGCATGGCTGACACAAGCCCTATTTTGTTTCTGGTTTTGCACATGTCTTTCATTTGAAAAATAAAACTATAAGCATCTTAAGAAACTAAAAGAAAGGGGAGGATTATGATATGTGAGCCCATGTGTATTTATTAAAAAGCACACAAGGATGTCCCAGACCTGTGCAGCTGCAGGCTATGCAGCTGGGCTTTTAGAATGAACTGGAACTAGGCTCTGGATGCTCTGAGAGACTGACTTTCTCAGGCTGTTCATTTATTTTTGCTTTTTGGAGGTGCACTGTCTCTACCTTTTCTCTCTTTGCACATTAATTTCACTCTATTTTATGGACTTTGTCTCTTCTAAAACCTTGTGAATTTCGTCTGCTACATATTCTATAAATTCTTACTTTTAAGTAAACGCAGAGGCATTCTGAATCCAAATTCCCAGAGAGAGATTCTGACGAGCCCAGTTTGAGTCAGAAGAATATCTCTATCTACTCAGCGATGGCCATGGGGTAGGAACCTATTGCCAGCAGCATACCAGGTACTCATCCCCATGAAGTCCAACAGGCTGCCGAGAAATGGGGTCATTCCGGCTGTCAGATCCAAAGCAGTTTGGTTGTCTCTTTGCTTGTTTGGCTTTAGTTAAATTATTCTGAAATGTGCATTAACTGAGGCCAGTGTGAGTCAGGGCCTGACACCCTCCTCAGGTGTTGGGGAGAGATGTTCCTTTACACTAGCATCTGGCATGGGAAGATATGGGCCTGGAGGTCCCAGCAGCTATGCTGGGACGACAATGTGCTTGAGGATAAAACTGCCACTTAGACAAGAACAAAGCTGAAAATCAGACCAGGGCCTGATAATACTTGCTTTGTTCCTAAATTTTCAGTTATGCCATCTGATGTACTTTTCTCTAAGTTAATTTGGATTGGGTTTTTTCTCACCTAGCATGGCTTCTTTACGATTTTAAAATTCAACATCTTATGTTTAAAATTCAACCATTCTGCCATTGGTTCAATCCTATTCTGAATTAAGTTTACTTTACTTTCCTTCTACAGTTTGTTCTTTCTTCCCAGAGAAAGGAAGTATATGACAATGTTCTCCTTTAATGATAACATTTATAGCAACAGTAGTACATTATCACACATAATTATTTTTACATTTTGATTTATCCTATTCTCAGCATTAGATTTTTCTTTAACAAAGATATTTGTCTATGTTATTATTATTTTTTAAAATTTAAATCTCACTATCTACTGAATAACAAACTGCCTCTTTTGTTTGACAATTGAATCTTTGTTCACCTTTGAGCCTTCTATTATTACAATTTTTTTCTATGGTTTCAGCAATGTAGGTAGCTTCCTAGTGAGTGACTGCATCCTGGATTTTCTTCACTTTGGTCACATTCTTTGTTTTAGATTCCTAGACTTTAATCTCATATATGGAATTCCTAAACATCCTCTCCCTCAAATATCATCTCCTCTGGAAGTGTTCTTCTGATTCCTTATTTAGAAGTTATATTTCCTACATGCACCCCGATGTTCACAGCAGTACTATAGCATATAGATATGGAAGCAACCTAAGGGTCCATCAACAGATGAGTGGATAAAGAAGTGCTGTACACATAATAGATCATTACTCAGCCATAAACAAGAATAAAATAATGTCATTTACAGCAACACAGATGGATTTAGAGACTGAGTGAAGTAAATCAAAGATAAATATTGATGATATCACTTATATCTCTTATATGTGGATATAAGTGGATATTAATGCTATCATTTATATGTGGAATCTGAAATAATACACACGAATTTATTTGCAAAATGGAAACCAACTCACAGATATAGAAAATAAATCTACAGTTAACAAAGGGAAAAGGGGGAGTGATAAATTAAGAGTATGGGATTAACAGATACATACTACTGAATATAAAACAGATAAGCAGCAAGGTCTTCCTGTATAGCACAAGGAGCTATATTTAATATCTTGCAATGATCTATAATGGAAAGCAATCTGAAAAAAATACATGCATATATGATTGAATCGCTTGTTGTACACCTGAAACTAACACAGTGTTGTAAATCAACTAAATTGCAATAAAAAAAAGAAGTTATCTTTCCTCTTCTGTGCTCAGATTGTATATTATTTTGGGTTTGGAAGCAAAGAGGTTATATCTAAAATTTATATTTTGATACGTTGTTACATTGTTAGTAGTTGATATGTTCATTGAAATTTGGGATATGTTATGTCCTTTGTATGACTTCCTAGGTGACTCAGTGGTAGGAGACGTGGGTTTGACCCCTGGGGTCAGAAAGATCTACTGGAGAAGGAGCTGGCAACCCACTCCAGGGTCTTGCTTGGGAAATTCCATTGACAGAGGAGTCAGACGGCTATAGTGCATGGGGTCACAAAGAACTGGGCATGACTTAGCGACTAAACCGCCCCCACCTTGTCTTTTGCATAGCTCAATGTACTAAGTCAGTGCCTTGCACAGAATAGATACTAAGTAAATGTTTAAAGATGGACAACAACAACAAAAAAGATCACACATAAAACACAACACAAATGTACCATCCATGGAAGTTCTAAGATATAAAATTCAGCTTCAAGTTTACTTTCGTCAGACTATTTCATAATATTTTTCAATGAAAAACTTAAGAAAGGAAAAGGTAATTTTCATATAGTTGCGGAAATTCAGTAGGTAATCAATGCACTTTGAGAATCATTTTATATGATGGTCTGTAGCCCTGGGGACATCCTACCAAGCAGAAAATTGCTGGTATAAGTGTGTATACCAGCTGTATTTCAAAGTTAAGTAGTCTGTTTTATAAAAGGAATTATTCAAATATGTGGAAAAGCTTTTCCTTGTGGAAATCAGTAACTAAAAAAAGACTATCCTCAAAAACATCCTTCCTTTTTGCTTCTCTAGGGGAAACAAAAAGACAACTTAAAATAAATAAAATGTCATCCAACTTCCCATCTAACATACATAGCAGTTAAAAGAAAAAAACCAAAAACGAAGAATAAACATATATTTCAGTTCAGTTCAGCTCAGTTGCTCAGTCGTGTCCGACTCTTTGCGACCCCATGAATTGCAGCACGCCAGGCCTCCCTGTCCATCACCAACTCCTGGAGTTCACTCAGACTCACGTCCATCGAGTCCGTGATGCCATCCAGCCATCTCATCCTCCGTTGTCCCCTTCTCCTCCTGCCCCCAATCCCTCCCAGCATCAGAGTCTTTTCCAATGAATCAACTCTTCGCATGAGGTGGCCAATTTAACCAGAGCCAAACTGAACCAAATGCAAAGGGGAAGGCCTTCTAATAAGACTGTTTATTAGAATGGTCTCCTAATAAAAATGTTAACAAGCCACTTGGTGTATGAAAAATTCTAGGGACCAACAAAGCACCAACTGCAGAGTGTGACTACAGAAGAAATGAGAGAGGAAATACAGAGAGACATATGCGTGTGCATGCACACACATACACACACAGATTTTTAAAGAGAGCCACTAAAACTGCCAATTTTTTGGCATCTAATTGAGTGTAATTGCTCTCGTGGTATTGGTAACTTAACCACCAAGAACTTCCTTTAGCCATTCGACTTCTTTCCTGGGATCAGTCATCCTGAAGGTTTTCCACTCCTTGAACAGAAAGGAGGAAAATGATCAAGGCAGACATCTGAGCAAACACAGGCTATTTATACACAGCATGTGTTTTCTAGAACTGATCCTGTACCTGATTTGGTATATCAATTATTTGTACCCTTCTGCCTCCTCTTACGCAAACTCAAAGCTGTGCCATGCCTTGCTGATTTACTCTGATAAGCTCTCAATGCCTGCCTCTAAGAGCAGCTTGCATGCCCTTGAGTAATTCACTCACATAGTATCCATATCTGACCTGGAGTGTGTTAACTGAGAATAGTAAATAACAAAAGTGAGTCTTCAAATATGAATATGTGTTCTAAAATAAAATTAACTAACATTAGTGATTTAGACCAATCAATTAAAGAGGAAGAAGCAGGTCTACATTATATGGAGTAATTTGGCATAGTCCCATGTATTCTATAATTTATAATACACCTAAAAATTGTCAGAAATGATTCTTCCCAATCAAAACAGAAACTCAAGTAATTCTAAACCATTCTCTTAACCACATTTTCAGATTTTCTTTCATAGAATCATTCTTTCACAAAAGCAGACCTGTTGCCAACAGGGAGATTCACTTGATACATGAAAAGTAAGAGAAAAGATTGTGGCAACATTATAAATATTAGTTACCACCACTGATAATACACAAAGTGTATTATTGATTTAATGATAATAATGAGAAAATCTAATGCAAAGAGCCAACTCACTGGAAAAGACCCTGATGCCAGGAAAGATTGAAGGCAGGAGGAAAAGGGGGTGACAGAGGATGAGATGGTTGGATGGCATCACTGACTCAATGGACATGAGTTTGAATAAACTCCAGGAGATGGTGAAGGACAGGGAAGCCTGGCATGTTGCAGTCCATGGAGTCGCAAAGAGTCAGACTCGACTGAGCGACTGAACTACAACAACAAAAATGAGTTGGAATTTTTTTTAATTTATTTTTTAATTGAAGAATAATTGCTTTACAGAATTTCATTGTTTTCTGTCAAATCTCAACATGAATCAGCCATAGATTTACATATATCCCCTTCCTTTTGAGCTTCCTTCCCATCTGCTTCCCCACCCCACCCCTTTAGGTTAATACAGAGCCACTGTTTGAGTTTCTTAGCTATATAGCAAATTCCCATTGGCTATCTATTTTACATATGGCAATGTAAGTTTCCAGGTTACTCTTTCCGTACATCTCACCCTCTCCTCCCGTCTTCCCAGGTCCGCAAGTCTATTCTCTATGTCTGTTTCTCCATTGCTGCCATGTAAGTAAATTCCTCAGTACTATTTTTCTAGCTTCTGTATATATGCATTCAGTTCAGTTCAGTTCAGTTCAGTCACTCAGTTGTGCCCGACTCTTTGTGAACCCATGAATCGCAGCACGCCAGCCCTCCCTGTCCATCACCAACTCCCGGAGTTCACTCAGACTCAAGTCCATCAAGTCCGTGATGCCATCCAGCCATCTCATCCTCTGTCATCCCCTTCTCCTCCTGCCACCAATCCCTCCCAGCATCAGAGTCTTTTCCAATGAGTCAAGTCTTCCATGAGGTGGCCTAAGTACTGGAGTTTCAGCTTTAGCATCATTCCTTCCAAAGAAATCCCAGGGCTGATCTCCTTCAGAATGGACTGGTTGGACCTCTTTGCAGTCCAAGGGACTCTCAAGAGGCTTCTCCAACACCACACTTCAAAAGCATCAATTCTTCAGCGCTCAGCCTTCTTCACAGTCCAACTCTCACATCCATATATGACCACAGGAAAAACCAGAGCCTTGACTAGACGGACCTTAGTCAGCAAAGTAATGTCTCTGCTTTTGAATATACTATCTAGCTTGGTCATAACTTTTCTTCCAAGGAGTAAGCATCTTTTAATTTCATGGCTGCAGTCACCATCTGTAGTGATTTTGGAGCCCCAAAAATAAAGTCTGACACTGTTTCTACTGTTTCCCCATCTATTTCCCATGAGGTGATGGGACCAGATACCATGATCTTCATTTTCTGAAAGTTGAGCTTTAAGCCAACTTTTTCACTCTCCTCTTTCACTTTCATCAAGAGGCTTTTTAGCTCCTCTTCACTTTCTGCCATAAGGGTGGTGTCATCTTAGAGTACTATATTTATCTTACTCTTTCTGACTTACTCCACTCTGTATAATAGTTTCTACACCTAGTTTCATACACCTCATTAGAACTGACTCAAATGTGTTCCTTTTTATGGCTGAGTAGTATTCTGTCGTGTATACGTACCACAACTTCATTATCCTTTCATCTGTTGATGGACATCTAGGTTGCTTTCATGTTCTGGCTATTGTAAATAATGCTGCAGTGAACAATGAGATACATGTGTCTCTTTCAATTTTGTCTTCCTTAGCCTATAGGCTTAGGAGTGGGCTTGCTGGGTCATATGGTGGTTTTATTTCTAGTTTTTTAGGGAATCTCCATACCATCTTTTATAGTGGCTGTATCAATTTACATTCCCACCAACAGTGCAAGAGTGTTCCCTTTTCTCCACACCCTCTCCAGGATTTATTGTTTTTAGAATTTCTGATGATGGCCATTCTGACTGGTGTAAGGTGATATCTCATTGTGGTTTTGATTTGCATTTTGCTGATAATGAGTGATGTTGAGCATCTTTTCATGCGTTTGTTAGCCATCTGAATGTCTTCTTTGGAGAAATGTCTGTTTAGGTATTTTTCCCAGTTTTTGATTGGATTGTTTGTTTTTCTGGTATTGAGTTGTATGGGCTGTTTGTATATTTTGGAAATTAATTCTTTGTCAGTTGTTTCCTTTGCTATTATTTTTTCCTATTCTGAGGGTTGTCTTTTCACCTTGCCTATAATTTCCTTTGCTGTGTAAAAAATTTTAAGTTTAATCAGGTCCCACTTGTTTACTTTTGTTTTTATTTCCGTTACTCTAGGAGGTGGAACATAGAGGATCTTGCTTTGATTTATATCATCGAGTGTTCTGCCTATGTTTTCCTCTAAGAGTTTTATAGTTTCTGGCCTTACATTTAGGTCTTTAATCCATTTTGAGTTTATCTTTATGTATGATGTTAGGAAGTGTTCTAATTTCATTCTTTTACATGTAGCTGTCCAGTTTTCCCAGCACCATTTGTTGAAGAGGCTGTCTTTGCCCCATTGTATATTCTTGCCTCCTTTGTCAAAAATAAGGTACCCATAGGTGCATGGGTTTATTCCTGGGCTTTCTATCTTGTTCCACTGCTCTATGTTTCTGTTTTTGTGCCAGTGCCATACTGTCTTGATGTTTGTAGCTTTGTAGTATATATAATATGTATATGTATATATATATATATATATATATATATATATATATATATTAAGTCAGGAAGGTTGATTCCTCCAGCTCCATTCTTCTTTCTGAAGATTGCCTTGGCTATTAAGGATCTTTTGTGTTTCCATATGAATTGTGAATTTTTTGTTCTAGTTCTGTGAAAAATGTCATTGGTAATTTGATAGGAATCACATTTAATCTTTAGATTGCATTTGGTAGTATAGTAATTTTCACAATATTGATTCTTCCTACCCAGGGAAGAATGGGATATCACTCCATCTGTTTATGTCATCTTTGATTTTTTTCATTAGTGTCTTATAATGTTCTCTGTACAGTTCTTTTGTCTCCTTAGGTAAGTTTATTCCTAGATATTTTATTCTTTTTGTTGCAATGGTGGATGGGATTGATTACTTAATTTCTTTTTCTGATTTATCATTGTTAGTATACAGAAATGCAAATGATTTCTGTGTATTGATTTTGTATCCTGCAACCTTGCTAAATTCACTGATTAGCTCTAGTAATTTTCTGATACTTTCTACAGGGCTTTCTATGAAGAGTATTATGTCATCTGCAAACAGTGAGAACTTTACTCCTTTTTGTTTTTTTTGATCTGGATTCCTTTTATGTCTTTTTTCCTTCTCTTATTGCTGTAGCTTACACTTACAGAATTATGTTGAAAAATGGTGGGGAAAGTGGTCATTCCTTGTCTTGTTCCTGATCTTAGGTGGAATGCTTTTAGTTTTTCACCACTGAGAATAATGTTTGCTGTAGGCTTATCATATATGGGCTTTACCATGTTGAGGTAGGTTCCTTCTATGCCCATTTTTTAGAGTTTTAGTCATAAATGGGTGTTGAATTTTGTCAAAGGCTTTTTCTGCATCTATTGAGATGATCATATGGCTATTATCTTTCAGTTTGCTAAAATGGTGTATCACATTGACTGTTTTCCATATATTGAAGAATCCTTTTATCCCTGGAATAAAATCCAACTTGATCATGGTGTATGAGCTTTTTGATGTGTTGCTGAATTCTGTTTGCTAAAATTCTGTTGAGGATTTTTGCATCTATGTTCATCAGTGATATTGGCCTGTAGTTTTCTTTTTTGTGTGTTGTCCTTGTCTGGTTTTGGTATCAGGTGATGGTGGCCTCATAGAATGAGTTTGGAAATGTTCCTTCCTCTGTAATTTTTTGAAAGCGTTTTAGAAGGATAGGCATTAGCTCTTCTCTAAATGTTTGATAGAATTCTTCCATGTAGCCATCTGGTCCTGGGCTTTTGTTTTTAGGGAGATTTTTTTGTTTAACCACAGCTTCAATTTAAGTAATTGTAATTGAGTTGTTCATAACATCTATTTCTTTCTGGTTCACTCTTGGAAGGTTGAACTTTTCTAAGAATCTGTCCATTTCTTCCAGGATATCCACTTTATTGGCATATAGTTATTCATAATAGTCTCTTGTAATCCTTTGTATTTCTACATTGTCTGTTGTAACCTCTCCTTTTTCATTTCTAATTTTGTTGATTTGATTCTTCTCTCTTTTCTTCTTGATGAGTCTGGCCAAAGTTTTGTCAATTTTGTTTATCTCCTCAAAGAATCAGCTTTTAGTTTTATTAATCTTTACTATTGTTTCTTTAATTTCTTTTTCATTTATTTCTGCTCAGATATTTATGATTTCTTTCCTTCTACTAATTCTGGTTTTTTTTTGTTCTTCTTTTTCCAGTTGTTTTAGGTTTAAAGTTAGGTTGCCTATTTGATGTTTTTCCTTTTTCTTGAGGTAAGATTGTATTTCTGTAAACTTCCCTCTTAGAACTGCTTTTGCTGCATCCCATAGGTTTTGAGTTGTCATGTTTTCATTGTCATTTGTTTCTAGAAATTTATTTCCCTTTTGATTTGTTTAGTAACCAGTTTGTTATTTAGAAAGGTATTGTTTAATCTCTAAGTGTTTGTGTTTCTTACAGTTTTTTTCTTGTAATTGATATCTAGTCTCATAGCATTGTGATTGAAGAAGATGCTTGATACTATTTCAACTTTCTTAAATTTACTGAGGTTTGATTTGTGACCCAGGGTGTGGTCTATCTTGGAGAATGTTCCATGTGCATTTGTGAAGAAGGTGTATTCTACTGCATTTGGATGGAATGTCCTGAAGATATCAATGAGATCCATCTCATCTAATGTATCATTTAAGACTTGTGTTTCTTTATTAATTTTCTGTTTTGATGATCTGTCCATTGGTGTGAGTGAGGTGTTAAAGTATCCTACTATTATTGTATTACTGTCAATTTCTCCTTTATGTCTGTTAGTGTTTTCCTTATTGAGATCTTGGATTGATCCCTTGATCATTATGTAGTGTCCTTCCTTATCTCTTGTAATCTTCTTTATTTTAAGGTCTATTTTGTCTGATATGAGGATTGCTATTCCAGCTTTCTTTTGCTTCCCATTTGCAGGGAATATATTTTTATATCCTCTTACGTTCAGTCTATATGTGTCTTTAGGTCTGAAGTGGGTTTCTTCTAGACAGCATATATACGGGTCTTGTTTTGTATCCATTCAGCCAGTCTGTGTCTTTTGGTTGAAGCATTTAATCCATTTACATTCAAAATAATTATTGATATATATGTTCCTATTGTCACTTTCTTAATTGTTTTGGGTTGATTTTGTAGATCTTTTTCTTTCTCTTGTATTTCTTGACTACAAAAGTCTCTTTAACATTTATTGTAAAGCCAAATTGGTGGTACTGAATTCTCCTAACTTTTGCTTATCTGAAAAGCTTTTTATTTCTCCATCAATTTTGAATGAGATCCTTGCCAGGTGCAGTAATCTTGGTTGTAGATTTTTCCCTTCCAGTACTTTAAATATATTCTACCATTCCCTTTTGGCCTGCAGAGTTTCTGCTTGAAAGATCAGCTGTTAAACGTATGGGGTTTCCCTTGTGTGTTACTTACTGCTTTTCCCTTGCTGCTTTTAATATTCTTGATTTGTGTTTAGCCTTTGTTATTTTGATTAATATGTGTCTTGGTGTGTTTCTCCTTGGGTTTATCCTGTATGGGACTCCTTGCGCCTCTTGGACTTGATTGACTATTTCCTTTTTCATGTTGGGGAAATTTTCAACTATAATCTCTTCAAAAACTTTCTCATATACTTTCTTTTTCTTTTTCTTCTGGGATCCCTATAATTTGAATGTTGGCCTGTTTGATATTGTCCCAGAAGTCACTGAGACTGTCTTCGGTTATTTTCATTCTTCTTATTTTATTCTGCTCTTCAGAAGTTATTTCCATCATTTTATCTTCCAGCTCACTGATTCGTTCTTCTGCTATTGATTCTTTCCAGAGTATTTTTAATTTCAGTAATTGTGTTGTTTGTCTCTGCATTCTTATTCTTTAATTCTTCTAGGCCTTTGTTAATTGCTTCTTGAATTTTCTCTATTTTGTTTTCAAGGTTTTGATCATCTTTACTATCACTATTCTGAATTCTTTTTCGGGTAGTTTGCCTATTTCTTCTTCATTTATTGGACTTCTGTGTTTCTAATTTGTCCCTTCACAGCTGAGTGAGGTGGTAATCCTGTCTGCTGATGATTGGGTTTGTATTTTTGTTATGTTTGTTCTTTAGATGAGGTGTCTTGCACAGGGTGCTACTGGTGGTTGGGTGATTCCAGGTCTTGTATTCAAGTGGTTTCCTTAGTGAGAGGTCTCACTATTTGATACTCCCTAGGGTTAGTTCTCTGGTAGCCTAGGATCTTGGAGTCAGTGCTCTGACTGCAAAGGCTCAGGACTTGATCTTGAGTTTTGTGTGGTTCTGTATATTCTTTTCCACTGGTCAGGTACTTCTGTCCACTGTCAGCTGGTGTTCTGCATGCACTTCTGTGTCTGAAACTGTATTCCTGATGTATCCGTGGAGAGAGATGTACTCCGTGTCCACTTACTCCTTTGCCATCTTGTTCTCCTGTGTTTTCCCCTTTGTGCTTTCTAGTTTTACTAGCTCATAAGGTGGCTGGGCCCAGAGGCCTTTGAGTTGGTACTTCAGACCCGAGTCTGTACTGCAAAATGGCTGCTGATGTGCCATGAGTTGGAGTTTTTAGTAGAAGGGACAGTTTTATGGTTTACACCAACATACTAATAGTATAGAAAACACAGTTATTTGACATTATTTGACAGCATCTGGACAATATCTGAATACTAGTTCCCTTTATATCACTATATTGTTTTGATTTCTTTTTTATTTTAATGTAAAAAGTACAGATTTGAGAATGGAAAGTAAAGTAGCCTGTGGTGAAAGACAATGATACTATATCATTTGCTCTGTGGTGCAACTAAAAGTATGATATAATATATGTGAAAGCATACTACCTCTCACATTGTAGGTATATAATAAAAGTCTGTTGAATAAATATGATGAGTCAATAAATCTTAAGCTATTGTTTGGTTATAACTTTCGTAACATATATGTCTGACAGCTCATAAGACAGCCTTTCAGCAGAAATTATTTTACTGGCAATTGGATTTAAAGCAATAGAGATATAGAGTCATTATTTCATGATTTCCCTTAGCCCTGGAAATGGAGTTTGTTGATTTAGCATGGCACAGATTATTTATATTTAAAAGGTCACCTCTTTCCCCTGATTAGCTAGCATTATAGAGTTTAATTGAGAAACTCACATTTTAAGTCTATAAAAATGATAACAATGAAGAGTATTTCTTTGTGCTTTTAGCTTCTTCTTTGTAATTTTAGAGAGATGGAAATACCATCTGACCTGTCTCCTGCTAATCCTGTATGCAGGTTAGAAGCCTGCATGGAACTAATTGGTTCAAGATGGAGAAAGGAGTACAAAAGGGCAGTCTGCTGTTGTGCTGTTTGTTTAATCAATATGCTGAGCATATCATGAGAAATGCCAGGCTGGGTGAGATACAAACTGGAATCAAGATAGGTGGGAGAAACATCAACAACCTCAGATATGAGGATTATACCACACTAATGGCAGAAAGCAAAGAGGAACTAAAGAGCCTCTTGATGAAAGTGAAGGAGGAGAATGAAAGAGCTGGCTTAAACTAAACATTAAGAAACTAAGATCATGGCATCCGGCCCCATTACTGCCTGGCAAGTAGAAGAGGAAGGGGTAGAAATAGTGGCACATTTCCTCTTCTTGGGCTCCAAAATCACTGCAGATGGTGACTGCAGCCATGAAATTGGAAGACGATTGCCTCTCGGCAGGAAAGTGATGACAAACCTAAACAGCGTGTTGAAAAGCAGACTTTACTCTGCCAAGGTAATGTCCATATAGTCAAGGCTATGGTCTTCCCAGTGGTCACATATGATTGCGAGAGCTGGACCGTAAAGAATGCAGAATGCCAGAGAATTGATACCTTTGAACTGTGGTGCTGGAGAAAACTCCTGAAAGTCCCTTGGCCAGCAAGGAGATTAAACCAGTCAATCTTAAGAGAGATCAAACTTGCATATTCACTGGAAGGACTTAAGCTGAAGCTGAAGCTCCATTATTCTGATCATCTGATACGAATAGACGGCTCATTGGAAAACTCTCTGATGCTGGGAAAGATTGAGGGCAGGAGAAGAGGGTGTCAGAAGATGAGATGGATGGGGTATCACCGATGCAATGAACATGAACTTGGGCAAACTTTGGGAGATGGTGAGGGACAGGGAGGCCTGGTGTGCTGCAGTCCATGAGGTCACAAAGAGTTGGACACGACTGGGCAACTGAACAACAACAACATCTGAAATCATCTCATGTATAAGGCACTGGAATGATACTATGTTGGACTTAGAGTTTCTAAAAATTTAAAAATTCTTTTTAATCAACAGATAGACGTGTTATATTGTAATTGTCTGGGCATTTGGAAGGCCCAAGCATCTCCCATTTATGAGAATTTGTCACACTGGGCTTTGTCATGCCACACCTCCAATCACCTTACTCATCAAGTGGCCTTGTAGGGAGGCAGATCTGCCTACGCTGGCAGTCCCTGGTGCCCCACACCCCTTGTATTCCCTAATATAAGACTTCTTGGTTTTTGGTGACTGTTTCACCCCCTACTGATAAATCTGGCCTTAGCTATCAATCTATGTCATTTCTCCACTGAGGTTCTTTACATCATAGCCAGGTCTTGTTGACAAGGTGGAGTAAAGCAAGCATGCAATTATCTGGGTAATTTAAGCCACCACCATGCTTTGTCTCTATTACCTGGACAATTCACTAGAGAGGAAATCAATAGTGAAGAGATTATTAACGTGCGATTATTCAGGCAATTTAAGTCGAAGCAATGTTTTCGCTTGAATTATCCAGATAATTCCTTCAAATCTTTATTTTGCTTTGCTAATTGAAAGCTAACCTTGATTTAAAAAAATGGCTTAAGACAGCAAGTAGCCTGAGAGATCCCAGTTCAAACCTTCATCCTTGGAACTTTTATTGGTAGTTGATTTCATTATCTTTTTATAAGGTGAATAAAACATCTAACCTCAGGGACTTCCCTGGGGTCCAGTGGTTAAGAATCCACCTTGCAATGCGGGGAATGAAGACGTAATTCCTAGTTGGGGAAGTAAGATCCCACTTGCCGTAGAGCAACTAAGCCCACACACCCACAGGCAACTACTAAGCCCATTCCCTCTGTAGTCTGTGTGCCACAACTATCGAGCCTGTGTACTCAGCTAGATTGTCAGTGCACCGCAATGAAAGATCCCACATGACGCAGGAAGATTTGTGTGCCACTAAGAAGATCTTGTGTGCTGCAACTAAGACCTGACACAGTCAAAAAACAAACAAGCAATTGCAAAAACAAACAAAAAATCTAACTTCACACACAAGGCCCAGGTAAGTTAAGTGCTAGGTAAAGTGTCTATGTGACTGTGGAGAAAGATGAAGCCATATGGTCTTCACAGACCATCATCAAAACACTGCCACTTCCTTTGTTCAGTAATAATGGTCCAAAGGAAACTGTGTCAATAATACAGTCAATAATACAGAACCACACAAAGGCATTGTTCCTGCCCTATACATCGGAATTAACATATGTGTATTTATACATTTACATATGTGTATGCTCACATAGCCCATGACAAAAATCTAGATATAGGGCAGTTCAAGCACTCCAACTGGCTCCCTCGTGGCCCCTCATAACCAATTCCCCACCAGAAGTAACACCTACACTGCTTGTTTTTGACTTCATATATATGGTCTCACACAGTACATATTCTTTTGTGTCTGGGTTTTTTTCCCAGTCAATATTTATCTGTGAGATTCATCCATGGGTGTATGAATTTCTCATTGCTGTGTACTATTTTTTTTTTTTGTATGAATGTGTCACAATTTACTTATTCATCCTATTGTAGATGAATGTGTGTGTTATTTCCAGTTTGGAGTTCTTAAGAATAAAGTAGCTGTAAGTATTCTTAAATTGGAGAAGTCAGTGGCACCCCACTGCATTACTCTTGCCTGGAAAATCCCATGGGCGGAGGAGCCTGGTGGGCTGCAGTCCATGGGGTCACTAAGAGTCGGATACGACTGAGCGACTTCACTTTCACTTTCACTTTCATGCACTGGAGAAGGAAATGGCAACCCACTCCAGTGTTCTTGCCTGGAGAATCCCAGGGACGGGGAGCGTGGTGGGCTACCGTCTATGAGGTCGCACAGAGTCGAACATGACTGAAGCGACTTGGCGGCAGTAGCAGCAGCAGCAAGTATTCTTAAATAAGCAAATAAACAAACAAAAAAACTATCGCCATTCACCTGTAATTGCCCCTGGTTGAGGCAAAAGAATGTTATGTATGATATTGTATCTTCTGCAGTCCTTAGTCTGTAATTATGCAGATTATGTCATGGTTTTCTTGGGTTCAGAGAAAAGTGATACCTAAAGAAAGATACCCTGATACCTAAAGAAAGAGGGGATTCATTTATTTTCAAGATACTCACAGGCTAGGAGCTGAATTGTGAAGATGCCCCCTTCTGTTTCCCTCTTAGGACTCCCCTGGAGCTCACGCAGGAAACCTCGGCATCTCTCAACACATTTGCTCGTTATTATGCTCTTTTACCAGCCAAAGACCTAGAAGCACTGCTTCTGCACTTCGCCTCTTAATATTGTGCAGCTCAGCTAATTAATTCAAGCTGACAGCTTCCTAGTTCTAAACTCTCAAGATATAAATGAGATTGATTCTGCTCATTTTTTTCAAGCTGTGTGGTGTGTGTAGGATGAACACAAACCTGTTGACCACAGCAAGCCCAAAAGTGGGGCAGGCCCTTAGGTTCACATGGAGCAGAACCTTGTTCTAAACATCTTTCTGCACTGGTGGAGGCACTGGCTTCTCTTAGAAGTGTGTATGCTTGGGGCAGGTAATACGTCACTTCGATAAAGTGAGAAGCCCTCCCGAGAAGCTAAAAAGTATGCTTTAAGAGTATTGTTGAAAAGTTGCACAATTCAGCCTTTTCATTCTTCAAGTGATGATAGCATATAAAAATCAAAAATATCAAACAAAGATTACCTTGAATAAAAAATAGGGAGTTCTAGGGACTAATAAATGTTATATGCAGACATGTATGGAGCATTCATTTTATTCCAGGCACTGGTATTTGGAACTCAGAAGCAAGACAGATGACATGTCTCATGTACTTAATTTATAGTGGAGGAGACAAGATAAATGAAAATACACAATGTCTGCATAGGGTGAAGTCTGTAGGGATGAAGGGAATGAAGGGACAGAGAATGCTTACAGGTAATATTTAGGTGAGATGTTAGATATTTTTATGAAGGAGTGATATTTGAGCAGAGATTGGAAAGAAGCATGTGAAAGATGTGCCAGACAGGAGTGTTTGCAAAAATTCCCACATCAGTCATTTCTTTTGTTTTATTCACTAGTTTGTGGTATTTTTTAGATTCCACATGTAAGTGATATAATGCAGTATTTGCCTTTCTCTGTCTGATGTCATTTCACTTAGCATAATTCTCTCCAAGTACATCCATGTTGTTGCTAATGGCAAAATTTGGTTGCCAGTGCAGAGAGAGAAGCAGAGAGGGAAAATATAGGGGTATGGGACTAAAAGGTACTAACTATTAATTATAAAATAAGCTACATGGATATATTGTACAACATAGGAAATACAGCAAACATTTTATAACTATGAATGGAATATGGGCTTTAAAATTTTGAATCACTATATTGTATACTTGCTTATAAAATATTGTATAACAAATACACTTCAACAAAAAACAAACAAAAATAACCGCTGCTAATTAGATTAGAGACTGTCATAGGGCAAAGGAGAAAACATGGATGCCATCTTAGAGTCTGTTGCAATTTGTGGGTTTGACTAGCACTGAAGTATATGAATGGTGAGAAATGGTGAATTCACATTTTTATGATATAGTTTGATCTAAAAACTGATAGAATTTGCTGATAGTTTGGATTTGAGGTGTGAGTGAAACAAAGGAGTTAAAAATGATGCAAGCATGTTAGCTTAAATGAAAGGTATGCTATTGGCTGACATGGAAAAGACCCAGGGAGTCAAGGTCTGGGGTGCAGAGAATGAAGAGTTCACTTCCAGACAAGTTAATTTTGAGGCTTATATTAGTCATGCAAGCTTGGGTGCTAAATAACAAGATGTCTAATTCTGGAGTTGAAGGGAGAGATTAGACTGGAGA
Organism: Ovis canadensis; assembly: GCF_042477335.2. Taxonomy (NCBI): domain Eukaryota; kingdom Metazoa; phylum Chordata; class Mammalia; order Artiodactyla; family Bovidae; genus Ovis; species Ovis canadensis. Next base: position 29,785,427 of record NC_091269.1, on the reverse strand, counting down.
ATAGATGAGAAGATATCTTTAAAGTGAAGCCAAGATGACTTCATTAGACAGCTGTGCTGAACAGAACTGTCTCTTCCTTAAATCCTGGATTGTCTCACCTCTTTTTCCTTATATCTATAAACATTAGTTTCCAACTTCATCATTATCACAAACAAATATCCCTCATTATGATACTTAAGGTAGAAGTGTGGCCTAAAGGAGCTACTGCTCACCCAAGGTCAGGGACGGCGGCCGAGAGGAGCTACCCCATGCCCCATGTCAGGGGTGGCAGCCGAGATAATCACAATGGTGTGATTGCTCACCAAGAGCCAGACATCCTGGAATGTGAAGTCAAGTGGGCCTTAGAAAGCATCACTATGAACAAAGCTAGTGGAGGTGATGGAATTCCAGTTGAGCTATTTCAAATCCCCAAATATGATGCTGTGAAAGTGCTGCACTCAATATGCTAGCAAATTTGGAAAACTCAGCAGTGGCCACAGGACTAGAAAAGGTCAGTTTTCATTCCAATCCCAAAGAAGGGCAATGCCAAAGAATGCTCAAACTACTGCACAATTGAACTTATCTCACACACTAGTAAAGTAATGCTCAAAATTCTCCAAACCAGGCTTCAGCAGTACATGAACCATGAACTTCCAGATGTTCAAGCTGGTTTTAGAAAAGGCAGAGAAATCAGAGATCAAATTGCCAACATCCGCTGGATCATGGAAAAAGCAAGAGAGTTCCAGAAAAACATCTATCTCTGCTTTATTGACTATGCCAAAGCCTTTGACTGTGTGGATCACAATAAACTGTGGAAAATTCTGAAAGAGATGGGAATACCAGACCACCTGACCTGCCTCTTGAGAAACCTCTATGCAGGTCAGGAAGCAACACTTAGAACTGGACATGGAACAACAGGCTGGTTCCATTCAGGAAAAGGAATACATCAAGGCTGTATATTGTCACCCTGCTTATTTAACTTTGATGGAGAGTACATCATGAGAGATGCTGGTCTGGAAGAAGCGCAAGCTGGAATCAAGATTGCCGAGAGAAATCTCAATAACCTCAGATATGCAGATGATACCATCCTTATGGCAGAAAGTGAAGAGGAAGTAAGGAGCCTCTTGATGAAAGTGAAAGAGGAGAGTGAAAAACCTGGCTTAAAACTCAACATTCAGAAAACTAAGATCATGGCATCCGGTCCCATCACTTCATGGGAAATAGATGGGGAAACAGTGGAAACAGTGTCAGACTTTATTTTTTTAGGCTCCAAAATCACTGCAGATGGTGATTGCATCCATGAAATTAAAAGACGCTTACTCCTTGGAAGGAAAGTTATGACTAACCTAGATAGCATATTCAAAAGCAGAGACATTACTTTGCCAACTAAGGTCCATCTAGTCAAGGCTATGGTTTTTCCAGTGGTCATGTATGGATGTGAGAGCTGGACTGTGAAGAAAGCTGAGGGCTGAAGAATTGATGCTTTTGAACTGTGGTGTTTGAGAAGACTCTTGAGAGTCACTTGGACTGCAAGGAGATCCAACTAGTCCATCCTAAAGGAGATCAGCGCTGGGATTTCTTTGGAAGGACTGATGCTAAAGCTGAAACTCCAATACTTTGGCCACCTGATGTGAAGAGTTGACTCATTGGAAAAGACTCTGATGCTGGGAGGGATTGAGGGCAGGAGGAGAAGGGGACGACAGAGGATGAGATGGCTGGATGGCATCACCCACTCAATGGACATGAGTTTGAGTGAACTCTGGGAGTTGGTGATGGACAGGGAGGGCTGGCGTGCTGCGATTCATGAGGTCGCAAAGAGTCGGACACAACTGAGCGACTGAACTGAACTGATGCGACTTAAATTATTGTAGTTAAGTTCTGATTCCTTGATTACATTTTAATAATAGTTCCCTGCTCATAACTACTCCTGTTATTTTTCATTTCACCAAGGCTATTTTTCTTTTCTTTTCTTAAAAACACGTTTTACTCATTTATTCATTTTTTTTTTTATTTGGCCTGGTCTTAACTGCGGTACACAGGTTCTTCAATCTTTGTTTTGGCATAACCTTTTAAAAATTATCTTACTTCTCACTTTCTACATTAATTTCATGATGTTCTTGTTGCAGTTCAGTCACAAAATCATTTCTGACTCTTTGCAACCCCAGGGACTACAGCATGCCAGGCTTCCCTGTCCTTTACTACCTCCCAGAGTTACTCAAGTTCATGTCCATTAAACTGGTGATGCTATCTAAACATCTCATCCTCTCCTTTTGCCTTCAGTCTTTCCCAGCATGAGGCTCTTACTCATCCTCTATTCTGTACCCACATTCCATTGTGATCCATATAGACTATATTGATTTTATATTTAATTCAACAAATGTTTTTGGAGGATTGTTGTGCGCTGAGTTGTGAACTTAGTTTTACAAATATCTTGATTCTTTTTAATATCCCCTATTTTATGTTTGGAGCATTGTCTTGTAAATACTATTGCTAACACTAGTAATCATCATCATCATCATCCTTAATATATATCCAGGGCTGTACTCTTTACAAAGAATGTTCATATACATTGTCTCAATAAAGCCTGTCAATAAGATTATGAGGGAGATATTATTATCTCCATTTTATAGGCATTTATGTGGAATAGATATTATGGCACCTGCTCTAGTAAATAAGGAAGATACAGAGAAGGGTAGAAAAATGACACCTTGTTTCATTGGCTTATAATGTGAAATAATATTTACATTTAATTAGATAGAAAATGAGAACAGATCAGAGGTACAGTTGTTAAGCAATTAGAGGTGCGGTGGCCTCTTTTATAGGAGCAAACACTGTGAAGCATGAGGACAAAAAAACTAGATTTTCAGCAGCTCCAAAGATTAGTCATTTTAAGAGTGTGTTAAAAAAGTTGCCAGTCATTTTTTGTTTTTGTTTTTAGTATAAAGATGAATCTGAATTGCTGCCAGAAGTTGTATTATATCAGTTTGAATTATTCTAGGCCAACATACACAAGGTCCTTTACATTAGGGTATAAACATTCCTCCTATATTATTAGATAACTTAAGTTGTTGAGGAGTCAACAGGAATAAAAAGAACTTTACTTTTTTTTCTGTATTCAACACTCTCATTAACAACAAAAGGCCACATAAAGCTGCAAACCACAGGAATTTTCTTTTTCTTTCTCATCATTATCATGAGAAATATCCCTGTGTGGCTGCTTCCAACCAGTGTTGGTCTACTTAGTCCACTCAAAACATTCCTTCCTCATTATGAAAAATTATGTGAAGGAAGGAGTCCAGTGGATTCCTTCATCTTCTATATTAAGAAATTATTTTCAACATATTTTAATAACTTGTGATCAGAAGTTGCTGCTTTTGTTTAGGGCAAGTTTCCTTAGGTGTATATATTTTCTTTCTTGATTTCAACTAGCAATCAGGAAACAAGCTGTGTGATTTTAAATAAGTCACCTAATTCCTCGGTCCTTAATTGCCCTGGCTCTGTAGTGAGGAAGTCGAATGAAATGATCTCTATTCTTACTTCTAATTTAACAATTTTATGAGTCTGTGGCATGCATAATAAGCTCAATATAATACTCTGCTTGTCCTAGAACTTGTGGCCTTTCTTTTTTTTTTTCAAAGTTCTTGGTCTTGTCTGGTTTTTGTGTCAGCAATCTCATGTAGTCTTAAGGATTTAACTACCACATGAATATTTCTTCCTTACCCCCTGACAGGGATCTACAGCCTAGCATTCCCCAGCTGTACTTGTGGGGCACTAGGGCTTCCCAGGTGGCGATGGTTGTAAAGCACCCCACCTGCCAATGCAGGAGACTTAAGAGATGCGGGTGCGGTCCTCGAGGTGGGAAGATCCCATGGAAGTGGGCGTGGCACCTTACTCCAGTGTTCTTGCCTGGACAATCCCATGGACAGAGATGCCTGGCGGGCTAGAGTCCATGGGATCGCCGTCAGACACGACTGACCACACATGCAGGCAGAGTTCCTTCAGTCAGTAATAGCAATTCAACAGAAAAATAGTTCCATTGGAAATAATGTTTAGGATTCTGCTTACTCGATCCCCTACTTGGAGGTAAACAGACAACACAAAGCACATTAAGTGCTTTGAAAAATCTTGTACAGAAAGCTGCTGAAGTCAATGTTTTAAGACTGTGTAGGATACCAGCAGATGTCTTTATTTACCTATCTTCTCTTGAAACCTGCAAACCCTCAGTCAGCACAGAATGTGAAGTTCCTGGTGCTTGGTTAAGTCAACTGAGGTGAGGGCCCTTGCATATTTGTTCATGTGAGTCACTGGAAGTCTGAATTCTCACACTTTGATTTCTAAAACTGCAAATAATATTTTCACTTATAGTCTGTGCAGTGAAAAACCATTACCATAGTTTAAAATATCTAATTGTTCAAGGCAGACCAATAAAAAAAGAAAGGAAAAATAAAAGGAAACATTGGGTTAGGCAAATTTATTTGCTCATTGAATAAATGCTGCAATATTTATATTTTTTCCTTTTTACTTCAGTGATAGTAAGGACAATTGTTTAGATGGTTTGAAATGCTTACTTAATACTTAATGTGGAATTCAAGACACAACTGATTTGAGGGATATAAAATCTTTCAAAAACCAAATATTTCAGATGTGCTATGCGGTTTAAGAGAGTGTTCCTGAAATCATTTTATAATGACTTAATTCCTATAAGGAAGTTGGATGGTATTATTTTATGAAATCTAAGCATGCAAAATAAACTTCCCTATGACTGATCCCATCAGATAATAATAAACTTTTAAATAAATATTAGAATAAATTGGTGAACACCATTGTTTTTGTATACAAGTATATATTAGGTCTCTTTCAGAACTTATCCTAAGCTTAGAGCTACATAAACTTTGCTGCTCACCTGTGAACTGTGTTATTAAACAAGGTCATTCTTATCAGACGTCACAACTGCAGCTTACCTTAGTTAATTGTTAATAGCCCAGACTTGCGGCTTTTGGTAAACAAGTTATCAGGTCAGTGCTGTGTGGGACAGTTATTCAAAGTGAAAGTAATTCCTCACTATCTTTATGTAAGCATTAAACAAAAATCTTTTGTAAGAAAAAATCAAATGTCTAACTCTTAAGTGTCGAGAGAATATCTTATGTCTTATGCAAATAATACTAGTGGTCTTCAAACATTATTTACAGTAGAAACTCTCCATTAAATTCTATGGCTAAAATTTTGGTTTTAATTCTACAATATTATTTTAGAGAGGAGAATTTGTTCTTCCATTACAATTTCGTTGCTTATTTAATTTTTCCAAACAGTGAGTTTTCAAGAGGGAGAAAGATTTAGAAAAGCAAGTGTAAGATGCCTATACTGTTTAATAAGCAAAGCAAAACATTTAAATAAGTTGAGCACTGCCAGTCTTAACAAATCCCAAAACAAGTTTACCGTTAAAAGTTAACTTGGCCAAAGGTAAAAATTAAAAGCAAAAGGGAAAGAAATCAAATATATTGAAACTGTGAGGCAAAAATTCAGTGACAATTCTGTATTATAGTTTCTTTTCCCCTTCCCAAATATATACCAAAAGAATGAATCTTATTTAGGAAATACACTAGGTTCTTATACATTTTAAAGTGCTCAAAGGAATATATTTTTTTTTCCTGTTATAAAATCATGAATAAACAAGGGTAGAATTTTCCATATAATTTTCATTAAATGGCCAGACATTTCTTTGGAGGTTAGAAAACAAACATCAGTAAAGAGAGAATACAAATATTTCAACAAATAATGATGAGAAGTTTCAGGCATTTCTTATTCGTTCTCCTTAAATTCTCAGTATATTTTTTCACAGTCATAACCCAGGACTAAGTGTCCATCTCATTATGCTCTATTCTCAAAGTAAAGGTGACCTTTCCTGTTCAGAAAGTATCTCGGTCTCAGTCAACTAGAGATGGTGAGAGTGGGGGGCCCAGGGAAGTTTGTCTTGGTGTCAAGGTAAAGCAGACCTTTTCTGCTAGGGTATAAACTATGCACATTTCATCAGTTTAAGAAAGGTCTCTGACATTTAGCTAATAAACCCAGAAATACAGGGGTAGCATTGCTCAGGCTGGAAGACAGTTGGATCTCTCAATTAAACTAAGCAAAACATTCAAGAAAATGGAGGATTAGACAGCTCAAGATGGATATTCGAGTCAATTCTCTTTATTTTACAATTGAAAAATCTAGGGCCCTGAAAGTTTGTGTGACATAGTGAAGATCTCACAGCACATTAAAGTGTCAGCTAAGCTTTTAATCACATTCAAATCCAAGTATACTCCCTCATATGTTTCTTCTTTTGAGATATTCAATCAATAAGTGATTAGTGAATTTTTACAGTGAACAGAACACTGAACACTGACTAAGGAAATATACCCAAGAAATTAAAACCAATATAGGTATTTTTCAACAAGAAATAATAACTATGCTACAAAAAGTCAAGGAAAATTGAGGGCTTATCCTAACAGTATTAACATTATCAAAAGTTTATCTATGTAATTCATAGCTAATTGACACAAATAATAGAGTTTGGACAAATGAAGGAAATGATAAATAGTCACGGAAATTATTTACATTTCTTCTGTACTTGCTTACTTTTTGGGTAATTTGTGAATAAGAATTTCTTAGAATCTATTTATAAACTGAGTCAGAAAAGAGCAGTAGGAATCATTACAAATTTTAACTCTGCTTTGGCTTGGATCCCATAACTCTAATAATTTTATACAGATCCCTATTGGTATTTAGGAGATGCTGTAATACAGCATTCTGAAAATTACCTTTTATTCACTGTAGTTAGGCATAGGGCTAGACAGATGGTTATTCATGTTAATGTGACTGGCATTGGTCTATGAAGAATAATATAAGATAGGTCCACAAACTATTACTAGGACCACCATCTGGAAGACATCTTTAAATTTTATGGGAGAATCTCTTGCAGTTACCTTCACTTGGCTTGAGAGAATAGGAAGGGCTCTTCATTCTTTCCTCTCCCATTTGGAGGGTAAAACTTTGCGTCCGTCTGAGAAGATCTGAGAAGTTCTCCCTTTCAATGTCTCAAACTTTAAAAAAATTTCTGGGTTGGGATGAGTCAAATTTAACCTGATTCATTCTTTCACCTTAAAGTAAGCTTTTTATGTATCAAATTCCAATATGAAGAGATCTCTTATTTGAGTACTTAACACTTCTTCAGACTTAGTTGGGGAATCATTAAGAATTCTTGAACATCAGGAGAGGTTTCATTTAGCGTCCTACCACACAGTCTGTTGATATTAATCCTACTAAGAGTTGTGGCTCTATACTTTCTAGAAAAGGAAGTCTTAATAGTTACAATCTAGTTTAAACTGAGAAATGCTTGGGACTTGGGTTGAGGTTACTTGTAATCCTTAGCACTCTGGTCTATTCATTTATTTGGGAGGCTCGTGGTAGTGGAGGTTGTGATAGAGATCAAGCAAAGAGTTAAAACATTCTTTCATTTTCCTTAAGTTCTTGCTCTTTATATCCCCTTCCTTAACCTAAGCCACACCTCAGTTGCTGGTATTGTAGTTGGCATCTATGATAAAATGAATGTCTTTGGAATGACCACAAACCTGCTGGTTCTTGCTTGCTGAGATCAGCTCTACTTTGGGACAGACACTAAGGTATGGTTGTGCTGGCATTGCCAAGGCCAAATAAGCTGCCAAACCCCAGTTTGTGGCAAGGACTCTGTTCAGTATGTGGGAACTTGTGTGTGTGTGTGTATGTGTGTGGGGTGGGGGTGGGGGTCTTTGGTATTTACAAGCAAAATTTAAGGGCCCATGTGAGGTATAATGACGAACATGTTTAGAGTTAGAATAATGAGTAGAGAAAAGCTACTTATTTTGTTTATTGTCCAATCGATGCATGAGGATTTTCTGCAGCGTTCAGGTACTATCATCTCCTGTTCAGACCTAGTAACTACCTTTTCATGGACTTTTACATAATGTACACTTCTTGGCTAATTTCATGTCTGCCACAATAATAAGGTAGAAACACTGTTATACAGATATTCCTGCCTTTTCAGTTTCCTGATATCCTTTATTTAATGTTGATTACATTGATACTCATGGTGTCATAACCTCCACTGAACAATCCACATTCTATTGCATTCTAATGACTATCAAAGTTTGTTACTATGCTTTATGAAATATGACTTCAGATCAAATAAGTAAGATGCAAATCTTAGAATAGTCAGAATAATGTGAATATTCATGCCATTCATGGGTGTGTGCATGCTCAGTCCCTTCAGTCTTGTCTGACTCTTTGTGACCCCATGGACTGTACCCCACCAGGCTACTCTGTCCATGGGATTTTCCAGGCAATAATACTGGAGTGGGTTGCCATGCTCTCCTCCAGAGGATCTTTCTGACCCAGGGATTAAACCTGTGTCTCCTGCTTCTCCTGCATTGCAGGCAGATTCTTTACTCACTGAGCCTTTACCTGGAAAGCCCACCATTCATCGGTATTACCACTCTAAGATCTGGCTAGGCAGGGTCCTTATTTTCTTCTTGGGAATGCCTTCCTGAAAATATCTTAAGACTCCTTTACTGTGAGGGCCTGAAGTGTCGTCAGGGAAGGTGCTTAAGGGTTGGCTGATAAGTGCCTTTACATCAGTGAATATCACACAACTGTTACCTGGAAAAAACTGTCATTTAGGGCTCAGATCACCTATTTTCACTCTGATAAAAATGACTGTTAGCAATCTCTTCCTGCTTTTGCTTAGATGAAATCAGATTGAATCTCAGCTCTCTTTGTGCTGTGTGAAGCCCTCTCCATGTCAGACCCTGGATGGAACTAATATTCAGGATTTACCTTCCCTTCACCTGGGGGTATCTAGACTAGGCCAGAGGTCTTTACATTTCTTTAAACCTCAGAGGCCCTTGCTCTATTTGCTCTAGTTCCTACATATAAATGACCCAAATTTTGGTCTTAATCTTTTTCTTATGTCACACGACTGTATGTTCCTCGGTTCTTTGTCTCGTCACAACAAAGATTTGGAGCGACGGACATTAAAGTCCTTGGCGCATCACAGCTTTCAGGTTTTGGACAAACCGTGTTATAGCTCTTAGGCAAATCAATGTTACAGCTCTATTTTATTTAGAAGATAGCAGGAGAATCCATTCTCAAAGCATGAGGGCGTGCCAACCCAAAGACTTGAAGAGAAGAGAGTGGGAAGGAGAGAGAGAGAAAGTGCACGCACACGGGAGAGAAAGAGAAAGAGAAAGCGCTTTGGCTTCTCCTTTTGTATGTTTTTTTCCTCCACCTGGGCCTGCCCTATGCAAATTGAGCTTAGCCAGGAGTGCTGTTTGTTCCACCTGAAGTCTTTACTCTGGTCCTTGGACCTTCTTTTGTTCTATTTTTGCAGGCTTTTCCCTTCCTTGTCTTTTAGCCACCACCATTTTGGACTCCTTTTCCCTATTCTGCCTACCTAACACTTATAAGTGGTCTCTAAAGAGAACTGGCTATGATTCTGAGTGTATAGTCCAAGTCAGTTGTCTGATTTCTCTCAAGTTTTTGAGTGAGTTGGGCAGGGGAGAAACTTTCAGATGAAAAAATAACCTTCCATGACGATCTGAAGCTCTGGCCTCCAATGTTCATAAAGTCTCCTTTACAGGGACAGAAAAGACTGAGTCTGAGGAATTTCTACTGCCTGGACTAGAGACAAATCTATGCTTTCTGCCCCATCTTTTCTTCCCTGGCCCTCACCACAGTTCCCACTTGGTGCTCCATGGAGATGTCTGTGATTTATCATGTCAAGCAAGAAGAGGTACTATCAGACCCAATAGGAGAATAAACAGAAGCAACCCTAAAGAATCAATGCAAAATAGGAAAGAAGGATTTCAAAAGCAATTGAGCTGAAAGAGATTGAACCCCAAAATGGTGATCCTAAAAGGAACATCCTAAAAGAGGATTTCCAACTGGGAGTAATAGACTCTTTGCATGTGTATGTGCTAACTCTCTTCAGTTGTGTCTGACTCTTTGCAACCCTATGGACTATAGCCTGCCAGGTTCCTCTGTCCATGGGATTTCCCAGGCAAGAATACTGGAGAGAGTTGCCATACCCTTCTCCAGGGGATCTTCCTGACTCTGGGATAGAACCCACATCTCTTATGTCTCCTGCATTGGCAGGCAGGTTCTTTACCACTAGTGCCACCTGGGAAGCCTCAATAGAGTCTTTATTGTGCCCCAAAACCAACCCAAAACTATATGCTTCAAAAGAAAAGTACCAATGGTGTCTTTGGCATTGGTCCAAGCCAACAGCCAGTGTCCTGATCAGAAAAGCTAAACAGATGAAACATTAAGATGGATAATCTTGATCACCTTCTTAGAGCTGGGAGCATGCTTCCTAAAGCTACAAAAGCTTTCCCTCATCAGGGACAGGTAGAACGATGAAGTAAGCCAGAAAGAAAAACACCAATACAGTATACTAACACATATATATGGAATTTAGGAAGATGGCAATGACGACCCTGTATGCAAGACAGGGAAAGAGACACAGATGTGTATAACGGACTTTTGGACTCAGAGGGAGAGGGAGAGGGTGGGATGATTTGGGAGAATGACATTCTAACATGTATACTATCATGCGAAATGAATCGCCAGTCTATGTCTGACGCAGGATGCAGCATGCTTGGGGCTGGTGCTTGGGGATGACCCAGAAAGATGTTATGGGGAGAGAGGTGGGAGGGGGGTTCATGTTTGGGAAAGCATGTAAGAATTAAAGATTTTAAAATTTAAAAAATAAAAAACTAAAAAAAAAAAAAAAAGAGCCTTAATTCCTGGGCTCCAGTGAAAATATGTGACCTAGTCTTTGTTTTATCTTTTCTCAAGATAAAGTTACTTTTCTTGCTATACGTCAAGAGATAACAAAGGGGAAGCAGTTACAGATTCCTATGTTTTTCTTCCATAAGGACTCTGAGCCTGCTTCTGTTGTTGGGAAAACAAAATGTGAAAATAAATCATTGAGGCTTTTTGGAACAGATTAGTTTATAGGAAAGAAAAATTAGGACAACTGAAATATCAAAATAAAACTGTGACTCATAAACCAGAACTCTGATTAACAGTGTATTATGTAATTTATTATCAGAACCTGGCAAAAAGCAAGAGTACATTATATGAAACAACATTTATGGGAATAATATGATCATCTCATCTCTTTTTCTTAAAAATCTATACCACTAAACTACTTTTTCAGACAACATTTATTTTTTGACTGAAAACTGTTGTTTGGCAGGAAAAAATGATAAGATATTGCCAAGGTGTTTAGTCTCTGGGGTCGCAAAGAGTCGGACACGACTGAGCGACTTCACTTTCACTTTGAATTTTCTATGATATATTCAAGTGATGTAAATATTTCCCCAGTTCTCTGAATATTTCATAGTATTAATTTGATTGAAAAAGATACTTTCAGATATCGATTGAAAGTGATAAGGGAAATTAGAGCTCTCTACATTTCTACGAAATAAAAAATTAAACTAGTTGCTCAGGTATTTGGGTTTTGGCATTACATTGTGATATACAAAATTTTGTTGCTTGAAGCAAAATAACTATGCAAGAGAAGCATGTTTTTATGTATATTCAGGTTTGCTTTTACTGAAACCATTTATACAAGGGAAAAAGCAACTCCACAATGATTTAAGTAAACTATTTTAAATGCAAAATTCATGGCTTTCAAGTTTAAATACAGAGATAGATTATCTTGGTGAGTATGTCCCTCCTTAGGAATTTATTACAGATTTTTGGAAGCAAATGTACTTCTTTACAGCACTCTCCCTTTCAGACGGTTTGTTGTAGAGCCCAGTTTTCCAAACCAATAACAGTATCTTTCTGCTTCAAGAACAACAAGTACACTGCCCTGTGTTGATGGGCAGTTGTATGTTTTTTGAACACCACCTATTGAACACCTCATATGGGCACTGTGGATGGCATGAAGTAATCCTGCCCATACAAATCTTAGGATTTTGGTCAGAAAATACATCTTGACATAAATATTCACAATGAAAGTAATGACCCATGAGAGACTAAGAAGAGTACAATGAACTTCTACAGAATTACAAAGCACTGAATTGAAGCATTTTGTGTAAACTCTTTTCTTGATAAAAAGTATAAAACATTTTAGCCAGAGAGAACAGAATGGACAAAAGGGTCAAAGGAATGAATAAACTGTGTTTAGGAAATGGCCAATAATTCATTTTGTCTGAAGCATGGAAGACAGTAGAGACCATGTGATGTCAGGAGTTTGCACATGATGAGGAAGAAATCAGAGTCTAAGCTGTTGATGAGACAATCAGGAAGACACAACTGCTGGCAGCTGGGAGTGCGGACCCAGACAGTGAAAGAATGACAAGGCTGGGCCTGTAGATTCCGAAGTCATCTTCATAGAGGAGATAGTTGGAGCTAACAGGAGGGCATGACTTCAGAGAGCTAGGAATCAAGAAAACAAAGGTGGTGGAAAGAACTCAGGACACTGCTTGCTGCTCAGGGGTTGTAAGGAGGAACAAGAATGATTGGCAAGACAGAAAAGCAGGTTATTTAGCCCTGGTGAGAACATGTCAAGAAAAGGATAATCAAGGAGCAAATGGTACAAAAGACTAATGAAGATGTAGACCAGAAAGGCCTTGGGATTTGGAGATTAAGAAGCTACTGATGCTAACTTGCAGTCCACAGGGTCACAAAGAGTCAGACACGAATCAGCGACTAACATACACACTAAGTGGTAGCTCAGATGGAAAAGAATCTGCCAGCAATTCAGGAGATCTGGGTTTAGTCCCTGGGTTGGGAAATCCCCCTGGGAGAAGGGAATGGCAACCCATTCTAGTATTCTTACCTAGAGAATTCCATGGACAGAAGAGCCTGGCAGGCTATAGTCCATGGAGTTGTAGAGTCCGACATGACTGAGTGACTAACACTTGACCTGGAGGCATTTTGAGGGGCTTCCCAGGTGGTGCTAGTGGTAAAGAACCCGCTGGCCAATGGAGGAGATGTAAGAGACATGGATTCAATCCCTGGGTTGGAAGATATCCTGGAGGAAGGGATAGCTACTCACTCCAGTATTCTTGCCTGTAGAATTCCATGGATAGAGGAGCCTGGCAGGCTAGGGTCCATAGGGTTGCAAAGAGTCAGGACACAACTAAAGCAACTTAGCATGCACCTAAGGTATTTTTTAAGACGTGCATAATTTGCCACCGTAGAATAATTTACCAATGTATAACCTGGTCACTGTGAAAACTCCTCTTCTTCATGTCTGGAATTAACTACCCCCCAAAAATCTGCACAACCAAAGGCAATATATTAGCAGTGACTATAAACTTAAACTCTTCAGATTTTCTAAGGAAATCAAGTTTTATATTACTGGGATAAACCATCCTTCACTATGTGGAAAGACACATTCCACAAAGATACATGTTCAATCAACTTAAAACAACTGAACCTTTAAGCTCTTTCTAAATTTTGTTGTAAAAATGCAGTATGTGTCTAGAAAACAAATACACTGTACTCTAGATAAAAATAAAAACCTAAGCAAGGATGAAGCCCAAAGATTTGAATATGAGGAAAGTTGAGTAGCTTTTTCTTTTTTTCAAAATCAGAAACCTAATGTAAACAAAGGTGCACATTCTCAGAAACATCTTATCTTAGATGGGCATTCTTTAAAAGCCACCGTGCAAACTGAAAGCATCTAGCTTCCCTACTCATGTTGGTTCTTTGTTCTTTACTGTAAATACACTAATTGTTCATCTGTTTAACTAAGATCTGCCTGGCTAAAAAGCACATTAAAGGTGCTTGCCGCTATTGATTTTGTTATGAGCTATAGATTTGTACACAATTAAAAGGCTGCTTCGGAGAAGGCAATGGCAGCCCACTCCAGTACTCGTGCCTGGAAAATCCCATGGACAGAGGAGCCTGGTAGGCTGCAGTCCATGGGGTCGCTGAGGGTCGGATACGACTGAGTGACTTCACTTTCACTTTTCACTTTCATGCATTGGAGAAGGAAATGGTAACCCACTCCAGTGTTCTTGCCTGGAGAATCCCAGGGACGGGGGAGCCTAGTGGGCTGCCGTCTATGGGGTCGCACAGAGTCGGACATGACTGAAGTGACTTAGCAGCAGCAGCAAGAGGCTGCTTAGACTTATGCAAGAATATATGTAACGCTATCATTTTTTTCCATAAGTGGTTGTTTTTCAAGATGAATTTTCATAAAATGAGGCGTACCCTTGTAAGATTTATGACTTTCCAAGGAAGAGGTATACCTCCCTAAACAGCCATGGAATTTGGTAAAAAAAAAAAAAACTGCATAATTAAAGTGGCACTTTTCTGATCTTGCTGTTGAAATATTTCTAAAGACACTTTATAGGAATTTATTGGGATAGGTCTTTTCAACCCTATAACAGAAATAAATAAAGGTGTCCAATTTGAAGAATAGATTATTTTTAAATCTAAAATAATAGTTATACTTTTGAATGCTACAAACAAATGTATTTATATAAAAGATTATTAGGTTTAATGGCCAGAAGACGATTAAATGATCTTTTACTATCTACTTAAAAATCTTTCCAGGTTTAAACTATCATTTCTATGTGGTAAATAAAGATTCTTCATATTTTTTCTGTGTACATACACAAGTTTTCTTTCATGAAGAGAACATGAAGGTAAAGGAAATGACATGTGATAAGAAAAGGCTGAAGGAAAGATAATTAGTTTAAAAGTTAATGTTTCCAGTCATAATCATACAATCAAGAACCAAAAACTGAGTACCCTATAATACTTAACATTTTCTATTTAAAAACTAGTGGCATTTATCCATTGTTTAAAATCCCTGAAGTGGGTTCCATTAAATCTGTTATTTGGCAACTATATACATTTAGTAAATATCCTATTATCCAGGATCTAAGTAAATATATTCCAGTTCAATGAAAATCATAATTCATTAGTAACAAATATTAATAGCAAAATGATATCCACTACAAATTATTTATTTTTAATTGAAGAATAATTGCTTTAAATATTGCATTGGCTTCTGCCATACATCAACATGAATCAGCCACAGGTACGCATATGTTCCCTCCCTCGTGAACCTCCCTCCCACATCCCACAATTTCCCACCTCTCTTGGTGGCTACAGGGCCCCAGTTTGAGCTCCCTGAGCCCTACAGCACATTCCCACTGGTTATCTGTTTTATATGTGGTAGTATATATGTTTCCATGCCACTCTCTCCATTCATCACACCCTTTTGTTCCATCCCCTTCCAGTGTCCATATGTCTGTTTTCTATGTCTGTATCTCCATGTGGTCTATTTCCTATCTGACTAAAGCAAAACTGAAAATCGATATTGTTTGCTTGAGGGATTTATATGTTTTCTATGTATCTCTTTACTTGTTTCCAATTTAATCATTCTCAATGCTGTTACAGTATCATAGTTGTCATCTAAGGAAGGAAATTCAGTATTTGCCTTTAGGGGTTTTGGAATTGAGATTTTGTTCAAATGTGAACTCTACTAGGTGATCTTGGCCATGTTGCTTCCTTTTCTGAGTCTTTCCTCTTCTATAAGACAGGGATAATTATACTGAATTCAGAGTTCAGAGGTAACAAAGACATCACCTGGTCCAATAGCTTGACACTATTTTTGTAACTTAAAATTGATCAGTATACTTGCAGTCTCCCATCTTTTGATGTAAGACCAAGCCTTTTGCTTGATTAGGTGCCTGAGATGGATATCACTTAGCTTTTCTCATGTAAATTGTATTCACAATGCATCATGTAGGGTTTCAATTTTTTATTTTTATTGTCAAGTGGTAGCTTATAAACACAAAGCAAATTAAGGACTGGCCAACATTTTTACATTTTTTACCCATATTTTACAGCTATTTGTCTTACACCTACTTTCACAGATGTTTTGGGAGGCAGAGGAGAGCTTTCTAAGTTTCTAAGCTATTTGATTAATTTTCTATGTTTATTTGGTTTTCTGATGTCTAACTAAAATGCACAATGAATCTAACAAATGAAAGTTATAAAAAACTTAGATCAAAAGGATTATAAAGTTATAAAAAACTTAGATCAGAGATCAGGATTCCTGCATCAGGTGAATAGATCCATATTAATATTTTTACAAGGAAAATGGGGAATTCCAGGTAATTCAAGAGTCAACAGCAAATAAGTTAAAATGCTTCTACAGTGTTAGTAAACTAAGCTATCATCAAATACATTTATCAAAGTAAAGTCATAGTCTCACACTTTACACAATCTAAAAAATGAAGCTGGCCTGGCTCGTCCATGTTTACAAACACAGAATTTTCCATTCTAAATTTTCTTTGGCAGACATTTTGTGCTCAGTGTTCTAGGTGGGAACAGTTATCAGCCCCTTTCTGCTCTTCTGAGGAGAGTCAGTGGAAGCTGTGGTGACTCTCCTTCTATCTGTGAGCATTTATTCTGAGTTGAATTGATTATAGAGTTTGAGGGTGCTTGGTGGGAAGGTAGGAATTGGAGAACGATACTGGGATATTTCTCTGAGAGTCATGAGGGCCACATAAAGAATTTGTACCATGATGACTGGGGCTTCCCAGATGGCGATAGTGGTAAAGAACCTGCCTGCCAATGCAGAAGACTAAGAGACAGACGTGGGTTCGATCCCTGGATCCGGAAGAACCCCTGGGGGAGGACAGGAAACCCATTCCAGTATTGCTGCCTGGAGAATTCCATGGACAGAGTAGCCTGGCAGGCTCTGGTCCATAGGATTCCGAAGACTCAGATACAACTGAAGCGACTTAACTCACATGCACCATGATGATTGCCATATTCTATCACCTATATATGTATGTATGTATGTATGTGTCATTTATCTATCTACCCATCTATCCAACCACCCATCATCTGTCTATCTATCCACTCATCAGGTATTGACCATTTCTGTCTGTCTCATTGATGCATCTATTTACTGTAATAGGAGTAGATAGCATTGACGTTTGGGTTTCATATAGTTTATACAAGCACTTTGTTTTTATAAACTGCACTTCTCTTCAATAAAATAGTTGTTCATTTTGTCCTTAAATTTTACATTCAAGTGATGTCTTGTCAAGTACTAGGTTTCCGGTGGTTTTAAGTTATAACATTTTTAAATTTAAATTTAAAGGGTTATTTAATTCTGCTATATTTGATAGCTCAAATGTCATACATTTCACTATTGTAGAGTTATCCATTTTAATTAATGTACTAAGTGTACAATTTATTAACCATTAAATTTAAAGTTCTAAACAACATCCAGTACAAACTCAGATTTTATTTGGTCTTATTTCTGACTTCTAATGGCTATGGTAGTGGTTTAGACATTAAGTCATCTCTGACTCTTGTGACCCTATGGACTATATCCCACCAGGCTCCTCTGTCCATGGGATTTTCTAGGCAAGAATACTGGAGTGGCTTGCTATTTCCTTCCCCAGGATATCTTCCAGACCCAGGGATCAAAACCAGGTCTCCTGCATTGCAGGCGGATTCCTTACCATCTGAGCCAACAGAAAAGCCCCTTCTAATGGCTATAGTGCTGACGATTTTGCTCCTTATAAGTTTATCCATAAAACAAGGATTTAAATATGGACAAAGCCTAATGTTTTCATTCTATTATAGAAAAAGTTATGCTTTTCTGCTTAAATACTATGGACACTTGTCAGCATTACAAAAATTAAATAGAGCAAACTATTCTTACTGTAGTATCTAGGACTGTGTTCAGCTACACGTAATAGAAAACCAAATGAAAAATCATGTGCACACAAGAAGGATTTGGTTTGTGTGTTTGTTCAACATATCAAATAGTTCAGAGACAGGCTGCCCAGGACTGGAATGGTAGCCTGAAGACTTTGTGTAGGATTCAGCCTTTCATTCAGTCATCCTTCACATATTATACTTGGCACCTCTGGCTTGCCTCCAGTGTTGTACTGAGTTTCAAGCCAGAAGAAGGAGAAAAAAAAAAAAAAAGGCAATGGGCACATGTCAGCTAAATCTTCCTCCTTTAACAGCAACTTCCTCAAAGCCCCATTCATTGATATGTGTGTTATTAGCCAATGTTCAGTTAGTTCTAATCACAAAGGATTTATTAGTTGTAAATTTTTATCTGAGTATGTTGTAATCCTGAACAGCTAGGAGCCTTTCAGATTGGAGGAAAGGAAGAGTGAATAGTGCATAGATTGACATCAGTGTTTTACACAATCCACTGAGCCCGAGACACTTCCTCATCATAGAGTCCTCCAAACAACTGCATTGTTCTGTTTATTTCCTTGCTGCCTCTGTCTATACTGAAGATGGAAAATGAGGAAGGGTTAGCAATGAAGTGCTACAGTCTCAAAGATGTTCTTCTGAAGTTTAGAATAAAGCCTTGGAAACCACAGGTTCTGTGCATTTGAGAAAGAATAGTTTGCTAAGTGATAGAAAATATGTTATACTTTAACACAAGCTGTGACACTGAGGAGTGAAGCTGGGAATAAGGACAGATGCTGGCTAGATAGATGCTCCCAGAGGGACTAAAGAGAGACTATTTGCAGTTTGGTAATAGTACCACCCAATATTGACAGGATAGCAAATTCTTGTCCATAAATATTTTTTAATTAAAATATCCCATTTAAAAATATTCTTGAAATATAGTTGATTTATAATGCTGTGCTAATTTCTGCTATACAGCAAAGTGACTCAGCTATACATATATTCTTTTTCAAATTCTTCTCCATTACAGTGTGCCACATCATATTGATTATAGTTCCCTGTGCTATACAGTAGAGCCTTGTTGTTTATCCATGCTATATATAAAAACCTGCAACTGCTAAGCCCAAACTCCCGATCCTTCCTTCCCCCACCCTCTGTCCTTGTATTTCTTATAATAAAATAGCATTGCTGATATTTTCCATGTGACTATTACAGGGAGCCTGTGAAGAAGGAACACTGATCTTTGAACCAAATGATACTCAAATCCTGACTTTTCTCCCCCAAACTATGTGACTTGTTACACCATTATTTAGCTCCTTTGACCCTTAGTTTTCTTACTTGCATAACATACACTCATAAGATTATAATAAGGAATAGATGAGATTGTATAGATAAAAGATTTAGCATAGTATCTGCCACATATTAAATGCTTGATGAATAATAGCTATAGCTTATATTTTTTTATTGTTGGGATTTTTGTTTCAACTATCAATAGTAATGAATAAAAACCTAACTGTACTTCAAAGTTTAGACTGCTCTATCAGGTGAAGAGCTATTTATTAAAATGTTCAGTATTTAGTGCTCTGTTCTTTTGAGCTTTGCTGGCTGGGTGAATATTGTTTCTTTAGATTACAGTGTAATCTACACTTTCAATGTATGCATTTAAAATGTTGTAAAACTTATATGTGGCCAAGTATGTAATTTTGAATACCATAATCAGTGGTTAATATTAAAAAAAATCATATGTGTAAACAATAAGAAATAAATTCCATGTAATATAGTATAGTCTGGAAATATCTGTGATTTGCTTTTTTTCATGAGAAGAGATGTACCATGTAATATTGTATTATATTTTAATAGCATAATTTGAAATGAGTAATTTCCTATTTACAGATGTATTCTAATTTTCGTGTCTATCAGTAGTGTAGATATTAAAGTGTATTATTTAAAAGTATTGTATTTTTTGTCAGTATAAATGAAACCAATTGAAAGTCTTGATATAATTGTTCCAGTTTTGAAAAGGGACAATTAAAACTTAATTGAAAAAAATTCTATCTCTGCCTTGATTTTTGCTATGATGCTGTGGATATCTTTCTAAAACAGCTTTCTATGACTTTGAAAACTTCATTGTAGCTTGAAGCTAACAACATACACCATGTTTGTAACTAAACTTTTCATATGTGCCTTAGGTAAAATTCAATTTTGTTTCTTCATTTTCCTATTCCTAATCATATCTACAAGGAAAGCAAAGACTAGTTCTATGGATATAATAACACAAATTCAATTATCTTCTAAAACTAGGTCCCTCTCTTTGTAAATTGGTTTAGTTATAGCCTTATTCTTTGTGAAAGGAAATAAAATTGTTTATAAGGAGAAGGGGATTTTTTTTTAAAGTTTTTCAAAGGTTTTATCTGAGTATTATGTTTTGATGAAATTGTGGGGAGAAGTTATATATATTTTGAAGAGTTTCTTTCATTAATCTATACAACTTAAAAGTATATTTTTACTTTCACTGGCATAGAACAATATTCTTGTTCAAATGTTTCACTCCTTTGGTATGTCTACTGCCTCACTGAAGTTACCTGAAATTTCCTGAAGTTCTGAGAATGTCTAGGTTAGCCAGTGTCATGCTTTCTCATGTTCCTGCTTTGCTTTGGGCCTGTTTCTTCTTTTTAACCAAAACTTGCATATCTTACATTGTAATATGACAGACACTGTGTTATTCTTACCCACACTAGACAGTTTATTAGAGTCCTAATAAATTAATGTATCTTAGTGAAAATTTATGTGAGATCCTTTTGAAACAGTGTTATCATTTAATATTTTATAAACTAGCTTCTGTCAAAAGATGTTATATAGGCCTTATTTTTTTTAAATTAAACATTTTAGACATGGTTCCTTGCGGTTAATTTTCTCTAGTTAACTGGTACTCAATCGTATCTGACTAGAGAAAAGATTCTTTTATAGCATTTCTACTGATATCTGTGAATATTTGATTATATCTACATATATTTTCTCTGCAATACCAATTAGGGAAATGGGCTGGCTTAACCCAATAGTGTAACTTGGAGTGGCACCATTTTGACCAATAAAGTAGATGAATGGATCTTTGACAATGACAATGGAAGAATCCCAGGAACTGCAATATTTGAAAGGCAAATGAAAAGAGACAAGGGAGACAAGGAAGACAAGTGAGAAGGAGCCGCTTGAGAATCAAGAGAAGATGGTTTCACATCAATTAAAGGAAGAGAGAGGAGTTCAAAGTGATAAAAACTGCATTGGCCAAATCAGTTCTCATGAAAATAAGGGGCATAAGCCAGATGATAACTAAGAAAGAGAAGATAAAATAGGAGTGTTACTATAAGTATTAATCTTTCATGAGGTTTGTGTATGAAAGATAAGTGAGAAAGAGAAGAAACACAGAAAGGTACATATTTTGTTTAAAGATGAAAAGACTTGAATTACTTGCAAATGATGAGACCAACTAGGCTTAATTTTCAAAAATATACATATGACTCCTACAGCTCAACAACAACAAACACTCAAACAATTCCAATGAAAAATGGGCAGAAGCTCCAAATAGACATTTTTCCAAAAGAAGACATACAGATGGCCAACAGGCACACAAAAAGACGCTCAACATCACTAATTATTAGATAAATGCAAAACAAAACTATAATGAGGTACCGCCTAACACTAGTCAGAATGGCCATCATTAAAGTCTACAGATAACAAGTACTGGAGATGGGTGTATAGAAAAGGGAACACTCCAACGCCGTTGGTGGGCATGTAAACTGGTGCAACCACTATGACAAAGGTAATAGTATGGAAGGTTCTCAAAAAACTAAAAGAGAATTGTCATATGGTCCAGCAATCCCACTCCTGGGCTTCAGTTCAGTTCAGTTCAGTTCATTTCAGTCACTCAGTTGTGTCCGACTCTTTGCAACGCCATGAATTGCAGCATGCCAGGCCTCCCTGTCCGTCACCAACTCCTGGAGTTCACTCAAACTCATGTCCATTGAGTCAGTGATGCCATCCAGCTGTCTCATCCTCTGTCATCCCCTTCTTCCCCTGCCCCCAATCCCTCCCAGCATCAGAGTCTTTTCCAATGAGTCAACTCTTCGCATGAGGTGGCCAAAGTACTGGAGTTTCAGCTTTAGTATCAGTCCTTCCAATGACCACCTAGGACTAATCTCCTTTAGAAGGGACTGGTTGGATCTCCTTGCAGTCCAAGGGACTCTCAAGAGTCTTCTCCAACACCACAGTTCAAAAGCATCAATTCTTCGGCGCTCAGCTTTCTTCACAGTCCAACTCTCACATCCATACACGACCACTGGAAAAACCATAGCCTTGACTAGATGGACCTTTGTTGGCAAAGTAATGTCTCTGCTTTTGAATATGCTATCTAGTTTGGTCATAACTTTCCTTCCAAGGAATAAGCGTCTTTTAATTTCATGGCTGCAATCACCATCTGCAGTGATTTTATATCCAGACAAAAGTTTAATTCAAAAAGATGCATGCTTCCCTATGTTTGTAGCAGCACTCTTCAAAATAGCAAAGATATGAATGGACAAAGAATATGTGTTACATATACATGATGGAATACTGCTAAGTCACTTCAGTCATGTCTGACCCTGTGTGACCCCATAGATGGCAGCCCACCAGGCTCCCCCATCCCTGGGATTCTCCAGGCAAGAACACTGGAGTGGGTTGCCATTTCCTTCTCCAAGGATGGAATACTACTTATCCATAAAAAGAATGAAATGATGCCACTTACAGAAACGTGGATGGACCTAAATATTATCATTCTTAGTGAAGTCAGAGAAAGAAAAATATCATATGAAGTCACTTACATGTGAAATCTAAAATATGACATAAACGAACTTATCTTGAAACAGACTCACAGATATAGAGAACAGACTTGTAGCTGCCAAGTGGGAAGGAAAGGGGCATGGGAGAGGGTGAAAATTTGGAGTTGGCAGATGGAAACTCTTATATGTAGAATGGATAGACAACAAGGTCCAACTCTATAGCACAGAGAACTATATTCAATAGCCTGTGAAAAACTATAATGGAAAAGAATAAGAAAAACAACATGAATATATGTGTATATGTATACATATAACTGAATTACTTTGATGTATAGCAGAAATACATTCTACACTGACAGTTCAGTTCAGCTCAGTTCAGTCACTCAGTTGTGTCCAGCTCTTTTTGACCCCATGAACCACAGCACGCCAGGCCTCCCTGTTCATCACCAACTCCCATAATTCACCCAAACCCATGTCCATTGAGTTGGTGATGCCATCCAACCATCTCATCCTCTGTCGTCCCCTTCTCCTCCTGCTCTCAATCTTTCCCATCATCAGGTCTTTTCAAATGAGTCAGCTCTTTGCATGAGGTGGCCAAAGTACTGGAGTTCCAGCTTTAGCATCAGTCCTTCCAATGAATACCCAGGACTGATTTCCTTTAGGATGGACTGGTGGATCTCCTTTCAGTTCAAGGGGCTCTCAAGAGTCTTCTCCAACAGCACAGTTCAAAACACTTACAGTAGTTGAATAAAATAATTTCTTAAACAAAGATGAAAATACCTGGACTTTTCTTAAGAGAAGGAGAAGGGAAAAAAAAGTAGAGAAGCTAAGGAAGAGAGCTAGGTTGAGTTTGCAGCAGTTTGAAGTGAGTGGGATCCAGAGCCCAGGGGAAGGCATTAGCTTCCAGGAGGAGTGAAGCCACTTTCTCTAAGGTTGCAGAAACAACATGCTGTGTGTAGGGAATAGGTAACGAAAGAAATTTGCATATAGTGGATTCGATTCTCTTTGTGAAACAGGAGAGAAAGAAATGTGAACCAAGACTGTCATTCTTCTAGGGCAGAAGACCTAATAACACAGATTAAAATTAAATATGACCATAAAGGAAATATGACATATTGGGCTTCCGTAGTAGCTCAGATGGTAAAGCACCTGCCTGCAATGCAGGAGACCTGGGTTTGGTCCCTGGTTTGGGAAGATCCCCCGGAGAAGGAAATGGCAACCCACTCAGGGATCCTTGCCTGGAAAATTCCATGGATAGAGGAGCCTGGCAGGCTATGGTCCATGGGGTTGCAAAGAGTCGGATAGAACTGAGTGACTAACACAGAACATTAAGGAAGGCAGCTTAAGGCTGACCAGTGGCATGCAAACACTATGTACTATTCAGACAAATGTGGCTTCAGGTAAGCATTCCCTTTCATCTCATCTCCTGACCGACTACCTTATTAGAATACAAATACTTAAGATGATATTTAGGGCTTCCCTGGTGGCTCAGTGGTAAAGAATCCACCTGCCATTGCAGGAGACACAGGTTTGACCCCTCGGTTTAGAAGACCTCCTGAAGGAGGAAATGGCAACCCACTCCAGTATTAGAATTCCACAGACAGAGGAGCTTGGTGGGCTACAGTCCTTGGGGTCACAAAAGAGTTGGACAAGACTTAGTGACTAAACAACTCCAAGATGATATTTAAGATTAAAAAGCTAGAGGAAAAAGAAAGCTACAGAAACCAAATACTATCTCTCATTGTTTTAAAATATACCAGGATTTAAAAATAAATAAATAAATAGAATGTACCAGGATTTGTTTTAAACCTATATGGTAAGGCAAATAGAATTGGAACTAACTGTCATAAAGGAAGAAATTTTTATGCTAGAAAAGGACACATGGCACAGAATGCAGGGCCCCATGTGCGAGCACTATGGTCAGTCAGGGGGCAGAAGGAGTAAGAGGAAAATGTGGGGAAGAGCCTTTACTGTGGTTTCTGTGGGGAGACTGGGTGAGGCAGGAGGGTACCCAGACCTAGGGTTGGTGAGTTTGAATAGTTTAAGTGGGCTCTGGAGTACAGGCACTGGCCAGGGTCCTTAGGGCAGGTGGATAACAGCAAGAGTATGAGATTCAGATGAAGGATGTGACTGAACTCTGTGGTCTTTGGGTTGGCTGGTTTGCATACAAGAGTCATGTTCACAGAGGAGTTGTCCACCATCACTAAGAATTGGCTAGCCCTGTAAGGGGCAGCTTCTTACCAGTCAGTGAGGCCCCAGATGCCAGAGTGTCAAGAATATACAATGTAAGGGACTTGCCTGGTGATTCAGTGGCTAAGACTCCATGCTCCCAATGCAAGGGGCCCGGGTTCCATCCCTGGTCGGGAACTAGATCCCGCATGCAACAACTAGAGTTCCTGAATGTTGAAATGAAGATCAAAGATCCTATAGGTTGCAATGAAGACCAAGCCCAGCCAAATAAGTAAAAAAATAAATATTTAAAAACAGAATATGCAACATAAAACATTTACAGTTAATATGCATGTCAGGGCTATCATTTACGATTGAGAAAAAAAGTTGGTGGTCTAGTGAATATTGCCTTTTTCTATGCTTTAATAACTCCAGTCAAGAAGGAGGCTGAAAGGTCCAACTTGATTGATGACCCGTGAATCGGTGTCCAGCAGCAAAGCAGAAATGGTGCTGGCTCCTTCAAAAGAAAATAATTTAGTGCATGACGTTGGTAATGCAGGTGAAGAGTGGCTGCCAAGACAAAGAGAAACAGGAAGTCAGCCTATAGCGTAGCTGTACCAGGAAGTCACTATTAGCCCAGGACAGGGAAACAAGAAGCAGAGTTACAGAGCTCAGAAGCTGAGAGATTGTTGGCGGTAGTGACATAAAGGCTGATCGTATGTACTGTGAGCTGAAGCTGCTGAGAAGATGTCAGGAGACTGAGGTGGAGTGATACCCAATACAAGGGCTTCTCCCTCCTTTCAGCCTCACTTCTGATGGACTCATAGTACTCAAGCCAGAGGACAAGGGAGCTTGGAAAATAGTTTCCTGAGATGCAGAGCAGGCAGGAGATTGTCAGGAAATGATTTGAGAGCAAACAGGGCATATCCTGCAGTTCAGAGATGCAGGGTTTAGAGTGACTAGAAAGACGGGAAGTCACATGGGTGTTTGTGCCAGGTGCTCATTTCTGAGGCAGTTACATCGAGGTCATCTGGCTGCTCTCCTCAAATCCATTAAGAAAAAAGGGAGTCAGAAGAAAAATATAGGCAGATTTCCATGCCCTGCAGAATCCTCTAACTCCTGACTCTTCCAAGCCACAGAGACAATACCTAGGGACTGTTGCTGCTAAGTTGCTTCAGTTGTGTTCGACTCTGTGTGACCCCATAGATGACAGCCCACCAGGCTCCCCCATCCGTGGGATTCTCCAGGCAAGAACACTGGAGTGGGTTGCCATTTTCTTCTCCAATGCATGAAAGTGAAAAGTGAAAAGTGAAACTGAGGGACTGTTAGGAGGCAGAATTCCTCAGCATGATCTCTAAGGTGGATCCCCGTTCTCGATTTCAACAGCAGGATCCTCTCTGCAGCCTGGTTATTTTGACAGTATAGACTGTCTTCATCTTCCCCTTATTAAGAACTCAGCCTCTTTTAAGCTGTCTTTGGCCCCACTAAACTGTTTAAAGTATACATTTTAGGCTGCATTGCTTGCGAATAACTCTAGGCATGGGTGGGAGTAAAGGGTGGTTTACATACTCCTCTCTGGCTTTCAGTTCACTTCAGTTCAGTCACTCAGTCATGTCCAATTCTTTGTGACCCCGTGAATCACAGCACGCCAGGCCACCCTGTCCATCACTAACTCCTGGGGTTCACCCAAACTCATGTCCACTGAGTTGGTGATGCTATCCAGCCATCTCATCTTCTGTCATCCCCTTCTCCTCCTGCCCCCAATCCCTCCCAGCATCAGAGTTTGTTCCAATGAGTCAACTCTTCGCATGAGGTGACCAAAGTACTGGAGTTTCAGCTTTAGCATCAGTCCTTCCAATGAACACCCAAGACTGATCTCCTTTAGAAGGGACTGGTTGGATCTCCTTGCAGCCCAAGGAATTCTCAAGAATCTTCTCCAACACCACAGTTCGAAAGCATCAATTCTTTGTCACTCAGCTTTCTTCACAGTCCAACTCTCATATGCATACATGACCATTGGAAAAACCATAGCCTTGACTAGACGGAACTTTGTTGGCAAAGTAATGTCTCTGTTTTTGAATATGCTATCTAGGTTGGTCATAACTTTTCTTCCAAGGAGTAAGCGTCTTTTAATTTAGATGAGCATAAATTGTCTCCTAATCCTTGTGTTAACAGAAAACACAGTCGGTTAGTTGTTTCCCTTTTGATTGTTTTCTAACTTGTTTAGTTTTGTCTCAGACTCTAAGCTCTGGGAAGAAAGAAGCAGCATGCTGTCTTACTGAAAATTCAAAAGCAACCTCTGGTTCATGGACCTTGACTCTACTTTAATAGCAGTGTGCTATGAATCTATGGATGTGTGAGCTGGACTATGAAGAAGGCTGAGTGCTGAAGAATTGATGCTTTTGAGTTGTAGTCCTGGAGAAGACTCTAGAGAGTCCCTTGGACTGCAAGGAGATCAAACCAGTCAAGCCTAAAGAAAATCAACCTGGAATATTCATTGGAAGGACTGATGCTGAGGCTCCAATACTTTGGCCACCTGATGCCAAGAGCCTATTCATTTAAAAAGACCCTATGTTGGCAAAGATGGAAAGCAAATAGAGAAGTGAGTAGCAGAGGATGAGATGGTTAGATAG
The DNA here is from genome assembly GCF_042477335.2 of Ovis canadensis. Lineage (NCBI taxonomy): Eukaryota > Metazoa > Chordata > Mammalia > Artiodactyla > Bovidae > Ovis > Ovis canadensis. Next base: position 29,758,114 of record NC_091269.1, on the reverse strand, counting down.
TGTTACTGACTCAATGGACATAAATTTGAGCAAACTCCAGGAGATAGTGGAGGACAGAGAAGCCTAGTGTGCTGAAGTCTATGGGGTCACAAAGAGTTGGACATGACTTAGTGTCTGAACAACAACAGCAACATGAGCCTGAATACTGTAACCCTGGTTTTAAGTCTGATAATTCTGCTGGATCCTTAGCTCCTTGAAGGCAGAGGCTCTGCTTAATAAGTGATTCTTCATTGATAAGAAATTTTCATAAGTGCTTAGCCAGTCTCCCCAGTATGAAAGAAAGTGGGGAACAGCTAACTACAGAAATTACAATGTTCACCTAGTTACAGAAAAAGCATAGCTCTCAAAATGTAGTGACAATTGGGCTGATAGCATGAGTGTCTTTATCAACTACCATGAAAAGACACAGATGACTTCCTCTTCAGTTTTATTAGAACCCTGATAAACTGACTGATGTGAAAAAAGGAAAAATACTGGGAAATGTTCCTGTTATAACTTGGAGAAAGTGGGATTGATTATATATATATATATATAACATATATATATATACATATATATATATATATAACATATGTAAAGACACAACAGTTAAATCTCCACTAATATCTAAACTATTTTTCATGTTTATTCCAAAGCACTGCTACTGCTGCTAAGTCACTTCAGTCGTGTTCAACTCTGTGCAACCCCAGAGGTGGCAGCCCACCAGGCTCCCCCATCCCTGGGATTCTCCAGGCAAGATCACTGGAGTGGGTTGCCATTTCCTTCTCCAATGCATGAAAGTGAAAAGTGAAAGTGAAGTCACTCAGTCATGTCTGACTCAGTGACCCCATGGTCTGCAGCCTACCATGCTTCTCTGTCCATGGGATTTTCCAGGCAAGAGTACTGGAGTGGGTTGCCATTGCCTTCTCCAATTCCAAAGTACAGTCTCTTCTAAAAGGAACTGACATTTCCCTTTTGATTTATTTAGTGGTTTTAAAGCTAAATGTCTTTACAGCATGGTAGGGTAGGTCAAACAGCAAAATAAGATTGGAACAAATGTCAGGATGGCTGACACAAGGCAACTGAGTAGGTGGGTCATCATTATTTATAAACATAAAGAAAGTAGGTGACAGGGAACTTAAAAAATGAAAAGAAAAATTCAGTGCTTGTGCTAAAATAAAGAGTAGTATAAGCTGTCCAAAATGATTCTCCTTTTCCCACATCATCTGTGAAGACCAGAAAAGAGAATAATATTGTTATTACTTTTGTCTTTCTCCATTCACCTTCAACTTTTTTTTTCATTTTAACTTTGTCCTATTTGTCCAAGCTCTCCTTTAAATTTCATTACATATTTATTATTTATTGAAATGACATTAGGTCATGAGAAATATTAGTTCACTCACTCCCTCATTCACGTTTCATACTTTTGCAATTTCTCTGAATGCTTTTAGAAGGACTGCTGTGTATCAGACAGTGTTCTAAGTGTTTGGAAAATGATGTGAGAAAAGCAGAATTCTTGCCTCTGAGATTTATGTTCTAATGAGGGGAGAGACAATAAATTAACTATATCGCTAAAGTATATAATAGACTATACCATGGTACATTTTATGAAAAGAAACAAAGCAGGAAGTTGGTCAGAAATTTTTCATTTTTCTAGAGAGAATCAAAGAAAGTCTCCCTAGAAAGATAACATTTGAGTCAAAACCTGGGAGAAACAGAAGAATGAGCCATGTGGACATTTGGAGTGAGTGTGTTCTAGGTTAGAGGAACAGTACGTAAAGAACATTTTGCTTGGGATGTTTGAACAGCAGTAAAGAAGCCAGGGTGGCAGAATGAGCAGGGAAAGGAGTAGATATAATGGGCCAAAGGTGAGATGATACATCCTGAAAGACCCCTGTAGGTCATGTGCTAAGCTTGTCTTTTACTCTAAGTGGGATGTGAAGCCTTGGGTAGGTTTGGGCAACACAATTTCTGTAGCTGTTGTATTGAGGATAGGCTGGAGAGAGTGAGGCTATCAATTACGAGACAATTTGGAGGCTGTGGCAATAATCCAGGTAGAGGATGATGGTGGTTTCGATCAGGCTGCTTGCAGAGAAGGAGGTAGGAAGTGTGTGGTTTTAAAAATATTTATTAAATATATATTTAATATATATTAAATGTGTATATTTAATATATAGATATAATATGATTTCAGTATTAATAAAATACTGAAAAGAGATATGAGAGGATTTGTTAATGGATCATCTATTTTATAGGAGACAAATGAGCCTAGTCAGAAGTGAGTCCAGGGGTTTTACCCTGAGCAACAGAAGGGATGCAACTGTCCTTACCGAAATGTGAAAGCCCATATTAGGAGATTTGGGAGCAAGGAAGACTCAGGGCTCAATTTAGGACAAGTTAGGACTTGGATAGCTATGAGATGTGGAAATGTCAAATAGGCAGATGGATGTAAGAGGATGGGGTTCATGGAGAGGTCTGTGCTGGAAATATTAATTTGAGGTTTGTCAGCTTTGAGACGGTTTTTAAAGCCACAGAAATGGATGAGATAGAGAAAAAAAACCCAACAAGAATTGAAGTGGATAGAACATAAATGCTCAAACGGCTGGCTCTGGGGACAGGGCTGCCACATCCAGTGGCACAACCAGCTCTACATGACCCTCTGGGGGATCATTCACCTTAGCCAGAAAGAGACAGAGAAACAGGGACCAGCACAGGCCTAGGAATGCTAAGGGAGGGTGGTGACCTGGCTGTCAGACGAAGGAAGGGATTCAAGGAATAAGGAGAGTCAATTGTGTCAAATGCTGCTAAGTCTTCTAATAAGGTAAGGACTGAGAAGTCCCTGATGACTTTTTCATATGAAAGAAACAGGACATGGTCATACCCTGGGAGTAATTCATAGTCTAGCAGACTCTGACAGGCAGAGTTTTATAACACTGCTATAGGCAAAGTGCCAGGGAAATACAGAGGGGGTAGATGGCAATTCTAACCAAGTGTGATCAGAAATAGTGCAGGGAAAATGTGATATAACTATGTAAGCCCTGATATGAAAAGCTGTTAAGAGCTAAGGCAAATATTTGAAAATATTATGCAGTAAGTGACCAAGAATAAATTATTTCTCTCCAACGGAGGAGACTTAATCTAGTGAAACTTTATCTGGAAGATGTTTCTTTTCTGAAATAGTTAGGGCTGACCATACAATACCTCCCACCCCTATTGGTATCACTGAAGACAGTACAGATAAACTGAGACAAACACCATCTTGGAAGCAACTGACACGAGGCATATGGCAGGAGAAGCATTATATAGACTCAGTTATATAGTTGAGTTTATATAGACTCAGCATTATATAGATTCATTATAGAGTTGCAGTAACAACTAGAGTCAGGGATATTTGAAACAATGTAAATGCAGTTGATGCAAGATGAGTTTTAGGATCTGGATTTTGAGCAGACATAGATATAAAGTTCTGTGAAATTAGTTTAGCAGCCCAAGCACTAAAACTAGTTCATTCTGTCAGTTATTTATAAGGGAGAAGAAAAATATTTAGGACATTATGAATGGGAAATTAACAGGATCTATGGGGAAAAAAGAGACATTTTACTTAACTACACCTAGATAAATTCATCAGTGAAGTGGTTTTAGAAATTCCTATAAGAACCACTGTGTGCTAGTTATAATCCATTGTATAGATGAATGGCAGGGTGATGAGAATAAGAAACATCTCTGAATTTGGACTGCTGCTGCTGCTGCTGCTAAGTCGCTTTAGTTGTGTCCGACTCCGTGCGACCCCACAGACTGCAGCCCACCAGACACCCTGTCCCTGGGATTCTCCAGGCAAGAACACTGGAGTGAGTTGCCATTTCCTTCTCCAATGCATGAAAGTGAAAAGTGAAAGGGAAGTCGCTCGGTCGTGTCCGACTCTTAGCGACCCCATGGACTACAGCCCACCCAGAGTCCTCCATCCATGGGATTTTCCAGGCAAGAGTACTGGGGTGGGGTGCCATCGCCTTCTACTGAGGTTCAAATCCCTGCTTTTCAGTTCATGACCTTTGAGACTTTGGGAAAGTAAAAGTGAAAGAGGTAGTCAGGATCCCATGGACTTCAGCCTGACAGGCTCCTTTGTTTATGGCATTCTCCAGACAAAAATACTGGAGTGGGTTGCTATTTCCTTTTCCAGAGGATCTTTTTGATCCACGGATTGAACCTGGGGTCTCCTGCATTGCAGATAGATTCTTTACCGTCTGAGCCACCAGGGAAGCCTTAATTTAATTACTAAGTCTCAGTTTATTTGTATAATGCATATAATAAAACTGCGTCACTGCAGTGACACATTCCTGCAGTGTCTCAATGCAGTGTCTCATTCCTGCATTGAGAAAATGCATTGATAGTGGCCATAGTATAATAATAACTCAATATTCAGTAAATTCTTCAGTATACTATTATAATCATTCATTCCTAGTGGTGAATTAATCATTTTCAACCAATATCTTTCTTGCCTTTATTAATTCCAGAGTAAAGAATCATTGAAACTTGGTTATTGATTTGATTGACTTCTACTGGTTTCTACATTAAGATTTTTCACTCACTATATGTCAACTGAATAACACAGGAACAACACATAGTGTTGCCTTATTTTTGGTGTTTTGGTTTTATTTCAAAGTCAAGGGCTTTTGAATTGTACCTTGAAGGAAAATTAGGTATTCTCTAGCTAAAGAACAAAGCCCGCTCTAGGAAGAAGGTCCGGATATTGAGTCATAGTGGTAAGAGATTGTTCTTAGGGCATAGTAGATAGTGAAACCACGTGACTGAAGGATAGAATGCATGCAAATGGAAAGTAGAAATTAAGGCTATGCATGTAAGACAGTGTCTTCTGTAACATGCTGAAGAACATGGATATTGAAGTTTTAAAAAACTGACAGGTTTATTGGAGGTATAATTAATATATGATAAACTGGCATCCGGTCCCATCACTTCATGGGAAATAGATGGGGAAACAGTGGAAACAGTGTCAGACTTTATTTTTGGGGGCTCCAAAATCACTGCAGATGGTGACTGCAGCCATGAAATTAAAAGATGCTTACTCCTTGGAAGAAAAGTTATGACCAACCTAGATAGCATATTCAAAAGCAGAGACATTCCTTTGCCGACTAAGGTCCGTCTAGTCAAGGCTCTTGTTTTTCCAGTAGTCATGTATGGATGTGAGTTGGACTGTGAAGAAGGCTGAGTGACAAAGAATTGATGCTTTGGCCTCTTGAGAGTCCCTTGGACTGCAAGGAGATCCAACCAGTCCATTCTGAAGGAGATCAGCCCTGGGTGTTCTTTGGAAGGAATGATGCTAAAGCTGAAACTCCAGTACTTTGGCCACCTCATGCGAAGAGTTGACTCATTGGAAAAGACTCTGATGCTGGGAAGGATTGGGGGCAGGAGGAGAAGGGGATGACAGAGGATGAGATGGCTGGATGGCATCTCGGACTCGATGGAAGTGAGTCTGAGTGAACTCCGGGAGATGGTGATGGACAGGGAGGCCTAGCGTGCTGCGATTCATGGGGTCGCAAACAGTCGGACACGACTGAGCTACTGAACTAAACTGAAACTATTATATCAATATATATTTAGAATGTACAATTTGATACATTTTGACATGGATAGACATTGATGAGACAGACAAAGCAATAAAGATAATGAACATATCAATCATCTCTAAAAATTTCCTCATGCCCCTTTTACAGTTTTTCATTCGTGCAATATCCATGTCCCCTTCCAGGAAACTACTGATTCATTTCTGTCACTAGAGATTTACATGTAAGTTTTAGAATGTTTTACAAGTAGGATCATAAAATTGAACTTTTCTTTATGTGTCTTCTTCCACTAAACGTAAATAGGTGGGAATTCATCTGTATTTTGATTTAGATCCATAATTCATTCTTTTTATTGATGAGCAGTATTTTATTGTAAGCATATATCACAATTTGTTTATTGATCCAACTATGGATGGATATATGGGTTAACTCCAGTTTTGAGCTATTGCAAAGCTGTTAGGAACAGTCATGTAGAAATATATTGTTATATGCTTTCATTTCTCTTGGGAAAATACTTGGGAGAAGGATGGCTGGGTCACATGATAAGCATTTATTCAGTGTTAGAAGTCTGTCAACTTATGGCTCAAAGTGGTTGTACCATTTTAGATTCCTATTAGCAGTTCCAGTTGCTCTGCATCCTTGTCAACACTTGGTATGGTCGTTCATTTATTTGAGCCATTCACATATGAGTTGAGTGGTATCTCCTCATGGTTTCAATTTGTATTTCCCTAGTGACTAATGCTATTGAACAGCTTATCATGTGTTTACTTACCTTCCATATATCTACTCTAATAAAATATTTGTTCAAATCCATATTTCTATTTCTCACTTCCTGTCCTTTGTGCACTTTTGGTCATATGGTTTACTTCTGACAAATGTTACAAATACCACCGTGTATTATTACTTTTGCCTTAAACAATCGGTTACCATTTAAAATGATTTAATGCATGAGAAAAACATCTTTTCTATTTACTTGTTCATTTATCATTTCCTATACTCTCCATTTCTTGTGGTATATTAAGATTTTCAGCTTCTGTCATTTTCCTGTCTACTGAAGGACTTTCTTCAGAATATGTTATGATGTAGGTCTGCTGATGATGAATTCTTTCAGCTTTTCTTAGTTTAGAAAAGTATTTTGCCTTTGGTTTTGAATTTTAATTTTTGTTGACTTTTTTTTTCTTTCAGTGGTTTTAAGACTTTGCTTTACTGTCTTCTGGTTTACTTTGTTTCCAGTAAGAAATCTACTGTCATCCGTAATGTTGTTTCATCGTATGTAGTTCAAACTTTGTCTCTGACTGATTTATAAATTTTATCTTAATGACTTCTTTTAAGTAATTTTTTTAAGTAGCTGTGGTTTCCTTCATTTTAAGGGATGAAGGTGAGGTTAAGGAGATAAGATTCTTAATGGTAATCATAATCTTGAACTTCTCATGAAGGAGTTACAGACTAGATGAAGTACTTTCTCTGTCCTCTCCCATCGATCAGCCATAGGTACACCCATTTCTCCTCCCTTCTGAATATTCCTCCCATCTCTCTCCCTACCCTACCCTTCTAGATTGTTACAGAGCCCCTGTTTGAGTTCCCTGAGACATACAGCAAATTCCCGTTGGCTATCTATTTTACATATGGTGTTGTAAGTTTCCATATTACTCTCTCCACGCATCTTACTGTCTCTCTCCTCCCCTCCCCTCCCCCTGTATCCATAAGCCTGTTCTCTATGTCTGTTTCTCCATTGCTGCCCTGAAAATAAACTCATCTGTACCATCTTTCTAGATTTCATATATATGTGTTAGAATACAATATTTATATTTCTCTTTCTGACTTACTTCACTTTGTATAATAGGTTCTAGGTTCATCCACCTCAGAACTGACTCAAATGTGTTCCTTTTTATGGATGAGTAATATTCCATTGTGTATATGTACCACAACTTCTTTATCCATTCATCTGTTGATGGACATCTAGGTTGCTTCCATGTTCTAGCTATTGTAAATAATGCCGCAGTGAACACTGGAGTACATGCATTTCTTTCAACTTTGGTTTCCTCAGGGTACATACCTAGGAGTGGGATTGCTGGGTCATATGGTGGTTTTATTCCTAGTTTTTTTTTTTTTTTTTTTTTTAAGGACTCTCCATACCATGTTCCATAGTTGGTATATCAATTTACATTCCCATCAGCAATGCAAGAGGGTTCCCTTTTCTCCACACCCTCTCCAGCAGTTATTGTTTGTAGACTTTTGACGATGACCATTCTGACTAGTGTGAGGTGATATCTCATTGTAGTTTTGATTTGCATTTCTCTAATAATGAGTGATGTCTAGCATCTTTGCATGTGTTTGTTAGCCATCTGTATGTCTTCTTTGGAGAGAGGTCTGTTTGGGTCATTTTTTCCCACTTTTTGTTTGGATTGTTTGTTTTTCTGGTGTTGAGTTGTATGAGCTGCTTATATATTTTGGAAATTAATTCTTTGTCAGTTCTTTCCTTTGCTATTATTTTCTCCCATTCTGGCGGTTGTCTTTTCACCTTGCTTGTAGTTTCCTTTGCTGTGTAAAAGTTTTTAAGTTTAATTAGGTCCCATTTGTTTATTTTTGTTTTTATTTCCATTACTTTAGGAGGTCGGTCATAAGATCTTGTTTTGATTTAGATCACTGAGTGTTCTACCTATATTTTCCTTTATGAGTTTTATAGTCTCTGATCTTACATTTAGGTCTTTAATCCATTTTGAGTTTATCTTTGTGCATGGTGTTAAGAAGTGTTCTAATTTCTTTCTTTTATATGTAACAGTCTAGTTTTCCCAGCACCACTTATTGAAAAGGCAGTCTTTTCCACATTATATATTCTTGTCTCCTTTGTTAAGAATAAGGTACCCACAGGTGCATGGGTTTATCTCTGGGCTCTCTATCTTGTTCCATTGGTCTATATTTCTATTTTTGTGCCAGTACAGTATTGTCTTCTTGTCTATAGCTTTTTTGTGTATTCTGAAGTAAGGAATGTTGATTCCTCCAGATCCATTTTTCATAAGACTGCTTTGGCTATTTGGAGTCTTTTGTTTTTCTATATGAATTGTGAATTTTTTTGTTCTAGTTCTGTGAAAAATGTCATTGGTAACTTGATAGGGATTGCATTGAATCTGTAGATTGAATTTGGTAGTATAGTTATTTTCATGATATTGATTCTTCCTATGCAGGAACATGGAATATCTCTTCATCTATTTATGTCATCTTTGATTTCTCTCATCAGTGTCTTATACTTTTCCATATACAGTTCTTTTGTCTCCTTAAGTAGGCTTATTCCTAGATTTTAAATTCTTTTTGTTGCAATTGTGAATGGGATTGATTCCTTAATTTCTCTTTCTGAGTTTTCATTGTTAGTGTATAGGAATGCAAGTGATTTCTGTGTGTTGACCTTGTATTGTACGACTTTGCTAAATGCAATGATTAGCTCTGGTAATTTTCTGATAGTTTATTTTGGGTTTCCTATGTATAGTATCATGTCCTCTTCAAGGTGAGAGTTTTGCTTCTTTTCTGATTTGGATTCCTTTTATTTCTTTTTCCTTCTCTAATTGCCATAGCTAGGACTGCCTAAACTATGTTGAATCATAGTGGTGAGAGTGGTTTCCCACACAATAGGGACTGTAATGAAATATATAATTAGACTACTAATGAACTTACAATTATTAAAGTTTATAATTATTTTTAAGTTTTGTGTTTTAGAATGTTAACATCTTTGGTAGTATTTTGGATAATGATCAATAAAAAAGAGGAATTACATGTATGTAAGAGGAACTAGAATAAGGAGACTCACTTAGAGAGGAGGAGAAAATAGCATCATGTCACCAAAGCCAGAAAAGGTGAGAATTTCAAGGGCTATAAGAAGCAGAAGGAACTTAAAGAAAATAATACAATTAGCAAGTGATTCTTGTTAACCTTGCAGAGAGAAGTTTTAATAACATGATGGCATTCAAGCCAGCTTATAGGAGCTAGAAGGATGCATAGGAAACTGAGGAAATGAAGACAAGAGAAAATTTTAGAGAAATTTGGCTGTAAGTAGAGAGGAAGTTTAGAATCCAAGAATGGTGGTGGTCATTTGGATAAAGCGAAAGTGAAAGTGAATAAAGTGGATAAAGTGGTGGTGATTTGGATAAAGTGAAAGTGGAAGTGAAGTCGCTCAGTTCTGCCTGTCTCTTTGCGACTCCATGGACTGTAGCCTACCAGGCTCCTCTGTCCATGGGATTTTCCAGGCAATAGTCTTGGAGTGGATTGGATTGCCATTTCCTTCTCCAGGGGATCTTCCCAATTCAGGGGTCGAACCTGTGTCTCTTGCATTGTGACAGCCGCTTCACCATCTGAGCCACCAGGGAAGTCTTATTTGGATAAAGACAAGATAAAAATAAGAAAATGAGATGTTAGAAAGGGATGAAAGGAAAGAAAATCTTTTGTGTCAACATACACAGTTGAAGTTTGACAAGTTGTCGGTTTAAAAGAGGAAAAAGAAGCAGAGGGAGAAAATAAACTTTTATAGGTCTTGTATGTGCTTCCCTGGTTGCTCAGTGGTAAAGAATCTGCTTGCCAATGAGGGAGATATAAGTTTGATTCCTAGGCTAGGACGGTCCCCTGGGGAAGGAAATGGCAACCCATTCCAGTATTTAAGCCTGGGAAATCCCATGGACACCAGAGCCTGGAGGGCTATAGTCCATGGGGTTGCAAAAGAGTTGATCACGACTTAGCAACTAAACAACATGTGTACATTACTGGTTGCTTAACACATAATTTATAATGTTTAATATCATCATTCAACAAAGTAGCGCTTACTATCTACTTTAGAAAAGAGAAACAAAAGGCATTCAGAAAATTGTAATAACCATTGTTTCATGGTTATTAAGTAACAGAACTGGGATTCATATTCAGGTATATCATCTAAATCACGTACATCTAATACTCTACTCCAGCAAGTCAAGGGGACCAAGGCATTGAACTTGAAAATGGGGTCCTTTTCTTGATCTTTCACAGAAAACTGAAAGTGAATATAAGTGAATGAAGAGATCTTTATGACTGGAGGCAGAGGGAAATCAAAAGGTTCATATCTGATGGTCGTATTTTATGTGCAAGTGAATGTCCATGCAGGTGTATACCTGGGGACTTGGGGCTAATGATAAAGATTTAGATTTATCTTTCCAGGAAATAGAAGAGATGGCTAACTGCAAATAAATAAAAGAATTATGTTTGTTCAATTTTAAAATATATTTAGGAGAACATCTTTGGAGTTTCATTTATATTTCTATTATTAGAAAATGAAGCATATGAAGTTCTTAGTAAGAAATTAACACTTCTGACTATAACTGGAAAAATAGATATAAACTATAATTTATGAATAATATTTTCACTTCATTTTTGGTATAAACTATTTTTGGTATAAACTTCATTTTTGGTATAAACTATTTTAAATTATAAGAACTATTCTGAAAAATGTTTAATTTACTATATTTTTAAAGTTACAAGTCTTCTGGAAAAACAACAAATACACATCAATTGCAGTTATATGTACAAATCTTTTTCATTAATTTCAGTAACTGCTTTTCTCAAAATTTTATTTTGAATTATAATAAATAGATTATAGTGCAATAAAATGAACTTTTTTGGAAGTATGTTGAAATGAAAAGAAAATTGACTTGAAAAAGTAGATGTGATTTTTTTCCCCACTATTCATGAAGACCAGTGACCATTATAAAGGGGATCATTTTCATCAAATGTTTTAAATACACATATTAAGTAAATTGAGAGAATGAATTCTATAATTGTGCAAAATAAATTTATTCATAAAGCAGCACTAAGATGGTAGAAAAACAAGTGGATTCTTTCACTGCGTGTTAAAAACTAATAAACAAATAGGAAAGTATTGAAATGTTTACTAAATGATAGAATGAAAAAAAAATAGTAGCTAAAACTGTGTTAGGTACTTTCTAAGCACTCCAGATATAATACATGAAGTGGGTACTGTCATCATCATTGTTTTGTAGGTGAGGAAACTGAGGCATATGGTAGCTAAACAACTTGGACAAGTTGTCACAACTAATATATAATGAGGCTGGGATTCAAACCATAAGCATAAAGCATGAAAGAATGAATGCATTCTTATAGAATATTTTTTAAAGGAAAGTGTCAGATAATTAAACATAAAGTTGAAACATTAAGCACCAACCTGTGCAATACAGGATATCTGTTATTATTCTCAGATTATATAACCTCATATCAGAAACAACTTAAGAATTCTAGTTTCAAGTTCAATCTTTGTTCTCTTTTGTTTGTTTGAATGTTGACCATGGACTGCTCAGCAATCATTTATTTGGCCAACAAATATTTATCTTGAATTGATTATGTTCCAGATATTCTCCTAGAAACAGGGGATACAATCTAAGGAAGACTACTCTTTATTAGAGACAGGCAACACATAAATACATAACTAAGTATAAATTTGTTGTTGTTTAGTTGCTAAGTCGAATTCAACTCTTTTATGACCCCATGGACTGTAGCCTGGCAGGCTCCTCTGTCCCTGGGATTTTCCAGGCAAGAATACTGGAGTGGGTTGCCATTTCCTTCTCCAGGGAATCTTCTTGACCTAGGGATTGAATCCATATCTCCTGTAGTGTAGGCAGATTCTCTACCACTGAGTCATCAGGGAAGCCCAAATATAAACTAGATAACCAAAAAATCTCATGGTAGTAGTTTGGGGAAGCAAAAATAAAGCAAATAAATACAGAGTTACGGGAGTGAATTTTGACTGTATGGGCAAGACAGGCTTCTCTTGAGGATGATATTTGCTCTGAGAGATTAATGACAAGGAGAAGATACAGAAGGACAGAGAAATCCATGCAGGAAGAACACAAATGGCAAGATACTGAGTCAGAGGTGAGCTAAGACTGGTAAGAAGCAGAAAGCAAGCCAGTGTTTCTTGAACTAGGAGAGAAGGGGGAACCTGGATCGAGATGAGGAAGCATAATTCATGTGTCAGATTGTCCGTTGTCTAGAGCAGCAGTCCCCAACCTTTTTGGCACCAGGGACTAGTCTTATGGAAGATAATTTTTCCATGGGCTGGGGTGAGGGAATGGTTTCAGGTTTGCCTGCTGCTCACCTCCTGCTGTGTGACTCAGTTCCTAACAGACCACAGATTGATACCAATCCATGAACCAAAGGTTGGGGACCCCTAGTCTAGATGCCATGGGAATAAGTTCAGATTTCAGTTGCTTTTTGTCATCTTAGTGGAAACACCCAGGAAATTTACCATTTAGTGTGCAGTTATAAGTCACCATTTCCAGGGGTATATACTAAGATTTTCGTGAAGTCAACGTTAACTATATTCTTCAAGGCTACATTCTTTATAGATTTTTTTTCTTGTATAAATATTTAGGAAACACCAAAGCAATTTACAAATCATTATCAGTGTACAGAACAGGAGAAACCAAAATGAACATTAGTGGGATCTCCTAGCCCTGGAGAAATTCTAGCAGAGAATATAGAAGGAGAGTAACGCACAGTAATATGAATGTGCATATTTGGAGAAGGAAATGGTAACCCACTCCAGTATTCTTGCCTGGAGAACCCCATGGACAAAGGAGCCTGGTGGGCTACAGTCCACGGGGATGCAAAGAGTTGGAAACGACTGAGTGACTAACACACACATATTTCTGGAAGGATAGTAGGATTTTAGGCTTTAGTGTACTATGAAGATGTAGATTCATAGAATCATAAAGTAACAGCTGCAGCAGAGCTCAATGATCATCTCATTTCATAAATGAAGAAATTGGAGTCCAGCCAAAGTGTTCACTTGCCCAGGGTCATAAAACTCATTAAGCAGAGCCAGAATGAAATTATTCCTGTAAGTAAGATGCCGAAGAAGGGAAATGGAAAAATCTCTCCTCTATATTCATTGACTTTGCCAAAGCATTTCATTCTGTACTGTAGTAACTCATTGAGGCTGAAGCCAGTATCTTGTGCCACTTGATGATCACCCCATCTCCAATGCTTTCCCTGTCCCTCCTCATGCACTATGGAGACCGGCCTTCTCTAAACCATCTTTTACTCCTGCGTTAGTGTACCACCACCATGCAGTACAACCTGAAATACTATGCCTTAGAAGCATCGCATATTTCTCACTTTGGTGTGGGAATTCTCTGTGGCCTCCACATGGGTGTCTGCAGGGATCCACTCACCATTCTGAGGTAAGATAAACCAGGAAGTATGGCAAAACTTTGGCCATTGAGGAGGGGGAGGTCAATGGATAAGTACGCCCTGAATCAATAACTAAGGTGAATGAGTCTAAGGACTACTTTACATAGCTCCTAAGAGAGCCCCCAGTGGAATCAGTTCCCCATCATCCAGAGCAGTAACCATTTAGCCTTGAATTGGCTGTCTTTCCTGGTTTCATGTTTCCCAGTCCTCCACTTTTGTCCCTTATAATTACTTCCCCAAATAAGGTGTCAGAGTATGCTCCCTTGTCTCAGGCTTGGGAAAACTGATGCTGAGATAGTATCCATTTGTTAACATGCCAGCTTACATTATATATTTGGGCTTCCATGGTGGCTTAGACAGTAAAGAATCTGCCTGCAATGTGGGAGACCTGGGTTTGATCCCTGGATCCAGAAGATCCTGGAGAAGGGAATGGCAACCCACTCCAGTACTCTTGCTGGAGAATGCCATGGACAGCGGAGCCTGATGGGATATAGTCCATGGGGGTCACAGAAAGTTGGACATGAATGAGCGACTAAACTTCACACTTTATATCATATTTGGAGATAGACCACACATCATTTGTTATCAGTTGAAGAAAGAATTAAATGGAAAAGTGAATAGTATAGGGAAAAAATGCTACAGGAAATCATGGAGGGAAGCAATAAGACCTTACAGTGATAACCATAGAAGAATGTATACATTCACAAACTTTAGTAACTACAAGGGAAAAAATGCTACAGGGAATCATGGAGGGAAGCAATAAGACCTTACAGTGATTAGCAGAGAAGACTTTATTATACATTCACAGACGTTAGTAACTACTCAAAATGTGTTTTGGTAAAGAGAGAAGAAACAATAACGATCAAATATGCAAAAGATAGAATTACTATCTGAGATGGTTGGTTGCTGTTCAGTCACTCAGTTGTGTCCGATTCTTTGTGACCCCATGGACTGCAGCATGCCAGTCTTCCCTGTCCTTCACCATCTCCTGGAGTGCACTCAAACTCATGCCCATATGAAGAGAAAAAGCCCCCATGGTAAACCTCTTCTGTAATTAAGGCATCTCCATTGGTCTATCTTCTAATAGAAGGGAAGAGGAGAACTTACCATGTCAGAAATGGACTGCCCCAAAGATAAGAAAAGATGACAAAACGTGACTTATCTTGGCTTCATGTCAACAAATCATGCCTCAGGATGTAGAAAGAACTTGTGTGTGGGACCAACTCAAGCCACCTAAGGGATCATAACAAATACATCATTTCCTTTCTTAATGATTTCTCGTGTTGTACATGAAGATATGTTACAATCAGTCTGTGTTTTCCTTTGTGTGTAACAGATCATCTAGCCAAATTTATTGTGATGTATTTTTGAATAAAGATTTGAGCTATGTAATAGTATTCTTAAGTAAATGTATAGTAAGTTTGAATAGATGAATCTTACAAATGTTATTTAGTGATGCAATTCTTTCTAAAAGAGTATCAAAATTGTTTCATATGTCAGTCAATATTCTAAACACTGGATATCAAAGATGAGTATAACATCTCTCCTGTCAAATTGATCATAGTCCAAGGTAGCACATAGATAAAAATTATATTTCTGTAATAATTTTAATGAGGAAATGGGAGCACAAACAAAGAACACTTAAAACACTTAATACACTGAGACTCAGAACAACCTATTCTGTTCCTGGATGAGTTCAATACTCAATAAGAAAGTAGAAATCTCACTGGAGGGAAAACGAAGTTGGTGGCACTCTTGGTGGTAGGAGGGAACATTTTATGATCATGGGAAAAAAGAGCAAAGGGGTTGATAATGTTTGAAAGTAACTATAATCAGACTAGTATTATTTGACTGCAAACTTTGAAGAAAGAAGAGGTGAGATTGGAGAGCCAGTAGCAAACAGATGAAAGGGACTGAGAATGGAAAAGAAATTGGGAGCAAGAGAGATCATATTCTGAATATTGAAAAAAAAATTCTTCATTGCAAACACAAAGCTAAATTCTTCATTGTGTGGGAAATGGAGAGCTATTGACACATTTTGAAAGAGAGTGGATATGATCAGTTGGTGTTTCAAAAACCTCACTCTTATGACTGCATGAGATGAATTTGAGGAGGTAAGAGTTTTCATCTTAGGAAGAATAGGTTCTGTATTTTTCTAAAGGTGAAGGCAAGGGTTGAAGGCTGAACGGGAAATGAGAAGTGGAATAAGGAGTCTGAATTACTTACAGAGGTGAGGATAAAGATTTTATGGTAGTTAGATGAAAACTCAGGTGAGAGATAGGATTAACATTTTAGGTTAACATTATTATTTACAAAATTATGTTTAATTTATAAAACAATACAATGCTTTACAGTGTCAATGAAATATGTTGCCTGCTACATCAGTAAACAAAAGCTGTTACAGCCATCTAATTATCACATTACAGGAACTCACGATGGAAACAGGATGCCCACCATCTAGCAGCCAGTTCCTTACCACCCCAAATGAGGCACCATGAGGATTCCCAGGGTGAGAAAGTGCAGGATACTGGCCCCAGATAGCTGAGGTGCAAACAAAGGAATGATTTCAGTGAGTCTAGATGCTTGCATCTTCCCCAACAGAAAAGTGCTAAATTCATTAACTTGAGATGTCTGGTTTTCTTTAATTAACAATAATCTTTTTAAGTTCCAACTACCTTGTCTTTGTTGCAAAACCTCCTATGGAGCTTGTTTTTTCTCTTACGTCTTCAGAGCAGTTATAAAAGATAACTGAGATGCTGGGCTTAAGTCCTCATTTTTGCCTACTGAATAAAACATAATTCTCAACTTTTAGGCTGTATAACTTTTTTTTAGTTGACAATTGAATAGGTGATCAATGGAGAAAAGAAAAAAAATTGACATATAAACCCTGTAAACCCTGCAAACACAAATTCTTTAAGAACACAAATATATTTCAATCTAACCTTCTATCTAAGCCTATTTATTTCAGATAAATGTAACCACAATTTCCTAATGTTTTTGGACTCTGTGTTTAAGCACATTAACCATATTACAACACAGTATTTTTTTAGAGCAGTAATAACGAATCTATAACCAATTGACTTATGAAACATCTCAGTTACTTTGGAGATAAAAGCATACAGCGTTTTTGTTTGTTTGTTTGTTTGTTTGTTTCAATCACTGCTTTCAAATCTACTGTGTCAAGTCTCCCTTTCTGGCTTGTGTCCTAAGCACCTGGTAGAGAGAACAAATTCTGTAACACTTCTGTCACTTTTTCATCACTGAAATTAGTTCACTCGTTACAATTTCATATCTAATGCAAAGGCATTCTCTTCCCTTTGTGTTCAGTTTAGTCACTCAGTTGTGTCCGACTCTTTGCTACCCATGGACTTCAGCACACTAGGCTTCCCTGCCCATCACCAACTCCCAGAGTTTACTCAAACTCATGTCCATCGAATCAGTGGTGCTGTCCAACCATCTCATCCACTCTTGTCCCCTTCTCCTCCTGCCTTCAATCTTCCCCAGCATCAGGGTCTTTTCCATTTGTGAGGCTCAGCTGTATATTGGAATGGAGGGGCTTATCAAGTCCTCCCCCTTCTCAGGCTTCAGTCCTTCCAGTCTTGGAAGTCAGGGAAGAGGGTTTTGAAGGGCAAATGTCTCTGGAGAACGAGTGAGGTCAAGTCCTCTGCTTCTTGGTTGCCTTTGGTCTTTCAGTGTTTACATGGATGCACCTTGATTAGCAAGTGCCAAAGTGGCAACTCTAGTGTGAGAGCTGGTTCTGACTCTGTGATTCCACTTATTTCATCTTCATCTTCTTAAGTTTTTGCTTTCCCATTACCTGCATTTTAAGAAGTGATAATAAATCTATACATACAGAAATGAATGTTCACTCAAAATATTTTGTTTCAATGTGTGTAATGTCAATTGGGCAGCACTCTTTGTTAGATTAGCAAAAATAATCTGTATTGTTTTTTTGAGAGAATTGCCTGAATGTTTTGAAATAAAGAAAACAAATACTGGGAGTATATTTGAAAATGGAGCATGCTAAAATGAATGAGTTATTTTACTGAAAGTATTTGAAACATTTCGTGTGAAAGTAAGCAATTCATAATTGTATAAAAATTGAGAACATTTTTGTTGCTGATGACAATTTTTTATTCCAACATGAGCTCATTACTTGTCTACCTAAAATTATCACCTATGATCTACATGCTTGCAACTGTGAAGGTATGTGCCGATAAACAAACTCTCGAATATGAATCGAGAAACTATTCAGAAAATGAGGTAAACCTCTAAATATAGGCTCATATATAAAACCACCTTTCTATAGCAATGTCAGACTTTCAGAACATAGTTGATTCATAATCAAGGAGAACAATCCAAACAGCCTCTTTGGTTTTGAGGATTTGTGCCACTTCAAACCAAATTCATTACTGATATTGAAAGTACTGATTATTTTGTTCATAATTTTGATTACTGTGTTTGACAGTCAAAGTTTGAAGGTTATATCAGTCAGAGTTCTACCAGAAAAACAGAAATACACGCAGACACATGGACTTCCCTGGTAGCTCAGCTGCAATGCAATGCAGGAGACCCTGGTTTGATTCCTGGGTCAGAAAAGATAACCTGGAGAAGGGATAGGCTACCTACTCCAGTATTCTCGGGCTTCCCTGGGAGCTCAGCTGGTAAAGAATCCACCAGCAATGCAGGAGACCTGGGTTTGGTCCCTGGGTTGGGAAGATCCCCTGGAGAAGGGAACAGCAACCAAATTTAGCATCCTGGCCTGGAGAATCCCATGGACTGTATAGTCCATGGGGTCACAAAGAGTCAGACATGACTGAGTAGCTTTTGCTTTCACATAGACACGGATTTCTTTCCAAGGAATTGGCTTACATGATTGTGGGATCTGGCTGGGCAAGCCTGACATCCATAGGCCAGAGGACAGGCTGGAAATTTATAAGCAGGTTAAAGAATGCAGCTGAGAAGCAAAACTGCTTCTTTTTAGAAAACTTCAGTCACACTCTAAAGGTCATTTAAATGACTGGTTGAGGCTCAACCAGATTATTGCAGACAATCTCCTTGACTTGAAGTCTACTGATTGTAAATGTCAAGCATGCCTACAAAATACCTCAGCAGCAACATCTAGATTAGTGTTTGAATTGCTGGATACTACAAAATAGCCAAATCGATGTGTGACATATTGCCATGGTTGATTCATATATACATTTAGAGGATAATTTCAAATTTCCAAAAGAATAGAATATTGAAGTTGGACAAAGACAAATTCAAAGTTATTTGAAGCTGAAGTTGAATGGTTCTATGAGGACCTACAAGAACTTTTAGAACTAACACCCAAAAACGATGTCCTTTTCATTCTAGAGGACTGGAATACAAAAGTAGGAAGTCAAGAAACACCTGGAGTGACAGGCAAATTTAGCCTTGGGATGGGGAATGAAGCAAGGCAAAGACTAATAGAGTTTTGCCAAGAAAATGCACTGGTCATAGCAAACACCCTCTTCCAACAACACAAGAGAAGACTCTACACATGGACATCACCAGATGGTCAACACCGAAATCAGATTGATTATATTCTTTGCAGCCAAAGATACAGTCAACAAAAACATGACTGGGAGCTGACTGTGGCTCAGATCATGAACACCTTATTGGCAAATTCAGACTTAAGAAGATAGTAGGGAAAACCACTAGACCATTCAGGTATGACCTAAATCAAATCCCTTATGATTATACAGTGGAAGTGAGAAACAGATTTAAGGGAATAGATTTGATAGATAGAGTGCCTGATGAACTATAGATGGAGATTCGTGACATTGTACAGGAGACAAGGATCAAGACCATCCCTATGGAAAAGAAATGCAAAAAAGCAAAAGGGCTGTCTGAGAAGGCCTTACAAATAGCTGTGAAAAGAAGAGAAGTGAAAAGCAAAGGAGAAAAGGAAAGATATAAGCATCTGAATACAGAGTTCCAAAGAATAGCAAGAAGAGATAAAAAAGCCTTCTTCAGCAATCAATGAAAAGAAATGGAGGAAAGCAACTGAATGGGAAGAACTAGAGATCTCTTCGAGAAAATTAGAGACACCAAGGGACTATTTCATGCAAAGATGGGCTCGATAAAGGACAGAAATGGTATGAACCTAACAGAGGCAGAAGATATTAAAAAGAGGCAGCGAGAATACATAGAAGAACTGTACAAAAAATATCTTCACGACCAAGATAATCATGATGGTGTGATCACTAATCTAGAGCCAGACATCCTGGAATGTGAAGTCAAGTGGGCCTTAGAAAGCATCACTATGAACAAAGCTAGTGGAGGTGATGGAATTCCAGTTGAGCTATTTCAAATCCTGAAAGATGATGTTGTGAAAGTGCTGCACTCAATATGCCAGAAAATTTGGAAAACTCAGCAGTGGTCACAGGACTGGAAAAGGACAGTTTTCATTCCAATCCCAAAGAAAGGCAATGCCAAAGAATGCTCAAACTACTGCACAATTGCACTCATCTCACACGCTAGTAAAGTAATGCTTAAAATTCTCCAAGCCAGGCTTCAGCAATACGTGAACCATGAACTTCCAGATGTTCAAGCTGGTTTTAGGAAAGGCAGAGGAACCAGAGATCAAATTGACAACATGTGCTGGATCATGGAAAAAGCAAGAGAGTTCCAGAAAAACATCTATTTCTGCTTTACTGACTATGCCAAAGCCTTTGATTGTGTGGATCACAAGAAACTGTGGAAAATTCTTCAAGAGATGGAAATACCAGACCACCTAACCTGCCTCTTGAGAAACCCATATGCAAGTTAGGAAGCAACAGTTAGAACTGGACATGGAACAACAGACTGGTTCCAAATAGGAAAAGGAGTACGTCAAGGCTGTCTATTGTCACCCTGCTTATTTAACTTATATGCAGACTACATCATGAGAAACCCTGGGCTGGGAGAAGCACAATCTGGGATCAAGATTGCCAGGAGAAACATCAATAACCTCAGATATGCAGATGACACCACCCTTATGGCAGAAAGTGAAGAGGAACTAATGAGCCTCTTGATGAAAGTGAAAGAGGAGAGTGAAAAAGTTGGCTTAAAGCTCAACATTCAGAAAATGAAGATCATGGCATCCGGTCCCATCACTTCATGGGATATAGGTGGGGAAACAATGGAAACAGTGACAGACTTTAATTTTTTTGGCTCCAAAATCACTGCAGATGGTGACTGAAGTCATGAAATTAAAAGACACTTTCTCCTTGGGAGAGAAGTTATGACCAACCTAGACAGCATATTAAAAAGCAGAGATATTACTTTGGCAACAAAGGTCCATCTGGTTAAAATGTTGTTTTTTCCAATAGTCATGTATGGATGTGAGAGTTGAACCATAAAGGAAGCTGAACACCCAAGAATCTATGCTTTTCAACTGTGGTGTTGGAGAAGACTCTTGAGAGGCCCTTGGACTGTAAGGAGATCCAGCCAGTCCATCCTAAAGGAAATTAACCCTGAACATTCATTCATCAGAAGGACTGATGCTGAAGCTGAAACTCCAATATTTTGGCCACCTGATGTGAAGAACCAACTCACTGAAAAGACCCTGATACTGGGAAAGATTGAAGGCAGGAGGATAATGGGATGACAGAGGATGAGAAGGTTGGATGGCTTTACTAACTAAATGGACATGAGTTGGAGCAGGCTCCAGAAGATAGTGAAGGACAGGGAAGCCTGGTGTGCTGCAGGCCATGGGGTCACAAAGAGTAGGACAAGACTGAGTGACTGAATAACAACAGTATTTATCTCCCTAGGTTTATATGCTTTAAGAAGATATTTTTATAACTAAAAAGGATGACTCTAGGGTGAAAATGAATGCCTTTTGGGCAGAAAATTCCGATTTCTACTGATCGTAAATCTCTGTTGAAAGTTCAAGGTAAGCTTACCAGGGATGCAGCACTGGAATCAATTGCCCAGAGCCACTACACTCTACATGGCTTGAGACTGGATAAGAAGACTAGAAGGTCAGTATCTAATTTTAATGCTCAACCTCCTTCAGTATTGTATGCTTCAAACTGACCTATGGTCTTTCTGAGAATGAAAGACCTCTCTCACTCACGTCTGTTTAAAATCCAACAATAGGAACTGAAGGGATTTAAGAAAGGGAACTTGGTGCCACATGACACTCAACCATGTTTGATGAAGAAAAAATGGTCAGACTATGAATGTGCTATTTGACACCTCTTATGCACTGTTTATACATTTATGCAGGACTTCCCTGGTGACTCAGATGGTAAAGCGTCTCAATGCAGGAGACTTGGGTTCGATCCCTGGGTCGGGAAGATCCCCTGGAGAAGGAAATGGCAACCCACTCCAGTAATCTTGCCTGGAAAATTCCATGGACAGAGGAGCCTTGTAGGCTACAGTTCATGGGGTTGCAAAGAGTCAGACATGACTGAGCAACTTCACTCACTCACATGCACTGTTTTAGATTATTGGTTTACCTGTCTCTGGAGCACTTGATCCTTTGCTCAGTTCAAGCTGCTGCTGAGGAGACATGCTTCCCATGTACACCTGGGCAGTTCCATCATCTGACCTGTCAGATGCAAACTGGAACTCCCTGTGGGCAAACGCTGACCAGTGGAAGATGGTGGAAGCAGACAGACAAAGTCCCTCTCAGTTTGGAGCATGGTGTTCTCTTTAGAGCCTATCTACCGATGTTGCAAGCAATAGAGGGGAGGTTTGAGTTTCTTCATGAAGAAAGGGCCTCTGCGTAATGCACTCTCTCTTTCTTTCCCGTTCTTCCTTGCCTTATATTTCTTTCTGCTTCTCTGTCACTTCTTAATAAAGCATCTGTATTCATGTATCTATAGTTTTCAATGTTCGGTACTGAACTGGAATAAAAGTAGACTAAATCATTGTACTTTAGTCAGATTAGTTTGAGACTTCTTCCTTTTAAAAGCAAGGGAATAAGGGACATTTAATTTGGTCAGTAGCCAAATCTTCTTAAGTAATAAGATTCACTATAAAATGAATTAGGTGAAGATCTCTCAACTTTTCCCAGCATTTATCTTTTTATTAAAATGTGGTTATAATCAAACTCCAAGATTTAGGATTTTTAACAACTGTTCTCAGGATTTGAATTAAGGGAATAATACCTTTTAAAAATGTACTTAGTATTCTTAATAAATAAAGGTAGTATCTGCCAGTAAATTTATGAGAAATTCTGAGGGAAATGATGCTATTTATGTGGTTCTGAACTAAACTGAACGTGGTTCAAAATGTTACAGTTCATGAAAGGCAAAAGAGTTTGCAACAGTGTTTCTTGTAAAGCGAGTTCTGCCAAGAAACTTGATAAAATGTGGAGTTCGAAAGCTAATTTCTACAAGTACAGACATATATGGATTTTGGTTGTGCAGTTAAAATTCCATATGTGGATACGAAGGAGAATATTCTCCTGAAAAGAAAAGAGCCAGAAATAGGAGTCTTCTGAGACTCGACTGCTTATGGGAATATAAGAGTCTCTATCTTCAGATTTAGACAATGTGTTTTAAGTGTATTCTCTGTCCAACAACTTGCCTGATTCTGATCTTTTTTTTTTTTTTTAAAAATCTTATTGTTTTATCTAGCAAAGAACTACACAGTAATTATCAAATTGTTTTTAATTTCCAAAAGCCACCTAGTCTTGATGTCCATGATGCTGCAAAATCATGTTTTCCTCCTTGAGCCTAAAGTGCAACATAATACTTGCTATTTTATTTTTTTCTGAGTTAGCAGTATGAAATAAAATGTAGTAAACCTAATGGCCTTCCTTCTACCCACAGAAATACTGGATTAAAAATAACAGAAAAAAACTCCTAAATAATGGAGAAAAAAATTTAATGAAAAGAAAATTCTCAATGTACAAAATCAGAATGAACTTGACACAATTGTGACAGACAATTGGAAAGAGATAGGTCCAGAAGTAAGATATAATGACTGACTGGGTGTCTGGGTTATCTTGTGGCTGTAAGAATTTTTCTTTGGACCCACACATTTCAGACTCTAGAAATGAGATACCTGTATGATATAGAAAGCCTGGCAATAGTCCCCCCTCTAGGATAGAGGATGCAAAAGTAATCACCTACAGGTCAGGATGGAGTAGGAAACTTGACTTTAGCTTGAATTTGTTATGTGAAAAAAGCTATAGTCTCCATTCAGTGCAAGGACTGAGATCAAAATGGTTGTATTCCCTTTGTTTATATATCCATAAGGTGATATATAAAGGGACAAATAAAATCACTTTTGAAATCTATTGAGCACCTGCTAGGACAAAAATGAAATAACTCTGGAGGAACATATAGTATTAAAGTTTATGGGATGACTACTGGATTGTAGGGAGTAGCAGAAGATAGGCTAACAGAAAAAATTTCAATGTCAAACATTTTACCATAAAGAAGAGAATACAAGAACAACATACAAGAAGATTAGCACCCAGAGAAACTAAAACAGGACCCTTTTTCAAACATGTAAAAATCATTTAGAAACAAAATATGAAGAGGAGGAGTAATGAGAAGAGTTGATGATATGAATAAAAGAACAGGTACACTGGAGAAAATTAAAATCAAGAATTAAAAACCTCAGCAACTGAGTTAAATAGCTAATTATACCCAACTGAAAGGAAAATTAGCAGAAATTTAGGAAAGTAAGGGAAAAACCCAAGATTTAGAATAGAGAAATAAAGTGCTATAACATATGATTTACAAGAAATAAGGATAGTAAATTTGGCTTTAACTTGAACTCAGTATGCGGCAAAAGCTATAACCTGTATCCAGTGCAAGCTCTAAGCTGAAAATTGCATTCCCTTTGTTTAGATACAACTTACAAAATTAAAGAAAGTGAAAGTGAAGTCGCTCAGTTGTGTCTAACTGTTTGTGACCCCATGGACTGTATCCTACCAGGCTCCTTTGTCCATGGGATTTTCCAGGCAAGAGTACTGGAGTGGGTTGCTATTTCCTTCTCCATACAAGAATTAAGTTACATTACAATATCAGGAAACAACATAGTTCATGTTTTAGGACAACTTGAAAGTTTATACAGTAAATACAAAAGAATCTCAAGATAAACTATTAGAAAGGATAATAGACTCTTGAGAGTTTTTCATGTATGAAATAAATAGTTATCCTTTATTAGAATTAAATAGGAAATAATAAGGCAAAAGAAGTAATTAAGCATTCTAACTTAAAAGGATAGAGTTCAGTTTAGGATTATGAAAAGTCCTTAATAAATTTTGGCCTTGAGAACCCCATTAACAGTATGAAAAGGAAAAAAAAAAATATGACACTGAAAGATGACCTCCCCAGGTTGGTAGGTGCCTAAAATGTACTGGAGAAGAGGAGAGAAATAGCTCTAGAAGGAATTAAGAGGCTGAGCCAAAGTGGACACAACACCCAGATACGGATATGTCTGGCAGTGAAAGTAAAGTTTGATGCTGTAAAGGACAATATTGCATAGGAACCTGGAATGTTAGGTCCATGAAAATGGTAAACTGGAAGTGGTCAAACAGGAGATGACAAGAGTGAACATCGACATTTTAGGAAACAGAACTAAAATGGACAGGAGTGGGCAAATTTAACTCAAATGGCCATATATCTACTACTGTGAGCAAGAATTCCTTAGAAGAAGTGGAGTAGAACTCAGACAACAGAAGAGTAAAAAATACAGTTCTTTGGTGCAATCTCAAAGACACCAGAATGAGTTTGGTTCACTTCCAAGGAATACTGTTTAATATCACAGTAATCCAAGTCTAGCCTCAACCACTGATGCCAAAGAAGCTGAAGTTGAATAGTTCTAAGAAGACCTACAAGATCCTTTAGAACTAACACCCCCAAAAGATGTCCTTTCCATTATAGAGAACTGGAAAGCAGAAATAGGAAGTAAAGAAATACCTGGAGTAACAGGCAAATTTGGCCTTGGAGTGCAGAATGAAGCAGGGCAAAGGTTAACAGTTTTGCCCAGAAAATGCACTGGTCATAGCAAACACCCTCTTTCAACAACACAAGAGATGACTCTACACATGGACATCACCAGATGGTCAACACCAAAATCAGATTGATTATATTCTTTGCAGCCAAAGATGGAGAAGCTCAATACAACCAGCAAAAACAAGACTGGGAGCTGACTGTGGCTCGGATAATGAACTCATTGCCAAATTCAGACTTATATTGAAGAATGTAGGAAAAACCACTAGGCCATTCAGGTATGACCTAAATAAAATCCCTTACAATTATACAGTGGAAGTGACAAATAGATTCAAAGTGTTAGATCTTATGGACAAAGTGCTTGAAGAACTATGGACAGAGGTTCGTAACACAGTACAGGAGGTGGTGATCAAAACCATCCCCAAGAAAACGAAATGCAAAAAGGTAAAATGGTTGTCTGAGGAGGGCTTACAAAGAGTTGAGGAAAGAAGAGAAGTGAAAGGCAAAAGAGAAAAGGAAACATATACCCGTCTGAATGCAGAGTTCCAAAAACTAGCAAGGAGACATAAGAAAGCCATTCTAAGCAAACAATGCAAAGAAATAGAGGGAAACAATAGAATGTGAAAGACTAGAGATCTCTTCAGGAAAATTAGAGATCCCAAGAAAACGTTTCATGAAAAGATGAGTACAATAAAGGACAGAAACGGTATGGATGAAGCAGAAGCAGAAGCTATTAAGAAAAGGTGGCAAGATTACACAGAAGAACTATACAAAAAAAATCTTACTGGCCCAGATAACCACAATGGTGTGATCACTCACCTAGAGCCAGACATCATGGAGTGTGAAGTCAAGTGGGCCTTAGGAAGCAACACTACAAACAAAGCTAGTGGAGGTGATGGAATTCCAGTTTAGCTTTTTCAAATCCTAAAGGATGATGTTGTGAAAGTGCTGCACTTTCACATATGCCAACAAATATTCCAACAAATTTAAAAAACTCAGCAGTGGCCACATGGAAAAGGATTGAAATTGTCAGTTTTTCAATGTAAAAGGAAATTCCAAATTCCTTTGGAAATTTTAAAATGGAAAAGGTCAGTTTTCATTCCAATCCCATAGAAAGGCAATGCCAAAGAATGTTCAAACTACTATACAATAGCCCACATTTCACATGCTAGCAAGAAAATGCTCAAAATTCTCCAAGCCAGGCTTCAACAGTACATGAACTGTGAACTTGCAGATGTTCAAGCTGGATTTATAAAAGGTAGAGGAACCAGAAATCAAATTACTAACATCTGTTGGATCACAGAAAAAGCAAGAGAATTCCAAAAAAACATGTACTTCTGATTCATTGACTATGCTAAAGTCTCTGACTGTGTGGATCACAACAAACTGTGGAAATTTCTTAAAGAGATGGGAATTTCTGACCACCTTATCTGCCTCCTGAGAAACCCATATGCAGGTCAAGAAACAGTCACTAGAACCAAGCATGGAACAGCAGACTGGTTCAAAGTTGGGAAAGGATTATATCACAGCTGAATATTGTCACCCTCCTTATTTACTTTTATGCAGAGTACATCATGAAGAATGCTGGGCTGGATGAAGCACAAGTTGGAATCAAGATTGCTGGGAGAAATATCAGAAACCTAAGATACGCACCATCCTTATGGCAGAAAGTGAAGAGGAAATAAACAGCATCTTGATGAAAGTGAAAGAGGAGAGTGAAAAAGCTGGCTTAAAACTCATTCAAAATACTAAGATCATGGCATCCAGTCCCATCACTTCATTGCAAATAGATGGGGAAACAATGGAAACTGGACATTATTTTCTTAGGCTCCAAAATCACTGTAGAATGTGATTGCAGTCATGAAATTAAAAGATGCCTGCTCCTTGTAAGAAAAGCTATGATAAAACTAAACAGCATACTAAAAAGCAGAGACATTAGTTTGCTGACAGAAATCCATAGAGTCAAAGTTATTGTTTTTCCAGTAGTCATGTACGCATGTGAGAGTTAGACCATAAAGAAGGTGGAGCACTGAAGAATTGATGCTTTTGAACTGTGGTGTTGGGGAAGACTCTTGAGAGTCCCTTGGACAGCAAGGAGATCAAACCAGTCAATCCTAAGGAAATCAAACCTGAATATTCATTGGAACGACTAATGCTGAAGCTTAAATATTTTAGCCACATGATCCAAAGAGCTGACTTATTGGAAAAGAGCCTGATTATGGGAAAGATTGAAGGCAGGAGGAGAATGTGGTGACAGAGGATGAGATGGTTGAATGGCATCCCTGACTCAATGGACACGAGTTTGAGCAAACTCTGGGAGACAGTGAAGGATAGGGAAGCCTGGCGTACTGCAGACCAGGAGGTCACAAAGAGTTGGACACAACTGAGCGACTGAACAACAAGAACAATTAAAAATCCTGGAGATGGACAGTGGTGATGGTTGCACAATAATGTGAATGTATCTAATGCCACTAAATGTACACTTAAAAATTGATAAAATGATCATCTTTATGTTAATGAATAGTTTACCAAAATAAAATAGTTTTTAAGATATGGCATCAGTAACTGAAAATACTGAATAATTAAATAAAATTGTACAAGAGTTTTTAAAAAATTATAAATTTCTACTGAAATAAACTCATGAGAATTAAATTGATGAATGAAGCCATATTCATAATAGAAGGATTCAATATCTTATGCCAATTTTCTTCATAATAATGCATAAATAAAATGCAATTTTACTAATCTCAGAAGTATTTTACAATGACACTGAGGTATTTCTCATGAAATTCATATTGAATTACAAGTTATTAAAAATGGGGAAACAAAATTTAAGTTATTAATGTAGATAATTTGTCTCCTAAAATACCAAGCTTTACATGATGTTACAGTTATGTAAGGTAAAGTGGGCTTCATGGGTATCTTTTGTAGTGATCAGGGTACCCGAATGAAGAGGAAATAGAGTTTTAGAAACTCTTAAGCATAAAAGCAAGAGAGTTCCAGAAAAACATCTATTTTTGCTTTATTGACTATGCCAAAGTCTTTGACTGTGTGGATCACAAGAAACTATGGAAAATTCTTCAAGAGATGGGAATACCAGACCACCTGACCTGCCTCTTGAGAAACCTATATGCATGTCAGGAAGCAACAGTTAGAATTAGACATGGAACAACAGACTGGTTCCAAATAGGAAAAGGAGTACGTCAAAGCTGCATATTGTCACCCTGCTTATTTAACTTATATGCAGACTACATCATGAGAAACGCTAGGCTGGAAGAAGCACAAGCTGGGATCAAGATTGCCGGGAGAAATATCAATAACCTCAGATATGTAGATGACACCACCCTTATGGCAGAAAGTGAAGAGGAACTAATAAACCTCTTGATGAAAGTGAAAGAGGAGAGTGAAAAAGTTGGCTTAAAGCTCAACATTCAGAAAACGAAGATCATGGCATCTGGTGCCATCACTTCATTGCAAATAGATGGGGAAACAATGGAAACTGGACATTAGTTTCTTAGGCTCCAAAATCACTGTAGAATGTGATTGCAGTCATGAAATTAAAAGATGCCTGCTCCTTGTAAGAAAAGCTATGATAAACCTAAACAGCATACTAAAAAGCAGAGACATTACTTTGCTGACAGAAATCCATATAGTCAAAGTTATTGTTTTTCCAGTAGTCATGCATGCATGTGAGAGTTTGCCCACAAAGGTCCATCTAGTCAAGCTATGGTTTTTCCAGTAGTCATGTATGGATGAGGGTTGGACTGTGAAGAAGGCTGAGCGCCGAAGAATTGATGCTTTTTAACTGTGGTGTTGGAGAAGACTCTTGAGAGTCCCTTGGACTGCAAGGAGATCCAACCAGTTCATTCTAAAGGAGATCAGTCCTGGGTGTTCTTTGGAAGGAATGTTGCTAAAGTTGAAACTCCAATACTTTGGCCATCTCATGCAAAGGGTTGACTCATTGGAAAAGATGCTGATGCTGAGAGGGATTGGGGGCAGGAGGAGAAGGGGACGACAGAGGATGAGATGGCTGGATGGCATCACTGACTCGATGGATGTGAATTTGGGTGAACTCTGAGAGTTGGTGATGGACAGGGTGGCCTGGCATGCTGCAATTCATGGGGTCGCAGAGTTGGACTTGACTGAACTGAACTGAACTGAAGCATACCTCAGGGTACCACAAAAATGAAATATGGTTAGAAAGTTATTGGGAAGGTGATGTATTTATTGGAGTCTGAGGACAGACATAAACATTGAGCATGAATTTGACCTCTCTGCTTTAATGATTATGAAGATATGGAATCATCTGGAGTATCCCCCTAAGAAAAGGTGAGTAGAGAAGGTCAGCTAGGGAGTATTCTGGGTTGACATTCAAAGGTGTAGGAATCCACCAGCACATGGATCTTTTGGATGATAGCTGAACTGAGTCATTTTGAAAGTGTTTCTCTAAATTAGACATGATGCCAAGATTAATGGACCTCAACTGTTTAAAGGATATATATTTTATTTCTTGCAAAGGAGTTAAAATAGGGATAGGTGACAACAATGTGCCTTGTTGCTGTCATGAGATGTACTAGTATTTCTCTTGAGGGGCCTCTAGATAGCCTATGCATGTATGTCCAAGAGAGATTTGAGATGATTGCCACATCTTTAGTATTTTTTGGCTAACCAAGAAAGACCTGCAATAGCAGGACAGTTAAATATGAATAAACAACAACATGAGCAAGCAAACAAATGACCTGTCCCTTTCCTCTGTTGGTCTACTACACTTCCTTCAACTTCTGAAAAAATGAGGTGTGTGCTGGAGATGTCATCCTAAGTGGGAAGATGTGAGAGACATCACACATCTGATATTCAGATGTCAGCAGTTGGAAAAAAAAATTAAGCCATTTATTACACACTTTGAGTTCAGCCCATTTAATAAGCTGCTTATGTCAAGAAAAATAATGGATTATTCAGAGTATTGTCTTATATTTTTTTGAAATTAGTAATTTAATATTTCTAAACACACTGCTTTAGTGCTTTGAAAATGATATTTGTGCTAAGAACATTTTTCTGGGTAAAACACAAAATTATTTTCTCTATATCATTATTGTCATTATTTACTACTACTTTGGTTAATTCTTTTTAGGCTTTGTATAAGGAGGATTGTCAAAACAATTGAACAGATAGGCTAAAAGTTGAGAAACAAAAGAAGTGACTAGACGTTAGTACAACAGGCTATACAAAGACGCTATTTCTCAGTTTTTTCTCGGCATGGAAGAAAAATAGTGTTATAAGGCATAACCATTTGCTGAAAATAACTCCCTAGGTACGTCCTTAGATTAGAAATCATGTTAATAGTAATAATATATCATTATATTAGGCCAATAAGGCTCACTGTTATATATTTTTTATTATGAATATTTTTTTACTCTTGATTACTGTTTATGTGATGCTGTATATTAATAAAGTAACATTGATGTCTGCTATTGCTGCTGCTGCTAAGTTGCTTCAGACATGTCTGACTCTTTGTGACCCCATGGGCTGTAGCCTGCCCTGCTTCTCTGTCCATGCAATTCTCCAGGCCAGAATACTGGAGGAAGTTGCCATTTTCTACTCCAGAGGATCTTCCTGACCCAGGGACTGTATCCATGGTTCTTACATCTCCTGCATTGGCAGGAGGTCCTTTATCACTAGTGTTACCACGCCTGAAATGTCACAAAAAATTTGGAAGTAGGACCAATCCATCTGTGTTATTTGACATCAGCTCCAACTTAATGCTACCAATTTGTTCCCTTTCTTTGTCATTTGAAGCTGAATATTTTGATTGATTTTCTAATAAAATAAAAATGTATTAGAGAGAACAGTGTAGTTTAATATAAAATATACTGAATCAAGAATGTCTATGTTTAGAGGCCAAGGTAGCCAATTCACCTTAACCGCATTTCCTGAAGTAGAATTCCTTTTGCTCTTTATAGACAAGTCTCATTGATTGGAACTTAACTGTGCATGGGCAGGACCCATTCTTAACATGTAGGCTTCCACATAGAATGAACAAAGAGGGAGTTAATTTTTCACTGGGACTCTCCCAAATGTTAGTATCTAAGGGAACCCTCTCTCTGGAGAGGATTCTCCTGACTGCCTGTGTTCTTAGATCAGGTGGAACAAGAGAGCTTGGAAAAATTTCTTTCAGTTTTTTGACTTTCATTTAAAGTCTGTGTTCCTGAACTGCAATACTAAACCTCACTGTATCTAATGGTCCTTACTCTTCAATTTCTCAAATTTTAAATCTTTGGAAAAGAAATCCAGTCTTCAATAGTAGTAGATCAGGTTGACTTGAAGAGGTTTCAGAGGGTAGGATAAACATTGGCCTCCTGGGAAGTCTGAACAATCCCTCTATTTTTGGACTTAAGCCTAACTCCTATCTTCTGAGATGTCTGGGGACCTCAAGGGGTGAGTTTTCATGTGTTGAAACCATTTCATTTTATGTTGTATATATTTTTTTAAATGAACGTTTGGTTAAGAGTTTTGTGTTTCTTGTCCTTTTACTGAAATATTAGAACTCTAACAGAACAAATTTATGGATACCAAGCAGGAAAGGGGATGGAATGAATTGGGAGATTGGGATTGACATATATACACTATTGATACTATGTATAAAATAGATAACTAACGAGAACCTACTGTATAGCACAGGAAACTCTACTCATTGCTCTGTGGTGACCTAAATAGGAAGGAAATCCAAAAAAGAGGAGATACATGTGTACATATATCTAGTTGACTTTGCTCTATAGTAGAAACTAACACAACATTTTAAAGCAATTATACTCCAATAAAAATTTTTAAATGCCTGAAAAGAAAAGAAATAACTGACAGTGTTAAGGGTAGTCCTAGAAGTAGAGACCGATGGCAAAGAGACAAGAGCTAAAAGAAATGAGCTTTTCTACAATTCTACTATAAAGCTACACTGTTCTCTTTTTTAATGCTTTGTCATAATATCAGTATTATTTAAAATTAGATGTAACTATTAGAAATGTTTAAAAATCAGATGAGATCTTAAAGGACAAATAGTCTAATGCATCCATTATATAGAAAGAAAAATTAAGCTTAAACTATTAAATGTATTAATATACATGTAAATATATTTTCATGAATCGTCTACTTGATGTATTGTAGAGTTGTACACTACAAACAGTGTAGAGTTTAGTGTAATATATGTACTCTAGAGTTAGCATCTACTAAATGTATTCATTATTTTGTAGCAGTAGCCTACTTGATTTTCTTACAGATTTAGTTTTTGCTTATTAGACACAAATTACATTTAGGTCTTTAACTAATGAGGATATCCCAATCTTATTTTGTCTGTAAATATTCAGATTAAACTAAACGTATTTATTTAAAGAAGATGAATTATTGTCAACAGTATAATCATAATTTGGAAGCATAATAATGTGTGGAATGTATTTTAATGAAAATCTAGTTATAACTGTGAATTTAAAAAATAGTATTTCCCCACCTGTTTCATTAAGTAAATAGCTTTGTGATTTAGAGTAAATGATTTAATCTCCCTTACACTCATTTTCCTCACTGGCAAAATTTCTGAGTTGAACAGAATCTGGTCCTTTCTCCTTAAATTTTTTTTTCCTCCTGTGTATTTCTTATAATGGAGAACTTTTCATATAATTCATTGCTCCATTTTCTTCCTCCTGCTTAGGTAACATTGTTTCTTAATGTTTAGAAGCAAAGGTGGTTTTGTAAAAGTGACACCTATTCAATTTCTAATTCACTATGAAACTGTGATGTTTCTGCTGCTTTAAGACCCATTTCATTCAGTTCTAGGAATTTTACATTATTTAGGTACTTTATACAAGCTATAATAAATAACTTCTTCTGAGTTTATTATAAAAAAAACCTAAAACACATTTACAGAAATATTCAATTATCAGTTCAGTTCAGTCACTCTTGCTACACATGGACTGCAGCACCCCAGGCTTCCCAGTCTATCACCAACTCCCAGAGCTTGCTCAAGCTCATGTCCATCAAGTCAGTGATGCCTTCCAACCATCTCCTCCCCTGTCGTCCCCTTCTCCTCCTGCCTTCAGTCTTGCCCAACATCAGGGTCTTTTCCGAGTCAGTTCTTCACATCAAGTGTCCAAAGTACTGGAGCTTCATCTTTAGCATCAGTCCTTCCAGTGAGTATTCAGGACTGATTTCCTTTAGGACTGACTGGTTGGATCTCCTTACAGTCCAAGGGACTCTCAAGAGTCTTCTCCAACACCACAGTTTAAAAGCATCAATTCTTCAGTGCTTAGCTTTCTTTATAGTCCAACTCTCAAATCCATACATGACTACTGGAAAAACCATAGCTTTGACTAGATGGACCTCTGTCGGCAAAGTAATGTCTCTCCTTTTTAATATGCTGTCTAGGTTAGTCATAGTTTTTCTTTTAAAGAGTAAGCATCTTTTAATTTCATGGCTGCAGTCACCATCTGCAGTGATTTTGGAGCCCAAGAAAACAAAGTTTGTCGCTGTTTCCATTGTTTCCCCATCTATTTGCCACAAAGTGGTGAGACCAGATGCCATGATCTTAGTTGTCTGAATGTTGAGCTTTAAGCCAACTTTTTCACTCTCCTCTTTCACTTTCATCAAGAGGCTCTTTAGTTCCTCTTCATTTTCTCCGTAAGGGTGGTGTCATCTGCATATCTGAAGTTATTGATATTTCTCCCGGCAATCTTGATTCCAGCTTGTGCTTCATCCAGCCCAGCGTTTCTCATAATTTACTCTGCATGTAAGTTAAATAAATAGGGTGACAATATACAGCTTTTGTGTACTCCTTTTCCAATTTGGAACCAGTCTGTTGTTCCATGTCCAGTTCTAATTGTTGTTTCTTGACTTGCATATAGATTTCTCAGGAGGCATGGACTGTATATTCCATGGAATTCTCCAGACCAGAATACTGGAGTGGGTAGATATTTCATTATCCATGGAATCTTCCCAACCCAGGGATCAAACTCAGGTCTCCCACATTGCAGGGGAATTTTTTACCAGCTGAGCCACCAAGGAAGCCCAGAAATACTGGAGTGTGTAGCATATCCCTTCTCCAACAGATCTTTCCAACCCAGGAATTGAAGCGTCCTGCATTGCAGGTGGGTTCTTTACCATCTAATCTACCAGGAAAGTCCCTATATTCAATCATAGCTTTCAAAAAATGACTGGGAACCAGCTACCCATTTGAAAAGAGTGATACAACAATCTGAAAATCCAGATTTAGCACAAGTTTTTCTAAATGCATATTGGAATACCTTCTGAGGATTTTCATTTGAGGTATGCATAATAGGAAATGAAATAATGGCATCAGGAATTCAAGGGGGCATAAAACATACATCAAAAATATAGACTGATGACCATGTTTGTTCAGTGTATAAGGGCAATAATAAAATTTGAAAGTGTTCTCCAAAATGGAAAGCCTATCGCAGCACTGTTTATAATAGCCAGGACATGGAAGCAACCTAGATGTCCATCAGCAGATGAATGGATAAGAAAGCTGTGGTAAATATACACATTGGAGTACTACTCAGCCACTAAAAAGAATACAATTGAATCAGTTCTAATGAGGTGGATGAAACTGGAGCCGATTATACAGAGTGAAGTAAGCCAGAAAGAAAAACACCAATACAGTATACTAACACATATATATGGAATTTGGAAAGATGGTAATTATAACCCTGTATGTGAGACAACAAAAGAGACATAGATGTATAGAACAGACTTTTGGACTCTGTGGAAGAGGAAGAGGATGGGATGATTTGGCATTGAATGGCATTGAAACATGTATACTATCATGTAAGAAACGAATCACCAGTCTAGGTTCGATACAGGATACAGGATAGTTGGGGCTGGTGCACTGGGATGACCCAGAGAGATGATATGGGGAAGAAGGTGGGAGGGGGGTTCAGGATTGGGAACTCATGCACACCCGTGGCGGATTCATGTCAATGTATGGCAAAACCAATACAGTATTGTAAAAAAAAAAAAAAAGAAGTATAGAGTTACATTTCAAAATATCACTGTTCATTAAGGGCAAGTTCTAAAATATTAAACAGTCATTCAATAATGCAGTGATCTCAAAACTAAGTACCAAGCATTAGGCTAGGCACTTGGAAAGCAACACAGACTCCTGTCCTCACGGAATTTGTAGTCTGGTTAGGGAGACAGAGAAGAAACTTTAATGTAGTATCAAGTGGAGAAAACGTGGGTTCGATCCCTGGGTCAGGAAGATACTCTGGAGGAGGAAATGGTTACCCATTAAATATGCTTGCTTGGAGAATCCCATGGACAGAGGAGACTGCTGGGCTACGGTTCATGCGATTTCAAAGAGTAGGAGACAGCATTGCAACTCAGCAAGGACACACGGAAATGCTAAGATTAAAAAATGGAATGTTCTTTTGGGACAAATGAGAGAGGCATCACATTAATTACTGAGGGAACAGATCAACTAAAGAATAGAAGCAAAGGGATTAGGAAAGAAGCTGGTAACAGGCGTGAGGTGAGAATGGTAAAATGAACAGATTATGAGAAGGCTTGGATGTAAGAAAAAACAAAAAAACCTTTTATAGAATAATGGAAATATTCAAGAAGTCTTGTGTGGCTCTTGGAGAGAGTGAAAAGGCAAAAGGAGAGAAGAAAGAAATTGTTATCATCCTCATCACCACCACTTCTTTAATCTCTAACCTGTAGAGAAATATTTGAGTAAGTATAAAGCAACAAAGATTATTTTTCAAATGTGGTTGTAGCCTGGTAAGTCTATGACATTGAAGAGTGGATTTTTTTTAAAGTAGATACAAGTATGGGACCAGTACTCATAAATGTTTGAATATGATAACCTAGTTTCTAAAAAGAAATTTATTCACAATCAGGGAAAGTGAGCACATGGTTAGTAATAAAAATAATAGAGCCCAATATTTTCCAAGATGTGTGTTTTAATTGTATGGTTCTCTGCAGTGTCTCATTCAGTTCAGTTCAGTCACTCAGTCATATCCAACTCTTTGTGACCCCATGAATTGCAGCATGCCAGGCCTCCCTGTCCATCACCATCTCCCAGAGTTCACCCAAACTCATGTCCATCGAGTCAGTGATGCCATTCAGCCATCTCATCCTCTGTCGTCCCCTTCTCCTCCTGCCCCCAATCCCTCCCAGCATCACAGTCTTTTCCAATGAGTCAACTCTTCACGTGAGGTGGCCAAAGTACTGGAGTTTCAGCTTTAGCATCATTCCTTCCAAAGAAATCCCAGGGCTGATCTCCTTCAGAAAGGACTGATTGGATCTCCTTGCAGTCCAAGGGACTCTCAAGAGTCTTCTCCAACACCACAGTTCAAAAGCATCAACTCTTCAGTGCTCAGCTTTCTTCACAGTCCAACTCTCACATCCATACATGACCACAGGAAAAACCATAGCCTTGACTAGACAGACCTTTGTTGGCAAAGTAACGTCTCTGCTTTTCAATATGCTATCTGGGTTGGTCATAACTTTTCTTCCAAGGAGTAAGCATCTTTTAATTTCATGGCTGCAATTACCATCTGCAGTGATTTTGGAGCCCCTCAAAATAAAATCTGGCACTGTCTCCACTGTTTCTTCCTCTATTTCCCATGAAGTGATGGGACCGGATGCCATGATCCTCATTTTCTGAATGTTGAGCTTTAAGTCAACTTTTTCACTCTCCACTTTCACTTTCATCAAGAGGCTTTTGAGTTCCTCTTCACTTTCTGCCATAAGGGTGGTGTCATCTGCATATCTGAGGTTATTGATATTTCTCCCGGCAATCTTGATTCCAGCTTGTGTTTCTTCTAGTCCAGCATTTCTCATGATGTACTCTGCATATAAGTTAAATAAGCAGGGTGATACAGCCTTGATGTACTCCTTTTCCTATTTGGAACCAGTCTGTTGTTCCAAATCCAGTTCTAACTGTTGCTTTGTGACCTGCATGTAGGTTTCTCAAGTGTAGTGTATGTAGTGCATATAGTGTCTCATTATGATATCATAAATTAGTTGATCAAAATGCCTCTTTGTTTGGCCAGACATGCATGTGTGTGGGTGCATAAGTTAATATATTTGTGTGTGTGTGTGTGTGTGTGTGTGTGTGTGTTTGTGTGTGTGAAAAGGAGGTAGGCAGACAAAGAGAAAGAATCCAGAAGAGAGAGAGGGGGTTAAAGAAATCATCATAAGGAAATCTCTGACCATCTATTTCAGGAAGCAAGCACTTCCCTGTCAACGAGACTGGCACCAGCTGTTCCTTCTTGTCTACGATTTATTTACATGCCAAGGATTATACAAGGAAGAATTTTCAGATAAGCTGGGGAAATTTTTCCTACATGTGATTTGCTTATTTTACATTAAAAAAAATTTCTTGGCCATACTACACATCATATAGTTCCCCAACCAGGGTTGGAACCCATATCTCTTGCTTTGGAAGCATGGAGTGTTAACCAGTGGACTCCAGAAAAGTCCCTACACTATATTATGATAAATATTGTAGCATAAATTTGAGGCATTTCAAATAATCTTTTGAAATAATAATAAATAATGATTTCTTTTGAAATACTTCTTTTAAAGATGAATTAAAATAATTATATAGAAACAAAGGAAACTAAGGCTTAGACTATATTTTATTTATATACCAACATAGAAATAAGCAGAAACTAACAATGTCTACTTCTGTAGAGAAAAGAGGAACTGCTGTATTTTTTATTTTTATCAAACTTGCTGACAACATTTAAAACAATGAAATGTTTCAGATAGCCTACTTGGTCATGTAACATCATTAATGTGTATGCTGAATAGAGGATTCAGAAAGAACATGGTTCTTAAGAGATCATACATGCTTGCCCGCTAGGTTGCTTCAGTCATGTTCAATTCTTTGTGACTCTATGGACTATCACCTGCCAGGCTCCTCTGTCCGTGGAATTCTCCAGGCAAGAGTACTGGAGTGAGTTGTCATGCCCTCCAGCAGGGCATCTTCCTGACCCAGGGATCAAACCTGCATCTCATAGGTCTCCTGCATTGGCAGGCATGCTCTTTGGCAAGTGCCATTGAATCTGTGTCTCTTAGCTCTCCTGCATTGGCAAGCACCACCTGGGAAATCCAATTATGTATATAAATATATGCATTTATATACAGAGTTCTGTCCTATGTACTTCACATATATTACTTTATCAAGTCTTCACAACTCCATGAATTAGGTACTAATATATTATACTTCCACAAGAAGAAACTAGAGAGTTGAGTCACACAGCCAGTAAAAGGAATGCCCAAGACTTTTCCTTGTCCTTAACCTATGCTGTCCCCCTCAGTGTGCCAATTTCTTTTTCTTTTTTTTCCCTGTAAGATCATTATTTCAAATTTCTGTCTATCTCCTGGAATAATTCCTAAAACAAGGAACTGAAATAATATACTTGAACAAATAACAAATTCTGGAAAGTGTGTAGAGAAAAGGGAACCCTCCTAAACTGTGGCGAGGATGTATATTGGTGTAACCACTATGCAAAACAGTATGGAGGTTCCTCAGGAAAACCAAAAATAGAATCGCCATGGTATCCAGCAATCCCACTTCTTGGCATATCCTGGACAAAAGTATAATTCAAAAAGATACATGCACTACTATGTTCATAGCAGCAATATTCTCAATAGCTAAACATGGAAACAATCTAAATATTTATTGACAGATGAATGGATAAAGAAGATGTGGAACTTACATACAATGGAATACTACTCAGCCATATGAAAGCGCAATAATGCCATTTATGGCAACATGGATACAACCAAAGATTATCATACTAAGTGAAGTCAGAGAAGAACAAATACTGTGTGACATCACTTATATGTGGAATCTAAGATATAGCATAAAAAACCTAACTCGAAACAGAAACAAACTCACAAATAGAGAAATCAGACTTATGATTGCCAAGGAGAGAAGACAAGGGTAGAGGTGGGCTGGGAATATGGGGTTAGCAGATGCAAACTATTACATTTAGAATGGAAAAACAAGGTCCTACTGTATTAGCACAGGAAACTATGTCCAATCTCCTGGGATAAAACAAAATGGTAAAGAGTATTAAAAAGAATGTATAGATGTGTAAAATTGAATCACTTTGCTTTATAGCAGAGATTGACTCAACATTGTAAATCAACACTAATTTAATAAAAAAAGAAATCATATATTCGATGTTTCATAGGAGATGTAGTAATCAATAAAAATCAAAGTTGCCAATTATGCTAGATTTTCTATGGTGTATTTTTAAAGCTTACTCCAGTAATAAAAATGTTCATTTAGTTTAATAGAATTTGAGAAATTTCAGAGAAATTAAGTTTTAGTGAGGTAGTGAGGTTACTTGGACTGCAGGCAGGAATCCCTCAGAAGAAATGGAGTAGCCATCATGGTCAACAGAGGAGTCCGAACTGCAGTACTTGGATGCAATCTCAAAAATGGCAGAATGATCTCTGTTCATCTCCAAGGCAAACAATTCAATATCACAGTTATCCAGGTCTATGCCTCAACCAGTAACACTGAAGAAACTGAAGTTGAATGGTTTTATGAAGACCTACAAGATCTTTTAGAACTAACACCCGAAAAAGATATCCTTTCCATTATAGGGGACTGGAATGCAAAAGTAGGAAGTCAAGAAACACCTGGAGTAACAGGCAAATTTGGCCTTGGAATGGGGAATGAAGCAGGGCAAAGACCAATAGAGTTTTGCCAAGAAAATGCACTGGTCATAGCAAACACCCTCTTCCAACAACAGAAGAGAAGACTCTACACATGGACATCACCAGATGGTCAACACCGAAATCAGATTGGTTATATTCTTTGCAGCCAAAGATGGAGAAGCTCTATACAGTCAACAAAAACAAGACCAGGAGCTGACTGTGGCTCAGATCATGAACTCCTTATTGCCAAATTCAGACTCAAATTGAAGAAAGTAGGGAAAACCACTAGACCATTCAGGTATGACCTAAAATCAAATCCCTTATGATTATACAGTGGAAGTGAGAAATACATTGAAGGGCCTAGATCTGATAGATAGAGTGGCTGATGAACTATGGACGGAGGTTCGTGACATTGTACAGGAGACAGGGATCAAGACCACGCCCATGGAAAAGAAATGCAAAAAAGCA
Source organism: Ovis canadensis (assembly GCF_042477335.2). Taxonomy (NCBI): domain Eukaryota; kingdom Metazoa; phylum Chordata; class Mammalia; order Artiodactyla; family Bovidae; genus Ovis; species Ovis canadensis. Next base: position 29,717,256 of record NC_091269.1, on the reverse strand, counting down.
AAATGGCTGTCTGGGGAGGCCTTACAAATAGCTGTGAAAAGAAGAGAGGCAAAAAGCAAAGGAGAAAAGGAAAGATATAAGCATCGGAATGCAGAGTTCCAAAGAATAACAAGAAGAGATAAGAAAGCCTTCTTCAGTGATCAATGCAAAGAAATAGAGGAAAAGAACAGAATGGGAAAGACTAGAGATCTCTTTAAGAAAATTAGGGACAGCAAGGGAACATTTCATGCAAAGATGGGCTCCATTAAGGACAGAAATGGTATGGACCTAACAGAAGCAGAAGATATTACAGTATACTAACACATATATATGGAATTTAGGAAGCTGGCAATGACGACCCTGTATGCAAGACAGGGAAAGAGACACAGATGTGTATAACGGACTTTTGGACTCAGAGGGAGAGGGAGAGGGTGGGATGATTTGGGAGAATGACATTCTAACATGTATACTATCATGTGAATTGAATCGCCAGTCTATGTCTGACGCAGGATGCAGCATGCTTGGGGCTGGTGCATGGGGATGACCCAGAAAGTTGTTATGGGGAGGGAGGTGGGAGGGGGGTTCATGTTTGGGAATGCATGTAAGAATTAAAGATTTTAAAATTTAAAAAATAAAAAACTAAAATTAAAAAAAAAAAAGAAGAGGTGGCAAGAATATACAGAAGAACTGTACAAAAAAGATCTTCATGATTCAGATAATCATGATGATGTGATCACTAATCTAGAGCCAGACATCTTGGAATGTGAAGTCAAGTGGGCCTTAGAAAGCATCACTACAAACAAAGCTAGTGGAGGTGATGGAATTCCAGTTGAGCTGTTTCAAATCCTGAAAGATGATGCTGTGAAAGTGCTGCACTCAATATGCCAACAAGTTTGGCAAACTCAGCAGTGGCCGCAGGACTGGAAAAGATCAGTTTTCATTCCAATCCCAAAGAAAGGCAATGCAAAAGAATGCTCAAACTACCACATAATTGCACTCATCTCACATGCTAGGAAAGTAATGCTCAAAATTCTCCAAGCCAGACTTTAGCAATACATGAACCATGAACTCCCTGATGTTCAAGTTGGTTTTAGAAAAGGCAGAGGAACCAGAGATCAAATTGACAGCATCCTCTGGATCATGGAAAAAGCAAGAGAGTTCCAGAAAAACATCTATTTCTAAAGCCTTTGACTGTATGGATCACAAGAAACTGTGGAACATTCTTCAAGAGATGGGAATACCAGACCACCTAAGCTGCCTCTTGAGAAATCTGTATGCAGGTCAGGAAGCAAGAGTTAGAACTGGACATGGAACAATAGGCTGGTTCCAAATAGGAAAAGGAGTACGTCAAGGCTGTATATTGTCACCCTGCTTATTTAGCTTATATGCAGAGTACATCATGAGAAAAGCTGGGCTGGAAGAAACACAAGCTGGAGTCAACATTACCGGGAGAAATGTCAATAACCTCAGATATGTAGATGACACCACCCTTATGGCAGAAAGTGAAGAGGAGCTAAAAGCCTCTCGATGAAAGTGAAAGTGGAGAGTGAAAAAGTTGGCTTAAAGCTCAACATTCAGAAAACGAAGATCATGGCATCTGGTCCCATCATTTCATGGGAAATAGATGGGGAAACAGTAGAAACAGTGTCAGACTTTATTTGTTTGGGCCCCAAAATCACTGCAGATGGTGACTGTAACCATGAAATTAAAAGACACTTACTTCTTGGAAGAAAAGTTATGACCAACCTAAACAGCATATTGAAAAGCAGAGACATTACTTTGCCGACTAAGGTCCGTTTAGTTAAGGCTATGGTTTCTCCTGTGGCCATGTATGGATGTGAGAGTTGGACTGTGAAGAAGGCTGAGTGCCGAAGAATTGATGCGTTTGAACTGTGTTGTTGGAGAAGACTCTTGAGAGTCCCTTGGGCTGCAAGGAGATCCAATCAGTCCATTCTGAAGGAGATTAGCCCTGGGATTTCTTTGGAAGGAATGATGCTAAAGCTGAAACTCCAGTACTTTGGCCACCTCATGCGAAGAGTTGACTCATTGGAAAAGACTCTGATGCTGGGAGGGATTAGGGGCAGGAGAAGAAGGGGATGACCGAGGATGAGATGGCTGAATGGCATCATGGACTCGATGGATTTGTCTGAGTGAACTCCGGGAGATGGTGATGGACAGGGAGGCCTGGCGCGCTGTGATTCATGGGGTTGCAAAGAATCAGACACGACTGAGCGACTTAACTGAACTGAACTGAAGCTGGTAGTGAGGTTATTTGGATAAGTGCTGAAGGTCACTTTAAAATAGTTTGCAAGAGAAGTAAAAAAAACACATGATACTGTTCTTTCTGACTGAAAATAAACTACAGTATTCAGCTTTATTCTAAAATGCATCCAAGAAGATTGTGATTTAATAGATGTTTTCTTTTGTTGTTAATTTTCCTTAATGAAAGTGCATTCTCATCCTTAGATATTGACCTGATCTTAGTATCACTTGAAGTTAAGATGACAGCCAGCTCATTCATTTAAAGAGATTCCAATTAGATCTTGTGAAAGTGAAAGTGTCAGTCTCCCAGTCGTGTCCAACTCTTTGCGACTCCAAGGACTGTAGCCTGGCAGGCTCATCTGTTCATGAAATTCTCCAAGCAAGAATACTGGAGTGGGTTGGCATTTCCTTCTCCAGGGGATTTTCCCCACCCAGGGATTGAATCAAGGTTTCCTACATTGCAGGTGGATTCTTTCTCACCTGAGCCACTAGGGAATCAGATTTTGTAGGAAAATGTTACTGACCTATCTGCAATGTCAGTTTAATGAAAGCAATTTAGAAATCTGTGAAATGGAAAGCAATAACGAATATTAGTGATAATTCACGTCTCTGTGCATGATAAGACAAAAATATAAATTAATAGAACATGAAAAAAAACCCTACCCCAAATGATTTTCATTTCATTAAAGCTGTAAATCTTTCAAACACTCAGAATTATTTCACTTCTACTTCTACATGGTGCTCTAATATGAACTATTTGAACAAATCATAAGTTCATATGCAGAAATGGTAATTTCATCAATTTCAGTAGGTTTTTGTAAATTTGTAAATCTTTATCTTCAAGATAAGTAGGATAACATTTTTCTTATTTCTTTGTTTTTCATTTGATTTGCACTTTCCTTACTTTAATTTCCTCCTGTAATCACCTCTTCTATGCTAGTGATTTATTTTCTTCTTTGTCCAATTAACCTCCTGATAAACTGTAAATCTCTAATAGTCTTTATCTTGAAGTCACTCCATTTAGCTTGATGCTATATACTCTGCTTTTTGCCAACAACTGATGGCCTTAACCTTCTCCTATGCTTCCCTAGCCTTTTAAAAGTAATCCAAGAGACATAAAGTGCTTGGTCAGCCTGTTAAACCAGGACATCAATTTTTTAACAGTCAATAATGAAACAGGCTGACTCTGCAAAGAAACTATAAGGAACTGCCCTGCTAACCCTTGTCCAGTTCATCTGCATTTATTGATGATAACACATTATTTCATACCATATTCTTGGAGAGGAGTAGAGTAACACTGGTGCTCCATTTTTAGGTGATGGAATTAAATGCTCTATAAGCCAAATAATAAGTAGTGAGTTCATTATTATATCATCAATGACCCCCTTAACCTTCTCACTCCACAAGCATAAATAGTATTTAATCATCAGTGTTCAGGTTGTTATGTAAATTAATTAGTAATATAAGTGTCCATTGCTGTAAATTTTTATTACTCTTACAATAATCATATCAGACTTATTGAGACAAGTATAAATAATTTGCTACTCCAATTCTAAGCAGGTTTGTAAAATTAGGTTACAAATATTTTCCAAGATAGGCATCATGTATGAAAATGAAAATATTTCAGAAATTATTCTTTAATTAAAATGATTAGGGATAAAACTATCTCCAAAATATTTTGTTGAATTGTGATAACACATCATACAGGCCAATTTGTATTCAAATCAATATTCTCTCTCAAAGACACTACAAGTTAAGTGAGGCAATTGGCCTCCACTGAATAGCTGGGAGGACTCCATGCCCGAAAGGTGAAGGGCAGTGGCCAAGAGGAGTTACCACACATCAGAGGTCAGGGGCGGTGGCCGGAAGGAGCCACCCCGTGTCCGAGGCAAGTGGCGGCAGCTAGGAGGAGCAACCCCACCTCCAAGTAGTGGTGGCTGCGCGGGTGCAGGAGGGCCTAGAGGAGCCATCCCACGTTGAAGGTCAGGAAGGGCGGCAGGGAGGAGATACCCCTCATCCAAGGTAAGGAGCAGCAGCTGTGCTTTGCTGGAGCAGCCGTGAACCCCACGCCCAAGGTAAGAGAAACCCAAGTAAGATCGTAGATGTTGCAAGATGGCATCAGAGGGCAGACACACTGAAACCATACTCACAGAAAACTAGTCAATCTAATCACACTAGGACCACAGCCTTGTCTAACTCAATGAAACTAAGCCATGCCTGCGGGGCAACCCAGAATGGGCAGTTCATGGTGGAGAGGTCTGACAGAATGTGGTCCACTGGAGAAGGGAATGGCAAAACACTTCAGTATTCTTGCCTTGAGAACCCCATGAACAGTATGAAATGGCAAAATGATAGGATACTGAAAGCGGAACTCTCCAGGTCAGTAGGTGCCCAATATGCTACTGGAGATCAGTGGAGAAATAACTCTAGAAAGAATGAATGGATGGAGCCAAAGCAAAAACAATACCCAGCTGTGGGTGTGACTGGTGATAGAAGCAAGGTCCGATGCTGTAAAGAGCAATATTGCATAGGAACCTGGAATGTCAGGTCCATGAATCAAGGCAAATTGGAAGTGGTCAAACAAGAGATGGCAAGAGTGAACATCGACATTCTAGGAATCAGCGAACTAAAATGAACTGGAATGGGTGAATTTAACTCAGATGGTCATTCTATCTACTACTGCGGGCAGGAATCCCTCAGAAGAAATGGAGTAGCCATCATGGTCAACAAAAGAGTCCAAAATGCAGTACTTGGATGCAATCTCAAAAACGACAGAATGATCTCTATTCATTGTCAAGGCAAACCATTCAATATCACCATAATCCAAGTCTATGCCCCAACCAGCAACACTGAAGAAGCTCCAGGTGAATGGTTCTATGAAGACCTACAATACCTTTTAGAACTAACACCCAAAAAAGATGTCCTTTTCATTATAGGGGATTGGAATGCAAACGTAGGAAGTCAAGAAACACCTGGAGTAACAGGCAAATTTGGCCTTGGAATGGGGAATGAAGCAGGGCAAAGACCAATAGAGTTTTGCCAAGAAAATGCACTAGTCATAGCAAACACCCTCTTCCAACAACACAAGAGAAGACTCTACACATGGACATCACCAGACGGTCAGCACAGAAATCAGATTGGTTATATTCTTTGCAGCCAAAGATGGAGAAGCTCTATACAGTCAACAAAAACAAGACCAGGAGCTGACTGTGGCTCAGATCATGAACTCCTTATTGCCAAATTCAGACTCAAATTGAAGAAAGTAGGGAAAACCACTAGACCATTCAGGTATGACCTAAATCAAATCCCTTATGATTATGCAGTGGAAGTGAGAAATAGATTGAAGGGCCTAGATCTGATAGATACAGTGCCTGATGAACTATGGAATCAGGTTCATGACATTGAGACAGGGATCAAGACCACCCCCATGGAAAAGAAATGCAAAAGAGCAAAATGGCTGTCTGGGGAGGCCTTACAAATAGCTGTGAAAAGAAGAGAGGCAAAAAGCAAAGGAGAAAAAGAAAGATATAAGCATCGGAATGCAGAGTTCCAAAGAATAACAAGAAGAGATAAAAAAGCCTTCTTGAGCGATCAATGCAAAGAAATAGAGGAAAAGAACAGAATGGGAAAGACTAGAGATCTCTTTAAGAAAATTAGGGACAGCAAGGGAACATTTCATGCAAAGATGGGCTCAATAAAGGACAGAAATGGTACAGACCTAACAGAGACAGAAGATATTAAGAGGTGGCAAGAATACACAGAAAAACTGTACAAAAAAAATCTTCATGACCCGGATAATCACGATGCTGTGATCAGTCATCTAGAGCCAGACATCCCGGAATGTGAAGTCAATTGGGCCTAAGAAAGCATCACTATGAACAAAGCTAGTGGAGGTGATGGAATTCCAGTTGAGCTATTTCAAATCCTGAAAGATGATGCTGTGAATGTGCAGCACTCAATATGCCAGCAAATTTGGAAAACTCAGCAGTGGCCACAGGACTGGAAAAGATCAGTTTTCATTCCAATCCCAAAGAAAGGCAATGCCAAAGAATGCTCAAACTACTACACAACTGTACTCATCTCACATGCTAGTAAAGTAATGCTCAAAATTGTCCAAGCCAGGCTTCAGCAATATGTGAACCATGAACTCCCTGATATTCAAGCTGGTTTTAGAAAAGGCAGAGGAACCAGAGATCAAATTGACAACATGTGCTGGATCATGGAAAAAGCAAGAGAGTTCCAGAAAAACATCTATTTCTGCTTTATTGACTATGCCAAAGCCTTTGACTGTGTGGATCACAAGAAACTGTGGAAAATTCTTCAAGAGATGGAAATACCAGAGCACCTAACCTGCCTCTTGAGAAATCTGTATGCAGGTCAGGAAGCAAGAGTTAGAACTGGACATGGAACAATAGACTGGTTCCAAATAGGAAAAGGAGTACGTCAAGGCTGTATATTGTCACCCTGCTTATTTAGCTTATATGCATAGTACATCATGAGAAAAGCTGGACTGGAAGAAACACAAGCTGGAATCAAGATTGCCGGGAGATATATCAATAACCTCAGATATGCAGATGACACTACCCTTATGGCAGAAAGTGAAGAGGAACTCAAAAGCCTCTTGATGAAAGTGAAAGTGGAGAGTGAAAAAGTTGGCTTAAAGCTCAACATTTAGAAAATGAAGATCACGGCATTCAGTCCCATTAGTCTATGGGAAATAGATGGGGAAACAGTGGGAACAGTGTCAGACTTTATTTTTTAGGGCTCCAAAATCACCGCAGATGCTGATTGCAGCCATGAAATTAAAAGACGCTTACTCCTTGGAAGAAAAATAATGACTAACCTAGAGAGCACATTGAAAAGCAGAGACATTACTTTGCCAACAAAGGTCCATCTAGTCAAAGCTATGGGTTTTCCAGTAGACATGTATGGACGTGAGAGTTGGACTGTGAGAAGGCTGAGCACCAAAGAATTGATCGTTTTAAACTGTAGTGTTGGAAAAGACTCTTTTGAGTCCCTTGGACTGCATGCAGATCCAACCAGTCCTTTCTGAAGGAGATCAGCCCTGGGATTTCTTTGGAAGGAATGATGCTAAAGCTGAAATTCCAGTACTTTGGCCACCTCATGTGAAGAGTTGACTCATTGGAAACGACTCTGATGCTGGGAGGGATTAGGGGCAGGAGGAGAAGGGGATGACAGAGGATGAGATGGCTGCATGGCATCACTGACTCGATGGACGTGAATCTGAGTGAACTCTGGGAGTTGGTGATGGACAGGGAGGCCTGGCGTGCTGCGATTCATGGGGTCGAAAAGAGTCGGACACGACTGAGTGACTGAACTCAATTGAACTGGAATTGAATCATTCTTATAATCCATCAGTTATCTAGATAGTTCGAATGCTTCATAAAACTTTCTATAAAAAATTTAAAATTTGTGATATTTTTTTATTTAGTTGTGAATTAAATATTGATATTTTGTCTTTGTTTGCAATGAATATTGACTTTAAATAATAATTAAAGTTATTAAATTTCATTTTCAAACTCTCTGCTTTTTTTTTTTTCCCAGCCATGCTGTATGGTTTGCAAGGGATGTTAGTTTCCTGACTGGGGATGGAACCTGGGCCACTGCAGGTGTAAAGCATCAAGTAGTAATCACTGGTGAACGCTTAGTTGCTTCAATTGTGTCCTATTCTTTGTGACCCTATGGACTGTAGCCTGCCAGACTCCTCGGTCCATATGATTCTCCAGGCAAGAATACTGGAGTGGGTTGCCATGCCCTCCTCCAGAGTATCTTCCAGACTCAGGGATGGTACCTGTATCTCTTACATCTCCTGCACTGGCAGGCAGGTTCTTTACCACTAAGACCACCTGGAAAGCTCTAGTAACCACTGGACCACCAGGGAATTCCCCTTTTCTGCCTTTCCTTGTGCATTTATCTTAGTCACTAGGTAGTCTTTGGGATTTCCTGATAGCTCAGTTGGTAAAGAATCTGCCTGCAATGCGGGAGACCTGGGTTTGATCCCTGGGTTGGGAAGATCCCCTGGAGAAGGGAAAGGCTACCCACTCCAGTATTCTGGCCTGGAGAATTCCATGGATAGTCCATGGGGTCTCAAAGAGTCGGACATGACAGAGTGACTTTCACTTTCACATAGTCATTTAGCAAAGGAAAAAAAAAATAAGCAAGTGTCTAATTTGAAATATATTGAAGCTATCATCCTTGGCTTTTATCAAGAATAATAATCTTCTTTCCTTGATTTTTGTATACTCTGGTCCCTGTGAGTGACACATGAAGTACATTCCTTGGCAGAGAGAAACAGAAAATAAAACATGCATAGAGGAAAAGGAGCTGTACAGAATATTCACTCACGTGATGCATTAACTGGCCCCACTAAATCTGATTGCTTTCCTTTGAAATGATTTCTCCTCAAAATACTTTTCTCCTTTGACTTCTAGGACAATATACTCTCCTGCTTTCATATTCCTTCTGTTTAGTTTCTTACTCTGTTTCCATCTTCCAACTACCCTTTAAATGTGGGTGTATTTCAGCGCTACAGCATAATACCTTCACTCTGTCCACTGCCCACTCCCTTGTTGGTGTTCAATTGTTTAGTCATGTCCAACTCTTTGCAACCCCATGGACTATAACATGCCAGGCTTCCCTGTCCTTCACTGTCTCCCAGCGCTTGCACACTCTGTCTAGGACATCCATAATTCATCCTTCATATGCGTTTAGTTATCATTCAAATATTAGCAACTCTTATATTGACATTTTCTGACAGCATTTACCCCAAACACATGTTCACATTCCCTTGGCATCTCCAACTCCTCATGTCCAAGACTGAGATCCCCTAGATGTGATATTTGAACACTGTTCATGCTGTCAAGAAATGGTACAGTCATTTGCATCAAGCCAGAAACCTGAAGATCCTCCTTAAAACCCCACATGCAGGGGCTTCCATGGCAGCCCAGTAGTTGAGACTTGCCTTCCCATACCTTGAATGTGAGTTTGATTCCTGGTCAGGGAACTAAGATCCCACATGCCCCAGGGCTAAAAGTCCAAAACATATGACAGAATCAATATTGTAACAAATTTAATAAAGACATTGAAAATGGTGCACATCAAAGAAAGATCTAGATTTGTTCTCCTTTATAACCAATAAATTTCCAAATATCTCACTTTCTAAACATAACCTCTTATTAGTCATCTTTTCCCCAGCATCAGTGCTATCATCCTTGTTCAAATGTAGCCAACACTTATACAGCATAACATTTTTCTAATCACCTTTAATATATTTGATCATGTTAATCTCTATTCTTATATGTCAGGTATGATTATTAACCCATTTTAAGATTTATTATTTACTGAATTTGAACCAGATAGTTGGTTTCATATACAAGAATAACAATTTATTACAGTTCAAACTAACTGTTCAATTGTCTTAAGGATTAATTGTAATATTATTAATGTGTTTACATGGTCTCTGATCTGTCTCTGGTTGACTGCTCCTAGTCATCTCATGTCATTCTCTCTTGTTTCCTTCTAAACCTTAGCTGCAACACAAAATTTTAATGTTATTTTCTCTCCACTATTGGCTTTTGCCTATAGAAGTTGTTCTGCCTGGTATATTATCTCTTCTCTTCATTTGCCTGTTTATTCCTTTAGTCTTAGCTATTTTTACTGAATTCTCACTTCATTAGTGTTATCTGTTACTACAATATATTCCTTTGAAGGCAAGAATCATATGTGACATATTTAAATCTCTGTCTTTAACATTATGACTGGCACATTATAGGCAATCAAAAACATGTGTATTGATTGAAATACTTCGTGTCAGTTTTATGCCTGTAAGCTTATATTTATTGTTTTTTATTTGTGTGTGTGTGTGTGTGTATGCACGTGCGCACGTGTACACGCTTAGTCATGTCTGATTCTTCGTGACCCCAAGGACTGTAGCCTGCCAGGTTCCACTGTCCATGGGATTTTCCAGGCAAGAATACTGGAGTGGGTTGGCATTTCCTACTCCAGGGGATCTTCCTGACCCAAGGATTGAACTGGGGTCTCCTGTGTCTTCTGCGTTAGCAGGTGGATCCTTTATCACTGTGCCACCTGGGAAATGCTGTGGTTGTGATTTAGTCACTAAGTCATGTTCAATTCTTTGAGACCCTGTTAACTGTAGCCCAGCAGGTTCCTTTGAGCATTGAATTGTTCAGGCAAGAATGCTAAACTGTGTTGTCGTTTTCTTTGCCAGGGAAGCCTTTCTATTGGATAAAAAAGATTCTTAATGAAGTTGTGTAGAATACGAAGTTGACATGCAGTGAGATTTAATTATCTGATCAAAATTATATACTTAATAATTATCGGAGCTCAAAATCAAACCCAGGTCATCTGAGTCCGAATTCATGAATATTCAGCAGTATTTTACATTTCTGACCAATTACAGAAACCAGTCCTATATAAGCTAACATATTTGGTTAAAAATTACAAACAACATCATTAAAGTTGTGGATTTAATTCTTGTAGTCTTCTTATTTAAGACAACTTGCAGTACAGTTTTTGACAGTACTACTACATTTCAATTGATATTTGTCACAGGACAGATCCTAATAGATAAAACAAATTATTCACTACTAACAAGAAATGTACTAAGTGTATTAAGTCACCTGGGAGCTATATCAGATGTAGTATCAGAAGAATAGCACAGTTAAGAATTTATGCCTTAGTATGATACTGTTTTATATTTATACCACCTTAATTTTATTTTTTAAAGTATGTGTATTTGCATGTGTGTACACTGTAAAACTTGAGGAATATTCAGAAATATATATTCTAGTGAAAAGAAGTATTTGAATAAATAATCACTTTTGTTTTTTTAATATCCAAATATATTTTAAACTTGGGACAGTGTAAACATCAGATAAATGTACCAGTGCCAATAAAAAACAACTGTAATTCATATATACTAATTATTCTACTCACAATTTAATTAGATCATAAGTAAATCTGTGCTTTCTTGCCACCTTGTTCATTTTTCTTACAAATGTGTCATTTTTAACTATCTAGTTTATTTTAATTTCATGACATACATAAGCATATAAACAGATGTCAACATTATGAGCTGTTAGGAAAATGCAAATTCTAACTAGAATGAGTAACCACTATACGTGTATTAAAATATGTAATTTTTAAAAAAGACTATAAGATTAATAAACAGAAATCTCATTTAAATAGAGTCTGGAAACCAGGGGGTCTCACATCCTAGAACAGTAGATCCTAACAGGAGGAAGGAAAATTCCCTTTTTTTCCCCCTGTTTACTAGAGCCTTCCAAACTTCCTTTCCGCTTCTCTAAAGGTATTTACATTCCTTTGCTGTGAGGGGACTTGCACATGACTTGCCACAGTTGCAGACCCAAAGTTGCAGTTCTCTGCTGATCCTGAATAAAAATTCATCTTTGCTGGAGAAATATCTGACAGTCTATTTGTTTCAGGACAACAAAACTAACCACATCTAATATTGACAAATATTTGGATCAACCTGATTTCTCTTATGCTATTGGAATATAAAAAGGTACAGCTTCAGAAAATAGTTTGGGAATTTACATCTTCCATATGATCTAGACATTCTACTACTGAATATTTGCTCAGGAGAAAGACCGTATTCTTATAAAGACTTGTATACCTACGTTTGACTTCCCTGGTGGCTCAGACAATAAAGCGTCTGTCTACAATGTGGGAGACCTGGGTTCGATCCCTGGGCGGGGAAAACCTCCTGGAGAAGGAAATGGCAACCCACTCCAGTATTCTTGCCTGGAAAATCCCATGGATGGAGGAGCCTGGTAGATTACAGTCCATGGGGTCGCAAAGAGTCGGAAACAACTGAGCTTTCGCTTTCACTTTCATACCTATGTTTATAGCAACACTATTGCTATAAGTAAAAAACTAAAAATACTCCAAATTACCATCAGCAAGTGAATGGTAAACAAGCTGTAGTATATCTTTACAATAAAATAGTTCTCAGCAATAAAAAGGATAAGCTGTTTATATAGACAATTATATGGATGAATCTCAAAATAATTATGCTGAATAAAATGTCAGACAAAAATAGTAAGTACTGCCTGACCCCACTTGTATAACATTCTAGAAAATGTTAACTAATTGATAGTGATAGAAAACAGCCCCATGAAAGTGATAGAATAGAGATGGTTATGTGAAGGGACAATATGACATGTTACAGAGGCAAGATGAAACTTTTGGCAATGATGAATTTGTTAATTTTTCTTCACTGTGGCAATGATTTCACAGATACACATAGGTCAAAACTTATCAAATTGTATATATACAATTTAAGTATGTGCAGTTTGTTTAAGTTCATTATATTTTATTAAAGTTGATTAAAGCTGTTAAAAAAGAGAAAATCATGTTTTATTCCAAACAGAAGTTAAGGGACTTCTCTGGTTTTCCAGTTGGAGAAGGAAATGGCAACCCATTCCAGTACTCTTGCCTGGAAAATTCCATGGATGGAGGAGCCAGGGGTTGCAAAGAGTCTGACACGACTGAGTGATTTCACTTTCTGGTGGTCCAGTGGTTAAGACTTTGTGCTCCCAATGGAGGGAGCCTGGGTTCGATCTCTGGTCAGGGAACTAAGATCCTGTATGCCACAACTAAAAAGGTCTTGCATGTCACAAATAATACCTGGTGCAGCCAAATAAATAAACAAGCAAATACTTACAACAAACCAAAAAAAAAAAAAAAGACATTTGGAAGCCCTAATATAGTGGTTCATGAGTATACGAGCAAGAAAAATACGACCTTAAATATGTAAAGGAATAAATAAAATTGTCACTGTTCTCACCGAACATGGTTGTGTATGTAGGGAACACTATAAAACTTATAAAAACCTATCACTATTAATAAATTAATCTAGCTATGTCAGTATAAAATTAATATATTTGTCTATGGTAATCATAAATAGTTTGAATTAAATTTTAAATTAATTGAATTTTAAAATAACTAAGTATATTTCACCAAGTATTATGAGTAAATTTAACAAAAGTTATGTAACACCTAAAGACTATAATACATTAAGGAAATCGAAAGAAACTTAAATCAATAGAAACAGGTACAAGCTCATGGAACTATTCTACAGATTCAGAGCAATCTCAATTAAAATCCCACAGGCTTTTAAAAATATACTGGCAAATTGCTTCTCAAATTAATATTGAAATGCAAAGGATCTAAATACCTAGAAAAGAAAAAAAAACTTAAGAATGAAAACAAAGTTGAAGGACTCTCAATATATGAATTCAAAATTCACTATAAATCTATAGTAAACAAGATAGTGTAATATTGGTTAAAAGCTAGCCACATAAATCACTGAAACAGAATGAAGAGTCCAGAAATAGAATCACATCTATACAGTTAATCTTGAACCAAAGCATCAATTCAATTTGACAATAGGACAATCTTTTTACTAAATAGTTTTGTAATATTGGGTATCCATATGAACAAAAGAATCTCTATCATGGCTATGCTTTGTATACAAATATCAATTATCATGGGCATAAATACAAAGTTAGAACTATACAGTTTTTTAAAGAAAAACACTAGATGTAGCTTTTGCAAACTGGGTATAAGCAAAGATTTTGTAATATAAGACATAAAAGCTACCAATTAAAAAGGAAAATTAAAAAATTGGACTTCAGAATTAAAATCTTTTGCTCTTCAAAAATACAATTAAAAAAATAAATCAGTAGACCAAAGCCAGACAAAAGCATAATATCTAGAAAACATGAAGAGAAACTAAACTGTCAAGTGAAAAACAATCTAATTAAAATGTTATGAACATAAAAAGGCAATTAAAAAGAAAGATAAGTAAATAACCAATAAGCACACAGAATTACTTCTAACTTATGATGTTAACAGTCATCAGTTCAGTTCAGTTCAGTTGCTCAGTCGTTTCCGACTCATTGTGACCCCACGTCCATCTCCAGCTGCCGGAGTTTACTCAGATTCACGGCCATCGAGTCAGTGATGCCATCCAGCCATCTCATCCTCTGTTGTCCCCTTCTCCTCCTGCCCCGAATCCGTCTCAGCATCAAAGTCTTTTCCAATGAGTCAACTCTTCTCATGAGGTGGCCAAAGTACTGGAGTTTCAGCTCTAGCATCATTCCTTCCAAAGAAATCCCAGGGCTGATGTCCTTCAGAATGGACTGGTTGGATCTCCTTGCAGTCCAAGGGACTCTCAAGAGTCTTCTCCAACACCACAGTTCAAAACATCAATTCTTCGGCACTTAGCCTTCTTCACAGTCCGACTCTCACATCCATGCATGACTACTGGAAAAACCATAGCCTTGACTGGATGGACCTTAGTTGGCAAAGTAATGTCTCTGCTTTTCAATATGCTATCTAGGTTGATCAGAGCTTTCCTTCCAAGGAGTAAGCGTTTTTTAAATTCATGGCTGCAGTCACTATCTGCAGTGATTTTGGAGCCCCCCAAAGTAAAGCCTGACACTGTTCCCACTGTTTCCCCATCTATTTCCCATGAAGTGATGGGACCGGATGCCATGATCTTCATTTTCTGAATGTTGAGCTTTAAGCCAACTTTTTCACTCTCCTCTTTCACTTTCATCAAGAGGCTTTTTAGTTCCTCTTCACTTTCTGCCATAAGGGTAGTGTCATCTGCATATCTGAGGTTATTGATATTTGTCCCGGCAATCTTGATTCCAGCTTGTGTTTCTTCCAGTCCAGCGTTTCTCATGATGTACTCTGCATATAAGCTAAATAACAGGGTGACAATATACAGCCTTGATGTACTCCTTTTCCTATTTGGAACCAGCCTATTGTTCCATGTCCAGTTCTAACTCTTGCTTCCTGACCTGCATGCAGATTTCTCAAGAGGCAGGTCAGGTGGTCTGGTATTCCCATCTCTCTCAGAACTTTCCACAGTTTATTGTGATCCACACAGTCAAAGGATTTGGCATAGTCAATAAAGCAGAAATAGATGTTTTTCTGGAACTCTCTTGCTTTTTCCATGATCCAGTGGATGTTGGCAATTTGATCTCTGGTTCCTCTGCCTTTTCTAAAACCAACTTGAACATCTGAAAGTTCATGGCTCACGTATTGCTAAGCCTGGTTTGGAGAATTATGAGAATTACTGTACTAGCATGTGAGATGAGTGCAATTGTGCAGTAGTTTGAGCATTCTTTTTCATTGCCTTTCTTTGGTATTGGAATGAAATCCGACCTTTTTCAGTCCTGTGGCCACAGCCGAGGTTTCCAAATTTGCTGGCATATTGAGTGCAGCACTTTCACAGCATCATCTTTCAGGATTTGAAATAGCTCAACTGGAATGCCATCAACTCCAGTAGCTTTGTTCATAGTGATGCTTTCTAAGGCCCACTTGACTTCACATTTCAGGATGTCTGGCTCTAGATGACTGATCATAGCATCGTGATTATCCAGGTTGTGAAGATCTTTTTTGTACAGTTCTTCTGTGTATTCTTGCTACCTCTTCTTAATATCTTCTCCTTCTGTTAGGTCCAGACCATTTCTTTCCTTTATCGAGCCCATCTTTGCATGAAATATTCCCTTGGTATCTCTAACTTTTGTGAAGAGATCTCTAGTCTTTCCCATTCTGTTCTTTTCCTCTATTTATTTGCATTGATGGCTGAGGAAGGCTTTCTTATCTCTTCTTGCTATTCTTTGGAACTCTGCATTCAGATGCTTATATCTTTCTTTTTCTCCTTTGCTTTTTGCCTCTCTTCTTTTCACAGCTATTTGTAAGGCCTCCCCAGACAGCCATTTTTCTTTTTTGCATTTCTTTTCCATGGGGATGGTCTTGATCCCTGTCTCCTGTACAATGTCATGAACTTCATTCCATAGTTCATCAGGCACTCTATCTATCAGATCTAGGCCCTTAAATCTATTTCTCACTTCCATTGTATAATCATAAGGGATTTGATTTAGTTCATACCTGAATGGTCTAGTGGTTTTCCCTACTTCAATTTGAGTCTGAATTTGGTAATAAGGAGTTCATGAACTGAGCCACAGTCAGCTCCTGGTCTTATTTTTGTTGACTGTATAGAGCTTCTCCATCTTTGGCTGCAAAGAATATAATCAATCTGATATCAGTGCTGACCATCTGGTGATGTCCATGTGTAGAGTCTTCTCTTGTGTTGTTGGAAGAGGGTGTTTGCTATGACCAGTGCATTTTCTTGGCAAAACTCTTAGTCTTTGCCATGCTTCATTCCCCATCCCAAGGCCAAATTTACCTGTTACTCCAGGTGTTTCTTGACTTCCTACTTTTGCATTCCAGTCCCCTTTTTTTGGGTGTTAGTTCTAAAAGGTCTTGTAGGTCTTCTTAGAACTGTTCAACTTCAGCTTCTTCAGCATTACTGGTTGGGGCATAGACTTGGATTACCACGATATTGAATGGTTTGCCTTGGAGACGAACAGAGATCATTCTGTCGTTTTTGAGATTGCATCCAAGTACTGCATTTTGGACTCTTTTGTTGACCATGATGGCTACTCCATTTCTTCTGAAGCTTCCTGCTCGCAGTTGTAGATATAATGGTCATCTGAGTTAAATTCACCCATTCCAATCCATTTTAGTTTGCTGATTCCTAGAATGTCGATGCTCACTCTTGCCATCTGTTGTTTGACCACTTCCAATTTGCCTTGATTCATGGACCTGACATTCCAGGTTCCTATGCAATATTGCTCTTTACAGTATCAGACCTTGCTCCTATTACCAGTCACACCCACAGCTGGGTATTGTTTTTGCTTTGGCTCCATCCCTTCATTCTTTCTAGAGTTATTTCTCCACTATCTCCAGTAGCATACTGGGCACCTACTAACCTGGGGAGTTCCTCTTTCAGTATCCTATCATTATGCCTTTTCATACTGTTCATGGGGTTCTCAAGGCAAGAATACTGAAGTGTTTTGCCATTCCCTTCTCTAGTGGACCACATTCTGTCAGACCTCTCCACCATGACCCGCCCATCTTGGATTGCCCCACTGGTATAGTTTAGTTTCATTGAGTTAGACAAGGCTGTGGTCCTAGTGTGATTAGATTGACTAGTTTTCTGTGGGTATGGTTTCAGTGTGTCTGCCCTCTGATGCCGTCTTGCAACACCTACCATCTTACTTGGGTTTCTCTTACCTTGGGCATGGGGTATCTCTTCATGGCTGCTCCAGCAAAGCACAGCTGCTGCTCCTTACTTTGGATGAGGGGTATCTCCTCCTTTCTGTCCTTCCTGACCTTCAACGTGCCATGGCTCCTGTAGGCCCTCCTGCGCCTGTGCAGCCACCGCTCCTTGGACATGGGGTTGTTCCTCCCAGCCGCTGCCCCTGGCCTCGGTCGCCTTCCCTGGTCTTGAACGCGGGGTGGCACTTCTTGGCCACCGCCTCTGACCTTGGATGCTGGGTAGCTCCTCCTGTCCACCTCCCCTGGCCTCGGACGCGGGGTAGCTCCTCTCGGCTGCCGCCCCTGACCTCAGACGTGGGGTAGCTCTTTTTGGCTGTTCCTGCGCTGTTGCAGCCTGGCACTCTAGGCTGCGGCCCTCACCTCGGACGTCGGGTAGCTCCTCTTGGCCATGCGTAGTGCGCCGGCTGCAGCCGCCTGCACGTAGTGTGCCGGCTGCAGCCCCCTGTGCTTAACAGTCATCATGGAAATGCAAATCAAAATAATATTTAAATATCTTCTTATACTCAATAAAAGGGCTTAAATCAAAATGAATGAAAACACAAAATAGTGATGAGGATATGAAGCAATTTGAGTCTTCATACGTTATGGGGAGACATAAAAAATTGTATAACCACTTTGAGATACTCTTTAATGTTTTTTAAAATTTAAATACACATCATATGGCCAGTAATTCTACTCCTATGAATTTACTCAATAAAAATAAAAATATCTGTCCTCAACAAATCCTCTATAGGAATGTTCTAGGAGCCTTACTCATAGGCATCAAAATCTGGAATAAAGCCAAACGTCCTTCAAATAAGGGGTCATTTTACAATAATTGTAGCATATTCACCAAATGAACTATCATTCAGCAATAAAGGGAAACAATCTACTTCTGCATTAAAGATACGTGAATGAGCCACAAAAATATTAGGTTGAGTTAAAAAGAGAAGAATTCATTATGATTCTATTTATATAAAGTTCTAGAACAAACAGAACTAAGTTATGGCGATGAAAATCAGAACAATGGTTACCCACAGGGTAAGGAAGCGGAAGAGAACTTTCTGATGTAACAGAAATGTCCGGTTTTTTTTTTTTTTGTTTTTTTTTAGCAGTTGTTTCATGGTGTATACAATTTTGCAAAATTAATCAAAGTGAAACATCATAAATCTGTGGGGAAAAAAGACACAGAATATGTATAATACTACCTTGCTAAACAGAAATGCAATAATCTCTACCAAAATATTAGGGAATGGAATGCAGGAACACATAAAGAAAATACAATATGATCAAATTGGGTTTAACATGGAAAAGTGAGTCAGAGTAATTCACATTCTTAAAAGAAAGAAAGGAGTAGGAGAAGGGGGCAACAGAGGATGAGATGGTTGGATGGCATCACTGACTGAATGGACTTGAGCTGGAGCAAGCTAAGGGAGATAGGGAAGGACAGGGAAGCCTGGCGTGCTGCAGTCCATGGGGTTGCAAAGAGTCGGACATGACTTAGCAACTGAACAACAGCAATCACCTCCGTATACTACATAGGTAAAATAAATAATTTGATAAAATTCAATAACTTGATATAATTAAATTAGCTAAAATTCAAATCAGTGATGAAGAATCAATATTTTTAATGATATTCTGAGAGGTTTCCTCTAATATATGAGCAAGCCGAGGATGTTCCTTCTAAACCCTTTTTTTTAGCATGATACTTAAGATAATAATGAGTAAAACAAGCAAGAAAAATAAATAGTATGCATACAAATTGAAAGGAAGAAACAGAACTGTTATTTGTAGATGACACCACCAAGTATGTAGATAATCTTAAGGAATCTATCAAATGAGAATGGATACATGTATATGTATGGCTGAGTCACTTTGCTCTGTACCTAAAACTTTCATAACATTTTCAATTGGCTATACTCCAATATAAAATAAAAAGTTAAAAAAAATTATAGAAAAAATGTTCCTATAAGTAATAGATTAATTTAGTAAGGTTAATAGGATACAAAGTTGGTTTGTTGTTGGTTACTTTTATTTGCATTTATTTTATTCTGAGTTTATTCATGGGTCACAAGTTTTAATTTTTTCAGTTTTTTTCTGTGAAACTTCTATTTAGGTACAATCTGTTCTTGTTCACTAAGGATCAGCTCAGATGAGTGGCAGAGGACGCTCATGTATGGATGAATTCAACCATGAGCTCTGTAAGTTCTGCATCTTAGGTGCTTTTTTTCACAGGGAAGTGCTCAATGACTAGAGAATCTACATGTAAGTAGTAGTTCAGCACTACACTCTGCACTTTTATGCATATGCAGCAAAAATCTAGCACTCTTTGTGGGTAACTGAGCTTGTGTCCAGGCCCTACTGTTTGGTCTGAGCACACCTACTGGCTCTATGACTGTGACAAAATGGCACAAAATGCTTCTTCAAAGTGACCTCCTTCTGATACTTGGTGGCTTTTTGGACATACATGCCCTTGATGGCCTGGAAAGTTTTACTCATGTTCTTCAAATGAACATAAAGATCCAATTCACTTGTATGATTTTGTAGGGTTTTCTGGGTTAAGTGGACAGCAAACAGTTTTCAGATATGTTCTTAGGCTACTAAAAAGGAGAACCAAGATTAGCTCTCAACAATCAATTGTGTACCTATATACCTGCCATGAACAATTTCAAAATAACATCAACAGCAGCAACAAAATTTTCAACATTATCAAAATATTTTGAGTATTTATTTATTTGTTTATTTTTGATTTTTTAAAGTAAATTTATTCATTTTAATTAGAGGCTAATTACTTTATTATTTTTTTTTTAAAGCTGTGGCAGTTTATTTTTATTTTTATTTTTTTTAAATTTTAATATCTTTAATTCTTACATGCGTTCCCAAACATGAACCCCCCTCCCACCTCCCTCCCCATAACATCTCTCTGGGTCATCCCCATGCACCAGCCCCAAGCATGCTGCATCCTGTGTCAGACATAGACTGGCGATTCAATTCTTACATGATAGTATACATGTTAGAATGTCATTCTCCCAAATCATCCCACCCTCTCCCTCTCCCTCTGAGTCCAAAGGTCCGTTATACACATCTGTGTCTCTTTCCCTGTCTTGCATACAGGGTCGTCATTGCCATCTTCCTAAATTCCATATATATGTGTTAGTATACTGTATTGGTGTTTTTCTTTCTGGCTTACTTCACTCTGTATAATCGGCTCCAGTTTCATCCATCTCATCAGAACTGATTCAAATGAATTCTTTTTAACGGCTGAGTAATACTCCATTGTGTATATGTACCACAGCTTTCTTATCCATTCATCTGCTGATGGACATCTAGGTTGTTTCCATGTCCTGGCTATTATAAACAGTGCTGTGACGAACATTGGGGTACATGTGTCTCTTTCAATTCTGGTTTCCTCGGTGAGGCTAATTACTTTAAAATATTGTCGTGGTTTTGCCACACATTGACATGAATCAGCCACGGGTGTACACGTGTTTGCCATCCTGAATCCCCCTCCTACCTCCCTCCCCATCCCATCCCTATGGGTCATCCCAGTGGACCAGCACCAAGCACCCTGTCCCATGCATCGAACCTGGACTGCCAATCCATTTCAAATATGATGATGTACATGTTTCAATGCCATTCTCCCAAATCTTCCCACCCTCTCCCTCTCCCACAGAGTCCAAAAGACTGTTCTATACATCTGTGTCTCGTTTGTTGTCTCACATATAAGGTTATCATTATTATCTTTCTAAATTCCATATATATGCATCAGTATGTTGTATTGATGTTTTTCTTTCTGGCTTACTTCACTCTGTATAATAAGCTCCAGCTTCATCCACCTCATTAGAACTAATTCAAATGTATTCTTTTCAATGGCTGAATAATACTCCATTGTGTATATGTACCACAGCTTTCTTATCCATACTTCTGCTGATGGACATCTAGGTTGCTTCCATGTCCTGGCTATTATAAACAGTGTTCGATAAACATGGCGTACACGTGTCTCTTTCAGTTCTGGTTTCCTTGGTGTGTATGCCTAACAGTGGGATTGCTGGGTCATATGGCAGCTCTATTTCGAATTTTTAAAGGAATCTCCACACTGTTCTCCATAGTGGCTGTACCTGTTTGAATTCCCACCAACAGTGTAAGAGGGTTCCCTTTTCTCCACACCCCCTCCAGCATCTATTGCTTGTAGACTTTTGGAAAGCAGCCATTCTGACTGGCGTGAAATTGTACCTCATTGTGGTTTTGATTTGCATTTCTCTGATAATAAGTGATGTTGAGCATCTTTTCATGTGTTTGTTAGCCATCTGTAAGTCTTCTTTGGAGAAATGTCTATTTAGTTCTTTGGCCCATTTTTTTGATTGGGTCATTTATTTTTCTGGAATTGAGCTGCAGAAGTTGCTTGTATATTTTTGAGATTAATTCTTTGTCAGTTGCTTCATTTGCTATTATTTTCTCCCATTCTGAAGGCTGTCTTTTCACCTTACTTATAGTTTACTTTGTTGTGTAGAAGCTTTTAATTTTAATTAGGTCCCATTTGTTTATTTTTGCTTTTATTTCCAATATTCTGGGAGGTGAGTCATAGAGGATCCTATGTGATTTATGTCAGAGAGTGTTTTGCCTATGTTCTCTAGGAGTTTTATGGTTTCTGGTCTTACGTTTAGATCTTTAATCCATTTTGAGTTTATTTTTGTGTATGATGTTAGAAAGTGTTCTAGTTTCATTCTTTTACAAGTGGTTGACCAGCTTTCCCAGCACCACTTGTTAAAGAGATTGTCTTTTCTCCATTGTGTATTCTTGACTCATTTGTCAAAGATAAGATGTCCATAGGTGCATGGATTCATCTATGGGCTTTCTATTTTGTTCCATTGATCTATATCTCTGTTTTTGTGCCAGTACCATACTGTCTTGATGACTGTCACTTTGTAGTATAGCCTGAAGATAGGCAGGTTGATTTCTCCAGTTCCATTCTTCTTTCACAAGATTGCTTGGCTATTCGAAGTTTTTTTGTATTTCCATACAAATTGTGAAATTATTTTTTCTAGTTCTGTGAAAAATACCGTTGGTAGTTTGATCAGGATTGCATTGACTCTCTAGATTGCTTTGGGTAGTATACTCATTTTCACTATATTGATTCTTCCAATCCATGAACATCGTATATTTCTCCATCTATTTGTGTCCTCTTTGATTTTTTTTTTGATCAGTGTTTTATAGTTTTCTATACATAGGTCTTTTGTTTCTTTAGGTAGATACATTCCTAAGTATTTTATTCTTTTCGTTTCATTGGTGAATGGAATTGTTACCTTAATTTCTCTTTCTGTTTTCTCATTGTTAGTGTATAGGAATGCAAGGGATTTCTGTGTGTTGATTTTATATCCTGAAACTTTACTGTATTCATTGATTAGCTCTAGTAATTTTCTGGTGGCTTCTTTAGGGTTTTCTATGTACAGGATCATGTCATCTGCAAACAGTGAGAGTTTTACTTCTTCTTTTCCAATCTGAATACCTTTTATTTCTTTTTCTGCTCTGATTGCTGTGGCCAAAACTTCCAAAATTGTGTTGAATAGTAGTAGTGGGAGTGGGCACCCTTGTCTTGTTCCTGACTTTAGGGGAAATGCTTTCAATTTTTCACCATTGAGGATAATGTTTGCTGTGGGTTTGTCATATATAGCTTTTATTATATTGAGGTATGTTCCTTCTATTCCTGCTTTCTGGAGGGTTTTTATCATAAATGGATGTTGAATTTTGTCAAAGGCTTTATCTGCATCTATTGAGATAATCATACGGTTTTTCTGTTTCAATTTGTTAACATGGTCTATTACATTGATTAATTTGCGGATATTGAAGAATCCTTGCATCCCTGGGATAAAGCCTGCTTGGTCATGATGTATGATCTTTTTAATATGTTGTTGGATTCTGTTTGCTAGAATTTTGTTAAGGATTTTTGCATTTATGTTCATCAGTGATATTGGCCTATAATTTTCTTTTTATGTGGCATCTTTGCCAGGTTTTGGTATTAGGGTGATGGTGGCCTCATAGAATGAGTTTGGAAGTTTACCTTCCTCTGCAATTTTCTGGAAGCGTTTGAGTGAGATAGGTGTTAGCTCTTCTCTAAATTTTTGGTAGAGTTTAGATGTGAAGCCATCTGGTTGTGGACTTTTGTTTGCTGGAAGATTTCTGATTACAGTTTCAATTTCCATGCTTGTGATGGGTCTGTTAAGATTTTCTATTTCTTCCTGGTTCAGTTTTGGAAAGTTGTACTTTTCCAAGAATTTGTCCATTTCTTCCAAGTTGTCTGTATTATTGGCATATAGTTGCTGATAGTAGTCTCTTATGATTCTTTGTATTTCTGTGTTGTCTGTTGTGATTTCTCCATTTTAATTTCTAATTTTGTTGATTTGATTCTTCTCCCTTTGTTTCTTGATGAGTCTGGTTAATGGTTTGTCAATTTTATCTTCTCAAAAACCAGCTTTTGGCTTTGTTGATTTTTGCTATGGTCTCTTTTGTTTCTTTTGCATTTATTTCTACCCTAATTTTTAAGATTTATTTCCTTTTACTAACCCTGGGGTTCTTAATTTCTTCCTTTTCTAGTTGCTTTAGGTGTAGAGTTAGGTTATTTATTTGACTTTTTTCTTGTTTCTTGAGGTATGCCTGTATTGCTATGAACCTTCCCCTAAGCAGTGCTTTTACAGTGTCCCATAGGTTTTAGGTTGTTGTGTTTTCATTTTCACTGGTTTATATTCATATTTTGATTTCTTTTTTGATTTCTTCTGTGATTTGTTGATTATTCAGCAGCATGTTTTTCAGCTTCCATATGCTGGAATTTTTAATAATTTTTCTCCTGCAATGGAAATCTAATCTTACTGCATTGTGGTCAGAAAAGATGCTTGGAATGATTTCAACTTTTTTTGAGTTTACCAAGACTAGATTTATGGCCCAGAATGTGGTCTATCCTGAAAAAGGTCCCATTTGCACTTGAGAAAAAGTTGAAATTCATTGTTTTGTGGTGAAATGTCACATAGATATCAATTAGGTCTAACTGGTCTATTGTATCGTTTAAAGTTTGTGTTTCCTTGTTAATTTTCTGTTTAGTCAATCTATCCATAGGTGTGAGTGTGGTATTAAAGTCTCCCACTATTATTATGTTATTGTTAATTTCCCCTTTCATACTTGTTAGCATTTGCCTTAAATATTGTGGTGCTCCTGTGTTGGGTGCATATATATATTTATAATTGTTATATCTTCTTCTTGGATTGATCCTTTGATCATTATGTAGTGTCCTTCTTTTTCTCTTTTCACAGCCTTTATTTTAAAATCTATTTTATCAGATATGAGTATTGCTACTCCTGCTTTTTTCTTTTTTTTTTGGTCTCTATTTGCGTGGAATATCTTTTTTCCAGCCCCTTCATTTTCAGTCTGTATGTGTCCCTTGTTTTGAGATGGATCTCTTGTAGACAACATATATAGGGCTCTTGTTTTTGTATCCATTCAGCCAGTCTTTGTCGTTTGGTTGGGGCATTCAACCTATTTACATTTAAGGTAATTATTGATAAGTATGATCCCGTTGCCATTTACTTTGCTGTTTTGGGTTTGAGTTTATACCCCCTTGTGTTTCCTGTCTAGAGAAGATTCTTTAGCATTTGTTGGAGTGCTCGTTTGGTGGCGCTGAATTCTCTCAGCTTTTGCTTGTCTGTAAATCTTTTGATTTCTCTTTCATATTTGAATGAGATCCTTGCTGGGTACAGTAACCTGGGTTGTAGGTTTTTTTCTTTTTATCACTTTAAGTATGTCCTGCTATTCCCTTCTGGCCTGAAGAGTTTCTATTGAAAGATCAGCTGTTATCCTTACGGGAATCCCCTTGTGTGTTATTTGTTGTTTTTCCCTTGCTGCTTTTAATATTTGTTTTTTAAATATTTTAATATTTGTTTGATCTTTGTTAATTTGATTAATATGTGTCTTGGGGGTGTTTTGCCTTGGGTTTATCCTGTTTGGGACTCTCTGGGTTTCTTGGACTTGGGTAAATATTTCCTTCCTCCATTTTAAGGAAGTTTTCAACTATTATCTCCTCAAGTATTTTCTCATGGTCTTTCTTTTTGTCTTCTTCTTCTGGGACGCCTATGATTTGAATGTTGGGGCTTTTAACATTGTCCCAGAGGTCTCTGAGGTTGTCCTCATTTAAAAAACAAATTTTTTAAAAATATTTTTTCCTCTCTGCTTCATTTATTTCTACCATTCTATCTTCTACCTCGCTTATCCTATTTTCTGCCTCTTTTATTCTACTGTTGGTTCCCTCCAGAGTGTTTTTGATCTAATTTATTGCATTATTATTTATATATTGACTCTTTTTTATTTCTTCTAGGTCCTTGTTAAACATTTCTTGCATCTTCTCAATCCTTGTCTCCAGGCTATTTATCTGTGACTCCATTGTGTTTATAAGATTTTGGATCATTTTCACTATCATTATGCTGAATTCTTTTTCAGGTAGATTCCCTGTCTCTTCCTCTTTTGTTTGGTTTGGTGGACATTTATCCTGTTCCTTTACTTGCTGAGTATTTCTCTGCCTTTTCATCTTGTTTAGATTGCTGTGTTTGGGGTGGTCTTTCCATATTCTGGCAGTTTGTGGTTCCTCTTTATTGTGGGTATTCCTCACTGTGGGTGGGGTTGGACGGGTGGCTTGTCAAGGTTTCCTGGTTAGGGATGCTTATGTCGGTGTTCTGGTGTGTGGAACTGGATTTCTTCTCTCTGGAGTGCAATGAAGTATGACTTTGGGTAGCCTGTATATTGAAGCTTGGGGCTATGATCCTGTGTTGCTGGAGAATTTGTGTGGTATGTCTTGCTCTGGAACTTGTAGGCTCTTGGTGCTTGGTTTCAGTGTAGGTATGGAGGCTTTTGGATGATCTCTTATCGATTAATATTCCTTGGAGTCAGGAGTTCTCTGGTGTTCTCAGGTTTTGAACTTAAGCCTCCTGCCTCTGGATTTCAGTCTTATTCTTACAGTAGCCTCAAAACTTCTCCATCTATACAGCACTGATGATAAAACATCTAGGTTATGATGAAAAGTTTCTCCACAGTGAGGGACATCTGGAGAGTTCACAGAGTTACATGGAGATGAGAAAAGGAAGGAGGGAGAGACAGGTGATCAGGAGGAAAAGTTGGGGAATCAAAAGAGGAGAGAGCAAGCTAGCCAGTAATCAATTCCCTATGTGCTCTCCACAGTCTGGATCCCTCAGAGATGTTCACAGAGTTACACAGAGAAGAGAAGAGGAGGAAGGAGACAGAGATGGCCAGGAGGATAAAGGGGGGAATCAAAAGAGAGAGACAGATCCAGACAGTAATCAGTTCCCTAAGTGTTCTCTACAGCCCAGAACACACAAAGAGATTCACAGAGTTGGGTAGAGAAGAGAAGGGGGAAGGAGGAAATAGAGGCGACTTGGTGGAGAAAAAGGAGAGTCAAAAGGGGGAGAGAGCAATCAAGCCAGTAATCACATTCCCAAGTAAAAATGGGTACTGAAGACTAGGTTCTTAAAGTACAAAGTTGATAACAAATACCAAAAAGCAAAGATTAAAAATCCAGAGTAGAGATTAGACTCTCAAAAATACAATATTAAAAACACAAGACAAAGTTACAAAAATTATAAAATATATATGAAGTTTGCTTTAAAAATAAGGTCTTTTTTTTTGCAAGGTAATAGTAGGTTATAAAAATGAAAATTGAAGGAATAATAGAGGACTTAAAAATAAAAAAAAATTTTTTTAAATTAAAAAAAAATACACTAGTAAAAGTATATCTAGGAATTTCTCTGGAGCTCTTGTGGACAGTGTGGGGTCAGTTCAGTTTCAGATAGTTCTTTGATCCAGCTTATACTTCTCAAGATCTATAGGCCCCATTCCAATGTAGTTGGTGTTAACTACAGGGTTTTAATCTGTTGCACTTGCACTTCCAAAGTGGTTCCCTCTGTTTATTTAGCTTCTTCTATTTGCTGACTTCCCTGGTGGCTCAGATGGTAAAGCGCCTGTCTACAATGTGGGAGACCTGGGTTCAATCCCCAGGTCGGGAAGATCCCCTGGAGAAGGGAATGGCAATCCACTCCAGTACTATTGCCTGGAGAATCCCATGGACAGAGGAGCCTGATAGGCTACAGTCCATGGGGTCGCAAAGAGTCGGACATGACTGAGCAACTTCAATTTCACTTTCACTTTCTATTTGCTGGTCTCTTCAGTGTTTAATTTCCGCCCTGACAGAAGGGGGCAAAGGTGGTCACTTATTTAGGCTCACTTGCTGAGTAGTGCTGTGGGGAGGGAGGAACACTGCAAGCAAATATCACTGGTGTGTGTGGGGAGTGCTCACAGTGTTTTAGTGCACTGGGTTTGTCCCCACTCACAGCATGTGTGCTTTCATGGTCTACATTTTTTGGCTCTAGGTTGCTCTGCTGGGAACTGTCTGAGGCAGGCCCTGGGTTGCATGCACTTTCCAGGCCTAAGCCACTCAGGTTCAGGTTCTTGAGTACTCCCCAAAAGCACAGACTCGGTTGGGCCTGCATTTTGTGCCCTTTCAGGTTTGAGCAGCTCAGGTGCCCAGGTGCTTGGCGAGCACAGTCACCCCCAGGTGGGCAGTGCATCTTATCACCTGCCCCATCCCAGCTGCTCAGTTTTCTGGGTTTACAACGGGCATGCCTTCTCAGGTGTGCCACGTGTCTCTTTTTGGGAGCTGATCTCTGGCTGTGACCCTCCTGGCAGATGTCAACCATCCAGAATCCCAAGAACTCTTGGTTAGCTATGGAGCCTGTTTGCAGTTTGGTAGAGGATGCTTCTCTGGGGCCTCAATTGCCCCTTTCTGGCTCTGGCTGCCCCCTGCCTGCTTGTCTCTGGCGGGAGATGGGCCAGTCGGCAGCTAGCCCTCAGTCCTTTGTTCTGTGAGTGGGCCTGGCAGTGCCTCAGGTTAGGGTGTTTTGCAGGATAGTTCTCTCTCTCTCTCTGACTATCCCACAGTTTGGGTTGCTATCTCATATTAGTTCCCTCAGATTGCCCTCAGGGAATGCAGGCCAGGTCCTTCCCCTAATCAATGCAGCCGGGGCCTCTCTGTTCAGCCTCCGCTTGTTAGTGCTGGCTGCAAGCTCTGGGAGTTGCCCTTAGGCAGGCAATCTGTGCGTTTTATTTATTTATTTATTTTTCCTCCTGGTTATGTTGTCCTCTGAGATTCCAAGATGCCCCACAGACCTGCTGGTGAGAGTATTTCCTGGTGTTTGGAAACTTCTTTTTTAACACTTCCTTCCAAGCATGGATCTCTGTCCCTACCTCTTTTTTCTCTCTTTTTATCTTTTATATCTTGTTCTACCTCGTTTCAAAGACAATGGGCTGCCTTTCTGGGTGCCTGATGTCCTCTTCCAGCATTCAGAAGTTGTTTTGTGGAATTTGCTCAGTGTTCAAATGTTCTTTCAATGAATTTGTGGGAGAGAAAGTGGTCTCCCCAGCCTATTCCTCTGCCATCTTAGGACCACCCTCCTTGAGCAGTTATTTAACAAAAACCCAAAATAAAAAAAAAAAATTTTGAGGAGTTATTTAACAAAATATGTGCAAGATTTGGATACTGAAAACTATAAAACTTTAATTGCAAAAAGAAATTAAAGGCCTAAATTAATGCAGATTTGTTCCATGTTCCTGGTTTGAAAAAAGTGAAAGTGAAAGTGAAAGTGAAGTTGCTCAGTTGTGTCCGACTGTTTGCAACCCGTGGACTGTAGCCCACCAAGCTCCTCCGTCCATGGGATTCTCCAGGCAAGAATACTGGAGTGGGTTGCCATTTCCTTCTCCAGGTGATCTTCCTGACCCAGGGATCAAACCCAGGTCTCCCACATTGCAGGCAGATGCTTTAAACTCTGCACCACCAGGGAAGCCCTTGAATGTTAGGATATCAGTTGTCTTTATATTGACCTATAGATTCAATGTGATCTCAAGCAAAGCATGATTTGTTTTGTAGAAATTTGTAAATTGATTTTTAAAAGGATATAGGGATAAAGAGGACCTAGAACAACCAAAACAATTTTACAAAAGTTAAAACATATTTGTAGCAGGTGGATTCATACTAGTTTATTTCAGTTTTTAACAGACTTTAGGAATGAAGGCAAATTGGTAATAGATCAATGGATCAGAAAGCATTAAAAAAGTAAAGTGTACATATGTGTGCAGTTGATTTTTAACAAAAGTGCCAAGGTAATTTAATGGGAAAATTAAAGCCTTTCAAAGAAGGGTGCCAAAACAAATGGATATCATTTGGGATGGAAAAAAACAAATTAGAATCTTTACCTCACATTATACAGAAAAATGAAATGAAAATGGATCATTAAACCTAAAACCTATACCTATAAAACTTCTAGCAAGAAGCAATTTGTTTTTTAATTTAAAATAGGCAGAGCTATCTTATTTGGGGCATATAAGGAAAAGAAATTATGAATTGGACTTCATCAGAAATAACAACTTCTAGTTTCTGATAAAAAGTCATTACAGATTAGAAAATATTCTAATACATATTTCTGAACACTATATAATGTCTACAACTTAATATGACAGAAGCTTTATTTAAATGTGCAAGAGATATAACTAAGCACCTCAGAGATTTATAAATTGATAATGAGCCACATGGATAAATCTCAAAAGAATTTTTGTTTGAGAGAGAGGAAAAAGCAAGACACAGAAGAGTGCATATTCCATGACTTTCATTAA
This sequence comes from Ovis canadensis, assembly GCF_042477335.2. Classification (NCBI taxonomy): domain Eukaryota; kingdom Metazoa; phylum Chordata; class Mammalia; order Artiodactyla; family Bovidae; genus Ovis; species Ovis canadensis. Next base: position 29,687,118 of record NC_091269.1, on the reverse strand, counting down.
TATGCGATTCTAGAAAAGCAAAGCTGATCTTTGCTGGCCAACAGATTAGAGGTTGTATGGTGTTAGGGACCTCAAGGGGCAGTGCCCCATCTACTACAAAGGGGACAAAGGAACATGCAGGTACTCCTGCTGATGGAAATCTTTCTGGGTTTTGAATATTCATACGTTAAGGGAAGCATATTACATGGTATACGTATCTGACAAAATTCTGAAATGACAAATTATTTTTCCATATTTTCAAAAAGTGATCACTCCATGGCTGTCACTGGTCTCAAGGATCAGACAGTTCAAATCATTAGATAAATGACATATAGATCATGTGGACAGATCAAGGTAATGTGACTAACTGTCACAGAGGCTGATCTAGAAGGAACTGTATAGTTGTGCTTTAGGTTTATAGGACCATTCCAAATGGACATAAGCATCCAACTGCTGATGACTCTATGTTCATAGATTAAAATAAAAATAAATTAAATAAAGAGCATTTTGAATTATATTATACCAAATACACTTTAAAAGATTTTGACTGTATCAATCTGCTTTCACCCACATTTTGTCACATAGCACAATAGTAAAATCACAAGTCCTGGTTGATCCCTGCTCTACCATTTGTAACCTTGAATAACTTACCTTGTATCTCTGAGTCCCCGTTTCTTTGGGTTATCACAATGATTAGGAGAAACAATGTACCTATAGCATTTAGTATGGCACCTGGAAGATAGCATATTGAATTAATATTTGCCATTTTGATTAGACTACTGTTAATACTTCCATCTGCTGGATGAGGAAATGGCACCTCCATACAGTTATTCTTGCCTGCAGAATCCCATGGACAGAGGAGTCTGGTGGCCTACAGTCCAAGGGGTTACAGAGTCAGATACAACTGAGCATCTGAACACATTACTTCTCAAAGAAAAATGATTTCCCTTAAAATGAAAGTATTTTGTTTCATGACATAACATATTAATACAATTAATTTAAAAGGGAAATGTAGTTGTGTTTTGTTGTATAAATTATAACTCAATAAAAAGTGAACAGAAAACTAAGACAAAATATAATGAATTATAGGGATTAAAAAAAAGAAAAAAAATCTATTTTATGTAAGGATGTCCTTTGTTGTTCTTGTAAGGATTTAGGTGCTGTTCATATCATAGCATATGATCAGTGAACAGATGGCTGTTTTTCAGTTCTGTTGGACTTGAGATACTGGTATTCTAGCCCATTTAAAAGTCCTGTAAGAGCTACAATCTAGAAGTTCATGTTTTGCCATCAAATGGACCTATGTTTATTTATGCCTTGCTCTAGGGAATGTTTTTCAAATTTTGGGAATGAAGTTCAGCTTGCATCTATAACTTGTAAGGACGAGCAAAGGATGACACTAAAGGAACAAGTTTCACTAAGTGAAAAAGTTGGCTTAAAGCTCAACAATCAGAAAACTAAGATCATGGCATCCGGTCCCATCACTTCATGGCAAGTAGATGGGGAAACAATGGAAGCAGTGACAGACTTTATTTTGGGGGGCTACAAAATCACTGTAGATGGTGACTGCAGCCATGAAATTAAGACACTTGCTCCTTGGAAGAAAAACTATGACTAACCTAGATAGCCGGAGAAGGCAATTGCACCCCACTCCAGTAGTCTTGCCCAGAAAGTCCCATGGACAGGGGAGCCTGGTGGGCTGCCGTCCATGGGGTCGCACAGAGTCCGACACAACTGAAGCGACTTAGCAGCAGCTGCAGCAGCCTAGGCAGCACGTTAAAAAGAAGAGACATTACTTTGGAAACAAAGGTCCATCTAGTCAACTCTATGGTTTTTCCAGTAGTCATGTATGGATGTGAGAGCTGGACTATAAAGAAAGCTTAGCACTAAAGAATTGATGCTTTTGAACTGTGGTGTTGGAGAAGACTCTTGAAAGTCCCTTGGACTGCAAGGAGTTCCAACCAGTCCACCCTAAAGGAAATCAGTGGTGAATAATCATTGGAAGGACTGATGCTGAAGGTGAAACTCCAAAACTTTGGCCACCTGATGTGAAGAACTGACTCATTCGAGAAGACCCTGATTGCGGGAAAGATTGAAGGTAGGAGGAGAAGGGGAAGACAGGGGATGAGATGGCTGGATGACATCACCGACTCAATGGACATGCATTTAAGTAGACTCCAGGAGTTGGGGACGTTTAAGGAAGCCTGGCATGCTGCAGTCTATGGGTTCACTAAGTGTTGGACAAGACTGAGTTACTGAACTGAACTGAGAGGTAAACCTTAGGACAGCAGTCAAAATCCAGGGTAAATTACATTGCATTGGAGGCACTGCAAAATCTTCAAGGATGTCCTCCAATTCAAAGATTTTACAGCTTTCTGTTCCTTATCTATTTATTTCAATAAAACCATATTAGGTTAATTCCATAGTCAGCAATCTGCTGAGTACTATGTCAGGAGTGCAGTAAAACTTCAAAACAATTCTAAAATGAGGGATTTTTAAATCCAGAGTAATGATTGATGTTTACTGCTACCAGGGAGAGTTTGAGGATTGTTACTTTCCGTTCAGTTCAGTCGTCAGTTGTGTCTGACACTCAGCGACCCCATGGCTTGCAGTATGCCAGGCCTCCCTATCAGTTCAGTTCGGTTCAGTTCAGTCGCTCAATCATGTCCGACTCTTTGCAACCCCATGAATCGCAGCACGCCAGGCCTCCCTGTCCATCACCAACTCCCAGAGTTCACTCAGACTCACGTCCATCGAGTCACTGATGCCATCCAGCCATCTCATCCTCTGTCCTCCCCTTCTTCTCCTGCCCCCAATCCCTCCCAGAATCAGTCTTTTCCAATGAGTCAAGTCTTCGCATGAGGTGGCCAAAGTATCGGAGTTTCAGCTTTAGCATCATTCCTTCCAAAGAAATCCCAGGGTTGATCTCCTTCAGAATGGACTGGTTGGATCTCCTTGCAGTCCAAGGGACTGTCAAGAGTCTTCTCCAACATCACAGTTCAAAAGCATCAATTCTTCGGCGCTCAGGCTTCTTTACAGTCGAACTCTCACATCCATACATGACCACAGGAAAAACCATAGCCTTGACTAGATGGACTTTAGTCTCTGCTTCTGAATATACTATCTGGGTTGGTCATAACTTTTCCTCCCAGGAGAAAGAGTCTTTAAATTTCGTGGCTGCAGTCACCATCTGCAGTGATTTTGGAGCCCCCCAAAATAAAGTCTTTCACTGTTTCCACTGTTTCCCCATCTATTTCCCATGAAGTGATGGGACCGGATGCCATGATCTTCATTTTCTGAATGTTGAGATTTAAGCCAACTTTTTCGCTCTCCTCTTTTACTTTCATCAAGAGGTTTTTGAGTTCCTCTTCACTTTCTGCCATAAGGGTGGTGTCATCTGCATATCTGAGGTTATTGATATTTCTCCTGGCAATCTTGAGTCCCGCTTGTGTTTCTTCCAGCCCAGGGTTTCTCATGATGTAGTCTGCATATAAGTTAAATAAGCAAGGTGACAATAGACAGCCTTTACGTACTCCTTTTCCTATTTGGAACCAGTCTGTTGTTCCATGGCCAGTTCTAACTGTTGCTTCCTGACCTGCAAAAAGCAAGAGAGTTCCAGAAAAACATCTATTTCTGCTTTATTGACTATGCCAAAGCCTTTGACTGTGTAGATCACAATAAACTGTGGAAAATTCTGAAAGAGATGGGAATACCAGACCCCACCTGACCTGCCTCTTGAGGCCTCCCTATACCTCCCCAATATCTATACTTAGATGTATACACACCCTTGCAAAATTAGTTCTGAATATTCATTGCAAAAACTGTGGTGACCAAAGGTTGAAGAACAAACTTAGATGTCAATAAAGTATTGATTTACCTTAAATTATGATAATTTAAATTATATTTTAAGTTAGTTTATTTTAAGTTCTAAGTAATTTAAAGATAAATAAATTATGCTAATCCATGATGGTGTATGAAACTGAAAAAGGGGGAAGAAGATACCTATGCTAGAGGAACAGTTCCAAGATACATTAAATACAAAAAGCAGGGTATAGAACTGTGGTGTAATATGTTTTGATATGTGTAAAGAGGGGAGAAAATGAAACTCTATATTCATATTTCCTTGATTATAGAGAAAGAATTTCTAGATAGATACAGAAGAAATCAAGGATAGTGGTTACAAAGTATGAGACAGTGGGAACAGAACTGAAGCAGATACTGAAAAAAAATTTCTGCTTTTATGTCAAAATTACATAAATGAGAGTTGGACTTACCTAAACTGCTTCATCAGTGCAAGCTCCCTCCTCTTAACTCAGGATGAGAAATTTAGCCTTGGATCCAATCTCAGGACCACATGGAGAAAACATTTTCTCCCTTCTCTTTGAAACACAGGGCATGGGATGCATTACTTAAGTTCAGTCAAACTTGTACTCCTCTTTGAATTTCAATCTTGAGTGAGTGGCACCAACGCAGGGGGAGATGAGAAAACACTCACAGCACCAGCAGTGTACTCAATAAGACTCCAGCAGTGGTAAGCAGTCATCTAGTGGTGACTAAGCCAGTGACTGTGTCCAAAATTCCATCTGCAGAAACATCATCCCTTGGTTCCTTTGGGTTTTACAAATTAAGGTCCTTAGGGCTTTCCTCATAGCTCAGTTGGTACGGAATCTGCCTGCAATGCAAGACACCTGGGTTGATTTTGTTATGTCCAAGTCGCGAAATCTCCCAATGACCACCCGGGAGCCTATATCCGATGCAAAAACAAGAGAGCTTTTATTACCAAGCTCGAGCTAGGGCTCCCATCGTTACTGACGCAGCGGCTATAGGGAGGAGCCCCGGGTTTTGGATTACATTGCTTATATAGGGAGTATACATGTAAAAAAAGGATTTCTAGGTAGGGGGACGTCTGATTGGTCACTTTCTTTCAAAGGGTTGTGTGTTGGTTCTTAATTGGTCCCTATTGTCTAGGTAGACCACAAGTTCCTGAGCGTTAAGTCAGGAGATTTTGGTCTGGGGTCCGATTGGCTCGTGGGCAGTGGGATGAGGTCAGGGGCTTTCCAAAGGCTCTTGGATTTCCAAAGGCTTTTTTCCCAGAACCTTACAAAATGGAGTTTTTCTGTTAACAAAATGGAGTAGCTTAGGTCCTTCAATTTCTGGGTTGGGAAGATCCCCTGGAGAAGGAAATGGCAATCCACCCCAGTATTCTTGCCTGGAGATCTCATGGACACAGGAGCTTGGCGGGCTGCAGTCCATGGGGTCACAAGAGTAGGACATGACATGGCGACTAAACCACCAGGCTTCCCTCCTAATCTCTGTTTTCTCCATTGTTGTTCCCATAAACACTATTTCTGTTAAAGGTAAACAAATTTAATTTCTTTTGTTGGCTACATATAGTTATGATGCCAAATTAATTTCTTTTTTACTCTTTGCCGTTAAACTGTAAGTTTCCTGAAGTCAAGTCGTTAGTCTTGTTCAACATCCGTAGGGCCTAGCACTGTGCTTACCATATAACAGTGGGTGATTATTGATAGAATTGACTAATTCAATGACTCAGAAGTTAACATTAGGGCTAAGTGAAAATTAAAAGTTTCAAAATAACAAAGACTTCCAACGTCTAAGCTCTGAGTCTATGCAAATGCTTTGTGTTAACTGATCTGCTCAATTCTCAGTCTCAGATCTCAATCGTGTCCAACTCTTTGGGATCCCATGTACTGTAACTCACCAGGCTGCTCTGTCTGTGGGATTTCTAGGCAAAAATACTAGAGTGGGTTGCCACTCCCTTCTCCAGGGAATCTTGTCAATCCAGGGATTGAACCCAGGTCTCCTGCTTTGCAGGCAGATTCTTCACCGTCTTAGCTACAATGAAGCTTTAAGTATTTTTATTCACTGAAAATTAAAAGTTTCAAAATAACAAAGACTTCTGATGTCTAAGCTCTGCGTTTATGCAATTTTTTTTTTTTTTGTTAACTGATTTGCTCAATTCTCAGTCTTAAATCAAGGAGAGATTGAATAATTTAACACTGTTAAAAGAGGTTAATATTGAAAAGGCAATGAATTTTTCTGCTTGAAATAAACTAGTGAGAAAGCTATTCCTAAAACACATACTTAATGCTAAAATGAGTACAAACTTTTCTGAAATCATTCATTTCTTTTATTTATTTATTTAAAAAATTTTTATTTTTACTTTATTTTACTTTACAATACTGTATTGGTTTTGCCATACATTGACATGAATCCACCACGGGTGTGTACAAGCTCCCAATCCTGAATCCCCCTCCCACATCCCACCCCATATCATCTCTCTGGATCATCCCCATGCACCAGCCCAAAGCATCTTGTATCCTGTATCGAACATAGACTGGCACTTCGTTTCTTACATGGTAGTATACATGTTTCAATGCCATTCTCCCAAAGCATCCCACCCTCTCCCTCTCCCTCTGAGTCCAAAAGTCCGTTCTATACATCTGTGTCCCTTTTGCTTTCTCGCATACAGGGTCATCATTGCCATCTTTCTAAATTCTATATATATGTGTCAGTATACTGTATTGGTGTTTTTCTTTCTGGCTTACTTCACTCTGTATAATCGGCTCCAGTTTCATCCATCTCATCAGAACTGATTCAAATGTATTCTTTTCAATGGCTGAGTAATACTCCATTGTGTATATGTACCACAGCTTTCTTATCCATTCATCTGCTGATGGACATCTAGGTTGTTTCCATGTCCTGGCTATTATAAACAGTGCTGCGATGAACATTGCGGTACATGTGTCTCTTTCAATTCTGGTTTCCTCAGTGTGTATGCCCAGAAGTGGGATTGCTGGGTCATAAGGCAGCTCTATTTGCAATTTTTAAAGGAATCTCCACACTGTTCTCCATAGTGGCTGTACCCGATTGCATTCCCACCAACAGTGTAAGAGGGTTCCCTTTTCTCCACATCCTCTCCAGCATTTATTGCTTGTAGACTTTAGGATCACAGCCATTCTGACTGGTGTGAAATGGTACCTCACTGTGGTCTTGATTTGCATTTCTCTGATAATGAGTGATGTTGAGCATCTTTTCATGTGTTTGTTAGCCATCCGTATGTCTTCTTTGGAGAAATGTCTATTTAGTTCTTTGGCCCATTTTTTGATTGGGTCATTTATTTTTCTGGAGTTGAGCTGCATACGTTGCTTGTATATTTTTGAGATTAGTTGTTTGTCAGTTGCTTCATTTGCTATTATTTTCTCCCATTCTGAAGGCTGTCTTTTCACCTTACTTATAGTTTCCTTTGTTGTGCAGAAGCTTTTAATTTTAATTAGGTCCCATTTGTTTACTTTTGCTTTTATTTCCAATATTCTGGGAGGTGAGTCATAGAGGATCCTGCTGTGATTTATGTCGGAGAGTGTTTTGCCTATGTTCTCCTCTAGGAGTTTTATAGTTTCTGGTCTTACATTTAGATCTTTAATCCATTTTGAGTTTATTTTTGTGTGTGGTGTTAGAAAGTGATCTAGTTTCATTGTTTTACAAGTGGTTGACCAGTTTTCCCAGCACAACTTATTAAAGAGATTGTCTTTACTCCATTGTATATTCTTGCCTGCATATTCTTGCCCTTTTGTCAAAGATAAGGTGTCCATAGGTGTGTGGATTTATCTCTGGGCTTTCTGTTTTGTTCCATTAATCTATATTTCTGTCTTTGTGCCAGTACCATACTGTCTTGATGACTGTGGCTTTGTAGTAGAGCCTGAAGTCAGGCAAGTTGATTCCTCCAGTTCCATTCTTCTTTCTCAAGATTGCTTTGGCTTTTTGAGTTTTTTTGTATTTCCATACAAATCTTGAAATTATTTGTTCTAGTTCTGTGAAAAATACCGCTGGTAGCTTGATAGGGATTGCATTGATACTGTAGATGGCTTTGGGTAGTATACTCATTTTCACTATATTGATCCTTCCAATCCATGAACATGGTATATTTCTCCATCTATTAGTGTCCTCTTTGATTTCTTTCATCAGTGTTTTATAGTTTTCGATATATAGGTCTTTAGTTTCTTTAGGTAGGTATATTCCTAAGTATTTTATTCTTTTCGTTGCAATGGTGAATGGAATTGTTTCCTTAATTTCTTTTTCTACTTTCTCATTATTAGTGTATAGGAATTCAAGGGATTTCTGAGTGTTGATTTTATATCCTGCAACTTTACTATATTCACTGATTAGAGGAAAGTTCATAGCAACACAGGCATACCTCAAGAAACAAGAAAAAAGTCAAATAAATAACCTAACTCTACACCTAAAGCAACTAGAAAAGGAAGAAATGGAGAACCCCAGAGTTAGTAGGAAAGAAATCTTAAAAATTAGGGCAGAAATAAGTGCAAAAGAAACAAAAGAGACCATAGCAAAAATCAACAAAGCAAAAAGCTGGTTCTTTGAAGGGATAAATAAAATTGACAAACCATTAGCTAGACTCATCAAGAAACAAAGAGAGAAAAATCAAATCAATAAAATTAGAAATGAAAATGGAGAGATCACAACAGACAACACAGAAATACAAAGGATCATAGGAGACTACTATCAGCAATTATATGCCAATAAAATGGACAACGTGGAAGAAATGGACAAATTCTTAGAAAAGTACAACTTTCCAAACCTGAACCAGGAAGAAATAGAAAATCTTAACAGACCCATCACAAGCATGGAAATTGAAACTGTAATCAGAAATCTTCCAGCAAACAAAAGCCCAGGTCCAGACGGCTTCACAGCTGAATTCTACCAAAAATTTTGAGACGAGCTAACACCTATCCTACTGAAACTCTTCCAGAAAATTGCAGAGGAAGGTAAACTTCCAAACTCATTCTATGAGGCCACCATCACTCTAATACCAAAACCTGACAAAGATGCCACAAAAAAAGAAAACTACAGGCCAATATCACTGATGAACATAGATGCAAAAATCCTCAACAAAATTCTAGCAATCAGAATCCAACAACACATTAAAAAGAGCATACACCGTGACCAAGTGGGCTTTATCCCAGGGATGCAAGGATTCTTCAATATCTGCAAATCAATGTGATTCACCACATTAACAAATTGAAAAATAGACATTTCTCCAAAGAAGACATATGGATGGCTAACAAACACATGAAAAGATGTTCAACATCACTCATTATTAGAGAAATGCAAATCAAAACCACAATGAGGTACCACTTCACACCAGTCAGAATGTCTGCAATCCAAAAATCTGCAAGCAATAAATGCTGGAGAGGGTGTGGAGAAAAGGGAACCCTCCTACACTGTTGGTGGGAATGCAAACTAGTACAGCCACTTTGGAGAACAGTGTGGAGATTCCTTAAAAAATTGCAAATAGAAGTACATTATAACCCAGCAATCCCAGTGCTGGGCATACACACTGAGGAAACCAGAATTAAAAGAGACACATGTACCCCAATGTTCACTGCAGCACTGTTTATAATAGCCAGGACATGGAAACAACCTAGATGTCCATCAGCAGATGAATGGATAAGAAAGCTGTGGTACATATACACAATGGAGTATTACTCAGCCATTGAAAAGAATACATTTGAATCAGTTCTGATGAGATGGATGAAACTGGAGCCGATTATACAGAGTGAAGTAAGCCAGAAAGAAAAACACCAATACAGTATACTGACACATATATATGGAATTTAGAAAGATGGCAATGATGACCCTGTATGCAAGACAGCAAAAAAGACACAGATGTGTATAACGGACTTTTGGACTCAGAGGGAGAGGGAGAGGGTGGGATGATTTGGGAGAATGACATTGTAACATGTATACTATCATGTAAGAATCGAATTGCCAGTCTATGTCCGATGCAGGATACAGGATGCTTGGGGGTGGTGCATGGTGATGACCCAGAGAGATGTATGGGGAGGGAGGTGGGAGGGGGGGTTCATGTTTGGGAACGCATGTACAGCAGTGGTGGATTCATGTCAATGTATGGCAAAACCAATACAGTATTGTAAAGTAAAATAAAGTAAAAATAAAAATTAAAAAAAATAAAAACTAAAAAAAAAGCCATATGATTATCTCAATAGATGCAGAGAAGGCCTTTGACAAAATTCAACATCCATTTATGATAAAAACTCTTCAGAAAGCAGGAATAGAAGGAACATACCTCAACCTAATATAAGCTATATATGACAAACCCATCGCAAACATTATTCTCAACGGTGAAAAATTGAAAGCATTTCCCCTAAAGTCAGGAACAAGACAAAGGTGCCCCCTTTCACCACTACTATTCAACATAGTTCTGGAAGTTTTGGCCACAGCAATCAGAGCAGAAAAAGAAATAAACGGAATCCAAATTGGAAAAGAAGAAGTAAAACTCTCACTGTTTGCAGATGACATGACCCTGTACACAGAAAATCCTAAGGACTCCACCATTCATTTCTTTTAAAATGATAAATTTTACATTTGAAATTATTCTCATTTTTAATGACTATTACTATAAACCCATTCCATTCCTTTCAAACATTAGAAGAAACAGAGGGTAACTTGTATTAGATAATTTTCATTCAGTCAAACAATGAAAGAAATATAATGCCAAGGAAATATTACTAAAAAAATAATAATAGTAATCTTTATACTTGACATCACAATAAAAAGTTCTTATTAAAATTTCATATTCTTGGAAACCATGTTTCACTGTGTTAATATAAAATCCAGAATGTAATAGAAATAGATAAAAAAATTTTCCCAAAACCTCCAATTACTTAAAATGATATATTTTACATAGCACTAATTATCTTAAGTTAGCATACCACTGGGAAATGAAAAGCAAACATTTGAAATCTATTTGATTAATGTGTCAGAATGTTGCAATATTACACTTTTTCCCTCTTGACAGAGATCACTTTCCTTGCATTTCCCCTTGTTTTCATTAAGTGCTCTCATGTCGGCAATACTGATTTGACAATTTGAATATCATTCCCATAAGAGCACTCTAAATAAATACTCCTTCATCTTCATCCATAAAAATACAATGTTATACTCACTCAAAAGACTTGTAAAATTATGTATTATAAAACATAATTCTTAACCATTAAATCTCTCAATGTGACATGGAAAGGACAACAAAATAAGGGAGCTATGTAAATACTTTCGTAAGGATTGGATTGATTTTGTTCAAGGGCCCCTGTTCTTTCACTCTTTAAAAAGACTTCAAATGTCAATTCACTGCTGTCTGTAAAAGTGAAAAAGCAATATCTTTTTGTCTATTATTTGAACAGCAAGCATTATTCAAGCTTAACTTTATCATTTTCATAATATCCTTCCAAAACATAGACAATCAATTTTATAAACAAATAGGTACTAAGGAATTTCAAGACCGAATCATTTCAGTTCAGTTCAGTCACTCAATCGTGTTTGATTCCTTGAGACCCCATGGACTGCAGCATGCCAGGCTTCCCTGTCCATCACCAACTCCTGGAATATACCCAAACCGATGTCCATTGATTCGGTGATGCCAACCTACCATCTAATCCTCTGTCGTCCCCTGCTCCTTTCGCCTTCAAACTTTTCCAGCATCAGGGTCTTTTCCAATGAAGCAGCTCTTTGCATCAGGTGGCCAAAGTATTGGAGTTTCAGCTTCAATATCAGCCCTTCCAATGAACACTCAGGGCTGATCTCCTTTAGGATGGTTGGATCTCCTTGCACTCCAAAGGACTCTCAAGAGTCTTCTCCAACACCACAGTTCAAAGCATCAGTTCTTCGATGCTCAGCTTTCTTTATAGTCCAACTCTCACATCTATACATGACTACTGGAAAAAACCATAGCATTGACTAGATGGATCCTTGTTGACAAAGTAATGTCTCTGCTTTTTAATATGCTGTCTAAGTTAGTTATAGCTTTTCTTCCAAGGAACAAGTGTCTTTTAATTTCCTGGCTGCAGTCACCATCTGCAGTGATTTTGGAGTCACCCCAAAATAAAGTCGGCCACGGTTTCCACTGTTGCCCCATCTATTTGCCATGAAGTGATGGGATGGGATGCCATGATCCTAGTTTTCTAAATGTTGAGCTTTAAGGCAACTTTTTCACTCTCCTCTTTCACTTTCATCAAGAGGCTCTTTAGTTCTTCTTTGCTTTCTGTCATAAGGGTGGCATCATCTGCATATATGAGGTTATTGATATTTCTCCTGGCAATCTTGATTCTGGTGTGTGCTTCCTCCAGCCCAGCGTTTCTCATGATGTATTCTGCATAGAAGTTAAATAAGCAGGGTGACAACATACAGTCTTGACATACTCCTTTTCCTATTTGGAACCAGTCTGTTGTTTCATGTCTATTTCTAACTGTTGCTTCTTGACCTGCATACAGATTTCTCAAGAGGCAGGTCAGGTGGTCGGGTATTCCTATCTCTTTCAGAATTTTCCACAGTTTGTTGTGATCCACATAGTCAAAGGCTTTGGCATAGTTAATAAAGCAGATATAGATGTTTTTCTGAAACCCTCTTGTTATTTGATGATCCAGCAGATGTTGGTAATTTGATCTCTGTTTTCTCTGCTTTTTCTAAAACCAACTTGAAGTTCACGGTTCACATATTGGGTTCAAGACCCAATACCACTCTTCAGAAAAAAATGAAATCAATCCAAATAGTAGAATTAAGACTATAACACCATTTCCACAGTCAAATTTCCCTACTAAGACACATGAATTATATTTAGGTAAAATAGTCCATCATAACACTGCACCAGAATACCCTTTCCTTGGGTCAACTTAGTTTGTTTTGTGTTCTGGAATTTCCTTCTGTGTAGCATATCCACTCTGGAACTTGTTAAAAACCGTCAGGATCATAGGTTTACAGTCTGCTTCTATAGAGTTGCTTTTGCTTGCACCTTTAATTTTTTTTTTTTCAATAGTTTAGTTCTGCTGCTGGGTCTACAAAACTCAGAAGCATAAGGTAGTGGGTTTTTTTTTTTTTCCAGAACTTTATTCTTAGATGAAAACTCTAATAGTAAAAATGTATAAAAACTGTGAATGTATTTTCCAAGCTCTGTCTCAAATGTCAGAAACTTGACGAAACCATTTAAAATTTATCTGTTCTGACTGAACTCTCTTACTCCTCTTATGATATTGATTATGCTTTGTTCTTTACTGTGATTTCTGGCTTTTCCTCTCCAGATAGGATGATGGCTCCATTAAGGCAGAACACTTTATCTTATTATCCTCAGCCATGGTCCATCTCTGCTGCCTTCCTTCTTGTCAAGTCTCCCACATATTAAAATAACCCATGTTTATGCCTAAATCCACATAGAATTATTTTCAATTTTTGTTCCTTCTTGCTTTTATCAGGCTTTGTAACATGATGGTCAAATTCTATTGTTTGACTTCATCTATTCCCAGTCATACTTAACATGGGTGCAATGTGGCTGATAGACCCATGCTTCTGTAGAAGAGTCTTTCTCAACCCCATGATCTTAATTTCCCAACAGGGAATGTTGTTGTTCAGTCCCATGGTCATGTGTGACTCGTTGTGCCTTGATGGACTACATGGCTTCCTGGTCCTTCACTATCTTCTGGAGTTTGCTCAAACTCATGTCCATTAAGTCAATGATGCCATCCAACCATCTCATCCTCTGTTGCTTGCTTCTCTTCCTGCCCTAAATCTTTCCAAGCATCAGGGTCTTTTCCAGTGAGTCAGGTTTTCACATCGGGTGGCTAAAGTATTGGAGCTTCAGCTTCAGCATCAGTCTTTAAAATGAATATTCAGGGTTGATTTCCTTTAGGATTGACTGATTTGATCTTGATGTCCAAAGGACTGTCAAGAGTTTAAATGCATGATCTGACATAAAAATTTTGACTACTTGTCACATTGTAAACTCTTCACCTATCCAAACCTTCACAAGACTCTTCCTACCCATTACTTGCATGACTTGCTTTCTCCTCTCTTTGTTCTAATTGATCTTTTATTTAAGGCCTTGAACACACCAGTGTTCCAGTCATACTTACTTATTCAAAACTATTTACTGAGAGGATATATCATGTCAAACATTTCTACAAACTGAGGGTTAGCAATGAACCAACCAACCAAACAAACAAAAAAGACTCTTACTTTCATAGATTCTCTAGGCAAGAATACTAGAGTGGGTAGTCTTTCCCTTCTTCAGGGGATTTTCCCAACCCAGGGATTGAACTCAGGTCTCCCTCATTGCAGGTGGATTCTTTAACAGCTGAGCCACAGGGGAAGCCCAATCATGAAATTCACACTCAGGCAAAGATGTCACAGAGGCAAAGAAAGGAATATTGGAGATATTTGGGGAAGAGATGTTGAAGCAGAGCAAAGAGGTATACAAAATTTCCGTGGTAGGAATGAAACAGAGCAGGACCCTATGGGCCTTGCACTCCATGTCCTCTACTTGTCTTTAGTCTGCAGAAAAATTTTAGCCAAAGAATATGTTTCATCAGAGAGCTGAGAACATGCAGAGGGAAAAGAGGCACAGGACACCAATAATAATAGTTTAATTACCAAGCATAGTTAAAGACCGTTAGTTTCTTCTTAAAGGTTATGAAAAAATATTCTTAGCCATACCCTGTGAGCTGTCTTACAGATACTGAATATAGATAATTTTATGTCCCAAAATTCCAAATAGGAAAAGGAATACGTCAAGGCTATATGTTGTCACCCTGCTTATTTAACTTGTATGCAGAGTACATCATGAGAAAGCTGGAGGAAGCACAGTTGGAATCAAGATTGCTGGGAGAAATATCAATAACCTCATATATGCAGATGATGCCACCCTTATGACAGAAAGTGAAGAACTAAAGAGGCTCTTGATGAAAGTGAAAGAGGAGAGTGAAAAAGTTGGCTTAAAGCTCAACATTTAGAAAACTAAGATCATGGCATCCATTCCCATCACTTCATGGCAAATAGATGGAGCAACAGTGGAAACAGTGGCTGACTTTATTTTTTGGGGGCTCCAAAATCACTGCAGATGGTGATCGCAACCATGAAACTAAGATGCTTACTCCTTGGAAGGAAAGTTATGACCAACCTAGACAGCATATTAAAAAGCAGAGACATTACTTTGTCAACAAAGGTCTGTCTAGTCAAGGCTATGTTTTTTCCAGGAATCATGTATGGATGTGAGAGTTGGACTATAAAGAAAGCTGAGTGCAGAAGAAGTGATGTTTTGAACTGTGGTGTTGGAGAAGACTCTTGAGAGCCCCTTGAACTGCAAGGAAATGCAACCAGTCCATCCTAAATGATATTAGTCCTGGGTTTTCATTGGAAGGACTGATTTTGAAACTGAAACTCCAATACTTTGGCCACCTGATGCAAAGAGCCGGCTCATTTGAAAAGACCCTGATGATGGGAAAGATTGAGGGCAGGAGAAGGGGAAGACAGAGGATGAGATGGTTGGATGGCATCATTGACTCAATGGACATGAGTTTGGGTGAACTCCAGGAGTTGGTGGTGGACAGGGAGGCCTGGAGTGCTGTGGTTCTTGGGGTCACAAAGAGTCAGACACGACTGAGTAACTGAACTGAACTGATGTCCCAAAGAAAGGCAATGCCAAAGAATGTTCAAATTATATACAATTGCACTCATTTCCCATGCTAGCAAGATTATATTCAAAATCCTTCAAATTAGGCTTCAAATGTACTTGAACCGAGAAATTCCACATGTACAAGCTGTATTTAGAAATGGCAGAGGATCCAGATATCAAAATGTCATCATCTACTGCATAAAGGAAAAGCAAGAGAATTCCAGAAAACATCTACTTCTGCTTCAGTGACTATGCTAAAGACTTTGACTGTGTGGATCACAACAAGCCGTGGAATATTCTTAAAGACATGGAAATACCAAACCACCTTACCTATCTCCTCAGGAACCTGTATCCAAGAATAGAAGCAACAGTTAGAACCTTACATGGTACAATGGAGTGGTTCAAAATTTGGAAAGAAGTATGCCAAGGCTGTATATTTTTACTCTGCTTATTTAACTTATATACAGAGTACATCATACAAAATGCTGGGCTGGATGAAGCAAAAGCTGGAATCGATATTGCTGGAAGAAATATCAATGACCTCCAATATGCTGATGACACCACTTTAATGGTAGAGAGAAGAGGAACTAAAGAGCCTCTTGATGAAGGTGAAAGAGGAGAGTAATAAAGCTGGCTTGAAACACAACATTTAAAAAACTAAGATCATGGCATCTGGTCCCATCACTTCATAGCAAATAGATGGGGAAAAAGTGGAAACTGTGACAGACTTTATTTTCTCAGGCTCCAAAATCAATGTGGATAGTGACTTCAGCCACAAAATTAAAAGACCCTTGTTCCTCGGAAGAAAATCTATGCAAACCTCAATGGCATATTAAAAAGCAGAGACATCACTTTGCCGACAAAGGTCCATCTAGTCAAAGCTATGGTTTTTCCAGTAGTCATGTACAGATATGAGAGTTGGATCATAAAGATGGCTGAGAGCTGAAAAATTGATGCTTTTGAACTGTGGTGTTGGAGAAGACTCTTGAGAGTTCCTTGGACAGCAAGGAGGTCAAACCAGTCAATCTTAAAGGCAAGCAACCCTGAATATTCATTGGAAGTACTGATGCTGAAGGTGAAGCTCCAAAATTTTGGCCACTTGGATGCAAACAGCTGACTCATTGGAAAAGACCAAGATGCTAGCAAAGATTGAGGGTTAGAGGAGAAGGAGGAGACAGAGCATGAGATGGTTGGATGGCATCACTGACTCAATAGATATGAGTTTGAGACCCCTGGGAGATATGAAGGACAGGGAAGCCTGACATGCTGCAGTTTATGGGGTCACAAGCAGTCGGACATGATTTAGCAACTGAATAACAACAAAGGACAAATAGATATAGATACTGAACCTCCACCAGGTGAAAGAAGTGATGATGACCAGAATACAGCCATGACATAAACTGTCACAGTTCCAATAATTGGCTTCAAGAAATGAAACCAAACCAATGCTGCAACTGAAGATTAACTGTACCTGAAACAGTCAAGAAGACACTGGTCAGACCACCAGTTAAAAAGGTTATAGTGCACAACTGTTTAGTGCACTGAAACAGATAAATAGTATGGACTAAAGGTATATAGTCCATACTATTTGTTAGGCAGTCTTTTCAATATTCTAGAGGACGGCTAATGGGGGCTTCAACTAGTGGAGTTGCGCTATATTTTAGAATCTGTTTTAAGCATAACAGTTTTAACTTTGAAAATAATAAAAACATTTGAATCTAACCCTTCATTTATCAGCCTTTTTTTTTTTTTTTTTAGCATTTACAAAGTACAACACAATATACAAGTTGGTTTTTGGTGTTGTTTTTGTGTCTGTTTTTGAGTTGGAACCAGAAAATAGGTATTTCAAAAGTTAGCATTTATCTATGCCCTCCAGTCAAAGACTAGTAGGAACAAACTTGTAATTAAACAACTTGGGTTTATTACTTGTCGCAATGAGAATGAGCACCATGGGGAAATGTGGGATGTCTCAGTAGTCCTGTAACAGAACTTGGCTTTTGGTTGAGTGATTTTGGAGACAGTTTAAGGAAGTGCGGCTTTACTCTGGTTTGGATAAGATGTCAGGAAGTAGGGGTAATTCAATGAGTGGTTAACTGAATACATTTTGTCTATAAAAGATCAGAAAACTAAATCTGAAAAATGTGACTTGGTAAAAATCTTAATTGCTTCTAATTTACTTGCATCAAAATCTATATTTAAGAAGAGGACAATAATGGATGGGTTTTCATGTAGGTAAATCATACCTCAGCATAGCAGTAAAAAATGAAGTACTTGCATTTATCTTAAAGCAAAATGTCTCATTAGCAATGATAACACAAGAGGTTACTGTACAAATCTGACACATAACTATGTAACAAACAACTCATTTTAAATAATGTAACAAAAAAACCCCACAGAACTATAGTACTCAAATGTTTTCCTACTTCCTAAAACTTGACTTGACAAGTCTTTCAGGTTTTAGGCACTGTTTCTAACACATTATCATAAAAGAAAACATTTCTGTTGGTAGAAGATATCCTAGGTTTATTCTGAGTGCATGACATTCGATAAAAACAACATATACTTAACACAACATTATATGGCATATCATTTGCTGTACTTTAGGATAGTAAATTTTACCATTTTTCATTTGTATGTTGCTTTTCTTAGCTATTTTCATTCTTCTTCTCAGTGTCCTTATTATACTTTTGGTAATATCAAATCTCATTATTTATTCTTTATTTCTGAGGTGATTTTCTTCCTTTCTTTCCCCCTTATGTCTCCCTTTCTTGCCCTTTCTCTTGTTGCTTCCTACCATCCTTCCTCATTCTCTCTTTCTTTCTGTCTTCATATAGGTCTTATTTCATGCTTCTTTATGTTCATTTCTATTGTGAGATTTTCAATTTTTGACTCAAGATATTCTTTCTTATTCTCAAGTGTTTGCTTAATTATACTTAATTCACACTAAGATACTAGGCCACATGTTTGCCTCTGAGTTTCACTTTCTATTTTTCTTCTCGTTGTGGTTTGTATAGATACAACCTAGTCATTTTTGAAATGTTTTATCCTTTTCTGACCAGCAATGATGTGTTTCTCTGCAGGAGTGAGTGGGAGAGGACTTAGGTTTTGTTATTTTATATTTCCTTCTGTACTCACTTTTGTTGCCTTGTATAGACATGGCTCTTTCATAGATGGAGTGACAATCTTCTTATTTCATTAGACCCTTAGTGTGAACCTCGTCCTTCCTTCTCTCTCCACACCTGAGAGGTTCCAGGGGATGACTCCTCTATGAGATTACCTCCTTCTCCCCTGGAAGCTCTGTTTACCCATTTTGCCTCTTCTATGCCCACGTGCCCTACAGTCCTTCCTCTCAGGTACCCAGGATGCAAGGCTCTAATGCATCAGTCTCCACCCCACCTTCAGGAATGCCTCCTTCAAGATGGGACCCTGCTTATATAACTTATATGCAGAGTAGATCATATGAAATGAAGCACAAGCTGGAATCAAGATTGCCAGGAGAAATATCAATAACCTCAGATACGCAGATGACACCACCCTTATGGCAGAAAGTGAAGACTAAAGAGCCTCTTGATGACAGTGAAAGACGAGAGTGAAAAAGTTGGCTTAAAGCTCAACATTCAGAATACTAGGATCATGCCTACTGGTCCATCACTTCATGGCAAATAGATGTGGAAACAATGGAAACAGTGAATGACTTTATTTTGGGGGGCTCAAAAATCACTGCAGATGGTGACTGCAGCCATGAAATTAAAAGACACTTGCTCCTTGGAAGAAAAGCTACGACCAACCTAGACAACATATTAAAAAGCAGAGAAATTACTTTGCTGACAAAGGTCTGTCTTGTGAAAGGTATGGGTTTTCCAGTAGTCATGTATGGATGTGAGAGTTGGACCATTAAGAAAGTTGAGCATTAAAGAATTGATGCTTTGAATTGTAGTGTTGGAGAAGACTCTTGAGAGTCCCTTGGACTGCAAGGAGATGCAACCAGTCAGTCCTAAAGCTAATCAGTCCTGAATATTCATTGGAAGGACTGATGTTGAACTTGAAACTCCAATACTTTGGCCACCTGATGCTAGGAAATGACTGACTGGAAAAGCCCCTGATGCTGAGAAGGATTAAAGGCAGGAGAAAGAGATGACAGAGGATGAGATAGTTGGATGGCATCACTGATTCAATGGACATGAATTTGAGCAAGCTCCGGAAATTAGTGATGGACAGGGAAGCCTTGTGTGCTGTAGTCCATGGGGTCACAAAGAGTTGGACATGACTGAGTGACTGAACTGAACTGATGGTGTCTGGGGGTGATTTATTTGTGTTCACCACCAGTGCTCTTAGTTACTTCTAAGTACATTCACCTGTTTTCTGTTCATTTGGGAGCTATTTTCCAGTGTTGGCCCCCAAGCTGGCTCTGTAGTCTTCAAATAATCATTTCCTCACTTACATGTAAGAGGAATTTGATTAGATTCTCTGGACTAGAAATTCTGAACATTTATATTTGAATGGATTTGGTTGCTCTTTTGATAATCTATCTATATAGTGTTTGCAAACACACATGGTGAGATTTGCCTATGCCTCTGTCCTACAGGACCCATAGTTCTTTTTCTTTATTTCTTTCTTTTCAGTTCTTCCTTCCCTCCCTCTCTCCCACTGTTAGGATCTTTTTTTTTTAAATCTCTAGCAGGATGTTTCAAAATGAAATGACCAGGTGGGAGGCTTTTCTAATTCATTTTCCTGGAGACATGGTGAGCACTTGCAAGTTATAAAAATTATTTCTGTGTATTTTCTTGCATCATATATCCATTAACATTTATTAGGCACAGTTTTTGAATATATGCAGAATTAAAAAGGGCAACATAATAACCATCTTCATGCCAATAACTCAATTATTGAGTTATCATCCAACTCAGTTATCAATGTTTGCTACTCTCCTTTCATCCCTCTCTTCCTCTTTGTGAGAATATTTGAAAACACAATAGATACTGCTTTATTTTGTGTATAAACATTTCAATACTCATAATTAATAGAAAAGATATTTATAAAGAATATCAGTGTTACATTTAATAAAAATAATACAGAAATGTAGACCAATGGAACAAGATAGCCCAGAAATAAACCCATGCACCTGTGGGTACCTTATTTTTGACAAAGGAGGCAAAAATATTCAATGGGACAAAGACAGATTCTTCAATAAATGGTGCTGGGAAAACTGGACAGCTACTTGTAAAATAATGAAATTAGAACAATTCCTAACACCATACACAGAGATAAACTCAAAATGGATTAAAGACCTAAATGTAAGACCAGAAACTATAAAACTCAAAGAAGAAAACATAGGCAGAACACTCGAAGACATAAATCAAAGCAAGATACTCTATGACCAACCTCCCAGAGTAATTGAAATAAAAACAAAAGTAAACAAGTGGGACCTGATTAAACTTAAAAGCTTTTGGACAGTAAAGGAAACTAGAAGCAAAGAGAAAAGACAGCCCTCAAGACTGGAGAAAATAATAGCAAATGAAACAACTGACAAAGGATTAATTTCCAAAATATACAAGCAGCTTATATAACTCAATACCAGAAAAGCAAACAACCCAATAAAAAGTGGGAAAATGACCTAAACAGACATTTCTCCAAAGAAGACATACAGATGGTTAACAAACACATGAAAAGATGCTCAACATCAGCCACTATTAGAGAAATGCAAATCAAAACTACAATGAGATATCATCTCACACCTGTCAGAATGGCCCTCAACAAAAAGTCTCAGTTCAGTTCAGTCGCTCAGTCATGTCCGACTCTTTGCGACCCCATGAATCACAGCACACCAGGCCTCCCTGTCCATCACCATCTCCCGGAGTTCACTCAGACTTACATACATCGAGTCTGTGATGCCATCCAGCCATCTCATCCTTGGTCGTCCCCTTCTTCTCCTGCCCCCAATCCCTCCCAGCATCAGAGTCTTTTCCAATGAGTCAACTCTTTGCATGAGGTGGCCAAAGTACTGGAGTTTCAGCTTTAGCATCATTCTTTCCAAAGAAATCCCAGGGTTGATCTCCTTCAGAATGGACTGGTTGGACCTCCTTGCAGTCCAAGGGACTCTCAAGAGTCTTCTCCAACACCACAGTTCAAAAGCATCAATTCTTCGGCACTCAGCCTTCTTCACGGTCCAACTCTCACATCCATACATGACCACTGGAAAAACCATAGCCTTGACTAGATGGACCTTAGTCGGCAAAGTAATGTCTCTGCTTTTGAATATACTATCTAGGTTGGTCATAACTTTCCTTCCAAGGAGTAAGCATTTTTTAATTTCATGGCTGCAGTCACCATCTGCAGTGATTTTGGAGCCCCCCAAAATAAAGTCTGACACTGTTTCCACTGTTTCCCCATCTATTTCCCATGAAGTGATGGGACCAGATGCCATGGTCTTCGTTTTCTGAATGTTGAGCTTTAAGCCAACTTTTTCGATCTCCTCTTTCACTTTCATCAAGAGGCTTTTTAGTTCCTCTTCACTTTCTGCCATAAGGGTGGTATCATCTGCATATCTGAGTTTATTGATATTTCTCCCAGCAATCTTGATTCCAGCTTGATCTACAAACAATAAATGCTGGAGAGGGTGTGGAGAAAAGGGAACACTCTTGCACTGTTGGTGGGAATGCAATTTGATACAGGCACTATGGAAGACAGTATCGAGATTCCTTAAAAAGCTAGGAATAAAACCACCATATGACCCAGCAATTCCACTCCTAGGCATATATCCGGAGGAAACCAAAGTTGAAAGAGACACATATATCCCATTGTTCACTGCAGCACTATTTACAATAGCTAGAACATGGATGCAACCTAGATGTCCATCGACAGATGAATGGATAAAAAAGTAGTGGTATGTATACACAATGGAATATTACTCAGGCATTGAAAGGAATGAATCTGAGTCAGTTCTAATGAGGTGGATGAACCTAGAACCTATTATATAGAGTGAGGTGAGTCAGAAAGAGAAAGATAAATGCCATATTCTAACACATATATACAAGTCTAGAAAAATGGTACCAGGAAGAATTTATTTCCAGCACAACAATGGAGAAACAGACATAGGGAATAGGCTTATGGACATGGGAAGAGGGGAGGAGAGGGTGAAATGTATGGAAAGAGTAACATGGAAACTTATATTACCATATGTAAAATAAATAGCCAATGAAAATTTGCTGTATGGCTCAGGAAACTCAAAGAGGGGATCTGTATCAACCTAGAGAGTTGGAATGGGGAGGCAGATGGGAGGGAGTTTCAAAAGGGAGAGGATATACTTATACTTATGGCTGATTCATGTTTAGGTTTGACATAAAACAGCAAACAGAAAAATTCTGTAAAACAATTATCCTTCAATAAAAATTAATTAAAAATAATGCTTTACCATTATTACCACTCCATAATCAGCGTCTTTAATCAACTCAAATATTATTATTGTTGTCTAGTCACTAAGTCTTGTCCAACTCTTTGTGACCCCACAGACTTCAAAATGCCAGGCTTCTCTGTGCACCACTATTTCCCAGAGTTTATTGAAATTCATGTCCATTGAGTTGGTGATGCTATCTAACAATCTCACTTGGAGCTATTAATAACTCTTCTCTGCTCTTCCTCAGTAGCATATTGGACATCTTCAGACCTGGAGGGCTCATCTTTTGGTGTCATATCTTTTTGCCTTTTCATACTGTCCATGGGGCAGGCAAGAATCCTGGAGTGGGTTGCCATTTCATCCTCCAGTGAATCATGTTTTGTTAGAACTCTTCTCTATGACCCTTCTGTCTTGGGTGGCCCTGCAAGGCATGGTTGATAGCTTCAGTGAGTTATGCAAGCCCCTTCTCCATGACAAGGCTGTTCTATATACAAAAATATACAATATATGTTTGTAATTTTTGTCCTCTTTATTTTATCTGCTACTAATTATTCCAAGTGAGATGGTTAGATAGCATCACCGACTCAATGGACATGAATTTGGACAAATTATTTCTAATTCTCCTAGATTGATTTTCAACTTCTACTTTCACTTTTTCTATAGTCTTTCTTCCTTTTTTCCTTTTTCTGCAAGATTTTCCTTCCTGCACTTTCAAACTTTTTACTGAACTTTAAAATTAGAATATAGGTATCATATATTTCTAATGTTTAATGTTTTTTCTTTCTTATTTTCCTTACATTAATTCAATGTTTTCTCTCATCTCTAAGCTTTATAGTTTTCTTCTGTTTCAGACATTATTTCTGTTTTCTATTAGTTCTATTTCTTTGCTTATTCTGGATGCTGTATTTCAAGCTAGATATTTTCCTCCATTTGGTGGTGATTCTTATAGTCTGTCTAAGGTATAGTGCATGAAATCTGAGGTTGCATTAGAAAAAAATTCATTGCCAATTATTTTGAAATAGATGTGCAATTCAGTGACTAAACAAAGACATTGCATTGTGTTTATGAACAGAATTTTTCACATCTTGCATTTTTCTATAAGGTGATAATGATATCAGCCAGGTTTTATTTCTTTAGAGGACACAAAAAGTCACTTATCAGATATTCCTTTTTATCAAAGCATAAAGATTTATTTACTTTTCCACTTCTATTTTTAAGAAGACACCTGTGTAATTGATGCTTGTATTAAAAGTTAAGTCACAAAGAGTTTCAAAAGAGAAAACATGGAAACAGTATCCAAACCCTGGTAATAATTCTTTACTGGTTATTACTGATGGCCAATTAATTTATATATTTTAATTTTTTAGGCAACCCAGGATAAATTCATTTGCTCATCCAGTTTATTTCAACTTATTTGAAGAAAAAAGTTTCTAATATGTATTTTCTATTTCCTCACTTTTCCTAGAGAAATATCAATAACCTCAGATATGCAGATGTCACCACCCTTATGGCAGAAAGTGAAGAACTAAAAAGCCTCTTGATGAAAGTTAAAGTGGACAGTGAAAAATTTGGCTCAGAGCTCAACATTCAGAAAAGGAAGATCATGGCATCTGGTCCCATCACTTCGTGGGAAATAGATGGGGAAACAGTGTCAGACTTTATTTTGGGGGGCTCCAAATCACTGCAGATGGTGACTGCAGCCATGAAATTAAAAGACACTTACTCCTTGGAAGAAAAGTTATGACCAACCTAGATAGTATATTCAAAAGCAGAGACATTACTTTGCCGACTAAGGTCCGTCTAGTCAAGGGTATGGTTTTTCCTGTGGTCATGTATGGCTGTGAGAGTTGGACTGTGAAGAAAGCTGAGTGACAAAGAATTGATGCTTTGGGACTGTGGTGTTGGAGAAGACTCTTGAGAGTCCCTTGGACTGCAAGGAGATCCAACCAGTCCATTCTGAAGGACATCAGCCCTGGGATTTCTTTGGAAGGAATGATGCTAAAGCTGAAACTCCAGTACTTTGGCCACCTCATGCGAAGAGTTGACTCACTGGAAAAGACTTTGATGCTGGGAGGGATTGGGGGCAAGAGGAGAAGGGGACGACAGAGGATGAGATGGCTGGATGGCATCACTGACTCGACTGATGTGAGTCTGAGTGAACTCTGGGAGTTGGTAATGGACCGGGAGGCCTGGCGTGCTGTGATTCATGGGGTCGCAAAGAGTTGGACACGACTGAGAGACTGAACTGAACTGAACTGAACATAATTTAACCTTTTAATGTCATTATAAAGAATGTAGCAGTGTAATAAGACAGAAACATAGCATCTGGGCCTGCTGAGGTATGTTATGCCATATACCTTTTTCCTGTAAGTATCAACATGGCTAAACCACACTGCCAAGCATTCCTAATGTGTCTAAAATAAAAATAAGTAACTTACAGAGGGCTAAGAATCCTCTCCATCAGTAAACTACATGGAGCTTGTAATGTCAGTTTTGGTGCTTGGCATATTTTGCTAATCTTTTAGTTATTTTTAAGAACTTACCAAAATACTGAATTGAGTGTAACTTACGTGGCAATTAAGTTTCATAGATCCACATTTCTATATTTCTGCAACTCTGTTAAGAATTCAGTCTTTGAAAAAGAAATGGATTTTAGTGATTTTATATGTTTAATCCATAAACAATTACATTTGTTTCAGGCAAATGTTAAATATCTTCTTCTTTTTTAATTGTTCTAGATGAGATATGAAAATAAAATTTATAATACTGTATATGTGATTTAAAATCTGTTCTTCAATTTATTTGTTTTAGAACAATGGAGATTAGGGTTGAAACTAAAGATGCATGAATAATTCAGTAAGTTCTGGCTAGCTGGAATTTTAGGAAATGTGTTACTTTAGATCCAAATTTTCTGTAGAGCTGAGAATTCAACCTCTATAGAGCACTCACAATTTTGAGTTGAATTTGAGTCGATTTTAGGAAGTACTTATAAAATGTATCATATGCCTCACAGTCTTCTAAAGTAATATATAAAGCATGTTTTAATGATTTTTATTAAGATTATCATTACTAACATAAATTATTATTTATTGCAGATTATTTCCCCTATACTAAAAAGGTCTATTCTATTCTGCTAATAAATTTTACAGCAGTAGAATTTATTCACCTTCAAAGTAGCTGCTTTTAATC
Source organism: Ovis canadensis (assembly GCF_042477335.2). NCBI lineage: Eukaryota > Metazoa > Chordata > Mammalia > Artiodactyla > Bovidae > Ovis > Ovis canadensis. The sequence continues at coordinate 29,661,061 of NC_091269.1, read as the reverse complement.
AGCTTTGGGTTTCAAAACAAGATAACTAAATTGTTGGAATTTTGTATACATTAAACAAAGCAAACTGATTCTGAATGAAGAACCGAATGACTTGATTATAAGTATATGGATGGATTTTGTAACCTCTATTACAGTTGGTCATAGATTCTTTTTAATACATTATCTGCCTGTTTGCTGCCTTCAGAATAAATGAAGGTACTGGATGAGTTCTAAATTTTTTAAAAATTTAATGTACAAAAGTAATCACTCTGCTTCTTCATTTTATTTCTTCCTAGTTAATTCTATATTATAATTCATTTGATCAAGTTAAAATCCAAGCACTTAAGTTTTTTATTATCTATTTTAATTGAACACTAGATGTTAAGAATTTCTTTGCAGTATTAGAATTTAGCATATATATATATATATATATGCTAAGTCACTTCAGTCGTGCCTAACTCTGTGCGACCCCATAGATGGCAGCCCACCAGGCTCCCCCATCCCTGGGATTCTCCAGGCAAGAACACTGGAGTGGGTTGCCATTTGCTTCTCCAATGCATGAAAGTGAAAAGTGAAAGTGAAGTGAGGGACAGTGTCCGACCTTCAGCGACCCCATGGACTGCAGCCTACCAGGCTCCTCTTTCCATGGGATTTTCCAGGCAAGAGTACTGGAGTGGGGTGCCATCGCCTTCTCTAATATACATATATATATATATATATATATATATATATATATATATATATATATATACATACATATCAGTAGTCTCTGGAAATGGTCTCTACATTTATATACATATATCAATGGTCTTTGGAAATGGTCCCATGGGTATGCTGGCATACCTTGTTTTACTGTTCTTCACTTCATTGTACTTTACAGTTATTGTATATTTTCAAAATTGAAGGCTTATGAAAATCATGTATCCAGGAAGTTATCAGTGTCATTTTCCCAAAGACATTGCCTACTTCATGTCCATGTCACGTTTCGGTAATATATTATTTGTCATGCTACTGTGATCAATGATCTTTGATGTTATTACTATGGCTTGCTAAAAGCTCATATGATTACTAGTAATTTTTAGTAATGAAGTATTTTAAAATTAAGATGTGTATACTTTTTCGGAGAAGGCAATGGCACCCCACTCCAGTACTCTTGCCTGGAAAATCCCATGGTCGGAGGAGCCTGGTGGGCTGCAGTCCATGGGGTCGCTAAAAGTCAGACACGACTGAGCGACTTCACTTTCCCTTTTCACTTTCATGCATTGGAGAAGCAAATGGCAACCCACTCCAGTGTTCTTGCCTGGAGAATCCCAGGGACAGGGGAGCCACGTGGGCTGCCATCTATGGGGCCTCACAGAGTCGGACACGACTGAAGTGACTTAGCAGCAGCAGTATACTTTTTAAAGATATGATGCAATTATAGTTTTGTTAAGCTATAGTATAGTGTAAGCATAACATACATCATGTACTAGGAACCCATGCACTAGGAAACCAAAAAATTTGTATGACTCACACTATTGCAATATTTGCTTCATTGTGATGGTTTGGAATGACATCCACCATATCATTTGCCTGTTGAGCAAATGAAGGAACTCTGACTCAATAAATTTTACCAATGTTTGGCAAGAACAGTGAGAATTTGCAGTTTTTGAGCTGAGACCTATTTCTTCCACTCACATTTCCAGTTCAGCTAGAAGAAAATCTCAGGCCAGACGGTTAGAGCTAAAGACGAAGGGCTCCCTGTCCTGTCAATGCCCAGATGGAGAGCTCTCTTAATGGGTTGGGTAGGATGTCAGCATTTCTCATCCTGCCTTCAGGATGTGTTGCTGAGGTTAAGTCTAGGTGAGTGTAGCTGATTACTGTATAATCTCACCTTTCACGCAGCACTTACCTGTGGGACAGAAAGTCTGCCTTGGGCATGGAACTGAGCATCTTTCCTTTAGCAATGCTTCCATGCCAACAGAGGCAAGCACAGAAGATCTAAGACTGTTGTTTTCTGTCCACTGAACACTTCACTATCAAAGCAGTGATGCCATCCAGTGAGAAGTGCACCACTATACCCAAGTCTAACTGCAGATCCAAGGCTCAGACATTTTTCTTGGAAGCAGAGCAGAGTATAAGGTATAAGACAGATTGTTCTTCTTACTCCAACAGACTGCTTTATTGAAAGGGGACATGGGTTCGATCTCTGGTCTGGGAACTAGGATCCCATGTGCCACAACTACTGAGCCCACACTCTATAGCCTGCAAGCCACAACTACTGAAACTCGCCTGCCCTAGAGCCCATGCTCCACAAGAAGAGAAGCCACCACAATGAGAAGTTTGTCTTCAGCAACTAGAGAGCAACCCCCTTGCTTGCTGCTACTAGAGAACCTGTGCATAGCAACAAAGCCTGTGCATCACAGTGAAGACCCAGTGCAGCCAAAACAAAACAAAACAAAGCAAACCAACCAACCAACAAACAAAAAAATCAGTGGAACTTGTAATAAAAGACAAAAAGGAAAAGATTGGTAGAGTTATTTGCATATAAGCAACTATTGGCTGGTTAGTTGCCCTGTGAAAACCTGGGAAAGAGAGAGAGGAAGAGCCTTATTGGGGTCCAAGCGTATCTCAACACGAACCTAAAGAATGATTCCTTTAAAGAAGTCTGTTATTGATGAATATATTATTTTGAGTTATTTATGCCTCAAGATATTATTCATAACAACAGAGATCAGCAATTAATGGAATTTAAGAGCTAGCTGTGGTTAAGGAAAGAAACGGTCAAAGAGAATCGAGATAAAGCCACTGTCACTCCAGGTAAACTTGGGCACAAACAAGGCTGTGGCTCTTCAAGAACATTGGAAAGCAGAATAGATTAAAATTAAATAATCCAGTCTATCACGAAACAAATAAAAGAAATAATAATAAACTACAACAAACTTCGGGGGTGGAAGGGACAGAATTACTAAAATGTATTTTAGATAAAGCAGTGGCAAATGAAATACAGTAACAACAAAACCCAGAAAAGAATGGTTGATATACCAGAAAAAAATCAGGCAACAGAAAAATTAGGCACATTATAATGTGGCCTCTATCTGGAAGCTATTGAATAAAAATTGTGACATAACACATGTGAAAATCACTCATAGTCTTCACAGTTTACCTTGTAGTTCTTACAATGCAAACAAATGATATATTTCCCAAATGTAAATCACCTCCAGTCTTCTTCCTTTCTTTACCCACAAACAGATTTTCAACTGGTATATATATATTTTTTTCTGTCTGATGGGCTTCTTTTATAAAATTTGAGTCTTCTGGTGATAATTTAATGTCAGATTTGAATGTCTTAATATTTCATTATTTCACTTTCATTTTTAAACATATTTGTTGATTCAGAATCCTAATTGGTCCCTTCATCTGTCAATGGACATTTAGCTTGCCAACAAGGACCTACTGTATAGCATAGGGAACTCTGTTCAATATTCTATAATAATCTAAGTGGGAAAAGAACTTGAAAAAGAATAGATACTTGTATGTATAACTGAATCCACTTGTTGTACCCCTGAAACTCACCATTGTTAATCAGCTATACTCCAATAAAAAAAGAATCACCATTTGACAGTATTATTTTTCAGTCATTTTAAAGTGCTGCCCCTCTGTCTTCTGTCTTGCATTGTTTTCAATGAAAAGCCTGCTCTCCTTATATTCATTTCACTATATGTAAGATACTCCTCCATCCCTTAAATGCCTTTACAAATGTTTCTTTTTCTTTAGTTTACTGCAGGTTGAATATATTATTTGGTGTGCCATTGTTGGTATTTATCCCAGTTGGTGTCCATTGAGGTTCCTGGACCTATGATACTGTATCTGTAATTTTAGAGAATTCTCTGTCACTGTGACTTCAATTATGTTTTCTGTTCTGTTCATCGTTTATTCTACTTTGATATTGCAATTACAAATATATCTTTTAATATTATCCCACAGATCTTCTAGGTACTATTATGCTTTCAGTTTTGTTGTTTTTTGTTATTATTTTTATTTGAATCAAAAGAATATGGTACGGGGAGGGAGGAGGGAGGGAGGTTCAGGATGGGGAACACGTGTATGCCTGTGACGGATTTATGTTGATGTATGGCAAAACCAATACAATATTGTAAAGTAATTAACCTCCAATTAAAATAAATAAATGTATATATTTTTTAAAAAAGAATACATTAGAAGAATAAACAAAAAAGAGTATTTATTAGAAATTAAAAAAAAAGTAGTGATGGTAACAGAAATGAGTAATTTTACTGGCCCTAAAGTGGACTTGACATGGCTAAAGGAAGAATATTGACCTAGGTTCAGGTTCTTTGATTTTTCCTTTAGCCATGTCTTGTCCACATAAGGACCAGTAAAAGTTATTCATTTCTGTTGCTATCTTTATCGTTTTAAAATTTCTAATGAATCCTTCTTAAAAAATTTATTCATTTAACATATTCTTAGAATTGTTGTATCCCCTTACATGATCATTGTGTCCTTGTATTCTGTCTTCCTTTTCAATAGATCTATTAACATGTTATTCTTGGTTATTTTAAATTTCCTGGGTGATAATTCCAAAATCTCTGTCATAACTGAGTTTGATTCTGATGCTTGCTTTGTCTCCTTACAGTGTGCTTTTTCATTGCCTTTTCTCAAATCTTGCAATTTTAATTTCTGAAAGCCAAACATGTAATATCAGATAAAAGAAATCTCAGTAAACAGCATTTTAACTTAAGTATTATGTTAATCGTACTAGAATCTAGCCAATATTAGCTGTGAGTGTCTGAGGCATCAAATTTCTCTTCAGTTTTCATTTTTGTCTCTACTCTGTACTCTATATTGTGGAATTATCTAAGAATTCTTCCTCAAAAACCTACATCTTGCTATTCTTTCGACTATTGTTGTTGTTCAGTCACTCAGTTGTGTCTGACTCTTTGTGACCCCATGGACTGCAGCACACCAGGCTTCTCTGTCTTTCACCATCTCTGGGAAGTTGCTCAAACTCTTGTCCATTGAGTCAGTGATGTCATCCAACCATCCTGTCTTCTATCATCCTCTTCTCCTGTCTTCAATCTTTCCCAGCATCAGGGTCTTTTCTAATGAGTTGGTTCTACTCATCAGGTGGCTAAAGTACTGGAGCTTCAGCTTCAGCATCAGTCCTTTCAATGAATATTCAGGACTGGTTTGATCTCCTTACAGTTCAAGGGACTTGCAAGAGTCTTCTCCACCACCACAGCTTTTCAACTGTAATTCATTATTATTATCACAAATCCCAGTTGGTGGGGTGGTTGATTTGGGGAGGAGGAGCATTCTATAATCTTCTAAATGAGTCTAAGCCATTTAGTGGGACCTGTGTCTCTGCACTGTAGACTTCAAAATGATCTCCAATCCCCCACCCAACCCCTGCCTCTTCCATTCAAACAGATTTTACTCCTTGCTGACTTTCCTGGCAACATTCCCAATCTATTTTCTTGAATTCCTACCCCCTGCTGAAATGTGTTTCTTCTTCCCCCCTCAGGTAAAACAGGAAAGCCTAAGGGGCTGGAAAGAAAGTGAAAGTCTCTGAGTCGTGTCAGACTTTTTGTAACCCCATGGACTGGTCCATGGAATTCTCCAGGCCAGAATACTGGACTGTGTAGCCTTTTCCTTCTCCAGGGGATTTTCCCAACACAGGGATGGAATCCAGGTCTCCTGCATTGCAGGTGAATTCTTTAGCAGCTGAGCCACAAGAGAAACCCCAAGGGGCTCAGTTCAGTTCAGCGGCTCAGTCGTGTCCGACTCTTTGCAACCCCAGGAATCACAGCACACCAGGCCTCCCTGTCCATCACCATCTCCCAGAGTTCACTCAGACTCACATCCATCGAGTCAGTGATACCATCCAGCCATCTCATCCTCTGTCATCCCCTTCTCCTCTTGCCCCCAATCCCTCCCAGCATCAGAGTCTTTTCCAATGAGTCAACTCTTTGCATGAGGTGGCCAAAGTACTGGAGTTTCAGCTTTAGCATCATTCCTTCCAAAGAAATCCCAGGGCTAATCTCCTTCAGAATGGACTGGTTGGATCTCCTTGCAGTCCAAGGGACTCTCAAGAGTCTTCTTCAACACAACAGATCAAAAGCATCAATTCTTTGGTGCTCAGCTTCCTTCACAGTCCAATTCTCACATCCATACATGACCACAGGAAAAACCATAGCCTAGACTAGATGGACCTTAGTCAGCAAAGTAATGTCTCTGCTTTGGAATATACTATCTAGGTTGGTCATAACATTTCTTCTAAGGAGCAAGCGTCTCTTAATTTCATGGCTGCAGTCACCATTTGCAGTGATTTTGGAGCCCCCCCCCCAAAAAAAAAAGTCTGACACTGTTTCCACTGTTTCCCCATCTATTTCCCATGAAGTGATGGGACTGGATGCCATGATCTTCATTTTCTCAGTGTTGAGCTTTAAGCCAACTTTTTCACTCTCTTTCACTTTCATCAAGAGCTTTTTAGTTTCTCTTCACTTTCTGCCATAAGGGTAGTGTCATCTGCATATCTGAGGTTATTGATATTTCTCCCGGCAATCTTGAGTCCAGCTTGTGTTTCTTCCAGCCCAGTGTTTCTCATGATGTACTCTGCATATAAGTTAAATAAACAGGGTGACAGTATACAGCCTTGATGTACTCCTTTTCCTATTTGGAACCAGTCTGTTGTTCCATGTCCAGTTCTAATTGTTGTTTCCTGATCTGCATACAGATTTCTCAAGAGGCAGGTCAGGTGGTCTGGTATTCCCATCTCTTTCAGAATTTTCCACAGTTTATTGTGATCCACAAAGTCAAAAGCTTTGGCATAGTCAATAAAGCAGAAACAGATGTTTTTCTGGAACTCTCTTGCTTTTTCCATGATCCAATGGATGTTGACAATTTGATCTCTGGTTCCTCTGCCTTTTCTAAAACCAGCTTGAATATCAGGAAGTTCCAAGTTCATGTATTGCTGAAGCCTTGCTTGGAGAATTTTGAGCATTACTTTACTAGCGTGTGAGATGAGTGCAACTGTGCAGTAGTTTGAGCATTCTTTGGCATTGCCTTTCTTTGGGATTGGAATGAAAACTGACCTTTTCCAGTCCTGTGGCCACTGCCGAGTTTTCCAAATTTGCTGACATATTGAGTGCAGCACTTTCACAGCATCATCTTTCAGGATTTGAAATAGCTCAACTGGAATTCCATCACCTCCAGTAGCTTTGTTCGTAGTGATGCTTTCTAAGTAAGGCCCACTTGACTTCACATTCCAGGATATCTGGCTCTAGATGCGTGATCACACCTTTGTGATTATCTTGGTCGTGAAGATCTTTTTTGTGCAGTTCTGTGTATTCTTGCCACCTCTTCTTAATATCTTCTGCTTCTGCTAGGTCCATAGCATTCCTGTCCTTTATCGAGCCCATCTTTGAATGAAATGTTCCCTTGGTGTCTCTAACTTTCTTGAAGAGATCTTTAGTTTTTCCCATTCTGTTGTTTTCCTCTATTTCTTTGCATTGATCGCTGAAGAAGGCTTTCTTATCTCTTCTTGTTATTCTTTGGAACTCTGCATTCAGATGCTTCTATCTTTCCTTTTCTCCTTTGCTTTTCGCTTCTCTTCTTTTCACAGCTATTTGTAAGACCTCCCCAGACAGCCATTTTGCTTTTTTTCATTTCTTTTCCATGGGGATGGTCTTGATCCCTCTCCTGTACAATGTCATGAACCTCATTCCATAGTTCATCAGGCACTCTATCTATCCGATCTAGGCCCTTAAATCTATTTCTCACTTCCACTGTATAATCATAAGGGATTTCATTTAGTTCATACCCGAATGGTCTAGTGATTTTCCCTACTTTCTTCAATTTAAGTCTGAATTTGCCAATAAGGATTTCATGATCTGAGTCACAGTCAGCTCCCAGTCTTGTTTTTGCTGAATGTATAGAGCTTCTCCATCTTTGGCTGCAAAGAACATAATCAATCTGATTTCTGTGCTGACCATCTGGTGATGTCCATGTGTAGTCTTCTCTTGTGTTGTTGGAAGAGGGTGTTTTCTATGACCAGTGCATTTTCTTGGCAAAACTCTATTAGTCTTTGCCCTGCTTCATTCCACATTCGAAGACCAAGTTTGCCGGTTACTCCAGGTGTTTCTTGACTTCTGTCTTTTGCATTCCAGCCTCCTATAATGAAAAGGACATCTTTTTGGGGTGTTAGTTCTAAAAGGTCTTGTAGGTCTTCATAGAACCATTCAACTTCAGCTTCTTCAGCGTTACTGGTTGGGGCATAGTCTTGGATTACTATGATATTGAATGGTTTGCCTTGGAAATGAACAGAGATCATACTGTCGTTTTTGAGACTGCATCCAAGTACTGCATTTCAGACTCTTTTGTTGACCATGATGGCTCCCCCATTTCTTCTGAGGGATTCCTGCCCGCAGTAGTAGATATAATGGTCATCTGAGTTAAATTCACCCATTCCAATCCATTTTAGTTTGCTGATTCCTAGAATGTCGACGTTCACTCTTGCCATCTGTTGTTTGACCACTTCCAATTTGCCTTGATTCATGGACCTGACATTTCAGGTTCCTATGCAATATTGCTCTTTATAGTATCAGACCTTGCTTCTATCACCAGTCACATGCACAACTGGGTATTGTTTTTGCCTTGGCTCCATCCCTTCATTCTTTCTAGAGTTATTTCTCCACTATCTCCAGTAGCATACTGGGCACCTACTGACCTGGGGAGTTCCTCTTTCAGTATCCTATCATTTTGCCTTTTCATACTGTTCATGGGGTTCTCAAGGCAAGAATACTGAAGTGTTTTGCCATTCCCTTCTCCAGTGGACCACATTCTTTCAGACCTCTCCACCATGACCCACCCATCTTGGGTTGCCCCATGGGCATGGCTTAGTTTCATTGTTAGACAAGGCTATGGTCCTAGTGTGATTAGATTGACTAGTTTTCTGTGAGTATGGTTTCAGTGTGTCTGCCTTCTGATGCCCTCTTGCAACACCTACCATCTTACTTGGGTTTCTCTTACCTTGGACGTGGGGTATCTCTTCACGACTGCTCCAGCAATGCACAGCCACTGCTCCTTACCTTGGATGAGGGATATCTCCTCACTGCCGCCGTTCCTGACCTTCAACATAGGATAGCTCCTGTAGGCTGTCCTGTGCCTGTGCAGCCTCTGTTCCTTGGACATGGGGTTGCTCCTCCAGACCGCCGCCCCTGGTCTTGGGCATGGGATGGCTCCTCCCAGCTGTCGCCCCTGGCCTGGAATGGGGGATGGCTCCTCCCAGCAGTCCCTGACCTCGGACTCGGGGTAGCTCTGGGCTGGAGGTGAGTAAAATTTCTTTATCCCAGCTGAGATATGGTCTCAGAATTGAGCTCAGGTAAATTGCAAGGAGAGATATGCAAGCCTTTCTCAGAGATCAATGCAAAGAAATAGAGGAAAATAACAGAATGGGAAAGACTACAGATCTCTTCAAGAAAATTAGAAATACCAAGGGCACATTTCATGCAAAGATGGGCTCAATAAAGGACAAAAATGTTATGGACCTAACAGAAGGAGAAGATATTAAAAGAGGTGGCAAGAATACATAGAAGAACTGTACAAAAAAGATCTTCACGTCCAGATAATTACGATGGTGTGATCACTCACCTAGAGCAGGACATCCTGGAATGTGAAATCAAGTGGGCCTTAGAAAGCATCACTATGAACATGATGGAATTCTAGTTGAGCTATTTCAAATCCTGAAAGATGATGCTGTGAAAGTGCTGCACTCAATATGCCAGAAAATTTGGAAAACTCAGCAGTGGCCACAGGACTGGAGAAGGTCAGATTTCATTCCAATCCCAAAGAAAGGCAATGCCAAAGAATGCTCAAACTACCACACAATTGCACTCATCTCACATGCTAGTACAGTAATTCTCATAATTTTCTAAGCCAATCTTCAGCAATATGTGAACCATGAACTTCCAGATGTTCAAGCTGGTTTTAGAAAAGGCAGAGGAACCAGGGATCAAATTGCCAACATCTGCTGGATCATGGAAAAAGCAAGAGAGTTCCAGAAAAACATCTATTTCTGCTTTATTGACTATGCCAAAGCCTTTGACTGTGTGGATCACAATAAACCGTGGAAAATTCTGAAAGAGATGGGAATACTAGACCACCTGATCTGCCTGTTGAGAAACATATATACAGGTCAGGAAGCAACAGTTAGAAGTGGACATGGAACAACAGACTGGTGGCAAATAGAAAAAGGAATACATCAAGGTTGTATATTGTCACCCTGTTTATTTAACTTATATGCAGAGTACATCTGGAGGAGGCAATGGCAATCCACTCCAGTTCTCTTGCCTGGAAAATCCCATGGACGAAGGAGCCTGGTAGCCTGCAGTCCATGGGGTCACTAAGAGTTGGGCACGACTGAGCGACTTTACTTTCACTTTTCACTTTCATGTATTGGAGAAGGAAATGGCAACCCACTCCAGTGTTCTTGCCTGGAGAATCCCAGGGATGGGGGAGCCTGGCGGACTGCCATCTATGGGATCACACAGAGTCGGACACGACTGAAGCGACTTATCAGCAGCAGCAGCAGAATACATTATGAGAAACACTTCACTGGAAGAAGCACAAGCTGGAATCAAGATTGCCGGGAGAAATATCAGTCGCCTGAGATATGCAGGTGACACCACCCTTATGGCAGAAAGTGAAGAGGAACTAAAATGACTCTTGATGGAAGTGAAAGAGTAGAGTGAAAAACTTTGGCTTAAAGCTCAGCATTCAGACAATGAAGATCATGGCATGTGGTCCCATCACTTCATGGGAAATAGATGGGGAAACAGTGGAAACAGTGTCAGACTTTATTTTTTTGGGCTCCAAAATCACTGCAGATGGTGACTGCAACCATGAAATTAAAAGATGGTTACTCCTTGGAAGGAAAGTTATGACCAACCTAGACAGCATATTTAAAAGCAGAGATATTACTTTGCCAACAAAGTCCATCTAGTAAGGCTATGGCTTTACCAGTGGTCATGTATGGATGTGAGAGTTGGACTTTGAAGAAAGATGAGGTCCAAAGAATTGATGCTTTTGAACTGTGGTGTTGGAGAAGATTCTTGAGAGTCCCTTGGACTGCAAGGAGATCAAGCCAGTCCATTCTAAAGGAGATCAGTCCTGGGTGTTCTTTGGAAGGACTGATGCTAAAGCTGAAACTCCAATACTTTGGCCACCTCATGCGAAGTTGACTCATTGGAAAAGACTCTGTTGCTGGGAGGGACTGGGGGCAGGAGGAGACAGGGATGACAGAGGATGAGATGGGCGGCTGGCATCACAGACTCAATCGACATGAGTTTGAGTGAACTCCAGGATTTGGTGATGGACAAGGAGGCCTGGCGTACTGCAATTCATGGGATCGCAAAGAGTCGGACATGACTGAACGACTGAATTGAACTGAACTGAAAGTGCTTTCATTCCTTCCTCTACCACAAGCCATACTCTTGAGACCTGGGTAGAAAATGTCCTGGGATTCTGCCACATTATGTGATATGTCTCCTCCTTCCTCTGTCAGGGCTACAAGGGAATGTTCTCAGATCTTCAAAGTGAAAACTATGAGGGCTCCACTAAGAACCCAAGGAGATTTTGTTACCCAAGTCCAGACTGAGTCTCCACAATTAAACAAAATTACCATTTATTTTTGCTTCTCTGCATGCTCAGTCACTTCAGTTGTGTCAGACTCTTTGCAGCCTCATGTACCAGCCTCCTTTGTCCATGGGATTCTCCTGGCTAGAATCCTGGAGTGGATTGCCATTTCCTACTCCATTATTTGCTAGTACTAGGTTATAACTTGAAAGGATTCTGCTCCAGGTAGCGAGACCTGTGTTTCTTTATGTAGATGTATCTGGGGTGTCAGTCTGCCCTGTGACTTCAATCATCTGGTAAATAGAAAGCTGTCAATATTCATTTTGTTCAACTTTCTTGATGTAAGGATAAAAATAGCAATTTGTTAGTTCTTTACATATTGGGGGTAAAACCAGACTAAAAACCTTAAAACTTTTACCTTAAAATTTTCATCCAACTGGAATTTATTTTGATGTAAAAAATTACGTAGAAAATTATTTTATTAACCTTGGCTACTGAGTCTTTCTAATATTGTTGATTATAAATTATCTATTTTTATGATCAGCTTTTAATTTTTCACATTTATTATTCTCAGAATTCCTATTTGGATTGACTCAAATATTTTTAATAATAGATTCATGAACTCTATCAATTTTTTTTTTTTGCTACAATACCTGATTTTGAAAAGAGAATAGTAATAGAATCATGATCAGGGAAAATAATATGTCTAGTGACATAATCCAATGCCATCAGTGAAAATTATTTCATAAGATAGTGGTTACTAAATGATTATAAAATGGTAAGTACTTAGTAATTAATGGAAGGCAATGATTTAATCTAACACATATAATATTGAACTTTGAGAAATTCGGTGATTAAAGATCACAGTGATAAAATAGACCCCATGATTAACTTGAGACAAGTTTTAATTTAACATTTGCAATTATTGACATGAACAATCTTGGCATACACTTCATCCAAAAGGCTGAGGATGTTTTCAAACTGTAATTGGATTTTGGTTCACCCATTTGTTAAGTCAGCAGTGTAAAAAGTTCTAGTCGCTTAGAGGCTAGTCCAGCAAGTTATTCTTTTTCAACACCCAAATCCAGAGTTTATATTTAAGCTATACTGTGGTTGTTAACCCATCTAATATGACACTATTATAGGCCAGATGAAGTTTCTTTTCCTAAAGATAGTTTATGCTTGATTTTATTTAATATTCTTACATATCGTGGGTGAAAGCAGAGAAAATAATCAAGCATTGTGTTATGAGCCATTAAAGTCAATTTGAATAATGGAGTTAGCTTTGAAGATTTAAGTGCTATTGAAAATATTCTCGAGTTTATGTGACATTAAATGTTGAGATGTAATCACACTCATCTCACGATTTTGCATGTTTCATACTGTCAGTATTTTTGTATATAATTAAAAAATTAATTAAAAAGACTTCATTTAAACACATTTTCACTTTTAGAAACATGTTCAGACTATTTTCTTTATTGCAGCTCCCATTGTGTTATAAGCCAGGATCACAATGACACTGCATTCTCAGACAATACAAAGTGACACAAGACAAAACCTCCAATTACCTTTATTTTCTTTCAATTTCTGGCTTTTCAATCTTCTCTTAGCTAAACTTTTTAAGAGTGGTATATTTTTGTCTTCATTCCTTTATTTTTGCCTTACCCTTCACTCACTGGTAAGAAATGTTACTAAGTTTTCAAATGATGTCTAGGATTCTAATGGAGTGGTCTCCTATCAGTATTCATCTTAGTTTTTCTTTCTCTCTACAAGTCAGCAGTTGTGACCAAGCCCTCTTTCATCTTGCTCTCTTATCTATGGACTTTCTTATCACTTGCAATTGCAGTCTTATAAAAATCCAGAATCTATTAGGATTCTTAATTTAATATTTTTGCCCAATATGTTGGCTTTTTCCACTGTAGAGTCACAAAGACATATAAATGCACATTCCATTCTCTTGACAAATATTATTATTAGGCTTTCAAATATTAAAAATATCAAAATACTAGTTAACACAGCTGCAGTACTGCCTGGCCCCAGCTTGGACTCCTTCTATCTTCCTCTGCCTCTCTCTGTATCAGAGGCTGGGGCCCTGGGTTGGACTTCTGGCAGTGGGCCTGAGTGTCAGGGCAAGAGGGTATGAACCCAAACAGCACTCAGCTGGCGTGTCTGGCTGGGTGCTACAGCTTCTGCTGCCACTATTCAAGGGCCTCAGAACTTCCCAGAGAGAGGCCAGAGTGGTTCCAAGCCACCTCAGCATTCACTTAGGTTTATTAAGATGAAACACTTCAGACAGGCCTTCTGAAAATCAAGAAAAAGAAAAACAGAATATTACAAACTCTGGGGAAAAACAAACAAACAAACAAACAAAAACCATGCCTCCAGAACAGAAACCACAATCACAGAAAGCTAATAAAAACAAAAAGGTATAGGATTATGTTCCACATGAGGGAGCAAGATAAATCCCCAGGTGAACAACTAAATGAGTGGCAATAGGCAAAGTTCCAGAAAAAGAGTTAAAAATAATGATAGTGAAGATGATCCAAAATTTCAGAAAAAGAATGGAGAAGCTGCAAGAAATGTTTACCAAAGACCTAAAAGAACTAAAGAATGATCAAACAGAGATAAACAATACACTAGAATAAATCAATAGCAGAATAACTGAGGCAGAAGAACAGATAAGTCACCTGGAAGACAGAAAGGTGGAAATCACTGCTGCAAAACAAAATATAAGAAAAAATGAAAAGAAATGAAGACAGTCTAAGAGACTTCTGGGACAACATTAAATGCACCAACATTCACATTATTATAGGGGTCCCAGAAGGAGAAGAGAGAGAAAGAACCCAAGAAAATATTTGAAGAGATAATAGGTGAGAAGTTCCCTCAAGGGAAAGGAAATAGTCAACCAGTTAGGAAGCACAGAGAGCCCCAGGCAGAATAAAACCAAAAACGAATACACCAAGACACATAGTAATCAAACCAATAAAAATTAAAGATGAAGATAAAATATTAAAAACAATAAGGAAAATGACAACATACAAGGGAGCTCTCATCAGGCTATCAGCTGATTTCTCAATAGAAACTCTCTATAGGCCACAAGGAATGGCACAATATATTCAAAGTCATGAAAGAGAAGAACTTACAACCAAAAACAATCTACCCAGCAGGACTATCATCAAGGTTTGATGGAGAAATCAAAATTTTTACAGGCAAACAAAAGTTAAGAGAATGCAGCACCATTAAACCAGCTTTACAACAAATGCTAGAGGAACTTCTCTAGGCAGGAGAAACAAGAGAAGGAAAAAACCTACACAAAATAAACCCCAAACAATTAAGATAATAGTAATAGGATCATACATATTGATAATTGCCTTAAATGTAAATAGATTAAATGTACCAACCAAAAGACATAGACTGAATAGATACAAAAATGAGACCCATATATATATACTGTCTAGAAGAGACCCACATCAGACCTAGGGACACTTACAGACTGAAAGTAAAGAGATGGGAAAAGGTATTCCACCCAAATAGAAATCAAAAGAAAGCTGGAATAACAATACTCAAATCAGACAAAATAGACTTTAACATAAAGACATAACATAAGAGATGAAGAAGAACACTGCATAATAATCAAATGTTCAATACAAGAGGAAGATATAACAATTATAAATATGTATGGAACCAATACAGGAGCACCTCAACATGTAAGGCAAATACTAACAACCACAGAGAGAGAAATTGACAGCAGCACAATAATAATGGGAGACTTTAATGCCCACTTTTATCAATTTACAGATCATCTGTACAGAAAATTAATAAGGAAACACAGGCCTTAAATGTCACTTCAGACAAGTTGGACTTAATTTATATTTATAAAGCATTCCATCAAAAAAGAGCAGACTATACATTCTTCTCAAGTGTGCATGGAATATTCTCCAGGATTGACCACATGCTGGACCACAAGGTGAGCCTTGGTGAATTTAAGAGAATTTGAAGAAAAGATGCTTGAAATTATATCAAGAATCTTTTATGACTTCATAGCTATGAGATTAAAGATAAACTACAAAAAAGACCCTATAAAGCCCAAACACATGGCAGGAAATAATATGCTACTAAACAACTAATGGATCACAGAAGAAATCAAAGAGAAAATAAAAAAGAATACTTAGAGACATATGAAAATGAAAACATAATGGTCCAAACCTATCAGATACAGCAAAAACAGTATTAAGAAGAAAGGTCATAGCAATACAAGCTGACCTGAACAAACAAGAAAAATCTCAAATAAACAACCTATCTTTACACCTAAAACAACTAGAGAAAGAACACACAAAATCTAAAATTAGTAGAAGGAAAGAAATCATTAAGATTAGAGCAGAAATAAACGGGAGACAATGAAAACAATAACAAAGATTAATGAACCAAAAAGCTGGCTCTTTGGAAAGATAAACAAAATTGATAAACATTTAGCCAGACTCATCAAGATAAAAAGGGAAAAGACTCAGATCAATACAATTAGAATGGAAAAAGGATACACTACTACTGACTCCACAGACATACCAAGGATCATAAGAGACTACTATGAGCAATTGTATGCCAATAAATTGGACAGCCTAGAAGAAATGGACAAACTCTTTGAAAGGCACAGTCTCCCAAGACTGAATCAGGAATAAATAGAAAATATGAATAGACCAATGAGAAGCACTGAAGTGGAAATTGTGGTTTAAAACCTCCCAACAAAATTCCAGGACCTGATGGCTTCACAGGCCAGTTCTATCAAACATTCAGAGAAGAGTTAACACCTATCTTTCTGAAACTGTTCCAAAAATTTTTAGAGGGAGGAAAACTTCCAAACTCATTTAATGAGGCCACCATCACTCTAACACCAAACCCAGACAAATGTATGACAAAAAAGAGAAAACTACAGGGCAATATCACTGATGAACATAGATGCAAAAATTCTCAACAAAATACTAGCAATCCATATCCAGAAATACATTAGAAGATAATACATCATGATCAAGTGGGATTCAGCCCAGGAATGCAAGGATTCTTCAACATCAACAAATCAATCAATGTGATAAATCACATCAACAAATTGAAGAATAAGAACTGTATAATCATCTTGATATATGCAGAAAAAGCTTTTGACAAAATTCAGCAAATATTTTTCTTAAAAATTTTGTAGAAAAGGAGCATAGAGGGAACATACCTCAACATAAAAAAGGTCATGTATGAAAAAGCTACAGCTAGCATCATTCTCAATGGTGAAAACCTGAAAGCATTTCCTCTTACCTCAAGAACAGGACACCACCATTTTTATTTAACATAGTTTTCGAAGTCCTACCTACAGCAATGAGAGAAAAGAAAGAAATAAAGGGAATCCAAATTGGAAAAGAGGAAGTTAAACTGTCATTGCTTGCAGATGACATGACACTATAGATAGAATATCCTAAAGATGCTACCAGAAAATTACTAAAACAAATCAATGAATTTGGCAAATTTGCAGTTTACAAAATTAATACACAGAAACTTATTGCGTTTCTATACACTAACTATGAAAGATCAGAACAGAAAATTCAAGAAACAATTCCATTTACCATTGCATCAAAATATAAAATAAAAACATAGGAATAAGCCTACCTAAGGAGACAAAAGACCTATATATTCTGAAAACTATAAGATGCTGATGAAAGATATCAAAGAAGACACAACAGATAGAAAGATACACTATGTTCATGGATTGGAGGAATCAAATTATTGTCAAAATGTCTATACTACCCAAGGTAATCTACAGATTCAAGGCAACTCCTATAAAATTATCAATGGCATTTTCCACAGAACTAAAACCAACCAACCAACAAACAAAAATCTCAAAATTTGCATGAAGACAGTAAAGACCCTGAATAGCTAAAGCATCTTGAGAAAGAAAAATGGAACTAGAGGAATTAGTCTCCCTGACTTCAAACTATACCTTAGAGGTATAGTCATCAAAACAGTATTGTAGTGGTACAAAAGTAGAAATATAGGTCAATGGAACAGGAAAGAAAGCTCAAAAATAAGCCCATGTACCTACGGTCAATTAAGCTATGACAAAAGAGGCAAGACTCCACAATGCTGGAAAGATAGTCTCTTCAACAAATAGTACTGGGAAAAATGGAAAGCTACATGTAGAACAATGAAATTAGATAATTCTCTAACTTGATATACAAAAATAAGCTCAAAATGGATTCAAGGCTTAAATGTGAGACTGAATACTATAAAACTTCTAGAGGAAAACATAGGCAGAATACTCTCTTACAAAAGTCACAGCAATATCTTTTTCAATCCATCTGTCAAAATGATGGAAATAAAAACAAAAATAAACAAACTAGATCTATTTAAACTCAAAAGCTTTTTTTAAAGCAAAGAAAAAAATTAGCAAAAACAATCCATAGATTGGGAGAAAATATTTGCAAATGATGTGACTGAGGGTTTAGTCTCAAAAATTTACAAACAGCTCATGACAGCATCAAATTCTACAAGCACTCAAAAAATAGGCAGAAGACTAAATAAACATTTCTCTCCATCTAGTCAAGGTTATGGTTTTTCCAGTGGTCATGTATGGATGTGAGAGTCGGACTATAAAGAAAGCTGAGTGCTGAAGGATTGATGCTTTTGAACTGTGGTGTTGGAGAAGACTCTTGAGAGTCCCTTGGACTGCAAGGACATCCAACCAGTCCATCCTAAAGGAGATTAGTCCTGGGTGTTCGTTGGAAGGACTGATGTTGAAGCTGAAACTCCAATACTTTGGCCACCTAATGAGAAGAGGGTCATTGGAAAAGACCCGGATGCTGGGAAAGATTGAGGGCAGGAGGAAAAGGGGACAACAGAAGATGAGATGGTTGGATGGCATCACTGACTCGATAGACATGGGTTTGGGTAGACTCTGGGAGTTGGTGATGGACAGGGAGGCCTAGCGTGCTGCAGTTCATGGGGTTGCAAAGAGTCAGCCGTGACTGAGTGACTGAACTGAACTGAACTGAAAGAAGACATACAGAGGGCCAAAAGGCACATGAAAAGATGATCAGCATCACTAATTATTATATAAATGCAAGTCAAGACTATAGTGAGGTATCACCTCACACCAGCCAGAATGGCTATCATCAAAAAATGTACAAATGATAAATGTTGAAGAGGGTGTGGAGGGAAGGGAACCCTCCCAAACTGTTGGTGGGAATGTAAATTGGTACAGTCAATATGGCTGTTCCTAAAATAGTAAAAATAAAGCTACTGTGTGTATGTGTGTGTGTATGTGTGTGTGTGTATGTGTGTGTGTGTATGTGTGTGTGTATGTGTGTGTGTGTATGTGTGTGTGTTAGTCACCCAGTCACATCTGACTCTTTGCAATCCCATGAACTGTAGCTTGGTAGGTTCTTCTGTCTATGGAATTCTTCAGGCAAGAGTACTGGTGTAGGTAGCCATCTCCTCCAGGAGCTCTTTCCCACCCAGAAATCAAACCCAGGGCTCCTGCATTGAAGATGGATTCCTTACCATCTCAGCACCAGAGAAGCGCAGAGCTACCATGTGACTATGCAATCTCATTCCTGAGTGTATATCTGAAGAAAAGCATAAACCAAAAGGATATATGCACCCTAATATTCATTTCAGTGGTGTTTACAATAGTCAAGACATGGAAGCAACCTAAATGTCCATCAATAGAGGAATGGATAAAGAAAACATGGTACATATATGAAATGGAATATTAGTCAGTCATTAAAAAGAAAGAAATAATGCCATTTGCATCAATATGGATGGATCTAGAGAATATCATAATTAGTGAAGTAAGACATAGAAGGAGAAATCTCATATGACATACTTTATATGTGGAATCTAAAAAGAAATGGTACAAATGAACTTTTGTACAAAACAGAAACAGACCCACAGACTTCAAGAATTAACTTATGGTTGCTGGGGGGAAAGGATGGAAGGAGGGACAGTTAGGGAGTTTGGGATAGACATGTATTCACTGCTATATTTAAAATGGTAACCTATAAGGACATGCTATATAACACATGCAACTCTTCTCTATGTTATATAGCAGCCTGGATGGGAATGGATACCAGTATATGTATGGTTGAATCCCTTTACTGTGATTGAATCCCTTTACTATGGTTGAATCCCTTCACCGGAATCTATTACAACACTGTTTATTCATCAGATATACCTCAATACAAAGTAAAAAGTCTAAATATTAAAAAAATCAAAATAAATTTAGGCCATACCATGCTGTTTGTTAAATGCAAAAGTGAGTAGAGTATGTTGTACAGTTAACCTCAAATATCCGAACTCTGAACAAGGCCTCCTAAGCTTCTTCCATGAGAAATTCTATAGAAAGTGAAGGTTTTTTTCTGCTTAAACCTTTATCATACATATTTAGTTGTTCTTATGTACAACTCACTACTTAGGATATTTAAGTTAAAGCAGGTTAGAAGCTATTGAAATTCCACTTGATCCCTACTACAATTGAGAAAAAATAGTAACAACAAAAACAAATTTGTATGCTATATTTTGTTATCTGATTTTTTAAAGGGGAATTTAATCTCGGAGGCATTTTCTCCTGAAACTAAGAATTCACAAATTTCTCAAAAAGACGTTTAAAAAAATAACTCAAGGACCAAAATGATTATTAGCTCCGAAACACAGCAAAGTATATTCATATGAATGGTTTTAATATTAATTTTGTACAAAGCAAAGGGAATAATATTATGTATTAATGTAAATAATGTCCTTGTGAAAAGGAAGGTGATAGCTGATGTATGGGTGAGTCTCCTATCAATTCAGTTCTGTTCAGTCGCTTGGTAGTGTCCAATTATTTGCGACCCCATGGACTGCAGCATGCCAAGCCTCCCTGACCATCATCAACTCCCAGAGCTTGCTCAAACTCATGTCCATAGAGTCAGTGATGCCATACAACCATCTCATCCTCTGCTGTCCCCTTCTCCTCCTCCCTTCAGTCTTTCCCAGCATCAGGATCTTTTCCAATGAGTCACTTCTTTGCATCAGGTGGTGAAATTATTGGAGCTTCAGCTTCATAAGGACTGAATATTCATCAGTCCTTCCAATGAATATTCAGGACTGATTTCCTTTAGGATTGACTGGTTGTATCTCCTTACAGCCCAAGGGACTCTCAAGAGTCTTCAACACCATAGTTCAAAAACATCAGTTCATTGGTGCTCAGCTTTCTTTATGGTCTAACTCTCACTTTCATGCATGACTACTGGAAAAACCATAACTTTGACTAGACAGAATGCTGGAAAAATAATGCCTCTGCTTTTTAATATGCTGTCTAGTTTGGTCATAGCCTTTCTTCCAAGGAGCAAGTGTCTTTTAATTTCATGGCTGCTGTCAACATCTTAGTTAGTTTGCAGCAATAATTTTGCAGCCCAGAGAAATAAATTCTGTCACTGCATCATTGTTTTCCCATCATTTTGCCATTAAATGATGGGACTGGATGCCATGATCTTAGTTTTTTGAATGTTGAATGTTAAGCCAGCTTTTTCACTCTCCTTTTTCACTTTCATCAAGAGACTCTTCAGTTCCTCTTCACTTTTTGCCATAAGGGTAGTGTCATCTGCATGTCTGAGGTTATTGATATTTCCCTTGGCAGTCTTGATCCAGCTTGTGTTTATCCAGCCTGGAATTTCTCGCGTTGTACTCTGCATGTAAATTCATAAGCAGATTGACAATATACAGCCTTGACATACTCCTTTCCCAATTTTGAACCAGCCAATTGTTCCATGTCTGGTTCTAACTGTTGCTTCTTGATCTGCATACAGATTTCTCAGGAGGCAGGTAAGGTGGTCTGGGATTCCCATCTCTTGAAGAATTTTCCACAGTTTGTTGTGATCCACAGTCAAAGGATTTAGCATAGTCAATGAAGCAGAAGAAGATGTTTTTCTGGAACTCTCTTGCTTTTACAATGATCCAACATACGTTGATAATTTGATTTTTGGTTTCTCTGCCTTTTCTAAATCTAGTGTGAACATCAGCAAGTTCATGATTCACATACAGCTGAAGCCTGTCTGGGAGAATTTTGAGCATTACTTTACTAGTGTGTGAGATGAGTGCAATTGTGGGGAAGTTTGAACATTCCTTGGCACTGTCTACCTTTGGGATTGGAATGAAAGCTGACTTTTTCTAGTCCTGTGGCCACTGCTAAGTTTGCAAATTTGCTGGCATATTGAGTGAGGTACCTTAATAACATGACCTTTTAGGACTTGAAATAGCTCAGCTGAAATTCCATCACCTCCACTAGCTTTGTTCACAATGACGCTTCCTGAGGTGTACTTGACTTCACTCCAGGATGGCTGGCTCTAGGTGAGTGATCACACCATCGTGGTTATCTGGTCATGATGATCTTTTTTGTATACTACTTCTGTGTATTTTTGCCACCTCTTCTTAATATCTTCTGATTTAGTTAGGTTCATACAATTTCTATCTTTTATTGTGCCCATCTTTGCATGAAATGTCCATTTAGTATTTCTCATTTTTTTGAAGAGATCTCCAGTCATTTCCAATCTATTGTTTTCCTCTACTTCTTTGCATTGATCATGGAGGAAGGCTTTCTTATCTCTCTTTGCAGCTTGTTGGAACTATGCATTCAAATAGGCATCTTTCTTTTTTCTCCTTTGGCTTTTGCTTTTCTTCTTTCCTCAACTATTTTTAAGGCCTCCTCAGATAACCATTTTGCCTTTTTACATTTCTTTTTCTTGGGGATAGTCGTGATCACTGCCTCCTGTACAATGTCATGAACCTCTATCCGTTGTTTTTCAGGCATTCTATCAAATCTAATCCCTTGACTCTCTTTGTCACTTCCATTGTATACTTGTAAGGGATTTGATTTAGGTCATACACGAGTGGTCTATTAGTTTTCCCTACTTTCTTCAATTAAGTCTGAATTTGGCAATAAGGAGTTCATGATTTGAGGCACAGTCAGCTCGCAGTCTTATTTTTGCTGACTGTATAGAGCTTCTCCATCTTCAGCTATGAAGAATATAATCAATCTGATTTCGGTCTTGATTTCCATCTGTAGAGTATTTTCTTGTGTTGTTGGAAGAGGATGTTTGCTATGACCAGTGCACTCACTTGACAAAACTGTTAGCTTTTGCCCTGCTTCATTTTGTAGTCCAAGGCCAAACATGCCTGTTACTCCAGATATCTCTTAACTTCCTGCTTTTTCATTCCAGTCCCCTATGATGGAAAGGACAACTTTGTGTGTGTGTGTGTGTGTGTGTGTGTGTGTGTGTGTGTGTGTGTTAGTTCTAGAAGATCTCATAGGTCTTCACAGAACTGTTCAACTTCAGCTAGACTTGGGGCTAGACTTGGATTGCTTCAGCTTGGTTGGGGCTAGACTTGGATTACTGTGATACTGAATGGTTTGCCTTGGAAACAAACAGAGATCATTCTGTCATTTTTGAGATTGCACTCAAGAACTGCATTTTGGACTTTTTTGTTGACTATGAGGGCTACTCCATTTCTTATAAGGGATTCTTTCCCACAGTATTAGATGTAATGGCCATCTAAATTCAATTCATCCGTTCTGGTCCATTTTAGTTCATTGATTCCTAAAATGCTGATGTTCACTCTTGCCATTTCCTGCTTGACCACTTCCAATTTACCTTGATTCATGGACCTAACATTCCAGGTTCCTATGCAATATTGTTCTTTACAGCATCAGACTTTAACCAGTCACATTCACAACCGGGTGTTGTTTTTGCATTGTCTCAGCTTCTTCGTTTTTTCCTGAGCTATTTCTCCATTCATCTCCAGTAGCATATTCAGCACCTAAAAGTGGGGGAGTTCATCTTTCAGTGTCATAACATTTTGTCTTTTCATACTGTTCATGGGGTTCTCAAGGCAAGAATACTGAAGTGTGGTTTGCCATTCCCATAATCAGTGGACCACGTTTCGTCAGAACTCTCCTCAATGACCCATCCATCTTGGGTGGCCCAACACAGCAAGGCTAATAGTTTCATTTTGTTAGACAAGTCTATTGTCCATGTAACCTTTCTGTGATTGTGAATTTCATTCTGCCTGCCCTCTGATGAATTAGGATAAGAGGATTATGGAAGCTTCCTGAATCTCCCATACTTATCCAAATAAATCTAATAAATGTATAACTGATCCAGAAGGGCCGACCTCGTCGATGGTAAGGAGCAGCGGCTGCACTTTCTGGAGCAGCTGTGAAGAAATACCCCACTTCCAAGGTAAGAGAAACCCAAGTAAGATGGTAGGTGTTGCAAGACAGCATCAGAGGGCAGACACACTGAAACCATAATCACAGAAAATGAACCAATCTGATCACAGGGACCACAGCCTTATCTAACTCAATGAAACTAAGCCATTCCCTGTGGGACAACCCAAAATGTACAGGTCATGCTGGAGATGTCTGAAAGAATGTGGTCCACTGGAGAAGGGAATGGCAAACCACTTCAGTATTCTTGCCTTGAGAACCCCATAAACAGTATGAAAAGGCAAAATGATAGGATACTGAGAGAGGAACTCCCCAGGTCAGTAGGTGCCCAATATGCTACTGGAGATAGTGGAAAATAACTCTAGAAAGAATGAAGGGATGGAGCCAAAGTGAAACAATACCCAGTTGTGGATGTGACTGGTGATAGAAGCAATATCCAATGCTGTAAAGAGCAATATTGCATCAGTTCAGTTCATCTCAGTCATTCAGTCGTGTCTGACTCCTTGCAACCCCATGAATGGCAGCATGCCAGGCATCCCTGTCCATCACCAACACCCAGAGTTCACTCAGACAAACGTCCATAGAGTCAGTGATGCCATCCAGCCATCTCATCCTCTGTCATCCCCTTCTCCTCCTCTCCCCAATCCCTCCCAGCATCAGAGTCTTTTCCAATGAGTCAACTCTTCGCATGAGGTGGCCAAAGTACTGGAGTTTCAGCTTCAGCATCATTCCTTCCAAATTAATCCCAGGGCTGATCTCCTTCAGAATGGACTGGTTGGATCTCCTTGCAGTCCAAGGGACCCTCAAGAGTCTTCTCCAACACCACAGTTCAAAAGCATCAATTCTTCAGTGCTCAGCTTTCTTCACAGTCCAACTCTCACACCCATACATGACCACAGGAGAAACCATAGCCTTGACTAGATGGAACATTGTTGGCAAAGTAATTTCTCTGCTTTTGAATATGGTATCTAAGTTGGTCATAACTTTTCTTCCAAGAAGTAAGTGTCCTTTAATTTCATGGCTGCAATCAGCATCTACAGTGATTTTGGAGCCCAAAAAATAAAGTGTGACACTGTTTCCCTGTTTCCCCATCTATTTCCCATGAAGTGGTGGGACCAGATGCCATGATCTTTGTTTTCTGAATGTTGAGTTTTAAGCCAACTTTTTCACTCTCCACTTTCATTTTATCAAGAGGCTTTTAGTTCCTCTTCACTTTCTGCCATAAAGGTGGTGTCATCTGCATATCTGAGGTTATTGATATTTCTCCTGACAATCTTGATTCCAGCTTGTAGTTCTTCCAGCCCAGCATTTCTCATGATGTAATCTGCATCTAATTTAAATAAGCAGGGTGACAATACACAGCCTTGATGTATTCCTTTTCTATTTGGAACCACTCTGTTGTTCCATGTCCAGTTCTAACTGTTGCTTGCTCACCTGCATACAGATTTCTCAAGAGGCAGGTCTGGTGGTCTGTTATTCCCATGTCTTTCAGAATTTTTCCCAGTTTCTTGTGATCCACATAGTCAAAGATTTTGGCATAAATCAATAAAGCAGAAATAGATGTTTTTCTGGAACTCTCTTGCTTTTTCCATGATCCAGCAGATGTTGGCAATTTGATCCCTGGTTCCTCCGCCTTTTCTAAAACCAGCTTGAACATCGGAAGTTCATGGTCCATGAACTGCTGAAGCCTGGCTTGGAGAATTTTGAGCATTACTTTACTAGTGTGTGAGATGAGTGCAATTGTACAGTAGTTTGAGCATTCCTTGGCATTGCCTTTCTTTGGGATTGGTATGAAAACTGACATTTTCCAGTCCTGTGGCCACTGCTGAGTTTTCCAAATGTGGTGACATATTGATGGCAGCACTTTCACAGCATCATCTCTCAGGATTTGAAATAGCTCAACTGGAATTCCATCACATCCACTAGCTTTGTTCATAGTGATGCTTTCTAAGGCCCACTTGACTTCACATTCCAGGATGTCTGGCTCTAGATGAGTGGTCACACCATCGTGATTATCTTGGTCATGGAGATCTTTTTTGTATAGTTCTTCTGTGTATTCTTGCCACCTCTTCTTAATATCTTCTGCTTCTGTTAGGTCTGGACCATTTCTGTCCTTTATCGAGCCCATCTTTGCATGAAATATTCCCTTGGTATCTCTATTTTTCTTGAAGGGATCTCTAGTCCTTCCCATTCTGTTCTTTTCCTCTATTTCTTTGCATTGATCACTGAAGAAGGCTTTCTTATCTCTTCTTGCTATTCTTTGGAACTCTGCATTCAGATGCTTATATCTTTCCTTTTCTCCTTTGCTTTTCACTTCTCTTCTTTTCACAGCTATTTGTAAGACCTCCTCAGACAGCCATTTTGCTTTTTTGCATTTCTTTTCCATGGGGATGGTCTTAATTCCTGTCTCTGGTACAATGCCATGAACCTCATTCCATAGTTCATCAGGCACTCTATCAATCAGATCCAATCCCTTAAATCTATTTCTCACTTCCACTGTATAATCATAAGGGATTTTATTTAGGTCATACCTAAATGGTCTAGTGGTTTCCCCTACTTTCTTCAATTTAAGTCTGAATTTGCCAATAAGGAGTTCATGATCTGAGCCACAGTCAGCTCCTGGTCTTGTTTTTGTTGACTGTATAGAGCATGTCCATCTTTGGCTGCAAAGAATGTAATCAATCTGATTTCTGTGCTGACCATCTGGTGATGTCCATGTGTAGAGTTTTCCCTTGTGTTGTTGGAAGAGGGTGTTTGCTATGACCAGTGCATTTTCTTGGCAAAACTCTATTAGTCTTTGCCCTGCTTCATTCCGTATTCTAAGGCCAAATTTGCCTGTTACTCCAGGTGTTTCTTGACTTCTTACTTTTGCATTCCCATCCCCTATAATGAAAAGGACATCATTTTTTGGGGAGTGTTAGTTCTAAAACGTCTTGTAGGTCTTCATAGAACCATTCAACGTCAGCTTCTTCAGGATTACTGGTTGGGGCATAGACTTTGATTATGGTGATATTGAATGGTTTGCCTTGGAAACAAACAGAGATCATTCTTTCATTTTTGAGATTGCATCCAAGTACTGCATTTTGGACTCTTTTGTTGACCATGATGCCTACTCCATTTCTTCTGAGGGATTCCTGCCTGCAGTAGTAGATATAATGGTCATCTGAGTTAAATTCACCCATTCCAATCCATTTTAGTTCGCTGATTCCTAGAATGTTAACATTCACTCTTGCCATATCCTGTTTGACCACTTTCAATTTGCCTTGATTCATAGACCTGACATTCCATGTTCCTATGCAATATTGCTCTTTACAGCATCGGACCTTGCTTCTATCACCAGTCACATCCACAACTGGGTATTCTTTTGCTTTGGCTCCATCCCTTCATTCTTTCTGGAGTTATTTCTCCACTGATCTCCAGTAGCATATTGGGCACCTACTGACCTGGGGAATTCCTCTTTCAGTGTCCTATCATTTTGCCTTTCCATACTGTTCATGCGGTTATCAAGGCAAGAATACTGAAGTGTTTTGCCATTCCCTTCTCCAGTGGACCACATTATGTCAAACCTCTCCACCATGCCCTTCCATCTTGGTTGGCCCTACAGGGCATGGGTTAGTTTCATCGAGTTAGACAAGGCTGTGGTCCTAGTGTGATTAGATTGGCTAGGTTTCTGTGATTATGGTTTCAGTGTGTCTGCCCTCTTGCAACACCTACCATCTTACTTGGGTTTCTTTTACCTTGGACGTGGGGTATCTTTTCAAGGCTGCTCCAGCAAAGCGCACCCCTGCTCCTTACCTTGGACTAGGGGAATCTCCTCACCACCACCTCTCCCGATCTTGAAAGTGGAATAGCTCCACTAGGCCCTCCTGCGCCCTTGCAGCCACCACTCCTTGGACATGGTGTTGCTCCTCCTGGCCGCTGCCTCTGGCCTCAGGAGGGGGTAGCTCCTCTCAGCTGTGCTTTGCGTGCCCTCACAGCTGCCCGTGCTCTGCGCGGCTGGAATGTTAGGTCCATGAATCAAGGCAAATTGGAAGCGGTCAAACAGGAGATGGCAAGAGTTAATGCCAACATTCTAGAAATCAGCAAACTAAAATGGACTGGAATGGGTGAATTTAACTCAGATGACCATTATATCTACTACTGCAGGCAGGAATCCCTCAGAAGAAATGGAGTAGCCATCATGGTCTACAAAAGAGTCCAAAATACAGTACTTGGATGCAATCTCAAAAATGACAGAATGATCTCTGTTCATTTCCAAGACAATCCATTCAATAACATGGTGATCCAAGCCTATGTCCCAACCAGTAATGTGGAAGAAGCTGAAGTTGAACAGTTCTATGAAGACCTACAAGACCTCTTAAAACTAACATCCCGAAAAGATGTCTTTTCACTATAGGGGACTGGAATGCAAAAGTAGGAAGTCAAGAA
This sequence comes from Ovis canadensis, assembly GCF_042477335.2. Classification (NCBI taxonomy): domain Eukaryota; kingdom Metazoa; phylum Chordata; class Mammalia; order Artiodactyla; family Bovidae; genus Ovis; species Ovis canadensis. The sequence continues at coordinate 29,632,785 of NC_091269.1, read as the reverse complement.
ACACCTGGAGTAACAGGCAAATTTGTCCTTGGAGTACGGAATGAAGCAGGGCAAAGACTAATAGAGTTTTGCCAAGAAAATGCACTGGTCATAGCAAACACCCTCTTCCAACAACACAAGAGAAGACTCTACACATGGACATCACCAGATGGTCAGCACCGAAATCAGATTGATTATATTTTTCAGCGAAATATAGAGAAGCTCTATAGAGTCAGCAAAGACAAGACTGAGAGCTGACTGTGGCTCAGATCATGAACTCCTTATTGGCAAATTCAGACTTAAATTGAAGAAAGTAGGGAAAACCACTAGACCATCCAAGTATGTCCTAAATCAAATCCCTTGTGATTATACAGTGGAAGTGAGATATAGATTTAAGTGACTAGGTCAGATAGACAGAGTACCTGATTAACTATGGATGGAGATTCGTGACATTGTACAGGAGACAGGGATCAAGATGATCCCCATGGAAAAGAAATGCAAAAAAGCAAAATGGCTATCTGAGGAGGCTTTACAAATAGCTGTCAAAAGACGAGAAGTGAAAAGCAAAGGAGAAAAGGAAAGATATTCCCATTTGAATGCAGAGTTCCAAAAAAATAGCAAGGGGAGATATGAAAGCCTTTTTCAGAGATCAATGCAAAGAAATAGAGGAAAACAACTGAATGGGAAAGACTAGAGATCCCTTCAAGAAAATTAGAGATACCAAGGGAACATTTCATGCAAAGATGGGCTCGATAAAGGACAGAAATGGTATGGACCTAACAGAAGCAGAAGATATTAAGAAGAGGTGGCAAGAATACACAGGAGAACTGTACAAAAAAGATCTTCATGACCCAGATAATAACAATGGTGTGATCACTCATCTAGAGCCAGACATCCTGGAATGCGAAGTCAAGTGGGCCTTAGAAAGCATCACTATGAACAAAGCTAGTGGATGTGATGGAATTCCAGTTGAGCTATTTCAAATCCTGAAAGATGATGCTGTGAAAGTGCTGCCATCAATATGTCACCACATTTGGAAAACTCAGCAGTAGCCACAGGACTGATAAAGGTCAGTTTTGATTCTAATACCAAAGAAAGGCAATGCCAAAGAATGCTCAAACTATAGTACAATTGCACTTATCTCACACCCTAGTAAAGTAATGCTCAAAATTCTCCAAGCCAGGCTTCAGCAGTTCATGGACCATGAACTTCCGATGTTCAAGCTGGTTTTAGAAAAGGCAGAGGAACCAGGGATCAAATTGCCAACATCTGCTGGATCATGGAAAAAGCAAGAGAGTTCCAGAAAAACATCTATTTCTGCTTTATTGATTTATGCCAAAATCTTTGACTATGTGGATCACAAGAAACTGTGGAAAATTCTGAAAGAGATGGGAATACCAGACCACCTGACCTGCCTCTTGAGAAACCTATATGCCGGTTGGGAATGAACATTTAGAACTGGACATGGAACAACAGACTGGTTCTAAATAGGAAAAGGAGTACATCAAGGTTGTATATTTTCACCCTGCTTATTTAACTTACATGGAAAGTTCATCATGAGAAACTCTGGGCTGGAAGAAGCACAAGCTGGAATCAAGATTGTCAGGAGAAATATCAATAACCTCAGATATACAGATGACACCACGCTTACAGCAGAAAGTGAAGAGGAACTAATAAGCCTCTTGATGAAAGTGAAAGAGGAGAGTGAAAATGTTGGCGTAAAGCTCAACATTCAGAGAACAAAGATCATGGCTTCCAGTCCCATCACTTCATGGGATATAGATGGAGAAACAGTGGATACAGTGTCCGACTTTATTTTTGGGGGCTCCAAAATCACTGCAGATGGTGACTGCAGTCATGAATTTAAAAGATGCTTACTTCTTGGAAAGAATGTTATGACCAACCTAGATAGCATATTAAAAAGGAGAGACTTTACTTTGCAACAAAGGTCCGTCTAGTCAAGGCCATGTTTTTTCCTGTGGTAATGTATGGATTTGAGCGTTGGGCTGTGAAGAAAGCTTAATGCCAAAGAATTGATGCTTTTGAACTGTGGTGTTGGAGAAGACTCTTGAGAGTCGCTTGGACTGCAAGGAGATCCAACCAGTCCATCCTAAAAGAGATCAGTCCTAGTTGTTTATTGGAAGAAGTTATGCTTAAGCTGAAACTCCAGTACTCTGGCCACCTGATGCAAAGAGTTGACTCATTGGAAAAGACTCTGATGCTGGGAGGGTTTGGGGGCAGGAGAATGGGACGCCAGAGGCAGAGATGGCTGGATGGCATCACCAACTTGATGCACATGAGTTTGGGTGAATTTTGGAGTTGGTGATGGACAGGGGGGCCTGGTGTGCTACAGTTCATGGGGTCACAAAGAGTCAAACATGACTGAGCACCTGAACTAAACTGAAATGAAGACATAGAAGCAACCTAAGCATCTGTTGAAAGATTACTAAATAAAGAAGATGTTGTATCTACCACAAGGTAATATAACTAAGACAAAAAAATGAAATAATGTCATTTGTAGCAACATGGGTGGAGCTATAGATTATCATATTAAGTGAAGTAGTCAGAACGTGAAGGACAAATACCATATAATATCACGTATCTGTGGACTCTAAAAAATGATACAAATGTACAAAACAGAAACAGACCCAAAGAAAGAGAAAACAAACTTATGGTTATCAAAAGGGGAAGGGGGAAGGTGCTTGGGATTAACAGATACACACTGCTGTGCTGTGTTTAGTCACTCAGTTGTTTCCAATTCTTTGTGATCTCATGGACCACAGCTAGCCAGGGTCCCCTGTTCATGGGGATTCTTCAGGCAAGAAGAGTGGAGTTGGTTGCCATGCCCTCCTCCAGTGATCTTCCCAATCCAAGGATTGAACCCAGGTTTCCCACATTGCAGGCAGATTCTTTACCATCTAAGCCACCAGGGAAGCCCAAGAATATTGGAGTCAGCAGCCTATCCCTTCTCCAGGGGAACTTCCCGACCCAGGAACTGATCTGAGGTCTCCTACATTGCAGGCAGATTCTTAACCAGCTGAGCTACCAGGGAAACCCCCAGAAACACACTGCTTTATATAAAATAGATAAAAACAAGATCCTACTATATAGTACAAGGACCTATATTCAATATGTCCTCCATTGTCTCCTGGAATTTGCTCAAATTCATATCCATTGAGTCAGGGATATATCTAACAATTGCATTCTCTACCAGCCCCTTCTCCTTTTGCCTTGAATCTTCCCCAGAAACAGAGTCTTTTCCAATGGCTCTTCGCATAAGGTGGCTAAAGTATTGGAGCTTCAGCTTCAGCATCAATTCTTCCAATGAATATCCAAGGTTTATTTTCTCTAGAATTGACTGGTTGATCTCCCAGCAGACCAAAAGACTCTCAAGCATCTTCTTCAGTGCTACAGTTTGAAAGCACCAGTTCTTCAATGCTCAGCCTTCTTTATAGTCCAACTCTCATATCCATATATGACGGGTGGAAAAACCACAGCTTTGACTTTTTCAGCTAAGTGATGTCTTTGTAAGCTGATTGATGTCTCTGGTTTATAAAATGCTGTCTATGTTTTTCATAGCTTTCCTTCTAAGAAGCAGGCGTTTTTACGTTTCCTGGCTGCAGTCACCATCTGCAGTGATTTTGGAGCCCCCCAAAATAAAATGTGTTGTTACTTCTACTTTTTTCCCTTCTATTAATATTTGTATGAAGTGATAGGAACAGTTGCCACAATCTTAGTTTTCTGATTGTTGAGTTTCAAACCAGCTTTTTCACTCTCCTCTCTCTCCCTCATCAAGAGGCTCTTTAGTTCCTCTTCAATTTCTGCCACAGTGTGGTATCATCTGCATATCTGAGGCTATTCATGTTCCTCCCAGCAATCTGATTCCAGCTTGTGATGCAGCCAGCCCAGCATTTCACATGATTTATTCTGCATGTAAGTTAAATAAGCAGAGTAACAATATATAGCCTTGTCATACTCTGTTCCCAGTTTTGTTCCATGTCCAGCTCTGATTGTTGCTTCTTGACCTGCATACAGGTTTCTCAGGAGAAAGGTAAAATGGTCTGGTACTCCCATCTCTTTAAGAATTTTTCAGTTTGTTGTGATCCACACAATCAAAGGCTTTAGCACAGTTAATGAAGCAGAAGTAGATGTCTTTCTGGAACTCCCTTGCTTTCTCCATTGAATGCTGGCATTTGATCTCTGGTTCCTTTGCCTCCTTAAAAGCCCAGCTTATACATCTGCAAGTTCTTGGTTCACTTACTGCTAAAGCCTAGCTTGAAGGGATGTGAAATGAGTGCAATTGTACTGTAGTTTGAACATTCTTTGACATTGCCCTTCTTTGAGATTGGAATGAAAACTGACCTTTTCCAGTCCTGTGGCTACTGCTGAGTTTTTTAATTTGCTGAACACATTGAGTGCAGCACTTTAACAGCATCATCTTTTAGAATTTTAAATAGCTCAGCTGGAATTCCATCACTCCCAATAGCTCTGTTCATAGTAATGGTTCCAAAGGCCCACTTGACTTCACATTCCAGGGTGTCCTGCTCTAGGTGTGTGGCCATACCATCTTGGTTATTCAGATCATTAAGACTTTTCTTGTATAATTCTGTGTGTTCTTGCTGCTGCTTCTTAATCTCCTCTACTTCTGTTAGGTCCTTACCATTTCTGTCCTTTATCGTATCCATCCTTGCACGAAATGTTCCCTTGATATCTCCAATTTTCTTGAAGAGATCTCTAGTCTTTCCCATTCTATTGTTTTCCCTTATTCCTTTTTTTATTTTATTGTTTTTATTGAAGGATAATTGCTTTACAGATTTTTTTTTTGTTTGTTTTCTGTTTCCTCTATCTCTTTGCACTGTTCATTTAAGAATAGCCTCCTTGCTATTCTCTGGAACTCTGTATTCATTTGAGTATATCTTCCCCTTTCTCCTTTGCCTTTCATTTTTCTTTTCCCCTCAGCTATTTGTAAAGCCTCCTCACACAACCGCTTTGCCTTCTTGAATTGGTTTTGGTCACTGCCTCTTGTACAGTGTTACAAGCTTCAGTCCATAGTGCTTCAGGCATCCTGTCTACCAGGTGTAAGCCCTTGAATCTATTTGTCACCTGCACTGTATAATCATAAGGAATTTGATTTAGGTCATATCTGAATTACCTAGTGGTTTCCCCCACTTTCTTCAATTTAAGCCTGAATATTTCAATAAGGAACTCATGATCTGAGCCACAGTCAGCTCCAATGCTTATTTTTATTGATAATATAGAGCTTCATCTTTGTCTGCAAAGAACTGAGTTCAGTATTGAGTTCAAAGAATCTGAGTTCAGTATTGACCATCTGATGATGTCCATCTGGAGAGTCATCCCTTGGGTTGTTGGAAAGGGTGTTTGCTATGACCAGAGTGTTCTTTTGACAAAACTCTTTTAGCCTTTGCCCTGATTCATTTGTACTGAAGGCTAAACTTGCCCGTTTCATCAGGTATCTACTTCCTACTTCTTACTTTAGCATTTCAATCCCCTGTGATGAAAAGGACTCCCCCCCCCCCACCCCCCGGTGTTAGTTCTACAAGTTTTGTAGGTTTTCATAGAACTAGTCAACTCCAGCTTCTTCAGCATCAGTGATTGGGGCATAGACTTGGATAAACTAGAAGCTATAAGCCTTCTTGACATATACTTGAAGCTATGAGCCATGACGTGCAGAGCCACCCGAGATGGATGGGTCATAGTGAAGAGTTCTGATGACATGTGGTCCACTGGAGAAAGAAATGGCAACCCACTCCAGTATTCTTGCCTGAAGAACGCCATGGACAGTTTGAAAAGGTAAAAAGGTATGATGCTGGAAGATGAGGCCCCCCTCCCCCAGGTTGGAAGGTGTCCAATGTGCTACTGGGGAAGAGCAGAGGGCAATTACTAATAGCTCCAGAAATAATGAAGTGGCTGGGCCAAAGCAGAAATGACCGTTAGTTGTGGATGTGTCTGGTACTGAAAAGTCAAATTCTATATGGTATAGAACAATACTGTTAGGTCTATGAATCAAGGTAAATTGGATGTGGTCAAGCAGGAGATGGAAAGATGGAACATTAACATCTGAGGAATCAATGGATGAGAATGGGCAAATTTAATTCAATCAGTATATCTACTACTGTGGGCAAGAATCCCTTAGAAGAAATGGAGCAGCCCTGAAGTCAATGAAACAATTCAAAATGCAGTACTTGGGTGCAGTCTCAAAAACAACAGAATGATCTTGCTTCATTTCCAAGGAAAACTATTCAGCATCACAGTGATTCAATTCCATGCCCCAATCAAATCAACTATATGTCAATTAAAAAAAGATGCCATAACTTTCCACTTCATTAGATATCCTGGACAAACCTACTCTGAAAATAGTGCTGAAGATGCCCTGGACTCTCTACCAGGATTTCCCTCTTCCTATTACCCTGTTACTTTTGCCTCACATCCAGCTTCTTATTCCCTTTGGTTCTTTTTGGGTTAGTGACCACATATCAGACCAAGGACTACTGATATGAAGTAAGAGATAAACAAACCAAAGAGTCATTCTGTCTAAAACTGAGAAGCAACTATCTTTTTAATGTTAAAGTACACTGATTTCAAATCTGAACATAATTCAGATTTGTGAATTATGATTGTCATTATAATCATAATTCAAACTGTTTTAAGAAATTGCATTAAGAAATGCAATCACCATAGGAAAAGTAACATAAATGATTAAGAAATATATTCATGATAACTGCCGATTAGCAAAACCACATCTATTTGATTTACAGCTAAATGTGGTTAAAAAAAAAAAGCAGTGAGTATTACAGGGAATATATCTAGAAATAACTAAATATAAAAAGGTGCTTTTAGTTTTACTTCAGGAGAATTGAATCTATTCAGCAGATTCTTTTTCACCAACAGAATACTCAGATTGTTTTCCAACATTAAGGGAGTTAGATGAGGGAAGCAGCGCTAATTATCTTCCCTTACCTTTATTGACAAGTCCTCAGGAAGACTTTGAACAATTAAATCCCATGAAATATATTTAACATTTCCCTAACAACTGAAGAACAAAAAGTATTTGTTGAGAGATGAGTGCCCAGTTGAGACCTGATAATTCGGACCAAGAGAAATGAATTCAGTACCTGAGTCAGGCTTCATGGTTTCTTTCTTTTTGATGAGATTAGCATTTCATTCTGGTTACCACCGCTACCACAGAAATATTGGGCCTCAAAACTCCTAAAAATACATTTATTCAAAAAAGGCATAAATATATTTCTTTTATGAGAGATATATTACATTTAGTGGGAAGAGTATGGAAGAGATATATTGCCTGTGAGGTGCATATTAGGAAGAAAAATGACAGCAGCTTATTTGAATAAGTCAGTAAAAAGAATGATAGAGTACAATTACTAGGAGGATGGATGAATTATTATAGTCTCTGTTTTCTTTTTCAGTATAAAGTTTGAGGCAGAAATAAACTCCAATGTCAGTTTATAATTTTAATCTGGAACAATTGAGATGTTTTAGAACATTTCTTTAGGACAATTTAATTGAGATTCTTACCTTTGAATGCTGTGCATCTTAATCATCATTTACAAAAAGATGTTAAAAACAGATTTAGGGTTTCCCTGATAGCTTACTCCTTGGAAGGAAAGTTGTGACCAACCTAGAAAGCATATTAAAAAGCAGAGACATTGCTTTGCCAACAAAGTTCCGTCTAGTCAAGGCTATGGTTTTTCCAGTGGTCATGTATGGATGTGAGAGTTGGACTATAAAGAAAGCTGAGCGCTGAAGAATTGATGCTTTTGAACTGTGGTGTTGGAAAAGACTCTTGTGAGTCCCTTAGACTGCAAGGAGATCCAACCAGTCCATCCTAAAGGAGATCAGTCCTGGGTGTTCCTTGGAAGGACTGATGTTGAAGCTGAAACTCCAATCCTTTGGCCACCTCATGTGAAGTGCTGACTCATTTGAAAAGACCCTAATGATGGGAAAGATTGATGACAGGAAGAGAAGGGGATGACAGAGGATGAGATGGTTGGATGGCATCACTGACTAGATGGACATGGGTTTGGGTGGACTCTGGGTGTTGGTGATGGACAGGGAGGCTTGGTGTGCCGCGGTTCATGGGGTCGCAAAGAGTCGCACACATGAGCGACTGAACTGAACTGAACTGATAGCTCGGCTGATAAAGAATCCGCCTGCAATGCAGGAAACACCAGTTAGATTCCTGGGTTGGGAAGATCCCCTGGAGAAGGGAAAGGCTACTCACTCCAGTATTTTGGCCTGGAGAATTCCATGGACTATGTAGTCCATGGGTCACAAAGAGTTGGACATGACTCAGTGCCTTTCACTTAATTATAGCAGGTCAAAAACTAGCAATAGGAATCACTTGGTTTTCAGATAAATTGTATGCATATATTCATGGTTCATGCTTTTTTAATTTTGAGGACATCTTATTAAATTATGTTAAGCTTGGATTGTTGAATTAAGATACATCTTAATTTAACATCATTTGGATTAAATATTCATGGTATTTCTAAAATCAAAAACTGTAAAACTATTTTTGTGTTTTTCCACAATTCTGCACTAATAAGACTTGTTATGTTGACTCTTGGCATTGTTAAAAATAAAAAAAAAAATGATCAGGAGCAAGATATATTTAAATATGCCTGTTGTAGAGTGTTCTCATGGTTATAGCCTCATATGAAGTAGTTAGACTGTGTCAGAATTTTTTTCTTATTTTAAATATATTTTCTAACTATAATGTGGTGGAATAAAAGAAAAAAATTTAAAAGTTATAGTAATTTCTTTAGTAAATATATTAGTTAGCTTTTAGTGAATAACAAATTGCCCCCTAACCTAACAGTCTAAGACAATAAATAAATCTTCTGTGAATAGGATTACAGGAGAAGGCAATGGCAATCCACTCCAGTACGCTTGCCTGGAAAATCTCACGGACGGAGGAGCCTGGTAGGCTGCAGTCCATGGGGTCGCACAGAGTTGGACACGACTGAAGCGACTTAGCAGCAGCAGCAGTGAATAGGATTGGGCAGTGGCTTATCTAGATGGTTCTAGCTCAGGACCTCTCATAAGGTTGTGGTCAAGTTGATGGTCAGAGCTGCTGACATCTGCAGATTTTATGGTGGCTGGAGGATCATTTCTAAGTGGACTTGCTCGGATGCCTGACTAGTTGGTGCTGGCTGCTAGCAGGAGGAATCTATTCCTTGCCACAGAGAACTCTCCAAAAGACTGCTTGAGAACTCTCAGGATATGGCGGCTGGTTTCATGCAGGGAAAATGATCGAAGATGGAAAGGTAGAAACTGCAATAATTTCTCCAATCTTCTACTTGCTTCACAGGTCATCTCCATTCAATGCAGGACGGTGAGACAAGAGGCATGAACACGAAGAGGTGAGCATCACTGGGACCATCCTTAAAGCTGGTTACTATAACTTTTGTCTTTGCTTTATAACCACCAAACACTTTTTGAATACCCCCAAATAAACAGAGAAATACATATAAAAGCACTGGAAACATGCTGTCAGATCTTGTTCATTCCTATTATAGCACTCTATGTCCTAGATTAACATTTCTTAAATGGCATCTTGTTTTATTTATTTATTTTTTTCTGACAGCCCCTTGCCTAAATTTCCATGTTAAAGATTCATTAAATTAATACTATTTTTAACAAATTAATTTATCCTCTATCAGGTGGCACTCCTCTAGGAAAGGAGTGACAAAAATATTCTCAAAGATCTCATTACAGGTGTTATAGAGCTACTTGGAAAAAACAAAGATGTACATCAGTGGGAGAAAAATATAAAACAAAATATGCAAGCATTTCTGGAGGGTTCAGTGAGTATAATGAAGTGAAAAGTATAGTCAAAGTAGTAGTCCCATAGATGGTTAATTTCATCCATGGTTTTCATCTTATCTCCACTCTTATTCTTTGAACTGGGAATCTTGATGTGGTAAGGTTGAGAAATGTCTCAAAAATAGGGTAATGACACAGATAAGAATTAGAATAGAAATATAAAGTCAGGAGTCATGTTTTGGTCCTATTTGTCTACCTGATTTAGGGCCTTTTGAGATTACAGTCAGATTGTAAGGTCTATTCCCTACAGTTTAAATGGTATCCTTCAAAAATTTTCATTTTATACTTGAAGTGTTTGATTGCTGTAATTTATTTGGACTAACATTTTCATGCTGAAGGATGAGAATATTCCATTTATTCTAGAGGATGAACACTTCTATCTTTCATGATATTCCTAATTATATAGGCGATGTGGTTGGGAAAATGTTTTTCTTATCATCTCTATTCTTCATAAGAAAAACTTAATTAAATTTCTTACAGTTCTCTCAATAACTCATATAAATTAAATTTAATATTTGGAAACCCCTTTTGAGGATATATTTGCTTGACATATCCCCTTAGAAGCTTACTCAAAATTTTAATATCTTTATTGTTTTCCCTGAATAGAAAAAGGAATACAAGCTTGTGAAACTTCAAACAGTAGAGAGATGTATAAAATAGAAAGTAAAAGTGCTCTGTAATTGAAGTGGGAGTCAGGGTCAAGGAGAATTATGCTGAGCATAATCTCTGGTAATACTTTTTAAAGAAACTCATTTGTATATATTTTTTAAAAAGCTGCTTTAAAATAGAAAAAATATTAAGCCCTTTAAACATGTGCTTTGACAACAGCAAGAGAAGACACATGGAGAGATGACAAACTAATAAAACCAGATTGTTAACCAAAGTTAGGCAAGAATTAGTGGTGACTTTGAGGATCCACGCATATTTAGAATCCCTGGGAATATACAAAAATGACTATAGTTTCAGGAAAGTGACCATTTTGAACAAGTTACACAGGTGCATAAATATTTAGAACAGACATTAAATGTTTGTGTAAATGGTACAGAAAGAGAGGGATGACTCTGGGTGAATTAAAATAGAAATTACTTGAAAACAAGATTTTTATCTTTCTCATTCATCATTAAATGACCACTGTCCAGAATAGTTCCTGGGCTCTGGGATCCATTTAATAAATTTCAGGGAAGTAAAACCATGAAATAAAGAATGAATTTGAACTTATAAGTACATTCATGATTACTATTTGATGCTCATTACCAGAATTAAAAGAAAGTTTGTCATTTGGGCAGAAGTTGTACAAAATATCATAGCATAACAACATGAGGGTTCATATTAATAAATAAACCTAATTCTACTGCTTTGGTTTAAAATATTTTTAGAGTGGTGGAATCCTATATATCATGCTGTAGCCTCAAACCAGCCTTGTGGTGGGTCTTTGGCAATAATGTAAAACAAAAATGAAAGTTCACAAAATGTCTTTGGATATGTACTTTTACATTAACTTTATCTTTGAATAGAAGACTTCACTTTCCATGCATAAATAGTAAATTAATGTTAAATAATTATTAGATATGAAGTTTCAAGAAGGATAAATTTAGTATACTCATAAATTGGCTCAAGTGGCTTTTAAATTTCTTGAAAGCAGTTACTCTGTCTTATTTACCTTTATAACAATAAGGTCTAATCCTTCATTAATTGAAACAATGCATATAGTTGTCTGGGAACATTTTGATATTTTGCAAAAAAAAAAAATTCTTTAAACACCCACTATATCCAATTCTGAATGACATCTTTTCCAATAAAACTTTCATATTTTATTTACTGGGAAATAATCATTATTTTATTTTCATCAAATACTTATTATTTTGGTTGATATAAATACAAAAATGACAGTTTTTACCTTCAATGAGCTTATAATTCTTGAAGAAATAATGAAGTTGCTCACGAGTGTAATTTCAGACCTAGATGGCTCTACTTTGGGGAGCTGGCCTATGATCGCCCATCACTCAATTGTCTCTGTCCTGTCTTGGAAACTGAGCACCGCCTTCACCTCCTATCTCTCTTGTCCTCCCCCTGCACCAACAGTGATCCAGGGAAGCAACCTAATTTGCAAGTACTAAAAATGCATTTTGTTCAAGCAAATCCAGCTTAAATGACTGCATTTTAACATAAAATAGCAATGCATGTTTATTGCCTGGCCTCCCCTAGTATATCAGCTTCCAGATGTCTTTTCAACAATCGGCTTAATGAAGTTTAGAGCAACCATCTTCTCTCCCACACACAGAACTATTTTTAAGACATGTTAATGTGTTGTTCTGCTCACTTTTACTGAATTTACTCCTCTTTAACATTCATTTTGGCAGTGATATCTTTAAGCAACAACAATAACAAAACAAAGTGTGATTTTCAGGATGGTACCTTTTTCAGCACTAATTAAATAATTCTGTATATATTAGCTAAGATAAGGAATAATATTCACATTTCTCTTCATTGCATTCAAATGTCTCACTCCAAAAAATTCTAATCTGAAGTAAATTTTATATGAGTACATATATCACTATTGATAGTTATTTTCTATTTATGGAAAGAATTATTACTATCTTCATTTTCCAAGACTTCTTCCTCCTAAGCCTTTTATTCCTGGAATTCTTTTCTTATTTCCAATGTGCCCTTGGATCATTCTAAGGTATTTTCATATTGGATCTCTTCGATTTAATGAGTAATCTCAACTATGAAGAATATATCCAAAAGACAACAAAAAGAAAAAAGCAGCCACCTGAGCAATCAAAATATAGACCATGGGCTGAAAATTTACTTACAAAATCACGCACAGTTCCAGACCTATGTTGCAAACAAATTACTCATGTTTGATATTATTTTTAAAATAGCTTTTACTACCTATGTTTTCAACTCACACAGGCAATTTTATTTCACTGAAGAAAATTGGACACAGCCAATAGACATAGTGCCTGGAGCTGTAAGTAAAACTGACAACCAACAGAAAGACCAAAAACTGCCAAAGGCAAACCCAAGCACTCACAGAGCCTAACAGCCATGGGCCACTTAATGGAGTTGTGAATTGGCCTAGGTATCTCTAGGGCTTCTGTGGCCTTTCAATATTTGAACACAACTTGTATAATTATGAACATCTTCCTAGAGAATGCAAACAAGTATAGCCATCAATTCATTCACCCTCTTGTTCATTTACTCACCAAGTGAAATACATGGAACTAATTTGTCTTGATACACCCTAAAAGGCAAGCCTGCAAGGCAATTGGGAATACTAGTGTTTTTGTGCAGAAATGTTTACCAGGTGGCAGAAATACCTCATGAGGCTTAACAGTGGATAATTTTAAAATGTAGAATACTCCACTCTTCAATCATTTAACTAATAAGACCCCAGACTCTCCGGAATCTAGGTCCCTCAGTGGTTCCCAAGTCCCCAAGTTTGTTTTCTACTTTTGCAGAGAATTTGAACATTTCTTCCTAGTCTCCTTCCATCTAATGCCATCGGACCTCACCATGGACCTTCAAGAGATTCATTAAGAGATTTTACTCAATAAAGACTATTCTTCCCATAAGAAGAATTTCTGCTGCAGCTAGCAAAAATGGTAATTTTCACCATGCCTTACAAGAATAGTGTATTTAAAAATATGTTGATATAGTTTAGATATATTTTTAAATGCTTAAAGTTGCAGGTCTCTATTTTCTGAAATTATCCACCAGGTAAAGACAGATAAAGAGAATATATTAGCAATATGCTACTACACTGACTGGAAAAAAAAACACCAAAACACTTCATTTGTTCAGGTGTGCTGAGTGTGTGTGCGTTTGTGCACGCTCAGTCGCTTAGTCGTGTCCAACTCTTCATGACCCCATGGACTATAGCCCTTCAAGCCCCTCTGTCATTGAAATTTTACAGGTAAAAACACTGAAGTAGGTTTCCATTTCCTTCTCCAGGGTATCTTCCTGACCCAGGGATTGAACCTGTCTCTTGCATCTTCTGCATTGGCAGGTGGATTCTTGATCACTTAGTACCACCTGGGAAGCCCTGCTGAGTAAGTAGTCTTTTATAACTTTTTTTAAAATTTCAGAATCACTAAAGTCTCCAAAATTTTACCCTTAGAGTTTTCTTCCTTTGTTAAGCATCCTCCTCTTCAGGCAAAATTGCCTAAAGTATCAAAACTTATTAGACAAATATACTTGGGTCCATTAGCTTCAGCAGAAACTTAATTTTTAAGATCACAAATTCCAGGTCAAGCATACACAGACTAAACTCTAGGAAATAAAACAAGTTTTGCCTATATCTGAGTAACTTCTAGATATATTACTAAGGTTTGGGGCTTGTTTAAAAGGCTGTTTATGTGTGCTTTTTTGAACTCTCTGAAACTTCATGAATTATAAAACCAACAAGAAAGAAAATAGTACAAGATGAAAAGACTACCTTCAGAATGGGGGAATAATTGCAAATGAAGCAATGGACAAAGAATTAATCTTCAAAATATATAGGCAACTTAATAATAGGAAATCAAGCAAGCCAATCAAAAAATGGTTAGAAGTCCTAAATAAACATTTTTCCAAAGAAGACCTACAGATGTCCAATAAACACATGAAAAGATGCTCAACATGGCTCATTGTTAGAGAAATGTAAATCAAAACTACAGTGAGTTATCACCATCCTACCAGTCAGAATGGCCATCATCAAAAAATCTACAAACAATAAATGCTAGAGAGGATCTAGAGAAACAAAAATAAACTCAAAATGGATTAAAGATCTAAATGTAAGATCAGAAACTATAAAACTCCTAGAGGAGAACATAGGCAAAACACTCTCAGACATAAATCACAGCAGGATCCTCTATGATCCACCTCCCAGAATTCTGGAAATAAAAGCAAAAATAAACAAATGGGATCTAATTAAAATTAAAAGCTTCTGCACAACAAAGGAAAATATAAGCAAGGTGAAAAGACAGCATTCTGAATGGGAGAAAATAATAGCAAATGAAGCAACTGACAAACAACTAATCTCAAAAATATACAAGCAACTTATGCAGCTCAATTCCAGAAAAATAAATGACCCAATCAAAAAATGGGCCAAAGAACTAAATAGACATTTCTCCAAAGAAGACATATGGATGGCTAACAAACACATGAAAAGATGCTCAACATTACTCATTATTAGAGAAATGCAAATCAAAACCACAGTGAGGTACCACTTCACACCAGTCAGAATGGCTGCGATCCAAAAATCTGCAAGCAATAAATGCTGGAGGGGGTGTGGAGAAAAGGGAACCCTCCTACACTGTTGGTGGGAATGCAAACTAGTACAGCCACTATGGAGAACAGTGTGGAGATTCCTTAAAAAATTGCAAATAGAACTACCTTATGACCCAGCAATCCCACTGCTGGGCATACACACCGAGGAAACCAGAATTGAAAGAGACACATGTACCCCAATGTTCATTGCAGCACTGTTTATAATAGCCAGGACATGGAAACAACCTAGATGTCCATCAGCAGATGAATGGATAAGAAAGCTGTGGTACATATACACAATGGAGCATTACTCAGCCGTTAAAAAGAATTCATTTGAATCACTTCTGATGAGATGGATGAAACTGGAGCCAATTATACAGAGTGAAGTAAGCCAGAAAGAAAAACGCCCATACAGTATACTAACACATATATATGGAATTTAGGAAGATGGCAATGACGACCCTGTATGCAAGACAGGAAAAAAGACACAGATGTGTATAACGGACTTTCGGACTCTGAGGGAGAGGGAGAGGGTGGGATGATTTGGGAGAATGGGAATTCTAACATGTAGACTATCATGTAAGAATTGAATCGCCAGTCCATGTCTGACGTAGGGTGCAGCATGCTTGGGGCTGGTGCATGGGGATGACCCAGAGAGATATTGTGGGGAGGGAGGTGGGAGGGGGGGTCATGTTTGGGAACGCATGTAAGAATTAAAGATTTTAAAATTTAAAAAAAAAATAAAAATAAAAAAAATAAAAAAAAAATTAAAAAAAAAAGAAAAGAAAAGGGAGCCCTCTTGCGCTATTGATGGGAATGCAAATTGACACCGCCACTATGGAGATTCTTTAACTAACTAGAAATGAAACTACTGTATGACCCAGCAATCCCACAACTGGGCACATATCCTGCTGCTGATACTGCTAAGTCATTTCAGTCATGTCTGACTCTGTGCGACCCCATAGATGGCAGCCCACCAGGCTCCCCTGACCCTGGGATTCTCCAGGCAAGAACACTGGAGTGGGTTGTCATTCCTTCTCCAACGCATGAAAGTGAAAAGTGAAAGTGAAGTCCCTCAGTCGTGTTCGACCCTCAGCAACCCCATGGACTGCAGCCTACCAGGCTCCTCTGTCAATGGGATTTTCCAGGCAAGAATACTGGAGTGGGGTGCCATTGCCTTCAACTATAATTCAAAAAGACATATGTACCCCAATGTTCACTGCAGCACTATTTACAATAGCCAGGACATGGAAGCAACCTAGATGTCCATCAAAAGATGAATAAATAAAGAATTTGTGGTACATATATACAATGAAATATTACTCAGCCGTAAAATGAACAAAGTGGATGAACCTAGAGCCTGTTATACAGAGTGCAGTAAGTCAGAAAGAGAAAAACAAATGTCGTATATTAACCTATATATATGGAATCTAGATAAATGGTACTGGTGAGCCTATTTGCAGGGAAGGGAAGGAAATGCATATGTAGAGAATGGACTTGTGAACACACCTGGGGGACAGAGAGGGTGGGACAACATGGAAAAGTAGCATTGACCTGTATACACTATCATCTGTAAAATATATAGAGAGTGGGAAGCTGCTATATAACACAGAGAGCCCAGTCTGGCACTCTGCAATGACCTAGAGGGGTGGGATGGTGGGGGAGGTTGGAGGGAGGCTCAATTGGAGGGGATATATATATACACACACACACACATACATACATGTATATAAATATATATAGTTATGACTGATTCATGTTTTATGGCAGAAAACAATAAATATTGTAAAGCAATTAACCTCCAATTAAAAGAAAAATCCAGTTAAAAAAAACTTACACAATTCATCAACTCATTAGAAATTATTTCAGAAGTATTAGGTCTAATGTCCCAAACTGTTTTCTGCTTAGTTATAGACAGCAAGGTGCTGTCAGCTGTTATTGAAATGACAGTCAATCAAATCTTCAGTTCAGTTCCGTTTAGTCATTCAGTCAGGTCTGACTCCTTGAAATCCCATGGACTGCAGCATACCAGGCCTCCCTGTCCATCACCAACTCCCGGAGTTTACCCAAACTCATGTCCATTGAGTTGGAGATGCCATCCAACAATCTTATCCTCTGTCATCCCCTTCTCCTCCTGCCCTCAATCTTTCCCAGCATCAGGGTGTTTTCCAATGAGTCAGCTCTTCACATCAGGTGGCCAAAGTATTGGAGTTTCAGACTCAGCATCAGTCCTTTCAATGAACATTCCTGACTGATCTCCTTTAGGATGGACTGGTTGGATCTCCTTGCAATCCAAAGGACTCTCAAGAGTCTTCTCCAACACCACAGTTCAAAAGCATCATTCTTTGGTGCTCAGCTTTCTTTATAGTCAAACTCTCACATCCATACATGACTACTGGAAAAACCATAATGTTGACTAGGTGGGCCTTTGTTGGCAAAGTAATATCTCTGCTTTTTAATATGCTGTTTAGGTTGGTCATAACTTTCCTTCCAAGGAGTAAGTGTCTTTTAATTTCTTGGCTGCAATCACCATCTGCAGTGATTTGGAGCCCAAAAAAATAGAGTCAGCCACTGTTTGCACTGTTTCCCCATCTATTTGCCATGAAGTGATAGGGCCGGATGCCATGACTTAGTTTTCTGAATGTTGAGCTTTAAACCAACTTTTTCACTCTCCTCTTTCACTTTTATCAAGAGGCTCTTTTCTTCTTCACTTTCTACCAAAAGGGTGGTGTCATCTGCAAATCTGAGGTTATTTATATTTCTCCTGGAAATCTTGATTCCAGCTTGTGCTTCATCCAGCCCAGAGTTTCTCATGATGTACTCTGCATGTAAGTTAAATAAGCAGGGTGACAATATACAGCCTTGACGTACTCCTTTTCCTATTAGGAACAAGTCTGTTGTTCCATGTCCCATTCTAACTGTTGCTTCCTGACCTGCATACCGATTTCTCAAGAGGCAGGTCAGGCGGTCTGGTATTCCCATCTCTTTCAGAATTTTCCACAGTTTATTGTTATCCACACATTCAAAGGCTTTGGCATAGTCAATAAAGAACAAGTAGATGTTTTTCTGAAACTCTCTTACTTTTTCGATGATCCAACAAATGAAGGCAATTTGCTCTCTGGTTTGTCTGCCTTTTCTAAATCCAGCTTGAACATCAGGAAGTTTATGGTTCATGTTGAAGCCTGTTGAAGCCTGGCTTGGAGAATTTTTATCGTTGCTTTGCTAGCGTGTGAGATGACTGCAAGTGTTCGGTAGTTTGAGCATTCTTTGGCATTGTCTTTCTTTGTGATTGGAATGAAAACTGACCTTTCCAGTTTTCCAAATGTGCTGGCATATTGAGTGCAGCACTTTCATAGCATCGTCCTTTATCCTCTTAGCTAATATAATACATTCCTAAACTAAAATGTTACATTACTTAATTAGCCTAGAGAACTGTTTTATAAACTGAGAGAATTTCAAGTCTGGTGAAAGATCCAGTGTTTTCAACACTATTTAGGAGAAATGCTTTAGTGGTTGAAGTCCCACTCTACTGCTTTATTCTTAAAAAGAGGCTATAAGTTTCCAGGCACATTGCAATCTTCTTCCCTACCTTTCATTTACATCTGTGATTCTTTTCTTTATAGGCAGCATTGTAAGAACAAAATGACCCTGCTGACTGCCTATTGATTTTCACAAAATTTGTTAGTATATCTGTAATTTCATAAAACTACTTTGTACTATCTTGTTATAAACTTATATATTGTATTCATTCTGAGCATGTAACTTTTTACACCCAGTTATATCCCATGTTATCTTTGTACTATAAATTTGCGTTCATGATTCACAGCAAAGGATTTCAAGCTATGGACTCTGGGAAGAAAACTGGAATGTTTCTCAAAGTGAAAAAAGTCAGTGATGATATCTGGACAGAGAAGATACTATGTGCCAATAATTAAGATAGACATGCTCCCAAATATAAAATTAGAGTCACTTGTCAAAAGTTAAATAAAAGCACAAGATAATTGGGTCAGAAAATGTTTCTGCAAATGCAGTCTACAAAAACCTGCAAATTATAGGAAAAAAGCAGGGGTTGAAATGAACATGTTTTAAATGACCATTATTACAGTTTAGTTTGAATCATTTTCCTAATTAATCATATATTTATTTGAATACTTTCATTTACATAAAATGGGTAAAACTTTTATGGATACACTTGAGAATTAACTAAAACTTGTTACACTATAAAACTAATTTGAGATGAGTAGTAGATGGAGGAGTATATACTTTGACCAGTAGATGCACACTGAAGAAAACTACATTTGGACTAGAAGGTGCTTGATTCAATTTATGTTTTCTTTACAATTGCACATAAGGCAGTTTTGATTAGTGAAGCAGACAGACATTTAAAGTCAGACATTTGGATTAAAATATTGTTTCTGTCCTTCACTATTTTTTTTTTAAACTAACCTGGACATTTACTTCTGAGTATCAGTTTCTTCATCTATTAACAGTGATATGCTTTTTTTCTCTGAAGAGTGTTGTATAGATTAGTTGGACAGTACACAAGGGTTAGGTTCTACATTATAATGCTGACACATAATAAATGTTCAATAAATGTCAGTTCTATTTGTGTCTTCTTCCTCTTCACTTTTGGACTCATAGCTTCTTTATCTCTACAATAGAAGCTATAAAAACTAATAAAAATTATGCTAGTATACTATTCACTTCTAATGTTATAGTAATTACATTATTTGTTTAATAAAAAATTTTAGTAAGATTGGGGTAAATCAACCACATTCACAAACACAATTGTTATCACATTTTGGATTCTCTAAGAAGCAGACTCCAAGACAAAATTTAAAGTTTATTAAGGACTGCCTTTGGGATTAACACTTGTAATGGGGGAAGAAGCAGAAATGGACAGAGAAAGAAATAAAAAATGTTGTAGACTTGATAACTTGAACTGACTTCACAGAGAGCACTGGAGTAGAAATAGACCAACAGAAGTGTCTTCTTACTAATAAGAATTGACCTGTCTTGGGCCTTCACTGATTGATATTTAAATATTGTCCAAAGTGGTCTCCACTGGCTGGAATTCAAAAATTTCCCAGTCCTCTTGAAAACCAGGACTTGTGAACTTGAAAGATTCCTGGACTCCCACCTCCTTCATGAGTTTTCACTCTGTGCAAGTGTTGATAGGTTTTCAGCAAAAGGGTCAATGAGACTCCATTCTTATTTCTGGGGTTCTCTCTTCATGATGCTCTTCTTTTCAGCATTCTGCCTTCCAAAGTCTGCCTGCAGCAGTTTTCCTGAACTTTGATCTCTGTCTCCTCAACTAAGGAAGACTATTGGCTCTGTTTTGGTTCCTCTTTACTGTGCCAAGATTCAGAAATTGTTTCTGGATAAAAATCTGGTACAGTCCTGGGGTTTACCATGTTTGTTTCCCTTTGTTTAAGAATTAGTCCTGCACTATTTCTTATCCCATATTTCAAAACAATGTTATGTTTTGTCATGTTTTATTGTTTAAAGTAGGAAAATAAGTCTGTTCTTTGAATTTCAGCATGTAGAGAAGTAGAGGTTGTTACTCATTCCTCGTTTTTTTTCTTTTTTCATCCTTCCGCCTTCTGAAAGAGTCAGGCAGTGTGTCCCTCAGAGCATCATGGAAGGTCATGTGCTTTCCTATTATTCCACACATTTACAAATCTCCTCCCCAGTCACTTGAATCTTCCTAACTTCAATGATAACCTATCTTACCTTTTGCCTAGGCTCTTGTTCAGTAGAGTTCAGTCACTCAGTTTTGTCCAATCATTGTGACCCCAGGGACTACAGCATGCCAGGCCTCCCTGTCCATTGCCAACTCCCGGATTTTGCTCAAACTCATGTCTATCGAGTTGGTGATGCCATCCAGCCATCTCATCCTCTGTCATCCCCTTATCCTCCCACCTTCAATCTTTCTCAGCATCAGGGTCTTCTCCAATGAGTCAGTTCTTTGCATCAGGTGGCCAAAGTATTGAAGCTTCAGCTTCAGCATCAGTCCTTCCAATGAATATTGAGGACTGATTTCCTTTAGGATGGACTGGTTGGCTCTCCTTGCAATCCAAGGGACTCTCAAGAGTCTTCTCCAACATCACAGTTCAAAAGCATCAATTCTTTGACACTCAGCTTTATTTATAGTCCAACTCTCACATCCATACCTGACTACTGGAAAAACCATAGTTTTGGCAAGATGGACCTTTGTTGCCAAAGTAATATCTCTGCTTTGTAATATGCTGTCAAGGTTGGTCAGACAGATGGTAAAGTGTCAGCCTGCAATGTGGGTGATGTGGGTTCGATCCCTGGGTTGGGAATATTCCCTGGTGAAGGAAATGGCAACTCATTCCAGTACTCTTCCCTGGAAATCTCATGGATGGAGGAGCCTAGTAAGCTACAGTCCGTCGGATTGCAAAGAGTCAGACAACTGAGTGACTGCAGTTTCTGTTTCCTAGGTAAGTCAAAGCTTTTCTTCCAAGGAGCAAGCAATCCTTTAATTTCATGGCAGCAATCACCATCTGCAGTGATTTTGGAGCCCAAGAAAGCAAAGTGTCTGTTTCCATTGTTTCTCCATCTATTTGCCCTGAACTGATGGGATACAGTGGAAGTGAGAAGTAGATTTAAGGGCCTAGATCTGGTAGATAGAGTGCCTGATGAACTATGGAATGAGGTTCGTGACATTGTACAGGATACAGGGATCAAGACCATCCCCATGGAAAAGAAATGCAAAAAAGCAAAATGGCTGTCTGGAGAGGCCTTACAAATAGCTGTGAAAAGAAGAGAAGTGAAAAGCAAAGGAGAAAAGGAAAGATATCAGCATCTGAATGCAGAGTTTCAAAGAATGCTCAAACTACCGCACAATTGCACTCATCTCACGTGCTAGTAAAGTAATGCTCAAAATTCTCCAAGCCAGGCTTCAGCAATACATGAACTGTGAACTTCCTGATGTTCAAGCTGGTTTGAGAAAAGGCAGAGGACCCAGAGATCAAATAGCCAACATCCGCTGGATAATGGAAAAAGCAAGAGATTTCCAGAAAAACATCTATTTCTGCTTTATTGACTATGACAAAGCCTTTGACTGTGTTGAACACAATAAACTGTGGAAAATTCTGAAAGAGATGAGAATACCAGACCACCTGACCTGCTCTTGAGAAATCTGTATGCAGGTCAGGAAGCAATAGTTAGAACTGGACATGGAACAACAGACTGGTTCCAAATAGGAAAAGGAGTATGTCAAGGCTGTATATAGTCACCCTGCTTATTTAACTTATATGCAGAGTACATCATGAGAAACGCTGGACTGGGAGAAACACAAGCTGGAATCAAGATTGCTGGGAGAAATCTCAATAACCTCAGATATGCAGATGACACCACCCTTATGGCAGAAAATGAAGAGGAACTAAAAAGCTTCTTGATGAAAGTGAAAGTGGAGAGTGAAAAAGTTGGCTTTAAAACTCACTTTCAGATCAGAAAATGAAGATCATGGCATCCGGTCCCATCACATAATGGGAAATAGATGGGGAAACAGTGGAAACTGTGTCAGACTTTATTTTTTTTGGCTCCAAAATCACTGCAGATGGTGATTGCAGCCATAAAATTAAAAGACGCTTACTCCTTGAAAGAAAAGTTATGACCAACCTAGATAGCATATTCAAAAGCAGAGATATTACTTTGCCAGCTAAGGTCCGTCTAGTCAAGGCTATGGTTTTTCCAGTAGTCATGTATGGATGTGAGAGTTGGACTGTGAAGAAGGCTGAGCGCCAAAGAATTGATGGTTTTGAACTGTGTTGTTGGAGAAGACTCTTGAGAGTCCCTTGGACTGCAAGGAGATCCAACCAGCCCTGGGATTTCTTTGGAAGGAATGATGCTAAAGCTGAAACTCCGATACTTTGGCCACCTCATGCGAAGACTTGACTCATTGGAAAAGACTCTGATGCTGGGAGGGATTGGGGGCAGGAGAAGAAGGGGAGGACAGAGGATGAGATGGCTGGATGGCATCAGTGACTCGATGGACGTGAGTCTGAGTGAACTCTGGGAGTTGGTGATGGACAGGGAGGCCTGGCGTGCTGCGATTCATGGGGTCATAGAGAGTTGGACACTACTGAGCAACTGAACTGAACTGAACTGAACTGATGGGACCAGATACCATGATCTTACTTTTCTGAATGCTGAGTTTTAAACCAACTTTTTCACTCTCCTCTTTCACTTTCGTCAAGAGGCTCTTTTGTTCTTCTTCATTTTGTGCCATAATTATGGTGTTATCTGCATATCTGAGGTTATTGAAATTTCTCCCAGTAAATCTGATTGCAGTTTGTGCTTCATCCATCCCAGCATTTCTCATGATGTGCACTGCATATAAGTTAAATAAGGAGGGTGACAATATACAGCCTTGATGTACTCCTTTCCTGGTTTGGAACCAGTCTATTTTCCCATGTCCAGTTCTAACTGTTGCTTCTTGACCTGCATACAAATTTCTCAGAAGGCAGGTCAGGTGGTCTGTTATTCTCACCGCTTGAAGAATTTTCCAGTTTGTTGTGATCCACATAGTCAAAGGAGCTGGCACAATCAATAAAGCAGAAGTAGATGTTTTTCTGAAACTCTTAATTTTTGTTGATCCTACAGATGTTGACAATTTGATCTGTCATTCCTCTGCTTTTTAAAAATTCAGTTTGTACTTTTGGAAGTTCACATTTCATGTACTGTTGAAGCCTGGCTTGGAGAATTTTGAGCATTACTTTGCTAGCATGTGAGATGAGTGCAATTGTACGGTAGTTTAAGCATTCTTTGGCATGGACTTCTTTGGGATTGAAATGAAAACTGACCTTTTCCAGTCCTGTGGCCACTGCTGAATTTTCCAAATTTTCTGGCATATTGAGTACAGCACTTACATAGCATCATCCTTTAGGATTTTAAATAGCTCAACTGGAATTCCATAACCTCCACTAGCTTTGTTCATAGTGATGCTTTCTAAGGCCCACTTGACTTCACATTCCAAGATGTCTGGCTCTAGGTGAGTGATCACACCCTCATGGTTATCTGAGTCCCGAAGATCTTTTTTGCACAGTTCTGTGTCTTCTTGCCACCTCTTCTTAATATCTTCTGCTTCTTTTTGGTCCATACCATTTCTGTCCTTTATTGTGCCCATCTTTGCATGAAATGTTCCCTTGGTATCTCTCATTTTCTTGAAGAGATCTCTAGTCTTACTCATTCTATTGTTTTCCTCTATTTCTTTGCATTGATCACTGAGAAAGGCTTTCTTATCTCTTCTTGCTATTCTTTGGAACTCTGCATACAAATGGATATATCTTTCCTTTCCTCCTTTCCCTTTTATGTCTCTTCTCAGGTATTTTTAAGGCCCCCTCAGACTACCATTTTGCCTTTTTGCATTTCTTTTTCTTGGTGACAGTCTTGATCACTGCATCCTGTACAATGTCATGAACCTCTGTCCATAGTTCTTCAGGCACTCTGTCTGTCAGATAGAATCCCTTGAATCTATTTGTCACTTCCACTGTATAATCATAAGGGATTTGATTTAGGTCATTCCTGTATGGTCTAGTGGTTTTCCCTACTTTCTTGAATTTAAGTCTGAATTCTGCAATAGGGATGCTAAATAAAGTTACTAAAACCTTTAGATATGTTAAGAAAAACAGAGATAATTCAAATTAATAAAATTATAGGAAAGAGGAGCATCAAAACTGATACCACAGAAATAAAAATATTAGAAACTACTCTGAACATTTATGTGCCAACAAGCTAGATAACTTAGAAAAAATAGATAACATTCCTAAAAACATGCAGCTTATCCAAACTGAATCATGAAATAATAGAAAATTTGAACAGATCAATACTAAAAAAGAGATTGAATCAGAAATCTCCCAATAAACAAAACTAAGCGCCGGGTGGCTTCACTAGTGATTTCTATGAAATATTTAAGGAAAAAGTAATGCCCTTTTTCTCAAGTTAAAAAAAAAATTGAACAGGAATGAACTCTTCCAAACTCATTTTATTATGCTAACATTTCTCTGAAACCAAAACCAGACAACGACAGTACAAGAAGAGAAAACTAAAGGCCAGTATACCTTATGAATATGGATGTAAAAATCTTTAACAAAATGTTAGCAAACAACATTCTCTATCAAATTAAAAGGATCATGCACCATGATCATGTGGCACTTACCCTTGGAATGTGAAGATATTTCAAATTAATAAATGTGATATACAATTTTAATACAGTTTTAAAATATTATGATGCTTTCAATAGATGCAGAAATTGCAGTTTAAAAAACCCAACATCTTTTCGTGATGAAAAACTCTCAAAAGAGTGGGAAAGTATTTGAACAAAGTAAAGATCATATGTGACAAGCCCACAGCAAACATCACCCTCAACAATGACAAGATGTAAAAATTTCCTCTCAGATTAGGAACAAGACAAGAATGCCCAGTCCATCACTGTTATTCTACATGGTACTGAAAGTCCTAGCCACAGAGTTATGAAAGAAACATAAAGTCATCCAAATAAGAAAAGTAAAAGTAAAGTAATCTATGCAGATAACATGATCTTATAAGAAAACTCTAAAAACTTTATCCCAAACTGTTAGAACAAATAAATGAATTTAGTGAAGTTGTAGGATATAAAAACATACATTTCTGTACACTAACAATGAACTATGTAAAAGAGAAATTAAGATAATTGTGGCTCACATGATAAAGCATCTGTCTACAATGCGGGAGACCTGGGTTTGATCTGAGTGGATTGATGGAGAAGGAAGTGGCAACCCACTCCAATATTCTTGCCTGGAACATCCCATGGATGGAGGAGCCTGGTAGGCTACAGTCCATGGGGTCGCAAAGAGTTGGACACGACTGAATGACTTCACTTCCACTTCTTTCATTAAAAATAGCATCAAAAATAAACAATACTAGGAATAAATTTAACCAAGGAATTGAAAAACTTGTGCATTTAAAATTATAAGACACTGATGAAAAAATGAATACCAAGTAAATGGAGAGATATTCTGTATTCTTATATAGGGATAAATAATATTATTAAAATGTCCATACTACCCAAAGAGATCTATATATTCAATGCAACCCCTATCTTATCTGTAACAACAAAGCAAAACATGGAGACAAGAAAACCCAAACTTATTTATTGTGCAAGGGTATTATATAAGCATGTGGATACCAGGAGGCAGGAGTCCTTAGCATCAATCCTGAGAATGATATAGCAGGAGTACTGACTGGGAAAATGCATGAGGAAATCTTCCGGGAGTTTGAAATATTCTTTATGTAGATCTGGGTGGTGGGTCCATGAATGTATTGATTTGATAAAATTCATGAAGGTGTACATTTAGGATCTGTGTATTTTATTCTATGTATGCTGCTGCTGCTGCTGCTAAGTCACTTCAGCTGTGTCCAACTCTGTGTGACCTCATAGATGGCAGCCCACCAGGCTCCCCCGTCCCTGGGATTCTCCAGGCAGGAACACTGGAGTGGATTGCCATTTCCTTCTCCAATGCATGAAAGTGAAAAGTGAAAGGGAAGTCGCTCAGTCATGTCCTACTCTTCACGACCCCATGGATTCAAATGAGTAGTTTACTAGTTAATTTGATGAAACAATTTTAAGTTAGGAATAAAGGGAAGAGCTATAGGTGGAAAAGAAGTTTTTCAGACAATACTGCAGCCTACCAGGCTCCTCTGTCCATGGGATTTTCCAGGAAAGAGTACTGGAGTGGGGTGCCATTGGGTATGACCAGCCTCAATTTAAAAAACAGAGACAGAGTAAGAAAAAAAGTAGAACTAGGTAAAAATATGCATATCTGCACATTTGGCTCTGTTGCTTAAAATCTTTAAGTGATTTTGTAACTACATAGATATGAAGACAAAATCCTTACCTCCAGCTATAAGGCCACAATTAGGACCTCATTTGTCCTAGTATTATTTTGCTTTCCCCAACCAATCCTCATACATTCTTTTGTTTCCTTTGATGAAATATATCCTTTTTTTTTTTTAAGTCTACACTCTGAAATGTTGTTCCTATTGTCTAAAAAGGGCTTTCAGGGGGCTTAATGGGGAAAGAATTCACCTGCAATGCAGGAGACACAAGAAATGTGGATTTAATCCCTGAGTCAGGAAAATTTCCTGAAGAAGGGCATGGCAACCACTGCAATATTCTTGCCTGGAGAATCCCATAGACAGAAGAGCCTGGCAGACTGCAGTATTGTCTGAAAAACTTCTTTTCCACCTATAGCTCTTCCCTTTATTCCTAACTTAAAATTGTTTCATCAGGTTAACTAGTAAACTACTCATTTGAATCATTGGTACTTACAAGGGAAAAAATAGTCTTTGTGATACCTTTTCAGTAAAAGTTGTGTTTCAAGGTTACCAAATATCCTCAAATACTGATATCACAAAGAACTTCTTTAAAAATTATAAGCTAATGTAAATGTTTTTTTTTTAATTTTAGTTTTTTATTTTTTAAATTTTAAACTCTTTAATTCTTACATGCATTCCCAAACATGAACCCCCCTCCCACCTCCCTCCCCATAACAACTTTCTGGGTCATCCCCATGCACCAGCCCCAAGCATGCTGCATCCTGCGTCAGACATAGACTGGCGATTCAATTCACATGATAGTATACATGTTAGAATGTCTTCTCCCAAATCATCCCACCCTCTCCCTCTCCCTCTGAGTCCAAAAGTCCATTATACACATCTGTGTCTCTTTCCCTGTCTTGCATACAGGGTCGTCATTGCCATCTTCCTAAATTCCATATATATTAATGTAAATGTTGAGTGATAGAAAACCACAATTTTGCAACTGTAGTAGTAGCACTGGCTATTGTTTACCTGCTAAAGCTTCATGTAAGAAGAAAAATCAACTGGTTCTCATATGATGAATAAGATTACTCTGGAATGTACTATACTATTGGAGCCCAATAGTATAGAAACAAATAAATAAATAGAGGCCACTCATATAATGAAAGGTACATAAATAAAAAAGTGATGATGGTGGTGGTTTAGTCACTAAGGTCTACCATTCTTTTGCAACACAATGGACCTAGCCTGCCAGTCTCCTCTGTCCATGGGATTTCCCAGGGAAGAATACTATAGTGGGTTGCCATTTCCTTCTCCAGGGTATCTTCCTGACCCAGGAATCAAATTTGAGTCTCCTGCATTTGTAAGTGGATTCTTTTCCCCTGAGCCACCAGGGAAGCACTTGTAGAAGTGATAACCAAGTATAATTATTAGACACTAAAAATATTAGGTCAAAGGTCAGTTGATAACTGGACTTCACATGGAGCTGAGATATTGTCTCAGCCTAATTGCTGGTTTGGGGAGTATAACCTCACATTGAAGAGATCTTGCTAGTTCTATATTAACCCAGTGGCTCTCCTGGTGGCTCAGACAATAAAGAATCTGCCTACAATGCAGAAGACTTGGGTTCCATCCCCGGGTTGGGAAGATCCCCTGGAGGAGGAAATGGCAACCCACTCCAGTATTCTTGCCTGGAGAGTTCCATGGACAGAGGAGGCTGGGGGCTAAATCCATAGTGTCACAAAGAGTTGGACACAGCTGAGCGATTAACATTTTAATTTTTACTACAGTAACCCAGAGATCAAGTTTAAAATAACTGATAATTAGAAAACCTACACTAGGGCTTTCCTGGTGGCTCAGATGGTAAAGAATCTGCCCACCGTGTGGGAGACCCAGGTGAAATGCCAGTGTCTATAGGTTACTTTTAAAATTTAGCAAAAAGGATAAAATAAATATGGCAAAATATAAACAGCATTTCTAACTTAATAATAAATCTCTTTATCAGATGGATTTCTCTGCTCCTCCACCCTGAGTTGACCAAGTACAGGCCTATGAAAACACAGTGGCATACGCTTTACATAGCACTTATTACAATCATAATTACTCATTTCTTTAAAGTTTATATTCTACACTGGGCAATAAGGCTCATCCTATTTTATAAAATACTGTTTGCAAGTGTTCGATAACTATTTCTTAATGAAAAACATGAAGCACATGGATAATTTCCAATTCTCTAATCATTTAGTTTCTTATTTTTTCCATATTTTTTCTTTCATGTTGGATAAACTACCCTATTAATCTCAACTTTATATGCTACAACTTTGTAAATCTCTACTCAAATGTTACCTCTCTGTAAAGTTTTCTCTTATCTTACCAAATAAAAATAATTTTTATCCTCTGTATGATTATTACTGTATCATTACCAAACCAAGACGGTCAACCTGTGTAACTAGATATTTACTTGTGTCTGTAATTACACTGTGTATCCATAAAAACAGGGGCTGTGCCTTTCATTCTGCTTCTTTCTCCTAAACACTCTATTAATTTGTATACCGTATAATAAATAATCTTTGATTTGGGTTCATATCAGTATGTGCACAACAACACACCTTTATTATAGTACTTTTTAAGGTTCTAGTATTCTTTCATGACAAAATATTGAGGGATGTTTCCAATTGCTTTGCAGTATTTTTTCATAACTATTTCATAATATTAAGTAATACAATAGGATTAACCACTTCCTTAGACAAATCCAATCTTTTATCACTAATGTGCAGTCCCAGACTGATCTGTGCCAGAGCAAAAGTCCACAGAATGCAGAAGAAGGGAGCCAAGAAAAAATAATAAGAAATTGAAGCAGATTTTTAAAGCACTGAGATGTTGCCTATCACATTGGCTGTCATATCCCAGAGACAATAGAAAAGCTTTCAGAGAAGGGATTCAAAAGCACAGGAGATGAAAGGAAAGCCTATAGACATGGGAGGACAATCACAGACCAATACCCAAAATGAACAGTCATTGTTGTGTTTTTGTTGGGTTGACACCTAAGGGAAGGCTCTTCCTGTTAACATCTGTCTGTCAGTTTCTGGTAATCTGTATTATATTGATTATATGTGTATGCACATAGCATTAACTTATATTCTACAGCTTTCTCCTGCTTGCTTTTGGTTATTCCCACCACCCACTCACCACTAGAACCAAACGAAAAGAGAACAAAGGAAAAGAGGACAAAATTCCCTCAGTTGGATTTTCACAAAATAAGTAGTTAAGGAAGGAGAAGCACACCTCCCCAGTCTCTGCCTGCCTGGGTACGTGGTCCTCCTTTACACAATGCTTTATGAGGCCATGGGAGTGGGATTCAGATCTCAATGACCACCTCAGGCAAGGTAAGCTTGACTTAGTGTTTTAGGGAAGTAAATAAACTGTTCTCAATTTAGTGCCTTATTAACAGGAGAAGGCCAACTTCTTCATTCTTTGTTCCTAAGAATGAAGGAAGATCCTACAGGTAGGAAGCATCACATAACAGAACTTTGTGTTTTCTGCTAGCTATTGCTATTTTATTCTTTGTTTTCCCCAGAAGCTTTGCATACATGAGTACTAAGCCAGTTCATTTGCGTCCAACTCTGTGTGACTCCATGGACTGTAGCCCAGTAGACTCCTCTGTCCATTGCATTCTGCAGGCAATAAAACTGGGGTAGATGGCTGCCCTCCTCCAGGGGATTTTCCTGAACCAGGGATAGAATGAACATTTATGTCTCCTGCACTGGCAGGCAGATTCTTTACCACTAATGCCATTCAGGAAACCCCCTCAGAAGCATATGATTTCTCAACTTAGCTTTGTTTTCATTGTCTTTCATATACCTGAGAACCAGTGATCAAATTGTCAACAACCACTGGATCATAGAAAAAGCAAGAGAGTTCCAGGAAAATATCTACTTCTGCTTTATTGACTATGCCAAAGCCTTTGACTGTGTGGATCACAATAAACTGTGAAAAATTCCTAAAGAGATGAGGATACCAGACCCCCTTATCTGCCTCCTTAGAAATCTGTATACAGGTCAAGAAGCAACAGTTAGAACCGGACATGGAACAACAGATTGCTTCCGAATCAGGAAAGGAGTATGTCAAGGCTGTATATTGTCACCCTGCTTATTTAACTTATATGCAGAGTACATCATGCATGATGCCGATCTGGATGAAGCACGAGCTGGGATCAAGACTGCCAGGAGAAATATCAATAACCTCAGATATGCAGATGACACCACCCTTATGGCAGAAAGTAAAAAGAAACTAAAGAGCCTCTTGATGAAAGTGAAAGAGGAGAGTGAAAAAATTGTCTTAAAACTCAACATTCAAAAAACTAAGATCATGGCATCTGGTCCCGTCACTTCATGGCAAATAGATGGGGAAACATTGGGAACAGTGAGAAACTTTATTTTATTAGGCTCCAAAATCACTGCAGATGGTGACTGCAGCCATGAAATTAAAAGATGCTTGATCCTTGGAAGAAAATCTATGACCAACCTAGCTAGCATGTTAAAAATCAGAGATATTACTTTGCTGACAAAGGTCCTTCTAGTCAAAGCTATGGTTTTTCCAGTAGTGTATGGATGTGAGAGTTGGACCATAAAGAAAGCCGAGTGCCAAAGAATTGATACTTTTGAACTGTGGTGTTGGAGAAGACTCTTGAGAGTCCCTTGGACTGCAAGGAGATCAAACCAGTCCGTCCTAAAGGAAATTGGTCCTGAATATTCATTGGAAAGACTAATGCTGAAGCTGAAACTCCAATATTTTGGCCACCTGATGTAAAGAGCTGACTCATTGTAGAAGACTCTGGTGCTAGGAAAGATTGAAGGCAGGAGGAGAAGGGGTGACAGAGGATGAGATCACTGACTCCTCACTGATAGACAGCATCACTGAACTCGATGGACTTGAGTTTGACCAAGCTCCAGGAGTTGGTGATGGACAAGGAAGCCTGACGTGCTGCAGTCCATGAAAACACAAAGAGTCAGACACGACTGAATGACTGAACTGAACTGATACACCCTGAAAATCCTACTTTCATCAAGTAGAAATGGAGTTTTAGAATCATTTAGACCATAATTTTCTTACACTGTATTTTATACAATATTCTAGCAGCTGTATTTTGGAAGAAAATGTGATGGCTCACATATATATTAAATAGTTTATAATTTGATTGTTTAGGAAACGAAGACCAAAGAAGAGCAAATTATGAACCAAGTCTAGGTGTGTTCTTTACCACTGTGCCACCTGGGAAGCTCTAGTCATTATAGCAGTAGAGAACAAGAAGGTATAAGCCAACTTACCCAAATTTTGTGAGCAATATAATCAACCTGACTTGCTAAGGAAAGATCTGTTTAGGTTATTTAGTAGATAAAAAAATGATCTGTCTTCAGCCCTAAAAATAAGTTTCAAGGATATTTTAGTTATCTCCCAATGTCAAGATAATTTTATTCTTGTTTTCTTGTGGAAACCTGGAGTCTAAATATAGGATTTTAGAAGACAAGGTCCTGAATCAATATATAGTTCACAACCACAGTGCAACAGTGTGGGACTGTGTCCAATCACTAATAAAACAAAGCAAAGGAAAATTGAAGCAGGAGAATATAATAGGGCTATAATTTGACAACATATCATTTATAGAATTCTCTTCTTTCACAAGTTCAGTTCAGTTCAGTTCAGTTGCTCGGTCATGTCCAACACTTTGTGACCCCATGGATTGTAGCATGCCAGGCTTCCCTGTCTGTCACCAACTCCCGGAGCTTGCTCAAACGTATTCCATCGAGTCAGTGATGCCATCCAAAAAATCTCATGCTCTGTCATCCCCTTCTCCTCCTGCCTTCAAACTTTCCCTGCATCAGGGTCTTTTCCAATGAGTCAGTTCTTCACATCAGGTGGCTAAAGTATTGGAACTTCAGTTTCAGCATCAGTCCTTCCAATGGAAGGAAGGACTCTTTCATCAAGTGAATTATAATTTCAATTCAGCTTTATACATGAGAATTGATGCTGTTTAACTGTCTCCTATTAGAGAAAAATTAAACTGAAGCATATGAAAAATCTATTTCTTTACATGTCTATAAATTTTGCAAAATAAAATATTTACTGTTAATAAATATTAAGGAGTGCTGTATTAGCTTTCAAGGTTTCAGCATTTCTTTTTTTCCAAAATCATCAGAATTAGAAAACATGCCTTTCCTCTTCTGAGGACATTCTGAAATGTGTGGCCTGAGAATTGTGAATTGAACCCAAACTGTTGGTCTTTATTTATCAGTTTTTTGAAGATTATGCACTGTCTCTAAGGGGAAGAATTTTGCTTTCACACCGGGTACTGAATGTTAACAGCATACCATTTTAAATGTTTCCATGCAAAATCAGAAACCTGAGTGAATTGCCACTATAATAATTTAACTGCATAAGATAAGAGAACATCTTGAGCATAACTTTTGAGATTTTTAATAAATCAATCTTGATATCTGGAGTTAGTTGAAGCACAGTGCTGCCAGTCTGCAATATGATGAAGTAGCTTGCAGCAAAGCCATGCTCCTGCTGGGAACCACCAGAAGAGTCAGATAAAATATAAAATCATTTGGAATCCATTGCAGAGTTGCTGAAGAAACTGGCTCTTGAGAGGCCAAAATCTTGGAGAAAGGGAATCCCAGGAGTTACTTTTCTACTCAGGATATTTGCTAATATAGAACTGAAGGCTGCTAAAATGGGAATACAACAAAGAATTAGCAGAACAAGGCAAACTGTTTTCAACCTCAGAAGGGCAAGTGAGATAAACTTTACTGCTGACCCCTGATTCAATAAGCCAAAATCTTGAGAAAGGAGATGTAGGAAAGTATTGTCAAACTCAAGGGGTTCCTTCCTTGATGCATTTGCTGAAATTTTGACAAAGGAAGAGCAAGATGCTAAAAACTAAGCATAAGCCACCAAAAAAGCAGAGCGGAGTTATCAGTAGCCTTAAGCTGATTAAGAGATGAAAATCAAAGTATA
Organism: Ovis canadensis; assembly: GCF_042477335.2. Classification (NCBI taxonomy): domain Eukaryota; kingdom Metazoa; phylum Chordata; class Mammalia; order Artiodactyla; family Bovidae; genus Ovis; species Ovis canadensis. The sequence goes on along the minus strand of NC_091269.1, from coordinate 29,598,846 downwards.
CTAAATATATAAAATAAAAGGAATCCTATAAAATAGTTGGTATCCCTGGAAATTTACACCCTACAGTATGGGGCAAAGCAGAGGTAGAAGTCATACCGAAAGTTTTGAGCTAAAAGTCTGATTGAATTAAGGTGATCCCAGTGGCTCCTACTATTCTGTGAGTGTGCGCTAAATTGCTTCAGTTGTGTTTGACTCTTTGTGACTCTAGGGACGGTAGCCCATCAGGTTCCTCTGTCCAGAGATTCTTTAGGCAAGAATACCGGAGTGGGTTTCCACATCCTCCTGCAGGAGTTCTTCCGGACTCAGGGATAGAACAGTGTCTCTTTAGTCTCCTGCTTCGGCAGGTGGGTTCTTTACCACAAGCACCACCTGGGAAGTCCTAGTACTATTTCATATTCAACATTTTCTGTATTATTCTATTTCCTATGTTAAATATTTCCTTCTCAACTGTCTCCTTCTCCATCAGCTTTCCAACATAATCAATTATATCCCATCCTCATAAGGTTACACAGAGGCAGGGGAGCTTTTTTTATCTTCCCACTCCAACAGTACCTTCACTCCCTTTTTCCCTTTCCTCAGATTCCACTTACTTCTGAACCCAAGGCAATCCTATTTCCATTCCTACTATGCAGCCAACCACTAAAATTGCTCTTGTCAAAGACTCCAATAATGTCTATGACCCTCCATATTCCTGGTGATGCTCATTATTAGTCCAGTGGCTTTTTATATCATTTCAATTTAAAAAATGTACTACTCTTCTTTTCTGCCTAACTTTCCCCCTAACTTTCTGCTTCTTCCTTCTGGTCACTTTGAACCATTCTTCTTCTTATTCTTCCTCTTATTTCTTATTCCAATCCAAAATTGATAATGTAACTTTCTTTTCCTTCAAATTTCTATATGATTCTAACAGTTCCACTTAGTTTCAGATATCACATATCTGATGCTAACTGCTAAATCTAAGACTTGCTTGAGACATATGTTACACTTCTAGTTACACACACCTAAATATTTGGAAAATTAAATATTCTTCAAATTTACTATACCCAAAACAAATAAACTGTAGCAATAAACTGATGGTCCTTCAAATTTTACTACTACATTCTAGAACCTGATATCTGCCCCACCCACCCACCCAATATCTCAGCAGTCTGTCCTCTTTTCACCATCTGTAGGCCCATCACTATCAAATTTTTCTTGACTGTGGTTGTGGTCTGATAATAGTCTCTGCACATCTACTCTTGAGAACCTCTAGACCATTTTTCCAGACAAGTCATAGGAGTCTCTTACATACTACAGACCCTATCATGTAGTTCTCTATTTAAATACTTCAATAACTATTTAAATATTTAAATAACTTTAAATAACTTCTATTTAAATATTTCAATAACTTTAGCTTTAAGGACAAAATCTGGTCACTGTCAACGCTTCTGGAATGAGGATATGCAATTCTTCCTTCTCTTTATTCCAGTCAAATTGTCCAACTTTCATTTCTTTAAATGAACCATATTCCCTTCTCTCTCTCTCTCTTCTTAAAATTCCTTTAAAAAATATTTATTTATTTGGCTGAAACTGATCTTTAGTTGTGGCATGTGGGATCCAGTTTCCAAACCAGGGATCGAACCCGGGTCTCTCCACTGGGAGTGTGGATCACCACTGAAGTCACTGAACCCTGCTCCCATTGGCCTGAAAGAGTTTCGCCCTTTCCAAATCTTTTGTCTACTGAGCTAATTAACTCCTTACCATCTTTCCAGTCACAGTACAAATGCCACTGCCTTTGGAAAGTTTTCCTTAATGTCCTCTGGCATGATTATGTTTTTTATGGTTTTCAATTTATGTTTTTCTGGAAAGGAATATTTTTTTTTTTGTATTTGATTAATTCCTACCCGTCACATGTCCACCACCCCAACCCCAAACAGACTGATAATTTCATAAGGATAAAGGATCAAGTTTATTTTGTTTCCATTGCATCCCCAGTATCAAGTTAGTTCCAATAAGTAGTAGACACTCAATACATGTAAAATAAGTGAGTGCAAATGAAACAGATGGCTAAGAAGGTAATAATACGTAAATGATTAAGAGCCCTCTGTTAGCTACCATATTCAGGTACTTTTCTGCTTTCAGCTTTCTTGGATAGTCAACTTTCCTTTCCAAATACGAGGTCTTCTCCTTCTTTTATCCACATCTACCCAGACTATCATGGAACACTGGAAAGAGATTAGGGTGCCATAATATTTTTCAGGTTTAACCTTCTCCCTCTCTTAACCACAATACTCATACATGTGCACACCGGCTCACACACATTCAGATAAGGACACATACATGAAAAGTCAACTTTGGGGAAAAAGGAAAGGCTTTATTGTATTTAGGATATAGTTTTCCCAGAATCCTCCAATTTCCTAATATTATTTTTTTCTAATTAGCGTACAACAAATATTAGAGTTAAAATACAGACTCTTTTTAGAATATTCTATTGACTCATAACTGAACTGACTCATTAGTTTTCTAAAGAATCAATTCAAGATATTGGCCTTTATTTTCTGTTAGATTTTTTTCCTTGCAATTTTTCCTTTTTCCCCTTAAAAAATAAAATAAATTTAAAAATTAAGATATGTTAGAAAATGATATATTTGAAATATTGCTCTTTTAAAATCTTCAATTTTCTAAGTACTTCTGTCCTTAAAATGTTTCCTAAGAAAATGCCTGGCTGTCATTCAATCTTCAAGTGAGATTAATATTCTAGAGTAATTTATTTAATATTCTTATTTTCATAAATGGAAGAATAAGGAAGGGAACCTGAAAAAACACCAGGAAATATTATTTTATTATTTGTCATTGTAACCAATACATATACACTACTACTATTTAGGGCAGAATGTTGAACATATAAGTATTCTTATATGTCTGACCTGATAAAGTTAATATTCTCTTACAGATGACTGACAACCAATGAGCTTCTTTATATAGTTTATCAATTTATATTATTGAAAGAAATATTCGGATAGTATATAGTAGTCCTCTTGTATCCAGAGTTTTGGTTTCTAAGGTTTCAGTTATCCATAGTCAACCATGGTCAGAAAATATTAAATGAAAAAAATCCAGAAATAAATAATTCATTATATTTAAATTCCATGCTATTCTGAGGAGTGAGATGAAATCTTATGCCATTCTGCTCCACCCCACCTGAAACATGAATCATTCCTTTTTCTAGCACATCCCATCCATTAGTCACTTAGTATCAGCTGGGTTATCGGATCTTCTGTCTAGGTATCACAGTGCTTGTGTTCAAATAATCCTTATTTCATTAAATGGTCCCAAAGCACAAGAGCAGTGATGCTAGTAATTCAGATATACCAGAAAGAAGCTGCAAAGTGAAAATTTTAAAGTTCTACATTTAATAAGGAAAGAAAAAATTATTATATTGATATTGCTAAAATGTTATGATAAGAATGAATTTATATCTTTGAAATTGAAGAATGAAAAGAAATTCATGCTAATTTTGCTGTCACACCTCAGACTGCATAAGTTATGGCTACAGTGCCTGAGAAGTGCTTGGTTAAGATGAAACAGCATTATATTTGTACAAAATATTCTGAAAGAGATAGACTACATTAAACTTTTATTATAGTATACTGTTAAAACTGCTCTATTTTATTATTAGTTATTGTTGTTAATCTCTTACTGTGCCTAATTTATAAATTAGACTTTATCATAGGTATGTTTTTGTAGGAAGAAACATAATATAGATATGATTTGGTGCTCTCTAAGTATCCACTCGGAGAAGGTGATGGCACCCCACTCCAGTACTCTTGCCTGGAAAATCCCATGGATAGAGGAGCCTGGTAGGCTGCAGTCCATGGGGTCGCGAAGAGTCGGACACGACTGAGCGACTTCCCTTTCACTTTTCACTTTCATGCATTGGAGAAGGAAATGGCAATCCACTCCAGCGTTCTTGCCTGGAGAATCCCAGGGACGGGGGAGCCTGGTGGGCTGCCGTCTATGGGGTTACACAGAGTCGGACACGACTGAAGTGATTTCGCAGCAGCAGCAGCAAGTATCCACTGGGGATCTTGGAACATATACCCTGTTAATAAAGGTACGATAGCTCTTTGGAAAGTTCAGAAAACATGTATATTGCTTTCTTTGGAGGACGTTGCTGTCTTTTGCAATCTTTGATACTCTAATATGTGTTAGTAGCAGAAGAAGCAACACCTACTTGACTTTTTCTGTTCTAAAAATCTCTTTTTTCCTATAAAATTAATTGGACATTTTCCCTTTTATCTTGAAGATCATAAAGTCCAATATCTATCAGAATCTTTACTCACAGAGGATAGAGAATTGATTCCATTTGAATGGATGTTGAGTTCTCTATAAATTATAACGTTTGTTTTCTCATTAACCATACAGTTTATTGTAGTCATTGCTTATAATTAACAGCTAACATTCCCAGAAACATTTATGCCTTTTATATTTGAATTCTCCTGGTTATTCTATTTACAGCATAATTTTTAGACTAATGGATGTGAAGTACATTAAAATAGCATTTTTATGAATAATTACTATTATTCCCAAAGTGAGGGCTCATTGTTTTAACACTTGTTTATCAATATGGAATTTGTTATAACGTTTTTACTTAATTATGCTTCCTTTTTTCCAAGATTATCCCTAAAAAATACAAAATCAGTGAAGCATATTTTCAGTACTCCCAGAAGCTAGTTTTATTCCTTTTGTCCTACTTCCAGGAGCCCAGTGCCTCTCTGTTATATGCTACAAACACAATCTCCAAACTGTACTAAAAATTGTATTTTCCCACCAGATAACTGACTGATAGTGTAAAAGTTGTAACTTCTAAAGTTTAATTACACTTAATTAGTATTAGCGATGATAATACCTGATTTTTATTCATTGCTTCCTACAGGCAATCTAAGTACTTTTCAAGTAATAGAAAGGTGAGTGCCTTCTTCTTTTTTTTGCTGTTTCTCCAGATTAAATTTCATGAATTGCACATTAGTAAAATATTTTCAATGATCTAATGATGTGCAACATAATATCACTTCTGAACCACTGGGTTAGAGAGGTGGTTGAAAGTATATTACATTCTCCAAAAAAAAAAAAGAAAGAAACAAAAAAAAACAGAAAAAAACTACTATGGTTGTGGGTTGGTGCAGTTTCAGAAAGCTCCAGTGCTATTCCAAAGGCATGGGTTTTATTTTTCCTAATGATAATGATGAAGAGAAAAAAAAATAATCAAAGATTTTATGTTGACATACATAAAAAGAAAAGAGACAAGAAAATAAAGCAGAAGTGAGGCAAACAAAAGATTAAAAAATAGACTAATAGGCAGCCAAATTTATCTTGGAAAATTAACATGGATGTACCCTCCTTTCCACCTACTCTTGTCAAGTCTACAAAAATATGAATGGTAATAGGAAAAGAAATCAAAGACGTGACAAAATCTTAGAGCTAGAAATGTGCTTAAGATATAACCTTATCCAACTCAGGTCACTTTCCAGGTCACTTACACAGAAATTAAGTGGCCACAGCCACAGGCTAATTGGCAGCAGAATGGAGACTGAACTCAGGTCTTCTGAATTTCACATTGTATTTTGGTGGTGGCATACTGCCTGAATTCTTTTCAGGCATTTTATAATAAATGGATTATTATTTAGAGTCTGTTAGGTGCTTCTAATTTGCCTGGACACTGCCCTGACTGGGAGTGACTGTGAGTGACTGCCTGCTGTGACTGTAAGACTTGCAGCACAGTTCAGGTCAGTTCAGTCATGTCCAACTCTTTGCGACCCAATGAATCGCAGTACACCAGGCCTCCCTGTCCATCACCAACTACTGGAATCTACCCAAACTTGTGTCTATCGAGTCGGTGATGCCATCCAGCCATCTCATCCTCTGTCGTCCCCTTCTCCTGCTGCCCCCAATCCTTCCCAGCACTAGGGTCTTTTCCAAGGAGTCAACTCTTCACATGAGACGGCCAAAATATTGGAGTTTCAGCTTCAACATCAGTCCTTCCAATGAACACCAAGGACTGATCTCCTTTAGGGTGGACTGGTTGGATCTCCTGGCAGTCCAAGGGAATCTCAAGTCTTCTCCAACACCACAGTTCAAAAGCATCAATTCTTCGACACTCAGCTTTCTTCACAGTCCAACGCTCATGTCCATACATGACCAGTGGAAAAACCATAGCCTTGACTAGACGGACCTTAGCCGGCAAAGTAATGTCTCTGCTTTTCAATACGCTATGTTGGTCATAACTTTCCTTCCAAGGAGTAAGAAAGGAAAGTTAATTTAATTTCATGGCTTCAATCACCATCTGCAATGATTTTGGAGCCCCCCAAAATAAAGTCTGACACTGTTTCCACTGTTTCCCCATCTATTTCCCATGAAGTGATGGGACCGGATGCCATGATCTTCGTTTTCTGAATGTTGAGCTTTAAGCCAACTTTTTCACTCTTCTCCTTCACTTTCATCAAGAGGCTCCTTAGTTTCTCTTCACTTTCTGCCATAAGGGTAGTGTCATCTGCATATCTGAGGCTATTGATATTTCTCCTGGCAATCTTGATTCCAGCTTTTGCTTCTTCCAGCCCAGCATTTCTTATGATATACTCTGCATTTAAGTTAAATAAGCAGGGTGACAATATACAGCCTTGACATACTCCTTTTCCTATTTGGAACCAGTCTATTTTTATATGTCCAGTTCTAACTGTTGCTTCCTGACCCTCATACAGGTTTCTCGAGAGACAGGTTAGATGGTCTGGTATTCCCATCTCTTTCAGAATTTTTCACAGTTTATTGTGATCCACACAGTCAAAGGCTTTGGCACTTGCAGCACAGATAGATAGATAAGATGGAGGAGGAATCTTGAGATTGTTGAAACCCTGGAGAGGGCCTGTCTAACCAAGCCCCAGGCTTAACTACATTCCAAGTTTTATACAACAAAACAAACAGCATTAACATGAAACCAGAGCTACAATTTGGTCACAGGTTGATGATCATATCAGTTTGTTACCATCCTGGGATTACAACCAGGAGGCCTGAACTGCAATCTTTGAAGTCTCATCCATGGAGCAAATGCATTGCTTGGGAGCTTTTCCCAACTGGGACTCCAAAGATGCTGTGATATAGGACTTCCCAGCACTGATTAAGTCTGTATGTTGGTCAAAACCCAGTTTGGTGATGTATCCTCTACTCTTTCTAATTCTCCTCTCTTTTAATGTTAGTGTATTGAAAGTAAGCTAGATAATTCTAATAAATATTTGTATTACTTATTTGTATATAATGAATGGCTTATTTTGTTACCAAATCCTTTTGTTGGAGGAGTGTGTAATTTCCTCAGTTCTGTCTCACTGCAGCAAAATTTAAAGTGGAGGACCTGTGTTATGGCTCAGTTACAACTCAGTTTAAATGGCGGACCAGTGTAACAGCTTGCTTACAGCTCAGTTTTATTTGGCATGCAAAGAAAAATACACCCTCAAAGCATGGGGGTTGGTTGACCCAAAAGAAGCTTGGAGCTCAATTTTGGCACCTGTTTTTATATATATATATTTTTCTTTTTCTCTTCTTCCTGAGCCTGCCCTATGTAAACTGGGCTAGCCAAGAGGACTGTTTGCTTCACCTGAGGTTCTCACTCTGGTCCTTGGACCTTCCTTTGTTCTATTTTCATGGACTTTTTCCTTTCTTTGTCTTTTAGCCACCTCTATTTTGTACTCTTTTTTCCTATTCTAACTACTTAACATTTCTCAAGAGATGAGAAGCCCAGTTTTTTTGGAAATAGGGGCATTGAGGTCTCTCTGGCTACTTCTGCTGAGCTGGGATGGCAAGGGGCATCGGGCATCCCATTCTTGCTAATCTCAAGCCTCAGAATCCTTATGGTGGTGTCCATTTAAGGGTGAGTGACATTTCCTGTGGTCAGGTATAGTTGTATAAATACTTTTTGAACTGACACTGCATGTTGTAGCTTGTTGACCTGGACAGAGACAAAATGGGTTCGACAGTTAATAATACATGGAGCAAACATAAGCAACATCATATGGTAATGCTGCTAAGTCGCTTCAGTCTCGCCCAACTCTGTGTGACCCCATAGACGGCAGCCCACCAGGCTCCCCCATCCCTGGGATTCTCCAGGCAAGAACACTGGAGTGGGTTGCCATTTCCTTCTCCAATGCATGAAAGTGAAAAGTGAAAGTGAAGTCGCTCTGTTGTGTCTGATTCCTAGCAACCCCATGGACTGCAGCCCACGAGGCTCCTCCATCCATGGGATTTTCCAGGCAAGAGTACTGGAATGGGTTGCCATTGCCTTCTCTGCAATATGGTGATAGCCAACTCCAAATCTCCTTTTTCCAGGGAAGGATCCCCCAAAGAGATACGTGTAGCCACCCCAAGGACTCTCTGGCTCATTATTTGAGATGTCATATGACCTGAATGTTTTTATTGAGGACAGTGAGACTTTTTTTTCTTTTAACTTGACTAGAGGTATTTACTCAGAAATAACACATATCATTTAAGATGGCTTAAGTTCCTCCTTGTTCAGGGATCAGGAGACCTATCTCCTGTGTATTTTGGAGTACAATCACTGACAAGCTGTGTTGGCTCTTTAGAGTTATTCTGAGAAATCTCCAGAAAGAATGAAGAGACGGAGCCAAAGCTAAAACAAAAACCCAGTTGTGGATGTGAATGGTAATGGAAGTAAACTCTGATGCTGTAAAACACAGTATTGCATATGAACCTGGAACCATGAATCAAGACAAATTGGAAGTAGTCAAACAGAAGATGGCAAGAGTGAACATCAACATTTTGGGAATCAGCAAAGTAAAAATGGACTGGAATGGGTACATTTAACTCAAATGACCATTATATCTACTACTCTGGGCGAGTCCCTTAGAAGAAATGGAGTAGCCATCATAGTCAACAAAAGAGTCTGAAAGGCAGTACTTCGATGCAATCTCAAAAGTTACAGAATGATCTCTGTTTGTTTCCAAGGCAAACTATTCAATATCACAATAATCCAAGTCTATGCCCAACAAGTAATGCTAAAAAAGCTGAAGCTGAATGGTTCTATGGAGACCTACAAGACCTAGAACTAACACCCCAAAAGATGTCCTTTTCATTATAGGCGATTGGAATACAAAAGTGGGAATTCAAGAGATACCTGGAGTAACAGGCAAGTTTGGCCTTGGAGTACAAAACAAAGCAGGTCAAGGCTAACAGAGTTTTGACAAGAGAGTGTACTGGTCATAGCAAACACCCTCTTCCAACAACACAAGGGAAGACTCTACACATGGATATCACCAGATGGTCAACTCCAAAATCAGATTGATTATATTCTTTGCAGCCAAAGATGGAGAAGCTCTATACAGTCAGCAAAAAAAAAAAAAAAAAAAAAAAAAAAAAAGACCTGAACTTGATCTTCAACTACTTATTGCCAAATTCAGAAGAAAATTCAAGAAAGTAGGGAAAACCACTAGACCATACAAGTGTGACCTATATCAAATCCCTTACGATTATACAGTAGAAGTGACAAATAGATTCAAGGGATTGAATCTGATAGAGTGCCTGAAGAACTATGGAGAGAGGTTCATGTCATTGGTGGTGATCAAACCATCCCCAAGAAAACGAAATGCAAAAAGGCAAAATGGTTGTCTGAGGAGGCCTTGCAAATAGCTGAGGAAAGAAGAGAAGCCAAAGCCAAAGAAGAAAAAGGAAAATACCCATTTGAATGCACAGTCCCAAGAATAGCAAAGAGATAAGAAAGCCTTCCTCAGTGATTAATGCAAAAAAAAAAAAAAAAAAAAAAAGAGGAAAACAACAGAATGGGAAAGATTAGAGATCTCTTCAAGAAAATTACAGATACCAAGGGAATATTTCATGCAAAGATGGGCTCAATAAAGGACAGGAATGTTAGGGACCTAACAGAAGCAGAAGATATTAAGAAGAGGTGGCAAGAATACACAGAACTACACACAAAAAAGATCTTCATGAGCCAGATAATCACGATGGTGTTATCACTCACCTAGAGCCAGACACTCTGGAATGTGAAGTCAAGCAGGCCTTCAGTTCAGTTCAGGTCAGTCGCTCAGTCGTGTCTGACTCTTTGCAACCCACACACCAGTCCTCCCTGTCCATCACCAACTCCCAGAGTTCACTCAGACTCACGCCCATCAAGTCAGTGATGCCATTCAACCATCTCATCCTCTATCATCCCCTTCTCCTCCTGCTCCCAATCCCTCCCAGCATCAGAGTCTTTTCCAATGAGTCAACTCTTCACATGAGGTGGCCAAAGTACTGGAGTTTCAACTTCAGCATTATTCCCTCCAAAGAAATCCCAGGGCTGATCTCCTTCAGAATGGACTGTTTGGATCTCCTTGCAGTCCAAGGGACTCTCAAGAGTCTTCTCCAACACCACAGTTCAAAAGCATGAATTCAGAAGCATCATTACAAACAAAGTTAGTGGAGGTAATGAAATTCCAGTTGAGCTGTTTCAAATCCTAAAAGATGATGTTGTGAAAGTGCTGCTCTCAATATGCCAGCAAATTTGGAAAATTCAGCAGTTGCCACAGGACGGGAAAAGGTCAGTTTTCATTCCAATACCACAGAAGAAGGGCAATGCCAAAGAATGTTCAAACTACCACACAATTGCACTCATCTTACACACTAGTAAAGTAATGCTCAAAATTCTCCAAGCCAGGCTTCAACAGTAAGTGAACTATGGACTTCCAGATGTTCAAACTGGATTTGGAAAAGACAGAGGAGCCAGAGATCAAATTGCCAACATCTGTTGGATCATCAGAAAGGCAAGAGATTTCCAGAAAAACATCTACTTCTGCTTTATTGACTATGCCAAAACTTTGACTGTGAGGATCACAAAAAACTGAAAAATTCTGAAAGAAATGGAAATACCAGACCACTTGACCTGCCCCCTGAGAAATTGGTATGCAGGTCAGGAAGCAACAGTTAGGACTGGACATGGAACAACAGACTGGTCCAAATCGAGAAAAGAGTACATCAAGGCTGCATATTGTCACCCTGTTTATTTAACTTATATGCAGAGTACATCATGAGAAATGCTGGATTAGATGAAGCACAAACTGGAATCAAGTTTGCCGAAAGAAATATCAATAACCTCAGATACGAAGATTTCACCACACTTATGGCAGAATAAGAAGAACTAAAGAGTATCTTGATGAAAGTGAAAGAGGAGATTGAAAAAGTTGGTTTAAAACTGAACATTCAGAAAAGTAACATCATGGCATCCAACCCATCACTACATGGCAAATAGATGGGTAAACAAAGGTAATAGTGACAGACTTTGTTTTCTTGGGCTCCGAAATCACTGCAGATGGTGACTGAAGCCATGAAATTAAAAGACACTTGCTCCTTGGAAGAAAAGCTATGGGCAACCTACACAGCATATTAAAAAGCAGAGATATTACTTTGGCAACAAAGGTCCATCTAGTCAAAGCTATGGTTTTTTCAATAGTCATGTATTGATGTGAGAGTTGGACTGTAAAGAAAGCTGAGCACCGAAGAATTGATGCTTTTGAACTGTGATGTTGCCTGTGGTGGATTCATGTTGATGTATGGCAAAACCAATACAATACTGTAAAGTAATTAACCTCCAATTAAAATAAATAAATTTATATTTAAAAAAAAAGACTCTTGAGAGTCCCTTGGACTGCAGAAGTTCCAACTAGTCCATTCTAAAGAAATCAGTCCTGAATATACATTGGAAGTAGTGATGCTGAACTTGAAACTCCAACACTTTGGCCATCTGATGCGAGGAACTGACTCATTGGAAAACACCCTGATGCTGGGAAAGATTGAAGGCATGAGGAGAAGGGAACGACAGAGGATGTGATGGTTGGATGGCATCACCAACTTGACGGACATGGGTTTGAGCAAGCTCCATTTGTTGGTAATGGACAGGGAGCTTGGTGTGCCTCAGTTCATGGGGTCGCAAAGAGTCTGACATGACTGAGTGACTTAACTGATTGACTGACTGAGAAATCTTATCCCCAGAAACTTAATTTTAGGAGTGTTCATTAGAATCGCACTCATTTGTAATCTTGAATAGGTATCTGAGGTCTCCAAGGGACTCACAGGTATATGGAATGTCCTCTTCTTTTCTCTTCCACAGCTTGACTCGTGAGTAGTGAATCCAGTGGTTGGGTTCTGTAACCTTGACTGTTTTGTAGTAGAAAGTATAACAGAGTAGGGGCTCTTCCATGTGGGTTGGAATTGAGTCTTTGGGGATCCATCTTTCCAGACTTTAGTTAGGACTTGTGTCTCTGGAAATATAGTGGTTCCTCTTTACAATCGTTTGGGTCCTAGTTGACACTCCACAAGCATATATCCTGTTGGTATTGCCCAATGGCCATGATATAAGACCAGAGGGTCTGAGCCTCTGGATCTAGGAAGAGATCATTGACATAAACAAAAGGTCTCCCATATACCATCTCATAAGGACTAAGATAAACCTGTTCCTTAGTGGCAACACAGGTATGGAGGAGTGCTATTGGTAAAGCCTCCTTCCATCCCAGGGAGGTCTCCTGGGTTTTCTTTATTAATACAGATTTTTAGAATTGGTTGGCTCTTTATACTTTTCCTGAAGGCTGAGGGCTCCAGGTACAATGGAAATAATAAGCAAAGCCCAATGCTTTAGAGACCCCTTGGGTAACCTTAGAAGTAAATGATGTCCCATCATAATTTTGCAATGACCTGGGCAGACTAAATCTCAGAATGATTTCATGGAGCAGTTTTTTAGCACCTCCTCAGACTTCTCAGTCTGGGTGGGGAAGCCATCAATCCATCCTGTGAATGTGTCAATCATGACTAATAGGCATTTATACCCTTGAGAAACTGGCATCTGGATGAAGTCCTTTTCTGAGTAGGTCCCATGCTTTTGGACAGGCTGAACCAGCTGGGGTCTTCAAGCCCCTTGAGTGTTGTTTAATTGGCAATGGGACAAGAGGAGAGCATTTGCCTTGTAGTCATTTGGAGGCTTATTCCTCTGAAGGACCTTTCTAGTAATATTAAAGTGCCTTTTCCCCTAAATGAGTGGTGGCAGGTAAGGAGCTAACCAACTTCCATTGGAGGCTCCCAAGCAGAGAAAGGAGCCCCTCCTTTTGGAACCACCCCATATGATCTTCTTGAAAGACCTCACTCTCAGCTTTAAGAGTCTTACCTTTCATATATGAAGGAGTTCCTGGCAAATTAGTCTGTGGAACTAAGGCGGCAATCTCTATTAGGTCAATGTTCTGTAATGCTGCTCTCTTAGCTGCCTGATTGGCTGCTTGGTTCCCTTGTGCCACTTCAGTGCTCCATTTTTGGTGTCCTTTACAATGGGTGACTGAAAGCTCAGTGGGCAGATAGACTGCCTCTAAATGCCTAAGGATTTGATCACCATAATTGACTGGGGACCCTTGGGTGGTCAGGTGGCCTCTTCCTTTCCAAATAGCAGCATGTGCATGTAGCACCAGAAAGGCATACTTGGAGTCAGTGTAAATGGCTACTCTCTTTCCTTTTCCCAGCTCTAAAGCTCGAGTCAGGGCTATGAGCTCAGCTAATTGGGCTGAAGTACCTGGTGGCAAAGGTTTAGCCTCTATGGTCTCAAAATTGGAGACTACTGCAAATCTGGCTCTTTTTCTATCCAAGAGAAAGCTGCTTTCATCAGTGTATCATATTTCCTCAGGATTAGTCAGAGGATCTTCTGACAATCCCTCCTGGGTTTTTGTCCACTGGTCCAAGGTTTCTAGGTAATAGTTAAGGGAGAGAGCCCTTTGGGGTAGGCAGGAGGGCAGCTGGGTTAAGAACCTCACAAGGGGATATAGTCAGGCCTGGATTTTCCATCAGCATTACTTGCTATCTGAGGATCCTTTGATCAGACATCCATAAGTGGCCTCTCCCATTCAGGAGTTGTTTCACTTGGTGGCTGATAAAAATAGTTAGTTTGCCCCAAAGAGAGAGTTTTAAAGCATCTTCTATCAGGACTGCAATAGTTGCAAGATTTCGAAGGCAGGGAAAAAAATCTCTTCCCGATAAGGCAGTAGGACACTAAGGGACCACCAGAGACTGGTGGAAAAATGTTTGTCTATCCCAGCAACAAAGTGCTCAAGTGAATCTTTCTGTAACTGTTTTTCTGTAGCACCCAAAATAGTACAGGTTTGGGAGGAGAAAGCTCCAGAGTAGGAGGTCACCACAGAATAGATAGCCCCTGTGTCAACCAAGAAATTCTTCTACCTACCTGCTACATCTTGCTGCACCCTTGGCTCCAGCCCCTTGATGGTTATCTGTGACAGGTGGTTATCTGGCTGGAGTAGGCTCCTTCAGTCCTATTAAACCATCATGAGGGAAGGCTTGGTACTTGACCTTGAGGCTCTTGGGTCCTGAGGGCAGAGTGCCATCCAATGTCCCAATTGATGGCATTTGGATGCTGAAGCTGAAACTCCAATACTTTGGCCACCTCATGCAAAGAGTTGACTCACTGGAAAAGACTCTGATGCTGGGAGGAATTGGAGGCAGGAAGAGAAGGGGATGACAGAGGATGAGATAGCTGGATGCTGGATGGCATCACAGACTTGACCGACGTGAGTTTGAGTGAACTCCAGGAGTTGGTGTTGGACATGGAGGCCTGGCATGCTGCAATTCATGGGGTCGCAAAGAGTCAGACACGACTGAGTGATTGAACTGAACTGTAGCTAGTCATTTTAGGAGACATGTCATGGGTTGGGCACTCTTTGGCCCAATGTCCCACCTGTCTACAGGTTAGGCATTTGCCTCCTCCCTTGTCCTTCAAGGACTCAGGGTTTGCCATTGGACTTCCTTGGATGGTAGCCAGCATTTGGGCATGTCTTGCCTCTTTCCTTTTCTCCCTTTCCTGGGCCTTGGCTTCCCTCTCCTATTCTCTGCTATAAAAGGTACTGGTGGCTGTCTGGACCATTTCATCTAAAGAGGCAGCAGGGTCCTGCTGCTGTAGTTGTTGTAGCTTTTTCCTGATATCTGATGCACATTGGGACAGGAATTTGTCCTTTAAAATCACCTGTCACTGGTAAGAGTCTAAGTCCAGATTGGTAAACTTTTGGAGGGCCTCTTTTAGCCTGTCCAGAAAGGCAATGGGGTTCTCATAGAGATCCTGAGTTATTGCTGAGACTGGGTACAGTTCCACAACTAATAGGCTTCCTTCTATTTTTATGGGTGGACTTCCTTAGGGGTGAGTCTTTCTGAAGCTTATCCTACCCAGTACTGTTGCAACCTGAGAGCTGGCCGTCCCCAGGTCAGGGAGCAGATCCCCAGGCAGGTTAAGGCAAGACAGCCTCCTGGAGATTGAATCCCTGGGCAGGCTGAGGCAGCTCATACATGTGAGAATTGGGTCCCTGGGTATGTCAAGGCATATCAACCTCCTGGGACCCCTGGACTTGCGGATCCCTGAGTAGGTTGAGGTGTGACAACCTCCCAGGTCCCTAGGCAGATTGAGGCAGGTCGACCTCCTGGGACCCCTGGGCTGGAGTTGGGTGTCCCCAAGGTCTCCAGTGTAACTAGTGCTGGGTATGATTAAGGAATTATAATTTTAACTCATTGCCAGTTTGTCCACCATGGAAAAGAAGAGATACCATAATGTAAAGCAGTCCAAGCCTGTGCCATGAGACTGGGAACCTGGTGAAATAGCCATAAGCCTTATCCTTTTAATGCTCTGAGGGAATGTAAGTCACTGATTTCTTCCTCTAGTCCTTAATAGGAGCAGTTTAGGATGTTTCCAATGGTAAATATTTAATTGTCATAGACCCACTTTAGGTAATAACAGAAGTAATGACAAAGATGTGGGTTATCTGATCCTGTTAGGGGCATGAAGAATATTTTAATAATAGGCGGGGTGGAGTGATGTTGCTTACAAAGGGGCAGGGTCCTGGTTGTAGGAGTTAGTAAGGGGCTTAAGAACAGATTGATAATAAGCAACAGACCATATGTTCCATAAAAGTGGAGTGGAGATTTGATCTGGGGGTATGTTTGTAACTTTACGAGAAGGTGGGTTAGGGTTTGGGCCCAAAAAGCCTTCAGGGCTAACTCCCAAGGTGGCAAACATTATTGCTGGAAGCCCAATTACCATTGAAGGGGTGCCACCAACAGATCAACTTCTAGCAGGCATTGGGTACCTGTCACCCACCCTAGCAGCTTCACTGAGAGATGCTGTTGTTGTACATGTTGTAGGAAACATGGAAGATGAAGGCATGAATAGCTAGAGGGAGCAGATATCATGCAGTATTTCCCTCCCAGGGGCCAACTATTTTCTGGTTGTCCCTCCAGAATACTGTAAAGGCAACACTGTGGGCCTGGACAGGGCTTAGGAAAAGTGCATAAGACAGGAGGGAAGAGAGCAGGGCATAACTTTTGAAAGAATGACATAGCCCAAGGACGTAACATAAACCAGTTAAAATCAGGTGGATCCAAGAAGACAGATAAGTCAAATTTAACTAAACCTTGATTCTCAATCTGCAAGCTAAATTACACACCCAGAAGCTCCAGGACAGTTCCAAGACACTATCAAAAGACCAAGGAATGGGTGATTCCCCAATTGTTGGAATGATCCTCCCACTCATTAGAATATGAAGTCACCCACCCATAAAAAATTAACCACACCACATTTCTTGGCTGCAGCACTCAAACTTACCCTCTGTAATGGCCCACACCCTGTGGAATGTGCTTCTCTCTGAATCTGAACAAATCTACCTCTCACTGAATTTTTTGCAATGAGATATCAAGAACCTGGGCTTCATTAGGTCTTGAAACCAGGCCCTGTGGTTTTTGGCCTGGCTCAAGTCCCGGTTGGACATGACTGAGTGACTAAGCATAGCACATGCCCCGTGGGTTTGAGTCTCAATCTTAGGTAAACAGTTTGAAACACAACTCTTCTCCTTCAGGAAAGATGATGACCTGCCCAGAACTTTGTAAGCAATGGCATAGATGAAGAAAGAAACTGAAGAATGGGAGGACAAAGCAGTGGGAAAAATGCGGGATCCCCTTCATAACCTGCCAGCAAATTTGCTAAATATTTGACCTATGCTCACAGTTTTCATTGGCCTGATCCTTGGCACAAAGAAGATTAAGGACAGAAGAACCCTCACCAGTTTGTCAACAGATACTAAGTCACAGCAGATAGTAGAGCCTTCAGGACACACTGGGGAGTAGCCCCTGCCAGAGTCTCTCAGTTGCACCCACTGCCACTCACCTGTTTGCAAGGGGTTTGAGGAAATAAGAAATGAGAGATTGTAAAGGAGTTAAGATTTTTTTAGCCATATGTCCTTCTAGCCATAGGAGTGAGGACCACCTACCTTAACAGAGGTCTTCTGGAATCTGAGACAGCCACATGAACTACCTAGTTTGTTTTTGCTGTCCCAGTTTCTAGCACGCTGTGCTTATCACTTCCACTGCATTGGGTTTTCTTTGCACTCAGCTTCTGCCACAGGAGCTTTCACTGAATTGGGCATCTGCTGTGCTTGGTCTCTGCCTCGTGGGGGCTGAACTGAGGTTTCAGCCAGGTTAAATTCAAGAAGCAGCACCAGAGATATTGGGGGAATGTGTAATTTCCTCAATTCTGTCTCGCTGCAGCAAAAATTTGAAGCGGCAGAACTGTGTTACAGCTCAGTGTAAAAGCTGGACCGGTGTTACAGATTGGTTGAACCTCAGTTTTATTTGGCAAGCAAAGGAAAATACATTCTTGAGGCATGGGGGTGGGCCGACCCCAAAGGATTGCAACCTCAATTTTGGCTCCTCTTTTTATATTTTTTTCTCCTCCCCCTGAGCCTGCCCTATGTAAACTGGGCTAGCCAGGAGGGCTGAGGTTCTCACTCTGGTCCTTGGAAGTTCCTTTGTTCTATTTTCACAGGCTTTTTCCTTTCTTTTGACTTGTAGCCACTGCTATTTTTGACTCCTTTTTCCTATTCTAACTACCTAACACTTTGAACCTGACGCAAAAGTGAAAACCTTTGGTGAAAGAGAGTCTGATAATTTGACTTTTGACTCTATTTCACCTTAAAACTATGACCAAGACAAAGGCATTTTACTGAGAAACGTGAAAGCCTTTATCTGTAAAATGTTATTAAAGATACTGATTCCAGAAGACTGTTAAGCTGCCAAAATGAGATAGGTCTACAAATGACTTCTATGGGGCTTTTAAACAACTGACACTTATTGACGATTTACTGTGTACTAGATGCTGTTTTGATTTATCTATATGCAAATAAAATTTTAGTTTTAACATCAGTTTGAAGCACATACCTTACTCAACTAGACGGTATTTTAGTGGAAATTGATAAGGCCAGATAGGATATGTAATAACACAATACACATGCAAAATGTTGCATGTAACAATGATGTAATGATTCATGGTAGCCATATAACCACCTCTGAACTTACTACACACAATATTACTAGTAGTTCCCATGTGTTTTTCCTCAATCCAGCCTTCTCCCCTGCATCCAGAGTTAACTAATAACTTGGATTGGGGTGGTCATTCTTTTGCTTTTAATTTTATGGTTTCTCACATTCAGTGGGCTGCCATCTATGGGGTTGCACAGAGTCAAACACGACTGAAGCGACTTAGCAGCAGCAGCAGCACATGTATGGGAAAGGAGAACTGGGGACATGTGTATTGGGGACATGTTTTTGTTTGTAACTGATCTTTTTTACCTTTTTAAAGGAGACCTTAGGTAAACAAAATATGTTAATTTTATGGTCAATGCCACTCCGGAAACCCATAAATATAGACAAATATTTAGCATTCTTATCATGACACACTCATCACCACTCTAGTTTCTTACCTAATTTCTCATTTATAATATACTTATTATATAATATTATAAATCATATTTGTATGTGTGCAATCATCACCCATAACAAAAGCTAGAACTTCAATAATAGACTTTAACTACCCTATCTACTCACTCCATTTCCCCCACATTTGAGATAAGTTAATCTTGAATTCTGTATTCATTTTTTCCTTGCTTTCAACTTAATATGTTTTTTACTTCTATAGTTATTGCTAAAAAGCATCTGCATATGCTTACATACACATATTCACACAAATTTTAGTTTTTCATTGAGCTTTCAACTATAGGAACAAAGTATTTATTGTATATGGGCTTCCCAGGTGGCACTAGTGGTAAAGAACCTGGCTGCCAATGCAGGAGATGCAAGAATCACAGGTTTGACCCCTTGTTAGGGAAAATCTCCTGGAGTAGGAAATGGCATTCCACTCCAGTAATCTTGCCTGGAAAATCCCATGGACAGAGGACTCTGGGGATCTGCAATCCAAGGCGTCTCAAAGAGTTGGACATGACTGAGCACACACAAACATTTATTGTATATAATGTTGTGGAACTTGTTTTGCAGATTCGCTCATAATGGTACCTGCTACTTTCAGGGATTTTTAATGGCTACATAGTATTTATTGTGTGAATACAACAGTTTTTTCATCCATTATCTCATTAATGGACAATTTTATCATTCTCAGGTATTAGCAACTGTCAAAATGGCTATTGTTAACTTTCTTTTGTCATAGGTAACCCAGAGAGTAAAGAACTGGATAATAAGGTAAACAAGAATTCAGTCTTGCAAAATAATGTGACATGTCATCTGTAAAATAATAGTACTAGCTCACTATCACGGAGAAGGCAATGGCACCCCACTCCAGTACTCTTGCCTGGAAAATCCCATGGATGGAGGAGCCTCATAGGCTGCAGTCCATGGGGTCGCTAAGAGTCGGACACGACTGAACGACTTCACTTTCACTTTTCACTTTCATGCATTGGAGAAGGAAATGGCAACCCACTCCAGTATTCTTGCCTGGAGAATCCCAGGGATGGGGGAGCCTGGTGGGCTGCTGTCTATGGGGTCGCACAGAGTCAGACATGACTGAAGTGACTTAGCAGCAGCAGCAGTAGCAGCAGCAGCAGTAGCAGCAGCTCACTAGCATAGTAAATATAGCATCAGTTTTATGGATTATTATATTATTATTCTCCACAATTCTTGGTACCATTACACTCTTCAAATTTATTAATTTGCTATTTAGGTTTAAATTATAACTCTGCAAGGGTCATGTTTTGTATTCCAAATTGATAATGACATGAATAAATCTCCCTGGATTTTTAGCAACAAGGAGTATAACAGACTGAAAAATTCTTAAAGAAGTGGGAATACCAGACCACCTTACCTGCCTCCTGAGGAACCTGTATGAAGGTCAAGAAGAAAAAGTTAGAATGACGTATGGAACAACAGACTGATTCAAAATTGGGAAAGGAGTACAAGGCTGTATATTATTACCCTGCTTATTTAACTTACATGCAGAGTAGGTCATGCAAAATTCTGGGCTGGATAAATCACAAGCTGGAATCAACATTGCCAGGAGAGAAATATCAACAACTTCAGATATGCAGATGATACCACTGTAATGGCAGAAAGTAAAGAGGAGCTAAAAAGCCTCTTGATGAGAGTGAAAGAAGAGAGTCAAAAAGTTGGCTTAAAACTCAACATTCTAAGATCATGGATAGATCATGGATAAACTAAAATCACGGCCAATAGAAGGGGAAAAAGTGGAAGCAGTGACAGATTTTCTTTCCTTGGGCTAAAAGATTACTGTTGGTAGTGACTGCAGCCACTAAATTAAAAGATACTTGCTCCTTGGAATGAAAACTATGACAAACCTAAGCAACCTATTAAAAAGCAGAGACATCACTTTGTCAGCAAAGGTCCATATAGTCAGAGACATGGTTTTTTCCAGTAGCCATATACAGATGTGAGAGTTGGACCATGAAGAGGGCTGAGCACCAAAGAATTGATGTTTTTTAACTGTGGTGATAGAGAAGACTCTTCAGAGTCCCTTGACAGCAAGGAGCTCAAACCAGTCAGTCCTAAAGGAAATCAACCCTGAAATTCATTGGAAGGACTGATGCTGAAGTTGAAGCTCCAATACTCTGGCCACCAGATATGAAGAGTCAACTCATTGGAAAAGAGGCTGATGCTGGGAAAGATTGAAGGCAAAAGGAGAAGGGGAAACAGGATGAAGTGATTGGGTCACATCACCGACTCAGTGGAAACGAGTTTGAGCAAACTCCAGCAGTTAGTGGAGGGCAGTGGAGCCTTGTGTGCCACAGTGTAAGGGGTTGCAAAGTGTCAGACAAGACTTATCAACTGAACAACAACAACAAAATGATCATGTTTTGCTTTTCCAAATTCATGATGATGTCAATAACTTTCCCTAGGTTTATTAGTAATGTATGATTCCATTCCACTGACAGGTATTAAACCATTTTTCTATTGAAATGTCTGTGTTCTAATTATTGATTTATAGGTTTTAAAAACACATTTCTGATACCAGTCATTTACCAATTTATGTACTGAGAATTTCTTCTCTTTGTCTGTATCATGTTTTCTCATTATTGTCTTTTGAAGCAAAACATATTTTAATAAATTAACATGGATTTTTCTTTCCTGAGCAATGTTCTTTGTGTCTTATTTTTTAGATTTTATTTTATATTTATTTATTTTTTAATCACACATCATGGCATGTAGGATCTAGTGCCCTGACCAGAAATGAAACAGTGGAAGTTCAGAGTCCTAACCAATGGACAATTAGGGAAGTCCCTTCTTTGCATCTTAGATTTATCTTTAACTCAAGTTTTAATAAGATTCTCACATTTTATTTTCTCCCTTTGAACAATTAAGGCTTTGCTATATTTATTATTATTATTGCTACATATATTATTATTCATACTCTTCACGGGTTCTCAAGGCAAGAATACTGGAATGATTTGCCATTCCCTCCTCCAGTGGACCATGTTTTGTCAGAACTCTCCACTGTGCCCCTTCTGTCTTGGATGGGCCTACATGGCATGACTCATAGCTTCAATGTGTTACGGTTGTGAGAGTTGGACCATAAAGAAGGCTGACCACAAAAGAACTGATACTTTCAAGCTCTGGTGCTGGAGAACACTCTTGAGAGTCCCTTGGACAGCAAGATCAAACCAGTCAATCCTAAAAGAAATCAATCCTGAATATTCATTGGAAGGACTGATGCTGAAGCTGAAGCTCCTGTATTTTGGCTACCTGATGCTGGAAATGATTGAGGGTAGGAGAAGGGAGTGACAGAGGATAAGATGGCTGAATGACATCGCCAGCTCAGTGGACATGAGTTTGACCAAGCTCTGGGAGATGGTGCAGGACAGAGAAGTCTAGTGTCAATGGGGTTGCAAAGAGTTGAACATAACTGACTGACCAATATATTTGGTTATTGTGTAATATGTTGAGTAATATGCCCCCAGTCGAACATTCCCATATTGACAATAATTTTTTTCCAGTTTATTGTTGATTAGTCACTTATTTTCTTGCTAATTTAGTATGGTATCTGCAACATTTACTACAGTGTTCAGTGCAGCTCTGTTCAGTCGCTCAGTCGTGTCCGACTCTTTGCGACCCCATGAATCGCAGCACGCCAGGCCTCCCTGTCAATCACCAAATCCCGGAGTTCACTCAGACTCACGTCCATCGAGTCAGTGATGCCATCCAGCCATCTCATCCTCTGTTGTCCCTTTCTCCTCCTGCCCCCATTCCCTCCCAGCATCAGAGTCTTTTCCAATGAGTCAACTCTTCATATGAGGTGGCCAAAGTACTGGAGTTTCAGCTTCAGCATCATGCCTTCCAAAGAAATCCCAGGGTTGATCTGCAGAATGGACTGGTTGGATCTCCTTGCAGTCCAAGGGACTCTCAAGAGTCTTCTCCAACACCACAGTTCAAAACCATCAATTCTTCGGTGCCCAAGAAGAATTCTTCTTCACAGTCCAACTCTCACATCCATACATGACCACAGGTAAAACTATAGCCTTGACTAGACGGACCTTAGTTGGCAAAGTAATGTCTCTGCTTTTGAATATGCTGTCTAGATTGGTCATAACTTTTCTTCCAAAGAGTAAGTGTCTTTTAATTTCATGGCTGCAGTCACCATCTGCAGTGATTTTGGAGACCAAACAAATAAAGTCTGACACTGTTTCCATTCTTTCCCCGTGAAGTGATGGGACCAGATGCCATGATCTTTGTTTTCCAAATGTTGAGCTTTAAGCCAACTTTTCCACTCTCCTCTTTCACTTTCATAAAGAGGCTTTTGAGTTCCTCTTCACTTTCTGCCATAAGGGTGGTGTCATCTGCATATCTGAGGTTATTGACATTTCTCCCGGCAATCTTGATTCCAGGTTTTGCTTCTTTCAGTCCAGCATTTCTCATGATGTACTGTGCATAGAAGTTAAATAAGCAGGGTGACAATATACAGCCTTGACGTACTCCTTTTCCTACTTGGAATCAGTCTGTTGTTCCATGTCCAGTTCTAACTGCTGCTTCCTGACCTGCATACAGATTTCTCAAGAAGCAGGTCAGGTGGTCTGGTATTCCCATCTCTTTCAGAATTTTCCACAGTTTCTTGTGATTCACACAGTCAAAGGCTCTGGCATAAGTCAATAAAGCAGAAATAGATGTTTTTCTGGAACTCTCTTGCTTTTTCCGTGATCCAGTTTTATACATGTGCAAATTTGTTTCTCTGTTCTGTACTCCACCTGTCAATTGTATGTCTCTGTGACAGTACCACATTCTTCATGATGACAATTTCAGAATAAGTCTGGACATCTGGTAGGACAAGTCTTTGATTTTCATTTACTTTCTTCTTTTTAAAAATAACCTCATTATTTTTTAAGTTTTTTTTTTTTTTCTTGTGGACTATTTTTAAAGTCTTAATTGACTTTGTTAGAATGTTTCTTCTATTTTATGCTTTGGGGTTTTGACCGTGAGGTGTATGGGATTTCAGTTCTCCAACCAGAGATTAAACCTGTGCCCATGGATTGGAAAAAGTCTTAATCACTGACTGCCAGTGAAGTCTCTGATTTTATTTCTCAAAAGTGTCCTAGCTATCCTTCCTTAACTTGACCAATTAATTTTTTAAGAATAATATCACATTTTACAAAAATATGTGTTGGAATTTTTAATGTAATTGTACTAAGTCTATAGATTAACCTGGAAGAATTAAAATCTACAAAAATCCATTCTTTCTATTCATATACATTGCAAATTTCTTTATCTCTTTTCACAAATGTGTGAGGGGTTCCTGTAGAAGCCTTGCACCTCTTTGCTAAGTTCATTCCTAGATATTTAACATTTGTCTATACAGTCATAAGTTGCTTCTTTTTATATTTGAGTTATTTGCTAGTGGTGTATAAAAAGACTTATGACTACTGGTCTTTTGTCAAACCATGATTATATTTTTTTTATTTTAGCAAAATGGAGACAAAATTACCATTTTAACTATTTTAAAGTGTATAGTTCAATAGCATTAAGTGCATTCTCATTGTGTACAGCCATCACCACCAGACATCTCCAGAATATTTTCATCTTCCCGCACTGAATCTCCACATCAATTAAACACCAATTTCCCACTCTCCTTCCTTCCAACTTCTGGCAACCATTATTCACTTTCAGTCTCTATGAATTTGACTATTCTACATATTTCATATAAGTGGAATATTACAACATTTGATTTTTTGTCACTGATTCATTTCACTTAGTAGAAAATTTTCAGGGTTTTTCTATGATGAAGCTTGTGTCTTAATGCTTTGCCTTTTTTGCTGTTGTTCAGTTACTCAGTCGTGTCTGACTCTTTGCAACCCCATGGATTTCAGCACACCAGGCTTTTCTGTCTTTCACGATTTCCCGAATTTTGCTCAGACTCATGCCCATTGAGTTGGTCATGTCATCTAACCATCTAATTCTCTGTTGTCCCCTTCTCCTGCCTTCAATCTTTCCCAGCATCAGGGTCTTTCCCAATGAGATGACTCTTCACATCAGGTGGCCAAAGTATTGGAACTTCAGCTTCAGTATCAGTCCTTCCAACGAATATTCAGGGTTGATTTCCTTTATGATTGACTGGTTTGATCTCCTTGCTATCCAAGGGGATCTTAAGAGTCTTCTTCAGCACCAGAGTTTGAAAACATCAGTTCTTCAGTGCTCAGTCTTTTTTATGGTCCAGCTCTCACATCCATACCTGACTACCAGAAAAACCATAGCTTTGACTATAGGGACCTTTGTAGGCAAAGTAATGTCTCTGCTTTTTAGCACATTTCCCTTTTTAAGGCTAAATAATATCCCATTGTGTGTGTGTGTACCTTATTTTGTTTATTTATTCATCCATAAATGGACTTTTGAGTTGCTTCCATCATTTGGCTATTGAGAATAAAACTACAGTGAACACAGGTGTACAAATCTCTGTTTTAGTCACTGTTTTCAACTGTGTTGAGTATATACCCAGAAGTGGAATTCCTGTATCATATGGTAATCCTATGTTTAATTTTGTTGAAGAAATATCATACTGTTTCCCATACTGGCTTCACCAATTTCAATTATCATTTTGTATTTACATTAATGATTCATTAGTATTAAGAACATTTTCTTTCTTATAATGCCTCTATTTTGTTTTAGTAAGAGAGCAATGCTGGTTTCATAAAATGAATTAATATTTCCTCTATTTTTAGTTTTCTGGAAGAGTTTGTATGCAAATGTGCATTCTATATTTAATCAATGAAACATTGTACCTGTTTGTTAAATGTTTGTTATACATGTTAAACAAATCACTTGGATGCATACTGAATTTCTCTCTTTTATTCAATAGTAATTGAGATTGCTAACCTAAAATATTCTATTATGGCTGTAAAGTTTTCTATTATCATTCTTACTCTGTCAGTATTTGCTTCTTGAGCTTGTAGGTCATACTGTTGACTGTACTGGTGAGGTACAGATAGAGACTCGAGGAACCAAGCCTTCTATTAGCATATGGTTTTGTTTATCTCTAACAATGTTTTGCTTTACACCTATTTCAATTGATACTAATCAGGATCCATATGAAATAAAAGTTGCTAATATTTTACTTTTTTGTTTGTTTTTTATTTTTTAAATTTTAAAATCTTTAATTCTTACATGCGTTCCCAAACATGAACCCCCCTCCCACCTCCCTCCCCATAACATCTCTCTGGGTCATCCCCATGCACCAGCCCCAAGCATACTGTATCCTGCATCAGACATAGACTGGTGATTCAATTCTTACATGATAGTATACATGTTAGAATGCCATTCTCCCAAATCGTCCCACCCTCTCCCTCTGAGTCCAAAAGTCCGTTATACACATCTGTGTCTTTGTTCCTGTCTTGCATACAGGGTCGTCATTGCCATCTTCCTAAATTCCATATATATGTGTTAGTATACTGTATTGGTGTTTTTATTTCTGGCTTACTTCACTCTGTATAATCGGCTCCAGTTTCATCCATCTCATCAGAACTGATTCAAATGAATTCTTTTTTTTTTAATTATTATTATTTTTAGTTTTTTATTTTTTAAATTTTAAAATCTTTAATTCTTACATGCATTCCCAAACATGAACCCCCCTCCCACCTCCCTCCCCACAACATCTCTCTGGGTCATCCCCATGCACCAGCCCCAAGCATGCTGCATCCTGCGTCAGACATAGACTGGCGATTCAATTCTTACATGATAGTATACATGTTAGACTGTCATTCTCCCAAATCATCCCACCCTCCCCCTCTCCCTCTGAGTCCAAAAGTCCGTTATACACATCTGTGTCTCTTTCCCTGTCTTGCATACAGGGTCGTCATTGCCATCTTCCTAAATTCCATATATATGTGTTAGTATACTGTATTGGTGTTTTTCTTTCTGGCTTACTTCACTCTGTATAATCAGCTCCAGTTCCATCCATCTCATCAGAACTGATTCAAATGAATTCTTTTTAACGGCTGAGTAATACTCCATTGTGTATATGTACCACAGCTTTCTTATCCATTCATCTGCTGATGGACATCTAGGTTGTTTCCATGTCCTGGCTATTATAAACAGTGCTGCGATGAACATTGGGGTACATGTGTCTCTTTCCATTCTGGTTTCCTTGGTGTGTATGCCCAGCAGTGGGATTGCTGGGTCATAAGGTAGTTCTATTTGCAATTTTTAAAGGAATCTCCACACTGTTCTCCATAGTGGCTGTACTAGTTTGCATTCCCACCAATAGTATAGGAGGGTTCCCTTTTCTCCACACCCTCTCCAGCATTTATTGCTTACAGATTTTTGGATTGCAGACATTCTGACTGGTGTGAAGTGGTACCTCACTGTGGTTTTGATTTGCATTTCTCTAATAATGAGTGATGTTGAGCATCTTTTCATGTGTTTGTTAGCCATCCGTATGTCTTCTTTGGAGAAATGTCTATTTAGTTCTTTGGCTCATTTTTTGATTGGGTCGTTTATTTTTCTGGAATTGAGCTGCATAAGTTGCTTGTATATTTTTGAGATTAGTTGTTTGTCAGTTGCTTCATTTGCTATTATTTTCTCCCATTCAGAATGCTGTCTTTTCACCTTGCTTATATTTTCCTTTGTTGTGCAGAAGCTTTTAATTTTAGTTAGATCCCATTTGTTTATTTTTGCTTTTATTTCCAGAATTCTGGGAGGTGGATCATAGAGGATCCTGCTGTGATGTATGTCGGAGAGTGTTTTGCCTATGTTCTCCTCTAGGAGTTTTATAGTTTCTGGTCTTACATTTAGATCTTTAATCCATTTTGAGTTTATTTTTGTGTGCGGTGTTAGAAAGTGATCTAGTTTCATTCTTTTACAAGTGGTTGACCAGTTTTCCCAGCACCACTTGTTAAAGAGATTGTCTTTACTCCATTGTATATTCTTGCCTCCTTTGTCAAAGATAAGGTGTCCATATATGTGTGGATTTATCTCTGGGCTTTCTATTTTGTTCCATTGATCTATATGTCTGTCTTTGTGCCAGTACCATACTGTCTTGATGACTGTGGCTTTGTAGTAGAGCCTGAAGTCAGGCAAGTTGATCCCTCCAGTTCCATTCTTCTTTCTCAAGATAGCTTTGGCTATTCGAGGTTTTTTGTATTTCCATACAAATCTTGAAATTATTTGTTCTAGTTCTGTGAAAAATGTGGCTGGTAGCTTGATAGGGATTGCATTGATACTGTAGATGGCTTTGGGTAGTATACTCATTTTCACTATATTGATTCTTCCGATCCATGAACATGGTATATTTCTCCATCTATTAGTGTCCTCTTTGATTTCTTTCACCACTGTTTTATAGTTTTCTATATATAGGTCTTTAGTTTCTTTAGGTAGATATATTCCTAAGTATTTTATTCTTTTCTTTGCAATGGTGAATGGAATTGTTTCCTTAATTTCTTTTTCTACTTTCTCATTATTCGTGTATAGGAATGCAAGGGATTTCTGTGTGTTGATTTTATATCCTGCAACTTTACTATATTCACTGATGAGCTCTAGTAATTTTCTGGTGGAGTCTTTAGGGTTTTCCATGTAGAGGATCATGTCATCTGCAAACAGTGAGAGTTTTACTTCTTCTTTTCCAATTTGGATTCCTTTTATTTCTTTTTCTGCTCTGATTGCTGTGGCCAAAACTTCCAGAACTATGTTGAATAGTAGCGGTGAAAGTGGACACCCTTGTCTTGTTCCTGACTTTAGGGGAAATGCTTTCAGTTTTTCACCATTGAGGATAATGTTTGCTATGGGTTTGTCATATATAGCTTTTATGATGTTGAGGTATGTTCCTTCTATTCCTGCTTTCTGGAGAGTTTTTATCATAAATGGATGTTGAATTTTGTCAAAGGCCTTCTCTGCATCTATTGAGATAATCATATGGTTTTTATTTTTCAATTTGTTAATGTGGTGAATTACATTGATTGATTTGCAGATATTGAAGAATCCTTGCATCCCTGGGATAAAGCCCACTTGGTCATGGTGTATGATCTTTTTAATGTGTTGTTGGATTCTGATTGCTAGAATTTTGTTGAGGATTTTTGCATCTATGTTCATCAGTGATATTGGCCTGTAGTTTTCTTTTTTTGTGACATCTTTGTCAGGTTTTGGTATTAGGGTGATGGTGGCCTCATAGAATGAGTTTGGAAGTTTACCTTCCTCTGCAATTTTCTGGAAGAGTTTGAGGAGGATAGGTGTTAGCTCTTCTCGAAATTTTTGGTAGAATTTAGCTGTGAAGCTGTGTGGACCTGGGCTTTTGTTTGCTGGAAGATTTCTGATTACAGCTTCAATTTCCATGCTTGTGATGGGTCTGTTAAGATTTTCTATTACTTCCTGGTTCAGTTTTGGAAGATTGTACTTTTCTAAGAATTTGTCCATTTCTTCCACATTGTCCATTTTATCGGCATACAACTGCTGATAGTAGTCTCTTATGATCCTTTGTATTTCTGTGTTGTCTGTTGTGATCTCTCCATTTTCATTTCTAATTGTATTGATTTGATTTTTCTCTCTTTGCTTCTTGATGAGTCTGGCTAATGGTTTGTCAATTTTATTTATCCTTTCAAAGAACCAGCTTTTGGCTTTGTTGATTTTTGCTATGGTCTCTTTTGTTTCTTTTGCATTTATTTATGCCCTAATTTTTAAGATTTCTTTCCTTCTACTAACTCTGGGGTTCTCCAATTCTTCCTTTTCTAGTTGCTTTAGTTGTAGAGTTAGGTTGTTTATTTGACTTTTTTCTTGTTTCTTGAGGTATGCCTGTATTGCTATGAACTTTCCTCTTAGCACTGCTTTTATAGTGTCCCACAGGTTTTGTGTTGTTGTGTTTTCATTTTCATTAGTTTCTATGCATATTTTGATTTCTTCTGTGATTTGTTGGTTATTCAGAAGTGTGTTGTTCAACCTCCATATGTTGGAATTTTTAATAGTTTTTCTCCTGTAATTGAGATCTAATCTTTTTTTTTTTTAGTTTTTATTTTTTTATTTTTTTTCATTTTTTTTTCATTTTTTAAATTTTAATATCTTTAATTCTTACATGCGTCCCCAAACATGAGATCTAATCTTAATGCATTTTGGTCAGAAAAGATGCTTGGAATGATTTCGATTTTTTTGAATTTATCAAGTTTAGATTTATGGCCCAGGATGTGATCTATCCTGGAGAAGGTTCCATGAGCATTTGAAAAAAAGGTGAAATTCATTGTTTTGGGGTGAAATGTCCTATAGATATCAATTAGGTCTAACTGATCTAATGTATCATTTAAACTTTGCGTTTCTTTGTTAATTTTCTGTTTAGTTGATCTGTCCATAGGTGTGAGTGGGGTATTAAAGTCTCCCACTATTATTGTGTTATTGTTGATTTCCCCTTTCATACTTGTTAGCATTTGTCTTACATATTGTGGTGCTCCTATATTGGGTGCATATATATTTATAATTGTTATATCTTCTTCTTGGATTGATCCTTTGATCATTATGTAGTGGTCTTCTTTGTCTCTTTTCACAGCCTTTGTTTTAAAGTCTATTTTATCGAATATGAGTATTGCCACTCCTGCTTTCTTTTGGTCTCTATTTGCGTGGTATATCTTTTTCCAGCCCTTCACTTTCAGTCTGTATGTGTCCCTTGTTTTGAGGTGGGTCTCTTGTAAGCAGCATATAGAGGGGTCTTGTTTTTGTATCCATTCGGCCAGTCTTTGTCTTTTGGTTGGGGCGTTCAACCCATTTACGTTTAAGGTGATTATTGATATGTATGATCCCATTACCATTTACTTTATTGTTTTGGGTTCGGGTTTATACACCCTTTTCATGTTTCCTGTCTAGAGAATATCCTTTAGAATTTGTTGGAGAGCTGGTTTGGTGGTGCTGAATTCTCTCAGCTTTTGCTTGTCTGTAAAGCCTTTGATTTTTCCTTCGTATTTGAATGAGATCCTTGCTGGGTACAGTAATCTGGGCTGTAGGTTATTGTCTTTCATCACTTTAAGTATGTCTTGCCATTCCCTCCTGGCCTGAAGAGTTTCTATTTAATATTTTACTTTTAAACTTAAATGTCCTTATGCTTTAAGAATGCCTCCTGTAAATAACATGTAACTGAGTTTTTTGAAAAGTCATTATGATAGTGTGATATTTATTGGAGATTATTGGTTTTAACTATTGCCAAACTTGGATTTATTTCTACCATCAAAATTGTGTACTCAATCATTACACTTTTCCTGTATTTCTTTTTCCTCTATACCCGTTCTTTTCCTTATTTATCTCTTTTCTTTTCTTTTAGTTTTGCCTGTACTGTTTTGTAATTGTACACTCTATGTCTAATCTTTCAGGGAGCACTTTAGACAGCTCAAGAAAACAAGGAGAGGAAAACTTTCAAAGCATTATCACCCTCTGTGTGAGATATGTGCCATTTTCTATCTTGATTTTTTTCAACCCCACAATATTCAGAGTGATTGTTTTTATTTTTTTTATTCAGAATATTTGAGTAGATTTACAGAAAAATATAATTTTATAATTCTTTTTCATCTGATGCTTTCTTTTTGGAAACTTTTTCTTCTTTCTAAAGTTCATCCTTTAAAAACTCTTATTTTGAGAGTGTGTAGTTAATAATATCTCTTGAGTTTTATTTGTATAATATTGCCATCACCTTGTCCTCCTTTTAGAAAGATAATTTCTCTGGATATGTAATTATATCTAGGTGAATTGCTTTTTTTTTCTCTCTGAATGTTGAAGAACTTATTTTAATGTCTCTGCATCTATTATTTCCATCAGTCAAGTAATCATTCATTTACTGAAAATCTGCCCTTTATCTTTGATCTTAAAGTCTTCTACTTGTTGTCAATGTGTTTCAGTTTTACTTCTTCAAATTCAGCATTTTTTTATTCTTTAGTCTTCTTCCAATCAGTTGGAGGATTTATGTTTTTCATCAATTCTAATATTTCTTTTTAGTTATTACTTCTTTATCCCCAGATCTAATTATAAATCTTCGTTTAGATGAATTTTGAGTATTATTACTTTATTCTATAAATCTATAAGCCTCAATTTTGTATTTTTTATCTCTGTGTACTGAATTCAGAGTTATTTCTTAAGGTATATTTTCCAATATATTTTATCATTGTCTTCTTGAACTATATCTAGTGTTTAATACATTTACTGTATTTTTAACTTCATTTATGTATTTTTAAAGACAATGGCACCCCACTCCAGTACTCTTGCCTGGAGAATCCCATGGACAGAGGAGCCTGGTAGGTTGCAGTCCATCGGGTTGCTAAGAGTCGGACACGACTGAACGACTTCACTTTGACTTTTTACTTTCATGCATTGGAGAATGAAATGGCAACCCATTCCAGTATTCTTTCCTAGAGAATCCCAGGGACGGGGGAGCCCAGTGGGCTGCCTTCTATGGGGTCGCACAGAGTCGGACATGACTGAAGCGACTTAGCAGCAGCAGCATTAGTACTTTTACAAGTCAACCTGGTCAGTTTTTATATTATTATTTTCATGTTTTTAATTCTTTGTGTATTTCAAAATAATTGTAATTTATTTTGTATTCTCTCTAAATATACTACTGTAGGCATACTATGGAGATATTGAGGATTCAGTTCCAAATCACTAAAATGAAGTGAATATCACAATAAAGTGAGTCACACAGCTTTTCTGATTTCCCAGGACATATGAAAGCTACTTATGTTACACTGTAGTGTGTTAAGTGTACAATAGCTTTATGCCTATAAAAGCAATGTATATACTTTAATTAAAAAATAATACCATTGGAAAAATAACACCAATAGGCTTGCCCATGAAAGGTTGCCAAAAAACTTCAATTGCATAAAAAATGTAATACCCATGAAGTGCAACAAAGTGAAGCACAATTAAATGAGGAATGCCTGGTTTTACAAGGTTTTTGGAAGTGATTCTGGTGATTTATTTTCTGTTGACTCATTTGCATTGTCTTTTGTTCTCTAACATTTTCAGTGATTTTTCAGTCTGAGCTTATTTTTTCTTTGACTTCAACTTTGGGAAATCTTTGAGCTCTGTACTTCAATTGAATTCCTCCACAGAGAATTTTTGCTGGTTTCTGCCAGATGCCTAGTAGCATATTTAATGCAAATTGTGCATTTAGAGTCTCAATAAATAGTATGAATATGGCCTCAATCCCATGATTTATTAAGGCTTCTTAAGTGAGAACTTTCCTCGCTTAGAAATAAGGTTGGGAAAGATAGGTCATTTTCCACATCACACATTCCTTGTTTTGTACAAATGGAAATAAGAGGAAGATATTATCCTTTGCTGTCTCAGTCTTACTCAGTGGACATCTAAGTTTCCATTTTGCTCAGCCCAGGCTTTGTCTCCTCTATCACAGGTATGTAAACCTTAATACTCAAACATCAAAATGCTTTGGTTTGCCACAAGCACTTAGGACAAACATTTGCCATAGATCTCCTAACCTCTGTGGTATTGCCCTTTATTGTATTTCTGATGACTGACTTATATCTACTTTAAATTCCACTCACTTATGCATTGTAAAACTTAAAAAAAAAATATCTAACATTCTTAGGAGATGTTTCTTTAAATGTCTCCAATATTCTCAGAAACTAAACTCCAAACCAACATTGGCCCAGTCTATCTCCAGAACAGAGAAAATAAATATTTGTGATTCAATACATTATCAGTTATAAATTGCGGACACTGAGGAAAGCATCAAAACAAATGTAAATTAAGAAACCATGTTAAAAGTATCAACAGTCAAGGAGAATACAGAAAAGCATTCCAAGTGTGAATTCTGTAAATTTTCAGGAGATATATACCAACTACATTGAGACTTTTCCTTCATGTTTTAGTCACATTAAATCTCTCAATAATGCTTGTTCAGCTTTGTCAGAGTCTTATGAATCTCAACCAATTCAGGGAGTCCTTTTTTTTTCTTGAATTTTTCTTCCATTCTTTCACCTGTAGCATTTTTACTTACCCACAGAAAATCTGCTGTTAAATCACTTTTTCTCTCAAGTTTTATATATACTAATGAAATAATTATTCTGGGCTTCAGTATGATCATGTTTACATATTAATGAAAACGTTCATCTTGCTCTAGATCATGAGCAATCTTTTAAGCTGGAAAATATTTTTATTGAAATTGACTGGAGACAGTTATCAATGGCGTCCTTAAAGATACGAAATAGTTGTTCCTTTATTTTGTGTCCTGGAACTTTTTATATTGTGTTTTTATCTGTTTTTTTTTTTTTTTAATAATAATCTCTATGCAGCTCAATTAAGTAAATTAACTAATTAAGTGATTCCATCAGTCATTTTTGGGATCAAGAATAAAACTTGATTCAGGACTTTCCTGGTGGTCCAGTGGTAAAGAATATGCCCACCAAGGCAGGGGTCTTGGGTTCAGTGCCTGGACTGGGAAAATTCCACACGCCATGGGGCAGCTAAGCCCTTGCACTGTAGCTACTGAGCTCTAAAGTCTGTGCTCTGCAACAAGAGAAGCCACTGCAATGAGAAGTTTATGCATCACAACTAGAGAGTATTCCCTACTTGCTACAACTAGAGAAGGCCCACATGCAGCAACGGAGACCCACTGTAGCCATGAACAAATGAATAAAAATTAAAGAAAAAAAAAGAATTAAATATACCCTAGAGACAGCTCTTGAGCCTTCTGCATTAGGGCCTGCTCCTACCTCTGAAATGTAGACAGTATTTTAGGATTTTATCAGCACTGATTCTCAAAGTATATATTCTAGAGCTCATTCAGTGTGTACATTTCTGGCTGCTTTTGTTTAATGTCATGATTATGAGATTTATTCACATTGATTCACTTGTAAACATATCATCTATTCTTGTTAAAATTTACTATTTCTTCCTTTTTAGGCATATACTGCACATTATCTATTATGAGTTGATGGCTATTCAGGTCATTTTTTTATTTGTGGACTGTTGTGTATTGAGTTATATCCTTTCAAAACTCATATATTGGAATCTTAATCTCCAGGACTTTAGAATGTGATCTTATTTGAATATAAAATATTTATAAAGGTAAACAAGTTAAACTGAGATCATTAGTGTGCATCCTCATTCAATTAGACTGGTTATATATTATATAAAAAGGGAAATTTTCTCCTTCAGTTTTTTTTGTCATTAAAATAATAAGCTTTCTAGACTTTTAGCAGTGATACTAGATGCTGGAATAAATGGAACTATATCAAAGTTTTGAGTGAATATAAATTAGAAATTTGACATCTATTCATACTTCACTTCCCTGGTGGTTCAGTAGTAAAGAATCTGCTTGCCAATTCAGGAGATGCAGTTTCAATATCTGTGTCAGGACGACTTCCTGAAGAAGGGAATGGCAACCCCCTCTAGTATACTTGCCTAGAGAATCCCATGGACTGAGAAGCCTGGGCAGGCTACAGCACACACGGTTGCAAAGAGGTAGACACAACTTAGCAACTAAACCATCACCACTTTCATACTTCGTCAAGTAAGTAAAGCCAAAATGTCACATTTTTTTTAGCTAAACAGAAATTCATGTTTTCATATATATATATATATATATATATATGTAAATATATATATATAATAGATATTTTGAGAGTTTGATATTGAAATTCAGTTCTGTCCAGTTATTCAGTCGTGTCTGACTCTTTGCTACCCCATGGACTGCAGCATGCCAGGCTTCCCTGTCCATCACCAACTACAAGAGATTGCTCAAAGTCATGTCAATCGAGTTGGTAATGCCGTCTAACCATCTCATCCTCTGTTGTCCCCTATCCTCTTGCCTCCAATCTTTCCCAGCATCAGGGTCTTTTCCAATGAGTCAGTTCTTTGCATCAGGTGGCAAAAATACTGGAGCTTCAGCTTTGGCATCAGTCCTTCCAATGAATATTCAGGACTGATTTCTTTTAGGATTGACTGGTTTCATCTTGCAGTCCAAGCGACTCTCAAGAGTATTCTCCAAAGCCACAGTTGAAAAGCATCAATTCTTTTGCATTCATCTTTCTTTATGGTCCAACTCTTACATCCATACCTGACTATTGGAAAAAACATATGAAAGCTATGGGTTTCCCTCATAGTTCAGTTGATAAAGAATCTGCCACAATGCAGGAGACCCCCATTTAGATTCTTGGGTTGGGAAGATCCACTGGAGAAGGGGTAGGCTACCCACTCCAGTATTCTTGGGCTTCCCTTGTGTCTCAGCTGGTAAAGAATCCACCTGCAATGTGAGAGACCTGAGTTCCATCCCTGGGTTGGGAAGATCCCCTGGGTTGGGAAGATCCCCTGGAGAAGGGAAACTATACCCACTCCAGTATTCTGGCCTGGAGAATCCCATGAATTGTACAGTCCATGGGGTCACAAAGAGTCGGGCATGACTGAGCGATTCTCACTTCACATCCATACATGACTATTGGGAAAACCATGGCTTTGATATTGAAACTCCAAGCAAAAATCTTAATTTATCAACTTAAATATAATTGTAATATATAGTGGAACTATATGTAAGTTTGTTCTTTGCTTTTCAAGTCTCCTATAAATGTCTTATAACACTTTCATAATTTAAAAAAATTAACAAAGGGAAACTGTTACTACAAATATTCATATAAAGCAGCAGTACTCAACCTTTTTGGACCAGGAACAGGTTTCATAGAAGACAATTTTTCTATGGATCGGTTGTGGGGAGGTGGAGAATGGTTTCAAGATGATTTATGAGCAGTACACTTATTGTGTACTTTATTTCTATGATTATTACATTGTGATATATAATGATAATCTGTATTTGCAGCCACACCCCAGGGCTAACATTACCACTTCAGCTCCATCTCAGTTTGTCAAGTATTAGATTCTCATAAGAAGCATGCTACCTAAATCCCTTGCATGTACACAGTAGGGTTCATGCTTCTGTGAGAATCTGATGCTGGTGTGATTTGACAGTAGGTGGAACTTAGGTAGTAAAGCAAGTGATGTGGAGCAGCTGTAGGCACAGAGGAAGTTTTGTTCATTCATTCACCCACCACTTATCTTCTGCTGTACCTGGTTCCTAATAGGTTTGGGGCTCCTAATACATGGATCCAAACAGTCCATTCTGAAGGAGATCAGTCCTGGTTGTTCTTCGGAAGAAATGATGCTAAAGCTGAAATTCCAGTACTTTGGCCACCTCATGAGAAGAGTTGACTCATTGGAAAAGACTCTGATGCTGGGAGGGATTGGGGGCAGGAGGAGAAGGGGATGACAGAGGATGAGATGGCTGGATGGCATCACTGACTCGATGGATGTGAGTCTGAGTGAACTCCGGGAGTTGGTGATGGACAGGGAGGCCTGGCGTGCTGCAATTCATGGGGTCGCAAAGAGTCGGACACGACTGAGTGACTGAACTGAACTGAACTGAACTGAACTGAATATATGGAGAACATCATGTGAAAATGAAGCAAACCATCAGAAACTGTGGGAGAGGGGCCAGGAAGAGATTCTCCCTCACCATATATAGAAGGAACAACCTTGCCAACTACACTTTCATATTGAACTTTCAGCCTCTAAAACTGAGACATTTCTATTGTTTAAGTCATCTGTTGCATGGACTTGTTATGGCAGCCTAGAAAACTAACACTAGGACTATTGAAATATAGCTACAGCTGCAACAAATATTTTTTCTCATATTTCTAATTGAACATATATTTATGCATTTCTATTGTAGATATGTCTAGGAATGGAAATTTGGGTCATTTGCTATAAGTCCATTTAGCTTGTTCTGATGTTTCCAAATAGTTTCATGGCGTTTATACCAATTTATATTCCGAAAAAGTTCAGAGAATTGAACACAAAACAGACGGAAGTTTCTACAGTTTATAAGGCAAAACAGAACCAAGAAGTTAGCAAAGATTATTCATGCTACTTATAAAAAAAAGGCTCACACTGGGGGAGCTTTGTTTGGCTATTATGTATATAGATTGTTGAATTCAGAGATCAATCACTTCAGTTTACACACTGATAGCATAAAGTGTAATGCGTCTGGAGAAGAGATTTCATAAGTTTCCACACGTCCTAAAAACATACGTTTTCCAAGAGATCTTCAATTGCTGAACTAATCTTCAATTGTTGAGTCTGATAGGGTGCCCTCCTTCCTACATTCAGAGATATATTGAATGCAATGCCATAAAATAAGATTTCTACTGTAGCATCCTACATCTTTATGGTTTTTCCAGTAGTCATGTGCAGATGTGAGTTGGACCATAAAAAATGCTGATTGCCAAAGAATTGATGCTTTTGAACTGTGGTATTGGAGGAGACTTTTGAGAGTCCCTTGGACAGTAAGAAGATCAAACTAGTCAATCCTGAACAATTGAACAACAGCTACTGAGTTCTTGAAAGAGTACACTAAATGATTAATTTTAATAGTTATCTCTGTGCCAAGAAATGCTGTTGGGTGTTATGATAGACCAAAAAAATGTCCACCAAGAAGGAATTTATGATTGAATGAATGGCATGCTTTTGGAAACAGGACTTAATACTCAATTAATTTCTCTTTTTTTATGCCCCCCTCAGTACATACCTTCTTTTTAAAAAATTATTATTTATAACTATTTTCCAGTCCTTTCTTCTTTCAGTTCAGTTCAGTCGTTCAGTTGTGTCTGACTCTTTGCGACCCCACGAATCGCAGCAGGCCAGGCCTCCCTGTCCATCACCAAATCCCGGAGTTCACTCAGACTCACATCCATCGAGTCAGTGATGCCATCCAGCCATCTTATCCTCTGTCGTCCCCTTCTCCTTCTGCCCTCAATCCCTCCCAGCATCAGAGTCTTTTCCAATGAGTCAACTCTTCACATGAGGTGGCCAAAGTATTGGAGTTTCAGCTTTAGAACTGTTCCTTCCAAAGAACACCCAACTGATCTCCTTTAGAATGGACTGGTTGGATCTCCTTGCAGTCCAAGGGACTCTCAAGAGTCTTCTCCAACACCACAGTTCGCAAACATCAATTCTTTGGCCCTCAGCTTTCTTCACAGTCCAACACTCACATCCATACATGACCACAGGAAAAACTATAGCCTTGACTAGACGGACCTTAGTCGGCAAAGTAATGTCTCTGCTTTTGAATATGCTATCTAGATTGGTCATAACTTTCCTTCCAAGGAGTAAGTGTCTTTTAATTTCCTGGCTGCAATCACCATATGCAGTGATTTTGGAGCCCCCCCCCCCAAATAAAGTCTGACACTGTTTCCCCATCTATTTCTCATGAAGTGATGGGACCGGATGCCATGATCTTCGTTTTCTGAATGTTGAGCTTTAAACCAACTTTTTCACTCTCTTCTTTCACTTCTATCAAGAGGCTTTTTAGTTCGTCTTCACTTTCTGCCATAAGGGTGGTGTCATCTGCATATCTGTTGTTTCTGGTATTTCTCCAGCAATCTTGATTCCAGTCGGTGCTTCCTCCAGCCCAGCATTTCTCATGATGTACTGTGCATAGAAGTTAAATAAGCAGGGTGACAATATACAGCCTTGACATACTCCTTTTCCTATTTGGAACCAGTCTATTGTTCCATGTCCAGTTCTAATTGTTGCTTCCTGACCTGCATATAGGTTTCTCAAGAGGCAGGTCAGGTGGTCTGTTATTCCCATCTCTCTAAGAAACCCACAGTTTATTGTGATCCACACAGTCAAAGGCTTTGTCATAGTCAATAAAGCAGAAATAGATGTTTTTCTGGAACTCTCTTGCTTTTTGGATGATCCAGCAGATGTTGGCAATTTGATCTCTGGTTCCTCTGCCTTTTCTAAAACCAGCTTGAACATCACGAAGTTCATGGTTCACGTATTGCTGTAGCCTGACTTGGAGAATTTTGAGCTGTCCATGCCATCTGAAAAACCTAATGAAGTTGAATTTTAAAATGCTATGTCCCCTAACAGAGAGACATCAGATATAAGCCATGAATACTGTTAAAAAGGGCAATATTGTGCCATCACTAAATCATCAACTTTAAATTTAGTAACATTAAAAAAGCAATAATATGCATTCTACCACATGTAGGCAAATGTCAGTGTTAAACTGCAAAATCCCAAAGACCTAATTAAATTAGCTTATTCCATTCACTTGTGTAGCATCTGAGTGACAGTTTAATAAGGACTGTTTTTGTAGTCCTATAAGTCAGAGCTAAACTCCATCCTAACAAGATACAAATAGCACTTCAAAGAAATTTTTTTTCCGAAAACTTTCTCCTTAGATGATTTCATCATTTGATTTCCTCCTATATAAGGAAACACATTTTACATACAACTCTCTGCTCTTGGTGTTAAAAAGTGACACTTTCAAAAATTAGTTTCTTTTCATTTTATTTATGAGAATGATGTTGCCATGAAAAATATGACATTTTAAGAATCATTGGAAAAGAATAATGCACTTAACCAAAAAATTTAAGTCAAAGACTTTAAATGACTTCAACAACCTGATCATTAATGCATAATGTTCCCATCATATCACATCCTAGGTGCTTTGTTTTCTGTTCTTCTAACTCACCACCCCCATTATTGTGAGTCTTCAGATCAGCTCAGTTCAGTTGCTCAGTCATGTTCGACTCTTTGCGACCCCATGAACTGCAGCATGCCAGGCCTCCCTATCTATCACCAACTGCCAGAGTCTAACCAAACTCATGTCCATTGAGTCGGTGTTGCCGTCCAATCATCTCATCCTCTGTCATACCCTTCTGCTGCCCTCAATCTTTCCCAACATCAGGGTCTTTTCAAATGAGTCACCTCTTTGCATCAGGTGGCCAAAGTATTGGAGTTTCAGCTTCAACATCAGTCCTTCCAACGAATATCCAGGGATTTTTTTTTGCCTTATTATAAAACTCTTAGCTTCTGGAACCAAGATTTGGAAAGAATAGGAACCAAAATAAATCATTCAATAGTACTCCAGTCAGAAGTATTAAAATTTATGATTATTGGAATCTTTTTTTTTTTTTTTTTTTTTGCTTTTTAGTTTCTTATTTAGGATGAATAGTTTACATAGTTACCTAAGGCAAACTGATGTATGAGAGGTGTTTAGGCTTAACTGTAAATAATTTTATTTTGTTTTGAAGATGGAATTACCATAGGTGAGAACAAGGAAAAAGAAAAATTTCCAGTGTTTCAGTGAACTAACAGAAGTTCATCTGTCTAATGTTTAAAAGATCTATTATACGTATCAAACTATATAATGGACATTTGTATGTCATTCACTTCTGATACATTTTATTTAGAACTCAGTCATCAATATTCATGTATAAAACTATGCCATATGAGTGAAATTAAATTATTTTAAAAAATTTACTAACTACCTACTACACTCAGGAGACTGTACTAGTCACTATAGTTCAAACTTGATTACTTCAAGGAATCTTAAATGCTAAGAATAAAAAGCTACATATAGGGCTCTTTGATGTCAACTAAAAGTTTACAGTAGCATGATAAGATGATTAAAGTAACATCATATTGAGATAGAGAAAAGCAGCCTTTGACTGTCTAGAGGCTGACCCAGAACACACAGGGAGGTGTTAGTGGCCTACACTTGAACATAAATACTTTCATGGATCATCAGCATCAAACAAAGCCACTCCATGACCAGGATGAATTGAGGCCAAAATAAAAAGTGTGTTAGAATAGTACATTTACTTTCTGGATTTAATTATGTAGTTACCACAAATTTAAATTTAAACATTGAGGAAAATCTTTTATTTTTAAGGCAAAGCATTACCTTACAAAGGTTCCTGAAATGTTCTCTGAAGAAAATTAAACTATGCAGCATATGAAGTAGCAGCTCAAGTAAATTTTTTCACTGTAAGCATAAGTGAATACACAATGGATTTAAAAATGTTCTGAAAAAGAAATTTTTAAATTATGGCCCATGGACAAAATCTGGCCCACTTTCTCTTTTTATAAATAAAGAGGTATTGAAACATAGTCATGTCACTTATTTACATATTTTCAATGACAAAATTCATTAGTTGTAATAAAAATAGCATGGTCAGGTTAAGTTTAAAATATTTATTATCTGACTCTTTAGAGAAAAGTTTTGCTGACCACCCATCTTGGAGAAAAGCAGAGTGAAATTTAATCCTAAAAATAGGATTGAACAAATTCCAGCTTCATAACTCTCATAAAATTTATTACCATTTTTATGTAAAATGTAATTATAACATAATAAGCAAAATACTGTGATTCAGTCTCCTCTGGAGAAGGAAATGGCAATCCACTCCGGCACTATTGCCTGGAAAATCCCATGGACAGAGGAGCATGGTAGGCTACAGTCTATGGGGTTGCAAAGAGTTGGACACGACTGAGTGACTTCACTTTTCAGTCTTCTCACCTATATAATCAGGGTTATAATTACAGCACTTACATGGCTTCTTTGGTGATCCAGTGGTTAAGAATCCACCTGCCAATGCAGGGGACATGATTGACCCCTGGTCTGGGAAGATCTCACAGGCCACAGAGTGACTCAGTCTGTGTGCCACAACTACTGAAGCATGCTCTATAGACCGTGCTTCACAACAAGAGAAGCCCCTTCAATGAGAAGCCCATGCACTGCAGCTAGAGAGTCACTCCCATTTGCCACAACTACAGGAAGCCTGTGTGCAGCAATGAAGGCTAAGTATAGCCACAAGTAAAATAAATAATTAAAACATTATAGTACCTACATATTCATAGAGTTATTGTGAAGATAAAGTGCATTAATATATCTAAAGGGCTTAGAATATTACATACCATCTAAGAACTGCTAATATAAGGATTTCCTATTTTCTACTTGTTCATAATCACTAAAAAAGCCAGTAGCACCGCCAGACACCTAAACATTACAG
Organism: Ovis canadensis; assembly: GCF_042477335.2. Lineage (NCBI taxonomy): Eukaryota > Metazoa > Chordata > Mammalia > Artiodactyla > Bovidae > Ovis > Ovis canadensis. Next base: position 29,556,178 of record NC_091269.1, on the reverse strand, counting down.
CTCATTTCTGGAAAAAAATTACACTGAGCACAAAAATAGCCAAGTAATGGCAAAGTTGATTTGTATTCTATTACTGGCCCAAAATGGCCCAAAACACAAAAAGCAAAAAGAGAGTGAGAGACAAAAAGAAAAAAGGGATTGCATAAAAAGTAATGGCAATTATTCTATTGAAAAATAGGAAACAATTAATAAAACTGATTAGAAGCAACAATATACATGATAGCTTTTTTGGAGTGTTCCACTATTGGATTTTGAGCAGATGTGAATACAATAGAGCTCTGAGACACCCACACACTGATTAAATAGGAGAAACCTAAATACCCAGCTTCACACCCAACTTCTGCAGAAATATCAGTGTGATAATTAGTCTGTCCTCAGACTGGAATTTAATTTCTGGGCCTTCCATTCTTATTTCATGGTGTTTCTTGAAGGAAAAAACCCACAAGCGGAGGTAAGCCAATAGGGCAGGTGAAATATATACATATATATATATATAATTAACATATATTAATATATATATTATATTTATATATAATATATATTTTATTAATATATATATCTTAAAATAAAATTAAGAAGGATGCAGGCTAATGTCCTATGAAATTTTATTAAGTTTACAAAATCAAACTCTCCTTAAAACAATTTTTATAAATACTTTAAATGTCACTTATTGAGATTATATCCAACATCAATTTAATGTAATATAACATTTAATTTATTGTGGCAAAGAACCCGCCTGCCAAAGTAGGAGACAAAAGAGACACGGATTTGATCCCTGAGTCAGGAAGATTCCCTAGAGGAGGAAATGGCAACTCACTCCAGTATTCTGTCCTGGAGAATCCCATGGACAGAGGAGCTTGGTAGGCTACAGTCCATAGGGTTGCAAAGAGTTGGACATGACTGAAGTGACTTAGCATACATACACAAAACAAATGTATTCTGAAAAAATTTTATGTTGAAGTCCTAACCCCCTAGTACCTTAGAATATGATCATATTTGGATATAGCTCATCATATAAGTTGTTATTTAAGTTAGTATTAGTCGGGTTGGCCCCTAATCTGATACAACTTGTATCCTTGTAAAAAAGGGAAATTTGGATTCAAGAAAGACATGCACAGAAGGGGAAAGCTAAGGATGCAGCAATGCACCCACAAGCCAAAGACTAACAGAAGTGGGGAGAGAAGCCTGGAACAGATAGTTTCCTAGAGCCTTCAGAGGGAGGATGGTCCTGCCAAAACCTCGATTTCAGATCTCTGGTCCCAAAATCCTGAGACAGTAAATTCCTACTGTTCTAGGCCACAGAGTTTGGTAACATTTTGTTACAACAGTCCTAGGAAATTCATACTCTATCCAATTGCATACTAGATTCTTGAGTTAATACAATTAATTAGAAACAACCCCTGGGACAAAAGTCCAGCATGCATCACAGCTAACAACACTGATCTCCATTGCTATTTAATTTAAACTTTTAGAAATTTTATCTTTCTTCAGTAGGTACTTCACAACCCCTTGACATTAAATTAAAAATTACAGAGAGACTAAAGAGAGAGTTAGTTGATCCATATATATTTGATATTTTTATTAATGCTAATAGAGGTACCTAACATATAGTACCAGAAATTATATTCTTGGGTATTTTCATTCATTTAAAAGTCATATCTACCCTATACACATAAACTGAGGATCACAGAAAGTAAGAGCTTTGTGAAAGCAATGACTTGAAAAGAATTCTGAAACAAGAATACATGAGCTCTATTAGTACAAAATAAAATTTTCTAGGTAGGTAAATTTCTTGAAACTGTGACCACAGTGAAGTTAAAACTAATCTCTAGATGGAATTTTCAAGGGTTCCTTTTGAAATCCAATGGGTGAGAATTTCAAAATTTGTATCTCTGTACAAAATTATGCTTTTTGAAGAGAATTATCACAGAATTTTCTTCACAACAGTAAAACTTATTGCAAGAAATGATAATTACAAAGTTTAGAAAGTGACATGCCAATACACGCTTTGTGTTTCATGGATTCAAAGAAGTAGCAATATTAACATTTAAACAGGAAAACAATATGTGAGAAGAAATTTTTTTTTAATAAAAATAAATTGCACAAAAAGGAAAAAGAAGATATGGACTTCAGTTTGCCCTCAATATATGACATGTTGTTATTGTTTAGTCACTCAGTCATGTCCAACTCTTTTGTGATCCCATGGACTATAGCCCGCCAGGCTCTTCTGTCCATGGGATTTCCCAGGCAAGAATACTGGAGTTGGTTGTCATTTCCTTCTCCAGGGATTCTTCCCAACCCAAGGATGGAACCCATATCTCCTGCATTGACAGGCTGATTCTTTACTAATGAGTCACTTCAGAAGCCCCTGAATATATGACATATCTAAAGATAATTTATAAAGTAGGTATCTTATTGTAAACAGTGCTGCAGTGAACATTGGGGTACACTTGTTTCTTTCAATTCTGGTTTCCTCAGTGTGTATGCCCAGAAGTGGGATTTCTGGATCATATGGCAGTTTTATTTCCAGTTTTTTAAGGAATCTCCACACTATTCTCTATAGTGGCTATACTAGTTTGCATTACCACCAACAGTGTAAGAGGGTTCCTTTTTCTCCACACCCTCTCCAGCATTTATTGTTTATAGACTTTTTGATAGCAGCCATTCTGACCAGCGTGAGATGGTACCTCATTGTGGTTTTGATTTGTGTTTCTCTGATAATAAGTGATGTTGAGCATCTTTTCATGTGTTTATTAGCCATTTGTATGTCTTCTTTGGAGAAATGTCTGTTCAGTTCTTTGGCCCATTTTTTGATTGGGTCACTTATTTTTCTGGAATTGAGCTGTAGGAGTTGCTTGTATAGAGATTAATTCTTTGTCAGTTGCTTCATTTGCTATTATTTTCTCCCATTCTGAAGGCTGTCTTTTCACCTTCCTTCATTGTGCAAAAGCTTTTAAGTTTAATTAGGTCCCATTTGTTTATTTTTGCTTTTATTTCCATTACTCTGGGAGGTGGGTCATAGAGAATCTTGCTATGATTTATGTCAGAGAGAATTTTACAATGTTTTCCTCTAGGAGTTTTACAGTTTCTGGTCTTGCATTTAGATCTTCAATCCATTTTGGGTTTATTTTTGTGTATGGTATTAGAAAGTGTTCTAGTTTCATTCTTTTACAAGTCGTTGACCAGTTTTCCCAGCACCACTTGTTAAAAACATTGTCTTTTCTCCACTGTCAAAGATAAGGTGTCCATAGGTGTGTGGATTTATCTCTGGGCTTTCTATTTTGTTCCATTGATCTATATTTCTGTCTTTGTGCCAGTACCATACTATCTTGATGACTGTTGCTTTGTAGTAGAGCCTGAAGTCAGGCAGGTCAATTCTTCCAGTTCCATTCTTCTTTCTCAAGATTGTTTAGCTATTCAAGGTTTTTTGTAATTCCATACGAATTGTAAAATTATTTGTTCTAAATCTCTGAAAAATACCGTTGGTAGCTTGATAGGGATTGTATTGAATCTATAGATTGCTTTGGGCAGTATAATCATTTTTGCTATACTGATTCTTCTGATCTATAAACATGGTATATTTCTCCATCTATTTGTGTCATCTTTTATTTCTTTCATCATTGTTTTATAGTTTTCTATATATAGGGACATGGAAGCAACCTAGATGTCCACTGGCAGATGAATGGATAAGAAAATTTGGTACATATACACAATGGAATATTACTCAGCTATTAAAAAGCATGCATTTGAATCAGTTCTAATGAGATGGATGAAACTGGAGCCTATTATAAACAGCAAAGTAAGTCAGAAAGAAAAACACCAGTACAGTATATTAATGCATATACATGGAATTTAGAAAGATGGTAACAATGACCTTATATGCGAGACAGCAAAAGAGACACCGATGTAAAGAACAGACTGTTGGACTCCTTGCTCTACAGACTCTGGGTCAGGATTCAGTCTCCTCCCTCAGACAGGGCTCTGGGGCAGAGCTGCGCCTCACCCCTCAGACAGGCTCTGGGGCAGGGCTGTGCCTCCCCCCAGGACAGGGCTCTGGGGCAGGACTCAGCCTTCTCCCTCAGACAGACTCTGGGTCAGGATTCAGTCTCCTCCCTCGGATAGGGCTCTGGGGCAAGATTGCGCCTCCCCCCTCAGATAGGGAACACATGTACACTCATTGCTGTTTCATGTGAATGTATGGCAAAACCCACCACAATATTGTAAAGTAATTAGCCTCCAACTAAAAATTTTTAAAAAAGTAGATATCTTATTACTATCATGAAGAAAATGCTATAAATTTTAACTTTAAAAGTTTTAATAGTTTAGATTAGCTTTAGAGTTAAAAAAAAAAAGTACTTTTACTCCAAGATTTAATCTAACAAGCCATGATTTTGTTATAAAATCCTTTTATAAGTTTTCATCACTTTATGGATCAATCATGTTTGTGTGTTAAATGAATAAAAACTCTTTTCTATTGTTAAATCTTCAAATGTATTTTTGATATCTAATATAGTATGTTCACCTTAAACAAGAAGACTGGCAGTTGTTTCTCCAGCCCAAATGGCTTTATTCCAGATGAATAAAGAATTGCAGTTTGGGGTCTGCAATACTAGGGAGCTTTGTGCAAGTCTGCTGCAAAAATGAACAAGAAAACATTATTATAGTGGGAAAAAGGAAGTTGGGAGGACCATGGATTTCCATTGGCTCAGTTTGACAGTCTCTCTGCTGAGTTCTTGCCAGGAAAGAAGAGGAGTTTTTCTTCTTCCTGTTGGGTTCTACTATTATCATAGGGTATGAGAGCTCCCTCCACTGGTATTCTGACTATTTCATTGAGATTTCTATTTATTCAGTTTTACATAAGTAACAAAATAATCTCCTACTAACAGACAAGTTTTGTTAGAAATTCACAGGAGTGCTAAACGTTCCTGCTATAATCATGAAAGTTTTTTAAAAGGTGACATTTTTATACATTAGAGATTTGCTTCAACATTTCAAGAGTTATTTGCATGGCACTGTTGTTATTGTTGTTTAGTTGCTTAGTCATGTTTAACTCTTTTGTGACCCCATGGACTGTAGCCCACCAGGCTCCTCTGTCCATGGGCTTTCCCAGGAAAGAATACTGGAGTGGGTTGCCATTTCCTTTTTCAGGGATCTTCCCAATCCAAGTATCAAACTTGCATCTCCTGCATTGGCAGGCAAATTCTTTACCACTGAACCACCAGAGAATACTTTTTTTCCATTATTGGAGAGAAGCATTTGTATTGGGAATATGGTGAATTTCATATTTCTCAACTCAGGCATAGTTTTTCTGGATTCTCAAAACAAATCTTTAAATAAGCTATTTTACATGTCATCTTTCTCTACTTTGTTTAACAGAAATGTGCGTGAAACATATGGCAATACAAAGGTTTGTTACCTAAAAATCAGAGGAGGAAAAAGATACAATTTTATTTACTCAAGCTGCAGTAAGAATGCTGAAACAGCTTTTAAGTGCAGGGCATCAACAATGTATTCAAACCACAATACTTCCTTTATATCCTTGTCATAGCTTCAAAAGATTTGACTCATATATTTGACTGAAAATTTCTACATGTTTTCTTTGTTACCAAGAGATATGATGAAGGTTTTTGTAAGTGGTATATTAAGATGAAAATACTGCAAATTTTAATTCTCTCCACTGTGTTGAGTCAAATTTTGGCTGAAAAGATATAATGAATGACCAATAAGAAAAGCCTTGTCACTTTATGTTTATATGCATTTTGGTATGGAGAAGACAATTAAGAATTTCTTAAAAGCAGTTCTATGGAGTAGGATAAATTCAGTACAATTTATTCACTTACATATTAGAGACTTAGGAAAGATTAATTTTTACTTTCACATGGGATTTTTCTTTATAAAATGGCATTGATCAAGGACATAATACACAGAAAGAGTTTTTATAAATAAAAATATTAAGAAGCCACCTTAAGAAAGTTATATATCTATATACTCTAATATGGTATGATTGTCAAACATATCACTTAATGGGAAGAAAATGGTTGGGAGAATTTGTAGTGGACAGACTCTAAGATGGGCCTGAGTGTTCCTTGCCTCCCAGTGTTCACATCTTTATGTAACTCCCACACTTTGAATGAAGACCAGACCTGTGACTTGTTTCTAACAAACAGAATATGACCAAGGTAACAAGATGTTACTGAAGTATAGGTCACCTAAGATCACTGCTTCTATCTTACCAGCAAATTCTGTTTCTTTGGGGCTTGCATGCTTTGACATAGGAAGCAGCCATGTTGCAGATGTCCCTGAGCCTATGTCAACTAGGACGTGAAGCCCTTAGTCTAGCTGCCCACAAAGAGAGCATTTGGATAAGTGGATTCTTCCACAGTCTAATATTCAGAAGAGACCCCAGGCCAGTGTGGCACCTTAATTGAAATCTTATGAAAAATGTAGAAGCAGAAGACCCAACTAAGCCATATCTGAATACCTGAGTAAGAGAAACTTTAAGATAGTAAGTATGTATGCACTGTTTTAAGCTGCTTATTATTTGACAATTTGCCATGCAACAGTAGATAACTAATACACAGTTTGGTACCTGAATTTGGATACTTCTATAACCTCGAAGTGTGGGAGTGCCTTTGGAACACGGCAATAGTTAAACACTGGAAGGATTTGCAGGAGAATAACAAAGAAATCATAAATTACCTGGACTATTCTGTTAGTAGAAATTTGGACATTGAGAACACAGCCAGCAAGGGCTCAAAAGAAGTGAGGGGGCATGCTTTCAGAAGTTGAAGGGAGAGGGATTTTTATTGTATAGCGGCAGGAAGCTTAGCAAAATTTTCATTTCAGTTATGTGGGAAACAGAACATTTACAAGATAAACTTGGTTACTTAGCTAGAAATTTCCAAGCAAAGTGTTGAAAATGCCACCTGGTTTCTTCTTGCTACTTACAGCAAAGTGCAAGAGAAGACAAAGTAGGGAGGGGTGAGCTACAGTGTCAAAAAGAAGGAGCCAGGACCTGATGATTTACAAAGTTCTCAGTTTCTTTAGGAGGGTTTCCCAGGTGGCACTAGTGGTAAAGAACATGCCTATCAATGCAGGAGACCCAATAGACTCGGGTTTGACCCCTGGGTTGGGAAGGTCCCCTGGAGGAGGAAATGGCAACCCAGCCCAGGATTCTTGCCTGGAGAATCTCATGGACAGAGGAGCCTGGCAGGACTCAGTCCATCGGGTCACAAAGAGTTGGACACGACTGCAGTGACTTAGCACAGCTTCTTCAGATGACAAAAGACCCTAAAATTAAGAAATGTCTTCCAAGCACTCAGAGAAATGTATTCTTGTGATGAGGCCTCATCTGGAGATCAATTTGAGTGTGTCTTTGGACAAACCTTTTGTTAAAACTTTAGAAAGATAAGGTATCAGATTATTCCATCGCAAAATGTCATTTAAAGAGACTAATGAACACTTAAATTATTGAGGGGATTATTGAATCCTTCAATCAAGCCATAGGGCATCTTGGAAGATTTAGGGCATTATTCTCAGCCCACTCTGCAAATAGCCAAAAGCAGGAAAGTGTTTATGGAAGAGACATTTCCAGCGGTGGCTTTTGACTAATGGAATAAATCCTAATGAAATTCATAGAAAGCCCACAAATTTTTGAGGAAATCGTGTCATGAAAACCAATGAAAGTTTGCAGTAAAAGGAACAAGAGAATAGAAAATGGAAAAACACTGTCTCTTCTAAATATCTCCTGACAATAAGCATACTGAGAAAACTACTCAGGAGCAATCAGGGAGACACAAAAGATGAAACCAAGAGTACAGAAAGGCAGAGCCAGGAGCTCTGAAAACTATGACACTAACAAGGAAACAAACCAAGAGAAAATGTGCTCTCTGTCTCTTGGTCCCATCTACCAGTCCTTGTAAAGGGCAATATTTTAACACTGTTTCCCAGGTATATACTCAGTTGGGCCAGGATGGATACATATCAATAAAAGGTGTATAGAGGAAGGTTTTTCCCCCCACTGCCACAGACAGATGATTATAAAGATAGAAATAGTCTCTCACTAATTTTATATGTACAGTTATATATAAGACCAGTGTGTATATCATAACTGGTCTTGACTTTTGGGGATTCATCCTAAGAGGTGGCAAGTTGAACACAGAAAGCCAATGACTTGGAGTTAATTTTCTTTTATAATTTGTTGTTGTTGTTGATGTAGACCATTTTTAAAGTCTTATTGCATTTGTTACAACATCGCTTCTGTTTTATGTTCTTGGAGTCCTAGCTCCCCAATCAGGGATTGAATCTGCACTTCTTGCCTTGGAAGGCAAAGTCTCAGCTGGACCACCAGGGAAGTCCCTAGGGGTTAATTTTTTATTCCTTTAAAATTTTCTAGCTAAAGCCATAGACATTTTGAAAGGTAGTAAATGTATCATATCAGTTAACACCTTTCATAGACTCCTGGAAAAAAGGACTGTAAACTAAATGTATAAATCTATACCAAACCTAAACCAAAAACCAAAGTTATAGAGAGTAACTCCCAGGCCTTGATATTTAATCAAGGACCTTCTAATATTTGCCTAGCAGGATTTCAGAATTATTATGGACTACTTTTTATCTTCCATTTTCTCCCATTTTGAATAGGAATGTCTGCAGGTATTATCCTATGTCTCATCCACCACTATATGTTGGGTAGATGTACAGGTAGATAAACTCATCTATTTAGTCCCATCAAATCTGTAGATGAAGGAAACTATTTCAGGAGTTCTGCTTCACAAATCACAGTCATTCTCACCTAAACTTGATCCTAAATATGAGATTTTAGACTTGGAGAAAATTGAGTAAAAAGTTGGTACTCTAAAGAATTTTGAGATGGGAGTTTAAGGTGTCTGGCAGTGAAAGGAATGTGTTTTAGCATCAGAGAGCAGACTCTATCAGGCAGTTACTCTGATGATTGCCAACAAGCCCTGACTTCTGGTGACTGTGAATGGCCCAAACCACTGTTCTTAAGTAATGTGCTTCTAACTAATAGAATACCTCAGTGTTGAGGGGATATGACTTCCATGATTAGAATTACATACGACTTTAACTTCCGTCTTACTCTCAGACTTTCCCTATTGACTTCTTAAAGAGGTCTGTGAAGGTCTTGGTCCCGTAACCCCCAGGAGACTATATGCTGCCAACAAACATGTGAAACTGGAAATGGATCCTTCACCAGTCAGACTGTCACATGAGATCCATAACATGTCAATGCCATAACATTGACATTAGCCTTGTAAGAAACCCTGCAGCTGTGGGTACAACTGAGTGACCTCCAGCTTTCTGACTCATCAATTCAGTTCAGTTCAGTCGCTCAGTCATGTCCGTCTCTTTGTGACCCCATGAATCGCATCACGCCAGGCCATCACCATCTCCCAGAGTTCACTCAGACTCACATCCATCAAGTCAGTGATGCCATCCAGCCATCTCATCCTCTGTCGGCCCCTTCTCTTCCTGCCCCCAATCCCTCCCAGCATCAGAGTCTTTTCCAATGAGTCAGCTCTTCGCATGAGGTGGCCAAAGTACTGGAGTTTCAGCTTTAGCATCATTCCCTCGAAAGAAATCCCAGGGCTGATCTCCTTCAGAATGGACTGGTTGGATCTCCTTGCAGTCCAAGGGACTTTCAAGAGTCTTCTCCAACACCACAGTTCAAAAGCATCAATTCTTCGGTGCTCAGCTTTCTTCACAGTCCAACTCTCACATCCATACATGACCACTGGAAAAACCACAGCCTTGACTAGACAGACCTAGAAAGGTCTGTCTAGAAATAATAAATGTGGAACTAAATGTCCATCAACATATGAATGGATGAGGAAAGTGTGGTACATATATATTGTACAATGGAATACAACTCAGCCATAAAAACAAATGAAATAATGCTATTTATAGCAACATGGATGGACCTAGAAATTATCATACTAAGAAAAGTAAGTCAGACAGAGAGACAAATATCACATGATATCACTCATATGTAGAATCTAATTTAAAAATGATACAAATGAACTTATTTACAGAATTGTAACAGATTCACAGATTTCACAAATAAACTCATAGTTACCAAATGGGAAAGGTTGGGAGGAAGAATAAATTAGGAACTTGAGATTAATACACACGCACTACTATATATAATACAGACAACCAATAAGGATCTTCTGTACAAACAGGGAATTCTACTCAGTAGTCTGTAATAACTTATATGGGAAGAGAGTCCAAAAAAAGAATAGCTGTATGTATAACTGAATCACTTGGCTATACACCTAATCTAACCAACACTGTAAATTAACTATACTATAGTATATCATTGTAGCACTATTTACAATAGCCAGGAGATGGAAGCAACATAGATGTCCATTGACATTTGAATGGATAAAGAAGTTTTGGTACATATATACAATGGAATATTACTCGGCCATAAAATGGAACAAATTTGAGTCAGATGTAGATGAACCTAGTGTCTTTCATACAGAGTGAACTAAGTCAGAAAGAGAAAAACAAATATATATATATAGTATATATATATTGTATATATATATTGTATATATACACACACACACACACATATATTGCATTGTGTAAAACAGATAGCTAGTGGGAACCTTCTGTATAACACAGGGAGCTCAACTTGGTGCTCTGTGATGACCTAGAGGGCTGGGATGGGGGAGGTGGAAGGGAGACTCAAGAGGGAGGAGATATATATATATACACCTTCATGATAGGACAGCAGAAACTAACACTACATTGTAAAGAAATCATATTCCAATTAAAAAATGAAATAATAAGAACTGCAGGTTATTTGAAGCAGCCAATATTATGGTAATTTGTTATATCACAATGGATAACAAAGATAGTGTTGGTGTAAATGCATGTTTTAAGATGTATAGAACATTTCAGAAATAAATACAATAAATGAAAGGGTAGGTACCTCTGAAGAGAGAATAGAGCCCTTCTGGGATGAGAAGTTATACTTTCCTGTATGCGTGCAGTTTTTTAACTTCCCCCAAAATTCTGTATGTTACTAAAATATTATTTTTAAGAAATATGTAGTTTTATACTTGTCAAAGGAGAAAAAGAAAGATATAAGCATCTGAATGCAGAGTTCCAAAGAATAGCAAGGAGAGATAAGAAAGTCTTCCTCAGCGATCAATGCAAAGGAATAGAGGAAAACAACAGAATGAGAAAGACTAGGGATCTCTTCAAGAAAATTAGAGATACCAAGGGAACATTTCATGTAAAGATGGGCTCGATAAAGGACAGAAATGGTATGGACTTAAGAGAAGCAGCAGATATTAAGAAGAGGTGACAAGAATACACAGAAGAACTGTATGAAAAAGAGCTTCAAGACCCAGATAATCACGATGGTGTGATCACTCACCTAGAGCCAGACATCCTGGAAAGAGAAGTCAAGTGGGCCTTAGAAAGCATCACTATGAACAAAGCTGGTGGAGGTGATGGATTTCCTGTTGAGCTATTTCAAATCCTGAAAGATGATGCTGGGAAAGTGCTGCACTCAATATGCCAGCAAATTTTCTCAGATATGCAGATGACACCACCCTTATGGCAGAAAGTGAAGAGGAACTAAAAAGCCTCTTGATGAAAGTGAAAGAGGAGAGTGAAAAAGTTGGTTTAAAGCTCACCTTTCAGAAAACAAATATCATGGCATCTGGTCCCATCACTTCATAAGAAATAGATGGGAAACAGTAGAAACAGTGTCAGACTTTTTTTTTTTTTTTGGCGGGGGGGGGGGGTGTGGGGGGGGTGTGTGGGAGGGGCTCCAAAGTCATTGCAGATGATGATTGCAGCCATGAAATTAAAAGACACTTACTCCTTGGAAGGAAAGTTATGACCAACGTCGATAGCATATTGAAAAGCAGAGACATTACTTTGCCAACAAATGTCCATCTAGTCAAGGCTATGGTTTTTCCAGTGGTCATGTATAGATGTGAAGTTGGACTGTGATGAAAGCTGAGTGCTGAAGAATTGATGTTTTTGAAGTGTGGTGTAGGAGAAGACACTTGAGAGTCCCTTGGACTGTAAGGATATCAAACCAGTCCATTCTAAGGGAAATCACTCCTGGTTGTTCATTGGAAGGACTGATGCTAAAGCTAAAACTCCAATACTTTGGCCACCTCATATGAAGAGTTGACTCATTGGAAAAATACCCTGATGTTGGGAGGGGTTGGGAGCAGGAGGAGAAGGGATGACAGAGGATGAGATAGCCGGATGGCATCACCGACTCAATGGACATGAGTTTGAGCGAACTCCGGGAGTTGGTGATGGAGAGGGAAGCCTGGCATGCTGCGATTCATGGGGTCTCAAAGAGCGGGAAGTGGCTGAGTGACTGAACTGAACTGAACTAATTCTTGTCATTTTAAATTACCTAAGTGTCCCACCGATTTTGGGTTGTAGTGTTTTCATTTTCATTCATTTCTATGCATATTTTGATTTCTTTTTTGATTTCTTCTGTGATTTGTTGGTTATTCAGAAGCGTGTTGTTCAGCCTCCATATGTTGGAATTTTTAATAGTTTTTCTCCTGTAATTGAGATATAATCTTAATGCATTATGGTCAGAAAGGATGCTTGGAATGATTTCAATTGTTTTGAATTTATCAAGGTTAGATTTATGGCCCAGGATGTGATCTATCCTGGAGAAGCTTCTGTGAGCACTTGAGAAAAAGGTGAAATTCATTTTTTGAAGTGAAATGTCCTATAGATATCAAGTAGGTCTAACTGGTCTATTGTATCATTTAAAGTTTGCGTTTCTTTGTTAATTTTCTGTTTAGTTGTTTTGTCCATAGATGTGAGTGGGGTATTAAAGTCTCCCACTATTATTGTGTTATTGTTAATTTCCCCTTTCATACTTGTTAGCATTTGTCTTACATATTGTGGTGCTCCTATATTGGGTGCATATATATTTATAATTGTTATATCTTCTTCTTGGATTGATCCTTTAATCATTATGTAGTGGCCTTCTTTGTCTCTTTTCACAGCCTTTGTTTTAAAGTCTATTTTATCTGATATGAGTATTGCTACTCCTGCTTTCATTTGGTCTCTATTTACATGGAATATCTGTTTCCAGCCCTTCACTTTCAGTCTGTATGGGTCTCTTGTTCAAATTCTTAGAAAAGTACAACTTTCCAAAACTGAACCAGGAAGAAATAGAAAATCTTAACAGACCAATCTCAAGCACAGTAATTGAAACTGTAATCAGAAATCTTCCAGCAAACAAAAGCCCAGATCCAGACAACTTCACAGCTGAATTCTACTGAAAATTTAGAGAAGAGCTAACACGTATCCTACTCAAACTCTTCCAGAACATTGCAGAGGAAGGTAAATTTCCAAACTCACTCTATGAAGCCATCATCACCCTAATACCAACACCTGACAAAGATGCCACAAAAAAAGAAAATTACACGCCAATATCACTGATGAACATAAATGCAAAAATTCTTAACAAAATTCTAGCAATCAGAATTCAACAACACATTAAAAAGATCATACACCATGACCAAGTGGGCTTTATCCCAGGGATGCAGGATTCTTCAATATCTGCAAATCAATCAATGTAATTCACCACATTAACAAATTGAAAAATAAAAACCATATGATTATCTCAATAGATGCAGAGAAAGCCTTTGACAAAATTCAGCATCCATTTATGATAAAACCTCCAGAAAGCAGGAATAGAAGGAACATACCTCAACATCATAAAAGCTATATATGACAAACCCACAGCAAACATTATCCTCAATGGTGAAAAATTGAAAGCATTTCCCCTAAAGTCAGGAACAAGACAAGGGTACCCACTTTCACTGCTACTATTCAACATAGTTCTGGAAGTTTTGGCCACAGCAATCAGAGCAGAAAAAGAAATAAAAGGAATCCAAATTGGAAAAGAAGAAGTAAAACTCTCATTGTTTGCAGATGACATGATCCTCTACATAGAAAACCCTGAAGACTCCACCAGAAAATTACTAGAGCTAATCAATGAATATAGTAAAGTTGCAGGATATAAAATCAACACACAGAAATCCCTTGCATTCCTATACACTAATAATGAGAAAGTAGAAAAAGAAATTAAGGAAACAATTCTTTTCACCTTTGCAATGAAAAGAATAAAATACTTAGGAATATACCTACCTAAAGAAACTAAAGACCTATATATAGAAAACTATAAAACACTGGTGAAGGAAATCAAACAGGACACTAATAGATGGAGAAATATACCATGTTCATGGATCAGAAAAATCAATATAGTGAAAATGAGTACACTACCCAAAGCAATCTACAGTATCAATGCAATCCCTATTAAGCTACCAACGGTATTTTTCACAGAGCTAGGACAAATAATTTCACAATTTGTATGGAAATACAAAAAACCTCGAATAGCCAAGCAATCTTGAGAAAGAAGAATGGAACTGGAGAAATCAACCTGCCTGACTTCAGGCTCTACTACAATGCCACAGTCATCAAGACAGTATGGTACTGGCACAAAGACAGAAATATAGATCAATGGAACAAAATAGAAAGCCCAGAGATAAATCCACACACCTATGGACACCTTATCTCTGGCAAAGGAGGCAAGAATATACAATGGATTAAAGACAATCTCCTGGGTCATAAGGTAGTTCTATTTGCAATTTTTTAAGGAATCTCCACACCGTTCTCCATAGTGGCTGTACTAGTTTGCATTCCCACCAACAGTGTAGGAGGGTTCCCTTTTCTCCACACCCTCTCCAGCATTTATTGCTTGCAGATTTTTGGATCGCAGACATTCTGACTGGTGTGAAGTGGTACCTCATTGTGGTTTTGATTTGCATTTCTCTAATAATGAGTGATGTTGAGCATCTTTTCATGTGTTTGTTAGCCATCCGTGTGTCTTCTTTGGAGAAATGTCTATTTAGTTCTTTGGCCCATTTTTTGATTGGGTCGTTTATTTTTCTGGAATTGAGCTGCATAAGTTGCTTGTATATTTTTGAGATTAGTTGTTTGTCAGTTGCTTCATTTGCTATTATTTTCTCCCATTCAGAAGGCTAGGAAACCAGAATTGAAAGAGACACATGTACCCCAATGTTCATCGCAGCACTGTTTATAATAGCCAGGACATGGAAACAACCTAGATGTCCATCAGCAGATGAATGGATAAGAAAGCTGTGGTACATATACACAATGGAGTATTACTCAGCTGTTAAAAAGAATTCATTTGAATCAGTTCTGATGAGATGGATGAAACTGGAGCCGATTATACAGAGTGAAGTAAGCCAGAAAGAAAAACACCAATACAGTATACTAACACATATATATGGAATTTAGGAAGATGGCAATGACGACCCTGTATGCAAGACAGGGAAAGAGACACAGATGTGTATAACGGACTTTTGGACTCAGAGGGAGAGGGAGAGGGTGGGATGATTTGGGAGAATGACATTCTAACATGTTACTATCATGTGAATTGAATCGCCAGTCTATGTCTGACGCAGGATGCAGCATGCTTGGGGCTGGTGCAAGGGGATGACCCAGAAAGTTGTTATGGGGAGGGAGGTGGGAGGGGGGTTCATGTTTGGGAATGCATGTAAGAATTAAAGATTTTAAAATTTAAAAAATAAAAAACTAAAATTAAAAAAAAAAAAATAAAGACAATCTCCTTAACAAGTGGTGCTGGGAAAACTGGTCAACCACTTGTAAAAGAATGAAACTAGAACACTTTTTAACCATACACAAAAATAAACTCAAAATGGATTAATGATCTAAGTGTAAGACCAGAAACTATAAAACTCCTA
The DNA here is from genome assembly GCF_042477335.2 of Ovis canadensis. Classification (NCBI taxonomy): domain Eukaryota; kingdom Metazoa; phylum Chordata; class Mammalia; order Artiodactyla; family Bovidae; genus Ovis; species Ovis canadensis. The sequence continues at coordinate 29,540,363 of NC_091269.1, read as the reverse complement.
GAGGAGAAAATAGGCAAAACACTCTCCGACATAAATCACAGCAGGATCCTCTATGACCCACCTCCCAGAATATTGGAAATGAAAGCAAAAATAAACAAATGGGACCTAATTAAAATTAAAAGCTTCTGCACAACAAAGGAAACTATAAGCAAGGTGAAAAGACAGCCTTCAGAATGGGAGAAAATAATAGCAATTGAAGCAACTGACAAACAACTAATCTCAGAAATATACAAGCAACTTATGCAGCTCAATTCCAGAAAAATAAACGACCCAATCAAAAAAATGGGCCAAAGAACTAAATAGACATTTCTCCAAAGAAGACATACGGATGGCTAACAAACACATGAAAAGATGCTCAACATCACTCATTATTAGAGAAATGCAAATCAAAACCACAATGAGGTACCATTTCACACCAGTCAGAATGGCTGTGATCCAAAAGTCTACAAGCAATAAATGCTGGAGAGGGTGTGGAGAAAAGGGAACACTTTTACTCGGTTGGTGGGAATGCAAACAGGTACAGCTACTATGGAGAACAATGTGGAGATTCCTTTAAAAATTGCAAATAGAACTGCCTTATGACCCAGCAACCCCACTGCTGGGCATACACACCAAAGAAACCAGAATTGAAAGAGACACGTGTACACCAATGTTCATCGCAGAATTGTTTACAATAGCCAGGACATGGAAACAACCTAGATGTCCATCAGCAGATGAATGGATAAGAAAGCTGTGGTACATATACACAATTGAGTATTCTTCAGCCATTAAAAAGAATACATTTGAATCAATTCTAATGAGGTGGATGAAACTGAAGCCGATTATACAGAGTGAAGTAAGCCAGAAAGAAAAACACCAATACAGTATACTAACACATATATATGGAATTTAGAAAGATGGTAATGATAACCCTCTAAGCGAGACAGCAAAAGAGACAAAGATGTATAGAACGGACTTTTAGACTCTGTGGGAGAGGGAGAGGCTGGGATGATTTGGGAGAATGGCATTGAAACATGTATACTATCATGTAAGAAACGAATCGCCAGTCTATGTTCGATACAGGATACAGGATGCTTGGGGCTGGTGCACGGGGATGATCCAGAGAGATGATATGGGGTGGGAAGTGGGAGGGGGAATCAAGATTGGGAAATCATGTACACCCATGGCGGATTCATGTCAATGTATGGCAAAACCAATACAGTATTGTAAAGCAAAATAAAGTAAAAATAAAAAGTAAAAAAATAAAAAAAATTAAGGATTCATTTTATGTAAAATACATTAGTTCTATTTGAGCAAAATGAAACTACTTTATATGTAAGATGGTGAATTTTTATTTTAAGAAATTTTCATATCAGAGAGCAATCAAGGCCAGGACAAACCTGAGTTTAGTCACTTGACAGTAAGAGTCTTAGAGCTGAGAAGTGAAATCCATGATTATTTCTATGCAACCATGTTGTATCAAGAAAAAATTCCTGAATATATTAGGTTCTCAGTTAAGATATATGGGAAAGGTTGTAGAGATTCTGTGTTCTTGTTACAGCTTAGTACATATAATGAGGAACAATTCTTATTTACTTTTTCATCTGATAAGTTTTTTAACAACATAGTTATATCAGTAATGAAATTCTTAAATATTAGATAGCCTCCTTAATTTATTTCATTATAAAAACATATACTAAGTACATATCATGTGCCCATCACTAATGATGAACAAGAGGATTTTTATTCACAAGAAACTTTCATTCTAATAAAAGAGAGAGGTAAGATTCTGTCAGTGTGGTAAATGTAAAAGTAGGTATGTGGACAGGGAATCTAGTGCGAATGAAAACAAAAAACACTTATCTGAGTTTATGAAGGTGAATACCTAGGAAGCTTTCCAGAAAAGAAAGTACACAAGCTAAGATTTTCTATCTCTTTCACGATAAATAAAATAAGGAATTTTACTTTCATGTTTGGAATTTTATTCTTAACTCAGTTAATGTTTTTTATTTTTCCTCAGTAATCTTATTTTCAATGTACAAGCTTGTTGGCATAGTTGAATGGCAAATTCTGAGAAAACTGGACATCTCTGCAATGTTGGGAGTGTGGGCTGGGGATGCTAAACCATTAAATAGGAGAGAAGGAGCATTAGAAAATAAAAAGAAGTTATCCCAAAGGATCTGAAAGAATGTCAGCAAGCTGGCATGGGAGGACTTGCATGAGAGGCATAGCAGGAAATGCTCTCACTGGACTAGAGCAGATGGTGTAAAGAGAAAAACATATATATATATATGTATATATATATATATACACACACACACAAATATATACACACACACACACATATATTTAAAAGCTATAGAGAACAGCCTGGGAAGATTGAGTAGGCTGACAATTACCATACCATATTATCTATTATTTTTAGTTTTCAGATTCCTATTTATTTCACTCAGTGAGGGCTCCTAAGTATACCACATATTTTGAACTGAAGGATTCAGGGAAGAGTGGGTGAGTTTAGCAGAGATCAGAGTGACTCAGTGGAAAATGAGCACAGATGCTATGGCAGACTGCCATCGCGTCTTCCTGGGAGTGCACACAGACTGCTTAATGAAATTTTCTTGGAAGCTTGTGGTTGCCCCAAAAGCCAGCCCCATGGAGTCTATATCAAGGCACATTAACTCCTTCACACTTCTTCATTTTTGTGCTCAAGAGCAATCACTGCTGAAGTCATGACATCTACGGACACCTTCACTGGATTCTGTGAGCTTTAGCATAAAATTATTTCATGATTCTTATTTTCTAAATGAAAGCAAAAACTTAATTTTAAAAACTAAATTGTATCCTGTAAATATGGGAACATTGGCTCCCAGATGGGAGTAAAAAAATTCACAAATCATAAGTCCAACAACATTCCTTTATGTGTCCAATATCTTATGCAATGGGATGTATTGAATAGTGTGTGAAAATGAGGCAACACACAGGACTTTTTTTGATAAGACATATATATCACTAGCTCATAAAGCTGTCTAGTAGGAGCTGAAATGGTGAGTCAGTGAACCTAATAAATGAATTAGGGTTTCGAGGAATATCTTTGAATTTCAGTCTTATCCTCAAAATATGTATTTTTGGTCATTCCTCTGATTCAACTAACCTTACCTGAACAACGCTACTTCTCCAAGATATTTAAATTAGATTAACAGTATTAAAAGCTCTTATGGAAACAATAAGTGATTTAAAGTGATAAAAATATAAAAAAATTTAAAGACCTTGTCACTAGTGCAAAGCCAGGCTTCAGTATAAGGGATAGGAAGGGAAAGCCATGCAAAACAGATCGTTTAATTTTCTTTTTTTTTCTGTTGGTCTAAACTTCCTCATTTTTCTTTGCTAGGAAGTGAGTTATTTTTCTCAAAATTCCAAACAAGCCAGAATGAGGGTAGAGTGGTACGAATTAATTAAGCCATTCTGGCTAGACTTTTTTTTTCTGTGAAGCCAACAAAACTATAGATCCAAACTAACCACTATAGGAGTAATCTGGATAAGATACACATATGATCAGAGAAATCATTGAGCTGGTTATTAGAAAGTCAAAACGGGGCTGAAGTAAGTTCGAGAAGTAAAGGTGGGGTATGAATATAGTTATGGGTTCAAAATACACGTGAAGTTTATTTAAATTGATCATTCATTTCTCAGTTGTGAAAATCATGCATTTTCTTCCACAACAGCTACTAATGATGATAATGATCACAGCTTAACATTTACAGTTAAGTTACCTTAACGTATCTCACAAGTGTGGGCCCTTATAAACTCTGCATTCGTTATCTCATTTAAACCTTTGAAAAACTCTTTGAAGCATATATGCTCAACATCCTCATATTACAGATAAGGAGAAAGAAACGCGAGGAGATGAATAACTTCACTGCAAACACATATCTAAGATTGACATGTATACACTACCATGTGTAAAGTAGACAGCTAGTGGGAAGCTGCTGTATAGCACAGGTTGCTCAGCTCCGTGCTCAGTGATGACCTAGAGGTCTGGGATAGGGGCTAGGGGGACGTCCAAGAGGAAGGAGGTACATGCATACATATAGCTGATTCACTTCATTGTACAGCAGAAACTAACATAACATTGTAAAGCAATTATGTTCTGATTTAAAAAGCTGAGATACTTAAAATCTGATTCTTATACCTCTCTGTACTTTAATATACACTAATGTTCCACAAATTTTAATCAATATTTCAATGCCTGATAAATATATGGAGTTTCTTTTCACAATTTGGGGTTAAATATTTTACATATACCTATACATATGTTGTATATATCTATAAGACAAACATATGATGAAACATCGTCTCATTTACTTAGTGAAAATTCTTTGTTTTCCCATATGTTCCAATTTTGAGATTTTTCAGTAAAAGAGTTTGATAGATGCATTGTTTTTTACTTTTCTTGTCATAATTGTACTTGAATAAAACACACTTAGCTGGTAGGTCACTATTGTTATACCTGGGTAGGGTGAAGTCCAGTTATGTTTAGAACCCTAGGATGAATCAGAGATCGCATACATACAACTGCCACCTCTGCAAGGGGAGCATGGTTTTGACATCAAGTCTATGGGTTTCCCTGGTGGCTCAGATGGTAAAGAGTCTGCCTGCAATGCGGGAGACCACGGTTCAATCCCTTGCTCAGGAAGATCCCCTGGAGAAGGGAATGGCAAGCCACTTCAGTATTTTTGCCTGGAAAATTCCGCGGACAGAAGAGCCTGGCAGGCTGCAGCCTATCGGGTCGCAAAGAGTTGGACACAACTGAGTGACTTCACTTTCTTTTTTACTGTTAATACAACCAATAACTGAGGCTGAAAAGTAAAAGCAATAAGATGTCAGACTAAAATCTTCAATATTCCTTCACTGAGTAATAATACTCATTTAACTAAGTACCAGTAGAACAAAGTTCTGTTTCAGGAGTTGGTGCAACAAAATTTATTATTAAGGAAAATGAAACTCCAGAAGCAAAACTAGTACTGCTAGTCTGTTATTACTAGAATCAAATGCCAAAACTACACTTTAAATTCTTTAGACCTGAAAGAGTTCATCAACAATATTGGTGTGTGAGGGAATTATAATAGTTACAATTCAATAGATTTCTAATATAAATTGATTTGTAATCAGTGAGTTGTTCTCAGATGAAAAATAATCCCCAATCAATATATTGTCTAAGATGTATCAGTAAATGGCAGATTTTATTTTCACAGTAAAAATAATTACTGTTGCCTATTTCCCAATTTATTCCTCCGTCTTTTCTGAGAAGGAAAGAAAAATCCTTCACTGTTATATATCTCTGATTTTGGTACAAATAATGTCCGTGATGACTCAGATGTGATGGACAGAATCTGGATGGATGTAGGATGGGGTGAAAATGAAAGAGAAAGCATTGTTGAATCAAACGTAAGTGACATGCAGGTTTATAGAGCACGTGTACATGTTAATCACTTTATTTGTGTCCAACTCTTTGTGACCCTATGTTCTGTAGCCCACCCAGCTCCTCTGCTATAGGATTCTCCAGGCAAGAATATTGGAGTGGGTTGCCATGCCCTCCTCCAGCGGATCTTCAAGATCCAGGGGTCAAACCCTCTTCTCTTACATTCCTAGAAACGTAGGCAGGTTCTTTACCACTAGCATCATCTGGAAATACTTATTGACAAGACAATTTTAAAAGCAATCTGATATTTCAAGTTTAAGAAATTGAGTATTTGTACAGACAGACTGAGAAACTGTTGCTCAGTCAAGGTCATAATTGTGAATATGCAGTATCTCAGTGCAGATGAGGAAGGGAAAGAACACCTAGGAAAATCAGCAAGATTTAATGATGAGAAAAAAATCTGACACAAGAAGGAAAATTGAGATACATAAGAACTGGGGTGGTTTTCATAAGTCATACCTCCTAAGGACTTTCTAATTCATTTTGAGCAATATATGTAAGTCAATAAAAAGAAACATATACTACAATGATAAAATACATACCATATTATTCAAATAATTATATTATGGTAATTCATTAAAAATCAAACTTATCAACTGACGTTCTTACAGTTATAATTTACAGAGAAGAAATTTCAGTGAATGTAAGTTTATTGAAGTTAGAAAAGATTCAATTGTTACTTATTTTATGCAAGTATAGAAAGACACATGCTAATAAAATAATTATGAAAAAAATATTTCCTAAAAATAGAAATTTTATTAATAGGGCCTATTTGCTTAAATAATTATGTATTAAAAGGTTATTTTTTAATATAAAAACCAAGATTATTATTACTGAATAATCAGAAATAATTGTTAGGATGTTCTATCTTTTAATGATGCGCTCCATTCAGTCAGCACAAATATAAATCTGTTCAATTAAAGAAACTATATACCTGAGATTTGACCTAGAAACCAACATTCTGCCAAGGTCTTTGATCAGATCCAGACAGTATTTCAGAAATATAGGAAGTTTATTTTAGTTCATATTTCACTGTATTGCTTTATATTATAGCAAACAAGATAAAGCACCAAGTTCTAGCCCTTGATTAAAAATCTAGAAGTGAACTTATTTAGATTTATGAGTAACTATGTTCTCAAAATATTTTTGAGGCATATTCAAGGTTTCGTTTTTCTCATACTTCCTCAAACAATACCCAAATGTTCATTCTTTTCGAAACAGTTAGAATATCAGAATATTTGTTTTCTCTACTATAACCTTTATTACAAATTTTCACTAGAATTATAATGGCTTTCTAAAGTATACCCTGATTCTTCAACAGTCTTGTAAATCAAGAGCCCAGGTGTGTGTGTGTGTGTGTGTGTGTGTGTGTGTGTGTGTGTTTTATGTCTTTTTCAGGAAGGTAACTTCTCAGAACTCTATTAATAAATTAGTTCATATTTGACAGAAACTCTGTTCCTTTTATTTATATGAAGTTATACATTCTTCAAGATTCATCTTCCTGAAGTATTTCTCATTAAAAAGGAAGAAACATGTTTGCCTGTAAAGAACAGCAAAGCTAGAAAGAGGATAATTATTTGCATATGAATTTTTTCATATTAATTTTTGGATTTTGGCTGATATGCCAGCATCTATCAAATGGGAGTTGTAGAATATAATTCCACTTGAACAACTGTTTAATATAAACAGGAAGACACCAAAATTATTGAAACTTCTTTCATTATTAGATTGGCCTATGTAATTTAATCTATCTCTGCTAATAATTAATATTCTTCTGTTGAAAATTCCATAGAACATATTTTAACGTAGAGACATTAAGGGATATTTCAAAGTAATATTTTATATATACAATACAATGTTGTGATGTTATTGTATTCATTGATTTTGTTTCAGATAAGTCTAAGGCTGCTGGCATAAGCATGGTAGTACTTTCTCTTGTCCTTCAGCATCAGAAATACTTGTTAAAAATATTTATTTTCTACCTCTGCTTACTATGAGGGACTAGAAATAATAGCACTCCAGTAGCAATTAACACACTAGGCACACAGATATTAATTTTTACATACCATTCACTTAAAGTAAAAGTAAGCTTGTCTTCTCAGAAAAGCAATTTCAATTCTGGAGCAGGAAATTACACAATGAACTTGGAACAGTTTTTTGTGCCAGAAAATGAAGAGGTACTCAAAGAATGACATAAATCAGTACACAGAAGTCAGCCTGAAGAAGCTCCTGGCTACCAAGTCTGGAATAATTTCAGTTAAAAATAAGTAATTATATTAAAGGATTATAACACATTGATTGGAATTCATTGACTAAAATAAGAATTTATGAGTATGTGTTAATATAAATAAATGAATATAAAGAAAGACATATTATTCTTTGTAGTAGAATACCAACTGATAAGTGCAGTAATAACAATGCAGTTAGAAAATCACTATTTGACACATATCTAGTATAACTGATGATGAATCAGATGATTCTGATATATTTAGAAACAGATATATTCTCAAAAGTTCTCCTGCAATATTAATTACAAAGGGAAAAAATAATAAATTTACAGCAGAGAAAACTCTAAGACAGGATCTTAGTTAAATGAATGACCAAAGTTGATGTCATTAGTAATGGAACAAGCCAACCACATGTGATTCTTGATATGATGCACTAAGGACAAAATTACTTTTGGTATATTTCTGCCAAAAATGTGAAAACTCAATCAACTTATGAGAAAACATCAGACAAACCAAAAAGTAAGAACACTTTAAAAATTACCTAACCAGTAGTCTCAAATCTCAAAAAAAAAACAAAAACAAACAAACAAAAAAAAACACCTCAAGGTCATGCAACACAAAGATTCAAAAACTTCCAAATTGAGCTAAAAAGATGTGACCACTTAATGCAACACATGATTTGAGATTTTCTGTTTTTATAATGGAAATTTTAAGGACAATTTGTGAAATCTGAATAAAAGCCATAGATTATATTATAGTATGAATTATTTAATTTCTTGATTTGAATTTGAAGTTAAATAAAAGAATGTAATTATTCCAAGGAAACATACATTCACATATAAAGGGGAGCACTATATCCTCAGGTTTTAACTTATTCTCAAATGGTGTTTATATATATATATATATATATATATATATATATATATACTATATTAATGTATGTATATGTGACTGTATATGTAGAGAAAGCACTGTAAAACAAATACAAGTAAATATTGAAAATATGGGAATCTTGGAAAAGAGTAATTATTTTCAATGTTTTTGCAAATTTCCTGAAGTCTGAAAACATTTCAAAAATGTAAACTTACAAAATATTTTCTTTCCTATTTTGTTTTGAGGATTCTGGAGTTGTAGCAATTTAATTAATTACTATTTACTCTAGAATAGACTTCATAAAGAAGCAGTCAACAGGGCTTTTAGCTTGCAGAAATGCTTTTCAGTTAGTCTAGTGTAGTTTAGTTTTGCTTCTGGTGTATATAGAATAAAATAATATAAAATTCATTTCAGTCATTTACAATTATAAAAGTTCATATGTAAAAACAGTTTCAAGGTCTTCTTGAATACTGGAAAGCTGGAAACGCTAGGTTCACAATTCACAAGAGAAAAACCAGTAGTTGAAAAACAATTTCCCCTTTGGTTACACATGTGCTTTCCAGTTAATCAATTTTCCACCCCCTTACTTCATTCATTCACTTCTTATATCTAATTTTGATAAGCATTTGCAATTTGGAGCCAAGTCCCAGAACATAAGAGGCAATGTGGAACCTTCTCTGTGCTCTTTTACTAAGGAAAATGACAAAATAAGACAGAATTGAAAGACCTGAATGTAAGTTTTATTTATTTATTTATTTTTTAAATTTTAAAATCTTTAATTCTTACATGCATTCCCAAACATGAACCCCCCTCCCACCTCCCTCCCCATAACATCTTTCTGGGTCATCCCCATGCACCAGCCCCAAGCATGCTGCATCCTGCGTCAGACATAGACTGGCTATTCAATTCACATGATAGTATACATGTTAGAATGTCTGAATGTAAGTTTTAAATGTTTGGTATTTCAGGCTAGAAAAGTTATGGCCAACATAGATAGAACATTTAAAAGCAGAGACATTACTTTGCCAAATAAGGTCCGTCTAGTCAAAGCTATGGTTTTTCCTGTGGTCATGTATGGATGTGAGAATTGGACTGTGAAGGAGGCTGAGCACTAAACAATTGATGCTTTTGAACTGTGGTGTTGAAGACTCTTGAGAGTCCCTTGGACAGCAAGGAGATCCAACCAGTCCATTCTGAAGGATATCAGCCCTGGGATTTCTTTGGAAGGAATGATGCTGAAGCTGAAACTCCAGTACTTTGGCCACCTCATGAGAAGAATTGACTCATTGGAAAAGACTCAGATGCTAGGAGGGATTGGGGGCCAGAGGAAAAGGGGCCGACAGAGGATGAGATGGCTGGATGGCATCACTGACGCGATGGACATGAGTCTGAGTGAACTCCGGGAGATGGTGATGGACAGGGAGGCCTGGCGTGCTGAGATTCATGGCGTCGCAAAGAGTCGGACATGACTGAGCAACTGAACTCAACTGAACTGATGTAGTCTTACACGAAGCATTTACCTCTTTTGGCCTTGGTTTCCACATTTATGAAATTGGAGTAACAACTCTACAACTATGAATTATTGTAAGGATCAAATGAGATACTGTGTTATAAAATTCCAAACCATAAATCACTACATAAATCTTGACTGCATTGATAGCAATAAATTCATAAAGATTTCTGACCAATCTAATAAAATATGCATATTTGAAATTTTGAACTCTATTTACAGTGCTTCTAATTTAACAAGTATACTCATCATGAAGGTTTCCTAATCTCAGTAGCCACATGGGTTGCTCGCAAACTAAATACACAGCTTCAATTCAGTTCAGTTGCACAGTCGTGTCCAACTCTTTGCAACCCCATTAACTGCAGCACACCAGGCTTCCCTGTCCATCACCAATTCCTGGAGTTCACTCAAACGCATGTCCATTGAGTCGGTGATGCTATCCAGCCATCTCATCCTCTGTCGTCCCCTTCTCCTCCTGTCTCCAGTCCCTCCCAGCATCAGAGTCTTCTCCAATGAGTCAACTCTTCACATGAGGTGGCCAAAGTATTGGAGTTTCAGCTTTAGCATCATTCCTTCCAAAGAAATCCCAGGGCTGATTTCCTTCAGAATGGATTGATTGGATCTCCTTGCAGTCCAAGGGACTCTCAAGAGTCTTCTCCAACACCACAGTTTAAAAGCATCAATTCTTCAGCGCTCAGCCTTCTTCACAGTCCAACTCTCACATCCATACATGACCACAGGAAAAACCATAGACTTGACTAGACAGAACTTTGGCTTAGTTGTCTTTAAATCTTGAATTAATAACCAGAATATTACACTAAGAATAAACTTTCTATTAACATCAGCAATCATGATCCTAAAGGGGAAAAAAAAAGTGTGAAAATTAATTTAAATAAATACCATAAGAGTTATGAGACAGGTTGAATTTTAACCAAAGTGTTAATTAAAACACAAACCTATTTTGTGCTTTCACATCAATTTCCTCCTCAAGATGCTTATTTTTTTTAGTTCCAAAATATTAATTTCTCTTTCACTTTTAAAGACCTGGAGACTTTTCTTTTAAGAGCATCACTAATGTGATGCTGACATTATGATACTGATGAGGTTGTTAATGACCACCTTAAAGATAAGTTTTAATCTATTCTGTAATGGAATAAATTATTTTTTATTGGATAGTTTCCTAATGAGTATTGAGGAAATCAAGATGATTCTTCCTGTCATGCTTGTCATTACATCTGTCTTGACCCAAACCTCAAAACTTATCACTGTGGCAGAAAAATAGTTGCCATACTATTTTCTTATTTGTTAGTAGAAAACAGTCAAATTAAAAAGTTAATTGTCATTAATTTATTTTCTAATGAAGTTACAATTTTTATCCATTTATCAAACAGGCCATGCCCTTCATTTTCTAATAAAGCAATTTACTCTTTTATTTGATTTTCATTTATTTCTCTTTTCATTGTATATAAATTATTGAATAGAATTTTTAAAAACTGAAAAATATAAAAGTAAAGTAAACTAAACACTATTAACTTTTAAAATACATGTTTCTAGATGTTTTGGTATATGTATATATGCATATAACAACGACTTTTACAGAGGAGACAAAGGTATAAATAAACCATCGATGACACTTAAGAGATATGATGTGAAAGTGTTATCAGAGGGAAAGCAGGTAAATGACTTCAGGAAGAAGCCCTGGTTCTCCAAGGCCTTGCATGGGGTGCAGAGTACCTAAAGTTGTAGAGGACCCAACAGGGTGACACTGAAGTAATATATTAAGTGGCAGCACATCTGAAAACTTGTAGAGGGCAAGCATGTTGGATCAGGGGCTAAATTTCATTTACAGTATTAGAACCAGTATAACTAAACCAGGTAGCCAAAGAGATTACTCCTCCTTGTTCAAAAGGTCAAGGGATAGATCAGCCTAGCTCCATAGCAGTCCCAGGAATATCTAGTGAAATTTACAGTGATTTTAGGATTTATTTTTTTCCAGCTGCCATGAGATCATATAAGCTAGATCCTTCTCTATTATATGCAGACACTCTGTAAGGTAAGAAGAGAAGGGGAAAGAAGAGGTCTGAAAAACTGTCCCTCTAACATAGCAGAACAGAGAGTAAGTCTCTTTAAGAGACTCTTCAAGATACCTAGAAAGTCTCTTAAAAAGTCAAACTATGGTGACAAAAGTAGACTAAATTATTTTTGTAAGGCTTTATCTCCCAACACTGTTGGTATTACTGATCATATCATTTTGAACTGATGTAATTTTGTAGTGGATATGTATATGAGTTATCCATGCTACTTTATTATTTTTTAATTTAAATTTATTTATTTTAATTGGAGGCTAATTACTTTACAATATTGTATTGGTTTTGCCATACATCAACATGAATCCACCACAGGTGTACATGTGTTCTCTATACTGAACGCCCCTCCCACCTCCCTCCCTGCACCATTCCTCTGGGTCATCCTAGTGCACCAGCCCCAAGCATCCTGTATCCTGCATCAAACCTAGACTGGTGATTCATTTCTTATATGATATTATACATGATTCAATGCCATTCTCCCAAATCATCCCACCCTTGCCCTCTCCCACAGAGTCCAAAAGACTATTCTATATATCTGTGTCTCTTTTGCTATCTCGCATTCAGGGTTATCGTTACCATCTTTCCAAATTCCATATATATGTGCTAGTATACTGTATTGGTGTTTTTCTTTCTGGCTTACTTCACTCTGTATAATCAGCTCCAGTTTCATCCACCTCATTAGAACTGAATTAAATGTATTCTTTTTAATGTCTGAGTAAGGTCTGTCTAGTCAAGGCTATGGTTTTTTTCCAGTGGTCATATATGGATGTGAGAGTTGGACTGTGAAGAAAGCTGAGCACCGAAGAATTGATGCTTTTGAACTGTGGTGTTGGAGAAGACTCTTGAGAGTCCCTTGGACTGCAAGGGGATCCAACCAGTCCACTCTGAAGGAGATCAGCCCTGGGATTTCTTTGGAAGGAATGATGCTTAAAGCTGAAACTCCAGTATTGTGGCCACCTCATGTGAAGAGTTGACTCATTGGAAGACTTTGATGCTGGGATAGATTGGGAGCAGCAGGAGAAGGGGACAACAGAGGATGAGATGGCTGGATGGCATCACTGACTCGATGGACGTGAGTCTGAGTGAATTCCAGGAGTTGGTGATGGACAGGGAGGCCTGGTGTGCTGAGATTCATGGGGTCGCAAAGAGTTGGACATGATTGAGCGACTGAACTGAACTGAACTGAATACTTCATTGTGTATATGTACCACAGCTTTCTTATTAATTCATCTGATGATGGACATCTAGGTTGCTTCCATGTCCTGGCTATTATAAACAGTGCTGCGACGAACATTGGGATACATGTGTCTCTTTCTCTTCTGGTTTCCTCAGTGTGTATGCCCAGCAACTGGGATTGCTGGGTCATAAGGCAGTTTTATTTCCAGTATTTTAATGGCTGTACTAGTTTGAATTCTCACCAACATTCTAAGAGGGTACCTCATTGTGGTTTTGATTTGCATTTCTCTGATAATGAGTGATGTTGAGTATCTTTTCCTGTGTTTGTTAGCCATCTGTATGTCTTCTTTGAAGAAATGTCTATTTAGTTCTTTGGCTCATTTTTTGATTGGGTCATTTATTTTTCTGGAATTGAGCTGCAGGAGTTGCTTGTATATTTTTGAGATTAGTCCTTTGTCAGTTGCTTCATTTGCTATTATTTTCTCCCATTCTGAAGGTCCTCTTTTCACCTTTCTTATAGTTTCCTTTGTTGTGCAGAAGCTTTTAAGTTTAATTAGGTCCCGTTTTTTAATTTTTGCCTTTATATCCAAAATTCTGGGAGGTGGGTCATAGAGGATCCTGCTGTGATGTATGTCGGAGAGTGTTTTGCCTATGTTCTCCTCTAGGAGTTTTATGGTTTCTGGTCTTACATTTAGATCTTTAATCCATTTTGAGTTTAATTTTGTGTATGATGTTAGAAAGTTTTCTAGTTTCATTCTTTTACAAGTGGTTGACCAGTTTTCCCAGCACCACTTGTTAAAGACACTGTCTTTTCTCCATTGTATATTCTTGCCTCCTTTATCAAAGATAAGGTGTCCATAGGTGTGTGGATTTATCTCTGGGCTTTCTATTTTGTTCCATTGATCTATATTTCTGTCTTTGTGCCAGTACCATACTGTCTTGATGACTGTGGCATTGTAGTAGAGCCTGAAGTCAGGCAGGTTGATTCCTCTAGTTCCATTCTTTTCTCAAGATTGCTTTGGCTATTCGAGGTTTTTTGTATTTCCATACAAATTGTGAAATTATTTGTCCTAGCTCTGTGGAAAAATACCGTTGGTAGCTTGATAGGGATTGCATTGATCTATAGATTGCTTTGGGTAGTATATTCATTTTCAATATATTGATTTTTCTGATCCATGAACATGGTATATTTCTCCATCTATTAGTGTCCTCTTTGATTTCTTTCATCAGTGTTTTATAGTTTTCTATATATAGGTCTTTAGTTTCTTTAGGTAGATACATTCCTAAGTATTTTATTCTTTTCATTGCAATGGTGAATGGAATTGTTTCCTTAATTTCTTTTTCTACTTTCTCATTATTAGTGTATAGGAATGCAAGGGATTTCTGTGTGTTGATTTTATATCCTGCAACTTTACTATATTCATTGATTAGCTCTAGTAATTTTCTGGTGGAGTCTTTAGGGTTTTCTATGTAGAGGATCATGTCATCTGCAAACAGTGAGAGTTTTACTTCTTCTTTTCCAATTTGGATTCCTTTTATTTCTTTTTCTGCTCTGATTGCTGTGGCCAAAACTTCCAGAACTATGTTGAATAGTAGCGGTGAAAGTGGGCACCCTTGTCTTGTTCCTGACTTTAAGGGAAATGCTTTCAATTTTTCGCCATTAAGGATAATGTTTGCTGTGGGTTTGTCATATACAGCTTTTATGATGTTGAGGTATGTTCCTTCTATTCCTGCTTTCTGGAGGTTTTATCATAAATGGATGTTGAATTTTGTCAAAGGCTTTCTCTGCATCTATTGAGATAAATATGGCTTTTATTTTTCAATTTGTTAATGTGGTGAATTATATTGATTGATTTGCAGATATTGAAGAATCCTGCATCTCTGGGATAAAGCCCACTTGGTCATGGTGTATAACCTTTTTAATTTGTTGTTGAATTCTGATTGCTAGAATTTTGTTAAGGATTTTTGCATTTATGTTCATCAGTGATATTGGCCTGTAGTTTTCTTTTTTACAAAAGGTTTTGATATTAGGGTGATGGTGGCTTCATAAAATGAGTTTGGAAGTTTACCTTCCTCTGCAATTTTCTGGAAGAGTTTGCATAGAATACGTGTTAGCTCTTCTCTAAATTTTTGGTAGAATTCAGCTGTGAAGCTGTCTGGACCTGGGCTTTTGTTTGCTGGAAGATTTCTGATTACAGTTTCAATTACTGTGCTTGTGATGGGTCTGTTAAGATTTTCTATTTCTTCCTGGTTCAGTTTGGGAAAGTTGTACTTTTCTAAGAATTTGCACATTTCTTCCACATTGTCCATTTTATTGGCATATAATTGCTGGTAGTAGTCTCCTATGATCCTCTGTATTTATGTGTTATCTGTTGTGATCTCTCCATTTTCATTTCTAATTTTTTTTATTTGATTTTTCTCCCTTTGTTTCTTGATGAGTCTGGCTAATGGTTTGTCAATTTTATTTATCCTTTCAAAGAACCAGCTTTTGGCTTTGTTGATTTTTGCTATGGACTGTTTTGTTTCTTTTACATTTATTTCTGCCCTAATTTTTAAGATTTCTTTCCTTCTACTAATCCTGGGGTTCTTCATTTCTTCCTTTTCTAGTTGCT
Source organism: Ovis canadensis (assembly GCF_042477335.2). Classification (NCBI taxonomy): domain Eukaryota; kingdom Metazoa; phylum Chordata; class Mammalia; order Artiodactyla; family Bovidae; genus Ovis; species Ovis canadensis. The sequence continues at coordinate 29,524,419 of NC_091269.1, read as the reverse complement.
TTAGGAGTAGAGTTAGGTTATTTATTTTACTTTTTTCTTGTCTCTTGAGGTATGCCTGTATTGCTATGAACTTTCCCCTTAGCAGTGCTTTTACAGTGTCCCATAGGTTTTGGGTTGTTGTGTTATCATTTTCATTCGTTTCTATGCATATTTTGATTTCTTTTTTAATTTCTTCTGATTTGTTCATTATTCAGCAGCATGTTGTTCAGCCTCCATATGTTGGGATTTTTAATAGTTTTTCTCCTGTAATTGAGATCTAATCTTACTGCATTGTGGTCAGAAAAGATGCTTGGAATGATTTCAATTTTTTTTGAACTTACCAAGGCTAGATTTATGGCCCAGGATGTGATCTATCTTGAGAAAAAGGTGAAATTCATTTTTTGGGGGGTGAAATGTCCTATAGATATACCAGGTCTAACTGGTCTATTGCATCATTTAAAATTTGTGTTTCCTTGTTAATTTTCTGTTTAGTTGATCTATCCATAGGTGTGTGTGGGATATTAAAGTCTTCCTCTATTATTGTGTTATTGTTAATTTCCCCTTTCATACTTGTTAGCATTTGTCTAATTGTGGTGCTCCTTCTTGGGTGCATATATATTTATAATTGTTATAACTTCTTCGATTGATCCTTTGATCAGTATGTAGTGTCCTTCTTTGTCTCTTTTCACAGCCTTTGTTTTAAAGTCTATTTTATCTGATATGAGTATTGCTACTCCTGCTCTCATTTGGTCTCTATTTGCATGGAATATCTTTTTCCAGCCCTTCACTTTCAGTCTCTGTGTGTCCGCTGTTTTGAGGTGGGTCTCTTGTAGACGACATATATAGGGGTCTTGTTTTTGTATCCATTCAGCCAGTCTTTGTCTTTTGGTTGGGGCATTCAACCCAATTACATTTAAGGTAATTTTTGATAAGTATGATCCCGTTGCCATTTACTTTATTGTTTTGGGTTTGAGTTATACACCCCTTTTGTGTTTCCTGTCTAGAGAAGATCCTTTAGCATTTGTTGGAGAGCTGGTTTGGTGGTGCTGAATTCTCTCAGCTTTTGCTTGCCTGTAAAGCTTTTGATTTCTCCTTCATATTTGAATGAGATCCTTGCTGGGTACAGTAATCTGGGCTATAGATTATTTTCTTTCATCACTTTAAATATGTCTTGCCATTCCTTCCTGGCCTGAAGAGTTTCTATTGAAAGATCAGCTGTTATCCTTATGGGAATCCCCTTGTGTGTTATTTGTTATTTTTCCCTTGCTGCTTTTAATATTTGTTCTTTGTGTTGGATCTTTGTTAATTTGATTAATATATGTCTTGGGGTGTTTCACCTTGGGTTTATCGTGTTTGGGACTCTCTGTGTTTTTTGGACTTGGATGATTATTTCCTTCCCCATTTTAGGGAAGTTTTCAACTATCATCTCCTCAAGTATTTTCTCATGGTCTCTCTTTTTGTCTTCTTCTTCTGGGACTCCTATGATTCGAATGTTGGGGCATTTAATATTGTCCTGGAGGTCTCTGAGATTGTCCTCATTTCTTTAAATTTGTTTTTCTTTTTTTCCTCTCTGATTCATTTATTTCTACCATTCTATCTTCTACTTCACTAATCCTATCTTCTGCCTCCTTATTCTACTATTTGTTGCCTCCAGAGTGTTTTTGATCTCATTCATTGCATTATTCATTATATATTGACTCTTTTTTATTTCTTCTAGGTCCTTGATAAACCTTTCTTGCATTTTCTCAATCCTTGTCTCCAGGCTATTTATCTGTGATTCCATTTTGATTTCAAGATTTTGGATCATTTTCACTATCATTATTTGGAGTTCTTTATCAGGTAGATTTCCTATCTCTTCCTCTTTTATTTGGTTTGTTGGGCATTTATCCTGTTTCTTTACCTGCTAGGTATTCCTCTGTCTCTTCATCTTGTTTATATTGCTGAGTTTGGGGTGGCCTTTCTGTATTCTGGCAGTTTGTGGAGTTCTGTTCATTGTGGAGTTTCCTCTCTGTGGGTGGGGTTGTACAGGTGGCTTTTCAAGCTTGTGTCAGTGTTCTGGTGGGTGGAGCTGTATTTCTTCTCTCTGGAGTGCAATGAAGTGTCCAGTAATGAGTTATCAGATGTCAATGGGTTTGGAGTAACTTTGGGCAGCCTGTATATTGAAGCTCAGGGGTGTGTTCCTGTGTTGCTGGAGAATTTGAGTGGTATGTCTTGCTCTGGAACTTGTTGGCCCTTGGGTGGTTCTTGGTTTCAGTGTAGGTACAAAGGCGTTTGATGAGCTCCTGTCAGTTAATGTTCCCTGGAGTCAGGAGTTCTCTGGTGTTCTCAGGATTTGGACTTAAGCCTCCTGCTTCTGATTTTCAGTCTTATTTTTACAGCAGCCTCAAGACTTCTCCATCTATACAGCACTGATGATAAAACATCTAGGTTAAAGATGAAAAGTTTCTCCCCACTGAGGGACACCCAGAGAGGTTCACAGAGTTATATGGAGAAGAGAAGGAGGAGGGAGATAAAGGTGACCCAATTGAGATCAGGTGGAATCAAAAGAGGAGAGAGAAAGCTAGCCAGTAATCACTTCCTTATGTCCACTCCACAGTCTAAACCACTCAGACACGTTCATGGAGTTATACAGAGAAGAGAAGAGGGAGGAAGGAGACAGAGATGACCAGAAAGATAAAGGGGGGAATCAAAAGGAGAGAGACAGATCCAGCCAGTAATCAGTTCCCTAAGTGTTCTCCACTGTCTGGAACACACAAAGAGATTCACAGAGTTGGGTAGAGAACAGAAGGGGGAGGGAGGAGACAGAGGCGACCTGGTGGAGAAAAAGGAGAGTCTGAAGAGGGAGAGAGCAGTCAAGCCAGTAATCTTGTTCCCAAGTAAAAATGGGTACTGAAGATTGGGTTTTTAAAGATACAAATTAATAATAAATACCAAAAAGCAAAGATTAAAAATCTAGAGTAGAGGTTGGATTTTCAAAAATATAATATTAAAGAAAAGAAAAAAAAGTCACCAAAATTATAATATATATATATATATATATATGAAGTTTGCTTTAAAAAAATAGGGTCTTTTTTTTGCAAAGTAATAGTAGGTTATAAAAATGAAAATTAAAGGAGTAATAGAGGACTTAAAATTAAAAAAAAATTTTTAATGGATGAACATAAAAAAATAGTAAAAGTATATCTAGGACTTTCTCTGGTGTTGTTGAGGGCAGGGTGGGGTCAGTTCATTTTCGGATAGTTCCTTGGTCTGGCTTATATTTCTCAAGATCTATAGGCCCCTTCCTATGTAGTCGGTACTAACGACAGGGTTTTAATCTATTGCACCTGTCACTTCCAAGGCGGTTCCCTCTGTTTTAGCTTCCAGTGTCTGATTTCTGCCCTGACAAAAGGGGGGGTGGTGGTGGACACTCTTTTAGGCTCACTTGTTCCATCGCGCTGTGGGGAGGGAGGGACGCTGCAAACAAATAACGCTGGTGTATGCTTGCAGTGTCTCAGCCACATTGGGCCTGCCCCCACTCACGGCGCTTGTGCCCTTCCTGCCCACCCTGCTCAGGCTCTATGTTGCTCCACTGGGAACCATCCGAGACTGGCCCTGGGCTGCATGCACCTCCCAGGTCTAAGCCACTCAGGTTCAGGCACTCAGGAAGTCCTCAGAGGTGCAGACTCGGTTGGGCCTGCGTTTTGTGCCCTTCCCAGATCTGAGGTGTTTGGCAAGCATGGTCGCTGCGACTTATCGCCTGCCCCGTCCGTCCCTGCCGCACAGTTTTCTGGGTGTACAATTGGTTCACCTTCCCAGGCGGATGTTGATTGTCCAGAACCCCAAGAAGTCTTAGTTAGCAAAGAAGCCTGCTTGCAGTTTGGTAGACAATGTCTCTCTGGGGCTGCGATTGTCCCCTTCTGGCTCTGGCTGCCTGTAACCGGAAAGGGATGGTCTGCAGCAGGCTAGCTCTGTTCAGTCCTTTGTTTTGTGAGCGGGCCTGGTGGTGTCTTAGGGTTAGGCTTTTCACGTCGTAGCTATCCCACAGTCTGGTTTGCTAGCCCAAGTTAGTTCACTCAAATTGCCCTCGGGGCATTCATGCCTGGTCCTTACTCTAAACAATACAGCTTGCGCCTCCCTGCCTAGCCCCTACTTGCTAGTGGCGGGTGCAGGCATCTGTGCTGCTTCTCCGCTGGGGAAGTTACCACTGGGCACGTAATCTGTGGGTTTTAATTATTTATTTTTCCTCCAAGGCTCGCCACAGATTCAGCAGTGAAAGTGTTCCCTGGTGTTTGGAAACTTCTCTCTTTTTAAGACTCCCTTCCATATATATGTGTTGGTATACTGTATTGGTGTTTTTCTTTCTGGCTTACTTCACTCTGGAAGATGGCAATGACGACCCTGTATGCAAGTCAGGAAAAAAGACACAGATGTGTATAACGGACTTTTGGACTCAGAGGGAGAGGGAGAGGGTGGGATGATTTGGGAGAATGGGAATTCTAACATGTATACTATCATGTAAGAATTGAATCACCAGTCCATGTCTGACGTAGGGTGCAGCATGCTTGGGGCTGGTGCATGGGGATGACCCAGAGAGATGTTGTGGGGAGGGAGCTGGGAGGGGGGGTCATGTTTGGGAACGCATGTAAGAATTAAAGATTTTAAAATTAAAAAAATAAAAAAAATAAAATAAAAAAAAAAGCCTCCCTTCCTGGGACGGAGCTCCGTCCCTACCTCTTTTGTCTCTCTCTCTCTCTCTCTTTTTTTTTTTTTTTTGTCGTCTTTTATTTTCTTTCCTACTCCCGTTTGAAGACAATGGGCTGCTTTTCTGAGTGCCCGATGTTCTCTGCTGGCATTCAAGAAGTTGTTTTGTGGAATTTACTCAGCGTTTAAATGTTCTTTTGATGAATTTGTGGGGGAGAAAGTGGTCTCCCCATCCTATTCCTCTGCCATCTTAAGACCGCCCCTGCTACTTTCTTTAATAAGCATAACTGAATGACTCATGTTAGCATGCCATCATAATCAAGTCCAAACTGTTTAGAACTTTCTTGAAAATGTGATGGTGCACATGATGTTATTTCTTCTACATCATAAAAATTGGTCACTTGGCCTAAAACATGAACAATCTCTTTGTATAAATTAAAATCTTAAAAAAAAAACCACCTCTATTTTTAAGACCCTCTCTGCATTCCAGTGAGGAATCAAAACCTTCTGAATTACAATTATATGCCTTCTGAAAGATGAAACTTATTTGGAACTAAAGCCCTGTTCTACAGGAATTTGGGTCTTCTCTCTGAGGGGAAGTATTAAGCCTACTTATTATTTATATAAGGCAGAAGGAGAAAAAGGCACTTTTCCAAAGTTAAAGCAAGTTCTTCTTAGGTTTTAACAACCACAAGCACCTCAATAAACTCAACTCTTTAACTAATAAATTTCATTTACACATTATTATAAGACAAAGCACCATTTTGTTGCAGTTTCAGGTTATTAGTATTTTATAACAGGAGTATCATTTATCATGTTCTTGTCTGTTCTTGCTTCCACTAATTGAAGAAAATTTAATACAGGAAAGTTATTCTCTGTATAACAAGAATCCTGCATGACAAATGTACCTGAGTTCTACATGTTTATTATGATTCCGTTTATTTAACACAGTGCAAAGTCTGCAGAATAATCTAGAGATACATTGCGAGATACAACTCTGAACTTCATGGAGCTGATATTCTAGTCTAGCAGACACACACACACACACACACATATGTGTGTGTGTGTGTGTGTGTGTGTGTGTGTTTAATACAGAACATTCTACTCATGCTAATGGTGTATTATGTAATGTGCACCAAACTTTTTACTGAGAAATATTGGAAAATATGTTTTTAAAATATATTTGAAGACATAGGAATGTGGCAGTGTGATGAAAACTATAAAGCAATGAAGTAAGAGAAAGAAACAAAAATAGCATTGTTTGACTTAGCATTTGAAACATCTTTTTTGCAAGGGACATCTGCCATATCCTGAAGAGGCAGATGAGAGGCTGACATACTGAGTGTGATTGTGGCAGGCTCCTGGGGCTGAAGGACATACTGGAATCCAGGTTTTCCAAAGAGGGAAATCTTTACTAACACCTTTTATTTTGTGTTGAGATCATAAAAGTACTGTATCTTAAAAGAGAGGTCAGTAAGCATTTTCTGTGAAGGGCAAGGTAGGAAGTGTTTTAGGTTTTGTGATACATGCTATCTGTACCAACTATTTAGTTCTGTTTTTCTAGCAGAAAAGCCATCACTGACTATACATAAATAGATAGACATCACTCTGTTTCAATAAAATCTTATTTACACAAACAAGCAGCTGGTAAGATTTAAACAATATCTGTAGTGTGAGTTTGGCCACAAAGAAGAGGTGAACCAGAAATATACCAGGCTGAAAAGAAAATAGAACTTAACTTCAAATTATATTATTTTTAAATAATAGAATTAAAGTAAGAATGGATTTCTCACATACCTGGCTATCTTTAAAGATCAGTCCTAAATCATGACAAATGGAATATAATAATACCTTGACCTCAAATTATTTCTAGTTTTTTTTTTTTTCATATAATACCTCACAGTCAACTGAAAGAAAAACACAGTTCCACAAGAAGATAAAATAAGAAAGAAAGCAATTCCACAAAAATCTCAACTTTTTTTTTAGAACATGATGAATTTAGTTTAAAATTTGTGTAGAAATGTAAAAGACCAAAGAGAGAAAAAAGACTTCTGAAAAAGAAGTATAAGGGAGGACACATTCTCTACTAAATTTTTTTTTTTTTTTTTTGGCCATACTGCATGGTAGGTGGGATCTTAGTTCCCAGACCAGGGATCAACCCTCACCCCCTGCACTGGAAGCACAAAGTCTTAAACACTGTACTTCCAGGGAAGTCCCTACTAAATGTTCTGTTTATAATCAAATATTGGCTAGAGTCCAGATCAAGATGATAGAGTAGGAAGATCCTGAGCTTACCTCCTCCCATAGTCACTGCACATCAAAATGGCAACTGCGCATAGAGCAATGATCTCTGTAAACAACCTAAAGACTAGGAGGACAGATTTTCTACAACTCAGGATAAAAGAAAAGATCACATCAATATGTGTAGCAGGGGATAGAGATGCAATCTAGTTGGAATATCCCATCCGCAGTGTGACAATGCACAAGCAAGAGGGACATCACAACTGAGGAGATCCCCTCTAAGCCTGAGGAGGACTCTGAGCCCCTAGTGGTCTCCCTATGCCAGGACACCTGTACCAAGATGAGCCATCATAACATCTGACTTTGAAAACCAGCAAGGCTTATGTCCAGGAGAGCTAGAGAACTATGCGAAACCAAGACTCCACACTTGAAGGGCCTGCACATAAACACACTTGACCCAAATTCTTGCATAAAAGTAGCAGATAAAGCATTCTGGGTCATATAAGATTTATTGACTAATTGAAGAGTATGTACTGGAGGGATAGAGATCTGATGAAACCTCCAGAAGTGGGAGCAGTAGTGGGAACTTAAAAAAAAAAAAAATCTGCCTAGCCTGCCCAGCTAAGAGTCAGACATGACTGAGCAACTTCACTTTTCACTTTCATGCTTTGGAGAAGGAAATGGCAACCCACTCCAGTGTTTTTGCCTGGAGAATCCCAGGGATGGGGGAGCCTCATGGCCTGCCATCTATGGGGTAGCACAGAGTCGGACACGACTGAAACAACTTAGCAGCAGCAGCGGCAGCCTGCCCAGCACTGGCGAGTACCATTTCCGTCAGTCTGCACCAACCTAGCTAACACCATACACTCCTCCCTGGTGTTTCGATGAGGATCCACTTGTACAACCTGCCCACCCTCCCTGGGTTCTCCAAAGCTACTCCAGTCCCACTCTACCCAGTGGGCCACTACAACCAAGACTAATGCCCCTCCAACGTGGCTGAAGCTCCAGTGGGCTGGCCTGACAAACCAGTATGCATATAGTACTTGCAGCTGGTCCCTGAAGCCAGCTGGCCTGGATACCAACCCCAATCCTCAGCATGCCTGTAGCAATGGCAGCTCAACCACAACAGGAAGACAAATTCAGCCCACAGAATGGGTAGCCCTGGTGACTAGAGGAGACTGAATCACTGCTCTGCAAAGGACAATTTCTACCAAAGCCACTCTTTCAAGACTGGGATACATAGTTGATATACATAATACATATAAACAGAGAGTTAGGCAAAATAAAGAGACAAAGAAATACATTCCAAACAAAAGAACAAGATAAAACATCAGAAAAAGAACAACAAGAAACAGTTATGAGAAATTTACCAAATTAAAAGTTCAAAGTAATAATCATAAAAATGCTCACTGACTCAGAAGAAGGAGTGAACTCAGTAAGAATGTCAACAAAGAGATTAGAAATATAAAATAGATTCAGTCAAAACTGAAGACTATAAAAAATTGAATAAAAAATACATTAGACAGAAATAACAGTACATTGCAGATGCAAGGGAATGATGAGCTATATTTAACACAGTGCAATAGAAGTAACCTAGTTGGAACATCCTAAAGAAAAAAGGAAGAACAAAATGAGGAGAGATTAAGGGACCTCTACCTCAGATATGCAGATGACACCACCCTTATGGAAGAAAGTGAAGAGGAACTAAAAGGCCTCTTGACAAAAGTGAAAGAGGAGAGTGAAAAAGTTGGCTTAAAGCTCAACATTCAGAAAACGAAGATCATGGAATCCGGTTCCATCACTTCATGGGAAATAGATGGGGAAATGGAGGAAAGTGTCAGACTTTACTTTTGGGGGCTCCAGAATCACTGCAGATGGTGAATGCAGCCATGAAATTAAAAGATGCTTATTCCTTGGAAGAAAAGTTATGACCAACCTAGATAGCATATTCAAAAGCAGAGACATTACTTTGCCGACTAAGGTCCATCTAGTCAAGGCTATGGTTTTTCCAGTAGTCATGTATGGATGTGAGAGTTGGACTGTGAAGAAGGCTGAGTGCTGAAGAATTGATGCTTCTGAAATGTGGTGTTGGAGAAGACTCTTGAGAGTCCCTTGGACTGCAAGGAGATCCAACCAGTCCATTCTGAAGGAGATCAGCCCTGGGATTTCTTTGGAAGGAATGATGCTAAAGCTGAAACTCCAGTACTGTAGCCACCTCATATGAATAGTTGACTCATTGGAAAAGACTTTGATGCTGGGAAGGATTGGGGGCAGGAGGAGAAGGGGACAACAGAGGATGAGATGGCTGGATGGCATCACTGACTCGATGGATGTGAGTCTGAGTGAACTCCGGGAGTTGGTGATGGATAAGGAGGCCTGGTGTGCTGTGATTCATGGGGTTGCAAAGAGTCGGACACGACTGAGTAACTAAACTGAACTGAACTGAACTGGGATGATGTCAGTCATACTAATATTCACATTATAGGGATTCCAAAGGCAGGGAGAGAGAGTGTGTACATGCATGCTAAGTCACTTCAGTCAGGGAGAAAGATAAATTAATAATAATAATAATAATAATAATAAAACCATTTGTACAAATAATGGCTGAAAACATCCCTAGCCTGGCAAAGAAAACAGACATTCAAGTCCAAGAAACATAGTCTCCCCCAAAATGAATCCAAAGAGATCCACACCAAAACACAATATAATTAAAGTGTTAAAAGTTAAAAGTAAAGAGGGAATCTAAAAATGCAAGAGAAAGATAACTAGTTATATATGTAGATATCTCCCATGCCCATAAGATTATCAGCTGGTTGTTCAGCAGAAACTCTATAGACCAGAAGGAATTGACACCACATATTCAAGGTACTAGGGAAACAAAACAAAACAAAAATCAACCAAAAATCCCTTACAACCAAGAACACACTGCTAGCAACTATTTCATATTGAGTATATCATCACTAAACTGCTCTTAAAATAAATGTTAAAGGGACTTCTTTAAACATAAAAGGTCATAACTAGAAAGAAAAAAAAAATGAAGAAAAACCTGACTGGTAAAGGCAAACAATGTAAATGTAGTGATGAACCATCTATAAAGCTAACATGAAGGTTAAAAGACAAAAGTATTACAATCATCTGTGTCTAAAATAATTAGCTAAATGACATACACACAAAAAGATATGAAGTATGAGCACCAAAGCATTGATGGCTTCAAATTGTGATGCTAGAGAAGACTCTTGAGAGTCCCTTGGACTGCAAGGAGATCAAACCAGTCAATCCTAAAGGAAGTCAACCCTGAATATTCATCGGAAGGACTGATGTTGAAGTTGAAGCTCCAATATTCTGGCTATCTGATGACAAGGACTGACTCATTGGAAAAGACCCCGATGCTGGGAAAGATTGAGGACAGGAGGAAAAGGGGTGATAGGATGAGATGGTTGGATGGCATCACTGATTCAATGGACATGAGTTTGAGCAAACTCCAGGAGATAGTGAAGGACAGGCATGCTGCAGTTCGTGCTGTTGCAAAGAGTTGGACACAACTTAGCAACTGAACAGCAACAAATCATGTCAAAATCATAAAATGTTTGGGCATGGCAAAAATGTAGTGGTTTTAGAATACTCTTAAATTAGAGTAACCGTTAACTTAATATAGATTGCCATATATATAAGCTTTTATTTATGAAATGTTGGTAACCACAAACAAAAACCTGCAACAGATACATGCAAAAAGAGATGGGATCACAAATATAACACTAAATAAGGTCATTGGATTACAAGGGAATAAAATAAGAGAAGAAGAAAGGAACAGGGAAGAACTACAAAAAACAATTTGAAAACAACAAGATGAAAATAAGTGCACACTTATCACTAATTAAGTGTTAATAGACTGCATACTACAAATAAAAGACAGGATGACTGAATGAATTTTTGACATTTTTGAAATTATTGAAAAACAATGCTCATATATATGTTGCCATCAAGAGACTCATTTCTTATCTAAAGACATGCACAGAGTAAAAGTGAGAGGTTGGAAATGGTATTGCAAGTAAATGAAAATGAAAAGAAAGCTGAGGTAGCAATACTTAGAACAGACAAACAGACTTTAAAACAAAGACTGTAACAAGAGACAATTATATAATTATAAAGTGATAAAAAAGAATCTATAACAATTGTAAATAAATACGAACCCATTATCAGAGTTCCTAAATACATAAAATATTAACAGATATAAATGGAGAAATTGACAATAATATAATAACAGTGGAGAACTTTAACACTCCATTTACATGGATAAGATGTTCCAGACAGAAAATTAAAACGAAGCATTGGCATTAAGGATGCATTCACTCATATACACTTGAAATAGATATATAGAGAACATTCTATCCCCAAACAGCAGAAAGCAGATCTTTTCATTTTTTTAATATAAATTTATTTATTTTAATTGGAGGTTAATTACTTTACAATATTGTATTGGTTTTTCCATACATCAACATGAATCTGCCACAGGTATACACATGTTCCCCGTCCTGAAGCCCCCCTCCTCCTTCCACATACCATCCCTCTGGGTAGTCCCAGTGCACCAGCCTCCCCCCACCGCACCACCCCCCCCCCAAAAAAAAGAAAGTAGAATCTTTTCAGATGCACATGAAACATTCTCTAGTGAAGACAGAAAACAGTTCAATGAACTTAGAAGATTGAATCACTGCAATCCTTCTCAAACCACAAAAGTTTGAGACTGGGGCTTCCCAGGTGGTAAAGAATCTGCCCGTCAATGCAGGAGTCACATGAGCTGTGTGTTTGATCCCTGGGTCAGGCATATCCCCTGGAGAGGAAATGGTACCCCACTCCAGTATTTTTGCCTGGAAAATTCCATGGACAGAGGAGCCTGCTGGGCTACAGTCTTTGGGGTCACAAAAAGTTGGCCACAACTGAGCACACAGCACAAAAATCAGTTACAAGAATAAAACTAGAAAAAAAACACAAACATGCCGGGGCTAAACAATTTGCTTCTAATCAATGATTAGGTCAATGAATAAATCAAAGAAGAAATAAAAATATACCTGGAGACAAATGAAAACACAACTATCCCAGAATAATGGGACACAGAAAAAGTAGTTATAAAAAGAGAAGTTCAGAGCAATATATTCCTACTTCAGGAAACAAGACAGATTTCAAATCAACAGTCTAATCTTACACCTAGAGAAACTAGAAAAAGAATAAGAAAAGAACCAAAATATTAGTAGAAAAAGGAAATAATAAAGGTGAGAGCAGAAATAAGTGAAATAGAGACTAAAAAAATAGAAAAGATCAATGATACTGGTTCTTTGAAAAGATAAACAAAATTGATAAACATTTAGACAAAATCATCAAAAAAATAGAGGGCCCAATTAAATAAAATCAAAATGGAAAAGTTACAGCCCCAAACACAGATATAGAAAGAATAATAACTGATTAAAATAAAGAATTATGCACCAACAAACTGGACAATCTAGAAGAAAGGGGCAAATTTCTAAAAAGATATAATCTCCAAGAATAAATCAGAAAGAGACAGAAAATCTGAACAGATTGATCACTTCTAATGAAACTGAATCAGTAATTTGAAAAATTTCCAACAAGCAAGACTTCAGGACTAGACAGCTTCATCAATAAACTTACAAAGGAGGCAAGAATATACAATGGAGTAAAGACAATCTCTTTAACAAGTGGTTCTTGGAAAACTGGTCAACCACTTGTAAAACAATGAAACTAGATCACCGTCTAGCACCACACACAAAAATAAACTCAAAATGGATTAAAGATCTAAATGTAAGACCAGAAACTATAAAACTCCTAGAGGAGAACATAGGCAAAACACTCTCCGACATACATCACAGCAGGATCCTCTATGATCCACCTCCCAGAATATTGGAAATAAAAGCAAAAATAAACAAATGGGACCTAGTTAAAATTAAACGCTTCTGTACAGCAAAGGAAACTATAAGCAAGGTGAAAAGACAGCCTTCTGAATGGGAGAAAATAATAGCAATTGAAGCAACTGACAAACAGCTAATCTCAAAAATATACAAGCAACTCATGCAGCTCAATTCCAGAAAAATAAACGACCCAATCAAAAAATGGGCCAAAGAACTAAATAGACATTTCTCCAAAGAAGACATACGGATGGCTAACAAACACATGAAAAGATGCTCAACATCACTCATTATTAGAGAAATGCAAATCAAAACCACAATGAGGTACCATTTCACACCAGTCAGAATGGCTGTGATCCAAAAGTCTACAAGCAATAAATGCTGGAGAGGGTGTGGAGAAAAGGGAACACTTTTACTCGGTTGGTGGGAATGCAAACAGGTACAGCCACTATGGAGAACAGTGTGGAGATTCCTTTAAAAATTGCAAATTGAACTGCCATATGACCCAGCAATCCCACTGCTGAGCATACACACCAAGAAAACCAGAATTGAAAGAGACACATGTACCCCAATATTCATTGCAGCACTGTTTTTAATAGCCAGGACATGGAAACAACCTAGATGTCCATCAGCAGATGAATGGATAAGAAAGCTGTGGTACATATACACAATGGAGTATTACTCAGCCATTAACAAGAATACATTTGAATCAGTTCTAATGAGGTGGATGAAACTGGAGCCGATTATACAGAGTGAAGTAAGCCAGAAAGAAAAACACCAATACAGTATACTAACACATATATATGGAATTTAGAAAGATGGTAATGATAACCCTCTATGTGAGACAGCAAAAGAGACACAGGTGTATAGAATGGACTTTCAGACTCTGAGGGAGAGGGAGAGGGTGGGATGATTTGGGAGAATGGCACTGAAACATATATACTATCATGTAAGAAACGAATCGCCAGTCTATGTTCAATACAGGATACAGGATGCTTGGGGATGGTGCACGGGGATGATCCAGAAAGATGATATGGGGTTGGAAGTGGGAGGGGGGTTCAGGATTGGGAACTCATGTACACCCATGGTGGATTCATGTCAACGTATGGCAAAACCAATACAGTATTGTAAAGCAAAATAAAGTAAAAATAAAAATTAAAAACAAAAGAGTTAATACCAATCCTTCTCAAAGTATTTTTAAAAAAACTGACATGATTCTACAAGGCTGGAATACCCGATACCAAAACCAGATAAAGAGACTACAAAATCATAAAATTATAGGCCAATATCACCTATGAACATAGATGCAACACACACACACACTGAAATATTATTCTGTTGTAAAAATAAAAAAATAAAATCTTCACACATTTGGAATGACAAGGATGGACTTATAAAGCCTTATGATAAGTGATCCACACAGTCGAAAGCTTTGGCATAGTCAATAAAACAGAAATAGTTGTTTTTCTGGAACTCTCTTGCTTTTCCCATGATCCAGCGGATATTGGCAATTTGATCTCTGGGTCCTCTGCCTTTTCTAAAACCAGCTTGAACACCAGGAAGTTCATGGTTCATATATTGCTGAAGTCTGGCATGGAGAATTCTCAGCATTACTTTACTAGCATGTGAGATGAGTGCAATTGTGCAGTAGTTTGAGCATTCTTTGGCATCGCCTTTCCTTGGGATTGGAATGAAAACTGACCTTTTCCAGTCCTGTGGCCACTGTGAGGAGATCCAACCAGTCCATTCTGAAAGAGATCCACCCTGGGATTTCTTTGGAAGGAATGATGCTAAAGCTGAAACTCCAATACTTTGGCCACCTCATGAAAAGAGTTGACTCACTGGAAAAGACTCTGATGCTGGGAGCGATTGGGGGCAGGAGGAGAAGGGGACAGCAGAGGATGAGATGGCTGGATGGCATCACTGACTTGATGGTTGTGAGTCTGAGTGAACTCTGGGAGCTGGTGATAGACAGGGAGGTCTGGCGTGCTGCGATTCATGGGGTCACAAACAGTTGGACACGACTGAGTGACTGAACTGAACTGAGCTGATGATAAGTGATAAGTGAAATAAGCCAGATAAAAACAAATACTATATGATTTCACCGATACATAGCATCTAATAAAAAAAAATTGAAACAAACAAAACAGAAAAGCAAACACAGATACAAAGACACACTGGTGGTTGTCCAAGGACAGTGGAGTTTGATTTGGGCAAAATACATGAAGGTGATTAAGTGGTGATATAACCTTCTAATCATAAAATAAATGTCACGGAGAGTAACATACAGCATTTAAAATATTATCAATAATATTGTAATAACTGTGAATTTCTTTGGTGACGGCTGGCTTATGAGATTTATTGTGGTAATAAATTCATAAATTATATATATATTAAATCATTATATTGTACACTTGAAACTAACATAATATTGTATGTTGACTATACTTCAATAAAAATACAATGGAATTTTTAAAATAAAAAAATTAAATATAGTATTTAAGAATGCTCTATTGAAGCAATGTTAGACAAATAGGCCAGTAACACAAAATAAAAAGTCCAGAAAGAGATTTATGTATATTGATGAATCATTTATTGCTGTGATGATTCTGGAATGTATATGATAATCTCAAGAAAATGAATTTCAAATGAATTATAGCACAAAATGAAAATGGAAGGATAAAGAATTTCCTCAAATATGTGAATATCATGATTTGTGAGAGTGAATATTTCTTTAAAAGATATGAAAAGTACTATCCTCGAAGTGGATGTTTGAAAAATTGAACCAATGTGTAGAATCATATGAAATTGCCACCTTTTCACCATTTTTGACAACAGGAAATTCAGTTTCATAAGGGAATGTGCATTACAATTAAGGTCTCATTTTTAGCAACAAATATTGTTAAAACAACAAAAAGATAAACTGCAGAATAAATAAAACTTAGAAATATCTCATACTTAAATTATAAGCAAAGTTAGAACATCCCAAGAACTAATTGGAAAAGAAACTTGCACAAACCTTTAAAAAATGTATCCACATGGCCAATTTTATGACAGATAAAATATGATCAAATTGATTAGTCATCAAGAAAAGGCAAATTAAAAACACACTGGGGACCTCCCCTTAAAGTTCACTGCCAAAATAATGTGTGTATGTATATCTATATCTATATCTATATATATATATATATATAATTTTAGAAGCACAATGAAATATCACTTCATACCCTAGAAGAATGCCTAAAATATAAAATATTGGCGAGGCTTTGGGACAATGGAAACTTCTATATATTGTTATGAAATTTAAATTATTACATCCACATTGAAAAATAATTAACCAGAATAAATGTCTACTTTATGACAATGAAAAATACATTGTTACTTTCTACCAAAATAAATGCATGAAATATACACTAAGAGATATGTATAAGTATGTCATAGCACCATTATAGGTGATAAGAACTAAAAATATTAAAGATAAAAGATTCAATATTTATATTAATAAGAAAGGGCTAATTACACAACTGCATAGAAGAATTACACATATAGAATGAGAAGTGCAAAAATAAGCACAAATAAAATAAATGTATGGTTGAAAACTTTAAAACACTCATACCTAAACTATGTTTTAAAAGGAAAAGCAAGTAACTGAGGTTGATGGAGAGATATCTGTTGAGATAAGGCATGCTGGACAGATGGATGCTCAGTCATGTCCATAATGTTCTCTTTCTTGATGGTGGTGGTTATATAAGTGTTTATTTTTATGATTTTCCTTTGAACTGTACATTAATGCTTTGTTTTTTGTTTTTTATTTGTACGTGTGCTACAATGCAAGTTTAAATTTAATTATACACACCATCCAATGATTCAGCAACTACAGTGATAATTTTA
Organism: Ovis canadensis; assembly: GCF_042477335.2. NCBI lineage: Eukaryota > Metazoa > Chordata > Mammalia > Artiodactyla > Bovidae > Ovis > Ovis canadensis. Next base: position 29,507,710 of record NC_091269.1, on the reverse strand, counting down.
TGTAGTTCTATGAAGTTTCATGCCAAATGTTACATCTGAAACAAGTAAAATTTACCTTGTCTGAAGGTTAGAGAAGACTGAATCCTTAAAGGTTAATAAGAGTTGTTGTTCAGTCACCAAGTTGTGTCTGACTTTTTGTGACCCCATTGACTGCAGCAATTTGTCCCACACCATCTCCCGGAGTTTGCTCAAATTCATGTCCATTGAGTTGGTGGTGCCACCCAACCATCTCATCCTCTGTCACCCTCTTCTCTTTTTGCCTTCAATCTTTCCCATCATAAGGGTCTTAGCATCAGGTGGAAAAAGTATTGGAGCTTCAGCTTCAGTATCAGTCCTTCTAATGAATATTTGGTGTTGATTTCCTTTAGGATTGATGGGTTTGAGCTCCTTACTGTCCAAGGGACTTTCAAGAGTCTTCTCCAGCACCACATTTTGAAGGCATCAATTCTTCAGTGCTCTGCCTTTTCTGTGGTCCAGCTCTCACATCCATACATGACTAGTGGAAAGAGTATAGCTTTGACTAGGTGGATATTTGTTGGCAAAGTGATGTCTTTGCCTTTTAATACACTGTCTGGGTTTGTCCTAGCTTTCCTTCCAAAAAGCAATCATCTTCTAATTTCATGGCTGCAGTCACCATCTGCAGTTATTTTAACAAGAGTCATTATAGTAATTAAAGAGGTTGAGTAGAGAAGACAAGAGTGTAATCTAGACATATGATAAAATGTATGGCAGGTATGGGGCTTCCCTGGTGGTTCAGTGGTAAAAGAATCTGCCTGTCAATGCAGGAGTCACAGGACACATGGGTTCAATCCCTGGGTTGGGAGACATTCCAATATTATTTCCTGGAGAATTCTATGGACAGAGGAGCCTGGAGGGCTCCATGTGGCAAGGAGTTGAACACCAGTTAGCAACAACAGCAAAAACATGGCATGTATGCCACATTTAAGACCATATAGCTGAGACATAGTGAGTTAGAGAGATGTGTGCCATTATGTTTCAGGGAAGTCAGAGGCCAGGCAGGTCAGGCAAAGTATTGTAGACCATGGTGAAATTATTTTAAACAATCATTTTCTAAATTGAAATTCAGGGAAAGTTTTTACAGCAAAAAACATGATGACATTTGTATTTTTAAAAGATGACTGGAGATCTTGTGTGGACCAATAAAAATAAGGCAAGAAAGCAGGCATGAAGACAGACTCATTAGATTATCTTAATCATACAGGTGAAGTGATGATCACTTTTGTCAGTGTGAGGCTGTGAACTTGGCAAGTAATTAAGATATGCCTTAGTTTAGCTGGCAGTTTTTTAAAAAATAATTATACATGCTATTCATGCTTCCCTTTGGCTCAGATGGTAAAGAATCTGTCTGCAATGCAGGAGACTTGGGTTTGATCCCTTGGTCAGGGACAAGGGACAAGGCTAGCCATTCCAGTATTTTTGTCTGGAAAATTCAATGGACAGAGGAGTCTGGCAGGCTACAGACCATGTGGTCATGAAAAGTTGGACCCGACTGAGCTGATTGAGCATGTGTGCACTCTGTAGCTAGGATTTATTCAGTGATATGCTGGAGCTTCTATTGACAGCTCTAGTTTTAAGGTTTTCCTTTTTTGTTGGTATATGCTGCCTGTGAGTTTGGATATGTATTTAAATGTTGGTTACTGTATTTTATCCAACATTTCATGGTATTTTATAATGGAAATGTTTTTCACGTTAACATGATTCCTTTGTTACCCCAGGATCCTATGTATTGCGTATAGGAGATGTCCAGTACTGGTTAGTAGGTGAACACCTGCATTTGCTTCCTATGTTTCTTTCCATTGTAACTAGTTTTTATTTGTTTGTTTAAAATTCTTTTATAAACAACAATTCAGTTCAATTATAATTTTCCATTCATCTAGGAAATCAGATGTTTGTAACTTAGTATTTTATGAATAGGGATGAGCTTTTTATTGACTGCTAACATTGCGGAGATCCAGACTTTCAGTGATCTTGTTTTCATTCCTATTTCTATGTTGTTTTTTTTTTTTTAAACCAGAAAGGAGTAACATATTTCTAGGTTTTCTATGGTAAAAGGTAATGAAATATTTGGAGAATTTATGAGGCAAAAAGGAAAACATTCATGTTATAAATGAATTTATGTTTTATCTTCATATTGATTCAAACTCTAAGTATACTTTATGTTTTAACCTTAATTTCTCCCAACATAGAGCTTGAGAAAAAGGTTTATTTGTAAACAGTTTATTTGCAAATGACATTCAGTGTCTGGGCTAAGAAACAAAGGGATGGAAGCAGGGAAAAAGGAAGGTATGTATCAATATTAGAGATTAAACAATAGGTAACTGATTGCCCGATAACATGAAATCTCTCTTAGATCAGGTTTTCCTGAAGAGAAAGAAAGCAGCATTTATCTCAGCTCCTGTCTCCCTTGGTCAAGAGTTGATTCAAGTGGTTTTATATATCCCCCACCCCACCACTTCTTGGAAGGTTGTGCCTATTTGACTTTATTGGGAATGAGTTTCCTACATTCTTTACCATTCAAATACTCAAAACCTGAGACAAGGAAAGGTTCACCACTCAACAGAATTTCAAAAAGTGCAAAAAATTAAAATGTTCTACTAAGTGATAATGTTTGTTTTGTGGCAAATTGTTTTAAAACAGGGTTCTGTATTAGTTTTCTCTTTGTAGCCCACAGTTGTATATTGCATTAGCAGCAGTGTAATTTTTGGCTGCCTATATGATATTATTTTCTGATAAGAGGACTTTTTTTTTTTTAGCCATTTCCTACCATTTTTCCTCTAAACTTTCATCTGTATTTCAAGGCAGTGGTCAGCGTTGTAAGCTACAGCTACTATTAACAAATTTCCAACTATATTTGTTTGCATGTGAGTTGATTAATACACAAATACAAGTAATATGTATCCTATATATTTGATAATACATAAAATACTAAAAACAAAACAAATATATAGAATAGATAGATGAATACATGTTTGTATATACTTGGAAAACATATTTGTGGAATGAAACTGCTAATGTTAAAGATTACCTAGGGATAAGAATTGGTGTGGTTGTTCAGTCATCAAGTCATGTCCCACTCTGAGACTCCATGAACTGCAGCACACCAGGCTCCTCTGTCTTCCACTCTCTCCTGGAGTTTGTCCAAATTCATGTCCATTGAGTTGGTGATGATGTCTAATCACCTCATTCTCTGTCGCCCCCTTCTCCTCCTACCCTCAATCTTTCCCAACATCACGGGGTGTTTTCAAGTGAGCCCACACTTCCCATCATGTGGCTAAAGTATTGGAGCTTTGGCTTCAGCATCAGTCCTTCCAATGAATATTTAGAGTTGATTTCCTTTAAGATTGACTAGTTTGATCTCCCTGCAGTCCAAGGGACTCTCAAGAGGCTTCTCCAGTACCACGATTTCAAAGCATTGATTCTTTAGATCTCAGTCTTCTTTATGGTCCAACTCTCACATTCATTAAAAAAAACACAAAAAACAAAAAAACAAAAACATTGCTCTTTGACTATGTGGATCTTCACTGGAAAAGTGATGTCTCTGCTTTTCAATATGTTGTCTAGTTTTGTCATAGTTTTCCTTCCAAGGAGCATGTGTCTTTTAATTTCATGGCTGCATTCACCATCCTCACTGATTTTACAGCCCAAGAAAATAAAATCTGTCACTGCTTCACTTTTCCCCCTTCTATGTGCCATGAAGTGATGGGACTGGATGCCATGATCTTCGTTTTTGCATGTTGAGTTTCAAGTCAACTTTTTCACTCTCCTCTTTTACCCTCATCAAGAGGCTTTTTATTTCCTCTTCACTATCTGCTATTAGAGTAATATCATCTGCATATATGAATTTGTTGATATTTCTGCCAGCAATCTTGATTTCAGCTTGTGCTTCATCCAGCCTGGCATTTCAAATGATGTACTCTTCTTCATAGAAGTTAAATAAGCAGGGTGACAACACATAATCATGTCAAACTTCTTTCCCAATTTTGAACCAGTCTGTTGTTCCCTATCTGGTTCTAGTTGTTGTGTCTTGACCTAATACAGGTTTCTCAGGAGATAGGTAAGATGTTCTGGTACTCCCATCACTTTAAGAATTTTCCAATTTGTTGTAATTCACACAGTGAAAGGCTTTAGCATAGTCAATGAAGAAGAAGTAGATGTTTTTCTGGAACTCCCTTGCTTTCTCCAGAAAATGTTGGCATTTACTCTCTGGTTTCTCTGCTTTTTCTAAACCCAACTTGTACATTTGAAAATTCTCAGTTCATGTACTGCTGAAGCCTAGCTTGAAGGACTTTGAGCATAACCTTGCTAGCATGTGAAATGAGTGCAATGGTATGGTAGTTTGAACGTTCTTCAGCATTGCCTTTCTTTGGGATTGGAATAAAAACTGACTTTTTCCAGTCCTGTGGCCAAGGCTGAGTTTTCCAATTTTGCTGATATATTGAGTGCAGCACTTTAATAGCATCATCTTTAGGATTTGAAATAGTTCAGCTGGAATTCTAGCACAGCCACTATCTTTGTTTGTACAAATGTTTCCTAAGGCCTACTTGACTTTATACTCCAGGAAGTCCAACTATAGGTTAGTAACCACAGCTTCTTAGTCATTTGGGTCATTAAGACTTTTCTTGTATAGTTCTTCTGTGTATTCTTGCCACCTCTTCTTAATCTCCTCTGCTACTGTAAGGTTGTTACCATTTCTATTCTTTCTTGTGCCCATCCTTGCATGAAATGTTCTCTTGATATCTGCAATTTTCTTAAAGAGATCTCTAGTCTTTCCCATTCTATTGTGTTCCTCTACTTCTTTGCATTGCTCATTTAAGAAGGCCTTCTTATCTCTCCTTGCTATTGTTTGTAACTCTGCATTCATTTGGTGTATCTTCCCCTTTCTCCCTTGTCTTTTGCTTGTCTTCTTTCCTCAGCTATTTGTAGGGACAAACACTTGCATTTCTTTTTCTTTGGGGTGGTTTTGGTCACTGCTTCCCATAGAATGTTATGAACCTCAGTCCATAGTTCTTCGCTATGGCACTCTATCATATGTAATCCCTTGAATCTGTCATCTCCTGTGTATAATCATAAGGGATTTGATTTAGACAATATCTGAATGGCTCTGTGGTTTTTCTTACTTTTTTCAATTTAAGCCTAAAATTTACAATAAGAGGTTTATGATCTGAGCCATAGTTAGCTCCAAGTCTTTTTTCCTTTTTCTTCTTTTTGCTGACTGTACAGTGCTTCCCCCTCCTTGGCTGCAAAAAACATAATCTATCTGATTTCAGTATTGACCATCTAGTGATGTCCATGTGTACAGTTGTCTCTTGGAGTTGTTGGGAAAGGGTGTTTGCTATGATCAGTGTGTTCTCTTGACAGAACTCTATTAGCCTTTGCTCTGCTTCATTTTTCACTTCAAGGCTAAACCTGCCTGTTATTCTGGGCATCTTTTGACTTCCTACTTTTGCATTCAAATCCCCTATGATGAGAAGAACATCTTTTTTTGTGGTGTTAGTTCTAGATGGTGTAGTAGGGCTTCATGCAACCAGTCATATTCAGCTTCTTTGGCATTAGTGGATGGGGCATAGACTTGGATTACTGTGATGCTGTTTGGTTTGCCTTGGAAATGAACCAAGGTCATTCTGTCATTTTGATGTTACACCCAAGTACTGCACGTAATGTGTATTTTTATATGTGGATTTTTTTCAATAATTTTCACTTTACAGATCAAAGTTCAGGGGAATGGCAATGTTCACATAGAGATCACAAAATTGGAATAAAATATCTGAAGTTTGAGTTCTGATTCTATCCAAACTGCTTCAGTTTCCTTCCTTTCAGTGAGTCATTTATCAGTTCTTTTGTTTTTGAGGTAGAGATAACAATATGTGGACTTTCTTCTGCACCAGGTTGTGCCCCTAACACTGCAATGTTCAAGAGGCAACTGTAATTGCTATTATTCTGTATGCATATAAAGTTTGACTTCTGGAAATTACTTCTATTTACTTTTCCAGTTAAAAAAAACTATAAAAGGAAAATGTTTATATGAAAAAGAAGCCATGGAAATTAAAAATAAAATTACACCTCTTTTTGTATTTGGCATTTTGTTTTTGCTTCAGATGAGACAATGTTCCATGGAGCTATGATTAATAATAGAAGATTTCTAAGACCTTGAGTGTGCTATGTAGTGGCCTTCTTAAGCTTTAGTAATGTACATATTTCTTTAAAAAAATAGATGAGGAGGGTTGGGATGGGAGGGTAAGACAGAGGTTCAACAGCAGGGGATATACATATAGCTCATTCATATTGTTGTACAGTAGAAACTAATACAACATTATAAATTGATTATACTCCAATTATTATTGAAAAACAAAATGGAAAATTTGCAATATCTAGGTACAATAAAGTGAGATAAAACAGAAATAGATTGGGAAAGTAGATATATTTTATTATTAAAAACAATCATTTCAATAATTTAATGCACATGCTTTCTATTTACAATGTATTCTTCCAAAATAAAATTGACTGCATAGTTTGTTATATATTAATCAGTATTGTCTGAAGTAATAGTACAGGTAATGAGCCCCTAGGATGTATTTTGAGGGACTTCATGAAGAAAAATTGGGAAGCATACTTTGGAGGATAATTATAAAGAATGAACTCACCAATCTAAAATCAATGCATGGAAGTACTATGATGGTAAATCATTTGCTCTTTTTGGGAATACATGGGAAAACGTCTTAAATGTCTTATCATGGAGATTATACACACTGCACCTACCTACATATATTGTTGTTGCTGCTGTTGCTGTTTAGTCACCAAGTTGTGACTTAGTGTTGTTAGTTGTCTGACTTAGTTGTCTGACTCTTTGTGGTCCCATGGACTGTAGCCTGCCAGGCTCCTCTGTCCATGAGATTTCCTAGGCAAGAATAACAGAGTGGGTTGCCCAATTCCTTCTCCAAGGGATCTCCCTGACTCGGGGATCAAACCTGTGTCTCCTACATTAGCAGGCAGATTCTTTATCACTGAGCCAGCAAGGAAGCCCATACCTATTAAAACATGTATACCTATATATTATAGGATATATATATAAACATATTAACATTTATATAAAACTTTACTTACACATTTATTTATTAACATTTATATTAAATATTACTACGTTAATATCTATCTTTAGAGTATGTATGTAGAAATATGATGATCAATAGAGAGATAAAATCATGTAGCCATAAGCCATGGTTTTCTTTTTGCCACCAGGAGTCTAGCAATTTTTCATTTAGAACTCGATTTTAACTGGAAAAAGTTTACTTTTTGAATTTTGGAAATCAACAAGGAAATTCTGGAATAGTAGGCACTAAAAAGTCAACAAATTCAAGAAAACCATTCCAAACTGCTTGATATGTGCGATTTCTCCTTATAATCCTATTTCCTCAGGCTATTCTAAGAAACTGCATTACATCCTTTAACCGATGGCATTAACTTAGAAAGGAAAATTAATGCTGATTTTTACTGATTAAGTCAAACTAAATTATCTCAGTTCCTGCTGTATTTTAGCAGTTTATGTTTGGATGACTAAGTTTTCCATCTGGTTGTCTAAATACTCCACTTCAGAATACAACTTTGTAAAAAAAGTATTTCAGAAAACAAAGTCTGAAACATTACGTAAATAGTTCATTTTTCATTGTCCTTGAAGAGTAGAATGTGATTCATTCTTAGAAAAGTCCTCAGATGGCTACAATCACTGTGCAGTGGATGAGTTGAAACATTTCAAGGTTTCTGGTTTGTTTTCTCTGTGGCCTCCTGACAGCTTTATCACAATCATTTTTAGCTTTCTGTTGAATCGCTTCCCCTGTCATCTGACCTTTGAGTCTTTAAGAACAAAATCCTCAGCAAGTTCTGCAAACTGCATTTAGGTCAGAAATTGGAATTTAACTCTAGAAAATATTCACTTTTTTTTTTTTAAGGTTGAGCTTATATGGGAAGTTTTACCAAAGAGTTTAGCAGAGTAGTAACTCAGTAGTAACTCATGTTTTAGCTCTGTGAGCTCTAAATTTTAGCTTCTGACAGTACTTTTCCCTACAAGGATTTATATTTTGAAGTGAGGAAGTCTAAATGACATAAAACAAAAACGATATGATGGGAAACATGATTTCAAAACATGACCAGGCAATAATCATTTTATTCCTCCCTTTTTACTGATTCAAAATGGCCAGATACTACTGACTGCTATTTATTCAGTAAGTTAAACCATTAGACTGATGAAGCTAAGGTTAAAGTTCTTATGGGTCCTGGTTATTTTTCTACTTTGCTATAGTCTCCAATATCAGCTGCCTACTGAAAAAATGGAAAATTTAGTCATAAGAGACAGAGTGTTGGTGCATTTGCTCAAATACATTCTCTTCTCATCTATAAAAATATAATTTTCTGTGACTTATGAAAACTGGGAGTACCATTAATTGAAAAGCAGTATATTATAGTGGAAGGGGTCATTATTTCAGAGTCTAAAGACATTTGTGTTAGCATTAATCTTATTTTAAAGCTAGCTGGGTTATCGAGAATAAATTAAAAATTGAGCCAATGTTTAACCATCTAAAAAATGGTGTATTTGTAATGGTTATTTAGAAAAGCAGAAAAAATAGGGATATATATGTATCCATGCTTCCCTTGAGGCTCAGCTGGTAAAGAATCTGCCTGCAAGGCAGGAGACCTGGGTTCAATCCCTGAGTTGGGACTATCCCCTGGAGAAGAGAAAGGCTACCCACTCCAATATTCTGGCCTGGAGAGTTCCATGGCCTGTATAGAGTTGCAAAGAGTCAGACATACAGTGATTTTCATTTCACTTCCACTTCAAGAATTGGGATTTCAAGAGATAATTGATAATTATTGTAATGCAGGATAAATTATTTTACATGTAAAACTTTATGAAAAGATTGTTTATCTTTATTAATGTGTGAAAGTACTTAATAAAATTTTTTTATGACAGAATCTGTCAGAGACATGATATTAATGTAACAACCCAGGGATATGATCAGTTCTGCCAATTTGGTAAAATGGTCTATGTGGGTGCATGAATTATGCCAGTCATATTTATTCTTCTCTGTGAACTAAATATAGATTCTCAATTTTAATTGATATTTTGATAGATGCATAGGAGAAAAGGGTGATATATTTAAAAAGTTCTGAATTGCTTATATCTTTATATTTAATTGGCTATAACTGCCTTAACAGTACACATTATAATGAAAGATCATCCTTTTCCATTCATTTAGGCTATATCATCGATTTTACTTCATGGTTATAGAAAATGCATTTATCCAGGTAATCTTTGGATAAAGAAGTAAGAAATAATTTTTGAAAATATTTAAAGCATAATTAAAGAGGGAAATCCAAATTAATTTTTCTATCTTATATAAAAAAATTTATGTGGAGTTGGTATGAATCCTATTAAAACTGAACTTAGGGACATATTAAATAGCTTTTAAAATAGAAAGTATAATGAAAGAAAATGGCATATAAGAAGTAAAGAGTAGAATCAACAATGAAGAAACTTGGATCAGTGATGTGGGGAATGACACTAAGAAAATTACATACAAAATAGAGGAATGTGAGAGATATGGAAGCTGTTATGAAGAAGATAATGAATAATAAAAATTAACATATAGATAAAACATTTCCTTGTAATAGAAGGAAGATCAATTGTGAAATTAACAATATAAAAACCTTCTTAAATTATAAGATGGAAGGAGTTTCTCACATAAAATTAGCCTGTAGCTTATAATTTAATAGTCACTAAAGTAACATCAGACAAAGAAAGAGAAACACTCTGTGCCATCACTTACACGTTGAGTCTAAAAAATAAAATAAACAAATATAGCAAAAGAGAAACAGACTCACAGATACATAGAACAAACTAGTGGTGACCAGTGGAAAAGGGAATTGGAGAGTGGAAGGTAGGGGTAGGGGATTAAAAGATTCAATCTACTTTGTATAAGATAAATAAGCAGCAAGGGTATATTGCACAGCACAGGAAATATGGCCAATATTTTATAACAACTTTAAAGGGAGTGTAATCTATAAAGACATTGAGTCACTGTGTTGTACACCTGAAACTATTATAATATTGTAAATCGACTACACTTCAATGAAAAATAAAATAATTACTAAAGTACTTAATGTTAAGAATGAATAGAATTATTGAGGTAAAGAGAAAAATTTGTTAAATGCATGGGTCAGAAACAGTAAAATATTGTAAAACTTCACAAATGTAAATATCAGTGCATCTGTGCTAAGTTGTGTTTGACTCTTTGCGACCCCATGGACTGTAGCCTGCCAGGCTCCTCTCTCTGTAGGATTCTCTAGGCAAGAATACTGGAGGAGGTTGTTTTTTCCTTCTCCAGGGGATCTTCTGGGCCCAGGGATCAAACCCACATCTCATGTGTCTCCTGCATTGGCAGGTGGATTCTTTACCACTGCATCACCTAGTCTATCTTAAATCAAATGAATATGACCAGGACAGACTTATAATCTAGTAACAATATGTATGCAAAAACTTATCCCAGGAGAAATTAGAGTGCTTCTGGGAAAAATGGGGCTACTGAAGGTAGGGGCTCAATTATCCTCAAAATAAATCTAAAACTTTAAGATAATCTCAGTTAAATTCTCCATAAAATTTTGATAGATTTTTAGAACTACATCTTAAATTTATGTGAATAAATATAAATAAATAAATGTGAATAAATATGAAAGACAGGAAATTTCTGAAGTTTTAGCTTAAATAAAGGTGGATAAGCTCTATTGATCATTTAAAGTAGAAATAATTAATCAAAGGTGTGTTAGAGCATCATAACAGGCAAACAAATAAATAGATAAAGCCAAGAAGCAGATTCAAGCATATAGAAATTTTAATATACAGTAGTCATCATTTTAAAAAACAAAGAACTGATATTTTTGTCAATATACTTAACTAACATTGTTTAGCTACGTTATTTTGGAAATGTACATCACCAGCAACACCAAAACAATCTATCGATAGTTTGAAAATTTATATGTAAAACATGAATACATAAAAGTAGAAATGTGTATATGTAAATTTTAAAGTATAGTGATAAAAGGGTCTTCTAAGCATAGAAATGACAAAAATATTTAGTACACCTGAATAAATAAAAACATTAAATTTATAAAAGTCCCATAAATAAAACTGAAAACAGTTAAAGTGCTGGTAAAAAGAATATGTTGTACATAAAATCTAATAACCTCAATAAATCAAGAGGCAGTTCAAATCTTTAAGGGAAGAACAAGTACATGATAGAAAAATAGGCAATTTTATATATATATATATATGCCACAAAAGAAGAAAATGAAATACCCAATATACATAAAAAGATATATCCATAAAAGTGGACTGCAATGACTGTTATTTGGAGAATGAGGTACTATTTTCAACTATCATGTTAATATAAATTGAAAATAATCATAATACATAAAATTGGAATGGGTATATACACGAATGAGCAAAATGTAATTTATTATTGCTGTTGTTCTTGGGATTGACATTTCATGTTGCTTCTTTCTCTTTTTGGCTTACTTTATTTTTCCCATGTTCTTTGGGTTTTGGAACACTTAACAAAAATTAAAGATGTAAATTCAAATTTTCTCGCCAGTCCATGTCTGACGTAGGGTGCAGCATGCTTGGGGCTGGTGCATGGGGATGACCCAGAGAGATGTTGTGGGGAGGGAGGTGGGAGGGGGGGTCATGTTTGGGAACGCATGTAAGAATTAAAGATTTTAAAATTAAAAAAATAAAAAAAATTTCTATGTAAAAAAAAGTTGTAAAATATTCAATATTAATGAACAAACTATCCAAGAAGACATCAAATAAATATTTGACATTTGTGATGGTGTTTCCTCATAGTCAACAAAAGAGTCCAAAATGCAGTAAATACTTGGGTGGGTGCAATCTCAAAAATGACAATGATCTCTGTTCGTTTCCAAGGCAAAACATTCAATATCACAGCAACCCAAGTCTATGTCCCAACCACTAATGCTGAAGAAGCTGAAGTTGAATGGTTCTATGAAGACCTACAAGACCTTCTAGAACTCACACCAAAAAAGGATGTCCTTTTTATCATAGGTGACTGGAATGCAAAAGTGGGAAGTCAAGAGATAGCTGGACTAACAGGCAAGTTTGGCCTTTGAGTACAAAATGAAGCAGGGCAAAGGTTAACAAAGTTTTGCCAAGAGAACATATTGATCATAGCAAACACCCTCTTCCAACAACACAAGAGATGACTCTACACATGAACAACACCAGATGGTCAACACCCAAATCAGATTGAGTATAATCTTTGCAGCCAGAGATGTAGAAGGTCTATACAGTCAGCAAAACAAAACAGGGAGCTGACTGTGACTCAGATCATGAACTTCTCATTGAAATATTCAGACTTAAATTGAAAGAAGTAGGGAAAATCACTAGACCATTCAGGTATGACCTAAATCAAATCCCTTATGATTATACAGTGCAAGTGAAAAATGGATTCAAGGTATTAGATCTCATAGACAGAGAGAAGAACTAGGTGAAGAACTATGGAAAAAATTTCATGACATTGTAAAGGAGGCAGTGATCAAGACCACCATCCACAAGAAAAACAAATGGAAAAAGAAAAAATGGTTGTCTGAGGAGGCCTTACAAATAGTTGAGAAAAGAAAAGAAGCTAAAGGCAAAGGAAAAAAGGAAAGATATACCCATATGAATTCAGAGTCCCAAAGAAAAGCAAGGAGAGATAAGAAAGCCTTTCTCAGGGATCAGTACAATGAAATAGAGGAAAAACTTAGAATGGGAATCTAGAGATCTCTTCAAGAAAATTTGAGACAGCAAGGGAACATACATGCCAGGATGGGCACAGTAAAGCACAGAAATGGTATGGACCTGACAGAAGCAGAAGATACTAAGAAAAGGTGCCAAGAATACACAAAAGAACTATACAAAAAAGAACTTAATTACCCAGGTAGCCATGATTGTGTGCTCACTCACCTAGAGCCAGAAATCCTGGAGTTTGAAGTTAAGTGGCCTTGTCACTTGAAATATTACTATGAACAAAACTAATGGAGGTGATGGAATTCCAGCTGAGCTATTTCAAATCCTAAAAGATGATGCTGTGAAAGTGCTGCACTCAATATGCCAACAAATTTGGAAAACTCAGCAGTGGCCACAAGACTGGAAAAGGTCAGTTTTCATTACAATCCCAAAGAAAAGCAATGCCAAAGAATATTCGAATTACCACACAATTGCACTTAGCTTACATGCTAGCAAAGTAATGCTCAAAATTCTCCAAGCAAGGGTTCAACAATACATGAAGTGAGCACTTTAAGATGTTCAAGCTGGATTTAGAAGAGCAGAAGAATCAGAGATCAAATTGCCAACATCTGCTGGATCATAGAAAAAGCAAGAGAGTTCCAGAAAAACATCTAATTCTGCTTAATTGACTATGCTAAAGCCTTTAACTGTGTGGATCACAGTAAACTGTGGAAAATTCTTAAATTGATGGGAATACCAGACCACCTTACCTGCCTCCTGAGAAATCTGTACACAGGTCAAGAAGCAACTGTTAGAACTGGACATGGAACAATGGACTGGTTCAAAATTTGAAAGGAATATGTCAAGGCTGTGTATTGTCACCCTGTTTATTTAACTTTATATGCAGAGTACATCATGAGAAATGCCAGGCTGGTTGAAGCACAAGCTGGAATCAAGATTTCCAGGAGAAGTATCAATAACCACAGATATGCAGATGACACCACCCTTATGGCAAAAAGCAAAGAACTAAAGAACCTCTTGATGAAAGCAAAAGAGGAAAGTGAAAATGTTGGATTAAAACTCAACATTCAGAAAACTAACATCATGGCATCTGGTCCCATCTGTTCAGTTCAGTTCTGTTGCTCAGTCGTATCCAAGTATTTGTGACCTCATGAACCACAGCACGTCAGACCTCCCTGTCCATCACCAACTCCTGGAGTCTACCCAAACCCATGTCCATTGAGTCGGTGATGCCATCCAACCAGTCCATCCTAAAGGAAATCAGTCCTGAATATTCATTGGAAGAACTGCTGCTGAAGCTGAAGCTGCAATACTTTGGGCACCTGACTCATTTTAAAAGACCCTGATGCTGGGAAAGATTGAAGGCAGGAGGAGAAGGGGATGATAGAGGGTGAGATGGTTGGATGGCATCACTGACTTGATGGACACAAGTTTGAGCAAGCTCTGGGAGTTGGCGATCGACAGGGAAGCCTGGTGTGCTGCAGTCCACGGGGTCACAAAGAATCGGACACCACTGAGCAACTGAACTGCTGGTATTTCCTGCCCTTTCCTGGTGCTGCTGAGGAGTATGCAGATTATACTCTTTATAGCTTTTAAAAACAATTTATATAATTTCAGTTTGAACTTTCTTAAGTAAAAATGTTTCATTCACACCTAGAAATTCTTTGAAATATTTGGAAACAACATAGTTACCAGTGGATATTGTCCCACTTAATCAGAAGGTAGTGGTAGCTTGATGTGAAATATCTGATACACATTTTAGATACAAACCTCAAATTAAACTTAAATAGCTAGAATCACCCCAGTCAAGGTGTTTTCACTGATTTATAGCCTGGGTGATTCCGAAACACTCACAATGACATGTTAAGTGGCAGAGTTGCTTGTAGGTTAAAACATGACAATGGGAGGACTAAGTGTAGCACATCAAGGCCACGCTTCTCTATCTAGTATGTCATGGCAAAATTTTATTTGGAAGGATAGAGAAACGATAAGAACAAGATTTTTGCTGTTTCTGCTTTGTGATTCTTACTGGTTGTTTTCACCATTCCCTTCAAACAAGGATATAAGTTTATTGCATTTATACCTTTAATTACTCTGAGACTGAATATTGCAAAAATCCATAGATTTTTAACATCAGTTCTGTATGTTTAAATGCAACCTAGTATTTTCATGGCATAGCTTATATAAAAGAGGAATCAAGAAGATTGTTTCCTGCAGAAATTTTCTTTAAGGCTTTGTTTTATTAGTAAAATTTATCTCTAAAAGAGATTTCTCTGTACAATCCCATACCTTCTCTTCAAACCCCACAGGTTTCTCTGAAGAATTGGAATCAGCTTTCAATGATTTGGACACCTATGGAATCATAGGATCTTTGGATGCCCATCTCTTCAATGTTTTGTGCTACTTCCTTGCTTTGCCCATTTCAGTATTAAACTGCACTTCTCAGAAGTGACAGACAAAGTGAATGTGTGAAATACTCACTTTGTATTGACACATAAAGTGAGTCTCAGTGAAAAATATATTAGTCTTTTTCAATATATCTTGCTTGACTAATGTTTGTAATATTAGTATTCAAATTTTGTTATTAAATTTTCTTTGGATATAGTATTGAAATTTTTCCCTTCAACATTAAAAATCTACAAATCTAACTATTTAATTGGAGATGTTAATAAAAACGATGAGTTAAATACATCTTTCTTTAAAAAAAAAAGTCACACAGCAATTGAGATAATCCACTGAATCTATCTACCAACTGTCCCTAACCCTAAAAGTTGCAGTGAGAATTTCTGTTCCATTCTGCTATCACAGGTTATTTCATAAGAAAAATTCCCCCTTGTAGGTGTCCATACCTTAATTTTTGGATGCTTTAGATTGTTGAATTACAGTACAAAAAGGGAGTCACGAACATAATTAATGGACTTTAAAATAGAGAGATTATCCTGGATTATCCAGATGGGGCAAAACAAATAACATGATCTCTTAAAAGCAGAGAACTTTCCCCAGCTGGAGACAAGAGAAATGCTCACAATGAAGGGAAGTCAGAAAGTTTCCAAATATGAATAGGAATTAACCTATCCTTTCTAGATGGGACAATGTTTACAGGAAGCATGAGAGGGAATATGGGCAAGCATTTAGAAGCAGAGCCTAGACCCTGGCTGCTATCAACAAGGAAAAAGAACCTCAGTCTTGCAACCTCTGGGAACTGAATTTGGCCAACAATTGGAATGAATTTGGAACCAAATTCTTCTCTAGAACCCTCTGTAAGGAATGCAGCCTGACAGGGCTTTGATTTCAGCTTTGGGAGAGCCTAAGGAGGGAACACAGTCCAATCCACCCAGATTCCTGACTTACACAAACTGTGAGTCAATAAATTTATGTTGTTCTCAGAAGCTAAATTTGTGATAATTTGTTACAGCATGAATAGAAAACTAATGTAAATTATCAAAGGGAAGTCCTTCCCAGCAAGCAAGTTTTTATCTTGTCCTATTTTATTTTTACTGCAGTATGAAAACAACTATCTACAATTTATATCTGGCTTTCTAAGAATTTTATTTTTAATAATAGCCTATTAGAATTTACTTAAAAATTATATTTGAATTTCTCAAGCCCATTTCTGTTCCCAATCTCCATTTCACACAACTGTTGAATAATTTCTTGCCTTTCATTGAAGTATAAAGCATGACTTAACCTAAAATTTACCTAGGAAATTTTATTATAAAGTAAAGTTATTCACAGATTTGGTAGTTGTTCTTCCATATTGGGCAAAGAGAGTATGTTTGAAAAAGGGTTGCAGAACACTTGATATAATTCAGGAGTTTCTAGAATTAAATACTCACTGCTGAATTAACAACAATCTTTGGGACTTAGATTCATTTTGGGTATGTTTATGTTTTTATTACTAGTCTTAGAATAATAATATAAATTAAAAACATATAAACAACTACAAAATAAAGAATGTGACATATTAATCTAGCCACTGGAAATTATTTATTGAGGACTTACTATATAAACAACACTATGCTAGGCATTGTCAAAGATATAAAAAGAATATAAGACATATTCTAGAGACAGAATCATAGTCATGGTAAACAAATCTCTACTTAGACGGATAAAGATATGTGTGATTTTATTTACATATTGAATGATTAATAAGGTACTCACTTATTCAGAAACATTTATCACATGCTTATTATATGTTAGGCATTATATAAACAGAGGGTGACCCCAGGGGTTAAGACCAAGTCTGTGCTCTCAGGAATCTAGGTAGGAAGTCAGACACTAAAGTCAGAACTAACTGCATGAGAGAGAGAGAGAGAGAGAGAGAAATTGACAGACATATATGCAGTGTCACATGGGAACTAGGATACCCAACCAGCTGAGGTCCAGTGGGTATCAGGGAATCGGGGCTCAAGAAGTTTTCATTAGGAGAAACCTCTGAAGGGAATCCTGAAGGATGAGCAGGACTATCTTTCTTAAGGGATGAGGGCATCAAAACCAAAAAGTGTTATTGTGTAGAAAGAACCAGAGAAAAAGAGAAAACATTTTTCTGTGTGTGAGAAAAAAACACACATCTGTGACTGTGGATGGAAAAGATAAAGGGTTGATCCAGAAAGGGCCCCTATGACATTCTAAACTGGGCAGGCTTTATCGTGAAGCAACTGAAGAGGCCACAGCTGGATAGTCATAGGGACATATCTAGAAAGTTTCTAGAATCTAGAATGCTTTCTAAAGCATTTTAGAAAGTTCACTCTGGTGATAGAGGAGAAATATTGGAGAGTGAAAAGTTTTTCTTAGGGAGACCAGCTAGGAGGCTGCGTAGATGTCAGAAAGTAGCAGTGCTGTGTAAATTCTTGTGATATGTGAACACATGGCATGTTGTCCCACAGATTTTATTAAATGAGGAAAAAATAGATTTGCTCTGATATTTAAATTATGAAAGTAACACACAGTGGAAGAATTTGGTCAGTTCTAAACCCACTAGCCTAAATAGTAATTTGAATTTGACAAAGTAATTATATCTGAGTCTGTCAATAGGATGTAGCACTTAGGCAGCCTGTCTTTACTAGCATGGTAAGCTTTGTCATGAATATATTATTATAAATGGTATTACAAATAGCCAAAAAGGGAAAAAGAAATAAATAAGAAGAAATCCAAAGAACCAAAGGGGAAAGGGTGCATTCGAGTTCCTGAGATAAATATTTTCTTATTACAAATTTATCAACAGTCATTCCACTATTTAGCTCTACCTCCTATCTAACTAGGGCTTCCCTGGTGGCTCAGACAATAAAGAATCTGCCTGCAATGCAGGAGACTGGGGTTCAATCCCAGGGTTAGGAAAATCCCCTCGAAAAGAGAATGGCTATTCACTCCAGTATTCTTGCCTGGGAAATCCCATGGACAAAGGAGCCTGGTGGGCCTCAGTTGATGGGGTTGCAAGGAGTCGGACAGGACTGACTGATTAACACTTTCACTTTTTCATCTAACTAAATCAATTTGTCAGCTCGCTCTGGACAGTGAGAGGATAGTGTCTCTCTGCCTTCAAAATGCAAGACTAGGATCTTCAGTGCCGTGAAGAACTTGAGATACTACCCAAACTTTTTCCTTCATGGAGTTCTACTTCTTTTTTCACATGAATACATTCATGAAATGTTGAGAGAGTAGAGTCAAAGGAGCTTCATACTTAACTGGAGTATGTGTGGACTGCAAGGATTGGAATGAAAAAGGCAAGTTACAGATGATATCCAGCATCCTAGCTTGAGCTACTGGTGGATCATAGTGGTTGCTACTCATGAAGGTGGAACAGGACAGGTCCTGGCTTGGATACAGAGGAAAAGAAAGAAGGTAGATCATAAATTCAAAATATGTACATTTGAAGTGCCCCTCAGTTCTTCAGCTGGAGACTTCTGATATAAATTGGAGATACAGGTATAACTGCCAACTTGAAAAATACATTTTAGAGACATCTGTGTAGAGCTGAAGCCAGAGAAATGGATGAAGTCATCCAGGAATGGTAAAAAGATCAATCAAGGTAAGCACAGAATTTGAGGGTAGAAAGAGAACAAGAGGGAATGAAGTAATAAGTTTATGTCCAGAGGAGATCAGATAATGGTGGAAGTATAGGGTAAGTGGAGGTGTTCAGGAATTAATCAAAGAGCTAGGTTAGGTTTGAGGAATTTGTTCCCAGTGGAGTGAGCAGAGCTCAATTCAAGGTAAACATTTGAGTTTAAGCATCACTGAAAAATCCTGGGGAGAGAAGTAATATAATTAATGTTGTAGACCTGTGAAAAAGAATGAATAGATTGTTCTTATTGCAGTATGTGAATGGTGTTAAGGACCTGGACATGGGGTAACAGCAACGAAACAATTCCAAAGGGGAAAAACAAACAAACAAAATACTTAAACTAATGCCATCTGCTATTTAATTTCCATTTTCCTATATTCCGTGTCCTTTGCTTCACTGGGGCAAGAAGGAAACTAACCTTTATTGAGTGTCCCTATAAACTAATACTTTCTGTAGGTTGACACTTAGATCTGCTTCACAGGTGGCGCAGTGTAAACACAATCCACATGACTGCCTGGGGGAGAGTGGCACTGCCACTAGCACAACACGGAACAAAAACTAAGTCTCAGGTGAATTTAAATTGCATAGGGTGGTCAAACTAGTTAAGTGACAGAATTTGCTTTCAAACCACATGTACCCACTTCCAAAGCCCACTCGCCTTACAGACTGCTCCATTTATTCAGCTGCTATGTCTCCCATACAACTTGTCTGAAATTATCAAAACCTTTCTGTTTCATTTCTTTCAAACTATCTACATTTTTAACGTTTACCTGAAGTTCTAATTCTTTGAGGGATTTCTGCTGATGACTCCAGCTCAAAAGTATTTTTCTAAGCTCAGAGTTCATACAGAATATTTTTAAAAGTGTTTTCTGAGAACACTAGCTTCCCAAAACTACAAAATTGCGTTTTGTAATCAAATAAAGAGACGTCCTACATGTTGAGTCTATTTTGGAAGCTACCCAGTCTTTTAAAAACCTTTTTTTTTTTTTAATATTGAGAGAGCATTTTCCAGGCGCTCCTATAATTTACATAACATCAACCCAACTCAACTGCTCACACATTATTTTATTTTTGTTCTTATAAGTCACATTGTGAAGTAAATTGTAATCTTGAATGCCATAATCAAGTGGAGATTATTTTGCATTTATAATTTGTGCATGTGTGTATGTGTAAGCATATTATATGGAAAGTGCTTAAAATATTTAATTGTTTATTTGTGGGGAAAGTAAATAAACATAGACTATTATTTACTATCTAAAACAATAAGGGGGCTTCCCAGGTGGCTCAGTGGGTAAAGAATCCACTTGCAAAGCAGGAGATACAGGTTCATGCCGTGGGTGGGGAAGATACCCTGAAGGAGAGCATGTCAATTTACCTCAGTATTCCTATCTAGAGAATCCCATGGACAGAGGAGCCTGGTGGCCTACAGTTCATAGGCTTGTAAAGAATCGGACATGACTGAAGCAACTGAGCACGCACACACTAAAAACAAACCAAAAAAAAATTTCTGGAGATTCAGAAGATGGGAATGGGCTTGCAAAGAAAAAAAAAATGTATATACATATATTTTTTTCCTGCATGTTTGCATTTATCTCTGTTTAAAATGTTGTCTTACTAAAATTGAGTAAACAGGTTTTTCTTCTGATTAAGATGTATAAGGCCCTAAATGAACTTCATTCATATGGTAACACCAAGAAAAATCCAATAAATTAAAAAAGGATCCTTATCTATGCTACCTTATTGATGGTATCAAAGAATAGTGGACACACATACACAAATCCTTATTAAACTGAATTCCACGAAGAAGTGGCATTCAGAGTTTAGCAGCAAATTGTTTCAACTTATGATGGGAAATGTCAGGTAAAGAAGACTTGCTAAAGGCAGAGACCAACTGAGCCATTGACAATGGCAGAGACAGACAGAAATGGATGAGAGTATGAAGGCTTCCTAAATATAGTAATTTTTTTTTTCTTTTTTTGGTATAGCATTATGCCGAAGAGTTGACTCACTGGAAAAGACTTTGATGCTGGGAGGGATTTGGGGCAGGAGGAGAAGGGGACGACAGAGGATGAGATGGCTGGATGGCATCACTGACTTCATGAACGTGAGTCTGAGTGAACTCCGGGAGTTGGTGATGGACAGGGAGGTCTGGCGTGCTGCGATTCTTGGGGTCGCAAAGAGTCGGACACGACTGAGCGACTGAACTGAACTGATACTTATTTTCCCATCCTTCTACCTCTAAGTTTTGCAGAAAATAAAAGCAAGTAACTTGAGACTGTAGAGCAAGCAGCAGCCTAGGCCCCACTAAACTTGAAGTCACTTAGTCGTGTCCGACTCTTTGTGACCCCATGGACTGTAGCCTACCAGGATCCATCCATGAGATTTTCCAGACAAGAATACTGGAATGGGTTGCCATTTCCTTCTCCAGAGGATCTTCCTGATCCAGGGATCGAACCCGGGTTTCCCGCATTGCAGGCAGACGCTTTACTGTCTGAGCCACCAGGGAAGCCCCCCACTAAATTTAAAACTTGGTAAACTCTGAAGAGTCACTACCTCACTTTATCTTCCAGACATCAAATAAAATTCACATTCTTTGCAGAAAATAAAAGCAGAAGAGTAGTCTTCTTACATTGCTTCTGATTTTCTATACAAAAAAATATGGTATATTATCAAATGTGATGAAATATGCCAAAATATAAACACATTGGAAAGAGAAAGAATATTAAAAAATCACTAAATCAAACCATAAATGATTCAGCCCACAGTAATAATCACCACCATAATTTTCTACAATATGATCTTGTACATCTTCTTATCCAGAGGTAGAATCTATGGATGAGAGGTAG
Organism: Ovis canadensis; assembly: GCF_042477335.2. NCBI lineage: Eukaryota > Metazoa > Chordata > Mammalia > Artiodactyla > Bovidae > Ovis > Ovis canadensis. Next base: position 29,485,989 of record NC_091269.1, on the reverse strand, counting down.
AATATATGTTCTCTCTGCTTGAGTCTTAGGGCTTGTCACTCACATTAAACAGACTATGGTGACTGTGATGGTACATGGCTTCTGAAATTGGGGTGGAAAAAGCATGTAGCTTCTTTCATACTGGCTGAGTCATTTGATGGTAAAAGAAGTCTACATGGGTAGAAACTGGGATAATCATACGGGATTATTTAGAATGAAGCATAGAGGATTTCTATGGTGATAGCAGTGTTCTATATCTTGATTGGAGTGTGGGTGAAACAAGTATAATTATTTGTCCAACTCATCAAATTATATACTTAATAACTTTACATTTTCTGCTTTGTAATCAAAGCACCCTTGAATAATCTCATGATTAGGGGATCTTTTTTTTTTCTCATTTGATAAAAACTAAGTTGGACACATGTTTACAGTTAATATGTTTCACAAAATCATCAGTTCAACTTAGGAAACAAGGCATCTCTGCTTGCTAATGTTATAATACTTTATTATAAGCTGATCAATGTACTTGAATGTAATTAAAGTAAATTTCCTTAAATTAAATCTTTATTTCTGTTCTCCTTTAATTCAGATTATTGCATAAATTCTGCAGTTTAAATTATCAAGGTAATTTTTCTGTTGGCATAATGAATACTTTTTAATTTCTACTGTATATCACTGCCTTAAACCTTTTTTTTTCAGACATAGATATAAATAAGTAGGCACTGGTGTTAAAAATAATGCTTTTTTCATATGCTGTTTCTTATAAAACCTGATACAAATTATGAGGTTGAATAAAAAGTAGAGGCTATATCAAATTTAAGAAGACAGAAGATGTTGGAATTTGAAGCGAAATGAATAGGGATCTATGAAATATAGATCCTGAGTCCTTAAATACTTTCCTTTCCATACTCTTTTAACTTTTAAATTGGACATAAATTTTGTTAAAAAAAAAAAAAGAAGAAAGAAACTAAACTTAAAATCGGATCTAGATATCTCTAAATAATGAGACTGAGTAATGACCCTAAGTGATAATATCACATGTTATTATTAAGGTGTTTTTTAAACCAGAAAAACATAATAAAATATCTTCATCTTTTCTGGACACTGTTAAATTTAAAACTTACAACTGTGCATCATTTAATAACTATGTGGTTAAGAGAAAGGGAACCTCAGTTTTCTCAATCTTGAAATGATTTTAACATTACAGTTTTACAGTATGCTTTAGAAATAATGTGTATAATAAATAGCCCTATTATACAAAAAAGATGCAGAAATCTTCACATTTTAAGTGAATCTGAATCTAACATAACTGTGTTCAGCATAATGTCAATGTGATTCTTAATAACGTAAAAATCTTCCATGGTAAAATGTGAGTTTGCAATGATGCCCCAGGGCATTTTGTCATACAGGCTGTGATTTTATCAATGAAAATAAAAGAATAAAAATAACTGAAAATAAGTTAATCAGTACCATCTTTCTAGATTCCACCAGTTCAGTTCAGTTTAGTTGCTCAGTCGTGTCCGACTCTTTGCAACCCCATGAATCGCAGCACGCCAGGCCTCCCTGTCCATCATCATCTCCCGGAGTTCACCCAAACTCACGTGCATCAAATCGGTGATGGCATCCAGCCATCTCATCCTCTGTCGTCCCCTTCTCCTCCTGTCCCCAATACCCCCGGGCATCAGAGTCTTTTCCAATGAGTCAACTCTTCGCATGAGGTGGCCAAAGTATCAGAGTTTCAGCTTCAATATCAGTCCTTCCAATGAACACCCAGGACTGATCTCCTTTAGGATGGACTGGTTGGATCTCCTTGCAGTCCAAGGGACTCTCAAGAATCTTCTCCAACACCACAGTTCAAAAGCATCAATTCTTTGGCGCTCAGCTTTCTTCACAGTCCAACTCTCACATCCATATATGACCTCAGGAAAAACCATAGCCTTCACTATAAGGAACTTTGTTGGCAAAGTAATGTCTCTGCTTTTTAATATGCTATTTAGATTGTCATAACTTTCCTTCTAAGGAGTAAGCATCTTTTAATTTCATGGCTGCACTCACCATCTGCAGTGATTTTGGAGCCCAAAAAATAAAGTCTGACACTGTTTCCACTGTTTCCCCATCTATTTCCCATGAAGTGATAGGACCAGATGCCATGATCTTCGTTCTGAATGTTGAGCTTTAAGCCTACTTCTTCACTCTCCTCTTCCACCCTCATCAAGAAGCTTTTTAGTTCCTCTTCACTTTCTGCCATAAGGGTGGTGTCATCTGCATATCTGAGGTTATTGCTATTTCTCCCGGTAATCTTGATTCCAGCTTGTGCTTCATCCAGCCTAGCATTTCTCATGATGTACTCTGCATATAAGTCAAATAAGCAGGGTGACAATATACAGCCTTGATGTACTCCTTTTCCTATTTGGATTCCATATATATGTGTAATTATACAATATTTGTTTTTCCCTTTCTGAATTACTTCACTTTATGTAATAGACTCATCCACCTCATAAGGATTGACTCAAAGAATTTAAAAAGATTTCCTACATTATCAACAGCAAATTTAATAACAATTCAAAATTATCTCTTACTAAAATATATAATAGGATTATAAAATAGGATTGGAAGATGTTTGGGAAAATGTCATCAACTTTTATGAATGCGATCAGTGAAAAAAGTATATATATTTAATAAATAGAATATTTTTTAGAGTAGAAATAATAATAAACCTAATTTGTAGTGATCTTATGAACTTGTGATTGTAAGAAATAAACATATCAGAACATATTTATTCTTTAGCATGATAATTGATTGTGCATTTCAGGAACTTGTAGTCTATGTCTTAGCTCAAGGGAATACTATAGGGATCCCTAATACTTTATTCACAATCCTAAAATACAAAAGGCTTCCCTGGTAGCTCAGCTGATAAAGAATCTGTTTGCAATGCTGGAGACCCCAGTTCAAAAATTCCCTGGAGAAGGGATAAGCTACCCACTCCAGTATTCTTGGGGTTCCCTGCTGGCTCAGATGGAAAAGAATCCACCTGCAATGTAGGAGACCTGGATTTGATCATTGTATTGAGAAGGTGCCCTGGAGGATGGCATGACAACCCATTTCAGTATTCTTGCCTGGAGAATCCCTATGGACAGAGGAGCCTGGAGGGCTATAGTCCATGGGGTCACAAAGAGTCAGATGTGACTGAGGACAGCACAAAATACAAAAAGCTCTGGAGAAATGCTTTCATAAATAAGGTGCTAAACTCCTTTGGTTGGAAATTTGTGTTCCAAGAAGGAATAACAGAGACCAATTGACCCTCCTAGCTAAACAACCAGAAATTATATATGCCAATAGTTTTTAAGACATAGAACAATAGGCAATGAAGGACAGTGATCCTTGAGATATAAGAACCAAAGAAGGTGAGACCTCTGATTGCCTTAGTTTACTTTCTGGATAAAGTTTCCAGGCCAAAGCACAGAGTTTAAGGTTTTTGTTCTATTCAGAAGAAGAGGAGCTTGAGTCTAAATAAGCTTTTGTTTTGAGGCAGGAGATAAATGGCCCCCATTTATCTCAGCTAAACCTGTCACCTGTGGACAGATGCTTCAAGATAAAGACAATGGCAGGGGCAAGGAGGAGCCAGGCCCTGTTGGATAAAAGATTAAGAGACCACATATTTCTCATACTTGAGGTCAAGAAGATCTCTCTGACTATACATAGGCGTCATAAAGGGAGGGGACAGCATCCCATAATAGGTGGTGTCAGCCTCCCCATAGGCCTCTGCACTGGAAGCCATCTTGGCAAAAAGATGTACATACATGTTGGGTAGGACTCTAAAACAGGTCAGGTGTAGAAAAGAAATGAAGTAATTGGCCAAAGGTAAACAAGACTCAGGGGAACTGCCCTAAATAAGTGATTTGAGTCACCTCTCTGGTGAGCACCACATTAGGGAGGACTCCCATACCCTTTCTCTCTAGGTGTGTATCTGTCTTGCTTCTGTCTTAAACAAAATGTTCCTCTGTGTGCTCTCCCACTTTGTGCTGTGTCTATAATAATATGCTTTGTAACTGTTTTTCCAGATTTTGCCACTTTGAGAAATTCACTTTGCAATGGGGGTAAAAACCAGAGCAACTTTTCTCCTAGCCTTTAGCCTTTAGTGGACAAGTGGCTAGAATTCCTGATTTTCATCCAGGCTACCCAAGTCCAATTCTTGAGCAGGGAACCAAGATTCCACTTCAAGCCAGCACTCATTGATGTCTCCCTGAGATCAGTTTCATAGGGGAGATGGAAGACATGAGTTTGGGTAGATTTTGGTACTGATACTGCTTGCTCCTAAGCCAACCAGTATCTGGGAGTTTTCTCTGGATCCTCCCTGATCCTCCCTGTGAGTAAATGGTGGAAATACTGGAGGAAAAGTCTGCAAGCAGGTGGGACCCTTTTATGTCTGCTTTCCAAAGAGTTTCACACTGTCATCCACATCTTGCCTTTAGCACTGTATTAAATGGTTCTAGATAAAACTTTTTAGAAGCTTTAACTGTATTTGACAATGTCTATCCATTCTAGGTACACAAATGCTAGGATCCTGTACTTCCCCTTAAGCATCTCTCTCTCCCCAGGTTGTTTGCTTTGCAACCTCTGTTCTCTGAAAGGCTCAAGAGAAGCCAGTTATATTTGCTGTTTACCTAGCTTTTATCTTGTCTGGAGAGTGGGAATCTTTCTCTTCCCAGCATTTTACATAGCTGAAATATTAAGTCCATCATGTTTACTAAAATCAAAACCAACAAAGAAACACTTGCTCTCTCATTCTCTCTCATTTTGTGATCTCTTAATTCTGGCTGAGGGGTGGGGGGAAATATATATATATATATATATATATATATATATATATATATATATATATATATATTCTATTCCGGACCTTTTACATACAGTTTATCTGGATCATCTCATGATTTAAAATCATCCCCAAATATCTAACCATCTTTACATTTCTTTGGCATTGTAAACACTGTTCATAATACCATTTCTTTGGTGGACTTCTGCGCATATGGCACAATCATTTCTATAAACTATTAATACTTTTCTGTTAAAATAAAAAATGGTGTCATGGATTAAGCACTGCATTTAAATGAGGGAGAAAAAGAGTGTGTTTGTTCTTTCATGGCTTGTGCCTGTTCAGGATGTGAACTAGCCTTGCACTGAAGGGTATTCTGCCTGGTGCACTTAGTCATTCAGTCATGTCTGAATCTTTGCGACCCACCAGGCTCTTTTGTCCATGGGAATTCTCCAGGCAAGAATACTGGAATGGGTTGATATGCCCTCCTCCAGGGGATTTTCCCAACCCAGAGATCAAACCCAGGTCTTCTGCTCTGCAGACAGATTCCCAATCTGAGCCACCAGGGAAGCCATTCTGCTTCTGTGATAGGGAAATATATCAGGGGGATAGAAGCTGACAGATAAAACCTAGATTCTGTTATAAAGAGAATATACATTTTCCAAGTGTATATTTCAAACATCTAAACTAGTTCAGTGAACATAATATTAGTAGGAAACAAATAATTTGTTGTTAAATTCAACTACAAGATGGCAGAGTAGGACCTGAGCTCATCTTCCACTGTGAGAACTCCAAAATTGCAACTTGCTACTAAACAACCATCGACAGGAGAATGTGACTCGCACCAAAAAAAAGATACCCCACATCCAAAGGAGAAGCCCCAACAAGATGGTAGTAGGAGTGAAACTGTATTTATTGCAAGCCCCATTCCCACCAGAGATGCCTGGAAGGAAGGCTCAAACAAAACCTTGTGTGCACCAGGACCCAGAGACCCCACAAGAGATTGAGTCAGACCTGCCTTTGAGTGTTTGAGTGTCTGCTCAGGAGTTACAGATCAGCAGTGGCCACCATGGGGACAGGAGCTCTGGCTGCAATAGACCTGGGAGGTGTTGCACATGTCTTAAATCCTCTTGAAGGAGGTCACCATTAGGCCCACCATAAAGCCACCGAGCAGATGACCCACAAACTGGAGAACAATTGTATCAAAGAAGTTCTTGCACTGTTGCAAAAGTTCTATGGTCCACAGCAGATTCCCAAACCTGGAGATCCAGCAAAGGGACTGAGGACCCCCAAGGAATTTGACTTTGAAGGCCAGTGAGATTTGATTACAGAACTTCTACAGGATTGGGGAAACAGATTCTTGGAGGGCATAAACAAAACTTCGTGCACACCAGGACCCAGAAGAAAGGAACAGTGACTGCACTAGAGACTGAACCAGACTTGCCTATGAGTGTCTGGGAGTCTCTGGTGTGGGTATGGGTCGACAGTGACCTGGTGCGGGGTCAGGGCACTAAATGCAAAAGTCCTGGGGGCTGCAGAGTGGTGCTGGCATAAGTTTTTTTGAAGGAGGTTGCCTCAGGCAAAACCAAAGGGAGAGAACAGAGCCTCCTACATCAACAGAAAGTTGGATTAAAGATTTACTGAGCATGGCCCCAGCCATCAGAGCAAGATCCAGATTCCCCGAAAGTCAAACCCTCCAATCAGGAAACTTCCACAAGCCTCTTATTCTTATCCATCAGAAAGCAGACAGATAAAAATCAAAGAAAAATAACCAACTTGATCACATGGATCACTGCCTTGTCTAACTCAATGAAACTATTGAGTTATGCCATGCAGGGCCACCCAAGATGGATGGGTCATGGTAGAGAGTTCTGACAAAATGTGGTAAACTGGAGAAGGGAATGGCAAACCACTGGCAAACCAATATTATTGCCTTGAGAACCCCATGAACAGTATGAAAAGGCAAAGAGTTATGACATTGAAAGATGAACTCCTCCACTTGGTAGGTGCTGCATATACTACTGGAGAAGAGTGGAGAAATAGCTCAGGAAAAAATGAAGACGCTGAGCCAATGCAAAAACAACACCCAGTTGTGAACATGACTGGTGATGGAAGTAAAGTCTGATGTTGTAAAGAACAATATTGCATAGGAACCTGGAATGTTAGGTCCATGAATCAAGGTAAATTGGAAGTGGTCAAGCAGGAGATGGCAAGAGTGAACATCAACATTTTAGGAATCAATGAACTAAAATGGACCAGAATGGGTGAATTGAATTTGGATGACCATTACTTCTAATACTGTGGGCAAGAACCCTTTAGAAGAAATGGAGCAGCCCTCATAGTCAACAAAAGAGTCCAAAATGCAGTTCTTGAGTGCAGTCTCAAAAATGACAGAATGATCTCTGTTTCCAAGGCAAACCATTCATTATCACAGTAATCCAAATCTATGACCTAACCACTAATGCTGAAGAAGCTGAAGTTGAACAGTTCTGTGAAGACTTACAAGACCTTCTAGAACTAACACCAAAAGAAAAGATGTCATTTCCATCATAGGGGACTAGAATGAAAGAGCAGAAAGTCAAGAGATACCTGGAGTAACAGGCAAGTTTGGCCTTGGAGTACAGTATGAAGCAGGGCAAAGACTAACAGAGTTTTGCCAACAGAACTTGTCATAGCAAACACCCTCTTCCAACAACACAAGAGATGACTCTACACATAGACAGCACCAGATGCTCAAGACTGAAATCAGATTGATTATATTCTTTGCAGTCAAAAATGGAGAAGCTCTATACAGTCAGCAAAAACACTACCAGGAGCTGACTGTAGCTCCAACCATGAACTCTTTATTGCAAAATTCAGACTTAAATGGAAGAAAGAATGGAAAACAACTAGACCATTCAGGTATGACCTAAATCAAGTCCCTTTGAATATACAGTGGAAGTGACAAAGAGATTCAAAGGATTAGATTTAATAGACAGAATGCCTTAAGAGCAATGGAAAGAGGTTTGTAACATTGTATAGGAAGCTGTGATCAAAACCATCCCCAAGAAAAAGGATGCAAAAAGGCAAAATGGTTGTCTGAGGAGGACTTACAAATATCTGAGAAAAGAAGAAAAGCAAAAGGCAAAGGAGAAAAGGAAAGATATATCCATCTGAATTCAGAATTCCAAAGAATAGCAAGGAGAGATATAAGAAAGCTTTCCTAAGTGGTCATTGCAAAGAAGTAGAGGATAACAATAGAATGGGAAATACTAGAGGTCTCTGGAAGAAAATTAGAGATACCAAGGAAACATTTCATGCAAAGACAGGCACAAGAAAAGACAGAAATGGTGCAGACTTAATAGAAGGCACAGATATTAAGAAGACATTCCAAGAATACACAGAAGAACTATACAAGAAAGATCTTAATGACCCAGATAACCACAATTGTGTGATCACTCACCTAGAGCCAGACATCCTGGAATGTGAAGTCAAGTGGACCTTAGGAAGCATCACTACAAACAAAGCTAATGGAAGTGATGGAATTCTAGCTGCTGCTGCTAAGTTGCTTCAGTCATGTCCGACTCTGTGCGACCCCAGAGATGGCAGCCCACCAGGCTCTCCCATCCCTGGGATTCTCCAGGCAAGAACACTGGAGTGGGTTGCCATTTCCTTCTCCAATGCAAAAAAGTGAAAAGTGAAAGTGAAGTCACTCAGTCGTGTCCAACTCCTAGCGACGCCATGGACTGCAGCCTACCAGGCTCCTCTGTCCATGGGATTTTCCAGGCAAGAGTACTGGAGAGGGGTGCCATTGCCTTCTCCAGGAATTATAGCTGAGCCATTTCAAATCCTAAAAGGTGATGCTGTTAAAGTGCTGCACTCAATATGCCAGCAAATTTGGAAAACTTGGCAGTGGCCACAGGACTGGAAAAGGTCAGTTTTCATCCAATCCCAAAGAAAGGCAATGGCAAAGAAAGTTCAAGCTACTGCCCAATTGCACTCATCTCATTCCAGCAGAGTAATGCTCAAAATTCTCCAAGCAAAGCTTCAACAGACTGTAAACTGAGAATTTCCAAATGTTCAAACTGGACTTAGAAAAGGCAGAGGAACCACAGATCAAATTGCCAACAATTGTTGGATCATAGAAAAAGCTAGAGAATTCCAGAAAAACATCTATTTCTGCTTCATTGCCTATGTTAAATCCTTTGTGTGGATCACAACAAACTGTGGAAATTTCTTAAAGAGATGGGAATACCAGACCATCTCACCTGCTTCCTGAGAAACCTGTAAGCAGGTCAAGAAGCAACAGTAAGAACCAGACATGAAACAACAGACTGCTTCAAAATTGGGAAAGGAGTACGTCAAGGCTGCATATTGTCACTCTGCTTATTTAACTTGTATGCAGAGTACATCATGTGAAATGCTGGGCTGGGTCAAGCACAATCTGGAATAAAGATTTCCAGGAGAAATATTGATAACCTAAGATATGCAGATGACACAACCCTCATGGCAGATAGTGAAGAACTAAAGAGCCTCTTGATGAAAGTGAAAGAGGAGCATGAAAAAGCTGTCCTAGAACTCAACATTCAAAAACATTCAACATTCAAAGATCATGGCATCCAGTCCCACCACTTCATGGCCAATAGATGGGGAAACAATGGAAATGGTGACAGGTTTTCTTTTCTTGGGCTCCAAAATTACTGCAGATGGTGACTGCAGCCATGAAATTAAAATACACTTGCTCCTTGGAAGAAAAACTATGACCAACCTAGACAGCACATTAAAAAGCAGAGACAGTACTTTGTTGACAAAGGTCCATCTAGTTAAAGTTACAGTTTTTTTCCAGTAGTCATGTATGGATGTGAGAATTGGACTATAAAGAAAGCTGAGTGCAGAAGGTTTGATACTTTTGAACTGTGGTGTTGGAAAAGACTCTTGAGAGTTCCTTGTATTTCAAGGCGATTAAATCAGTCAATCCTAAAGGAAATCCATCCTGAATATTCATTGGAAGAGCTGATGCTGAAGCTCCAATGCTTTGGGCACCTGATGCGAAGAACTCAGTCATTGGAAAAAACCCTGATGCTGGGATGATTGAAAGCAGTAGGAGAGCGTTTGACAGAGGATGAGATGGTTAGATGGCATCCCTGACTTGATGGACATGAGTTTGAACAAGTTCCGGGAATTGGTGATGGACAGGGAAGCTTGGCATGCTGCGGTCCATGGGGTCACAAAAAGTGTACAGTTGAGCAACTGAACTGAACTGAACTGAAATTCAACTAACATTATTTTCAAATCCTGACAGAAGTTAAAGTCAAGAATTCATTAGATATTTTAGAAAACACATCTATAAATACTTCTATAGGACAAATAACTACATTTCAGAAATTTTATAAATGCAGTAAAAGCTGTTTTCCTCTTGTATGTACAGTTTGTTCAGAGAAAGGAAGATGATGAGCTTAATATTGAACATCTTACTGAGAACCCTGAACTATGTTAGATGCTTCACATATCTGTTACTTGATTCTCATTCCAAACCTTTTCAGTATTTTATACTCTCTCCAATTCAAAGATAAGGAAATTGGCATTATTTACTCAATCTGCCAGGAAGATAAGTAAAAAGTTCTGTGTACTGGCATGGTGCTACTTTCTAACATCTTATTATAAATAACATGAAAGGAGTCTCTTGGCCTCATGGAGTTTACAAATGTCAGGGAATAAATATATTGTACAAATTAGTATTGCTTTAAATTTGTTCATTGTTTTTACAAGCTTTGTATGTTTTGAAAATGTCCAGAAGAGATAGTTAAGAAATACTACAAAAGCAGACATAAAGACCACCTAATCAGATTTGCAATTTCCTTCATCATCCAGTGGTTAAGAATCTGCCTTTCAATGCAGAGGATATGGGTTCGATCCCTGTTCAGGGAACTAAGATACCACATGTCACAGGGCCAGTAAACCCATGGTGCAACTACTGAGCCTGTGCACTGCAACTGGAGAGCTTGTGTGCCCCAAAGTACAAAGCCCAGTTGCTCTGGAGCCCATGCACCACAAGTAAGATCCTTCATGCTGCAACTAAGACCCAACACAGCCAAAAACAAACAAACAAATAAATGAATAAATATTTTTTGAAAAGATCACCTAATCTGGTTTAGATGATATGGAAAATTCTCCCATAGAAAATAATTTCAAGACTTAAAATAGTTAACCTGCCTTAAGTCAGACAGGAGTGTGTGGAAGAAACACCATTTGAATTTCCATGTCTGACTCCACAGGTTTTTTTTTTTTTTTTAATGTAATTTGTTGTATTACATAGTTACTAAGGTAACTAATTAGTTGGCTATTCAAAAAGAGTGAGTGTACATTTGCTACAAAACTTCTTATGCCCCAAAGCTACCTTAACCACAATGCTGTACCAGCGGACTCCCCCTCTACCCACCCACGAAAGGAGAACCTGGGGAGACTCTCATGAGAACACCTGACGAATGGAAATGTGATCAAGAATCTGGGAAAACCAGATAGTTCTCTTTTCAAGTCAGGTGTGTTTGTGGTTGTTTTGGGAAATGTGAAGCTACAAGCTTCAAAGGCAGCAACTGACAGCCAGATGGCAACTGGACACCTTCCTCCTTTGAGACTACGCATGACTCTTCTGTCTGATTCATCCAGGAACTCCCTGACCTACCCTGGTTTGTCAAATCTGAACTCAATGTGATAATTAAGTGTGGCTTCCCAAATTCAATTTCAATCTGTATCACTTCCCTTTCAGACCTACTATGTGTTATATCTAAGTAGAGTTATATTTGTTTGAGTGTAAAGGTTGCTTTTTATCACTAAATAAGTCCTACTTGATGGAATGAATGACTGCCATTTTAAATGAAATGGTTAATATAGAACAAGAATTTTTCTTAACATTTTTAAAAGATATTTTTTAGTGTGGACCATCTTTTTTTGTCTTTATTGAATTTGTTACAGTATTGTTTCATATATATATATATCTGAATATATATATATATCTGAATATATATATTATTGGCCCTGGGATCTTGGCTCTCAGACCAGTGATGGAAACCACACACTGTGCATTGGTAGGCAGAATCTTAACCACTGGACCACCAGGGAAGTCCTGTAGAAGACTTGTTTAAAGTTACCTCAAATTGTTGTTGATGTTCAGTCTCACAGTCATGTCTGACTCTTTGTGACCCCATGGATTGCAGCATGCCAGCCTTCCCTGTCCTTCACCATCTCCCAGAGCTTGCTCAAACTCATGTCCAGTGAGTCGATGGTGCCATCCAACTATCTCATCCTCTGCCATCCCCTTCTCTTGCTGCCTTCAATCTTTCCCAGCATCAGGGTATTTTATAATGAGTCAGCTCGTTCAATCAGGTGGCCAAAATATTGGAGCTTCAACTTTAGCATCAGTCCTTCCAATGAATATTTAGGACTGATTTACTTTAGAGTTGACTGGTTTGATCTCCTTGCAGTCCAAGGGACTTGCAAGAGTCTTCTCCAACACCATAGTTCAAAAGCATTAGTTCTTTAGCACTCAGCCATCTTTATGCTTCAACTCTCACATCTGTACATAACTACTGGAAAACCCATAGCTTTGACTATACAGACCTTAATCAGCAAAATAATATCTCTGGTTTTTAATACATTGTCTAAGTTGGTCATAGTTTTTCTTCCAAGGAGCAAGTGTCTTAATTTTATGACTGCCATCACCATCTGTAGTGATTTGGGAGCCAAGAAAAGAAAATTTATCAATATTTCCATTGTTTCCCCATCTATTTGCCATGAAGTACCCAAGTAAGATGGTAGGTATTGTGAGAGGGCGTGAGAGGGCATCAGAGGGCAGACACACCGAAACTATAATCACAGAAAACTAGCCAATCTGATCGCACAGACCACAGTCTTGTCTAACTCAATGAAACTAAGCCATGCCGTGTGGGGCTAACCAAGATGGGAGGGTCATGGTGGAGAGGTCTGACAGAATGTGGTCCACTGGAGAAAGGAATGGCAAACCATGTCTGTTTTCTTGCCTTGAGAACCCCATGAACAGTATGAAAAGGCAAAATGATAGGATACTGAAAGGGGAATTCCCTGGGTCAGTAGCTGCCCAATATGCTACTAGAGATCAGTGGAGAAATAACTCCAGAAAGAATGAAGGGATGGAGCCAAAGCAAAAACAATACCCAGTTGTGGATGTGACTGGTGATAGAAGCAAGGTCTGATGCTGTAAAGAGCAATATTGCATAGGAACCTGGAATGTCAGGTCCATGAATCAAGGCAAATTGGAAGTGGTCAAACAAGAGATGGCAACAATGAACATTGACATTCTAGGAGTCAGTGAACTAAAATGGACTGGAATGGGTGAATTTAACTCAGATGACCATTATATCTACTACTGCGGGTAGGAATCCCTCAGAAGAAATGGAGTAGCCATCATGGTCAACAAAAGAGTCCGAAATGCAGTACGTGGATGCAATCTCAAAAATGACAGAATGATCTCTATTCGTTTCCAAGGCAAACCATTCAATATCAAGGTAATCCAAATCTAGGCCCCAATCAGTAATGCTGAAGAAGCTGAAGTTGAATGGTTCTATGAAGACCTACAAGACCTTTTAGAACTAACACCCCAAAACGATGTCCTTTTCATTATAGGGGACTGGAATGCAAAAGTAGGAAGTCAAGAAACACCTGGAGTAACAGGCAAATTTGGCCTTGGAATGCAGAGTAAAGCAGGGCAAAGACTAATAGAGTTTTGCCAAGAAAATGCACTGGTCATAGCAAACACCCTCTTCCAACAACACAAGAGAAGACTCTACACATGAACATCCCCAGATGGTCCACACTGAAATCAGATTGATTATATTCTTTGCAGCCAAAGATGGAGAAGCTCACTACAGTTAGCAAAAACAAGACCAGGAGCTGATTGTGGCTCAGATCATGAACTCATTATTGCCAAATTCAGACTGAAATTGAAGAAAGTGGCGAAAACCACTAGACCATTCAAGTATGACCTAAATCAAATCCCTTATGATTATACAGTGGAAGTGAGAAATAGATTTAAGGGACTATATATGATAGACAGAGTGCCTGATGAACTATAGACAGAGGTTTGTGACATTGTACAGGAGACAGGGATCAAGACCATCCCCATGGAAAAGAAATGCAAAAAACCAAAATGGCTGTCTGAGGAGGCCTTACAAATAGCTGTGAAAAGAAGAGAAGCGAAAAAAAAAAAAAAAGGCAGAAAAGGAAAGATATAAGCCTCTGAATGCAGAGTTCCAAGAATAGCAAGGATATATAAGAAAGCCTTCTTCAGTGATCAATGCAAAGAAATAGAGGAAAACAACAGAATGGGAAAGATGAGAGATCTCTTCAAGAAAATGAGAGATATCAAGGGAACACTTCATGCCAAGATGGGCTTGCTAAAGGACAGAAATGGTATGGACCAAACTGAAGCAGAAGATATTAAGAAGAGGTTTCAAGAATACACAGAACTGTACAAAAAAGAGCTTCACAACCCAGATAATCAGGATGGTGTTATCACTCACCTAGAGCAGGACATCCTGGAATGTGAAGGCTAGTGGGCCTTAGAAAGCATCCCTATGAACAAAGCTAGTGGAGGTGATGGAATTCCAGTTGAGCTATTTCAAATCCTGAAAGATGATGCTGTGAAAGTGCTGTACTCAATATGCTGGCAAATTTGGAAAACTCAGCAGTGGCCACAGGACTGGAAAAAGTCAGTTTTCACTCCAATCGCAAAGAAAGGCTATGGCAAAGAATGCTCAAACTACCAAACAATTGCACTCATCTCACATGCTAGTAATGCTCAAAATTCTCCAAGCCAGGCTTCAGGAGTACGTGAACTGTGAACTTCCAAATGTTCAAGCTGGTTTTAGAAAAGGCAGAGGAACCAGAGATCAAATTGCCAACATCTGATGGATCACTGAAAAAGCAAGAGAGTTCCAGAAAAACATCTGTTTCTGCTTTATTGATTATGCCAAATCCTTTGACTGTGTGGACCACAATAAACTGTGGAAAATTCTGAAAGAGATGGGAATACCAGACCACCTGACCTGCCTCTTGAGAAACCTATATGCAAATCAGGAAGCAACGGTTAGAACTGATATGGAACAACAGACTGGTTCCAAATAGGAAAAGGAGTACGTCAAGGCTGCATATTGTCACCCTGCTTATTTAACTTATATGCAGAGTACATCATGAGAAACGCTGGGCTGGAAGAAGTACAAGCTGGAATCAAGATTGCCAGGAGAAATAGCAATAACCTCAGATATGCAAATGACACCACCCTTATGGCAGAAAGTGAAGAGGAACTAAAAAGCCTCTTGATGAAAGTGAAAGAGGAGAGTGAAAATATTGGCTTTAAGAACAACATTCAGTAAAATGAAGATCATGGCATCTGGTCCCATCACTTCATGGCAGATAGATGAGGAAACAGTGGAAACTGCATCAGACTTTATTTTGGGGGGCTCTAAAATCACTGCAGATGGTGATTGCAACCATGAAATTCAAAGACATTCTTTGGAAGGAAAGTTATGACCAATCTAGATAGCATATTGAAAAACAGAGATATTACTTTGCCAGCAAAGATCTGTCTAGTCAAGGCTATGGTTTTCCAATGGTAATGTATGGATGTAAGATAAGAGCTGGACTGTGAAGAAAGCTAAGTGCTGAAGAATTGATGGTTTTTAACTGTGGTGTTGGAGAAGACTCCTGAGAGTCCCTTGGACTGCAAGGAGATCCAACCAGTCCATCCTAAAGGAGATCAGTCCTGGGTGTTCATTGGAGGGACTGATGCTGAAGCTGAAACTCCAAAGCTTCGGCCACCTGATGTGAAGAGTTGACTCATTGGAAAAGTCCCTGATGCTGGGAGGGGGCAGGAGGAGAAGGGGACGACAGAGTATGAGCTGGCTGGATGGCCTCACTAACTCAGTGGACATGAATTTGCGTGAACTCTGGGAGTTTGTGATGGACAGTGAGGCCTGGTGTGCTATGATTCATGGGGTTGCAAAGAGTGGGACATGACTGAGAGACTGAACTGAACTGAACTGAACTGAACTGATGGGACTGGATTCCATGATCTTAGTTTTTGAATGTTGAGTTTTAAGCCAGCTTTTTCACTCTTTTCTTTCATCTCCATCAAGAGGTTCTTTAGTTCCTCTTCACTTTCTGCCATCAGGGTGGTGTCATCTGCATATCTTAGGTTATTGATATTTCTACTCAAATTCTTGATTCCAGTTTGTGCTTTATCCAGCCCAACATTTTGCATGATGTGCTCAGCATATAAGTTAAATAAGCAGCGTAACAATATACAAACTTGATGAACTCTTCTGCCAATTTTGAACAGTCCATTGTTCCAGGTCTGGTTCTAACTGTGGCTTCTTGACCTGCTTACAGGTTTCTCAGGAGGCAGGTGAGGTTTTCTGGTATTTCTATCTTTTGAAGAATTTTCCACAGTTTATTGTGGTCCCCACAGTCAAAGGCTTTAGCATAGTCAATAACACCAGAGTAGATGTTTTTCTGGAATTGTCTCGCTTATTCTATGATCCAACAAATGTTGGCAATTTGATCTCTGGTTCCTCTGCCTTTTCTAAACCCAGATTGAATATCTGGAATTTTTTGGTCACATTCTTTTGAAGCCTACTTTAGAGAATTTTGAGAATGACTTTGTTAGCATGTGAAATGAGTGCAATTGTGTGGTAGTGTGAACATTCTTTTGCACTGCCCTTTGAGATTGGAATGAAAACTGATCTTTTCCAGTCCTCTGGCCACTGTTGAATTTTCCAAATTTGCTGGCTATTGAGTGCAGCACTTTAACAGCATCATCCGTTAGAATTAGAAATAGCTCAGCTGGAATACAACACCTTCACTAGCTTTGTTCTAATACAATATTGTATTTTGAATACAATAACTGATTTTTGCATGTTTTCAGACATGAATAAACCTAAATATTTATAGCCAAATGAATATTTAATATACTATAGACTCTACATTCCTCCTCAATGAGGGGATTTTTCATTTTTAATTCATTCTTGAATGTATGTTTCCTACCAGCAGAGAAAATATAAATTCCATCCCCTGCCAAGACCTGTCAGCATCATCAGGAAGGGGTGAAGTGGATGAAGTTGAAGGCAAGAAGGTGAAGTCCACAAAGAGAAACACTTCTAGAAACAGAGAAAATAGTTTGGGGGATTTTATGAATGCCGCAATTTTGAGATTACATCATTCAAGAAAAAGCAACATTGAAACTCCTTAACTTTGAATAATTCCCCCTTGCAGATGGGTAGGTAGTTAAGAAAGGTGTTTCTAGCAAGTAGAAACAACCAGTAAATAAAGGTGTTTCTACCAAGAAGAAACAACATCGACAAGTCTGATGAGGGCAGCAAACAACACAATGCACCTCAAAGAGGATAAGCAGCACTCATGTCAAAATAAAGTACAGTCATTGCAGAGGACCCCGTTAGGCACAGGCAACCAATTACTATTAGAAAACTTTAGGTTAAGACAGGGCTATCTCTATATTATTTAAAAACTTGTACAAAATTATATTTGGCAATAAAATCAACTGTATCTATTTCTCATTCCAATGTCAGCATCTACATGTACAGCATTTTCAATACTGAATTCTTTTATTTATAACAATTATTTATGACAATGATTGAAATGAGTGGGTTGAGGTTAACCCAAATGACAATTCTGATAAAAATTGTTATGCTGGGAGAGTGCAGACCAAATAAACACTTCTCTTAAAGAATGTGAAATTGGCCAAACCTCTTCCTGTCTAATTTGCCGCACATGACATTAGCATAGGATATTCCATATTAACCAATTCATTCAGAAGGAGGTCCTACTAATGGGATGTGTGTGTTGACATCTTAAAATTAACTAATTTGAAAGATAAGATTGTATTTAAAACAGCCACTGAGAAGGTCCCACATATGTAAATGATTATAAAAATTACAAATCCAAAAACTGAAGAAGCGTGAAGAGCAGTCAGTTAAATGAGAAATTCAGAATGTTTTGGAGGGGTCCCTAGTGAATTGGGGAGAGGTGCTCTAATGTGTATCTAAAAGCATATTATTAAAAATCTTTAATTTTTAAATTTTATTTTACTTATTTTGGCTGTGCCTCCTGGCTTGTGGGATTTCTGGCAAGTTCCCTGGCCAGAAGCAGGGACTGAAGCTAGGTTCCAGCAGGGAAAGCACCGAATTCCAACCACTAGACCAGCAGGGAACTACCATAGCATACACATTTTTAAAAAGTAGAATGATATGTAAATCAAGGAAAACATGCCAAACAAAAGCAGTTTGTTTCCTATGTTTACGTTACTTCAGTTCAGTTCAGTCGCTCAGTCACGTCTGACTCTTTGTGACCCCATGAATCGCAGCACGCCAGGCCTCCCTGTCCATCACCAACTCCCAGAGTTCACTCAGACTCACGTCCATCGAGTCAGTGATGCCATCCAACCATCTTGTCCTCTGTCGTCCCCTTCTCCTGCCCCCAATCCCTCCCAGCATCAGAGTGTTTTCCAGTGAGTCAACTCTTCGCATGAAGTGGCCAAAGTACTGGAGCTTCAGGTTTAGCATCATTCCTTCCAAAGAAATCCCAGGGCTGATCTCCTTCAGAATGGACTGGTTGGATCTCCTTGCAGTCCAAGGGACTCTCAAGAGTCTTCTCCAACACCACAGTTCAAAAGCATCAATTCTTTGGCGCTCAGCCTTCTTCACAGTCCAACTCTCACATCCATACATGACCACAGGAAAAACCATAGCCTTGACTAGATGGTTAAGAAGGTTTAAACAACAAAATAAAGAGCATGTTCAGGGTTCAACATTCATAAAGATTGCTGTCTTAACTACAGGAGACTACAGATGACATAGATTTGTATATTTTATGCAAATTTTAATGATAGTCACATACTGTATTGTAATAAATGCTGAGTTCACAGTTAAATTTTTAATGAGTTTGCCAGTGACAATGTGTTACTTAAAGGTAGTTATTCTACATAGTATCTGAATAAAACTGTTTCTCTGAATATTAAGAAGACAGAACCATTGGATGGTTGCAATTGAGGTTTTATCCATAATTAAATAACTTTTAAAAAGGGAAAAGATAAAGTGTCTCAGTATAATGAAAGTCTCTGAAGGGTAATTCTGTAGGGAGACAACTGATATTTAATTTACTGAATCCTGATAATTGCTTATCTTTAAAGTTTGAACTGTAATTACAATTTACAAGATACAGATGAGCATCTCCTTAAGCAACTGGAGGAGTGATGGTCACTGGCAGTTACATTTATTAAGTCTGACATCACCTTTGTTTTAATGAGGTATGAATTTAAACAACTTAGTCTTTAAATGTTTAAGTAAGATTATTTATGTCTAGTAGATATTTAACTGGACATGGCGGTTAATACTGTTTACCACCCAATTTACCAGAGAGTGGAAGTCAAAAACCCTAGCTGTCTAAGCAGTTAGTCATTTGTATTATTTTTTATGCTGTCTTGATTTTCCACTGATAAAATGATAGCAATTTAAAGTAATATTGCAGTTGCGGAAAAGCTGTCAAGTTCAATTTGTATTGTAATAGAAAATATTCAATTAGAAATGCCCAGAGAGAAATCTTGATAGGTTATCTGTCTGGATGTTAGGTTGATGGTCATTTGGAATAGTGAAACGTATAGTGTAAAGCTTATTAATAAGATGCTTCATATACTTTTATTGGAGCAAAATAAAAAGTGGAACAGATAGCATAAACCTAAGGAAAGATGATCCTCAATATTGCATTATGTTTTAAATCACATCAGTAAACCAAATTTGATTTCCAAATCATTATCATGACCAACAATAAACATATATTGTTATATGAAATATAACCCTCCATCCTAGGCCATTAGTGAGCTCTTCTATCTATCCCATAGTTTCTTTCCCAGTGTTTGTTCTCATTTTTCTGGGACATCATCATATCTACAGCATTTCAGTTTCCATCGCTTTGATGTTGACTCTCAAGTGCAGATGTTCAGCTCAGTTCAGTGCCCTGAGATCCTGGATCAAATATCTCACTGCTTAGCGAACATTTCCATGTGAATGGAACACAAGAACCTTACATTTTTATGCCCCCAAGTCAGGTTTCCCCTCTACCTTGTCTCCCAACCAGCTTTTTTCCAATACTTCTACCCTCACCATCTCTTTATTTATTCTTGAATCACCTTTGACACAATTCTACTTTTCTTTCACATATAATCTACTACCAAGTTCTTTTGGATCTACCTCCAACCTACACTTCAGCTACATTTTCTCCAGACCATCTATGCTATTGCATTTCATGTCCTAGTGATTATTTGCTTTTGCCTACAGAGCTGTAATGGAGCACTCTTGCGCCCTTCTTCACAATTAAGCCAGAGCAATAGCTATGAAAAAAAAAAAAAAGTCTTTAAATGTGCTTGAAAACCTTCATTGTTTCTCAGTAATCTTGAGTGCGATTTGAAGGATAGACTTCATTGCTCTCAAAAGAGTCATAGTGGGTCAGATATGAATACAAACAAAAATAAAAGTGTCCATCGGGCCTCAGGTGTGCTCTTCTGTGTTTACCAGGCGTCTCTTCTGTGCCCCATGTACAGCTCACCTTTGCAGCTTCTATCCCACTGACCAAGAGCAGCCCCAGGTCCTTTCCTGTCCCCCTAGATGTGTTCCCACAGAGGGAGTAGCTTCACAGAGGCAGCAGTTCCCACAGTCCTCTCTGCAGTGGCTACACCTGCTTCGCTTCTCAGATTTTCTTATTATTCACCCCTTGAAAACCAAAATAAAGGGAAAATCTTGAGAATCTCAAGGGGAAAAAATGAAATGTTACAAATAAGAGAACAGTAAGCAATTTAATAGCTTATTTCTCATAAGAAGTCATGGAGGTTAGAACAGATTAAAAGAAAAAGAATCCATCCAAGATTCTATAGCTTAGTGAAAATATTATTCAAAAACTAGGCAAAATGAAGCCATTTTCATATAAAAGAAAACTGGCATAATTCTTTGCCAGTAGATCTGCTTTATATGATACCATAAAGAAGGTTCTTCAGGATGAATGGAAATAGTGTCAGACAGAAACTCACTTCCACAGAATAAAATGTGCAATACTAAAATTGGTAAGTGTCCAAGGCAAAAACAAATTAATTTTTTTGGCTTTTTATTCTTCTTCACTTCTATATAAATGATATAGCTATTGTATTTCAAGGAAATATTATAACATTTTCTTATAAGGTTCATAGTCGATGGGGAACCAGAGATCAAACTGCCAACATTTGTTGGATCATCGAAAAAGCAAGAGAGTTTCAGAAAAACATCTCCTTCTGTTTTATTGACTATGCTAAAGCCTTTGACTGCGTGGATCACAACAAACGATGGAAAATTCTGAAAGAGATGGAAATACCAGACCACTTTACCTGCCTCCTGAGAAATCTGTATGCAAGTCAGGAAGCAGCAGTTAGAACTGGACATGGAACAACAGACTGGTTCCATATAGGAAAAGGAGTATGTCAAGACTGTATATTGTCACTCTGCTTATTTAACTTATATGCAGGGCTGGACTGGAGGAGGCACAAAATGGAATCAAGATTGCCAGGAAAAATATCAATAACCTCAGATATGCAGATGATACCACCGTTATGGCAGAAAGCCAAGAAGAACTAAAGAACCTCTTGATGAAAGTGAAAGAGGAGAGTGGAAAATTTGGCTTAAAACTCAACATGCAGAAAACTAAGGTCATGGCATCTGGTCCCATCACTTCATGGGAAATAGATGGGGAAACAGTGGAAACAGTGACAGACTATATATTTTTTGGGCTCCAAAATCACTGCAGATGGTGATTGCAGCCATGAAATTAATAGATGCTTGCTCCTTGGAAGAAAAGCTGTGACCAACCTAGACAGCATAGTAAAAACCAGAGACATTATTTTGCCAACAAAGTTCCATCTAGTCAAAGCTATGGTTTTCCAGGAGTCATTTATGGGTGTGAGAGTTGAACTATAAAGAAATCTGAGCACCAAAGAACTGATGCTTTTGAACTGTGGTGTTGGAGAAGATTCTTGACAGTCCCTTGCACTACAAGGAGATCCAACCAGTCCATTCTAAAGGAAATCAGTCTTGAATATTCATTGAAAAGATTGACTTTGCAGTGAAGCTCCAATACTTTGGCTTCCTGATGAGAAAAACTGACTCATTGGTAAAGACCCTGATGCTGGGAAAGATTGAAGGCAGGAGGAGAAGGGGATGACAGAGGATGAGATGGCTGGATGGCATCACTGACTCAATGGACATGAGTCTGAGTAAACTCCATGAGTTGGCAAAGGACAGGGAGGCCATGGAGTCACAAAGAGCTGGGTACCACTGAGTGACTGAAATGACTGACTGACTGAGTCTATGTGGATATGATACATGTAATAATTTTAAGATGAAAATTTAGAGAGTAAAAAAGTCAGTAAGTGAGATATAAAGAATTAAAAATGTTTAAATGTATATGTAGACAAGAAATAAGAAATGATAGGTCCAA
Source organism: Ovis canadensis (assembly GCF_042477335.2). NCBI lineage: Eukaryota > Metazoa > Chordata > Mammalia > Artiodactyla > Bovidae > Ovis > Ovis canadensis. Next base: position 29,463,653 of record NC_091269.1, on the reverse strand, counting down.
AATCAAACATATGAAAAATTATGTTATGTACTGGGCAACAACTAAAAGAAAGAGGTTGTCAGAATGGATTTACAAACTAGACCCAAATGTAAAGTGTCTACAAGAGTAACACTTCCCAGATTAAAAAGTAGGATGAAAGTAAATATATGGAAAACATATACCATACAAAGATATGGGTAGAAAGACTACAGTGACTAAATTAATGGCTGTTATGGTGACATTTGGGGCTTCCCTAGTTGTTCAGATGGTAAAGAATCCTCTTGCAATGTAGGAGATCCAAGTTTGATCCTTGGATCAAGAAGATACCCTCAAGGAGGGAATAGCTACCCACTCTAGTATTCTTACCTGGAGAATCCCATGGACAGAGGAGCCTGGCAGGCTACAGTCCATGGTGTCGCAAAGAGTCAGACATGACTGAGTGGTTAAACACAAACAAAAATACACAGTCACTTTCAGAAGCAGATGAACCCAATCTCAAATTCGGGTCAAGGTCAAGACTGATGGAGGCCATATGTGCACACATCCAAAAGCTAGAAGAGGTTTATTACTTACATAATTGAGGTCTTGCAGAAGCAGGAAAGACACTAAAGCAGGTCCAGAAGGGATGGTCTAGGTCTATATTGTATTAATAGTTAGGGGCTAGGGCTGTGGCTTGAGTGAGAGATGCTGAGCACAGGCGGACACTTGTAAGGATCTTGTAATCTACCACCTACACAAACATGAATCATAAAGCAAAATATGAAAGCTAAAACCAGACTATAAGACAACAAAGGAGAAAACTTTTGTGACATTGTGTAAGGACAAATTTCTTAAGCAAAATATACACAGAATCCCACAATCTATAAAAGAATATAGCAATTAACAAATTGAACTTTGTCAAAATTAAAAATATTTACTCTATATATTGGTCAAGGTTTTCCAGAGAAATAGAAGTCACAGAATACAGGTGGAAGGTATATTCAAGTTTTTGGCCCACCAATTTAAATGTCAGTTGAATTCCCTCCCAAAGCAAGGAAGCAAACAAAAACACCATGGAAATATCCAAAACAATATTTGACCAAATATCAGTGTACTGTAGCTTAGCCAAGGTGACACATAAAATTAAATATCACACTCTTTAAAAAATGAGCTTCCCTGGTGGCTCAGATGGTAAAAAGTTTTCCTGCAATGCAAGAGACCTGGGTCTTTTCAATCCCTGGGTCAGGAAGACCTCCTGGAGAAGGAAATGGCAACTTTATCCAATATTCTTCCCAGGAGAATTCCATGGATAGAAAAGCCTGGTGTGTCCTGGTCCATGGGGTCACAAAGAGTAGGACACGAATGCGCAACCAACGCTTCACTTCACTTCACTCTTTCTTTTCGTGCTTAGGTAAGCTAAAAGACAAGCCAGATTTGGGAGAAAATGTTTGCAAAACATGAATATGGTTTGCATCCAGAACAAAGAACTCTTACAACTCAATAAGACAAATGGTCCCCTAAAAATAGGCAACATGTTTGTATGGACGGTTCCAAAGAATGTATACTGTGGCTATTGAACATATGAAAAGATGCACAAAAGCACTACTTATTAGAAAAAATACATTCTAGAACTACCCACTAGATTCTTAAATTCTAAAATTCTTAAAGAGATGGGAATACCAGACCACCTTACCTGCCTCTTGAGAAATCTGTATGTATGTCAAGAAGCAACAGTTAGAACTGGATGTAGAACAACAGACTGGTTCCAAATTGGGAAGGAGTATGTCAAAGCTGTATATTGTCACCTTGCTTATTTAGCTTATTGCAGAGTACATCATGAGAAATTCTGGGCTGAAGGAGGAATAAGCTGGAATCAAATTGTTGGGAGAAATAGCAATAACCTCAGATATGCAGATGACACCACCCTTATGGCAGAAAGTGAAGAACTAAAAAGCCTCTTGGTGAAAGTGAAAGAAGAGAGTGAAAAAGTTCGCTTAAAACTCAAGATTCAGAAAACTAAGATCATGGCATCTGGTCCCATCACTTCATGGCAAATAGATGGGGAAACAATGGAAACAGTGAGAGACTTTATTTATGGGGCCTCTAAAATCACTGCAGATGGTGACTGCAGCTATGAAATTAAAAGACGCTTGCTCCTTGGAAGAAAAGATATAACCAACCTGCTGCTGCTGCTAAGTCTTTTCAGTCATGTCCAACTTTGTGCGGCCCCATAGACGGCAGCCCACCAGGCTTCCCCATCCCTGGGATTCTCCAGGCAAGAACACTGGAGTGGGTGGCCATTTTCTTCTCCAAGCATGAAAGTGAAAGTCCAGTAGTCATGTATGGATGTGAGAGTTGGACTATAAAGAAAGCTGAGCACCGAATAATTGATGCTTTCGAATTGTGGTGTTGGAGAAGACTCTTGAGAGTTCCTTTGACTGCAAGGATATTAAACCAGTCAATCCTAAAGTATTGAATATTCATTGAAAGGACTGATTCTGTAGCTGAAACTCCAATACTTTGACCACTTGATGAGAAGAACTAACTCAATGGAAAAGACCCTGATGCTGGGAAAAATTGAGGGCAGGAGGAGAAGGGGTAAACAGAGGATGAGATGGTTAGATGGCATCACAGACTCGATGGGACATGAGTTTGAGCATGCTCTAAGAGTTGGTGATGGACAGGGCAGCCTGGAGTGCTGTTGTCCATGGTGTTGTAAGGAGTTGGACATGACTGAGTGACTGAACTGAACTGAAACCACTAGAAGAACCAAAGCTGAAAGAACTGATATTATCAAGTGATGGAAAGAATGAAGAACGATTAGAACTATCACACCTTGCTAGTGAGAATGATAACCACTTTGGAATCTACTCTGTCAGCACTATAAAATTAAACATATTTATCATTTGACCTTGTAGTCCCACTCATGACATTGATAAAAATTCAGTAATATCTAAACTACTTTTTGTGATCCCAAACATGAACCCGCCTCCCACCTCCCTCCCCACAACACGTTTGGGATTGCATGTATACCCGTGGTGGATTCATGTCAATGTATGGCAAAACCAATACAGTATTGTAAAGTAAAATAAAGTAAAAATAAAAAATTAAAAAAAACCCTACTTTTTAAGTCACATTAGCATCATTTCATGTTCAAAAAGTGATGCGTGGCTAGTGGCTGCCACAGGGTACAAAGTAGCTATAGGAACATTTCCATTATCTCAGAACATTCTGTTACAATATGTTTCATTGGAAATGTTACCCAAGAAAATGCAAGAAAATACATCTACACAGGAACTCATTTACTGATATTAATAGCAGAATTAGTTATAATGATGCAAAATTGGAAGCAATCCAATATTCATCAAATAGTAAATGCATAAACAAAATGCGGCATATTCATATTATGGAATACTACCCCAAAATGCAACACCTCCAAATGATAGTACACACAATAGCAGGAATGGATCTCAGATATATGCTAGAGAAATGTCAATTTAACTTTATACAGTGTGAATATGTTTATATGAAATTCTTGAAAATGGAAATTATGGTGACAGCAGATCAATGGTTGCCTGTGGCTGGTAGTCTGGAGACAGTTGACTGAGAAAAGTCATGCAAAAACTGAGTGACAGGACATTTCTATGTCTTGAATTTGATGGAAGTCATGAAATTGTATGCAATTAGAAAAATCCATCACTGTATATCTAATATCAGTGGATTTTGTCATATATTAACTACATCTCAATATAACTAAAACAAGTGTGTGCACACACACATAATTCTTACACACACACACTTACCAAGCCACTCTATCCTTCTTCATTCGCCTGATTTTTGCATTTTCAAAAAAAAAAAAAAAGAGCATCCACCCACATATATGATACTTTAACAAAAATGTCACTGCAGTGAGGGAAGGATTTTTCAAAATAAATGTTGATGTGTCAAATGGATACAAATTTTGAAAAAAAAAATTGGATCTTGATCCAAAATTCATACCACTCACTGCATATCTAATTGAGAAAGTTAAAACAACAAAATATTCAGAAGAAAACAGAAAAATATGTTCAGGACTTTGGAGAAGGCAAAAATTTCTTAAACAGGAAGGAAAAATAATCATAAATAATAACAAAATTTGATGAATCAGAATATATTATAATTGAGGACTTTTATTAATAGAGAGAAAAATGCATCCCATAGAGTTGGAGAGGATATTTGAGATATCTGACAAAAGACTTGTATGCACAATATATAAATAATTTTTGCAAGTTAATAAGAAAAAGTTAAAATTAAAATCTGGGCAAAAGTTTGTTCAAGAAATTCATCATGAGTATATTCAAATGGCCAAATATATACAAAATATACTTAAACCTCATTAGACATTAGGAAAAACCACAAAGTCATATAACTCTATTCCCATTAGAATGGATACAATTTAAAAAGAAGAGGAAGGGAAAAGAAAAAGAAGAAAATATAAACCCAAATTTAGGTGAGAATGCAATAAAACTATTATTCATACAATCCTGGTGGTATATATACTGATTTATTCACTTTGGAAAGCTCTTTAAAATGACTAATGAACCTAAATATATATAATGCCTATAACCCAGCAATCCCATCCTCAGGTATATATCCCATAAACCCACATTCACACTTACCAGAAGACATGCACAAAAAATTTTCAGGTATCTGTGTCCACTATTTGTAAAAATGTCCTCTATTTTTAAAAACAAAAAACTAGAAACTAAACAAAAGAAACTCAACAATTAAGTGAAAAAGTAACCTATAGTATAATCAGACAGTGAATCTCTATAAAGCATTGAGAATGAAGAAATTGTAACTATATGCAATGAAACGAATAAACACCGTAACCTTAATGACAAAAAGGACTGCCTAGTGTATATTTCCATTTAAAAAATTTCAAGAAAAGGCAAAACTATTCTATGCTATTAGAGATCAAGACAATAGCTCTCTTGGAATGGAAAGTCACTAGATGTAAGGATAACTTCATGTTTTATTTCTTTATCTGAATGCTGTGTATACAAAAGTGGGCAATGTCATTAAACTGCACAACTTTTTGAATGTTTATTATATTTCAAGAAAAGTTGTTTCTAAAGTAACAACCCCAGGGAAAAAATGGAGGCTGGTTATTGAAAGCATGATAGCCAAAATTTGAAGGGCTAGAAGTAGGACAGAAGACAGAGATTTCAAGCTACTCAGAGAAATGCTATTTATGAAGAAGAGTGGTTTTCTAGATAGTCATCCCAGCTTCCTCAGAAATGCATTATATAGTTGAATAGTTGATCCTGAATATTAAAAGAAATCTGGATCTTCTCACTGCAAAAATACTTGAGATGCCTACCCATTGCTAATACATGGCTGGCAACATGGTGTTGTGCACGAACCATTTTCCTTAATAGCCAATATCTTGGTGTGAAATGCTAGCAAATACCTGTTTATTTGTCTCTTTTGTGCAAGGTGTTTTCAGTTCCTTACCATATCTTTCCAAATTGGAGTTTCCTTTCTCAAAGAGCCTGGCAAAACCTAGAGAAAAGTTCAAAAACTTAAATTTTTAAAAGTTGAAACTTTAAAAAGTTTTAACTGTTGAAAGTCTGGCTTTCAACAAATCAGAAAGAGATAACAGGACCCTACACAGTAAGAAAGAGGGGGAGAAATCTGCCTTAGATTGAATCACTTGCTTGATGTTATAAAGAGAAAACTTGCAATCATACTCATGAGAAGTTAACCAGGATCACTGCAAATATTAGATTGGTGCCAGTGTACTTGAGGGTTTGGACCATGTATTTTAATTCATTATAACTCGGCTCAAACACATCTTTATTAATCAAAATAGAAACCATTGCAATCAACAATATTTTTGCCAATGAGAAATAAGTTTGTTTATTCCTGAGCATAAAAATTCGTGCTTTGGGACTCAATGACTCTTGGAAAGCATTTTCTGCCTCCTGCTGATTGAGGAAGCATCTTCTCTGCAAAAAGTTGTCGAGATCCTTGAGCAAGTGGTAATCTGTTGTTGAGAGGTCAGGTGAATATGGCAGACGAGGAAAAACTTCACGACCCAATTTGTTCCATTTTGAAGCACTGGTTGTGCAACATGCAATCCAGGGTTGTTGTGGAGAGGAATTGGGCCCATTCTGTTGACTAATGCCAATCAGGTGCAGGCATGACAGTTTTCAGTGTATCTCATTGATTTGCTGAGCATAATTCTTAGATGTAACAGTTTTGATGAGAATAAGAAAGCTGTAATGGTTCAGATGGGCAGCAGATCACCAGCAAGTGACCATGACCATTATTTTGGTGCAAGTCTGGCTTTGGGAAGTGCTTTGGAGCTTCTTCTCAGTCCAGCCACTGAGTTGGTTGTCACTGGTTGTCATATAAAATCCACTTTTCATTGAAGGTCACAGTCTGATCAAGAAATGGTTTGTTGCATAGAGTAAGAGAAGCTTCAAATGCCTAGTGATCATAGAATGCTTGATGTTGAGTTCTTTGGCAACTTCTCATGTAGTTGTAAGAGGATAAGTTTCGACGATTGCTCTCAATTGTTGTTGTCAACTTCTGATGGCCAGCCTCTACGCTCCTCATCGTCAAGGCTCTCCTGTCCTTTACAAAATTTCTTGAACCATCACTGCACTATACATTTGTGAGCAGTCCCTGAGTCAAATGTGTCATTGATGTTGCAAGTTGTCTGCCCTGCTTTACAACCTGTTTTGAAATCAAATAAAAAAATTACTCAAATTTGCTTTTTGTCTAACATCATTTTCATAATCTAAAATAAATATAAGATGAACAGAAAGTAATAAAACATTAGCAAAAAATAAAGTGAGAAATGTGCATTAAAATGATATATAACATAACCACATTTATTTAAGAATATATTCCAATATCAAATGGTGAAGTTCAACACTGCAAAACTGCAATTACTTTAGCACCGACCTAATAAATGAAAATGAGATGCAAATAATGTGAGCATGGAAAACAGTATGAAAAATATTAACCAAATACAACAGTTCCTATAAAAACAAAGCCAAATGCATTTTCCCTTTGTGCAATTGATATTGCCAATTTTCAACACCCCTGGAAATCACACAAATTTTTATTGTCTGCTTTAAGTTGATGAATAGAACAAATAAAGTATTAAAATAAGTAATCTGTAGTAAAAATCAAATGGCAATGCTATTTATGTCAACATAAACACCTTCCAATTTACATGCTAATTACTGGTAGTAAGAAAGGGAATTTACAAAAAAAAAATTACCTTGATGTCCCAGTTTATTTGCAACCATCCTTCCTGTTAAATCATATAAACATTTGCAACAGTTCAAAGTTTAATTTGAACATGTTCCAAGCATCTAAAATTCTTATATTAATGTCTTTGACAAACACCCCCACTCAGTATTCAATATTTTAAACCTGCTTCAGAAATGAAAATGGTAAGTATAATTTTATCAAAAAGATTTCCCCATCAAATGATTTTCTTCCATCAGAAATTTAGCACTTAAATCTTTGGAAATTATTTCTTAAATCTACTGAAAATGAATTTTGTAAAAGAGATGGTGACACATTACTCTTGAGTTTCTTGAAGGAAAAAAAAAAGTGAATAGTAAAAGAAATCTCTGAGAGAAATCAGGGTTAATTTTATAGGCCACATATAAGAGTCTTTAAATTATTGTATACACACACACACACACACACACACATACATATATATATATATATACTCCCACACACACTATTTTTCCATCTTAGTGACATAACATCTGAGAGCTAAAAACTCAACTTAAGTGCTCTTGGTTCAACTTTATCAGTTTAGACAAATGGGAAAATGGATGCCCAGCAGAGTTAAACAAATTGCTCAAGGCACATAATAAACCTGTATCAGAAGTGATCCTGGAACTCCAGACTCCTGATTGTCTTATTCATTCCCCATTTACTCTTCTGCACCACCTCTCTTCAGCGGTGCTCCTTTCAATCTTGAGCTAAGTGGCTTGACTTGCTAGAGGACACTAGCTATGCACTGCTACAAGAAAATGAATGTAATTTATCCCAATCTCCCAATGCCCTGGATCAAACCTTGTGGCAATAAAAATCAAATTAGTCTCCCCAGGCTTTGCCATCATGCTGTTAACTAGCATCCCTCTGTGCTTTTTTCACTGTGATCCATGGAAGGTCAGTTTTCTTTCTTGTAAATAACTTTCTAAATATGAGAGTTCTATATCTTCAGGTTGTCAACTTACACTATCATGCTTTTAGTAGTACATTTGTTAGTGCCTATGAAATCCCTGTTTTTAATTACTAAGAAGACATGACTGAGTGACTAAACAACAACAACTCTACCATAAATTGAGTAAGAAAGCTGACAGAAGGATAGAGGTTAGCTGACAATATTTGAGTTAGGTTAATTGAACAAGAAAACCATCTACTGGATGGAAAACTGTATTTGAGATCTATTTTCTACTTACCACTCACTGTGACTGATTCTGCATAGTACCTTTTTGCCTCCTTCCTTCCCCAGATAAATGAGACTCAGTAATGGGAGATCCAATCAGTTCATCCTAAAGGAAATCCTAAAGGGGCTTCCCTGGTGGCTCAGAGGTTAAAGCGTCTGCCTGCCTCTGCCTGCAATGCAGGAGAGATGGGTTCGTTCCCTGGGTCTGGAAGATTCCCTGGAGAAGGAAATAGCAACCCACTTCAGTACCCTTGCCTGGAGAATCCTATGGATGGAGGAGTCTGGTGGACTACAGTCCACAAGGTCGCAAAGAGTCAGACATGACTGAGCGACTTCACTTTCAAAGGAAATCAGTCCTGGGTGTTCATTGGAAGGACTGATGATGCTGAAGCTGAAACTCCAATATTTTGGCCACCTGATGTGAAGAGCTGACTCATTTGAAAATATCCTGATGCTGGGAAAGATTGAAGGCAGGAAGAGAAGGAGGTGACAGAGGATGAGATAGTTGGATGGCATCACCAACTCATTGCACATGAGTTTGAGTAAACTCCAGGAGCTGGTGATGGATAAGGAGGCCTGGTGTGCTGCAGTCCATGGGGTCACAAAGAGTCGGACACTACTGAGCTACTGAACAGAACTGAATGACATTTGAGAGCAGAATGGCAAGAAGTAAAGAAGAAAGCAGTTCCTTTAACATACTTTCCATTTATCAAAGACACAGAGTAGCTAGCATAAACAGGAAAATTTATGGATTCATTTCACCTGAACGATGAGCAGAAGGAAATAACAAATAGATGCTGTTTTCATTGCAAACTGTTTAATCTCTCTTCTCCAGATGTCTGGAAGAACCTATATCTTGGCTTCCCTGGTGGCTTACCAGGGAAGAATAGTGAGCCAGAAAGAACAGTGATAGTAAAGCATCCTCCTGCAATGTAGGAGACTCGGATTCATTCCCTGGGTCAGAACGATCCCCGTGAGGAGAAAATGGCAATCCATTATAGAATTCTTGCCTGGGAAATCCTGAAGACAGAGGAGCCTAGAGGGCTACAGTCTATGGAGTTGCAAAGAGTCAGACATGACTGAGTGATTGAACACACACACATCTCAAAATTTCAAACTACCTTTATGTTTGAGGTGACTGTTCTTCCACTCATCTCCTAAGTGTAGATACTGCTCAGTATTCTTCCCTAAACAGGTTCATGTTATAAAGGCCAATGTAATTACCATGCTCAACTATTACTGAAAGTTTCCTCACTACAAAACATAGCACAAACTCTTTGCATGGCAGTCGAATTAATATACCAACTGGCCCCAATATCTCTCTTTCTGACCCTACCTTCAACTCATCATGGAAATTCACACTATTTTACAAGTATAACACACATCCATAACACTATTCTTTTCTTTTTATTGAATTCTTAAGTAGCCCTTTCACAACTTTTAACATATAAAGTTCATGTTCCCTAGGAAACTTTCCTATACCTCTCTAGTTCAACTATTTTTAATTTCTATATGCACTACTCTGTTATGCCTCTCATGTCATTTCAATGTCTACCTTATATAAGTTGTGCACTTTTTTATCTTCCCACAGGTGCTCTTGTAGCTCCTGAAACTTATTCATCTTAGGCTTTATCAGTACCACAGACAATGCTTTTCGTAAATAGTACACACACTGGGACAATCTGAAAAGTTTATACGTTATGTTAAATTGAGAAGTGAAAAAATAATGTCTTTTATGACTTAGAAAACACAGAATAATCTAGTCTAGGAGGAAATTTACTAGTTTTTTCTGAAATGAAGGAAAGTATTACATCAATATTTCATTAGGAAAACATGCAGATAATTCAAGAAGGAAGGCATTCAATAAAGAAAATTTAGCAGCTCTCAAAACAATCTGGAGACTGAGAAATGAATGCCAGGAAAATGCTACTTACTGATGTTCAAGAAATCAGGTATCACAGCAGACAACAATCAGTGAACTCAGCTACCTTTTTCCCTGCATGGGACAGCTGCGTGCATGCCCTGCACAGGGGGATGTTAAGAATCACCGGAACTGACTGAGTCTCACCCTTTTACCTGAATCTGCCAAGAGATCATAATGGCCTCTGTTGTCTTCCACCTACCAAATTTCATGCAAGTACATCTAAACAAGCCTTCTGAGTGCTGGCAAAGGTTCTGAGATGTGTATTAATAGTTATTAGGACTGTAGGTGCTATTATGTAAGAGGAAACATTGAAAAGGGAAAAGATTGTTGATATATAATAGCTAATTGGGCACACCAAGAACCAGAGGTCACCATGAATCAGGACTATTTTTCTGAGCTGTGGAATTCAGATACAAATATATACAGCTGAGTGAAAATTGTAAATTTGATTCATAAAGCATGTAACTGCCCAAACGTTAACCCTGCTGAGCTAAGTAAGTTGACCTACGATGTCAAAGTCTAGTTGTTTAGCTGACAGAGACCCAATTAAAGTCTCTAGAAAACTATGTATTTCAAGCCATGTATTTCTCAAAACGTTCCATATTGCAGATTCTATTTGCAAGACCATTTAAAATGTAAGGAGGAAATAAGATTAATTGATAAGAAGAAGAAAACTAAAAATTTTTATTACTTTCACATGAAATAAAGAAAAAAAAATTGCCATAACAGTGATCACAGTATTTTGAGAGGCTGAGAAGGTTGCCGAATCAGTAATAAAAACTGCTATTTCAGTGTGGAAGAAAAATACAGGCCCTGACTTGAATTCCACCAGAAAGTCACTAATGTTCCATAAATGGTTAGACGTAGGCAATGTTTCCTTGCTTCTTTCTTTCAAGTAATTACAGTATGCTTATTTTAAAGAAATGCAACCAGTTCTGAATCATAAAAATTAAGTCAATTTTCATTCATTTCTTCAACCTATTTATTTCTCTCTTCTTCAATACTTGCATATGAGAATGTTTTAGGAACCAATAAAACTTGGGTTATGATACTAGCATGAAATCCACAACTGTGAAGTTAAAGATGAGTAACATTTAAAGCAAATAATGCCAACAGACAGAATAGTACATTTTTAGGAAAAATGTCCTCTTGTCAAATAGAATAGGATTGGACAGAGGAGAGGGAAAAAAGATATATTACAAGGTGTATATAAGTTTGTAAAACATCATGAGATATTCTGGCTGCATCACTGGGGGTTTTGTGACATTTGACAAGTTGTGTAATTTCTTTATGCCTCTATTTCTTTTGCTTATTCTTTAACCCACACCAGGAGTGTAAAAGTGAAATTCCCTATAGCCCATTCAGCCACTTCTCTGACCAAGAGTGCTAAAGTCTGTAAGACTTGTGGCTGTCACTCTGCTTCAATTTGAGCAATTGTTCTCCTGGAAGTCTTCATAGGATTCTTTTTGAAATGAGGATTTCTAGTTGAAAAATAGGTGTCCTGGGTAGCTCAAATGGTCAAGAATGTGCCTGCAATGCGGAAGACCTGGGTTCGATCCTCGGGTAGGGAAAATCCCCTGGAAAGGGGCTTGGCAACTCTTCCAGTATTCTTCCCTGGAGAATTCTGTGGACAAAGTAGCCTGGTGGGCTACAGTTCATGAAGTCACAAAGAGTTGGACATGACTGAACGACTAATACTCTCACTTTTTCAGCTGAAGAATATGTGAGATTCCACTAGTATATATGAACTACAAGAGGTGATAGTTTAGGAATGTGATGTTTTCTTTTTACCAGGTGCTGTTAGACAAAACTTCTCAAGTGATATAAATATCTTTATAGTTTAAAAGTAGGTACGAGAAGGAAGACTGCATTATGGTTTTCTTGCTATATTGCACAGTTTCACTTTTACCCTACATTTCTCTTTGGTGGATTTAATACACTGCCACAATAGTCAAGGAAATTAATATACATGCAAAAGACCTTTTTTATTTCATCTATCAGATGAGAGAAAACTTTAAAGGAGTAGTAAGGAGTACTTTTTTTGCAAACAAAATTTTAATGAGGAACATAAAGACTTGAACAAAAGTTGACAAAATTGTTCCTCTTCATTGCAAGATTCGATGTTGATAGGATGTCAGTTATCTCCAAATTATTGTAAGATTTTAAAAAAGGAATAATGTTTTTAAGAATATGTATAAGGAGCAATTTGTCATGCCTCAAAAGTGGTTGAAATTGAGACAGACTTGTAGGAAAGAGAGCAAATTGGCTATATATATATATATATATAACATAAAGGATTTCTGTACTTTGTATTCATATTTCACTTCTAATAATCTAATTAATAAAAGTATTTGCATATATAGATATTTCCTGCATTATTTATGGAAATATATCATAACCAATAAAAATGAGCAATGATTATATGGACTGTGTTATATACATGCACATATTGGGATCCTATGTGGACATTAAATACAAGTTCTTGAGACTTAATGAAATGGGAGACTTTTTTTGTGATATACCATTAATTGCAAGTAAAGAGAAACAATTAGGCAGAAAACTATAAAATATTAACAGTGACCAATGAAGGACAGTGACTATATGTATGATTTCCCTATTTATAATGTCTTCCCAGAGAAAAAATATTAAATTCATCATAAGCAAAATAATATTATGTGGAAAAATGAGCCATTTTATACTCAGTGGAGTTCGGAAAAATGTTCACTCTGTCAGAGTATAATAAAGTTATATTTAGATGGCTCATATTTTTGAAAGCCAAAGTGAAGAGCATTGTTAATATTTTTTATATTCTCTCAATTATCGGTATGATGCATATCACTCTTGTCTTCTGCTATTCCTTATTAAATTTGATCCCTGGGTTGGGAAGATCCCCTGGAGAAGGGAAAGCCTACCCACTTCAGTATTCTAGCCTGGAGAATTCCATGGACTGTATAGTCCATGGGGTTGCAAACAGTTGGACATGACTGAGTGACTTTCACATTCACTTTCACATTCCTTATTAAACATGAAAGTTGATGTTTCACTTCAGAGTTAACTGACTAATCCAGATTTAATTTCCTAATACCTAGGTTTAATGAAGATCAAGCATATGTAAACTATTGTCAAAGATAAACAAAGCTGGACACTAGTTACCATGGGTAAGCACAGATTTTTAATCAGTAATTATTACTGCAATAGGGAAACAAGCCCAGTGTCAAGTTAACTCAATTTCAAGTTGTACAGACTCCATATTTTAAAGGAAGAATGAAGGAATAGGGAAGGGGTAAGCATGGGCTCAGTAGAACTAGGAAAGTAAAAATGCCAAGAGTCTGTCAATATAAATGTGATTGAACAAGCCTCCTCTGCTAGTTGGCAATGATCAACTTCAGTATTCTATCCATCTAAGAGACTAAGAGCCAGACACTATGCTTGCTGTTGACACTTCAAAGGGTGGTGTTCAGATCACTGAGAAAGACACTCCTGAGTTGTGGAGATACATAAACATCCCAAAGGGACAAAGGAAGGATTCACAAGTGTAATTGTTTTTAGTAGACACTTTAATAAAGGGTGATTGAGGGTCCATCCTCAGGTGTTGGCTGGAACAATCAATTCTTTTGGTAGTCTGGTGCTTTCTCAGGGAGACACTTTAAGAGGGGTTGGGTTGTTCAAGGGATGAGGCCTTGAGCTATCAGAAACTATGTTAGTGTTTGTTCAAGTCTTTATAGACCAGAGTTGAGACCTAATGGAGAAGATGACTCAGAGGTACCTGGCTAGAACTTGGTTAAGGAGAGAATCTTTGTCAGTATCAACATCTTCCAAGTACAGTCCAACACCAGCATGCAAAACTACACAAGAATGGAGAAAGTATGTGCAGTTTCAGAAAGTCCATCTATATATTTTGACCTTGTACCTGGCATCTCCTTTCTGTTTTAGCTCCCAATGAGCTTAAATAATTCTAGTCGATTACTTTTTAGAGCTTGAGTATGATCCATTTAAGTAATTGTTATGCTGTTTTGCTAGAGCCCACATAAAGTGCTAAGAGCAATCAATAACACGAATTAATTAAGTACACACTACAAGTTCAGCAATGTGAGAGCAATATTTACATGCCAAAAGCAGTTTTAGGAAAATGCCAAAACTTTCAACTCACACTCTCATGCACAATTAATCCATTATATTCAACTCAATAGTAATTTATGGAGTCTGTTTACAATAGGTGCTGTTTCATAATTCAGTCACTAACCACTTCAACAAGCTCTTTTTCTGTGGCTCTTGTAGTTGACTGAAAACAAATGTTTCAGAGTACAGTTTTTCAAATGTCTTCTAGAGATAAAATGTATAGAGGAACAGGATTCATTCTGATCTTTTGTATTAATATTCATATACTAAGCTTAAGTGTCATGTTTTTTAAAAAAAGATAAATTAGAAGCTGACCAAGCTATTACAAAGGCATGTATAATTTACAACTCTCTAGAGGTAGAGAGTTCCAGTAGTCACATATGGATGTGAGAGTTGTACCATAAAGAAGGCTGAGTGCTGAAGAATAGATGCTTTTGAACTGTGGTGTTGGAGAAGACTCTTGAGAGTCCCTTGGACTGCAAAGAGATCAAACCAGTCCATCCTAAAGGAAATCAACCCTGAATATTCATTGGAAGGACTGATGCTGAAGCTGAAACTTCAATACTGGCCACTGACATGAAGAGCCAAATCACCGGAGAAGAATCTCATGTGGGGAAAGATTGAAGGCAGGAGGAGAAGGGGATAACAGAGAACAAGATGGCTGGATGGCATCACTGACTCAGTGGACATGAGTTTGAGCACAGTCTGGGAGATGGTGAAGGACAGGGAAGCCAGTCAGTCCATGAGGTTGCAAAGAGGTGGATATGACTGAGAGACTGAACAACTAGCATTAGGAACATGTTAAAGGGAATATATATTATTGTGTTGAAGAGCAAGTCTTTAGAGTCAGGTAAAGCAGGCTTTGTTTCCTCTTTTGTTCTCTAGTTTTGTGACTTGAAACAAGTCACTAGGCTTCTATGGGACTTCAATTGTCCTGCAAACGAAGGATAATGATTCCTACCACATAGAATGTTGCTCTGATTAGATACTGCACGTACAACTCCTGATACATAATAACCTTTCAATAGTAATTATTCTGAATTATTATTTTTCTTTAATTAATAGCATTTCTGTGGGAGTCCTTAATTAGATCCATATCATGAGGCAGAAGAGACAAAACAATTGAAAAATTAATATACGAAAACACACTAATGTTCTAAATGTTCACATGGAAAGTAAAATATGACAGAGTATAGTTACTTTAGGGACTTCTCTGGTGGTCCAGTGGTTCAGACTTCACCTTCCAGTAGAGGATGTGGATTTGATCCCAGTTGGGGAGCTAAGATCTCGCATATTTCCCAGCCAAGAAGCCAAAGCTTAAAACAGAAACAGCATTTCAACAAATCCAATAAAGACTTTAGAAATGATCCACTTAAAATTTTTTTTAAACAATAGTTAATTTAAATCTAATGCTGCCTAAATAAATTCCAGAATAATCATAGAAAACCTAACACTTAAATTTGGTCTCAAAGAATAAATACATTTTCTAAGTAAATTACAAGAAAAAAGATATGTGTAAGAAGCAGCATTCCCAAGATAGGAAGTCAGAAAAAGAATTCTGGGGAAAGATGAAATCAGTGAGGTTGGAGTATAGAGTTGGTTGGGGTTTGAGAGGGTGGGGGAGATTGAAGCCTCTTTGGGGTACATTTTATGGGTATTGATATAGGGTTGTGAATCCACTTTTTTGGGCTATTTATTTTATGGACATCTAGATTTTCTAAAAGTGTATTTTTTAAAATAAAATTCCCTTTTTTTTTTCCTTTTGAGTCATAAATATACTGAATAAGTTCCTGACTCACAGAAAGCCATGAAGATCTTTCATTTTGCAAATTACCAATGATAAAGGAGAATGCTTTTAATTGTTTGCTTTGAAATTTAAAATTCCCAGCCTTAATTTGGGAGCTACAAAAAGTACAAGTTTCCTTTCTTTCATACTCCAGCATATAATCCACAACAAATCTACAACTGAAGATTTCTGACACATATTCAGGGTATGCCCATAGAGAAAGATCCCCTGGAGAAGGGAATGGCTACCCACTTGAGTATTCTTGCCTGGAGAATCCCATGAACAGAGGAGCCTGGTGGGCTATAGTCTATGGTGTCACAAAGAGTTGAACATGACTGAGCCACTAAGCACATAGAAAAAGAATGAACATCTACAAAAGCAGAATCAATGCTGATAGAATCTGTTTCATATTAGAAACTGTGCCATTGGTACAAAAGTTGGAGAAGAAATTTTCATGTCCATGTGAACTGTGTTGCTGCTCTTTTGAACGTTTGTGTATGTAAGAACTATTTCTCCATTTAAATTGTCCTTTTTTATTATTGCACCAAAATAAGCTATCAAGTGGCTGGCAAGTTTATTTCTCATATAAAAATACAGTGATCTTTCCTACTTTTCCGAGATTTTACGGTCTTGAGAATTAATGGTTTTGTAAACCTACTTGTTCAGTGTCAGTTGCCTTGATGATCATCACAAAAGCTAGTGTGAAATTTCCAGTCCAGGTTCAATGCATGAGACAGGGTGCTTGGGGCTGGTGCACTGGGATGACCCAGAGGAATGGGGTGGGGAGGGAGATGGGAGGGGGGTTCAGGATGGGGAACACATGTACACTCATGGCTGATTCATGTCAATGTATGGCAAAGCCACTACAATATTGTAAAGTAATTAACACCAATTAAAATAAATAAATTTATCTTAAAAAGTTAAAAAATAAACTGCAAGAAAATAATGCTACATGTAATTCTCATAGTAATTTCAAAATGCAGGTTAATGAAAAGGATTGATTTGATGTATTATACTTAACACTTTATCAGTGAGGACTAGTGATAAGATGACAGCTTTACAATGTCCAAAATAAAAATCTGCCAATCACGCAAATCTGTCTGTGCTTCTGTTGCCTTTTTTTCCTGGTGGCTCAGATGGTAAAAGTGTCTGTCTACAATGCAGGAGACCAGGGTTCAATCCCTGGTTTGGGAAGATCCCCTGGAGAAGGAAATGGCAGTCCACTCCAGTACTATTGCCTGGAAAATCCCATGGACAGAGGAGCCTGGTAGGGTACAGTCCATAGGGTCGCAAAGAGTCGGACACGACTGAGCGACTTCACTCACTCATTCAATGGTACCATTAGATGATCATCCTCCTTGATGTCCTCAAAATTGTGTTTAAGTTTCTCTTTCCCTGATACTTTCAAAATATCATTAGTCACAAAGTCCTGTAGATTTAAATAAACTATTTCTAAAACTATATATATGTATGTGTGTGTGTGTGTGTGTGTGTGTGTATCCTTCTATTTTATTCACACTGCTACTTTACAAGTTTAAATCCTTATTACTTTACTTTATCTGGACTATTCTAATGACTTTTAAATTGTCCTTTTGCCTCCAGACTTTCTCTGTTCAAGCCAAACTGCACACTGTTGCCATAGGAACCTTCCTCAAGAATAACTTTAATATTTTTCTCACGGGATGAAACAGGTTCCATGGGCTCTCTTTTGCCTACAAGATACTCATTAGCATAGCTTATCGAACTGTCCTCCTCCCAAACCAGACCTTACCATTAGTTTAACAATCATCAACGGGGGATTTCTTTTTTTTGTTTACATGATGCATATCAATAGGTGTGATAATGTTTCCTTCTTGAACTGCCATAAACTTGCTTCTAAGTATTACTGCACTTGACGTTTTATTTTGCATTATACACACATGTATACACACACACACACACACACACACACACACATGTAAATTTATGTTCAGCTTTCCATAACAGACTTTCTAAAACCTTTGTTCATTTGGTCAGAGATCATGGGGTTTGCCATTATGTCAGGTACTAGCCTGGAGAGGACTGACTGCATAGCCCTTAAATCCCAATCCACCACCTCAAAGAGAATAGCTTGAACTTTGTTTTATTTAATAAAGTATCATATGGTATTTAATTTTATTTTTTGAGATATTTTACACCACTTTTTAAAAAAGTCTAGAGTTTCATTTCCAAGTTTAACAGATTTCCTGCAGTTATCTCTTATGTACCCACACTGACTTGAGATCCAAAGCAAAATGTCTTCCAGATTCAGCAGAACCAAACCTCATCACAAAGGAGACTGTTCTCCCAAGAACCTCACATCAAGCATCCAATGAATTCCTTCTTCTCAAGACCTTTAGATCAAGACGCTAGGCCTCTGACTGCCAGTCTCTTTAATCTTTTTTTTTTCCTTTTCCCACTGCTATCTCCCCTCTTCTCTCCAATTTTAAAATGTTGATGGCTAAAATAACACTCTTAAAGTTTCTCCTTTAAACATTGGTTCTGTAGACAAATCTAGAGGATGAACACAAATCCATGGATATTAAATCTGCCTTATCTATAAAATCCAGAATTGATGGGGTCTACTCTCTTTCCAGACCCCAGGTGGGGCAGGATTTGATCTAAGAGGCATTGTCTCAAGTCTTTTGACAATTCTCATGTGAGCGCTTGTTTTCACTACAGTCCACTGTGTGGTCTCCTGTTTCTTAAACACTCCTGCAAAATTATGACTCATCAAAGGATTGAAATCCAACTACAGTGACAAACACTGCAAGAAGTCCTGTTGGCACTGAATTCTATTGAGACTGAGGAGACAAGGGATGCAGGTGAATAGCTGCATACAGTCCAAGTAGAGCCACAGTTTTCCTTTTGACCAAGAGGATGGCCCAGAAGAGTCCTTATAAAACTTAACATTCCTCCCATGGTCCTAACATTGCTTTGATCCCTGCCACTGTTCCTTTACAGCACTTTTGTAAATGACTAGTCCCTGCAACAGCCCCTGCTCCACCTTCCTGCTAAACCTAAACTGTCCAACCAGAAATCGCTGAACTACAAGAATAATTCCTCCCATTTCCAAAAATCATTGACCTACTATTCCTAAACCTAGCTGAACTTCAGCTTATATTTCTGGAAAAAACTGTATAAAATCTCTCCCTTTCTGTAAAGTAGGACATTGCTTTGGTGTTCTCCTGTTCCAATATTACAAATAAAAGTGTTAGTCACTCAGTTGTCTGATGCTTTGCGACCCCATGGACTGTAACCCTCCAGACCCCTCTGTCTATGGAATTCTCAAGGCAAGAATACTGGAGTGGGTAGCCATTCCCTTCTCCAGGGGATCTTCCTAACCCAGATATTGGACCTGGGTCTCCCACATTGCAGGCAGATTCTTTACTGTCTAAGTCACCAGAGAAGATTTGTTTATTACAAATAAATGTGTGTGCTTATTGTGCCCTTAATAATTTTTTTCCACATTACCTTGCTCAACTCATTTAAAAATTAATAGAACACAAACTCACGCCTAGCTTTTCTGGTGACCGATAGCCTTCTTTTACTGATATGTAAATAATCATGATCATAAATAATTATAATTCCAATTGCCATATTAATTCAAAGGGGAGAGAAATCTTTTTTTTTTTTCTTTCCTGGTCATGTGTGGTTTTGTGTGGTGGGAGATGCTTGGTGGTGATGGTTTATTCACTAAGTCATGTCCGACTCTTGCGATCCCATGGACTGTAGTCTGCCAGGCTCCTCTGTCCATGGGATTCTCCGGGTGAGAATACTGGAGTGAGTTGCCATTTCCTTCTCCAGAGG
This sequence comes from Ovis canadensis, assembly GCF_042477335.2. Lineage (NCBI taxonomy): Eukaryota > Metazoa > Chordata > Mammalia > Artiodactyla > Bovidae > Ovis > Ovis canadensis. Next base: position 29,443,571 of record NC_091269.1, on the reverse strand, counting down.
ATCTTCCCCACCCAGTAATCGAACCTGGGTCTCCTGCATTGCAGGCAGATTCTTTATTGACTGAGGTCATGTGTGGTTGTGTGTGGTGGGAGATGCTTAGAGCAATAAAAAAATCAGGACTGAAACTCTGAACACTAATGTATGAGAGATACCCTTCTTAAACAAGTTTGTGAAACAACTAGAAAAAAAAATGACAGTTTTTAGTAAGTAAGCTGTAAAGAGTCACTACAGCCTATTCCTATTTGCATTCATGGAGGATGGACTCAAAAGTCCTTTTTTTAGGAATTGTGGTTCTTCACTTTCCCATGTGTAGAAATAAGGGAAAATTTGCCTTTAGTATCCAAAATATGGCAAAAGAATGTCACCATTTCATTTCTTCAAGGATTAACAATTTAAGCTCAGTCAGTTCAGTTCAGTTCAGTCACTCAGTCGTGTCCGACTCTTTGTGACCCCATGAATCGCAGCATGCCAGGCCTCCCTGTCCATCATCAACTCCTGGAGTTCACTCAGACTCACATCCATCGAGTCAGTGATGCCATCCAGCCATCTCATCCTCTGTCGTCCCCTTCTCCTCCTGCCCCCAATCCCTCCCAGCATCAGAGTCTTTTTCAATGAGTCAACTCTTCGCATGAGGTGGCTAAAAGCAATGTAAATAATGATTAGGAAACACACGCAGGTTGCTTGCTACTCCCAACAGGAGCTCAGGGTAAACTACTGTCTAAAATCCTCTACATTCTGCCTCCTTCCTTCCCATCTTACAACAAACATGTGCTAAGAAATGCCAGTTGTAGGGTTCAGGACTCTTAAGTCAGTTACAGTCTCCTACCTTCAGGAAGCTTGCTGGAAGCAAGGCAAAATAAATATTAGAGTGATGGAATAGGTACTCTTTTATTTTTGGACACATTGCTTTACTGTAGAAAGGGCTTTGCCTGGTTTCCTGGCTTTTGGTCCCATCTTATCATATAATTTCAGAATGAAAGCACAGCACAGTTCAGAGAATATAAATGCTAAATTTGACACACTGCACAAAGCAGGTTAGATTTTCTATCAGCCCAGTACTATTTCTTTCACTCCATTACAGTGTTACAACTGCTAAGAAAAGTACTCCAAAATAAACCTCTTGCACAGTCTCCTTTTTGGAGACTGAAAGAAAGCATCTACAGAAGAGATGAGAATGGTGATTGAGCCTTGGTTGGCTGTAAGGAGCAAGAAGTTCAGCTGAGTGGTTTGTCACAGTCAGATTTACAGTAACAACTCTGAAATTATGAGACACACAAAAAAGATAAGCATTGTTTATCACCACTGCTTGGAAGTACAAATCAGAAAGCAGCCATACCGGATACCCAGATCCCCTCCCCAGGCTCAAAACTTTCATTCATCAACTGGTGAATGAGAAGTCTCATGTCTGAGTCCCTTTCTGGGTAAGGCCCTCAGAGTAAAGGTAGCTGCCATGCTCAAGGTTATAGCTTCAACCAGGGAGCAGGCAGTGACTGATAGATACAAAAGGGTGAAGACCGTATATTATCTCGAATTACAGCAGTTCTGAAATTGCTGAGACCTCTGCTTTAATTTTATTGCAGGTTAGATTTTCTATCAGCCCAGTACTATTTCTTTCACTCCATTACAGTGTTACAACTGCTAAGAAAAGTACTCCAAAATAAACCTCTTGCACAGTCTCCTTTTTGGAGTCTATTTCTTAGGAAACCTGACTTAAAACAACTTCCCTATGGACATAGTTCTCAAATGACCAGTTCTTTGTAGGTGTTACGAAGCCAGCAGCAGGAGAATCTTTGATAAAAAAAAAAAAAGTGAAAAGTGTATGAATCATCAGAATATATTAACTTCAACAAAAATAATTGTATCCCAGACTTGTCTTGATCTTACTTTGGACACTCTGGAAGGAAGCCCTAGTTCTATTTTTGAAGCCCACTATTTTAGATAAATGGGCATAATTGCATAATTTGTAGAGGTTTTAAATAAAGGCAAGTCAAATGATTAAGTAATGAGAATAAAATTAGTATAAAATGTGCTTGGAACACTTGCCCTTTAGAAAGGAAGGGGATGGGTTCATTTTAACAGTATTCTTCAAATAATGCCTGTTTATTCAAGTGAGTAATAGATGTGAAAGATGGTTGTGAGCTCAAGCTGGTGGGACAGGCAAAGATCAGATCGTCATAGACCAGGATTTCTTCATTAGCCTCCAAAATCCTCTCCCAGCCTCAACACTTGGCACCCTACAATCCAGTCTCCTTGGTTCTTTCAGAGTAGTCCATCAGGCTCCTGTCCATGGGATTTTCCAAACAAGAATACTGCAGCGGGTTGTTATTTCCTGCTTTATGGGATCTTCCCTACCCTGGGATCAAACCTTCGTCTCCAGTGTCTCCTGTGTTGGCAAGTAGATTCTTTACCACTGGGCCACCTGGAAAGACCGTTTGTGTGTGTAGCTGTGTTTGTAAAACTCTCCTGTTTTTAACAAGTGTGGCTATTGACTATACATCCATCTTTAAATACACCAATACGGGGGGAGGGAAAGATGGCGGAGGAATAGGACGGGAAGACCACTTTCTCCCTCACAAATTCCTCAAAGAACATTTCAACGCCAAGCAAACTCCACAAAACAACTTCGGTAGGCTGGCAGAGGACATCAGGCAACCAGAAAAGCAGACCATTGTCTTCAAAAACAGGTAGGAAAAAATATAAAAGACGAAAAAGGAGACAAAGGAGGTGGGGAGGGAGCTCCGTCCCGAGAAGGGAAGCCCGTCCCGGGAAGGGAATTTGAAGAAGAGAGGTTTCCAAACACCAGGAAACACTCTCCCTGCTGAGTCTGTGGCGAGCCTTGGAAACACAGAGGGCGACATAACAGGAAGGAAAAATAGATAAATAATTAAAACCAACAGATTACAAGCCCACCAGTAACTCCCCCAGCGGAAAAGCAGCACAGACGCCTGCATCCGCCATTGGGAAGTGAGGGCAGGGCAGGGACGCGCGGGAGGCACGGGCTGCAGAGCTTTGCAAGAATCGGGCAGGAACGCCCCACGCGCAACCAGAACGATCTAACTTGGGCTAGCAAACGAGACTGTGGGATAGCTACCACGCGAAAAGCTCGAACATAAGACACCGCCAGGACTGAGCACAGAACAAAGGACAGAGCGGAAAAAGCCGGCTGCAGACCATTCCCCGCTGGGGACAGGCAGCCAGAGCCGTAAGGACTGGAAAGGGGCAATTGCAGACCCGGAGAGACTTTACTTACCTAACTGCAAGCAGGCTCCTTTGCTAAGACTTCTGGGGGTGCTGGACAGTCACAGTCTGCCTCACGGGGTGCGCCAGCGGTCCACCCAGAGAGCTGAGCGGCAGCGGCGGAAAAGGTGACAAGCCGCGGCGATCGCGCTCGCCAAACTCCTGAGCTACTCGGACCTGGGAAGGGCACAAAGCGCAGTCCCAGCCGCATTTGTGCCTCTGAGGGCTGCCTGAGGGCCGAACCTGAGCGGCTTGGACCGGGGAAGTACACGCAGCCTAGGGCCGGCCCCAGACGGTTCCCGGCTGAGCATCGTAGAGCCGGAGCGGTTTGTGCGCCGTGAGAAAGGACAGGTCAAGCGGGACAGAGATACTGTGTACACACGACAGTGCTATTTGTTTGCAGCATCCCCCTCCCCACAGCGCGACTGAACTAGTGAGCCTAAAAACCAGCAAACAGAAGAAGTTAAACAGAGGGAACCACCTTGGAAGTGAGCCCACACGGCCCATAACATCAGAGAAGAGCCAGATATATTTTTAATTTTTTAATATTTTTAAAATCATTCTTTTTTTTTTTCTTTTTTCTTTTTTTTTCTTTTTTTTCCGAGCTTTTTTAAAATTGTTAAGTCTTCTATTTCTCCTCTAATTTTTATTTCTATAACCTAGTATTACTATTTAAAAAAAAAAAGACTTTTTTTTTTTTTAAGGCAAACACCATATATACTCTTTGGATGGTTGTTGGTGTTTTGTTTTGTTTTTGTTTGTTTGTTTGTTTGTTTTTTAACAATTCTTTTTTTTTCTTTCTTCCTTTTTCCTTCTGCTTTTCTTTAATATTGTATCTTTGAAAATCCAACCTCTACTCCAGATTTTTAATCTTTGCTCTTAGGTTTTTGTTGTCAATTTTGTACATTTAAAAACCCAAACTTCACTACCCAAGTTTACCTGAGAGCGAGATTACTGGCTTGACCACTCTCTCCTCCTCTGGACTCTCCTTTTTCTCCACCAGGTGGCCTCTGTCTCTTTTCTCCCCCATCTCTTCTCTATCCAACTCTGTGAATCTCTGTGTGTTCCAGACGGTAGAGAACACCTAAGGAACTGGTTACTGGCAGGATTTGTCTCTCTCCTACTCATTCCTCTCTCTTATCCTCCTGGTCACCTCTGTCTACTTCCTCCCTCTCCTCTGCCCCGTATAACTCTGTAAATACCTCTGAGCGGTCCAGACTATAGAGCGCACATAAGGAAGTGACTACTGGCTAGCTTGCTCTCTCCTCTCTTGATCTCACCGCATCTCATTCCAGTTACCTCTAACTACCCCCTCCATCTTCTCTTCTCCTTGTAACCCAGTGAACCTCTCTGAGTGTCCCTCAATGTGGAGAAACTTTTCATCTTTAACCTAGATGTTTTATCATCGGTGCTGTATAGATGGAGAAGTCTAGAGGCTACTGTAAAAATAAAACTGAAAACCAGAAGCAGGAAGCTTAAACCCAAAGCCTGAAAACATTAGAGAACTCTTGAATTCAGGGAACATTAAGCAATAGGAGTTCATCAAATGCCTTCATACCTACACCGAAACCAAGCTCCACCCAAGGGCCAACAAGTTCCAAAACAAGACATACCACCCAAATTCTCCAGCAACACAGGAACACTCCCCTGAGCCTCAATATACAGGCAGCTCAAAATTATCCCAAAACCTTTGATGTCTCATAACCCATTACGGGTCACTCCACTGCACTCCAGAGAGAAGAAACCCAGCTCCACCCACCAAAACTCCAACACAAGCCTCCCTAACCAGGAATCCTTGACAAGCCACTGATAGAACCCCACCCAAAGTGAGGAAGCTCCATAATAAAGAGAACTCCACAAATTATCAGAATATAAAAAGGCCACCCCAAACGCAGCAATATAACCAAGATGAAGAGACAGAGGAATACTCAGCAGGTAAAGGAACAGGAGAGTTGCCCACCAAACCAAACAAAAGAGGAAGAAGTAGGGAATCTACCGGAGAAGGAATTCCAAATATTGATAGTGAAAATGATCCAAAATCTTGAAATCAAAATGGAAACACAGATAAATAGCCTAGAGACAAGGATTGAGAAGATGCAAGAAAGGTTTAACAAGGACCTAGAAGAAATAAAAGAGAGTCAAAATATAATGAATAACACAATAAATGAGATCAGAAACTCTCTGGAGGCAACAAATAGTAGAATAACGGAGGCAGAAGATAGGATTAGTGAAATAGAAGATAGAATGGTAGAAATAAATGAATCAGAGAGGAAACAAGAAAAACGAATTAAAAGAAACGAGGACAATCTCAGAGACCTCCAGGACAATATGAAACGCTCCAACATTCGAATTATAGGAGTCCCAGAAGAAGAAGACAGAAAGAAAGACCATGAGAAAATCCTTGAGGAGATAATAGTTGAAAACTTCCCTAAAATGGGGAAGGAAATAATCACCCAAGTCCAAGAAACACAGAGAGTCCCAAATAGGATAAACCCAAGGCGAAACACCCCAAGACACATATTAATCAAATTAACAAAGATCAAACACAAAGAACAAATATTAAAAGCAGCAAGGGAAAAACAACAAATAACACACAAGGGGATTCCCATAAGGATAACAGCTGATCTGGCAATAGAAACTCTTCAGGCCAGGAGGGAATGGCAAGACATACTTAAAGTGATGAAAGACAATAACCTACAGCCCAGATTACTGTACCCAGCAAGGATCTCATTCAAATACGAAGGAGAAATCAAAAGCTTTACAGACAAGCAAAAGCTGAGAGAATTCAGCACCACCAAACCAGCTCTCCAACAAATTCTAAAGGATATCCTCTAGACAGGAAATACGAAAAGGGTGTATAAACCCGAACCCAAAACAATAAAGTAAATGGCAACGGGATCATACTTATCAATAATTACCTTAAACGTAAATGGGTTGAACACCCCAACCAAAAGACAAAGACTGGCCGAATGGATACAAAAACAAGACCCCTCTATATGCTGCTTACAAGAGACCCACCTCAAAACAAGGGACACATACAGACTGAAAGTGAAGGGCTGGAAAAAGATATACCACACGAATAGAGACCAAAAGAAAGCAGGAGTGGCAATACTCATATCCGATAAAATAGACTTTAAAACAAAGGCTGTGAAAAGAGACAAAGAAGGCCACTACATAATGATCAAAGGAACAATCCAAGAAGAAGATATAACAATTATAAATATATATGCACCCAATATAGGAGCACCACAATATGTAAGACAAATGCTAACAAGTATGACAGGGGAAATCAACAATAACACAATAATAGTGGGAGACTTTAGTACCCCACTCACACCTATGGACAGATCAACTAAACAGAAAATTAACAAAGAAACGCAAACTTTAAATGATACATTAGATCAGTTAGACCTAATTGATATCTATAGGACATTTCACCCCAAAACAACGAATTTCACCTTTTTTTCAAGTGCTCATGGAACCTTCTCCAGGATAGATCACATCCTGGGCCATAAGTCTAAACTTGATAAATTCAAGAAAATCGAAATCATTCCAAGCATCTTTTCTGACCATAATGCATTAAGATTAGATCTCAATTACAGGAGAAAAACTATTAAAAATTCCAAGATATGGAGGTTGAACAACACACTTCTGAATAACCAACAAATCACAGAAGAAATCAAAAAAGAAATCAAAATATGCATAGAAACTAATGAAAATGAAAACACAACAACCCAAAACCTGTGGGACACTATAAAAGCAGTGCTAAGAGGAAAGTTCATAGCAATACAGGCATACCTCAAGAAACAAGAAAAAAGTCAAATAAATAACCTAACTCTACAACTAAAGCAACTAGAAAAGGAAGAGTTGGAGAACCCCAGAGTTAGTAGAAGGAAAGAAATCTTAAAAATTAGGGCAGAAATAAATGCAAAAGAAACAAAAGAGACCATAGCAAAAATCAACAAAGCCAAAAGCTGGTTCTTTGAAAGGATAAATAAAATTGACAAACCATTAGCCAGACTCATCAAGAAGCAAAGAGAGAAAAATCAAATCAATAAAATTAGAAATGAAAATGGAGAGATCACAACAGACAACACAGAAATACAAAGGATCATAAGAGACTACTATCAGCAGTTGTATGCCAATAAAATGGACAACGTGGAAGAAATGGAGAAATTCTTAGAAAAGTACAATTTTCCAAAACTGAACCAGGAAGAAATAGAAAATCTTAACAGACCCATCACAAGCACGGAAATTGATACTGTAATCAGAAATCTTCCAGCAAACAAAAGCCCAGGTCCAGATGGCTTCACAGCTGAATTCTACCAAAAATTTCGAGAAGAGCTAACACCTATCCTCCTCAAACTCTTCCAGAAAATTGCAGAGGAAGGTAAACTTCCAAACTCATTCTATGAGGCCACCATCACCCTAATACCAAAACCTGACAAAGATGTCACAAAAAAAGAAAACTACAGGCCAATATCTCTGATGAACATAGATGCAAAAATCCTCAACAAAATTCTAGCAATCAGAATCCAACAACATATTAAAAAGATCACACACCATGACCAAGTGGGCTTTATCCCAGGGATGCAAGGATTCTTCAATATCCGCAAATCAATCAATGTAATTCACCACATTAACAAATTGAAAAATAAAAACCATATGATTATCTCAATAGATGCAGAGAAGGCCTTTGACAAAATTCAACATCCATTTATGATAAAAAACTCTCCAGAAAGCAGGAATAGAAGGAACATACCTCAACATAATAAAAGCTATCTATGACAAACCCACAGCAAACATTATCCTCAATGGTGAAAAATTGAAAGCATTTCCCCTAAAGTCAGGAACAAGACAAGGGTGTCCACTTTCACCGCTACTATTCAACATAGTTCTGGAAGTTTTGGCCACAGCAATCAGAGCAGAAAAAGAAATAAAAGGAATCCAAATTGGAAAAGAAGAAGTAAAACTCTCACTGTTTGCAGATGACATGATCCTCTACATGGAAAACCCTAAAGACTCCACCAGAAAATTACTAGAGCTAATCAATGAATATAGTAAAGTTGCAGGATATAAAATCAACACACAGAAATCCCTTGCATTCCTATACACGAATAATGAGAAAGTAGAAAAAGAAATTAAGGAAACAATTCCATTCACCATTGCAACGAAAAGAATAAAATACTTAGGAATATATCTACCTAAAGAAACTAAAGACCTATATATAGAAAACTATAAAACACTGATGAAAGAAATCAAAGAGGACACTAATAGATGGAGAAATATACCATGTTCATGGATCGGAAGAATCAATATAGTGAAAATGAGTATACTACCCAAAGCAATTTACAAATTCAATGCAATCCCTATCAAGCTACCAGCCACATTTTTCACAGAACTAGAACAAATAATTTCAAGATTTGTATGGAAATACAAAAAACCTCGAATAGCCAAAGCAATCTTGAGAAAGAAGAATGGAACTGGAGGAATCAACTTGCCTGACTTCAGGCTCTACTACAAAGCCACAGTCATCAAGACAGTATGGTACTGGCACAAAGACAGACATATAGATCAATGGAACAAAATAGAAAGCCCAGAGATAAATCCACACACATATGGACACCTTATCTTTGACAAAGGAGGCAAGAATATACAATGGAGTAAAGACAATCTCTTTAACAAGTGGTGCTGGGAAAACTGGTCAACCACTTGTAAAAGAATGAAACTAGATCACTTTCTAACACCGCACACAAAAATAAACTCAAAATGGATTAAAGATCTAAATGTAAGATCAGAAACTATAAAACTCCTAGAGGAGAACATAGGCAAAACACTCTCAGACATAAATCACAGCAGGATCCTCTATGATCCACCTCCCAGAATGCTGGAAATAAAAGCAAAAATAAACAAATGGGATCTAATTAAAATTAAAAGCTTCTGCACAACAAAGGAAAATATAAGCAAGGTGAAAAGACAGCCTTCTGAATGGGAGAAAATAATAGCAAATGAAGCAACTGACAAACAACTAATCTCAAAAATATACAAGCAACTTATGCAGCTCAATTCCAGAAAAATAAATGACCCAATCAAAAAAATGGGCCAAAGAACTAAATAGACATTTCTCCAAAGAAGACATACAGATGGCTAACAAACACATGAAAAGATGCTCAACATCACTCATTATTAGAGAAATGCAAATCAAAACCACAATGAGGTACCACTTCACACCAGTCAGAATGGCTGCAATCCAAAAATCTGCAAGCAATAAATGCTGGAGAGGGTGTGGAGAAAAGGGAACCCTCCTACACTGTTGGTGGGAATGCAAACTAGTACAGCCACTATGGAGAACAGTGTGGAGATTCCTTAAAAAATTGCAAATAGAACTACCTTATGACCCAGCAATCCCACTTCTGGGCATACACACCGAGGAAACCAGAATTGAAAGAGACACATGTACCCCAATGTTCGTCACAGCACTGTTTATAATAGCCAGGACATGGAAACAACCTAGATGTCCATCAGCAGATGAATGGATAAGAAAGCTGTGGTACATATACACAATGGAGTATTACTCAGCCATTACAAAGAATTCATTTGAATCAGTTCTGATGAGATGGATGAAACTGGAGCCGATTATACAGAGTGAAGTAAGCCAGAAAGAAAAACACCAATACAGTATACTAACACATATATATGGAATTTAGGAAGATGGCAATGACGACCCTGTATGCAAGACAGGGAAAGAGACACAGATGTGTATAACGGACTTTTGGACTCAGAGGGAGAGGGAGAGGGTGGGATGATTTGGGAGAATGACATTCTAACATGTATACTATCATGTGAATTGAATCGCCAGTCTATGTCTGATGCAGGATGCAGCATGCTTGGGGCTGGTGCATGGGGATGACCCAGAAAGATGTTATGGGGAGGGAGGTGGGAGGGGGGTTCATGTTTGGGAATGCATGTAAGAATTAAAGATTTTAAAATTTAAAAAATAAAAAACTAAAATTAAAAAAATAAAAAAAATTTAAAATAAATAAATAAATAAATAAATACACCAATACACCTCAGGAATTTGGATACACAATTTAATTGTTTTCAATTTTAACTCCATTTTGACATCCACTCCTATCCATGGGTTATTTTCAATAACTTGTCCCTTCATAATATATACGGCATTAATATTTTCATATTGTATTTTAATTGTGGTGAGAGAAAGTTGTCTGCATTATATAATTTTTTTGATATTAGCTGAGACTTCCTTAACTTTAAATATAATATGCTTTTAAATGTCTTCTGTTTTCTTGAAATAAATACATAATTTCTATCTATTGGATACAATGCTTTGTATACAGTTACCAGATCAAGCTTTTTGATTAAACTCAATTCAAGTATGTACTTATAATATTTTTATTTCTTTGACCAGCATTTGTAGATTCATATTAAAATCAACAATATGATAGTAAATATGTTCCCAAAATTCTGTAAGGTTATTTATTTAAAAATATTTTACTTCTTAGCACTTTGCAAATATTATCTCAAAGTCATGATCATTGAATTTTCTTGGAGGATTTTTTCAAATGTGATAAGCACTTTCCCTATCAGTTTAGGCTGAAATTGTTTGATTTGCAGTTTGTGCATGCTCAATCACTCAGTCGTGTCTGACTCTTTGTGACCCCATGGACAGTAGCCTGCCAAGCTCCCCTATCCATGAAATTTTCCAAGCAAGAGTGCTAGAGTGGGTTGCTATGCCCTCCTGCAGGGAGGAGGTGATTCCACAAGTTGTAATCAACATTTCTGGGAGAAATATCAACAACCTCATATATACAGATGATACCACTTTAATGGAAGAAAGTGAAGAAAAACTAAAGAGCCTCATGATGAAAGTGAAAGAGGAGAGTGAAAAAGCTGGCTTAAATCTCAATATTCAAAAACCTAAGATCATGGCATCTTGTTCTATCACCTCATGGCAAATAGATGGGGAAGATATGGAAGCAGTATCAGATTTCATTTTCTTGGGCTCCGAAATCACTGTGGATGGTGACAGCAGGCATGAAATTGAAAGATGCTTGCTTCTTTGAAGAATAGCTATGACAAACCAGACAGTGTATTAAAAAGCAGAGACATTACTTTGCCAACAAATGTCCATATAGTCAAAGCTATCGTTTTTCTAGTAGTCAGGTATGGATGTGAGAGTTGGACCATAAAGAAGGCTGAGTGACAAAGAACTGACACTCTCGAACTGTGGTGCTGGAGAAGACTTTTGAGAGTCCTTTGGACAGTTAGGAGATCAAACCAGTCAATACTAAAGGAAATCAACCCTGAATATTCATGGAAAGACTGATGCTGAACCTGAAGCTCCAATACTTTGGCCACTTGATGTAAAGAGCTTACTTATTTGAAAAAGCCCTGATGCTGGCAAAGATTAAGGACAGGAGGAGAAGGGGGTGACAGAGGATGAGATGGTTGGATGGCATCACTGACTCAATGGACATGAGTTTGAGCAACCTCAGGGAGATAGTGAAGGACAGAGAAGCCTGGTGTGCTGCAGTTCTTGGGGTCGCAAAGAGTTGGACATGATTTAGCCAATGTACTACAACAACCACCTCCAGAGGATCTTTCCCACACAGTGAATGAACCCATGTCTATTGTGTCTCCTGCACTGGCAGGTAGCTTCTTCTACCATTGTCACATCTATGATACTTACAACATACAATTATTGTTTCATTCATGATAACTTTATTTTAGTAGTAGTAGTAGATTAATGTCTTTGGGCACTTTAATCTCTTTTTTTTTTCTGCCCACATTATTAAAGAGTATTTTACCTGTGCTTAAATTTCTAGTTTCCATATTTCATCAGGCACTCTATCTATCAGATCTAGGCCCTTCAATCTATTTCTCACTTCCACTGTATAATCATAAGGGATTTGATTTAGGTCATACCTGAATGGTCTAGTGGTTTTCCCTACTTTCTTCAATTTAAGTCTGAATTTGGTAATAAGTTCATGATCTGAGCCACAGTCAGCTCCTGGTCTTGTCTTTGCTGACTCTATAGAGCTTCTCCATCTTTGGGTGCAAAGAATATAATCAATCTGACTTCAGTGTTGACCATCTGGTGATATCCATGTGTAGAGTCCTCTCTTGTGTTGTTGGAAGAGGGTGTTTGCTGTGACCAGTGCATTGTCTTGGCAAAACTCTATTAATCTTTGCCCTGCTTCATTCTGCATTCCAAGGCCAAATTTGCCTGCTACTCCAGGTGTTTCTTGACTTCCTACTTTTGCATTCCAGTCCCCTATAATGAAAAGGACATCTTTTTTGGGTATTAGTTCTAAAAGGTCTTGTAGGTCTTCATAGAACCATTCAACTTCAGCTTCTTCAGCATTACTGGTTGGGGCCTAGACTTGGATAACTGTGATATTGAATGGTTTTCCTTGGAAACGAACAGAGATCATTGTGTTGTTTTTGAGATTGCATCCAAGTACTGCATTTCGGACTCTTTTGTTGACCATGATGGCTACTCCATTTCTTCTGAGGGCTTCCTGCCTGCAGTAGTAGATATAATGGTCATCTGAGTTAAATTCACCCATTCCAGTCCGTTTTAGTTCGCTGATTCCTAGAATGTCAGTGTTCACTCTTGCCGTCTCTTGTTTGACCACTTCCAATTTGCCTTGATTCATGGACCTGGCATTCCAGGTTCCTATGCAATATTGTTCTTACAGCATCAGACCTTGCTTCTATCACCAGTCACATCCATAGCTGGGTATTTTTTTTGCTTTGGCTCCATCCCTACATTCTTTCTGGAGTTATTTCTCCACTGATCTCCAGTAGCATATTGGGCAGCTACTGACCCAGGGCATTCCCCTTTCAGTATCCTATCATTTTGCCTTTTCATACTGTTCATGGGGTTCTCGAGGCAAGAATACTGAAGTGGTTTGCCATTCCTTTCTCCAGTGGACCACATTCTGTCAGACCTCTCCACCATGACCCACCCATCTTGTGCTGCCCCATGGCATGGCTTAGTTTCATTGAGTTAGACAAGGCTGTGGTCCACATCTATTTCTGCTTTATTGACTATGCCAAAGACTTTGACTGTGTAGATCACAATAAACTGTAGAAAATTCTGAAAGAGATGGGAATACAAGACCACCTGACCTGCCTCTTGAGAAATCTGTATGCAGGTCAGGAAGCAACAGTTAGAACTGGACATGAAACAGCAGACTGGTTTCAAATAGAAAAAGGAGTATGTCAAGGCTGTATATTGTCACCCTGCTTATTTAGCTTATATGCAGAGTACATCATGAGAAACGCTGGACTGGAAGAAACACAAGCTGTAATCAAGATTACCAGGAGAAATATCAATAACCTCAAATATGCAGATGATACGACCCATATGGCAGAAAGTGAAGAGGAACGAAAAAGCCTCTTGATAAAAGTGAAAGCGGAGAGTGAAAAAGTTGGCTTAAAGCTCAACATTAAGAAAATGAAGATCATGGCATCTGGTCCCATCACTCTATGGGAAATAGATGTGGAAACAATGTCAGACTTTATTTTTTGGGCTCCAAAATCACTGCCGATGGTGATTGCAGCCATGAAATTGAAAGATGCTTTCTCCTTGGAAGAAAAGTTATGACCAACCTAGATAGGATATTCAAAAGCAGAGACATTACTTTGCCAACTAAGGTCCATCTAGTCAAGGCTATGGTTTTTCCTATGGTCATGTATAGATGTGAGAGTTGGACTGTGAAGAAGGCTAAGCACTGAAGAATTGATGCTTTTGAACTGTGGTTGTGGAGAAGACTCTTGAGAGTCCCTTGGACTGCAAGGAGATCCAACCAGTCCATTCTGAAGGAGATCAGCCATAGGATTTCTTTGGAAGGAATGATGCTAAAGCTGAGACTCCAGTACTTTGGCCACCTTATGTGAAGAGTTGACTCATTGGAAAAGACTCTGATGCTGGGAGGGATTGTGGGCAGGAGGAGAAGGGGATGACAGAGGATGAGATGGCTAGATGGTATCACTGACTCGATGGACATGAGTCTGAGTGAACTCTGGGAGTTGTTGATGGACAGGGAGGCCTGGCGTGCTGTGATTCATGGGGTTGCAAAGAGTCAGACACGACTGAGTGACTGAACTGAACTGAAATTTCTAGGTTAAACATAATATAGTTCTATTGTCTTTTATTTCAAGCCTACTATATGTCCTATATGAAAGTCATATTAGTCAAGCTATTGCTGTATTAAAATAATCAATCCCCAAACTCAGTAGTTTAAAAGAGCATTTATTCATATTTATGAATTTACAGTTTGTTTTGCATCAGCCTACTTAGTTAAAATTTTGAAAGCTATATTGATAGCACTGAGCTATAGGTCCACCCAGATGTAACACTCTTACTTTTCTCCATGTACAACTGTGCAAAGCTAGACACATTCCCAAATAAAAAGTCAAGAGATAGGAAGTACACTTTTCCTCTAAGTGGAGGGACTGTATAGCCTGATACAGGGAGGATTTCAAGATAGAGGAAGAAAATTCAATCTGTCTTAGTTTTTGTGGTTACTTCCAAGCTGCCAGGAGCCAGCACGGGAGATCCCACCCATGACAAGGTCATGTGGAGAACTGTTAAGCAAGGCTTCAGGACTCAAGGGGCTTCCTAGACCTTCTTGAGCATCTACCCCAAAACCAGAATCTGTCTGTCTTACTATTTTGTGCCTTTCACCAACTCTCCTGACATACAGGGGGCCATCCCTGACCACATTTCTCTGAAGAAAATAAACTTAGGGCTCTAGCTAATAAGTCTCCTGGACATGAGAGGAATATTTCAATTCAAACCCCCTCTGTTAGCATTCTAGCTTGCTTGGCAGGTTTATCCAGACTCTTTCTTGCAGCTACGCATATGATTGTTCACAGCCTCTCAACTGTGAGGGGCACGGAAGCCTAAAAACATACAGCCTTTCAAAGAGTTAAAAGTTATTAGAGTAGTGCTGGTGTAGGATATCATTATTGGCCCGATGCTTTTTGCTGAGTTCCCATATCTCTTATCCACTGTTCACCTGGGAGTGCATAAGTTAACATAGTTGGAATGCAAGAAAAACAAGTGTAACCTTGAAATTAACCACATCAGACCTTTGAGCTAATTGGTTCTTTCTTTGTTGTAACTCACTGCACCTTTGTCCCGTGAGAAGTGTAACTCTGTTTAGCATTTTCTGAGGCTGACATAGATTAGAAATATAAAGAAAAAACATTTCAAGGGAAAATAAGTTTTCTGGTTGAGTGGCCTTTATCAAAGAGGGTCATAAAATGTTCACAGGCCTCCAAGGCCAGAAGATAATGTACACAATATTGTTTATGGGAAAGGTATGCAGAAAAAAAATCCTGGCTTTGATAAAGGCAAAACAGATGTAATGTTTGGGCTGACTCTGTATGACTTTGCATCTTTCATTTCCCTCTATATACAAGTTAAGGTATAAAAGTCCCTTTTAAAAATAAAGTAATGGGCCTCGCTCACCGAAGAAGCTTGGTCATCCCGTGTTTTTCTTTTTTTTTTTTTCTTTCTTTCTCTCCTCTATTCTCTTATCTGCAACATTCTTTCCTTGTCTCTCTCTAAATCATTTTCCCCGCCGACGCCATTTCTCCTTCGGGTTCCCCTGGATCCTGCGGGGGCTGGACCCTGGCAACAAGCTGAACACTTAGTATACTTATCATAAAAATTCTCAGACTTCATCCTTTTGAATATTGTTTCACATTCTCTCCATTTTCATTTATTCAGAAATATGTTTCAGACTTTCGATCCTTTAAGTCTCAATTCCATTTTTGATAATTCTTTCTACTGACTTTTTTCTACTTCTTGCAAGAAAATAACATTCTGCCAAGTATTTTCCTTCTACTTTTTAATATTGAAATTTAGCATTTTAATTTCAATTACATAAATTATATAGTAATAGGTACTCATTCTACAGAAAATTTTAATGTATACAAAGTTAAATCTTCTTCAAACTTTTCTAGCCTCAATCCCAAACTCTAAAAGTTAATTTCCAACTCTAAAAATAATCACTCTTGTGACTGTATAATATTTTGACTTATTTGCTGTATGTAGACATAAATTATAGACATATACGTATTGTGAAAACCGTTATGTGGTATTATAATGTACATATTTTCAGGGGCAGATCTAAGAATTCAACAGTCCTTCAAGTAAAGAGCTCTGTATCTTATGTTTCATTAGATTTCTGGTAAACTGGTCTGTCTGTATTTATAGCAACTTTGTTTTTTTTCACCAAAAAATTTACACTGGCTACGTTTTCAATGAAAAATAATATATAACTTACATAATTCATTTTACAGATTTCATTTAATTAATTTAGTGTCAAATTATCACATTGTATCTTTAATCCAAATTTTGAACCATTGTCTGTCCTAATGCATATTTCTCAGCATAGGCAGTAGGAGCCCCACTCTTTGCATGAAAAACATACATATTTTTAACTTGAGCATAGATTATGAAATTGTGATACAAAGACAGTGTTATAATTTATACATTTTCAAAAGCTGATATTATTTGTCACTTTGTTTATTTTGAGCACTGCATTAACTGGTTTTTCTTAATGCTCTGAATTCTATATTGATGAATTCAAATTAAATATGTGCTTTCCCGGCTAAAGAAGATAAAACTCTTGAGGATGAAATGGAGACTAAAAATACAATGTGTATCATTTAATGAACTTGAAAAGCAAAACATCAGATAAGACTGGCCCCATTATATTACATCAAAGAAACCATGAGGCTTGAATGAAACACTTAATCATACACTTTGGAATTAACCTGATTATGCATAAATCACAGTTTGCTCAAGATAGTTCTAGATTGCCTATTGTCCCAGCATCATATCCCCTTTAGTACTTGCCCTAGATCTTTTTCATTTCTAGCAATGGTTATTGTTAATAGTTGCATTGAAGCAACTCAGGAAGGATTTAGAGAGAACCCCACAGTAGTTTTCTTATGCTCTTTTCTACTAATATGTGAGACATATTAACAGACAACAGAATTCTCATGCACACACATGGGGAATCTGAAAAATACAATTAGTGATAACTTCTTTATGTTTCCTAACACTTTTCAGATGGAGTGTAGCTCAACCCCACTCGATAACAATGAAAAATGCACTTACTGATGAAACTACTCAGGAGCTAACTCCTTTTTGTCTAGGAGAGTAGTCAGAGTCTGATTCCACATTGGTGCCTTTGTCCGCCACTTGGCTTACCAGGCAGTTGTTCCCAAACCAGCAATACACTGCAAGACGTGAATACCTCTAGGCCACCAATTGGTAGGGTCAGTTGGAAATGTAGAACAGTATGTTAAAACATATGTGGAATATATGCGAAATAGAAGCCAAGCCATCTCTGCCATAGAATTGCTAAATAAAAATCTTGCTATACTTTGGTATTTATCATACAGTGTATATTTTATTTATTCTACTGATTGGTAATATTATTTTTATTTTGCAGTTAACTCCTTCAGAATAAATGGCTCAAAATAAAAAGTTACAGATAAATTCTAGATACATATAAGCTGAAAAAATTAAGTATGGAATTTTCATTTTGTAGAAAGCTGAAATGGACAAACATTTTACAAACATGTCTATAAATATTTATGATTTTCATTTATGGCAAAGTGATATTGTTGTCAACATTTTAAAAACGATATAAGAGAATTCTGTGGAAGGAGAATCAACAAGCAGTTCAAAAATTAGTTCGTTGAACAACTACCCAAAATATTGTGATTGGACATATGAAACTGAAGAAGATGCATTTATATGTGAAAGATACAAGTTTGTGAAGCATGACTTTTCAGTTGGACCAAATGACTATTCTCCTAAATAAAATTTTCTCATATCCATGTGTTATTGTGAATAGTCACAAAATGAAGTTATATCAGCTAATATATTGAATTTATTAGCAGAAGAACTTCACAGTTAAAAGTTGATTATTTCCATCAGATGTTTCAAATATAAATCAGCTAATTCCAATAAATTTTTAATTGAACCTATGTAGTCAAAGTGTTTAGAAATTCATTCTGACATATGTTAAAACATGAAACTTTATGATAAATGGTTTTGTGAATGACTTAAAAAGTTTAACAGTAAAGATAAAATCACTTGCCTTATGGTAACAATAAAAATATAAATATTGATGGAACACAGTATCATATTAAAAACACAGCTTTTGCAAAATTAACAAACCTAGGAAGCAAAAGTATGCTTGCATTTGTGATTCATACATAATGTATAGTTGCATCCAAACAAGATGTACTATCCCAGTGACCTAGATAGAAACTGTGGTTGTCAAGTTTTATAAAATTAAACAATTTGAAGAACTGAACTGTAAAGTTTTTAAGATAAAGTTGATGTTGAAGACAAATAAAAAGTAATCCTTCAACACAGTGGAATGCACCACCCATTTGATTTTAGAAAAGTCTGAGCTTCAGAAAAAACTATTTTGTAAATAAATATAAACATACTACAGTTGTATTGATTTTTTTTCTAAATGGGTTTTCTAATGTTGGGCATGTGTGCACGCTAAGTCTCTTCAATTGTGCCCTACACTTTGCAAAGCCAAGGACTGTAGACTGCCAATCTACAGTCCCCTCTGTCCATGAGATTCTCCAGGTAAGAATACTGGAGTGGATTGCCATGCCCTCCTCCAGGGGATCTTCCTGACCCAGGGATTGAACCTATGTCTCTAATGGCTCTTGCACTGGCAAATGGGTTCTTTACCACTAGTGCCACCTGAGGAGATCCAAAGTTGGATAACTTTGCTTTACTAACACCAGTAAAACATATTTAATCAAATTCTTTAATACATATAGTATTAAAACTGATTGAAGCCTTTTTTTGAATGTTATTGAAAAAAAAAGATGCATTACAAGGTCAAGAGAGAAACTGAACAAATTAAATATAATTTAATTTCTAAAGTAGATAATACTTTTCTATAAGATTTTGACTTGTAGAAGGACATTTTTCAGGAGATTTCTATTTTTAACAGAATAAGTGCATTTGTCATCAGAATGGAGTGAAATTAAGAAGGTCTATAAATTACATCATGAGGAAAATAATTTATTTCAAGAATTTATTTTCTAATGAAATTATTTGAAGGAAGAAAGTACTCAGTGGAAACCAAAAAATATGAGTGAAAATATATAGGCTAAAATATTGAAGAAATTAATACAAAATATTCTCCAGTGAGCAAAATTTGCTCCGAGTATAGATTTATGTTAACTCCAATAGAGAGAATATTTTTTCAGTTACAGAAAAGAGCGGAAAATTAAGATTAACTAGCCCACAAAAAATGATTTTAAAGAACACATATGGCAATTTTATCGAAGAAGTTTGAAAATATGAAGATATTTTAAATATACAACATGTACCTGGAGATTGATCAATCAACTGATTAGTAAAAGTGATTATATCTAAATCTAAAGTTATTTTGCTTATTTATTTAAGTGCATAACTAAAATATATAAAG
Organism: Ovis canadensis; assembly: GCF_042477335.2. Lineage (NCBI taxonomy): Eukaryota > Metazoa > Chordata > Mammalia > Artiodactyla > Bovidae > Ovis > Ovis canadensis. The sequence continues at coordinate 29,423,817 of NC_091269.1, read as the reverse complement.
TATTTTCCAATTTTATTCATTGCAAACAGATGCTATTTTTATTTTTCAGGTACAATTTTATTTCTAAAAAGCATTTTCAGTTTAAGACTATTTAATTGTCCAGCCAACATATTTTTTAGTCAGTAAATATCAATTTAAAAGTATGTAGAGACTTCCCTGATGGTCCAGTGGCTAAGACTTTGTGCTCCTAATGCTGGGTTCAACAGGTCAGGGAACTAGATCCCACATACCATAACTAAGAGTTTGAGTGATACAATGAAGGCTTGATACAGCCAAATAAATAAATAAATATTAAAAATACAATAAAATTTTATAAATTATATAATTCATAAATTTAATAAAATATTAAAAATATATAAAAATAAAAGTGTATAATGTAGCTAGTTCTAGAACATCTACAATAACTTATATGGTAACACAGCTTATGATTGAATAATAATATATTTATTATTTACCCAGAGGAATTTATGGACAGGATTTCTAAGGGACAAGCTCAAAAATGTTCACGGGCAAAAGAGTTTAAAAATAGGGGGGTGGTCCTAAGATGGCAGAGGAATAGGATGGGGAGATCACTTTCTCCCGCACAAATTCATCAAAAGAAAATTTAAATGCTAAGTAAATTCCACAAAACAACTTCTGAATGCTGGCAGAGGACATCAGGTGCCCAGAAAAGCAGCCCATTGTCTTCGAAAGGATGTAGGAAAAAAATATAAAAGACAAAAATAGAGACAAAAGAGGTAGGGACAGAGCTCTGTCCCAGGAAGGGAGTCTTAAAAAGAGAGAAGCTTCCAAACACCAACACTCTCACTGCCCAGTCTGTGGCAAGCCTTGGAAGCGCAGAGGGCAACATAACAAGGAGGAAAAATAAATAAATAATTAAAACCCACAGATTACGTGCCCAACAGTAATTCCCCCAGCAGAGAAGCAGTGCAGATGCCTGCACCTGCCACTAGCAAGCGGGGGCTGGGCAGGGAGGCACCGGGGCTGCATTGCTTAGAGTAAGGATCTGGCCTGAATGCCATGAGGGCAATCTGAGCGAACTAACTTGGGCTAGCAAACCAGACTGTGGGATAGCTACCACGTGAAAAGCCCTAAGACACCGCCAGGCCCAAGCACAGAACAAAGGAATGAACAGAACTAGAGAAACAAATTTAAAGAAATTAGGACAATCTCAGAGACCTCTAGGACAGTGTTAAATGTCCCAACATTTGAATAATAGGAGTCCCAGAAGAAGAAGACAAAAAGAAAGATCATGAGAAAATACTTGAGGAGATAATAGTTGAAAAATTACCTAAAATGGGGAAAGAAATAGTCACCCAAGTCCAAGAAACCCAAAGAGTCCCAAACAGGATAAACCCAAGGTGAAACAGCCCAAGACACATATTAATCAAATTAACAAAGATCCAACACAAAGAACAAATATTAAAAGCAGCAAGGGAAAAATAACAAATAACACACAAGGGGATTCCCATAAGGATAACAGCTGATCTTTTCAATAGAAACTCTTCAGGCCAGGAGGGAATAGCAAGACATACTTAAAGTGATGAAAGAAAATAATCTATAGCCCAGATTACTGTACCCAGCAAGGATCTCATTCAAATATGAAGGAGAAATCAAAAGCTTTACAGACAAGCAAAAGCTGAGAGAATTCAGCACCACCAAACCAGCTCTCCAACAAATGCTAAAGGATCTTCTCTAGACAGGAAACACAAAAAGAGTGTATTAACTCAAACCCAAAACAATAAAGTAAATGACAACGGGATCATACTTATCAATAATTACCTTAAAGGTAATTGGATTGAATGCCCCAACCAAAAGACAAAGACTGGCTGAAGAGGTACAAAAACAAGACCTTATATATGTTGTCTACAAGAGACCCACCTCAAAACAGAGGACACATACAGATTGAAAGTGAAGGGCTGGAAAAAGCTATTCCATGCAAATAGAGACCAAAAGAAAGCAGGAGTAGCTATACTCATATCAGATAAAGTAGACTTTAAAACAAAGGCTGTGAAAAGAGACAAAGAAGGACACTACATAATGATCAAAAGATCAATTGAAGAAGATATAACAATTATAAATATATAAGCACCCAAGATAGGAGCACCACAATATGTAAGACAAATGCTAACAAGTATGAAAGGGGAAATTAACAATAACACAACAATAGTGGGAGGCTTTAATACTCCACTCACACCTATGGATAGATCAACTAAACAGAAAATTAACATGGAAACACAAACTTTAAATGATACAATAGACCAGTTATACCTAATTGATATCTATAGGACATTTCACCCCAAAACAATGAATTTCACCTTATCTCAAGTGCACACAGAACCTTCTCCAGGATAGATCACATCCTGGGCCATAAATCTAGCCTTGGTAAATTCAAAAAAATTGAAATAATTCAAAGCATCTTTTCTGACCACAATGCAGTAAGATTAGATCTCAATTACAGGAGAAAAACTATTAAAAATCCCAACATATGGAGGCTGAACAACACACTACTGAATAACCAACAAATCACAGAAGAAATCAAAAAAGAAGTCAAAATATGCATAGAAACGAATGAAAATGAAATTAAAAATTAGGGCAGAAATAAATGCAAAAGAAACAAAAGAGACCATAGCAAAAATCAACAAAGCCAAAAGCTGGTTCTTTGAAAGGATAAATAAAATTGACAAACCATTAGCCAGACTCATCAAGAAACAAAGGGAGAAAAATCAAATCAATAAAATTAGAAATGAAAAAGGAGAGATCACAACAGACAACACAGAAATACAAAGGAGACTACTATCAGCCATTATATGCCAATAAAATGGACAATGTGGAAGAAATGGGCAAACTCTTAGAAAAGTACAACTTTCCCAAACTGAACCAGGAAGAAATAGAAAATCTTAACAGACCCATCACAAGCATGGAAATTGAAACTGTAATCAGAAATCTTCCAGCAAACAAAAGCCCAGGTCCAGACGGCTTCACAGCTGAATTCTACCAAAAATTTAGAGAAGAGCTAACACGTATCCTACTAAAACTCTTCCAGAAAATTACAGAGGGAGGTAAACTCCCAAAGTCATTGTATGAGGCCACTATCACCCTAATAACAAAACATGACAAAGATGCCACACACACACACACACACAACTACATGCCAATGTCACTGATGAACATAGATGCAAAAATCCTTAACAAAATTCTAGCAATCCGAATCCAACAACACATTAAAAAGATCACACACCATGACCAAGTGGGCTTTATCCCAGGGATGCAAGGATTCTTCATTATATGCAAATCAATCAATATAGTACACCACATTAACAAATTGAAAAATAAAAGCCATATGATTATCTCAATAGATGCAGAGAAAGCCTTTGACAAAATTCAACATCCATTTATGATACAGGCTCTCCAGAAAGCAAGAATAGAAGGAACATACCTCAACATAATAAAAGCTATATATGACAAACCCACAGCAAACATTATCCTCAATGGGAACAAGACAAGGGTGCCCATGTTCACCGCTACTATTCAACGTAATTTTGAAAGTTTTGGCCATAGCAATCAGAGCAGAAAAAGAAATAAAAGGAATCCAAATTGGAAAAGAAGAAGTAAAACTCTCACTGTTTGCAGATAACATGATCCTCTACATAGAAAACCCTAAAGACTCCACCAGAAAATTACCAGAGTTAATCAATGAATATAGTAAAGTTGCAGGATATAAAATCAACACACAGAAATCCCTTGCATTCCTATACACTAATAATGAGAAAATAGAAAGAGAAATTAAGGAAACAATTCCATTCACCACTGCAACAAAAAATAATAAAATACTTATGAATATATCTACCTAAATAAACTAAAGACCTATATATAGAAAACTATAAAACACTGGTGAAAGAAATCAAAGAGGACACTAATGGACAAATATACTGTGTTCATGGATCAGAAGAATCAATAGAGTGAAAATGAGTATACAACCCAAAGCAATTTACAAATTCAATGCAATCCCTATCAAGCTACCAATGGTATTTTTCACAGAGCTAGGACAAATAATTTCACAATTTGTATGGAAATACAAAAAAACCTCAAATAGCCAAAGCAATCTTGAGAAAGAAGAATGGAACTGGAGGAATCAATCTGCCTGACTTCAGGCTCTACTACAAAGCCACAGTCATCAAGACAGTATGGTACTGGCACAAAGACAGAAATATAGATCAATGGAACAAAATAGAAAGCCCAGAGATAAATCCTCGCACCTATGGACATCTTTGACAAAGGAGGCAAGAATATACAATGGATTAAAGACAATCTCTTTAACAAATGGTGCTGGGAAAACTGGTCAACCACTTGTAAAAGAATGAAGCTAGAACACTTTCTAACACCGTATACAAAAATAAACTCAAAATGGATTAAAGATCTAAATGTAAGACCAGAAACTATAAAACTCCTAGAGGAGAACATAGGCAAAACACTCTCCAACATAAATCACAGCAGGATCCTCTATGACCCACCTCCCAGAATATTGGAAATAAAGGAAAAGTAAACAAATGGGACTTAATTAAACTTAAAATCTTCCGTACAACAAAGGAAACCATAAGTAAGGTGATAAGACAGCCTTCTGAATGGGAGAAAATAATAGCAAATGAAGCAACTGACAAACACCTAATCTCAAAAATATACAAGCAACTCCTGCAGCTCAATTCCAGAAAAATAAATGACCCAATCAAAAAATGGGCCAAATAACTAAATAGACATTTCTCCAAAGAAGACATACAGATGGCTAACAAACACATGAAAAGATGCTCAACATCACTCATTATCAGAGAAATGAAAATCGAAACCACAATGAGTTACCATTTCACACCAGTCAGAATGGCTCTATCCAAAAGTCTGCAAGCAATAAATGCTGGAGATGGTGTGGAGAAAAGGAAACCTTACACTGTTGGTGGGAATGCAAACAGGTACAGCCACTATGGAGAACAGTGGAAATTCCTTTAAAAACTGAAAATAGAGCTGCCATATGACCCAACAATCCCACTGCTGGGCATAGAGCTGCCATATGACCCAACAATCCCACTACTGGGCATGCACACAGAGGAAACCAGAATTGAAAGAGACACGAGTACCCCAATGTTCATCGCAGCACTGTTTATAATAGACGGGACATGGAAGTAACCTAGATGTCCATCAGCAGAGGAATGGATAAGAAAGCTGTGGCACATATACACAATGGAGTATTACTCAGCCATTAAAAATAATACATTTGAATCAGTTCTAATGAGGTGTAAGAAGCTGGAGCCTATTATACAGAGTGAAGTAAGCCAGAAAGAAAAACACCAATACAGTATACTAACGCATATATATGGAATTTAGAAAGATGGTAATGATAACCCTGAATGTGAGACAGCAAAAGAGACACAGATGTATAGAACAGTCTTTTGGACTCTGTGGGAGAGGGAGAGGGTGGGATGATTTGGGAGAGTGGCATTGAATCGTGTATAATATCATATATGAAACGAATCGCCAGTCCAGGATCGATGCATGATACTGGATGCTTGGGGCTGGTGCACTGGGACAACCCAGAGGGATGGTACGGGGAGGGAGGTGGAAGGAGGGTTCAGGATGGGGAACACGTGTATACCCGTGGTGGATTCATGTTGATGTATGGCAAAACCAATACAATATTGTAAAGTAATTAACCTCCAATTAAAATAAATAACTTTATATTAAAACAAGATAAACCATGAAAAAATTTTCCTTTGAAGAGAAAAAAAAAAACTAGAAGCAATTTAATTTCTCAAAACAAGAAGGATGAGTATATAAATTATAGTTTTGTTATAGAGTCAATTACTATTGAAATGAAAATGAAACAATGCAACAATATGAATGAATCATCCAAATGTTAAACTACGGAAAACAAGATAAGGCAGTAGGGTTATATATGAGTTCACAAACAAAAACTTCAAAAACAGACTAAACTATCATTGTTATGCAGACATCCATAGGTAGTAAAAGTATAAAGGTTTTTTAAAATCATTGCAATCTGAAAGGAGAGGAAAGAATCAAAGATTTGGGGGTTCTATATCTTTGATTGAGTTTATAGAAACATCTTTATAATAATTCATAAAACCTACATTTTGTTTTCATTTGGGTTTTTTGTGTATTTGTCAAATTTTTATCAAAAAATATAGATGGATGAACAGTCAGAAATATTTTGAAGTTATTTATTTTAAACCCACCTTATCTCTTTTGCTTGTTGATACTTGTAAAATATGAACCTGTTGAAAAACAATTATAAATCATATTTACCTCAAGGCAATTTTTCTACTCTGAGAATGCATGTATATCTGGTTGTTCATTTTTGTAGATGTATGCATGTCTCTGAGTGTTTGTATGCCTGAATGTGTATGTTAATGTGCATTAGCAGGAGAGCCTAAGTATGGTTTGGGGGAAGGTCAAAATATGTTTTTTGGCATGGGAGAATATGATTATCATGGAATGATTAAGATGAACTGAAATGCTGAAAACAGAAACTCCAAAACAGAAAGAAAATATCAAGTAAATGAAGAGACATAAATGTATTATTTTCATCAAGTCACACGTTTTAAAACACATACTTTAATATTAGTTTATTCCCAGTCATTTGTTTTTTAGTATGTGATTCGAGCAACTATAACACCTCAGTGAAAACAGTGCTGTTAATTACAAGAGAAAGCACTCCTCATGTTATTTCCAGGTTATTTTCATTTCATAATCTTTTTCATGAGTATCATGCCCAAACAAAAAGTAAGAAACACCTGCTATATCGTACACAGTTTTCAATCATTTCATCAGTTGATTTAGTGTAAAAGAAAGAAGTCAGGCAGATTACTAGTCCACTTGGGATCTGTGAGAACAGATTTAAAGGATGTGAGTATTCTCATTTCAAAGTAATTTGGCTTCTTCACTTTTTGTAATTATGGAGTACAGAATCTTTTTGGCTGGTTGCATACACTTTCATCTTTGCCTCTTATAATATTTACTGAAAAGAGGTATTCAAACATTGTGGACCACAAAGTACAAAGACACATATACATACTATACCCTATGTGCACAAATAACACAGTCCAGCATTTTCTAAGAGATTCAAATTTCCTCATAATCATTTTGCCATTCTCTCAAATTCCAGAATAACTCCATTAATCCTTTCAGTTTATAATTTGACACTTTGATTCTCAAGTAGAAAAATTCACTTAAATTAAACAAAGTTTTATTGACTGACTGTTACATAATATATTGGATAGTACTCAAACTCTGAAGCTTGCAGACCTGCCTTTGAATAATAACTCAAATTATAATTTTATTATGCAAGCTTTGGGCATATTTGTTAACCTCGACACAATTCCATTTCCTCACCTATAGAATAGTCATAATATCCTGGGGTAAAACATTAGTTATCAAGAAACAAGACATAAAAATAAAGGAAAAATGAAAATCTCAGGGGAAATACATTTTCCTCTAACTTTCTAGGTTTTTCTGACTGCTCTAAGAGTTAAACTGACATGAGACAGATTAAAGAAAATCAAACAAGTTTGATAACATATATACATGAGTTAACAAAATAACTGAAACCCACACCTTAAATAAGGTCTTCAGCTAAAGACAGAAAAGGATGTTAGAGGTAGTGTTTTGGGACTTCAAAAGGGAGAAAGGCAATGGACATGGAGATGGAAAAGCAAATGTTTGGTAAATAAACGTTTGCTGTTTCATGCAAAGATAATGGGGCACAGATTAGAATTGGAACAAACAGACATTGCTAGGTTTCTCCCTGTCTACCTCAGCTGGCACATAATAGAGTTATATATAGTGACAGCCCCTTTCCTGGGACAGATCTATCGCCATTCTTTTGGGTAGTTGTGCAATGTGCTTAGTTGCTCACTTATGTCTAATTATTTTTGAACCCATGGACTGTAGCCTGCCAGGCTCTTCTGGCCATGGATTTTTCCAGGCAAGAATACTGGAGTGGATTGCCATTTCCTTCTGGGGACTTCCTGACCCACGGATGGAACCCACGGCTCTTGCAGCTCCTGCATTTGTAGGTGGATTCTTTACCACTGCACCACCTGGGAAGCCCCTTTTAGGCAGTTAGGGAGGAGGTCAAAGTTTTTTCCTGAGTCTTTTTGGTCTTGATAGTTTTTAGGTCAAAATAATAAATATGCCAAAGAGATATATTAGGATGACAAAGCTTTAATATTTTTAGCTGTTTTTTTTTTTCTTTTAAAATATGGTTGATTTACAATATTTTGTTGGTTCCAGGTGTACAGCATAATGATTCCATTTTTTTGAGATCATATTCCATTAAAGGTTATTATAAGATATTAAATATAATCCCCTGGGCTATACTTAAATTCTTGTGCTTATCTATTTTATGTATTGTTGTTGCTGTTTAGTCACTAAGTCATGTCTGACTCTTTTGTGACCCCCACAGACTGTAGCCTGCCAGACTACTCTGTCTAGGGATTTCCCAGACAAGAATACTGGAAAGCAAAAGTGAAATCGTGTCCTACTCTTTGCTATCCCATGGACTGTAGCTTACCAGACTCCTCCATCCTTGGAATTTTTCAGGCAAGAGTACAGGAGTGGGTAGCCATTTCCTTTTCCAAGCAATCTTCCAGACCCAGGGATGGAACCTGGGTCTCCCGCATTGCAGGTAGACACTTTTACCATCTGAGCTACCACTGGAGTGGGTTGCCATTTCCTTCGCCAGGGTATCTTCCCAATGCGGGGAACAAACCCACATCTTCTGCATTGGCTGGCAGATTCTTTACCGCTGAGCCACCAGAGAAGCCCTATTTTATGTATATGCATATGCTAACTTTATACTGTTAAGCCCATACTCTGAATTTATCCCTCCCTCCATTTCCCCTTAGGTAACTGTAAGTTTTTTTTCTATGTCTGCGTGTCTGTTTCTGTTTTATATGTACATTCATTTGTATTATCACATATAAGTGATATAAGATAATATTTGTCTTTCTCTGATGTAACTATTGTCTTTCACTAAGTAACTATTGTCTAGGTCCATTCATGTTGCTGCAAATGGCAATATTTTATTCTTTTCTGTGGCTGAGTAATACTCCTGTGTATAAATATACCACATATTCTTAAGCTGTCTATTGATAGGCATTTGTGTTGTTTCCATGTCTTGTGTATTGTAAATAGTGCTACTATGAACATTCTGGTGTATATACCTTTTTAACTAGAATTTTCATGTTTTCCAGGTGTATATCCGGGAGTGGGATTGCTGGCTCATTTAGTAGATCTATTTTTAGTTTTTTAAGGAACCTCCATAGTGTTTTCCATAGTGACTGCATCAACTTACATTCTGGGATACAAGTTTTGTTCTCCTACAAAGTTATTATTAGAAAGTTAATCAATTCAGATTAGCAAACAACTTTCACATCTCCAGGTTTGTCTAGTAATGCAAATATTTGGTGAAAACTTTTTTGCTGTTGTTTAATTTCAACTTAAATGGACTGAAAATCTTAATATTTCTAAGATTACATGAAACTTTGCATATATGTATATTTCAGTAAGTTGGAAAAATAATAACTAGTGTCACTTTACCACCAAAACAAGTTGTTTGCACTTCAGTTTTACACTGTCTAATGTACACATTAGTTAAAGCCATTTTCTAATTGTTAATAAAATTAAGTAGAACAAAGAGCTTTAAAACTCCTTATCTCCCTAGGCTGAAAAGCCTAGGGAACCATACAACCCATTCTTAGTGTACAGGTTTGGATATTTGAAAAAAAAAAAAAAGTGAATGAAGGAAAGAAATAGAATGAAATGTTTTACTACACCATCATCACTGAATAACGGTTCTCTATTTTTTAAGATGTCTGGAGCTCTATTTTATAAATACATATCATCATCTCTCTATAGCATGCTGCTGCTGATAAGTCACTTCAGTCGTGTCCGACTCTGTGCGACCCCATAGACGGCAGCCCACCAGGCTCCGCCGTCCCTGGGATTCTCCAAGCAAGAACACTGGAGTGGGTTGCCATTTCCTTCTCCAATGCATAAAAGTGAAAAGTGAAAGTGAAGTCACTCAGTCGTGTCCTACTCTTAGCAATCCCATGGACTGCAGCCTACCAGGCTCCTCTGTCCATGGGATTTTCCAAGCAAGAGTACTAGAGTGGGGTGCCCTTGCCTTCTCCACTCTACAGCACAGCAAGTTTAAATAAAACAATTTATTGTGGACTATATGGTCATATTCAAGATCCATACTGAGTTTAAAAACTTTGACCTGATATTTCTAGTCATGAAGTTTATTTACTACAATAGTATAAGTTGTCAACTCTGAATATTCATTGGAAGGACTGATGCTGAAGCTAAAGCTCCAATTCTTTGGCCACCTGAAGTGAAGAGCTGACTCATTGGAAAAGCCCCTGAGGCTGGGAAAGACTGAGGTCAGAAGAAGAGGGCATGAGAAGGAGAGATGGTTGGATGGCATCTTGGATTAAATGGACATGAACTTGGGCAAACTTTGGGAGATGGTGAAGGACAGGGAAGCCTGGCATGCTACAGTCCATGGGGTTGCGAAGAGTCAGAAAGACTTGGTGACCGAACATCAACAACATAAGGTGTCAGTACCTCTGTTCCTTGAGTGAGTGAGTTTAGTCTCTCAGTCGTGTCCGACTCTTTCCTTTGTACAATACAAATGATCCATCAGATTTTGCAAGTTTGGGTAGCAGGTAAAGAAATTTCACTGGTAGGAGAGCAAGTAGGCAGCTGAATGAAGACTATAGTGCACAGACCCTGTAATGCTGAGAGCAAGGAGATAACTTTTAACTTCCACAGATCCCAGAAACAAGTCCAAACTAATTCCCCAAAGGCTGATGTTTTTCTCTGCAAAACACATGGAGGAAATATAATGGCAGTAATGTGGTCTGTGTTTTTATTTGGAAAGTGAATTTGCTACTTTTAAGGGAATTATGGGCTTGATACTTGGAACTGTGGACACTGAGGCCTCAGTATAGATACAAATTAATGGTTTGCCACATTCTGGGGCATTGCTGAATGACTGACTTGGCCTGAGGGCTTGGGAAGGTAAGAATGCATATGTATTTAAGGATGAAGAAAGCTCAGTGTGAGGCAGTTTGGGATTCAATATTCCAATCCCATAACTGAAAACAAAAAAAGAAAGTAGCAGCTATACACCAACACTGTTGAAATTGTGGCAAAAGAATACTATAAGTGTCTCAATTGTTCCTTAACGATCTTGTAAAATATATCTCTAGGCTCGGACCACAAGGGCTACAACATGCAAGAAAGATATAGGATGTGGCTGGTGTCCAGTTCATTGAGACCAATGTGTCTTAGATCATCCGTAATACAAAGGCTCATCTATTTCACTGAGAAAAATACCAGCCATCAGGGAATTAGTCTAGACTTGCCCTCAATGATGTATAGACTTGAAAAGTTGTCTCTTTTCTCTCAAGTACTGGTTGGTTCCAGTCCTTAGTCAATTATTCATAAAGTAATATTCAGAAATATCTATACCCGAGGCTTTGATATAGGTACTCCATTGCGAATGAAACATACATATTCTTCTTTGTTAGAGCTGTTGTCACATACAAGTAACCAATCAAACACAAATTTGAAATAATCTGGGGATGAAAATATAATGGAATCAAATTATAAGGCAGGTAATCAGAGGGATTGATTAAATTTAATAATTAATAATGTTATTTAATAATTTAATTAAATCAGAGGGATAAATTAAATTAATAAAAGAAATGCAAAAAAGCAAAATGGTTGTCTGAGGAGGCCCTACAAATAGCTGTGAAAAGAGGGAAACAAAAGAAAAGGAGAACAGGAAAGATGGACCCATTTGAATGCAGAGATCCAAAGAGTAGCAAGGAGAGGTAAGAAAGCTGTTCTCAGCGATCAATGCAAAGAAATAGAGGAAAACAATAGTTCGGGAAAGACTAGAAATCTCTTCAAGAAAATTAGAGATACCAAGGGAAAATTTCATGCAAAGATGAGTTCAATAAAGAACAGGAATGGTAGGGACCTAACAGAAGCAAAAGATATTAAGAAAAGGTGGCAAGAATAAATAGAAGAACTGTACAAAAAAGATCTTTATGACCCAGATAATCACGATGGTGTGATCACTCATCTAGAGCCAGACATCCTGGAATGTGAAGTCAAGTGGGCTTTAAGAAGCATCACTACGAACAAAGCTGGTGGAGGTGATGGAATTCCAGTTGACCTATTTCAAATCCTGAAAGATGATGCTGTAAAAGTGCTGCACTCGATATGCCAGCAAATTTGGAAAACTCAGCAGTCGCCACAGGACTGGAAAGATCAGTTTTCATTCCAATCCCAAAGAAAGGAAATGCCAAAGAATGCTCAAACTACAACACAATTGCACTCATCTCACATGTGAATAAAGTGATGCTTAAAATTCTCCACACCAGGCTTCAGCAATACGTGAACCGTGAACTCCCTGATGTTCAAGCTGGTTTTAGAAAAGGCAGAGGAACCAGAGATCAAATTGCCAACATCTGCTGGATCATCGAAAAAGCAAGAGTTCCAGAAAAACATCTATTTCTGCTTTATTGACTATGCCAAAGCCTTTGACTGTGTGGATCACAATAAACTGTGGAAAATTCTGAAAGAGATGGGAATACCAGACCACCTGACCTGCCTCTTGAGAAATCTGTATGCCGGTCAGGAAGGAACATTTAGAACTGGACATGGAACAACAGACTGGTTCCTAATCTGAAAAGGAGTACATCAAGGCTATATATTATCACCCTACTTATTTAACTTCTATGTAGAGTACATCATGATAAACGCTGGGCTGAAGGAAGCACAAGCTGTAATCAAGACTGCCAAGAGAAATATCAACAACCACAGGTATGCAGATGACACCACCCTTATGGCAGAAAGTGAAGAAGAACTAAAAAGTCTCTTGATGAAAGTGAAAGAGGAGAGTGAAAAAGTTGGCTTAAAGCTCAACATTCAGAAAACAAAGATCATGGCATTCGGTCCCATCACTTCATGGCAAATAGATGGGGCAACAGTGAAAACAGGGGCTGACTTTATTTTTCTGGGCTCCAAAATCCCTGCAGATGGTGATTGCAGCCATGAAATTAAATGACGCTTACTCCTTGGAAGAGAAGTTATGACCAACCTAGATAGCATATTGAAAAGCAGAGATATTACTTTGCCAACAAAGGTCCATCTAGTCAAGGCTATGGTTTTTCCAGTGGCCATGTATGGATACGAGAGTTAGACTGTGAAGAAAGTTGAGTGCCAAAGAATTGATGCTTTTGAACTGTGGTGTTGGAGAAGACTCTTGAGAGTCCCTTGGACTGCAAGGAAATCCAACCTGTCTATCCTAAAGGAGATCAGTCCTGGGTATTTATTTGAAGGACAGATGTTGAAGCTGAAACTCCAATACTTTGGCCAGCTGATGCGAGGAGCTGACTCATTGGAAAAGACCCTAATGATGGGTAAGATTGAGGGCAGGTAGAGAAGGGGACGACCTAGTATAAGATCTTTCGATGGCATCACCGACTCAATGGACCTGGGTTTGGGTGGACTCTGGGAGTTGGTGATGGGCAGGGAGGCCTGGCGTGCTGCAGTTCATGGGGTCGCAAAGAGTCGGACACGACTGAATGACTGAATTGAACTGAACTGAATCAGAGGGAGAGGATCAAATTAGTTTAAACAGAGCAGGATTCAGAAAAATTGAAATAGAAAAGAGATAAAGATGCTACCTGTTCAAAGTGCAGGGAGAAGGAAGAGGTACCTGTCACACATCTCAGGAACCACTAACTCATCAGTTCTTATGGCATTCTATCATTTTTTTTTTGTTATTTTGTTAAATCTTCACAAGTCTTCTATATGCAACCTGAAACTTATGACTAATAACGTGAACTGTGCCAGAGGTCCCCAACCTCTGAGATCCAATGCCTGATGATCAGAGGTGGAGCTGATGTAATAACAATAGGAACAAAGTGCATAGTAAATGTAATGCGCTTGAATCACCCCCAAATCAGGGCCCCAACATCCCATTAGTTGAAAGATTGTCTTCAAGGAAACTGGTCCCTGGTACAAAAAAGTTTGGAGACCACCGAACTGTGTTATCTAATTAATTATTTTACCCTTACTTTAATTTGCTTTGCAAAAAAACAAACCATTATGTCATCATCCCATATTCAAAAGAAGGTTCCATCTCAAAATTCAAAATTTTTATGACTATCAATGATTTAAATCCATATATGGAACCAGGCCTAAAACTCAGGAGTCATTCCAAGGTTGTAGCTTATTATCAAGCCTTGTGGGAACTATTTTATGTTTTTCATGGTTTAGGTTTCATGAAATATTTGACATAAACAAAAAATTACCATATGTGTTATATATATGCATTTTATAAAAAAGTATTTATTATAAAGCTACTATAAAAAATAGAATACTTCAAATATTATTCATGCCTTTGCAATGCTTCTGCCCAGTTTTATCATCTTCTCTACCCACCAAAAGTAACCAATATTGTGAATTCTATATTTGTCATTCATTTTTTTTTATTGCTTTCTTCTCGAGATTCGTGTTTCTAAATAAGATATTGTTTAGTTTTACTTATTCTGAGGCCTTAATAAAGATAAGTATTTAAATTCTTCACTAACATTTTTTTCATTGAATTTCATCCAGTTCAATGTTGTGTATCCAAGACTGTTAGAATGTGCAGCTAGAATTCATTCAATATCACAGCTGTATACTATTCATCATATGAAGTCAACAAACTGGGTGTATTAATTTTCTAATTAATAGACCATTGGTGCTTTCTACTTTTTTTAACTATAAACAGTGTCAGTATAAACATTCTCTTTATGCACATGATAATAGTTTCCATGTAGTACTTAACCAGTAGCAAAATTACCAGGTCAGAGTGTTGGTTCATAGCCAAATTACTAGGTAATACCACTATTTTTTCCAAAATGATCAGTTCAGTCGCTCAGTCATGTCCTACTCTTTGTGACCCCATGAATTGCAGCACGCCAGGCCTCCCTGTCCATCATCATCTCCCAGAGCTTACTCAGACTCACATCCATCGAGTCTGTGATGCCATCCAGCCATCTCATCCTCGGTCATCCCCTTCTCCTCCTGCCCCAAACCCTCCCAGCATCAGAGTCTTTTCCAATGAGTCAACTCTTCTCATGAGGTGTCCAAAGTACTGGAGCTTCAGCTTTAGCATCATTCCTTTCAAAGAAATCTCAGGGTTGATCTCCTTCAGAATGGACTGGTTGGATCTCCTTGCAGTCCAAGGGACTCTCAAGAGTCTTCTCCAGCACCACAGTTCAAACACATCAATTCTTCGGCGCTCAGCCTTCTTCACAGTCCAACTCTCACATCCATACATGACCACAGGAAAAACCATAGCCTTGACTAGACATACCTTAGTCAGCAAAGTAATGTCTCTGCTTTTGAGTATACTATCTAGGTTGGTCATAACTTTTCTTCCAAGGAGTAAGCGTCTTTTAATTTCATGGCTGCAGTCACCATCTGCAGTGATTTTGGAGCCCCCAAAAATAAAGTCTGGCACTGTTTCCCCATCTATTTACCATGGTGATGGGAACAGATGCCATGATCTTCATTTTCTGAATGTTGAGCTTTAAGCCAACTTTTTCACTCTCCTCTTTCACTTTCATCAAGAGGCTTTATAGCTTCTCTTCACTTTCTGCCATAAGGGTGGTGTTATCTGCATATCTGAGGTTATTGATATTACTCCCAGCAAGCTTGATTCCAGCTTGTGTTTCTTCCAGTCCAGAGTTTCTCATGATGTGCTCTGCATACAAGTTAAATAAGCAGGGTGACAATATACAGCCTTGACATACTCCTTTTCCTATTTGGAACCAGTCTGTTGTTCCATGTCCAGTTCTAACTGTTGCTTCCTGACCTGCATACAGATTTCTCAAGAGGCAGGTCAGGTGGTCTGGTATTCCCGTCTCTCTCAGAATTTTCCACAGTTTATTGTGATCCACACAGTCAAAGGCTTTGGCATAGTCAATAAAGCAGAAATAGATGTTTTTCTGGAGCTCTCTTGCTTTTTCCATGATCCAGCGGATGTTGGCAATTTGATCTCTGGTTCCTCTGCCTTTTCTAAAACCAGCTTGAACATCAGGGAGTTCACAGTTCACATATTGCTAAAGCCTGGCTTGGAGAATTTTGAGTATTCCTTTACTAGCATGTGAGATGAGTGCAATTGTGCAGTAGTTTGAGCATTCTTTGGCATTGCCTTTCTTTGGGATTGGAATGAAAACTGACGTTTTCCAGTCTTGTGGCCACTGCTGAGTTTTCCAAATTTGCTGGCATATCGAGTGCAACACTTTTACAGCATCATCTTTCAGGATTTGAAACAGCTCAGCTGGAATGCCATCACCTCCACTAGCTTTGTTCGTAGTAATGCTTTCTAAGGCCCACTTGACTTCACATTTCAAGGTGTCTGCTCTAGATTAGTGATCATATCATCATGATTATCTGGGTCGTGAAGATCTTTTTTGTACAGTTCTTCCGTGTATTCTTGCCACCTCTTCTTAATCCAAAATGATTATACTGATTTAATTCCACAAGTGGGGCTTCTCTGGTGACTCAGTGGTAAAGAATCCACCTGCCAATTCAGGAGACATGGGTTCGATCCCTTTGTAGGGAAGATTCCCTAGAGAAGTAAATGGCAACCCACTCTAGTATTCTTACTTGGAAAATCACATGGATAGAGGAGCCTGGTTGGCTACAGTCCACGTGGTTGCAAAAGAGTCAGATACAACTTAGTGACTAAACAACAACAATTCCATAAGCATGTTCCAAGTATTCTCCTATCCCATATCTGTAACATTTTCAGATGTTAAATTTTTGCTGATGTATTACATGTAAATTGCTATTTCATTTATTTAAATTTTCATTTTCTAATGATTTTTGATGTGTATTTTCATTGTTTTCAGTGCTTCATATGTCTTCTGTAAACTGTCTGAACATGTCTTTAACTTCTTTTATCTATTGGATTTATTGTCAATTCCTTGTTGTGTTTTAAAGATTTTATGTACTCTTCATATTATTTCATTGTTGAGAATTAATTTTAATTTGAATGTAATTAAAATTTTCAGTGTTTCTCTTAATATATTTTGTTTCTTTGTTTGATTTACAGATTTCTCCCCATGGCTAGTGCAAGGTTCATTTTCTGGTAAATTTTTATATTTTGTTTTTCAAATTTATTTTAACCTATCTAGAATTTTTTAATGTACTTGCATATGATAAAGTTCCCATTAAATAATCATTTCAGATGTTATTGAGAAATCTGCCCATTTACCACTGATCTACAATATCACCTCATTCAATCACCACATTCTTTTATGTACGTCATCTGACCCTGACCTCTTTTTTCTGTTCCATTTCTCACATGTCTTATTGTTTAACCGAAAGTACACTGTCTTAGTTGCTGCAATTTTATATTAATTTTTTATACCAAGTAAGAAAGTTCTCCCTATTTATTCTTATTATGTATTTTAGAATTAGCCTTTAAAGTTAAAAAAAATAATAATAACTGTCATTCTGTTTGGAATTGCACAGACTTTAAATAATGTGTTTCATTTCAAGTGGTGGCACTAGTGGTAAAGAATCAGCTTGCCAATGCAGGAGACACAATACATGAGGGTTCAATCCCTGGGTCAGGAAGATCCCCTGGAGAAGCAGATGGCAACCCACTCCAGTATTCTTGCCTGGGAAATTGCATGGACAGAGGAGGCTGGTGGGGTACAGTTCATGGAGTCACAAAGAGTTGGACATGACTGAGCACACACACATGCACATATATTTTAGAATTATCCTTTCAAGTTAAAAACAATTAACATTCTGTTTAGAATTACACATACTTGAAATAATATTTTTAGTGAAAATGACATGAATATGATACCTAATGAGCATTTTATGTCTCTAGTAAATTTTTCTTATTTAATACCATTCAATAAAATGTTATACTTTAATTTGTAAAGGTTTTACATGAATTTGTTAAATATATTCCTTGGTAGTTATTACTTCTGTTATTATGTAAAGTATAGTTTTTAAAAAACAGCATTCACATAGTATAACAGCATTCAGACATATTCTTTGGCACTTCAGTATTCTATTGACATTGCTATGCTAAGTAAAATATTTATTTTGATAAATAAGAAATGAAATTCACCATTTTATATTGATCTTACGCTAAGTTTGCCATTTTATTCATTTTAAAGATTTGTAAGCTCTGTGGCCTTTCTCTTTGAAATGTTCTCACACCTGTCCCTTCTTCATGCCCAATTAGCTTATATACTACCTTGTTCTTTCTTACACCAGGCCTCCATTTACATCAGTCCTGAATTTCCAGACTAGCTTTTTAAATCTTTTCATTGCCTAGGGCTTTATCAAACCCTAGTCTAGCTTACAGAGAATTTCTTAATTAAAGGAAATAGATTTAAAATGCTCAGGAGCTAAAATTCATATATATCCTACTAGATTTCCTCTACCCCTTATTTAACTTCCTCTAAAAACACTTCTCTAATCTATATTGACAATCTCAGTTTTTCATTTCAGTATTGTTCTGTCCCATCAAGTTGGAAAACATCTTGGCGCTCTCTCTCTCCCGTGATTCCAGTGTTCCACATTTTCTTGTATCTCTGAATGATTTTGTTTTAATTTTTAGTCCTAGTCTTCTAATGTTTTTTCTTATTTCCTATTAAAAAAAATGTCTTCTCACCTTTGAAATCCAAGTAAAGCCCTACTTCTATCTGAGATTTTATCCTTCATTCCAATTCACTTTGGATGTGTGAACTCAATATCCTGAATTCCTTAATAATTATTATTTGCATTCTTAGGTTGTTAGAGCACAACATAATGTGTTGTCTTCACCTTTTCATGTATTATTTATCAAAAATAATCTATTGAATTTGTAACATGTAAGACACTATATTTTAACCAAGCCTCTCGGATAGTTTCCAATATGACTCTTTGCATCCATCACAAAAGTAAGAGAGAAAAATTTGTTAAAATATGTCTCTTTAGCATGAGGATTATATTAGGCATTTCTTTTTCTATTTTTAAAGAAACAAAAGGCTCATGAAGAGCTTTTACCTCCACCTCTGAACTTTGTTAAATAATTTAGATAGGGCTCCAGTCCCAGGAAGAGAGTTTTCAGCAGAGCTAACTACAAGGGATGTGAGTTAGATGTGGTAGCCTGGGGGCACTTAGCAAGGCTGATTCCACCAAAGGCCTCTCTATGTCCAGCTGTCTCTGCAGAGCATGGAAAACATTTATTTACCCAACATTTCTTTCTCCCATCTTCCTATAAGTTATTTTCCTCTTACTGGAGATCCCAAATTCCTAACCCCTTTTCCTGTCAGATAGCATAGAAGCCTCGATTGCCTAACTTGCCCTTAAGCCTCATTTTCTTATGAAACCTACATGTGTACAATGTTAAATTTGATTTTATGTTAATATATCTCATGACAATTTGATTCTGAAACTAGCTGAAAGAACCTTGGACGAGTAGAGGAAGCTGTTTTTCTTCTTTGACATTAACCTGACAAGTAATAGGACACAAGTAATAGAAGACAATGTTCAATGTGTTTATTAATTTCTCTTTTTTACTTCTCAGTTTCTGTGATAGAGCAATTGTACACATGATAAATATTTAATGTACATATTTAAGGAATCAATGAATAAATTTTGTTAAGAAAATAACATGTCCTCCTTTAAAGTGAGTTGCATTTTCCTTTCTAATCTGGAAAGGTTTTACAAAAGGTGATAGTTTTGTTTTCAGAAAAATGTATATATGGTGCAATGAAAATACCAGAATACTAATACACATTTTCTGGTTTGCCTAATCTCTGTGAATATAAGCTTTTATTTCAAATGAGTTTTAACAAAACATCATGACTTTGTTTGGTGTAAATATTAAGTGGGCTATACTAACATTTCATTACCAGTATATCTTGCTTATTTCTATCTACAAAGCTTTATCAATAATGGGGATATATGCCTATGATTACCAAATATCTAGAAAAGAGAATATTTTAGTTTAACATCTTCCTGAGAACCAATCATTTATAAGGTACAGTTTTTACAGGCTGTCTGTTTACTTAAAAATCAATTAATTCGCTTGGAACCATCTCCTTTAAAGCCTACATTGTTTATAACTTCATCTAGAGTTGAATCTGTTTGAACTTTAAATAAAGACAGGAAGTAGTAATGCATGATATAACACATAATAAACTCCATAAATGAAAAAGGATTTTGCCATTTTAAGTGTCAACGTTTGTAATACAATTAAATGACAAGTATTTGGGCAGTTTAAAAAAAAAACTATTAATTTCATTTGGGGGAAATGGTAGATGCAGAAAATGCATGTTTCCCATTTTAGGTCCTATCATTCTAGGAAATATAGATGTACATAGCTAATGAAATTCTGTATAACTACCTTCACAAGTGCCAAATGTTACAAGTCATTATTTTATACTCTTAATATCTTCCTGTAAGCTAAAATAATTTTGTACCAAAATGTAGTGACTATGACATTTCATCATGCTTTTAGCTAGTATTATACTTTCTTTTTGGAGAAGGCAATGGCACCCCACTCCAGCACTCTTGCCTGGAAAATCCCATGGATGGAGGAGCCTGGTAGGCCGCAGTCCATGGGGTTGCTAAGAGTCGCACACGACAGAGTGACTTCACTTTCACTTTTCACTTTCATGAATTGGAGAAGGAAATGGCAACCTACCCCAGTGTTCTTGTCTGGAGGATCCCAGGGAGCGGGGAGCCTCATGGGCTGCTGTCTATGGGGTTGCACAGAATCGGACATGACTGAAGCGACTTAGCAGTAGCAGCAGCAGCAGCAGCAGCAGCAGCAGCAGCAGCAGCAGCAGCAGCATATTTTCTTTTACTCTCAAGGATAGTTAACAAACATCTCCTGTTATTTTCTCCTACCATTGGAAAAAACAAAAAAAGTTCCATTTAAAAGAGATAGGAGGGGACTTCCATGGTGGTCCTGTGGTTAAGAATCCGCTGCCAATGCAGGGAACACGGGTTCACTCCCTACTCCAGGAAGATTAAATGTGCTGCAGAGCAACTAAGTCCCTGAGCCACAGATACTGAAATCTGCACCCTCTAGAGCCAGTGCTCTGCCACAAGAGAAGGCACTGCAATGAGAAGCTTGAACAACACAACTAGAGAGTAGCTCCCGCTCACCACAACTAGGGAAAGCCTGTGCACAGCAAAGAAGACCCAGCACAGCCAAAAAAATAAACATATTCAACTTAAAAAAAAAAAAAAAAGAAATGAAAACTGAAAATGAAAGTCGCTCAGTTGTGTCCAACTCTGTGACCCCATGGACTATACAGTATATGCAGCAGCAAAGAGTTGGACATGGCTGAGTAACTTTCATTTTCACTATCATAGTTACTGAAAACATATTCTGAAAAATCATGGTATAGTGGAAATAGTATGGATTCTGGACTCCTGAAGACTGCATTCAAACCCCAGTTTCTCCCAGTTCTGCCTGTTATTACATTTTTGAGCCTTGATATCATCATATGTAAACAGGAAATATTTCTCACCTAATAGAGTCATGGGATGAATGAATTAAGCTAATTCAATTAACTTAATTCAACAAACATTTACTTATGTCCTAGGCAATGACAGAATTTGGTTAGGAGATAAAGATAAGGAGATGAATAAGACATACCCTCTGACCTCAAGCAGTTCATTGTTTTCAGTCTCTCTGGCTATGTGCTGCTATGGGAATTTTCTCTTATCTTGGTTCTCATGTATTTACACTCTTCATCTCTCCCTTTATGCTAACTGCCAGCTCCAAATCATTGCAGTCCTAATCAGAACAGTTTACCTCTCCATTTCCCCAAACCAACTATCCTTGAACACCAAAAATCCACAGATGGCCACACATTTTGGGCATTTATCCATATAAATGCAGGGGATGGCAAAATATTTGAAATTAGAGCTTTTTCTTGAACAGACTTCAGATCAAATTCTTAAAATTCTTTCAGACAGTCTTCTCAGAAATAGAGTGAAACAATTGAAATGCAATTTATTGAAGGCCCTAGGGTAATGTGGATGTGATTAATAGCATTATCTTATCCATTTTTATTTAGTTGTTACTATATAAAATATTTTCAACCAAATAATATACATACAAAAAGACCTCTTCTTAAAAATCAGCAGTTTTTCCCATTAACATAGCAGAACGTTCCAATGAAGAAAAGGAAGAAAAATAGACATAAAACTGAAAATTAACAAAACGGACATATTCATCTGAATATTGAATGTTTCTTAAGTAATAAGATAGAATGAACTCAACTGAATAAATTATGTACTGTGCTGTGCTAAGTCCCTTTAGTCATGTCTGACTCTGTGCAACCCCATAGATTGTAGCCCACTAGTCTCTTCCGTTCATGGGATTCTCCAGCAAGAATACTGGAATGAGTTGCCATGCCCTTCTGCAGGGCATCTTCCAAACCCAGGTATCAAACCCGAGTCTCTTATGTCTCTGGCTTTGGCAGACAGGTTCTTTACCACTAGCATCACCGATTTATTTCAATTCAAAATAAATGTTGAGGCATCTACTACATCCAACCACTAAAGGCTGTTGCAAAACTTAAAAAGTCATGATACATCCCCAGCTTTAAAATAAGATAATTGTTATACTAATGATAAACTATTAAGTATTTATTTAAGTTCTATTGACTGTGAAGCACTGTTACAGTTTTTTGTTTTTTTTTTTTTGTTTGTTTTGTTTTGTTTGTTTTTTTTCCCACTTGCTTTGTTTTATTTTGGCTGTGAGGGAAAGTATCAATGCTGAAGCTTCAGATTAGAATTTGTAGGAATGAAAAAAGTAGTGAAAATGGGAGTATTTGAAGAGGCAATTCTTACTTCTACCTGTTAGACAACAATAAGCATAGAAAGCTTTAAGTATAAATAGCTTAAGGGAAAAATCCATTCAGTCATTATGCAAATTTTGGTTGATTTGTGTTTTCAAAGTTGATTGGTAATTGTAATTGACTATAAATTATGTTTTGCAGGAAAAACAATAAAATAAAACATATAAAATATGTTAAATAATAAACATTAAAAGTAAAGTTGCAAATCACATCTGAGTTGGCATCAAAGATATTTCCAACAGTATTCCCTTTCTACCACTATATTAAATCTTGCACTGAATTGCACTAGCAGAATAAGTAAGCCATTGGCAGCCATGCCTTTACCCTAATCCATAAAAGTCTGTTAATGGAAATGACAATTTATGAAATAAGGATTATAGCATCAAGATTGGATTCTTGAGTCGATTATCTAAAGACTTAAGAAGATAAGCACCTCCCCCACTGCATTTCATGAATAATTTTATTCCTAAGTCCAACAAAAACCTGAAAATCACTATGTCTCATCTTATATTTCTTTTGCAAAAATATTATTAGTCACTTTTCTCTATGGAGGTAATGTATGAAAAGAAAAGAATTTTCTATACCATTTTAGATTTAATTACTGAAGCCTGCAAATAAAATAGACAAAGGATTAATAGGAGAAAAGCGTACAAACTTCACCGTTGTTAATATTTCTACATATTTTCACAAAAAAGAAGTGAAAATTCAAAGAAATGGTTAGACATGAGAGCGTATATATCATTTCAACAGAGTGATAAATTCTGAAGAAGTGACTAAACAAAAGAAAGAGGGCTTGGCCTTCTAGGAACAATAAGTTGTGGGAAGGTAAATATATGAGGAAATTAATGGAAAATAAGGGTTTTTTCCAAGGTTGTTTATTTCGTACAACAGAGGCATATCAGTTTGTACAGAGGCATATCAGTGCTTCTTCTCCTGGAGAGGGGATTTATGGCAGTCTTTATTTCTCAGAAGTTTTTGCATTTAGTCAGATAAAGGAAGACACAAGGAGACTTCTTCCTGAATCTGTCAATTCTCAGTTGACTTCAGCTCACAGTAATCCATATTCCAGTATGGCATACTTCAGGGTAGGATGCCTGATCCCCTTAAGTAGCAAAGCTTTACGTAATAGTCTCAAACAAAAATGTTGCCACTCTACTTTTACAGTTTCTGTCATAAGAAGCGAAAATTATCTCTTGCTTATGAACAGTTGTCAGGAGTCATCTTTAATTAAGATTCCAGCTATATTTTCATTTCTTGGGATAGTATCAGTTCTAAGTAGGTCAGATTCCCTCAGGGCCACTTGTAAAATTCTGACTCTTTTAGGCAATTCTAGAGGTTCCTTCCTCCTTCACTTGAATTTTCAAGGATCTTACAGAAAACAAGTGTAACCATCTATTCAGAACATAAGCTCAGAATTTCTGAAAATACCTTATTGGTGTGATGTAAATATTTGAGAAGAGAAGCTTCCTTATTCTCTTGTTTCACACATTATGTGATGCTATGGACTCCAGAAGAGGACTGATTACTTTAATCAGACATCATATAAAGACCAGAGATTAAAAGCTTCCCTTTCTCTTCCTTCTTTATATCTTGCTCAAATGCCAAATGCCTCTTGTTAATAAAATCTATGTGGAATACTGCTGGCAGGTAAGTCTAAGAAAAAGTTTCCTGGGCTTAGCTTCCTCAGCAGTGGGGAGAATTAAGAAGGGTGAGGGTAATAAAGATTATAAATGAAACTTTCTGATGTGTTATGTAGGTATAACTTAGAGTTATCAGAACAATTCACAAATATTATCAAGTAGTGCCCTTAACATGCTTTGTTCTAGACAACGAAACATCAGAAATACTTTATCCTCCTTCTTAAAACCTTTTTTAAATTGTACATCATTAAAGCAAATTTTTTTAGGGTTAGCTTCTTCCTGGGGAAACTAATAAAATGACTAAACCATCAGGTACATTTATCCAAAAAAATAGTATATCTTTTGACAAAAAAATCAGGGTTTACATGCCAAAGCAATTACATGTAGGTTTCAGAGATGACTAAATATAGTAAGTATCCCAGAGTCAAACCCACTGAACTCCTCCCTTAGGTAGCCAGTGAATCAAAGGCTGTTTTTCTAGCTAGTGCCCTCAAAACTTTTACTAATTTTAAGAAAATAGTGTGCGCCTGCTCCTAATACTCTACATTAAGATTTTCTGAGACATTGCTTGCTATTAGATTGTAAACATAAAAATAAGCATCATTCAACAAATGACTAACATCTGTAACTTTTGTATACCCCTTATACGCCATCAATGAATGTGAAAAATGAAACATATGGTGTTTGAGTCTAGCTCTCTCCTATTTGGGTCAAGGGAGTCTTTCTTCGCACACTCAGACTACAAATAATAGAAGGGCAAACTCCACCCATTTCTTTTTTGTGTGCAGGATCTAAAAGTAAACAATGGCTCCAGGACCAGACTACAGTGTATATTTTACTTCTTTTTTGTAAGTGTACTGTATATAGAAACTATAGCAATGTATAGCTTTTAAAATGCCATTTCTGTCATTTTGAATCAAAAAATGTGGGAGCAGCTGGGTAATTACCTTGGAAGAGAGAGATGTGCAAGAGGATTATCTGATGACTGGGGAAACACAAGACTAGTGCAAAATTTAGTTTTGGTTATGACTTTTCTACTCAGTCTGTGTTTTTGTTTAGTTTGAAGTTACTGCTGATAATTTAAGAATAGAACATTGAATCAAATCTCCATTGAATCTAGATGGGTATTAAAAATGTTGCTAATGGAATTGAGTATAATTATAAATAAGAACATAGGCATTTATTCAGCACAAAGAGTGTATTATCTGTTAGGTTGGAAGTTATAACCTGTACCATCAAGGCTGTCTTTAGCAGCTTCTATCTGTGGGGTGTTTGGCAGTCAAAGTTACTAGCTATTCTTCATGACCAAACAGTGAAGCACGTTGATAATTTTTGCTCTATTGTATAGCAACAGAAACTGTGATAGGCTATACAAACCTTGGAATAAATATGGACTAGAGGGTTTAATTTAAATATGTTGTTGCTGTTCAGTCACTAAGTCATGTCCAACTCTTCACAACCTCATGGACTGTAGCCCACCAGGCTCCTCAGTCCACAGGATTTTCCAGGCAAAAGCACTGGAATGGGTTGCCATTTCCTCTTCCAGGGTATCTTTCTGACCCAGTGATGCAACCTGTGTCTCCTGCGTCTCATGAGTTGGCAGGCAGATTCTTTACCACTGAGCCATCTGGGAAACTCTCTTAAATATTTTGAAAGTTAAATAAGCTATATGTGTTTGTGTATAAAGTATCAAATGAAGCAAATAAATTAACCTCTTAATTTGGGGGGCCTATTTAATTAAGCTGGAAATTTCAAACAGTATCAGAATGTCAGTGCTCGAGGTTTGGAGATTAATTTAACTAAAGTGGTTTGTGGAATCTGCAAATTCAATTTACTATATTGATGTGACCACTGGAAAAAATATATGATCTTAAAGTAAAATTATAATAGTGAATAAGATAAATATTACATATGTTGTTCTTCCTATCCAAATATGTTGATTATTTAATAACTCTTGATATTTCTGGTTTCACCTTAGTCATGTAAAGAGCTCAGAAGACATTAGTCTCATCTTTACAAAAGGAAAAAATAGCTGAACTTTTGTTCAAAACTTAAAAAAAATACTAGCATGTCTCTGTCACTCATAATCTTGGTTGACTTCTGTCATCTTTTGAACATTTATTATCAGTTTTGAAAAAAGTAAATCTCAAGGAATGCCTAGCCCTTTCTCTACAGTTGCTTTCTCTCAAATTCACAGAAAAAGGAAGAAAAAAAAACAAAAAACACTCCTTGTCAATGAAGAGGCCTGATAACAAAGGAAAACTGTTACGTTTACTCAATCCTTGCTTGAAAACATCCTTCCTTTCTGCTTTTTCTGCCACTCATTGTCAAGGTAAAAGAAAAGTTATGGGCGTCTGGATCTTTTGGTTAATGCAAAGGGCATGGCAAGAAAGGAAAGTAGATTTTTACACTTTAAAAGACTAAATAGAAATCAGATGAATCAAAAGGAAATAGTATAGTTTTTTAAAAATGACTTCAGTTTTTATCTTTGCACAGTTAAACTGGATAGGATTTTTCTGTTTCCGTATTTCTCTATAGAACCATGAGAACAATAACACATGACATTGTGTATATGTGTATATGTGTGTGTGTGTGTGTATGTGTGTGTGTGCATGTATGCAAAGCACCACTAGCTTATTTACATGATAAAATCCAGTTCTTCCTTCTGATCACAATGTTCATAGTCTCATTTAATATTTGAGTTCTACTAACAGTTTGTTAAGAAGCCTCCACAATCAGACTGAAATATAAATTTCCCTTCACAGCCAAGAGAGTTCTTTACAAGAATATCTTCCACAGAAGTGTCATCCTACAGCTAAAGAAAACTAGATGCAAGTGCACAGTTGTTCATTTGTTCTTCCATCTTATTTATTAATCTTTATATAATTTACTAGACTTAGTTATTTTATTTTGTAATAATAGCATTATTGAGTATATACAGTATAGTATGTGAATTGTAACTCAAACACCATAAAACTCACCCTTTCAAAGTGTACAAGTCAGTGGTTTTTAGTAAATTCATAAAATTGTGATCACTATCTAATTTCAGAACACTTTCATTCCCCAAGACTAAATCTTCATTTATAGTCATTCTCCATTTCTCCCTTCTTCCAGTCTCTGGAAACCACTCATCTACTTTCTGACGCTATGGATTTGTCTCTTCTGAACATTTCATATTGCTCTTTTTCTTTTACAGCTTTACATAACAGTCCTCAACATTGGTTGCCTGACATATTTTACTTGGACATTTCAGTCAGATTTATATCTTCATAAATAGAGAAATTATATATTAAAAATCTCTTTTAAGGGGAGAAATTGTTAGCTCATTTCTTTAAGAATAACACATTACAAAATGGTGAAGCTCTTTAAATGAATGAATTCATTTCAACAAATATTATTAAAGCATTTAACCAGTTTGTCTCTAAGTGTTGATTTTGGGTAACCTAGCTATATCATAATCACCTGGGGTGCTTTTTAAGCATGCAAGTATTTGAGATCCACCTCATATCTACTGAATTAGACTTTTATGAAGAGGGGAAAGAATCTCTACCTAACAGGCCCTCTGGGTTATTCTTACTCACAGTAACATTTAGCTCCTCAGAAACCTACCCTGAGTAGGATTTAGCCATAATACAGATAAGTAAGACACAGTATCTGATCTTAGACGGTTTCAACATATTTTGTGTATGCATTTGGCCAATGGTATCTTAGTAAAATTATAGAAATAAATTGATAGAACTAGAATTGAAAGACTCCCAGTGATCAGTCACTATCTGCTTCTTATAAAATATTCTGTAGATACTCTTTTGTTTACTTATTAAAAGTATCACATGGCACTAGATGTTGTGATATATATATATATATATATATATAAATGTTCTATATTTACTCTTACATTAAATATATGTACATGAGCATGAATTCATGTATTTGTTTGTTCAGTAAGTGAATATGTGTTAACACTCTGTGGCAAGCACTGTTTATGGCAGTAAACTAAATTAAGTCTTCAAGCTATAAAACTAAAGAAAGAGGGAATAAAAGCAAGAGATATTTAGAGAGGAAAGCAATGTGGATAGGCAAAGCCTTCATGGAAGGAAAAAAAAATGAACTAGTTATCTGATGATGAATAGGCTTACTTTGGAAACCAATAAATAGAGGCCTCTCATATAATGAAAAATACATAAATAAAAGCGTGGCGGTGGTTTAGTTACTAAGTCATGTCTAACTCTTGCTACCTCATGGACTGTGTCCCGTCAGGCTCCTCTGTCCATGGAATTTCCCCTGGTAGAAATACTGGAGTGGGTTGCCATTTCCTTCTCTCCAGGGGATCTTCCCGACCCAGGGACTGAACCTGCATCTCCTGTGAGGTAGATGGATTATTGACTGCTAAGCCACCTTCAAAACCCAAATAAAAGTATACACTTTTATATACAACCAAAACACTGAAACTTTTGATTAAAGTTAGAACCAACTATCAATAATAAATTACTGGCCCCTAAGTATAGAATCCTGTTACTTCTGCCACAAATGTGGCTATTTCCTCTGAAGGTTCCCCAGAAGAATGGTGTTCTGCACGAATAAACCACAGTAATGCATCTAATATGACTGAGCAAGTTAAGAGAGAGGAGGAAAATATTCACTTGGATTAAGCACTAAAACCAATCAATTCATATAGAAGTGATTTACCAGACTGTGAATCATAGCATTTAGGGAGTTTCATGAATGGTTCAAAAGTTGTAGGAGTTCTGGAGGGAAGGGCCAAAACAGATAGAGGACAGGAACTAAAGCATGTATCTAACTTGAGCTGAAAAAAAAGCCAAGTCGACAGATGAAAATTATTCCTTTAACAACCAGGCAAAGTTAATGATTTTTTAAAAAGCTTAGAGAAATTCCAGAACTTCAAAGAAAAGGAGAAAATTCTTGCAAGCTTCCAGAGAAGAAACAGATTACCTAAAAAGGAAAAAAGGATCATACCAGCCACAGGCAAGTTATCTGTCACACTGATGATGAGAAAGTAGATGAAAAACACCTATAGAATATTAAGGAGTAAGAACTGTAGCCTGATCATTCCATTACTGACTGGGGCTTGGGGGAAGGAGACAAGACATATATGGACATGCTACACTTTAGGAAACACACTGTCTTGTTCCTTACCTAACCAATAACACTACATTAAGGGAAAAAACCATCAGAGGTTGGAAAGAGGTTGGAAAGAAGATGGTTCTTCTTTTCTTTAGAAGAAGGTGGAGTGGGATGAATCTCATATTTCCTATATATAGTTTATATGTATCTCATATTTCTCATATATATATATATATATATATATAACATATGATGGGCATTGATAAAACACTAGGAATGCAACAAAATGGTAAGAAAGTTACTCAGAATTAAGGAAAAATCCTAGAAATCAAATGGATGTAAATTATAAAAATTGAAGAGTAATTATTGCCATTGAAGGGAAAATATAGAATTTGAGATTAAACGTATTAAACTATCCTAATGAAAATTCTAAGTTGAGGTGTATTGAAGAGAGACAAAAGAAAAAATAGAATGTCTCTTTTAGATTGTGGTAATAAAAGACAGTGAATAAGTTTAAATAGCACAGCATGTGGAGAATGGTGCTTGAGAGCAGGGTCACAGTCCTGGTAAAGGACTAGTAGCTGGAGACTTGTCCCCAAGTATAACAGGGAAACATGAGTGTAATTATAGGCAGGCAAGATAGAGGTGATGACTATCAATGAAATAAGAGCTTCAGGAAAAATGAATACAAATTGTTCAGTGCTTTCAAAACATTTTTAAGATAGAGGAAAAAAGTGTATAGAAACAGATTTATTAGTATAAATAAATAAAATGGAGGAAAGCAACTGGATAATCAACAATGTTGAACACACACACACATACATATGATGTATATTCAAGAGAAAGAAATGTGCATTATGTTTTCATCACAAAAGACATGAAATTAGAAATAAATTACAAAACCATACTAACATACTCTTACCTACTTAGAAATTAAGCAATGACAGTGCATGATGACTCTTGGAACAAAATAAAAAATGAGCGCCTTTTATAAAGGTACAGAAAGAAGAATACATTGTACTAAAACCTATAAAATAGAAAAAACTGTAAATGATAAAACAGTTTTGCCTTAAATGCCTTATTAAAGAAAACAATTACTCTGCTGAAATTTCTCATTATCAAATCATAATTGTTAATGCTTTATATTGAACTTAATTCATACAATATCTGGTAAGATTCATATTTTCAGTCACTTCAATATAAATTTAACCAGCCCGATTAAATTGAATAATTTTAGCAGGAGTTTGCTCTTAAGGCAAAAGAAAAGGCATTCATAAAAATTCAATAAAGTAGTTTATTGGATGGAAATAGAAACATTCATTAGAATGTCAAAATCAGAACATTTGAAACATCTGGATAATTTGGTAAATTTTTGAAACATGTGTAGGTCAGCCAAGACTGTCATAAACAACAACAACAACAACAACAACAATGTAAATTGGGTGGCTGAAGCAACAGAAATTTATTTCTCACAGTTCTGGAAGCTGGGAATTTCAAGGTCAGCATGTCAGCCAGTTTTGCTCCCCAGAGAGGGCTCCTTTCCTTGGCCTTCTTACTGTACTCAGAGAGTTCTGGTCTCTTTACCTTCTTATAAAAGTACTAATCTCATCATGGTTGCTCCATTCTCATGACCTCATCTAAACATAATTACTTCCCAAAGGTCACATCTCTAAATACCTTCACACTGGGGGTTAGAGCCTCAACACATGAACTTGGGGGTGACAGAGGAATACAATTCAACCCCCCATAGCAATATCCATCATGGATTTCATATTTTCATTGACTTTATCAAGAGCTTCCATTCAATTCAAATGTAACCCAGTGTTTTACTTAAAATGAAAGTCTCTCAGTTGTGTCTGACTCTTTATGACCCCATGGACTGTACAGTTCATGGAACTCTCCAGGCCAGAACCCTGGAGTGGGTAGCCTTTCCCTTCTCCAGGGGCTCTTCCAAAACTCAGGTCTCCTACATTTCAGGTGGATTCTTTACCAGCTGAACCACAAGGGAAGCCCAAGAATACTGCAGTGGGTAGCCTACCCCTTTTCCAGCAGATCTTCCTGACCCAGGAATTGAACTGAGGTCTCATGCATTGCAGGCAGATTCTTTACCAACTGAGCTATCAAGGAAGCTCTGTTTTACTTAAACACAACAACAATTTCAATGATATTGTAAATGTTTACATGTAGAGTGAGCTGGCTAGTCATTTTATTAGTTAAGGAGTAATTTTAAACATGCTTTCCACAGACAGTTAAAGACGGTCTTTGATATCTAGGCAGTCATGCACCTTTAAGGCCGTTCTTTCTTCAAAAGCTTTCTAAAACCTAACATGGCCAGCTGTTGAAAGTATCCATTAAACATTAACTGCTCCAGGTAAAAATTATCATGATCTATGCCTTACAGTAAAAAGCTATCTTTGAGATTATTATTGTAATACTTAACTATACTGCTAACAGTGGTTGAGAACTAAACAGCTCATAAACTTGCCACTCCAGCTATTACAAAGCCAAGATAACATAGTTGAAAGGAGAGCAATAAAATAACCAGGGCATCATAAACCTAAAGTAAACAAAATCACATAGTAGTAACTAATTAACATGACACATACAAATCTTCAATATTATTCACTGTTTGAAGTCCTTTATATTGAATGATTATATTAATTCTTTGTATGAAATGATTTAATATAATTCTTTATATGAAATTAAGTTTCTTCCTCTTTTCTGTGGAAATAAATGAAGCTTATTAAATGAAAATAAGTGAAGGCTTTATTCAGAGCTTGCAAAACAGTCAGTCACTACCACTTGTACTTGTCAGAGGCTCAAAAGGCAGGTGGAGGAGTGAGAAAATTTTACAGTGGGAAGAAATACTTCAAGTTTGCCTTAATTGGAGTTTGTTGGCACGCAGGAGCTGGGGGTGGGCTAAATTAGAAGGGCATTCTTTTTTGTTCTTTGTAAGTGGATGTTTATTGCAGATTGTACATATGACAAAAATAATTAACATATAACTGAAAACAAAAGTAATAACTATCAATAAAGGAATGATTGCATAAATGATAAAATAACCTTAAATAAAATAACTGATAAATGATAAAATAACTTCCATCCCATAGAAGATAATACAGAAAATATAAAAAACCAAAACAAAAAACAAATGAGAGCTAAATCAGATAACTTGTAGGGATTTCCATGAGGTTTTGTTGATTAAGAAAAGAAAAATTCAGACAAGTGAATATAATACAATTTATTTTCATTAAACAAAAATTTCCAGTATATGTGTATGAAAATATATGTTTATGTGAATGTATGTGTCTGTGTATTAAATTAAATGACCATGGAAAAGTATTTTTAAAGCTATATAAAATATTTTCTAAAAGATAACACAGGACATTAAAGCTTGAATTATAAGTATGGATGGCAAGGAAGTTATGTTATTTTGAATAATGTTCCGCCCAAAATGTCCATGTTCTGGTCTAAAAGAGAGGCATTTTAAGCAATTGATTAGGGGATCATATTTGGCTTTCAATGGTTGGCTATAAATTAGAAGTGGAAGCAGAAATTCAGGAAACTGGCAGTTATTGATTACTCCATTTGGGGCTGATTTCACTTACTCCTGGACTAGCTGCTGCAGATTGTGAGTTGTGTTCTACTTTTGCATATGGTCTGGCTGCTCTCCATTTGTATATTCAGTCTCTCAGTTTCTACTCTGACAAATATTTGATAAATATTGCCCCAGAAAATTTGAATTCATAATGGTTTGGAGCAGTGTTAGAGGAAATAACCCAGTTTTACTTCTAAGAAAATGCAGTCAATTTGATCACCTCATTTTAGACACATATTTTCTACAATAAAAAGGTTTTTTTTATTATTATTGTTACACTTTCTGCTAACTGCTACATTAACTAAATTACTTCTAAGCATAAAATTTTAGACTGATAAAAATACATACACATAGGGCCAAACTAACTTTATTTAGTTTTAAAGTATATATGTAAGTTGAAGAAATGTTTCAGACTATAAATCATGTTGTCTCTACCATTATCACCAAAGAGATTCTTAAGTGCTGAAATATATGACATCTCTTGATAGGAATACACTGAAGGTGTAGTTTTTAACTTCACTTGAATAAGGCTTTCAGTAGCCTTAGGGAAGATATGAATCAACAGAGGTATTCTAGTCTCTCACTTCAAGTTGAAAGGCCAAAGTTAGCTTCAGAATATTAAAAGCTACCACTAGCATAACAATTATTATTACCATTTATCAAGCCATTACTGTCTGCCAGGGTCTCTATATGTTCACATTTAAGTTGATTTAACATTTGCAAGACTTTCAACATAATTTAAAATAGGAAGCCAAGTTATATCAATTCATTTATCCATTAAAAAATCATTTACTGTCTCTCTCTGAGACCCAAGGATGACTGGCTAAAGTGGACGATGTGTCAGGGGTCAAATCCAAACCTGCCTGCATCCACTTTCTGTGTTCTCATCCAAATGCACCCGAATTTCTTCATGCATTAAGGCTTACTCACAGGAAAGAAATCTTGACAGGCTCTACATTATGGACTGGGATGTTCTTGATAAGTTGTCCTACCACCAAAATTAAGTGCAAATGGCACATAAAAAGAATTCAAGAAGTAGAAGTTTATACTTTAATATTTTATTCTCAAGTGATTTTTATAATTTTTTCCAGTTAGCAAATAGTATCATGACATACTGCTGTAGGTTGTTAAATTAATGTCCATATGATGATAAACATAAAGCAACAAAAAATAGATTCCTTGTGATGGTTGATTTTATGGGTCAACTTGACCAGGCCATGGAATACTCAGACATTTACTCAAAATGATAAGTGCTTCTGTGAGGTTGTTCATGGATAAGATTTTAACTTTATTTACTTAGTTTTTTATGTATAACTTCTTAGATACCAAAATAAATATAATTAAATATCAGGGTACAAATGCTTGTTATATTATTTTATGTGTTTGCAATACACTTTAGTTAGTGAAAAAATATGCTAAAGTTACCTGAATTTCTGACAGAAATAAGGAAAAATGTGTAAGGTGAATGATTGCAAATGATTATATGAAATATAAAATTTTAGCCAGTTATAACATATAATGAAATAAAACATTACATTAAAACTAAGTACAAGATATAAAACCGCTAGGGATATTTTAATATGAAATGTACATCACATGTAACAATCTTAATTGGAGAAACAAAAATGTGTACCTGAACAGGTAGAAGGGAATTTTTCAAATTCTAATTCTTCCACTAAATAGGTTTAAAGAATTTCAAATAAATGTCAGTGGTGGTTAACTTGATATCCTATAGTGAGACTGCAAATTGAATGAAATATTAAATGAATAAATAGCTAAGATATTTAATAGGATATAAGAAGGACCTTGAAATTCCAATGACTAAAAGAACAGGTTACTTACATAAAGGTGTTACTAAAATATCAATGGATTGTGATTCTAAAGAGATGTACCAGTGATCTATCTATAAGAATTTCTCTTTATAATTCTCATTCATATGAATTTAGTACATAATTACCTTTTCATTACAAATAGCTAGGGAATTAAGTCAATCAAGAAATAGAGCATAGTCAATTAACTGAAATTTTAGGGTGGGGGGGAAACAGGCTTCCCTGATAGCTTAATTCATAAAGAATCTGCCTCCTATGCAGGAAACACCAGAACGATTCCTGGGTCAGGCAGATCCCCTGGAGAAGACATAGGCTACCCACTCCAATATTCTTGGGCTTCCCTTGTGGCTTAGCCAGTAAAGAATTTACCTGCAATG
This sequence comes from Ovis canadensis, assembly GCF_042477335.2. NCBI lineage: Eukaryota > Metazoa > Chordata > Mammalia > Artiodactyla > Bovidae > Ovis > Ovis canadensis. The sequence goes on along the minus strand of NC_091269.1, from coordinate 29,388,318 downwards.
CAGGAGACATGGGTTCGATCCTTGGGTTGGGAAGATTCCCGTGGAGAAGGGAAAGGCTACCCACTCCAGTATTCTGGCCTAGAGAATTCCATGGACTCTCCAGTCCATGGGGTTGCAAAGAGTCGGACACAGACTGAGCGACTTTAACTTTCAGTTCAGTCCCTCAGTCGTGTCCAACTCTCTGCAACCCCATGAAATCGCAGCACACCAGACCTCCCTGTCCATCATCATCTCCCGGAGTTCACTCAGCCTCACGTCCATCGAGTCAGTGATGCCATCCAGCCATCTCATCCTTGGTCATCCCCTTCTCCTCCTGCCCCCAAACCCTCCCAGCATCAGAGTATTTTCCAATGCGTCAACTCTTCACATGAGGTGGCCAAAGTACTGGAGTTTCAGCTTTAGCATCATTCCTTCCAAAGAAATCCTAGGGCTGATCTCCTTCAGAATGGACTCATAGGATCTCCCTTCAGTCCAAGGGACTCTCAAGAGTCTTCTCCAACACCATAGTGCAAAAGCATCAATTCTTTGGCGCTCAGCCTTCTTCACAGTCCAACTCTCACATCCATACATGACCACAGGAAAAACCATAGCCTTGACTAGACGGACCTTAGTTGGCAAAGTAATGTCTCTGCTTTTGAATATACTATCTAGGTAGGTCATAATATTTCTTCCAAGGAGTAAGCGTCTTTTAATTTCATGGCTGCAGTACCATCTGCAGTGATTTTGGAGCCCCCCAAAATAAAGTCTGACACTGTTTCCACTGTTTCCCCATCTATTTCCCATGAAGTGATGGGACTGGATGCCATGATCTTCGTTTTCTGAATGTTAAGCTTTAGGCCAACATTTTCGCTCTCCTGTTTCACTTTCATCAAGAGGCTTTATAGCTCCTCTTCACTTTCTGCCATAAGTGCGGTGTCATCTGCATATCTGAGATTATTGATATTTCTCCTGGCAATCTTGATTCCAGCTTGTGTTTTTTCCAGTCCAGCGTTTCTCATGATGTACTCTGCATACAAGTTAAATAAGCAGGGTGACAATATACAGCCTTGACATACTCCTTTGCCTATTTGGAACCAGTCTGTTGTTCCATGTCCAGTTCTAACTGTTGCTTCCTGACCTGCATACAGATTTCTCAAGAGGCAGGTCAGGTGGTCTGGTATGCCCATCTCTTTCAGAATTTTCCACAGTTTCTTGTGATCCACACAGTCAAAGGCTTTGGCATAGTCAATAAAGCATAAATAATTATTTTTCTGGAACTCTCTTGCTTTTTCCATGATCCAGCGGATGTTGGCAATTTGATCTCTGGTTCGTCTGCCTTTTCTAAAACCAGCTTGAACATCAGGGAGTTCACGGTTCATGTATTACTGAAACCTAGCTTGGAGAATTTTGAGCATTATTTTACTAGCATGTGAGATGAGTGCAATTGTGCAGTAGTTTGAGCATTCCTTGGCATTGCCTTTCTTTGGGATTCAAATGAAAACTGATCTTTTCCAGTCCTGTGGCCACTGCTGAGTTTTCCAAATTTGCTGGCATATTGAGTGCAGCACTTTCACAGCATCATCATCGTTCAGGATTTGAAACAGCTCAACTGGAATTCCATCACCTCCACTAACTTTGTTTGTAGTGATGCTTTCTAAGGCCCACTTGACTTCACATTCCAAGATGTCTGGCTCTAGATTAGTGATCATATCATCATGATTATCTTGGTCATGAAAATCTTTTTTGTACAGTTCTGTGTATTCTTGCTACCTCTTCTTAATATCTACTGCTTCTGTTAGGTCCAGACCATTTCTGTCCTTTATCGAGCCCATCTTTGCATGAAATGTTCCCTTGGTGTCTCTAATTTTCTTGAAGAGATCTCTATTCTTTCCCTTTCTGTTGTTTTCCTCTATTTCTTTGCATTGATCGCTGAAGAAGGCTTTCTCATCTCTTCTTGCTATTCTTTGGAACTCTGTATTCAGATGCTTATATCTTTTCTTTTCTCCTTTGATTTTCACCTCTCTTCTTTTCACAGCTATTTGTAAGGCCTCCCCAGACAGCCATTTTGCTTTTTTGCATTTCTTTTCCATGGAGATGGTCTTGATCCCTGTCTCCTGTACAGTGTCACGAACCTCATTCCATAGTTCATCAGGCACTCTATCTCAGATCTAGGCCCTTAAATCTATTTCTCACTTCCACTGTATAATCATAAGGGATTTGATTTTGGTCATACCTGAATGGTCTAGCAGTTTTCCCTACTTTCTTCAATTTAAGTCTGAATTTGGCAATAAGGAGTTCATGATCTGAGCCACAGTCAGGTCCTGGTCTTGTTTTTGTTGACTGTATAGAGCTTCTCCATCTTTGGCTGCAAAGATTATAATCAATCTGATTTCGGTGTTGACTATCCGGTGATGTCCATGTGTAGAGTCTTCTCTTGTGTTGTTGGAAGAGGGTGTTTGCTATGACCAGTGCATTTTCTTGGCAAAACTCTATAACTCTTTGCCCTGCTTCATTCCACATTCCAAGACCAAATTTGCCTGTTACTCCAGGTGTTTCTTGATTTCTCTCTTTTACATTCCAGTCCCCTATAATGAAAAGGACATCTTTTTTTCGGTGTTAGTTCTAAAAGGTCTTGTAGATCTTCATAAAACCGTTCAACTTCTGTTTCTTCAGCATTACTGGCTGGGGCATAGACTTGGATTACTGTGATATTGAATGGTTTGCCTTGGAGACGAACGGAGATCATTATGTCGTTTTTGAGATTGCATCCAAGTACTGCATTTTGGACTCCTTTGTTGACCATGATGTCTACTCCATTTCTTTTGAGGGATTCCTACCCTCAGTAGTAGATATAATGGTCATCTGAGTTAAATTCACCCATTCCAATCCATTTTAATTTGCTGATTCCTAGAATGTCGACGTTCACTCTTGCCATCTCTTGTTTGACCACTTCCAATTTGCCTTGATTCATGGACCTGACATTCCAGGTTCCTATGCAATATTGCCCTTTACAGCATTGGATCTTGCTTCTATCACCAGTCACATCCCCAACTGGGTATTGTTTTTGCTTTGGCTCCATCCCTTCATTCTTTCTGGAGTTATTTCTCCACTGATCTCCAGTAGCATATTGGGCACCTACTGACCTGGGGAGTTCCTCTTTTGGTATCCTATCATTTTGCTTTTTCATATTGTTCATGGGGTTCTTAAGGCAAGAATACTGAAGTGACTCCCTTCTCTAGTGAACCACATTCTGTCAGACCTCTCCACCATGACCCACCTGTCTTGGGTCACCCCACAGACATGGCTCGGTTTCATTGAGTTAGACAAGGCTGTGGTCCTAGTGTGATTAGATTTACTAGTTTTCTGTGAGTATGGTTTCAGTGTGTCTGCCCTCTGATGCCCTCTTGCAACACCTACCATCTTACTTGGCTTTCTTTTACCTTGGGCATGGGGTATCTCTTCAAGGCTGCTCCAGCAAAGCACAGCCACTGCTCCTTACCTTGCATGAGGGGTATCTTCTTACTGCCGCCGTTCCTGACTTCAACGTGGGATAGCTCCTCTAGGCCCTCCTGTGCCTGCGCAGCCACTGCTCCTTGGGTTGCTCCTCCCAGCTGCCGCCCCTCGCCTCAGGCTCGGGGTGGCTCCTCAGCGTCACCGCCTCTGGCCTCGGGCGCATGGTGGCTTCTCCCAGCTGCCCCTGACCTCGGATGCAGGGTGTCTCCTCCCGGATGCCACTGACCTCTGACTTTCACTTTAGAGGGAAAAAAATAAGTTCTTCAGGATCTCCATCAAATATTTGAATGCAGAATAGCTGAGTGCTGAATCCTCTACCCTGAGCTCTTGCCACTATCACCACCATACCAGGCTTTACTCAAACACAGATAGTGCGCTAACAAAGTGGAGATTGTGGCCACAGACCCTGCTGGAGAAATCATCCCTGGGTCACAGAATCACTGGGAGAACCGCATCAGCAACCCAGAGTAGGAGGTACTGTGTCATTTTTCCTTTTAATATGAGCAGTCATTATACAACCCTGGGCGCATGAGGAAAATAACAGCCAGAAATGACAATTTCATACTCTAAAATGAACAAATATCTACCAAAGAAAACAGAATTATTTAAAAAAGTAAGAGAGAACTTAAAAAGTATCTGACTAGCATTCTCAGTTAGATTTAAGAGAATCAAAGTGATAAATACAAAAGCAACTTACAAAAAAAAAAAGAGAGAGAGAGAATCAATGTGGCTACAAGAATTACTAATTCAGTAACAATTTAAGAACAAAATGTGAATTTCTAAAAACTAAATTTGTGAAGATCAACTGTATTGAAATTATGGGAAAGTCAAAAAATAAAATACACAAAGAATTGATAGAATATGTGCTTCTTGGCAAATCTAGGTAAGCCAACACACATTAAGCAGCATAAGAAAGAAAAAATAATGTAAATGAATAATCAAGCAAACTGTAAATGACAAATATCTAGAACTGAGGAGAATATTTTGGGAACATACACAAACAAATACAAATCCTGTCAGAAATTTTGAATTACTAAGATAAAATTTAAGTGTGACAAGCTTCCAGATACCCATATAAGCACACACAAAAAATAGTACCAAAATAAACAAAAACAGCAAACAAACAAAAACCCAGGTTTACAAAGGGGAAAGAATCACAGTGGCTCTGTAGTTTTTATCTGCAATCTCCCAACTCAGCATAATAATCAGCAGAAGTCATTGCAAATCCCTCAAACCAGAGTATAGTTGGGAAGATAAAAAGCAAGAAAAGCAGATTAAGAGTATCAATCATGTTCTCAATTCTTTCTTTCTTTTTTCTTTTAACTATATATGTAGACATTGCCACTCAGCAAAGTGAGAAATTTGACTTTTTAGCTATTTTAACACATGAAGGTCAAGACAAGTGTAAACATTTATGGAATCTAACAGGGTATTCTGGAACCAATTCCAATACCCGGAGGAAGGGGTATTCCCTAACATGGAGCCATGCTCTAACACCAGTGTCCTACAATTTAACTCAATTCTGACTCTCTACTTGGAGATAATACCAGATTCCACCGGTTAAGAACTCAGCCCTACAGAACTGTCCTGTCCCCTTTAGACACAAATCCAAGACCTGTTTGTCACCTGTGCTTCTGACTGTTTAGCTGTAACTCTGAGGTTCCACCATCCCTTCCTCAGTTTTGATTAATTTGCTAGAGTGTCTCACAGAACTCAGAAAAGCTGTTTGTACAGTGTTTACCTTTATCATAAAAGCATGTGATTAAATATACAGATGAACATCTAGAGGAAGAGATATATAGGACAGGGTATGTGAGAAGTGAAGCAGAGTGCCACTCTTCCCTCCTCCCCTTGTTCACCTACCTGGGAAGCTCTCTGAACCCCATACTGTTGGGACTTTTATGGAGGTTTTGTCATGTAGATATGAGTGATCACTAACTCTGTTTCCATCCTGTCTTTCTTTCTTCTTTTTATTTTTTGAGTAATAATAGTTTTTATTTATTTATTTTGTTTTTTATTTTACTTTATTATTATTTTTTAATTTTTATTTTTACTTCATTTTGCTTTACTTTCTTCTCAAAGAATGGGGGATAGGGCTGAAAGGTCTGAGCTTCTAATCAAGACTTGAACTTTTTGGTGACCAGCCCTTCCCAGGTGGCTCAGAAGTTAAAGAATCCATCTGCCAATGCAGGAGATGCAGATTTGAACCCTGGGTTGGGAAGATTCCCTAGAGAAAGAAATGGCAACCCACTCCAGTATATCCTTGCCTGGGAAATCCCACGGACAGAGGAGCCTGGCAGGCTATAGTCCATGGAATTGCAAAAGAATCAGATACAACTTAGTGACTAAACAACAACAGCCTCATCCAGGAGCTACCCAGGAGCCTACCCAGAGTCATTTCATTAGAAAAAAGTTAGTTCTATCACCCAGAAAATTAGGAGAGAACCAGGATCAAAGACCAAATACGAGTCCATTGACAGATAAATGGATGAAGAAGATGTGGTACATAAATTCAATGGAATATTACTCAGCCTGAAAAAACGAATGAAATTGGGTCATTCGTAGAGATGTGGATGGACTGAGAGTCTGTCATACAGAGTGAAGTAAGTCAGAGAGAGAAAAACAAGTATGGTATGTTAATGCCTATGTGTGGAATCTAGAAAAATAGTATAGATGAACCTATTTGCAGAGCAGGAATAGAGATACAGTCGTAGAGCAAAGATTTGTGGACACAGGTAGGGGAAGGGGAAAGTGGGACAAATTGGGAGAGTAGGATTGACATATATATACATTCTACCATGCATAAATAGATAGCTAGTAGGAACTTTCTATATAGCACAGGGAACTTATCTTGGTGCTCTGTGATGACCTAAATGGGTGGAATGAGGGGGTAGGATCAAGGTCTAAGAGAGAGAGGATATATATATATGTATATATACACACACACACATACACATATATAGCTGATTCATTTTGTTGTATAGCAGAAACTAACACATTACTGTAAAGCAATTATCCTCCAAATAAAATAAAAAAAAAGAAATAGAAAAATAAAACAAAAACACCAAGTATGAGAACAAAAAAATATTCCTAGTGCTCTCATCACCTAGGAAATCATAGTTGCTTTGTGCCAAAAATGGAATGAAAACCAAATATATGTTTCCTATTGTAAATCAAAACATTACAGAGTCTCTCTTAGGGGCCAAGCATTGTATTCCTCTACCTTCAAGGAGTCTCTCTTCATTACAGTAGACAGGAAAACCAATGCAAAGCCAGTAAGGACACACTGAGGAAGCTTTCTTTCCATGTGGTTTAAGGAAGCCACTTTGAAGTGATTTTGCTGCTAAAATGCTTTCACATCTACCTGGAGAGAATGTTTTCTGTAATGTGTGAGGAAAGAGAGCAGAGACTTCTGATAGCACAGCTTTTTATAATTTCTTGCTAATAGATGGTTTTACATGTGGTAGAATTCTACCCAAGACTCACCTTCATTTTAAGAACATCTATGGTGCCACAGTTGAAGGATTAGAAACCTTAGACATCAGCTATATCTAAAATTAAAGAATGCTCCATACCCATCAAAAAAAAATGATAGTTCAGAATATTTGAGTCAGTTATGACAATTTGCTGCAGGACTGAGATTGGGTCATGCAGTGAGCCTTGCCAGTTGTAAAATGTTTAACATAGGTCATATCAGTGGAGACTGATTTTTTATTTATTAATTTAGTTTGTTTTATTTTAGAGCACTAAATATTTTGGAGGAAAAACAGTATGCTTACATCTTGCTGTTGATGTAAAGGGTCTCATAGAGATCCAAGTGTACTGGCATCATGTGTGCTCAGCCACTCAGTCATTGCTGACTCTTTATAACCCCATGGACTGTAGCCTGCCAGGCTTCTCTGTCCATGGGATTTTACAGGCAAGAATACTGCAGTGGGTTGCCATTTCCTTCTCCAGTAATGGCATCACACAGCCTCATTCTTATGAGGGCAATTTGAGTGTCCCTTATTTGTAGGCATCATGACCCAGCTATTTGATAGTCTGACCCTTCATCCTGCACCAACGTCAAGGGGTTAAAAACAAATTTTACTACAACAATTCTGATCTTTTAAAATGTATAGAACTTTAACACTATTTTAAACTAAAATTGTCATTGGGTTTGGCCACCTGTTGTGAAGAACTGACTCATTTGAAAAGACCCTGATGCTGGGAAAGATTGAAGCTGGGAGGAGAAGGGGATGACAGAGGATGAGATGGTTAGATAGCATCACCAACTCAACGGACATGAGTTTGGGTAAACTCCAGGAGCTGGTGATGAACAGGGAGGCCTGGCGTGCTGCAGTCCATGGGGTCACGAAAAGTCGGACGTGACTGAGCAACTGAACTGAACTGAACTAATTTGTAGAATCCCTAAAGTACCTGCTTGCAAAAACAGTTTGAAAACTGCTAGTGTAGGTAAAGGGAAATTACCCCAGGATTTTAAGGAAGGGAATAACACTATCTGTTTACATTTGAAAGATATGTCTAGCATCTGTGGGAAGAGCAAACGTGACAGAAAAAAAAAAAAATACAAAGCCCCATTAAGAAAGAATTAGAATGAGAATAATGGTGATAGGAATGGAGAGAAAATAGATTGAAGCCTTGTTTAGAAAATAAAACTGCAAGGATTTAAGTCATTCTCCTATCTTTTAGTCTCATTTGTAGTCTTTCCTAAAAGCCATTAGATTAACTGATGTTTTGAATAAAACTGGCTGCTTGGTAATGTTAAGAAACATAGACTTCTGATTAAACCTGAGTTCAGGACTTATTAATTCTCTGTTGTTGAACAAATTAGTTAACTTCTTGATCCTCCATTTCCTCATCTGTAAGATGGGAATAATAATTTCTACCTCACAGGTTTAATAGTGAGAAAAGGGGAAATAGTAATTGTTTGCTTAAAGTATTAGAATAGTGTCTACCCAAACAATGAAAGATTTTTTTTTTCTCAAGAAATGGACAGTTTAACTGTGACTGTTCAATAAAAGCAAAATGGTGTATTAGAAGTCTACAGGCAAACACAAAATAAGGGTGTAGGAATTAAGCAATATATTCATGTGGAAGCAGAGCTATTTAAGGGAGAGAAAGAAATGAGTAAAACTGTTTTACTCTTGTTTTGTTTTGCTTGATTCAATTTATTTTTCCAAGTGGGATTGTGTGAATAGCAGAAAGTTCTCCTGCCAAAATAAAATAAACCAGAGAAAGGAAAGAAGGTAAAGATGAATTACATGCACCAAAATATAATCCTTTTCAAATTTGGAAAAAGAATGATACCCTTGCTGGCAAGTCAGATGGCCTCAGTAGAAAGAGAAGTAAAGGTGAAGACAATGGATGAGATATATTTACACAATGACTTGCTTTGATCAGAAGCCAAAGATGGGCAGCCAAATGCAGCTGTTTCACCATATGAGTTCCCTGTCATCTTGAGTGCTGTATCTCCCCGGGTATGAGGATAAAATCTCTTCCATGAGAAGCCAGGAAAAGCTTCTTTAGTCTTCCTAAGAGGATTGAGGATGAAATGAATTATCAAAATGGCAAATTTAGAACTTCTTTAGATGTCTTGTGGACATTTAATTCTAAGTCACTCTTCAGAGGCTGGATTTTGAGCAGAGAACACACGAGTCTGTGCAAGAAATCAACTTTTACCTCTATTCTAGATTTACCTGCTTGATACTAAATAGTGTTTCACTAAAATAGGTGGAACCACTATTAATATCCTAGCACCCTCCTTATGTTTGCATTCACAGGCAGCCAGTTACCTCTAGGAACAAATACTCATTTTTTATCACTTTTTTTTGTCATAAAGTATCATTTTTGGTCACATAATATAAGGATAAATTGTGTTGACCTTTGAATATCACCAAAAAGCAGAAAATCTAGGTTTTGATTTTTTTTCTGACACAGGTGATAAATTTTCATTACTTTTTATTTTTTAGTTCATCTCAATTCTTTACTCCTATAAAAATGGTTTATTGAGAAATTCAACATAATGTCATTGAGATCAAGTGGCACTGAGCCTTGGTATTATCCCTACAACTTATTCTCAACTGTTTTTTTTTATTTGAATATTATCATTAGAATAATTGGAATCTAATATAAAGATTCCCCATGTCCCCATTAAAAAAAAAATTTAGTATTTATTTATTTGGCTCTGTCAGCTATTAGCTGTGTCAGGGGAAGCACACTGAGTGAAACTGTCCACCTGGCCAGGCATGAGTTGTTTTAAGATAGAAGGTCCTGGTAAGGAATATGGAACTAATAAGCCACCACCAAGCAGAAGAGTTCTGGAAAGGTCAAAAGGTGACATCATGTGTCCAACCACCTCCCAGAATCCTTCTCGTGGCATCCATTTTGGCTGAGAAATGCATGAACCACCAGGAAGGACTCTGAGTCAGAATGATTGGCCAAAGACAACCAGAAAATAATCCCATCACCATAAAACCCAAGACTGCTAGCTATGTGGCAGAACAGTTCTCCTGGGTTCCCTTACCCTACCGCTCTCTGCCTGGGCGCACCTTCCCAATAAAATTTCTTGCTTTGTGAGCACGTGTCTCCTTAGGAAATTCATTTCTGAGTGTTAGAAAAGAGCCCACTTTTGGGCCCTGGAAGGGGGTCCCCCTTCCTGCAATAGTTGCATCATATGGGATCTTCTTTGCATTAGGTGAGATCTTTTGTTACAGCACATGGACTCTAGTTGTGGAGTGGGCTTGGTTCCTTTGCAGTATGTAGGATGGTAGTTCCCTGACCAGTGATCAAACTCACAGCCCTTGCACTGCAAGGCAGATTCTTAAGCATTGGACCACCAGGAAAGTCCCTTGACCCCAATTCTTAACCTCATACTAGGTACCATCATACTGTGCCTTCTGGAGTTTCTCTGGATGCCTTAAAACACAAGTTGCCAGGTAGGCATATACATTGCTCTGGGCTAAAATCTTTGGGCATTGTCCCAAGATAGAGTGTTTCTTTAGCTTGGCTGAGATAGCTGTAAATGCATGATAAAGGACTTTGCATCACTAAAATAAAAAGAAATCCAGGTGAAATGACAAAAACATCTCTGCCCTCATGGAGGTTACACTTTAGTTGGACTGTGGGACACTGTTCACAAGCACATAAATAAAATATATGTTATGACTCATGGAAATAAGTGCTACAGAGAGAAACAAAGCAGAGAAGGGGACAAAAGACATAGACAGCAAAACTATCATTTTAAACAGTGTGTCCTGGGAATTGTGAAATTAGAAGACACATGTGAGCAGACCTAGAGAGTGTACAGAAACCAACCATGAAAAGCCTGGAGGGTTGTCTTTCAAGCAGAAGTGGGTGCTTCCAGTGTGTCTGGTAGTGTGTTCTATGCCGGAGGGGTAGCAAGGAGGCCAGTGTAGCAACAGGGATGTGAGCCAAAGGAAGAGGAGTTGGAGATAAGTACAGAGAATTAGTGAGCAAGACAAGAAAGCAGTGGAGTAAGACTGGAGAAAGAGCAGGTTTGGGGGAAAAGATCAAGAGGTCAGTGTGTAGCATGTTTAGGACCAAGGTACCTACTATTAGCCATCCAAGTGGAATAAGTAGGTTGCTAATGATCAGGAGAAAATTCAAGGAGCAATGACTGAAGGAAGAGCTGTGATTAGCATTGTGCTAAAACCAAAGCCATGTAGGATAGCAGAGTGGATTAAAAATTTTTTTTGTTTGTTCTGCAAAGAGGACTAATGGTCAAATGAAGCAAAGAGACCATGGCACTGGAAAGCTTAGAGCTACCTCTGGGAAAAGAATGGGGCTGGTGAGACATTTAAAGATCCAGATGGAAGCAGTATGTTAATTCTAAGGCAGAAAAAGAAATCTAATCCTAGGGTGGGGAAAGAATTAAATTTGTTGAATTCCAGCTTCAATCCTTCTCATTGTATTTCTCTGTTAAAACCAACAATAGCAACAAAAACAAAACACTCAATTCTTCTGTGAGATGTGAGTGACATTTTGATATGTGTCTATTATAATCTGGGAACACTGAAGAGGCAGAAAGTACTAAGGAAAGGATGCTAAGCACTTTCAAAGCATCCTGTGAGAGCTCCAGCTAGGATGCATAGATTAGGATATGTAATCACTTAGAGACCCTCATCAGACTAAGCCATAAAGGAGGGACGCAGAAATAACCAATTCTCTTCAACAAAAGGCAGCAAAACCCTGGATTTCCTGCTGACCCAACACATACAGAAGATATACACTAAGAGACAGAAAAGAACCACTTTTATTTTGATGAATAAAATTATTCTTCTACTGGATCACTTTCCTTTGTTCTAAAGACTGCATGTGCATGCTCAGCCCCTCAGTCATGTCTGACTCTTTGTGACCTCCTGGACTGTAGCCTGCCAGGCTCCTCTGTCCATGGGATTCTCCTGGCAAGAATACTAGAATAGATCTTCAGAATATGAATGGGTTGCAAATTTCTCCTCCTCCAGAGGATCTTCCCAACCCAGGAGTTAAACCTTCATCTCCTCTGTCTTCTTGCATTGGCAGGTAGATTCTTTAGCACTGAGCCACCTGAGAAAGTCTGTTCTAAAGAGCAGTATTCAGAAAATCTTTCAAGAGTCACAAAAAACAAAACTCTAAAGTCCACTTGTGTAGTAAATTTCATAATGTATCATCTTCAAAATAATTTCTTTTCTCAGTGAACGACTCAAACTTTAGCCTTGTTTAGAGTAATCTAGAATCAAATCTACAGCAGTGAAGTCTGCTTTATGTAGTCGTGAAGTTGCTTCAGTCGTGTCCGACTCTGTGGGACCCCATAGATGGCAGCTCACTAGGTTCCTCTGTCCCTGGGATTCTCCAGGCAAGAATACTGGAGTGGGTTGCCATTTCCTTCTCCAATGCATGAAAGTGAAAAATGAAAGTGAAGTCGTTCATTCATGCCTGACTCTTAGAGATCCCATGGACTGCAGCCTACCAGGCTCCTCCGTCCATGGGATTTTCCAAGCAAGAGTACTGGAATGGGTTGCCATTGTCTTCTCCGAAGATATCAGCTAGTGGCCAGCAAACCAAAATGAATACAGGGACACCTATCCACTATTCCACAAAGCCTTTTTGGGAGGAGAAAGGAAATAGAGTGTCGAGTTCATAAACCTATTGCAAAATATGGACTTCTCTAAATTTGGTCTTTTAAACCTGAAAAGCCATCTACCTTTTAAGACAAAGGAATTTTTTCTACACATCTTTAGAGAAGAGCTGTTTAGTAATGATGCTTAATGTAAAGCAGCTGTTGCTTCTCATAAAGGAGACTTGACAGCACTGCTGGATGAGCCGTGAGTCACACATGAATATGGAATTAGCCAGATGATCATTTGTTCAGCTGTCAAGATCTGTCCCTCAAGAATGAAAGTTTATTATGCATGTGCAGTTTTTGTGAAAACACCAAAGAAGGAAAAGCACTTTTATTATGGACTAGGGACTTCGGATTCATCCTCACTAAGGTAAAACACTATAGAGAACACCTGGTATAGAATTTTTAAAAATTGTTATAGAATGCAACTAGTTCTTCTCTACTGTCCCCAGGATGTGTTTATGAACCAGTGCACTCTGGTCCATTGCAGCATAGATGGCCCTTCCTAGGATCTTCTCCCAATCTGGCTTCTGGAGTAGGGGACTTGTAGTTGAGAACAGAGATGTAGAACTAATTTGACATGACAGATATAGAACTAGATCAAAGAGTTACCCCCTCATATGTTCTATGAATAAATATTAACTTAGCTAAGTTTAAATGACTCTTACACTAGATGAGGTATCTTAGACTGGACTTAGGCAACCCTTCCTTCAGAGAAGAGCATGATGTATAGAAAATGGTCTGAGCGCTTGGGGAGGGGATGAGTTCTCTCAGATCTTTAAATATTTAGATGTATGTCTCTCATTATATCATTAGAAATCACATTCTTCAAAGCTTAGAAAAGATCATGTTCATTAATGAAGCCTGAGAGTTGTCTGAGAGAATGCATTATGTTTTTCCTGAGGAACACACACACAATAACAAAGTGAATTTTGACATTTAAAAAAAAGTTATTATTAATGAACATTTTTTCTTAGAGAGAAATGTCTATGACAGAATAAATATTAATATAAGTAAAGAATGCATTATTCTCAAATCATACAAATCACATTCAAAGCTTGGAAATTAATAGATTTTTAAATGGTTTTAGGCTTCCCTGTTAGCTTAGTTGGTAAAGATTCCACTGCAATGCACGAGCCCCCGGTTTGATTCCTCGGTCAGGAAGATCCGCTGGAGAAGGGATAGGCTACCCACTCCAGTATTCTTGGGCTTCCCTTGTGGCTCAGCTGGAAAAAATTCCACCTGCAATGCAGGAGACCTGGGTTCAATCCCTGGGTTGGGAAGATTCCCCTGGAGAAAGGAAAGGCTACCCACTCCAGTATTCTGACCTAGAGAACTCCATGGACTATCCATGGGGTGGTAAAGAGTTGAGAATGACTGAATGACTTTCACTTTAATGTTTTAAGTCAGTATTGAAGGCAATTTTAAACCTATTCTTTAAATTTAATTTAAAATTTTACACTGTTGATATGAAGACCACATGCTAATAAGAACTTCAATGCTATGAAATACAAACCATGATACTATTGAACGTGTGTAGTTTTAATAAGCTCCTAAAAGTTAACTTGTACAATCTGTGCAGACTGGTTAAGACTCTAAACTTGAGACAGTTGCATTATGCTCTCCAGTTTGTGCTATTCTAAGCTGTTTAGTTTATCATTTCTATGATACTCTAAGTCAAGTGAGGACAGCTTGATTTTGCTGATAGCTGATGAAACTGTAGAATGCTGCATAATTAGATAGAAGGGAAGTATCTATTTAAGAAGGAAAATAAACATCCAGGAAGTTATTCTATAGTGGGAGAACAGTTGGGTAAAGGAATGTGAAAAATATTTCATGCCCTGTTACCCGACTTTTCTAAGAATTTTGATTTAGCTTTTGTTTACAGCATTAAGTTTGGCATTCCTAAAAGACTTTACTTAAATAATTGCCATTTGAACAGTGCTTTATGATTATGAAAGTGCTCCACACATATTGTCTCCTTCAGGACTCCAAAATAACTTATGAGATATATAATGTTGCTACTCATCTTAATAAGGATGCTTTGGCTGCCTGAATTTAAATTATTTTCCCAAGATTATGCATGGTAAGTGATAGAAGTGGCAAGTAAATCTGAAAGTATTCTGCCCTTTTATCAGTGCGATGCTGTCCTTCACTTGGGAATTTCCAAGACTGAAAAGGAGAAGGAGCCATCATCTTGACTTGCCTAAACTATGATAAAATCTCCTTGACTTGTATCTCCCCTTGCAGCCTCTCCTACACAGTGGTGATTTCTAAAGTAGGAGCAATGAATTCACTGCTGATCTGGGATGCTTCAAACATCTTAGCTCAAGAAGAAAGCTCTTAAAAATCAGCCACATATATATGTGTTAACATATGATATTTGTTTTTCTCTTTCTGATTCACTTCACTCTGTATAACAGAATCTAGGTTCATCCATCTGAGTTCAACTGACTCAAATATGTTCCTTTTCATGGCTGAGTAATATAAATATACATGGAATCTAGAAAAATGGTACTGATGAACCTATTTTCAGGGCAGGAATAGAGATGCAGACATGGAGAATGAATTTGTGGACAGGGGGAAGCAGCGGCAAATTGAGAGAATAACACTGAAAGTGAAAGTGAGCATCACTCAGTGGTGTCCCACTCTTTGTGACCCCATTATACAGTCCATGTATTCTCCAGGCCAGAACACTGGAGTGGGTAGCTATTCCCTTCTCCAGAGGATCTTCCCAACCCAGGAATCGAACCTAGGACTCCCCCATTGCAGGTGGATTCTTTACCAGCTGAGCCACAACCCATATATGAAATAGATATCTAGTTGGAAGCTGCTGTATAACGTAAGGAGCACAGTTCAGTGCTCTGAGATGACCTAGAGGGGTGGGGTGTGATGGGGGTTGGTGGAGGGAGGCTCAAGAGGGAAGCAATACACACACACACACACACACACACACACACACACTTAAGGGTGATTAACGTTGTATGGCAGAAACAAATACAACATTGCAAAAGAATTATCTTCCAATTAAAAAAAAAAAAACTAATACAGCCAAACCTCATTTGCAGTAGAAACAATAATGATAGTAGTAATTATTTACATATGTTTCCATTCATTATGTGGCAGACACCATGTCAAACATTATATATATATTATCTCATTTATTCTAACCAGAAAGCTTATGAAGCTGCTGATATTATTATATCCTTCTTCCAGCAGAGGGAATATGGAAAGCTGCAAGACTGTTACCATTTCAGGATGCCTTATCTTCTCTCTCACTAGGTTCATTTCCTTTTCATTAAAAAGGTCAAAAATAGAAGGGTTGGGGGTTTACTGCATCTGAATGTAAAGAAAACTGTTTTCAAGTGAAAAGTAGAAGGGCTGTGACACATCTTGGGATTTGAAGCTAAGGCAGGAGGTAAGTGAATCCCCCAGAGTGAGACAACTCGAGATTCATTCCCTATGGACGTAACCTCCAAAATTTCAGTAGCAGGACAATTGAGAGAAGACACTGGGCCCTGCCCAGATAGAAGATAAGAGACCACATATTTTTCAATCTCAAAGTCAGGAGACTTCTCCTAATACATATGTGCAGAAAGGCTCCTTGGAGTTCAAAAGAGGAGTGATGCTAAGTGATCTTCTACCCATGGGCCTGGCTAAGAAATACGTGCATGCACGCACGCACACACACAAGAGGATACTGAGATATACCAAATATGGACTTACATCCAGGCAAATTAAAATGATTGACCAAAGGAAATCCAGAAGAAATGCCCCATACAAGTAATTCAAACTACCACATGGGCATAACAGCCTAACTTTGCCCATGTGTCTGTCTACATGTACTGTATGTTTTTTCCCTTCCTAATAAATACTTTACTTGTTTCCTACTTTCCATTTTTGTGGAATTTCTGCAAAGATGAAGAACCAGAGTCTTGTTACTGACCATTGGCCTAGTGCTTAGGATTCCGTGCTCTTACTGCTGCAGCCCAGCTTCAGTCTCTGGCAAGGGACCGAAGCCCTGCTTCAAGTGCTGCCGGCTGAAACCACTGGAGATCAAACTGTTTTATAAATTTTGCTTATGATCAAAGAGAAAACTTAGAAAGTTTTGGATTATGAAGAAAATTGCTATCCTCAAAATCCAAGAATGAGGCACAATGGGTACAAGATGACCATAACCTTGATAAATTGGTATAGAACTCAAATTAGTTTACATTAACTACATCCAACTAAATGCTAATTATACAAAATGTTTCTGAAATATTCTAAACAAGCAAAAGTAAAAATAGAGGGGCAATTAAGGAGACAAAAGAAAGAAAAGAAAAATTGGAAATATAATGGGATATGGCTCAAATTAATTTACATAAGTAGATCCAACTGTATACCAGTTATATGAAACACTTCTGAAACATCAGTTCAGTTCATTTGCTCAGTTGTTTCCTACTCTTTGCAACCCCATAGACTGTAGCACACCAGGCTTCCCTGTCTATCACGAACTCCTGGAGCTTGCTCAAACTCAGGTCCGTTGAATTGGCTATGCCATCCAACCATCTCATCCTCTGTTAACCTCTTCTTCTCCTGCCTTCAATCTTTCTCAGCATTAGGGTCTTTTCCAGTGAGTCTGTTCTTTGCATCAGGTGGCCAAAGTATTGGAGTTTCAGCTTCAGCCTCAGTCCTTCCAATGAATATTCAGGACTGATTTCCTTTAGGATAGACTGGTTGGATCTTCTTGCAGTTCAAGGGACTCTCAACACCACAGTTCAAAAGCATCAATTCTTTGGCACTCAGCTTTGTTTATAATACAACTCTGACATCCATACATGACTACTGGAAAAACCATAGCTTTGACTAGATGGACCTTTGTTGGCAAAGTAATGTCTCTGCTTTTTAATATACTGTCTAGGTTGGTCATAGCTTTCCTTCCAAGAAGCAAGCATCTTTGAATTTCATGGTTGCAGTCACCATCTGCAGTGATTTTGGAGCCCAAGAAAATAAAGCCTGTCACTGTTTCCATTGTTTCCCCATCTATTTGCCATGAAGTGATGGGATTGGATGCCATGATCTTAGTTTTCTGAATGATGAGCTTTAAGCCAACATTTTCACTCTCCTCTGAAATTTTGTGAAACATAGTGAACATTTAAAAACAATTTTAAAAAATCAGCAAATGAATACTGGGGAAAAAGAGAAACTGAAGTATAAATATCAAACTGCATTGATACAGCCAAGAGAGAGATTTGATACTTAAACCATAACTGACTTTTCTCTTGAATGATGGAACATGTTTGTGACTAGAGGAACACTGTCTTTATAAAGCTGTATGGTGTTTTTGCAACTAGAGGATGAAAAATAAGAAATCTTAAAAGGAGAGCAGAGTAGTTTATCTTTTGTATAAGTTAGGACCAGAGAGTCTCAGAGCTGGTGTTGGAGGTCTGAGCTAGAAAGAGATCCTTTTAATTATATGAGGGTAGTTAAAAAAAAATATTGCTTGTTATTTATAGCTTCTAAAAGGGATGTTTCCATTTTTACTTATTTCTATTTGAACCATGTAAATGAGCTTGCTCAGCTCCAGGCCCTCTGAAAAATACAGCATAGACACTTGTGTACATGCTTTTGGGTGTGCAGGGCTCCATGTGTGTGACTGTGTGTATGTGTGTTTACTTTGGGTGTTTTGGGTGACTATTGGTCAAATTTTGACTTATCCAAACACCTTCTAAGTTTCTCAAGATTTTGTCCTTTTCCTTTTGGGCTAATAATAGCAATAATAAATTGTGACTGTTAAGTATTATCCTCAGATATGTTACATGAATATCTCTGTGCACCTTTCTTAGGTATGTAACTTTCATGTGATTGTTAGAAATTGGCTATGGAATGCACGTAATTCATCTGAGAAATTTCTATCCAAATTTGTGATGTTGTTGTTACAATAAAGCAGAGAGAATGCAACCATTACACATAAATACAACCATTATGCATACAAATGTTGTAAGATACAGTTAACCTTACCATGCCCAGTAATTTCTGCCTGGAGAGATTATACTACAGTCTAAATGTTCTCCACAACTTTGGATCAGATACTTAGGTTTGAGGAAAGCCCCTGTGCCTGCATCCACACCTCTGCAAACTGAGTCTTTTTCATTTAAATCATTAATAATCTCAAGAAATAGGAAAATATCATAGAATCACAATAAGTGATAAAGGGCATTCTGAATTATAGATACAAGACATACAGACATAGAGGATGCTTATAGTTGCTATTCTCCAATTTTCACCAAGAATAAATATAGAAGCACAAAAATTTACCAGTCTAGATACTAAAGAACATTTTTTCCCCCACCAGTGGTCATAAAATTCTTAATTGATTTAAACTCAAGTAGACAAATAGGCAATCAAACAAATTAGAGAAACAAAATAGATTCTCTACCATCTCTCATCCAAAAGATGAAAGATCTCAATAAACCTTTAGTCTATTTACAGTGATTAGCAAATAATAAGACCATAAAACAAATTATTAATCATTGTGGTCATCAATGAGGCATAATAACTTATCTGCCTTTAACAAACCAAAAATACACCATAACACAAAACAAAATTATTGGAGAGGAGAAATTAAATTTTAGAAAAATCAGCCAAGTTCCACTATGATTTGGAATCACCATAAAGAGACTTGCCCACTTCTCTGGTAGAGAAGTTTATACAGTTCTGTTAGGTAAATCCATTGAGTATCTCTGAGGAAGACTTCTAAAATTAGATAAAATTATGATATTTAAGCTTAGCACAAAAATAAGAAAATAATTCAATAAAAGGTGAAACAGCCTCAAGTTTGTAGAGTATATAGTATAATTTAATATATATTAACGGAGACATTTGGAGAAGGAAATGGCAATCCACTCCAGTATTCTTGCCTGGAGAATCCCAGGGACAGAGGAGCCTGGTGGGCTGCCATCTATGGGGTCTTGCAGAATTGGACACGACTGAAGCAACTTAGCAGCAGCAGCAACAGAGATATTACAGATCAGTGGAAAAAATAAGAATTATTCAATAAAAGACTGAGAGATTTAGTTATTTAGAAAGAAAATAAAATTAAGTCGTAGTCTTATACTATCTGCTGCTGCTAAGTCGCTTCAGTCATGTCCGACTCTGTGCGACCCCATAGATGGCAGCCCACCAGGCTCTTCCGCCCCTGGGATTCTCCAGGCAAGAACACTGGAGTGGGTTGCCATTTCCTTCTCCAATGCATGAAAGTGAAAAGTGAAAGTGAAGTCGCTCAGTCGTGTCCGACTCTGTGCGACCCCATGGACTGTAGCCCACCAGGCTCCTTCATCCATGGGATTTTCCAGGTAAGAGTACTGGAGTGGGGTGCCATTGTCTTCTCCCTTATACTGTCTAACACAATCCAGTTCAAATTTATCAACTGACAAAATTTAAACAATCAATCATTTAAAAAACTATCAGACAAAAAACAATCTGTTTTTACACTGGGGGAAGACTTTATAATATAACTTTTTTTTTTTTTTAAGTCAGATAAGTAAGCTTGATTCTATGGTACTCTTGGCCTGTGGCATATTCTGGTCTTTGGTAACTTCTAAGCTCTCATTTTATTCCTTTTGTTTGTTTGTTTGTTTGCTCTAATGTTCATGTTTCATATTCCTTCCCACCCAGAAAATAGTTTTATGCTTTCAAATATTGGTATTTTCCATTTATATGTTTACATGTATACATGCTTTTTAGTCTTCATGAATGCCTTTGTTATATATCTCATTATTCTGTTTTCCTTACTCAGTATCACATTTTTAAAATTTTGCCTGTTGCCATGTATACTATTATGACATTGCTTCAAACTGCTGCATGATACTCCATGTTGGGTGGGCATGGAGTGATTTTGTGTTTTGTTTTTGGTTTAATAAAGGAGAATAAGTTGTTGTTCCCCATTGGTGAAAGCAATGATTAAAGATTTGGTTTTATGCTCTGATTATTTGATGAGCACTGTAAATGGATCAATGGTTTACAGATATCTTTCATCTCTTGAATGAGAGATAAACAATAATTTTTGTTGTTATTGATTACTTTGACTGCCTACTTGTCTGTTTGAATTCAGTAGACCCTTTGAAGTGCTACTGACTGCATTTCAATTATATCCAACTTCTGAAACACAGTTACACCTAAATGATTTCATAGATGGTCCTCTGTGCACCTGCATGAGTGTTTCTTTGGCATATATACCCAGGGATATATAGTGTAGGGAAAGCTTATGTTTAATTTGAATAGATGGTGTCAGTTTATACTACAGAATGATTAGAATCATCCAAATGACTTTGATAACCTTACAAATGGTATAAATATACTAGCAATCTTTACCTAAGTGAGGCTACAGGAATAGAAAGAAGTTGTTAGATGTTAGTTAATCTCAGTTGGTAAAAGGGGTGAAATCTCTTGTCTATCACTATAACGATGCTGCATTATTAACCACCCTTAAATCAATGGCATATAAGCAAAGGCCTTTCTTTCCTTATGCACAAGTTTGTCTGGGGCTGCTCTGCTTGAGTCTACAGATCACTTGGATTTGCTTCCAGATTCTGGGTTACCTTCTGATCAGTTTTAGTCATCTCTTCTCTTTCTTTGGATACACAGTTACCTGAGGCAAGCTATTGGTGGATGATAATTCTGAGTAGGAGAACGAGAGGATCATTAAGGCCTTAGCTTAGAACAACCTGTTAGGTAGGAAGTCAGGCATGAGCAATGAGGGGTGGCCTGGCTGAAAGGGATCCAGGTGATCCCTAAACTCTCTAAACTGATCTCTAAACTCCATCCCAGATACACCCAGGAGAGCTCACAGATATGCTACAGAATAACCACAGAGACTTTCAACTCCTGCACCCTAGGCACACAGTGCATACAAAATAACCATAGGGACTTCTCCAAGTGACCTTAGGTAGGTAGTTAGCAGTCCATTAATGGCTCATGAATATTCTACATCTAATTATAGAAGACTGAATTATGGGAAGCCATAAACAGCACAGCCTGCTGTTAAAACTTGCAATTGTCTATTGGCCTTGAGTTTATGCCTATTTGCATTCCCTTTCATTGACTGGTGGTGGATGAAGCCTTACTTTGCACCAGGCATAACCAAAAGGAGATGACTGGAAGTATAAATAGGGGAAACCAAGAGGACTTGACAAGAAGAACAAGAAGGACTTCTATGGAGTTAAGCTTATTCTCATACCTTGGGAATCTCTGTCTAATAAAAAATCTGTTTGAACTGAACTGAGGTATAACTTATATATTCAATGCTCTTTAGTCAATTGCTCCAAGTTGTTGTGAGGAGATAAAAACCAAGGCAAAGAAATAAACTGGCATGACAGATCCTTATTTTTGTAACTAAGACGTATAAGGGGTTGGAGACCATAAGAAAAATTGGACCTGGCAGAATAAATGCCCTTTAATTCAAATTCTCTTTTTAAGTAGAAATACTTAACAGACTTTTTTCTGTCCCCTTAAAGCATTCCACATTTCTTTGAGAGTTAGGGGCACTGGGACTAAATGAGTCCCTTGGTTTGTGGGGCTCAGTTATGACAGAGTTTGAGCAGCACTGTGAAAATTATCCTAGCTTTTCTCTTTTACCTCTGAATTATGTTCCTATTAATTAAATTAAGCAGAATGAAATGTAAAATAATTGAATGACTATGCCTTAATTAAAAAGAAAGAAAAAAGAGCACTTTCTTTCTCATTGTTTTTCATTTGGAAAAAGCAATTAGTTAAATTTTAGAATACTTCTAGTTTAATCAGAACTACAATGATATTAATTTATTCAATCCTAAAAGCATGGGCTTGGTAAGATTAATTCATTTTTAAACATCAGATTCATTCATCAGTATATGCAAATGATCTCACATATAACACTATCTTTCCCATTCATGCCTGTTCTATATGCAACTACATAAGCAACACTTTACTGTCAACAGCTGAACAAATGAGATCTCAATCTATGTTCAAAAGAAATCTTGATTAAAAATATTTAATGACTTTATATACTTTCTTGAATGCCTGCCTAAATGATTCTTACAAATTCAAGTTTCTTCTATTTTAAGAAGGGCAAAATTGTTGGAGTTGGTGAGGCATTGTTGAGAGAAACATGATTATAACAAGACCCCCAGACTCATCACCTCAGCATTCCAAACAGAAGTATCTAGCACTTAAAACATCCCTATCCTTTAACCATAAATTTAAAAATGTCCTCAGGAGATTTCCCTGGTGGTCCAGTGACTAAGACTCCACACACCCAATGTAAGGGGTCCAGGTTTTATCCCTGGTCAGGGTACTACATCCCACATGCCCCACCCAAGTGTTCCCATGTAGCAACTAAAGATCCCTCATACCTCAAGGAAGACCTATGGCAGAAAAAAAAAAAAAAAAACAACCCATTCAGTATGGTGGTTGATCTCAGTTATCAGATTTTTATCAGCGATCAGGACTTAAAAATATTTTCTGAATACAAAGAACCTCTCACTGGTAGAGCTATGTTCAGCACGACACTCCTTTGCTTGGTTTACATTATATCTGCTCTTTCATCCCATTTCTGAAATGGGGCCAAAGTCTCTCCTGAAGTGTTTAGTAATCCATACTAGAAACTCATGAAAGACACATGTACAGCCATGGCTGATTCATGTCAATGTATGGCAAAAACCACCACAATATTGTAAAATAGTTAGCCTCTAATTAAAAGGAAAAAAAAGAAAAAAAGACTGAATCCTGCTTTCCTCATGTGTTCTATCTCTGTCCTCAGAAAAATAATCACAGCTAAAACTGCTGTGGACTCTGGAGGAAATTTTCCCAACTAGCAATTGATATTCTCAAAGGAATGCTTTTAAGCCCAATTTTACTGCTAGTATTTTCACTTCTATCAGTGTTCATTACAAAATTAACAGTGACAATTATTTGCATATTTTTTCATTATTTCCTTCCAAGTAACTCAGTCACTGCCTGCAATGCAGGAGACCTGGGTTTAATCCCTGGGTTGGGAAGATCCCCTGGAGGAGGGCATGGCAACCCACTTCAGTATTCTTGCATGGAAAATCCCCATGGACAGAGGAGCCTGGCGGCCTATAGACCATAGGGTCCCAAACAGTTGACTACAAGTGACCAACTAAGCACAGCACAGCACAGCTCAGTCACACCCACCTGACAGAGCTTGACTCTAAGTTCCTACCTTTACAGAGAGATGTGTGCACAGTGGGTGCAATGAAGGTAAGACTTTTCATCTAACAGATGGAAGATACTATCAGTCTAACCTTCAAGGTCCGTGGAATCAAACAACTCGTTACTAGAGGTGGTGATCAAATTGGTAACATGGCCTTTAATGGATTTCATCTCCTTCCCACTTTCATTCTTCTGTTCCTAATTCCTCCTCCCTGTGATGGGCTCTAAAATTAATCATTTGCATTTAATTTTTTCTCTCAAGTTCTACTTTTGTGAGAACTCAAACTAAACCCATACCTTCACTTCTCATTATTTCCCTTCTGTTGATTTGTCTGTTTATCTTTCTATTTACTCATCTGTCTTAGAGACATTGTGTTTAGATGAAAATTATGGCACTGAGAGAAATAATATTAGTAGTATGTAATGGTAATAAATGTCAAGATATAAATACTTTTAATAGTGTAAGTATACTCTTCCAGGATTTTTCTTCAGAATATTTAAATATTTATGCATCTATAGGATATTTTTACAAAAAAAAAATGGGACCCTACTATCTTATAGCCACACATATACATATATAGAGAGACTCTGCTTTTCAACTTAACATGGTATTTATTTCAATAACTCTAGACATAGAATGTTTTCATAGCTGCATTGGTAATACTGCAATATTTGGAGGGCTTATGCCTATATTTTTAAAATAATTTCTTGCATTTAAATATTCATTTTACTTCTAATTTTTTACTCTTATAAAATTCTACTATCAAAGTTTCAATTTATATGCATCTATGCTCAATTAAACAAAGTATTTCCTTTACATAAATTTCTGTGTGAACACTATACACTTTTCATGGAAAATCTGTACCAGTCGAAATCTCATCAGAAGTAGCTTATGAAATACATGTTTCATCATACTCTCACTGCTAACATTATTCATTTTCTCAGGTAGTTTGACAAAAATACATAAAATGGTAGAAAATAGAGATACATACATAAATAAATTATTTAATTTATATTTGTTTGATTGTTATTGAATTATCACTCATTTTCATATTTGGCCACTTCTTTGCATGTTGTTCTTTTTGAAATGCTTGTTCATCTAGTAGTTTCATAATAAGATTTTAAACAAATTATTCATGTCAATGGCAAATAATATTTATTGAGACTTCCTAGATAGGGCTAGATAGGGCTTCCTGATAACTCTGCTGGTAAAGAATCCACCTGCAATGCAGGAGACCCCGGTTCGATTGCTGGGTCAAGAAGATCTTCCTGAGAAGGCATAGGCTACTAACTCCAATATTCTTGGGCTCCCCTGGTGTCTCAGACAGTAAAGAATCTGCCTGCAATGTGGGAGATCTGGGTTTGATCCCTGGGTTGGGAAGATCCCCTGGAGGAGGGCATAACAACCCACTTCAGTATTCTTGCATGGAGAATGCCCACAGACAGAGGAGTGTGGCGGGCTGCAGTCTATGGCATCACAAACAGTTGGACATGAGTGAGGGATTAAGAACAGCACATATGCTAGATAATATGTATTCAGTTCAGTTCAGTTCAGATCAGTCGCTCAGTCGCGTCTGACTCTGTGACCCCATGAATCGCAGCACGCCAGGCCTCCCTGTCCATCACCATCTCCCGGAGTTCACTCAAACTCACGTCCATCCAGTCGGTGATGCCATCCAGCCATCTCATCCTCTGTCATCCCGTTTTCCTCCTGCTCCCAATCCCTCCCAGCGTCAGAGTCTTTACCAATGAGTCAACTCTTCGCATGAGGTGGCCAAAGTACTGGACTTTCAGCTTTAGCATCATTTCTTCCAAAGAACACCCAGGGCTGATCTGTTTCAGAATGAACTGGTTGGATCTCCTTGCAGTCCAAGGGACTCTCAAGAGTCTTCTCCAACACCACAGTTCAAAAGCATCAATTCTTTGGCGCTCAGCCTTCTTCACAGTCCAACTCTCACATCCATACATGACCCCTGGAAAAACCATAGCCTTGACAAGATGGACCTTTGTTGGCAAAGTAATGTCTCTGCTTTTCAACATGCTATCTAGGTTGGACATAACCTTTCTTCCAAGGAGTAAGCGTCTTTAATTTCATGGTGCAGTCACCATCTGCAGTGATTTTGGAGCCCCAAGAGATAAAATCTGACACTGTTTCCATTGTTTCCCCTATTTCCCATGAAGTGATGGGACCAGATGCCATGATCTTTGTTTTCTGAATGTTGAGCTTTAAGCCAACTTTTTCATTCTCCTCTTTCACTTTCATCAAGAGGCTTTTTAGCTCCTCTTCACTTTCTGCCATAAGGGTGGTGTCATCTGCATATCTGAGGTTATTGATATTTCTCCCGGCAATCTTGATTACAGCTTGTGCTTCTTCCAGTCTAGCGTTTCTCATGATGTTCTCTGCATAGAACTTAAATAATCAGGGTGACAATATACAGCCTTGACATACTCCTTCTCCTATTTGGAACCAGCCTGTTATTCCATGTCCAGTTCTAACTGTTGCTTCCTAATTTGCATATAGGTTTCTCAAGAGGCAGGTCAGGTGGTCTGATATTCCCATCTCTTTCAGAATTTTCCACAGTTTATTGTGATCCACACAGTCAAAGGCTTTGGCATAGTCAATAAAGCAGAAATAGATGTTTTCTTGGAACTCTCTTGCCTTTTCCATGATCCAGCGGATTTGGCAATTTGATCTCTGGGTCCTCTGCCTTTTCTAAAACCAGCTTGAACATCAGGAAGTTCATGGTTCACGTATTGCTGAAGCCTGGCTTGGAGAATTTTGAGCATTACTTTACTAGCGTGTGAGATGAGTGCAATTGTGCAGTAGTTTGAGCATTCTTTGGCATTGCCTTTCTTTGGGATTAGAATTAAAACTGATCTTTTCCAGTCCTGTGGCCGCTGCTGAGTTTTCCAAATTTGCTGACATATTGAGTGAAGCACTCTCACAGCATCATCTTTCAGGATTTGAAACAGCTCAACTGGAATTCCATCACCTCTACTAGCTTTGTTCGTAGTAATGCTTTCTAAGGCCCACTTGACTTCACATTCCAGGATGTCTGGCTCTAGGTGAGTGATCACACCCTCGTGATTATCTTGGTTGTGAATATATTTTTTGTACAGTTCCTCTGTGTATTCTTGCCACCTCTTCTTAATATCTTCTGCTTCTGTTAGGTCCATACCATTTCTGTGCTTTATCAAGCCCATCTTTGTATGAAATATGTTTTAGGAGCTGCAAATGCCACTGTGAAGATAAAACATGTTCCCTCCCCTATGGTGCTTCACGCCTAAAAAAGAAGAGAGACACTAAAAACACAGTCAGGTTGGTAAATGATTCCCTGGCACAGAAAATATGGTGAGAGACATCAGAGAATCAGGCTACGAGAAAATACCACATAAAAAAGGAAGGCTTACATTGAGATTGAAGAGTAAATGGCAATTAAACTCCAATTAAAATAAATAAATTTATATTAAAAAAAGAGTGAATGGGAATCAACCAGGTGAAGAAGAAATGAAGAATTATTCATGGAGTAGGAAAAGGCATAAAGACCTAGAGGAGGAAGTGCTTCATGTTGGAATATATTAACCATTTGTCACTATATCTATGTATCTTTATCTCTATATATCAAACAGCTTTTTAAGGTAATTTTAAGCCATTTTTGCCAAAAGAAAGCTTTAAAAATTCTTAATGTCAAATGCTTTCCCTTATGATTTTGCTTTTTGTTGTAATACCTTGGTCGTCCAATACTATTATAAGGTTGAATTATCACTCATATTTCCTTACAGAACTTTATATATATATATACATATATATATATGTATATATATATATGTATATATATATGTGTATATATATATATATATATATATATATATATATATATATGAAGGCAATGGCAACCCACTACAGTACTCTTGCCTGGAAAATCCCATGGATGGGGGAGCCTGGTAGGCAGCAGTCCATGGAGTCGCTAAGAGTTGGACACGACTGAATGACTTCACTTTCACTTTTCATTTTCATGCATTGGAGAAGGAAATGGCAACCCACTCCAGTGTTCTTGCCTGGAGAATCCCAGGGACAGGCGAGCCTGGTGGACTGCAATCTATGGGGTCGCAGAGAATCGGACATGACTGAAGCGACTTAGCGGCAGCATATATATTTATTTTGCTATGTAGAATCTACGTAGAAGTGAAAGGAAAAGGAGAAAAGGAAAGATATACCCATTTGAATGCAGAGTTGCAAAGAATAGCAAGGAGAAATAAGAAAGCCATTCTCAGTGATCTATGCAAAGAAAGAGAGGAAAACAATAGAATGAGAAAGACTAGGACCTGGATCTCCTACGTTGTAGGCAGACGCTTTACTGTCTGAGCCACCAGGGAAGTCCAGAGTAATAGATCTCTTCAAGAAAGTTAGAGATAGCAAGGGAACATTTCATGCAAAGATGGGCACAATAAAAGACAGAAATTGTATGGACCTAAAAGAAGCAGAAGATATTAAGAAGTGGTGGCAAGAAGACACAGAAGAACTATACAAAAAAGATCTTCATGACCCAGATAACCATGGTGGTGTGGTCACTCACCTAGAACCAGACATCCAGGAATGCAAAGTCAAGTGGGCCTTAAGAAGCATCACTACGAACAAAGCTAGTGGAGGTGATGGAATTCCAGTTGAGCTCTTTCAAATCCTAAAGGATGATGCTGTGATGGTGCTTCACTCAATATGCCTGCGAATTTGGAAAACTCAGGAGTGCCACAGGACTGGAAAAATTCAGTTTTCATTCCAATCCCAAAGAAAGGCAATGCCAAAGAATGCTCAAACTACTGCACAATTGCACTCATCTCATACGTTAGCAAAGTAATGCTCAAAATTATCCAAGCCAGGCTTCAACAGTACATGAACTTCCAGATATTCAGGTTGGATTTAGAAAAGGCAGAGGACCCAGAGATCCAATTGCCAATTTCAACATCATTGAATGGATCATTGAAAAAGAAAGAGAGCTCCAGAAAAAGACCTACTTCTGTTTTATTGAATATGCCAAAGTCTTTGACTGTGTAGATCACAAAAAACTGGAAATTCTTTTTTAAAATTTTTAATGTTTTACTTTATTTTACTTTATAATACTGTATTGGTTTTGCCATACATCAACATGAATCCACCACGGATGTACATGAGTTCCCAATCCTGATTCCCCCTCCCACCTCCCTCCCTGTACCATCTCTCTGGGTCATCCCAGTGCACCAGCCCCAAGCATCCTGTATCCTGCATCAAACCTAGACTGGTGATTCGTTTCTTACATGATATTATACATGATTCAATGCCATTCTCCCAAATCATCCCACCCTCACCCTCTCCCACAGAGTCCAAAAATCTGTTCTATATATCTGTGTCTCTTCTACTGTCTCACATACAGGGTTATTGTTACCATCTTTCTAAATTCCATATATATGTGTTAGTATACTGTATTGGTGTTTTTCTTTCTGGCTTACTTCACTCTGTATAATTGGTTCCAGTTTCATCCACCTCATTAGAACTGATTCAAATGTATTCTTTTTAATGGCTGAGTAATACTCCATTTTGTATATGTACCACAGCTTTCTTATCCATTCATCTGCTGATGGACATTTAGGTTGCTTCCATGTCCTGGCTATTATAAACAGTGCCATGATGAACATTGGGGTACATGTGTCTCTTTCAATTCTGGTTTCCTTGGTGTGTATGCCCAGCAGTGGGATTGCTGGGTCATAAGGCAGTTCTTTTTCCAGTTTTTAAAGGAATCTCCACACTGTTCTTCATAGTGGCTGTACTAGTTTGCATTCCCACCAGCACTGTAAGAGTGTTCCCTTTTCTCCACACCCTCTCCAGCATTTATTGCTTGTATACTTTTGGATCACAGCCATTCTGACTCGTGTGAAACGGTACCTCATTGTGATCTTGATTTGCATTTCTCTGATAATGAGTGATGTTGAGCATCTTTTCATGTGTTTGTTAGCCATCTGTAAGTCTTCTTTGGAGACATGTCTATTTAGTTCTTTGACCCATTTTTTGATTGGGTCATTTATTTTTCTGGAATTGAGCTGCAGGAGTTGCTTGTATATTTTTGAGATTAGTTGTTTGTCAGTTGCTTAATTTGCTATTATTTTCTCCCATTCAGAAAGCTGTCTTTTCACCTTGCTTATATTTTCCTTTGTTGTGCAGAAGCTTTTAATTTTAATTAGATCCCATCTGTTTATTTTTGCTTTTATTTCCAGAATTCTGGGAGGTGGGTCATAGAGGATCCTGCTGTGATTTATGTCATGGGTATTTTGCCTATGTTGTCCTCTAGGAGTTTTATAGTTTCTGGTCTTACATTTAGATCTTTAATTCATTTTGAGTTTATTTTTGTGTATGGTGTTAGAAAGTGATCTAGTTTCATTCTTTTACAAGTGGTTGACCAGTTTTCCCAGCACCACTTGTTAAAGTGATTGTCTTTAATCCATTGTATATTCTTTAAGAGAAGGAAATACCAGAACACCTCACCTGCCTCCTGAGAAATCTATATGCAGGTCAAGAAGCAACATTTAGAACTGGACATGGAACAACAGACTGGTTCCAAATCAGGAAAGGAGTATGTCAAGGGTGTATATTGTCACTCTGCTTATGTAACTCATGTGCAGAGTAAATCATATGAAATGCTGGGCTGGATGAAGTACAAGCTGGAAATAAGATTTCCGGGAGAAATATCAGTAACCCCAGATATGCAGATGACACTACCCTTATGGAAGAAATTGAAGAAGATTTAAAGAGCCTTTTGATGAAGGTGAAAGAGGAGAGTGAAAAAGTTGGCTTAAAGCTCAGCATTCAGAAAACTAAGTTCATGGCAACCAGTCCCATCCTTTCATGGCAAATAGATGGGGAAACAATGGAAACAGTCACAGACTTTCTTTTCTTGGGCTCCAAAATCACTGCAGATGGTGATTGCAGCCCTGAAATTCAGAGATGCTTGCTCATTGGAAGGAAAGCTATGAGCAACATAGATAGCATATTAAAAAGCAGAGGCATTACTTTGCCAACAAAGGTCAAAGTTATGGTTTTTCCAGTAGTCATGTATAGATGTAGGAGTTAGAGTATAAGCGAAGCTGAGTGCCAAAAAATTGATGCTTTTGAACTGTGGTGTTGGAGAAGACTCTTCAGGGTCCCTTGGACTGCAAGGAGATCCAACCAGTTCATCCTAAAGGAAATCAGTCCTGAATATTCTTTGGGAGGACTGATGCTAAGGCTGAAACTCCAATACTTTGGCCACGTGATACAAATAACAGACTCACTGGAAAAGACCTTGAAGCTGAGAAAGATTTAAGGCAGGAGAAGAAGGGGATGACAGAGGATGAGATTGGTGGATGGTATCATTGACTCGATGGACATGACTTTGAACAAGCTCCAGGAGTTGGTGATGGATAGGGAAGCCTGGTGTGCTGCAGTCCATGGGGTTGCAAAGAGTCAGAAATGACTGAGCGACTGAACTGACTAACTGATCTTAGTTGTGGCACTTGGGATTTCATTATTATGTGGGAACTGTTTAGTTGAGATAAGGGAAATCTTTAGTTACAGCGTGTGTGATCTTGAGCCCCCATCAGGGACTGAAGCCAGGCCTCCTGCATTTGAAATGTGGAGTCTAAGCCACTAAACCACCAGAGAAGTCCTCCTTGCAGTACTTTAAATATTTTATTTTCTTTCAAACTTCATCAACTTTGGAACGTATTTGGTTGTAGAGTTTTAAAATGGATATCTCTCTCTTTAAAAAAAAAAATATTTTACTTTACAATACTGTATTGGTTTTGCCATACATCAAGACGAATCCACCACGGGTGTACATGAGTTCCCAAACCTGAACCTCCCTCCCATTTCCCTCCCCATACCATTTCTCTGGGTCATCCCAGTGCACCAGCCCCAAGCATCCTATATCCTGCATCGAACCTAGACTGACGATTTGTTTTTAAGATGAATTTATAATCATTTTATTTTCAAGCTTACATTATCCAAAAGATTCTTATAGCTAACCATAAAATTTTCTTGAAGCCAGTGTATATCTTCTGTCACACACTGGTTCAAATCACAGTAATCAAACACCGCCAAACATTACCAAGTCTCTTTCTCTGGCCCAATATATGCTGCTTTCTGCTTCTCACTCCTAAAAGACATCTTAATCATTTTATAAAATCCTTACAAAGTACTTGGTTCATGATAGTTTCCCTAAATTAATATTTTTATTAATATTAATAAAAATAATACTTTTACTAGTCAACTGTGAAAGTGACAAGTTAGAGAACAGAAATTAATATTCATTTGGTATTCTTTGGCAGTATGTGATTCGACAAAAGTGTTTAGTAATTTTTTATAATATCTCAAAAATAAAACCAAAGAATTCACCCATTGGTTAAACTTAGACTGCATGAAATTGGCACAGTGAAACAAACAAAATCATTCAGAAAGGGTACATCATCAAAATAAGATAATTTGTATAGCCGGTTTCCACAAGGAGGATTAGATTCTCCCTTAAAGCAAAGATAATTTGTTGATCTTGAGAAACACAAAATACCTTTGCTTGTAGAAGCTTGAAGTCTGGCAGATGGTCACAAAATATTACCAGAAATATGAAATAAACATTGTCAAATGCATTCCATTTTTACAGCCAGCTCAACCAAAGTAACTTACAAAAATCTAGGGTCATTAAACTATATAACTAAAAATGTTATTATTTTGATGACAGTAATAAAAATGCAGTTATTTCCCCCTTTAATTTTGTTTTCTAATTTTAAATACATTTTACATAAACTCTCAAATTGCCCGGGAGATAACATTAGCTTTCATATTAAAAATATGAAAAAAGAAGTGATTACTTTTTTCCTTAAGAATTATTGTCTGTGATGAATGACAAGATGCAGGCATAGAATGCAGTCACATTATAAATACCTATCCCTTCTCACATGAGGTTTAGATCCTAATTAATTCGGTGGGGTGGAAGAAGGAGGGTTGATGTTAGGAATGAAAAAAGTGATTAATTTGTCACACTGATCTGAGGATCAGTCATTTCCTTTTGATGGGGAATCCACAGCCATGAAGCAATGATTAGCAGAACCTGTAGCAAAGTCTAGATTCAAACTTAGAAATGGCTCAAGAAAGACAGAGAGTCTTGAGTCTTAGGAAGCTAGTGGAACTCATGAGGAGCTGCCAATGCCACATCCGAGAAGATCAGCACCAGAAAAATATAAACCGTTTGGCCTAACTGCACAGTTTTGGCCAGGAATCATCCTAGTCCTTTGGCAAAATGTACTCTTGTACACTGTCTTGTCCGAAGAATTGCCACACATCTCCCTGGTCTGAGCTTTTGCAACATGTTGTGTATTTTTGAGAAAGGAAGGGCTTGGAGCCATAAACAGAAGAGGCAGCTGAGATAGAGCTGGACTACCAGGTACTCAGTGATAAAGAATCTGCCTGCCAGTGCAGGAGACATGGGTTTCATCCCTGGATTGGGAAAGACCCATGCAGGAGGAAATGGCAATCCACTCCAGTATTCTTGTCTGGGAAATCCCATAGACAGAGAAGCCTAGAGGCTACAGTTCAAGGGGTCATGAAGAGCTTGGACAGGTTTGAGCAACTGAGCATGCATACACACATGCTGTAGAAAACTGCTTTTGCTCATGAGCACAGGGGTGCTTGGTGGGGTGCATGAGGACAATGTACTCTAAAATAATACCTTTCTTTTATCATTTATCTTCCTGAATAATATAAATATCCACTTTAAGGTAAGATGTAGTATTTGCCAAAATTGTAAACCACACTGAAGGGTCAATTCTGGCATTTAGCAAAACTTCTCCTCCCCCTCCCCCATCTAATCTAGTATTTAGTTGTCTAAACTTTTTGTTATGTGGTCTAGCATCTATGTTAAGACTAGAATGAGAAAAAATACAGAGAGAGCAGAGGAGTATAGAAAGAGAAATGAGGGGCTGTATTCCGTTGCTAAGACTTTTAAATTGCAAGTAGGGGGGATTATCTTGGAAGACAAAAAATATCTCAAATTATTAAAATTTGTTTCTTGTGTCCTTTTATGATGTACATCACCTTCCTGGCTCTAAATTGCTGTTCTCTTCACTACAAGCCAGTCTGCAGCTCTTCCATTGACTGGAGCATTTGCCAAACCTGTTCTATTCATCCCCTGATGTCAGTTTGCTATAAAAGCAAGGCACTAGATGTGCTAGTGAACTGATGCAAGTTCTGATGTAAGAGATGCCTCAACCTGTAAGATGCTCAGGAATGCACTCAGTACCAGCCCTCACCACACAAAATGGTGGTACCCATTCTCTTCTCAAACCAATTATGGAGCCACCACTGATATTGTTGGTATCTCCATTTATATCTTATACAAGGAAACAAACAAGAAACTTATGGACTTGTCCAAAAGATAGTGCATTTCAAGGTGGAGCCCCTTACATGACAAAGTAATAAAAGGTACTTCACTAACCCTATTCATGTTGGCTCTTACAGGGCAGAAGAAGCACTGTGGCTGAATCAAAATCCACAACTCTTAGGAAGAACATAATGCTTCTGATGATGTCAGTTATTCAAGAGAGGATTGAAAACTATGAATGACTGCTAGCATTTTCTCAATAAAATGCTAAATAACCCAAGGATATCATTTTAACAAGCAGAGAGGAGGTGATTGTGAGCCACACACTTGATAAGGAATGCCAAGGTGACAATGGTTTTATTACTGATGATTAACACTGACAGCTTTCCAGGGAAATGTTTTGACTGACTGCATCACCAAGCTCATTAATGAATTCGAAATTGAGATTAATTCTAAATAAGACTGCAACTGAGAGGAGGAAAGTCAAGTTCCAATAATCAGCTCCCTTTCGGCAGAAGTCTAAACATCAGAGGACCATGCAGATATAACAACAGCTGCCTCTTATTTTTTATCAGGTGTTGGCAAGGAAGCAATTATGGACATGTGCAGACAAATAGACCATGATTCCTGCCTGCCCAACACTTGGGAGAGTTGTTGCAGAATCCCGAGATAACTGAAATTGACTCTGTTGATAGGTAAATAGGCCTCTAGAAGAGAATATCCAGGGGCAGGCAGCCTCTTCATACCAAACATCATGCTTGATGTCTTCTGATTAGAAAGCTCCTTATATAACCTTTGTAATGCTGCTTCCGCCTGAGGACACTGCTCCAACCCTATCTGCTCCTCACCCGTGGATTCTAGATCTGAGCTCCAACAAAGTTGGGCTTACTTTTGAAAATGGGCTTCCCTGGTGGCTCAGATGATAAAAAATCTGCCTGCAATGCAGGAGACCTGGGTTTGATCTTTGGGTAAAAAAGATCCCCTGCAAAGAAGGGAATTGAAACCCACTTCAGTATTCTTGCTTGGGAAATCCTGTGGACAGAGGAGCCTGGTGGGCTACAGTCCATAGGATCGCAAAGAGTTGGATACAACTTAGCGACTAAACGAAAACAACAACAACCTGTACTGCATATCATAACCCAGTTCACACTCTGGTCTTAAGAGACTTTGGGCTTCTGCAACAATAATCCCGTGGATTATGCCTCGTTATACCTGACATTGTTTTGTTTTATAGAAGGAGATTAATTGGTTGCCAGATCAGTGATCACAAGATAAATGAAGACATAATGAAAATAGCAAAAAGGAACAAGAAATTCAAGATTGTATTGCCATACTTTATCTCAGTGGACTTCTGTGATATCCTCATGTCAAAAAAATATTAATTTATGCCTGTACATTCTAAGTGCAAGCTATTAATTTGTTTTTGTGGTTTCTAGATAAACAGAGATGAGGTGGGGGAAAATAAGGTAACTACAAGAGAGTAAGCAAAGGGACTAGGACCAGGAGGCTAAGCAAGTTTCACTTCATTTGCCAACTCCATTTCATTTTTAGGGATTTCCTGAAGCACTAGGTGGCCAAAAAGTGTGAGGCTGTATCCAGACTAAGCCAAAAAGAGGCAAAGGCTGACTAGTGATGTTGTAAAGGGCTTGGGTCAGGGAGAAAGTAGAGAAGGAAGAGTTAGGAGTAAAACTTGGATCCTGTATTTACTATCCCTTGATGAAGAGAGTGGTATTGCATGTTAAGGACTGGAGTACATAACTGTGCTAACAAATCATAAATAGCTCACTCATAAAATATTTTGAATCTTACTGAATAAGGACATGCCTGCTGCTTTTGCACATTGAGCTACATAACAACTTAAGACTTGAGCTGAATTCACAGAGACCAACATAGCATCATATGGAAAGAGATTCATTTAATAGGCTTCCAGGAGAATATATTGTTTGTTTGTAATGTGATGTATTGTTTGAAAAAGGAAATCTTTTAATCTATACTTGATTTCTTATGTCAACAGTAAATTTTTAAAGAATGAAAAATAACTCCATTTGAAATCAAAAGCAAAGGCAACAAAATAAACAGTGTAACTACATCAAACTAAAAAGCTTCTTCACAGTACATATCATTAAAATAGAATATTATTTTACTTTTAGGTGTATGACAAAAAGATTGAATATTTGTATGTATTGCAATAGTATCATACAGTAAGCTTAGTTGACATCTGTTACCATATATAGCTACAGAATTTTTTTTTCTTATGAGAAACTTTAAGATCTACTCTTTCAGCAACTTTCAAATTTGTAATACAGTATTATTAGCTGTACATTGGTATGTGTATAGTCTCCATGCTATACATTACCTCCTAGGGCATTTTGATTTCATCACTGGAAGACTGGAGGTTTATGCCTTTGATTCCTGTCACCTGTCCTGCCCACCTCCCATCTGTGCCTCTGGTAGCTACTGCCTTGTTCTCTGTATTTATGTGTTTGTTCATTGTTTTTCAAATTTAGATTTCATATATAAGATCATACGTCATTTGTCTTTCTCTGTCTACCTTTTTTCACTTAAAAGAATGCCTTCAAGGTCCACCCATCTTTTCACAAATGTCAAGATTACATTCATTTTTATGGCTGAATAACATCCCACAATGAATCTATTAAAAAAAAAAAGTCAGTCGTGTCCGACTCTTTGTGACCCCCTTGGGCTATACATTCCATGAAATTCTCTAGGCCAGAATACTGGAGTGGGTAGCCTTTCCCTTCTCCAGAGGATCTTCCCAACCCAGGAATCTACAATAAATATATATTGATAAACAAATACAAAGACAAACAGATAGATAGCTTGCTATTCATTCTGGACACTTAGGTTGTTGTTGTTTGGCTACTGTAAACAATTCTGCAATGGACCTAGGGTACATATATCTTCAAATTAGTATCTTTATTTTCTTCAGATAAACATTAGAAGCAAAATGGTTGGATCATATGGTAGTTTTATTTTTACTTTTTTGAGGAACTTCCTTTCTGTTTCTATAATGCCTTCACTAATTTACATTCCCACCAACAGTGCACAAGTTTTCCTTTTCTCCACATTCTCACCAAAACTTATTATTTTTTGTCTTTTTGATAATAACCATTCTAGCAGGTGTGAGGTGATATCTCACTGTGGTTTTGATTTGCATTTTATTTTACGATTAACAATATTGAGTACCTTTTAATGTACCTATTGTCCATCAGCATATCTTTTTTGGGGAAAAATATCTATTCAGATTTTCTGCCCATTTCTTAAAATCAAATTGTTTTGTTTTCATATTGAGTTGTATACACTGTATATATTTTAGATATAAAACATAAAATATGTGATTTGCAAACATATTTTTCTCCCATTCAGTCTTTTGCCTTTTCATTTCTTTGATGGTTTCCTTTACTATGCAGAAGTTTTTTAGTTTCATGTAGTTACACTGTTTAATTTGCTTTTGTTGCCTTTACACTTGGTGTCAAATCCAAAAAGTCTTCACCAAGATTAATATCAAGGAGATTACTGTCTACATTTTCTTCTAGGAGATTTATAGCTTCAGGGTTACATTCAAATGTTTAATTTATTATGAATTATCTTTTGTATATGATGTTAGATAGTGGTCCAGTTTGATTCTTTTGTATGTGACTGTCTAATTTTCCTAACATTGTTTAGTGAAGAGACTGTCCTTTCTTGATTATATATTCCCGGCTCCTTTGTCATAATTGGCCAAATATATGTGAGATGAACTTTCTATTATATGTTACAGGGTGCTCTTTATTGGAATACTTGATTAGAAGTCAAGTATCCTGGCAACACCTTCTGCTCTGGGCTATTAATTAGCTCTGTGACCCAGCACAAGTCAAACTTTAATTCTTCAATTGCCTCCAGTGAAAAATTATGGGATTAGGCAATTAAATAATAAGTTCTTATTCAGCTTAAAATCTATAGAATTATTATAAGTTCAGAGAAACTTATATTATATAACAAATGAGAATTTTTTTATGGTAATGGTTTTAATACATTGATAGATCTATAATGTTTATAACATTGTAATTCACTAGCTATATGTTCTGAATACAGTTTTTCCTGGGTGGAGGTGGGGGTGGGAGGTAATGCAGGCTATTAGTATGTGACAAAGATGCATGATCTTCCTTGTCAACAAGAAAGAATTGCAAATTAACATTTATTTATTTTAATTGGCATGCCTCCCAGGCATATATTTATCATTTCTAATTTGAATTAGTTTTTAAAATCTGATTTTTGACACCAACCCACCAAATTGAAACATTTTGAGAGCAATTCTTGGGAGGCCTTGATATTATAATATGCCTATATTATGTCACACAACAGGTATAATTCCAACACATTCTGGTTACAAGGAGAGCCTCAAGAGGAACCCCCTAATAAGGTTTTTTTTTTTGCTTCCAAGTCTTGTTCTTCATCATGTGGTCAAAGCCAAAACAAAAACAAGGGGTACAATAAAGGAAAACTGCATGGCATATTTGACACCAGACCTAAACTGCAATTTATGCAAACTAGAAAATCCTGATGTATATATCAAGGCTTTGCCTGTTTGTCCATTCACTACACACAACACGCTGACCATAATAGTCAGTGAAGTTTATTTTAATGCATTAATGAACAAATTATAAATAAGTAATAATAGATGACTAAGACAAGAAGCATCATTAGATTTGTTTAGAATTCTCCCTTCACAGTCCATAATCCATCTCTGAAATTCTGAAGTATATTGCTTTACTGTATAGAAATGTCTTAGCTCAAGGTAAAAATTGTTGTTTCTTTTCATAGTATATCATGGCAGCTAGAAGTATATGCTCTTATCTCCTAACAAATTCACATTAAAGTTAATTACAGAAGCTTAAAATAAAAATAAATAAAACGCAAGCAAAACAAACAAACAAAAAAGACATTTTCTAAACTTAGCAGTTGTGATCAGTTCAGTTCAGTTCAGTTCAGTCACTCAGTCGTGTCAGACTGTTTGTGACTGCATGGACTGCAGCACATCAGGATTCCCTGTCCATCACCAACTCCCAGAGTTTACTCAAACTCATATCCATTGAGTTGGTGATGCCATCCAACCATCTCATCCTCTGTTATCCCCTTCTCCTCCTGCTCTCAATCATTCCCAGGCTCAGGGTCTTTTCCAATGAGACAGTTCTTTGCATCAGATGGCTGAAGTTTTGGAGTTTCAGCTTCAGCATCAGTCCTTCCAATGAGTATTCAGGACTGATTTCCTTTTGAATGGACTGGTTGGATCTCCTTGCAGTCCAAGGGACTCTCAAGATTCTTCTCCAACACCACAGTTCAAAAGCATCAATTCTTTGGTGCTCAGCTTTCCTTATAGTCCAACTCTCACATTCATATATGACTATGGGAAAAGCCAACGCTTTGACTAGATGGATCTTTGTTGGCAAAATAATGTCTATGCTTTAATATGCTGTGTAGTTTGATAATACATTTCCCTCCAAGGAACAAGTATCATTTAATTTCATGGCTGCAATCACCATCTGAAGTGATTTTGAAGACCCCCCGAAATAAAGTCTGTCACTGTTTTCACTGTTTCCCCATCTATTTTCCATGAATTGATGGGAGAAGATGACATGATCTTAGTTTTCTGAATGTTGAGCTCTAAGCCAACTTTTTCACTCTCCTCTTTCACTTTCATCAAGAGGCTTTTTAGTTCCTCTTCACTTTCTGCCATAAGGGTGGTGTCATCTGCATATTTCAGGTAATTGATGTTTCTCCCAGCAATCTTTTTTCCAGCTTGTGCTTCATCCAGTCCAGTATTTCACATGATGTACTCTGCATGTAAGTTAAATAAGCAGGGTGACAATATACAGCCTTGATGGACTCCTTTCCCTATTTGGAACCAGTATGTTATTCCATGTCCAGTTCTACCTGTTGCTTCTTGACCTGCATACAGATTTCTCAAGAGGCAGGTCAGGTGGTCTGGTATTCCCATCTCTTCAATAATTTTCCAGAGTTTGTTGTGACCCATATAGTCAAAGGCTTTGGCATAGTCTAAAAAAAAAAAAAAAGGCTTTTGTAGTTGTGATAATGGTGAGGAATGGATAGGAGTGCTTTTGAAACCCCACCAATATATATTTTTTACTATCAATTCCTAATTACCAGCACTTAGAATGTCAGAGTAGTCTAAATGTAAATAATGCTGATGACACGACCCTTATGTCAGAAAGTGAGGAGGAACTAAAAAGCCTCTTGATGAAAGTGAAAGAGGAGAGTGAATAAGTTGGCTTAAAGCTCAACATTCAGAAAACGAAGATCATGGCATCTGGTCCCATCACTTCATGGAAAATAGATGGGGAAACAGTGGAAACAGTGTCAGACTTTATTTTTGAGGGGCTCCAAAATCACTGTAGATGGTGACTATGCCATGAAATTAAAAGACATTTATTCCTTGGAAGGAAAGTTATGCCAACCTAGATAGCATATTGAAAAGCAGAGACATTACTTTGGCAACAAAGGTCCGTTTAGTCAAGGCTATGGTTTTTCCAATAGTCATGGATGGATGTGAGAGTTGGACTGTGAAGAAAGCTGAGTGCCAAATAATTGATGCTTTTGAACTGTGGTGTTCGAGAAGACTCTTGAGAGTCCTTTGGACTGCAAGGCAATCCAACCAGTCCATTCTAAAGATCAGCCCTGGGTGTTCTTTGGAAGGAATAATGCTAAAGCTGAAACTCCAGTACTTTGGCCACCTCATGAGAAGAGTTGATTCATTGGAAAAGACTCTGATGCCGGGAGGGATTGTGGGCAGGAGGAGAAGGGGACAACAGAAGATGAGACGGCTGAATGGCATCACTGACTCGATGGACTTGAATTTGAGTGAACTCGGGGAGTTGGTGATGGACAGGGAGGCCTGGCGTGCTGTAATTCATGTGGTCGCAAAGAGTCTAACATGACTTAGTGACTGAACTGAACTGAACTGAACTGAACTGAATGTTCAATCTTAGTCCATTAGAATCATCATATATACTGCACAGTTGCTTTGTTTCCTAGAGAAGCTTTCCTTCTAGCATTTCATTTTAGAATTATAATTTGGAGCATTAAAACACACACACACACACACACACACACATATTCACAGACATATTGTAGAATAAGTTATTTTAGTCTCAGCAGAAGATCCCCCTGGAGGAGAGCATGGTAACTTACTCCAGTATTCTTGCCTGGAGAATCCAATGGTCATAGGAGCCTAGTGGGCTACACCGCATAGAGTCACAAAGAGTTGGGCACGACTGAAACAACATAGCACACACTCAGGTGCCACATTCTCTGCAGAACCTTGGTGGACCCCTTAAGACTGAAACTGACTATTTCAGGAGAATAAGGCACTCAGAGCTACCATGATGGCTTGTCTCCCCAGTCTTGACCATGAGCTTTCTCCCTTTTGTAGCCCCAGTGCTAAGAATAAACATAGCCCATAGATCTATTTAGTAAATATTTTAAAATGAATAAATGGCATCATAGGTGGACAAAACTGAGTAAGGACATGACTATAAATTTCTCTATAGACTTAAGGCAATTCATCCTATGATCACATAAATATTTACTATTGAAAATTGTCAAAATAAAATTATATGGCAGTTCTATTTGCAATTTTTTAAGGAATCTCCACACTGTTTTCCATAGTGGTTGCACTAGTTTGCATTCCCACCAACAGTGTAGGAGGGTTCCCTTTTCTCCACACCCTCTCCAGCATTTATTGCTTGCAGATTTTTGGATCTCAGACATTCTGACTGGTGTGAAGTGGTACCTCACTGTGGTTTTGATTTGCATTTCTCTAATAATGAGTGATGTTGAGCATCTTTTCATGTGTTTGTTAGCCATCCGTATGTCTTCTTTGGAGAAATGTCTATTTAGTTCTTTGGCCCATTTTTTGATTGGGTCATTTATTTTTCTGGAATTGAGCTGCATAAGTTGCTTGTATATTTTTGAGGTTAGTTGTTTGTCAGTTGTTTCATTAGCTATTATTTTCTCCCATTCAGAATGCTGTCTTTTCACTTTGCTTATATTTTCCTTTGTTGTGCAGAAGCTTTTAATTTTCATTAGATCCCATCTGTTTAGTTTTGCTTTTATTTCCAGAATTCTGGGAGGTGGATCATAGAGGATCCTGCTGTGATTTATGTCAGAGAGTGTTTTGCCTATGTTCTCCTCTAGGAGTTTTATAGTTTCTGGTCTTACATTTAGATCTTTAATCCATTTTGAGTTTATTTTCGTGTGCGGTGTTAGAAAGTGATCTAGTTTCATTCTTTTATAAGTGGTTGACCAGTTTTCCCAGCACCACTTGTTAAAGAGATTGTCTTTACTCCATTGTATATTCTTGCCTCCTTTGTCAAAGATAAGGTGTCCATATGTGTGTGGATTTATCTCTGGGCTTTCTATTTTGTCCCATTGATCTATATTTCTGTATGGAAAACAGTGTGGAGATTCCTTAAAAAATTGCAAATAGAACTGCCATATGACCCAGCAATCCCACTGCTGGGCATACACACCGAGGAAACCAAAATTGAAAGAGACACATGTACCCCAATGTTCATCGCAGCACTGTTTATAATAGCCAGGACATGGAAACAACCTAGATGTCCATCAGCAGATGAATGGATAAGAAAGCTGTGGTACATATACACAATGGAGTATTACTCAACCGTTAAAAAGAATACATTTGAATCAGTTCTGATAAGATGGATGAAACTGGAGCCGATTATACAGAGTGAAGTAAGCCAGAAAGAAAAACACCAATACAGTATACTAACACATATATATGGAATTTAGAAAGATGGCAATGATGACCCTGTATGCAAGATAGCAAAAAGGACACAGATGTATATAGCAGACTTTTGAACTCAGAGGGAGAGGGAGAGGGTGGGATGATTTGGGAGAATGACATTGAAACATGTATACTATCATGTAAGAATCGAATCACCAGTCTATGTCCGATGCAGGATACAGCATGCTTGGGGCTGATGCACGGGGATGACCCAGAGGGATGTTGTGGGGAGGGAGGTGGGAGGGGGGATCATGTTTGGGATCACATGTACACCCGTGGTGGATTCATGTCAATGTATGGCAAAACCAATACAGTATTGTAAAGTAAAATAAAGTAAAATGATTTGAAATCTGAAAAAAAAAGAAAATAATAGATCATTACACTGTTCATTAACACCATGTACAAGATCTGCATAATGCTTATGCCTAAAGTTTAATATGATTTTAAGACATATATTAGGAAACAAAATTTTTAATATTGGCCTTACTATTTTAATGAACTGCATTTTATAATTGGAGCAATCTTAAAATTGTTATTTTAAAGGTAATACTAAAAAAAGAAAAAAAGCATATCCCATGAGAACTTAGTAAGATAAGTTTAGTGATTAAAATATTCTCATGGAAGAAATGGAGAATTTTTAATATCACACTTTTGATTAAGACATGAGTTTTATGTCTTTACACAGTCTCTAAAAATCATCTGTAAAAATTTAAATAATCTAATGTAATTATTAATTTTTTTTAAAAAGTTATTCATATAGTGGATCCACTGAATTAATATCCCAATAAGTACATAACCAGCCTCCAGGATTTAAAAATGGAATCTGGTCATGTTTTCTGTGAGAAGTTTATTTTAATTTAAAACACTATGGTTTACTTTTTTGAAGAAATATAATTTTGATTAGCTTAGAATTATTTCATACCATTTGAAGACATCTTGAAATGTGTGTGAAAT
Organism: Ovis canadensis; assembly: GCF_042477335.2. NCBI lineage: Eukaryota > Metazoa > Chordata > Mammalia > Artiodactyla > Bovidae > Ovis > Ovis canadensis. The sequence continues at coordinate 29,344,355 of NC_091269.1, read as the reverse complement.
ATCTATGGTTTATAACTTTTCCTATATTCTTACATATTTCAGTCTGTATAGAACTTTCTACTTTAAAATTACTTCAAAGAAAAAAATGGTCTACTTCAAACTGCTTTCTTCAAAAATACAGATAGAATTGTGATAGCTGGTATGAGCAGTTTTGCTTTCTGGAATCCAATTGTAGAGTTGAAGATGGAATGAGGTGGGATGCCATCTGTCCCTTGTCTTACATTCAGAGCTTAAATAAATACTGTATCATTTTCAAGACTAATGATTCCTCATAAAGCATATTTGTCCACTGTGAGAAGAGTGGGGCATTCCATTTGGGAAGCAGATTGATGGCTAGTCACAAGAGAGCAATTTTAGCTAGTAAAAGCACTTGGATAAGTTTTGCTCATATCATCCCTGTTCTTTTAATTTGTTTTATTTTCCCTATGACATAAAGGGTCCTGTACTTTAAGTTATTTATCACTTCCATGGATTGGTTTATGTACTATTTATCTTAGCTATTCTACTTCTTATTTTTACCTTGTCTAAGGCCTTAGAGAAAGTAATCTTTCATACACATCATGTGGTATTCTTTCTCAAATGACTCTTTGGGGATTTTGCAATGAAGTTGTATTTTTATGTATTCAGTATTTTGCTATGATCTGTTCTTCATATGTCTGTTCTTAAGACAGGTTTTATTTCCTTTAGTTAAGAATATCATTTTCACTTCTCTTCACAATACTTATTTAGAAGGCAGTTGTTAATTTAAGAGAAAAATAATTTAGGATACTTGCTAAATCCTCTTTTAATAGAAAGTTGTGTGCTTAGAAATACATAAAATTATGAAGATAATTCTTTTGACACATCTGACCTCATCTTTATTCACATGAGAAAGTGATCTAATGAAATTCTAAGCTGATGTGCCAAGTGAGTTTCTATTATCAGTAAATCTTTGCTAGTATTGTTACTTTCTTCTAAAAATATAAAATAACTTATACATGGAATTTATAGAACACCTCTATAAAAAATGTAGTCTAGGGCAAGCTCCCTACAGTAAATTCTTAATCAAGTGGAAGTGTTAGTCGCTCAGTCATGTCCAACTTTTTGTGACCCCATGGACTGTAGCCCAACAGGCTCCTCTGGACATGGAATTCTCCAGGCAAGAATGCTGGAGTGGGTAGCCTTTCCCTTCACCAGGGATCTTTTCAACCCAGGGATCGAACCTGGGTCTTCTGCATTTCTGGCAGGTTCTTTTACCGTCTGAAACATCAGGAAAGCCCAATCAAGTGGAAGTATACTATGATTTTGGATGGACTCTCAATAAGGTAAAACATTACCTTAAATCGATAATAATTAGGGTAAAAAGAAGTTGACATGTATGAATGCATATATAAATATGTATAGTATACAAATATTGAAATTTCAAATCCCAGACAGGTTAATATTTTTAATATAAGTAAGAGTAAACCAAAGAACTCATTATTTTCTACATTGACATTGACACAGAAACATCTAAGTGTTTATTTGATGCACTTGTTGCCTAACAGATTATCTTTTTACCTCTTGTAATCCATGAGGTTCACTTTGCACTTAAAAATATTGTTTTACAAAAGAACACCCATTTGTATTCATACATGTAATGTTTAATAAAACAAAAAATAGAATTTACCCCCCAAAAATAGCAAACTATAGTGATGAGTCAGTATCTTTCCCTATTATAAGCACAACGAAATATTGGATTAAAATATTTATACGTAAAAGATTATCTGGTTGAATGCAAACCAAAGATGAAAAGTCATGAAATTTTCATCAAGGAAGAGGGTACTGAAACCTTGGTATCAGAAGATCAAGCCAAAAGTCTCACATGATCATGAACATTGGAGTTAAGACTTAGAAGCTGCAATGTGAATGTCCTCAGAGACACAGCCAATGTGTCTTTAGTTAAATCCATTATCAAAATGACCTGCAAATGTACTTTCTACATAAATCTTGGAGTCAAAGTCTTCCCAGTTGGTGCTAGTGGTAAAGAACCTGCCTATGTAAGAGGAGATGTAAGAGATGTAAGATCAATATTTGATCCCTGGGTAGAGAAGATCCCCTGGAGAAAGACATGGCAACCCACTCCAGTCTTCTTGGCTGGAGAATCCCAACGGCAGAAGAATCTGGCGGGCTGCAGCCCACAGGGTTGCAAAGAATTGGACACGACTGAAGCAACTTATATGCACACACTCACGCTTGGAGTCAAAGACAGCTAATGTGTCTTTAAAGGAGAAAACTGGAAAAACTCTGCTTAACAATTATGGTATGGATATTGACTCTTGCCTAGGGTGTGAGTTTGTATCATGATTAAAATTCATTTTAAATTCTCAATGTCTTCAGCTTTGGGTACTAATATGAAAACTGAAAATAAAGAAAATGAAAATAAGAAAAATACTTTGCTAGATTAAAAAACACAGCAATTAAAGATAATGTAAGAATTTTAAGTTGCCCTTGACTTAAGGGGAGGGAAACATTTTGGAACAATGTGAAAAATTCTAGACTAGATACTGTTTGATGTTATGGAATTATCGGTGGTTCTCTAAGGTCTGGTAACATGGCATTGTGGTTGCAGGATAATATTCTTATACTTAGGAGATATGAGCTGAATCATTTGGTAGTGATACATCCTAAGCAAAGACAGTTTGACTTAAAAAAAATAATTAGTGTGACTCAACTTAACACTTTAAAGGAAAGAGAAAAACATGTGTTCATCTCCATATTCAATTTTGAAAGGCTTATATCAGTCATGATTTCAAAAATAATTTCATAGCACAAAAGATATAGAATAAAACAAAAATTAATATTTAGCCCATCAACAATTAATATTCAAGTATCTTGACTACATAAAAATCAAGAATAAAGAAAAGGCAAAAGCTAGTTCATAAATATAAAAATATAGGAGGGGCTATGACATATAGAGCATATTTTTTTAATTTACTATTTCCACATACTCCAAAGGGGAAAATAAAATTATCCATACTAATTGTAACTAAGGTAATCCTTAGCACATCTGAAACAGGAGGTCACTAGAAACCACACACCATTTGCAACCTTGGATAACTTATCTAACCTTTGAAAACTTCAGGAGCCTAATGATAAGTAAACAATATAATTTAAACTCTTGAACTCACTCAAAAACATTTGCCTTATGAAGGACAAATTCCCATCCCTTGAGACTGTGAGGTATATAGGCATTCAATGAATATTTGTTAAACAAATTAATAATAGTATTAACAAATAAGGCACTGTAAGGATTGAAATAAAAGAGATAATACCCCCAAAGCACTAAACACAAACCTTAGTATATATAAGCATTCAAAATAAAAAATTGTAGTTAACATTATCATTATTTTCTATTACTATTATTATAAGTAATGTAATTAATACCTTCACATCCAAGGAGATATAATTATTCTCTCAAGCTTTGATAAGACTTTGCAACATACCAGTTCCAGTGGACTGGGAATGTTTGCTCCTGAGACAAAACCTCTGAGCAAATTATAACGGAGTGAATTTTCTCAAGTGTACTAACAATACCGGTGGCTGAGACTGATCATGAAATCTTTGTTGAGTTCTGAGATTGAGTGATATTAGTAATAAGAAGGTATTTTATTTAAGTATTTTTAATTTAACAACTTATATACATTTGACAATATGCTGGTAATTTTGTCCAACTCAAGGTATTTGTATATACTAGAGCCTCTGGGAATATTCTTTACATATAAATTTTGAAGCTTAGTAATTTTCTTACAAGTGAAAAGTCATCCAAATATTTGGATAAACCCCAGGCTCTGAAGACCATTTGTACTAGTCCACAGAGAAGGTTTAGTTTTTAATATATCTTTTTGGTAACAGAGCTGCCACCCTTCAGGAACAAAAGTGATATGCTTTCTAACTATTTTCCTGTATTAAACTGACTTACTGTAATCAGTAATTTTAAGTTATAAGATATAATATCCAAGAAAAATGCAGATGCTTTCTTGTAGATTAAATTCCGAGAATGACAGCCTAGTAAATTCAACTACCTAATGAAATATTCAGATTGACATTTAATTTTACTGTATTTATAAGAGATATAAACAATATGACCTTTAAATGTTATATTTTTCCTTCTTTAGTTGAAAAAAATGCCACATTCAGTGTAGATTTGCAGTTTTAACACTATATGTGAGAATCTATGAAAAGCAAGCATAAAAGCTTGCATAGTGTATAATAGGTTCCCTATTATAAGCAACTCAAAAAAATAAACACAATTTTGACTGAAGTGTAGGTTTATTATGATTAATAGCAGTCTTAGTCTCAGTCTGTTGGACAGAAAATAAAATAGGAATATTTCACCCCTACTTTAATTGTACTTTTTTTTTTTAAAAACACACAGCTTGTAGGATCTTAGTTTCCCAACCAGGGATTGAACCTTGGCCCTTGGCAGTGAAAATGTGAAGTCCTAACCACTGGACTGCCAGGGAATTCCCTGGACTCTTTTAAAGTATAAAAATTTTTGTAAAGGATGATGATGATACTAATAATAACAAAATGGTCTCTCGCTTGTATGGATTGCTTGCTAATTACTAGGTATTTTTATTTTCTTATATAAATTATCTCATTTACTCTCACAATAACCCTATAATATAAAACTATTATCATTTTATAGATGATGAAAAAAGCACAAGACTCAGATCTTGATCTTGTGCTACAAAAGATGTTCTGCTATAATATGTGATACTATGATCAATCAAATATTTCTGAATATTTATTCTATATATAAAGTCTCAGATATATTAATCAATAGATGTGTTAACATGGCAAGTTGCTATTCTCCATATACTCAAACCACAGCTAAATCAATATCAGATATCACAGTCGTACCTTCATATAATCTGCCACTCACAGCCTAGAGATCTCCTGCCCAGTTACCTCCAGCATCAGCATTAGTGGGTTCAGGCTCATCTTGTTGTTGAGGTAATTCTGACAGAGGCAGTGATTAGATTAAAGCTTCAGATTTAATTCCACCCTCTTCTTTCCCCTGTATTCTGGTGTGACTTGAGTCAGGCTTTCCAAATCTGAACTCAGGCAACCCTGCTAGGCTTTTACTAAGAACCAGAGCCAGGTACATCAGCAGGAATTATTCTTGAGTGTTCACATTTATCAAAGCTCACCTGGTCTTCTTTCTCTGATGCCATGCTTGCCCAAACATAAAAATTGTAATCTTTTTGTTTTCATCCATTTATTCAGCCTGGTTCTTCTATCCCCTTTTATGGCAGGAGTTGTGCTCTGATTATTTTTTTTTTTATGATAATTGGCTTCTCTAAGGTTGTCTTGTCTTGTATCTTTGATGTCACAGGCTACTGGCCTACTCTACTCCCATTTAGCAATGCTAGTACCAGCCATTGCTTGAATCTCATCTGAGCATTCTACATACTCTGAACTTTGAGTCTACCCATTCAACTCTACACAGTCTGGAGTCAGTTGCAATTTTTTCTTATTACCTTTCTGCTCTTAAAGGGCAGTTGTGCTATTTTCTGGTTGTGGAGTCCCTCTATCTTGTCTCATATCCCTATGTCTAAATGCAATCAGCCCCCCAATAACTATAATACTAAACCAAATGTAACAATTTATAAATGTCTACACATTGTTAAAGGTCTTCAGAGATTAAATAAAATTTTTTTTTCATTGTAAAAAGCAATGAGAGTGCAATCCATGAAATCTCTGGTACACATTTTTGAATTTTGTGACAAGCAGAGGTGGTGAATGGTATGCTAGTAGAGGAACAGCCTCTGGCAACTGTATAGAACACCAAAGTCTGTTAACAGTGCTGACCCGAGGAAATCCCTGGTGGTTCTGTGGTTAAGAAGCTGCTTCCAAAGCAGGGGACATGAGCTCAATTCCTGCTGGGGAACTAAGATCCTACCTACTGAGGGACAATTAAGCCTGAGTGTTACAAAGAAAGGTCCTGCACGAAGCAACAAAGATCTCACGTACCCCAACATAGACCCAAGGCAGCCAAATAACTGAATGCTTTTTTATAAAAAGCAAAGATGACTTGAAACAAATCGATTGCCATATATTTCTCTGGCAAAGAGGGGCTCATTTCAGATCAGCAGAAAATTGCAATCCAGGGACTTCAATCATGGTGAGCCATGTGCAAGTTCCTGCAAAACAAGTGAAGGAAGACCCTTTTATAGAGGGTAAAACGAAGCTGGTAGGGCTCCAGTAAACAAAGAGTTCATGGCTTTTCACTCGAGAGTCCTTTCCAGTAAAGAAGAAACTTCTTTCTTCCTCTTAGCCTATGCTGTAAACCCAGGGGATGAGAACTCCCCTTTCTAGTCTCCCAAATCTGTTTAATTGAATTTTCTGTTTATTATTATTATTTCTTTTCAATAACAAGACGACAGGCCTAAAACGGATTTTCTTATGCTAAGCTTCACATTACCAAACCAAGACTAAAGTTAATTAGAGTTTCAGTTCTTTCAGAAATGGAATCCTGAACCAGTCAGTCAAGACTCACCCAATCAGTGCTATTAATAGTTGGGTAATCTCCTCTCCATTCCCTAAAGGAAAGCAATCTTGTAACAACCAGTTGACTTTCTTCTTTTTTCCCCCAGTATAACTTCCTTGTTCCTCAGTTCAGTTCAGTTCAGTCGCTCAGTCGTGTCCGACTCTTTGCGACCCCATGAATTGCAGCACGCCAGGCCTCCCTGTCCATCACCAACTCCCGGAGTTCACTCAAATTCAAGTCCATCGAGTCAGTGATGCCATCCAGCCATCTTATCCTCTGTCGTCCCCTTCTCCTCCTGCCCCCAATCCCTCCCAGCATCAGAGTCTTTTCCAATGAGTCAAATCTTCGCATGAGGTGGCCAAAGTACTGGAGTTTCAGCTTTAGCATCATTCCTTCCAAAGAAATCCCAGGGCTGATCTCCTTCAAAATGGACTGGTTGGATCTCCTTGCAGCCCAAGGGACTCTCAAGAGTCTTCTCCAACACCACAGTTCAAAAGCATCAATTCTTCGGCACTCAGCCTTCTTCACAGTTCAACTCTCACATCCATACATGACTACTGGAAAAATCATAGCCTTGACTAGACGGACCTTAGTCGGCAAAGTAATGTCTCTGCTTTTGAATATGCTATCCAGGTTGGTCATAACTTTTCTTCCAAGGAGTAAGTGTCCTTTAATTTCATGGCTGCAGTCCCCCTTCTAAAAATTCTTTCATTGTTGACAGCTTCTCAGAACTCCTTTCTATCTACTAAATTTGATGCTTCTTGATTCATGAATTATTGAATAACATGAATAAAATATTTAAAATGGACTCAGTTGATTTCTTTATTTTAACAAGTCCAAATCATATACCACAATATTGTAAAGCAAAAAAAAATAATAATAATAATGAAAAAAGAATAGTTCAATTTAGTTTCTCTTTATGGTATATGGGACAGAGTAATGTGAGGTAAATCTAAAAAGGCAGACTAAAATCATATTGGGAAGGATCTTGAATTCCAGATAGATGAGTGTGTATAAAATATTTTACACAGCACAAATTAATGAGAAAGGTTGGTTACTCTTTACTTCACTTTCTCCATCTCTTTCTCTTTTAGAAGTTAATATAAAGAGAATTAGGACAGAAAACTATTAGAAGCTATAAGTACAGTCAGGAGGCAATCTCAACAACACAAGCAAAATGAAAATTTAAATAACAGCCCGAAATCAGCTGTTTGATAATGAAAGAAAAAATGCACCTAGTAAAAAATAAAGCACAAAGTTAAAAGTTGGTATTTGAAAGAGAGTCTTCTTGTTTCAAGAATCTGAAGAATGACTAAGCCCAATTTTCCTCCACAAAATTTTCCTTTCCTCTGGGTTCCCATGATGATCACTCTCACGAGTGGATGGCCAATACCACCGCCCTGCCTCTATTCTTTGACCCAAGAGTGGAGAGCTAAGTTTTCTTCTCCACAGACTGTGGAGCACGGCAGAGACGAGATTGGAACAACTAAGAAATAATATACTGGAGACTCATCTGCATATTGATGCAGAGTACAAAATCTGGATAATTTAGCATATAAAATAAAAACATCGGCTTTGGCTTGTGACCAACTAAAGAGGACCTAGCCCACAGGCTACCAAAGCTGAATAGATTCTTGGTAATTACCAGAATTACACATCTGAACATAATTCAAGTCAAAGGAAGGCTTCAACTACTTGGGTCAGTACTTCCATTTCTAGCTTACTGCTTCAGAAATTACTTCACTTCCTGGCCAATTTGTACTAAGAACTCATCCTGTTCAATTACTTGTCCATTGTTTTGCCTTTAACCTATTTAGAACAACTATATCAAAGAACAACACTAATAAACCAAACATTAGTGGTATGCTAGTAAATTTTTAGGAGTAGGCTCTCTAAGAAAAATAGAAACAAAAACCATACTGTTTTGTATTGTGTCCCAATATCTATGGCTAAATAGTGCACCATGTCAAATTTCAAGCTACTAATATGAAGCCACTGAATTAAGAGTTCAGAAGAGTGTGTATGAACTCTTCATGTACAACAACTACCTATTCATGAACAGCACTAGTAGCTAAAATTTGTTAAGTTCTTGCTAAGTGCTAGGAAGATTACTATGCAATGAACATACATTCTCCCCTTTACTCTTCCAACTGCTATCTAAAATAGGCATTATTTTTTTTATCATTCTTATGTACAGGGATGAAGATATTAAGGATTAAAAGGGTAAATCTCTAAATTTCACAAAACCAGTAAATGGAAGAGCCAACACTTGAGTCTCATTCTGCTATTGGACTTCAAATATATTTGTCTATCTCTTAATCAGCAAGTCCTAATGTTAGCATCATTTTTTCTACCCAAGAATCTTTCTCCAGTGCTTATATTCTTAAGCAAGTCTCTATACTTTCTCTTATAAAAGAGAAAGCACCAATATAAAGATTATTGCCATAAAAGTAATAAGCTGTAAAATGATATCATTTTATAAATATTGCAGGTATAAACTCTATATAAGTAGGCAATGTATTAAATATAGTGATGAAAGGGACAAATAAAACACTATATTTTTATTCCTAGGTGACTGAAAGAATGGAACAATCTTTAAAATTCTGGAATCTGGAAAAAGTCTCGCTTTAGGAGCAATATATTTTAGGAATGTTGGTTTGGGAAGAGTCTAAAGATTTACAAGGAAAATATATTTAGTAGTCCTCATTCTGGCAAGATAAATGAGAAGTCTGCTAGAATCAGATTGGGCAAGTTGGGAATAAGGCAATTAATTTCCATGACCTTATGTTTCTCAACTTTAAAAACCCAAAACCAGGAACTCTGCTCAAATTCTGTTTTCAGAGAATGATGGAAGATTAATGTGCTTTTATCAAGGAAGCTGTTATATGTATCTCTAGGAGTTTCTGGGAGAAGTTAATGCCAGCTGAAATGACAAATCTATCCCTTTCTCTCCATGAGAGAAACTATCTGTTGTAATATCATTCTACTTATCACATTAATTCATTTAACCATATTTCTTCACATTCCTTCTTTCTTTCTCACCATGATATTTGGGAAAAAAAATCTTAGCATGAGAGAAGGCGATTTAAAAAAAAATAGCTCTACAATTAATGTAGTGGCTTTTTAGCAAAGGTCAGCAGTTTCACAGTTATCACAGATTTTAAGCCTTATCTGACTTGCAGTCTCATATTTACCAATATTTGCATATATGATACCTTTAAAATGTACTCCCCAAACTTTTTTATTACCTCAATCAGAAACAACATATACTACATAATATTGATAGCCTTCTTGCTCTGAAATTTCACTTATGATATCAGAAGCATGACAGAAGCAGGAAACAATTTTTTTAAGTATTCTGGAACTTTTGATTCACAGCTAAATCACTAACACATTGTTGCTGCCTAGGATAGACAGAGAAGAAAAAATTTATGAAAAGGATTTATTTTTTTCTAGGATATGCAGACTAGAATATGGGCTAACCTGCCTCTTGAGAAATCTGTATGCAGGTCAGGAAGCAACAGTTAGAACTGGACATGAAACAACAGACTGATTCCAAATAGGAAAAAGAGTACGTCTAGGCTGTATATTGTCACCCTGCTTATTTAATTTATATGCAGAGTACATCATGAGAAACACTGGACTGGAAGAAACACAAGCTGAAATCAAGATTGCCGGGAGAAATATCAATAACCTCAGATATGCAGATGACACCACCCTTATGGCAGAAAGTGAAGAGGAGCTAAAAAGCCTCTTGATGAAAGCGAAAGAGGAGAGCAAAAGAGTTGGTTTAAAGCTCAACATTCAGAAAATGAAGATCATGGCATCCGGTCCCATCACTCCATGGGAAATTGATGGGGAAACAGTGGAAACAGTGTCAGACTTTATTTTTAGGGGGCTCCAAAATCACTGCAGATGGTGACTGCAGCCATGAAATTTCATGTCAATGTATGGCAAAACCAATATAGTATTGTAAAGTAAAATAAAGTAAAAATAAAAATAAAAAAAAAATAAAGGACGCTTGCCCCTTGGAAGAAAAGTTATGAGCAACCTAGATAGTATATTCAAAAGCAGAGACATTACTTTGGTGACTAGTCCGTCTAGTGAAGGATATGGTTTATCCTGTGGTCATGTATGGATGTGAGTGTTGGACTGTGAAGAAGGCTGTGTGCCGAAGAATTGATGCTTTTGAACTGTGGTGTTGGAGAAGATTCTTGAGAGTTCCTTGGAGTGCAAGGATATCCAATCAGTCCATTCTGAAGGAGATCAGCCCTGGGATTTCTTTGGAAGGAATGATGCTAAAGCTGAAACTCCAGTACTTTGGCCACCTCATGTGAAGGGTTGACTCATTGGAAAAGACTGATGCTGGAAAGGATTGTGGGCAGGAGGAGAAGGGGACGACAGAGGATGAGATGGCTGCATTGCATCACCGACTCGATGGACGTGAGTCTGAGTGGACTCCAGGAGTTGGTGATGGACAGGGAGGCCCGGATTGCTGTGATTCATGGAGTCACAAAGAGTCGGACACGACTGAGCGACCAAACTGAACTGAACTGAGAATAGAAGTGTACAGTGTTGTGTTGAAGTCAGTATATACAGGCTTACAATAGCTAACTGAGCACATCTCTTCCCAATGTATTTTCATTAATGTATGTTGGCATTTTGAAATGGACCATGGTGGGGTTCTTTACACAATTGAAATAGACAGTTGCTACAACTTAGGGCTCTTTTTCCCCAGAGAGTCTGTTGATAAACATTTACAAGTGCACCACTGAAGGTATGCCATTAAGAAATCAGTAATGTTTTCCTAGGCAGATAACTGGGCATAAAACAAGTAATCCTGAGTGTGAATTCAAGGATGGGTAAGAACAAAAATGAAAGCAGAGAAATAAAGGCTGGCAGTGTGGAGGAAGCTCAAATGCTGGATAGAGAATTTGGTAAGAGTGAATGAAACCTTAATGTAGTGCGGGTAATTAAGAAAGAGAAAGCAGTGGGCAATCTGAACATAGATTCTGGTGTTAGTCTGGGTCCTCTAAGAAGCAGATGCTAAAATGAGATTAGACATTCAAGAGATTATTAACTGACTGTGATGGATTAAAGGGAGGAATAGGAGTATGTAGGGAGACTCAGCAGACCATGATGCAGATCTGATACTTGTGAAAGGAGAGTGTAAAGAGGGCAGATTAAATAGCAATAGTCTCACACTACACCTAAGTTCTAAGAAAGTTTCAACCAGAACCATAGGTACCGTTCACTCAAAAGCCTTCATTAGAAAATTCCATGTACTATAACAATAGGCCAACACAGTACTTCTGTTATTCTTTATCATTGATGAGAGAAACTGGGAGAAGCATGGTCTTGGCAGGCATACAAAGAAACCCCATGCAGGATGTGAGTTAAACAACACAGTAGGTCCCCTATATATGAACCTTCAAGTTTGTGTGAATTTTCAGAGATGCAAACGTGCATTCTCACATCCAGTCACATACATTAGTTCACCTGTCTGGAGTACTCTGCTGCATGTTTTCAGCCTTGACCAGTAGTTGTGCTTTTGTGTACTTTACTCTATAGTACTGTATGAAGTACAGTATCTTTATTTCAAGCCTAGGATGCCTGGAAGCAAGGGTAAAAGTAGCAGTGATGTAGCTGGTACTGCTAAGAAATGCCAAGAAAGATAAGAGAGAAGTAACTGAAGAACAGAAGAGGTTCATAACATAGGAAATGGCAAGGGAATTTCCTTTATTTGAGGAAGTAGTGTTATTTTTTGAGGCATCAGACTCAAGTGTAGAGCAGTACACAAAGGTTGCAGCAGCTGTTCAGAAGGTAAACCAGTGGTGTGCCATCTATGATGAGAAAAAAAAAAAAGAGAGAGAGAGTTACTATTCAGATATCACTGGATTGTTTTTTCAAGATGGTAGACAGAATTGAATCCAGCAAGAAATCCGAATCTGTGCCATCAAGGTCAGGGGCGAGTGAAATTGCAGCTTGCCTTCCACCTCCAATTGCGGATAATCCCTAAGTTCTACCATCTCCCACCTCCTCTCCCTCCTCCAGTTAGTAGCTCTTCTTTCTTGTTCACTTGATGCCAGCCCCTGTATGCCAGGTGTTGTACTGTGCAACCATACTTTTCAAAGTACCATACTGTACTGTAAGATTTAAAATGTTTTAATTTTTGTGTGTGTTTTTATGTATTATTTGTGTAGAAAGTATTATAAACCTATTATAGTACAGTGCTGTATAGCCAGGAGCTTCCCAGGTGGTGCTTTGGTAAAGAACCTGCCTGCCAATGAAGGAGACACAAGAGACATGGGTTTGATCCTTGGGTCAAGAAGATCCCCTGGAACAGGGAAAGGCAATCCCCTCCAGTATTCTTGCCTGGAAAACTACATGAACAGAGGAACTTGGCAGGCTACAGTCCGTAGGATCACAAAAAGTCAGACATGACTGAGCACATACACACACATTGTATAGACAATTGTGTTGGTTGGGTACTTAGGCTAAATTTGATGGACTTTCAGAGTTCTCGGGATGGAACTCACTCATATGTAGGGGAGTTATTTACACACATAGGGTACAAAAAAAGAATTTTTGCCATATATTGAGTTTTAATGGTGACACTCAGAGTTCTCTTTAGTAAATACATCCCACCGCATAACTCCAAGCTCTGCAGCTAGGCCTTCTCTTCTATGGGTTACCTTGAGAGATATTACTATCTCCTCATAGTGGATTGATAAGTCTATTGAGATCTAGTACATTCTCCTGCTAGAGCTGGACAAGGACTTGGACCTTGCTAAGCTCTTTGAAAAGTGAAAGTGAAGTTGCTCCGTCATGTTCGACTCATTGGGACCCCATGGACTGTACCCTACCAGGCTCTGCTGTCCATGGGATTTTCCAGGCAAGAGTACTACTGGAGTGGATTGCCATTTCCTTCTGCAGGGGATCTTCCCAAACCAGGGATTGGACCCTGGTTTCCCACACTGTAGACAGACACTTTACCCTCTGAGCCACCAGGGAAGTCCCTTTAAACAGGGCATTTTATCAACCCCAGAAACTGGACTTCCTAGTGTTAGGTTTCTTCATGCCTTGAAATTAAAGTCATGTACATTTTCTTAAATTTGAATATACCATGCCTGTTATTTGATATCTCTTCCAACATCGATATTTTTCTGATCCTTTATAATATGTCCCCATTCCTCAGTTCTGGTCTTATATCTTGTAAGGACTGTCCAGAAGCCAAGCTTTGACTATATGACATGTTTCCCAGCTGGGTTTTGTATTTCTTGAAGGTAAGACCCATGTCTTTTTCTAACTCCATGTATCCCCACAGCACATCATATAGTTGGGTATGTGTGGAGGATCTGAGATATTAATCAAGGTCTTTCTTTAATGACTTTACCTTTGAGATGTGGGAGACTTTTTGTGTTTTGTTTGGCATTTATCCTTCCTTCTTTTCATAATATTTAGTTTGATTTACAAGGTGGTACCATTAGCTAGTTGGCCTTGGCTTATACTTTTTGGGAAGCATAGTCAGAATAGAGGCAGATAGATAATATTTTAAACATATATTTATATTTAATGTTAATACCTAATCTATGTAATATTTGCAATAAGAATTTCAAATTACAGAACTTAACTCACTGAGCAGTGAAATGATTATCTTATCACTACTGTTCCTTCTAACAGCAAATGTATACCTCACCAATGTTTCTACATGGATAAAGAAAAGCATTTATTTTGTGTATATAAATAGTGATAATTTGCAAAATGAGCACCCAAAAGCAGTGTGAGAAGAAAAATCTTTTAGTAGATTTTAATGGAGTCACTTTCTTCTTTTTGTGGCAAGAAGTCTTGCATTGCATCAAAATCAGCAAGAAAAGACAATAATTTAGTTCCTAATTATAACATCAAATATAGCATAGTTTATTTTCTATTAGAAATCATGTAATTGAAATTTAAAATAAAACAAAATATAACTTTATCTTCTCTTAGCATTTAATCCTGTGCATTTAAAATAATAAAAAGGCCACTCTCACTACATAGATGTCAATTAAATTGGTTTCCAAAGATTAACAACAAATACATGCAAAAGTGTTATATTAACCTCCATATGGCAAAGATTTTGATACATTATAAAAGAAATAACTCTTTTCACATTATTTTTAAAGAAGCAAACTTTTAATAAAATTGAATTAAACTTTGTTTTTTAATTGTAATTGAGAATGAAACTGATCACATTTTATGCTCTGAAAACTTGTGGAATAAATTTGATTAGGGGTCCCCTCTCTTCAAGGCTTCTTTTTTTCTGATAGGTGATACAGGCAAATTCCTATGTGACACGTCACACATTGTACTAAGTTTTCTAGACAATGGCTCATAGAAATGCTATTTCTTTCTTAGCAATAAGTTATTTATGATTATTGTTGTTGTTGTTTAGTCACTAAGTTGTGTCCAACTCTGTGCAACTCCATTGACTGCAGTGCCCCAGGCTTCCTGTTCTTCACTATCTCCTGGAGTTTGCTCAGTTTATGTTCACTGAGTTGTTGATGATATCCAACCATCTCATCCTCTGTTGCCCTCTTCTCCTACTGCCCTCAATCTTTCCCAGCATCAGGGTCTTTTTATTAATGAATTGTTATGTTTGTGTTCAAGTGTTACATAGTTAATTTAAAGGAATTTTTTTTCAAGGAAAAAAATGTATTTTAGACTCTTTGAGTTGTTCCTTCATTTAATGATTCTCTAAAATCTTAAATATCAACCTGAAGTATTCTCAAAGGAAACAGATGTGATGTACAATTTAGTAGGTACTAAGCACATTACATTTCTAACCTCAACATTCTCATTTGATCTACTACAACATGGGTTCACAACCTAAGGTACAAAACCCAGAATTCAGTAGTGTCAGGCATACAGGTGGGTTATTTTCACTAGCCTGTAACCAAAATTTATCATTTCTTTTAATAGTGACTCAGTCAACAAACCATAGCAATAACAGCAATCCACATTAATTTGTTACTAATAGAAACACAAATAATATTTTCTTCCAGTTTGATTGCCATGTAGCACTGCATAAGTTTATGGTATAAAACATGCTGATTTGACTCTAAGTCAAATGTATATAAGTCAAACTTCACAATGCATATTGTGGAATGATTACCACCACAGTAAATTCAGTAGACATCCATCATATCATACAGATGTAAAATAAAATTTAAAGATAATTTTTCTATCTGATGAAAACTCAGGATTTACTCTTAACAGCTTTTATATATCACATACAGCAGTTTTAATCATGTTATTCATTCTATGCATATAACCTTAGTATTTATTTGCCTTATAACTACCACATAATTGCACTCATTTCACATATTAGCAAGGTAATGCTCAAAATACTTTAAGTTAGGCTTCAGCAGTACATTAGCTGAGAAATTCCAGATGTACAAGCTGGATTTAGAAAAGGCAGAGGAATTAGAGATCAAATTGCTGACATCCGTTGGATTGTTGAAAAAGCAAGGAAATTCCAGAAAAACATCTATTTCTGCTTCACTGAATACACAAAAGCCTTTGGCCATGTGGATCACAAGAAACTGGAAAATTATCCATGAGGTGAGAATACCAAAACACCTTGCCTGCCTCCTGAGAAACCTGTATGCAGATCAAGAAGCTACTGTTAGAAAACCAGACATGGAATAATGGACTGGTTCAAAACTGTGAAAGGAGTACACCAGGGTTGTTGTCACACAGTTTATGTAACTTCTATGCAGAGTACATCATGTGAAATGTGGGGCTGGATGAAACACAAGCTGGAATCAACATTGCCAGGAGAAATATCAATAACCTCAGATACGGAGATGATACCACTCTAATGGCAGAAAGTGAAGAGGAACAGAGGAGCCTCTTGATGAAAGTGAAACAGAAGAGTGAAAAAGCTGGATTAAAACTCAACTTTCAAGAAACTAAGATCATGGCATCTGCTCCCACCACTTCAGGGCAACTAGATGGGGAAGAAATGGAAACAGTGACAGATTTTACTTTCTTGACCTCCAAAGTCACCTGGATGGTGCTGCAGCCATGAAATTAAAAAACATTTGCTCCTTGGAAGAAAAGTTATGACCCATCTAAACAGTATTAAAAAGTAGACATCACTTTGCCAACAAAGGTCTGTATAGTCAAAGCTGTGGTTTTCCCAGTAGTCATGTATGGGTGTGAAAGTTGGGCTATAAGGAAGGCTGAGCACCAAAAAATAGATGCTTTTGAACTGTGGTGATGGAGAAGGCTCCTGAGAGTCCCTTGGACTGCAAGGAAATCAAACAGGTCAATCCCAAAGGAAATCAACCCTGAATATTCATTGGAAGGACTGATGCTGAAGCTGAAGCTCCAATACTTTGGCCACCTGGTGCGAAGAACTGCTCATTGGAAAAGAACCTGATGCTCAGAAAGATTAAAGAGAAAGGAGAAGGGGAAGAGAGAGGATGAGATGGTTGGATGGCATCACCGATTCGATAGACATAAATTTGAGCAAACTCCGTGAGATAGTGAAGAACCCGGAAGCCTGGCATGTTGCAGCCCATGGTGTTGCAAAGAGTTGGATGCAACTGAGCAACTGAACAACAGCAGTCAATATAATTAACACAGCAACACTATGTTGCTTCATGATGTACAACATCACTGTATATCAAATCAACATGATTTGATATTTCTGTTCATTAGAAAATTATCACCACAAAAACACTAGTTACCACCTACTACTATGCAAAGATAATACATCATTATTGACCCTATTCCCCATTCTGTACAGTTCATCTCTATGACTCATTTATTTTATACCTAGATGTTTGTTTCTCTTAATCTCCTCCAAAATTTCTTTCCTTCTCCCACTTCCTCCCCCTGGCTACCACTTGTTTGTTCTCTGTATCTATAACTCTGTTTCTGTTTAAATGTATTTCTCTGTTAATTTAGTTTTTTAGGTTCCACATGTAAGTAAAATAAAACAGTATTTGTCTTTTTCTATCTGATTTAACTTACATAGCATAATATCACCTAGGTCCATCCATTTTGTAGCCAATGGCAAGCTTTCATTATTTTCTGTAGCTGAGTAATGTTTCATATATATGTCACGTCTTCTTTATCCATTCATCTATTGATGGACAGTAACAGTGTTTCCATATCTTGGCTATGGTGAATAGCCAAGGAAAAGAGGGGTGTGTATATCTTTGTTGAACTAGTGATTCTGTTTTGTTTGGAAAAATACTCAGCAGTAGAATCATATGGCAGGTCCATTTTTAATTACTTAAGAAACCTTCATACTATTTTCCACAGTGGCTGCACCAATTTATATTCATACCAACAGCACAGGAAGTTTTCCTTTTCTCCACATCTTAGCCACCCTTTGTTATTTGTTGTCATTTTGATGACAACCATTTTGAGAGGTGTGATG
Organism: Ovis canadensis; assembly: GCF_042477335.2. NCBI lineage: Eukaryota > Metazoa > Chordata > Mammalia > Artiodactyla > Bovidae > Ovis > Ovis canadensis. The sequence goes on along the minus strand of NC_091269.1, from coordinate 29,326,407 downwards.
TGATATTTCATTGTGGTATTGATGTGCCTTTCTTTGATGATTAGTGATGCTGAGCATCTTTTCATGTGCTTGTTGGCCACCTGGATATCTTATTCGAAAAAAAAAATCTATCAGATAGAAGAGGAGACATTTTCATATTACCTGAACTAGTGTTGCCAAGGAGAAGGAAACAGAAGAGACATATATTTCATTCATGACAATAGTTTTGCTGTCTATTTCATATAGAGGACAAATCTATCTAGTGATCGTTACATTTGAATATATTTTTTTCTTTCCATTACACATGGAATACTGTGATTGATGAAATAAGAAGACCACACATATTAATAGCTTGAACTAGAAAAGGTATATTTATTATCACTATTGCAATAATACGATTGTATGAAAAAGAATACTTATAACAAGTTCCAGGACAATCAAAGGAAAAGTTTACAATTTATTAGCAAATTTATTGTTTGGCAGGGATAAACCAAACATATAAGAATTAATGGCTTTCAGGTTTATTACTCATAACTAATTAGAAAATCCGATGGGAATAAAGGATTATCTCTCAAAGTAGCTGCAAACACGGTTGTGAGATTAAGTACATGAAGAAATGCATGAGACTCTTATGAGGAGAGAAGCAGTTTTTGATACAAATTATAAAACTTGCAAATTCTTAGGTGAAAAATTATTCCCAAGTGTATGACAAAGAGTCATTGAAATTTTGGAAAATAATTCAACTTTTTTTCTGGCAAAATGACAAGGGGAACAGAGATAAAAGCACTTTGAAAAATATTAAAAATGGTATAGTATTTAACACATCTGCTCATAAATATTCCAGATACATAGTTGAACACTACTTTCTAACTTTTTTTAAACATGCATGGCCATGTAGCATGTTTTTTCCAATGAAATGTGAGGGAAAATGATGTGTGTTATCAGTAGAAGCTTAACGGACCAAATTTTTATTTTCCATGTTCTCTTTATTGTACTGAGTTAATTGTAAAAGTGCATTTAAAGATGGAGCTTCCAATTCCAGAAAAATAAATGACCCTATCAAAAAATGGGCCAAAGAATTAAATGGACATTTCTCCAAAGAAGACATACAGATGCCTAACAAACACATGAAAAGATGCTCAACATCACTCATTATCAGAGAAATGCAGATCAAAACCACAATGAGGTATCATCTCACACAGGTCAGAATGGCTGCTATCAAAAAGTATACAATCAATAAATGCTGGAAAAGGTGCATAGAAAATGGAACTCTCTTACACTGTTGGTGGGAATGCAAACTAGTACAGCCACTATGGAGAACAGTGTGGAGATTCCTTAAAAAACTGGAAATAGAATGGCCATATGACCCAGCAATCACAGTACCGGGTATACACACTGAGGAAACCAGAATTGAAAGAGACATGTGTACTCCAATGTTCATCGCAGCACTGTTTACAATAGCCAGGACATGGAAGCAACCTAGATGTCCATCGGCAGATGAGTGGATAAGAACACTGTGGTACATATACACAGTGGATTATTACTCAGCTTTTAAAAATAATGCATTTGCATCAATTCTAATGAGGTGGATGAAACTGGAGCCACAGAGTGAAGCAAATCAGAAAGAAAAACACCCATACAGTAGATTAGTTCAGTTAAGTTCAGTCTCTCAGTCATATCCGACTCTTTGTGACCCCATGAATTGCAGCACACCAGGCCTCCCTGTCCATCACCAACTCCCGGAGTTCACTCGAACTCATGTCTATCGAGCCGGTGATGCAGTCCAGCCATCTCATCCTCTGTTGTCTCCTTCTCCTCCTGCCCCCAATCCCTCCCAGCATCAGAGTCTTCCAATGAGTCAACAATTCGCATGAGGTGGCCAAAGTATTGGAGTTTCAGCTTTAGCATCAGTCCTTTCAATGAACACCCAGGACTGATCTCCTTTAGGATGGACTGGTTTTATCACCTTGCAGTCCAAGGGACTCTCAAGAGTCTTCTCCAACACCACAGTTCAAAAGCATCAATTCTTCGGCACTCAGCTTTCTTTACAGTCCAACACTCACATCCATACATGACCACTGGAAAAACCATAGCCTTGACTAGAAGGACCTATGTTGGCAAAGTAATGTCTCTGCTTTTGAATATGCTATCTAGGTTGGTCATAACTTTCCTTCCAAGGAGTAAGCATCTTTTAATTTCATGGCTGCAATCACCATCTGAAGTGATTTTGGAGCCGCCCCCCAAATAAAGTCTAACACTATTTCCACTGTTTCCCTATTTCCCATTATGTGATGGGACCAGATGCCATGATCTTAGTTTTCTGAATGTTGAGCTTTAAGCCAAAATTTTCACTCTCTTCTTTCACTTTCATCAACAGGCTTTTTAGTTCCTCTTCACTTTCTGCCATAAGGGTGGTGTCATCTGCATATCTGAAGTGATTGATATTTCTCCTGGCAATCTTGATTCCAGCTTGTGTTTCTTCCAGTCCAGTGTTTCTCATGATGTACTCTGCATATAAGTTAAATATGCAGGGTGACAATATACAGCCTTGACATAGTCCTTTTCCTATTTGGAAGCACTCTGTATATATATGGAATTTAGAAATATGGTAATGATGATCCTATATAAAAATAGCAACAGAGACACAAGTGTATAAAGAACAGACCTTTGGACTCTTTTGGAGAAGGCGAGGGTGGATGATTTGGGAGAATAGCATTGAAACGTGTATATTATCTATGTGAAATAAATCACCAGTCCAGGTTTGATGCATGAGACATGGTGCTCAGAACTGGTGCAGTGGGATGACCCTGAGTGATGGGATGGGGAGGGAGGTGGGAGAAGGTTTAGGATGGGGAATGCATGCATACCCATGGCTGATTCACGTCAAAGTATGGTGAAAACCACTACAATATTGTAAAGTAATTAGCCTCCAATCAAAATAAAGTAATTAATTTAAAAAGTTTGAAAAAGCAGAAATAGAAAAAAAAAAAAGATGGAACTTCATTAGCCTGGGTTCTGAAGTGACTATAATGTTCAAAGCACTGTGACAATATATATTTGACATTTACTGGGTGAAAGAAACTTTGTATTGTCATGTTGTTCAGTCACTAAGTGTGGCCAACTCTGTGACACCATGGCACAGCATGCCAGGCTTCCCTGTCCTTCACTATCTCATGGAGTTTGCACAAATTCATGTTCATTGAGCCAGTGATGTTATCAAACCATCTTATCTTCTGCTGTCCTCTTTCCCTTTTGCCTTCAATCTCTCCCAGCATTACAGTTTTTTTCCCAGTGAGTCAACTCTTTGCATCAGGTAGCCAAAGTATTGGAGCTACAGTATCAGTCCTTCCAATGAATACTCAGGGTTGATTTCCTTTAGGATTGACTGGTTTGATCTCCTTGCATTCCAAGCGACTTTCAAGGATATTCTCCAGTACCACAGTTTGAAAGCATCAATTCTTCGGTGTTCAGCCTTCTTTATAGTCCAGTTCTCACATCTGTACATGACTACTGGGAAAACCATAGTTTTGACTATATGGACCTTTATTGTCAAAGTGATGTCTCTGTTTTTAATGCACTTTCTAGGTTTTTCATAACTTTTCTTTCAAGGAGCAAGTGTCTTTTAATTTCCCAGCTGCAGTCACAATCTACAGTGATTTTGGAGACCAAGAAAATAAAATCTGTCACGCTTTTCACTTTTCCCCCATCTGAGTGGTGGGACTACATGCCATGATCTTGGTTTTTTGAATGTTGAGTTTTTAGCCAGCTTTTCACTCTCCTCTTTCACTTTCATCAAGAAGCTCTTTAGTTCCTCTTTGCTCTCTACCATTAGAGTGGTATCATCGGCTTATCTGAGGTTATTGTTTTTTTTTCCCAGAAATTTTGATTTCAGCTTGTGCTTCATCCAGCTTGGCATTTTGCATGATATACTCTGCATAGAAGTTAGATAAACAGAGTGACAGTGTACAACCTTATATTGTCATAGGCAAATTTTTTTACACAAGCATAACTTTGCCTATCTTAATTGATACAAATGGAGTACTTCCTTTCCATTAATAAAAGGGGCATATTAGTGCAACAATTGTTGACTAATATTATATGTGCACAGTAATCTACATAACAAAAAATAACATTAATGACATGCATATGTGTGCACACATAAAATTTGAATGTTTAAAAATATGAAATAAAATCATATAAGATGGAAATGTTCAAAGAATATTGCTGAAATTATTTTTGAGAAAAATAATTCCAGGCCTTATAACTGTAAAATAATAAGAGATTATAATGATTGAGCACTTATTCTGTGCCAGTGTTCTTTTCCATGCTTTACATGTATCAGTTCAGTTCAGTTCAGTCTCTCAGTCATGTCTGACTTCATGTAAAATTCAGATTCACTACATGAGTTAATAATGATGTGTAGATTTCACATATGGCAAAACTAAAGCGCTGAGAGTCATAATAGTTGGCAAAGGTCACACAGCTGATAACTTTAGAAATTAAATTATTGAGAACAGCTCTCAAGCTACAAGCATGAGAAAATTGTAACATTAATATTAGGATGATAGAAGACTCTCTAAAATGAAAAGCATGGAATAAAGGAGATATTTGATCATTTAAAACGATGCCAAAATATTTAAATAATCTTTAAAATAAAATACATTTTAGAAAAAAATCAATTAATACAATTTTAATACCAAATGTGTAAAAAGCACTTATACATTCAAAAAGAAGAAATTAAAAGCCTGCAAAATGTTCAAATGTACTAGTAATCTAATATGTTGATAAATTAGAGCTGACTCTTTGGTAAAAATATAGGAAAATATTTTTAAATGATTTTTATCTTTATACCTGAATATTGTGCAATACTTAATTATTATAACAAGGTTTTATTAATATGGGAAATTTTATTATACAATAAATATTTTCTAGGTATTTTTAAAATATAGGAATGACATTTTAAATAAATGCATGTGGGCATATACAAAAACATATTGGGCTTTTGTATTTGTTACAGTTATCACTGGGAAGATAAATAACAGACAATTACTCTACTTATATATTGTCTTAAATTTCCTAATACACTTTAATGAATGTGCATTATTTCATTTACAGGGGAAAATATGATGCTGATTTAAAACACCAAATGCATATTCAAACTGACCTGAACAAAGTTAAAATCTATCCTTACTCTCTGATGATTTAGTACTCATAAAGTTTCTGATTTGTAGATGGAGAACTTTGGCTTTGAAAGATTTTATAAATCTCCATCTCTTGTGACAAATTAAAAGGTGTGTGTTAGCATGCTAAGTCAATTCACTTTTGTTTGACTTCTTGTGACTGTATGGACTGTAGGCTGTCAACTTCCTCTGTCCATGGGATTCTCCAGGCAAGAACACTGGAGTGAGTTTCCATGCACTCCTGTAGGGGATCTTTCTGACTCAGGGATTGAACTCTGGTCTCTTATATCTCTGGCATTGGATTCTTTACCACTAGCACCACCTGGGAAGCTCAGTTAAAAGGTGAGGAACCAAAAAGGAGCAAGGAGTGACATTTGGTTGCCAGTCCCAGAGTTAATGAAAAGTTAAGCTACATTGTAACTTGGTGGGAAGGGTAAAACACAGACAATAATAAAAAAAATATATATATCTTTCTTCTATCTACTCCTATATGATTCCTTCCAAATACTTGTGGAAGAAGGTAGCATATACAGAGTGGGCATCATCTTTATAATTCCTTCCAACTTCTAAATTCCTTTAGGTAATATAGGATAAAAAATAGTCCAAACATTCAACCATACTGCTTTATCAATATTTAAAAATAATGATCATGGCTCTAGTTGGAATCTGAAAATGTTTGGAGTTTAAGTTAGGATAATGAAACAGTCAAAAACATTGAACTTAAAACATTATTTTGGATTATGTTTTAAAAAATACTTTCAACACTGTATATGCAAAAAACAAACAAACAAAAAAGTCTCCTGCCAAAAGATAGTTATCTGAACTCCATCAGTCAAAATAAGTTTGCCAAAAATGCAACGTTTTTTTTTTATTTTTTTATTTTAACTTTATTTTACTTTACAATACTGTATTGGTTTTGCCATACATTGACATTAATCCACCATGGGTGTACATGCATTCCCAAACATGAACCCCCCTCCCACCTCCCTCCCCATAACATCTCTCTGGGTCATCACCGTGCACCAGCCCCAAGCATGCTGTATCCTGCGTCAGACATAGACTGCAACGGTTTTTAATGTACTTTATGCATTCTTTTATTTTTTTATTTTTTAATATAAATTTATTTATTTTAATTGGAGGCTAATTACTTTAAGATATTATGTTGGTTTTGCCATATATCGACATGAATCCACCATGGGTGTACACGTGTTCCCCATCCTGAACCCCGCCACCCAACTCCCTCCCCATACCATCCCTCTGGGTCATTCCAGTGCACCAGCCCTGAGCATCCTGTATCATGCATCAAACCTGGACTGGCAATATGTTTCACATATGATATTATACATGTTTTAATGCCATTATCCCCAATCCTCCCACCCTTGCCCTCTCCCACAGAGTCCAAAAGACTGTTCTATACATCTGTGTCTCTTTTGCTGCCTCACATACAGGGTTATCATTACCATCTTTCTAAATTCCATATATATGCATTAGTATACTGTATTGGTGTTTTTCTTTTTGGTTTACTTCACTCTGTATAATAGGCTCCAGATCCATCCACCTCATTAGAACTTAATCAAATGTATTCTTCTTAATGGCTGAGTAATACTCCATTGTGTATATGTACCACAGCTTTTTTATCCATTCGTTTGCCGATGGACATCTAGGTTGCTTTCATGTCCTGGCTATTATAAACAGTTCTGTGATGAACATTGGGGTACATGTGTCTCTTTCAATTCTGGTTTCCTCAGTGTGTATGCCCAGAAGTGGGATTGTTGGGTCATATGGCAGCTCTATTTTCAGTTTTTAAAGGAGTCTCCACACTGTTCTCCATAGTGGCTGTACCTGATTGCATTCCCACCAACAGCGTAAGAGGGTTCTGTTTTCTTCATACCACCTCCAGCATTTATTGCTTGTAGACTTTTGGATAGCAGCCATTCTGACTGGCATGAAATGCTAACTCATTGTGGTTTTGATTTGCATTTCTCTGATAATGAGTGATGTTGAGCATCTTTTCTTGTGTCTGTTAGCCATCTGTATGTCTTCTTTGGTGAAATGTCTGTTTAGTTCTTTGGCCCATTTTTTGATTGGGTCATTTAATTTTCTTGAATTGAGCTGCAGGAGTTGCTTGTATATTTTTGAGATTAATTCTTTGTCAGTTGCATCATTTGCTATTATTTTCTCCCGTTCTGAAGGCTGTCTTTTCACTTTGCTTATATTTTCCTCTGTTGTGCAGAAGCTTTTAGTTTTAATTAGGTCCCATTTATTTATTTTTGTTTTATTTCCAATATTCTGGGAGGCAAGTCATAGAGAATCCTGCTGTGATTTATGTCACAGAGTGTTTTGCCTATGTTTTCCTCGAGGAGTTTTATAGTTTCTGGTCTTACCTTTAGATCTTTAACCCATTTTGAGTTTATCTTTGTGTATGGTGTTAGAAAGTGTTCTAGCTTCATTCTTTTGCAGGTGGTTGACCAGTTTTCCCAGCACCACTTGTTAAAGAGATTGTCTTTTTTCCATTGTATATTCTTGCCTCCTTTGTCAAAGATAAGGTGTCCATAGGTGTGTGGATTTATCTCAGGGCTTTCCATTTTGTTCCATTGATTTACAGTTCTGTCTTAGTGCCAGTACCATACTGTCTTGATGACTGTGGCTTTGTAGTAGAGCCTGAAGTCAGGCAGGTTGATTCCTCCAGTTCCATTCTTCTTTCTCAAGATTGCTTTGGCTATTCAAGGTTTTATTGTATTTCCATACAAATTGTGAATTTAATTGTTCTAGCTCTGTGAAAAATACCGTTGGTAGCTTGATAGCGATTGTATTGAATCTTTAGATTGCTTTGGGTCGTATACTGATTTTCACTACATTGATTCTTCAGATCCATGAACATGGTATATTTCTCCATCTATTAGTGTCCTCTTTGATTTCTTTCACCAGTGTTTTATAGTTTTCTATATATAGGTCTTTTTTTTCTTTAGGTAGATATATTCCTAAGTATTTCATTCTTTTCATTGCAATGGTGAATGTAATTGTTTCCTTAATTTCTCTTTCTATTTTCTCATTATTAGTATATAGGAATGCAAGGGATTTCTGTCTGCTGATTTTATATCCTGCAACTTAAATAAAGCACATGTACATTTATTGGGGCATTTTTTGCAAAAGGAAAAAGACTTTCTTTGAACATGAATTCCCTAACTTGAGTTTTATTTTGTCTTTATTGCAAAAAAAAAAAAATCAAAGAGGATTGTCCATGATTTTCAGTTCCAGTGAAATTAAACAACCCCATAACCACTGCAAAGTTGGTATAGAAGCCTTCTAGATTTGTAGAATATTTCCACGATCTCTCATGTTTATATTCTTCCTAATCTGACTGGTTTCTTAGCAAGTCATTATTACTGATTGTTTTCATAGAAATAAACTTAGCATTCATGGAAATAAGAATTATCTTTATTATGCTGGCCAAATGAGATTTATTTAAGTAATATATTTATAATAGGAATTCTAAGCTAATGTTATAAATAGCTTTTATGAAAACACAATTCAGTTCAGTTCAGTCGCTCAGTCGTGTCTGACTCTTTGCAACCCCATGAATCACAGCACACCATTCCTTCCTGTCCATCACCAACTGCCAGAGTTCACTCAAACACATGCACATCGAGTCGGTGATGCTATCCAGCCATCTCATCGTCTGTCATCCCCTTCTCCTCCTTCCCTCAATCCTTCCCGGCATCATGGTCTTTACAAATGAGTCAACTTCTCTCATGAGGTGGCCAAAGTATTGGATTTTCAGCTTTTGCATCAGTCCTTCCAATGAACACCCAGGACTGATCTCCTTTAGGATGGACTGATTGGATCTCCTTGCAGTCCAAGGGACTCTCAAGAGTCTTCTCTAACACTACAGTTCAAAAGCATCAATTCTTCGGCGCTCATCCGTCTTCTCGTTCAACTCTCACATCCATACACAACTACTGGGAAAACCATCAGATCAGTCCAGATCATTTCAGTCGCTCAGTCGTGTCTGACTCTTTGTGACCCCATGAATCACAGCATGCCAGGCCTCCTTGTCCATCACCAACTCCCGGAGCTCACTCAGATTCACATCCATCGAGTCAGTGATGCCATCCAGCCATCTCATTCTCTGTCGTCCTCTTCTCCTAATGCCCCCAATCCCTCCCAGCATCAGAGTCTTTTCAAATGAGTCAACTCTTCGCATGAGGTGGCCAAAGTACTGGAGTTTCAGCTTTAGCATCATTCCTTCTAAAGAATCACCCAGGGCTGATCTCCTTCAGAATGAACTGGTTGGATCTTCTTGCAGTCCAAGGGACTCTCAAGAGTCTTCTCCAACACCACAGTTCCAAAGCATCAATTCTTCGGTGATCAGCCTTCTTCACAATCCAACTCTCATATCCATACATGACCACTGGAAAAACCATAGCCTTGACTAGATGGACCTTAGTCAGCAAAGTAATGTCTCTGCTTTTGAATATGCTAATCTAAGTTATCTATCATAACTTTTCTTCCATGGAGTAAGCGTCTTTTACTTTCATGGCTGCAAGCACCATTTGAGGTGATTTTGGAGCCCCCCAAAATAAAGTCCGACACTGTTTCTACTGTTTCCCCATCTATTTGCCATGAAGTGATGGGACCGGATGCCATGATCTTCGTTTTCTGAATGTTGAGCTTTAAGCCAACTTTTTCACTCTCCTCTTTCACTTCCATCAAGAGTCTTTTTAGTCCCTCTTCACTTTCTGCCATAAGGGTGGTGTCATCTGCATATCTGAGGTTATGCATATCCCAGCAATCTTGATTCCAGCTTGTGTTTCTTCCAGTCTAGCATTGCTCATGACGCACTCTGCACGTAAGTTAAATAAGCAGAGTGTCAATATACAGCCTTGACGTACTCCTTTTCCTGTTTCGAACCAATCTGTTGTTCCATGTCCAGTTCTAACTGTTGCTTCCTGATGTGCATACAGATTTCTCAAGAGGCAGGTCAGGTGGTCTGGTATTCCCATCTCTTTCAGAATTTACCAGTTTATGTGATCAACACAGTTAAAGGCTTTGGCGTAGTCAATAAAGCAGAAATAGATGTTTTTCTGGAACTCTCTTGCTTTTTTGATGATCCAACGGATGTTGGCAATTTGATCTCTGGCTCCTCTGCCTTTTCTAAAACCAGCTTGAACATCAGGGAGTTCACGGTTCACGTATTGCTGAAGCCTGGCTTGGAGAATTTTGAGCATTACTTTACTAGCATGTGAGATGAGTGCAATTGTGAGATAGTTTGAGCATTCTTTGGCATTGCCTTTCTTTGGGATTGAAATTAAAACTGATCTTTTCCAGTCCTGTGGCCACTGCTGAGTTTTCCAAATTTGCTAGCATATTGAGTGCAGCACCTTCATAGCATAATCTTTCAGGATTTGAAATAGCTCAACTGGAATGCCATCACCTCTACTAGCTTTGTTCGTAGTGATGCTTTCTAAGGCCCACTTGACTTCGCATTCCACGATGTCTGGCTCTAGATGAGTGATCACACCATCGTGATTATCTGGGTCGTGAAGATCTTTTTTGTACAGTTCTTCTGTGCATTCTTCTACCTCTTCTTAATATCTTCTGCTTCTGTTAGGTGCATACCATTTCTGTGCTTTATCGAGCCCATCTTTGCATGAAATATTTCCTTGGTATCTCTAATTTTCTTGAAGTGATCTCTATTCTTTCCCATTCTGTTCTTTTCCTCTATTTCTTTGCATTGATCACTGAAGAAGGCTTTCTTATTTCTTCTTGCTATTCTTTGGCATTCTGCATTCAGATGCTTATATCTTTCCTTTCCTCCTTTGCTTTTCGCTTCTCTTCTTTTCACAGCTATTTGTAAGCCCTCCCCAGACAGCCATTTTGCTTTTTTGCATTTCTTTTCCATGGGGATTGTCTTGATCCCTGTCTCCTGTACAATGTCACGAACCTCCTTCCATAGTTCATCAGGCACTCTATCTATCAGATCTAGGCCCTTAAATCTATTTCTCACTTCCACTGTATAATCATAAGGGATTTGATTTAGGTATTTCCCATGAAGTGATGGGACCGGATGCCATGATCTTCGTTTTCTGAATGTTGAGCTTTAAGCGAACTCTTTCACTCTCCTTTCCACTTTCATCAAGAGGCTTTTTAGTTTCTCTTCACTTTCTCCCATAAGGGTGATGTCATCTGCATATCTGGATGTTTCTCCCAGCAATCTTGATTCCAGCTTGTGTTTTTTCCAGTCCAGCATAACTATTGATAAATCAATTGAAAGAATGTAATTATAGGTTAGTTGCTAGCTCGTGTTTGACTCTTGCGACCCCACGAACTGTAGCCTGCCAGGCTTGTCTGTCCATGGATTCTCCAGGCAAGAAATCTGGAGTGGGTTGCCAATTCCTTCTCTTGGATAATTTGCCAATCCAGTAACTGAACCCAGGTCTCCTGCATTGCAGGCAGATTTTTTTTTTTTTAACCAACTGAGTACAAGAGAAGCCCCTTGAAAGTATACAAAAAAGTATATATGAAAGTATGAATGTATAGGCATGCTAACAAATGTCCTTCTATTAATAATTTGGAGGATTCCACACAGTCTTCAGACTGAAATTGAAGAAAAATCATTTTGAAAATAAAGTGCTATGTGCAGTCATAATTTTGTTCTACTGAGAGAAGAGAGAGAGCCAATTAATGTGGCACATCCCTTTGATGAAGATTGTAACAGAGTTGAGGAATTTCTCCACCTCATGTATAGTATTTACAGTTTCCACTATATTTACAAAAAGTTGCTGCCAGGTTTAATGTACAATTCACAAATATAAAACAATCCTCAACAAAAATGTCTCAGTTGCTAGATGATTTCAGCTGTCATATTTCTTAAAATATGCCAATCAAAATTATGTGTAAATCAACTTGCAGTTAGAAAATTCTGAAGAGACGAATGAGCATCACCTCTGACTTTGTATATGATAGTGATTTTCAAGATATCACAGAGCAGAATCTCCTAATTACTATGGTCATCAGCAATACTTCATACACAGTGAATCATTCTCTGATGGTTCACCTTAAAAGCTACTTTACAATTGTAACAAAAACATTGTATTTAGAGAGAAGAACACAATGAAAAAACTTAACCTGAATATATAAAAATATCATGCAAACGTATTTGGCTAAGAGCTATAGACTTCATTTCTAAGACTGAGGAAAGTTAAATCAGGTCTTGGTTTGGGAGAGAATCCAAGTGTATCAGATTCATTATGAAAAACATATAACTAACTTAGAAATTATTTTCACTTCTGTTCACTTCTTCATATTGGAGATAATATTGACTTTTGGCTTAGGAGGAATGTGTGCCCTGTAATGAAACTGAAAAAAATAAGCAATTTGAAAATAAGGTGCTATGAAAACCCTAATAAAAATTTGCAGAAATAATTTTCAAGGTTTTAAAAATAATTTTAACATTTATATGTTTCTAATAAAAATAAAGATAATCTATCAGAAAACTGGAATAATGTTTAGTAGAAAAAATTTAAATATAAAATTTTATAATGCATAATTCCTTTTTCATGATTCTTTAATATCAGTCAATACTGGAATATGTTAACATATATATGTGTCTCTAAAATTTTACTATTACAACTCAATAAACATTTATTAAATATCAACTATATGAAAATCACTGTTCAATTGTTGGGTAAATAAACTGATGTAGTTGCTATTCTCAATTAACTTGCAATGGATATTGTAAAGTAAAATTATTTTTTATTATTATCTAGATGTCAGTTTTCTAGTTGGTGCAATGCAAATGGAAAACTGAGACAAAGATTAGCATTACAGAAGCCAAATCATACTGGTCTTAATGTGACAGGGAGGAAATAAAGGTTGAATTTAACATTATTTATTAAATACTTTTTTCTTGTTAAGCACTCTATTACTTCCCAGGAAAACAAACAAAAATAAAGCATGACTCCTACTTAGCGGGTCTCACAAGATATTAAAGGAAATATGCAAATTATAAAACATAATGGGGAGAATATAAATTATTTTATACCTTTTCTAGAATCAATGTGGATATAAGTAGAGAGTTTTCAGTTCCATAGTAATGGGTTTGGTCAATAGCCCAGGAAGCTATGGCACTGTCTTTACTCTAAACCAACAAATCTCTCCTCAAATACTCCCCTGAAGCATACTTTGTTGTCTCACAGGTGTTTTGAGAATAGCTTTATTCAGTGACTTTAAGAAGTTTTCTGGAAGAGGTTATATTTATCTCCAAAACTTCTTCAAATTCCATAGACATCAATTAAACCTTCTTTATGTAATGGGAAAAATATACCCATACTTCTATGATTGTATTTCTTTCAAAATTTATCATGTAGGAAATGAGCAATAAATACCAAATACAATGAATTATACTACCTGATTTGAGACAAATACCTATTAAAATATTTATGCACTACATCATAGAAATACACTGCCAGTTACTGAACACATCATAAACAACCACAATAAAATGCCCTCTTTGGTTATATACTATAATAAAAAGCTATAGATTTATTTTAAGTCATGTAAATAATGGACTGGATCCACCCAGTCCATATCAAAAACTTTGATATTACAAAGGTCCGTCTAGTAAAAGCTATGGTTTTTCCAGTAGCCATGTATGGATGTGAGAGTTGGACTATAAAAAAGCTGAGTACTGAAGAACTGACGCTTTTGAACTATGGTGTTGGAGAAGACTCTTGAGACTCCCTTGGAGTGCAAAGAGATCCAACCAGTCCATCCTAAAGAAATCAGTCCTGAATATTCATTGGAAGGACTGATGCTAAAGCTGAAACTCCAATACTTTGGCCACCTGATACGAAGGACTACTCATGTGAAAAGACCTTGATGCTGGGAAAGACTGAAGGTGGGAGGAAAAGGGGATGACAGAGGAGGAGATGGTTGGATGGCATCACTGACTCGATGTACATGAGTTTGAATAAGCTCCGGGAGTGGGTGATGGACAGGCAAGCCTGGCGCGCTGCAGTCCATGGGGTCACAAAGAGTCGGACACAATTAAGCAACTAAACTGAACTGAATTACTATGTGCCAGAAACTCTAGTTTTCCATTAAATTCACTTTATAAATAAAATGAAAAGTACATGACATGGATGATGTAGTTTACAACTTTAAAATTTCTTATATTTGACACATAAAGATAGAATTCAGAGGAACTAACATGTATTTAGTGTGCATGTATCAACCAGAAACTTTATAATACATATTATTTCATTTCATTCTCACAACAAGATTTTCATACTTTAGGTGAGCTCAAACTGTTTATCATGATATGATCCAAAGAACAAACATGTGCTGAAGATAGGCAGTTAAAGTAACTCTATTTCACCTGTAAGCTTTCCACATAGATGGACAGTATTTCTCAAATAGCATTCTGCAAAACAAGAATTTAATAGAATAGTAAAATTCATCATCAATAAAAAATGAAAGTGATAAGGTAAAAAGGTTTATCATTGCATCAGAAAGAATAAAATATCCAGAAATAAATGTACATAAGAAGTTAAAAGACTTGTACTCAAAATTGTAAGATGCTGAAGAAAGAAACTGAAGATGACACAAACAGGTGGGCAAATAGATTATGTTCTTGAATTGGAGGATTCAGCATTGTTTAAATGACCATACTACTCAAGGTGATATACAGACTCAATGCAATGCCTATATAATTATCAATGGCATTTTTCACAGAACTAGAATGAAAACGTTTAAATTTGTATGAATACATAAAAGACCCTGAATAGCCAAAGTCATCTTGAGAAAGAATGGAGCTGGAATAATCAGGCATTCTGGCTTCAAATATACTACAAAGCTATAAAATTCAAAACAATATGGTACTGAACAAAAACAGACATGTAGTCCAATGGAATAAAATAGAAAACCCAGAAATAAACATATGCAATTTTGGTCAACTAATATATTAAAAAGGAGGCAAGAATACACAATGGAGTTAAGACAGTTCCTTTAATAAGTGGTGTTGGGAAAACTGGACAGCTACATGTAAAAGAATAAAACTAGAACATTCTCTGATACTACATGCAAATATATAATCAAAATGGATTAAAGACATAAAAGTAAGACCAGATACTTCAAAACTCCTAGAGCTATACATAGAACATTCTCTGACATAAATTACAGCAACATTTCTTGGATCCATTTCTTATAGTAATGGAAGTAAAAAAAAAAATAAACAAATGGAACCTAATTAAACTTAGAAGCTTTTTGTACAGCAAATGAAATTATAAATAAAATGAAAAAAAAAGAAAACCTTACAGAGTGAGAGAAAATATACGCAAATGATGTGGCTCTCAAGAGATTAAATTCCAAAATATACAGACATCTCTTACTGCTTAATATCAGAAGACAAACAACACAAATAAAAAATAGTCAAAAGACCTAAACAGACATTTCTCCAAAGAAGATAGATGGCCAAAATTTACATAAAAAGATAAGTTCAATATCACAAAATATAAGAGATATTGAAAATTGAAATAATAAACTTACACCAGTCAAAATGGCAATCATATAAAGAGTCCCAGTTCAGTGCAGTTCAGTCACTCAGTCATGTCCAACTCTTTGTGACCCTATGGACTGCAGCACGCCAAGCTTCCCTGTCCATCACCAACTCCCAGAGCTTGCTCACACTCAGGTCCATCGAGTTGCTGATGCCATCCAACTATCTCATCCTCTGTTGTCCACTTCTCCTCCTGCCTTCAATCTTTCCCAGCAGCAGGGATTTTTCCAATGAGTCAGTTCTTTGCATCAGGTGGCCAAAGTATTGGAGTTTCAATGTCAGCATCTGTCCTTCCAATGAATATTCAGAACAAATTTCTTTTAGGGTTGACTGATTTGATCTCCTTGTACCCCAAGGGACTCTCAAGAGACTTCTCCAATTCCATAGTTCAAAAGCATCAGTTCTTCAGTGCTCAACTTTCTTTATAATCCAACTCTCACATCCAAACATGATTACTGGAAAAACCATAGCTTTTATTAGACAGACTTTTGTTGGCAAAGTAATGTCTCTGTTTTTTAATACTGTCTAGGTTTGTCATACCTTTTCCTCCAAAGAGCAAGCATCTTTTAATTTCATGGCTGCAGTCATCATCTGCAGTGATTTTGGAGCCCCAAAAAGAAAGTCTGTTACTCTTTCTATTGTTTCCCCTTCCATTTGTCATGAAGTGATGGGACCAGATGCCATAATCTTAGTTTATTGAATGTTAAGTTTTAAGCCAGGTTTTCACTCCCTTATTTCACTTTCATCAAGAGGCTCCTCAGTTCCTCTTCACTTTCTGCCATAAGGGTGGTCATCTATGTATCTGAGTTTATTGATATTTCTCCTGGCAATCTTGATTTCAGCTTATGCTTCATCCAGCCCAGCAATTCACATGATGTACTCTGCATATAAGTTAAATAAGCAGGGTGACAATATTCAGCTTTGACGTACTCCTTTCCCAAGTTGAAACCTGTCTGTTGTTCCATGTCCAGTTTCAACAGTTGCATCTTGACCTGCATAGAGATTTCTCAGAAGGTAGGTAACGTGGTCTGGTATACCCAACTCTTTAATTTTTCCACAGTGTCCACAAATAATAAACACTGGAGAGGGTTTGGAGAAAAAAGTATTCTCCTACACTGTTGATAGGAATGTGTGCAGTCACTATGGAGAACAGTATGAAGGTTCTTTAAAAATTAAAAATAGAGTTGATGTATGATCCAGCAATCCTACTAGTGGACATATATCCAGAAAAATGTACAAAAATTAACACAAAATGGATTAAAGACTTAAATGCGAAAACTAAAACTTAAAAGTTCTTAGGAGAAAATGTAAGCACAATCTTTATGATCATGAATTAAGCAACAGTTTTTATATACAACACCAAAAGCAAATTGATTAATAAATTAGCACACATCTAAGAACCAACTCAGTAGTGGCCACAGGACTGGAAATAATCAGTTTTCATTCCAATCCCAAAGAAAGACAATGCCAAAGAGTGCTCAAACTACCGCATAATTGCACTCATCTCAAACACTGGTAAAGTAATGCTCAAAATTCTCCAAGCCAGACTTCAGCAATACATGAACTGTGAACTTGCAGATGTTCAAGCTGGTTTTAGAAAAGGCAGAGGAACCAGAGATCAAATTGCCAACATCCGCTGGATCATGGAAAAAGCAAGAGAGTTCCAGAAAAACATCTATTTCTGCTTTATTGACTATGCCAAAGCCTTTGACTGGGTGGATCACAATAAACTGTGGAAAATTCTGAAAGAGATGGGAATATCAGACCACCTGACCTGCCTCTTGAGAAACCTATATGCAGGTCAGGAAACAATAATTAGAACTGGACATGGAACAACAGATTGGTTCCAAATAGGAAAAGGAGTACGTCAAGTTTGTATATTGTTACCCTGCTGAGAACATCATGAGAAATGTTGAGCTGGAAGAAGCACAAGCTGGAATCAAGATTGCCGGGAGAAATATCAATAACGTCAGATATGCAGATGACACCACCCTTATGGCAGAAAGTGAAGAGGAACTAAAAACCATCCTGATGAAAGTGAAAGAGAACAGTGAACAAGTTGGCTTAAAAAGATGGCTTCTGGTCCCATCACTTCATGGGAAATAGATGGGGAAAGAGTGGCAGACTTTATTTGGGGGGGCTCCAAAATCACTGCAGATGGTGATTGCAGCCATGAAATTAAAAGACACTTACTCCTTGGAAGGAAAGTTATGACCAAAAGATGGCATATCCAAAGCAGAGACAGTACTTTGCCAACAGAGGTCCATTTGGTCAAGGCTATGGTTTCTCCTGTGGTCATGTATGGATGTGAGAGTTGGACTGTGAAGAAAGCTGAGTGACAAAGAATTGATGCTTTTGAATGTGGTGTTGGAAAGACTCTTGAGAGTCCCTTGGACTGCAAGGAGATCCAACCAGTCCATTCTTAAAGGAGATCAGGCCTGGGTGTTCATTGGAAGTACTGATGTTAAAGCTGAAACTCCAGTACTTTGGCCACCTCATGTGAAGAGTTGACTCATTGGAAAAGACTCTGATGCTGGGAGGGATTGGGGGAAGGAAGAGATGGGGACCACAGAGGATGAGCTGGCTGGATGGCATCACCGACTCAATGGACATTAGTTTGAGTGAACTCCTGGAGTTGGTGATGGACAGAGAGGCCTGTTGTGCTGCAGTTCATGGGTCACAAAGAGTCAGACATGACTGAGCAACTGAACTGAACTGAACTGAATACTGTATTAGTGTTTTTCTTTCTGGCTTACTTCACTCTGTATAATAGGCCACCTCATTAGAACTGATTCAAATGTATTCTTAAAGGTTGAGTAATATTCCATTGTGTATATGTACCACACCTTTCTTGTCCATTCGTCTGCTGATGGACATCTAGGTTTCTTCCATGTCCTGGCTATTATAAACAGTGCTGAGATGAACATTGGGGTATACATGTCTCTGTCACTTCTGGTTTCCTTGGTATGTATGCCCAGCAGTGGGATTACTGGGTCATATGGAAAAATATATCTACCAAAAGAAACAAAACAAATATATAGAAAACTATAAAACACTGGTGAAAGAAATCAAAGAGGACACTAATAGATGGAGAAATATACTGTGTTCGTGGATTGGAAAAATAAATATAGTGAAAATGAGTACACTACCCAAAGCAATCTAAAGATTCAACACAATCCCTATCAAGCTACCAACGGTATTTTTCACAGAGCTAGAACAAATAATTTCACAATTTGTTTGGAAATACAAGAAACTTCGAATAGCCAAAGCAATCTTGAGAAAGAAGAATGGAACTGGAGGAATCAACCTTCCTGACTTCAGGCTCTACTACAAAGCCACAATCATCAAGAGGGTATGGTACTGGCACAAAGACAGGAATATAGATCAATGGAACAAAATAGAAAGCCCAGAGATAAGTCATCACACCTATGGACACCTTATCTTCGACAAAGGAGGCAAAATATATAATGGAGGAAAGACAATCTCTTTAACAAGTGGTGCTGGGGAAACTGGCCAGCCACTTGTAAAAGAATGAAACTAGAACACTTTCTAACATCATACACAAAAATAAACTCAAAGTGGATTGAAGATCTAAATGTAAGACCAGAAACTATAAAACTCCTAGAGGAGAACATAGGCAAAACACTCTCCGACATAAATCACTGCAGGATCGTCTATGACCCACCTCCCAGAATATTGGAAATAAAACAAAAATAAAAAAATTGGACCTAATTAAAATTAAAAGCTTCTGCACAACAAAAGAAACTATAAGCAAGGTGAAAAGACAGCCTTCAGAATGGGAGAAAATGATAGCAAATGAAGCAACTGACAAAGAATTAATCTCAATATACTTTCTCATTAATACCAGGAATTAGGCAAAGATGTCTGCTTTTACCACTTATATTCAGAGGTATAATGGACGTTCTAGACAGTGTAATCAGGCAAAAAACAAAAAAAGAAATAAGAAAAGAAAAGGAAAAAAAGACATTCAGAGAAAGGAAAATATGTAAACTGTCTTTATTCAAAGAAGACATGATTGTCTATGTTGAAAAGCCTTATAATCTACAAAGATGCTAATAGGAATTGTTCAACAAGGTCTCCAGATATAAGATAAAAATGAAAATGAGTTTTGCTTCTATATGCTAGTAATATACAATAAGAAATTGAAAATAATAAACAATAATATTTACCATAGCTTCAAAGAATGTGAAATATTTGAGGCTAGCCCTGACAGAAGATTTCTCTACTCAAAACTATAAATCATTCCTGAGAGAAATTAAAAATAAATAAACGAAGCTATATACCCTTGTCCACACATCAGAAAATAAATATTGTTAAAAAAAATCATTGATCTAGAGATATGATCCAATCATAATTGCAATGAAAGCCAGAATTTTTAACACAGGTGATAAGATGGTTCTGAAATTTGTATGGAAACACAATGGACCTAGAAAAGCCAAAACAATTTAGGAGTTATTTCAAATTTAACATCATCAAAACTGTGTGGCCTTTAACTAGACAAACATATTAATGACTTAGAAAAAAAGTATGATATAATACTGGTACTGCTGCTGCTGCTGCTAAGTTGCTTCAGTTGTGTCCAACTCTGTGCAAACCAGGCTGCGCTGTCCCTGGAATTCTTCAGGCAAGAACACTGGAGTGGGTTGCCATTTCCTTCTCCAATGCATGAAAGTGAAAAGTGAAAGTGAAGTCGCTCAGTCGTGTCCAACCCTCAGCGACCCCATGGACTGCAGCCTACCAGGCTCCTCCGTCCATGGGATTTTCCAAGCAAGAGTACTGGATAGTCAATTTATATTTGAAGAAGTTTCATAGATAATTCAATTAATAAAGGATACTCTTTTCAGCAAAAATCCTGAGTAGGGTGTCATTCTCAAGTGAATTATTTATCATAAATTCAATAATTAGGAAAATGAATTATTTAAAATAAATTTAATAGTTTAGTGAATAAAGGTAGAGCTTAGTGGTCTAGAATACATATTATAAAGAAAGACTTCGTGTAATAGCTCCTTGGTTCATCTCTTAATAAGTGAAATATGACTTTAAAGTTATTTAATCGTTCTAAGCCACTAACCCATGATCTTCCCTTTTATATCCCACCTCAAAACAAACTTTGTCAGAGAAGGAAACAAACAGAAATTTAACTTCAATCTTCACTTAGCAATATCCCTAAAAATTAGATAATTAAGGATTGTAGATTTATACATGAGAGCAAAGACTGTAAGATTTCTTGAGTTCAGTTCAGTTGCTCAGTTGTGTCCTACTTTTTGCAACCTCATGGACTGCAGCATGCCAGGCCTCCCTGTCCATCATGAAACTTCCAGAGTTTACCCAAACTCATGTCCAAAGTTGTGATGCCATCCAACCATCTCATCCTCTGTCGTCCTACTCTCCTTCTGTGTTCAATCGTTCCCAGCATCAAGGTCTTTTCAAATGAGTCAGCTCTTCACTTCAGGTGACCAAAATATTGGAGTTTCAGCTTCAACATCAGTCCTTCCAATGAACACTCAGGACTGATCTCCTTTAGGAAGGTTGGATGTCCTTGCAGTCCAAGGGACTCTCAAAAGTCTTCTCCAACACAATTCAAAAGCATCAGTTCTTCTGCACTAAGCTTTCTTTATAGTCCAACTTTCATATCCATACGTGACTACTGGAAAAACCATAGCCTTGACTAGATGGACTTTTGTTGTCAAAGTAATGTCTCTGCATTTTAATATGCTGTCTAGGCTGATCATAACTTTCCTTCCAAGGAGTAAGTGTCTTTGAATTTCATGGCTGTAGTCACCATCTGCAGTGATTTTAGAGCCTCCCTCCACCCCCAAATAAAGTCAGCCACTGTTTCCACTGTTTCCCCATCTATTTGCCATGAAGTGATGGGATCATTGAATGCCATGGTGTTAGTTTTCTGAATGTTAAGCTTTAACCCAACTTTTTTAAAAAGAAAATACGGTCAATCCTGATGGTTGAATTAGCTCCAGAGACAGTGGGGAAGAAAAAGTGTTAAGTTGCTCAGTTGTCTTTGCAACCAAATGAATTGAAGCCCACCAGGTTCTTATGCCTTTGGAATTCTCTAGGCAAGAATATTGGCAATGGTAATCATATCCTTCTCCAGGACATCTTTCCAACCCAGGGACTGAACCCAGGTCTCCTGCATTGCAGGCAGATTCTTTACCACCTCAGCCACCATAGAGAGTGAGGAGTTTCATATTATCCAGGAGTTATCAGAAAAAGTCAGGTCAGTGCCAGGAAGAGAGATTGAAAATTGTTGGATATGCACCAAATATAAGACACCTTCAGCTTTCATCTTTGAAGAACAGGATGCTTGGTTTAACCCATATCAGAGAAGAATATTATGAAAAAGTAATCCTTATTCCTCTTATGCAAACTTAAAAAAAAAAAAACAAAATCATCTCACTCATTCTTCTGGTTTCTCAATGTTTTTAAGTCTTTCATTTTCATGCCAAGCTAAAGGCGTGCCTGCATTGCTTCTCCATTTTAAGTTGACAGCAATCTAGGAAGTACCTTGTTTTTGAAATCATGTAAGGTTGAGTTCAAATATTAGCTCTGCCACTTATTAGTTGAGTTACCTGAAACAATCCTTTTAACATTCTTTGCCTTAGTCTTCTCAAAAAAGAAAAATTGGAGTGGGGTAAGGTGGAGAATAGGTTTTATTGTGAACAGTGAATGATGAGGCATGGTGAAAATATGTGTCTCACAGTAGTCATTAAAAAAAAAATTAGTCTCCTTTCTTAAATATCAAACTTTACATTTTATTTGCGACCCAAGCCAGCCCAGCTTCTTTTTAATTCCTCAAAAAACTTTCAGAGCAAAAGTTATTTTAGTACTACTCTAAGTAAAACCATTGTATAACATTTTTGTTCTCCCCTTGTATTGTCCTTCACTCTTTTAAACTTTTGTTTTGGTGAATTCATACCACAGTGCCAAGGTAAAATGGTCCATTTTGTCTTATTTGTGCTAATGGGAACAACCAGTGAAATAGAAACAACTGAAATCATTAGTAGTAACACATAACATCCTTGTAACAATCTTGGTTGAAAACAAACCATTTATCATATAGGAAACAAGTAAAAATTAAACAAATATCTCTCCTTTATGTGCTTCTCTTCTCCCCAGATCTTGTCTCATCCTCTTTTAAAGCTGTAAATTGTTGTAAAAGCAATCAGACATTTTTAGCAAAAGAAGGCGGGAAGGTAAAGTGTTTATATTATCAACAACAGGAAATGAGTTTTTAATAATAAGGAACAACCTTTTTCTCAGGAACCAGCTCAAGAACATCTAGTGGTGTGTTTGTGGCCATGCTTCATTAGCTAAAACACCTTCACAACTATTACCTCCAGCAGCAGCAGCATCTAAAACCCTTTCAGTGACAAGAAAGTATGTCTAATGGTATTTTCCCTCTCACTAGTAATAGCTATTATGATCCCTCAAGGTCAATATATATAAAAGGAAATGGAAATTTAGAAGGAAGAATGTGAGAGTTTTTTTGAGAACAGAAAAAATACTCAAAGGCTTTGTACAAAAGTGGCAAATTATTGTAATATTTCATAGACATGATCAAAATGACAAGTATATAATAGAAAAACTACTTTTTAAAATTAATAATGATCATTCTGAGTATTAAGTTTCCAAGGGAGAAAAAAAAATTTAACCTAGCTGTTAATTTCCTCGGTGCAGAAGATTCATGGTATGTTGATAAAGCAGAAGGGTATGTGTGTGTCCAGTCATGTCCAACTCTTTGTGATCCCTTGGACTGCAATCTGTCATGCTCCTCTGTCCATGGGATTTTCCTGGCAAGAATATTGGAGCAGGTTGCCATTTCCTACTCCAGGGGATCTTCCCAATCTAGGGATGGAAGCTGCATCTCATTAATTGTATCCGTGACATAACAGGAGAAATTTTCAAATATCAGGAACTCTTCACCTTTAAAATCTAATGGGGTTATTTGCAATAATTCTATTATTAATTCCTCATATCTCTGGGTACAGATATCTGGTATCTGTTGTATTTTCATGTATCTAGTACTAACTACATAACAGGCATTCTGCTAAATAATTTACATGGATTTTTAAATTTAATCCTCACAACCCTTTGAAGTAATTTTTATTTGCACTTGAGAAAAAAGATTGTTTGCTTCTTCAATATCACTCTCTGAGAAATTAGAGCAGGTTACATTTTAAAATGGTATCTGTCTGGTTACCAAATTTAGGTCATTGACATAATGTCTCTAGGACAAAGCTTCTTTCCTTCATTATCTTACTTTATTTAACCTTCATTTATGTTAGGCATTCCACAGCCACTATTTCTTTTTTAATTAATTATTTATTTTTGGCTGTGCTGGATCTTCATTGCTGTGTGCAGGCTTTCTCTAGCTGTGGTGTGTGGGCTCTTGCTGTGGTGGTTTCTCTTGCTGCAGAGCACAGGCTGTAGGGCAGGAGGGCTTCAGTAGGAGTGACTCCTGGGCAGTATAGCACAGTCTCAGTAATTGTGGTGCATGGGCTTAGTTGTCATGCAGCATGTGGGACCATACCAGACAGGGATTGAATCTGTGTCTCCTATATTGGCAGGCAGATTCTTTACCAATGAACCACCAGGGAAGCCTGTCACTATTTCTTAAATAATGTTTCCACATTGAAAATAGAAACATAAATCTATAATTTCACTCTCAAAATCATAATAACAAAAACTGTTTTCTAGGATTTCAAATATCATAAAATTCATATTGCTTTAGCAAAATTCTTTAGAACAATTTTTAAAAGATAAAATAATGACTCAGAGAAACCTGAAATGGAGACACATCAAATAATAACTCATTAATATGGGGATATATTACAAGGGGTTCAAAGGAGAATTCAAAGAGTACAAACACGTGTTTAGGAAGTCAGACATGTTGACATAAAATTCCCATATAGATGGAAAACCAGACAATATTAACAAGGCAATAATCAACCCTATCTACAAGGAAATTTGCATTTCTCTGATGAATATTTGGTATTTTACAATTTTCAGAAGAACTTAAAGAAAATGAAAGGCTTAGAGAGTCCACAGAATCATGAACTCAGATGGCACTTAGGTTTCTTTTGAAGACACACAATAATCTTCTCATCCTTCTTAAAGTCTTTCACAATTTTTCACTAACTTCTCTAATTTCACCTAAATTGTAACACCAAGAAAAAAAGGGGGTGGGGGGACAGTTGACAAACTTGCTTACCACAGCTAGTACATTGAAATAGAGGAATCCTGACATACATTTATCTCCTTTTTCTCTGAAATCTCACTGGAATTACAATATAGAAATGAAAAAAAGTATAATCCCTCAAAAATAAGGAAAAGGTCACAAGTTGGACCACAGAAAGCTACCAGCATCCTACAAATAGCAGCATGTAAGCCCATGAACTCTTGCCTCCCACAGGAGATTGATTCAACATTTGATTTTTATAGGCATTTAACCAGAAAGACTCTGGGCTCAGTAATATCAAGAGCTCTTGATAGAGAGGAGTAAGCACAGGAAGGAAAGCAGGAGGATTAATGGAAAGGGGCCCCAGTGAACCATGAGACGCTTTGTACCTTCTCTCTCCTCTCTGGAATATGCTTGTAAGACCCGGGATTTGAAGATTCTTCCCTTAAGAAACCGAAAAATTCCAAAGAAATGAACTTCATGTACTCATGCTGCAGATCTGCCAAGTTTTCCTTAACAGACAAAAGAAAGCAAATGTTGAGGAGAACTAACTTTTCCTCTACTCTCTTAGACTGGTTTAATGAGGGTGTGAAAATTAAATTAACGGAAGATAGATTAGCAAAGACAAAAAAAAAAAGATTTATGTCTGCACTGGAGTGACAAAGAAATGCGGCTCAAAGAAATTAGAATTTGAGGTTTATATACTATCTTAATGGACTTCCCAGGGGTGCAGTGGTAAAGAATCTGCCTGCCAATGCAGGATATGCAAGAGACATGGGTTCAACCCCTGCATTGGGAAGATTCCCCTGGAGAAGGGAGTGGTAGCTCACTTCAGTATTTTTGCCTGGAAAATTCCATGGACAGAGAAGCCTGGCAGTCTATAGGCTATGGGGTCACAAAGAGTCAGACATAACTGAGCAACTGAGTGCAAGCACGAGAACAAAACACAATACTCTCTTAATAGGGGATAAGGTGGGACACAGGGGAGAACAAACAACTTATTTGTAGGAGGGAAAAGGGTCACTTATGAAAAACAAGCAAACAAACAAAAACCTTTGGGATATATAAATAAGCCCTTATAAGAAAAGATAGGTGATACGGTAGTTTGGTGACAATGTCTGTTTGGGTATAGCACTGATTTATCTTTGGGAAGAAAAAATTGAAGTTATTCTGAGGAAAGAGTTTTTGACAACTGAGTTGATTTGGAGTCTCTGCATTTAAGCAGTTAAGGATTTCAGGAACACAAATGCCTTCAGTTCAAGGTAATTTTTATGCCAATTGGCTTATTCAGGACCCTCTCACAAGTCTTCCCACACCCCACCATTAAAACAATTAAAATTGGATAGGGCTTTGCTGGTGGCTCAGCCATAAAGAATGTACCTGTCAATACCTGCCAAAGCAAGAGATGCAGGTTTGATCCATGAATCAGGAGAAACCCTGAAGAAGGAAATGGCAACACAATCCCATATTGTTGCCTGGAAAATCCCATGGGCTATAGTCCATGGACTCAAAAGAGTTGGACATGACTTAGCGACTAAACAACAACAAAATGTTATAATAGGAACAACAATGACACATACTGACTCTAGCAAAGAATACAAATGACCTCTGTAGAGAAAATAAAAATTAAAACCCTGTACTCAATACACAATTTTACACACCAATAATATAATGTCTGAGATATCAAAATCGTGTAATTCATTAAATGGGCTGACAGGAGGAAGATGTATTCAATGTATTAATAGATCTACTTTGGAAAGGATTATTTCTTTTCTGGTTCAGTTCCCTACTGGCTTAGATGGTAAAGAATTCACCTGCAAAGCAGGAGAGCAGGGTACGATCCTCGAGTTGGGAAGATCCCCTGGAGGAGGGCATGGTAAACCACTCCAGTATTCTTGCCTGGAGAATCTCCATGGATAGAGGAGCCTGGTGGGCTATAGGCTATGGGGTCGCAAAGAGCTGGGCATGACTGAGTGACTAAGCACAAATGTGGTCAACTTCATGAAAATATGAAAAGGCAAAAAGATAAGACACTGAAAGATGAACTTCACAGATCGGTAGGTGCCCAATATGCAACAAGAGATCAGTTCACTTCAGTTCAGTTGCTCAGTCGTGTCTGACTCTTTGCAACCCCATGAATTGCAGCATGCCAGGCCTCCCTGACCATCAGCAACTCCCGGAGTTCACTCAGACTCATGTCCATCAAGTCAGTGATGCCATCCAGCCATCTCATCCTCTGCCGTCCCCTGCTTCTCCTGTCCCCAATCCCTCCCAGCATCAGAGTCTTTTCCAATGGGTCAACTCTTCGCATGAGGTGGCCAAAGTACTGGAGTTTCAGCTTTAGCATCATTCCTTCCAAAGAACACCCAGGGCTGATCTCCTTCAGAATAGACTGGTTGGATCTCCTTGCAGTGCAAGGGACTCTCAAGAGTCTTCTCCAACACCACAATTCAAAAGCACCAATTCTTCCGTGCTCAGCCTTCTTCACAGTCCAACTCTCACATCCATACGTGACTACTGGAAAAACCATAGCCTTGACCAGACGGACCTTTTTTGGCAAAATAATGTCTCTGCTTTTGAATATGCTATCTAGGTTGGTCATAAGTTTCCTTCCAAGGAGTAAGCGTCTTTTAATTTCATGGCTGCAATCACCATCTGCAGTGACTTTGGAACCCCCAAAATAAAGTCTGACACTGTTTCCACTGTTTCCCCATCTATTTCCCATGAAGTGATGGAACCAGATGCCATGATATTAGTTTTCTGAATGTTGAGCTTTAAGCCAACTCTTTCACTCTCTTCTTTCACTTTCATCAAGAGGCTTTTTAGTTCCTCTTCACTTTCTGCCATAAGGGTGGTGTCATCTGCATATCTGAGGTTATTGATATTTCTCCTGGCAATCTTGATTCCAGTTTGTGCTTCTTCCAGCCCAGTGTTTCTCATGATGTATTCTGCATATAAGTTAAACAAGAGATCAGTGGAGGAATAACTCCAGATAGAATGAAGAGATGGATCTATTGAGAGAATCATATGGTTTTTATTTTTCAATTTGTTAATGTGGTGAATTACATTGATTGATTTGCGGATATTGAAGAATCCTTGCATCCCTGGGATAAAGACCACTTGGTCATGGTGTATGATCTTTTTAATGTGTTGTTGGATTCTGATTGCTAGAATTTTGTTGAGGATTTTTGCATCTATGTTCATCAGAGATATTGGCCTGTAGTTTTCTTTTTTTGTGACATCTTTGTCAGGTTTTGGTATTAGGGTGATGGTGGCCTCATAGAATGAGTTTGGAAGTTTACCTTCCTCTGCAATTTTCTGGAAGAGTTTGAGTAGGATAGGTGTTAGCTCTTCTCGAAATTTTTGGTAGAATTCAGCTGTGAAGCCATCTGGACCTGGGCTTTTGTTTGCTGGAAGATTTCTGATTACAGTATCAATTTCCGTGCTTGTGATGGGTCTGTTAAGATTTTCTATTTCTTCCTGGTTCAGTTTTGGAAAATTGTACTTTTCTAAGAATTTGTCCATTTCTTCCATGTTGTCCATTTTATTGGCATACAACTGCTGATAGTAGTCTCTTATGATCCTTTGTATTTCTGTGTTGTCTATTGTGATCTCTCCATTTTCATTTCTAATTTTATTGATTTGATTTTTCTCTCTTTGCTTCTTGATGAGTCTGGCTAATGGTTTGTCAATTTTATTTATCCTTTCAAAGAACCAGCTTTTGGCTTTGTTGATTTTTGCTATGGTCTCTTTTGTTTCTTTTGCATTTATTTCTGCCCTAATTTTTAAGATTTCTTTCCTTCTACTAACTCTGGGGTTCTCCAACTCTTCCTTTTCTAGTTGCTTTAGTTGTAGAGTTAGGTTATTTATTTGACTTTTTTCTTGCTTCTTGAGGTATGCCTGTATTGCTATGAACTTTCCTCTTAGCACTAGATGCAGAGAAGGCCTTTGACAAAATTCAACATCCATTTATGATAAAAACTCTCCAGAAAGCAGGAATAGAAGGAACATACCTCAACATAATAAAAGCTATCTATGACAAACCCACAGCAAACATTATCCTCAATGGTGAAAAATTGAAAGCATTTCCCCTAAAGTCAGGAACAAGACAAGGGTGTCCACTTTCACCGCTACTATTCAACATAGTTCTGGAAGTTTTGGCCACAGCAATCAGAGCAGAAAAAGAAATAAAAGGAATCCAAATTGGAAAAGAAGAAGTAAAACTCTCACTGTTTGCAGATGACATGATCCTCTACATGGAAAACCCTAAAGACTCCACCAGAAAATTACTAGAGCTCATCAATGAATATAGTAAAGTTGCAGGATATAAAATCAACACACAGAAATCCCTTGCATTCCTATACACGAATAATGAGAAAGTAGAAAAAGAAATTAAGGAAACAATTCCATTCACCATTGCAACAAAAAGAATAAAATACTTAGGAATATATCTTCCTAAAGAAACTAAAGACCTATATATAGAAAACTATAAAACACTGATGAAAGAAATCAAAGAGGACACTAATAGATGGAGAAATATACCATGTTCATGGATTGGAAGAATCAATATAGTGAAAATGAGTATACTACCCAAAGCAATTTACAAATTCAATGCAATCCCTATCAAGCTACCAGCCACATTTTTCACAGAACTAGAACAAATAATTTCAAGATTTGTATGGAAATACAAAAAACCTCGAATAGCCAAAGCAATCTTGAGAAAGAAGAATGGAACTGGAGGAATCAACTTGCCTGACTTCAGGCTCTACTACAAAGCCACAGTCATCAAGACAGTATGGTACTGGCACAAAGACAGACATATAGATCAATGGAACAAAATAGAAAGCCCAGAGATAAATCCACACACATATGGACACCTTATCTTCGACAAAGGAGGCAAGAATATACAATGGAGTAAAGACAATCTCTTTAACAAGTGGTGCTGGGAAAACTGGTCAACCACTTATAAAAGAATGAAACTAGATCACTTTCTAACACCGCACACAAAAATAAACTCAAAATGGATTAAAGATCTAAATGTAAGATCAGAAACTATAAAACTCCTAGAGGAGAACATAGGCAAAACACTCTCAGACATAAATCACAGCAGGATCCTCTATGATCCACCTCCCAGAATGCTGGAAATAAAAGCAAAAATAAACAAATGGGATCTAATTAAAATTAAAAGCTTCTGCACAACAAAGGAAAATATAAGCAAGGTGAAAAGACAGCCTTCTGAATGGGAGAAAATAATAGCTAATGAAGCAACTGACAAACAACTAATCTCAAAAATATACAAGCAACTTCTGCAGCTCAACTCCACAAAAATAAACGACCCTATCAAAAAATGGGCCAAAGAACTAAATAGACATTTCTCCAAAGAAGACACACGGATGGCTAACAAACACATGAAAAGATGCTCAACATCACTCATTATTAGAGAAATGCAAATCAAAACCACAATGAGGTACCGCTTCACACCAGTCAGAATGGCTGCGATCCAAAAATCTGCAAGCAATAAATGCTGGAGAGGGTGTGGAGAAAAGGGAACCCTCCTACACTGTTGGTGGGAATGCAAACTAGTACAGCCACTATGGAGAACAGTGTGGAGATTCCTTAAAAAATTGCAAATAGAACTACCTTATGACCCAGCAATCCCACTTCTGGGCATACACACCGAGGAAACCAGAATTGAAAGAGACACATGTACCCCAATGTTCATCGCAGCACTGTTTATAATAGCCAGGACATGGAAACAACCTAGATGTCCATCAGCAGATGAATGGATAAGAAAGCTGTGGTACATATACACAATGGAGTATTACTCAGCGGTTAAAAAGAATTCATTTGAATCAGTTCTGATGAGATGGATGAAACTGGAGCCGATTATACAGAGTGAAGTAAGCCAGAAAGAAAAACACCAATACAGTATACTAACACATATATATGGAATTTAGGAAGATGGCAATGACGACCCTGTATGCAAGACAGGGAAAGAGACACAGACGTGTATAACGGACTTTTGGACTCAGAGGGAGAGGGAGAGGGTGGGATGATTTGGGAGAATGACATTCTAACATGTATACTATCATGTGAATTGAATCGCCAGTCTATGTCTGACGCAGGATGCAGCATGCTTGGGGCTGGTGCATGGGGATGTCCCAGAAAGATGTTATGGGGAGGGAGGTGGGAGGGGGGTTCATGTTTGGGAATGCATGTAAGAATTAAAGATTTTAAAATTTAAAAAATAAAAAAACTAAAAATAAAAAAAAAATAATAAAAAAAAAAGAATGAAGAGATGGAGCCAAAACAAAAACAACACACAGTTGTGGATGTGACTGGCGATGGAAGGAAGGTTCGATGCTGTAAAGAGAAATATTGCATAGGAACCTGGAATGTTGAGTCCATGAAACAAGGCAAATTGGAAGTGGCAAACAGGAGATGGCAAGAATGAACATCAACACTTTAGGAATCAGTGAGCTAAAATGGACTGGAATGGGTAAATTTAACTCAGGTGACCATTATATCTACTACTGTGGACAAAAATCCCTTAGAAGAAATGGAGTAGCCATCATAGTCAACAAAAGAGTCTGAAAAGCAGTACTTGGATGCAATCTCAAAAACAACAGAATGACCTCTATTAATTTCCAAGGCAAATCATTCAACATCATGGTAATCCAAGTCTATGCCCCAACCAGTGATGCTGAAGAAGCTGAAGTTGAACAGTTCTATGAAGACCTACAAGACTTTTAAAATTAACACCCCCAAAAGATGTCATTTTCATTATAGGGGACTGGTATGCAATAGTAGGAAGTCGAGAAACACCTGGAGTAACAGGCAAGTTTGGCCTTGGAGTACAGAATGAAGCACGGCAAAGGCTAATAGAGTTTTGCCATGAGATTGCACTGGTCATAGCAAACACCATCTTCCAACAATACAAAAGAATACTTCACATATAGACATCACCAGATAGTCAATACCAAAATCAGATTGATTATTCTTTTCATCCAAAGATGGAAAAGCTCTATACAGTCAGCAAAAATAAGACTGGGAGCTGACTGTGGTTCAGATAATGAACTTCTTATTGCCAAATTCAGACTTAAATGGAAGAAAGTGGGGAAAACCACTAAGCCATTCAAGTATGAACTAAATAAAATTCCTTATGATTATACAGTTGAAGTGAGACATATTTAAGGGATTAGAACTGATAGAGTGCCTGATGAACTTTGGGTAGAGGTTCATGACATTGTACAGGAGACAGGGGTCAAGACCATTCCCAAGAAAAATAAATGCAAAAAAGCAAAATGGCTGTCAGAGGAGGCCTTAAAAATAGGTGTGAAAAGAAGAGAAGCAGAAAGCAAAGGAGAAAAGGAAAGATATACCCATTTGAATGCAGAGTTCCAAAGAATAGCAAGGGGAGATAAGAAAGCCTTCCTCACTGATCAGTGCAAAGAAATAGAGGAAAACAATAGAATGGGAAAGACTAGAGATCTCTTCAAGAAAATTAGAGAGACCAAGGGAACATTTCATGCAAAAATGGGCTCAATAAAGGACAGAAATGGTATGGACATAACAGAAGCAGAAGATATTAAGAAGAGGTGCCAAGAATACACAGAAAGAATATTCAAAAAGAATATACAAAAAGGATCTTCATGACCCAGATAACCAAGATGGTGTGATCACTCACCTAGAGCCAGACATCCTGGAATGCAAGGTCAAGCGGACCTTAGGAAGCATCAGTACAAACAAAGCTAGTGGAGGTAAAAGAATTCCAGTTAAGCTCTTTCAAATCCTAAAAGATGATGCTATGAAAGTGCTGCACTCAATATGCCAGTAAATTTGGAAAACTCAGCAGTGGCCACAGGACTGGAAAAGGTCAGTTTTCATTCCAATTCTGAAGGAAAGGTGGCAAAGAAAATGAATGTTCAAACTACTGCTCAATTGCACTCATCTCACACACTAGCAAAGTAATGCTCAAAATTCTCCAAGCCAAGCTTCAACAAATACATGAACTGAGAACTTCCAAATATTCAAGCTGGATTTAGAAAAGGCAGAGGAACCAGAGATCAAATTGCCAACATTCACTAGATCATCAAAATAGCAAGAGAGTTCCAGAAAAACATCTATTACTGCTTTATTGACTATGCCAAAGCCTTTGACTGTGTGGATCACAATAAACTGTGGAAACTTCTGAAAGAGATGGGAATACCAGACCACCTGACCGGACCTGACTCTTGAGAAATTGGTATGCAGGTCAGGAAGCAACAGTTAGAACTGGATATGGAACAATAGACTGGTTCCAAATAGGAAAAGGAGTACGTCAAGGCTGTATATTGTCACCCTGCTTATTTAACTTCTACGCAGAGTACATCATGAAAAACACTGGGCTGGAGGAAACACAAGCTGGAATCAAGATTGCTGGGAGAAATATCAATAACCTCAGATATGCAGATGACACCACCCTTATGGCAGAAAGCAAAGAGTAAAGAGCCTCTTGATGAAAGTGAAAGAGGAGAGTGAAAAGTTGGCTTAAAGCTCAACATTCAGAAAACTAACATCATGGCATCTGGTCCCATCACTTCATGGCAAATAGATGGAGAAACAGTGGAAACAGTGACAGACTATTTTGGCGGGCTCCAAAATCACTGCAGATGGTGACTGCTGCCATGAAATTAAAAGACACTTACTCCTTGTAAGGAAAGTTTTGACCAACCTAGACAGCGTATTAAAAAGCAGAGACATTACTTTGCCAACAAAGATCCGTCCAATCAAGGCTATGGTTTTTCCAGTAGTCATGTGAGAGCTGGACTATAAAGAAAGCTGAGTGCCAAAGAATTGAAGCTTTTGAACTGTGGTGTTTGAGAAGACTCTTGAGAGTCCTTTGGACTGCAAGGAGATCCAACCAGTCCATCCTAAGGGAAATCATTCTTGAATATTCATTGGAAGGACTGATACTGAAGCTGATACTCCATACTTTGGCAACCTGATGTGAAGAACTGACTCCTTGGAAAATACCTTGATGCTGGGAAAGATTGAAGGCAGGAGGAGAGGAGAAGGGCATGACAGGATGAGACAGTTGGATGGCATCACTGACTCAATGGAAATGATTTTGAGTAGACTCCAGGAGTTGGTGAAGGACAGGGAAGCCTGGCATGCTACAGTCTATGAAGTCCCAAAGAGTCGGACATGACTGAGTGACTGAACTCAACTCAACTGAGCAGCTAAGCACACATGGTATAAAGTGGATAAATTGCTTAAATAAGAAAATGCCTTTGTTTACAAATGAGGAAGGAATAAAGGAAGCAAAGACATGACCAAATAATAATGCTGTAGGATGTTACATTAGTTATGCTTTCATACCTCTTTGATCCTGGAATGCCTAAGAACTACTTACGTGATTGTATCTGGATTTCCTGTCAGTTAGCAACAGCAAAATAGAGACACAGTATATCAGAAATGGAAGAATCTGAAGCATCATATAGGCCAACTGCTTCATTTCACAGGTAAGCAAATCAAGTTCCAGGGAGGCGAAGAAAGACCCATGAGGTGCCTAAATGTGCTCAGATGTCCCAGGTGCTTAAAATCAAACTAAAGATCCAGGTCCCCTGCCTTCGGCTAGATTGTATCAGTTTTTAAGTTGTGTGTGTGTGTGTGTGTGTGTGTGTGTGTGAAAGTCACTCAGTTAGTTGCATCCAATGCTTTGTGACCCCATGGCCTGTAGCCCACCAGTTCTTCTATCCATGGGATTCTCCAGGCAAGAATACTGGAGTTGGCTGCCATGACCTCCTCCAGGGGACCTTCCCAACACAAGGGTTGAACCCATGTCTCCTATGTTTCCTGCACTGCAGATGGATTCTTTACCACTGAACCACCAGGGAAGTCCATTGTATGTCAGAAACACTCCTTTTTTATGTTGTTGCTTTGGTATATTCTGACATATATATCTGTGCTACTTTTGTCATCATATTCATTTTTTATATATTGATTGATAGGATCATATAATCTAACCTGTGAGTTTTATCAAACTAATAATAATTCGCTAAAAATATTATGTTATTTTTCATGAGATTGTGATAAAAATGCAAAGGAATTTGAGAAGAGTTGTAACATCTAAAATATCTCTCCTTTCCATTAAATAAAACAGCATCCCATGTAATTGTCTCCTATATTTCTAACAAATCTGTTATTTCATACACTTAAATGAAATGTACCACTAAGAAATATTATTTACTCAGTATTTAATTTTTATTATGAAAGATAACTCTTTTGGTTGTAATTTGTACCTGGTGATCAGGAGACTAAGGAAATGTCATACACATATATTTTATATTTTACAAGCATATGTATAACATACAATTATTTCATTATCATTTGAGGAGAAAGTATAAAGATTAGTATCTTAGACTTAAAAGACAAAGCAAAAATATACGTGGATTTGATTCGAATTGTTTAATGCTGACTACTAAATCCCCAGAGTATGTGTGTGTAAGTGTGTGTAAATGTGCATGTGCTCAGTCATGTCCAACTCTTTGCAAACCCACGGACTGTAGCCCACCAGTCTCCTCTGTCCATGGAATTTTCCAGGCAAGAATATTGCATTGGGTTGCCATTTCCTTCTCCAGGGGATCTTCCCCACCTAGGGATTGAACCCACATTTCTTGAATCTCCTGCATTGGAAGGTGGATTCTTAAACCAGTGAGCTAACTAAGAAGACCCCATGGTATGATGCCATGCCTATTAGGGGAAAATAGGGATACTAGATGTGTCATGTTTCTCTAGCTCACTATCTTCAGTGAAATGAGGGTAGTTATACACAGTATGCAGTCCTTAATGACCGGGC
Organism: Ovis canadensis; assembly: GCF_042477335.2. Taxonomy (NCBI): domain Eukaryota; kingdom Metazoa; phylum Chordata; class Mammalia; order Artiodactyla; family Bovidae; genus Ovis; species Ovis canadensis. Next base: position 29,290,636 of record NC_091269.1, on the reverse strand, counting down.
TTTTTTCATTTAACTTCATATACTTGTAATTCATCTACAAGTTTTGTATATTTTTAATCATTTTTACTATAATAAGATATTTCTTAAAAAAAGATATTTCTTTTTGTGGATTTACTACAATTTATTTATTCTAATGTCAATGGACTACTTTGTGGTTTTCAATTTGGAGCTATTTTTATAATATTTCTGTGAACATATTTGTACGTATCTGTTGTATACATTTTTACACATTTCTGTTGGTTTTTACTCAGGAATAGCACTGCTGAATCATAGGTTAGGCATATGTTTAGCTTTATGAAGTTCTGCCAAGAAATTTGCTAAAATGATTTAACAATTCTGTTTCACAAATAACGTTATTCCACATCCTCACCAACACTACCATCCATCTAAAATAGATTTTGTGGGTGGTGCAGAGTTTAAAGCGTCTGCCTGCAATGTGGGAGACCTGGGTTCAATCCCTGGGTCGGGAAGATCCTCTAGAGAAGGAAATGGCAACCCACTCCAGTATTCTTGCCTGGAGAATCCCATGGACGGAGGAGCTTGGTGGGCTACAGTCCACGGGTTGCAAAGAGTCGGACATGACTGAGCGACTTCACTTTCACTTTCACTTTCATGGTGTGATGAAGGGGCTCAAGGTTTGTGGTTTGTTCTTTTTTTAATATGGGATCCAAGTTTCACTACATCATTTTATCAAAACTGTACTTCCTTCATACTGTAGTTCACCTGTGTCAAAAATCATGTTCAAAATATGTGTGAAACTGGTGTTGAGCCATCTTTTACGCTCTTTTTTATACCTATCAACATTGTATTTGTATAGCTTTGTCATAAACAATGGTTTCTGTCAGCATTAAATATAAGTTCTCCAACTTTGTTTTTTAAATCATATTAACTATTCTTACGTATTCATACTTATAAATTCTGAAATGAATCTTTTATTATCCATTTTCAGTGTGACATTGTAATTGAACTAACTACAGATCAACTGATGCCAACTGAGTGATTTATAAAAGATGTTTTCTGTAGTAGGTAAATTATAAAGTAAACACTCTTATATAACAGAGACACCTTTTAGCTCCCCAAATTCGCCATTTCTTTTTATATATTATAGAGCTGTTAAAAACACCTTCCCATCCAGAAACTAAATTCCACATTATCCTTTAAATCTAGTTGATGCTATATAATTACTTCTTACTCAAAAACAGTAGTTGAGGTGATATGGGTCACCTTAGACCAAAGACTTAGAAAGTGAATGTTCATATTCACCTTCCATCACCCATTGCAGATGCAGAATAGCCTTAAACCATTTGGTCACTATAGACCAAAAAGTTAGAGAGTGCATGTTCAGTTTCACCCTCCCATCACTGATTGCAGATGCAGAGTATCTTTCATCCCTTTGGGACAAGGTCAGAGAGTAGGAGGAGCCTATGTCCCTAAACCACCACATGGAGGAGAACAGCAATGTCAACCACAGCTTTTGCTCTTACTAAATGGTATCTTCACACATATGTTATTTGGTGAGTCTATATAATATTCTAAATAAGTTGAAAGATGTGTAGTTCAGTTCAGTTCAGTCACTCAGTCATATCCTACTCTTTGCGACCCCATGAATCGCAGCACGCCAGGCCTCCCGGTCCATCACCAACACCCAGAGTTCACTCAGACTCACATTCATCGAGTCAGTGATGCCATTCAGCCATCTCATCCTCTGTCGTCCCCTGCTCCTCCTGCCCCCAATGCCCCCCAGCATCAGAGTCTTTTCAAGTGAGTCAAATCTTTGCATGAGGTGGCCAAAGTACTGGAGTTTCAGCTTTAGCATCATTCCTTCCAAAGAAATCCCAAGGCCGATCTCCTTCACAATGGACTGGTTGGATCTCCTTGCAGTCCAAGGGACTCTCAAGAGTCTTCTCCAACACCACAGTTCAAACGCATCAATTCTTCAGCGCTCAGCCTTCTTCACAGTCCACCTCTCACATCCATACATGACTATTGGAAAAACCATAGCCTTGACCAGATGGACCTTAGTTGGCAAAGTAATGTCTCTGCTTTTGAATATGCTATCTAGGTTGGTCATAACTTTTCTTCCAAGGAGTAAGCGTCTTTTAATTTCATGGCTGCAGTTACCATCTGCAGTAATTTTGGAGCCCCCCAAAATAAAGTATGACACAGCTTCCACTGTTTCCCCATCTATTTCCCATGAAGTCATGGGACCAGATGCCATGATCTTCATTTTCTAAATGTTGAGCTTTAAGCCAACATTTTCACTCTCCACTTTCACTTTCACCAAGAGGCTCTTTAGTTCCTCTTCACTTTCTGCCATAAGGGTGGTGTGTCATCAGCATATTTGAGGTTATTGATATTTCTCCCGGTAATCTTGATTCCAGCTTGTCTTTCTTCCAGTCCAGCGTTTCTCATGATGTACTCTGCATATAAGTTAAATAAACATGGTGACAATATACAGCCTTGACATACTCCTTTTCCTATTTGGAACCAGTCTGTTGTTCCATGTCCAGTTCTAACTGTTGCTTCCTGACCTGCATACAGATTTCTCAAGAGGCAGGTCAGGTGGTCTGGTATTCCCATCTTGTTCAGAATTTTCCACGGTTTATTGTGATCCACACAGTCAAAGGCTTTGGCATAGTCAATAAAGCAGAAATAGTTGTTTTCTGGAACTCTCTTGCTTTTTCCATGATCCAGCAGATGTTGGCAATTTGATCTCTGGTTCCTCTGCCTTTTCTAAAAGCAGCTTGAATATCAGGGCGTTCACGGTTCATGTATTGCTGAAGCCTGGCTTGGAGAATTTTGGCATTACTTTACTAGCATGTAAGATGAGTGCAGTTGTGCAGTAGTTTGATCATTCTTTGGCATTGCCTTTCTTTGGGATTGGAATGAAAACTGACCTTTTCCAGTCTTGTGGCCACTGCTGAGTTTTCCAATTTGCTGGCATATTGAGTACAGCACTTTCACAGCATCATCTTTCAGGATTTGAAATAGGTCAACTGGAATTCCATCACCTTCACTAGCTTTGTTCATAGTGATGCTTTCTAAGGCCCACTTGACTTCACATTCCAGGATGTCTGGCTCTAGATGAGTGATCACACCATCGTGATTATCTGGGTCATGAAGATATTTTTTGTACAGTTCTTCTGTGTCTTCTTGCCACCTCTTCTTAATATCTTCTGCTTCTGTAGGTCCATACCATTTCTGTCCTTTATTAGGCCCATCTTTGCATGAAATGTTCCCTTGGTATCTTTAATTTTCTTGAAGAGATCTCTAGTCTTTCCCATTCTGTTCTTTTCCTCTATTTCTTCGCATTGATCGCTGAAGAAGGCTTTCTTATCTCTCCTTGCTATTCTTTGGAGCTCTGCATTCAGATGCTTATATCTTTCCTTTTGTCCTTTGATTTTCACCTCTCTTCTTTTCATAGCTATTTGTAAGTCCTCCTCAGACAGCCATTTTGCTTTCTTGCATTTCTTTTCCATGGGGATGGTCTTGATCCCTGTCTCCTGTACAATGTCATGAACCTCATTCCATAGTTCATCAGGCACTCTTTCTATCAGATCTAGGTCCTTAAATCTATTTCTCACTTCCACTGTATAATCATAAGGGATTTTATTTAGGTCATACCTGAGTGGTCTAGTGGCTTTCACTACTCTATTCAATTTAAGTCTGAATATGGTAATAAGAAGTTCATGATTTGAGCCACAGTCAGCTCCCAGTCTTGTTTTTGCTAACTGTATAGAGCCTATCCATCTTTGGCTGCAAAGAATATAATCAATCTGATTTCGGTGTTGACTATCTGGTGATGTCCATGTGTGGAGTCTTCTATTGTGTGTTGGAAGAGGGTGTTTGCTATGACCAGTGCATTCTCTTGGAAAAACTCTATTAGTCTTTGCCCTGCTTCATTCCGCATTCCAAGGCCAAATTTGCCTGTTACTCTAGGTGTTTCTTGACTTCCTACTTTTGCATCCAGTCCCCTATAATGAAAAGGACATCTTTCTTGGGTGTTAGTTCTAAAAGGTCTTGTAGGTCTTCATAGAACTATTCAACTTCAGCTTCTTCAGCATTGCTGGTTGGGGCATAGACTTAGATTACTGTGATATTGAATACTTTGCCTTGGAAACAAACAGAGATCATTCTGTCGTTTTTGAGATTGCATCCAAGTACTGCATTTCAGACTCTTGTTGACCATGATGGCTACTCCATTTCTTCTGAGGGCTTCCTGCCCGCAGTAGTAGATATAATGGTCATCTGAGTTAAATTCACCCAGTGACTAAGTTTTAAACTTAGTCAAAACTCTATTAGTCTTTGCTTAGTCAGTGCTTAAACCATTTCACATCTTCCCAAGTGATACCCAAATTAGAGAGAGTCTCCTTTAGAAAGTACTTGGATAGTCACCATCTGTAAGCTCAGCAAGCTCTTCAATGTGAAGAATTGTGTCCTTTTTACGCTGTGTAGCTAGTATCCATCTAACAAAGTAATAGCTTAGTTAAAAAATATTTCCAAGTGAACTCACTGATAACTGGTACTCTCAACCAAATGTTCATACTGTAATGTAGAGTTGATTAGATTTATCCTATTTCAACTATTTTTTTAAAAACAATTTCACAACATTCATTGTTAAATTCTTCTGGCATGTGACAGACAAGGATCTGTGAGGAACTAAAATGTATCAGTATTTGAGATATTTATCCACTCCTGAATAAACTAGATAGAAACATGTACATGCAAGTGTCCTAAGTCACCTCAGTCATGTCTGACTCTTTGCAACCCTAAGGATTATAACCCACCACGCTCCTCTGTCCGTGGGATTCTGCAGGCAAGCATACTAGAGTGGGTTGCCATGACTTCCTCTAGGGGATCTTCCTGACCTAGGGATTAAGCCCATGTCTCTTATGCTTTCTGCACTGGCAGATGGGTTCTTTACCTCTAGGGCCACCTGAGAAGCCCAGAAACATATATAACTAATGACAAAATACCTGCATGTGACAGCTATTTGTTCTCCTATGTATTGTCAAACTCTCTTAACTGGGAATTCAGTCTTCTGTTGATGACTAGCTAGAAATCAGCTTTCAGGCTGCACCAGAGCCTGGCTGACTTTGCTTCATTTTGCCCTCTGGTTGGATTCCATGGTTGTCTTGGCAGGTCATTGCCTATTCATGTAGACATCTCTAAATATGAACTTGCTGCAGGGATGCTGCAGGGCTTTAAGGCTTCAAGTTACAAAGCTTTCTGCCTAAAATGTTCTTGCATCTATTGTGCTTCCACCTACCTCTCCAACTCATCTCTCACACAATCCACCTCACTCATGGTTTATGTTCTAGCAATACAAACTACTTCAAATTCCCTGACACACTGTATTGATTCTTAACTCTGCACCTTGGCACAAGCTTCTTCCTATGCCAGGAATGCCATTCTCGGTTTCTTGTTTATTTGGCAAGTATCTAAACCTACCTGGCAAGGCCCTACTCAGACATCACTCCTCTCATAACGTCCCCGAGTTTGGCAATCCAGAATTCTCATGACCTAAAACAAGAAAGGACAAAATCCATTCAGCTCATGCTAACATTCAGTATCTTCCACAAGATGTCTAACATATTTGATGGAGTGTTTCTAAGTTTTAGGCAAAATACAAGATATTAAAGATAAAAATATGTCACCATATGGTCTGTCTATAAAGAGCTTTGCTTGGTGTAGGTGAATCCAGCATCTTAGATGCACCATTTTGTTGTTATTTCTGTCCTAAGTCATGAGTTACACTTGTGGCTCAGTGGTAAAGAATCCACGTGCCAATGTAGGAGATGCCATTCAATCCCTGGGTTAGGAAAATCCCCTGGAGAAGGAAATGGCAACCCACATCAGTATTCTTCCCTGGGAAATCCCATGGCCAGAGGAGCCTGGTGGACTACAAGTACATGGGGCCTCAAAGAGTTTTACATGACTGAGCAACTAGCAAAAATAAGGAGCTCACTGGATAATGGAAAAGACCAAACACCAAACAAACAAGCAAAACCCAACCTGTACAGCATAATGGGCTCATATATAAATGTAGTCTATGAGGCAATAAAAGAATAAGAAGGATTAAGTAAATAACTCAGGCTGAATCATATATGGTTTTCAACAAAGGGAGGGAAGAAAGAATAGCAGGAGCAAGGCAACAAAGGAATGGGAAAGAAAGAAAAATTAAAGGAAGGTATCTTTGAAAGGAAAGTTTTTACAGAAAAGTTTTAATTTTAGAGTTAAGTTTGCACAATAGAAAACATTCACCAGGCAAGTAGTAACATCCAGAATTACCAGAAAGATTGGGGAAAATACATTTTAAAAGAAAGGTTGCGACCAGGTATACCATTCACAATATATAAATAGGTAGGGCTCAGATCCTAGCTTTCACGGAGGATTCTGTATATATGGCTCTGCTCTAAGACTGACATAAAATGTGGAAACCAAAAACTTAGTGGGCAATGACTACTCGGTCTCTGTCATTTTGTATGTGTGAAACTAAGTAAACAAAATGGCCAGAGATGACCAAAAGGTAGCAAGAATGTACAGGCTGACAATACCTAACACAGTGTGTGACTACTAACCTAGAGTGGAAGTTCTTGAGAGCAGATATATTTTTTTTTAATTTTGTTCAGTGCTGAATTGTTAGTCTCTGTGATGAAAACTGGTATATAAAATGAATTTCAGAAATATTTATGAAAATAATACTAGCGTGAAAAAGCCAGTGGAAAATAAAAAGGAAACAAAATTAAATATATTCATGTAAAATATCCGAGAGCAATAATTGTAGGGCTTCCTTTCTTAAAATCCCTTTTCCCCATCTTTATTCAGATATAATTGACATATAACATTATGTAAGTTTAAGGTGTATTACACTTTGATTTGGCATACTATCATTGCAAAATTACTATCACCATAGCTTTAGCTAACATCTGCTATTACATCACATAATTAGCATTTCTTTCTTTTTTTTTAAATTTTAGTTTTTTATTTTTTAAATTTTAAAATCTTTAATTCTTACATGCATTCCCGAACATGAACCCCCCTCCCACCTCCCTCCCCATAACATCTTTCTGGGTCATCCCCATGCACCAGCCCCAAGCAAACTGCATCCTGCGTCAGACATAGACTGGCGATTCAATTCACATGATAGTATACATGTTAGAATGTCATTCTCCCAAATCATCCCACCCTCTCCCCCTCCCTCTGAGTCCAAAAGTCCGTTATACACATCTGTGTCTCTTTCCCTGTCTTGCATACAGGGTCGTCATTGCCATCTTCCTAAATTCCATATATATGTGTTAGTATACTGTATTGGTGTTTTTCTTCCTGGCTTACTTCACTCTGTATAATCGGCTCCAGTTTCATCCATCTCATCAGAACTGATTCAAATGAATTCTTTTTAACGGCTGAGTAATACTCCATTGTGTATATGTACCACAGCATTCTTATCCATTCATCTGCTGATGGACATCTAGGTTGTTTCCATGTCCTGGCTATTATAAACAGTGCTGCGATGAACATTGGGGTACATGTGTCTCTTTCAATTCTGGTTTCCTCGGTGTGTATGCCCAGAAGTGGGATTGCTGGGTCATAAGGTAGTTCTATTTGCAATTTTTTAAGGAATCTCCACACCGTTCTCCACAGTGGCTGTACTAGTTTGCATTCCCACCAACAGTGTAGGAGGGTTCCCTTTTCTCCACACCCTCTCCAGCATTTATTGCTTGCAGATTTTTGGATCGCAGCCATTCTGACTGGTGTGAAGTGGTACCTCATTGTGGTTTTGATTTGCATTTCTCTGATAATGAGTGATCTTTTCATGTGTTTGTTAGCCATCCGTATGTCTTATTTGGAGAAATGTCTATTTAGTTCTTTGGCCCATTTTTTGATTGGGTCGTTTATTTTTCTGGAATTGAGCTGCATAAGTTGCTTGTATATTTTTGAGATTAGTTGTTTGTCAGTTGCTTCATTTGCTATTATTTTCTCCCATTCAGAAGGCTGTCTTTTCACCTTGCTTATAGTTTCCTTTGTTGTGCAGAAGCTTTTAATTTTAATTAGATCCCATTTGTTTATTTTTGCTTTTATTTCCAGAATTCTAGGAGGTGGATCATAGAGGATCCTGCTGTGATTTATGTCTGAGAGTGTTTTGCCTATGTTCTCCTCTAGGAGTTTTATAGTTTTTGGTCTTACATTTAGATCTTTAATCCATTTTGAGTTAATTTTTGTGTGCGGTGTTAGAAAGTGATCTAGTTTCATTCTTTTACAAGTGGTTGACCAGTTTTCCCAGCACCACTTGTTAAAGAGATTGTCTTTACTCCATTGTATATTCTTGCCTCCTTTGTCGAAGATAAGGTGTCCATATGTGTGTGGATTTATCTCTGGGCTTTCTATTTTGTTCCATTGATCTATATGTCTGTCTTTGTGCCAGTACCATACTGTCTTGATGACTGTGGCTTTGTAGTAGAGCCTGAAGTCAGGCAAGTTGATTCCTCCAGTTCCATTCTTCTTTCTCAAGATTGCTTTGGCTATTCGAGGTTTTTTGTATTTCCATACAAATCTTGAAATTATTTGTTCTAGTTCTGTGAAAAATGTGGCTGGTAGTTTGATAGGGATTGCATTGAATTTGTAAATTGCTTTGGGTAGCATACTCATTTTCACTATATTGATTCTTCCAATCCATGAACATGGTATATTTCTCCATCTATTAGTGTCCTCTTTGATTTCTTTCATCAGTGTTTTATAGTTTTCTATATATAGGTCTTTAGTTTCTTTAGGTAGATATATTCCTAAGTATTTTATTCTTTTTGTTGCAATGGTGAATGGAATTGTTTCCTTAATTTCTTTTTCTACTTTCTCATTATTCGTGTATAGGAATGCAAGGGATTTCTGTGTGTTGATTTTATATCCTGCAACTTTGCTATATTCATTGATTAGCTCTAGTAATTTTCTGGTGGAGTCTTTAGGGTTTTCCATGTAGAGGATCATGTCATCTGCAAACAGTGAGAGTTTTACTTCTTCTTTTCCAATTTGGATTCCTTTTATTTCTTTTTCTGCTCTGATTGCTGTGGCCAAAACTTCCAGAACTATGTTGAATAGTAGCGGTGAAAGTGGACACCCTTGTCTTGTTCCTGACTTTAGGGGAAATGCTTTTAATTTTTCACCATTGAGGATAATGTTTGCTATGGGTTTGTCATAGATAGCTTTTATTATGTTGAGGTATGTTCCTTCTATTCCTGCTTTCTGGAGAGTTTTTATCATAAATGGATGTTGAATTTTGTCAAAGGCCTTCTCTGCATCTATTGAGAGAATCATATGGTTTTTATTTTTCAATTTGTTAATGTGGTGAATTACATTGATTGATTTGCGGATATTGAAGAATCCTTGCATCCCTGGGATAAAGACCACTTGGTCATGGTGTATGATCTTTTTAATGTGTTGTTGGATTCTGATTGCTAGAATTTTGTTGAGGATTTTTGCATCTATGTTCATCAGAGATATTGGCCTGTAGTTTTCTTTTTTTGTGACATCTTTGTCAGGTTTTGGTATTAGGGTGATGGTGGCCTCATAGAATGAGTTTGGAAGTTTACCTTCCTCTGCAATTTTCTGGAAGAGTTTGAGGAGGATAGGTGTTAGCTCTTCTCGAAATTTTTGGTAGAATTCAGCTGTGAAGCCATCTGGACCTGGGCTTTTGTTTGCTGGAAGATTTCTGATTACAGTATCAATTTCCATGCTTGTGATGGGTCTGTTAAGATTTTCTATTTCTTCCTGGTTCAGTTTTGGAAAATTGTACTTTTCTAAGAATTTGTCCATTTCTTCCACGTTGTCCATTTTATTGGCATACAACTGCTGATAGTAGTCTCTTATGATCCTTTGTATTTCTGTGTTGTCTATTGTGATCTCTCCATTTTCATTTCTAATTTTATTGATTTGATTTTTCTCTCTTTGCTTCTTGATGAGTCTGGCTAATGGTTTGTCAATTTTATTCATCCTTTCAAAGAACCAGCTTTTGGCTTTGTTGATTTTTGCTATGGTCTCTTTTGTTTCTTTTGCATTTATTTCTGCCCTAGTTTTTAAGATTTCTCTCCTTCTACTAACTCTGGGGTTCTCCAACTCTTCCTTTTCTAGTTGCTTTAGTTGTAGAGTTAGGTTATTTATTTGACTTTTTTCTTGTTTCTTGAAGTATGCCTGTATTGCTATGAACTTTCCTCTTAGCACTGCTTTTATAGTGTCCCACAGGTTTTGGGTTGTTGTGTTTTCATTTTCATTCATTTCTATGCATATTTTGATTTCTTTTTTGATTTCTTCTGTGATTTGTTGGTTATTCAGAAGTGTGTTGTTCAACCTCCATATGTTGGAATTTTTAATAGCTTTTCTCCTGTAATTGAGATATAATCTTAATGCATTATGGTCAGAAAAGATGCTTGGAATGATTTCAATTTTCTTGAATTTATCAAGTTTAGATTTATGGCCCAGGATGTGATCTATCCTGGAGAAGGTTCCATGAGCACTTGAAAAAAAGGTGAAATTCATTGTTTTGGGGTGAAATGTCCTATAGATACCAATTAGGTCTAACTGATCTAATGTATCATTTAAAGTTTGCGTTTCTTTGTTAATTTTCTGTTTAGTTGATCTGTCCATAGGTGTGAGTGGGGTATTAAAGTCTCCCACTATTATTGTGTTATTGTTGATTTCCCCTTTCATACTTGTTAGCATTTGTCTTACATATTGTGGTGCTCCTATATTGGGTGCATATATATTTATAATTGTTATATCTTCTTCTTGGATTGTTCCTTTGATCATTATGTAGTGGCCTTCTTTGTCTCTTTTCACAGCCTTTGTTTTAAAGTCTATTTTATCGGATATGAGTATTGCCACTCCTGCTTTCTTTTGGTCTCTATTTGCGTGGTATATCTTTTTCCAGCCCTTCACTTTCAGTCTGTATGTGTCCCTTGTTTTGAGGTGGGTCTCTTGTAAGCAGCATATAGAGGGGTCTTGTTTTTGTATCCATTCGGCCAGTCTTTGTCTTTTGGTTGGAGCGTTCAACCCTTTTACGTTTAAGGTAATTATTGATAAGTATGATCCCGTTGCCATTTACTTTATTGTTTTGGGTTCGGGTTTATACACCCTTTTCGTGTTTCCTGTCTAGAGGATATCCTTTAGAATTTGTTGGAGAGCTGGTTTGGTGGTGCTGAATTCTCTCAGCTTTTCCTTGTCTGTAAAGCTTTTGATTTCTCCTTTGTATTTGAATGAGATCCTTGCTGGGTACAGTAATCTGGGCTGTAGGTTATTGTCTTTCATCACTTTAAGTATGTCTTGCCATTCCCTCCTGGCCTGAAGAGTTTCTATTGAAAGATCAGCTGTTATCCTTATGGGAATCCCCTTGTGTGTTATTTGTTGTTTTTCCCTTGCTGCTTTTAATATTTGTTCTTTGTGTTTGATCTTTGTTAATTTGATTAATATGTGTCTTGGGGTGTTTCGCCTTGGGTTTATCCTATTTGGGACTCTCTGTGTTTCTTGGACTTGGGTGATTATTTCCTTCCCCATTTTAGGGAAGTTTTCAACTATTGTCTCCTCAAGGATTTTCTCATGGTCTTTCTTTCTGTCTTCTTCTTCTGGGACTCCTATAATTCGAATGTTGGAGCGTTTCATATTATCCTGGAGGTCTCTGAGATTGTCCTCGTTTCTTTTAATTCGTTTTTCTTGTTTCCTCTCTGATTCATTTATTTCTACCATTCTATCTTCTATTTCACTAATCCTATCTTCTGCCTCCGTTATTCTACTATTTGTTGCCTCCAGAGAGTTTCTGATCTCATTTATTGTGTTATTCATTATATTTTGACTCTTTTTTATTTCTTCTAGGTCCTTGGTAAACCTTTCTTGCATCTTCTCAATCCTTGTCTCTAGGCTATTTATCTGTGTTTCCATTTTGATTTCAAGATTTTGGATCATTTTCACTATCAATATTTGGAATTCCTTCTCCGGTAGATTCCCTACTTCTTCCTCTTTTGTTTGGTTTGGTGGGCAACTCTCCTGTTCCTTTACCTGCTGAGTATTCCTCTGTCTCTTCATCTTGGTTATATTGCTGCGTTTGGGGTGGCCTTTTTATATTCTGATAATTTGTGGAGTTCTCTTTATTATGGAGCTTCCTCACTTTGGGTGGGGTTCTATCAGTGGCTTGTCAAGGTTTCCTGGTTAGGGAGGCTTGTGTTGGAGTTTTGGTGGGTGGAGCTGGGTTTCTTCTCTCTGGAGTGCAGTGGAGTGACCCGTAATGGGTTATGAGACATCAAAGGTTTTGGGATAATTTTGAGCTGCCTGTATATTGAGGCTCAGGGGAGTGTTCCTGTGTTGCTGGAGAATTTGGGTGGTATGTCTTGTTTTGGAACTTGTTGGCCCTTGGGTGGAGCTTGGTTTCAGTGTAGGTATGAAGGCATTTGATGAGCTCCTATTGCTTAATGTTCCCTGAATTCAAGAGTTCTCTAATGTTTTCAGGCTTTGGGTTTAAGCTTCCTGCTTCTGGTTTTCAGTTTTATTTTTATAGTAGCCTCTAGATTTCTCCATCTATACAGCACCGATGATAAAACATCTAGGTTAAAGATGAAAAGTTTCTCCACATTGAGGGACACTCAGAGAGGTTCACTGGGTTACAAGGAGAAGAGAAGATGGAGGGGGTAGTTAGAGGTAACTGGAATGAGATGCAGTGAGATCAAGAGATGAGAGAGCAAGCTAGCCAGTAGTCACTTCCTTATGTGCGCTCTATAGTCTGGACCGCTCAGAGGTATTTACAGAGTTATACGGGGAAGAGGAGAGGGAGGAAGTAGACAGAGGTGACCAGGAGGATAAGAGAGAGGAATGAGTAGGAGAGAGACAAATCCTGCCAGTAACCAGTTCCTTAGGTGTTCTCTACCGTCTGGAACACACAGAGATTCACAGAGTTGGATAGAGAAGAGATGGGGGAGAAAAGAGACAGAGGCCACCTGGTGGAGAAAAAGGAGAGTCCAGAGGAGGAGAGAGTGGTCAAGCCAGTAATCTCGCTCTCAGGTAAACTTGGGTAGTGAAGTTTGGGTTTTTAAATGTACAAAATTGACAACAAAAACCTAAGAGCAAAGATTAAAAATCTGGAGTAGAGGTTGGATTTTCAAAGATACAATATTAAAGAAAAGCAGAAGGAAAAAGGAAGAAAGAAAAAAAAAGAATCATTAAAAAACAAACAAACAAACAAACAAAAAACACCAACAACCATCCAAAGAGTATATATGGTGTTTGCCTTAAAAAAAAAAAAAAAGTCTTTTTTTTTTAAAAATAGTAATACTAGGTTATAGAAATAAAAATTAGAGGAGAAATAGAAGAGTTAACAATTAAAAAAAAGCTCGGAAAAAAAAGGAAAAAAAAAAAGCAAAAAGCAAAAAAAAAAGATTTTAAAAATATTAAAAAATTAAAAATATATCTGGCTCTTCTCTGATGTTATGGGCCGTGTGGGCTCACTTCCAAGGTGGTTCCCTCTGTTTAACTTCTGTTTGCTGGTTTTTAGGCTCACTAGTTCAGTCGTGCTGTGGGGAGGGGGGATGCTGCAAACAAATAGCACTGTCCTGTGTACACAGTATCTCTGCCCCGCTATACCTGTCCTTTCTCGCGGTGCACAAACCGCTCCGGCTCTACGATGCTCAGCCGGGAACCGTCTGGGACCGGCCCTAGGCTGCGTGCACTTCCCCGGTCCAAGCCGCTCAGGTTCAGCGCTCAGGCAGCCCTCAGAGGCACAAATGCGGCTGGGACTGCGCTTTGTGCCCTTCCCAGGTCCGAGTTGCTCAGGAGTTTGGTGAGCGCGATCGCCGCGGCTTGTCACCTTTTCCACCGCTGCCGCTCAGCACTCTGGGTGGACCGCTGGCGCACCCCGTGAGGCAGACTGTGACTGTCCAGCACCCCCAGAAGTCTTAGCAAAGGAGCCTGCTTGCAGTTAGGTAAGTAAAGTCTCTCCAGGTCTGCAATTGCCCCTTTGCAGTCCTTACGGCTCTGGCTGCCTGTCCCCGGGGGGGGATGGTCTGCAGCCGGCTTTTTCGCTCCGTCCTTTGTTCTGTGCTCAGTCCTGGCGGTGTCTTATGTTTGAGCTTTTCGCGTGGTAGCTATCCCACAGTCTGGTTTGCTAGCCCAAGTTAGATCGTTCTGGTTGCGCGTGGGGCGTTCCTGCCCGATTCTTGCAAAGCTCTGCAGCCCGCGCCTCCCGCGCGTCCCTGCCCTGCCCCCACTTCCCAATGGCGGATGCAGGCGTCTGTGCTGCTTTTCCGCTGGGGGAGTTACTGGTGGGCTTGTAATCTGTTGGTTTTAATTATTTATCTATTTTTCCTTCCTGTTATGTTGCCCTCTGTGTTTCCAAGGCTCGCCACAGACTCGGCAGGGAGAGTGTTTCCTGGTGTTTGGAAACCTCTCTTCTTAAAATTCTCTTCCCTGGACGGGCTTCCCTTCTCGGGACGGAGCTCCCTCCCCACCTCCTTTGTCTCCTTTTTCGTCTTTTATATTTTTTCCTACCTGTTTTTGAAGACAATGGTCTGCTTTTCTGGTTGCCTGATGTCCTCTGCCAGAGGACATCAGAAGTTGTTTTGTGGAGTTTGCTCGGCGTTGAAATGTTCTTTTGAGGAATTCGTGAGGGAGAACGTAATCTTCCCATCCTATTCCTCCGCCATCTTTCCCCTGATCCTCAGCATTTCTTTCTTGTTGGAACTTTTAAAATTTATTTTCTTAGCAACTTTCTTGTATATGATGCAGTATTACTAACTATAATTACTATACATTATTAGATCACCAGCACTAATTCATCTTATAACTGAAATCTGTACTTTTTGACCAACATCCCCCCTTTCCCCATAGTACATCCCCTGTTAACCACAATTCTTGTCTGTTACTATGTATATGTGATTTTTTTAAAAATTCCACATATAAATGAGATCATGTTTATTTGTGTGAGACCTATTTTTCTGTCTGACTTATGTAGCATAATGCCCTTAAAGTCCACCTGGGTTGTTGCAAATAGGATGTCCTTCTTTCTCATCTCTGAAAAATATTCTGAGTGTATATAAACTGTGCTTCTCAGGTAATGTTAGTGGTAAGGAACCTGCCTGACAATACAGGAGACAGGAGACTTGCGGGTCCCATCCCTGGGTCAGGAAGATCCCCTGGAAAAGGGCACTGCAACCCATCCTAGTATGCTTGCTTGGAGAATCCCATGGACAGAGGAGCCTGGCAGGCTACAGTCCTTGTGGTTGCAAAGAGCCAAACATGACTGAAGCAACTTAGCACGCACCCACATATATAAACCATGTCTTTAATATCATTCATCCATTCACAAACACTTAGGTTGTTTCCATATTCTGGCTATTGCAAATAATGCTGCTGTGACTACAGGAGTGCAAATGTCTCAAGTTTCTGTTTTTATTTCCTTTGAGTATGCACTACTCCTACCTTATCCACGGTTTCACTTTCTTCAATTCCAGTAACCCTTAGACAACCATGGTCAGAAAATATGGAAAATTCCAGAAATGAACACGCCATGTTTCACATCGCATGATCCTCTGCGCAGCACCACAAAAACTCAGACTGTTCGGCTCCACTCTTCCTGCATGTGACTCATCCCTTTGCCTGGCACGTGCCGCCTGTTAGTCAGTTAGCAGCCACCGGGTTATCAGATAGTCCAGGTCTCACAGTGCTTGTGTTCAAGCTGCCCTTATTTCTTTAAATGGTCCCAAAACTCAAGAGTAGTGACACAGGTAATTCGCATACACCAAAGAGAAGCAATTAAGTGCTTCCTTTAAGGTGAATATGTTACTAGCAAAGGCCATTAATTCCTTGGGAATAAAAATAGAGTCTGGGGAATAAAATAAAGTCTGACTTTTCTTTTTTTTCCCATTGTATTACATGCAGAGGCCCCACACCTGCCACTTGAGACCAGAACTCCTTTGGCCAAATGGCAGTGCCTGATGCCTCAACAGGCAGGCTGAAAACCGTGCCACCTGACTCCTTAGCTGGCGGGCTGTTCAAGCTCTGTGCATGACCCTTCAATCCAAGATGGCGGCAGCAAGCTGTCTGCAGAGACATTAAGACCTTGGATGTGGATCTTCAGCCATTAGCTACCCGCCTGCAAGAGCCGCGCAAGAACCCCACCCCCTATCCCCGCTGTGGAGAAAGCTATAAAGCAGCTCTGGTGTCTGCCTTCCCTACCCTGAAGAGACTGTGCTCTGGAGCAAGAGTTTGCAGGTGTCCACTTTTCATTCTTCAGTCAGCAATGAGAGCTTTCCATAGCTTCTGAAGCGAATTGAGTCTCGTTCTATTGGATCCAAGGAAACAGGCAGAAGGACCCTTGTTGGAGACCAACTCAGCAGGGTCCATAGCAGAAGTCCTCGACTGAATAAAGACAGGAAAAAAAAAAAAAAAGCTGAAATAGCGAAGATTTCCAGTAAGAAAGAATCGTCTATTTCTGAAATTGTGAGAAAGGAGACAGAAATGGGTCCTAGTTTTTCTGTTGCACCTCACACCGCAGAAGTTGTAGCCACAGTGTGTGATAGCACTTAGTTAATATGGAAAGGCATTTGATTAGTACAGTAAGGTATTTTGTGAGGGACTATATTCATATGGCTTTCCCCATAGATCCGTCAGTAAAAGAATCTGCCTGCAAGCAGCAGTGGCACCGCCAATGCAGGAGTCCATCCGCAATGCAAGAGTCCATCTGCAATGCAGGAGTTCAGTTTAGTCACTCAGTCGTGTCCGACTCTTTGCAACCCCAGGCACCGGAGCATGGCAGGCCTACCTGTCCATCAACAACTCTCGGAGTCCACCCAAACCCATGTCAATTGAGTTGGTGATGCTATCCAACCATCTCATCTTTGTTGTCTCCTTCTCCTTCTGCCCTCAATGTTTCCTAGCATCAAGGTCTTTTCAAATGAGTCAGCTCTTCACATCAGGTGGCCAAAATATTGGAGTTTCAGCTTCAACAGCAGTCCTTCCAAGGAACACCCAGGACTGATCTCCTTTAGGATGGACTGGTTGGATCTCCTTGCAGTCCAAGGGACTCTCAAGAGTCTTCTCCAACACCACAGTACAAAAGCATCAATTCTTCAGTGCTCAGCTTTCTTTATAGTCCAACTCTCACATCCATATATGACTACTGGAAAAACCATAGCCTTGATAGATGGACCTTTGTTGACAAATAATGTCTCTGTTTTTAAATATGCTGTCCAGGTTGGTCATAACTTTCCTTCCAATGAGTAAGCATCTCTTAATTTCATGGCTACAAGCACCATCTGCAGTGACTTTGGAGCCCTGAAAAATAAAGTCAGCCACTATTTCCCCAACTATTTGCCATGAAGTGATGGGACTGGATGCCATGATCTTAGTTTTCTGAATGTTGAGCTTTAACCCAACTTTTTCACTCTCCTCTTTCACTTTCATCAAGAGGCTTTTTAGTTCCTCTTCACTTTCTGCCATAAAGGTGGTGTCATCTACATATCTGAGGTTATTGATATTTCTCCCGGCAGTCTTGATTTCAGCTTGTGCTTCATCCAGCCAGTATTTCTCATGATGTACTTTGCATAGAAGTTAAATAACCAGGGTGACAATATACAGCCTTGACATACTCCTTTTCCTATTTGAAACCAGTCTGTTGTTCCATGTCCAGTTCTAACTGTTGCTTCCTGACATGCATATAGATTTCTCAAGAGGCAGGTCAGGTAGTCTGGTATTCCCATCTTTTTCAGAATTTTCCACAGTTTATTGTGATCCACACAGTCAAAAGCTTTGACATAGTTAATAAAGCAGAAATAGATGTTTTTCTGGAACTCTTCTGATTTTCTGAAGATCCAGCAAATGTTGGCAATTTGATCTCTGGTTCCTCTGCCTTTTCTAAAAGCAGCTTGAACATTTGGAAGTTCATAGTTCATGCACTGCTGAAGCCTGGCTTGCAGAATTTTAAGCATTACTTTACTAGCATGTGAGATGAGTGAAATTGTGTAGTAGTTTGAGCATTCTTTGGCATTGCCTTTCTTTGGGATTGAAATGAAAACTGATCTTTTCCATTCCTGTGGCCACTGCTGAATTTTCCAAATTTGCTGGCATATTGAGTGCAGCACTTTCACAGCATCATCGTTTAGGATTTGAAATAGGTCAGCTGGAATTCCACCACCTCCACTAGCTTTGTTCTTAGTGATGCTTCCTAAGGCCCACTTGACTTCACATTCCATGGTGTCTGGCTCTCGGTGAGTGATAACATCATGATTATCTGGGTTGTGAAGATCTTTTTTTGTGTGTAGTTCTTCTGTGTATTCTTGTCACCTCTTCTTAATATCTTCTGCTTCTGTTAAGTCCCTACTATTCCTGTCCTTTATTGAGCCCATCTTTGCATGAAATGTTCCCTTGGTATCTCTCATTTTCTTGAAGAGATCTCTAGTATTTCCCATTCTATTGTTTGCGTCTATTTCCTGCATTGATCGCCAAGGTAGGCTTTCTTATCTCTCCTTGCTATTCTTTGGAACTCTGCATTCAGATGCTTATATCTTTCCTTTTGTCCTTTGCTTTTCACCTCTCTTCTTTTCACAGCTATTTGTAAGGCCTCCTCAGACAGACAGCCATTTCGCTTTTTTGCATTTCTTTTCCATGGGGATGGTCTTGATTCCTGTCTCCTATACAATGTCATGAACCTCCATCCATAGTTCATCAGGCACTCTATCTATCAGATATAGGCCCTTAAATCTATTTCTCACTTCCACTGTATAATCGTAAGGGATTTGATTTAGGTCATACCTGAATGGTCTAGTGGTTTTCCCCACTTTCTTCCATTTAAGTCTGAATTTGGCAATAAGGAGTTCATGATCCAAGCCACAGTCAGCTCCTGGTCTTGTTTTTGCTGACTGTATAGAGCTTCTCAATCTTTGGCTGCAAAGAATATAATCAATCTGATTTTGCTGTTGACCATCTGGTGATGTCCATGTGTAAAGTCTTGTCTTGTGTTGTTGGAAGAGGGTGTTTACTATGACCAGTGCATCCTCTTGGAAAAATGCTATTAGCCTTTCCCCTGCTTCATTCTGTACTCCAAGGCCAAATTTGCCTTATACTCCAGCTATTTCTTGACTTCCTACTTTTGCATTCCAGTCCCCTATAGTGAATAGGACATCTTTTTTTGGGTGTTAGTTCTAAAAGGTCTTTTAGGTCTTCATAGAACCATTCATCTTTAGCTTCTTTAGTGTTACTGGTCTGGGCATAGACTTGGATTACCGTGATATTGAGTGGTTTGCCTTGGAAATGAACAGAGTTCATTCTGTCGTTTTTGAGATTGCTGCATTGATTGCTGATGGTCGTTTTTGAGATTCAAGTACTGTATTTTGGACTTTTTTGTTGACTATGATGGCTACTTCATTTTTTTGCTAAGGAATTCCTGCCCACAGTAGTAGGTAAAATGGCCATCTGAGTTAAATTCACCCATTCCAGTCCATCTTAGTTCACTGCTTCCTAGAATGTCAATGTTCACTCTTGCCATCTCCTGTTTGACCACTTCTAATTTGCCTTGATTAGTGGCAGGAGACTTGATTGCAGGAGACTGGGGTTCAATTCCTGGGTCCAAAGATCCTTTGGAGAAGTAAATGGTAACCCACTCCAGTATTCTTGCGTAGAAAATCCCATGAACTGAGGAGTCTGGCTGGCTACAGTCCATGCAGTTGCAAGAGTTGGACATGACTTAGCAACTAAACCACCACCATATTCACATAGCTTTTATTACAATGTATTGTTACAATTGTTCTAGTTTATTATTAGTTGTTATTATGAATCCCTACAATGCCTAATTTTAAATTAAATTTTCTTAAGTTATGTTTATAGGAAAAATATTATGTAGAGAGAGTTTGGTACTGTCCTTGGTTTTGGGCATCCACTGGGGGTCTTGAAACATATTCCACACAGATAAGGCCACTACTGTATACCCGGAAGTGGGATTGCTGGTAACTATTGCAGTTCTATTTTTAAGTCTCCAAGGAACACCCAGTATTTTATAGTGACTGTGCCAATCTATGTTTACACCAATGGTGCAAAATTTGCCTTTTCTCTACAGCTTTGTCAACCCTTCAGTTCAGTTCAGTTACTCAGTCATGTCCTAATCTTTATGACCCCATGGACTGCAGTAAGCCAAGTTTTCCTTTCCATCACCAGCTTCCAGAGCTTATTTAAACTTGTGTCCATTGAGTCGGTGATGCCATCCAACCATCTCATCCTCTGTCGCCCCTTTCTCCTCCTGCCTTCAGCATCAAGGGCTTTTCAAATGAGTCAGTTCTTTGCATCAGGTAGCCAAAGTATTGGAGTTTCAGCTTCGGCATCAGTCCTTTCAATGAATACTAAGGACTCATTTCCTTTAGGATGGACTGATTGGATCTCCTTGCAGTCCAAGGGACTCTCAAGAGTCTTCTCCAACACCACAGTTCAAAAGCATCAATTCTTTGGCGCTCAGCTTTTTTTATAGTCCAACTCAAACATCCATACATGACTACTGGAAAAACCAAAGCTTTGACTAGATGGACATTTTTCAGCAAAGTAATGTCTCTGCTTTTTAATATGCTGTCTAGCTTGGTCATCACTTTTCTTCCAAGAAGTAAGTGTCTTTTAATTTCATGGCTGCAGTCAACATCTGCAGTGATTTTGGAACCCCTCCCCCACCCCCCACCACAAAACAAAGTCTGTCACTGTTTCCCCTTCTATTTGCCATGAAGTGATGGGACCAGAGGCCATGATCTTATAAGGTCAACTTTTATTATCTGCTATTGTTTTGATAATAGTCTTCAAATAGGTATATCTTATTGTGGTTTTTTTTTTTTACTTTTTATTTTATATTGCAGTATAGTTAATAAACAATGTTATGTTTCAGGTATACAGCAGAGTGATTCAGTTATGCATGTATATGTATCTTTTTTTTTTTTTTCAAATTCTTTCCCCAGTCAAGTTATTATAGAATACTGAGCAGCATTCCCTTCACTGTAGTTTTGATTTGGGTTTTCCTGGTTATTAGAAAGTTTGAGCAACTTATACAGATCCTATTGGCCATTTGTACATCTTCTTTAGAAAAACTGTCAGTTCAGTTCTTCTCATTTTTAAAATGGATTCTTTGGGGCTTTTTGCTATGAGTTGTAAGAGTTATTTATATATTTTGCGTATTTTCCCATTATCAGATATAGTTGACTTGCTAACATTTTCTACTCTTCCTTAGGTTGCCTTTGCAATTTGTTGATGGTCCTTTGCAAAATCTTTAACTTCCTTATCATTACTTCCTTCTATTTTTACTTAAGAGTCAAAATGCTAAACCTGAATGAATCCTATCAGCTATTTTCCCTTTAGGTTTTCATGGAAATATTCACAACTTTTTGGAAAAAAAAATATTCAATCAGATAAGGTGATTGTGTTTTTAACCTTAATAGTTAAATTAAATTGGCAATTATAATTCTCCAGTCGTCCTTATAATAAAGCTAACTTTCTCAATTCTGAGACCATTAGAGAGACATCATTTCTTTTTTTTCCCCCTATTTCATTAGATTCCCCCACAAAGTTCAGTTCAGTCGCTCAGTCATGTCTGAATCTTTGCATGAATCGCAGCACACCAGGCCTCCCTGTCCATCACCAACTCCCAGAATTCACTCAGATTCACGTCCATCGAGTCAGTGATGCCATCCAGCCATCTTATCCTCTGTCGTCCCCTTCTCCTCCTGCCCTCAATCCCTCCCAGCATCAGTCTTTTCCAATGAGTCAACTCTTCACATGAGGTGGCCAAAGTACTGGAGTTTCAGCTTTAGCGTCATTCCTTCCAAAGAAATCCCAGGGTTGATCTCTTTCAGAATGGACTGGTTGAATCTCCTTGCAGTCCAAGGGACTCTCAAGAGTCTTCTCCAACACCACAGTTCAAACGCATCAATTATTTGGCACTCAGCCTTCTTCACAGTCCAACTCTCACATCCGTATATGACTACTGGAAAAACCATAGCCTTGACTAGATGGACCTTTGTTGGCAAAGTAATGTCTCTGCTTTTGAACATGCTATCTAGGTTGGTCATAACTTTTCTTCCAAGGAGTAAGCATCTTTTAATTTCATGGCTGCAGTCACCATCTGCAGTGATTTTGGAGCCCCCCAAAATAAAGTCTGACACCATTTCCACTGTTTCCCCATCTATTTCCCATGAAGTGATGGAACCAGATGCCATGATCTTAGTTTTCTGAATGTTGAGCTTTAAGCCAACCTTTTCACTCTCCTCTTTCACTTTCATCAAGAAACTTTTTAGTTCCTCTTCACTTTCTGCCATAAGGGTGGTGTCATCTGCATATCTGATGTTATTGATATTTCTCCCGGCAATCTTGATTCCAGCTTGTGTTTCTTCCAGTCCAGCATTTCTTATGACATAGTCTGACTTCCCTGGTGGCTCAGACGGTTAAGCGTCTGTCTACAATGTAGGAGACCTGGGTTTGATCCCTGGGTCAGGAAGATCCCCTGGAGATGGAAATGGCCATCCACTCCAGTACTATTGCCTGGAAAATCCCATGGACAGAGGAGACTCGTAGGCTATAGCCCATGGGGTCGCAAAGAGTCAGACAAGATTGAGCGACTTTACCTTACCTTACCTTACTCTGCATATAAGTTAAATAAGCAGGGTGACAATATACAGTCTTGACATAATCCTTTTACTGTTTGGAACCAGTCTATTTTTCCATGTCCAGTTCTAACTGTTGCTTCCTGACCTGCATACAGATTTCTCAAGAGGCAGGTCAGGTGGTCTGGTATTCCCATCTCTTTCAGAATTTTCCACAGTTTATTGTGACCCACACACATCAGGGCTTTAGCATAGTCAATAAAGCAGACATAGTTGTTTTTCTGGAACTCTCTTGCTTTTTCCATGATCCAGCAGATGTTGGCAATTTGATCTCTGGTTCCTCTGCCTTTTCTAAAACCAGCTTGAACATCAGGGCATTCATGGTTCACGTATTGCGAAGCCTGGCTTGGAGAATTTTGGCATTATTTGACTAGCATGTGAGATGAGTGAAATTGTGTAGTAGTTTGAGCATTCTTTGGCATTGCCTTTCTTTGGGATTGGAATAAAAACCGGCCTTTTCCATTCCTGCGGCCATTGCTGAGTTTTCCAATCTGCTGGCATACTGAGTGCAGCACTTTTACAGCATCATCTTTCAGGATTTGAAATAGGTCAACTGGAATTCCATCACCTCCACTAGCTTTGTTCATAGTGATGCTTTCTTAGGCCCACTTGACTTCACATTCTTGGACGTCTGGCTCTAGATGAGTGATCACACCATCATGATTATCCGGGTCGTGAAGATCTTTTTTGTACCATTCTTCTGTGTCTGCTTGCCACCACTTCTTAATATCTTCTGCTACTGTTAGATCCATACTATTTTTGTCCTTTATCGAGGCCATCTTTGCATGAAATGTTCCCTTGGTATCTCTAATTTTCTTGAAGAGATCTCTAGTCTTTCCCGTTCTGTTGTTTTCCTCTATTTTTTCTCATTGATTGCTGAAGAAGGCTTTCTTATCTCTTCTTGCTATTCTTTGGAACTCTGCATTCAGATGCTTATATCTTTCCTTTTGTCCTTTGATTTTCACCTCTCTTCTTTTCACAGCTATTTGTAAGGCCTCCCCAGACAGCCATTTTGCTTTTTTGCATTTCTTTTCCATTCAATTGGTCTTGATCCCTGTCTCCTGTACAATGCCACGAACCTCATCCATAGTTCATCAGGCACTCTGTAAGCTCTAGGCCCTTAAATCTATTTCTCACTTCCACTGTATAATCATAAAGGTTTGATTTAGGTGATACCTGAATAATCTAGCGGTTTTTCCTACTTTCTTCTATGTAAGTCTGAATTTGGCAATAAGGAGTTCATGACCTGAGCAACAGTCAGCTCCTGGTCTTGTTTTTGTTGACTGTATAGAGCTTCTCTGTCTTTGGCTGCAAATAATATAATCAATCTGATTTCATTGTTGACTATCTAGTGATGTCCATGTGTAGGGTCTTCTCTTGTGTTGTTGGAAGAGGGTGTTTGCTATGACCAGTGCATTTTCTTGGAAAAACTCTATTAGTCTTTGCCCTGCTTCATTCCACATTCCAAGGCCAAATTTGCCTGTTACTCTAGATGTTTCTTGACTTCCTACTTTTGCATTCCAGTCCCCTATAATGAAAAGGACATCTTTCTTGGGTGTTAGTTCTAAAAATTCTTGTAGGTCTTCATAGAACCATTCAACTTCAGCCTCTTCAGTGATACTGGTTGGGGCATAGACTTGGATTACCATGATATTGAATGGTTTGCCTTGGAAACGAACAGAGATCATTCTGCCATTTTTGAGATTGCATCCAAGTACTGTATTTCATACTCTTTTGTTGACCATGATGGCAACTCCATTTCTTCTGAGGGATTCCTGCCCGCAGTAGTAGATAGAATGGTCATCTCAGTTAAATTCACCCATTCCAGTCCATTTTAGTTCGCTGATTCCTAGAATGTCGACGTTCACTCTTGCCATCTCTTGTTTGACCACTTCCAATTTGCCTTGATTCATGGACCTGACATTCCAGGTTCCTATGCAATATTGTTCTTTACAGCATCGGACCTTGCTTTTATCACCAGTCACATCCACAACTGGGTATTCTTTTTGCTTTGGCTCCATCCCTTCATTCTTTCTGGAGTTATTTCTCCACTGATCTCCAGTAGCATATTGGGCACCTAATGACCTGGGGAGTTCCTCTTTTGGTATCCTATCACTTTTCCTTTTCATAGTGTTCATGGGGTTCTCAAGGCAAGAATACTGAAGTGGTTTGCCATTCCCTTCTCCAGTGGACCACATTCTGTCAGATCTCTCCACCATGTCCCGCCCTTCTTGGGTTGCCCTGCGGGCATGGCTTAGTTTCCTTGAGTTAGAGAAGGCTGTGGTCCTAGTGTGATTAGATTGACTAGTTTTCTGTGAGTATGGCTTCAGTGTGTTTGCCCTCTGATCCCCTCTTGCAACACCTACCATCTTACTTGGGTTTCTCTTACCTTGGGCGTGGATTTAGCCTCATAGAAGAGTCATCAGATAAGAAGTTTCATCACAAACCTAGGAACCTATTCTTTCCTATGCCCATGTTCCCCTTTTTCTTTCCCAATTCAGTGAAGAAACTATTTTTCTTTCTATTAATGTCCAGCTCTGGAAAATCTATTCAGCACTTTCCCCTTCACTTTATTCTTAAGCCTTGTGTTATCCGCTCCTTATCCTGACTTGTCCTCTACTGCTCTCAGCGTGGAGGTGTGTGCCTGTACCTACCCACTAGCATAGATGCCCCTCTTGTTTGAGATTGCAGTACTTCATTTGTTTTTCTCGGGGCATTTATCAATATATGTGATAATTACGTTTATTTGTTTGGAACTTCTGTAATGCTGGCAGTTCTAGTTCTTGACGTAATAGTTTACACAGTTTATATCTTATTGAACTCTTAAATGTTGAGAAATTTCTTTCTCTCATGTGCCTCATACTTCTGAAATATCAGGGGATTTTTGACATATAGATTTATATCACACTTATTTTCTAATTGCATTTGTTATGAAGAACTTATCTTTGTAGTGCCCAAAATGAACTTTCATTATTAGTTAGGTTTTGAAGTAAAATTTTATTAAACCATTTTTTTTTGCTTTAAATTGTCATAATGTATTAACTTGATAGAACACAAAGTGAAGAAGAAAATAGAAATAAGGTAAGAGGGACAGTATTTTCAAGAATAATGTGGATTATGTGTTGAGTGTGCCCCCATGCACAGATTCATATATTGAAGTCTTAATCCTCAGTTCAATGGTATTTGGGGAATACTGAGATTTAGATGAGGTCATGATGGTGAGGCCCTATGATGGGATTAGTGTTCTTATAAGAATAGAGGGAGAAAAAGAAAAAAAAAAAAAAAAAAACAGAAAAAACAGAGCTCACTAGTGTGCCCATGCTCACTCATTTGCTTTCTCTGATCTCTGCTATAGACAGAGCAAGAAGGTAGTCTTCTTCAAGCCAGGAAAAGTTCCCTCATCAAAAACTAGACTATGCTAGCACCCTGACCTCAGAAGTCCTAGTCTCTAGAACTGAGCAATAAATGTTTGTTGTTTAGGTCACTTAGTTTATGGTATGTTGTTATAGTAGCCAGAACTGACTACAACAGTGCCTGGAGATCCCTCAGAATTAATGAAAGAAACAAATCCATGGGTACAGGAAGTATGGAAGACACAAAGAAGGAAAGATAAACAATCCTTGACTCACACATTGTATTGAAATCTCAGCAAACTAGAAAAAAAGACCTATTTTAGGTAGCAGTATCAGGGAAGCCTGTTTAAGGAGGCTTTGGCATTTAAATCATGAACTAAATGGTCAGAAAGATGGAGCCAGGCAGCCTACCTCAACAAAGAGCAAGAAACCTGTGATCTGGAACACAATTTCAGGAGAAAACGGGGTGGGAAGTGTGCTTGGAAATTTAGGTCAGTCGTGTAGATCTTAGAGGTTCTGCAGAGGAGGTTGCATTATTTTTCCCTAAGTGTGATGAAGTTACTGGAGAGTTTTGAGCATGTGGATGGTATGAATGTTTACTATTTAAAATGGTCACTCTGTCTTGTGAGGACTGCACTGTATTGGATCAAGTACTGTATTGGAGGTGGAAGAACTGCTTGTATCAGTGGCACTGCCATCATCTGATGAGAGTGGATTGGAATAATGCGAAAGCAGTAGAGAGGTCGAAGAAGGCAATGGCACCCCACTCCAATACTCTTGCCTGGAAAATCCCATGGACGGAGGAGCCTGGTAGGCTGCAGTCCATGGGGTCGGTAAGAGTTGGACACGACTGAGCGACTTCACTTTCACTTTTCACTTTCATGCATTGGAGAAGGAAATGGCAACCCACTCCAGCATTCTTGCCTGGAGAATCCCAGGGACGGGGGAGCCTGGTGAGCTGCCATCTATGGGGTTGCACAGAGTTGGGCACGACTGAAGCGACACAGCAGCAGCAGCAGTAGAGTGGTGGCAAGGAGTAGAATTGGGGATATGTTTTAAATATATAGCATATAAGGCTTTTTCTTGATTTGAAGGTGAGTATTGAATAAACCACAGGAAAAAAGAATAGCTCCTATGAGTTAGGAAGATTCAGGGGTACAAAGTAAGAATTCTCTTTGGAGTAATGCATTTGAAATTAATATTAAAGATTATTATATTAAAAGTTATTTAGAAAGGGTATGTAGACAATGGGTAAATGTGTCTTAAGTTCAGGTCAAAGTCATGGCTAAACATTTGTATTGTAGAAGTTTCACCTTATTTATGCTATATGTACATGTGTGTGCTCAGTTACTCAGTCATGTCCAACTCTTTGTGAGCCCCATAGACTGTTGCCAGTTCTTCACATCACGTGGCCAAAGTTGGGAGTTTCAGCTTTAACACAGTATTTCCAATGCACATTTCCTTTCAGATGGAAAGGACTGGCTTGCTATCTTTGCAGTCCAAGGGACTGTCAAGAGTCTTCTCCAACACCACAATTTGAAAGCACTACTTCTTCATCACTCAGCCTTCTTTATAGTCCAAATTTCACATCTGAGCATGACTACTGGAAAAACAATAGTTTTAACTATACAGACCTTTTGTTGACAAAGTAGTTTCCTTGTAAAAGAGGCCCAGGAGAGAGCTCCACTGCCCTTCTATGATGTGAGATAGAGTGAGAAAACGTCCACCTATGAACCAAGAAGCCTTCACCAAACGTTGAATCTGGCAGTGCATGATCTTGGACTTCCCAGTCTCCAGGCATTAGAAATAATTTCTGTTATTTGTAAGCCACTCAATCTGTAGTATTTTGTTATTGCAGCTTGAAGGAAGAAAGATAACAACTGAAAACGATTTCCGTGGTAATCACCTTGTGTCAACCTGATCTTTTCGATCATGCCTTGCAAGTATACTGAGGGCTACAAGGTGATTTAATTCAAATATTGAATATCAGTTTTGCATTACATTTCCAACTATGTTTTATTAAATAGTAAATTAATAAGATTCTGCTCTAATATTAAATATTTATTGATGTTTGTCTACTTCAAAATTCCCTTCCCAGTGGCCTTGGAGTAGTCTATGGAATTAGTTAAAAAGGAGACAGGGGAAGAGAAAAAAAAAAAAAAAAAGACAAAGCTTTCTATTCCCATTTTCTTATCCCTCAGAGAGATTGTCTGCTTTTTTTTTTTTTTTCCTTTTAGCCAAGTTAATAAAAATGTAGCAAAATATTGAGTTTTTGAACCAATGTCATCTCCAGCTGGCATGGGGAGCATCTTTCTGTGGCCTCACTGCAAAATGACACAGGGAAGCTGTCCATTCTCATTAACTTAACAAGCCAGTCTGCTACAAGCATCTGGTTGTAAATTTGCCAATAATGAGCAAGGCTGGGATATACCTCCTAGAATCATCGCTTTGAACATATTGGGTATGCATATACTCTTTTCTACATTTCTGATCTTTTGACAGCATTCTAAGTTTTTAAGAAGAACAAGGGATGTCAGAAGGTAAAATGAGAGGAAGTAGATATTGGATTCTTTACAGACTAGTGTAGCACATTAGAACAGTTCCTCAATTTCTTTACTTACAACAAAGGGTATCCAATGACTGATGAGCCTGGCTACAACAAAACTGGTACTGGAAACCTTAGATTTCCTTCACATTCAAACGAATCATCTGCTTGGATATCTTCACTCTAATATCCATTATTGGTACTTCGGTAAAGTAACTTCACCTCTCTTTTGATAAGCCTATTTGTTAGCAGTGAAATCTTTCATTCACAATAAACGTTCATTGATGTTGAACTTACAGTCACTTTTAAATCCTATAATTTAACTGGAGACACTTTTATTTCAAATATAAGTGGATATATGGGCTTTCCTAGTGGCTCCATTGGTAAAGAATCCACCTGCAATGTAGGAGACCTAGATTTGATTCCTGGTTGGAAAGATACTCTGGAGGAGGGCATGGCAACCCACTCCAATACTCTTGCCTGGAGAATCCCCATGGACAGAGGAGCCTGGTGAGCTATAGGCCATGGGGTCACAAAGAGCTAGACATGACTGAGCAACTAAGCGCACACACAGACACACAAACACACACAGAATTTCATTGCAACAATGTTTACAGTAACCAAGATATGGAAGGAACCTAAGTGACCATGGAGAGACGAATGGATAAAAAAAAATATGATATGACATAAACGTATTTTCTCTCTTATATGTGAAGTTTAAAAACAAAGCCAAACAGAAACCAAGCTCATAAATACAAAGAACAGATTTGTGGTTGCCAGAGGAGTAGGGTGGAGGTGGGCAAAATGAGTGAAGTGAGGGTAAACGTGACAAACTGTTAGTTATAAAATAAATCATGAGCTGTTAGGTACAGCATGGTAACTACAGCTACTGTACTGCATATTTGAGTGTTGCTATGAGAGTATATCGTAAAAGCCCTCATCACAACAAATGTTTGGTGTTTGTGATATCACTGTGTTTAGTGATGTTAACCAGATCTGTTGGGATCATTTTTCAATATGTACAAATATTGAATCATTATGTCATACACTTAAAACTAATATAATATTGTATATCAATTATGCCTCAATTTAAAAATATAATATAATTCTTTTTGTTGCAATGGTGAATGGGATTGATTCCTTAATTTCTTTTCAATTTTTCACTGGTAGTATATAGAAATGCAAGTGATTTCTGCATATTGATTTTGTATCCTGCAACTTTGCTAAATTCACTGATTAGCTCCAGCAATTTTCTGATACTATCTTTAGGGTTTTCTATGTACAGTATCATGTCATCTGCAAACAGTGAGAGCTTTACTTCTTTTCCAATCTGGATTCCTTTACGTTATTTATTTATTTTTTCTTCTCTGATTGCTGTAGCTAGGACTTCCAGAACTATGTTGAATAATAGTGGTGAAAGTGGACACCCTTGTCTTGTCCCTGGTCTTAGGGGGAATGCTTTCAGTTTTTCACCATTGAGAGTAATGTTCACTTTAGGCTTATCATATATGGCTTTTACTATGTTGAGGTAGGTTCCTTCTATGCTCATTTTTTGAAGAGTTTTAATCATAAATGGGTGTTGAATTTTGTCAAAGCTTTTTTGGGCATCTATTGAGATGACCATATCTTTTTTACCTTTCTATTTGTTAATATGGTGTTTCACATTGATTTGCATATATTGAAAAATCCTTGCATTTCTCGAATAAACCCAAATTGATCATGATATATGAGCTTTTCAATGTGTTGCTGAATTCTGTTTGCTAAAATTTTGTTGAGGGCTTTTGCATCTATGTTTATCAGTGATATCGGTTTGTAGGTTTATTGTGTGTGTGTGTGTGTGTGTTGTCTTTGTGTGGTTTTGCTATCAGGGTGATGGTGGCCTCATAGAATGAGTTTGGAAGTGTTCCTTCCTCTGCAATTTTTTTGAAAGAGTTTTAGAAGAATAGGCATTAGCTCTTCTCTAAATATTAGATAGAATTCTCCTGTGAAGCCATCTGGTCCTGGATTTTTGTTTTTTGGGAGTTTTTTTTTTTTTTTAATCACAGCTTCAATCTCATTGCTTGTAATTTGGTTGTTCATAATTTCTATTTCCTCCTGATTCAGTCTTGGATAATTGAACTTTTCTAAGAAGCTGTCCATTTCTTCCAGGTTATCTATTTTATTGCCATATAGTTGTTCATAATAGTCTCATAATCCTTTGTATTTCTGCATTGTCTGTTGTGACCTCTCCTTTTTCTTTCTTTTTTTTTTTTTCAGATTTTATTTATTTATTTATTTTTACTTTACAATATTGTATTGGTTTTGCCATACATCAACATGAATCCACCACGGGTGTACACATGTTCCCAATCCTGAACCCCCCTCCCACCTCCCTCCCCATACCATCTCTCTGGGTCATCCCAGTGCACCAGCCCCAAGCATCCTGTATCCTGCATCAAACCTAGACTAGTGATTCATTTCCTATATGATATTATACATGTTTCTATGCCATTCTCCCAAATCATCCTACCTTCTCCCTCTCTCACAGAGTCCAAAAGACTGTTCTATACACCTGTGTCTCTTGCTGTCTCGCATACAGGGTTATCGCTACCATCTTTCTAAATTCCATATATATGCATTAGTATACTGTATTGGTGTTTTTCTTTCTGGCTTACTTCACTCTGTATAATAGGCTCCAGTTTCATCCACCTCATTAGAACTGATTCAAATGTATTCTTTTTAATGGCTGAGTATTGTTAATTTGATTCTTCTCTCATTTTTTCTTGATTAGTCTGGCTAATGGTTTGTCAATTATGTTTATCTTCCAAAAAACCAGCTTTTAGTTTTATTAATCTTTACTATTGTTTCTTTCATTTCTTTTTCATTTATTTCCACTCGAATCATTATGGTTTCTTTTCTTCTGCTAATTTTTTTCCTTCTTTTTCCAGTTGTTTTAGGTGTAGGAATAGAACCACCATATGACCCGGCAATCCCACTCCTAGGCATATACCCTGAGGAAATTAGGGTTGAAAAAGACACATGTATCCCATTGTTCATTGCAGCACTATTTACAATAGCTAGAACATGGAACCAACCTAGATGTCCATTGGCAAATGAATGGATAAAGAAGTTGTGACACATAGCACAATGGAATATTACTCAGCCATAAAAAGGAATGCATTTAAGTCAGTTCTAATGAGGTGAATGACCCTAGAACAGAATGAAGTGAGTCAGAAAGAGACTTCTAACACACATATAAGGAATATAGAAAAATGGTACTGAAGAATTTATTCACAGGGCAGCAGTGGAGAAACAGACATAGAGAATAGACTTATGGACATAGGGATAAGGCAGAAGACGGTGAGATGTATGGAAAGAGTAACATGGAAACTTACATTATCATATGTAAAATAGGTAACCAACAAAAATTTGCTGTATGGCTCAGGAAACTCAAACAGGGGCTCTGTATCAACCTAGAGGGTTGGGATGGTGAGGAAAATGGAAGGGAGGTTCAAAAGGGAGGAGATAAATATACCTATGGCTGATTCATGTTGAAGTTTGATAGAAAACAACAAAATTCTGTAAAGCAATTATCCTTCAATAAACACAGAAATTTAAAATATATATATAATATAGTATAATGTGGGCTTCCCTGGTAGCTCAGATGGTAAAGAATATGCCTGCAATACAGGAGACCAAGGTTCAATCCCTGGGTTGGGAAGACATCCCTGGAGAAGGGAATGACTACTCAGTCCAGTATTCTTGCCTGGAGAATTTCATGGACAGAGGAACCTGGCGGGCTACAGTCCATGGAGTTGAAAGGAGTCAGACACGACTGAGTGGCTAACACACTTTCATAATAATAATGTAATATAATTTCTTAGCTTTTAGCAATATTATAATAAACCAGGGCCAATGACTTGATCCTAGAGGAAGCTGAGATGAATTCAGGCACAAGATAAAACTCCCATATAGGTGTTGTGTTAGTAGTCCTGAAGAGTCATAATCAAAGTGTTACTAAGAATCTCTTAGATTGACATATCAAGGTGCCTTATCCAGGTTATATTTTTTTAAGCTTCATAATTCTTTTTTTTTCTGGCTTTGCAGGATAGCTTGCAATATAGCTTGCAGGATCTTGGTTCCCCAATCAGGAATCAAACCTGGGTACCATGCAGTAGTTCAGAGTCCTAACCTCTGGACCATTGAGGTACCCAACAAATTTCATAATTCCTAAATTAAATATAATGCTGAATTCAAAGCACATAAATCAAAAATTATATTTTAAGATAGAAAAAAAAACATAGTGCTTTTTGTACACTTTGTGCTTTAAGTGCTTACAATTGCAGTCTAGAAAGTCTGATTTCTACTAGTCAAAAGGTTGTTGCATATCATGAAAATAGAATTTACACACAATCAAGAAACCACATCTAGTTATATTATTCATCTAGGTTTTTCTTGAGTGAACACAGAATAAGATATTCTCAAAACCAGAACCAAATATTCATCTACTAAAAGGCATAGATAAGTTGCTGCTGCTGCTGCTAAGTCGCTTCAGTCGTGTCCAACTCTGTGCGACCCCATAGATGGCAGCCCACTAGCCTCCTCCATCCCTGGGATTCTCCAAGGAAGAACACTGGAGTGGGTTGCCATTTCCTTCTCCAATGCATGAAAGTGAAAAGTAAAAGTGAAGTCGCTCAGTTGTGTCCAACTCTTAGAGACCCCATGGACTGCAGCCTACCAGGCTCCTCCGTCCATGGGATTTTCCAGGCAAGAGTACTGGAGTGGGCTGCCACTGCCTTCTCCGATAGATAAGTTACTACTTCCTAATATTTAAAGATGTTTCAAATATATCACATCACTGATTATTTTAAATAGGACTTTGATAAAGATACTATTATATTCCTTTTAGAGATGAGGTTAAAAGAGGTTCATACACATTGCAAATGGCAAAAAAAAAAAAAAAAGTCTCAAATTCAGATCTTGTTACGTTCCCCATAACAAAGCTTCCATCGCTGGAGAATAGACATAATTTTTATAAACCTTGATTATATTACTGGCTCGCTATTCTTCAAAAGTCTTAGTCACTTAGTCGTGTCTGATTCTTTGTGACCCTATGGACTATAGTCTGCCAGGCTCCTCTGTCCAAGGGATTCTCCAAGCAGGAATACTGGAGTGGGTTGCCTTTCCCTTCTCCAGGGGTTCTTTCCAATCCAGGAATGGAACCCGAGTAGCCTGTATTGCAAGCAGATTCTTTAACATCTGAGCCACCAGGGAAGAGTAATATTCTTGAAACACAGGCTGAATTGCTTTAGTTAATGTGGATGTATGGATGATCTTTTACTATTTTATCCAGATATCTTACCCTGCTCCCTTATACCCAACAATGCAAGGGGCATGGGGGAAAGGAGGCTAATGCTATTGGGGCAAACTGTGACCATATTTTTAATTATTTATTTTGTAAATTAATTAATTTATTTTAATTGGAGATTAGTATCTTTATGATACTGTGATGGTTTTTCCATATATCAACATGAATTGGCCAAAAAGCTTATTTTCATGATAACTGGAAAATTTAAAATTAAAACACATTCATATACATCCTAAGATAGAATGTTTGCCAATATTTGAATTATCTTGCTAATATATAATTATATTAGCTAATATAATTCTTTCCCCAAATGTGAAATCTGTGAGCATCATAAGGAAAGTTTCCCCACAGCAAATGTGTAGATCAGATTGAAATAGAAGATAAAATAGATCCACACATAACTGCAAATCCAGAGCTCTTTCTACTATGCAGTTAAATTTAAATATTAAAGATTTCATGAGTCCATTCAAATATTAAAGATTATCTCTTAGTTGAATCAGCTAAGAGGTTTGAAAAGACTATGAGCTATATAAAAATATATACAGTGCCAACTTTTCAATATTCCATACTTGGTCATTCTGCTCAATCCATTTTAATAAGATTTAAAAACTTTTAATGGTCACCACTGTTACTTCATATTTTGTTGTTTTCTCTGATGATTTATACCAAAAAGTGGGAAAGACATATCATCAGTATTTCATCCCATAGGGATCCAGTGAAAATATTGTTTTTTGAGACACTTCTAAAAGTTATGGACTACTGGAAATTCTAAATACTTACTAGATTTGTTAAAATAAGTTGAATTAACCACCAAGTTAAGAAGAAAAGGCAATCATTGTTATATCTGATATATCTTGGATTGCTGAATTTCTGCATTTTTGAGCTTCTTAACATGAAAAGTAAAATAGTGCTTGGGAAATACAGAAAAACAAGACAGTATATTTTCTATATAGAAAAACTGGCATTATACCCCATCTTGGAAAAATAAAAAATTGAGTATAATTAACCACATATAAAAATACAATTGCAAAAAAAATTAGAAGTGAATCTTTTAAACCTCTAAACTTATAACTGTTTCTGTTTCCAAACTTACTAGGAAATCTTAAAAAAAATGCATTTGCCTTACATTCCACTTCTCTTTACATCTCTAGTAACTAATCCACTAGCTGAAATACAGTGTTTAAAAACATTTTCTCAATTTTAATGTTTCATAATAAATAGTATTGATTGCCACAACTTAAAACTCTAGGGTATTGAAAAGAGCATTACAGCCCAAACATAAAATATTCTGAATGAACACTGTGCCATCCTGATAAAATTCTTCCAAGAAGGGGAAAATGTCCATATGTTTTGTGATCCATTGGCTGAAAATATTACTTTGTGCTTTGTCATAACAGGCTGTTCTGCTGTAGAGACTTATGAATACTGGCTTATGTCCAGTTTGTATAAGAGATTAACTTTATCAAAGTCTCCGAAGATAAAAGGCTTAGGCCAATTCATGTGACTGTGGGCACATAGCATATCCAATATGAACAAGCTTACAAGGGAACAAAGACTGTCTCATTAGTGGTGGAAGATATATGTACATAACTACTGCAAGCTTCAGCAATACAAGGAAAATTTGGCAGACTTATTTCAATGTGGTCACCAAAACCAATTCCTTTTTTTTTTTTTTCTAAATGAAACTTCTGAACACGGATTAGATAAGTAGAGAAATACTGCCAGGACTTGGAGAAAAACATTTTCTGTCAATTAATGGTGAAACAGGGTTAGAGCATGAAATACACTTCTTCCTAAGAACATGACTTTCAGTGGAGCAGAATCTCTTATCTCTTCCCATGATTCATTTCTTTGACACTTATCTTTCCCTTGGGGGTTTTTTCTGTAGCAGGATTTTGGCCATTGTGTATCAAGACTGTGAAGGGGACAATGGAGCCAGATTTAGCAGAAGTTGCTAGGGTGGTGGCATTCATCTTAACCTTATGTTTAGAGTAGGTGATTGGGCCAACTGCCAGACATATTTGTTTGGTTTGTAGGAAAAGCCATTCAGTCACACAGTGGTGTTGGAAAGAAGGATGACATATCTGTCTTTTGGGGAGAATAAGGAGGGAAGAAGTCACGTTTCAATAATTCATAAATTGCTTTCTCAAAAATTAAAAATGAATATTTAAAGTCAAGTTCTTAGAGGAAAATCTCACTTCAAATGTGTATATATTAAAATGCAGAAAGCAAGATTTTTATTTTTTCCAAAATTCTCCATATTAATGATTGAGAATTATGTCCTTTCATTGTATTTTCCCCTTTTACAGTTATTAGGATATTGCATGATTATAAGAACTCCCCCATTATAACTGCAAATTATATCCTTTTTGTTCAACTTTGTGAAGACCCTAAAATGTATTTCTCCTGACAAAATATATGTAAACTCTTAGGAGAAGGCCAAAACAAAATAATACCAAAATAGTTCAATTTTTAAATTTTTCTTTCCTATTGTCAAATAAACTCCAAACTTGCAAAAACAGAGTTTTAGTTCAGGAGCCCTATTTAGGATACATATAAATACAAAGATTGTCTTTTCTAGTGAAAATAATCTGAGTCCTGGAAAATCTACCATCATAAATATTTGGTCCTTAGTCTCATGTATTTTATGTGGAATTTCTTCTATTGTATCTTGTATTTCACTAGAATATCTTTGTAAAAATCATCTTCACTCTGACTCTAATTTTCACTTGAGAATTCCTGTGTAAATAATTTCAAGGGAAGCAGAAAAAAGTAATCTTATTCCCTGGGTTGGTTAATGTATAAGGTAAACATATATGAAAAATCAACCTTTAATGAGCAGGCACAAGTACTGTTAACTAAGTATGTAATTTTTGTAAATTATTGCACTTTTATAGGAAGAAAGTTTTAATATTTTTATTTTACAGATGGATAAAATTGTATTTAATGGCATTAAATAACTTACTTGAAGTAACAAAATACAAGTGAATACTGGATCCAGAATGCTGAAAATATTTTATATCATATTTTGAACACCATTAAACTGATGGCAGAATTTCTCCTGTTCAGTGTCTTAGTGACAGACAGAGCTATCTTGCCCCCTTTTGGAATTACTTTTTCTGTAGTTTAACTCCCAGGGCCTTTATTACTTTTATGAGCTTTAAAGCAGTCTACCTTTATTATAGACTTTACAAGCTTGTCTTAACACTATTGGAGATTTTAAGTTTACCTCAGGACCCATGTCTTTTTTATATGTTAATAATAGTAGGTAATCAATAGTGAATGAATGTTTGTCAAAAGTTATTATCTTTTGTAAAACATCACAAAGATTTCCTAACACCTTGTTCATTGTATAAAGGTGACTTTTTAGATTAGTAAGCAAACATTGGATCAGCAACTCACCATATCTTAACCATAATTTTGTAAACTATAGCTTTTATTTGCTTTATCACATTAAGACTTCTAAATCTGATCTCCTGGTTGTCCTATTTTGAAGACTTCCATTCAATTTTTACAGACATTTATTTCATAATTATTGTTTTATCATACTTAGGCTCAACAATCACCACCACCTCTGCAGAGAAAGGCTTGTTTTCATCCTTTGCAATATCTACTTTCTTTTTTTTTTTTTGTTTGTTTGTTTGTAAATTTTTTATTTTATATTGGAGTATAGTTAATTTAAAGTTATATTAGTTTCAGGTGTATAGAAAGTGATTCAGTTAAATGTACACACACACACACACACACACACACACACACATATATTTTTTCTTTTTCCAATTCTTTTTCATTCAGGTTAGTACAGAATACTGACTTCCCTGTGCTATACAGTAGGTCCTTGTTGGTTATCTTTTTTAAATATAGCAGTGTGTATATCTCAATCCCACACTCCCACTCTACCTCTCACCCTTCCCCCATGGTAACCATAAATTCATTCTCTATGTCTCTAGGTCTGTTTTATAAATAAGTTCATTTGTATCATTTTTTAACTATTCTGAATATAAGTGATGTCATTATATGAAAGACAAATATCTTTCTCTTTCTGACTTACTTCACTTAGTATGATAATCTTTAGGTCCATTCATGTTGCTACAAATGGCATTATTTCACTATTTTTAATGGCTGAGTAATATTCGAGAGAGTGTGTGTGTGTGTGTGTGTGTGTGTGTGTGTGTGTGTGTACCACATCTTTATGCATTTATCTGCTGATGGGCATATAGGTTGCTTCCATGTCTTGGCTATTGTAAGCAGTGCTGCAGTGAAAATTGGGGTGCATGTATCCTTTTGAACCATGATTTTCTCTGGATATATACCCACGAGTGGGATTGCTGGATCATATGGAACTCTATTTTTAGTTTTTAAAGGAACTCCAATACTGTTCTCCATAGTGGCTATATTATGCCCTGTTCTTGGATTGGAAAATGCAGTATCTTCTTTCAGTTACTCAAAACCCGATTTTAGACTTTCTGACCCTCATCTCAATTATCAATTTGGTTTCCCTTCAAACAAAACATATGTCTCTATCTTTATCCATATTTCTATGTAAATATGTCCAATTCTTCAATATGTTTAGTTCTTGTCTAAACAAGACTCAAAATTTCTGAACGAGACATGATCTATCTTTTACATGCCCTTAATATTGATCTAAACTTGTAGTCCTAATAGAGGGTAAACCACTGGGAAATATTAAGCAAATATGGAAGTAGAAAATACTAAAATGATTAATTTCCATTGTTAGACAAATTAGTGCCAGTTGCCCAGGCTTAAGAGCTCTATCACTTTTTTGCCAATGTTCTGAGTCAGTTACTCTAAATGTGTTTTATTAACATACTACATGATCAGCAGATGTTCACTTATACTGAATTGACAACAGGCTCATTCATGTCAAGGTTTATTTGTATAACCATCTTGTCCAACCATATGCATAACCATTTGATCTGTGGGAGTTATTAGTTCACTCATATTATTCTCAGGATGGTAGACAGCTAAAATAATGCTGGGCTTTTATGAAAGTGCTCCAGATGTTTAGCACCAAAAAGTTAGAATTTGAAATTCAAATAGCACATTATACATTATTAGATCTGTTAAGATCTGCTTCCAGGGGCTCTTAAATACTTGCTCTTTTCTTTCTATCTCCATAGAGCACTATATTTCTTTGTCCCAAATGGAAATACTTCACTGACATTTGTAAGATATTACTGGCATTAATTCTTATCCTAAAATATATAATGCATTCATATAGAGTAAAATAGAACTACCAATTATTACTCACTTATGTGAACCAATAAAACAAGTGTGAATAGTTTTAAAATAAGTGACATACAACTCTATCAA
This sequence comes from Ovis canadensis, assembly GCF_042477335.2. NCBI lineage: Eukaryota > Metazoa > Chordata > Mammalia > Artiodactyla > Bovidae > Ovis > Ovis canadensis. The sequence goes on along the minus strand of NC_091269.1, from coordinate 29,251,405 downwards.
AATGCTGAGAAGCAAGCTACCATATTACTAGGTTTCTAAAAATTGCATGTAAAAGCAAAATGATTATACTATAACCAGAAATTTGGGCTCATTTATATAAGGAAACTAGATGATATGTATAATTGGACACAGCTGGACATAACTGGACAGATCATGGGTTATAATCCAAGGGAAAAAGCTGCCTGTTGCTACTTTGAATATCTAGAGGGAACTTGGGAGAGGACAAGAAGCACCAGACTGGTTGACAACTTTCTTCTTTGGTTAAAAAGCATCGTTGAAGAGAGGAGTATCCTCTATAAAACAACACAGTTGCTACTATTAAAAAAAAAAAATTCCTGAGTGAGCTCTTTCCTGGTAACACAGGTCATTGCTGGGAAGGGGTCAGGGGCAATGGGAAAACCATAGCATAGCAGGAACCACTGACCACCTTGTCTCCTCACCCAGCAGAAAAGGCTAAGGAGGTGCAGGAGAAGAGGTGAGAAAAAAGCAGAGTGGAAGGTGGAAATTCTTCTTGATATGCTGTATGCATTAGAGTTTGATCACTTATACATAAAAGTTTGATCAGTGCATGCATATACTGTATAAATAAAGTTTAATCACTTTGTCAAGATTTTCCAGACAAATATTGCTTATTGTTTAACTCCATGTGTTCCCTCCACTGGGAGATCCTAGCTACCTTTTGCCTGTGGAGATCAGGGCAACCACCTGTGTGTTAGATCCCATTCTGAAGAACAGTCTTACAAAGACTAGCACCATGCACGGAGCTGCTTCATGTATTAACATGGTACATTGTATCGTTAGTTTGCTTGCTTGGCCTCCTTACATTTCTGTGGATATTCTAATGTCATTAATTAATGCCCAGATAATCAAAAGATTATAAATGACATCTATTATTACACAAGTAATAGATGCTCATTCTAAAAGAGAACTTTTAATGCAGATAAGATCACCTGATGTCTTAAAGACAGATTCCCAAATGAAGTCAGTGGTGGAGGGGTCCCTTTGGCTCACAGCACTATTGGAAGGTCCAAGCTACACCCAGGCAGACACACAACAAATGTCAATGGATTAGCTGATTGGCAGCTTAATCAATTTAGGTATGTTGTACTCTTTTGGAGAAGCTAATTTAAGACAATGTTTTTATGCGCATGTGATGCAAACTTGGAAAATATGTTAATATCAGACCTTTAGCTCTATGCACAAATAACTTCCTACAGGTGGCATTATTGGGAATAAGAATAGATATTCACATTTCCTGATACTGATCAGGTGATAATTTCCTCAGGGAAAATAGTAGATCTAGGTTAACATAATTTTTCAGAAGTAATATTGTTAAGAACTGGATTGTATCTTTCTAAAACATACATGTTGAAGTTCTAACTACTAGTACTGAAAAATGTGACTGTATTTGGAAACAGAGCCTTTAAAAAAGTGATTCAGTTAAAATAAGATGGGACTTTCCTGGCAGTCCAGTGGTTAAGCCTTTGCCTTCCAATGCAGGGGATGCAGGTTTGATCCCTGGTTGGGAAACTAAGATCCCACATGCCTCATGGACAAAAAAACAAAATATAAAAAATAGGCAATACTGAAACAAACTAAAGACTGTAAAAATGGTCCACAAAATACTTTATAAAAAAATAAATGAAACAAGGTTATAAGGATACCCGGAGTAAAGTAAGTACTTTACTTAGAGAGTAAGGGACCAGTAAAGTTTGGTCTCAGAGTACAAAATGAAAGAGGACAAAGGCTAACAGAGTTTTGTCAGAAGAACACACGTCATAGCAAACACTCTTTCCCAACAAAACAAGAGACAACTCTACACATGGATATCACCAAATGGTTAATACTGAGATCAAATAGACTATATGTTGTATTCTTTGCAACCAAAGATGGAGTAGCTCTATATAGTGAGCAAAAACAAGACTAGAGGTGACTGTGGCTCACATCATGAGCTTTTTACTATAATAACCAGGCTTAAATTTGAAAAAAAAAAAAAAAATAGGGAAAACCACTGGGCAATTCATATATGACCTAAATCAAATCCCTTATGATTACAGTGTAGGTGACAAATAGATTTAAGGAATTAGATATGATAGAGTGCTTGATGAACTATGGATGGAGGTTTGTAACATTGTACAGAAGGCAGTGACCAAAACCATCCCAAAGAAAAAGAAATGCAAGAAGGCAAAGTGGTTGTCTGAAGAGGCTTTACAAATAGCTGAGGAAAGTAGAGAAGAAAAACCAAGGGGAGAAGGGAATGATATACCCAACTGAATGCAGAGTTCTAGAGAATAGCAAGGAGAGATAAGAAAGCTTTCTTAAATGAATGATAAAAAGAAGTAGAGGAAAATAATAGAATGGCAAAGGCTAGAGATCTCTTCAAGAAAACTTGAGATATCAAGGGAACATTTCACGCAAAGATGGGCTCAATAAAGGACAGAAATGATATGGACTGAACAGAAGCAGAAAGATTAAGAAGAGGTGGCAAGAATATACAAAAGAACTATACAAAATAGTTCTTAATGACTGGGATAACTATGATGGTGAAGTCACTCACCTAGAGCCAGTCATCCTGGAGTGTGAAGTCAAGTGGGTCTTAGGAAGCATTACTACAAACAAAGCTAGTGGAGGTGATGGGATCTCCATTGAGCTGTTTCAAACGCTAAGAATATGATGTTGTGAAAGTGCTGTACTCAATATGCCAGCAAATTTGAAAAACTCAGCAGTGGTCACAGGATGGAAAAGTCAGTTTTCATTTCAATCCCAAAGAAGGAAATTTTTTTCAAACTACCAGACAATTGCATTCATTTAGCATGCTATTAAGGTTATGCTCAAAATCCTTCAAGCTAGGCTTCAGCAGTACGTGAACTGAGAACTTCCGGATGTACAAGCTAGGTTTAGAAAAGGCGGATGTCAAAGATCAAATTGTCAATATTCATTGGATCACAAAGAAAGCAAGGGAATGCCAGAAAAGCATCTACTTCTGCTTCATTGACTACACAAATTTTGACTGTGTGAATTATACCAAAATGTGGAAAATTCTTGAAGAGATGAGAATAACATACCATAATACTTGTCTCCTGAGAAATCTGTGTACATGTCAAGTAGCAACAGTGAGAACTGGGCATGGAACAACGGACTGGTTAAAAATTGGGAAAGGAGTAAGACAAGGGTGTATATTGTCACCCTGTTTATTTAACTTATATGCAGGCTACATCATGGAAAATGCTGAGATGAATAAATCACAAGCTGGATTCAAGATTACCAGGAGAGATATTAATAACCTCAGATATGCAGATGATATCATTCTAATAGCAGACAGTGAAGAAGAACTAAAAAGCCTCTTGATGAGGTGAAAGAAGAAATTGAAAAAGTTGGCTTAAAGGTCAACATTCTAAAAACAGAGATCACGGCATCTGGTTCCATCACTTCATGGCAAATAGAAGGGGAAAAAGAGGAAGCAGTGACAGACTTTGTTTTCTTGGGCTCCAAGATCATTGTGGATGGTGACTGCAACCATGAAATTAAGACGCTTGATCCTTAGAAGGAAAGCTATGACAAACCTAAACAGTGTATTAAAAAGCAAATACATCACTTGGTCGACAAAGACCTGTGTAATCAAAGTTTTTTCAGTAGTTATGTATCGATATGAGAGTTGGGCCATAAAGAACGCTGAGCACTGAAGAATTGATGTTTTTGAATTGTGGTGCTGGAGAAGACTTTTGAGAGTCCCTTGGTGTGTAAGGATATCAAACAAGTCAATCCTAAAGGAAGTCAACCTTGACTATTCATTGGAAGTAATGATGTTGAAGCTGAAGCTCCAATACTCTGGCCACTTTTTGTGAAGAGTTAACTCATTGGAAAAGACCCTGATCCTAGGAAAGACTGAAGTCAAAAGGAGAAGAGCTGGCAGAGGCTGAGATGGTTAGATACAATCACCAACTCAATGGACATGAATTTGAGCAAACTCTGGGATATAGTGAAGGACATGGAAGCCTGGAGTGCTGCAGTCCATGAGGTTACAAAGAGTCAGACAGAACTTAGCAACTGAGCAACAACAACAAGGTTGTAACGATGTGTCCTAATCCAATCCTACTGGTATCCTTGGAAGAAGAGGACCTATGGACGTACATACATACAGAAAAAAGATAATCTGAACATACAGGGAGAAGATAGCCAGCTACAAGCCAAAAAGAGAGGCCTCAGAAGAAACCAATTTCTGCCAATTCCTTGATGTTAAACTTTTAGCCTCCAGAGTTGCGAGAAATTAATGTCTGTTGTTTAAACCACCCAGTCTGTGATATTTAGTTGTGCCCTATCAGACTAAGGCACATGCTAGTAACCCAGTGGCTGGAGGGTATGAAGCCATATATGCCCTCTGTTCAGATGACTCAGAAGCTTTCCTTGGTCAAGTCAGCTCTCTCTGAGGTGCTGTATTGGTGTTTGAGTTTTCCATGCCAAAAGTACAAAGAAATATGGAACTGAGCCTGACATAATGACTTTGAACTGTCTGCTGATCTCAGGGAGTTGTGCCACCTGAATTCTAGGATTACAGCCAGGTTTCTGCCTGTAGGCAGATGTTATCTGTTACAGCTCTGCATGGCTATGGTTCAGCCCTTGTTAACAGGTTTATTACTTTTGCCTTTCTATTGATGACAGAGAAACAATTAAAAAGAGGATATCATTATGTTCTGTGAAAGGATTCATAGGGATCTGTGTATACTTGACCCCTATGGTGGTAGACTGTGAAACAGCCTTACTAGAAAAATTACGCTACTGATTCAAACCAAAGTCCCAGTACTACCAAGGAGCTTCTGATCAGGACTAAGATGTTACTCGATAAATTTGGCATGAAGTGAAGTGAAGTGAAAGTCGCTCATTTGTGTCTGACTCTTTGCGACCCCATGGACTATACAGTCCACGGAAATTTGGCATAGCAAATTTGTTTGTAAACTCACTTCAACTCTGAGATTTGGACAAGATATGACAAACTATTGTAGGTAAAATTCACCAAGTGTCCTGGGCAGGCACCTAGGAGCATCCCTGATCTTGCCAAGGGATGCTTTCATAGGAACCTGTGTGTGTGTACTTAGTCGCTCAGTCATGTCTGACTCTTTGCAACCTTGTGGATTGTAGCCTGCCTGGCTCCTCTGTCCATGGGATTCTCTAGGTAAGAATACTGGATTGGGTTGCCATGTTATCCTCCAAGTGATCTTCCTTACCCAGGAATCAAACCTGTGCCTCCTGCATTGTAGGAAGATTCTTTACCTGCTAAGCCATCAGGGAAGCCCATAGGAACTTGAAGCAGGGTCAAAGGGACACAGTGTCAGGCAGATTCCATCCAGCAAAGAAGCCTTATCTCTCATGGCAGGAGGATTGAGGAGAGGTGATAGGAATTCAGAAAGCAGAGTTTGTGGATCTTCTAGGTTACTGGTGCCACAGGCTTCCTGGTTTGTTTCCAGGATACATGGAACTTCAGTAGTTAGCAAATAAGATGGAAAAACAGAGAGGGTGTCAGAGAGCTGATCCAGTTGAAAGCCACTAGTAGTGGTACTAGTCAAGCCAAGATACATAACTGCAAATTTTATGCTTGGCCTATCATGACATTCTACACTCACAGGGAAAATAATAGCAATTCATAGCACAGGCAACTCAAGGAAACCTTGTGCAAAAATCATAAATTAATATAAACCTTTGGTGTGGCTAAAGAAAATAGTTACTGCTACTCAGGGCTAGAGATAATAGCAGTAGCAAAGCCACAAAAGCAAACAGAGAAAAGCAGTAAATAAGTGTTGTGTGTGGGTGCCTACTCAGCTGTGTCCTACTCTTTGCAACCCTTTGGACTGTAGCCTTTCAGGATCCTCAGTCCATGGGATTCTCCAGGCAAGAATACTGGAGTAGATTGCCATGCCCTTCTCCAGGGGATCTTCCTGACCCAGGAATGGAACCCAGGTCTCCTGTGTCTCCTACATAAATAATGGCCATCAACATATTACCTGAGCATGGTTTGAATACACACCCCACTTGTGGAAATATTCGGGAATGACATAGATTTTTTTCCCCCTGCACACTGTCCTTGAAAGGAGCAGTAACTATAGCCTTTCACCTTGTGAGGGTACTATTATCACCTAGGCCTCATAAACTAAAATATAGTTAGTGATCCACAGGCCAGAGAGTCTAGAATGTAGTAAAAGTTAAGGCTACCATTCTGTTAATATTGGCTCTGAAGGAATTCATTATTTATGGTCCATTTAGGGCAAAATAATCATAACTATACCACATTAATAATTTTCTTCTTATAGCTCATTGGACAGTATTCTTCTATAGGTTAATATATTTAAAGGACAATGTGCTAATTTTTTAGTATCAGAGATAAAGCTAATAGCTGGTTATTTTCCTCTAACAGAATTGACCTTTGAACACAGAAAATATCTCCAGATATTTTTCAAACTGAATCATTTTTCATTACTACCTCTCTGAACCCTGGGCCAAATGGGGAGAAAGTTGAGTTTCTTAGTCCTGTGAACATAAAGTTTGTATTTCTCAAGTCTCCAGCAATATGGTACATGTTAGTCATACCTAAATATGAAATTGTTCCACATCATCCAATCAGAGGAGGAAGTACAGTTGTATGTGTTGATTAAAGCAGAGATAAAAACAAAAACTTGGACTAAAGTATGCATCCTATTATTTCAGAGCACATCATATGACATGGTTAGCTAGTCATAGGCCTTATCATGTAAGGTATACTTTACAGGTTGCACTTTCAGCATAATTTTCTAAATGTCTCAATTTCTATCATCAAAACCCAATGACAATGACATTATCATAAAATGGCAGAGTAAAGACCTCTGAAAATGAGCTCCTCTAAAACAAAATTTTTTTTAATATAAATATTGTTTATTTCAGAACTCTGAAAATCAACCAAAGATTTGCAGCAATCCAGGCAAAATTTATTCAAGAAAATCAGTTGACTCTCAGTTAAGCACAGCAACTTTTGTGGGATTTTAACTTGTCCCACTCCCATTCCTTGTTCTCCAGCTCTGTGGCAGCCTTGAAAAATAGCAATCCCAATGTAGCCTGGTAGCCATTAGAGGGAGCGGAACAGGACTGCATTACTTTCAAAGCCTCATTACCAAATAATTGTCATTATTTAACTTGCTGATTGTTCCCTAGAAGATCCCACTTGCAAGATTACCTGTATTGACCTAACCTGGAGCTCACTCAGAGCAAAAAATTCTTCACCTAGGGGATGTTTGTCAAAAGCAATTACAAGCAAGTGTCTTAACTTCATACCACTTGGCATAAAGTAAGGTTATGGCTGATGCAGATAAAGACCAATCAAAAAGATTAAAAGGAAAGCTGAGGAATGAGATGTCCATAATATTTCTGAAAAGTTGTGCCATATTCTGAGAACCTAGGAGACCATACACAGGTGTATTTGCCCAGGTAAGACTTGGGAGAACCTAAGCTGTCATATCTAGCTAACTTTGAAGATCTACATACAATGAAGGAAAATGCAGAAGAGTTAACTGCTTTATGGAGTGCTGAAAACAGGCCTGGACAGAAACACAAAGCCACTTAGCAAAGACTGGGGGATTTGTTGGTTCCTGACATTTAAGGAAATATCTGTTCAATCATTATTCAAGCCAAAGTAAAGCTAGCAGAGTAGTGATATCAGTGATCACATATAAGAAAAAATACTGAATTTACAGAGTTAATTCAGAAGTCCCTACTGTTAGAAAAGATAGCAACAATAGCAGACTCTGGAAAGGGGAGAATCTCGTTTCTAGAGTTACCACACTGTATTATTTTTAAATTTCCAGTTAACAACAACAACAAGAAAAATAGAGACATGCAGATAAACAACGTGTTATCCATATATAGGGGCAAAAATCAATAAATAGATATGACTCTTAAGGATGCCCAGACATTGGGATATCAAACAGAGAATATCATTAAATATTATTAAAACACAAAAATTACATATAGACATACACACACACATATATATGTATGAATATATTTTTGAGTATATATATATATATAATGTAGAAATTTTAAGTTTGAAAGTATGATAGCTGAAGTAAAAACATTTACAGAGGGGCCCAAGAGCATGTTGTATAAAAGAAAGAATTGATGAACTTGAATGTAGCCCATTTGAGATTATCCTGTCTGAGGAGTTGAAACAAAATATGATGAAGGAAATTTGCCAGTATCTCAGATATGTGTAAGAGCATATTTTCAGTTTTCAGTTACACAATGGGAATCCCAGAAGGAGAGAAAGGAGGGAAAGGGGCAGAGCCTTTTGAAAGGATATCATGCCTCAGCAATCTGAGGATAAAAATTATACAAATTGTGTACTTTAATCACAATGTGACAGTTAGAAATCAATAATAGAATAAAAGTTGAGAACTTACAATATTTAGTGTAAATTAAATATATCCTCCTAAATAGCCAATGAATTAAAGGAAAAAATCACAAGAAACTTTGAAAATATCTTGAGATTAATGAAAATGAAAACAGAGGCAAAGCTTATTCTAAAACTACACAAAACTTATGAGATGGAGTGAAACAGGATTTAGAAGGAAATTAACATCTGTAAATGCATATATCAAAACATTAAGTTCCTCAAGAAAAGAAGCTGAATTTCCACCTTAAAAAGATTGAAACAGAAAAGTAAATTCCAAACCAAGCAGAAAGAAGGAAACAATAAAAATAGAACAGGAAGAATGGCATTGAAACATGTATAATATCATATATGAAACTAATCGCCAGTCCAGGTTCGATGCATAATACTGGATGCTTGGGGCTGGTGCGCTGAGACAACCCAGAGGGATGGTACGGGAAGGGAGGAGAGAGGGGGGTTCAGGATGGGGAACACATGTATACCTGTGGTGGATTCATGTTGATGTATGGCAAAACCAATACAATATTGTAAAGTAATTAACCTCCAATTAAAATAAATAAATTTAAAAAAGAGAAATAAATGAAATAGAAAATAAAAAATAGAGAAAAAATGTCCTTTTCTTTAATTTTTATTTTATATTGAAGTATATTTGATTAACAATGTTTTGTTAGTTTCAGGTGTGCAACAAAGTGATTCAGTTATATATATGCATGTATCTATTCCTTTTCAAATTATTTTCCCATTTCAGTTATTACAATATATGGATCAGAGTTCCTTGTGCTATACATAGGTCTATATTGGTCTATGTTGCTTTTAAATATAGCAGTGTGTACATGTTAGTCCCTTAGACAAAGACAGATATCAATGATATCACTTATGTACTCTCTAAAAGAAATGATACAAATGAACTTATATACAAAATAGAAACAGACACAAATTTAGAGAATTTTTTTTTTAAAGGAAACTGTGCCTTTGATATGCAGAGTACATTATGAGAAACGCTGGGCTGGAAGAAGCACAAGCTGGAATCAAGATTGCCGGGAGAAATATCAATAACCTCAGATATGCAGATGACACCACCCTTATGGCAGAAAGTGAAGAGGAACTAAAAAGCCTCTTGATGAAAGTGAAAGTGGAGAGTGAAAAAGTTGGTCAGAAAACAAAGACCATGGCATCCGGTCCCATTGCTTCATGGGAAATAGATGGGGAAACAGTGGAAGCAGTGTCAGACTATTTGGGGGGCCTCCAAAATCACTGCAGATGGTGATTGCAGCCATGAAATTAAAAGACGCTTACTCCTTGGAAGAAAAGTTATGACCAACCTAGACAGCATATTCAAAAGCAGAGACATTACTTTGCCGACTAAGGTCCGTCTAGTCAAGGCTATGGTTTTTCCAGTGGTCATGTATGGATGTGAGAGTTGGACTGTGAAGATGGCTGAGCGCCGAAGAATTGATGCTTTTGCGCTGTGGTGTTGAAGAAGACTCTTGAGAGTCCCTTGGACTGCAAGGAGATCCAACCAGTCCATTCTGAAGGAGATCAACCCCGGGATTTCTTTGGAAGGAATGATGCTAAAGCTGAAACTCCAGTACTTTGGCCACCTCATGTGAAGAGTTGACTTATTGGAAAAGACTGTGATGCTGGGAGGGATTGGGGGCAGGAGGAGAAGGGGACAACCGAGGATGAGATGGCTGGATGGCATCACAGACTTGATGGACGTGAGTCTGAGTGAACTCCAGGAGTTGGTGATGGACAAGGAGGCCTGGCATGCTGGACAGGGAGGCCTGGCGTGCTGCGATTCATGGGGTGGCAAAGAGTCAGACACGACTGAGCGACTGAACTGAACTGTGCCTTTAAAAGAATGAATGGTGGACAAACTTTAGCTAGACTGACTGGCAAAAGGAAAAAGTGAAGAGATACCAATTATTATGATGAGAAATGAAAGAGGGACATTATAACTGACCTTAAAGGGAAAAAAATGAATTATAAAGAAATAGTAGTTAACTTGGATATAATAAGTAAATTCCTAGAGAGACACAAACTACCAAAACTGATTCAAGAAGACATGAAAAATCCAAGTAGCTATAACTAGTATAATACTGGGCAGCAAACAGAAAACTTCCAACAATGAAGAGGCCAGGACTGAATGCATTCTCTGGAATTCTACAAATGTTTAAAATAGAATTAATACCAATTGGTCTTAAAATATTCCAAAAAGAAAAAAAAAAAAAAACAAAAAAGAGCAGGGAACTTGTCATAAGTTATTCTAGGAGGCTGATTTTTGTCTTAATACAAAAAACAGAAAAGACCTTATTTTTACTTATAATAGCATTGAGCATTGAATCTCTGGCCTACCTCATATAAGAATTAACTCAAAATTGATTGAAGACATAAATGAAAGGGGTAAAATAATAAATATTTTAGAAGGGAAAATAAGTATAAATATTTGTGAGTTTAAATTAGGCAATGATTTCTTAAACATGACATCAAAGCACAATCAACAAGACAATCAAGACTAAAATATACATTGGACATCTTCAAATTAAAAAAAAATTGTGCCTCACAGGACACTCTTAAGAAAGTGAAAAGATGACACACAGAGAAAGAGAAAATATTTGCAAATCATGTAGCTGATAAGGGTCTAATATTCAGAATATAGAAAACTCATAACTAAATGATAAAGAGAAAACTAGATTACAAATAGACAAAGATTTGATTAGATATTTTCCCAAAGATTTTATACAATGCCCATGAGCAGATGCTCAACATTTTTGGTCACTAGATAAATTAAAATAAAAACCAAAATGAGGTATTTTATACCTGCTAGAATAGCTATAATCAGAAATGGAAAATAGCAAGTGTTGAGGAGGGTATGGAGAAGTTGGTCCTGAGAAACTGATGGCAGGAATGTAAATTATTATAGCAACTCTGAAAAGCAGTTTGGCAATTCCTCAAAGGTAAACAACTAAATAACCATGTGACTTGGCAATTTCACACTCCAATATGAATCCAAGATAAATGAACATATATTTGCACAAAAAACTTGTATACAATGTTCAAAGCAGTATTATTCATAATAACCAATTATGGAAACTACCCAGAAAGGATGAATGGATAAATGATATATGCTATATATATATAATGGAATATTACTCATTCATAAAAAAGAGTGAAATATCGATATGCTACAACATGAATGAACCTTAAAAATACATTGCTAAAATAAAGAAACCAGGCATAAAGGCTACATATTGTATGTTGTCATTTATATTGAATGTCCAGAACAGGAAAATCCATAGAGACAGAAAGTAGTTTACTGGTGTCCAGGGGCCAGAGGAAGGCAGAAATGGAGAATGACAGATAACAGGTATGAGGTTTCTTTTAAAGGGTAATGAAAATACTCTGGGTAGTGGTGATAATTTCACAACTTTTGGGCTGCACTATTGGGCTCCAAAATCACTGCAGATGGTGATTGCAGCCATGAAATTAAAAGATGCTTAATCCTTGTAACGAAAGTTATGACCCACCTAGATAGCATATTGAAAAGCAGAGACATTACTTTGCCAACAAGGTCCATCTAGTCAAGGCCATGGTTTTTCCAGTGGTCATGTATGGATGCGAGAGTTGGATTGTGAAGAAAGCTGAGTGCTGAAGAATTGATGCTTTTGCACTGTGGTGTTGGAGAAGACTCTTGAGAGTCCCTTGGACTGCAAGGAGATCCAACCAGTCCATTCTGAAGGAGATCAGCCTTGGGATTTCTTTGGAGGGAATGATGCTAAAACTGAAACTCCAGTACTTTGACCATCTCATGTGAAGTGTTGACTCATTGGAAAAGACTGTGATGCTGGGAGGGATTGGGGGCAGGAGGAGAAGGGGACGACCGAGGATGAGATGGCCGGATGGCATCACTGACTCGATGGATATGAGTCTGAGTGAACTCCGGGAGTTGGTGATGGACAGGGAGGGCTGGTGTGCTGCAATTCATGGGGTTGCAAAGAGTCGGACGCGACTGAGTGACTGAACTGAACTGAGCTGATAGAACTCTGAATGGTTTAAAGGGTGAATTTTATGATAGGCTAATTAAATTTCAATTAAAATATCTACACACAATGTTTTAAAAGGGCAAAGCAAAAAAATAATGGGAATTCTTTCCCATACTTCCAAAAAATAATTTTAAAAGGTATAGCTATAAACCCAATGAATGAATTGTGTGGTATATGAATTATATCTTCATAAAGCTGTTTTTTTAAAGTATAAATACGTGAAACTAAATAAAACAGAAATGATGTGGATGGACAAGGTTTGTGAACAAATTTTTGAAGATTAGACAGCTGTCAAAAGAAGGCAAATAAGTTAATAGTGTAAAAAAAAAAGCTGAAACCTAAGGGCTTGCAGAAGGCAATGTAAAGAAAAGCAAACTAATCCATACTATGAAATCTAGGAAATGATCAAGAATACAGACATCTAGTTACCCTAGAAGGGATAGGTGAACTGCGGCACTGAAAATAAGATAATTGATTAGACTTCTCCATGAAGGACCAGTCAGACTTTCAAGTTCCTTTTTACACTCTAGCAGAGACCATCTTTAATCCTCTGGAGAAATTGAACTGAAAGTCTCCAGAGATAACACACACACAGAGTGTGCATGAGGGGCTGCATGAAAAACAGGGAGATAACCAGAAATTCTATACAATGTTGGTGACAGCATGTTCCCCAGCCCTTGATTAGCTCCCAGACTGAAGGAACACTTGCTAACTGTCTTCAGGCAAAAGATTAGAGAGCTTTCCCCTGGAATACCTTCTGGTAAAAGAAAGAATACTTACTGTTTGTTACTTATATTTAGGTATCTCACTGTGAGGCTTAATTTTATGTGTCAACTTTGCTAGGCCATAGCTAGTCAAATATTTTCATTATTCGGATATGTCTGTGAGGATCTTTTAGGTGAAACTAATGGCAAAGAATATTCAAACAACTGCACAATTGCACTCATCTCACACGCTAGTCAAAATTCTCCAAGCCAGGCTTTAGCACTACATGAACCATGAACTTCCAGATGTTTAAGCTGGTTTTAGAAAAGGCAGAGGAACCAGAGATCAAATTGCCAACATCCACTGGATCATGGAAAAAGCAAGAGAGTTCCAGAAAAACATCTATTTCTGCTTTATTGACTATGCCAAAGCCTTTGACTGTGTGGGTCACAATAAACTGTGGAAAATTCTGAGATGGGAATACCAGACCACCTGTCTTGCCTCTTGGGAAACCTATATGCAGGTCAGGAAGCAACAGTTAGAACCGGCCGTGGAACAACAGAGTGGTTTTAATTGTAAAAGGAGTATGTCAAGACTGTATATTGTAACCCTGCTTATTTAACTTCTCTGCAGAGTACATCATGAGAAACGCTGGACTGGAAGGAACACAAGCTGGAATCAAGATTGACGGGAGAAATATCAATAACCTCAGATATGCAGATGACACCACCCTTATGGCAGAAAGTGAAGAGGAACTAAAAAGCCTCTTGATGAAAGTGAAAGAGGAGAGTGAAAAAGTTGGCTTAAAGCTCAACATTCAGAAAATGAAGACCATGGCATCTGGTCCCACCACTTCATGGGAAATCGATGGGAAAACAGTGGAAACAGTGTCAGAATTTATTTTTAGGGGGCTCCAAAATCCTTGAAGATGGTGATTACAGCCATCAAATTAAGAGATGCTTACTCCTTGGAAGGAAAGTTATGACCAGCCTAGATAGTATATTGAAAAGCAGAGACATTACTTTGCTAACAAAGGTCCGTCTAGTCAAGGCTATGGTTTTTCCAGTAGTCATGTATGGATATTAGAGCTGGACTGTGAAGAAAGCTGAGTGCCGAAGAATTGATGCTTTTGAACTGTGGTGTTGGAGAAGACTCTTGAGAGTCCCTTGGATTGCAAGGGGATCCAACCAGTCCATTCTTAAAGGAGATCAGCCCTGGGTGTTCTTTGGAAGGAATGATGCTAAAGCTGAAACTCCAGTACTTTGGCCACCTCATGTGAAGAGTTGACTCATTGAAAAAGACTGTGATGCTGGGAGGGACTGGGGGCAGGAGGAGAAGGGGTGACAGAGGATGAGATGGCTGGAGGGCATCACTGATTAAACGGACGTGAGTCTGAGTGAACTCCGGGAGTTGGTGATGGACAGGGAGGTCTGGCATGCTGCAATTCATGGGGTTGCAAAGAGCTGGACACTACTGAGCAACTGAACTGAACTGAACTGAACATTTTATTTGGTAGACTAATTTAAAAGCAATTTTTTCACCATAATGTTGATGGGCCTCATACAACGAGTTAAAGGCTTAAATAGAATAAAAGACTGACCTTCCTATGGGCAAGAGGAAACTGCCAGCAAAGGCCTTTAGACTTGAACTACAGCACAGCTCTTCTCTGGGTCTCCAGTCTCCCAGGCCATTCTGCAGATTTTGGACTTGCCAGCCTTCATAATCTCTTGAGCCAATTCCGTAAAATAAATCTATCTCTGTCTCTCTATTTCTAATTATATACAATATGTCTGTGTGTGTGTGTGTGTATGCTATATATATAGCATAAATCTATACTATATATATGTGTATATATATATATATATATATATATATATGCTGATTCTGTCTAGAGTACTTTGACAATACTCCTCTGAAGAAAAGCCCAGATCATCATCCTATCCACTTTGATGAGGTCCATCATTCTCAGACATGAACAACATTGAATTTCAATCTTAATAACGCTTCAAGGCCCAAATACTTACATTTGAGGAAAATCTGAGATCAAATAAAAGAGATCAAAGGGATTTCAGAAGATAAAATGACAATACAAGGAGAGGAAAATTTTTCCAAATTAGAATTAACCCTCATAGCAATGAGAGAATGCAAGTTGTCCATTATAGAAGGAGAAAAATAAAAAAGAGGTAGATAAGTAAAATTTCTTAAATTTACAATATGATTATTAAAATTTAAAAATCTAATAAGTTCTATGAAGCTATTATTGAGGAAAAGCTTCTAAAAATACATCATAAGGAAAGCTGGGAAATAGGAGATCAAATGAGTGTTAAAATAAACAGATTTCAGACATGACAATTTGTCATGCATATGAGCATGACAGTCATAAAAATATAATGCATTTTTCTGGATATACATAAAATGGTTGAAAGTATCAAAACATATTTGCCATGATAAACATAAATTCAGTATCAAGGTTAACAGGGAAGAAAGGGAAGGATGTAGAATTGTGTCATAAATCCATAAATGCTGCTCCGAAGCAAAAGTAGCCATCTGTTGCTTTGTTTCATTATTTTTTTTAACTGAGTAGCTACATAATTGTTCATATTATCCTCTATATCTCTAGGTATACTAGAATTATTTTTTTAGTTTTGAAAAATGGATAAGTAGATGAAGAAGTTGATATTTGACGGATTCATGTCAATGTACGGCAAAACCAATACACTATTGTAAAGTAATTAGCCTCAATTAAAATAAATACATTTATATTTAAAAAAGAAATTGATATTTGTATCAAAACAATCTGAAAAGTAAGGAGATGGAAGGACAGAGTGGGATGAGATTGAAGTTGATTGAAGGGGAAGAAGGAGCTCATGAAATATTAGGAAGATCAGTGAGAAAGCAGGTGAACATTTCAGAACAGGAAGAACACGATGTGGGAATCAACAGGAAATGGCTCCAAGGTCTCAAGTGTTGGAGTGAGACTTAGGAAGATGCAAACTAGTTTCCCCCCAACAATGCTTTTGGTGACAGAAGAATCAGAGACCTGAGCTCTTCTCATGGCTCTGCCCTTCTGTAGGGAGGTTAGTGGGCTTACCTGATGGCTCAGCAGGTAAAGAATCCACCTGCAATGCAGGAAACAGAAGAGAAAAAAAGAAGCAGGTTCAATCCCCGGGGTCAGGAAGATCCCCTGGGGGAGGAAATGGCAACCCATTCCAGTATTCTTGCCTGAAAAATCCCATGGACAGAGCCTGGTGGGCTACAGTCCAAAGGATCACAAAGAGTTGGACATGACTGAGAGACTAAGCACACGTGCAGGGAGGTTAGCATGTGTCAGTATCTGCCCTGAGTCAATTTCTTCATCTGTAAAAGACTAGAACTGCGTACATTAGTCCAGTCACATTTTCATGAAAAGCTTTGGGGTTTCTGCTTCTATAGTGCATAAGATTACTCTTGTTTTCTAGTTGTAATATTTTATTCTTAAAAATAAAATAGAAAAAGTCTCCCCTTACCCAAGCTACTATGGCATTTTACCTTTCATGTATCTCGGATCAACATCGTTGGTCCTTTTTTTTTTTTCTTTAATATTCTGGTCTCTATTAATTTTCAAACATTTCCTTTAATTAGATTTTTCACACTAAACACAATCAATTTTCCTATCTTTTGCTAAATGTTATTTTCCAGTGAATTTTATTCATTAATAAGAGAATTTCCAGGAATGTCTGAGAAAAAAAAAAATGTAAGAAATAGAGTCAAAATATGATGCTACTAATTATCACTGCTGAAATTTACTCAGATTCTCTAATCTGTAGCTAAAAAAGAACCATAAACACGTGTTATATTTATATAAGGTGTTTCCCATTTCAAAGGTAAAAGAAGAATCAGGAAAATAAAAGTCCTAATAATATATTTGATTCCAAAGAAAACCAAAATCACTTACAGACCAAATAACTTCAACAATGTTAGAAGAAATGTCTTTTACAACTGAGGTATTATTCAGGATTAGACCATTTTACTTGAGAAACCCAACCTGTTTATAGAGAATCTTGACAGAATTTTCCCCAAAGTTTCATTTTAATAACTGCTTTACATTAAATATTTACCAAATCAACTGTATTGTTCCAGTTGTTCCAGTAATGTTCTTTTACTAGTATGTGTATATATATATATATATATATATATGTGTGTGTGTGTGTGTGTGTGTGTATGTGTGTACTATAATTATATATGTGTGTGTGTATATAATATACAAAAGTATTTAAATATATGTATGCCTGCCAGCTAAATTGCTTCAGTCATGTCCAACTCTTTGTGACCCTATGGACTGTAGCCTGCCAGGCTCCTCTATCCATGTGATTCTCCAGGAAAGAATACTGGAATGGGTTGCCATGCCCTGCTCCAGGGGATCTTCCTGACCCTGGGATCAAACCCGTGTTTCCCTCAATGCAGGCAGATGCTTTACTGCTAAGCCACCAGGGAAGCCCCATATTTAATATTTAATTTAGCTGTGTTAAATGCCAGTATCTTTATCTATTAAGCTTTTTGTAGAGTTCTGCTTAGTGTTTTCACATCTCCAGTGTTAGGCACTTTGGAAATCAAAAGCAAAGAAGTGATAAAAGAGGAAATATAAACTAATAAGATGAAAGGACTCATCCTTTTGAAAGGATTAATGAAGCCTTTGAATAGAGGCTAAACCCCAATTAAATAAATAAAAATAAGTAAAAGTAAAAAGTCCAAAACTCTATATAAACATGTTATTTTTACCTTCCTTTGTTTTGGTAATCATGATAAAAGGATGAGTTTAATATATCAAATCCTTCAGATTGTATCATTGTAGTGCAACCCCTCCTGACTTCCTCCTCTGTCTCTTTAAACATCTGTCCATTAGCAACAGTAAGCACCTCACTGAAAAAACTGAATTATTAGGTAAATGAGTTAAAGAGAAGCATAACTGTAAGCTGGATGTAAAATGAGCAAAGATAAAAATACACTCTACTGCTGAATATCACATCAACTCAGCCTTCAGGAATACTGACCATCAAGCAATTCTTGGAAAAACAGACAGTGTGATCATTCAGGACACTCAGAGAACTTACAGAGTTGGGAGCCAGTTAGGTGGCCTAATACCAATCTTGGTTATATTCTAGGATGCCTGACCTTTTAGATGAAACAAAGGACTGGGAATCTCAAGGCAGTGACAATCCTCAGGAGGATTGTAACAAAGGTTATTTGTTTCAGAACAGAACCCACCCATAGCCTGGTAATACAAGGGAGAGAATCAGGCAAGTTAACTAGAGCTGCTCTTGTCCAGTACAGCAGCAACTAGCTATAGGTGAATTTGAATGTTTTAAAAATAAATAAAAGTAAAGATGCAGTTCCTCAGTAGCTCTTGCCACATTTAAGTACCCAATGGCTGATGTACTATATAACACAGATATGGGACATTCACACCATCTCCAAGAATAAGCAGCACTGGCATCACCCAGAAGTTTTCAGAAATGCAGGAACTTGGGTACATCTTCATGTGATCTGTATGCACATTAAATTATAAAGAGTACTGGTCATCATTACAAGGAGCTCATTCCAGGGCGCTAGTCATTAAAAACTAAATGGAATACAAGTCAGAAAGCTGAGACAGAATAGCTTAGTAGATGATTGCTCAAGAACTATCTCGATTCATCCAAATATCCTTGGCTGTGTAATCTTTTTTTGTGGAGACAAGATGACTAAAATTATATCCTGGTTAAGATTGGGTAGATGACAAATATACTGGTAAATGAATAGGAATAACAAATTCCAATAGTACTTACTATGTTCCTGACACTTTGCTGGGCATATTAGGTATTTTCTAAATTATTCCACATAAGTGATCTTTAAATGGTTTGAGTGATGGTATAATTTAGCCTCAACAAGTATAAAAATCATGCCCAGGATCACACAGCTAATAAATAACAGAGCCATATTTGAAGAAAATGATAAGAAAAGATTTTTTTCCTTAAGCAACAGAAAATTAAGAAATATGTGCTGTTATTTATGTTTCAAGACTTAGAACTTTTAACCATAATTACTACTGTGGCAGCAATTATCAATAAATAAATCTTATCTGAGACTCAACTAAGAGAATATGACTAAGAAATATAGTCTGCTGCCCAGACTCAGCAGTGGTGAAAAGAAATATTTATAATTTCCTTAAAAGCTTTTAGTCTTTTGGAGATGCTGTAATCTGCATTAGCAGAGGTTGTACCCTTGACGTGACATTCAGTTTTATCCTCTATGAATTTGGAAACCTGAGCTTCGGTTTCTTTCTACCTCACTTAGTTGAAGGACACTCTTCTGCATGCAATATTAACTGTTAACTCCTACTGTTGCTTCCCCAGAATCAGACAGCTCTATGATTTCTCATTAGCTATGAGAGAAAGCTGCAAAGTTCTTAGTAATGCAGGAAAAATTGAATGTTCTACTGGTAAGCATAGAATTTCATTGTGCGTCGAAGCTATCATATCAAGGCAACAGTTAAGGAAACATGATTTGAACAATTTTTATACTGACCAGCACAAGCAGCTGCTTGTTCACTAGATTTATTGCCACAGGCTGCCCATATGCAAGTTAAAGTATATGAATTCTTTAAATCATACCCCAAATTGCAAAAGCAGCAGACAAAACTGGTATTCAACAAATGAATTTTTCATTTTAAGCTGACAATGGAAGCAATTCTTTCCTTAGTTTAGATTTTAAAGAAAAATAGAAGCCTATAAGTGAAAAGAAAATTTAATGAAGATTAGTCAAAAACAACTATTCTCCAATAAAATTAATAAAAATGAATGAAAAAAAGTTAGCCAAAGGAATTCTCATTAAGTATATAGAATAGTTCCATGTATAGTCCTTTGATATCAACTATTTATTACTTATTTACCAATTTGCCCTATCTTAAAAATTTTAACACATTTCCTATATTCTGAGTTGGCTTATGTATTTAAACATACTGCAAATATCTATTTAATATTTAAATACAAATGGATGATTTTATATCAAAAAATGATTTGATAAGAGGGCAAATATACTTTCACATTTGTTCAGTTCAGTCGCTCAGTCGTGTCTGACTCTTTGCGGCCCCAGGGACTGCAGTACACCAGGCTTCCTTGTCCATCACCAACTCCCAGAGCTTGCTCAAACTCACATCCATAGAGTCGGTTATGCCATCAAATCATCTCATCCTCTGTCATGCCCTTCTCCTCCTGCCTCCAATCTTTCCCAGCATCAGAGTCTTTTCCAAGGATTCAGTTATTTGCATCAGCTGGCTGAAGTATTGGAGTTTCAGCCTCAACATCAGTCCTTCCAATGAATGTTCAGGACTGATTTTCTTTTTTTTTTTTTTTTTCTAATTTCAAACTATTTATTTTATTTTTGATATAAATTTATTTGTTTTAATTGGAGGCTAATTGCTTTACAATATTGCATTGGTTTTGCCATACATCAACATGAATCCACCACGGGTGTACACATGTTCCCCATCCTGAACCCCCCTCCCACCTCCTTCTTCATACCATCCCTCTGGGTCATCCCAGTGCACCAGCCTCGAGCATCCTGTATCATGCATCGAACCTACACCGGCAATTCTTTTCATATATGATATTATACATGTTTCAATGCCATTCTCCCAAATCATCCCACCCTCACCCTCTCCCACAGAGTCCATAAGACTGTTCTATACATCTGTGTCTCTTTTACTGTCTCACATACAGGGTTATCGTTACCATCTTTCTAAATTCTATATATATGCATTAGTATACGGTGTTGGTGTTTTTCTTTCTGGCTTACTTCACTCTGTATAATAGGCCCCCATTTCATCCACCTCATTGGAACTGATGCAAATGTATTTTTTTAGTGGCTAAGTAATACTCCATTGTGTATATGTACCACAGCTTTCTTATCCATTCCTCTGCTGATGGACATACAGGTTGCTTCCATGTCCTGGCTATTATAAACGGTGCCAAAATGAACACTGGGGTAAACGTGTCTCTTTCAATTATGGTTTCCTCAGTGTGTATGCCCAGCAGTGGGATTGCTGGGTCATATGGCAGTTCTATTTCCAGCTTTTTAAGGAATCTCCACACTGTTCTCCATAGTGGCTGAACAGTCATCAAGACAGTATGGTACTGGCACAAGGAAAGAAATATTGATCAATGGAACAAAATAGAAAGCCCTGAGATAAATCCATGCACCTATGGACACCTTTGACAAAGGAGGCAAGAATATACAATGGAGAACAGACAATCTCTTTAACAAGTGGTGCTGGGAAAACTAGTCAACCACCTGCAAAAGAATGAAGCTAGAACACTTTCTAACACCATACACAAAAATAAACTCAAAATGGATTAAAGATCTAAACATAAGACCAGAAACTATAAAACTCCTAGAGGAGAACATTGTCAAAACACTCTCCGACAAAAGTCACTGTAGGATCCTCTATACTCACCTCCCAGAATATTGGAAATAAAGGCAAAAATAGACAAATGGGACCTAATTAAAACTAAAAGCTTCTGCACAACAAAGGAAACTATAAGCAAGGTGAAAAGACAGCCTTCAGAATGGGAGAAAATACAAGCAAAAGAAGTAACTGACAAAGAATTAATCACAAAAATATACAAGCAACTCCTGAAGCTCAATTCCAGAAAAACAAACGACCCCATAAAAAAATGGGCCAAAGAACTAAACAGATATTTCTCCAAAGAAGATGTACAGATGGCTAACAAACACATGAAAAGATGCTCAACATCACTCATTATCAGAGAAATGTAAATCAAAACGACAATGAGCTACCATTTCACACCAGTCAGAATGGCTGCTATCCAAAAGTCTACAATCAATAAATGCTGGAGAGGGTGTGGAGAAAAGGGAACCCCTTTACACTGTTGGTGGGAATGCACCTAGTTCAGCCACTAAGGACTGATTTCCTTTAGGACTGACTGGTTTGATTTCCTTGCACTCCCAGGGACTCTCAAGAGTCTTCTCCAACACCACAGTTCAAAAGCATCCATTTCTCAGCACTGAGCTTTTTTTATAGTCCAACTCTCACATCCATACATGACTACTGGAAAAACAATTGCTTTGCCTGGACAGACCTTTGTCAGCAAAGTAATGTCTCTGCTTTTTAATATTCTGTCTAGGTTGGTCACAATTTTTCTTCCAAGGAGCAAGCATCTTTGAATTTCATGGCTGCAGTCACCATCTGCAGCGATTTTGGAACCCAAGAAAAAAAGTGTCACTATTCCCAATGTTTCCCCATCTATTTGCTATGAAGTGATGGGACCAGATGCCATGATCTTAGTCTTTTGCATGTTGAGTTTTAAGCCAAAATTTTCACTCTCCTCATTCACTTTTTAATCAAAACTCTTTAGTTCTTTTTCACTTTCTGCTATAAGGGTGGTGTCATCTTCACATCTGAGCTTATTGATATTTCTCCTGGCAGTCTTGATTTCAGCTTGTTCTTCATCCAGCCTGGCATTTTGCTTGATGTACTCTGTGTATAAGTTAAAAAAGTAGGATGACAAATACAGTCTTGATAGCCTCCGTTCCTAATTTGGATTCCAGCTTGGAGGAAACCAAATTTCAGAAACTATCATTTGTCCATTTAAGGTGGTCAGATTTGTTGATGAGCTTGGAAGAGTGACTGGGAAAATCAAGTATCTTTAGCCTAAAGAATAAAACTTTAATTAATTACTGAATTTTCACGTGGAGAAATTTTGTGTATCAGCATAATGCAGATATAGTGGCAGAAAAAGATTAAACAAGGCTGAAAACACATTATAAAGCAATAAATTCTAACAACATGCTTTTTGAAAAAAATATAAAAATAATAAGGATTTGGGTTGTCAGTAACCAGCTAACCTCTTCGGTTCAGTTCAGTCACTCAGTCATGTCCGACTCTTTGTGACCCCATGAATCGCACCATGCCAGGCCTCACTGTCCATCACCAACTCCTGGTGTTCACTCAAACTCGTGTCAATCGAGTCAGTGATGCCATCCAGTCATCTCATCCTCTGTTGTCCCCTGCTCCTCCTGCCCCCAATCCCTCCCAGCATCACAGTCTTTTCCAATGAGTCAACTCTTCACATGGGGTGGACAAAGTACTGGAGTTTCAGCTTTAGCATCATTCCTTCCAAAGAAATCCCAGGGCTGATCTCCTTCAGAATGGACTGGTTGGATCTCCTTGCAGTCCAAGGGACTCTCAAGAGTCTTCTTCAACACCACAGTTCAAAAGCATCAATTCTTTGGCACTCAGCCATCTTCACAGTCCAACTCTCACATCCATACATGACCACAGGAAAAACCATAGCCTTGACTAGATGGACCTTAGTCGGCAAAGTAATGTCTCTGCTTTTGAATATGCTATCTAGGTTGGTCATAACTTTTCTTCCAAGGAGTAAGCCTCCTTTAATTTCACAGCTTCAGTCACCATCTGCAGTGATTTTGGAGCCCAAAATAATAAAGTCTGACACTGTTTCCACTGTTTCCCCATCTATTTCCCATGAAGTGATGGGACCAGATGCCATGATCTTCGTTTTCTGAATGTTGAGCTTTAAGCCAACTTTTTCACTCTCCTCTTTCACTTTCATCAAGAGGCTTTTCAGTTCCTCTTCACTTTCTGCCATAAGGGTGGTGTTATCTGCATATCTGAGATTATTGATATTTCTCCTGGCAATCTTGATTCCAGCTTGTGTTTCTTCCAGTCCAGCATTTCTCATGATGTACTCTATAAACAAGTTAAATAAGCAGGGTGACAATATACAGCCTTGATGTACACTTTTTCCTATTTGGAACCAGTCTGTTGTTCCATGTCCAGTTCTAACTGTTGCTTCCTGATCTGCATGTAGGTTTCTCAAGAGGCAGGTTAGGTGGTCTGATATTCCCATCTCTTTCAGAATTTTCCACAGTTTATTGTGATCCACACAGTCAAAGGCTTTGGCATAGTCAATAAAGCAGAAATAGAAGTTCTTCTGGAACTCTCTTGCTTTTCCCATAATCCAGCGGATGTTGGCAATTTGATCTCTAGTTCCTCTGCCTTTTCTAAAACCAGCTTGAACATCTAGAAGTTCATGGTTCACATATTGCTGAAGCCTGGCTTGGAGAATTTTGAGCTTTGCTTTACTAGCATGTGAGATGAGTGCAATTGTGTAGTAGTCTGAGCATTCTTTGGCATTGCCTTTCTTTGGGATTGGAACGAAAACTGACCTTTTCCAGTACTGTGGCCACTGCTGAGTTTTCTAAATTTACTGGCATATTGAGTGCAACACTTTCACAGCATCATCTTCCAGGATTTGAAATAGCTCAACTGGAATTCCATCACCTCCACTAGCTTTGTTTGTAGTGATGCTTTCTAAGGCCCACTTGACTTCACATTCCAGGATGTCTGGCTCTCGATGAGTGATCACACCATCGTGATTATCTGGGTCATGAAGATCTTTTTTGTGCAGTTCTTCTGTGTATTTTTGCCACCTCTTCTTAATATCTTCTGCTTGTGTTAGGTCCATACCATTTCTGTCCTTTATCGAGCCCATCTTTGCATGAAATGTTCCCTTGGTATCTCTAATTTTCTTGAAGAGATCTCTAGTCTTTTCCATTCTGTTGTTTTCCTCTATTTCTTTGCATTGATAACTGAAGAAGGCTTTCTTATCTCTTTTTGCTATTCTTTAGAACTCTGCATTCAGATACTTATATCTTTCCTTTTCTCCTTTGCTTTCCACCTCTCTTTTCACAGCTATTTGTAAGGCCTCCCCAGACAGCCATTTTGCTTTTTTGCATTTCTTTTCCATGGGGATGGTCTTGATCCCTGTCTCCTGTACAATGTCACGAACCTCATTCCATGGTTCATCAGGCACTCTATCTATTAGATCTAGGCCCTTGAATCTATTTCTCACTTCCACTGTATAATCATAAGGGATTTGATTTAGGTCATACCTGAATAGTCTAGCGGTTTTCCCTACTTTCTTCAATTTGAGTCTGAATTTGGCAATAAGGAGTTCATGATCTGAGCCACAGTCAGCTCCTGGTCTTGTTTTTGTTGACTGTTTAGAGCTTTTCCATCTTTGTCTGCAGAGAATACAATCAATCTGATTTCAGTGTTAACCATCTGGTGATGTCCATGTGTAGAGTCTTCTCTTGTGTTGTTGGAAGAGGGTGTTTGCTATGACCAGTGCATTTTCTTGGAAAAACTATTCATCTTTGCCTTGCTTCATTCCGCATTCCAAGGCCAAATTTGTCTGTTACTCCAGGTGTTTCTTGACTTCCTATTTTTGCATTCCAGTCCCCTATAATGAAACGGACATCTTTTTTGGGTGTTAGTTCTAAAAGGTCTTGTAGGCATTCAAGAACTGTTCAACTTCAGCTAATTCAGCATTAATGATTGGGGCATAGACTTGGATTACTGTGATATTGAATGGTTTGCCTTGGAAATGAACAGAGATCATTGTGTTGTTTTTGAGATTGCATCCAAGTACTGCATTTCGGACTCTTTTGTTGACCATGATGGCTACTCCATTTCTTCTGAGGGCTTCCTGCCCACAGTAGTAGATATAATGGTTATCTGAGTTAAATTCACCCCTTCCAGTCTATTTTAGTTCACCTAGAATGTCGATGTTCATTGTCTCCATCTCTTGTTTGACCACTTCCAAATTGCCTTCATTCATGGACCACAGCCTTATCTGTCTCAATGAAACTAAGCCATGCCCATGGGTCAACCCAAGATGGGCAGGTCATGGTGAGCAGGTCTGACAGAATGTGGTCCACTGGAGAAGGGACTGGCAAACCACTTCAGTATTCTTGCCTTGAGATCCCCATGAACTGTATGAAAAGGCAAAATGATAGAATACTGAAAGAGGAACTCCCCAGGTCAGTAGGTGCCCTATATGCTACTGGAGATCAGTGGAGAAATAATTCCAGAAAGAATGAAGGGATGGAGCCAAAGCAAACACAATACCCAATTGTGGATGTGACTGGTTTTAGAAGCAAGGTCTGATGCTGTAAAGAGCAATATTGCATATGAACCTGGAATCAGGTCCATGAATCAAGGCAAATTTTAAGTGGTCAAACAAGAGAAGCTAACCTCTTGGGGGAGCTCATTTCATTCCATCCTCAAGAAGAAGTTCTATAGGAGAATCAAGGGGGAAATGGAGGTTCTGAAAGATTTCCAATCAGCAAGCTACATGGGTGGGATTTTAGGAGCCATATTAATGGAGTTCTAAGTGTTCTTACTTTTATAAATTTTTTTTTTCTTTCCTCTCCTATTGCAGTTGTGATAGAGTAGCCTGAAGATTACTTCTGCCTGCATGTGTCCTTACATTTGGAAGATAAACCAATGGTCACAATACAGAAGCCCAATGTACTGGAAATTAGTTTAGGCAAGCTTAAATCTGGACCAAAAAGCAAAAGATGTCCATAGCTTTCATGGTTTTCAGAGAACTGGCATGGAGTACTTTTCCCTAACTGTTAACCCTTGGGGCCTAAAGATGAAGGCAAAAAATAGCCATGCAAGTTTTTTTTTTTCTTTATTGTTTAGCAATATGAAATATTGACAGTATCTTGTCAATCTTCAAAATGTAATGATGAAATGATAGTTTATTCTTTTATATTAGTTCCTTGTAAAATATGTGTTAGCTTCTTATGAAGGTACAATGTCAATATTCAATAAATATCATAAATAAATTTTATAACTTAACTTAGGCAACACAATTGGCAGCTCAGAACAAAGTACTATGAATATTACTCCTTATTACATTGTTTAACATACAAATAGCAGTTATAAATATGTCATTGGTATATTGTATGTTCTTCCCCTTTATAAATGACATTACCATTTCAATGCATTTGCCTCAGCAAAATATGTAAATTTACATGCCTCTATTTCTAAAATAATCACCTGAAGTTACCAGTTATTCATTATATTCACTGAAGAGTTGATTAATTCATTTAGTAAATCATCCTATGATTCATTAAGCCAAAGTTTTGACAGAGAATTAAATAAAAAGTAACTATGTTGATTTTTCTTTAAAACATTGTAACCATTTTCTCAGTTGCCTTTCATCTGTATGTCTGTCAAGTTGACTTAGACATAGTTGAGTTGGTGATACTTTTATAGGCAAATGAGTTCCTTGTTTTAGCAGCAGGCCATCCACTAGAACACATCTAAATTCTTATTATATAATTTGACAGTGAAAAAACAAAAGATAATAATAGAGTGACAGGTGTAAGAAAATAGAAGACATTTACAGTAATGTAGAACAATAATAAGACTTATTACTCAGTGCTTACTATGCACCAGACATGCAATACGTTTCACAAGAGATGATCTATTTAACTCTCATAAGAACTAAAAGAAGAAACTACTATTAGCATCACCATTTTCAGATGAGACCAGAGTCAGATCACTAGTATACGGCAGTCCTGGACTCCAACCCAAATCTTGCAACACCAAAATCCATACTCTCAAAAGAAACATACTACTCTCATGCAATCAGAAATAAGGTTAATGATATTATTAGCAAATATGGACATTTTCAAGATGAGCAAATATATTGGGCAAAATCTTGGTAATATAACCTTAATATTGCAGAAAATATTACAAGATATCCACTGAAAGTATTAACAAAATTTAGAGATTCATGCTTTTGGAAAAAGCTACTTGGGTTTCCACTTCCAATTAGGATGTAGGAGTACATGAAAGAATTTAACTCCTATAGTAGAAGCAAGACAAAATAGACAGCATGCTAAGATGTATAATTTTTATGAAGTTACTGAAGAACAGTGGACATTAAGATGTCTTAAATTCCAGAGAGAGAGAGAGATATGAGCCCTTTATAGGTTATCAAAGTGCCACTTCTACCCCTGGGGTCAAGCGCCCAGTGTGGGAATAGTTAAATGGGGAAGTGGGCCTGTCATAGAGAGATAGCCTAGCAGAGAAAATGTAAAATCAACCAGTTACTAATGGAAGATAGAAGATCGGTAATAAAAAAAATTCAATATCTCAGCCTGGCAAGCCTCTCACTTCCCTTCACAGAATACCGATGAGTGAAGGCAATGGAGATGAGGGTAAAGGCAGAAAGTCTTCCAGCAGACATGCACAGCTCCACAGTGCTTAATATTCCCAGGGGTCAGCTACAGAAGGATCCAAAAATGAGCCAAAACTACCAAAAATTGCAGTCTGAATCACTTCCAGCTCAAGTCTGACACAATCAAAGGATTAGCTAAAGAGTAGAAAGAGGGCATTAATCCAATTTAAAGCCACAGCTGAAGCTCAGGGGAGTGTTCCTGTGTTGCTGGAGAATTTGCGTGGTATGTCTTGTTTTGGAACTTGTTGGCCCTTGGGTGAAGCTTGGTTTCGGTGTAGGTATGACGGCATTTGATGAGCTCCTATTGCTTAATGTTTCCTGAATTCAAGAATTCTCTAATGTTTCCAGGCTTTGGATTTA
This sequence comes from Ovis canadensis, assembly GCF_042477335.2. Lineage (NCBI taxonomy): Eukaryota > Metazoa > Chordata > Mammalia > Artiodactyla > Bovidae > Ovis > Ovis canadensis. The sequence goes on along the minus strand of NC_091269.1, from coordinate 29,222,789 downwards.
AGCCTCCTGCTTCTGGTTTTCAGTTTTATTTTTACAGTAGCCTCTAGAGTTCTCCATCTATACAGCACCGATGGTAAAACATCTAGGTTAAAGATAACCCTCCTACACTGTTGGTGGGAATGCAAACTAGTACAGCCACTATGGAGAACAGTGTGGAGATTCCTTAAAAAATTGCAAATAGAACGACCTTATGACCCAGCAATCCCACTGCTGGGCATACACACTGAGGAAACCAGAATTGAAAGAGACACATGTACCCCAATGTTCATCGCACCACTGTTTATAATAGCCAGGACATGGAAACAACCTAGATGTCCATCAGCAGATGAATGGATAAGAAAGCTGTGGTACATATACACAATGGAGCATTACTCAGCCATTAAAAAGAATTCATTTGAATCAGTTCTGATGAGATGGATGAAACTGGAGCCGATCATACAGAGTGAAGTAAGCCAGAAAGAAAAACACCAATACAGTATACTAACACATATATATGGAATTTAGAAAGATGGCAATGACAACCCTGTATGCAAGACAGCAAAAAAGGCACAGATGTGTATAACGGACTTTTGGACTCAGAGGGAGAGGGAGAGGGTGAGATGATTTGGGAGAATGGTATTCTAACATGTATACTATCATGTAGGAATCGAATCGCCAGTCTATGTCTGACGCAGGATACAGCATGCTTGGGGCTGGTGCATGGGGATGACCCAGAGAGATGTTATGGGGAGGGAGGTGGGAGGGGGGTTCATGTTTGGGAACACATGTAAGAATTAAAGATTTTAAAATTAAAAAAAAAAATAAAGCCACAGCTGAATGCAATCAATTTATGGTAACAAGGCCATACAAACAACTGAATTCTTCATGGAATCTGAAAAATCATTCCTTTGTACCATTTGCTGCCTGATAGAGGAATGCAACTTGAACTCTCTAGGAAACATAATAACACAAGATGAAAACAAATTCTTACATAGTTTGATCTCTATTTAATGAAAATGCCCAGAATTAAAATTAAAAAAAAAAAAAGGCAGAAAAGCAGGGAAAGTTACCATAATTAAGAGAAAAGAACATCAACAGAGGAAGAGCAGCAGATGACCCAGATATTATAATGAGTCAGAAAAGTTTAAAACGACTATGATAACTATGTTAAGAATTGCTGGGCCTTCCCTGGTGGCTCAGTGGTAAAGAATCCACTTGCCAATGCAGGAGACACAGGTTTGAACCCTGATCCCACCTGCCACAGACCAACTACGTCCATGTGCCACAACTATTGAACCTGTGCTCTGGAGCCTAGGAGCCACAACTACTGAGCCCATGTGCCCCAGCTACTGAAACTTCTGCGCCCTTAGCCCATACTCCACAAGGGAAGCCACTACAATAAGAAGCCCACCTACCACAACTATAGTGTAGCCCCAGCTCACCGCAACTACAGAAAAGCCCACATAGCAACAAAGACCCAGCACAGCTAAAAAATAAAGAAAATATTTTTAAAGGTATTGCAAAAAATGAAAACAAAACAAAAAAACAGTTTGGGAAAAGAAATGGAAAATTATGGTAGGAAAGAATATATATGGTATATGAAAGAAAAATTCTAAAACTTAAATGTATGACATCTCAAATGTAAATTTTATTTAAAATAAGAAATTTAAAGCATATAAATCTATTCCCACATATTATCCTTTATGATAATTTTGGACACAATTCATACACAGCAGAAGAAAGGATTAGTTATCCTTATACAGGTTAGTAGAAATTATCCAAATTGAAGCACAGAGACAAAAATAAATAAAAACAATGAAGAGATAACTAGTGACCTATAGAAAAACATGCAATTTCTAATCTGTTTATAGTTGGAGTCAAAAAAGAAGAGAAAGATATGATAGAGAAAAAATACTTTATGAAAAACGTAGTTTAAAAGGTCCAAATTTTTTGTAAAAATTCAATACACATTTCCAAGAAACAAAACCAATCTATGATCAATAAATACAAAAATAACCACCTTTAGATCCATAAAAGCCAACTTACTGAAAACCTAAGGTAATTTTAAAATATTGAATGCAGACTGAGAGAAAAGATATATTACACTGAAGTAAATACAGTATAAAAGTTGAAGTAGACTTATCAGACATAACAGAAGGTAGTAGACCAGAAAAAGAGATGTCTAGTGTTCAAAGAGAAAAAAGACAGGCTTCCTTTCAGTATTCAACAAAAATGTTCTTTAAAAATGAAGGCAAAAATAAAGAAATATTTAGATAATCAAAAGCTGAGAGAATTCATTGGTTCAAAATTACTTTAAGAAACATTAAAGGAAAGTCCTCAAGTCAACATAGGAATCCAAAAGTATCTTTTATTTTTTTTTTAATTTTAAAATCTTTAATTCTTACATGCGTTCCCAAACATGACCCCCCCTCCCACCTCCCTCCCCACAACATCTCTCTGGGTCATCCCCATGTACCAGCCCCAAGCATGCTGCAAAAGTATCTTTTAAAAACTGCTGGAAAGGCCAGGAAACGTGAGGTCAGTTTACAAAATTTAATTACATTTCTATATGATGTGAATGAATAATTGAAAAATGACTATTTTTGAACTACAGTTTAGTATCAAAAACGTAAGACCCTTAGAAATACATTTACTAAGTAAAATATTTAGTAAATATTATAATTATTTATATTTATAAACATATAAAAATTTATATGTGGTATATTAAATATTATAATAAATATAGTATTTTATTATATAATTTTTATATAAAAGTTTTTATTTTTAAAATTCTATAAAAATTATACTTAATTTTATAAAATATTATAATAAATATGGTAAATATAAAATATTTAGTAATAAGCATAAATATCTAATAAATATTAATAAAATGCTTAGTAAATAAGAACTCTACAATGAAATATAAACCAGTTTGAGAGATATTAAAGATGACTTGGACTTCCCAGGTGACTCAAGGTAAAGAATCCACTTGCCAATGCAGGAGACACAGGAGATGTAGGTTCCATCCCTGGGTAAGGAAGATCCCTGGAGAAGGCAACCAATTCCAGCATGGACAGAGGAGCCTGGCAGGCTACAGTCCATGGGGTTGCAAAGAGTATGACATGACTGAGCAACAGCACGCACGCAAAGATGACAAATATAAGAGACATACCACATTCATAAAGTGGAATTAATATTGTTAAGATTGTAACTCTCAAGTTAAACTAGTGAGTCAATGTTATCTGGATGAGAATATCAGCATCTTTCTGGTAAAAATCAACAAGCAGTTTCCAAAGTATATGGAATTGAAAAGGATCTAGCATACATAGCCAAAGCAATCTAGAAAAGAGGGGAAGAAAGCAATTTCTGAGGGCTTTCACTACTTGGTTTCAAGGTAATATACTATATCATAAGATATACTTACTTCCTAATTGTAAAACTTACAATAAAGCTACATTAATTTTAGTAACATAGTATCAAGAGAAAGATAGGCAAATAGATCAATGGAATAAAATAGAGTCAGGAGAAAATACAATTCAGTGGAGAAACAGTCTTTAAATGGTGGTGAAACAAATCTTTACAATAAATGATGCTGAAGCAAGTGGAACAATGCACCTTGACCCTACTTCACACTATTCAAAAATTTAATTCCAAATGTCTCATAGACCTGCACAATAAAAGTTAAACTATAAAGCTATTAAAAGCTTACAACAGAAAATATTTTCTCAACCCTGGAGTAGACAAATATTTCTTAGACTTGTCATAAAATGTTTCACCTATTAGAGAAAGAAACAATAAATTGAACTACTGTTCATCAAAAGACACCATTCTAGAAAATGAAAGGAAAAGCCAGAGACTGGGAGAAAATACAATATAATAGGTCTAATAAGGGCTTATATTTAAATTAGACAAAGAAAACATGTAACTCAATAATATAGGCCAAACAGTCCAAATAAACCTGGCAGAACAGAAATAGACACTTCCTAAAAGAAGATACCTGGATGACTAATAAGTACTTAAAAAGATGCTCAATATCATTAATCATTAAAGTGAAGTCACTCAGTGGTGTCCGACTCTTTGTGACCCTATGGACTGCAGCCTCCCAGGTTCCTCCGTTTATAGGATTTTCCAGGCAAGAGTACTGGAGTGGGTTGCCATTTCCTTCTCCAGATCATTAATTATTAGGGAAACACAAATATACAATGACTTGCTGCTTCATATCAACTAAATGATAATAATAAAAAGCCTGATGGTGCCCACTGTTATTAAGGAGATGGAGCTACAGGAGCTCTCAGTGTGTTTCTGGAGGAGTGTAAAATAGTGCAGCCACTTTGGAAAACTGATAGGCAATTTTATTTAAAGTTTAATATTCATCATGTTCTAGAAGTTCCTCTTCTCATGTAATAAACACAAGCAAGATGAAAGCATGTAATGACAAAGAATACAAATACAAAAATGTTCGCAGCAGAAAATATTAGACAAGAGAATAATAGTTAATCAACTGAGTAGGATATTCTATTTAACAATAAAAAGAACAAACTACTTATATACATAGACAATGTTAGTCACTCAGTCCCCATGGACTGCAGCCCACCAGGCTCTTCTGTCCATGAAATTCTCCAGACAAGAATACTGGAGTGGGTAAACATTCACTTCTCCAGGAGACCTTTCTGACCTAGGGATTGAACCCAAGTCTCCCTCATTGCAGGCAGTTTCTTTACAGTCTGAGCCATCAGGGAAGCCCACATAGAGCATGAATAGGTCTTAAATGCATTATGTTGACTAAAACAGTGCATAAATAGAACATATATGTTCCATGATTCCATTTACATCAAATTCTATAAAGAGCAAAATTTAACTATGCTGACAAAAATTAAAATAGTTTTTGTTTCAGGAGAGATTTGAGCATTGACTGAAAAGAGGCATGAGGTTGATAGTACTATTCTGTTTCTTGACAGAGATTTTTAGTTACGTGTGTATACGTTTGCCAGACTTCATCAGACCATATCCTTAAGATCAGTTACTTGGATAAAGGAAAAAATGATACACATGTAGGTCACCAAAAGCAAGAGCTCTTCTTTAGAAAAAGTTGAGAACTAATCAAATCTTTTATTATGTGCATCCTCAGTCCACTTGTTTTTCATCTTCTTCAACTACCCTCATCAATCTTTCAGTTTTCATTGTTTAGCTCAATCTCTGTCATGTCCGACTCTTTGTAACCCCATGGACTGCAGCATGCCAGGCCTTCCTGTCCATCACCAACTCCCAGCATTTACTCAAATGCATGTCCATTGAGTCAGTGATGCCATCCAATCATCTCATCCTCTGTCATCCCCTTCTCCTCCTGCCTTCAATCTTTCCCAGCATCAGGGTTTTTTCAAATGAGTCAGTTCTTTGCATCAGGTGGCCAAAGTATTAGAGTTTCATTCCTTCCAATGAACATTCAGGACTGATTTCCTTTAGGATGGACTGGTTGGATCTCCTTGCAATCCCAGGGACTCTCAAGAGTCTTCTCCAACACCACAGTTCAAAAGCATCAGTACTTTGGTGCTCAGCTTTCTTTATAGTCCAACTCTCACATCCATATGTGACTACTGGAAAAACTGTAGATTTAACTAGACGGACTATGTTGGCAAAGTAATGTCTCTGGTTTTTAATATGCTGTCCAGGTTGGTCATAGCTTTTATTGCAAGGAGCAAGCATCTTTTAATTTAATGGCTGCAGTCACCGTCTGCAGAGATTTTGGAACGCCAAAAAATAAAGTCTGTCACTGTTTCCATATTTATTTGTTATGAAGTGATGGAACCAGATGCCATGACCTTAGTTTTCTGAATGTTGAGCTTTAAGTCAACTTTTCCACTCTCCTCTTTCACTTTCTTCAAGAGGCTCTTTAGTTCTTCTTGGCTTTCTGCATAGAGTGGTGTCATCTGCATATCTGAGGTTATTGATATTTCTCCCAGCAATCTTGATTCCAGCTTGTGCTTCATCTAGCCCAGGATTTCTCATGATGTACTCTGCATATAAATTAAATAAACAGGGTGACAATATACAGCCTTGACGTACTCCTTTTCCTACTTGGAACCAGTCTGTTGTTCCATGTCCAGTTCTAACTGTTGCTTCCTGACCTGCATACAGATTTCTCAAGAGGCAGGTCAGATGGTCTGGTATTTGCATCTCTTAATATTTTCCACAGTTTATTGTGATCCACACAGTAAGGCGTTGGCATGGTCAATAAAGCAGAAATAGATTTTTTTCTGGAACTGTCTTGCTTTTTCGATGATCCAGAGGATGTTGTCAATTTGATCTCTGGTTCCTCTTCCTTTTCTAAATGCACCTTGAACATCTAGAAGTTCACAGTTCACATTCTGTTGAAGGCTGGCTTGGACAATTTTGAGTATTGCTTTGCTAGTGTGTGAGATGAGTGCAATTGTGTGGTAGTTTGTGCATTCCTTGTCATTGCCTTTCTTTGGGATTGGAATGAATACTGACCTTTTCCAGTTGTCAGTGTAGAGATCTTTTATTTCTTTGGTTAAATTTATTCCTAATTTTATTATTTTTTTGATGATTTTTGTATAGAATCGGTTTGTTTCTTTTTCAAATAATTAATTAGCAGTGTTTAGAAATTTTGCTATTTTGCTTGCTAATTTTCTATTCTACATATTTACTTAATTCATTAAGTAGATCTAGGATTTTTGGTGTGATCTTTAACATTTTCCCATATATAAAATTATGTCACCTGTAAGTAGTGACCATTTACTTCTTCCTTTCTTATTCTGATGCTTTTTATTCCTCCTTCTTGCCTGAATGCTCTGACTAGGGTTTCAGTACTGTGTTGAATAGGAGTGGTAAGAATGGGCAACCTTGTTTTTTCCCTATTTTAAAGAAAAAGCTATTAACCTTTTAGTACTGAGTATAATGTTAGCCGTGTGCTCCTCATGTATAACCTTTATTATATTGAATTATATTCCTTCTATTGTTAATTTGTGAAGTTTTTTTATCATAAATCCATGTTGATCTTTGTCAAATGCTTTTTCTGCATCTATTAAGATGATTTTTGTATCCTTTTCATGTGATATATCACAATTATTGATTTATGTGAACTAGCATTGTGTTACAGGAATAAATTCACTTGATCATGATAAATGATTCTTTTAATGTGCTACTAAATTCAGTTTACTTGTATTTTATTGAGAATCTTTGCACCTATAGTCATCAGGGATACTGGTCTGTAGTTTTCTTTTCTTGTACTCTCCTTTTATGGCTTTAGTACCACAGTAATTCTGGCCTCATAAAATAAATTTAGGAATGGTCCATAACTTTTATATTTTGGAAAATCTTGAGAAGAATTGTCATAGATTTTTCTTTAAATATTTGGTAAACTTTTTAGTGAAGCCATCTGGTCCTGAGATGGTGGTAGTTTTTTGATTATTGATTCAATCTCCTTACTAATAATTGGTCTGTTCAACTTTTCTACTTGTTCCTGGTATAGGCTTGGTTGGTCATCTGTTTTAATAATTTTCCTATTTCTTCTAGGTTGTTCAATTTATTGGCATATAAGTTAGTCACAGTAAATTCTTAAGATCTTTCATATTTCTGTGCTAACAGTTGAAATATCTCCTCTTTCACTTATAATTTTGTTAATTAGGATCCACTCTTTTTTCCCCTTGGTTAGCCTAGCTGAAGTTTTGTCAATTTTGCTTACCTTTTCAATGAACTAACACTTAGTTTTGTTAATAAGCAAACCATTTTTAAAGGTCATTTGTTTTAAAGGGTAGAAGACACTAGATCAGTATGTACAGGGCTAGGAGTTTGGGGTTTTGTTTTGTTTTGTTTTGATTCTAGAGCTATCACAGTTGTTCTGAATTTACTCACCCCTGGCTCATTCACATTATTAGTGTGAAAGTAAACATACACACACACACACACAATTAAAATAAAATCATAAATAAATAATTTTGAACTGTAAGACTTCTATTATCTTACCTTGTCCAATCTATTCTACATGTCATTTCTTACCTGATTCATTCTGTGGTTAAGCAGGAAATGAGTTTTCCCTTTTCTTTCACTTGCCTCATCCTGTCAATGAGTCAACAAATCAAGCACAACTTGTCAGGCTCCCTTGCCAACAGAAAAACCAAGAAAAAGAAGTCATGATTATTTTCACCTACTGAAGTCATCAAGCTCTAGTAGCTGAAACTTAACAAAATTCTTGCTAAAATCCTATTTTACAGTAGAGCACAAGCAACACAATTAGCAGCATGCAGCAAGTGTCAGGTGAGTTGTCATTCAGTTGCTAAGTCATGTCTGACTCTTTCAGACCCCGTGGGCTGCAGCACACAAAGCCTCCTGTCCATCACCATCTTCTGGAGTTCATGTCCATTGAATTAGTGATGCCATCCAACCATCTCATCCTCTGTCACCTTCTTCTCCTTCTGCCTTCAATCTTTCCCAGCATCAGGGTCTTTTCCACAGCTGTTCATCAGAGACAGGAAAGGTCTATTAAGATAGATGATGTCAAGAAGAGAGAACAGCATAGGAAGCTGTAGTTCGTGGGTGTTCACTCCCTAGCCATTACTACTAATAATTTCTGTTTGAGCCCTTTATGATTGAGGCTCACTACAGGTTATCAACTTTATTAACATTTCTAAAAAAACTCAACTTTTGACTTTGTTAATTGTGTTTGTTATTTATTTGCTTTCAATTCCATTGTTTTCCTATTTTTTTAACTTTTCTGCATTTAATCCCTTTTACTTTAATTTTCAATTCTTTTTCAAACTTCTTATGGTAGAATGATTTCAAGCTTCATTAATTGAAATTTTCTTCATCTTAATACACATACAAAGCTATAATTTTTTACCAAACACTAATTTTTATATTTTACACAATTTTTGCTGTATTTTTTTCTTAAACATTCATATTAAATATTTTATAATAACGAGATTATCTCATTTGTGGGTTTCTAAAGTTTATGTTGTTTAATTTTCTAATGTTTGATATTTTCCAGATATATTATTGTTACTGATTTCTAATTTAATTCCATTGTGACAAGAGAACAAATTCTAAGAATTCAATATTTCAGCATTCCTATGTATTCTCTTAAAGTTTTATGTCTCACACTTAGTTTTTATTTGAGTTAATTTTCATATGTGTTGTGAGAAAGGAATCCAGCTTCATTATTCTTATACAGAAATTGAGTTTTCTCAGCATCATTTGTTGAAAAGACTTTTTTCTCATTATATAGTCTTGGAACATTTTATCAAAAATCAATTGTTCCATATTATTTTATTAATCTATATTTCCATCCTGTCTTTATCAAATATACTATCGATTACGGATTACTGTTGCATTTTAGTAAGTTTTGCTGTCAGGATATTTAAGTCTTCCAAAATTATTCTTCATTTTCAAGTTTATTCTGAATCTCTTGTAGTATTTGATAAGAATTGTGTAGAATCTATAGACCAATTAAAGGAGTAACAGCATGATAATGATATTGTTACTCCTATCCATGGCTACTAAATGTCTTTCCATTTATTTTGACCATAAATATTTTATTTTATCCCATTTACTTTGAGATATTCCAACTCTCTTTTGGTTAGAGTTTCCATGGAATATATGGCATTTTTTTTCTTTCATTTTACTTTTAATTTACTTTTATATTTAAATCTAAAGTATGTCTCTTACAGATGGCATATCTAAATTTTCTCCATTCTTTCAATCTCTGCTTTTTATATGGAATGCTTGCTTCATTTACTTTAATGTAATTACTGATAGTACAGGATTTACATTTGCCATTTTGCTATTTGTTTACTACATATCATTTATGTTAAACACTATATATCATCTAAACACATTTACTGTATATCATATACAAACATTTGCTGTTATTGTTCCTCTTCTTCCATTACTGACTTATTATGAGTTAAGTAAATATTTTCTCATTTACCATTTTAATTTTCTGTGTTTCTTTTACTGACATTTTTGGACTTCTGTTTTTAGTAATGTACTTGGGATTTATAATTAAAACTTTACGTTATAGACTATTTCATATTGATATCATGTTAATTTCAATTATGTAAAAAGATTTCCCAAAAGAGCTTGGTCCAATAAATTTCTCATTCTATGGAGAGGGACTCCATGTATGTTTTGGCTCATATACTCTGTGCTCTGGCAGTTCACTCCTCTACTTTAGGCTTCTCTTCCTGCTTCTGTGTAGCCTCTGGGTCAGGCAGATGTAAAAGACTGGGGCCTTCTATGGCTCCCCAGGGCATACACACAGTTCTGTGCATGCACATTATGTTGAAGATTTTCAAAGTCCCTGTGAACTTTTCATCCCCCAGACGTTCCTTTTGTTTCTTACCAGGCCTCTTTTTTGCTCTTACTGATACTACTGGCCATGGAACAGCAGACTGGTTCCAAATAAAAAAGGAGTATGTCAAGGCTGTATATTGTCACATTGCTTATTTAACTTCTATGCAGAGTACACCATGAGAAACGCTGGGTTAGAAGAAGCACAAGCTGGAATCAAGATTACCGGGAGAAATATCAATAACCTCAGATATGCAGATGACACCACCCTTATGGCAGACAGTGAAGAGAAACTAAAAAGCCTCTTGATGAAAGTGAAAGAGGAGAGTGTAAAAGTTGACTTAAAGCTCAACATTCAGAAAACAAAGATCATGGCATCTGGTCCCATCACTTCATGGGAAATAGATGGGGAAACAGTGGAAACAGTGTCAGACTTTATTTTTCTGGGCTCCAAAATCCCTGCAGATGGTGACTGCAGCCATGAAATTAAAAGACTCTTACTCCTTGGAAGAAAAGTTATGACCAACCTAGATAGCATATTCAAAAGCAGAGACATTACTTTGCCAACAAAGGTCCATCTAGTCAAGGCTATGGTTTTTCCAGTGATCATGTGTGGATGTGAGAGTTGGACTGTGAGGAAAGCTGAGTGCCGAAGAATTAATGCTTTTGAACTGTGGTGTTGGAGAAGACTCTTGAGAGTCCCTTGGACTGCAAGGAGATCCAACCAGTCCATTCTGATGGAGATCAGCCCTGGGATTTCTTTGGAAGGAATGATGCTAAAGCTGAAACTCCAGTACTTTGGCTACCTCATGCGAAGAGTTGGCTCACTGGAAAAGACTGTGATGCTGGGAAGGATTGGGGGCAGGAGGAGAAGGGAACGACAGAGGGTGAGATGGCTGGATGGCATCACTAACTCGATGAACGTGAATCTGAGTGAACTCTGGGAGTTGGTGATGGACAGTGAGGCCTGGCATGGTGCGATTCATGGGGTCGCAGAGTCAGACATGACTGAGCGACTGAACTGAACTGAACTGAATATCCCAAGACCTGGCCTTTGATAAGTCCTTCAACAGGTTTTGTGTCTGCTTACAGCAAACACACCAAAGTTCTCACTTTAATTTTGGAGAATCTTGATGTCTGGTTAGCCTAAATGTATTCAGTCAATGTAAAACAACAATTCACAGGAAACATATTTCACATCAAGTACCCAGGCAGCTTATTAACTTCTTGGACAAAGTGGTGTTATCATTTGACTGAGGGAACAACTCTCACTGTATCCCTTATTGACATGTGGTCACAGGAACAATTTCTGCCTCACAAGTACCTAGGCCTTTTCTTCTTTGCTGGATAGTAAACTCTAAGGTCAGTTTTCATTCCAATCCCAAAGAAACACAGTGCCAAAGAGTTTTCAAACTACTGCAAAATTGTACTCATCTCACATACTAGCAAAGTAATGGTCAAAATTCTTCAAGCAAGGCTTCAACTGTCCATGAACCATGAACTTCCAGATGATCAACCTGGTTTTAGAAAAGGCAGAGGAACCAGAGATCAAATTGAGACCATCTGTTGGATTATCAAAAAAGCAAGAGAATTCCAGAAAAACATCTATTTCTGCTTTATTGACTATGCCAAAGATTTTGACTGTGTGGATCACCACAAACTGTGTAAAATTCTGAAAGAGGTAGGAATACCAGACCACTTGACCTGCCTCTTGAGAAATCTGTATGCAGTTCAGGAAGCAACAGTTAAAACTGGACATGGAACAACAGACTGGTTTCAAATAGGGAAAGGAGTACATCAAGGCTGTGTGTTGTTATCCTGCTTATTTAACTTATAAGCAGAATACATAGTGAGAAATACTGGGCTGGAAGAAGCACAAGCTAGAATAAAGATTTCCAGGAGTGGATATGCAGTTGACACCACCCTTATGGCAGAATGTGAAGAACTAAAGGGCCTCTTGATGAAAGTGAAAGAGGAGAGTGAAAACATGTTGGCTTAAGTGCTGGCTTAAAGCTCAAAATTCAGAAAACTAAGATCTTGGCATTCAGTCCCATCACTTCATGGCAAATAGATGGGGAAACAGTGGCTGACATTCCATTTTGGGGCTCCAAAAATCACTGCAGATGGTGACTACACCCATGAAATTCAAAGACTCTTACTCCTTGGGAGGAAAGTTATGAGCAACCTAGATACCATATTAAAAAGCAGAGACATTACTTTGCAAACAAAGGTCTGTCTGGTCAAGGCTATGGTTTTTCCAATAGTCCTGTATGGATGTGAAAGCTGGACCATAAAGAAAGCTGAGTGCTGAAGAATTGATGCTTTTGAACTATGGTGTTGGAGAAGACTTTTGAGAGTTCCTTAGACTGCAAGGAGATCCAACCAGTCCATCTTAAAGGAGATCAGTCCTGAATATTCATTGGAAGGACTGATGCTGAAGCTGAAACTCCAATACTTTGGCCACATGATACAAAGAACTGACTCATTTGAAAAGACCCTGATGCCAGGAAAGATTGAAGACAAGAGGAGAATGGGACGATAGAGGATGAAATGGTTGGATGGCAACACTGACTCAATGGACATGAGTTTGAGTAAATTCCAGGAGTTGGTGACGTGACAGGGAGGCCTGGCATGCTGCAGTTTATGGGTTTACAAAGAGTCGTACATGACTGGGTGACTGACCTTAACTGATCAGATCTTTTCTACCTCTTCTAAAGGCCTCTATGACAATGTCAATTCACCTCTGATTGCTCTGGTTTTCTCATCTGTGTCACCTGCAGATTTCCTGTTGTTATTTTTCCCCCTATAATATACCTAGTGCTTCTTGCTGTCTTAGGTGTATTTTTTAGCTGAGTCCACCATTTTCTATTCACTATATATTTTCCTAACACAATTTTTATTATAATGATTGCAAGTGTTTGGGGGGAATGGCTTAGATCAAAGTGAAAGTAAATTTTGCAGTGATAGGTTCAGTTCAGTTCATTTCAGTCGCTTCTTTGTGTCCGACTCTTTGTGACCCCAAGGACTGCAGCATGCCAATCCTCCCTGTCCATCACCAACCCCCAGAGTTTACCAAACCCATGTCTATTGAGTTGGTGATGCCATCCAACCATCTCATCCTCTGCTGTTGCCTTTTCCTCCTGACCTCAATATTTCCCAGCATCAGGTTCTTTGGAAATGAGTCAGCTCTTCGTATCAGGTGGCCAAAGAATTGGAGTTTAGCTTCAACATCAGTCCTTCCAGTGAACACCTAGGACTGATCTCCTTTAGGATGGACTGGTTGGATCTCCTTGCAGTCCAAGGGACTCTCAAGAGTCTTCTCCAACTCCACAATTCAAAAGCATCAATTCTTCGGTGCTCAGCTTTCTTGATAGTCCAACTCTCATATCCATACATGACTACTGGAAAAATGATAGCCTTAACTAGATGGACCTTTGTTGACAAAGTAATGTCTCTGCTTTTTAATAAGCTATCTAAATTGGTCATAACTTTCCCTCCAAGGAGTAGGCATCTATTAATTTCAAGGCTGCAGTCACCATCTGCAGTGATTTTGGAGCCCCCCAAAATAAAGCCAGCCACTGTTTCCATTGTTTCCCCATATATTTGCCATGAGGTGATGGGGCCAGATGCCATGATCTTCGTTTTTTAAATGTTGAGCTTTAAGCCAACTTTTCAGTCTCTTCTTTCACTTTCATCAAGAGGCTCTTTGGTTCTTCTTCACATTCTGCCATAAGGGTGGTGTCATCTGCATATCTGAGGTTATTGCCATTTCTTCCGGCAATCTTGATTCCAGCTTGTGCTTCTTCCAGCCCAGCGTTTCTCATGATGTACTCTGCATATAAGTTAAATAAGCAGAGTGACAGCATACAGCTTTGATGTACTACTTTTCCTATTTGGAACCAGTTTGTAATTCCATGTCCAGGTCTAACTGTTGCTTCCTGATCTGCATACAGGTTTCTCAAGAGGCAGGTCAGGTGGTCTGATATTCCCATCTCTTTCAGAATTTTACACAGTTTACTGTGATCCATGCAGTCAAAGGCATTGGCATAGTCAATAAAGCAGAAATAGATGTTTTTCTGGAACTCTCTTGCTTTTTTGATGATCAAGCGGATGTTGCCAATTTGATCTCTGGTTCCTCTGCCTTTTCTAAAACCAGCTGAAGGTCTGGAAGTTCATGGTTCAAGTACTGCAAAAGCCTGGCTTTGAGAATTTTGAACATTACTTTACTATTGTGTGAGATTAGTGCAATTGTGCAGTAGTTTGAGCATTCTTTGGCATTGCTTTTCTTTGGGATTGGATTAAAAACTGACCTTTTACAGTCTGTGGCCACTGCTGAGTTTTCCAAATTTGCTGACATATTGAGTGCAGCACTTTTACAGCATCATCTTTTAGGATTTGCTGAAGGAGATCAACCCTGGGATTTTTTGGAAGGAATGATGCTAAAGCTGAAACTCCAGTACTTTGGCCACCTCATGCGAAGAGTTGACTTATTGGAAAAGACTCTGATGCTGGGAGGGATTGGGGGCAGGAGAAGAAGGGGACGACCGAGGATGAGATGGCTGGATGGCATCATTGACTCGATGGACGTGAGTCTGAGTGAACTCCAGGAGTTGGTGATGGACAGGCAGGCCTGGCGTGCTACGATTCATGGGGTCGCAAAGAGTCAGACCCAACTGAGGGACTGAACTGAACTGAACTGGAATTCTGTCACCTCCACTAGGTTTGTTTGTGGTGATGCTTCCTAAGGCCCACTTGACTTCATATTCCAGGATGTCTGGCTCTAGGTGAGTGATCATACCATCGTGATTATCTGGATCATGAAGATCTTTTTTGTACAGTTCTTCTGTGTATTCTAGCCACCTCTTCTTAATATCCTCTGCTTCTGTTAGGCCCATACCACTTCTGTCCTTTATTGAGCCCATCTTTGCATGAAATGTTCCCTTGGTACCTCTAATTTTCTTGAAGAGATCTCTAGTTTTTCTCATTCTATCGTGTTTCCTCTATTTCTTTGCTTTGATCGCTGAGGAAGGCTTTCTTATCTCTCCTTGCTATTCCTTGGAATTCTGTTTCAGATGCTTATATCTTTCCTTTTCTCCTTTGCTCTTTGCTTCTCTTCTTTTCATAGCTATTTGTAAGCCATGCAATATCACGGTAATCCAAGTCTATGCTCCAGCCAGTAATGCTGAAGAAGCTGAAGTTGAATGCTTCTATGAAAACATACAAGACCTTTTAGGACATCCAAAAGACGTCCTTTTCATTATAGGGGACTGAAATTCAAAAGTAAGAAATCAAGAAACACCTGGAGTAACAGGCAAATTTGGCCTTGGGGTACAGAAATATGTAGCACAAAGGTTAATAGAGTTTTGCCAAGTGAACATACTGGTCATAACAAACACTGTCTTCCAACAACACAAGATAAGACTCTACACATGGACCTCACCAGATGGCCAACACCTAAATCAGATTAATTATATTCTTTGTAGCCAAAAATGGAGAAGCTCTATACAGTCAGCAAAAACAAGACTGGGCACTGACTGTGGCTCAAATCATGAACTCCTTATTGCCAAATTCAGACTTAAATGGAAGAAAGTGGGGAAAACCACTAGACCAATCAGGTATGGCCTAAATCATATCCCTTGATTACACAGTGGAAGTGAGAAATAGATTTAAGGGACTAGATATGATAAACAGAGTGCTTGATGAACTATGGATGGAGGTTCATGACACTGTACAGGAGACAGGGATCAAGACCATCCCCAGGAAAAAGAAATGTAAATAGGCAGAGATAAGTATTATTCCTCAATATTAATTAAAGGTTAAATAATTTCTTAAAGTTACATCTTTTCATGCAATTCTCATTCAAGGCAATAAGTTTGTTATTTTCTGTGTCCTTTGATACTTAATAGAGAAAAAATAAAGGCATATATTCCCAGGTTTTAGCCAAATTTCTTAACAGACAATTTAATCATACTTTATCTGTTCTTTTATTTCCTGGACTTGAAATAATGCACTGCTTTGCTGGAAGCATGACAAATGACAGGATCAGCTGGAGCATGTATCCATTATTAAATTAACTCTCGTCAGTAATCAGTTTCTAAAAACACTCTTGGGAGAATAAAAGTTGTAAAAGTTGACATGTAGTCCAAAAAACCCCAAATAAATGTAAAAGACCTTCAAAAAAAACTACTACTTTGGTCAATATCAGTTTAATAGGATTGTTAGGAAGGGTGCTGTCCTCAAGTTTCTAGGCTGCCAATAGACATCAAAGGCATTTTTGAAAGCCTTTTAATCTTTTTTCTGTACCTGCTATTTCAAAGAATCATATGGTTCATTCTCATGTCCTTGCACTATTTTTTTCCTAGCAGGGAATGTCCTTCAAAGATAATATGAGCCCCACCTCCATGAGATGGAGTAATAAGATGTATGTTTTTCTTTTTGTAGCACAGAGGAAAAGTTCAGATGAATTCAAGCATACATTGGTGGCAAGCTCTTCATATAATATCCAGAGCAGGAAATTACAAATAAGTGTAGTGAGGCTGCAGAAAGTCTACATGGACATTTAGTAAGGTAATCTCAATTAAAGGAAAACACTTAGTAAAGGGCTTAGACACTTTCCATAGAGATTTTCAAGAGAGCAACAGTTTTGTATCAAGATTTGTGAATATGGTTTAAGATTTAAAATAATTATGTATAACAGAGTACAGTATATCTCCTATTGATAATGGAGAAAGGCTCAACAGGCAAATTTGAAATTGAGTTTTGGTTATCTTATATTAAGCATGTTGTTGTTCATTTGCTAAGTTGTGTCTGACTCTGCAACCACATGGACTGTAGCACAGCAAGGTTCCTATTCTTCGCTGTCTCCTGGAGTTTGTTCAACTCTTGTCCTTGGAGTCAGTGATTCCACCCAACAATCTCGTCCTCTGTTTCCCCCTTCTACTATTGCCCTTAATCTTTGCCAACATCAGTTTTTTTCCCAGTGAATCGGTTGTTTGTATCAGGTGGCCAAAGTATTGGAACTTCAGTTCTTTTAATGAATATTCAGTTCAGTTCAGTCGCTCAGTTGTGTCCAACTCTTTGCCACCCCATGAATTCCAGCACACCAGGCATCCCTGTCCATCACCAACTCCTGGAGTTCACTCAAACTCATGTCCATTGAGTCAATGATGAAATCCAGCCATCTCATCCTCTATCATCCCCTTCTCCTCCTGCCCCCAGTCCTTCCCAGCATCAGAGTCTTTTTCAATGAGTCAACTCTTCGCATGAGGTGGCCAGAGTACTGGAGTTTCATCTTTAATATCATTCCTTCCAAAGAAATCCCAGGACTGATCTCCTTCAGAATGGACTGGTTGGATCTCTTTGCAGTCCAAGGGATTCTCAAGAGTCTTCTCCAACACCACAGTTCAAAAGCATCATTTCTTAAGTGCTCAGCTTTCTTCACAGTCCAACTCTCACATCCATACATGACCACTGGAAAAACCATAGCCTTGACTAGATGGACCTTTGTTGGCAAATTAATATCTTTGCTTTTGAATATGCTATCTTTTGGTCATAACTTTCCTTCAAAGGAGTAAGCGTCTTTTAATTTCATGGTTGCAATCACCATCTGCAGTGATTTTGGAGCCCATAAAAATAAAGTCTGATACTGTTTCCACTGTTTCCCCATCTATGTTCCATGAAGTGATGGGACCAGATGCAATGATGTTAGTTTTCTGAATGTTGAGCTTTAAGCCAACTTTTTCACTTTCCACTTTCACTTTCATCAAGAGGCTTTTTAGTTCCTCTTCACTTTCTGCCATAAGGGTGGTGTCATCTGCATATCTAAGGTTATTGATATTTCTCCTGGCAATCTTGAATCCACCTTGTGCTTCTTCCAGCCCAGCGTTTCTCATGATGATTCTGTATATAAGTTAAATAAGCAGGGTGACAATATACAGCCTTGACATACTCCTAGATAGGTTTATACTTAAATTCAGTTAAAAATACTAATGCTATTACCCATGAATTATTATTAGTTCCTCAAAACATGAAGAAGGAAAGAATGGTCTCCTATAGCTATAATATACAGCAATACAGTGGTAATAAAAATATATTAATGTGCTGCACCTGCAGGCAAAATCTTGCCCATATTGATGGAGCTAACATGTTTGTGGACTGTGAAAGAGACAATTCCTTATGCATCCTTTCAGTGGCCAAATCTCAAGTTGGTTTTGCTAATAGTCTTGCTGTAAACTGAATATTTATGTCCCCTTAAAATTAACACATTACAGCTTACCTACCAATATGATGGTGTTCAGAGGTAGAGCTTTTGGGATGTTATTAAGTCATGAATGTGTGTTTGAGACTTGTGTCCTTATAAAATAGACCTCAAGAGCTTTATTCTTCCTCCCAGAATGTGAGGACATACACAATTAAAAGATTTAAACAACTAAAATGAGTGTAAATGCTGGCATCCGGCAGAAATGCTATTGAGACAACAGGTACTCAACAAGAAATAGAGTTCAACATGAAATAGGAGGGAAGCAGTGATAAGTATAAATAAAACCTTTTCTTATTTATGCCACAGTGCATTGTGATTCCTCATTAAACATAAACTTATGCTAGAAGGTGATATAGAAATCAGTATGTGATATAGAAATCATCAACATGTTATCCTAAATAGGTGTGGAATTCAAGGAAATAGAATTTGTTTTATTTTATTTCTTTAACTTGATATCACTACAAGCAAAATATGCTTCACTCTGCTGTAAATGTGTCATTTAATTTATTAATATTCTTTCCTGCTTCAACAGTTAAAGTCATATTTCATGATCCTTTCTCTATTTCCTTTCCAAAATACTTGATATTACTGCCATACAATAAAGCAAACAAACAAACAAACAAACTCAAGTGATGCATGGAATCAGTCTCAGCATTTTATTTTCATTACTTTTTTTTTTTTTTTCCCCACCTGGGATATAAATAAAGACTTTAATGGATTTTTTTTTTTTTTTTGGCTTTTGAATCAAAGGAAGGACTCAACTAGAAGGACTTTAGATTTTACTATAAAAAATCCAAAAGCCAGTTTAAAAGTCAGAGTTGGTCACTTGTTTATTTAGTCACTAAATAGATTTTTATTCATAAAGCAAATACACTCTACTAGAACCTGTGGTACTTTTAGTGAAGGAGAAGATGATGTCTAACAAATTACCACAAATTAGCAGCTTAAAACTGCACAAATTTATAATTTTCCTAGCCTAGGCTTCTACCAGCTGAGGTCAAGGTTTTGATCAGGGCTGTGTTTTTATCTGGGGTTCAGAGTCCTCTTCCAAATTCACTTCTTGTCTCCAGTATTCAGCTCCTTGGAATTGTAAAACTGTGTTTTCCATCTTCTTGCTGGCTCTTGCTGAAGTCAGTCTTAGCTTTGAGAAGCTGTCCTCGAGTCCTAACCACAAGACCCTCTCCTTCAGCACTATATGTATTAGTCACTCAGTCATGTCCAACTCTTTGTGACCCCGTGAACTGTAGCCCATCAGGCTTCTCCAGTCCATGGGATTTCTTACAAGAATATACTGGAGTAGGTTGCAATTTCCTTCTCCAGAGGATCTTCCTGACCCAGGGATCCAACCCTGGTGTCCTGCATTTCAGGCAGATTCTTTACTGTCTGAGCCATCAGGGAACCTCTTCCTGCAGTAGGACAGCTCACTTTGTCAAGGCCAACAAGAGAAACTCTTTCTTTTCAAATTTATCTCTACAGTCTGCTAAGACCGTCTTATGTAATTCAACCTAATAGAGTGATTGCTCCATGTTCATAGGCCCCACTCACACCAGGAGGGAATTATACAAAATGTATATACCAGGAGCCAGGAATCTTACAAGTCATCTCAGAAGTTCTATGAGGACACCAACTCTCAAAGATCTTTTCCAGCAAGGAGAGAAGATGTATTTCCAAATAGCTATGATATGGAATTCAGCCCCTCTATTGACCTATCCTTCCTACATTTCAAATAGAACATCTGAATATTAGGATTAAATATTTAAAATCTATTACTATACAGTAAATGTATTATAGTAGAGTCAGAGTTGACATATCTAATTAGCATAGCACTTTTTCAAGCTGAAAATAAAAGAAATCCGGTGTACATTTTATATAGTTTGCAAATATGATGTATATAATTTGGAAAACTGTTTTTCTTATCTGACTTCTGTGTGTGTGCTAAGTTGCTTCAACATGTCCAACTTTTTGTGACACCGTGGACTGTAGCCTGCCAGGCTCCTATGTCCATAGGATTCTCCAGGCAAGAATTCTGGAGTGGGTTGCCATGCCCTCCTCTAGGGGATCTTATGGGCCCAGGGATCTAACCTGTGTCTCTTACATCTCCTGCATTGGCCAGCAGGTTCTTTACAACTAGTGACACTTGGGGCGCTCATTTGACCCATTATGAACATTTTCTATTGTATTATTTTTTCTGATATGAATTTTATGAGAAATTTATTGCATTCATTGCTATACTTTTAATGACTCATAGGAATGCTTTAGGTTTGTATGTCATCACATTGATTTTTCCTATTAAACAAACAGTAAGCTTTTTCCACTCAAATGTTACCATTTTTGAACAATATTATTGATATTTTGTGTTTACATATGCTACGTATGAAATACAGTCTTATAATTTAAGTATTCACTCAGATATATTTTATTTTGTGGCTATTTATATGCATTGATAAATTGCTTCACAAAGTACAGTACCAATTAGAGCCCCAGTTTCTGTTTAAGAGAACTAATAGATTGTTATTTAAGCTTGAGAAAACTACACTGAAACTTATTTGATTTTGTAAACATTAAAAATGTTTGAATGCTAAATCCTATAGAAGCATTGAAAGACATCTACGAATTCATCAGTATAAATGTCTGAATTTTACAGATGAAGAAACTGAATTCTCTAGAGGTTTCTTTGAGGCTGTTCTGGGTCACATAGCTAATAATTGTCAGAAATGGATGAAAAACAGGTCTCATACCCAGCGCAATCCTTTTGCATTGTAGATGTGCTTCTTAGAATTTGGTGGCTTTCAGATCATTTCCCTGGGGACTGTGAAAAAACAAATTAAGAGGCCCACTTTTGTGGATTCTGAATCAATCTATTTTTATTCTGTAAGAGCACTCATTTGATTCTGACGCAGGCTATTTGGGAGGCTATCATACTCAGCAAACTACTAACAAATCTGTTATATATATATAAAGAAATTTTTTTAAAGATACAAGAGAAAAAAATATGAAGATTTGGAGCCTGCCCTTGGTTTAAGCTGAGAGTTAACTTCAATGTTTCTGTTTTCCCTAATGAATCTGAGACAGACTCAATATACTTATTCATTGTTCTTGTCTTTAAAGGCAATACAATTTCTAGTTTTATGAGAAATTTATGAGAAATTTTATGAGAAATTTAAAGGTCATGTGTCAGTTATAAAAAACTTCGGCACCATAAAAAGATATAAAGTGAAAAAAAAAATCTTCCCTATCATTCCAAGGACACTTCCCAAAGATATCTTCAGGGAATGGTATACCCATTTTTTTTCTTCTAGGCAATTTTTTAAGTGTTTAAGCATAAATCTATGAGTGAATTTTTCTTATGTGAATGTCAATGTATATTGATATTATATGAACTGTTCTGCAATTTCCTTTTTCCACTTAATATATCAGACCAGTATCACAAGTCTCTCTATATATTTTAAATGGTTGCATAGCTTCTTTGGCAACCGACTCCAGTGTTCTTGCCTGGAGAATCCCAGGGATGGGGGAGCCTGGTTGGCTGCTGTCTATGGGGTCGCACAGAGTTGGACATGACTGAAGCAACTTAGCAGCAGCAGCAGCAGCAGCAACATCTTATTACACAGCTACATCAATACTTTCTTAATCAATGCCCTACAACAACATACTCAAGCATTTGTCCTACTTTTGTGCTATTACAAACAATGCTTTAGTGAACGTCACTTTGAACATATACTGTTTTGCCTTTCTATGGCTATTTTTTTTTTAAGGTGGACTGCCTATAGATTAAAATATATTTTCATTTAAAATTTCCATTAAAAAGCCATTTACTTTCAGTAGAATTTAAGACTGTATTTTTTTTCACCTTTACTAGTACAGAATACTGTCAATCTCTTTAATATTTATCATTATAGTAGATAAAAGGTAACAACATAGTAATAGATAATATATATGCAGTGCTTACTGTGGCTAAACATCTCATGAATGCTTAAGAAGTTTAACTTAATTAATCCTGGAAGCAATCTATGAATTGCTACTATCTTCATTCTTCAGATGAGGAAATTGAGGCACAGAAAGGTTAAATGATGGGTCTGAGGCCACAAGACCAGCCAGGTATTAGAGTTGAGATTTGTACATAGATTGTCTGATTGTGTAACGCTAGAGTCCTTGTTTTTAAAAGGAGCACTCAATTACTTCAGCGTTTATAAATTTTAGGGTAATGTTTAATATTCTGTAAGTTTTAAAGGTTCAGTAAGTATAAACTTATTCATCGAATTTTGTATTTAAAATTCTAGGTCATGCCCTTGCCCAGCAAACTCCTGTTATTGATGAGTTATTTGTAAAAAAGGAAATTAGAAAATATATTTCCATTGTATTATATCTTTTTTTCAGGTTATTTAAGCTAATTTTCTGCAATACACTCATTTTAATTTTATTTAATCAGTCTTTCTATTTAGGCATCTGGTTATGGCTTAGCATTATAAATATACTCATTTATATATTAAGTTAATATTTTCAGAATAATTTCTAATTTGATTATAAGTAGACATTAAAAGACATGTATATGTATTTTGATTTCTATCAAATTTATTTTGGTAATTATTTTTAAATGTGTTACAAAAGGTTATTATGCCAAATATTAGTGTTGTTATGGCCAAAAGAGAATTTGATGTAAAGTGAGTAATATTTCAATAGCAAATTCAGTATAAATTTTATCTTCTTTAATTTAGCCATGTAAGGTATATTATTGGGAATAAAAATGTTAGAAGAAAATATACAAACATTGTTATAACTTAGAATGATAGAATCATGGACTGCTTTTACTTTTTTCTTTTCTCCCACAAACCATCTCTACTACTTTAAAATTCTCTTCATTTTTGTCAATTAATTTTACACTGTAATATAGGGCCAGAAAAAAAAAAGAGATTGTTTTCCTTAGCTTGTAGTAAATGCCATAGAAATATATGTACTTATTCTCTATTGCATGAATCTAAAATAACTAGTTTTTTCTTAAAATGTCTGGGATATGAGGAATAGTGTTACATCATTTTCTTGTTGCTTTTCTGTATTCCCTTAAATTAAAAGTCTGGTCATGCATATTTTTAAAAGATGAAACATAATTTCCTGAGAAGGAAAACAAAACTCATTAATAAATGATAATTTAAGGCAATGTAAGAGCTGTATGTCAGAGTGAGAATGCAGCAGATCTGGCTTCCAAGGTGAGTCCCAAGCAGACGGTGTGTAAACACAGTGTGTCAGCCTTGACATGAGCTGGTCCGTACCACTCAATACAAGCGAAGGAGAGAACTTAGCAATGAAAAGGCACAGTGTGACTTTCCAGCATCACTGAATACCATGTTCAGGAAGACCATATTTATCGTGAAGTAGGAAGAGGCCTTCCCATTCTCAAAGCTGCAACTTTGTTCATAGTGAGGAGTATTGTTCTTAGAGATCATTCTTAAAGAATGTAAACAACTTCAAATATTTGGTAGAGCAGCATCATTTAAAAATATTTTACGCATTTACAAAAAGGCTTTCCTTTCTACCTCCCTTGATTTTATAACTCCATTTTTATAGGTTTAAGCAACTTCTTCCTCATCTATAAAGCTCTGTGTGTGTTTATAGGTATGTGTTCTACTCTACAATTTTTAGTGTTTTTTCTTATGTGGCCTTATTAATTTTTCCCTGTGGGCCATTGACTCTTATT
Source organism: Ovis canadensis (assembly GCF_042477335.2). Lineage (NCBI taxonomy): Eukaryota > Metazoa > Chordata > Mammalia > Artiodactyla > Bovidae > Ovis > Ovis canadensis. Next base: position 29,198,553 of record NC_091269.1, on the reverse strand, counting down.
ATTAAGTAGGATACCTATACCTGTGTTATGATGAGAATAAAGATTAAAAAAAAAATTAGTGAAACAAAGCAAACCAAATATTAGCGCAATCGCTGCCATTGTATTTTTCTATTTGAGTTTTGCACATTTGACTGGATAGTTAGAAGTTCTTTTATAATGAATATAAATTTCTTCTATCACTGGAAAGAACCATAAGACTTTGGATTCACCTGTTTTACAAGAAAAATACTTGGACTATAGAAACCAAATCTCCTGGCTTTGAACTAATCCATGTCAACATCATAACAAATGTTCTAGGACAGCAAAATAACAACTGCTTATTTGGCCAAGACGGCGAAAAACATTGCAGATTTCAAATCCCTCACATATGTCTTCCTTCATTAAAATGTAGCTGCTTGGAGTCTTAAGTCCCCTGGTACTCTGTGCCTCAGTCATTTAAGTCAACTTGACATCTGCTCAGAATTAGTCACTGTGCCCACTTTGTCTAATGGGATTCGCTCATGTGGAAAGTAAGCAGCACTCTTAGAATGAGAGCCTAATATTTTCCTGCCCAACCTACAAGGCAGAAATGCCTCCCAATCTCAGAATATACCATTTCCAAAGGCTTATGGAAATGTGCAAACCTACAAGTTAGATGAGTCAAATTGCAATTTTTCCACGAGTATGTCATATCTTGAAACTATACTCCATAACAAACATTTTTAAGAATTTTTTCTTCTCTTACCCAGTACAGAACAGTGTTAATCACTCAGTTGAGTCTGACTCTTTGCAACCCCAGGGACTGTAGCCCATCAGCCTCCTTCATCTATGGAATTCTCCAGGCAAGAATACCAGAGTGGGTAATCATTTCCTCTCTTACCCAAATTCACTGAAAATAGTGAGAAGTGGGGAAAAAATCAGAAATAAGCAGAAACCATCTAACAGACAGATGTTTCATAGCCAGATTAACTAAAGCAATCTTTTAGACTAGTTGAATAAACCACAGAGCATTTGACAGTCTGAGGCCTTTACCCTGATGGAGTTATTCATTCCGATAGGTAGTAATATAGACCTTGGCTTAAACGTTTCCTTGCCAACAATGATTATCTCAGCTATTAGTCAATATTATTGCTTGCTTTTCTTTGAAGTTTGGACGTTATCATTTCTTATGGATTCTTCACTGAAAAGACATAGAATGCAAACTTAGATGAAACCAAAAGACTATAGGATGGAGCAAAAGTTTTGAGAAATGAAGGAATCAATGGTAAATGACTGAGTATGCAAGATGCCTACTATGTGATAGGTAGGTTGTATATGATCCAACCCTAATATCCGGGAGATTGGAACACTTGATAATTAAAATCTTCTCAGTCTAAGTTGCTACACACATCTATTTATAGTTGTAGTATGGCTAGTGAGAGCAGAAGTTGCCCAAAAGGATCTCTTGGGTTCTGCAGATATTTCTCTCTGTCCTTATTGTGTAAAACCAGCTCTGCTATCCTCTGATATGGGTCAGTCATAAGTGACAATATGGCATTTTCTCTTTTCACCTCCTGGTTCTTGAACACAAGATGTTGAACATTTCCTGAGGGCAACCCTACCAATTTAGTGAGACTCTTGCTATGTCCCCTAGCAAGAGTGTCCTCCCTTTGGAGGCCAGGACTTCTAAATCTTCAGAGATTAGAGTTGCAGGCCTGAGAAAGACTAAATGTACCAGTAGGTCATTGGGAAGGATGGTCAGCATAGCCACTCCTGCTCCAACTCCTTGGTTCCTGAACTGAACCAAGCCTTTGGAGATGGTATATTCTGAGATTGGGAGGCATTTCTGCCCTGTAGGTTGGGCAGGAAAATATTAGGCTCTCATTCTAAGAGTGCTGCTTACTTTCCACATGAGCAAATCCCATTAGACAAAGTGGGCACAGTGACTAATTCTGAGCAGATGTCAAGTTGACTTAAATGACTGAGGCACAGAGTACCTGTGCCTCAGTTCAGTTTTCTTACTGAAAAGAGAAAATCATCACACAATGCTCTTTAATTTGAAAAGTCACTCTGTCCTAAACTTTGGTATCTCTTGCTTTCAAGATGATTCTTCCAGGCTGGCACTTCATTATTCTAAGAAACTGGGGTACATGAACTGATCTTCTGTTTGGATGGTCATAGGCTTTGTGCTACCCCTCCTTCTCTAGTCAAAGCCTGTGCTGTGTGGGATTCCATGTCTAGAGATCAGTCACTCCACGAGTCCCTGCATTATCGTGATGGCTGATGCGCTGCAGGCAGCAAAGGCGATTCCATACCGGGGAAAAAAGTGTCTATATTTGTGAAGATAAATCACCAGTACCTTTAGGAGGGAAAAGATTGGCTGTATTCAACTGGATAGCAAGTTGCTGATTGGTTTTCTTGAAGAACAGCATCTTATCAGAGGTCCAGAGTTGGGTTCATTGCTGAAAAGTTACACACTCAGGAGCAGCAATATCTATTTTTGATAAACAGGGTTCCATCTGTTAAGTCCATGCATGAGTTTTCTTTCTACTTCACTACTTTCACTCTGTTCATGTGATTATCTTGTCACTTATGGAGAGTCCTGTAATGGAATTTGGCTATTGTCATTGGCTGAACCATTTCTTCTTTGGTATTTCAATGTTTTTCTGTGAAGATCCTGGGTTTTAATAACATATGATAGAAGCATCTTTACACTATATGCTCATTCTCTTATGTCCATTCACAAACCTCTTCCACACATCTCCTTGTTTCTAGTGCAACTGCCCTATTTTTTTTTCCAGTTCATTGGCTACATGACTTTTTATTTCATGTAGGTTTTGAACAGCACTTTTCCTGGCTGCCTATCTCCTTCACCCTGAGGACACTGTGCTTTATCCATCATTTCCACCACTTCCCATTTCGAGGTCCCTTACATGGTGATGGTAGTTGAGGCCATCTAAATTCTGTTGTTGAAATTCCTTTATTATTTTTGGGCTCCATCATTGCCATGGTCATTAATGAGCTTAGATCTATGTCTAGAATTATAGCTTCAGGAACTAGAGACACAGTTGCTTACTGGAATTTAATACTGAAAAATAATCACTTCAATCTTCTTTTTCTTTCATACACTAAATCATAGTTTTCCAGTGGTAAAAGAAAAGTGCATATCCTGTCATGTTTTCTACAAGTAAAATTATGAAGTCTTATGACTTGAAGAGTCCTCAGGAGACCTATTTTCTCTATTTTACTGCCAGGGGTTCTGTGGTTCGGAATCTTTTCCATGTAATGGCACACAAAGAAAGTGAAAATACTCTAAAGAGACTGAATATAGTAGATGGAGAAGGCTGTTCACGACTTGATGTTACAGAATCACAGTTCTGATTCCACAGGTCCTGCTCAGCTGCGCTGACAGGGAATCAGTAAGTGGATACATATAATCCACATGTCATGGCACCACTGATTGAGAAACTATGCCCAGCAAGACCATATCAGTCATTTCACAAACATCAGGTAACACATTTCAAGACTATCCCAACATTTTTTTTCCAACTTTTAAACTCAAAAAGTTTTCCCTTAGTTTTTTAAGTTTATTTATCTTAATCAAAGGATAATTGATTTATAACATTGTGTTGGTTTCTGCCATACATCAGTATGAATCAATCCTAGGTATACCTATGTCTCCTCCCTCTTGAACATCCCTCCTACCTCCCATCCCATCCCACCCCACATCCCATCCCACCCATCTAGGTTGTCACAGAGGCCAGGTTTGAGTTCCCTGAATCACACAGCAAATTCCCACCAGCTATCTATTTTACACATGGCAGTGTATGTATGTATTTCCATGCTGCTTTCTCCATTGTCCCACCCTCTCCCTCTCCCACCTGCCCATGTCCATAAGTCTGTTCTCTACATCTGTGTCTCCACTGCTGCCCTGAAAATAGGTTCATAAGTACCATCTTTCTAGTTTCCATATATATGAGTTAAAATACAATATTTGTTTTTCTCTTTCTGACTTACTTCACTCTGTATAACAGACTCTAAGTTCATGTACCTCATTAACGCTGACTCAAATGTGTTTCTTTTTATGGCTGAGTAATATTCCATTGGAAGGACTGATGCTGAAGCTGAAACTCCAATACTTTGGCCACCTCATATGAAGAGTTGACTCATTGGAAAAGACTGTGATGCTGGGAGGGATTGGGGGCAGGAGGAGAAAGGGACAACAGTGGATGAAATGGCTGGATGGCATCACTGACATGATGGGTGTGAGTTTGGATAAACTCGATGGACATGAGTCTGAGTGAACTCCGGGAGTTGGTGATGGACAGGGAGGCTTGGCGTGCTGTGATTCATGGGATCGCAAAGAGTCAGACACGGCTGAGTGACTGAACTGAACTGAATTGAATATTCCAATGTATACATGTCCCACAGTTTCTTTATCCATTCATCAGTTCATAGACAACTAGGTTTCTTCTATGTCCTAGCTATTGTAAATAGTGCTGCAATGAACATTGGGGTACACGTCTTTTTCAGTTTTGGTTTCCTCAGGGTATATGCCCAGCCGTAGGATTGTATCCTGATATTATTAATTCAATAAGCATCTATGTAGTAGGCACTTTCATACTCTGGACAGTGACAATGATGCTGCAGTGAACCTATCTATGTCCAGTTGTCTGAATCTCCCTGATGACCTCATCTTTCTCAAGCTCCTGGGAAGGTTAGCAGTTTGCAGCTCATAGATGAGTCTATCTTCAGGGAATTGCCCTCAGCACAAGGGGGATACCTTACTCATAGTTAAGTCACTCCTTCCCTAGGGGCAACTCAAACACAGTGTTCAATAAGGGAAGCAGCTAAGAAGCTATCGACTTGAGCCAGCTCTGAAGAGTCATCCTGGCTCCAGGGCTCTCTGCAGGATCAGCAGAGGGCTCTGTTACAACGTCAGCCTGGTTCTACATCTCCCTCTTCTTAGACTCACTCACCTCCCCAACAAAGCTTTAAGTGAGGAGGATCTCTGTTTCAGTGTCTGTTTCCATCTTAGGCTCATTTCCCAGGAAACAAAAATAAATAAGGCTTAGAGTGATCTCCAGGAAGCTTAGAATACAGAGGAGGAATAGCAGGCAGAAATGCCAATATTATCAACATGAAGGATGCCATAGTGAATGTGTAAATAAGATATATTGAAGCTCAAGATTTGAGTGAGGAATGCTACCTAATATATTGCATGAAAGGTGACACTGAAGGCCTCTGGGAAGCAGAACAGTTTTATGCTCTGTGTCACTATTTTCATGGCCAGGTTATGAGATGTGTGCATGCTAACTGACTTCAGCTGTGTCTGACTCTTTGAGACCCTATGGATTGTAACTCAGATGACCATTATATATACTACTGTGAGCAAGAATCCATTGGAAGAAATGGTGTAGGCCTCATAGTCAATGAAAGAGTCTGAAATGCAGTTCTTGGGTGCAGTCTCAAAAATGACAGAATGATCTCTGTTTGTTTCCAAGGTAAACCATTCAATATCACAGTAATCCAAGTCTGTGCCCCAACCAAGAATGCTGAAGAAGCTGAAGTTGAGCTGTTCTATGAAGACCTACAAGACCTTCTAGAACTAACAACCAAAAAAAAAGATGTCCTTTTCATCAAAGGGGACTGGAATGAAAAAGTAGGAAGTCAAGAGATACCTGGGGTAACAGGCAAGTTTGGCCTTAGAGTACAAAATGAAACAGGTCAAAGGCTAACAGAGTTTTTCCAAGAGAATGTACTGGTCAGAGCAAACACCCTCTTCCAACAACACAAGATACAACTCTACACATTGAAATCACCAGATGGTGAAGACTGAAATCAGATTGATTATATTCTTTTCAGTCAAAGAAGGAAAAGCTCTATACAGTCAGCAAAAACACATCCAGGAGCTGACTGTGGCTCAGATCATGAACTCCTTATTGCAAAATTCAGACTTAAATTGAAGAAAGTATGGAAAACCATTAAACCATTCAGGTATGACCTAAATCAAATCCCTTACGATTATACAGTGGAAGTGACAAATAGATTCAAGGGATTAGATCTGATAGAGAGTTCCTGAAGAACTTGGGGCTGATGACATTTTACAGAAAGCAGTCATCAAGACCATACCCAAGAAAAAGAAGTGCAAAAAGGCAGAATGGTTGTTTGATAAGGCCTTACAAATAGCTGAGAAAAGAAGAGAAGCTAAAGATGAAGAGAAAAGGAAAGATATACCCATCTGAATATAGAGTTACAAAGAACAGCAAGGAGAGATAATAAAGCCTTCCTCAATGGTTTTGAAGTAACTTTGGGCAGCCTGTATATTGGAGCTCTCTTGTGTTGCTGGAGAATTTGCATGGTATGTCTTGCTCTGGAACTTGTTGGCCCTTGGTGGTGCTTGGTTTTAGTGCAGGTATGGAGGTGTTTGATGAGCTCCTGTCAATTAATGTTCCCTGGAGTCAAGAGTTCTCTGGTGTTCTCAGGGTTTGGACTTAAGCCTCCTGCTTCTGGTTTTCAGTCGTATTTTTACAGTAGTCTCAAGACTTCTCCTTTTATACAGCACCATTGATAAAACATCTAGGTTAAAGATGAAAAGTTTTTCCACAGTTCGATGCATGATACTGGATGCTTGGGGCTGGTGCACTGAGATGACCCAGAGGGATGGTACGGGGAGGGAGGTGGGAGTGGGGTTCAGGTTGGGGAACACGTGTATACTTGTGGCGGATTCATGTTGATGTATGGCAAAACTGATGCAATATTGTAAAGTAATTAGCCTCCAATTAAAATAAATTTATATTAAAAAAGGAGAAAGCTTCCCTCAGTGATCAATGCAAAGAAATAGAGGAAAACAATAGAATGGGAAAGACTAGAGATGTCTTCAAGAAGATTAGAGATAACAAGGGAAATTTTCATGAAAAGATGGGCACAATGAAGGACAGAAATGCTATGGGCCTAACAGAAACAGAAAATATTAAGAAGAGGTGGCAACAATACACAGAAGAACTATACAAAAAAGATCATCATGACCCAGATAACCATGATGGTGTGATCACTCACCTAGTGCCAGACATCCTGGAATGCAAAGTCAAGTGGGCCTTAGGAAGAAGCATTACTATGAACAAAACTAGTGGAGGTGATCAGATTCCAGTTGAGCCATTTCAAATCTTAAAAGATGATGCTGTTATAGTGCTACACTCAAAATGCCAGAAAATTTGGAAAACTCAGCAGTGGCCACAGGACTGGAAAATGTCAGGTTTCATCCCAACCCCAAAGAAAGTCAATGCCAAAGAATGTTCAAACTACTACACAACTGCACGCATCTCACATACTAGCATGGAGAAGGCAATGGCACCCTACTCCAGTATTCTTGCCTGGAAAATCCCATGGACAGAGGAGCCTGAAAGGCTGCAGTCCATGGGGTTGCACAGAGTTGGACACGACTGAAATGACTTAGCAGCAGCAGCACACACTAGCAAAATAATGCTCAAAATTCTCCAAACCAGGCTACAACAGTACATGAAGGTGGGTTTAGAGAAGGCAGAGGAGTCAGAGATCAAATTGTCAACATCCAGTGGATCATCAAAAAAGCAAAAGAGTTCCAGAAAAACATTTCCTTCTGCTTTATTGACTATGCCAATGCCTTTTACTATGTAGATCACAACAAACTGTGGAAATTCTTCAAGAGATGGGAATACAAGACCACCTGACCTGCTTCTTGAGAAATCTGTATGCAGGTCAAGAAGCAACAGTTAGAACTGGACATGGAACAGACTGACTTCAAATAGGGAAAGGATTACATCAAAGCTGTATATTATTACCCTGCTTACTTAACTTATATGCAGAGTACATCATGCAAAATGCCGGGATGGATGGAGCACAAACTGGAATCAAGATTTCCAGGAGAAATATCAATAACCACAGAAACATAGATGACATCACCCTTATGGCAGAAAGTGAAGAATAACTAAAGAGTCTCTTGATGAAAGTTAAAGAGGAGAGCGAAAACGTTGGCTTAAAACAGCATTCAGAAAACTAAGGTCATGGCTTCTGGTCCCATCACTTCATGGCAAATAGATAAGTAAGCAGTGGAAACAATGTCAGACTTTCTTTCCTTGGACTCTATAATCATTGCAGATTGTGACATTAGCCCTGAAATTAAAAGATGCTTACTCCTTGGAATAAAAGCTATGACCAACCTAGACAACATATTAAAAAGCAGAGACATTACAACACAGGTCCCTCTAGTCAAAGCTATGGTTTTTCCATTAGTCAGGTATGGATGTGAGAGTTGGACCATAAAGAAAGCTGAGCACCAAAGAATTGCTTTTGAACAGTGATGTGGAGAAGTCTCTTGAGAGACCCTTGGACTGCAAGGAGATCCAACCAGTCTATCCTAAAGGAAATCAGTCCTGAATATCCTTTGGAAGGACTGATGCTGAAGCTGAAACTCCAATGCTTTGGTTACCTGATGTGACAAACTGACTCAATGGAAAATACTCTGATGCTCGGAAAGATCGAAGGAAGTAGGGTAAGGGCACGATGGAGGATGAGATTGTTGGATAGCATCACCCACTCTATGGACATGAGTTTGAGCAAATCCCGGGAGTGGTGAAGGACAGGTAAGCCTGGCGTGCTGCAGTCTATTGGGTCGCAAAGAATCGGACATGGCTGAGCAACTGAACTAACTGAACTAGTAGATTGTAGCCTGTCAGGCTCCTTTGTCCACTAGATTCACCAGTCAAGAATACTGGAATAGACTTCCATTCCCTCCTCCAGTGGGTTCTCCCAACCCAGGGATCAAATTAGTGTCTCTTATGTCTCCTGCATAGGCTGGCAGTTTCTTTACTACTAGCACCACCTAGAACACCCAGGGTATGACAATGCAAGCTAAAAAAATATTCAGTGAATTGATGATGTAGGGATAGTATAAAATTTATCATTTTATTATTTATCATTTAAGTCACATTATCAGTTTAAGGGAAAGTCTGATGATATGGGATGTTGGTGGTTAGTCTTAAATAATAAAAGTGAAAGTGTTAGTTGCTTAGTTTTGTCAGACTCTTTACCACCCTGTTGACTGTAACCCACCAGGCAACTCAGTCCATGGGATTCTTCAGGCAAGAATACTGGAGTCGGTTGCCATTTCCTTCTCCAGGGATCTTCTTGACCCAGATATTGAACCTGATTGCAGGAAGATTGTTTACCATCTGAGCCACCAGGGAACCCCTAAATAATAAACAGGACTTCAGTAGACAGAAAGTGGTAAAAGCCCATTTCAGGCATTGAGGGCAACATATTTAAAACCCCATTTCGATGTATTTTCAGACAGATAACTGTAGTTTGAATTACTCCATTGAGGAGATGAAACTGATGTGGGAGGTAAGGGCTAGACTGGCAATATTGGCCTATCATGTCAAGTTACACACCAAGAGATTTTTTTAAAATTATTTCCATCACAAAGTTTTAAAATATACATTAAATGAGTTGTAGTATTAGTTTACGTAATTGTTTTCTGTAGTAACACAGAGTTCTCAGAAAAAAATTGGCTTAAGTGAGTTTGAAATGCTTCCTTCTCAGTATCAGTTCAAGGTCAGTGGTACAGACTGGCAAGATGTCTGGCCTTTAGAGACACAGCTTCCTTCAGATTTTTGCTCTGCTTTCCCCTAATTTATATACTGGAAGCTAGGACACTGCCATGTCTGTGATATAATGTAGGAAAGAGGGAATAGAGGAAGAACAAAAATTTTAAAAATGCTCTAAGGTTAAACCTGAAGTGGGCAGTCATTTTAAGAGGGTAACAGGCAAGAAGGCCAGGGGTCTCCAAACTGAGAAAATAGCTTGCAAGTGTCAGACATTTTTATCTCTTTTAAGGGGCAGAAGGAAACAAACTATCGATATTTTTTCCTTATCTGTACAAATTTAAAAGGAGGTTTCTCTTAAAATTCTGTGTTGCCATAGTGACACCTGGTTTCACCTGAAGTTAACCAATGCCTTTTTCTTATGGAAATGTTTATCTTAAGCTATGCTAATGTACTATGCATTTACCCCAAACTCTGTCTTCAAGTCGTTCAACCTTTTGGCTCAGAATCTACTTGATAAACCAGTATGTTATACTCAGATATTGTTCCTCTAATCTATGTAAATGAAACTATTTGTATGGTGATCTGCCCTTCTTCAAGATTCAAGTTAATCATTTTATGGCCCAAGATGAATCATTTGGTGCCAAGATTATCCCAAAATGCATCTTATGGGTGAGGGCCTGGTGGTATTCTGAGTTTTAAGACATTCCTTTCCTTCATTAACAGACTGCTGGTGACTATATAATATCCAGCTGAAGACTAGCAGGGGGGTACACTTTATGCCCCCTTTTGATGCCTATGTCAGAAGTTTCTCTATCTCCTTTATACTTTAATAAAACTTTATTACACAAAAGCTCTGAGCGATCAAGCCTCGTCTCTGGCCCCGGATTGAATTCTTCTCCTCCAGGGGCCAAGAATCCCGGCGTCGTGATTCAACAACAACCTTTCAATTTCTGCTCACATGCTTTGTGACATTGAACCCAGGAACATGACATGTGTATTTGTGAGAGCTCATGGATGACTATGGCCCTATATGGCCCTAACCTACTAAGGTAGAGATAGAGGTGTTAAATTTTTAAAAAATAATGCAGAAAGAGGACAAAGGACACCATTTAAAATTCAGTAGGTTCCATCATGGCTGCCAATGTTTTAAAACTTGTGGATTTCACATCTTAAGTGAGATTTCTAGCTTCTATTGAAAAGCATGTGTTAGTTTCTCAATCATGTCTGACTGCGATCCCATGGACTATAGTCCCCCAAGATCCTCTGTTTGTGGAATTTTCCAGGCAAGAATACTAGAGTGGATTGCCATTCCCTTCTCCAGGGGATCTTCCTGACCCAGGGTTTGAACCTGGGTCCCCTGCATTGCAGGCAGATTCTTTATTGTCTGAGCCACCAGAGAAGTCCTATTGAAAAATAGGCCACATTTTTGTCCAGCATAAGCCAGCTAGTTCTGGTAGATGTCATCATCCTCAGGGTATATAGTTCTTGGTTTAACATGGGCATAAGTAAAGAACAAAGTAGATAAGCAAAGACAATCTTTATATAGTTAAAAGACAATGCATAAAATTTTCTTATAAACCATATTATAACTGAAATTGCAATAAATGAATAAATAATCTTTAATAAAATTTTGTGAATTAAAAAAGACTAGCTTATCAAGCAGTGTTTTAAAATGTACTTATATATTAATTAAAGACACATAAAGTAAAAAAGGAATAGAAAATACATTTTTAAATCATGGAGCATATATAGTAGTTTTTTAATCCCCCACTCCTCAATTATATATCTTTAGCAAGAATAAGCATTTGGAAATATAAGTTAAATTATAAATACCATTGCTCAGAATGTGAAGATACAGTTTAAATTTTACTAGACATGTTGTTAAAACATTTAAACCATCTGTGTCATTTACTCTAGCGAATAATGATAGCACAGATTAAAAAAACTGTGCATGATTTTTACATCTACTCTACATAACATAGGAGAGAGCTGCAGGTACGGCTTGGCATTCTCCTTCACACAACTATGGTCTATAATCTGGCACCATGTTCACTTTAGTTTTGTATAAAGATATGGGCAAGAATCCCAACATAACTGACAGTTACAGAAATGCTGTCTTCAAGAGGAAGCCTTACAGTACTTAAGAACATAATGTACAGGCCACTCAAGCATCAGTTGTTTTGTAAAGTATGAAACTGTGTAGGTTGATGCAGAAACCGTCCTGAATTTGATTAGGCTCACTCAGCATTGAACCAGTACCTTGTAACATCCTTGAGCAAACTTTTCATGTCCCCCAAGGAACAATTTTATGAAAAGTTGTCCACCTCACACAGGAATCTGAGGTCTATGCATCAACAGGTTTTAATAGCTCACTCTCAGCCCACCAAGCCCAAATTCAGTTGACCAAATTTGAATCATTTTTACAATAAACATCATTTCTTAGTGACAGTACTTATGTCCTACGTTTAACTTAAACCATTAGGTTTCCAAGGAAACAATGCTAAGAGAAGTAATTCTGAGGTCATTCTTTCCACAGAAAAATAATTTAGACTTGCTGTTAACTCTTCTCTTCAAGCACCCATTTAATTATATATGTGTAGCTATAGTTTTGACAAGACTTATGGTGTTAAAAATACTTTAGAAATGGAACCTATGACAGTCTGAGGAACCTGAATCTTGAATCATCTTATAATTCTGATGAGAAGAATGTTTTTTTTATTTTATTTTTAAATTAATTTATTTCTTTTAATTGGAGACTAATTACTTTACAATATTGTAGTGATTTTTGCCATACATTGACATGAATCAACCGTGGGTATCCATGTTTCCCTCTTCCCAGATCCCCCTGCCACCTCCCTCCTCATCCCAACCCTCTGGGTTGTCCCAGTGCACTGACTTTGAGTGCCCTGTTTCCTGCATCACACTTGGACTGGTCATCTGTTTCACATATGGTAACATACATGTTTCAATGCTATTCTCTCGAATCATCCCACCCTTGCCTTCTCCCACAGAGTCCAAAAGTTGTTCTTTATATCTGTGTCTCTTTTGCTGTCTCACATATAGGGTCATCGTTACCATCTTTCTAAATTCCATATATATGTGTTAATATACTGTATTGGTATTTTTATTTCAGACTTACTTCATTCTGTAAAATAGGCTCCAGTTTCATCCAACTCATTAGAACTGATTCAAATGCACTCTTTTTAATAGCTGAATAATATTCCATTGTGTACATGAAGAATCTTGAAAATATTAGGACGCATCAGTCAATATTTTGGATTTGTATAAATAACCTCCTGTATTCCTCATTACCTCATACTACTTGTGCAAAATCATCATCATAGACTTCTTTGTTTCATTGTGTTTGGTAGATAATAAGCATGATGTTACTTAGGACTAAGATCAGAGTGCATTTGATTCTTTACTGTTAGCGGTAAAGCCAAACCATTTTGTTCTCTAACCCTCCTTCTACCATAACTGCATTGCCAGGGTGTGTGCGTGCATGTGTGTGTGTACTTAGAAAATTAAGGTAATATTTAATCAAATAAAGAAGATTTAGGAGTTCTGAAGTTTAGTTTTAACTCTTCTTAGACTTAGAAGATGACTTCTGGCAAAATGGTATCCCTGCTTTAAGGTACTTTGGACTACTTTGGGGAAAACTAATTCACAGGCCAAGTTTCTGAGATGAGTGTGAGAACACTGATGGAGCAAGGAAAACAACCTGGAACATCCTCTATGTTGTTATACATAATTTTAACCTGAGTTAAATTCAATACTTTGTGTACTGGGAAGGTTAGAGAGGTAATTGTTGAGCGTGTTTGCAAGTCTGCACAAACATAGGCACACATGTTTCCACAATGTTCTGCTTTGTTTATTACATTTTTTAGTCTGTATGGGCAGGTGCTTTATGCTGAGGTCAGTCTCTCCCTTGCAAGGTTGCTGCAAAAGCTTTTTAACAGAATCTGACATTTGGCAATGATTGCAGCTGGCTGTTTCATTTTAACTGCCTTTTGATATTCCAGGAGTCACTGCCCCCAGAAGAATCTGCTGCTAACATACATATCACTTTCAGAAACAGCACTTGAATGAAGGGAATAAGGTACCCTGTGGTGCTTGTATATCTGTGAATTCCTTCTTAAAGTGAGTCTAATAAAGGGGAAGATACACAAAGGGGATGAAATTAGATGAAGAAAAGAGACTAATGTTATAATAGTTTTCCTTCTGAGACTTGCTTCACTTTCTCTGTCAGCTTACTTTGGAAGGGGAGTCTTTCACTTTACTTGACTTTGGAATCAGTTGGGTTAAGCTAACTGCTGGAATATATCAACCACAAAATCAAATGGATTTATTTAGTCCTTGTTTGCATCAAGTCCCAACAGTGATGAGAGAAGGCTTTGCTTCACACATTCATGCAGGGACCCATTCTGAATGCCACTATTCAGGGAAAAAAGGCCCCAGAGAGGAAGAGAGACCATGGATACAAGCACGGATGGTTTTTATGGGGGCTGATTCCCAGACCACATGCCTCTGTGGGTCTAAGGCACAGTCACCATGAATTGCAAGGGCTCTGGGAAATGTGCTCTAGTTTGTGCCCAGAAGAAAAAGAAAATGTGTTTTGGCCAACACGGAAATTTCTGCTCCATCTTATGACATGCTTTCTTAAATTTCTTCTTCAGTTAATGGTTACTCCTTCAGAGTGTTGACGGCTGCTTCTTTTGAAAACCTACTCTAAACATCAGTTATCTGGATGATACTTCTGTTCTTCACTACAGCTTTTAATCATAGTTTTTTACAATTATTTATTTGTTTGTCTGCATCAGGTCTTAGTCACGGCACATAGGATCTTCCTTGCGTCATGTGGGATCTTTCATTCCCACCCATGGACTCTCTAGTTGCAGCACATGGCATCCAGAGAGTGCAGGCTCAGCCGTCGTGGTGTGAGGGCTGAGTTGCTCTGCAGCATGTGGGAACGCAGTTCTTGAGCAGAGACTGAACCTGCGCTCCTCGCATTGCAAGGCAGTCCCCCAAACACTGGACTATCAGGGAAGCCTCCTAAAAATTTTTGAAATTTTCTTCTGAATCACACATCATGAATTTCTTCTCTCCCTCCCCGCTTCCTTTCTTTCTGTTTTTCTTCCCTATTTTTATTTTGTTTTATTTTTTAATCTCTGTCTTACATATAGATGGTGATGTTTGTGCGTACTTAGTCATGTCCAATTCTTTGTGACCGGATGAACTGTAGCCCGTCAGGCTCCTCTGTTCACTGGGTTCTCCAAGCAAGTATACTGGAGTGGGTTGCCATTTCCTCCTCCAGGGAATCTTCCTGACTTAGGGATTGAACTTGTGTCTCTTGTGTCTTTTTACATCGGCAGGTAGATTCTTTACCACTGTGCCACCCGGGAAGCCTTACATGTAGAAGGCTTGCTCAAATATTTGATCATTTTTGTTTGTAAATTCGTGCTTAAGGACAAGTTACTAAAAGTCAGTTGGATTCTGCACATATGCATGGACCATCAACTGGGAGACTGTAAGAAACTTTGTCAGAAAACAAGCATAACTCTGTGTGTGTGTGTGTGTGTGTGTGCACGCGCGTGTGCATGCACATGCACGCGCATGCGCACAATGTTTGTATGCATGTGCATTAGTAAAGAGGGTTTTGCAGCTTTCTATCATCCTTGGAAAGAAATGGAGCCAGTGGGGTAAGAATGGGGGTCTGATCATCCTATATCTAGACATTTTGTAAACCTTCTCTTTGAAGTATGGCATCTTTCCAACTACTTTAGCTGTAAGGGAAATTACTCTGGCCTTTTTAAGCTGAAGGAATTTAACACAGAAGACTTTTTGTCTAGAAAAATACATTGGGAAGATTGGAGAAGTAGTTCCAGGTAAGGTTCTCAAAAGTGATCCCTAGGAAAACACTCCAGAACTAGCCTATGAAAGGATGCACAATATGTTACTCTTAAGAAGGTGAGGAATCAGGCATTTATTACTGTCCCTGTTGACCCCAGGACTAAACTCTCTAACAGCATCCTGGGATCAGGAAAACAGAGCCAGAGACTTTATTGCAATATCAAGAAGCAGGAATCAAGAGGCCACCTCAATGTTGATTCTAGAACCATCTGTACCTGCTGGGCTAACAATGGAATTCACACACCCAGTGACTGGATATGGAAGCTAGTTAGCAGCCTTGGGAAATCACTAACTTCTTCTGCCTATGTGTGTCATCAGAGATGAAGAAGCAAGACAGCTTTGGCCTGTACAATGAACCTCAGCTGCAAGGAAGTCTAGCAGAGGTATTTTCTAGCTTCCCAACTTCTAAAATGCAAGATGGTATGTGTACTAACCAAATCCTCTCTAATCTGTGTAGCTTCCTAGTTAAACTTTTTTAGGACAGGCTGAGGAAGTGTTGTGAAGTCCTTAATTTTTTTTTAATGGTACTTTAACAACTTAACAGTCACTAATTTTATCTTGGCCATGCCGCATGGCTAGCAGGATCTTAGTTCCCCACTGTGCCCCTGCAGTGGAATCACAGTGTATTAACTACTGGACCTCTAGGGAAGTCTCAGAATGTGAAGTTCTAGTTGCTCTTCTATCCAGGAGAATTTCACCAGTCTTCCTAATTCATCTTACTGCCTCATTTGTAAATTTTTCAGTAAATGATTTTTGTGGTATTTTTCCTAGAGTTCTCTACACGAACAAATTGTTCTTATTGACGTCACTCTGCTTATTTAACTTCTATGCAGAGTACATCATGAGAAACGCTGGGCTGGAAGAAACACAAGCTGGAATCAAGATTGCCGGGAGAAATATCAATAACCTCAGATATGCAGATGACACCACCCTTATGGCAGAAAGTGAAGAGGAACTAAAAAGCCTCTTGATGAAAGTGAAAGAGGAGAGTGAAAAAGTTGGCCTAAAGCTCAACATTCAGAAAATGAAGATCATGTCATCTGGTCCCATCACTTCATGGGAAATAGTTGGGAAAACAGTGGAAACAGTGTCAGACTTTATTTTTCTGGGCTCCAAAATCACTGCGGATGGTCACTGCAGCCATGAAATTAAAAGACGTTTATTCCTTGGAAGGAAAGTTATGACCAATCTAGATAGCATATTCAAAAGCAGAGACATTACTTTGCCGACTAAGGTCCATCTAGTCTAGGCTATGGTTTTTACAGTGGTCATGTTTGGATGTGAGAGTTGGACTGTGAAGAAAGCTGAGCACTGAAGAATTGATGCTTTTGAACTGTGGTGTTGAAGAAGACTCTTGAGAGTCCCTTGGACTGCAAGGAGATCCAACCAGTCCATTCTGAAGGAAATCAATCCTGGGATTTCTTTGGAAGGAATGATGCTAAAGCTAAAACTCCAGTACTTTGGCCACCTCATGTGAAGAGTTGACTCATTGGAAAAGACTGTGATGCTGGGAGGGATTGAGGGCAGGAGGAAAAGGGGACAACCGAGGATGAGATGACTGGATGGCATCACTGACTCGATGGATTTGAGTTTGAGTGAACTCTGGGAGATGGTGATGGACAGGGAGGCCTGGCATGCTGCGATTCATGCAGTTACAAAGAGTCGGACACGACTGAGCAACTGAACTGACTGACTGACTGAATGACCTCAGCCTTATGGCACTTAGTATCCGGTTTCCCAGCCTCCTACCTCTTTCATGTGCTTTTTATCTTCCAGAAGTTATTGACCACACTTGCAGTTGCCATTTGCTGTTTATCTCTTGATAGTGTTGTCCTGGTAGAGAGAAAGAATTTTAATTGCATTACCCTTATTTAGTGGGACTTCAAAAGAAAACAGAGATAAATGTGCTAAACAAAATAAGTTTAATCTAAAGTACAGTCAAATTTTTTTGCTATCTTTACTTTTTCTTAGGTGATCTATTTTTAGTCTACAGGTCATAAATATCATACACATGGCAATATCTCCCAAATTTATATCTTCACCCATGAGTTCACTACAGAATTTCTAATTCATATATCCCTCTGCTTACTCGGCATGCCCTCCTAAATATTTAAAATATATAATGAATATAACTGCATAAAAATAGAATTATTGATTATGTTCTATTCTTTCCTGTTTTATTTCGTAACATCCAAAAGATGTACAGACAGACAGTTAAGGGGGCTTGGGTTCCAGCTCTTTTGATAAAACTTTCTAATTATTACAGTATGAATCTTATTGTTTCTCAATGGGAAAATATTCCTTGTGTTTCAGCTTAAGATATAGATTGTAGTGTTTAAAATTCCTCAAAGCCAATCTTTTCAAAAGACACACACCTTGAACATTTTGCTTTTGCATTTTTTACTCAAGATAAAAGAAGTATTCTTCATCTATAAAATAAGTCACAATTCTGTAGATAATTAACACCCTTTGGCCACCTCATAAGAAGAGTTGACTCATTGGAAAAGACCCTGATGCTGGGAGGGATTGGGGGCAGGAGGAGAAGGGGACGACAGAGGATGAGATGGCTGGATGGCATCACCGACTCGATGCACATGAGCTTGAGTGAACTCTGAGAGTTGGTGGCAGACAGGGAGCCCTGGCATGCTGTGATTCATGGGGTAGCAAAGAGTCAGACATGACTGAGCGACTGAACTGAAATGAACTGACAAATTATTATTTTGCACTTAATTTAAAATTTAATTTTATTTCATTTATTTTTATTTTTTAAAGGCTCATTTCTCATTTATGTAACTGTTGAGTGTGTTCTGATACATATATTTTTATGGAGTACAATTGATTTACAGTGTTGTGTTGGTTTCATGTATACAGCAAAATGAAATCAGTTATGCATATACATATATCAACTCTTTTTCAGGTTTTTTTCCTATATAGATCATTAGGGTATTGAGTAAAGTTCCCTCTGCTATAAAGTTCAGTTCAGTGACTCAGTCGTGTCTGACTATTTGTGATCCCATGGCCTCCCTGTCCATCACCAACTACTGGAGTTCACACATACTCACGTCCATCGAGTCAGTGATGCCATCCAGCCATCTCATCCTCTGTTGTCCCCTTCTCCTCCTGCCCCCAATCCCTCCCAGCATCAAAGTCTTTTCCAGTGAGTCAACCCTTTGCATGAGGTGGCCAAAGTACTGGAATTTCAGCTTTAGCATCATTTCTTCCAAAGAAATCCCAGGGCTGATCTCCTTCAGAATGGACTGGTTGGATCTCCTTACACTTCAAGGGACTCTCAAGAGTCTTCGCCAACACCACAGTTCAAAAGCATCAATTCTTTGGCACTCAGCCTTCTTCACAGTCCAACCATCACATCCAAACATGACCACTGGAAAACCCATATCCTTGACTACATGGACCTTAGTCAGCAAAGTAATGTCTCTGCTTTTGAATATGCTGTCTAAGTTGGTCATAACTTTTCTTCCAAGAAGTAAACGTCTTTTAATTTCATGGCTGCAATCACCATCTGCAGTGATTTTGGAGCCCAGACAAATAAAGTCTGACACTGTTTCCACTGTTTTCCCATCTATTTCCCATGAAGTGATGGGACTGGATGCCATGATCTTCGTTTTCTGAATGTTGAGCTTTAAGCCAACTTTTTCACTATCCTCTTTCACTTTCATCAAGAGGCTTTTGAGTTCCTCTTCACTTTCTGCCATAAGGGTGGTGTCATCTGCATATCTGAGGTTATTGATATTTCTCCCAGCAATCTTGATTCCAGCTTGTGTTTCTTCCAGCCCAGCGTTTCTCATGATGTACTCTGCATATAAGGTAAATAAGCAGGGTACAGCCTTGACGTAGTCCTTTTCCTATTTGGAACCAGTCTGTTGTTCCATGTCCAGTTCTAACTGTAGTTTCCTGACCGCATACAGATTTCTCAAGAGGCAGGTCAGGTTGTCTGGTATTCCCGTCTCTCACAGAATTTTCCACAGTTTATTGTCATCCACACAGTCAAAGGCTTTGGCATAGTCAATAAAAAGGAAGTAGATGTTTTTCCGGAACTCTCTTGCTTTTTCCATGATCCAGCAGATATTGGCAATTTGATCTCTGGTTCCTATGCCTTTTCTAAAACCAGCTTGAACATCAAGAAGTTCATGGTTCACATATTGCTGAAGCCTGCTTGCAGAATTTTGAGCATTACTTTACTAGCGTGTGAGATGAGCACAATTGTACGGTAGTTTGAGCATTCTTTCACATTGCCTTTCTTTGGGATTGGAATGAACACTGAACTTTTCCAGTCCTGTGGCCACTGCTGAGTTTTCCATATTTGTTGGCATATTGAGTGCAGCACTTCACCTCAACATCTTTCAGGATTTGAAATAGCTCACCTGGAATTCCATCATCTCCACTAGCCTTGTTCATAGTGATGCTTTCTAAGGCCCACTTGACTTCACATTCCAGGATGTCTGGCTCTAGATGAGTGATCACACCATCGTGATTATCCGGGTCGTGAAGATCTTTTTTGTACAGTTCTGTGTCTTCTTGCCACCTCTTCTTAATATCTTCTGCTTCTGTTAGGTCCATACCATTTCTGTCCTTTATTGTGCCCATCTTTGCATGAAATGTTCCCTTTGTATCTCTAATTTTCTTGAAGCGATCTCTAGTCTTTCCCATTCTCTTCTTTTCCTCTATTTCTTTACATTGATCCCTGAAGAAGGCTTTCTTATCTCTCCTTGCTATTCTTTGGAACTCTGCATTCAGATGCTTATATCTTTCCTTTTCTCCTTTGCTTTTCACTTCTCTTCTTTTCACAGCTTTCTATAAGGCCTCCCCAGACAGCCATTTTGCTTTTTTGCATTTCGTTTCCATGAGGATGGTCTTGATCCCTGTCTCCTTTACAATGTCATGAACCTCATTCCATAGTTCATCAGGCATTTCATCTATCAGATCTAGGCCCTTAAATCTATTTCTCACTTCCACTGTATAATCATAAGAGATTTGATTTAGGTCATATCTGAATGGTCTAGCAGTTTTCCCTAATTTCTTCAATTTAAGTCTGAATTTGGTAATAAGGAGTTCATGATCTGAGTCACAGTCAGCTGTAGGTTCTAATTAGTTTTCTATTTTATATATAGTAGTGTGTATATCTCAATCCCAATAAAAACAGTGGTTAGATGTCACATAATAGGTGGCAGTGCCTTAAGCATATGCTTATCGTCAGGCCACTTCCATTCTTGTCAAGGGGAGTGTTAACCTTCTCATTTCACACAACAATAAATCTAATTTTAAAACAAGTTTGTTATTATCTTCTGTTCAATGTTACAGACTGATCCTTAGATTTATAGTGAGGACATGTGTTTTATTGCTCTAATTTATTTTGGTCCTGATATCCATCGGAATGAGACTTTGGGTTACAAGCCTCCAGTAAATATTATATAAATATTTTTATTACATAAATTCATACCATCAATAAACAATATTCTTATTTTAAAAATGTGCTTGAAGTCAGAAATAATCTAAAAACTCTATATTTTAGAGGTTAGGTAAGCACAAGCTGGAATCAAGATTACCGGGAGAAATATCAATCACCTCAGATATGCAGATGACACCACCCTGATGGCAGAAAGTGAAGAGGAACTAAAAGCCCCTTGATGAACGTGAAAGTGGATAGTGAAAAAGTTGGCTTAAAGCTCAACATTCAGAAAACAAAGATCATGGCATCCGGTCCCCTCACTTCATGGAAAATAGATGGGGAAACAGTGGAAACAGTGTCAGACTTTATTTTGGGGGCTCCAAAATCACTGCAGATGGTGATTGCAGCCATGAAATTAAAAGACTCCTACTCCTTGGAAGAAAAGTTATGACCAACTTAGACAGCATATTCAAAAGCAGAGGCATTACTTTGCCGACTAAGGTCCGTTTAGTCAAGGCTATGGTTTTTCCAGTAGTCATGTTTGGATGTGAGAGTTGGACTGTGAAGAAAGCTGAGTGCCGAAGAGTTGATGCTTTTGAACTGTGGTGTTGGCGAAGACTCTTGAGAGTCCCTTGGACTGCAAGGAGATCCAACCAGTCCATTCTGAAGGAGATTAGCCCTGGGATTTCTTTGGAAGGAATGATGCTAAAGCTGAAACTCCAGTACTTTGCCACCTCATGCGAAGAGTTGACTCATTGGAAAAGACTTTGATGCTGGGAGGGATTGGGGGCAGGGGGAGAAGGGGACGACAGAGGATGAGATGGCTGGATGGCATCACTGACTCGACGGACGTGAGTCTGAGTGAACTCTGGGAGATGGTGTTAGACAGGGAGGCCTGGCATGCTGCTGTTCATGGGATCGCAAACAGTCGGAGACGACTGAGCGACTGAACTGAAATGAACTGAGGCTTTTAATTAAGTTATAACTTTAATAATGTGAATATAATATATTGAGTATATCAAGAAACATATTGTCATATTTTGGAAAGAATATTTTAACTAAATGATAGAATTACCTTCATGGTAAGGATTCTACATAAGTAAGTTTGGCCAGAACTTCTTCATGATGTTAAAAAACAACATAAGAAGTGTTAAAATATTACAGGAAGAAAATCAAGTCAAATGTGTAGTCAAGATTTTAACATATTTAAAATTTTATCTGAAAATGATGGCAATCTGATTCAAATGGTGTCTTTTTAATGGAGCCACACTGTTTCCTATAAAATTCTAATTAAAATTCTTCTGCAGACTAAATTTTAAAACTATAGAAAATAGACTGGCAAAACACCTACTGGTAAAATCTTGGATGATTCAACGGTATTTATAAGGCAAACAGATATAGATTGAAAATAATCTTCCAAGACTTGAGCACAAAGTGCACTTTGAGTCTACCTGAAAAAGTAGGAGGATGTTGAATACCTTCTTCACCATATAGCATCAGGCTTAAAAATACAGAGTGAGCACTTGCCTGTGTTTCTCACCTCTGAAAATAATTTTAAATCCAGGCAAAGAATAAGAGACACTTTAGATAACTAAGGGAAGAATCAGGTAAACTGCTGGTTTATTCTGGGAGTACAGTTCCTTGATAAAAGGCAGGCATGTGACTTCAGGGAAATCTTTGATAGCAATGCATGCTAGAAAATTATAGTTTTCATTTACTATATATATATACCCAGAGGACTGGGGTGTCACCCCATTGGAAATGAGGCTCAATAGAGATGACTGTCAGAAGTTCCATTAACACAGGATCTTTGTTTTCTTCACTGCTTCAACTCAGTGACTCAAACAGTACCTGGTACATAGTAGTTACTGGTTATATAGATATAGAGAATTGACAGGCAATGTTATTTTCAGCTTCATCCTACTGTATCTCAAAGTAAATCTAAAGGATATGAGACAAACCATGCAATAATTATCATCATCATTACAAGCATCATACTTAGTATAATTACCTAATATTCCTAGAGCTCATGCCTATGTTTTCCTCTAAGAATTTTATGGTTTCTGGTTTTACATTTAGATCTTTAATCCATTTTGAGTTTATTTTTATGTGTGGTGTTAGAAAGTGTTCTATTTTCATTCTTTTACATGTGGTTGACCAGTTTTCCCAGCACCACTTGTTAAAGAGATGGCCTTTTCTCCATTATATATTCTTGCCTCCTTTGTCAAAACACTCTGTGACATAAATCACAGAACAATCCTCTATGACCCACCTCCAAGAGTGGAAATAAAAGCAAAAATAAACAAATGGGACCTAATTAACTTAAAAGTTTTTCATAATGAAGGAAACTATAAGCAAGGTGAAAAGACAGCCTTCTGAATGGGAGAAAATAATAGCAAACGAAGCAACTGATAAAGCAATCTCAAAAATATACAAGCAACTCCTACATCTCAATTCCAGCAAAATAAGTGACCCGATCAAAAAATGGGCCAAAGAACTAAACAGACATTTCTCCAAAGAAGATATACAAATAGCTAACAAACGCATGAAAAGATGCTCAACATCACTCATTATCAGAGAAATGCAAATCAAAACCACAGTGAGATACCATTTCACACCAGTCAGAATGGCTGCTATCCAAAAGTCTACAAGCAATAAATGCTGGAGAGGGTGTGGAGAAAAGAGGAGTCTCTTACACTGTTGATGGGAATGCAAACTAGTATGGCCACTATGAAGAACAGTGTGGAGATTCCTTAAAAAACTGGAAATAGAACTGCCTTATGACCTAGCAATCCCACTGCTGGTCATACACACCTGGGAAACCAGAATTGAAAGAGACACATGTATCCCAATGTTCATCGCAGCACTATTTATAATAGCCAAGACATGGAAGCAACCTAGATGTCCATCAGCAGATGAATGGATAAGAAAGCTGTGGTACATATGCACAATGGAATATTAGCCATTAAAAAGAATACATTTGAATTAGTTCTAATGAGGTGGATGAAACTGGAGCCTATTATACAGAGTGAAGTAAGCCAGAAAGAAAAACACTGATACAGTATACTAACACATATATATGGAATTTAGAAAGATGGTAACAATGACCCTGTATGCAAGACAGCAAAAGAGACACAGATGTAAAGAACATACTGTTGGACTCTGTGGGAGAAGGCGAGGGTGGGTGATTTGAGAGAGTAGTATTGAAACATGTATATTATCATATGTGAAATAGATCACCAGTCCAGGTTCGATGCATGAGGCAGAGTGCTCAGGGCTGGTACACTAGGATGACCCAGAGGGATGGGATGGGGAGGGAGGTGGGAGGTAGAGTCTGGATGGGGAACACATGTACACCCATGGCTGATTCATGTCAATGTATAGCAAAACACCACCATAATATTGTAAAGTAATTAGCCTCCAATTAAATTAAAAAAAATTAAAAAAATTCCTAGAGCTCTGTGGAGAAGGAAATGGCAACCCACTCCAGTGTTCTTGCCTAGAGAATTCCAGGGATGGGGGAGCCTGGTGGGCTGCCATCTATGGGATCACACAGAGTCGGACACGACTGAAGCAACTTAGCAGCAGCAGCAGAGCTCTGTAGTTAGTGCTAGACACTCTGCTGACATTATTTTTTTAAATTTTTTTGTTGTGGTGGTAAAAATCAAATGATATAAAACACTATTTTAGCCATATTTAACTGTGCAGTTCAATGGCACTAGGGATATTCACATTGCTCAACTCTCGCTGTCATCCATCTCCCAAATTTTTACTTTCCTTAACTGAAACCATCTCCCCATTAAGTACTAAATCCCCATTCCTTCTCTACCTCCTCACCCCAGCCCCTGGCATCTACCAATGTACTTTCTGAATCTATGAATTTGACTATTCTAGGTACCTTGTACAGCATTTTGCTAACATTATGTTATTCATATGACAACTCTGAAGCATAGGCAATAACATTATCCTTATTTGAAACAAACTTGACAGAGGTTACTAGAAATAGCAGATCTTAGAGCTTAAACTCAAGCATTGGCTCCATGACCTAAGCTCTTATTTGGGCTAAAAACAAAGAAGTCATCCGATGGCAGATACTGCTCTTTGAATGTTTTTTCTCCTCACTTAACAGTGTAATAAAACCCTCAAACTTTCTTTTGGCACATGGTTGCCAGGAATAAAGTGACCTTTTGACTGGCTCTGTTAAAGGTGAGTATGGTCATATGAATATGTTCTATCTGATACAATGAAGTGGAAGTGACATGTACAGTATTTGAAATCTTAAGGGAAGAGACCACAGAAAATATTCTCTACTCCTCCCTTCTTCCTAGTAGTAGCTCTCTAGTTCCACTTTGCAGCAGCAGGTAGGTACCTTCACTGGTTAAGAATTTCTTTCCCCTTACGCAAGTCTCCCGAAGGGAGAGACAAAGTGTATTGTCTTTCTACCCAAGATTATGGCCAGCGTGAGGAATTCCGCCCATGGCAAAGGTCATGAGGAAGGAGGCTTGGCATACGCAAAGGCGTGATCAAGCCTCAGGAAACCCCCTGTTCCCGAGCATCTAACCCCAAAACCAGAGTCTGTTTTATGCTCTCACCTACACCTCTGACTTTACGGGGGGCTCTCCCCCCATAACTGTTTCTCTCAGAGAAGGAGTAAACATGCAGCTCCAAAGCAATAAAAATTCCTGGGCGTGACAAGAGTGTTTCAGCTTATGGACTCCTCTGAAGGTTATCTGGCCCACTTGTATAGGTTTGTCCGGCCACATGTGATTGTTTACAGCCTCCCAACCCGAGAGGCACGAGATGTTTTAGACTTACTAAAGGCAAAATCTTTTGGGGAGTTAGAAATTATTAGTATAGTTGGTTAGGAATTATATTGGTGAAGGGTCTCTTCATTTGTTGTGTCAATAATTGCTGCTAATTCCCTGCTCTGGGTGGAACAAGGATGTCTCAGGTCAAACCTCTTTGCTGACAGACTAGCTTGTGTGACAGGATTATCCTTACTGCTGCCACTAGGCACATGATTGTTTACTACCTCTCAACCATAAACAGCACAGAAAGTTTTGGAGTATTTTGAGAGTCTTAATTAGCATAGGGCTTTTTCTTCTTGTTGAGTCAATGATCACCGCCAGGCCTCTATATCCTTAGATACCTGGGAATATATTAATCAATGTATTTGGAATATAGCAAAGGAAATATGGTAGTTTTTGATGTTAGCAATACTAGACTTTTTGAGTTAATGGATTTTCTCTTTTGTAATAGATCACTGTACTTATATATCACTGTGTCCTTGCTGTGTAAGAATGTAACTTTATCATATCTTAAGACTAAATAGATCTTAAGGGGAGCATTGGTGAAAGGATTTTCATTTGTTGGGCTGATGTTTGCTGCTAAATCTCCATGTTCCCTACCCTTATAATGAATATAACTAGCATATAGGAAGAAATAAGTATTAACCTTTAAGCATATAGGAGAAATAAGTATTAACCTTTAAGATTAATCATGTTAACCTTGGGTTAAATAAATTCCTTTCTTGATTGTAACTCACTACACCCTCACCCTATAGGAATGTAACTTTATTTGGAGGGTGGTGCCTGGTTTAAGAAAAAAAAACACCCTTGGAAGAAATAAGTTTTTTGGTTATCAGAAAGAAAGCATCATAAAATGTCAGCAGGTCTCACTCATGGCCAGAAGATGATGTACCTTTTTTTTATGCATTTATGTGAAGCACCTGATTTTGATAAAGGTCAGGACTGCTGACCCCCGTGTGACTCTGTATTCATCCCTATGTGTAACAAAAGGTATATAAGCAAACCCCAAAATAAAGAAATCGGATCAGTTTCCGGAAAGACTGATTCCCTCATGTCGTTCTCTTCTGCTCCCCATTTTTCGGGCTGAATTTCCATCTGGAGCATGGGTGCCCTCCAAGTCTACTTATTCGCCCCGGTTTTCAAGACCACGCGAGAAGGAGTCCAAGGAGGGGCACCTTCCGATATTCAAGTGGCACCGGTGGCCCAACGTAGATGGTGCAAATTCCTTGTCTTGGAATTTTATTGGTATCCCACGTAAACCAAGTTATTCAGCCCCCTTTTTTCTCTCCTACTATTTTCTGGCCGAATTTCCATCTGGTACATGGGTACCCGCCAAGCCTACTAATTTTGCCTGGGCTTCTAAGATCGGACCGGGGCGGGGGGGGGTCTCAGTGCCACCTCTCCTTCTGGAGAACGGGAAGACGCCTGCGGCCTACGTAGGTGGTGATTGGTATCCCATGTGAACCAAGTTATTCAGCCTCTTTTTCTCTGCTAATCTTCTAATCCCTTTCTATCTGTAATTAAATAAGTTATTTCCAGAGACTCTGACTCCGTCCCTACCTTCGAATCACCCTGGATCCACCGGGGCTGGACCCCGGCAGATGTAGCTTCTTTGGGAAAAACAAACAAAACAAAAGAAAACACAAACATGGGATTAGAAAGGTTTGAGGCTTCCCTGGTGGCTCAATGGTAAATAATCCACCTGATATATAGGAGCTGCAGGAAATGGAGGTTTGATCCCTGGGTCGGGAAAATACCCTGGAGGAAGTCAATGCAACCCACCCTGGTATTCTTGCCTGGACAATCCCATGGACAGAGGAACTTGGTGGGCTATAGTCTATAGGTTTGCAAAGAGTCAGATATGACTGAAGCGACTTAGTACACGGGCAAGAGAAGGGTTCAGGAGCCAGTATACATGAAATCAGCTTTTAGGAGTAAAAACACTTGGCTATGCTTTGTTGTACCTGAAACCAAGCAAACACATCAAAATCTTCTAATGGGGCATTATTGTTAGCAAAAAAGAAAAAAAAAAAATCACAAAATTTGTGAAAATTCAACCTTTTTTTTAAAATTTTACTTTAGAATACTATATTTGTTTTCCCATACATCAACATGAATCCTCCACGGGTATACATGAATTCCCAATCCTGAACCCTCCTCGCACCTCCCTCCCCATTCCATCTCTCTGGGTCATCCCAGTGCACCAGCCCCAAGCATCCTGTATCCTGCATCGAACCTAGACTGGCGATTCGTTTCTTACATGATATTATACATGTTTTAATGCCATTCTCCCAAATCATCCCTCCCTCTCCCTCTCCCACAGAGTCCGAAAGTCTGTTCTATACATGTGTCTCTTTTGCTGTCTCGCATACAGAGTTATCGTTACCATCATTCTAAATTCCATATATATGTGTTAGTATACTGTATTGGTGTTTTTCTTTCTGGCTTATTTCACTCTGTATAATCTGCTCCAGTTTCATCCACCTCATTAGAACTGACTCAAATAAAGCCTCCCAATTCTGCACCATCTGTAGCTCTGAAAACTCTAAGGTCATGTTCAGGTGGGTCCTTGGAGACTATTGGACAGGGGACAACCTCCCAAGAACAGAGACTGTGACTACAGAAAACAAAGGAGTTTTCCCCAGAAAGTTGAATCAAGGGCTGTCAGTTGAACAAGCTTAAGAACTTACTGTACCACCAACTGCTAATTGCTTATTATTTGGAAAATTTTATGATTATTACTCTTATGTTTTCCACAGTTGTATAAATAACTAGCACATCAAAAGTCAAATCCTAGCTTGATGAAAAGAAATGAACATCCTTAGGCATCCTGGACTTGAAGTTGGGTACAGCAATTGGAGACAGCTTTGGAATTGCTTATTTGGGAGTGAAAACGATGGTTCTTCCCAAGTTTCTATGTGTTATTCTTCACTAATGGAATCTTTGAATATAAATTAGGCACAAGATTAGCTAGCATATAGCTGGTATTTTCTAACACCTTGAGGCAACTGTTGCAATGTGACAGTGTTCTGGTCATGGCCAACGTCGTATGAGTAGAGTTAGTGTATATATCATATGACAAACGTAGGGTCCCAATGTCATCTTTTTCTGTTGAGTTTAGTTCCAATGTGATAGTTGAAGCTAACATGGCCATCTTGGACTGTGAAGTAGAAATCTGGTGTGGAGAATCCTAGGTTCCTGATGATATTGAAGCCAGCATACCTGTCTTAGAATGCCTATGTTACATAACAGAGGTAGACTTCTGTCTTCTGTAAGCCTATAAAAACTATTTGGAGTAAAAATAGTATAAAAATTATCTGGAGTTAAAAAAAATTCTTTCCAAACTTTATCTTACCAATTCATGTTGAAGGACAGTTTAATGAAATAGACTCATCTTGATAAACCTGGGAAAACGTGAAGTCAATAATTAG
This sequence comes from Ovis canadensis, assembly GCF_042477335.2. Taxonomy (NCBI): domain Eukaryota; kingdom Metazoa; phylum Chordata; class Mammalia; order Artiodactyla; family Bovidae; genus Ovis; species Ovis canadensis. Next base: position 29,169,455 of record NC_091269.1, on the reverse strand, counting down.
GAGATAAATAAAGAGAAAAATATGTGAGTAGCTTTGTATACTAAGAAATAAAGTAATTTACTATTTTAAAAATACTATATGCTAAATGATGAGAGGGACTTCTGTTTTGGGAATACACCTAGATATACTGTCAGAGGCAGAAAGATTCATCTTCCTAAATACATACCTGAGGTGATGTGAAAGAAAAGAAATTATTCAGAAGTGATAAACTTTAACTCCACTGGGACAAAGAGAACCTTGGGGTTATTATGACACATTTGCTCATTCCTGTTGGAACCACTGAGAGTCCATATTCACAGTGGGCTGATTAAAAAAAAAAAAAAAAAACTCTACAATGGGCAATAGTGTGATCTATAATTATCTTGGCCTTTATAGAGTAGAAAAAATTTCATTTGAAAGCCTATTTAAAAAAGCTTACTCTTACTTGAATTTGGGACAAGAAAAAGTCTTGTAGCAAGAAAATGTCTGTGGCCAGAAAAAGTCCAACTTAAAACATACATTTTAATTGTCCCCATGTTTAAGTGCTTTTCCTGGTAAACGGAATAGCAGCCTACTCCAGTATTCTTCCCTGGAGAATTCCATGCACAGAGGAGCCTGGTGGACTATAGTCCATGAGATCGCAAAGAGTCAGACATGACTGAGCAACTAACACTTTCACTGTTTTTTAAGTGCTATTAGGATATCAGCACAAGAAAATTAAAGTCTTCTTTAGGGGGTGCATTTTAATTGCAGACACCTAAAAATTCCTTTAAATAAGGTGGCAAGAGACATTAACAATCAAGTCTTTAAATACACAAGAGAAAAAATGATCATTAAAACTAGCAAAATATACTATCACAGATAAGAATGATTTTTTGTTGTTAAAATAAATTATGAAAAAAATAAAATAAAAACTATGATAAAAAATAAAATAAAAACTATGATGAAAAATAAATATCTATCAATGTGATCAGATATATTTGATTAAAATCAAATAAAACTTTAAGAAATTAATGTAAGAACTAACTTTAAATCATCCAGTGGATGGGATAAGCCAAAGATAAGGAAGTAAGGACTTCCCTGGTGGTCCAGTGATTAAGAATCTACCTGCCAATGCAGAAGACACAGTTTCGATCCTTGGTCCAGGAAGATTCCACATGCCCTGAACCAATTAAGCCCATGCACCACAACAGCTGAAGCTCTAGGGCCTGTGCTCCTCAGGAAGAGAAGTCAAAGAGATAAGAAGCCCACTTTTGCCACAACTAGAGAAAGCCTGTGCACAGCAATGAAGGCCCTGAATAAGTAAATAAATAAGTCGAGGAGAGAGTAAACTGGATGACACATCTGAAAAAAAGAAAACCGAAGATAGGAGATAGAGACAAGAGATGAGAAATGTGAAGGAGACTAAAACTAGGAAAGGAAACTGAGAAAGAAATATTTTCATATAAAATGCAAAACATACATATAAAACATATACAAAAGCAAAAATAAGAGGATAGGGAGAATGGAAGAAGTGGAATTTTGAAAATGCAAAACAGCTGACACTGTTTCAGTATTGATGAGAGACACAGGTCCTCAGTTTCAGAAAGCTTGATGGTTTGCAAGCAGGCATAACAAACACAGATCTATACCCAGAGATATAATGATAAAACTCAGAAGATAAATAAAATCAAAGAGGAGATTGCAAAAGTCACCAAAATGAAGAACCGAATGCCTGCAAAGAAAGGGCAATCAGGTGATAATTTCTTGTTAAAAAACAAGAATAATAAAGGCAATAACAAAGGCAGCCAGAAGACAACGGGGAATAACTGAATTATGAAAGAAAATTGTCCCCCACATAGAACCTGTGCAGAAGCACACTATCTTTCAGAAACTAACACTTTTTGTATAAAAGCTTATTATTGAAAGATCCTTTCTGAAAACCTTGTAAAGTTTTGCTTTAAAAGGAGAAATTTTTTAAAGAAGGAAAGTATGGTATGAAAATTGGTGAGGTAATAAAATGCTATTTTTTGTGTAAATCTAAAAAAAAGTGATGGTTTCAGTTTTTGATGAAACAGTTTCTTGAAATTAGTAGAGCCACACTAATAAAGTTTAGAAATAGATTAACATTCAAGAGTTAAATCACAGTTTTTGAATATATAAAGCTATAGAATGGTCTTTTAACCCTACCAAAAAATCCTATCAAAAAAAAGTTTAGCAAGTATAAGTAAGAATGAGAAATCCAGGGTATAAAAAAGTAGTCTATATGTACTTAAATCATTTAAACTAGAAATGAGATAAAATAACTCATAAATATTACTGTAAAGAAAAGGCAAATGCAAAATTCTTCAAAATTATATGAATAACATACTATGAATAAAATATTACAAAGTAACAGGTGGGATGAAAGCAATAGGGATTATGGAAAAACTTGATATTTACCTAATCAGTTGGATTAGGTAAAGCATGTTTTACATTTGACTCTAAACTATAAAAGCTTCAAATGATAACTACTTCTGGAAATGTAATTATTAATAAAGTGGAAAACACCCTGTAAATACATTCTAGAGACAGATGATGAAAGCTAAAAATTATATCACAGGAAAATTATAAAGTAATAGAAGGAAAATAATAAAATGAAAAAAACCAGAATGCAATAAATAAAATATACCTAACATATTGCTTATAAGAATTGGCTACTATATAAAGAATTCTTTAGTACTGATGCTCTTTAATTCATTTACCCCACAATTATTTGCTAATTTAAGATTTTTGTTTTTTTTACAAAATCAAGAAAAATTGCTGTGACCTAAAAAAGAGGGAATTATTAAAACATTTATATTTTATATATCAATTATAGAATCTGAATAATTAATAAAATTTTGATATTAATGCTTATAATATAATATATACATATACGTATGTTGTTGTTCAGTCACTAAGTTATGTCCAACTCTTTGGCGATGCTATGGACTATAGACTGCCAGGCTCCTCTGTCCATGGGATTTCCCAGGCAAGAATGCTGGAGTGGATTGCCATTGCCTTTTCCAGGTGGCCTTCCTGACCCAGGGATTGAACCAAGTCTCCTGCATTGGCATGAGGCCTCTTTTACCACTGCATAACTAGGGAAGCCCACAAGTTTCTATTGTTGTTGTTCAGTCACTAAGTCATATTAGACTCTTTGAGACTCTATGGATTGAAGCACACCAGGCTTCCCTGTCTTGCACCATCTCCCAGAGTTTGCTCAAACTCATGTCCATTGAGTCAGTGATGCCATCCACCGATCTCATCCTCTGTCGCCCCATCCTCATTTGTCCTCAGTCTTTCCCAGCATCAGGGTCTTTTCCAATGAGTTGGCTCTTCACATCAGGTGGCCAAAGTATTAGAGATTCAGCCTCAACCTCAGTCCTTCCAATGAATATTCAGGGTTGATTTCCTTAGGTTTAGTCTCCCTGCAGTCTAAGGGACTCTCAAGAGTCTCCTCCAACACCACAGTTCAAAAGAATCAATTCCTCAGCATTCAGCCTTCTTTGTGGTCCAACTCTGGCATCCATACATAACTACTGAAAAAAACATATCTTTGACTATACAGACTTTTATTTGCAAAGTGATGTCTCTGCTTTTTAATATGATGTCTATATTTGTCATTGCTTTTCTTCTAAGGAGTAAGCATTTTTTAATTTTGGTACTGCAGTCACTGTCCACAGTAATTTTAGAGCCTAAGAAAGTAAAATCTGTCATTGTTTCCACTTTCTCCCCTTCTATTTGCTGTGAAGTGATGGTATTCTTCTGTCCCCTGGGTTTTATTCTATTGGAGTAAATGTTCCTCATAGTTTATTGGTCGTAGTGTGATGTGAATGTTAGTCTGTCATCTTAACAAGAGGGTGTGACTTTCCCTCTTTTTCTCCCTTTTCTGGCTTCTTACTATGTTAACACATTTAGTGGCTGCCTCCTTTTTTCAGCTCATCCATTAACAAAACCAAACATTAAAACAAAAGATTAAAGCATTTAGATGACTTTCTACCAGTTGAATTATCAGGCGATTAAAGTATTTTAGATAGACAGAATTTTGGTGATCATGGCTTGAATCCTTTTAGCCACATCATTTTAAAATACCATGTCTCCTTAGTGAAAAGTAATATATGTCACATTCAGAGAAGTTGTTATATATGTGTAATATTGTAGGTTGCAATTCTGTCCACATCATAGGCTAAAGAAGAGGGTTATAAGTTGAGTCACTAGAGTAGCTACAACAGCTGTTACTTGCCGTTTATTAAATTTGTTTAATAAACCATGTTTTAATAAACATTAGGCTATACAACTGTTGTGCAACAATATAATACAATGTAGAGCTAACTAAGGTTTTTATTGTACATATATATTTTAACATTTGACTTTCAATATGTAAAAACATCTGTCAGTTTCTGTCTAATAAAACTCATAATACTGATACCAAAATTTTACTCAGTTTCCTATAGTTAGATGGTGATATATTTCATCAAATATTTTTATGCAGATGGCCTGATATATGAGATTGTTTTTACAACAGTGTGAAAGTAGCATTTTAAATACAAAATGTTGTTGGTTGGGAATTGGAATGTAAGATAGAATCTAGGATTATTTTTCAACTACAAAAGAAAAATATAATAATAAAATCAGAGTACAGACACAAAAGAAACTCAATTTTTAACTATGTAGGGCAAATTCTTTTCAATTTCCCTTTAGTAACATAAAAGAGCTGTAGCATGAACTGTTACCAGAATGCTTGCTGAGATTTTTCTTTTCTAATGAACTCTTTTGATTCACATTGCCACACATGGTGGAAAAAAGAAGTTGGATTAAGAACCATTTCCAGCTTTCTGCTCCTATTTCTTTATAGATATCTGCTTACATTCCTGGCTTTGGGTCTCAAGATATGATACTAGATTTACTTTGAAAATAAAATAGTACCAGCACTCCCACATTTCTGAGGAATACTCTCATAGCACATAGACCCCTGATACTGTTTTGTCCATGTAAGTCATTCAGTGTCCTAGGCAACGGCCTTTAAAAAAACCCTAACACCCTGATTAACTGTTAACTGTAGTTAAATATTTGACAAAAGGTAATCATCAAATTTATATCTTTGCATCTTATATCATTGCTTATTTGATGTTTAGGATTTGTCCACTTAATTGTACAAGAAATATTTTTAAAGATGCAAGTAATTTTATGAAAAAAATATGTTTTTGAAGACAAAATTACTGAGATTTTGTCTCAGTAATTACAAAATTACATCTGTCTATTGAATTTCAGGGCTTCCCTGGTGGCTCAGTCGATAAAGAATCTGCCTGCAATGCAGGGGACCTGGGTTTGATCGCTGAGTCAGGAAGATCTCCTGGAGAAGGAAATGTCAACCCACTCCAGTATTCTTGCCTGGGAAATTCCATGGACAGAGGAGCCTGATGGGCTACAGTCCATGGGGTCACAGACTCAGAAACTACTGAATGACTAAACCACCACCACCACCATTGAATTTCATGTTGAGTTGATTTAATTCAGAAATAATTTATGAATTAGCCAGCTGTTTTGATTTAAATATTTTTCTAAGTAGTCCGTTTACATACCATAAAATTTTTAGTTATAAACTTAAATTTTGTCTCCCTCAAGGAAATTTACAACGAAATAAGGAGTTCCCTGGTTGTCCAGAGGTTAGGACTCCGTGCTTCTGTTGCAAGAGGCATGGGACTTCCCTGGTGGCTCAGACAGTAAAAGTATCTGCCTACAATGAGGGCAAACCTGGGTTTGATCTCTGGGTCAGGAAGATCCCCTGGAGAAGGAAATGGCAACCCACTCCAGTACTCTTGCCTGGAAAATCCCATGGACTGAGAAGCCTAGTAGGTTACAGTCTGTGGCGTCACAAAGAGTCAGACATGACTGAGTGACTTCACTTTCACTTTCAGTTGGGGAACAAAAGAGACATGTGCCCACATGCCTCCTGGGCACAACTGCCAAAAATAAATAAATAAATAAAAAGAATGAGATCAAGACTTAAAAATTTATGATTGCTTCTTTACCTTCAACTAGAGCTTTCTCAGTTAAATAAATGGTAAAATGATCTTCAACTTGAGATAATAGCAAATACTCTAATAGAAATAACAGTCATTTCTAACTATTTATATTTAATGTCAACCAAATATTACTGGTGCTTATTATTAATATTGGATAACAAAATCTGCACACACTAGAAAAAAAACTCTTCCTATTTTTAATATATTTGCATAATCTCTGGTTAGTTGGTTCTTAAAACTCCAAGAGGAAAATTCATATTTAGGCTCAATATTATATTGTTGTCTAGTCACTAAGTCCTCTTCAACTCTTTTGTGAACCCAGGGACTGTAGCACACCAAGCTCCTCTGTCCATGGGATTTCCCAAGCAAGAATATTGAAGTGGATTGACCTTTCCTCCTCCAGGGGATCTTCCTGACCTGGGGATTGAACCTGTATCTCCTACATTGGCAGGCAGATTCTTTACAGAATCATCAGAGAAGCTCAAACATATCATTCACTCCTTTGTACCACCTATGTTCTAGAAGATAAAACATAGAAAAAGATTCCAGTTTAAAAACCTATACTTATTCTATGAGCTCGTTATCTGTAGGGAAAAGAAGATCTTTTTTTTTTCCTTCTTATCAATATTATTGGATTTTTCTCTAGTTGGTGTACATATAAAATAATATATCTACATATATATATATTTAATTTGTGGTTCTCTTTGTTTTTGTATTTTTGTTCTCAGCAAATTATGCCTGGTCAGCTAGTTTAGACAAATTGCTATAGTTCTTACTTTAAATGTTGCACATTATCACTCAGTGATTTTATGACTGCAGCAATGCATCAAGAGCACAATCCCACCCTTTCAAACATTCTGACTACTTTGGAACAATAAAAACAATAAAAGCATCAAGAATGGCAATGACAATGATATCTAATATCTATTGTTAAAAAATCTCCAAAGTCTTCAATTAGCTAAACATGAATCATGTTTTACTGAGGTATTTTTTTGTAGGTTTACTACATTGCAGAAACTAGCTAGGAATTTGAAATTTAGGAAATCTTTCAAACCTTATAGCAATGCCATGAGGAAAATACTATCATTATCAATCTTCAGTTGTTTCTGCTCTGGCTGTTGAACCTCTCTGCAACCCTTGACAAGGTCAGAAGAGACCAGCTAGTCACCAAGAAAGAAAAGCATTTCAGTCCTTGTCAACCTGGACTATCCATTTGCTTCCTCCTTCCCCTCCAGCCCTCTCTCCCCTCTTGCATCTTCTCTCATTTCCTCTCTCTCTTTTTTCCCTTCATCTTTATCTTTCTTGCTGAAAAGTGAGTCTAAGCTTTTATGCCTTTCTAAAATACAAAAGTAGCAAAATTAACACAAAAGTTAAGGTTTTCTTCTTATAGTTTAATGTCAGGGAATACTTCATTTGGTAACATGGAATGGAGCCTTTCTCTCCTTTGTCTTCTCTCAGCATTTTTGTCTTTTTCTTTTAAAATGAGCAAATTTCAATTCTAGGACAGATTATACCATTAGCTGTGGATTGTTTTTTTCATTTAATATTGTTTCAGTCTACATTTATGAGAACAGTACTGGTTCCTGTTCACTGGAGGGGCCACAGTGCAAACCCAATAACATTGTTTCCCCCACAGGCCTTACAAATTTTGTTCAGCTCTTCCTCTGAACTGAGATAAATTTTGAGAAGAAAGGAGCATCTAATGAAACACATTAACCTAGACTAAGGGATTTAAGAAACTCATTGTTTTTGAACTGGTACCTAGTGAAGGAATTGAGAGGAGCTTTCCATACAGCAGAGGAAAATATTTGCATTTTCTATACATGCAGCCTCTCATTTAAAGTATATATTTATATAACGTTTCTGCTCTCACAGGTTGCAAGCTAGTTCTTTAAAAATAGTGAGAATATATATGAAGCATATCATCAGTTCTATTCATACCCCATCTCAAATTACAACCCCTAAAATTCTAGCTACTCAACTGCAAAGATTAAACACAAAGATGCATGCATGCACATAGACCCACAAATAAAACAATGGAGGAAGAAATGTAAACCAACTAGAGAAAATTCCAATAATATTGACAAGAAGAAAAAAATGATCTGTTTTTTCCTTCACTTAATGAGCTTATAGAATAAACATAAGTTTTTCAACTGGAGTCTTTTTATATGTTTTATCTTCTAAGGAAGAAGAAAAAGATTAACTGAATTATCAACTTATGCTGAAAATCAATTTATTGCTCATTATGTTCTGAATTATATTGTTTTATATTAAGAAGCATAGTACATTAGGAAGAAGTGTTGAATTACCTAATTGAGACTAAAATTCTTCTGCAAGAAAAATAGGTATAATAGATTTCTCTATAGCTATCCATTGTTAAATTACAAGATATGTTTGTCATTTATCACTCATGCTCTATCTTTGTAGCTTTTTCTCTTACATTTTCTCTCCATCATATTCTATACTTTTAAGTCTGAGACATCAAAATCACCAACAATTTTTGCATTTTGGGAAAATAGACTCATGAGCATATTATCAAAGAGAGGTTATAGTTTCCAATACTTAATCTTAGTTTCCTACTTTGGAAATGCAAAACTAGAATAGGTTGTTTTCCCCCAACCCAAACCAGCACAACCTCTCAGTGAAACAAAGCCTTGTTAATGTTGATGGATGAGTGGGTAAGCAGACTGTATTTATAAAAGTACTTCTAGTAATCAGTGGGCAAACCGGTCTCATACTGGGACTAAAGCCAACACATGTATCTCTTTATTATGCTCTTTAAATGTTTGACAAGCGAAGTACTGTTATGTCATGAGAGAGATGGTTCTTGTCATGTTTACAAATTGGCTGAGTTGAGAAAGCACTTCCAGAAGGTTTTAATTCTATCAAGATCCCACTATAAATTCAAGACCCAGACTACCCAGCTTGTCTCTCTGCTTCTCTGTTTTGTTGTCATTGATTGGTTTCTGTTTCAATGAAGGCCAAAACATCCCAGTCCAAAATATAATATACTCTTGGAAAAAATACTATAAGGTAGTCTTACAAAACAGTTTGTATATTACCCTTAGGAACCATAACAACAACAACATTTAATCTTTAATGGCCTTTAATAGGATACATGTGAGTTTAAGTAAATGATTTATATGCAGGGATGTAAAAATAAAGAAAACATATGTACTTAAAGAAAAGTTAAATTTTGAAAGAAAGAAAAGATAGGTAAATTGAAGACAAGTAGAGAATTTTGGGAGTAAAGAATATGCCTTGGACAAAAGGCAGATTTGCATTCAAATGTTTTTTTTTTTTTTTCCACTAAACTTGATGATTTAGACAATTTTTTTTTTAAATTGTGTCTAAACAGATTAATAATACCGACTTCTAAATGTTCTGTAGTAGACAAGATTAAATGAGCATTCAGTTCAGTTCAGGTCAATCGCTCAGTGTCCGACTTTTTGTGACCCCATGAATCGCAGCATGCCAGGCCTCCCTGTTCATCACCATCTCCCAGAGTTCACTCAGACTCATGTCCATCGAGCCCGTGATGCCATCCAGCCATCTCATCCTCTGTCATCCCCTTCTCCTCCTGCCCCCAATCCCTCCTAGCATCAGAGTCTTTTCCAATGAGTCAACTCTTCACATGAGGTGGACAAAGTACTGGAGCTTCAGCTTTAGCATCATTCCTTCCAAAGAAATCCCAGGGTTGATCTCCTTCAGAATGGACTGGTTGGATCTCCTTGCAGTCCAAGGGACTCTCAAGAGTCTTCTCCAACACCACAGTTCAAAAGCATCAATTCTTCACACTCAGCCTTCTTCACAGTCCAACTCTCACGTCCATACATGACCACAGGAAAAACCATAGCCTTGAATAGGCAGACCTTAGTCGGCAAAGTAATGTCTCTGCTTTTGAATATACTATTCAGGTTGGTCATAACTTTTCTTTCAAGGGGTAAGCGTCTTTCAATTTCATGGCTGCAATCACCATCTGCAGTGATTTTGGAGCCCTAAAAAATAAAGTCTGACACTGCTTCCACTGTTTCCCCATCTATTTCCCATGAAGTAATGGGACCGGATGCCATTATCTTCGTTTTCTGAATGTTGAGCTTTAAGCCAACTTTTTCGCTTTTCTCTTTCACTTTCATCAAGAGGCTTTTTAGTTCCTCTTCACTTTCTGCCATAAGGGTGGTATTATCTGCATATCTGAGGTTATTGATATTTCTCCTGGTAATCTTGATTCCAGCTTGTGTTTCTTCCAGCCCAGCGTTTCTCATGATGTACTCTGCATATAAGTTAAATAAGCAGGGTGACAATATACAGTCTTGACATAATCCTTTTACTGTTTGGAACCAGTCTATTTTTCCATGTCCAGTTCTAACTGTTGCTTCCTGACCTGCATACAGATTTCTCAAGAGGCAGGTTAGGTGGTCTGGTATTCCCATCTCTTTCAGAATTTTCCACAGTTTATTGTGATCCACACAGTCAACGGCTTTGGCATAGTCAGTAAAGCAGAAATAGTTGTTTTTCTGGAACTCTCTTGCTTTTTCAATGATCCAGTGGATGTTGGCAATTTGATCTCTGGTTCCTCTGCCTTTTCTAAAACCAGCATGAACATCAGGGAGTTCACGGTTCATGTATTGCGGAAGCCTGGCTTGGAGAATTTTGAGCATTACTTTACTAGCGTGTGAGATGAGTGCAATTGTGCAGTAGTTTGAGCATTCTTTGGCATTGCCTTTCTTTGGGATTGGAATGAAAACTGACCTTTTCCAGTCCTGTGGCCACTGCTGAGTTTTCCAAATGTGCTGGCATATTGAGTGCATCACTTTCACAGCATCATCTTTCAGGATTTGAAATAGCTCACCTGGAATTCCATCACCTCCACTAGCTTTGTTCATAGTGATGCTTTCTAAGGCCCACTTGACTTCACTTTCCACTCTAGATTAGTGATCACATCATTATGATTATCTTGGTCGTGAAGATCTTTTTTGTACAGTTCTTCTGTGTATTCTTGCCACCTCTTCTTAATATCTTCTGCTTCTGTTAGGTCCATACCATTTCTGTCCTTTATCGAGCCCATCCTTGCATGAAATTTTCCCTTGGAATCTCTAATATTCTTGAAGAGATCTCTAGTCTTTCCCATTCTGTTGTTTTCCTCTATTTCTTTGCATTGATTGCTGAAGAAGGCTTTCTTATCTCTTCTTGCTATTCTCTGGAACTCTGCATTCAGATGCTTATATCTTTCCTTTTCTCCTTTGCTTTCCGCTTCTCTTCTTTTCACAGCTATTTGTAAGGCCTCCCCAGACTGCCATTTTGCTTTTTTGCATTTCTTTTCCATGGGGATGGTCTTGATCCCTGTCTCCTGTACAATGTCACGAACCTCATTCCATAGTTCATCAGGCACTCTATCTATCAGATCTAGGTCCTTAAATCTATTTCTCACTTCCACTGTATAATCATAAGGGATTTGATTTAGGTCATACCTGAATGGTCTAGCGGTTTTCCCTACTTTTTCAATTTGAGTCTGAATGTGGCAATAAGGAGTTCATGATCTGAGCAGCAGTCACCTCCTGGTCTTGTTTTTGTTGACTGTTTAGAGCTTCTCCATCTTTGGCTGCATAGAATATAATCAATCTGATTTCGGTGTTGACCATCTGGTGATGTCCATGTGTAGAGTCTTCTCTTGTGTTGTTGGAAGAAGATGTTTGCTATGACCAGTGCATTTTCTTGGCAAAACTCTATTAGTCTTTGCCCTGCTTCATTCAGCATTCCATGGCCAAATTTGCCTGTTACTCCAGGTGTTTCTTGACTTCCTACTTTTGCATTCCAGTCCCCTTTAATGAAAAGGACATCTTTTTTCAGTGTTAGTTCTAAAAGGTCTTGTAGATCTTCATAAAACCGTTCAACTTCAGCTTCTTCAGCGTTACTGGTTGGGGCCGAGACTTGGATAACTGTGATATTGAATGGTTTGCCTTGGAGACGAACAGGGATCATTCTATCGTTTTTGAGATCACATCCAAGTACTGGATTTTGGACTCTTGTTGACCATGATGGCTACTCCATTTCTTCTGAGGGATTCCTGCCCGCAATGGTAGATATAATGGTCATCTGAGTTAAGTTCACCAATTCCAGTCCATTTTAGTTCGCTGATTCCTAGAATGGTGACGTTTACCCTTGCCATCTCTTGTTTGACCACTTCCAATTTGCCTTGATTCATGGACCTGACATTCCAGATTTCTATGCAATATTGCTCTTTACAGCATCGGATCTTGCTTCTATCACCAGTCACATCCACAACTGGGTATTGTTTTTGCTTTGGCTCCATCCCTTCATTCTTTCTGGAGTTATTTCTCCACTGATCTCCAGTAGCATATTGGGCACCTAATGACCTGGGGATTTCCTCTTTCGGTATCCTATCATTTTGAATTTTCATAGTGTTCATGGGGTTCTCAAGGCAAGAATACTGAAGCGGCTTGCCATTCCCTTCTCCAGTGGACAAAGCTCTGTCATACCTCTCCACCATGACCCGCCCATCTTGGGTAGCCCCGCAGGCATGGCTTGGTTTCATTGAGTTAGACAACGCTGTGGTCCTAGGGTGATTAGATTGACTAGTTTTCTGTGAGTATGGTTTCAATGTGTCTGCCTTCTGATGCCCTCTTGCAACACCTACCATCTTACTTGGGTTTCTCTTACCTTGGGCATGGGGTGTCTCTTCACAGCTGCTCCAGCAAAGCACAGCCACTGCTCCTTACCTTGGACGAGGGGTATCTCCTTACCATCGCCATTACACGTGGGATAACTCCTCTAGGCTCTCCTGTGCCTACGCAGCCACTGCTCCTATGGCTGCTCCTCCTGGCTTCCGGCCCTGGCCTAGGGCATGGGTGGCTCCTCCCAGCTGCTGCCCCTGGCCTCGGGCTCGGGATGGCTCCTCAGGGTCACCGCCCCTGACCTTCGGCGCGAGATGGCTTTTCCCAGCCACCCCTGACCTCGGACATGGGGTATCTCCTCCCGGCTACTGCCCCTGACCTCGGACACAGGGTAGCTCCTCTCGGTTGCGCTTAGTGCACCGGCTCTCGCATCGCCCGCCTGGGCTTAGTGCCCTGGCTCTTGCAGCCACCTGCGCTTAGTGCGCCGGCTGTGAATGTAGTATTTGTTTCAATTGTATCTTTGTATGTTGTCATTTTCCTTATTCTTCACGAAGCCATCCCAGATTTAAGGTATGGGTGTTGCCTCCAGGTTAATAATGACTAGCCTATCATGTCAAACAGCTCTCTGTCAAGTTGCATTTCCAGATTATATAAATATTAATACATTAAAAGGAATGAAGCACTAAAAAGCAGATAACCACAGAACAAAGAACAGATCAAAACAATAATATATTGCCTTTTAAAAATTGACGCATAGTTGATTTACACTGTTGTGTTAGTTTTAGGTATACTGCAAAGTGAATAGTGTATACATGTTAATCCCAAAGTCCTCATTTATTCCTCCCCTCCCTTTTCTCCTTTGATAACCATAAATTCTTTTCTATGTCTGTGGGTTTATTCTTGTTGTGTAAATAAGTTCTTTTGTATCATTTCTTTAAGATTCCCCATATAAATTGTATTAGATGATATTTGTCTTTATCTGGATTACTTCATTTAGTATAATAATCTCTATGTCCATCCATGTTGCTGCAAATAGCATTTTTCATTCTTTTTTGTGTCTGAGTACTATTCCAGTATATATATATATATATACACACACACACACACACATCACATCATCTTTATTCATTTATCTATCTATGGACGTTTAAGTTGCTTCCATGTTTTAGTTATTGTAAATAGTGCTGCAACAAACATTGGGGTGCAAGTATCTTTTCAAATTAGAGTTTTCTCTGAAGATATGCCCGGAAGTTAGATCCTATGGTAAAGAATATGATGGGTGGTCAAAACCAAATTTTTATTGAGTACAGTCTGCCCTCATCAGAAGAAAATATACTACATGCATTCTATGGTACTTGGACCAAAAAAGGAAATACAACTTACATTATTTTAATGATCTTCTCTCCAATATAATTTTTACTGTTATTGATAAAAGCATTGTAAAATAGCATTTAAGAGAGTTCTTGAATTCATTTTGGAAGTATATTTGACTAAGAGAAAATTAAGAATTAAACTCTTGGTTAAATTGGGAAAAAAATTAACTCTATTCATTTCATGCCTATATCTGTTAGGGTCTGGTAAGTATCATATAATACATAACTTACTATAGGCTTGATACCTTACAGAATTATGGAAGAAGTATGGGAAATCAAGCTGTGAATGGGAGAGGTCAGTGGATAGAATGACAGGGGCAACTGCAGTAGTCTCTGAAGTGCTGTGATCTCTGTTTTTGCTGATGAGCACCCCTGAATTAAATTCAGCAAGGTGGGCCATTTTCAGGCAGCGTTAAAGGAGAAAGTCAGGAACAAACTGAGACCTGCAAAAATAAATTGTAATCTTCAGGGAAAATTGGAAACCCACAAGCATAATTCAGAACCTCTGTCTGACTCTTACTGCATCTAACCCCTACTACATAGGTGACCTGCAGAAGTTGCTGCCGTTCATGCTAAGGTTGCACTCACACACCTGGCCCAGAGCTCTGAGATGTGTAAAGAAGAACGATGGGGAATGAGGGCATGGCTCTTTCATGTCACTGAGATGAGCCAGCCAGTCAACAACAATGTGTTGGATTTTGCCTACAGTATAAGGCTTACTGCTTCACTCCTGCCTTCCAAATCTCCTGCTTATTTCTCTTCTGCTAAGTCAGTTCAGTCGTGTCCAACTCTGTGTGACCTATAGACAGCAGCCCACCAGGCTCACCCGTCCCTGGGATTCTCCAAGCAAGAACACTGGAGTGGGTTGCCATTTCCTTCTCCAATGCATGAAAGTGAAAAGTGAAAGTGAAGTCATTCAGTCGTGTCCGACTCTTAGCGACCCCATGAGCTGAAGCCTACCAGGCTCCTCCTTCCATGGCAAGAGTACTGGAGTGGGGTGCCACTGCCTTCTCCACTTCTCTTCTGGGCAAGACAAACCCAGAACCATAGAAGGAACAGAATTTGGAAAATGTAGCTTCAGCTTAGCAAAATTGACACAGTAAAAATCACATCAACACCTTAAAGATAAAGCCAGTAAATTCTGTTGATTTTACTGTAACAAATTGAGCAACTCAATCAAGAAAAGAGGCATTAATCATAAGAGCTGTACTTGAATAAATTTGATACACATTTCAGTTTCCTATTTTTTCTTTCTGGTCAGTCTATTATCTCTTGTACTATACTCATGTCAGAGAATTCCATAAGAGACTTCCCTGGCAGTTCAGCGGTTAAGACTCTGCACTTCTGCTGCAGGAGTATAGGTTTGGTCCCTGACTAGGGAATTAAGATCCCACATACTGTGTGGCCAAAATAAATAAATAAATAAATAAATAAATAAATAAATAAATAAAGAGAGTTCCTCAAGACCTTCTGATAGTTCAGTTCCATTAACTATAATCTCTTTCATTCAAGGTTCAGAGTGAAACTCAGAGATGCTCTGAAGTTAGAATAACATGGGATGAATCTCAGAGCTCCACTTTCACATATATCACCTTAAGTAAGCTCATTGCTTCCGGATTCCTAATTTATAAAACAGAAGTATAGCATCCTTTGAATCTTTAAAATATTGTTTTATTTTTATTGTAAGTCATCACAGTTGAGCAAATATAATCACTGCTTGTTGGTCCTGATGTTCCTGTTTCCTTCTTCATCTCTATGCTGGAAACTAGTTCATCCTTCCCATATCACAAATTTCAGGTCAGATCTTTTTATGTCTAACCAAACTACAAATTCTTGTGGAAAGAAACATGCTTTCATTATTTTATGTCTGACCTTACTTATCATGGAGGCAGGCAGAATGTTCCCTTAATAGAGATTCATGAAAGGATGAGTGAAACGAGCAGAAGTCTCTGTGGGAATCTGTCCTGGACTACATCAGTAAACGCATACATAGCTGCTTCCTGCTTTCATTTGTCCTTGCTTGCAGCTGTGCAAGTATTTAAAAATCTTTTCCCAAGGTATCTGCATTTATAAGGATCATTGGCTTCTTCCAATAGCATCATTACATTCTTGAGGTTTGAACAGTATCTTCTAATTTTATTTTATTTTTCCATTTTGATTTCCTTTCATCTCACATTGGTACAGAATGAATGGCTGGCACATTCTAGTCTTTGTCTTTTTATTTACTTCAAGTACTAATTGTGTGCAAATAAAGGGTTGATTTTCTAGGAGGATATTACCATGTTTTTTAGCAATTATCTG
Organism: Ovis canadensis; assembly: GCF_042477335.2. Taxonomy (NCBI): domain Eukaryota; kingdom Metazoa; phylum Chordata; class Mammalia; order Artiodactyla; family Bovidae; genus Ovis; species Ovis canadensis. The sequence continues at coordinate 29,153,138 of NC_091269.1, read as the reverse complement.
AACTTTCTCCATTTTACAAACATTCCTTGGTATTTAATGTTGTTATCTTATTCCAGCTCTTAGAAATAGATGAAGAAAAATGCTTTTCAAGTTTTGCTTAACTTGGTCATTGGTTTAGTAAAACTTAGCATCTAGGACGGAGAAGGCAACGGCACCCTACTCCAGTACTTTTGCCTGGAAAATTCCATAGACGGAGGAGCCTGGTGGGCTGCAGTCCATGGGGTCGCTGAGAGTCGGACATGACTGAGCGACTTCACTTTCCCTTTTCACTTTCATGCATTGGAGAAGGAAATGGCAACCCACTCCAGTGGTCTTGCCTGGAGAATTCCAGGGACGGGGGAGCCTGGTGGACTGCCCTCTCTGGGATCACACAGAGTCGGACAAGACTATAGCGACTTAGCAGCAGTAGCAGCAGCAGCAACAGCAGCATCTAGGAAGACTATTAAGGATTTGTTTTCAATTCTAGAAAGAATCACCAGTCCATATTCGATGCGTAATACTGGATGCTTGGAGCTGGTGCGCTGAGACGACCCAGAGGGATGGTATGGGGAAGGAGAGGGGGTTCAGGATGGGGAACACGTGTATACCTGTGGCGGATTCATCTTGATGTATGGCAAAACCAATACAATATTGTAAAGTAATTAACCTCCAATTAAAATAAATAAATTTATATTAAAGAAAAAAACAAATTTTAAAATATTCTATTATTTTAAATAATCCTTAAATTTTAACAGTTAACAGTATTATCCCCTTGGTTATACAAATCCTCCCAATGCTAATTTCCCTCTTTTATTGGCTTATATAGCCCACTTAGCATTTCAGTGTGTTCTCCATACTAATCTAAATTGGAAGAATTAGAAGGTAAAGCTATGTGATAAACTTGATGAAGTCAAGGAAGTCTTGATTCATATTGATTTTATACCATTCACTTTTACACCACCTATTCCAGTAGCTGCAACTCTTTTAAATCCGGATTACAGAAACTACTATTTCATTTTATTTAGCTTCTTTAGCACAGCTCCAAGGAAAAGTGTTGTCTTGTTCTTATTGGTAGTAATCTGGAAATTAAAAAAAGGAAATATTTGAAACTAAAGTGTTGTGTAAATTACTTAGTGATTAATCTAACACATGACATATACTTAAGTTTTTCTGCTGCTGAATATTGTAGAACAAAGAAAGAAAGTTTGCTTAAAATGGGATTTCAAAAGATACAAAATTATGTGGTTCATACCTTTTAACAGTAACAAAACCTGTAATTGAGAAAATATATCCCGGAAGATAGACTAAAGAATTTTTCTAGTGTGCTTGTGATCAGGGGCACTGAAATGAAATAGAGAATTTCAAACACGTGATATTTTTCAGTTTTAATTAAATTGACCTTAACAGTGCCAATATGTCTCTATCTTTAAATTAAGCAGAATTTAATATGTATGTCTCTACAGTAATGGCCTCTTATGAGAATACTTAAAACTTCTCATCTTCATCCTATGACTGATATGGCTTTATCTTTAGAGACACATTCTATTTCATTTGATTCATTTTCTCCCCTTTCTCAATTCTTATTCACCAAAAATCAAAAGTTTGGAGTCTCAGTGGTTATAGAAAAAAATATATTAATGTAAATGAATAAGGATATCTCTTAAGATCTTATTCTGACATTTCTCTGATCACCTTTCATTTAAAAATCATGTTTGGGACTATCCTGGTGGTCAGTGGCTAAGACTCTACTTCCAATGCAGGGGAACTAAGTTCAATCCCTGGTCAGGGTACTAGATCCCATATGCAGCAACTCTAGATCCCAAGTGATGCAATTAAGACCCAGCACAGCCAAATAAAGAAGTAAAATAAATAAATATATTTAAAATGCATCCATCTAAGTCCACAGCTTGAATCAGGATCTCAGAGTGAGTGATTCTGCTTCCACAAAACCCACTGAAAACATTTGCCGGTGATGATTGACTTTTCTACTCCTCTTAGCACCTGAGTGTTCTCAAGCTTTACTATTCTAAGAGAGTAAGAAACAGTAGTGATCGAATCATAGTGTCTTCTTTTTCCTGCTGCAAAGTCTCTCTCATTTTTCTCTAGGAGTCCCTGCAGATTGTCATATGCAGTTTTGGACAAGTTTACTCATGGTCATCGATGCGTTCTAGGACCCTCCCACCAAACTACCTCACCACCTCTGTTGCCAGTGCCAGCTCCTCCTTGAGAAGCCCAGCCATCTGTGCCTAGGCACTCCTGTTCAGACCTCAGAGAGCGCCACTGGCACTGTGGCTTCAAGAGTTTATGACAGAGTAGTGGGGAGATTAGAACTCTAGTCAATCCATCTGCCGCTTACGCACCAAAAAACTATGCTGGTTCCTAGGTATTTAGACATCCATGGAGTCAGCTCCTTTTTTTTTTTAATTTAGTTTTTATTTTATGTTGGAGTACAATTGATTTACGTTTTGTTAGTTTCAGGTGTACAGAAAAGTGATTCAGTTATACATAAACATATATCTATTCTCTTCAAAATTCTTTTCTCACATAGGTTATTATAGCATATTGAGTAGAGTTCCCATTGTTATACGGTAGGGCCTGGTTGATTATTTCGTATATATAGTAGTGTGTATACATTGATCCCAAACTCCTAATTTATCCTTCTCCCTACAATGCAGTAGACATGGCAGAAGCCGCAGGTTCTACCCCTGGAGGAGGAAATGGCAACCCACTCCAATATTCTTGTCTAGGAAATCCCATGGACAAGGAAGCCTGGCAGACTACAGTCCACGGGATTGCAAGAGTCAGACACAACTTAGTGACTAAACAGTAGCAGCAACAATCTTCATTATTTGTTTCCTTTTTTGGCATAGTTTGCTTTTTATTTTTTCAATTTTTTCCGTATCTTAAGGTAGAAGATTATACTACTGATTAGAGGTCTTTTTTCTTTCTTATGTAAATGATTACACATTTAAATATTTCTCTAAGTATTTCTTTAGCTGAATCCCATCAGTCTGGGTATGCTGTACCTTCATTCTTTATTTATCTCATTATATTTCCTATTTCCCCTTGTACTTTCCTCTTTGATTCATTGGTTATTTAGGTGTGCTGTTTAGTATCAGTGTATTCATGTGTTTCAAAAATTTCTTTTAGTTAATTATTTCTGATTTCATTTTTTTGTAGTGTGAGCACATACTTTGTATGATTTCAAAACTTTTAAGTGTGTTGAAGATTGTTTCATGCCCTAACATATGGTCTATCCTGGAAAATGTTTAGGTGCAATTTAGAAGAAGGTATTCTGAGCAATTCATTGAAATCTCTTTCACCTTCTTTGTGATGTCTGTGGTATTAATGCTCGAAGGTTACAACCTTGGGCATACACATAATCATCCTGGGATGACTGGTTTTTGCATGACTGTCTTTGAGTATCTCTTTCCCTGATCTCTTTATACGCTTTTTGCCTCTACAGGTGTTCCACTTAGTTTTACTCATTTCAGGCTGATTATTCTTTTGTTTTTGATGATGGCATGGGACATAGATTGTTCCATTGGTGGTGGTGGTTTAGTCATGAAGTTATGTCCAACTCTTGCAACTCCATGGACTGTAGCCCTGCCAGGTTCCTCGGCCCATGGGATTTTCCAGGCAAGTATGAAGGAGTGGGTTGTCATTTCCTTCTCCAGGGGATCTTCCCAATCCAGGGGATTGAGCCCTCATCTCCAGCACTGCAAGTGGACCCTTTACTGACTGAACCACCAGGGAGGCCCAGATTCCTCCATAATCTGATCCTATTAGATTTAGGCTTCTTTTAAGAATTGGCCTTTGGGGTTTATACTAATCTTAGAAGGGCTTATTCTGATTCTTTCTGGTAAACTATATGGGCTAAGGTATAGCCTATTGCTCTTATTCTTTACTCCCAAAATCTCCACTGTTTTGGGAGTTCTGTTAGGCTTGAAGTTCACCACACTCTTTGTCAAATAAAGGCATGTTCCATGGGAGATCTCAGAGTTCTCTTCTATTATGGACTTCCTATTCCCCTGGGAAAAATTTTTGAATCTTTGTCTAGAGCTGGGGGAGGGAACAGTGGCCCCCTTGTCTTGGAATAATACCTCTGCTCTAGAATACAGTGGTAAATGGGAACAATAGCTATTAATATTTTCCCTGTTTGCTTGCCTCTCACAGAATAGAAGATTACCCCATGGGTAAACAGGAATGATAATTAGCAGACCCCCAATATTCTCAGCCTGCTATTCCTGGGGATATATCTCTGCCTTGTGAATGTCAGCTAAGCAGTGGAAGGAAACCCCTATTTTCTTGGCAATACTTACTGAGAATTTAGCCTCTGCAACTGGGAGTTTAGGGGGATGAGAAATCCTTGATACTCCTGGTGGCTGAGAAATGGAGTATTTCCTGCCATATGAATAAACAAGGAGGTCACAAACATTAGCAATTCCAACCTTCCAAATGTGAATTTCTGAGCCCAGTGGGTGCTCAGGAAAAACAAAACAAAACAAAACAAAACAAAACACAATACCTAAGGCAGCTATAGGCTGCCACCACTCCCAACTGTGAGCCAGGAACTAAGGATGTGAAAAATCAAATCTCAGGATGCTGGCCCCAGATAGCTGAAAGGCATATAAAGGGAATGAATTCAGTCAGCACAGATATTTGCATCTTCCCATACATAGAAAAGTGGTAAATTCCTTAACTTGAGATATGTGTTTTTCCTTAACTAACAATAGTTTTTTTATGTTCATACTACCTTTTTGCCAACTTCTATATAATCTGACTCTTCCTTCCACTTCCTCAGGTTACTTAAAATGCTGTCTCTCAGGTTTGAAGACCTAAAAATTCCCACCATATAAAATATAACTCATGAACAACTTTTTGCAAAATTCAGACTTGAAGAAAGTAGGGAAAACCACTAGGCCATTCAGGTATGACCTAAATCAAATATCTTATGATTATACAGTGGAAGTGACAAATATATTCAAGGAATTAGATCTGATAGAGTGCTTGAAGAACTATGGGTGAAGGTTCGCCACACTGTAAAGGTGTCAGTGATCAAAAATATCCCCAAGAAAAAGACGTGCAAGAAGGCAAAATGGTTTGTCTGAGGAGGCCTTACAAATAGCTGAGAAAAGAAAAGAAGCAAAAGGCAAAGGAGAAAAGGAAAAATATATCCATCTAAATGCAGAGTTCCAAAGAACAGCAAGAAGGGATAAGAAAGCTTTCTTAAGAGGACAATGCAAAGAAATAGAGGAAAACAGTAGAATAGGAAAGAATAGAGATCTCTTCAAGAAAATTAGATACCAAGGGAACATTGCATGCAAAGATGGTCACAATAAAGGACAGAAATGGTATGACCTAACAGAAGCAGAAGTTACTAAGAACAAGCAGAAAGAACACACAGGAGAATTATACAAAAAGACCGTAATGACCCAGATAAACATGATGGTGCGATCACTCATCTAGAGCCAGACATCCTGGTGTGCATAGTCAAGTGGGCCTTAGGAAGCATCACTACAAACAAAACTAGTGGGGGTGATGAAATTCCAGCTGAGCTATTTCAAATCCTAGAAGATGATACTGCTAAAGTGCTGCACCCAATATGCCAGTAATTTTGGAAAACAGCAATGGCCACAGGACTGGAAAAAGTCAGTTTTCATTCCAATCCCAACAAAGGACAATGCCAAAGAATGTTCAAACTACTGCAAAATTACACTTATTTCACATGCTAGTAAGGTAAGGCTCAAAATACTTCAAGCTAGGCTTCAACAGTCCTGGGGCATGGCAATCCACTCCAGTACTCTTGCCTGGAGAATCCCCATGGGCAGAGGAATCTGGCGGGCTATAGCACATGAGGTCACAAAGAGTTGGACACAACTGAGCAACTAAGCACAACACAGCACCAGCTTCAACAGTATGTGAACTGAGAACTTACAGATGTTCAAGCTGGATTTAGAAAAGTCAGAGGACCCAGAGATCAAATAGTAAACACCCACTGAATCGTAGAAAAAGGAAGAGAATTCCAGAAAAAACCATCTACTTCTGCTTCATCAACTATGCTAAAACCTGTGTCTTTGTGGATCACAACAAACTGTGGGAAATTCTTAAAGACATGGGTATACCAAAACACCTTTCCTGCCTCCTAAGAAACATGTATGCAGGCCAAGAAACAACAGTTAGAACCAGACATGGAACAACTGACTGGTTCAAAATTAGGAAAGGAGTATGTCAAGGTTTTACCTTGATACTCTGCTTATTTAACTTATTTACAGAGTACATGGTGAAAATTGCTGGGCTGGATGAAACACAAGCTGGAATCAAGAATGCTGAGAGAAATATCAATAACCTCAGATATGCAGATGACACCATTCTAATGTCAGAAAGTGAAGGGGAACTAATGTGCCTCTTGATGAAAGTGAAAGAGGGGGGTGAAAAAGCTGGCTTAAAACTCAACATTCAAAAACAAAGATCATGTTATCCAGTCCCATCACTTCATGGCAAATAGATGGGGAAACAATGGAAGCAGTGACAGGCTTTCTTTTCTTGGCCTCCAAATCACTGAGAATGGTGACAGCAACCATGAAACTGAAAGCTGCTCGCTTCTTGGAAGAAAAGCTATGACAAACTTACACAACATATTAAAAAGCAGAGGCATTATTTTGCCAACAAAGGTCCATCTTGTCACAACAATTGTTTTGCCAGGAATCATGCATGGATGTGAGATTTAGATAATAAAAAAGGCTGAGCGCTGAAGAATTGACGTTCGAACTCTGTTGCTGGAGAAGACTCTTGGGAGTCCCTTGGCCTTCAAGGAAATCAAACCAGTCAATCCTAAAGGAAATCAACCCTGAATATTTATTGAAAGGACTGATGCTAAAGCCGAAGTTCCAATACTTGGACCACCTGATGAGAAATGCCGAGTCTTTACAAAAATCCCTGATTTGGGGAAAAATTGAAGGCAGGAGGAGAAGGGGATGACAGTGGACAAGTTGGTTGGATGGCATCAGCAACTCGATGAACATGAGTTTCAATAAACTCCAGTAGATAGTGAAGGACAGGGAAACCTTTCGTGCTGCCATAGAGTGGCAAAGAGTTGGACACAACTGACAGACTGAACAACAACAGCAAACAGTTAAAGTCAACATTTATCCGTGTTATCCATCCATTATCCAAGAAACGAGAGGAGAAAGAGCCATATTTCCTTGGCCACACCTGCTGCATAAGTGATGAGTGAGAGGGGAGAGGTTATTGCTCAAGTGCCACAGACTCTTGCTGCTCTTAATGAGAGTAACATAATTTTTTGAATAACTAAATCTTTTTTTTTTTTTTTGCTATATGCCTTTAAGACAATTTCTAGAGACCTTAACCATTTAGGGGTGTTTTATGAAGACAAGTACATAGAACCCCTCATGTGGTCATTTTGGCCCAAAGAGTTTTCTTTACCAAGTTGGATGTAAAATGTAGTAATAAGATCAAACACAACCAATATGGTTTTGTAGAAGAATAATTTGGGTGTGTGGTGCTTGCTCTTTGTCATATAAAGATTATTATATAGTTATGGGAATTGAAATACTGTAGAAAGGATAGTGAGTGAACATGTAGATGGAATAGAGAGACCTAAAATACATCCATTCGTGTATAACATATTGAAAAACTGGCATCTCTTATCAGTAAGAAAAGGTTAGACTGCTCAATCAATGCTGCAGGACTTTTGAAAAAAATCATACTAATTGATTAAGTTATGCTTTCATTAAAATGTACATTAGTTGTTTATAGTGGTCTATGTTCTATGAGTAGTTCCAGAGATACCTTGAGGATGAAGGAAATGAAGGAAGAAGGAGGAAGAGAACATATAAAGCCTGATCTCACAGAGTTCTCTGATAGTGGGAATTCATAAAATTATTTACTAATTCTTGGGACTTCCCCATTGATTCAGTGGTTAAGACTCCATCTTCCAATGCAGGTGGCATAGGTTCAATAACCTGGTAAAGGAACTAAGGTCCCATGTGTCACACCGCTCAACCAAATTTTTAAAAAAATACTTAAAAAAAATTTTTTTTTAATTTTACTTTACAATACTGTATTGGTTTTGCCATACATTGACATGAATCCACCACGGGTGTACATGTGTTCCCAAACACGAATCCCCCTCCTACCTCCCTCCCCATAACATCTCTCTGGGTCATCACCGTGCACCAGCCCCAAGAATGCTGTATCCTGCATCGGACATAGACTGGTGATTTGATTCTTACCTGATAGTATACATGTTTCAATGCCATTCTCCCAAATCATCCCACCCTCTCCCTCTCCTTCTGAGTCCAAAAGTCCACTATACACATCTGTGTCTTTTTTTTTGCTATCTTGCATACAGGGTCGTCATTGCTATCTTACTAACTTTTAAATGAGAATTACAAAATGTTCAGGTTTCACAGTTATTTGGGGCATTTTAACAAATAATTTGCTTAATCTTGCAGTAATAATAGATAGAATCTGTGTTTTTCCTGTTCTTGGTTTTGCAAGTTGACTGTATTTTAGGATCCCTTGCATGTAGGTGTGGCCATTTGACTCTGCTATAAACAGTAGATTATGAAGTGTCCCTCTATCATGCCTGGTGTGTAAAATCTTCTCTGCCCTCTTCCCCCCTTTCTGTCTCTTCCCTCTTCTGTATGATAGATGTAGACTGTGAGCATCCCTAGAGGATGCAGACACAAGATGAGAGGAGCACAAGTCTCTATATGATCATATAGTGGAGCTCCTCTGACAGTCTTAACACTCCCCCAGAACTCAAAGAACAGCAAGATGTGTATTTTTGTTATTAAGTCACTGATAGATTGAAGTCTGTTTGTTAGATCAACAATTCTAGTCCACAGGGTCTGTGTTGTTAAGATTTAAGCATATTGTATCAGAAGAGAGTGTAAACTTAGAATGTCAACTAGAGACCAAGGAGATAATATCCTTTAGAAAACAATAGGGTTAAGGACAGAATACAAGATTGAGAAATGGCCCATAGACAGGAAAAGAATGTTCATGTGATCCATTGCATAATTAACTGTTCTGAAACTTAGAAACTTAAATCAATGATAATTTCACTCTATATTCTTATAGCTTAAGATTTTGAAGGTCTGGAATTCAGGGTCCATTTAAAAGTGCAATTCTTCTGCACCAGGTGCCACTGAGAGATTGTTGGTCTGGATGGGTCCAGACCTTCCAAGGTCATTTCCTTCATGTTGTGTGCATTGTTGGAAATCTATCCAGAAGGCTAGATTTAGCTGGGATTATGGATCAAGGGCCAGTATGTGATTTCTTTCTAGTGTCAGGGTAAACTAACTTCTTACAGTGCCCCACGCCTCCCTGAAAGAGTGTTGTAAGAGACCTGGTTGAAATCTGCAAGACTTCATGTGATCTGGCCTCGGAAGCTCTAGCTCGAATTTAAGAGCATAAAAGTTAGATTTAACCACTCACTGAAAAGTGTGGCAAACAATTTTCAGTCACCTTTCATCTAAAGCAGATCGGCTTTTAAAAATAATCTTGAAGGAACTAATTGATAAAAGTATGTCTGCTTTTTGAATCTCTGGGGAAAAAGTATTAATTTCTGTTGATTCTGTAAGGTAAGACTGTGAGATACTATTTTTCAGAATTTGGGGGGAAGACACGGGTTACACATGCTTGTTCAAGTCCTCTTATAAACAAACACCAAGACGGAATTGGATGTGCAAAAGATTTATTCAAGGAAAAACAAATGAAGGGGGAAAAGGACAGAAATAGTAGCAATAAACAGGTAGAGTTTTTAGACCAAATGCAGGTCTGACAACTAATTATTGAAGGAGACAAGAAAGAAGGAAGATTGAATAGGAGGAGTTGCAGACTGCAGTACAATTCTGAGAAATTCTTAGCCAGCCTTGATGGCAAGTCCCACAGCAGAGTGCATCTTTGAAAACTCCTGTGTCAGACAGGTTTCCCTGGTGGCTCAGAGGTTAAAGCATCTGCCTGCTTATGCAGGAGACCTGGGTTTGATCCCTGGGTTGGGAAGATCCCCTGGAGAAAGAAATGGCAACCCACTCCAGTATTCTTGCCTGGAGAATCAGATGGACTGAGGAGCCTGGTGAACTACAGTCCGCAGTGTCACAAAGAGTCGGACACAACTGAGCAACTTCACTTTCACTTTTTTTTTTTTTAGTTTTTTAATTTTAAAATCTTTAATTCTTACATGCGTTCCCAAACATGAACCCCCCTCCCACCTCCCTCCCCATAACATCTCTGTGGGTCATCCCCATGCACCAGCCCCAAGCATGCTGTATCCTGCGTCAGACATAAAGAATTGAATCACTTTCACTTTGCCAGACAGAAACAGTACTGTCTTTTCTCTGCCATGCAAAATCGTTGTCTAGGGGCAGCCCAGGGAGAAATATATCCTGTAAGTGAATGTTGTGATGGATTCGAAATTTTGGCAGCTGGGGTCAGTAAACCAATACATTGCTCCCAGTGCATTTCTCTTGAAGGGAGATCTGAGCAACACACATCCATGACCGCTACATTAGGCATGAAAATAGTTGAGAGTGTGAAAAATTGTTGTTGTGGAGAAAGAGAGTTGGCTCAATAAACATAATAATGGATTCTATGATTGATAAAGCTAGGTTTCATGTTCTTTATTTTTGAACACAATAGACTTTCTGGGAATTTCAGTAAAGGTTCAACATTAAACTCTTTATCCTTCTTTTTCCCACCCTTTAGAGCTCTGTCTTTTCTAAATTATTACACCATCCATACAACTGAACTGATATAGAAATTTGAATGATTTTAAAGCACACACTCAGATTATTTTTTAAAGTACTTTCTAGTTTTATGGGCCAATCAAATTTATTCTACTAAAAATATTCATGCACATGTCCCTTAAACCAAATGGCCACCAGGTGAGGATATACCTACGAATGAAATTTTCCAGTCAGAAAATGCATATGATCAGGTTTGTACGAGCAAGGAAAATATTTTCTAAAATATCATTCTATTTCCCAATCCCAGTGGCACAGTTTAAAACTTCCTATTATTCTACTTTTTTACTAATACTTAATGCTGTTATTTCTTTTGGCAGTTCTTGGGAATATAGTGTATAGTGGAATTTAATTATGTTTTAATATGCATTTTCCTGATTGCTATGAAGAAAAATAATTTTAATAGGATTTTATTGAATACTTAGGTATCTCCCATTGTACAGCACTTGCAAATTTATCATTTTATCTATCTTTATCTTATTGAATTATAGGAATTCTTTATGTATTCTGGATGTGAGATCTCAGTCAGTTTTATATATTTCAAGTATAGTCTATGGTTTGTGACTTGCATTTTCACATTTTTAATGATAACTTTTAATAAATTAATCATAATTATTATATTTAACATTATAAATAATAATAAAATTGATGATAAATGATGGTATATGCACAAAAGAGAATGCCATACAGCAAAAAATGAGTAATTAGTGGGTACTTACAAAAATGTATGATTTTAGAAACATACTGTATATAAGAGAAATTACCTATAAAAATAATATATCCTTTATGATTGGATTTATGACAAGTCTCAAATTAAGCAAAGCTAATCTCTGCTGTCAGAAGTTGAGTTTCTGATTGGACAGATGTATGAAAGAGGCTTCCAGGGCTCTGAACATTTTCTCATATTTGATGTCTGTTGCATTTGCATTATCATGTGCTTTGTTTGTCATTGTGTTGTGCAAGTGTGCTCTCTGTACTTATGTTTAAGGCACAGGAGGTAAACTATGGTTCATCTTTAAGAAAAGGTTAAAAATAAGAAATGTTAATTTCACCAAGAAAATATGACAATTATCAAGAAAAGAAAAGGCATTCTTAATGCATGAGGATTTCAAAGGAGTCTCAATGAAGCAAGATACAAAAAAAAAAAACCCACACACACACACACAATACATTCAGAGAATTACTACATCAATCTCCAATGTTATTACCTGTGATGTTGCTGTAGAACAGTTTCATTTCCAATAGAATTTTTTCAGTTACATGTTAAAAAGTGAGATTCAAATTTAACTGAACAACAAAGAAATTTATTGTCTTATAAAAGAAGTCCAGGTTAGGTGAGCTCCAGGACATGCTGAACCCATGTACTATGGACTTTATGTTTGTGTTTCCCTAAATTTCATGTCCTTCCCTAAAATTCATATGTTGAAACCCTAATTCCCTAATGTAATGGTATTTGGAGACATAGATATTTGGAGGTGATTAGGACAGGGGATTGGAGCCCTCTTGATGGGGTTAGTGTCCTTATAGGAAAAGACACGAGAGAGCTTGTTTTCATTCTCTCTCTCTTTCTTTACCTTGGGAAGATACAACAGGAACACAGCTGTTTGCAAGTCAGGAAGAGGGCCTTCACCAGACTTGTAGCCTTCAGAACTCTGAGAAATAAATGTTTGTTATCAACTAGTCCATGGTATTCTGTTGCGTATGCTGTTGCTTCAGTTGTGATTGACTCTTTGCAACCCTATGGACTGTAGCCCATCAGGCTCCTCTTGTCCACGGGATTCTCCAGGCAAGAATACTGAAGTGGGTTGCCTTGCCCTCCTCCAGGGATCTTCCCCACCTAAAAATCTAACCCGCATGTTCTGCACTGCAGGAAGATTCTTTACCCACTGAGCCACCTGTGAAGCTTAGTATTTCGTTAGAGCAGCCCAAACTGACTGAGACATCCTGGTTCAATAATGGCTTCAGGGACCCAGATTTTCACAATCATTTTGCTTTGGTAGCTTATGTTATATTATCCTAATCTGGTTCATTTGTGTCCAAATATCTCATTTTGTCCCTGTAAGCCAAGGTTATAAAAGGGAGTCTCCCATAATGAATAACAGCAAGGACACATTTCCTAGAAGTCCTCCAGAAGTTTCCCTTTGTTCTCTTTAGCCAAAATTGTGACACTTGGAAGCATTTAAACCAATCACTGAAAAAGAGAATAGAACCATTATGATTGACTTAAATCAATCAAAACCTATTCTTGGACTTGAAGTAGGTATATCTAGTGTGCATTGTAAGGCCAAAGGAGGTGAGAAACAGGGTTTCATTTAGAAAAAGACAGAGGTTTAAAACAGAAAAGAGAAAAAATAGGTGGATGAAAAGTAGAAGGAAGGAAGGGAAAAGTAGGGGGAAGGTAAGAACATAGATACAGTACATTATATATATTGTAAATTTCACATTCCAAGAAGACATAGACATTTTTTAAAAGAGAAAGATAGGGTAAATGCACCAATTGTATTTCTTACATTTGCTAAATTGGGGCAATAAATGTCATTATCAGACATATTATATGTAGATTATATCAAAGTATACTATGATATTGCAAAATATCTTCCAGAGATCTTCATCATGTTTTTTTAGTTTGCATCTGCCTTATATGTACTGTGTTTTATTTTCCCTTTGAAAGATGTCTCTATTTCCTAGCTATATTTTATTTATAAAATTTAAAATTCAACTTGAATATATTAAGTCACTATCTTGTTTTCTTTAAAATATTGGCTCTATTATCAACCATTACACAGATTTATGGCTGTTTTACTTTTTCAGAGTAAATATATTCTCATTTTTCACAGGGTGACAGGCAAATATTTTAAAGTTTCCATTATTTAGTATCAGAAAATAAAATTACTGTATACTTTATTATAAAACATATAATATTAATGTCACTCAAATGTATTATAATTTTAATATACATCTTATAGTAGTTTTCTTGGCTTATATAAATTTAACTCTTTGAAAATATAAGCCAAAGGAATCAGTCTTGAGGATATTTAAGCATCAATAATGTATAACCATGTAATGAAACAATACCAAATAATGTAATAAATAGCAAAAGGAATGTAGTAAATTTAGGAAAACATCAAACATTCTTAACAGTAAAAAAATTGATGACTAAGAATTCTGTTCTATATTAGTATTTTTTTTTCAACAGAATTATTATGCATTGCTTTTCTAATTGGTATCTAGAATATATGAAGCACAGGGAATACAAAAATTAAAAGGAAATTAGTAATATTTTTAAGGAGCCTTATCTAACAGAAGAGCCAGCTGACCCCACTGCAGTACCGCAAAATACACACATTACTTAAGGGGAGCAAAGAAAGCACACAAAGAGGAGGCATTTAATTCTATTTTGAAGCTTAGGAAAAAGGTTTGACAGGGCTCATAGCTATTATGTTATCTCATGTTATGAGATAAGATTTTATAGGCATAGATAATAAATAGTGTAAATATCTTAAAGATGTAAAAGTTTATTTTCTTATTGCAACTACTTTTTTCATTTTTTAAAATAACGTGTACTGCATTGCAAAAGTACCTGAAATTCCTTCTAGTTAATACACATGCACATGTGTATTTTGATATCAGAGTTAAAAGTTTATAAAAACTACTTCCAAATTTTCTCAACATTGGCCAAAGATCCAAAATTTGATCATTTATGTAAAATAGTTCCATGTAACCTGTTTTATAACTTAATAAAGTCATACAACAAAAGCCATATACTTTCATGCAATAATATAACAAGTAGATTAAACTAGCATTACTCATAATGAGATTACAAGGGAACTTAGTTTTGACTTCCGTGTATCTTTAAAACAAATTGAGTAGAATTATTTTCCCAGTGCCTTTCATGAAAACTCAGGTGGTGTCAGGATTTTTTCAGTCAAACGTCATGTTTTTACTTTATAAATAAAGGCATTATCTCATTTCACAAATTAAATTGTCTGGCACCATTATACAATGAAAGCTTTGAAAGTGATTTTAAGTATATCTGCCTTCCACAGATAGGTACTGCAGGAAAGAATTAGTTGATCAACTAATGTCTCCTCTTAACTTCTGGCTTCTTTCTTCACTTGTTTTTCCTCTCTAGCTTGTTAACTGTAGATTCTGAGAAAGGAGAGGGAAGGGAGAAATGAAAGAGGGATCAGGAAAATTATTACCTGCACAGATGTTTAATTGCTACCCTGAGCTTTCTTTTTAATTTACTTGCTTTTTAAAGGCATTCTGAAGCTCTGACATTCTCATATTTATTTTACAGCAGACCACCTTACTAAAATCTCTTACACATCTACCAGTATAAACAAAAATTCTCTTGTCATTCCAAATTGGCAATAACATTCAGTTCGCTTCAATTCAGATTAGTTGCTCAGTCGTATCCAACTCTTTATGATCCCATGGACTGCAGTACGACAGGCTGTCCTGACCATGACCGACTCCTAAAGCCTACTCAAACTCATGTCCGTCCAGTCGGTGATGCCATCCAACCGTCCCATCTTCTGTCATCAATTCTCCTCTTGGCTTCAATGTTTGCCAGGCTTAGGGTCTTTTCAAATGAGTAAGTACTTTGCATCAGGTAGCCAAAATGCCGGAGCTTCAGCTTCAGCATCAGTCCTTCCAATGAATATTCAGGACTGATTTTATTTAGGATGGGTTGGTTGGATCTCTTTGCAGTTCAAGTTACTCTCAAGATTCTTCTCCAATACCACTGTTGAAAAGCATCAATTCTTTGGTACTCAGCTTTCTTTATAGTCCAACTCTTACATCCATACATGACTACTGGAAAAACCAAAGCCTTGACTAGATGGACCTTTGTTGGCAAAGTACTGTCTCTGCTTTTTAATTTGCTGTCTAGGTTGGTGATAGCTTTTTTCCCAAGGAGTAAGCATCTTTTGATTTCCTGGCTGGTGTCACCATCTGCAGTGACTTTGGGGCCCCCCAAAAGAAAGTCTGTCCCTGTTTCCATTCTTTCCCCATCTATTTTCCATGAAATGATGGGACCAGATTCCATGATCTTAGTTTTCTGAATGTTAAGTTTTAAGCCAGCTTGTTCACTCTCTTCTTTCACTTTCATCAAGAGGCTCTTTTGTTCTTCTTGGCTTTCTGCCATGAGGGTGGTGTCATCTATGTATCTGTGGTTACTGGTATTTATTCTAGCATTCTTGATTCCAGCTTCTGCTTCATTCAGCCCAGCATATCACATGATGTACTCTGCATACAAGTTAAATAAACAGGGTGACAATATACAGCTTTGATGTACTCCTTTCCAATTTGGAGCCAGTCTGTTTTTCCATGTCCAGTTCTAACTGTTACTCATTGACCTGCATACAGATATCTCAGGAGGCAGGTTAGGTGGTTTGGTATGCTGATCTCTTTAAGAATTTTCTACAGTTTGTTGTGATCCACATAGTCAAAGGCTTTGGTATAGTCAATAAAGCAGAAGGAAATATTTTTCTGGAACTTTCTTGCTTTTTCTATGACCCAACTGAGGTTGACAATTGATCTCTGGTTCCTCTACCTTTTATAAATCGAGCTTGAACATCTGGAAGTTCACAGTTCACATACTTTGAAGCCTGGTTTGGAGAATTGTGAGCATTACTTTATTAGTGTGCAAGATGAGTGCAATTGTGCAGTAGTTTGGACATTAATTGGCATGGCCTTTCTTTGGGATTGTGATGAAAACTGACCTTTTCCAGTCCTGTGGCCTCTGCTGAGTTCTCCAAATTTGCTGGTATTTTGAGTGTACAACATTCAAAGCATCATCTATTAGGATTTGAAATAGCTCAATTGGAATCCCATCACCTCCACTAGCTTTGTTCATAGTGATGCTTCCTAAGGCCCACTCGACTTCACATTGAGGATGTCTGGCTCTAGGTGAGTGATCACACCACCATGGTTATCTGGGTCAGGAAGATCTTTTTTGTACAGTTCTTCTATGTATTGTTGCCACCTCTTCTTAATATCTTCTGTTTCTGTTATGTCCATACAATTTCTGTCCTTTATTGAGGCCATCTTTGCATGAAATATTTGCTTGGTATCTCTAATCTTCTTGAAGACATCTCTAGTCTTTCCCATTCTATTATTTTCCTCTATTTCTTTGCATTGATCACTAGGGAAGGCTTTCTTATCTCTCCTTGCTATTCTTTGAAATTCTGCTTTCAAATGGGTATATCTTTCCCTTTCTCCTTTACCTTTAGCTTCTCTTCATTTCGTGGCTATTTGTAAGGTCTCCTCAGACAACCATTTTGCCTTTTTGCATTTCTTTTTCTTGGGGATGATCTTGATCAAGGCCTCCTGTGTATCTCATGAACCTCCTTCCATAGTTCTTCAGGCTCTCTGTCAAATCTAATCCCTTCAATCTATTTTTTACTTTCACCACATAATCATAAGGGATTTGATTTAAGTCATACCTGAATGGTCCTTTTCATTATAGGGGACTGGAATGCCAAAGTAGGAAGTCAAGAAACACCTGGAGTAACAGGCAAATTTGGCCTTAGAATACAGAATGAAGCAGGACAAAGACTAATAGAGTTTTGCCAAGAAAATGCACTGGTCATAGAAAACACCCTTTTCCAACAACACAAGAGAAGACTCTACACAAGGACATCACCAGATGGTCAACACCAAAATCAGATTGATTATATTCTATGCAGCCAAAGATGGAGAAGCTGTATACAAAAACAAGACCAGGAGCTGACTGTGGCTCAGATCACATACTCCTTATTGACAAATTCAGACTTAAATTGAGGAAAGTAAGGAAAACCACTAGACCATTCAGGTATGACCTAAATCAAATCCCTTATGACTATACAGTGGAAGTGAGAAATAGATTCAAGGGACTAGATCTGATAGATAGAGTGCCTGATGAACTATGGACAGAGGTTCCTGACATTGTACAGGAGACAGGGATCAAGATCATCCCCATGGAAAAGAAATGCAAAAAAGCAAAATGGCTCTCTGAGTAGGCCTTACAAATAGCTGTAAAAAGAAGAGAGGTGAAAAGCAAAGGAGAAAAAGAAAGATATAAGCATCTGAATGCAGAGTTCCAAAGAATAGCAAGAAGAGATAGAAAGCCTTCTTCAATTATCAATGCAAAGAAATAGAGGCAAACAATAGAATGGGAAACACTAGAGATCTCTTCAAGAAAATTACAGATACAAAGGGAATATTTCATGCAAATATGGCCTCAATAATGGACAGAAATGGTATGGACCTAACAGAAGTAGAAGATATTAGGAAGAAGTGCCAAGAATACACAGAATAACTTACAAAAAAGATCTTTACAACCAAGATAATCATGATGGTATGATCATTCACCTAGAGCAAGACATCCTGGAATGTGAAGTCAAGTGGGCCTTAGGAAGCATCACTATGAACAAAGCTAGTGGAAGTGATGGAATTCCAGGTGAGCTATTTCAAATCCTGAAAGATGATGTTGTGAAAGTGCTGCACTCAATATGCCAGCACATTTGGAAAACTCAGCAGTGGCCACAGGACTGGAAAAGTTCAGTTTTCATTCCAATTCCAAAGAAAGGCAATGCCAAAGAATGCTCAAACTACCACACAATTGCAGTCATGTCACACGCTAGTAAAGCAATGCTCAAAATTCTCCAAGCCAGGCTTCAGCAATACGTGAACCGTGAACTTCCAGATTTGCAAGCTGGTTTTAGAAAAGGCAGAGGAACCAGAGATCAAATTGCCAACATCTGTTGGATCATGGGAAAAGCAAGAGAGTTCCAGAAAAACATCTATTTCTGCTTCATTGACTATGCCAAAGCCTTTTACTTTGTGGATCACAATAAACTGTGGAAAATCCTGAAAGAGATGGGAATACCAGACCACCTAACCTGCCTCTTGAGAAACCTATTTGCAGGTCAGGAAGCAACAGTTAGAACTGGAGATGGAAAGACAGACTGGTTCCAAATAGGAAAAGGAGTATGTCAAGGCTGTATATTGTCACCATGCTTATTTAACTTCTATGCAGAGTACATCATGAGAAACGCTGGGCTGAAATCAAGATTGCCGGGAGAAATATCAATAACCTCAGATACCCAGATGACACCACCCTTATGGCAGAAAGTGAAGAGGAACTAAAAAGCCTCTTGATGAAAGTGAAAGAGGAGAGTGAAAAAGTTGGCTTAAAGCTCAACATTCAGAAAACGAGGATCATGGCATCTGGTCCCATCACTTCATGGGAAATAGATGGGGAAACAGTGGAAACAGTGTCAGACTTCATTTTTTGGGGTTCCAAAATCACTGCAGATGGTGAATGCAGCCATTAGATTAAAAGATGCTTACTCCTTGGAAGAAAAGTTATGACCAACCTAGATAGCATGTTGAAAATCATAGACATCACTTTGTCAACGAAGCTCCATCTAGTCCAGGCTATGGTTTTTCCAGTGGTCATGTATGGATGTGAGAGTTGAAACTGTGAGGAAAGCTGAGCGCTGAAGAATTGATGCTTTTAAACTGCGGTATTGGGGAAGACTCTTGAGAGTCCCTTGGACTTCAAGGAGATCCAACCAGTCCATTCTGAAGGAGATCATCCCTGAGATTTCTTTGGAAGGAATGATGCTAAAGCTGAAACTCCAGTACTTTGGTCACCTCATGTGAAGAGTTAACTTATTGGAAAAGACTCTGATACTGGGTGGGATTGGGGGCAGGAGGAGAAGGAACGACAGAGGATGAGATGGCTGGATGGCATCTCTGATTCTTTGGACCCGAGTCTGCATGAACTCCGGGAGTTGGTGATGGACAGGGAGGCCTGGCGTGCTGCAATTCATAGGGTCGCAAAGAGTTGGACACGACTGAGCGACTGAACTGAACTGAAGTGAATAGTCTAGTGGTTTTCCCTATTTTCTTCGCTTTAAGTCTGAATTTGGCAATAAAGAGCCCATGTCTTGTTTTTGTTGACTGTATAGAGCTTCTCTGTCTTTGGCTGCAAAGCATATAATCAGTTTGATTTCAGTATTGACCATCTGGTGATGTCCATGTATAGAGTCTCCTTTTATATTTTTGGAAGAGTGCTTTTGCTATGACCAGTGCATTCTCTTTGTAAAACTCTATTAGCCTTTGCCCTGCTTCATTTTGTATTCAAAGGCTGAATTTTCCCATTATTCCAGGTATTTCTTCACTTCTTACATTTGCATTCCAGTCTCCCATAATGAAAAGGACATTTTTTTTTTGGTGTTAGTTCTAGAAAGTCTTCTAGGTCTTCATAGAACCATTCAACTTCAGCTTCTTCAGCATTACTAGTCAGGGCATAGACTTGGGTTACTGTGATTTTGACTGGTTTGCCTTGGAAGCAAACAGAGTTCACTTGGTCATTTTTGAGATAGCATCCAAGGACTGCATTTTGGGCTCCTTTGTTGACTATGAGGGCTAGTCCATTTCTTCTAAGGGTTCTTGCCCACAGTAGTAGGTAATATGGTCATCTTAGTTAATTCACCCATTCCAGTCCATTTTAGTTAGCTGGTTTCTAAAATACCGATTTTACTGTTGCCATCTCTTATTTGACCACTTCCAATTTGCGTTGGTTCATGGACCTAACATTCCAAGTTCCTATGCAATATTGTTCTTTACCACATCAGATTTCACTTCCATCACCAGGCACATCCACAACTGGATGTTGTTTTTGGCTTGGCTCCCTCTCTTCATGCTTTCTGTAGTTATTTCTCCACTCTTTTCCAGTACCATATAGAGCACCAACGAACCTGGAGAGATCATCTTTCAGTGTCCTCTTTTTGCCTTTTCACACTGTTCATGCGGTTCTCAAGGCAAGAATACTTAAGTGTTTTTCCATTCCCTTCTCCAGTGGACCACATTTTGTCAGAACTATAACATCAGTATAAATATATCTGTTAAGTCTCTTCCATTCTATTTACACCTCTTATTTTTTTAAAATATGTTATGTAAGACCCAGCAGGCAAACATTGAATATTACAGATATTTAACATCCATGTTTTGTTCTTGACATTCTTATAAATGTTTCTAGCATTTTATTATTTGCTATAATGGTTGGTATTATTTGGTATAAAGTATTCTATAGATTTTTGAATATATTTTTCATCTCTTCTCACATTATATAAAAATATAAACATAATCTAAAATCTTTGAAATATTATATTATGATATGTCTTTTTTTATTAGTATTCCAGCTTATCAGGAAAAATGGAATTAAGAAAGAAAAGGAGGGAATCAAAGTGAAGTGAAGTTGCTCAGTCATGTCCGACTCTTTGCGACCCCATGGACTGTAGCCTACCAGGCTCCTCCCTCCATGGAATTCTCCAGGCAAGAGTACTGGAGTGGGTTGCCATTTCCTTCTCCAGGAATCAAAGGTGGTCCCATAAAACTGGGGGGGCAGTAAAGCTTGTCCCTCTGTACCCACAGATGGGGAGTGGGTGTAGAAGGAAGATAACAAGAGGACAGTGATTAACATACCAGGTTTTGGTTTCTTGTATCCACCCCTTCAAACTGATCACTGAGAAAGTGTTGCTTTAAGAACTCCTGAATACCAAGGGATACGGGGAGCAAGGATAATTTGGGAGATTGGGACTGACATATACACACTGCTACATATAAAGCTGATAACTAATGAAGATCTACTTTATAGTGCAGGAAACTCTACTCAGTACTCTGTAATGACCTATCAGGGAAAATAATCTAAAAATGAATGAATATATGTATATGTATAACTGGCTCACCTGCTGTACATCTAAAATAATGCAGCATTGTAAATCAACTATACTCTAGTACAAATTAAAAAATAAAAATAAAAACTGTAAGTTGAAAAATATTGTAAAATCCAACAGCAAACACTGCCCCTAGTGTGAGGGGATTCATTTCTGTCCCTAATGAAAAAATGTGCAAGGGTCTGTGGACACCCCAAGAACTAATCAAAGAGAAGAAGATGCAGAAAGTAAGTGAAAACAGCCAAAGCATTCACTCAGATACTATATTCCAATAAAATTCAAAATTCCCAGGGGAAGCTATGAATATCACACTTGAGAGCTGCCAACCCAGATAACAGTCCAGATTGGAACTGTAGTAGATAGTGAATTTGTAAGACACCATCTGGATCCAAGCACAGATCTTCTCTGCTTTCATAAAGAGAGAGTGGACATCCTCATATCCCAGACGCTCTTTGGAGAGAAGAAAGAAGTGGTATTCTGAAAGCATTTAACTCAGGAGAGAGAGTCTCTAAAAAGACTTTCAAGTCCAGAAACCAGTAGGAATCTAAACCTTGGATATTATATATATTGACTGTGTTAAAAAAAAGGGGGGGGGAATTAAATTTGAGAAGACCAAATTATTATTTATTTGAAAGTGTAAATTTTCAGATTATTCAGCTAGGTAAAAACTGTCCTTTATACATCTGAATATAGTTTGAATAAAACTGTGATGAAGATTATTAAGAATAATACCTGCTTATTTATTTATTAGAAGATATGTTTAGTTTTATAATATGTATTTTCTATATCGTTTGAGAAGATTAACTCTTCAGTTTTCATCTGTTAATGTAAAATGATGATTCCACAATTTTTTTTGACTTTTGAATACTTTAAATTTTAAAAGTTATTGAGCATTTCATAGACTTGTTTATATGGGTTATTTCTATTAATATGCACCACATTCCAAATTGAAACTAAGAAAAAATATAAGTATTTATTAATTCACTTACAATAGCAGTAATACATCCATTACATGTTAATATATTTTTAAATAACTGTATTTGAGATGGTAATACACATATAAAAAGATACTCAGCATCATTAATATCAGGGGAATGCAAATCAAAACCACAACAAAATAGCTCATATCTGTCAGGATGGTTATTTTCAAGACAACAAGAAACAACTGCTGGTTAGGATTTGGAGCAAAAGGAACCCTGGAGGTGTGAATGCAAATTTGTACATCCACTGTGGAAAACATTATGAAAATTCCTCAAAAATTTTAAAACAGAACTACTATACAATCCAGGAACTCCACTCCTGAGTATTTATTTATCTGAAGAAAATAAAAACACTAATTCCTAAAGATACATGCATGTGTATGTTCATTGTAGCTGTATTTACAATACCCAAGATAAAGGAGCAGCCTATGTACCCATCAGTAGGTAAATGGATAAATAAGAAGTAGTATATATTTATGGAATGTTGCTGCTGCTGCTGCTAAGTTGCTTCAGTCATGTCCAACTCCAGGCTTCCCCGTCCCTGGGATTCTCCAGGCAACAACACTGGAGTGGGTTGCCATTTCCCTTCTCCAATGCATGAAAGCGAAAACTGAAAGTGAAGTCCTTCAGTTGGGTCCAACTCTTCGCGACCCCATGGACTGCAGCCTACCAAGGCTCCTCTGTCCATGGGGTTTTCCAGGCAAGAGTACTGGAGTGGGGTGCATAAAACACAGTGAAATTTTGACGTTTGCAACCACATGGATGGATCTAAAAATTATTATGCTACTTAAAGTAAGTTGGACAGAACAAGACAAATAGCATATGTATGAAATCCCAAAGGAAAAAATAAGAACAAACATAAAGAAACAGAAACAGATTCATAGATACAGAGAACAAACAGGTGGTTGGCTGAAGGGGGGAGAACTGGGAGGAGAAAAATAGGTGAGGGAGGTTAAGAGGTACAAGCTTCCAGTTACAAAATAAATGTCACAGGTATAAAATGTTCAGTGTGAGGAATGTAGTCAATCATTATTTAATATCCTTGTATGCTGATAGATGATAACTAGACTATAACAGTGATCGTTTTGAAATGTATAGAAATATTAAATCACTATGTGTGTAACTGAAACTAAATAGTGTTGTAGGTCAGTTAAACAAACAAACAAAATCATAGGAAAGGAAATCAGATTTGTGCTTATAGAGGCTGTGAATAGATTTCCCTTCCCTCTTACCAGAGGCAAGGGGAAGTAGGATTGGAAGAAGGTGGCCAAAAGGTATAAACTTCCAGTTATAAGATAAATAAGTACTAGGTATGTAATATATAACACGATACATATAATGCTGTATGTTATAAATGAAAGTTGTCTAGAAAATAAATCCTAAGAGTTCTCATCACAAGGGAAAAATTGTTTTTCTGTTTTTTAAAGTTTGCATCTATATGAGATGGTGGATATTCACTAAATTTATTAGGATAAACTTGTCATGTGCATGCATGCTAAATCACGTTAGTTGTGTCTGACTTTTTGCAACTCCATGGGCTGAAGCCCACTATGCTGCTCTGTCCATGGGATTCTCCAGGCAAAAATACTGGGGTAGAGTGTCATTTCCTACTCCAAGGGATCTTCCCAACCCAGGTATTGAGCCCATGTCTCTTGTGTCTCCTGAATTGGCAGACAGGTTCTTTACCACTAGTGCCACCAAATCATTATGCTGTATACTTTAAACATTTATTCTATATATAGCTCAATAAAACTGGAAGAAAAAAAGTAAAAATTAAAACAATTAAAAATAAATAACTGTATTTTAGAAATCAAGAAAAAATTGTGAGGGAATGACACACTTTCATATTGCTGCAAATGTTAATATCTGGCTGTATTTTTATGTTTGTTCTTGAATTCACTTATCACACTTTATGTTGTTTTTGATGTTTAGTTGTTAAGTCGTGTCTGACTCTTTTGCAACCCCATGGGCTGTAGTCCACTAAGCTCTTCTGTCCATGGAATTTCCCAGGCAAGAATACTGAAGTGAGTTGCCGTTTATTTCTCCAGGGGATCTACCAGACCCAGAGATCAAATCTGAGGTCTTCTGTATTGGCAGATGGATTTTTTGCCACTAAACCACCGGGGAAGCCCACACTTTCTGTATTTCATTTATTTATTTATTTTTTAATTTTTATTTTTACTTTATTTTACTTTACAATACTGTATTGGTTTTGCCATACATTGACATGAATCCACCACGGGTGTACATGAGTTTCCAAACATGAACCCCCCTCCCACCTCCCACTCCATATCATCTCTCTGGATCATCCCCGTGCACCGGCCCCAAGCATCCTGTATCCTGCATCAAACATAGACTGGCGATTTGTTTCTTACATGATAGTATACATGTTTCAATGCCATTCTCCCAAATCATCCCACCCTCTCCCTCTCCCTCAGAGTCCAAAAGTCTGCTCTACACATCTGTGTCTCTTTTGCTGTCTCGCATACAGGGTCATCATTCTCATCTTTCTAAATTCCATATATATGTGTTAGTATACTGTATTGGTGTTTTTCTTTCTGGCTTACTTCACTCTGTATAATCGGCTCCAGTTTCATCCATCTCATCAGAACTGATTCAAATGTATTCTTTTTAATGGCTGAGTAATAATCCATTGTGTATACGTGCCACAGCTTTCTTATCCATTCCTCTGCTGATGGACATCTAGGTTGTTTCCATGTCCTGGCTATTATAAACAGTGCTGCGATGAACATTGGGGTACATGTATCTCTTTCAATTCTGGTTTCCTCGTTGTGTATGCCCAGCGGTGGGATTGCTGGGTCATAAGGCAGTTCTATTTGCAATTTTTAAAGGAATCTCCACACTGTTCTCCATAGTGGCTGTACTAGTTTGCATTCCCACCAACAGTGTAAGAGGGTTCCCTTTTCTCCACACCCTCTCCAGCAGACTTTTGGATCACAGCTATTCTGACTGCTGTGAAGTGGTACCTCATTGTGGTTTTGATTTGCATTTCTCTAATAATGAATGATGTTGAGCATCTTTTCATGTTTGTTAGCCATCTGTATGTCTTCTTTGGAGCAATGTCTATTCCGTTCTTTGGCCCATTTTTTAATTGGGTCGTTTATTTTTCTGGAATTGAGCTGCATAAGTTGCTTGTATATTTTTGAGATTAGTTGTTTGTCAGTTGCTTCATTTGCTATTATTTTCTCCCATTCCGAAGGCTGTCTTTTCACCTTGCTTATAGTTTCCTTTGTTGTGCAGAAGCTTTTAATTTTAATTAGATCCCATTTGTTTACTTTTGCTTTTATTTCCAGTATTCTGGGAGGTGGATCATAGAGGATCCTGCTGTGATGTATGTCGGAGAGTGTTTTGCCTATGTTCTCCTCTAGGAGTTTTATAGTTTCTGGTCTTACATTTAGATTTTTAATCCATTTTGAGTTTATTTTTTGTGTGTGGTGTTAGAAAGTGATCTAGTTTCATTCTTTTACAAGTGGTTGACCAGTTTTCCCAACACAACTTGTTGTGGGCCTTTTTTTTTTTTTTTTCTGTTAAAGTGTTGTGTGTTTAGATCATACTGAGTTTGGGAGTAAATTTGTGAAATAAGTGCTCCCTAAAGAAAACATGGCTCCTGTGATAGGAAAAACCACTGTTTCACATGCTAAAGTCTACAGTGGCAACATGGAATTGTGTGCTTTTATTTTTCAATTTAGATTTAAATTATTTATCTAATTTATCTAAAATTATTATTCATCTAAATTTATTATTTATTTATCTAAATTTATATAAAATTATTTAAATTTATCTAAATCTAACTTAACTAAAATTAAATTAGATGTATTAATTTTATTTTTAATTTAGATTTTATTTTATTTTAGATCCTAAGGGAGGCTTTGCTCTGTATTAACTTATCTGTCTGAAGTTGAAGATATCTGAGAATACCAAGAAAGGCAGTTTCCTTTAGCTAAAACTTGATGAATGCCATCATGTTAAATTAATTTAGGTAAGTCTTGACTACTTAGACATAATGACTATTCTTTTTAAAAAATATTGTTTAGTTAGTTATTTGACTCCATTCATGGAATTCTCTCGGCAAGAATACTGGACTGGGTTGCCATTTCCTTCTCTAGGGGATCTTCCTGACCCAGGAATGGAAACCACGTTTCTTACATCTTCTGCTTTGGTAGGCAGATTCTTTACCATTACTGCCAACTGGGAATCCCTTAAAACATAAAAATTGCTATAATTTTCATTCAGAAAGCAATCACTCACATTCTACTCCCTGCATTGAGGATTTATTATCTTTCAAATATTTCCAGTCAATTTCTTTAAAATCATGACACTAAAAAAAAAAAAAAATTAACAGAGACTAAATTGGAGAAATTTACACACAGTCTTTATCTCAAGCGAAGAGACGTCACAGTATTGGAAAGAAATTGTCAGTTCTAGAATTGTGGAAAATTCTGAAAGAGGTGGGAATACCAGACCACCTGACCTGCCTCTTGAGAAACCTGTATGCAGGTCAGGAGGCAACAGTTAGAACTGGTCATGAAACAACAGACTGGTTCCAAAAAGGAAAAGGAATATGTCAAGGCTGTATATTGTCACCCTGCTTATTTAACTTCTATGCAGAGCACATCGTAAGAAACTCTGGGCTGGAAGAAGCACAAGCTGGAATCAAGATTACCAGGAGAAATATCAATAACCTCAGATATGCAGATGACACAACCCTTATGGCAGAAAGTGAAGAAGAATTAAAAAGCCTCTTGATGAAAGTGAAAGAAGAAAGTGAAAAAGTTGGCTTAAAGCTCAACATTCAGATAACGAAGATCATGGCATTCAGTCCCATCACTTCATGGGAAATAGATGGGGAAACAGTGTCAGACTTCATCTTTTTGGAGCTCCAAAATCACTGCAGATGGTGACTGCAGCCATGAAATTAAAAGATGCTTACTCCTTGGAAGGAGAGTTATAACCAACCTAGATAGCATATTCAAAAGCAGAGACATTACTTTGCCGACTAAGGTCCGTCTAGTCAAGGCTATGGTTTTTCCAGTGGTCATGTATGGATGTGAGAGTCGAAACTTTGAAGAAAGCTGAACACTGAAGAATTGATGCTTTTGAATTGTGGAGCTGGAGAAGACTCTTGAAAGTCCCTTGGACTGCAAGGAGATCCAACCAGTCCATCGTAAAGGAGATCAGTCCTGGGTGTTCATTGGAAGGACTGATGCTGGAGCTGAAACTCCAATACTTTGGCCACCTCATGCGAAGAGTTGACTCATTGGAAAAGGCCCTGATGCTGGGAGGGGTTGGGGGCAGAAGGAGAAGGGGACGACAGAGGATGAGAAGGCTGGATGGCATCACCGACTCAATGAACGTGAGTTTGAGTGAACTCTGGGAGTTGGTGATGGACAGGGAGCCCTGGTATGCTGTGATTCATGGGGTTGCAAAGAATCAGACATGACTGAGCGACTGAACTGAACTGAATTGAAAGAAGGAAATTAAACTTTTTTATCTCAAGTTCTTCAGGAAACAGATGAAGTCTTTGACTCCTCTCTTTAAGAAGGAAAAGTGAGCAAATCTACAAAATGTTTCATAAATTTTTACTGAATTCGTGACATCTATCTTTAAACTTCTAAATGTTTTATGGATCTCAGATAATTTAAGAAAATTTACAAATGAAAACACATGAATTTTAATTAAATGGAAATAAGCAGCTGTACTAATTTTGATAAATATTTCAGTCATTTACAGTTAATGATTGTTATCTATTCGTGTAGCAGAAGCTGAAAATATCAAAAATTATTACTCAGACAACTCTCATGCATGCTGTTTTTGAATTATAATTTTGACAGGTTCACAATGTTGCTTTCTGACTCACGTCTTCTCAATGCCAAAGCTCAAAGACAAATTCACTTTCTCAAAAACCAGTCAAATCATATCAGTAAGATTTAAAAAAAATAAACTTTGGGTGAATTTATCATATCTTATTGGTCATCAGGGGAGCCATTACTACAGTGCTGATAAAAGTTTGGCTGATTAGGAGTTTTCTGATTTTTTTTCTTCTAGAGAAGCTTTTCATAAAAGATGTAATGAGCCATATATGTATTTTTCAATATTCCAGTAGTCACATTAAAAATAAAAGGAAGCTGGTGATAGTAATTTAATATTATAATTTTAATTAACAGTACAGTTCCTTCTTCATCAACACAGGTTTGATTTTTGTTTTTTATAAAGTTTGGATTTATTTGGTCATCTATAACTTTTATAAAACAATAAATAAAACAATCTAGATGGTCTATTTTTAGTTTTAAAAATTATTCAATTACTTACAGTTTGTATTTTTCAACATTTTATAAACAATTCAAAAAATATACTTACCCCTGAGAACATATTAAACACCTCAGCTTTAAGCTGAACATAATAGACCACTTGGAGTAGGAAATGACAGCCCACTCCAGTGTGCTTGCCCTGGTAATCCCATCGATAGAGGAGCCTGGTGGGCTACAGTCCATAGGGATGCAAGAGTCGGACATGACTTAGTGACTGAACAACAAAAAGAACTAGACCATCAATGTATTTTGACTCCAAGCGAAACAATTAGAAGCATTGTATTCAATATATTGGTTTAATACAATTAAGTGCATTGTATTGTGTTAACTCAAGTGTCAGAAGATTAATGTTCTGTGTCCTTGAGGGTTTTGTGAGAGTGTTCACCACTCAGTGTTTACCAAAATGTCACATCAAATGACCAAACACCACATTTAGAAAATATCTGGGCACTTAAAAAGCAGACAGAAATCACAGTGCATTCAATAAATAAGTCTGTTTTGTTTTGAATGATGAATAAAAATTAAAGAATTCCAGAAATCAAGAATGAAATAAATGATACCAGAAAAACAGGCTCATTTCTTTAGAACAATACAGGTTTGAGCTATGTGGATCCACTTATAAGAGAAAGTTTTTCAATGTACAGTTAGTCCTAAATATTCACAGGCTCTCATTCATGGATTCTATCAATAGGAAGATCTTGGTTTCCATCTATGACTAGTTGAATCCATTGATGAGAGATCTTTGGATACTAAGGGTTGACTGTTAATCCAAAATATCATTATTTCAACATGTAATCAATATAAAATAAATGTCTATTTTACATATTTTCAAACTAAATATTTGTCATCTAGTATTTATTTCATACTCACAGCCTATGTCAATTTTGACTAGATATGTTTCAAGTGTTCAATACCCACATCTGACTGGTACCTACTGAATAGATAATGAGGGACTAGAGACTGATCTAAGGGAATCATAATGTTTTTCTACATTTTGTAAAACTTTAGAATGTACATTTGTTGCCATTCAGTTGCTCAGGCCTGTCCAGCCCTTTGTGACCCCATGGACTGCAGCACACCAGACTTCCCTGTCCTTCACTATCTACCAGAGTTTGCTCAAACTCATGTCAGTTGAGCAGATTATGCCATCTATCCATCTTACCCTCTGTCATCCTCCTCTCCTGTCCTCAATCTTTCCCAGAATCAGGGACTTTTCCAGTGAGTTGGCTCATTGAATCAGGTGGCCAAAGGATTGGAGCGTCAGCTTTAGCATCAGTCCTTCCAGTGAATATTCAGGGTTGATTTTCTTTAGGATTGACTGGTTTTATTCCTTCAATGTCCAAGGGACTCTCAAGAGTCTTTTGCAGTACCATAATTTGAAAGCATCAGTTCTTCAGCACTCAGCCTTCTTTATGGCCCAGCTCGCACATCCATACATGATTACTGGAAAAACCACAACTTTGACTATACAAACCTTTGTCAGCAAAGTAATATCTCAGCTTTTTAATGCACTTTCTAGGTTTGCCATAGCTTTTCTTCCGAAGAACAAGCATTTTTTAACTTCATGTCTGCAGTCACTGTCCTAAGCGGTTTTGGAGCACAAGAAAACATAGTCTGTCACTGATGGGACTGGCTGCCATGATTTTAGTTTTTTGAATGTTGAGTTTTAAGCCAGGTTTTACACTCTCCTCTTTCACCTTCATCAAGAGGCACATTAGTTTCCCTTCACTTTCTGACATTAGAGTATTGTCATATGCATATCTGAGGTTGTTGACATTTCTCCCAGCATTCTTAATTCCAGCTTGTGCTTCATCCAGCCTGGCATTTCACATGACATACTCTGCATATAAGTTAAATAAGCAGAGTGACAATATACAGCCTTGACGTATTCCTTTCCCAGTTTTGAACCAGTCAGTTGTTCCATATCCAGTTCTAACTATTTCTTCTTGACCTACATACAGGTTTTTCAGGAAGCAGATCGTATTCCCATCTCTTGAAGAATTTTCCACAGTTTGTTGTGATCCACAGAGTCAAAGACTTTAGCCTAGTCAATGAGCAGAAGTAGATGTTTTTCTGTAATGCCCTTGCTTTCTCTATGATAAAACAGATGTTGGTAATTTGATCTCTGGTTCTTCTGCCTCTTCTAAATGCAGATTGTACATCTGAAAGTTCTTGGTTCACATACTGATGAAGCCTAGCTTAAAGTAGTTTGTACTTTGAGCATTACTTTGTTAGCATGTGAAATGACTGAAATTGTGTGGTTGTTTGAACATTATTTAGCATTGCATTTCTTTGGGGTTGGAAAGAAAACTCACCTTTTCCAGTCCGGTAGCCACTGCTGAATTTTCCAAATTTGCTGACCTATTGAGTGTAGCACTTTAACAGCATCATCTTTCAGGATTTGAAATATATCAACTGGAATTCCATCACCCCCACTAGCTTTGTTCATAGTGATGCTTCCTAAGGCCCACTTGACTTCACATTCCAGGATGTCTGTCTCTAGGTGAGTGATCACACCTTTGTGACTGTGGCTCAGATCATTAACTCCTTAGTGCAAAATTCAGACTTAAATTGGAGAAAGTAGAAAAATTAACTAGACCATTCTTGTATGACCTAAATCAAATCTCTTATGATTATACAGTTGGGGTGACAAATATATTCAAGACATTAGGTCTGATAGACAGAGTGCCTAAAAAACTATGGGTGAAGGTTTGCAACACTGTAAAGGAGGCAGTGATCAAGACAATCCCCAAGAAAAAGAAATGCAAAAAGGCAAAATTGTTGTCTGAGGAGGGCTTACTAATATCCATGAAAAGAAGAGAAGAGAAACCTAAAGGAGAAAAAGAAAGATATACAGATTTGAATGCAGAGTTCCAGAGACTAGGAAGGGGAGATAAGAAAGCCTTCCTCAGAGATCAGTGCAAGGAAAGAGAGGGAAACAATAGAATGAAAAAGACTAGAGATCTCTTCAAGAAAACTAGAGGTACCAAGGGAACATTTCATGCAATGATGGGCAAAATAAAGGACAGAAATTGTATGGACCTAACAGAAGCAGAAGATATTAAGAAGAGGTGGCAACAATACACAGAAGAACTGTACAAAAAAGACATTCATGACGTAGATAACCATGACGGTGATCACTCACCTAAAACCAGACATCCTGGAATGTGATGTCAAGTGAGCCTTAGGAAGTATCACTATGAACAAAGTTAGTGGAGGCGATGAAATTCCAGTTGAGCTAGTTCAAATCCTAAAAGATCATGCTGTGAAAGTGCTGCACTCAATATGCCAACAAATTTGGAAAACTCAGCAGTGGCCATAGAACTGGAAAAGGTCAGTTTTCATTCCAATCCCAAAGAAAGAATACTCAATCTATCACACAATTGCATTCATCTCACACACTAGCAAAGCACTGCTCAAAATTCTCCAAGCCAGGCTTCAACAGTATGTGATCCATGAACTTCCAGATGTTCAAACTGGATGTAGAAAAGGCAGAAGAACCAGAAATCAAATTGGCAAAATCTGTTGGATCATCAAAAAAGCAAGAGAGTTCCAGAAAAACAACTACTTCTGCTTTATTGACTACACCAAAGCCTTTCATTGTGTGCATCACAACAAACTGTGGAAAATTCTTAAAGAGATGGGAATACCAGACCACCTGACTTACCTCCTGAGAAATCTGTATGCAGGTCAAGAAGCAACTTAAGAGCTGGTCATGGAACAACAGAATGGTTCTAAATCAGGAAAGGAGTAAGCCAAGACTGTATATTATCACCCTGCTTATTTATCTTAAATGCTGAGTACATCATGAGAAACGATGGACTGGAGAAGCACAAGGTGGAATCAAGATTGCTGGGAGAAATATCAATAACCTCAGATATGCAGATGACACCACCCTTATGCCAGAAAGCAGAAAAGAACTAAAGAGTTTCTTGATGAAAGCAAAAGAGGAGAGTGAAAATCTGGCTTAAAACTCAACATTCAGAAAGCTAAGATCATGGCATCTGGTCCCATCACTTCATGGCAAATAGATGCAGAAACAATGGAAACAAGGACAGACTTAATTTTGGGGGCTCCAAAATCACTTCAGATGGTGGCTGCAGCCATGAAATTCAAAGATGCTTGCTCCTTGGAAGAAAAATTATGACCAACCTAGACAGTGTATTATAAAGCAGAGACACTACGTTGCCAACAAAGGTCTGTCTAGTCAAAGATACAGTTTTTCCAGTAGTCATGTATGGATATGAGAGTTGGACTATAAAGAAAGCTGAGTGACAAAGTATTGCTGCTTTGCAATTGTGGTGTTGAAGAAGACTCTTGAGAGTCCCTGCAAGGAGATCCAACCAGTCCATCCTAAAGGAACCTAGTCCTGAATATTTATTGGAAGGGCTGATGCTAAAGCTGAAATTCCAATACTTTGGCCACCTGATGGGAAGAATTGGCTCATTGGAAAAAACCCTGATGCTGGGAGGGATTGAAGGCAGGAGGAGAAGGGGACAACAGAGGATGAGATGGTTGGTTGGCATCACCGACTCGATGGACATGACTTTGAGTAAGCTCTGGGGTTTGGTGATGTACAGGGGGCTCTGCCATGCTACAGTCCTTAGGGTGGCAAAGAGTCAGACATCACTGAGGGACTGAACTGAACTTAACTGAATAAGTAATAGGATAGGAGGAAATGGTATATATATTTAAATGTTCTGCAGAGAAAGCTCTGAAATATGCAGCTTTTTTTTTTAGAGGGTAAAAACTACACTGTCATGTAACTGTCAACAAAATATATTTGTTTATATAAGATACATCTTTCCAAGAAAACAATTTTACTTTCTATTAGTTCTCACCATTAAGTTTTGCTTTTGAGATCCAGAGAGAAAATTGTTAACATGTCTTTCCCTATACCAGATTCTCCAGGAACCTACAGAGACAAACAAAGACACACACAGACACATAGACCCAAAGATACACAGACACACACACACACAACTACACACACTTGGAAGTGTTTTAGTTTATTCCTTTATTCTTGGAACACTATATTCAAATTTGTTTATCTAAAAAGAGAAAAAAAATGCTATATGTTATTACCCATTTTTCATGCTTGCATCAGTTATATCAGAGATTGATGATTTATGTTATTCAGTAGTCCACTTTTCATAAAGTCTGTCTCTAATTATATCTTTAATGTTAAAAAGAAAGAAAAGTGAGAGAAAGCCTTGGCTCTTATCCAATGCATCTAGTATTTTAAATATTCCTGTTTTTAAAATGGGCTAAGTAATCTTAGCGAAATTTTAGCCAATCACATTAAAAATGCTTGGTAAAGCTGACCATGGTATAGTGATTATGAAGCAGCTGAAATTCTTAAATTCCTTGGCAATTTTCAAGAATATGCTTGTTTTAAAGAGTGCTTTTGGTAGAAGCCATTGAATATATAACTTTGAGTTTTATCTGAACTTGGTCGACTCATGGCATTTTATCTCATCAGCAGAGAAACTACATTCTCCAAATGAGGTTGCTAAATGTTTTTAACAACATAATGATTGCAAAGATGAAATTGAAATTCTTCAGATGTATAGGAGCTTCAATTTCTTTTAAGATCAAATTGCCAGGCCCATACTGAGATGTGATGATCTCTCCCAAATGATGTGTATTCAGTTCAGTTTTGTTCAGTTGTTCAGTTGCTCAGTCGTGTCTGACTCTTTGCGACCACATGGATCGCAGCCTACCAGGCTCCTCCGTCCATGGGATTTTCGAGGCAAGAGTACTGGAGTGTGTTGCCATTGCCTTCTCCAGCTAATGTCCTGACAACTAACCTATTAAAAATCACAAAATTTGATATGCTCTGACTGTGCTGTGTTTAGTCTGTCAGTCATGTCTAACCTTTTGCAACCCCATGGACTGTACCCCACAAGGCTCCTCTATCCATAAGGTTCTCCAAGCAAGAATACTGAAGTGGGTTGCCATCCCCTCCTCCAGGGGAACTTTGCAAACCAGGAATCAAATCCAGGTCTCCCACATTGCAAATGGATTCTTTACCATCTGAGCCACCAAGGAATCCTTAACTAATATGCTGACTAGTAGCCTATTAAAAATCACAAATTAATATATGATATTTAAAATCATATCTGTTTTCAAATTCAAGGTTATATAATTTGAAAAAAGCATATGTAAAATAAATTTTATATGATTTTTAATATATATATATATTTATATTAGGAAAAGTATCTTGATTAAGATAACCAAAACCTTGTACACACTATTTCCATATAATTCAACCATTATTTCAAGCAATTCATTGTTTTATTTGAGTTAGTATAAATAATATTGCTGTGGTCTGTGTTTTTTAACAATTATCGTAAAGTAGATCTAGTAAGGTGAACATGTGAAGTATACTCAATAGAACTGAATATTTTAATCCTTGATCACTCATTTGTGCTATAAATTGGAAAACAGGAGAATTTGTCATAAAAATAACACAAAGAAGGTTGCTGTACTCTACCCACTTGTGAGACTTATAGGATAACTAATTTTGATGTGTATTTTTTATATTTATCAGTTTAACACTTTATCTTTTGTATGCATTTACCTCTAGAACATCTCCATAGGTGTAGTGGAGCAAAATTTATGAAAAATTTTTATTAAACAGGAATGGTATGAAAGTAGGAAAGAGTAGGGAAAGATGTTGGTTGAATAAAAATAGTGTGAATAAAAAAATAAAATGAATAAAAACTCAAAACATAAGTTGTGTAAGAAAACTTAACTAGTAGTTCTTGCCCTAAGGATTGTCCAATCTTGTTTAAAATACAAATATTTGGGCTTGAAAGAATGTACTTAAATAATTCTTCAGAATAAAATACACAAATGCAGTTGAACTTTAATCTTGCATTTGTTGTTTAGCATGTATTATTTATTTTTTACTTAAATATCATTAGGGGATTTTAATTGATTTCAACTTCTTAGGTGAGAAAATTAAAGCTCAAATCTGAAAAAAAAAAAAACCCACATGATGTCTAGATAACTACTTATGTAAGATCA
Organism: Ovis canadensis; assembly: GCF_042477335.2. NCBI lineage: Eukaryota > Metazoa > Chordata > Mammalia > Artiodactyla > Bovidae > Ovis > Ovis canadensis. The sequence goes on along the minus strand of NC_091269.1, from coordinate 29,117,316 downwards.
AAGATAGAGAGTATACAAATTGGGCTTTAAAAAAAAACATGTAATATATGCAATCATGGGAGAAAATATACTTTTTCTGTTAAATTTTAGAGCAAAATCTCAAACTTATGCTTAGTCCAAAATAAAACTGAAGTCTAGACTTATGGTAATTTTTCTATACTACCTACAGTTCCATGGGAAATGTTATACAGAGTTAAAACTTGATAGTATTCAAACTCATAATCTTCTGGAGGAAAAGAAAATTTCAAATCACTAATTGTGCCTCCAACAATTTTAAAAGAATTTCTGACCTGAGAATGGAGGACCAATAATATGGAGGCAGAAAAAATAACTCAGGGCATTGAAAATATGTGGAGAGGATAGAACACAGTTTCTTCTACAGCTACAAATTTCAGAAGCCAAATCACTTCAGTTCTGAGTTTAAACCAGTTTTTTCTTTCCTATTTTTTTAAAATAAACTATTTTTGGTGTGATTTTGGGATCCAACAAAGCTCAGCAGTGAGTTCAAAGAATTTCCAAGTTCTTTGTCTCCTAAATATGAACAGCCTTTCCCACTATCAGCAGGCCTGACCAGAGTGGTACAATTGATAAACCTATATTAACACATCATAATCAGCCAAAATCTATAGTTAAAAATAGAATTCAATCTTGATGTCTCTTCTATGAGTTTGACAATAATGTGTTCACATATATCCATAATTACAGTATCCTGAAGAGTATTTTCACTGCTATAACAACCCTCCGTGATCCATTCATTGATCATCTTACTCCCTTTAACCAAAATCCAGTAATCACTAATCTTTTAGTGTCTTCATCAATTCAGTTCAGTCACTCAGTCGTGTCCAACTCTTTGCAATCCCATGGACTGAAGCAAGCCAGGACTCCCTGTCCATCATCAACTCCTGGAGCTTACACAAACTCATGTCCATTGAGTTGGTGATGCCATCCAACCATCTTATCTTCTGTTGTCCCCTTCTCCTCCTGCCTTCAAACTTTCCCAGCATCAGGATCTTTTCCAATGAGTCAATTCTTCCCATCAGGTGGCCAAAATATTGGAGTTTCTGCTTCAATATCAAGTCCTTCCAGTGAATATCCAGGACTGATTTCCTTTAGGATGGACTGGTTGGATCTCCTTGCAGGGACTCTCAAGAGTCTTCTCCAACACCACAGTTGAAAAGCAGCAATTCTTTGGAACTCAGCTTTCTTTATAGTCCAACTCTCATATCCATACATGACTACTAGAAAAACCATATCTTTGACTAGACAGACCTTTGTTGGTCAAGTAATGTCTCTGCTTTTCAATACGCTGTCTAGGTTAATCATAGCTTTTCTTCCAAAGAGCAAACATCTTTTAATTTCATGGCTGCAATCACCATCTGCAATGATTTTGGAGCCCAAGAAAATAAAGTCTGTCCCAGTTTCCGTTGTTTCCCCTATTTGCCATGAAGTGATGGGACCTTAGTTTTCTGAATGTTGACTTTTAAGCCAACTTTTTCACTCCCCTCTTTCACTTTCATCAAGAGGCTCTTTAGTTTTTCTTCACCTTGTGACATAAGTGTGGTATCATCTGTGTATCTGAGGCTATTGATATTTCTCCCAGCAATCTTGATTCCACTTGTGCTTCATTCAGCCTCTCATTTTGCACGACGTACTCTGCATATAAGTCAAATAAGCTGGGTGATAATATACCGCCTTACATGCTCCTTTCCTGATTTGGAACAAGTCTGTAGTCCCATTACCAGTTCTGTTGCTTCTTGACCTGCATACAGATTTCTCAGGAGGTAGGTCAGGTGGTCTGGTATTCACCTCTCTTTAAGAATTTTCCTCAGTTTGTTGTGATCCACACAGTCAAAGGCTTTGACATAGTCAATAAAGCAAAAGTAGATGTTTTTCTGTCAGAGAAGGCAATGGCACCCCACTCCAGTACTCTTGCCTGGAAAATCCAATGGATGGAGGAGCCTGGTAGGCTGCAGTGTGTGGGGTCGCTAAGAGTCGGACATGACTGAGTGACTTCACTTTCACTTTTCACTTTCATGCATTGGAGAAAAAAATGGCAACCCACTCCAGTGTTCTTGCCTGGAGAATCCCAGGGACATGGGAGTCTGGTGGGCTGCTGTCTCTGGGGTCACACAGAGTTGGACATGACTGAAGCGACTTAGCAGCAGCAGCAGGAGCAGCAGCAGATATTTTTCTGGAACTTGCTTTTTTGATGATCCAACGGATGTTGGCAATTTGATCTCTGGTTCCTCCGCCTTTTCTAAATCCAGCTTGAACATCTGGAAGTTCATGGTTCACATACTGTTGAAGCCTGGCTTGGAGAATAGTTTTGCCTTTTTCAAAATATCATATAGTTAAAATCATACAGCATGTAGCCTTTTCAGATTGGCTTCTTTCACTTAGTAATAAGCATTTAAGTTCTTGTATGTTTTTTCATGGCTTGATCATTCATTACTTTTTTGTGTGAAAAACATTCATTTGTTTGGAGGTACCACAGTTTATTTATCTATTCACCTACTGAAGGGGCATCTTGGATGCACCCAAGTTTTGGTGGTTAAGAACAAAATATTATAAATATCTGTTTTTAAGTTCTTATGTGAAAGTTAATTTTCAACTACATTTTTGAGTGGCACACTAAATGTATGTTTAGTTGTGTAAGAAACTATTAAACCATCTTCCTAAAGGACCATTCCAGTTTGCATCCCTCCCAACAATGAATGAGAGTTTTTATTTCTCCCCAATCTTCTGCATTTGGTAATGTCAGTGTTTTAGATTCTAGCCACTCTATTAGGTATATAGTGGTATCATTGTTTAATTGCATTTTCTTAATGATATACTGTAGAGCACATTTTTATATGCTTATTTGCTATCTCTATATCTTCTTCTAGGTCCAGATCCTTAGCGTATTTTTTTTTTTTTGGAATTGTTTGTTTTCTTAGTGTTGAGTTTTAAGAGTTCTTCTTTCATTTTTGATAATGATAGTCCTTCATTAGCTATGTTTTTTGGAAAATATTTTCTCCTAGTCTGTGGCTTGTCTTCTCATTTTCTTAACATTGTCTTTTGAGAGTAGAAATTTTAAATTTTAAAAAAGCCCAGCTTATCCAGTTTTTCTTTTATGGATCATGCCTTTGTTGTTGTAGCTAAGAAGTCCTCACTATACCCAAGGCTTTTGCATAACTTAACCTCTAGGATTTTGGCAGTTTTGCATTTTACATTTAGGTGTATCATCCATTTTGCATCAATATTTGTGAATGGTATAAGGCCTGTGTCTAGATTTATTATTTTGCATGTGAATGTCCAATTGTCCCAGTACCATTTGTTTTGTTTTTGTTTTTTAACTTTACTTTAAAATACTGTATTGGTTTTCCATTACATTGACATGAATCCTCCACGGGTTTTATTGGCTTTATTCCTTTGACAAAGATCAGCTGACTACATTTACTTGGGTCTATTTCTGGGCTTTCTATTCTATTCCACTATTCTGTCTCTATTTTTACCACTAGCACACTGTTTTGATGACTGTAGCTTTATTGTAAGTCTTGAAGTGAGGTATTGTCAATCTACCAAATTTGTTCTTTTCAATATGGTTTTAGATATCCTGGGCATTAGCCTAATTTTTTTTTTTTAATTTTTATTTTTACTTCATTTTGCTTTACAATACTGTATTGGTTTTGCCATATATTGACATGAATCCGCCATGGGTGTACATGAGTTCCCAATCCTGGACCCCCCTCCCACCTCCTACCCCATATCATCTTTCTGGATCATCCCCATGCACCAGCCCCAAGCATCCTGTATCCTGTATCGAATATAGACTGGCAATTCGTTTCTCACATGATAGTATACGTGTTTCAATGCCATTCTCCCAAATCATCCCACCCTCTCCCTCTCCCTGAGTCCAAAAGTCCGTTCTATACATCTATGTCTCTTTCGCTGTCTCACATACAGGGTTATCATTACCATCTTTCTAAATTCCACATATATGTGTTAGTATACTGTATTGGTATTTTTCTTTCTGGCTTACTTCACTCTGTATAATTGGCTCCAGTTTCATCCACCTCATTAGAACTGATTCAAATGTATTCTTTTTAATGGCTGAGTAATACTCCATTGTGTATATGTACCACAGCTTTCTTATCCATTCATCTGCTGATGGACATCTAGGTTGTTTCCATGTCCTGGCTATTATAACTGTGCTGTGATGAACATTGGGGTACACGTGTCTCTTTCAATTCTGGTTTCCTTGATGTGTATGCTCAGCAGTGGGATTGCTGGGTTATAAGGCAGTTCTATTTCGAATTTTTTAAGGAATCTCCACACTGTTCTCCATAGTGGCTGTACTAGTTTGCATTCCCACCAGCAGTGTAAGAGGGTTCCCTTTTCTCCACACCCTCTCCAGCATTTATTGCTTGTAGACTTTTGGATCACTGCCATTCTGACTGGTGTGAAATGGTACCTCATTGTGGTTTTGATTCACATTTTTCTAATAATGAGTGATGTTGAGCATCTTTTCATGTGTTTGTTAGCCATCCATATGTCTTCTTTGGAGAAATGTCTATTTAGTTCTTTGGCCCATTTTTTGATTGGTTCGTTTATTTTTCTGGAATTGAGCTGTATAAGTTGCTTGTATATTTTTGAGATTAGTTGTTTGTCAGTTGCTTCATTTGCTATTATTTTCTCCCATTCCAAAGGCTGTCTTTTCACCTTGCTTATAGTTTCCTTTGTTGTGCAGAAGCTTTTAATTTTAATTAGATCCCATTTGTTTACTTTTGCTTTTATTTCCAGTATTCTGGAAAGTGGATCACAAAGGATCCTAGTGTGATTTATGTCGGAGAGTGTATTGCCTATGTTCTCCTCTAGGAGTTTTACAGTTTCTGGTCTTACGTGAAGATCTTTAATCCATTTTGAGTTTATTTTTGTGTATGGTGTTAGAAAGTGATCCAGTTTCATTGTTTTACAAGTGGTTGACCAGTTTTCCCAGCACAACTGTTAAAGAGATTGTCTTTCCTCCATTGTATATTCTTGCCTCCTTTGTCAAAGATAAGGTGTCCATAGGTGTGTGGATTTATCTCTGGGCTTTTTCTTTTGTTCCATTGATCTATATTTCTGTCTTTATGCCAGTACCATACTGTCTTGATGACTGTGGTTTTGTAGTAGAACCTGAAGTCAGGCAAGTTGATTCTTCCAGTTCCATTCTTCTTTCTCAAGATTGCTTTGGCTAGTCAAGGTTTTCTGTATTTCCATACAAATCGTGAAATTATTTGTTCTAGCTCTGTGAAAAATACCACTGGTAGCTTGATAAGGATTGCACTGAATCTGTAGATTGCTTTATGTAGTATACTCATTTTCACTATATTGATTCTTCCAATCCATGAACATGGTATATTTCTCCATCAATTAGTGTCCTCTTTGATTTCTTTCACCAACATTTTATAGTTTTCTATATATAGGTCTTTAGTTTCTTTATTTAGTTTTCTTTTATTGTCAATCTACCAATTTTTTTTCTTTTCAATATGGTTTTTTATATTCTGGGCATTAGCCTAATTTTTAAGCTGAGTTTTTATATTTAAAGTGTTCTATTTTTATTTTTGTAGATGAGGCAAGTTTGAGTCTTGTGTTGTTACCCATTCTGAAACTCTCAAACTGGTATATTTAGATGATTTTCAATTAAAGTGTTTATTTATCAAATTGGACTGTGTTGTGTGTTAGTCGTTCAGTCATGTCTGACTCTTTGCTACCCCATGGACTGTAGCCAGCCAGGCTCCTCTGTCCACGGAATTCTCCAGGCAAGAATATTGGAGTGTGTTGCCATTCCCTTCTCAAGGGGATCTTAGTATTTTCAATATTTGTTTCTTTTTCTATTTGCTGTCTTTATTTCTTTCTTCCCCTCCCTTTTTTTCCCAACAGCTCTTATGTTAACTGAAAGCTTTCTGTGATTCTTTTATCTTCTCACTTAGCAAATGAATTAAAATTCTTTAAAGTAATTGTGTTTCTCCTAGAGTCTTATATACATATAAAATAGGTGTAAGTTCACTTTCTTTTTTTTTTTTTCAGATTTTTTTTTTTTTCTGGATGTGGACCGTTTTTAAAGTCTTTATTGGATTTGTTGTACTATTGCTTCTATTTTATGCTTTTGGTTTTTTGTTCATGAGTCATGTGGGAGCTTAGCTCCCTGACCAGGGATTTAATACATATCCCTGCATTGGAGTGTGAAGTCTTAACCAGTGGACTGCCAAAGAAGTCCCTGCAAATTCACTTTCAAATCACAATTCATGGGTAGTTGAATAGTATATTAGTATATTTTTGGTACCTCATTTGTGTGCCTTATAACAGAGATATCATTCAGTTGACTTATCCATGTGATAGTCACCAATGCATTCCTACTATTATTACCTTAAACTGTTATCTGTTATTTTAATTGAGGCTATAATATGTACATATGCATTGTATTAAACTATATACATTTTATATATAGATGGTTATAATATAATCATTATATTAATTATAAAAAAACCTTTTGTTTTCTTTATTCCTTCTCCAATGCTTTTATTTTTTCCTATATAGACCTAGGCATCTTTCTTATATACTTTTCCCCTTTTTTTCTGAAAACTTCTTTTAACATTTCTTGAAGGGTGTCCTATATATACATTGTCTTAATTTATTTGTTTCTGAAACTATTTGTATACCCTATATTTCAAAGTGTAATTTCACTGGATGTAGGAGTCTAGGTTGATAAAATTTTCTTTCAACACTTTGAATATGTCATTCTGTTGTCCTTTGTTGACAATTTCTGGCTAAATGTCTACTGTAATTCTAGCTCTTGTTCCACTATACATAACATACTTTCCCCCTTTTATTCTTTCATAGCTTTATATCTGTCTTCAGTTTTTTCATTTGAAATATAATATGGCTAGATGTGGCATTTTGGTAATTTATCCTGCTTTGAATTCTCTAAGCTTCCTGTATTGTGATTTTGTGTCTGTCATTAACCTTAAAGTATTCTTGGCTATCTTTATTTCTAATGTTTTCTGCACCATCATACTTTCTTCTTTTTCTAATATCCAATTATGTATTCTAACACCTTTTGACATAGTCCTTGTGTTTTGAAATACTTTGCTCTATTTTCACTCAGTTTGAGAGGTAACTGTTTACCTCAATCAAGCTCAACAATTCTTTCGTTGGTCTTGTTTAGTTTATTGGTAAGTCAATCAAAAATATTCTTTGTTTCTATTAGCATTTATTGATGTCTTGGATTTTCATTTGATTTGTTTTCTCAGATTTTGCATTTCTCATCTTGTATTACTTAATTTCTCTTTCATGTTCCTACTTTTCCTCATTAGAAACCTGAACCTATTAAACTTAGTTATTTTATGTGGTCTCATGATAATTCCAGTCAGTGTGGGTCATATCTGAGTCTGGTTTAGATGCTTGCACCATCTCTTCAGACAACAATTAGTCCTCCCTTTCACAATCCTTGTGATTTTGTTGTCGTTGGAAGCTGACTATGATGTATTGAGAAATAGGAAATGTGGAAAATAGGTTTTTATTGTGAGATTTTACATACATGTGGATACTTATTGGGCTATGCTCAGTATTTTTCTCTAATTGTAGATTCCAGAGGCTTCATATTCCTCTAATGCCCTTATTTGTACCCTCCTGTTAACTTTAAGGGGCTTCCCTGGTGGCTCAGATGGTGAAGAATCTGCCTGCACTGAGGGAGACCCAGGCACAACCCCTGGGTTGGGAAGATCCCTGACTAGAGAAGGGAATGGCTACCCACTCCAACATTCTTGCCTGGAGAATTCCATGGACAGAAAAGCCTGGTGAGTTATCTTTAAACTTCCCTATGATCTCCTCATTAGTAGAGTCTTTGCCTCAGTGTTCCTTCTGCTGTAATCCACAGTCACTACACTGTATTCTTATTACTGTGATGTTAAGGAGTGAGGAAAGGGAAGCAACCTGTCATCTTATGATTGTTGTTGTTATGTTGCTAAGTCATTACAACTCTTTGTGATCCCATGGGCAGTAGTATACCAGGCCTCCCTGTCCCTCTCTATCTCCTGGAGTTTGCCCAACTTCATGTCCATTAAATGGGTGATGGTATCCAACCATCTCATCCTCTGCTGCTCTCTTGTTTTTTGTTTATGTTTTTGTTTTTTTCCTTCAATCTTTCCCAGTATCAGGGTCTTTTCCAATGAGTTGGTTCTTTGCATTAGTTGGCCAAGATATCTTACGATTAGATCTTATAATTAGATATCATTATTTATTGGCAAATAGCCTTCTGTTCTAAGAAACACTTTGGTTACACTTCAGATGATTGATTTTCTTCTCCCTCTTCCAGAGCTATGAGATGATCTTTTTTGGATCATCACTTTGAGAACTTGATGGTTTCTTTGAGGCAAAATTCCCAATATTGTGGGGAACACTGAAGACTGGTTCCCAGAACTTTCTCTCTTACGCTAGTTACCGCTCAGCCTCTAGTAATCTTCAAAATTATCATTTAAGTGTTCCCACCTGCTCACTGTTCCTGTGGCTTCTACTCCAAGCACAGCTGTGACTCTCTAGATTCACTTATGTCTCCTGATTTGGAAATGGCAGATTTCCCTGTGTCTTTAGTTCAAGAAGATGGGTTCAAGAATATTTACTGAATTTTAGCTTGTTCAGCTTCTTCTTACTATAATGATGAGAAGGATGAAATCCAAATGCTTTGATTGTTGTAGCTGAAACCATAATTCCCTCTCTCTCTCTAAATAACACTTTTGTGGAAAATCACATAAGAATTCTCTCATTCACATGTATTACTCCTTCCTGTCACCTCCTTACATTTTCAAGCTTTCAGTCACATGCTTACGCACTTCTCAGGATGACTGGTGTTAAGTTTAATGCTTACAAGGAGTATTGGAAAAGTATTTATGGGTCTGAGGGATATATATGTAAGAGATTGAGAATACCTACATATAAGGATTGTCTAAGACCCTGAGAGTTTTAATGCTTCTCAAATAAATGTAAACTGTTCTTTTAACAAGCACAATAAATCAAGCATGATATGCTGAACATGAATTTGAAAAACTCAGCTGAGATACTTTCTGTGTTACACTGATCCTCTCTTCAGAGTAGATTCAGTTTACATAAGAGTCTGTCTGGTCATCGAAAACAGAACTATATAATTTAATTTATATTAACTTTTGGCTCAGGTCTACATGTACCCATTTTTACACAAACTACTTTATCTGAGAATGAGTTTATTTTTACATTTCAGACATGATATATGAATTCTCATCAATACTCTGTAGAGCTATAAATTTCTGTGCCTCAGTTCATTATTAGGCACAAGATATACACCCTGCTTCTTTAACTTATATGCAGAGTACATCATGAGAAACGCTGGGCTCGAGGAAGCACAAGCTGGAATCAAGATTGCCAGGAGAAGTATCAATAACCTCAGATATGCAGATGACACCACCCTAATGGCAGAAAGTGAAGAGGAACTGAAAAGCCTCTTGATGAAAGTGAAAGAGGAGAGTGAAAAAGTTGGCTTAAAGCTCAAAATTCAGAAAACGAAGATCATGACATCTGGTTTCATCACTTCATGGCAAATAGATGGGGAAACAGTGGACAGTGGCTGATTTTATTTTTCAGGGCTCCAAAATCACTGCAGATGGTGATTGCAGCCATGAAATTAAAAGGCACTTACTCCTTGGAAGGAAAGTTATGACCAACTTAGACAGCATATTGAAAAGCAGAGACATTACTTCGCCAACAAAGGTCCGTCTAGTCAAGGCTATGGTTTTTCCAGTGGTCATGTATGGATGTGAGAGTTGGACTATAAAGAAAGCTGAGCACCAAAGAATCGATGGTTTTTAACTGTGGTGTTGGAGAAGACTCTTGAGAGTCCCTTGGACTGCAAGGATATCCAACCAGTCCATCCTACAGGAAATCAGTGTTCATTGGAAAGACGGTATTCTTTGGAAAGACTGAGGTTGAAACTGAATCTCCAATACTTTGTCCACCTGATGTGAAGAGCTGACTCATTTGAAAAGACCCTGATGCTGGGAGAGATTGAGGGCAGGAGGATAAGGGGGCGACAGAGGATGAGATGGTTGGATGGCATCCCTGACTTGATGGACATGGGTTTGGGTGGACTCCGGGAGTTAGTGATGGACAGGGAGGCCTGGTGTGCTGTGGTTCATAGGGTCGTAAAGAGTTGGACACGACTGAGCTACTGAACAAAACTAAACTGAATATACATCATTTGGGAGAGATTATCACATCTCAGTATGGGCCTGGCAATTTGATCTTAAAAGAAATTGAAGCTCGTATACATCTGAAGAATTTCAATTTCATCTTTGTAATCATTATTTTGTTAAAAACATTTAGCAACCTCATTTTGAGAATGTAGTTTCTCTGCTGATGAGATAAAATGTCATGAGTCGACCAAGTTCAGATAAAACTCAAAGTTATATATTCAATGGCTTCTACCAAAAGCACTCTTTAAAACAAGCATATTCTTGAGAATTGCCAAGGAATTTAAGAATTTCAGCTGCTTCATAATCACTATACCATGGTCAGCTTTACCAAGCATTTTTAATGTGATTGGCTAAAATTTTGCTAAGATTACTTAGCCCATTTTAAAAACAGGAATATTTAAAATACTACACGTATTGGGTAAGAGACAAGGCTTTTTCTCACTTTTCTTTCTTTTTAACATTAAAGATATAATTAGAGACAGACTTTATGAAAAGTGGACTACTGAATAACATAAATCATCAATCTCTGATATAACTGATGCAAGCATGAAAAATGGGTAATAAAATATGGCATTGCTTTTTCTCTTTTTAGTTAAACAAACTTGAATATACAGTGTTCCAAGAATAAATGAATAAACTAAAATACTTCCAAGTGTTGGTATCTGTGTGTGTGTGTGTGTGTGTGTGTGTGTGTGTGTATCTTTGGGTCTATGTGTCTGTGTGTGTCCTTGTTTGTCACTGTAGGTTTCTGGACAATCTGGTATATGGAAAGACATGTTAACAATTTTCTCTCTGGATCTCAAAAGCAAAACTTAATGGTGAGAACTAACAGAAAGTCAAATTGTTTTCTTGGAAAGATGTATCTTATATAAACAAAAACATTTTGTTGACAGATACATGACAGTATAGTTTTTAACCTCTGGGAAAAAAAAAAGAAAAAAAAGCTGCATATTTCAGAGCTTTCTCTGCAGAACATTTAAATATATATACCGTTTCCTCCTACCATAATCGTTATTCAGTTCAGTTCAGTCCCTCAGTGATGTCTGACTCTTTGCCACCCTAAGGACTGCAGCACGGCAGGGCCCCCTGTACATCACCAAACCCCAGAGCTTACTCAAACTCATGTCCATCGAGTTGGTGATGCCAACCAACCATCTCATCCTTTGTCATCCCCTTCTCTTCATGCCTTCAGTTTTTCCCAGGATCAGGGTCTTTTCCAGTGAGTCACTTGTTCACATCAGGTGGCCAAAGTGTTGGAATTTCAGCTTTAGTATCAGCCCTTCCAATAAATATTCAAGACTAGGTTCCTTTAGGATGGACTGGTTGGATCTCCTTGCAGGGACTCTCAAGAGTCTTCTTTAACACCACAGTTGAAAAGCATCAATTCTTTGGAACTCAGCTTTCTTTATAGTCCAACTCTCATATCCATACGTGACTACTGGAAAAACTGTATCTTGGACTAGACAGACCTTTGTTGGCAACGTAGTGTCTCTGCTTTGTAATACACTGTCTAGGTTGGTCATAATTTTTCTTCCAAGGAGCAAGCATCTTTGAATTTCATGGCTGCAGCCACCATCTGAAGTGATTTTGGAGCCCCCCAAACTAAGTCTGTCCTTGTTTCCATTTTTTCTGCATCTGTTTGCCATGAAGTGATGGGACCAGATGCCATGATCTTAGCTTTCTGAATGTTGAGTTTTAAGGCAGCTTTTTCACTCTCCTCTTTTGCTTTCATCAAGAAGCTCTTTTAATTCTTTTCTGCTTTCTGGCATAAGGGTGGGGTCATCTGCATATCTGAGGTTATTGATATTTCTCCCAGCAATCTTGATTCCAGCTTGTGCTTCATCCAGTCCATCATTTCTCATGATGTACTCTGCATTTACGTTAAATAAGCAGAGTGATAATATAAGCCTCAGCTTACTCCTTTCCTGATTTGGAACCAGTCTATTGTCCCATTACTGGTTCTAACTGTTGCTTCTTGACCTGCATACAGATTTCTCAGGAGGTAAGTCAGGTGGTCTGGTATTCCCATCTCTTTAAGGATTTTCCACAGTTTGTTGTGATCCACACAATGAAAGGCTTTGGTGTAGTCAATAAAGCAGAAATAGATGTTTTTCTGGAACTCCCTTGCTTTTTTGATGATCCAACAGATTTTGCCAATTTGATTTCTGGTTCCTCTGCCTTTTCTACATCCAGTTTGAACATCTGGAAGTTCATGGATCACATACTGTTGAAGCCTGGCTTGGAGAATTTTGAGTGCTGCTTTGCTAGCGTGTGAGATGAGTGCAATTGTGTGATAGTTTGAGTATTCTTTCTTTGGGATTGGAATGAAAACTGACGTTTTCCAGTTCTATGGCTAATGCTGAGTTTTCCAAATTTGTTGGCATATTGAGTGCAGCACTTTCACAGCATGATCTTTTAGGATTTGAACTAGCTCAACTGGAATTTCATCGCCTCCACTAACTTTGTTCATAGTGATGTTTCCTAAGGCTCACTTTACATCACATTCCAAGATGTCTGGTTTTAGATGAGTGATCACCATCATGGTTATCTACGTCATGAATGTCTTTTTTTTTTTTTCAATGAATGTCTTTTTTGTACAGTTCTTCTGTGTATTGTTGCCACCTCTTCTTAATATCTTCTATTTCTGTTAGGTCCATGCCATTTCTGTCCTTTATTTTGCCCATCATTGCATGAAATGTTCCCTGGTACGTCTAGTTTTCTTGAAGAGATCTCTAGTCTTTTTCATTCTATTGTTTTCCTCTATTTCCTTGCATTGATCTCTGAGGAAGTCTTTCTTATCTCCCCTTCCGATTCTTTGGAACTCTGCATTCAAATCTGTATATCTTTCCTTTTCTCCTTTACGTTTCTCTTCTCTTCTTTTCATGGCTATTAGTAAGCCCTCCTCAGACAACAATTTTGCCTTTTTGCATTTCTTTTTCTTGGGGATTGTCTTGATCACTGCCTCCTTTACAATGTCAGGAACCTTTATCCAGATTTCATCAGGCACTCTATCTATCAGATCTAATCCCTTCAATCTGTTTGTTACTTGCACTGTACAATCATAAGGGAATTGATTTAGGTCATACCTGAATGGTCTTTTCATACTGAAGATAGCCGACTCATTTGAAAAGACCCTGATGCTGGGAAAGATTGAAGGCGGGAGGAAAAAGGGACGACAGAGAATGAGATGGTTGGATGCATCACTGACTCAATGGGCATGATTTTGAGTAAACTTCAGAAGTTGCTGATGGACAGAGAGGCCTGGAATGCTGCATGCAGTTCATGGGGTTGCAAAGAGTTGGACACAACTGAGTGACTGAACAGAACAGAACTGAACTGAACTGAGTGTTCTAGTGGTTTTCCCAACTTTCTTCAATTTACATCTGAATTTTACAATAAGGTGTTCATGATCTGAGCCACAGACAGCTTATATTCAGGTATAATTTTCCATTCTGATCAGTTCTGAAAAGATCTGGCAAAAGGAAATGAATTAAGATATATGTATGTGTATTCTATTCTCCAGACAAGAATACTGGAGTGGCTTGCCAGTGCCCTCCCCAGGGGATCCTCCCAACCCAGGGATCACACCCACATCTCCCATTGAAAGTTGATTCTATACCCTCTGAGTCATCAGGGAAGCCGAACAATACTGGAGAGTGTAGCCTATCCCTTTTCTAGGGGATCTTCCTGACCCGGGGATCTTCCTGACCCGGTAATTGAACCAGGGTCTCCTGCATTGCAGATGAATTCTTTCCCATGGAAGCTCTTTACTGAGCTACCATGGAAGTCCAGTGACTCAAGAAAACCATCATTGAAACAATTGTGCACTATGACCAAGTGGGATTTATTCCAATAATGCAATTATACTTCAACATTCAATTATACTTCAAATATCATTCATGTAATTCAGCATATTACAAAATAATATAGAAAAAGGCTTATAGTCATGTCAATAGGAGACAAAATAATTCATCAAGTCAATATATTTCCATGATGATACAAAATCTCAAAAATCCAGAAATTAAAGCTAACTATACCTCATAATAACAGAAAGTTAGGAGGATCAAAAAAGCCTCTTGTTAAAACTCAAAATTCAAAAAACAAAGATCATGGGTGGCTTCATGACAAATAGGAGAAAAAGAGAAAACAGTGACAGATTTTGTTTTCTTGGGCTCCAGAATCACTGTGGATGCTGACTGCTGACACAAAATTAGAAGGCACCTGCTCCTTGGAAGAAAACTTATGACAAGAGACAGCATATTAAAAAGCAGAGATATCATTTTGCTGGGAAGGGTCTGTATAGTCAAAGTTATTGTTTTTCCAGTAGTCATGTATGGATATGAAAGTTGGACCATAAAGAAGGCTGAGTGCTAAAAAATTGATGCTTTTGGACTGTGGTGGTAGAAAAGACTGTTGGCAGTCCCTTGGACATAAGAGGATCAAGCTAGTCAATCCTAAAGGAAATCAGTCCTGAATATTCATTAGCAGGACTGATGCTGAAGCTTAAACTCCAATACTTTGGCCACCTGATTTGAACAGCTGACTGATTTCAAAAGACCTTGATGCTAGGAAAGATTGAGGGAAGGAAAAGTAGAGAACAGCAGCATATGAGATGGCTGCATAGCATCACCAATTCAATGAACATGAGTTTGAGAAAACTGTGGAAGATAGTGACATGCTGAAATCCATGGGGCTGCAAAGAGTTGGACACAACTTAGTAACTGAACAACAACAACAACTAATGAATACAGATAAAAATATAGTAAAATATTAGTGACTGACATACAATGCTATATAAAAACAATTGTATACAACGACCCAGTGTAATTCATTCCAACATGCAATATCACTTCAGCATTCAAATATCATTAATGTTATTGTTCTACCTACTCAATGGACATGAATTTGAGCAAACTCCAGGAGATAGTGAAGGAATAGGGAAGACCGGCGTGCTGCAGCCCATGGTGTCACAAAGAGTTGGACACACATTAGTGACTAAATAACTACCTGACAAAAGGTATCTACTGGAGAAGGCAATGGCACTCTACTCCAGTACTCTTGCCTGGAAAATCCCATGCACAGAGGGGTCTAGTGGGCTACCGTGTATGGGGTCACTCAGAGTCAGACACGACTAAAGCGACTTAGCAGCAGCAGCAGCAAAAGGCATCTACAACAATTAAAAAAAAAAAAAACAAACAACTATCAGAAACATGTGCCCTATAAAAAATATGTCACTTTCCTCTTAAGATTGAGAACAAAGCAAAGATGCCAATTCTCAGATTTCTATTCAATTTCATACTGATTACCCTAATCATTGAAGAAAAGTGTAGATAACATGATTGTCTACATAGAAAATCTTAGACTGATCAGACAACTACTAAACTATTAGATGATCCTGATAAGCTTGTAAGACACAAATTCAAGATATAATAAGCAAGTGTTACTTACAATTATTCAATAAATGATGCCCTTAATAGAATTTTTTTCTTATAAACAGAAAATTAACTTCCAAGACTGCCTCAATGTGTTGAAGGAATGAGATGAAAGTAAATATGAAATGGCTTTCTATATAATAAAAAAGTACTTAAATGAACAGTATTATTTGTTAATAATTTCCAAATAGCATTCAGTTACTAGAAACCATATTTGAAGGCCCTCAATGTGATCAAATTATTTAGCAACCCTAAAAAGGTCTATTTTGCTGGCAAGACAAAAGTATAACATGAGATTAAAAAACATTTTACAATAGTTCTGAAAGTAATTCAATACTTAGGGGTAAATAATATCTAAGATGTCTTCATTAAAACCATTTTAAACTGCTGAGAGACATAAAAGAAGACCTAAATAAATGAGATTTGTTGTGCTTATGAAATGGAGGGCTTAATATTTTTGAAATTTTATTTAATCACAAATTGATCTATAAATTCTAAAAACTTCCAATAATAATTCAAGCAAGGCTCTTTTAGAAATTATTGTTTATTACAAAATCAATAAAGAAATACTAATGATACATAAAAGCCAAAAATTTTAAAGAAATGAACAAAGTTGCAGGAAAATACCAATTGATTTTAGCACTAAAAGTAAATTCCAGTGCTAGCCAGATGAATGACTGGAAGCAATTTACTTCCAACCTTAAAAACTGATTAAAAAAAAAAAGAGAGAGAGAGAAGAAAAAAAGGAAGGAAAGAGGGAAGGAAAGAAGGAAGGAAGAAAAAGGAAACAGAAAATATATGTGGCTTCAAATTTTCATTACCTCTTATTTAATTTAATGCTTTACTTTTGTTCATGTATTATCTTCTAAGTTAGACTGTACACACTTTGAGAGACAGAACCATATTTAATAATCTCCCTATATATACACTTCAGCTCTCCATATCTATGGTTTCTACATCTGCATATTCAACCCAGTATGGTTTTAAAATATTCAGAAAAAAATTTTCAGAAATTTCCAAAAAGCAAAACTTGAATTCTCTGTGCACTGGCAACTACTTGCATAGTATTTACATTATATTTGGTGTCATAAGCCATGAAGTTAAAAGATGCTTGCTCCTTGGAAAAAAAGCTATGACCAACCTAGACAGCATATTAAAAAGCAGAGATATTACTTTGCAAACAAACGTCATCTAGTCAAGGCTATGGTTTTTCCAGTAGTCATGTATGGATGTGAAAGTTGGACTGTAGAGAAAGCCGAGCACCAAAGAATTGATGCTTTTGAACTGTGGTGTTGGAGAAGACTCTTGACAGTCCCTTGGACTGCAAGGAGATCCAATCAGTCCATCCTAAAGGAAATCAGTCCTGAATATTCATTGGAAGGACTGATGCTGAAGCTGAAACTCCAATACTTTGGCCACCTCATACAAAGAGTTGACTCATTGGAAAAGACCCTGATATTGGGAGGATTGGGGGCAGGAGGAGAAGGGGACAACAGAGGATACGATGGTTGGATGGCATCACTGACTGGATGGACATGAGTTTGAATAAACTTCAGGAGTTGGTGATGTACAGGGGGGCCTCGTGTGCTGCAGTCCATGGGGTTGCAAAGAGTCAGAAATGACAGTGACTGAACTGAACTAAGGTGTCATAAGTAATCTAAAGATAATTTAAAGTATATGGAAGAGTGTGTATAAGTTATATGCAAATATTATACCATTTTATGTAAGGGAATGGAGAATTCATCAATTTTGGTATGGGAAGAGATCTGGAACCAATCCACCTTGGGTTTATATCCAAGGGCTGATTGTACTTTGACATTCAGAAAACCTATAAACTACCAAGTTGAAAGAGAGGTTTAGATCAAGTTGAAAGTGCACTAAACTACTGTTACAGAGCTGTATGAAGTAAAGAGACTTATGAAAGAACATGTTTTGAAGTTAGTTAGACTTGGATTTTAATTCAGGTCTTCCATTAACATAACTGGTTGTCCTGGCGCAAGTTTACAACTCTTAATTTTCTCACAAAAAATAGCTATAAAAATGCCTGCCTTGTTGATCTATTGTAAGGATTCAATGGATTATATAAGCAAATTACTTTGCATAGTAATGGACATACACTACCTGCTCATTATAGGTAAGTTCTCTGATTTCCTCTTCCTAACATCTCCATGTTGTACATAGTGAAAACCATGTTATAAAAAGTGTTTGGACTTTCCTGTACACTACTGCTTCTGCATAGGAATTTGAAAAGCTAGAAGTAGATGAAAAGTCTTAAGGGGCTCTTGAATACACATAGTCATTTCTTTTCTATGCAGTCACTGGTAGTTCTTAGACTCAAGCTCTGTAAATTGCTGCCTTTGAACTCCTCTTGGACAGGTTTGATTTAGGAGAAAACCCAGGAGAGAATAAAAAAGAAACACAATCAAAAAGTTTTCTCTCAAGGGAAAAGAAAGTGGACACCCTAGGAATCTGTAGATATAACTCCAAATCCTGAGAAAGATAATTGACTTTTAGGGAACAGATGGTTGCAATCAAATAAATGATCACATCTTTACACTGAGGCAAATACCATATCATTGGAGATAAGACAAAATATAAGCTTAGTGAGCTGAGAATCAACCAAAGACTCACAGAGAATATATTAACAAACTGTTTCCAATAAAGAGGATTCACTTTGAACTTAACTACTGCCTTTACATTTTTACTACATATAATATTGTCAACATTTTTCCTTAAAATGAAGACATGTGATACTAGATATGTTGGACAAGGTACAGTGAATATATGGGATTTTTCAGTAGTTACTGATTTTAAGAATTTCTTCTTGTTTTTAACTTTTTCCCCCAATATATACAAGCTTCATATATTTTATGGTTGCAGCCCATTTTATTTTTTCTTGAAACATTGTTAGAAATATATATATATATATATATATATATATACATTTAAATATAATAAGCACTTTTCTCTGAATTTATATAGTAAGTTTAGTAAATTTGAATTGATATATCATGTATTTTCTAATGTTTCTTTTTATTTATTTATTTTATTTGGCTGTGCCAGGTCTTAGTTGCTGCATGTGGAATCTTCGATTTTCATTGTGGCATATGGGATCTTTAGTTGCAGTATGCAAGCTCTTAGTCATGGCACATGGGATCTAGTTCCCTGACCAGAGATCGAACCCAAGCCCCCTGCATTAGAAGTGCAGAGTCTTAGTCACTGGACCATCAAGGAAGTCCCGATATAGCATATAATTGAATATTTTTAAGAGCTTATTAAGAGATTACTAGGTGTCTTAGTCCGTGAAGCCTGATATAACAAAATATCATAGACTGATTGGCTTATAAACAATAGAAATTTATTTATCACAGTTCTGAAAGCTCAAAGTTGAAGATTAGGGTGCCAGCATGGTTGCACTCTGATAAATACAACTTCTAAGTTATTAATTGCTGACTTACTGTCATGTCTTCACATGGTGATAGGGGCTAGGGAGCTAGCTCTGTGAAGTTTCTTTTACAAGGCCACTAATGTCGTTTATGAGGGCTCCAGCCTCATGATCTAAGCATCTCTCAATGGCCTCATCTCCTTAATAGTTTCACACTGCATGATAGGATGCCAACATATACATTTTGGGGAACACAAATATTTAGGCCATAGCACTAGCCTAGGTTCTAAGGTTAATACACACACACACACACACACACACACACACACATATATATATATACACACAAGATACTATCTGTTTAAAGAAGGAATTATTTTACTCTATCAGAACACAGAGTAGAGACTTTTAAACTAGTTGTATTAATACCAAGGTCTTTATAAGGGATTAGTCAATGCTATGAAAAAGTGTTATCTAAATTGAATTTTAAGATAAGTAAAAACCAAGTTTCACATGGAGAAGTGGGTAGGATGAGGCTATTTAAAATGTAAAGAACAAAGAATCAAATGTATGAATTATCAGAAACCAAAATGAACCCTTGAAAAATGTACTAATAGATGCAAAAAAAAAAAAAACCCTCTATTTTGTAAGATAGAGAAAGAAATATACTAGAAAGGTGGCCATATTAAGAGAAGAGCAAAAGAGTCAGAGACTAGATGTCATGAAATATAAGGATTTTATTCCAAAGAATGAAACTACCGAAATATTTTAAGCAGAGTGTTACCTTGTTATGCTGCTGCTGCTGCTGCTGCTAAGTCGCTTCAGTCATGTCCGACTCTGTGCGACCCCATAGATAGCAGCCCACCAGGCTCCACCATCCCTGGCATTCGCCAGGCAAGAACACTGGAGTGTGTTGTCATTTCCTTCTCCAATGCATGAAAGTGAAAAGTGAAAGTGAAGACGTTCAGTTGTGTTCGACCCTCAGTGACCCCGTGGACTGCAGCCTACCAGGCTCCTCTGCCCATAGGATTTTCCAGGCAAGAGTGTTGGAGTGGGTTGCCATTGCCTTCTCCATACCTTGCTATAATTTGCTTCAAAAGATTCTGTTCTGACTGTATTGTTGAAATTGATTTCAGAAATTTCAAGAGTCACGGATATAATCTTAAAAAATTTCGATTCATTAATCTGTAATAAAGCTTAGAGCTATGTTTTGGCTCCATCTTGATCCAGTGTGGCATTCAAAGATGTTTTAAAATGGCATGCAAAAATAATTACTAAGCAATTACTAATCTTTACGATAGTTTTTAAAAACATGCCAACAGCTTGAATGACAGAATCAAATTTATAGTAGAGAACATAAATCTCTTCTCTTTCCTCCCTCAACATTTTACTGTTTCTTCATTATTCTTCCAACTACAGACCCAAGCCTCTGAAACATGGTTCCTAAACTCTCTCTAGAAAGATGCCTTAGACCTTTCCTCTCTTTTTAAATTTTATCTCTTAAAATAACTACCTTCTAGCCACTTCTATTAATAATATAATTTAAGCTAGACTTTAAGGCCCAGGGAACTTCTGGCTCTAACTTGATCCATTATCTTGATCTGTAAAATAAAATCTAAGGTTAGATTTGGTAAAACAGGATTAATTCTGCTATGCATTCATTCAACAAAAATCACTAGGCACAGCTCCATGCTGGATGCTGCTAAAATCCAATAACACCATTGTAATCCAGAAAGAGATAATGATAGTAGTAAAATTAAAGTATGAATTCAAGAAACAAACATCTTGTTTATCCATTTATTTACTAATACGTATTTAGATTGCCTCCGTATCTTGATTATTGTGATTAATGCCACAATGAACATAGGAGTGCATATATCTTTTTGAATTAGTATTTTTGTTTTCTTTGGGTAAATATTCAGAAGTGGAGATACTGGATTACATGGTAGTTCTATTTTTAATTTTGAAGTAGCTCCATTATATTTTCCACAGTGGCTACACCAGTTTACATTCCAACCAGCTGTGCATGAGGAATCCCTTTTCTTTCCATCCTTGCAAAGTGAAAGTGAAGTCACTCAGTCATGTCTGACTCTTTGCGACCCGTGGACTGTAGGCCACCAAGCTCCTCCGTCCATGGGATTCTCCAGGCAAGAATACTGGAGTGGGTTGCCATTTCCTTCTCCAGGGGATCTTCCTGACCCAGGGATCGAACCCAGGTCTCCCACACTGCAGGCAGACACTTTAACCTTTGCACCACCAGGGAAGCCCTTAGATACAAGAATCCAGGTACTAACATCAAAGATTTCAAGGGAGGAAAGGAAGCCAGGTTGAAAGAAGAAGGGGGAGGAGGCGGGAGAAGGGGGACAAAAGGGGTGGCCTTTCAGACGTCTCCTGCCACCTACAGATACCCAGGCATTATGGGACTTTTCCCTGGGCCTCCAGAGAAGGGAGGACTGGAACTCGGCCCTACCAGAAATCAGACCAGACCAGAACCAGAACCAGAATTCGAGTTCTCTGCCAAGAGGAGGTGATCAGTCTCCAATCCTCAGCTCAGGCCAAGGTCCCTTTGACCAGATTCCTATGTCCAGGACCGAGGACTAGAAAAACAGGAAGGATAGGAAGGGTTAAGGAGAGGAAAGAGAGAGGGAAGGGGAGAGAGGTCAACCAAGTCTCTTGTTCCTTACCGATCAGGGCACTCTGGCCAGTTGTCCATGTCAGGAGGAGACAAGGGACAAAAGGGTCCCAGTTGCAGCCACTGGGTCTGGTCCATTGCAAGCAAGCTGGCCCCTGAGTACCCTGAGTGGTCAGGATGTCAGTCTCAGCGAAGAAGAGTCCCCACCAGAGTCACCATTTGTTGCAGGAAGAGGGACCCCTTTCAGGGCCTGAAACTGGGCTCTTGTCTAACAGTCAGAAATGAATTGTCCAAGGAGACACATGTGTTGACAAAGCAAGAGATTTTATTGGGAAAGGGCACCCGGGTGGAGAGCAGTATGGTAAAGGAACCCAGGAGAACTGCTCTATTCTTATCTTTCTGATGATAACAATTCTGATAAGTGTAAGGTGATATCTCTTTGTGCTTTTGACTTGCACTTCCCTGATGATTAGCAATGTTAAGCATCTTTTGATATGTCTGTTAGCTATCTGTATGTCCTCTTTGGAAAAATGGTTATTCAGGTTTTCTGCCTATTTTGTATTTTATTTTTTAATTAGTGTTTTTGGTGTGTTCATTTCTGCTGTACATCAAGGTGAATCAGTTATACATATACAAATGCCCACTCTTTCCCTCTGCCCATTTTCAATTGTATTGCTTGTTATTTTTTTTTTTGTATTGCTTGTTATTTTTGATAATGAGTAGTATGATTTCTTTATATATTTTAAATAGCAATCCATTATCAAATGTTTCATTCACAAATACCTTCCCCCATTTAAAAGGTTGCTTTTTCTTTTAATGATGATTTCCTTTACTGTGCAAAAGCTTTTTAGTCTGAGGTAGTCCAATTTGTTAATTTTTGTTATTGTTGTTCTTGCCTGAGGAGACAGATCCAAAACAATATTGTTAAGACAATGTTAAAGAACATATTGCCTATTATTTTTTCTAGGAGTTCTATGGCTTCAGGTATTACATTCAGTTTTTGAATCCGTTTTGAGTTTATTTTTGTATGTGGTATAAGAAAATGGTTGTTTCATTATTTTGCATGTGGCTGTCCATTTTTCTCAACACCAGTTATTGAGATGGCTGTATTTTCCCTATTGTATATCCTTGCCTCCTTTTTTGAAGATTAATGACCATATGTTCATGGATTGATTTTAGGGTTATCTGTTCTGTTTCATTCATCTCTGTGTCTGTTTTTATGCCAGTACCATGCTGTTTTGATTACTGTGGCCTTGACGTATAGTTTGAAATCAGGGAGTATGATACCTCCAGCTTTGTTCTTTCTCATGATTACTTTGGCTACTTGGGATATTTGTGATTCCATACAAATTTTAAGGTTATTTGTTCTAATTCTGTGAAAAATGCCATGAGTATTTTGACAGGGATTTTATTAAATCTTCAGATTGCCTCAGGTAAGATGGATATTTTAACATTAATTTTTCCAATTAATGATTATGGTATATCTTTCCATTTATGTTTCAACTGAAATTGTTTTCCTCAATGTCTTAATAATTTTTAGCATAAAAGTCTTTTACCTCCCTAGAAAAATTTATTCCCAACTATTTTATAACTTTTGATGTAATTGTAAATGAAATTATTTTCTTAATTTATTTTTCTGATAGTTAATTATTAGTAAAAATGCTGCAGATTATATATTTTAATTTTGTAAGCTGCAACTTTACTGAATTCATTTAATTAGTTCTAATAGTTTTTAATGTGTGTGTGTGTTCATAGGGTTTTTATGTATAGTATCATATCATCTGCAAACAGTAATAGTTTTACTTTTTCCTTTCCAATGTGGATGCTTTCTTTTTTTTCTTCTCTGATTGCTGTGACAGATTTCCAATACTATGTAGATTAAAAGTGGTGAGAGTGGATATCCATGTCATGTATCATTATAAATTTATTTATGAGTACTGCCTTTTCTGTGTCTCATAAATTTTGGAGTATTGTGTTCCCATTTTCATGTATATCCAGGTATCTTTTTTTTTTCTCTTTGATTTCTTCAATAAATACCCCATTGTTTGTTTAGTAGCATATGTTTTGACTCCAAGTGTTCTTGTTTTTTCTTTTTTTCTGATAGTTGATATCCAATTTTGTACCATTATGGTGAAAAAATGATATAATTTCCATCTTCTTAAATTTGTTGAGATATGTTTTGTGACCTAACGTGATCCATCCTGGAGAATGTTCCATGTGCACCTAAAAAGAATGTGTATTCTGCTAATTTGAGGAGGAATTTCCAGGATATATTTATTTAGTGTACCAGCCTGTTGTTTCCTTTAGGGCTAAAGTTTCCTCAGTGACTTTCTTTCAGGATGCTTTATCTATTCATGTAAATGGAGTGTTAAAGTCCTCTATACCATTATTGTGGGGCCCAGTAGTCCTGTCTCCCTGTTGTCAGAGTCAGGTGTTCCTGGAATGTCTTCTGTGCGAAGTGTTCATATCCTCCTATTGGGGCTGGGCTGGGCTGCACTTGCTCTGGGCACACTAGTGCACAGGGCTGGCTCTGGTGCATTTGGCTGTAAGCTCTGGTTATAACAGTTGTGGGCACTTTACTGTGTGGGGCCAGATCCCATGGAGGAGTCAATTTGTGTGCATGTTGGGGCGGACTGCTGGTGCTGATCAAGGGCACTCATTGCAACTGGCAGAACAGAGGAGCAACTCTGAAGGATCTCTGACTGTGTCATTTCTGCAGGTGAAACTGGGACAAGATGAGAAAACAGGTTAGATGAATAGAGTCACAAATGGCATCTGCCATCACTGGTAGAAAATGAGCCACAAACAAAAATAACAACAACAAAAATGTACTACCTACCAGCTTCTCCATAATCAGAGAAAGTCTTACAAATTCTGAAAATTAGTCCTTGAATCTCCTTCATGTATGACCCAAGCTCCTTTTAGACTTCTGCCTCTGTTCTAAGACTCAAGGAGAGTGAATTTTGTGTGCACTCTAAAGGTGAATTCTCAGTTTTCTACAAACATCTAGCTCTCTTGAACATAAGCAATTCTATTTTTTAAGGTCAGATATTATGTCATTTTCCTGGTACAGGTATGGAGCCTAATTTGGAATTTGGAGCCCTTTATCCTTTAGCGAAACCTCCAAGGCGATGATATGCCTCCTGCCTATGTATCACAGGACTGGTGGTGTGAGTCCCAGCCAGACTGCATCTCTGCTCCTCTTACTTGTCTCAATGCAGCTTTTCCTTTTTACCTTTAGTTTTGGAAAACCTTTTCTGTTAGTCTTCAGATCCTTCTCAGAGATAGATTCTAAGTAATTATAATTTTGATGTCTCTAAGGGAGGAGATGGGTCCAAGATCTCTCTACTATACCATTTTATCCCATTTCCACATACACTCTATTCTTCTTGTTTCTTTTATATTAAGCCAGTATCAAACAAACCAAAGACATTGAAAACTCACTAAGCCAATAGCAAATCACAAATATATGGGCCCTTTGCTGTCCATTGTATTATAAGAAAGTGCATAGTAATCTAATATGGATTGACATTAGATATAGTGAAAGTGATCTTGGCCTGAGCTATTAATGGAAGTGCCCCCCATGGCTTAATCAGGGACTGAGATTCAATGGTAAGATGGTGTGTCTAATCCTTGGCTCTAACCCTATTCTGTCAGCTCATAGTTGAAGAAGAATAACTTCCATTGTAGTGAAAAAAGGTTTGTGATGTACCTTTATAGTAACAACTGTAGGTAAGCCAATAGTATTGCTCCTTCTCAGCACTTATGGTTGGAGAGGAGGGTCCTTTGATATGTCTTATAGTTGACCAAGATTAATTTCTTAATCAGTAAGCTGTAGGTGATGTTCATTGAGATTTGCAAGAGATAGCTTCCTTTCTAAAGCCAGCATTCAGGAGATCATTATTCAATACATTAACCTTTACATCTCTCCCAGATATTGTCACTCTTCTACTCAACAATTTCCTTTGGCTACTTACCTAAGTCAGAATAAAATTCAAAATTCTTACCATGACAATTAAAATCTGACATAATTCAGCCCCATTACTTATTTCCCTCATTTTATTTTCTATCATTCTCCCTTTATCACTTCACTGTGACCACACTGGTCTCCCCTCTCTTCTTCATACATGACTTTGCATGGGCATTTTCAGTTTCATTACACTTCTCTTTATCATCACAAATTTGGAGATTATTGTTTTCCAAAATTGTGGCATATCCTTTTAAATTTTGTCATTCTAGTGGATATGTAGTGGTATTTCATTGTCTTTTAATTGTAATATCTCCATAACTAATAATGTTAAGGATATTTTCAAATACTACCTGAATATTTTAATTTTTAAATGTCACACAAATATTTTATCAATTTAAAAACTGGTTTGTCTTATACTTGAACTGTGTAAGGTATATATTCTGTATTCTGGATTGTGGTGTCCTGTGCACCAGGTAGGGATTGAAAGTGGTCAATGCACAGTTTGGGAAAAAGAAATTAAAGACAGAATTAAAGTTTTAAAGATGGGACCAGGTGACTCAAGACCTCTTGGATCAAGAGCCTTGTTCCTCAGAGCCACATCACTTTTATTTAGTGTCTTGGCACACAGAATGTATCTGTTGTGCTACGGTGAAGTCAGCTTCCTGTGTCCCCGGTCACGTCTCTCAGTTTATTGATTACTTTAAACTATCTTTGTTATTTTCTTGTACAAGGGGTATCACCTGGCTGGAGGCTATAGACCTGAATATGCCTTGGTAAAACATCTTAGTGTGTGCGTAAGCAGCGTTCTGAACTTGTGTTGACCTGGTATCCCAAGGTCCACACTATGTTTTTCCTTAGCTTAGCAGGGCATGAACATCCCAACTGATCAACTTGATGTGCTTTCATTTGGGTTATGTTGTATTGCTATATTTTGCCTTTATTCTTTTCCCATGGTGATTTTCTCATAGCTTAGCCAGAACGACAGGTGGCTATTATATTAACCAGTGCATATTCCTTTTTCTGTTTTTGTAGCAGAAGATATGTTGATCTCGCAACATCTTTCTTCATTAGTTTTCAGAGGGTTTTGCGTGTATCTGAGGACTAAACAGATTATGGTGAAACGCAAAACAGAGTTAGTGTTCCAATGAGACCACCTCTGATGTCTTTGATCCACTTGAGAGGACTCAGTGAGTTAAGGCCCTCTGCTATTCCTTGAAGTGTATCTGTACCTGGTAATAGTCCAAGAGAAGCATGCTGCATGCCAATGATTTTTTGCTTGCAGCTTTTTAATATCTAGAGTAAGATTGTCAGCTGCAAGGCCCTGCAAGTTCCATCTAACTTTTTCCCAGGAGTGTTCAGATTGGTTATATTCCTGTGGCGTCACACAAAAATAGTAATGTTCCAGTCACACTTTAAATGTGTTTGGAACTTAAGATTTTGTACTTCTCCAAAGAGTAGCACTGCATTTTCTAAATCCACCAACCTGATGTTAATCTCCTCATCTATATGAAATCTAGATGACTGAGCGAGTGCACTGAAGAAGAATTGGCATTTTATGCCACTCCTGCACAAAGACAGTTGTTTGTACCATCTGATGGAGAGCTATTCCCACCACTGCCGCTGTGGTGGTGATGGCAATAATGCCCACTATGGTGGCAATAAGGAGCCAAATGAAACAATTGGATCTTTTCAAAATAGTATTTAGTACTGTGAGCAAAGTATGCATGTCAGGGGAGCGTTCCCAACGCCTGTTTTGAGTTACTGACAGCCACTTCCTAAATGTCTACACAAAATCACATAGGAATACTGCTCTGCTAAGTCAATTCAGTCGTGTCTGATTCTGTGTGACCTTATAGATGTCAGCCCACCAGGCTCCCCCATCCCTGGGATTCTCCAGGCAAGAACACTGGAGTGGGTTGCCATTTCCTTCTCCAGTGCATGAAAGTGAAAAGTGAAAGTGAAGTTGCTCAGTCGTGTCCAACTGTTTGCGACCACATGGACTGCAGCCCACCAGGTTCCTCTGTCCATTGGATTTTCTAGGCAAGAGTACTGGAGTGGGAATAGTTAAGAGTTAAATAATGAACTGTTCAAGAAGGTAAATAGTTTGCAATCCTGGGAGGTCAGGTTCCTTTCAGTTTGATTAATAGTTGTAGTGCCAATCATAATCACATATGGATCCCTAACACAAGCTTGAGTATAAAATATCCAATTTGTTGATGTATAGCATGAAAAAGGAGAAAAGGAAAGATATAAGCATCTGAATGCAGAGTTCCAAAGAATAGCAAGGAGAGATAAGAAATCTTTCCTCAGCGATCCATGCAAAGAAATAGAGGAAAACAACAGAATGGAAAAGACTAGAGATCTCTTCAAGAAAATTAGAGATACCAAGGGAACATTTCATGCAAAGATGGGCTCGATAAAGGATACAAATAGTATGGACCTAACAGAAGCAGAAGATATTAAGAAGAGGTGGCAAGAATACACAGAACTGTACAAAAAAGATCTTCACAATCAAGATAATCACGATGTTATGATCACTCACCTAGAGTCAGACATCCTGGAATATGAAGTCAAGTGGGCCTTAGAAAGCATCACTACGAACAAAGCTAGTGGAGGTGATGGAATTCCAGTTGAGCTGTTTCAAATCCTGAAAGATGATGCTGTGAAAGTGCTGCTCTCAATATGCCAGCAAATTTGGAAACTCAGCAGTGGCCACAGGACTGGAAAGGTCAGTTTTCATTCCAATCCCAAAGAAAGGCAATGCCAAAGAATGCTCAAACTACCAAACAATTGCACTCATCTCACACGCTAGTAAAGTAATGCTCAAAATTCTCTAAGCCAGGCTTCAGCAATACACGAACTATGAACTTCGAGATGTTCAAACTGGACTTAGAAAAGGTAGAGGAACCAGAGATCAAATTGCCAACATGTGCTGGATCATCAAAAAAGCAAGAGAGTTCCAGAAAAACATCTATTTCTGCTTTATTGACTATGCCAAAGCCTTTGACTGTGTTGATCACAATAAACTCTGGAAAATTCTGAGAGAGATGGGAATACCAGACCACCTAACCTGCCTCTTGAGAAATCTGTATGCAGGTCAGGAAGCAACAGTTAGAACTGGTCATGGAACAACAGACTGGTTCCAAATAGGAAAAGGATTACATCAGGGCTGTATATTGTTACCCTGCTTATTTAATTTACATGCAGAGTACATCATGAGAAACGTTGGGCTGGAAAAACACAAGCTGGAATCAAGATTGCCGGGAAAAATACCAATAACCTCAGATATGCAGATAACACCACCCTTATGGCAGAAAGTCAAGAGGAACTAAAAAGCCTCTTGATGAAAGTGAAAGAAGAGAGTGAAAAAGTTGGCTTACAGCTCAACATTCAGAAAACGAAGATCATGGCATCTGGTCCCACCACTTCATGGCAAATAGATGGGGAAAGAGTGGAAACAGTTTCAGACTTTATTTTGGGGGGGCTCCAAAATCACTGCAGATGGTGACTGCAGCCATGAAATTAAAAGACGCTTACTCCTTGGAAGGAAAGTTATGACCAACCTAGATAGCATATTCAAAAGCAGAGACATTACTTTGCCAGCAAACGTCCATCTAGTCAAGGCTATGGTTTTTCCAGTGGTCATGTATAGATGTTAGAGTTGGACTGTGAAGAAGGCTGAGTGCAGAAGAATTGGTGCTTTTGAACTGCAGTGTTGGAGAAGACTCTTAAGAGTTCCTTGGATTGCAAGGAGATCCAACCAGCCCATTCTACAGAAGATCAGTCCTGTGTGTTCTTTGGAAGGAATGATGCTAAAGCTGAAACTCCAGTACTTTGGCCACCTCATGCGAAGAGTTGACTCATTGACAAAGACTCTGATGCTGAGAAGGATGCGGGGCAGGAGGAAAAGAGGATGACAAAGGATGAGATGGCTGGATGGCATCACTGACTAGATCGATGTGAGTTTGAGTGAACACCAGGAGTTGGTGATGGATAAGGAGGCCTGGTGTGCTGCAATTCATGGCGTTGCAAAGAGTCAGATACGACTGAGCGACTGAACTGAACTGAATGACAAAGTATAGTTCACGGAATGAGAATAATTTCCATCCCAAATTTGATATTTTTTCAGACTTATGTCCAGCTTTCATAATTCTGTTTGAGCCCTACCTATTTCAAGCTGTGGCTGTGGTGGAGACATGCCACTGCCATGCCAGATAATGGAATATTCTGATTGTGCAGTAATAGTGTGATTGTATACAGACACATGCAACTTCTTATAAGGTTTGCAGGATGAGCTATGGTGTGAGCAATTAAAGCCTGCATACCCCTTAGGGGACCAGTCCCAGAGAATTCCATAGGAATTTTAAGTAAGATCACCCCTTCAATCCTGCAACAATTATCCCAGTGTATTTGATCTTGTCTATCAGCCCATATGGGTCTGCTCTCACATAAGGGTCTATCCAGCTTGGTTAGATTAATTTGATCAGTCTCTTGATATCCAAAGCTCAATCCAGAAAGTAAATGCAGCTGAGCCTTACTGTGATTTCTGTTCAAAGAATTTATAGAAAGCCAAGTCTGCACTGATAGATTAAGACAGCTATGTTCAGCACCTAGGCAAACAGGCCAAGTATCAAAACGCAAAGTACTATTAAATGCGGTCCCCTGTTCCTTTTTCAGAGAAGGCGATGGCACCCCATTTGCCTGGAAAATCCCATGGACGGAGGAGCCTGGTAGGCTGCAGACCATGGGGTCGCTAAGAGTCGGGCATGAGTGAGCAACTCCACTTTCACTTTTCACTTTCATGCATTGGAGAAGGAAATGGCAACCCACTCCAGTATTCTTGCCTGGAGAATCCCAGTGACAGAGGAGCCTAGCGGGCTGCCATCTACGGGGTTGCACAGAGTCGGACACGACTGAAGCGACTTAGTAGTAGTAGTAGTAGTACCTGTTCCTTTTTATGAATGGGCAAAAGCTTGTCTTCTGGATCAGGGATCCCAGGGGAGT
The DNA here is from genome assembly GCF_042477335.2 of Ovis canadensis. Lineage (NCBI taxonomy): Eukaryota > Metazoa > Chordata > Mammalia > Artiodactyla > Bovidae > Ovis > Ovis canadensis. The sequence continues at coordinate 29,086,649 of NC_091269.1, read as the reverse complement.
CATTAACATAAACAGAAATAGATCCTTCACCCCAATTAACAGGCCTTAGCAACAAGGGATTAGGTACATAGGCCCAATAGGTATATTTCTTTGCTTCTGCTGAAGCAAGGGGTATACTCACTGTGATAGTTATCAGGGCAAACATATCCATCATCAGGTTGCCTGGAGTCACTGGTTGTTTCTGCTCAGTTTTACTCTATGAGCTGGAATCCACACAGGTTCTAGACCTTCTCCTGGGGAGATACAAGCAAATCCTCTTCCCCATGTAATTAACTTCCCTGGTGACCAAGCATTTGTTACTGGATCTAGCCACCAAATCACAGGCTTACTTGTATTTGTGGGTATAGCCCGAAAATGCTGTTCAGCTGCAGTTTCCATAGTTTGTGCCAAAATATTAAAAAAATTGAGAGTAAATAAAGCTTTATTCAATATTGTTTATTGTCCTAGGGCATCTCCCCATTTTTGTTTTTGTATCATATGTTTAAGTGATTGATTAGCCCTCTCCAATATGGCCTATTCTTGTGGATTATAGGGAATGTCAGTAGAATGTTCTATAGACCAAATTTTAAGAAACTGTTGGAATGCTCTACTGGTATAAGCAGGGTCATTATCAGTTTTTATAGATTTTGGTAATTTTATAATAGCAAAACAAGCATATAAATGTCTTTGTACAGATTCTGTAGTCTCACTAGAGTGAGCAGTGACCCATATAAATTGAGAGACTATATTAATAGTCACAGATACATAAAAGAGCTTACCAAAGGAAGATATATGATTTACATCCATTATAACTATGGATTTTATATGAAACTGTATACCATCATCATCAGTGGCTCAGTCAAACATTTGATAATATAAGGGACAACATTTCTTGAAACAGGCAATATAAAAAACAACATAGTTAGCAGTAATAATAAAATCCTAAGTGATAACTTAAGTCAAGAACTTTTATTTGGTATGGTACAGTGACATCTTTAAGTTACCCAGCTTCATTTGTTAAATGACTATTGCTTGTTGTTTATTTCCTGGTTGTAGATCCTGGAGCATCTGATCTTTATGTAAAGACTGGTTACTGAGATAAGCTTTAGAAACAAACTTAGGGTGTCTTTTTTCATTTAACTTAATGAAGCCTCTTAGCAATGTAACATAACCACAAGGAACTATCTTAGAAGTGAGTCTTAGTAAATACAGACCTTAATTAACAAAGCTAGAACTTAATATTCAGTGAAACATAATGGATACCATAGGCCTGACAACAGTTGGGTGGATTTTTCTTTTAGAGCTCCCCAGTATACTCTGAGATTTTTCTGTATGTCTGGTGAAGGTCTTTTTTACCTTGATGTGGGTATTCAGAACCCAAATATCTCTAATTTCTCAAGGGATGAGGCAGAGTGAAAAGATAAATGTTTTAATTTTACCCACAGATGTAAACCACTGAATTGTTTTAAACCATCAGTGACTTGAAGAGAAGAGCTTTTTTATATTGGAAAACAAAGATTAGAACCCAGTATTATGTCAGACAAAAAGTCATGAAAATTGTAGTCATATTTAGCAGTCTGTTTAATCCCATGCAATTGATCCCTTTGTTTTGTAGTCCTTGCCTGATCATCGAGGACATCAGTAAAAACGATAGTCTCCAAGATGTTTGTGAGGTTTTTTGCCAATGGCTGTATGACCTGTCTAGCAAAGTGGGTGCCCTGATCACTGGAGATTGTAGAAAACACATTTTTTTTCTTTTTATTGTGAAATATTAACCCTATAGCCAGGAAAGCCTCTTTCCTATCAAATAAAGGTGAGGTTTGTCAGGGAGCCAGGAAAAGCCAAACCACCGTCTTGGACCTCCCTTAACCCTGACTGTTTGGTTTATAGCCATTATTTATCCATTTTAAATTTTCTGATGAGGGGTTAATTTTGTAGAAGCAGAATGTACTTTGTCTATGTGCATCATAGTCTCCATAGATCATTGTGAAATAACATTCATTTTATCAAAGTAACAAAAGATTTTAAAAGCAAGTATGAATCACTTAAAGACAAAGAAACTTACATAATCTGTTATCAAAAGCCATATTCCAAGAAGACAGGAAGAGAAAACCAAATTCCAGATTGATTCCAGCTTATATTTATTTTGAAATAATAGTTATTTACTTAGTCAAAGTAATGATAAAACTTAAAAGGCAGATTGTCTTAAGAAACTTGTATACAAAACTTTTTTTTTCATTTGTCATAAATCCTTTCTTACATTTTCTGTAGTTATCACTTCATTTATCTATTTAGAGAATAGCTACCTGTACTTTTGGATTTTTTTTTTCTTTTTTCTTTTCTTCAGTTCCGTTCAGTTCAGTTCAGTCACTCAGTCATGTCTGACTCTTTGCGACCCCATGAATTGCAGCACGCCAGGCCTTCCTGTCCATCACCAACTCCCGGAGTTCACTCAGACTCACGTTCATCGAGTCCGTGATGCCATCCAGCCATCTCATCTTCTGTCGTCCCCTTTTCCTCCTGCCCCCAATCCCTCCCAGCATCATAGTCTTTTCCAATGAGTCAACTCTTCACATGAGGTAACCAAAGTACTGGAGTTTCAGCTTTAGCATGATTCCTTCCAAAGAACACCCAGGGCTGATCTCCTTCAGAATGGATTGGTTGGATCTCTTTGCAGTCCATGGGACTCTCAAGAATCTTCTCTAATACCACAGTCCAAAAGCATCAATTCTTTTCTTACTAGACTATAATTTCATTTTATATCTTTTTTATTAAAAACATAAATCATATTTTCCTTAAACAACCATGAACTGTCTTGTATATTAGCATTTTATAGATGGTTGAACATAAATCCAGTTTTAATTTAAAAAAAATTTGCTTATTTTTTTTAACTAGAGAACATCTCAGGATGGCACCAAACATATTGGTTCATAGTCCAAAATCTCCTTAATTTTTCTGTAAGAGGAAGTCAGTGTTCAGTAATTAATGTTTCAAAATTTTATTTTATTTTTTTTTGGAAATAACTTAGCTATTTAGTAAACTTTTATCATTTAGTTTAGTACAACCTGAGAAATTTAAGTTACCCCAATCCTTAGAGATTATTTTAGACATTTCTAAAATATAATTATTTTCAATAGAGTTTATCTAAAAGTTTTCAACTCATTTATATATACCTATATATACCGTCCTTATGGCAGAAAGTGAAGAGGAACTAAAAAGCCTCTTGATGAAAGTGAAAGTGGAGAATGAAAAAGTTGGCCTAAAGCTCAACATTCAGAAAACGAAGATCATGGCATCTGGTCCCATCACTTCATGGGAAGTAGACAGGGAAACAGTGGAAACAGTGTCAGACTTTATTTTTCTGGGCTCCAAAATCACTGCAGATGGTAATTGCAGCCATGAAATTAAAAGACACTTACTCCTTGGAAGAAAAGTTATGACCAACCTAGATAGCATATTCAAAAGCAGAAACATTACTTTGCCAGCAAACGTCCATCTAGTCAAGGCTATGGGTTTTCCAGTGGTCATGTATGGGTGTGAGAGTTGGACTGTGAAGAAGGCTGAGCGCCAAAGAATTGATGCGTTTGAACTGTGGTGTTGGAGAAGACTCTTGAGAGTCCCTTGGACTGCAAGGAGATCCAACCAGTCCATTCTGAAGGAGATCAACCCTGGGATTTCTTTGAAAGGAATGATACTGAAGCTGAAACTCCAGTACTTTGGCCACCTCATGTGAAGAGATGACTCATTGGAAAAGACTCTGAAGCTGGGAGGGATTGGGGGCAGGAGGAGAAGGGGACGACAGAGGGTGAGATGGCTGGATGGCATCAGTGACTCAATGGACGTGAGTCTGAGTGAACTCCGGGAGTTGGTGATGGACAGGGAGGCCTGGCGTGCTGCGATTCATGGGGTTGCAAAGAGTCGGACACGATTGAACGACTGAACTGGACTGAACTCAATATATAGTTAGTTACTTTTTTGTTATTGATAAATTTAGTTTAAACCTAGGCACAATAAAAGTATCATGCAATGTGGATGACTTAAGATGTGTCTTAATTAGATTAACAACAAACATTAATGTTAGATATTTAATATTGAATATTTTTCAGTTCATGTGAACCTGAATTTAAATAGAGCTTATTTATAAATGAACCTCATATTATCTAAAAACAAAGACACACACTGAGACACAGATAAAGTTAGACAGACATGCAGACAGAGATCTTATAGTTTTCTACTTAAAATTTAAAATATCTCTTTCCCCTTCTTTTTTATTCTTGGTTTGAGTCCACCAATTTGTTCATGGCTGGAGTCTCAGATGGGGTGGGCTGTGTATCCTAAGGACATGATAAGTTTTAACTTCAGGTTTTTTCCCAGACATTGTTTTTTCTCAGATGTTGTTTTTTTCTCAGCAGAATTGGAGCTTCAGAAAAGCATTTTAACAAGTCAACTTTTTCCTAATTGTACATGCAAGAAGAACCAGTTTTGCAATATCAAAAAAGATTTCATTTAACCAGTTTTCTCTGGAGTCTAAAGAATATCCTGGCCATTCAGCGTCAAAAATGTCATCTCTCTTTTTTGTAGTCATAGTTTCACCATTAAAAATTAAACCGGAGAACTTTCAAATTGGCTCTGATGACAGGGGTAGTCTGACTAACATATTTCTCAGCAGCGATTGTCTCTCTGGGGAGGTGAGGTCTTTTCTTAAAGCAGAAAAGCCTGTCCTTTTACCTCTATTTTCTCTCAGGCTCTTATGCTGTACCACCTCAACTGTTTTATACCCTAAACTTTCATAAGCATTTGATCTTGAATTTTTTCCCAATTTCCATTGCCTATCAATTGATTTAAAGAGATGAGGATCTGTCTTGCTTAGTTATAAGCCGCCGTAATCAAAAAGGAACCCTCAGCTAGTCCCTGAACTATTCCCAAGGTAAAGAATTATGGAGAGTAAATTATGGAGAGTTTACTACATAATTTTGAACTGCTTGCTTAATTTCCTTTAGTATTTTGAAGGGAATCTGTTTGCAACCTCATGCTCTAATTCACATTAATGAAGTCTCCTTTATGTACAGTTGGGAAGGTCTCCTGGAGGAGGAAATGGCAACCCACTCCAGTATTTTTGCCTGGAGAATCCCATGGACAGAGGAGCCTGGTGGTCACGGTCCATGGGGGTCACAAAAAGTTGGACACGACTGAGTGATACTTCATACACTCCATTAGGATTATTAGGATCTGTCCCAGGAGCTATCTGTTCATTGTATGGTCACTGGAAATGTCATAGTCATAGTCTTCAAGTCACCCTCCCATCGAGCCCACCAAATATCTTTCCGGAGGTTTAACAGAATTGCCTTCTCTTATAATGAAGGAAAAGCTTGAGTTGCTCCAGCAGTTAAGACAGGAAGGGGAGGAAGAGGTGGCAGAGGAAATTCTGCTTCCCTAAACAAAGGCACAGAAGGAATTACAGATTTAAGAGCCTCCTGCCTTTTTTGCTCTATCCTCTCAGGCTCTGCATATTCACATTCTCCCTTTGATGGGGTTTCACATCCTGACTCCCTTCTGAGATTTCTGGGGTCTGAAGAGGTTCTAAAATGGATTTTATCAGTGCCCAAGTTGACCAGATAGATGCAGGCATGGGCATTCCATTGCAAAGAAGTTTCTCTAATTCACTACATCAGTCAGTTCAATTGCTCAGTCATATCCAATTCTATGCAACCCCATGGACTGCAGCACATCAGGGATCCCTGTCCATCACCAGCTACTCGACTTTACTCAAACTCGTGTCCGTTGACTCAGTGATGCCATCCAACTATCTCATCCTCTGTTTCCCCTTTTCCTCCCACATTCAATCTTTCCCAGCATCAGGGTCTTTACAAATGAATCAGTTCTTCTCATCAGATGGCCAAATTATTGGAGTTTTAGCTCATAACAGTCCTTTGAATGAACATTCAAGACTGATTTCCTTTAGGATGGACTGGTTTGCTCCCCTTGCAGTCCAAGGGACTCTCAAGAGTCTTCTCCAACACCACAGTTTAAAAGCATCAATTCTTTGGCACTCAGCTTTCTTTATAGTACAAATCTCACAGCCATACATGACTACTGGAAAAAACATAGCTTTGACTAGATGACCTGTGCTGGCAAAGTAATGTCTTTGCTTTTTAATATGCTGTCTAGGTTAGCCATAGCTTTTTTTTTTTTTTTTTCAAAGAAGCAAGCATCTTTTAATTTCATGGCTGGTGTCACCATGTGCAGTGAATTTGGAGCCCCCAAAAAGAAAGACTGTCCCCCTTTCCATCGTTTCCCCATCTATTTTCCATGAAATGATGGGACCAGATACAGTGATCTTAGTTTTCTGAATGTTAAGCTTTAAGCCAACTTTTTCACTCTCTTCTTTCTCCTTCATCAAGAAACTCTTTTTTTTTGGGGGGGGGGTGGGTATTAGTTTTTTTAATTTATTTATTTTAATTGGAGGTTAATTACTTTACAATACTGTATTGGTAAGCTCTTTAGTTTGTTCTCTTTCTGGCATAAGGGTGGTGTGAACTGCATATTTGTGGTTATTGATATTTCACCCAGCAATCTTAATTCCAGCTTGTGTTTCTTCCAGTACAGCGTTTCTCATGATGTACTCTTCATATAAGTTAAATAAGCAGGATGATAATACACAGCCTTTGATATACTCCTTTCCTGTTTTGGAACCAGTCTGTTGTTCCATGTTCAGGTCTAACTGTTGCTTCTTGACCTGCATACAGATTTCTCAAGAGGCAGGTCAGGTGGTCTAGGATCCCCATTACTTGAAGAATTTTCCACAGTTTGTGGTGATCCACACAGTCAAAGATTTTGGCAGAGTCAATATAGCAGAAGTGGATGTTTCTCTGAAAATCTCTTGCTTTTTTGATGATCCAACGGATGTTGTCAATTTAATCTCTGATTCCTCTACCTTTTCTAAATCCAGCTTGAGCATCTGAAAGTTCACTGCTGAAGCCTGGCTTGGAGAATTTTGAGCAATACTTTGCTAGTGTGTGAAATGAGTGCAATTGTGCAGTTTGGACATTTTTGGCATTGAGTTTCTTTGATATTGGAATGAAAACTGACATTTTTCCAGTCTTGAGGCCATTGCTGAGTTTTCCAAATTTGCTGGCATATTAAGTGCAACGCTTTCATAGCATCATCTTTTAGTATTTGAAATAGCTCAACTGGAATTCCATCACTTCCACTAGCTTTGTTCCTAGTGATGCTTCCTAAGGCCTACTTGACTTTGTGTTCCAGGATGTCTGGCTCTAGGTGAGTGATCACACTATTGTGATTATCTCTGTCATGAAGGCCTTTTTTGTATAATTCTGTGTAATCTTCCCACCTCTTCTTAGTTACATTCTGCTTCTGTTAGGTCCATACCATTTCTTTCCTCTTATTGTGTCCGTTTTTCATGAAATGTTTCCTTGATATCTCTAATTTTCTTGGAGAGATCTCTTCCCAGTCTATTGTTTTCCTCTATTTCTTTGCATTGATCACTGAGGAAGGCTTTCTCATCTCTCCTTGCCATTCTTTGGAACTGTGCATTCATATGGGTATATCTTTCATTTTCTCCTTTGCCTTTCACTTTCTTCTTTTCATAGCTATTTGTAAGGCCTCCTCAAAAAACCACTTTGCCTTTTTCATTTCATTTTCTTGGGGATGGTCTTGATTACTACCTCCTGTATAATGTCATGAATGTCTTTCCATATTTCTTCAAGCACTCTATCAGATCTAATCCTTTGAATGTCTTTGTCACTACCACTGTACAATCTTAAGGGATTTTATTCAGATCATACCTGAATGGTCTAGTGGTTTTCCATTCTTTCTTCAATTTAAGTCTGAATTTGTCAAAAAGGAGTTCATGATCTGAGCCACAGTCAGCTCCTGGTCTTGTTTTTGCTGACTGTATAGAGCTTCTCTATCTTTGGCTGCAAAGAATATAATCAGTCTGACTTTGGTGTTGACCATCTGGTGATGTCCATGTGTAGAGTCTTCTCTTGTGTTGTTGGAAGAGGGTGTTTGCTATGACCAGTGCGTTCTCATGGAAAAACTCTATTAGCCTTTGCCCTGCTTCATTCTGTTCTCCAAAGCCAAATTTTCCCATTACTCTAGGTATCTCTTCACTTCCTACTTTTGCATTCCAGTCCTCTATAATGAAAGGGATATCTGTTTTGGTTATTAGTTCTAGAAGGTCTTGTAGGTCTTCATAGAACTGTTCAACTTCAGTTTCTTCAGCAAAGACTTGATCTGGGTATAGACTTGGATTACTGTGATATTGAATAGTTTGCTTTGGAAATTAATAGAGATCATTTTGTTGTTTTTGAGATTGCATTCAAGTATCACATTTCGGGCTCTTTTTTTTTTTTTTTTTGACTATGATGGCTATACCATTTCTTCTAAGGGATCCCTGCCCACAGTAGTAGATATAATGGTCATCTGAGTTAAATTCACCCATTCCAGTCCATTTTAGTTTGCTGATTCCTAGAATGTCAATGTTCACTCTTGCCATCTCTTGTTTGACCACTTCCAATTTGCCTTGATTCATGGACCTGACATTCCAGGTTCCTATGCAATATTGCTCTTTACAGCATTGGACTTTACTTCCATCACCAGTCACATCCACAACTAGGTGTTGTTTCTGCCTTGGCTCCATCTCTTCCTTCTTTCTGGAGTTATTTCTCCACTGATCGCCCATAGCATATTGGGCACCTACCCACTGGGGGAGATCATCTTTCAGTGTCCTATCTTTTTGCCTTTTCATGCTATTCATAGGTTTCTCAGTGCAAGAATACTGAAGTGGTTTGCCATTCCCTTCTCCAGTGGACCACATTTTGTCAGAAATCTCCACCATGACCTGTCTATCTTGGGGGGCCCTACATGTCATGGCTCATGGCTCATAGTTTCATTGAGTTAGACAAGGCTGTCATCCATGTGATCAGATTGGTTAGTTTCTATGACTGTGGTTCTCTTTGACTGTGGAATTCACTGTCTACCTTCTCCCATCTTCTTAAATCTAAAGTACTGAGAGACAGGAACCATGAACAATCTTTCTCAGTGGTTTGTAAAAGCTCCAAAAGCTGGCCCTCATTTGTTTTTGTTCCAGCTACTTTCAAAAACCGCCTTAAGAGGCATACATATGGCCGATATTGTTCTGAGCTTTCCTTTCTGAATTTCCCATACTTAACCCCAGTATCAGTGCCTGAGAGAGTGTTACTTACAGTGAAGGGGGATTTTCAGAGGCCTCACCCCACTCTTCTCCAGCACAGTGCGCCAGTATTTCAGCTTCAGATTCACAGTTTCCCTTGGAATTTCAACTTCTGTTTCCTTCTTGGTGATCCTTCACTTTTGAGCCCCACATTGGGTGCCACTTGCTGCAGCCAGCACAGAAGATAGGAATAGAAAGTGGTCAACACACAGTTTGGGGAAAAATAAACTAAAGACAGAATTAAAGTTTTAAAGATGGGACCGGGGGACTCAAGACCTCTTGGATCAAGAGCCCTGTTGTTCGGAGCCACATCACTTTTATTTAGTGTCTTGGCAAACAGAAAGTATCTGTTGTGCTATGGTGAAGTCAGCCCTCTGTGTCCCCAGTCATCTCTCCCATTTTATTGATTACTTTAAACTCTCTTTGTTATTTCCTTCTTGCTGGAGGCCATAGACCTGCATATCCCTGGGAAAACATCTTCGTGTGTGTGCAAGCATCATTCCGAACTCTCACTGACCTGGTGTTCCAAGGCCCACACTATGTTTTTCCTTGGCTTAGCAGGGCATGATGACCCCAACTAATCAATCTGATGTACTTTTATTTGGGTTATGCTGTATTGCTGTAGTTTGCTTTTATTCTTTTCCCATGGTGATTTTCTCATGGCTTAGTGAGAGCAACAGGTGGCTATTATATTAATAGTCTTGCACTGGGTATGTCTTTTTTCTGATATATGATTTTTTATATGTTCTCCCTATCTGTGGATTGAATTTTCTCATTTGTAACTGTGTTCTAAAAAGTACATTTTTTTTCATTTTGAAGAAGTTCAGATTATTGAATTTTTCCTTGTATAATATATGATTTTTGAAGCCTATGTAATAAATCTTGGCTGAAGCATAAATTCCCTAAGGTTTTCTCCTATATTTTATTCTAGAAATTTTGTAAACTTAACAAAAGTTTTCAGGACTTTTGACAATAATTTTTGTATTAGGTTAAAATTAGGAGTCAATGATCATTATTTATTTTTTTGGCCTATTAATATCCAAAGCAACTACACAATGTATTGAAACATTATTATTATCTTTTTCTCCATGTATTATACAGGCCATGAAATTCTTCAGGCCAGAATACTTGAGTGGGTAATTGATATTAGTTCAGTTCACTCGCTCAGTGTGTCCGACTCATTGCAACCCCATGGACTGCAGCACGCCAGGCTTCCCTGTCTGTCAGCAACTCGGGGAGTTTGCTCAAACTCATATCCGTCATATCAGTGATGCCATCCAACCATCTCATCTGCTGTTATCCCCTTCCCCTCCCATCTTCAATCCTTCCCAGCATCAGGGTGTTTTCAAATGAGTCGGTTCTTCACATCAGTACTGGAGTTTCAGCTTCAGCATCAGTTCAGCTTCCAATGAATATTCAAGACTGATTTCCTTTAAGGTTGACTGGTTGGATTTCCTGGCAGTCCAAGGGACTCTCAAGAGTCTTTTCCAACACCACAGTTCAAAAGCATCAATTTTTCGGCACTCAGCTTTCTTTATAGTCCAATTCTCACATCCATACCTGACTACTGGAAAGCCATAGCTTTGAATAGATGGACCTTTCTTGGTAAAGTAATATCTCTGCTTTTTAACATGCTGTGTAGGTTGGTCATAAGCCTTTCTTCCAAGGAGCAAGCGTCTTTTAATTTCATGGCTATAGTCACCACCTGCAGTGATTTTGGAACCACAAAATATAAATTCTCTCACTCTTTCTGTTGTTTCCCCATTGATATAGGTGAAAGAAAATGAATCCAGCTCATGGTAGCTATCTTTTCTCACTCAAGAGATGAGAAACACCTGAGAAACACTTGAGAAGTTTATCATCCAGAGATGTAGGTTCAGCTAAAGACAGACTTAGATCATAGGATCCTAGAACACTTTCTTTCCCCCTACACCTTCCTTTGTTGTTGTTTGTTGTTTGTGGGTTCAGTAGCCCCAGGGTATATGGGATCTTAGTTCTCTGACAAAGGATCAAGCCCATGTCCCCTGTATTGCAAGGCAGATTCTTAACCACTGGACCATCAGGAAAGTCTCCCTTGTAATTTTTCCTTATACCCAGACATAACAAGTTGAAAAAAATGGCAGTAATTAGAACTTCAGTAATGTGGTAGTAAGGTGTAGTGTTAGTCATTCAGTCATGTCCAACTATTTGAAATCCCATGGACGGCAGCCTTCCAGGCTTCTCTGACCATGGAATTCTGCAGGCAAAAATACTGGAGTGGGTAACCATTCCCTTTCTTAGGGGATCAAACTCAGATATTTTGCATGACAGACAGATTCTTTACCATCTGAGGCACCAGGGAAGATCAAACCAGCCAATCTTAAAGGAAATCAACAAAGAGAGAAAAACACAAACCTATAGAATATATATAACACCAAGAATAAACCCTAAGAAAAATTAGGTACTTTATGCAATTATGATGTGCCAATATAGGTTCATCAGTTATATGAAATGTACCGCTCTGATGAGAAAGGCTGTATCTCTTTGAGGGGAGGGGATTTATGGGAAATCTTTGTATCTTCCTCCCAATTTTGTTGTGAACTTGCTTCCCACTAAATAAAGCCTATAGAAACATAATTGAAAGCAGAATATTTTGCTAGTCTAATATATATATACCCAACAGTTGTTAATGGATTAGAGCCTAAATTTACCAGGTACAGATAATTTTAGAAAATAATATAATTAACTTCCAAATGGTATCTAATATAAGTAGCATAATAACTGTGCAGGCAATATAAGACTTTTTACTTTATTATTATTTTTTTAAATTTTAAAATCTTTAATTCTTACATGCGTTCCCAAACATGACACCCCTCCCACCTCCCTCCCCACAACATCTCTCTGGGTCATCCCCATGCACCAGCCCCAAGCATGCTGCACCCTACGTCAGACATGGACTGGCAATTCAATTCTTACATGATAGTCTGAATGTTAGAGTTCCCATTCTCCCAAATCATCCCACCCTCTCCCTCTCCCTCTGAGTCCAAAATTCCATTATACACATCTGTGTCTTTTTTCCTGTCTTGCATACAGGGTCGTCATTGCCATCTTCCTAAATTCCATATATATGTGTTAGTATACTATATTGGTGTTTTTCTTTCTGGCTTACTTCACTCTGTATAATTGGCTCCAGTTTCATCCATCTCATCAGAACTGATTCAAATGATTCTTTTTAATGGCTGAGTAATACTCCATTGTGTATATGTACCACAGCTTTCTTATCCATTCATCTGCTGATGGACATCTAGGTTGTTTCCATGTCCTGGCTATTATAAACAGTGCTGCGATGAACATTGGGGTACATGTGTCTCTTTCAATTCGGGTTTCCTTGGTGTGTATGCCCAGCGGTGGGATTGCTGGGTCATAAGGTAGTTCTATTTGCAATTTTTTAAGGAATCTCCACACTGTTCTCCATAGTGGCTGTACTAGTTTGCATTCCCACCAACAGTGTAGGAGGGTTCCCTTTTCTCCACACCCTCTCCAGCATTTATTGCTTGCAGATTTTTGGATTGCAGCCATTCTGACTGGTGTGAAGTGGTACCTCATTGTGGTTTTGATTTGCATTTCTCTAATAATGAGTGATGTTGAGCATCTTTTCATGTGTTTGTTAGCCATCCGTATGTCTTCTTTGGAGAAATGTCTATTTAGTTCTTTGGCCCATTTTTTGATTGGGTCGTTTATTTTCCTGGAATTGAGCTGCATAAGTTGCTTGTATATTTTTGAGATTAGTTGTTTGTCAGTTGCTTCATTTGCTATTATTTTCTCCCATTCAGAAGGCTGTCTTTTCACCTTGCTTATATTTTCCTTTGTTGTGCAGAAGCTTTTAATTTTAATTAGATCCCATTTGTTTATTTTTGCTTTTATTTCCAGAATTCTGGGAGGTGGATTATAGAGGATCCTGCTGTGATTTATGTCTGAGAGTGTTTTGCCTATGTTCTCCTCTAGGAGTTTTATAGTTTCTGATCCTACATTTAGATCTTTAATCCATTTTGAGTTTATTTTTGTGTACGGTGTTAGAAAGTGATCTAGTTTAATTCTTTTACAAGTGGTTGACCAGTTTTCCCAGCACCACTTGTTAAAGAGATTGTCTTTACTCCATTCTATATTCTTGCCTCCTTTGTCAAAGATAAGGTGTCCATATGTGTGTGGATTTATCTCTGGGCTTTCTATTTTGTTCCATTGATCTATGTGTCTGTCTTTGTGCCAGTACCATACTGTCTTGATGACTGTGGCTTTGTAGTAGAGCCTGAAGTCAGGCAAGTTGATTCCTCCAGTTCCATTCTTCTTTCTCAAGATTGCTTTGGCTATTCGAGGTTTTTTGTATTTCCATACAAATCTTGAAATTATTTGTTCTAGTTCTGTGAAAAATGTGGCTGGTAGCTTGACAGGGATTGCATTGAATTTGTAAATTGCTTTGGGTAGTATACTCATTTTCACTATATTGATTCTTCCGATCCATGAACATGGTATATTTCTCCATCTATTAGTGTCCTCTTTGATTTCTTTCATCAGTGTTTTATAGTTTTCTATATATAGGTCTTTAGTTTCTTTAGGTAGATATATTCCTAAGTATTTTATTCTTTTTGTTGCAATGGTGAATGGAATTGTTTCCTTAATTTCTTTTTCTACTTTCTCATTATTAGTGTATAGGAATGCAAGGGATTTCTGTGTGTTGATTTTATATCCTGCAACTTTACTATATTCATTGATTAGCTCTAGTAATTTTCTGGTGGAGTCTTTAGGGTTTTCCATGTAGAGGATCATGTCATCTGCAAACAGTGAGAGTTTTACTTCTTCTTTTCCAATTTGGATTCCTTTTATTTCTTCTTCTGTTCTGATTGCTGTGGCCAAAACTTCCAGAACTATGTTGAATAGTAGCGGTGAAAGTGGACACCCTTGTCTTGTTCCTGACTTTAGGGGAAATGCTTTCAATTTTTCACCATTGAGGATAATGTTTGCTGTGGGTTTGTCATCTATAGCTTTTGTTATGTTGAGGTATGTTCCTTCTATTCCTGCTTTCTGGAGAGTTTTTATCATAAATGGATGTTGAATTTTGTCAAAGGCCTTCTCTGCATCTATTGAGATAATCATATGGTTTTTATTTTTCAATTTGTTAATGTGGTGAATTACATTGATTGATTTGCAGATATTGAAGAATCCTTGCAACCCTGGGATAAAGCCCACTTGGTCATGGTGTATGATCTTTTTAATGTGTTGTTGGATTCTGATTGCTAGAATTTTGTTGAGGATTTTTGCATCTATGTTCGTCAGTGATATTGGCCTGTAGTTTTCTTTTTTTGTGACATCTTTGTCAGGTTTTGGTATTAGGGTGATGGTGGCCTCATAGAATGAGTTTGGAAATTTACCTTCCTCTGCAATTTTCTGGAAGAGTTTGAGGAGGATAGGTGTTAGCTCTTCTCGAAATTTTTGGTAGAATTCAGCTGTGAAGCCGTCTGGACCTGGGCTTTTGTTTGCTGGAAGATTTCTGATTACCGTTTCAATTTCCGTGCTTGTGATGGGTCTGTTAAGATTTTCTATTTCTTCCTGGTTCAGTTTTGGAAAATTGTACTTTTCTAAGAATTTGTCCATTTCTTCCACGTTGTCCATTTTATTGGCACACAACTGCTGATAGTAGTCTCTTATGATCCTTTGTATTTCTGTGTTGTCTGTTGTGATCTCTCCATTTTCATTTCTAATTTTATTGATTTGATTTTTCTCTCTTTGCTTCTTGATGAGTCTGGCTAATGGTTTGTCAATTTTATTTATCCTTTCAAAGAACCAGCTTTTGGCTTTGTTGATTTTTGCTATGGTCTCTTTTGTTTCTTTTGCATTTATTTCTGCCCTAATTTTTAAGATTTATTTCCTTCTACTAACTCTGGGGTTCTCCAATTCTTCCTTTTCTAGTTGCTTTAGTTGTAGAGTTAGGTTATTTATTTGACTTTTTTCTTGTTTCTTGAGGTATGCCTGTATTGCTATGAACTTTCCTCTTAGCACTGCTTTTATAGTGTCCCACAGGTTTTGGGTTGTTGTGTTTTCATTTTCATTCGTTTCTATGCATATTTTGATTTCTTTTTTGATTTCTTCTGTGATTTGTTGGTTATTCAGAAGTGTGTTGTTCAACCTCCATATGTTGGCATTTTAAATAGTTTTTCTCCTGTAATTGAGATCTAATCTTAATGCATTATGGTCAGAAAAGATGCTTGGAATGATTTCAATTTTTTTGAATTTATCAAGTTTAGATTTATGGCCCAGGATATGATCTATCCTGGAGAAGGTTCCATGAGCACTTGAAAAAAAGGTGAAATTCATTGTTTTGGGGTGAAATGTCCTATAGATATCAATTAGGTCTAACTGATCTAATGTATCATTTAAAGTTTGCATTTCTTTGTTAATTTTCTGTTTAGTTGATCTGTCCATAGGTGTGAGTGGGGTATTAAAGTCTCCCACTATTATTGTGTTATTGTTGATTTCCCCTTTCATACTTGTTAGCATTTGTCTTACATATTGCGGTGCTCCTATATTGGGTGCATATATAGACTTTTTAATTTAACTTTCTCAATTTATTTGATGAAGGTAACAGAACTCAGAATACAACACAAGAGAGCCCATCTAGAGAACATAAACTTTTTTTCCCCAAAGTTTTACCACTCTTTGAGGGAGCAACTTTCTATACTTGGTTCCATTTTCACTGCATCTGATAGAATTCTTTGCAAGTTTATGTTTTGACTATTTTGACTGCTCTGCACCTTGGTTTTTGGTATTCATAGTTGCTTTTCCTTGTTTTCATATTTCTTAGTTTGGAATTTTGGTAAGAAATAAAAGTACACCAGTAAACTTCAATTGTTCATTTTTAAACTTTCTGGCTTGTCAAAACATGGAATTGGGAAAACTCATAGATCATTGAGATTATAAAGAAGGTAGGAAGTAATAATTAATTTCCCTGGCATCTGCTTAGTTCCCATTTCAACAGTTGGTGTTGCAGTTGTCCTGATTTAACTTCAAATTATCTAAGGAGAGGAACTTACTAACATTTTAGATGATCCATTTTATTTTTAAATAGCTCCAACCATAAGAAAGAAAGGGAAGAGAAAATTTATGTACTTGGAGCAGTTAGCCTTTTCATTTGTAGGTTTTTTATGTAATTTATTTTTGGGAGTGTAGGTAAGTGTGTTTAGAGTATTTGAGTTTGGATCTGAGTTTATAACCTATTAAAAACCATATGTTATTATGAGTTATATTTTATGATTGTACTTTTTACATTTATGAATTTGAAGGAAAAGTTCTGTGCCCTAAGTGGCCCATGAAAGCAGGTCTGAAGAAATCTGAGGAAAAGGGAAAGGATGCCCTGAACACATCGGTTGGCTCTAAAGAACCACTGTTAATTTTTTTATTCTTTTAATGTCTAACTAATTAAATATTTTAAAGATATTTATTCTTTTAATATCTAAATAAATCATTTCTGATTTTGATCCAATTGATATTATAGAGATAACCTTGGAAATATTATTCTTAATTCTCACCTGTAATGTGAGAATATTAACATTATTTGTGACAGGATTAGTAGAGAATATTAACAATTGTCAATGTTCTGTATGTTGTTAAATTGTAAGAAACTTCTATTTAAAATGAAAAATTACAGACAAGTCATTCATTATGCAGACTAACAGTAACAATAGTACTTCATATATATTCATGGATAGTAACCACTCTATTATGGTTCAGTTTTCCTCTCAGCTAGCTTTCATCCTAACATTTTGTTTTAAAATGGAGCAACATGTTTTTCATTTAATTTTTTTCTTGCCTGAACAATTTCAAGGCAGCCAGTCTATAATTATCCATTCACAAACAATAGCTAATTGATTTTTGTAATTTTCTACTCTATCATCTACCTGCAGAGAAAACTAATCACGCATCAAGAAATTATGTGCTCACTTTTGGTAGAGCATAGCCTTTATTTTACCTTTGGAAATGATTAGAATTTTGGTTTGAGAGTTGGACTCTGCATAAGTTTGTTTGCATTAGGCTAAAATGGCTGAATGGCATCACCGACTTGATGGACTGAGTTTGAGTGAACTCTGGGAATTGGTCATGGACAGGGAGGCCTCAGGTCAGGTCAGGTCAGTCACTCAGTCGTGTCCGACTCTTTGCAACCCCATGAATCGCAGCACGCCAGGCCTCCCTGTTCACCACTATCTCCCGGAGTTCACTCAGACTCATGTCCATCAAGTCCGTAGTGCCATCCAGCCATCTCATCCTCCGTCGTCCCCTTCTCCTCCTGCCCCCAATCCCTCCCAGCATCAGAGTCTTTTCCAATGAGTCAACTCTTCGCATGAGGTGGCCAAAGTACTGGAGTTTCAGCTTTAGCATCATTCCTTCCAAAGAAATCCCAGGGTTGATCTCCTTCAGAATGGACTGTTTGGATCTCTTTGCAGTCCAAGGGACTCTCAAGAGTCTTCTCCAACACCACAGTTCAAAAGCATCAATTCTTCGGCGCTCAGCCTTCTTCACAGTCCAACTCTCACATCCATACATGACCACAGGAAAAACCATAGCCTTGACTAGATGGACCTTAGTCAGCAAAGTAATGTCTCTGCTTTTGAATATGCTATCTAGGTTGGTCATAACTTTTCTTCCAAGGAGTAAGTGTCTTTTAATTTCATGGCTGCAATCACCATCTGCAGGGATTTTGGAGCCCAAAAAATAAAGTCTGACACTGTTTTCACTGTTTCCTCATCTATTTCCCATGAAGTGATGGGACCGGGAGGCCTGGCATGCTGCAATTCATGAGGTCGCAAAGAGTCAGACAGGACTGAGAGACTGAACTAAACTGGAGGTGCTTATAAAGGAGGAAAATTTAATGCAGCACAGCTCCAGGTCTTGAAGTAAAGCAAAATAGGATTCACACAATCAATATAAAATGTTAAAAGATAAATTTTGTTAAAAGACAAGGTAATATGAATTGATTTTTGTAGAGCATTTCTGTCAATTGTTATTTTATACCATTTGAAGATAAAAAGACTGAGTAGGCATTTCCTGGGGATAACTGACAAAGCTATCAATATATACGTGTGTGTGTGTGTGTGTGTGTGTGTGTGTGTGTGTTATACACACTGCTGAGGGGAATTGGAGAAATTTATTCTCAACAATTGAAACATTATAGAGTGCCTTTTGTGCTTTGGGTGCATTAAGCTTCCCAATACCAAAGCCAATAGCCACATGTGGTTATTTAAATTATAATTAAAATAAAATGAATTCAGTTGCTCCGTTGCTATAGCTACATTATAAAGATTCACTAACCACCTGAGGCTAGCGGCTATGCTAACAATGGACACAGAAAACATTTCCATTGTCTTAGAGGTTCAGTTGAGCAGTCCAAAGAGCAGACCTACAACTGGTGATGTCCAACAGTTGGTAATATGGCTTTGAAAGTGAGGGGTGGGATTTTGTATAGAATTATGGATTTTATGGTTTCACAGGGAAGTGGAGCCATGAAATGTGTTTGATTGCTAATAAGAAAGCTAAGGTACAACCCTTTCAAAACATCTACCACTACGGGCAGAACCAGGAGATTGGACAATAAAGCAGAATGTTCAGTGAGAGGGGAAGATTCAAACTTGCCCATGTTATCAAGGTCTTGAGTAATTGAACTTTCAGAATCATCCTGGCAAAATGCATTTTCAAAAATTTGTGCAATGTGCCCTCTCACACAGAAGAGCAGAGACGTCCTCATAGCAGCCAGATTCTACGTCCTCATAGCAGCCAGATTCTATGTCTTCATAGCAGCCAGATTCTTACTTTTCAGGTACTATCACTGCTCAAAGTTTTGGAAAGTTTGCATCTCTTTAGGGTCTGCAGCAAACTGGGGTTTCATGCATGTGAGATTCTTTCTTTCTATTTAAATAAAATACTTGTGGCAAATCTTTCTTTTGGAAAAATTTGAAGAAGTTTTTGTATAATCTCTGAGAGAGTTTTAACTACAAATGGAAATAAATATTTTTAAAAGAAATCTATTTCATAGCATCATTTGCTAGTTCAAAGGCCCTAGAAACTGAGTTAGCATATGTTGTCTGTGGGTCATTTTGTTTTATAATTAGTCTAAAGATATTTATGTCTTTCTTCCCCTCCCTCAGATTTTAGGACAGTCACATTTTCAGCATTGCTCAAGAATGACACATTAGAAGTTTCTTTTCATAGTCTCAATGGTTCTTGATATTGTCAGGCTTTTAAAATTTTATACACCTTATTGGTGTGGAATGGGATATTATTTTAATTTGCATTTCCCTGAATATTAGAAAGTTTGAACATCTTCTCACATATTAATCATTCAGTTTCTTCTTCTATGAATTCTCCCATTCTTTAGTGAGTTCTCTTTCTTTTCCTCATTTTCAATAAGAATGCATATATTTATTTCAATTCTTTATATACTCCCTTGATTATTTGTGTTTGAAAAATTATTTATTTTACATTTGGCTTGTCCATTAACATATTTATAGTGTCATTCAATGTAATCAAATTTTAATGTAGTCAAATTTATTAAACTTTACTTTTTAACTTGTACATTTTGTTCCTGTATAAATCTTATCCTACCCAAGGCTAATCAGAGATATTCTTTGACATTTTTCCTAAGTGAGGTAAAATATTTTTATTTATATATTTATGCTCGGAGAAGGCAATGGCACCCCACTCCAGTACTCCTGCCTGGAAAATCCCATGGATGGAGAAGCCTGGAATGCTGCAGTCCAGGGAATCGCTGAGGGTCGGACACGACTGAGCGACTTCATTTTCAATTTTCACTTTCACGTATTGGAGAAGGAAATGGCAACCCACTCCAGTGTTCTTGCCTGGAGAATCCCAGGGACGGGGGAGCCTGGTGGGCTGCCATCTATGGGGTCACACAGAGTCGGACATGACTGAAGTGACTTAGCAGCATATATTTATGCTAAATTGAATTGATATTGTTTTTGTAGGAGGTATTTTTTTTTAAAGAATAACTTGTTGCTCAAAACCAATTACTGAAGAGTTTATTATATTATTATGCTTGTGTCATATACTATATCTAATTTCCATACATGGATGGTTCTGAATAGGCCTTCTTGCTTTGTTTCATTGATGATTTTCCCCTGTGTCAGCAACACAGTGTCTTAATTACTGTTTTTTGGTGTTAGAACTTCATATTTGATGAGCAAAGTACCTCTGTTCCTTCTTCAAAATATCAATTTTGTTGCTGGCTCAGGAAGTTAGTTGGCATATTTCTGAATCCAACAATCTCTTTTATTGATTATCACTTTCAACATCTCGTCTATCTTTGTAGCACATATTTGGCATCAAATCCTGAATTTACTGTGCAGTCTCGACCTTGGGAAAAGCTTGAGTGTCTCAGTGTTGGTCCCCTTCCTATGTATGTTCCTACGTGTGGTCATGAGGTGGTTATATAGAGCACATATGTTGCTCCCACTATATGCTTGAAATGGAAACTTGCAGAAGGTTGGTAACTCCCAAAAGGAATGAATCACTAAAAACTGTATAGACAACCCAAATGTCTTATGCATATCTGTATTACTTCTGGTATCATTGCAACTACAGTATCAATAGTTTACTCTTGATAAAGTCAACCATTCTGACATACTTCCCTCTGTATGGCAGTCTCTAGGTTTATCCATGATTGATACTATGTATAAAATAGATAACTGATGAGAACCTACTGTATAGCTCAGGGAAGTCTACTCAATGCTCTGCGGTGACCTAAATGGAAGGACATCCAAAGAAGAGGGGATGCCTTCATATATATACATATATATATACACATGTATATATATGTAGCTGATACGCTTTGATGTACAGTAGAAACTAACACAACATTGTAAAGCAACTATACTCTAATAGAAAAAAGATTAAAGGACACTTAGCTAGAACATTATAATAGGTTCAGTGTTGGTGTCCCCCTGCCTGCCAACCCATAACTTGAATTCTAGTTCCCAGTGTGATGTTATTTGGAAGTGGGAGCTTTGGGAGATGATTAGGTCATGAGAATAGAGCCCTCCTATATAGCATTGGGGCCCTTATTAAAGAGACCCCAGAGACATCCCTCACCTCTGCTGCTACCTGAGAACACAGCAAGAAGAAGGACATCTGTGAGCCAGGAGGCAGATTGTCATTGGACGCTGACTTTGCCAGCAACTTTATCTTGAACCTTGTAGCCTCCAAAACTGTGAAAAATCAATTTTAAGCCATCAGTCTGTGGTACTATGACAGACATGAGTAGCCCCATTGAGTCATAAGAATAGAAAATTCAAAAATTGAAAATGCAAATCTACAACCAAAGAGAGTATCTCACTGTCTCTGTGATTGGCTACTATATGACTAACATGCTTGAAAAAAATATGAAAGTACATTAGTGACTTTTGTTACATTTATTACAAAATAGAACAATTGATTGATGCAATAACCAAGCTGAATTTTCCTGTAACATTGTATTGATGCTCTCTTCCTGCTCCTTTGTTTACTGCCCAATAAACAGTAGACTGTAAAGATAGGGTATCAGTTCAGTTCAGTCACTCAGTCCTGTCTGACTCTTTGAGACCCCAAGAATCACAGCACACCAGGCCTCCCTGTCCATCACCAACTCCTGGAGTTCACTCATGTCCATCGACTCGGTGATGCCATCAAGCCATCTCATCCTCTGTCGTCCCCTTCTCCTCCTGCCTCCAATCCCTCCCAGCATAAGGGTCTTTTCCAATGAATCAACTCTTTGCATGAGGTGGCCAAAGTACTGGAGTTTCAGTTTTAGCATCAGTCCTTCCAGTGAACACCCTGGACTGATCTCCCTTAGCATCCTAAGGGACTGGTTGAATCTCCTTGCAGTCCAAGGGACTCTCAAGAGTCTTCTCCAACACCACAGTTCAAAAGCATCAATTCTTCGGCGCTCAGCCTTCTTCACAGTCCAACTCTCACATCCATACATGACCACAGGAAAAACCATAGCCTTGACTAGACGGTCCTTTGTTGGCAAAGTAATATCTCTGCTTTTGAATATGCTATCTAGGTTGGTCATACCTTTCCTCCCAAGGAGCAAGTATCTTTTAATTTCATGGCTGCAGTCACCATCTGCAGTGATTTTGGAGTCCCCAAAAATAAAGTCTGACACTGTTTCCACTGTTTCCCCATCTATTTCCCATGGGACAGGTAAAGTTTATACTAATTATAGGGGAAAACATTCACTTCCTTTCCTTTTTTCCACCTATGTTTATCAGTCACTTAGTTGTCATCTTTTTCTCAATTTATATTTTAAATATGAGGGTTCTTCAAAGCTTGGTTAGAGCCCATCTCCTTTTTATTCATTTCTTTGTGACTTATTCTGTGTCTCTAGCAAACTCTAAAATTCTTATTCATTCAGTCCCGTGTCTCCACTCAGCTTCAAAGTTATTATCCATAACTTGATTTGACAAGGAAAGGTCTCGCCTCTCCAGTTTAGCATTTGTTTTGTTTATTTTTTTGTAGTAGTTTGTAATGGCATATTATTAATTATAGTGCCATTGAAGTGAGCTACATTTATTTCAAAGATTGTATTTTCAGCTCTGACATAGTCTTATGCTGCTGCTGCTAAGTTGCTTCAGTCATGTCTGACTCTGTGTGACCCCATAGACAGCAGCCCACCAGGCTCCCCCATCCCTGGGATTCTCCAGGAAAGAACACTGGAGTGGGTTGCCATTTCCTTCTCCAATGCAGGAAAGTGAAAAGTGAAAGTGAAGTCACTCAGTCGTGTCCAACTCTTTGCGACCCCATGGACTGCAGCCTACCAGGCTCCTCCGTCCATGGGATTCTCCAGGCAAGAGTTCTAAGAGTGTGAAATACTCATCAAGAAAAAGAGTTTGCTTTTTCTTTTCTCTCTTTCTTTAGAAATAGAAATAATGGCCAGCTGATGGGAATGTGACATAACAAATATTAATACAACAAAACAGAGATCCACTAAGGGAGGTCCTTGAATGCATGGATGGAATGAAGTGGAGTGGACAATTGGGAAGAGTGGCTTATGAATGTAGATCAAAATATTTAATGTGTGTGTATTTGTGTGTTCTATGAACTCTGTTGAAACTCTATGAATGTCTATGGGCTTCTTATCATGAATAAGTCCTAAATGTATAAAATGAATTCTAGGATTTTAAAAAGCCTAGGATTATAAAGCAATTATAATTAAATGTTGTCATCAAAATATTTTGTGATGATAATATATGCTTATTATTTATGTATTATATAATACAGATAAAGTAATCTTAAACTTACTATTTTAAAGGCATATATATATGAAGATTACTTTTCCTTGGTTTAAATGATACCTGAACAACTGCACTGATAGCAATAATTGTAAAAGACATAATTATCTTCATCCCTTTGGGTAGTTATAGCAAAATACCATGGACTAAGTGCCTGGAAAATCCCATGGATGGAAGAGCCTGGTAGGCTGCGGTTCATGGGGTCGTGAAGAGTCGGACATGACTGGGAGACTTCACTTTCACTTTTCACTTTCATTTGCTGGAGAAGGAAATGGCAACCCACTCCAGTGTTCTTGCCTGGAGAATCCCAGGGACAGGGAGCCTGGTGGGCTGCCATCTATGGGGTTTCACAAAGTCAGACACAACTGAAGTGACTTAGCAGCAGCAGCAGGTGGTTTATAAACAAAAGAAATTTATTCCTTACAGTTCAGGAGACAGGAAAGTTCAGGATACTTGCACCACTTAAAAGACAATATGAAAACATTGGAGATAATGTTGTAGGCCTTATGGTATAAACCCTGAATGTTGTTGGTTTGGTGGGTTGTTTTTTTCTGTTTTGTTTGTGTATGTGCATGTTACAATGCAAGTACATAACATAAGTGCAAGTACATATGTAGGCAAGTACATAACATAGCTTTGATTACAGGGGCATGCACTTCAAGAAGGCTGTCCTGAATAAATAATTTTTGAGTCACAGAAAGAGCCAGGCCGCCTCGCACTGAAGCTCTTTTGCTTTAGAGATCTTGGTTGATTTCAATAACTGACCATTTGGCCCACTTGTTTTTTCCCTTCTCTAGGTTTAAATTCCCCCAATGATGCTTTAAATTTACCAATAAACAGTAAGCCCCATAAATCCAAGGTGCCATCCCCTAACCCCCAAAAAACCTATTTACACTCTATCCCCTCATAACTTTGCTGTGCAGCCCAAGGTGTGCTATGTAATTTCCAGGTCTTGTAAGCTGTAAACTTTTATATTCCAAAGTTTCCTGATGGCTATTGCTAAAGGATGTCTTGCAGTCATAATAACCACAGGGCAAGTCCAGCCAGGACATAGGCTGAGAACGTGTGTGCATGATAAATAAGTTGCTTCAGTCATGTCAGGCTCTTTGTGAACTTATGAACAGTAGTCCGCAAGTTTCCTCTGTCTAGGGATTCTCCAGGCAAGAATACTGGAGTGGATAGACATTTCCTTCTCCAGAGGATCTTCCTGACCCAGGGATTCAACCCAGATCTCATGCATTTCAGGTGGATTCTTTACCATCTGAGCTACCAGGGAAGCCTGAGAACAGCACAAAACAAATCTGCTAATATTGTATAACCATTTTTTTTTTGCCTGTAATTGTAATCTAAATTTATAATTTTTGTTATTGAAAATAAAAACATAGGTTAGTTTGCTCCCCCCAGCTTTATAAACTGTAGAAATTCTATCCACTGACATCAGGATCCCAGGCTAAAATTATTTTGGACAGAGGAATGGATTCATAGTACATTCAGAGCAATAAGAAGGGAATCTGAATAGATTGTATAAATATCCATGTTTGTAGATGCACAAATGAAAGTTTTCATTCTATTTTTAAAATTTTCTCAGTTGAAAAGAAAGCAAAGTCCTCAAGATTGAAGATGTGGAGTAGGTGTTAGAAGTAGGAAGATAGAAGAAAACCCGTGGATAGATATTTCAGGTCTTCAAGAGTAAATAAACCAGGGAAACAGGATTAAGTACTCAATTCACATTAGTTATCATGAATTCAAAGTGGAAACAGTCAGCATTTTTACATATTTATATGCATCTATGTTTAGGACATCGTCATATATACCCAAGGCAGGTGGGAATTCAGATGTAATCAGTGTTATGATTTTGCTAAGGGAATACAGTGAGTTTGCAAACAAGTGATGTCTATCTGGAGTGATTATAATATAAATATAATTATAAGAAGAACATATAATAAATTTCATACTGATATATAATTATGTGTGTGCTGTGTTCAATTGGTCCCACTCTATGAGATCCCAAGGACTACAGCTCACCAGGCTCCTCTGTCCATGGGATTATACTGACAAGAATACTGGAGTGGGTTGTCATTTCCTACTTTAGGATATAATTATAGGATTATGTAGAACACACAATGTTACATGATATTGCCTTAGTTCATTCTGGTCGCTATAACAATATATTATAGATAGTGTGGTTTTTAAACAACAGAAATTCATTTCTCATGGATCTAGAGGCTAAAAAGTCCAACATCAAGGCATCGAGGAGCTGGCATATTTGGTGTTTGGTATTTGGAGAATCTGTTTCCTAGTTCACAGATAGTCTTTTTTCTGTAGTGTTACACAGAGGAGGGGTAACGAATCTTTGTGGGGTCTATTTTATAAGGGCAATAGTCCCATTCAAGAGGGTTTTGTTCTCATGACCTCATCACCCCCCAAAGGCCCCATCTCCAAAAGTCATTACACTGGGTAAGTTGTAATGTAATTACACTGGGTATTAGATTTCAATATATGAATATGGGAATCTAAACATTCAATCTGTAGCAGATAGATAATGGGTATTTTACAATTTAGTGGAATATAATACATTATATGGGCTCCCCAGGTAGCACTAGTAGTAAAGAACCTACCTGTCAGTGCAGGAGAGATAAGTGACATGGGTTCAATCCCTGGGTCAGGAAGATCCCTTGCAGAAGGAAATGGCAACCCACTTCAGTATTCTTGCCTGGTGAATCCCACGGAGGGAGGAGGCTGGTGGGCAATAGTCCATTGGGTCGCAAAGATTCGAATATGACTGAAACAACAGCATGCATGCTATACATTATACAATGCATAAAATGATGATATATAATCATGGTGTAGTGATCATATGGATACTCTGGACATGATAAGCTAGTGTACTGTTGACCAGCTGAATTTTTTCTTTGCCACCTGCCGCTTTACAGTGATGAAGTAACATGATGGGCTGTGAGATTTTGTAGCTTTCCCACTTGAAAGAAGCAAAGATGCTGATAAACTTCTAAGCAGCATGGCTAAATATGTTACTAGGCTGCTTCTTTGTCATTTTACAGTCATTTTAACAGTTATTTTTATGAACTTTACTGATATATGGAACCATCACTTAAGTTCAGTCCCTCAGTCATGTCCAACTCTTTGCAATTCCCGTGGACAGCAGCACTCCAGGCTTCCATCACCAACTCCTGGCAATTGCTCAAACTCATGTCCATCGAGTCAGTGATGCCATCCAACCATCTCATTTTCTGTCATCTCCTTCTCCTCCTGCCTTCAGTCTTTCAGGGTCTTTTCCAGTGAGTCAGTTCTTTGCATGAGGTGGCCAAAGTATTGGAGCTTCAGCTTCAGCATCAGTCCTTCCAGTGAATATTCAGGACTGATTTCCTTTAGGATGGACTGGTTGGATCTTCTTGCAGTCCAAGGGACTCTCAAGAGTCTTCTCCAACACCACAGTTCAAAACCATCAATCCTTCGGCACTCAGCTTTCTTCACAGTCTAGCTGTCACATCCATACATGACCACTGGAAAACCATAGCCTTGGCTAGACTGACCTGTGTTGGCAAGTGATATCTCTGCTTTTGAATATGCTATCTAGGTTGGTCATAACTTTCCTTCTAAGGAGTAAGCGTCTTTTAATTTCATGACTGAAATCATCATCTGCAGTGATTTTGGAATCCCCAAAAATAAAGTCTGACACTGTTTCCACTGTTTCTCCATCTATTTGCCATGAAATGATAGGACTGGTTACCATGATTTTAGTTTCTTGAATGTTGAGTTTTAAGCCAGCTTTTTCACTCTCCCTATCCACTTTCATCAAGAGGCTCTTTAGTTCTTCTTTGCTTTCTGCCATATGGAACCATAGACACACTGAATTTTACTTCAGAAATAATAGGGCTTCCCTGGTGGTTCAGATGGTAAAGAATTTGCCTGCAATTCAAGAGCCCTAGATTCAATCCCTGGATTGGGAAGATACCCAGGAAAGGGAATGGCAACCCACTCCAGTATTCTTGCTTGACAAATTCCAAGAACAGAGGAATCTGGCAGACTACAGGCCATGGGGTCCCAAAGAGTTGGACATAAGTGCATGACTAACATTTTCACTTTCATCCCACAATGTAGAAAAAATTATTTTCTTTAGCTTCTCTTTCCCCATTGTATTTTATATTTGTTAAAATACACAATTTAGAAAAAAATTTCCCCCAATTTTTCTATCTCTTTTTTCTCCCCATTTATGCAAATTTCTTTAACTTCCAAATTCAAAATAGTCAGGAAGATGCATCTGAAGATTTTATAATTCCTGATTATCTACATGTATGTTACAGTTATTTTTCATTAAGCAAAATCATCATTTTGTTTTCAACTTATTTTTAGTCAAACTTTTAAAAGAAAATTTGAAGATTTAAGGTCTAATTAAAAATTTATGCTAATTGAATACACATGCAAATAATCATATGGATCTTAAATTGAACTATACATTCTATAGCATACTGAAACCTCTTAATAATCCTGTGATTATTTAGTAAATATATGAAAATTGATAGTTTTAGAAATATTTAAAAACTACTCTTAAAATCGGAGAAGGCAATGGCATCCCACTCCAGTACTCTTGCCTGGAAAATCCCATGGGCGGAGGAGCCTGGTAGGCTGCAGTCCATGGGGTCGCTAAGAGTCAGACATGACTGAGCAGCTTCACTTTCACTTTTCACTTTCATGCATTGGAGGAGGAAATGGCAACCCATGCCAGTGTTCTTGCCAGGGACAGGGAGCCTAGTGGGCTGCTGTCTATGGCGTCACACAGACTCGGACATGACTGAAGCGACTTAGCAGCAGTGGCAGCAGCATTCTTAAAATATGTTACACTAATGTGAAAATGACACTTTCTGGTACCATACAGTTACATTATAATTATCTTACATTTTCTCTAATATGAACAGGCTTACCCTATCAAGCTAAATATTATGAGTTGAAACAAAAGAAAAAGAACATGTACAGTTTTTGAAGAAGATCATAGTGGTTGAAACTAGTATCTTCCTTTTTTTTTTTTTTTTTAGTTTTTATTTTCACAGTAACAGTTTAAAAAGTGGGTAGGTATGTGGGATAAATTTCAGAGTAACTAATTTAAATCCCACATGGATGAATTAATGGTATGCTTCTATTTATACAATTAGATTAAATATTGAATTTGTACACAGAGGCCATCAGCCATCATTTTAAGTCAGAGAAATTGCACTTCACTAAACAGAACAGGCCACTTTTATAGCAAAATCTATTATATTTAATTCTATTGGCTTTAGCATACTTTAAGGAAATTCACCAAATATAATAATATTTTAAACTAGAAAATCATATGTAAAATAACTTTATAGGTCTTAAATTATTCAGTATTGCACACATGTTCTAGGTAATTCCATTACCCTCCTAATTAACATCTAGTCTTAATTTAATTGGTGTGTTTGCTTCTTGTTAAAGTTCATTTGTTATTTTTTAAAAATATATTTACTGGGAACACATAATATGTCAGACTGTATTAAGCACTCATGGAAATTATAATTCAGTAAGGGAGTAAAAAATAATAAGGTAAGCAAAAAAGAAATACAGTATTGCCCATTGTGAACAGTCCTAGAAGACAGAAGCAGTAACAGGGTCTGAAAACACTGGAGAGCTTATCCTGATTACAAAACTTAGAGAATACAGGTTAAAGGTTGAAGAATGTGGAAGACAGAAGACCTGGATCCCTTAGATCAAGTAGGTTTTAAAATTTTATCCTGAATAATTTGAACTCATTAAAATGTCTGAGAATTGCGGCAATAATATGCTGGTGAAATTTAAAGCCACTAAATATGATGAACGCAACAACTGGACCCAAATCCAGCTCAACTACTTAGGAGGTGGATTGAATCCACAGTAATATTGCACTGAGACCGGAAAGAAATGTGTTCATTTCAGTGCAAGAAAACTATCTTGGTCTCTGATGTACAAAAATCATGAAAAAAAAAATGAGGTACACAAAGAAGCAATAAAACCAATTGATTAGACACTTAAGGAAAGCCCAGATATGGAATTGTGAAATAACTGAGAAATGCCTTCACATTTCTGGAGGAAAAGGTAGACAATTTGCAAAAATAAAATAAAGAAATTTAACTCAAAAGAAAGTAGTGTCTCTTTTAATTCTGGTTTCCTCGGTGTGTATGCCCAGCAGTGGGATTGCTGGGTCATAAGGCAGTTCTATTTGCAATTTTTTAAGGAATCTCCACACTGTTCTCCATAGTGTTTGTATGGCAAAATCAATACAGTATTGTAAGGTAAAATAAAGTAAAAATAAAAATTAAAAAAAAAGAAAGTAGTGGAGACAATCTGAAATAAAAGAAATAGTCTAAATAGTTGGAAGGAAGAGAAACAAAGAAGAAAAATCAAAGTACACACTGGAAAAATAGAAAATAACAAGATGCTTATATACAACTGTATTCATCATTACACTAAACTATTTTCATCCATGAACTAAAGTACTTAGTGGTCCAAATGCTCCAGTTAAAAAGTAGAAGTTGTTGAATTAAATTAAAACTTAATTGGATGCTATCTATAAGAAACTCACATTAAATGTGAAAGCACAGGGAAGTTAATGTGAAGAGACAAACATTTAAAAAAAAACTGGAGTGGATAAACTAATTTCAGAAAAAGGAAGCTTCAGAGGTAGGAGACAAATTCTGCAGAAAGACAATTCTAAATGAGTATATATCTAACAACAGAGTTTCAAGGCTTCTGAAGCAAAACCTGATTGAAATTAAATGAAAAATAAAAAATCTAAAACTATAGTTGGGACCTATACAACTTTCTCTCAGTAACTGATGATTAGCACAATTATAGAAGATTGAAATAACACTAGCTGTCATTTGAAAATCAATCAATGCAATTCATTATGTCTACACACAAGCTTATTTTAAAACGTATATGCTATTTTTTGATTGGGTCATTTATTTTTCTGGAATTGAGCTGCATAAGTTGCTTGTATATTTTTGAGATTAGTTGTTTGTCAGTTGCTTCATTTGCTATTATTTTCTCCCATTCAGAAGGCTGTCTTTTCACCTTGCTTATATTTTCCTTTGTTGTGCAGAGAGGGTGTGGAGAAAAGGGAACCCTCCTACACTGTTGGTGGGAATGCAAACTAGTACAGCCACTATGGAGAACAGTGTGGAGATTCCTTAAAAAATTGCAAATAGAACTACCTTATGACCCAGCAATCCCACTGCTGGGCATACACACCGAGGAAACCAGAATTGAAAGAGACACATGTACCCCAATGTTCATCGCAGCACTGTTTATAATAGCCAGGACATGGAAACAACCTAGAGGTCCATCAGCGGAAGAATGGATAAGAAAGCTGTGGTACATATACACAATGGAGTATTACTCAGCCATAAAAAAGAATTCATTTGAATCAGTTCTGATGAGATGGATGAAACTGGAGCCGATTATACAGAGTGAAGTAAGCCAGAAAGAAAAACACCAATACAGTATACTAACACATATATATGGAATTTAGGAAGATGGCAATGATGATCCTGTATGCAAGACAGGGAAAGAGACACAGATGTGTATAATGGACTTTTGGACTCAGAGGGAGAGGGAGAGGGCGGGATGATTTGGGAGAATGACATTCTAACATGTATACTATCATGTAAGAATTGAATCGCCAGTCTATGTCTGACGCAGGATGCAGCATGCTTGGGGCTGGTGCATGGGGATGACCCAGAGAGAAGTTATGGGGAGGGAGGTGGGAGGGGGGTTCATGTTTGGGAACGCATGTAAGAATTAAAGATATTAAAATTAAAAAAAAACTGTAAAAAAAATAAAAAAATAAAATAAAACGTATATGCTAAAAGGACCCAGAATGGCCAAGTAATTCTGAAAAAGAACTAACTATATAAATAAAGTATACTTAATGTACTTAATTACATGCTTACTGTGAGCCTGTAATAATCAAAATAATGTGGTTTGAGGGAGAGGGTATCCACACAGTTAAATGAAATGGAATAAATAGTTCATATGTGGACCACATATACATAGGCCATTCATTATTACAAAGAGAAAGAAGAATCAATTGAATAAGTCTTTTCAGCAAATGATGCTGTACTAAATGGTGGTCCATGCTGCTGCTGCTGCTGCTGCTGTTAAGTCACTTCAGTCGTGTCCGACTCTGTGTGACCCCATAGACGGCAGCCCACCAGGCTCCCCCTCCCTGGGATTCTCCAGGCAAGAACACTGGAGTGGGTTGCCATTTCCTTCTCCAATGCAGGAAAGTGAAAAGTGAAAGTGAAGTCTATCAGTCGTGTCGGACTCTTCGAGACCCCATGGACTGCAGCCCACCAGGCTCCTCCGTCCATGGGATTTTCCAGGCAAGAGTACTGGAGTGGGTGCCATTGCCTTCTCCGAAATGGTGGTCCATAAACCAATAAAAATAAGAAAAATTAGTACTATTTTGACTATTAACACATGCCAAGTAAATATTAACTTAAAATGGGTAATAAACATAAACGTAGGAGTTAAAACTGTAATTCTTATGGAAGAAAGCATAGAATAATATTTCTGTGATCATGCAATAAGCAAATATGCATTAAGACACACACACGCAAATCAAAAAGATGATAAATTTAGCTTCATCAAAATTAAAATCTTCTGGTTTTGAAAGATGCTGTTAGCCAAATGAATAGCAAAATGCATGCTGAAGGAATATATTTGCAAAATGTGTATTTTATAACATACTTGTATTGGAAATATTTAAAAACCCTTACTACTCAATATGAGATAAAGAACCCACTTTAAAAAATGAAGGAAAGAGTTGATCAAACATTACATTAAAGCAGAAGTATAAATGGCCCATAAGCATAGGAAAAGATTCTTAGCATATTAGTCAACAGAAAAATGCAAATTAAAACAACAATATTATGACAATACTCATCAGAACAACAAAATTTAAGACTAACAAGACCATGTCCTGGCAAAAATGTGGAGCAATGTGGTAGGTACATCATACATGGTTAGTGGGAGTGCAAAATTGTACAAACACTTTGTAAAACCTTCAACAATTTCTTAGAAAGCAAGATACGCACTTACCACTCTGACAATCACATTCCTAGGTATAAAATGTGATACTACCTCAAATAAAAAATTAACTGCTGATAAATGCAAAACCGTGAATGATTCTCTAATGACTAATGCTAAATGAAAGAAGCCAGGAGCAAAATGATACATTATGTATGAGTCCATTTACATGACTTCCTGGAACAGGCGAAATCAAAGCTACAGAAAACAAACTAGTGGTTTTGGAAGAGACGATTAATTGCCAAATGCCATGAGAGAATTTAAAGAGCTTAAGAAATAGTCTGTAGCTTATTTTGGTGGTAACATGGCTCTATCTATTTACACAAATTCATAGAACTGTGTGCTTTAAATCAGGGAATTTCACTGTATTTAAATTTAACCTAAGTATAACTCAGTTAAAAAAAATCTACCCTTTTGAGCTTCCCTGGTGGTCCAGTGGTTAAGAATCTGCTTGCAAATCCAGGGGACATGGGTTCAATCACTAGTTTGGGAAGATTCCACATGCCGCAGAACAGCTAAGTCCACAAGCCACAGCTACTGAGCCCATTTGTGCCTAGAGCCCACACTCTGCAACAAGAGAAGCCACCATAATTAGAAGCCCATGCTCTGCAACAAAGAGTAGACCCCACTTGTAGCAACTAAAGAAAACCTGTGTGCAGCAATGAAGACCCATTGCAGACAAAAATCAATCAATCAATCTTAAAAAAAAAAAAAAAACACTCCCATTTTATTCTACTGGTCTGTCTACTTGCAACCAACAGTAGCCAAAACCTGGAAGCCACTGTCATTACAGCCACCTTGAATTTATTTGGTGATGGCTTTGGGATATGAGGGTAGGGGATGAGGGTCAGTAGTGCAACTAAAAACAGTGCGATCTATGTTGAATAATTGTTGCTTTGAGAGCTTTAAAATTAAAGGCTTTGAGGGCTTTTAATTAAAATTACAGGCCAGGAATCTCTGTACTTAATTAGATTGTAACTCTCATTAAGAGAATAACTTATTTTTGTTTGCATGCTTTATCCTTTTTTTTTTAATCTTTCTGAAAATATTCCTATGGATTAATAGAATATCATGTTCTTAATAAGTGTTTAATTAAATGAATGGAGGACTGGTGTGAATGAATGCATTTAAGAATTATAATCAAGACTGTTAGAAATGAATGTTTCAACAGACTGGTATGGTCTACAAGAGAAAGTTGATTTGAATACTCTAGCGACTGTGTTTCAGTAGTTTTCAGTTGCTGGGATAGAGAGAGATGCAATTCCACACTCTACTGCAGATTATTTGCAAATGTCTGAGGATGTTTTAGGTTGTAACAGTGATTAAGGAGTGCCACTGACATTCAATGACTGTGGGCCAGATATCATGTTTTCCTGCAGTGTCTGTGACAGTTCTGTGTAATTAAATATCACACTGTGTCTTACTTGACTTTAGAATGTCATGTAGGTGAAGCACTTCTTTATAATTATTTTAGCTTAGAGATGATTTCATTTTATACATAAACAGAAAAGCTTTCTGCATAGTTTTATGCACCATAAGCTTTCCAAGAATGCAAACACCATGTAAATTGAGAGAAAGTGTAATTTGTTTCATTGGAACTTTACTGAAAAGTATTCACTACTTCAAAAAATATTTTAATGCCATGAATGTTGAGATGCAGTTAAAAAGTGTCTATGTAAGAATGCATTCATGGTTATTGCATTTACAATGATACCTTCTATAAGTGTGAGCATCTGTGATCTTCATCATAATTTCTTGTGGAGTCTTGTCCAACATGTACATATCAAATTACAATCCTTTTATAAATTATTTTTTTCTTTTCTCCTTTATACTGTAATTTGGGCTTAAAATGACATATGTAGACAAACTTAACTTTATACATTTTCTCTTGACATAAATCTGATGTTGTAGTTGTCGAAATTGCGTCTGGCTCTTTGAGACCCCATGGACTATAGATCACTAGGTTCCTCTGTCCATGGGATTTCCCAGGCAAGAATACTGGAGTGGGTTGCCATTTCCTTCTCCAGGGGATCTTCCCAAACTAGGGATTGAACCTGTGTCTCCTGCTGTAGCAGGTAGATCTGATGTAACTGAGAGCAATCTATGGGTAATCATTGAGTTGCTTAATATTTCTCTTCCATGTATACATATAACACAAGTCCAGTCATCCCACATTTATTATTTTAGTTTTAATATGCTTTTAAATATTTTCCCACTTTTATGGTGGTATAATTGACAAATACAACCGTAAGGTATTTAAACTATATACATGATGATTTGATATATGTATACATTATGAAAAGAATCACCCCCCCATCAGGTTAATTAACAAATCCATGGCCTTACATATTTCCTTTTTCTGTGTGAGAATATTTAAGTTATATTCTCTTAACAAATTTCACTTATACAATATAATATTAGCAACTATAGTCTCCAATTATACACTAGATTCTCTGACCTTAACCATAATGTAACTGAAAGTTTATGCTTTTATCTCTTATTTTAATTTTTAATTTGAAATAGTCTCCATCCACATCAAGCATGTTATTTGCCGTATTTAACTAAAAATGGTAAATTGCAAGAAAAGCAGTTTAATAAAGAAATTAAGCCACACTTTTCAAGTAATTATGATTTATAATTCAGATGAAATTAAATATGTTAGAATATTTAATGTCTAAAATTCAACAGTAGGAAAGTCTTCTGAGTCAGGTAATATAAGAAAGAAAAATGATGATAGAGGAAAAATATGAGAAAAAGATTTAGTGTAGAAGAAATCAAGCAGATTAGCTATTGATCTAGTATAGTGTTAATAGAACATAATGAATAATAGAGGAACAGAGCAATACGTGAATGCAAAGTTGCTTCAGTCATGTCTGACTCTTTGTGACCCTGTTTATATAGCCTGCTAGGCTCCTCAGTCAGTGGGATTCTCCATATTGGCAGGTGGATTCCTTACCATTAGCACCACCTGGGACACCCTAGTAGAGCACCCCCTAAGGTAAATGTCAAACTTTCAACTAAATAAATGTCCTTCTTTATATGATTTTTCCTTTTCTTTTAAAAATCTTTTTTTGCTACCTGTTATGGACTAAACTCTTTGTCTTCAGAATTATTTTTTGAAATCTTAACTGCAATTGTGATTGTATTTGGGGATAAGGCTTTTAGGAGATAATTATGTTTAAGTGAGATTATAAGAATGGTGTCCCTATCCCATTGGGCTGGTCTCCTTTTAAAAAGACTCAGAGACTCCAAGTTTCTCTCCCTGTTTGCCCACACAGAGAAAATGCCATGTGAGATTACAGCAGGAAGGCAATTGTCAGTAAGCGAGGAAGAGTGTCTTCATTAGAAAGCAAACTCTTTAGCATCTTGATCTTGGACTCCGAAAGTGCAGAAGTCTGAGAATAAATTTCTGTTGCTTACACCACCCAGTCAATGGTATTTTGCTAAGGCATCCCTAGCAGACCAATATACTACCTATTGTCCCCACTAACCATTTTTAACTCACAGGACAGAGCTTACTGTCCCTTTTACTTAGTCATATATTCCCAGATATATTCTCTATATTAGATATTATTTAAGTTACTAGGGGTATAGCAATGTACTATACCTATAAAAATTTCAACCTCATAGAACTTACACTATAGTAGGAAAGAGAAAAGAAAATAGATCAATAATTGATTATAGAATCAATTAATTGCTAGGACAATCATGATAAACAGCAAGATGGAAATAATGGTAGGGATTGGTACTCTGAAGAGTCAGAATCCTTTCTGAGAAGACAACTGGATAGAAACATGAATGAAGGGAGCAAGATGATCATATGACTGTGGAGTGGAAGAGGATACATAAGCAAGTGCAAAAGCCTCGAGGCAGTAATAGGCTTGGTATAGCAGAAGAATCACCCAAAGCCTGGAGTCTTGACCTCTGTGAGCAAGTGAGAGAGTAAGAAGGGAGAATTTCAAGCTTTGGTAAGAACTTTGAGGAGAGTGTTGGAAGATGCATGAGTATGGTCTGTTAGAATTTTAGAAGGATATTTGGGCAATGATTTGAATAATTGAATTTAAGGAGAATGAAGGAAAAAATAAGGTATTATTAATAAGAAACAATCATCCTTTATGTTTTCATTCTTAAGTCTTCAACAGTGGCCTGTGAGGGCTAGCTTGTCAAAGGTTGCAGTTGAAGAATAAGAAGAAAT
The DNA here is from genome assembly GCF_042477335.2 of Ovis canadensis. Taxonomy (NCBI): domain Eukaryota; kingdom Metazoa; phylum Chordata; class Mammalia; order Artiodactyla; family Bovidae; genus Ovis; species Ovis canadensis. Next base: position 29,049,853 of record NC_091269.1, on the reverse strand, counting down.
AAGAAGAAAAAGAGAGAGCATGGATTAATTCTCAAGTTAATATAAACTCTTTTCCAGGAGTCAGATGAAGTGAATTGTCCCATAAACAAGTTTACTTCAATCCCTCAAAGATTTAGGGAGACAGCCTCAAAAGAGTGTTGAAATTATATCTGTATTCTGCTAAGGTACTGTGATTGTAAAATCAGTAGTTGTATGTATCCATTTTAAAAATACAGCTGCATATTTCAATAGACTTTGGTTATTCATAGGAAAAATTCAGTTATATAAGGTTATTAGCAATTTTTACAGTCATATGAAGTACAATCAACTAACTTAGGCTAATATCAAATAAGAAATTTCATCTTGGAGAGCAAATAAAATAGCATCCTGTTTTACAAAAAAACTAGGAAGAAATAGTACCTTTCATATGTCATATAGTAAACATTAAATTTTTATGTGCATGTGTTGTGTTGTGTGTGTGTGTGTATGTGTATGATTTTAAAAGAATTTCTTTCATATACTGAAAAGAAATATTTGCATTCATGTGATCTGGAATATTGGAAGAGTAAATAGCAAACCACTCTAGTATTCTTGCCAGGAAAATCAGATGAACAGAGGAACCTGGCAGGCTATAGTCCATGGGGTTATACATGACTGAAAGACTAAACAAAAACAACAACCTAGAATATATACTACTGAAGTAACTGTTAGTCAATTAAATGTCATGAATCATAGTCATTTTTATGGCTGTGTTGTATTAAATTATTAGAAAATTGTGTCTAAATGACACAATAATGCCAATATTTCCAAAATCAAGTCCATTGCTATTCCTTAAAAAACTGCTTCATTAATTGTCTTGATAGCTCATATTTTGCCAGGCCAAATATCATGAGAGATATAGTATTCTATTAATAATAATTGTCAACATTCTTTCTGGCTTTGCCTGAATCTACCAAATTTCCTGAATTATATTCAACCTCTAAGCACTGTTCACATGTACTACAATATGTAATTATGTGTCTTTCCTGTTTTCGCACCATCCTTGATCACATGCACCACTCTTGTTTCTGATGCAAAACTCCTCATTATCCAATAGGTTTCAACACTGTTTGCATTAGAAACTTCTATCCATCAAAACTTTATGAGACTTAAACTCATGGTCTCTCCATGTTGTCCCAGTCCCCAGTTGGAAACTTAAAAACACTGGTGTTTGCACCCTTTTTTTCCAGAAGATTTCTCTGTTTTGAAAAAATTGGGCTACTGGAATCTCTAGATATTTAATATCCACTATGTTATGTGTAGGTATGGGAGTGTGCTCAGTTGTGTCCAACTCTTTGAGACCACAAGGACTGGAGCCTACCACGCTCCTCTGTCTATAGAATTTTCCAGGCAAGAATACTAGAAAGGGTTGCCATTTCCTATTCCAAGGGATTCCTGACCCAAAAGCTACATCTCTGGTGTCTCCTACATTGGCACGTGGATTCTTTACCACTAGTGCCACCTTGGAAGCCCTCTGTTGTATCCAAATGCAAACTACTCCCCTCTTTATAAAACATGATGTGCCAAGCTTCTGCACATCAATTCTGCAAGAATGAATTTCTTACTGGGAAAATATTCAGTCTTCATATCTCTGAATGGCTCAAAATGATTCAAATATAACTCAGAATGAGTCAAAATGGTTGAATCTCAAACATGCATATCATCCCAAATTATTAATCTAAGAATCCAGGATACCTAGGTAAGCTCAGTTCAGTCACTCAGTCGTGTCTGACTCTTTGTGACCCTATGGTCACAGCACTTAGGCTTCCCTGTCCTTCACCAACTCCTGGAGCTTGCTCAAACTCATGTCCATGGAGTTGATGATGCCATCCAACCATTTCATCTTCTGTCATGCCTTTCTCCTCCCGCCTTCAATCCTTCCCAGGATCAGGATCTTTTCCAGTGAGTCCGTTCTTCAGATCAGGTAGCCGAATTATCAGAGTATCAGTCCTTCCAGTGAATATTCAGGACTGATCTCCTTCAGAATGGACTGGTTGGATCTCCTTGCAGTCCAAGGGACTCTCAAGAGTCTTCTCCAACACCACAGTTCAAAAGTATCATTCTTTGGTGCTCAGCTTTCTTTATATAGTCCAACTCTCACATCCCTACATGACTACTGGAAAAACCATAGCTTTGACTAGAAGGACCTTTGATGGCAATGTCTCTGTTTTTTAATGCACTGTCTAGGTTGGTCACAGCTTTTCTTCCAATAAGCAAGTGTCTTTTAATTTCATGACTGCAGTCACCATCTGCAGTGATTTTGGAGCCCCCCAAAATAAAGTCTGTCACTGTTTCCATTGTTTTCCCATCTATTTGCTGTGAAGTGATGGGACCAGATGCCATGATCTTCATTTTCTAAATGTTGAGTTTTAAGCCAGCTTTTTCCGCTCTCCTCTTTCACTTTCATCAAAAGATTCTTTAGCTTTTCCTTGCTTTCTGCCATAAGGGTGGTGTCATCTGCATATTTGAGGTTTTTGATGTTTCTCCCAGCAATCTTGATCTCAGCTTGTGCTTCTCCAGTCCATCATTTCACATGATGTACTCTGCTGCTGCTGCTGCTGCTAAGTTACTTCAGTCATGTCTGACTCTGTGTGACCCCATAGATGGCTGGCATTGCCTTTCTCTGGGATTAAAATGAAAACTGACCTTTTCCAGTCCTATGGCCACTACTGAGTTTTCCAAATGTTCTGGGATACTGAGTGCAGTACTTTCACAACATCATCTTTTAGGATTTGAAATAGTTCAACTGTAATTCCATGACCTCCACTAGCTTTGCTCCTAGTGATGCTTCCTAAGGCCCATGTGCCTTTGAAAGGTAAAGTGGTTTAACTATGTAAACCCCATAAATGAGGGGATTATGGATGCTGCTATGACAAAGTCCTGATCAATAAGACATGAAAGTAAGGAGGAGGAGGAGATTCTGGAAACATGTATTTTTTCTAAAGTGAAACGATATAATAATAGCTAACATTCTCTAGGTTTATCATCAGTTCAGTTCAGTTCAGTTGCTCAGTCATATCCGACTCTTTGCGACCCCATGAACTGCAGCATTCCAGGCCTCCCTGTCCATCATCAACTCCCGGAGATCACTCAAACTCATGTACATCGAATCAGTGATGCCATCAAGCGATCTCATCCTCTGTTGTCCCCTTTTCCTCCTGCCCACAATCCCTCCCAGCATCAGAGTCTTTTCCAGTGACTCAACTCTTCACATGAGGTGGCCAAAGTACTGGAGTTTCAGCTTTAGCATCACTCCTTCCAAAGAATACCCAGGACTGATCTCCTTTAGAATGGACTGGTTGGATCTCCTTGCAATCCAAGGGGCTCTCAAGAGTCTTCTCCAACACCACAGTTCAAAACCATCAATCCTTCGGCACTCAGCTTTCTTCACAGTCCAACTCTCACATCCATATATGACCACTGGAAAAACCATAGCCTTGACTAGACGGACCACTGCTTTTTAATATGCTGTCTAGGTGGTCATAACTTTCCTTCCAAGGAGTAAGTGTCTTTTAGTTTCATGGCTGCAGTCACCATCTGCAGTAATTTTGGAGCCCACACACACACACACACACACACACACACACACACACAAAACTGACACTGTTTCCCTATCTATTTTCCATGAACTGGGTTCCCCAATAACTTATCAATAGTAGATATTAATAAATATCTGATGAGTGAGGAGTGTATAAAATTCTTTGTTGGGAGCCATGTTAGGCATTACTGACAAAATAGAGGCATTGCCCCAACCCCCTCTTCTCATCCCACAGGCACGGTCCCGGGATGAAGGAGTTAGGTCTTGTGATCGTGACTTGTTCTTTCCTTTCTTCAGTTGAGTTTGCTGGAAAGAACTTTAAGGTGCTTATTGTTCTTGAGAGGAGCATGAGAAAGCACAAAACCTTGTGCAGTTGTACCCAGAAAATAATCTATAAAGTAACCAGTGACATTTCTTCAAGGATCTTTACAAAGAATGTTCCAGGATGAGCAAGTAGGCCAGAGCTTGAGGCCATGGGAAAGATTGTTATCTGAGACCTGTTTGTGAGGGGAATGTTTATGGCTAAGAAGTTTGCTGAGCTTATGGTTAACTAAGAATAGCTAGAAGCCTTTTTAGGAGATAGTGAGCTTAGGATTCTAGGGGCAAACAGGATTTAGAAAGATAAGGAATAAACTGAGGAATGTGGCATGAGTTACAATGTAATCACAAGTTAAGTATAATACACATAAGAGGAAGTAGATAATATATAGTAAAGCCGATTCTGAGAGAATCACTGAAGCAGGAACTCTGTCTGTAGGGCAACAATGATTTCTGGAGACAATAAATCTTGGTGGAAGGGAACTGAAAATGTCAAACCTCCGACCTAATGCTTTTGTCAAAGTATAAAAGAGAACCTGAAGCTTGAAATAAACAAGTAGTTCCCTACTTTGAGACAGAGGCTACATCATCCCCTGCTGACACCAGTCACCCCTTTAGGCTGATTCCCTGGCTGCTGGAGCTGGACTCCAGCAAATCTTGAATGTGAATTAGTAAAAAGAAAATAAAAATAACTACTAATACTTAATTAAATACTTGAATTGGAGAAAAATAGATTATTTTTATTTACTTATTAACAAGGAGTTTATGTGATTAGGATGAAATATACAATATACCCTTTTGAGCTTCTTTTTAAAAGCCATATTTTAAGCTCATTACCAAAACTTTTTAAAGATAATTTATCAATAAATGAAGTAGTAGCTTTCCTATTTGAAACAAAACCCAATATTTCATATCTATTCTTACATTGTCCTAGTGATATGCTTTTTTAAACCCACATTTGACTGGTAAAATTTTATCCTAAGCTTTTATTTCATAAAATGAGCTTACTAAAAATTTAATGGTACATAATTAATATCAAAATTCTTTTGCAAATATATATATGGTTGAATTTTTTTAAATTTTGCAGATAATGGTGATGTGCAAATTTCAATTAGTAAGCTCAGAGTAAGATGTCCCTTGATAGTTAAGTCAAATTTTAGTGGTAATAGTCTACCTGGCATCTATGCAGAGATTCTTGGCATTGATGTAAAATCTGCCATTGCAATCTAGACATTCTTCCTTTGTTTTCTCTGAGAACTGGCTTTGTTCTTATTTTCTGCCATCATCCCAATGAGACATTTGGAGAAATTGCCAGATGGCTCATCCTGTGAAGAACTTTATGTAATCAGGAAGAATTTTGAAATAAAACAAGCCTTGGCAGAAACCACTTAGCAGAACTCATTATTATTGCTGTTGTTTGACGATCTCTTGTCCTTTTCTGAAGGCGAAAATGCAATAGCTGAAAACCCAGAGTTCCACAGAATTAGATGCCATAACTTTATTTTATTTTATGAGAAACTTTACTAATTAACTTATATAAACAAGATTAGCACATAGAGAACAGAAATAGCATAGATAGCAAAGAAGAAGTCTTTCAAATTATCTCTAAGTTTAGTACTTTATTTATGAAGGAAACAGATCATCAGAAAATCTGACAATTGAATAGTCACCACAATTTTTGTGTCATTTTGTATGTTTTTGTATGTAAGGACCTAATTTCACCAAATTATTTACCATATCAAATACAAACTCTGAAACTTGAGCTGTTTGTTTTTATGTTCATTCTGTTTCAACTCCTAACACACACTTATCTCTTCCCTCAATTCAATATATCTTCTTTTTCCCCATCACCATGCTATTTTGCTTACCTGGAACATACTTTCTACTTAAGGCCCAAATCCTATGTTTACTTTATAATTAACTTTGTCATTAAGTCTTTAAAACACACAGCCATCAAAAATGACTATGTTTTACCTCAGAGTTACTTACATGGTTGCGTATATACTGTACAACATTTGCTAGTATTCTATCTTAAAACAACCTTCAACAACTTTTACAATCTAAATTGGAAAATAATTTGACAAACAATAGATACATGTATATGTATAACTAATTACTTTGCTGTACACCTGAAACTAACACAATATTATTGATCAACTATACTCCATTGTAAAATAAAAGTTACAGTTAAACAACTTTTAACTGGAGATGAGTTTTAATATCTGCCTTCCCAAAGGCAAGGGAGATTGGATATTTATGGAACAAGCAAGATATTCTTAAATGGAAAAGATGATTGGAGGGAGGGAAAAAGTTAGGTAATTAGTTTTCTACACAGATGCATCTCAGTTCCATGCCTCTGCATTTTCAGAATGAATCCTCTTAGCATTATCTGAGGGTGGAGTTTTTAAGCTCTTGAAGTCAAAAGGCTATTTATGGATATCTGTACAAGTCCCCACATCCAAAGGCAAAGGAGAAGCCCACAAGACAGAAGGAGGGGCAAAATCACATTTAGAATCAAGCCCCTTACCCGCCAGAGATGCTCAGAGTGCTCCAACAAAGCTTGTGTGCACCAGGACACAGAGACCCCACAGAGACTGAGCCAGAACTGTGTTTGCATGTCTCCTGTGAAGGTACAGGTCAGCAGTGGCCTGCCACAGGGGAACAGACACTGAGTGCATCAAATCTGGGTGTGCCATGAGTCCTCTTGGAGGAGGTCACCATTAACTCCACCAGAGACCTGCCAGAACTGACACAGGACTGGGGAAACAGACTCTTGGAGGGCACAAACAGAACCCTGTGTACTCCAGGACCCAGGAGAAAGGAGCAGTGATGACAAAAGCGACTGACTCAGACTTGCCCGTGAGTGTCCAGGAGTCTCTGGTGGAGGCATGGATTGATGGTGGCCTGCTGCAGGGCTGGGGGCACTGAGTGCAGCAGTGCCCACATGGTATCTTTTGAATTATCTTCATTACCTCCGCCATAGTTTGGCCTCAGGCCAAACAACAGAGAGGGACAAAGCCCCACCCATCAACAGAAAATTCAGTTAAAGATTTACTGAGCATGGCCCCACCCATCAGAACAAGACCCAGTTTTCCCCTCAGTCAGTCTCTCCCATCAGGAAGATTCCATAAGCCTCTTATCCTTCTGCATCAGAGGGCAGGAATAATGAAAACCATAATCACAGGAAAAAAAAAAAAAAAAAACTGATCACATGGACCATGGCCTTATTTAACTCAATGAAACTGTGAGCCACGCTGTGTAGGGCTACCCAAAACAGATGGGTCATGGTGAAGCATTCTGACAAAACATGATCCACTGGAGAAGGGAATGGCAAACTGTTTCAGAATTCTTGCTTTGAGAAACCCATGAAGCATGGAAAGGCAAAATGATAGGACACTGAAAGATGAACTACCCTGGTCAGTAGGTGCCAAATATGTCACTGGAGATCAGTGGAGAAAAAACTCCAGAAAGAATGAAGAGATGGAGCTAAAGCAAAAACAACACCCAGTTATGGATGTGACTGTTGATGCAAGTAAAGTCCAATGCTGTTAAGAGCAATACACCATAGGAACCTGGAATGTTAGGCCCATGAATCAAGGTAAATTAGAAGTGATCAAACAGGAGATGGCAAGACTGAACATCAACATTTTAGGAATCAGTGTATCTTTTCTATACAGAAAAGAATTTGTATAGTACACTGGAAGGAATTTGAGGCCATCTATGTGGGACTTGGTGGAAAAATTCAGTATATACTTATAACAAGATAGATAAAATATAAAAATATTAGGGAAGATAGTAAATATTAAATGAATATTAAACTTATAAATAAAATAGTTTTCAATTAAAAAAAAAGGAATCAGTGAAATAAATGGACTGGAATGGGTGAATTTAACTCAGATGACCATTATATCAACACTATGGGAAAGAATCCCTTAGAAGAAATGGAGCAGTGTTCACAGTAAACAAAAGAGTCTGACATGCACTACTTGGATGCAATCTCAAAAACAACAGAATGATTGATCTCTGTTCATTTCCAAGGTAAGCCATACAGAATCATGGTAATCCAAGTCTATTCCCCAACCAGCAATCCTGAAGAAGCTGAATTTGAACGACTCTGTGAAGACCTACAAGACCTTCCAGGACTAACACTCCAAAAAGATGTCCTTTTCATTATAGGGGACTGGAATGCAAAAGTAGGAAGTGAAGAGATACCTGTAGTCACAGGCAAATTTGCCCTTGGAGTACAAAATGAAGCAGGTCAAAGTCTGACAAGAGTATTGCCAAGAGAATGCACTGGTCATAGCAAGCACCCTCTTCCAACAACACAAGAGAAGACATTACACATGGACATCACCATATGGTCAATACCAAAATGAAATTGATTATGCTATTTGCAGCCAAAGATGGAGAAGCTCTATACAGTCAGCAGAAACAAGACTAGGAGCTAACTGTGGTTCAGATCATGAACTCCTTATTGCTAAATTCAGACTTAAGTTGAAGCAAGTAGGGAAAGCCACTAGGCCACTCAGATATGACCTAGATCAAATCCCTTAAGATTATACAGTGGAAGTGACAAATAGATTCAAGGGATTAGATCTGATAGACAGAGTGCCTGAGGAGCTATGGACAGAGGTTTGTGACATTGTACAGGAGGTAGTGATCAAAACCATCCCCAAGAAAAATAAATATAAAAAGGCAAAACGGTTTTCTGAGGAGGCCTTACAAATAGCCATGTAAAGAAAAGAAGCTAAAGGTCAAGGAGAAAAGGAAAGATAAACCCATTTGAATGCAGAGTTCCAAAGAAAAGCAAGGAGAGATACGAAATCCTTCCTCAGTGATCAATGCAAAGAAATAGAGGAAAATAATAGAATGGGAAGGACTAGAGATCTCTTCAAGAAAATTAGAGATGTCAAGGGAACATTTCATGCAAAGATGGACACAATAAAGGACAGAAATGGTATGGACCTTACAGAAGCAGAAGATATTAAGAAGAGGTGGCAAGACTATTGCATAGAAGAACTATACAATAAAGATCTTAATGACCCAGATAACCATGATGGTGTGGTTACTCACCTAGAGACAGACATCCTGGTATGTGAAGTCAAGTGGGCCTTAAGAAGCATCACTGAGAACAAGGCTAGTGGAGGAGATGGAATTCCAGTTGAGCTATTTCAAATCCTAAAAGATGTTACTGTGAAAGTACTGCACTCAATATGCCAGCAAATTTGGAAAACTCAGAAGGGGCCACAGGATTGAAAAAGGTCAGTTTTCACTCCAATCCCAAAGAAAGGCAATGCCAAATAATGTCCAAACTACCACACAATTGCACTCATTCACATCCTAGCAAAGTAATGCTCAAAATTCTCCAAGCCAAGCTTCAATAGTATGTGAACTGTGAAGTTCCAGATGTTCAAGCTAGATTTAGAAAAGGCAGAGGAACCAGAGATTAAACTGCCAATATACATTAAATCATTAAAAAGGCAAGAAAGTTCCAGAAAAACATCTACTTCTACTTTATTGACTATGCCAAAGCCTTTCACTGTGTGGATCACAAACAAACCATGGAAAAATCTTCAAAACATGGAAATATCAGACCACCTGAACTGCCTCCTGAGAAATCTGTATGCAGGTCAAGAAACAACAGTTAGAACTGGACATGAAACTACAGACTGGTTCCAAATCAGGAAAGGAGTATGTCAAGGCTGTATATTGTTGCCCTGCTTATTTAACTTATATGCAGAGTATATAAAGAGAAATGCCAGACTGAATGAAGCACAAGCTGAAATCAAGATTTCTGGGAGAAATAGCAATAACCTCAGATATGCAGATTTCACCCTTATGGCAGTAAATGAAGAAGGAAAGAGTATCTTGGTGAAAGTGGAGGAGGAGAGTGAAAAAATTGGCTTAAAACTCAACATTTAGAAAATGAAGATCATGGCATCTGGTCGCATCACTTCATGGCAAATAGATAGGGAGACAGTGGAAACAGGGACAGACTTTTTCTTTCTGTTCTCCAAAATCATTGCAGATGGTGACTGCAACCATGAAATTAAAAGACACTTTCTCCTTGAAAGAAAAGCTGTGACCAACCAGTCCGCATATTAAAAAGCAGAGACATTACTTGCCAACACGGTACTTCTAGTCAAAGCTATGGTTTTTCCAAAAGTCATGTATGGATGTGAGAGTTGGACTTTAAAGAAAGCTGAGTGCCAAAGAATTGATGCTTTTGAACTGTGGTATTGGAAAAAACTCTTGAGAATCCCTTGGAATGCAAGGAGATCCAACTAGTCAACTCTAAGGGAAATCAGTCCTGAATATTCATTGGAAGGACTGATCCTGAAGCTGAAGCTCCAATGCTTTGCCCACCTGATGTGAAGAACTGACTCACTGGAGAAGACCCTGATAATGGGGAAGATTGAAGGCAGGAGGGGAAGGAGATGAAAGAGGATAAGACGGTTGGATGGCATCTCTGACTGGATGGTCATGAGTTTGAGTTAGGTCTGGGACTTGATGATGGACAGGGAAAATGGGCGTGCTGTGGTCCATGGGATCCCAAAGAGTTAGATAAGCCTGAGCAAATGAAGGGAACGGAACTGATACAGGTCCAGCTTTAGCACTGGAGGTCCAAATCTGACCACAGGCAGTTTTCAGTGAGTAAGAGCTGACTCCAAGTTTCTGGCAGTGTGAAACTAAGTTATACAATTAGATAGGGGGAAAAAAAGAAAGGGAAAATATACTAATGTGAAATTAATTAATGAAGCCTATTAAGAAGCAAATGGATTTTAACAAGCTGATCCCTGTCTCTTATTCTATAAGACAAGTTTAAGAATTTCTATTAATTATCAGTTCAGTTCAGTTCAGTTCATTTGCTCAGTCGTGTCCGACTCTTTGCGACTCCATGAATCACAGCACGCCAGACCTCCCTGTCCATCACCAACTCCCAGAGTTCACTCAGACTCTCGTTCATGGAGTCAGTGATGCCATCTAGCCATCTCATTCTTGGTCATCCCCTTCTTCTCCTGCCCCCAATCCCTCCCAGCATCAGAGTCTTTTCCAATGAGTCAACTCTTTGCATGAGGTGGCCAAAGTACTGGAATTTCAGCTTTAGCATCATTCCTTCCAAAGAACACCCAGGGTTGATCTCCTTCAGAATGGACTGGTTGGATCTCCTTGCAGTCCAAGGGACTCTCAAGAGTCTTCTCCAACACCACAGTTCAAAAGCATCAATTCTTTGGTGCTCAGCCTTCTTCACAGTCCAACTCTCACATCAATATATGACCACTGGAAAAACCATATCCTTGACTACACGGACCTTAGTTGGCAAAGTAATGTCTCTGCTTTTGAATATGTTATCTAGGTTGGTGATAACTTTTCTTCCAAGGAGTAAGCGTCTTTTAATTTCATGGCTGCAGTCACCATCTGCAGTGATTTTGGAGCCCAAAAAAATAAAGTCTGATACTGTTTCCACTGTTTCTCCATCTACTTCCCATGGAATGATGGGACCGGATGCCATAATCATTTTCTGAATGTTGAGCTTTAAGCCAACTTTTTCACTCTCCTCTTTCACTTTCATCAAGAGGCTTTTTAGTTCCTCTTCACTTTCTGCCATAAGGGTGGTGTCATCTGCATATCTGAGGTTATTGATATTTCTCCCTGCAATCTTGATTCCAGCTTGTGTTTCTTCCAGCCCAGCATTTCTCATGATGTACTCTGCATAGAAGTTAAATAAGCAGGGTGACAATATACAGCCTTGACATACTCCTTTTCCTATTTGGAACCAGTCTGTTGTTCCATGTCCAGTTCTAACTGTTGCTTCCTGGCCTGCATACAGATTTCTCAAGAGGCAGGTTAGGTGGTCTGATATTCCCATCTCTTTCAGAATTTTCCACAGTTTATTGTGATTAATTCCATAGGTCACAGTTTTGCTGCAAGAGTAGAAGAAAATTGTTTCCTTCCTGATGACACCTACTAAAAAGAAGTCTTTGAAGAAAATAAAACATTTTGCTTTTTTTTTGTTTTCAATTTTTGTTCTTGAAAAACCTTTAAGTCCTTGAACTGATTAATTTTATTATCAGAGATTAGACCATTACAAGAAAAAGTAATTTTTGATACCACTAAATTATATTAAAAAAGAATTAAAAATATAAAGACTTTGGCATGTTATTTTTTTAGAAATTATACCAGTTTTGTTTGTTTGTTTGTTTGTTTTCTTTTTTTTTTTTTTTACCAAAAATGCATACAGTTTTGGCAAGTATGAAGTATATACTTCAAAGTTTATACTTTGGCAAGTATAAAGTATATATTAGCAATGTTCACTGTGTCTTGGTTTTCAACTATGTGAACCACTTATTTAATGTGTTAAATTGCTGTCATTCTTTTGAAATAAACTCCTTGCCAGATCAGAGATTTTGAGTAAGGTCATTGACAAAAGCACTATTAACAGAAATAACTGCATGCTTAATCTTTGAAGTGAAATTCAGAAAAATGTACTGAGCATTATAAGCTATAGTTGTATTTTTAATATTTTATTTGATTCATCTAGACATCATAAATTCAGTTTTTTTCTGTGATAATTGATTTTTATCAAAGATTTAGCAAATAGTTTGTTTGTATGAAGCTAATTATTTTGTATGTTTTTGTCTATTTTGCATAAAACAACATAGAGTAAACATAATCTATCAAAATGATATTTGTATTTTCTTTCTTATAAATATGCATTATTTTTAATGATGCATTCTGATGAAAAAACAAATCAGGCACATTTTTATTTCTACTTGTTGAGTTTTACTTTATCATATAGTAGAAAGAAAAAAGAATTCTTTATAGCACAAATCACATAAATGTATAAGCATCATGTTAAAATAGAATTCAACATATTTTTATCTATATTATATTGAATCATTTGAAAATATCTACATTTGCAAATCTAGAATTTACATCATGTCTGAGTTTTGAACAAAATTAGTGCCAACTTGTTTAATTTATTCTCTTTAGATGAAATGTCCCTTATAGTTATTTTGAGAAAAATTATTTTCCAAAATGGATACACATTTGCTGAGTTCCCTCAATTTGCTAGGTACAAGTTGCATTTTGCTGGACTATATTGCAGAAGATTATTAGGTATTATTATTATTATATTAGAGGTCTAAAATATAGATTATGTCTTCAAATTATTATCTGCCATTTATACATTTATTTCTTGCATACTTATTCACTCAGTAATGTCCAACTTTTTGCAACTGTTTGGACTGTAGCCCCATCAGGCTCTGATACATTTATTAACTAAGTGAATATGTGTTAACAATTTTATACGGACATAAGATTCCTCATAATATGCCTTCAAGAAATTTGCACCATATTGAAGTAAGTAAAACTTGTGTCAGTAACATGATGTTATCTAATTTTGACAATTCTTATTTGATATATAAACCCAAATGAAATTGTGACCAAATCTAAGCCATGATTGCTAAGCATCAGTAATATATTGAGGATTATAAATGTTCTAAGAATCCAAAGAATAGATTTTTCAATGAAACTTGTTGTAGTTAGTGAATCCATTTTAATGCAAGTAAGAATGAGCCACACTTTAAAAATCTTTCTGGAAAACATACTCTCCTTTCTTTCTTCAGTGATCCCTGCCTGTCTTTTCTCTTCCTTTTCTTAAGCTCCCTCACACAATAAATTCAACCCATCCATATTCATCTGAAAACAGTCCTTCAGCTTAATTAGAAATTTTAGTAGGATTTTATTCATTGTATTCTGTCATCAGTAATCATGAATATTTAATTGTATAAGTTGTGATTCAGTCTTTAATAGTTTCCACAAGTCAAACACCCCATAATTAATTCTAGCTGAAGACATTGCTCATCTTAAGTCTCATTCTTTGTTAGGCTCATCCACAAATTCATCCATTGTTGTTGTTCCTGTAGGATTAATAGTGAAGTTGTGCCTAATTCTGCCAACCCATCGACTGTATTCTGCTAGGCACCTCTGTCCATGGGGTTTCCCAGGCAAGAATACTGGCATGAGTTGCTGTTTCCTTCTCCAGGGGGTCTTCCCAATGCAGGGATCAAACCTGGTTTTCCTCCATTGGCAGGAGGATTCTTTACCACTGAGCCACCAGGGAAGCCTGGCAAAGTGTTACTGAATGCAAGTTCTTGTGCCTCATCCACTGTGAGGCCAAAGAAGCTGAAATGCTGGAGTTTGGAGAAGGGAAAGGTTTATTGCAGGGCCGTGCAAGAATAGGTGACTCCTGATCAAAAAAAAAAAAAAAAAACCCAGAACTCCCCAAAGTGTTTTAAAAAATCATTTTTAAAGGCCAGGTGAGGGAGGTACATCCCAGGGTAAGTGATAGCTTAGGCACAATTCTGTGATTTGTTGATATTGAGGTAACAGGGCAGGATCAGGAATAGAGTTTTATCAACCCTTAGGCACCAGAACATCTGGAGATTAGGTGCTTGTGATCATCAAGTAGTTAATTTCTTCCATTCGTTACTGGTTTTTAGCATCCGAAAAACTCAGGAAATATGCATGAGAATTTGTGATATGAGTACTTCAGAGAGGAGTTACAGGGGAGAATATGGGAGAGGCATCTGTCCCTAGAAGAGTCCTACACTGTTCTGCTTGGTTACACAACCACAAAGTTCTCTTTTATATTTTAGCAGACATTGGTAGTTTTTCATCAAAACTAACTTCCATGTCTTTCTGTACACACATCTGAACCACATTTCCCAGTCTCCCTACAGTTAGATATGGCCATATCAGTAATTTCTAAACAAAACATTTTGAGTGAAACTGAATTCTGCTACTCCCAAGTTTGTTACATAACCTTTACAACACACAATTCTTCATGTTTTTCTTTTCTAAATCATATTGATGTGGAAACAACACATGAGTGACCCCACCACACACATGTGGAAAATAGAGTTCCTGTCAATCTGAAACTATACTGATCTGTTATATAATAAAGAAAAGAATCTGATATTATATTGAGCTATTGTTTGTAGACTACCATGGTTGGACTATAGAGGAGCAGAATTTGCTACCCCAAAATATGTCTCTATGGAGTATTAGTTCTTTTAAGCTGGTTATTTTCTAAGCAACAGCAGACAGGCAAGAAACTCTGAAAACCAAGTCAGAGTTGCTCTTTCATAGTAAACATTTACATCTGTAAGGGAACCATTCATTAGGGTGTCTTCCTTATGTACCAAGAGGAGGATGACCCATTATCAGGGAAGAAGTTCATGACTGAAATCTATGTGAAACATTACCGTTGTTTATTGTGCTTTTCTTGGTAATTTTCTATAACTGACTCTCCCCACCTCTGACACTCTTTTGTCTTTCGCTGAGGATGATATTTAAGGTGAAATTTCTACCATTTTAGTGAGTCACTCAGTTTTCCTGGATTTTTCCTATGTATTTGTCATTGTTGTTTAGTCACTAAGTTGTGTCCAGCTTTTGGGGACTGTAGCCTGCAAGGCTCCTCTGTCTATGGGATTTTCCCAGGCAAGAATAATAGACTGGGTTGCCATTTCTTTCTCCAAAGTATCTTCCTGGCCCATGAACCTGTGTCTCTTGCATTGACAGGTGGATTATTTATTGCTGAGCCATCAGGGGAGCCCCTCTCCTATGTATACATGTTATTCAAATTTTGTTTAGTTTTCTCCTGTTAACTTGCTTCATATCAATTTCATTCTTTGTCCAGGCAGAAGACCCCAGAAGGGCAGAGGAATGTATCTTTCAAAATAAAAAGATTTATACCAGAACTTTCCATTCTATTACATAATCTAAACTCCCATTGTTTGCTACTACTACATATCATAGTTTATGTGTTAATGCAGTCTGGCCTAGCCTAGCAAATATACAAATGGCCCCTAAAATTGGTGTAAACTTAATTTTTATTGTTGATATCTTTGGTGATGCCCTTAGTATCTTTGACTTACTTCACTAAGCATTGAGTTCAAGCATTTTCTAGGTTTTCTTATTGAATTCCAAATTCTAAAAGCTGCAGGCTACAGTTAAGATTTCAGACAATGCTCTTGTGACCAGGGTCCCTGAATTTTTGGGGATGCATACCCCAGCCTGTCATTTGAAACTGAACTACATAAAGGAGGGCACAGCGTGGAGCCTCCATTTTCTTTTGTCATGAATCATGGCCAGGGCAGAATTGTTTTAGGTTTCGCGGTGGTTTCCTAAGTCAGTGCTTTCCTGATCATAGCAGAGTCACTACAGTTGTGCAGATATAGCTTTTTGTCTACAGCCTCTTCAGCTTCTTTGAAATCCCTGCTGTATGGTATATTTTAGCAATGAGATTTAGCTTAGCTTAGAATCAGTTTTCAGTCCTCTCTCTCCCTTCATGTTCTAACTGTTCTCTTTCTGCCAAGTACAGTGGATTCCCTATCTACAAATAAGACCTCTCACCAATTAAGTGACTGCTACTCAACTCTCTCGCTTCCGTAATCTCCAACACCATCTATATATTCTCTGCTGAATCTATTCCCAAGGTACTGTCATTGAAATCACAGTAGACAGTGTTGGAAATGAGTCAGAGTTGGCTGAGAGGGGAATTACCAGTGCAGATGTTGATAATGAAGCCAGTCTTTATTGAATCCATGTTTTGCTCTATTTTGTCCAAAATGTAATTTTACTTCAACACTTCATATCTATTTTCTATTCACTAGTTTTTCTTTATGAAGGTCATAGCCTTTTAGAACCAGTTAAATATGCTCTGACTCTTAATTTATTGTAATCCAACAGAGCCATTTGCTGTCATAAGACAGATGTTTAGTTCAAAGAGCAATTATTACTAAAATAATAATAATAATAATTTAACCTGGATGTTTTAATTTATGATTTTATTTTAAAAATTAATAAATGTTACTGAGATAATTGACAATTAAAAATCAACCAGTTAAATGTCTGTTTTGATGAGTAGTTGTAATGAATTTTCCCACATAACTACCATCACAATCAAGATTTAGAACATTTTCATCACCTAAGAGTGAATTCTACTCACCCACTGGCCAAGACAAAAATAGATCAGCTTTCTGCCACAAGTTATTAGTTAACTCCATAGCAAAGTTTCATACAAATTTAATCATTCATTTTACTTATTATTTTTCTATTTTTTGAGTTCTTCTCTGGTCTCTATTTTTTCTTTTCTATGCTTATTTTCATTTAATTTATCTCCTATTTCTAATTTCCTACAGTGAAAACTTAGATTATTGAGACTTTTATTTGAAACCTTTAATCTTTCCTAGCATAAGAATATGATGCCACAAACTTCCCTTTAAGCACTTATTTGGTTGCATCCCACAAATTTTAATGTGCTTTGTTTTCATTATCTTTCCGTTCTTATATTTTCCAATATCTTATGATTTATTCTGTAACACATAGGCTATTTAATAGAAATGAGTTTTTTGCTCCCCTGGTGGCTCAGTGGTAAACAGCCCACTTGCCAATGCATGAAATATGGGTTTGATCCCTGATCCAGGAGTATCCCACATGCCGTGGAGCAACTCAGCCTGTGCATCACAGCGATTGAGCCTGTGTTCCAGAGCTCAGGAACCATAACTACTAAGCCCATGTGCTGCAGCTACTGAATCCCTGCACCCTAGATTGCTCTGCAACAAGTGCTCTACAACAAGAGAAGCCCCTGCAAAGAGATGCCCATGCAGCACAACTGGAGAGTAGCCCCTTCTTGCTGCAACTTAGAGGAAAGCCTGTGCAGCAACAGAGACCCAGCACAGTGAAAAATAATAAATAAATAAATAAATAAAGTTATAAAAACAGATGAAATGTGAGCAAGATGAGACTTAAAAAGAAATGAGTTTTTAAATTCCTAGTTATCTGTGGATTTTTTTCTAGAAATCTTTCTGCTATGGTTTCCAACTTAATTCTCTTGGGATGAGAGAGCTACTCCAAATGATTTTCATATTTTTAAGTTTATTAAGTATATATCATGGCATAGTACATAAACTTCCCATATAAATATGAAAAGAATGGGATACATTCTGTACATTTTGTGGTTATTGGGTCAAGTGCTCTAATAGGTGGGTTAGAAAAGTTAGTTTATAGTATTTTTGAGTTTTGTATATACTTTATTGATTTTTCAATCCAATTGTTCCACTAATTACTTAAAAATAAGTGGTGATATATCCAAACATATTTATCAGTTGACCTATTTCCCCTAGTAGGTTGGTCAGGTTTTCCTCTATATTTTTTGAAGTCCAATTGATAGGGGTGTTCACATTTAGAATTTTTATGTCTCTTTGATGAATTTATCCTGTATTATTAGGAAATATCCTTCTTTATTCTAGTAATATTGCTTTCTTTGACATTTACATTAACTGACATGTGTATAGCCATTCCAACTTTCTTTTGATTAGCATTTACTTATTATGTCTTCTTTCATCTTATGTATTTTAATTTATACATAAAGTGGGAAAGTAAGTTGGTTGTAAATAGTATAGAGTTGGATCTTTCTTGCTCATCCAGTCTCACTATATCTTCCTTTTACTTCACTTATTAGATAATTTTCACTAATGTAATTATTACTTTGATTTAAATCTACTATCTTGCTAATTTCTTTCCTTTTTCCTGTATTTGTTCTTTACTATTTATTTCCTTTTATTTTGCATTTATTTGAGTTAAATAACACTTTTATGATTTGCTTTTTCTTTTCTATTGTCTTATATGCCATAATTTTTACTTTATTATTCTTAGCACTTCCTTTAGTGTTTATAATACAATTTTAGTGTATTATACTGAACTTTTAGTTTATCACACTTTCTCTTTAGATTGTACTATACCAAGTCATACCGTATATGAAAATCCTAAACTCTATGTTTTATTTTCTTCTTCCTGCCCCTTTTTCTGTTATCATTAAATATTATGGTCCAATATTTGGCTCAGAAGGTAAAGAATCCATCTGTGATGCAGGAGACCTGGGTTAGATCACTGGGTTGAGAAGATCCTTAGAGGAGGGCATGACAACCCACTCCAGTATTCTTGCCTGGAGAATCCCCATGGACAGAGCAGCCTGGCAGGCTACAGTCCATGAGTCACAAAGAATCAGACATGACTGCTCAACTAAGTACAGCACAGCACTCATGTTATAAAATCTGCTGCACTATCATTTTTCAGTTTGTCAATTCTAATACATGTTTGAAATGCAGAAACTATGTCTTTGCCCACATATTTGTGTAGATCCGCTTGAAGAACTACTTTTAACATTTCTTACAGAGCAAGTTTACTGGTAACAGATATCTTACTTTGCTTGCCTGAAAAAAGTTATTCTTTTTATTTCATTTTGAATGACTTTTTTTTATTGGATATAGAATTCAGAGGATTTTTTCCAGGAAATTTATTGTAATGTATTTTGGTCTTGTCAACTGAAACCAAATACATAGTATGAGAGTTGTGAGTTAATTTTTACTGGGGACAAAGTGAAGACAGTAGCCCAGGAGAAGCGTTTTAGATACTCTGAGAAACTTCTCCAAAGAGGTAGTGGGGGAAGGTCTGTATATATGTGGTTTTGGTGAAGGTGGAGTTCACACAGATAAGCAAACATTTTCGCAGAAGGTTGTTGCTGGTCTTGTGACGGTTACTGCTAGTCCCAAGGAGCAGGTGCCACCTTGAAGGATCTTAGTGCTTTTCTAGATGAGAAGATGCAAAATTGAGCTCATAAGAGCTCCTGAAAATATTGAACTGTCTGAAGACCTATTCTGCCAGTTTTTCCCACAGCACAGTGCCTCATTCCTGATCTCCATCCTGAACTCCTTCAAGCAGAGTTGAAGGACAACAGGTGCAGCAGTCATGAGTTAATCCTCGCAGAGGTGTATGAGCAAGTGTCCTCGGCAAGTGCCAGTTTTTAGTTGGGCAGTCTTATTTATTTTTGTCTCTGTTTTTATCTTGTTTTGAGTTTGTTGTGCTTCTTAAATATGTTTGTTAATAGCTTACATCAAATTTTGGAAAAATACTAACCATTATTTCTTTAAGTGTATTACACCACACTTTTTTCTCCTAATATTAGAATTTCTTGCATATTTTGCCACTTAATATTGTCTCAAATGTTACTGAAGTGCTGTGTCTCTTTGCAGATTTTTTTTCTCTATTTTAGTTCAGAAAAGTATTATTTCTATGACTTCAAGTCATTTTTTCCTGCATTGTCTAATATATTATTAATTTAATTGATTTTAAAAATTCTTGTTGTGTTATTCTACTATAGTAATTTCATTTACAATATCTTTAATTTCTCTTCTCCTCTTATCTTTGGTATTCCTAAATCTATTTCTATTGACTCTGTTTTCTTTTGATTTACATCACATTTTAATGTTTCTATTTCTCCTACATGTTTAATAATGTCTCCTTTCTGGCTGATACAAACTTAAATATGCTCCAATACTATTTTACAGAAATTTGATATTCACTTTTTCCCTCCTGGTCTTGTGGCAGTTTATTCTGTGCTTGTTGGTACAGTATGCAGGTAAACATAAAATGGGATTCCTGCGAAGATTCCAATACACCTTTCTGTCAACCTTTTTTTTTCTGTACTTTATCCTGCCTTGTATAGCTACCTTAAGCTTCCTAAAAGGAAACTCTGCCTCTGCAAAACATTATCATCAGGATCTGTTGTGCCTATGCACATCCTCACCCTAACCTCCCAAACCTCATTACATTCAGGGATTTGCTTCTATATAGAAAAACATATATGACCTTGTTATTTATATATAAACAATAAGGTTATCATTGTTGTTTTAGTGCCTCCTAAGTCATATTCGACTCTTTTTGTGACCCTGTGGACTGTAGCCTGATAGACTCCTCTGTCCATGGGATTTTCTCAGGAAAGAATACTGGAGTGGGTTGCCATTTCCTTCTCCAGGGGATCTTCTGACCCAGGGATTGAACTCACCTTTCCTGCATTGGCAGGTGGATTCTTTAACACTGAGCAACTAGGTAAGCCCATGATGATAATAGGCTCGTGTGATTTACTTACCTTCTCTCGGGGGTACAGTAGTCTGCTTCCTGTTGTGCAATACATATTCTATGTATTTTTTAGTTTTCTAGTTGTTTATCATGGAAAGAAAATTCTGAAATCTGAAACTTCTTCATAGTTGACAATGTTGTCAAATTTTAGTTTACCTTAGTAAACTAAACACATTTAATTTACCTTGATTTTTGCATTAGAAAAATTATGAGGAGAAAAATAATAATTTATGAAAAATATGGGATTATGTAAAAGCCATTTTATATTAGTAATATAAAGTTTAGTAGGATGAAAAATAACTAGAAATATTCTGTGTTGTATCTTAGCTGTTGTTGCTGTACAGTCACTAAGTCATGGCAGACTCATTTTGACCCATGGGTTACAGTATGCCAGGCGCCTCCATCCTCCACTGTCTCCTGGAATTTGCTCAAATTCATGTCCATTGAGTCAGTGATGCTATCTAACCATCTGAACCTCTGCTGCTTATTTATTTACTGTCAGTCTTTCTCAGAATCAGGGTCTTTTCCAATGAGTCAGCTATTCACACCAGGTGGCCAAGGTATTGGAGCTTCAACTGCAGCATCAGTCCTTCCAACGAATATTCAGGGTTGATTTCCTTTAGGACTGACTGTATTGATCTCCCTGCAGTTCAAGACACTCTCAGGAGTCTTCTTCAGCATCACAATTCAACAGCATCAATTCTTCAGTGCTCAGCCTTCTTTATGGTCTGTCTCATATCTGTACATGACTATTGGAAAAACCATAGCTTTAACTATATGGACCTTTGTCC
Source organism: Ovis canadensis (assembly GCF_042477335.2). Taxonomy (NCBI): domain Eukaryota; kingdom Metazoa; phylum Chordata; class Mammalia; order Artiodactyla; family Bovidae; genus Ovis; species Ovis canadensis. The sequence continues at coordinate 29,028,202 of NC_091269.1, read as the reverse complement.
ACAAAGTTATGTCTCTGCTTTTTAATATACTCTCTAGGTTTCTAGGTTTCTTTTTTTTTTTTTCATGGCTATAATCACTGTCCTCAGTGATTTTGTAGACCAAGAAAAGAAAATATGTCCCTGCTTCTACTTTTCTCCCTTCTATTTGCCAGGAAGTGATGGGAGCAGATGTCATGATCTTAGACTTTTTATGTAGAGATTCCAGCCAGCTTTTCCACTCTTTCTTTCACCCTCATCAGGAGGGTTTTAGTTTCTCTTTACTTTCTGCTTTTATAGTGGTATCATCTGCATATCTGAGGTTGTTGATATTTCTCCTGACAAACTTGATTGCAACTTGGGATTCCTCCAGCCTGGCATTTTGCATAATGTTAACTGCATAGAAGTTAAATAAGCAGGATAACATCATACAGCCTTGTCATTCTCCTCTCCCAATTTTGAACCAATCCATTGTTCCATGTCCAGTTCTAACTGTTGCTTATTGACTTGCATACAGGTTTTTCAGGAGACAGGTATGGTGGTCTGTTAGTCCCATCTCTTTAAAAATTTTCTACAGTTTGCTATGGTTCACACAGTCAAAGGTTTTCACATTGTCACTTAAGTAGAAGTAGATGCTTTTCTGGAATTCCCTTGCTTTCTCCATGATCCAGAAAACGTTGGCAATTCAATTTCTGGTTCCTCTGCCTTTTCTAAATCCAGCTTGTACATCTAAAAGTTCTCAGTTCACATACTGCTGAATCCTAGCTTGAAGGATTTTGAGCATTACCTTACTGGCATGTGAAATGAGTGCATGTGTACAGTAGTTTGAACATGTTTGGCATTGCCCTTCTTTGGAACCGGAATGAAAACTGACCTGGTCAAACTGCTGAGTTTTCCAAATTTGCTGACATATTGAGTGAAGCACTTTCATAGCATCATCTTTTAGGATTTGAAATGGCTCAGCTGGAATTCCATCACATCCACTAGCTCTATTGATAGTAATGTTTCCTAAGGCCCATTTGATTTCACGTTCCAATATGCCTGCTCTAGGTGAGTGACCACACCGTCATGCTTATCCAGATCATTAAGATCTTTTTTGGTATAGTTCTGTGTATTTGTGTCACCTGTTCTTAATCTCTTCTGCTGCTGTTAAGTCCTTACTATTTCTGTCCTTTATCATGCCCATCCTTGCATGAAATTTTCCATTGATACCTCCAATTTTTGTGAAGAGATCTCTAGTCTTTCCCATTCTATTGTTGTCTTCTATTTTTTTCACATTATTCATTTAAAAGGGGTTTCTTATCTCTCCTTGCTATTATCTGGAACTCTGCATTTAGTTGGGTATATCCTTCCTTTCTCCTTTGCTTTTATTTCTCTCCTTTCCTCAGCTATCTGTAAAGTCTCCTCAGACAACCACTTTGACTTCTTGTATTTCTTTTTCTTTGGGATGGTTTTCGTCACTGCCATCTGTGCAATATAACGAACCTCCAACCATAGTTCTTTGGTCACTCTGTTTATCATATCTAATCCCTTGAATCTATTTGTCACCTCCACTGTATAATTATAAGGGTTTTGATTTAGGTCATACCTAAATGGCCTAGTAATTGTCCCTGCTTTCTTCAATTTAAGCCTGATTTTGCTATAGGTAGCTGATGATCTGAATCTCAGTCAGCCTCTGGTCTTGTTTTTGCTGACTGTGTAAAGTTTCTGTCTCTTTAGCTGCAAATAATATAAGCAATCTGATTTTGGTATTAACAATCTGGTGATGTTCGTGTTTGTAGTCATTCCCTGGGTTTTGGAAAAGGTGTGCTGTGACCAATATGTTCTCTTGACAAACTCTGTTAGCCTTTGCCTTGCTTCATTTTGTACTCCAAGGCCAAACTTGCCTGTTATTAATGGTATCCCTTGACTTCCTAGTTTTGCATTCCTGTCTCCTATGATGAAAAGGATTTTCTTTTCTTTTCTTTTGGTGTTAGTTCTAGAAGATCTTGTAGATCTTCATAGAAAACCATTCATCTTCTTCAGCATGAGTGATTGGGGCATGGACTTGGATTACTATGATGTGAATGGTTTGCCTTGGAAACTAACTGAGATCATTCTGTCATTTTTGAAGTTGCACCCAAGTATTGCATTTCAAACTCTTTTGTTGACTACAAAGTCTACTCCATTTCTTCGTAAGTATTCTTGCTCACAGTGGTAGATATAATGATCATCTGAACTAAATTCACCCATTCCCATTCATTTTAGTTAACTAATCCCCAAGATGTTGATGTTCAATCTCGCCATCTCCTGCTTGACCATGTCTAATTTACCTTGATTCATGGGCCTAACATCCCAGGTTCCTATGCAATACTGCTCTTTATAGCATCGATCTTTACCTTCACCATCAGACACATCCATACCTGAGTGTTGATTCCTTTTTGACCCAACTACTTCAATCTTTCTGGAGCTATTAGTAATTGCGCTCTGTTCTCCAGTAGCATGTTGGACACCTTCTGCCCTGGGGGGATCATCTTCTGGTGTCATATCTTTTTGCCTTTTCATACTGTTAATTGGGTTCTTGCAGCAAGAATAAAACAGAATGGGTTGCCATTTCCTCTTCCAGTGGGCCATGTTTTGTCATAATTCCTCGCTATAACCCATACATTTTGGGTGACTCTGGATGGCATGGCTCATAGCATCACAGAGTTATGCAGCCTCCTTTACTCCAACAACATTGTGATCCATGAAGGGGTGTTACATCTTCTGTGCATCTAATTAGGCTCCTTGAGCCAGTCAACTTTTGTGGCAGAATAGCATGACTGTCATTATTTACCAATTTTAAAAAGCCTCTGGGCACTTCCTTGAAAGTCCAGTGGTTAAGACTTTGCCTTCCAATGCAAGGGATATGGATTCAACTCCTGATTGGGGAGCTAAGATCCCTCAGGCCTTGTGGCAAAAAAAGCAAAACATAAAACAGAAATAATATATTAGCAAATTCAATAGATTTTTAAGACAATAGTCCACATCAAAAAATATTTTAAAAAATAAATAAAAATTTAAAATAAATTAACTCTAAAATAAATACCAGATGGGTAATACATGAAGTTATTGATTTTATGTAAATGAATTTTTATATAATATGCTTATTGATGTTATTCTGCATGTAATTTATACTTACAAGTTATCCTTCTAAGACTTCATTGAGTATTTGTATAATTCCTTATACAGTAAAACAGCAAAGTTATATTACCACCTAACCTTTCCTCAAATATTTGTTATTAGATTTAGAAAATATCAATTGGAGACTTCTTTATTCTTATGACATTAATGCCTACTTCTCAAGAATTTTAGAGGATGCCTAGAATTAAAAAGACAAGAATAAGTTTTGGTATCATCTACTCAGAACTTCCCAGATGCACAGTAAAGAACATGCCTGCAAATGTAGGAGACACAAGAGATGCAGATTCAATCCCTAAGTTGGAACATCCCATGGAGGAGGGCATGGAAATTGATTCCAATATACTTGCCTGAAGAATCCCAAGGACAGGGGATCCTGGTGGGCTATAGTCCATAGGTTCGCAGAGTCAGATATGACTATAGTGACTCAACTCACAGGCATGCACGCGTCATCTAACCAAAGTCTCTCCTATTACTGAATACACATACACATACATACATACACTGACACTAAAGTAGCTACTCATTATGACTTAAATACCAGTACTCAGCTACAAAACTCAAGGCACATTAAATTGCCTTTAAGTGAGTAAGTGAGTAGTTTTCAGAGAATTTAAGGGAGAATTCATTTTGATGATTTCCTTATAAGAGAATTCATCCTGAAAAATCAGTTTGCCACTGAGCAGTCTGATTATGTAGACAGGCCTTGTGGAGTACCTCATGTGATTTTAAGTGAAGTATGGATCAACTGTGTTAAACAGCCAGTGAACATTTTAAAATAATTTTGGAAGCAATTTTTCAGAAATTTAAAAGTGTACTTTTTAGATACACTGTTTAATACAATAACTGTGTCATCTCAATTCACTAGGGATACGAATCACTCCTACTGCCCATATGTTCATTTGCTGTGCACTAAATTATCCCAAACTTTATTGCTTAAAGTAAAAACATTATCATTTTGGTAATAATCTACACGTTGGATAATTTCATCAAGGAATACATAGGTAAAGATGTTTTCTTTACCTATGGACAAATTGTCGGTTAAAATGACATGACAGCTAAAGGTGGGAATCAGTTGAAAAATTCTCACATCGTATAGCTGGTGACAATGGCTGGCTATCAGAGGGGATCTCTCTGGAGCTGTCTGACAAAACACCTTTAAAATGTCTCTCTATCTGGCTATTTGGCTTTCTCACATGTTGGGTGAGTTATAAGAGTGAAGATTCCAAGAAAATTACAGTGTCATTTTTATGACTAATTTAAATGTTTATACTCATATAACATCACATCTACTGTACTCTACTGATCAAATAGTCATGAAAGTGAACTCTGTTTCAAGATGAAGTAACGTACATATTATTACTTAAAGAGTAGTATCAAGTTCACATTTCAAGAAGTATGTGTGTGTATGTATAATATAATAAACGTTTTTGGAAAATAATTTGCTCTCTAGACACAATTCACATCCCTGTCACATGCAAAACAAACAAACAAAACAAAACAAAAAAACAAGCAATCAAAACAAGTGAAAAGTATTCAAATTCCTTAGTTTCTTCATATCATTTATGGCATTATGTAAAAGTTCAGGTTCTTGTTATCTGCATCAAATCCATGTGCAAATGAGGTTCATTGGGCATGGTTGATTAGACAGACTTTTGAAGACAAATTCTCTTTATCTAAAACTTGTGAATTAAATGTAGACGTTATCCAACATGAGATAGTGGAATAGGCGTAGAGAAACTACTAGAGACACTTACCTTGTGGTGGATTCATGTCAATGTATGGCAAAAGCAATGCAGTATTGTAAAGTAAAATAAAGTAAGAATAAAAATTTAAAAATTAAAAAAATAAAGTTGACCTTTATACTAAAATAATAATAATAATTATGATACTGTAGGAAACTGAGTGGAGAACAAACAGCAATTGTTGGTCCCTAGCAATTCTGAAATCCAGCCAACCACTCATTGCCTTTTTCTTGATTAGAGTTCATGCCTAGAAGTGGTTCTTCATGGCCTTCAACTGACATCTGGGGTCTTGGTCTAAACTTCTGAGTCATTCTTTCTTTCCTATACCACATATTTGCAGGGGAGTACTTTGAGGTTCCAAAGTCATCTTTTCATTCTTCCCTGACACTCTTTCTTTCAGCCCGAGTTGGCACAATTAATTTAAAAAAATAAGAGTATTATGGAAATCAATGGGCATTTGCTTCAGCTTAAAAAAAAAGCATGTAGTATTATATATATATATATATATATATATATATAAAATTTTTAAATTGTATAAAGCCACATTACTTAGCAGAGAAGATCTAGAGAGCTCACCTTTTAGGTTTTTAGAAGGCCTTTGTCTATCTCAAAATGCATAGTCCTTGTAAATGCTTTATTAAATGCATTTGTCAATGTTTTATTTTTAATGTAATTATGTTTTCTTATTTTATTAATGTAATCTTTCAGTTCATTTCTAGCATACAGAAATATAACTGATTCTTGTCTAATCATCTTATATTTGCAACCCTGCTCAATTCACTTGTAATAGCTGTTTTTAGACTTTAGGACATAATCGTGTCTTCTGCAACTAGAAGCTGTATGTGTAGTTATACACATTTTGTAACTATTCTTAGAGGTAGTTTCAATATCTCATCACAAAATATGGTTTTAGTTGTAGTGTTTTATAAGGCTAAATAAATTTTCTCCTAGTCCTAATTTTCTCACAGTTTTCATCTGAAATGGACTTTGAATTTGCTAAAGCTTTATCCTCCACATATTTGTTGATTTTTATTTTCTCCCTTATTCTTTCAGTATGATGAATGCCAATGATTCTAAATGTCCAGTGTTAAACTTTCATTTATGGGAATAAGCAAACTTGATCTTAATAAAATATCATCACTGTGTGTGTGTGCACACTCAGTTGCTCATTTGTGACTGACACTTTGCAACCCCATGGACTGCAGCTAGCCAGGCTCCTCTGTTCATGGGAGTTCCCAGGCAAGAATACTGAAACGGGTTGTCATTTCCTTCTCTGTGGGATCTTCCCAAACCAGGGATTGAACCCGTGTCTCTTGCAAACCATTTCCTCTTCCTCTATTTTCTAAAATAATTTGTTTATATTTGGCATTATGTGTTATATAAATAGTTGAGTGAATTCATCAGTGAAGCCATCTGATCCTTGTGTTTACTTTTGGGAAGGATTTAATTATTAATTAAGTGTTTCTAACTGATATAAATCTATTTATATTCTTCATTTCTATTTCACCTTAAATCAGCTTCTGTAGTTTCTGTCTTCCAATAAATTAGTTCATTCTACCTAACTTGTCAAAATTAATTTCATTAAGATCTTTATAATATTTTCTTATTTTACATTTAATATCTGTATTATCTACAGACATATCCCTTCTTTCATTCCTAATATTGGGAGGTATGTGACTTCCTACTTTGTTCAGGATCAGGAGTTTATTAATTTTATTAGTCTTCAGGAAATATAAAGCTTTTGGCTTCATTGATGTTCTCTATGTCAATTTCTATTTCATTAATTCACTCATTTCTATCATTTTCTTCTTATTTTTCATTTGATATACACTATTATTTTTACTTTCTCATGGTGGAAACACGAATTATTGATTTGTAGATGTTTTTACTCTAGAAGAAACACAAGCTGGAATCAAGATTGCCAGGAGAAATATCAATAACCTCAGATATGCAGATGACACCACCCTTATGGCAGAAAGTGAAGAGGAACTAAAATGCCTCTTGATGAAAGTGAAAGTGGAGAGTGAAAAAGTTGGCTTAAAGCTCAACATTCAGAAAACGAAGATCATGGCATCTAGTCCTATCACTTCATGGGAAATAGATGGGAAAACAGTGGAAACAGTGTCAGACTTTATTTTGGGGGGGCTCCAAAATCCCTGCAGATGGTGATTGCAGCCATGAAATTAAAAGATGCTTACTCCTTGGAAGAAAAGTTACGACCAACCTAGATAGCATATTCAAAAGCAGAGACACTACTTTGCCAACAAAGGTCCATCTAGTCAAGGCTATGGTTTTTCCTGTGGTCATGTATGGATGTGAGAGTTGGACTGTGAAAAAGGCTGAGCACCGAAGAAATTATGCTTTTGAACTGTGGTGTTGGAGAAGACTTTTTTTTTTTTTTTTTTGAGTATTAACATTTTATTTTATTTATTTATTTTTTTTAAATTTTAAAATCTTTAATTCTTACATGCATTCCCAAACATGAACCCCCCTCCCCCCTCCCTCCCCATAACATCTTTCTGGGTCATCCCCATGCACCAGCCCCAAGCATGCTGCATCCTGCGTCAGACATAGACTGGCGATTCAATTCACATGATAGTATACATGTTAGAATGGCATTCTCCCAAATCATCCCACCCTCTCCCTCTCCCTCTGAGTCCAAAAGTCCATTATACACATCTGTGTCTCTTTCCCTGTCTTGCATACAGGGTCGTCATTGCCATCTTCCTAAATTCCATATATATGTGTTAGTATACTGTATTGGTGTTTTTCTTTCTGGCTTACTTCACTCTGTATAATCGGCTCCAGTTTCATCCATCTCAACAGAACTGATTCAAATGAATTCTTTTTAACGGCTGAGTAATACTCCATTGTGTATATGTACCACAGCATTCTTATCCATTCATCTGCTGATGGACATCTAGGTTGTTTCCATGTCCTGGCTATTATAAACAGTGCTGCGATGAACATTGGGGTACATGTGTCTCTTTCAATTCTGGTTTCCTCGGTGTGTATGCCCAGAAGTGGGATTGCTGGGTCATAAGGCAGTTCTATTTGCAATTTTTTAAGGAATCTCCACACTGTTCTCCATAGTGGCTGTACTAGTTTGCATTCCCACCAACAGTGTAGGAGGGTTCCCTTTTCTCCACACCCTCTCCAGCATTTATTGCTTGCAGATTTTTGGATCGCAGCCATTCTGACTGGTGTGAAGTGGTACCTCATTGTGGTTTTGATTTGCATTTCTCTAATAATGAGTGATGTTGAGCATCTTTTCATGTGTTTGTTAGCCATCCGTATGTCTTCTTTGGAGAAATGTCTATTTAGTTCTTTGGCCCATTTTTTGATTGGGTCGTTTATTTTTCTGGAGTTGAGCTGCAGAAGTTGCTTGTATATTTTTGAGATTAGTTGTTTGTCAGTTGCTTCATTTGCTATTATTTTCTCCCATTCAGAAGGCTGTCTTTTCACCTTGCTTATATTTTCCTTTGTTGTGCAGAAGCTTTTAATTTTAATTAGATCCCATTTGTTTATTTTTGCTTTTATTTCCAGAATTCTGGGAGGTGGATCATAGAGGATCCTGCTGTGATTTATGTCTGAGAGTGTTTTGCCTATGTTCTCCTCTAGGAGTTTTATAGTTTCTGATCTTACATTTAGATCTTTAATCCATTTTGAGTTTATTTTTGTGTGCAGTGTTAGGAAGTGATCTAGTTTCATTCTTTTACAAGTGGTTGACCAGTTTTCCCAGCACCACTTGTTAAAGAGATTGTCTTTACTCCATTGTATATTCTTGCGTCCTTTGTCAAAGATAAGGTGTCCATATGTGTGTGGATTTATCTCTGGGCTTTCTATTTTGTTCCATTGATCTATATGTCTGTCTTTGTGCCAGTACCATACTGTCTTGATGACTGTGGCTTTGTAGTAGAGCCTGAAGTCAGGCAAGTTGATTCCTCCAGTTCCATTCTTCTTTCTCAAGATTGCTTTGGCTATTCGAGGTTTTTTGTATTTCCATACAAATCTTGAAATTATTTGTTCTAGTTCTGTGAAAAATGTGGCTGGTAGCTTGATAGGGATTGCATTGAATTTGTAAATTGCTTTGGGTAGTATACTCATTTTCACTATATTGATTCTTCCAATCCATGAACATGGTATATTTCTCCATCTAATCAAATCAATAAAATTAGAAATGAAAATGGAGAGATCACAACAGACAACACAGAAATACAAAGGATCATAAGAGACTACTATCAGCAGTTGTATGCCAATAAAATGGACAACGTGGAAGAAATGGACAAATTCTTAGAAAAGTACAATTTTCCAAAACTGAACCAGGAAGAAATAGAAAATCTTAACAGACCCATCACAAGCACGGAAATTGATACTGTAATCAGAAATCTTCCAGCAAACAAAAGCCCAGGTCCAGATGGCTTCACAGCTGAATTCTACCAAAAATTTCGAGAAGAGCTAACACCTATCCTACTCAAACTCTTCCAGAAAATTGCAGAGGAAGGTAAACTTCCAAACTCATTCTATGAGGCCACCATCACCCTAATACCAAAACCTGACAAAGATGTCACAAAAAGAGAAAACTACAGGCCAATATCTCTGATGAACATAGATGCAAAAATCCTCAACAAAATTCTAGCAATCAGAATCCAACAACACATTAAAAAGATCATACACCATGACCAAGTGGGCTTTATCCCAGGGATGCAAGGATTCTTCAATATCCGCAAATCAATCAATGTAATTCACCACATTAACAAATTGAAAAATAAAAACCATATGATTATCTCAATAGATGCAGAGAAGGCCTTTGACAAAATTCAACATCCATTTATGATAAAAACTCTCCAGAAAGCAGGAATAGAAGGAACATACCTCAACATAATAAAAGCTATCTATGACAAACCCACAGCAAACATTATCCTCAATGGTGAAAAATTGAAAGCATTTCCCCTAAAGTCAGGAACAAGACAAGGGTGTCCACTTTCACCGCTACTATTCAACATAGTTCTGGAAGTTTTGGCCACAGCAATCAGAGCAGAAAAAGAAATAAAAGGAATCCAAATTGGAAAAGAAGAAGTAAAACTCTCACTGTTTGCAGATGACATGATCCTCTACATGGAAAACCCTAAAGACTCCACCAGAAAATTACTAGAGCTCATCAATGAATATAGTAAAGTTGCAGGATATAAAATCAACACACAGAAATCCCTTGCATTCCTATACACTAATAATGAGAAAGTAGAAAAAGAAATTAAGGAAACAATTCCATTCACCATTGCAACGAAAAGAATAAAATACTTAGGAATACATCTTCCTAAAGAAACTAAAGACCTATATATAGAAAACTATAAAACACTGATGGAGAAGACTCTTGAGAGTCCCTTGGACTGTGAGGAGATCCAACCAGTCCATTCTGAAGGAGATTAGCCTTGGGATTTCTTTGGAAGGAATGATACTAAAGCTGAAACTCCAATACTTTCACCACCTCATGTGAAGAGCTGACTTATTGGAAAAGACTCTGATGCTGGGAGGGATTGGCGGCAGGGGGAGAAGGGGATGACAGAGGATGAGATGGCTGGATGGCATCACTGACTCGACGAACGTGAGTCTGAGTGAACTCCGGGAGTTGGTGATGGACAAGGAGGCCTGGCGTGCTGGGGTCGCAAAGAGTCGGACACGACTGAGCAACTGAACTGAACTGAACTTACTCTAGTCACATATAAATATTTAAAGCTGCAAAATTTATTCTAAGCTCTGATTTAACTATATCTCATGTCTTTGATATGTTGTGTTATTGTTTCCAAATTTAGTTCAAATTATTTTCTAGGTATGCTTGTGTTTTGTTCTTTGACAATAAACTATTTAGATTGCATTCTTTTTTCTTCCAGTTTTACTGAATTATAATTGACATGTAGCACTGTAGAAGTTTGAGGTATTCAGTATAATGATTTCACTCACCTAAATCAGAAAATGATTACCATAATGAGTTTAGTTAATATGGATCATTTCAAATAGATTAAAAGGAAAAGAAAATGAAATATTTGTTCTTGTGATGAGAACTCAGGATTTATTGTTTTAACAGTTTTATATATAACATACTTTTACTGCAGAGTTATGTCTGACTGCAACCTCATGAACTATACAGTCCATGGAATTCTCCAGGCCAGAGTACTGGAGTGGGTAGCCATTCCCTTCTCCACGGGATCTTCCCAACTCAGACATCAAACCCAGGTCTCCCGCATTGCAGACAGATTCTTTACCTTTACCAGCTGAGCCACTGGAAAGTCCAAGAATACAGTAGTGGGTAGCCTATCCCTTCTGCAGCAGATCTTCCTGACCCAGGAATTGAACCAGGGTCTCCTACATTGAAGGCAGATTCTTTACCAGCTGAGCCTACCAGGGAAGCCCATAGCTAACACAAAGCAGTGTTAATTATATTAATCATGATGTGCATTTATCTCTATTATTTATCTTACAAATTGGAAGATTCTGCATTCTTGAATCTCCACATATGTCAGGATTTCTTAGATTATTTTATCTTACTGATTTTTTTAAAACTATGACTTGTAAAACATACTATTTGCATTTTAAATCTTGTATTTATTTATTTATTCATGTGTTATTGCCCAGAGAGTGGTCTTTTTTGTGTGTGAATGTTTTACATGCATCTGAAAAGAATGTGTATTCTGATGTTATTGGTCAGAGTGTCCTGCTGCTGCTGCTGCTGCTAAGTTGCTTCAGTCATGTCTGACTCTGCGCGACCCCATAGACGACAGCCCACCAGGCTCCGCTGTCCCTGGGATTCTCCAGGCAAGAACACTGGAGTGGGTTGCCATTTCCTTCTCCAATGCATGAAAATGAAAAGTGAAAGTGAAGTCGTTCAGTCATGTCCGACTCTTCGCGACCCCATGGACTGTAGTCTACCAGGCTTTTCAGTCCATGGGATTTTCCAGGCAAGAGTACTGGAGTGGGATGCCATTGCCTTCTCCCAGAGTGTCCTATTAATATCGATTTTTAGTAGTATTGTTAAAATTTTCTGTTAGCTTTAAATTTCACTTTAGTTATACCATCAAATACTAATAGAGAGTATTAGAATATTCACATGTAATTTTGGGCTTGTACAATTTTTTTTTCTTTCAGTTCTTATTGTGATAAGAGTTTTACTTTTTAATTATTATGTTCATACATACATATTTAGAATAAATTTGCGTTCAGGATGAATCAAGCTTTTATTATTAGGAAATATCCACTTATATATCTGGTAATACTACTTGATTAAAGACTATTTTGTCTGAAATTAATATTGTCCTTGGATTTTTTCTAATGCTACTGCTTATTCCCTCATTTTAGTTTTAACCTCTCTTTATATTAAAGTAAGTAACCTGGAGACAACATATGACTGTTTCTTGGATTATATCTTGTGTCTTTATCCACTCTAATTTCTCAACCTTTTTTTTTTTTTAGTGTTAAGACATTTGCAGATAAAATTATCAATGTTATAGGCTTTAATTTTGCATTTGTTTTTCCTAAGCATTAAACAAAAGTCTTTCAGTTCAGTTCAGTCACTCAGTCATGTACAACATTTTGCAACCTCATGGACTGCATCATGCTAGGCTTCCCTGTCCATCATCAACACCCAGAGCTTACTTACATTCATGTCCATCAAGTGCATGCACCCATCCAACCATGTCATCCCTTGTTGTCCCCGTCTTCTCCTACTTCAATCTTTCCCAGCGTCAGGGTCTTATCAAATGAGTCAGTTTTTGCATCACATGGCCAAAGTTTTGGAGTTTCAGCTTCAGCATCAGTCCTTTCACTGAATATTCAGGACTGATTTCCTTTAGGATTGACTGATTGGATCTCTTTGTAGTCCAAGAGATTCTCAAGAGTCTTCTCCAACACCACAGTTTAAAAGCATCAATTCTTAGGTGCTCAGCTTTCTTTATAGTCCAACTCTCACATCCATACATGACTACTGGAAAAACCATAGCTTTGTCTAGATGGACCTTTGCTGGCAAACTAATGTCTCTGCTTTTAACATGCTATCTAGGTTGGTCATATCTTTTCTTCCAAGGAGCAAGCATCTTTTAATTTCATGGCTGCAGTCACCATCTTCAGTGACTTGGAGGCCAAAAAAAATAGTCTCTCACTGTTTCCCCATCTGTTTGCCATGAAATGATGGGACCAGATGCCATGTTCCTAGTTTTCTGAATGTTGACTTTTAAGCCAACTTTTTCACTCTCCTCTTTCACTTTCATCAAGAGGCTCTTTAGTTCCTCTTCACGTGCTGCCATAAAGTGATGTCCTCTGCATATCTGAGGTTATTGATATTTCTCCCAGCAATCTTGATTTCAGCTTGTGCTTCATCCAGCCCAGCATTTCTCATGATGTACTCTGTATATAAGTTAAATAAGCAGGGTGACAATATACAGCCTTGACATACTCCTTTTCCTATATGGACCCAGTCTGTTTTTCCATGTCCAGTTATAATTGATTCCTGACCTGCATACAGGTTTCTCAAGAGGCAAGTCAGGTGGTCTGATATTCCCATTTCTTTCAGAATCTTCCACAGTTCATTGTGATCCACAAAATCAAAGGTTTTGGTATAGTCAATAAAACAGAAATAGATATTTTTATGGAACTCTCTTGCTATTTTGATGATCAAATTGATGTTGGTAATTTATCTCCAGTTTCTGTGCCTTTTATAAATCCAGCTTGAACATCTGGAAGTTCACAGTTCAAGCCTGTTGAAGCCTGGCTTAAAAATTTTTGAGCATTACTTTGATAGCATGTGAGATGATTGCAATTGTGTAGTAGTTTGAGCATTCTTTTGCATTGCCTTTCTTTGGGATTGGAATGAAACCTGACCTTTTCCAGTCCTGTGGCCACTGCTGAGTTATCCAAACTTGCTAGCATATTGAGTGCAGCACTTTCACAGCGGCATCTTTTAGGATTTGAAATAGCTTAGCTGGAATCCCATCACCTCCACTAGCTTTTTCTTAGTGATGCTTCCTAAAGCCCACTTGACATTGCATTCCAGAATGTCTGGCTCTAGGTGTGTGATCACGCCACCATGTTTATCTGGGTCATAAAGATCTTTTTTGTATAGTTCTTCTGAGTATTCTTGCCACCTCTTCTTAATAACTTCTGCTTCTGTTAGGTCCATACAATTTCTGTCCTTTATTGTGTCCATCTTTGCATGAAATAATCCCTTGGTATCTCATATTTTCTTGAAGAGATTTCTAGTCTTTCCCATTCTACTATTTTTCTCTATTGCTTTGCATTGATCACTGGGGAAGGCTTTCTTATCTCTCCTTGCTATTCTTTGGAACTCTGCATTCAATTGGATATATTATTCCTTTTCTCCTTTGCCTTTAGCTCATCTTATTTTCTCAGCTATTTGTAATGTCTCCTCAGACAACCATTTGCCCTTTTGAATTTCTTTTTCTTGGGGAAGGTGTTGATCACTGCCTCTTGTATGATGTCAGGAACCTCTGTCCATAGTTATTCAGGCGCTGTGTCTATCAGATCTAATTTCTTGAATCTATTTGTAACTTCAAATGTATAATTCTAAGGTATTTGATTTAGGTCATACCTGAATCATCTACTTTCTTCAATTTAATTCTCAATTCTGTATTAAGGAGTTCATGATGAGCCACAATCAGATCCCAATCTTGTTGTTGATGATGGTACAGAGCTTCTCTATATTTGGCTGCAAAGAATATAATCAATCTGGTTTCAGTATTGACCATCTGGTGGTGTCTATGTGTAGAGTCTTCTCTGTGTTGTTAGAAGTGGGTGTTTACTATGACTAGTGCGTTCTCTTGGCAATACTCTGTTAGCCTTTGAACTGTTTTATTTTGTACTCCAAGGCCAAATTTGCCTGTTACTCTAGAAATCTCTTCACTTCCTACTTTTGCATTCCAGTCCCCTATATTGAAAATGACATCTTTGGGGGGTGTTACTTTTAGAAGATTTTGTAGGTCTTCATAAACTGTTCATCTCAGCTTCTGCTGCATGACTGGTTGGGGCATAGACTTGGAATGCTGATAGAAGGTGGCTCACTGGAGAAGGGAATGGCAAACCACTTCAGTATTCTTACCTTGAGAACATCATGAACAGTATGAAAAAGCAAAATGATAGGTTACTGAAAGAACTCCCTGGGTTGGTAGGTGCCCAATATGCTACCGGAGATCAGTGGAGAAATAACTCCAGAAAGAATGAAGGGATGAAGCCAAAGCAAAAACAATGCCCAGTTGCAGATATGACTGGTAATAGAAGCAAGCTCCAATACTGTAAGAGCAATATTGCATAGGAACCTGGAATGCCAGGTCCATGAATCAAGGCAAATTGGAAGAGGTCAAACAAGAGATGGCAAAAGTGAACAATGACATTTAGTTCATCAGTGAGCTAAAATGGACTAAAATGGCTGAATTTAACTCAGAATATCATTATAGCTACTACTGTGGGCAGGAATCTCTTAGAAAAAATGGAGTAGACATCATGGTCAGCAAAAGAGACTGTAACGCAGTATTTGGATGCAATCTCAAAAACGGCAAGATTCATCTCTGTTCGTTTCCAAGGCAAACCATTCAACATCACGGTATTCAAAGCCTATGCCCCAACCAGTAACAGTGAAGAAGCTGAAGTTGAACGGTTTTATGAAGACTTATAAGAACTTTTAGAACTGAAACCCAAAAAAGATGTCCTTTTTATTATAGGGGACTGGAATGCAAAAGTAGGAAGTCAAAAAACACCTGGAGTAACAGGCAAATTTGGCCTTGGAGTACAGAATGAAGCAGGGCAAAGGTTAATAGAGTTTTGCTAAGAGAACGCACTGGTCATAGCAAACACCCTCTTCCAACAACACAAGAGAAGACTGCGTATGGACATCACCAGATGGTCAACACTGAAATCAGATTGATTATATTCTTTGCATCCAAAGATGGAGAAGCTCTGTAGAGTCAGCAAAAACAAGACCAGGAGCTGACGGTGGCTCAGATCATGAACTCCTTATTGCCAATTTCAGACTGAAATTGAAAGTAGGGAAAACCACTAGACCATTCAGGTATGACCTAAATCAAATCCCTTTTGATTATACAGTGGAAGTGAGAAATAGATTTAAAGGACTAGAACAGATACACAGAGTGCCTGATGAACCATAGATGGAGGTTTGTGACATTCTGTAGGAGACAGTGATCAAGACCTTCCCCATGGGAAAGAAATGCAGAGTGCCTGATGAAATGTGGATGAAGGTTCGTGACATTGTACAGGAGACAGGGATCAAGACCATCACCATAGAAAAGAAATGCAAAAATGCAAAATGGCTGTCTGAGGAGGCCTTACAAATAGCTGTGAAAAGAAGAGAGCGAAAAGCAAAGGAGAAAAGGAAAGATATAAGCAGCTGAATGCAGAGTTCCAGAGAACAGCAGGGAGAGATAAGAAAGCCTTCTTCAGTGATCAATGCAAGAAATAGAGGAAAACAACAGAATGGGAAAGACTAGAGATCTTTTTAAGAAAATGAGAGATACCAAGGGAACATTGCATGCAAAGATGGGCTCGATGAAGGACAGAAATGGTATAGACCTCACAGAAACAGAAGATATTAAGAAGAGGTGGCAAGGATACACAGGAGAACTGTACAGAAAAAAAGAGCTTCACAACCCAGGTAATCATGATGGTGTGATCACTCACCTAGAGCCAGACATCCTGGAATGTGAAGTCAAGCGGGCCTTAGATAGCATAACAATGAACAAATCCAGTGGAGGTGATGGAATTCCAGGAGAGCTATTTCAAATCCTGGAAGATGATGCTGTTAAAGTGCTGCACTCAATATGCCAGAACATTTGGAAAATTCAGCAGTGGCCACAGGACTGGAAAAGGTCAGTTTTTGTTCCAATCCCAAATAAAGACAATGCCAAAGAATGCTGAAACTACTGCACAATTGTAGTCATCTCACACGCTAGTAAAGTAATTATCAAAATTCTCCAAGCCAGGTTTTAGCAATACATGAACTGTGAACTTCTAGATTTCAAGCTGGTTTTAGAAAAAGCAAAGGAACCAGAGATCAAACTGCCAACATCCGCTGGATCATCAAAAAAGCAAGAGAGTTCCAGAAAAAAAACATCTATTTCTGCTTTATTGACTATGCCAAAGCCTTTGACTGTGTGGATCACAATAAACTGTGGAAGATTCTGAGAGAAATGGGAATACCAGACCACCTGACCTGCCTCCTGAGAAACCTGTATGCAGGTCAGAAAGCAACGGTTAGAACTGGACAGGGTACAACATACTGGTTCCAAATAGGAAAAGGAATATGTCAAGGATGTGTATTGTCACCCTGCTTATTTAACTTCTATCCAGAGTACATCATGGAAAACACTGGACTGGATGAAGCACAAGCCGAAATCAAGATTGCCAGGAGAAATATCAATAACCTCAGAAATGCAGATGACACCACCCTTATGACAGAAAGTGAAGAGGAACTAAAAAGCCTCTTGATGAAAGTGAAAGTGGAAAGTGAAAAAGTTGGCTTAAAACTCAACATTCAGAAAACTAAGATTATGGCATCCAGTCCCCTCACTTGATGGGAAATAGATGGGGAAACAGTGTCAGACTTTATTTTGTTGGGCTCCAAAATCACTGCAGATGGTGACTGCAGCCATGAAATTAAAAGACACTTACTCCTTGGAAGGAAAGTTATAACTATCTTAGACAGCATATTGAAAAGCAGAGACATTACTTTGCCAACAAATGTCCATCTAGTCAAGGCTATGGTTTTTCCAGTGGTCATATATGGATGTGAGAGTTGGACTGTGAAGAAAGCTGAGCGCCGAAGAATTGATGCTTTTGAACTGTAGTGTTGGAGAAGACTCTTGAGAGTCCCTTGGGCTGCAAAGAGGTCCTACCATTCCATTCTAAAGGAGATCAGTGCTGGGTGTTCATTGGAAGGACCAGTGCTAAAGCTGAAAGTCCAATACTTCGGCCACCTCATGGAAAGATTGGACTCATTGGTAAAGACCCTGATGCTGGGGGCGATTGAGGGCAGCAGGAGAAGGGGATGACAGAGGAAGAGATGGCTAGATGGCATCACTGACTCCATGGACATGAGTTTGAGTGAACTCTGGGAGTTGGTGATGGACAGGGAGGCCTGGCGTGTTGTGATATATGGGGTTACAAATAGTTGTACACGACTGAGCGACTGAACTGAACTGTGATATTGAATGGTTTTCCTTAGAAACAAACATAGATCATTCTGTCAGTTTTGAGATTGCATCCAAGTATTGCTTTTGGACTCTTTTGTTGACTGTGATGGCTACTCCATTTCTTCTAAGGGATTCTTGCCCACAGTAGTAGATATAATGGTCGCTGAGTTCAATTCACCCTTTCCAGTCCGTTTATTTCATTGATTCCTAAAATGTCAATGTTCGCTCTTGCCATCTCTTTTTTGATCACTTCTAATTTGCCTTGATTCATGGTCCAACATTCCAGGTTCCTGTGCAATATTGCTCTTTACAGCATTGGACTTTACCTCCATCTACAGTCACATCCACAACTTGTAACTGTTTTTCCTTTGGTTCTGTCTCCATTCTTTCTGGAGTTATTTCTGCGCTGATCTCCAGTGGCATATTGGACACCTAAAGACCTGGCGAGTTCATCTTTCAGTGTTCTATTGTTTGGTCTTTTCATGCTGTTCATGGGGTTCTCAAGGCAAGAATACTGAAGTGGTTTGTCATTCCCTTCTCCAGTGGATTATGTTTTGTCAGAACTCTTCACCATGACCCGTCTGTTTAGGGTGGCCCTACAGGGCATGGCTCATCATTTCATTGAATTAGACAAGGCTTTGTTCCATGTGATCAGAGTAGTTAGTTTTTTGTGACTGTGATTTTCATTCTGCCTGCCTTCTGATGGAGAAGGATAAGGGGCTTATGGAAGCTTCCTGATGGGAGAGACTGACTGAGGGGAAAACTGGGTCTTGTTCTCATGGATGGGGCCATGCTCAGTAAATCTTTAATCCAATTTTCTGTTGATGGGCAGGACTGTGTTCCCTCCCTGTTTTTTGACCTGAGGCCAAACTATGATGGAGGTAATGAAGATAATTGTGACCTCCTTCAAATGGTCCCATGCAGGCACTCCTGCAGTTAGTGTCCCTGACCCTGCAGCAGGTCACTGTTGAACCATGCCTCTGCCAGAGATTCCTGGGCCCTCCTGGTCAAGTTTGATCAGTCTGTTGTGGGGTCACTGCTCCTTTTTCCTGGGTCCTGGAGTAGACAAGATTCTGTTTGGCCTGCTAAGAGTCTGTTTCCCCAGTCCTGTGTCAGTTCTGGCAGCTCTCTTGTTGGGTTATTGGCGATCTCTTACAAGAGGGCTTGTGCCATACCCAGGTCTGCTGTACCCAGAGCCCGTGCCCCTGTGGCAGGCCACTGCTGAGCCATACCTTCATGGGAGACATTCAAACACAGTTCTCTCTCAGTCTCTGTGGAGTCTCTGGGTCCTGGTGCACACAAGGTTTGTTGGAGGAGTCTGAGTGTCTCTGATGGATAAGAGGTTAGATTTGAAATGCGATTTTGCCCCTCCTACTGTCTTGCTTGGGCCTTTCCTTTGCCCTTGGGCCTTGGGTATCTTTTTTAGGGGGGATCCAGCATTCTCCATTTGATGGTTGTTCAACAGTGAGTTGTAGACCTTTAGTGAATTGAAAAAACCTTTAAAATGTTCTAATTGTGTAGTTTTTCATTCTGCTCTAATCTCCTTTTATATTTTGTTGAATTTTTAGTTCAATTGAATTTATAATCAATTATTATTTATCTCTCCTACTGGCTCATTGCTTATGACATTTGTTTGAAATTTTCAGTCATTATTCTACAGCAGTGTTTGGCAACTCTGGCCTTGAAAAGTCAGCATAATTTGTAGATTAAGTTTAATTGGAACAGAGCCAAATATATAAATTTACATGCTGTCTCTGTAGTTACCTAAGGATGCCTTTGTATTACTCTGCCAGATTTGAGTCGATAAGACAGAAAATGATTGATCTGCAAGCCTAAAATATTTAATATTTAACTTTTAAGGTAAACTTTGCAGACTTCTTCATAAAGAAGTCTACTTCCCTGTAACATCATGGCAATTCAAATACAACATAACAAGGTTTCACCTGTACACACTCCACCTCATTCTTTGTACTGTTTTGTCAAAAATCTTCTTTCCACATGTGTTAAAATTTTAGAGTGTATTTTCACTGAAGTTATTTTTCTTTAAACAGTAAATACTTCATTAAGAAGTATTTTAGAAGAATTTTAGAAAATGAGAAAGAAGTCATTTTCATTTATCCAAACATTTTTTTCCAGCGTTTTTTATTTCTTTATGTAGATCCAAATTTCTGCTTGTCATTAGTTTCTATTCCCTTAAATAAACCCGTTTAATTTCTTGTTGTTCAGATCTACTACAGAATCTTTCTCTAAACGTTTGTTGACTACAAATATCTTTATTTTGCCTTTATTTTTGAAGCATATGTTGTGTCAATATACAGTATTGAGGTAAAAAGACTTTCTCTTCCAGCACTTTAAAAATGTTGTCCTATAATATTCTAACTTGCATTGCTTTTTGTAAGAAGATTGTGATATTCTTATATTTTATTCTCTATGTATTGTTTCTTTATTCTCTGGCTATTTTTCAGTTGTTTTTACACAATTTGATTATGTTATACTTTGGTCTGTTTTTATTTGTTTTAATCTGTTTTGTGGTCAATGATGGAGAAGGCAGTGGCACCCCACTCCAGTACTCTTGCCTGGAAAATCCCATAGATGGAGGAGACTGGTAGGCTACAGTCCATGGGGTTGCTAAGAGTTAGACACGACTGAGCGACTTCACTTTCTATTTTCACTTTCATGCATTGGAGAAGGAAATGGCAACCTACTCCAGTGTTCTTGCCTGGAGAAACCTAGGGATAGGGGAGCCTGCTGGGCTGCCGTCTATGCGGTTGCACAGAGTCGGACAAAACTAAAGCGACTTTGCAGCAGCAGTGGTCAATGAATTGTGGTTTTCTGGTTTTCATCAAATTTGGTAAAAATTATTAATATTTCT
This sequence comes from Ovis canadensis, assembly GCF_042477335.2. NCBI lineage: Eukaryota > Metazoa > Chordata > Mammalia > Artiodactyla > Bovidae > Ovis > Ovis canadensis. The sequence continues at coordinate 29,007,242 of NC_091269.1, read as the reverse complement.
TTAAATATATTTTTCTTTCACTATACTCTGATTCAAATTGCACAAACATGTAAATGCCTGATATGGGATTCTTAATAACAATTAATTTTTTCAGTTGTTTTCAGTTCAGTTCAGTCGCTCACTTGTGTCCGACTCTTTGCAACCCCATGAATCGCAGCACGCCAGGCCTCCCTGTCCATCATCTCCCGGAGTTCACTCAGACTCACGTCGATCAAGTCCGTAATGCCATCCAGCCATCTCATCCTCTGTCGTCCCCTTCTCCTCCTGCCCCCAATCCCTCCCAGCATCAGAGTCTTTTCCAATGATTCAACTCTTCTCATGAGGTGGCCAAAGTACTGGAGTTTCAGCTTTAGCATCATTCCTTCCAAAGAAATGCCAGCATTGATCTCCTTCAGAATGGACTGGTTGGATCTCCTTGCAGTCCAAGGGACTCTCAAGAGTCTTCCCCAAACCACAGTTCAAAAGCATCATTTCTTGGGCGCTCAGCCTTCTTCACAGTCCAACTCTCACATCCATACATGACCACAGGAAAAACCATAGCCTTGCCTAGATGGACCTTAGTCGGCAAAGTAATGTCTCTGCTTTTGAATATACTATCTAAGTTGGTCATAACTTTTCTTCCAAGGAGTTCACTTCAGTTCAGTTCAGTCACTCACTCGTGTCCGACTCTTTGCGACCCCATGAATCACAGCATGCCAGGCCTCCCTGTCCATCACTATCTCCAGGAGTTCACTCAGACTCATGTCCATCGAGTCAGTGATGCTATCCAGCCATCTTATCCTCTGTCGTCCCCTTCATCTCCTTCCCCCAATCCCTCCCAGCATCAAAGTCTTTTCCAATAAGTTAACTCTTCTCATGAGGTGGCCAGAGTACTGGAGTTTCAGCTTTAGCATCATTCCTTCCAAAGAACACCCAGGGTTGATCTCCTTCAGAATGGACGGGTTGGATCTCCTTGCGGTCCAGGGCTCTCAAGAGTCTTCTCCAACACCGCAGTTCAAAAGCATCAATTCTTTGGCACTCAGCCTTCTTCACAGTCCAACTCTGACATCCATACATGACTACTGGAAAAACCATAGCCTTGACTACACGGACCTTAGTCGGCAAACTAATGTCTCTGCTTTTGAATATACTAACTAGGTTGGTCATAACTTTTCTTCCAAGGAGTAAGCATCTTTTAATTTCATGGCTGTAATCACTATCTGCAGTGATTCTGGAGCCCCCAAAAATAAAGTCTGACACTGTTTCCACTGTTTCTCCATCTATTTCCCATGAAGTGATGGGACCGGATGCCATGATCTTAGTTTTCTGAATGTTGAGCTTTAAGCCAACTTTTTCACTCTCTTCTTTCACTTTCATCAAGAGGCTTTTTAGTTCCTCTTCACTCTCTGCCATAGGGTGGTGTCATCTGCATATCTGAGGTTATTGATATTTCTCCTGGCAATCTTGATTCCAGCTTGTGCTTCCTCCAACCCAGTGTTTCTCATGATGTACACTGCATATAAATTAAATAAGCAAGGTGACAATGTACAGCCTTGACGTACTCCTTTTCCTATTCTGAACCAGTCTGTTGTTCCGTGCCCAGTTCTAACTGTTGCTTCCTGGCCTGCATACAGATTTCTCAAGAGGCAGGTCAGGTGGTCTGGTATTCCCATCTCTTTCAGAATTTTCCACAGTTTATTGTGATCCACACAGTCAAAGGCTTTGGCATAGTCAATAAAACAGAAATAGATGTTTTTCTGAAACTCTCATGCTTTTTCAGTGATCCAGCGGATGTTGGCAATTTGATCTCTGGTTCCTCTGCCTTTTCTAAAACCAGCTTGAACATCAGGAAGGTCATGGTTCACATATTGCTGAAGCCTGGCTTGGAGAATTTTGAGCATTACTTTAGTAGCATGTGAGATGAGCGCAATTGCACAGTAGGTTGAGCATTCTTTGGCATTGCCTTTCTTTGGTATTGGAATGAAAACTGACCTTTTCCAATCCTGTGGCCACTGCTGAGTTTTCCAAATTTGTTGGCATAATGATTGCAGCATTATCTTTCGGGTTTTGAAATAGCTCTACTGGAATTCCATCACCTCCACTAGCTTTGTTCCTAGTGATGCTTTCTAAGGCCCACTTGACTTCACATTCCCGGATGTCTGGCTCTAGATGAGTGATCACACCGTCATGATTATCTGGGTCGTGAAGATCTTTTTTGTACAGTTCTTCTGTGTATTCTTACCATCTCTTCTTAATATCTTCTGCTTCTGTTAGGTTCATACCATTTCTGTCATTTATCGAGCCCATCTTTGCATGAAATGTTCCCTTGGTATCTCTAATTTTCTTGAAGATGTCTCTAGTCTTTCCCATTCTGTTGTTTTCCTCTATTTCCTTGCATTGATTGCTGAAGAAGGCTCTCTTATTTCTTCTTGCTATTCTCTGGAACTCTGCATTCAGATGCTTATATCTTTCCTTTTCTCCTTGGCTTTTCACTTCTCTTCTTTTCACAGCTATTTGTAAGGCTTCCCCAGAGAGCCATTTTCCTTTTTCGCATTTCTTTTCCATGGGGATGGTCTTGATCCCTGTCTTCTGTACAATGTCACAAACCTCATTCCATAATTCATCAGTCACTCTATCTATCAGATCTAGGCCCTTAAATCTATTTCTCACTTCCACTGTATAATCATAAGGGATTTGATTTAGGTCATACCTGAATGGTCTAGCAGTTTCCCCTGCTTTCTTCAATTTCAGTCTGAATTTGGTAATAAGGATTTCATGATCTGAGCCACAGTCAGCTCCTGGTCTTGTGTTTGTTGACTGTATAGAGCTTCTCCATCTTTGGCTGCAAAGAATATAATCAATCTGATTTTGGTAGAGTTTTGCCAAGAACATGCACTGGTCATAGCAAACACCCTCTTCCAACAACACAAGAGAAGACTCTACACATGGACTTCACCAGATGATCAGTTTTTTTCCTCTTCATAATTCAATATGGATATTTTCCACTCAACTATTGTCAAGCACAGTTTTCTTTTCTGATGCAATTGTCTAATTTGCCATTAACTTCATTAAGAACAGTTTTCATTTGAGAGATTGTATTTTTCCTTAGTCATAGGATTTTAAAAAATGTTCTATTTGCCTTTTCAGTACAGTTGACCCTTGAACAACACAGTTTTGAACTGCCCAAGTCCCCTTATGCTCAGAATTTTTTCAGTTTTCATTATTACACAATCTGTGGTTGGTTGAATGTACACATATAGAAACACAAATACAGAGGAACTGCATATATTGATGGCTGAGTATCAGTTATACATGCCTTTTCGAATGCTCTGTAGTTTGGTGCTCCTAATCCCCAAATTGTTCAAGGCTCAACTGTATATTAATTTTTTCTCTAAATCCCAGGGCATGTTTATACTAGTTCTTTCAGAGTTGCTGTTTGCCAATCCATCAACTCTATCCTCTCTGCGTCTGTTTCTATTTGCTGATTTGTCTTGGTCCAGCTTACATATTCCTGCTTCCTTTCATGCCTTGTAATTTTGATTAAATACTGAATAATGTGATTGTAACTTTGAGTGCTTGAATCTTACTGTGTTCTTTTAAGGAATATTGGATATGTTTTTTCGGGAAGCTAATAAACTTATGAATCAACTCAGTAAATTTAATGAGTTTTTTAAGCTTTGTTAAAGCAGGTTTAAAGTAACCTTTTCTCCTCTAGGACTAGTCTAGCCCTCCTGCTTAGGAATGAGCTATCTAGATGCCCTGTTGTAAAGCCTGGATATTTCATGATGTTTCTCCTATCTAGTTTAATGAACCTCTATAAACCAATCTCTCTGGCCTGGAAAGCTCTTGGAATTTTCCATTTTACAGCTCCTCAGAAATACTCTTCTTGGTACTGCATTTCACCCAACATATGTGCAGATAATTCTTTAGTAGCAGATTCAAAGGGACAATAATGCAGATATATGGAGATATTTCTGGGAGTAACTCCCTCCTCACCCATATTCTTACCAATAAATTCCAACTGACTCATCCTCTGTAAACTCAAATCTGTTTTATTCAATCTTGCAATACCAAATGGTCTCTTCTTCCCATTCTACTGTCTAGAATGTACTTCCAGTAAAGAAAAGCCAAGTGTATCATAAGTATCACCTCACTTGATTCCATTTTATCCTGGAATCATAGCCCTATGCTGCATGAAGTCTAATGCCTGAAAATGGCTGTTTCATATATAGTGTACAGTTTTCCAGTTTTCTACAATGAAAAGGCAGTAACATGGCCAACAGTAGAAATTATATTTCACTGATTTCTATTCATATCTTTACTGTTTTCTTCTTTCTAGACTAAAAAAAAAAAAGCTGTTATATTTCTAAACTCGAGTAAATCTAGTTTGATTTTAAACTTCCGTTTTATAAAAATTATTATATTTATGGGAAATTTCCCTTTCATTAATTCTTTTTGTTTAATTAGCAAATTATATTATTATTAAATCATATTTTCATTATCATATTAATTCAAAATATTTGAACATTTATCCTCTCAAGCTCAAATTATTTTACATTTGTTATTTAATTTCCATATATTTGGGCATATTTCTAGTTAATTTTTCATTATTGATTTCTACTTTAAATCCTATGAAGTCAGAGGAAGTACTTGAAATTAATTCAACCTCTACTAATTATTTATCCTTGCTTTGGAGTCCAAGATGTGGTCTTTTTTATGAATGTACCACATGCCCTTGAAAAAATATGTATTCTACAGTGTTTGATGGATGTACATTCTAAAAATGTCAATTATATCAAATTTGTTGACTCATTGTAAATCTCCCATATTCTGATGACTTTTTATCTTCTTGTGATCTCAGTAACTAAAGCTTTAGAAAGCTTTAAGCATGATTGGAGATTTGTCTATTTCTCCTTTCATTCTGTTGAATATTGCTTCAAGTAGTTTTAAAGTACACCACTGTGTTAATAATTTAAGATTGTTATTTTAACTATATTGATTTGTCTTTAAAATTTTTATTATAACATTTTAATAGAAGTATAGTTAATTTACAAGTTGTATTAATTACTATTCTACAGCAAAGTGATCCAGATATATATTTATTATTTTTTAATATCTTTTCCCATTGTGATTTATTATAGGCTATTGAATATAGCTCTCTCTGCTATACAGTAGGACTTTTTAAAAATCAGTTCTACATATATAATCTACATCTGCTAATCCCGAAGTCTCAATCCATCCATCCTGCAATCCCCTCCCCCTTGGCAGCCAGCAGTCTGTTATCTATGTCCATGACTCTGATTCTGTCTCATAAATATGTTCATTTGTATCACAGTTTAGATTCCACATACAGATAATATAGTAGAGCTTTTATCTTTCTCTTTCTAATTTATTTCAGTTAGTATGATAACCTCTGTGCGTGCTTAGTTGCTCAGTTGATTCTGACTCTTTGTGACCCTTTGAACTGTAGCTCACCAAGCTCCTCTGTCCATGAGATTTTTTCAGGCAAGAATACTGGGGTGGGTTGCCATTTCCTCCTCCAGGGGATCTTCCTAACCCAGGAATCAAACCCACATTTCCTGTGTCTCCTACACTGCAGGCAGGTTCTTTACCTGCTGAGCCATTGGGGAAGCCCATTAGGTCCATTTGTTTTGCTGCAAATGGCATGATTCCATTCTTTCATATGGCTGAGTGATATTCCATTGTACAAATGTAGCACATCTTCCTTATCTGTTCATCTGTCAATAGGCATTCAGCTTGTCTCCATGTCTTTGCTACTGTGAATAGTGCTGCTGTGAACATAGGGGTACTTGTATCTTTTTGAATTAAGAGTCTTGACTGGATATATGCCCAGGAGTGGGATTGCTGGATCATATGGCAACTCTAGTTTTAGTTTTCTGAGGAACCTCCTTACTATTTTCTATAGTGGCTGCACCAACTCACATCCCCAACCACAGTGCAAGTTTCCCTTTTCTCCACATCCTCTCCAGAATTTATTTGTAGACTTTTTTAATATTGACCATTCTGACCAGTGTGAGCTGGTACCTCACTATAGTATTGATTTGTATTCCTCTGATAATTAGTGATGTTGAGCACATTTTCATGTGTCTATTGGCTATCTCTAATGTGGTAACTTTTTATATAGACAAAATTATAGTGAGTGAAAAAAGCCAGTGGCAAATATTTTTCATTTATATACTTGACAAAATTTTAGAAATGGAGGACAGACTAGTGATTGCTAAGGAAAGCATAGGGAGTGGAAGTTGATATAACTATAAAAATGAAACATGAACGACCCTGGTTGTGATACTGTGCTATAATTTTGTAATATGTTACCATTGGGGGAACCGAGTAAAGCATGTTTAAGATCTCTATTATTTCTTGCAATTGTATGTGAATTAGTACATTTATCTCAGAATACTAACTTTAATTAAAAGATTACTCTTAACATTTAAAATAATAACATTTCTTAATAATATTTTAAAAATTCTATCAATTCAGTTCCTTTCAATTGCTCATTTGTGTCTGATTCCTTGCAATCCCAATGACTGCAGCACACCAGGCTTCTATATTTATATATTTTTGCCTTTTATTTTATCAGGCAGGATTTTTTGAAAATTGCATCATAGTTTTTATACTTACATTGATTTTTTTTAAGGTAACAGTTCATAGTTTTTCTTGTTGTGACTTTTTAATATTTAAGAGTAGGAATTATTCCAAAAATGATATGAATTATTCTTCTATTCCCTATTTTTTAATTCTATCTGTTGTGAACTAAAAGTAATGTAAATGATTACTAGAGATTGGCAGTTGGTCATAGGGAACACAGAAATTTGACATTTGTCATTTAAAACATATATTTATGTTATTTCCTACAAACTCTCTAATACAGAAAACAAATTAGATGTTATTTAGGCACTAGGGGAAGAAAAGTAAACAATTGATTTTTCACATTTTATAGGAGTAGTGCACACTGCCAAGAGTTCATAAAAATCCTTTTCCTCTTATCCTGGGCATATGATTAGAGTACATTTTCAGCATCCTTTATAGTTAGGCCTTGTCATTTGGTCAAGTCAGCTGAATGGAATGAGGGCCAACGAAAGTCAAATTTATCATTTCAAGGTGTACCCCCCTCCCCTCTCCCCCAATATCTGGCATGATACAGAAGATCAGCGAAGGATACAAAAGATCTAATCATTGACAGTGTCCCAGAATGGAAAGAGGCCAAGTAGCTAAGCAACCAGAAGGAAGGGAAATTACAAATATCAGCTGAAAATTATTGTTTTATGCTGCTCATATTTTTAAAGTGTTTTTTCAGCAGTCAGTTTTACACTACTACTATTACATCATAATTTTGTTTAACTTTATAAGAAACAATTTTTTTTTCTCCTGAAGTGGCCAAGTCACCTTGCTTTTCTACCAACAACATATGCTATTTTGAGTTGTTCCATATTCTTATCAACACTTACCATTACTATTCTTTTCAATTTTTGCATTTCTAATGGGTGTGTGGTTATATATCATTATTCCTTTTAAATTTATACTACTTTAATATGCAATTATTTTATATTTAATGATATATTTTTTCATGTGCCTCTGACATTCATATACCATTTTTTTGAAGCATCTATTCATGTTTTTTCTCTGATTTTATTAGGATGCTTCAAGTACAATTGAGATGTAAGAATATTTTTAGTATATTTTAAATAAAAATATATATTATATATATATATATGTATATATATATATATCAAAATTTTCAGGTCTGTGACCTGTACCTTCATTTCTTTTTAAAAAAAATTTTAAAATTTTAAAACATTTTCAGCTGCACTGGGGCATATGGGATCTTAGTTCCCTGACCAGGGAGGGAGTGAATCCACACTCCCTGTATTAGAAGCACAGAGTCTTAACCACTGTACCATCAGGGAAATCCGTGTAGCTTCATTTTTTTTAAGTGTTTATTTTAACCAAATTTCCAAATTTAAATGAGATCTTATGAATATTTCTTTTATAATTCCAGAATTTGTATCCTATCAAAGATATCTTTGCCTAATTTAAAATCATTGAGACTTTTCTCCTGTGTTGCCTTTAAAGGTTTTATAGTTTTAATGCTTAAATTTGGTTACATGATCTATATTAATCAGTTTCTGTATTTGGTAGGAGTTTGTTTCTTTGCATAGGGAAATCCAAGTGTCCTACCTCCACTGTGGAAAGGTTCCTTTGTTTCTCACTGAAATGACATTTGTATCTATTTTCTGGACTTTCTGTTTGGTTCTATTTACTTATGTATTCCTTGCTTATCCTTTTGCCAATATTGCACTATACTGATTATCATTGTTTCATAATATGTCTTAAATTTGTACTTTAAAAGCATGCAGCTTTATCTTCCTTTTTAAAATTGCTTTGGTCATTCTAATCCATGACAATTAAGTTATTTTCCACTTTAAGAGCATAACTGAATTGGAATTTCATTGAATCTATAGAACATTTGGGGGATAAATTACACTTTAAACATCTCAAAAAATCTTCCAAATAATAAGCATGAGATATGTCTTCGTTAATCTAAATCTTTTAAATTTCTTTGAGCACTGTTTTATGTTTTTCAACGCATTCATCTTTGATGTTGATTTAAAAGGTAGTGTAAATGGTATTTACTTTAAATTGATTTTTATTTCTAATTTTTAATTTGATGGTTATATAAAAATAATGGTTTTGTTTATTAAAATTGTATCTTGTGCCCTTGAGCAGCCCATATTATTCCTAGCACCTCTTTTGAGGATTCCATATTTTCTACAGAGATGATAATTTCTTCTATAAGTAAACATTAATTTCTCTCTTTTTTTTCTATCTATATAATTTCATTCTTTTTCTTCCTGTATTCAAATAGTTAGAATTCTTTGCCCATTGTTAAATGGAAGCAGCAAGTGAAAATATCCTTGCCTTTTCCTAATTCTGAGGGAAATGTATTTAGCTTTTTTCCCCCATTTTAGAGTGTTAATTCTAACTCCAGTAGAATATTAGCTGCATGTTCTCCATAAATTCCATTTACAGGTTTGAAAAAGCTCTGTTTCTCTTAGTTTCCTATGAGAATTTTATAATGAATTCCTGTTGAATTTTGTTTCTTTTCCATCTGTTAATAAGATGAATTGAATTATTATGTTTCTGGGCAAGGATGGAAACTCACTGGTCAAAATATATTTATCCTTTATATACAATGTAACAATAAAGTTTAATTCAAATAATTTTATGTTTTTAGTATTTTTATTAAAATGTTTTAAAATTAATAGTTAATTTTTGCATACCTAAAGCATTTCAATAATTTACGGAATCAGTAAGGAGACAAAAACATGGGCAAGTAAAGAGAAGCTTAAAATGTAAAGTCAGTCAGTCAGTTCAGTCACTCAGTCATGTTTGGCTCTTTGCGACCCCATGAACCAGAGCACGCCAGGCCTCCCTGTCCATCACCAACTCCCAGGGTCTACCCAAACTCATGTCTATTGAGTCGGTGATGCCATCCAACCATCTCATCCTCTGTCGTCCCCTTCTCCTCCTGCCTTCAATCTTCCTCAACATCAAGGTCTTTTCAAATGAGTCAGCTCTTTGCATCAGGTTGCTGAAATATTGGAGTTTCAGCTTCAACATCAGTCCTTTCAATGAACACCCAGGACTGATTTCGTTTAGGATGAACTGGTTCGATCTCCTTGCAGTCCAAGTGACTCTTAAGAGTCTTCTCCAATACCACCATTGAAAAGCACCAATTATTCTGTGCTCACCTTTCTTTATAGTCCAACTCTCACATCCATACATGACTACTGGAAAAACTATAGCCTTAACTAGACAGACCTTTGCTGACAAAGTAATGTCTCTGCTTTTTAATATGCTGTTTAGGTTGGTCATAACTTTCCTCCCAAGGAGTAAGTGTCTTTTGATTTCATGGCTGAGGTCACGATCTGCAGTGTTTTGGGAGCCCAGAAAAATATGTCTGACACTGTTCCCACTGTTTCCCCATCTATTTGCCATGAAGTGATGGGACTAGATGCCATGTTCTTTGTTTTCTGAATGTTGCACTTTATGCCAAAGTTTTCACTCTCCTCTTTCACATTCATCAAGAGGCTCTTTATTTCTTCTTCATTTTCTGCCATAAGGGTGATATCATCTGCATTTCTGAGGTTATTGATATTTCTCTTGGCAGTCTTGATTCCAGCTTGTGCTTCAGCCAGCCCAGCATTTCTCATGATATATTCTGCATAGAAGTTCAATAAGCAGGGTGACAATATACAGACCTGACGTAATCATTTTCCTATTTGGAACCAGTCTGTTGCTCCATGACCAGTTCTAACTGTTGCTTCCTGACCTGCATACAGATTTCTCAAGAGGCAGGTCAGGTAGTCTGGTATTCCCATCTCTTGAAGAATTTTCCACAGCTTATTGTGATCCACACAGTCAAAGGCTTTGGCATAGTCAATTAAGCAGAAATAGATGTTTTTCTGGAACTCTCTTGCTTTTTCCATGATCCAGTGGACATTGGCAATTTGATCTCTGGTTCCACTGCCTTTTCTAAAACCAGCTTGAACATCTGGAAGTTCACGCTTCACATATTGCTGAAGCCTGACTTGGAGAATTTTGAGCATTACTTTACTAGCATGTGAGATGAGTGCAATTGTGCGGTAGTTTGAGTATTCCTTGGCATTGCCTTTCTTTGGGATTGGAATGAAAACTGACCTTTTCCAGTCCTGTGGCCACTGCTGAGTTTTCCAAATTTTCTGATATATTGAGTGCAGCACTTTGACAGCATCATCTTTTAGTATTTGAAATAGCTCAACTGGAATTCCATCACCTCCACTAGCTTTGTTCGTAATGATACTGCCTAAAGCCCGCTTGACTTCACATTCCAGGATGTCTGGTTCTAGGTCAGTGATCACACCATCATGGTTATCTAGGTCGTGAAGATCTTTTTTTGCATAGTTCTTTTGTGTTCTTGCCACCTCTTTTTAATATCTTCTGCTGGATTGGAATTCAAATTTTAAAGCATTAACAAGAATTTTAACTCAATAACAGTAATAAGGATAACACTTTGTCCTTCCCTGTAAAGGACACCATGAGAGTGACAGGCATCTCTCGTTCTTCTGAAAGACAGTTTTATGTACTTTTATAACTGCAACTTTTCATTTCTGTTGCCAGTGCCAGAGAAGTTTGATTTAGAGTCCATGAGGCAAAACAATGATCATAAAGTTTGGTCCAATCTATGTGATTACAGGATATGATTTAAAAATTTGTCTAATATAGATTTATAGAGATGGCTTTATAATAATTAAAAGAAATAGTAACTTGAAGATATTCCTACATATAATATTCATCATCTTCTGCAAAACCCTCTGCTATGAAGAATATTTTTGTTTTTTTAATAAGGTAATGAAAGCATGAAATTAAAAGTTACAGCACATTACCTTTTGGCATATCTTTAAAATTGCATTTACAACATTGTACTTACAAATCGCTAAATTTATATGACATTCTTATGTGATTGCCATCTGTTGACGACAGGGAACATATTCTTTTGTCTTCGTATTTAGTACCAGGCACTGTGATTGAAAAATATTTTATATTAACAAAGCATGTGAAGTGAATTACCTTATTCAAGCTGACTGCTTAAGGCCAACCATAGAATTCTTATGCAGGGAGGTTATTTCTACATATTTAAGTGCTACCATAAGTCAACTACAGGGCTTCCCAGGTGTTGCTAGTTGTAAAGAACCTGTCTTCCAATGCTGGAAACACAAGAGACACAGGTTTGATTTCTGGGTTGGAAAGATCCCTAAAAGGAGGCATGTCAACTCACTCCACTATTTTGCCTGGAGAATCCCATGGACAGAGGAGCCTGGTGGGATACAGGCCATCAGGTCTCAAAGAGTTGAACGTGACTGAAGTGACTTAGCACTAAGTTAACTAACTTTTTACATGAAAGAAAAACCCTCTTATGCTCTCCAGATATTAAATTATGCTTTAAGAATACTAGATGAATTTTTAGAAGAGCATATTTTAAATTCATGTGATGTATCTCTGTTTAAATTTATTTTGTAAACGAGGTAGTAGGTATTTAAATGATTGGAAAAGTGTATTTGAAATACTTTGATTGACTATTTTAATCTCCTGAAATTAAAAGGAAATGCAGTGCTATGTATACACACACACACACACATACACACACATACACACACACACGTATATTTTTCAAGAATATTTAGAATGTCCAAACTACAAGAAAAGAGCTCTCTGGCAATTAGACAAGGCTTTGAAACTGTGATTAAAATTTTGAGCATTTAATAAACTATGTAAGCCCTATAACATTTGTAGAGATCAATGTAATTAATGTTTCTTTCTTTGTACAGATGAAAATTTAATGTAAGATAGTTTCTCATCTCAGTTGTTCATAGGAAGAGATTTTCATCATTTAAAAAAGATATCAGTTCAGTTCAGTGGCTCAATTGTGTCTAACTCTTTGAGACCCCATGGGCTGAAGTTCGCCAGGCTTCCCTGTCCATCACCAAATTCAGAGCTTTCTCAAACTCATGTCCATTGAGTTGGTGATGCCATCTCATCCTCTGTTGTCCCCTTCTCCTCCCACTCTCAATCTTTCCCAGCATGAGGGTCTTTTCCAATGAGTCACTTCTTCACATCATGTGGCCAAAGTATCAGAGCTTCAGCTTCAGCATCAGTCCTTCTAAAAAATATTCAGGACTGATCTCCTTTAGGATGGACTGGTTGGATATCCACGCAGTCCAGGGGACTCTCGAGTCTACTCCAACACCACAGCTCAAAAGCATCAATTCTTCAGTGCTCAGCTTTCTTTATAATCCAACTCTCACATCCATACATGTCTACTGGAAAAAACATAGCTTTGATTAGATGGATCTTTGTTGGCAAAGTAATGTCTCTGCTTTATAATATACTGTCTAGCTTGGTCATAACTTTTCTTTCAAGGAGCAAGTGTCTTTTAATTTCATGGCTGTGGTCATGATCTGTAGTGACTTTGGAGGACAAGAAAATAAAGTCTGTCACTGTTTCCATTATTTCCCCATCTATTTCCCATGAAGCGATGGGACCAGATGCCATAATCTTAGTTTCCTGAATGTTGAGTTTTAAGCCAACTTTTTCACTCTCCTCTTTCACTTTCATCCAGACGGTCTTTAGTTCTTCTTCACTTTCAGCCATAAGTGTGGTGTCATCATCTGCATATCTGAGGCTATTGATATTTCTCTTGGCAATCTTACTTCCAGCTTGTGCTTCATCCAGTCCAGCATTTCTCATGATATACTCTGCACATAAGTTAAATAAGCAGGGTGAAAATATACAGCCTTAATGTACTCTATTCCAGATTTGGAACCAGTCTGTTGTTCCATGTCCAGTTCTGTTGCTTCTTGACCTACATACAAATTTCTCAGGTGGTAGGTCAGGTAGTCTAGTACTCCTATCTTTTGAAGAATTTTCCATAGTTTGCTGTGATCCACAAAGTAAAAGGCTTTGGCATAGTCAATAAAGCAGAAGTAGATGTTTTTCTGGAACTCTCACTTTTTCAACATTCCAATGGGTGCTGAAAATTTGACCTCTGGTTCCTCTGCCTTTTCTAAATCCAGCTTGAACATTTGGAAGTTCACAGTTCACATACTGTTGAAGCCTCATTTGGAGGATTTTGAGTATTACTTTGCTAGCGTGTGAGATGACTGCAATTGTGCACTCATTTTGAGCATTTGAGCATTCTTTGGCATTGCCTTTCTTCTGGGATTGGAATAAAAACTGACCTTTTTCAATCTTGAGGCCACTGCTGAGTTTTCCAAATTTGCTGGCTTATTGAGTGCAGCACTTTCACAGCATTATCTTTTAGGATTTGAAATAGCTGAACTGTCATTGGGGAGTGTGCAGTAAATATCATCTCCTTTCACACTCAGCTTTAATTTTGAATGTTATGTTTTATATTTTAATCTTAGAAATCAGGGAAAATATCCCATATTTTAGAGCCTAGGAATCTGCAGATATGAAATGTTCTTTTATAGCAATGGAAATCCATGGGAAGTGTTTCATTGACTGCTCATTTGTTTGTTGTTAAAGATTATCAATCCGAAAGACTCAAATTGCTTCTTAAGGAATACAGAAGTGCGATTGCTTACAGGTTAAACCATCCAAAACTGGGTGGAAGTATCTTTCACTTTAGGAAAGATAGCTTTTCCTAACTTGGAGACCATCAATGGAAGTGAGATAAGTTAGAAAGTGAAGTAGCACTGGCTTGAACATCACATCAATTTGCTAGTAAACCTGCAAGCCTTTGCTCATTTTTATATGGGGCCACTAGATTCACAGCTTGACTGGTTGTACAACACCACTAAACAGAGCATTCCACAATCCAACTGAGGAAAATAATGTCAGGAAAGGAAGAATGAATACTGAGAACCCATAGGAATCAGTGAGAATTATGCAATTTTTTAAACTATGTTCTGGGTTGTTTTCTTTTGGGGGAAAAAAATCATTTATTTATTTATTGATTGATTTGATTTGATTGCCTAGATCTTGGTAGCAGATGTGGGTTTTTTTGTTGTGTCTTGCAGACTTTTCTCTAGTTGTAGCCTGCGGGCTTAGTTGCCCTGAGGTATGTGGGCAACTAAGTTCCCTCATCAGGGATTGAATCCACATTCCCTCCATCGGAAGATGGATTTTTAATCACTGGACCATCAGGGAAGTCCCTCTGGATTATTTTCTGACTGGTATTCATGGCAGGTTAAAAATTTAAACCTTAAAGTAACCAAGGAGCCAACTAGATGCATATAAGCTAGTTTGAATTTTATATAAGATAGTTGTCACTATGTACAGCCCAGAAATTTATAGTATTCTACGTTCTGTTTTCCAGTGTCCTTAGTTCCTATTTCATGAGGTTCTTTGTGTTAAAACTCATTTATTTCATCTACAAAAGCAAAAATCTGCACAAAGTCCTGTAGAAAACCAAACATGTTTTCATATTATTTTGGACCCATTATCACTTCATAGAGTCACATGTAATGTAAACATTTATTTTATACTCAGGTTTTGTTTCAAATGTTTCATTTTTCTATTTTGATCTCAGACACCATAGAAAATGTCTCACAAAAATTTAATGTCTAAAGATCAACAAATAAGAAATTTCCATCTTTTGTAGAAATGCAACTCCATGAAAAGTGTTTTATTGAGTTAATTTCACAACATAATAAATATCTTCTGTCACAACCTCATTATTTTACAAGTGAGAAAAAAAAGACACAAATGTGTGTAGGTTTTTTTCCCTCTAGTTGAGCATTTTTCCTCCCTTCTAATTTTTCTCCTTTTCTCTTTTTTCAATATTTATTTTATAGGCAGGTTTTTACCTATTATTTATCATGATGTGCTAATCTTATATATTCTTTAATAATGTCTTAGATTATTGATTTTTCTCTCTGCCCTTTGTGTATGTGTACTTAGGAAATAACCATTCCTTAGTTTTCCTAAGAATACCTTCTGGGGAAAGCAGCCCAGAAGAAGATTATTATGGCATGTCAAACAATGGAAGTCATTATGGTTTATCAATGCTAAACTGCTTTTTGTAATTTCATTCAGATTGAAATGTTCTTATTTATATTGGCATAATTCTCTAATTTTCCACATAGACCTAATTGCAACCCCAGATACACTTTGTTCAAATATCAATTTTTATTTAACCTGAGGAAATAAAATATTCAAAATCTATAAATCACAGGAGTGCTAGTATGCTGTTTTAGGAAGGGTATTGGTAAATGGCAATTATAAATTCAAATCTTCATTAAAAAACTTCAATATCAGTTTATGAATGATATAAAATCATATTTCCATCCTAAATAATGTTCTTCCCTTCTAGAACATCCATTTATTAAAAGATTCTATTATATCCCAATTTTAGATTTTTTTCCCTAAGAGAATCATACCATAAATTTTTAAAATTTCAATGGAATAGACAGTTGTCTAGAAAAAAATATGGAGAAAGAGAATTGTGACATTGCCTACTCATTAAACAAATTGAATCAATAATTAAAATTATTCAAGAAGGTAATTCAAAATATTACCTTGTCCCCATATATTTTATGGGCTAATTTTGCCAAAACTTAAAGTGATGGAAATAGATGGAAGAAGATCAAAAACACTTATTTCATGAAATTATTATCTTGACATCAAAATTATGTAATAAAGCTACTAAAATATATATTTAAAGGGCACTCTTCCTGATGAATGTAGGTGCAGATATCCTAAACAAAATGTCAGTTAACAAACACTACAAAATTATAAGAAAAAAAAAACTTAGAACACATATACACACAGTCTCTAATAGACTGGTACTAGAGTGTGTGATAAAACCACTTCAGAAAAATATGTCTAAGAAAATTTATGGCAGCAATATTAAAAATTAACAAAATTTTAAACAAAATATGAATTAACAGTAATATGAATAGTAGTGGCATTATATTCAAACTATAAAGACTATATGACAATGGAAAAATAATGAACTTACTATGTGAGTAAACATGTGACTCTCAGAGAAAGAGTGAAGCAAATATCACAAAAGACATGCTATATTGCCAAGGTCCAGCCTCAGCAGAGTTTAGGGATATCCTCAGGATGGACGACATCGGCAAATGAAGAAAGATAGATCAAGAGATGAAGAAAAATAGATAAAGAGGTAAAGAAAGAGACAACATGGGGTGACCAAGCTTCATTGAGTGAGGCCCATTTACTTTATTCTTCTCGGGGCTTTTATACCCTGAGTTATACATACAGCAAGGTGAAAAATGCAGAGTCAACTCAACATTCCATCAGTAATAACTTTTATCAATATCAGGTTCCTTCTTGTAAGAGTCTTATTCTTTGTACATCATCTTCTCTTCCAGAAGCCTGTTGATATTCCATGACTTCTTTTTGATAAATGTTGGTCAGCCAGAACAATAATCTTCCTTTAAATGTTTCTTCTTAAATTCTTAGCCTGCATCACCCTTAAAGTACAGAGTTACATTTTTATGGAGCAAAGATTCAGCAGGTTACAGCAAAGAAAGAACTTATTAATTCAAAGTCTAATGTTGCTAATGTTAAAGCTGCTGCTTATTATTTCTATATCTTAACTATATGCATTCCCAGGAACACAATGGATAAGGGATGTGAGAACTTGGCAGCAAGCATAGGCTCAACAATGTTGCAAGAGTCTGGATAAACCTGCCAAGTAAGCTAGAATGCCAACAGAGGGTTTGAAACACTCCTTTCATGCCCAGGAGATTTATCAACTAGAGCCCTAAGTTAACTCTTTTGGTCAGGGACAGCCCCCTACTAAAGTCAGAAGAGCTGGTGAAAGACATAAAATAATAAGACAGACAGATTCTGGTTTGGGGGTAGATGCTCGAGCAGATCCAGGGGGTCCGCCGAGTCCTGAGGCCTTGCTTATCAGGACTCTTCCACATGACCTTGTCATGGGTCGGATGGCCCAGGGAATCCCTCGAGTCCTACGTGACCTTGTCATGGGTGGGCTCTCCCGTGCTGGCTCCCGGCACTATATAACTCACTTTATAAAATGGTCAAAACAGTTGAAACTAAACTATGCTTCAAAAGAATACTGGTTACTTTGTGGAGGTGATGACTGGGATGGGCCACTCAAGAGGCTGTGGAGTGTTACCCAGTTTCTGTATTTTTGTCTATGAGTTGGTTACACAGATGGGCAAAGCTTCATGGAGCAGTACACTTAAGATAGACACACTTTATAAATTGCATATCATATGTTGCACTTCAATAAAACTTTTAAAGAGAAGGTAAAGAAAATGTAGGAAGAATATACAAATAAATATATTAAACAAATGACAGACTGAGAAAAAATGTAGTATATTCATGTATCCAGATTACATTATTTAAAAAAAAGAAATATGGGAAACAGCACACAATACAAGCCTTCTCACATCAAATAGAAAATAGCTTATATAAAAAAAGTTTGCATGGACAAACAAAACAATGATTTGGGATAAAAGTTGCTCAATCAACTAGAAATGAGAAAACTGCACATTAAAGGGAACATAACCATTAGATTATTAAAATTAAGCCCAAATTAAGTCTGGTAGTAGTACATGACTAGAGTGTAAATTGGTATTGCTTTGAAGAAAAATTTAGCAATATCTTATGAAACTTCAAATGTACATGCCCTGTGGTCCTGCAATTCCATTTCTATATCTAGAGACATACTGAGAATAACATTTAAGAGAATATTTACAAGCACATTTGCTGCAGTATTATTCAAATCAGAAGAAAAGAAACATATTAAGTATCAATTTTTTAATGTATAGATATATTTTCCTACATTTGATTTTATACAACAATAAAGAATTTTTATATATTCATAGCATATGCATAGTTTTAGGTACATTTTCAAAATTGTGACTGAGTGACATAAAAGCTAAATGAGATTCATGACACATTTCTGTAATTTTTACATATCAATATAAATTTAAAAGTGCATTATTTTAAAAATAATTTTAAAATAATTTTTTAAAATAATTAAAAATTTTAAAGACATTCACAGATATCTATCAATATGAATATATATTTACAAAGTATTTGAAAAACATATTTAAAGTATGCCAAGCAACATGTTGATGCATGTGCATGTCAATGGGAGGCTAGAGAATAGGATTCGGGGTATCAGATGCAGAGAGGAAATTGAAAGCAATGTAGAATTAGACAATAAACAACAGAATTGGAAACTTCCAGTCTGTCAACGTGAAGCAGCCCCATTCCTCCTATATCTTTCCTTTTATAATTTAAAAAAAAAAAAACAAGTTTTTGCAAAGTAAACAGCACAACAAGCATAAAGACACTCTGACAGGTAGAAAGAAGAAGATAGACCTTCTAGTCAATCCTGAGACTTTTCTTGCTGAATTTCTAATGGCAATGGATTTTCTCAGTGGCACCCATGTATCCCAGAGAGGGTTTTGCGATAGTCTGTAATGTAAAACCACCAAAAAGGTATAGGGAAAGAAAATTCCAAGAAAAACTTGTTTTTACCTACTAACCCTCCACTCAAACAACATAAAAACTTTTTGGCAACAGTCGCCTAATTTCAGCCAACAGCAATGGTGAAACTGCATCACCTCGCCTGAGGTTTCAGTGAGCCAGTTGGAGAGTTGAGCTTCCAACCGATCCTCCTGCCTCCTTGAAGCAAGTGATGTTTCAATTTCCCTGACTGGTGGTTTCGGTAGGACCCAGTGAGCAGCAGATATTCTATCCCTCACTTGTCAGAATCAGATGGGTCTGTGATCCTCCAGTCCTACTCAGTAATGATGAGATATAACAAGGTCAGTCTCTGCGAAGTTTCACCTTCCCCCCCCCATCCCCATGCACACACATACACGCACACACATACACGCACACACACACACAGTCAGTGGAGCTTGTATGGAACTGAGACTTTTTACCCACTCAGTGTCAAAAAAACTGAACAAAGTTATACAGATCAGAGATATCAAGCACATCACTTTCTGTTCTCCATTGTGTCAGCAAGGCTTATTATGAGGCTGAACCTCCACACCCACCTGGCAGGACCAAGACTGAACAAGCATTGTGATGTACAGTTCTACCCTCCCCTGGTATCAGTGAGAACTGTTCTCCCACGGTGGTCATCAGTGAGGTAGGGCCAGATGGCACTTCACTTCTCCCTTCCCCTGGTGTCATTGGATAGGGGAGGGAAAACAGCAAGGAGGCAGTGAGCTGAGTTCCTGTCTCACCCTGTAGCATCAAAGCTTGTCAGCCCTCTATATTCGCATCCTTTTTTTTTTTTTTTTTTTTTTTGCAGGACAGGCCCACAGGGAGAAAAAAGGTAGCTACAATTGGCATCCACATTAACCAGGAAAGTGTCAGTGGGGGTAAGGGGCAGCTAAACTTCCATGCCACCTGTCTGTAATGGGGCAGCATGAGTCAGTGCTCTATTTTTGCTGGGGTGGTGTTGCCAGGTCCAGCAGGAAGCTCAACACACACGCCTGCAAAATCTTCACCTATATAAAATAGAGGGATTATCCACTAAAAACAAGATTAAATAGGAGCATGCGTCTCCTAATAGAATGTCCAAAAGTTCCAGAATAGAATTAAAAAAATCACTCTTAACATCTTAATATCTTGAACCAAAAAAATAAATAAATAAAAATAAGAAAAGCTAATTAATGTCAAAATCCATGTTAAACCATTAAACAGATGTTATAATTATCTGACAAGGATTTTAAACTACTCATCACAAAAATGCTTCAGCAAACATTTATGGATTCATTTGAAAAAATAGAAACTCTCAGGAATTAAATCAAAGTTAAAAAAAGAGCCAATGAGAATCATAAAATTGAAAACTATAAAATCAAAATAAAAGTCTCAGTTTGCTCAGAGCTCAGTGGAAATGGAAGAGGATAAGACCAGTGAAATTGAAAATAATTCAATATAACTTGGCCAATTTAAAAAGAGAAAGGGAAAGTGGGATCAAAACATATTTGAAGAAGTAATGATTAAAAACTTCTCAAACTTGGTCAAAACCAAATTTAATCTAAACTCATATTTTACACAAAAATTAACTTAAAATGGATCACAGATTTATGCAGAAACTGCAAAATTGACCATTGTATAGAAAATTATAAAAAGAAAGAATCAGGATATAGGTTTAAGCAATAAAAGGTCTTATATTTGGTGCCAAAACTATCCATAAAGAGAAAAATTTTTGTTTAACCTTATTAAATTAAAAACTAGTATGTGAAAACCCTTCTGAGAAGAAGTAAAAGGCAAGTAACACCCTGAGAGAAAGTATTTGCAAACCAAATATCCAACAAAGCACTTATATCTGGAATATATAAAGAACTTTTCAAACCCCATGTAACAAACAAACAAAATCAGTTAGAATATAGTCAAAAGACATGAGAAGGCACTTCACACACACACATGCATGTGTGCCAAGTTGTTTCAGTCGTGTCTGATTCTTTGCAACCCCATGGACTGTAGTCCACCAGGCTCCTCTGTCCATGGGGTCCTCCAGACAAGAATATTGGAATGGGTTGTCATTTCCTGTTCCAGTTTTTTATATACAGTAGAGTATATATGAAGAAAAAATGGCAACCCACTCCAATAGTCTTGCCTGTAAAATCCCACAGAAAGAGGAGCCTGGTAGCCTACAGTACATGGGATTGCAAAGAGTCACACAACACTGAGTGACTGAACAGCAGCAGCAGCAGGTATATGTTAATTCCAAACTCCTAATTTTGTCATGGCCCCAAACCAGAAACAGCGTTCAATGAATAAGTTGTTAAATAAGGGTGGTGTATCTATTCCATGTAACACTATTAATATGTTCCATGATGGTGGGTGTGGCTATAGAAGATCAAGATGAGACATGCTTTTGATGATGGAGTTGTTCTGTACCTTGACTGTATCAATGAAAATGTACTACCTATGGTGTTGTCCTATGGTTTTATAAGTTATTACCATTCAGGAGACTGGATAAAAAGTGTATGTGCTCTATCAGTATCATTTCTTAAAAGTCCATGTGAATTTATAATATTCTTAAAAATATCAATTAAAATATATATATTGTTGCTCACAATTATGGTAACCTTCAATGAGCAGATGATTAAGGTCAATTAAATTCCATGCATTTAAGTTTTATAAGAGAAGTAATGAATAGAGATAGACCTTTTATATAGAAATTAGCTCCAGTTCAAATATATATATGTTTATATTGGAAACATAAAATAATCATCCAGGTTTTTTCCATTTCAGAACCTAAGGTCAATATCTTTTTTCCCATTGGAAAACAAGCCAAACCAAAAAAAAAAAAAAGCAAACAAGGACACAAAACAAGTAGTAACAACTCAGCAACAACAACAACAATACAAGGGCTACATGAATCTGCATCCCAAAATCAATTTTTCCTGTAAACTGTTAGAATGTGTTTCCCAGACATGGAAAACACATTTTTTTCATACCAAGGCTTATCACAACCTCATCTAGCACCAGGCTCACCTGAACACCCCAGTTGCCTAGTCTGCTGCAAGACTGATTGTTTGGACCCCCAACTGGGCAAGACTCAATTTCTCAGGTGATACCACCTGACTCAACGTGGAAGGTTCTCTTCTTGTTTGGGTTCACATAACCAACAACAAAATTAATGCTGAGACTGAAACAGCACAAGCTTCATTCACTGGCCAGAAAATAAAACTTAGTTTGCAAACCAGCTTCTCCTCACTGGGGACAATCAAAGCAAGATTTTAAAGGCAAGGCTAATGAAGGGGAGGTATGTATATGTATATGTGTATATGTATATATATATACACATATACATATATATATATATATATATATATATATATACATTTTTTTTTTCTGTGAAAAGACTGTGTTCTTCTTGGAACTTAGAGGCCATCTCTTTTTCTGCCCTCTCATGGCCCCTTGATGTCCAGGTCCAAAGCTGTTAAACCATCATGGCACAAATGGGCAGAGATCTTACTATTATAATGAGATGGTAATGAGCTGTGGGCAACCTCAGTCCTACAATTGGAGCTAAATAGACTTGCGTCAGTTTCTTGTAGTTAGTCTGTCTTGTTCCTGTGATACAAACACAACTAGAGGTCTTTTCTCCAACATGGCAGAGTAGAAGGACATGCACTCATCTTCTGCTATGAGAACTCCAAAATAACAACTCATTGCTGAACAATCATCAACAGGAAAATGCTGTATCCCACTAAAAATGATACCCTATGTCCAAGGGCAAAGGAGAAAACCCAGCAAGATGGTAGGAGGGGCAAAATCACATTTGGAATTAAACCCATTCCCCACCAGAGATGCTCAGATGGCTTAAACAGACCTTATGCACACCAGGACCCAGAGACCACACAGAAACAGAGCCAAAACTGTGTATGAGTGTCTCCTGCGGAGGTACCAGTGAGCAGAGGACTGCTGCAGAGGCAGGGGCTCTGGGTACAGTAGACATGGGTATGGCATAAGCCCTCTTGGAGGAGGTCACAATTAACCCCACCGGAGAGCAGCCAGAACTTACAAGGACTAGGGAAACAGACTCTTGGAGGGCACAAACAGAACCTTGTGTGTACCAAAACCCAGGAGAAAGGAGCAGTGTCCCCACAAGAGACTGATCCAGACTTGCCCATGACTGTCCAGGTGTCTCTGGCAGAGGCGTGGGTACAGAATGGCCTGCTGCAGGGTTTGGGGCACTGAGTGTGGCAGTGCCTGCATGGGACCTTTTGAAGGAGGGCAACATTATCTTCATTACCTCCACCATAGTTTCAGTTCAGTTCAGTCACTCAGTCGTGTCCAACTCTTTGCGACCCCATGAAGCACAGAACGCCAGGCCTCCCTGTTCATCACTAAATGCCAGAGTTCACTCAGGCTCACGTCCATCAAGTCAATGATGTCATCAAGCCATCTCATCCTCTGTCGTCCCCTTCTCCTCCTGCCCCCAATCCCTCCCAGCATCAGAGTCTTTCCCAATGAGTCAACTCTTCACATGAGGTGGCCAAAGTATTGGAGTTTCAGCTTCAGCATCATTCCTTCCAAAGAAATCCCAAGGCTGATCTTCAGAATGGACTGGCTGGATTTCCTTGCAGTCCAAGGGACTCTCAAGAGTCTTCTCCAACACCACAGTTAAAAACCATCAATTCTTTGGCCCTCAGCTTTCTTCACAGTCCAACTCTCACATCCATACATGACTACTGGCAAAACCATAGCCTTGACTAGACGGACCTTTGTTGGCAAAGTAATGTCCCTGCTTTTGAATATGCTTTCTAGGTTGGTCTTAACTTTTCTTCCAAGGAGTAAGCGTCTTTTAATTTCATGGCTGCAATCACCATCTGCAGTGATTTTGGAGTCCCCAAAAATAAATTCTGACACTGTTTCTACTGTTTCCCCATCTATTTCCCATGAAGTGATGGGACCAGATGCCATGATCTTCGTTTTCTGAATGTTGAGCCTTAAGCCAACTTTTTCACTCTCCTCTTTCACTTTCATCAAGAGGCTTTTTAGTTCCTCTTCACTTTCTGCCATAAGGGTGGTGCCATCCGCATATCTGAAGTTATTAATATTTCTCCCAGCAATCTTGATTTCAGCTTGTGCTTCTTCCAGCCCAGCATTTCTCATGATGTACTCTGCATATAAGCTAAATAAGCAGGGTGACAATGTACAGCCTTGATGTACTCCTTTTCCTTTTTGGAACCAGTCTGTTGTTCCATGACCAGTTCTAACTGTTGCTTCCTGAGCTGCATATAGGTTTCTCAAGAGGCAAGTCAGGTGGTCTGGTATTCCATCTCTTTCAGAATTTTCCACAGTTTATTGTGATCCACACAGTCAAAAGCTTTGGCCTAGTCAATAAAGAAGAAATAGATGTTTTTCTGGGACTCTCTTGCTTTTTGGATGATCCAGCGGATGTTGGCAATTTGATCTCTGGTTCCTCTGCCTTTTCTAAAACCAGCTTGAACATCTGGAAGTTCACGGTTCACATATTGCTGAAGCCTGGCTTGGAGAATTTTGAGCGTTACTTTACTAGCTTGCGAGATGAACGCAATTGTGAGGTAGTTTGAGCATTCTTTGGCATTGCCTTTCTTTGGGGTTGGAATGAAAACTGACCTTTCCCAATCCTGTGGCCACTGCTGAGTTTTCCAAATTTGCTGGCATATTGAGTGCAGAACTTTCACAGCATCATCTTTCAGGATTTGAAACTGCTCAAATGGAATTCAATCACCTCCACTAGCTTTGTTCGTAGTGATGCTTTCTAAGGCCCATTGGACTTCACATTCCAGGATATCTGGCTCTATGTGAGTGATCACACCATCGTGATTATCTTGGTCATGAAGATCTTTTTTTTACAGTTCTTCTGTGTATTCTTGCCACCATAGTTTGGCCCCCAGGTAAATAACAGGGAGGGAACATGGCCCCACCCATCAACAGAAAATTCAATTAAAGATTTACTCACCATGGCCCTGCCCATCAGAACAAGACTCAGTTTCCCCCTCATTCAGTCTATCCCATCAGGAAGTTTCCATAAGCCTCTTATCCTTCTCCATCAGAGGGCAGACAGAATGAAAACCACAATCACAGAAAACTAACCACTCCAATCACATGGAACAAAGTCTTGTCTAACTCAATGAAACAATGAGCCACACCGTGCAGGGCCAACCAAAACAGATAGCTCATGGTGAAGAGTTCTGAAAAAACGTGATCCACTGGAGAAGGGAATGGCAAACCACTTCAGTATTGTTGCCTTGAGAACCCCATGAACAGCATGAAAAAGCAAAATGATAGGACACTGAAAGATGAACTCCCCAGGTCAGTACATGCCAAATATGCTACTGGAGATCAGTGGAGAAATAACTCCAGAAAGAAGAGACAGAACCAAAGCAAAAACAACACTCAGTTGTGGATGTGACTGGTGATGGAAGTTAAGTCTGATGGTGTAAAGAGCAATACTGCATAGGAACCTAGAATGTTAGGTCCATGAATCAAGGCAAATTAGAAGTGGTCAAACAGGAGATGGCAAGAGCAAACATTGACATTTTAGAAATCAGTAAGATAAATGGACTGGAATGGGTGAAATTAACTCAGATGACCATTATATCTACTACTGTGGGAAAGAATCCCTTAGAAGAAATGGAGTAGCCATCAATGGCGACCCACTCCAGTACCCTTGCCTGGAAAATCCCATGGACGGAGGAGCCTGGTCGGCTACAGTCCATGGGATCACAAAGAGTCGGACACGACTGAGCGACAACAACATCATAGTAAAAAAAAAAAAAAAAGAGTTTGAAATGCAGCACTTGGATGCAGTTTCATAAACAACAGGATGATCTCTGTTTGTGTCCATGGCAAACCATTCAATGTCACAGTAATCCAAGTCTATGTCCTGACCAGTAATGCTACAGAAGTTGAAGATGAACAGTTCTATGAAGACCTACAAGACCTTTGAGAACTAACACCCAAAATACATGTCGTTTTCATTATAGAGGACTGGAATGCAAAAGTAGAAAGTGAAGAGATTCCTGGAATAACAGGCAAATTTGTCCTTGGAGTACAAAATAAAGCAGATTAAAGGCTAAGAGAGTTTTTCAAAGAGAATGCACTAGTCATAGCAAACAGTCTCTTCCAACAACAAAAGAGGACTCTACACATGGACAATACACATGGTCAATACCAAAGTCAGATTTATTATATTCTTTGCAAACAAAGATGGAGGAGCTCTATACAGTCAGTAAAAAAAAAAAAAAAAAAAAAAAGACTGGGAGCTGACTGTGGCTCAGATCATGAACTCCTTATTGCCAAATTCAGACTTTAAAAAAAAGAAAGAAAGAAAGAAAGAAAAAAAGTAGGGGAAAGCACCAGACTATTCATATACAACCTAAATCAAATCCCTTACGATTATACAGTGGAAGTAACAAATGGATTCAAGGGATTAGATCTGATAGACTGTCTGAAGTACTGTGGACAGTGGTTCATGGCATTGTACAGGAGGCAGTGAGCAAGACCATCCCCAACAAAAGAAAAAAAAAAGGCAAAATGGTTGTCCAGTGAGGCCTTACAAATAGCTGAGAAAAGAAGAGACACTAAAGGCAAAGGAGAAAAGGAAAGACATACCCATTTTGAAGAGTCCCAAAGAATGGCAAGGAGAGATAAGAAAGCCTTCCTCCATGATCAACGCAGAGAAATAGAGGAAAGCAATAGAATGGGAAACACTAGAGATCTCTTCAAGAAAATTTCCCATACCAAGGGAATATTTCATGCAAAGATGGGCACAATAAAGGACAGAAATGGTATGGGCCTAACAGTAGCAGAAAGTATTAAGATGAGGTGACAAAAATACACAGAAGAACTATAGAAAAAAGATCTTCATGACCCAAACAACCACGATGGTGTGATCACTCACCTAGAGCCAGACATCCTGGAATGCGAAGTCACATGGGCCTTTAGGAAGCATCAGTATGAACGAAGCCAGTGGAGGTGATAGAATTCCAGTTGAGCTCTTTTAAATTCTAAAAGACGATGCAGTGAAAGTGTTGCACACAATATGCCAGCAAATTTGGAAAACTCAGCAGGACCATAGGACTGGAAAAGATTAGTTTTCATTCCAATCCCAAAAAAGTCAATTCTAAAGAATGCTCAAACTACCGCACAATAGCAGTCATCTCACATGCTAGCAAAGTAATCCTCAAAATTCTCCAAACCAGGCTTCAACAGTACATGACCTGTGAACTTCCAGATATTCAACATGTATTTAGAAAAGGCAGAGGAACAAGAGGTCAAATTCCCAATGTCCACTGGATCATCGAAAAAAAAGGAGAGTACAAAAAAAAAAAAAAATCTACTTCTGCTTTATTGACAATGCTAAAGCCTTTGACTGTGTTTATCACAACAAACTGGGGAAAGTTATAAGAGATGGGAATACCAGACCACCTGACATGCCTCCTTAGAAATCTATATGCAGGTCAAGAAGCAATGGTTAGAACTGGACATGAAAAAGCAGACTGGATCCAAATCGGGAAAGGACTATGTCAAGGCTGTTTATTGTCATCCTGCTTATTTTACTTTTATGCAGAATATATCATGAGAAATGCTGGGCTGGATGAAGCACAAGTTGGAATCATGATTGCCAGGAGAAATACCAGTAAGTTCAGATATGCAGATGACACCATATTTATGGCAGAAAGGAAAGACCTAAATAGCCTCTTGATGAAAATGGAAGAGGAGAGTGAAAAGTTGGCTTAAAACTCAACATTGAGAAAACTAAGATCATGGCATCTGGTCCCATCACTTCATGGCCAATAGATGGGGAAACAATGGAAACAGGAAAGACTTTATTTCTTGTCCTCCAAAATCACTTCAGATGGAGACTGCAACCATGAAATTAAAAGATGCTTGCTCCTTGGAAGAAAAGTTATGACCAAATTAGACAGCATATTAAAAAAGTGGAGACATTTCTTTGCCAACAAAGGTCCATCTAGCCAATGCTATGTTTTTTTCCAGTAGACATGTATGAATGTGAGAGTTGGACTATAAAGAAAGCTGAACGCTAAAGAATTGATGCTTTTGTGCTGTGGTGTTGGAGAAGACTCTTGAGAGTCCCTTGGACTGAAAGGAGATCAAACCAGTCCATCCTAAAGGAAATCAGTCCTGAATGTTCATGGAAGGACTGATGCTGAATAATTGGCCACCAATAATTTGGCCACATTATGCAAAATACTGACTCATTGGAAAAGACCCTTATGCTGGGAAAGATTGAATGTGGGAGGAGTAGAGGATGACATAGGATGAGATGGTTGGATGGCATCACTGACTGGATGGACATTAGTTTGGGTAACCTCCGGGTTTGGTGATGGACAGGGAATCCTGTCATGCTGCAGTCCAAGAAGTCACAAAGAGTTGGGTATAACTTAGTAACTGAACTGAGAGGTTACGGTTGGTTTTGTTCTACCTAAACAGAGGAGCAGTTAAATGTTTCTGGGGCAATAGCCTTGGTAATGCTTCTTTAGGGCAAGGATACTGGTTCAGTCATTTCTGTTTTTCCACTTAAACTCAAACTCCAGCTAAAATTCAAGTTCCAATTGAAACTCGGAAAAATATAAAAATTAAGTAAAACTATACAAATTAATTTACTGCAGGTTATTACTGTAACAGCCACAAAATCCATAAAATGCAATAGCCATTAGATTTCTTTTTGCATAAAAATATACATCAGAATGATAATAAGAATGTGTTAAGGTGAAAAATGTGGGACTTCCCTAGTGGCTCAGAAGGTAAAGTGTCTGTCTACAATGTGGGAGACCAGGGTTCAATCCCTGGTTTGGGAAGATCCCCTGGAGAAGGAAATGGCAATCCACTCCAGTACTATTGCCTGGAAAATCCCATGGACAGAGGAGCCTGGTAGGGTACAGTCCATGGGGTCGCAAAGAGTCGTACGTGACTGAGCGACTTCACTTTCACTTTCAAGGTGAAAAATAATTACTATGGTGTCCTAAATATACAAGAAAATCAGAATTTCTCTCAGAAAATATAGGTTTTAATGCTATAGTGCATACACAAACTTCAACAACACACTAATCTTCTGAAATATACGTTGTGAATGTGTCCATAATTTTACATTTTTCTGGGAGATGTTAAATAGTTTTTGTTATGTATTACAGGTCTTCATGTTGCCCCCAAATTGAGAATTACTGTGTAGAGACAATGTAGACAATGTTCATTCGCTCAGTCATGTCCGACTGTTTGGGACCCCATGGACTGCAGCATACCAGGCTTCCCTGTCCATCACAAACTCCCAGAGTTTGGCCAAACTCACGTCCATCAAGTCAGTGATGTCATCCAACCATCTCATCCTCTGTCATCCCCTTCTGCTACCTTCAATCTTTCCAAGAATCAGGATTTTCCCAATATTTTCAGCTCTTCGCATGAGGTGGCCAAAGTATTGGAGTTTCAGCTTCAACATCAGTCCTTCCAGTAAATATTCAGGACTGATTTCCTTTAGGATGGACTAGTTTGATATGCTTGCAGTCCAAGGGGCTCTCAAGAGTCTCCTCCAACACCATAGTTCAAAGCATCAATTCTTTGGCACTCAGCTTCCTTTATAGATTTATCACCTTCATAATGAGTACAAAAGTTGAAGCTATAAGTAAATTTTTCAGCTTTATGGAATGATTGTTCAGGAAGAAAAAGGTTTTCTACTAGAAGTTTGTGTAGAGAGACTTATGCAAAAACCTTTAGTATTTCAGAGGTTTTTAGAATGTGGAAATGGAGCAAGAATTAGTTGTAAATACAATGTTTTGTAGTTGCTTTAGCATCTGAGCTACCAGGTAAGCCTTGTTATTTAGTTGCACAGTATAATAATAGTCCAAGGTTTGAGACTTTGCTATTTTTGTGCTGCTGCTGCTGCTAAGTGGCTTCAGTCGTGTCCGACTCTGTGTGATGTCATAGATGGCAGCTCACCAGGCTCCCCCGTCCCTGGGGTTCTCCAGGCAAGAACACTGGAGTGGGTTACCATTTCTTTCTTCAGTGCATGAAACTGAAAAGTGAAAGTGAAGTTGCTCAGTCGTGTCCAACTCTTAGCAACCTCATGGACTGCAGCCTACCAGGCTCGTCCATCCATAGAATTTTCCAGGCAAGAGTACTGGAGTGGGATGCCATTGCCTTCTCTGCTAGGGCAAGCATTAATTAATATAAGTGTTCCCAGAATTTCTCTCTACCTGCTCTCCCTTTGAGCTGTTTTTGCCTCCCTTTCTTGAATTTACTTTGCTTGCTACACCTGTTGCCAGGTTTCCCAGTGACTATTGGAATGAGATTTGGAAGGAAACAGGGATAGGAGAAATCTAATGGGACTTTAGATTTGAGGCCATAAGATTTTACTTCAGTGAACTTCAAAGAAACAAAGGCAACAAGCTTTACTATTCTAAATACTTTACTGATTTCTCATTTAGGGAGGTGGAAATGTTTTCACTCATTTCCAAAACAGAAGGAAAACACTAACAAATTTGTTCATATTTCAAGATCAATCACTGGTAAGTATAGATAAGTGCCTCATTTATAATAAGCCTTATAACAGCAGCACAGTAAAAGTTAAATATTTACAAAATTTCTAAGCAATTACCTCTTTTATCGAAGAGTTTACATACTGGTAAATAAGAAGCCATATATACATGTATTCACACACATGGGATCATTGAACATTTATGCCTGATACACAGTATGTGTGGAATATATTTTTAGTAAGTTCATGAATGTAGTTTGGCTCAGCTGGTAAAGAATCCACCTGCAATGTGGGAGACCTGGATTCGATCCCTGGGTTGGGAAGATCTCCTGGAGAAGGGAAAGGCTACCCAGTCCAGTATTCTGGCCTGGGGAATTCCATGGATTTCTCTGTAGGGTCACAAAGAATTGGACATGACTATGTGACTTTCACTTAAATATAATTTCATACTGTAATTACACATTGTATAGTACATTTGAAAATATTTTTAAATATACCATACAGTATGTAATAGTAGCATGCAATTTAATAGTAAATTTATATAGAAAGATTATTTATTATATAATAATTATATGTAAAAATATAATAGACTTTTAAATAAACCTTAGCAATAATAAAAAATTAAAAGAATTTTTTGAGAAGTCAGAATGATATTTGGAGCATATACAACCTAAGCAAGAATTATAGAGAAGGACGATAAGGATAAATGAAGGCAAGATAATGATAAATGAAGGCAGGGCAAGATTGTAGACTACAAATATGTCTACATGTAAACAATGTCCAGTTTACAATTTTTACATTCATGTTATCAGGCTTTCCACAATGGTACCACTGTTAGATTCCTTGACTATTCTTGTTTTCAAGAAAACATTCATGGTAAGTTAGTTATATATTATATTATTAAACTTTTTGACCAAAATAATGTAGTGATTTTCTTCTTAGTTTTCATTAAAAACAGGAGGCAGCTTTTTCCAAGATAATTTCTGCTGCTGTGTAATTTAAATGGGTTGCTATGGCAACTTGTGCAGCACCTGATTTAATTGGCTGAAAACTGTATTAGCTCATCATCTTTATCTAGTAAAGATCAACTTATGTATATATCTCTGTTAATATTCCAAGTCACAATTATGATTAACACAGTGTTACCTGCTTATTTCATGTTTTTCAATTATTGGTGTATATGCACGTTTTTTCTCTCTTAGTATTCTTTCCATGTATACTAAATTACTATCGTAATTTCCTCCTCATTTTTCTACTTGGAGTCACAATGTCTTTTTATGGTGAGGTCCAAAAGAAGTCCTCAAAAAATATTACTGTCCTTTCTACTATTCACAGATTTCATTTTCTTCTTTTTTTTCTTCTTTTTTGGGTGTTGTTATGGAAAGGAGGAATGCAAACAGGACTTTTAAGAAAACATTGCAGACAGACATTTCAACTACCACCTGTGGGATGGTGTGGGAGCAGCTAACTGCCTTATCATACAAAACCTGTTACTTAATTCAATGTAGTGAATCAGAGTTGCTAAGTTAAGTATCCTATGATTTACTTTTCCAAGCCATCCCCTGGTGACTCGTTCTGTTTTCCAAGTTGTAGTTACAGTTTCCGACAGATTAATGGTGGCCCTGCCTTTGCCACCTGGGCTACTCTTAGAAACCCTTCATTTCCATTGACTCGTTCAAAACTTTCTTGCCTACATCTTTCATGCTTCAAAAAAATTAAGTAAGCAAATCTTCTAATGATTTACAGCTTTTAAAAAGTTCTTATTTTAGAATATGTGCAAATAATAAACAGAGGAAAAATTACTACTTCCCTTCATTTATATCTAATATGGAAATACAAGTCACATTTAGTGAGAGAAGGAATAGAGTTGAGCTACTTAAACAATTTTATCAAAGCTTGGTAAGAATGGGACAATTAGTTACTACTGTTATTAATTGTACATTTAAAGTTTTCTTATAATAAAATAATAAATAACATGAAAGAGCAAAATGCACAGTTAATAATATATTTGCTTCTTCAAATATCCAGAAACTTTCAGTATTAAATCTTTCTTATGAAAGCTACACAGAATTTTATAAGCACACACATAAAAATAGATATTTAATATAAATAGGTAATATATATTTGCTATTTATAATTTGAATATTATAACCTGCCAAATCTCTGTTAAGTATATCTTTATAAAATTTCACAATATCTGTTTAATTTTATCCAATTTTTTAAAATTTACAGTATTGAGATATATCTAGGTAGTTTTGATACTTTGTCAAAATGAACATAGATATATAATAACAAATGGCTTTCATATGTGTAGTCACGAAATCAAATAGAATTTATGTTTAATGTCTGCTATAAAATTTGTGTTTGAGAATTAATTTAGAGACATGTTTCTATGTGATACATTTATTATTAGCAAAAATAATTTCAGCTTATCTTATAATTAAAATACCAGGGAAAACAAAAAATATATTCTATAAAAGATAATTTCTCTAGTGATACTGTCTAACAGTCCTTTCTTTTAATAGAAAAGAAATTTAAGAGTTATTTCTACATTTTCCAAGAAATCTCCATTAATTTATTACATTAAATTTTTTGGATTAATTATGGTTACATTACATATTAATGATACTTAGAATTTTTATTTATTAACATGTAATTCTTCTCATAGGAACTCTTTATTGTTGAGTTTTTTGTTGTTTTGTGATGCTTGTAAACAGAATGATTTATCTCAGTGTTTTAAAAATTAATTGCATGTAGTTGTCCCCTTTTCCCAGCACCACTTATTGATGAGACTATCTTTTCTCCACTGTATATTCTTGCCTCCTTTGTAATAAATTAATTGACCATAAGCACACTTTTCACTTTCATGCACTGGAGAAGGAAATGGCAACCCATTCCAGTGTTCTTGCCTGGAGAATCCCAGGGAGGGGGGAGCCTTGTGGGCTGATGTCTCTGGGGTCACACAGAGTCAGACACGACTGAAGTGACTTAGCAGCAGCAGCAGCAGCAGCAGCACACAGGTTTACTTCTGTATTTTCTATCCTGTTGCATTGACCTATGTTTCTGGTTTTGTGCCAGTACCATAATATTTTGATTCTGTGTGTGTGTGACTTCTCCAGCTTCATTCTTCTTTCTCAAGATTGCTTTAGCTATTTGGGATCTTCTGTGCTTCCATACAGGACACAGCAATGGCAACCTACTCCAGTCCTCTTGCCTGGAAACTCCCATGGATGGAGGAGCCTGGTAGACTACAGTCCATGGAGTCTTGAAGAGTTGGACACGATTGAGTGACTTCACTTTCACTTTTCACCTTCTTGCATTGGAGAGGGCAATGGCAACCCACTCCAGTGTTCTTGTCTAGAGAATCCCAGGGACAGAGGAGCCTGGTGGGCTGCCGTCTATGGGGATGCACAGAGTCGGACATGACTGAAGTGACTTAGCAGCAGCAATAATGCTTCCATACAATATAAATATTTTTCATTTCAGTTCTATGGAAAATGCCACTGAAAATTTGATAGGGACTGCTTTGAATCCATAGATTGCCTTAGACAGTATGGTCATTTTAACAATATTAATTCTTAAAATGCAAGGACATTTCCATCTGTGTCTTGCAGTATTCAGGAATTTTACCTCTTATGTAGATTTATCTCAAGGTATTTTTTTTTTAATGCAATGGTGTATGGGATTGTTTCTTTAATTTCTCTTTCTGATATTTCATTGCTATTGTATAAAATGCAACAGACATCTATATTTTTGTATCCTGTAACTGAATCAAATCCCCTGATGTATGCTAGACTATCTGGAGTCTCTCTACACATGGACATCACCAGTTGGTCAACAGCAAAATCAGATTGACTATATTCTTTGCAGCCAAAGATGGAGAAGCTCTATACAGTCAACAAAAACAAGACCAGGAGCTTACTGTGGCTCAGATCATGAACTCCTTACAGCCAAATTCAGACTGAAATTGAAGCAAGTAGGGAAAACAATTAGACCATTCAGGTATGACCTAAATCAAATCCCTTATGATTACACATGGAAGTGAGAAATAGATTTAAGGGACTAGATCTAACAGATGGAGTGCCTGATGAACTGTGGACAGAGGTTCATGACATTGTGCAGGAGACAGGGATCAAGACCATCACCATGGAAAAGAAATGCAAAAAAGCAAAATGGCTGTCTGAGGAAGCCTTACAAATAGCTGTGAAAAGAAGAGAGGTGAAAAACAAAGAAGAAAATGAACGATATAAGCATCTGAATGCAGAGTTCCAAAGAACAGGAAGAAGAGATAAGAAAGCCTTCCTCAGTGATCAATGCAAAGAAACAGAGGAAAACAACAGAATGGGAAAGACTAGAGATGTCTTCAAGAAAAGAGATACCAAGGGAACATTTCATGCAAAGATGGGCTCGATAAAGGACAGAAATGGTATGGACCTAACAGAAGCAGAAGATATTAAGAAGAGGTGGCAAAAATACACAGAAGAACTGTACAAAAAAGATCTTCACGACCCAGATAATCACGATGGTGTGATCACTCACCTAGAGCCAGACATCCTGGAATGTGAAGTCAAGTGGGCCTTAGAAAGCATCACTATGAACAAAGCTAGTGGAGGTGATGGAACTCCAGTTGAGCTGTTTCAAATCCTAAAAGATGATGCTGTGAAAGTGCTGCACTCAATATGCCACCAAATTTGGAAAACTCAGCAGTGGCCACAGAATTGGAGGGATTGGGGGCAGGAGGAGAAGGGAATGACAGAGGATGAGATGGCTGGATGGCATCACTGACTCGATAGACGTGAGTCTGAGTGAACTCCGAGTGTTGGTGATGGACAGGGAAGCCTGGTGTGCTGGGCTTCAAGGGGTCGCAAAGAGTCGGAAATGACTGAGCGACTGAACTGACTGATGCATAGTATCATGTCATCTGCAAACAGTAACAGTTTTACTTTTTCATTTCCAGCTGAGATTCTTTTTATTTCTTTTTCTTCTCGGGTTGCAGTGGTTAGGACTTCCAAACTATGTTAAACGAAAGGGGCTAAAGTGGACATTTGCTAACATCATATACAATGCTAAACTAAAAATGGATTAAAGACCTAAATATAAGATAGGCACTGTAAAATTCCTAGTGGAGAACGTAGGTAGAACATTGTTAGACATCAGTTCCATTCAGTTCAGTCACTCAGTCGTTTCCGACTCTGCGACCCCATGAAACGTAGCATGCCAAGCCTCCCTGTCCATCACCAACTCCTGGAGTTCACTCAGACTCACCTCCATCAAGTCAGTGATGCCATCCAGCCATATCATCCTCTGTCGTCCCCTTCTCCTTCTGCCCCCAATCCCTCCCAGCATCAGAGTCTTTTCCAATGAGTCAACTCTTCGCATGAGGTGGCCAAAGTACTGGAGTTTCAGCTTTAGCGTAATTCCTTCCAAAGAAGTCCCAGGGCTGATCTCCTTCAGAATGGACTGGTTGGATCTCCTTGCAGTTGCTGCAATATTAATTTTGGATATGTCTCCCAGAATAATGGCATAAAAGCAAAACTAAATAAATGGTGCCTAAGTAAGCTTAAAAGCTTTTGCACAGCAAAGGAACCACAAACAAAACAAAAAGACACGGAACAAGAGAAAAGATTTGCAAATGATGCAACCAATGAGATCAATTTCCAAAATATAAAAATAGATTATACAGCTTAAAATCAAAGCAAAAAAAAAAATCCAATCAAAAATGGGCAGAAGACCTAAAAATACATTTCTTCAATGAAGACATACAGATGGCCAATGGGCACAAGAAAAGATGCTCTGCATCACCAATTATTAAGGAAATGCAAGTCAAAAGTACAATGAGGTATCACCTCACACTGATCAAAATGGCTATCATCAAAATGTCTACAAATAATAAATACTAGAGAGGATGTGGAGAAAAGAGAACCCTTCTACAAATTGCTGGGAATGAAAATCAGTGCAGCCAGTATGGAGAACAGTATGGAAGTTCCTTAAAAAACTAAAAATAGAGTGCCATATAATCCAGCAATCCCAATCCAGATAAGATAAAATTTTCAATTCAAAAATAAATGTTCACCCCAATGTTCATTGCAGCACTATTTACACTAGCCAAGATACAGGCTTCCCTGGTAGCTCAGCAGGTAAAGAATCTGTCTGTAATGCAGGAGACCCCAGTTTAATTCCTGGGTTGGAAAGATTCCTTGGAGTTGTGGGCCTCCAGTATTCTTGGGCTTCCCTGATGGCTCAGATGGTAAAGAATCTGTCTGCAATGCGGGAGACCTGGGTTTGATCCCTGGGTTTGGAAGATCCCCTTGAGGAGGGCATGGCAACCCATTCCATTATTTTTGCCTGAGGAATCCCCATGGACAGCAGAAGCTGGTGGGCTACAGTCCTTGGGGTCACAAAGAGTCAGACACAACTGAGTGACTAAGCACACAGGAGACAACCTAAATGCCCATTCCCAGATGAATAGATAAAGACGATAGGGTAAACAATGGAATGGTGCTGCTGCTGCTGCTGTCACTTCAGTCGTGTCCGACTCTGTGCAACCCCATAGACTGCAGCCCATCAGGCTCCACCGTCCCTGGGATTCTCCAGGTTAGAACACTGGAGTGGGTTGCCATTTCCTTCTCCAGTGCATGAAAGTGAAAAGTGAAAGTGAAGTTGCTCAGTCGTGTCCGACCCTCAGCGACCCCATGGACTGCAGCCCACCAGGCTCCTCCATCCATGAGATTTTCCAGGCAAGAGTACTGGAGTGGGGTGCCATTGCCTTCTCCGAATGTAATGTTACTTAGCCATAAAAAATGATAAAACACTGCCATTTGCAGTGACATGGATGAGTCTAGAGATTATCATACTAAGTGAAGTAAGGCAGAAAGAGAAAGACAAACATCATTTAATATCACTTATATCTGGGAATCTTAAAAAAAGGATACAAATGAACTTATTTACAAAACAGACTCACATTATGACATGTGAGTTATCATGGTTACCAAAAGGGAGAGTGAAGAATGGGATAAACTGGGAATTCAAAATTAACAGATACACACTAATATATATATAAAACAGATATACAACAAGGACCTACTGTATAAAATAGGGAACTATATTCAGTATCTTGCAATAATCTGTAATGGAAAAGAATCTGAAGAAGTTCTGATTCACATATACATATATCAGTTTGAACCACTTGAATATACACCTGAAACATTACAAATCAACTGTACTTCAATTTTGGAAAACTGAAAATATAAACTGGCCAAGGCATATTTATTTGTTTTTTGCTTGTTTTTAATGTTTTTCCTAGCTTCCTGAAACTATTAAACATTATTCTAAAGTTATGGACATAGGTAGCAGGTAAATTTTCACTTTTAGGTGGGTTTATAGATATTGGTCATTTTAGAGAATTATGTGGATCTTCATGGTGTCTTCAGAAGGAGCTGGAAAAT
This sequence comes from Ovis canadensis, assembly GCF_042477335.2. Classification (NCBI taxonomy): domain Eukaryota; kingdom Metazoa; phylum Chordata; class Mammalia; order Artiodactyla; family Bovidae; genus Ovis; species Ovis canadensis. The sequence continues at coordinate 28,969,271 of NC_091269.1, read as the reverse complement.
ATTGCATCAGACATGTTTGGCAAAAATTAAAACACAGTGCTTCTTTAAAAGTGGATTGCATATCAACTAATTCTTATTAAATTAATCACCTCTTGTTTGAATAAATTATTATTATTAATTCTTATTATAATAATTCTTATAAAGATTATGAGTATACCTGATATTGGTACCTTTTCTATATATTAGACAAGTACCACTGAATTGTTAATTCATTAATTCAATTATATCATTGTTATCAATAATTAAGTTACTTGTGATTTAAATATATCACATTAAGATTGTTTTATTATGTTATCTTATTTTTTCAGTATGCATCCTTAACTTGGTTATTCCTCACTGTGTTTCTAATTTCTTTTTATCTCTTTTTATTAGTTTCTTGGGTTCCTTAGCTTTTGCAAACTTTTGCATCTGGGCATAATTGTCTATCATAATTAAACATGTTGTTTATTCTTTTTGTAGCAAGTTTTGTAGATCTAGGCCTATAGTGTATTTTGTTGATTCTCAGAGCAAAATTTTAAACTTCAATGTTTTTAAAAATAGCTATTGAATTACTTACCAAAAAAAGAGTTGTTTATTTCTAATGGGAATGTGTTTCTGATTTACACTTTTCAGAGTGTTACAAAGCATGATAGATACTTAAGATACTGTTTTAACTGATGTTCATATTTTTATCTCCCTATTGTCTGACTAACTTTCTGAACCGTGCATGTGAATATGAAGAGCTTTCCTGCTCTGGAGTTTGGTACATTGGCACAAAACCTTATTGTTCACTCACTAAGTCATGTCCAGCTCTTTGTAAAACTGTGGATTTCAGCATGCAAGCCTTGCCTGTCCTTCACTATCTCCTGGAGTTTTTTCAAATTCATGTCTATTAGTTGGTGATGCCATCCAACCTTCTCTGCCTCTGTTGCCCCCTTCTCCTCCTGCCCACAGTCTTTCCCAGCATCAGAGTCTCTTCCAATGAGTCAGTTTTTCACATCAGGTGGCCAAAGTATTGGAGCTTCAGCATCAGTCCTTCTAATGAATATTCAGGGTTGATTTCCTTTAGGATTGACTCATTTGATCTCCTTACTGTCCAAGGGACTCTCAGAAGTCTAATCCAGCACCACAATCTGAAAGCATCAATTCTTCACCACTCAGCCTTCTTTATGGTCCAGCTCTCACATCCATACATGACTACTGGAAAAACCATAGCTTTAACTATATGGAAGTTTGTCGACAAAGTGACATCTCTGCTTTAATACACTGTCTAGGTTTGTCATAACTTTTCTTCCAAGGAGCAAGGGTCTTTTATTTTACTTCATGGCTGCAGTCACTATCTATAGTGATTTCCGAGCCCGAGAAAATAAAATCTGTCAGTTTCCACTTTTTCCCCATCTATTTGCCATGAAGTGATGGTACCAGATGCCATGATCTTCATTTTTGAATGTTGAATTTTAAGCCAGCCTTTTCACTCTCCTCTTTCACCTCAGCAAGAGGTTTTTTAGTTCCTCTTTGCTTTCTGCCATTAGAGTGGTATTATCTGCATATCTGAAGTTGATATTTCTCCCAGCAATCTTGATTCTTTTGGGGGGCACTTATCTTTTCCTATGAGATCTCTAAAATTGCAACTAGCTGTTGAACAAACATTCCTCTACTATGTATGATTTTGTATTGCAGAATACATTTCTCAGACCTTTGGTCAACATGTTTGTGAAATACATCTTTGTGCTCAGCAGTAGTTTTCTCATTTTCATTGCTCTATAGTATCCTATTATCCACTTAAATTATTCACCTTTTCTATTGTAGGTAGACAGTTGAGCTTTTTCTAGATCTTGCCAATTACAAAAAATGTTGCTATGTATATATCCTTGTACATGTATACAAGATCAAGCATGTGTGCATATCCATTGGATACATGCCTAAGATAAAACTGTTGAGTATTTTAGTATGCACATAATCAAATTAAATTGAAAAGTAAAACATTTTCCCCAAATGTATTAATTCTTACTTCTATTTATGTGAAAAATTTCAAATTATTCCACCTCCAACCCAATATGTGACATTGTAGGTAATTTTAATATCTGCTTATTTTGTAAGTATGTAATAGAATCTATTTGAATCATTTGCATTTCTCTGATTACTCATGAGCTTGAAAAAAATATCATTTTTTTATAGAGCAGTATTTAAGGTCTTTGTCCATTTTTGTAATTAATAGTCTGTTCTTTTCTTATTGATTTCTCATCAAACTCAACTGGCCAGTTTCCTATCTGTGTGTGTGTGTGTTTGTGTGTCCTGTGAACTAAAACTGGTTTTTATGTTTTTAAATGGTTACATTTTATATGGCTGTATGAGAGCCTGTATAATACTCAAACATGGAATTTGGTCTCAAAACATGAAATATTTGCTACTTTGCTCTGTAAAAATGTTTGCCATTCTTGAATCTGGAAGATGGCCTTACCCCAAAGTTAAATTTTATTTTTTCCACATAGTTACCCAATTGATCCAGCAATATTTATTGAAAGGACCATAATTTCTCTACTGCTTTCACTGTCATGCTATCAAAAATGCAATTCAGGGTCTATATATGCACAGCTGTGTTTTTGAATTCTCAATTAAGTTCCATAGTTTGATTCTTCTATATCTGTATTAATTAATCCCAGTATAATAAATTAAAATATCTGGTAAAATTGGTCCTCAACATTTAGAATTTTCTTCAGCTTTTTTAGAGTGAATTTGATCCTTCAAATTTTAATAGCAAGAATTATGACTAGTTAATAGACTTTTAAAAATTCTGCTAAAATTTTGATTGGGATCATATTGAATCCATAAATCAGTTTGAGGAAATTGATATTTCTACAATACTGACACATTAAATTTAGATACATGATACGTTGCTTATTTATTTAGAATTACTTTTATTTTCTTATCATATTTTATTTTATTTATGTTTCTTACCACATAGTTCATGTGGTAACTATGTAAATGCCTTTGTAGATGATACATATTTTTAAATGCTTATTTTCTAATTACTTTCTAATGGAGAATAGAAGTGTGTATACATATTTATTTAATATTCATATATTTACTTCATTAACATATTTTTTTTATACATATTTGGCCGTGCAGCATGTGGGATCTCAGTTCTCCAGTCAGGTGTCAAACCCACATCTCCCACATTGGAAGCACAGAGTTTTAAACACTGGACTGCAAGAGAAGTCCATAGAAGTATATTTTTGGATATAGATCTTAGTTTCATCATTTGCTAAATCCATTTGTCACATTGAATATTTTATGTGTAGATTATTATTGTGACATTTCTACATATGTAAGTTCATTATCTGTGAAATGAAAATATTAAATCTTCTTTTGAATTCTTGATTTTTTCTTTTTTTTTTTTGGCTTTTTATTGCACTGATGAGAACCTGAAGTGAAATACTGAATACAAACAGTAGTGTCTTTTCTTATCTGAGGACTAAACTCAGATGTGAAAGCTTTACATTCTTTAGTATCAAGCATTGTTATTGTTGTTCAGTCGCTAAGTTGTATCCAACTTTCTGTGACCCCATGAATTGATTCAGTCTTCTCTGTCTTCTATCTCCTGCAGTTTGCTCAAATTGCTCAAATTCATGTCCATTGAATTGATGATACTATCTAACCATCTCATCCTCCGGTTCCCCCTTCTCCTTTTGCCTTCAGTCTTTCCCAGCATCAGGTTATTTTCCAAAGACTCTGCCCTTTGCATCAGATGTCCAAAGTGTTGGAGCCTCGGCTTCAGCAACAATTCTTAAAATAAATATTCAGGGTAGACTTCCTTCAGGATTGACTGGTTTGATCTCCTTGCAGTCCAAGGGACTCTCAAGAGTCTTTTCCAATGCCACAATTTGAAAGCATCAGTTCTTTGGCACTAAGCCTGCTTTATGGTCCACCTCTCACATCTGTACATGACTACTATAAAAACCATAGGTTTGACTAACATTGACCTTTGTTGGTAAAGTGATAACGTCTGCTTTTTAACAAGCTGTCTAGGTTTCTCATAGTTTTCCTATCAAGGAGCAAGAATCCTGTAATTTCACGGCTGCAGTCACACTCTGCAGTGATTTTGGAGCCCAAGAAAAGAAAATCTGTCACTGTTTCCACTTTTTCCCTTTCTGTTTGCCAAGAGCTGATGGGACTATGTGCATCTTATCATCTTAGCCCCATCAAGAGGCTCTCTAGTTCCTTTTCATTTTCTGCCATTAGAGTGGTATCATCTGCATATCTGAGGCTGTTATTTCTCTCAGCAGTCTTGATTTCAGCTTGTAATCCTTCCAGCCTGGCATTTAACATGATGTACCCTGCACAGAAATTAAATAAATAGGATGACAATATACAACCTTGTCATACTCTTTCCCCAGTTTGGAACCAGTCAGTTTTTCCATGTCCAGTTCTAACTGTTGCTTCTTGAACTGCATACAGGTTTCTCAGGAGACAGATAAGGTGGTCTGGTATTTCCATCTCTTTGAGAATTTTCCATAGTTTGTTGTGATACACACAATCAAAGACTTTAGTGTAGTCGATGAAGCAATAGTAGATATTTTTCTGGAACTGCCTTACTTTCTGTGTGATCCAACAAATATTGGCAATTTGACCTCTGGTCCCTCTGCCTTTTCTAAACTCAGCTTGTACATCTGGAATTTCTAGGTTCATGAGGAGTTGAAGCCTAATTGAAGAGTTTTGAGTATAACCTTGCTGGAATGTGAAATGAGCACAATTGTACAGCAGTTAGAACATTCTTTGACATTGCCCTTGTTTTGGATTGGAATGAAAACTGACCTTTTCCAGTCCCATGGCCACTGCTGAGTTTTCCAAATTTGCTGACATAGTGAGGTCAGCACTTTAACAGCAACATCTTTTAGGATTGTAAATAATTCAGCTGGAATTCCATCACCTCCACTAGCTTTGTTGTTAGCAATGCTTCCTAAGGCCCACTTACCTTCACACTCCAGGATGTTGAGCTCTAGATGAACCAGTTACTTTATTTTTTGCAGATGACCTCTGTTAAAATTAGGATATTCCCTTCATTGATTCTTACAAGGTTTAAGGATCAGTAAAAATTTAGTTTAATTTTTTTTTCCAAATTCATTGAACACTCTAGACTTCACTCATCACCAAGTTTTTGTAGCTTTTAGAAATTAGAAGGAGAGATGGTACAGAAGCACAGTAATAATATAACAGCATTATTGAATCTCATCAGCAGCTTCTGATTTCCCTAAATTATATCACACACTTAAGGGATCACACTGTTAACAGCACTGAGTTGGCACTGAGTTGATATTGACCATTGCAGTGCAGGAAGTATTTTAGATCTGCAGTTATAGAGATTTGCAGTTATGTAGCCCACCAGGCTTCTCTGTCCATGGAGCTCTCCAGGCAAGAATGCTGGAGTAGGTAGTCATTCCCTTCTCCAAGGGACTTTCCTGACCCAGGGATTGAACCTGGATCTCCTGCATTGCAGACAGATTCTTTACTTTATGAGCCACCAGGGAAGCCCCAAATAAATATATGCATAGCCCCATAGGGGTTTGTTGCTTTTTTCTGTTTTCTCTGCTACAGCACCTAATCAAAAACAGATGAATCAATAAACAATCTCAGTCAGTACATAACAGATGCATCAGGAGCATCATTCCATTTTTATAAAAAACAATTATTAATTTTGAAAGGAAGTATAGTTGATTTACAATCATGTGTTAGTTTTGGGTGTAGAGCAAACTGATTCACATATATATATCAGTTCAGTTCAGTCTCTCGGTCGTGTCCGACTCATTGCGACCCCATGAATCGCAGCACACCAGGCCTCCCTGTCCATCACCAACTTCCGGATTTCACTCAGACTCACATCCGTTGAGTCAGTGATGCCATGCAGCCATCTCATCCTCTGTCGTCTCCTTCTTCTCCTGCCCCCAATCCCTCCCAGCATCAGTCTTTTCCAATGATTCAACTCTTCACATGAGGTGGCCAAAGTACTGGAGTTTCAGCTTTAGCATCAGTCCTTCCAAAGAAACCCCAGGTCTGACCTCCTTCAGAATGGACTGGTTGGATCTCCTCGCAGTCCAAGAGACTCTCAAGAGTCTTCTCCAACACCACAGTTCAAAAGCATCAATTCTTCGGCACTCAGCCTTCTTCATAGTCCAACTCTCACATCCATACATGACCACAGGAAAAACCATAGCCTTGACTAGATGGACCTTAGTCGGCAAAGTAATGTCTCTGCTTTTGAATATGCTATCTAGGTTGGTCATAACTTTTCTTCCAAGGAGTAAGCGTCTTTTAATTTCATGGCTGCAGTCATCTTCTTCAGTGATTCTGGAGCCCAAAAAAATAAAGTCTGACACTGTTTCCACAGTTTCCCCATCTATTTCCCAAGAAGTGATGGGACCAGATGCCATGATCTTAGTTTTCTGAATGTTGAGCTTTAAGCCAACTTTTTCACCCTCCGCTTTCACTTTCATCAAAAAGCTTTTTAGTTCCTCTTCACTTTCTGCCATAAGGGTGGTGTCATCTGCATATCTGAGGTGATTGATATTTCTCTCGCAATCTTGATTCCAGCTTGTGCTTCCTTCAGCCCAGCATTTCTCATGATGTACTCTGCATATAAGTTAAATAAGCAGGATGACAATATACAGCCTTGATGTACTCCTTTCCCTATTTGAAACCAGTCTGTTGTTCCATGTCCAGTTCTAACTGTTGCTTCCTGACCTACATACAGATTTCTCAAGGGGCAGCTCAGGTGGTCTTGTATTCCCATCTCTCTCAGAATTTTCCACAGTTTATTGTGATCCACACAGTCAAAGGTTTTGGCATAGTCAGTCAATAAAGCAGAAATTTCTGGAACTCTCTTGCTTTTTGGATGATCCAGCAGATGTTGGCAATTTGATCTCTGGTTCCTCTGCCTTTTTTAAAACCAGCTTGGACATCAGGAAGTTCACAGTTCACGTATTGCTGAAGCCTGGCTTGGAGAATTTTAAGCATTACTTTACTAGCATGTGAGATGAGTGCAATTGCAGAGTAGTTTGAGCATTCTTTTGCATTGCCTTTCTTTGTGATTGGAATGAAAACTGACCTTTTCCAGTGCTGTAGCCACTGCTGAGTTTTGAATATATATATATTGAATATATATATATTCAATTTCTTTTTCATTATATGTTTTTACAAGATATTGAATATAGCTCCCCATGATACACAGCAAATCTTTGTTGCTTATATATTTTCTATATAGTAGTTTAGTTCAGTTCAGTCACTCATCATGTCCAACTCTTTATAAAACCATGAACTACATACAGCACTTCAAGCTTCCCTGTCCATCATGAATTCCTGAAACTTGCTCAAACCCATGTCCATAGAGTCAGTGATGCCTTCCAACCATCTCATTCTCTTGTCCTCTTCTCCTGCATCTTTCCCAGCATCAAGGTCTTTTACAAGGAGTCAATTCTTTGCATCAGGTGGCCAAATTATTGGAGTTTCAGCTTCAGCATCTGTCCTTCTAATGAATATTCAGGACTGATTTTCTTTAGGATTGACTGATTTGATCTCCTTGCAGTCCAAGGGACTCTCAAGTGTCTTCTCAAATACCACCATTCAAAGGAATCAATTCTTCAGCACTCAACTTTCTTTATAGTCCAACTCTCACATCCATTCATGACTACTGCAAAAAAAACATAGTTTTGACTAGACAGACATGTTCTGGCAAACTAATGTCTCTGCTTTTTAATATGCTATCTAGGTTGATCATAGCTTTTCTTCCAAGGAGTAAGTGTCTTTTAATTTCATGGTTGCAGTCACCATCTTGGGTGATTTTGGAGCCCCCCAAAATAAAGTCTCTTACTGTTTTCATTGTTTCCCCATCTATTTGCCTTGAACTGATGGGACCAGATGATGTGAACTTTGTTTTTTGCATTTTGAGTTTTAAGCCAACTTGTATATAGTAGTGTGTAACTGTTAATGCTGGGTTGTATGAAGCGTAAACTGGAATCAAGATTTCCAGAAGAAATATCAATAACCTCAGATATGCAGATGACACCACAGTTATGGCAGAAAATAAAAAGGAACTAAAGAGACTCTAGATGAAAGTAAAAGGAGAGTGAAAAAGCTGGCTAAAACTCAACATGCAGAAAACTAAGATCATGGCATCTGGTCCCATCATTTCATGGAAAATGGATGGGGAAACAAGGGAAACAGTGACAGACTTTATTTTCTTGGGCTACAAAATCACTGCAGATGGTGACTGCAGCCATGAAACGAAAAGACTTTTGCTCCTTGAAAGAAAAGCTATGACCAATCCAGACATCATATTAAAAAGAAGAGACATTACTTTGCCAACAAAGGTCTGTCCAGTCAGAGCTATGGTTTTCCAGTTGTTGTGTATATATGTGAGAGTTGAATCATAAGGAAATTGGAGTGCTAAAGAATTGGTGCCTTTGAGCTATGATGTTAGAGAAGACTCTCAAGAGTCCCTTGGACTGCCAAAGCAGTCCATCCTAAAGGAAATCAGTCCTGAATATTCATTGGAAGGACTGATGCTGAAGCTGAAACTCCAATACTTTGGTCACCTGATGTGAAGAACTGACTCCCTGGAAAGTACCTTGATGCTGGGAAAGATTGAAGGCAGGAGGGAAAAGGGGATGGCAGAGGATAAGATGGTTGGATAGCATCACCAACTCAAAGAACATGAGTTTGAGCACGCTCTGTGAGTTGGTGATAGACAGGGAAGCCTGGTGTGCTGCAATCCATGGGGTACCAAGGAGTTGGACACAACTAGGTGACTGAACTAACTAAGTAAATTTATCTCTCACCCCTCCCTTTGCCCTTTGTTAACCATAAGTTTATTTTCTATGTCTGAGTCTGTTTCTGCTTTGTATTTAGATTCATTTGTAATATTTTTTAGATTCCACATGTAAGTAATAACACATAATATTCGTATTTCTCTGTCTGACTTACTTGACTTAGTGTCTAGGGTCAAGGGTCATCCATTTGGCTGTAAATGTCAATCTTTCATTGTTTTTTTATGACTGAGTAATAATCCATTTTATATATAAATATACATTTATATATAAATATACATTTATATATAAATATACATTTATATATAAAATAGATTACATCTTCTTAAACCAATCATCTATTAAGTACTTGGGTTGTTTCCATGTCTTGGTTATTGTAAATATTGCTGCTATGAACAATAGGGTGCATGTATCTTTACAAAGATGTTATTTCTTTTCTCAGTGTATGTTTAGGATTTAGACATACACTTGCTTACATGACTTTTAAATGCAATCTATATTGAGTCTATTAGGTATTTTTTCTTAGAATTTTTTTTATTTAACCTAATTTTTTGAGATATACTTGGCAAAAATTGCTTCCCATTTTTAACTGTTTTAATTCAGCTATATATGTAATATTGCAACATGTTTTTATTCCCGTGTGTTTAGTTCATGTCCTACATGCCCTGCCTTCCTTTCTTATGTTGAATTCAATGCTTTTAACCTCAATTTGTGGACTTTTGTATTTGAAAGAGCACACCTGTCTACTCACTTCATCAGTATCAAACACAGAAAAGCCTTAGTAAATTATGTTTGATGATTATGTCACTAAGGAGAATAACTTTCTCTACTTTATGTGACTTAGGCTATTGATTGAGTGTGTACATTTGAATATAAGTTTATTTGTCCAGTCAGCATTGTTTAAGAAATATCAATCACTAAGACAGAGGTGAATTTATGAGGTTCTTTGACATATTTGATAGGTGTAGTTAAATTATTCAAAAACATCATTTTTAATTTTATTATTTTTGAGTAGTTCATCATTTTTGAATATTAATTAGACATACAAAATCAAATAAAATATTGATTGCAAGCTTTTTTCTAAAAGAAAAATCACTGATCACAGTACTATTTTACTTTTGGTTCAAATGAAAGTATGCTGAACATTCTTAATTTTCCTAAAAATTTGAAGTCTTGATGTTTATTTAGAAAATTCCAGTATTTTGATCATTTCTTGGAATTGTAGTGTTACTCTACTCTGAACAGATTATAACATGTCCTAGATATCATATCCACTTCTAAATTGTTTTAAGATATGCATTGTTTAGTTGCAGTGCTACCATAACAAATATTGGGCAGGATTATGTGTTTACTCTGAGGACAGGCAGCATTTTTGGAGGATAAATGAGTGAGTGTAATAGTAAAGAGATTGTGTTTTTCTTTATTCTTTTCACTGTGTTTGAAGGTCAACGTAGAGCCACTCTATTTTAGTTCCATGTCATCTTCAACAGAAAGGTTTTCTAATCGTATTTCCTAGCAGTGATATAGGCTGTCTTGGATGTGTGATGTGTAAACACACATTTAATGAAGTATTTGACAGTTGTATGCCAGAATATTACTCAGTAAAATCACTAACCCCAAACAGTCTTCTATTCAGACTGTATTTCTTCAGTTTGTAGTACTGTACACCAAAGCCAACTTGCATAATAAAAGGAAGAGAGTTATTGAGGTTCCTGGCTTTACATCCTCATTACAATCAGTTTAGTTACATTCTAATTGCTTTACATACAAGGATTCCACATAACATTTAACATGAACAAAAAGAATTTTGATGCTTTTTTAAAAATTCCGTTTGGATTGTTACTGGTTGGTAACCAGTTGAAAGAATCCTTCTTGGTTTTACTTGCAGATGTTTTAAGTGGATTGCGTTGATAAGATTCATTACAATTAGAATCATGAATACATGCTTAGCAAGGAGTTATTTGGAGACTGACTCAATAAGGGATGACATTGAGATGCCAGAGTAATAAAAACCATTCATTCAGTAAACAGTTTGTTGATACCTCCCAGGCATCAGAACTGTGCTAGGTGCTAAAGGCATTAACCAATAAAGCAGACAAAGCTCCTGCCTTCTTGGATGCTATATTCTGGTAAGAGTGGGACAGACATATAATAAACAAATAGACATAAATAAATTGAACCCAATTTCTTGCATTCTCTCATACCTAAAAAAGCACTAAAATTATTAACAGAGACATCTGTTCCTCATAATTAGCAGCAACCTTCTCCTAATATACAAGATGATTGCATATACCCTCTTTGCCAAAATCATATACACACTGACCCCTCCCTTACCTCTTGGAGCAGTCCTTCATCAATATCTGAAAGGCTGTCTCCTGGGCTATAGTCCTCAGTAAGTCTCCAAATAAAACTGAAATTTACAGTTCTGTCATTGTGCTATTTTTTCTTTTTAATTTTTTTAATTGAAGGATAATTGCTTTACAGAATTTTGTTGTTTTCTGTCAAACATCAACATGAATCAGACATAGGTATTCATATTTACCCTCCTGTTTGAACTGCCTCCCATCTCCCTCCCAATCCCACCCTTCTAGGTTGATACAGAGCCCCTGTTTGGGTTTTCTGAGCCATACAGCAAATTCCCATTGGCTATCTATTTTACATATGGTACATAAGTTTTCATGTTACTGATTCCACATAACTCACCCTCCCATCCCCTCTCCCCATGTCCATAAGTCTATTCTCTATGACTATTTCTCTACTCAGTTCAGTTCAGTTGCTCAGTCGTACTGATTCTATGTGACCCCATGAATCTCAGCACGCCAGGCCTCCCTGTCCATCATCACCTCCCAGAGTTCACTCAAACTCACGCCCATCGAGTTGGTGATGTATTCCAGCCATCTCATACTCTGTCGTCCTCTTCTCCCCCTGCCCCCAATCCCTCCCAGCATCAGAGTCTGTTCCAATGAGTCAACTCTTCGCATGAGGTGGCCAAAGTATTGGAGTTTCAGCTTTAGCATAACTCCTTCCATTGAACGCCCAGGACTGATCTCCTTCAGAATGGACTAGTTGGATCTCCTTGCAGTCCAAGAGACTCTCAAGAGTCTTCTCCAACACCACAGTTCAAAAGCATCAATTCTTCGGCACTCAGCCTTCTTCATAGTCCAACTCTCACATCCATACATGACCACAGGAAAAACCATAGCTTTGACTAGATGGACCTTAGTCGGCAAAGTAATTTCTCTGCTTTTGAATATGCTATCTAGGTTGGTCATAACTTTCCTTCTAAAAAGTAAGCTGCAATCACCATCTGCAATGACTTTGGAGCCCCCAAAATTAAAGTCTGACACTGTTTCCACTGTTTCCCCATCTATTTCCCATGAAGTGATGGGACAAGATGCCATGATCTTCGTTTTCTGAATGTTGAACTTTAAGCCAACTTTTTCACTCTCCTCTTTCACTTTCATCAAGAGGCTTTTTAGTTCCTCTCCACTTTCTGCCATAAAGGTGGTGTCATCTGCATATCTGAGGTGATTGATATTTCTCCCAGCAATCTTGATTCCAGCTTGTGCTTCTTCCAGACCAGCATTTCTCGTGATGTACTCTGCATATAAGCTATAAGCAAGGTGACAATATACAGCCTTGATGCACTCCTTTTCCTGTTTGGAACCAGTCTGTTGTTCCATGTCCAGTTCTAACTGTTGCTTTATGACCTGCATATAGATTTCTTAAGAACCAGGTTAGGTGGTCTGATATTCCTATCTCTTTCAGAATTTTCCAGTTTATTGTGATCCGCACAGTCAAAGGCTTCGGTTGCCCTGTAAATGAATTCTTCAGTACCATTTTTCTAGATTCTGTATATATGCATTAGAATATGATATTTATCTTTCTCTTTCTGACTCACTTCCCTCTGTATAATAGCTTCTAGGTTCATCTACCTCTTTAGCTCTGACCCAAATGTGTTCCTTTTAATGGTTGAGTAATATTCCATTGCATATATGTACTACCACTTCTTTGTCCATTCATCTGTCCATGGATATCTAGGTTGCATCCATGTTCCAGCTATTGTAAATAGTGCTGCAATAAAAAATGGGATACATGTGTCTCTTTCAATTTTGGTTTCCTCAGGGTATATGCCTAGAAGTGGGATTGCTGGGTCATATCGTGGTTTTATTCCTAGTTTTTTAAGGAATCTCCATACTGTCTTCCATAGTGGCTCTATCAATTTACATTCTCACCAATGGTGCAAGAGTGTTCCCTTTTCTCCACAACCTCTCCAGCATTTATTGTTTGTAGACTTTTTGATGATGGTCATTCTGACTAGTGTGAGGTGATATCTCATTGTAGTTTTGATCTGCATTTCTCTAATAATAAGCAATGTTGAGCATCTTTTCATGTGTGTGTTAGCCATCTGTATGCCTTCTTTGGAGAAATGTCTGTTTAGGTCATTTTCCCACTTTTTGATTGGGTTGTTTGTTTTTCTGGTTTTGAGTTGTATGACCTGCTTGTATGTTTTGGAAAGTAATCCTTTGTCAGTTACTTCATTTGTTATTATTTTCTCCCATTCTGGGGGCTGTCTTTTCACCTTGCTTATATTTTCTTTGCTGTGCAAAAGCTTTTAAGTTTAATTAGGTCCCACTTGTTTGCTTTTGTTTTTATTTCCATTAATTTAGGAGGTGGGTCATAAAGGACCTTGCTTTGATTAATGTCATCGAGTGTTCTGCCTATTTATTCCTCTAAGAATTTTATAGTTTCTGGTCTTACATTTATGTCTTTAATCCATTTTGAGTTTATCTTTGTGTATGGTGTTAGGAAGTAATCTAATTTCATTCTTTTACATGAACCTGTACAGCTTTCCCAGCACCATTTATTGAAGAGGCTGTCTTTGTCCCATTGTATATTCTTGCCTCCTTTGTCAAAAATAAGGTACCCAAAGGTGTATGGGTTTATTTCTGGGCTTTCTATCTTGTTTCATTGGTCTATATTTCTGTTTTTGTTCCAGTACCATACTGTCTTGATGACTGTAGCTTTGTAGTATAATCTGAAGTCAGGAAGGTTGATTACTCCAGCTCCATTCTTCTTTCTCAAGACTGCTTTGGCTGTTTGGGATCTTTTGTATTATATACTAACAATGAAAAATCAGAAGGAGAAATTGAGGAATCAATCCTATTCACCATTGCAACAAAAAGATTTAAATATCTAGGAAAAAACTTACCTAAGAAGACAAAAAAACTATACACAGAAAATCATAAAACACTGATGAAAGAAATCAAAGATGACATAAACAGATGGAGAAATATTCCATGTTCCTGGATAGGAAAAATCAATATTGTGAAAATGACTATGCTACCAAATGCAATCTACAGATTCAATGTGATCTGTATGAAATTACCTTTTCATTGTGCCTTGTTTTGTTTGTTGTTTATTCAAAACTGCAAAATATAACACATATGAAAAGCTTTAAAATGGCTGCATTCTTAATTCATTTGGATAAATTCTGGTAAACTTTGATTTTTCAATAGATTATAATTAATCTACATAAAGTAGAAACTGCCTTATTAAATTTAACATTTTAAAATTTTATATACACTGATATTTCAAACAAACCACATTATAAGACACAAGCTTGTTGGTGTTCCTGTTATTCTTTATCAAGAACACTAAAATATATTACTGAATACAATAAGCAATGAAGATATTATGTACACGTTACCTAAAAAACAAGGTAGTACATACAAAAATCAGTTAACACAATCAAACTGATTAGAACAAATTCTCACAATCGCTTGTCTTAGTTTTATTAGTCTATTTAATCACAATATCCAATCTATTACATAGAGCAAATTTCTATTTATATGAAAATTATATAAATATGTATCCTGGTAATATCTGAATCAAAAAGAAGGTGCAACTAAATGTTAATAGTTTAAAAAATAATTTTGGAGAATTTCTATTTTTGGGGAAAAAGAAAAATTCTTCTACTATTCTAGGTTCTTCTGGCTGACCTAAGAATTAAATTGACACAATACAGTGTTTGACCAAGAGTTTTATTTTCATTTTTAGAGTCAGAGGATTTGTTAACAAAAGAAACCACTCTTAAACACAGAAAAAAATTTCAATTTTTAATAGAATGTTATTTACTTATTGTAATTTCAATACACAGTCATTAGAAGAAAATAAATAGAAACAATAAGGTAAAAGTGCATGTATCACAAAGTAACAGCACTGTGCTATGCTTAGTCACTCAGTTGTGTCCAACTCTTTGCAATGCTATGAACTGTAACCTGCCAGGCTCCTCTGTCAATGGGGATTCTCCAGGCAAGAATACTGAATTGGGTTGCCATGTCCTCCTCCATAGGATCTTCCCAACCCAGGGATCAAACCCAGGTCTCCCACATTGCAGGCAGATTCTTTACCATCTGAGCTTCAGTGAATCCCAAGTAGCACACATACTACACCAAACTGAGCCAACACTTACATCCAGACTTGAACAGTTGAGAAGTCCTGAATGATAGCAGTCTAAAGTCCCAGTAGGGAAAGGTACCAGGCAATGAGACTTCAAATGGCAGTTTGAGACGGGGGTCTCACTTATAATCCTATGTTGCAGATTGATAGCAACATCAGTTTGCACACAAAAATGCAACTCTGTTTTTTCTTTAACTTTTACAATGCAATTTTTTCACCTTGTGAGCCACAAGATTCCTTAGACACTGAGGGACTGGCCAGGTTCCCAGGGCCTTAAGAAACTCCAAGACCCACTCCCTAAAGTGCTGCTTGACTCGCTGGTAACAACTGATGGCAGGCAGGCACGTAGTCCAGGGAGGGTTAAAGCAAGTTCAGAAGTTGGTCAGCATCTATTCCCCTACTTCAGAAGCCTGAACAAGACTAGATCCATTTAAATTTCCTAACAGATTTACAGGAGAAAATCAAATGAAGTTTAATAACATGAATACATAAGAGACTAACTCACCACAATGCTGAAACCTCACTTTAAATGCTGTCTTCAGCTAAAGACAAAAGGGTGCTGGGAGTAGTTCATGCACAGACAAAGGGACACAGAGAGGAATTTTAACAAACTTTGCTAGGTTCCTCTCTGTCTCCATACCTAGTTAACATTATAGTTATCTCTGATGATAGCTCCCTTCCTGGAACAGGTCCTCTATCTACATCCTTCTAGGCACTTGGGAAGAGGTCAAAGTTTCTTCCTAGCCCCTTGGGACTTAAAAATAATCAGCCTCAATTAATCCTCGGGCCAAAGAGTGACATTTTGGGATAGCAAATTCTTTCCTTCTATACTGTTTGCTTGTAGTCTTTCTATTTTAAGAAATATTTGAAGAGGCAGATCAAACTATACTTTAAAATATCAAATATATTTATGTAATTTACACTGTGACAGGGACCTTTATGAGTATTTTATATTTATTATATAATTTTAATCCATGTAACAATCTTTTGATTATAGAATCTTATTGTTATCAATATTATATACCTCTATCCAGTGAGAAAAATAGAAACCACACAAGTGTTTCAGTCAATAGATAAGATTAAATACAAAGAATTTGTTAAACAGATACTGGAGAACTGAAAAAGCATCTATGCAAACCAGAAATAATGAGTATAAGAAGCAGCTATTATTTCTAAATCTGGGAGAACTCAGGAAAGAGTTGGCATTGACAGACTCTAGAGCTTGGAAAAGAAGCCCTGCAGAGTTGGAGGAATTCTAAACTTTCAAAATTAGAAATCTCATATTAGCTAATTTACATAGTTTGTGGCATATTGATCCAAAGTCATTTGCATCCCTAAGCTTTAAATATACCAGAAAGCTTAGAGACTAACACACAGAATACTTCTCTCTCAAATCCTAAAATTGAAGATAGATAATATTCAGATGTAATTTTTATCAAGAAGAAAACTAATATATAAGTAATGTTCAATGAATAATCTTCCCTGATATGATTTTTTCTTTCTTCTCAGAAATAATGGCATAGTAAATTGGTATTTATTATTTCTATGAAGAATTTTATTATGTATGAAAACCATATGTTGCATAAACAATGTATGGTTTTATATATGAATATGTGATAATACATATATATTCATGATTGCCTGATTATACTATACATATATATATTAGAAATATCTCTCAACAGTATCCCTACATTTCAAACTTGACTTCAATCTTTATGATGTACTTTAACGTGTTTCTTTTCCCCTAGCATTTCTTGTAGCATGGTGCTGTTTTCAGTGTTGATTAGATTCCGGTTTAATTCTTTGGAAAATGCTGCATAAGTGATGCAATATATTCTTTATTACTTTTCACCATGAAGCAATGTCTGGCCATCTTATTTTTAATGATGTTAGCATTTATGAACGGGTTAAGGTGTTGCCATTTTCTCAGAGCATTATAATGTTCTCCATTAACCTTTCAACAAGTGCTCTTACAGTCACTGTTGATGGCTGTCTGAATTTAGGTAGCCTCCTGCTCTCTGGCAGGCTCATATTTATATTTCCTGACCCAGATTTGTAACCAACCATTTTCCTCCCAGGAGTCTCCATTCCTTTTAATGGAAAATTCTATTTAGAGATCACATCCTTGGTGGTGTTGTTCCTTATTGTGACTAAATGATTAATTTCTTCTCATGATTTTCAGTGACAGAAATAAGTAAAATAAATGATGTTTGTCAGGAAAATGCATCATGACTTCATTCTGGCATTTCCTACTCAGATTAAAGACTGCATATCTTGTGATGTATTTTTTTACAATTCATTTTCTTATACACACCCATAGTATATGTGTAAACATAATACATGATAATTTTTCAATAATAGCAATATTACTATTAAGAACACAGCTACTCAATACAGTTTAAGGTTTCTCCATCTTTCTCTTAGGATATTTCTTAGGTTTTACAACCAAAATACTATGTTTCAACATCATCAAAATAATTGTTAGTGATTATGCCACAGTGTGAAATACAATTGTTTTGTTTTCCTTTTGAATATTACTGTCTTTATAAATATGTAAAACTACCATGATTTAGAATAAAACCTATATAACTGTTACATTATAAAGATCCTCTTTAGTTTATCACTGCTTCTACATGTAAGCATTTGGGATGGTTTGGTTTATGTCTTCACTGTTCTTTTCAGACAACATAAATTTATATACATATATTTATGTATAACATTTTTTATACTTGAGTACATGTAGACAGTTTTTCAAATATTTTTTTTTGCCTTTTTGGACAATATATCCTGGAAATAGTGTATAGCAGTATACAGTGACTTTTTTTCCTTTTGGTAGCTACATAAAATATATTAAATTTTTTCCTCTAGGTGTATGGGTTTTTTTTTTTCAAGAATTTTATCATTACCAGTAGAGTTGCAGAGAATATTTTTGTTCATTAATATTTTCACAGTTGTCCCAGAGTAATTTGGGAGTAGATTGCTAGAAGTCAAATTTCTTGATCAAAGGGTAGAGTCTTAGATAACTCTGCTAGAAAATGCCAAACTCCTTTCCAAAGGAGTTGTACATTTTGCATATTTAACAGACATACATCAGGTTACTATGAATCCACAACCTTATATGTAGTATATATTTCCAGTTACGAATTTTTAGCAATCTGCTAAATAAGAAATTTCAGCTAATGGTAATTAATGTTAATTGCTTTGCCTTAGTTTAAATGAAGCTGAACATTTTCTCATATTTCTTTATACGTCATTTGTGTATCTTTTTCTAAGACTTGTTTGTTCATATCTTCCTCTGGAGCTTGATTGGGTTGTTGCTCTTCTCAATTTTTAGAAAATGTATCAAGCATAGTCAGAAAAAATATAGTCAGGGCACAATCAGAAAAACATAAAGTACACTAAATGGTCCACAAAGGGAGATAATGTATAAGGAGATATTTTGTCATTCATATAGAACAAAAAGTCCATATTGAGGCAATACAATGGGGAAAGCTTAGGATTATCAGAACAGAAGGGGTTAAGGGAAAGGCAATGCAGAGCAGAAAATCAAGTCTCTGTTGTTAATTCAGGAGCTCAGAAGAGGAAATTGGTTGGTCTGTTGATACAGTGCTTTCCACATTCTGTTAATTCTGAGGCTGTCTGGTGAGACTGATTCTGGAAATGCTTGGTGTAATAATTTAATTGAACCCAATACCCTGGTGGCTCAGACAGTGAAGAATCTGTCAGCAGTGCAGGAGACCCAGAGTCAGGAAGCAAACAAATATGAGACCCGGAATCAGGAAGATTCCCTGCAGAAGGGAATGGCAACTCACTTCAGTATTCTTGCCTGGAGAGTTCAATGGACAGAGGAACCTGATGGGCTACAGTCCATGGGGTTGCAAAGAGTCAGACATGACTGAGCAACTAACACTACAACCTCTCCTACTGGGGCAAGCTCACACACACACACACACACGCACACGCACACACACACACACACACACACGTAAATATGAAGGACCAAGTTCTTTCTTCTCTCTCCTGTTTTCTAGTCTCTACTTGGTTCTATATTAGTACAACTTACAAGAAACACGTCTGGCAAAGGTAGATGCATAGTTTGCAGATTGTGAATTTCAGGCTAAAGAGCATAGTCAAAAGGTAATCAAGTAAACAGGCCTCCAAAGTCAAGCAGATTTATATTAATCTGGCTAGGTGTTCGACTGTGTTTAATGTTATCACAACTGTCGGTACCAGAGATTTTAATTGTTCTCTATGGTCCTTGTTTGTGTCTCCTCTGTTGGTTTTATGGATTACTTTTACTGCTCTGCAAAGAAAGTCTATAGCTTGTATATCATTCAGCTTTAGTTCACTGTTTCTATGCTGAAGGTTTGCTGGCAGAGTGGCGATTTATGTGGAGTAGGAATGGAAGTGTCCTATACCCTGATTAAGTCAGAGGTTAATGGGATTGCATCACTGAGGTGTGTCTTCACAAGTGTTTCTGTCTCTTTTCCTAAAGTATGGCTTTTCCTCAGTTTCCACTCTCTTCATTAATATGCTACACTCTTGATAATGTCATCAGAGCACCTGTAACACTGAACTATTTTCATGTTGCACTCACCTGTCAGTCACTTCAAATCTGAGCTATGACTAATTCATCCTTACACTCCCTTGAGTTTTACGATATCAGTCAATAACACGTACCCACTAAATATTTTTGAGTTGGTATGTTAAAGAATATATTCTTCTGTGGTGGTCCAGTGGTTAAGATATCCCCTCCAATGCAGGGAGTACGGGTATGATCCTTGTTTGGAGAGCCAAGATCCCACGTGCCTTGCAGCAAAAAAAAAAAAAAAAAAAAACAAACACAAAACATAAAACAGAAGCAATGTTCTAATGACTTCAATAAAGACTTTATAAATGATCCACAAAAAAAAAAGGAATGCGTTATTTTAAATGTTTCATTATTTGACTTTTAAATTATTCAATCACATTTACCTGAGATTTACTGAATTAATATTTTCATTTTGCTTGTTTCCATTCTGAATTGAAAAAAAAAATGCTATGAAAACATCATTAATCAGAAAAAAAATAAAACATGTTTTCCACCACTGTTGTGGTGGGAGATGTGCCATTTCTTGAAGAAATTTCTCACTCAGCAACTGAAAATGAAAAGAACTTCGCATGGTCATAAGGAAATAACAAAAGAAAGAAAAGCGTGCTTCTCTGCATTAATGATTTGTTGTTGCTGGAAGATTTATTGATGCTTCTAAAAATAACATTCAATACTTGGACCATTCTATCAAAAATCTGATAACAGTACATTTTACTCTTTTCAGATATTTTCATTTGAATAGAAGTCACAATGTGCTAGAAGAAAAACACTTTTTATTCTTAACCTTGAAGCAACATGTTTGTAAAATTTTCACTACAACTGTTTTGTTAGCAAAGCATTTATCTAAGCTAGAATTTCAGGCAATCTCTTGAAATATCATAATGGTTAGAATGCTGCTGCTGCTGCTAGATCGATTCAGCCATGTCCGACTCTGTGCGACCCCAGAGATGGCAGCCCACCCGGCTCCCCCATCCCTGGATTCTTCAGGCAAGAATACTGGAGTGGGTTGACCTTTCCTTCTCCAACGCATGAAAGTGAAAAGTGAAACTGAAGTCGCTCAGTCGTGTCTGACTCCTAGCGACCCCGTGGACTGCAGCCTACCAGGCTCCTCCATCCATGGGATTTTCCAGGCAAGTGTACTGGAGTGGGTTGACGTTGCCTTCTCCAATGGTTAGAATAGTAAAGTCAAATTCCGCTACAGATTTGATTGTCTCCAAAGCTTGTCATGCTTTCAGAACAACTTAAAGCATCTTTAAAAGAGGATAAAATTAAAAGATTCAAACAAAAAGAAGAAAGAAAAATAGAAACAAATTTGATATTTTAACCAACCTGCAGATATTATTAAAACCAAATATTCTTTTTCATTTGATAGATCTGAAAGGCAATACTTTCAGAGGAAACGAAAGGACATTTTATCTCCTTTTCTAAAATATTAACTCCATAGTCGTTTAAATGCATTTCTGTCACTTACAGCTTTGGGATAAAGTGTTTTGTCAGGAGAACCTATTAATAGAGAAATGGATGATCTCTTGGTGATGTTACAATGAATTAAAGAATAATTTGACTGCTCTTAGTTTAGAATAAAAACAAGGATAAGAACAGGTGATCAGCAGTTGCTGTCTCCTTTCTCTGCTTCTCTTTCCTTGTTTTCTCATCTCCCTTGTCTTGGAAATCCAGAGATGCTTTATATGCAGCAGGTCACATAGAGAAACTTCATGTTAAATTCATTTATTACCAGCAGAAATATTTTCCTTCCAGAGAAATATATATTTTAAAAAATCTAAGACTGAATTTAAAAAAGAAACTCTTTATATGCATATTGAGAATTTTCAGGAAAAGAGTGGAAACACTTGCAAGGAAGGGATTTTTACGAGCTATGATTGCTTTTACTTGGCCACTAAAATGCAAAACTAGTGAGTTTCTCAAATGAGGAGTATTGCATATATAGGCAGAACATAAAATGGAAAAATGTAAATTAGTTTCTTTTCCCCAATATAAGAGACAGAAGCATCCATAGTGGTAGGGGTACTTATGGTAATATAAAAGAAAGGCAAATTTAAGTCAGGCTACCAATATTTCTTTCTTTCTTTCTTTTTTACATTTCTTTTTTCATTATTATTTTACTTTACAATACTGTATTGGTTTGCCACACATCAACATTAATCCGCCACGGGTGTACACGTGTTCCCAGTCCTGAACCCTCCTCCCACCTCCCTCCCCATAACATCCCTCTGGATCATCCCAGTGCACCAGTCCCAAACATCCTGTATCCTGCATCCAACCTAGACTGGTGATTCATTTCTTATATGATATTATACATGTTTTAATGCCATTCTCCCAAATCATCCCATCCTCTCTTTCTCCCACAGTCTAAAGGACTGTTCTATACATCTGTGTCTCTTTTGCTGTCTCACATACAGGGTTATCGTTACCATCTTTCTAAATTCCATATTTCAAAATGGATAGTGACAAAAAAAATTGACAGTCACCATCATGTTTCAAAAGATTAATAATATACTTCATGAAATATATAAAAGTTATTTCTTGTGCATTAAAATGCATCAGAAACATATAGCTATATAATCCTTTTAATAAAATTTGACATTCCTATGCCTT
This sequence comes from Ovis canadensis, assembly GCF_042477335.2. Lineage (NCBI taxonomy): Eukaryota > Metazoa > Chordata > Mammalia > Artiodactyla > Bovidae > Ovis > Ovis canadensis. The sequence continues at coordinate 28,946,801 of NC_091269.1, read as the reverse complement.
CAGCTATGTAGGCAAACTCTATCCTCTCCAAAGTTCTATGGCCCAATGTTGAATTATTTTTAATTTTCATTAGTGACAGGAATAGTAATAGCAATATCTAATTTCCTGAGTGCTTACTCTGGCTCAGACAGAGGGATGAGGGACTTAGACATGATTTTCTTTAATTATCACAAGACCACTTCAAAATACATACTATATATTTTTCACTCTTTAAAAAGTTAATCTTTGAAAAGATTCACCTGCAACAGTTCACATAGTTTTTAAAGACAATATCAAACCTGAATCTCATTCCAAAGTCCAGTCTTGTATTTATGTTGAATAATGATAATTAACATTTGCTATGATGAACTCAGGCAATTTCAAGGCATTTAATGGACTTAAAAATCTAAAGGGTATCAAATTACATATTGTATGGTTTTAGTGTTAAATGAGTTGTTCTATATTTCATGTATAACTAAATACTGGTTTTTTTCCCATGCTTAATCATTTTCTATTTATGATAGAATTTCTAATTTTTACTACCTGTAACTGAATCACTTGATATTGTGTTAATATTTATGTATATTTTTCTCTCCTTAGCCTATAATGGCAATGACCTTAAGGCTCATTATTTTATTCTGCATATTGCCAAGTAGAGTATCTTACAAAAGCAAATTCTCATTTCTTAATTTAAAACAAAGAAGAATGGACTATTAGAGTAGGATTTTACTGGTAAAGTTCTGTAGTTCAGTAGTTTCAATGTAAGTCTTGTTTTAAATGGTTAATTGAGTTGTCAATGCTAGTGAAAATTACAAAGAATTTGTTGTTTTCCTGCGTGTGCATTTATAATGATAAACTAAAAGCAGAAAGCATGTGTTTAAAATTGGATGATGTTTAATTGGTTTAAAGATATTCTAAATGGCAAACAGAAAAATACCATTAAAACATGTAATTCTTATGTATATTTTTCTACCCAGAAACATTTAGATTTAATAAAATTGGACACACAAATAAATAAAAATTAAGTTTGTATTGATTAATTTTGACATACTTGAAAATATATGTCTGATGTGTTTTACATTTTAACATGAAAGCAGGTATTAAAAGGAAAGTATAATATGTATATTACACAGCAAAAAATTTAGTGATGCTGAAGACAAATGCAATTTTTGAAAAGGATATTATAGAGACCACTGAAAGACTATTTCCTGTTAATAATAATTAGTGCCTTAATAACAATTCCAGTGGGCATAAGGATAGTAACATACACACATAATTAGTTTGTTAATTTCTTCTAAAATTCTATCTATATCTTAGAATCTTCTGGGCTTTTTAAATTCAAATATAATTGACACAATATTATATTAGGCAAGTGTACAACATTGTGATTCAATATTTTATAGATTATACTTCATTTGAAGTTATTACAAAATAATGGCTATAGTTCCCTGTGCTGTGCAATATACCCTTGTTATTTATATATTTAATATATAGTAGTTTTTATCTCTTAATCCCATACCCTTAGCTGGCCTCTCTCTCCTTCTCTCTTACCAATGGTATCCACTAGTTTGTTCTCTATACTGTAGGTCTGTTTCTGTCTTGTTATATCCATTTGCTTTATTTTTTAGTTTCTACATATAAGTGATGACATATTTTTGTCTTTCTTTGTCTGACCTGTTTTATTAAGCATAATACTTTCTAGGTTCATCCAATATTTTGCACATGGCACAATTTCATTTGGCTGAGTACCATTCTATTATAAATTGGTCTATGTGTGCATATATATATATATATATATAAATATATTGGTGTGTGTATATATACATATATATACTATATATTGGTATATATATATATATATATCTACACATATACACATATAGTACAAATACATATATACACCACATCTTCTATATCCACTCATCTGTTGATGAACACTTGGATTGCTTATATTGTTGGCTATTGTAAATAACACTGCTGTGAATACTGGAGTGCAGGATCTTATTAATTTTAATACTGAAGCAACTATTAAACCTGCATTTTATTTTACCATTAATTCCATAAAGATGGATTCCACACCCTTCATCTATAAGTAAAGAAAATGCTTCCCTTTATTTTAAAATCTAATTTTTTCCTCTTGATTCTAGACTCAATGAATCTGTTTTGGTCCATCTTGTTTTGTTTTGTTTTTTTCTCATTTTTCCATAAAATTCTATGTACCTTATTTTTTACAATCCTGCTCTCATTTAACTTGCTTTTTGAGCACTTTTATATTATCCATATACTATTTTGCATTTAAATTTAATGCTGAAGTGGAATTCATAACAATTAACATTCAATTATATATTTCTCATTCTTTCACAAAGAATTCAAATGTTTACATATTCTCTTGTCATAGTTTATTCTCAACTCTTCCCAAAAGGCAATGAGACACTATTATGATCAATGCATATCTGTATCTATAAATGTAGATATCCCATTTTATATATTATGCTCCTTTTTTCACTTAATAAAATATCTCAAAGATGGAGATCTTGTATTGGTACTACATATACATATTCTACAATAGGACCAAAGGGAAGGACCCACATAGGAGATAAATAAATGAATATATTTTGAATTGATATAGCCATTTCAAATAATCTTTCCCCCATGATCTTTAATTCCACAACATTAAATAATATTTTAGATCAGTTTGATAAATGATTTCTGTCAAATCTTTGTATATCTTGCATAAAAGGTATTAGGAGGCAAGTTGACAGGTGTCCAGAATTTCAAAATTAGGAAATCCTTAAAATTGAAATTGTTATAGCAATTCATAAGAAATACAATGACTTATTAGAAGCTTTATTCAAGTATCTAGTTAAGTGAAGATCCAAGAATCAGAATGTGTTCCTTAAGAATAAATACTCCAAAGCATATTCAATTGTGAGATATTACACTTGGAAATCATGGCCCTATTTTTAATATAATGAATGCTGAATTTAGCTAGAACATTTGTTAGATTTGTTAGATTTCTCACTGGAAAACTTTAATATTTGTCTTTCTTACAATATGCTTCACTAATTTAATAGGCAGTTCCTATGAATAGGTTCTTTTCCTATGAATGTTTTTAGGATATTAATGAATAGGTCCGTATCAGCATGAGGGCATTTAATAAGGAACATTGTCTTTGACCTCATTCTATTCAATGGCTTTTATTTTCAATAAATTTCAATATATTATTTTCAATCAATTATTGATTAGATAGTGAAGGTAGGAAACATAATAGTAAGTGGGCTATGTCTCAGAAAAGAAAAGAACAATGTAAAGGAGAAGAAATTTGTGTGAAGGAGATCAGAGATCATGAAGCCCTGATCTATGTGGCTTAGGATCCTTTAACCTTTTCAATTTCAGTATGTTTTAAAGAAATCATTTTGTGGCTTTTTTCTTACTTTTATAGTAGCGTATCATGTCACCTAAGCATTATTCAAAAGAAGCCTTTCTATCATAAAAGAGTCCCCATTTGTTTAAAAGTGTAGAGTCATGGATTGTAATGTTGCATCATTCCTGTGGACATTTTCTCCCTAAGTTTAGTGAACACTGTTACACTTATTTTGAAATACAGATATACTCACAAAATTGAAGCATTTTTGACTTAGTAATCAGCAGCTGATAATGGATAATATTCCATATGAAGCTCAGAATCCATATTCTCTGAATATTGGCTTAGTCAAAGACCTAGCAATTGGATGTTACACTTCTAGGTTTATATCAAGCAGAAAGCCATGCACAGTGTACCAAAATATACAGAATCACTCGGTATAGCTGCAAAAAACTTGAAAACTGTTCTTGTAACTGCAAAATATAACAAAAATGGCAAGATATTGTTATATATTCACATGATGTAATATGATACAGCAAGGAAAATGTAATAACTAAGATTACATTTAACCAATATAGAAGAACATTCAGTTCAGTTCAGTTCATTTCAGTCGCTTAGTCGTGTACGATTCTTTGTCACCCCATGAACTGCAGCATGCCAGGCCTCCCTGTCCATCACCAACTCCCAGAGTTCACTCAAACTCACATCCACCAAGTCGGTGATGCCATCCAGCCATCTCATCCTCTGTTGTCCCCTTTTCCTCCTGCCCCCAATCTCTCCCAGCATCACAGTCTTTTCCAATGAGTCAACTCTTCACATGAGGTGGCCAAAGTACTGGAGTTTCAGCTTTAGCATCATTCCTTCCAAAGAACACCCAGGGCTGATCTCCTTCAGAATGGACTGGTTGGATCTCCTTGCAGTCCAAGGGACTCTCAAGAGTCTTCTCCAACACCACAGTTCAAAATCATCAGTTCTTAGGCGCTCAGCTTTCTTCATGGTCCAACTGACATCCATACACGACTAATGGAAAAACCATAGCCTTGACTAGACAGACCTTTGTTGGCAAAGTAATCTCTCTGCTTTTGAAAATGCTATCTAGGTTGGTCATAACTTTCCTTCCAAGGAGTAAGTGTCTTTTAATTTCATGGCTGCAATCACCATCTGTAGTGATTTTGGAGTCCCCCCCCAAAATTCTGACACTGTTTCCACTGTTTCCCCATCTATTTCCCATGCTTTAAGCCAACTTTTTCACTCTCCTCTTTCACTTTCATCAAGAAGCTTTTTAGTTCCTCTTCACTTTCTGCCATAAGAGTGGTGTTATCTGCATATCAGAGGTTATTGATATTTCTCTTGGCAATCTTTATTACAGCTTGTGCTTCAGCCAGCCCAGCGTTTTTCATGATGTACTCTGCATATAAGTTAAATAAGCAGGGTGACAATATACAGCCTTGATTTACTCCTTTTCCTATTTGGAACCAGTCTGTTGAACATTAGATATGTAGTTATTCATGAAAGTAAAGTGCAGAATATTTCACATAATTAGATGGTTTTATATTATGCTAAAACAAAAGTAAACAGTATTATTGGTAAACATATATGTGTAGGTGATGAAACTATAAGCCATGGCTTACAAACTATAAAAAATAAGTTTAAAAAGTAATTCTATTAGTCCTAGAAGAAATAATAGAGCAACTATTTCAACATTTGCAGATCTATAAGTAGAAGTTAGTTTCTCATTTAATTCTAAATGGCAGAGCTAACATCGATGAGAAGGGATTATGGGAACTTAAATTTTGATTCAGTACAGTGGAATTTTCTAAAAAGCAGAGCTTTCTGAAGAAGAAATGAACTGTCCATTTAAACCTTGATTTTTCTGTCTCTGAATGTGTTTAGGCAGCATTTGGATTGCCGCTTGTCTGAGACTATACACAGGAATCTGCATACCATATTTGAGACTGAATTAGATACTTTCTAAGCATCAGTTGATATCTTTTCAAAAAATTAAATTTCAAGAACTTGATTATTTTTAATTAAAAAACACTTCAGTTGTCAAAATACAGTGCAATCTCAAAACTTTCCTTGCAACGTTTAAAAATTATGTGAACTATTAATTAAAATTTACCCAAAATTTTGGAAAATAGTAAAGTGTGGTTAAACATTATACCTCTTTATAGAAATATATAATGACCTTGAAATGGGAATATGTTTTTAAATATTAGAAATAGAATTCATAAAGACATTGAATAAGGCTAATAATAGCAGATGCATAAGGCAAAAGTGGCAAGAGTCTGGCTGCAGTAAAGCTTCTAATCCTTTTCACTGCATGAGTTTTCTCTGCTGTGTTCTCAAGTAATCCCTGTTAAAAATCAGATTGACAGAAATGAGCACCACCGTTCTAAATGCTAATCTGTCTCCTTCTTTGTCCAGGGCTCCACTTATCTCAGCATGGTGTATCCTTACTCAGCCAGCCCCTGTCGGCCTTCTCCAGATTTTAGTCAGCTATTGGCACTTGGCTCTTAGTGATTTGGCTTCAGAGGAACTTTCCATGCAATACTGGAGAGTTAATTTAACCTTGATCACGTTTATCATAATGTTTTGTTGTTGGCTTAGTTTATCCCCGGGGATAGAGTTGTTACTGATAACTCTATTCACAATCATCAACAGATTATACCACACGAAAAGTATGTTTGAAGTAACATTAACCATCTTCTGCCATACCTAAATTTCTTGAAAACTCAAAAAGATGCACCATCTACCCTCATATTTGTTATAGCAATATCTGAAAACAAAAATAGGCCTTCTTGATGTCATAGGTTATTAATATTAAATGTTTTGATCAGTATTTTCCCTCTGTACTTATATTTACTTTTTACACTGTGACAATTCCTTTAGAAGAGTCGTATTTTATTTTAAAGTATATTTTAAGCACTTAGTTCAAGGTAAAAAAAAAAAATGTAAATGCTTAGTGTGCTTTTTTTCTTTCATTTGTTTCCCAAAAAAAGAAAGCTTTTAAAGGAGGATGGCTGAGGTATATATTAGCAATTTAACCCTAATTAGTATTTTTTGCTTGTAAGATCTTGGTTTCCATAGAATTATCCTTTTAGTGACTTTTCTCAGGGCTACAAAGTTCATTTGAGAAATACGATATGAAGGAGCTTTAAAATATAAGTGTGTGTATGTGTGTGTGTGTGTATGTGTGTGTGTATGTGTGTGTGTGTGTGTGTGTGTGCGCACTCACTCAGTTGTGTCCAACTCTTTGGAACCCTATCATCTGTAGCCCATCAGCTTTTTCTACTAGTGGAATTTCCTAACCAGGAAAACTGGAGTGGATTGTCATTTTCTACTCCAGTGTATCTTCCCAACCCAGGAATCTTGCATCTCTGGCAGTGGCAGGCAGATTCTTTACCCTATGTCACCTGGGAAAGGTGAATACCTAAACTTCCATGTGTTTCAAACTGAAATAATAATCTAGTACTGAAAGTGAAAGTGAAAGTGAAGTCACTCAGTTGTGTCCAACTCTTTGCGACCCCATGGACTGCAGCCCATCAGGCTCCTCCGTCCATGGGATTTTCCAGGCAAGAGTGCTGGAGTGGATTGCCATTGTACTGAAAGGTACATCCAAACTAGCAGCAATGAATCCATAATGTATCCATGATGTCAGATAACTAATATTAGAATGAACATTAAGTTTTATTTTTTTGTGTTCTAAGGCTTTACACAATTCCTGAAAAACTATTTTAATAATAAATAAACTAAATAAACATTTTACTTTGTCTGAGAAATAGAAAATATTGGGAATAGTTAACAAATCAAACTAAGAAATAATTACTGATAACTCTTATGTATAGTGGGGCTTCCCCGGTGGCTCAGATGGTAAATAATCCACTTGCAATGTGGGAAGCCCAGGTTCCATTACTAGGTCAGGAAGGTCCCTGGAGAAGAGAATGGCTATCCACTTCTGTGTTCTTGCCTGGACAATTTTATGGACAGAGGAGCCTGGCAGACTACAGTCCATGTGGCCACAAAGAATTGGACACAACTGAGACTAACACTTTCATTTTTCACTTTCCCTTTTTTATGTATAATGGTAAATGTGTTGATTAATAAAACATCCTGTGTGTACATGTGTGTTCAGTTGCTAAGGCACATCCGACTCTTCTGCAGTCCCTTGAACTGTAACCAGCCAGGCTTCTCTGTCCATGAGATTTCTCAGGCAAGACTATTCGAGTGGGTTGCTATTTCCTTCTCCAGGGGATCTTCCTGACTCAGAGATCAAAACCCATATCTCCTGCATAGGCAGGTGGATTCTTTACCACTGAGCCACCAGGGAAGCCCTGTGTGTGTGTGTGTGTGTGTGTGTGTGTGTGTGTGTGTGTGTGTACTTTTAAGAATTAAATGCTTTTTAAATGAAGATATAATTTTCTTATTTATAGTGACAGAAATTGATTATTTTACAATGTAGTGATCTCCTAAGATTTAAAAACTAAGTAAATAAAACATTATCAGATCATGTCACGTATGATTTTAGACAATATTACATTTTTATTTAAGCCAAAAAGCAGAATTCTAGGCAGGGCTAATTCCCTCTGTAAAGAAGTAAGTTTAGTTTTAAAATGATTTTTATCCAACACTTAAGAATGATAAAATTTTGATTAAAATTTATTAAAGTTTTTGCTACAATGATTCAAAAAGAGACATTCAAAATTCTAAAATCTACCCAAAAGAATAAAATCTGATTACTTTTTTTAAGGCTTTGCAGTATATTATGGGGCTTCCCAGGTTGCTCCAGTGGTAAAGAGTTCACATGTCAAAGCAGAAGACACAAGAGGCTCAGGTTCAATCCCAGGGTTGGAAAGATCCCCTAGAGTAGGAAATAGCAACCCACTAGATATTCTTGCCTGGAGAATACCATGGACAGAGGAGCCTGGCAGGCTACAGTCCATGAGGTTGCAAAAGACTCAGATAGAACTTAGCAACTAAAACAACATCAAATTATTTTGAAACCCAGGGAACAATGGAAGAAACTAGATGAAAGACAAAGGTCTTTGAAGATAAGGTGTACAGCTAATTCTCCAAGATTAAAAAGAAATAAGGGGTGTGTTTATGTTAATTTATGCAGGAACTAAGGAAAACTATGTGGTGTCATCAACTCAGTGGACATGAGTTTGAGCAAGCTCTGGGAATTGGTGATGGACAGGGAAGTCTGGTGTGCTATAGTCCATGGGGTTGCAAAGAGTTGGACACAACTGAGCAACTTGAACTGAACACATGTGGGTTTTTATTTTATAATTCAAATTTTAAAAATAAACTTTAATTTTTAAAAATAAACGACAATTATATTTCCAAAAGAGTATAATAGGTTTTTGTAGTCCACCAGGCTTAATCAGCAGCATTTTCTTACTGCTCCTGTCCATAACCATTTATGATTAAATAGTGCATGTATCATTTAAGGGATAGGGCAAATGGTGGATAAGGTGGGAGGTAAATAGAAAGCTCACAAATAGCCCTTCACTTAAAAACAAAAACAAAAAACAGGGGCAACATCTAGGATGTAATGTAACAGTCCTGTGCTTCCATAAAAACATCCAAAAAAATCCAGCAAAACATTCTATGAATAAAGTTTGTTAGAACTCTGGAAAGCAGTCAGAGGTTTACAGGAACCAAGACAGTACTGAATCAATACAAAGACAACTTCAGATAGTACAGAATCCTTGTGACCTTATTGTTGTTGCTGTTCAGTCACTCAGTTGTGTCCAACTCTTCACAACCCCATGGACTAAAGCACACCAGGCTTCCCTGTCCTTCACTATCTCCTGGAGTTTGCTCAAACTCATGTCCATTGAGTCGATGATGCCATCCAGTCAACTCATCCTCTGTTGCCCTCTTCTGCTTGTGACCTTGTACTTGTTCTTTTTCCAACCCCATCCCTCACTTAGTGATGACCTTAAGAATGGAAGCCTGTGTTTCCAGCATGAGATGCTGGTCACTGGTTCTGAAGGGAACAGAACCAACCTTATATTCAATAAATTGTGCTTGTCTGTTCTACTCTTGTCTGGGGGTGACTTAAGAGGTGATTCTAAGAGTTTATTTTGTTTCAGCTAACTCAGAATCCACAAAGATTGAAAAAGTGTTAAGAATTCCTTGAAAACAAAATAAGACAAAAAGCCACTTGCAGCTCCTGGAACAAGTATTGAAGTTTAGGCAAATAAGAGCTCTGAAAGCCTGAGGGGAACATAGGGAAGAAAGTGTCTTTGGGAAATGAAGGCACTCAAAAACACTTGTATATACAGAGGAATTAACAAAACCATATGCATGCCCAAAGTAGGATACTTTTTCATAAAAGACCAGAAAGACACTAAGTTTTCACCAATGGCTGGCTGATCTCTGGACTCAGTGAAAGCAAGAATTGAAAGCTAAGGTGGATTTGTAAATAAAAAATTGACTGGCTATCTCTAACTCCATCCATGTTGCTGCTATATTTAAAATGAATAACCAACAATGCCCTACTCTATAGCACAGGGAACTCTGCTCAATGTTAGGTGGCAACCTGGATGGAAGGGGAGTTAAAGGAGAAGAATACATGTCTGTGTGTGACTAAGTCCATTTGCTGTACACCTGGAACTTTCACAACATTGTTAACCAGCTATACTCCATTACAAAACAAATAGCTTAAAAAAAAAAAAATAGGCTGGTTAAGTGGCCAAGCACAGAGTCAATTTTCAGGGACTAGAAAGGTTTGATTATTATTTTTCTTTTCCATATATTGATCTTTTTATGGCTCCTGGTATTGATTAAAATCTTTATCAAAACACTAGCTGGACACAAGCTCCAAAACAAAGAATTCAGAGGCCACATATGACAGAGAACATAGACGTCACAAAAATAGTTCAGAAACATACATCCACAGAGCAAAGTGAGACACAAAACAAACACCGAGGAGAGGAAATAATCTGATTTTTAGTTACTGCCTTATAATATTCAAAAGATCAAGTTTTCAATAAACATCGGAAAGCATAAAATGAAACAATAAGGGTATTCAGAGAAAAAAATAACATAAATGCCCCTGTGGAAATAAACATTGAACTTAAATCAGCTATCTTAAATATGCTCAAAATCTAACAGAAACCATGGAGAGAGTTAAAGGAAGCCAAGGGAATGAAGTGTGAACAAATAGGGAATTTCAATAAGGAGATATAAAGTATAAAAAGAAACTAAATAAGAACCTGGAGCAGAAAAGTACAATAATTGAAGTGAAAATCTTACCAGAGAGTTTCAAGAACATGTTTGCTTAAGTAAAAGAAAGAATCCATGAATTTGAAGATAGGTGAGTTGAAATTATTTACTCCAAAGTGCAAAAAGAAAAAAGAAAGAAGTAAAATGAACCACGCCTAGGATAGACCATCTAATATAACAACACACACATTTAATCTGAGAAGAGGAGTAAGATAAAAATGAAGAAAGAATATCTGAAAAATAATGGCAGAATTTCACATCCTGGAATATGAAGATAAGTGGGCCTTAGGAAGCATCACTACGAAGATAGTGGAGGTGATGGAATTCCAGTTGAGCTCTTTCAAATCCTAAAAGATGATGCTGTGAAAGTGCTGCACTCAATCTGGCAACAAATTTGGCAAGCTCAGCAATGGCCACAGGACTGGAAAAGGTCAGTTTTTCATTCTAATCCCTAAGAAAGGCAATGCCAAAGAATGCTCAAACTGCTACACATTGCACTCATCTCGCACACTAGCAAAGTAATGCTCAAAATTCTCCAAGCCAGGCTTCAGCAATACGTGAACTGTGAACTTCCAGATGTTCAAGCTGGTTTTAAAAAAGGCAGAGGAACCAGAGATCAAATTGCCAACATTTGCTCAATCATTAAAAAAGCAAGAGAGCTCCAGAAAAAAAACATCTATTTCTGCTTTATTGACTATGCCAAAGCCTTTTACTGAGTGTATCACAATAAATTGTGGAAAATTCTTAAAGAGATGGGAATGCCAGTCCACCTGACCTGCCTCTTGAGAAATCTGTATGCAGGTCAGGAAGCAATAGTTAGAACTGGGCATGGAACAACAGACTGGCTTCAAATAGGAAAATGAGTATGTCAAGGCTGTATATTGTCACCCTGCTTATTTAATTTATATGCAGTGTACATCATGAGAAATACTGGGCTGGCTGAAGCACAAGCTGAAATCAAGATTACCAGGAGAAATATCAGTAACATGAGATATGCAGATGACACCATCTTTATGGCAGAAAGTGAAGAAAAACTAAAGAGCCTCTTGATGAAAGTGAAAGAGGAGAGTGAAAAAGTTGGCTTGAAGTTCAACATTCAGAAAACTAAGATCATGGGATCTGGCATGACTTCATGGCAAATAGATGGAGAAACAGTGGAAACAGTGACAGACTTTATGGGCCCCCAAATCACTACAGATGGTGATTAAAGCCACACGGTGCAACACACTGCAGGGGTGACTGCTTGGAGTTCTGAGATCAATGAATTGGTTACTACCAAGTACGTTTTCCATAGCTGCATTGTAGAATTTCTTGAGTCAAACAAAAGCAAAGTGTTAAGAATCACACTGTCAAAATGAGTCAACTGTCAAAGCTAATTGCTTGAGGGGTTTGAACATAATGGATCTAGTTAACTTTTTCTATTATACTTCATAAGCATAAAAAGAAAAATTAATGTATCACATTTGTATATGTATCTGTCTTTTAGGTTAGACTTCAGTTTACCTATGAGGATGATTCTTAAGGATATATTGTATGAAAGTTGTTGTAAAAAATAGTTTTTGTTTAGCAAGTACACATATATAGAAAGTAATTAATAGGCCAGTACATACATGGTACAATTTTGGCTGACTAGAACTCTTGTTACCTGGAAGAAACCAAGAAATTGTATTCACATAAGGAAAAGCTGATACTTTCAATGTTATTTTTGATTGACGTAATCTGTTATCTACTGCAGAACTCACTAACTTGACATAAATTATGGATCAAAAACCAACTTCCAACATATGTTTATTTAACTAAACGTAAAAAAATAGCAGTTCATAAATGATACTGGTTGACTAGGAAAGTAGTAGATATTTTTTTATTTAAAAGAAGTAATAGAAATTTTCAACAATAAATTTTAAAATTAACATATACATGTAAATCCTGAATTAACAGATTTTTATTTCTAGATTTTTGTTAATATTTAAATACACAATACTCAAAAAAGAAGATTGACCAAGAAGGCAATCCTCCTAGGACACTAATATCACTTACTCCCATACTTTCCAGAGGTTAGTTGTAAACAAATGTTTATTAATGCAGAAACTCATACAGAGACAAGTGTCTTTCCCTTTTCCACTTTTCTGTATTCTGTTCTATTCTCACAACTCACAAATGTTCTGAATTATTTTCCAGATATAATTTGTCAGATATACTTCCCCCAAGCATTAAAATTTCAATAAAGACATACATTTTTTTCAAAAATAAAATTTAAAAATAAATATACAGTACTCAGAACTTTGTTTTTTTCATTAATTCTTTTTTCTTTTTTTACTTTACAATGCTGTATTGGTTTTGCCATACATTGACATGAATCCACCACAGGTGTACATGAGTTCCCAACCCTGAATCCCCCTCCCACCACCCTCCCCATATCATCTCTCTGGGTCATCCCAGTGCACCAGCCCCAAGCATCCTGTATCCTGCATTGAACCTAGACTAGCAATTCATTTCTTACATGATAGTATACATATTTCAATGCCAGTCTCCCAAATCATCCCACCCTCTCCCTCTCCCTCTGAGTCCAAAAGTCCATTCTTTATATCTCTTTTGCTTCTCGCCTAGAGGGTTATCATTACAATCTTTCTAAATTCCACATATATGTGTTAGTGTACTGTATTGGTGTTTTTCTTTCTGGCTTACTTCACTCTGTATAATCGGCTCCAGTTTCATCCATCTCATTAGAACTGATTCAAATGTATTATTTTTAATGGCTGAGTAATACTCCATTGTGTATATGTACCACAGCTTTCTTATCCATTCATCTGCTGATGGACATCTAGGTTGTTTCCATGTCCTGGCTATTATAAACAGTGCTGTGATGAACATTGGGGTACATGTGTCTCTTTCAATTCTGGTTTCCTCGGTGTGTATGCCCAGAAGTGGGATTGCTGGGTCATAAGGCAGTTCTATTTGCAATTTTTTAAGGAATCTCCACACTGTTCTCCATAGTGGCTGACCTAGTTTGCATTCCCACCAACAGTGTAAGAGTGATCCCTTTTCTCCACACCCTCCCCAGCATTTATTGCTTGTAGACATTTGGATCGCAGCCATTCTGACAGGTGTGAAATGGTACCTAATTGTGGTTTTGATTTGCATTTCTCTGATAATGAGTTAGATATTGAGCATCTTTTCATGTGTTTGTTAGCCATCTGTATGTTTTCTTTGGAGAAATGTCTACTTAGTTCTTTGGCCCATTTTTTGATTGGGTCATTTATTTTTCTGGAATTGAGCTGCAGGAGTTGCTTGTATATTTTTGAGATTAGTTGTTTGTCAGTTGCTTCATTCGCTATTATTAGTACTCAGAACTTTTACATACAGTTTGCAAGAACCACACAAATTTATATTAGAACATTTTGTCTTTAATATACATAGCCCTATAACTTGTATTTTAATGAGAAATATTTGAAATTACTTTGACAGTAATATGAAGATTCAGTAGCAAAATGTCTGAGCTCAGTTTTCTAGAGGGTAGTGATGTCCTTCTAATTTCATTGTTTTTATTCCCATACTCAATGAAAACACAGAAGTGTTGGAAGATAAAGCATTTTCACTACCCCATGCTACTGTGTGCTCTGGATCCATCTATAGAAAGGAGATGCTTATTCTAAAAATACTTTCTGAAGATTATGATAATCTCCCCTCTTTTTTTTTTGTTTCAGTAGGGTTCACAGATTCTGTGATTCATAAATGGTTTTAAAGGTTTCAAAAACTTCTTGATGTTACATGTAGAAATGTCTGAAAATCCTCTTTTCTTTGAGAGGTCCTATTATCACATTTTCAAAGAGGTTGTGACTACTAAATATTGACAAAAACAATTGATCAAAAGAAATCTGATCTAGACATTCAGTTCAGTTCAGTTCAGTCTCTCAGTGGTGTCCGACTCTTTGCGACCCCATGAATTGCAGCACGCCAGGCCTCCCTGTCCATCACCAACTCCCAGAGTTCACCAAGACTCCTGTCCATCGAGCCCGTGATGCCATCCAGCCATCTCATCCTCTGTCATCCCCTTCTCCTCCTGCCCCCAATCCCTCCCAGCATCAGAGTCTTTTCCAATGAGTCAACTCTTCACATGAAGTGGCCAAAGTACTGGAGTTTCAGCTTTAGTATCATTCCTTCCAAAGAAATCCCAGGGCTGATCTCCTTCAGAATGGACTGGTTGGATCTCCTTGCAGTCCAAAGGACTCTCAAGAATCTTCTCCAACACCACAGTTCAAAAGCATCAATTCTTCGGTGCTCTGCCTCTTCACAGTCCAATTCTCACATCCATACATGACCACAGGAAAAACCATAGCCTTGACTAGACGGACTACAACAGTACTATTCAATATCTCTCTGTAGTAGACTTTTAGAAACAGGAATAACTGGATCCACCCCTCACACCACACACAAAAGAGTTACCCTGAATGTATCAAAAATCTAAACACTAAAGCCCTGCAAATTTTAGAAGAAAATAAATTTGAAAATGAATGTTAATTCTCTTATAACATAGGTACGATGGAAAGTATTTTACCTATGACTTAGAAATCTAGATGCAATAAAAAAATTAAGTCCAACCACTTAGAAAGGGGGAAGAAGTTTGGAATAGGAAAAAAAAAAAAAACTAACCAAAACCAAAAATCAACAAATAGGAGCAACAATTTACAGCTTTTGTCATAAAAAGATTAATATCTGGAAATATTAAGAATCTAAAAACAGAAGATCATGAAAGAACAGAAGTTCAATAAAATAGAAGTTGGGAAATATGAAAAAATAATCTTAAGAATATATAAACATGACACTTAAACCCAGGAAACTATTCTCACCTTGACCCCTAATATATAAAGCAAGCAATGCTATTATAATTTTTCACCTATTATTTTATCAAAAATTGTATCACCTATTATTTTATCAAATTCAAAGTGTGATACAATACTCTGTTGGTATGGAGAAACAGACATATGTTAATATTCATGCATGTACACATAATATGGAAGTTAAAAAGTAAGAAGAAATTGTCAAAAATACATTTAAATGGAATAAAAAGTTTTAAAATCCACAATTTGCAGTCATCCTACTAATAACCAACTCACAGAAGTATCATTAATTTCTGCTAAAATTAAAGGGCAATTGTTTTTAGCATCTATTCTCAGATTACTCATTTATCATAAAAGGAATAAAACTTTTAACAGTGGGAAATTGAATAGTTAACACCTTATTAGCTGAGTGGACAGAGTTAATATCACTGATAAAGAATCAAGCTGACATCATGCTCCTAATAAGATGCAGTGAAATAAACACAAAATTATTCATAAAATGTTCTTAGTGAACATAAATACCCCATCTCTATAATAATTCTGCAAGCCTAAGATGAAGAACATGCTTCAAAAATGTTAACCTGTTCATTTAAATAATAGCAATATTATGAAGATTGAGAAATGGTTCACAATTAACAGAGACTATAGAGATGGCTTACTCCTTGGAAGGAAAGTTATAACCAACCTAGATAGCATATTCAAAAGCAAAGAGAGACATTACTTTGCCAACAAAGATCCATCTAGTCAAGGCTATGGTTTCTCCAGTGGTCATGTAAGGATGTGAAAGTTGGACTGTGAAGAAAGCTGAGTGCCAAAGAATTGATGTTTTTGAACTGTGGTGCTGGAGAAGACTCTGGAGAGTCCTTTGGACTGCAAGGAGATCCAACTAGTCCATTCTAAATATACAATGGAGTAAAGACAATCTCTTTAACAAGTGGTGCTGGGAAAACTGGTCAACCACTTGTAAAAGAATGAAACTAGATCACTTTCTAACACCGCACACAAAAATAAACTCAAAATGGATTAAAGATCTAAATGTAAGATCAGAAACTATAAAACTCCTAGAGGAGAACATAGGCAAAACACTCTCAGACATAAATCACAGCAGGATCCTCTATGATCCACCTCCCAGAATTCTGGAAATAAAAGCAAAAATAAACAAATGGGATCTAATTAAAATTAAAAGCTTCTGCACAACAAAGGAAAATATAAGCAAGGTGAAAAGACAGCCATCTGAATGGGAGAAAATAATAGCAAATGAAGCAACTGACAAACAAATAATCAAAAAAATATACAACCAACTTATGCAGCTCAACTCCACAAAAATAAACGACCCAATCAAAAAATGGGCCAAAGAACTAAATAGACATTTCTCCAAAGAAGACATACAGATGGCTAACAAACACATGAAAAGATGCTCAACATCACTCATTATTAGAGAAATGCAAATCAAAACCACAATGAGGTACCACTTCACACCAGTCAGAATGTCTGCAATCCAAAAATCTGCAAGCAATAAATGCTGGAGAGGGTGTGGAGAAAAGGGAACCCTCCTACACTGTTGGTGGGAATGCAAACTAGTACAGCCACTATGGAGAACAGTGTGGAGATTCCTTAAAAAATTGCAAATAGAACTACCTTATGACCCAGCAATCCCACTTCTGGGCATACACACCGAGGAAACCAGAATTGAAAGAGACACATGTACCCCAATGTTCATCGCAGCACTGTTTGTAATAGCCAGGACATGGAAACAACCTAGATGTCCATCAGCAGATGAATGGATAAGAAAGCTGTGGTACATATACACAATGGAGTATTACTCAGCCGTTAAAAAGAATTCATTTGAATCAGTTCTGATGAGATGGATGAAACTGGAGCCGATTATACAGAGTGAAGTAAGCCAGAAAGAAAAACACCAATACAGTATACTAACACATATATATGGAATTTAGGAAGATGGCAATGATGACCCTGTATGCAAGACAGGGAAAGAGACACAGATGTGTATAATGGACTTTTGGACTCAGAGGGAGAGGGAGAGGGTGGGATGATTTGGGAGAATGACATTCTAACATGTATACTATCATGTGAATTGAATCGCCAGTCTATGTCTGACGCAGGATGCAGCATGCTTGGGGCTGGTGCATGGGGATGACCCAGAAAGATGTTCTGGGGAGGGAGGTGGGAGGGGGGTTCATGTTAGGGAATGCATGTAAGAATTAAAGATTTTAAAATTTAAAAAATAAAAAACTAAAAATAAATAAATAAATAAATAAATAAAATTTTTTTTCCAATGAAAAAAAAAATAAATAAATAAAAGAAATCAGCCCTGGGTGTTCTTTGGAAGGACTGATGCTAAAAGTGAAACTCCAATACTTTGGCCACTTCATGCGAAGAGTTGACTCACTGGAAAAGACTCTGATGCTGAGAGGGATTAGGGGCAGGAGGAGAAGGGGACAACAGAGGATGAGATGGCTGAATGGCATCACCAACTCAATGGACATGAGTTTGAGTGAACTCCAGGGGTTGGTGATGGACAGGGAGGCCTGGCGTGCTGCAATTCATGGGGTCGCAAAGAGTTGGACATGACTGAGCGACTGAACTGAGCTGATAGAGATGTGATAAATGTGATTTATTTTCATAGGTTTGATTCTAATTTTAAAGAAAAGAGAATCATTGTAAATGATGTTATTGAGAAAGTTGACAAAATTTGAGTTTAGCATTCATATTAGATAATAGTATTATTCATTATATAGCTTCCTAATTTTGGCTATTATACTTTGCTTATAAGGGAATTTTCCTGATATGTTGACAGCAGATATTTGTCTATACTATAATTAACACATAAAGTTTAAAGACTGTATTAGTCACCTATATTATGTGTCTTTGTTCAGAAAGAATAAGTAATAAAAGTATGTCATTAGTTCAATCCCCAAAGTACTATTATTGTACCCTACCAGAATAAATAATAACAGAAGAAAAATACTATTATTAGAGCAAAAGCATCTCAAACCTCATTTATATTGGAAAGAAAATATTGTAATCTTTATTTTCTAAATAAAAGTCAGGGATAAATAAATAATAATCCCATTTCTAAAAACAGCTTATATAAGTTTATCAACTTGTGCAGTGCTTCTCATCTAAAAACAGTGAGGCTGGGACAGGGCCAAAGTGAGTGTAATTCTAAGGTCTATCATATAATACCCAATCCTTCTTAGCTGAATAGTTGGGCTATGAATATTGATGGAATTGAAGTAAAGAAATCTTACTTCATCATGTAAAAATAAATTAGATAATAGACAAACAAATATTTTCCTTCCTATATTCTCAATACCACAGCAGATGACATATAGAGTCAAAAGTCTCAGAGTTTATGGACTAGTTGAAAAAAAAAAAAAAATATATATATATATGGGACAATTGAGACATTTTGAGCAGATAGTAGGAAATTGATTACCTTTGTGCCCTCTCCTTTACCTAATGTTTAAAGATTTCCCTTAAAGTTCTAGTCCAGGGTTTTTTGGGTTTTTTTTTTTTTTTTTTACTTTTTATTTTTACTTTATTTTACTTTACAATACTGTATTGGTTTTGCCATACATTGACATGAATCCACCATGGGTGTACATGCGATCCCAAACATGAACCCCCCTCCCACCTCCCTCCCCATAACATCCCTCTGGGTCATCCCCGTGCACCAGCCCCAAACATCCTGTATCCTGCATTGGACATAGACTGGTGATTCGATTCTTACATGATAGTATACATGTTTCAATGCCATTCTCCCAAATCATCCCACCCTCTCCCTCTCCCTCTGAGTCCAAAAGTCCGCTATACACATCTGTGTCTTTTTTGCTGTCTTGCATACAGGGTCGTCATTG
Source organism: Ovis canadensis (assembly GCF_042477335.2). NCBI lineage: Eukaryota > Metazoa > Chordata > Mammalia > Artiodactyla > Bovidae > Ovis > Ovis canadensis. The sequence goes on along the minus strand of NC_091269.1, from coordinate 28,927,506 downwards.
CCATCTTTCTAAATCCCATATATATGTGTTAGTATACTGTATTGGTGTTTTTCTTTCTGGCTTACTTCACTCTGTATAATCGGCTCCAGTTTCATCCATCTCATCAGAACTGATTGAAATGTGTTCTTTTTAATGGCTGAGTAATACTCCATTGTGTATATGTACCACAGCTTTCTTATCCATTCATCTGCTGATGGACATCTAGGTTGTTTCCATGTCCTGGCTATTATAAACAGTGCTGCGATGAACATTGGGGTACATGTGTCTCTTTCAATTCTGGTTTCCTCGGTGTGTATGCCCAGAAGTGGGATTGCTGGGTCATAAGGCAGTTCTATTTGCAATTTTTTAAGGAATCTCCACACTGTTTTCCATAGTGGTTGTACTAGTTTGCATTCCCACCAACAGTGTAGGAGGGTTCCCTTTTCTCCACACCCTCTCCAGCATTTAGTGCTTGCAGATTTTTGGATCGCAGCCATTCTGACTGGTGTGAAGTGGTACCTCATTGTGGTCTTGATTTGCATTTCTCTAATAATGAGTGATGTTGAGCATCTTTTCATGTGTTCGTTAGCCATCCATATGTCTTCTTTGGAGAAATGTCTATTTAGTTCTTTGGCCCATTTTTTGATTGGGTCGTTTATTTTTCTGGAATTGAGTTGCATAAGTCCAGGGTTTTGTATGTGTTAAATTTATTGTTTTATAAGTTTTCAATTTTATGATTTTATATGTGTTAAATTTTATGGTTTGTAAACACCCCATGCCAATTCTTCTGTCCATGAAAGAAGTGTCTTGAGCATAGTTGATAGTGTTTTCAGAGCTTGGAAAAGAAAAACAAAACAATCTTATTTTTAGGTACAAAGTTGTGAGAATCATAGAAACAATCATTTTGTAAATTTAAATTTATTTATTTAATTGGAGGCTAATTACTTTACAATATTGTATTGGTTTTGCCATACATCAACATGAATCCACCACAGGTGTACATGTGTTCCCAATCCTGAACCCCCCTCCCACCTCCGTCTTGCTATTTTAATAGTATTATACTATAGTATTATACATAGTATTTCAGCCAGTGCTTTTTACAAGGCTTGAAGGGAAATCATCATTAGAATGTAAAGTCAATGAGACCGATGATTTGGACTAGGGTAGGCATTAGGAGTTTCCTGGTGGCTCAGATGGTAAAGAATCTGCATACAATGCAGAAGACCTGCGTTCAATTCCTGGGTCAGGAAGATCCCCTTATCTGGAGACTCCCATGAAAAGAGCCTGATGGGCTATAGGCCATGGGGTTGCAAAGAGTCAGACACAACTAAGAGACTAACACTTTCACTTTCACAAGCATTAGTAATTTGAGAAATATAGGACTAAAAATATTGATTAGGCTTAACGGAAAAAGATAAGAGCTGTCAGGTGAAAGTGCACAGCATGATAGTTAAATACAATGAAGAACTCTTCAGGACAATTAAAGCAAATGTAATTATATATCAGAGAAAATTAGCAAGATGTATTCCTAGAGTTCACAAAAGAGCGGTTTAAGTCTATGTCTTTCACCTCCTTATTTGAAAATATTATAATCTTTTACAAATTCTTATTGTATACTTCCCTGCATAAAATATTTAATATTTATATTGTTTTAAATGAAGGTATATATTTTTAATGTAGAATTTTATATAGACATAAAATTCAAAACAAAAAACTGGAAAAGAAATTGGTATAGTGCTCAACAAATACACAGTAATTGAATGTTGCTTATTTTTAAATAACTTTTATTTTATATTTGACTGACTTTTACATGCTAGGTGCTAGATTTGCATCTTCTAGATAAACTTCTGGTAATTTTAGCTTAATAAGCAATGCTGTTAGGTAACCAAATAAAAATCATCATTATCCAGCAGATTAAGTGAAATACAATAGATTAATTTGGACATCTGCAAAACAGAGATACTTTTCACCTATAATGAGGCAGGGATTCATATAAACAGAAGGTCTTTATAGATATAGTTGAAATTACAGAGTTTAGATAGTATGATTAAACAGTATGATTAAGCATAGCCAGTTCAATGTAAGGAATACCATTTTATGTTCTTACTATCAACATATACTTTTGCTTGTCTTGGAGAAGAGCTAACAAAAGAATAAGCAAACAAAGAGAAAATCTTTTAAACTAGAAATATAAAAATTCACAGATTTGCCTGCAGGAAGAATTTATTTTTAAGAAGATTATTTGCTCAGGGAACCATTGCCAAAGGACCAACAGATATTTCCCTTTGGATAATACTTGTTTTCCTATGAACAAAATCACTATTACCTTCAAAAAGTTCCTGAATAATGCATCATTCTATCTGAAAAATTATTTCAATAGATTTCAGTTAAAACAAAATTAGTTCAGTTCAGTTCAGTTCAGTTCAGTCACTCAGTCGTGTCCTACTCTTTGCGACCCCATGAATTGCAGCACGCCAGGCCTCCCTGTTCATCACCATCTCCCGGAGTTCACTCAGACTCACGTCCATCAAGTCCGTGCATTAAAATTTTTTAATTAAATTTAAGCTTATGGCATTATCTGATATTAGTCAGTGGTGCATTTAGTTTACTCTAGATAATCCACAGTAGAGATTTGCCATTCTTTCTGACTTATTCAGTCATTCACATGTATCTGATTTTGAGACTCATGGACTGCAGCACACCAGGCCTCCCTGTCCTTCACTATCTCTCAGAGTCTGCTCAAACTCATCTTCATTGAGTTGGTGATGCCATCCAACCATCTCATCCTCTGTCATCCCCTTCTCCTTCTGCCCTCAATCTTTCCCAGCATCAGACTGTTTTCCAGATGAGTCAGCTCTTTGCACTAGGTGGCCAAACTATTGGAGATTCAGCTTCAGCATCAGTCTTTCCAATAAATATTCAAGGTTGATTTCTTTTAGGATTGGCTGATTTGATCTCCTTGCTCTCCTTTTTGACTACCTAGCATCTGAGTCACATTTTCTGCTTTGGGAATTCATCACTTTATAAAGTGGGGAGCCTGCCTTCCACTGTAAAGACCATGTACTTTCTCAGCCTTGAAGCTATACCATCCATTCTTATATCATGTGATGAACTTTGTCTATCTCATGTTTTCACTCCAGAATTTGAGTTTCTATAATGCAGCAACTACTCCTTGACATCTTTCTTGCCTGATGTCTGCATCTACTTCAGAGAAGTGACAGAAATTCTGGCAGCAGCTCACGTTAGTTGCATAAGCTGTGTTCTCTATGGCATCTCTGCCCAAAAGTGATGCAAGTGATATTTTCACAGGACAAGCTCTACAGAATAAAACAGAGCTTATCCATTTATTTGTCTTTGGGTACATGTCTATAAATTGCTATCCTCAATTTTTCCTGGATATTATGGAGCAGGGAACTGAGGACCCTGACAAATAATGAGCATCTTCAAGTAGCTTGCTTCTGATTTGTAATTGTAAATGGATAGACAAGGTTTAGATGGAGGTGCTTATAAAAACTAAAGCTCAGTTGACATTAAACTAAAAACCATACTATTCCTCTTCATATTCCTCTCCTATCATTCCCCTTCTATCATAAAACAAAAACTCCATTTTTCAAAACAAGACTTTTTGAATTATTATTTAGTGTTATCTTTTTCTTGCATCACTGTTCATCCCATTAATTTTCACTTTATTTCTCATTAACAAAAAATTGATAAAAAACAAAAAGAAATCCGGCTCAGAGTCTCCGTATTCAGAGCTCTGAGAATGAGTAGCTTATTAGAATATGTATTTTAATAGTCAATAATGTATATCAACATAATTGAAGAGAATGTCACTGCAAATATTCAGGTATTTAATCCATATTAATGAACTAATATAAGAAGAAAAAATTTAGCTGATTACCTAGGCTGAGACAAACATATTAAGATATTCAAGTACTTTGTATTATATATTCTTCTGAATTACCAATTACTTCTGCATCAGTAGAGACATGTAAAACCAGCATGTTGTTTGGAAAATTAAAATAGGAAAGAAAGTTTTTATACTAAGCAGCATGGTACAGAAGTTGATTATCAAACAGCAATTTCTTTTGTCTAGGTGGATTACCCCCCACACACACACCATCTTCTGGAAGCTATTTATAATGATATTACAGATTTAATTTGCTTACAAATCACCTATGCTTCAGCAAAACTGTCTAAATGGAAAACTACTTATAATTCAGAAAACAGCAAGTGTTTGATATTTAAAGTGAGGTCGCTCAGTCATGTCCAACTCTTTGCGACCCCATAGACTGTAGCCTACCAGGCTCTAAGGAGCCTCTCAGTCCATAGAATTTTCCAGGCAAGAGTACTGGAGTGGGTTGCCATTTCCTTCTCCAGGAGATCTTCCCAACCCAGGGATCGAACCCAGGTCTCCTGCACTGCAGGCAGATGCTTTACCGTCTGACGGTAAATTAAAGTGCAAATTTCTTGCATTATATATATTTATGTTCTCAAGCTCTAGGACCATATTCTTACTGTTTTCTTTAGATATCAAATAGTGATTGAAAATCGTGTTCACCAGTGATATTATCCATTTATATAATTCAAATGATGTCTGTTATTAAACTGTGTATATATTCCAGAGGACTTTTTAGGAAAATTTGGACAGGAAGTTAACTTCTGACTTTATACATAGTAATGTCTATTTTGCCTCATTTGATTTGTTTTGGACTTGTGGGTTCATAATTAGGTGCCCTTAGCAGTCTGAACATATAGACCCTTTTGTATTCCATATTGTTAATGATGATTGATTCTAATAGGACTCCAAATAATGTTAGCATCCTATTCTTAGTCTTGAAAATTTTGCTATCCTCTTATTGATGTTATTGTTCTTGATATCCTCCTCTTGATATCCTCTAAGAAAAAGAACTGAAAAAAGGCAAATGGTTGTCTGAAGAGGCCTTATAAATAGCTGAGAAAAGAAGAGAAGCTAAAGGCAAAGGAGAAAAGGAAACATATACCCATTTGAATGCAGAGTTCCAAAGAATAGCACGGAGAGATAAGAAATCATTCCTCAGTGATAGATACAAAGAAATAGAGAAAAACAATAGAATGGGAAGAATAGAGATCTCTTCAAGAAAATTAGAGATACCAAGGGAACATTTCATGCAAAGATGGGCACAAAAAAGGACAGAAATGGCATGGACCTAACAGAAGCAAAAGATATTAAGAAGATGTGGCAAGAATACACAGAAGAACTATATAAAAAAGATCTTCATGACCCAGATAATCACGGTGGTATAATCACTCACCTAGAGCCAGACATCCTGGAATGCAAAGGCAAATGGGCCATAGGAAGCATCACTATGAACAAAGCTAGTGGAAGTGATGGAGTTCCAGTTGAGCTATCTCAAATCCTGAAAGATGATGCTGTGAAAATGCTGCACTCAATATGCCAAAAAATTTGAAAACTCAACATTGGCCACAGGACAGGAAAAAAGGTCAGTTTTCATTTCAAGCCCAAAGAGACGTAATATCAAAGAATGTTAAAACTACTGCACAACTGTGCTAATGTCACACTCTAGCAAAGTAATGCTCAAAATTCTCCAAGCCAGGCTTCAACAGTATGTGGACCATGGACTTCCACATGCTCAAGCTGGGTTTAGAAAAGGTAGAGGAACCAGAGATCAAATTGGCAACATCCGTTGGATCATCAAAAGAGCAAGCGAGTTCCAGAAAACATCTACGTCTGCTTTATTGACAATGCCAAAGCCTTTGACTGTGGATCACAACAAACTGTAGAAAAATCTTCAAGAGATGAGAATACAGACCACCTGAACTGCCTCCTGAGAAATCTGTATGCAGGTTAAGAAGCAACAGTTAGAACTGGACATGGAAAAACAGACTGGTTCCAAATTGGGGAAAGAAGTATGTCAGGCTGTTTATTGTCACCCTGCTTATTTAATTTATATGCAAATGTGAAATGCCTGACTGGATGAAGCACAAGCTGAAATCAAAATTGCCAGGAGAAACATCAATAACCTCAGATACACAGATTACACCACCCTTATGGCAAAAAGTGAAGAACTAAAGAGCCTCTTGATTAAAGTGAAAGAGCAGAGTGAAAAAGTTTGCTTAAAACTCAACATTGAGAAAACTAAGATAATGGCATCCGGTCTCATCACTTCATGGCAAGTCGATGGGGAAACAATGGAAACAGTGGCAGACTTTATTTTTTAGGTCTCCAAAATCACTGAAGATGGTGACTGCAACCATGAAATTAAAAGACGCTTACTCCTTGGAAGAAAAACGATGACCAACCTAGACAGCATATTCAAAAGCAGACACATTACTTTACCAACAGAAGTCCTTCTAGTCAAAGCTATGGTTTTTCCAGTAGTCATATATGGATATGAGAGTTGGACTATAAAGAAAGCTGAGCACCAACGAATTGATAGTTTGGAACTATGGTGTTGGACTCTTGAGAGTCCCTTGAACTGCAAGGAGATACAGTCAGTCAATCCTGAAGGAAATCAGTCCTGAATATTCATTGGAAGGACGGATGCTAAAAAGCTGAAACTCCAATACTTTGGCTACCTGATACAAAGAACTGACTCATTGGAAAAGACCCAGATACTGGGAAAGATAAAAGGTGGGAGGATAAGGGGATGACAGAGGATGAGATGATTGGATGGCTTCACTGATTCAACAGACTTTAGTTTGAGCAAGCTCCTGGAGTTTGTTATTGACAGGGATGCCTGGCATGCTGCAGTCCATGGGGTCGCACAGAGTCAGATATGACTGAGCAACTGAACTGATACTGATTGATATTACTTCTCACTGAAGTTTTAACTCAGCATCTTTTCTTATAAATTCAAAGTAATTACCACCCTCTTTTGTACTACTTACGTGAAATTTCCAAGTTGAAATAATATATGGCAAAATGTCTTTACTATTAGAATAAATATACTTGTGTAGTCTTTCTTTGCACCAAAAGCCAAAAAGTGCCAAGTAGTTATATTTAAATAGTTATATATTCAGGTTGTTAGACTTCAAGGTTTTTAGTGTAACTGAAATCAGAGTTCATTTTTACTTCAATGCACATTTTAATTAATCATTTGAGTACTCTTTCTACTAAATGGCTCAGTATAATCGATTAATGCTTTAATGTGCTTGCATGCTAAGTCACTTCAGTCGTGTCTGACTTTTTGCAACCCCATGTGCTGTAGCCCTCCAGGCTTCTCTGTCCAAGGGATTCTCCAGGCAAGAATTCTGGAGTAGGCTGCCAGGCCCTCCTCCAGGGGATCTTCTTGACCTAGGGATCAAATCAGCATCTCTTAAGTCTCCTGAACTGGCAGACAGGTTCTTTACTACTAGAGCCATCCGAGAAGCCATGCTTTTATATTATTTGACAAAATTTTTAAAGTTTACATCGGGAACTAGTCCATGTCTGTCATAAACTTAACCATTCTGTACCTTCTTTAGATTCCAAGCTGTGTGTTTTTACTCGCTTTAAATTTAGGCAAATGTATGCTTTTAAGATATTTGCAGAACAAAATAGAAGACAAATAAAAAATAATGAATTATCATATTGAAGACATTGAATTATTATTAATGTATTTATGTCCATGTGTGACAAAATGTTTTCAGAGCTCAAAAATTCAAAATGTTTTTTTTCTAAATCTTTGAATGAAATTCATTTTCCAGGAAAAAGTATCTATATTTAGTATTTATTGTCTGGTTTTCTATATATGGATATAGTTCCAGGACCCTTATTTTGAGGAGCAAAGAAGCATATAAATCAGAGGGTGCATGAAACAAAAGCAATCCAGTTACTATGCACACTTTTTTGTGATACTGGATACAGAGACACAGTTCTCTGCAGATCTGTCCCAGGAAAAGTGGTATGGAGCATAAAAGCAACAAATAACTTAGGGAATGTTTCTTTTACTAATTTTCATTGTATGATGATGGCATCTTGCCAAAAAGGCAGTTCTATAAATGCTATTATACTAGAAGGTGGTAAAATTATGTGGTCTAAGCAGCTAGTACACTTATACTATGGAATAATTTATGGGTAGCTATTAGAGCATTTAGTGATATGAGTGTACTGCTTACTGTTCAGAAATTTCCCCATAAATATTGTGTTCTCTCAACTGTGCTTTTCATAAATATTGAGCAATAGCAGATTTGAGGATATATTCCCTGACAAGTAATTGGATTGCCACCATTCCATACTGATGATTCAGTATAGAGTAGCATTCATTGACAGTCAGCTAATCTGGGAAAATAAATGAAAATGACTTGTGAAAGCCAAGGTACTAGAGGGGAAAATATGCCATGATTAAAAGAAAACAAAAAACTCCCTAATACTGTCCAAAGGTGGCCTAAGCAAATACATACAAATAGGCAGGTATAAATTTCTTCCAAAAGCAGTTACAAAGAAAGAAATTTATTTTCAGAATTTTAATGATCACACCAAGATCACAATGAGCTTAAAACATTTACCCCATACCAAGTTTATTTTATAATTTTTATACTGGCATACTGTTTGGTGGGATAAACAGACACTTAAAATTACAAAATTTCACACACAAAAAAAAATCTAAAACTTATACTTTCTTTAATGTATTAGAAAATTTGGCCACACTGGATTCAAAATCCTTCATGACAGCATTTGACTGGATCTGTGCATAGTATGTCAAATTTAAATGGTACCCACTATTCCACTGGATCTGTAGATATTTGCTTCCATGACCCCTATGAAAAACATGGCTTAGTGAATGCAAGCCAGAAAGACTATGTAATGTTTTATTTGATGTACAACATAATTATAATTAATTGCATATATTACAAATCTAAAACCCAGTACATTTTTACAAGTTGAGCAAAGCCATACTACCACATAAAGTAATTTCAATACCCAGAAAGTACTCTAATGCTCATCATAGTTAATATATCTGCAAACATAAGCAATATTCTGAACACTAACATTATAAAATATCTATGCTTGTTGAATTTTATATAAATTGGGTTATAAAGTAAATACTAATATTATCATGTAGTAAATTATTTTCATTCCTTTTCATTGATGTTTAGCATTTCATTCACTGAGTATACTAAAATGTATTTCTCCATTTTACTGTTGATGTATGCATTAATTTATGCCAGGGTTTTTCTCTAAACAATTAAGCCACTTTAAACATTAAGGTACCTGTCTATGGATGAATTATAGCTTCATTCATGTTTGGCAGAGTCATAGAAATGAATTTAATGTTATATATATCAGGATTTATTTATTAGCTTTACTCTAATCCATTGGTCTAAATGTCTATCTTGATGCCAGTACCACACTCTTGAATTACTGTAGTATATACTATATATACTATATACTATAGTATATACTATATACTATATACTATAGTATATACTATATACTATATACTATAGTATATACTATATACTATAGTATATACTATATACTATATACTATAGTATATACTATATACTATATACTATAGTATATATATATATACTGAGTGCACTGGCCGTCGCAACCGCTTGCGCTGAGTGCACCGGCCATCGCAGCCGCTTGCGCCAAGGAGTAGTGGCTGCGCTGGCGCAGGAGGGCCTAGGGGAGCTATCCCACGTTGAAGGTCAGGAAGGGCAGTGGTGAGGAGATACCCTTCGTCCAAAGTAAGGAGCAGTGGCTGCACTTTGCTGGAGCAGCCATGAAGAGATACCCCATGCCCAAGGTAAGAGAAACCCAAATAAGATGGTAGGTGTTGCAATAGGGCATCAGAGGGCAGACACACTGAAACCATACTCATAGAAAACTAGTCAATCTAATCACAGTAGGACCACAGCCTTGTCTAACTCAATAAAACCAAGCCATGCCCGCGGGGCCACCCAAGACGGGTGAGTCATGGTAGAGAGGTCTGACAGAATGTGGCCCACTGGAAAAGGGAATGGCAAACCACTTCAGTATTCTTGCCTTGAGAACCCTATGGATCGTATGAAAAGGCAAAATAATAGAATACTGAATGAGGAACTCCCCAGGTCAGTAGGTGTCCAATATGCTACTGGAGATCAGTGGAGAAATAACTCCAGAAAGAAAGAAGAGATGGAGCCAAAGCAAAAACAACACCAAGCTGTGGATGTGACTGGTGATAGAAACAAAGTCCGATGCTGTAAAGAGCAATATTGCATAGGAACCTGGAATGTTAGGTCCATGAATCAAGGCAAATTGGAAGTGGTCAAACAAGAGATGGCAAGAGTGAACGTCGTCATTCTAGGAATCAGCGAACTAAAATGGACTGGAATGGGTGAATTTAACTCAGATGACCATTATGTCTGCTACTGTGGGCAGGAATCCCTCAGAAGAAATACAGTAGCCATCATGGTCAACAAAAGAGTCCGAAATGCAGTACTTGGATGCAATCTCAAAAAAGACAGAATGATCTCTGTTCGTCTCCAAGGCAAACCATTCAATATCACCGTAATCCAAGTCTATGCCCCTACCAGTAACACTGAAGAAGCTGAAGTTGAACGGCTCTATGAAGACCTACAAGACCTTTTAGAACTAACACCCAAAAAAGATGTCCTTTTCATTATAGGGGACTGGAATGCAAAAGTAGGAAGTCAAGAAACACCTGGACTAACAGGCAAATTTGGCCTTGGGATGGGGAATGAAGTAGAGCAAAGACTAATAGAGTTTTTCCAAGAAAATGCACTGGTCATAGCAAACACCCTCTTCCAACAACACAAGGGAAGACCCTACACATGGACATCACCAGATGGTCAACACTGAAATCAGATTGATTATATTCTTTGCAGCCAAAGATGGAGAAGCTCTATACAGTCAGCAAAAACAAGACCGGGAGCTGACTGTGGCTCAGATCATGAACTCCTTATTGGCAAATTCAGACTTAAATTGAAGAAAGTAGGGAAAACCGCTAGACCATTTAGGCATGATCTAAATCAAATCCCTTATGATTATACAGTGGAAGTGAGAAATAGATTTAAGGGCCTAGATCTGATAGATAGAGTGCCTGATGAATTATGGAATGAGGTTTGTGACATTGTACAGGAGACAGGGATCAAGACCATCCCCATGGAAAAGAAATGCAAAAAAACAAAATGGCTGTCTGGGGAGGCCTTACAAACAGCTGTGAAAAGAAGAGAGGTGAAAAGCAAAGGAGAAAAGGAAAGATATAAGCATCTGAATGCAGAGTTCCAAAGAATAGCAAGAAGAGATAAGAAAGCCTTCTTCAGCGATCAATGCAAACAAATAGAGGAAAACAACAGAATGGGAAAGACTAGAGATCTCTTCAAGAAAATGAGAGATGCCAAGGGAACATTTCATGCAAAGATGGGCATGATAAAGGACAGAAATGGTATGGACCTAACAGAGACAGAAGATATTAAGAGGAGGTGGCAAGAAGACACAGAAGAACTGTACAAAAAAGATCTTCATGACCCAGATAATCATGATGGTGTGATCACTCATCTAGAGCCAGACATCCTGGAATGTGAGGTCAAGTGAGCCTTAGAAAGGATCACTATGAACAAAGCTAGTGGAGGTGATGGAATTCCAGTTGAGCTATTTCAAATCCTGAAAGATGATGCTGTGAAAGTGCTGCACCCAATATGCCAGAAAATTTAAAAAACTCAGCAGTGGCCACTGGACTGGAAAAGGTCAGTTTTCATTCCAATCCCAAAGAAAGGCAATGCCAAAGAATGCTCAAACTACCACACAGTTGCACTCATCTCACATGCTAGTAAAGTAATGCTCAAAATTCTCCAAGCCAGGCTTCAACAATGCGTGAACCATGGACTTCCTGATGTTCAAGCTGGTTTTAGAAAAGGCAGAGGAACCAGAGATCAAATTGCCAACACCCGCTGGATCATCAAAAAAGCAAGAGAGTTCCAGAAAAACATATATTTCTGCTTTATTGACTATGCCAAAGCCTTTGGCTGTGTGGATCACGATAAACTGAGGAAAATTCTGAGAAAGATGGGAATACCAGACCATCTGACCTGCCTCTTGAGAAATCTGTATACAGGTCAGGAAGCAACAGTTAGAACTGGACATGGAACAACAGACTGGTTCCAAATAGGAAAAAAAGTACGTCAAGGCTGTATATTGTCAGCCTGCTTATTTAACTTCTATGCAGAGTACATCATGAGAAACGCTAGACTGGAGGAAACACAAGCTGGAATCAAGATTGCTGGGAGAAATATCAATAACCTCAGATATGCAGATGACACCACCCTTATGGCAGAAATTGAAGTGGAACTAAAAAGCCTCTTGATGAAAGTGAAAGAGGAGAATGAAAGAAAAAGTTGGCTTAAAACTCAACTTTCAGAAAACGAAGATCATGGCATCTGATCCCATCACTTCATGGGAAATAGATGGGGAAACAGTGGAAACAGTGTCAGACTTTATTTTTCTGGGCTCCAAAATCAGTGCAGATGGTGACTGCAGCCATGAAATTAAAAGACGCTTACTCCTTGGAAGGAAAGTTATGACCAACCTAGATAGCATATTCAAAAGCAGAGACATTACTTTGCAGACTAAGTCCGTCTAGTCAAGGCTATGGTTTTTCCTGTGGTCATGTATGGATGTGAGAGTTGGACTGTGAAGAAGTCTGAGCGCCAAAGAATTAATGCTTTTGAACTGTGGTGTTGGAGAAGACTCTTGAGAGTCCCTTGGACTGCAAGGAGATCCAACCAGTCCATTCTGAAGCAGATCAGCCCTGGGTGTTCTTTGGAAGGAATGATGCTAAAGCTGAAACTCCAGTACTTTGGCCACCTCATGTGAAGAGTTGACTCATTGGAAAAGACCCTGATGATGGGAGGGACTGTGGGCAGGAGGAGAAGGGGCCGACAGAGGATGAGATGGCTGGATGGCATCACTGACTCAATGGACGTGAGTCTGAGTGAACTCCGGGAGTTGGTGATGGACAGGGAGGCCTGGTCGCAAAGAGTCGGATGCGACTGAGCCCCTGAACTGAACTGACTGATATATATAGTATAGTATATATATATGCACATGCAGTATATTTGTGCACATGTACTATATATATACACATGTACATATAAAAGTCATTTATTTATTTATTTTTGGCTCTGCTGGATTCTCCTTCTGTGTGGGCCTTTCTCCAGTTGTGGCAAGTGGAGGTTACTGTCTAGTTATGGTGCATGAGCTTCTTATTGTGGAGGCTTCTCTTGTTGTGGAGCACAGGCTCCAGAGCACAGGTTCAGTAGCTGTTATACTCAGGCTTAGTTGCTCCACAGCATGTGGGATCTTCCCAGATCAGGGATCAAAACCATGTTTCTCCTACACTGGCAGGGAGATTCTTCACCACTGGGCCACGAGGGAAGACCTGGATTACTGTAGTTTTTTTTGATAAGTTTTAAAATTGTTAAGTATGTGTCTTCCAGCTCTGTGCTTCTTTTTCAGGACTTTTTAGGTTACTCAGGGTTCTGTAAGATTCCATATGAGTTTTATGATGATTTTTTCTGTTTTTGCAAAATTATTGTTGGGATTTTGATTGGATTGAATTGAATCTAATATTGTTTGGGGTAGTATTGACATCTTAACAATAGTAAGACTTCTACTCCCTGAAAACTGGCTATGTTTCTACTTCTGTCTTCTATTTGTTTTAGCAATGTTTGTTGTTTTCAATTGTACAAATCATTTACCTTCTAAGTAAGTTCTTAGTATTTTTTTTTCTTGTTGATGATACTGTAAATGGAATTGTCTTCTTAAATTATTTTTTGGTGTCCTCTCTCATCAGATTTTTTGAAAACCTTGGGAAAGATTGATATTGGTTCTTCTTGAAATCTTAGTATTATAATTTACCATCAGGTTCAGAATTTTTCCTTTGCTGAGGAATCTTTGATTATTGATTCAGTTTCTTAGTAATATATTTCTTATATTCTATTTCTTTGTGTTTTCATACTGGGTTTTGTGTTTCTAGGAATTTGTCTATTTTATCTAGGTTATCTAATTTGTTAGCTTACAGTGCTGAAAGTACTCTATTTTAATCCTTCTATTTTTGTAAAGTCAGTGGAAAAATTCACAGTTTGATTGCCAAATTTAGTAATTTGAATATTTTCTTCTCTTTTAAAGTCCATTTAGCTAAAGATCTGTCACTTTTGGTTATATTTTAAGAGACCAATTTTTCTGTATTTATTTTTTGAGAATCAACTTTTGGTTTCCCTGATTTTCTCTATGATTTTTCTATTGTATATTTTGTTTATATATACACTAATATTTATTATTTATTCTTTATAAAGATGTTGGCCTTAATTAGTTATTTTTTTATTTAAGCTACAGTTAGGTCATTGAATTGGTTTTAATTTTGTTTGTTTGTTTGTTTGTTTGTTTGTTTTTACTGCCAATTGTTAGTGGTGGTGTTCAGTTGCTAAACCATGTCTGAACGTTGCAACTTCCTGGACTGCAGCACGTCAGCCTCTTGTGTCCACCACTATAACCCAGGGCTTGTTTAAATTCACGTCCATTCAGTCACTGCCCTCTAACCATCTCATACTCTGCCACTCCCTTCTCTTCCTGCTCTCAATCTTTCCCAATATCAAAGATTTTTTCAGAGCATCTTCTCTTCACATCTAATGGCCAAAGTATTGGAGTTTCAGCTTCAGCGTCAGTCTTTCCAATACATTTTTAAGATTGATTTCTTTTAGGATTGACTGTTTTGATTTCCTTGCAGTCCAAGTGACTCTCAAGAGTCTTCTCCAACACCACAATTTGAAAGCATCAATTCTTCAGTGCTCAGCTTTCTTCATAGCCCAACTCTCATGTCCATACATGACTATGGAAAAACCATAGCTTTGACTAGACAGACGTTTGTCTACAAAGCAATGTCTCTGCTTTTTAATACATTGTCTAGGTTGGTCATAGCTTTCCTTCCAAGGAGAAAGTGTCTTAATTTTATGGTTGGTGTCACTGTCAGCAGTGATTTTGGAGCCCAAGAAAATGAAATCTGTCACTTCTTCCATTTTTTTTCCCCTTCTATTTGCCATGAAGTGCTGGGACTGGATGCCATGATTTATTTATTTTTGTTTTTTTATGTTGAATTTTAAGCCAGATTTTTCACTATCCTGTTTCACCCTCATCAAGAGACTATTTAGTTCCTGTTCAGTTTCTGACTTTAGAGAGGTATCATCTGCATATCTAAAGTTGTTGACATGTCTCCCTGCATACTTGACTCCAGCTAATGATTCATCCAGCACAGCATTTCACATGATGTACTCTGCAAAAAAAGATGTCCTTTTCATTATAGGGGACTGGAATGCAAAAGGTAGTAAGTCAAGAAATACCTGGAGTAACAGGCAAATTTGGCCTTGGAGTACAGAAAGAAGCAGGACAAAGACTGAGTTTTGCCAAGAGAATGTACCGGTCATAGCAAATACCCTCTTCTAACAATACAAGAGAAGACTCTACACATGGACATCACAAGATGGTCAATACCATAATCAGCTTAATTATATTCTTTGCAGCAAAGATGGAGAAGCTCTATACAGTCAGATAAAACAAGACCAGGAGCTGACTGTGGCTCAGATCATGAACTCCTTATTGCCAAATTCAGACTTAAATTGAAGAAAGTGGGAAAAACCACTAGACCATTCAGGTATGATCTAAATCAAATCCCTTATGATTACACATAAGTGGAAGTGACAAAAATATTCAAGGGATTAGACCTATAAGACTGCCTAAAGAACTATGGGGAGAGGTTCATGACATTGTACAGGAGGCAGTGATCAAGACCATCCCCGAGAAAAAGAAATGAAAAAAGGCAAAATTGTTGTCTGAGGAGGCTTTACAATAGCCATGAAAAGAAGAGAACCAAAGGCAAAGGAAAAAGGAAAGATACACCCATTTGAATGCAGAGGTCCAAAGAATAGCAAGAAGAGATAAGAAAACTTTCCTCTGTGATCGATGCAAAGAAATAGAGGAAAACAACAGAATGGGAAAGACTAGAGATCTCTTCAAGAAGAAAAAAGTTACCAACGGAATATTTCATGCAAAGATGGGCACAATAAAGGACAGAGATGGTATAGACCTAACAGAAGCAGAAGATGTTAAGAAGAGGTGGCAAGAATTCACACAAGAACTATACAATAAAGACCTTCATGACCCAGATAACAACGATGGTGTGATCACTCACCTAGAGCCAGACATTCTGGAATGCAAAGTCAAGAGGGCCTTAAGAAGCATCACTATGAACAAAGCTAGTGGAGTTGATGGAATTCCAGTTGAGCTATTTCAAATCCTAAATGATGTTACTGTGAAAGTATTGCCCTCAATATGCCAGCAAATTTGGAAAACTTGGCAGGGGCGACAGGACTGGAAAAGGTCAGTTTTCATTCCAATCCCAAAGAAAGGCAATGCCAAAGAATGCTCAAAATACAACACCATTGCACTCATCTCGCACCCTAGCAAAGTAATGCTCAAAATTCTCCAAACCAAGTTTCACAGTACGTGAACCATGGACTTTCACATGTTCAAGCTGGATTTATAAAAGGCAGAGGAACCAGAGATCAAGTTGCCAACACCCGTTGGATCATTGAAAAAGCAAGAGAGTTCCAGTAAAACAACTGCTTCTGCTTTATTGATTATGCCAAAGCCTTTGACTGTGGATCACAACAAACTGTGGAAAATTCTTAAAGAGAAGGGAATACCGAACCACTTGGTCTGCATCTTGTGAAATCGGTATGCAGGTCAGGAAGCAACAGTTGGAACTGGACATGGAACAACAGACTGGTTCCAAATTGGGAAAGGAGTAGGTCAATGCTGTATATTGTCACCCTACTTATTTAACATATGCAGTGTACATCATGTGAAATGCCAGACTGGATGAACCACAAGCTGGAATCAAGATTGCCAGGAGAAACATCAATAACCTCAGATGGGCAGATTACACCACCCTTATGGCAGTAAGCGAAGAAGAATTAAAGAACCTCTTGATGAATGTGAAAGAGGAGAGTGAAAAAGTTGGCTCAAAGCTCAACATTGAGAAAACTAAGATCGTGGCATTTGGTCCCATCACTTCATGGCAAATAGATGGGGAAACAGTGAGAGACTTTATATTTTTGGTCTTCAAAATCACTCCAGATGGTGACTGCAACCATGAAATTAAAAGACACTTGCTACTTGAGAGAAAAGTGATGACCAACCTAGACAGCATATTAAAAAGCAGAGATGTTGCTTTGCTAACAAAGGTCTGTCTAGTCAAAGCTATGGTTTTTCCAGTAGTCATGTATGGATGTGAGAGTTGGACTATAAAGAAAGCTGAGCACTAAAGTTTTGAACTGTGGTGTTGGAGAAGACTCTTGAGTGTCCCTTGAACTGCAAGGAGATATAACCAGTCAATCCTTAAGGAAATCAGTCCTGAATTTCATTGAAAGGACAAATACTGAAGCTGAAACTGTGATACTTTGGCCGCCTGATGAAAGAACTGACTCATTGGAAAAGACCCTGATGCTGGGAAAGATTGAAGGCAGGAGGAGAAGGGGATGACAGAGGATGAAATGATTTGATGGGATCACCGATTCAGTGGACATAAGTTTGAGTAAACTCTGGGAGTTGGTGTTGGATAGGGAGGCCTGGAGTCTGCAATCCATGGAGTTGCAAAGTGTCAGACACAACTGAGCAAATATACTGAACTGGACTGACTCTGCATGTAAGCTAAATAAGCAAGGTGGCAATATATAATCTTGTTGTGCTCCTTTCTCAAGTTTTGAACCAGTCCATTTTTCCATGTCTGCTTCTAACTCTTTCTTTTTTACCTGCATATAGATTTCTCAGGAGATAGGTAACATGGTCTGGTTCTCCCATCTCTTTAAGAATTTTCCACAGTTTGTTGTGATCCACACATTCAAAGTGTTTAGCCTAGTCAATGAAGGAGAAATAGATGTTTTTCTGAAATTCTCCTGCTTTATCCATAATCCAAAAAATGTTGGCAATTTGACCTCTGGTTCCTCTGCCTCTTGAAAACCCAACTTGAACATCTAGAAGTTCACAGATCATGTACTGTAGAAGCCTGGCTTGAAGGATTTTCAGTATAATCTTGCCAGCATTGGAAATGAGTGTAATTATATGGTAATTCGAGCATTCTTTGGCAGTGCCCTTCTTTGGGATTGAAACAAAAGCTGATATTTTCCAGTCCTGTGGCCAGTGCTATTTTCCAAATTTTCTGACATATGAGTGGAGTACTTTAACAGCATCATCTTTTGGGATTGTAAATAGCTCAGCTGGAATTCTGTCACCTCCACTAGCTTTGTTCATAGTAATGTTTGCTAGGGCCAACTTGAATTCACACTCTAGGATGTTCAGCTCTAGGTGTGTGACCACATGGTTATCTGGGTCATTAAGACCTTTCTTGTATAGTTCTTCTGTGGATTCCTGCCACCTCTTAACCTCTTCTGCTTCTGTTAGTTCCTTGCCATTTCTATCCTTTTTTGTGCCCATCTTTGCATGAAATGTTCCATTAATATCTCCAATTTTCTTCAGGAGATCTCTAGTCTTTCCCATTCTAATGTTTTCCTCTATTTCTTTACATTGTTCATTTAAGAAAGTTTTCTCATCTCTCTTTGCTATTCTTTGGAACTCTGCATTCAGTTGAGTACATCTTTGCCTTTCTCTTTTGCCTTTTATTCCTTTTCTTTTCTCATCTATTTGTAAAGTCTCCTCAGAAAACTACTTGCCTTGTTGCATTTATTTTTGTTTACAATGGTTTTGGTCAATGCCTCCTGTACAATGTTATGAACCTCTGTCCATAGTTCTTTAGGCACTCTATCAGATCTAATACCTTGAGTCTATTCAGTACCTCCATTGTATTTTCATAAGGGATTTGGTTTAGGTCATAGCTGAATGACCTAGTGGTTTTCCTACTTTCTCCAATTTAAGCTTGAATTTTTTAATAAGGAGATCATAATCTGATCCACAGTCGGCTGCAGGTTTTGTTTTTGCTGCCTGTATGAAGCTTCTCCATTTTTGGCTTCAAAGAACATAATCAATCTGATTTTGTTATTGACCATCTGGTGATATCCTGGTGTAGATTCATGTCTTGGATTTTTGGAAAAGAATGTTTGCTATAATCATTGTTTTCTGTTGACAAAAACCCTTTTACCTTTTGCCCTGCATCATTTTGTACTCCAAGGCCAAACTTGCCTGTTATTCTGGGTATCTCTTGATTTCCTACTTTGCATTCCAGTCTCCTATGATGAAAAGGAGATATTTTTGGTGTTTATTTTATTAGGTCTTGTCAGTCTTCATAGACCTGGTCAACTTCAGCTTCTTCAGCACCATAGACCTAGACGGCTGTGATGTTGAATGGTTTGCTTGGAAATGAACCAAGATCACTCTGTTGTTTTTGAGGGTGCACCCAAGTCCTGCATTTCAAACTCTTGTTGACTAAGAGAGCTATTCCATTTCTTCTAAGGGATTCTTGCCCACAGTTGTAGATATAATGATCATCTGAATTAAATTCACCCATTCCCATCCATTTTAGTTCACTGATTTCTTTGGAGATCATGGATCCGACATTGTTCACCATAAGCTTTCATGTCCATGGGGTTTTCCAAACAATACTAATGGGTTGTCATTTCCTCCTCCAGTGGATCGCATTTTGTTGAATGCTTTACTATGACCCATCCATCTTGGGTGGCCATGCAGGACATGGCTCATAGTTTCATTGAGTTATGCAAGTCCCTTCATCATGACATGGCTGTTATCCGTGGAACAGTCTTTTTCACTTACTTTTATGTATATTATATAGGTATTTCTTTGTGATTACTATGGGAATTAGATTTAATATCATAAAGTTATAAGGCTCAATTTGAACTTACACCAACTTAACTTCGATAAAACATGAATGCTCTTCTCCTTAAGAGCGCCATCCTCAACCTTTTAAGGTGTTGATGTCACAGAATTACATGTTTGTATATTCTTCTCAAAAATGTAAACTAACAATTTTAAGGCAATAGTTTCTTATGTTATATGGAAAATAAAATAAGGAGTTACAAACCAAAATTATGAAAATACTAACTTTTAGATGAATATATATTTTACTTTTTTAATATATTTGTCTCTTAATTCATGTAAAAAGCAAAAAGTGGAGTAACACATCATTGTTACAATAATACTACTTTTATAATTTCTCATTTATTTACCTTTACTGACATTTTTATTTCTTCATAAGATTCCAAGTTACTGAATGATGTCCTTTCATTCTGAAGCACTTCTTTTAGTATTCTTGCCAGGCAGATATAGTGGTAATGATTTCCCTCAGGTCTTGTTTACCTGGGAGTACCCTCACATTTGAAGGACAGTTTTGCTGGGTATTATTTGGTAAATCCTGGTTAGTATTTTCTTTTTCTTTTTCCATTTTGAATATATGAATTCTACTGTCTGCAGGTCTACAAAGTTTTTTATGAGAACCAATTGATAATCTTACTGAAGAGAGATTGTGTGGGATAATTCACTTCTCTCTTGCTTCTTCCGTGATTACTCTTGTCACTGTCTTTTAGCAGTTTCATTACCATGTGTCTCATTAATGGTCCCTTTGCATTCATCAGACTTGGAGCCCATTAAACTTCTTGGATAATTACAGTTATATCTCTCTTCAAATCTGGGGAGGTTTCAGACATTATTTTTTTCAAACATTCTGTTTTTCCTTTCTTACATCCCAGTTTGGGACTTCCACAATGCATATGTTGGTCCACTGGTTGGAGTCCTTCAGGTCTTTAAGCTCTGTTCACTTTTCTTCAGTCTTTTTGCTCGCTGATTCTCAGACCTGATAATTTTCACCATCTTGTTTATAAGTTTACTGATTCTTTTTTCTGTCCACCCAAATCTGACTTTGAATCCTCCTAGTGGATTTTTTTTATATCAGCCATTTTACTTTCAGTTCCAAATTTCTTTTTGCTCCATTATGTTTTCTACCTCTTATTTATATTTCTCTCTGTTCATGCTTCATTTTCTTAACCTTCTCCATGTTGTCCTTTAGTTCTTCAAATGTCTTCAAGATAGTTATTTAAGTCTTTGTCTAGAAGATCCACGTGTTGTGGCTAAGTAGCTTCAGTTGTATCCAACTCTTTGACTCTTTGCAGTGTGACCCTTTGCACAGCAGCCCACCAGGCTCTTCTGTCCATGCAATTCTCCAGACAAGAATACTGGAGTGGATTGCCATGCCCTTCTCCAGGCAACCATCCAGATCCAGGGATCGAACCCATACCCCTTAGTCTCCTGCATTGGCAGGCAGGTTCTTTACCACTAACGCCACCTAGGAAACCTTAAAAGAGTCACAATCAGGTATTTTTCAGGGACAGTTTTTGTTTATTTATTTTTTTGCTTTGAATGAGTCATATTTTTCTGTTTTTTTATATGCTTTGAATTTTTTGTTTAAAACTGAATACATGAATTGAAAAAAAATGTGGTAAATCTTAAAAGCATATTTACCTCTTTCCTCCCAGTTTGTTGTGGAATATTTTGTCTGTTGTTTGTATTATTATTATTATAGACTGTCTCTGTGCTGAAGATTGGCCTCAAGTGTAAATTTAAGGTCTTCTCAGGTCTTTTCTGAGTCTGTGCTTTCCCATAATCATGCACTGTGTCTTTTTAATTTTCTCTACATATGCAGTAGGTTTTAAACATTTTAGTCTTTAATGTTTGACTCCCAAAGAGGAAAATGAAAAATAAAAATAGAGGAAATGTGCTGGCCTTGAAATCCCCTAGAAGTCACTTCAGCCAAAGAGGAAAGGGATTACAATAATGTGAAAGGGTGCAAAAACAATGGCTGCCCCCTCTGTGTCTGAATCTCTGTGATCAGAAACAATAATCAGTGATCAGAGATCCCTACTATTTAAAAAACAAAGTATTTTTACCT
Source organism: Ovis canadensis (assembly GCF_042477335.2). Taxonomy (NCBI): domain Eukaryota; kingdom Metazoa; phylum Chordata; class Mammalia; order Artiodactyla; family Bovidae; genus Ovis; species Ovis canadensis. The sequence goes on along the minus strand of NC_091269.1, from coordinate 28,905,631 downwards.
ACCCAGGTTCCTGCAAGCTGTATTCAAACTGCCTTAGGAACATGTACACATTTACTTGCCATAGGAATGTTACATAGCTGCTACTATATTAAGAGTTAAAATTGACCAAATTTAACTGCAGCTTACCATCCAGAGATTCCCCTGGAAATTGCAAGTCTTCAATAAAATCTAGAGTTCTAAAACAGTTACACGAAGCAGATTATGTTGGTGCAATTATTATCTAGATGGGAAAACAAATTTCTCATGCTTCCTACTCCCTCTTCCTAGATTCTCACAAATGCGCAGAAAAAAATTTTTTTTTCTCTTGGTTACTGAAAAAATGTATGCTAAAATCTCCTGTCTTATTTTCACATTTATCTACTTCACATTTTAGTGTTGTCAGTTTTACCCTTCTTTTCTAGGCTGTTAGGATGAAAGACTGATTGAGTTAATTCAATCATGTACTGACTAAACTGTGGGTAAGTTTGTATACCTGTTAGGGCTCTGTTTACTTCTATGTAATTTACTATTTGAGCTGAGTCAACTGAGAATGTCATCCAACTTGGAGACTGGGTATCCACTAATACCAGGAATATTGAATAATACCTTATTAACAGGGTATTACTTGCTAGTTTCAGATTCAAAAAGTAAAAACCTTAGAAGATATCATACATATTTCTAGAACAAGTAAAAATTGGACAAATGAGTTAATATTTATTTTTCTTGAAACTAACAGAGAATTGAAGTAGCAAAGTAAAAGTGAAAGTGTTAGTCATTTAGTCCTATGTGACTTTTTGCCACCTCATGGACTACAGCCCACCAGGCTCCTCTCTCCATGGAATTCTCCAGGCAAGAATACTGGAGTGAATTTCCCTTCACTGGAAAAATTCCCCTCCAGGGGATTTTCCCTGATGCAGGGATGGAACCAGGGTCACCTGCATTGCAGGTGGATTCTTTACCATCTGAGCCACCAGGGAAGCCCAGCAAAGTAAACTGCCACCTAAAGTTCTGGAGATTCAGACGAATATAGAGAACATAGAAAAGATCGTCTAACCTTGATCAGAAGCTTTTGGAGCAATAAACAGGTAGGAACACTTACATGATCATTTTAACAAATTCCTGTTTACCTTGCATAAAAGAAACTCTTGTAATCTTAGAAGGCTTCAACACTTCTGTGGGTTTTACCTCTAGGTAAAACATAATTTCTCACTGTGAAGAGCAGAGAGAAAAATTGGCAGTAGAAGGAAAAGCAACCATCTTGAAATATGTGTGGAATATTGTCATGAACAAAAGCCTACTGTACATGGAGAAAACTTTAGCCCAGCCTTGTCTCACACAGTGGAAAGGGCCTTTATGCACTACCAGTCTCCTTCAGGCTTCCTGACTCAAATTTGTGAAGGTTATAACCTAGGGGCATAGGATTTCTAAAGACTAAGACTAGAATGCTTCATCTTCCCCACACCTTAGCAACACAATCACAGATTTCTAGCATAATAATAGAGGATTGCAGACAGAAGGAAAAATATGCCTGATGGAAATATTCATCTACACAAAGGATTAAAGAGCATCAGAAATAACAACCATATTTAAATTTTTTAATCATTTATATTGACTCTTTGAAAATAACCTTGGAGTGTGCAGTGTATAACATATAAAAAATAAAGCAAAAGGCAATAATAGTAAAGAAATCTGGATGGGAGGAAAACAGTACTATTTAGGAAAATATTTTTAATGACTGGCTTAAAACATTTCACTCTCAGTTTCAACATCTTTCCAATTCTGACTCTATTTAATTTATCTTTTTATTATTGATCTTATTTTACATCTTTCTTGTAGGCCTGGTAATCTTTTGCTGGATGCCAGACATTTTCAACTTTAAATTGTCATTGTCCAGGATGTTTTATATTTTTAACATTATTGAGATCTTTTCTGGGATGTAGTCAAGTTACTTGGAAATTTTTTGATTCTGATACTGGTTTTATGATTTGTTAGGTAAAACTAACCTACATTTATATATGCATATATATGTATATATGTATAACATATGCCTATGATATATATATATGTATATACATGCACCATGAAATACTATTCAGCCATAAAAAGAATGAAATTTTGCCATTTGCAACAACATGAATGAACCTTGAATATTATGCTAAATGGAATGTCAAACAGAATAGACAGATACTGTATGATTCTATTCATATGTTGGCTCTAAAACACAAATGAACAAACAAAACTCATACATACAGGGAACAAATTGGTGGTTGCCTAAAAGGAGGATGGTTGAGGGGTGGGTAAAATGGGTGAAGAGGATTCAGAGGTACAAATGTCTAGACATAAAATAGATAAGTCATATAAAGAGAAGTGAGAAATATTTTTCTGTAATGTTTTAGAACAATACATTTTCTGCTTGTATCAAAAAAGCAATTGATCATATTCTAATGGTGCCAGAAGACTAACATTATTCTGAGTTCCTTCTTATATAGAAAAAAGCACTGTGCTTTTACACATTTTCGTGCATATGACAGACTTCATAGATTAATAAGATGCAAATGCTCAGTGCTTTTTCAGAACATTTGTTAGGACAGTGTTAATTAAAGTTATGAGCTTTACTCTTGAAATGCTTGCTGCCAGGAAGTTTTCCTCTAGAGACCATACCTTGACTTTTCTTGCATATTGGCAGTAACAGCAGTAACACTCGCAACAAAATATGTGGGTCATTTTGAGAAAGATTATGTCCAGAGATAGAGTGGAAAAATATGAAGGAGGTTATAGAATATTGATATAAGAAGCAACCTCAACAATACTTTTGAAAGAGCAATTCTGTAAAATTAGAGCTGTCAGATTAAATGAATTGTTCAACAAATGAAAAACAGTTACATATAAAACATGAACTAGCAAATATATTTCACCAGTACTTTTGACAGTTTTAATAGAGCTATCAATTTACATTTGTGACAGAATTTTATACAAAGTAAGTAAAACAGACATGACCATATATTTGATTCACAATATGAGAGAGAAAATTCTCTTTTTTTGTATAATTTATTTCTCTGGGTATAATATTTATGTTGTCATATTTATTTTGGCATCATCAGAATATATACTTTATTCATCTGGGATTTCAATTATGTGCCTAATACATTATGATTTGTAGATAGATATTAATGGTTGGCATTTTTATAACCAAGTCCTATTCATCTTTGCAAAGTATATCATTCTACTTTAAGAACTTTCTCAAGCACATTTCTGAGATGGCAGAACAAAAAAATTGAGTCAAAGCTCGTGTTAGGAGAATGACCTAAAACTTTTAATATACAAAAATTAAATTAAAAGTTGTATTTGGATATGCCCAACCCTAATAAAAATTTTATATAGAACCCCCATTTCTCCTCTCATTATATGCATATATATATGCTGCTGCTAAGTCACTTCAGTAATGTCCGACTCTGTGCGACCCCATAGACGGCAGCCCACCAGGCTCCCCCGTCCCTGGGATTCTCCAGGCAAGAACATTGGTGTGGATTGCCATTTCTTTTCCAATGCATGAAAGTGAAAAGTGAAAGTGAAATCGCTCAGTTGTGTCCGACTCTTAGCGACCCCATGGACTGCAGCCTACCAAGCTCCTCCGTCCATGGGATTTTCCAGGCAAGAGTACTGGAGTGGGGTGCTACTGCCTTCTCCATTATATATATATACATACACACAAATATATTCTCCCGCCAGGCTCCAATGTCTATGGAATTCTCCAAGCAAGAATACTGGAGAGGGTTGCCATTTCCTTTTCCAGGGGATTTTCTCGACCCAAGAATCAAATCTGGGTCTTCTGCATTGCAAAGGCAGGATGGTCCTTATATATTCTCTATAAGAGAACAACTCTTTCTGAACAAGCTAAACTACATAGAGTCGTATCATCAAATCCTGCACTTAGAAATTGTGTGATCAATTGTTCACTAAATGGATATTTAAATAAATATGCAATTTCTCAGTACTGTTACAGTTGGCTTCTATTAGAAACATAGATCCCTATAATTAAAGAAAGTGGAGAGCTAGTGAAGACACAGAAGGCAATGATTAGGCATCATTACTTTGTAAAGACAAATCTGTCAGAGCTTTTTTCTTTTTTAAAATAATTTATAATGACCAGTCCTAATTTCCTATGTTAAAGCTGTGTGTTAATCAGGATAATTTTAGGTTATGCTCTGTAAAACATCAAAGGGAAGTAAAAACTTGCCTTTACTGAAATAAATTAGTTGACTTGTGTTATACAGACCTAGGTGGCACTAGTGGTAAAAAGAAAACCACCTGCCAATATTGTAGACATAAAAGACATGAGATTTGATTCCTGGATTGGGAAATTCCCCTTGAGTAGGAAATGGCAACCCACTCCAGCATTCTTGCCTGGAGAATCCCATGGACAGAAAAGTCTGGTGGGCTACAGTCTATTGGGTCACAAAGAGTCAGACATGACTGAAGCAACTTTGCACACACACACGTACAGAAAATTAGCTGAAGATTCCAAATGACAAAGAAATACAGGGTAAGGTGAGGGATAAAAATCAGTTTTCAATCTAAATTTGATGGCCTAGTCTACAGTGTCCTTTATGTAATTCTACCACCTTTTCTCTATGCCTGGGCAAATAGGATGAACAATAGGGGGAAAGGATTTCCTATCACTGAAGAAGGCAATGGCACCCCACTCCAGTACCCTTGCCTGGAAAATCCCATGGACGGAGGAGCCTGGAAGGCTGCAGTCCAAGGGGTTGCAAAGAGTCGGACACGGCTGAGCGACTTCACTTTCACTTTTGCCTTTCATGCATTGGAGAAGGAAATGGCAACCCACTCCAGTGTTCTTGCCTGGAGAATCCCAGGGACAGGGGAGCCTGGTGGGCTGCCGTCTATGGGGTCGCACAGAGTCGGACACGACTGAAGCAACCCTCTATCACTGCCATTTTTGGCTTCTGTGATCCTTTTTTGATTTGTAAATCATTTGAGAGTGAAGCTACATCCCCCCAAGAACTTTTCTATCCAATGGATTTTTGCTTTTTTTGTTTGTTTTTTTAATATTTGCCAATCTATTTATTTATTTGGCTTCACTGGGTGTTAGTTGCAGCACGCAGGATTTTTGATCTTCCCTGTGACAAGGTGGGTATTTAACTGTGGCCTGCAAACTCTTAATTGTAGCATGTAGGATCTAGTTCTACATGACTAGAAATAGAATTGGGAGCACAGAGTCTTAGCGACTTGGACCACAGGGAAGTCCCAGTCCTGATTACTTAAATATTTCTGATCATCATGCTAAGTCTCATGAGTTGTGTCCAACTCTTTGCAACCCTATGGGCTGTAGCCCAACAGGCTCTTCTGTCCATGGAATTCTCCAGACAAGAAAACTGGAGTGGGTTGCCATGACCTCCTCTAAGGGATATTCCCCGCTCAGGGATTGAATGTACATCTCATGTCTGCTGCACTGGCAGGCATGTTCTTTACCACTAAAGTTCTAAATCTCATCCTTCACACACACACACACACACACACACACACACACAACTGGGCCTTACAAAGAAACTGTGGACTTGCTGGATTAGGATATTGTTCCACTTAGCACTAAATTAATAGAATACCACTGGGAATAATTTTGTATAGGAAATATCTAATTTGTGCAAGAGAGAAATCAGAGTGAGCCAGAACAAAGCAAAGCTACTGACCTGGAGCCAATTTTCAGGCTTAATATCTGGTATTGTATAATTATATTTCAATCTGATAGTAAAGGTATAAATATATAAATACATATATACCTACCTTAATACAAGAAATTTAGGTTTTCTACCCTTTATCTCCCGACTAAGAATGTGAGCTATCCCACATAGCCTAAAGCAAAGTGTGAATAAATCAGTCACCCAACCATAAACTTAATCTGTTGGCAGCCAAACAGGAGCTAAGGGAAGCAGTGCTTCCTTGCATAAAAATGTCTTCAAATGAGCAATGGACCAAAGCAACTCACACAGAATGAATATAAATTTTCTGTCCCATTAGCATGTGAAGCTATTTTTCCTACCACACATACAAACCACAAATCTCAATTGATTTTGCACAATGGTCCATATGACATATAGCCCAGTTTTCTTACTACTGGGCAATTTGTCTGAAGACCTACATAGTGATAGTCATAAACTTCAGAACTCATTGTGGATTTTAAATCTGGCTTTTATATAAACTGCATAAAGTTAGAAGACCAGCCTTCTTCTCTACTCTGAATACTAGACTTCCATTGATGAAATATTTATTAACCTTTTGTCAGCTAAGTCAGCTTTGTTTTACTCACTGATTTACTTGACTAAATCATAAGTACCCTTTGCACTTAATATGTCAGTAGATGAATTCATCCTAGGATTTAATAGTTTGTTTGTTGGGCCTAAGTGTAAAAAATATATTTGTATTCTCCCCAAACTTCGTGGTTATATTCAGCCCTTTCTTGTAAATTACTGGGATTTTTAAAATAAATGAAGTGTAGTCTAAACAAATAGAAAATGAAAGTAAACAAAACATCAAATATGAGAGGCAACAAGTTAAAGAGAACAAAGTCATCAATACATGTAGTAACTGAGATATTTTTTAGGGATAAGGGAAAGATATATTCTTCATTAAATGAATAAAATATTTGACTACTCATTGAGACAGAAATACAGCCATAGTCCTAGCTCAAAATGTACCATATAAATTTTAGAAAGATTAAATATGTAAACACTAAGAAAATAAAAGAGCTCATTTTTATAATCTTATAACAGTGAAATTCTTGACTTTTGAAACCTGTAATTATTTACTTATGAATTATTGGAAGAACACTGGTGTGGGGCTCAGATGCCATGAGGATGTGTCTCAGTCTCTCTGACCTTAGTTCCCTCCTTTGTAAAGTGAGGTGTGTAGACAAATGATCCACAAGGCCCCATCCAGTGCTCCTGGTCTGTAATCACTGAGGTGTGTAATGTGTGTGACACACATATATAGGAGACTACCAGGTTTGGGAATGTAACTGAATGAAGAAATGCTTTGTTTGTTCAGAAAACACTATGAACTTTCTAAAAATGGACTGTGATAAATATTGAATATTTTGATTATGATAAATACAGTTTCTTTTAAATATTAGCTGAAGGTACAGAAATTTTGTGGTGTTCTTACAAATGTCAAACTATATTCAAATATTTTTCTTTCAAAGATTGTGTAAAAATTGTCTGTTTTTATATAACTTGTGATAGTGTTACTTTTATTTTAAAATTTAAAAATATATAACCTAATTCAACCCTAATTACTAGCTTTAGTGTGTTACTGTTAATCCATTTCTCATCTTAGACTTCTTCTGGCAGGAATCTGACACCAGTCTTGGTTCTCTCCACTTTCCAATATTTCCCTAAAGTTTCATCCATTTGAATGATTTCAAATTAGTGATTACTATATTTTCTCTTTCATGGGGAGGGATGAGATTCATATTACACCACCACCCCTCACCAAAGGAATTCTCACTATAATGTCTCCTGCAAACTCTTCATGTATCTGCTTTAGCCTTGATGGCATATAATGGTGGCTAAAAGTTTCTTGTTGTTCAGTCTCTCAGTCATGTCTGACTCTTTGCAACCCCATGGGCTGCAGCACGCCAGACATATCTGTTGTTCCTGTTGTTCACTATATCCCAGAGCTTGCTCAAACTCATGTCCATAGTGTCAGTGATGCCATCCAACCATGTCATCCTCTGTCGTCTCCTTCTCCTCCTGCCTTCAATCTATCCCAGCATCAGGGCCTTTTCTAATGAGTTAGTTCTTCTGCTTTATTTATTTCTGCTTTATTGACTTGGTTTATAAAATGTGGAAAATTCTGAAAGAGATGGGAATACCAGACTATCTGACCTGCTTCTTGAGAAATTTGTATGCAGGTCAGGAAGCAACAGTTAGAACTGGACATGGAACACACTGGTTCCAAATAGGAAAAGTAGTACTTCAAGGCTGTACGTCAAAAATAAAGTCTAACACTGTTTCCACTGTTTCTCCATCTATTTCCCGTGAAGTGATGGGACCGGATGCCATGATCTTTATTTTCTCAATGTTGAGCTTCAAGCCAACTTTTTCACTCTCTTCTTTCACTTTCATCAAGAGGCTTTTTAGTTCCTCTTCACTTTCTGCCCTAAGGGTGGTATCCAGAAACAGAGTTCTTTCTGGAACTCTCTTGCTTTTTCCATGATCCAGCGGATGTTGGCAATTTGATCCCTGGTTCCTCTGCCTTTTCTAAAACCAGCTTGAACATTTGGAATTTCACAGTTCACGTATTGCTGAAGCCTGGCTTGGAGAATTTGGAGCATTATCACTGACTCAATGGACATGAATCTGAGTGAGCTCAGGAAGTTGGTGATGGACAGGGAGGCCTGGTGTGCTGCGATTCATGGGGTCACAAAGAGTCGGACATGACTTAGCGACTGAACTGAACTGAACTGAACTTACTAGCGTATGAGATGAGTGCAATTGTGTGGTAGTTTGAGCATTCTTTGGCATTGTCTTTCTTTGGGATTGGAATGAAAACTGACCTTTTCCAGTCCTGTGGCCACTGCTGAGTTTTCCAAGTTTGCTGGCATATTGGGTGCAGCACTTTCACAGCATCATCTTTCAGGCTTTCAAATAGCTCAACTGGAATTCCATCACCTCCACTAGTTTTCCCTGCCCATCACCAACTCCTGGAGCTTGCTCAAACTCATGTCTGTTGAGTCAGTGAAGCCTTCCAACCATCTCATTCTCTGTCATCCCCATCTTCTCCTGCCTTCAAACTTTCCCAGCATCAGGACCTTTTTCAATGAGTCAGTTTTTCCCATAAGGTGGCTAAGGTATTGGAGTTTCAGCTTTAGCATCAGTCCTTCCACTTGAATACTCAGGACTGATATCTGTTAGGATTGACTGGTTTGATTTCCTTGTAGTCCAAGGGACTCTCAAGAGTCTTCTCCAATACCGTAGTTCAAAACCATCAATTCTTTGGTGCTCAGCTTTCTTTATAGTCCAACTCTCATATCCATATATGACTACTGGTAAAACCATAGCTTTGACTAGATGGACATTTGTTGGTAAAGAAACATCTCTACTTTTTAATATGCTGTCTAGGTTTGTCACAGTTTTTCTTCCAAGGAACAAGCATCTTTTAATTTCATGGCTGTACTCACCATCTGCAGTGATTTTGGAGCCCCCCAAAATGAAGTCTCACTGTTTTCATTGTTTCCCCATCTATTTGCCATGAAGTGATGGGACCAGACACCATAATCTTTGTTTTTTGAATGTTGAGTTTTAAGCCAGTTTTTTCACTGTTTTCTTTCACCTTCATCAAGAGGCTCTTTGGTTCCTATTTGCTTTCTGCCATAGGGTGGTGACATCTGCACATCTGATGTTATTGATATTTCTCCCTGCAATCTTTATTCCAACTTGTGCTTCATTAAGTCCAGCATTTTGTGTCATGTGCTCTGCATATAAGTTAAATAAGCAAGGTGTCAGTATACAGACTTGACGTACTCCTTTCCCAATTTGGAACCAGTTCATGGTTCCATGTCCAGTTCTAAATGTTGCTTTATGACCTGTATACAGATTTCTCAGGAAGCAGATAAGGGGTCTGGTATTCCTACCTCTTTAAGAATTTTCCACAGTTATCATGATCATAACTTGGATACATTTTAAAGATAAATTTGACAGGATTTACTGACAGAAGAGATGTAAGGTGTGAGAGATAAGAGATGTTAAGGTAATGCCAAAATTTTGTCTGGAGCAAGAAAAGAATGAGTTAGCATATATTTTATGCATATTAAGTTTGAGATACTCATACACCTAAGTGAAGATGGTTTTGTAGTGTCTGCAACTTCTAAGAGAAATCAAAACATTCTGATTGATCACATCCAAATTGTTTATCTGGTATTATATACCTGACTAATTACTAGAGTGACCAGTATTACTAGTCACTAGTAATACTAGTAATAGTATTACTAGTTACTAGTAATACTAGTAATAGTATTACTAGTTACTAGTAATAGTATTACTATTTTAGATCTTGGCAATATTGTTATTATTGTCACTAATATTATTTCCATATCTTAATTTTGAACCTATACTACACCTTTTAATTTGTATTGCCTGTGTTTCTCTTCATAACTGAACATTTAATTCAATAACATACTTTTATTACCCGTTGTATTGTTAGGTATAAAATGAAGCAGTCAAAATAGTATTATCAATTTATTAATATTTCAGTTGTCTGAGATACTTCGTTGTATTTGCATTGACTTTCTCAATCAGTATCACCCTCCCCATATCCCACCCCTACTTCTATTCATAAAATCTTCAGTGGAAACGTTGATGTACTTCCATACATTTTTCCCTTATTACACTCTGTATAGGGGAACATTGTTGCTCTCTTCATTTGTCTTTGCTCCCTTGGAAGTTCCATCTGACCAGAATGGTAGTTGATAAACCAGGGTTCCCACATAGAGCATCTGTCAGGGCAAAAGAAAACAAGCTGAATTTCCATGTCTGGCTCTCTTCTTGACTGCCTCTTTGCTCCTTGCCACTCACTGTGATCACAAATGCATGAATGATTTCATTAAACCTCCCATTAACCTGTAAGAGGTTACTTAGTGCAATACATACGAGACAACAATTCAGATTTTTATATTTTATACTACATCACCAATTATTCTTCAAACTTATGTTGCTAAAAGGAAAAATACAAACCTTTAAGCAGAATGGAGACACACATTCCAAACTTAGATTTTCAGTCCTCATGTTTTGTTGAATTAAGTCTTTTCAGAAGGACTGTATGCACCATAAATGATTCTTTATACTCTAAATCAGTTAAATAAACCATTATGTCATGAAACTATGGTCTACATTTGAATTTTGTTTGTCTTAAATTCTGGTTTCTAAATGTTTTCCAGAAGTATCTTTTTAATGACAGCTATTGAAAGCTGCTTGAATGTTCTAGTTATCATTTAATAGACCAAGGAAATGTAATCTGATAAAGAAGGATATGTAGCTATTTTATTGATGGTTCAAAAATCCAGTGACTTGAAGAAGCATAAATATATAAAATATATATTTAGATGGGGTTTTTATTTGGTATGCATTTCACACAGCATAAACTAGAGTTTGGAAAGTGAGACTGCTCTCACATGGGTTGTTTTGCAATCATGGTTTTGGAAAAGGCATGTGCATTGTTAGAAACATTCTCTAATCACACTTAGGGATGTTTTCAGTCTCATAGGGAGGCTTATCTTGTCACAGAAACCTTGTGGCTGCTGTCACTATTGCCCTGTCTCTCCATGGTGGCTAAGGAGACTCTAACATTTGTATGCAATAGCAGCATGAAATGAGAACATGAAAGGAAAATGGCAACACTGGGCCTGGAAAGGTAGGCAAATGTCCATTACTCTCACTACCTCATTACTGAGACAGCTAGGTCTCCAAAACTTGGGATTCTATTTTATCATTTATATCATAGAACGTTGTTTCTTAACTCTGATGATTCAATCCTATGAACACTTGGGAAAAGCTCTTGCTTTCTTTTTTTTCAACTACTTCCTAACCCTCCAAACCCCCTCTTCCCAGTCCTGTTAAAGGAGGAAACGAAACAAGCTCTCTCTTGAAAGCATGACTTCATGTTGGGCCAGACTGTGGACTTTGAGCTATATGCCCAGTATCTATGAAAACGACATACCAACCGGAAAAGTAGGCCCCTGGAAGGAAGAGCCCCAGGGCTCTCCATTGCCTAAAAGAATACCCTAATTATCTGTGTAACTGAATAGAATCATACATTCCATTATGCTTATTGGGGTATGACCACAGGCCTGTTGATAATTGTCCACTGTTAACTACCTAGGCTTAAGGCATATGATCATGGGTTAACTTCAATTTTGTCTTTCTTTTTCCTTTGTTCAGACTAGTTTCAGGTCCTTATACACTTAGGGCATATAAGGTTTTCACAAAAACTGGTCAGGGTCCTTGGAGAAGAGGAGACTGCCTTGGGCTCCCCGGTGGAATAAACTGCACTCCACTATCTGCATTTTCCTTCTGAGTGAGGTTGTTTCCCAGACACATGGCTACTTTTGGTGCATTGGCTGGGAAACTCCTCACTTTGAGGAGACAAGTCCCATTTGGGACTACTCCAAGGCCTTGTGGCTTGAATCTTCAAGGGGAGGGGGAGTTTCCTTGCCCTTCTGGAAGGATTCTGCTTCTCAACGCCTGGACTTTTCACATTAGAAGGTAGTGAACAGCAGCAAGGGAACTGAGTGCTCAGGTGAAGAGGAACCCACCCGGTAGGGTGGAAGAAGGGGCCTGATCACCCCCCTGGAAGGGACTAGTACAGGCACTGGCCCACAGGAGCCTGGAATAGGCAGGTGGCAGCGATTGCTTGGTACACAGGTCAACGAGCATGTTAGGACTTAGGAAAAAATTTGTGAAGGTCATTTAGGAGGTGTGTCCACACTGTCTAGGGGAAATTATTACCAAGCAATCCCTAGGGGATTTTTTAGGAGAAGAAACTTCGTCCTTGTGTGTCCATATTCTACCCTCCCCCAGGAGGTGTCCCATCTTCTGTGAAATTCTTGACCCCCTCGCAATTGTCAGGCTAGAAGGAGGGGGGATATATAAGTATGAATTGGCTTTTCTGGAGATGACCTGGGATGTGGGATATTTAACCCATCTGTGTTTTCATCTGCACCTTATCAAGCCTAACAAGGCAGAATGGAATTTAAGGGAGAAACAGTCTTGGACCACATGGTATTCTGATTCCGCCATGCTGACTGGCAGGTGAAGACACGCTGATCCCCCTTCTCCCTCTGGGATCTGGCAGGATTTGGTCGAAGATGACCTGCACCCCATCCCCCAATACTGAATGATAACACATCTGCCACCAGTGCTCCCCTTAATGCCCGATCCAGGGCCAGGTGAAGTTCCTGCAGCAGCCGCTGCTCCTCAACCAGCTCTCCCAGTAGTCATAGAGCCGCCTCTTCAGAGGCTCCTATCCTGGTGGCAGAAGCCTCTGGCCAACACTTCCAGGATCCAGCTCCAGCCAGCCGCCCAAGCTATACACGCCTCTCCCAGTGAGTACTGACAGGAAGAGGAAAGGAGACACCAGAGTCAAACAGAGGCTGCACTTCACCAAGGAGCCAGAGGAACCAGCCCCTACAAATGTCCCTCAGAGAGTTACAGCAGCCGCCAGTTCAGGGTGCAGACGGCCACTACCATCAGCCTCCAATAGCCTAACCCTACCAGATTAGACTAATGGAGACTATTTTTCAAACCCACTGTCTTACATGGGATGACATAATCCAACTACTAGTCTCCCTCTTCAGCACTAAGGACAGACATAGAATCCTCACTGAGGGCAGAAAATGGTTAAATGGTTAAGAGAAATGGCACCTGAGTGTAATGCAAACCTACAGAAGTGGGCAGAACTATCCACCCCCAATGAGAGGCCCAACTGGGACTGTAACACAGAGGAAGGGAGGAGCCACCCCCGATCAGAGGCCCAACTGGGACTGTAGCACAGGGAAGGGAGAGATACCGGGCAGCTATTTTACAATGTCTCAAGAGGGGGGCCTGAAAACCTATAAGTAGGGAAAAACCTTCCAAAGTGATTCAAAGGGAAAGCAAATTACCCTCTGAGTTCTACGGAAGACTGTGTGAGGCCTGTATACTTTATATGCCAATAGATCCAGAGGCTGCTGGGTCTCAGATGGTGATAAATGCAGCCTTTGTGTTTCAAGCCTATCCCTAACATGTCAAATGGGGGGACACCAAGTGACTCATGGATTTTTATACATCCATGAATGCCCAATACCTTTGTTGGGAAGAGAATTGCTGTCTAAATTGGGGGCACAAATGACCCTTTCCCACCCCCCCCCCATGAAAAACCCACTTTTTGAGTGGGCTCAACCACTTGTTTACTCTTCCTCTTGGTAACCCCTCAAGATGAATGGAGGTCGCACAATCTCCTGGAAGGGAGACCAGATGGGCTAAACAGTCAAGAGAAAGAGAGAGAGAGTTAACTTAGCAATTCCCTGAGGTCTGGGTGGAAGACAACCCTCCCAGGCTTGCAAAACAAGTTCCAGTGGTAATAGAACTCAAAACTGGTACAGCTGTGTCAGCACCCGCCTTGGGCCTGCCAGACCTTGCTAAGCAGTTTACTCTTTTCGTGACTGAAAAGGACAAGGTGGCTATGGGAGTGTTGTCACAGACTATGGGGACATGGGACAGACCTGTGGCTTATCTCTTAAAATGGCTGGACAATGTTGCCACTGGGTGGCCAGGATGCTTACAGGCAGTTGCTGCAGTTGCCTTACTGATCCAGGAGGCAACCAAGCTGACTTTTGGCCAAGATTTGATTGTAAAAGTCCCTCATGAGGTCAATACTCTCCTGTGAGGGGACTCCCATAAATAGCTATCAACATCCCAGATTACTCAATACCAGGGACTGTTATGTGAGAACCCCCATGTTGCTATTAAGCCTTGTCAGGCCCTGAATCTGCCCACTCTCCTTCTTGTGGAAGAAGGTGAGCCCTCACATGATTTCAAGGAAATCCTAGAAGTTTATGCCAGCACACCTGATTTGAGAGATCAGCCAACCCCGGACCCAGATTGGGTCCTGTACACCAATGGAACCAGTCTGGTGAAACAAGGACAACGACTGTTGGGATATGCAGTAGTCATGGAAGAAACCATCATTGAGGCTAGCTTTCTGCCATCACACTGGTCTGCTTAACGAGTCAAACTATATGCTCTAATCCGGGCCCTCCGGCTGTCAAAAGGTAAGAAGACTAACATTTACACAGACTCCAGGTATGCTTTTGCTACTTTACATGTACATGGGGCTTTATATAAAGAAAGAGGTCTTCTGATAGCCAGCAGAAAGGACATTAAAAATAAAGAAGAAATTCTGACCCTATTAGATGCTGTCTGGGAACGAAAAAGGATTGCAGTCATACAATGCCGAAGACATCAGAAAGAGGATACCCCCCGGGCTCAGGAAAACAGACTGGCAGATAAGAAAGCTAAACAAGCAGCTGAGGGCTTGCGGGTGACAATTGAAGCTCCTATTAAAGCTCTCATATTGACGGAGCTTCCTGAGCTAACTCTGGAATCTCCAAAATACACTGAAGCCCAAAACCAACTAGCCAAAATAGAAGGGGCCGTCAAGACTGAAAAGGGATGGTGGGAATTGCCAAGTGGCAAATTATTGGTATTGGAGGAGCTGGCACCCACTCTGATAAGCCAAACACACCAAGCATCCCACCAAGGCCATGATAAACTGGAAGAGCTAATTCAAAAATATTTCTTGGTTCCCCACTTCTCTTTCCTAGGCAGGACAGAATCTCAGAACTGCACTGCCTGCTCATAGGTTAATGTTGCCTCTCGACACAGACAAAAGCCTCCAGGAATTTAGCTGAAAGGAATGCTGCCCTTTGAACACCTGGAAGTGGACTTCACTGAAATGAAACCTCACTGACACTACCATTATCTGCTTGTCATGGTATGTATGTTCGTGGGATGGTTAGAGGCATTTCCTATCTGGATTGAAAGAGCATTAGAAGTAGCCTGTTTGTATAAAGATATACAAACAATATTTTTCAGAGATTATTAGAAGTTTTGGTTACCCAATATGTTCTTTCCAATTAGAAGTGCTCCCCAACTAAATGACAGAATTATAAAACACCTTGCTCCTAATAATTAAGGGCAATAATACCTACCCCATCCACAAATACCTCTAACATAAGACTAGATGAGAGGGAGAATTTCATGAACAAGCACAACACATTCTTATTCCCACATTACCACTCTTCCTTTTTGCAGTGGCCACCACAGTCTCTCCATATCCTAGTGATGGACTTCTAAGTGGAAATGCTCAGAACTGGTTTGGAAGAACTTCTGATTATGAATATATTTTCCTTAACCTCTCTTTCCCATGATAGCCTGTGTGTAATTTTTTAATTAATTAATTTATTTTAATTGGAGGCATATTACTTTACAATATTGCAGTGGTTTTTGCCATACATTGACATGAATCATCCATGGGTGTACATGTGTTCCCCATCCTGAACCCCTCTCCCACCTCCCTCCGCATCCCATCCCTCAGTGTTATCCCAGTGCACTGGCTTTGTATGCCCTGTTTCATGCATCTAACGTGGACTGGTCATCTATTTCACATGTCGTGATATACATGTTTCAATGCTATTCTCTCAAATCATCCCACCCTCACCTTCTCCCACAGAGTCCAAAAGTCTGTTCTTTATATCTGTGTATCCTTTGCTGTCTCCCATATATGGTCATCATTACCATCTTCTTAAATTCCATATATATACATTAATATACAATATTGGTGTTTTTCTTTTTTTAATTATTTATTTTAATTGGAGGCTAAAGTACTTTGGCCACCTCATGCGAAGAGTTGACTCATCGGAAAAGACTCTGATGCTGGGAGGGATTGGGGGCAGGAGGAGAAGGGGACGACCCAGGATGAGATGGCTGGATGGCATCACTGACTCGATGGACGTGAGTTTGAGTGAACTCTGGGAGATGGTGATGGACAGGGAGGCCTAGTGTGCTGCGATTCATGGGGTTCCAAAGAGTCGGACATGACTGAGCAACTGAACTGAACTGAACTGAACTGAATGACTTTCCAATATTGGAGTGGTTTTTGCCATATATTGACATGAATCAGCCATGGATGTACAGGTGTCCCCCATCCAGTAAACCCCTCCCACCTCCTTACCCTTCCCATCCTTCAGGGTCATCCCAGTGCATTGGCCCTGAGCATCCTATCTCATGCATCAAACCTGGACTGGGAATCTGTTTCATATATGGTAATGTAGATGTTTCAGTGTTACTCTCTCAAATCATTCCACCCTCACCTTCTCCAATAGAGTCTAAAAGTCTGTTCTTTACATTTGTGTCTCTATTGCTATCTCGCATATAGGGTCACAGTTAACATCTTTCTAAATTCCATTTATGTGTATTAATATTCTGTATTGATGTTTTTCTTTCTGACTTACTTCATTCTGTATAATAGACTTCAGTTTCATCCACCTCATGAGAACTGATTCAAATGCATTAATTTTAATAGCTGAGTAATATAAATTACCTCAGATATGGAGATGACACCAATCTTATGGCAGAAAGTGAAGAGGAACTAAAAAGCCTCTTGATGAAACTGAAAGAGGAGAGTGAAAAAGTTGGTTTAAAGCTCAACACTCAGAAAACTAACAACATGGCATCTGGTCCCATCACTTTATGGGAAATAGATGGGGAAACAGTGGAAACAGAGTCAGACTTTATTTTTCTGGGCTCCAAAATCACTGCAGATGGTGACTGCAGCCATGAAATTAAAAGATGCTTACTCTTTGGAAGAAAAGTTATGACCAAGCTAGATAGCATATTCAAAAACAGAGACATTACTTTGCCAACAAAGGTCCGTCTAGTCAAGGCTATGGTTTTTCCAGTGGTCATGTATGGATGTGAGAGTTGGACTGTGAAAAAAAGCTGAGCACCAGAGAATTGATGCTTTTGAACTGTGGTGTTGGAGGAGACTCTTTAGAGTCCCTTGGACTGCAAGGAGATCCAACCAGTCCATTCTGAAGGAGATCAGCCCTGGGATTTCTTTGAAGGGAATGATGCTGAAGTTGAAACTCCAGTACTTTGGCCACCTCATGCGAAGAGTTGACTCATTGGAAAAGACTGTGATGCTGGGAGGGATTGGGGGCAGGAGGAAAAGGGGACGACAGAGGATGAAATGGCTGGATGGCATCACTGACTCAATGGATGTGAGTCTGAGTGAACTCCGGGAGTTGGTGACAGACAGGGAGGCCTGGCGTGCTGAGATTCATGGGGTCGCAAAGAGTCGGACACGACTGAGTAACTGAACTGAACTGAATATTCCGTTCTGTATATGTACCATAGCTTTCTAACCCATTCATCTGCCAATGGACATCTAGGTTGCTTCCATGTCCTAGCTATTGTAAACAGTGCTGCAATGAACATTGAAGTACATGTGTCTCTTTCAATTCTGGTTTCCTTGGTGTATATGCCCAGCAGTGGGATTGCTAGGTCATATGGCAGTTCTATTTCCAGTTTTTTAAGGAATCTCCACACTGTTCTCCATAGTGGCTGTACTAGCTTACATTCCCACCAACATGTAAGAGGGTTGCTTTTTCTCCATACCCTCTCCAGCATTTATTGTTTGTAAACTTTTTGATAGCAGCCATTCTGACCTGGGTGAGATGGTATCTCGTTGTGGTTTTGATTCACATTTCTCTGATAATGAGTGATGTTGAACATGTTTTCATGTGTTTGTTAGCCCTCTGTATGTCTTTGGATAAATGTCTGTTTAGTTCTTGGCCCATTTTTTTTTAAATTGGGTCATTTTGTTTTTTTCTGGAATTGAGCTGCAGGAGCTGCTTGCATATTTTTGAGATCAATTGTTTGTCACTTGCTTCTTTTGCTATTATTTTCTCCCATTCTGAAGGCTGTCTTTTCACCTTGCTTTTAGTCTCCTTCATTGTGCAAAAGTTTTGAAGCTTAATCATGTCCCATTTGTTAATTTTTGCTTTTATTTCCATTACTCTGGGAGGAGGGTCATAGAGGATCCTGCTGTGATTTATGTCAGAGAGTGTTTTGCCTATGTTCTACTCTAGGAGTTTTATAGTTTCTGGTCTTACATTTAGATCTTTAATCCATTTTTAGCTTTTGTGTATGATGTTAGAAAGTGTTCTAGTTTCATTTTTTACAAGTTGTTGACCACTTTTCCCAGCACCACTTGTTAAAGAGATTGTCTTTTCTCCATTGTATATTCTTGCTTCCTTTGTCAAAGATAAGGTGTCCATAGGTGCATGGATTGATCTCTGGGCTTTCTGTTTTGTTCCATTGATCTATATTTCTGTCTTTGTGCCAGTACCATACTGTCTTGATGACTGTGGCTTTGTAGTAGAGCCTGAAGTCAGGCAGGTTGATTCCTCCAGCTCCATTCTTCTTAAGATTGCTTTGGCTATTGGAGATTTTTTGTATTTCCATACAAATTGTGAAATTCTTTGGTCTAGTTCTCTGAAAAATACCGTTGGTAGCTTGATAGGGATTGCATTGAATCTATACATTGCTTTGGGTACTATACTCATTTTCACTCTATTGATTCTTCTGATCCATGAATATGGTATATTTCTCCATCTAGTTGTGTCATCTTTTATTTCTTTCATCAGTGTTTTATAGTTTTCTATATATAGGTCTTTTGTTTCTTTAAGTATTTTATTCTTTTCATTGCAATGGTCAATGAAATTTCTCTTTCTGGTTTCTCATTGTTAGCGTATAGGAATGCAAGGGATTTCTCTGTGTTAAATTTACATCCTACAACTTTACAATATTCATTGACTGGCTCTAATAATTTTCTGGTGGTGTCTTTAGGGTTTTCTCTGTAGAGGATCATGTCATCTGCAGACAAGGAGGGTTTTGCTTCTTCTTTTCCAATCTGCATTCCTTTTATTTCCTTTTCTTCTCTGATTACGGTGGCTAAAACTTCCAAAACTATGTTGAATAGTAGTGGTGAGAGTGGGCACCCTTCTTCCTGAATTTAAGGGAAATGCTTTCACTTTTTCACCATTGAGGATAATGTTTGCTGTGGGTTTGTCATGTATGGCTTTTACTCTGTTGAGGAATGTTCCTTCTATGCCTGCTTTCTGGAGAGTTTTTATCATAAATCGATGTTGAATTTTGTCAAAGGCTTTCTCTGCATCTATTGAGATAGTCATATGGCTTTTATCTTTCAATTTGTTAATGTGGTGTATCACATTGATTGATTTGCGAATATCGAAGAATCCTTGCATCACTGGAATAAAGCTCATTTGGTCATGATGTATGATCTTTAAAATATGTTTTTGGATTCTGTTTGCTATAATTTTGTTGGGGATTTTTGCATCTATGTTCATAAGTAATATTGGCCTGTAGTTTTCTTTCTTTCTTTTTTTCTTTTTCTTTTTCTTTTTTTTGTGGCATCTTTGTCTAGTTTTGATATTAAGATGGTGGTGGCCTCATAGAATGAGTTTGTGAGTTTACTTTACCCTACAATTTTCTGGAAGGATTTGAGTAGGATAAGTGTTAGCTCTTCTCTAAATTTCTGGTAGAATTCATCTGCAAAGCCATCTGGTCCCGAGTTTTTGTTTGCTGGAAGATTTTTGATTACAGTTTTGATTTCCATGCTTGTGATTGGTCTGTTAAGATTTTCTATCTTTTCCTGATTCAGCTTTGGAAGGTTATACTTTTCTAATAATTTGTCCATTTCTTCCAAGTTGTAATTTTTATCGACATTAGTTGCTGATAGAAGTCTCTCATGATCTTTTGTATTTCTGTGTTGTCTGTTGTGATTTCTCCATTTTCATTTCTAATTTGTTGATTTGATTCTTCTCCCCCCCCCCCCTTTTTTTTTCTTGATTACTCTGGCTAATGGTTTGTCTATTTTATTTATATCTCAAAGAACCAGCTTTTAATGTATTGATTTTTGCTATAGTCTCCTTTGTTTCTTTTTCATCTATTTCTGCCCTAATTTTTATGATTTATTTCCTCCTACTAACTCTGGGGTTCTTCATTTATTCTTTTTCTAGTTGTTTTAGGTGTAGTTAGGTTATTTATTTGATTTCTCTCTTGTTTCTTGAGGTAAGCTTATATTGCTCTAAATCTTCCCCTTAGCACTGCTTTTACTGAATCCCATAGGTTTGGGGTTGTTGTGTTTTCATTTTCATTCTTTTTTATGCATATTTTGATTCCTTTTTTGATTTCTTCTGTGGTTTGTTGGTTATTCAACAGCGTGCATTTTTAGCCTCCATAAGTTTGTATTTTTATTAGGCTGTTTTTTTTTCATGTACTTGACATCTAATCTTATCGCACTGTGATCAGAAAAGATGCTTGAAATGATTTCAATTTTTTTGAATTTACAAAGGCTAGATTTATGGCCCAGGATGTGGTCTATCCTGGAGAACGTTCTGTGTGCACTTGAGATAAAGCTGAAATTCATTGTTTTGTGGTTAAATGTCCTATAGATATCAATTAGGTCTAACTGGTCCATTTTATCATATAAAGTTTGTGTTTCCTTGCTAATTTTCTGTTTAGTTGATCTATCCATAGGTGTAAGTGGAGTATTGAAGTCTCCCACTATCATTGGATTACTGTTAATTTCCCCTTTCATTCTTGCTAGCATTTGCCTTACATATTGCAGTACTCCTAGTTTGGGCGTATATATATTTATCATTGTTATATCTTCTTCTTGGATTGATCCTTTGATCATTATGTAGTGCCCTTCTTTATCTCTTTTCATAGCCTTTATTTCAATATCTATTTTATCTGATATGAGTATTGCTACTCCTACTTACCTTTGGTCTCAATTTGTGTGAAATATCTTTATACAGCCCTTTACTTTCAGTCTGTATGTGTCCCTTGTGTTGAAGTGGGTCTCTTATAGACAACATATATAGGGGTTTTCTTTTTGTATCCATTCAGCCAGTGTTTTTCTTTTCATTGGGGCATTCAACTGATTTACATTTAGGGTAATTATTGATAATTATGATCCCATTGCCATTTACTTTGTTGTTTGGGGTTCGGGTTTATAAACCTTTTCTGTATTTCTGTGTTCTAGAGAAGATCCTTTAGCATTTGTTGAAGAGATGGTTTGGTGGTGCTGAATTCTCTCAGCTTTGAATGAGATCCTTGCTGGGTATAATAATCTGGGTTGTAGGTTTTTCTTTTTCATCACTTTATGTATGTCCTGCTCTTCCCTTCTGGCATGAAGAGTTGAAAGATCAGCTGTTACCCTTATGAGAATCCCCTTGTGTGTTATTTGTTGCTTTTCCCTTTTTGCTTTTAATATTTGCTCTTTGTGTTTGATCTTCGTTAATTTGATTAATGTGTTCTTGGAGTATTTTGCCTTGGGTTTATCCTGTTTGGGACCTTCTGGGTTTCTTGGACTTGGGTGGCTATTTCCTTAACCATTTTAGGGAAGTTTTCAGCTATTATCTCCTCAAGTATTTCCTCATGCCCTTTCTTTCTGCCTTCTTCTTCTGGGACACCTATGATTTGAATGTTGGGGTACTTAACATTATCCCAGAGGTCTCTGAGGTTGTCCTCATTTCTTTTAGTTATTTTCATCTTTTTTCCTCTCTGCTTCATTTATTTCCACCATTCTATCTTCCACCTCACTTATCTTATATTCTGCCTCGTTATTTTATGTTAGTTCTCTCCAGAGCAATGTTGATCTCAGTTATTGCATTATTCATTATTGATTGACTCTTCTTTATTTCTTCTGGGTCTTTGTTACACATTTCTTGAAATTTCTCAATCCTTGTTTCTAGACTATTTATCTGTAACTCCATTTTGTTTTCAAAATTTTGGGTCATCTTTACTATCATTATTCTGAATTCTTTTTCAGGTAGACTCCTTTTCTCCTCCTCTTTGGTTTGGTTTAGTGGGCATTTATCATGTTCATTTATCTGCTGCATATTTCTCTGCCTTTTCATTTTGTTAGGATTGCTGTGTCTATGGTGCTCTTTCTGTAGGCTGGAAGTTCATGGTTCCTCTTTACTGTGAAGAGTGCTCCTTGTTGGTGGGGTTGTACTAGTGGCTTGTCAAGGTTTCCTGGTTAGGGGAGCTGGATTTCTCCTCTCTAAAATGCAATAAAGTGTCCAGTAATGAGTTTTGGGACATCTTTGGGTTTGGCATGGCTTTGGGCAGCCTGTCTTTTAATGTTCAGGGCTGTGTTCCTGTTTTTCTGGGGAGTTACCATGGTATGTCTTGCTTTGGAACTTGTTGGCTCTTGGTTTGGTCTTGGTTTCAGTGTAGGTTTTGAGGCATTTGGGTGAGCTCTTGTCTATTAATGTTTCCTGGAATAAAGAGTTCTCTGATGTTCTCAAGTTTTTGGAGTTAAATTCCTACCTCTGGCTTTCAGTCTTCTTCTTACAGTAGCCTCAAGACATTTCTATACATACAGCACAGATGATAAAACATTTAGCTAATGGTGAAACAGTTCTCCACAGCGAGGTCCACTAAGAGGTATTCACAGAGTTACATGGAGAAGAGAAGATGGAGGAAGGAGATAGAGGTGACCAAGTGGAGGAGAGGGGAACCAAAAGGGGAGAGACCAATCTAGCCAGCAATCAGTTCCCTAAGTGTTCTCCACAGCCTGGATTACCCAGGGAGATTCATAGAGTTAAATAGAGAAGAGAAGTGGGAGGGAGGAGATAGGGACAACCTGGGGAGGGGAAAGGCAGAGTCAAAAGGGGAGAGAGTAATCAAGACAGTAAGCACACCGCTAAGTAAAAATGGATACTGAAGACTGGATTCTTAAAGGTATGAAGTTGATCACAAATACAAAAAGCAAAGATTAAAAATCTAGATTAGAGGTTACACTCTCAAAAATACAATATTAAAAATACAAAACAAAATCAATCACAAAAATTATTTTAAAAATATAAAATTTGCTTTAAAAATAGGGTCTTTATTTTGCAAGGTAATAGTAGTTTATAAAATTAAAATTAAAGGAGTAATAAAGAACTTAAATATAAAAAAAAACTTTAAAAGTTAAAATAGTAAAAATATATCTAGGAATTTCTCTGGAGCTGTTGCGGGCATTGTGGGGTCAGTTCAGTTTCAGATAGTTCCTTATTACAGCTTGTACTTGTTCTCAAGGCCCCTTCCAATGCTTCAGTTCAGTTCAGTTCAGTTCAGTCGCTCAGAAGTGTCTGACTCTTTACGACCCTGTGAATCACAGCAGGCCAGGCCTCCCTGTCCATCACCAACTCCTATCCAATGCTTAGTCAGTGTTAACTACAGGTTTTAATCTGTTGCACCTATCACTTCCAGAGCAGTTGCCTCTTGTTTGTTTATTTTGGATTCCTCTGATTGCAAGTCTCTTCAGTGTCTAATTTCCACTCTGACACAAGGGGGCAAAGGTGGTCACTTATTTAGGTTCACGTGTTCATTTGTGTTGTGAGGAGAGAGGAACACTGCAAACAAATATCACTGGCATGTATGAAGAGTGCTCACCGTGTATGGACCAGACTGGGTTTGCCCTAGTTCATGGCAGCGTGTGCTTTCCTGGTCTACACTGCTCAGGCTCTAGGTTGCTCTGCAGGGGTACTGTCCAAAACTGACCCTGCATTTCATGCACTTCCTAGGTCTGAGATTCTCAGGTTTAGGTTCTCATGTACTCAGCAAGTGCACAGACTCGGTTGGGTGTGCATTTTTCACCCCTCCCAGGTCCGAGCAGATCAAACTACCAGGTGCTTGGTGAGCACACACTCCCAGGTGGGCCATGTGTCTTAATCACTTCTCTGGTCCCAGCCACTTGGTTTCCCGGGTGCACTGCAAGAACACCATCTCAGGTGTGCTGTGTGTCTCCTCTGGGTAGCTGATCTCAGGCTTAGACTCTCCTGGCAGTTGTCAAAAATTCAGGATCCCAGGAAGATGTGGTCAGCAACTGGGAGCCTGCTCACAGTTTGGCTGAGGATGCCAGTCTCTGGGGATGAGATTGCCCCTTGTCTTCCGGCTCTGGCTATTGCATGCCTGCCTCTGTGCCTCCGGCGCTGGGGGAGGAGCCTGTATGCAGCCAATTAGCCTTTCTTCCATATTCGCTCAATCCTTTGTTCTGTGAGTGGACCAGGCTGTGTATTAGGTTAGCGTCTTTGACAGGAAAGTTCTCTCTCTCTCTTTTTCCCCCTCTCTCTGGCTATCCACAGTTTGGACTACAACTTCACATTAGCTCCCTCAGATTGTCCTCAGGGCATCCAGGCCCAGTCCTTACCCTAAGCACACAACCCGCACCTCCCTGTCCAGCCCGTTTGCTGGTGGTGGAAGAGAGCATCTGGGCTACTTCTCTGCTGAGAGTTGCAGTTAGGCAACTCATTTTTTTTTTTCCCCTCCCAGTTATCTTTCCCTCTGAGATTCCAAAACTCCCCAAAGACCCACTGGTGAGAGGATTTCCTGCTGTTTGGGAACTTCTCCTCCTTCACAACTCCCTCCCCAAAATGTCTCTCTTTTTGTCTTTTATATTTTGTCCTACCTCCTTTTGAAGAGAATGGGCTGCCTTTCTGGATGTCTGGTGTCTTCTGCCAGCATTCAGAAGTTGTTTTGTGGAATTTTCTCAACATTCAAATGATCTTCTGATGAATTTGAGAGGGAGAAAATGGTCTCCCTGTCCTATTCCTCTGCCATCTTGGGGCTGCCCCCATTCCCCAGCCCCCCTAATTTGTTAAAAGGAAACTCTCCTGAGATGGAAATCTCTGGTAAAACAATCATAAAATTATCCAGCCATTTCCACAAGTTTGGGATTCTTTTTCCAGAAAAAAATGATTTCAAATTACTTTTTGATGGCAGAGGTTTTCAAAAGTTAGTAGATATCAGAGAAACACAGAAGGCTTGTTAATGCACAGATTGCTGGGCAGTACCTCTGTAAGATTCCAGCTGACCCCCCCCCCCCCACCAAGTGGGCAGAACTTTAAACATTGGGCCCACTCACATTTTGATATATGGATTCTTATCCAACTTTTATCTAAAAGCATTTACTCTTTATCATTTCAAATCAGAGTAAAATTATTAAAATACAGGAAAAGAAAACCTTTCAGATTCAAGCTAGATCTTAGCACACTGTGTTGTAATAACAACTGGACTTTTATTTTTGACCAGTAGTGACATAATCAACTACATTTTGCAGTGGGCCAATTAGGGTAGGCACTGGTCAAATTGGATAGAAAAGAAGTTACTGGTCAAATTGGATAGAAAATAATTCATTGATCAAATCAGTCCATCACCAGCACATCTACCTATCTAAAACTTTATTATGTTAATATGTAATTAATGCAATGTTACCATGACATATTTTACATCTTGTTGTCCTACTTTTGGATTATGGTGCATTTTACTCTGAGACTATATCTCAGGTTGGATCAGCTACATTTCAAGTGCTCAGTAGGGATAGTGGCTAACAGCTCTGTATTGGGCAGTGCAGGTTTATAGGACATTTTCAGGTACCACTTGTCATTAGTGTTCTTTTTTTTAAGCAAGGGTTTGTGGTTTTTTTAACTGCCTGGACTTTAGAAAGTGATGGAGAGTACATTAATGACAGATTAAAAGTGAATGATGTCCATTACACTGCACATAGCATTAACAAACTGAAAAAAATTAGAACACATTACTCTGGTATTAAAATACTCCATAAATTAAAAAGTCACAAAATGAGTGAAATTCCAATATGACTTGTCTGTTTCACTGTTCTTTTCTGAAAGGAAGAAAATAGCCAAAATTCATAGACTAGGTGGCAAATATGAATATTTCACTAAAGATATAGAGATAGTAAATACATATCTGAAAAAAAGTGACCATGACTCCTTAGGGAAATGCAAATAAAACAACAGTGAGATAGCACGACAAACTTATCAAAAGGGTTAAAATTAACAATAATGGATCAGAAGAAAAATAATAATTAAAAAATAAAGATAAGCATATTCCTAATAAAAACACTAATAACCTGGAAGGTTATCCTCTACCCTATTTATGTAGAAAGATATATATACATACAATATATTAAAGTGATAGCTTCCTTAAAAAAAAAAAAATTGACCAAGTGAATTATTCACTAGGATACAGGAGGAAATGTACCTCTCAAACACTGCTGGGAAGAATGAAAAAAAAAAAAATCCCAGGTAGTCCAGTGCCTGGACCTCAGTATTCACTGCTCAGGGCCCAGGTTCAGTCCCTGCTTGGGAAATTAAGATCCCCCAAGCCATGCAGTGTGGCAAAAAAAAAAAGAAAAAAAGGTATAGTTGCTTCAGATCATAATTTACTAATTTGTTAAAGTTAACATTCATCTATCTTATGACTCACACCTTGCACTCTGAGTTACTGAAGAAAAGATAAATGAAACATACATCCACATAAAGAATTATACACAAATGTTTTACCAGATTTTTTTTTCAATAGTGAAAAATTAGGAAAACTGCAAATGTCCATAAGCAAATGAATGGATAGTAGTGGTATATCCAAAAACAAGAATATTTCTTAGAAAAAAAAGTATGAGCTGCTCATACATTATTGATGACTCTTCAAGTATTTATGCAACATAAATAAAAGCAGGAGAAAGAGTGAATACTTAGATTTACATCATTTGAATTCTAGAAAATGCAATGTTATCTATTATAATGGAAAATAAATCAATGGTTATGTGGAGGGCAAGGAGAGAGAGTATAAAACGTCATGAAATTAATATACAGTAATATAGTTATTACCATCACTAAGATGATGGTTTTACTTCCATACATGTTTCAGAACTCATCAGATAGCTTTTGAAATGATTCATGATTAAAAAAAAAAAAAAAAACTCTATGTCCAAATTTCTGGAAAGTAAGTGCGGTAATCCTACATTCATTCCACTTTCTCAGGCCCTTTGTGGATCAGTTTTACCTCAAAGATAGCAAATAGAGTGAGCAATGAAGGACCTCCCACCTGAGTCAACAAGAATGTGACCTGGGTCACAGATACATTTGTAGACTAGATTCTCCTCTTTTCTGTCCTTATTCTTTTTTACCTGCCTTGCTCTGGCTAGGACCTGGGGAAAACACTGTTGACATCCCCTGTGAACAAGAGAAAATATTTATACTGCTCCCAGAAGCAGTTATGTTGTCACACCTGACCCCTCCTCAGAGTGATCTAAGTCTCCTGAAACTCATCGTAGCATCTAGGCCTGAAGTGAGGACAAGAAAGCTCTGCAGTCTTTCACAGGAGGCAATGGGCAGAAATGCAAATTTGGCAAAAATTAGTAAGCTAATTTCTGCCTCTGTATTGATTTTTCTGAGGCACAGAAAGTTTGCTACCACATGAAATTTGCACACATCTTCATGCTTGTAGAGCCCAATTCTGTTTATAAAACACACTAAATGGTAAATGGAACATCCAAGATTAAGGAGGACTTAAACAGTAAAGTCTTTGTTATTGTACAAACCAAAGCAATGGTCAGGCAGATATGCCAGCAATACCTGGAAATTCTTTTTTTATTTTTGTAAATTTTTATTTTTCTTTATTTTACTTTACAATACTGTATTGGTTTTGCCATACATTGACATGAATCTACCACGGGTGTACATGCGTTCCCAAACATGAACACCCCTCCCACCTCCCTCCCCATAACATCTCTCTGGGTCATCACCGTGCACCAGCCCCAAGCATGCTGTATCCTGCATTGGACATAGACTGGCGATTCGATTCTTACATGATAGTATACATGTTTCAATGCCATTCTCCCAAATCATCCCACCCTCTCCCTCTCCCTCTGAGTCCAAAAGTCCACTATACACATCTGTGTCTTTTTTGTTGTCTTGCATACAGGGTCATCATTGCCATCTTTCTAAATTCCATATATATGTGTTAGTATACTGTATTGGTGTTTTTCTTTCTGGCTTACTTCACTCTGTATAATCGGCTCCAGTTTCATCCATCTCATCAGAACTGATTCAAATGTATTCTTTTTAATGGCTGAATAATACTCCATTGTGTATTGGTGACTCAGAGACTAGAAAAATTCATCACAAGTATCTTTATACCAACATGTCCCTGGAAAAGGTGATCCTCCTCTGCATGCTGCCAAATGAACTCCTGACGTTCTCTGGGCCAATATTGCATCAGGCCCATGCACAAGATGTTCAGAAAGGGAAGGAAGACATCCCAAGGATTCAGGCTAATCCTAATTTCCTACAACAAATGAGAGAACAGAGTGGACCTCCCTGAGCATTCTGGGGTAGTGACTAATGCATACTTTGGAGACCTGCCAGGATAGAGGTGAAATGGATATGGTGACAGAAACTGGAAGTGATGTTAATCTATCAAGAGCAGATTAGTGTGCAACACATTTACACTTGCTTGATATAATTATGGAGAATCTCTTTACTCTTGGTGTTTGGATTTATGAGGCAATTAATGTCTCACGGATTGGTCCAGTGTCATTACACTGAATAAGGAAACTATACATTCCTTACATGTCTAAGGCCTTTTGCCAGTGTGAATTCTCTGGTGCTGAGGGAGGTTACAGTTTTGGCTAAAAGGTTTCCCACATTTGAGGCAGTCGTATGGCTTTTCTCCTGTGTGAACTCTCTGATAATAATGAAGGGTGGAACAAGAGGCAAAAGCCTTCCCACATTCCCTGCATTCATAAGGCCTTTATCCTGTGTGAACTCTCTGATGAATAATGAGGTGAATTCTTTGGGTAAAGGATTTCCCACAGTCACTACATTCACGAGGCCTTTCTCCTGTATGAACTCTCCAGTGTCGAATGAGTATTCAGATATTGGTAAAAGATTTCCCACAGTCACTGCACTTATAAGGCCATTCTCCACTGTGAACCCTCTAATGATAGCCAAGGGCATAGACAAAAGTAAGAGTTCTCACATTCACTACACTCATAAGGCCTTTCTCCAGTGTGAACTCTCTGGTGTTTAGAGAGGTATGAAAATCTGGCTAAGGGATCTCCCACAATCAGTACATTCATAATGTTTTTCTCCAGTGTGAACTTTCTGGTGTTATTCAGTTGGGAACTATCCCTAAAAGATTTCCCACATTCACTTCAGTCAAAAGTCCATTCTACTATGTGAACACTCTGATGACAATGGAGGGCAGAGTTAGAGGTAAAACATTTGCTGCACTCATAAGGCCTTTCTCCTGTGTGAGCTCTGCAGTGTCAAATGAATATTGGTCCATTGGTAAAGGATTTCCCACAGTCACTGCACTCATATGATTTTTCTCTTGTATGAACTTTCTGAAGACAACAGAGG
The DNA here is from genome assembly GCF_042477335.2 of Ovis canadensis. Classification (NCBI taxonomy): domain Eukaryota; kingdom Metazoa; phylum Chordata; class Mammalia; order Artiodactyla; family Bovidae; genus Ovis; species Ovis canadensis. The sequence goes on along the minus strand of NC_091269.1, from coordinate 28,875,798 downwards.
GTAGAACCAGAGGTAAAAGATTTCCCACATTCACTACATTCAAAATCCCTTTCTCCAGTGTGAAGTCTCTGGTGTTGAGATAGGAAAGATTTATGGCTAAAGGATTTCCCACATTCACTGCACGCATAAGGCCTTTCTCCTGTGTGAATTCTTCAATGTATAATGAAGTGATTTATTTTGGTAAAAGACTTCCCACAATCAATATACTCATATGGCCTTTCTCCAACATAAATTCTCTGATGATAATGCAGGCCAGAGCTAGAGGTAAAGACTTCCCACATTCTCCACATTTATGAGTCTTCTCTCCAGTGTGAACTCTCTGATGATAATGGAGGGCAAAGCTAGAAGTAAAAGATTTCTCACATTCACTGTACTCATAAGGCTTTTCTCCTGTATGAACCCTCCAGTGTTCAATTACATCAGATTTTCATTTAAAGGGCTTTCTACATTCAGGGTATTCATAACTCATTTCTCCAGTGTGAACTGTCTGTTGCTGAATAAACATGGAGCTATGGCCAGAAGATTGTGTACAATGATAGCAGCCATGGCAATTTTCTCTAGTGTTACTCCTCTGAGGACAAATGAGGACAAATTCTTGGCTAAAGGATTTCCTACATTTGCTGCACTTGTACTGCCTTGCCCTAGTATGAATTTTTTGATGTGGAATGAGGACTGAACTTCCTCTAAAAGATTTGCACAGTCACCACACTCATAACGCCTATCACCAGTGTGGACTTTCTGGTGCACAACAAATGAGGATCTATACTTGAATTTCCTCCCACATTTACTACACACAAAACTATCTTTCAGTGCAGGCACTCTGGTCCTGAACAAGTGTGTGTTTGGGGCTGAAGACTTTCTTGCATTCTCCCCTGGTACAATGACTTTTTTTGCTTTGTAAAGTTTCCATGCAGTGGGTAACTGTATTTGGCTTCTCCCCAATGTGACTGACCTGTTGCTTCAGATATTCTGAGGTGGCTCAGAAGTCATCTCCAACTTCCTTGCTGGTTAAAGGTTTCTCTGACACATGGAAATTGGAACTCTTCACAAATGAAGCCCTGTCCACACTGATTATGAATGGTTTCTCTTGCATGTGCTGCTCCTGGTGCTGTTGAGGGTCTGCACTGAAATAAAATACTTTTGCACATGCCCTACACTTCAGTTGTTTCTTGCTGTGTTGTGTTCCCTGCAGCTCAGGCTTGGGAGACAATGTCTCTCAAGACTGGACCACACACTTCACAGAGATGAGTCTTCTGAGATGAAGGCTTCTTGGAAGTCCTGGCCTGTGACACTGCCACAGAAACACTCTGTTCAAAGGAAGCCTCAATTTCTCCTCTCCACTGCAGAAACCCAGTGAGGTTATATGTTCTCCAGCATCACATCACGGTACAGGCATCTCTGAGCCACGTCAAGAAACTTCCATTCCTTCCAGGTGAAGGACAGGACAATGTTTTCAAAGGTCACACCACCCTGAGGCAGGTCCCTCAGCGCTGCTGCTGCCACCGGACTTTGGCCGGAGCAGGGCTGGAAGTGGCCTGAGGACTCGAGCACTGCAAGGCCTCTCCCAGGCCTAACACGGGTTACCCAGGGCTATGTTGCCAAGTCTCAGATCTGCCTCTGTGCAGCGGGAACAGGCTGTCCTCTCGGACCTTCTTAATGTGGTCACCTCGATCCTGACACAATGGTCTGGAGCTGGAAAGGACCCAAACGGCATGAAAAAATCACTGCCACAATGAGGACGCCAGAAGTCCCTTCTGTCATTATTATTCTTAATACCCCCTGAAGGAGCACTAAATATCAAGTTGGTGAAATGCAGTTCATTCTTCTTTTTTTGTTGTTGTTTTTTCTGAGTATAATTCTTTACATTGTTGTATTAGTTTCTGCTGTACAAAAAAGTGTATCAGCTATGAAAGTGAAAGTGTTATTCACTCAGTTGTGTCCCACACTTTGCTACCCCATGGACTGTAGCCCATCAGGCTCCTCTGTCCATGGAATTCTCCAGGCAAGAATACTAGTGTGTAGCCTTTCCCTTCTCCAGAGGATCTTCCCAACCCAGGGATTGAACCCAGGTCTCATTCATTTCATGCAGATTCTTTACTGTCTGAGACATGAGGGAAGCCAAAATCAGCTGTATGTATATATATATATATATATATATATATATATATATATATCCCCCTCCCTCTCAGATCTCCCTCCCTCCCCCTCCATCTCACCCCTCTAGGTCATCACAGAGCACTGAGATGAGCTCCCTGTGCTATACAGCAAGTTCCCACTAGCTATCTATTTTACATAGTATGTATTTATGTCAATCCTAATCTCCCAATTCATCACACCCTCCTGTTCTCGTGTCACATGTCTGTTCTGTAAGTCTGTGTCTTACCTATCCTACAAATATGTTCATCTTTATCATTTATCTAGATTCCATAAATATATTTCATTCTTAAGAAAAATATTGATGGAACAAAAAAATGTCAACTGTTCCTCCTATTTTTCAATACTATTTCAAATTTATGCTGCCTTGTACTTGTGGTGTTTTTATTAACTATTCTCCACATCCCTGGGTGGCACACAGAACTGTAAGCCTGACAGAGACAGATCCTTGCCCTCAGTATTATGAATGACCAGTTAAAATCCAATTATTTAAGTATCTTTACTAGTCTATGAGAGGGCTTTGCTGATGGCTCAGACAACAAGGAATCCACTTGCAAAGGAGATCTGGGTTTGATCCCTGGGTTGAGAAGATCCTCTGGAGAAGGCAATGGCTACCGACTCTAGTATTCTTGCCTGGAGAATCCCATGGACAGAGGAGTCTGTTGAGCAACTGTACATGGGATTGTAAAGAGTCAGATACAACTGAGCAACTAACACTCCTCAGTTTCACTAGCCCATGAAGTCTTCCCTAATGAAACCTAGCTTGTAACTATTCATATAGGAAGTACTGGTTGCAATCTACTGATATCAGTCATTTCTCTCAATAAGGGATGTGGGTCCCTAGGTACACCCTCAGTTATGTATTATGAATGTTTTGTGAAAGTGGCTCTTCTCTAAACCCCTCTAGTCACTCATCCTGTGACTCTGTCTTTTCTCATGAACTTTCATCTTACTGGGCATTATTTGCTAATCGCCTATCAAGTCAAATATATCCCAGGAATGACATTGCAGCATAAATTGAGGTGTAAGTGGGCAATCTTATAACTACTGTCTTTGATTATGAGAGAATCATTTCCTAGGCAGGTTGATAAGAAGGCTAGGGGACCCCAAGGAGAGAGGGGTCTGGAGTTCTCAAGGAGGAAGAAAAGACAAACTTTTTTTTTTCCTTCTACATTCCTTAGGATTATATAACAATAATGTATCCTGCTTGAGGACAGTCTCTGGAAAAAACCTTCTGGCTAATCCTGTTATCTTAAAATGTAAATTATTGGAGTAGGTCTAGTGAGGTCTTTACAACCTCCAGACACTCTTTCAATTCACTGCAATAACTAATTAGAGAGTATAAAACTCCATTGCTAACACTCGCAAGGGGGTACTCTTTCAGCCCCCTTCTGATGCCTATGTCAGAAGCTTTCTCTATCTCCTTTATACTTTAATAAAACTTTATTACATAAAAGCTCTGAGCAATCAAGCCTCCTCTCTGGCCCTGGATTGAATTCTTCTCCAGAGGCCTAGAATCATGTCATCTTTTCATGGTTCTGCAACAACCTTTCATCTTGGGGGCTCGTCCGGGATCCTTCAGGACAAGGTAAGGATGCTTGGAGCTCTAGTTCTTTGTTCTCCTAGCGAACACATTTTCTGCTGTACTTTACTAACTCTACAGTGTTCTGAGCGTGAATGAATGAAATGCCCTGCGCGAAGCAAGTGAGGAGCCCTGCTTTGCGGTTCCACGGTGACCTCATATGGCATACGGCAGAAACCTGTCAGGGGTTTATACAGACTTGCCAGTGCCGAGAGGCACCCAATGTCTCCTTTAGGGACCAACCAGAAATGGGAAAAGCGTGTGGACCAAACTTTCCTTTCTCAGTCAAACGTTTCGGTCTCTTTGACTATTTCGTAACTCCTTGGAAATTAGAAGTACTAACCTAATCTATCAGATCATAGACTTTCAAGGGACTTGTGATTTATGCTGTTACTGTGTACTGTTACTTAGATCCCAAGCTTGGATTTGTAGTCAGGAAGCGCCTAGCCTCGCTAGGCATGGTAAGTTTGAAAGCTAGATGGAGCTCTAGCTCCAGGAACATCTCTGAGGTTAAAGGTTACTCAGGTTGGAACTACAGGGATTTTTTTTTTCCTTTGGAAATGCTGGCTTTTAGTGGACCAGAGAAGACTCTTATACTGGTGTGGTGATGCTTGGAAGGAACATCTCATTTTTATGTTCGTATCAGTTTTATTGTGGTTAGGAATATACTCAGGGTCATGCACAGGCACTCAGGTGATAAATGTTTCCCCCAGCGGTTTAGCCTGGGAGGCATTCCAGAAGGTTACTCTGATTGCACCCCAGGTGGCATCAGAGGCAAGCAAGGTTTTAATGATGAGGAGCTGGACATCAGTCAGGGATGCCATCAGGTCTACCCCTGGTGCATCTCTACCCCGTCTCTGTGGTAGAACCTGGAGGGATGAGTAGGTCACCTGCATCAGTAAGGGACAGACTAAGTCCAAATAGGAAAGAAAAGCTTTGGTGTAAAGTCTGTCTACACCCCAATCTAGAGCAGGGAGGGACGCCTCCAGTAGAAAGAGGGCGCTGGTTTTTTTCTTTCTTACAGATGGGAGCTAACAATTCCAGTCTCACTCCTTTGAACTGTTTCCTGAAAAACACATAGATTTGATCCCCGGGGCTTAAAGAAGACACACCTGGTCTTCCTATGTGATACTGCATGGCCTCAGTACCCATTGAAGGACGGTGAATGGTGGCCAGTTGGTGGGTCTCCTAAGTATAATACTGTTTTACAATTAGACCGGTTCTGTAGAAAACAAGGAAAATGGGTAGAAGTAGCATACGCGTTGCCCTTTTTCTCTCTGAGAAATATGCCAGACTTATGTCCTAAGGTATAGATTTGGGTGTGACTCCTTCAGCTCCCTCCTGTCCTCCTACTTTGCTAGATGAGATGGAGGACAGGAGGCAAAGAGATAAAGAAAAGCAGGTTTCTTCAATCTATCCCTGGGATCATATGCACAGAGCAGCCAGACTGAGGAACAGCCACACAAGCTGTTGCCTCTTCATAAAGAACCCACCAGGAGAAATAATCAGTCTATGAGAGTTAATAAGCCTTTTTCTTATCACGGAATACAAAAAATCAAGGAGGATATGGGAGAATATTTAGAGGACCCAAACAAATATATTAGAGCTTTCAAAGGTGTTACTCTGCTTTATGACCTTACTTGGAAGGATGTTATGTATATCTTGGGACAAATGCTGACTCCCAACTCAAAAAGTCGAGTTTTGGGAAAAGCAGTTGCTTATGTAGATGAATGCTTTGGTAATGAATCAGTAGGAAAGAGGGAGGATGAGATAACTGCCCTCACCACTGGGAATCAGGTAGTCCCAGTTACAGAACCAGACTGGGACTACAACACAGCTAAAGGAAGATGGGATCAGAGTCATTTTGTCAGGTGTATTCTTGAAGGACTCAGGCAGGCACGTGCTCAGCCTTTCAGTTCAGTTCAGTCACTCAGTCGTGTCCTACTCTTTGCAATCCCATGAATCGCAGCACGCCAGGCCTCCCTCTCCATCACCAACTCCCAGAGTTCACTCAGATTCACTGTCCATTGAGCCAGTGATGCCATCCAGCCATCTCATCCTCTGTCATCCCCTTCTCCTCCTGCCCCCAGTCCCTCCCAGCATCAAAGTCTTTTCGAATGAGTCAACTCTTCACATGAGGTGGCCAAAGTACTGGAGTTTCAGCTTTAGCATAATTCCTTCCAAAGAAATCCCAGGGCTGATCTCCTTCAGAATGGACTGGTTGGATCTCCTTGCAGTCCAAGGGACTCTCAAGAGTCTTCTCCAACACCACAGTTCAAAAGCATCAATTCTTTGACGCTCAGCCTTCTTCACAGTCCAACTCTCACATCCATACATGACTACTGGAAAAACCATACCTTGACTAGACGGACCTTATTTGGCAAAGTAAACTATGGCAAATTGGCAAACAGAATAGGAGGAGAAGGAAGCTCCTGTTAAATTCCTAGATAGACTGAGAGAAGCCCTTCGCAGATTCATTGAAATTGGTCCGTATAGTGAAGAGGGAAAAGTGATCTTAAAAGATAGAGTCAGTCGCCTCCAGATATCCACCGTAAGCTATTAAAACAGGCGTATGGACCAAATCCGTCTTTAGATAATCTGTTACAACTGGCTCAGATAGTCTATTATGGTAGGGAATATGAGGAAAGGAAAGAAAGGTAAAAAAAAGACAAAGGAACAGGCGGAAGCCTTCACAATGGCTATGAGAACCATTCTTAGACAGCCTGAGAAAAATGCCCAGAGGGACCCAGGTGAAAAGGGATGGGCTTGGTATTACTGTGGAAAGGAGGGGCACCTCAAGCGAGATTACCCTCAGACATCCAAGCTGCCCCCAGCTCCATGTCCAGTCTGCAAAGGGCCACACTGGAAGAGAGACTGCCCCCAGAGACATAGGCTTCAGGGGTCAGACTCTCAAGACAAACAGGACTGAAGGTGCCTGGGGGTCCCCACACAAGCTCCTGTCCTAATTACACCTGAGGAACCCCAGGTATTAATAACTGTGGGGGGCCAATCCATCAATTTCCTTTTAGACACTGGGGCAAATTACTCCATGCTTATTGAAGCCCCTGGCCCACTTTCTTCCCAATCCACTTCCATAATGGGACTGTCTGGGCAAACCAAAAGGTATTATGTAAGTTGTGATTGGGACTCTGTGCTATTTCACACGCATTTCTGATCGTGTCAGAGTCTCTCTCACCCCGTTTGGGGAGGGATATACTGAGCAAGGTCCATGCCTCTGTTTTCATAAATATGGAGCCTTCCCTTTCTCTCCCTTTAATTGAACAAAATGTAAATCTTACAGTATGGGCTGATGGAAAATCTGTGGGTCGAACACAAAAATACTATTCCTGTAGTTGTCAAGCTCAAAGACCCACACTTATTTTCACATAAGAAGCAGTGAAACCTGAGGTTAAGGAAGGGTTAAAACCCATCATCGAAAATTTAAAGGATCAGGGACTATTAATTCCCTGTAACAGTCCATGCAACACTCCTATTTTGGATATAAAGAAATCAAATGGTAAATGGAGACTAGTTCAAGATTTACGAATAATAAATGAGGCTTTAGTCCCTTTACACCCCATGGTGCCTAATCTTTACACGCTTTGTCTGAAATTCCTGAACGAGCCAAATATTTCTCAGTAATTGATTTAAAAGATGCCTTCTATTCAGTGCCTTTGGCGGAGGAAAGTCAATTTATATTTGCCTTTGAGGACCCTACACAGCAAGCTTCTCAGTTAACCTGGACAGTTCTGCCCCAGGGATTTTATGACAGTCCTCACTTATTTGGACAAAGTTTGTCACGGGATCTACAAAACTTTAATAGCTCCAAAGCAGTGGTGTTACAATATGTAGATGATATTTTGCTCTGTGCTGAGACAGAGGAAGCTTGTTCAAGAGCCTCAGAAGACTTCTTAAACGTTCTTGCAGGCTGTGGTTACAAGGCATCAAGAGAAAAGACTCAGCTTTTTAAACAATCTGTTAGATATCTAGGCCTAATCGTATCAGAAGGGACTAGGGCCATAGGCCCTAGAGAATTAAACCTATACTAAATCATCCCCTACCTATGACTTTAAGATAATTGAGAGGATTTTGGGGACTCACGGGCTACTGTGATTCCGGGTTATGGGGAACTTGCCCGGCCTTTATATAAATCTATAGCTGAAACTCAGCAGGCCCAAACTGAAAAACTGCTTTGGTCTCCAGATACTCAAAAGGCTTTTAAGGTTCTTCAGATGGCTCTCCTGCAAGCTCCCTCTCTGAGCTTGCCCACAGGGTCAGAATTTAATTTGTCACTGAAAGAAAAGGTGTGGCCTTGGGAGTTTTGACACTACCCTGAGGGCCTCACCAGCAACCTATTGCTTATCTAAGCAGAGAATTAGATGCAATTTCATGTGAGTGGCACCACTGCCTAAGAGTAATTGGGGCAGCGGTTTTATTAGCACATGAAGCTTTAAAAATAATTAATGGATGAAACCTTACTGTACTGACTTATCATGCTGTGAGTATAATCTTAAATTCTAAGGTTTATATATGGGTGACAGACAGTAGGCTTCTTAAATATCAATCATTGTTGTTAGAAGGACAAGTAACTAAGCTTAAAGTTTGTGGAAATTTAAATCTTGCCACTTTCCTTCCTGAGAAGGAAAATGAAACACCTGATCACGATTGTTCCCAATTCCTAACTTTAAACTATGCAGCTCAGGAAGATCTAATGGATACCCCATTAGACAACCCTGACATGGAAATATTTACGGATGGCAGTTCTTTTGTTTGGGATGGACAGCATAAAGCAGGTTACGCAGTGGTGACTGTTGAACAGGTTTTAGAAGCAAAATCTCTTCCCCAGGGAACCAGTGCTCAGTTAGCGGAGCTTATGGCTCTGACCCGAGCTCTAGAGTTAAGCAAAGGGCAGCGGTTAAATATCTGCATTTATTCTAAGTATGCCTATTTGACTTTACATGCTCATGCTGCAATATGGAAAGAAAGACAGTTTAAAACAGCAACAGGAGAACCTAATAAACATTTCAGAGAGATCAAGAGACTTTTAACTGCTATATATATTGTCCTAAAGAAGTAGCTGTTATGCATTGCAAAGGACACAACAGAGATGGGAGTAAAGTAGCTGAAGGCAATCAGCTGGCTGACTGCCAAGACAGAAAAGTGGCACTTTACGAAACCCCTTCTCTACAGACGATTTTGATCTGGACAGGTCCTGTGGAACAGGGAAAACCACAATATACTAAGGAAAAATTAGAAAGATGTGAGAAAAGAGGAGCAAAGATTACTGATAAAGGTTGGTTACAGTCCAAAGATGGACAACTAATAATTCCTGAAAATTCTCAATGCAAAATTCTTAAGGGTTTACACCAGAGTTTTCATTTGGGTGCAGAGAGTATTTACCAGATGGCTTCTCATTTGTTTGAATGTAAAAATGTAATGAAAACTTTAGAACATTATCAAAAGGTGTGAGGTTTGTCAGAAAAATAACCCAAAGACTGAAAAGTTAGCAAAATCTGGATTACAATGATGTGGAAAGCATCCTGGAGAGGACTGGGAAATTGATTTTACTCATATGCCAAAAGTTAGAGACATTACTTTCCCAACTAAGGTCCGTCTAGACAAGGCCATGGTTTTTCCAGTAGTCATGTATGGATGTGAGAGTTGGACTGTGAAGAAGGCTGAGCGCTGAAGAATTGATTCTTTTGAACTGTGGTGTTGGAGAAGACTCTTGAGAGTCCCTTGGACTGCAAGGAGATCCAACCAGTCCATTCTGAAGGAGATCAGCCCTGGGATTTCTTTGGAAGGAATGATGCTAAAGCTGAAACTCCAGTACTTTGGCCACCTCATGCGAAGAGTTGACTCATTCGAAAAGACTTTGATGCTGGGAGGGATTGGGGGAAAGAGAAGAAGGGGATGACCGAGGATGAGATGGCTGGATGGCATCACTGGCTCGATGGACAGTGAATCTTGGTGAACTCTGGGAGTTGGTGATGGACAGGGAGGCCTGGCGTGCTGTGATTCATGGGGTTGCAAAGAGTCGGACACGACTGAGTGACTGAACTGATCGAAACTGAATGGGTATTCTTGCTTACAAGTTTGGATGGATGCTTTTACTAGATGGATTGAGGCTTTCCCCTGTCGTAGTGAACAGGCTAAGGAGTTTATAAAGATTTTAATCCATGATATTATTCCCAGGTTTGGGCTGCCAGAGAGCCTTCAGAGTGACAATGGCTTCGCCTTTAAAGCTGCTGTAACTCAGGGGGTTTCTAAAGCTCTAAGACTAGAATATCACTTACACTGTTCCTGGAGACTCCAATCCTCAGGAAAAGTTGAAAAAGCTAGTGACATTATCAAAAAACATCTGTGCAAATTAACTCAAAAGACGCAAGACATTGTATTAAAGTCCTATCCATAACTTTAATGAGGGCTCCAACTGTCCCAAAAAAAGAGGGACTGTCCCCCTTTGAATGTATTTATGGAAGGCCTTTCTTATGCACAGACATTGTTATAGACCTTAAAGCCTTGGAATTAACTAGTTATGTAACTCAGCTCTCAGCTTTTCAATAGGCATTAACAGAACTCCAGGAGATGACTCCTGACCCAGCCTCTGAGTCAAGCAAGCCTCTATTTGAGCCAGAAACTGAGGTCCTCATAAAAAGACTGGGGTCTGGTGGCCCATCGCTTGAGCCCCTCTGGGAAGGCCCTTAGCAGGTGATTCTTTCTTCTCTCATAGCTGCCAACGTGCCAGAAATTGATTCGTGGGTACAACACACTCGAGTTAAGAGGTGGCACCCTGACCAAAACTAAGTGACTTCATTTTATGTATTTACTTTCTATGCTCTGACTTTTTACTTTCAGATGGGCCTGATAATCTATGTGAGCTTACTTTTGCTGACTTCAAAAAATCATGAGTCTGCCATTTGATCCTCAAGACAATGCCTTCCTGTCCTGGGCTCACTCCTACCCTGAATTCCACAATCAATCTAACTGCTGGGTCTGTGGAGCACTCCCTGCTTCATCAGTGGAAGGTTTCCTGTGGTGGACATCTCCACTTCGAGGAAAAGACTTTCTCCAAGTCTGCACATACCTTCAACAACTATCGCATGTGATGTCTCTTCTTAAACTGATGACATGTAGCAACCTTAAGATGGACTGATGTAACTATGGACATAATGTGACTTTTCATTTTGATTTTAACTTGATTTAATGACTATTTTGCCTTATATCTGTAACTGTATAATGGGGTTTTCTAACCATCTAAAAGCTTTTAAGTTACTCCTACGAGTGCCACAGCCTCCTCCGACTATTACTTGGGGCCCCTGTTTCAGAAACCCTCAATATGAGGGTTAGGAGAATATATTGCCTCAACAATTTAGAGACCATGCCCCTAAACAGCAGGAAGTAGCTATGAAATGAGAATGATGCCCCTTTCCCTTGGCAACATATTTCTCCTAAAAGAAAAGGGGGGAATGAGACAATCATTTCCTAGGCAGGTTGATAAGAAGGCTAGGGGACCCCAAGGAGAGAGGGGTCTGGAGTTCTCAAGGAGGAAGAAAGGACAGACTTTTTTTTTCCTTCTACATTCCTTAGGATTATATAACAATAATGTATCCTGCGTGAGGACAGTCTCTGGAAAAAAACTTCTGGCTAATCCTGTTATCTTAAAATGTAAATTATCGGAGTAGGTCTAGTGAGGTCTTTACAATCTCCAGACACTCTTTTGATTCACTGTAATAACTAATTAGAGAGTATATAACTCCATTGCTAACACTAGCAAGGGGGTACTCTTTCTGCCCCCTTCTGATGCCTGTGTCAGAAGCTTTCTCTATCTCCTTTATACTTTAATAAAACTTTATTACATAAAACCTCTGAGCAATCAAGCCTCCTCTCTGGCCCTGGATTGTATTCTTCTCCTCTGAAGGCCAAGAATCCGAGTGTCTCTTCATGGTTCTGCAACAACCTTTCAATTATATGCAGGTAAGTTCATACTCCTGTGGTCCAAATCCTTTCTGCTGAACATCCTCACACTTTGCAGTGAATGTATATATGCCCAAAAATGTTGATATTAGAGCATACTATTCTCTGATATATTTTTAGCAACTCGTTTTGTTTCAAACCCATCTGAAAATTACAGGAATAAAATATTGTTCAATTGAAATTAAGACATAAACTTGTTTACTAAGTTTCTAGTATGAAATGATCAAGTACAAAGAATGTCTTTCTTTTCTGTCACTGGGAAAATTAGTCAACTGTTTTTTGTTTTTTGTTTTTTTTTTTTAATTAGTCAGTTACTAGAGTCCAGGGGAATATATCCATCCAGAGATCTTTAGTATACCTAATAATTTCCATACCTTTTATCAATTTATTCAAGCATACAACTGTTACCTTTTGAGTGAGATGATGGCTATTTATTTGTCATGCAAGTGAACAAACTTACTAACTAGTATGTCAAAATTAGCAAACTAACAGGTTATTTCTATTAAGAATATAGATATAAAATTATATAGAATATAATAGACATCTATTTCTATAGATATAGAAATTTTGCAGCTTTCCTGGGCTCCCACAGAGCCTTGTTAATCAGCTACTCCACTAGCACTCTCCAATAGTACTTTCAGAAATAAGGAAATATTCTATATCTTCACTGCTCAATATGGCAGCTGCTAGTTACATGCAGTTCTTGAGTATTTAAAAGGTACCTACCTGGATTCAGGAATGGGATTTTTATTTCATTAATTGCAATTAGTATGAATTTTAGAAGCTTTCCAGGTGGTACTAATGGTAAAGAACCTGCCTGCAAATGCAAGAGACATAAGAGACCTGGGTTTGATCCTTGTGTTGGGAAGATCCTCTGGAGAAGGGCATGGCAAAATACTCTAGTATTCTTGCCTGGAGAATGCCATGGACAGAGAAGCCTGGCAGGTGACAGTCCATATGAAGCAACTTAGCATGCATAGAGGCACATATGATTTTAATTTAAATAGCAACATATGACTGGTGTCCATCAAAATAGTAAGACTGTGCACTAAGATCTGAACCACATTAGCTAATCCAAACGTCTACAGTCAGTGAGAGCATATGGAGCCCTCAGCAGAGCTGAGTAAACCCAAGCATCAAATTCTTCCTGTGTTCAGTAAGATATTTGGTAACTATCAGTAAACAAAACTAGAGAATTTATGCACACATTTAGCTTGATTGAAAGATATAGAAATTATCTGGTATATTTAAACAATTCCTAAAGCTTCAGTTCAGTTCTGTCCATTGAGTTGGTGATGCCATCCAACCATCTCATCTTCTGCCATTCCCTTCTCCTCTTACCTTCAATCTTTCCCAGCACCAGGGTCTTTTCAAAAGAGTCAGCTCTTCACATCAGGTGGCCAAAATATTGGAGTTTCAGCTTCAATATCAGTCCTTCCAATGAACACCCAGGGCTGATCTTCTTTAGGATGGACTGGTTGGATCTCCTTGCAGTCCAAGGGACTCTCAAAGTCTTCTCCAATACCACTGTTCAAAAGCATCAATTCATCGGTGCTCAGCTTTCTTTATAATCCAACTCTCACATCCATATATGACTACTGGAAAAACCATAGTCTTGACTAGACGGACCTTTGTTGACAAAGTAATGTCTCTGCTTTTTAATATGCTGTCTAGGTTGGTCATAACCCACTCCAGTGTTCTTGCCTGGAGAATCCCAGGGACAGAGAAGTCTGGTGAGCTGCTGTCTGTGGGGTCGCACAGAGTCGGACATGACTGATGCGACTTAGCAACAGCAGCAGCGGCAGGTTGGTCATAACTTTCCTTCCAAGGAGTAAGCGTCTTTTAATTTCAGCCTTAAAAGATTTGTAATTTTCATAAAGAGAAGGAAGCTAACACTTTTTCTGGAAGATTATCAATGGAAGTCTACATCTGGGTTTTTACTAAAGTTGAAGATGAGTTTGCTTATATTTGTGAACTCAGAATGGTAAAACAATGGAGGATAAATTGCTATTAAATAGTGAGCCAGTGTTTCATTTTAAGAGTTATAACTGCCAAGGAGTTTGGAATACTTAAGTGAGCTCAATAACAAAATTACCATGTAATAGAAAATCTACTTAGGAGATCAAATTGCTGTGAGAAAATCTCTTAGTTAACACAGAATACAAATAAATGAAATATGGATGCTTTTAAAGAACAGTGTTAAAAATTATAGTAGTTTGATCCATATCTGTCAGAAAGACTTAAGTGATAACCATGCATAGTTTGTGTCATTAGCAATTATGGTTTCAACTCCCTCCTTACGAACACAATTAGCTGATTTTGCAAATTTTATGTTAAAATGTGTTGCATGTAAAAATATTGATGAAGATGTTTAATGCAGTAGTAATCAATAGTTTTTGTTCTCATAGCGTTACTTCACATTGCCCATGTTAAAATCAAAGTGATTATGACATTTAAAATAATATTATTGTGCATTTATCTTTCCAAATACTAAATTTTAAAAATGCATTGTCTTCAGATTCAGATACATCTATGACTCACCACTTTATCTGATTGGATGCAATCTACCAAGAGTTATATTTCTTCCATTTTCTATTTACTTTTCTCAATTTCAGAACATGAGATTTCTGACCTATCTCTAAATTTTGGGATTTCACCCTTGTGGGGCACTGCTCTTTCCAAAGCATTAGTTTTTCCTTATCTGACAATGTGACAACCAAGAAATTCAAAGAGAACTTAACCCAGAGGTAGGTAAAAATCTGAGTTGAAAAGTTGAAAGCACTTTCTTGATTTGGGCCAATTTTTTTTTTTTCCCACCTAAAAGCCAATAAGAAGCAAGTTGTATTTTTTTTTTTAATTAACACAAAGAATAGATATAAAAACATTAAGTTCTTGAATATACTTCAAAAAATAGTCAAGCAAGTTACTTTATAAGTTTACTTCACTAAGTAATCATTGATAAGTCTAGTAAATTTTTGATAAGACATCAGAATTTTCAGGCAGGCAGTAAGCTACTTCAGAAATGTAATAGAACAGGGATCAAATAAGTTAGAGGCTAGCAGTACAGACAAGACCATGATTTATATATTCCGATTACAAGATAATTGCTTTTGCACTGTGGATTTTTTTCCTGACTATTCTTTGATTATATTTGTCAAACATCTCTTGACATAATTCAGACTATGAGGAATTAGAGTGGCAAAATAAAATTCCAAATAATTTGACAGATCACTCCATATGCTATTAGTGAACTTCAGCTATCTTTCAGCAATATGACATTGATTCACTGACAGTGGAGGCAGCATTCTGAAAAGGAAAGAAGAGGTGATGTGGAATCATTCAAATCTAGGCTCCAAAGCCTGTTTTCCTGCTTACTAGCTGCATATTCTGTGCTAAGTATTTACTTTCTTTGAGCCTCTGTTACCTGATCCTACAACAGTTGTCTTGTGGCACTTTTGTTTAAACACTTATATCTTGCACAATACTTGACACATAGTAGGTCTTCAAACAATAGGATTTTCTTTTCCCCAAGATTATGATTCATAAAGATGAGAACTATATGTCCTCATACTTTTACAATGAATAATTACAAATATCTAGCAACACTGGGAACTCTGTGGAACATTTCACCTCTGGGAATTTAGAGGTAAAAGAAACACAACAAAGAATACCAAGGATTTTAGAAACAAAGTAACAATAGTAGTAATTAAGTTTGAGATGTGTTGATATTATATTGCACAGTTTATTAACAATATAACTCCTTTACAACATGGGAACTAGAATAAGAAAATAAGAAGTTATAAGTTTTTCTTTAGTGGTGAAAAATCAAAGAGATAAATTTTAAGATGTCTTGTACTGTTTCTTAATTATTAATACTGAGGCATAAGGATGTTAGGCCTAATATTTAGAACACTGGGCTGAAATCAGGTCCTCTGTTAATGAGCTCTCAAGATATGTAAAAACATTACTACATTAAGATATCTTACAAGACATATATGTGAAATCTAGAAAACTAGTACGTGTGTGTGCATGCTAAATCCTTTCAGTAGTGTTTGATTCTTTGCGACCATATGGACTGTAGCCTGCCAGGCACCTCTGTCCATGGGATTCTCCAGGCAAGAGTACTGGAGTGAGTTGCCATGCCCTCCTCCAGGGAATCTTTTTGACTCAGGGATCAAATCCCCATTTGTTATGTCTTCTGAATTGGAAGGCAGGTTCTAAACCATTAGCGCCACCTGGGAAGCCCAGAAAAATGGTACAGATTATCTTATTTGCAAAGTAGAAATAGAGACACAGATATGGAAAACAAACATATGGATAGCAAGGTGGGACAGAGAGGGTGGGATGAATTGGGATATTGGTATTGACATATATACACTA
Organism: Ovis canadensis; assembly: GCF_042477335.2. Lineage (NCBI taxonomy): Eukaryota > Metazoa > Chordata > Mammalia > Artiodactyla > Bovidae > Ovis > Ovis canadensis. Next base: position 28,859,705 of record NC_091269.1, on the reverse strand, counting down.
TTGAATAAAATAAATAACTAATGAGAACGTACTGTGTAGCTACAATTAAAGGCTTCACCAGATACTTCATCTTTTTAAAGTTCTAGGTCACATTATTGAATGTGACCAAAGAATCCATTATGCTTCTCTCTCTCTCTCTCTTTAATATTTTATTTATTTATTTGGCTATGCTGGTTCTCAGTTGCATCATGTGGGATCTTTGTTGCAATGAATGGGCTGTCTAGTTGTGGCATGGGGGCTCCAGAATATACAGCCTTCAGTAGTTGCAGCACATTGCTCCGTGGCGTGTAAGATCTTAGCTCCTCAACCAGGGATTGAAATCACGTCCATTGCATTACAAAGCAGGTTCTTAACCACTGGACCACAGGGGAAATCCATCACTTTACTTCTCAAAATATTCAAGGCACAATATTAACTCTGTGTTATTAATTGCTCAGTCATGTCAGGCTCTTTACAACCCCATGGACTGTAGCCCACCAGGCTCCTCTGTCCATGGGGTTTTCCAGGCAAGAATATGGGAGTGAGTAGCCATTCTCTTCTCCAGGGATCCTCCCAACTCAGGGATTGAACAAAGGTCTCCTGCATTGCAGCCAGACTCTTTACTATCTGAGCCACCAGGGAAGCATTATATAGAATTTTTACTTTCCTTATCAGCTTTAGACCCTGAGCTTCTTAGAGCACCATAATGGCTTTTTAAATGAGTTCAAATACAATTAAATTAAACATCACACATTTCACACATCACTCAAATATCAGGGGTGAATTTTAACAGACTCTGACTGTATATTTTATGTTTGAGTTCTGAAAACTTTCAGACTCCATCATTCCTTTATATTTTTTGCTCCTCATCCAGGGAAGCCAGTAAGAAATTTCATGTGCTCCTTCTCTGGACACTAGGAAAGCTGAAACTCTGAAAAAGCACTCCCCTATGGTGTGAGGATGCTTCACACCAACCTTACCCCTTCACTGTGACAAAAACTAGTCACTCTTCTCCCTTCACTCAAAGCATTTTCTACCAGCTGGGAAGCCTTTCTTGATCTAACTGAAAAGTCTCAACATATGAGTAATCTCTTCTATCTCATGGTGTAGGTATAGGGTTATCAGTTTTAGCATTTGAACCAATATTGACCTGGGGATTATTAATCCTCCCTTCTATGGGGCAATGGTAAGACAATTTCTTATTTAGAATAAAATTAGAATTTATTATTTGGAATATAATTAAAATTTGGAGCAACTGTAAGACAATTTATTATTTGGGTTACAATTAAAATATTAGCTCTTTAAGATTAGAGATTTGGAACACTTTGTGCAATCCTGTATCTTTGGGATATAGAGCAGTGGTGAGATATAACAGACATTCAAAAACATTTGTTGAATGAATTAATTAATCCTTATCAGAGCCTTCTGATATCTACTCTAGTTATTCTTCCTTCCAAATCAGAAAACCACCAGTGATTGAGTGATAAAGTGTTAGCTAAAATTAGGCAAGAGACTTAGGAACTAAGCTAGAGGTGATTTTTTTTTTCATTAATTTGAAGGAAATAAATTACGTTCTTTCTACCCCTTTCTACCAGTAGTTAATTGTAAGGGGAAAATTTTGAACTTGTCAAAAAAGAAGTAAGAAAAGAATCAGTGCTGATTTCTTTTAATAGTTTTTTCAGAGTTTTTGTAACGTCTCTAAGTATTCACATTTATTTCTTAATAAATCATGCAAAAAATCCTATACAAGTCCTACCTGATCTCACAAGCCATATGCCAGTTATCTTAGCTTGATTGAATTAAAGTACTGAATTAAAATATTACTGATTTAGTCTCATTATATTTTTACAATATGAAGAGTGATAAGATGCAAATTAGTTATGGAAGGGTATTCTAAGATAATTATTTCCTGACATTTAACACTTCATAAGCAGATGTGATTCACTGCCGATGCAAAATCAGCTTACATATTCCAACTACAAAATAAATTTTAAGCATAAAATAGATATCAGTAGGAATTCATGATGTGATTCTACAAAATAAAAGGGTTTCAGTGGCAGAAAATGGGAGAGGGCTAAAACATTTATTTATTGAGAGATAAAGTAGAAGCCTCTTAGATAAGGTGATGCAGTGAGAGACACACAGGATTTGTGCTCCATGGATTCTTAGATTAGTATCCCTTGTAACCCATTACCTGATCTTGAATTGACTCTGAGTTTATTAGGCTGTATATGACTCAGGCTTTTAGTCTTACTGCTACGTATACTATATTTTCTCTTTCCCAACATATGTGCCTTAAGTCTCTTTCCGATTATGAGCCAGGAATGAAAATGACCTGCATAGCCAGACTATCCAACTAGAGTAATTGATGTGAAAGATAGAAATTAAGTTAGGGAAATGTGGATCTACATAAGTTATCTATTGAGGTACCAAAAAAAAAAAATCTGTCTAAAACTTACTGACTCTAAGTAACATTCATTTATTACAATTCTGGAAATTTAGGGTTGGGCTTAGCAAGGTAGTTTTCTTTTATTTTCTCATCTAGACTTTTACTCACAACTGAGGCTAGCTTTTGTTTCTGACTATTGGGCTGAACACCTCAGTTCTTGTGATCTCTTAACTTTCAGTAGGTTTGATTGGTTTCTTTAAATAGTTGTCTATTGGCAGTATTTTAAGAGATTAAGATCAGTACAAAAGCCTTAATATAGCTTCCATTTTTTGTCATATTTTCTCATTTGCCATATTTTCTCATTTGCCATTTGTTCATAGATAGTCCCAGTGGTAAGTCCAGAGGTAATGGAGGAATGGACTATACTTGGGCTTGAAAAGTAATTCTCTTTGACTAAGTCATGCTTCTCAAAAAGATCATAAAACGTTGATGAATTCAATCATATGTCTTGCTTTAAGAAATATATCCTAAGTTGAAATACACATAACAAGGCTTTGTTTGTTTATGTGGGTTTATTTTTTGGTTTTAAAATAATATTAAGAAGACATATTAACACTATATACACATAGTCTAGGTATATATCACATATAATTCAGGAATTATAACCAAAGACTAAGATAAATGTGAAAAACTTTCTTTGAGCACTTGTAGAAATTGAAGACACTGATGCTTAAGAGAGACATGTTCTAGCATTTTAACCAATACAAAAGTGAACTTTTAAAATTCTAACTAAAATTTAAACATCATCAAAAATAATTCATTATATTCTCCCCTTAGAGACCTTTATGTAGGAAAATATTTCTTCAATCTGAATTCAAATTAAGACACTTTAAAATCCTTTAATTCTCATTTCTTTCAGCCAATTAAATGTTAAATTTAATTGACTGCTAAATTCTATTGGAACTAACTTCAGTAGTGTTAATTAGCCTTGAAAATGGTTATATTTTTATGAATAACTATCACTTGTTCCTTTTTAAGTATTGTAGTTTCCACTGTGAATTTTGTCCAATGGGAGGGAAACCAAGAATCTTGCCAATTATTGGAGATCATGAAAGGTTAAATGTATTTTTGTTTCCACTTTTTCATGCTCTCCTAAGCTATAAATTAATAGGCTTTCATACACTGAAATAGTCTTGTAGAATGACATTATTGCACCAAGATTGGAAATGCTAAAGTCTCAAGTCCAGCTTTTTCATAATTTCCTAGACTCCTGGCCAACCATTGATCTTCTTAAACATCCATATATCTGAAATGTAGACTGAGAAAAATATGTGTATTTTTTACCAGTGAAATTTTATGAAAATAATTTAGAGGCGAAATAAGAATCTTTGTTCCTACTATGAGAGGCACCATCTCAATTCAGTTTACTAGTAAGGGTTGGTGTTAGTCACTCAGCCGTGTCTGACTCTTTGTGGCACCATAGACTGTAGTCCACAAATCTCTTCTGTCCATGGAATTTTCCAGGCAAGAATACTGGAGTGGGTTGCCGTTCCCTTCTTCAAGTAAGTGTTGTGTGTGTGTTAGTCACTCAGTCGTGTCCGACTCTCTGTGACCCCATGGACTGCAGCTCGTCAGGCTCCTCTGTCCGTGGAATTTTCCAGGCAAGAATACTGGAGTGGGTTGCCATTTCCTTCTTCAACGTGAACTTTAGTAGTAGTACTTTAGTTGCTAAGTCATGTCTGACTCTTGTGACACCACAGACTGTAGTAAACCAAGTTCTTCTGTCCATGGGATTCTCCAGGCAAGAATACTGGAGTGGGTTGCCATTTCCTTCTCCATCAAGTAAGTGTTAGGATAAGATCAAATTTCTTCCAAGATTATGGAAAAATTCACATAAACATTTTCAGCCAGTGAGATTTTATGAAAGAAGGTTAAAATTAAAGGAGAACACTCTCAATTATATCCAATATTTGATATAGTTCTTATATCACACAGATTTAAACTGTGGCAAAAATAAGTGATGATGTTATTTCGGATATGCTAGTTCTATATCTCTAAAGACAGATTATTAATTACATGGAGTTGAGCATTATTGCCCCTGTGAACATGCATACACACACAGACTCTATGCAGAATATTCATATCCTGGCATTCCATTCACTGTTTCACAAAAGTCTCACTATTCCTTTTTGTTCTTAGTGGATTTACCTTCCATTTAAGCAATTACTAGATATGTGAACTAAAAATAGCTCACTAATGCTTCAATAGTTCAATAGTTCACTAAGCAGCATAGAGAAAGTTCCAACAGGTTCCAGGATATAGAAAAGCTGAGGAAAAAGTAATACAGCTGAGTTGAAATCAAAAGTCCATTCAGCTGCCAAATGATGTATATTAATTGTGAGTCTTCTGCTGGTTCTTCCCCCAAGCATGCCTATACATTTTCAATTATTTGTACAAGTGTATATTGAATTTTGTTAAAGAATATGCCTGCAATGCAGAATATGTAGGAGACATGAGTTCAGTTCTGGGGGTTTGAACCTCTGGAGGAGGAAATAGCAATCCACTCCAGTATTCTTGCCTGAAAAATCCCATGGACAGAGGACCCTAGTGGACTGTAGTCTAAAGGGTCACAAATAGTCAGACATGACTGAGTATGCACTCAAATTGCATTTTGCTTTTCAAAATTTCTGATTATATTATTTTATCATCTCCAGAGCTTTTAAATAGATTTTAAAGTTAATCTGATTTTAGTAGAATCTGTTGAATCATAGAGATATCTGAATTATACATAATTTTTAAAAACAGGAACTTGTTTTAAATTAAAATTTATCTTTCCTATATGTTGTACTTCTAATTATAATTATGCCTATAAAATATTAAAGTGTTTGATATCTTAGACTTTTGAAAAATATGGAAAATTTTCTAAATATCCAATTGACAATTTTTAGTAAATTTTTAAACATATTTATCAATGATATTTAGGAATAGCACATTTTATGTGACAACCAATGAAATTAAAGTCCATTGAAAAGGTACCAGTGTTGCTAAACACTGTGGAATTACCCTTAAACTCTGTATTGAATTCCAATGTGGTGAAACATAGTTGAAATTCACTTAAATCTTATTGATTTTAAGTTTTCTCTGTAAGGACATTTCTCAACTTTCAGACACTAGTTCTTGTTGTTATTCAGTTGCTAAGTCATGTCCTGTGTGTACATGTGTATGTTTAATTTCTCAGTCATGTCCAACTCTTTTGTGACCCCTTGGACTGTAACCTACCAGGCTCCACTGTCCATGGAATTTCCCAGGCAAGAATCTTGGAGTGGGTTGCCATTTCTTTCTCCAGGGCATCTTCCTGACACAAGGATGGAACCCAGATCTCCTGCATTGACAGGTAGATACTTTGCCACTTAGTCACCCAGGAAATGGAGACACTAGTTACCTAATTGATTTATTGATTTATTTACTTTTCCTTCCCTATCTTAGGTGCTTACAAAGAGACTTTGACAAGGCAAAAAAAAAAGAAACTAAAATGTGGCAAATGTTTTGTTGATATATTATGAACGTGATGAACATTTCGTTGATAGTTTCCTTTGCCATGCAGAGTCTTTTTAAATTGATAGTCACAGTTATTTATTTTTGCTTTTATTGCCTGTAGTTTTACTGTCAAATCCAAAAACATTCTTTACAAGGTCAGTGTCAAGGACCTTTGTACTTATGTTTTCTTCCTAGAATTTTTATTATTTCATATCTTATGTTTAATTTTTTAATCCATTTTGAATTTATTTTTTGTACTTATAAGATAAAGGTTCAATTTCATTCATTTGCATGTGGATATCCACTTTTCCCAGTACCACTTATTGAAGGGATTATGTTTTCTTCTCAAAGAGTATCTTCTTACATCACAAGACATCTCTCTTTACTTTGTGCTATTATGCCTAAAATCCTAGTATCTAGGAGATCATAAAACATATAATATTTTTAACTTAATTGTTGAAATAATAAAAGGTTCTGTTAGGGACCAAACGACGGGCTCTAGGACCTGAGTCATGTTTACCAGAAAGAGACAGGACATGCACTCATCCTGCCTGGCCAATCATGTAACACCAGCTACTCCTGTAACTGAGACAAAGAACTGCCTGTATATAAGCCATCATACTCCTTTGTTCAGGGCTCTTGTCAGATTCCACTGTGCTGGATGAGACTTGGGCCCTAGCGCGCTAGAAATAAACTCCCTTCTTGCCTTTGCATTACTGTGGTGGACTTGCTCTCTTGGTCAGTTTGGAGATACGGGCTCAATGCATAACATTTGGGGGCTCATCCGGGATCTCCATCCCACCAGGGAGGACAACTCTCCTGGTAGAAGGGAGTAACCTCGTTAGGACGTAAGAGCTCTGAGCACCAGTGCTAATGTTGCAGAAGCCCAGATTAAGTCCGGGGCCCAGTATCGTACTGGGGAGGCATCTGGGTGTAAAGTGCAGAGGCAAGTCCGGTGTAAGGCCGAGGCCTGGTATTGTGCTGGGGAGGAAGCTGGCTCTGTGAACACCCTGTAAGTAAGACTGAGTGCATTGTTGGTGGCCACCTTGCGTTTGTTATCTGTTTGTCTATTTGTGGTGTCTGCGTTGTTCTTTGTGTGCTCTGTTGGCTCCCAGTGTACTTTTCTGTGATCATGGGACAAACAACTTCTACTCCTTTATCTCTTATGATTAACCACTTCTCTGATTTCACGTCTAGAGCTCAGAATCTTTCGTTACTGGTGAAGAAGAGCAAACTGGTGACTTTCTGTTCCGCTGAGTGGCCCACCTTTGATGTCGGATGGCCACAAGAGGGAACCTTCAATCCCCAAATTATCCAGGCAGTTAAAGAGAGGGTGCTTACTCCTAGTCCTGCTGGGCACCCAGATCAGACTCCCTACATTCTGGTCTGGCAGGATCTAGTGAGAAACCCGCCGGAATGGCTTAAACCCTTTGTTCTCACTCCTTCTAAACCTCCTAAACCTCCCCGTCCCTCTTCCCCAACTCCAAGCCCACAGGTGCTAGTCATGAAGGCTTCCGAAGAAAAACAAGGAAAAAAGGATGAGAATCGACCAAAGCCGGTCTTCCAGGAATCTTCTCTGTATCCTAATCTGATAGATCTGGAGACCGAATTGTTCCCACCCCCGTATGCAGATCCACATCCGCCCTTGCTTCCACAGGTTCCACAGGTTTCATCAGGAGAAGCCAGGAGGAGAACCGAGCCTTCAGCTCCTCCCAGAAAAGGGGGCCCCACCCAGGGAACTCGGGGAAGAACAAGGGAAATGGCCAACATAGCAGAAGAAGAAGACCCAGAAGTCCCCTCCTCCACCATTCACGCGTTTCCGATCCGGGCGGGGCCAGCCAGAGAGGGTGGAGAGCGGACATATCAGTATTGACCCTTCTCCACTAGTGATTTGTACAATTGGAAAACCCAGACTCCCTCCTTCTCTGAAAAGCTGCAGGGTCTTATTGATCTTTTAGAGTCTATCCTTTTTACTCACAATCCCACTTGGGATGATCGTCAGCAACTGTTACAGGTGCTTTTCACTACAAAGGAGCACGAGTGGATCCTGTCAGAAGCTCGGAAGAATGTGCCAGGGGTGGATGGGAGGCCCACAATACAGCCTAACCTCATTGAGGGGGGGTTCCCCTTGGTGCGACCCAACTGGGACTTTGAACATGCTGAAGGTAGGGAGCATCTCCGAGTGTACTGCCAGACTCTTATGGCCGGCCTTAGAGTGGCAGCCAGGAAGCCAACTAACTTGGCCAAAATAAATTCAGTGAGGCAGGAGCCAAATGAGAGCCCAGCAGCCTTCCTTGAAAGGATAATGGAAGCTTTTAGACAGTATACCCCTATGGACCCACAGGCGGATGAGTCACGAGCGGCAGTTATGTTAGCATTTGTAAATCAAGCAGCCCCCAATATTAGAAGAAAGTTACAAAAGATAGAGAGGTTAAGTGAACAATCCTTGAAAGATCTAGTGAGGGCAGCCGAGAGAGTTTTTAATCATAGAGAGACACCAGAAGAGAGAGAGGACCGCATTAGAAGAGAAGAAAGAGAATTTAGAGCTGAAGAAAACTGTAAAAATCAAAAAGAGCTGGCCCAGATATTTTTTGCTGGGGTTGAAAACAAAAACAGGTTCCAAAAAGGGAAAAAATTGGACTCAAAAACTGAAGAAAAAACGACAAGGTGTAAGCTTGAGAAAAACCAATGTGTGTTTTGTAAAGAGTTTGGACATTGGAAAGATAAATGCCCCAAGAAAAATCTAAAAGAGGGGCCCAAGAACCCCAAGAATGAGACTCCCTCTCCAGACAGTCATATCCTCTATGCGGGTGAGGATAGCGACTAGGGGGGTCAGGGCTCGAAGCCCCTCCCTGAGTCCTGGGTAACTATAAATGTGGAGGGGAAACCCGTTGGCTTCATGGTGGACACAGGAGCCCAATACTCAGTCTTAAACCAAAAAGATGGACCCATGTCTAAGAAAAGTAGCTGGGCGAAGGGAGCAACCAGGACTAAATGATATGGATGGACTACAAAACGGCATGTGAACTTGGGGGCCCACCAGGTAACCCATTCTTTTCTGGTGATACCTGAATGTCCAGCGCCCTTGTTGGGAAGGGATTTACTGTCTAAAGTGAATGCCCAAATTCATTTCGACCACAGACAAGTGTCGGTTTTAGATGGGACTGGGCATCCTCTTCAGGTCCTGTCTCTGGCATTAAAAGATGAATACAGAATCTACTTGCCAGAGGCCCCAGCGACAATAAGCCCCAAAGTACAACCATGGATTCAAAGATACCCTCAGGCCTGGGCTGAAACAGCAGGAATGGGACTGGCCAAACAGAGGCCCCCTATCATTGCGGAACTGAAAGCCAGTGCTTCCCCGGTGAGGGAACGGCAGTATCCCATGAATCAAGAGGCTCGACAAGGAATTACTCCTCATATACAACGCCTCATAGACGCTGGGGTCCTGAAAAGGTGCCGGTTCCCATGGAACACTCCCCTGTTGCCTGTGAAAAAGCCTGGGGGAACTGATTTTAGACTGGTTCAAGATCTACGAGAAGTCAACAAACTGGTGAGTGATATTCATCCTATGGTTCCTAAACCTTATACATGGCCAAGCAACTTGCCTCCAAACTACATTTGGTATACTGTTTTAGATTTAAAAGATGCCTTTTTCAGTTTGCCTCTTGCCCCTGCAAGCCAAGAGATCTTTGCCTTCGAATGGCAAGAAGATGGTGGTCAGACCCCTGTGTAGCTGACATGGACTTGCTTACCACAGGGTTTCAAAAACTCGCCCATGTTATTTAATGAGGCCCTGGACGAAGACCTCCTTGAGTATCGGGTTGAACACCCTACCATTGTTTTATTACAATATGTTGATGACCTTATGCTGGCAGCGGCTACAGAGAAAGAGTGCCAAGAGGCAACAGGTGACTTTCTCCAAACCTTGGGGACGTTAGGTTACAGGGCCAGTGCCAAAAAGGCCTAGATTGCCAAGCAAGAGGTTACATACCTCGGTTATAAGATAAAACAGGGCCAGAGGTGGCTAACACAAGCTATGAAAGAAACCATCCTCCAGATCCCTGAGCCAGCTAACCTTAGACAAGTGAGAGAATGTCTGGGAACTGTGGGATATTGCCGGTTATAGATCTTGGGGTTTGCAGAAAAGGCCAGGTCCCTATATGAAGGGACAAAAAAAAACAAGGACTGGAAATGGACTGAGCCAATGAAAGAGGCCTTCCAAGAGCTCAGGCGAGGCTTGCTAGAAGCTCCTGCCCTTGCCCTCCCTGATCCATCTAAGTCTTTCCAATTATTTGTAGATTAAAAGCGGGGGATAGGAAAAGGGGTTCTAACACAGAGATGGGGACCATGGAAGCGACCTTTAGCTTACCTTTCCAAGAGACTGGACCCAGTGGCAGCCGGCTGGCCACCTTGCCTCCGTATCATCACAGCTACCGCGCTCTTAGTCCACGATGCTGATAAACTGACTTATGGACAGAGACTCTTGGTCTACACTCCTCATGCCATAGAGAGAGTTTTAAAGCAACCCCCAGGTAAATGGATTTCTAATGCCCGCTTGACGCACTACCAGGCCTTGCTACTTGACACCCCACGGATTCATTTCCAAAAGCCCTGCACTCTAAATCCAGCCACTAGTTTGCCCAATCTGGAGGAAAATAGCCCCCTCCATGATTGTGATGAGATACTGGCCGGGGTAACACCAATACGAAAGGACTTAACCGATACTCCACTGGATAACAGTGAGCTAAGATGGTTCACAGATGGCAGCAGTTATGTGAAAGATGGACAGAGATGGGCGGGAGCCGCAGTAGTAGATGACTCTGGACAGAGGATATGGGCAGAGGCCCTTCCCCTGGATACCTCAACACAAAAGGCAGAGTTAATTTGCCCTGATTCTAGCATTAGAGAGAGCCAAAGAAAAATAATAACTATTTTCACTGACAGTCGCTATGCTTTTGGCACGGTACACATCCAGGGACCGATATATCAGGAACAGGGGTTTTTAACAGCTGAAAGAAAAAAAATTAAAAACTTGCCTGAAATCCGTAGACTTTTAGAGGCTGTACAGATGCCTCAGGCTGTGTCAATAGTACACGTACCTGGACATCAGAAGGGTGACAGCCCCACGGCACGAGAGAATCGTGCCGCAGACCTGGCAGCTAGAAAAGTAGCTGATGAAGATTTCATCACCCCTGTGTTGGCGATCGGACTTCCACCTCCAGGTATGGGAACTCTGCCCCCAACCCCTGAGTATTCATCCACAGACCTTGCTTGGATCCAAGAACACACCAACCTTCAAAAAGGTGAAGATGGATGGTACCGAGACTCAGACGGCTACTTGATACTCCCTGCTCAGTTGGGACGGCAACTATGTGAGCATTTACACTTGTCTACTCATCTGGAGAAAAAAAAAAAAAAAGACTCTGATTCTCTTTCAGACTGCACACCTGTGATTTCCCCAGCACCAGACAACTGTAAAGAACATAGTGCATGCTTGTAAGGCGTGTCAACAGATGAGGCCAGGAAAAGGACAACATACAGGACTGAGGTATTGGGGAGAAGGACCAGGGCAACACTGGGAAATAGATTACACTGAGGTAAGGCCAGGCAAGTATGGTTACTGGTACTTGTTAGTGTTGGTGGATACCTTCTCAGGGTGGGTGGAAGCTTTTCCCACAAAGGGAGAAACCGCGATGATAATGGCAAAAAAGATTTTAGAAGAAATAGTTCCCAGGTTTGGCCTGCCGGTGACCATCGGCTCTGATAATGGACCTGCTTTCGTGAGTCAAATAGTTCAGAGCCTTGCCCTAGCCCTGGGGACTAAATGGAAGTTACATTGTGAATACAGTCCACAGAGCTCAGGGCAAGTAGAAAGAAAGAATTGGACCCTAAAAGAAACTTTAACTAAATTGGCTATAGAGACTGGCGGGGACTGGGTGACCCTCCTTCCCTTCGCCCTCTTCCGTGAGTGTAATACTCCTTATCAACTTAATCTGACCCCATTTGAAATTCTGTATGGGAGACCTCCCCCTGTATGTCCAATATTTGAAGGGAAGAAACTACCGCCTCCCACGTTGGGACAATTCCAGGAGGCCTTGATGGCCTTAAGCAAGGTGCACTCTTGCGTCTGGAAACTGCTCTGGGAAATACATGTGGGTCAAAATAAGGGAACTATTCCCTCACATGACATTGGCCCAGGAGATTGGGTATGGGTCAAAAGGCACCAAACCAAGGCACTAGAACCCAAATGGAAGGGTCCTTATGTTGTTCTTCTTACCACCCCAACTGCCCTAAAGGTCGACGGTATCGGGCCTTGGGTGCATTGCAACCACGTACGCCCAGCTACTTCAGCAGAGCAGGAAGATGCTAAAAAAGAATGGGAAGTGTCTCTGCACCCGTCCAATCCCCTGAGGCTGAAGCTCTGGCGTCATCGACAGGACCAAGACAACTCGTCTGGACCATCTTATGGATGACCATGTTAGTCTGCTCCGAAGCTGCCAGTGTGAACCCGCACCAACCCGTCAGAATCACCTGGAAACTGCAAAATGGACTAACACGTGAGATGCTTAACTCCACTGCCGCAATACATCCACCAAATACTTGGTGGCCAGACTTATACTTTGACTTTAAGCCGGTGGTGAATGCACCCTGGAAGAGGGGCAAGCTCCAGAATCATGCATTCTGGGCATGTCCAGGTGTGCCCAGGCATAACTGGAAGATCTGTGGGGGGATACAGGACTCTTATTGTAAATCTTGGGACTGTGTAACTTCCAATGATGGGTCGGAGACTCCAGGGTATAGACGGTGGGATGTAGGAAATCGGGACTTGCTTAACTTCTCATTTGTAGGACCTGTACCTCCGTACTCCGATTGGGAAAAGAATCATAACTTTGCCCAGGTAAAAATAAGGTTTAACATTGACAAAACAAAAAAAAAATAAAAGGCCTGGGTCAACGGGATATCATGGGGACTTCAGACCAGAACTGATGGGTTCCCATACCGGGAGTATTATAATGGGATCATTGTTGTGAGTCAAGTTTTAGAACCGGTACAGATGTATAGTATCGGTCCAAACCCCATTGAACAGGTCCATGCAACTCTACCAGACAACCTCCCTACCTACATCCCAGGGACCAACAAAATACCCAGAGGCGGGCCCCCTTGCTAAACTCGGACAAACAGATCCACTATGGAAATTAGTAAAGGCAGCTTATGATACCTTAAATCAAACCCATCCTGAGGCAACTAAATCCTGTTGGTTATGTTACAACTTAATTCCCCCTTATTACGAGGCAGTAGGCCTCAACACCTCTTACGACCTGGCCAATGGCACCAATCCTCCTCAATGTCAGTGGGGAGACCGAAAAGTAGGCCTTACAATGAGAGAGGTATGGGGAAAAGGGTTATGTATGGGCAAGGTATTATCAGAGAGGTCTCCATTGTGTGCGCATGTCATTGAGCCTACGGACTTGCCCATAGCCAGGTGGCTAATACCACGGATGGGAGGATGGTGGGTCTGTTCACATATGGGGCTGACTCCATGCTTACACAGCTCAATCTTTGATCCCAAAGAAGAATTCTGTGTTATGGTAGCAGTCGTGCCAAAGATTCTGTAACTACCAGAGGAAACAATATATGATTACTGGGCCCAAAAATTGACCCTAAATCCTCAAGAAAGTACTTATGAAGTCAAGAGGGAACCTCTTACTGCCATAGCCATAGCAACTATGTTCGGTCTTGAAATAGCCGGGGCCAGAACAGAAATAACAGCTTTGTCCCTGTAAAGCCAAGGATTTAACTCCCTGAGAGCGGCCATAGATGAGGACATCACCCATATAGTGTAATCTATTAGTCATTTGGAATCATCTTTAACTTCCCTATCTGAAGTAGTTGTGAAAAACAGAAGAGGATTAGATCTGCTCTTTCTGCAACAGGGGGGACTCTGTGCTGCCCTAGGAGAAGAGTGTTGTTTTTATGCTGATCACAGAGGAATCTTTGGCCAAAGTAAGAGAGGGACTAGCCCAACGTAAACGAGAACGTGAGGCTCAACAAGGATGGTTTGAGTCTTGGTTTCAACAATCCCCTTGGTTGACCACCCTAATCTCCACCTTGCTGGGACCCCTGCTAGTACTTCTACTGATGCTTACCTTTGGCCCATGTATTATCAATAGACTTGTAGCCTTTGTAAAGGAACGCATAAATACAGTACAGCTGTTTGTGCTTCGGCAACAATATCAAACTGTGTCTCAGGACTGAGAGGAAGATTCCTCTATATGATCTAAGGACAGGGGGGAATGTTAGGGACCAAACAATGGGCTCTAGGACCTGAGTCATGTTTACCAGAACGAGACAGGACATGTGCTCATCCTGCCTGGCCAATCATGTAAAGCCAGCTACTACCATAACTGAGACAAAGAACTGCCTGTATATAAGCCGCCATACTCCTTTGTTCGGGGCTCTTGTCGGATTCAACTGTGCTGGATGAGACTTGGGCCCTAGCACGCTAGCAATAAACTCCCTTCTTGCCTTTGCATTACTGTGGTGGACTTGCTCTCTCGGTCAGTTCAGAGATACGGGCTCGGTACATAACAGGTTCCAGTCATATCTCAAGTACTGAATTAATTACAGCATATTCTTTTTTCTCCTGATTGAGATAAACAGCCCTAAACAGCTGATATTGGAACCTAAAGCATATTAGAATATTGAACATTTCATATCTGGATTCTCAGTGGGACATGAGGATAACTAGGATTTTGGTATTGAGTATACTAAACTTAGAGGTGTTAGAGAAAATTCTGGACATAATACATGTACAAATGGACATGCACATACCCACATCCACTTACATATATGTTAATATATATTTATGTTGCCACCAGGGTTCTTGACCTCCCCCAATTAATAGGAATTGACTAGAGGCCAGAAAAGTAATTCAGGCAAAACTTTATTGGAACTCCTGATGCATGGAGGGCGCTGGGGCGGAAGACGAGAATATAAAATAGTTCCCTGGCTTTGCTCGCTCCCCGAGGGCTGCAAGCTTGTTCTTCATAGGGAGTGAGGGTAGGGACATGTCCAGGGGTCAGGCCAGAGGCGTGGCTTAGGTGTTTTGCCCACCACTTAGGAAGATTGTATGCAGGAAGCATGCTCAGTACACTGTTTTGGCTCACAAACCCCTGCTTTTGCTCCAGGCTCTTCAAAAGAGGCCCTTGTGTTTTTTGTCTCTTTGTATCTTTAGGTCAGAGAAGGAAATGGCAACCCTCCAGTATTCTTGCCTGGAAAATCCCATGGACAGAGGAGCCTGGTAGGCTACAGTCCATGGGGTCGCTAGGAGTGGACACGACTGAATGACTTCACTTTCAATTTTAACTTTCATGCATTGGAGAAGGAAATGCCAACCCACTCCCGTATTCTTGCCTGGAGAATCACAGGGACTGGAGCAGCCGTTTATGGGGTCGCACAGAGTTGGACACTACTGCAGCTACTTAGCAGCAGCAGCAGTATCTTTAGGGTTCAGATTTTGCCCCAGCTGCTTATGCATCCAGTTATTTTTATTCCCATATAGTTTCTTTGTATTTTGTTGCTGAAGGATCGATGTGTCCAGGTGCAAGCATTGAAGCACTGCAGCAAAGGGTCCCAGATCTCAGGCCTGTCTCATATGCATTTTTTTCTCAATAAATAATTTTGTGTGGAATTAACTGTTCAAAAATTTGTTTAGAGTTAGTTGTGCCCAGAAGAAAGCACAAGTTCTTTTTCCTTTATTCTTGTGTCACCGTCTCTACTGTATAGCATAAGGAAACTCTGCTGAATGTTACCCTGGCATCTTGGATGGGAGGGGAGTTTGTGGGAGAATGGACACACATTTACATATGACTAAGTCCCTTCCCTGTTCACTTGAAATTATCAGAACATTAATTGGCTAAACCTCAATACAAAACAAAAACTTTAAAACATTAAATCCTCAAGGTCTCAATTCCTAGGTGGGTATTATTATGTAAATTATATTTATACTTGGAGGTCATGTTATATGCAAAATACTAATGGTAGAAATTAACTTCTCCTAAAAATTATTTTTAAAAATCACATTTTAATCAATGTATGTTTTTTCTATAGTTGCCATATGCAATTTTAAATGTTTACTTTTTAAATCTTTACCAAGTTGATATGAGAGACAGTTTTACATTATTACTCTTATCTATATTTCTGTAAATGCCTGCAAGATAAACATTTTTATATACATAGGATTTCTGTATCCCTTTTTGAAATTTTTTATTTAAATAATGAAAGGATGATAACACATTTATAGGAGAGTTGGAAAATACAGAACAGTGTTACATATAATGCCACTATATATTACAATTATTTTTGAAGTAGATAATTTAAGACTTTCAGTTGGAGTTTCAATATCAAAAGTCTCAAAAATTAATAGAATGAATAGACAGAAAAGTAGACAGATGCAGTAGACCTGAAAAGCCCTATGAACCAATTCAACACAGTTAAGATTTATACAATTTTCACACAACAGAGGGTACAAATTCTATTCAAGTTCCACAGACTATAAACCAGGAGACACTGGAACATATCCAGGGACATAAAAAAAAGTGCAAAAATTTCATGGTCTAAAGATATTGAAATCAAGGAGTCTGTTCTCTTATCACTGTGGAATTATGTTAGAAATCATATCAAAAGATATTTGAAAATAACTCACATATTTTCAAGTGCAATGTGACATTTAAAAGAGAAATCTTTGACTAGACCATTGAAAACCTCAAGAAGGTTAAAAGATTGAAAAACCACAGAGGATGATTGCAAAGAGGAAAGCATTTGAAAGAGAAATTAATATCAAAATGAGAAATTATTATCAAGGATCTATATCCCTTTTATAAATTATCTATCTGCGTTTATGTTCAATTTGATGCTGCAGAGGTTCATCTTTTTCTTTTTATTTGAAAAGGCATTTATATAGTGTATTTATTAATCAATTTTTGTTATATTCACTTTAGGACATACTTGACAAACTGAAATTTTCAATGTTTATAAAATATCTATCCCTCATCTTATCTTGATTATATTTGAGACATCCGTAGCAAATCCTCATCTACTAAAACATCATCAGCATAATCAGCTATATTTTCTTGCATTAATTTTTCTTAATCCATTTTTGGCATATACACACACAGTTTACAAGCACTTTCTGAAAATAATTTTTTAAATAATTCAACATGGCTTTATAAAAGAAACATTTGAAGTAAATTTTAGTGTATTTAAATTTATACTGCCCTCTAAAATTTTAAATGTCAAAATTTGATAGCAATCTCTAATGTAATTCCAAAATGTTGGCTATATCTAAATACATAGCAAAAGAACAATATATTATTCATGCTCTTTGTAATGTAAATGTATTTTATGTATAAATTTCAACAAGTAACAGTACTTTAAGTCTGTTATATGTCAAAATATAAAATACAAAAGGAAAAGAACATACAAACAATAATGCAAAGCAAAAATAATTAAATATCTAGTTTATACAGTACCAAATATTTACATATATTCTATCAATATGGTTACATTTTCTGCATGATACATTTTCATAAAGGCAAAATGAAAACAATAAAGCCTCTGATATCTATTATGTGCCCTTTATTTGCTTTATTTCATTTCATTCATTAATCACACATTTATTAGTATATTAATCATTTGCTTATTTGTAAACTACTGGGGTAACTTTGAATCTGTAAAGAATCTACAAGTCTATCCATCAATCAGTTCACAACATATCATTATACTTTGAGTTAAACTCTTTATCATGCATTTATCCCTCTTTGTGATTTTTTTTTTTCCATTCCAAGAAACCAAGTTGCCTTATACTCCCTCCTTCAACTCAGAGGAACTTTGCTATGCAAAACTAAAATCAGACTCTGATTGCAGACAATCAATCTTGATTTTTCAAATTAATATTGAGCCATTTGACTAGATAGATTATGGTACAGGGAGGGAAGGGAGGCTCATTTCTTTAAAGCTGGCAATGAAGAAATTTTCCAGTGTCTAGAAAGGAAATAGAAGGTGCATGGAGAGAGCTTGAATTCTGAGTCTGACTGCTTCCAGCCCTGGCAAAGTATTCTGTAGAACAGAGGCAACAGAACCCCCCACTGTAAAGTGACTTACAGCTTTGGACAAAGGATATTTCAGGAAACCCAGTGTACTCAGATGATTAGATACCATGGTGTTATACAAGGTCTTTATGACCATTGCATGACTTTTCCAGGTGTGGGGTAGGGAGTCTAAATAATGATTGTGATTGAATTTCCTGCTGACTCTCTAAGATAGGATCATGGATTCACATTCACATTCACAATCAATTTTTTGATTTCAAAAAAACAATAGCCTGGTATTTTTATGTAACCAAGTTAGTGAAAGAATAATCTCAATCACCAAGGTAGGTTCTGAATATCAATGACAGGTGAGTTTAGAACCAGGGCATAGTTCTAAATAGACTCTGTGAATGGCATGAGCATTCACAAAAAGGGAAATCATGCTAGACTATTTTCATGTCCTAGCGAATCTGAAATATGCATATTTATAAAGTGAAAGTGAAGTTGCTCAGTCCTGTCCAATTCTTTGCGTCCCCATGGACTGTAGCCTACCAGGCTCCTCCATCCATGGAATTTTCCAGGCAAGAATACTGAAGTGTGTTGCCATTTCCTTCTCCAGGGGATCTTCCTGACCCAGGGATCAAACCCAAGTCTTCCACATTGCAGCCAGACGCTTTACCATCTGAACCACCAGGGAAGCTCCCATATGCTTATAAATTCCCTCATAAGAGTCTTGAAAACCAGATAGAAAAACATGCTAGAATCTAGCATCTCAATTATACCTAATAACTGATTAAATCACCAGACCAAAAGTTAATGGTTAGGGTTAGAATTCATCTGTCATAACATCCATAAAGATTCTCTGTGGTTTCAATGACATTGATGAACATGCCAATTGTACTTTATTCATTCACTTAGTCATTCATTCAATAATATTGCTTTAGTTCTTTCAATATGTCAAGCATTCTGTGTGGGTCAGGTCAAATCTCTGTTCTTATTATCATCAAGGCCTCAAAATACTAATGGAAATAGATAACCGTATGAGTAACACTGAACAGTGAGATCAGTAATCTATGCTAAAGTGAGGTATGTCAGTTGGAATCACAGTAGGAAACAAATAGCATACTCAAAAAAGTTAATTACAATGATTTAATAAAGGTGCCATTTAAGGTGATGTGAGCATATTTAATGGAACCATCAAGGGATGGTGACATTCACAGGAATTAGTGACAGCAGACAACTCTTAGGGACACTCACCTTGAAATACCAATAGCTGTGAACTTGAGCTATCAGAGAACCACTCAACTAAAACTATAATCAGAAAGGAAAGAAGACATAATTCAAAACTGTGTGAGTCAAACTGCAATCTAAAGAGCAGTACAGTTAATCAAGTTAAATCAGATCAGCCTCATAGAACAAGCATCAAGACAACAAATGAGAAAAAAAAAAAAAAGGGGGTCAGGAGACAAAGACAAGACAATCAAAACAGCATGTTGATTGTGTCAGTACTTGTGCTATTTGATTTCATCTGTTCTTGTCCTTAATTGATTTCAGCTAAAAGAAGTTGTGTACTGAATATAGAAGAGATAGAAAAAAGTTTCATCATATAATGAGAAAGTGATATCAATTTAGTCTTGCTCACACTATCAAACTTTTTCTTATTAAAAAAAAAAAGTAAGTCAGAGAGAGATTAAGAGTGGGTCTGAACTGTGAAAGGAGAGTAATCAGCACAAATTATAAAAATACCAAGGAAGACACTATCAGATTAGATGTCCAGAGGGCTGGAGAGGTGGTGGGAAGGGAGTTCAGAAAGTGTTCACAGAACAGAAGATCCTTGACCAAAACCAGGACAGTGAGTTGCAGTTCACAAAGCAAATGAAGACAGATGATGCAGAATCAATAAGGTTTGAAATGGCTTGGTGTTTAGGACTGTCATAGCATAGGAGGGATTGGGAATATGTTATAAAAGAGCAAAAGTTAGCTCAGATGAAGGAAGTAAAGATCTGCTTAATCTATCACCAGATAGGAATACTTAACAAAGATAAAGCCAGTAGCAAAGCTGATAGGAAACATATTGTTTCTAAATACATACTACATGTATTAATATAAAGTACCATGATAATCTCTTTGTTGACTAATCATTGCTTTCTCATCATAAAACTTAGTTCTCTGAATTCATGGTCCATCAGAAACTTCGGCATGACTAGAAGATCGAAGTCTATTTGACACATAAAGTGATTTTATCTTCAACCCAGATGCTTCAGATAATGAGGCCTCTGCACACACACTTCCATACCTATTTTAACTTTGTAGTTTCCAGGGAAACAGGAAACTAACTTCACTTTGCAGTCCAGATCTGGTGCTGATGTCCTTACAAAGCCTTAACTTTATTCTGAGTCTATCAAACAAATGTTTTATTTTTTAAAAAATATGATTTATTTAAACAGTCTAAAATCCTTCAAAACTTCTATCTTGATTCTTTGCTTAGTGAGATGCCCCTTGTTTTCTCTGGAGTGCTTGCAAAGGATCAATTAACCAGATTTTGTTGGCCTATGATTCTCCCCATTGGTGGTCATGGGCTTATTGGAAGCTGGAAGAAGACCAAAGACAAACCAAATTTTATACTTCAGCTAAATATTATATATTTCTAAGCTATTGTGTGTATAGTATCTTTGAACTTGAAGTCTTTTCAAAATTCCTCCTCATTGTCTTCATACTGCGGACTGCTCTTTCCATGTGTCCTCAATGGAATCTACTTGGAAATTTACTAGAGTATTTACCACATGGTTTCTCCTTTTTGCATACTTGTATGCCACATGAAATTGTATTCCTTGATTTTAATGTAAATCTTTGTCAATCTGGAATTTTTTCTTATATAGTTTGCCTATTTCAATGATACGAATAAAGTGCTGTTCCTAAATATTCACTGAATGAGTAAATTCTGGCAAGAAAGATGTGGTTAAATCAATGATACATTTATATATTTTAGTAGATCCATAACTCCACTAATACAAATATACAGTTATACAAATAACAGCAAAATAATTCCATTTTCTTTGTCTGAAAAGGCAAAAATGAGTAAATTACTGTGATATAGCCACTAGGAAAATAGAAATGAACTGGAACAATAATTTCAAAAGAGAGCAAATAAATTTTTAAGTATCTGTCTTAGATTGTCTTAACTGATATATAAATTCCAGGTTAAATGATATAATAAACACAGTTTTCTTTTTTCTGATAAAATGTTTTCAGTAAGACATGCTTTGAGAGGCATATGAAAAACTGAAGTTCATCTCATGTGATCAAGTATATGCAGATCTTAAGGTTATAACATGCAGAGTAAAAAAGATACTCATGTATATTTGAAGAAGCAAAAATCAAGAGGGAAAAATTTCTAATGATACATATAAAAGCCATTATATAAAATAAACACTGCGTTTGTTTTCTGTTCTTTGGATTTTAAAACTTGTTTCAATATGTAGAAGCTAAAGGGAGAAAGACTGAACTCAACATAAGGAATATCTAGGCAATGATTAGAGCCACCTGCAAAGGGACCTTCATGGTTGAAAAGATTTCATGAGTAGGCAGATTGAAAGCATTCAGAGAGGAAGGTCAAACACCAGAATGAAAAAAGAGCTGGATGACCACCTCAATTCTTTGCAGCATTTAAGGGTGTTCAGGAACGATTTTTGTTGGCTTTCAAATTGTTATTGTTAATTCTCCAGATATCTTTATTTGGATCAGGGGACAACCCCAAAGGATGTGAAATAGTCCACATCTTCGCTTTTGAGAAAAAATGTTGAAATATAGGTACTCACACAATTATTAGGGTAAGTCTGAGAATATTTCTGCAATAAATATTGACCAATATAGGGTATTTCCTTGCTAGTCCAGTGGTTAAGACTTTGCCTTCCAGTGCAGGGGGTGCAGGTTCAATCCCTGGTTAGGGAGCTAAGATCTCACATAACTTAGGGCCAAAAACAAAAACAAAGCAAAAGCAATAATGTAACAAAATTCAACACAGGCTTTAAAAAATGGTCCACATTAAAAAAAAGAAAAACTTAAGAAAACTGAGCTATATAATCAACTCACTTCTCAAAGAAAAAGGCCCAGTCCTCCGAAGTATTACAATACTAATATAAAAAAAATCTTAATACTACTCTGAGGGCCAAATAATCAAATCCTTACATAAGTGAAACAGTGTATTAAATTAGATGAATGCCACTGATTAGTAAAACCTGCCAGGTAGGAATTTTATTAAATTGACTATATTTCCATAGATCCTTCAAGTTCATAAAGCTTTAACACTTAGATTCTATCTGTAAGTACAGTCGCTCCAATTCACTATTTAGAAAATCAGCTTGGAAGTTTGTTAAAATTCCCATCCAAGTTTTAGCCCTAGGAATTCTAATATTGTAGGATAGGATGCCTGAGATAGGGTCCAGGAATCTGTACAGTCAACAAGCATCTCAGATCAATCTGGTCTGTGGTGTTCCTTAAGAAAGTGAAGTTGCTCAGTCATGTCCAACTCTTTGCGACCCGTGGACTGTAGCCCACCAAGCTCCTCCGTCCATGGGATTCTCCAGGCAAGAATACTGGAGTGGGTTGCCATTTCCTTCCCATCCACAAA
Source organism: Ovis canadensis (assembly GCF_042477335.2). Taxonomy (NCBI): domain Eukaryota; kingdom Metazoa; phylum Chordata; class Mammalia; order Artiodactyla; family Bovidae; genus Ovis; species Ovis canadensis. The sequence goes on along the minus strand of NC_091269.1, from coordinate 28,837,078 downwards.
TGCAACAGCAAAGAACATGGAGAAGGAAACAAAGCCAGAAAACTTAACCTAGGTATAAGCTGCAAGTTGAAATATTTGCTAAAGGTAAATTTCTGAGTTTCCCCAATGTATTAACGAAAGAACATCATATTGCTACTAAGACAACACTGATTATTTATCTATTTCATGTAAGAAATCTAGACTCGAAAGCATATAGTGATAAAAGAGCTATGTATAAGTAGAATATCATTAGTTAAAAAAGCACATTCTTATTCATGTCTCTTTCTCTTAAAAGTATTAGTTGTTAAAACCAACTCCCTACAGAATCTATTTCAAATATCTTTTAGTGTTAAGAAAAAAAATAGATTCTTTCCCAACTTATATTCCGAAAAGAGTTGTCATTTTAGTTCAAATCTGAACAAAAAATTTAACTTCCTGAAAATATCATCTCTCTGATGTCTTATTTCACTTGAAAATGTTTGTCTTCATTTAAGTAATTCCTGGTGTTGCTAAAAAGAAAATTGGATTTGTGCATTAAAAGAAAACTATGATAGGATGTATTACAAAAGGAATTAACTGAAAGATATAACAGCCGTGTATTGGGAGCTGACATTATCAACTAGAATTGAAAACCAATCTTTTGAACATTGCTAAAAAGCCACTTCTTGATAATACCTCAAACTTACTTGTTAAGAGTCAGAAAGAAACAAAGTAATGAGGATGTAATAAAAAGAAGGTCATGGGCTTTTCAGCATCTATTCATTTGCTTTACAAATTTAGAACAAAATAGTCCATTTTTATTTTTATTTTTTTTTAAATATTTCAATATTTATTGATATATAATTGACATATAACACTGTATAAGTTTAAAGTGTACAACATAAAGATCTGATACATGTATGCACTGCAAAATGATCAGCACAGTAAGTTTAGATAACATCTATCACCTCATACAGTAACAATTTTTTCCATATGATGAGTACTGTTAATCTACTGTCTTAGGAACTTTCAAGTACATAATACAGTATTGTTAACTATTATCACCATGCATCATTACATCCCCAAAACTTATTTATCTTATAACTGGAAGTTTGTACTTTTTTTTTTTTAATTTTTAGTTTTTTATTTTTTAAATTTTAAAATCTTTAATTCTTACATGCATTATTAAAGGATTATCTTGATTCTGGAATCAACACTTCTCTTATTGTTCCAGATGATGTCTTAAATGTCAGAGTTTGTGTGCGTGCACATAAGTATAACATATCTATTGCCTTTCTCTCCATTAAACTTAATTAAAATTTGCTAATTGAATTAATTAAATTATATATTTACATTCATTTATTAGCCATCAACTTCAGCCAAGTGAAAAGGTAAAATTAAGTCAAGAAAGATGTTTTAAGATCATCCTTACATTAATATCAGACTCTTCGGAAAAATTATATTTTTGAATCAATCTGGTTTTTCCTTGATGAATGAGCTGGATGCACTCATATGTAATTCTCCTTCCAGGTAAAAGGAGGACTTCTTGTTTGAGGGTGGAAGATTGGCATATAAACCCAAATATCCATTATGTAGGGCATCTCCTTTATTGTTTTCAGAACACTTTGTCCTTTTCTGTAGATTGTGTCATCACTTTCTGGGATCCTGTCTCCTACCCACTTCTCAGGGTTTCAGTAGAAGTAATCATACCATATATCATGAACCCACTAACTGGACACAAGTGATGGATCCCAGGATAGGCCCCTGAATCAAAGACTCTCCAACTTTGAGATGAGACTGTAATAAACTAGACTTGGTTTTTCTGCTCCCTTCAACAGAGCTGTTAACATCAGAGCTGTGTGATAAAGCCACTTTCTACCACATGGACTGAGAAAGACGAAATAAAGTTTGCGCTTCATAGCTTTAAGTAGCTTTACTACTTAAACACTTTTAATTTTGTTATCTTTTAGTTGTCTTCTAGCCAAGTAATGTCCATTTAGAAATGTACAATGTATAAATATTAGTATAAGCATCATTCTTTAGTGAGCAAGCAGTTGAGCATTGCCCTATTGGATATTGTAGAATAAACTAAAGTTATAGTCTAATATTGACCACTTGGCATAGCTCAGACATTGATAGGTCCCAAAGGACACTGACTCTAAAGATCCAGTGCCCTCACACTTATCCATGCTAGTTCAACATCAGCCCCCATGAGCTGTACATTTTCCTTCCTTTATTGAAAAGGGAACAAAAGAATGAGCAGCATTAGTCCGGCTCAGTGATAAGCTGTCCTTAGAAGATTTGCAAGTTATTCAGTGTGAGGTGGTGGGTTTTGTTTCTTCATTTTTAGTTTCATTCCTGCTTTTAAAAGGTTGGTTATGTGTGGAATTCAGTGTGTAAAAGAGTGATCAAGCTACTGAAGAAATAAGAAAAATATGAGAGAGAAATTTTATTATCCTCAAGGAATTTATACCTTAATGAGGGAAATCAACAAGTAATTCAACCATAAATCAGAACCGAATAAAGGCTAAGGCTGTACAAGGAAACTTCACATATTTGGTACTGGTGATTTGATTCTAGTAAATAATTTAAATTAATTATGCCATGTTCTATTGCACCAATGAAATTAACCAGCCTTGTTTGATTTGTTGAACTGTGTAAGAGATAAAATGTAGAATAAATATTTGATAAGGAAGACTATATAGCTTTCTGATTTCTGCCTTTGTGAGTCATGCATACTTTATGAAGGTAAACCTTCTGGGTAGTCAAAATACAGTGTTGATAGATTTCAATAAGACAGAGTATACTAGACTACTCAAAATTTAGTCTGTTTTGTTAGGAAACTCTGAATAGGCATTTACTGCAAAGAATCAGCCACCTAAGAAGCCTCCTGCAATGAAATTTAGGTCTGTGCAGGAAGCCTAATTAGAGTTAATGAGGCTTGATTTCATTATGTGCTGACATTCTTCAAGAATCTACAATTTTAAACTTTCTAGTTCTGCAAGCTTGGCATATTTTGTCCCTGCTTTGCTTTGTTTTTTTTTAACACATAATCCATTTTACAATTTGAGAGTAATAGGGCCATTTTTTAATAGTTAATGTCATTGTCCCAAAGTTATGTAGAAAACTGAATTTATCTACAAATTTACACTTGTTCTTATAATTGATGTATTATTTTTTAATTGGTGGAAGATGTGCTATTCAGTTTTTCCCCAAATAGTAGCAGTTGCTATTCACTTACAAGGACATAAGAGTGAATTTATCCTATTTCCTATTCACAGAGAATCTGGAGAATGATAAATTCTAGGAAAATGTTCGAGAATAACATGAAAACTCTACAAAATTCTGAAATGTAAGTTTCTGAACAGAGGTACCACTTTTCATTCCTCTTTTGAAGGCCAGTCCTGGTTTTGTTTTTCTGGCCTGGTATGTTAGAAATAGTTTTGGCTAGAAATGACTGACATTTTCAAATCGTGTGTCTCATGTAAGATACAAACATAGTTATCGCTCTTACAAAAGTCTGGTTGGGCAAAACAGAGCTGGTTTAGCTATTGGTGATTTCAAAGGCATAGGGTATTTTTGTTTTGTTTTTAGTTATCATAAGTTTAATTATGGTATGACTTAGTAGGATTTCTTTGAGTTAATCTTTTCTGATTGAAGATAACTTAACTTTTTGGATGTGTAGGTTTGTATCTTTCATAAAGATGAACATCTTTCAGTTATTAATTCTTCAAATATTTTTATTTTATTTTCTTTCTTCTCTCCTTCTGGAATGCTAGTGTTAACAATATTGGATATTTTATTACTGTCCAAAAGATGCCTGAAGCTCTATTTATTTTTTAAGTTTCTTTTTTCCTATTTTTTATTTTTTGAACTTTTGCACACCTTTTTTTTAACTTGTTCTGATAATTTGAGGGATTTGAAGAACCTGACATTTAAATTCCTAGTAATCTCTGAAAAATGCTGTCAGTAAATTAGGTTTTCTTCCTAGTAATTGTTAATAGTCCTATGAAATAATGTTATAACTCAATAGCGACAAATTTTAAAATTCTAAATCACATTTAAGAGGTAATTCATTAACCAAAACAATGATTCCAAGGTCACTGTCTTTTTCTAATGTTATTATGTTTGAGCAGAGCATGAAATATAGCTTTTAATATTTAAAACACCACATATCTTGTTTAACTTATACTTTTGAAGATTAAATCAGATTTCACACATTTCAATTTGTGAGAAATGCTCATTCTCAAAGCAGTAGTGTCATTTCCTCTGAGGTTTGTTTCAGAACTGCAATGTCTTCCATAAAATCATTTGAAATAAGTCTTATTTATTGGGAAATAATTAAATCAACTACCAAGAGATGGGTGATTTTGTACCTTATAGTAAGAAAAAATGTTATATCTCAATAATTCGACAACTACTGGCAGCTATTTTTTCCTGAATCACTTAATATATGTATATATTTTGATCCACTTAATTTGTAACAAACATTTTATTTTGAAATAATTTTAACTTTACAGAAAAGTACCAGAGATAGTACAGCTAGATCTCACTCAGTTCTGATCATCCAGGTAGTTTCCCTTAATGTTTATACCTTATATGTCCTTGTTACATTTGTCAAACTAAGAACTTGATATTGGTACTTTAGCTAAACTACAGACTTTATTTGGATTTCATTAATTTTTATAATGCCTTTTTTTCTATTCTAGACCCAAGAAGGATACCATATTGCTTTTAATTGCTACGGCTTCTGTGGTCCATGACAGTTTCTCAGTCTTTCCTCATTTTTCATGACCTTAAAAGTACCAGTCAGGTGTTTTGCAGAAATTCATTTAATCAGACTTTTTCTAATACTTTCTCATGATTAGATTGAGTTTTGAGAAAAATTAACAGAGAGGCTAGATATCTCATTATCATATCACATCCAGGGTGTGTAATGTCATCATGACATCTTTCTAATGTTGATTTTGATACTTCATTAAGGCAGTGCTTGTCAAATTTCTCCACATTAAAGTTGCTGTTTCCTTCCCTTTCTATATTCTATTATTTAGAAGTAAGCCACTAAATACAGCATACACTTGAAGGGTGCAAGAGAGTGGATTAAGCTCTCCATCTCAGACGAGGGTATCTGTATATATTAACTGGAATTCTAATTTAAGGAAAATTTGTTTGTTTTCTCTCTTTCATTTATTTGTTTAATTATTTGTTTCAGTATGGACTCATGTATATTTTATGGTTTTAGTTATAACATTTTGTTACCCAAATTGCCTAGGTTTGCTTATTGGAACCTCTTTTGTCTGTGGCCTTTCCAAGATTCCTTTTGTTGCACAATAGTATTTAAAATCAAGACAATGTTTAATATCACCCACAGTCTTGAATGCTCTGGTCTCCTTCCTTCTGCTTCCCCCCACCCACTATTTCTCTCTTTGTAATTTCTTTCAGCTTATCCTCAAATTAATTCATTCTTTCCTTGGCAATGTCTACTGATGTGCTTGTCAAAAACATTCTTCATTTCTGAAGAATGTTGTTCAGTTGCTCAGTCGAGTCCAACTCTCTGCAACTCCATGGACTGCAACATGCCAGGCTTCCTTGTTCTTCACTATCTCCCAGAGCTTGCTCAAACTCATATCCATTGAATCAGTGATGCCATCCCACTATCTTGTGCTCTGTCGTCCACTTTTCCCCCGCCTTCAATCTTTCCCAGCATCAGGGTCTTTTCTAATGAGTCAGCTCTTCACATCTGGTGGCCAAAGTACTGAAGCTTCTGATGAATATTCAGGGTTGATTTGCATTAGGCTTGACTGGGACTATCAAGAGTCTTCTCCAACACTGCAGTTTGAAGCATCAGTTCCTCAGCATTCAGCCTTCTTTGTGGTCCAATTCTTACAACTGTACAAACTATTGGAAAAAACACAGCTTTGACTATATGGACTTTTGATGACAAAGTAATCTCTCTGCTGTCCAGATTGGTCATAGCTTTTCTTGCAAGAAGCAAGCGTCTTTGAATTTCATGGCTGCAGTCACCATCTGCAGTGATTTTGGAGGCCCCCCAAAGTAAAGTCTCTCACTGTTTCAATTGTTTCCCTATCTGTTTGCCATGAAGTGATGGGACCAGATGCCATGATCTTAGTTTTTTGAATGTTGAGTTTTATGCCAGCTTTTTAACTCTCCTCTTTCACCTTCATCAAGAGGCTCTTTAGTTCCTCTTCATTTTCTGCCATAAGGGTGGTGTTTGCATATCTGAGGTTGTTGATATGTCTCCCAGCAATCTTGATTCCAGCTTGTGCTTCATCCAGCCCAGCATTTCACCCAATGTACTCTGCATATAAGTTAAATAACCAGTTACTGTGTTTTAGTTTCAGTATTTCTGTTTGACTCTTTTTTATAATTTCTAACTTTCAATCAAATTTATCTATCTAATATTGCATGCTATCTACCTATGCCATTAAAGCCTTTAGCATATTCATCATAATTATAAATTGCATATTTATAATTGTCAAGTCATTATTGTGTTGTATTTGAGAGTAGCTCCAGTGATTGTTTATTTCTTTTAGCTACATTGTATGTTGTTTTTTGTTATGCTATGCTTGGATTTTTCTTGTTGAAACTTTTATATAATATTTACGACCATGAATACTAAGGAAAGTGTATTTTAGATTTGGAGATGAGTACGCTTCCTTCTACTAGGGCTTTTGTATGCAGTTTATGTTAATCTGGCCAGGATTTTGGATGTATTTGATTTCTGTTGTGCTGTAGTTACCAGAGATAGCACTTGTTGCTAAGAGCACCAGAGACTTCAAACCCTTACAGTGATACTTCATGTTTGTTTCCTTGCTTGATTTGGGTCTTTCCTTTGTTTTAATCCTCAGAGTCTTTTTTTGCCTCTCTTCATCTGTACTCCTTTGTCATTTGAGGGGAGGCTTGTTAGCATGATGATGAAGGCGAGAGAGGATAAGTATTCCCTGATATTCTGATTAACTTCAGTCATAGACACACACTGTGGACATGTGTCTCAGGGTGTGACCTTCAAAGTTGTCCCTGTCCATCCCCCAGGGCTGGAGTTTCTATATTTTTCCCCTTGTTCCTCTCCCTTGACTGCGGTAGGTAGCCACCATTATCCTTAGGCTACAGCTTTGATGTCCTTCTTCCTGCAGATTAAGCTGCTTTTTATTTGTGTGTTTGTTTTTAGGAAAAGAGGAGATAAGTCTAGATGAAATTTTGGTTATGACCTCTGCTCCCCTCCCCTACATGCAATGGAATTATACCAGTGTCAAACCCTGAAGGTTAAGTCTACTTTCTCTAGTGGAGATGAATGAAGGGAGAGGGCAGGAGAGGACAGTTTGACTATATTATGACAGTGGCTGCTCTTTTCCTGCACTATGTGATCAACTTCCTCCAGATACTTTCCAACATCCCCTTGAAAATCTAGTGGGTTTCCTGAAGGAAAGCACTGCATAGGGATGGGACAACAGCTATGTCTGCATTTCCCAAGGGCTTCATACTCTCACAAAAACCCATATTCTACCTGCAGCAGTTTAGTCTTTTCAGTTTAATCTTTCAACTGACTTATAGCATTTAAGGCACCTCTCCTGCCTGTTTCTCCTTGCTGATGCCTTACTCTCTTAAGATGCCTAGCTAATGGTCTGCCTTGTAACCTCAGATCTTCTATGGGTTTACTAAAAGTCCTTCACTCAAAGTTTGTGCACATTTACTCCTAAGATAGTTGGACCAAAGCTCTTTCCAGCTCTCTACATCTCAGTGCTGACACTAGGTGTCTTAAAAACTTCACAGTCTAGTAAAACTGGTAAACAAGTAACTAGTAAAAATATTAATATACATATATATCATTAAAATACTAACATTATTATTAATGATAAAGTTTCACGTAAATGTTCTGAGAGTTCTGAATGAACCAGGACTGCTTGTAAATGGGCCCAATTAGGTCACAGCTTCATATGAAATGTACATACTTAATAAAGGCTGGAGATAAAAGTTTTGCAGAAATAAGTATTTATGATAATTTTGCTTATTTTCTCTCAGCACATTGTAGCTCTTTATGCTCTTTTCTTCTAGTTACACTTATCTTAATGTCTATTTTTGCATTGTCCTAAAAGCATTACTTAATAAGCCAATATAAAAAATGATGGGAGGAATGAAATAGACTGTGTGTTATCTAATCGTAATTCAATTAATAAAGGCTCATTTTTTAACTGACGTATAGTTGATTCCGGGGTTCCCAGGTAGCACTAGTGGTAAAGAACCCACCTGCCTATGCAGGAGACATAAGCAACACAGGTTCAGTCCTCGGGTCAGGAAGGTTTCGTGGAAGAGGGCATGGTAATCCACTTCAGTATTCTTGCTTGGAGAATCCCCATAGACAGAGGAGCCTGGTAAGTTACATTCCATAGGGTCACAGAATGAGGCACATCTGAAGCAATTTGACATCCACACACACATAGTTGATTTACAATGTTGTGTCAATTTCTGCTGTAAATCAGTGATTTAGTCACCCATGTACATATTAATGTATTCTTTTTCATGTCCTTTTCCATCACAGTTTATCACAGGACATTGGGCATAGCTCCCTGTGTTATACAGTAGGACCTGATTGTTTATCCTTTCTATATAATAGTTTGCATCTGCTAATCCCAAACTCCCAATCCATTCCTCCCTTTAGCAACCACACGTCTGTTTTTTGTGTTTGTGAGTCTGTTTCTGTTTCATAGATAAGTTCATTTGTGTTATATTTTAGATTTCACATATAAATGATATCATAGGGTATTTGCCTTTCTTTTTTTTAACTTACTTCACTTAGTATGGGCTTCCCTGGTGACTCAGAAGGTAAAGAGACTGCCTGCAGTGCAGGAGATTCAGGTTCAGTCCTTGGGTTGGGGAGATCCCCTGGAGAAGCGAATGGCAACCCACTCCAATATTCTTGCCTGGAGAATTCCATGGACAGAGGAGTCAGTCAAGCTACAGTCCATGGTATCGCAAAGAGTCGGACATGAGTGAGCAACTAACATTTTCATTTTCAACACTTTCTCACTTAGTATGATAATGTCTAGGGTCCATCCATGTTATTGCAAATGGCATTATTCCATTCTTTTTATGGATGAGTAGTAGTCCCTTGTATATATGTAGTGCATATTATTTATACATTCATCTGTTGATGGACATTTAGACTGCTTCCAAGTCCAGGCTATTGTGAATAGTGCTGCTATGAACATAGAGGTGCATGTATCTTTTTGAATTAGAGTTTTTTTTGTACCCGCCCCACTCCTCTGGATATATGCCCAGGAGCAGGATTATTGAATCATATGGCAACTCTAGTTTTAGTTTCCTGAGGAACCTCCATACTGTTTTGCATACTGGCTGTGACAGTTTACATTCCCACCAACAGTGTAGGAAGGTTCCCTTTTCTCCACATCCTCTCCAGCATTGGTTCTTTTTGTAGACTTTTTAGTAACGGCCATTCTGACTGATGTGAGGTGGTATGGTTTTGATTTGCATCTCTCTAATAATTAGTGACTCATTGGAAAAGACCCTGATGCTGGGAGGGATTGGGGGCAGAAGGAGAAGGGGACAACAGAGGATGAGATGGCTGGATGGCATCAGCGACTCAATGGACATGAGTTTGGGTGAACTCGGGGAGTTGGTGATGGACAGGAAGGTCTGGTGTGCTGCGATTCACAGGGTCACAAAGAGTCATACACAACTGAGCAACTGGACTAAACTGAATAATTAGTGATGCGGAGCATCTTTTCATGTACCTGTTGGCCATATGTATGTAAAAACTCATTCTTAAAATTAATTTATATCTGATTCAAGCATTGATGAAAACTTCAGTGAAAGATAATGGTGAAATTGAATTTTGGTTTAAATCAAAGTTTTCTCTAACATACATATACTCACACAGACATATACACACTCTCACAGTCATGCTATGACTTGCAAAATGAAAATAAATCCATAGAAATTGTCCTTTTATTTGAAAAAACATTTTAGTTTTAAGGTTTCAATTTTTTACAGTAATAGCTTCAGAAAGGCCAGCTCACACACATTCCATTGGACTAACCATTTATTTTCAGTGCTTAATGTGCCCAATTTCTTTTGATGCTTAATTTTTCCAGAGAAAACAATGCATGCATAATTTTATTAAAATATTTTATTATAGAATACATACTTTAATTTTAAATTTTTTTTAGATAGCAGCCATTCTGACTGGTGTGACATGGTACCTCACTGTGGTCTTGATTTTCATTTCTCTGATAATGAGTGATGTTGAGCATCTTTTCATATGTTTGTTAGCCATCCGTATGTCTTCTTTGGAGAAATATCTATTTAGTTCTTTGGCCCATTTTTTGATTGGGTCGTTTATTTTTCTGGAATTGAGCTGCATAAGTTGCTTGTATATTTTTGAGATAAGTTGTTTGTCAGTTGCTTCATTTGCTATTGTTTTCTCCCATTCAGAAGGTTGTCTTTTCACCTTGCTTATAGTTTCCTTTGTTGGGCAGAAGCTTTTAATTTTAATTAGATCCTATTTGTTTATTTTTGCTTTTATTACTCAGCCATTAAAAAGAATACATTTGAATCAGTTCTAATGAGATGGATGAAACTAGAGCCAATTATACAGAGTGAAGTAAGCCAGAAAGAAAAACACCAATACAGTATACTAACACATGTATATGGAATTTAGAAGGTAATGATACCCTGTATGCGAGACAGCAAAAGAGACACAGATGTATAGAATGGACTTTTGGACTCTGTGGGAGAGGGAGAGGGTGGGATGATTTGGGAGACTGGCATTGAAACATGTATACTATCATGTAAGGAACGAATCACCAGTCTATGTTCGATACAGGATACAGGATGCTTGGGGCTGGTGCACGGGGATGATCCAGAGAGATGATACAGGGTGGGAGGTGGGAGGGGAGTTCAGGATCAGGAACTCATGTACGCCTGTGGTGGATTCATGTCCATGTATGAAAAAAACAAAAAAAAGAGAAAACTCCCATCAGAGACATAGTGTCATAAACTGGTTGTTAAGTGAGTTTCCTTAATCAGCTGTTTCATATAAGAGCACATTACTAGGAGATAATTTGAGTAGACTTGGATCAATAAAGTTTTAGACAGTTAAAAAAAATAAAAATAAAATTTTTTAGGAAATTAGAAAATGTCAGTCAGATATCAAAAATTACCTATAATCTTATAACTCACTAACATACATGTGGAGAACTATCAGATTTCCTGCTCCTTTGAGTTTACATTGACACACTTGCTCCATGTTTTTAAGGACTAACCCACTCTTATTAAATGTCTTCTTTGAATCAGAAATTCTGAAAACAGAATATCCTGACTGAAATGGCTAAAATCATAGAGCAAAAGAACTTTGCAGTACCTCTCTGGTCTGTCAACCAAGTTTACTGTTGATAATCTATACTTTTATTCCTTTCTCCTATAAATCTGCTTTAATTCCTCATTCTGTATTTGAATGTTGACCCTATTCCAGCTACCTGGAAAAAATATCTAATCTCTTTCAGTTTTAATCTTAGAAGAAAGTTCAGCACAACAATAATACATATAATACATATGTTGTTTTCTATCTATGTATATATGTTAACAGATATGAAGATATACACTATATAATTATTTGTGTATATTTATATATGTATATGTCATATACATATACTATATTTTTTAACAACAGTGTAATATAAATAGATTTTTGTAAACTATTCTTTACTGGGCTTCCCTGGTGGCTCAGTTGGTAAAGAATCCACCTGCAATGCAGGAGACCTGTATTCATTCCCTGGGTCAAAAAAATAGCCTAGAGAAGGAAATGGCAACCCACTGGAGTATTCTTATCTGAGAAGTCCTATGGACTGAGGAGCCTGGTGGACTACAGTCCATGAGGTTGCCATGAGTTGGTCATGACTTAGCTACTAAAGCACCACCATCAACTCTACAGATCAAACATCCTTCTACATATGCACGTGTGTATTTATATATCCATATCACAAATTTTAAAGCAAATAATTTGCATATTATTTGCATGCACCATAACTTTTAAAGTTAAAATTTATTTTATATTCATAAACATTTGGATTGCTTTCTTCATGATGGAGGAGGTAGAGGTGGAAGGAACTAATTATAAACCACTTACTAATGAATATGCTGAAATTTGCTTGATCATTTTCTTAGAACATATTTTAAGAAATCAGATTATTAATATATTACATATGTTCTCTTCTGAAGTATTTGTTATATATTACCAATATCTGCTCAAAATGTACTATGCTTATTAATAATCAAATTACAGAGACGAAGGGGGAATAAAGAGATAGCAGAAAAAACAATAAACATTTTCTAATATTAGTTAATTTCTAGTAATTTACTAGATGAGTAACTGGAAACATAGGTACTAAGAGTAAATATGAATGAATCAAGGAAAGCAAGGTTCTGCAAACCATTTTTAAAGTAAAAGGCAAAATGAAAGAAAGATTATAGCAGTATTTGTTGAACCATTTTGTCTGCTGCTATTCCACCACAGTTTTAGATTCTTTCATGAAAAACATTTTTTACTTTGACAGTTTCATTTTTGTGAGCAGCAATTTACTAAACTGTGAATCAGGAAACACTCGCTGTGAAGCCAAGAAGTATAAGTGGCAAAGGAAAGCAGCAAGTGAAAAGACAGAGATGTAAGATATTTCAATCCACAGGAGGACAACTTTTCCAGTAAAAATCAACAAGAAACTATTGCATTGCAGCAAAATTAGTATTGATTCCAGAAAAATGTGAAAGGCACAAATGTTATGATTACTACAACAGAATTTGAAAGATGGATAGTAATATTATAAAAAACAAGTGTGCCCTTATACAAAAATAGACATATAAGAAACATTTGTGAAAATATGAATATATTATTTTGAGATAGAATTATGTACAGACAAAATATATTTCTCAAGAAATCCCAAAGCAAATGCTAGGCTTCTTTGGCCCACATATGTGTGTGCTGTCACTTCAGTCCTGTCCAACTCTGTGTGACCCTATGGACTCTAGCCACCAGGCTTTTCTGTCCACAAAATTCTCCAAGCAAGAATGCTGCAGTGGGTTGTCATTTCTTTCTCCAAGGGATCATCTCCATCCAGGGTTCAGACTGAATCTGTTATGTCTCCAGTATTGGTGTGAATGTTCTTTTCCACTAGCTCCACAAGAGAAGCCTTCTATACCCACAGAACTAGTCAATTCATTTCCTTAGATCACCATTATTACTCATTTTGTTTTCTTTATCTAAATAGCTATGATGAAGTTTTATGAATGTTGACATAACATGATTAAACAGTAAATTCTTGATAAGTGCTGTTCAGTAATGTTTATGTGACTCTGATAGAATTCAGTAGGAGAGCTAAATTTGAGTTACAAACCAAGAACTGCTTCCTCCTTCCCAATGTTAGAGTAAGGAATAATTTTATTTCACTTGGAGCACAGAGAATGCTTTGGAAAAAGAGTACTGCATGACCGTCTTGCAGAAATATAAAGATGTTCATCCTGTACACAGAAATAATTGCAAATAACATCAGAGAAAAGCAACCTTTTTCCAAGCAGAATTGATGGTATTGCAATAAAAGTGTGATAGTTGAAAACTTAAAAAAGGAAAATTGTGACTTATTTGCATATACTCACTAAATTATTCTGAAAAGGACTACTGTGGGTTCTGTAATACAGACAAGGTTGTTAAGTGTAGTACAATGAGAAAATGAGAAAAAAGACATGGTGCAATCTTGAATACAAATATTTTCCTTACACCATTTTGAAATGCTAATGAGAAGTATTTATAAGGTTTTATTAATTTTACTGGGCTTCCCAGGTGGCTCAGAGGTGAAGAATTTGCCTGCCAATGCATGAGATACAGTTCAATCTCTGAGTTGGGAAGATACCTTAGAGAAGGAAATGGCAACCCACACCAGTATTCTTGCTTGGAAAATCCCATGGACAGAGGATACTAGTGGGTTACATCCATGCGGCTGCAAAAAAAGGTTAGACATGACTTAGCAACTAAACAACAACACTAATTCTACTAATTTGCTAGATTATTATATAATTGTATGATAATCATATAAATCTTTTAGTTACATTAATTAGCATGTAAACTTTTTTACTATTTCTGTTTTATTTTTTAAATCCAACCACAAATATCTCATAATATTATAAGTAGAAGTAGCACTGTGTTCACCCATAGGTTTGTCAGCTATAGATCTGTCAGACTTCATAGCTGCAACTTCAGTCCTTCAGTTGAAACTGCTAGGTTGCCTTTCAGGGGGCTCTGAGGAGCTCTGGTCCTTTGTGTCTCAGTGCAGAAAGAATTCAACAAGGGGCAAATTGATAGATAAGAAGTGATTTATTAGAATATGATTCTTGTGAAGCTAAGTGAATGGGTGGAGGGCACTGTGCCCTGAGAACTTAGTGGGCTACAGTTTTAATATCAAAGGAAAAGTGAAGAGGGGGGAAGACCACCTTCTCCCTCATTCTTGTTAAGACATCAAGCTTCCATCATCAGTTCCTCCTTTACATTGAGTAGGGAAGTTTTTTGGCCTTATATGGTCAAGCCAGGACTGTCATGGCACGATGGAAATGAGCAAAAATGTGATAACATATACTAAGGATGGTAAATCATCTCATATTTCAGTATAATATGACATTTTTCTTATGTTATTGTATTTAGTGTGCTCAGAGTGTTGCAGAAACCAATACTTGAGAAACGAAGCACCACACTCAGAGAGTTGGGGAACTCAGCTTTATTATGCCAGTGTGCCCAGAGGAATTAACACTCCAAGCTCTGAGCCCTGAACAAAGGAATTACAGCACTTTTATAGACAGAAGGTAGTGGGCAACACTAGCTATTAATAGGCTGGTTTAAGTTAGGGGTTTTGAGAGTGCAGTAATAGCAGTCAAGATAGGGAGGGGGATGCCTGGCCTGGACAGGCATGATTAAGCAGGTTTGCAGGGGCTGGGTGATTGCAAAGAGCAGGACAAGTGTGAGTGAGATAAACTCCAGTTCCTAGTATTGCAAGAGCCCAATTTCTGAGATTAGGTGACTTACATGATCTAGGCTTTGCAAAAAGCAAGCTGAGTTACAGAGGCAGAAGAAGGAGGTTATGTAAAATTTAACAAAAAATAACACACAAGGGGATTCCTATAAGGATAACAGCTGATCTTTCAATAGAAACTCTTCAGGCCAGAAAGGAATGGCAGGACATACTTAAAATGATGAAAGAGAAAAACTTACACCCAGATTATTGTACCCAGAAAGGATCTCATTCAAATATGAAGGAAAAATCAAAAGCTTTACAGACAAGCCAAAGCTGAGAGAATTCAGCACCACCAAACCAGCTCTTCAACAAATGCTAAAGGATCTTCTCTAGACAGGAAACACAGAAAAAGTTTATAAACTTGAACCCAAAACAACATAGTAAATGGCAATGGGATCATACTTGTCAATAATTACCTTTAAATGTAAATGGGTTAGTGCCCCAACCAAAAGACAAGACTGGCTGAACTGATATAAAAACAAGATCCCAATATATGCTGTCAATAAAAAGAAATGCAAACATGCAAAATGGTTGTCTGAGGAGGCCTTACAAATAGCTGAGAAAAGAGAAGTGAAGGGAAAGGAGAAAAGGAATGCAGAGTTCCAAAGAATAGCAAGGAAAGATAAGAAAGCCTTCCTAGGGGATAACTGCAAATAAATAGATGAAAACAATAGAATAGGAAAGAATAGAGATCTCTTCAAGAAAACTAGAGATGCCAAGGGAATGTTTCATGTGAAGATGGGCATAATAAAGGACAGAAGTGGTATGGACCTAACAGAACCAAAAGATATCAAGAAAATGTGGCAAGAATATACAGAAAAAGTATACAAAAAAGATCTTCGTGACCCAGATAACCATGATGGTGTGGTTGCTCCCCTGGAGCCAGACATTCCAGAATGTGAAGTCAGATGGGTCTTAGGAAGCATCACAACAAAGCTAGTGGACCTGATGGAATTCCAGCTGAGTTCTTTCAAATCCTAAAAGCTGATGCAGTGAAAGTGCTCAATATGCCAGTAAACTTGGAAAATTTAGCAGGGGCCATAGGACTGGAAAAGGTAAGTTTTCATTCCAACCCCAAAGAAAAGCAATGCTAAAGAATGTTCAAACTACAGCACAAATGCACTCACTTCATATGCAAGCAAAGTAATGCTCAAAATTCTCCAAACCAGGCTTCAGCATATGTGAACTGTGAACTTCCAGATGTTCAAGCTGGTTTTAGACAAGGCAGAGGAACCAGAGATCAAGTTGCCAACATCCACTGGATCATAGAAAAAGCAAGAGAATTTCATAAAAATGTCTGCTTCATTGACTACACTAAAGGCTTTAACTCTGTGGATCACAATAAACTATGGAAAATTCTTAAAGAGATGGAAATACAAGACCATCTTACCTGCCTCCTTAGAAATCCATATGAAGATCTAGAAGCAACAGTTAGAACCAGACATGGAATAATAGTTCATAATTGGGAAAGGAGTAGGTCAAGGCTGTATATTGTCACCCTGCTTATTTAACTTATATGCAAACTACATCATGGGAAATGCCCAGATGGATAAATCACAAGTTGGAATCAAGATTACCAGGAGAAATATCAACCACCTTAGTTGTGCAGATGACCCCACCCTTATAGCAGAATGCGAAGAGGAAGAGCCTTTTGATGAAAGTAAAGAGGAAAGTGAAAAGCTGGCATAAAACACAACATTCAAAAAAGTAAGATCATGGCATCTGGTCCCATCACTTCATGGCAAATAGATGGAAAAACAATGGAAACAGTGGGAAACTTTATTTTCTTGAGCTCCAAAATCACTGCAGACGGTGACTGCAGCCATGAAAAGACACTTGCTTCTTGGAAGAAAAGCTGTGACCAACCTAGGCAGCATATTAAAAAGCAGAAACAATACTTTGCCTACAAAGGTCTATATAGTCAAGGCTATTGTTTTTCTGGTAGTTATGTGTGGATGTGAAAGTCAGACCATAAAGCTGAGTGCTGAAGAATTGATGCTTTTGAACTGTGGTGTTGGAGAAGACTCTTGAGAGCCTCTTGGGCTGCAAGGAGATCAAACCAGTCAATC
This sequence comes from Ovis canadensis, assembly GCF_042477335.2. Lineage (NCBI taxonomy): Eukaryota > Metazoa > Chordata > Mammalia > Artiodactyla > Bovidae > Ovis > Ovis canadensis. Next base: position 28,819,962 of record NC_091269.1, on the reverse strand, counting down.
CTAAAGGAAATCAATCTTGAATATTTACTGTAAGGACTGATGCTGAAGCTGAAGCTCCGATCATTTGGCCATCTGATGGTAAAAGCTGATTCATTGGCAAATATCCCGAGGCTGGGAAAGATTGAAGGCAGGAGGAAAAGGGTCTGACATAAGATGAGATAGCTGGATGGCATAACCGACTCAATGGACATGAGTTTGAGCAAGCTCCAGGATATGGTGAAGGACAGGGGAGCCTGGCTTGCTGTAGTCCATGGGGTGGCAAAGAGTCAGACATAACTGTGTGACTGAACAGAAGTCCAGTTTAATGACAACAAACCTATAAAACATCAGTGGTGATTCACATCATTCCTAAGTGCAATTTACATGAAGTAAAAAATTCTATTTCACCTCACATGCATTTCTTAGTGAGTGAATTTGAAAGTCACTCAGTCATGTCAAGTCTTGCGACCTCTGCCAGCCTCCTCTGTCCATGCAATTCTCACAGAATACTAGAGTGGGTAATTATTCCCTTCTCCAGAGGATCTTCCCAACCCAGGGATTGAATCCAGGTCTCCAGCATTGCAGATGGATTATTTATCCTCGGAGCCACCAGGTAAGCCTATATGGGACATATTAATTCCCCTGCTGAGAGGTCGCCACCCAGATAGTACCCTTTTTCCCAAATTAATGCAAAAGTCCATTTCAAAACAAATCAGTATATTAATAGAAAAACTGTTTGTTTGAAAATCCCTCTTAAATGATAAACCCTGAAGAATTTCAGAAAAAAATATATTTTTCTAACAATGTGGAATATAAATACACTTTTTAATGAATTGACACAAATTTTCTCCATGTTAATAAGAGAATAAGAAATAAGGCCAACTGATTCATAAAATTTTTTGGCAAGTGTCAGTTGAGATCTTGAAGTAAATATATGAAACAAATATTATACCACAGTGGGAAAATACTGGTTTATATTAAAAAAAAAAAAAAAGACTGTCAATTCTTCTTTCCACCAGCAGACTTGCTTTGTTACTTGGAGATTTCATATACAATGCACATATTTTGGTTATACCAAGAAGAAGAGAAAATGTATCCAAATTTTGCACCTTATGCTGAAGTTATGTCCTATTAAAAGAAAAGATTAATAGGCAAAACTATGGAGACAGCAAAAAGATCAGTAGTTGCAAGGAGTTAAGAGGGAGAGAGAATGAATATGAAGAGCACATAGGGCAATGAAAATACTCCAAATGATACTATAATGGTGAATATATGTCAGTATAAATTTGTTTCAACCCAGAGAATATTCAAAACCAAGAGGAGACCCTAATTTAAAGTATGATTTTGAGTGATCACAGTATATCAATATAGGCTCATAAATTGTAGGAAATGTAACACTCTGGAGGGGGATCTTGAAATTGAAAAAACTATGCATATGTATACTTTGCCAACAAAGGTCTGTCTAGTCAAGGCTATGGTTTTTCCAGTAATCATGTTTGGATGTGAGAGTTGGACAATAAAAAAAGCTGAGCACCAAAGAATTGATGCTTTGTTGGATAAGACTCTTGAGAGTCCCTTGGACAGCAAGGAGATCCAACCAGTACATCCTAAAGGAAATCAGTCCTGAATATTCATTGGAAGGACTGCTGCTGAAACTGAAATGCCAATACTTTGGTCACTTGATACAAAGAACTGACTCATTTGAAAAGACCATGATGCTAGGAGAGATTGAAGGTGGGAGGAGAAGAGGATGACAAAGGATAAGATGATTGGATGGCGTTGCTGACTCAATGGACATGAATTTGAGTAAACTCGGGCAGTTGGAGATGGACAGGGAGGCCTGTCCAATAGTGCAGGCCTGTCCAATAGCACATAAGGTCACAAAGAGTCAGACACAACTGAGTGAACTGAACTGATGCACATGTATAGGCAAGGGGTGTATGGAAAAACTTACCTCCTTCTCATTTTGCTTGAACCCAAAGTTGTTCTTAAAAAAAGTCTAAAAACTAGTTTTAAAATATTTTTAATTTAGTTAATTTAACATTTCTATATATATTTATATTATACAATAGATGCTATTTTTGAAGTGATGCTTAAGACAAAAATATGACTTTTAGAAATTTAAATGGAAATATACCCATTTCAACACAGTCTTTATACATAAAAATGAAATTTGTATAAGTACAAAATATAATCACAGGATTCACTATTATCAAAGTAAAAGTTAATGTCATATCTGTTTAAGTAGCAGTTTTACATTTAATTAAGAAGTTTAAATTGTTCTCAGTATTGTCAGTGTATTATATTTCTTCATCACAGTTATAACATAAGTAAATCTCATTGATCTATATTCTCCAACTTCCAGTATCTGGTATTGATACTTTCCTTTCTGGTGGAGAGAAACATTAAAATACCTTTTAATCATCCATCCTGTTCTCCCAGGTGTATTATGCCTGGTGGAGAAAGAAAACAGAGTTAGGAAAAGTGGAGGTAGAGTTTTTAAAGATTGTGAAGTCTTAGGTGCTGCTGATAACCTCCAAGTAAGCACACACAAACCTAAACTTGGGTGCCACTGCACAGAGTCAGCTATCATCTGTGGACAGTGTTGCATCTTTTCATTGACTTGGCACTGACCAGTGGCCAGTGCTGTGATGGGAACAGAGCTGCTCAGGAAACCCAAGCCACCGTAGCAGGGCAGTCACATTTGCAACAAAGCACTGAATTGGATGCCTGTGGTTATTTTGTGCCGGTGAATGTGTTTATTTCAAGTGTGCTTTCAGATGATCGTATATCTGACTGGAACACTAAAACTGAATGAGGAAAGATTCAGGACCTGGAAAATATTTGCTTCGATTATTCCATCAGTAGTAGTTTTCTTAGAACACAGAAGAATTTTAAGTAATATTCTTTTCTCTTTTGTTGCAGTATATATAAATTCCCCTTAAGTATAGTACTCTGCATATTAGGTTAAACTTATTGATTCTATTTGCATATCTTCAATTACTTTTATTATAATGTAATGAGTAGATAATTTATAGGAAGAAAATAGTTTGAGATCATACATTGTCAAATATGAAATCCATCAGTATGAAAAATATTTTAAAACATTTTGGTAAGTATGTCTATATGGCAAATACTTAATAATAATGTCAAATAATGGCAAAAAGGTAAGTATTAACTCTCAACAGCTGTCTGGTAAATACCAGTAACTTGTTGTTGTTTTTGTTTCTTTTTTCATCTCACATTATCAGACAGTGGTTAAAAATCAATGGCAAAAGCACGAAGTGGTGGGCACCTGACTCTTTTGCATCTTTTTAGAGGAAAATTATCTGAAATTATTCTATTAAAGCACACAGCTGCTTTCTGTTTTAGCATGTAAAAATTTGACCCATCTGCAAAACTTGGCATTCATCCCAATCTTTTTTGAGGACAGTGTAGTTTCTTGAAACTCAAAAATATCAGTTCTTTACCCAGGGAAATCAGCAAACTGAGACCACTTTCATTCTGAACCATGACAGACAGACTCAGTAATAGGTGCCCCTTGCTTCATTTTATTTTATTTTTTTTTAACTGCCAACTGTCATTGATTGTCATTTCACTGTGAAAATTTGACTAAGATCTTGTGACAATACAAAACAAAATAATACAAAAAAAAAACCTTGTAAATGTCAGGACTGGGAATGATTTTGTAAGATTTTGCAAAGTGCCAATCATTCCCTTAAGTAATTTTGAAGTTATAGTCTCTTATACGAAGAAAACCTCTTAGATATTAGGCCAGTAAGAGAACAAGACCCTGGGATACAGTACTTGCCCAAGGTTGCTTACTTGGTGATAAAACAGAGTCTCCACTCAGTCTAGTGCTTGTTTCAAAAGGCCTCATCAGTGTTGCTGGCCCAAAACTTGGCTTTCTTTGCCCATCGAAGTCAAATAAAAATTTCAGAGTCAAAATTTGGAGAAAACAGGAAGCTAGCTTTAATTCTCAGCCTGCGAAGAGAGGGACACAATAGGCATATGCCACAAGAACTGTGCCTCGCCTTGATGAGGAGTCTAGTGACTTATATCAGATGAGGGCTCACAGTCAGGAGTTGGTGATGAGGAACAAAGGCATTACGATCTTGATTTCTTACTCTTGCATTGTCATAGGGTGGCATCAGTAACTCAGTAATTGAGTCTGGCAGTTTGGCGGTTCTGTGTCCTTCTTTCTGATCTGTAAAAAGAAGAACTATGAGGGGAAGAGTGCTGTACAGGTAAACACTAGATACAGGATGTATTTAGCAGAGTCAAAGGAAAATAGGTGCCAGGTGTAGCACATGCAGAGTTAGGGGGCAGAAAGGCAAACTTAGATACAGACATTCAGAGTTATGATGATGTTCAAGCTGGTTTTTAAAAAGGCAGAGGAACCAGAGATCAAATTGCCAACATCTGCTGGATCATTGAAAAAGCAAAAGAGTTCCAGAAAAACGTCTATTTCTGCTTTATTGACTATGCCAAAGCCTTTGACTGTGTGGATCACAATAAACTGTGAAAAATTCTGAAAGAGATGGGAATACCAGACCACCTGATCTGCCTCTTGAGAAATCTGTATGCAGGTCAGGAAGCAACAGTTAGAAGTGGACATGGAACAACAGACTGGTTTCAAACAGGAAAAGGAGTACATCAAGGCTGTATATCGTCCCCCTGCTTATTTTACTTCTGTGCAGAGTACATCATGAGAAATTCTGGACTGGAAGAAACACAAGCTGGAATCAAGATTGCCCGGAGAAATATCAATAGCCTCAGATATGCAGATGACACCACCCTTATGGCAGAGAGTGAAGAGGAACTAAAAAGCCTCTTGATGAAAGTGAAAGTGGAGAGTGAAAAAGTTGGCCTAAAGCTCAACATTCAGAAAACAAAGATCATGGCATCTGGTCCCATCACTTCATGGGAAATAGATGGGGAAACAGTGGAAACAGTGTCAGACTTTATATTTTGGGGCTCCAAAATCACTGCAGATGGTGATTGCAGCCATGAAATTAAAAGACGGTTACTCCTTGGAAGAAAAGTTATGACCAACTTATATAGCATATTCAAAAGCAGAGACATTACTTTGCCGTCTAGTCAAGGCTATGGTTTTTCCTGTGGTCATGTATGGATGTGAGAGTTGGACTGTGAAGAAGGCTGAGTGCCGAAGAATTGATGCTTTTGAACTGTGGTGTGGAAGAAGACTCTTGAAGGTCCCTTGGACTGCAAGGAGATCCAACCAGTCCATTCTGAAGGAGATCAACCCTGGGATTTCTTTGGAAGGAATGATGCTGAAGCTGAAACTCCAGTACTTTGGCCACCTCATGCGAAGAGTTGACTCACTGGAAAAGACTCTGATGCTGGGAGGGATTGAGGGCAGGAGGAGAAGGGGACGACAGAGGATGAGATGGCTGGATGGCATCACGGACTCGATGGACATGAGTCTGAGTGAACTCCGGGAGTTGGTGATGGACAGGGAGGCTTGGCGTGCTGCGATTCATGGGGTCGCAATGAGTAGGACACGACTGAGTGACTGAACTGAAAGTAAAAAAAAAAAAAAGAAAGAAAGAAAGAAAAGAAAACCTAGGAATGTTCAGACCTATTCACTGTTCTCTTTATCTTCTTTGTTCTCAGGAAAGGGAACAAAATAACTCATTGCTTTTTTTTTTTTTTTCTTTTTCACTGCAACATCATCCATCATTTCTTGGAAATTCAAAAATGCATGTGATTATCTCAATATCTCTAAAAACATTTAACTAACAGCACATATTGACTAAAGAATTAAATAGAATTTTGTTTGGATCACAAGGAAATATGCATCTTGGTTGTGTTTTGACAAAGTTTAATGGATGTTCAATTTACTTGGACTGTTTTTCTAGCATACACTTATGAAGGGAACAGTAAAAATATAGTTGTAAAAGTTTAACCATACCGCATGGATATTTTCTGCTTCTTTGTATGCTTATTTGCTTTTCAAATTAAATAATGTATATAATACTTAGAGCTTAGAAAAGTGTCAGGCACATTAAAAAGACCCAATATTTTAGTTGCATCTGTTTCTTCTTCTTTTCAAGCTATGCTTATCTGTGAAACCATTATTATAATGATTGTGCTTACCATTATTGTCTGCCATTTATATATTTTTATTTTTTTTCTTAAAGTCCAGTTTATTTACAATGGGCTGTTAGTTTCAGGTATAGAGCCAAATGCCTATTTACATATATGTATATGTGTGTGTATATATATACACATAAATTGGAGAAGGAAATGGCATATATACATATACATATATATGTGTGTGTATAAGGCAATGGCACCCCACTCCAGTACTCTTGCCTGGAAAATCCCATGGACTGAGGAGCCTGGTAGGCTGCAGTCCATGGGGTTGCGAAGAGTCGGACACGACTGAGCGACTACACTTTCACTTTTCAAATTCGAGCATTGAAGAAGGAAATGGCAACCCACTCCGGTGTTCTTGCCTGGAGAATCCCAGGGATGCGGGAGCCTGGTGGGCTGCCATCTATGGGGTCGCACAGAGTTAGACACGACTGAAGCAACTTAGCAGCAGCAGTATACATACACACACACACACACACACACACACACACACACACACACACATATATATTGGAGAAGAAAATGGCAAAACGGATAGAGCCTGGTGGGCTACGGTCCGTGGGTTCACAAAGAGTCGGACAAGACTTAGAGACTACAACATATATAAAATAACATATATAACAACAACAATATATAAAATAGCTGGCCAAGAAAGACCTACTGTATAGCACAGAAGAAAATTGCTTCTATCACCAGTCACATCCACAGCTGGGTGTTGTGTTTGCTTTGGCTCCATCCCTTCATTCTTTCTGGAGTTATTTCTCCACTGATCTCCAGTAGCATATTGGGCACTTACCGACCTGGGAGTTCCCCTTTCAGTATCCTATCATTTCACCTTTTCATACTGTTCATGGGGTTCTCAAGGCAAGAATACTGAAGTGCTTTGCCATTCCCTTCTCCAGTGGACTACATTCTGTCAGACCTCTCCACCATGACCTGTCCATCTTGGGTGGCCCCATACAGCATGGCTTAGTTTCATTGAGTTAGACAAGGCTGTGGTCGATGTGATCAGATTGGCTAGTTTTCTGTGATTATGGTTTCAGTGGGTCTGTCCTCTGATGCCCTCTTGCAACACCTACCATCTTACTTGGGTTTCTCTTACCTGGTCATGGGGTATCTGTTCATGGCTGCTCCGGCAAAGTGCAGCTGCTGCTCCTTACCTTGGACAAGGGGTATCTCCTCAGGGCACCCCTCCTGACCTTGAATGTGGAGTAGCTCCTCTCGGCCCTCTTGTGCCTGTGCAGCCACTGCTCCTTGGCCGGAATCAAGGCAAATTGGAAGTGATCAAACAGGAGATGGCATGAGTGAACATCAACATGATAGGAATAAACAAACTAAAATGGACTGGAATGGGTAAATTTAACTCAGACGACCATTATATCTACTACTGTGGGCAGGAATCCCTTAGAACAAATGGAGTAGCCATCATGGTCAACAAAAGAGTCCAAAATGCAGTACTTGGATGCAATCTCAAAAATCATTCAGTATCACAGTAATCCAAGCCTATGCCCCAACCAGTAATGCTGAAGAAGCTGAAGTTGAACGGTTCTATGAAGACCTGCAAGATCTTTTAGAACTAACAGCCAACAAAGATGTCTTTTTCATTATAGGGACTGGAATGCAAAAATAGAAAGAAACACATAGAGTAACAGGCAAATTTGGCCTTGGAGTATGGAATGAAGCAGGGAAAAGGCTAATAGAGCTTTGCCAAGAGAACACACTGGTCATAGCAAACACCCTCTCCCAACAACACAAGAGAAGACTACACATGGGCATCATCACCAGATGGTCAACACCAAAGTCAGATTGATTATAATCTTTGCAGCCAAAGATGGAGGAGCTCTATACAGTCAGCAAAAACAAGGCTGGGAACTGACTGTGGCTCAAATCATGAACTCTTTATTGCCAAATTCAGACTTAAATTGAAGAAAGTAAGGAAAACTACTAAACCATTTAGTTATGGCCTAAATCAAATCCTTCATGATTATACAGTGAAAGTGAGAAATAGATTTAAGGGACTAGATCTGATAGACAGAGTGCCTGATGAACTATGGAATGAGGTTCGTGACATTGTACAAGAGACAGGGAGCAAGACCATCCCCATGGAAAAGAAATGCAGAAAAGCAAAATGGCTGTCTGAGGAGACCTTACAAATAGCTGTGAAAAGAAGAGAGGTGAAAAACAAAGGAGAAAAGGAAAGATATAAGCATCTGAATGCAAAGTTCCAAAGAATAGCAAGGAGAGTGAAGAAAGTCTTCCTTAGCAATCAATGCAAGGAAATAGAGGAAAACAACAGAAAGGGAAAGACTAGAGATCTCTTCAAGAAAATTAGAGATAGCAAGGGAATATTTCATGCAAAGATGGGCTTGATAAAGGACAGAAATGGTATGGACCTAACAGAAACACAAGATATTCAAGAAGAGGTGGCAAGAATACACAGAAAAACTGTACAAAAAAGATCTTCATGACCAAGATAATCATGATGGTGTGATCACTCACCTAGAGCCAGGCATCCTGGAATGTGAAGTCAAGTGGGCTTTAGAAAGCATCACTATGAACAAAGCTAGTGGAGGTGATGGAATTCCAGTGGAGCTATTTCAAATCCTGAAAGATGATGCTGTGAAAGGGCTGCACTCAATAAGCCAGCAAATTTGGAAAACTCAGCAATAGCCACAGGACAGGAAAAGGTCAGTTTTCATTCCAATCCCAAAGAAAGGCAATGCCAAAGAACGGTCAAATTACCGCACAATTGCACTCATCTCACATGCTAGTAAAGTAATGCTCAAAATTCTCCAAGCCAGCCTTCAGCAATACGTGAACTTCCAGATGTTCAAGCTGGTTTTAGAAAAGGTAGAGGAACCAGAGATCAAATAGCCAACATCCTCTGGATCATGGAAAAAGCAAGAGAGTTCCAGAAAAATATCTATTTCTGCTTTATTGACTATGCAAAGCCTTTGACTGTGTGGATAACAATAAACTGTGAAAAATTCTGAAAGAGATGGGAATAGCAGACAACCTGACCTGCCTCTTGAGAAACCTATATGCAGGTCAGGAAGCAACAGTTAGAAGTGGACATGGAACAACAGACTGGTTCCAAATAGGAAAAGGAGTACATCAAGGCTGTATATTGTCACCCTGCTTATTTAACTTCTATGCAGAGTACATCATGAGAAACACTGGACTGGAAGAAGCACAAGCTGGAATCAAGATTGCTGGGAGAAATATCAATAACCTCAGATATGCAAATGACACCACCCTTATGGCAGAAAGTGAAGAGGAACTAAAAAGCCTCTTGATGAAAGTGAAAGAGGAGAGTGAAAAACTTGGCATGAAGCTCAACATTCAGAAAATTGAGATCATGGCATCTGGTCCCATCACTTCATGGGAAATAGATGGGGAAACAGTGGAAACAGTGTCAGACTTTATTTTGGGGGGCTCCAAAATCACTGCAGATGGTGATTGCAGCCATGAAATTAAAAGACGTTTACTCCTTGGAAGGAAAGTTATGACCAACCTACATAGCATATTCGGAAGCAGAGACATTACTTTTGAACAAAGGTCCATCTAATCAAGGCTATGATTTTTCCAGTGGTCACGTATGGATGTGAGAGTTGGACTGTGAAGAAAGCTGATCACTGAAGAATTGATGCTTTTGAACTGTGGTGTTGGAGAAGACTCTTGAGACTCCCTTGGACTGCAAGGCAATCCAACCAGTCCCTTCTGAAGGAGATCAGTCCTGGGTGTTCATTGGAAGGACTGATGTTGAAGCTGAAACTCCAATACTTTGGCCACCTGATGCAAAGAGTTAAGTCATTGGAAAAGACCCTGATGCTGGGAGGGATTGGAGGCAGGACAAGAAGGGGATGACAGAGGATGAGATGGCTGGATGGCATCATCGACTCGATGGACATGAAATGAGTAAACTCCAGGAGTTGATGATGGACAGGGAGGCCTGGCATGCTGTGCTTCATGAGGTCTCAAAGAGTCGGACATGACTGAGCAACTGAACTGAACATCACTTAGTATGATAATCTCTAGATTCATAAATGCTGCTGCAAATTGAATTATTTCATTGTTTTACGGCTGAGTAATATTCCATTCTAGAGTGCATATGTTTGTGTATATATATATATATACACACACACACAATCCTCTTTATACATTCTTCTATCTATAAACATTTAGGTTGCTTCCATATCTTGACTGTTTAAATAGGGCTTCTATTAACATAGGGTGAAGGTATTTTTTTTTTTTGAATTATAGCTTTTCCAGATATATGCCCAGGAGTAGGACTGAGGAATCATATAATAACCCTATTTTTGGTTTTCTAAGGAACCTCCATATTGTTCTAGCTAGTTTCTGTACAAATTTACATTCCCACCAACAGCGTAAGAAGGTTCCCTTTTCTTTCCACTCTTTCCACCATTTTTAATTTGTAGACTTGCTTTCTTCCCAGTAGTCCACACATTACACTACTGTTGCTCAACATTCTCACATGTTTCAGAAACATTTAAAAATATAGTTTATGTTTGACTACTTCCCTGCTGCTGCTGCTGCTGCTGCTGCTGCTAAGTCTCTTCAGTCATGTCTGACTCTGTGTGACCCCATAGACAGCAGCCCACCAGGCTCCCCCAGCCCTGGGATTATCCAGGCAAGAATACTGGAGTGGCTTGCCATTTCCTTCTCCAATGCATGAAAGTGAAAGAGAAGTCACTCAGTCATGTCACTCAGTCATGTCCAACTGGTAGTGACCCCATGGACTGCAGCCTACCAGGGGATCCTCCATCCAGGGGATTTTCCAGGCAAGAGTACTGGAGTGGGGTGCCATTGCCTTTTTCACTTCCCTGTCAAAGACAAATTTGCATACTATAAATTCAAAATTATTGACCTAAAATGTAATGAGTGTGTCAAAAATCATTAGACTTTTCCCACAATTTTAAGTACAAGTTTTCTATGACTCGCGTTTGTATGCCTTATCTATTTATGAAAGCCACAGTTTTCCTTCTCAGGAATAGTCTGTTATTTTGAAAGCGATTTATCAACTATGTAAAATCATTTCCTAATTCAGATTTTTTAATTATTTCAGGCTGACTTAACTGCTCAAGAGAGCAGCAAAAATTAGTACATTATTAAAGTTACATGTTTATCTTATGATAGATGCATAATATATAAAAGAAAGCATTTAAGTAGCACCATATTACCTATGAATTTTGAATGTGAAATGAATTTGTTACTGAGGCTCTGGAATGCAAGACTTTTTTTTTCAGTAAGTTGCTCTCACTCAGATTTTATCTTAATTTGAATTTAGAATAGGTCCATTTAGAGAATATAATTACTATTATTTCCATAAAAACTTGCCATTATCAGTTAATTTAAAAATTTAAATAAATTGGATCAGTCTCCAGGAGCTATTGTTACAAAAACAGAATACCCATGTAAACTATTAATATGCATGAAATAATACATTTTAGACAAGGGTAATATGATATTGTGATTTATAATAAGAAATATACATTCAGTCTTCATCCCCTTCTGGCACAGAACTCTAAAATTCTTGAAATTTCCTAAGTGATAAGAACCATAAAATTTTATTTTGTTATTCGTAATAAGCCCCTTCAACTGCACTTGAATTTATGTGAATAAGGTGACTTTTAGATAGTCCCTAAAAATGGAGGTTGGTTGCCAGGGGAACCACTTGTATTAGAAGATGGGAACATCCCATCTCCTGACCCCCTGACCTCTAAGGAGGAGAAAGGCACTACAAATTGAGTCAACCACCAAGGCCAATGATTAAATCAAGTTGCCTATGTAATGAAGACTCCAAAAAGCCCCACAAGAATGGGGTTTCGAGAACTTCTAAGTTCATGGACACTTGGAGGAGCTGGGAGAGTGGAACTCAGAAAGAGTATAGAAGCTGTGTTCCCCTTTCCACATATCTTTCCCTCTACATCTCTTCCGTCAGCAGTTTTATGAGCTACTTTAACAGATAGTCCATGATCAGAAGCGAGTGTGGGAACCTCCAATTTATAACTGGTGAATCAGAGATATAGGTAAAAAATTGGACTTGGCTGCTGGCCACTGGCAAAAATAATAAGCACAGTTCATTACTTCATGGTTTTATTGCACTTTGTACTTGTATTTGCTTAAACAAAATGACTGGCTTATGAGATACATTGAATGAACTTTATTACCCATGGGATATGTGGTGTACATCCTTCAGAAAAATTAAAAAGAAACAAAGGGACTGGTTTGGGGAGAGGGATTAGACGATGATTGGTGGGTAGTAGTCTGTGGGACTAAACCTTTCACCTATTGGATCTGATATCATCTCTAGGTAGACTGAATCAGAACCAAATTGACTTGACATTCAGCTAGTGTTGCAGAATTGCTTTGTACTGGAAAAATCCTCACAAATTTGGTAATCAGAAGTGAATTAGTTGATTGGAAATAGAGGAAGCACAGAGAGTCTTTCCTTTACAGACGCTAAAAGATAAACTGAGGTATATTAAATTTTTGAAGAGTATATTTGAGCAAACATCAGTGTGATTTGGACACAGCCAATTAAAAAGTGATTGAGGTAGGTATAGCTCCATGAGTAGGGGATACATGAAAAGCTTTTTAAAATAAAGCAAACTGGGAAGCAAAGCAAGGGAATAATTTGGTTAGCTCTAGCTTCACCAATTGCCTTACTTGGGAAAATCTAGTTGGCTGTTTATGATTAGTTCTAGTAGTTCTTCTTAAGTTTTGACTTCTTATCCTTAAGACATTTAGAAAAATTGACTCTAGCTTAGGTTGCATTTAGCTTAAGTAGCCTGAGACTCACGGCCTTGTTCAACTATTTTTTAACTCAGGCAAATAAATATATGTAATATTGCTGAGACTTTACCCATGTTTCAGAAATATTTAAAAACAGAAAATGCTTTTATGTCTTATTTTCTCAACATCATATACCATTATAAAGATGATACATGAAGCTATTCACATGGAGATGTATGGATTCATGCCTTGATTTGTGTACTAATGTTTAATAACATGCTTTTGTGAAATTACAAAAAGATTCATCATGCCTTTGGCATTATAGCTTCTTCTGAAATCTTTCCAAACTGTATATGTTGAATACATACACAAATTCATAAATGATATGCTTGAATTTGGACATTAGGAATTGAAATTTATGTAGCTAAATATGGCAGAGACAAGTAGCCTGGGCCATTTGGATGGTTTTTTCCCAAGCAGTAGGTCCTAGGAGATTTAATTTCCCCTCTAATGTAAAAGCATATCATCTACTCTTCCTAATACACTATGGATGATCTCTTGTTGGGAAGATGCCCAATTATGCTGCAGCAGAATTAACTTAAGCTGTGATCTAGAGAAATAAATAAAAAGCATTCCTGAGCTCATTTCCAGTTTGGCATCAGATATTCAAGAGCCTCTGCTTGCTGATGCTCATGAGAGTGTCCATGAAGGTCCCTTAGAGCAATCAACCTCCTAACTTTCCCAGGGCACCCAAAAGACTATGTACATGGATGATGTGTAGGGAGCTGCAGCCGGGTCATTGATGTCTAAGATTTTATCTACATTTGATCACTATGGATCTGATCTGAGCCCTGCTGAGAGATCTTACATTGTCTTAACTTGTAAACTGGAGCTGGGAGAAAGGGATCAGTGTCAAGTATACCCTACAGTATTGCACAGGCAAGCTATACACAGACAACAACTGCAACATCATCAACAACAACAACTACAACTTTTCCAATGAAAATTGTTCTTTTGTTCTTATAGAAATTTAAATATTGCTTTTGCAGTAGACACTTACCAGTCAAATCAAGAAAGATATTTAGCTACTACCATACATATCAGTATATGGTATGCAAGTGTGCTAGCACTTAAGTCCCCTACTTTGCTTAACTATAGTGGCTCACATTTCTCCTGATAAGTTTTTCTGTATAGTAACATTTCTGACAGCACAAGCATCTAGAGGGGGAAATTTCCTTTGGTGAGTGAAATTATACGAGAAGAAGGTAGGAATAGAGATGGAGAAGGAGTTTGTACCCAGTACAATCACCTGAGAATTGAGTGCATGTCACACTATACTATATTACACAGTACATTTATCTCACCCACTAGGGAAATACTTAAATTTTAAGATTCCATCCCCTAGTGAGCAATTCATGTAAACTTATTTCTTTTAATGGGATTTTATGTTATTGCACTACAAAATGCAAATGCTGTCTCATTCATTGGTCTTATTCATTGTCCACATCCTATTCATCATGAAATTCTATTATCCTGCCTTTGAATATTTATTATCCAGTCTCCTACTAGCCATCTTCACTGCCACTGCCTTAACTGAGACAGTTGTTTTTAATCTGCATTTCTTCAGTGTTCCAGGCATTGTACAAAGCCCTGGAGATAAAAACAAATGGTTAAAGCTGTTGTTCCTGCCCTCAAGAAGATCACCATAGAATTCATATTTTAAGGCCTCCACCTTGCAAAACAGCCTATACTCTTAAAATCAGTCTCTCATGTCAAGAAGAATGAGTCTATAATTATGTTGGTACTATGTATAACCCTGCTGCTCTGGGCAAGGAAGAAGGGCTCAGGCCTGGAGTCTTAACCTCACTAGAAACAAAACCCTCAGTCCCAGGAACCCAGATGTAGGACAGAGTGATTTCTTGTAAGGTCTGTTGGAACATGGACCAACACAACTCTTTCATACCATGTATGAACAAAGACTATCTGATACATCAGTTTGCAGAAGATATCATAGTAAAGCATAGGCAAGCAAAGAGAAGCAAGCCTATGGACCTACAAATAGATTTGTCTTGGTTCGTGGAGTCCCATCCCTGGTCCCAGTCCTCAAAAGACCCAGAGGACTCTCAGTCTCTATTTTCAATTTTGAAAAATTTTCCCTTTTATTCCCTTTCCCACTAAATTTTCCCTTTTATTACACAAGTTTGAGTTTTTTTTTTTTGGGGGGGGGGTTTTGTTTTTTTTTTAAGAACTTACTAGATCTTATAACCAAGGACATAACGGTCTTTTGGAGAAGGAAAGAAGAATATGTTTCAAGTTGAAGGAAAGACAAGTATGTAAAACAATGTCATAGTTTATGTGGTAACTGCCATAGGATAAATATAAATAAGGTGTAACAAAGACTATTTTACACATAAAAGTAAAATATACAAAAAGATGATTCCAAAGCAAAAAATACTATGTCTTCAGTTAATAAATAACAAGTAACTACTGTAAGTTTAGGGATTGTAACCAAAGGGAGAATTTCATTTAAATGTAACTCATTGCAAGTCTAGAAATCTTATCTAAGGGGTTGTTTGTGTAGAGGACATACATATGTTGATACTTTGTAGCTGCATTGCCTGAGTGGATTCTCATACTATATACTAGGTTCTTAAGTCAAGTGGAAATAGAGAGGGTAGGTTTACCTATTGGAGTTTCCCAGTTGGTACAATGGTAAAGTGGAGAGGGCAATGGCAACCCACTCCAGTGCTCTTGCATGGAAAATCCCATGGACGGAGAAGCCTGGTAGGCTGCAGTCCACGGGGTCACAAAGAGTCAGACATGACTGAGCGACTTCACTTTCACTTTTCACTTTTCTTCATTGGAGAAGGAAATGGCAACCCACTCCAGTGTTCTTGCCTGGAGAATCTCAGGGTGGAGGAGCCTATAGGCTGCTGTCTATGGGGTCGCACAGAGTCAGACACAACTGAAGCGACTCAGCAGCAGCAGCAGCAATGGTAAAGAATCTGACTGCCAATGTAGGAGATGCAAGAGATGCAGGTTTGATCCCTGAGTCCAAACGTCTCCTAGAGTAGGAAAGGACAATCTGATCTTGCCTGGGAAATTCCACAGGCAGAGGAGGCAGGTGGGTTACAGTCCATGGGGGTCTCAAAGCATCAGACACGACTAAGCAACTGGCCACATACACAGAGATTCATCTATTAAATCATCACAGGGCTTGAAAATATTTTTTTTTCCCTCGCCTCATCTTCTGACCAGTTGATTTCATCATACAGAAGATGGCTAGAAGCTGTTTCTTCCCTGTGCAAGTCTGTATCCTGGACTTTATCACTCTCTTTTTTCAGTTCAGTTCAGTCACTGAGTCGTGTCTGACTCTTTGCGACCCCATGAATCACAGCATGCCAGGCCTCCCTGTCCATCACCATCTCCCAGAGTTCACCCAGACTCATGTCCATCGAGTCCGTGATGCCATCCTGCCATCTTATCGGTCGTCCCCTTCTCCTGCCCCCAATCCCTCCCAGCATCATAGTCATTTCCAATGAGTCAACTCTTCACATGAGGTGGACAAAGTACTGGAGCTTCAGCTTTGGCATCTTTCCTTCCAAAGAAATCCCAGGGCTGATCTCCTTCAGAATGGACTGGTTGGATCTCCTTGCAGTCCAAGGGACTCTCAAGAGTCTTCTCCAATACCATAGTTCAAAAGCATCAATTCTTTGGCGCTCAGCCTTCTTCACAGTCCAACTCTCACATCCATACATGACCACAGGAAAAACCATAGCCTTGACTAGGCGGACCTTAGTCGGCAAAGTAATATCTCTGCTTTTGAATATACTATCTAGGTTGGTCATAACTTTTCTTCCCAGGAGTAAGCGTCTTTTAATTTCATGGCTGCAATCACCATCTGCAGTGATTTTGGAGCCCACAAAAATAAAGTCTGACACTGTTTCCACTGTTCCCCCATCTATTTCCCATGAAGTGATGGGACCGGATGCCATGATCTCAATTTTCTGAATGTTGAGCTTTAAGCCAGCTTTTTCACTCTCCACTTTCACTTTCATCAAGAAACTTTTCAGTTCCTCTTCACATTCTGCCAAAAGGGTGGTGTAATTTGCATATCTGAGGTTATTGATATTTCTCCTGGCAATTTTGAATCCAGCTTGTGCTTCCTCCAGTCCAGTGTTTCTCATGATGTACTCTGCACAGAAGTAAAATAAGCAGGGTGACAATATACAGCCTTGATGTACTCCTTTTCCTATTTGGAAGCAGCCTGTTATTCATGTCCAGTTCTAACTGTTGCTTCCTGACCTGCATACAGATTTCTCAAGAGTCAGGTTAGGTGGTCTGGTATTCCCATCTCTTTCAGAATTTTCCACAGTTTATTGTGATCCACACAGTCAAAGGCTTTGGCATAGTCAATAAAGCAGAAATAGATTTTTTTCTCAAACTCTTGCTTTTTTGATGATCCAGCGGATGTTGGCAATTTGATCTCTGGTTCCTCTGCCTTTTCTAAAACCAGCTTGAACATCAGGGAGTTCACGGTTCACGTATTGCTGAAGCCTGGCTTGGAAAATTTTGAGCATTACTTTACTAGCATGTGAGATGAGTGCAATTGTGTGGTAGTTTGATCATTCTTTGGCATTGCCTTTCTTTGGAATTGGAATGAAAACTGACCTTTTCCTGTCCTGTGGAGACTGCTGAGTTTTCCAAATGTGCTGGCTTATTGAGTGCAGCCCTTTCACAGCATCATCTTTCAGGATTTGAAATAGCTCCACTGGACTTCCATCACCTCCACTAACTTTGTTCGTAGTGATGCTTTCTAAAGCCCACTTGACTTCACATTCCAAGATGTCTGGCTCTTGGAATGTGATTAGTGATCACATCTTCATGATGATCTGGGTCGTGAAGATCTTTTTGTACAGTTCTCCCATGTATTCTTGCCACCTCTTTTAATATCTTGTGTTTCTGTTAGGTCCATACCATTTCTGTCCTTTATCAAGCCCATCTTTGCATGAAATGTTCCCTTGCTATCTCTAATTTTCTTAAAGAGATCTCTAGTCTTTCCCATTCTGTTTTCCTCTATTTCTTGGCATTGATCGCTGAAGAAGGCTTTCTTATTTCTTTTTGCTCTTCTTTGGAACTCTGCATTCAGATGATTATATCTTTCTTTTTCTCCTTTGCTTTTCTCCTCTCTTCTTTTCACAGCTATTTGTAAGGCCTCCTCAGACAGCCATTTTGCTTTTTTGCATTTCTTTTCCATGGGGATGGTCTTGATCCCTGTCTCCTGTACAATGTCACGAACCTCATTCCATAGTTCATCAGGCACTCTATCTATCAGATCTAGGCCCTTAAATCTATTTCTCACTTCCACTGTATAATCATAAGGGATTTGATTTAGGTCATACCTGAATGGTTTAGCAGTTTTCCCTATTTTCTTCAATTTGAGTCTGAATTAGGTAATAAGGAATTCATGATCTGAGCCACAGTCAGCTCCTGGTCTTGTTTTTGTTGACTGTGTACAGCTTCTCCATCTTTGGCTGCAAAGATTATAATCAACCTGATTTCAGTGTTGATCATCTGGTGATGTCCATGTGTTGAGTCTTCTTTTGTGTTGTTGGAAGAGGGTGTTTGCTATGACCAGTGCATTTTCTTAGAAAAACTATATTAGTCTTTGCCCTGCTTCATTCCACATTCCAAGGCCAAATCTGCCTGTTACTCCAGGTGTTTCTTGACTCCCTACTTTTGCATTCCAGTCCCCTATAATGAAAAGGACATCTTTTTTGGGTGTTAGTTCTAAAAGGTCTTGTAGATCTCCATAAAACCGTTCAATTTCAGCTTCTTCAGCGTTACTGGTTGGGCCATAGACTTGGATAACTGTGATATTGAATGGTTTGCCTTGGAGATGAACAGAGATCATTCTGTCGTTTTTGAGATTGCATCCAAGTACTGCATTTCAGATGCTCTTGTTGACCATGATGGCTACTCCATTTCTTCTGAGGGATTCCTGCCCGCAGTAGGAGACATAATGGCCATCTCAGTTAATTTCACCCATTCCAGTCCATTTTAGTTCGTTGATTCCTAGAATGTTGACGTTCACTCTTGCCTTCTCTTGTTTGACCACTTCCAATTTGCCTTGATTCATGGACCTGACATTCCAGGTTCCTATGCAATATTGCTCTCTACAGCATCAGACCTTGCTTCTATCACCAGTCACATCCACGACTGGGTATTGTTTTTGCTTTGGCTCCCTTCATTCTTTCTGGAGTTATTTCTCCACTGATCTCCAGTAGTAATTGGGTGCCTAATGACCTGGGGAGTTCCTCTTTCGGTATCCTATCATTTTGCCTTTTCATAGTGTTCATGGGGTTCTCAAGGCAAGAATACTGAAGTGGCTTGCAATTCCCTTCTCCAGTGGACCACATTCTGTCAGACCTCTCCACCATGACCCACTTGTCTTGGGTTGCCCCGCAGGCATGGCTTGGTTTCATTGAGTTAGACAAGGCTGTGGTCCTAGTGTGATTAGACTGACTAGATTTTTGTGAGTATGGTTTCAGTGTGTCTGCCCTCTGATGCCCTCTTGCAATACCTACCATCTCTCTTGGGTTTCTTTTACCTTGGGCATGGGGTATCTCTTCATGGCTGCTCCAGCAAAGCACAGCTGCTGCTCCTTACCTTGGACAAGGGGTATCTCCTTGCTCCCACCGTTCTTGACCTTCAACGTGGGATAGCTCCTCTAGGCCCTCCTTTGCCTGCTCAGCCACCGCTCCTCAGGTTGCTCCTCCTGGCCGCTGGCTTTGGCCTCAGGCATGGATGGCTCCTCCCAGCTGCCACCCCTGGCCTCGGGTTCGGGGTGGCTCCTCAGGGTCACTGCCCCTGGCCTCGGGCACGAGGTGTCTCCTCCCAGCCGCCACTGACCTCGGATGCAGGGTAGCTCCTCTCAGCCGCCACCCCTGACCTCGGACGTTGGGTGGCTCCTCCCGGCCGTTCCTGCACCGTTGCAGCCTGGCACTCTGGGCCACTGTCCCTGACTTTGGACTTGGGGTAGCTCTCGGCCGCACTTAGTGCGCCGGCCTGCCGCCGCCGCCTGTGGTTGGCTCAGTCGTGTCCAACTCTTGGTGACCCCATGGACTATAGCCCACCAGGCTCCTCCATCCATGGAATTTTGTAGGCAAGAGTACTGGAGTGGGTTGTTATTTTCTTCTCCAGGAGATCTTCCCGACCCAGGGATCAAACCCCAGTCTCTGGCATTGCAGGTAACACTTTATCCTCTGAGCCAGCAGGGAATCCTTAATCACAGGTATTTAACCTTAGCTGTGTATTTTATACCAAAATGTAATAAATTTAAAATTTGAAATGTTTCACATATTTTCATCATTTTCATCTTCTTAGGATCTAATTCCTATTCTGGCATATAATAGGTGTTCACTAGATGTTTGTTGAATGAATATGTGCAAAATGAATAAATACATCAGAGATCAGCAAAACATGGTGTTTGGGTCAAATTCTACCTACCATCTGCTTGTGTAATAAAGTTTTGCTGTTACATAATTCAGGTCACTGATATGTGTATTGTCTATGGTTCCTTTATTGCTACTACAGCAGAGTTGAGTAACTGAGACAGAGACCATACATTTTGCAATGCCTGGAAATTTTGACTATTTGGTCTTTTACAGAAAAAGTGTGCTAACTTCTAAGTTTTTGTTTTTATATAAATATTCCAGCACTTTTTGGTAGTTGAAAGCTTTCCTCGGTTGATATGGAGTCTATAAACTAAGATGATATCCTTGTCATTTGCATTGGTACATGGGTTAGCTTGCATAAACATTAAGTGACAATTGCAGAATTAGATTGGAAATTATAAAAATAGTAAAGAATAAAATGCAATTGGAATATTACTATTTCTTAAGAACGATGTTCTTTAAACAATGTTAATAATTATAATAATTAATGTATTTACACTGCTGACCAACTTGATATCTCAAATATACTTTGCATAAAAAATTTTTGAAGTAATTTATTTATTTGTCATTCAATGATTGCCAATTCAGCTTCAAAAATAGTATTCAAATTTCAAAATCATGGCTACATTAACTTAGCTTAGTGTATATCAATATCTTTTACTCTAGATCTTTACTTGATTTTATCAGGAACATTAAAAATGTTTAGGAAACGTCTTCCCATATTTGGCTATTCAAAAAGTATGTATCTGTTATGGTAAGAATACAATACTACTGTTTTTAACGAGCACTCTATATGTTTCCTTGGGCAGTCTTGTCTCTTGTGGTCTTGTTAGTAAGGTTGAGAATACATGCAAAGAAGTTCAAAGGGAAAAGATTAGACCCTCATTCTTTATATAAGTTTTGACCTCATAAAAATAAAAGCAATACAAGTGTAAAGTATTTTGCAATGTTTGGTAAAAGAATTCTAGAATTAAAATATTTCTGGTTCATTTTTTAATGTTTGTATATTTTCAAAAAAAAAATTATTTTCATTTAAATCATCTTGGATGGTCTACAGCAAAGGCTTTCAAACAGAGCCCTTTGGAGCCCAAGGATTCCTCAGGGAATCCTCAGGGTGTGATGTTATGTTAAAAATGAGAAGACCATCTGGCAGGGTTTCCACCACTTTCTCCAACTTAAACCAGAGAACTCTGCATTAAAGTCCCAGATATTGAGATGCTGTATATAATTTTCTTTGGAAAAATATTTTACATGCTAAGACAAAATATTGTCATTTAAATTTCTGGGATTTGTTAACTATTCATCCCTCAGCGTTGAGAGATTTGTGTTGTGATAAGCTAGTTGAGCTAGTTGGCCAGACAGCTATAAACTCTGACAAATGTCAACATGCTCCTTTTAGAACCACATACATAAAAACATTCCTCACACAGTGTTTTCAACTTGTTGTCTCCATGTAAGCATCCCAATTATTGTTGCTATCCTTCAGTCACTAAGTCATGTCAGACTCTTTTGCTACCCCAGCGTGCCAGGCTTCTCTGTCCATGGGATTTCCCAGGCAAGAATAATTTCTCCAGGAGATCTCTTGACCCAGCGATTGAACCTAGGTCTCTTGCATTGGCAGACAGATTCTTCACCACTGAGCTACCAGAGAAGCCTGTCCTAATTATGCTTTTTAATTAAAAGTAGATTTTCTAGGTATAGTCTGTAAACCAAATTTATATTGTCTCATCCCACAACAAATAATAATAAATTAAACATATACACACTAAACACACACAACAATCCTAAATAATATAATAATTAAAAAAAAAAAAACCCTCCTAAACATGCTGGGTAATAAGAACAGAAGTATCAGGAATGAGAAATTTTGAGATATACCCAGAAAATTGACATCAGAAGAGAATAAGGAATGAAGCCTTGAACTAGTTTCCCATTGGAAAATATTGGTGGTAAACAGGGAATGGCAGTGAGAGTACTTATATATGTGCTTCATGTACCCAGAAGTACCAGAGAGAAAGGAAAAAGGGAAGAATTGAAACAGAGGGCAGATGATTAGCTGAAGGGCAAGAGAAGATGCAAATAAGTGATCACCCTATCTCCAGAACTCATACCATACACTTGAATCCAACTTGTCCAACTAACTAGCAGGACATTCTACCTCCAGGCAGGTACAGGGGATGTGTATATGAGCTTAAGTCAGAGAGATAGGGCAGTTCTCCGTATACTTGGTAACACCCAGGAGAGAGAGATTGAGCTCTAGCAACCAAGGTACCAAGCCAGATCCTAAGCAAACACTCTCAGATATGTGCTCATTCTCATTAAAATAGGATGGAATAGAAGATTCCATCTCATTCTCATCAAATAGGATGGAATACAGAGAATGCATGTATATGGCACCTTCTCTAAATGGATGTATAATTCCCCAAATTACTTTCTAAGAAGAATAAGGACATAATCAAAAAAAGACACCCCAGTAAACAAGCAGGTGACATGACATCCTATGAAAATATTAACAGGGTAAGCAGGAAAAGAGTTTAAGTCTTAGATTCATTAAACAGCATTACTATGATTTCACTAAAGATAAAATTATGGTTGTTGGATTTAAAAATTTCAACATATGGACTGATTTACCAAATGTACAAAAAGAAATACAAATTAACATTAGGAAGACTGGGTGGGGGAATTCTTCCTAAACAGAAAACAATAAAATGTAAATAAGAATAGCAAATATAAATTTTAAAAGTTTGGAGGTAAAATACCAAAACTTGGGCAGATTTCTTTTAGGTACTCTGGGACAAATGAGTTAATGGAGGAACGATACACATTCATGCAAACTCAGTAAATTAGATTATCTACCATGTAATTGGGCTTCCCTCATAGCTCAGTTGATAAAGAATCTGCCTGCATTACAGGTGACCAGAGTTCAATTCCTGGGTCAGAAAGATTCCCTGGAGAAGGAAATGGCAGTCCACTCCAGTATTCTTGCCTGGAGAATCCCATGGACAGAGGAGACTGGCAGGCTACAGCCCATGGGGTTGAAAGAGTCTAACACGACTTAGCAACTAAACTACCACCACTACCATGCAATTAGCAAGATTGTTTTTAATAAAAATTATATGTGTGTTTAGATGAATTATAGTGATATTTAGGGACATTAAGGATAACAAGTCATTCTGAGAGCTTCTAAGAATAAAAGAACAGACTCAATAAAACAGTGATTTTGAAAGTGAAAGTCACTCACTCTTTGTGACATCATGGACTGTAGCCTACTGGGCTCATCTGTCCATGGGCTTCTTCAGGCCAGAATGTTGGAGTGGGTAGCTGTTCTCTTCTCCAGGGGATCTTTCCAACCCAGGGATTGAATCTAGGTCTCCTGCACCACAGGCGGATTTTTTACCAGCTGAGCCACCAGGGATATATCTTAAATGACTGGAGAAGAAATCTAGTAGATGATGCTGCTAAAAACTTTTATTTTCTAAAGAGATTACATTTTTATTATTGCTTTGGGCTGAATTGTGACCCTCCAAATTCTTGCTCAGTTGGTAAAGAATTCACCTGTAATGCAGGAGACCCAGCTTGGATTCCTGGGTTGGGAAGATCCTGTGGGGAAGGGAAAGGCTAGCCATTCCAGTGTTCCAGCCTGGAGAATTCCATGGACTGTATAATCCATGGGGTCACAAAGAGTCAGACATGACTGAATGACTTTCACTCCTCACTCACTCACTCAAATTCATATGTTGAAGTCCTAACTCCCAGTAACTCACAATGTGACTTGTATTGGGAAATAGGGTTTTTAAAGAGATAATTAAGGCTAAATGAAGCCATTAGGGCAGATCCTTGGAGAAGGCAATGGCACCCCACTCCAGTACTCTTGTCTGGGAAATCCTATGGACGTAGGAGCCTGGTAGGCTACAGTCCATGGGGTCGCGAAGAGTTGGAAATGACTGAGTGATTTCACTTTCACTTTTCACTTTTCTTCATTGGAGAAGGAAATGGCAACCCACTCCAGTGTTCTTGCCTGGAGAATCCCAGGGACAGCGGAGTCTGGTGGGCTGTCTATGGGGTCGCACAGAGTCGGACACAACTGAAGCGACTTAGCAGCCACAGCAGCAGGGCAGATCCTAATCCAATATGACAGATGTCTACATAAAACATGAAGAGAGAAGACAATTGTGTGGGAAAATAGAGAAGGTGGCCATTTGCAAGGAAGAAGAGAAGCCTCAGAAAACAATAAACCTATCCATATCTTGATCTTAATTTCCTAGTCTCCAGACTAGGAGCAAATATATTTCTCTTGTTTATCTCACCCAATCTGTGGTATTTTGTTATGGCAGCCTAGCATAACAATATTATAACTAATTTAAAAATTAAATTATAATAATTTCAAATACAAATACATATTTACTTAAAAAGGCAACTTTAATAAGATCTGAAGGAATACAGAGCTAAATTACATAAAAATTATCAATTATGTGTCATGAAAGAAAAATATAATGAATAAATGAATGTTGATGAATGAATATAAATGAATGTTGGAATGTTAGAATAAATCACTGAATTTTATACTACATTTAAGCAAAAAAGTATTAGTACTCTATGCAAAACTAAGAATTTTCTTTTTTCTACAACTAGAATGCCAAATCAACATTTAAAACTTTTCTTCTTTACCAGATCATGTACGCCAATGGTAATTAATAATGAAAAATGGTGATCTATTTAAATGATATTTTATAATGAGAAATGATATTTAGTTTTATATATTAATTACTAGAAGTAACCTTGCATGCAAGTTATTTTCTTTATAAATTAGCCCTATTCATTTATTTATGTTTTATTTAATTAACAATGAATTTAACACTAACCAGAGAAAATAAATTCACAATTCTTTGCAGATATATAGTTTATTTTGGAATATTTTCAAGTCTCAAATTGGGGAAATCAAATACATCAAAATTCCAGATTCCAAATTCTTAACCAGATGTAAGGTTAAAACAAATAATAGAAGAAAACACCAACCACATGAGCAAAATGAAAGTACAGAAACCAAGACATGGTCAAGTTATTTATCTGAGTAAGAAGAGACTCCAACTCATCCCTAGAAAGCACTTACCTTTTTAATATAAATTTATTGATTGTTCTAAATTGAAGGCGAAAAGGTCTTCTCTCTTCATGTTTTATATAGACATCTGTCATATTGGATTAGGATCTGCCCTAATGGCCTCACTTAGCCTTCACAGAATTTTGTTGTTTTCTGTCAAACCTCAACATGAATCAACCATAGGTATACATATATCCCCTCCCTTTTGAACTTCCCTCCCATCTCCATCCCCATATCACCCCTCTATGTTGATACAGAGCCCACTGTTTGAGTTTCCTGAGCCACAGAGCAAATTCTCATTGGCTATCTACTCTAAATATGGCAATGTAAGTTTCCATGTTACTCGTTCCATACATCTCAACCTCTCCTCCCCTGTCCCCATGTCAGTAAGTATATTCTTTATGCCTGTTTCTCCACTGTTACTCTGTAAATGAATTTTTCAATACCATTTTTCTAGATTCCTTATATATGTATTAGAATACAATATGTAGGGGCCGTCCTAAGATGGCGGAAGAATAGGATGGGGAGACCACTTTCTCCCTCACCAATTCATCAAAAGAACATTTCAACGCTGAGTAAACTTCACAAAACAACTTCTGAATGCTGGCAGAGGACATCAGGAACCCAGAAAAGCAGATCATTGTCTTCAAAAACAGGTAGGAAAAAATGTAAAAGACAGAAAAAAGAGACAAAAGAGGTAGGGAGGGAGCTCTGTCCCAGGAAGGGAGTCTTAAAAAGAGAGAAGTTTCCAAGCACCAGGAAACACTCTCTCTGCCGAGTCTGTGGCGAGACTTGGAAGCACAGAGGGCAACATAACAGGGAGGAAAAATAAATAAATAATTAAAAGCAAGAGATTACAAGCCCAATGGTAACTCCCCCAGCGGAGAAGCAGCACAGACGCCTGCATACGCCACTAGCAAGTGGAGCTGGGCAGGGAGGCGCAGGCTACAGTGCTTTTTAAGAATCTGGCCAGAATGCCCTGAGCGTAACCAGAGTGAACTAACTTAGGCTAGCAAACTAGACTGTGGGATAGCTACCACGTGAAAAACTCTAACATAAGACACCACCAGGACCGCGCACAGAACAAAGGACAGAACAGAAATAGCCGGCTGCAGACCATCCCCTCCGGTGACAGGCAGCCAGAGCTGGAAGGGCTGGAAGGGGGCAATCGCAGACCCAGAGAAACATTACTTCCAAACTGCAAGCAAGCTTCTTTGCTAACTAAGACTTCTTGGCATTCTGGACAGTCACCACCTGCCTAAGAAGGGGCGCCAGTTCTACACCCAGAAAACTGCACAGCAGGGACGGGAAAGGTGATAAGTCACAGCAACCATGCTCACCAAACACCCAAGCTTCTTGGACCTGGGAAGGGCACAAAACGCAGGCCCAACCGAGTTTGCACCTCTGAGGATACCTGAGTGCCTGAGCCTGAGCGGCTTAGACCGGGGAGGTGCATGCAGCCTAGGGCCAGCCTCAGAGGGATCCTGGCAGAGCACCTAGAGCCTGAGCGGTGTGCACCGGGAGCGGGGGTAGTCTGGGCATGGCTGAGACACTATGAGCACATGCCAGTGTTATTTGTTTGCAGCATCCCTCCCTCCCCACAGTGCGACTGAACAACTGAGCCTAAAAAAAAAAAAAAGTGTCCACCACTGTCCCCCTTGTGTCAGGGAGGAAAACAGACACTGAAGAGACCAGCAAACAGAAGCTAAAACAGGGAACTGCCTTGGAAGTATAGATCTTAAGAAATATAAGCCAGATCAAGGAACTATCTGAAAATAAACTAACCCCACACTGCCCACAACAACACCAGAGAAAGTCCCAGATATACCTTTACTATTTTTACGGTCATCTTTTTTTGTTTTGGTTTTTTCTTCTTTTCTTTTTCTTTTATTTTAATTTTAACATGTTTTAATTTTTAAGTTCTTCAAGCAAACACCATATATATATATATATATTTTTGTGTGTGGTTGTTGTTTTTTTTTTAACAATTCTTGTGACTTTTTTCCCTTCTTTTTCTTCTTCTTTTCTTTAATATTGTATTTTTGAAAATCCAAACCCTACTCTAGATTTTTAATCTTTGCTTTTTGGTATTTGTTATCAATTTTGTACCTTTAAAAACCCAATCTTCAGTACCCATTTTTACTTGAGAGCAAGATTATTGGCTTGACCTCTCTCTCCTCCTTTGGACTCTCCTTTTTTTCCACCAGGTTGCCTCTGTCTCCTCCCTCCCCCTTCTCTTCTCTACCCAACTCTGTGAATCTGTGTGTTCCAGACCGTGGAGAACACTTAGGGAACTGTTTACTGGCTGGATCTGTCTCTCTCCTTTTCATTTCCCTCTTTTACCCTCCTGGCCACCTCTGTCTCCTTCCTCCCTCTCCTCTTCTCTGTATAACTCTGTGAACATCTCTGAGCAGTCCAGACAGTGGAGCACACATAAGGAAGTGATTACTGGCTAGCTTGCTCCCTCCTCTTCTGATCCCAACTCATCTCATTCCAGTCACCTCTAACTCCCCCCTCCCTCTTCTCTTCTCCATGTAACTCAGTGAACCTCTTTGGGTGTCCCTCAATGGAGAGAAACTTTTCATCTCTAAACTAGATGTTTTATCATTGGTGCTGTATAGATGGAGAAGTCTTGAGGCTACTGTAAAAATAAAACTGAAAACCAGAAGCAAGAGGCTTAAGTCCAAATCCTGAGAACACCAGAGAACGCCTGACTCCAGGGAACATTAATTGATATGAGCTCATCAAACACCTCCATACCTACACTGAAACCAAGCACCACCCAAGGGCCAACAAGTTCCAGAGCAAGACATACCATGCAAATTCTCCAGCAACACAGGAATACACCCCTGAGCTTCAATATACAGGTAGCTCAAGTTACTCCCAAACCATTGACATCTCATAACTCATTACTGGACACTTCATTGCACTCCAGAGAGAAGAAATCCAGCTCCAGCCACCAGAACTCCGACACAAGCTTCCCTAACCAAGAAACCTTGACAAGCCACTGATACAACCCCACCCACAGTGAGGAAATTCCATAATATAGAGAACTCCACAAACTGCCAGAATACAGAAAGGCCACCCCAAACGCAGTAATATAACCAAGATGAAGAGACAGAGGAATACCCAGCAGGTAAAGGAACAGGATAAATGCCCACCAAACCAAATAAAAGTGGAAGAGATAGGGAATCTACCTGATAAAGAATTCTAAATAATGATAGTGAAAATGATCCAAAATCTTGAAATCAAAATGGAACCACAGATAAATAGTCTGGAGACAAGGATTGAAAAGATGTAAGAAAGGTTTAACAAGGACCTAGAAGAAATAAAAAAGAGTCAATATATAATGAATAATGCAATAAATGAGAGCAGAAACACTCTGGAGGCAACAAATAGTAGAATGACAGAAGCAGAAGATAGGATTAGTGAAATAAAAGATAGAATGGTAGAAATAAATGAATCAGAGAGGAAAAAAGGAAAATGAATTAAAAGAAATGAGGACAATCTCAGAGACCTACAGGATAATATGAAACACTCCAATATTCGAATTATAGAAGTCCAAGAAGAAGAAGACAAAAAGAAAGACCATGAGAAAATAGTTGAGGAAATAATAGTTGAAAATTTCCCTAAAATGGGGAAGGAAATAATCACCCAAGTCCAAGAAACCCAGAGAACCCCAAACAGGATAAACCCAAGGTGAAACACCCCAAGACACATATTAATCAAATTAACAAAGATCAAACATAAAGAACAAATATTAAAAGCAGCAAGGGAAAAACAACAAATAACACCAAGGGGATTCCCATAAGGATAACAGCTGATCTTTCAATAGAAACGCTTCAGGCCAGGAGGGAATGGCAAGACATACTTAAAGTGATGAAAGAAAATAACCTACAGCCCACATTACTGTACCCAGCAAGGATCTCATTCAAATATGAAGGAGAAATCAAAAGCTTTACATACAAGCAAAAGCTGACAGAATTCAGCACCACCAAACCAGCTCTCCAACAATTGCCAAAGGATATTCTCTAGACAGGAAACACAAAAAGGGCGTGTAAACCCAAACCCAAAACAATAAAGTAAATGGCAACAGGATCATACTTATCAATAATTATCTTAAACGTAAATGGGTTGAATGACCCAACCAAAAGACAAAGACTAGCTGAATGGATACAAAAAGAAGACCCCTATATATGTTGTCTACAAGAGACCCATCTCAAAACAGAGGACACATACAGACTGAAAGTGAAGGGCTGGAAAAAGATATTCCATGCAAATAGAGACCAAAAGAAAGCAGGAGTAGCTATACTCATATCAGATAAAATAGACTTTAAAACAAAGGCTGTGAAAAAAGACAAAGAAGGCCACTACATAATGATCAAAGGATCAATCCAAGAAGAAGATATAACAATTATAACTATATATGCACCAAACATAGGAGCACCGCAATATGTAAGACAAATGCTAACAAGTATGAAAGGGGAAATTAACAATAATACAATAATAGTGGGAGACTTTAATACCCCACTCACACCTATGGACAGATCAACTAAACAGAAAATTAACAAAGAAACACAAACTTTAAATGATACAATAGACCAGTTGGACCTAATTGATATCTATAGAACATTTCACACTAAAACAATGAATTTCACCTTTTTCTCAAGTGCTCGCAGAACCTTCTCCAGGATAGACCACATCCTGGGCCATAAATCTAGCCTTGATAAATTCAAAAAAACTGAAATCATTCCAAGCATCTTTTCTGACCATAACACATTAAGATTAGATCTCAAATACAGGAGAAAAACTATTAAAAATTCCAACATATGGAGACTGAACAACATACTTCTGAATAACCACAAATCACAGAAGAAATAAAAAAAGAAATCAAAATATGCATAGAAATGAATGAAAATGAAAACACAACAACCCAAAACCTGTGGGACGCTATAAAAGCAGTGCTAAGGGAAAGGTTCATAGCAATACAGGCATACCTCAAGAAACAAGAAAAAAGTCAAATAAACAACCTAACTCTACACCTAAAGCAACTGGAAAAGGAAGAAATGGAGAACCCCAGGGTTAGTAGAAGGAAAGGAATCTTAAAAAATAGGGCAGAAATAAATACAAAAGAAACAAAAGAAATCATAGCAAAAATCAACAAAGCCAAAACCTGGTTCTTTGAAAGGATAAATAAAATTGACAAACCATTAGCCAGACTCATCAAGAAACAAAGAGAGAAAAATCAAATCAATAAAGTTAGAAATGAAAATGGAGAGATCACAACAGACAACACAGAAATACAAAGGACCATAAGAGACTACTATCAGCAATTATATGCTAATAAAATAGACAACGTGGAAGAAATGGACAAATTCTTAGAAAAGTACAACTTTCCAAAACTGAATCAGAAAGAAATAGAAAATCTGAACAGACCCATCACAAGCACGGAAATTGAAACTGTAATCAGAAATCTTCCATCAAACAAAAGCCCAGGTCAAGACGGTTTCACAGCTGAATTCCACCAAAAATTTTGAGAAGAGCTAACACCTAACCTACCCAAACTCTTCCAGAAAATTTCAGAGGAAGGTAAATTTCCAAACTCATTCTATCAGGCCACCATCACCCTAATACCAACACCTGACAAAGATGCCACAAGAAAAGAAAACTACAGGCCAATATCACTGATGAACATAGATGCAAAAATCCTCAATAAAATTCTAGCAATCAGAATCCAACAACACATTAAAAAGATCATACACTATGACCAAGTGGGCTTTATCCCAGGGATGCAAGTATTCTTCAATATCCGCAAATTAATCAATGTAATTCACCACATTAACAAACTGAAAAATAAAAGCCATATGATTATCTCAATAGATGCAGAGAAGGCCTTTGACAAAATTCAATATCCTTTTATGATAAAAAATCTCCAGAAAGCAGGAATAGAAGGAACATACCTCAACATAATAAAAGCTATATATGACAAACCCACAGCAAACATTATCCTCAATGGTGAAAAACAAAGCATTTCCCCTAAAGTCAGGAACAAGACAAGGGTGCCACTTTCACAGCTACTATTCAACATAGTTCTGGAAGTTTTGGCCACAGCAATCAGAGCAGAAAAAGAAATAAAAGGAATCCAAATTGGAAAAGAAGTAAACTCTCACTGTTTGCAGATGACATGATCCTCTACATAGAAAACCCTAAAGACTCCACCAGAAAATTATTAGAGCTAATCAATGAATATAGTAAAGTTGCGAGATATAAAATCAACACACAGAAATCCTTTGCATTCTTATACACTAACAATGAGAAAGTAGAACAAGAAATTAAGGAAATAATTCCATTCACCATTGCAACGAAAAGAATAAAATACTTGGGAATATATCTACCTAAAGAAACTAAAGACCTATATATAGAAAACTATAAAACACCGGTGAAAGAAATCAAAGAGGACACTAATAGATGGAGAAATATACCATGTTCATGTACCAGAAGAATCAATATAGTGAAAATGAGTATACTACCCAAAGCAATCAACAGATTCAATGCAATCCCTATCAAGCTACCAGTGGTATTTTTCACAGAGCTAGAACAAATAATTTCACAATTTGTATGGAAATACAAAAAAACCTCGAATAGCCAAAGCAATCTTGAGAAAGAAGAATAGGACTGGAGGAATCAACTTGCCTGACTTCAGGCTCTACTACAAAGGAACAGTCATAAAGACGGTATGGTACTGGCACAAAGACAGAAATATAGATCAATGGAACAAAATAGAAAGCCCAGAGATAAATCCATACACCTATGGACACCTTATCTTTGACAAAGGAGGCAAGTATATACAATAGATTAAAGACAATCTCTTTAACAAGTGGTGCTGGGAAAACTGGTCAACCACTTGTAAAAGAATGAAACTAGAACATTTTCTAACACCATACACAAAAATAGACTCAAGATGGATTAAAGATCTAAATGTAAGACCAGAAACTATAAAACTCCTAGAGGAAAACATAGGCAAAGCACTCTCTGACATAAATTACAGCAGGATCCTCTATGATCCACCTCCCAGAATACTGGAAATAAAAGCAAAAATAAACAAATGGGATCTAATTAAAATTAAAAGCTTCTGCACAACAAAGGAAAATATAAGCAAGGTGAAAAGACAACGTTCAGAATGGGGAGAAATAACAGGAAATGAAGCAACTGACAAACAACTAATCTCAAAAATATACAAGCAACTCCTGCAGCTCAATTCCAGAAAAATAAACGACCCAATCAACAAATGGGCCAAAGAACTAAATAGACATTTCTCCAAAGAAGACATACAGATGGCTAACAAACACATGAAAAGATGCTCAACATCACTCATTATCAGAGAAATGCAAAACAAAACCACAATGAGGTACCATTTCACACCGGTCAGAATGGCTGCGGTCCAAAAGTCTAAAAGCAATAAATGCTGGAGAGGGTGTGGAGAAAAGGAAACCCTCTTGCACTGTTGGTGGGAATGCAAGCTAGTACAGCCACTCTGGAGAACAGTGTGGAGATTCCTTTAAAAATTGCAAATAGAACTGCCTTATGACCCAGCAATCCCACCGCTGGGAATACACACCGAGGAAACCAGAATTGAAAGGGACATGTGCAACCCAATGTTCATCACAGCACTGTTTATAAGTGCTGTGACATGGAAGCAGTCCAGGACATGGAAGCAACCTAGATGTCCATCAGCAGATGAATGGATAAGAAAGCTGTGGTACATATACACAATGGAGTATTCCTCAGCCATTAAAAAGAATACATTTGAATCCATTCTAATGAGGTGGATGAAACTGGAGCCTATTTTACAGAGTGAAGTAAGCCAAAAAGAAAAACACCAATAGAGTATACTAATGCATATATATGGAATTTAGAAAGATGGTAACGATAACCCTGTATGTGAGAGAGCAAAAGAGACACAGATGTAAAGAACAGACTTTTGGACTCTGTGGGAGAGGGAGAGGGTGGGATGATTTGGGAGAATGGCATTGAAACATGTATACTATCATGTAAGAAACGAATCACTAGTCTAGGTTCGATACAGGATACAGGATGCTTGGGGCTGGTGCACTGGAATGACCAAGAGAGATCATATGGGGAGGGTTGTGGGAGGGGGGGTCAGGGTTGGGAACTCATGTACACCTGTGATGGATTCATGTCAATGTATGGCAACACCAATACAGTATTGTAAAGTAAATAATAATAATAATAATAAATAAATAAATAAATAAACCCAAACTGGAAAAAAAAAAGAATACAATATTTACCTTTCACTTTCTTACTTACTTCACTCTGTATAACAGGCTCTAGCTTCATTCATCTCATTAGAACTGACTCAAATGTGTTCCTTTTTTTGTCTGACTAATTTCAAATCCTGAAAGATGATGCTGTGAAAGTGCTGCACTCAATAAGCCAGCGAATTTGGAAAACTCAGCAGTGGCCACAGAACTGGAAAAGGTCCGTTTTCATTCCAATCCCAAAGAAAGGCAATGCCAAAGAATGCTCAACCTACCAAACAATTGCACTTATCTCACATGCTAGTGAAGTAATGCTCAAAATTCTCCAAGCCAGGCTTCAGCAATATGTGAACCATGAAATTCCAGATGTTTAAGCTGGCGTTAGACAAGGCAGACGAACCAGAGATCAAATTGCAAACATCCGCTGGATCGTCAAAAAAATAAGAGAGTTCCAGAAAAACATCTATTTCTGCTTTATTGCCAATGCCAAAGCCTTTGACTGTGTGGATCACAATAAGCTGTGGAAAATTCTTCAAGAGATGGGAATACCAGACCACCTGATCTGCCTCTTGAGAAACCTATA
The DNA here is from genome assembly GCF_042477335.2 of Ovis canadensis. NCBI lineage: Eukaryota > Metazoa > Chordata > Mammalia > Artiodactyla > Bovidae > Ovis > Ovis canadensis. The sequence continues at coordinate 28,785,690 of NC_091269.1, read as the reverse complement.
TGCGGGTAAGGAAGCAACAGTTAGAACTGGACATGGAACAGCATACTGGTTCCAAATAGGAAAAGGAGTACGTCAAGCCTGTATATTGTCACCCTGCTTATTTAACTTCTATGCAGAGTATATCATGAGAAACACTGGCCTGGAAGAAGCACAAGCTGGAATCAAGATTGCTGGGAGAAATATCGATAACCTAAGATATGCTGATGACACCACCTTTATGGCAGAAAGTGAAGAGGAACTAAAAAGCCTCTTGATGAAAGTGGAAGAGGAGAGTGAAAAAGTTGGCTTAAAGCTCAACATTCCGAAAACTGAAATCATGGCATCTGGTCCCATCACTTCATGGCAAATGGACGGGGAAAGAGTGGAAATGGTATCAGACTTTATTTTGGGGGACTCCTAAATCACTACAGATGGTGACTAAAGCCATGAAATTAAACGACACTTACTCCTTGGAAGGAAAGTTATGACCAACCCAGACAGCATATTTAAAAGCAGAGACATTACTTTGCCAACAAAGGTCCATCTAGTCAAGGCTTTGCTTTTACCAGTGGTCATGTATGGATGTGAATGTTGGACTGTGAAGAAAGCTGAGCACTAAAGAATTGATGCTTTTGAACCGTGGTGTTAGAGAAGACTCTTGAGAGTCCCTTGGACTGCAAGGAGGTCCAACCAGTCCATTCTGAAGGAGATCAGTCCTGGGTGTTCATTGGAAGGATTGATGCTGAAGCTGAACCTCCAATACTTCGGCCACTTCATGTGAAGTGTTGACTCATCAGAAAAGACCCTGATGCTGGGAGGGATTGGGGGCAGGAAGAGAAGGGGACGACAGAGGATGAGATGGCTGGATGACATCACCTACTCGATGGACATGAGTTTGAGTGGACTCTGGGAGTTGGTAATGGACAGAAAGGACTGGCGTGCTGCGTTTCATGGGGTCGGGCACGACTGAGTGACTGAACTGAACTGAACTGAATGTTCCATTGTGTATATGCACAACAATCTCTTCATCTATTCATCTGTAAATGGACATCTATGTTGCTTCCATGTTCTAGCCATTGCAAACAGTGCTTCAATGAATAATGAGATACATGTGTCTTTTTCAATTGTGGCTTCCTCAGGATATATGCAGAAGTGGGATTGATGGGTCATATTGTGGTTTTATTCCTAGTATTTTTAATGAATCTCCATACCATCCTCCAGAGTTCTGTATCAATTTGCATTCCCACCAAGAGTGCAAGGCAATTCCATTTTCTCCACACACTCACCTGCACGTATGCTTTGTAGAAGATTTGAAGATGTCCATCCTGACCAGTGTGAGGTGATAACTCATTGTAGTTTTGATTTGAGTTTCCCTAATAATGAGCAATGTTGATCATCTTTTCATGTGTTTGTTAGCCACCTGTATGTCTTCTTTGGAGAAATGTCTGTTTAGGTCATTTTTGCACTTTTTGATTGGGTTGTTTGTCTTTCTGGTATAGAGTTGTATAAGCTGTTTGTATATTTTGGAAATTAATCCTCCGTCAGTTGTTTCATTTGCTCTTATTTTCTCCCATAATGAGGGTTTTCTTTTCACTTTGCTTCTAGTTTTCTTTGCCTTGCAAAAGCTTTTAAGTTTAGTCAGGTCCCATTTGTTTACTTCTGTTTTTATGTCCATTACTCTAGGTGGTGGATCATAGAGGCTCTTGCTTTAATATAATTGAGTATTCTCTGTTTTTTTTTCTAAGAGTTTTATAGTTTCTGGGTACATTTAGGTCTTTAATCCACTTTGAGTTCATCTTTTTGTATGGTGTTAGGAAGTGTTCTAATTTCATTCTTTCACATGTAGCTGTCCAATTTTCACAGCACCATTTATTGAAGAGGCTGCCTTTACCCCATTGTATATTCTTGTTTCCTTGGTCAAAAGCAAGGTACCCATAGTGCATGGGTTTATTTCTTGGCTCTCTAGTTTGTTCCATTGGTCTATATTTCTCTTTTTGTGCCAGTGCCATACTGTCTTGATGACTGTAGCTTTACAGTATAATCTGAAGTTGGGAAGATTGATTACTCCAGTTCCAATCTTCTTTCTCAAGACTGCTCTTGATATTCAGGGTCTTTTGTGTTTCCATATGAATGGTGAAACTTTTTGTTCTAGTTCGGTGAAAAATGCCGTTGGTAATTTGATAGGGATCACATTGAATCTGTAGATTGCATTTGGTGGTATAGTCATTTTCAAAATATCAATTCTTCCCACCTAGGAACATGGAATATCTTTCCATCTGTTTATGTAATCTTTGGTTTCTTTCATCAGTGTCTTATAATTTTATGTGTACAGTTCTTTTATCTCCTTAGGTGAGTTTATTCCTAGATATTCTATTCTTTTTGCTGCAGTGGTGAGTGCGATTGATTCTTTAATTTCCCTTTCTGATTTTTCATTGTTAGCATGTAGAAATGCAAGGGATTTCTGTGTATTGATTGTGTATCTTGCAACTTTGCTAAATTCAATGATTAGCTCTAGTAATTTTCTGATACTGCCTTTAGGGTTTTCTACGTACAGTTTCATGTCACTTGCAAACGGTGACAGCTTTACTTCTTCTTTTCTGATCTGGATTCCTTTTGTTTCTCTTTTTCTTTGATTGCTGTAGCTAGGACTTCCTGTACTATGCTGAATAATAGTGGTGAAAGTGGACACCCTTGTCTTGTTCCTGACCTTAGGGGGAATGCTTTCAGTTTTTCACCATTGAGGATAATGTTTGCTGTAGGCTTATCATATATGGCCTTTACTATGTTGAAGTAGGTTCCTTCTACACCCATTTGTTGAAGAGTTTTAATCATAAATGGGTGCTGAATTTTGTCAAAGGCTTTTTCTGCATCTATTGAGATAATCATATGGTTTTTATCTTTCAATTTTTTAGTATGCTGTATCACACTGATTTCTTTGCATATATTGAAGAATCCTTGCATTCCTGGAATGAACACAACTTGATCATGGTGTATGAGCTTTTTGAGGTGTTGCTGAATTCTGTTTGCTAAAATTTTGTTGAGGATTTTTGCATCTATGTTCATCAGTGGTGTTGGCCTATAGTTTTCTATTTTTGTGTTGTCTTTGTCTGGTTTTGGTATCAGGGTGATGGTGGCCTCATAGAATGAGTTTGGGAGTGTTCCTTCCTCTGCAATTTTTTGAAAGCGTTTTAGAAGAATAGGCATTAGTTCTTCTCTAAATCTTTGATAGAATTCTCCTGTGAATCCATCTGGTCCTGGGCTTTTGTTTCTTGGGAGATTTTTTGATCACAACTTCAATTTCAGTGCTTGTAATTTCAGTGCTTGGGTGGTTCATAATTTCTATTTCCTGCTGGTTCAGTCTTGGAAGATTGAACTTTTCTAGGAATCTGTCCATTTCTTCCAGGTTATCCGTTTTATTGCCATATAGTTGTTCACAATAGTCTCCCATAATCCTCTGCATTTCTGCAGTGTCTGTTGCAACCTCTCCTCCCTCATTTCCAACTCTGTTGATTTGATTTCTCTCTCCCTTCTTCCCAATGAGTCTGACCAGAGGCCCGTCAATTCTGTCCATCCTCTTAAAGAACCAGCCTCTAGCTGCATTAAGCCTTAGTATTGTTTCTTTCATCTTTCATTTATCTCTGCTCTGATCCGCATGATCTCCCTCTCTCTACTAATTTCAGTTTTGTTGTTGATGCTTCTGTCCTTTTTCCATTTGTCTCTGATGCAAAGTCAGGTTGTCCATTCAATATTTATCTTGTTTCCTGAGGTAGGATTGCACTGCTATGTCTCCCTCCAAGAACTGTCCCCATCACATCCTATAGGTACTGAGTTATCATATTTTCATTGTCATTTGTTTCTAGAAATTTCTTGTTTTCCCTTTTGCTTTCTTCCACAACCTGTTGGTTATTTCAAAAGGTAATGTTTAATCTCCACGTGTTTGTGTTTTTTTACACTTCCCCTCTTGTAATTGATATCCAGTCCCAGAGTGTTGTGTTCGAAAAAGATGTCTGATACAATTTCAACTCTCTCAAATTTACTGAGGCTTGATTTGTGACCCAAGATGTGGTCTATCCTGGAGAATGTTCCATGTGCACTTGAGAAGAAGGTGTATTCTTCTGCATTTGGATGGAATGTCCTGAGGATATCAATGAGATCCATCTCATCTAATGTATCATTTAAGACTTGTGTTCCTTTATTAACCCTGTGTCTTGACGATCTCTCCATTGGTATGAGAGGGAGGGGTGCTAAACTCTCCTACTATTATTTTGTTACTGTCAATATCTCCTTTCATGTCTGCTAGTGTTTGTCTTATGTAGTGAGGTGCTCCTATGTTGGGTGCATAGATATTTACAATTGTTAGGCCTTCCTCTTGGATTGTTCCCTTGATCATTATGTAGTGTCCTTCCTTATCTCTTGTAATCTTTATTTTAAGGTCTATCTTATCTGATATGAGGATTGCTACTCCAGCTTTCTTTTGCTTCCCATTTGCATGGAATATATTTTTCCATCCTCTCACTTTCAGTCTGTATGCATCTTTAGGTCTGAAATGGGTTTCTTCTAGACAGCATATATATGGGTCTGTTTTTTGTATCCATTCAGCCAGTCTGTGTCTTTTGGTTGAAGCATTTAATCCATTTACATTTAAAGTAATTATTGATATATGTGTTCCTATTGCCATTTTCTTAATTGTTTGGGGTTGATTTGTAGATCTTTTTCTTCTCTTGTATTTCTTGACTGTATAAGTCCCTTTAACATTCATTGGAAAGCTGGTTTGGCGGTATTGAATTCTCTTAACTTTGCTTGTCTGAAAAGCTTTTTATTCCTCCCTCAATTTTGAATGAGATCCTTGCTGGCTACAGTGATCTTGGTTGTAGATTTTCCCCTTTCAGTATTCTAAATATACCCTACCATTCCCTTCTGGCCTGCCGAGTTTCTGCTGAAAGATCAGCTGTTAAATGTATGAGGTTTCCCTTGTATGTTACCTGTTGCTTTTCCCTTGCTGCTTTTAATATTCTTTCTTGGTGTTTAGTCTTTGTTAGTTTGATTAATATGTGTCTTGGCGTGTTTCTCCTTTGGCTTATCCTGTATGGGACTCTGGTCCTCTTGGACTTGATTGACTATTTCCTTTTCCACGCTGGGGACATTTTCAACTATAATGTCTTCAAAAATTTTCTCATACCTTTTCCTTTTCCCTTCTTCTTCTTGGACCCCTATAATTCAAAGGTTGGTGTGTTTGATATGTCCCAGAAGTCTCTGAGACTGTCCTCAGTTCTTTTCATTCTGTTTACTTTATTCTGCTCTTCAGAAGTTATTTCCACCATTTTATCTTCCAGCTCACTGATTCATTCCTCTGCTTCAGATATTCTGCTATTGCTTCCTTCCAGAGTATTTTTAATTTCAGTAATTGTGTTTTTTGTCTCTCTATGTTTATTCTTTGATTCTTCTTTGTTAATTGTTAATTGATTCTTGCATTTTCTCCATTCTGTTTTCAAGGTTTTCGATCATCTTTACTATCGTTATTCTGAATTCTTTTTCAGGTAGTTTGCCTTTTTGTTCTTCATTTATTCAGACTTTTGTGTTTCTAACTTGTTCTTTCATTTGTGTAGTATTTCTCTGCCTATTCATTACATTCTTTTTTAGCTTATTGGGTTTGAGGTCTCCTTTTCCCAGGCATTGAAGCTGAATTCTTTCTTCCTTTTGGTTTCTGCCCTCCTAAGTTTGGTCCAGTGGTTTGTGTAAGCTTCATATAGGATGAGATTTGTGATGAGGGCTTCTTTTTTTTTTTTTTTCTGTTTGCTTGTTTTTTCTCTGATGGGGAAGGCTGAGTGAGGTGTTAATCCTGTCTGCTGATGGTTGGGTTTGTATTTTTGTTTTGTTTGTTGTTTAGACGAGGCATCCTGCACAGTGTGCTACTGGTGGGTTAGTGATGCCAGGTCTTGTGTTCAAGTGGTTTAATTTGTGTTTGATACTCCCTTGGGTTAGTTCTCTGGCAGCCTAGGATCTTGGAGTCAGTGTTCCCACTCCAAAATCTCAGAGCCTGATCTCAATTTTTGTGTGGTTCTATATATTGTTTTCTACTGGCCAGGTGTTTCTGTCTGCTGTCAGCTGGTGTTCTGCATGCACTTCTGTGTCTGATGGCATATTCCAGATGTATCTATGGAGAGAGATGTACTCCACATCCACCTACTAGTCTTCCATCTTCCTTACTACCAATAAAGCATTTACCTTTATAAATTTAAGTCTAAATAGTAACTTCAATTTGCCCCAAATATGTCATTGTTTCACTGTTAACTGAATTATCTTTTGTATTAGTTGTTCAGATTAAATAGATCATTTGATTCATTATATTATTAAGAAACAAAGTGTTTTTAATAAATATATGTTATGTATATAAAATTGATTTTTTTCTTAATACTGTTTTCTCTCAGTTCCTCTCACTATCTTATACAAAGACAATCTTTATTATCGTTTTCTATGACATATGATAATGTTGTAATGTGTTTGTGTTTTTCCATGTGTATAGAAAAAAATGAGCATTAGCTAGATACCTTTATATATATAGCAGTTTATAATAGTGAACATGTTAAAGCATATTTATTTGCAAGTTATTTTTCCTTCGTTCCTTTTCTGTTTCATATACTAATACAACTAATATCCATATAAAAATCTCATATATAATATTAAATAGACATTTATATACATTATATTGTACATATTTTATGTACAGTGTAATAAAACATGATATGGTAAAATGATATGCAGTTTATATATCATAAAATATCAATGTAAATGAAAATATTTGATACTTGGAGATATTATTAAGACCAAATGGACCTTTAGTTGGTTAATTGTTCTGAGAAGGCACTTGGAGAATTTATGATAAAAAATTTTAAACGACTCCTGTGTCTTCAGATTTTACAGTTATTTACTTATGCCATTGCAAGATCATAAATAGAACAGATATAGATTTGAGAGAAGATGGCCATACTGCTGCCACACTCAAAATTGGGTAGTATTTGACTCCCTGATACTGGGAAAGATTGAGATCAGGAGGAGAAGTGGGTGACAGAGGATGAGACAGTTGGACAGCATCACCAACTCAGTGGACATGAGTTTAAGTAAACTATGGGAGATAGTAAAGGACAGGGAAGTCTGGTGTGCTGCTGTCTATAGGACTGCAAAGAGGTGAATAGGACTTAATGACTGAAAAACAATGGCAGCAACCCTAGAAATATGCCATAATTTAAAAAAAAATCTTCAAGAGATTCTCCAGAACATACAGCTCCCTGCTATACATGCATGCACACACGCACACACAATAGTCACTCACACTTCAATTAACAAAACAAAAAGAAATCATTCTGTTGTGGGGAAAAAACAAGAATTAAAAGCACAGCAACAAGATTGAGTGTGTCATTAGGAAGATTGAATTTATTTCTTTTCCCAAAGGGATAAGTATTTTCTATCTTGTTTTGGTTGAGAGTCTCAGAAAGAAGATAATAGTTAAAATGATAATTTTATGGTTTTTTTACCTCCCCTTTATATCCTGGCATCGGATATTTTTAAATTCTTCTTTAAATCTATTTGTATTTATGATTTTCCATTAAAATATATTATGTCAACTATATGACAATATATGAATATGTATATATATGCAGTATAAAATTTTATCTGCTAGATCCTAAGATTTAAAGTGACTCTATGATGTATATATCATGTCCCACAGTAGTTTACAAAAATGTTTATTCTCCTCTCACAAGAAGAATGGAGACACCTTCCCAGTAAAAACTTTAAATAGAGTAAATGGGTTTACTTCCCCCAAAAGTCATTTAAAGTTTGGCAAAAGAATGCTTTCTAATTATCATTTCAATGGTTTTTGTTTGAAACAAAGCAGTTCATAACAGCTTTCATATTGAAAGCTTTAGGAATTCCTAATTTATATACAGACAGCTGAGACAAGTTTGTAATACCAGAACAGTCTCAGTGGAGTTTGTGAGTCACAGGGCTGTCACTTCTGTTTTTCTAAATTTCAAAGTGCTATACCAGGTTACAGAAAAACTGTCATGTGAAAGAGATGCACTCTCTGAGTCAGGGGAAAGAATAAAATAATCCCTCTACTCTCACTCCAAAACACTTCTTTATCTCTAGCTCATCTTTAAATAGCCAGCACCCAGTACTGGAAACCAATAAGAGATCAATAAATGGACTGAGCTGTATGTGATTGGGCTGAGATAACTTATCTGAAAGCCATAAAAAACCATAGTTCATTGCACACAGAGACTGTAAAACGTTTTGCTGCACGTGGTTTAAGTTGCTAAGGGAAAGTGTCATTTAGTACTGCCTTCAAAAAAACAAGAGAGTTCCAGAAAAACATCTATTTCTGCTTTATTGACTATGCCAAAGGCTTTGACTTATTGTGATCCAATGTGGAAAATTCTGAAAGGGATGGGAATACCAGACCACCTGACCTGCCTCTTGCGAAACCTATATGCAGGTAAGGAAGCAAAAGTTAGAACTGGACATGGAACAGCATACTGGTTCCAAATAGGAAAAGGAGTACGTCAAGCCTGTATATTGTCACCCTGCTTATTTAACTTCTATGCAGAGTACATCATGAGAAACGCTGGGCTGGAGGAAGCACAAGCTGGATTCAAGATTGCCAGGAGAAATATCAATAACCTCAGATACGCAGATGACACCACCCTTATGGCAGAAAGTGAAGAGGAAATAAAAAGCCTGTTGATGAAAGTGAAAAAAGAGAGTGGAAAAGTTGGCTTGAAGCTCAACATTCAGAAAACGAAGATCATGGCATCTGGCCCCATCACTTCATGAGAAATAGATGGGGAAACAGTAGAAACAGTGTCAAACTTTATTTTGGGGGGCTGCAAAATCACTGCAGATGGTGATTTCAGCCATGAAATTAAAAGACGCTTACTCCTCTGAAGAAAATTTATGACCAGCTTAGATAGTATATTCAAAAGCAGAGACATTACTTTGCCAACAAAGGTCCGTCTGGTCAAGGCTATGGTTTTTCCAGTGGTCATGTATGAATGTGAGAGTTGGATTCTGAAGAAAGCTGAGTGCCAAAGAATTGATGCTTTTGAACTGTGGTGTTGGAGAAGACTCTTGAGAGTCCCTTGGACTGCAAGGAGATCCAACCAGTCCATTCTGAAGGAGATCAGCCCTGGGGTTTCTTTGGAAGGAATGATTCTAAAGCTGAAGCTCCAGTACTTTGGCCATGTCATACAAAGAGCTGACTCATTGGAAAATACTCTGATGCTGGGAGGAATTGGGGGCAGGAGGAGAAGGGGATGACAGAGGATGAGATGGCTGGATGGCATCAGCAACCCGATGGATGTGAGTTTGAGTGAACTCTGGGAGTTGGTGATGGACAGGGAGGCCTGGCGTGCTGCAATTCATGGGGTTGCAAAGAGTCAGATATGACTGAGTGACTGAGCTGAATTGAACTGAACTGAACTACTTTAGATAGGCAATATGGATGGCCCTGGAGTAAGAGTGACCTGGTTTTGAATCCCACTTCTACCATTCTTATGATCATTGGTAAATAATTTAAATTCTCTGAGCCTCAATTTTCTCACATCAGTGAGAGGAGTAAAAGATGATTTTCCATTGATATCTGCCAGGGTCCAGCCCCGGTGGATCCAGAGAATTCGAAGGTGGGGACAGTATCGGCGTCCTTGGAAAAATACATATTTAATTACAGATATATAGAGAGATTAGAAACGGATAGTGTAGTAGGAAGATTAGTGGAGAAAAAGAGGCTGAATAACTTGGATTACGTGGAATAGCATCCATGCTCCAGATGGGAATTCAGCCAGAAAAAACAGGGAGCAAGAAAGAAACGACATGGGGGAAATCAGTCTTTCTGGAAACTGATCCGATTTCTTTATTTTGGGGTTTGCTTATATACCTTTTGTTACACATAGGGATGAATACAGAGTCAGGTGGGGGTCAGCAGTCCTGGCCTTCATCAACATCAGGTGCTTCACATAAAAAGGTCTTAGGGATTTTATGATCTTTTCTTTCTGATAACCAAAAAACTTATTTTTTCCAAGGGTGTTTTTTCTTAAACTAGGCACCACCCTCCAAATAAAGTTACATTCTTATAGGGTGAGGGTGTAGTGAGTTACAATCAAGAAAGGAATTTATTTAACCCAAGGTTAACATGATTAATCTTAAAGGTTAATACTTATTTCTTCTATATACTTAAAGGTTAATACTTATTTCTCCTATATGCTAGTTACATTCATTATAAGGGCAGGGAACATGGAGATTTAGCAGCAAACATCAGCCCAACAAATGAAAAACCTTTCACCAATGCTCCCCTTAAGATCTATTTAGTCTTAAGATAGTGATAAAGTTATATTTTTACATAGCAAGGACACAATGATTAATAACAAAGTACAGTGATCTATTACAAAAGAGAAAATTCATTAACTCAAAAAGTCTAGTATTGCTAACCTTAAAAACTACTATATTTCCTTTTCTATAGTCCAAATACAGTGATTAATATATTCCCAGGTGCCTAAGGATATGGAGGCCTGGCGGCAATCATTGACTCAACAAGAAGAAAAAGCCCTATGCTAATTAAGACTCTCAAAATGCTCCAAAACTCTCTGTGCTGTTTATGGTTAAGAGATAGTAAACAATCATGTGCGTAGTGGCAGGAGTATGGATAATCCTGTCACACAAGCTAGTCTGTCAGCAGAGAGGTTTGACCTGAGACATCCTTGTCCCACCCAGAGCAGGGAATTAGCAGAAATTATTGACACAACAAATGAAAAACCCTTCACCAATATAATTCCTAACCAACCCACTATACTAATAATTTCTAACTCCCCAAAAGAATTTGCCTTTAGTAAATATAAAATATCTCGTGCCTCTCAGGTTGGGAGGCTGTAAACAATCACATGTGGCTGGACGAACCTATACAGGTGGGCTAGATAACCTTCAGAGGAGTCCGTAAGCTGAAACACTCTTGTCACGCCCAGGAATTTTTATTGCTTTGGAGCTGCACGTTTACTCCTTCTCTGAGAGAAACAGTTATGGGGGAAAGCCCCCCGTAAAGTCAGAGGTGTAGGTGAGAGCATAAAACAGACTCTGGTTTTGGGGTAGATGCTCGGGAACAAGGGGTTTCCTGAGGCTTGATCACACCTTTGCGTATGCCAAGCCTCCTTCATCATGTCCTCATGACCTTTGCCATGGGCGGGGTTCCTCACGCTGGCCCCCTGCAGATATCATTCAGGGATGAGATCTTATTCCTAGAATCTTTGCTTATAAAAGCCTTTCTTCTTGCCAAATCTTTGGAGAAATGAAGGGACTTGATTGACACTTAGCCTCAAAATTGTTAAAACATAATTACTATAGTAGAGGCTGCAAATCTGTCACTTTGACAATGCAAAAGTTGCTTCTGAATATCATTTTAGGACAGAGTATCACTATCACTGTATTCTTTGTGGAGCAATTATTCCTAAATTCCGAATTCAGGACCCAGAAAATTATAGGAATATGCAAATATTCATCTTAACCTAATAAGGAAAAAAGATTATAAAAATGAAATTTTTAAATGAATATATATTTTTAAGTAAGCTTGAAATTTGGAAAATATACCAATATGAACTTATTGTTCCTATAGATTACCTGGTAGGATTACATTGTAAGAGGTTGTAAGAGATGAAATTTAACACTGGAACAGAAAATGGAGACTGTGAAGGCAATTCATGAAAGTAGGATTATACTCATAGCAGAATCAGGGTCTTCCTGAGTTGTGCACATGCACATGCATGCACACACACACACACACACACACACACACACACACACTGCCCCTATATGGAGGGGTGATTTTCAATTCAGAAGCAGTAAATTATGGCTGAGCATTGTGGGCTCCAAGACCAAATCTTTACCTAGTTCTAAATTTATCTGGATTCCTATGTAATTCAAAGACCATCAGATACTAAAGAGGACTGAGCATCAAAATAAGGGCCTTCAATCATATTGTGCCTTCCATTGTCTGTCTAAAATTTCTAAGAATTCCATACAACAAATTAACATCCAATTATGCTTGCTGACCTTCCTAGATTCTTTCCTTTAATTCCAAGATAACCGTTTTTTCTGCCTGTACAACGTATCTGTATATCTTCCAAAGAAGAACGAGGTTGCTCAGTCAGAGGAGCAGTGTTTTTTCCTTAGCTTTCAGCCTCTCAGAATTTTACCCAAAATAAAACAGACATTGTTTTACATAACTGTTAATTGCCCGTACACCACAAAATAAAAAAATTAACTAATCAAAAATTAATATAAAATTAATCAAAGTTTTTTTTAAACATAAGTAAGGTTTTCTTCATGTTTGCACTGTAAACTCATGTTCTGTGCCATGCTAAGTTTGCTTCAGTCATGCCCTACATTTTGCCACCCCATGGACCATAGACTTTCAGTCTCTGTTCACGAGATTCTGCAGACAAGAATACTGGAGTGGGTTGCCATGCCCTCCTCCAGGGAATCTTCCTGACCCAGGGATCAAACCCACGTCTCCTGCTGCTCCTGCACTGCAGGTGGATTCTTTACCACTGAGTCACCATGAAGCCCATAAATTCATGTAGAACTCATGAAAACTCTTCTGGAATGTAATGCTACCATTTCAAAATTATCCAGCTTCTCATACCTCATATATTATGTAGGAAGATTTTGAACCAAAATTTGTGAAATCGTTTCAATCTTATATGTTTTATGCATTCATTCATCAATCATTTTTTAGTGTTTATGGTTCATTTCATTTGACAAAAATTGGGAAAGGATTTGGACACATTAAATGATTTTACTTTTAGCAGAGCAACCACAAGAGAGCTTAAGATAGATGAGTAGTGGATCAATATACTTGTCTTTCCCTGTCTGACTTACTTCACTTAGTTTGACAATCTCTAGGTCCATCCATGTTGCGGGAAATGGCATTATTTCATTCCTTTTTTATGGCTGAGTAATACTCTATTGTATGCACACACACACACACACACACACACATATGAATGACATCTTTATACATTCATCTGTCAATGAACATTTAGGTTCCATGTCTTGGCTATTATAAATACTGCTTCATTAACCATTGAGATGTATGTATGTTTTCAAATTATGGTTTTCTTCAGATATATGCCCAGAAGTGGGATTGCAGGATCATACAGTAGCTCTATTTTTTGTTCTTTAAGGAACCTTTATAATAGTCTCCATAGTGGCTGTATCAATTTACATTCTTATAAAAAATGTAAGAGGGTCCTTTTTCTCCAATCCTCTCCAGCATTTATGTTTTTGTAGAATTTTTGATGATGGCTATTCTGACTGGTGTGAGGTAATACATCATTGTAGTTTTAATTTGTATTTCTCTATTAATTAGTGATATTGAAGATCTTTTCATGTGCTTTTTGGCTATCTGTATGTCTTTGGATAAATGTCTGCTTAGATTTTCTCCAGTGGTTTCTTAGGTCACCTGATTCGTGGCCTAAGAAAATAAATTTATATCTCTAACATTCATATGTTACTATAAACAAAGATATTACTTTATTAAATGTTTCAGATATTCAAGGACATTATAGAAGCCACACTACATTTTTTCCATTTTCCAACTCCCATCAAAATGCTTACTGTTCTCTAGTTAGCTCTCCCTCAGTAGAAACAGGACTCAGCTTGGAGTGATGCTCACCTCCTGTGAACTGTGAACTGCCACCTGTTGATCTCATTTTTAGTTGTTTCACTTGTTCCCACTGGAAAAAAAGAATTACAATCAGCCTGGAACTCAAAATAAAATAATTATATAATAAGTGATTTCAGAAATAAAAACTTAACTTTTAACATAATAGATGTGTAAGATACACACCTATTAGAATGACTAAAATTTAAAAATATAAAATGTGTTATGATGTCTAAAATAAGGATTATAAGAAAAAAATTATGAGAGAGCAAGATGGCAGAGGAATAGGTAGACGTGGTGTACATCTCTTCCCATGGATACATCAGGAATATACCTTCAGACACAGAAGTGCATGCAGAACACCAGCTGAGAGCAGACAGGAGTATCTGACCAGTGGAAAAGAACATATAGAACCATGTAAAACTCGGTAGGATGAAGGAACTAGGGGGAAAAACAGGAATGTTAGTAGGACTGGACCTGCCCTTGCTGGGTAGAGGAACTGAGGCAGGGTCTGATCCCCACATCAGAGCAATTATCTGAATCAGAGGAGAAACATTTAAGACTGAGAGTAAACAACTGATCTGTGGCAGCCTCAATGGAATGAGAATCAGACAGTCCTTGTAGCACTCATACATGGCGTGGACAAGTATGTAGGTCCCCTGGAAGGCACAGCAGCTGGGAGCTGGAGTTTAGGGATTGTGGAGCAATCCCAGGGTGAGGGTTGCTTTTGACTGCAGAGAGACGAATCAAGGGGATGTGAGAGAGGAGATTATGGTGGGATATGCCTGTGGAGGAAAGCTGGGCAGCCATGGAAGCAAGGTGATACTGCTGAGTCATGTGTAGGGGGTGGGGCCAGTACCATAGCCTCTCTCTCCCCACACACCAGCATGGACAGCTGAACAATAGAGAGGCTGGCCCATCAAATGCCTGACATAATGAACTACAGAGTGGGACCCCACCGAGGCTGCTCCTTTAAGTGCCTGATGCACCAATCTACAGAGTAGGACCCTAGCCAGGGGTGGGCCCTCTATGTGTCTGACATGCCAAACAACAGAGAAGGACCCTAGGCAAGGAGCCCTCTAAGTGCCTGAATGGGCAGAGCTACAAAGAAAGACTGGCCAAAGAGGCTTTCTGATTGCCAGCTACAGGAGGATTGAAAAAGACTCTGTTAGGATCATAACTCATGGGGAAGAGGCAATCCGTGTCCCTGCACACTTTGTGCCACCAGGATCCCTGCAAGCTAAGTAACTCTTCTACCTTCACACTCAACTCTCACTGGGGCAAAACTGCCATAGGCAAAAAAAAAAAAAATCTTGCATCTATGCATGCAGGGTTGCTATGGTCCTGTCCAACTCTTTGCAACCTTGTAGAATGTGGCCTGCCAGGCTTCTCTGTCAGAGGATTTTTCCAGGCAAGAATACTGGAGGGTATTGGCCAATACTGGTTGCCATACCTTTCCACAGAACTATATTTCCTGCTGTCCTAGCCGTCAACTCCCCTGAGTACCTGGTGCTGCCAGAACCCCTGCAACCCAAGCAGCTGCACCACCTCCATACCTGGTCCTCACAGGGGTAAACCCAAGTCTTCCAGGGCAGACTCAGGAGCAAACTCCAGTGGACAACCCATATGCAGAGGTGGAAATAAAACCATGATTGAAACCCAAGGGGAGTGTGGCTAAGGAAGAAGACCCAAAAGTTTCCCACCAGCTGCACAAGCAGCAGATTCAATCCACATGATCTACTGGGCAGACTCTGTCTATTGAATATATAAGGACATTGAGAGCTCCCACAAAAGAAAACACTCTAGTTCTGATAGCTGTGGACGTTGGAGTCAAGAACACACAGGAGTAAGACCAGATTAGAATCTGAGCTGCCCCAAAACAGATCCAGAAATCAGCACAGTGTTGGAGGGCATTCAAGGGAGATGAGGTAGACTATGACTTTCAGCAAGGGAAAGGACATGACAACAGTGACTCAAGAAACACATTTATTATTCTTATGTTTTGTTTGCTCTGTAGATTCTTTTGGATTATCTTTTTCTTTTTTATTCTATTTTTTCTTCTGTTTTAGGTGTTGATTTTATTGGCACTGTGAAATCTAGATAAGCATATAAGCTTTATTTTTTTCCTCAGTAACTCTTTTTTTTTTTTTTAATTTTTTGTTAGAAGCGTCTGCCTCTACATTGGGCTTTTGCAGTTCTGTGGATATTTCCTGTTTGTTGTTTTTTTTTCCCCCCTTGTATTTTTTTTTAACCTACTATTATTTTTTCTACACTTATTCCTTTGTTTTCTTTTCTGATTGTTCTTTTCTCCTTGCAGTTAATCTTTAATGTATATAAATCTTCTGTATATACCTCTATTTAACTTTACATATCTCTTCTCTTTCTTTCATTTCCTTCCTTTCCTGTCAGCATATTTGTTAGTTTTGCTTTCACTGCTTTATTTCCCACTTGGCACCTGGCTTCAGTATTGTTTTCTAGCTTGTGCTTTAGTTAATTTTGTTCTTAACTTGTAAATATAATTTTTTATTTCCTTTGTTCACCAGGTCAAACTACTGTACTTTATTTTAGTTTTGATTTGCATATTGGTGCATATGTACATATGTATACTCCATTATTATAATTATTATTTGTCTGATTTTGTAACTGCCATTTGTCTTGGCTTCATCTTGGGTTTCTCATTTTGGTTATTTGTTTTCATATCACTTAATGCCATAAAACACCACATGTGGAATCTTCGTTCCTGAATAGAGATCAAGCCCTGAGACTTAGGAGTGTGAGCACTAAATTCAACACCCTAGGCTACCAGAGAACTAACCCAAGGGAGTATCAAATAGTGAGCACTAACACAAAGGAAACCACTTGAACACAAGACCTGGCATCACTAACCCACCAGTAGCACACTGTGCAGGACGCCTCGTCTAAACAACAAACAAAACAAAAATACAAACCCAACCATCAGCAGACAGGATTAACACCTCACTCAGCCTTCCCCATCAGAGGAAAAACAAGCAAACAGAAAAAAAACCAACCTCACCACAAATCTCAACCTATATGAAGCTTATACAAACCACTGGATCAAACTTAGGAGGGCAGAAACCAAAAGGAAGGAAGAAAATTAAGCCTCAATGCCTGGGAAAAGGAGACCTCAAATCCAATAAGTTAAAAAACAATGGAATGAAAAGGCAGATAAATACTACACAAATGAAGGAACAAGTTAGAAACACAGAAGTCTGAATAAATGAAGAACAAAAAGGCAAACTACCTGGAAAAGAATTCAGAATAATGATAGTAAAGATGATCGAAAACCTTGAAAACACAATGGAGAAAATGCAAGAATCAGTTAACACTAACAAAGACGAATCAAAGAATAAACATATAGAGACAAACAACACAATTACTGAAACTAAAAATACTCTGGAAGGAATCAATAGCAGAATATCTGAAGCAGAAGAACGAATTAGTGAGCTGGAAGATAAAATGGTGGAAATAACTTCTGAAGAGCAGAATAAAGTAAACAGAATGAAAAGAACTGAGGACAGTCTCAGAGACCTCTGAGACAATATCAAACACACCAACCTTTGAATTATAGGGGTCCAAGAAGAAGGGAAAAGGAGAGGGTATGAGAAAATTTTTGAAGACATTATAGTTGAAAATGTCCCCAGCGTGGAAAAGGAAATAGTCAATCAATTCCAAGAGGTCCAGAGTCCCATACAGGATAAGCCAAAGGAGAAACACACCAAGACACATATTGATCAAACTAACAAAGACTAAACACCGAGAAAGAATATTAAAAGCAGCAAGGGAAAAGCAACAGGTAATATACAAGGGAAACCTCATACGTTTAACAGCTTATCAGCATAAACTCGGCAGACTAGAAGGGAATGGTAGGGTATATTTAGAGTACTGAAAGGGGAAAATCTACAACCAAGATCACTGTAGCCAGCAAGGATCTCATTCAAAATTGAGGGAGGAATAAAAAGCTTTTCAGACAAGCAAAGTTAAGAGAATTCAATACCACCAAACCAGCTTTCCAATGAATGTTAAAGGGACTTATACAGTCAAGAAATACAAGAGAAGAAAAAGATCTACAAATCAATCCCAAACAATTAAGAAAATGGCAATAGGAACACATATATCAATAATACTTTAAATGTAAATGGATTAAATGCTTCAACCAAAAGACACAGACTGGCTGAATGGATACAAAAAACAGACCCATATATATGCTGTCTAGAAGAAACCCACTACAGACCTAAAGACACATACATATTGAAAGTGAGAGGATGGAAAAATATATTCCATGCAAATGGGAAGCAAAAGAAAGCTGGAGTAGCAATCCTCATATCAGACAAGATAGACCTTAAAATAAAGATTACAAGAGATAAGGAAGGACACTACATAATGATCAAGGGAACAATCCAAGAGGAAGACCTAACAATTGTAAATATCTATGCACCCAACATAGGAGCACCTCACTACATAAGACAAACACTAGCAGACATGAAAGGAGATATTGACAGTAACAAAATAATAGTAGGAGAGTTTAGCACCCCTCCCTCTCATACCAATGGAGAGATCGTCAAGACACAGGGTTAATAAAGGAACACAAGTCTTAAATGATACATTAGATGAGATGGATCTCATTGATATCCTCAGGACATTCCATCCAAATGCAGAAGAATACACCTTCTTCTCAAGTGCACATGGAACATTCTCCAGGATAGACCACATCTTGGGTCACAAATCAAGCCTCAGTAAATTTGAGAGAGTTGAAATTGTATCAGACATCTTTTTCGAACACAACACTCTGGGACTGGATATCAATTACAAGAGGGGAAGTGTAAAAAAACACAAACACGTGGAGATTAAACATTACCTTTTGAAATAACCAACAGGTTGCTGAAGAAATCAAAAGGGGAAACAAGAAATTTCTAGAAATTAATGAAAATATGATAACTCAGTACCTATAGGATGTGATGGGGACAGTTCTTGGAGGGAGACTTATAGCAGTGCAATCCTACCTCAGGAAACAAGATAAATATTGAATGGACAGCTTGACTTTGCATCCAAGACAAATGGAAAAAGGACAGAAGCATCAAAAACAAAACCAAAATTAATAGAGAGAAGTAGATCATGAGGACCAGAGCAGAGATAAATGAAAGATGAAAGAAACAATACTAAGGTTTAATGCAGCTAGAGGCTGGTTCTTTGAGAGGATGGACAGAATTGACGGGCCTCTGGTCAGACTCATTGGGAAGAAGGGAGAGAGAAATTAAATCAACAGGGTTGGAAATGAGGGAAGAGAGGTTGCAACAGACACTGCAGAATGCAGAGGATTATGGGAGACTATTGTGAACAACTATATGGCAATAAAATGGATAACCTGGAAGAAATCGGCAGATTCCTAGAAAAGTTCAATCTTCCAAGACTGAACCAGCAGGAAATAGAAATTATGAACCACCCAAGCACTGAAATTGAAGTTGTGATCAAAAAATCTCCCAAGAAACAAAAGCCCAGGACCAGATGGATTCACAGGAGAATTCTATCAAAGATTTAGAGAAGAACTAATGCCTATTCTTCTAAAATGCTTTCAAAAAATTGCAGAGGAAGGAACACTCCCAAACTCATTCTATGAGGCCACCATCACCCTGATACCAAAACCAGACAAAGACAACACAAAAATAGAAAACTATAGGCCAACACCACTGATGAACATAGATGTAAAAATCCTCAACAAAATTTTAGCAAACAGAATTCAGCAACACCTCAAGAAGCTCATACACCATGATCAAGTTGTGTTCATTCCAGGAATGCAAGGATTCTTCAATATATGCAAAGAAATCAGTGTGATACAGCATACTAAAAAATTGAAAGATAAAAACCATATGATTATCTCAATAGATGCAGAAAAAGCCTTTGACAAAATTCAGCACCCATTTATGATTAAAACTCTTCAACAAATGGGTGTAGAAGGAACCTACTTCAACATAGTAAAGGCCATATATGATAAGCCTACAGCAAATATTATCCTCAATGGTGAAAAACTGAAAGCATTCCCCCTAAGGTCAGGAACAAGACAAGGGTGTCCACTTTCACCACTATTATTCAGCATAGTACAGGAAGTCCTAGCTACAGCAATCAAAGAAAAAGAGAAACAAAAGGAATCCAGATCAGAAAAGAAGAAGTAAAGCTGTCACCGTTTGCAAGTGACATGAAACTGTACGTAGAAAACCCTAAAGGCAGTATCAGAAAATTACTAGAGCTAATCATTGAATTTAGCAAAGTTGCAAGATACACAATCAATACACAGAAATCCCTTGCATTTCTACATGCTAACAATGAAAAATCAGAAAGGGAAATTAAAGAATCAATCGCACTCACCACTGCAGCAAAAATAATAAAATATCTAGGAATAAACTCACCTAAGGAGATAAAAGAACTGTACACATAAAATTATAAGACACTGATGAAAGAAATCAAAGATTACATAAACAGATGGAGAGATATTCCATGTTCCTGGGTGGGAAGAATTGATATTTTGAAAATGACTATACTACCAAATGCAATCTACAGATTCAATGTGATCCCTATCAAATTACCAATGGCATTTTCACCAAACTAGAACAAAAAATTTCACCATTCATATGGAGACACAAAAGACCCTGAATAGCAAGAGCAGTCTTAAGAAAGAAGATTGGAACTGGAGTAATCAATCTTCCCAACTTCAGATTATACTATAAAGCTACAGTCATCAAAACAGTATGGCACTGGCACAAAAAGAGAAATATAGATCTATGGAACAAACTAGAGAGCCAAGAAATAAACCCATGCACCTATGGGTACCTTGCTTTTGACCAAGGAAACAAGAATATACAATGGGGCAAAGGCAGCCTCTTCAATAAATGGTGCTGCGAAAACTGGACTGCTACATGTAAAAAAATGAGATTAGAATACTTCCTAACACCATACAAAAAGATGAACTCAAAATGGATTAAAGACCTAAATGTACCCAGAAACTATAACAATTTTAGAAAAAAACATAGAATACTCAATTACATTAATCAAAGCAAGAGCTTCTATAATCTACCACCTAGAGTAATGGACATAAAAACAAAAGTAAACAAATGGGACCTGATTAAACTTAAAAGCTTTTGCACAGCAGAGGAAACTAGAAGTAAAGTGAAAAGAAAACCCTCATTATGGGAGAAAATAAGAGCAAATAAAACAACTGATGAAGGATTAATTTCCAAAATATACAAGCAGCTCATACAGCTCAATACCAGAAAATCAACCCAATCAAAAAGTGCAAAAATGACCTAAAGACATTTCTCCAAAGAAGACATACAGGTGGCTAACAAACACATGAAAAGATGATCAACATTGCTCATTATTAGAGAAACGCAAATCAAAACTACAATGAGTTGTCATCTCACACTGGTCAGATCGGCCAGCATCAAATTGTATACAAACAATAAATGCTGGAGAGCATGTGGAGAAAAGGGAACGCTCTTGCCCTGTTGGTGGGAATGTAAATTGATACAGCCACTATGGAAGACGGTATGGAGACTCCTTAAAAAAAAAAAAAAAGCCAGGAATAAAACTACCTTATGACCTAGCAATCCCACCCCTAGGCATGTATCCTGAGGAAGCCACAATTGAGAAAGACACATGTATCCCTTTGTTCATTGCAGCACTATTTATAATAGCTGGAACATGGAAGAAACCTAGATATCCATCAACAGATGAATGGATATAGAAGTTGCCACCAACCTACACAATGGAGTATTCAGTTCAGTTCAGTTCAGTCGCTCAGTCGTGTCCGACTCTTTGCAACCCCATGAATCACAGCACGCCAGGCCTCCCTGTCCATCACGATCTCCCAAAGCTCACTCAGACTCACGTTTTCGAGTCAGTGATGCCATTCATCCAGCCATCACATCCTCTGTCATCCCCTTCTCCTCCTGCCCCCAATCCCTCCCAATATCAGAGTCTTTTCCAATGAGTCAACTCTTCGCATCAGGTGGCCAAAGTACTGGAGTTTCAGCTTTAGCATCATTCCTTCCAAGGAAACCCCAGGATTGATCTCCTTCAGAATGGACTGGTTGGATCTCCTTGCAGTCCAAGGGACTGTCAAGAGTCTTCTCCAACACCACAGTTCAAAAGCGTCAATTCTTTGGCACTCAGCCTTCTTCACAGTCCAACTCTCACATCCATACATGACCACAGGAAAAATCATAGCCTTGACTAGACGGATCTTAGTCGGCAAAGTAATATCTCTGCTTTTGAATATTACTCAGGCATAAAAAGGAGAGCCTCTGGGTCAGTTCTAATGAGGTGGATGAACCTAGAATCTATTATACAGAGAGAAGTAAGTCAGAAAGAGAAAGGTAAATATCATCTTCTAACGCATATATACGGAACCTAGAAATATCATACTGAAGAATTTACTTACAGGGCAGCAATGGAGAAACACACATAGAGAATAGACTTATGGTTATTGGGAGAGGGGAGGAGAGGGGGAGATATATGGAAAGAGTAACATGGAAACTAGCATTACCATATGTAAAATTGATAGCCAACGGGAATTTGCTGTATGGCTCAGAAGACTCAAACCGGGACTCTGTATCAACCTAGAAGGGTGAAGTGGGGAGGGAGATGGGAGGGAAGTTCAAAAGGGAGGGGATATGTGTATACCTATGGCTTTATATGTATACCTATACCAATTAAAAATGAATAAATTATAAAAATTTATCAATACCTTATAGTTTGAAGATGGGAATATAAAACAATATATATGTTTAGTTTTTTAAATTAATCAAAATTGATTTAAATATATATACATACATATAACCTATGTCCCAGTAATTCAACTTGTAGGTATTTATTCCATATCTGTGAATCAAGATGTATATGCTAATTTTCATAATAGTTTTATCCACAGTAAGAAAGAAATTGGAAATAATTCAGACTTCCATCGACAGACAAATGATAAAGTAAGTGATGGTTTTGAAGTACTATTCAGGAATGAAAATGAATAAACTACTTATACCAATAACAGCAAAACTCTCCAGGAAAATTATGCTGAGTAAAACATTTCACACATAAAATATAAGTTACCATCTTGATCGTGTGACCATATGTTCTCAATTGTGTCAGACTGTTTGCAATCCTATGGACTGTAGCCCACCATGCCCCCCTGTCCATGGGATTTTCCAGGCGAGAATACTGGAGTGGTTTGCCATTTCCTCCTCCAGGGGCTCTTCCCAACTCAGGGAACCTACCATAAATAACCATTTATGTGAAATTCTAGAGGCTGTAGAATTTATAATGGCAGAAAGTAAATTGTTGGTTATCTACACCATGCACTTAGGGTAAGTGGCTTCAAGGGGACAGAAAAAACTTTTTAAAGTGATGGTAATATTTTGCATTTTTATGGCAGTTACATGAGTGTATACATTGCAAATGGCTACATTTTATGGTACATGTATTATATACCTAAAAATACATACATTTATCTGATTTTTCATAGCTGGGATTTTTGTTTGAATTTTTTGTAGCATTTTTTTCAGTCATCATCTCTATTAAAGTAATTAAAAAATCTGAAAACCAAGCATATGAATTCAACTTGCAGAAGTCATTTATAATTGAAAAAAATATATATTCTTAGGTATTGCTAGGGCTTTTCTGGTAGCTTAGCTGGTAAAGAACGTGCCTGCAATGTGGGAGACCTGGGTTCAGTCCCTAGGTTGGAAAGATCCCCTGAAAAATGGAAAGGCTACCCACTCTTAACTATTCTGGCCTGGAGAACTGCATGGACTGTATAGCCCATGGGGTTGCAAAGAGACAGACACAACGGAGTGACTGAACAACAGCAAAACAGTACCAAAGAGAAGGATAGTAAACAAAAATAAGGTTAAAATGGCATCGTGATATCTGATCTCAAGTTCCAACATGAAGAGCAAATCATGTTAAACTGCTGATGATATTTTCAAACGAGTTTCAAATTTTCCTAAATTAGTGATACTTAGAGAAGAGAAAGTCACTCAGTCGTGTCTAACTCTTGCAAACCCATGGACTGCAGCACACCAGTCTTCCCAGTGCTTCGCCATCTCCCGGAGCTTGCTCAAACTCATGTCCAATGAGTCAGTGATGCCATCCAACCATCTCATTTACATTTCAGTTACAATTCAACTAATTTTTCCTAAAGTGAAACTGAAAGTAAAGTTGTTCATTTGTGTCCAACACTTTGTAACCCCATGAACTATACAGTCCATGGAATTCTCCAGGCCAGAATACTGAAGTGGGTAGACTTTCCCTTCTAAAGGGCATCTTCCCAACCCAGGGATCCAACTGGTGTCTCCTGCATTACAGGTGGATTCTTCACCAATTGAGCTATCAGGGAAGTCCATAATTTTTGCTAGGGTAATGTGAACAAATGTGTTGTAAGTTCTTTTGTTAACATATAGGACTTCCCTAGTGGCTCAGATGGTAAAGAATTTGCCTGCAATGTGGAAGACCTGAGTTTGATCCCTGGATAGGGAAGATCCCTTGGAGAAGGGAATGGCTACCCACTCCAGTATTCTTTCATGGAGAATACCATAGACAGAGGAACCTGGTGAGCTATGGTCTATGGAATTGCAAAGAGTAAGACACGACTGAGCAACTAACACTTTCACTTTTTCACTTTCAATGCTTAGTGTGTGAACCAAAAAGACACTACACTGGCAAAATAGTTTAGAACTGTTTGCTTTCTTACAGAGCACAACCCATATTTTGTTTACTTGATGGCACTAAGAAACTTTAAAAAGTTGGAAAATAAAGTTGAAGAAACCAATAATAATTTGAGAATAAAATAGAGTCCAAATCAATTAACAAACAGAAGATTAATAGAAGCTTCAAATGTTTTTAAAAAATTAATGAAAAGAGGGCACAAGTCTGAATTCTTTTTTATACCATATTTACAATTAAATCCTTTTACATTCCTGTACTACTGGAAATCAACTCAATTTCCTCTTTACTTCTGATTTGTTGTTTTTAGACTTCCCAATAGTAATATAATGCAAACTATGTATGCAATGGTGTATTTTCTACTGGTAACATGGAGTAAAAGAAAAGGGAAAAAGTGAAATTAATTTTAATTGTATAATATTTAATTCAGTATATTTAAAATATTGTTTGATTATATAATGAATACAAAATTTTATTAATGAGATATTTTATATTCCTGATATATCTTATAACTTCTTAGTCTATTTTACATTTATAGAATACTTCAATTTGGGCTGCTAGTGATATTTCAATTTCTCAAGAGCCACATTTGGCTAGTGGTTGCCATAATAAGGGACTTCCCTGGTGGCTCAGAGGATAAAGCATCTGCCTGCAATGCAGGAGACACGGGTTTGATCCCTGGGTTGGGAAGATCCCCTGGAAAAGGAAATGGCAACCCACTCCAGTATTCTTGCCTGGAGAATCCCATGGGCAGAGGAGTCTGGCAGGCTACAGTCCACAGGGTTGCAAAGAGTTGAATAAACACTGCATTTTTTTTTTAAGTTATAACAAGAGTCCATTATAAGAACATATATATATATACAAAATATTATATACTTTTTAAAGTTTCATATTGTGATATGAATTGGTCATTTGCCCTCCAAGTAACTAACAGTTCAATGAAAGTGAAAGTGTCACTCAGTCCTGTCTGACTTTGCCATCCCATGGACTGAAGCCAGCTGGGCTCCTCTGAACATGGAATTCTGCAGGCAAGAATACTGAAGTGGGTTGCATACCCTCCTTCAGGGAATCTTCCTAACCCAGGGATCAAACCCAGCTCTCCTGCATTACAGGCAGATTCTAAATGTTTACTCTGTACAGAATCTGTTATATTTCTCAAATTCGATAGCTTTCTCTCTACTTAATTTTTCCTTTGACACAGTTTTGAAAAGGGATTCTTGAGTTAAAGTTAGCTCATTTGGAAATATTTATTTACTTCCTTTCATATACAATGTACAGATTATTACCATACATGTTTCTTTTTTATATGCAAACACTCACTTAAAAGGCACTAGCTTCTAAAGTCCACAGCAACCTTTAGGAGCTAGTGCATTTTGAGTGAGTGTATGCATATTAAAAATAAACAAAACATGGTTAAAAAATGATACAATCAGGATGTGGTTATGAACTGTCAAAATATAATTGAAGAAGCCATTAGGCAAAGCTACAGAGAAAGCAACCTTTCATATAGACCTAGAAGAAAGGGTTTAGCATGAGTAAAGGCAAAATAGTGAAAAGTTCATTGTAAGTAGTATAGCCCAATAATTTTAACAATGCCTGTTGTATGCTTACTTCCCAGGTGGTAAAGAATCTGCCTACCAATGGAGGAGACATGGATTCAATCCCTGGGTGGGAAAGATCTGCTGGAGAAGGTAATGGCAATCCACTGGAGTTTTCTGGCCAGGAAAAATCCCATGACAGAGGAGCTTGATGGGCTACGGTCCATGGGGTCACAAAGAGTTGGCCATGATTCAGGGACTGAGCACACGCATACACTTACTGAGGCTCTTTTATGTGATCTTACTTCATTTAGCTCCTGGAAAAACTCTCCCAGGTGAAATATGATTTTACCTTCATGTTTCCAATAATGGAGCTTAGACAAAATGAATAGCCCCCTAGGACATACAACTAGTAAACTGAACCAGGTGTAAAGTTACATAGAATTATTTCAGAGACAATAGTCCTTGCATTACTGTGGGACTGTTGTGATGGCTCCCATAAATGACATGCAGACATGCTGTGATCCCCATCATTTCATTCTTCTAAGAGAATCTGATGCCAGCTGTCTTTTCAGTTGTTGTTTGAGTTGATTGTTAATCAAGCAACAAAGACCTGCAGACTGACAGCTGCAGTCTGGAAGAGAGAGATAAATGTGTTTTTAAGTACAGAAGTGACAAAGCCTTAGAGTGAAATAAGTTTGCCAGCAGGGTAGGTTTATATTGGCAAAGGAAAGGGACAGCACAATCAAAAAGATAACAAAGAAGACTTAATGGCAAGACTGAAGTCATAGTGATAATAAACAAAGCTGATCAATGAAAATAATGATAAATGGGAGTTCCCTGGTGGTACAATGGTTAAGAATCCACCTTCCAGTGCAGGGGACACAGGTCCAATCCCTGGTCCAAGAAGATCCCACATGCCACACAGGACTACTAAACCCCCCTACCACAACTACTTAGCCTGCATGCCACAATTACTTAGCCTACACACCACAACTAGAGAACCCAAGTGCCACAACTACATGCCCACATGCTCTGGAGCCTGTGTGCCACAACTAGAGAAAAGCCCACACACCACAATGAAAGATCCCACGTGCCACAACTAAGAGCTGACACAGCCAAAACTAACTAAATAAACAAATATTAAAAGTAAAGAATCCTAGGCATTAAACCAGTTTCAGTAACCAGATATGTTTAAAAAAAAAAAAGAAAGCAATGATAAGGGAAAAAAATAAAACTGATAAATGAAAGTGAGGAGAATCACTGAAGATAAGGGAAGAGTTTGTAAAGTTAAACAGTTCAACAGTTCATGGAAATGCTACCATGGAAATGCTGTTTTATTTTTCTGTGTGAGGTTCTATGTAGAATCATCTACTGAATATGATAACAGAGGTGGCAGAGATATATTTGACAATAATGTGGGAGTTTAAAATAGCTCCTTGAAATTTTGAAAAAGTGGATAAGGTAATGTTAAGACTTTCAAGTCGTGTAAGATATTGATACAATCCCAGATTGCCAGATACAGTCTGTAAGCTGTGTGAATTCTCCTCAGATGTCTTCTTGCCAGTTGCTGGTGTCATTGGAACAATGATGGAAGAAAGCTGATAATAGTGACATGGGAGTAGTTGAGGTTATAAATCATGAAATGTATAATTTACAAGAATAAAAATGAAATTAGGTGGGGATTGATGGAGAAAAGATAGTAGGTGTCAATGAGGGAAAAAATCCACTTCACCCATTTGATGAGCCAGACCCCACTGGACCTTCCTTCCCTTGGAAGAAAAATCAGTGTAAAATGTATGCAGAAACAAGAAAATAGGAAAGAAAAATGTAATTTAAATTCCCAAGATAGAGTCCACATTAAAAAACAATGAAATTACAAATTTTCAAATTCAAACAGAAAATGATCTGAAATAAAGTTTTCCCAATACTATCACACTAATATTTTATTTCAATAGAAAAATTATCTCCCTGTGGTTAGTAGAAAGTGATTTTAATTTTGAACATGTAAGAACTACTTGATGGACATATATTTCAAGCTTATTACTTTTCAAAGAACTTGTCTGATTTCATTAATAAAATCCAACATACGCTGAAATGATCAATGCTTCTTATTCATCTCTATTAGTACTTCTATTTGCTTAGTAAAATATGTAAAATTAATAGCTCATAATTTTTCTCAAACCTTTTCTGTGTAAGTTATCAGGACTTTATTTCCAGTCCCTGGTGACTTGGTTTCTGTCAGTCTGGTAGGGTTTTATAAGTTTTAATGGACAGTGACATTTATCTTTATAATCCTAAAACTAATTGCAGTCCCAGTTTTGCACAAAATCATGAAAAACAGGAGTTTCATAAACATGTTCAACATTTTAGTTACTGCTAAATAAAGTAAATTTCTCATTTTATATAGGGCAAACGCACATTAAAAAGTACTGACTCGAAAAGCCACTCACATGTGAATACAAAAGTTTAGTTCAGCCGCTCAGTTGTGTCTGACTCTTTGTGACCCCATGAATTGCAGCACGCCAGGCCTC
This sequence comes from Ovis canadensis, assembly GCF_042477335.2. NCBI lineage: Eukaryota > Metazoa > Chordata > Mammalia > Artiodactyla > Bovidae > Ovis > Ovis canadensis. Next base: position 28,757,206 of record NC_091269.1, on the reverse strand, counting down.
CCTGTCCATCACCAACTCCCAGAGTTCACCCAAACTCATGCCCATCAAGTAGGTGATGCCATCCAGCCATCTCATCCTCTGTCGTCCCCTTCTCCTCCTGCCCCCAATCCCTCCCAGCATCACAGTCTTTTCCAATGAGTCGGCTCTTCCCATGAGATGGCCAATGTATTGGAGTTTCAGCTTTAGCATCAGTCCTTCCGAAGAATACTCAGGACTGATCTCCTTTAGAATGGACTGGTTGGATCTCCTTGCAGTCCAAGGGACTCTCAAGAGTCTTCTCCAACACCACAGCTCAAAAGCATCAATTCTTCGGTGCTCAACTTTCTTCACAGCCAACTCTCACATCCATAGATGACCACTGGAAAAACCATAGCCTTGACTAGACAGACCTTTGTTGGCAAAGTAATGTCTCTGCTTTTGCTAGAATACAAAAGAAATTCTCTTAAAAAATTTTTTTTAAGAGAAAATGTTTCAAGAGTTTAAAATGCTGTTTGGAAGACTAGATCAGAAAATTTTAACTCTTAAGAACACTTTTTGTATTCAGCACAAAGAATTAATGAGAACAAACTGCGTAGCACAAGGAGTTCTACTCAATGCTCTGTGGTGACCTAAATGGAAAAGAAATCCAAGGAAGAAGGGATATATGTGTATATGTAACTGATTTACTTTGCTGTACAGAAGAAACTAACACAGCATTGTAAAGCAACTGTACCCCAATTTAAAAAAAAATTTTATTGTTTAACTTTCATGTAAATATACATACATTTAAGCAGTCAGTCCCATATACATACAGAAAACCAAATTATATTACCTTATAACTGGAGAAGGGCAAGGCAATCCACTCCAGTATTCTTCCTGGAGAATCCCATGGACAGAGGAGCCTGGTGAGCTACAATCCATGCGATCACAACTGAGTGACTACACTTTATAACTGAACATAACTATAGAATAGGGAGGGCTTCCCTGGTGTCTCAGAGGTTAAAGAATCCACCTGCATGGTTGGAGACCTAGGCTCTATCCCTGGGTAGGAAGATCCCCTTGGAGAAGAGAATAGCAACTCACTCCAGTATTCTTATCTGGAAAATTCTAAGGACAGAGGAGCCTGGCAGGCTACAGTCCATGGGGTGGCAAAGAGTCAGACATGACTAAGCATGAGGATAGAGTGAGAAAGTATTTTGTGGCCCTTATGGCCTTTTTGAACATAAAGTTCAATCCTTAAAAGAGGAAAAATTGAAAAATATTCATATAAATATTTATTATTTTTATTCTTCTTGCAGCAGATTTGACCACACTATGGTGATTTTGGTCATTCTTGCACTGTCACTTTGAATTTCAAATCTTCCATATTTTGATGTCACTGATGAGGGAGTAGTAGAAAAAGAATCTAGTTGGGAAAATCAGGACATATGTGAATTACCCAGATATGAAACTTAGTTATTTGTATACAATTTTAAATGGATTTTTTTTCAAGTTATAAAAGATATATTGTTCTTAAGTGTGTGTCTTGGGTTAGATTCTCCAAGATGTTGAGATGAGGAAATTATTACAGTGTTTTGTTTGGCAAGTGATTCCCAAGAGGGAAAGGGAAGGGCAGTAACCTGTCAAGCCAGGTACTACTCTGAACAACTGGAGCTCAATACCACTGAGAATTCTGGGAAAAGGAGAGCTCATGCCTTGGAGGAATCTTTGGTGAGTGATGAAGACACTGGAGTTTTGATCAATCAGTTCAACATCTTTTTTTAGTTGAGACCCAGTTCCAGAATTAGATCTCTGGCACTAACAGTTTCCCCTGTGCTCAAGGGCAGCTTGTTCCTGAAAATTAGAAAAATAAAAAATTTCAGTCAGTGTTGTGTGCAGGTGTTTTCAGCCAAGCCTTCAGCTTTGAAGAGTGTGCTAAGGGGCCAGAAGCCAAGTACCTATAGCATCTGTTACAGGCCACACTTTGTACTACTCAGATCCATCGATGACCCCTGCTAAGCCCCCTTGATTTCTCTCTGAAAGGTTTCCTATTAATGGCTTATTAAAGTTCCAGAAAAATGGCTTGTAATATGAAAGATAGTAGATTCTAAGAATGAATTTTAATAGCCATGATCTCCATGTTCTATCAGCCATTCTAAATTTCTTTTCCAACTTTCAGCACTGCTTGACATCATGGACTCCAATTGTGCCCTCCGAATGTTACACCATTTATACGCACAGTACCTAAGTTTGAAGCTGGCTGAAGGTAGAGGTTGGATGACCTTCTATACTCAAGCCATTCTATCCACGTGATTGTTCAGTGGCTCCACTGTGGGGGACACTTTCTGGTGGACATTGATGGGAAGTATAAAGAGCCACACATTTTCCCCCCACTCCCATGGCTCCACGTACATGTCTATTCTCAGTTTTCCTTATTTCCAGTCTTACAATCTTGTTCTTTTAGACCCTAGTCAATTGAGCCAAAGCAATTTACCCCTGCCCAAGAGCCAGTGTATAGTTTTCTTTTTCTCAAACCATTTTTCCATTTGCATCATGTAAAGAGAATTTTCCTTTTACATCCTTCTCTAAGGGACACCTCTGAGTTGGGCTGTTTTATAGTAACAACGATTTTCTGCTCACATCATTCTACAGAACTTACCTTTCTGTAAACTAGGTTTACTTCTTCATCACCATCTGGTTGTAATCCTGCAAAAAGGACTTAAAAATGAACTGGGGAAGAAATGTTTGTGCAATAGGAGAGGTGACACCTGTTTGTGTTTTCATAAGTACCTTTTAAACCTATTTGAATCAGTTCCTAATGTACTATTTCCATCACATGATGGATTGTTGCTGTGCCTTATTGTTGTTCAGTTGCTAAGTCATGTCTGACTCTTTGCGACCCATGGACTGCAACATGCCAGGCTTCCCTGTCCTTCACCATCTCCCAGAGTTTGCCCAAACTCAAGCCCATTGGGTTGGTGGTGTGATCCAACCGTCTCATCCACTGCCATCCCGTTCTCCTCCTGCCTTCAATCTTTCCCAGCATCAGGGTGCTTCAATGAGTTGGCTCTTTGCATAAGGTGGCCAAAGTATTGGAGCTTCAGCATCAGTTCTTCCAATGAATATTCAGAGTTGATTTCCTTTAGGATTGATTGATTTGATCTCCTTCCAAGGGACTCTCAAAAGTCTTCTCCAGCACCACAGTTCAAAAGCATCAGCTTTTCTGCAATCAGCCATCTTCGTGGTCCAACTCTCATGTCTGTACATGACTCCTGGGACCCAAAGTCATGAATTTGTGGATCTGATCCTACTATGTTCAAGATGAGCAGTTCTAGTTGCATATTTATTTGAAGTTTCTTGATCAGTAATTGCTGTGTTTGATCTTACCAAAGCTTGAAGCTGCTTTATAAATAGATAGATAGATAGATAGATAGATAGATAGATAGATAGATAGATATCAGAGAAAATATACATATGGGAAATAAGGATATGAAAAAATATTTCATATCAGGGAAATACAAATTAAAACAACAATAAGATACCATTAGATACCTATTAGTGTTGCAATATGGAAATAGAGCAACAAGAACTCTCATACATTGCTGATGAGAACGCAAAATGGTACAGTCACATTGGGAGACAGTTTTGGAAGTTTCTTACAAAAGAGTTTCTTACCATACGATATGGCAATCACACTTCTTGGTGTGAAAAGGAGGTGAAAACTTTTCCTCATAAAGTCTACAAATGTATGTTTGTAGAAATTTTATTCATAATTTATAAAACTTGGAATCATATGTTCTACAAGTAGATGAATGGGTAAAAAAAAAGTGGAACATTCAAACAATGGAATATATTCGACACTAAAAAGAAATGAAGCCATGAGAAGACATGGAGGAACCTTAAATGTATATTACAAAATGAAGCTAATCTGAAAAGGCTATATACTTTGAATCCAAGTATATGACATTTTGGAAATGGCAGAACTATGAAAACAGTAATAAGATCAGTGGTTGCAGAGGGTAGAGAAGATAAATGAACAGAGCACAGAGGATTTTAGGTCTGCCAAATACCCTGTATGCTTTTATAATGATAGAGTATATCATTATGTTTTTGTTCAAATCCATAGAGTATTACACATCAAGAGTGAACCTTTAGACTATAGACTTTGACTGATTATTATGTCAGTGTAGGATCATTCCTGTTAAAAGAATGGCTCTAATTTTGTCAAGAGTCTCTGTCAGTATGTTTTAAGAAAGTTATAAATGTTCAATATATATATATTGTTCTTATAATTAGTATCTCTTCAGAGTTAAATACCTTTTAAAATACTTTTTATTGTTTCTAAGACTTCTCTTAAAATATATAGATTGTCTTTTCTGTTTTATTTTGTGGATTTCTTTTTAAAATTAATATATTTATTTTAACTGGAGGCTAATTACTTTACAATATCGTGGTGTTTTTTGACATACATTGACATGAATTAGCCAACGGGTGTATATATGTCCCCCATCCCAAAAATCTCCTCTCTCCTCCATCCCCATCCCATCCCTCTGATTTGTCCCAGTGCACCATTTCATGCATCAAAATTGGACTAGTCATCTATTTCACATAGTATAATATACATATTTCAATGTTATTCTCTCAAATCATCCCAGCCTTGCCTTCTCCAACAGAGTCCAAAAGTCTGTTCTTTACATCTGTGTCTCTTACTGTCTCACATATAGTGTCATTGTTACCATCTTTCTAAATTCCATATATATGTGTTACTATACTGTATTGGTGTTTTTCTTTCTGACTTACTTCGCTCTGTATAATAGGCTCCAGTTTCATCCACCTCATTAGAACTGATTCAAATGCATTCTTTTTAATAGCTGAGTAATATTCCATTGTGTATATGTACCAAATTTTCTTATCCATTTGTCTGCCACTGGGCATCTAGGTTGCTTCCGCATCCTAGCTATTGTAAACAGTGCTGCAACATTGGAGTACACATGTCTCTTTCAATTCTGGTTTCCACAGTGTGTATGCCCAGCAGTGGGATTGCTGGGTCATATGGCAGTTATATTTCCAGTTTTTTAAGGAATCTCCACATTGTTCTCCATAGTGGCTAGTTTGCATTCCTACTCACAGTGTGAGAGAGTTCTTTTCTCCACACCCTCTCCAGCATTTACTGTTTGTAGACTTTTTAATAGCAGCCATTGAGGTATGTTCCTTTTATGTCTTCTTTCTGGAGGGTTTTTTTTCATAAATAGGTGCTGAATTTCTTAAAGGTTTTCTCTGCCTCTATTGAGATAATCATATGGTTCTTACCTTTCAATTTGTTAATGTGGTGTATCACACAGATTGATTTGTGAATATTGATGAATCCTTGTATCCCTGGGATAAAGCTCACTTGGTCATGATGTATGATCTTTTTAATATGTTGTTGGATTCTGTCCTCTAGAATTTTGTTGGGGGGTTTTGCATCTATGTTCATCAGTGATAGGGGCCTGTAGTTTTGTTTTGTTTTGTTTTTTTGGTGGCATCTTTGTCAGGTTTTGGTATTAGGGTTATGGTGGCAGAATAACATGAGTTTGGGAGTTTACCTTCCTCTGCAATTTTCTGGAAGAGTTTAAGTAGGATAGGTGTTAGCTCTTCTCTAAATTTTGGTAGAATTCACCTTTGAACCCATCTGGTCCTGGGCTTTTGTTTGTTGTAAGATTTTTGATTACAGTTTGATTTCTGTGCTCGTGATGGGTCTGTTAAGATTTCTTATTTCTTCCTGGTTCACTTTTAGAAGGTTATACTTTCCTAAGAATTCATCCATTTCTTCCAAGTTGTCCATTTTATTGTCATATAGTTGCTGATAGTAGTCTGTTATGATCCTTTGTATTTCTATGCTGTCTCTTGTGATTTCTCCATTTTCCTTTCTAATTTTGCTGATTTGATTCTTCTCCCTTTTTCCTTGATGATGCTGGCTAATGGTTTGTCTATTTTATTTGCCTTCTCAAAGAATCAGTGTTTAGTTTTGATGATTTTTGCTACAGTCTCTTTTGTTTCCTTTTCATTTATTTCTGCCCCATTTTTTATGATTTCTTTCCTTCTACTAACCCTGGGGTTTTTCATTTCTTCTTTTTCTAGTTACTTTAGATGTAAAGTTAGGTTATTTATTTGATTTTTCTCTTGTTTCTTGAGGTAAGCTTGTATTGCTATAAACCTTCCCCTTAGCACTACTTTTATTGAGTCCCATAGGTTTTGGGTTGTTGTGTTTTCATTTTCATTTGTTTCTATGCATATTTTGATTTCTTCTGTGATTTGTTGGTCGTTCAGAAGCGTGTTGTTTAGCCTCCATATGTTTGTATTTTTAATAGTCTTTTTTTTTCCTGTAGTTGACATCTCATCTTACTGCACTGTGATCAGAAAAGATGCTTGAAATGATTTCAATTTTTTTGAAATTACCAAGGCTAGATTTATGGCTCAGGATGTGAACTATCCTGGAGAATGTTCCATGTGCACTTGAGAAAAAGGTTAAATTCACTGTTTTGTGTTGAAATGCCTTATAGATAACAATTAGGTCTAACTGGCCCATTGTATCATTTAAAGTTTGTGTTTGTTTGCTAATTTTCTATTTTGTTAATCTATCCATAGTTGTGAGTGGAGTATTAAAGTCTCCCACTATTATAGTGTTACTGTTAATTTCCCTTTTCATACTTATTAGCATTGGCCTTATATATTCAGGTGCTCCCATGTTGGGTTCACATATATTTACAATTGTTATATCTTCTTCTTGGATTGATCCTTTGATCGTTATTTAGTGTCCTTCCTTGTCTCTTTTCATGGCCTTTATTTCAAAGTCTATTTTATCTAATATGAGTATTGCTGCTCTTCCTTTCTATTGGTCTCCATTTGTATGAAATATCTTTTTCCAGCCCTTCACGTTCAGTCTTTATGTGTCCCTTGGTTTGAGGTGGGTCTCTTGTAGACAGCATATATAGGGGTCGTGTTTTTGTATCCATTCAACCAGTCTTTGTCTTTTGGTTAGGGAATTTAACCCATTTACATATAAAGTAATTATTGATAAGTATGAACCTGTTGCCATTTACTTTGTTGTTTTGGGTTCAAGTTTATGAACCTTTCCTTTGTTTCCTGTCTAAAGAAGATCCTTTAGCATTTGTTGACGAGCTGGTTTGGTGGTGCTGGATCCTTTCATCTTTTGCTTGTCTGTAAGCTTTTGATTTCTTCTTCATATTTGAATGAGATCCTTGCTGAGTATAGTAATCTTGATTGTAGGTTTTTATCATTCATCACTTTAAGTATGTCCTGCCATTCCTTTCTGGCTTTGAAGAGTTTCTATTGAAAGATCTGCTGTCATCCTTATGAGAATTCCCTTGTGTGTTATGTGTTGCTTTTTCCTTGCTGCTTTTAATACTTGCTCTTTGTGTTTGATCTTCATGAATTTGATTAATATGTATCTTGGGGTATTTTGCCTTGGGTTTATCCTGTTTGGGACTCTCTAAGTTTCTTGTACTTGGGTGGCTATTTTCTTACCCATTTTAAGGAATTTTTCAACTATTATCTCCTCAAGTATTTTCTCACTCCCTTTCTTTTTGTCTTCTTCTTCTGGGTCTCTTATGATTCGAATGTTGGGACATTTGACATTGTCCAGAGGTCTCTGAGGTTGTCCTCATTTCTTTTAATTCTTTTCTCTTTTTTCCTCTCTGCTTCATTTATTTCTACCATTCTATCTTCCACCTTACTTACCTATCTTCTGTGTCAGTTATTCTATGTTGGATCCCTCCAGAGTGATTTTGATCTCAGTTATTGCATTATTCATTTTTGATTGACTCTTCTTTGTTTCTTCTAGGTCCTTGTTAAACATTTCTTGAATCTTCCCAATCCTTGTAGCTAGTCTATTTTTCTGTAACTCCACTTTGTTTTCAAAATTTTGGATCATCTGTACTATCATTATTCTGAATTCTTTTTCAGGAAGACACCTTGTCTTCTCCTCTTTTGTTTGGTTTGGTGGGTGTATATCATATTCCTTTACCTGTTGGTTATTTCTCTGCCTTTTCATTTTTAGATTGCTGTGTTTAGGGTGCCCTTTCTGTAGGCTGGAATTCATGGTTCCTCTTCACTGTGGAGTGTGCTCTCTGTGGGTGGGGATGTACTAGTGGCTTGTCAAGGTTTCCTGGTTAGGGGAGCTTGTATCTGTGTTCTGGTGGGTGGAACTGGATCTCTTCTCTCTGAAGTGCAATGAAGTGTCCAGTAGTGAGTTTTGGGGCATCTATGTGTTTGGCATGGCTTTGGGCAGCCTGTCTTTTAGTGGTCAGGAATGTGTTCCTGCTTTGCTGGAGAATTAGCATATTATGTCTAGCTCTGGAACTTGTTAGCTCTTGGGTTGGTCTTGGTTTCAGGTTAGGTACGGAGGCTTTTGGGTAAGCTCTTGTCTTTAATGTTCCCTGGAATCAGGAGTTCTCTGATGTTCTTAAGTTTTGGAGTTAAACCTCCTGCCTCTGGCTTTCAGTCTTATTCTTACAATAGCCTCAATACATCTCCATCCATACAGCACAGATGATAAAACATCCAAGTCAATGGTGAAACAATTCTCCACAGCAAGGGCCACCAAAAGAGGTTCACAGAGTTACATGGAGAAGAGGGAGAATGGAGATGAGGTGACCAGGAGGAGAAGGGGAGAGAGCAATCAAGCCAGTAATCCCATCCCTAATTTTAAATGGATACTGAAGATTAGATTCTTAAACGTAAAAAATTAATAACAAATACTGAAAAGCAATGATTAAAAATCTAGAGTAGATGTTAGACTCTCAAAAATACAACATTAAATATACAAGACAAAATCAATCACAAAAATTATAAAATATATATAAAAGATTTGCTTTAAAATAGGGTCTTTATTTTGCAAGGTAATTGTAGGTTATAAAAACGAAAACTAAAGGAGTAATAAAGAACTTAAACATTAAAAAATGATAATGAAAATATATCTAGGAATTTCTCTGGAGCTGTTGTGGGCAGTGTGGGGTCAGTTCAGTTTCAGATAGTTCCTTGTTCTAGCTTGCACTCTTTCTCAAGGTCTTAGGCCCCCTCCAATACTTGGTCAGTGCTGACTACAGGGTTTTAATCTGTTGCTCCTGTCACATCCATAGCAGTTCCCTCTTCTTTATTTTGACTTCCTCTGTTTGCAAGTCTCTTCAGTGTCTAATTTCTGCTCTGACAAAGGCGGTCACTTCTTTAGGCTCACTTTTTCAGTTGTGTTGTGGGGAGGTAGGGCTACTGCAAACAAATATTACTGTTGTGTGCGAGGAGTGCTCAACGTATGTGGACCACACTGGGTTTGCCCCAGCTCAAGGTGGTGTGTGCTTCCCAGGTCTGTACTGCTTAGGCTCCAGGGTACTCTTCAAGGGCACTGTCCAAAGTGGGACCTGCATTTCATGCACTTCCTAGGTCCAAGCCACTCAAGTTCTCAGGTACTCCGCAAGGGCACAGACTTGGTTGGGCATGCGTTTTGTGCCCTTCCCAGCTCCTAGCAGCTGAGGAGACCAGGTGCTTTGTGAGCACACTGTCCCAGCTGGGCCTAGTGTCTTAATCACCTCCCCAGTCCCAGCCACTCGTTTCCCCAGGTGTGCCATGATAGCACCGTCTCAGGTGTGCCATGTGTCTCCTCTGGGGACCTGATCTCAGGTTGCAACCCTCTTAGCAGATGTCAGCCATCCTGGCTCCCAGGAAGACATGATTAGAAAGTGAGAGCCTGTTCACAGCTTTGTGGAGGATGCTGGTCTCTGAGGCCAAGATTGCAGCAGCCCCTTGCCTTCTGGCTCTGGGTGTCGCATGCCTGCCTCTCTGCCTCCAGTGGGGTGGGGGGACTGGGGATGGGGAGAGTCCTGTAAGCAGCTGGCTAGCTCTCCTTTGGCATTTGCTCAATCGTTTGTTCTGTTAGTGGGCCAGGCTGCACATTAGAGCCTTTTGTGGGAAAGTATGCTTTTTTCTCTCTGATGATCCCACTGTTTGGGTTGCTTTCTCACTTTAATTCCCTTAGATTGTCCTCAGGGCATTCAGGCCTGGTCCTTACCCTAAGCACCGATTATGCAGCCCATGTCTCCTTGCCTAGCCCACACTGGCTGGTGGTGGTCACAAGCATCTGGGCTACTTCTCCACTGGTAATTGCTGTTAGGCATATATTCTGCGGGTTTTTTTTTTCTTTTTTTTTCCCTCTCTCCCAATTATATTGCAATCTGAGATTCCAAAACTCCCCAAAGACCTGCTTGTGAGAGGGTTTCCTACTGTGTGCAAACTGCTCCTTCAGAACTCCCTCCTCAGGAAGGGTTTCTGTCCCTGACTATTTCATCTCTCTTTTTGTCTTTTATTTTTTGTTCTGCTGCTGCTGCTGCTGCTGCTGCTAAGTCCCTTCAGTCATGTCCGACTCTGTGCGACCCCTTAGACGGCAGCCCACCAGGCTCCTCCATCCTTGGGATTCTCCAGGCAAGAACATTGGAGTGGGTTGCCATTTCCTTCTCCAATGCATGAAAGTGAAAAGTGAAAGTGAAGTCGCCCAGTCGTGTCCAACTCTTAGCGACCCCGTGGACTGCAGCCTACCAGGCTCCTCCGTCCATGGGATTTTCCAGGCAAGAGTACTAGAGTGGATTGCCATTGCCTTCTCTGATATTTTGTCCTACAGCCCTTCAAAGAGAACGGGCTGCCTTTGTGGGTTTCTGGTGTCCTCTGACAGCATTCAGAAGTTGTTTTGTGGGAGTTAGTCAGCATTCAAATGATCTTTTGATGAATTTTCTGGGGAGAAAGTGGTCTCCCCATCCTATTCCTCCGCCATCTTGGAACTGCCCCTCTACATGTGGTTTTCTTTATATTTGTCCTATTTTAGATTTTGCTTGTTTCTTTTCATTTTTTGTTTTGTTCTTTTTTTTTATCAACTGGAAAATTCATAGTTATGTTCTATAAAATATTTACTTTTCCCTATTATTTCCTTCTCATCTGATTATATTAGTAAGTTTATAACTTCAACTCCTGTCACTAAAACAAACAAATTATATCGCAAAATTCCAATATGTGAAGTGTTTTGGTGCCTTCTATTATTTCTGCTGATTCTTGCTTAGTATCTTTGGTGTTTTGAATCTCTGACTTTCATAAATCTTATCAGCTAGAAGGCTATTACAATTTTTTCAGAATGGTAAATTTTCTTTAGAATGTGTTGATTGATGCCTATAATTAAAAGTGTAAAGACTTCTGCAAATATAAAATCTATGAATACATGATGTATATTTGTAAGTGTGTGTCTGTGTAAAACAGAGTAGAGTGTATTCTGTGAATTATAAGCTGCTTTCAAAAATGAAAGTACAACTTAATCATTTAAATTCATTTATATTGTGAGTCAGAAACTCAAAAGGAAGCTCTATGGCTTGGGAATTTTATGACTTGCAGACTCCTCTACTATGCTATTTATTTAGATTATTAAAATATTTATCACCATATTATTGATGATAAAATTAATGCTTAAGGAGGTATAGAGTTTATCCATACACAGTAGTAATATGAAGAGTCAGCCCTATTGTTTCTTAACAAATCAGATGGTAAAAAGAGCACTGTGTTGATATTAATGAAGCAATGATCTCCTAATTAGGGCTTCCCAGGAGACTCAGTGGATAAGGAATCTGCCTTCAATGCAGGAGACAGCAGATTCGATCTCTGAGTCAGGAAGATACCCTGGAGCCTGGAGAATCCTATGGACAGAGGAGCCCGGCAGGTACATACAGTCCACGGAGTTACAAGTCAGACACGACTGAAGCAACTGAGCATGCACTCATGATCTCCTAATTATTCCAGAGGTCTTCTCGCCCTCTGTGATACTTTTAAATTTCTACACAATATTTTCAGAGATATAAGAAATTTTATTATTCCAAATTTAGTATGAAACTGTCTTGTGTATGTTGTTTTAACTGTGATTGCTAACAAGATCTGTGTGCCTATAACAGAGATCATGCCCACAAAGCTTCTCCCCCAGCTGCACTGCTCTGCTTTGATCTTTTAGTCCATCGTCTCAAGTTTCTCTGTCTCCTTGGAATTGCACCTAAGTCATTTCCTCCACATAGTGTCTCACTATAATTGTTTTCTAGTACTGGAATTGTCAGGAGTCATTGCAGGTGTCAGAGGAAGCATGCAGAATGATAAATGTGTGGATTCTACACTCTGTCACCCTGTCACCTGCAGCAGAATTATTACAAGTGAGATCTGCAGGCAGGTCAAATCCATTCAAACAAGCAAAACACATAGCTTAGTCAAACAGAGGCTAAAAACCAAGTAATTCTGGCCAGGAGTAAGTGAGAGATATTGTTTTTTGTAAAAATATTTAGTAATGCTTTGTGATGTAGCTTAGTTTTTATGAGGATTTTAATGTCAGAAACTCATTTTTTTAACTCATTAATGTTCATGGTAAAATATATCATACTGTCCTTGATTTACAGCTTATTCACATTTCTTAGAACATTTTCTACCAAGGGCTTACAACTGTGAGTTCTCCCTTTTTCCCCTTGAATTGTACCTCCTGCAACTGAAGACTGTCCTGTAGGACCTGAAAGTCATTTCTTTGGAATGTAATAATCAGGATGGATGGGGCCTTTGTTTCTCAGTCTCTGCAAAAGAGTATAGAATCCTAACTTTGGGGTTTTCCAGCTAGCAGACACATGTGGCCTAACTGGCATTTACACTGACCAACCTCCTTGTACAATTAAGCTTAGGATATCTTTAAGACTGATGATAAATTATCTGTATTCTTCCAGACAGGATTTCTTTCTGACAGAAATCTAAGGCCATGAAAGATCTAGGTGATATGAAGTCACATAAAGGCAAACTGATTGGACTTTATTTCTGTGTCCAGTCCAATGCCAAGGACTTTCTCTTTTTTCGCCTAGATGAAATGAGTAGGGAGATTAACTTAGGCTCTCTTTTTACCCTAAAGGTGTAGCTCTCGGATTAATAGATGAGGAGACAAGGATCTCCTGAGACACTGTCCATCATGGACAAGAATGTGATTTGTCTTGAGGTGTACTTGTCTCCAGTGAGACCAGCAACTCCCAATGTTAGGTTGGCAAATTCAGTTCAGTGATGTTCGTCTTCCAGTATCTCTAGCCCTAACCTACATTGAGGAATGATGATTTCTCATCTAAACAGGTTTGTCAGATTTTTGATGACTTAACAATTAGAAAGATTTCATTGACTAGTTTTTATTGTTTTCAGTGAAAGAACTGGTGGATTTGACATACCATATTACTACTAGAAATGAATTTCCTGAAAACCGGTGTGTATATATATATATATATATATATATATATATATATATATATATATCTGAATCACTTTTCTATACAGCAGAAGATAGCACAACATTGTAAATCAACTATATGTCAATAAAATAATTTTTTAATGTTTTTGAAAATACATTGTAATCACGATGCTTTGGAAAATAATAAAACATTTGGGACTATTTTAAGTAGAAAAAAAACTCTAATTTGGAAAAAGGTGATGAAAAGGTACACACTTCCAAATATAAGATAACTAAGTCCTGAGATGTAATATAGAGCAAGGTGACTATAGTTAACTGCTCTCATACATGCTAAGGAAATAAATCTTAAACATTCTCATCACAAGAAAAAAGTTATCGCTATGTAAGGTGATGGAAATAAAAGACGCTTACTCCTTGGAAGGAAACTTATGACCAACCTAGATAGCATATTAAAAAGCAGAGATATTACTTTGCCAACAAAGATCCGTCTAGTCAAGGCTATGGTTTTTCCAGTGATCACGTATAGATGTGAGAGTTGGGCTGTGAAGAAAGCTGAGTGCCGAAGAATTGATGCTTTTGAACTGTGGTGTTGGAGAAGACTCTTGCAAGTCCCTTGGACTGCCTGGAGATCCAACCAGTCCATCCTAAAGGAGACCAGTCCTTTATGTTCATTGGAAGGCATGATGCTGAAGCTGAAACTCCAATACTTTGGCCACCTCATGTGACGAGTTTACTCATTGGAAAAGACCCTGATGCTGGGAAAGATTGAAGGCAGGAGGAGAAGGGGATGACAGAGGATGAGATGGCTGGATGGCATCACAGACTCAATGCACATGAGTTTGGGTGAACTCCAGGAGTTGGTAATGGACAAGGAGGTCTGGCGTGTTGCAATTCATGGGGTTACAAAGAGTCGGACAGGACTGAGCGACTGAACTGAACTGAACTGAAGGTGATGGATGTTAACGAAACTTGGTCTTGTGATCATTTTTCATTATATACATATATTAAATCATTAGGTTGTACAGCTAAAAACTAATATAGTGTTATATGTCAATTATATCTCAATTTTAAAAAGAATTTTAAAAATATAATTTAAGGGTTTTTGTTGTTGCTGCTGTTGTTAAACAATAATCAGTCAATAGCAAAAGTCTTTAGAATATTTAGCTACTTCAGGATTTCAGAGTCTATTTTCTTCCTATGTATCCATTTGTTCATACTAGAATAAGCCCCAAACTTACTTAGGCGTGGCTCTAGCATTGACAGTTAACAAATATGAATCATTGACTTATTTGTTTGTTCCATGTCTGCCATCATGTTTGCCACATTAAAAGTCTAGAGAAGAGTGATGAAGTACCTAACAAATAGCAAAAATACAACAGTTAAGCCATCTGTTCAGATATAGACACTTTTCAACCAAAACTGTACAAGGTATTTATATTTCAATTGATTTTTTTGTGTGTGTGGGTGAATACAATTGAAACAGATATTACTGAGGCATTGTGAAATTTAAACAAAGGTTCAAAATAGCACATAGTGTCCGTGACAAAATATCACTTAATTGATATTAATATTCACTGTGTCATAGTGTAGACCTAGTGCATTTTACACCATACTTTTAATATACTAAGTGTATTTTCAACACTTAATATTCTAGGGGGTGACAAGAGGATATTAAGAATTATTTCATATTCTAATAAATAAAAAAAAAGTCAAGCAAAATTAGGATATGGGGGAGGGGGGTGTTGCTGGCTCTTCATATGTCACACAGGAGTCTTAAAGGACTAAGCCACAAATTGCTTTGAGAATTTTCAATAGATCCGGCTTAGATCTACAAGACCAATACAAGTACTACATTTTGAGAAAAAAAAAAAAATAGTCTGAAGCTTCATTCAGCAATTACTTCGGATACAAAAAGCCCTCTTCTTTGACTTCAGGAATAATTTATCCTGATATAAGTGACTGAATTTTACCTTTTATCTATTCTATAATTAAAACAGTAAATTTTTAGAAAATGTGTATTCTACATTGCAATTTTGTATTCTTATTGCTTAGCATTAAGATTTTCCTCAAAGGGGGGAAAAAAGGAATAAAAATAGGAAAAAAAAAGATTTTCCTCTGAAATTAAATACATTATTGCCTTAGAGTAGATCCCTGTTAATATCATTGAGTCAACGAATTCTTAAGATTCTTCATATACAGGTGAAATGCAACCTCCCATCATCTTTCTATGAGAATGCCATTCTCATCACATTTTCAGAAGGTTTTTTTTTTAATTTTTTAATTGTCTAGATTTTTTAAAAGTCTCATATATTTCCAATAATTAGTATCCAAATAAACTTTTATAATAAAATTTCTATAATTATCTCCCTGGAAATAAACATTTTAGATGTTACCAAGTTGTTTTTTTTTTTTTTCTATGAAGATTCATCATTGTAAATCTTTGTGAGCTTCTGAAATCCTGACTTCCAATCTTTTCTTTCTGTTGACCATCTCTTATCCTGACACATTCCACACTGTCAACCAACCTTTCTTCATTGAGACATCCAGGGCATTAAAGCCAGTAGCATGTTTGTATCTGTCACACCCCTTTAACCTCACATTCCAGCATGGATTCAAGGACAAATATTTTAAAGTCTTCATTTCCATTGTACTTGCAGCACAACCAAATCTGGAAGACTGCTTCCACATTAAAAAAAAAAAAAAAAAGAAAAAACAGCTGAAGAGAAAAAACAAAAAACACTGCTCTGCTGACAAGGCTCACTCAAAATTCAGGACTACAGTTTTCAGCTGCATACTCAACAGTTTACCACAGTGTGACCTATTGATTGAGATTAGAGATTCTGCTTTTACTTGAGCTACCTGAATAACTTTTATACCATTTTTTCATCTCAAAACAGGGATGATAAAAGCAGAACTTGCCACAGAATCATTGTGAGTGGAAAAGCATTTATAAGTGCTCTGCATATAGATAGTGCTGTTCACATTATAGTTGTTATTTCTGTGTTCTCTGTACTTTACTAAAAAATTAACAGTTTCTTTTCTTCTTAGATCTCCAACCCTACCTCTCACTCTCACTCTCAGCTGATAACAATTCCATATCTCCTTGACAAGAGAAACATTAGGGCGAACTCTTACTATTCCCACCGCCAAATGTATCTACCCAACTCCCACTTTTCCCACTCGAAACAACCTGATCCAGTTACACCAAGGCATGTGGCATGTGAATGAATTAAAAAGAAGTGCCTGTGGGGCTCCACACAATAAAGTGTCCACGAGCACACTCTGTACTTTAAGCTCACTCCACATCCATTTACTACAATCACCATAGACCAGCTATTATTATCAAGAGAAATAGAATCTTTAGATAGAGAAAAGGGAGATTCTAAATAACATAAGTACAATGAACACTGATGGGAAACTAGTTCCAGGAGCAGGAGGCAAAAAAATGCCCTGCACTGCAGGCAGATTCTTTACCAGCTGAACTCCCTATATACATACCCCATCCATAAAAAAAATAAAAGTTATTTTGAGATTTTCAAGTGAGAAGATAAACTACCAAAACATTCTCACAGAATACATCATTATATTTAATAATTATACCTAAGAAAGAGATAGCTTATATTTTAATAAACATTTAAAGAAAATATTTTAAGAAATATTCTGAGTAGATTCAGACATTTAAATATACATGTTAGAATGGTTTTGGAACAGAATAAAAAGTGACTAGAAAAAACTAAAATAATAAAAAATAATATAATAACTTTTTAGTGAGTTAAAAGGCTGGCATTAACTTCCAGTTGAATAGGTGGTAGAAAGATTAGTGAGAACAATATGTTGAAATTTCAATCCATTTCTTCTTTATCAAAGAACATTCTAGACCTCTCATAGTGTCTCTATTTTTCATTCAAAATACTTGCAGGGTTTCCCTGTGAAATATTTACTGAATACCTCCTTTTGCTTTGGTCACCATTCTACTATATGGTACATTGCACCCCCAGAAATTATCTTAGAATACTTTTAATGTAGGCTTCATTTTAGATGACAGTGATCAGAAGTTGAATTAAGACAAATTACCTGACCTTGGGAATTGATTAATTGGCATGTCTATAATATCCTGCTAGTGAGTCTGTAAAAACTATGACAAACCTAGATAGTGTATTAAAAAGCAGAGACATCACTTTGCTGAGAATGATCCCTATAGTCAAAGCTCTAGTTTTTCCAGTAGTCATGTACAGATGTAAGAGTTGGATCATAAAGATGGCTGAATGCCACAGATGCTTTCAAACAGTGGTGTTGGAAAAGACTCTTGAGAGTCCCTTGGACAGCAAGGAGATGAAATCCTAAAGTCAATCCTGAAGAAAATCAACCCTGAATATTCATTGGAAAGACTGATGTAGAAGCTCCAATACTTTGACCACCTGATGCCAGGAGCCTACTCATTGGAAAGACCTGATGCTGGGAAAGGTTGAGGGCAGGAGGAGATGGGACTGACAGAGGATGAAATAGTTGGATGGCATCACGGATTCAACACACATGAATTTGAAAAGACTTCAGGAGATGGTGAAGGACAGGGAAGCATGGTGTACTGCAGTTCGTAGAGTCACAAACAGTTGGAAATGACTGAGCAACTGAACAACAACTCACAAATTGTTGCCAGTTCTTCTACATTACTATTTATCTCTACCTGCATCCTATCTCACTTGGATTGCTAAAACATCCCTGTCCAACACACAGGTGTACTTGCTACTTCCTGTCTTAGCATTTCTTGGTGCTAGCATGAGGGTCTTACTTAAATGCAAATTGGATGATATCCATTCTGTTTAAAACTTCGTTCAATAACTGCCCCATTTCTCTTAGAAATAACCCCAAAGTATTGAATGTGGTTTGTAAGAACTTGAATAATCTGGGCATAATCTGTTTATGCCTCTAGTTTTACCATTGACATCTAATCCCCTAAATTAATGATCCAATAACAACCAATGTCTTTAGTTTCTACATGTACTGTTCGTTCTTATCTTGTGTAAATCAATGCACTGCTATTGGCCTGTAATTTTCTTTTTGTGTGTGATATCTTCTGGTTTTGGTGTCAGGGTGATGTTGATCATGTAGAATGAATTTGGAAGGATTCCTTCCTTTGCAATTTTTTAAAATAATGAAAAAAATAGATGCTAATAATATTTGGTATAGTTTACCTCTGAAGCTTTCTGGTGTTTGAATTTTTTGTTGGGAATATATTTTGTTACTATTTCAATTTCATTCCTGGTAATCAGTCTAATTATATTTTCTGTTTCTTCCTGGTTCAGTCTTAAGAGATTGTACTTTTCTAATAGTTTGCTAATTTCTTCTAGCTTCTCCATTTTATAATGAATAATTGTAGCAATCTTTCATGATACTTTGTATTTCCATGATGACAGTTATAACTTTTCCTTTTTCATTTCTGATTTTATTGTTTTGAGCCCTCTGTCTTTTTTCCTTGATAGTCTGGCTGAGGATTTAACAATTTTGCTTATCTATTCAAAGAAACTACTCATACCTTCATTCCTTCATTGATCTCTTTATTTTTTTGAAAATTGAAATTTGAAAATTTGAAAAAATTTTAGTGTCTTTTTATTGAAGTACGTCACTTTATGGGAAATAGATGGAGAAACAGTAGAAACAGTGTCAGACTTTATTTTTTGGGGCTCCAAAATCACTGCAGATGGTGACTGCAGCCATGAAATTAAAAGACGCTTACTCCTTGGAAGAAAAGTTATGACCAATCTAGATAATATATTCAAAAGCAGAGACATTACTTTGCCGACCAAGGTGTGTCTAGTCAAGGCTATGGTTTTTCCTGTGGTCATGTATGGATGTGAGAGTTGGACTGTGAAGAAGGCTGAGCACCGAAGAATTGATGGTTTTGAACTGTGGTGTTGGAGAAGACTCTTGAGAGTCCCTTGGACTGCAAGGAGATCCAACCAGTCCATTCTGAAGGAGATCAACCCTGGGATTTCTTTGGAAGGAATGATGCTAAAGCTGAAACTCCAGTACTTTGGCCACCTCATGCAAAGAGTTGACTCATTGGAAAAGACTCTGATGCTGGGAGGGATTGGGAGCAGGAGGAGAAGGGGACGACCGAGAATGAGATGGCTGGATGGCATCACGGACTCAATGGACATGAGTCTGAGTGATGGACAGGGAGGCCTGGCGTGCTGCGATTCATGGGGTCGCAAAGAGTCGGACACGACTGAGCGACTGAACTGAACTGACAGTTGATTTATAGTGTTCTGCCTTATTCCTTTTATAGTCTCTATTTCATTTCTTTCTTCTGAGATCTTTATGATTTCTTTCATTTTACTAACTTTGGGTTTTATTTGTTCTTTTTCTAGTTCCTTTAGTTATAAGATAAGGCTTATTTCTTAAGGTAGATAGGTATCATTACAAACTTACCTCCTAGTACTGCTTTGACTGTGTCCCATAGGTTTTAAATCATTGTGTTTTTGTTTTCATTTGTCTCTTGGTATTGTCTGATTTCCTCTTTTACTTCTTCAGTAACCCACTGACTGTTTAGTAGCATATTCTTTATCCTACACATGTTTGTGAGGGTGGTGTGTGTGTGTGTGTGTGTGTGTGTGTGTGTATTTTGCAGGTTTTTTTTTCTTCTTGTAGTTGATCTGGTCTCATGTATTATAATTGGAAAAGATCCTTGATATGATTTCTTAAATACATTGACACCTATTTTGTGGCTGAGCATGTGATATAGCCTGGAGAATGTTTCCTGTGTATTAAAAAAGAATGTATATTCTGTTACTTTCCATGAAATATTCTATTTTAAAATATTATTTATTTCTAAAATATAAATGTAAAGAGATTTCAAGAATATTTGCTTAAAATTAAGAAGTAATTGTCTCACTGAGAAACTATTCTTAGATTAATTAATATTGGGTTAAAGAGGAAAATAAGACATTTATTGCATGCATTTTAGTTATTCAACTTTTTAAGTTTTCTTAAACAACATTAAAGAGTAATTTCCTCACATTGTATTAATTATGCCTTATTATGATGGTGTTGGAGAAGATTCTTGAGAGTTCTTTGAACTGCAAGGAGATCCAAGCAGTCCATCCTAAAGGAAATCAGTCCTGAATATTCATTGGAAGGACTGATGCTCAAGCTGAAACTACAATACTTTGGCCACCTGATGCGATGGACTGATTCACTGGAAAAGACCCTAATGCTGGAAAAGATTGAAAAGAGTCAGACACGACTGAGCGACTGAACTGAACTGACTGACATGGGGTAGACAGGGAAGAGAAGAGTTTTAGTAACAAACTATATATTTAAATAAAGAACCACATTAACAATTAAGAGAAAAAAGATAATAGGGAAAACCATATTGTATTTGCTCGTTTAATCATTATTCAGTTTTATGTTAAGCGAAAAGCAGTATATTGGTAGTAATTCATCCTTCAAACCTCATTTTACATAAACTCTTTTCAAGCATGTTTCAAAAGAGAAAAAGAAATCAAATGCCAGTGTTTACAATTCAAGGAATAAGAGAGTCTTGGTGGCAAAAGCAATGTTTTTAAAAGTGAAACATTCTTTGAAGTGTTATTGTCAAAGAGTAAAGCTTTCCATATGTTGAAAACTAGAATAAGAACTAGGATAAAAGAGTTTCTAATGTAAATTTTTTGTTAAGAAAAAGGAAATTAATAAGGTATTACGTTAGCTTAAAAAGTTAATAGCAAAAACTAAGCTAGAGAAAAGTTAGAGAAAAACTTTTAAGTTAGAGAAAAACCGCTAAATTTCAGAATTTAGTAGCTCCTAATTTTGTATTTAGAAAGTGTCATACTTGTAAATAATTTAAGGTTTTGCATTTGGCATAACTAATCTCTGTTAATTTAGTAGGTGATTTGTCATTTGCTCAGGATGGTTTTGCTCTGACTGGAAAAGGATTTGATTTACTTTTCTAGTTCATGTGATTTAGTCATCACTGAGTTTAAGCTACCATAGAGAGAGTTGCTCAGCTTATTTTCTGTGAAATAAGTGGAGGGGATATAAATTAAGATTTCAGTGGCCTCTGAGTGTTTCAAATCATAATATGCTACCTCCCTTTCCACAGCATTATTTTCTTCCCTCAGGATATAATTTTGCATTGAGAACCGTGTTCAAGGTGTGCATTTCAATTTAGTGGAAAAGAGTAGAGAGAGTTTCTGATTTTCAGAGGCCATATTCTATCTCCTTCCATTGAACTAAACAGTAAGAATTAACATTACCAGCACTATTTTGGCCAAAGCTATTTTCATTTCAGCTCAAGATAAGACAATAACTATTTTCTACCTACAAATTTGGAATCATTCTTGCATTCATTGTCACAAGTGGATTTATTGAATACAAAGACATTCCAAAAAATACAGTTTGACATAGAAATAGACATAATTTGGACCTCTGTCTAAGAATATCTCCAAAGGACTTTCTCTATATTAGTCACTTGTGTGCAGTTACATTTCTGTCAATAGTCTTATGTTTCCCACACAAAGCCTAATACAAAAAGCAAATATGTCATTTAACTTTCAACATACTTTGCTCTGATCATAATTCTTTGCATTTATAAAACAAATTCATTCTTTCATTCAGGTGCATATATTGGTTTAATTCACCAAACAGATCTGAATCACCTCTGCACAGCCTCTCTTAACTTACGCAGTGCTTCTTTGTCCTAGATAAAAGTCACTACTTTAAATTTTTTCTTTTTCTTGACTACTGTCTCAATATCATTTTGGAAGCATTAATGCTCACAAGGTAGTGAAGGAAAATGGTGACAACCCTGAAGTGAGAATACAGGATATCTACCCAGATTTTTTTTAAGTCACTCTCTCAGTGTCTCAATTTGATGTCCAGTCACTTTGATTTAAATCTTGAACCTAGATGTCCATCAGCAGACAAATGGATAAGAAAGCTGTGGTACATATACACAATGGAATACTACTCAGCCATTAAAAAGAATACATTTGAATCAGTTCTACTGACATGGATGAAACTGGAGCCTATCATACAGAGTAAAGTAAGCCAGAAAGAAAAATACCAATACAGTATACTAACATATATATATGGAATTTAGAAAGATGGTAATGATAACCCTCATATGCGAGACAGCAAAAGAGACACAGATGTATAGAACAGTTTTTTGGACTGTGTGGGAGAGGGCAAGGGTGAGATGGTTTGGGAGAATGACATTGAAACATGTATATTATCATAAGTGAAACAGATCGCCAGTCCAGGTTCGATGCATGATACAGGGTGCTTGGGGCTGGTGCCCTGGGATGACCCAGAGGGATGGGATGAGGAGGAAGATGGGAGGGGGGTTCAGGATGGGGAACACATGTACACCCATGGCAGATTCATGTCAATGTATGGCAAAAACCACTACAATATTGTAAAATAATTAGCCTCCAAAAAATAAATAAATAAATTTTTAAATAGATAAATAAATCTTGACTCGGGAAAATTACAAGTTAGTATAGTCATTTACCTTCTGGGTTACTCAAAAATAATAAAACCCACAAATTTTCAAATTCTTTAAGTTCATGTAGCACACCAGGTGAAAATTGCATCTAAAGCCATTATTGATTTTCATGATTATGACATCACCTAGATGTACTTATTGGCACCTTTCCTTATAACCATATGCCTTTTCTCACTGACTCTTGATACCAAGTTCTTGTAGTTGCCCAAAGCCTTCCAGGTTTTGGCCAGTTTACCTGAGGGGCACATCTAATCCAGAATTTTGATAACAAACTACAACCAACAACCAGAAGTTTTTTCTCCACTGTTCTTTGTGGTCTGGAATTTATAATGAATGGATTGATTTTATGATATATATTATCATATCTTTTGCAGATAAGGAGTTGTATATTCCCTACAAGAAAACATATGCATATTTATTTATTTAGGCTGCTCACGTGGCCTGTGGGATCTTAGTTACCAACAGTGATCAAACCTGTGCCCGCTGTGTTAGAAGCACAAAACACTGACCATTAGACCACCAGGGAAGTCCCAAGAAAACATACACATACGTTGACTTGTTCTCCAAACCAATTTAGTGTGTTTGTTTGTTTGTTTGTTTAAAGATAATTTCAGTAAAAGTAGAAAGCTCATGACATTAAAATTAGAAGTTTCCTGGGCTTCCACGCTATCTAGTCACATCATGGTGGCTTGTTCTGGTCACTTCCTCTAACACAGGTCAGCCATTTCTCAGGCCATGACTCCAAATGAAAGCTTTTCAAGCTCCAGAATCGTTTGAAGTGAAACTGCAAGATTAGTTCTTACCTGTAAAACTGGAGATCTAGTGAATAGCTAGAGCATGGTGACTAGAACCTATTACTCATTTCCATTTTAAGCTGACTCTGGCCTAAAGATACATTTCCTGATTTGTAAGCCACTTAAAAGAGCTTGGTATGGCTTTGTCAACTCAGACAGTTATCTAAATTTTAGATACACTTCAGAAATGTCTTAGAATCCTGAAAAGTATAGTCTCTCCATTTTTTAAATGAATATTAATTTAGTTTCTTCTTTGGGAAAAATTATACAGCTTTTGCCAGTTTTCAGTAGTTTGAAAACATGCTCTTCTGAATCGTGTGTGTATGTATGTGTGTGTATGTGTGTGTGCGTATTTTCATCTGTAAAGTGATATTTTTGGACTGGCTGATCCCAAGGACCCTTCTCCCTATATGGTTGCATTTTCTATTTATCTGTCTACCACTCCAAGGGGAAGAAATGCTGTTATAAACTCAAATTAGCATCTAGTTTCACTATTATTCTAACACTGTTGAACAATGAAGTCTTCAGGTATTTGATTATTTGGTAGAAGGAAATACAAAGAAATATGTGTGATATGGGGTAGAGACAGACTATTTGATCTACCATTCTAATTCAGTATTTTAGTAATTATGTGGCTTTAAACCCCTTAAGCACTTTGACCCACAGATTAAGATAACTATCTATACAGAGACGTCACAGTGTGAAGTAAAACAAGAGAGAAATACCTATTAAAATGTTTGCAAAATTATAGAGCGATACAGTCAGTCAGCTCAGTTGCTCAGTCGTGTCCAAATCTTTGTGACCCCATGGACCGCAGGATGCCAGGCCTCTATGTCCATTGCCAACTCCCAGAGTTTACTCAAACTCATATCCATTGGGCCAGTGATGTCATCCAACCATCTCATCCTCTGTCAGTCCCTTCTTCTCCCACCTTAAGTCTTTCCCAAAGTCAGGGTCTTTTCAAATGAGTCAGTTCTTCGCATCAGGTGGCCAAAGTATTGGAGTTTCAGCTTCAACATCAGTCCTTTCAATGAATATTCAGAACTGATTTCCTTTAGGATGAACTGGTTGTATCTCCTTGCAGTCCAAGGGACTCTCAAGAGTCTTCTCCAACACCACAGTTCAAAAGCAGCTGGGCATACACACCGAGGAAACCAGAATTGAAAGAGACACATGTACCCCAATGTTCATCGCAGCACTGTTTATAATAGCCAGGACATGGAAACAACCTATATGTCCATCAGCAGACAAATGGATAAGAAAGCTGTGGTACATATACACAATGGAGTATAATTCAGCCGTTAAAAAGAATACATTTGAATCAGTTCTAATGAGGTGGAAGAAACTGGAGCCAATTATACAGAGTGAAGCAAGCCAGAAAGAAAAACACCAATGCGGTATACTAACACATATATATGGAATTTAGAAAGACGGTAATGATGACCCTGTATGTGAGATAGCAAAAGAGACACAGATGTGTAGAGCGGACTTTTAGACTCTGAGGGAGAGGGAGAGGGAGAGGGTGGGATGATTTGGGAGAATGGCATTGAAACATGTATACTATCATGTAAGAAACGAATTGCCAGTCTATGTTTGATGCAGGATACAGGATGATTGGGGCTGGTGCATGGGGATGATCCAGAGAGATGATATGGGGTGGGAGGTGGGAGAGGGGTTCATGTTTGGGAACTCATGTACACCCATGGTGGATTCATGTCAATGTATGGCAAAACCAATACAGTATTGTAAAGTAAAAATAAAAATTTTTTAAAAAGAAAAAAAGAAATAAAACTAATATAACTGTTATTGTGTATAAGAATGCCAACATGTCAATGATGTTTATAAAAAATAATTATATGGTAAATAAATAGATAAAAAGATGGCCACAGTGAAAGTATGAGGAAAATGAACCAAACTACATCACTATACCCATATTAAAACTGAATGTAAGCTGCCAGTATAACTTACCAATATGACAATATCAGGAAATTGTCTAAACACATTAAGCAAATATATTGCATCACAGAAAAAATTTAGACAATATGAAGTTTTATATGAAAAATTAAGTGGAAAATATTATTTCATATCCATATTTATGACTAAAGCCTTATATATCTGTAATCCAAGCATATTTTTCTAACACAAAAGTGAAATAATGCACAAATAAAAATTCAAAGAATGTAAAAGATAATTAAAATGATAAATGGGGATGTTTCCATATAAAGTGAGTCAAAATAAAAATCAGAAGTCTTCAGCCAGGAAGATTTTGTAAATGGCAAAGGATATGAGTCATGAGAGTAGGTAAGGTAAATACAGATATTTTTAAAGCTAGTTCTAAGATATAGTAATAAGAGGATAGAAGTCTTAATACTGCAGGTCTAACTGCTTCCTAGTTGGATATCCTTAGTCATATTTTCTCATCTTTCTGTTGAACCTCATCTTGCAGGTTCCCCACTTGCAGCATAAAGGTAAAACTTAAACCTCCTCTGGATTGTTTGTGACCATTAAGTAAGTAGTAAGCACTCAGAACAGAACCAAGTACATGAAGTATGCCAATTTTTTTAAAGGAAGGGAAAACTTAAAGCTTGAAAAAGGCCAGTTTACAGAGAGGAAGAAGTAAAAAGAGGAACTTTTTGACATATCAAATCTTAACATTATATATATATATATATATATATATATATATATATATATATATATATATGAATATATGAATTTCCCTCATAGATCAGTCTGTAAAGAATTTGCCTGCAATGCAGGAGACCCAGGTTTGATTCCTGGGTTGGGAAGATTCCCTGGAGAAGGAAATGGCAACCCACTCCAGTATTCTTGCCTGGAGAATTCCATGGACAGAGGAGACTGCTAGGTTACATTCTATGGGGTTGCAAGAGTCAGATATGACAGAGCGACTAAGCAGGCACACACACAGACACACACACACACATGGTTATTTAAATGGCAAACTTGAAACGACTTGGGAACCCAAATGAAAACTAAATCCACATAAGATTTAAATAATTATTTGATACATATCTCTAGTTTTTGAGAATGTCATCTAAAAGTCAATCATAAATATCTGTTTGTACCCATCAGAAACAAGATAATCATGTGGCTGGATTACAGGACTGACTCTGTAGAACATAACTAGGGTCATTTTATCAGTTCAGTGAATAAAGCAGATGGTCCTGTCTTTTTCACAACTATAATATTGCTTCATGAGCCTCCCAGGAGATCTAGTTTTATAAGTATAACATTTGTTATAATACCACCTAAAAAATTCAGCCTTAGTCTTTTCAGTTGATAGAACAATTTCTGTTCAAAATCGGACTCTGAATATGAAGGGCCTCCCAGTGATAAGCAAGACAGAACTTTTAGTACCAGCCTTTGCAATAATAATCTAAGGTAATTTGCATGGACAAAGAAAAAAAATGAGTAAAGCTACTCTTAGTTACAAAGATACAGTTAAAATATAGGAACGTATCCAGTAAAAAATATGAAATAGGATTTTTTAAAGTTTCTCAGTTCAGTTCAGTTCAGATGCTCAGTCATGTCCAACTCTTTGCAACCTCATGAATTGCAGAACGCCAAGCCTCCCTGTCCATCACCAACTCCTGGAGTTCACTAAAACTCATGTCCATGGAGTCGGTGATGCCATCCAGCCATTTCATCCTCTGTCATCCCCTTCTCCTCCTGCCCCCAATCCCTCCCAGCATCAGGGTCCAATGAGTCAACTCTTCACATGAGGTGGCCAAAGTATTGGAGTTTCAGCCTCAGCATCAGTCCTTCCAGTGAACACCCAGGACTGATCTCCTTCAGAATGGACTGGTTGGATCTCTTTGCAGTCCAAGGGACTCTCAAGAGTCTTCTCCAACACCATAGTTCAAAAGCATCAATTCTTTGGCGCTCAGCCTTCTTCACAGTCCAACTCTCACATCCATACATGACCAATGGAAAAACCGTAGCCTTGACTAGAAGGACCTTTGTTGGCAAAGTAATGTCTCTGCTTTTGAATATGCTATCTAGGTTGGTCATAATTTTCCTTTCAAGGAGTAAACATCTTTTAATTTCATGGCTGCAATCACCATCTGCAGTGATTTTGGAGCCCACAAAAAGGGAAAGAAAAAATCAAATCTTGTTAGAATTAGTTCTTATTTGAGTTTTACTCCAGAAACTCTTATTTCCTGGTTCAAGGTATAATAATTTCTTTAAATTTAAATATTCAAGTTCCTCTTAAATTTAAGAATTTTAAAATGGCATTCCCTGTTTTTATTTTTATAGTAGTGAAATTTATGGAAAGGTGGGACTTAATAGGTGATTTTGTTGTTCAGTTGCTCAGTTGTATCCGACGCTTTGCAACCTCATGGTCTACTGTACACCAGGGTTCCCTGAGCTTCACCATCTGCCGGAGCTTTCTCAAACTCATGTCCATTGAGTCGTGATGCCATCCAACCATCTCATCCTCCATCGTCCCCTTCACCTCCTGCCTTCAACCTTTCCCATCATCAGGGTCTTTTCCAATGAGTCAATTCTTCACATCATGTGCCCAAAGTATTGGAGCTTCAGCTTTCAGCATCTGTTCTTGCAATGAATAGTCAGGACTGATCTCCTTTAGGATTGACTGGTTTGATATCCTTGCAGTCCAAGGGACTCTCAAGAGTCTTCTCCAACACCACAGTTCAAAAGCATCAATTCTTTGGCATTCAGCCTTCTTTATGGTCCAACTCTCACATCCACAGATGACTACTGGAAAAACCATGGCTTTGACTATATGGACCTTTGTCAGCAAAGTAATGTCTCTGCTTTTTAATATGATGCCTAGGTTTGTCATAGTTTTTCTTCCAAGGAGGAAGTGTCTTTTAATTTCATGGCTGCAGTCACCATCTGCAGTGATTTTGGAGCCCAAGAAAAGAAAGTCTGTTGCTGTTTCCATTGTTTCCCTATCTATTTGTCATAAAGTGATGGGACCTATAGACCAACAAGCCTATAGGTGATATATATGGTTATATATAAAATTTGATTTTCCTTTTAAAATCTTGTGGGAAATTCAATTTCAAATAATAAATGCTTTGAGAGCATTGACATGAGAGCTCAACAGAAATGTATTCACTAATGATAATACAAAACACCCTCCAATTCACTCTCATAACATCCCATTTAAATTATCTGCCACTTAATACTTGATCTTTTTTTTCCCTAAATATTCTTTCAACAAATTTTTGTTGACCACTTACTGCATCTACTGTCCTAAGTATTTTACATCTATCAGTGAGCAGAATAAAATAGTAATCTCTGTCTTAAGAGATTTATACCCCTTGTTTTTTTTTCTTTTTTTAATTTATTTATTTTTAATTGAGGATCAGTTCCATTCAGTTCAGTTCAGTCGCTCAGTCGTGTCCGACTCTTTTCGACCCCTTGAATCGCAGCACGCCAGGCCTCCCTGTCCATTACCAACTCCCAAAGCTCACTCAGACTCACGTCCATCGAGTCAGTGATGTCATCCAGCCATCTCATCCTCTATCGTCCCCTTCTCCTCCTGGCCTCAATCCCTCCCAGCATCAAAGTCTTTCCCAATGAGTCAGCTCTTCACATGAGGTGGCCAAGGTACTGGAGTTTCAGCTTTAGCATCATTCCTTCCAAAGAAATCCCAGGGCTGATCTCCTTCAGAATGGACTGGTTGGATCTCTTTGCAGTCCAAGGGACTCTCAAGAGTCTTCTCCAACACCATAGTTCAAAAGCATCAATTCTTTGGCGCTCAGCCTTCTTCACAGTCCAACTCTCACATCCATACATGACCAATGGAAAAACCGTAGCCTTGACTAGAAGGACCTTTGTTGGCAAAGTAATGTCTCTGCTTTTGAATATGCTATCTAGGTTGGTCATAATTTTCCTTTCAAGGAGTAAACATCTTTTAATTTCATGGCTGCAATCACCATCTGCAGTGATTTTGGAGCCCACAAAAAGGGAAAGAAAAAATCAAATCTTGTTAGAATTAGTTCTTATTTGAGTTTTACTCCAGAAACTCTTATTTCCTGGTTCAAGGTATAATAATTTCTTTAAATTTAAATATTCAAGTTCCTCTTAAATTTAAGAATTTTAAAATGGCATTCCCTGTTTTTATTTTTATAGTAGTGAAATTTATGGAAAGGTGGGACTTAATAGGTGATTTTGTTGTTCAGTTGCTCAGTTGTATCCGACGCTTTGCAACCTCATGGTCTACTGTACACCAGGGTTCCCTGAGCTTCACCATCTGCCGGAGCTTTCTCAAACTCATGTCCATTGAGTCGTGATGCCATCCAACCATCTCATCCTCCATCGTCCCCTTCACCTCCTGCCTTCAACCTTTCCCATCATCAGGGTCTTTTCCAATGAGTCAATTCTTCACATCATGTGCCCAAAGTATTGGAGCTTCAGCTTTCAGCATCTGTTCTTGCAATGAATAGTCAGGACTGATCTCCTTTAGGATTGACTGGTTTGATATCCTTGCAGTCCAAGGGACTCTCAAGAGTCTTCTCCAACACCACAGTTCAAAAGCATCAATTCTTTGGCATTCAGCCTTCTTTATGGTCCAACTCTCACATCCACAGATGACTACTGGAAAAACCATGGCTTTGACTATATGGACCTTTGTCAGCAAAGTAATGTCTCTGCTTTTTAATATGATGCCTAGGTTTGTCATAGTTTTTCTTCCAAGGAGGAAGTGTCTTTTAATTTCATGGCTGCAGTCACCATCTGCAGTGATTTTGGAGCCCAAGAAAAGAAAGTCTGTTGCTGTTTCCATTGTTTCCCTATCTATTTGTCATAAAGTGATGGGACCTATAGACCAACAAGCCTATAGGTGATATATATGGTTATATATAAAATTTGATTTTCCTTTTAAAATCTTGTGGGAAATTCAATTTCAAATAATAAATGCTTTGAGAGCATTGACATGAGAGCTCAACAGAAATGTATTCACTAATGATAATACAAAACACCCTCCAATTCACTCTCATAACATCCCATTTAAATTATCTGCCACTTAATACTTGATCTTTTTTTTCCCTAAATATTCTTTCAACAAATTTTTGTTGACCACTTACTGCATCTACTGTCCTAAGTATTTTACATCTATCAGTGAGCAGAATAAAATAGTAATCTCTGTCTTAAGAGATTTATACCCCTTGTTTTTTTTTCTTTTTTTAATTTATTTATTTTTAATTGAGGATCAGTTCCATTCAGTTCAGTTCAGTCGCTCAGTCGTGTCCGACTCTTTTCGACCCCTTGAATCGCAGCACGCCAGGCCTCCCTGTCCATTACCAACTCCCAAAGCTCACTCAGACTCACGTCCATCGAGTCAGTGATGTCATCCAGCCATCTCATCCTCTATCGTCCCCTTCTCCTCCTGGCCTCAATCCCTCCCAGCATCAAAGTCTTTCCCAATGAGTCAGCTCTTCACATGAGGTGGCCAAGGTACTGGAGTTTCAGCTTTAGCATCATTCCTTCCAAAGAAATCCCAGGGCTGATCTCCTTCAGAATGGACTGGTTGGATCTCTTTGCAGTCCAAGGGACTCTCAAGAGTCTTCTCCAACACCATAGTTCAAAAGCATCAATTCTTTGGCGCTCAGCCTTCTTCACAGTCCAACTCTCACATCCATACATGACCAATGGAAAAACCGTAGCCTTGACTAGAAGGACCTTTGTTGGCAAAGTAATGTCTCTGCTTTTGAATATGCTATCTAGGTTGGTCATAATTTTCCTTTCAAGGAGTAAACATCTTTTAATTTCATGGCTGCAATCACCATCTGCAGTGATTTTGGAGCCCACAAAAAGGGAAAGAAAAAATCAAATCTTGTTAGAATTAGTTCTTATTTGAGTTTTACTCCAGAAACTCTTATTTCCTGGTTCAAGGTATAATAATTTCTTTAAATTTAAATATTCAAGTTCCTCTTAAATTTAAGAATTTTAAAATGGCATTCCCTGTTTTTATTTTTATAGTAGTGAAATTTATGGAAAGGTGGGACTTAATAGGTGATTTTGTTGTTCAGTTGCTCAGTTGTATCCGACGCTTTGCAACCTCATGGTCTACTGTACACCAGGGTTCCCTGAGCTTCACCATCTGCCGGAGCTTTCTCAAACTCATGTCCATTGAGTCGTGATGCCATCCAACCATCTCATCCTCCATCGTCCCCTTCACCTCCTGCCTTCAACCTTTCCCATCATCAGGGTCTTTTCCAATGAGTCAATTCTTCACATCATGTGCCCAAAGTATTGGAGCTTCAGCTTTCAGCATCTGTTCTTGCAATGAATAGTCAGGACTGATCTCCTTTAGGATTGACTGGTTTGATATCCTTGCAGTCCAAGGGACTCTCAAGAGTCTTCTCCAACACCACAGTTCAAAAGCATCAATTCTTTGGCATTCAGCCTTCTTTATGGTCCAACTCTCACATCCACAGATGACTACTGGAAAAACCATGGCTTTGACTATATGGACCTTTGTCAGCAAAGTAATGTCTCTGCTTTTTAATATGATGCCTAGGTTTGTCATAGTTTTTCTTCCAAGGAGGAAGTGTCTTTTAATTTCATGGCTGCAGTCACCATCTGCAGTGATTTTGGAGCCCAAGAAAAGAAAGTCTGTTGCTGTTTCCATTGTTTCCCTATCTATTTGTCATAAAGTGATGGGACCTATAGACCAACAAGCCTATAGGTGATATATATGGTTATATATAAAATTTGATTTTCCTTTTAAAATCTTGTGGGAAATTCAATTTCAAATAATAAATGCTTTGAGAGCATTGACATGAGAGCTCAACAGAAATGTATTCACTAATGATAATACAAAACACCCTCCAATTCACTCTCATAACATCCCATTTAAATTATCTGCCACTTAATACTTGATCTTTTTTTTCCCTAAATATTCTTTCAACAAATTTTTGTTGACCACTTACTGCATCTACTGTCCTAAGTATTTTACATCTATCAGTGAGCAGAATAAAATAGTAATCTCTGTCTTAAGAGATTTATACCCCTTGTTTTTTTTTCTTTTTTTAATTTATTTATTTTTAATTGAGGATCAGTTCCATTCAGTTCAGTTCAGTCGCTCAGTCGTGTCCGACTCTTTTCGACCCCTTGAATCGCAGCACGCCAGGCCTCCCTGTCCATTACCAACTCCCAAAGCTCACTCAGACTCACGTCCATCGAGTCAGTGATGTCATCCAGCCATCTCATCCTCTATCGTCCCCTTCTCCTCCTGGCCTCAATCCCTCCCAGCATCAAAGTCTTTCCCAATGAGTCAGCTCTTCACATGAGGTGGCCAAGGTACTGGAGTTTCAGCTTTAGCATCATTCCTTCCAAAGAAATCCCAGGGCTGATCTCCTTCAGAATGGACTGGTTGGATCTCCTTGCAGTCCAAGGGACTCTCAAGAGTCTTCTCCAACACCACAGTTCAAAAGCATCAATTCTTTGGCATTCAACCTTCTTCACAGTAATTGCTGCATAATATGGAAGAAGGCAGTGGCAACCCACTCCAGTACTCTTGCCTGGAAAATCCCATGGATGGAAGAGCCTGGAAGGCTGCACTCCATGGGGTCGCTGAAGGTCGGACAGGACTGAGCGACCTCACTTTCACTTTTCACTTTCATGCATTGGAGAAGGAAATGACAACCCACACCAGTGTTCTTGCCTGGAGAATCCCAGAGACGGGGCAGCCTGGTGGACTGCCATCTATGAGGTCACACAGAGTCAGACACGACTGAAGTGACTTAGCAGTAGCAGCTGCATAATATTGTGTTGGTTTCTGCCATAGATCAACATGAATCAGCTATGGGTATACATATGTCCCCTTCTTCTTGACATTCCGCATTCTCTCCCACACCAGAATTTTGATAGGTAAATGTAAATGTTCTTATTTTTTCTTACACTTACATAGAATTCAAGTTGTATGATGGTTGGTACTAATTTTGTCCCGATCACTACTTGATCCCTCTCCCTTAAAATAATCTTCCCAAAATAGCCACTCATGAAATAGTTGCTGCAAAATTAAATGATTATATTCTCAAGGCCATCCTCACAATTAATTAATTCATTCAAATAATTCATAAATACATTGAGTGACTGCTATAGACATCCTATTTTTTAGGCATTATACTAGCTCATAAAGATGAAAATGAATCCCATGCAAAAATGGGAAAGTTTACCAACGAATGAAGAAAGTTTTGTAACTAAACTATCATTGAACTACATTCAACTAAAATAACAAAGGCAAATAAAAATTATCTGTAGAGGGAAAAAAAGTGATAAAATATATCACCAACAAAGGAGGCAAGGGAAGACTTCGCAGAAGTGAAAATAGAGTTGGTATACAAGTTCCCAAAACAAGAAGAGTTCTGTAATGGAAATCAATTATTGACACAGAGACAACTGAGAAATTATCGCTGTGGATTTCTGGGGCTTTCTCTTCCCTAAAAAGTCACAGGAAATAGCTAAACAAATGAAAAATAGAGGTTAATTGCATCTTCAATGAGACAAAGCTAAAGGCACAACTTCAAACCATTAACTATGAAGCATTTCCCCAAAAAACTGTCATCTCTGAACCAAAATGAAGCAAGAGACTAAGACACATCATAGGCCTCAGGCAAAAGCATATTTACCAAGAAAGAAAGGCATAATTCTTGAAACCTTGTCAAGATCTCTTTGATTATTGAGAGACAGATATCAACAGGCTCTGGAAGATGTGAAGTGGTATCTGCATAGTATGTTCAACACTATAGCCTAGGGCATTTAGTACTGCAACATTAAAACTGCATACATTAAACTGCAACATTAAAAAAAAAAAAAGAAATCTTCTACAATCTAAAGAAACAGATTAAATGATGAAAAATAAAGTAAGAAATGCCATACTTAGGGAATTCTGGAAACTACCTATAAGTACAAACCTGAAAGAAATTATGACTGGCAATAAAAGAGCATCAGGTTAATGAGAGAGATTTCAGCAGTGGTGGGGATGGGGAATTGGATTCAGTGCTGGAGCCTGCCTCAGGTTACTCCTTGCTAACTCCTCAGCCCAGAGTTTAGCAAAGACCTATCCCATTTCACAAAGATCCATATAGTCAAAGCTATGGTTTTTCTAGTAGTCATATATGGATGTAAGAGTTGGACCATATGTTGAGCACCGAAGAATTGATGTTTTTGATTTGTGGTGCTGGAGAAGACTCTTGAGAGTCCCTTGGACTGCAAGGAGATCAAGTAAGTCAATCCTAAAGGAAATCAATCCTGAATATTCATTGGAAGGACTGATGCTGAAGCTGAAGCTCCAATACTTTGGCCACCTGATGCACAGAGCCTACTGATTGAAAAAGACCCTGATGCTGGGAAAGATTGAAGGCAGGAAGAGAAGGGGCTGACAGAGTATGAGATAGTTGGATGGCATCATCCACACAATGGACATAGTTTGAGCATACTCTGGGAGATACTGAAGGACAGGGAAGCCTGGCATGCTGCAGTCCATGAGGTCACAAAGAGTGGGACACAATTTAATGACTGAACAACAGCATCCCATTCTACAAGGATTCCCCAGTGGCTTAAGCGGTGAAGAATCTGCTTTCATCACCGGTGGAGGAGATGCAGGAGACATGGGTTTGA
This sequence comes from Ovis canadensis, assembly GCF_042477335.2. Taxonomy (NCBI): domain Eukaryota; kingdom Metazoa; phylum Chordata; class Mammalia; order Artiodactyla; family Bovidae; genus Ovis; species Ovis canadensis. Next base: position 28,722,048 of record NC_091269.1, on the reverse strand, counting down.
TCCGTTTCCACAATGAATGTTACTAAGAAAGGAATGAGTGGAGAAGTTATACATAATTTAGACAAAGTGGAGGGCATGGTTTCAACAAATAGTTCTCCATAATTTCAAAAAATGTACAGACAGCAGACTCAATCTCCTAATAAAAGAAGGAAAAAAGGTTGAAGGAAGAGATATAAGGCTTTAGAGAAGAAATTATAAAGCAACTCAAGGAAATTTTTTAAAATCTTGGGAAATTTCAGGATAACACTGAAAGGCAAAATAAAAACATTGCAGAGATGAAACATATTTAAAGAAACAAAATAGAATTTTATAAATCTGCAATGACAGACTGGCTCCAGAAAGCTACACAGACACAATGGGAAAAAAGATTAAAAAGTAATTAGAGGAAAATACATATGACAAATGAGATCAAATATACACACATTATTATTTATGGAGAAGAAGTAGAAGGATAGATTTGAAAAATATTAAAATATAAGTCAATCAGTATGATTTAATGAGAAATCTTTATAAATTAGTTTGGAAAAATGTTTAATGTCTGCTAATCCCAAGTGTTTCAAGATGTAGGAAATGTATCATACAGGCTGATTCTAAATAAAGAGAGGGGATAATAGTTATATTAGTGTTTAAACTAACATTACAAATTGAATGCTTTAATTATTTAAAGGAATATTACATTCATATAGCACCTGAGATTATTTACAAAGCTAATTTAGCTTTACATTAAAAAGCTGACATTTTAAACAATATAATTTGAAAAATACTATACCAATGAGAACAAAGTCAAGGAGGAAAAAACTTCTAAACAGTAAAATGCTCTCCAAAAAGCCATAACACCAAATAAAAATACTCAGAAGTAAAGAATGCTCAATAGTGGTAAACATAGAATCAATTTAAATATGAAGTTTTAAAATGCCAAAAGTTTTTAAAACTAGAGAATGCATGATACAAACGCTAAAAGTTTAAACCAACTATATATGCAATAACATAGAGAAATGGGAGAACAGAAAAACAGAAATTAAGAAATGCTGTTTAAAGTTGTAGTTAAAAACCCCTAAAGACTTCGTATTCTTCATATTCTCATAATTTCATCATTGTTGTTGTTGTTTAGTCACTAAGCCATGTCCAACTTTCTGTGACCGCATGAACTGTCAGGCTCCTCTGTACATGTGATTTCTCAGGCCACAATACTGGAGTCAGTTGTCATTTTCTTCTTCAGGGACCTTCCCGACCCAGAGATCAAATCTACACCTCCTTCTTGGCAGGCAGCTTCTTTACCTCTAGAATCCACCTGCCAACGCACGTACGTGTGTTTATATATACTTCTTCCCTGATGGCTAAGAGGTTAAAGCATCTGCCTGCAATGCGGGAGACCTGGGTTCGATCCCTGGGTTGGGAAGATCCCCTGGAGAAGGAAATGGCAACCCACTCCAGGATTCTTGCCTGGAGAATTCCATGGACAGAGGAGCCTGGTAGGCTATAGTCCATGGGGATGCAAAGAATCGAACACGACTGAGCAACTTAACTAAACTTCAGAAATATACTAATAATTATGTCAAATAAAAGTTTAAAATGTTTCTGCTAGGAGAATTTTGAAGATTGGGGAGTAGAAGTTTGCCTTGTTTGTGCTTCTTACAATGCCTAGTTTAAAAATGTTTAGTGAATACATGTGATTTTTATAATAATGATAATGTAATTTTATCTTTAAAAAGAGACAGTTGAAATATATACCAATTTAGTTCAGTCACTCAGTCGTGTCTAGCTCTTTGCAACCCCATGGACTGCAGTACACCAGGCCTCCCTGTCCATCACCAACTCCCAAAGTTTACTCTAACTCATGTCCATCGAGACTGTGAAGCAATCCAACCATCTCATCCTCTGTTGTACCCTTCTCTTGCCTTCAATCTTTCTCAGAATCAGGGTCTTTTCCAATGAGTCAGTTTTTTTGCATCAAGTGGCCAAAGTGTTTCAGCTTCAACATCAATCCTCCCAATGAATATTCAGGATTGATTTCCTTTAGGATGAACTGGTTGGATCTCTTAGCAGTCCAAGGGACTCTCAAGAGTCTTCTGGAACACCACACTTCAAAACCATCAATTCCGAAGCATTCATCTTACTTTATAGTCCAACTCTCACATCCATACATGACTACTGGAAAAATCATAGATTTGACTAGACAGAACTTTGTTGGCAAAGTAACGTCTCTGTTGTTTAATATGCTGTCGTGGTTGGTCACAACTTTTCTTCCAAGGAGCAAGCATCTTTAAATGTCATGGCTGCAGTCACCATCTGCAGTGATTTTGAATCCCCGCAAAATGAAGTCTGTCACTGTTTCCATTGTTTCCCCATCTATTTGCCATAAAGTGATGGGACTGGATGTCATGATCTTAGTTTTCTGAATGTTGAGTTTTAAGCCAAATTTTTCCCTCCTCTTTCACTTTCATCAGGAGTCACTTAAGTTCTTTGCTTTCTGCTGTAAGGATGGTGTCATCTGCATATCTGAGGTTACTGATATTTCTTCCAGCAATCTTGATTCCAGTTTGGCCTTTATCCAGCCTGGCATTTCACATGATGTACTCTGCATATAAGTTAAATAAGCAGGGTGACGATATACAACCTTGATGTACTCCTCCTATTTGGAAACAGTCTGTTGTTCTATATCCAGTTCTAATTGTTCCTTCTTGACCTGTATACAGATTTCTTAGGAGGCAAGTAAGGTGATCTGGTATTCCCATCTCTTTCAGACTTTTCCACAGTTTATTGTGATCCACACAGTCAAAGGCATTGGCATAGTCAATAAAGCAGAAATAGATGTTTTTCTGGAACTCTCTTGCTTTTTCCATGATCCAGCGGATGTTGGCAATTTGATCTCTGGTTCCTCTGCCTTTTCTATACCCAGCTTGAACATCTGGAATTTTATGGTTCATGTACTATTGACCTGGCTTGGAGAATTTTGAGCATTACTTTGCTAGTGTGTGAGATGAGTGCAATTGTGCAGTAGTTTGAGCATTCCTTGGTATTGTCTTTCTTTGGGACTGGAATGAAAACTGACCTTTTCCTGCCCTGTGGCCATCACTGAGTTTTCCAAATTTGCTGGCATATTGAATGCAGCACTTTCACAGCATCATCTTTCAGGATCTGAAATAGCTCAACTGGAATTCCATCACCTCTACTATCTTTGTTCATAGTGATGCTTCCCAAAACCCACTTGACTTCGCATTCTAGGATGTTTGCACCAGATGTGTGATCACACTATCATGGTTATCTGGGTCATTAAAATCTTTTTTCTACAGTTCTGTCCTTTATTGTGACCATCTTTGCATGAAATGTTCCCTTGGTATCTCTAACTTTCTTGAAGAGATCTCTAGTCTTTCCCATTCTATTGTTTTCCTCCATTTCTTTGGACTGATCAATGAGGAGGGCTTTCCTATCTCTTTTTGGTATTCTTTGGAACTCTGCATTCAAATAGATATAGCTTTCCTTTTCTCCTTTGCCAAGACAAAGGAGAAAAATGGAATATGTTTATAATAAACATTCATATATAAAATGTGTAGGGCATAATTTAATGATAGTAAGAATCAAGACATAGTGCTAGGTTCTGGAGATATTTTATATAAAGCACTTCAAATATTTCATGAACATTTAGGTATTTGGGAAGTTGAGGATGATAATGAAAAACTGAACAGACTGAGGAAGACACATCAGATTAGGATGACTGAGTAGTGATAGTCTTTATAAGAAGAAAATTATTTGAGGTGTTGTTAAATTTTAGGTGTTTATGAAGCAGCTGGATATGATATTTTAATGCAAGTCAGGAGAAATCCAGGCATTTGGGAGTCAGTGTGTGTGTGTGTTAATCGTATCAGACTCTTTGTAACCCATGAATTGTAGCCCTCCAGGCTCCTCTGTCCATGGAATTCTCCAGGCAAAAATGCTGGAGTGGGTTGCCATGCCCTCCTCCAGAGGATCTTCCCAACCAAGGGATCAAAGTGGCATCTCTTAGTCTCCTGCACTGGCAGGCAGTTTCTTTTCACTAACGCCACATGGGAAGCCCCCGGGTGTTTGTTCATAAGACATATTAATTGCATGTTCTCATTCATCTTAAAATGAAAAATGCTTGGAGTTTCTTTGTTTTTATTATACATTATTGTTTATAAAGAATCTATCTTGGGCTTATTGATTATTTCTATTGTATTTTTAATTCTTGACTTCTTTTATCTCTGCCATACTATTTTGATTTCATCAACTTCCTCTGGCTTCTTGCTCTGGATGTTGTTTATACGGATAGCTCTATTCAGTTGTTACCTGAGGACCAGACCATAAAAGCAGAAGTGAAGTGAAATCGCTGAGTCATGTCAGATTCTGCAATCCCATGGACTGTAGTCTGCCAGACTCCTCTGTCAGCGGGATTTCCCAGGCAAGAATACTGGAGTGGATTGTCATTTCCTTCTCCAGGGGATCTTCTCAACCCAGAGATTGAATCCAGGTCTCCCTCATTGCAGGCAGACTCTTTACCATCTGAGCCACCAGGGAAGCCCAAAAAACAAACGGCGAATATTATTTATAATAGATTGGACAATGAAAATTAGAGAAGCCTTGCCAATGCAGATGGAAGGATGCTAAATAATTTAAAAAATAATTAATGATCAATTAAAAAAGAATTTGCCTAATTTAACATTCTTAACCTTTATTTTATAAAACCAAAGCTTATGTTTTGCTCAGGATACTCAGATATGCATCTCAAAATATTTTGCCAATTAATTGTCACTTTATTTCAAAGCCTGTTCTCAACATTAAAACTGTTCGAACACTAGTCTTTGGTGAACAAAAAGCTATTCAAAGTCATTTAAATGATCGCCTAGCATCTGAAGTCTTATTTTGAGCAATCTTCATTCCTTGCTTGCATGAAAAACTACATTGTTCTCATGTACAGATCTCTCTTCAGTTGGATCATAAGCAGTAGATTGATGAATGACACATCTTTGTTGGTAGGAATATGTAGCAACTTGTTGACATAAATATTTATCATCTCACACTGAAGAAGAATAAAATTAAAGGTAGCTAATATAACAGAAATGTGAAAAGAAGGTTTGGACATTCATCCATTTTTTGTCACTCTTCAGAAAAGCTGGTTTTCACATTACTTATATATTTGGCACTGTATTTCAGATCAAGGTTAACACACATATTGTGATTTTGTTTTGTTTTGTTTCGTTTTTTTCTTTTTGGCAAGCTTTCCTCACCCACATGCCACAGCAAACAAAGAAATGTGAGGAGTTTGTTTCTGGGTGGGGGGGCACTGTGGTTTTGGGTTTTTGTTTTTTTTTCTTTTGCTGATTTTGGCAAGGACAAATGGATAAGGAAGGAAATATTTTTTTATTATATATTTATTAGAATATTTACTTTATTTGCTATCTACTACTTATTTTATCATATTCTGATAATAGCACACATGCGTTCCTTTGCTTATATCTTCCTTCCCACACTTTTTCCCATGGCATATGAATTTATTAATTCCACCCATAGATCTAGAGCTGGGCATTCATTAAAATTTCTAATCCCTTGGAAAACTGATAGATTCAGAGATGTACATTATCCAAATTGGTTCATTTATCTATCAGGAAAACATTATCTTTCTGCTGAATTAGAACCCCCATGTAGTTTGGCAATATAATTTTTCAGTTTTAAAAATTCCATAAAATCTTTATACCAGATGGTCTTAAATCAATGCAAAGTTAACTTTATGATTAGACAAAATTAATATCTTTGTGTTCAACATAGATTTGTTAAAATTCATGTTTTGTCATTCATGAAGTATAACAAAATTACTTATCATTGAAGAACAGTACAAGTAGGCCTATTTTCAGAAACAAGGGGAAAAGGGACAGTCATGCCACAATTAATGATTTACTTTATGCTTTATAAAATTACTAATTTAACTCTTAAAATTCGGTTTTTAAATAAAATTTTCTAACTTTTGTAAAACAAGCTCACTCTTTTTTTTTTTTCCCAAGACATTTCATTTTTTTCTGAGCTGAAGTAAAATTCAGTCACCAAGGCATAATCAACTATTTAAAATGCATAGATAATTTCCAGGGAGACCATCCCAGACTTTCAAGGAGGTCAGTCTCTCATATTTTCTTTATCATTGGGAAAAGCAATCCTAAGAAGAAAGTGACAAAATGTTCTTTTTCTCTTTTCTAAATCCTATTTGCTCCCATGCACAATACAATACACTTATGCATCCACATAACTGTCCACAATACTTGCAGAAATTATTTCCTTGTTGACAAGTTAATGGATGTAGAATATAGTAATGGCTAGCTGAAAATTAGAAATGATCTCAGGTGAATAATGATACTTCAAAACTAGATTTTTTAACATAAGGAAATTTGTTTCTTTTTAATGAAATTTTCTTAACAATATTATTTCATCACAAGTTTTTAGTGTACTTAGCAGTCACCATATTTTTTAATTTATAGAAATATAGTTGACTTACAATGTTGTATTAGTTTCAGATGTAGAGCAAAATGATTCAGATATATGTGTGTGTGTGTATATATATATGTATATTCTTTTTAGATTCCTTTCCATTGCAGGTATTGAAAGATATTGAGTATAATCCCCTGTGCTATACAGTAGGTCTTTGTTGGTTTTCTATATTACATATAGTAGTATATATATATATTTTAATATCAAACTCCTAATTTATTCCTCCTCCCTTCGTCGTTGGTAACTGTAAATTTGATTTCTGTGTCTGTGAATCTATTTCTGTTTTGTCATTAAGTTCATTGGTATCATTTTTTTAGATTCTACATATAAGTGATACGATATTTATCTTTGTCTGATTTACTTCACTTAGCATGATAATCTCTAGGTCCATTCATATGGCTGCAAATGGTGTATCTACTTTATATGGTCATCTGTCAATGGACATTTAAGTTATTTCCACGTCTTGGCTATTGTAAATAATGATACTGTGAATATTTGGGTGTATGTATCCTTCTGAATTATAGTTTTCTTAGGATACACACCCAGGAATAGGATTGCTGGCTCATATAGTAACTCTGTTTTTAGTTTTTTAAGGAAAAATTTATGATATGTAGACACAGAGCCCCTGAGACATTTTGTAAAATCTTAGCATCTGAATAATCATCAACAGGCTTTTCTGGACACCTAAGAAAGAGCAACAATCAGTGGGGTTTTTCTCATGTTACTACTCGAGGCTTCACCTCAAGAGGATGTTCCTCTGATTCTAAGTGATGGGCAATGTGCTAAAGGCATTAAATATGACCACTGACTAACAAATTTTCTGCTTTATCTCATCAAGCAACTCCAATTCTAGTTACTCTCTCTCTTTCTTATCATTATGTCTTTGCCTCTACTTCCGTCTCTCTCTGTTTCTCTCTTCCTTTTCCCTCCTCTTTCTTCCTCTCTCTGTTTCTCATCTTTATCTACATACCACAACTCTCTTCACTGTATCTCTTCCAACCATAGTAATAGATATGATCTTTGGAAGTTAGGCATACCAGCCAATATACTGGAAAGAGAATTTCTTTCTGCTATTGCTCCTTGCTTAGAAATATCTCTTGAAACATATATTTAAAAAATGATAACCATGATTCACATCAAGTTTTTATATTCTTAGATTTTCTGTCCATTGAACTCCACAGAACTTCACAAAGATTCCTAACTGAGGGTACCTGAAGGATGACAGAATAATACTTGAAGACTTTCCTATTAAATCTTTTTATTAGGAGACTTAGAATGAGAAAGTTCATTTGCTTCCCAATCTTAGCTAAAATTAGCCCCAAATAAAATTCTAAGTGTAGAACAGATATTCCAGAAAATACCAGCCTATACCTAGAAATATGTATCTGCTGAGATCTCAAAGGAATAAATACTCCAGAAATATTTCTTATAAAACATGAGAAAGGCATTTAATACTGTTTTAAGCTAGAGAATCTCAAAAAAAATACTTAATTAAGCCCTCAGTCAATGCAGGAACCATGGGTTTCATAAGTGATATTTCAGCAAACACAGAGTATGCATCAACTTGTGATGTGTATCGGGGCTATGTATTGAAAGACATTTAAAATTATATTCTCAGTATTCTCTTCTGTATCTATTTTTATCAGTATCAATATATGAGAATATTTCTACCAATTAAATTAATTCCCCAATGGGGTTACAGAGGGGAAAATCATGTATGGTCTACTTCCACAGAAACTCAAACTTTAGGAAGTATTTGCAAAGTAAGGAAGTTATGAAATATTTGATGTGGAAATGGCTTAAACAACTCAGCATGAAATTGGCTTTGAGATTTTTTGGTCATGTTAACTGTGAATTCGTTCACAAAATTATCCTTCTGAAGTGCCAAATCATCCACTCCCTTTATGAATGCTAAACAGCCAGCCATAGAGTTTAACAATATTTTATTCAAATGATTTTGTTTATCCTGTTATAATTGACCGTTTCACACATCCATATGTTTCATCCAGAGCTGAAAGTATTCAACAATAAACTGTGGTAACAGCCCTGCTGGAAATGGTTTTAGAACTAAATGTAGTGACAGGGTGGACATTGCACGGCATTAATGCATTTTCTCACTTGCACTCTGGTACAGTTAGTAACATTTCTATCACAGACACTTAGATCATTAAGGATTATCCATTTTCTCCACTCCTCTACTACCAGAACAAAAGAACAACAAAAAAATCAGTCTACGACTGTCTCTTCTAAGTTACTCTTCTGCTCTATCAGTTCAGTTCAGTTGCTCAGTCGTGTCTGACTCTTTGCAACCCCATGAATTGCAGCACGCCAGGCCTCCCTGTCCATCACAACTCCCGGAGTTTACTCAAACTCATGTCCATCGAGTCGGTGATGCCATCCAGCCATCTCATCCTTGGTCGTCCCCTTCTCTTCCTGCCCCCAGTCCTTCCCAGCATCAGAGTCTTTTCCAATGAGTCAACTCTTCACATGAGGTGGCCAAAGTACTGGAGTTTCAGCTTCAGCATCATTCCCTCCAAAGAAATCCCAGGGCTGGTCTTCTTCAGAATGGACTTGTTGGATCTCTTCACAGTCCAAGGGACTCTCAAGAGTCTTTTCCAACACCACAGTTCAAAAGCATCAATTCTTTGGTGCTCAGCTTTCTTCACAGTCCAATTCTCACATCCATACACAACTGCTGTAAAAACCATAGCCTTGACTAGATGGACCTTTGTTGGCAAAGTAATTTCTCTGCTTTTTAATATGCTTCTAGGTTGGTCATAACTTTCCTTCCAAGGAGTAAACATCTTTTAATTTCATGGCTGCAATCACCATCTTCAGTGATTTTGGAGCCCCAAAAATAAAGTCTGACACTGTTCTATACACCACCATAAATGTCTGGTCAGAGTGAATAGGGAAAACTTAAAGAAGTGTCTACCAACCCAGGAAAGAGATTTGCAGCAATCAACAACATCTATCTAAGTTCAAGCCTAAGGGAGATCATTTCAGCCTTCAGATCATGGTCATAAATCAGGGACTTTCCAGGGCTTAGGATCAAAGTTGGAGAATGTTGTGATGGTTGCTGTGGGAGGGAAACAAGATGGATATCTGGACTAGAGAAGAGGAAGAGCTGCTAGAAAATGTGAAGGCAAGCATGAAAGAGGGAATTATAATCTATTCCTGATTAACACCTCCCCTTCCAAAACAAGAAATGCACTCTGCACCTGAAGGAACTGTTAAGAGACTCTTTTAGTTAAAGAGCTATATTTAATTATTATGAAATAATTAAGATACCAAAAATGTATACAGAGGTGTTTCAAACAAGAAAACCTGAGAAAAAGGGAGGTTTATTTTCACTAACTGGATAGAGAAGAGAGACTCTAAAATTAAAAACCAATAAAATAAAATAAAATAAAAAAGACCAAAAAAAAAAAAAAAACAGTTAGCAGGGGAAGAATTTTATAGGTTTTGAAGAGGCTGAACACACTCTGAGGATGAGTAACAGAGGTTCTGGGGCTGGAAACATGTTTCAAGAATTTGTGACTGTTCACCAAAAACAGGACATTGGCTGTGTGAAGGTGAACAAAATGACACTTCTGCTGTTCCCTTCAGAAAGACACAGTCATGTATATGACCCTTCCTCCTTGTGTTGAATCTACCAGGTTGGTTTATCTCTCTCCCTCGGTTCTTCTCTCATTGTTGCAAGGATTCAAAACAACAGACTAGTTATAGTTCAGTTACAGCTCAAGCAGACAGATCTTTTATTAAACAGACAGCAGATAGTACACTTCCAAGACGTGGAAGCAAGCTGACCCTGAAGGAATGGTGATGATCCCTCTTGGGTCCCCTTTTTATACTCCCTGTCTCCTCCTCTTGGTTCTGCTTTTGCAAAAGGCAAATGGATATATGCTTGAGGCCAGTCAGGGAAGGGTTGTGTGTCTGGGCATATGCAAAATAAGGCTTTTACATATTCATCTGTATGGGTGTGGACTGAGATTTTTGATTGACGGTTGGAAGTTACATAACAACAGGCTCTACTGTGCGTGTCTTTCTCATAATTCAGTTTGTTGCAATCAGAGATGTGTATGTATAGAGTGTTTATGAACCCTTAATGGGTGGCAACCCACTCCAGTATTCTTGTTTGGAGAATTCCATGGACAGAGGCTACAGTCTATGGGGTCCCAAGACTGAGCGACTAACACTAATGGGCTCCTAGCTGCCTAAGGTTACTTGAGGACACAGCTTTGCATAGTTTGTATCCATTGGATACCTAGGGCAAATGGGCAGAAGTTGGAAAAGTCTCTGTGGAAGTCTCCATGGTAGTCTCCATGGTAATTCTGTAGTATATCTGTGAGCTCTCCTGGCATGTCTGGGGTGGGGTTTAGAGATTGGCTTGCATATTTTTCCACTAAACCACTTCCCTTGTGGCTCAGATGGTAAAGAATCCACCTGCAATGCGGGACACCTGGGTTCAGTCCCTGGGTTGTGAAGATTCCCTGGAGGAGGGCATGGCAGCCCACTCCAGAGTTCTTGACTGGAGAATCCCAGTGGACAGAGGACCATGGCAGACTGCAGTCCATGGAGTCGCAAAGAGTTGGACACAACTGAGTGACTAAGCACCAGCACACACCGCTCCTTGCTCAGGCCTAACTTACTACCTAACAAGTCTTTACCTGAAAAAAAAAAACAAAACACTTCTCTCTTCTGAGATTGAGTACCCTTTTTGATATAATGGTGTGGAAAAAGGCATACCCACTACATCAGCTAGAGCTAAAAATTATCTCCCTAATGTCTATCTCTCTTCCTCCCTCCGCCTCTCTCTGTGTGTCTCTCTCTCTTTCACACACACACACACATACTCACACACACACAGGAAGGAGTTTGAATCCAGAATGCATGACTATAAAAAATCAGTCATAGATATAAGCTATTTTATTAAGTAGCAATTATCCTTACTACTATTCTGTTTCCAAGGCAAACCATTCAATATCACAGTAAATCAAATCCATGCCCCAACCAGTAACACTGAAGAAGCTGAAGGTAAACAGTTCTATGAAGACCTTTTAGAATTAATACCCAAAAAAGACGTCCTTTTCATTATAGGGGACTGGAATGCAAAAGTAGGAAGTCAAGAAACACCTGGAGTAACAGGCAAATTTGCCTTGGAGTACAGAACGAAGCAGGACAAAGGCTAATAGAGTTTTGCCAAGAGAATGCAACACCCTCTTCAAACAACAGAAGAGAAGCCTCTACACATGGATATCACCAGATGGTCAACACTGAAATCAGATTGATTATATTCTTTGCAGACAAAGTCAGCAAAAACAAGGCCGGGAGCTGACTATGGTTCAGATCATGAACTCCTTATTGGTAAATTCAGACATAAGTTGAAGAAAGTAGGGAAAACCACTGGACCATTCAGGTGTTACCTAAATCAAATCCCTTATGATTATACAGTGAAAGTGACAAATAGACTTAACGGACTAGATATGATAGAGCGCCTGATGAACTATGGACAGAGGTTCATGACATTGTGCAGGAGACAGGGATCAAGACCATCCCCAAGAAAAAGAAATGCAAAAAAGCCAAATGGCTGTCTGAGGAGGCCTTACAAATAGCTTTGAAAAGAAGAGGAGCAAAAAGTAAATGAGAAAAGGAAATATATAACTACTTGAATGCAGAGTTCCAAAGTATAGCAAGGAGAAATAAGAAAGCTTTCCTCAGTGATCAGTGCAAAGAAATAGAAGAAACCAACATAACAGGAAAGACTAGAGATCTCATCAAGAAAATTGGGGATACCAAGGGAACATTTCATGCAAATATGGGCTCGATAAAGGACAGACATAATATGGACCTAATAGAAGCAGAAGATATTAAGAAGAGGTAGCAAGAATACACAGAACTGTACAAAAAATATCTTCATGACCCAGATAATCACGATGGTGTGATCAGTCACCTAGAGCCAGACATCCTGGAATGTGAAGCCAAATGGGCCTTAGGAAGCATCACTATGAGCAAATCTAGTGGAAGTGATGGAATTCCAGTTGAGGTGTTTCAAATTATCAAAGACGATGTTGTGAAAGCATTCCACTCAATATGCCAGCAAATTTGGAGAACTCCACAGTGGCCACAGGACTGGACAAGGTCAGTTTTCATTCCAATCCCAAAGAAAGGCAGTGCCAAAGAATGTTCAAACTACTGCACAATTGCACTCATCTCACACACTAGTAAAGTAATGCTCAAAATTTTCCAAACCAAGCTTCAGCAATATGTGAACTGTGAACTTCCACATGTTAAAGCTGGGTATAGAAAAGGCAGAGGAACCAGAGATCAAATTGCCAACATCTGCTGGATCATCAAAAAAGCAAGAGTTCCAGAAAAACATCTATTTCTGCTATTGACTATACCAAAGCTTTTGACTGTGTGGATCACAATTAACTGTGGAAAATCCTGAAAGAGATGGAAATAGCAGACCTAACCTGCCCCTTGAGAAATCTATATGCAGGTCAGGAAGCAACAGTGAGAACTGGACATGGAACAATGACTGGTTCCAAATAGGAAAAGGAATACATCAAGGCTGTATATTGTCACCCTGCTTATTTAACTTATATGCAGAGTATATCACAAGAAACTCTGGGCTGGAGGAATCACAAACTGGAATTTAGATTGCTGGAAGAAATATCAATAACCTCAGATATGCAGATGACATAACCCTATGGCAGAAAGTGAAGAAGAACTAAAGAGCCTCTTGATGAAAGTGAAAGAGGAGAGTGAAAACGTTGGCTTAAAGCTCAACATTCAGAAAACTAAGATCATGGCATCTGGTCCCTTCACTTCATGGGAAATAGATGAGGAAACAGTGGAAACAGTGGCTGACTATTTTGAGGGCCTCCAAAATCACTGCAGATGGTGACTGAAGTGATGAAATTAAAAGACGCTTACTCCTTGGAGGGAAAATTATGACCAACCTTGACAGTATATTAAAAAGCAGAGACATTACTTTGCCCAGAAAGGTCCGTCTAGGCAAGGTTATGGTTTTTCCAATACGAGTGTGAGAGTCGGACTATAAAGAAAGCTGAGTGCCAAAGAATTGATGCTTTTGAACTGTGGTGCTGGAGAAGACTCTTGAGGGTGCCTTGGACTGCAAGGAGATCCAATCAGTCCATCCTAAAAGAAATCAGTCCTGGGTATTCATTGAAAGGACTGATGTTGAAGCTGAAACTCTAATACTTTGGCCACCTGATGCGAAGTGCTGACTCATTTGAAAAGACCCTGATGCTGGGAAAGATTGAAAGCATGAGGAGAGGGGAAAACAGAGGATGAGATGGTTGGATGGTATCACCGACTTGATGGACATGAGTTTGAGCAAGCTCCAGTAGTTGGAGATGGACAGGAAGGCCTGGTGTGCTGTGCTCCATGGGGTCGCAAAGAGTTGGACACAACTGAGTGACTAAACTGAACTGAACTGATCCATACTATGGAGCTACAGCACAGATAGTGAAATGAAATAAGAAAAAATTCCCAGGTACAAGGACAAATATATAATAAAGGAAGGAACTTCCCTGGCAACCAGTGGTTAAGACTTCACCTCCAATCTCTGGTTGGGGAGCTAAGATCCCATAGTCTCACAGCCAAGAAACAAAGACAAAACAGAAGCAATATTGTAGCAAATCTAATAAAGACTTTAATAATGGTTCATATCAAAAAATATTGTTAAAAATATAATACAAGAAGATTTTATTATAGTGAGGGTCAACATCTTATAAATAGTGTTGTAATAAGTTGATTAATGATTATAATAATTTGGGAAAAATATTCTCTATCTAACATAAGTCAAATCATTTCCAAAGCATTATGAAAACTGACTCAATGATATAACTCAAAGAAAGTTATAATATTTATCAGCTACTTGAGTTGGAATGATTTTAAAGAATAAATTCAATGGAAGTATAAAATGATATGTTTAAATATATAAAAATTGAAAATGTGTATACAAAAAAACCATGAATTAATTAAACACCAATTGAAGGAGTAGACAATTATTTGCAAAAATTTTAAAGCAAAATATTTTATGTAGTGTACATCATATAAAATTAATAATACTCATAAACTATGAAATATATAATATAAACCTACAAATATATATAATATACTACATGTTTAGTATTACATTAAAATATAACATATAAGCTATATAACAACAATTTGGTAAATATATTACTTTATGATATATAAAGGCATTAAACTAAATTATATAAAAGTTATGTGTAACATGCAATTTTATTATAAAATATACTATGTTTAAGGCATACAGCATTATAAAATATTACTTATTACAATTTTACCTTTATCTTAAATATAAGGTGTTTCTTCAAATTATTACAAAAGTAGTGAAAGATCTTTAAAGAGCATTTAGAAAAGCCCATGAATGAGATAATCATCCATGCTCTATAAACCAAAGATTAAAAATATATATTTAAAAAATAGGTATACATTTAAAATATTTTACCATACTGCTAGTCAAGTAAATGGAAAATAATATATTAATATTGTAGAGCTCAGATATTTAAACAAAACATACAGTATTAAAGTGTCCATAGTGGCACTCCTATATTCTTGTGGTAGTGTAATTTTATATGAACATTCTATAATGTTTAATTAAGATCCATTTGTTATATATTTTTATAAGGGAATTTATTAAACAAAAAAATCAGATGGCCCTAAAGACATATGATTGAAATCTTCATTAAAGTTACATAAGAATGTTACATAAGTTATATTGGAAATCAGATAAATTTTGACAGAAATTAGAGAAAATAGTGATAGATAAAAGAATATCTGTACATTATAAAACCATGAAATGGAAGCTATCCTTATTATTTAGCATAATACATGCCTATAAAGTTTTAATTATCCTTTTCAGATAATTACATGCACAATTAGATAATTGGTTTTTACACATACACAGTCTCAACAGAAAAAGATTTCTTTATCCTTCGTCCACAGAAGATGTTTATTTGATGTAATAAAACTCTACAGCTTGCATTAGACACAACCAATGACAGGGAACAAAATGCATGAAAAATGTGTACAGTTCCTATAGAAAAATAGGATGTTTCCTGTGACAACAATTATTTCTAAAACATAAAACATATTTAATATCTAAATATTATTTCTATTCAATATTGAAAACATATTTCTAAAGTTACTGAAATAGTTACTAAATACATAAAAAGACATTACTTTGCCAACTAAGGTCCATCTAGTCAAAGCTAAGGCTTTTCCAGTAGTCATGTCTGGATGTGACTGTTGGACCATAAAGAAGGCTGAGCGCCAAAGAATTGATGCTTTTGAACTGTGGTGTCAGAGAAGACTCGACTGCAAAGAGATAAAATCAGTCAATCCTAAAGGAAATCAATCCTGAATATTCATTAGAAGGACTGATGTTGAAGCTCCAATATTTTGGCCACCTGATGCAAAGAGCCAACTCATTAGAAAAGACCCTGGTGCTGGGAAAGATTGAAGGCAGGAGGAAAAGCGGATGGCAGAGGACAAGATGATTGATTGGCATCACCAACACAATGTACATGAGTTTGAGCAAGCTTCAGGAGATGGTGATGAACAGGAAAGCCTGGTGTGCTGCAGTCCATGGGGTCACAAAGAGTCAGACATGACGGAGCGACTGAACACAAATAACAACATAATAAGCCATTTTGCTAACAAAGCATGATTTTGCCTCTTGTTCACAACTTGCTTAAAATATCTTCATACCAACAGAGTGGGCAGAACATTTAAGTTTAATATCTATTACAGATATGAGCATAAACTTCCATAACGACAGATAGAGCATCCATTTCTTCTGAGCTGATAAAGTGACTATTAGTTTTAGATAGTTGTCTGAAATGCTTTACCAATTGGAAATTTTAACCAAGATGTTCACAAGCCAAGCGTTTCTGTACAAAGAATTTTCCTAATTGACAGTCCTCCCATCTTTGCCTTCCTTCTAGATCATTTTACTTTTAATAAGTGCTTATTGAGCACATACCATGATTAGTATCTATTATAGCATGGCAAGATCTGAGATAAGCATCTAGAATTAGTATGTTTATTCAGAAATTGTATTTATTCAAGTTGTATTTATAACTAACATTGAATTAACGCAGATGGTGACTACAGCCATGAAATTAAAAGACGCTTACTCCTTGGAAGAAAACTTATGACCAACCTAGATAGCATATTCAAAAGCAGAGACAATACTTTGCCCACTAAGATCTGTCTAGTCAAGGCTGTGGTTTTTCCTGTGGTTATTGTATGGATGTGAGGTTGGACTGTGAAGAAGGCTGAGCACCAAAGAATTGATGCTTTTGAACTGTGGTGTTGGAGAAGACTCTTGAGGGTCCCTTGGACTACAAGGAGATCCAACAAGTCCATTCTGAAGGAGATCAACCCTGGAATTTCTTTGGAAGGAATGATGCTAAAGCTGAAACTCCAGTACTTTGGCTACCTCATGAGAAGAGTTGACTCATTGGAAAAGACTCTGATGCTGGGAGGGATTGGGGGCAGGAGGAGAAGGGGACAACAGAGGATGAGATGGCTGGATGACATCACTGACTCGATGGACGTGAGTCTTAGTGAACTCTGGGAGTTGGTGATGGAGAGGGAGGCCTGGCATGCTGCAATTCATGGGGTCGCAAAGAGTCGGACACGATTGAGTAACTGAACTGAACTGAACTGAACTGAGTTAAGGAAACCAGGGTTTTCTTCACCTCTGACTTCAGCTCGTTAAATGCTTGACAAATATAGTTAAATGAAAACGATGTAGGGCTCTACTTTTTATTAAAATAGGCACTCAAAAATTTAGGCTCAATATTTATTACTAAGTATATACTTCATTGTGTTGATATGTCAACAGATGATGCATCTTGTTATAAATTTAATACCTCAAGTAAGTTTTACTTTTGAAATTATTTTCTTAAAAAAATAGAAAATAGAATTTAAGAAATTTTTCTCACACAAGAAGAAACTGTTCAGTGACTATTAAATGATAAAAATCAATATGTTTCAATTTGAGACTGAAAGAGCCTTGGCAAGGATACTGATACTTTAATTCTTGTCACTTTCCCCTATAAATTATTAAACAAATAAATAAAGAAGATATCTTACAATTGATGGAGTAGAGAATGATCTGAAAAAATTATTTAAATAAATGTATTTTGAATGTTTACTTTCCTTTGAGAACAATGATATCAACATATTTATTATATATTATAATGGAAGCAAATTTAAATTTTGTAGTTAAGTATTTTGAGCATTTAGCATATAAATTTACATTTGATTTCTTCATCAGTTTTTAGCCTGTCTATTTGGCAGATTCTGACTTTTGCTTCCATCTCTGTGGACCTGTAATTAATCTGATTCCTTCGTCTGGGTACTCAGCGTTATGGTTGAGTGGTTTAATCTCTATCCCCAGGAGTATAACCCAATTCATCTCCACTAAAATCTTGACTCCTCTGTGACTTGGCTTTGCATCTGTGTTTCCATCTGTCAGACATTTCACTGGGTTTTTATTCTTTTCTGGGAGGCTATTTGAAGACTGTAAGGAGAAAAATCATCATGGACCCAGAGATGCTTGGCTATTACAATCGTAATAAGGCACCTCAAGATTGCAGTGATCCCCATCCATTAGATAAATAATAAATGGAACACAAGAAATATTACAAGTTAATCAGTGAACTGATCTGTATTGAGTATTTTGGAAGGATGTTTGCTTTTTTTTCTCTCCACTAAGTAGATGAAGCTTAAATTGTAAGCTTAATGCATTTTTAAAATTCTAATTTGTGTCTGAAATCATTTAATCAAGAATCTATTAGCAAAACTTACTTCTCTCAAAATTTTAATATTAAGTTATTGCAGGCCTCTAAGATTATCACAATCAATGCAAGGATTTTTTAATATCACTTGGGAGAACAATGCGGTGATATATTCCTGATGAAATGAGTACTTATACCTTTGTTGAATTTTTATAGTAATAATAAGAGAAATAATAATAATCTAAGAGGAATTAGAATATCTATGTTGCTATTTATTCTCTGAGAAACTGAATTCAGTGTTATGTAAACATCAATGCTCAATGTTACATTTGATTTAATATTCAGTTTATGTGATGCCAAAATGCTCTATTAATTATGCAAAATTCAATTTGTTGGCTATGCCATAAATTTGAAAAACTAGGCAGGTCATCCCATATTTTTACTCTGGATATAAACTTGCATGGAAATTTTAATTTAATCATTGCCAAAGTGAACTGTTACATAATTTTGCCTACCTAGTTATAGTTTTTATGTATCAGCAATTTTTAATTTGCTAGTTGTATTGTGAATAACATATCTGCATTAACACCTACATGTGTCAGGAAATATACAAAGGAAATTCAAGGGAAATTAACAAAGTTAAAGGAACATAATCTCTCATAGCTGAATGAGAAATAAGAAGCATTCATATCTGCCAGGCTCTTTGGCAGGGTCAATACTATCTCATTATCTTATGGAAGCTTTTAACTAACTCTCTCTGTGTATCTATCTATTTGTCTCTCTCTCTCTGTCTCTCGTGCACTCTATTGTTTTTAATCTGTCTCTCTATCGTTTTTAAAGTGCTATCGATTTCTGACTTTATGACTTTTTGTCTAAAGTTTTACTTTCTACACATATGCTAGAAATCTGGCAGATATAGAATTATCTGGACTACAGGCAGAACTACAATCCTCATATCACTCCTGGCTGGTGCTCATTTCGGTAGCTGATCTGGGAGGAGATTTTTTTATTGTCTGTGGGATGATCGGACAGCACATGTGTACATGCTAGAAAGGAACAAGGGACTACAGCTGACAACATACAAAAATGTCCCCAAATAATTTTTTCTTTGCAAATCCATATTAGTGTGGAGTTTGAGCTCTGAGCTACCATGTTCATACAGAAGAAATCTCATATTCCACAGTGTTAATCTTTTGCATTTTGTAACTTAGCAATCTGTTTTGAAAGATCAGTAGTTCTGCTTCTAACTTTTCCATTAAAAAATAATGGAATGCTTTCAGCTAGCCTTTGTTTATCCTCTGATGTGCAATGTGTTTTGTGGGTTTTTCCTTGCAAAATCTGATCTTCTTCTTTCAGTCAGCTACAAAGTGTTAGAATGTTAAATGGCTGTGTTTGTCAATATCACACTGAATTCTAGACTGCCAAAAGTTACAGAAGTGGCATGTTATCAAGTTTCTCGCATAGGAATGTTGGCCCATCAAAGATTCTGATTCATTTTTACAGTAACACAGAGCATATTTTCAAACTTAACAACAAATTGACAATTTGAAATAAGTAAACTATGGCATACTGATCTGCTTTGACTCTGCAGTAAGGATTACAGGAAGATGTCCTATTCTGAGGAATAAGTGGAAACCAGCAAATAAAAAAGCATGACATGCACTTTCCCTCAAGTGTGCTTGCTGGCCCTATTCCTCTGTGTTGAGAACATAAACTCATTAAACAACTGAATACAAAGCAATGTATTCCACAGTTTATCATGCTACTTTAATCATATTAAATTAAGCCTGTTCAGAAAGGCATGATTTTCACTAAAAGTCCACAGCTGCAGAAAATCATACCTGGTAATTGGAAGTGTCATATGGGTTGAAAATCAATCAGAAAGAAAATGAAAGTGGATAAGTCCCTCCATTTTTTTAGTTAGAATATATAAAATCTTCAACATCAGCTTGATTTCTTGTTGGGTTAGATTACGTTCTATTGGCTTTAATTTATTGGCATATCATGTAATCAGAGAATAAATAGAATAACTATTATGCCACACACACCATACAATAATGACCACTATACAATGCTCAAAGCTTTGCAATATATCTGTAAATATAGAATACAGAAACAAATAAAGAATAATAAAACATTTCCAAAGTTGTAACCTTTATAGATAGTACCTAGGTAAAGAGACATGAGATGGGAAAAGGACAAATAGAGAAACCTGATTTGAAGTATATTTTGAAATGAGGAAACAACGCCAATTGGTATAATAAAAGAGAAATAAATTTCACATTAATTCATACTTATCAAGTACACAGTGTGTGTCATGCATTGAGCTAGATACTAGGGATACAGCTTAAGTTGTACTTTATCCCTCTAATAACAGACATAAAGGAAAAAGAAAAAACTTGTCATACTTAGGATAGTGTAAGCATTTTTGCTTGAGTGATGAATCAACATTGGTGGTAGAAAGAAATAAGAGAGAAAAAATAGGAAGCTTCATCTAGAACATGTACTTAGCATCTTAAATAGCCATGTAATTACAGATGAGAACAAATCGATTGGCCTGGAAATACATTTGAACATTGTGTCATTAAATGACACTCAATTGGCAATGGCATGGTGGATTCTGTAGTCAAGGCCCCATCAATATTCAATGATCACTCAGTCTGTCACAATGACCATATGGCAATTCCAATCAATCCTTAAGGAAGCCAGGATAACACATGTTTCTAACGAGATGTTGTATTCCAGCATGGCCTGGTACACTTCCCTTCATGAAACAGGGCTGTCAACTCTGACTCTATTGGGCAGAAACCAATGTGAAGAGTCCAAAATTATAAGAAAAACATTTCTTCTCCATATTACTACTAGAAAGCACTTGAATCACTGGCATGTAGCGGGCAGGCAGATAATAAATGTACACTTCATAACCGAATAAAAGAATGCTTTTCACAGATGGCTGAGCACTGCAGGGGTGTGAACTGTCATAAACTAAGCTAACTTCTTCACCTTGTATAGGAGGAATTTGCTTCAATTCTGTGCCTCAGTCCTTCTCCAGCAATACTGTATAATAGAATCAAGGCTAATGCCATTTGCAAGTTAGA
This sequence comes from Ovis canadensis, assembly GCF_042477335.2. Taxonomy (NCBI): domain Eukaryota; kingdom Metazoa; phylum Chordata; class Mammalia; order Artiodactyla; family Bovidae; genus Ovis; species Ovis canadensis. The sequence continues at coordinate 28,700,651 of NC_091269.1, read as the reverse complement.
TGCTGCCACAACTCAGCACCATGGTCAACCTCTCAGGACAAGTTCCCTACACTAAAGAAGCAGCTTTGCATGAAACAATGCAAATCCATACCCTAAGGGAATCACAGCAGTGGCCCTGACATCTGAGCTATGCTGATGTGTTTAGGGAGCAATATTTTAACTTTCTGAAACATTTTAACACAGGTATATACTTTGAAAAAAAATTTAAGATAAAACAAATATCATCATGCCAAAACATCATTATACTAAAAAATGGGTTAACTTATTTGGTGACTGAAACCTAAAAGGCATTTAACACAAAGTAAACCAAGAATATAATAGTGCAGTTCTCAAAAGACATTTTTGCATGTCAATATTTTATTTAACTTATTAATGTATGAAACAACAGGTCAGTTAAGGATCTATTGTAAGAAGCACTTGAAGAATGGAGATTTACATAGTTTTAAAGGGATTACCTTGGTATCTCTAATTTTCTTGAAGAGATCTCTAGTCTTTCCCATTCTGTTGTTTTCCTCTATTTCTTTGCGTTGAACGCTGAGGAAGGCTTTCTTATCTCTCCTTGCTATTCTTTGGAACTCTGCATTCAGATGCTTACATCTTTCTTTTTCTCCTTTGCTTTTCGCTTCTCTTCTTTTCACAGCTATTTGTTGAGCAACTGAACTGAACTGAACTGAAAGGGGTTGCCTAAATAAGATGCTAAATTAGTTAGAAACCTGGCCCACTTCTTACAAGTCATGAAGTTACAGCATCTTATCAATTTTCGCAGATTAAATCCTAACTTTGGAGGATATATTTGGCTGAGGATTTGGGGCCAAATTGACTGTCACAGTGGATTTTGTAAAGGTTCAAGCAGACTTACTAGACCATGCATGAACTTGATAGAACATGCACCTTATAATCATTATTTCTAGCTTTCCTTGTGTGGGATAACATTTTGTTTTACATAAGAAAATCTCCTTGGCTGTTTTCATTTTCTTCTTTCCACTATATATGTTCCTGACAATACAGACACAGCTTCAGGTTCAGAAAACTTTGCACACTAAATTCCAAAAATCACTGCAATCTTTGAAGAAACTTTGTCATATCCTACATTTTTCTCATGTGAAAGTTTATGGCAAGAGTAATATGTTACCAAATAATGTGTTACCAAGATGCACAGCTTTTCAAAAGCAGGAATGGAATTGAACTTGAGGGTTCCTGACTTGCCTTTAGGATTCTGCCCAATGTACCATGCTGCTCATTTGGATAAAAATTTTAAAAATTAATGAATTTCATGTAGGATTAAGGATGAAAAACACTTTACAGTAGAGTTCTGTGTGTGTGTGTGTGTGTGTGTGTGTGTGTTCAGTTTTGTCTGACTCTTTGCAACCTTATGTGCTGTAGCCCACCAGGCTCATCTGTTCATGGGATTCTCCAGTCAAGAATACTGGAGTGGGTTGCCATTTCCTCTCCCAGGGGATCTTTCTGAACCCATGTCTCCTGTCTACTGCACTGACAGGAGTCTCCTGCATTACCACTGAACCACCTAGGAATCACAATAGAGTTCTAGCATACTCTATTATTCTCATGGTGCTTTATTTCTGTACTTCTTCAGTACATTATAACTATGTTTTTGAAGCTGAAATAAAAGGGTTAAGCAGGTAAAGAGATCATTCTTATTGCAAACATGAATGGCTAGAAAGTAAACCACAGACAATGGTGTCCTGTGAGGATTTAGTCCTCAAAATTCTAATTTTGGACCCTAATAACTATATTGGCAGAGAAGGCAATGGCAACTCTTGCCTGGAAAATCCCATGGATGGAGGAGGCTGGTAGGCTGCAGCCCATGGGGTCGCACAGAGTCGGACACGACTGAAGCAACTTAGCAGCAGCAGCAGCAAACTAAATAAATAACTACTTTAAAAAGGAGTAAAAGTTCATGAGGGTAGTAATGCGGGTATAAATACAAAAGTAAATGATACAATATAGAAAGTGAAAGTCGCTCAGTTGTGTCCGATTCTTTGAAGCCTAGACTATACAGTCCGTGGAACTCTCCAGGCCAGAATACTGGAGTGGATAGCCTTTCCCTTATCCAGAGACTCTTCCCAACCCAGGGATCAAACCCAGGTTTCCCGCATTGCAGGCGGAATTTTTACCAACTGAGTCACAAGGGAAGCCCAAGAATACTGGAGAGGATAGCCTATGCCTTCTTCAGCAGATCTTCCCAACCTAGCAATCCAACCAGGTCTCCTGCATTGCAGGTGGATTCTTTACCAACTGAGCTATCAGAGAAGCCCAATACAATAAAATACAATACAAAAGTCCATCTAATTATATGTTTTTTTATTATATGTACTATTTTAAATAACTAACTTGACTATTAAGTGCCCACAACACAAAACACGGTATTAAACCACTCATATTTAAAATATACACATATTTAAAATTGTGTATAGACAAGATCACCATATCATCACCAATTATCATCATAATTATCACTAGGAAATAAAATGCTTTTTGAAATAGCTCCTTATAACTTCAGCAGTTTTTCACTTCTTAGAATTTCTGCTGTCTCCTGAGAGATCCACATAGGCTATTGTTCATGGGTAAAGCAGTCAAGTAGTATTGCTTGAAATGGTCAAACATAGATATACTTTTATTTCCGGTCTTATGATACCAGTGGGAAATATAATGCTCACTGACTGTTAGTTATAACACTGTTCAACACTTTTTTTAAAAATTTTTTTTATTTTTTTTTAATTTTTATTTTTACTTTATTTTACTTTACAATACTGTATTAGTTTTGCCATACATTGACATGAATCCACCACGGGTGTACATGTTCATCACAGCACTGTTTATAATAGCCAGGACATATTCAACACTTTTTATACAGTCTTGGACCCAGAGCATAGGCACCTTCATCTTAGAATGAGTAACACAAATGTGTACCAGGCAAACAGGATAGAAAATGAATTTTGTCTTTTGTAGTGTTAATCAGAATAAGTCCTCCTTTCATTTATATCACTGGTCAAACAAAACACCAAAGATGGAAGTCCTCTTGGACTATATTCCTTTTTATTTTTAGCTCTGAAATTCCTGATATCCCTTGATAATGCTATCTTTCACTTATCAATTCCCCCAATATTCATTGGCACGCACTATATGCTAACACTGTGAATAAGAAAAAGAAAGATCCAGGGTTCCCTGAGTTGACATTCTAGCTGGAGAGATACAACTTAAGACACTGATTAGTGCTCAGAAGAAAAAAGTAAAACAGATAAATCAATAAGAAGTAACCTACCAATGTGGAGAAAAGGCTATTTTATAGAGTGTCTTCATGGAATACTCCCTATGTAGCAAGGGAACAATATTTACATAGAGACCCAACTGAAGTAAAAGAATAAACTAAACCTTGAGGAAGAGAGTTCAGAGGGTGAGAACAGCCAACATGGGGCTGGGCAGAAGGGATCTCAGTGGGTGGGAGGCAGAAAGGGTACATACAGCATAAGAAGTCTGAGATTTAGGAAAGGATAATGTCACACAGAATTTATAAGCTGTACAAAAAGTTTGGATTGTATTCCAAATGTGCTGGCAAGCCATTGAGGATTTTGAAGCAGTGATATAGTCTGATTTACATTTTTTAAAGATCACTCGGCTGTTCTGTACAACTGTGAGTGTAGAAGGGAAGAGCAGAAGGGTGAACGCAAATTAAAATTTTAGTAGATGAGAATGATGATAGTTTAATCTAAAATTTTGGCAATGAGATATAATTGATTGCTGGAAGCATTTTTGAGGTAAGCTCACAGGACTGACTGAGAAATTTAATATCAGGTGGTAAGCAGGAAAATGGAATTCAAAATAACACCTACATTTTTGGCTTGGGTAACTAGGTTGGTGCCATTTATTGAGATAGAAAGACTGAGATTTGAAGGAGGTGGAAGGAGGTAAACATAATTCTGATTCTGATGTACTGGGTGTGGGAAACTTCAAAGACAAAAGGGAAGATTTTTGAATAGGTTGTATTCTCAGCTGTTCAATAGAACTTTGTGTGATAACAGAAATGACTAATGGAGTACCTATTACCACCTGTGGTTATTAAGCATTAGAAATGTGACTTGCATGTGACTGAGGGAATTTCATCTTAATTCTGTTTATTTTAATTAGTTGAGATCTAATTAGGTATATGTGCTACTGGACAGATCAAGTTTAGAAAAACGGAAGAGGAGGAAGAACCAGCAAAGGAAAATACGGAGGCTCAAGAAAGCAGCATGAAAATCACAAAATGTGACACATGAAAAAACATTTTGCCAAAGGGGAGTAAAGAGAAATGTGGCGGAAACAAGGTCCTGTTAGCCCTTGAACAACAGAGTCTGTGGATGTGAAGGAGCTCCGGTTAAGGAAGCCCAGCTATGAGCTACAGGCAGATCAATCCCTATATTGTGCAAGGGTCGGCTGTATATGTGTGGCCAAATGTAAAATATATAATATATATATGGACTTCACACGTGGTGCTAGTGGTAAAAAAGTACCTACCAATGCAGGAGACAAGAGAGGAAGATTCAGGAAAATCCCTGGGTCAGGAAAATCTCCTGCAGGAGGGATTGGCAATCCACTCTAGTATTGTTGCCTGGAGAATCCCATGGATAGAGCAGCCTGGTGTGCTACAGTCCATAGGGTCACACAGAGTCAGACACATCTGAAGCGATTTAGCATGCATGCATGCATATGTATTAGTTGAAATAGCAGTATTTTTGGCATTTGGCAATGAGTCACTGGTGAATAAATAAACTTTGACTATGCCAATGGCAGAAAAATGACCTAGTTTTCTTCTCTTCTTATTGATTATAAATTCCTCCTTAAAATAATTCCTTTAGTTTAGAATTTGAGAGTGAAGCTCTGAATCTACAGTATACCTTTTGCAATCCTAACTCCACCTCAGCTACTTTCCAGAGAACCCAGCATCACACAGTATCAGGAGTGGGCCAAGAAAACAAGTGGTAAAATGGTGTTCGGGAAATAGATTGTGTCCTGCAGAGCTAGTAGAGATGACCCCATCCTGTTGATAGTGGGTGATGACGATAGTGGGTGATGACCTTCACTCCTCAACACCCCAACTGTTGGGAATTTTTTCCATATAATCAATGCTTCTTATGATGTAATTTTTTTGTCTTAAGATAATGTGACTTCAGCATAGCATTACAGAGATAATGTTGTATATTTTTCTATTGAAATATTCTTATGTTTGGGGGCATAGTGTCACTTTCTTTCCCTGTTCTTTCAGATTCTTCTTTGGTCTCTTCTCCCACCCAATTGCTAATGATGTCACTCTTCAGGGATTGGTCTAAGTCTCTTCTTATTCAATCCCACAACTTCCATGATTGGGTCCAGCCTTTGTTTACCCAATAACAAGATTATCATTCTGAAAAAATCTAAATAAGATGACAACATTGCACTAAGTAAAGCCCTCCAGTGGGATTGAAATACTTATCCAGTCAAGTTCAGTGGCTCAGTCCTGTCCAACTCTTTGTGACCCCATGAATCGCAGCACACCAGGCCTCCCTGTCCAACACCAACTCCCAGAGTTCATCCAAACCCATATCCATTGAGTCGGTGATGCCATCCAACCATCTCATCCTCTGTCGTACCCTTCTCCTCCTGCCCCCAATCCCTCCCAGCATCAGAGTCTTTTCAAATGAGTCAACTCTTCGCATCAGGTGGCCAAAGTATTGGAGTTTCAGCTTCAACATCAGTCCTTCCAATGAACACCCAGGACTTATCTCCTCTAGGATGGACTGGTTGGATCTCCTTGCAGTCCAAGGGACTCTCAAGAGTCTTCTCCAACACCGCAGTTCAACAGCATCAGTTCTTCGGTGCTTAGTTTTCTTTATAGTCCAACTTTCACATCCATACATGACCACTGGAAAAACCATAGCCTTGACCTGATGGACCTTTGTTGACACAGTAATGTCTCTGCTTTTCGATATGCTGCCTAGGTTGGTCATAACTTTCCTTCCAAAGAGTAAGTGTCCTTAAATTTCATGGCTGCAATCACCATCTGCAGTGATTTTGGAGCCCCAGAAAATAAAGTCTGACACTGTTTCCACTGTGCCCCATCTATTTGCCATGAAGTGATGGGACCGGATGCCATGATCTTAGTTTTCTGAATGCTGAGCTTTAAGCCAGCTTTTTCACTCTCCTCTTTCACTTTCATCAAGAGGCTGTTTAGTTTTTCTTCACTTTCTGCCATAAGGGTGGTGTCATCTGCATATCTGAGGTTATTGATATTTCTCACATCAATCTTGATTCCAGCTTGTGCTTCATCCAGCCCAGTGTTTCTCATGATGTACTCTGCATAGAAGTTAAATAAGCAGGGGGACAAAATACAGCCTTGATGTACTCCTTTTCGTATTTGGAACCAGTCTGTTGTTCCATGTCCAGTTCTAACTGTTGCTTCCTGACCTGCATACACATTTCTCAAGAGGCAGGTCAGATGGTCTAGTATTCCCATCTCTTTCAGAATTTTTCACAGTTGATTGTGATCCACACAGCCAAAGGCTTTGGCATAGTCAATAAAGCAGAAATAGATTTTTTTTCTGGAACTCTCTTGCCTTTTTGCTGATCCATTGGATGTTGGCAATTTGATCTCTGTCAAGAGGGCCCTATGAAGCCTCATATTTGATGGTCTCGCTGGTCCCTCATGATATGCCACAATCCCTCACCCACTTTGGACTTCTTTCTGTTTCTTGAATGTGCCATGTTTTGTTCAGTTCAGGATCTTTGTTTAGGATCTTGGTACACATTATTAACACTGCCTTAAGTGATTTAAGTGAAAGTCGCTCAATCATGTCCGACTCTTTGTGACCCCTTGGACCATACAGTTCATGGAATTCTCCAGACCAGAATATCGGAGTGGGTAGCCTTTTCCTACTCCAGGGGATCACCCTATTCACCAAGTTCACATGAATCATCCTTTAGTTATCAGTGTACTAGTTCCTATAATGTGACCAATTCATGTAAAGAAGTTCCTTTGCTCTATTCATTGACCTTCTGGTTAATAGGGCTGAAGGCACTCTTCACAGGGTGAGGCAGGGGTGTGTGTGTGTGCTGTGACTCAGCACCTTGCCTAGGTATGGGCAAACTAGGCTCTGGTGTCAATAGAGCTCCTCATCTGAGGATATGAACTAGACAGAGTTGTACGCTGCTGGATTCCCTGGTCAGAGTCCACCTCCCAGTGGTTCTGCAGGTGACCAAATTTTCTGATTGGGATTACTACTTGGGCACTGAGGTTATGAACTCTGTCTGCCAAGATCCATGTGCTGGTTGTTGTAAGCCTCTCTCCCCTTCTCCACTACAGTGGGATTCTCAGTGATTGAGCCCCACATAGCGCTGTATCCATAGTGAGAGATCAGAGTAGGGGCTCCCATAAAAGCAATCCACAGTGCTGGTGGGGATTGGTTGTCTCCTCTGGGTTCTCTTTTTCACAGAAAGAATGAGAAGCTAAGGAGAGACCTTTCCACGTGGTGCCACATTGGCCTGAAGAACAGTGAGTTTAATGTGTAGCCCCTTCTCTTACCCTTCTAATACAGTTTGCTTTGATCCCTAGGTGCAAGGGGATGGTTAAGTCTCATTCCTGTGTTCTACGGTTCTCAGTGGTATATGCTCTTGAAAAGTTGTTGATTGCACTTGTGAGAAGGAGGAAAGTCAGGAATGATCTGTCTCTGTGATGTCGCCTCCTACTTCTATCTTCATTGGATAAATTCAGACCAGAGCCAAAGGAAGAATGCTTATTATTCATAAATGATCAGAAATAAAACATTCTTAAAAAGGCAATCAAAAATCAAGCCAAGCCTAATTTTTCTCCTTTAATATTTTTGAAATCCTGGCTTGCAATACCAAATACAGTAGTTCTTTAGGACCTCTCTTCCTCTTTCTGATTTCCTTTCTTTTTTTTCTATTTTGGCTTCATTGGGTCTCTGTTGTGGTGCATGGGTTTTCTCTAGTTGTGGTATGTGGGCTTTCTAGTTGTGGAAAGCTGGCTTAGTTGCCCTGAAGTATCTGGGACCTTAGTTCTCTAACTAGGGATAAAATCTGTGTCCCCCACATTGGAAGGCAGATTCTTAATGACTGGACCACCATGGAAGTCCTTGCTTTTCTCTTTGAACCCCACAAAATTCACACACATTCAATTCTTCTAATTCCTCGAGACAAAACTGTACCTCAGCCCTATCTTCACAACCAAAGAACTAGGTATTTTGCATCTATAGCAGGTAATCTGGAGGGACACCACAGAGAAGGGTCTTAGAAGCAATTCTCAATTGAGACTAAGACATATTGAATTGAAAAAAATAATCTAAATAGATGGAGAAACAATGGAAACAATAAGAGACTTTCCTTTTTATAGGCTCCAAAATCACTGCAGATGGTGACTGAAGCCATGATATTAAACGAATTTGCTCCTTTGAAGAAAAGCTATGACCAACCTAGACAGCATAAAAGCAGAGACATTACTTTGCCAACAAAGGTCTATCTAGTCAAAGTTATGGTTTTTCCAGTAGTCATATATGGATCTGAGAGTTGGAGCACAAAGAAGGCTGAGCACCGAAGAACTGATGCTTTCGAACTCTGGTGTTGGAGAAGACTCCTGAAAGTGACTTGACTGCAAAGAGATCCAACCAGTCCATCCTAAAGGAAATCAGTCCTGAATATTCATTGGAAGGGCTGATGCTGAAGCTGAAACAATACTCGAGCCACCTGATGTGAAGAACTGGCTCATTGGAAAAGACCCTGATTCTGGGAAAGATTGAAGGCAGGAGGAGATGGGGACATCAAAGGATGAATTGGTTGGATGGCATCCCCAACTCGATGGATATGAATTTGCGCAAGCTCCGGGAGTTGGTGATGGATGGGCAAGACTGGTGTACTGTGGTCCATGAGGTCGCAAAGAGTGGACATGACTGAGCGACTGAACTGAACTGAACTGAACTGATGTATGGATGTGAGAGTTGGATTGTAAAGAAAGCTGAGTGCTGAAGAATTGATGGTTTTGAACTGTGCTGTTGGAGAAGACTCTTGAGAGTCCCTTGGACTGCAAGGAGATCAAACCAGTCGATCGTAAAGGAAATCACTCCTGCATATTCATTGGAAGGACTGACGCTGAAGCTGAAATATTTTGGACACCTGATGTGAAGAACTGACTCATTGGAAAAGACCCTGATGCTAGGAAAGACTGAAGGCAGGAGGAGCTGTGGATGACAAAGGTTGAGATGGTTGGATGTCATCACTGACTGGATGGACATGAGTCTGAGCAAGCTCTGGGAACTGGTGATGGACAGGGAAGCCTGGCATGCTGCTGTCCAAGGGGTCGCAAAGAGTCAGACATGGCTGAGCAACTGAACTGTACTGAACTGATGAGCTTTCATTGGTGTTTTTCTTCCCTTACTATTTTCTCAGAGAAAAATACCTAAAACTCAATAATGAGTCTTCTTCAGTTCAGCTTCAACATCAGTCCTTCCAGTGAACATCCAGTGATTTCCTGTAGGATGGACTGGTTGGATCTCCTTGAAGTCCAAGGGACTCTCCAGAGTCTTCTCCAACACCACAGTTCAAAAGCATCAATTCTTCTGACTCTTCTAGATGTATAACAAATTTAACTAGGAACATATCCGTTTGTAGATACAAGTATAGATATACCATTCTGATGCTCAAATGTGCTTTCTGTCATTGGTAGTAATAGGCATTTTCTAGCCTTTGAATTAATCACCTGGAGAAACAAATAATCTCTGATCAACGTATACAAGGCTAATTCTAGATGTTCAACTAACTGTAGAGTACTAGGCAATTTAATGCTTGTTTTCTACAATAAGATAACTTTTTATTGCTTGAGTGTAGTATTAGATAAGTTGCTTTCCTTGACCAGTAAATATTTCAGTGGCAGCTTTGTAGCATGGAAATGCTTTTCACTTACCAGTATTTGATGAGGCTTTGTTCCCTGGGCAATCCTTCCTGTCACCAAGGAAGCACCCCATGCAGCCTGATTATTGCTAAGTTGAACCAAGTCCAACTGAATTTATTTCCTTTGTACCACTCACAATACTTTCACATTATCTCTTCCCTGCATACTCCTACTCCCATAGGATCCATAGAATAAAGAGTAGGCTGTACAGGCAAGTATGAAGATGTTCAGCTGTTAGGAAGTGTTTTCTTGCATAAAGCATCTCGGTAGCATTGCTTGCTGAGAAATGCTGTTAATAACAATTCAGCAACTTCAGTATCTATTAATGTATTTTCCAGAAAATATCCATCTTTTTTGGCCTAATGGAAAATTATCTTTCTCAATTTTTAGTGGTTCTGGTAAAACTGGCATTATTACCTTGATAGAATATAAAAGGTGATTCCTTCAAGTCATACATTTATTTTATATTCAGCCTCAGATTCCATTCACATTATTCCAGTAAACATGCTATTAACCCATAGTTGACTGATATGTAATAATAACATACAAGTATAGACAAAATATTGAAAGTATAAATTTATTTAGTACATTTATTATAGAGGTTTTTGTTTTATTTTTTAGCAAGTCAAAAATTTAGTAACACATAAATATATTTTGATCAATATTATTTCTGCTCAAGGCTATTTGAAGTATAATATTTAAACTCTAATTTTCCTAATTTTGAATTTGACCTGGAAGTCTCATTAACTTTCTTTTTTTTAAACCAAATACCTAAAAATACTAGCATAACTGAATACAGAAAGTTAGTAAATATTTTCCATGTGGCCCGGGACTCCTGCATTGTAGGCAGCTGCTTTACCGTCTAAGCCACCAGGGAAGTCAGATAAAAGATAAAATGATTTTAAAGTCTGTTTCTTTGTGTCTGAGTTTTGTGTGGAAAATGCTATTTCATCTCTTGAGTGTATACCAGGGATACTTTGATTGTATGTGTTCCCAGAGTCACTGAATTTTATTTTAGGAAGTGTTGATTTAACACTTATGAACTTCTAACAGTAACAAATTCCAAACTTTCCTGTATTTCTTTAATTTGGCTGATGGTTTATTATTGTAAGATGTACCTTGTATTATTTTTTATCTTTTTATTCATCAATTCTAGGATTGATCTAATTTTCCTGAGATAATAACATATTTGCTCTCTTTTCCTTTAACATTTGAATAGCAAGGGGGAACAAAGGGCACCAGCATATGTTTTCAAACATACTATTACTTTTTTAAGTAAGCTATTTATTCAAGTTTTTTTTTTCTTCTTAATCGTGTCCTCTTCCCAATCTGTATGAAAATATATAGGACTTTTTAAAATTTATTACATAATATCTACATTGTTATTATTGTTTAGTCACTAAGTCATGTCCATCCAACTCTTTTGTGACCCCATGGACTGTAGGCCACCAGGCTCCTTTGTCCATGAGATTTCCCAGGCAAGAATACTGGAGTGGATTGCCATTTCCTTCTTCAAGGGATCCTCCTAACCCAGGGATCAAACTTTTGTCTCCTGTATTGGCAGGCAGACTCTTTACCACTGAGCTACCAGGGAAGCCCCACTATCTACAAATTTTCATGTAAATTGAATATCTGGAACTACTAAACTTATTGCTTCTGTGATTGTTAAAAATACATATACTTCGTTTCAAAGAAAGTGAAAGTTAAATCGCTCAGTCGTGTCCAACTCTTTGTGACCTCATGGACTGTAGCCTACAAGGTTCCTACATCCCTGGGATTTTCCAGGCAAGAGTACTGGAGTGGACCCAGTGGGTACTCTTGCCTGGAAAATCCCAGGGACAGAGGAGCCTGGTAGGCTACAGTCCATGAGGTGACAAAGAGTCAGACAAGACTGAGCGATTTCACTTTCACTTTTCACTTTCATGCATTGGAAAAGGAAATGGCAACCCACTCTAGTGTTCTTGCCTGGAGAATCCCAGGGACAGGGGAGCCTGGTGGGCTGCTGTCTATGGGGTCACACAGAGTCAGACAAGACTGAAGCAACTTAGCAGCAGCAGCATACTTAGTTTAAAATTAAAATATGAAATTATGAAGCTAATGAATATTTTGTTATTCAGTTGCTAAGTCATGTCTGACTCTGCGACTCCATGAACTGCAGCACAACAGGCTTTCCTGTTCTTCACTATCTCCCTGAGTTTGACTCAGTGATGTTAACTTTTGCTTATACTGAAATAACAAAAATTTTTCTAAAGTAACTTGAAAATAATGTATTCAGTTATGAGATACAGTCTCTTAATTTATGATTGATATTTGTTTTATATCCCCTCTTTAGAGGGTACATTAATAACTCTAATATCTCTGCTTTAGTGATTATAAGAATTTAATTAGTAAAGTCCAAATTTATGGGATTTACTGTTTTTATGTATTTGCTTATCTTACATATTTGAGCTTGGATGAAAAAGGAAAGTGGCCTCTTTCCCATTGAATTGTGAATTTTAATTTATTGAGATTGACATACATAAAATGTTGATTTTCCTTCTCTTGATTACTTATTGTAGATACGTCAAAGCTCAAAATTTGGAAAGGAGTTAGTTTCTCTCTGAACATTAAACTCCTTAAGCAAATACACATTTGGCTGTAGTGACTGCCATCCATGTGAGAAAGTGTGAAAACAAAACTTAGAACTATATTTTTAATGCAGTCTACTACAGGTTTTTTAATGCTTCCTAATTATAAAGGAATAGTTGATATGCTAGGTAGTTGATATTTGAACACTTTCTGTTTGTCCAAGCATTTTAAGTATAGCTATTTCTTTAATGATTGTTTCCACTTTTATTTCTTATCATTTTTGTATAATCTTACTTTTATCTTGAGACAAATTTTTTATTATTTTTAATAGAACACAAAAGTTATGTCATAGTGTTAAATATTCTCAAACATTTTTAAAATTAAATTTTCATGTTAGTAATAAGAAGAGCTGAGTAATAAACTTTCAACAATGGAAGTAATTTCATCAAATATTTTCATTTTACACAGACATTAAAGTGTGTGTTAGAGGGTCACATGGTGCATTCAAGATGGAGGAAGTCTTGAGCTGATTTAACTTTTTTCTACTATTCTTATATATGTTTCCCAAAATCTGAACCAAAATTCACCTCACATTACTTCAAATTCAATAAATATTTTTGAACCTTATATAGCAACAAAACAACAAAAGCTTTATATTGTGCTAATATTTTAAGACTTCAACATAAATTTTAAAACTATGCAGTCTCTTTTTTTCAAATAAATCTTTCAAAGTGAAAATACAAATAGATGCAAAGAAATAGAGATGAGTGGTAAACTAAGTTAAAGAGAGCAAACAGCAAGTCAACCCTAGTAAATATTTTGGATTTTTATTTTTTGCTGTATGGTTCCATTTATGTGAAGTCCCTCAGGTGGCCAGTTAGGAGGAACATAAATTAAAACCGTGGGTGCCAAGGGTGGGGAGCAGTGTTTAGTCGGGTAGAGTTTCAGTTTTGCAAAACAAAAACATTCCAGAGATTCATTGAACAATATTGTGAATATAAATACTACTAATATTTGCACAAATAATGGTGTTTGAAAACTGCTTGCAAATCTGCTTCAGAATAAGAAGACCATAGTTAAGAAGCTTAAATTTAAGTAAATCATAACTTTTAGAAACTCATCTCTTAAGAATTTCAAAATGTATCAAGTATAAAGTATATCCTATACTTGACCTTAAATATATTTTTGTGTACTTAGATTTCCCATCTCTTACATTTTACATGACTTAACGTCTTCACTTTTTATGGTTGAAGCAACCCGCACTGGCATGAATACCAGCAATTTGGAAATATATCATACAGTGAATTAAAATAATTTTTGCTAACTTTGAAATTATTTGGCCAAATTATCAAATGAACATAAAATTCATGGCTAACTAGCTCATGAAAATAGCTGCATAAAATTCATCCATGCATTTCCATATTCAAAAATTCTTTCTCAAATTTTCAGCCTCCGAAAATCTTTTCCAATCAATTTTTTTTCATTTTTAAAATCTTTAATAGAGGCAGCAATAGATACTGGGTGATGATTGTGATCTGGTTTAGCATTCTCCTGTTTTGCTTGTCATCAAATAACTGATATTTACACTAAGAATTCATATAATCAGTGACTTGAAATAAAAGAGTTTTTTGGAACATTTTGTTAACGTAAAGTTTTATAAGCAATTAAAATGGTGCTAGAACTTGTATTACAAATGGAAATACAAGGAAGTCAGTCTTTAATCATGTGTTTTAATGAATTGTATATCTCTTAGCAGTAATGAATCTAATAACATGAATAAAAATGGATATCAAAACCAACAAAGATAGATAGCAAGGAGCAATGAATCTCTTATAATCTTTCATTTGGTTGTCAAGTGATGAGAATTTCTTTTTTATTTATTTTTTAGTTGATTTTTTGTTAACTTAAAAAGAATTAGATGTATAATATTTGGATGCAAAATATTGTTACTTTATATTTAAGTATAAAAAGCTAGGTAGCTGTGATATGCTGTTTTTATGCTACTGATATAAAAGCTAGAGTCCATTTTGACTTTGTAACTGCAGTGTTGTCTTGAGGCTCTAAAATCTTAAGAGTACAACAGTAAATTGTTTTATTGTCAATTTAAATATAAGTTTTTTATGTAAAATTTTCTCCCTCTTAGTTTCACTTTATGTTGCCAAGACTATTAACAATCAGGGTGAATTTTTATAAAATGTAAATTTCTTATTCCAACTCTAAGAAACAGAGGGTGAATTTCACATATACAGAGCTTGCATTTGATTTACCACAAAACACACTAGATCCATTTATTTAATATACATGCATTGAGAATCTGCTAAATGTCAGTCATGGACTTAACCACTGAGAAAAACCACCATCACATTTTACTGACAAATCAGTTTATTCATAATGTGCCGATTTGGTTATGATGCGTCACTCCACTAGAACATAAGTAGGTAATAGGTCCCTGACATGTTTGCAGATCAAAGGAATGAAATATGTCAATATGACTATAGTTTTTAGTACAAGATCTATGGTCACATCTGTGCTGAGACACAGATTCAGCTAAAAACATACCGTAAACTCAGTGGCACCCCCCCCTCCAGTACTCTTGCCTGGGAAATCCCATGGGCGGAGGAGCCTGGTAGGCTGCAGTCCATGAGGTCGCAAAGAGTCAGACATGACTGAGCGACTTCACTTTCACTTTTCACTTTCATGCATTGGAGAAGGAAATGGCAGCCCACTCCAGTGTTTTTGCCTGGAGAATCCCAGGGACAGGGGAACCTGGTGGGCTGCCGTCTGTGGGGTTGCACAGAGTCGGACATGACTGAAGTGACTTAGCAGCAGTCTCCTTTAATGGTTATGTTTTTTTCTTATAGTTCCATTACACTCTTTGTTAACTACTACTGTTTTCTATTTTCTATTTGAAACGTTTTCCAAGTCTGCACATTTTAAAAAGATTTTTTTTAAAATTAGTTTGTGTTGTGAAGGAAGGATATTGAATCCAGCAATTCTTAATAAGATTACATTCAACAACTTTTAGAGTGTATGATTGCAGCTGTGTAATGACACAAAGCCAAAACAGCAAGGCACTATTACTACATACACACACACACTCTTACACACACTTTAATAGTGTTATTGATAGCCTCGCAGTTGTAAAGGTAATTGAAATGCAGAGATAAACTATGTTTATAGTATAATTCTTTTGAACAAAATGTCAAGGTATCATTATTGACCACAGGCCTTAAGGATTAGCCCCAATAAAAATGTGAAGTATTATATAATTTTCATCAAATAAACACAGAAAGGTCAGCTCACTATTTTAATCCAAGAGCACAAAAGAATTCTACCCTATTCTATGCCCTATTAATTTTTAGATTTCACCATAGTCGGTGCTCATCATCTCAGTAAGTGCATCAATTTAAAAATACCCAAAGTGGAAGAACTTACAATAATTTATTCCTACATATCATTTATTATTCTATATAATATAGTAGATTAAATTTTCTGACCTCAGTGGCATATAATTGTAATGGAAAATGAATAAACTTTCCTTTATGATGGTAGCTGAAGTTATAAAATGTTAACCATTAAATAAAATGACCTCAATAAAAATAGTGACTTGTTGCAGATAATCCACTTACAGGAATTTCTAAAATACTTAGAGGAATTACGTTGACACATTTACCTGAAGACTGAACCTTGCTCCCCCCACACACAATGTTGTTATATCTTGGGGTTACAGGTAAAATTTACCAAAAAATACCAAGGAGTGAAACAAACTTACTCAGAAGAAGTAATGGTGAGTATAAATCAAAGATGAAATGACAGTTAAGAGTATCATAGTGTCTTAAAGAGTTGCTATAAGGAAGATCTATGATATATATAAGAAAATCTAGGATCTGATACACTGTGTAATGGGAAGACATGATACCATCTTAAAGAGAAAGGTGAAAGTCAATCTCATGATCAAGAAAGAAAGTATAGAGAAACTAAGGGTCACTTGGGCACATGGTAAAAATATATTTTGACCTTAGAGTGAACCTTAGATTGATGTTTTAGTACTTCAACGAGAACAAGGCAATCATGGAATAAAGTGAGATAGGAACAAGGAAATAATGAAGTAAAACTATCTGTTTTGCATGCAAGTTCATAATGGATGAGAATAGTCACTGAAAATTACATTTCAGCTACCTGATTGGAATGAGATTAATGATGTATATTAATATCATCTGCCAGTTTGAAGAAAAGGATATTTACAAAAATACAATACAGAAAAGTTGAGCAATTATAGTTTGATGTTTATGATTAGAATTTTGCATTGCATATTGAATTTCAGCTGTCCAGCAGAGAGAGTCACTTTAGCTTGAAATTGTTTTAATAAGCTATTTCATTAAAAGTCTATAGAGAATTTTATATTCTTGGCTTTCTTTTAGTAACTAGTCTATAATTAAATATGGGGCTTTAATGATGAAGAACAAAGATTCAAGTTGATAAATAGAACAAAATTATTTATGTGCTTACCAAGTATGTCAGAGCAATGAGTTGAAAACAATCAGAATTGCTCTGATCTTATGGGAATAAGAACACTGTTATACTGGCATGTAGAGGTACACAGATCACATTATAATTGCAATTCTTGATTAGACTTGGGCAATGTGTCCCTGTATGCTTGCTTATCCCTCTATGAAATATATCAAAGATTTAGATTTCTTTCTTTAGTTGTGAACAAATCCATGTTGATATATTGAAAACCCTCAAAGGGCTTTCTTTAAAATAGAATTTAATCACTGAATGTGCAAATGAGAATTTTTTATTTTTTTCACCAAGAAAAGGTAACAGGAAGAGAATATCTGGATAATTTAAGGAAATACTTTGATATTTAAACTTAGGTAAAACAAATGTAAAATGAACTGACTATGTCTTATACATAATTGGCTCATTTAAAATGTACACATTGAAGAAAGAACTGAAATACATGAGAAAATATATGGGAAAATATAGCATGATACCATGAGTATATGAAATTTGACAGGTAACATGAAAATAGGTAAAAAGTTAGAAAGCAGATAAAATTCACGGGGAAACAAGATCAGTTGTTTCACATATGTTTGGTGAAGAAAAGAAAATGAAAAATCAATACTGGGTACTCAAGCAAAGCAGAACAAAATGGAAATCAACATATTAGTTGGAGATAAATGAGGCATGGCCTTAATGATTGGAGTAAACCTACCCTGTAACCTATTGTGTTATATTGTTGTTCATATTCACTGAAGCAACCTAGACAGCATATTAAAAAGCAAAGACATTACTTTACCAACAAAAGTCCATCTAGCCAAAGCTATGGGTTTTTTTAGTAGTCATGTATGGATGTGAGAGTTGGACTATAAAGAAAGCTGAGCACCGAAGAACTGATGCTTCTGAACTGTGGTGTTGGAGAAGACTCTTGACAGTCCCTTGGACAGCAAGGAGATCCAACCAGTCCATCCTAAAGGAAATCAGTCCTGAATATTCATTGGACAGACTGATGCTGAAACTGAAACTGAAATACTTTGGCCACCTAATTCAAAGAACCGACTCATCAGAAAGAACCTGATGTTGGGAAAGATTGAAGGCAGGAGGAGAAGGGGACAACAGAAGATGAGATGGTTGTATAGCATCACCGACGTGATGGACAAGTCTGAGTAGGCTCTGGGAGTTGGTGATGGACAGGGAAGCCTGATGTGCTTCAGTCCATGGGGTCGCAAAGGGGGGTTGGACATGACTGAGCAACTGGACTAACTGAAGCAAAATGTCTATATGTTTATATTCTTGTGAATTCTCTTTCCCAGAAGTTGACTTTATAGTTTTGTAAACATTCGAATGACTCTCATCTCAATTTCCTTTCAATTGCCAATCCTTCTGCAGTGCCATTAAATGATTTGCAATTTAAAATTGGCCATTCATTCTCTCTAGAATTATTCAGTTATCTCAGAATTACTTGCCAATGGTTGAAGAGTATTCATCCTCTTAATTGAGTTCCTTTTATCATTCCCTTTTATGTTTATTAAATTATATAAAATTTCCTGTGTTTTAAATTGATAGACAAGGAGATTTACACAATACTTGCTCTCTATTTTAATTGCATCAAATCAGTTTTGATGACAAGGTTATTTGAAAAAAAATTCTGTCGAAGTAAATTCCCAAAACCCACAGGCTCCAATTTACTTTCTGACCTACATCTTTTCAGTTTAAACAGACAGGTTCTTCCTTTTCTCTTGATGTGAGGAATCCATGCCAGCTCCAATGGATTAAACACTCTCCCTCATATTCTATATGCTTGTGCCTACACACACACACACACACAATTTGTTAAGTAATTATAACTTTGAGTTTCAATATATATATTTAACATTAAACTGTAATGTGATATGTCAGTTATATCACAAAGCTGAAAAATTAAACATTATTTTTTCATTTTTTTGTAGTTACTGAAAAAACATGTGTTTGTATACATATAATTTGGGCCTCCCTGGTGACTCAGTGGTAAAGAATCTGCATGCAATGCAGGAGCCACAGGGTTTGACCCTTGGGTTGGTAAGACCCCCTGGGGGAGGACACAGCAACCCACTCCAGTATTCTTGCCTGGAGAATCCTATGGACAGAGGAGCCTGGTGGGCTATGGTGCATAGGGTCGCAAAGAGTAGGACACGACTGAAGGGACTTAGCACACACCTATGTGTCATTTATGACAATGGTCCTATTGGACAATATGAGTTGTCAAGCATATGTTTACATTGATTGCCGGGGGCCAGCGTGAGAAACTCCACCCATGGCAAAGGTCATGAGGAAGGAAGCTTGGCATACGCAAAGGCATGATCAAGCCTCAGGAAACCCCTTGTTCCCGAGCATCTACCCCCAAAACCAGAGTACTTTACGGGGGGCTCTCCCCTATAACCATTTCTCTTGGAGAAGGAGTTAACTTGCAGCTCCAAGTTAATAAAAATTCCTGGGCATGACAAGAGTGTTTCAACTTACGAACTCTGAAGGTTCTCTGGCCTGCCTGATCAGGTTCGTCCGGCCACATGTGATTGTTTGCAGCCTCCCAACTGTGAGAGGCACGGGATGTTTTAAAACTTTCTAAATACAGACTCTTTTGAGAAGTTAGAAGATCATTAGTATAGTATTAGTGGGTTGATTAGGAATTATATTGGTGAAGGGTTTTTTCATTTGTCGTGCCAATAATTACTACTAATTCCCTGCCCTGGGTGTGACAAGCATGTGTCAGGTCAAACCTCTCTGCTGACAGACTAGCTTGTTTGACAACCTCTCAACCATATACAGCACAGAGAGTTTGGAGTATTAGCATAGGGCTTTTTTCATTGATGAGTCAATGATTGCCATCAGGCCTCCATATCCTTAGGCACCTGGGAATATATTAATCAATGTATTTGGAATATAGAAAAGGAAATATAGTAGTTTTTTGATGTTAGCAATACTAGACTTTTTGAGTTAATGAATTTTCTCTTTTGTTATAGATCACTGTACTTTGTTATAAATCACTATGCTATGTAAAAATGTAACTTTATCACTATCTTAAGACAAAATAGATCTTAAGGGGAACATTGGTGAAGGGTTTACATTTGTTGAGCCAATATTTGCTGCTAAATCTCCATATTCCTGCCCTTATAATGAATATAACTAGCATATAGGAGAAATAAGTATTAACCTTTAAGATTAATCATGTTAAACCTTAGGTTAAGTAAATTCCTTTCTTGATTGTAACTCACTACACCCTCACCCTATAGGAATGCAACTTTATTTGGAGGGTGGTGCCTGATTTAAGAAAAAATCACCCCTGGAAAAATAAGTTTTCTGGTTAACTGACCAGTATCAGAAAGGGCCATAAAATGTCAGCAGGCCTCATGGCTGGAAGATGATGTAAAAACCCATTAGACCTTTGTATAATTTTATATGAAGCACCTGACTGTGACAAGGGTCAGGTCTGCTGACCCCCACGTGACTCTATATTCATCCCTATGTATAACAAAAGGTATATAAACAAACCTGAAAAATAAAGAAATCAGATCGGTTTCTGGAAAGACTGATTCCCCTGTGTCATTTCTTTCTTGCTCCCCGCTTTCCTGGCTGAATTCCCATCTGAAATGTGGGTACTCACCAAGCCTGCTAATTCTGCCTGGGCTTCTGAGATCGGACCGGGGAGGCCTCAGTGCCTCCTCTCCTTTGGGAGAATGGAAAGACACCTGTGGCCTACGTAGGTGGTGATTGGTATTCCATGTAAACCAGTTATTCAGCCTCTTTTTCTCCACTAATTTTCCTACTACACTATCCGTTTCTAATCTCTCTATATATCTGTAATTAAGATTTTCCTAGGACACTGATTCCGTCCCCACCTTTGAATCACCCTGGATCCACCGGGGCTGGACCCTGGCAAGTGGTGCCTGAACAGGGACTACAAGCAGAGATGTAATTTTACTGAGGCTCGTGACATTTATGTTACTGGCTAAAAGGGGGAAATGCTGCCCCACTCAAAGCCTGTCATCTCAGGCACAAAACTCAGCTCAGAGAAGGACAAACGTTTCTAAGAAATGGGATTTCTTTTTATCAAGTGGTCCCTTAGCAGAATTCTATTCTTTTTCCTAGATAATAGAATGAGTTACTTCAGCTCCAACTCATCTATACACCTAGTAGTAAACTCCACAATAAAACTTCACCCTAGCTTTGCTGCAGTAATGCCGAGTCTTTCTGTTCCCAAATGGGGGGAAAGAAATGGTCTGTTTCTCAAGAGAGAAGCTCAGTTTTAAAGATAAATTTATGACAGGTAATCTGTCTGTTAAATAAATTAATACATTTATTACATATATCAAATATTGTCTCCTTGCCCTTCAAGAGAAAATATAAGAAATTTCCAAAGTAAGAAAGCCAAAATAATTGACTTCACTTTTGTAGCCTCCCAGGGCAGTCAGGCCACAGGCATTGCTTCAAGCAATTGCTACAAAGCACGGGCACTTTTAATTGCTCCCCTCAGGTGCTAGAGATCTATAGCCTTCAAATTTCCTTTTTCTATGAAAATAAAATCCTGGGTGTTTTCCTATCTTCTACAGAAATGACCAGTTTCAAGGCTGAAATGTATTTTCAATTTTTGAAGCACCAACTGATGGGCCCCTGCCTCCACTTTTTTCACCCTTAATTTGGTTTTCTGGGTTTTACCAGTGTGCGTGTCTGAGTTGCTCCATGAAGTGAACAGACTATGACTACGTTCAAAGCAGTCTGTGTGTTACTTTCATTAGCATGAAATCAAGCTTAGATCAACAAATTATAATCCTACAAAATATTTCAAGTAATCTTTGTTGCACATAATATAAAAAGTGTAAGAATTTGTCACAGTAAGTATAAATGACTCAAAAGATAGGGAGGGTAACTACAAAACATGAGCATAATCTCTTATTTCATTAGCTATCTCACAGTCTGAATAGAACAGCCCTCAATATTGATCTCAGAGAGAGAGCAGTGTGAAGTCCTGAAAAGAGATCTCATTCCCCTGCCCAGGAATTGAACCTGAGTAGTCCTGAATGGCTACCCACTCCAGTATTCTTGCCTAGAGAATTCCAGGGACAGAGAAACCTGGCAGGCTGCAGCTCACAGAGTTGCAAAAAGTCAGACACAACAGAGTGAGCATGCATGCATGAGGACACTAAAACCACCACATTTCTTGACAAATGATTCTGAGAACCAAACCAGGGTTTTAGAGACATTACTCTCTTTGAAGTGCAAGAGTATTATTATTCCTTTCCTCACTTTATAACATACTTGGACTATCAAGCCTGATGTAACAATATTATATTACTCCTTGTTGCTTTTAACAATGATCTAACATGACAAGAAACTCAAAGGATTTTAAAATTTGGAGATCTAAATATGGATTATACACATAAGCCCTTCATGAGAAAAAAACAAAAATATCTCAAACCACTAAGATTATTTGGAAAATTTTTGCATTTTTATTAGATTGGTGTGAAATTCCCATACAGAAATGTACACAGATTTGAAGAGTACAGCTACCCTTGTGCAACCTTGCAGAGACCCACCAATAAAGTTATCCTTATGACTAAAATGAAGAAGAACCAACTTGCTAAAGGACTACTGGATGAAGATGCTTTACGAATTTCACTGATTGTGGGTACAAGTACTCTAGATTCCTGGTTTACAGAATTACTCACTGAACATTTGCAGGAGTATTATGGACATTGTTAGCATTTCAGTTTCAAAATCTCCCATGCAAATGTCACCTTTGAAAAGGGATCTCTTAATCCCATGGACGGAGGAGCCTGGTAGGCTGCAGTCCATGCAGTCACACAGAGTTGGACAGGACTGAGCGACTTCACTTTCCCTTTTCACTTTCATGCATTGGAGAAGGAAATGGCAACCCACTCCAGTGTTCTTGCCTGGAGAATCCCAGGGACGGCCGAGCCTGCTGGGCTGCCGTCTCTGGGGTCGCACAGAGTCGGACACGACTGAAGCGACTTAGCAGCAGCAGCAGCAGGGAATAATTATGTGTTTTAGCCAGGGGATTAAATTTCACAATTGAAAGGTTAAGGGATCATCTCTGCAGAACATCAGTTCCTACTTCTTACTTCTTTACTCTTACACTCAGTCTGTGGTGTTCTGATTCCCACTCTGCTATCTACAGGTGCATGTTGTGTTTAGAAAACAAGAACAAAAGAAACCATATGAGAGACATTTGATTGACTCTCATCACCTTGTCAGAGAAGGCAATGGCACCTCACTCCATTACTCTTGCCTGGAAAATCCCATGGACGGAGGAGCCTGGTAGGCTGCAGTCCATGGGATCACGAAGAGTCGGACACGACTGAGCAACTT
The DNA here is from genome assembly GCF_042477335.2 of Ovis canadensis. Taxonomy (NCBI): domain Eukaryota; kingdom Metazoa; phylum Chordata; class Mammalia; order Artiodactyla; family Bovidae; genus Ovis; species Ovis canadensis. The sequence goes on along the minus strand of NC_091269.1, from coordinate 28,677,283 downwards.
CCCTTTCACTTTTCACTTTCATGCATTGGAGAACGAAATGGCAACCCACTCCAGTGTTCTTGCCTGGAGAATCCTTGGGATGGGGAAGCCTGGTGGGCTGCTGTCTATGGGGTCGCACAGAGTTGGACACGACTGAAGCGACTTTGCAGCAGCAGCAGCATCACCTTGTAATCTGATTCAGAAGGGATGTCTGCTCCACAGAACTGGTAGGTTGCCAATAGTATTCTACTGAGGAGGCAATCTAAAATGACTTATGGTGCATGCATGCAGCAACCTGGATAAAGACAGCACTGATTATAATACCTATAGACCCACAGATGATTCAAAGAGCCAACTACAATGTGTCAACTGACTCCTTCACTGTCAGTTTCATTGTTATTTCTATTTCAATTGGGAAAATATAACTACATGCTTTGCTTTCCATTTCCAGCCCAAACATGCTATTTTAATTCCCATACTCTTCTTTTGAATTAAAACATTCAACTTTATTGACGTATAATTACATGAATAGCTGTAGTTGTTTAAAATGTGCAATTTAATATGATTTGACAAATGTGCACGCCCATGTTCTCTGCTTCCCCCAGTCAACTTTCCCCACCATCAAAGAAGAAGAATTTAAATGTTACCACTTCTAGACATGGAAGCTTCTACTTCTCACTCCATGACAGTCTGGAGCAAGGAGTAGCGACTTAATTCAGAAAGTCAGCAGATCAAGAACATGGTGAACTCATGTATCCCAGAGAATCATCTTGCTCCCCTCAGTGGAGGAGTGTGGTTGCAAACTTCTTGGTGTCAGAATCCTTTGCTCTTGTAGCTATCTAAGTAGGTCAGGTCATGATGTTTCTGCAAACCTCCAATGAATGTTACTCTCTGTTCTGAAACTTTTTATACCTTTCAGGGTCAGAGCCTTGAGAAGGAGCTATCCTATATATCTCAGACTGTAGCCAATATTCTTAACTTGTAGGAAAAGCAATAGAATACAAAGATTAAAAGAAACAGCTCTAATATGGAGTCAGATTTGTTCTTCCCCATTATGTCATCACTCACTAAAATTTCCTAGAACTCCTTGAGTCTACTTCTGTGTTCATGTATGCTAAGTTGCTTCAGTTGTGTCCAACTCTGTGAATCTGTGGACCATAAACCACCAGGCTCCTCTGCCTATGGGATTCTCCAGGCAAGAATACTGGAGTGGGTTGTCACGCCATCCTCTAGGGGATCTTCCTGACCCAGGAATCGGACCTGCGTCTTCTACGTCCACTGCACTGGCATCGCCACCTGGGAAGCCTATCCTTCTGTGAGTAGCAGTCTTTATTATTTTGTCAAGCTTCAGTATCAGGATATGTTGGGTTCTTAAAATGAGTCCAGCAAACTTCTTTTTTCCTTTATTTTTTGAAAGAGTTTGTACTTGATTGGTGGTATTATTGTTGTTTTTCTTGACTGATAAAATATACTAATGATATTGTTGGAGTATAGCATTTTCTTTAGGGAGGTTTGAGGTAACAAATTCACTTTCTTTAATAAACATAGAGCTCTTCAAATTTGTTGCATCTTATGTCAATTTTGGTAAACTGTGTTTTTCAGGCAATTTGTTTGTTTCACCAAGGTTTGCCAGTGTTGGCATATTTTTCATGATATTATTTATTACTCTACTCATGAAGGATATTAGGTGATAACTTGCTTTTACCTAATATGGTGATTTATGCTCTCTTTCCTTTCTTGATCAGTTTTCATCTAGAGATTTATACATTTTATTGCTCTTTTTAAAAATCAGCTTTTTGCTTAAATTCTCTGTTCCTTATTTTGCTGATTTCTGTTCTTATCTTTATATTCCCTTTCTTCAAATTACTTTGTATTTATTTTGTCCTTTTTTTCCCTCTAGCTGCTTCAAATATAACCTTATGCTATTGATTTGGGGTTTCTCTTCTTTTAAATTATAAATTTTTGTTATAAATTTCTCTGCAGTTCTGCTTTTGCTGCATCCTCAAAATTTTGATGTTTTATTTTCACTATCATTTAATTAAAATTATTTTTATAATTTTCCTTGCTATATTTTGTCTTTAATTCATTATTTACACATTTGTTTGAAAATATTTGTGATTTTGACATGTCTTTTGTTTACTGACATTTTATTTGATTCAGTGATGTTTTGAAAATACTCTCCATACTCTCTCAGTAAGACTTTTTTGTAACCTAGAACATAATCCCCTTATTTCTATGTATCTTCTTTCCCATCCTGATCCCAGACAGTGGTAATGTGATGACCTCTAGCAAGAATGCCTGTGTAGTGCACTTAGGGAGACTGCGACCTAACACACATGTCACCAGTCCCGCCAAAGATTTATCTTCCCCAGTGGTGGCCTAGGAGCAGATGACCTCAAGGCTTTGGGTAAATTCAAGGCGTGGTGGGACTAGGTTTCCTCAGACCACACCAGGATCCTCTCGTGTCCAGTGCTATAGATCATGACCTCAGTGAAAAACAAATATTGAAAAAAAAGTGAACTAAGACTGAATTTCCTGACAATACAAGTTCATCAGTGAAAGATGAAGCCTGAAAATCTGAGATAAGTTGAACTTAAAAAAAAAGGGGTGGAGGGGGGAATCCCTATTTATCACACACCCCCAAGGATATAGAATATTTATCAATGAATATTTGCTATTCTCCTGTTCCCTTTACCATTTTTCAGCTATAATATGTGAAGAACTGACTCATTGGAAAAGACCCTGATTTTGGGAAAGATTGAAGGCAGGAGGAGAAGGGGACAACAGAGGATGAGATGGCTGGATGGCATCTCAACTCGATGGACATGAGTTTGAATAAGCTCCGGGAATTGGTGATGGACCGAGAAGCCTGGCATGCTGCAGTCCATGGTGTTGCAAAGAGTCAGATATGACCGAGTGACTGAACTGAACTGTACTTTGTCAATTTTGAATGCCTAGTTGAGGCGTGCTTACTCTTCATCAGGTTTCTGAATAGTGATTCAAAACTCAATTCTTGGTTCAAAATGTTTGAATTCTGTTGTGAGAAGATTATGTGCTTTGGATGATCTTTTCTTCTCCATAGGTAATTAGAAATGACAGTTATTTTCCATTGTTGCTTACTTCTTTAGAAAGTGTAGGTTTAAATTTGAGAAAGAGAAATAAAAGGAAAGAAGAAATGAAAAAAATTATTAGAAAGTTTAATATGCATTTCTTCATTCACCGTCATATTCAGAGATCATTCTTCACTGTATACCCTGCTATAATTGTATAGCAAAAAATTGAGTTCAAAAATTAGTAAGAATAATCAACATCAGTAGATTTAATAAAAGTTGCTCAGTCCACCCATGTTTTCTGAAAAACTGTTAACTGCTCAACAAAATTACAATTCCTCTTGTAAAGAAGAGATTTAAGGAAACACGTGCTGTAGATTTCACTTGGCCTATCCTTTCTTTGGGCTTCCCTTGTAGCTCAGCTGGTGTAGAATCTGCCCGCAGTGTGGGAGACCTGGATTTGATCCCTGGGTTGGGAAGATCTCCTGGAGAAGGGAACGGCTACCCACTCCAGTATTCTGGCCTGGAGAATTCCATGGATTGTATAGTCCATAAGGTCACAGAGTCGGACACGACTGAGAAACTTTCACTTTTCACTTCATTTAATGCATTCTTTAAAATTTACTTTTGAAAAGTTTCCTGAAAGAAAATAGCAATAGATACACATTCAATCCATTATTCTTAAAGTGTCATAACACCTCATTTAATTACTTCTTTTTAAATTTACTCTTTAATTAGAGGAAAATTGCTTTACAATATTGTGTTGGTTTCTGCCATACAGCAATGAAGTTCAGCCATAATTATAGACATATCACCTCCCTCCTGAGCTTCTCTTCCCTCCCCCGGAATCACCCCTCTAGGTCATCACAGAGTGCCAGGCTGAGCTCCTTGTGTTATATAGCAACTTATCACCAGTTATCTATTCTACACAAGATAGCGTATATATATCGATGCTACTTTCTCCATTTGTTGAATTACTTCTGATGACTTAGAAAAGATAGAGGCCAAAAACAAAAAGAAATCAATGAATGGAGAAATATCTGGTAATGAGCATTGAAAAATAGTTCCATATAATAGTGAACTTGGAAAAGTTCAATGAGATGTATTGGAGTTTAAAAAATCCAGTGGTTTAGTGCAGTGCACATTCCAGCCCTTCAAACCCATTTTAGTGTTGATGGATAAAAGAGAGATTTAAAATGCCAAATTAACGAAGCTCCATATTTTAGAGATGATGTATTTTCCTAATGGTAACTTTGATATTTTCTGTGCTCTGAAGTCCATATACCTTCCTTTGAGAATGAATTTTTGGATTAAATCTTAATGGATCTTCAGAGAAGATTGATGTGTAAGAGCATAAATGAAATACTTAATGAGTTTCCTCGTGACTGCAGATTGATGGCTTCTTTATTTCCTGCTGGACTGAGACAAGCTTCTTAAAGAGTTTGAAGGTATCAAATGATTAAAATAATTTACATTTTAAGAAATCTTTAAAGAGTCGTGAGTGTATACGTGTGTGTGTGTGTGTGTGCAGATAATCATTCATTTATTCTTCTTGGTAAATCATAGAAACTCATAAAATCTTGAGTGTTTTCTTATCGATAAAACAACTTAAGGAGTCATTAAACAGGGAAACACAGATCAGTAAAAACCAGTTTCTTCCTTTCCTGGCACGTATCACTACCTAGCAGTAAATTTTGTACCCTTTTGTTTGGTCAGTTATATTTTGTCAAACTGCTCATCACTCAGCTGTGTCAGACTCTCTGTGATTCCCCAGACTATAGCCCTCCAGGCTCCACTGTCCATGGGATTCTCCAGGCAAGAATACTGGAATGAGTTGCCATTCTCTTCTCCAGGGGATCGTCCATGACCCAGGGGTCGAACTCAGGTCTCCTGCATTGCAGGCAGATTCTTTACCATCTGAGCCACAAGGGAAGCCCAATAGTTTGTCAGTCTCACTAAAATTAAGTGTCGTGAGGGGAGATTTTGCTGCGCTCTGAGCTATATCTCCAATACCTGGAATACTGTCAGTCACACAGTAGATGCTCAGAAATTTATGAATAAATCAAACTATATTTTTGATTAAAACAAGGAAAGAAGTCTAACTAGTTATTTATAATTCTTGCTTCTGTTACTGGTAAAGAGAAGATAATTGGTGTTTATAACTTTACTCCTCTGCTACCCAATCCGTGTTCCCTTGGCTTTAGCCTACCTCTCAATTGGTTAAAGATCTTTACTTTGTAGGGTAACCCAGGTTTTTATTGTTGAAGAGTCTGAGTTTGTAGTGGTCCTACTACTAGATTGCTGTGGGCTGCTATTAAATTTTTGGCTTCCCTGGTGCCTCAGACTGTAAAGAATCTGCCAGCAATGTGGGAGACCTGGGTTCGATCCCTTAGTTGGGAAGACCCCCTTGAAGAGGGCATGACAAGCCACTCCAGTATTCTTGCCTGGAGAATCCCCATGGACAGAGGAGCCTGGCAGGCTACAGTCCATGGGCTCATAAAGAGTCAGACACAACTGAACAACTAAGAACATACTCTGCCCACTGGACATAGAAATATCAGGAGGAATTCTAGAGGATGACTTCATTCTTTTCACTGTGCCCACTGTATAGTGGCAGTTTCCCCTTGATATTCAGAGGTAATAGTCCCTGCCAAAATAGTAAACACTGTTTATACCTATTGATTCAGTGACATAAGGCGTCAAAATGTCCAGGTAGTGGTCTTAATCTCCAATTCAGTGCAACTGTTGTATATCCTGCAGTGGAAGTTTGTTGTTGTTGTTGTTGTTGTTGTTGTTGGAACTTTGTTGTTTTTTCTTGGAACTTAGTCCTAATTAATAGGATAAAAAGCAAAAATTTTATGAGCTGCTCAAGATATATAAAAAGGAAGCTCGTCACTTCTACATCTAACCTTCAGTTTCTGGACCCATGAGTTTAGTGTGTGCTCTTAACAAGAACCCATGAGTTCAGTGTATGCTCTTTGCAAGCAACATTTTTTGTTGTGCAACTTCTGTTGTAGTTGTTGTTCAGTTGCTAAGTCATGTTCAGCTGTTTGTGATCCCATGGACTATAGCACACCAGGCTTCCCTGTCTTTTAGCATTGCTTGGAGTTTGTTCAAACTCATGTCCTTTGAGTCTGTGATGCCATCCAATCATCTTATCTTATCTTCTGTTGTCCCCTTCTACTATTGCCTTCAGTCTTTCCCAGCATCAGAGTCTGTTCCAATGAGTCAGCCTTTTGCATCAAGTGGGCAGAGTAGGGAACTTCAGTTCAGCATCAGTCCTTCCAAAGAATATTCAGGGTTGATTTCCTTGCTATCCAAGAGACTCTCAAGAGTCTTCCCCAGCACCACCACCAGTTGAAAGGCATCAATTCTTCTGCACTGGCACTCAGCCTTCTTTCTGGTCCAACTCTCACATCCATGCAAACACCATAGCTTTGACTATACAGACCTTTGTCAGCATAATGATGTCTCTGTTTTTTAATATGCTATCTAGGATTGTCATAGCTTTTCTTCCAAGGAGCAAGCATATTTAAGTTCATGGCTGCAGTCACCATCTGCAGTGATTTTGGAGCCCAAGAAAATAAAGTCTGTCACTGTTTCCATTGTTTTCCCATCTATTTGCCATGAAGAGATAGGACCAGATGCCATGATCTTTCTTTTCTGAATGTTGAGTTTTAAGCCAGCTTTTTCACTCTCCTCTTTCACATTCATCAAGAGGTTCTTTAGTTCCTCTTCACTTTCTGTCACATGTAACTTACTGTTACTCAAAAAAATAGTAAGTTGCTTATAGAAGCATATATTTTTTTTCTTGTAGAACAACACCACAACTTGAAGAAAAAAAAACCTAAATATTCAATTAGTTCAACTGTTTCCTGCTTATAAGGGCTTGAGAAGATCAGTGAATCCCAGGATTGTTGTCTCATTTATTCCTTCATAAAATGAATTCCCTAGTCAGAATCGTTGTGTGAGATGTTGTGATGGTGAATAAGGAATTCAGTTAATCTGCAGATGGTCATATCAGCCAAATTACTGTTGGTAAAGCAAAGCAATTTCATATCTAGAATTAGTGAAACTTGAAGTAGTGAAACTTTCTTCCCTTTGTGAAGGAAAACTATTCTCCCTTTCACCCCATATAAGCAACTGCCCTCAAATGGGAGACTGGTCACCACTAAGTGTGATGCTAAGGGCTCAGCATTTGTCTTGGCTCTTTGCAGATTACAAATCAATAACAATGGTAGCCAGTTCATCTTTGGTGAGGGAAAGTCCATGGAGTTGAGTTTCTGTTTTTGTTTTAGTTAATTTTTATTGGCATACAGTTGATTTACAATGTTGTGTTCCCTTCTGCTGTATAGCAAACTAAATCAGCCATGCACATACCTAATCATGGAGTTAAGTTTACAGTGGATAATTTCTCTCCCTTTCACCAGATGCATGTTGCTCATGAGCCTATGAGTAAGCAAAGGGGAAAGAGCCTTAACAGGCATTTCATACGACTGAGAGCCACCTCTACATTTGAAATATCTGGGGAAAATGTTAATACAAGATACCAGTCTCATACACTGTGGCCATTCAGAGTCAGCCTTTATGTCATTTCATTAAGACATCTTGTCACCAATATTCCAGTTTTGTTCTTGCTTCAACCTGTCTGTGTTTTTGCCCCTTTGTGTGTCTCTGTTGGGTCTTATGTATTTTAAGATAACCTAAGAATCTCTGTGTTTTTAACTGGTGAGTTTAACCTGCTAATTTTTATTACAGATATTGTTATACTAAGTTATGTCATTCACATTTCATTTAATAATACTAATTTTATCATTTCTTTATTTCTGTTTTCTGTCTGATGAATCATTTAATATGCTGCTTGTTTAAAAGTTGTATATTTTAGTTCTTACAGTAGTAGCTTATAACTTAAAACTCATAAGTGAGTTTATTGATTATTTATATTTATCAATATCTTTATATTCTTCCTAATAAGACAAGTCCTTAGCAAGGCTTCATTTATTTTTGTCTATATATTCCTCCCATGACACTTTTAAAAGGAAGTCCTTGATCTGGTCTTCTAACACAGTAAGTAATTACATATCAAGCTACCATTTATCTGACTTACAGCATTTTTATTTCAACTATAAAATTTCTCAGACTTGATATTTTCTCATAGTTCTTTTATTTATGATTTTCTTGTATCATAATCTTAAGGTTTCTTTCTGGTATCCTTTGTCATAATCTTAATATTTGTCTTATCTTCTTTGTGTATGTTTGGTTTACTTATCTTAAAAGTTTGATCTGTCAGTTCTTAAAGTCTTTATTTGAATGAGTTTGTGGTAAGTATTAGCAGTGTTTTCCCACATTTAGCTCTCTTATTTTTTCTAGATGTTGAGGAATTCACATTTTTCCATACCATTAAAGGTAGACAGAACCGTGTATTTAGTGCTGGAGAATGAAACGAGTAGAAGATACATATGTCTGTTTCAGGATGATTGCCGGTACTTCATTATCCAGTCCTGTTTTTGTCTTCTTTAGTGACCAAGTTATCCTGTGTTTCAACTGGCACAAATGGAAGATGGCTTCATCAGCTTAGGTCTGTGAACAAGAGGAAAAGAGCCTCTCTCCTCACCTCCCCCACACCACCCCCACCAACACATGCTCCTCATGTAACATGAGTGACCAACAGCATTTATTGCTTTTGTTTTTACTATCCCATAAAAACCTTTCCCATTCTGACCGATATAGGCATTGTCTCACTTTTTTGTTGTTTAAGTTATTCAGTTGCTCATTCCTGTCTGATTTTTTGACCCCATGGACTGCAGCATGCTAGGCCTCCCTGTCCTTCACCATCACCTGGAGATTGCTCAAACTCATGTCCATTGAGTCAGTGATGCCATCCAACCATCTCATTCTCTGTCATCCCCTTTTCCTATTACCTTCAATCTTTCCCAGCATCAGGGTCTTTTCAAATGAGTCAGCTCTTCTCATCAGGTGGCCAAAGTGTGAGAGCTTCAGCTTCAGGATCAGTCCTTCTGATGAATATTCAGGGTTGATTTCCTTTAGGATTGACTGTTTTGATCTCCTTGCTGTCCAAGGGACTCTCAAGAATCTTCTCCAGTACCACAGTTTGAAAGCATCAATTCTTTGGTGCTCAGCCTTTTTTATAGTCCAGCTCTCACATCCATACAAGACTACTGGTAAAACCATAACTTTGACTATATGGACATTTGTCCTCAAAGTAATATCTCTGCTTTTTAAAATGCTGTCTAGGTTTGCCATAACTTTACTTCCAGAGAGCAAGTGTCTTTTAATTTCATGGTTGCAATCATCATCTGCAGTGATTTGGGAGCCCAAGAAAGTAAAGCCTGTCACTGTTTCCATTGTTCCCCCATCTATTTCCCACATCTACGATGTGATAGGACTGGATGCCATGATCTTAGTTTATGAATGTTGAGGTTTAAGCCAGCTTTTTCACTCTCCTCTTTCACCTTCATCAAGAGGCTCTGCCATAAGGCTGGTGTCATCTGCATACCTGATGTTATTGATATTTCTCTCCCCACAATCCTGATTCCAGTGTGTGCTTCATCCAGCCTGCCATTTCACATGATGTACCCTGCATATAAGTTTGCAGGGTAACAATATACAACCTTGACATACTCTTTTGTCAGTTTTGAACCAGTCCATTGTTCCATGTCCAGTTCTAACTGTTGCTTCTTGACCTGCATACAGGTTTCACAGGAGGCAGGTAGGGTGGTCTGGTATTCCCATCTCCTTAAGAATCTTCCACAGTTTGTTGTGATCTACATAGTCAGAGGCTTTAGTGTAGTCAGTGAAGCAGAAGTAGATATTTTTTCTGGAATTCTCTTACTTTTTCTGTGACCCAGTGGATGTTGGTAATTTGATCTCAGGTTCATCTGCTTTTTCTAAATTCAGCTTGTACATCTGGAAGTTCTCAGTTCACATATTGTTGAAGCCTAGCTTGAAGAATCTTGAACATTACTTTGCTAGCATGTGAGATGAGTGCAATTGTGTGGTAGTTTGAACATTCTTTGGCATTGCCTTTCTTTGGGATTGGAAGGAAAACTGACCTTTTCCAATCTTGTGGCCATTGTTGGGATTTCCAAATTTGCTGGCATATTGAGTGCTGCACTTTCACAGCATCATCTTTCAGGATTTGAAATAGCTCACCTGGAATTCCATCACCTCCACTAGGTTTGTTCCTAGCAATGTTTCCTAAGGCCCACTTGACTTCACACTCCAGGATGTCAGGCTCTAGGTGAGTGATCACACCATCGTAGTTACCGGAGTCATGAAGATCTTTTTTGTGAAGCTCTTCTGTGTATGCTTGCCACCTTTTCTTAATATCTTCTGCTTCTGTTAGGGCCATACCATGTCTGTCCTTTATTGCGCCCATATTTGCATGAAACATTCCCTTAGTATCTCTAATTTTCTTGAAGCGATCTCTAGTCTTTCCCATTCTATTGTTTTCCTCTCTTGCAATTATATTGACCTTTGAGTTTATGATCTACAGGGGCATGGGAGTATAGATATTCTGTCCTATTTGGTATTACATATTGGAGAAAAGAGCTTCCCAGGTGGTGCCAATGATAAAGACCCGCCTGCCAACGCAGAAGACTTAAGAGATGTGGGTTCAGTCCCTAGGTAGGGAACATCCCCTGGAGGAGGGCATGACAACCCACTTCAGTATTCTTGCCTGGAGAATCCCATGCACAGAAGAGCCAGTGAGCCTCAGTCTCAAGGGTTGCAAAGGGCTGGATACAACTGAAGTGACTTAGCACACACAGCACATTGGAGAAAAGCCCATTTATTTTTTATATTTTAGTTTACTTTTATTGAAATATAGTTGATTTACAATATTAGTTTCCAGTATACAACATGGTGATTCAATATTTTTATAGATTATACCCTATTTAAAATTATTACAAATAATGGCTCTTTTCCCCTATGCTGTACAGTACATCCTTGCTGCACATTTATTTTGCACATAGTTGCTCATGTCTCTTAATCCCATACCCCTATCATGCCCCAAAGCCAATTTAAATAGAGGAAAGGAAATGAACCCCAATGGAAAGAGCCTGACACCTCAGCACTTCCATTGTCAATTTTAATTGCTATCACTCTTTCAGATAATTTCTGTGGTAAGGATTATAAGCCCTTGAGAGGATAAACCCTCAAGGTAAAGAAACAATAGCTGGAAGCAGTCTCAAAAGTTTTACATTTGCTCAGAAAAGAATGCAGGGAGTGAATGCCCAAGGGCAGCCCGTCAGTTTCCATCAGTTCTTATCAAATCTTCATTTGAACAGAGTTTTTGTGAGGCATTGATATTATAAGTAGAGCTTCAGTTCCAGTGATCTAGGTCATTCCTATCGATTTATTCAGTGAAAGGTGAAGCAATGACAAAAGTTTTATTGGAGTAAAGGATGTCCTCATAAGCTATTTAAATTTTGATCCCAAATGAAGGGTTTTTAGAACATTTTAAGAAAATAAGCTGCATAGCTCATTTTGTGGCATTTTGCACAAGGATAATGTCTGTAAAGTTGCTATATAAAGTTTGTCTTCTTATAGTTTACCATGAGACATCAAGGTCATGGCTTCTAAAAGGGGTATCGTAGAACTGATAATAATCATGTTTTATGGAAGTTGATCTATCACAGTCTATTACATTGTTACTATTGTTTTATGTAGGACCCTATATAAACAATAGTTCATTGGAAATTTCTGAGTGCAAGCATAAATTCTGAAATGATTAATTTGTATCTGCTCTATCGTTGTAGTCAATATCACACCAGAAATTTAGCATCTAATGTTTGAAAAGACTAATAAATGATTAAATAGATCTGTTACAGAACCAGGGTCTGGATCTTCTCCACTCAAAATTTATTAAATAGGCAAGGTTGGTGGAAAGTAAGCTTTCATTTGGCTCCTGCAATAGTGGGAGGTGGTGGTGTGTGGGGCAGGGATAGACACCTGTCTGAAGGCTGACATCCCCCCATTGAGAGTCAGCCGGCAAGAGCTTTCAAAGGCTGAGGAAGGGGGTTGCATGCAGAAACAACACAGTCTGCTCCAACAGTCATCTCGAAATGGTCATCGGTGGTCTGACCAGCATCATCTTGATTGTTTTAGGTACAGTTCAGTTCAGTTCAGTTCAGTTCAGTTGCTCAGTCGTGTCCGACCCTCCGCGACCCCATGAATCGCAACACACCAGGCTTCCCTGTCCATCACCATCTCCCAGAGTTCACTCAGACTCACGTCCATCGAGTCCATGATGCCATCCAGCCATCTCATCCTGGGTCGTCCCCTTCTCCTCCTGCCCCCAATCCCTCCCAGCATCAGAGTCCTTTCCAATGAGTCAACTCTTTGCTTGAGGTGGCCAAAGTACTGGAGTTTCAGCTTCAGCATCATTCCTTCCAAAGAAATCCCTGAGTTGATCTTCTTCAGAATGGACTAGTTGAATCTCCTTGCAGTCCTAGGGACTCTCAAGAGTCGTCTCCAACAGCACAGCTCAAATGCATCAATTCTTCGGCACTCAGCTTTCTTCACAGTCCAACTCTCACATCCATACATGACCATAGGAAAAACCATAGCCTTGACTAGACGGACCTTAGTCAGCAAAGTAATGTCTCTGCTTTTGAATATACTATCTAGGTTGGTCATAACTTTTCTTCCAAGGAGTAAGTGTCTTAATTTCATAATGTTCAATTCCAGGGTCTGTTGGTTTCCATTTCCTTAAGGCCAGTTCTTGGAATTGTGGCAGCTTGTATTATGGCTACAGTCTGGTCACCATACAGTTAACTTTTTCACCGAGTGTTTCAGTGTCTATAAGACAGCTCACAGGATATGGCTCAGAATATTATGTCCCTTGAGAAGGAACTAAAGGTCCTTGACTATGCTTAATGACTAAACTATTATTATTTGGTCTCCTTTATTTTCCTTCATTTCTGCCTGTTTTCATTTCTCTCAATGAATCTCAAAGATTCATTTCATTAATCTCATTAATCTTTGGCTAAAGTTTTTCCTCAGAAAAATGGCAGGCAGAGGAATGGGGTGGGGTCAGGGGAAGAACCACAGCATCCTGCTCCATTTCAATTCTAAAGACCAAAAAGAATTGGAATAAAACAATGCACCTATCCCTAAATTGTGTATTTTATATTGTATTGTAATTATTAAGGCAACAGTTGCAGAGTATGAATACATTAGTTTGTTTATCTTAGAATATTTATATCAAGATTCCCCTTAGCATCTACGTTTTGCTGTGCTGTGCTTAGTTGCTCAGTTGTGTCCGACTCTTTGTGACCCCATGGACTGTAGCCTGCCAGGCTCCTCTGTCATGGGGATTCTCCAGGCAAGAGTACTGGAGTGGGTTGCCATGCCCGCCTTCAGGGGATCCTCCCAAGCCAGGCATTAAACCCACATTGCAGGTGGATTCTTTACCACCTGAGCCACCAGGGAAGCGCAGCATCTACATTGATTAAGCCTTAATTTAGCATTATACATAGTAGATTGATTGAATCCGTGGCCCAAATTCTTTATCTATCCCTTCCCTCTGTCACGTATCTTTGCAGTGCCTTCTAAACTGGCTCAGCACCATTATGGGACTTGCTTTAGTTAGTGGAGCATTAACAAGAATGATTTAAGCGGAGTCTTGCAGATGGTTTTGCCTTGCAGGTCTTTCTTGCTCTTACACATTTGCCATCTATCATGGCAATAGGTAACTGACACAGTAAAGGATGTTTAGTCCACTATTTGAAAATACCAAATAGAGATTATTCCTGATGAATACATGATAACTAGTCAGTGGAGAAAATGAACCTTCATATAATGATCAAAATTAACATCACTAATAAGGAACAAGTGAACACATGTGCCTCTGGATATGATACCCTGAGAATATTTAATGTGTGGTGATGTTTTCCCTAGGGAGAGAGCACAGTTTGGAAGATATTTTGTGAATGTGTTTGCTGAGATTTGACAAGTGTTGACATACAAGTCAAAGAAGATGATAGGAATACATCTTTAGGAATTTGTTTTCTTTTTTTAAATGCATTTTGTTATTACTTTTCATTTTATTATTGGAGTATAATTGCTTTACAATATTGTGTCCATTTCTGCTGTACAAAGTGATTCAGCTATAAGCACACACATAAGCCCTCCGTCTTGAGCCTCCCTCCTACCCTACCCCCATCCCACGCCTCTAGATCATCACAGAGCACTGAGCTCAGCTCCCTGTGCTCTACAGCAGCTTTCCACTAGCTGTCCATTTACACACGGGAGTGTATATATGTTAATGCTACTCTCCCAGTTTGTCCCACCCTCCCTTCCCTGGCTGTGTCTACATGTCCATTTTCTATGTCTGCATCTTGCAGAAAGAATTTTTATTCTCTGAGCTCTCATAATGCTTTGTGACTCCTGTTACAGTACACATTCAGTTCAGTTCAGTTCAGTTCAGTCGCTCAGTCGTGTCCGACTCTTTGCGACCCCATGAATCGCAGCACGCCAGGCCTCCCTGTCCATCACCAACTCCCAGAGTTCATTCAGACGCGCGTCCTTGTCATTTGTTTCTCCCTTAGAGTGTATTCTCCATTAAGGGAGAACCACTTGGAATCTGTTCATTCTCACCACCTCTTTGAATACCTCCAATAGAACCTGCAGCTTAATCCATTTAGTAAATACTTATGAAAATAATAACCTGAGGGATTTCCCTGATGGTCCAGTGGCTTGGACTTTCACACTCCTAATGCAGGGGGTCTGGGTTCAATCCCTGGTTAGGGAACTAGATCCTCCATGCCACAACCAAGACCCAGCACAGTCAAATAAACAAATATAAATATTAATATTAAAAATATACTAGCTTGATAAACATGTATTAAGATAAAAAATGAATTAAATGAAGAATCATGATATCTCAGATATATTGCTGATTTCCTAAAAAGTCCAAGCTTTGAGTTTAGCTTAAGGAATGGAAAATCCTTAATACTCTATAATGAGAAAGAACCTGGAAAAGAATATACTTATATATATGTATAACTGAATCAGTTTGCTGCACATTTGAAACTAGCACAACACTGTAAACCAACTATACTTCAAAAAAAAAAATTGTCTTTAATTGCCCCAATACTAGCATAAAAGAAAACCGTCACCCAATACAAGAACTTATTATGTGACATACAGTCATATAACCAATACATTTGCATGAATTCTATTTTTTAATCTACTCAACAACTACACTATGAATATATAATATCATCATTTTCATTTCAAAGATAAAGAAATTAAGGTCAAAACAGTTATAGAAGCTGCTAAGGTCACACAGTTGACAAGTGGTGATCTGCGTTCCCAAGTGCTCTGCTACAAACTGATTTAAGGTGCATCAGTTTTAAGTAGTACTATAATAGTAACTGAAGGGAGGTGGTACACACAGAGCAAATATGGATGGAGGTTGATAGGGAAGGTCTATCAGTGCATCTTTAAATTATGGAGAGAAATTTTGATGAACAGGATTTGGGGCAGGATTTTGGGGTAACTGTCCCAACCTGGTTGGAAACATTCAATGTCACCTAGCAATAAATAGTTATTTGACATCCTACAAAGGTGTATTTACAAACTTACTATAGTTCAGAGATGAATGGTTAACCAGTTGCAGTGTATGAAAGTTTTATTTTTCCTGGCAACTGACACTGTTATCTTACAGGTTTTTTTAACAGGCACAAGTTCTTTAAGTTGCTTAACTCTGCATCAATTTAATAGAATTCTTAACATCAAAAACCTGAGAAATAGTTCCAACTATGATAAGGAGGTCTGGTGTGAAGTAGTATCTCACTTTATCTGCCACAAGTTATGCCAGCGCTATTTAGCATTTTGGATGAGCAACAATTGTGAACCAATGCTGTTAAGGATTCAGAATAAAATCATCAATTTCTTTCTTACTTTCTTTTTGAACCTGGAAAGCATGAGTTTTTCAAAGAGTAGTATTAGAAATGATTAAACGGAACAGACTACAACACTGCAGTAGCAGTCTGCACACCTCACTATATGCTTGTCCATCAGGGAGTCACTAGTCATGTTTACTTAATTGAATGTGAGTGTATGTGTTTGTGCAGTTTTAACCTAAATACTGTGATAGAGGAAACATCAAACTTATAAAAAGGAAAATACTGATAGAAGAAAAAAGTGGACTAATTAATATTCTTTACTTATAAGGACATTACTAATTAACTTTCATTACTTATAATGAATTAAGGATTAAAAAGAGAAGATGCAGTCCTCTAAGAGGAGAATAATCCTTATTGAATTGTTTTCTTCTCAGTAAATGAGTAAACAACATTTTTTTTTTCATTAAGTAAAGATAATTGACTAGAACACTTGAAAATTTGTTCAGATCACTTTGGGCTCTCGACAGCTTAAAATGGAAGCAGGGGAATTGCCAACCAAAGCCCCTGAATCTAACATATCTCTTACAGAAAGTTGGTTGGTCGTATTTTAAACACAGAAGCACATTTCTCTGTTATGTTAGTTTATAAGTTTCTCTGGGGTAAAACTTGTGTTTTACTGTGTTTTATTCTTCTCTCCCTTCCCCACTGTCACTTGTAAAGTACTCTACACAAAATAGCTGTTCAGTCTACATCTCTTGACTGCCCATTTGCCACAACGCTCAAGAAAATCATGATAGTCTATATTACATAAGTGATCTGAAGTCAATTATACCATGAATCTTCTTATTTCTATCATTTCACAGCTAGTTTGTATCATATCATGAATTAATAAAAGCTTCTGAGTCTCTTAAAGAAATAAATGTTAAAGACTTTCTATTTAGAATAATATTTATAGAGTTCCCTTTTGAGTATGGAGCTGCCAAGATGTAAAACAGAATTCATTGAAGAGATGCATAGTTGTTTGAGAAAAATATTTTAACACAACATGCTTTGATTTACCAAACAACAAAATCAAGATATTTCTATAAATTATGCTTTAAAGATTCTCTATTACAGTTACTAGTTGTTTCAAAAATTCCTAAAAGAACGGCACATTTCTGCCTTATACTGGCTCTATGACCCCCTGTTTTCTGTATTCTGCTTAAATCAGTGTTCTGGAGGTGGGATTCTGGACTCAGGGGAAGCACAAAACAGCAATGATTCTCTGACTGTCAATCAAAGGGCAACCTCAGACAGTGAAATGAGTCACCACCTATGCAGTCCCTGAGTGGCTGCAGCATGCAGGTGGAGCAAGGTGCCTACCTCCATTTCAGGAGCCATACTTCCTACTGGTTCTAGATTTTTAAATGTGGCTCGTGAAACAGTTGTGTTGTTGTTAACACTGGCATAACTTACTATGAAGGACTTCATACCACTGGCATTGAATAAAGTTAATAAATGTTGATCGAATCAGTATTAACTGAATACTATTTAATAGTCAACATTGTGTGCTTCAAGAAAACCAGCATCACTTCTAAGTCATTCTGTATTCCTCAGTACCCTGCATCCTGTAATCTTACCCGTGCATTCTATCACAGGTTACACACAGCACGTGGCTATTTTGTTTGTATTTGAGAGTTTATTCTCTAGGCTACATTTTTTTAAATTATTCAATAAGATATGAGTCTTACTTTTTAAAACTTAGGCTCCAAACTCTCTCCAGTCTCCCATCCAGTTTCTACCTTGAGAGATTTGTAAACTGATTTTTGCACCTCATTTCATCCGCCTTCTTCTTTAAGGAATGCCATACTCTCTTTCCTTTCTCATCACCTTTGTTGGACTCCTGCCCATTTTGTAAGACACTGCAACACATTTAACAAGGACATTGTTTTCTCTCTTTCTCTCCCCTACCAACCTGCACTCTCAACAGAATATGCTCTTTCCTTCTTTAGACATCCTCAAAACACTGCAAACATCCTTAATCAAATTTTCCATCATCAGACTTGTACTGGAGCTTTGTTTGTGCTTGTCTAAGCGTTTTTCACTTTCATATGGAAAGAGACTGAGTCCTGATTATCCATAAGTTCTCTAGAGAAATTTGGTGTCCTACACAAATTTTCAAAACAGAATTTGTTGAATTGCCCTGTCCCACATGGGATTTGTATGCATTTTACCTAGCTTATGAAGCTCCCCAAGGGCATCGACCTTAATGTACTATCTTTTGAAAAATTATGGCTTAGAGTGAAGAGGAGAAGGCTCTGATTGGGATATACCTTAGGATAAAATTCTACTGCGTTTTTTTTTATCACACTGGGATCTTTGGCAAGTTCTTTAGCCACTATAAACCTCTCCTCACGTTATATTCAAAACTGAGCTATCTTAAGGATTAAATGAAATAATGCATGTAAAGTAGCACCATGTGCTGTGCTTAAGTCACTCAGTGTGTTCAATTCTTTGTGATCCCATGGACTGTAGTCCACCAGGCTCCTCTGTCCATGGTGATTCTCTGGGCAACAATACTGGAGTGGGTTGCCATGCCCTTCTCCAGGGGATCTTCCCAACCCAGGTATTGAACCCAAGTCTCCTGCTTTGCAGGTGGATTCTCTACCATCTGAGCCATAAGGGAAACCCAAAGTAACACTACTGCCACAGAAAAAAATCATTGTTTACTAGCTAGTTGGTAGTCAATATCATTTAACTGCTTGTGATTAGCACTTTAAATATTTCTCAACAATTCTACACATGCATACATACACGTTAGCTGCTCAGCCGTGTCTGAGGCTTTATGACCCCGTGGACTGAAGACCACCAGGTTCCTCTCTCCATGGAATTCTCTAAGGAAGAATCAGTTCAGTTCAGTTCAGTCACTCAGTCGTGTCCTACACTTTGTGACCCCATGAATTGCAGCACACCAGGCCTCCCTGTCCATCACCATCTCCCGGAGTTCACTCAGACTCGCGTTCATCGAGTCCGTGATGCCATCCAGCCATCTCATCCTCGGTCGTCCCCTTCTCCTCCTGCCCCCAATCCCTCCCAGTATCAGAGTCTTTCCAATGAGTCAACTCTTCGCGTGAGGTGGCCAAAGTACTGGAGCTTCAGCTTTAGCATCATTCCTTCCAAAGAAATCCCAGGGTTGATCCCCTTCAGAATGGACTGGTTGGATCTCCTTGCAGTCCAAGGGACTCTCAAGAGTCTTCTCCAACACCACAGTTCAACAGCATCAATTATTCGGTGCTCAGCCTTCTTCACAGTCCAACTCTCACATCCATACATGACCAAGGAAAACCATAGCCTTGACTAGACGGACCTTAGTTGGCAAAGTAATGTCTCTGTTTTGAATATACTATCTAGGTTGGTCATAACTTTCCTTCCAAGAAGTAAGCGTCTTTTAATTTCATGGCTGCAGTCACCATCTACAGTGATTTTGGAGCCCCAAAATAAAGTCTGACACTGTTTCTACTGTTCCCCCATCTATTTCCCATGAAGTGATGGGACCAGATGCCGTGATCTTCGTTTTCTGAATGTTGAGCTTTAAGCCAACCTTTTCACGCTCCTCTTTCACTTTCATCAAGAGGCTTCTTAGTTCCTCTTCACTTTCTGCCATAAGAGTGGTGTCATCTGCATATCTGAGGTTATTGATATTCCTCCCGGCAATCTTGATTCCAGGTTGTGTTTCTTCCAGTCCAGCGTTTCTCATGATGTTCTCTGCATATAAGTTAAATAAGCAGGGTGACAATATACAACCTTGACGTACTCCTTTTCTTATTTGGAACCAGTCTGTTGTTCCATGTCCAGTTTGTATTCTGTGAAAAGGTGACCATTCCCTTCTCCAGGGGATCTTCCCAACCCAGGGATAGAATGCGGGTCTTCTGTATTGCAGGCAGATTCTCTACCATCTAAACCACCAGGGAAGCCATATATATATATATATTTTTTTTTTTTTTTTTTTTTACGGCACCACATGGCATGCCAGATCTTACTTCCCAGACCAGGGAGCAAATATGGGCCACCTGCAGTGAAGTGTGGAGTCTTAACCACTGGACTGCCAGGGAATTTCATCCACTTTTTATATTCTTATCAATTTGTATGTCATTAATTTGGTTACTAGTATATTGAGAAAAACTTTTTGCTAAATGTTATAGGGCTAGGTTGCACTAGGTGAGTGAAAACTTGAAAGTGACATCTGAGAGGTGGTTAGACAAACTAACATCAAGAAAAGAAAAGGCCTCAGACTGCAATGTGCACTTTGTTCATTCTTTGATAAGGATTTTTAAATACCATTATGTAATTCACAGGATTTACTCATGCAATCTTCTGCTCTGCTAGAACTATGCAGTTACCAGATAGAATAAGATAAAATGACCTTTGGAAGTACACAGTTCCTTTGTAATTTGCAACCTGCTAGGTTTAAATTCTTTAGCTTACTTCTAGAGATAGCATTGAAAGATGGTGTGCAAAACATGAAGTAGCTAGGTTGCAGAGCTAGAATTAGAAAACTTAAATAAAAGTTTTTGCTAAGTTTATGGATCACATACATTTTAGTGACTTAGGGGCGACAGAGCAAAGAAGTAAATTTTTTCTGAGATGAGAACATTCGTGAGGGTATCTGAATGAAAGCACAGTTGAAATTACTCAGAAACACACAATGCAACTCGTTTCTATTTACAGCTAGAAACAATTGGGTTCACAATTCTGCCTCTCTGAACATTTGCTGAATTATATAAATGAGACAGCTGCAGTGCACTGGCCAAGAAGACAATGGGTACAGAGAAGGCAGGCAGGGATAGAGACAATCAGTGCAGTTAAAGGAAGGTCAAAGATTTTTATCCAAAAAAGAGAGCAACAAGCTTTTGCCTAAAAATAGTGGGAACCTCCTATTAGTATCTATGTCTACCATATAATTTTTAGAAAATATCCTATAATCAAAGTCAAGGAGTATTCAAAAGTGGGAAAAACTTGAATAATGGGAGGTTAGAAACATAAAAGAAATATGAAAAGAATGGAAATATAAATAGTGAAAGAACCAGGGACACATTGCATTGTTGTTCCAGAGCTGATAGATCGTTGTGTATTTAACACCTGCTCCCAAATCTCACTGGATTCACCCCAATCCTTTCATCATCCTGACCTTAGTAGTTCTTGATTTTATTGCTTTTCACATTGCCTGCTTTCCTGCATTTTTATGAAAATTTCATAGGTCATCCTTTATCTCTAAGAAAAGCATTCAAAAGACAGTCTTTAGTGGTTTAAAACTAAAGGATCTTGCAAACATAAAGATTTAACACATAAGTAGTTATTCTGAACATCTTATGAATGAAAATAATGTTAGACATAGGCCTTCAGTTTGTCTAACAGAGATAGCAAAATTCTTAAGAATAAATCCCATGCATTTCATGCTGTCCTATGTCCAGAGTTAACTCAGGGTAGCACTCAATAGTCTTTAATAAACCAATTTTAAATGCTGAGAAAAAAAAGAAGAAAGCAAGCTAGTATGTGTAGAACTCTTTTTTTTTTTTTTTTTAAACACCATTCAATAGAGAAAAAGTTCAGGTGGATTTTCTACAAATTTCAAAAGTAAAAAGTTATCTACATTTTCATTGAATTATGCAACATAGATTTAGTAACATGGATTTAGACAGATAGGATTAGGGACTGTCTAATTCTACACAAGTCTTTATAGTAGATTATTTATACATGATTTAGAGATGAATTTTTATAATGTAAGTTATAGCTTTGTTATGAGGTTAGAATAAGCTTATATTGTAAAAATCTTAACCAACTGGAAAGTACACCATTAGAAGAGGTGAAAAAAAGAAACAAAAATTTTAGTCATTCTTTCAACAAATAATTTTGAGAACTATTCTATTTTGAGGACAATCAACTTATATGCAGAGTACATCATGAGAAACGCTGGGCTGGATGAAGCACAAGCTGGAATCAAGACTGCTGGGAAAAATATCAACAACCTCAGATATGCAGATGACACCACCCTTATGGCAGAAAGTGAAGAGGAACTAAAAAGCCTCTTGATGAAAGGGAAAGAGGAGAGTGAAAAAGCTGGCTTAAAGCTCAACATTCAGAAAGCTAAGATCATGGCATCTGGTCCCATCACTTCATGGGAAATAGATGGGGGAACAGTGGAAACAGTGTCAGATTTTATTTTAGGGGGCTCCAAAATCACTACAGATGGTGATTGCAGCCATGGAATTAAAAGATGCTTACTCCTTGGAAGGAAAGTTATGACCAACCTAGATAGCATATTCAAAAGCAGAGACATTACTTTGCCAACAAAGGTCCGTCTAGTCAAGGCTATGGTTTTCCCAGTGGTCATGTATGGATGTGAGAGTTGGACTGTGAAGAAAGCTGAGCATTGAAGAATTGATGCTTTTGAACTGTGGTGTTGGAGAAGACTCTTGAGAGTCCCTTGGACTGCAAGGAGATCCAACCAGTCCATCCTAAAGGAAATCAGTCCTGGGTGTTCATTGGAAGGACTGATGTTGAAGCTGAAACTCCAATACTTTGGCCACCTCATGCAAAGAGTGGACTCATTGGAAAAGACCCTGATGCTGGGAAGGATTGGGGGCAGGAGGAGAAGGGGACGACAGAGGATGAGATGGCTGGATGGCATCACCAACTCAATGGACGTGAGTTTGGGTAAACTCTGGGAGTTGGTGATGGACAGGGAGGCCTGCTGTGCTGTGATTCATGGGGTCACAAAGAGTCAGACACAACTGAGCGACTGAACTGAACGGAATTTTTAGAATGTGTTTTAAAGCAGTAATGCTAGGTGAGATGACCAGAAGAATAAGAGTCAGAAAAAAAAAAAAAAAACAATCAGAAATACAAAGACTGAGCACTGTGACATTTGAATATTTAGAATAAATGAGGAGAAATCTGTGAAAGCAGATCAACAGAAGAAAACTCCAGAGAGTAGGATGTTCTAGAAGCCAACTGAAGATAGTCTTTTAATGGGGGATAAGTGTTGTTGAACCCAAGTTCTGGTGCCTGGTGCACAGTGAAGCCAAACAAACTTATACATCAGAGTTTGGAGCAAAGAAGGGTATATTGCAAGGGCCGACCAAGGAGAATGGGCCCCTCATGTTCAAAAGACCAAAACTTCTCGATGGTTTTCAGGGAAGCATTTTTAAAGGTCACACATTTGGGAATGAGAGTTGCAGGACCTTCTTCTCATTGGTTGATAGTGAGGTAGCAGGGTGATGGCTCTAGAGTCTCAATAATCAGACTTTTGTTTCCAATCAGTCTGGGGTCTATGTGTTTGATGTCAGCATGTAGTCACAGTCCTCCAGCTGTGTGGGGGCCTTAGTTCCTATGTGTGTGTGTTCAACCATTCAGTCATGTATGACTCTTTGCAGCCCTATGGACTGTAGCCTGCCAGGATCCTCTGTCCATGGGATCCTCCAAGCAAGAATACTGAAGTGGGTTGCTATGCCCTCTTCCAGGGATCTTCCTAACCCAGGGCTTGAACCCGTGTCTCTTGTGTCTCCTGCATTGTAGGCAGATTCTTTACCACTAGTGCCAGCTGGGAGGCCCTTGGTTCCTACAGAAGAACTCGAAGACTTGTGTCAGATTGTTTTGTACACTTGTTTGGGAGGAACTAGGACTACTTTAAAGCTGAATTGTTGTTTCCTAATGGTCTTTCCTTCCTCATTCCCTTACTTGCACAATCAATAATTCTTTGAATCTGCCCTTTAGAACTCGGGGAAGGTCTAGAAGGCTGCAACATTTTCGCTACAAACAAGAATCAGAGAACACTGAAAGGCTTTTGTACTCGGGAGCACCCTTTAGGGTCTATCGGGTTTTGCAAGGTATACTGTTAAGACACATCATATGCTGGTAAATCAAGTATGATAGTAGAGGAGAACTGATTATTGGATTTCAATGTAAGTATGGAAATCATGAAAAGATCAGTTTAGTGGAAAGGAGGAAAATCAATTGGAATTTAATGCAGAAAAGAGAGGAGTTGAAGAAATAAAACACGGTAACTCTGTAACCCTTTGATGAAGTTTTATTTCAGAGATGAGAGTGGATGGGAGACACAAACAGGTTGAAGGCTGAAGGGACTGTGGCATTTTTGTTTTTAGATGAAAAATTTGCAATGTCCATGTTTCACACTGGGTATAAAACTTTATTTCAGTGTCATCATTTGTAAAAACTTGTAAAAACATAAAGATTGAAAGTAACAGCATATGTTAACTGAGTAGGTTCTCAATTTGAATGACCTTGCCTGCTATTCTTATTATGAATGGCAGAGTTTCTGTCATTTCAATTCAGACAAACTTGCCCTTGCCAGTTATGTTTTTGACTTTTTACTGGCCAAAAGCCCAAAACTTGCTTTATTCCTTAGGTTAAGTCTTTTTCTTTTGGCATATATTTCAGAAGTGGCATTTTGTTTTCAAGACTTTTCCACAGATAGCTTTTCAGGGTAAATTAGTTCTCAGGTGCCCCAGTGGATTAGGAGGCACAAAATTGTGACTGGATCTAAGTTTAAGCCTGGGGAGTGGGCTGACATAATTTTAAAGGAGTTTTGCCTCTGAGCTCCAGCACTATGCAAAAGCACTGTGCTAGAGTGATGCTCCTCAGACGTGCAGAACGTGGCTCTCTGCCTCTCTACCTTACACGAGAAGCTCTTGCTCTGAGCCAACTTATTCACACTCTGGTGGAGTTTCCAAATCTCCTTGAGAAATGAGCACAATTCATGTATTAGTTTATTTACTGTTCTTAACAGTCTTGCAAGGTTGAGGTGAGCTTTGTTATTATTCTCAGTTTATGGATACTTAGTAATACAAAAATCCATAGTAATAGAGCTTATTATTATTCTCCTTTTGGATTTGAAGTGGTATAGCAATTCTGGCTTCGTTAATTTCAGGAAACACAGAGCCAGCAGCCAAGTATGTTATAAAAATGATAACAGAAAAAAAAAATCCCAACAACCGTTAATTAACATTTTGGCAACACTGAAAATGATTCTGGGAAAAGAATATTTGTGTTACGCTAGCAAAAAATAAAGATGAGCAAAAGCAAAAACATAAAATCTTAAACCTCTATGGCTCATCTGGAATAAAGACAGCTCACTTATTCAACTTGACATTTAATTCTTCTTTATATAATTGAAGGTTAATTTCTTAAATCATTTATAGAATTATAGAACCATCTATCATTTGACAGTGAAGTTACTAGAATTTGATTTTAGTCACCTCAATTCAAAAATCATAATTTATTATTAATTCTTCCGCACATACTGTCAAATCCCTCAAATACCTATTGATTTTAAAGAGACACTTAATGTGCAATGTTGATGAAAATTTAAAGTGCCTGTGTCACTTTATTTTCCAAACTGTATTAGAAATAGTACTGACACAGGTGTAGAAAGTAGATTCTATTTAAGGACTTATTTAAATACTATTTAAAACCTTTTGAGGTGAGTATCATTGCTATTCTTGCTTTGTAGATGGGAAAAGTGAGAATGATAACAATAATGTAATTAATATTATATTAATAATAAGTCATTATTATAATAAAATAATTATAATATTATGATATTACTATTCTCAAAAGCATGGAAGTCAAGTGTGGAAGCAAACATCTTAGTCTGAAATCCAGCTCTGACACTTACATGCTCTGTGACTTCAAGTCCATGACTTGACTTGTTTGTGCCTCAATTTTCTAAACGGTAAAATGAGAAAAATAACTACTACAACTTCAGAGAATCACTAAAAGAATTAAAAGAGTTAATACATCTAAAACACTTAAAACATCCCCAGCCCATAGTAAGTACTTGATAAGAATTAGCTGGTTAAAAAAAAAAAAAAACTTAGTTACTTAATTATTACTACTTAGTTATGCACCTCAGCTACTTACCATATTCTCATATGTTTGATATGAAAATGAAAGTGTTAGTCCCTCAGCCATGTCCATCTCTTTGAAAACCTACAGATTGCAGCCTCTCAGGCCCCTCTCTCCATGGGATTCTCCAGGCAAGAATACAAGAGTGGGTTGCCGTTCCCTTCTCCAAGGGATCTTCCCAAACCAGGGATTGACCCTGGGTCTCCTGCATTGCAGATTCTTTACCATGTAGGTCACCAGGCAAGTTGACTGTGAATCAAATGTGGAAGAGACTCATGATGATAGAAAGCGGCTGTCATGAGCCAGATCACACGGGAATGCAATGTAGAAGGAGTACATTGTCTCATTTTGGAGGGACACATCAGCACGTGCAGACAAATTGTGCCTTTTTGGAGCAAAGTGTCAATGATGAGGCAGCAAGTTTGTCCTTGGGTACTCTTTCTTAGGTTACCCTCTCTGCCTCACAGTATCCTATAGAATAACTCTGTATGTGTGTGTGTGTGTGTGTGTGTGTGTGTGCGCACATGCGCACGTGTGTGTGTGCGGTGGGGGCTGAAGTTGAGAGGGGTGGCACTAAATACCATCAGAGAGATTGTATAAAGTTAAAGCTAAGCTTATCATCAAGAAAAACACCATATTGTGCTGATGATAAGACATAGAATTATAACATTATCAATAATATTGTATTATTAAAAAAAACAGAATGGATTGTAAATTATAGTATAAATATGAAGGAGTGAATTAAACAGGTATTGGTACAGTTTAATAAAGAAAATGACCATGCATGTAAACACCACCTGGGTCAAGAAACAGAACACTACTAGCACCCCCCGCCCCCAGCAGAGACATTACTTTGCCAACAAAGGTCCGTCTAGTCAAGGCTATCGTTTTTCCACATGTGTGGATGTGAGAGTTGGGCTGTGCAACTGAACTGAACTGAGAGCCCCCCACCCCAGAAAAAAGAAATGGAAAAAGGCAAAATTGTTGTCTGATGAGGCCTTACAAATAATGGTGAGGGAACCATTATCCTCCAGTTTGTATTGGTCATTTCATATTTGTTGTATGGTTTTAACAATTAGGTATGTGCTGTTAATCAATATAGATTTAGTTCAGTTCAGTTCAGTTTAGTTGCTCAGTTGTGTCCGACTCTTTGCGACCTCATGAACTGCAGCACGCCAGGCCTCCCTGTCCATTGCCAACTCCCGGAGTTTACCCAAACTCATGTCTATCAAGTCGGTGATGCCATCCAGCCATCTCATCCTCTGTCATCCCCTTCTCCTCCTGCCCCCAATCCCTCCCAGCATCAGGGTCTTTTCCAATGAGTCAACTCTTCGCATGAGGAGGCCAAAGTACTGGAGTTTCAGCTTCAGCATCAGTCCTTCCAATGAACACCCAGGACTGATCTTTTCTAGGATGGACTGGTTGGATCTCCTTGCAGGCCAAGGGACTCTCAAGAGTTTTCTCCAACACCACAGTTCAAAAGCATCAATTCTTTAGTGCTCAGCCTTCTTCACAGTCCAGCTCACATCCATACATGACCACTGGAAAAACCATAGCCTTGACTAGACAGACTTTGTTGGCAAAGTAATGTCTCTGCTTTTGAATATGCGATCTAAGTTGGTCATAACTTTTCTTACAAGGAGTAAGCGTCTTTTAATTTCATGGCTGCAATCACCATCTGCAGTGATTTGGGAGCCCAAAAAATAAAGTCTGACACTGTTTCCACTGTTTCCACTGTTTCCCCATCTATCTCCCATGAGTAATGGGACCAGATGCCATGATCTTAATTTTCTGACTGTTCAGATTTAAGCCAACTTTTTCACTCTCCTCTTTCCCTTTCATCAAGAGGCTTTTGAGTTCCTCTTCACTTTCTGCCATAAGGGTGGTGTCATCTGCATATCTGAGGTTACTGATATTTCTCCTGTCAATCTTGATTCCAGTAAATATTTGATTTAATAGATAAAGCCAAATAATTTCCCCAAAATACCAAATACCAGCAATGTTACATAATTTCATTGATCCACGTACTCAATAGCATGATGTGTTATAGACTTTGTAAGTTTACACGGTCTGTTGTGATGTACATGGTTTCTTGCTATGGTTTAATTTATTAATCAAAAGTTAATAAATAAAATTCCTTATTGCCAAATTCAGACTTAAAAAAAAAGACTTGAAGAAAGTAGGGAAAACCACTAGACCATTCAGGTATGACCTAAATCAAATCCCATATGATTATACAGTGGAAGTGACAAATAGATTCAAGGGATTAGATCTGATAGAGTGCCAGAAAAACTATGGATGGAGGCTCATGACATTGTACAGGAGGCAGTGATTAAGACCATCCCCAAGAAAAAGAAATGGAAAAAAGCAAAATGGTTGTCTGACGAGGCCTTACAAATAGCTGAGAAAAGAGAAGCTACAAGCAAAGGAGAAAAGGAAAGATACACCCATTTGAATGCAGAATTCCAAAGACTAGCAAGGAGAGATGAGAAAGCATTTATCAGTGATCAATGCAAAGAAATAGAGGAAACAATTCAATTGGAAAGACTAGAGATGTCTTCAAGAAAATTAGAGATACCAACAGAACATTTCATGCATAGATGGGCACAATAAAGGATAGAAATGGTATGGACCTAACGGAAGCAGAAGATATTAAGAGGTGGCAAGAATACACGGAAGAACTACACACAAAAGATCTTCATGACCCAGATAACCACAATGGTGTGATCACTCACCAAAGAGCCAGACTTCCTAGAACGAGAAGTCAAGTGGGCCTTGGGAAGCATCACTACAAACAAAGCTAGTGGAGGTGATGCAATTCCAGCTGAGCTCTTTCGCATCCTAAGAGATGACGCTGTGAAAGTGCTCAATATTCCAGCAAATTTGCTGGCAGCACATTTGGAAAACTCAGCAGAGGCCACAGGACTGGACAAGGTCAGTTTTCACTCCAATCCCAAAGAAAAACAATGCCAAAGAATGTTCAAACTACCACACAATTGCACTCATCTCACATGCAAGCAAAGTAATGCTCAAAATTCTCCAAGCCAGGCTTCAACAGTACATGAACCATGAACTTGTGGATGTTCAAGCTGGATTAGAAAAGGTAGAAGAACCAGAGATTTAACATCCTTTGCATCATTGAAAAAGCAAGAAGTTTCCAGAAAAATATCTACTTTTGCTTTATTGACTACACCAAAGCCTTTGACTGTGTGGATCACAGCAAACTGTGGAAAATTATTAAAGAGATGGGAATACCAGACCACCTGACCTGTCTCCCAAGAAATCTGTATGCAGGTAAAGAAGCAACAGTTAGAACTGGACATGGAACAACAGATTGGTTCCAAATCAGGAAAGGATAAGTCAAGGTTGTGTATTGTCATCCTGCTTATTTAACTTATATGCAGAGTACATCATGTGAAATTCCAGGCTGGATGAAGCACAAGCTGGAATCAAGACTGCCAGGAGAAATATCAATAACCTCAGATACACAGTTGATACCACCCTTATGGCAGAAAGCAAAGATCTAAAGAGCCTCTTGATGAAAGTGAAAGGGGAGAGTGAAAATGTTGGCTTAAAATGCAACATTCAGAAAGCTAAGATCATGACATCCAGTCCCATCACTTCATGGCAAATAGATGGGGAAACAGAGGCAGACTTTATTTTTTTGGTCTCCAAAATCACTGCAGATTGTGACTGCAGCCATGAAATTAAGATGCCTGCTCTTTGTAAGAAAAGCTATGACCAACCTAGACAGCATATTAAAAAGCAGAGACATTACTTTGCCAACAAAGGTCCATCTAGTCAAAGCTATGGTTTTTCCAGTAGTCATGTATGGATGTGAGAGTTGGACTATAAAGAAAGCTAAGCACCGAAGAATTGATGCGTTTGAACTGTGGTGTTGGAGAAGACTCCTGAGAGTCCCTTGGACTGCAAGGAGATCCAACCAGTCGATTCTAAGGGAAATCAGTCCTGAATATTCATTGGAAGGACTGATGCTGAAGCTGAAACTCCAGTACTTTGGCCACCTGATGTGAATAACTGACTCACTGGAAAAGACCCTGATGTTGGGAAAGATTGAAGGTGGGAGGAGAAGGGTATGACAGAGGATGAGATGGTTGGATGTCATCACAGATATTATGGGCATAAGTTTGAGTAGTCTCCGGGAGTTGGTGATGTACAGGGAAGCCTGGTGTGCTGCAGATCCATGGGGTCCCAAAGAGTTAGACACAACTCAGTGACTGAACTGAACTGAAAAATTATTTCGATTCAATTTTGTTGAAATGTCCACTCACATGTTTTGCTTAATTTTTGTTTTGTGTTGCTTGGTCATTTTTAAAATTATTTTGTAACAATTCTTTCATTTGGAAACTGTTTCTTTGTCAAGTATATGCTTTGCAAATATCATCCTGTACTCACTAACTCATCTTTTTGCTATATTAATGCTGTCTTCTGATAAACAGTAATTGTTGAATTTATGGTTCATTTTGGTTGTACTTTATGGTTCATTTTCTTTATGTCCTCTTCTAGACAAATCTGCAATGTCATAAAGGTATTTTTAATATTAACTTATAAAATATTTCTAATTTTTGTTATAATATTTTCCCTTTGTACTGGTTGTTTTTCAAAGTTTATTATGAACAATTTCAATTATAGAGCAAAACAAATAATTTTACACTAAAATACTTGTATATGTTCCACTTAGATCTTCTACATTAACATATTATCATACATTGTATCAAGTGCCCATTCATCCAGCTATTTACCCCTGTAATCTATTAATCATCCTCCTCCTTGATACATTTCAAAGTAAATTTCAGACAGCCTAAGACCTCCTCATAGTGCTAATTTGTGTTTAATACTTATTTAGCATTTTCTTAGAAAGGAAACAAGTGAAATGAATAAGTCTGATGTGTTCATTCACTGAATTTTGAAAAACATACAGGTCTGAAAGTCAAACCTCTATCAAGATGCATAATATTACCAGAACCTCAGGAAATATCATTTTTATTTCCTGTCAATCCCCATGCCTAAAACAACTGAAAAAAAAATAGTGTTCTGATATTTTCAATGTAGATTACTTTTGCTTGTTCTAGAACTTAATGTAAATGGGATTAAATACTATGAATATGCATCATTCAGCAAATCATTTCTTGAGATTCACTTACATTGTTCTGTTGGAGAAGGAAAGGGCAACCCACTCCAGTAGTCTTGCTTGGGAAATCCCAGGATAGAGGAGCCTGGTGGGTTACATTCCATGGGGTCACAAAGAGTCAGACATGACTGAGCAACTTTCACTCATACTCACACTACCTTGTTCTGCACATTGGTAGTTGTTCCTACAATTACTAAATAGCATTTTGTCCTGTGAATATGCTACAGTCTACTATTTCTGTTAATACAGGTCTGCTGGCAGTGGCTTTCATCTTCATGTTTGAAAGATATTTTTTCTGGGTATAGAATTGTAGGTTGATTTTTCTTTCTTTTTTTTTTTCTTTTTTTTTTTTTTTTTTGTACTTCAAAGACTATATGACCGTCTCTTTAGAATTTCATAATTTCTGACAAGAAGCCTTTTATAACTCTTATTATTGTTCTTCAATATGTAATTTTTTCCTGCATGTTTTAAGATTTTTTTTCTTTATCATGTAATTGGAATGTCAGATTATTATGTGACTTAGTGTAGTTTTCTTCATATTTCTCTTCCTGGGCTTTTCCAAGCATTTTCGGTTTGTACATCTTTAGGTTCAGCAAATTTGCAAAATTTTGGCCAATATTTCTTCAAATATCTCTTAGGCTTCCTCCGTTTTTATGTAACTCCAATTATATGCATTTCTTCCTTGTCTTTTTATTGTACTTTCATATTTTCCAATTTCTTTTGTTTCCATGTGTTACATTCTGTATCAGTTTTCTGGTCTACTTTTCACTATACCACTTTTCTTGTCAGTGGATTCTATTCAGTTATTAATTCTTCTACTTACTGAGTATTGAATTTCAGATTGTCTTAAATTTCCATTTTAATTTCTAGAAGCTCTACTTTTTCAAATACTAAAGTTTTTAAAGTTTTCTATCCTACAGATAGGACTTCCCAGGGGGCTCAGTGGTAAAGAATCTGCCTGCAATGCAGGAGACATGGGTTCAATCCTGGGTTAGGAAGAAGAAGGAAATGGCAACCCACTCCAATATCCTTGCCTGGCAAATCTTGTGGACAGAGGAGCCTGGTGGGCTATAATCCATGGGGAGGCAAAAGAGTCAGACACAACTTAGTGACTAAAACAGCAACAAAAATTTCTACAGATATATTCAAGTTTTTTTTCCTCTATACATAATAAACTAGATGTTGCATTCTCTATTATAAGTTCAATATCTAGAGTCCTTATAAGTAAAAATGTTATTTTTTATTATTTCTACAGGTTTTCCTTCACTGTGACTTCTTAGTTCTTCTCATCTTGATTTTTTTTAAGTTTTTCTCTTTACTCTCCTTTAAAAATAAATAGGTGGGGATTTATCAAGTGTAGGATGATAAACTCCCTTTTTACAATGTATTGCATTTCCTTCTACCAGGCACTTGGAGACACGACTTAAGTCTAGAACCACTTAAAGCAAGTTCACGTGAAAAATTCCTTGGACCACAGAGAGATACAGTGTACACAGGATAGAAATTCATGTCAGAACTAGATCTTTATCACAAGGACTCAGGAACAAGCTTTTTCCTTTGCTTTCTCACTTTGCTCACATAGAATGAAGGTATAGTAAATAGCATTGATGTCTTGATCACACCCAAAACTCATCATTCCCATTCATGACATTGCCCTCTTACTCCAAGGAAGAAATTCCTTCTCTAACCATGGAAAAGTGCTGGTATGTCTTCAAATGATGCAGAGGGCATGACAATTGACAACTCTAAAAATAATCCTCAATCAATGATGTATGAAAGTGGGTACGTAATTCCATTTCCTTGTCTCTCTGAGGAAATTCTGCACCATCTCCCAAGGCTCCCCAGTCATGTTGAGCCACAGTTGCTCTAAGCAGTATTTAGCAGCTTAGCAAAATCCATACTGACCCTTTTACCTACCCTGACTCATATCCATATGCTCTAGGATTACTTCCTGTCAGTTTGGTTTCCCAGGAAACAAACTTTTTTCTGAGACCCTGAGATTTTAAATAAAAGAGGTTTACTGGGGAGTACTTCTAGGGAATTCCCCAATAGTCCAATGGTTCGTACTTGACGCTCTCACTCCTAGGGCCCGAGTTTAAACCCTGGCTGAGGAACTATGATCCTGCAAGCCATGTGGTGCAGCCAAACAAAGAGAGTACTTTTACCATATCTAAAGACTGATCAAGCAGGACTGGGCAGAGAAAAAAGTTGAACCTTAGTGTAATTGCCCCAGAGACCCCAAATGACTCCTTGGAAGGGTCTGGAGTTATTGGGTTGGCCAAAAAGAGTTCATTCTGGTTTTTCCATAAAGTGTTACAGAAAAGCTCAAATGAACTTTTTGGTCAACCCAATAGACCAGCCTTTACAGATTTTCCACTTTGAAACAGAGATGACACAATCCAGCCATTAGATGTGAGCTACAGACAGGGAGGGGATGACTTTGCATGAGCGGCTCCCTTCAGCTGAGGGCAACTTCTGAAGAGAGCCTCAGGACTCAAGAGCTGGGTCCATCCCACATTCATAGGTGTAGTGGAATGAGTGTGTTGTTCTTGAATGGGGACATAGACCACATAGTATAACATCCACTACACTTGCCAACAAACTGCATGTGCGCACCAGGTCACTTCAGTTATGTACAACTCTTTGCAACCCTATGGACTGTAGCCCACCAGGCTCCTCTGTCCATGGGATTCTCCAGGCAAGAACACTGGAGTGGATTGCCATGGCCTCCTCCAGGGGGTCTTCCCAACCCAAGGATTATCAAACCTGCATCTCCTACATTGGCAGGCAGATTCTTTAACACTATCAGCACCTGGGAAGCCAGTTAATAAACTACTTGCACTCAAATCTGACTCTCAAGTTAGCTCCTGTGGAAACCAGACCTAAGGCACAGAGCACCTATTACCCTGATGCTCCCTGTGGTGGGCGGTGTTGGTATAGATCTAATTCATCTCTTCTCAAATCCATGTAGAGATTCTCTGTTGCTTGTGTTTGAGAAGCCATGGGCCCATGATCCCTGAGATCCACCAGTAACCTCAGAGCTAAAGTGGCTGTGATCATCTGGTTTTTCTCTCCTTCATTTCCTCTTAGGTGTTGGCCAAGAAGCTCCTTACATTCTTGTCAGCTATTTGATATTTCTAAGGCGTTTTTAAGCATCGTTGAACGTTTGATTTGAATATCCCAATTTGACATTGCTGGAAATGAGAATCTCTGACAGACATCCTAAATGAAAGATTTTTAGTAGTCATTCAATAGTAAAATGGGTGAGTTTGTATTGAAAAATGCTGCACATCATTCAGTGCTTTCTAACACAAAATCTCTACCAACTTAAAAAAGAAGTTGCTTCATTTTCCTGACCCAGTGCCAAGAAAAGAAATGATTTTTACCCTTGCTTCTTTATACCACCAAGAAACAATAATTAGATTTCTGAGGAAAGGACATACAAGACCCTGTAAAATCAAGTTATAATTTAGAGATGAGATAAACCTTTGTGGGGATTATTAAAAAGGTTTAGAATATATGACCTATGTATTTTCTGCAACCAGTATCTTGCAAACAAAGCCCTGAGCTGGAACTGAACAAATATGACTCAGAATATGAAAGTATGCTAATGAATAGTGTTATATTTTTAAGTATTGCAACATATTTAAAAAACAATAGCAAGAAGTCACATTATCAATTTTAGTATCATCTCTATTATAGTTCTGCATGCTTTGCAGGTTCTCCTTTATGATTCTTTTTTTTTTTAATTAATTATTTGTCTGGCTATGCCAGGTCTTCATTGCAGCATACAGGATCTTTAGTTGTGTCATGAGGGCTCTAGTTCCTTGACCAGGGATTGAACCCAGGCCCCCTGCATTGGGAGCACAGAGTCCAAGATACTGGCCCACCAGAGAAGCCCTTATTTTATAATTTAGCGTAGGAGTTGAACTGTTATTTTGCTGTCTGTGTATCTTTCTCTCTCCATACTCTCTCAGTGTAGGATAAGCAACTTACAAGCTCCAAGTACATGTCCACTGATTTATAATATAGAGAAAATCAATTAATATAATTAACAAATAAAATTATATAAAGATATAACTTCAAAAATATTGGAAAGTATGGTATGAAAAAGCAAAATGATTTAGGAAGAAATTTTTGATGGCAG
This sequence comes from Ovis canadensis, assembly GCF_042477335.2. Taxonomy (NCBI): domain Eukaryota; kingdom Metazoa; phylum Chordata; class Mammalia; order Artiodactyla; family Bovidae; genus Ovis; species Ovis canadensis. Next base: position 28,642,177 of record NC_091269.1, on the reverse strand, counting down.
ATTAGTGATTTGCCTGTTCAATGTTTCCTAGCTTAGAATACTTTTTCTTTTGTCCTTTAGATTTTAATGCCAATAAATCAAAACCAAAAATCAAATGGTTTAATGTCCTATTTTTTACTTCATCTCTGGTTTCCTTTGTTTCTTTGATTCTAATAACTTACTTGCTTTACTAGAAAATATGGAAATATTTTTAGAGCAATAGAATTCTAGTTTCATTATTTAAGTCTGTAGCAAGAAGTGCATTTTCTATAAAGAGATTCATTTCATGATGAACTTTTCAGAAATAAGCCTATTATAGTAACCGTAAAACTCATGTCATGACATATCACACATAAAACAAATACTCCTCTTTCCCTGAGTCAATGATGTACGTAAGAGCCTTTCCTCTGAGTGCTCACTATGTACTAGGTGTGCACTATGTACTGCCTCATGCCATCCTGACTCTCATCCCCTGAGTTATTGACTAGTTATTGACTATAAGCCTTAACTTGAGGGGTAGTGTGCACAGGAAAGGTTGAGAATTAGAAGAAAATGGCAAAAAGTTGTTAATACTGATGCATTCAGCTGTCAATATCCTTGATTTCAAAGCTGTGTGTTAGAGAGTAGGTGAGTTTCTCCAAGAGGCACTCCTCTCACATTACACACAGACACAGCATCTTCTGCACTGCAGCTTCTCAAAAGGGGCAGTGGACTTTGTTTAACATCTCAAGGCCCTGCCACCAGTTCCAGCTATACATCTAATTTGACTCTTGTGGCCATCTCCTTGTTAAGGACTGATTTCATTTAATAGCATCCAAATTTCATTTAATAACACAAGTGCACATGTGTTCTTGCCAAATGGTGAAAGTGTAGCCCTTATCAAGAACCTTCTCTCCTCGCTTTGCATGCCTCCCAGAGGTGCTATATCCTCATATGGATCTCACTTTTAAAGGAAAATTTCAGAGCCTTCCTGATCTTGCCCCATACCATCTCCACCCAGGACATCTCTTTGAGGATCTTCTTGGGATCTCACCTACCAGTTAGAACCAGGGTGGAGAGTACACCTTCTATGCCTTGATAGAAAGAGACCAAATGTCTTCACATTCCTACTGCCTGAAACTCTTTACTCCTATGAAATTTCTCAAGTTCTCTGGTCTTCTCTCCTTAGAAGCCTATGGGAATGGGAGGTTGAAGGTCATAGAAAACCCTGGAGAGGGTCCGAGGCTCAGCTTAATTTTTAGAATAAAAGAGGATTCATTAATCACCTATTGTTCTCAGATTTGCAACTTTTGATGAAACTCCAAGGTAATAGAAAAAGTGTCCTTTAGTAATCAAATAAGGGAATAATTATTATCCCATTTTATTCCCAAGAAAACTGATGTCCAAATGATGAAAGAATATTTCAAGGTCAGTTGATTATCAGCATCTCATATGGTCTCCACTTCAACAAACTTCAGGCTTTCAGTCACATTAAATTTCAGTAAAAATTTTAAAAAGCTGTATGAATAGCAAGCATTCACAAATAAACATTTGTGGCAGGCACTCAATCACTGGGCTTCCCTGGTAGCTCAGATGGTAAAGAATCCTTCAGTGCAGGAGATCTAGATCCGATCCCTGGGTTGAGAAGATTTGCTGGAGAAGGGAATAGCTACCCACTCCAGTATTCTTGCCTGGAGAATCCCACGGACAGAGGAGCCTGGCAGGCTACAGTCCATAGGGTCATAAAGAGTCAGACACGATTGAGTGACTAACACAGGCACTTACTACTTACAAACTTCTCTGTAGGTCTTTCCAACTTGGATTTGGATATATGCCTTTCTATCTCAGAATTGAAAGATTTATTTGCTCAACAGGCTACCATTAGAATCCACCCACCCTCCTCTATGATTTCTATTGCTGGTATGGGATAGTACAGCTCTCCCCCTTTTCCTCGCAAGCACAGAACTAATTCAACTTCAGTGAGACTCCCCGGATTGAAATCCTGAGCTTGCCTGACCTATCTAATGATTGTTCTTCCCAGCAGCCTGTGAGCTCTGAAACTGCAGTGTCGGAACCAGAGACTGAACAACTTTCACCAGCATTTCCACTCGTTTCATTTAACAGAAAGTGGCAGGACAAAGCCCTCAGTAAATGAGGTTCTGAATTGCCATCGGTTCTAAGAATTAAAGGGCAAGTTTATTGGTCTCTGGCTATACGACACTAAACATGTTTAAAACAAAATAAGGTTAAACCTTAACACAGAGACATCCATCTTGATGAATCGAATGAAGGCAACTGGACAAAAGCCAGGAAGGAGAAATGTGTAAAGAATATACCGTAACACAGTTCAACAGGGTCACGGGAATATTCATCATCAAAAAATTGTGGAGCCATTCTACCCCATTCATATAGCTGTCAGAGTGCTTTCCTTTCCCTCCAGGCCAGAGCTCTGGTCTCCCTAAGGTTCTGGTTACAGCAGATTCCTCAACAAGCCCAGAGGCAAGCTGGTCAGAAAATAAGGAGCCATCAATAGTAATTTGTGAAACTGTGTCATAGTCCTGTACATATAGTTAAATGACCTCTAAGGCAAATTTAGCCATTCACTTCTTTATCTCAAAAAATAAAAAAATTATTTATGGTCTCTCTATATCCAAGACTGTGAGCTCACACTTTGACAGAAACAAAAATAAAAGTATGTTTCCTTCCCTTTAATGTTTAATTTGGGAGCAGTGACATAATGACACTATCATAATATGTGCAACTTTTTTCAATGCTTTAAAGCAATGACTTCATCAACATATTGACTTGAAGGCAATATTTCCCTTTCTCAGAAGTCATGAAATTATCTGAAATCCAAGACTGCATATGGAGGTATGGAGACCCTCTGGATGATTTGGATTTGTAAATTCCTTTCACCTTGACTAAACCCAGTAATGTTTTTCCACATCTCCAGTCCATGAAACCCAAAGCACCTTGATTCCCAGTGACCTAGCACTGATGCTACAATCAGCAAAACTCTGTAAGCTTGGTGAGGATAATTAGCATAATTCTCAGACTTAAGGTTGATAACGACATGATCCTGTTGGCTTTATGGGTGATCTCCTTCCCCTTTCTCAAAACAACTGCTGTGTTTATATCCAATTCCTAGGTGCATTTTTCACCAAACAGGAAAATTTATGGAGCAGGGAGAAATTCCTTGTTTTGACCAGATAACTTATTTTTCCAGAGTTCTTCCAGAGGATTCTTAGCTCACTAAGTCACTCAATACTAATACTTGGCACTTTACTGTCTTATAATGGTAGAACAGATATTTCAATGTTGTATATATTATATCAGCCATTTTTATAACTTGTTATAACAAGAGTTTCTGCCCTGTTTGACGAATGAGATAATAGAAATTCAGAGAGGTAAGGAATTGGATATGCCCACAGAAACTAATAATTAGTAAAGTTATCATGAAAACAATGTTCTCTGCTGTAAATCTTATCTTGCAATGTAGCAGGAGTTAGAATGTGACCCACTGTGCTGATTCAGTTGATGATGGAACTCTAGGGAGCAGTGTGTTAACCTTGAAGAAGGGAGTGGGGTTCTGATGGAAGGAGCTTAAGCACTAGATGGTGTGAAAGCAGAAAATGTAGCCCATATTCTCCTCCAAAGTCTCTTTGTGTCAGACTTCATGGGCTTCTTTCTAAATGCTAGTGAGAATGGGACTGCAAACCCAAATCAAGAGCTGTTTCTTTTGGGAGTCATGGAATGCAGACCCATGTAGCATACACAATGTCTGCTCAGTCATGTTTGACTCTTTGCATGGACTGTAGTCCACCAGGCTCCTCTGTGCGTGGAACTTTTCAGGCAAGAACACTGGAGTAGGTTGTCATTTCCTCCTCCAGGGGGTCTTCCCGACTCAGGGATGGAGTCCACGTCTCCTCTGTCTCCTGCACTGGCAGACAAATTCTTTACCGCTGCATCACCTGTGCATCCGTGTAACAAGACGTCAAATCAGTTCTTGGTAGAGGCTGCATTCTTCCCACACAGCACAGCTCCATCATTCTGTCAGTGATTCTGGAGACCAAAGATGTACTTGTTTGACACCATGAAGCATCTGCAGTGGTACTGGGAATGGTGACAGTGGAGGCAGGAATTGAGCCAAAATGGGAGAGTCAACTGAGGATTACACTTGGAAGTTAATAAGACCATTTCATAAGCATCTTTGAAACATGAACTCAGTTCAGTTCAGTTCAGTTCAGTCACTCAGTCATGTCTGACTCTTTGCAACCCAATGGATAGCAGCACGCCAGGCCTCCCTGTCCATCACCATCTCCTGGAGTTCACTCAGACTCACGTCCATCGAGTCCATAATGCCATCCAGCCATCTCATCCTCTGTCGTCCCCTTCTCCTCCTGCCCTCAATCTCTCCCAGCATCAGGGTCTTTTCCAATGAGTCAACTCTTTGCATGAGGTAGCCAAAGTACTGGAGTTTCAGCTTCAGCATCATTCCCTCCAAAGAAATCCCAGGGCTGATCTCCTTCAGAATGGACTGGTTGGATCTCCTTGCAGTCCAAGGGACTCTCAAGAGTCTTCTCCAACATCACAGTTCAAACGCATCAATTCTTCGGCGCTCAGCCTTCTTCACAGTCCAACTCTCACATCCATACATGACCACAGGAAAAACCATAGCCTTGACTAGGCGGACATTAGTCGGCAAAGTAATGTCTCTGCTTTTGAATACACTATCTAGGTTGGTCATAACTTTTCTTCCAAGGAGTAAGTGTCTTTTAATTTCACAGCTGCAATCATCATCTGTAGTGATTTTGGAGCCTAAAAAAATAAAGTCTGACACTGTTTCAACTGTTTCCCCATCTATTTCCCATGAAGTGATGGGACCAGATGCCATGATCTTCGTTTTCTGATTGTTGAGCTTTAAGCCAACTTTTTCCCTCTCCTCTTTCACTTTCATCAAGAGGCTTTTTAGGTCCTCTTCACTTTCTGCCATAAGGGTGGTGTCATCTGCATATCTGAGGTTATTGATATTTCTCCCGGGATTCTTGATTCCAGCTTGTGTTTCTTCCAGTCCAGCGTTTCTCATGATGTACTCTGCATTTAAATAAGTTAAATAAGCAGGGTGACAATATACAGCCTTGATGTACTCCTTTTCCTATTTGAACCAGTCTGTTGTTCCATGTCCAGTTCTAAATGTTGCTTCCTGACCTGCATACAGATTTCTCAAGAGGCACGTCAGGTAGTCTGGTATTCCCATCTCTCTCAGAATTTTCCACAGTTTATTGTGATCCACACAGTCAAAGGCTTTGGCATAGTCAATAAAGCAGAAATAGATTTTTTTCTGGAACTCTCTTGCATTTTCCATGATCCAGCAGATGTTGGCAATTTGATCTCTGGTTCCTTGCCTTTTCTAAAACCAGCTTGAACATCAGGGAGTTCACGGTTCACGTATTGCTGAAGCCTGGCTTGGAGAATTTTGAGTATTACTTTACTAGCATGTGAGATGAGTGCAACTGTATGGTAGTTTGATCATTCTTTGGCATTGCCTTTCTTTGGGATTGGAATGAAAACTGATCTTTTCCAGTCCTGTGGCCACTGCTGAGTTTTCCAAACTTGCTGGCATATTGAGTGCAGCCCTTTCACAGCATCATCTTTCAGGATTTGAAATAGCTCCACTGGAATGCCATCACCTCCACTAGCTTTGTTCGTAGTGATGCTTTCTAAGGCCCCCTTGACTTCACATTCCAAGATGTCTGGCCCTAGATTAGTGATCACATCATCATGATTATCTGGGTCATGAAGATCTTTTTTGGACAGTTCTTCTGTGTATTCTTGCCACCTCTTCTTAATATCTTCTGCTTCTGTTAGGTCCAGACCATTTCTGTCCGTTATCGAGCCCATCATTGCATGAAATGTTCCTTTGGTATCTCTAATTTTCTTGAAGAGATCTCTAGTCTTTCCCATTCTGTTGTTTTCCTCTTGGCATTGATCACTGAAGAAGGCTTTCTTATCTCTTGCTATTCTTTGGAACCCTGCATTCAGATGCTTATATCTTTCCTTTTCTCCTTTGCTTTTTGCTTCTCTTCTTTTCACAGCTATTTCTAAGGCCTCCCCAGACAGCCATTTTGCTTTTTTGCATTTCTTTTCCATGAGGATGGTCTTGCTCCCTGTCTTCTGTACAATGTCAAGAACCTCATTCCATAGTTCATCAGGCACTCTATCCATAAGATCTAGACCCTTAATCTATTTCTCACTACCACTGTATAATCATAAGGGATTTGATTTAGGTCATACCTGAATGGTCTAGTGGTTTTCCCTGCTTTCTTCAATTTCAGTCTGAATTTGGCAATAAGGAGTTCATGATCTGAGCCACAGTCAGCTCCTGGTCTTGTTTTTGTTGACTGTATAGAGCTTCTCCATCTTTGGCTGCAAAGATTATATAATCAATCTGATTTCAGCGTTGACCATCTAGTGATGTCCATATGTAGAGTCTTCTCTTGTGTCGTTGGAAGAGGGTGTTTTGCTATGACCAGTGCATTCTCTTGGAAAAACTTTATTAGTCTTTGCCCTGCTTCATTCCACATTCCAAGGCCAAATTTGCCTGTTACTCCAGGTGTTTCTTGACTTCCTACTTTTGCATTCCAGTCCCCTATCATGAAAAGGACATCTTTTGGGGGTGTTAGTTCTAAAAGGTCTTGTAGGTCTTCATAAAACCGTTCAACTTCAGTTTCTTCAGCATTACTGGTTGGGGCATAGACTTGGATAACTGTGATATTGAATGGTTTGCCTTGGAGATGAACAGAGATCATTCTGTCGTTTTTGAGATTGCATCCAAGTACTGCATTTCAGACTCTTTTGTTGACCATGATAGCTACTCCATTTCTTCTGAGGGATTCCTGCCCACAGTAGTAGATGTAACAGTCATCTGAGTTAAATTCACCCATTCCAGTCCATTTTAGTTCGCTGATTCCTAGAATGTCAATGTTCACCCTTGCCATCTCTTGTTTGACCACTTCCAATTTGCCTTGATTTATGGACCTGATATTCCAGGTTCCTATGCAATATTGCTCTTTACAGCATTGGATCTTGCTTCTATCACCAGTCACATCCACAAGTGGGTATTGTTTTTGCTTTGGCTCCATCCCTTCTTTCTTTCTGGAGTTATTTCTCCACTGATCTCCAGTAGCATGTTGGGCACCTAATGACCTGGGGAGTTCCTCTTTCGGTATCCAATCATTTTGCCTTTTCATACTGTTCATGGGGTTCTCAAGGCAAGAATAGTGAAGTGGCTTGCCATTCCCTTCTCCAGTGGGCCACATTGTGTCAGGCCTCTCCGCCATGACCCGTCTATCTTGGGTTGCCCCGCAGGCATGGCTTGGTTTCATTGAGTTAGACAAGGCTATCGCCCTAGTGTGATTAGATTGACTAGTTTTCTGTGAGTATGGTTTCAGTGTGTCTGCCCTCTGATGCCCACTTGCAACACTTACCATCTTCCTCGGGTTTCTCTTACCTTGGCATGGGGTATCTCTTCAAGGCTACTCCAGCAAAGCACAGTCACTGGTCCTTACCTTGAACAAGAGGTATCTCCTTACAGCCGCAGTTCCTGACCTTCAAGGTGGGATAACTCCTCTAGGCCCTCCTGTGCCTGCACAGCCACCACTCCTCGGGTTGCTCCTCCCGGCGCCGGCCCTGGCCTCGGGCGTGGGTGGTTCCTCCCAGCTGCTGCCCCTGGCCTTGGGCTTGGGGTGGCTCCTCAAGGTCACTGCCCCTGGCCTTGGGTGCAAGGTGGCTTCTCCTGGCGGCCCCTGATGTCGGACATGGGGTGTCTCCTCCCGGCCACCGCCCCTGACCTCAGACGTGAGGTAGCTCTTCCCAGCCTCCGCCACTGACCTCGGACGCAGGGTAGCTCCTCTCGGCCATCCCTGTGCCTTCACAGCCTGGCACTCTAGGCCGCTGCCCCTGACCTCGGACCTGAGGTAGCTCCTCTTAGCCACACCCAGTGACATGAACTAGAGACTCACAAAAATAAATTCTGATACTACCTGAAGATTGAAGCTTCTGAAACTGTTTGTGGGAGCACATGTCAAAGGAATAAGAGATGACTGCTAGCTTGGCCTCATTTTAACTCCAAGATTATGTGATTGGAGGCATAAAGTTTAAAAAGATTCAAAGAAATTGTAGAGATTTATAGTGCTTGAAGAAAATGCTATCATCATGCTCATTATCACCATAACTAGTGACAGAAAGACTTGTATCTGAGAGGGTCATAAATATTTTTATAATTTAATATTTTAACTTTTAAATTAAAGAAGAAAAGTAAAGTATATGTTTAGAGCAGTTAAAGTTTATCATCCTTAATTTTCTTTTCTTTTTGTGCCTGTTCACCTCTACCCTAAATCCCCTCAGCACAGAGCATTCTCACATGGCAAAGGTCTTAGATGCTTGCTGAATATGAGTCTTTGTAGTTTTGCTCTTGTTGTAACCTCCGCAAATTGATAAACTCAAAGCACAGTTCGGGAGAATCATGCCTGTGTTGTTGGAGAGCAAAAACTTTCCCTTGAACAGACTTCAAAGGGAAACTTCAGTACACTCACAGCATACTAAGTGATCTTCCTTCATGTGGATTAGTCTGCAGATCCACTTCCACACAATATTCTGACTTGTAATTCAGTCAGAAATAAGAGAATCAAAGGCACACTCCTCCAAGTGTAAGTGTGCCTGACTGCATCCCTGAATAATGGAGGTGGGAATAAAATGCTCACTTATATAAACATCCAGGAGGATAACTCTCCTCGTCTAATTAATGAGAGTCTCTGTCGAGCATGAATGGATTTGCTTTCATGCTGATAGCCACAGTTTATTAGAGAAGAATTCTTAGTTGCTCTGTGATCTTTTTTTCAGTGATTTCCATAGTTTCACTATAGGTTTACCACAAATTTCCATAGGTTACCAGGGGCTAAGATATAACATCCTTTATTACTTGTTTTTAACAGACCCAATTTATTGGGGATAAAGTCTTGTTGATGATGAAAATATAGTTTTGCTACTTATCTAAATTTCCGGGTTAATTTTTTTTCAGATTCCATTGTAACAGGAGCAAAATATGGAACAATATTTATATCACTAACTGACCAAATGTAGCAGCCATAGAAGTATTTGCATTAAAAAAAATAAAGCATGTTTAACCACTTTGGAAGGAATGATGCTAAAGCTGAAACTCAAGTACTTTGGCCACCTCATGCGAAGAGTTGACTCATTGGAAAAGACTTTGATGCTGGGAGGGATTAGGGGCAGGAGAAGAAGGGGACGGCTGAGGATGAGATGGCTGGATGGCATCACTGACTCGATGAACTCGAGTCTGAGTGAACTCCAGGAGATGGTGATGGACAGGGAGGCCTGGCGTGCTGTGATTCATGGGGTCACAAAGAGTCGGAAATGACTGAGCGACTGAACTGAGCTGAACTGAACCACTAACAAGGCATTAAAGGTTATTACAGAAAATGTGAGAATATGTAAATGAAGAATGAACTTTATAATCATCTGTAGTCTCAGTATCTAGATAATGACTCTTTTGGAACATTTCTTCATAGATTTCTTACTCATATGGTTTTTCACATAGCTGCAATCTTGTCAAAAATTACAATGGTTAGGTGCCTACCTGGAGGACCTAGAGTAGTTGATAGATGATAAAAAGGACTCAGAAAAGTAACGCAGAGAAATGGGATTAGCATAGTTACTGCATTTTAATCAATTAATAAGATTAAATGAAAACATTCTAAATGTTATGAATTGATTATTTCAGTAAATATTTATTGTGTCTACTACATCCCCTGGTATGGTACTGGGTATGCATGCATGCTGAGTCGTGTCCAAATCCTTGCAATCCAATGGACTGTAGCCTGCCAGGTTCCACTGTCCATGGAATTTCCCAAGCAAGGATACTGGAATGGATTGTCATTTCCTATTCCAGGAGGTACTGGGTATATTTAATATTTAATTGAATGGTTTATGATTCATAAAGGAAAGTGTTGATTCTTATGAGCACTACATCTGGAGCTTTCTGATAACATTACTCTTTATCACATAATAATAATACTTATATTGATTGTACTAATCCTCTTGTTTGGGAAGGGTTGAGTGGAGCATTTAACTTGCCCCATGTCTAACTCTTGCTGAGCCAAAGGATGCCTGTGTAAATAGGTAGTTAATAGAGACTTCATGCAATACAAAAGTTTATGGAAACCTAAAGGTTTTCTTTTCCCCTCTAACGAGGCAAGAATATTAGGTTTGTAATATCGTAGACAAAAGGAATATGTGAAGCATGATCTTCTAATTGCACAGTTCATAGAGACCAATACCAAAAGCACAAGTGGATTATATGATTAAGCTATTGCTTATACTCTATGCCAAAAACCTCAAATTCAAACACCTCAATTGCCAGCCTAGTTTATCTTCCTTCTGATCTAGAAAGAAAATGTGAAGTGAAATCCCCATCAAAGAGGTACTTTTTGCTTACAAAACAAAGCCCGCCAAAGCTGAAACAATTTGAACAACAAAATATGTAAAATGGTGTTGGATTATAACCCAAGGTATAAGGTAAATATCCACAAGCCCATACTGGTATTTTTTAAATGATTGAATAAATAATATCCCTTCTAGATTTCCAAATATGTATGTAGATATTCTGCTCTCAGGGAAGTGGAGCATTAACCCCCTACTAATTAAGTATATGGACTGGGCAGTGGCTTCCTTCTAGTGAGTGCCATGTAGACATGGGGGTGGGAGTATCTTTATGGTGGAGAAATCTGGCAAACACTACCCTGGCCAAGTGATTGAGATTCACAACAGTGAGAAGTCATGTTGATAGTATGGACCTTTGACATGATGTGAAAAAAGAATAACACTTTATATCTGTGGTCTTCCTCCTCAAAACTAAACCTCAGTCTAGGACTCTGCTGGTCATCCAGTGGTTAAGACTTTGCACTCCCAATGCAGGCAGCCCAGGTTCGATCCCTCATCAGGGAAGTAGATGTGACATGCCACAGCTAAGACCCAGTGCAGTGTTCCCCCACCTCGCCCTCCAAAAAATCAAACAAATGAAAAACTCAATCTCAGTCTAATCATGAAAAAAATCAGAAAATTCTTACTGAGGGACACTCTACAAAACAGTTGACCATTACTCTTCAAAACTGTCAAGTTTACCCTAAACAAGGAAACCCTGAAAAACTGTCAAAGCTAGGAGAAGCCTACAGAGGCATGACAATTAAATGAAATGTGTCACCCTCAATGGGATACTGGAACAGAAAAGGATTCTTTTTATTTAAAAAAAAAAAAAAACAAGGAAAAATAAATTTAAAATATTATTTATTATTTTTTAAAGTCTGCAGATTTTCCCCAGGAAGAAAATGCCCCTTTGCTGAGCCCTAACAGAACAGTGGAGCTGTGCCTCTTAAATTAACCCATCCACATGATACATGAACTGGCAGGAATTCCATCTTCCATAACCAGCCTCATTCTGACAAGTGAGAGCACCACAGAAGGAGTTAGGACCCGAGAAGATTTTTGTTGTTGTTGCTGCTGCTATTTTAACAAAGGAAAGAAAAGGAAAGTTATTTGACTTATGAAAAAAAGGACTATTACATCCTGTCCTGAGATGAATGACAAAGTTAGGGGAAATGCTGGCTAGCTAAAGGGATGCCAGTAGAATCTAGATGCATTATTCACTACAGAAATCAAAAGCAGGCATAGATTGATGGGCGATGTGAAATTCTGACCCAGCAGAAGAGCTGTGGTCAGCACCAGAAAAATCATTCACCTCCTGTATGAGGCACAGGAGACAAGGGAAGAGACAACAGGTCAGGAGACAGGGCAACCGGGGCAAATAAAGAACCTGAATACAAAGCTTGACAAGGGACGATGGTTCTGAATACAGGGCGTGGATAAAGCAGGACTCTTGACAACTCATCGCTGTTTAGATTCCACCAGCTTGGTATCCAGGGTTTTCATATCGGCTGATTTCAAAGTCTGGGGACAGCAGAAATCAATATAAAACCAGAATGTGAATTACAGACATCACAGACTTTTTACGATTAAGTCTCATGATGAGAGGCTAGGGAAAGAAAGAACCATTTTCTGCTTCTAATTTAGCAAATATTCAGTTGCTGTGGTTGTGTACAAATGGCTTCAGTAAAATCTCATCATTCTCTGTTGTGTACACCTCCACCCTCCCCTCTAGGTGTGATGTGTGCAATTTTGACAAAACTGTTTGGAAGCTAAGACTGTCTTCAAGAAGTGAGGGCTTTATGGTTTGTTTTCCCCTCTTCTCCTAAATCCTGTCAGGTTCACTTTCACTGATTTGTCATTTCTACAGTGATTCAATCTCTATCTTCAATACCTAGTCTATTGATGAAGACAAACATTGATAGAAAATATAGAAACATGAGTTGAATAATTTTGTGTAGCTCTGTCTAATGTAATTAAAAAACTGACAGTAAATTCAAAATGAAAATTAGGTTAGGTCTATTTTGTGGGTAATGGCTGCTGGAGATCTCAGTGGAGAAGATTTGTAAAATGATGTTAGTCTTTAGTGAAAAAGGATTGTACAGTCAAGCAGCCATACCTGCTATGGATGTGAGGGGAGCAAGTGAAAGCACAATTGAGTCACAATTTACAATAATTATATTACAATACAATTCCTTAGCAATTTACACTTACTAAAATAAGGAAAATATTTTAAATTCATGCTTAAAAAATTCTCATTTTTCATCTTATTTTTTTCACAGTTTAGACCACTATTTAAAGATTGACTAAATTTATGGTCCTAAACATTCCTAATAAATCACTGTTGATGTATGATAGTACCTATGTACTGAAGCATCATGCTGGAGTCACACACAATGACATGTTAGACCAAGTCTTGGTAAAACAAATTATCTCTTCTTTTATTCCAAATGCATGTAGTGTAACACCCTAGTGAGACTCCTCAGTGGTATAGTACAGCATGTAATGGTAATTGCTTAGAGTGATGTAGGGTAAGGTATATTTACAGAAAGAATTTTTTTTTTCACTTTGCATTATAGATGTTTGGGGTAAAAACATAAAACACATCCTGGATCTGTTAGCTTTATACCCAATTTGTCAAACTGGACTGGCTTGATTACTACATTACAAATAATGCACATCAATATCAGTCTTCCTCTTCCCTCCCTCATCTCCCCTCAACTATTAAAAATTTTAGATAATTATTAATTAGATAACTGATTAATTCAAATCAGATGAAGTACATTTGCTACCTAATAATTAAGAAGAAGCAATGAGGCTTCAAATCAAAAACACTCAGCCACAAATGAATCTATACAGCTCATTGGGTGTTCACCACTATGGAACAAATCCTGTAGTTTGTATTCATTCTCTGACCAAAACTCTGTGGGTCTACCTTTGCTTTCTACCAATCCAGCAGGAATTTTCATCAGAATATCAGTGATTAATTAAGCTCATTTATATATTATTTAAATGATGCCACTTACTGTAATTTTTTAAAACCCCATTTAGACAGCAAGGGCATTACAAATGAATAACATATACAATATTGGAGTGGGTAGCCATTCCCTTCTCAGGGGATCTTTCTGACCCAGGGGTTGACCCTGAATCTCCCCTGGCTCTTGCATTGCCGGCATATTCTTTACCACTGTGCCACCTGGGAAGCCCAGACACAATTCAGCTTGGGTTTATCTCAAAGTCAGGCTTCAACAGTATATGAACCATGAAATTCCAGATGTTCAAGATGGATTTAGAAAAGACAGCGGAACCAGAGATCAAATTGCCGACATCTGTTGGATCATCAAAAAAGCACGAGAGTTCCAGAAAAACATATACTTCTGCTTTATTGACTACGCCAAAGCCTTTGACTGTGTGGATCATAATAAACTGTGGGAAATTCTTAAACAGATAGGCATATCAGACCACCTTACCTCCCTCCTGAGAAATAGCTATGCAGATCAAGAAGAAACCGTCAGAACTGGACATGGAACTACAGACTGGTTCCAAATCGGGTAAGGAGTAGGTCAAGGCTATATATTGTCATCCTGCTTTGTTAACGTATATGCAGAGTGCATTACGTGAAATCCCAGGGTGAATGAAGCACAAATTGGAATCAGGATTGCCAGGAAAAATGTCAATAACCTTAGATATGCAGATGACACCACCCTTATGGCAGAAAGCGAAGAAGAACTAAAGAACCTCTTGATGAAAGTGAAAGAGGAGAGTGGTAAATGTTGGCTTAAAATTCAACATTCAGAAAACTAAAATCATGGCACTCTGTCCCATCATTTCATGGCAAATAGATGGGGAAACAATGGAAACAGAGACAGATTTTATTTTCTTGCTCTCCAAAATCAGTGCAGATGGTGACTACAGACTTGAAATTAAAAGACATTTGCTCCTTGGAAGAAAAGCTGTGACAAACCTAGAAATATTAAAAAACAAAGACATTACTTTGCCAACAAAAGTTTGTCTAGTCAAAGCTATGGTTTTTCCAGTAGTCCATGTGACAGCTGTACTATAAGGAAAGCTGAGTGCTGAAGAATTGATGCTTTTGAACTGTGGTGTTGGAGAAGACTTGAGAGTCCCTTGGACTGCAAGGAGATCCAACCAGTCCAACCTAAAGGAGATCAGTCCTGAATATTCATTGGAAGGACTAATGCTAAAGCTGAAACTCAATTACTTTGGCCACGTAATTTGAAGAACTCACTCACTTGAAAAGACCCTGATGCTAAGAAAGATTGACAGTGGGAGAAGAAGGGGAAGACAGAGGATGAGATTGTTGGATGGCATCACCGACTCAATGGACATGAGTTTGAACAAGCTCTGAGAGTTGGTGATGAAAATCTTGGATTTCATTTAATCTGTAGCAAATTATTATTGATTAGTGGTCTCTAGCAATATCACTGGAGAAGGCAATGGCACCCCACTCCAGTTCTCTTGCCTGGAAAATCCCATGGACGAAAGAGCCTGGTGGGCTGCAGTCCATGGGGTCGCGAAGAGTCAGACACAACTGAGCAACTTCACTTTCACTTTTCACTTTCATGAATTAGAGAAGGAAATGGCAACCCACTCCAGTGTTCTTGCCTGGAGAATCCCAGGGACGGGGGGGCCTGGTGGGCTGCCGTCTATGGGGTCGCACAGATTTAGACACAACTGAAGCGACTTAGCAGCAGCAGCAGCAGCAGCAATATCAAGTAACATGTTACCTCAAAATTCTCTAAGCTAATAACTGACCATCTGAAAGTTTCCTTCTGGTTTAAAAACATCTTTGGAGCGAGGTCCAAGAGGGAAGGGATTATAGATAGACATACATCAGTGAAGCTGATTCACTTCATTATACAGCAGAAACTAACACAACATTGTAAAGCAATTATTCTACAATTATACATATATATATATATATATACATATATATATATATATCATCCTGTTGGGACCTAACAAACGCCATGATAGGCTTCAGGGACTAAGGTAGGACTCATGGGAAAGGCTGAGTCATTGCCCAGTGAGGTCATCCCCGCAGATGCCAGGACTTGTCTAATCAGCATACTCCTCATAACCTGGTTTGAGTTTATCAGGACGTAAAAGACATCCCCCCGTAGCCAATAGCCAATTAGTAAATACTAGGAAACTCCTGCAGCCAATCAGCCCTTGCCAACTCTCTGTTCTAAAACCTATAAATACTGCTGTAAATCTGGGCTCGGGGCTCCTTGCTCCACTCCACTGCATTGGATGTGGCGGGAGCCCTAGCTCGAGCTAGAAATAAAACCTCTTCAAGCTTTTGCATTGCTGTGGACATCTTATTCTCTCAGTTTTGCGGACTTGGACTCTGGGCATAAGCACCAAATTATAAAGTTTTGCCAACAAGAAAGTTATGAACAAAGTTAGAATATTTCCCTCAAAACTTGGTTTAAAGAATAATCACTTTTTGTGCCTCTTGAAAATGCAGCTTCTACATGTCCCAAAATTGGAAGGCTATAGATTTGGATTCTATCTATCTGCCTAAAGCCTACCCAATCCAAATAATAATGGTATTTGGTATCAAATACTGTTCTTATATAATATCTGTATAAACCACCATTGAAAAACTTTGGTGTTTTTATTAATCTGTATCACACAGTCCAAGTACAAGCAGTATCTATAGTATGTTGATGCTACATTGTCAGGTCCTTCAACCACTGTGACCCCCAAAAACATTTAAGGAGGGTATCTTCTATGAGTACTTTTTATAGGAGTGCTGAAGTGGCCTCCAGAACAAGAAGTCTGTATTTTTTAAATTAATTTATTTTTTATTGAAGGATAGTTGCTTTACAGAATTTTGCTGTTTTCTGTGAAACCTTAACATGAATCAGCCACAGGTATACATATATCCCCTCCCTTTTGAATCTCCCTCCCGTCTCCCTCCCCATCCCACATCTCTAGGTTGATACAGAGCCCCTGTATGAGTTCCCTGAGCCATACAGCAAATTCTCATTGGCTATTTATTTTACACCTGGTAATGTAAATTTTCATGTTACTCTTTCCATACAGCTCACCCTCTCCTCCCCTCTCCCCATGTCCATAAGTCTATTGTGTGTCTGTTTCTCCACTCTTGCCCTGTCAATAAATTCTTCAGGACCATTTTTCTAGATTCTGTATATATGCGTTAGAATATGATATTTACCTTTCTCTTTCCGGCTTACTTCACTCTGTATAATAGGCTCTAGGTTCATCCACCTCATTAGAATTGACTCAAATGTGTTCCTCTTTATGGCTGAGTAATTCCAGTGTGCATGTGTACCACAATTTCTTTATCCATTCATCTGTCAATGGACATCTAGGTTGCTTCCATGTTCCAGCTATTGTAAATAATGCTGCAATGAACAATGGGATACATGTATATTTTTCAATATTGATTTCCTCAGGGTATATGCCAAGAACTGGGATTGTTGGGTCATATGGTGGTTTTATTCCTAGTTTTTTAAGGAATCTCCATACTTTCTTCCATAGTGGCTGTATCCATTTACATTCCCACCAACAGTGCAAGAGTGTTCCCTTTTCTCCACACCCTCTCCGGCATTTATTGTTTGTAGGCTTTTTTTATGATGGCCTTTCTGACTGGAGTGAGGTGATATCTCCTTGTGGTTTTGATTTGCATTTCTCTAATAATGAACAATGTTGAGCAGCTTTTCATGTGTTTGTTAGCCATCTGTATGTCTTCTCTCAAGAAATATCTGTTTAGCTCATTTTCCCACTTTTTGATTGGGTTGTTTTTTTTTTTCTGGTATTGAGTTGTATGAGCTACTTGTGTATTTTAGAAGTTAATCTTTTGTCAGTTGTTTCATTTGCTATTATTTTCTCCCATTCTGAGGGCTGTCTTTCACCTTGCTTCTAGTTTCCTTTGCTGTGCAAAAGCTTTTAAGTTTAATCAGGTCTCATTTGTTTACTTTTGTTTTTATTCCCATTACTCTAGGAGGTGGGTCAAAGAGGATCTCACCTTGATTTATGTCATTGAGTGTTCTGCCTATGTTTTCCTCTAAGAGTTTTATAGTTTCTGGTCTTACATGTAGGTCTTTAATCCATTTTGAGTTTATCTTTGTGTAAGGTGTTAGGACATGTTCTAATTTCATTTATTTACATATAGCTGTCCAGTTTTCCAAGTATCATTTATTGAAAAGACTCTTTGCCCCACTGTATATTCTTGCCTCCTTTGTCAAAAATAAGGTACCTATAGGTGCATGGGTTTATTTCTGAGCTTTCTATCTTGTTCCATTGGTCTATATTCCTGTTTTTGTGCCAGTACCATACTGTCTTGATGATTGTAGTTTTGTAGTATAATCTGAAGTCAGGAAGGTTGATTCCTGCAGCTCCATTCTTCTTTCTCAAGATTGCTAAGGCTATTCAAGGTCTTTTGTGTTTCCATATCAATGGTGAAACTTTTTGTTCTAATTCTGTGAAAAATTCTATTGGTAATTTGATAGGGATCCCATTGAATCTGTAGACTGCATTTGGTAGCATAATCATTTTCAGAATATTGATTCTCCCTACCCAGGAACATGGAATATCTCTCCACCTGTTTATGTCATCTTTGATTTCTTTCATTTAGTGTCTTATAATTTTCTGTGTATAGTTCTTTTGTCTCCTTAGGTAAGTTTATTCCCAAATATATAATTCTTTTAGTTGCAATGGTGAATGAAATTGATTCCTTAATTTTTCTGATTTTTCATTGTTAATATATACAAATGCAAGTGATTTCTGTGTATTGATTTTGTATCCTGCAACTTTTCTAAATTCACTGATTAGTTCTAGTAATTTTCTGATACTATCTTTAGGGTTTTCTATATGCATCATATTATCTGTATCATATCATCTGCAAAGAGTAAGAGCTTTACTTCTTTTCTGATTTGGATTGCCTTTTTTTTTTTTTCTTCTCTGATTGCTGTAGCTAGGATTTCCAGAATTATGTTGAATAATAGTGGCAAAAGTGGACACCTTTGTCTTTGTCCTGATCTTAGGGTGAATGCTTCCAGTTTTTCACCATTGAGAATCATGTTTGCTGTAGACATCATATATGGCCTTTACTATGTTGTGGTAAGTTGCTTCTGTGCCCATTTTTTAGAGTTTTAATCATAAATGGGTGCTGAATTATGTCAAAGGCTTTTTCTGCATCTATTGAGATGATCTTATGGTTTTATCTTTAAGTTTGTAATATGGTATATCACACTGATTGATTTGCAGATATTGAAGAATTCTTATATTCCTGGAATGAACCCAACTTGATCATGGTATATGAGCCTTTTGATGAGCTGCTGAATTATTTGCTAAAATGTTGTTGAGGATTTTTGCATCTATGTTCATCAGTGATATTGGCCTGTAGTTTTCTTACTTTGTGTTGTCTTTGTCTGGTTTTGGTATCAGGGTGACAATGGCCTCATAGAATGAGTTTGGAAGTGTTCCTTCCTCTACAATTTTTGAAAGAGTTTTAGAAGGAGAGGCATTAGCTCTTCTATAAATGTTTGATAGAATTCTCCTATGAAGCCATCTGGTCCTGGGCTTTTTTTGGGGGGGGAGATTTTTGATCACAGCTTCAATTTCTGTGCTTGTAATTGGGTTGTTCATACTTTCTGTTTCTTCCTGGTTCAGTCTTGGAAGATTGAACTTTTCTAAGAATTTGTCCATTTCTTCTAGGTTATCTATTTCAGTCCCATATAGTTGTTCATAATAGTCTCATACAATTCTTTGTATTTCTGCAATGTCTGATGTAACCTCTCATTTTTCATTTCTAATTTTGTTGAATTGATTCTTCTCTTTTTTTCTTGATGAGTCTGGCTAAAGGTTTTTCAATTTTGTTTATCTTTTTAAAGAACCAGCTTTTAGCTTTATTAATCTTTTCTATTGTTCCTTTCATTTCTTTTTCATTTATGTCTGCTCGGATCTATATGATTTCTTTCCTTCTACTAATGTTGGGCTTTTTTAGTTCTTCTTTTTTCAGTTGTTTTAGGTGTAAAGTTAGGTTGTCTGTTGGATATTTTTCTTGTTTCTTGAGGTAGGATTGTATTGCTATAAACTTTCCTCTTAGAACTGCTTTCGCTGCACCCCATAGGTTTTGAGTTGCGTTTTCATTGTCATTTGTTTCTAGAAATTTTTGGATTTCCCTTTTGATTTTTTCAGTAACCTGTTGGTTATTTAGAAAGGTCTTTTTTTAATCTCCACATGTTTGTGCTTCTTACAGTTTTTTCCTTGTAATTGATATCTAGTCTCACAGCATTGTGGTCAGAGAAGATGCCTGATACAGTTTAAATTTTCTTAAATTTCCTGAGGTTTGATTTGTGACCCAAGATGTGATCTATCCTGGAGTATGTTCCATGTGCATTTGAGAAGAAGGTGTATTCTTCTGCATGTGAATGGAATGTCCTGAAGATATCAATGAGCTCCATCTCATCTAATGTATTATCTAAGACTTGTGTTTCCTTATTAATTTTCTGTTTTGATGATCTGTCCATTGGTATGAGTAGGGTGTTAAAGCCTCCTACTATTATTGTGTTGCTGTCAATTTCTCCTTTTATGTATGTTAGTGTTTTTCTTATGTATTGAGGTGCTCCTATGTTGGGTGCATAGATATTTACAAAATTGTTATGTCTTCCTCTTGGAGTGATCCCTTGATCATTTTGTAGCATTCTTCCTTATCTCTTATAATCTTTATTTTAAGGGCTATTTTGTCTGATATGAGGATTGCTACTCCAGCTTTCTTTTGCTTCCCATTTGCATGGGATGTATTTTTCCATCCTCTCACTTACAGTCTATATGTCTTTAGGTCTGAAGTGGGTTTCTAGTAGACAGCATATGTATCTATTGGTCTTGTTTCTGAATCCATTCAGCCAGTCTGTGTCTTTTGGTTGGAGCATTTAATCCATTTACATTTAAAGTAATTATTGATATATGTGTTCCTATTGACATTTTCTTAATTGTTTGAGGTTGATTTTGTAGATCTTTTCCCTTCTCTTGTATTTCTTGACTATAAAATTCCCTTAACATTTGTTGTAAAGCTGGCTTGGTGTTACTTTATTCTCTTAATGTTTGTTTGTCTGAAAAGCTTTTTATTTATCCATCAGGTTTGAATGAGATCCTTGCCAGGTACAGTAATCTTGGTTGTAGATTTTTCCCTTTCAGTACTTTAACTATATCCTGCCATTCCCATCTGGCCCTCAGAGTTTCTGCTGAAAGATCAGCTGTCAAGTGTATGGGGTTTCCCTTGTATATTATTTGCTGTTTCTCCCTTGCTGTTTTTAATATTCTTTCTTTGTGTTTAGTTTTTGTCAGTTTGATTAATCTGTGTCTTAGTGTGTTTCTCCTTGGGTTAATCCTGTATGGGCCTCTTTGCTCCTCTTGGACTTGATTGACTATTTCCTTTTCCATGTTAGGGAAATTTTCAATTATAATCTCTTCTAAATTTTTCTCATACCCTTTCTTTTTCCCTTCTTCTGGGACCCCTGTAATTCAAATGTTGGTGTATTTGATATTATACCAGAGGTCTCTGAGACTATCCTCAGTTCTTTTCATTCTTTTTTTTTTAATTTATTTATTTTAATTGGAGGCTAATTAATTTACAATATTGTAGTGATTTTTACCATACACTGACATGAATCAGCCATGGGTGTACATGCATTACCCATACTGAACACCACTCCCACCTTCCTCCCCATCCCATTGCTTTATTCCACTCTTCAGAAGTTATTTCCACAATTTTATCTTCCAGGTCATGCATTCGTTCTTCTGCTTCAGATATTCTGCTACTGATTCCTTCCAGAGTATTTATAATTTCAGTAATTGTGTAGTCTATATGTTTCTTCTTTAATTCTTCTAGGTCTTTGTTAATTGAGTTTTGCATTTTCTCTATTTTTTTTCAAGCTTTTTGATCATCTCTTCTATCATTACTCTGAATTCTTTTTCAGGAAATGTGGCTGTTTCCTCTTCATTTATTTGGACTTCTGTGTTTCTAATTTTTTCCTTCATTTGTATAGGAAATTTCTCTGCCTTTTCTTTTTTTTTTTTTTTTAACTTAGTGTATTTGAGGTTTCCTTTTCCCAGGCTTTAAAGGGAAAAGTCTGCCTAATTGATAATGTGGATTGAATCTGCAGCTTGTACAGCTCGTGGGAAGGTTTTGGGTCTTCTTCCTTAGCCACACTGCCCCTGGGTTTCAAATGTGATTTTATTTCCACCTCTGCATGTGGGTTGTCCACTGGGGTTTCCTCCTGAGGCTGCCCTGGAGGACTTGGGTTTGCCCCTATGAGGGCCAGGTGTGGAGGTGGTGCAGCTGCTTGTCACAGGGGTTCTGACAGCACCAGGTGCTCAGAGGGTTTGGCAACTAGGGTAGCAGAAAATATAGTGCTCTAGAAGGGTATGGCAACCAGTATTGGCCAATATGCTCCAGCATTCTTGCCTGGAAAACCTGGCTCTCTGACAGAGAAGCCTGGCGGGCCACAGTCTACAGGGCCAGAGTTGGGTACTACCAAAGTGACCTTGTGCACATAGATGCAAGCCTTTTTGTTGCCTGTGGCAGCTCTGCCCCTGTGAGAGTTGAGCATGAAGGTGGTGCAATTTCTTGAGTTGCAGGGATCCTGGTGGCACAATGTGCACAGGGACACGTACTGCCTCTGCTACAGGAGTTATGGCCCTATCAGAGTCTTTTTTGATCCTCTTGTAGCTGGCTATCAGAAGGCCTGTTTAGCCAGTCTTTCTCCATAGCTCTGCCCATTCAGGCACTTAGAGGGCTCCCTTGCCTGGGGTCCTTCCCTGTTGTTCAGTACATCAGGCACATAGAGGGGCTCCCCTGGCTGGCCTCCTATTCTGTAGATCAGTGCATCAGTCACTTAAAGGAGGACCCTGGATGGGGTTCTGCTCTAAAGTTCAGTGCATTAGGCATTTGATGGACCAGTGTCTCTTGTTCAGCTACTGATGCTATGGTGCGCAGAGAGAGGCTATGGTGATGTCTCCACCCTCTATGCATGACTCAACAGTATTGCCTTGTTTCCATGGCTGCTTGGCTTTCCTCCACCAGCATTTCCCACCATGATCTCCTCCCTTACACCCCCTCAATCTGTCTCTCTGCAGTCAACAGCAGTCCTTGCCCTGGTATTGCTCCACAATCCCTAAACTCCAGCTGCCAGCTGTTGTGCCTTCCAGGGGACCAGGGTTCCTGTCCAGGGTATGTATGGTTGTGGCAAGGACTGACTGATTCTCATTCCATTTCAGCTCAAGTCAGTCACTCAGCCATGTCCAGCTCTTTGCAACCCAATGAACCACAGCAAGCCAGGCCTCCCTGTCCATCACCAACTCCTGGAGTCCACCCAAAGCCATGTCCATTGAGTCGGTGATGTGATCCAACCATCTCATCTTCTGTCATCCTCTTCTTCTCCTGCCCTCAATCTTTCCCAGCATCAGGGTCTTTTCAAATGAGTCAGCTCTTTGCATCAGGTGGCCAAAGTATTCTAGTTTCAGCTTCAACATCAGTCCTTCCAATGAATACCCAGGACTAATCTCCTTTAAGATGGACTGGTTGGATATCCTTGCAGTCCTAGGGACTCTCAAGAGTCCTCTCCAACACCACAGTTTAAAAGCATAATTCTTCGGCACTCAGCTTTCTTTATAGTCCAACTCTCACATCCATACATGATCACTGGAAAAACCATAGCCTTGATGAGATGGACCTTTGTTGGCAAAGTAATGTCTCTGCTCTTTAATATGCTACCTAGGTTGGTCATAACTTTCCTTCTAAGGAGCAAGCATCTTTTAATTTCATGACTGCAGTCACCATCTGCAGTTACTTTGGAGCCCCCGAAAAATAAAGTCAGCCACTGTTTCGACTGTTTCTCCATCTATTTGCCATGAAGTGATGGGACTGGATGCCACGATCTTAGTTTTCTGAATGTTGAGCTTTAAGCCAATTTTTTCACTCTCCTCTTTCACTTTCATCAAGAGGCTCTTTAGTTCTTCTTCACTTTCTGCCAAAAGGGTGGTGTCATCTGCATATCTGAGGTTATTGATATTTCTCCCAGCAATCTTGATTCCAGCTTGTGCTTCCTCCAGCCCAGCATTTCTCATGATGTACTCTGCATAGAAGTTAAACTGGAACCAGTCTGTTGTTCCACATCTAGTTCTAACTGTTGCTTCCTGACTTGCATATAGGTTTCTCAAGAGGCAGGTCAGGTGGTCTGGTATTCTCATCTCTTTCAGAATTTTCCACAGTTTATAGTGATCTGCACAGTCAAAGGCTTTGGCATAGTCAATAAAGAAGAAATAGATGTTTTTCTGGAACTCTCTTCCTTTTTCCATGATCCAGTGGATGTTGGCAATTTGATCTCTGGTTCCTCTGCCTTTTCTAAGACCCTCTTGAATATCTGGAAGTTCACAGTTCACGTATTGCTGAAGCCTGGCTTGAGAATTTTGAGCATTATTTTACTAGCGTGTGAGATGAGTGCAATTGTGCGGTAGTTTGATCATTCTTTGGCATTGCCTTTCTTTGGGATTGGAATGAAACCTGACCTTTTCCAGTCCTGTGGCCACTGCTGAGTTTTCCAAATCTGCTGCCACAGATGAGCTCTTTCACTCTCAGCATTGAACGTTTCTCCTCTGACCCAGATAATTGCCCCAATGTGGAGATCAGACCCCTGCTTCAGTTCCCCCACCCACCAAGGGCAGGTCCAGTCCTACTAACACTCCTGTTTTTTCCCCTGTTTCCTTTGTCCTGCCAAGTTTCGCGTGATCCTATATATTTTTTCCCAGTGATCAGGTACTCCTGTCCACTCTCAACTGCTGTTCTGCATGCTTTTCTGTGTCTGAAGGTGCATTCCTGATGTATCTATGGAGAGAGATGTATTCCACATCCTGCAACTCCTCTGCCATTTTGTTCTCACCAAGAAATCTGTACTTTAATATGCTTCTTCCTGCCTTGTTTCAGGTGATCCTTGTGTCAACTGAAAAAAAAAATTGCACAACCTTGACGCTGAGAGTTTTGTTTTATTCACCAGACAACACTGAGGACATAAGCCTGGAACACAGCATCTCAGATAACTCTGAGAGTCTGCTTCGAAGACGTAAGGTAGGAGCCTGTATATGTAGGAGTTTTTGCAACAAAGACCAAGTAGTCAGAACATCAAAGATGTTTAAAGAAAACAGACATCTCAAATTAGTGAATTTAGCACTTTTCTATGTGGGGGAAGATATGAGAGTCTGGACTTACTGAGACCATTCCTTTGTGTGCACCTTAGCTGTCTGGGGCTAACATCCTATGCATTCTCATCCTGAGTTTCCTCAGGGCTCACCTTCAGGGTGGCTGTAATTGATGGCTTGCTGACTGCAACATCCTTTGTTTACTGGTATGGTAGGCAATGTTTTTCATTCATACTGGGAAAACCTAGGGTAGAGAGAGCAGCAAATCTCCATAGACATGTAGAAAATTTGCACTTGGGGAATTTCATGGAAGTGAAGTCATGCAATGTGTTCAGAAAAAGTACATAGATTAATTTATTTGGAGTTCAGTTCAAAGTCTATATGGTGAAGTAGCCATGAAAAAGTAAATTGCAGACACAGGAAGGATGATCTTGGGCACAAACCTACATCTTGGTCTATGAGGAAACTGGAATTTTGAGCAGGTGAATGACATGATCAGCAGTATGCATTAGAAACTGCAGGTGACTGGATTGGAATGGTAAGAAAACAGATGGAAATACTGGTTTCAGTGTCCATTGCCACTCCTACTTGTGAGAGAGTAATGGCATAGAGTCAGGGAGAAAGGAAAGCAGTAGGTGGTTATGAGACAAAGGTCCAGGTGAATCTGATCCCTGTTATCCAGAAGAGGCTTCACAGCTAGGCAGACCTTGGCTTCCCCAAATAGGAACCACTTAAAAGATACATCGTCTAATCTATTGGTGCTTAACTGCTTTTCTCTTTGAGAAAATTGGTTTCTCTCTTTGCCTTAAGGGGGACTCTTTGATCAGTGTGTCAAGGTGCCCATTACTGAAGTCTTAATTGGAGAAACAGCAAGCATTTTCATTCCAGGACACAAACGTTTCAAAAAGAACACTATTTGTTTTTTTGTGCTTTTTTGCCAGTTTATTTTTTTTAACTGAAGAATAATTACAGAATTTTGTGTTTTTCTGTCAAACATCAACAAACATCAGTCATAGGTACACCCATTTTTATGGTCAGACAAAGAGCAATTTTTGCCTCCCAATTGTGGTTTGTGGACTGCTCAAGTAATACTTAACCTCAAAATAGAGACATTTTCTGAAATGTCACAAAGGAAAAATTGAAAATGCCTTAATCACCTTTGGTTCCACTCCACCACTTGAATTTATTTTTCAGCATTCATTTTTAATGTCACATTTTCATAAGACTTAGATTATTGAGGAAAAAACTCTAAAACAGATGTCAGAAAATGAAAATGCTGATTTTCATCCCTCACTCTTATTCAGTGCAGTATCTTAAACATGTGCCAGGAACTGAGTGAGGGTTTGGGGAAGAGTATAACAAAGACAGTCTATGCCTTTGGGAAGCTCACTATTTGAGCTTCCCAAACATAAAGATGGAATTGCATTATGATATGGTGCTAAGTGCTGGGAAGAATGTAATGGCAACCCACTTTAGTGATCTTGCCTGGGAAATCCCATGGACAGAGGGACTTGGCAGGCTACAGTCCGTGGAGTCACAGAAGAGTGGGACACAACCTTGCGACTGAACAACAACATGGGTAAGTTCTGGGCAGAAGTTTGCACATAGTGTTCTAGGATCACAGAGATTATTTATTAATTTTTTAAAATTGTTAATAGTTTTTTTTAATTTTTAAAAGTTAATAGATTATAAGTGCAGTTGATTAACAATGCTGTTAGGTTCAGATGTACAGTAAAGTGATTCGGTTATACATATATCCATTCATTTTCATACTCTCTTTTATAGGTTGTTATAAAATACTGAATAAAATACTGAATATAGTTCCCTGTGCATTATAACAGAATCTTGTTGCTTATCTATTTATATAGTTGTGTGTATATGTTAATCCCAAACTCTTGATTTATCCTTCCTCCCACTTTCTCCACTTTGGCAACCATAGATTTCCCCCCCCCCCCCATGGCTATGAATCTACTTCTGTTTTGCAAATAAGTTCATTTGTGTCAATTTTTCAGATTCCACATATAAATCATAATGTGATATTTGTCTTTGTCTGACTTTCTTCACTTTATATGACAATCCGTAGGTCCATCCATGTTGCTGCAAATGGCATCACTTCATCCTTTTTTATGCCCGAGTTATAGCCCATTGTGTGTATATGTATATGTCACATCTGCTTTAGCCATTCTTCTGTTGATGGACATTTAGGTTGCTTCCACTTACAGCACTTCCATTTAGTGCTATAAATATTGGGGTGAATGTATCTTTTAAAATTAGAGTTTTCTCCAGATATATATCCAGGAGTGGATCTGTGGATCATAAGGTAGGTCAGGAGCCTGCTGACTTTAGGTGAAAGCTTTAGGAGACAGCTGAGCTGAGGCTGAAAGAAGGGACAGGAAGAGTTGTGAGATGGAGGGTGTCCTTGTAGAGACAACAATGAGTAGAGCTAAGAAACAAGATGTTATAAGCAGAGGAAATACAAATGCTTTTGTCTGGATAAAGATTGATTTCCTTGCAAAGTGGTATTAGATGAAACAAAATATAAGAAAGAGTAAGACCTTGAGGGATCTAGAGTGCCCTGCTCAAGGCCTTTGAATCTATCCTAGAAATATGGAGAGCCATTGAAGGATTTTAAACAGAGAAGTCACTCGCTATGATCTGTGTCTTGAATGTATCACTATGAGGGAAAAGTGAGACTAAACATATAAAAGGACAATGGACAAACCACATGCAAAAACTGAACTCTGACGCATAACTTGAAGTATCCTGCCAAGAAAACCAACCCCTTATGTACAATAAACAGGCAAAGAAGACAGGCTGCTACAAGTCAGACTTAAAAGAAAGTCAGATTGCTATCTCTAGTAATAATCCAGGAAGCAACATTGTAACTGTTGCAAAATTGGCCCAAAGTAGTCAGAACTTGATTAATAACTACCGCTGCTGCTGCTAAGTCACGTCAGTCGTCTCCGACTCTGTGCGACCCAATAGGCGGCAGCCCACCAGGCTCCTCTGTCCCTGGGATTCTCCAGGCAAGAATACTGGAGTGGGTTGCCATTTCCTTCTCCAATGCATGAAAGCGAAAAGTGAAAATGAAGTTGCTCAGTCATGTCCGACTCTTTGCGACCCCATGGACTGTGCAGCTTACCAGGCTCTTCCATCCATGGGATTTTCCAGGCAAGAGTGCTGGAGTGGTTTGCCATTGCCTTCTCCAATTAATAACTGACATCTTTACTAATCTGAGTTCCCATTTCCAATTTAGGACAAGCCAGACAAAGCCAAACATGCTCTCCTAACCACAGGAACCCCACCTTCTAATCAGCCAGTCTACAGCTTTTTGGGGCCAACAGCTTACAATCAGAACATATCTGAAGGGCATAACCCTTTTATCTACTGTAAAGATTTTCCAGTCTGCTACCTGCCTCTCTGTTTACCAAAATACATGTGATGGTGACTGACTTCCTTGCTATAGCAAGCACTGAATAAACAGGCTTTGCTTTTCTCATTTGGTTGGTCTTCATATATCTCCTCAAAAGTCCAGAATAGATGATGAGTACTAAGGAGCAAACATAGAAGCAAGAGGGGATCAGATAACAAGTAATCATAATCAATGATAAAATAATAAAAATAACTAGCATGTGCTATGCATTTATCCTGTATCTGCACCATACAAATCTCTTTACCTCTTAAAATCTCATTTAATTCTTTTTTGTTTTTAATTTTTTTTAAATTTTTTTGAAACCTGAATAATTTTAATGAGATCAACACCAGTCTCAAAATCTGATAGTATCCAGAAACATGTAGCTGCTGCTGCTAAGTCACTTCAGTTGTGTCCGACTCTGTGTGACCCCATAGATGGCAGCCCACCAGGCTCCCCCATCTCTGGGATTCTCTAGGCAAGAACACTGGAATGGGTTGCCATTTCCTTCAAGAAACATGTAGAATGGATTTAAAAATATACAGTGGAACACTGAAAGTGACAAGTTGAAAACTAAAGTACATATAAAGAAGAGATTTTTTTGTAGATTAAAATATTAACAGCAAAGCAAGAATCTGGTAGGATCGCATAAGGGCGTCCTGACTCTTAGGAAATAATTTCCCATGATTCTTTAAGGTGGTTATATATAAGTAACACACAAACATCAGTAAGCAGTTGCCTCACCTTCAGACCTAAATTAACTTTTAAAAAAAATTTTTGTATTAGAGTGCAACTGATTTAGAATGTTGTGTTAGTTTCAAGTGTACAGCAAAGTTACTCAGTTATACATATACATGTGTGTGTGTGTGTGTGTGTGTGTGTGTGTGTGTGTGTGTGTGTTCAGTCGTGCTGACTCTCACCAACCCCATGGACTGTAACCCACCAGGCTCCTCTGTCCATGGAACTGGAGTGGGTTGCCATTTCCTTCTCCAAGGTATCTTCCAGACTCATATTTCAAACCCGCATTTCTTGAGTCTCTTGCACTGGCGGGTGGATTCTTTACCACCTGTATGTCACCTGGGAACATACACACATATCCACTCTTTTACAGATTCCTTTCCCCTACAGGCCACCACAGAGTATTAAGTAGAGTTCCTTGTGTGATTCTGCAGGTTCTTATTAGTTATCTAGTTTGTAGAATCTCACTTAATTCTTAAAACAACCTATTAAATGTACTGTGTTGCCCACATTTTAAAATAGAATAAAATAAGTAACTAGTTCATCTCAATTTTTGCATCTAGTAGGTAGCCACAGCCAAGTCTTTCTGACAACAGAGCATACGGACTAAACGTTCTGGACCCTGCCTCAAAATCAAAGTCAACTTAGAGTGTAAACTTGAGTTAGTACTTGACTACCTCTCTGTATAGTAGAAATTCAGATGTGAGATGAAAATGATAGTGGTAATATATTTGGAGCATAAAACATCAGAATTTAAAAGCTGACAGGATATGGTTGGTGGTAGAGGGCTGGATAAGAGATCCAAGGTAATTCCATGACCTCAGTGGCTGGTTGGTCTCCAATTTACCATCCCCCACAGATCTCCACCACCTCACCCACAAGTTCAAAGAGGGGAACAGGGCTTAAGGGGTATCTTCCACTGGGGCCTTGGCTAAGTCACTTAGTTTCTCTAAATATCAATTTCATCTACAAAAGGGGAGAAGCTGCCTTGCCTATCTCTCCTAATTGTTTTCCATATAAAATTAAAAAATGCCTATGAAAAGCTGTATGCATATACATGTTTCAGCTAGTTTATGATAATTTCCTGTAAAAAGTGTTTTATAACATATCTGATGATATATTCTTGAGAGTCCCTTGGACTGCAAGGAGATCCAACCAGTCCATTCTAAAGGAGATCAGTCCTGGGTGTTCATTGGAAGGACTAATGTTGAAGCTGAAACTCCAATACTTTGGCCACCTGATGTGAAGAGCTGACTCATTTGAAAAGACCCTGATGCTGGGAAAGCTTGAAGGTGGGAGGAGAAGGGGACAACAGAGGATAAGATGGTTGGATGGCATCACCAACTCAATGGACATGGGTTTGGGTAGACTCTGGCAGTTGGTGATGGACAGAGAGGCCTGGCGTGCTGCAGTTCATGGGGTTGCAAAGAGTCGGACATGACTGAGGACTGAACTGAACTGAACTCAACTGATGATATATAGAAGGGTTATATTGTTTTTCAAAAGTAAGATGGATTTTTTAAATTAATATTTCTATTTCTCACAAAATTATGTGGTTTAATGATTACTTTTATTTTGCATGGTCACTTTTGTCTTTTGTTTACATACTAAGGATCTAAGAAATTGCCTGAAAATATTTTTGCTTTCCTAGCAAATGAATCCAGCTGTGAATTCTGATACGAGATTATATAAAATGACAAATCTCACCTACCCAATGATAGGAAAATAGGACAATCTAAAGGATACAAGCATGCAGAACCACCAAGAATGTAACGTTTTGCCTCAGTATTTGACCTTTCTCCTGCTTGACTATTTACCTTGCCTTCCTTGTCACAATACAGTCTCTATTTTCCACAATAGTAAATAGTTAGAGAAATGGATTTGTGTGTGTGTATATATATGGGTATGTAGATATAGAATATATATTATTTTCCAAACTAAGTGGAAAATAGAAAAATATATGATACACATGTGAACACACATATACATACATTCCTTTTTTCTAATTCAACATTCAGTTCAAGACTGCTTATAAAATCTGATCAAAAGTGGGCACCCAGAATACAAATGGACAATATGATAAAATTGTTTTTAGAAACTACTCTTTAGATAACCTCAGACCTATTGATCTGAATCTTGTGTTCTATGAATTCTTTCTCTTGTTTAGGCCAGATACCAGATGTCAGAAGCAACGCTAAGTCACACAATAATTGGGTATCAAAGGATCATAATGCTGACAACAGCAACAACAAACATATTGTACAACAATTGCGCCATTCCATATAATTTTCTTCTTATCTCATTAGGTCTTAACAACCCCGAGAACTAGATGCTATATTTCCCACTATTGTGTCATTAAGGAAAGAGAATAAGAGAAGTTGAAGTTCACGGAGCTAGTAAATTGTAAAGCAGGTGTGTGGACCATTCACAAGTCAGAAAGGGTAAGTTATTTTGTTTCACAACATAAAACCCAAAATTTCTGTGACTTAGAACAACAAAAGTTGTTTTTCTTCCATGCTATATGACCAGTACGGGCTGATAGCAGTGTTTTCAAGGATCTAGGCTAGTGGAGCAACTACCATCTCCAAGTTTACAATATTTTATAATACAGGGACAGGAAATCTTGAAACAACAATTAAATGCTCCAGCACAGAATAAACTAAGTTAACTCACTGCCTAGAACTTATCACATGATCCCATATTTGACTCACAGAGGGTCAGAAAGTACAGTCCAGAAAGCTGGAAAAATTTGGGGGAAAACACTAATGGTTATCATAACTCATATCTATCTAGAAACCATAGCAGTGCTCCTTCCACTATACAGTGTCAGACAGAATAATCATTCCGCAAAGCATCTGAGTCTTCTACAGCATGAAAACCATTCCCATTTGGGGTCTGACCTGAAATACATAGACTGCCAGATGGTTTACTTGGGGTCAGCAGAAAATTGGGCTTCCCTGGTGGCTCAGACAGTAAAGAATCCATCTGTAATGAGGGAGACCTGGATTCAATCCCTGGGTTGGAAAGATGCCTTGGAGGAGGAAACTACCACCCCCTTCAGCATTCCTGCCTGGAGAATCCCCGTGGACAGAGAAGCCTGGTGGGCTACAGTCAATGGGGTTGCAACAGTCAGACATGACTGAGTGACTAAGCATAGTACAGCACAGCACAGAAAATTGCAGTTCAGGGTCTACAACCATGGTGAGCTATGAGCCAGCTTATACACAGCAAGGAGAGGAGAAAGGCTATAGTAAACAAAATCCATGATTTTCATTGACTGATTCTTTGCCAGGAAAGGAGTCTCTTCTTCCTTTTGGGCTCTGCTAGCTTTGCAAACTTGAGAGCTTCCCATTCTGGTCTTCTGATTCTATTTAACTGAAAGTGAAAAGTGAAAGTGTTAGTTGCTCAGTCCTGTCTGATTCTTTGGAACCCCATGGACTGTAGCCTGCCAGTCTCTTCTGTCCATGGAATTCTACAGGCAAGAATACTGGAGTGGGTAGACATTCCTTTCTCCAGAGGATCTTCCTGACCTAGGCATCGAACTCAGGTCTTCGGCATTGGAGCCAGATTCTTTATCATCTGAGCCACCAGGGAAACCTCTGCTTAACTGAGGTTTCTGTTATTAGTTTTTATAATTTTAATACATATTACAATAATTTTCTGACCTTAATTGCATATAAACAATAATTGCTCAACACAAAGATCTAATTGGATAAATTATTTTCTTTTTACTTCCCTTAAACTGAACTTTTTTTTTTTTCAGACAGACCATTCAAAAAATACTGTTATCAACTGTATTGGATTTTTATTGCCATGTAACAGATGATCACAAACCTAGTATAAAGATGTACATTATCTCACAGATTCCAGAGCCAGGAACCTGTGTTTGGCTTAGCTGGGCCTTCTTCATAGGGTCTCATAAGACTGCAGTCAAGATGGTGTTCTCATCTGGAGTCTTAAATGGGGAAGAATCCTCTTCCAAGCTCAATCAGATTACTGGCAGAATTCACTTCATTGGCACTGTATGATGGGGGGCCCTGGCATTTTGCAGACTGCTGCCTTAGGGGTATCCTTAAATTCTTCTGCCACATGCTCTTCTATATATCTAGTTCAGAACATGACTCCTTGCTTCTTCAATTTTCAGCAAGAAAGTCTCTCAACTGTCTGCTCAGACAGATTTTTATAATGAAATCATGGAAGTGATATTCCATCACCTGTGTCATGGTTAGAATCAAGTCATATATTTCACTGTTTGGATTACACTAAATTGGGAGAGGGGCACCAGAAGGCAGGGATTAGTGGGAATTATCTTACTTTCAAAAATTGTAATATAGATGTGATTATAGTAACAGAGGAGAGGAAATCTTAAAAGAAGTCTGGGGAGAAGAAAGCTTAACTATAGATGGAAAAAAGAATAATATATTAAGTGGCTATCTTGTCAGCAATGATGCAAACAAAAGGAGAATAAGTGAAATACAAAGGTTAAAAGAAAAAAAATCAGGAAAATTGTTCTTAAGAGTAGAAAGCAAAATAAAGACTTTCTCAGACAAACAGAAACTGATGGAATTCATCATCATCAGACTTTCTTTCAATAAATGTTAAAAGGTTTTCCAGTGAAATGGAAATGATATAAGTAAGAGATTTAGTTTTACACAGAGAAAAGAAGTACAACCAAAAGGAATAAGTGAAGGTAAAATACAATATACTTTTCTTTTTCCTAATTTATCTAAAATATAAATTTTTTAAAGCAATGTAAATATCATGTGAATATAGCATATGGATAAGCGAAAGAAGCTTATTAAAATCAGACTCCTTGTTCTGGAGGCAGCTTTAGCACTCCTATAAAAAGTGCTCACAGAAGACACCCTCTTAAAACGCTTTTGGGAGTCACAGTGTTTGAAAGACCTGACTTAATATAGCATCAACATATTATAGACACTGCTTGTACTGGATTGGGTGATAAAGATTAATAAAATACCAAAGATTCCTAATGGCAGTTTATGCAGACCTTTTATAGGAACAGTGTTTGATATCAAATACTATTATTATTTGTATTGGATGGGCTTTAAGGAGATAGATGACAGCATACAAATAAATGCAGAGAATTGTGTACTCATTAACATAATCCATTTTAGAACATTTCACAAACCCCAAAAGAAATCCTATACAGCTGGACTATCACCCCTACTATTATCAACTTTATTGAAGTTTTCAAAGAACACGACTTTGTTTTCCTTGAATTTCTTTATTGTTTTCCTGTTTTTCAATTCATTAATATTGCTCTAACATTAAAAAAAAAAAAACTTTCAAATCCTCTATAGCTATACTAATTTTCTGTCTGTTTGGTTTATTATTACTGATGAGAGTATTGAAGTCTCCAATTATAGTAATAGGAATTAGTTACAGTATGGTATATAGCCTTACTTTTAAACTTCATATTTAAAGGGTTTTTTGAAGACAACGTATAAATGGGCCTTATGCTCTATCTGCTCTGATAATCTTTTAATTACTGTATGTTTATCTATAATATTTAAAGATATCTTTGATGTTGTTCAGTTGGTATCTACTATTTTAACTATTTCTTATCAATTAAATTTTTTGTTTAACTTTTTCCCCAATTTTCCTCCCTCCTCAGGGCTTAATTGAATATTGTATGTTTATATTTTACCTATTTGCTTAATGTATCAATTATACTTTATAATAATCTGCTCTTTAGAATGATTGATCATAGATGGATAACCCTAATCCCTCCTTCAAATAACACATACTGATTTCTGTGCAGTGTTAGTGTATAATAACAGAATTTTTCCAATGCTTCCATCACATTTGTCAGAATATGGTTATCAATCATTTCTCTTATCCTTCGACAGATGAATGGATAAAGAAGATGTGTGAGAGTATATATATAGAGAATAGAATATTGTTGTTCTGTCACTGTCATGTCTGATTCTTTGCAACCCCATGGACTACAGAGATTGTTCAAACTCAAATCCATCAAGTCAGTGATGCCATCAAACCATTTCATCCTCTGTTGTCCCCTTCTCTTCCTGCCTTTAATCTTTGCCAGCATCAGGGTCTTCTCCAATCAGTCAGTTCTTCCCATCAAGTGGTCAAAATGTTGAAATTTCAACTTCAGCATCAGTCCTTCCAATGAATATTCTGGGTTGATTTCTCTTAGGATTGACTGATTTAATCTCCTTGCAGTCCAAGGGACTCTCAAGAGGTTTCTCCAACACCTCAGTTCAAAACCATCAATTCTTCAATGCTCAGCCTTCTTTATGGTCCAACTCTCACATCAATACATGACTACTGGAAAAACCATAGCTTTGACTAGATGGACCTTTGTCCTTAAAGTAATATCTCTGCTTTTTTATATGCTATCTAGGTTTCTCATAGTGTTTCTTCCAAGCAGCAACCATATGTAACTTCAAGGCTTCAGTCACCATCTGCAGTGATTTTGGAGCCCAAAAAGATAAAGTCTGTCATTGTTTCCATTGTTTCCTTGTCTATTTGCCATGAAGTGATGGGACCAGATGCCATGATCTTAGGTTTCTGAATGTTGAATTTTAAGCCAACATTTTTCACTCTCCTCTTTCACTTTTATCAAGAGGCTCTTCAGTTCGTATTTGCTTTCTGCCATAAGGGTGGTGTCATCTGAATATCTGAGGTTATTTATATTTCTCCCAGCAATCTTGACTTCAGTTTGTGCTTCATCCAGCTCAGCATCTCACATGATGTACTCTGCATATAAGTTAAATAAGCAGGATGACAATATATAGCCTTGATGTACTCCTTTCCCAATTTGGAACCAGTGTGTTGTCTACGTCTGGTTTTAACTGTTGCTTCTTGACGGCAAATAAGTTTCTCAGGAGGCAGGTCAGGTGGTCTGGTATTCCCATCTCTTGAAGAAATCTCCACAGTTTATAGTGATCCACACAGACAAAGGCTTCAGTGTAGTCAATGAAGCAGTAGCAGATGTTTTTCTGGAATTCTCTTGCTTTTTCTAAGATACAACGAATGTTGGCAATTTGACCTCTGGTTCCTCTGCCTTTTCTAAGTACAGCTTGAACATCTGGAAGTTCTTGTTTCACATACTATTAAAGCCTCACTTGGAGAATTTTGAGCATTGCTTTGCTAGCATGTGGCATGAGTTCAATTGCGTGGTAATTTGAACATTCTTTGGCATTGCCTTTGTTTGGGATTGGAATGAAAACTAATCTTTTCCAGTCCTGTGGCCACTGCTGAGTTTTCCAAATTTGCTGGCATTTTGAGTGAAGCACTTTCACAACATCATCTTTTAGGATTTGAAAGAGCTAAGGTGGAATCCCATCACTTCCACGAGCTTTGTTGTTAGTAATGCTTCCTAAGGCCCACTTGACTTCACACTCCAGGATGTCTGTCTCTAGTTGACTGATCACACCATCCTGGTTATCTGGATCATGAAGATCGTTTTTGTATGGTTCTTCTGTGTATTGTTGCCACCTCTTCTTATTATCTTCTGCTTCTATTAGGTCCATACCATTTCTGTCCTTTATTGTGCCCATCTTTGCATAAAATGTTCCCTTGGTATCTCTAATTTTCTTGAAGCGATCTCTAATCTTTCCCATTCTATTGTTTTCCTCTGTTTCTTTGCACTGGTCACTGAGGAAGGCTTTCTTATCTCTCCTTGCTATTCTTTGGAACTCTGCATTCAAATGAGTATATCTTTCCTTTTCTCCTTGCCTTTAGCCTCTCTTCTCTTCTCAGCTATTTGTAAGGCTTAGCCAGACAACCTAGATAGCATATTGAAAAGCAGAGACATTGCTTTGTCAACAAAGGTCCATCTAGTCAAGGCTATGGTTTTTCCCGTGGTCATGTATGGATGTGAGAGTTGGACTGTGAAGAAAGCTGAGCGCTGAAGAATTGATGCTTTTGAACTGTGGTGTTGGAGAAGACTCTTGAGAGTCCCTTGGACTGCAAAGAGATCCAACCAATGATGCTTTTGAACTGTGGTGTTGGAGAAGACTCTTGAGAGTCCCTTGGACTGCAAAGAGATCCAACCAATCCATTCTGAAGGAGATCAGCCCTGGGATTTCTTTGGAGGGAATGATGCTAAAGCTGAAACTCCAGTACTTTGGCCACCTCATGAGAAGAGTTGACTCATTGGAAAAGACTCTGATGCTGGGAGGGATTGGGAGCAGGAGGAGAAGGGGATGACAGAGGAGAGATGGCTGGATGACATCACTGACTTGATGGACATGAGTCTGAGTGAACTCCGGGAGTTGGTGATGGACAGGGAGGCCTGGCATGCTGCGATTTATGGGGTTGCAAAGAGTCAGACACGACTGAGCAACTGAACTGAACTGAGCCAGACAACCATTTTGCCTTTTTGTATTTCCTTTTCTTAGGGATGGTTTTGATCACAGTCTCCTGCACAATGTTACAAAACTCTGTCCATAGTTCTTCAGTCACTCTGTCTATCAGATCTAATCCCTTGAACCTGTCACTTCCACTGTATAATCCTAAGGGATTTGGTTTATCATATCTGAATGGTCTAGTGGTTTTCCTAACTTTCATCAGTTTCAGTCTGAATTTGGCAATAAGGAGTTCATAATCTCAGCCACTGTCAGCTCCTGGTCTTGTTTTTGCTGACTGTATAGAGCTTCTCCACCTTCAGCTGCAAAGAATGTAATCAATCTGATTTTGGTATTTACCATCGGGTGATGTCCATGGGTAGAGTCATAATTGAGTTATTGGAAGAGGGTGTTTGCTATGACCAGTGCGTTCTCTTGGCAAAACTCTGTTTGCCTTTGCCCTGCTTCACTTTGTACTCTAAGGCCAAATTACCTGTTTTTCCAGGTATCTCTTGACTTCCTACCTTTGCGTTCCAGTCCCCCATAATGAAAAGGACATGTTTTTTTGGTGTTAGTTCTAGAATTTCTTGTAGTCTTTCGAAAGTGAAAGTGAAAGGTGCTCCATCATGTCTAACTCTTTGCGACCCCATGGACTATAATCCATGGACTTCTCCAGGCCAGAATACTGAAGTGGGTAGCCTTTCCCTTCTCCAGGGGATCTTCCCAGCCCAGGGATCGAACCCAGGTCTCCCACATGGCAGGCAGATTCTTTACCAACTGAGCTATCAGGGAGTCTTTTAGAGCTGTGCAAATTATGAAATATTTGCTAGATTGATTTTTTTTTACTACAGTCCTTTTAAGTATTTAATGATTTAAATTGTCTCATTTTAAAGTATAGAAAAGCATCAATTTAAATCTGAATTTCAAGTAACTACCTATCAAAAAAACTATTTAGACTGAGCTTTCAAATTGCAACATGTGTCTAAAATGACATTCAATAATTTCATTCTTACTATGATGATACTGTGGATTCTGGAGATTGAAGTCATAATCATAATGATAAAAACCTTAGAAGACAGAAGGGAAAAAAATGTGAAACCATGTTTTTTCATGTGGTCTTTATCAAGCAAAAGAAACTGTTTTGATGAAAAGGATTGAAGTTGCTTCTGCTTTGAGGTGTCAAACTGAGGAAAGGTTTCTTATCTCTCTCTGTTTTTTCTAAAAGTGTGAGTTTATATTAATTACTTCATGAATTTCCTTAATTACATCTCCAATGAGACATTCTGGTGTGTTTTTACAAATCCTGCTATTAGCAGTCTTTATGTGGTCTACTCTGATCTTACTGATTACTGGAAATCATAAAGTTATAATAAACATTATTGCTTTCTTTATTATTTCTTTCATTATTGCTTTAAAGCTGAAATCTAAGCACAGTAATAATTATGAAATAAAGTTTAAGTTTGATCAGTGACTACTAAATGTCCCAATGAAACAATAATATTGATCATAAATAGAGCTGCCGATTATGGAAGTTATCTATTTACTTTGTTCACAAATAGGAATATGCCAAAATCATGCTAGAAAGCAAGGACTTAAGCCTATATTCAGATCTCTAAGTTGCTTACACATTTTCCCTTGAAGACAAATCCATGTTTTACAGCCACAAAACCCCTTCATCTATCAAATATTTTTCTGCCCTGTATCTTTAAATTTGGTAATGTTTTGTATAATTTTCTATGATAAATCATTGGAGAAAACTCCAGTTAGCCTAAGATCTTTTGTAACTTTAGACTCACACAGATTCATCAATAATAAGCAATATATTTGAACTGCAATACTCCATAGCTAATATAACACTTTATAAATATATAATATTTCTTTGTATAAAGTGTGAAACTGTGTATTCCCTTTGGAAGTGTACTTTTAGTTAAAAAGAAAAAAAAAAAACTTACGTGTTAACCTAGCCGCTAACTAGCTACATGATCTTCAGGAAATCCCTTGATAAACATTATTACTCATTGCTAGATAAAAATAAATGTCTCTTTGAAATGTTTAACAATAAAGGAAGGGTGTCCAAAAAGCTATAAGAACCTCTACATCTCTTTGGTTTTATAAGCACATCTGAAATCTTAGGTTAATAATAGGCAAAAGAGTGGAGAAGTGGAAATAAAGACAATACAAAAACTTTGTATTCAAATTCTGCTTGTGTATTTCAGCTGCTAAATGGCTTTTGGGTCAATTATAAAAACTCTGTAAAACTCAGTTTTCTCAAGTAAAAATAATACTAATACTGAAGTAATAGCTACAAAAATCTTTTATAGTTGATGAGAATTTGGCAAAACACCCCTATTCTCACTCTTGGCAGCCCATTGGAATACTCCTCTGTGTGATTAGTTGTCAATACCCACAGCCTTGCTCTATTCTGCTCAAGGCAAACATTCCCCAAGTTCAGCCCTAGACTCTCTACTCTTTCCCCTCTTCCAGAGATTTCATTTACACTCACAGTTTCGTAATTTCTTCTAAATGCATGAAAACCTTAAATCTGATTGAATCCCTAAAACAGTGGGGGCATGAAGATACATGAATATAGAATCTAAGTAAAAAAGATACCATGTAATTAGTGAAATAATAATAATTTTAAAAAGAATACCCTGAAGTTTTTATTTTTTAAA
The DNA here is from genome assembly GCF_042477335.2 of Ovis canadensis. Classification (NCBI taxonomy): domain Eukaryota; kingdom Metazoa; phylum Chordata; class Mammalia; order Artiodactyla; family Bovidae; genus Ovis; species Ovis canadensis. The sequence goes on along the minus strand of NC_091269.1, from coordinate 28,602,374 downwards.
TTGGAGTATAGTTTATTAATAGTTATATTAGTTTCAGATATACAGCAAAGTGATTCAGTTGTACATATACATATATATATTCATTTCAATATATACCACCCTTATGACATCACCCTTATGGCAAAAAGTGAAGAAGAATTAAAGAACCTCTTGATGAAAGTGAAAGAGGAGAGTGAGAAAGCTGGCTTAAAACTCAACATTCAGAAAACTAAGATCATGGCATCTGGTCCCATTACTTCATGGCAAATAGATGGGGAAACAATGGAAACAGTGACAGACTTTATTTTGGGGGACTCCAAAATCACTCACTGCATATAGTGACTGCAGCCATGAAATTAAATGACTCTTGCTCCTTGGAAGACAAGCTATGACCAACACAGATAGCATATTAAAAAGCAGAGACATTACTTTGCTGACAAAGGTCCATCTAGTCAAAGTTATGCTTTTACCAGTAGTCATGTATGGATGTGAGAGTTGGACTATAAAGAAAGTTGAGTGCAAAAGAATTGATGCATTTGAACTGTGGTGTTGGATAAAACCTCTTGAGAGTCCCTTGGACTGCAAGGAGATCCAACCAATCCATCCTAAAGGAAATCAATCCCAAATATTCACTGGAAAGACTGATGCTGAAGCTGAAACTCCAATACCTAATGTGAAGAACTGACTCCTTGGGAAAGAACCTGATGCTGGGAGAGATTGAAGGCAGGAGAACAAGGGATGACAGAGGATGACATGGTTGGATGTCATCAGACTTGATGGACATGAATTTGAGCAAGCTCCAGAAGTTGGTGATGGATAGGTCAGCCTGGTGAGCTGCAGACTATGGGGTCACAAAGAGTCAGACATGACTGAGCAACTGAAGTATAAGGGGAAAACATTAACTATAAGGGAAAAAATATTTCCATATAGTTAATATAGTTAACCAATGTATTGTGGTTGGACAAGGTTCATGATGTGGTGTCAATCTTGTTGTATTTATTGAGACTTGTTTTGCAGCCTACCTGTGATGTATCCCAGGGAATATTCCATGTGCACTTGAAAGGAATCTATCCTGTTTCCTGAGAGTTCTATGCAGGGTTCTGCTCAAATGGAGTTCTCTATGCTCATCTTCTCCTGTGAGAACTCCAAAATTACAACTCACTGCTAAACAACCATCAACAGGAGAATGTTAGATTCCACCAAAAAAAGATACCTCACATCCAAGGGCAAAGAAAAAGCCCCAGCAAGATGGTAGGTGGGGCGATATTACATTTAGAATCATACCCCATATCCACCAGAGATGCTCAGAGGGCTCAAACAAACCTTGTGTGAATCAGGACCAGGAGACCCCACAGAGACTGAGCCAGAACTGTGTTTGAGTGTCTCCTGCAAAGGTACGGGTGAGCAGTGGGCTGCTGCAGGGGCAGGGGCTCTGGGTGCAGTAGACCTCAGTGTGGCATAAGCCCTCTTGGAGGAAGTCTGCCATTAACCCCACAATAGAGTCGCCAGAACTTGCACAGGACTGGGGAAACAGACCCTTGGAAGGCACAAGCAAAAGCTTGTGTGCACCAGGATCCAGGAGAAAGGAGCAGTGACCCCATAAGAGACTGACCCAGACTGGCCCATGAATGTTCAGGAGTCTCTGGCAGAGGTGTGGGCTGACAGTGGCTTGCTGCAGAGTTGGGGGCACTGAGTGTAACAATGTGTGCATGGGACATTTTGAAGGAAGTTACCATTATTTTCATTACCTCCACCATAGTTTGGCCTCAGCTTAAACAACAGGGGGAAAACACAGCTACACCCATCAACAGAAAATTGGATTAAAGATTTACTGAGCACGGCCCCGCCCATCAGAACAAGACCCAGTTTGCCCTCAGTCTCTCCCATCAGGAAGCTACCATAAGCCACCTATCCTTCCCCGTCAGAGGATACACAGAATGAAAAACACAATCACAGAAAACTAACCAATCTAATCAAATGGGCCACAGCCTTGTCTAACTCTATGAGACTATGAGCTGTGCCTTGTAGGGCTACCCAAGACAGATGGGACATGGTGGAGAGTTCTGACAAAACGTGGTCCACTGGAGAAGGGAATAGCAAACCACTTCAGTATTCTTGCAAGAGCATGAAAAGGCGAAAAGATAGGACACTGAAAGATGAAATCCCCAGGTTGGTAGTTGCCTAATATGTTACTGTAGAAGAGTGGAAAAACAACTCCAAAAAGAATGAAGAGACAGAGCCAAAACAAAAACACCACCAACTTGTGGGTGTGACTGGTGATGGAAGTTGAGTCCAATGCTGCAATGGGCAATATTGCATAGGAAACTGGAATGTTAGGTCCATGAATCAAGGCAAGTTGGAAGTGGTCAAACAGAAAATGGCAAGAGTGAACATCAACATTTTAGCAATCAACAAAATAAAATGGACTGCAATGGGTGAATTTAACTCAGGTGACCATTATATCTACTACTGTGGGCAAGAATACCTTAGAAGAAATGGAGTAACCAATCACAGTCAACAAAGAGTCCAAAATGCAGTACTTGGATGCAATCTCAAAAATGACAAAATGATCTCCATTTGTTTCCAAGGCAAACCATTCAATATCACAATAATCTAAGTCTATGCTCCAACCAATAATGCTGAAGAAACTGAAGTTGAATGGTTCTATGAAGACCTACAAGACCTTCCAGAATTAACACCCCAAAAAGATGTCCTTTTCATTATAGGGGACTGGAATGCAAAAGTAGGAAGTCAAGAGATACCTGGAGTAACAAACAAATTTGGCCTTGGAGTACAAAACAAAGCAGGTCAAAGGCTAACAGAGTTTTGCCAAGGGAATGCATTGGTCATAGCAAACACCCTCTTCCAACAACACAAGAGAAGACTCTACACATCGACATCACCAGATGGTCAATACCAAAATCAAATTGATAATATTCTTTGCAGCCAAAGATGGAGAAACTCTATTCAGTCAGCAAAAACAAGACCAGGAGCTGACTGTGGCTCAGATCATAAACTCCTTATTGCCAAATTCAGACTGAAATTGAAGAAGGTAGGGAAAACCACTAGACCATTCAGGCATGATGTAAATAAAATCTTTTATGATTATACAGTGGAAGTGATAGATAGATTCAAGGGATTAGATATGACAGACAGAGTACCTGAAGAACTATGGATGGAGGTTTGTGATAGGTTTGTGATGGAGGTTTGAAGGCAATGATCAAGACCATCCCCAAGAAAAAGAAATGCAAAACGGCAAAATGGTTGTCTGACGAGGCCTTACAAATAGCTGCAAAAAGAAGAGAAGCTAAAGACAGGATAGAAAAGGAAAGATATATCATTTGAATACACAGTTCCAAAGAACAGCAAGAATAGATAAGAAAGCCTTCCTCAGTAATCAATGCAAAGAAATAGAGGAAAACAATAGAATGAGAAAGACTAGAGATTGCTTCAAGAAAATTAGAGATACCAAGGGAACATTTCATGCAAAGATGAGTACAATAAAGGACAGAAATGGTAGGGACCTAACATAGGCAGAAGATATTAAGAAGAGGTGCCAAGAATACACAGAGGAACTATCCAAAAAAGACCTTCATGACCCAGATAACCAGGATGATGTGATCACTCACCTAGAGCCAGATATCATGGAATGAGACGTCAAGTGGACTATAGGAAGCATCATGACAAACATAATTAGTGGAGGTGATAGAATTCGAGTTGAGCTATTTCAAATCCCAAAAGATGATGCATTAATACACCAAAAAAGTTGGAAAATTCAGCAGTGGCCATGGGACTGGAAAAGGTCAGTTTTCATTCCAGTCCCAAAGAAAGGCAATGCCAAAGAATGCTTAAACTACTGCACAATTGCACTCATCTCACACACTAGCAAGGTAATGCTCAAAATTCTCTAAAGCAGGCTTTAACAGTACATAAACAGTGACCTTCAAGATGTTCAAGATGGATTTAGAAAAGGCACAGAAAACGGAGATCAAATTGCCAACATCCATTGGATCATCAAAGAAGCAACAGAGTGCCAGGAAAAAACAACTACTTTTGCTTTACTGACCATACCAGAACTTTGACTGTGTGAATCACAACAAACTGTGGAAAATTCTTAAAGAGATGGGAGTACCAGATTACCTTACCTATCTCCTGAGAAATCTGTATGCAGGTCAAGAAGCAAGAGTTAGAACTGGATGTGGATCAGCAAACTGGTTCCAAATAGGAAAAGGAGTACGTCAAGGCTGTATATTGTCACCCTGCAATTTAACTTATATGCAGAGTACATCATCTGAAATGCTGGGCTGGATGAAGCACAAGCTGGAGTGAAGATTGCTGGGAGAAATATCAATAATCTCAGATATGCAAATGACACCACCCTTTTGAGCCTCTTGATGAAAGTGAAAGAGGAGAGTGAAAATGTTGGCTTAAAACTCAGCATTTAGAAAACTAACATCATGACATCTGGACCCATTACTTTGTGGCAAACAGTTGGGGAAACAATGGAAACAGTGACAGCTACAGTCCACGACAGAGCAACTGAACTGAACTGAAAATAACTGTAAATTAATTAATCATGAAGGAAATTAACCAGAAAGTAACTATAAGGGAAATTAACTAGAAAGTCATTATAAGGGAAAACAATTCTCATCAGAAGAAATACTAACATGCAGAACTAAATAATATGCTTCTAAACAGCAAATGGGTCAATGAAGAAATGAAAGAAAAAAATTTTTAAATACCTGCATAAAGTGAAAATGAAAACACAATGACTGAGAATATATGCAACAAAAGTAGTACCAAGAAGGAAACTGACAGTGATACAAACCTACTGCAGAAACAAAAATCTTAAACAACCTTACCTTATGACTTAAGAAACTAGGAAAAGAACAAACATACCCAAAGTTAGTAGAAGGAGATAAATCATAAAGATCAGGGCTGAAATAAATGAAATAGAGACTAAAATGCAATAGAAAAAAATCACTGAAACTCTATGAAGATAAACAAAATTGATAAAACTTTAACCAGACTCATCAGGAAATAAGAAAGTGAAAGTGTGAAGTTGCTCAGTTGTGTCTGACTCTTTGTGACCCCATGGGCTGTAGGGTACCATGCTCCTCTATCCCTGGGATTTTCCAGGCAAGAGTACTGGAGTGGTTTGCCATTTCCTTCTCCAGAGGATCTTCCCCACTCAGGGATCGAACCTGGGTCTCCCGCATTGCAGGCAGATGCTTTACCATCTGAGCCACCAGGGAAATAAGAAAGGGGCCCCAAATCAATAGAATCAGAAATGAAAAAGGTAAAGTTACAAACAAAAATGCTGAATTGCAAAGGATCACAAGAGAGTACTACAAACAACTATGAATCGAATAGTTTGACAACGCAGTAAGAAATGGACAAATTCCTAGAAAAGTAGTCACTAAGATTTGTGGTATCAGATTGGGTGGGCTGTGCTGGGTTGCAGGGAGGGAAGATCAGATGAAGGTGATCAAAAGCTATAAACTTTCAGTTATAAGATAAATAAGTACTAGAAATGTAATCTATAACATAAATACAACTAACTGTTGTATGTTATACATAAAAATTTTTAAGCAAGTAAATCCTAAGAGTTTTCATCAAAAGGAACATTTTTTCCCATTTCTTTAATTCTGTATCTATATGAAATGATGGATGTTCACTAAACTTATTGTGGTAATCATTTCATAATGTATATAATTCAAATCACTATGCTGTACACCTTAAATTTATACAGTGCTGTATGTCAATTACATCTCAATAAAACTGGGGGAAAAAAAAGAAATATTCCTTATATGCAACATCATTGGGCTTCTGAGGTGGCACCAGCAGTAAAGAACCCGCCTGACAATGCAGGAGACATAAGAGACACAGGTTCGATCCCTGGGTTGGGAAGATCCTCTGGTGGCAGGCATGGCAACTCGCTACTGTATTATTCCCTGGAGAATCCCTTGGACAGAGGAGCCTGGCAGACTACAGTCCACTTCAGTTCAGTTCAGTCATTCTGTTGTGTCCGACTCTTTGCAACCTCACGGACTGCAACACACCAGGTTTCCCTGTCCTTCACCATCTCCCAGTTTGCTCAAACACAAGTCCATTAAGTCAATGATTCCATCCAACCATCTCATCCTCTGTCCTCCCCTTCTCCTCCTGCCCTCAATCTTTCCCAGCATCAGAGTCTTTTCCATTGAGTCAGTTCTTCTCATCAGGTGGCCAAAAGTATTGGAGTTTCAGCCTCAGCAACAGTCCTTCCAATGAATACTCAGAACTGATTTCCTTTACCATTGACCAGTTGGATCTCCTTGCAGTCCAAGGGACTCTCAAGAATCTTCTCCAACACCGCAGTTCAAAACCATCAACTCTTCAGCACTCAGCTTTCTTTTTTTTTTTCACTTGTGTATTCTTACACAAATATCAACATTCCTTATACAAATGTAACTCTATAGAGCTTGATTTTCTCCCCAAGATTCAAATGTTGAGATCCTAACCTCCCTCCTATGTGACTGTATTTAATGATAGGGTATTTAAGTGTGTGCATGTTCAGTCACTCTTTGCTACCCCAAGAACTGCAACTCATCAGGCTCCTCTGTCCACGGGATTTTTCCAGGCAAGAATACTGGAGTGGGTTGCCATTTCCTCCACCACAGGATATTCCTGACCCAGAGATCAAACCCTCTTCTCCTGCATCTCTTGCATTGGCAGGCATATTCTTTACCACTGAGCCATCTGAGAAGCCCCATTTAAAGAAATAATTAAGGCTGATTGAAGTTGTTAAGGGGGCTTCCTAGGTGTCTCTAGTGGAAGAGAATCTGCCTCTCAATGCAGGAGACATAAGAGATGTGGGTTTCATCCCTGGGTCAGGAAGATTCCCTGGATGAGGGTGTGGCAAACCACTTCAGTATTCTTGCCTGGGAAATCTCATGGACAGGGAGCCTGGCAGGCTTAGCATGCAGGCAAAGTTATTAAGTTCAGCCCTAATCCAGTATGGCTGGTGTCTTACAGATGAGATTAGGACAGAGACACACACATGGAGGGAAGGCTATGTGAAGATACAGGGAGAAGACAGCCATCTACTTGTCAAGGAGGAAAGCCTCAGAAGAAACCAATCCTGCTGACTCTGAGCTTCCAGAATTGTGAGAAAATAATTTTCTGTTGTATAAATCATTCAGCCTGTGTTATTTATTATTGTAGCCATAGCATACTAATACACTACCCATGTAAAGAATGACACTCTATTAAAAGAAAGTTAACATAGAATCTTAATCATTTAAAAAAATTAAACATTTCTATCCATGAAAAGGTTAAAATACGAAGTGCACAAAGTTACCACACAGAAGTACTATTCTCTTAGCACCATTATTCTTGGTATCCATCTTCTGTCTATGAAGACCAACTTGTGCAATATCAGCCCTAGCATTTCAGATCTTTTTTCTTCCCTTTAGGCTATGCACTACTGTACATCTTAGAATCAACCTGGACTTTGGGAGAAAGTTATTTAAGATATTTCACAGAAAACAGAAAACAGATTCAGCTCCATTCACTTCATAACTTACAGATGTTCGCTGAACTGGTAATTAAATTTATACCATTTTGATAAGACCAACTTTCTCATAAACTTAAATCAAAACAGTATAAATAGCTATGCTTCTAATTATGCACAAAACTTGTAAAACAAGTTTCAAATGGCAATACAGTATACTTAGGGAAAATTAAAAAGATATATATATCTGGCAATTTACCCCAGAATTAACTACAGGGCAATTGTAATATGATTTAATTGATAATATTAAACATACCCAGAACTCTTCAAGAATATGCCCTTTAGGCCTTCCCTAGTGGCTCAGTGGTAAAGAATCTGCCTGCCAATGCAGGAGACATGGGTTCAATTCCTGGTCCAGGAAGATCCCACACGCTGCAGAGCAACTAAGCCCAGTGTATCACAGTTACTGAGCCTGTGTTCTAGAACATGAGAGCCACAACCCTTGAACCCAAGTGCCACAACTCCTGACGCCCGCATGCCCTAGAGCCTGTGCTCTGCAACAAGAGGAGCCACTGCAATGAGAAGCCTGTGCACCCCAACTAGAGAGTAGCCCCCACTCACTACAAGAAGAGAAAAGCCTGTGCAGCAATGAAGACCCAGCATAGCCAAGAACAAAATAAATTAATTAATTGAAAAAAAAAAGAAAATGCTCTCTAAAGTCAAGGTAGACCTCTCAGCCCAGAGGTTCATCTCAGATTTATAGATTGTTTAGTTTCTACCATCCAAACTTCAGTTCTTCCACTCTGATTTTGATAACCACATACTTATGATACAATAAATTAAACCGTATTTAAAGGCTTAATATTTTGATGTTGCAAATGTTTATATGACATAGAAAACTGATTTGAAATTTATTTTGAGAATTACTTTGATGGTAATTATTCATATTATCTTTAATCTACATAAATCAGAGAGCTGCTATACTAGTTTACTCAGCTACTGTAACAAATTGCCACAGACTGGATGGTTTAAAACAACAGAAATGAATTCTCTCACCATTCTGAATAACCTAGGTTCAAAATCAGGGTATTAGAAAGATGACACTCCTTTTGGAAGTTCCAGGAAAAAAATCTATACTTTGTCTCTACTAGCTTCTGGGGACTGTCTGGATGCCTTGACTTTCAGCCTCATCACTTCAAATTCTGCCTTTATAGTCACATTGCCTCCTCCTCTTCTGTCTGCGTTGTCTCCATTTGCTTCTCTCTTATGAGGACTGTGATTGCATTTATGGTCCACTGGAATAATCCGGGATAATCCATCCATCTCAAGATCTTAATCCTAATTGCATCTGCAAACACCCTTTTTCAAATAATGTCTCCATGTTCCACAATCATGACTTGATATCTTGAGATGTCCATTATTCAGCCTCTTATGGGGTCGCAGAGTCAGACACAACTGAGCGACTTTACTTTCACTTTTCACTTTCATGCACTGGAGAAGGAAATGGCAACCCACTCCAGTATTCTCGCCTGGAGAATCCCAGGGAGGGAGGAGTCTGGTGGGCTAATGTCTACAGGTCGCACAGAGTCGGACACGGCTGAAATGACTTAGCAGCAGCAGCATAGCTTCTTTTTTCCCTTTAGAAAAAGTAAAAATGCTTCAGTGCTGATTACATTATTTTTCAAATTATGTATGTTATTGTATTAGATAAAATGCAGTAATGTCAAAATTTTTACTGATTGAAAAGATTGATGAGCTAAATTTTCTAGCCTAATACATAATTCTCTTGCTCTATTGGGACTTTTGTATGTAATTTCCCACTTTAAATTTGTTCCTGTTACATTTTCCCTAAACGTTGAAGTTTAATACATGAAGTTTAAATACATGAGAAAGCTGTAATCACTTTTATATGTTTCCGATTTCTTATCCTCCAAACTCCTTTGCAGATGCTAGACAATTCTCTCACCTCATTTTCAAAACTTCCAACACCCTGGTAAGGATTCGTTTTTATAGGAAACATCTTATAATTGATGATATTTAATACAGGTCAAATGTTGTTAAAAACAAACACTATAACAGTCACTTCAGTTCAGTCACTCAGTCGTGTCCGCCTCTTTGCGACCCAATGAACTGCAACATGCCAGGCCTCCTTGCCCATCACCAACTCCCAGAGTCTACCCACACCCATGTCCATTGAGTTGGTGATGCCATCCAACCATCTCATCCTCTGTCGTCTTCTTTTCCTCCTGCCCTCAATCTTTCCCAGCATGAGGGTCTTTTAAAATGAGTCAGCTCTTTCCATCAGGTGGCCCAAGTATTGGAGTTTCAGCCTCAGCATCAGTCCTTTCAATGAACACCCAGGACTTGTCTCCTTTAGGTTGGACTGGTTGGATCTCCTTGCAGTCCAAGGGACTCCCAAGAGTCTTTTCCAACACCACAGTTAAAATGCATCAATTCTTCTGTGCTCAGCTTTCTTTATAGTCCAACTCTCACATCTATACATGACCGCTGGAAAAACCATAGCCTTGACTAGATGGACCTTTGTTTGCAAAGTAATGTCTCTGGTTTTTAATATGCTGTCTACGTTGCTCATAACTTTCCTTCCAAGGAGTAAGTGTCTTTTAATTTCATGGCTGCAATCACCATCTGCAGTGATTTTGGAGCCCCAAAAAATAAAGTCTGACACTGTTTCCACTGTTTCCCCATCTATTTGCCATGAAGTGATGGGACTGGATGCCATGATCTTAGTTTTCTGAAGGTTGAGCTTTAAGCCAGCTTTTTCACTCTCCCTTTTCACTTTCAAGAGGCTCTTTAGTTCTTCTTCACTTTCTGCCATAAGGGTGGTGTCATCTGAGGTTATTAATATTTCTCCCAGCAATCTTGATTCCAGCTTGCGCTTCATCCAGCCCAGCATTTCTCATGATGTACTCTGCATATAAGCTAAATAAGCAGGGTGACAATATACAGCCTTGATGTACTCTTTTTCCTATTTGGACAGTCTGTTGTTCCATGTCCAGTTCTAACTGCTGCTTCCTGAACTGCATACAGGTTTCTCAAAAGATAGGTCATGAGGTCTGATATTCCCTTCTCCTTCAGAATTTTCCACAGTTTATTGTGATCCACATAGTCAAAGCCTTTGGCATAGTCAAACTATAACACTATACATCTCTATACTACACAAACTATAAAACTAAACATCTCTAATTAGCGCAAGGATTACCAAAAATTATTACTGAAATGTTTATTTCAAGTAGTTCCTGCTATAACAAATACAGTATAACACAGAGTTTGGAAATAACTCTATGCATATTATGATATAATTTAGTGATATTTGATGTAGTTGATCCTTTCTTACCCCTTATCCCCAATTCAGTTTAACTCCCAGTTTCTATCTTATTTTACAAATATTTTTCTCAGATTTTGCTGCATTTGCCTAAAAGGCCAAAGATTCATTACTAAACTAAAAGGATTTTAAGCCTAAATTTGAAGGACAATGCTGCAAAGATGAATCATATTAGGTAGCATTCCCACTTTCAAGGGGCCCACTATTTGGGAGTTGATACTGTCATCCACCTCCACAGTTACATTAGAAAGCAATCAAGGATAATTGATACAATAAATCTGAGCAAAGTACAGAAGAATGAGTAACAAATTTTGACTGAAGAGACTGGAGAAGGCTTAACAGAAGACATTCCATGTCTTCTTCATCTGTTAAATGTTTTTCTTGCTTCAATGTCTGTATCAACCTTCTCCAATGTCTTCAGTGACAACTGATTGATAATATTGTGGTACTCATTTTGCAAATAATTTTGCAAGTAACATATGCCAGTTAGTATTAACATATAATCAATTCAGTTCAGTCACTCAGTCATGTCTGACTCTTTGCAACCCCATGGAATGCAGTACACTAGGCTTCCCTGTCCATCATCAACTCCCAGACCTTACTCAAACTCATGTCCATATAGTTAACATATAATGCTTCTCATTAAACTTGTTACAGTGTATACCTGTTTGTTTTGTTTGCCCTGAGATTTTAAGATCCTTCAAAAAAGAGATTATATATTATTCATATCCAAATCATATATGCTGGCATACTGCTACATTTGGTGAGGAATTAAATGCACATTTAATTTATTGAATAAATCACAAAGATTACATGAGATTTTCACTTTTGCCCATAAAGTGTTAATAGCTGTAGGAATTTCTCACTCACTGCTATGAACTACTGACAGAAAAAATTTATGCAGCAACTACTTAGAAGGGAAGTAAAGGATGTGATTTTTGCCATCATCCCAAGTTACTGCCTGGAGGAAGTTTCCATACCACAATGCAGAGAGCAAGAAACCATAGAAGTACAGGGCTATGTGGTAGTAGAGTCCATGAACTGCAAAGATGGGGACCATTGTTCCAGAGGCAGAGGTGATCGGAGAAATGCTTGCAGGAATGAACACATATTTAGCCAATAAGAAAGATAAGTTTAGAGAAGCTAAGTGACTAAGCCCAGGTAAAGCTATCTATATTAGGTTTAATGATTTCAAATACATTATTTCATCAACTCTTTGAGTTAAGAATCTTTTGGGTTGTCATTTCACAAACCAGGAAAAGAACATTCAGAGAGTATATAAGCTGCCCAAATATATGGTAATATTAGACCAGAACAAGCGCTTAAACCCAGATATTCTGCTATCAAGTTCATCGTTTGATACTAAGGGCAATTTTGACCTCTAATTTCTCTTCATATAACTAATTTTTAAATATTAGAAGACAAATTTTTGTCTCAGCTTCTCAAGATGAATATCCTTAATTGATTTCATCACATTAATTTTTTTTGACAACTACATCAAAATTCTGAATTTTATTAGGTTTTTGGCAGGCTAATACTCATAAGTGCATTTTACCTATTGACTCAAGAAAGTGAAGTCGCTTAGTCGTGTCTGACTCTTTTCGAACCCATGGATGGTAGCCTACCAGGCTTCTCCATCCATGGGATTTTCCAGGCAAAAATACTGGAGTGAATTATCATTTCCTTCTCCAGGAGATCTTCCTGACCCAGGGATTGAACCTGAGTCTCCTGCACTGTAGGCAGATGCTTTACTGTCTGAGAAGTCAATAAACTCAAATGTTCCACTGCATATGTATAGCATGAACTTGCTGAGCAGTGACAGTGTGTGATTAAGGCCTAATGGCAGTAATTGATTATTAAGTTGCTTCACTCCTGAAAATACCCACTGTAACCTTCCATAGCATTACATGTGGACAACAATGTCTATAATATGGAAGTAATTATCCCATTTCCTCTGAGAAGAAACAACTAGTTTTTGATGTTCATCTTTTATTTAATTTATTTTATTGCAGTATAGTTGATTACAATGTTGTGTTAGTGTCTGATGTACAGCAAAGTGTTTCAGTTTAATATATATTTATATATACAACCTTGTTTATTCATTCTATATATAATAGTTTGCATCTGCTAATCCCAAATCCCAATCCATCCCTCTCCATCACTCCTCTCCTTGACAACCACAAGTCTGTTCTCTATATCTGTGAGTTTATTTTTGTTTTGTAAGTTCGTTTGTGTCATATTTTGGATTCCACATATAAGTGATACATGGTATTTATCTTCCTCTTTCTCACTTACTTAACTTAGTATGATCATCTCCAGGTCCAGCCATGTTGCTGCAAATGACATTATTTCAACCTTTTTATGGTTAACCAGTATTCCTTTGTATAGATGTATGACAGCTTCTTTGTCCATTCATCTATTGATGGACATTTATGTTGCTTCCATGTTTTGGCTATTGTAAATAATGCTGCAGGGAACATAAGGGTGTCTTCATTTTTTTGAATTATAGTTTTTTCCAGTGATGTTCATTTCCAGATAACACATAGACTGAAATATGTGCAGAGAGTGTGTGCAAATATGAGGACAGGTTTCATTGTAGGGATTATTGAAAAAGAATTGAGCTGTTTAAACTGATAAAAGAAAAGTCTGAAGAACACTAAATGATGATATTAAATATTTTAAAGTGTTTCTATGAAAGAAGCATCAAGTTTATTTTAGGTAGTTCCCTCAGTTAAATATACATCTAGAAGTGCCAAAGAGAGAATTTGGGATCAATATGAAGGATAGCTTCCTAACAAAGAAGTGAAAAATTAGTTCCCATTTTGTTCCTTGAAACATCCAAAGAGGCTGTGTGATTTTTCAGAAATGTAATGTAGCGAACCATTTCTTTTCTTCACTCTAACCAAAGCTTCCTTAAGCTAGTATGATACATCCAGAGATACCACTTGCCCACATGTGAGCCACGGCCACAGAGCTTCTTTGAGCTTCGTTTTCTCTGTTTCCAATATGCCTAATTTCTTACTCCTGACTCCATCTCCTACTTAAAAAGGCTCCTGTCTTTTAGATTTGTTACTGATATTTGGATTCTCAGATCTGATATCTTGTTCAGAGTTCAGTTCAGTTCAGTTCAGTCGCTCAGTTGTGTCCAACTCCTTGCGACCCCATGAATTGCACCACTCCAAGACTCCCTGTCCGTCACCAACTCCTGGAGTCACCCAAACCCATGTCCATCGAGTCGGTGATGCTATCGAGGCATCTCATCCTATGTTGTCCTCTTCTCCTCCTGCCCCCAATCCCTCCCAGCATCAGGGTCTTTTCCAATGAGTCAACTCTTCGCATGAGGTGGCCAAAGTATTGGACTTTCAGCTTCAGCGTCAGTCCTTACAATGAACTCTCAGGACTGATCTCCTTTAGGATGGACTGGTTGGATCTCTTTGCAGTCCAAAGGACTCCCAAGAGTCTTCTCCAACACCACAGTTCAAAAGCATCTATTTTTTAGTGCTCAGCTTTCTTCACAGTCCAACTCTCACATCCATGCATGACCACTGGAAAAACCATAGCCTTGACTAGACAGACCCAGAGTTAGTCCCACTCAATCTTTCCTCTCTGAAAACTCCTTAGTAAAATGTGATGCAGTCTAAGGAGCAAATATCAAAAATGGGATTGTATTAAAGAGTCCACTATGACAGATTGCTTTATATAGCCTGCAAAGTCCCCACTTAGTCTAGGTTTTCATCATTCTATAACTAATATCCCCTACATTTTAATCAATGTGGCTTCCTTCTTAAAAGAGATTAATAATTTAATTGAAAAAACTATACTTATATACCTATACACCTTAAAATAATTATTTAGGTTATTGTTTTCACAATTTAAAATTTCGCTAAGGTTATTTATAAATTCACTTTGTCTTTTCTCAACACAATACCTCCAATGAACATCATTAACTTGATTTCTGTTGTTAGTCAATTAAATATAAAGTGGTGTCTAGAATATCTCTGGCTGCTGAAAAAGTATTTTTCCTTAACTTGCTCTCTTTATCCTCTTCTCCCTTTTCCATTCCTTTCTTATGCTACATATTTGGATTTGTTTCTTTTCCACACTAATCCTTTATTGTATGTCATCTTCCTATAAATCAAGGTCTCCAATCTCCAATCTCTGGGATGTAATGCTTGATGATCTGAGGTATAACTGATGTAATAATAATGGAAATAAAGTGCACAATAAGTTTTTTGTACTTAAATTATTGCAAAACCATCCTCCCCCCCATTCCCAGTCCATGGAAAAATTGTCTTCCTTGAAACTAGTCCCTGATGCCAAAAAGGTTGGGGACCATTGCTATAAATGACTGGAATTTTCATTCTCTCTGAGATTAATAAATAGCACAGTCTTTATTATCTCTTTATAGTATAAGATTTTTCTGTAGATCTATTGACCTCAAGCCAAGTTTTCCATAACATTTAGCAAATTTATTGGGAACTTCATTCTCCATTAATGTAATAAAGTAAATAGCATGCTACATTTTAATGGTGTTTTGGACTGCAAGGAGATCCAACCAGTCCATTCTGAAGGAGATCAACCCTGGGATTTCTTTGGAAGGAATGATGCTAAAGCTGAAACTCCAGTACTTTGGCCACCTCATGTGAAGAGTTGACTCATTGGAAAAGACTCTGATGCTGGGAGGAATTGGGGGCAGGAGGAGAAGGGGACAACTGAGGATGAGATGGCTGGATGGCATCACGGACTCTATGGACGTGAGTCTTAGTGAACTCTGGGAGATGGTGATGGACAGGGAGGCTTGGTGTGCTGCGATTCATGGGATCACAAAGAGTAGGACACGACTGAGTGACTGAACTGAACAGAACTGAACACTTATGTAAGAATTTTCTTCTAAATTTTTCAAAAATATAATTCATAAAATTTTTCTTATATCATTTCTTTCAATATTTCCAGGACTCTTGACCCAGTTGTGTCAAAGGTTTTACATGGTGATAAATTAATGAGCTTACTCAAGTTCTTTGTAACTAAAGAGGAAAGATGTACTGTCTATAAATGCTTTCTCTAGGTTATTTTTTAAATATTTAATACAACATTTCAATTCATGCAAACCTTTAAATGATCTAGAATCCTTGCATACATATTTTTGTAAGGATGGAAAATTAGAAAAGATAAATCATAAAAAGTTTTCAAAATCCTAAGATTCAGTGATTTTTCTGATGAAGAAACTAATAAAAAAAAGAAAAAGAAATAAAGTTTATAATTAGTAAGCTCAGATTACATTGCTACAGGTGTCACTTACAAGTTATAATTCTTAAAGTTGTTTTGATTCTGCTCTAATTTTTGTGTTATCATATAGGGTAGAAGTAAACTTTATACTCTTTGATCCATATTTGAAGTTATTCTACAACTGAGGTTAACCAACTATTTAACTTCTATTTTTGAGCTAAGGAGAGTCACTGAATAATTTTGTTATCCCATTGGTGGTGGTGATTTAGTCGCTAAGTTGTGTCTGACTCTTGAGACCCCATGGATTATAGCCTGCCAGGCTCCTCTGTTGATGAGATTCTCCCTGCAAGAATACTGAAGTGGGTTGCCATTTCCTTCTCCAGGGGATCGTCCCATCCCAAGGATTGAACCCAGGTCTCTTTCATTGCAGGCAGATTCTTTACCAACTGAGCTATGAGGGAAGCCCTTGTTATGCCATTAGTACTCAATAAATGGATACTCTGGGATTTTTTTCCTAATACCTATACCACTCATATTTTCATATAACATATTGGTTCTGAAAATCTTCATTGGACGACCTAAGATGGCTCATTGACTATAGTTCTACTGATAAAAGTCCCACATTGTGTGTGTGTGTGTGTGTGTGTGTGTCTGTGTGTGTGTAAATTATGCCTATAATGCAAGGTTTATGATTTTTAAGCTTCAGTCTCAGAAGTACAGAATAGGAAGTTGGAGAAATTTGGAAAAGGTATCTGGAATCCTAGGGTGGTTTTTTTTATAGGATTTTCATACCTAATTCAATAACAATATTTTTAGATCCTTGATTTTATTGCTTTTTTCTAGACTCAATATGACATTTTTGTTGTTGCACTCACATGTCCAAACTGATCACATGGATCACAGCCTTGTCTAACTCAACAAAACTATGAACCATGCCATATAGGGTCACCCAAGATGAACAGGTCACAGTGGAGAGATCTGACAAAACGTGGTCCACTGGAGAAGGGAATGGCAAATCACTTCAGTATTCTTGTTTGTAAACCCCATGAGCAGTATAAAACAAAAAGATATAACACTGAAAGATGAACTCCCAAGGTTGGTAGGTTCCCAATATACTCCTAGAGAAGAGAGGAGAAATACCACTGGAAAAAATGAAAAGATGGAGCCAAAGTAAACAAACAAACAAACAAACAAAAAATCCAGTTATGCATGTGACTGGTTATGGAAGTAAAGACTGATGTTAAAAGAACAATATTGCATAGGAATGCAACTCCATTCCTGGAATGTTAACTCCATTAATCAAGGTAAATGGAAAGTGGTCAAACAAGAGAGGGCAAGAGTGAACATCGACATTTTAAGAATCAGTGAACTAACATGGGCCAGAATGGGTTAATTTAATTCAGATATTCATTATATCTACTAATGTGAGCAAGCATCCATTAGAAGAAATGGAGTGGCCCTCATTATCAAAATGAGTCTGAAATGCAGCACTTGGGTACAGTCTCAAAAATGACAGAATGATCTCTGTTTGTTTCCAAGGCAAACCATTCAATATCACAGTAATCCAAGTCTATGTCCCCAAAACTAATGCTGAAGACTGAAGTTGAACAATTCTATGAAGACCTATAAGACCTTCTAGAACTAACACCAAAAAAAGATGTGTTTGCATCATAGGGGGCTAGAATGCAAAAGTAGGAAGTCAAGAGATACCTGCAATAACAGGTAATTTGGCTTGGAGTACAAAATGAAGCAGGGCAAAGGCTACTAGACTTTTGCCAAGATTACGCATTAGTCATAGCAAATATCCACCTCCAGCATCTCAAGAGACGACTTTACACATGGACATCACCAGATGCTCAATACTGAAATCAGACTGATTATATCCTCTGCACCCAAAGGTAGAGAAGCTCCATATAGTCAGCAAAAATGAGACCAGAAGCTGATTGTGGCACAGATCATGGAATCCTTAGTGCCAAATTCAGACTTAAATTGAAGAAAGTAGGGAAAACCACTAGACCATTCGGGTATGACTTAAACCAAATCCCTTACAATTAAATGGTGAAAGTAACAAATAGATTTAAGAGACTAGATCTGATAGACTGCCTGAAGAACTATGGACAGAGGTTTATAACAATGAATATGAGGGAAAAAGAAATGCAAAAAGGTAAAAGGTTGTCTGAGGAGGCCTTACAAATAGTTAAGAAAAGATGAGAAGTGAAAGGCAAAGGGGAAAAGGAAAGATACACCCATCTGAATGCAGAGTTCCAAAGAATAGTAAGGAGAGAAAGGAAACCCTTCCAAAGTGAACAATGCAAAGAAATAGAGGAAAATAATAGAATGGGAAAGACTAGAGATCTCGTCAAGAAAATTAGAGATACCAAAGGAACATTTAATGCAAAAATGAGCATAATAAAGGCCAGAAATGGTATGGAATTAATAGAAGAGGAAGATATTAAGAGGTGGCAAGAACACAGAAGAACAATACAAGAAAGATCTTCATGACCCAGATAACCGCAATGGTGTGATCACTTACCTAGAGCCAGACATCCTGGAGTGTGAAGTAAAGTGGACCTTAGGAAGCATCACTCAAACAAAGCTAGTGGATGTGATGGAATTCCAGCTGAGCTATTTTAAATTCTGAAATATGACGCTGTGAAAGTGCAGCACTCAATATGCCAGCAAATTTGGAAAACTCAAACCATGGCCACAGGACTGGAAAAGGTCAGCTTTCATTCCAATCCCAAAGAAAGTCAATGTCAAATAATGTTCATACTACTGCACAATTGCACTCATCTCACATGTTAGCAAAGTAATGCTCAAAATTCTCCAAGCTAGGCTTCAACAGTACATGAACCAAGAATTTCCAGAAATTCAAGATGGATTTAGAAAAGGCCGAGGTACCAGAGAGCAAATTGCCAACATCTGTTGGATGATAGAAAAAGCAAGAGAGTTCCAGAAAAAACATCTGCTCACAACAACAAACTGTGGAAAATTCTTAAAGATATGGGAATACCAGACCACTTTAACTGCCTCCTGAGAAATCAGTATGCAAGTCAAGAAGCCACAGTTAGAATGGGACATGGAACAACAGACTGATTCCGAACTGGAAAAGGAGCATGTCAAGTCTGTATACTGTCCCCCAGCTTATTTAACTTATGTGCAGAGTACATCAAGTGAAATGCTGGGCTGGATGAAGCACAAACTGGAATCAAGATTGCTGTGAGAAATATCAATAACCTCAGATATTCAGATGACACCACCCTTATGGCAGAAAGTGGAGAGGAACTAAAGAGCCTCTTGATCAAAGTGAAAGAGTAGAGTGAAAAAACTGGCTTAAAGCTCAACATCCAGAAAATGAAGATCATGGCATCCAGTCCCATCACTTCATGGCAAAATATATGGGGAAACAATGCAAACTATAACAGTTTATTTTCTTGGGCTCCGGAATCACTGCAGATGGTGATTTCATCCATGAAATTTCATCCATGTATTTCATCCATGAAATTAAAAGATGCTTGCTCTTTGGAAGAAAAGCTGTTACCAAGCTAGACAGCTTCTTAAAAAGTAGAGACATTACTTTGCCAACAAAGGTTCATCTAGTCAAAGCTATAGTTTTTCCAGTAGTCATGTATGACAGAGTTGGATCATAAAGAAGGCTGAGCACTAAAGAATAGATGGTTTTGAACTGTGTTGGAGAAGACTCTTGAGAATCCCTTGGACTGCAACCACTCCATCCTAAAGGAAATCAGTCCTGAAAATTCATTAGAAGGACTGATGCTGAAGCTGAAGCTCCAATACTTTGGCCACATGATGTGAAGAACAGACTTATTGGAAAAGACTCTGATGCTGAGAAAGATTGAAGGCTTGAGGAGAAGGGAACAACAGAGGATCAGATGGTTGGATGGCATCACCACCACGATGGACTTGAGTTTGAGCAAGCTTTGGGATTTGATGATGAACAGGGAAGCTGGCATGCTATAGTCCATGGGGTCGCAAATGGTTGGACTCGACTGAGCAACTGAACTGAACTGAACTCACATGTCATCATTGTTTTTAAATATATAATTAAATTAGAATACTGACATAACAAAAGCAATCAACACTGAGGATTAGGAACAACAGCACTGCCTCTACATTTTATAAAGTAGAAATGTTCTAGAGAGCAGGGATTGAAAAACTTTCTGTTAAGCTTTGTTAATAAATACTTTTTGCTTTGTGGCAAAGAATGTCTCTGTCACAGCAATTTAACTCTGCTGTTTTAGTGCAAGAGTCATACTCAAGCAAATGAATGGTGATAGATATGTTCCAATAGCATTTTACTTATTTAAAATGGGCAAGGGTCTGTGTTTTGTTCACAGGCCATATTTGCCAAGCCTTGTCCTAGGGCATAGACCTCTAATCACAGCTTTCATTGTATCATTATCTTTTAGACAGGAAACACACAGCATCAATTAATCAGAAAGCAGATTAAGTGAAGTAATGTTCAGGTTTTTCTACTGTATTTAGTATCAAGACACAGCTTCATTCACTCTACCAGAAAAAAAGTGACCTTGATGTTTAATAGTGTAAGTAAGATGCTGATTCATATCTTGCTCTTTTGCCAGTCTGAAGTATTTGACCCTTATTTTTCCTTTGGCACATAGCCTAATACAATTAAACTAAACAAATGCTTCACAAAGTTGTTTTGTATTTAAACTTTATTTTTTAAAACACAGGTTTTTAAAAAGTAAAACCCAAAGTTTAACTTTCTTTAGGCATATGGGGTGAAGTGTAAGAAATGACCCTTCAAAACCTTTGTGAGAAGGAAGCTTGGCTGCCATGCAGCATCGATTTTATGATGTATCAGTCATCACTTCATTAGAGATGGTGCTTAATCTTTAGGATGTGAGTCATCTCATACTCATAGCCTCCAGAAATTTATCATAGAGACATACGATATAGGAAGCCATTAGCTGAGGAACAGCAACTTTAAAATGATGCATATGTGCTATTGCCAGCTCCTTTATTGTACCGCTTTGGCAGAGCCCTATCACATTTCCGGTGCCCTTTATATTGAAAAACATTCTGTGTTGATGGAACCCTTATCTAACTGAGATGTTTCCTGGGATCTAAGTTAGCCTTCAACAACCCATTTTGTTGCTCAAGTTTTCTCTTTCTCAACATACAGCTTGAAACTCCCACCTTACAGATCAGATTCCTACAAAAGTTGACCACATTAAGATCTGAATTTAAGCTAAAAGGCTGAAATTTTTAGAATCCAGGGTTGTTTTTATAAAGGCAAAACTCTAGACTCATGGCTATTTATTCAACAAACATGTACTCATTGCCAGCTATGTAGCACCATCTTTTCACATGCTGAGGGGTCAATACATTGCCCCTGACCTCACAACGCATAGTAACATATGTGTATCTGTGTGTGAGAAATAAACATGTAAATCAATGATAACAGTAACATTACAATATTACAGCATAACGTCGTGTGGTAAACAGGTAAATGTGAGAGTGCAGACATTAAATCATGATCATCCTGGCCTAGGGCAGTGCAGAGAGATATAGGTTTCAGAACTCACAAAAGAAATGAAATAGACTAAGCTTTAAAGATAAGAAGGATCTGGGGACTTCCCTGGTGGTCTAGTGGTTAAGACACAGCCCTTCCACTGCAGGGGCATGGGTCCGATCCCTGGTTGGAGAACTAGGATTCCACACGTCGCAGGAGCCAGCCCCCAGGCCACCCAAAAAAAGAAAGATGAAGAAGATGGAGCAACAAATATAAAGAAATTACATGGGACTAAAAATAATTGCATGCATGGGCAGTTAGGGCAAATTCTGGACAAAAGATACAAAGAGACCAAAAAACCCAACTGCCACTTCTAAAGAGTCTAGAAAAAAAGCAGGGTACTACACATGCCCTCTGCACACAACACCATCTAAGGGGTGGGCAAATCACCTAAGCCATCCCTCCAGCCCCACCCCTTGACAAACCATTCCACCCCATGGAAGGAACAAGCTCAATCCCTGCTCAAGGAGCAAAAAAACAGGGGAAACTGTTGTTTGTTCTCCCTCCCTCCTGCTGCAGCAGGAACCCCAATAAAGCCTTGAATGAAAAATAAATAAATAAAGATGAGGAGGAATTTAAAGAGAAAAGAGTATTTCAGAAAGAGAGAGCAACATACACAAAGACTTAGAGGTGTGACATAGCATGGTGTGATTTCATATAGAAATGAAAAATAACTCGTATCAGTGAGCTCAGAGTAAAGAACAAACAAGAAATGAAGCTGGAAAAATGAACAGGGCTTAGAGTTAATGGGCTAATAACTTTTCGAATAAAAGTAATAGGGAACTTTGAAAACTTGAGGCAGGTTCATGTGGTTAGCTTGGCAATTTATAGTTATTACTAAATGATATCCAAATAAATTTATTGGAGGTAGAATTCACCAGAGAGGATTCCAGATTGGAGATTTGGGTTTGGGGAGTCACCTGCATATACATGATTTCTGAAAACATTGACTTAAAGAGTAAATACATAAATGAAAAATACACATAGAGCAAGAAATGAAATTTTAAGAAACACATCCCTCTAGATTGGACAAAGGAAATAGGTGAGCAGTGACTATAAGAAAAACCAAAAAAGAAAACCAGGGAAGAACATTTCTAGAATGTGGCCATAACTAACATTTATATAAAAGATGTTAATGTGAAAAGATGACCCAAAATGAACCATTGCTTTGTCAAGACAGTTATATGAAATAAGAAGCATGAATGTTAATCTGTTGAGAGATGGGTTGGAGTAAGAAAGCATAAACAATAATTTTAAGGTACCCTACTTAAACTTTCAAAAATCATTGTAATTCATCATATTAAAACATAAATGAAGGAAAAAACATATGACCTTTTCAATAGATACAGAAAAATCATTTGACAAAAATTCAGCATGCATTCTTGATAAAACAAACAAAACTGTATGCATCAGGAATAGAAATAAACTTTCTAACCTGATAAAAGGTATCTACAAAATACTTTAGATTTATCAAGATACTTAACGGAGAGACTAAAATTTTTCTATTGAGTTTGGGAGCAAGAGAAGGATGTCGTCTCTCAAAAGCCCTATCTTACATTGAACTGGAAGTTCTCATCAATGTGCCAATAAAAGGATCCAGCTCTCATTGGCAAAACGGTTGATTGCAGGGCTGCAGCAGGAAAAAGATGTTCCTTGAATGTAGTATATGTTGTAAAGTAAGGAAGTGTCCAAAAATCAGAGAGACGGAGACAGAGGCTTGTAGAGGAACAGAGACAGAGAGAAACAAAAGGTCACCATTTATATACACCCCAGTAATAATGGCCACAGATAGGATCCACCAATGAATACTAAAGTCCAATTTTGAGCTGCTGCTGCTGCTAAGTCACTTCAGTCGTGTCCAACTCTGTGTGACTCCATAGATGGCAGCCCACCAGGCTCCCCTGGGATTCTCCAGGCAAGAACACTGGAGTGGGTTGCCATTTCCTTCTCTGCAATAAGATCACTGTGGTGATGTTGCACCAAACAATAAGTTCAAGTAATCCATTGAAAATACATGTGAAGTTTTATTTAGAAATAGTTATTAGAACATCTATTAGAAGGAAAATGGACAATTCAGAATTACTTTATACATATATGACAAATATTGGGTTTAAAGTTTGAAATTTGCATGGATTAAATGATTGACTGATTTCATGATCATTTCTTTTCAAACTTGATTTTACGTAAGTAAAATCTATAAAAAGTCAAATAAAAATTATTTACTTCTAATACACTGAGAAAGTCTATCTGGTTCATTCATTGACTAGAAATAATGATTAAATATTACTAAACAAGTGAAATGACCTTAAATGACACCATCCTCTATTTCTGTGCCCACACTCCCTCCCCCTAACCCTATGCTTCTTCCTGCATTCCTTATTTGGGGAACAATAATGCCACCTACTGAGACGTTCCAGCCAGAAATCTTGACTCATTTCTGTCTTCCTGAGTTCATCCCTTATGTTTCCAAGTTTTGTGGATTCTCATTAAACAAATCACAGATCTCTATCCATGCTCCTAAAACTTCAGCTTGAGATTTTGTTTCTTTACTGGTTTATAAAAACCACCTCATAACTTATCCTTCTGATTCCTCTCTCACTCCATTCAATTGTCAAAGTGATCTTTCAAAGATACTAATCTGAATGTTCCACTCTCTTGCTTGAAAACTTGAAGACCTCCTTAGAGGTCACCCTTCCATATCACTTCTATTCACACTGCCAGCCCTATGTGCAATTCCCTGAATGTCACATTTTCCTAAAATGGCCTCTGTACCTGCTCCTCTCCAAGGAGACCTTGCAACACCCTCTCCCCACTGCCAGTGGCTGTCAAAATCCAGGGTTCCTTTAAAGTTCTGCTTGGCTATTAGCTCCTCTCAAGTCCTCTCTTGGGATTCATCAGTCAAGAATTGACACCCCATTTACTGAATGCACTCCACTCACTCCTACCAATATCAACTTCTCACACTGTTTTATAACTGCTTGCTTATTTATCTGCTCCCCTTCCAGACGGTGAAATCTAAAATAATCCATATTTGTTATTATGTTTAATCAACTGAGTCTAGAACTGTGCCTGTCTTTTAACAATTTAAGGAAAGAGTTTAAAATTTATAAGCCATGTTGTAAGCAAATCTGTTTGTCACCACTCCAAATCTGTTACTTTAATCTGCAATATTGGAATGATTTAAAATAACAATCTTATCATTAATATGGTTGCAATTATCTTTGATAATCAAGATTTTCTTATAGATCCCAAATTAAAATAGACGTTTTTTTAATACATGGATTATTTTCTCACTATTGGTCTCTAAGAAAGTTACTGTTGGATGTTATCCCAAGTAAAGAGTGTTAGCTTGGTTCTACTAATTAAAGTGCTTATGCAACACCTACTTAAATTACATTAAACTTTATTCACCTTAAGTACTAAGCTCACAACTTTTTCATTTAGCAATATGCTCCAAAGGTCTAGTGGAATATTCTCTTTTTTAAAATCTGGACGCTTGAAGAAAGGGATTTGCATCCATAGACTAAAGACCTTGTAAAAGATGCACCATGAATTTTAAGGGCAATCTTCCATTGAAATCCCAAGCTTCCTATTCTCTTGTGCTCTGCACTCTGCTATTCTAGTTCTGAGTAGGCTCTGTATTGCACAGATGCAATCTATCAAGACCTCCCATCCTGCCTTCCTGGCCAATTTCTAGCCCATCACCCTTCTAACTTCCCTCTCAGCGCTGCATTGAGATCCTGTTTGGTGCTCATGCTGGCTCATGCAGGCACGGCTTGGAAGCTGAGAGAGATTTGTGTCCTGCAGGATAAACATTTAACCAATAGAAAAGGGGATTGGTAGATAAAGGGGGTTAGTAGATCAGTTCCCCTTTGCCTTCCCAAGCAATGGTCCTGAGCTGTATTGTGCCCTAGCTGCAGTCAGTCACCCTAGAAGTGGCCAGTTCTGTGATTCATCTTTGTGTTGACGTTTCTCCTTCCCTGCCTCCGTCCCCTCACCCCTTATTTCTGCTTGCTGGATTGGGCTTTCTACTAGAGTTACTCAGCCCTCTGCCTCCACATGTGCTGTCTGGGAATCCCAGGCTTAGACAGCTTGTCTAGGAAATATTTTATCTCTCAATGTGTCTGTTCTCTGGGTTAACACAGGAGTCAATAAAATGTTAAGTATCAGCAAAACTCTTTAACAAGGGGTCATTTCTTCTCTTGCCAGGCATTACAAAATCTGAATTTACTTTCCATCCCTGATTCAAAAGAAGTAGACCATCATTTTGTGTCCTATTTTCATTGGCATTTAACACTATTCTATGAAGCTCAGTTTCAAAGATCTGGCCAAGACCTATTCTTCCTTCTCTTTTGGATAGGACTTCTAGACATGGCCCACTTCTCTAAAATTCTACGTTGATATAGAATTTAATTCCACATAAATACAGCTCAGTTTGGCATTGTTGTTGTTAATACTGTTGATTATTGCTATTTCTAAATGCAAGATACTTTGTCAGTAGGAGATGTGGATTGCAACACTGAATCAGGGACTCTTCCTCTGCCTTCAGTAAGTTCTCAATACAGAGCAGAGGGGCAGTAGGATATGCAACTCTGCAAAGCAGGCAAACATGATGTAACAGGTAGCTGAAAAGGGAGCCTAAAGGGATGGAGAGGGTGTGGGCTTCTTCACTTAAAGTGACCAGAGAAATCAGAATTTCAAGGGTGGGAGGGACTGTTAAACAGTTTTCCTGCATGTACACAGGAAGGCTATAGTTAATAAGTATTGAACAATGATCCGCATAATGCAAAATCAGCTGAACTGCTGACATGACCTTAACTCCCAAAGAGTCCCTATATAGCAAAAATGAAATGTTTCTTGAAGTTCAAGACAATTTCTTAGGTATCTTCACAACCTCCACAGAAAAAATAGCACGTGATATCTTCTGCATACTAAAAGGATGTTAATTGTTTATTGGGTAGAATCATGTGTAAGCAATAACACAAACCTACACAGTAGCCTCTCCCCTCGATGCCAATCTCCCCATGGCAACCTGCAGCCCAACACTCGTGCTTCTTGCCACCCTACCTGTCAGCCATAATCCTCAGATTTAGTCCTGAAATGTTTGAATGATACCAGCTGTGCTTGATGCAAAGCAAAAGAGAAAGCAAAAACTTTTCACGCTACTCAGGAAGACTCAAAGGAGGTATTAAGTAAATATTAGACACTCTCTCTGGATTTGTTTACCCCTTTGTAAGAGAAAAAAAAAAAAAAACCAACCTGGTATTTATTTGAAGATTAGAGCCATGTCATGCTGATTTCAAAAGCTAGACTGGGAAGATTATTTGGATAACATATAACACAACTCAAATCTGATCCTTAATATTTAAAATGTCTTCTTAATTTATAAAGTAAATGATTAAGTGTATTAACTTAAGGAAGTCTTCCAAAGTTTTGTTTCTACAGGAAAAATATTAACAGATTTATTTTCGTTTTTGTCCATGTATAAAATAAAAATCTTATGTTGACTGTAAAAAAAAATTTTAATAAATAAAATGTCTTTAATTTACAGCATTGTCAACATTTCCCCAGTCACATCTTACCATTTTCTAATTTTGCTTCTATGTAGAACGTTGGAAAACATAAGCTCAATTTTTTTTTTTTTTTTTTGCTTTTCTTAGTCACAATATGTTCATTGTTATTGGCTAACTTAGTGTTCTTACTAAATTTGTTCTTCTGTTGTGTTAATTATTTTATCCTCCTAGGTCCTAGGTAGCTATGAATAGCCTGAATAGTCTGTATACGGTCTTGATATTGGGAATAAAATACCCTTATGATCCTCAGTATCCTCTTCTAAAGAATCATTGTGGGTTGTTTGAGACCACTAGTCTTAAACAGAATATAAAACAATGATAAGAGGCTTGTAAAAATTATTCTACATTATATAGTACTAAATATGCCATTTTCCTCTTTGAATTGACCTTCACTGGAAAAGGGGGAGTCATGGAGGTGGGGTTCCATGAACCATTTTGACTTACTTCAGCCAATGGCATGTGAGAGTAATGGTGTCATTTCTGGGCAGAAGTGTTTGATGACTCAGAACTTCCCTTTTTACTCTACCTTGATCACTGGTGATGTTCCAGATAAGGGATGCTTTGTTCCTTTGGGTCATAGAGAAAAGATGATGTAGGGCAGAACAGAAATCCAACTTTGATGAAGCATTATTCAAAAATAAATCTTTGTTTTCATAAACTATGGAGATTTTGAGGTCACTTACTATTACAAAATAATCAAGCCAATTCAGAAATATATACTTTTCTTCAAAGAATTTTCTAAGAAAGGTGTCCTACTAGGTCTGGTAGGTAGACAGAATGGTTCCCAGAGATGTCCATCCCAAAGATGTTCCTTAGTTTCTGGAACCTGTGAATGTGTTACCCTACTCAAAAAAAGGAACTTTGTAGATGGAACTAAAGCAATGAACCCTAAAAGAGTGAGGTTTCCTAAGATTCCAGTTCAGTTCAGTTCAGTCACTCAGTCGTGTCTGAACATTTGTGATGCCATGAACCGCAGCACACCAGGCCTCACTGTCCATCACCAACTCCCGGAGTTTACCCAAACCCATGTCCATTGAGTCAGTGATGTCATCCAACCATCTCATCCTCTGTCTCCCCTTTTCCTCCTGCCCTCAATCTTTCCCAGTATCAGAGTCTTTCCAAATGAGTCAGCTCTTCACATGAGGTGGCCAAAGTATCGGAGTTTCAGCTTCAACATTAGTCCTTCCAATGAACACCCAGGGCTGACCTCCTTTAGGATGGACAGGTTGGATCTCCTAGCAGTCCAAGGGCCTCTCAAGAGTCTTTTCCAACACCACAGTTCAAAGGGATCAATTCTTCTGTGCTCAGCTTTCTCTATAGTCCAACTCTCACATCCACACATAACCAGAGGAAAAACCATAGCCTTGACTAGACGGACCTTTGTTGGCACAGTAATGTCTCTGCTTTTCAATATGCTGTCTAGATTGGTCAAAACTTTCCTTCCAAGGAGTAAGTGTCTTTTAATTTCATGGCTGCAGTCACCATCTGCACTGATTCTGGAGCCCAGAAAAATAAAGTCAGCCACTGTTCCCACTGTTTCCCATCTATTTGCCATGAAGTGATGGGACTGGATGCCATGATCTTAGTTTTCTGAATGTTGAGCTTTAAGCCAACTTTTTCACTCTCCTATTTCATTTTCATCAAGAGGCTCTTTAGTTCATCTTCTCTTTCTGCCATATGGGTGGTGTCATCTACATATCTGAGGTTATTGATATTTCTCCCGGCAATCTTGATTCCAGCTTGTGCTTCTTCCAGCCCAGAGTTTCTCATCATGTACTCTGCATAGAAGTTAAATTAGCAGGGGGACAATATACAGCCTTGACGTACTCCTTTTCCTATTTGGAACCAATCTGTTGTTCCATGTCCAGTTCTAACTGTTGCTTCCTGACCTGCATATAGGTTTTCCAAGAGGCAGGTCAGGTGATCTGGTATTACCATTTCTTTCAGAATTTTCCACATATTATTGTAACCCACACAGTCAAAGGCTTTGGCATAGTCAATAAAGCAGAAATAGATGTTTTTCTAGAACTCTCTTGCTTTTTCCATAGTCCAGTGGATGTTGGCAATTTGATCTCTGGTTCTTCTGCCTTTTCTAAAACCAGCTTGAATATCTGGAAGTTCACAGTTCATATATTGCTGAAGCCTGGCTTGGAGAATTTTGAGCATTACTTTACTAGCGTGTGAGAACAGTGCAATTGTGTGGTAGTTTGAGCATTTTTTGGCATTGCCTTTCTTGGGGATTGGAATGAAAACTGACCTTTTCCAGTCCTGTGACCACTGCTGAGTTTTCCAAATTTGCTGACATATTGAGTGCAAACTTTCACAGCATCATCTTTTAGGATTTGAAAGAGCTCAACTGGAATTCCATCACCTCCACTAGCTTGGTTTGTAGTGATGCTTCCTAAGGCCCCCTTGACTTCACATTCCAGGATGTCTAGCTCTAGGTGAGTGATCACAACATCATGATTATCTGGGTTGTGAAGACCTTTTTTGTACAGTTCTTCTGTGTATTCTTGCCACCTCTTCTTAATATCCTCTGCTTCTGTTAGGTCCATATCATTTCTGTCCATTATTGAGCCCATCTTTGCATGAAATGTTCCCTTGGCATCTCTACTTTTCTTGAAGAGATCTTTAGTCTTTCCCATTCTGTTGTTTTCCTCTATTTCTTTGCATTGATCCCTGAGGAAGGCTTTCTTATCACTCCTTTCTAGTCTTTGGAACTCTGCATTCAAATGGGTATATATTTCCTTTTCTCCTTTGCTTTTCACTTCTCTTCTTTTCACAGCTATTTGTAAGGCCTTCTCAGACAGCCATTTTGCTTTTTTGCATTTGGTTTTCTTGGGGATGGTCTTGATCCCTGTCTCCTGTAAAATGTCACAAACCTCCATCCATAGCTCATCAGGCTCTCTGTCTATCAGCTCTAGTCCCTAAATCTATTTCTCGCTTCCACTGTATAATCTTAAGGGATTTGATTTAGGTCATACCTGAATGGTCTAGTGGGCCTTTAACAACATGAGCCTTTAGAAACAGAAGCCTCTCTGGCTTGAGGTAAGTGCAGCTGAAGATGAAGTCAGAGAGATGATTTAAGGAGTGAGATGGACTCCAGTGGGGCTTCCCTGGTGGCTCAGCAGCAAAGAATTCATCCACCAATGCAGGCGACATGGGTTCCACCCCTGGGTAGGAAAGATTCCCTGAAAGAGGAAATGGCAATCTATTCCAGTATTTTTGCTTGGGAAATCCCATGGACAGAGGAGTCTGGAAGGCTATAGCCAATGAGGTCACAAAGAGTTGGACACAACTTGGTGACTAAACAACAAGGACTCCATCCAGCAGATGCTGATTTGAAGATAGAGACTGAGGGGGAGGGGAGTTGCAACTAAGATCTCAGGTGGTCTGAAGGAGCTGAGAGAGCTTAGGAACCTTAGTTCCATGACCACAAATAACTAAGCTTAGCTAACAACCTGTATAAGTTTATGAGTGAATTTAATCTTAGAGCCTCAGGAAAGAATGCATACATAGTGAAAAGTTGAGATGTAGGTCTTATGATATTCTAAGCAAAGAGACTAGCTGAGCCACATTGGACCCAGCATTCTAATCTACAGAATTATGAGATAATTATTTTTTTTACTTTACAATATTGTATTGGTTTTCCCATACATCAACATGAATCTTCCATGGGTGTACACATGTTCCCCATCCTGAATCCCCCTGCCACCTCCCTCTCCATCCCATCCCTCTGGGTCATCCCAGTGCACCAGCCCTGAGCATCCTGTATCATGCATCAAGCCTGGTCTGGTGATTCATTTCACATATGATATTATACATGTTTCAATGTCATTCTCCCAAATCATCCCACCCTCACCCTCTTCTACAGAGTCCAAAAGACTGTCTCATTTGCTGTCTCACATACAGGGTTATCGTTACCATCTTTCTAATGTGTTTGAATACACAACTGTATTTGTGTTCATTTGTATGACAGTGATAGATAATGAGTAAATTAATTTTGTGATTTAAGTAGTAATATGCATTGACACATATTTTTCTAATATGATTAAATGATGTAATGGAATGGTTGTTGAACCTGGTAGAAAAAAAACAAAGGCTAATAACAGACTAATAATTTCATCCCTCACTTTCTGGCCACTACACCTATGGCAAATTGTGTATTTATAAGAATTTCCTAACCTACAAAAGAAAACTTGACTTGTTTATTTCACAGAGTCGATGGATTTTTTTTAGATTAAACATACATAATCTAGTCCTTGATATATTAGGTTGATGAAAATATAATTGTGGTTTTTGTATTACTAAATCTTGTCATTTGATGTAAGAATACATTCTTAAAGAAATGTGGTTATGTTATATATCATTTTATTGTGCATTTCTTGCTTTATGTTTTTTCTAATAAATGATTACTTACTGTTTACTTGATATGTATGTTAGGCTAGGGAAATGACGTTAGACAAAAACAAATTCGATCAATTTTCTTATTTGAGCTCAAAATGGGTCATAAAGCAGTGGAAACAACTTGCAACATCAATAATACATTTGGGCCAGGACCTGCTAATGAACCAGTGGTGGTTCGAGGAGTTTTGCAAAGGAAATGAGAGCCTTGAAGATGAGAAGCATCATGGCTGGCCATAGGAAGTTGACAAAGACCAACTGAGAGACATCTGATCCTTTTACAACTGATCCTTTTACAACTGCAGAAGTTGATGAAGAACTCACTGTTGACCATTCTATGGTCTTTTGGCATTTAAAGCAAATTGGAAAGGTGAAAAAAGTTCGATAAATGGGTGCCTCATGAGCTAACCAAATTTTTTAAAAAAATTGTTTTGAAACATTGTCCTCTCTTATTCTAGGCAACAGCAATGAACCATTTCTTGATCAGATTGTGATACGCGATGAAAAGTGGCTTTTATACAACAACCTGGAAAGACCAGCTCAGCGGCTAGACCTAAAAGAAGCTCTGAAACTCTTCCCAAAGCCAAACTTGCACTAAAGAAAAGGGCGATGGTCACTGTTTGGTGGTCTGCTGCCCGTCTGATCCACTACGCCTTTCTGAATCCCCGTGAAATCATTACATCTAAGAAGTATGTTCAGCAGATCAATGAGATGCACTGAAAACTGCCACGCCTGCAGCCAGCTCTGGTCAATAGAAAGGGCCCAATTCTTCTCCACAACAATGCCCGACAGAATGTCACACAACCAAAGCTTCATTGAACAAATTGGGCTACAAAGTCGATCTCTTGCCAACCGACTATCACTTCTTCAAGCAACTCTACACCCTTTTGCAGGGAAAATGCTTCTACAACCAGGAGGAGGCAGAAAATGCTTTCCAAGAGTTTGTTGAATCCCAAACCACAGATTTTCATGTTACAGAATAAACATTTTTCTCATTGACAAAAAAATGTGTTGATTGAAATGCTTTCTATTTTGATTAATAAAGATATGTTTGTAGCCAATGGGAATTTGCTGTATGACCCAGGGAACTCAAACCAGGGCTCTGTAACAACCTAAGATATGGGAATAGGAGGGAGTAGGGAGGGAAGTTCAAGAGGAAGGGGACATATGTATACTTATTGCTGATTCATGTTGATGTTTGACAGAAACCTATACAGTATCATAAAGAAATTATTGTTCAATTAAAATATATATAAATTTCTTTTTTAAAGATGTGTTTGAGCCTAGTTATAGTGATTTAAAATTCAAGGTCTGAAACAGGTATTACTTTTGCACCAATCTAATACAATAAGTGATCAGTTGTTGATAGTTAAATAAATGAAAAAATTAATCAGTAAATAAATGAAAAGTATCTATCTTGCCAAATGACCCAACTTATAGGAATATTCTGTTTGCTCTATCAAGATTGAGCAATTCTCTACCCCAATCAATGTCTGTCTTTGATATTTATAACAGACCTGCTCAACAGAAAGAGAACACTGCAGTTTTTAAAGCAGGACAAGAATTTCTTAAGAATATAACACAACCTAGATGTCCATCAGCAGATGAATGGATAAGAAAGCTGTGGTACATATACACAATGGAGTATTACTCAGCCGTAAAAAAGAATTCATTTGAATCAGTTCTGATGAGATGGATGAAACTGGAGCCGATTATACAGAGTGAAGTAAGCCAGAAAGAAAAACACCAATACAGTATACTAACACATATATATGGAATTTAGGAAGATGGCAATGACGACCCTGTATGCAAGACAGGGAAAGAGACACAGATGTGTATAACAGACCTTTGGACTCAGAGGGAGAGGGAGAGGGTGGGATGATTTGGGAGAATGACATTCTAACATGCATACTATCATGTAAGAATTGAATCGCCAGTCTATGTCTGATGCAGGATACAGCATGCTTGGGGCTGGTGCATGGGGATGACCCAGAGAGATGTTATGGGGAGGGAGGTGGGAGGGGGGTACATGTTTGGGAACGCATGTAAGAATTAAAGATATTAAAATTTTAAAAATTAAAAAATTAAAAAAAATAAAATGTTAACATTCAAAAAAAAAATAAATAAAAATAGAAATTGAAAAAAAAAGAATATAACACAAATTAAAATCTGAATTTATCTATTAGCCTTATAAAATTCACCTTATCATGAAACTAATAGTGATTTCAACATTTGTCATGCCTTCAGGAAATGTTTTCAAATGAGACTGTATCACCATTCTAACCATGCCAGGTTACCCTTTTAATTGCAAATATTTACCAAAATTCTGAAGGGATACAATGAATGCTAAAGTTTACCTTTCACTGGATTGCAGTTTCTTACTAAAAATTCATCCTTTCCCTCAACTAGCAATTATTTAGCTCCTAGTATTTACTAGGTGCTATTGTAGGTATTAGGGTCTGTAAAAAATAAAATATGCTTCTTGCCCCAGTAAAGATTATGTTTTAACTAGGAAGCCAAACACTTAAACAACTATTAATGTTTCCATTGTTAGAACAGTGCTCTATAGCACAAAGGAGGAGGAAATTAACTTTGTTGAGAGAATAGGGAAAATCTTACAGAAGAGTAGAAATTAGATTTAATTCTTGAGTATTTGCACTGCTATTCATTTGCATTTGCCAACTTGAAAGTGTTGTCTTGTATAATATAAATGTTAGATGGCTAACAATATATGAGACTTTTTGTCATAATATCTCCTCCTTATATCTGGGCTGGGAAAACTTTTCTCTAGAAAGTTAGCAAATATTTTAGACTTTGCAGCTGCATGGTCTCTGTCACAACTACTCAACTCTGCAGTCCCAGGGAAAGGGAAGCTACAATGTGTAAATAATAATATGTAAACAATTGGATGTGGCCATGTTCCAATAAAACTTTATTTATAAAAACTGGTAGCTAGTCACATTTTGTCTGCAAGCAGCAGATTACCAACCACTGTCTTAGATCAATAATATACACATAAAAATAATTGGCAAGTACTATTCTTTGTGCCAGGGCACATGAAGACACATAGAAAGAAAATGAATAGTTCAAACCTTCAAAAATTTACTAATATACAATATTCATGTTAAAGGAATTCTACAAAGATTTAAGTTTATAATTTTAGCCTCAGAGTCTAAGTAACCAAACTGAAAAAGATTGAGGGCAGGAGGAGAAGGGGGCGATAGAGGATGAGATGGTTGGATGGCATCACTGACTCAATGGACATGGGTGTGGGTGGACTCCAGGAGTTGGTAATGGACAGGGAGGCCTGGTGTGCTGTGGTTCATGGGGTTGCAAACAGTCGGACACAACTGAGCGACTGAACTGAACTGAACTGAACCAAATTGAATTAGGAAACCATACTTAATCTTATTTCATCTAATTCTGATATATTGCCTCAGATATTAACTAACATATTAGGGATTGTTGGCTTTTTTGTCTACTTCAATGAATCTACATCTGTTCTAGAGACTTCAGTTTCTCTTGGTTACAGGGAAAATTTCATACCCTTTTATTGAGTCATAACACCCCGGTTAATCAAGTTAGGCACAGTTTTAGATAAGATTGTGTTTCTAGATTAGAATGGAAGCAGGGATGAGAAAGAAGATTCAAAAGGAATTTCATTTTTATGGGTAGTCAGATTTGGTAAAGGAAGGAAAAGTTTGCCTTAGAGGGACCGAAGAAGGCTGGAGATGCAGGTCACCAGTCAGTAAGGTGTGGAGGCCTAGAGTGCCAGGGTCCAGCAGACTCCAGGTTAAACTTTACACGCTGGGGAACATTTCAGTGTATAATACTAACGCTATCTTTTTTTTTAATTGAAATATAATTGCTTTACAGTGTTGTGTTAGTCTCTGCAACACAATGAAGTGAATCAGCTATGTGTGTACATATATCTTCTCCCTCTTGGACCTCCCTCCCCGCCCCCCACCCCACCCCTCTAGGCCATCACAGAGCACCGAGTTGAGCTCCCTGGGCCATACAGCAGCTTCCCACTAGTTATCTGTCCTACACATGGTAGTGTATGTCAATCCCAGTCTCCCAATCTGTCCCACCCTCCCTTTCCCCCTCCACCTTGTGTCCATATCATGTTGTGAAATCCAGAAAAAATGGTATAGATAAACCTATTTCCAGGACAGGAAGAGACACTAACACTACCCTAAGGTCATGATTCCATGTCTGTAATTTAATGCCTATCGTAGGGATGGGGTTGTTAGAGAAATTAATAGATGTGAGGAACTTGAAAAGCAGAGCAGTTGTCTAGGCTTCAAATTTGAGAATCGGGGCATTGAGGAATATAAAGAATTTAATGAAAAAGAAAGCATGCTAAATTTGAGAAGAACAAAGAGTCTGGCCCTATCAGTGTAGAAGCTTCCCATTGGAAAACACTGAGAAATAAGATGAAAAATTGGACACATTGAAGTTGTGAGACATTTGCAAGAAGAACCTTGGCTTAAAAACATTACAGACGCACAATGAAGTACTTCAGCAGAAAAGTGACATGTTGCTTGAGAGATACTTATTTGGTGTCATAATTGGAGATGGGTTGTGGTGTAGCAACAATCTTCCTGAAATCCAGTCAGCAACTTTGCTGAGTGGAATGAAAATGAACCTGGATTTAGAAGATGTCAGTGGGAACAGTGAGAAATTTTTAATTTTTGACACAGTGAGAAAAGGAGAGAGATGTGTCACAGAGAACTCCTAGGTTCTGAGTGAAACTGATTTTAAAAATGGTAATATCTTTAGAAAAGACAAGGAAATTGAGGGGCAAACCTAATTTGGAGCATAGAAGGCAGATTCACCTGAAAAGATGTCTAGAGGAAGAACTTTTTATTAACTTTCAATCTGGTGCAAATGTGCAAGAGACTTTTTTTAATAGAGAAGTAACCTTGGTGATGGGCTGGGGTAGGGGGGATGCACTGACTTTCCAAGCAGCCTCTCTATCCAACATCAAGCACATTTGGTTACGAAAGGTGATTTGGTAATACATGGTTAGAGCTCAGGCTTGACAAACCCACTTCACACAGACTGCTGTTAGCAGGATGTGGACCAAATATTGCTTCAGGGGACAGAAATGCTAGTGTGGAGTGGGGGGAGTGCTGTGCAGCCAAATCTCAGCGTGAACTTACTCAGATCTTCCAGCTATCCAGATACAACAAGCTGTATTGTTTGTTATCTGAGTAAATATTTAAATAAATATCTGTGTCTCAGTGTTTTCATCATGATATACAATTCATAATCGTTTAATGCCCACTATTAAAGGGAGCATGGTGATTAATTGTTAAATTCTATATACAATATATATAGTTGGATGTTCTGGATCTTTGTTGCAGTGCACAAGCTACTCTCTAGCTGCAGTGCACAGGCTTCTCATTATGATGGCGTCTCTTGTTAAAGAGCAGGGACTCTAGGCACATGGGCTTCCGTAGTTGCAGCTTGTAGGCTCTAGAGCTCAGGCTCAGTACTTATGGAGCTCAGGCTTAGTTGCCCCATTGTTCAGTCACTCAGTCACACCCGACTCTTTGCAACCCTGTGGACTGCAGCATGCTAAACTTCCCTGTCCTTTACTATCTCCTGGAGTTTGCTCAAAGTCATATCCATTGAGTTGGTGATGCCATCCAAACATCACATCTTCTGCCACTCCCTTCTCCTCCTGCCTTCAATCTTTCCCAGCATCAGGGTCTTTTCCAATTAGTCAGCTCTTTGCATCAGGTAGCCAAAATATTGGAGCTTCAGCTTCAGCATCAGTCCTTCCAATGAATATTCCGGGCTGGTTTGATCTCTTTGCTATCCAAGGGACTCTCAAGAGTCTTCTCCAGCACCACAATTCAAAAGCATCAATTCTTAGGTGCTCAGACTTCTTTATGGTCCAACTCTCATATCTGTACATGACTACTGGAAAAACTATACCTTTGATTATACAGACTTTTGTTTGCAAAGTGATGTCTCTGCTTTTTAATATGCTGTCTAGGTTTGTCATAGCTTTTCTTCCAAGGAGCAAGTGTCTTTTAATTTCATGGCTGTAGTCACTGTCCACAGTGATTCTGGAGCCCAGGAAAATAAAATCTGCCACTGTTTCCACTTTTTACCCATCTATTTGCCATGAAATGATGGGGCTGGTTGCTATGATCTTATGTTTTTTTGAATGTTGAGTTTAAGACAGCTTTTTCACTCTTCTCTTTCACCTTATTCAAGATGCTCTTTAGTTGCTCTTTGCTTTCTGCCATTACAGTGGTATCACGTGCATGTGGAATTTTCTCAGACCAGGAAACAAACCCACGTCCACTGCATTGACTGGTGGATTCTTAACCACTGGACCATGAGGGAAGTCCAGTTATTAATTTTATGCATACTTATTAAGAAAAATTATATAAAAATGTAAAGGTCCCATGTATAGATTAAGGCATAAGAACGGACATTTTCTAAAGTGTGAAGGCTAGAATCATATATTTGGGTAACCATGGAATTTGAAACTATGCCCTAGAAGAGGGTGAATTCTTTAAGTTGTAGAGAGAGGAGCAGAGGAGTGGGGACTGAACACTGGAAATGGTTTCACTGAAGTGTTCTCTAAATGAAACCTGTATTCAAGGGAAATCATAAGAGGAAGTTCTGATACAAAGAACAAAAGTTACCAGGAAAAAAAAAAAAGACAATTTAAATGTACTGAATGGAGTCTGTAAAACTTAAATAAGATTACATGATTATTACCTATAAAAGTGAACTGTTTTTTCACTGAAAATTATTTTCTAATGATTTTAATTACTTGAGCAACATTTAGTGAAATCGAGTTAGAAATCAACTACACATATCTCTAGGTGTCTTACTATCCTGGTATCATAAACTTTTTGAGGCAATAATAAATTTTCTGAATGATACTCTTTAAATCTTTATTAATAGGATTAACTGAATAAAAGGAATACTGTCTTAATGAGAGAGGAAGAGAAGATGGAGACAGCTAAAGAGTAGAGAGGTTGAGACTAAGAATCTCAGGGAAGAAGTCAGGAAGCCATAGACTCATCCCAACCAATTTGGTGTTGCTTCTACACTTCTCTGCCATATTTATTCTGCTCAGATTTTTCCTGGATTTACATCCTGCCACAGAAGACACTTGAATTTACATTTGCCTCATTTAACAGACTATCCAGCTGTGCTCCAAACAGATGTATGTTTGTTCCATAGGCAGACTGGATGTTAAAACATGTATTGGTGGTGCTGCTTTGTCTAAAGTCATTATTTTTGGAACAAAATTATCTGTTGAAAATACCTTTTGCTAAAAATAAATATATTTTGTCAAGTTGTACATTTTCCCAAACTGACTTAAAAGAGAATTGACTTTATCTTTCATAAAACCAGCATCCATGGTTGAGAGAACTGGCTCCTCAACGGTCCCAGTGAACATAAAATATGCATGCTGTCAGCCACCCATATGTTTCCTTTCTCTTGAACTTGAACAGAATCTATGTTGTCATATTTTATCATGACAATTCTCACTTCAGTCAGAAGCCAAAGCTTCTCTGAAAACATTGAAAGAACAAATGGAAAAATATGAACAAATTTATTTACTAAAATAAAAAGAAAGTACAGTTAAAAGCTGTAAAATGCTAGAAGGTGGAAATAGTTTTTATTAGATTGATTTGCTAAGGAAGTGGAGGGTGTGGAGAGAGAAAAGATGTTATATTGCTGTAAGAAAATGAATGGTTAAAGAGCAAAAATTAAATTAAAAAGGGAAGTTGGGAACAACAGGGAAATTTTTGTACATACCTGTGAAATAAAATAAAAATAAAGGGGAGGAAAAAACTTGTTGATTTGATGAAGAGCCAGTAGTAAGGCAAAGTTTAAGGTGTAATAGAAAAGGAAAAAGGAGAATGTTTAATGGATTTAGGTCCAGAGTAATGAAGAGAGTAGGCAGATGTCTAAACTTTAAAAAGGAAAATGTCTCTTTTTGTTTTGAGATGAAGAAGGTAGAGTAATCAATGGTAATGACACTGGGGAATTTTGAAATGGAAGGGAAAACTTTTTTGTTGTTGTTTTTTTAACTGTTGCAGCATGTGGTATCTAGCTCCCAGACCAGGGATCAAAACCAGGCCCCCTGAACTGGAAGTGCAGAGTCTTAACCACTAGCCCACCAGGGAAGTCTGGGGAATTTTTAAGAGTTCAAATCAAATTGCTTCTCTCTCTTCTTATAGGAGTAAGAAGCGAGGCCATGATGGAAAATGGGATTGGCCCTTTGAGGAGAGTGAAAAACAAACCAAGTAAACATTATAGAGTGTGGTATAGAAATACTGCAGAAAATTTCACAAATGACTATTGAGAAGAATGGTTGTTTACCTGAGATCAGATATAGACGTGGTAGCCAATAGACTACAGGAATAGAAGGGATCAGAGGAAACACAGACATAGAGCACAGTTAGTGGGAGGGAAGGCGTAGCAAATGTCAAAAGAGGTAAGTCTTCACAGAGAACGGTCAAGGTCCCTCAGAGCACTGAGAGAGGGACATGAGTGAGGGACACTGAGAGAGAAGGAAAATACAAGTTATCGCAATTGAAGGATTTGAGGAAATGTCAGTTTACATAAACATTCTAACTGGAGCAGTGGAGACTGAATGTGAGTGCGCGTGCCCATCCACCTGTGCCCTTTACAAGGACATGAAGGCCCCCACTTCTGATCTTAGTGCTTTCTCCGGGCTAAAGGTATACAAGCTCCTCAGAAGTTTATTCACTTGTGTGTGTTACCTTGGTTTGTTGTTTATCTGCACCTCTGTGCTTTAGACCTTGGAATGTATCTGCTCATTCATTCTGGATGATCTGGTCCTTATTCCAGTATCTCTTTCTGCTAAGTAGCTCTCTCCCTTCCCCAGCCTCTAGCTGACATGCAGAGAATAATAGCATTGGTGTGATGCTACAGTATCCTAGAAAGATGACAGGAGATAGATGATAGAAACAGTTGATAAGAACCAAAAGTATTCAAGAAATATAGAGGCTTTCTCTAGAGATGAGCAGAAGCTGGTTTTAAAGAATGACTAGCAAAAACAAATTAGCATGGACTTAAATGGAGAATGGTAAAAGAGTATAGAAACTTAGGTTGTGTTCAAATTATGTTGTCCTCTCCTGGCGTCTGAAAATACATGCAAATTTCCACATATATCTCTTCTTATATAGTCAAAACTTTAGTACATAGTCCTTCCACTTTAAACAAGAGTCGCATTGTCTCTCATCAAGATAAACAGAATCTGGAAAACTATTTAAAGGTAAATATACATCAAACTTATTAATAAAGTAATAATCTTGGATGAAATTAAAATGAACTTGTTCATTAAAATGAACAAGCAGGGATTTCCCTGGCAGTCCAATGATTAAGACTCTGCACTTCAAATGCAGGGTGAGCAGGTTTGACCCCTGCTCTGGAAACTAAGATCTCACAAGCCAAGGGGTGTGGACAAAAAAAGAGAGAGAGAAAGAAATAAATAGTTACAAGCTTTGTAAAGGTGTTCAAAAAGTTTTTTGTGTTTTATTTTTCTTTAAGGAACAAGCAAATTCTATATCCACTTATACAGAGGCTCCACATCATCCTTTCTGAAATCTTTATCTAATTATTTCCCTGCCCTCCTTCAAAGATCTCCAACACTCCATGGCTTATAAGAGTCAGCCCCCTTAGAGAGTGCAGAGTAACTCATATCCCAGTGTCTCAAGACAGCCCCATTGGTAACAACTGTATTGTCATAATTACTGATAGCTTCCTCCTCACTCTAAAAGGCATACCAGGTAAGAAAATAAATCACATGATCACCACACATTTGAAGATTTTGATATCTTTTTCCAGTCCACCTTTTCAACCTCATATGCTGATATTCTTCAAAAGTCCTTCAGATATAGCAACTATTTTGTAACTTCTGAACACACTTAGTACTTCCACATTTGTATTCCTTTTAATGCACAATGTGCACTCTTTCTACTGCCCTAGTGCTTCTTTCCAACCCTTAACCCTATTTTTATTTATCTATCCAATGAATGACAACTTACTCTTCAAATCCTGGGTCAGCTGATACCTTCACTGGAAGAGCTTCTCAAAGCTTTAGTTGAAAGGGTCAGAAACCAGATGTCATTCTTGACCTTTCTGTCTCACTCATCCTTCCCTTTTTCACTCCACCAAAAAAATCTTTTAAATTTTATCTTTATTTATGAGGGTGCAAGTCCTGACACCCTTGCCTCAATCAAAACAGCTATGAATAACTAAGTTAGCTTGCTATAGCTGCAGTAACAAAGTACTAGAAACTAAATGGCACAAATAGGGGAAATATATTCTCACAAGTATGTGGTCAAGATGTGAAAGGTAGGTTCTTTCCGAAGTCTTTGAGGAAGAATCTGTTTCATGCTTCTAGTGGTTTGCCAGAAATCTTTGGGGTCCTTTGGTTACTTCTGCATCACGTGATCTCCGCCTTCATCTTCATAACTTTCTCCTTATGGGCATATTTGTATCCAGCTTTTCCCTTTTTATAGACATGAGTAATATGGGATTATAAACCTTCCCCCAAGGCTTTCCCAATGGATCAACAGTAAAAACTCCTCCTGCAATGCAGGAGATGCAGGTTCAATCCTTGGGTTGGGAAGATCCCCTGGGGAAGGACATGGCAACCCATTCCAGTATTCTTGCTGGGAAAATACCATGGACAGAGGAGCCTGGCAGTTTACAGTCCATGGGGTCACAAAGAATTAGATATGACTGAAGTGACTGAGCATGCACACCATTCTAGTATGACCTCATCTTTAGCTAATTACAAATGCAGGGATGCTATTTTTGATTAGAGTCACACCCTGAGGTACTATCAGGGTTAGGACATCAACATATACATATGGGGGATACAATCCAACCCATAATATCATCCTAATACTAATTACTAATTACTCCTTCCTAATATGACAAATCTAGTCTTCCCTAGTGGCTCAGTGGTAAAGAATCTGCCTTCAGTGCAGGAAAAGCAGGAGACATGGGTTCGATCCCTGGGTTGGGAAGATCGCCCGGAGGAAGAAATGACACTCCATTCCGGTATTCTTGCCTGGAAAATCCCAAAGACAGAGGAGACTGGTGGGCTACAGCCCTTGTGGTTGCAAAGAGTTGGACATGACTGAAGTGACTGAGCATGCATCCATGCAAAATGACAAATCTATATCTTAGTATTTGTTTCCCAAAAATACAACATGTCAAATCACCACCAATGTAATGATGTTTGTGGAACATAAAATACTATATAGATACTGTATCAACTACAAACATAAATACTGTATCAAATAAAATATAAATATTGATAAAAATATCAAATGAAAATACTGCATCAAATACATAATTTTATTTTTAGGCTCTCAGTAAAAATTTACCAGATATCTGCAATACTCCAGGAATTGTCTTAATATTTAGAGAAATCAATGGACAACAAATAGATAAGGCCTTTACTAACAGTTTACATTTTAGTGAGTAAAAGACAATAAACCAGTATACTAATTAATTATAATAAGTCTTGCACCAAATTGAAATAAAGTGATGTATTAGTAAATGATTGGATGGTTACATTATACTAAAATAGTAATTAGCTTTTTCTAAGTAGTATTAAATACATCATTAGAAAATAATAATTATTAGCAGTTAATATAAATCAGTAATTAGTCTTGCTGAATTACTTTCTTCTAAGGTGATATTTAAACCTGGATTCTAAAGAGCAAGAAGGAGCCAGCAAGGCAAAAGGAGCTTTTATAGAGAGACGGGCTACAGTAAAGGCTTGCCAATAGAATGAGCTTGTCACGTATAAGGAAGAAAAATAAA
Organism: Ovis canadensis; assembly: GCF_042477335.2. Lineage (NCBI taxonomy): Eukaryota > Metazoa > Chordata > Mammalia > Artiodactyla > Bovidae > Ovis > Ovis canadensis. Next base: position 28,558,947 of record NC_091269.1, on the reverse strand, counting down.
GCCTGTGTTTCTGGAGAGTGATTGGGGGAGAGACAAAGTAGACAAGCTGAGGCTGGAGAGAAATGAAAGACTCATCTCATGTGAGCATCAATTAGCAGGTTAAAGAAATCAGATACTAATCTAAATATGATATTGGGAGTATTGAAGTTTCAGCTTAGCATCAATCCTTCCAGTGAATATTCAGGACTGTTTTCCTTTAGGATGGACTGGTTGGATCTCCTTGTAGTCCAAGGGACTCTCAAGAGTCTTCTCCAACATCACAGTTAGAAAATTAAATTCTTCGGCTCTCAGCTTTCTTTATAGTCCAACTCTCACATCCATACACGACTACTGGAAAAACCATAGCTTTGACTAGACCGACCTTTGTTGGCAATCCTCAAGGAAATCAATCCTGAATATTCATTTGAAGGACTAATGCTAAAGCTGAAACTTCAATATTTTGGCCACCTGATGCAAAGAACTGACTCACTGGAAAAGACTCTGATGATGGGAAAGATTGAAGGCAGAAGGAGAAGGGGATAACAGAGGATAAGATGATGGGATGGCATCACCGGCTTGATGGACATGAGTTTGAGCAAGCTCCAGGAGTTGGTGATGCACAGGGAAGCCTGGCATGCTGCAGTCCATGGAGTCACAAAGTGTTGGACACAACTGAGCAACTGAACTCACTGAGCTGGGAGTAATATAGTCTGCCTTACTTTTATAAATAATAATGGGTTAATGACAAGTGTTGCAAAAATGGAAACAGGAAAACCTGTGGAAGCCTTTTTGCAATAACCTAGCCTAGTAATCATGCTGTTCTTTCCTGGATGATATCGATGGATGGAGAGATGTAAGTGGATCCACTTACAAAAAGTTTCAAAGCTACACTTAACAGGAGTCAGTATGACTTGCTGATAGATTGAATGTAGGGGTGAGGAAATGAGATGAATTGAGATTAATTCATTAACTGATCAATTTGGTGGGTAGTGGTACCAATTACTGACTTGAAGACCAGTGGAAACGCAGGATCTTTGGGAATGGATTAAGAATTCTTCATTGGCTATAGCATGTTACAGATATAAATTGGATAGCAAAATAAATACATTAAGTGTGAGTGTTTGATATATGAGTCCAGAGTTCTGGGAAGTGGTCTTGGCTGGAGATATAGGTTTGGGAGGTATTTGTATATTAAAAAAGTACTTAAAGCCTTGCATTTGGAATGAGATCACCTACAAAGGGAATATAGTGAGAGAAGCCCTCAGGCACTCCAGGATTTAGAGGATAATTGTTCATAAAATTAAAACATCAAAAATGAATTTGCCAACCCGTAAGGTCTTTGACAATGTCTGAAGAGTGCTGGAGATGAAAGTTCTATCAAATGGGATGGAAGACAGAAATTGAAAAAGAGAAAGCAAAGAAGGTATAAACTCCAAGTTTTAAATGGTATGAGAATGGAGTGGTAGTTAAAAAGGAATGTAGGAGGGTCAAAGGGCATCACTGATGGCATTGATGTCTACTAGATTACTACCTCTTCTATAGAAGAAGCAACAATTTCAGGATGAACTTTTTTACAGTGTGAAAATAGGTATTCTTTATCTGTCATAGCTGATGCATTTATATGGAATTTCAGGTTTTAGAATTTTTATTTCTGAAATTTACCCATTGACAGGTTTTAAATTTCTCTGTCACCATGGTGACAGTTATAAACACAAGACCTTAGTATCTAACTTGAGTTTCCACACCCAATTTCTCTCCTTATTAGAAGGCATGTACAAGTTAGCATCCTGCCAGGAAACAGAAGGCACACAGAAACGGGAGTCTCTTTGAAGAAGTTTGAATGCTGTTAGAAGCCTGGGTGATAGAGAGGCAAAAGGGCAAAGCAAGTATTCTTTGATAGTTTTTGTTGTTGTTCTTTATGACAAGAGACATAAAAGAATGGAAGTATGTTTATATACTAATAGTAATGATCTAATGAAAGAGGAGAAATTGTTAGGAGGGAGAAATAAAAATTTCAGAAGTAGGATTCCTGATAAGTTGAGCAAGAACAGAGCACAAGTGAAGGAGTTTGTATTTTATAGAAACAAGGATACTTCATCCGTAATGCGGCCAATTAAGCACCAAGCTGTTTCTCCTTTCTGAGCACACAACTGTATTTTCTGTTTGTCTTGAGTATAGATAGGGCCATATGACTAGTTTCCACAAAAGGATCATAGCAATAAATAAAATACTGCATCTGAACTAAAGCAGTTAAGTCTGCTCTATCATTTCTCTCTTGCCTCTGTGGTGACCACAGAGGCCATGTGTTGAAAATGGTCTCCAGCAGGAATGTGACCTGAATCTCTAAAGGACTGCTGGAAGGAAAGCTGCCCAGGAAAGCCACAGTGGAAGGGTGCCGTTGGACTTACTTTGCATGATAACATGATACATAGCCTTTCACATGGGAAATGATTGCAAGGCTGGAGTTCTTTCTCTTATTTGTCAAGCTACGTTAGTAAATACGCAAAGGATAAAACAGAAGGTATACTTAGGGATACATATGTCTTGGTAGCCCTCATAGACAGCAGATGGGGACAGTTACTAAATCTGTGTCATTGAAAAAAATGAAGCAAGTTTAATAAGTCAAGAAAGCTTCAAAGGAGAGCTGGTATTGGATGTTTGAGGAGGAGGAGAGTAGTATAAATATAATGAATGAGAAAGTGAACATACTGGAGTTTGGTAGGATTACCAGGTAGTGGAAAAGTTATATTTGAAATTTGAGTTCACAAGTTGAAAGTCTCTAACATTGCTTGTAAGACAACCTACTTTGAAGCATTAAAATAAATGAATAAACACAAGCTTGTCTTAGAATTTCTGGCTGCTCAGTTGTAAAGAATCCACTGGTGATGCAGGAGACCGGGGTTGGGAAGATGCCCTGGAGAAGGAAATGGCAACCTATTCCAGTATTCTTGCCTGGGAAATCCCATGAACAGAGATGACTGGCAGGCTATGGTACACAGGGTCACAAAGAGTTGGACACAGCAACTACAAAGAATACAGGCTTCATTTAGTTACACGTTGATGAAAAAAGAAGATACTATAAGATGAAAGGATGGGATAACTCAGGTGGACCAAAGGAAAGGTCAAGAAAGACAGATCAGGGGACACTGGCCTTTGTTGTTATAAATAGCCTTGGGGGAACACAAGGGAATCTCAAAGGAGAGAAAGTGGTGCAGCAAATTTGAAATATCTGCTGAAGACCTTATCTCCTCCAGGCATTTTCTGTGCTCAGTTGCTTCCCTCATATTAAGCCTGCCAAACACCACTTTGCTCTTCATTGCTAATTAACTTTCTATATAACAAACTTTCCCAAGATATTCTAATAACTCCTTGATTGACAGAGATGATATAGAAAATTTCTTTGTGTTTTTCAGTAACAACAATTCTATCCTGAAGAAGTACTCAAAAACACTTTCTTGGGAGAACATTTCTTGGGGGAATTATAGCATCTCCAGTTTGCTGAATAATGCCACATGTCAGTGGTTCCCTGAGTAGGTTACAAATATCACTCTACATAATCTTGCCTGTAAACCTGTGAAGTTAGTATTGATTTTCATGTCCTCATTTTAAACACGAGAAAAGGAGGGCTTACTGGGGTTAAGAGATTTGTCCAGTGATAAATATTAGAAATTGGTAGAATGAGATTCCACCCCCTACAACTGATGATAGAACCAGGTGATTTTCCAAGTTTAATATGGATGCACCAACCCATGTTCCACCAGTTCTTAAATAGCTCAAGCCCAGATCAACTCAACTCTCAATTTTGTGGTTCCAGATTCTATTTCATCTCTCACTTTAGCTCTCTTTGAGCAATCTGGGCATTTTTAAAAGTGGAGAAATGAGTGGGGGGAAAAAAATAAAGCTCACTAACTCTTGATTGAGGGCTTTTTGGTAAGAGACTCAGCACTTAATTTTTCATTATGTTACTACTCTGAGGCCAGTAAAGAGGCTGAGGGCAGCGGGAGGCATGCAGGAAAAATTGTGCTTCCATTGGCATCTCCACAAAAATAAATGAAACTTTAACCTTGAAAAAAAATCATTAAAAAGCACAGAAGATGCTGATACTAGTCTTATCTCCCTATTTCATTCTCCTAGCAAGCTCCTCTAAAATTTAAAAAAGAAAAACTGCTTATGAAAGTTTTTTTTAATAAGGAAGCTATGTTTAATCTATGTGGGCTTAGTTTTTAGTCAAAATACATTTAAGTCTCCTACTCAATCATCTTCTCACTGCTTAAAAGCAATTAATTTTGTTATGTCAATTTTAATGTAAAATAATTTGCTCTAGAATGATTTTGTTTCTTGAAAATTAGCTAGAAAATCAGGTGTACTGAGCCCACCTGCATGTCCTCTGTCAAGCATACTTCAATAAAGTGAAGATTTCAAGGATTTTTGGAGAACAAAGTTTGCCAAAATTAAAATTGACATTATGACCTTAATAATCACCTGTGTAAATAATTCACAAAGAAAAACAATGGCACTATTAAATGTTTCCTCTACTTCTGACACCCTCTCCTATCAAATATTTTAATCTTGAAAGGGCTAAGATTTCAATATTACCTTTCCTATTCTGTCTTCCATATCTATAATTCTTTTCATCCATTCATGTCCTCTGATGTACAGTTTTTAGAAACTGAACTATAGCTGATTTATAATATTGTATTAGTTTCAGGTATATAGCACAGTGATTCAGATGTATATATATATGTGCATATACATATTCAGATATATATTTATATATGATTCAGATTCTTTTCCTTCATAGGTTATTACAAAATACTGAGTATAGTTTGCCTGTGCTATACAGTAGGTCCTTGGTGGTATTCTATTTTACATAGAAATATATGTTAATACTAACCTCCTAATTTATTTCTCCCCTGGTTGTTTTACATTTACCAAGTTAATTTTTGTGACTGGTATAAGGTAAGGATCCAATTTTATTCTGGTGTGTGTGGCTATCAGCTTTTCTCAGCACCATTTATTGAAGAGATTATCTTTTCCCAATTAAGCATTCTTGGCTCTTTTACCAAATATCAGTTGAACATCGATGTGTGGATTTATGAGTGGGGTCTTGCATCCGTTTCTTTGGTCTCTGTGTCTGTTTTCATGCCAGCAACATGCTGCTTTGATTGCTATAGCTTTGTAATATAGTGTGAAATTGGGAAGTGTGATAACTCCTACTCTGTTCTTTCTTGAGATTGCTCTGGTAATTTGGAGTCTTTTTTGGTTCCAAGTGCTTCTCAGGCGTCTCAGCAGTAAAGGGTCCATCCTGCAGGAGGCACAGGAGATGTGTGTTCAATCCCTGGGTTAGGAAGATCCTCTGAAGAAGGACATGGCAATCCACTCCCGTATTCTTGCCTGGAGAATACCATGGACAGAGGAGCCTGGCAGGCTATAGTCCATGGAGTCGCAAAGATGACATAACTAAAGTGACTTAGCACACATGCACAAAAATAGTTCAAGGTCGAAAAACTCTGGGGTATCAGTAATGGAACACCATAATCTCAGCTTCCCAAGGTAGATCTTCACTTGCTGCCTTGTCTCTCATCATTCCTTTCCCAAGCATCCCATGCTTCTTTAAAAATAAACTGTTTCCTGACTCAATGTGTCTCTTATGACTTTCTTTCTGTTTGCATGCCATCTGTAGCATTTCAGATTTCCTTCAAAGCCTGCCTAATAATCCACCAGTTCCTTTCTTCCTTACCCAATTCCTCTCAATGAATAGGGAAGGAAGGCAATTAACTTGTAACTGGAAAAGTGAATGTTTGGTAAACAAATATTTGCTAAGTCACGCAGAGACAATGGAACACAGACAATGGAACACTCTGAGCTTCTCTCACCACACATAGCCCACATTCTTTGTAGATATGTCTGGTAATATATATGGTAGGCCCTCTTTCTAAATTCTTCTGAGGCAGTTAGGGGGAAAGGCAGAGTTTCTTCCTTAGTGATTTGGGTCTTGATTGTTTTCAGCTTGAAAAAATCTGCTTTCCAAAGAGACAATTTGGGGTGGCAAATTTTGCTCCATTATCAGTGGCATTAATTACATTCATAATCCTATGTATCCATTACCACCGTCTATGTCCAAAACTTTGTCATTATTCTCAACACACATAAACTCAGTATTCATTAAATAATAATTAGTTTTTCTTTCCTTACAGGCTTTGATAATCTTATTCTGCTCTCTATGAATTTTCCTATTCTGCAGGCCTCGTGTAAGTGAAATTATTTACATTTGTCAGTTTATGTCTGGCTTATTTCACTTGTTTAGTTGCTAGGTTGTGTATGACTCTTTTTTGACCCTGTGGACTCTAGTCTGCAAGGCTCCTCTATTCAAGGGATTTCCCAGGCAAGAATATTGGAGAGGGTTGCCATTTCCTTCTCCAGGGGATCTTCCCAACCCAAGGATCAAACCTACGTCTCCTGCAATGGCGGGCAGATTCTTTACCACTGACTCACCAGGGAAGTTCTTATTTCACTTAGTGTAATGTTTTCAGGTTTCATCTTTATTGTAGCATATGTCAAAGTTTTTTTCCTTTTTATAACTTAATAGTAGTATATTGTATGTATATGCTACAATTTGTTTATCCATTCATCTGTTGATGAACACACAGGGCCCACATTTGGCTGTTGTGAACATTACTGCAGTGAACATGATTGTACAAATATTTGTTCTAGTTTATGTTTCAATTATTTTGGATATGGAAGAAGCACAAGCTGGAATCAAGATTGCTGGGAGAAATATCAATAACCTCAGATATGCAGACGACACTACCCTTATGGCAGAAAGTGAAGAGGAACTAAAAAGCCTCTTGATGAAAGTGGAAGAGGAGAGTGAAGAAGTTGGCTTAAAGCTCAACGTTCAGAAAACTACGATCACGGCATCTGGTCCCATCACTTCATGGAAATAGATGGGGAAACAGTGGAAATAGTGTCAGAATTTATTTTGGGGAGCTCCAAAATCACTGCAGATGGTGACTGCAGCCATAAAATTAAAAGACACTTACTCCTTAGAAGGAAAGTTATGACCACCCTAGATAGCATATTCAAAAGCAGAGACATTACTTTGCCAACAAAGGCCCATCTAGTCAAGGCTATGGCTTTTCCAGTGGTCATGCATGGATGTGAGAGTTGGACTGTGAAGAAAGCTGAGCCCCGAAGAATTGATGCTTTTGAACTGTGGTGTTGGAGAAGATTCTTGAGAGTCCCTTGGACTGAAAGGATATCCAACCAGTCCATCCTAAAGGAGATCAGTCCAGGGTGTTCATTGGAAGGACTGATCTTGAAGCTGAAACTCTAATACTTTGGCCACCTCATGCAAAGAGTTGACTATTGGAAAAGACTGATGCTGGGAAGGACTGGGGGCAGGAGGAGAAGGGAATGACAGAGGATGAGATGGCTGGATGGCATCACCAACTCGATGGACATGAGTTTGGGTGAATTCCAGGAGTTGGTGATGGACAGGGAGTCCTGGCGTGCTGCAATTCATGGGGTCACAGAGAGTCGGACATGACTGAGTCACTGAACTGAACTGAACTTGAACTGATACCTATATTGATGAAAAGTTAATCAATCAATCTAAGAAAGAAATGGAAACTTTTATTTGAGCTAAATTTGAAGATTATAATCCAGGAAATGCCTCTCAGGATGCTATGAGAACCCATTAGAAGTCAAGGCACAGTTACGTGAGTCTTTTAAGCAGGGGAGTTGTACATTAAACGATGCGTTATTGACAGCTTACATAATCCAGATCTAAGCCTCGAGTGACCCCTTACAAAATCAGGAAGGAATGCTATTTTTTTTTAATTATTAAAATGTTTGACTGCACTGGGTCTTTATTGCTGCATGTGGGCTTTCTCTAGTGGTGAGCGTCTGGGGCTGCTCTTTAGTTGCAGAGTGTAGGCTTCTCAGTGGGGTTGCTTCTCATATTATAGATCATGGGTTCTAGGGAATGCGGGCTTCAGTATTTATGTACGGGCTCAAGTGCCCTGTGGCATGTGGAATCTTCCTGGTGCAGGGATTGAGCCCGTGTCCCCTGTATTGGCAGGCAGATTCAGGAATGTTATTTGTAAGGAGCTACCTTATTGATTCCAGGAAAACATTGATCTTTATAATTGAGCAGGTGTCTCTGCAGTGGAAGGTTTGGTCCGCACATAATGCAGATACACAATGCAGTCAGGGGAGAAAAGAGGCCAAAGGGCAGAGAAGATTTTTTTGCTTAAATTTTTCTTCTCTTGTTATAAAATATGAATTTTATTTCACACCTAGGAGTATAGGAGTATATTGCTGAGTCAATATGGTAGTTTGATGTTTAACATTTAAAGAAACTGCCAAACTGTTTTCCATAGTGGATACACCATTTTACAAGTGAAAACAAAAAATTTAAAACATTTTTTCTAATTAATACATGTGTTTCAAACTCAAAGTTTGCTTTCTTGTACTGATTGTTTACAACATTCTTAGAATCATGAAAATATGTTATTTGATTTAGCGTCCTGTTCTCAAAGAGGATTGGTAACAAATATATCTTTTAAAGTGTTAATATGCTGATAGTTTATGATTTTATTGATAATAACATGGAGGTAACTAATCCCAAATTAGCTAAAGTAACTACATAAAATGCATGTTTAATAAACTATATGATGTATGGATAATGAATACATAAAATGGCATAAACATATCCAATGACTCAAAACAAATAAACAATCTGAATAGTGGATGTGTCTTGAAAAAGATATTGTTGAAAGCCACAAAACTCCATTTAACTTTTGCTGTATCAGTTCAGTTCAGTTCAGTCGCTCAGTTCAGTCATGTCTGACTCTTTGCGACCCCATGAATCGCAGCACACCAGGCCTCCCTGTCCATCACCAACTCCTGGAATTTACCCAAACCCATGTCCATCAAGTTGGTGATGCCATCTAGCCATCTCATCCTCTGTCGTCCCCTTCTCCTCCTGCCCCCAATCCTTCCCAGCATCAGGGTCTTTTCCAATGAGTCAACTCTTCGCATCAGGTGGCCAAAGTATCAGAGTTTAAGCTTCAAGATCAGTCCTTCCAATGAACACCCAGGACTGATCTCCTTTAGGATGGACTGGTTGGATATCCTTTCAGTCCAAGGGACTCTCAAGAATCTTCTCCAACACCACAGTTCAAAAGCATCAATTCTTCGGTGCTCAGCTTTCTTCACAGTCCAACTCTCACACCCATACATGACCACTGGAAAAGCCATAGCCTTGACTAGACGGACCTTTGTTGGCAAAGTAATGTCTCTTGCTTTTGAATATGCTATCTAGGGTGGTCATAACTTTCCTTCCAAGGAGTAAACATCTTTTAATTTCATGGCTACAATCACCATCTGCAGTGATTTTGTTATATATAGGTTAGCAAATTTTAATGAACTGAGAAATGCACAGTGTTAAACATTCTGTAATTTTCTTTCAATTAGGTCAATTTATATATTTTCTTATGCAAAATGAATTATGTTCATTCTGATATAATAGAGCATAGGAAGACATTCAGTCTAATTAATTTTTGGTCTAATTAATTTTAGTTGCATGGTCATAGTTAAATAAGAAGTCAGAATATTTTAATTAAATGATAATATCATGGGCTTTTTTTATGCTGCACTTTCTGACTTTAAGATATTCTAACGTATTATTGAATGTAATTTTTAAAAATTAAAACATTAGTATCTTGACTCTCCAAGAAAAAATATTAAAATACTAGAAATGTACTGTCTAGGTCAACAGTCCTATGCCACTGTCCTATGCCATTGAGGTATAATAACAAAATCATCTTTTATATTATCTTCAGAGGTCAATATGAACAAATTACTCACATATGTTTTAGAAGTTTGAATATTTTGAATTCAGAATGTCACAAGGACTAATTTACTGTAAAGTCTCCTCCTTCAATAAGTAGAAAGCATTTACACTGCTTAAAAAACATTTCTAACTGCTTAACCATCTCTAAAGACTGTGGATGGTTGTGCACTCAATCACTTACAGCTATAGCCACTGGTGACTTTTATTCCAGACTTAAACTTGCCCTGGTACTAAGCCAATCTTGGTCAGTAAGAAGGCTGCTTCAGTAATCCTGGGTCCACCAACTAGAAGAGTCTGAATTAGTCTGCTATCAGCCTGGTATCTGAATCACAAAGGATGAGCCCTGGGTTTCCATGTAGTGTCAAGGGGTTCCATGATTCCCTACTCCTGACAAACTAGATCCAGCAACTAATTGAATTTCTCCAAAAGCACTTCTGTGTTCCATAAGGAGCTGACACTTTGCCCAGCTGCCTAGTTGAAATCCTGTTTTGTTTGTGGTTAAAAAAATGGAAAGGTGGATAAACTGTTATAAGTAATATATGTAATTGTTTCAACCACATGGATCTAGTTCTTCTCAATGGACCCTTTTCTTGACTTTATAACCTTCAAAATGAAAGTAATACTTCCACATAAAGCCAAGGAGAAAGGCCTTAGCTGACAATTATTGTATCCTGACTGTCACTGAACCCAAGCTTGTACTGCTCACCACACAACAGACCAATAAGTTGAATGACATCAGGCTTCTTTCATACTAGAGCGATGGCACCCCACTCCAGCACTCTTGCCTGGAAAATCCCATGGACAGAGGAGCCTGGTAGGCTGCAGTCCATGGGGTCGCAAAGAGTCGGACACGACTGAGCGACTTCGCTTTCACTCTTCACTTTCATGCACTGGAGAAGGAAATGGCAACCCACGCAGTGTTCTTGCCTGGAGAATCCCAGGGACAGGGGAGCCTGGTGGGCTGCCGTCTCTGGGGTCACTCAGAGTCGGACAGGACTGAAGCGACTTAGCAGCAGCAGGGGGTATGGGCGGTTGTCACAAACTTCTTGGTCCTAGAACCCTTTGTTCTTGCATCTGTCCATGTAGGTCTGGTCACAATGTTTCTATAAATCTCCAACAAGACAAATATTATTCTCTGTTCTGCAACTTTTTATCTCTATATGAATGGAAAAGTGTTATACTTTTAAAGCTTAGAACCTTGAGAAGGGGGTATCCTATATATTTCGGGCTATAGACAACATTCTTTTACAAAAGGTGCAGAGCCAGTGTAACCAGACACAGATAACAGAGCCTGAGGCTTAGAGCTGAAAGACTAGATTAAGTATGGAGTCAGGATTTTTTCTTCTCTGTGACATTGCCAGTAAGTGTATCTCTTCAGAACAATGTCCAAAAGGGAAACTAATTACTTATGCCACTTTCTTCTATCCAGTCTTATCCAATGAGCAGCCTTATCCTCATTTTGCACCTTACCCTTTAGCATTCTCTGTGCTTTTCTTCCCACTGTGTTCCTGATACTGCTTTGATTTCACCCCCAAGGCTATCTTGCCTTCTTACTTCTGATTTAGTTTGGCCAATGGAGTGTATCTGCAAGAGACTTGGGATAGGAGACAGAATTCTGGATACTTCTTCCCTCAGAAATGTCCATGTTCTGGCATGTTTCTGGGGATAGCTATATCCAAACAACCAATGTGCTTACTAGGACAGCGCTTCTCCATGTTTCCATCTTTTACCTCCTAAGGGTCTAAGAATTAAAAGGATTCTGTTTTCACAGTCACTAATTCCTGGATCCCTTAGCATCCTTTGTTGATTTCCCAATCTCTGAACATGACTTTGTAAATCATTTCTTTATTAATTTGTCTTCAGAATCTAATCTCCTGTGTCCTGTGCTTCCTGTCAGAACTCTGGTCAATCTCCCAAAAGATCTTCCTTGAAGGGAAGAACTTGGACTTGAAATTCAAGTTAGATCTCTAAGGTCTTATCTGTATCCAGGACACTTAGGATAGAAAACAAAAGGAATTGGTGGGAAAGTTTTAAATGTAATATTGAGATAACATTCAATGCGAAGGCATCCGACTGTGGTGGAGAGCACACAGAATACTTATTTTCACACTGTGCAAAGCCCAACCAACTGACATGGAGGAAAAAAAACAGCACATTCACTGAATACATTTCACCTCCCTTCAATCCCAGTATGTCATGCTCTGAATTTGTTAGCTCTGACAGGTCTCAAATGTACAACTGTGCCAACCTCACTTGTCAGCATTTTTGAACTACCTGTTACCATAACCCTTTCAAAAGCCCTTTTAATAAGGAACTCACAACTATTCACTGTGTTTAAAAATTTGCTATTAATCCTGGCTAAAGTAGGTCTTGCATTGTAAGTAACATTAAATTTTACACCCCCTCATGACTTTATAATTTTAAACACTTGACAGATATTTAATGAGGATTTTGCCTCCTTCTCCCTGTAAAGCTCTTCTCAGTAATATGTGGTTATCTTATTCACCAGGTGTCTGCCCATGCAATAAAAAGGAATACAAATGATTTTTCATTATGCTAGTAATTTGAATCATAATTCTGTTTCCCTTCCATTTACAGAAGCAGCATGGTAAAATGAAATCAGTGTCCTCTAGACAAAATATCATTACAATTGGAACTTAAAACATACTCTCATTTTTGCTATGTTAATAAATTCCTTTATGATTACCATTGCCTGATTCTTTTAAAGGAATTATTAAGTGATGGGAACTAGTTTTGGCAACGTCATCAATACCTTACCTTACTGATACAGTATTATATAAACACTGTGCACAAGATCAATAAGGACCAAAAAGTACACATGCATTTACAAGGAACATTCCCCAAGAAGGGATATGTGTATGTGCGTGACTGGCACAGGATATTTCACTGCAAATACTGTTGAGATCCTAGTGCAATTCACTTCAGTCAGTTCAGAGGGTAGTGAATTTAAAAAAAAATAAAGAAAGAAAGAAAGCCTTCCAAGCTGAATCAGACAGTGGACCTAAATGGAAAGATGTAAAAACAGCTTTATGTTCCTCAGGGAGTCTTTCCAGCTCTCATCCTCCCAACCCTGAATTGTTAGTCTGGTGACTACATAGCATTCCACTAGCCCAGCCTCTCATAAACTGGAGTCAGAATTATGAGGGGACCCTTTGCAAAGGAATGAGAATTTTATTCTAAGTGGATGAAGGGCTGTATCTTTAACCATTTCATTCCCTTTGGTTGTTCTGTGTTTCTCCCAATATATGCAACTGAAGCAATACTCTGCCTATACCAGTCTGCAGTCACTTCCATGAAAGAATCCATGAAATCTTATGTGATTATGTCACAGAGTCTGGTTCATCAAAGACCACATAGGTCATCAAATTTCTTATCATCTTGAATCTTGAATGTTACCAAGATGAATTTGATAAACATTAATTTCAGATCAAATGAACTAGGTATTTCACTTAACAGTACTTTCTTAACACAGTCGCATGAATAATGTCTATTAAGTCTTTGATGTACTGAAAATATCTATAATGAGGATCTTTGAGTGGCTAATTAACGTAGACTAGAATTATACATGACTCCTTTCCTAGTAGATATAGTTTCTTGGTATCCTGGATGATTTAGAGTCAGAAAAAGACCTGTTTGATCAAAACATACTTTAAAATGTGACTAATCATAGGCAATTTACCAAGCCACAGGGAGCAAGAGGGAGCTATCCCTGGTGCTGTCCTGTTCTGAACCTCCTGGACATAGAGTTTTCCATAGTGAACACAACCACTGTCATGATTTGGGGCTGTCAGTTACTCTAAGGTGCATGTTTCAGTATTACGTTTTTCCTATCTAGTTTCTTCTATCCAAGAGAAAGAGCAGACATCACTTAAGTAAATTAACTGAGGCATCAGAAATACAAAAATAATAACAGGATAGTCATTCTGATTTTAGAAGAAAGTATAAACTATTGTACCTTCATCAGAGTTTCCCTAACTTAGTTTAACCATTAAGTTTCTGTATGACTACTGATATTCCTTAATACCTAACATTCTAGGATATACTCTTCTCTGTCTTTAAGTGCCTGTAATAGACTTCCCAGGTGGTTCAGTGGTAAAGAATTTGCCTACCAATGCAGGAGATGTGGGTTCAATCCTTGGGTTGGGAATATCCCCTAGAGAAGGAAATGGCAATCCTTTCCAGTGTTCTGGCTGAAAAATCCCATGGACAGAAGAGCTTGGTGGGTTACAGTCCATGAGGTCCCAAAGAGTCAAATACAGAGTCTGACATGACTGAGCATGCATAGAAATGCAACCACAGTTCATGCTTGCCTCTCCTTTCTGCTCGAATTTTACTCCTGTATCACCTCTGATTTACTCATATGAATTTCCACTAGACTAGGTGTTTCCTCAGGAAAAGGACCGTGGTTTTTCTTTTCTTTAATTTATTTATTTTTGGCTGTGCTGGGTCTTCGTTGCTGCACACAGGCTTTTTCTAGTTGCAGTGAGCCGGGACTAGTCTTCATTTCGGTGTGCAGGTTTCTCATCGTGGTGGTTTCTCTTGCAGAGCACAGGCTCTAGGCACAGGGGCTTCAGTAGTTGCAGCTCATGAGCTCAGTAGTTGCAGCTCACAAGCTCTAGAGCACAGGCTCCTGTGGTTGTAGTGCATGGGCTTTAGTTGCCCACAGCATGTGGAATCTTCCTGGACCAGGGATTAAACCAGTGTCCCCTGCAGATTCTTATCCACTGTATCACCAGGGAAGTCTAACAGGACTGTCTTATCACTAGTGACTTTAAATAATAAAATGTTGGAAATCTCAAGTAGTTGTCTTAACAAAATATATTTTAAATAATTAAAAATGACATTTTTTATTTCTAAAGAGCGTCTGGGTTGTAGCCTCCTCTGCCTGATTAAAATCTGGAGTCAAGTTAAAACAGGGGTGCTTTTTATGCAACCTCCCCTCCAGATGCTGCCCAGTAATAGAAATGAACACTACACGAATAATGCCAAGAAACTTGGAAAGTCATGTAATTTAGCATATCAGAAAAGCGGCAGAGAATTATGATGTGATTGGTCAGGTCCACAATGGCCCTTCTCACTGAGTCGGGTAGGGACAGGTTACAGGTAGGTAACAGTATATGGTGAGCTGGGGAAGGAGGATAGGGCAGTGAAAATACTAGCTCCTCTCCTACAGCAGCGACCCTTGAACTTATTCTTCCTAGTTTATTTCTTTATTTGTCATGGAGCATGACTCTCTGACTTACCAAGAGTATGATTATTTGCTACAAATTTTAAAATATAGAAAGATGTGAGTTGCACATTATTTTTGTCTACCTGCCTGCCTCTGGTTTGTTCAGATAGCTGTTAGGGATTACTGGTTTGGGAAACCAATTGTTTCACACTTGAATGTGCATCAGACTCAATAAGCTTGTTAAAACACAAGTGGGCCTTAAAACTAGAGTTTCTGACTCAGTAGGTCTGATTTGGGACCTGACAAGTCCATTTCTAACCAACTTGTCTAAACCTCTGAATATAATCTATTGCCATTGGTTTAGTCATGGATTTATGGAATAACTCTGATGGGGTCACTCATAAAATATTTATTGTGTGCATATTATGTATCAGACATTGCCCTGTACACTGTGCCCATCAGTCAGTGAAGTAAAGATCCTTGCTGTGTGGCTCTTATATTATGATAAGAGAAATAGATAATGAATAATAAACACAAGAAATAAAATTTTAAAATAATGGAAAAAAGAAAAAGTAGAACCAGGTTCTTTTACTTGGCTCAAGGATAATGGAGAAGCAGGTGGTGCAGTTTGTGGAACTGAATGTGGTGATAAGTATCCGTCATACTGAGAGATGGAGACAGCTTGAAGGAGAGGAGGAAATTTGACAAGAGGTTATCTGGGGAGGGGCATGCCAGGCAGACAGAATGGTTAAAAGCAAAGGCCCTGCTAAGGACTGAATGTTTGTGTGCCCCCCCAAAATCCATATGTTGAAGCTCTCCCTCCCAGTGTGATGGTCTTTGGAATAAGAGCTTTTGGAAGGTCACTGGGCTTAGATGAGGTCAGGAGAGTGAAGCCCCCATGATGGGATTAATATCCTTATACTAAGAAGGTGAAGAGATTGGAACACTATCTCACCATGTGAAGACTCAGCAAGAAGGTGATTGCCTGCTGGTCAGGAAGAGAGCCCTCACCAGGGCTCAACCATACTGACACCTTGATCTTGGAATTTTCAGCCTCCAGAATTGGGAAAGTAAATGTTTATTGTTTAAGCCACCCAATTTATGATAACTTGTTATAACAGCCTGAAACACTAGGATAAACCCTTAGGCTGGAGTATGTATGGTATGTAAGAGGAACAACAAAGAGGGGGTGTGGCTGAATAAAGGCAAGACGCATACAGTGCTAGGACTCTTAACTCTGCAGGACTGATAGATTGATCAGCAAAGTGAGTATAAGTGTGCCCCACTGTATGCTTAGGGCTTCCTAGGTGGTGCAGTGGTAAAGACTCTGCCTGCCAATGCAGGAGACACAAGAGATGCAGGTTCGATCCCTGGGTCTGGAAGATCCCCTGGAGAAGGAAACAGCAACTGATTCCAGTCTTGCCTGGAGAATCCCATGGACAGAGGAGCCTGGTGGGCTACGGTCCATGGGGCCACAAAGAGTTGGACACAACTGAGTGACTAAACACACACAATATATACTAACCTCCCCATCAGATGTAGACAACTACATTTATGAGGCTCGAATGATGCTAAAGCTGAAGCTCCAGTACTTTGGCCACCTTATGAGAAGAGTTGACTCATTGGAAAAGACTCTGATGCTGGGAGGGATTGGAGGCAGGAGGAGAAGGGGATGACAGAGGATGAGATGGCTGGATGGCATCACTGACTCGATGGACGTGAGTCTGAGTGAACTCCGGGAGTTGGTGATGGACAGGGTGGCCTGGCGTGCTGCAATTCATGAGGTCGCAAAGAGTCGGACACAACTGAGCGACTGAACTGAACTGAATGAACCAAATGCAGGATTCTTACATAGCAGCTGTTGAGGAGCAGCGGCTGGGAGACCAAAGTACACATAATGATTCTGCCATTAATTACACAGCTGATATTAGGAAAATTTCTTCACCTCTCTGGAATCCACTTTGCTCAATTATAAAATGAAAGAGTTGGACTGCATCATCTTACAAGTTCCCTTCTAGTTCCAACGTGCTCATTCACCCCTAACAATTCTGTTAGGGCTGTAGTATAGTTACCTCAGCAGTGAAATTACAAATATACTGTTAAAAAGGACTTCCCTGGTGGTCCAGTGGCTAAGACTCCATGCTTCCAATCCTGGGGACTCAGGTTTGATTCTTGGTCAGGGAACTAGATCCTACATGATGCAACTAAAGATCCCACAAGCCACAACTTAAAAAAATTTTAAAAAATTCCTGCATGACACAATGATGATCAAAGATTTTGCATGTTGCAACAAAGACCCAGCACAGCCAATTAAATAAATAAAAATAAATATTGAAAAAAATAGCAGCTAACCATTATATGTATAATCATAAGGGATTTGATTTAGGTCATACCTGAATGGTCTAGCGGTTTTCCCTACTTTCTTCAATTTAAGTCTGAATTTGGTAATAAGGAGTTCATGATCTGAGCCACAGTCAGCTCCTGGTCTTGTTTTTGTTGACTGTATAGAGCTTCTCCATCTTTGGCTGCAAAGAATATAATCAATCTGATTTTGGTGTTGACCATCTGGTGATGTCCATGTGTAGAGTCTTCTCTTGTGTTGTTGGAAGAGGGTGTATGCTATGACCAGTGCATTTTCTTGGCAAAATTCTATTAGTCTTTGCCCTACTTCATTCCGCGTTTCAAGGCCAAATTTGCCTGTTACTCCAGGTGTTTCTTGACTTCCTACTTTTCATTCCAGTCCCCTATAATGAAAAGGACATCTTTTTTGCGTGTTAGTTCTAAAAGGTTGTATAAGTCTTCATAAAACCATTCAACTTCAGCTTCTTCAGCATTACTGGTTGGGGCATAGACTTGGATAACTGTGATATTGAATGGTTTGCCTTGGAGATGAACAGAGATCATTCTGTCATTTTTGAGATTGCATCCAAGTACTGCATTTTGGACTCTTTTGCTGACCATGATGGCTACTCCATTTAAGATCTTCATGACCCAGATAATCATGATGGTGTGATCATTAATCTAGAGCCAGACATCCTGGAATGTGAAGTCAAGTGGGCCTTAGAAAGCATCACTACGAACAAAGCTAGTGGAGGTGATGGAATTCCAGTTGAGCTGTTTCAAATCCTGAAAACTGATGCTGTGAAAGTGCTGCACTCAGTATGCCAGCAAATTTGGGAAACTCAGCAGCGGCCACAGGACTAGAAAAGGTCAGTTTTCATTCCAATCCCAAAGAAAGGCAATGCCAAAGAATGCTCAAACTACCGCACAATTGCACTCATCTCACACACTAGTAAAGTAATGCTGAAAATTCTCCAAGCCAGGCTTCAGCAATACGTGAACTGTGAACTTCCTGATGTTCAAGCTGGTTTTAGAAAAGGCAGAGGAACCAGAGATCTAATTGGCAACATCTGCTGGATCATGGGAAAAAGCAAGAGAGTTCCAGAAAAACATCTATTTCTGCTTTATTGACTATGCCAAAGCCTTTGACTGTGTGGATCACAAGAAACTGTGGAAAATTCTGAAAGAGATGGGAATACCAGACCACCTGACCTGCCTCTTGAGAAACCTATATGGAGGTCAGGAAGCAACAGTTAGAACTGGACATGGAAGAACAGACTGGTTCCAAATAGGAAAAGGAGTACATCAAGGCTGTATATTGTCACCCTGCTTATTTAACTTCTATGCAGAGTACATCATGAGAAACGCTGGACTGGAAGAAACACAAGCTGGAATCAAGAATCCCGGGAGAAATATCAATAATCTCAGATATGCAGATGACACCACCCTTATGGCAGAAAGTGAAGAGGACCTAAAAAGCTTCTTGATGAAAGTGAAAGAGGAGAGTGAAAAAGTTGGCTTAAAGCCCAACATTCAGAAAACGAAGATCATGGCATCTGGCCCCATCACTTCATGGGAAATATATGGGGAAACAATGGAAACAGTGTCAGACTTTATTTTGGGGGGCTCCAAAATCACTGTAGATGGTGATTGCAGCCATGAATTTAAAAGACGCTTACTCCTTGGAAGAAACTTATGACCAACCTAGATAGTATAGTCAAAAGCAGAGACATTATTTGCCCACTAAGGTCCGTCTAGTCAAGGCTATGGTTTTTCCTGTGGTTATGTATGGATGTGAGAGCTGGACTGTGAAGAAGGCTGAGCACCGAAGAATTGATACGTTTGAATTGTGGTGTTGGAGAAGACTCTTGAGAGTCCCTTGGACTGCAAGGAGATCCAACCAGTCCATTCTGAGGGAGATCAGCCCTGGGATTTCTTTGGAAGGAATGATGCTAAAGCTGAAACTCCAGTACTTTGGCCACCTCATGAGAAGAGTTGACTCATTGGAAAAGACTCTGATGCTGGGAAGGATTGGGGGCAGGAGGTGGGGACGACAGAGGATGAGATGTCTGGGTGGCATCACGGACTCAATGGACGTGAGTCTGAGTGAACTCCTGGAGTTGGTGATGGACAGGGAGGCCTGGCATGCTGCGATTCATGGGGTCGCAAAGAGTCGGACACGACTGAACTGAATCATCTAATCCTTACCTAGCATTCAAATTTCACTAACTATGTAAGTCAAATCTTCTACTTTCTTAGTCCAGAATTCCATCCAGGAGTACTTGTTTCATTAAATTGTTATTGTTTCTTTTGCTTTCTCCTAAGTGGAAGACTTCCTTTCTTGCCTGTGTTCTTGAGCCTCATAGCTTTAAAAAATGTAGATCAACAGACTTCCCTGATGATCCAGCGGCCAAGAGTCTGAGCTGCCAGTGTAAGAGGCACAAGTTTGATTCCTGGTCAGAACATTAGATCCCATATGACAGATGGTGTGGTCAAGTAAAAAAATAATATATAAAAACAACAAACAAACAAAAAAAATAAATAAGAAGTGTTGGTCTTAAATATTGTCGAATGACCCTGAATTGGAGTCCACTTGAGGTTTCCTCATTACTGGACTCAAGATGTGCTTTCACGGTAGACAAACTACAGAAATCAGGCACTTTTCTCTGTCCTTCACATGAGAGGCCCACAGAGGGGATGTTAACCTTTAACACCTGATTATATTCTTTTAACCAGGTTTCCCCACATAATCACCTTCCTCCCCTACCTTTTGTAACTTATATATTCAATTTATGGAGACATAATCCAGGATTATATTAATATCCTATTTCCCATCAAATCACCATCCATCAGCACAGTTTCCATTGAACAATTCTCTTCTGAATCAAATACCACAATAATAGTAGGCCTGTAGTGTCTTTGTAGTCTATTGTTTTTTCTACATTTATTATTAGCATTCTACTATACAGAAAAGCTTTTCATTTTTACCAGTTATTTACTGGTTCATTCATTTAGTTATATCAGTATAGATATCAGTTCAGTTCAGTTGCGTCCAACTCTTTGTGATCCCATGGACTACAGCACGCCAGGCTCCCCTATCACCAACTCCCAGAGCTTGCTCAAATTTATGTCCATTGAGTTGGTGATGCCATCCAACCATCTCATCCTCTGTCATCCCCTTCTCCTACTGCTTCAATCTTTCCCAGCATCAGAGCCTTTTCCAGTGAATCAGACATATTTATATAGTAGACATATATATTTATATATTCATATAATAGACATATATGTATAGACATATTTATATTTTTATTCAGTGGGGTATATTCCTTTCCTACCATTATCTATTTTGAGGCTCCAATTTTCCTAAATTTGGCCATGAGAATCCTGAAAGTGATATTGTGGCACTTTCCTACCATTCTTTGAACATTTTTTTACTTTCTGTCACAGCAAGATATTCTAGGAAAAGTTGGAATTTCAATGCCCTACCCCAGAATCAACAGTTTTTCCAATCTTGGTTCTTTCAGTGTAGGTTTTGTATTTGGAAACCAAAGACTAGGTGTTTATTATGTTCATTGCTACCCAAGTCTCAATGCTCCTAGGCCTTCTTCGTGGACAGAGCCAGACAGCCAGACAGTATGTGTGTATATATATATATATGTGTGTGTGTGTGTGTGTATACACACACATATACATGTACATGCATACATACATATACAACCACACACACACACACACACACACATATCTCTAATTAATTCAGTATCTCTTGAGAAAGATCTAGTTCCATATATAGATATATTTTTAAGCCATCAGTTCACAGTGATATGTAGGTCCAATTTTAATTCATCACCTCGTGATTCTTTTTAGCCTTAATTTACCTTTAACAGTGGTAAACTTAGCTCTCATCATTCTTAACATATTGACTTATGTGGTCACTTTATGAATCTGCTTGATCCAAGCAGATTCCCTATGCAGATGATATGCAGATGATAATACTCTAATGGTAGAAAGTGAAGAGGAACTAAAGAGCCTCTTGGTGAAAAAGAGGGTGAAAGAGGAGAGTGAAAAAGCTGGTTTAAAACTCAACATCCAAAAAACTTAGCTCATAGCATCTGGTCCCATCACTTCATGGCAAATAGATGGGGAATAAGTAGAAACAGTGACAGACTTTATTTTCTTGGGCTCCAAAATCGCTGCGGATGGTGACTGCAGCCATGAAATTAAAAGACACTTGCTGTTTGGAAGAAAAGCTATGACAAACCTAGACAGCATATTAAAAAACAGAAACATAACTTTTCCATATAGTCAAAGTTATGGTTTTTCCAGTAGTCATGTACGGATGTGAGAGCTGGACCACAAAGAAGGTTGAGCGCCGAAGAACTGATGCTTTTGAATTGTGGTGCTGGAGAAGAGTCTTGCGAGTCCCTTGGACAGCAAGTAGATCTAACTGGTCAATGCTAAAGAAAATCAACTCGAAATATTCATTAAAAGGACTGATGCTGAAGCTTCAGTATTTTGGCCACCTAATGTGAAGAGCCAAAGAAAAGACCCTGATGCTGGCAAAGGTTGAGGGCAGGAGGAGAAGGGGTTGACAGAGAATCAGATAGTTGGATGGCATCACTGACTCAGTGGACACGAGTCTGAGCAAACTCCAGGAGATAGTAAAGGACAGGGAAGCCAGAGCTGCAGTCCATGGAATCGCAAAGAGTTGGACATGACTTAGGGACTGAACATCAACAACAAACCAGATTCCCTACTTACCTTACTTACCTCAGTGGTATATGAGACAGCTATCAGCTCTAAGGCTAATCTAGGTTACCTCTCCTGTTAGTCTAGGTCACCTCCATTATAACCTCTCTATTCCCACTGACCTTACCCCTCCCCCTTTTCAGTCACCCAAATTTACCACCATATTTCTACTGAGCTCACACTATTTATTTTCCTTTCTCAACAATAGCCCAGTTTAGGGAGGTCCAGTGGTTAAGACTCCAGGCTTCCAATGCAGGGAGCACACGTTCTATCCCTGGTTAAGGTACTAAGATCCCTTATGCTGCTTGGGGCAGAAAAAAAAAAAAAATAGCCCAGTTTAGACTCACTTTTCGGTGTGACCATAGATCGTCCATTAGTAAGAAACTCTCTAACTTTTATCTTCATGAAATAATTTGCTGTTGTACACTCAGTTTTTCTCTGGTTTTCCATCTTCAGAGCAGTGGTTTGGATAAGAATAAATAAAATCAGGCCCTAAGCTTGTGAAGATCTGTAATTTAATAGAGCCAGATGCAACCCCTGAAGGATCTGCATAATGTATGGATTTTTACAATTTCTTTGAATCTGCAGTCCAATTCATTATGTCAGTTTCCTGTAGTTACTCAGGCTCTGTCAAAATCTAAAAAAGCATTTTGACTGGATATCAATATGTTTCAACCTAAGGTAGAAATCAGCACAATGAAGACTTTTGCAAGTTCTTGAACTCACCTGATCTCTTACAAAACTATTATAATTGAACATCAATATTACCACAGAATTTTTGCCAAAGTTTATAAAAACATAGGGTAAATCTTAATACACTGACAACATTACTATATCCTGTGTTGGATGGAAACCAACCCTCATCCTCCCCCCAATCAAATTATGACATTTTTGTCTTCTTTAGCCCATCAAGCTCCTCTATCCACGGGATTCTCCAGGCAAGAACACTGGAGTGGGTTGCCATGCTCTCCTCCAGGGGATCTTCCCAACCCAGGGATCGAACCCGAATCTTTTACATCTCCTTCTTTGGCAGGCAGATTCTTTACCTGATGAGCCATTGGGGAAGCCCCTAAAGTGACACGGCGGCGGCTGCTGCTGCTGCTGCTGCTGCTGCTGTTGCTGCTCCTGCTGCTGCTGCTGCTGCTGCTAAGTCGCTCAGTAGCGTCCAACTCTGTGCGACGCCATGGACTGCAGCCCACCAGGCTCCTCCGTCCCTGGGATTCTCCAGGCAAGAACACTGGAGTGGGCTGCCATTTCCTTCTCCAATGCATGAAAGTGAAAAGTGAAAGTGAAGTCGCTCAGTTGTGTCCGACTCTGTGCGACCCCACGGACTGCAGCCCACCAGGTTCCTCCGTCCATGGGATTTTCCAGGCAAGGGTACTGGAGTGGGGTGCCATTGCCTTCTCCTAAGTAATCCTAAATGAGTTTTTCTGAATTTGTGCCAAATTTATCTAATAAGCAAATAGATACAAATTATTCCTACCATCATTTAAGTAAATAATTTGTTTTTATATTTTCTCTCCCCTTGTGTCATTACTAGTACATTAGAAAGAGTAATCAGAAAGCAAATGTCTAGTTTTATTTAAATAATAATATTTTCTCAAATTTTTCTTACCTATTATAAGCCAAAACCAATAAATTTATTTTTGATATTATCTCCCAATGCTTAGATGTTTTTATAATCTAATATGTATGACAGAATTGAGGTTTATAAAAGTTAAAAATAATTTTCTCAAAATTATGCATGCAGTAAAACTTTGTTTTTCCCTCTGCTCTATCCCATGCATTAAATAATGCTTGCACATGGTAAGATAACCATAAACATTTGCTTAATGAATAAATGAATGTTAATGGATACAAGTTTGGCTATGTCTAGTCCCTTTACTTATCCTAGCCTGTGTTTGACTTCATCCTCTTGTGTCTAGTAAACATTTTAACAATCAAGTGGTAAAATGGGAGCATAATTCTAAATAAAGAAACAAATGCACAAAGGTATAGGTTGCTGATGCCAAAATATTCTAATTTACAGTATCACAGTCAAAATGCCTTCTGTGTATTTCCATTCACTGTATTTTTCAAGGAAATTGCAAACTAGAATTTGAAACCATCAATGAACCATCACCAGCAGTCCACACTTCATCCTAGATCAGCACCCTGGTCTATGATCTATAACTGAACCATGTCTCCATAGTCCAGGAGCCCTACCTGTTAGCCAATAGTACCCAGTACTGCTAACATCAAGGTTTTTACAGAGCAGTTATTTATGGCTCTCAAAGAGGAGACGGTGTATAATTCAGCAGTCTAAGCCTTTTCTTGGCATCAGGAATTTTTGTTGCTCCTATGATCAAAGTCATTAGAGAAAGAACTTGACAGTAATGAAAAGAGTTACAAGTTTTCCACCTGTGTACATTAGTCAGAGCAATCAAGCAAACAACATACAGGAACACAGGCAAAGAACGGCTTTCTAGCTTGACAGTGCTTTTTGGTAGAGTTGGAATTAAAACCTTAGCTCAGTCAGTAAAGAATCTGCCTGCAGTGCAGGAGACCTGGGTTGGATCCCTGGGTTGCGAAGATACCCTAGAGAAGGAAAAAGGCAACCCACTCCACTAACCTTGCCTGGAAAATCTCACGGACAGATGGAGCTTGGTGGGCCCCAGTCCACTGGGTCGCAAAAAATCGGGTACAACTGAGTTACTAGCACTTACTTACACTATTGAAACTGACCTGCCCTACTTGAAGGATTCTGTTATAGGCAACGTTGATTTCCTTTCCCTGGATGGATGGCTGGGAAACTGGACACTTTATCATGTTCAATGGGCATATTGCACCCCCAGAGGACCCACTCACTGACAGGTCTCCTGAGCTGCCCACAAGTCTGTTGACAAGAGAGAGAACACATCAATAAGCTGCAAAGGGAAGTTTGCCACCTCTTTTATATTTTGAAATGAAATTTTTATGTTATAAGAAAATATTAGGCAGAGTTTTGTTCTTTACTAGCTATAAATAGGGCCATCCAGATTCTGACTACGACAAGATGATTATACGTGGATTGGGATGGTAATTTTCTCTAATGTTCCGATTTTTTGTCATATAGAAGATGTATTTCCTCTAAGTCATACTAAAATAT
The DNA here is from genome assembly GCF_042477335.2 of Ovis canadensis. Taxonomy (NCBI): domain Eukaryota; kingdom Metazoa; phylum Chordata; class Mammalia; order Artiodactyla; family Bovidae; genus Ovis; species Ovis canadensis. The sequence goes on along the minus strand of NC_091269.1, from coordinate 28,533,702 downwards.
TACTTTTAAGGGGAGATAAGTACAGACACTGTCTTCTTTAGTAATAGTCACTATTATTACAGTTGCAGAAACACAGAAACCCACCATATTTTCATGAGAATTTCTCATTTTAGAAGTAATGTTGGTTTTTCTGTCACTCAAGGCATAAGTTCTACAAATTGGAAAGTTGGGAACATACTGGCTATTTCCATTGTGAGGGTTCTATTAAGATGTCACAGGTGAAAAATATTGTTTTTATAGAATGCAGGAATATGAAACAAATCTAAAATAAATCTGTATCAAACAATGGTACAGATATTTTCAAAATAGATTAAAAAGTATTGGAAGTATTTTATTTCTTTTTCATATCTTTATTTAAATTTCTATTTTGAAATTTAAAAAATGGAATACATTGGCTATTTTGTAGAGCAAAAAACCAGTCAACTTTTTTTTTTTTAATCTTTTAAAGTCTAAACGCTTTTCCATTTCATGAAGACAGCTACAAATATCTCTTGCTTTTTAGAGAAACTGGTTGTAGAAAATGATCTTAAACAAACACATGAGGAAATATTTGTTAGGACTCAAACTTAGCGTGTGTTCACACATGCATACCTTTCTGGTTGGTGATATTATGCCCAATGAACCTAAGAATGCTCTGTTCTCCTCTCAGTTACCTTTTTTTTCCCAGCAGAGTTCTTAATCAAGCTATGTAGGAAAAACAATAGGACCACAAGCACCAAGTGACCCCTGTATTTACATCTGTGACAGTACCTAAGAACCTAACAGAGAGTCGAATAAGATGTGATTTTAAAAACACATCATGTCTGAGGGGAAATTGCTGCCTCCCTCTCACCTCAAGTTGGGATGGGTACATGCTGGCCTGACAATATTCAAAAGCAACATAGACTCAGCTTTGCAATCCTAACATGTGGATGCAAGAAAAACAGCCTAGTCGTGTGGCTGCCTGCACGGATTTTAAAGGCAGTTTTGAAAACTTCTTGTGCAACCTTGAGCAAGTAAGTTATTTATACCTGATTCAAATTACTGGAGGCGTTTATGTAAAAAAGGAACTACAAATATACGTCCATACATACACACTTTTGTGTATACATAATGTACTATGAGTGAAAAAGTTAGCTTAAAGCTCAACATTCAGAAAATGAAGATCATGGCATCCAGTCCCATCACTTCATGGGAAATAGATGGGGAAACAGTGGAAATAGTGTCAGACTTTATTTTGGGGGGCTCCAAAATCACTGCAGATGGTGATTGCAGCCATGAAATTAAAAGATGCTTACTCCTTGGAAGAAAAGTTATGACCAACCTAGATAGCATATTCAAAAGCAGACACATTACTTTGCTGACTAAGGTCCGTCTAGTCAAGGCTATGGTTTTTCCTGTGGTTATGTATGGATGTGAGAGTTGGACTGCAAAAGGCTGATTGCCGAAGAATCGATGCTTTTGAACTGCGGTGTTGGAGAAGACTCTTGAGAGTTCCTTGGACTGCAAGAGGATCCAACCAGTCCATTCTGAAGGAGATCGGCCCTGGGATTTCTTTAGAAGGAATGATGCTAAAGTTGAAAGTCCAGTACTTTGAGCACCTCATGTGAAGAGTTAACTCATTGGAAAAGACTCTGATGCTGGGAGGGATTGGGGGCAGGAGAAGAAGGGGACGACAGAGGATGAGATGGCTGGATGGCATCACTGACTTGATGGATGTGAGTCTGAGTGAACTCTGGGAGTTGGTGATGGATAGGGAGGCCAGGCGTGCTGCGATTCATGGGGTCACAAAGAGTTGGACATGACTAAGTGACTGAACTGAACTGAACTGAATGATTTATGCCTAATAAAACTGATACTATCATAGTGAGCAGACACTCTGGCTTTTGACTTTGCGGACCCAAAGTCTATTAAGAGGCCTCTCAAGTTTGTGATTTGATGACAATTAAGTTCTTGCCTGGAGAATCTCATGAACAGAGGAGCTTGGTGGGCTACAGTCCATGGAGTCACAAAGAGTCGGACACAATTGAATGACTAAGCACATACACACACACAATTCTAAAACTACCAAGGTAAAAGTGGTTCTTTTTTAAGTCTGTTAACTATTCCTTTAAGGAAACAACATAAATATTAATAAGTAAGTAAAATTATCATAATCCCACATTTTGGAACAACTAACTCACACTTACAAATTTCATCAAAGACTAGTCAATGATCTTGATGACAATTGTAAGATTACTTATATATTATAGACACAAGCAAAATACTGAAGACGTTTGATGGATAAAAATATCTGTTAAGCATAACAATAGATGGGCTTCCCAGGTGGTGCTGGTGGTAAAGAATCTACCTGCCAATGCAGGAGACACAAGAGACACAGTTCAATCCTAGGGTCAGGAAAATCCTCTGGAGTAGGACATGGCAACCCATTCCAATATTCTTGCCTAGAAAATTCCATGGACAGAAGAACCTGGTGGGCTACAGTTCATGAGGCCGCAGAGTCGGACATGACTGAATGCACACACACGTAACAATAGATATGCTGAATAATTTCTCAGTAAGTCTTACTAAGTTGTTGTTGTTACTTTCCCCATATAATTGTTTTAAGTTGGTATGTTGCATTTTCATTTTTATTTGGTTCAAAAAATTTTCTTTCTTTTCTTTTGTTTTTTGGCCTTGCAGCAGCAGCATCTTAGTTTCCCAACCAGTGATCAAACCTGTGCCCACTGCAGGGGAAGAACAGAGTCTTAACTAGTGAACCTCTAGGGTAGTCCTAGTAAGTTTTGCTTGTAAGTCAGTCCACACTTTCATAAGAACCTCTCATGATCGAATAAGTGAAAGAGAATAATCATCACAGAAACTGAAAGCCACAATTGGAAGCACAAATACCATTAGAATATGCACAGTAGAACTGAAAAGCAAGAGGCTTAATTTACAAATGAAATTTTGTAGTGTTAGAATAAAAATATAGATCTGAACGAAAGAAATAGAGAGTTCACATACACAAAATTGAAAGTGCAAAAAAATGGGTAAAACCAAAGAGAAAATATGCAAAGATGTACTAATCTACTCATGTTTTTTATTGACATCCTAATTGAAGAAAGCTGAGCGCTGAAGAATTGATGCCTTTGAACTGTGGTGTTGTAGAAGACTCTTGAGAGTCCCTTAGACTGCAAGGAGATCCAACTGGTCCATTCTGAAGATCAGTCCTGGGTGTTCATTGGAAGGACTGATGTTAAAGCTGAAACTCCGATACTTTGGCCACCTCATGCGAAGAGTTGATTCACTGGAAAAGACCCTGATGCTGGGAGGGATTGGGGGCAGGAGGCGAAGGGGACGACAGAGGATGAGATGGCTGGATGGCATCACTGACTCGATGGATGTGAGTCTGAGTGAACTCCGGGAGTTGGTGATGGACAGGGAGGCCTGGCTGCTGCGATTCATGGGGTCGCAAAGAGTCGGACACGACTAAGCGATTTAACTGAACTGAACTGAACTGAATTAAAGGCTTTGTACTTTTTGGTTACATGTCCCATCTAAATGTTAAGCTCCTCCATTGCAAACCCCAGCCTTGTATCCACCACAAGATCTGGCCAAGTTATACACATGAGAGTCAATGTATTGAATTAATACAGTGTAGTCTGAAACTCAACCAATAATGTTTAGATTTTCTTTATTAAAAGTCAGAAGTAGATATTAAGCACATCCAGTAATTTTTGAAATTAATATGTTAACAAGAAAGCTGCCAGGAAACATAACATGAATTTTATAATTTGAAATCTACTGAGATACAGAAGCATAATTTTATTTTATTGCAGACATTTTCAATTACACAGCATACTCACTTCCCAGTTTAATAATGGAAAGCAGGCTAATGTCCCATCTGTCATGTAGCATTCTGCCTCAATGTGATCTTGGTGATTTCTGAAAGAATTAGTTGCTGGATTGGAAGCAATTTCTTCTTTTGACATGTAAGATGCTCCTTGTGAATATTCATTTGTTTATTCTTCACAAATTCCAATCCTATCTGTAGATTCCTCTTGTACTTAAACTATTAAATCAGATCTGAGGTGACTTGAAAAAGAACCACCTTTCTTTTACTGTTAAAGTTGTTAGATTTAGCAAATAAAAATATAGGCTAGTCAGTTAAATTTGAATATTAACAACAATAAATATTTTTCAGGATAAGTATGTCCTGTGCAATATTTAGGGTACATTTATACTTTTTTTTTTTAAATTTACCTGAAATTCAAGTTCACTTGGGTAACCTGTATTTTCTTTAACAATTCTACTTGGTCTTCCCTGGCGGCTCAGAGAGTAAAGTGTCTGCCCTCAATGCAGGAGACCTGGGTTCGACCCTTGGGTCAGGAAGATCCCCTGGAGAAAGAAATGGGAACCCACTCCAGTATTCTTGCCTGGAGAATCCCACAGACAGAGGAGCCTGGCAGACTACAGTCAATGGGATCGCAAAGAGTCTTAAATGACTGAGCAACTTCATTTTCACTTAGAGCAAAGTCTCTTCCTTATGTGTGTTGTGATACAATATACTGCTTCCTTGAATACAAAAGTATAAATTATGTAGACTTTGTATTTTTGGTCAAGGACAAACATGAAAGAATTACATGTACTGGTAAGTACAGAATGAAAGAAAATAAGGTGTGTAGCAACTGTCACAGGGTCTCAGCTATAGCCACTGGAGGACATTCAGCTATGACCAGGAAAAGGTGTCCAAGAATATGAAGCAGTGGACAATGGAAGGAAGGATAACAAACTGAAATAAAACATGAAACCATAATAGAGGCATCCAAATAGAATGCAGAGTGCAATACTGGGGAATTGGGGCATTCCAGGCTGATTCTGATGGATATGTCTTCACACAGAGGGGAACACAAAATGGCAGTGGAGAAAAAAAAAAAAACAACCTATACTTGGGGGTCAAAACTCCCAGATTCATGCCCGTCTCATTTTAGGCTGTCTTTTGCCATCTTTGACCATTGATCATTTTATATGTAATAAAAAGGATGATATCTGTGCTGCCAAAGGCTGGGAGGATCAAATAAGATAAAAACTGTAATCCATGTGATCCATTATACAAATATCATTTGTTATGCTTATTCAATGGCTGATTGATATATTCATTATGGTATTATCAAGACTAAATTATAAGCATGTAAGACAATAAAGGTAAAAGGGATTTATAATGTGACTTTTTTGTTAGTATAATTATATATTCAGGTTCTTATTAGTTTATTTGGGTCCTATTAGAATTATTAGAGAAAAATTCTTCCTTTGGTCTTTATTTATTATGTGGGGAGAATTTTATTTTATAATCTTATTTCTTTCAGGCAGAATATCTAAAACACCTTTATCATTGGCTCATCTACCTGGTAACCCAAATGTTTTACTTCTTTCAAATTTATATTCTTATATCTGAGGAATTTAATTTTCCTCTGCCACTATAAAAAATAGCTGTTTTATAAAAGAAAATTTTATTTTCCATTGTCCCAAGAAATATCAAAAGTATAAGGAAAAGATACATATAATCAAGCTGCCTCTATTGACATTAATCTTTTTTGAATTTGAACACTATTCATGAAGCTCATTTTCATTCAATTAACACTGACACATCCTCTTAAAAAGAATTGCCATAAAACAAATAGCTACAATAAGCTCATTTCATGTAGAAAGCCAAGGTCCCATTTTTCCTCTGTACTCATCTGCTGAACAAGGTCAGGAAGATGTTGAAAGTGATTTCACATATATTTGTACCAGTAAAATGGTGAAACAAAATATGACTGACAAAGACAGAATAGAAAAATCAGACCAAGTGGAGTTATCAAATCTTGGCTATATTTTCTATCTTCAGAACATAAAATAATTTTCCTTGACATTTAGCTCAGTAAATGTTTCTAATATTTCAAATGCAAATTTCTGATTTTTGAAATAATTTCTTCTCATTATATTGTTAACACTTAAGGTGAAATATATTATACATTCCATTTCACAAAAGATTTCCCTCCTTGGAAGAACTTATTTGCATTATTCAGAGCTGAGAGTTGTAAATGTCAGTGAAGGCTGACTCAGTTGGTTAAACAAAATGCAAAGAGCACCGCACTCGTGAGTCTCAGCCCCATGTATCATTTGAGCTCTCCTCTCTTGCATAACTATAGCCTGTACAACGTGTCTTGGTCCATTATGTATGCAGCCATGGTCAAGGAGGACACACAATATAATAACGTGTAAAAGGTAACACAATGAACTTGCTTAACAAATATGAATGAGCATCTCCTCTGAGACAGGCACTTTGTTGAACATGTGCTAATGCATGAGACATATGGAAACTACATTCAGGTAGGAGAGAGAAGGGAGGGAAAGAAAAAGGGGAGGGAAGGAGGGAAGGAGGGAGAAGTCACAAACCAAGTGCTAAAGATTTAGACAAAAAGGATTAGTAAGTGATATGAACTTTAATAAAGAACTGAAAACTCAAATTTGAAAATGAGCTAGCCATTACCACTATTTGACACTTCAAGTTTTATACCTTATGAGTTATTCTTTGTGTATTTCATAGCTATTATGTATCTAGAATGTCAAAATAAGCAAGATCTCGTTTGTCAGAGAACACAGATTTGGAATCTGAGCTGAGACAGGACTTGAAATGGAGTTGTTGTTCAGTTGCTAGGTCTATGCGACCCTATGGACTGCAGCACGCCAGGCTTCCCTGTCCTTCCCTACCTCCCTGAGTTTGCTCAAAGTCTTTTCCATTGTGTCAGAGATGCCATCTAACCATCTCATCCTCTGTTCCCCCCTTCTCCTCCTTTACCCGTAAAAGGGGGCATTAGGAAATGAATACGATAAACAAGATAAAAGATAAAATGTGTAAGTTGCTTTGGGGAACAGTGTTATTTAAAACGCTGATGAAAACTAAGCAAACATATCGAAGGCTAACTACCAACATTTTCCATGCAAGATTTGGGCCAGTTTGTTTGTGCTGCCATAGGACCACTTATTGTATTATCTTTTTTTTTTTTTTTAATTTTTTTTTTTTTAATTTTAAAATCTTTAATTCTTACATGCGTTCCCAGACATGACCCCCCCTCCCACCTCCCTCCCCACAACATCTCTCCGGGTCATCCCCATGCACCAGCCCCAAGCACGCTGCACCCTACGTCAGACACGGACCGGCGATCCAATTCTCACATGACAGTATACATGTTAGAATTCCCATTCTCCCAAATCATCCCACCCTCTCCCTCTCCCTCTGAGACCAAAAGTCCGTTATACCCATCTGTGTCTTTCTTCCTGACTTACATACAGGGTCGTCATTGCCATCTTCCTAAATTCCATATATATGTGTTAGTATACTGTATTGGTTTTTTTCTTTCTGGCTTACTTCACTCTGTATAATTGGCTCCAGTTTCATCCATCTCATCAGAACTGATTCAAATGAATACTTTTGAATGGCTGAGTAATACTCCATTGTGTATATGTACCACAGCTTTCTTATCCATTCATCTGCTGATGGACATCTAGGTTGTTTCCATGTCCTGGCTATTATAAACAGTGCTGCGATGAACATTGGGGTACATGTGTCTCTTTCAATTCTGGTTTCCTCGGTGTGTATGCCCAGAAGTGGGATTGCTGGGTCATAAGGGAGTTCTATTTGCAATTTTTTAAGGAATCTCCACACTGTTCTCCATAGTGGCTGTACTAGTTTGCATTCCCACCAACAGTGTAGGAGGGTTCCCTTTTCTCCACACCCTCTCCAGCATTTATTGCTTGCAGATTTTTGGATCGCAGCCATTCTGACTGGTGTGAAGTGGTACCTCATTGTGGTTTTGATTTGCATTTCTCTAATAATGAGTGATGTTGAGCATCTTTTCATGTGTTTGTTAGCCATCCGTATGTCTTCTTTGGAGAAATGTCTATTTAGTTCTTTGGCCCATTTTTTGATTGGGTCGTTTATTTTTCTGGAGTTGAGCTGCATAAGTTGGTTGTATATTTTTGAGATTAGTTGTTTGTCAGTTGCTTCATTTGCTATTATTTTCTCCCATTCCGAAGGCTGTCTTTTCACCTTGCTTATGTATTATCTTTTTAAAAAATATTTATTTATTTATTTGACTGCAGTGGGTCTTAGTTGTAGCTCCTGGACTTTTTCTTTTTCTTTTTTCCTAGTTGCGGCATTCGGGATCTTCAGTTGAGACATGCAGAATCTTTTAGTGGTCACATGTGGAATCCTTTTTTACAGCACGTGGGATCTAATTTCCCAACCAGGGATGGAACCTGGGCCCCCTGCACTGGGAGTGCAGTCTTAGCCAATGAACCTCCAGGAAGTTCCAGCTTATCTCCTGTATGGACCACTAGCTGCCTTTTCCCACCAATTCCCCCAGGCCATCTTGACACTCTAGGTTTCTATAGAGGATGTCGTAATGTAAGGAGAAATATAGATTTTCCTGATGGAATCCATGAGCTGCTGCTGCTGCTGCTGCTGCTGCTGCTGCTAAGTCACTTCAGTCTTGTCCGACTCTGTGTGAGCCCATAGACAGCAGCCCACCAGGTTCCCCGTCCCTAGGATTCTCCAGACAAGAACACTGGAGTGGGTTGCCATTTCCTAGGTGAGGCCAAATGGAACACTTTATTCTTCTTGACAAATAAAAAGTTTAGAGTTGAGACTATGACCTAGACTGATTCAAGAAGGGAATTTTGAGGCTTTTATTTTTCTGAAAAACTGGGGACCCACATGCTCACTCTCCTTATGAATGGTGTGATACATGGTAGTGAAGACAGGAACTGCTAAAACTATTTTATTACACAGGGAAAGGGTGACATAAGAACAAGAGAGGAGCTGAAGAAATCTGAAGTAAAAGTTGGAGCCTGAATCAGATCACACCTGAAATTTGTGCTAATTTTACCCTTTGCAGCTGCTGGCCTCTTCACTGAGCCTATCATATCTATAAATCATTCAATCCAATTGAGTTCAATTTTCTAATAAAAATTTCTCTTGCCTATTCATGATGGAACTTTCTTTAAAAAAAAAATTTTTTTTAATTAAAAAAAAAAAACTTTTGGCGACGTCCCATGTCATGTGGGATCTTAGTTCCCTGGGCAGAAGGCAAACCCATAACCCCTTGCAGTGGAGTCTTAACCACTGGACCGCTAGGGAAATCCCCAAGATGGACTCCTCTTTGTTTGAAGTTTTATACATTTGAAAACTGTATGTCCCCCTTGTTGACTCTGCTATCCTGGGCAGACAGCGGATTTCTTTTCTAGCCTCAAATGTTTCTGTCTCCTTGAACTCCTACCACAGGGGACTGCTCAGCTATGTGTCTTAATACCATCCATGAATCAACAGCCCAGATCAATTTTCTGGAAACACTCTGGCCTCAGGATTGCATATTCTCTGACACAGGTATAGGTTCTGAGGGAAGTAGCTATAAATTACTAAAAATGCTCTCGGAATACTGCAGGATTGAAAAAAAAAAAAGAAAAGAAAATGTCCTGCCTTATCAGCATATATTCTGAGTTTTAATATGATGTTTTTATAAGCAAGTTATATTTCATAAACAAATTACTTTTTCTTTAAGTTTGAAGATTTTTGTTATTGAAATTACTGTCTAATGAACACAAATCTAGCTTAAATAGTGTGTCTCCAGCTAAATGGTAAATGAGACTTTCTTACTGCATCCAGTTGTAGGAATATTTACGGATGAATTAAAAATATGTGGCTATGATATGAATAATTATTCATGAAACACTTATAGATATTCTACTTTGTAGCACATGAGCTTCCCCAGTGGCTCAGACCTGCAATATGGGAGACCTGGGTTCAATCCTTGGATTGGGAAAATCCCCTGGAGAAGGGAATGGCTACGTACTCCAGTATTCTGGCCAGGAGAATTCCACCGACAGAGGAGCCTGGCGGGCTACAGTCCATGGGGTCACAAACAGTCGGACACAACTGAGTGATTTTCGCTTTGTGCCACATACTATTCTAGGTCCTATGAAGTTCATATTCAGTTCAGTTCAGTTCAGTTGCTCAGTCATGTCCGACTCTTTGCGACCCCATGAATCGCAGCATGCCAGGCCTCCCTGTCCATCACCAACTCCCAGAATTCACTCAGACTCATGTCCATCGAGTCCGTGAGGCCATCCAGCCATCTCATCCTCGGTCGTCCCCTTCTCTTCCTACCCCCAATCCCTCCCAGCATCAGAGTCTTTTGCAATGAGTCAACTCTTCGCATGAGGTGGCCAAAGTACTGGAGTTTAAGCTTTAGCATCATTCCTTCCAAGGAAATCCCAGGGTTGATGTCCTTCAGGATGGACTGGTTGGATCTCCTTGCAGTCCAAGGGACTCTCAAGAGTCTTCTCCAACACCACAGTTCAAAAGCATCAATTCTTCGGCATTCAGCTTTCTTCACAGTCCAACTCTCACATCCATACATGACCACAGGAGAAACCATAGCCTTGACTAGACGTCTGGACCTTAGTTGGCAAAGTAATGTCTCTGCTTTTGAATATACTATCTAGGTTGGTGGTAACTTTTCTTCTAAGGAGTAAGCGTCTTTTAATTTCATGGCTACAATCAGGAATAATAAAAACTCATGTCTACTTTAAAGGACCTCATAGACAATAAAAGTGCGACAAGAGCGTCACCATCATAGAAATACAGTCATATAAATGAGCCAAAGATTGTTTCTATATATTGGCATTTAACTATTTCTTTTCATGTCTTTATTTATTTACTTATTTTTTTGGCCGCAAGACACATGGGATCTTAGTTCCCAGACCAGTGATCAAAACTGTACCTCTTGCATTGGAAGCGTGGAGTCTTAACCACTGGACCACCATGGAAGTGCCAATTGTTTATTTCGTTAGATCAGTCTGAGATGTTATTAGCTCAAAGTCTAACAGTGACTAGCTTAAAATTTTACACATCCAATTGTTAAACAGCACTGAGTTACACAGATATTTTTAGCCTTTTAAAGTCTCCCTGCTTTGCATATCCCACAAAACTGTACCTAATGCCTGCTAGCTAAAGATAAAATAAAACCACAGGACAATAGAAAACTGAGTTGCTATTTCCCTTGGGAGCTGTCTGCCCAGCAGAGTCCTCTCCAGACTGCTGAGCACATTCTCTAGAAACAGAAGGCCCTCTCTGAGCCCCTCATTCTTGGGACTTACCCTCTCCCCTTCTAGACAGTGGCTCCCACCCCTTAAGCCTCCAGAGACTGATGCTGTGAGGTATTCCCCTCTATGTATACTCATCAAAATAAAGCTTAGGAGTACAACTTCCGGATCATATCTTTTTCCTTGCTTATCCCCCAAATCCTCAAACACTGCCTACAGCACATAAACCAGATTCAGTGAAAGGGAAGGATATAGGACACTTGAGAGGACAAGGAAGGGGATAAAGGCAATCACAGTCATGGGCACGGAATGTGCCAAGATCTGAAATGTAGTACATTCTGGATATGACCTTTCAGAAATTCAATGTGACTGGAATATCAAAAGCAGAATGTGAGAAACGAGACCAGACAGGTAGACAGTAGATAGAACCTGTCATGCCAAGAGGTTTGTATTTATCCTGGCAGCAATGGAAGGCTGTTAAGAAATTTTAAGCGAGGAAATAGGTGATCAGAATTGCATTTTAGAAAGATCCACCTGGAAGCAGCATGGAGAATGGTTCTAAAGAAAATCAGTATCTAAAAAAGTTTTCTCAAACAAAAAGCTATTATAGTGAGAAATTATGAGGCCTTGGACAAAGGTGTGATAGAGTTATGGAAACAATGAGTGTTTTGTGGGTTGTTTTTTTTTTTAAGAACAAGAATTGAGAGAATTTTTCTGACTGACAACATAATGAGTGACAGGATGTGAAGAGAAAACTATAACTTCCTAGAATTTGGTTTGGGCAAATGGATACATTGTGATGTATACATTAAAGCTGAAATGGAAAATTTAGAAGAAGAAATGGATGGATTTTTTTTTTTGGTTGATCAGCATTAATTTCAATTTTGGACATGTTGAATTTGAGGTCTTTAGGTCACGTATGGATGTGAGACTTGGATTGTGAAGAAAGCTGAGCACCGAAAAATTGATGCTTTTGAACTGTGGTGTTGGAAAAGACTCTTGAGAGTCCCTTGGACCACAAGGAGGTCCAACCAGTCCATCCTAAACGAGATCTGTCTTGGGTGTTCAGTGGAAGGACTGACGCTGAAGCTGAAACTCCAATACTTTGGCCACCTGATGCGAAGAGTTGACTCATTGGAAAAGACCCTGATGCTGGGAAGGATTGAGGGCAGGAGGAGAACGGGATGACAGAGGATGAGATGGCTGAATGGCATCACTGACTCGAGGGACATGGGTCTGGGTAAACTCCAGGAGTTGGTGATGGACAGGGAGGCCTGGCATCCTGCAATTCATGGGGTTGCAAAGAGTTGGACACGACTGAGCGGCTGAACTGAACTGAGAGTCATTTAGTCATCACTGTTAGAGAACTGAGTGGAGCTAGGGATCCAAAATTCAGAAAAAAAAAATCTGGTTATAAGATGAAAATTTGGATCTAGCCAATGAGCACTGGTTGAAGAGGTGATGAGACTGTCCAAAAATAGTGACAAAATACAAGATTAGATTCCAAGGTACAGTGATATATGATGAACAACTAGAAAGACAGGAATATACAGAGGAGAGGTATCCAGGAAAGAGACAGAAGAAATACACAGAAAGAAAGAGAGAAATTAGAAGTTTTCACAACCTCCTTGTAAGATCAGCTATTTAATAATATTAAATTTAAATAACTTTTGTTCTTTACTTTGAAATATCAAAATAAGTGTGATCTCATTAGTACTTTTGAGCCATGCTCTTCAGATTGTAAAGATTGTATGGTCCATGTACATTCAAATCAGCTAAAGGTTTGGTTTAAAATTCAGCAATATCTCCACAAATCTGAGTCAGTAATCTGCCATGTGGACCCAGGAATCTGACTTTACTAGCTTTCTAGGTTTAGTCCTCAGTTCAGCCCAGTCACTCAGCAGTGTCTGACTCTTTTAGAGTCGGTTTAGCAGGTTTAGTACTACTGCCTTACGAAGAACTTGGGGTAAGAACTCCACTGATGTGAAACTGAAAATGAGAATTTAAGATTCCAGGTTTTGATATTAAAGATCTTTAATCCTCTTTCTACAGTGCTCAGATCAAGATTGCAAAAAATAGTTAACTATGCAAGAAAGATCAACCTAGTCATCAGTTTCTGAATCCAATTGAACAGTTAAACTCGTGAAACAAAATAGGTTCTTTTCATGAACCATTATGTATGTAGTTTTATTTTTTTTTAATTTTTGTCATACTTTTAAAAAAATAAATTTATTTTAATTGGAGGTTAATTACTTTACAATATTGTATTGTTTTTTTTAATGATCAATGCAAGAGCCATAAAATGCCAATCTGTGTTATAATTAATTAACAAAATAAAATGAGAGAGGGAATTCCCTGGCTGTCCAATAGTTAGGACTCAGTGCTTTCACTGCCAAGGATGGGGTTCAATCCCTGGTCGGGGAACTAAGTTCCCACAAGTCACATGACAGGGTCAAAAATAAAACAAACAAACAAAAAAGATCAATCTGAAAAAAAAGGAAATGAGTTTCAGCTATTCCAGCCAAGTCAGTAAATTTAAAATGCACACTCATTTTTAAGTGAACAGGAACCTTTAAAATGTATCACGAATAAAAAGTTAAAAATAAAAAAAATAAAATAAAATAAAAATAAAATGTATCACGAACTGAAGATTAATGAATAAATGAGAAGAATGATCAGCTCCTGTAATAGAAATAATCACACAGAAAGCTTCATAAGAACAGGACAGCTGTCAGTCTTGTCACAGCAGGCCAATGCTTAGCACAGTGCCTAGCATATAAACTACTGAATTTTAATAAATGAGTTTGAGATTCAAACAGAACTGTGTTCAAATACACATCTATCACACACAACTCCTTTGACTTTGAAAAATAATTGTAACCTCTCTATCAGGGTTCTCTAGAGAAACAAAAGTAGAATATAGTCAAGTATACAGAAAGAGATTTATTATGAAGAATTGACTCAGCAATTATGGAAGCTGAGAAGCCCCACAATCTGCCATCTGCAAGCTGGAGGTCCAGGAAAACTGGCAGTGTGGTTCCAGTCCAAATTCACAGGCCCAGGAACCAGGGGAGCCAATGGTGTAAGTTCCAGTCTGAGCCTGAAGGTTCAAAAGCCAGGAGCACTAATTTCCAAGGGCAGAAGCTGGATGTCCCAGCTCAAAGAGAGAGAACAAATTTGCCTTCTGCTATTTTTGTTCTATTTAGTCCTTCAACAGATTGCATGATGCCCACCTGCATTGGTGACAGCAGGTGGGCATCTTTGTTGTCTATCAATTCAAATGTTCATCTTTTCAGGAGACACCCTTACAGACACAACCGCAAATCATGTTTTACAAGCTATTTGGACATCTCTTAGCCCAGTCAAATTGAGACATGAAGTTAACCATCATATTCTCTCAGCTAATTTCCCTGTAAGCCTTCTTCTGGCAGTACACGGTACAGTGTATGAAAACCGACTCACACAACATAAGCAGTCAAAATATGCAGAGATAAATTGACCTTGAAGCTATCCAAGCTTAAGTCAGGGCCTCTTACTTGCACAGGCCCCTTTCAAGGCCTTGCATGGGGCTCTACCAATGGGGTAACATAAACTGGTGTTTTTATAATATTTGCAAAAATAACATGGGTTTTTTGTATTATTTTTAAAAGAAAGAGTCCCCAAATGAGCTTTAGGCCCTAGAAAACTTGGCTTTATCAATGAATATATTATTATTATAAAAATAAATTATACACAACCTATAGAAAATTCCTAGTACACAGCTGGTACTCAATAAATGTATTATTTTCATGTATGTTTTAAATTATTTGTAATATAAATTGTTCCAGCAAGGTACACAGTAAAATATATAAAAATTAAAAATGGAGGAACATGTAAGAACAAGTTTTCTAACAGAATAGAGGTAAGATGAATCTATATACATTTTAGCAGTCAAAGAAAAAAATGAAATAAAACTAGGTATTTATTTCTCAGTGTGCATGAGGCTAAAGCAGATGAACTGCTAAGGAGAAACTCAGCTGTTCCCAGTATGAAGCAGGATATCTATCCTAAGAATTTTTTTTTTTTTAATTAAAAGAAAACTAATGCAATGGACAATTATGTTCACGGTAGCTATAAAGTCAGCAACTGGTATCATATACATATTAAAGCCCTCATAAGAAAAATGTGATCATTGTAGCTTTACTTTTTAGATTTTATAAATTTTTTGTAAAAGGATGTGGAAAAAAGAGGGAAATGTGTGTTTATGAATGTAGGTATGGATGCAATGGTTGAATAAAAACTCTTGATAGAGGCGATAGGAAAAGCCAGTTAAGGACAGGTATTTGCATTATGAAACACGGTCACCATTGGATGGCAATTTTACAGGCAAAAAAAGGGAAATTTATATGTGCAGTGGCGTTAGTGAACAGGTAGTTAGAAACATATACAAATGTTTGGGATGAAGCAATTGACTCGGGAAGCCATTATGCATAATGTCACACAGGAGTCGCGAGCCTGCCCTTTGCCTTCCCTCCTTCAGGACGCCAGCTCCAGACACACCCCTGCAGTTGCAACCTCACACCGCTCACGCTGTCGCGGCCCGGGGACATCTTGACTTCACGCCCCTCACGTCCCTGCGCCTTTTGCAACCTCACGCCCCTCACGCCAACGTGCCCCTCTGGCCCTGGCGACCACACGCCCCTCACTTCTTGGTGACTCGCCACACTCAAGCTCCGCACGATGTTGAGATCTCACGCCCCTCACGACCCCACCACCTCGCGCCCCTCATGCCCCTCCCGCCTCTCACACCTCTCATGGCGCTTACGCTCCTTGTGCCACTCATGTCCACCTGCTGTCTAGCTCACCAGCCCCTTACGACTGGCAGGAAGTAATGCGAGCAGGCCTATTAAAAACGTTTGCTTCCGGGAAGGCTCCAGAACTTGACCTGGCACCTCTGGGTCAGGCAGGAGGAGGCTCCAGTCTAGAGACCACGTGGACGCTGCCAACTCCGGCCCCAGATGATTGAGGAAAGTGGCTACAAGTGGAACGTGGCAAAGACATGTGCTCTTAGAAATGTATGCTCAGACTTCTGATTTTCTAAGACTATCAACTGACAGAACAGCTTGCAAATTACTAATTTTGCAAAAGCAATGCAGCCACCTTCTTGTTCACTCTTGAGACATGACAAAAAGCTTCTGAAATGGCGACCTGGATACACTGGACACAGTCTGAGATCAGTGAGTCCCGCCTTGAGACCGACCCTCATGCATCTAATACCAGCTGAGCACGTGCCTTTCCTCGCCTCACCAGTGGGCATGGACCATCTCCTCAATTCCTCAACTTCTTGATTCGTGTCTGTGGCAGTGAGGTCCGAGGCAAGCTGACGGTATTTCCTGTTTTAGTAATGCAGTGTGTGTGTGGTGGGAAAATGCTGGACAAATCGAGACGTGTTTTCTCCCAGATGTCAGATTCTAGTTGCCTGATGATACTTAGTAAGTTAGTCAGGTTTCTGAAGGAAGTTTTGAAGCTCCCAGCAATTGTCTTAGAAGGGCCATCTATTCAGCCCAGACCTGTTTTCCACTGTAGAAAGAGTGTTGAGTATGCTTTTACACAGCAATGGCTGATCCTCCTCCTCCTCCTCTTCGGGATTTGTGTGACTAACCCTCAGGCACAGGCTTGCCTGTGCAGAGAAGGTCTGGACCCCATGGAGGGTTCCTATTTCCAGTGTGAGATGGACTGCTCCTATTCCTGGTATGAAAGTGGTGTGGGTTTCTGGTTCCCATACCTGCAGTGCCTCAACCCACGGTTCTGCCACCATTGGTTTTGGCATGGCCATGCGGGTGATGCGGTATGCTTAACTCTCTGAGTTTTCAGAAAGATTTAAAGTTCTTTTTCTCCCAGCCAATTTTCTTCATGCTTATAGGGTTTAAATGGTACAAACCTGCATGAAATGAATGAGTTAATTTTTTGCCTCTCTAAAGTTGAAGGAATATTGTATTTTACAGGTGCCACATGGATGTCCTTACTTTCCAAAATAGTATTTTAAATAATATTTGGGTGGAGGTCAGTGTCTGTTTTTCTGTGGTGTTTATAAATCATGTACTAAGTTGAGCGTCGCTCATTTTTCCTTTTTTTCTCAGTTTATTTCCTGAGTTTTAATGCTGTACTTTTATTTCCAAACAGTTGCTAGAGCCTTGTTTTAAAACCTTTCTATCTAGACTTTGTTGGTTTGCTGAAAGGTAGAAAAAAGAAGTCGTAATTCAGGATCTAAGTTCTTAGGCTTGGTCCTCCTGCTGGACTTTTAAGTGTTAGAAGCCTTCAAGAAGCAGAAGTTTTTCGCTTTTTTATTTTTCCTAGTATGTGAGAGTTGGACTGTGAAGAAAAATGAGCACTGAAGAACTGATGCTTTTGAACTGTGGTGTTGGAGAAGACTCTTGAGAGTCCCATGGACTGCAAGGAGATCCAACCGGTCCCTTCTAAAGGAAATCAGTCCTGAGTGTTCTTTGGAAGGAATGATGCTGAAGCTGAAACTCCAGTACTTTGGCCACCTCATGTGAAGAGTTGACTCATTGGGAAAGACGTTGATGCAGGGAGGGATTGGGGGCAGGAGGAGAAGGGGACGACAGAGGATGAGATGGCTGCATGGCATCACTGACTCGATAGACATGAGTTTGAGTGAACTCTGGGAGTTTGTGATGGACAGGGAAGCCTGGCATGCTGCAGTTCACGGGGTCGCAAAGGGTCGGACACGACTGAGCGACTGAACTGAACTGAACTGAACCTTTTTAAAACTAAACCAACAGAAATTAAATATGTAAGTCCATATTAGGGGTTAGTTGAAAAAAAAAACTGTAATCAAATATTTACTTCCTACATTTCTGATACCTTCAGTTCAGTTCAGTCGCTCAGTTATGTCCGACTCTCTGCGACCCCATGAATTGCACCATGCCAGGCCTCCCTGTCCATCACCAACTCCCGGAGTTCACTCAGACTCACGTCCATCAAGTCAGTGATGCCATCCAGCCATCTCATCCTCTGTCAGCCCCTTCGCCTCCTGCCCCAAATCCCTCCCAGCATCAAAGTCTTTTCCAATGAGTCAACTCTTCACATGAGGTGGCCAAAGTACTGGAGTTTCAGCTTTAGCATCATTCCCTCCAAAGAAATCCCAAGACTGATCTCCTTTAGAATGGACCGGTTGGATCTCCTTGCAGTCCATGGGACTCTCAAGAGTCTTCTCCAACACCACAGTTCAAAAGCATCAGTTCTTCAGTGCTCAGTTTTCTTCACAGTCCAACTCTCATATCGATACATGACTACTGGAAAAACCATAGCCTTGACTAGACGAACATTTGTTTGCAAAGTAATGTCTTTGCTTTTCGATACGCTGTCTGGGTTGGTCATAACTTTTCTTCCAAGGAGTAAGTGTCTTTTAATTTCATGGCTGCAATCACCATCTGCAGTGATTCTGGAGCCCCAAAAACTAAAGTCTGACACTGTTTCCACTGTTTCCCCATCTATTTCCCATGAAGTGATGGGACCAGATGCCATGATCTTCATTTTCTGAATGTTGAGCTTTAAGCCAACTTTTTCAGTCTTCTCTTTCCCTTTCATCAAGAGGCTCTTGAGTTCCTCTTCGCTTTCCTGCCATAAGGGTAGTGTCATCTGCATATCTGAGGTTATTGATATTTCTCCCGGCAATCTTGATTCCAGCTTGTGCTTCTTCCAGCCTTGGAGATAATTTTTTTTATTATATAGCTTTTCAGTTAACCATATAAATTTTGTTAAACTGAACATCCTATCACAGGTCTTGTGTTGTAAAATCCAATTTTTTTTTTTTTTGGTTGAGAAGTCAAAATTATTTTAAAAATTTAAACTAGTAAAGGAAAAAAGAAGTAACACCTAGTAGTTTCTTCTCTATTTTATTGGTTAGAGAGAAATTATAGATTTTAAAATAGTTACTTTTTTCTTAAAGTACATTTCAGGAAAAATCAAATATATCAGGATGAATAATTTTGATGGTAGTATTATAATTGTATCAGTTCTGAATTTTGAAGAGTATATACATTATGTATGCATACTGATAAGGCCTTTTAACAGTATGAGAGAGTGTGTGTGTGTACCTTCTTTTCAAGATTAGGGCTATGTGCAATGCTTTAGTGCTTTGAGGGAGATAACCATGAATTTTGAGGCTGATTGAGTAAAGAAGTTTCCATCTAATGAAAAGATGTGTAATCGGTTTAGTCGTAATTTCTTTGAAGATTGTCCACTGTATCTATACTGATATTTTGAGTGAATGTTTCTCTGTGTTCACAACAGATGAATTTAGTGTGTATTTAACAGGCTTATTTATTAATTTGCATTGTAGGTTTGATACGTATAATGTTGGTGCTTGAATGTTTACTTTGATTTTTCCAAAAGTTTTTGTTTAATATTTTATCTAAGTAACTATGTGATATAATTTCTTATTCTTCTAGTCATCAATGCATTCATTTGTCTTTATTATAGAAAAAAAAAAAAAGCCTTACAATACTGTTTTCTTTAAAAAAGAATCCTTGGAATAAGCCATCATCATAGTTGCAAAGCATGAAGTATGCTGATGGCTAAGAGGCCCTGAATAGAACATAGAAGCTCAGCCACTTAAGGAATAAGAGGGCATTCCACAAACAAATATTAGCATAATTTTATACTTTTCCATGGCATCTTTTTTGTCCTAGAAAAGCTTGATTAAAAATGAACATTTTCTCGGAATTCCCTGGTGGTCCAGTGGTTAGGACTGAGTGTTTTCACTGCTTGGGGCCCAGATTTCATTCCCTGGTCTGGGAACTGAGATTCCCACAAGCCAAAAAAATTAACTTTTTAATGTACGGTATCTAAAGTGTGAATCCCCTAGATCAGAGATAAACAGACTTTTTCCTAAAAGGTCAGAGAATAACAATTTTGGGCTTTGCAGGCCCTACTGTCTCTGTCACAGCTATTCCATAGTAGCAGAAAACCAGCCATAAAAACTTCATAAATGAATGGAGATGGCTATGAAGTAATGAAAATTATTTAGACACTGAAATTTAAATTTCTTACATTGTCACAAAATATTTTTTTTCAATGATTTAAAAATGTAAAACCATTTTTAAATAGTGGACTGTACAAAAAGGTGGCAGACTGGATTTTACCACTATGATATAGTTTGCCAAACCCTGGCCTGTGTGTTTTTCAATAGGATTCCTCCCCTGCCCTCCAATAGTGTAATACTTGATTAGACATAATTCATGATGAACCTCAAAATGGATGGCTAGGAATAAAATTCTCCTAAATTAAGTCTAAAATGACATTTTGTCATTCTAAAGAAATGACATTTTATAATTTTTCTATCATTTCTTGAGAAAACAATTTGTAGTAATTTTTAATAAATTTGTCACATTCTCCTTTGGAATTTTTGGAAATAAGCATAAAGATAGCTTATATGTAAATAAGTTTTACCTTCTTTCAAATTCTTTTGAAAAAAATTTGATTCTCCCTCATTTCAGTTTGCATGTCTGATTTAAATGCCTGATGATTCTGAGAATATTGATTGTGAGTAATTTAACTTTTTAAAACTTCTTAATTTTATACATAACAGTATCTCATTAATATATAAACATTCATAAAAGTTTGAAAGTAAAAATCATGTGACCTGAGCTTTGCCATTCACCTTTCTATATACAAAGGACATTCAATATCTTATTTTTCAGTTTTTCAGCTTATATAGTTTGAAGAGTAGAGTTTGTGTGCCAGTTCATATTTAAAATTTTTTCAATTAAAATTTTTTTATTGAAATAGAGTTGATTTACAGTGTTGTGTTAATTTCAGGTTTACAGCAGAGTGATTTAGTTACATATATATTTTTTTCAGATTCTTTTAAATTATAGGTTATAGGTTATTACAAGATATTGAGTATGGTTCCCTGTGCTATACAGTAGGTCCTTGTTGGTTATCTATTTTACATGTATATTTTAGTCCCAAACTTCTAAGTGATCCCTCCCCCCATATTGGAAATCTTAATTTAAATGATATTCTTTGCAATAAGCTAATTTAAATGATCCCCCCTCCTAAAAGTTTGTTTATTCAAAGTAAAATGTATTTGCCCATATTTATTAATTTTAAACCTTATTATCCCTTCAAATTTATTTTTGTGTTCCTACGCACTAACCTTTTCAGTGATTAGGCCCACACCAGCACAAACAAACTAAATGCACACAAACTCCAGTTCACTTCAGTGATGTGAGAATCAGGTTATTAGGTAGGGGACATCCTAAATTTCCAGGCACTGGTATTCCAAAATTTCAGTATCTTCATATAACAAACAGGCAAACATACCCAGTTCTGAATATATTTCCTTCCTTCTGCTACAGTAAAGCAGATCTCACTCCCTTCACTGAAGGCTAATCCTTCCACCTATATTTAGCATCTAACTCTTCTGCCTCCTCGAGGATCTTCACTCAGTTTAGTTCAGTCACTCAGTTGTGTCTGACTCTTTACTAGCCCATGGACTGCAGCATGCCAGGCTTCCCTGTCCATCACCAAATCCCAGAGCTTACTCAAACTCATGTCTATCGAGTCGGTGATGCCATCCAACCATTCCATCCTCTTTCGTCCCCTTCTCCTCCCCTCTTCAATCTTTCCCAGCATTACGGTCTTTTCAGATGAGTCAATTCTTAGCATCAGGTGGCCAAAGTACTGGAGTTTCAGCTTCAGCATCAGTCCTTCCAATGAATATTCAGGACTGATTTCCTTTAGGATGGACTGATTGGATCTCTTTGCAGTCCAAGGGACTCTCAAGAGTCTTCTCCAATATCACAGTTCAAAAGCATCAATACTTCAGTTCTCAGCTTTCTTTATAGTCCAACTCTCACATCTATACATGACTAGTGGAAAAACCAGAGCATTGATTAGATGGACCCTTGTTGGTCAAGTAATGTCTTTGCTTTTTAATAGGCTGTCTAGATTGGTCATAGCTTTTCTTTGCCTTAGAGCTTATCTCATCACTTTTCTACATGTTCACACTCAAAATTTCAATGGGTTCCCTCTAAGCAGAGGTCATATTTTTCTTGTCATTGTTTTGGACCTTGATTAGGGCAAAATTAGATTTAGTATAGTCCTGTTTCATGACACACTGTCATCATTAACCCATTCATGTACCTATTTTACTTAATTAGTTATTTACCAAGTTATTATAAATAATGTTACATGCTTCTAAACCCTCCAACCGAAACACAATGCCAGGATCTTGACCTACACGTAGACATTTAGTTTTCTTTACATCACGTACCATCATTCTGCATGTTATGTTTATCATTTCATTGTTTTCCCAAATACATAGTTCAATCATATATATACATACATATACATGTATGTGTGTGTGTATATATGTATGTGTGTATATTATGTTTTAACTTCATAAAAAAGGTATCACTTTTTATTCAGTCCTTTGGACTCTATCTGCTGACTATAGTGGCACTAAGATTTTCTATATTTCACTGTAGCTTATTCATATTGACTATACATTCCTTTGTGGGAATGTGGCATAATTTATTCTTCTATTTTTCTATGTAAAAGAAATGAGTTATTTTTGCTATAATGAAAGCAGCGTTTCTATGAATATTCTTACATGCATCTATTAATATTCAAGAGTTTCTCTTAGTTATCTATCTAGATGTTGAATAGCTAAATCATAGCATATTTGAGTGTTTGATTTCAGGAGGAAATGTTTTCATAGTGGCTGCATAGTGCTTTCAAACTTTTATTTACTTTATTACTAACAATGTATAGTGGATTCTGTGGACCCAGATCTCTCTACTTTGTTTGAACAGAATTTCTCATTTTGCTGGTAGAATCATTATGAAATGCTTTTTAATTGTGGTCTTGATTTGCATTTTCCTAAAGACCAATAATGTTGTACTTCTGTCTGTTTCTTTGCGAGTTTTTCTTTTGGGGTATTTGTGCTCATATACTTTTCTTGATACTGATCTAATTGTGTATGTTGTAAATATCTTTTTCCAGTTTGTAAGTTAGGTTTGAAATTTATTTAATTTAAAAATTAATCTTTGATGAATAAGTGTGATTAATCTTAGTATTTTAAGTTTAGTAATTTCTTTTTTATAAAATGTTTTCATACATTGTTTAAGATACCACACATATATCGAACTCTAAAAATATTTTCAGTGCTCAAATTTTTTTTTTATATTTAGTCCTAAAATCTATAACTCCTAAAATATGGAGTTTATTGTTTTAAAATGATGTGAGGAAGGAATCCAACATTCATATTTTTCCATATAAATTATGTTTCCAACTCAGTTTATCAAACTATCTTGCCATTCCTACTCTTTTATCATGTCACCTCTAGCCCATGTCTAATATCTGTACTTCATGGCTCAGTCAATTTCTGATTGGTTAACTACTTAATTTTTACACAAAACTAGATTATCATATTCACTATTTCATAAAGAATAATAGTAACTGCTCTACCTCTACTTTTATTCATGTGTGCTCCCATGCATGTGTATGTGCACACACACACACGCACAACACACACACAAGTCTTGGACATTTTGGGGTTTTGTATACATATATCCTCCCCATTTTGAAGCTCCCTCCCATCTTCCTCCCCATCCCACCTCTCTAGGTTGATACAGAGCCCCTGTTTGAGTTTCCTGAGCCACACAGCAAATTCCAATTGGCTGTCTATTTTACATATGGTAATGTAAGTTTCCATGTTACTCTTTCCATACATCTTTCCATTTCTGGAAAGGGGATGTCCATAAGTCTATAAGTCCATATCCGTGTCCATAAGTCTATTCTCTATGTCTGTTTCTCCATTGTTGCCCTGAAAGTAGCTTCTTCAGTACCATTTTTCTAGATTCTGTATATATGTGTTCAGTTCAGTTCAGTCGCTCAGTCGTCTCTGACTCTTTGCGACCCCATGAATTGCAGCACTCCAGGCCTCCCTGTCCATCACCAACTCCTGGAGTTCACTCAGACTCATGTCCATGGAGTCAGTGATGCCATCCAGCCACCTCATCCTCTCTCATTCCCTTTTCCTCCTGCCCGCAATCCCTCCCAGCATCAGAGTCTTTTCCAATGAATCAACTTTTCGCATGAGATGGCCAAAGTATTGGAGTTTCAGCTTTAGCATCATTCCTTCCAAAGAACACCCAGGACTGATCTCCTTCAGAATGGACCGGTTGGATCTCCTTGCAGTCCAAGGGACTCTCAAGAGTCTTCTCCAACACCATAGTTCAAAAGCATCAATTCTTTGGCTCTCAGCCTTCTTCACAGTCCAACTCTCACATCCATACATGACCACTGGAAAAACCATAGCCTTGACTAGACGGAACTTTGTTGGCAAAGTAATGTCTCTGCTTTTGAATATGCTATCTAGGTTGGTCATAGCTTTCCTTCCAAGGAAAGCTTTTAATTTTTAAATAAAAAATTAATTTTAATTTTTATCTTTTAATTATCTTTTAATTTTATGGCTGCAGTCACCATCTGCAGTGATTTTGAAGCCCCCCAAAATAAAGTCGGACACTGTTTCCACTGTTTCCCCATCTATTTCCCATGAAGTGATGGGACCAGATGCCATAATGTTAGTTTTCTGAATGTTGAGCTTTAAGCCAACTTTTTCACTCTCCTCTTTCACTTTCATCAAGAGACTTTTTAGGTCCTCTTCACTTTCTGCCATAAGGGTGGTGTCATCTCCATATCTGAGGTTATTGATATTTCTTCCAGCAATCTGGATTCCAGCTTGTGCTTCTTCCAGCCCAGCATTTCTCATGATGTACTCTGGATAGAAGTTAAATAAGCAGGGTGACAATATACAGCCTTGACATACTCCTTTTCCTATTTGGAACCAGTCTGTTGTTCCATGTCCAGTTCTAACTGTTGCTTCCTGATCTGCATACAGGTTTCTCAAGGGGCAGGTCAGGTGGTCTGGTATTCCCATCTCTTTCAGAATTTTCCACAGTTTATTGTGATCCACACAGTCAAAGGCTTTGGCATAGTTAACAAAGCAGAAATAGATGTTTTTCTGGAACTCTGTTGGTTTTTTGATGATCCAGCAGATGTTGGCAATTTGATCTCTGGTTCCTCTGCCTTTTTTGTTTACTTTTTATTATTTAATTCTAATGTAATTATTTTGTTATCAAAGATCTTAATCTGTATTAAATCTACTTTTAACATATTCAGGGTTTTTTAAATTTCCTAATACCTTAACGGTTTTAAAAATGCTATATATATGCTTAAAATAAAATATATTCTTTCACTGTTGAACTCTTTTATGTTACTTTAGTTCAATATTAAACACATGATCCATCTGCAGGATTCAAATCTGTAATCCTGCAGGCTTTTCTTTTAAAAAAAGTTTGTGCCCCTCTCATGTCTATGTGTGCTCATTTTACCCCTGGAGAAGGAGTGTATCTGTGGGATAGAGAGTAATTTAGTCTGCCTTTTGACAGCCTGAATCTCTGCAGCAAAGGGACCAGCAATTTAAATGACCTAAGCATATGAAAAGAGATAAGAGAATTTGAAAGGAGAATAGAGCAGCCTAATTCCTCTCCTAAGCATTTTGCAAAGGGTAAAATTGGACAGAGAACAGATAAGCCCAAGGATGCCCCTGAACATATGTACAGACCTAAGAATAGTTAATTCATCTCTACCTAAAAACTATGGTCAATTACTATCTTCCTAAAAACAACTCTTAGGTCTGATTTTCACCCTTCTCCAGGACACCATAATACAATTCAGATTTTTTACTTCAAGAGGACTGGGTGGGACCCTAGATTGTGCATTTCTAATAAACTCTCAAATGATGGTTATACTGCTACTTCAAGTAGCTAGACTAGATTAAAATTACCCCATTTAGAGAAGAGAATCTGAAAGCAACTGCCCAAAAACTATTATTGCCATTGGTTTTCTGTTTTGTTTTGTATTTTTTTCACTTTCTCTCAATAAGAAAAAGAGGTCTTCAGCTCTATGTTGACTTTACATACTCTTGTGAATATCTGGAGCTCATGGCAAATGTGGAGGCCAGCAAAGCAGGGTCAGAGGAAAAACAAAGGCTTTCAGCAATTCTCCTATCTTACACAATGACTGCTGTTCTGGATCGACTCCTGCCACTGGTCTGCAAAGAAAATCTGCTCCCCTGGCCCCCATCCATTTTCTATTTCCTCAGGATAAATCTTTCAAGGAGGAAACAGCAGGAGCACAAATTCAGTACCTTGGTCAGGGCCCACTGGCTCAACAGACTTCTCAGCTCAGTAAAAACTGGCAAATGATTAAACTCCCTGCATCCCTCCAGCTATGACTTGTTTCCCTCAACCCTTTTACAGTTGCTCGTTACAAGAGATTCTATATTACTTGGCTGTATTTTTTCCACACCTCTTATTCACCTTCTAACCCTTCTAAATTGGTTTTTATTGTGTTAGTCATTCAGTTGTGTCCAACTCTTTGCAACCCCATGGACAGTAGCCTGCCAGGCTTCTCTGTCCATGGGATTTTCCAGGCAAGAATACTGGAGTGGGTTGCCATTTCCTTCTCCAGGGGATCTTCCCAACCCAGGAATCAAACCCAGGTCTCCTGCATTGCAGGCAGATTCTTTACTCTCTGAGCCACTGGGGAAGCACCCCTCCACCTCCAAAAGAAAGATATATATGTGTGTGTGTGTACATATATATGTCAGTGCAACCTTTTCTGCTGGCTACTTAAGTTTAAAGATGTTTCATGTTATAAACTTTACATAGCTAAGCAAACACCGTTCATTTTATAAGAGAGCTGGTTTTAAATTGAGGAGTCAGGGTAATGGCCAAAAGCAGTTTCTGACTTTTGGAAGTATAAAATCAGCTAGCTAATGGCATAGTTTTCAGCTGATTAATTTTTTTTCTAGCTGGGACATCTGCTATCATTTGAGAACTGTCCAATATGAATATCTGAAGCAGATGGGAACAGCATGGAAGATGTCAGATTGGCTTCTGGCTGTAAGTAATATTTGCTTCTTTTTGATAAGTCTTTATTTTGAACACTGTTGCTATTTCCTCTGAGTTTTAGCCTTAGGCAGTGGTCACCAATCACAGGTAAAAATAAGCTTGGCAGCCCACAAGAGGAACTACCTTCCACCCTGCAGGGTCTCCAGGACAATACTTAATGTTGCTTTGATGCTCCCATGTTGTGTGATTAAACACTTGGTGAGATCTCAGGGTTGCCAGCTGGACATGATTTGACACCCTTATTAATCTTGAGAAATGTTCCACGTTCATCCAATTAGAAAAGTTTTGGAAACGCACTTGTGCCATGGGTCTCTGATGCTTCCAGCAGATAATGCCAGCTGGCAGTTTTCTTTTCATTAACTGAACTAAATCTTTCAGGATAACTCCACAGTTTGTTGTAATTTCATGGGTAAAGATGGTCAATGGAAAGTGAATATTACCTATTACAACACTTAAAAAATATTGGAAATCTTTAGAGATCTCCAGATTCCCTCAAGCTGCAATATGGTATCTCTTCTTCTGTGATTGCTTTCCCTATGAAGCCTGGCCACGAGTCTCAATTCCTTGCTTCTAGCTTGCTGGTAGAAGTACTTGACTTTGCCAAAGTCATGGTCATCAGCTGGGCTCTATGGCAGGGGAATAAAAGAATTTCAGTATTTTAGCAGTGGCACTATGTTTTTTTTGCCTGAAATATATGAAAACAATTTGACCTTGCACAGATAGGTAACTGGAAAGAGGGGCAGTTATTTTTATCTGTAAATAGCCTTTACAGATAATTGTGGTTATTCTTCTTTAATTCCACATAAAATTCTACAAGTGGCAGGTTTAAAGGTTTGTTGGAATGGCAAATCTGAAATTATACTAATAAACTTTTCATAGTTATCTTTAAATCATTGATCTGTCTTTTGATGTGAATAGACTACTTACCCATGAAAAATTTTGTAAAATCATATGCTGGCCATTTGGAAAATAATGGCTTGCTTGTGTTATGCAAATCGTGTTGCCACATTTCCTTATTCAGCAACAAACACTACATTTGTTAATATCACCAATAATCTCATCAGAAAATCTGATGGTACTGCATCAGTAGCATGTAGTCAATATTAAAGTATGACTCAAGGATCAAAATATAATAAAATTAGTAATTTTTGCTGCTTTATCAAGGACATTCTTACATGAAACCAGCTAACTAGTTTTTTGTTTTTTTGTTTTTTTTTTCCTTTTTGTCCTGCAAGCATATGGAGGAAAAAATACAGTGGCTCCTCGAGGGCCAGTGTCCTAATTTGTGCTTAGGTACCAGCAGTCTTCACCACCACTGTTTTTGAACCATCAGTGTAAATTCAACACCATAAAAAGAACAAAGAATGCCTAGTTTTGATCTTAAAGACCCCCTGAAAGCAATTCCTATTCTTTAGAAATTGTTATTCTACATAAAGTTATGAAATAGAGAAAACATAGAAGAAAAATAAAATTTTTTGAGCAGTCACTATACATTAGGGACTAAAGAACAGAAGTCAGAATTCATTTGGTTAAAAATAATTTAAAAATGAAAACAGTCACACAAAAATAAAACTAGCAAATTAGCTGAGGCAAAAGAGACTATATTGGCTTATATAAACATGTTGAGGTCAGATGAGGGTATTTCCAGGAACTCATGAACGTGAGTTTGAACAAACTCTGGGAGACAGTAAGGCATGTGGAAACCTGGCATGCTGCAGTCCATGGGATCACAGAGTCAGACACGACTTAGTGACTAAACAACAACAGGAACTCAAGAATAATTGAAAGTGGAGAAACACACAGCATCTCCAACTCTCATGTTAGCCTTGTGGAAAAGGCTTTATTTTCTGAGCAACTCTTGCCATGAAATTGGGCCCTTGGCTGCTGGCAACTATGGCTTCATCTTTCTAACTCTCTCATCAGATATGAAATGACTTCCCATTATTAGTTCTAGTATAAAAAATTACATCAAAGACCGATTCATTGTTGGGAGTGTGCCGTCTGTGGCTAGGATGGCAGAGGAGAAGTAGAGGGAGGAATGGCTTCTGTGATTGGTGGAGCACACTGGAATTATCTGTTTGGACTAAGGAGAGGAATAGTTCCCAAGAAATAATGTGGGGGTGGTTTTTGGGAGAAAGGAGATGTTCTTGGAAAATTAAATAAATAACTATTACAGAAGTAGATAGAGTGATTGATTAATAGATACGGATTATAAGCCAGAGTGAGTCAGCTGAATTTTGAAAATGAGGAACCTAATTGTTAGAATTTTAAGTAACTCCCAGCATCACAAAACTGTTAACTAAAGGAGGTGCTTTTGAATACCTGCTTCCAAATATCCTCACTTTGTTGTGATGCTTCTCAGTGAGGGTATGAATGATTCAAACTATCCATAAAGCTAAGAAAAACATGACTTTTTTCAACAGATCTTATTTACTACTGCTTTCTTAGCCTGATATTAATATTTTAAATGTATTAATGATTTGATGGTGGAAATAGTGAATTCATATTAAATGCATATTGGATGTATGGTGTAAACTTTCTGTGATAGCTTATCCATAAAGAATTGCTGTAATATCATGTGCTGCCATACTAATAACCTAATAGTTATTAGATATTTACACTGTATTGAAGTCCAAATTTACCACTTTGGACATATAATGATGATGTAATCTTTTCAACAGCCCCATGAACCAGATTACTATATTACCGTCCTTTCATAGATGATGAAACTGACTTCTGTGAGGTTATATACTGCCCCCTACCACCACATCACATACCCACACATGTTATTATTCTGGATAGGCTAGATTATTCTGAATGAACAAACAAACCAAAAAGCTTGGTAGCTTGGAAAAACACAGTTTTATTTCTTGCTCCCACTTCCAGTTTATTTTTGGTGAGAGCTGTGGTGCACTGTTTATTATAGCCCCTCAGGAACTCAGTCTGAAGAGACAGCAAACACCTGAGAGGGAAAGAGAGCTTTCTACAGTATTGCACTGGTATTTCAGTGCTTCAGCACTTAAATATACAACTCCAGCCAGAATTAGTTACATGACCCCCTCCCAGTCCCAACAGATTGGAAAAGCAAACCTAAGACATGTCTGGAAGAACAAACATCAAAAATATTAAATATCTCTTCCCATTGGCCTGAAATTATGGTGTCTGGAATCTCAGTGTTCATTTCTTCAACCGAAGGCATTACTGTTCCTTAAGTATAAATTTCCATGAGAGAATAACACACTCATCTGTAATCTAATTAACAGTTAGGTTTAAATTACCCGATAATCTATAATATGCTTTGAATATGTATGAGAATTATGTTCATGATATGAAATCATGACAGGTCTGGCATGCAGTGTCCCATGAGCCACATGTAAGACCTTTGGGTTGGATAACAGAAAAGTGGAATGAAAATATAAATGGCATGTGTTGATACCAGGGACAGACTGTTTATTTTGCAATTTTTTCTTGCATAGTAAAGCTTGCAAGTACTTTGACCACTGAAGTTCTTTTGAGCAATCTTCCCAGTTCTTCCCAAACTTAAGTCATAAGCCAAACAAAAGCAGATCTTTTGTGCTCCAGCATCTACCTGTCTGGTACCTCTAAGGACTTGGTCACCCTACTCCTGCCCCAAATAGTTGCTCCCTCTAAGGATTAGTGGCACATTTGATATTCTCTCTTTAGATCCTTTCATGTCTCTTTCTTACTAGTCATCAAAAAGAAACAGAAGTGTGAGACTGGGAAAGACCCAAAGCATGAGAAATCTTAGTGAGCTCTTCAAAGCCATTATGTTTAATCTTGAGTTTATGGCCCTCTTCATGAGATAGGAATAGAAGAGTTCAGCAATACCCATCCCAACACAAACAGAAAGATATTTGAGAATGAAATTATATATTCCAAGCAAAGCTTTTTGTAAATAAGAGTGATCTCTGGAAAGCTGTTACACTCATGTTTATAGATGATTGCAGATGAAGGGTACTGGTTAGTATCAGCCAAGGGAAGAGGGATTTAGAGCAGAGTCCTAGAAGATACTGAATGTTCCAGTTGTTCTCTCATAGTAAAGTCAGGGACAATATCACTTTCCTGGCATCATTACATGATAACAAGTACTGAGTGATGGCAACTAAGGAAGCTCACACAAGCCTTGGTGTCCTAACTTTAATGGGGTTCTATCACTGAGGCATAGTTGACCACCCACATGGCCCATCTCAGAGTCCAGTTCCTTTAAAGAGTCAGCTGCTACTGTGTGACCCAAAACCCCCACCCCAAATCACACTCTTAGACTATCTAGTGTGGGTGGCCAGCCCCTACCCTAAATCATATTGTTACATTCATGTCAGAAACGATGTTCTGCGGGTTTAGAGTTTGCCTCCCAGAGGCCAAGACCAAATACCAAAGCCGTCCGTGTGTGTGCGCTCAGTATCTCAGTGGTGTCTGATTCTTTGTGGCCCTGTGAACTGTAGTCTGCCAGGCTGCTCTGTCCATTGGATTTTCCAGGCAAGAGTACTGGAATCGAGTGCCATTTCCTACTCCAGGGGATCTTCCTGACCCAGGGATTGAACCTGCATCTCTCATCTCTCCTGCATTGGCAAGCGGATTATTTAGCACCATCACCTATACTACACACACACACACACACACACACACACACACACACACAGAGCTATACCCAAATCTTTCACATTTGAATCGCAGTCATTAGTCGTATTTTGTCCACTGAGGGAAAAATGGAGCAAAAGAAAAATGATATTTAACAACTTTTGTAAATATTCCTGTTTATGAGGAGAATTTTGCAAAGAAATATCAACTATTCCAACTTCTTCAATAGTATATCACACAATCAATCCTAGAAAGTAAAATCTAGGAAAAGCTCATAATTAACTTTAAAATAAGAGGGGTTAGTTATGGACTTTTCACTATTTTAAAGGAGCTGGCACACTGAACTTTATATACTCTCCTTCCAATTGACCTAATTAACTCAATCTCTAGAGGCCTTTGGCTTTATTCTGAAGTTCAGGGCACGTCACTGCTGATGAATAAATTAATGGCATAGAGGAATCAAAGTCAAAATTAGCATAAAATTAGTATCCCACTGCTCACTATCTTGAGGGAAAACTAAATTTATTATGAAATCTGTTGATGAAAATATACTCTGACAAAAATTTTGATTTCATTTTTAGATACCTTTGCAATAATATTGTTATTAACCCCATACTATGTCAAAAGCATAATACAGCCCTTAATAAATAATTGTTATTGTGTGATCACCCCAGTATTTATGGTCTTCTAAAAATAAGAGCTCAACAAGAAGAACGAAGAACAGTTTTAGCTGTGAAATCGTATTGATGATCTTTTTAATTGATTTTATTTATGTTGACCTGTGGAGACTCTAGATAAGGGGTGAGGGAGCTTTTACATTTTAATGCAGTTTCTAAGGCTCCATCACGGAGAAGGCAATGGCACCCCACTCCAGTATTCTTGCCTGGAAAATACATGGATGGAGGAGCCTGGTAGGCTGCAGTCCATGGGGTTGCTAAGAGTCAGACACGACTGAGTGACTTCACTTTCACTTTTTACTTTCATGCATTGGAAAAGGAAATGGCAACCCACTCCAGTGTTCTTGCCTGGAGAATCCCAGGGATGGGGAAGCCTGGTGGGCTGCCGTCTATGGGGTCGCACAGAGTCGAACATGGCTAAAGCGACTTAGCAGCAGCAGCAGCAGCAAGGATCCATCATAATGTAGGATCCTAAGGAATCAAAGGAAAGAATATATATCTAAATGGGCTTCAGATAATAGAGATGCTAAGAACCAGTGTGGTAAGGAAATAATGCACTCAGAAATAACCAACACATCCAAAATGTTTATTTTCTACAACTCTTTATAACTATTATTATTCTTTAGAGTGTGCTATACCAGAAAGATTACTAAGAGAAAAATAGCAGACTTGGAGAAAGGAATATTGTACAACAAAAAAAAAAATTAGTGTAATTACTAGAACCTGCTTCCCATCTATCTCTCTCCCAGTTTCTCTCATATTTTTATGTGTATTCATTTTTATAATTAAATGATGTTTATTTTCCAATTAATTTCTTTTGCATCTTATAAACAAATTATCTCTTAAGTAAAGCAGGGCTAATTAATATTCAAGGAAGACCATTTAAAGTACCTGGTAAACACATTTCTGGAAGAAAAAGTGATCTAAGATCACTTAGATCTAAGATCTAAGATATATCCAATAATCACAGAGAAGAGGAGGTTAGAAAATTATAATTTAATATTATGACGCTAAACTTCATTGTGTATAAAACAAAAATCAGACAAGGTGTTTTCCTCTTTTGCACACCTGCCTTTGGAGATGCTGCCAATTTTGATGTTTAGAATCATTTTTATAATGTAAATAAAATAGTAAATCCTTTTAGAGAGTAGTGCCAAATAAAGGTTTGTATCGTCTAAAGTGGTATTGTGCATAGTATTGGATTAAATAACTCTTTAGCAAGTCATGTTTCTCTGCGTTGGTTGCCAGGAAATTCAGAGGTAATAACTTTCTGTTATAAGTCTTATTGTGGTAGTGTTTCTCCTGGGAGAACATGACCTTCAAAAATATAAGGAAATTCAGACCCTCTGTTTTAAATCTGAAAATAGACCCTGGAGACAGGAAGAGAGAAATGGCTAAATATTTCAGGTTTTATTCTGTCAACACTGCTGTTCCCTTGGTTCATCATGCCTGAGCCTAGGCAAGAAGGATAGTTCCTTTAAAAGAGGTAACTAAACACTGAGAGTTTAGTGTTAAGCAAAGAGAACATAAAGAATGGGGTGTAAACAGTAAGAGCAGTTTGTCTTACAACTTGCCTGCTTCAGATTCTCCTACAGTCTATTGGCTACCAATGTCTCT
Organism: Ovis canadensis; assembly: GCF_042477335.2. NCBI lineage: Eukaryota > Metazoa > Chordata > Mammalia > Artiodactyla > Bovidae > Ovis > Ovis canadensis. Next base: position 28,499,717 of record NC_091269.1, on the reverse strand, counting down.
GAACTCCCCCGGGCCCATTGTTCATCTTCTTCCATGAGGGAAAAGGTGATCCCTCACCTACATTCCTCATTCTCTGGTGAAACTTCAGGTGTTCTTGTATTTCATTACATTTTTTCCAGTATTTTCTTGACTTCAGTCTATTTTTTTTTTTTTTTGGCTCCTCTCTGGGACTTGCAATATCTCAGTTCCTGGACCAAGGATTGAAGGCAGCCACATCAGTGAAAGCCCAACCTAGAATCCTAACCACTAGACCACCACAGGACTCCCTACTTTTTTATCATACTTTTTCTCCAACCAAAGTATTGTTGATTTACATTATTGTGCTAATTTCTGCTGTATTGCAAAGTGACTGAGTTATACACAAATATACATAATATTCTTTTTCACTATGGTTTAATCCCAGAAGATCAGATATAGTTTCCTGTCTGTACAGTAAGACTTTATTGTTAATCCCAATAGTTTGTATCTGAATTTGTGTGCTATGTGCTTAGCCTCTAAGTCATGTCTGACTCTTGCTACACCATAGACTATAGCCTGCCAGGCTCCTCTCTCCATGGGATTCTCCAGGCAAGAATACTGGATTGGGTTGCCATTTCCTTCTCCAGGGTATCTTCCTGACCCAGGAATTGAACCCGGGTCTCCTGCGTTTCACGCAGACTCTTTACTGACTGAGCTACAAGGAATAGCCAGTTTCCATATGCTAACTCCTAACTCCCAGTCCAGCCTTTTACCTCCATCTCTGCCCCTTGGCAACCACAAGTCTGAACTCTGTGAGCCTGTGTCTGTTTTATAGATTAGTGCATTTGTGTCATATTTTAGATTCCGCATATAAGTGATATCATATAACATTTGTCTTTCTCTTTCTGATTTGCTTCACTTAGTATGGTAATCTCTAGGTCCATCCCTGTTGCTTCAAATGGCATTACTTAGTTATCTTTCGGCTGAAAAGTATTCCATTGTATATATGCTCCACATCTTCTTTATCCATTCGTCTATGAGTGGACATTTACTTTGTTTCCATGTCTTGGCTATTGTGACTAGTGCTGCTATGTATCTTTTTGAATTATAGTTTTGTTCAGGTATATGCCCAGAAGTAGAATTTCTGGATCATATGACAACTCTAGTTTCAGTTTTCTGAGGAAACTCCATATTGTTTTCTGTAGTAGCTACACCAGTTTATGTTCCTACCAACAGTTCAGGAGGGTTCCCTTTTCTCCACACCCTCTCCAGTATTCATTAGTTGTAAGCTTTTTGATGATGGCCATTCTGACCAGTGTGAGGTACCATTGTGAGATGGTCCTAGTTTTGCTTTGCATTTATCTAATTATTAGTGATGCTGAGCATCTTTTCATATGCCCTTTCACTACCTATTTGTCTTCTTTGGATAAGTGTCTATTAAGGACACTTTTTTTCATTTGGGTTGATTGTTTTTGTTGTTGTTGTTGTTATTGAGTTATAAAAGCTGTTTGTATATTTTGGAGATAAAATTCTGTCAGTCTCATCATTTGCAAATATTTTCTCACATTCTATAGGTTGTCTTTTCATTTTTTAATGGTTTCCTTTGTTGTACAAAAGCTTAAGTCTGATTATGCCCTATTTGTTTATTTTTATTTTTATTTCTATTGCCTTACAAGGCTGACCTAAGAAAACATTGATACAATTTATGTCAGAGAATGTTTTGGAGCCTGGCTACTTTATAATGCTAATGGATGCTTCCTGAGGGATCAAAGCCTCCGTTTTGGATTGGACTGGTAAAGCATGTAAATACCTTATGGTTACAAAATTCCACAGGCCTTAAGAGATTTGGTCTAAGAATGAACAGTTTACTGTCCATTTCCATATTAAAGAATGTAAAATTATTTTGCATCTCTGTGAAATAGAAATTCAAAATAAGGGTAAACTTGATCCGTTTTCTATTTCAATATTTCTTGCTTTACTTAATTATGATGCATATTTGCCCTCTCTCATATCCTGTTTTATTGTTTTAAGTCATCTGTTTTGAAGCAGGCAGGGGGATATAGGACAAAACTCTCCAAAAAGTGAGTCATATACAGAAACCATTCTTCTAGGGGCAAAGGCTGAGATTTTGTGATGCAAAAGAGCTGAGAAAAAAAATTCTATATATTCACCATATTCCAATATATAACAGTGCTACTTCATTTAATAACCTTGTTGCATCCTATCTTCTCGCTGGAAAGAGCTAGGTGACAGCATGACGTTGCTCAATGGAAGATTTTCTGTTTTTCATCGTGTCAAACAATCACTACATAGTAAACTGAATGGTAAAATGGCAAAGGGGATAAACAAGTCTATGAGCCCAGCTACAGAATGGGGACTTTGCATTTGCTGTGACACAAAACAGCAACAATCTCTTGATGTTTATTATATCAAAACTGCATTCTGTCTGGACTATTACTGTCATAGTGGGCTCTATACATTTTGTTTCAACTTCACTTACCTCTGTGATACATCATTATTTGCTATGAATACTGCACTTTCCGCAAAGAGAGGGAAAATTGTGATTAATATTAATACATCAGCCCCATCCCTAGTCAAGAGCAAGTGAGAATGCAAGGACATAGAGCAGTGTATTCTCAATTTCTTATGTCTTTGGTGTGGTTCTCTACATGTGTCTAAAAGAGACTATCCGAAAGGGAATAAACTGTTTTAAAGGTATGTATATGTTTTCAGACTATGATCAAAATTAATTTTTTTTAAAAATGTAACATTATTTATATATAATATGTTACTTTTAATATTTAAGTTCTAAAAAATCTGATCTTCTTCAATGCATCTGACTTTTAAACTATATAGGTCTATATGTGTATGCATATGTGCATGCATATGTTAATATATAGGAATATGTGTGTGGATGTATATGTACATACTAAATATATATGTACATGAGTGCATATATATGTATGCTATATGTAATGTATCAACATGCAATCATACTTATGCTTACAATGTCTTACTGCATTTGAGAATCATAAACACTGGCTGCTGATACAAAGTTCCAGCCTTCTTCAAATTTGTTCATTTACTCATACAACTAATTTACACAACAAATATTTATTAAGGTTTTTGTGCATCCCATTAAGCTCATTGATGGAATTTAAAGTGATTAAGGCTGGTGCTTGTCTTAAAAGAGGTGATAATCCATTAAAGGAGATAAGACAATTATACAAGCAGCTATTACAGAAGCGAGAATAATTAAAAACCAATTCATGCCAATGGAGTACTATTCTTTTACATAAATAGAATTTGGGAAATTTTCATGGAGAATGTGACATCTAAAGTATGTCTTAAACAATGAAGACATTTCCAAAGGTTAAAGGAGAAGATTGGTACATTTAATCAGAGGAAATGACTTAAGAAAGTGCAAAGAAACATGAAATAAATTCTGGTTGAACTCGAGTGTCATCAAATTTAGTACAGTGTCACCTATATTTCAGGAACTGTTAGATGAAATTGGGAAAGGCAGTTGATGGTAGAAGATCTCAAATGTGTGACCAAAAGGTTTAACCTTCAGTTTATAAGCAGAAGGGAATCATTGAAGTCTTTAGATAACTAAGTAAAATGAACATAGCTGGCGTTTTGGGCTTCAGCTAATGGTAGCATAAACTATAGTCTATTATGAGGAGAAGCCATCAAGCAGTGGCCTTATGTCCGAGTTCACAGAAAAGTGATGATAAAGGGTTGGATGATGATAGTGTTGAAATGTCAGGGGGAGGCAGCATGCATATTTCTGTGTGTCTGAGCACACATGTGAGTGTTTTGGGCACAAAGTTGTTGTAATGGATATAAGGAGCAGATCCTTTCTTTAGGATAGTAGAAGTTTGGAAGAAATCAATAGTAAATTATTTTTAAGCTTCATACTTAGACAACTGAGACTATATGCTGCTAACAAGCACTATAATAAGGGGAAATAAAAAGAACAACAGTTATACAAAAAAGATGGAACTTCTGGTTTGAAGGATAGAAATACTGTTTACTAACAGGTCACCTTTGTTTTACTAAAAATTGTTCAATTTAGTTCAGTCACTCAGTTGTATCCGACTCTTTGCAACACCATGGACAGTAGCATGCCAGGCTGCCCTGTCCATCACCAACTCCCGGAGTTTACTCACTCATATCTATTGAGGCGGAGATGTCATCCAACCGTCTTGTCCTCTGTCATCCCCTTTTCCTCCCACCTTCAATCTTTCCCAGTATCATGGTCTTTTCAAATGAGTCAGCTCTTTGCATCAGGTGGCCAAAGTATTGGAGTTTCAGCTTTAGCATCAGTCCTTCCAATGAATATTCAGAAATCATTTCCTTTAGGATGGGCTGGTTGGATCTCCTTGCTCTCCAAGGGACTCTTAAGTGTCTTCTCCAACACCACAGTTCAAATGCATCAATTCTTCAGCTTTCTTATAGTCCAACTCTCACATCCATACATGACTACTGGAAAAACCATAACCTTGACTAGATGGACCACCATTGGCAAAATAATGTCCTGGCTTTTTAATATGCTGTCCAGGTTGGTCATAACTTTCTTTCCAAGGAGTAAGTGTCTTTTAATTTCATGGCTGCTGTCACCATTTGCAGTCACCATCTGCAGTAATTTTGGAGCCCCCCAAAATAAAATCTGACACTGTTTCCACTGTTTCCCCATCTATTTGCCATGAAGTAATGGGACCACATGCTATGATCTTAGTTTTCTCAATTTCGAGCTTTAAGCCAACTTTTTCACTCTCCTCTTTTGCCAGGGTCCAGTCCCTGTGGATCCAGGGAATTTGAAGCGGGGATGGAGTTGGCATCTGAGGAATTAATTGCTTAATTAAAGATATGGAGGGAGATTAGAAAGAAATAGTGTAGTAGGAAAATAAGTGGAGAAAAGGAGGCTGAATAACTTGGTTTACGTGGAATACCAATGAAACCTTGAGACAAGAGGTTTGCACCACCTACGTAGGCCACAGGCGTCCTCCCGTTCTCCCGAAGGAGAGGAGACACTAAGGCCTCCCCGGTCAGATCTTAGAAGCCCAGGCAAAATTAGTAGGCTTGGTGAGCATCCACGCTCCAGATGGGAATTCAGCCAGAAAGTGAGAGAAAGAACGACATGAGAAGACGAGTCTTTCCAGAAACTGATCCGATTTAATTTATTTTTCAGGTTTGCTTATATACCTTTTGTTACACAGAGAGACAAATGGAAATTTCAAAGTCATGTGGGGGTCAGCAGTCCTGACCTTTATCAAAATCAGGTGCTTCATATAAATGTATACAAAAGGTCTTAGGTGGCTTTACATCATCTTCTGGCCATGAGGCCTGCTGACATTTATGACCCTTTCTTTCTAATAACAGTCAGTTAACCAGAAAACCTGTTTTCCAAGAATGTTTTTTCTTAAACCAGGCACCACCCTCCAAAGGTACCAGATAAAGTTGCATTCCTATAGGGTGGGGGTGTAGTGGGTTACAATTAAGAAAGGAATTTACTTAGCCTAAGGTTTAACATGATTAATCTTAAAGGTTAATACTTATTTCTCCTATTAGCTAGTTATATTCATTGTAAAGGCAGGGAATATGGAGATTTGGCAGCAAACACTGCCCAATAAATGAAAAACCCTTCACCAATATAATTCCTAGTCAACCCACTATACTAATAATTTCTAACTTCCCAAAAGAATCTGTCTTTAGAAAGTTTAAAACATCTTGTGCCTCTCATGGTTGGGAGGCTGTGAACAATCACATGTGGCCAGACGAACCTGTTCAGGCAGACTGGAGAACCTTCAGAGGAGTTTGTAAGTTGAAACATTCATGTCACACCCAGGAATTTTTATTAACTGGAGCTGTAAGTTAACTTCTTCTCTAAGAGAGATGATAGGGGACAGCCCCCCGTAAAGTCAGAGGTGTAGGTGAGAGCATAAAGCAATAAAGTAGGCAGACTCTGGTTTTGGGGGTAGATGCTCGGGAACAGAGGGTCTCCTACGGCTCAATCCCGCCTTTGCATATGCCGAGCCTCCTTCCTCATGACCTTTGCCATGGGCGGAGTTCCTCACGCTGGCTCCCACCACTCTTTCACTTTCATCACGAGGCTCTTTAGTTCTTCTTCACTTTCTGCCATAAGGGTGATGTCATCTCCATATCTGAGGTTATTGATATTTCTTCCAGCAATCTTGATTCCACCTTGTGCTTCATCCAGCCCAGCGTTTCTCATGATGTATTCTGCATATAAGTTAAATAAGCAGGGTGACAATATGCAGCCTTGATGTACTCCTTTTCCTATTTGGAACCAGTCTGTTGTTCCATGTCCAGTTCTAACTTTTGCTTCCTGACCTGCATAAAGATTTCTCAAGAGGCAAGTCAGGTGGTCTGGTATGCCCATCTCTTTCAGAATTTTCCACAGTTTATTGTGATCCACACAGTCAAAGGGTTTGGCATAGTCAATAAAACAGAAATAGATGTTTTTCTGGAACTCTCTTGCTTTTTCAGTGATCCAACGAATGTTGGCAATTTGATCTCTGGTTCCTCTGCCTTTTGTAAAACCAGCTTGAACATCTGGAAGTTCACGGTTCCCATATTGCTAAAGCCTGGCTTGGAGAATTTTGAGCATTACTTTACTAGCATCTGTTCAGTTCAGTTCAGTCACTCAGTTGTGTCCAACTCTTTGCGTGTGAGATGAGTGCGATTGTGCAGTAGTTTGAGCATTCTTTGACATTGCCTTTCTTTGAGATTGAAATGAAAACTGACCTGTTCCAGTCCTATGGCCACTGCTGAGTTTTCCAAATGTGCTGACATATTGAGTGAAGCACTTTCACAGCATCATCTTTCAGGATTTGAAATACCTCAACTGGAACTCCATCACCTTACTAGCTTTGTTCATAGTGATGCTTCCTAAGGCCCCCTTGACATCACATTCCAGGACGTCTGACTCTGGGTGAGTGATCATACCATCATGATTATCTGGGACGTGAAGATCTTTTTTGTATAGTTCTTGTGTGTATTCTTGCCACCTTTTCTTAATATCTTCTGCTTCTGTTAGGTCCATATAATTTCTGTCCTTTATTGAGCCCTTCGTTGCATTAATTATTCCCTTGGCATCTCTAATTTTCTTGAAGAGATCTCTAGTCTTTCCCATTCTGTTGTTTTCCTCTATTTCTTTGCACTGATTGCTGAGGAAGGCTTTCTTTGCTCTCCTTGCTATTCTTTGGAACTCTGCATTCGATATATCTTTCCTTTTCTTCTTTGCTTTTCACTCCTCTTTTTTTCACAACTATGTATGGATGTGATAGTTGGATTATAAAGAAAGCTGAGCACCAAAGAATTGATGCATTTGAACTGTGGTATTGGAGAAGACTCTAGAGAATCACTTGAACTGCAAGGAGATCCTACCAGTCCATCCTAAAGGAAATCAGTCCTGAATGTTCAATGGAAGAACTGATGTTGAAACGCAAACTCCCAATACTTTGGCCACCTGATGTGAAGAGCTGACTCATTTGAAAAGACCCTGATGCCGGGAAAGATCAAAGGCAGGAGGAGAAGGGGATGACAGAGGATGAAATGGTTGGATGACATCACCAACTCAATGGACATGAGTTTGAGTAAGCTCCATATGTTGCTGATGGACAGGGAAGCCTGATGTGCTACCATCCATGGGGTCACAAAGATTTGGACATGACTGAGCAACTGAACTGAACTGAGCTGAACTGAGGGATCGGAAATTTGCATGTATTATTTGTCTAACCTGATTGAATCACTTGAATCTTTATGCATTCTGCTAGTTTCTTATGCCTATTGTAAAAAATTGTCACAAACTTGGTGGCTTAAAACAATAGAAATGTATTATCTCACAGTTTTGCAGGCCAGAAGTTTTAATTACGTATCACTGGGCTGAAATCAAAGTGTTGACAGCACTGTACACTCTCCAGAAGCTCTAAAAGAGAATCTTCCTTGTTTCTTCTAGTCTGGTGACTTCCAGCATTCATTGTCTTTTGTCACATCATTCCAGTTTTAAAATCTCTCTACTTTTTCATCACATCACCTAATTCTCTTTCTGTGGGGAAATTTCTTTGCTATTCTGTTTTAAGGGCACTTAGTAAGGCAATGGCACCCCACTCCAGTACTCTTGCCTGGAAAATCCCATGGGCGGAGGAGCCTGGTAGGCTGTAGTCCATAGGGTCGTGAAGAGTCGGACACGACTGAGCAACTTCACTTTTCACTTTCATGCACTGGAGAAGGAAATGGCAACCCACTCCAGTGTTCTTGCCTGGAGAATCCCAGGGATGGGGAGCCTGGTGGGCTGCCGTCTATGGGGTCGCACAGAGTTGGACACGACTGAAGTGACTTAGCAGTAGCAGTATCGCATTTAGGGCACACCAGTCTTATTTGAGTTACATCTGCAGACTTTCTCTCAAATATGGTAACATTTACAGATTCCAAGGATTAGGACCTGATATTTTGAGGAGAGTGCTTTTTTATTCTTCCACAGTTTATGATATGGCTTCCAAAGAGTCACATGTATCCCTCTTGCAGAATGCTTTCATTCCATCACAACATCCCCCGAGATCTCAACCCATTAGAGTATCAACTCAAGTCTAAAAATCACGTTTCATTGACTCCACAGTCTCAAATATCATCTAAATAATTCAGTCAGGATGGGGGAGACTCTGAGTATGAGTCATCATAAGATAAAATTTTCCCCATCTGCAGACCACTGAAGCTAGAAAACAAGTTATCTATTTCCACAATACAGTAGTGGGACACATACAGTACAGCAGTTATAGCCACTTCTATTCCAAAAGGGAGAACATTTTTTTTATTTTTTTAATATAAATTTATTTATTTTAATTGGAGGTTAATTACTTTATAGTATTGTATTGGTTTTAAAAAGATGTCATCAGTTTCAAGCAATTTCAAAATTCAGTTGGGAAAGTTTCACTAGGTTTCAAGGCCTAGAAGTAAATCCTCTGTGGCTTTCAGTCTGCCCAACAGCTCAAGTCTCTCCCCTCGCAGTCTTTCTTTTCTTGAAGTATAGTACATTTGCAGCAGAATGATTTGATAAACATGTTTCAAGCCAGTAGAGTTTTAGAATTTTGACAGTCTTTTTTTGCTTCTTCTTGTCTCTGCCCTGATCAGGCCAAACTTGTAGTGTTTCTGCTGATATGACATTCGCATGAAGGTCTCCTATATATACTATGAGAATTAACACCATCAGGAAAGAAGGTTCACAACAGATCTTTCCAAGATAATCACATCTCTATTCCTGGCTTTTGCTGAGATGTCTCAGTGGGTCCATGCCTGCTTTCTTCACCACTAGGGAAAGCTTGCTCCTTCATGGATCACAGCCTGTCCTGTGGAAGGGATTTGCATAGCTCAGTGAAGCTATGAGCCATGCTGTGCAGGGCCACCCAAGACAGACAGGTCATAGTGAAGAGTTCTGACAAAACTTGGTCTACTGAAGGAGGAAATGGAAACCTACTCCAGTATTCTCGCATGGAGAACCCCATGGACAGTATGAAAAGGCAAAAAATATGAAACTGGAAGATGAGTCTATGGGTCTGAAGGTGTCCAATGTGATAAACTAGAAGTGTGTGCTTAGTCCCTCATTCTTGTCCTCTTAGCAACCCTATGGACTGTAGCCCAACAAACTGCTCTGTCAATGGGATTTTCCAGGTAAGAATATTGGAGTGGGTTGACATTTCCTCATCCAGGGGATATTCCTGACCCTGGGGTCGAACCGGAGTCTCTTGCATCTCCTGCGTTGGCAGACAGATTCATTACCACTGAGTTGGAGAGCAATTACTAATGGCTGTGGAAAGAATGAAGTGGCTAGGCCAAAGCAGAAATGACACTCGGTTATGGATGTGTCTGGTGGGGATAGTAAAGTCTAGTACTGTAAAGAGCAATATTGTGTAGGAACCTGAATGTTAGGTCTATGAATCAGGGTAAATTGGACATGATCAAGCAGGAAATGGCAAGATTAAACATCAACATCATAGAAATTGATGAACTGAAATGGACAGGAATAGATGATTTTAATTCATATGACCATTGTATCTACTACTGTGGGCAAGAATCCTTTAGAAGAAATGGAATAGCCCTTATAATCACCAAAAGAGTCTGAAATACAGTACTTGGGTGCAATCTTAAAAACAACAGAATGATCTCAGTTCATTTTCAAGGCAAATCATTCAACATCACAGTAATCCAAGTTTGTGCCCTGACCACTGATGCAGAAGAAGCTGAACTTGACTGGTTCTAGGAAGACCTATAGCACCTTCTAGAACTGACACCAAAAACTGATGTCCATGGGGATGCAATGCAGAATAGGAAGTCAAGAGATACCTGGAAGAACAGGCAAGTTTGGGCTTGGAGTGCAAGATGAAGCAGGGCAAAGGCTAACAGTTTTGTGAAAAGAATACTCTGATCATAACAAGCATCCTTTTCAAACAATCTAAGAGATGACTCTACACATGAACATCACCAAATGGTCAATACCAAAATCAAATTGATCTATGTTCTTTGCAGTTGAAAATGGAGAAGCTTTATATAGGCAGGAAAAACAGACCTAGAGCTGACTATGGCTCAAATCATGACCTCCTTACTAAAAAATTCAGGCTTAAATTGAAGAAAGTAGGAGAAACCACTAGGCGACTCAGGTATAACCTAAATCAATTTCCTTATTATACTGTGAAGGTTATAAGTAAATTCAAGGAAGTAGATCTAAGAGACAGAGTGCCTGAAGAGATTCATAAGATTGTACAGGAGGCAGTGACCAAAACCATCCCAAAGAAAAAGAAATGCAAGAAGGCAAAGTGGTTGTCTTGGAGACCTTACAAATATCCATGAAAAGAAGAGAAGTGAAAGGCAAGAGAGAAGGGAAAGATATACCCAACTGAATGCAGAGTGTGAGAGAATAGCAAGGAGAGTTACGAAAGCCTTCTTGAATGAACCATGCAAAGAAATAGAAATTATGGAAATGGGAAAGAGTAGAGATCTCATTAAGAAAGTTGGGAGCTATCAACAAGTTTGGGCACAATAAAGGACAAAAACAATAAGATCCTAACAGAACCAGAAGAGATTAATAAGAAGTGGCAGGAATACACAGAAGAACTATTTTAAAAAGGTCTTAATTATCCACGTAACCACGATGGTGTGTTCACTCACCTAGAGCCAAACATCCTGGAGTGTCAAGTGGGCTTTAAGAAACATTATTCTGCACAAAGCTAGCAAAGGTGATAGAATCACAGCTGAGCTATTTAAAATCCTTAAAGATGATGCTGTTAAAGTATTGCGCTCAGCCAATTTGCAAAACTCAGCAGTAACCACAGGACTGGAAAAGATCAATTTTTATTCTAATTCCAAAGAAGGGCAATGGCAAAGAATGTTCAGACTACTGTACAGTTGTCCTCATTTCACATGCTAGTGAGGTTATGCTCAAAATCCTTTAAACTAGGCTTCAGCAGTACATGAACTGAAAACTTCCAGATCATTCGAAGAGGCAGAGGAACCACAGTTCAAATTCCCAACATTCGTTGGATCATGGAGAAAGCAAAGGAATTCCATCAAATCATCTACTTCTGCTTCATTGACTGTGCAAAAGCCTTTGATTGTATGGATCACAACAAACTCTAGAAAATTGTTAAAGAGATGAGAGTACCAAACCACCTTGCTTGTCTCCTGAGAAACCTGTATGCAGGTCAAGAAGCAACAGAACCTTGCATGAAACAACTGACTGGTTCAAAATTGGGAAAGGAGTACAGCAAAGCTGTATATTGTCTCCTTTATATGTGAAATGCCAGGCTGGATGAAACACAAGCTGGAATCAAGATTGCTGGGAGAAATATCAACAACTTCAAATATGCAGATGTTAGCACTCTTATGGTAGAAAATGAATTAAAGAGCCTCTTGATGAAGATGAAAAAGCTGGCTTGAAACTCAACATTCAAAGAACTAAGATCATGGCATCTGGTCCTATCACTTCATGGCAAATAGATGGGGAAAAATTGTAAGCAGTGCCAGATTTTATTTTCCTGGGCTCCAGAATCACTGCAGATGGTGACTGTAGCCATGAAATTAAAAGGGGCTTGCTCCTTGGAAGGAAAACTATGACAAACTTAGACAACATATTAAAAATCAGAGACATCACTTTGCCAGCAGAGGTCCATGTAGTTGAAGCTATGGTTTTTCCAGTAGTCATGTATGGATGTGAGAGTTCAGCCATAAAGAAGGCTGAATGCCAAAGAATGGATGCTTTCAAACTGTGGTGCTAGAGAAGACTCTTGAGTGTCTCTTGGACTACAAGGAGATCCAATCAATGAATCCTGAAGGAAACCAACCCTGAATATTAATTGAAAAAGTTGATGCTGAAGCTGTAGCTCTAATACTTTGACCACCTGTTGTGAAGAGCCGAATCATTGGAAAAGATCCTGATGCTGGGAAAGATTGAAGGCAAAAGAGAAGGGAGCAGCAGAGGATAAAATCATGAAATAGCATCACTGACTGAATGAATTGTGTTCCCTCTAGAACATGCTTTTTCCTAAAAGGGAATGTACTAATTTTACCATCTTCTGCAGTCCTCATAGGTTCAGAACTTTCAGTATCAGAAAGTGATGGTTACTTTTTCCTCAACAGTTCTTTCTTCAAACTACCTTTTTACTCTCATGTTTTCGCATGAGCAGCAAGAAGCAGCAAGGATGCATAATCAACACTTGAAAATCTGTTCCCCTAAATATCCAAGCTTATCTCTTAAAAGTTCTGCTTTCCACACAACTGTAGGACTCAATTCAGTTAGATTTTTGACCACAATATAACAAATTTCTCCTCTTTTTCTCAAGTTTCCAGTAACATTTTCCTTATTTTCTTCTGGACCCTCAATAACACCAGCTTAACAATATTGTTTTTTCTGCGATGATATGTGTATTCTGTAACATGATACATTCCTTTTCTACTGTGTTCTTCACTTCCTCCTGAGCTCTCATTGGCAAAGTCTTTAACATCCATATTTCTATCAATAATTTATTTACAGCATGTGGATTTTTCAGTCAGGTCCACCATTTTGTTTTTTGTGTTTTTTTTTCCCTATCATTTCTATCATCTGCCCTCTACCCACTTCTGAAGCTTTGTCTGCATTTTTAAGTATTTGATACAGTAACATCTCACTTCCCAGGACCAAAATCTGTTTTAGTTTCCTGTGCTGCTATAACAAATTACCACAAACTTGGTGGCTTATAACAATAGAACTTTTTTTGTTTCTTGCAGTTTTATAGGCCAGAAGTCCAAAATAAGTATCACTGAGCTCAAAATCACTCTGTGTCTGCAAGATTTAGGGGGAAATCTATTTCTTGCTTTTGCCAGAGTTTGGTCACATTACTCCAATTTCTGCTTCTCTCTTCACATCACCTTCTTCTCTTTTGCCTGTGAATTTTAGGCTACTTCTCTCTTACTACAAGGACACTTGTTATGGCATTTAGGGCCCATCCAGATAATCCAAGATGCTGTCCATATCTCGAGATATTTAACATAATCACATCTGAAAAGACTGTTTTTTATTTTCCCAAATAAGGTAACATGTACTGTTTCTAGAGATCAGGATCTGATATCTTTGGGAGGAGTGCCATTTCAGTCTACTATATACGTACCCAATGTTGAATTATAATTTCCGAGAAGCTTAAACAACTTGGCTGGAAGTAGATCAGTGGGAATATTATTTAGGCACTTTGCTTGCCCCTACCTTTAACTTGGTAGTCAAAATGTCTCCTTATGTATTCACTTTAATCTCTACTCAGAGACTGGATAAAGAGCAAGTGATCTGTCAAAGGAGAAAAATCTTTTTTGCTTATATGTTATAAAAATTAAAAATAGATAAGAGTAAAAATTTCACACAGAACCAAGATATATGAATATTTAACTTAGTTTTACTACACATATACTCAAGAGAGTTAAGGACTTGATTAAGGACTGATTAACAGTAAAACATATGCTCTCTGGACTAATTCACTTGCTGTAACCTATAAATATGTAATCTAATGATGGTTTGATGTTTTTTTTCCAATGGAGAGTCAGAGATTTTTAGAGCCAAAAGGGATCCCTGAAATTGTCAATTTTAATTCCTTTACTTTCCTTTGTGGGGGGGTCCCTGGAGGCTCAGTGGTAAAGAATCCACTTGCTAATGCACGTTAGATTCCTGGGTCGGGAAAATCCCCTGGAGAAGGAAATGTCAACCCACTCCAGTATTCTTGCCTGGGAAGTCCTATGGACAGAAGAGCCTGGTGGGCTACAGTCCATGGAGGTGGCAAAAGAGTTAGACACGACTTAGTGACAACTTAGCAACAACTTTTCTTTACAGATGAAAAAATAGATCCATAAAGGATAACCTTCTTGCCATGGACACAAAGTTAGCTTGCAGAAGTTCTCCATTTTTTTTTTCCCTTTTGCCTCGTTTTTAGTGTTCTGATCTTTTAGACCTGTTGCTATGACCTTCATTGTGTCACAGAGTTCTATGTAGCATTTTACATGATTGATCATTCCTAATATAGAAAATTCTAGATAACAACTTTCTCCCAGAATTCACTTCAGATATATGGGGTACCGTTGGCAGAGAAAATAAACACAAAGAAAGGAAAATAGAGGAGGTTTCTAGCTTAAGAAACATGTTTTATTACTAGCCACAATCAACGTCTGTGTTGTTAATTGGACAACTTTATCAGCATATTAATTGGACAACATTTGTGACTCCGTGGACTGCAGCATGCCAGGCTTTCCTGACCTCCACTATTTCCCAGAGTTTACTCAGATTCATGTTCATTGAGTTGATGATGCTTTCTAACCATCTCATTCTCTTCTGCCCTCTTCACCTTTTGCCTTCAGTCTTTCCCAGCATCAGGATCTGGGATTACCTCTTTAATAAGCCCAAATTTTAAAATAACATTAAATAGTTAAAGTGCCAATTAATTTTAAATTTTTTTAAAAAGAATTTAAAATATTACCTGGATGGGTAATTTTATTTTATTGAAGTAGCCTTTAAAGTAATTTTCTTAAGCTCATATGAAATTAAATATGTTATTCTATGGTAATAATTTATTTGTACAGGGACTTGAAGAGAAGCATTAGCTGTGAGGACTTTGACAGGTATCAGAGAGAATAAAGTAGATATCAGATACAGACATATAATAAGCCATGACATACAATTTATCTCATTACCTACTGTTTGCATGCTAGCAACCTATTCAAGCATCAGAAACACTAATCAATTCAATTTAGTAGTTAAAACAAACAAATTATCAGCACGATCTTGGAAAATAAGTGAATAATATGCCACTTTTTGTGTCTATCCAAGAATTAGAAAAGAAAGCCATTTTAAACATGGTTTGTAGCATACCATTTATAAATTGGGCTGTGTAATTGTATATGACCTATATTTGCTTTGTCAATTCTGTGGGATTTATTTTATATTTTGGACGTATCTTCATTGAATATCTAACTATTTATGGTTTCAGGATACTCCAGTGAACCTGTATTTTCCCAAAGAAATAGATATCATAGAGTTTGAAATGATGTTGTGATTTTAGTCTATCTTTCTACAGTAGAGAGTAACTGAAGTGCCACCTTGGATAAGAAGGGAGAATCCAAAAAAAAAAAAAGAATGAGAAAGAGGAAGGGGTGCATTTGTTGAGTGTCTAATATGTTCTGTGTCAGTGACTATATTAGCTATTTATTTTATATACATATAATGTTATTATATATGTATCCATGAGGGTGAGATGGTTAGATAGCATCACCAAGTCAGTGGTCATGCATATGAGAAAATTCCAGGATATAACAGAGGACATAGTAGCCTGGCATTCTACAGCCCATAGGGTCACAAAGAGTTGAACACGACTTAGCCACTGAACAACAACAATGTCCCCAGTCTTCATTCCCTTATAACTTCATCAAGAGAATGAACATTGGGATATAGTTTTCTGTTTCTAGCTTTTGCACTATGGAAGGGAAATCTGAGCAGTTCTCTTACCCTGTTGGAACTTCAGTTTCCTCATCTAGTAAACGAAGGATTTGGGCTAACCAATGACTCAGCTCTCTTTCAGCACATATAGCCTTCATGCTCTTGTATATTTTGTATATAATAGTAGTATAAAAGTAGTAGCATTTGTTGTTTCAGTATATTCCTGCTCCAGACTTGGAAATTACAGTGTAGTTGTTCTTGCCAAGGTGGAGTCTACTGTTGACAACCTAAATAGAAGGATTATTTGACTTTTCCAGGGGTAGCTCCTAATGAGACATATTTTGAAAAAGTTACTTTCAGTGCCCTTTGTTAAACAATTCTGGGGCCTGCAAACAGAACAAAGCCTGCTGTGTGGTGGTGATACTGACAGCTGTTTAATCTGTTGCTATATGTTCTTTTTCACCATTCATTTTCCCTCTAAGGAAAATGTCTCACCTTGTAGTTCAGAAGTTGAGTGTGGTTTCTCAAAGTGTGTGTGTGCTTAGTCGTTCAGTCGTGTCCAGTTCTTTGTGACCCCATGGACTGTAGCCCACCAGGCTTTTCTAACCACAGGATTCTCCAGGCAAAAATACTGGAGTGGGTAACCATTGCCTTCTCTAGGGTGTTTCTCAAAGTACTTCAGTGCTAATCCTGTTTCCCCTGCATTAGCTTTTTAAACTTAGGTCAATGTCCTTAACCTTGTTGTATCTGTTTTTTCATGTGTAACATGGAGTTTTGAGCATTGAATTGAGTAAAAATTATAAAGCTCTTAGTATAATGTCAACACAAATGAATGTTCAAAACATATCAGCTTTTACAAACTTTTACTAACTTACTTTTGTACTTCACTGTATAAAGCAGGAGAATGATCCTCAATAATTTATGTCAACTCTAAGTAAATAACCAGCAAGATTAATGGCTAATAATGGGATGAATTGAAAGAGCCCGATAGTGTAAATATTTGCACTATTTGTGGTAAGGCTTTCCTCACAGCTCAGTCAGTAAAGAATCTGCCT
Organism: Ovis canadensis; assembly: GCF_042477335.2. Classification (NCBI taxonomy): domain Eukaryota; kingdom Metazoa; phylum Chordata; class Mammalia; order Artiodactyla; family Bovidae; genus Ovis; species Ovis canadensis. The sequence goes on along the minus strand of NC_091269.1, from coordinate 28,482,740 downwards.
GCAATGCAGGAGACCCAAGTTTGATTCCTGGGTTGGGAAGATCCTCTGGAGAAGGAAATGGCAACCTACTCCAGTATTCTCACCTGGAGAATCTTATGGACAGAGGAGACTGGCAGGCTACAGTTCATGGGATCACTAGAGTCGAACATAACTTGCAACTAAACCACCACCAAATTTGTGGTAGTCACATAGATCAGCTTTTTATTTTTTTGGTTGAACTTTTGAAGTTTTTTGTGTATGTGTATGTAAAATATTTACATGTAGGGAAAAATCTGTCAGAAAATATGCTAGGATAATCATAGTGATTATATCTGAGTAGTGCCATAAAATTTATTAGTGCCACTCATTTGCAGTTGTTGGCAATACTTGGGGTTTTTTGTTTGTTTGTTTTATGACTACTTTTTAATAACAGTTTTAGGTCTATAGCAAAATCGAGGGGAATGTTCAGAGATTGCCCTAAATATCCCCTGGCCCCAAAGGCACAACCTCCCTGATTATCAACCTCACTAGAGTGGTGCATCAGTTACAACTGATGAACCAACACTGAAGCATCATAATTATCCTAAATCCATAATTTACATTACAGTTCATTGTTGGTGTTGTATTTGTGGATTTGGACAAATATATCCAAATATATACATGTATCCATCATTATGTTATCATACTGAATATTTTCATTGCCCTAAAAATTCTTTATGATCTGCATGTAGATATCATCCCCTTTTCCACTCCCCCTTCCCTGGGAGCTACTGATGTTTGTACTGTCTAAATAATCTTGCCTCTTCCAGAATTTGAATTATACAGTTTTTAACCTTTTCAGATGGGCTTCTCTCAGTTAATAATATGTTTTTAAGATTCTCCCATGCTTTTAATGGCTTGAGAGCTCATTTCCTTGTAACAATGAATAATATTCCATTGTCCGGATGTACCACAGTTATTCCATTCACCTACTGCCCCACCTGTTTTTAATTGATTTGAAGAAGATGAAACATGTATTTTACATTTAGTCCCAGATACAAATGACTCTATCTGTAAGTAATTAATTACTTCCATTTTTTCCATCCGTCTATTCTTACAGAGGCATCTGGCAGGCTACAGTCCATGGTATCGCAAAAGAGTCGGATATGAGTGAGTGAATAAAAAATAAGAACAACAATGCCAACTCTACACTGTTGTACTTGCTTTGCTTTATAGAATTACTTAATATTTGGTAGGGCTGGTTCCCTTCTTCTTTTTAAGATGCATTGAGTTGTTCCTTGAATTGTTCTTCAACAGAAGAATGATTTCAAGTAAATATATGGAATTCTGCAAATTTGATTTGGGATTGAATGACATTTGTAGATTAATTTGAGAGAATTGGGCATTTTATATTATGCCATCTCATCCAAGAAAATAAACAGTCTTTAATTTATTTCTGATTATCCACTATGTGCCTTTTTAGCAGTTAGCATCTTGTTTGCAGAGGCCATGTTTACCATGCAGTAAGTCAGTTCCTATGGGTGTACGTGTTTTCAGTTGTGTTTGACTCTTTGCGAGCCCATGGACTGTAGACTGTCAGCCTCTTCTGTCCATAGGATTTTCTATGCAGGAATACTGGAGTGAGTTGACATTTCCTTCTTCAGGGGATCTTTCTGACCCAGGGATTGAACCCATGTCTCCTCCATAGGCAGGTGGATTCTTTACCACTGAACCATCTGGAAATCCCCAGTTAGATCCTTGGCATTGTTTATTGTTTGTTAATGCTGAGAAAAATGACTTTATTTTGTTAATGTAGAAAACTATTGAGTGAAAATGTTGGCTTAAAACTCAACATTCAGAAAACAAAGATCATGGCATCTGATTCCATCACTTCATGGCAAATAGATATGAAAACAATGGGAACAGTGACAGACTTTATTTTCCTGGGCTCCAAAATCACTGCAGATGTTGACTGCAGCCATGAAATTAAAAGACACTTACTCCTTGGAAGAAAAGCTGTGAACAATCTAGACAGCATATTAAAAAGCAGAGACATTACTTTGCCAACAAAGGTCTGTCTACTCAAAGCTTTGGTTTTTCCAGTAGTCATATATGGATGTGAGAGCTGGACCATAAAGAAAACTGAGTGCCAAAGAATTGATGCATTTGAACTGTGATGTTGGAGAAGATTCCTGAGAGTCCCTTGGACTGCAAAGAGATCCAACCAGTCCATCCTAAAGGAAATCAGTCCTTAATATTCATTGGAAGGACTGATGCTAAAACTCCAAACTTTGGCCACCAAATGTGAAGAACTGACTTATTGGTAAAGACCCTGATGCTGGGAAAGATCGAAGGCAAGAGGAGAAGGGGATGACAGAGGATGAGATGGTTGGATGGTATCACCAACTCCATGTATATGAGTTTGAGAAAGTTCTGTGAATTGGTAATGAACAGGGAAGCCTGGAGTGCTGCAGTCCATGGGGTCACAAAGAGTGGGACACAACTGAACAACTGAAGTGAACTGAACTGATAGGTTCAAATCTAGCAATCTCTGATGAACTCATTAATTGGTTCTGTTGCTTTGTTGATTCAGTTATTTTCTTTTTTATTTAGATCAGTCAGTCAGTCAGTCAGTTCAGTTGCTCAGTCATGTTTGTGGAGGGCACAAACAGAACCTTGTGCTCACCAGGACCCAGGACAAAGGAGCAGTAAACCCACAAGAGACCGACACAGATTTGCCCATGAATGTTCAGGAGTCTCCTGCGGAGGCGTGGGTCAGAAGTGGGCTGCTGCAGGGTTGGGGGCATTGACTGTAGCAGTACGTGCATGGGACCTTTTGAAGGAGGTAGCCATTGTCTTCATTAACTCCTCCGTAGTTTCAGTTTAGTTCAGCTCAGTTCAGTCGCTCAGTCGGGTCCTACTCTTTGTGACCCCATGGACTGCAGCACGCCAGGCCTCCCTGTCCATTGCCAACTCCTGGAGTTTACTCAAACTCATGTCCATTGAGTTGGTGATGCCATCCAACCATCTCATCCTCTGTCATCCCCTTCTCCTTTTGCCTTTGATATTTCCCAGCATTAGGGTCTTTACAAGTAAGTCAGCTCTTTGCATCAGGTGGCCAAAGTATTGGAGGTTCAGCTTCAACATCAGTCCTTCCAATGAACATTCAGAAGGACTGAATTTCCTTTAGGATTTCCTTTAGGATGGACTGGTTGGATCTCCTTGCAGTCCAAGGGACTCTCAAGAGTCTTCTCCAACACCACAGTTCAAATACATCAATTCTTTGGCACTCAGCTTTCTTCATAGTCCACCTCTTACAGCCATACATGACCACTGGAAAAACCATAACCTCGACTAGGTGGAGTTTTGTTGGCAAAGTAATGTCTTTGCTTTTTAATATGCTGTCTAGTTTGGTCATAATTTTCCTTCAAAGAAGGAAGCGTCTTTTTATTTCATGGCTACAGTCACCATCTGCAGTGATCTTGAAGCCCAAAGAAATAAAGTCTGCCACTGTTTCCACTGTTTCCCCATCTATTTCCCATGAAGTGATGGGACCAGATGCCATGATCTTTGTTTTCTGAATGTTGAGCTTTAAGCCAACTTTTTCACTCTCCTCTTTCACTTTCATCAAGAGGCTTTTTAGTTCTTCACTTTCTGCCATAAGGGTGGTGTCATCTCCATATCTGAAGTTATTGATATTTCTCCTGGCAATCTTGAGTCCAACTTATGCTCATCCAGCCCAGCGTTTTGCATGATGTACTCTGCATATAAGTTAAATAAGCAGGGTGACAATACACAGCCTTGATGTACTCCTTTTCCTATTTGGAACCAGTCTGTTGTTCCATGTCCAGTTCTAACTGTTGCTTCCTGAGCTGCATACAGATTTCTCAAGAGGCAGGTCAGATGGTCTGGTATTCCCATCTCTTTCAGAATTTTCCGCCGTTTATTGTGATCCACACAGTCAAAGGCTTTGGCACAGTCAATAGAGCAGAAATAGTTTGGCCCCAGGTGAATAACAGGGAGGGAACGTGGCTCTACCCATCAACAGAAAATTGGATTAAAGGTTTACTGAGCATGACACCCCAGTTAGTCTTTCCCATCAGGAAGCTTCAGGAAGCCTCTTATCCTTCTCTATCAGAAGGCAGACAGACTGAAAACCACAATCACAGAAAACTAACCAATCTGATTACATGGACTACAGCCTTGTCTAACTCAAGGAAACTATGAGCCATGCTGCCGTGTAAGGCCACCCAAGGCAGACGGGTCATGGTGGAGAGTTCTGACAAAATGTGGTCCGCTAGAGAAGGGAATGGCAAACCACCTCAGTATTCTTGCCTTAAGAACCCCATGAACAGTATGAAAAGGCAAAAAGATAGGAGACTGAAAGATGAACTCCCTAGGTTAATAGGTGCCCAATATGCTACTGGAGATCAATGAAGGAATAACTACAGGAAGAATGAAGAGACAGAGCCAAAGCAAAACAACACCCAATTGTGGATGTGACTGGTAATGGAAGTAAAGTCTGATGCTGTGGAGGGCAATATTGCATAGGAACCTGGAATATTAGCTCCATGAATTAAGGCAAATTGGAAGTGGTCAAACAGGAGATGGCAAGAGTGAACGTCAACATTTTAGGAATCAGCTAACTAAAATGGACTCGAATGGGTTAATTTAACTCAGATAATTGTTACATCTACTACTGTGGGCAAGAATCCCTTAGAAGAAATGGAGTAGCCATCATAGTCAACAAAAGAGTCTGAAATGTAGTACTTGGATACAATCTTGAAAATGACAAAATGATCTCTGTTCATTTCCAAGGCAAACCATTCAATATCCCAGTAATCCAAGTCTATGCCCTGACCAATAATGCTGAAGAGGCTGAAGTTAAACAGTTCGGTGAAGACCTACAAGACCTTCTAGGACTAACACCACAAAAAAATGTCCTTTTCATTATAGGGTACTAGAATGCAAAAGTAGGAAGTCAAGATATACCTGGAATAACAGGCAAATTTGGCCTTGGAGTACAGAATCAATCAGAGCAAAGGCTAATAGAGTTTTGCCAAGAGAGTGCACTGGTTATAGCAAACACCCTCTTTCAACAATGCAAGAGAAGACTCTACACATGGACATCACTATGGTAAATACCAAAGTCAGATTGATTCTACTCTTTGCAACCAAAGATGGGGAAGCTCTATGCAGTCAGCAAAAACAAGACTGGGAGTGGACCATGGCTCAGATCATGATAGTCCTATCAAATATAAATACATTCATTTTTCTTCCTTCTACCAGTGTCCGAGATTACTTGGAGAATGTTTAATAGTGGGAAAAGTAGTGATTATCCTAATACTATTCTCAGTATGAAAGGGAGTGGATCTAGCTAAATGTTTTCCATTAAGATTTTAATTAATTTCCATTAATGTTTGAAGGAGGTTTTTGGTGCATAACATTAACCAGGTCAAGGAAGTTATTTTATCAACCAGGCTTTCTAAGAGGTTTTTATTTAATCAAAAGTATGTTTTGAAACTTTCTAATTTTTTTCCCTACAGTAAAAGTTATCTGATTTATAAATAGAAACAAGAAACCAAGCAGAAAGTGATAACTAAGAGGATAGTATCCTGAGCTGAACTTTAAGCATCCTATATGTCTGTGGAATCAACAAATTATAAATTTGTTAAAATTAGATCCAAGTAATATCAGAAGAGCATTGATATAAACCCAGCAGTCCATGCTGCTTTTCTTCCTGAGGTAATTGCGGCTTAAGGTCGAGAATCTATGAAGCTGAGATTTCATCTAAGAGGGTGGGAAATTGAGCCCAAGATTTAGTAATTTCTATGGCCCTTGAGAGAAGACACAAAAACAAAGATAGAATTCCAGGTATGAATCCTGATGGGACTATATTATAGTTGTATAATGAATTTGAAATAGATAAGCCTTCAAGAAAACTGATACCCAGCATCAAACAGCTCAGTCTCCACATTTGATAGGCTTCCCTTACTCTATCTGACGGCCAGAGGGTTTTTTTTAAAAATCACCTAAAAGAAGATAGTATCATCCAAAGTCTCAAATTACCTGTTTTAATTTTTATATACAGTATCAGAAAAACATCAACAAATATCCAAGAATGCCAGAAGATAGAATAAAATGAGTGAAGATAACAAAAACCACAGATCTGTTAGGTTATACACATATTGGAGTTGTCATACATACCTTTTAAGATAAATGTAATTAATTTCTTTTGCTTAAAAAAATAATTGTGAAAGTAGGAAAGTTCAGCACAAGACTAAAATCTTTAATAAAGTGAATTAAATAGTCACGTATTTCAGAACTAAAATACAGTAATTGGCAGTTGGAATTTAATATAGGTTTACAGCATATTAGAAGCAGCAAAAGAGAAAATCAGGGTCTTTCCTGGTCGCTCAGTGGTAAAGAATCCGTCTGCCCATTCAGGAGACACGGGTTCAATCCTTGATCCGGAAAGATCCCACATGCCGCAGAGCAACTAAGCCCTTGCACGACCATTGAGCCTGCTCTCTAGAACCCCGCAGCCGCAGCTGCTGAGGCCTGTGTGCCCTGGAGCCTGTGCTCTGCAACAAGAAATGACCGCAGTGAGAATCCTGCAAACTGCAACTAAAAAGTAGCCCTTGCTCATCCTAACTAGAGAAAAGCCTGCTTAGCACCAAGACCCAGCACACCTAAAAAATTAATTAATTAATTAAATTATTTTAAAAGATAAAGAGAACATCAGTTAACAGGATGATTATTCATTGGAAGTATTCAAACTGAAGCATGGAAAAAAATGACAGAGCAAAAAGATAAAAATGTACAATATAAAATATGTAAATATATACTATGTTATACCAAAAGACATGATATATTAATGTAAAAAAAATCTGAACTTAAGAATAAGAAAATTTAAAATAATGAAGGATGTTTCATTATGATAAATAGGTCAAAGTACACAGAGTTATAATAATTGCAAATGTGTATGTCTCTAACAATATAATGTTTAAGATATTTTTAAATTAATTTAGTTTTTAATTGAAGGGTAATTGCTTTACAGAATTTTGTTGTTTTCTGTCAAACCTCAACATGAATATTTAAGATTTTTTTAAGAAATATCTTTTAAGATTTTTTTTAACCTTAAGATACAAAAGCTTATATTGTCAAACTTAAAAGGAGAAATGCATAAATCTAAAGTCATACTTGGAGAATTTAATAAATACCTTTCTAATAAAACTAAATAAAATAATAAAACAACTAATAAGACTAATAAAACAATCAGAAAAAATATTTTTTATAATATCTAAGTTATTAGTAGCAGTTTTCACATATCTGACCTATTTAACAGAAATTAACATCACGCCCAGGGATGAAAGAATACATACTACTTTCAAGTGCACATAAAACATTTACCACAATTTATTATTTGCTGGGCTGTAAATAATTCTCTATTATTTCAGTCATACAAAGTATGGTTTCAGTTATATATAATATAATTAAACTGGAAATAGGCAACCATAGATTATGGGGCACTCCTGAGGCTTGGAAATTAAACATATACTTTTATATATCTCATGAGTTAAAGATAAATCATTGAATGATTTATCATTAAAATTGATAAAATATTTTTAACTGAGTGATATTGGAACATGCCAAAACATGTATGATGCAGCTTAGCATTTCTATAAAGAGAACATTTATATCTTGAAATGTATAGAATAGAAACACAATAAATATTATAATTAATGATTTAAGTATGTATTTCAAGAAGCTAGGAAAAGAAAAGCAAGAATCCACTAGATGACAAAAAATAACAAAAGTGAGAGCAGATACAATGAAGCAGAAAACCAGTTGAGAAAATCAATAAAATCTAAAGATGGTTCTTCGAAAAGACTAAAAATTTGCATAAGACCTTGGCAAGAGAAAAATGAGAAAACAGAGATCACCAATATCAAAAACGAAAAACTAGGCCTCACTATGTACCATAGACACAATAAAAGAATACAGATTATTATAATAGCACTTAACTTACATAAATTTAAACTTTGAAATAATAGACAAATCTGACACCAGGAGGATAAAAAATGTAGATATATATGTATCTGTCAATTAAATGGATATGTAATTTAAAACTGTCTCACAGAGAAATATTCAGACTCAGATGGCTTCATTATCAATCTTAAAAATTTTCTTCCAGACAATATAAAAAGAAGAAATATTTGCCCACTTGTTTTAGGGGACAACACATTACATATAACCAGATTATATTGCTATTTCAATCCCAGTTTATAATTGGGTTATGTTCCTTATACTCAAATATCTGGAAGTGAGAACAAATCATACTCCTAGGCTTAGTACAATTTTTAGTCAACACTTAATATAGCACAACTAATGTGAAGCACAACATTTGAAACTCACTAGTTTCTCCTGAAGCAGAATACACATTGTTTTGATGTTTTTGTCTATTTCATTGTTTTTGTTTCCCTTATTACTGGAAAGAGGGAAGACATTTCAAAAGCAATACAGATAATGAATAGGGACAGAAAATGCTAAGTAATTAGTTTTCAAACAGTGTAGACAAATAAGTAACAACATTTAATATATTATTATCCATTGAAAGCACCATCTAACACCTCTCTGTCTCTTTCTGTGTACTCTCTCTATATATATATGTATACATACACACACACACACAAAATAGGAAACCAAATTTCTGTTGTTATTTTTACTGATTATCCATGTCAACTTGATTCATGGAATGAGAGGAATATAGAAAAATTTATAATCAATAAATCTATACTTCTAAATGTGGCAAGCAATCTGAATAAGTACATCTTTTTATGAATTTTTCTAAACATACATTTTTGGTGGACCTGTTTAAAATATGAAAGTGAACTTGATGATTTTCCTTGATATTTAATTTTTTAGAGATGTTAGCTATTTTCCAAGATTGCACTTTTTGAATTATGAAACAAATTCACTGGAGTTTTATAGTGTTATTCAGATACTAGAGCTTACCTAGAGAAAATTTTATTACAGAATGAAAACATAACTAATAAATACCAGAAACTCAAAAAGATGTTAACAAGTAACCAAGGGTATATCAGTTGCATGTCAGTAAATTCAGTAGGCATTATTATTAATTCACCTAGAAATAAAATTGATGTCTATTTTTAAAAATTTGATTTCAAAAAAATGTCCATGCTTATATGAGATGTCAATGCTTATATGAAATGTCAATTCTTATATGAGTGTGTTTGAAGTTGCTAAATACAAGGTCATTTCTGATACAGCAGTAGACAGTGAATACAAATTGTAATTGTATTAAGTTTTTATGTCACTTTTAGGAGCATTGACCTTTTCTTCTCAAAATATTTTCATTTGTTCTGATCCTGTTTTATACTACTCAGTAAGAATATAAACATCATTACCAATTTTGTATTTTTTTGGTAAGTGTTTCTTCATTGAGGTTTTCATATTTTTGTTAAATTCATTTTATATTATTATTTTTATCACTACTATGAAAAATATTTTTACAATTCTATTTCTAGGTGAATTAATAATAATGTTCTAGAGACTAGAATTAATAGAGAAGAATTTTTTGACTTATGTACTTGTATTCAGACTTCTTGCCATTCCTTTACTAATCTAATAGATTTTTTAATGTCTCCTGATTTTTAAAGCTACAGCCATTTTATTAAGAAAGCGCTATCATTTTATTTATTCTGTTATAATATTTCTTTTCCTTTTTTATTTGAATCCTTTAGGAAGAATCCAGATGTCTATCCACTATTTTCTGGCAATGATCTTACAGTGAGTACATGCATGCATGCTAAGTTGCTTCAGACTCCGCAGACTGTAGGATTTTCCAGGCAAAAATGCTGGAGTGGGTTGCCATTTCCTCCTCCAGGGGCCTTCCCAAGCCAGGTGTTGAACCTGTGTCTCCTGCCTTGGCAGGTGGATTCTTTACCACTGCAGCACCTGGGAGGCCCTCATTCAGGTCCCTTTGTGTTACTGAAGCACAGGACACCGTGCTACACTTAAACTAGGGAAAGGCAGGGCTAAAAGGAGTCAATGCGAAAACCTCTCCCCCACACACAACAACAAAACCTTAATCTTTCAAAATACCACCTTGTCATATGAGCACATACTGTGACTGTCTTGAAATCATTTGTAGGCCTTGATGAGACAGTTTTGCTGGAGAGGGGATGCAAGAGAGAAGTGGATTGAAGAAAGTATGGATGGATATGAGAAAGTTAGAACAGTGTGCACATACTGTTAGAAAAGAATTGATAATGAAAGGCAGTGAGAGGAGGTAAAAGAAATAGAGATTATTGATTATTTAAATAAATGTTTAGTAAGTTGGTAGGTCTTTATAAGATACAGTAATGGAAGTAACAAAAAAACCCATGTACATAAATTGATCAGTTCATCATAATGGTAGTTACTGACAGGGTTATCAAGATTATAAAATTGTTCCAGAGTTGTTTAAACATCCATTCTGAATTTGATGTGATTTGCTATGTATACAAGCTGGAGTTGGGGGGGAATTGAAGAAGATATAAATCTTGTCTTCATAGAAATTAAACCTCAAAGGAAGAGAAAAGACATGAACATACATAGAACAGACAATATACATACAGGAATAAAAACAAAAGACTCAGAAAATATCCCAAACTGGGCAGTTCTACTAATGAGCTCATCTGCATAATTTGTTTTAATAAGCTCATTTTCTTAATGCTGCTCATACTTTTTAGGGATAAAAATGCCATCTTTGCTTAATTGATTATTGTTTTGAAAAGGTAATGTTAATATTTATTCTTGTTCTGGTTGTTTAAAAAAATGATATGTCAACATCCAAGACTTCAGGCTATTAGTAACCTACTCTCCTATGTTTGATATGTTTTACCACATCAAGATACCAGATGCTGTTCCCATCCCTACATATATCTAAGTCATTGATGACAACTTCAGAAGCTTCAAAGCAAAAGTGTCACTTTGAATGAATATTTGGTGAGAGTTGATGTGACAAGTCTTAGCCAGTATTTTAGAATGCTTTGATTTAAAATGTTTAAAATAAAAATTCTGGCCGATATCTGTACTAATTACAGTCCTGTAAAAGAAAGATATATATCATTTCAACCTGAAAATTTAAGTGCTGTTATAGACCACATGCCAAAAACCCACCACGTTGCCTGGGGAGCTGAGGAAGGCTTAATTGCAAAAGGCCACACTTGATGTGATTCTTAAAGAATGTTACACCAATCTGACATATCTATAGCACTTTGACACCAGACATCTAGAAAAATCAAGACTGTTCACTCAAAGGAGACATTCATCTGTGTACTGGTATTTGTACATCACTAAAACAGAAAAGTAATACTTCACTTATTTAACTCGCAAGATACTAAAATTATTCTAAATAAGATATTGAGTATGTTATATTTATTGTCTTTGCAATATTGTTATACCTTTTCTAAAGTGGCATAAATTCAAATTATAAAAATAATATTAAAAAGTGGAAGCCTGGTGTGCTGCAGTCCATGGGGTTGCCAAGAGTCTGACACAACTGAGCAACAATCAGCATTTACAACCTTTAAACCAGTTTTCAGTTTGGTATCACTGATGTTCTGTAAATAATGAAGTTCAAGAAACATTTTATCTCAATTAAAAAGTATTCTGAACTCTTAAAAAAAATAAAAAGTGGAAAATAGTGTTACAAGCCACCTTAAGGCATACTCATTTTCAGTCATATTGTCCACCATCAAAAGGTAAACTGCGCATTAAAATTTATTAGAGTTTATTTGAATAAACATCTATTTAAATTGGTCAGTACCAGACCTACAGTGGTTGAGACCTCCATTGATAGGAAACTGTTGTTCCATCACTAAGTCATGTCTGACTCTTTGTAAACCCCATGGACTGTAGCACACCAGGCTTCCCTGTCTTTTACTATCTCCTGGAGTTTGCTCACACTCATATCTGTTGAGTCAGTGATGCCATCCAGCCATCTCATCCCCTGTTGCCCTTTGCTCTTCCTGCCCTCAATCTTTCCCAGCACTAGGGTCTTTTCCAATGACTCAACTCTTCAGATCAGGTGGCCAGCATATAAGAGCTTTAACTTCAGCATCAGTCCTTCCAATGAATATTCAGGGTTGATTTCCTCTAGAATTAACTGGTTGATATAGGGGAGAGATTTTTATAAAGAAAAGATAGAAGCAGTCTACAGCCATACCACCCTGAATGTGCCCAGTCTCATCTGATCTTGGTTAGTGCTTAGACGGGAGAAAAGACACAAGCAAAGCAAGGCAATATATTTATTTGGTTATAGCTTTATCAGTTGCCTTATTTAGAAAGCCTAGTTGTCTATTTGTGATTGGTCATTTTGAAGTTTCATTTTCTCAGGTTTAAGTGCATTGATCTAGTATACATTAGTTTACATAGTCTGTGAAGCATTAGGGCCATCTCTGTCTAATGTCCTCCTTGTTTCATTACTTAACAACACTCAACCATTACCCTGCATTTAAAAACTAAATTGATAAAAACAGTGCATTGGTATTTTTAAGTATGGGTCTCTATCCTCAATCTAAATATTCTAAAGGATCATTCCTAAAAGAGATACACACAGTGCTCCTTTGTAGGTTGGGGGAGTGATAACAGAAGTAAGCCATGCTTCATTACTCACCCTGCCTAGAATACAATTAAAATTCACATAAAGCAAACTACGTAAAAATTATACGATTTCTATTGGGAAACAAAGGTAATTGAAATAATCTGAATGGAATTGAGATTAGGAATGTGGTGGTAAAGCCATCCTCAGTGATCAGTGCAAAGAAATGAGGGAAACAATAGAATGGAAAAGACTGGAAATCTCTTCAATAAAATTAGAGATACCAAGGGAACATTTCATGCAAAGATGGAGACAATAAAGGACAGAAATGGTATGGACCTAACAGAAGCAGAATATATTAAGAAGAGATGGCAAGAATACACAGAAGAACTATACAAAAAAGATCTTCATGACCCAGATAATCACGATGGTGTGATCACTCACCTAGAGCCAGACATCCTGGAATGTGAAGTCAAGTGGACCTTAGGAAAAATCACTACGAACAAAGCTAGTGGAGGTGATGGAATTTCAGTTGAGCTATTTCAAATGCTAAAAGATGATGCTGTGAAAGTGCTGCACTCAATATGCCAGCAAATTTGGAAAACTCATCAGTGGCCACAGAACTGGAAAAGGTCAGTTTTCATTCCAATCCCAAAGAAAGGTAATGCCAAGGAATGCTCAAACTACCACACAGTTGCATGAATCTCACACACTAGCAAAGTAATGCTCAAAATTCTCCAAGCCAGGCTTCAACAATACGTGAACCGTGAACTACTAGATGTTCAAGTTGGTTTTAGAAAAGGCAGAGGAACCAGAGATCAAATTGCCAACGTCTGCTGGATGATCGAAAAAGCAAGAGAGTTCCAGAAAAATATCAATATCTGCTTTATTGCCTAAGCCTTTGACTGTGTGGATCACAAAAAACTGGAGAATTCTGAAAGAAATGGGAATACCAGACCACCTGACCTACCTCTTGAGAAATCTGTATGCAGCTCAGGAAGCAACAGTTAGAACTGGACATCGAACAACAGACTAGTTCCAAATAGGAAAAGGAGTACATTAAGGCTGTATATTGTCACCCTGCTTATTTAACTTATATGCAGATACATCACGAGAAGCGCTAGGCTGGATGAGCACAAGCTGGAATCAAGATTGCCAGGAAAAATATCAATAATCTCAGATACGCAGATGACAACACCCTTATGGCAGAAAGTGAAGAAGAACTAAAGAGCCTCTTGATGAAAGTGAAAGAGGAGAGTGAAAAAGTTGGCTTAAAGCTCAACATTCAGAAAACAAAGATCATAGCATCTGGTCTCATCACTTCATGGGAAATAGATGGGGAAACAGTGAAAACAGTGGCAGATTATATTTTTTGAGGCTCCAAAATCACAGATGGTGACTGCAGCTATGAAACTAAAAGACGCTTACTCCTTGGAAGGAATGTTATGACCAACCTAGACAGCATATTGAAAAGCATAGGCATTACTTTGCCAAGATAGGTCCATCTAGTCAAGCCTATGGTTTTTCCAGTGGTCATGTATGGATGTGAGAGTTGGACTATAAAGAAAGCTGAGCACCAAAGGATTGATGCTTTTGAACTGTGGTGTTGGATAAAACTCTTGAGAATCTCTTGGAGTGCAAGGAGATCCAACCAGTCCATCCTAAAGGAAATCAGGCCTGAATATTCATTGGAAGGACTGATGTTGAAGCTGAAACTCCAATACTTTGGCCACCTGATGAGAATAGCTGACTCATTGGAAAAGACCCTGATACTGGGAAAGACTGAGGTGGGGAGGAAAAGGGGACAACAGAGGATGAGATGGTTAGATAGCATCACCGACTCAATGGACATGACTTTGAATAAGCACCAGGAGTTGGTGATGGACATAGAGTCTTGGCATGCTGTAGTCTGTGGGGTCACAGTCGGACACGACTGAGTGACTGAACTGAATTGAACTGAACTGAGTATTTCAGTGGCATTGATTTAGCCATAATGTTCCTGACTCCACTGGAAAAAATATGCCTAAAATACATGAACGATAATGTAAAACTTATTGTTCACCTAGTTAGTACACTCTTTACAGGTAGGGCCCTTGTCTTACTGATCTGTTTTGTGTCAGAGATCCTTTGCAGTCAATATTGGACAGCATGAATATAGACTGTCTCAGAGACATTTTTTGAGAGTCTTTCTCTGTCAGTTCTTTAGATGTTAAAGAGAAAGCAAATCAAGTCACAGTGAGTGCCTTAAGGCAAAAATTGTATTATATTAACATTTGATTCTGTAGCACAGAGCTGTATGTAAGTTGTAATTAAATAATGGATAAATGAATTAAATGTGCAGATGTTGAGAGATCATACTCATAACTTTTACATTTTTGTTGTTGTAGTTTTAGTATCTGGGCAACACTTTAGTTTCATTTAATTCCAGATTTTTAAGATTTTATATTTTCTTTTTGTGATATGTGATTACTTCCTGATAACTAAGCTCTTTCATGATGTATGCAAGGAAAACAGTCGTGGTTCTGCCATTAACTGGTAATACAGTCATAGACAAATGCTTAATTATTTTGCCTCATCAATTATGTAATTCTGATTCCTAAAATATAAGGATATGTGAAGTAGGGCAGAATATCAGTATGATGATTTCTTTAATAATTTCTTCTTGAGGATTTTGATGTGTTATCTTTTTTAGTTGATTTCAGTGTGTATAGCAATAATAATATGTTTATGTAGTAATGATAGTCTTAAATATTCAGAATGTTCTTGCATATATATATATATATATATATATATATATAATTTGATACTTTAAAAAAATGTGTGAAGTATTTAGTGTTATACTATTGTTATGTCCATTTTATACTGAGGATACTGAGGCCCAGAAAGGGCATGTGGCTTGTCAAGTATGAAGGGCACTCAAGCTTGGGCACCCCAATCCACACCTGTTTGCACATTTCTTTTAACTACACCATGTGATTCTTCAAAAATGAGCTTTGGCAAAATCAAAGTCAATATGAGTGTATCCTTTCCACTTAAAATTATATAGAAAGTGTTTATATTTTTGTTTTCCTCACTTTTTCATATCAATTATGAAGAAATTACACAGTGCGTTATAATGAACAAGTAATCTCTAGGCCCATATGGATCTTTCAGTTCAGTTCAGTTCAGTCTCTTAGTCGTGTCCGACTCTTTGCGACCCCATGAATCACAGCACGCCAGGCCTCCCTGTCTATCACCATCTCCCAGAGTTCACTCAGACTCACGTCCATAGAGTCCGTGATACCATCCAGCCATCTCATCCTCGGTCGTCCCCTTCTCCTCCTGCCCCCAATCCGTCCCAGCATCAGAGATCTTTTGTAAGATTTATTTCATTTTATTTATTTTTCTTCTTGCATCCTTTTTCCTTTTTAATATGCTTTTGCAGGAACGGTCAGGGGACCTTTTATTAAGATGGTAATTTAAGTAATATACTAGTAGGTAGATCTTACATCAGAGGTTGGAAAATATTTCTTGGAAAATAATATAGAAAAGCCTGGGGACAGATGATTGCTTAGGGTTTTTTTGTTTTTTTTCCCCAAATGCTTTTACAAACTTTCTAAGTCAGAGATTTGCCTTAGCTATTTGCCATTTTATAAATGTTGATTTTTCACAGCACTTGCTAAATATTTTAAATATTGTCTATAGATTTTAATATAAACTGACAAAATAGCAATAAAAAATAATGTTTATTCTGAGTCCCATAGTATGAAACTGTGCTTACTAGCGAGGAGAAGGGGGCGACAGAGGATGAGATGGTTGGATAGCATCACTGACTCAATGGACATGAGTTTGAGCAAACTCCAGGAGATAGTGGAAGACAAGGGAGCCTGGTGTGCTAAGGTTCATGGGGTCACAAAGAGTAGGACATGACTTAGCAACTGAACAACTCTGTAATGAGATATTTGTTATAACTTTTCTCTGATTAATTTTACTGACCTTGCATTCTTTCACCAAATTCACAAATATTTCTTTATCATATACAATCTTCTTGGAAAGTAGAAATAATTCAAGTGGCTGTTAGCTGCTGAAAAAGGCAAAAAAAAACAACCAACCACATCTACAAATAATCATATATCCCAAAAACAAATCCAAAATGTCCTATCTAGGCACAGTTCAGAAAACATTATTTTTTCAGGCTAAAGGTTGGTCTTGTGCATTGTTAAACAGTGGTTTACTTTCCACATTCCATTAGACACTGGTATACCTTCTGCACTCCCTGACCTCTGGTAACTTGTATTATCAGGAAAAGAGGAAATAAAGTGATTAATATTCATGAACACCATTGCAAAGTTAGAAAAGCTAAGGAATAGTGTTAGTCATTGACTTGTAACATTTCTCAAAGTAAACCATGGAATAAAATGAATTTCTTTAAGGATGAAGTCAGATGTCTGCTTAAAATAAATCTTTGGCCATGTTAGAATACCTTACCAGTAGATTTAGCTGAGCTAAGTTTTTGCTTCATCACATCTTACTGCAGAAATTCTTAATTGATTCTACTTTACCTATTTCTGTGAATAAGTGTGTTGCACATAATCATTCATAGTTTCAAGTTTGGGGATCATATTTCTAACTTTCTTTCTAATAGTTATGTCATATTTCTTTTTTTTATTTTTTATTTTTTTTTAATTTTTTTTTAAATTTTAAAATCTTTAATTCTTTCATGCATTCCCAAACATGACCCCCCCTCCCACCTCCCTCCCCACAACATCTCTCTGGGTCATCCCCATGCACCAGCCCCAAGCATGCTGCACCCTACGTCAGACATGGACTGGCGATTCAATTCTTACATGATAGTATACATGTTAGAATTCCCATTCTCCCAAATCATCCCACCCTCTCCCTCTCCCTCTGAGTCCAAAAGTCCGTTATACACATCTGTGTCTTTTTTCCTGTCTTGCATACAGGGTCGTCATTCCCATCTTCCTAAATTCCATATATATGTGTTAGTATACTGTATTGGTGTTTTTCTTTCTGGCTTACTTCACTCTGTATAATTGGCTCCAGTTTCATCCATCTCATCAGAACTGATTCAAATGAATTCTTTTTAATGGCTGAGTAATACTCCATTGTGTATATGTACCACAGCTTTCTTATCCGTTCATCTGCTGATGGACATCTAGGTTGTTTCCATGTCCTGGCTATCACTCATTATTAGAGAAATGCAAATCAAAACCACAATGAGGTACCACTTCACACCAGTCAGAATGGCTGAGATCCAAAAATCTGCAAGCAATAAATGCTGGAGAGGGTGTGGAGAAAAGGGAACCCTCCTATACTGTTGGTGGGAATGCAAACTAGTACAGCCACTATGGAGAACAGTGTGGAGATTCCTTTAAAAATTGCAAATAGAACTACCTTATGACCCAGCAATCCCATTGCTGGGCATACACACCGAGGAAACCAGAATTGAAAGAGACACATGTACCCCAATGTTCATCGCAGCACTGTTTATAATAGTTATGTCATATTTCTAACATCTTTCTACTCTAAAATTCTAGGATTTTATTAATTATATATGCCAGACAGACATTGTTTAAAGATATTTGTGGAATTATCTTTATAAAGAATCATGTTAAGTATATGATTCATCTATATGCCTCATACTTTAATATTCTCAAATTAGATACAGATGTTCTCAAATTATTTTTTACATTTAAACCTTGAGTATCTTATGCCTTAATAAAGAGATTGCAAATTTCAGAAAATACATCATGAGACTCATATGTTTAATGAATGTCTTCCAGAAGACTCTTTTTTTAATCATGTTCTGAAATAAAAGAGCAAAAACTGAAAGGAAAACAAGTACTCAAGAACCAGCTTTGTACGAAACTTATTTTAAATTGCATTACATGAAAAAATAATTATTTCTGAAGAGCAGCAGATGAAAAGAACAATTAAAACTAGAAATCCGAAGACAAAAATGACTTCAAGAAAAACACAGGTTTTCTCTTATGATACTGTCTATGGGGGTCACACAGAAGGGACTTAGCAGCAGTAGCAGCAGCAGAGGGGAAGTGGCTGTTAAGAAACAGAAAAGGCTAATTATAATGTTTAGTTAGAGGAATGATTATCAGCAAAAGTGAAAACAGGGAGGGTGGGAGGATTATAGCAATGTAAATTGAATCACACAATGTAGGCATTCAACAGAATTCATTTTATCTTGCTCAGAGTAATCAAAGAGTAAACAGAAAAAAAAAAATTCTTCAAGAGCTTTTAGACACACAGAATTAGAAAACAAAACAGTCAGATCTCAGCTGCCAGCTTGCATAAAGGTAGGACTCCAGTCAGTGAGGAAAGTGACTGCATGGGAGGAAAGCTTAGTTCTGCTCTTTTCTTTGTGGGTGTTCTTTTAGTTATGGGGAGGGATAAACCAGAACTTTGGGGAACTTTTTAAAGACAAGAATAATCCCACTAACTACATTTTCATTGAGCTACTTATTGTTTATATTGTTTTAGAGTTAATAATTGGAGGTATCATTTTACTTAGGATTTTTAGATGGAAGGGCAAGGTTGAATTTCCCTAAAACTTGAAATAATAGTTGCAGCCTGGTAAAAGTTGCTGCTGCTGCTGCAAATTGGGGAGGTCTAATTTCTTCATCCTCTAAACTCCATTTATAAATAGGAAGAGGAAAGTCACATGCATAAGGGGCATGTACTCTGTACACACAGAGTACATTGGTTTATGTCTTGCCTTGGTAGTTGCTCAGGGCTTCCCTGGTGGCTCAGAGGTTAAAAGCGTCTGCCTGCAATGTGGGAGACCGGGAAGATCCCCTGGAGAAGGAAATGGCAACCGACTCCAATATTCTTGCCTGGAGAACCCCATGGACGGAGGATCCTGGTGGGCTACAGTCCATGGGGTCGCAAAGAATCGGATGCGACTGAGCGACTTCACTTGGTAGGAATATAAACCTCTCCACGTTCCCATTTCTTTCACCTAAGTCTTGATATTTTCTTTTTTTCAGCTTCTTAGGTAAGCAATCACTCTTGCAAATCTTTTTATTTGTTTTTAACAAGTAAAATAGGTATACAGGCCCTAGAGATGCATCAGTTGCCACCTTGAATAACATGTGAACTCCAAGTCTTTACAATAGCCATTCCCTTCTCCAGTTCAGTTCAGTTCAGTCTCTCAGTTGTGTCCAACTCTTTGCGACCCCATGAATCACAGCACACCAGGCCTCCCTGTCCATTACCAACTCCCAAAGCTCACTCGGACTTACGTCCATTGAGTCAGTGATGCCATCCAGCCATCTCATCCTGGGTCATCCCCTTCTCCTCCTGCTCGCAATCTCTCCCAGCATCAGTCTTTTCCAATGAGTCAATTCTTCACATGAGGTGGCCAAAGTACTGGAGTTTCAGCTTCAGCATCATTCCCTCCAAAGAAATCCCAGGGTTGATCTCCTTCAGAATGGACTGGTTGGATCTCCTTGCAGTCCAAGGGACTCTCAAGAGTCTTCTCCAACACCACAGTTCAAAAGCATCAATTCTTCAGCTCTCAGCCTTCTTCACAGTCCAACTCTCACATCCATACATGACCACAGGAAAAACCATAGCCTTGACTAGACGGACCTTAGTCAGCAATAATCCAGAGATAAAACCCAGGTCTCCTGCATTGCAGGTGGAGTCTTTACCATCTGAGCCACCAGGACTCCCATAATTATTCTTGCAGATATAATCAAGTGACTGTTCATCCACTTGGCCTGTGGCCCTTGATCACATAGAATCTTAGGGCAGATATGCTGCTTTTTGTGGTGAGGAAGTTAAACTATACCTGAGTGGGCAGACACACTAGAATCTCCTATTCCTAAAAGCCTAAAAAGAAGATACTACTCTCTCTCCTCATTGGTCCAGAAATTAGCAGGACATGTCTGTTTTGTTTCTTTTTTTTAATGATTCTTTTATGTCTAAACAAATCATATATATTTGTGAAATAAAATTTGAAATAAAATGCATATTTTGGGGGAATACAAGAAAAATATAAACCAAAAAGTCTGTGCCCTTTGGCCTCTCTTCCCTCACTGTGCATTATGTATCTACGTTATGCTTGGACCAGACCTTCCCCATGGGCAGAAATACCCTCTCAACCATAAAGAGAAATATTCTGCTAGCATCAATGAGACAACTCCTTAAAGATCATATTCCTTCTTGATCTCACAAAGGGCCACGATGTTGCTTAAATCTGAATTATATAAACTGTCCATAATACATTATTTGATATACAGCCATCTGTCTCAAAAACTTATATAACTATGCCTTGATTTCTAAGGGGCAAAACAGTTCTCAGATTTCTGAGATGCCCTTCCCCAGGTTATAATCCTCAAATTTGGCTTGAATAAAATGTTCCATTTCTTTCTTAGACAAACTGATTAATTTTCATCAAGGTTTTAAATTTTAGTCCAACTAATAGATACTAAATTCCCATTTTGTGTCAAGCACTGAACTAACTGCTCTGTGGTATAAAAAGATAAACATTGCATCATCCTTAGTTTCAAGGATCTCATCATATGTGGAAAGCATAGAAAGAATGGTAGCATACCATTGTTTCAACATCTGTGTGAGCCTAGCTCCAGTGGTCACTGGACCCTGCAGTGTCAGTATCATTATCCCTACATTAAAGATAAGTTCACCGAGGAACAGAAAATTTAAATAACTTTTGCAAAGTCACATAGCACATGGCTGAACAGTATTTCAAGTCTTGGTCTTTCTACTATGTCACACTTTGCATGACAGTCTCTGTCATTGCCTTGATACTAAATCATTGTGCAGCCCTTGTCCTTAAAATCAAACAATCCTAAGTCCTTTATCATTTCTACTTTGTTGTTATGGTGTCTGTACCTTCTTGTGCCTCTATTCAATCATTACTGATTGTCTGTATGATTGAGTAATAACTTGGAGTTATATTGAATGCCTGAGAGCTCTCAATGATTCCCTTTAGTGTCCTCCATTTTTCAGCAAAACAGAGAAAAACTTCCTGAATCCCAGTAAAATTTAAACCCTCCTCTAACCCTGGTACATACCATGTATTCTCTCTGAAGCTGAAGTGTTCTGAAAAATATTTAGGAGGGACTGAGGCATGAGGAACAGAAAATGTAAAGATATTGAAATACTGCTAGAAAACATAACATTTTATTCAGAGAATTGTTGCTACTGCTATTGACATTTTCAGATGGAGCCTCAGGCACTGACAATGACAAATGGTCTATATTGTTAGTTCGGGCTATAAAGTCAGCAGGAAAGCACTGAACATTAGTCAACTTTGACTTAACTGAAGTACTTTAATATCCTTACCAGGCATGGTTTGACATATACCGCAGCATTAATTACCCTCTAGCTTTGCCTAAACTTTTATTTTCTACCCCATTCTTAATATCCTTTTGACATATGGATCATAACAATTGGGATAAAATTAGTCTTGACATTCTTGAGGAAGCATATTCAGAGGAAGCATATTCATTAGCATTCCACTTCATTCCTTACTTAGGCATGAAGAATTGGAAAAAGACAATTGGCAGGCAGTGTGTGGTATCTACAAACATTCTGGTTTACTTTCAGTGATCTAAACAACTAGAACTTATTTTTAAGGAAATTCTCAAAGTATATCAAAATTTATCATAAGGATCAAACTCAAAAATATTTATCTGTTTATCTCAGCATTTAGTACTGTGCTTGACACTCCATAAGTTTTTGTTAAATATTATGGCCTATAAAAAAGACATTTTAATTTTAATTTTTCAAGTTATTTACAGTGAGACAGTATAAATTGAGAAAATTTACATCATCTTCATTGTGACCCTACAAAGTCCTGCAGTGTTTTCTTATTCTTTCAAGAAATACTATACTTAGTGCTAAGTCACTTCAGTCTTGTCCAGCTCTTTGTGACCCCGTGGACTATAGCCCACCAGCGATTCTGTCCATGGGATTCTCCATGCGAGAATACTGGAGTAGGTTGCCATTTTCCTCTTCAGGGTATCTTCCCCACCTAGGGATCGAACCCAAGTCTCTTAAGTCTCCTGCATTGGCAGGCAGAGTCTTTATCACCAGTGCTACCTGGGAATATTTTACTCTAATTAAAAAAAAAAAATTTATATAGTTGACTTACAATTTTGTGTTAATTCTTCTGTATAGCAAAGTGATGGTTACTAATACTTTATATATGTATATACTCATATATATATTTATGTATATATGTAATATATGTATATATTCTTTTTCATTATGGTTTATTGCAGGATATTGAATATAGTTCCGCCTGATACACAGTAGGACCTTGTTGTTTATCCATCCTATATATAATAGTTTGCATCTGCTAATCCCAACTCCCAATCCTTCCCTCCCCCACCCCTACCCCCTTTCCTTGGGCAACCACAAGTCTGATGTCTGTATCTGTGAGTCTTTCTGTTTTGTACATAAGTTCATTTTATCATATTTTAGATTCTACATATATGTGATATCATGTAATATTTGCTTTATCTTTCTTACTTTCCTTAGTATGATAATGCTAGGTCTATCCATATTGCTGCAAATGGCGTTATTTCATTCTTTTTTATGACTGAGTGATATTCCGTTTTGTGTATGTGTGTTTATATGTGTATCCCTTCATCTGTCAACGAATGTGTAGGTTGTTTTCATGTCTTGGCTATTGTAAATAGAGTATGAACATAGGGGTGCATATATATTTTTGAATTATAGTTTTGTCTGGGTATATGCCCAGGACTGGGACTGTAGGATCATAAGGCAACTCTATTTTTAGTTTTTGAGGAACGTCTATACTGTTTTCCATAGTGACTGTACCAATTTTCATTCCCACCTACAGTATAGGAGGGTTCCCTTTTCTTCACACCCTCTCCAGCATACATTACTTGTAGACTTATTAATAATGACCATTCTGACCAGTGTGAGGCAATAGTTCATTGTAGTTTTGATTTGCATTTATCTGATTTATTATAATTATAATAATTATAATTGATAATAATTAGTGATGATGAGCATCTTTTCATGTGCCCATTGGCCATCTGTATGTCTTCTTGGAGAAATGTCTATTTAGGTCTTCTGCCCAGTTTTCAATTGGGTTCTTTGGTTTTTTCCCTACTGAACTATGTGAGCTGTTTATATATCAAAATAATTAATTTTGAATGTATTTTATCATGTTCTTTTTGTTTTATTTTATCATATCATCAACCAAGTGTGGTCACTCTCAGCCATAAGAATGAGTACCCTTGTGATCTTTTTCTACGTATATTACTTTCCTAGGGAGACTGTAACACATTATCAAAAATCTGGTGGCTTAAAGCAACACAGATTTATTTCTCACAATTCTGGATGCTCAGAGTTCAAAGTCAGGGTTTTAATAGGCCATGCTCCCTCTGGAAGTTCTGAAGGACAGTCTGTGCCATTGATTTAGAGCCCACTTTACACCAGTAGGATTTCACCTAAAGTTGATTACATCTGCAAAGACCTTGTTTTCAATGAGATCATATTTGCAGGCTCTTATCGAACATGGATTTTGGGGGGACATCCACTCAATCCAATGTACCAGATCAAGATGAGATTAGTCCATTTAGGTATCATCTTTTTAGTGTAAACAAAGTAGGATTGTTCATGAAATATTTTATTAACTTACTAGTAATGAGTTTGTTGATTAATATAGAGAATTTATCTGAGGTGAAAGTACTAGGTAAGAAAAACATTGGTCTATAGAATGGCCAATGATAGTCCAAAGAAATCTGTTCATAGGGTTGAATTCTAATCAATAGGCAGTCTTTATCCAATCATATCAGTTTAATTCAGTCGCTCAGTCCTGTCTGACTCTTTGCAATCCCATGGACTGCAGCACACCAGAATTCCCTGTCTATTACCAACTTCCAGAACTTGCTCAAACTCAAGTCCATTAAGTCAGTGATACCATCCAGCCATCTCATTCTCAGTCGTCCCCTTCTCTTCCTGGCTTCAATCTTTCTCAGCATCAGGGTCTTTTCCAGTTTGTCAGTTCTTTGCATCAGATGGCCAAAGTATTGGAGATTCAGCTTCAAAATCAGTCCTTCCAGTGATGGACCAATTTCCTTCAGGATTGGTGGATTTGATCACCTTGCAGTCCAGGGCACTCTCAAGAGTCTTCTCCAACACCACAGTTCAAAAGCATCAATTCTTCAGCGCTCAGCTTTCTTTATGCTCCAACTCTCACATCCATACATAACTACTGGAAAAACCATAGCTTTGACTAGATGGGCCTTTGTCAGCAAAGCAATAGCTCTGCTTTTTAATATGCTATCTAGGTTGGTCATAACTTTTCTTCCAAGGAGTAAGTGTCTTTTAATTTCATGTCTGCAGTCACCATCTGCACTGATTTTGGAGCTCAAGAAAATAAAGTCTGTCACTATTTCCACTGTTTCTCCATCTATGTGCCATGAAGTGATGGAAATGGATGCCACGATCTTAATTTTTTGAATGTTGAGTTTTAAGCCAGCTTGTTCACTCAGCTCTTTCACGTTCATCAAGAGGTTCTTTAGT
Organism: Ovis canadensis; assembly: GCF_042477335.2. Lineage (NCBI taxonomy): Eukaryota > Metazoa > Chordata > Mammalia > Artiodactyla > Bovidae > Ovis > Ovis canadensis. The sequence continues at coordinate 28,457,629 of NC_091269.1, read as the reverse complement.
TCCTCTTCGCTTTCTGCCATAAGGGTGGTGTCATCTGCATATCTGAGGTTATGGATATTTCTCCCGGCAGTCTTGATTCCAGCTGTGCTTTATCTAGCCTGGCATTTCTCATGATGTACTCTGCATAAAAGTTAAATAAACCGGGTGACAATATATAGCCATGATGAACTCCTTTCCCAATCTTGAACCAGTCCATTGTTCCATGCCCGGTTCTAACTGTTGCTTCTTGACATGCATACAGACTTCTCAGGAGTCATGTAAGGTGGTCTGGTATTCCCATCTCTTTCAGAATTTTCCATGTTTTATTGTGATCCACAAAGTCAAAGGCTTTGGCATCGTCCATAAAGAAGTAGATGTTTTTCTGGAACTCTCTTGCTTTCTCTGTGATCCAGCAGATGTTGGCAATTTGATCTCTGCTTTCTCTGCCTTTTCTAAATCCAGCTTGAACATCTGGAATTTCTTGGTCATACTGTTGAAGCCTTGCTTGGAGAATTTTGAGCATTACTTTACTAGTGTGTGAGATGAGTGCAACTGTGCAGTAGTTTGAACAATCTTTGGCATTGCATTTCTTTGAGATTGGAGCGAAAACTGACCTTTTCCCGTCCTGTGGCCACTGCTGTGTTTTCCAAATTTGCTGGCATATTGAGTGCAGCACTTTCACAGCATCATCTTTTAAGATTTGAAGTAGCACAACTGAAATTCCATCACCTCCACTAGCTTTGTTCGTAGTGATGCTTCCTAAGGCCCACTTGACATAGCATTCCAGGATGTCTGGCTCTTGGTGAGTGATCACACAATTGTGGTTATCTGGTTCATGAAGATCTTTTTTATATAGTTCTTCTGTGTATTTTTGCCCTCTCTTCTTAATATCTTCTACTTTTGTTAGGTCTGTATCATTTATGTCCTTTATTGAGCCCATCTTTGCATGAAATTTTCCCTTGGTATCTCTCATTTTCTTGAAGAGATCTCTAGTCTTTCCCATTCTATTGTTTTCCTCTATTTCTTTGCATTAATCACCTAGGAAGGCTTTCTTATCTCTCCTTGCTATTCTTTGGAACTCTGCATTCAGATGGGTATATCTTTCTTTTCTCCTTTGCTTTAGTTTCTCTTCCTTTCTCAACTATTTGTAGGGCCTCCTCAGATAACCGTTTTGCCTTTTTCCGATCGTATACAACAACTCAATCACAATTCCACTCCAATTAAAAGATATTCTTTACCATGATTACAAATAAACATGTCTATTAATAACCCTTTTTTTCTTTGATGATCTGATACACTCTTTTCTGAATGGGTACCCAGTTGTCCCTTTACAGTTTCACCTCCTGCTTCTCATGCTATGATTTTGCTTTCAAGCTCTTTCACTCCTTTCACAGAATCAAACAAATACACCACGGTTGAAAAAATTTTAGGCTGTAAGAAGTAAACTCTGCATATGTTGTTTTCACACTCATTACTCTCTTTACACATGCAATGCCCTCTGTCTGAGACATCCCCTCCAAATATTTATATGCCTCATGTTCTTACTTCAGTCTGGCATCTGTTTTATTATGGTTTCCTCACAGAGGCCTTCCCTGACCACCCTTCTCCATTATACTCTCTCCTGTTACTCTGTTCACTTAATTGTTCATATCATTTAAATCTACCTGATAATACAGTCTTTTTATATTAATATATTGATTTGTTTATTGCCTGTATAGCCCACTAAAATATACACTTCATAAAGCCATGAATTTGTCTAACAACTGACCATTGTCTTTCACTGACAACAGTAATGATAGTCTGCCCCATAGCAGCTCCTTAATAAATGTTTGTCATGCTAGTAAGTAATGCTCAAAATTCTCCAAGCCAGGCTTCAACAATACGTGAACCGTGAACTTCCAGATGTTGAAGCTGTTTTAGAAAAGGCAGGGGAACCAGAGATCAAATTGCCAACATCCACTGGATCATCAAAAAAGCAAGAGAGTTCCAGAAAAACATCTATTTCTGCTTTATTGACTATGCCAAAGCCTTTGACTGTGTGGATCACAGTAAACTGTGGAGAATTCTGAAAGGGATGGGAATACCAGACCACCTGACCTGCCTCTTGAGAAACCTATATGGAGGTCAGGAAGCAACAGTTAGAACTGGACATGGAACAGCAGACTGGTTCCAAATAGGAAAAGGAGTATGTAAAGGCTGTATATTGTCACCCTGCTTATTTAACTTCTATGCAGAGTACATCATGAAGGGCTGGAAGGCAGGGCTAGAAGAAGCACAAGCTGGAATCAAGACTGCTGGGAATAAATATCAATAACCTCAAATATGCAGATGACACCACTCTTGTGGCAGAAAGTGAAGAGGAACTAAAAAGCCTCTTGTTGAAAGTGAAAGAGGAGAGTGAAAAATTTGGCTTAAAGCTCAACATTCAGGAAACTAAGATCATGGCATCTGGTCCCATCACTTCATGGCACATACATGGGGAAACAGTGGAAAAGGGTCAGACTTTATTTTGGGGGGGCTGCAAAATCACTACAGATGGTGATTGCAGCCATGAAATTAAAAGACGCTTACTCCTTGGAAGAAAAGTTATGACCAACTTAGATAGCATATTCAAAAGCAGAGACATTACTTTGCCAACAAAGGTCCATCTAGTCAAGGCTGTGGTTTTTCCAGTAGTCATGTATGGATGTGAGTTGGACTGTGAAGAAAGCTGAGCGCAGAAGAATTGATGCTTTTGAACTGTGGTGTTGGAGAAGACTCTTGAGAGTCCCTTGAACTGCAAGGAGATCCAACCAGTCCATTCTGAAGGAGATTAGTCCTGGGTGTAAGAGAAAAATGCTAGATTAAATAGAAATTAAGCAGCATATATCCACTGCAGTATTCTTGCCTGGGAAATCCCATGGACAGAGTAGCCTGCCAGGGCTCATGGGATCGCAAAAGAGTCAGACATGATTTAGCAACTAAACAACAGCAGCAACATGTACCTTAATAGAATGCTATCACAGTGAAACTTCATTGGGTCCTTAAGACAGAAAAATGAACTATTTTATAATAAAAAATATTAACATAGTTGTTTATATATTAAAATATAAAATATTGTTTAATGTCATATTATTTTTCAATAAATAGTTTGCCATGTTACAAAGTTTTTTATTGTTATGAATATCTATGTTAATAGCTTTTCAGTGATAGCTTTTTAATAGCTTTCAAATTTAATAGACTTTAAGTCTTTCAGAACAATTTTCTCAAATTTTTTGATCACATAGCTTTGATGTTAAAAATTAATTAAATGCCTCTTTAATGTGTAAGTATTCATATGCTATACACATATGTAATACATTATAAATCTAACAAAGTATGCAAAAATACAGGCATTAGAAAGTTTTAGCTAAAATAAATGTGAATATAGATTTTATTCCAAACCCTCATGATAATTTTGCTCACACCAAAATGGATGAAGCATTGTAAGGAAACAGAAGGAAGACTAGAGGAAGCAGTTGTTCAGAAAGCCATGACAGTATTGAAACTTGTGAAAGCCATCCCCTACACTCACTTTTCAAAAATGCATAGATCTTGAAATATAATGGAAAGGTTGTCTACGTTCAGCCTCTCTCTCCAGCCCTTCTGTATAGTAGGCTTTGAGGAATAGGTCTTCTGGCAGTTAATACTAATGTCTGCAGAGACACTATTCCCAGCACAAACCCTTATAATAGATCCTAATCCTCTGATCATAAATGGTGAGCACTTGAGAGTCTCAAGGCCAGTCAGCCTCTCTCTCCTGGCATTGAATACACAGGGACAGGAGGTAGTTGGAACTTCCCTCCTTGTGACAGCACCGTAGAATTTTTATGAAGTTGCCTTGGTTGAATACTCAGAACTGTGCTGAGGCTGAATACTGTCATCACAAAGCTGGATTGTTCATTACGTTTTTCTATTCTTGAGTTATCTTAGTAGCTTTCCAGATAGCCTCTCTTCCTGCTCAGGCTTCTCAGAGGCAGCTTTTATTTCAACCAAGGAAACATAACTGATATTTTCCCTACCACCACTGAATTTTCAGGAGCTCAAAGCTTCATTCATCCATTCAGTAAGTCATTCAGTCTTCTTGTTTTTTTTCAGAGTTCATAATTTTTATTCCAGGCAACAAAAGTTAAAGCCAGAAGACATTAAGCTGGAAACACAGATACACATGCATACACACAATTGTCATCTAACTATAGTAGCTATTTGTTGCAAGGAAAACAGCTAATACATACTACTTGCTATGAAAATATTTCTGTATCTGTATATATTAAAGGAATTTACTAGACCGGCAGCATACCATAAAATCTTTAGTTTGCCTTCTAACAAATATTTATGGAATACTTATAATGCGTTAGGTGCTAGATCATAATTTTAAAAAATGAGTAAGGCATGTTTTGTTATTGTTGTTGTTCAGCCACTCAGTTGTGTCTGACTCTTTGCAACTGATGCAATGAATATGAACTCAGGCAACTTTGGGAGATAATGAGAGACAGGGAGGCCTGGTGTGCTGCTTTGGTGATGCCATCCAGCCATCTCATCCTCTGACACCTTCTTCCACCCTTGATCTTTCCCAGCATCAGGGACTTTTCCAGTGAGTTGTCTGTTCACATCAGATGACCAAAATACTGGAGTTTCACCTTCAGCATCACTTCCAGTGAATATTCAGGGATAATCTCCTTTAAGATTGACTGCTTTGATCTCCTTGTTGTCCAAGAGACTTTCAAGAGTCTCCCCCAGCACCACATTTTGAAGGCATCAATTCTTTGGCATTCTGCCTTCTTTATGTTCCATTTCTCACAACCAAACATGACCACTGCAAAGACCATAGCCTTGACTATACAGACCTTTGTCCGCAAAGTACTGTCTCTGCTTTTCAACACCCTGTCTAGGTTTGTCATCGCTGTTCTGCCAAGAAGCAGAACATGATTTCATGCCTGCAGTCACCGTCTGCAGTGATTTTGGAGCCCAAGAAGAGGAAATCTGTCACTACTACCACCCTTTCACCTTGTATTTGCCATGAAGTAATGGGGCCAGATGCCATACTCTTAGTTTTTTGTTTTTGTTTTTTTTTTAATACTTAGTCTTAAGCCTGTTCTTTCACTCTCCTTCTTTACCTTCATCAAAAGGCTCTTTAGTTCCTCCTCACTTTCTGCCATTAGAGTGGTATCATCTGCATTTCTGAGGTTGTTGATGTTTCAGCTTTGACTCATCCAGCCTGGCATTTCTCATGATGTACTCAGCGTATAGGTTAAACAAACAGGGTGACAGCAGCCAGCCCTGTTGTACTCCTTTCTCCATCTTGAACCAATCAGTTGTTCCATATAGGGTTCTAACTGTTGCTTCTTGACCCACGTACAGGTTTCTCAGGAGACAGGTAAGATGGTCTGGTATTCCCATCTCTCCAAGAGCTATCCACAGTTTGTTATGATCTACACTGTTAAAGGCTTTAGCGTAGTCAATGAAACAGAGATAGATGTTTTTCTGAAATTCCCTTGCTTTCTCTATAATCCAGGAAATATTGGCAACTTGATCTCTAGTTCCTCTAGTTCCTCTAGTTCAGTGATGTCCATGTGTAAAGTCATCTCTTAAGTTGTTGAAAAAGAGTATTTGCTATGACTAGTACAGTCTCTTGGCATAATTCAGTTAGCCTTTGCCCTGCTTTATTTGTTCTCCAAGGCCAAACTTGCCTGGTATTCCAGGTATATCTTGACTTCCTACGTTTTCATTCCAAACCCTGATCTTGAATAGAATATCTTTTTCAGGTGTTATTTCTAGGAGGTCTTCTGGGTCTTCATAGAACTGATCAACTTCAGCTTCTTTGGCATCAGAGACATAGACTTGGATTACTGTGATGTTGAATGGCTTGCCTTGGAAGTGAACAGATTTTCCTGTCATTTTTGAGGTTGCACTCAAGTACTGTATTTTGGACTCTTTTGTTGTTTATGAGGGCTACTCCATTTTTTCCGTGGAATTCTTGCCCCAGTAGTAGATACAATGGTCATCTTGTATCTATTAAATTAAATTAAATCTGCCCATTCCTGTCCATTTTAGTTCACTGATTCCTAGGATGTCAATGTTTATTTTTACTGTCTCCTGCTTGACCACATCCAATTTTCCTTGATTCATGGACCTAGCACTCCAGGTTCCTATACAATTTTGTACTTTGCAGCATCGGATTTTACTTTCGTCACCAGACACATCTACAACTGATCATCATATCCTCTTTGGCTCAGCCATTTCATTGATTCTGGGACTATTGGTGATTCTCCTCCACTCATCCCTAGTAGCATATTAGATACCGTCAGACCTAGGGTATTCATCTTTTGGTATCAGATCTTTTTGTCCTTTTATACAGTTCGTGAGGTTCTCATGGCAAGTGTACTGGGGTCATTTGCCATTCCCTCCTCCAGTGGATCACATTTTGTCAGAACCCCCTGGTATGACCCGTCCATCTTGGGTGGCCTTGCATCGCTCATGGCTTCATTGAGTTAGGCAAGCTCCTGCACCATCTCAAGACAGTGATCCATGAAGGGTAAAGTATGTTTGCTCCTGCTGCTGCTGCTTCTGCTAAGTCACTTCAGTTGTGTCCGAAAAGCATGTTTACTGTACTTCAAAACAAAAAGTTTATAGTTGACGAAATAGAGTGAAACAGATAACTGCTTTAGAGTTGTGATTTTATAATTACAAGATGCTGAGGGACAGGAAAGAAGCATGAAGTCCAGGTGTGAAAAAACAGAGGCTGCTTTTTGAAAAAGGTAATACAAATTCTAAGTCTTAAATGATTAATCTTAGAGAATATATATATACTGCTTAAAATATATATCCTGAGCAAAGGGGAACAACACCAACAAGTGCCCAAGAAGTGAATTCAATCTGGTGCATGAAGAACCATTGTACTTTGGTGTCGAATATTTGTTATGGCACCAGGGATGAAGCTGGGAGCTTAGGAGTTTGAACAGTGCCCCATTTTTTTTTTTAAGATTTCATTACCAAATTAGAATGCTTAGCTCATCTGCAATAAACCTGTTAACTGTTCTGCAAATTCTTACACTATCCATGCAATTCACTCATAATTAAGTGCTTCACTAATAGGAAGAAATAACTCACAGAGAGGAAGGTCAATATCAGTACAATTACTAATCTTCTTAAAGCAAAACCAGATAGGAACACTGATTCCATGATCAAGAATCTTATGATCTTTGGACTTCCCTGGCAGTCCAGCGGTTAAGACTGTGTGCTTCAAATGCAAGAGCTGCAAGTTCAGTCCCTGGATGAAAAACTAAGATCCCATATGTTGTGCAGTGTGTCCAGAAAAAAAAAAAGAATCTTTTGATCTATGTTTAATCAACACAAGGATGTATCAAGCCACTAAAAAATAGAAAGAAACATGTTACTGGAAGTGTGCCTGGTGAGAATATATAAAATCGAAAATTAAGCCCTATAGTAGTAAGGCTTTGCTAATCACATCGTTTCTTCTTAATATTGGTATCCTAAGTTAACTAACTGCCTTCAGTTTATCATGTAGCATTGTATCCCAAATATTAAGGGCAGGTCTTTCTTTTTTTGCCCTTATTGAACAAACAGACTTTAAAACATATGCATTAAATTGATTATCTCTAATCTTACCCACCTCAGGGGTTATCCAGGCTGATATTCTAACAAGTGAGCCTTCTGAAGAAAGCAATTACAATATTTATTCCCTCTGGCACGTGGCAGTTGATACTTTGCATTTTGATGCTTATTTGCCAAAGTTTGGCTTTTACAAAGCAGTTGTCTTTTCAGAATTGCAAGCCTTTGATAACTTGTTGAAGAAAAAAGAAGAGAGAGAAGACCACAAAAATCAAATCATGGATTTTCACCTCTCATAACCTTTTCATTTTGGACCTGGGAAATAATTTAATCAAATGGCTTTGCAGATATCCTTCTGAGATGAGATTAAGTGGTATAGGTGCCAGGTAATTATTTTTCCCTACACCTGCTTTCACTCTGTCTGATTCAGATTCCTGCACTTGTTTTTGGAAAATGAAAATTAATTCAGAGAAAGGCACATTTAAAGTTCTTGGTTTCTAATAAAGGACTTTCAACTGGGAGATGAAAAGCCATTTGATTTTTCTTTTGAGATGTCCGATTCCTGGTCCCCCAAAAGGGATATAATCCCTCACCAGGGAACTCCAGTATCTAAAGAGACTGCTAGAGATATGAAAACCCACATAAAATTATACCTAAAAAAGTGTTTCTCCATTAAATGTTGCTGTGTTCCTTCTTTAATCTCTTTACCCTTCCGAATATTTCTTCCTCTTATAAGGATACACCAAAAAGCATTTGACTCCGTTATTTTACAGCGTTTCATGTCCTGTTCTCCCTTTCTCCCTTCCTGTTCTCCCTTTGCAGCTCAAGAAATCATTACATGGCTTCTCCAAAGGTTAGAGGGTGCAATGTCTAGATAATGTCTTGCTGTGACACATTTGCACACACACTATCTGGGCTTCTGGACATCTTCCCAAGGCTGCTGTTGGCTGTGAATTTACAGGTATCAGCAAACTTCATAAGACAGGGATAAATAGCTACAGAACTGATGGAGAAATGATTCAGCTTCTCCAAAGAATCTTAAATTGACCCTGAGACAACTTCAAGCTGTATTTGGCACAGGGGGATGGGATGTACTGGGAATGGAGACACCCCGGAGAGCTTCTAATGAAGAGCATTGCCTGTTTAGGAAGACTGACCTAGCTGATCTGTAAGCACGAGTTGTGAGACTGTCATTTATCTGAGTCCTATTTTGAATTTTCAGTAATATGCATCCTATGTGTGATTTTTGTGAATGGAGATTGTAATTCAGTTTCCTGTTGCAAAGGGTAGAATGTGGCAATGTCCACCAAATCACCACATCAAAGAATTCCAGAACAGACTGCTGTAGTATTTTTTGGCTAGGAGAGAATGTTGGAGACAGAACGGCAGATTAGCCCCTCTCCATAACCTTGGTCTTTATTTTTTCCTCTGCTAATATTTTCAGTCTAGCAATTTACACAGAAATATTCTGTTTTCTGAAAGGAATCTACTGAACTCCACTTGAAGGATAAAGAGAGAACACATGCAATCCATGTCTTCAAGGAGCTTAGAGCCTAATGGGGATAACAGGTTGGCACAGGAGGTGTGGAGGACTGAGCCAGCCAAACTTAACTATCGGGTGAACTTTTTAAATATGAGTGTAGGTTTTCGCCATACAAGTACTTGTACTTTCTTAAAGAACAAGGCCAAAGCTACAGTCTCTTTGTGTTGCCCCCATCAGTTAACACGGTGGTTTCGATTTAGTGAATCATCTGTACTTGTTTTGAAAAAAATAAAGGTATTGAATGGAGTTCTTGAGAATTGCTATAAATATTTAAGAAAATACTTACCTGTTTCCTCTTCCAGTGCAAAGATTGTATAAATTGAAGCAAAGTATACTCAGTAAACGGAGAAGGCAATGGCACCCCACTCCAGTACTCTTGCCTGGAAGATCCCATGGATGGAGGAGCCTGGTAGGCTGCAGTCCATGGGGTTGCTAAGAGTTGGACATGACTGAGCGACTTCACTCTCACTTTTCACTTTCACGCATTGGAAAAGGAAATGGCAACCCACTCCAGTGTTCTTGCCTGGAGAATCCCAGGGACAGGGGAGCCTGGTGGGCTGCCGTCTATGGGGTCACACAGAGTCGGACACGACTGAAGCGACTTAGTAGCAGCATCCTCAGTAAACAAATCAATGCATATGAAAGTGTGTCCTAGAGTCCCAAGAGTCCCAAGAGAGAATCTAATTATTAGTGCCATGTTTTTTGTCTAAAGCACTGGGAACAAGTATTAATTTCTTCAACTCAGTGGTTTAAAAGTCCTCAGAGTTTCACTGTATGTGTAATATATGCATAAATATGTTGGAAAGATGCTAGAGATTGGAGTAGTCAGGCCCTATTGACAGGAGACGGTTAACAGAATTATCTGGGAAGCCCATGGCTGGGAATGGGGATACTTCTGAAAGTCAGGGCCACAGGAACCTCTTGTCAAATAAAGTACCCACGAACACAAAAGATGAATGATTTGGATAACATCCAGATGCTCTGCAACAAGACAGATGCTTCCAAGAGGAGACTGAGAAGTGTAGTTAGGATGATGAAGTTCTCCAAGCAGCACATGCAGGAATGCAGGAGACTAGAGTTATTCATGTGCACCTGTGAAAGAAATCTCAGCTCCCTTTTCCAGGTGGTATCCTGAGAAGGTGCGAGGAGAAATGCTGCCACTTAAGCTTTCTCCCCATATCTTAGAGGACAGAGCCCTGAGTGGAACAGGCACAGCCGCATCACCCTACCTGTGAGCTCAGAACATTGAAGCTCTTGAAATCAAAGTTCATTTGCCACCTTGTGCGAAACTGAAAAATCAGTTAAAATCTGAGCAGGGCGTTGATTTGTGATGAGGGAATGTGCTGAATGACAGAAGTGTAAGGGAGCAGTAGAGCAAGACAAAGAGGTCAAGAGGAGCCGGGGTGTGAAGCTTTTGAGCCTGTGGCAAGTCGAAGGAGATGCCGGAAAACTCCAGGAGCACATTTAAACAAGCTGCAGAGGAACAAGTTAGAAACCGAATTGATGCTCATTCTTAGTCCTTCCTGCCCTGCTGTGGGGCAGAGTTCTGAAAGGTAAAAACTCCCCTGTGTTTCTCTTTGAGTCTACTACAGCATGCTACACTTCTGGTTACCAATTGTGTAAGGATTTTCCACACCGAGAAATTCTCCCACTGTTCAGCTGACACAGACTAGATGTCCAACGAATTTAACTTAATTTTAACACTGCCTACTTTAGTTAGCACAAAACCCATGGGTTAAAGTGCTCAGTCCCATAAGACTGCCCACTTTCAGACACTAATTACAAGGCCAAGTTGTCACCTGTTCTTCTAACAGACTTGCTGTAAATCTGAGGTTCCCACAGTCCTGTCTCAGTTTCAGTCTTTTTCTGGAACAGCTCACAAAACTCAGCTTACTTACTATTGCCAATTAATTACAAAGGTTATAACTCAGGAATAGCCATATGGAAGAGATGCATAAGACACAATGTGGAGAAGGGGCGCAAAGCTGCCATGCCCTTTCTGGCTGTGCCACTCTCCCAACACCTCCCAGTTCACCAGCTTAGAAGCTCTGAATCCTATACTTCAGGGAGTTTTATAAAGGTGTTATTACATAGGCATGATTTGTTAAATCAGTGGCTCTTGATGATTGGACTCAATATCCAACTCCTCTTCCCTCCCTGGAGTTTGGGACTAAAAGTTTATCTAAGCACTTGGCTGGTTCCCCTGGCAACCAGCCCCCATCTTTAGGGGGTTTCTAAAAGTCATCTCATTAACATAATACAGTGGTGAATGGAAAGGATTTCTTATGAGTAGCAAAAGACACCTTTATGTCTCATCATTTAGGAAATCACAGTATCACAGGGTCAGACACTAAGATGTTCCCCAGTGGCGCCACCTCCTGGTATTCATGCCTTGCTTTATTTTCTGTCCTTGATTTTGGGTGGGACTTGTGATTTTCTTCTAACCAATGCAATATGGCAAAGGACTTAATGGATGTCACTTGCATGATTAGGTTACATAAGTTTATATTTTCTTCCTTACTGCCAGACCCTGGTTTCTATTGGCTTCTCGGTTTTCATGGTTTAATAAAGCAGGTGGTCACATTGGAGAGGCTGTGTGACCAAGAGATAATTGGTGACCTGTTGCCAACAAGCAACAAGAAACTGAGGCCCTCGGGGCAACAACCTGCAAACTAATCTAGCCAACAACCAAGTGATTTTTGAAGCAGATCTTTCCTTAATAGACTCTTCAGTTGAGACCCAAGGTATGACATCTTGATTGTGGCCTGGTAAGAAACCAGAAGCAGAGAACGCAGTGAAGTCAGGCCTAGACTTCTGGCCCAGAGAAACTATGAAATAATAAATGTATGTTGCTTTTAGCCTCTTAAGTTTTTGATAATTTGTTACACAGCAATAAATAATAGAACCCTTATGGAAAGTGGGTGTCCACAGTTTGGAATCTATGAGTGATTCTAAACTGGAAGTGGTCAGACAATTGTCTTGCCTTGCTTGTCTCTGGGAAGGGAATCTTTTAACACTTAGGAAATAGTGTGGTGATAATTTTGTGTGTCAGTTTGGCTGAGTCACAGGGTGCCCACATATTTGGTTAAATATTATTTCTGGGTTGTGCCTGTGAAGATATTTCTGAATGAGGTTCATATTTGAATCATTAGACTAAGTAAAACAGATTGTCCTTTGCAATGTGGATAAATCTCATTCAATCCACTGAATAATTGAATAGAATAAAAGACTGAGTCAGGCAGAATTCTTTCTACTTGACTGTCTTTGAACTAGAACATCAATCTTCTGCTGATTTCGATTTCAGACTTGGACTAGAGCTAACTCTGTTGTCTCTCCTGAGTGTTTAACAACTGCCCGTGTTGACATTTTCAGCCTCCATAATCACATAAGCCAATTCCTTGCATATATATATATACATATATATATATATATATATATATATATATATATATATATATATACACACATATATATATACATACAGTTTTTAATGCCTTCTTTCCTGGAAGGGAACCTGCTCTTCTCATTTTTCCTTCAACCAAAGCCACACCCTCAAGAGAAATCTACCTGTAAGTAATTATATTTTTCATCTCATCTGGGAAGAGAGTAACCTTAGAGAGAAGACTTAAAGTTTGTTGCACTTCTGAGGAACACTTTGAGCTCATGAAAGATCATGAAAAGACCTGATTCCTTTTTCAGAGGGCTGGAAGGGATGCAGTAAGCACAGCTTAGAGCCTTACTTTACCTTCATCACTCCCATTCCCTGAGCCTCACTCACAGAGGCTGCCCCATTTATTTTGGGTCCTCTCCTTATGTTTCAGTTTCTAAACATGCTTGTAAGTGATAAGCAAATACAAATGTTTTATTTTTACTCTAAGCATAAATGTAACATTACATTTTAAGTCTACTAGATAGCATTTCTTTTTTTTCTGACAAAAGTAGTGGTGAGCATTTGAGACATGTATTCTAGATATTGGAAGAAATCTACGTTATTAAAAGCTGAGATGCATCTAAAAATGCCCGTTTAAACAGCACATCCTCTGAAGTATATACCCTGATACCTATTTTTCCAGGGTCTTAAAAATGTTTTACTATCATTAGCTTCACTCAGCCTGACTCTATTAATATTATTATATCTCTATTGGAAAGGTATAGAAAGTCAGACAGAAGGTGTAACGGAGAGTCCAAGGTCACAAGCTTCTGTGCCTGGAATATAAAACCTTTCAGAGTCAAGCATTTGGAATGTTTTCTTTTCCCCAATTGACAAGAACTAGTCATGCAAGTGACAGCTTAGAAACACTGCTATTTGCAAGTATCCCTTCCCTCTCTTTTACAGTCTTTTGCATATCTATTCACACAGAGGTCAATGAATTATACATCAGTTGAATCTCTTTGTACCCTTCATGCACTTATACTTCTGTTAGTTGTGTAATCTTGAATTGATCACTCTGAATCTTCCCTCTGTACTCACCCTAATTTCTGGTAAACACTATTTTTGCCGTACACCCACCACCCCCTGCCACTGCCTTAAGAAATTAGAGGGAAAAAAAATCCAACCTTTTCCTATTTAGGTTTTATCTTCCAAATGAGAGAACACTCTTTTGACTTCTGACTGTAGTTAAAAAAGGAGGTTGTCTAATCCTCTGCCCAAAGAGCAATGCCACAGCTGAGAAAAATTAGTGAAATTAACCATTTCAGTGTTATATAAATTGACCAAAAACATACAGCAATCTGAAAAGAGCTTATGCTTGAGGAGTTACTGATCTTCAGGTGAGACTAGGAGCCTGTGGATAGGGCTTGTACTGTCCACCTCCTCTCCCCTGTGGCTCAGTCAGTGTGGAGGTTCTGCTAAGCACAGTAGGCCATGAGACCAGCATTTTTGCTGTTGTGGTCGAAAACAGGTCACTCCGTTGACAGTGGTAGAAGATGCCTATGCGCATTGCTACTGTCAGTAAAAGTGATAATCTTGACAGTGAGTAAGCAAAAAGGGTTAATGGCTCTGTTACCCTGATGTCTTTGGATATAGTTGGGGCAAACCTTTTCCTGGATAAAAATGCCTAACAGCGGAGACCACAGAAGGACCAAGTTGTCTACAGATGGCTGCTTACCCTAAGAGCCTAAGGGAAAGTAAAAGCTGGGCATGCTTGAAAACAGACTGAAGTTTGAAGGTGCTCCGTTGCCCATACATAGATCTATTGGTTAGTAAGTAAGAAGATTTACTGGCTTAAGATCTTTGAGCACAACATCTGTGAAACTATTGACTGACGTCCAACTTTGCAGGCACTGGGGCAACCGCTAAGGAGTCAGGCTTAAAAATAAGAAGAACTTGACAGAAAATCAGCAAAAGATATGGACAACATAAGCAATATAACTGACATATGTTGCTGTTGTTCAGTCACTAAGTGCTGTCCATTTCTACCACAGGGAGTGCAGCACACCAGGCTTCTCTGTCCTTCAGATCTACCCAAATTTGCTCAGATTAGTGTCTGTTGAGTCAGTCATGCTATCAAACCATCTCATGCTCTACTACCACCTTCTACTTTTGCCTTCAATCTATCCCAGCTTTAGGGTCTTTTCCAATGAGTCAGCCCTTTGCATCAAGTGGCCAAACTATTGGAGCTTAAGCTTTATGAACAGTACTTCCAATGAAAAGTCAGTGTTGATTTCCTTTAGGATTGACTGGTTTGATCTCCTTGTAGTCTAAGGACTCCGAAGAGTCTTCTCTAGCACCACAATTGGAAGGCATCAGTTCTTCAGTGCTCAGCGTTCTTTATGGTCCAACTCTCACATCAATACATGACTACTGGAAAAACCACAGCTTTGACTATATAGACCTTTGTTAGCAAAGCGATGTCTCTGCTTTTTAATATGCTGCCTAGGTTTGTCATAGCTTTTCTTCTAAGGAGCAGGCATCTTTTAATTTCGTGGTTGCAATCACTGTCTGCAGTGGTTTTGGAGCCCAAGAAAAGAAAATCTGTTATTCCATTTCTTCCCCTTCTATATGCCGTGAAGTGATGGGACCAGATGACATAATCTTGGTGTTTTGAATGTTCAGTTTTTTAAGCCAGCTTTTGCACTCTCCTCTTTCACCCTTTAGTTCCTTTTTACTTTCTGCCATTAGAGTCGTATCATCTGCCTATCTGAAGTTGCTGATATTTCTCCTGGCAATCTTGATTCCAGCTTGTGATTCCTCCAGCCTGACATTTCACATGATGTACTCTCCATATAAGTTAAATAAGCAGACTGACAATATACAGCCTTGTCATACTCCTTTCCCAATTTTGAACCAGTCCATTGTTCCACGTACAGTTATTACTGTTGCTTTTTGACCTGCATACAGATTTCTCAGGAGACAAGTAACATAGTCTGGTATTCCATCTTTTTAAGAATTTTCCACAGTTTGTTGTGATCCACTCAAATATGCAGATGACACCACCCTTATGGTAGAAAGTGAAGAGGAACTAAAAAGCCTCTTGATGAAACTGAAAGTAGAGAGTGAAAAAGTGGGATTAAAGCTCAACATTCAGAAAACGAAGATCATGGCATCTGGTCCCATCACTTCATGGGAAATAGATGGGGAAAAAGTGGAAACAGTGTCAGACTTTATTTTTGGGGGCTCCAAAGTCACTGCAGATGGTGACTGCAGCCATGAAATTAAAAGACGCTTAGTCCTTGGAAGAAAAGTTATGACCAACCTAGATAGCAGATTGAAAAGCAGAGACATTACTTTGCCGACTAAGGTCCATCTAGTCAAGGCTGTGGTTTTTCCTATGGTCATGTATGGATGTGAGAGTTGGGCTGTGAAGAAGGCTGAGCACCGAAGAATTGATGGTTTTGAACTGTGGTGTTGGAGAAGACTCTTGAGAGTTCCTTGGACTGCAAGGAGATCCAACCAATCCATTCTGAAGAAGATCAGCCCTGGGATTTCTTTGGAAGGAATGATGCTAAAGCTGAAACTCCAGTACTTTGGCCACCTCATGCGAAGAGTTGACTCATTGGAAAAGACTCTGCTGGGAGGGATTGGGGACAGGAGGAGAAGGGTACGACAGAGGATGAGATAGCTGGATGGCATCACTGACTTGATAGACGTGAGTCTGAGTGAACTCTGGGAGATGGTGATGGACAGGGAGGCCTGGCGTGCTGCGCAAAGAGTCGGACACGACTTGAGTGACTGAACTGAACTGAACACAGTCAAAGGCTTTAGCATAGTCAATGAAGCAGAAGTGGATGTTTTTCTGGAATTCTCTTGCTTTCTCTGTGATCCAGTGAATGTTGGCAATTTGATCTCTGGTTCCTCTGCCTTTTCTAAAAACAGCTTGTACATCTGGAGGTTCTGAATTCACATACTGCTGAAGTCTAGCTTAAAGGATTTTGAGTATAACTTTACTAGGATGTGAAATGAGTACAATTGTACAGTAGTTTGAACATTTTTGGCATTGCCCTTCTTTGTGATTGGAATGAAAACTGACCTTTTCCAGTCCTGTGGCCCCTGTTGATTTTTCCAAATTGGCTAATGTATTAAGTGCAGCACTATAACAACATAATCTTAGGATTTAAAGTAGTTCAGCTGGAATTCCATCACCTTTACCACCTTTATTCCTTGCAATGCTTCCTAAGGCCCATGTGACTTAATAATCCAAGATGTGTGGCTCTAGGCGAGTGACCACACCTTTGTGATTATTCAGGTCATTAAGACCCTTTTTGTGTAGTTTTTCTGTGTCACCTCTTCTTAATCTCTTCTGCTTTTGTTAGATGTTACTGTTTCTGTCTTTAAAGTGCCCATCCTTGCATGTAATGGTCCCTTGATATCTCCATTTTCTTGAAGAGATCCCTAGTCTTTCCCATTCTGTTTTTTGGTTTTTGTGTGTTTTTTCCTTTATTTCTTTGCAGTGTTCATTTAAGAAGGGCTTCTTATCTATCCTTGCTATCCTTTGGATCTTTGCATTTACTTGGGTATATCTTTTCCTTTCTGCTTTGCCTTTCATTTCTCTTCTTTTCTTAGTTATTAGTAAAACCTGCTCAGACAATGTCTTCTTGCATTTGTCTTTCTTTGGGATGGTTTTGATCACTGCTTGCTGTACAGTTATAAACCTCCATCCACAGTTCTTCAAGCATTTTGTCTGTCAGATCCAATCCCATGAATCTGTTTCTCACCTCAACTGAATAATCATGAGGGAATTTATTTAGGTCATGTCTGAATTGCCTAGTGGTTTTCCCTACTTTCTTCAATTTAATTCTGAACTTTGCATTAAGGAGCTTATGATTTGCGCCACAGTCGGCCCCAGGTCTTGTTTTTGCTGATTGTGTAGAGCTTCTCCATTTTCAGCTGCATTTCATTCTTGACCATCTGGTGATGTCCATATGTAGAGTTGACTCTTGTGTTATTGAAAAAGGGTCTTTGGTATGACCAGTGTGTTCTCTTGACAAAACTCCGTTAGCCTTTGCCCTGCTTCATTCTGTACCCTAAAGCCAAACTTGCCTGTTACTGCAGGTATCTCTGACTTCCTACTTTTGCTTACCAATCCCCTATGATGAAAAGGACATCTTTTTTTGGTGTTGATTCTAGACGGTCTTGTAGGTCTTCACAGAACCGGTCAACTTTAGCTTCTTCTGCATCAGTGCTTGGGGCATAGACATATTACTATGATGTTGAATGGTTTGCCTTGGAAACAAACCTAGATCATTTTGTCATTTTTGAAATTGCACCCAAGTACTGCATTTTGGAGTCTTTTGTCAACTGTGAGGACTACTCCATTTCTTCTAAGGGACTCATGCCCACATTACTAATGGTCATCTGAATTAAATTTACCCATTGTTGTCCATTTTAATTCACTGATTCCTATGATGTTGATCTTTACTCTTTGCCATTCACAAAGATGTGGTCTTTGCTTTGTGGTCTTTACTTAACCACATCTGATTTTTCTTGATTCATGGACCTAACATTCCAGGTGCCTATGCAATATTGTTCTTTACAGCATCTGATTTTCTTTCACCACCAGACACATCCACAACTGGGCATTGTTTCTGCTTTGGCCTGGCTGCTTCATTCTTTCTGGGACTATTTGTAATTGCTCTCCACTCTCCTTCTGCTCTGGTGATTCATTTTCTGGTGTCATATCTTTTTGTCTTTTCATACTGTTCATATAACTGACATATATAGAATATTTAATTCAACATTTGCACAATAAAAATTATTTTTAAGTGCATACAGAACATTCTCTAGAATAGACCATATGCTAAGCTAGAAAACAAGTTTCAATAAATTTCAAAAAATTAAAATCTTATGAAATATGTTTTCCAGTGACAACAGAACTAAGTTAGAAATGAATAACAGGAATTCTTTCTTTTTTAATTTCTTGCTGTGCTCAACTCTTCTCCTGAGTTTACTGCACATCTTTATGATCATTATTTGAACTCTTTATTAGACAGATAGCTTATCATCACTTAGCTTAGTTCTTTCTCTGGAGTTTATCTTATTCATTCATTTGGAGCATATTCCTCTGTTCTCTCATTTTTGCCTAATTCTCTGTGTTTCTTTCAATCTTTTAGATAAGTAAGCTACATCTCCCAATCTTGGAGATATGGCTTTGTGTCAGAGATGCTTTTATACTTCAAATAGAAGTATTTACATTGTAAATCAACTGTACTTAAAAAAAAAAAAAAAGATATTTGAAGTTTTCTTGACTGCCAGGTCCTGCCCCATACAGAAGCTGCTAGGCTCATTGGTGGACAGGGCTGGGTCGCTTAGCAGCTGGTTGTTCAGGCTGGACTGTCTCAGGAGCTGTACAGACCAACTGATGGGAATGTAAGCCTCTGGCCCTAACCCCCTTGAAAGAGCGCTCCAAAATTGTGCTTGCCAACCTGATGGTAAGATTAACTTTCAAAAATGGCTGCTGCCAGGGTTAATATTTGCAGGGGCTTGTCATGGTTGCCTCCTGCCTCTCCAGGGGGCTCTCCAAGATCAGCAAGTGGGTCTGACCCAGGCTTCCTGCAAATTCCTGCCTCCATGTTGGGTCTAAGGTGTGTGAAATTTTGCATGAGTTCTTTAAAGGCATAGTCTGTCTTTCCTACACTCCTCTGGCTCTTCCATATACAAGTTCTATTGGCCTTCAAAGCCAGACGTTTTGACTGCTTGTCTTCACAGTGCAGGAGCCTGATGTGGGCTCAGATTCCTTGCTCCTTAGGGAAAACCTTTATAATTGTGATTACCTCCCATTTGTGGGTTGAGTCTTGACTATACCATGTCTCTGTCCCTACTACTTGTCTCATTGTGGTTCCTTCTTTATATGTTTAGTTGTGAAAAATCATTTCTACTCCTTAGGTTGTTCTCATGGACACTTTATACATAGCTGTAATTTTGTGTGCCCATGGGAGGAGGTTCAGCTCAGGGCCTTCCTACTCTGCCATCTTGGCTACTGTGCCGTGCCTTGAGCTGATTCTTTATAGGATAGCAGAGTTAAGTTAAACTGAAGAGAAAAACTATATGAAAAAATACAATTTTAGAGTGATTTGCATCATTGGAACAGTAATTTACACCTGTGTAATTCACTTTCCTATGAGTAACATCAGTCCTCCTTCAGGATTATGTCAGATAGACTTGTTTTCAATGAATCACAATTGAAAGCAAAATCATTCACATGGTTTAAGTTTGCCAAGTGTACCATTACAACATCAGTCAGGCCCTGAGAATTTTACTGATAAAAGCTGTATTCTTTAGAACATAATAGGTTTATAGGCTGGCACAAATAAATAAAACAATGTACAGCTTTATGAAGAAAGTTGGTATTTATTTAGTGTTATAATTGTGGCTTGGCGTGAGAGGTACATAAAGTCTGTTAAAATGTAGTAGATAAGAGAAAAATCTTCCACAGTGTGACTCTTGTTTTAATGATGGAGCCTCTCCTTAAAATAAATTGTTTTACATTAACTTTTATCAATTAATCATAGCAATCTAATTCATACTTTATTCAAGTCGTCTTAATTTTATAGATTTGAACATAAACCATTTTATTTATAAAATATGTATGGATTTTGGTGGCATATCCAAAATATGTTTCCTATACCACAAAATATACCATTTGAAAAGGATTTTGTGGTCAAATATGTATGCAAAACATTATTTACTATATCCATCTCTTAAGGATTGGAATGTACATTAGTACATCAAGAGCTCTGAGAAGTTCTTGAAATAAGCCTCCTGTTCTGCTTTACTTCAGTATATCTTAAACTTTCAGCAAGATTACACATTGGGTCCTCTCCCTCACATGCTAAATGCTGACCTTGTTGATGACAGCTTCACTTTTCTTTAGCTCTTTTCAGCTAATGCAAGGCCTGGTGATGTGAGTGGTCATATGATTGCCTCCCAGGATGTTTTAATGGTAGGAAGCTCAGCTGCTGATACAGAGTGGAAGATGACCCAACTGCTACAGGTAGCACTGAGTCCAGAGGACAGGTAGGGGGTTTGGCCGGCCTCTGTAGCTTCTGGAACAGCTTACTTGTCCCTCCATTAGTTCTTATCTATGCAGGGCTTCCCTCATAGCTCGGTTGGTTAAGAATGTGCCTCCAATGCAGAGGACCTAGGTTTGATTCCTAGGTCAGGAAGATCCCCTGGAGAAGGCAATAGCAGTCCACTGCAGTATTCTTGCCTGGAGAATCCCATGGACAGAGGAGCCTGGCAGGCTACAGTCCATGGGGTCGCAAGAGTCGGACATGACTTAGCAACTAAACTACCACCATGCTGACAGCAGCTGCCTCCCTCCACCAGTCTCTGCTCACCATTTGGGATTACTGAGTGATTGATTTGTGTTGCTTCTCTGATTTCCATTTCATTCAGAAGTTGTCATGATAAGGAGAAGACAGTCTAGAAGCTTTCTGAGGCTGCGGTTCTTGACTCAGTCACTAACCAAAGTGAAAGTGAAAGTTTCTCAGTTGAGTCCAACTCTTTGCAACTCCATGGACTGTACAGTCTGTGGAATTCTCCAGGCCAGAATACTGGAGTGGTAGCCTTTTCCTTCTCCAGAGGATCTTCCCAACACAGGGCAAATCCAGGTCTCCCACATTGCAGATGGACTCTTTACCAGCTGAGCCACAAGGGAAGCCCAAGAATACTGGAGTGGGTGGCCTTATCCCTTCTCCAGCAGATCTTCCATACTCAGGAATCAAACCGGGGCCTCCTGCATTGCAGATGGATTCTTTACCAACTGAGCTATCAGGGAAGCCCCAGTCACTAAGTTGACCTAATTAAAAAACACATGAGGTACTTACTGTGTGGCAGGTACTGATCTTAATACTTCACAGATAGTAACTCATTTAGTCTTCATGCATCTGAAAATGCATGCCCCTTATTAGCCCCATACTGTGACTGGAAATTTTTAAATAGAGAAGTTCAGTAACTTGCTCATTACTGCTAGTAATAGTACATAGTTGAGCCAGGATTCATACTTAACCAGTAAGCTACAGTGCCTCTTACAGGTCACTTATTTGCTTCTCCATGTTTGTTGTTGTTCAGTTGCTAAGCCATGTCTGACTCTTTGTGACCCCATGGGCTGCAACATGGCAGGCTTCCCTATCCTTCACTATCTCCCAGAGTTTGCTCAGATTCATGTCCATTGAGTCAGTGATGCTATCTAACCATCTCATCCTCTGCTTCCCCCTTCTCCTTTTGTCTTCAGTCCCTCCCAGCACCAGGATCTTTTCTAGTGCGTCAGCTCTTTCTATCAAGTGGCCAAGGTATAGGAGCTTCAGCTTCAGCATCAGTCCTTCCAGTAAATATTCAGGGTTGATTTCCTTTAGGATTGACTGATTTGATTTCCTTTCAGTCCAAGGAGCTCTGAAGAATCTTCTCCGGCACAATTGAAGGCATCAATTCTTCAACACTCAGCCTTCTTTATGGTCCAATTCTCACACCCATACATAACTACCAGAAAAGCCAAAGCTTTGACTATGTAGACCTTCATCAGCAAAGTGATATACTGTCTAAATTTATCATGGCTTTTCTTCCAAGGAGCAAGGGTCTTTGTGGATGGCTGCAGTCACCATCCACAGTGATTTTGGAGCCCAAGAAAATAAAGCCTGTCACTGTTTCCATTGTTTCCTCATCTATTTGCTATGAAGTGATGGGACCAGATGCCATGATCTTAGTTTTTTTAATGTTGAGTTTTAAGCCAACTTTTTCATTCTCTCTGTCTGTAATCATTAAATAAGATGCACTGTGAAGAATGCCTCCCAGTTCTACGTTTACATCTCTGTCCTGCTTTATCTGTTCTTGTGTGTTTTCAAGAAATCTTTCCTAGATTCAGGAAAGTTTCCTCACTCTACTAACAGTCAGTTTGACAGGTCAGACAAAGCAGTTACAAGTGAGGCTGACAGGTCATCACAGACAGATGCTTTACACATAGCCATGATTATAAAGGGAGGCTGAGAGAGATGAAAGGCACGTTGTGGTATTATAAAATTTAGGCCAATAATCAACTGGTAGAGTGCTTGGCACAGAGCGGATACTCAATAAAAGTTTGAAGACCAAAAGGGTGCACTATGATGAAAGATGACTATCAGTGAATTTGAAAGCCTAATCCATTAAAAAAGAGAGACAGCTAGTTCCAGAGTGCCATTTAAGATAAAATTTCTAAAAGAGTAAGATTTAGCTATCAAGAGGATCTGCAAGTTTAAATGGATGGTGAAGTCAGAAGTCTTGAGTATAAATCATATTCGTAATGGAAGATTGGCCTGAATGCAAGTAAGTTCCAGAACAGTAACTAAGTTAGTCATTTCCCCAAAGTTTTTAAAGTTTTCAGTCAGCAGTTACTCATCATTAATGTTTCATATGTGTCAGCAAATACAGGAAAATAGTTTCTTGAAACAGCAGGGGAAACATTAAAATGTCATTTAATATTTGCCTATAAATTGCAACTTAACTTATATTTAAACTGTGTAACTATGCAAGTAAATCCATACAAAGAAAACATGCAAAAAAATTTTAATGTATATATGGAATTATGAGAAATTTTTACTTTTCTGAATTGTGTTGTTACCTTCCAACCTTTGCAGTAGTTTTAAAATTACTCAGAATAAATATAAAATAAATCTTTTATAGTTCTTTCATGCTGTGCCACTAGATGGATTGACCCCTGTCAGGACCAAAACTGAACCACTGCACTTAGGACACTTGCACTGAGATAGAAATTAGTCAGTGTTCAGAATTTTGAGCAACAAGCAAGCATTTTCTATTCCCTTTGTTCTAATAAAGATACTTATTTTTCTGTAAAAGCTACAAAACTGATCTTAGTGTGAATTATTTAAGAGCAGTAGAGAGCAGTTAACAATTTACCAATGTTGTTTGTTTTCTGCCTACAAAAAGGAGGTGGGAGGAATTAATTGTGTGAAAAATACTAAGATCATAAATAGGAACTGAACAAAAGTTCTCCCAGGACACTATGTCTAATGACTGGATTAGACCATGACAGATAGACCATCCTGGGTTGCTTCTCATCCCCAGAAGATTAGATTTATGGGATGGAAATAAGAAAGAGCCACCTCAATAGCAGCCTTTTGCTAATCACAGATGTATATATCATTTAATGATATGATTTATCCCTGATTTAAGCCTTCTGATTAATATTCTGTTTCCTACCTCAGACCTATTGGATGGTTTTTTCCTTTTGGTTTTTGCAAATACCTGATCACTTTACACTAAAAAAAGATACGTTGTTATGTAAAAATAGTACCAAAATGTTATCTGCATTGTTGTTTATATTTATTTTAAAATGGTGCACGGGGATGACCCAGAGAGATGTTATGGGGAGGAAGGTGGGAGGGGGGTTCATGTTTGGGAATGCATGTACACCCGTGGTGGATTCATGTCAATGTATGGCAGAACCAATACAGTATTGTAAAGTAAAATAAAGTAAAAATAAAAATTAAAGCAAAAAACAAAAAAACACACAAATAAACCAAAAAAATAATAATAAAATAAAATAATACACATTTAAACATTCAGAAAAAATTTTTCTGAAAGTTCAATTTCAAGAAACTTTTAGCAGAAAAGATAAAAGAAAAACTCCTATTTCAGGAAAAGATCTGACTATTATTATAGAAAGAGAAAATTAAAATAAGCAGATATTAGAGTTAATATCTGTTGATGAAAATGGTGCACATATGGAATGAATATAAACTTAGCTAATAAAAGTATCTGCTTAATGACAAATAATGCCAAGATGAGAATTTACTTATCAGTCATTACCTAATGGTTTATTATTTGTTGTTGGTGTTGCTTGTAGACAAAGCAATCAGAAAACTGAATTTTCATGTGGATGTTCTAACATAGAATGTCACTGATTAAGTGTCAGTTTTAGGCCTTCAAATTGAAGCAATATTCTGGCAAAATAATATCTTTCTTAATTTAGAATGACTAATATTTATAGCCATGATGAATTATTATTTTACCTTGAATAATTTATACCAGAAAACTCAGATATTCAAAGACTGTTTTAAACTAAGGCATATTTAAAAGAGACGTAGAATTTTTCAATACCAATCATCTATATATATTTTTTCAAGTACAAATACATCTTCGAGAAGGTTTCACATCCACATAAGCAATTGAGGTTGATTCCATATTTAAATTTACACCTTGCACCTGGCCTCATTCCAGTGCCACTTCCTAATCACTACACTGCGACAATATCTTTTCAAGATATTGACAATGCTGTGATATTTTGGTAATGGTGCTTTAGGGAGGATTCAGTGAAGGTAATTATTCTATCTTCATGAGTTTACATCTTAGCATTTCAAGTTGATATGTTAGCATATAATCCTGTAAATGTAATTAATTCAGTAGCTCTACAGTAAAAATTATTTTAGCAAAAGCTGAAGCTTTTTATTTTTTAACACCATTCTTAGAACTATTTTATCATTTTTTTCATCATGTATCTTTGCAATTAACATTTAAATACGGGCTCTTGATGAAAGTGAAAGAAGAGAGTGAAAAAGTTGGCTTAAAGCTCAACATTCAGAAAACTAAGATCATGGCATCTGGTCCCATCACTTCATGGCACATAGATGGGGAAACAATGTCAGACTTTATTTTTAGGGGCTCTAGAATCACTGCAGATGGTGATTGCAGCCATGAAATTAAAAGACGCTTACTCCTTGGAAGGAAAGTTATGACCAACCTAGATAGCATAGTGAAAAGCAGAGATATTGCTTTGCCAACAAAGGTACATCTAGTCAAGGCTATGGTTTTTCCAGTAGTCATGTATGGATGTTAGAGTTGAAATTGAGAAGAAAGCTGAGTGCCAAAAAATTGATGCTTTTGAACTATGGTGCTGGAGAAGACTTTTGAGAGTCCCTTGGACTGCAAGGAGATCCAACCAGTCCATCCTAAAGGATACCAGTCCTGGCTGTTCACTGGAAGGACTGATGCTGAGGCTGAAACTCCAATACTTTGGCCACCTCATGCGAAGAATTGACTCATTGGAAAAGACCCTGATGCTGGGAAGGATTGAGGGCAGGAGGAGAAGGGGACGACAAAGGATAAGATGGCTGGATGGCATCACCGACTCGATGCACATAAATTTGGGTGAACTCTGAGAGTTGGTGATGGACAGGGAGGCCTGGCGTGTTGTGATTCATGGGGTTGCAGAGTCAGACACGACTGGGCGACTGAACTAAACTGAACTGAAGGTCTCAATGTTGTCCTTAGATATTCATTCACAGAACTGACCGGATTATCTGGGTCCAAAAATTGAACATTACTTCCTGAGGGAATTACACATGTTAATTGAGGGTAGATATAAGGCTTTGATAACTAACGGAAGTTATTCATGCTCATTGTACACATAATTTTATCATTGGCAAGTCTTTTATTACTGTGTAGAAATAAAAAGGCTGAGAACCCCAATTTTCCAGTTTAAATATTTGTGTTTGGTTAAAATCTTCCATATAAAGTCATAGTTCTTAAAATCAATTATTATGTGGTTTCTTTTATCTTTGCCTTACTCTCTTTAGTTATTTTTACCCTAGTAGGTATCAATGATGCTTTGACAAACATCTGATTTTACTGGGTGGTATAAGAAAAGTCCACATTAACAAATTATGAAAAGAAAAAAAAGGGTGAATTAGTAATTTTTTTGCTAGATTAATGTGTTGATATTTAAAATTGTTTTGTGTCAAAATCCTTTGGGATTCCATTGAGATCTGGGTATTCTATATACAGCATAAAATCACAATACCTGTTTGCAACCCAGAACTAGGGAGTGTAAAGAATGTGATTTTTTTAATACTATATTTTTTAAACAAGTACAGGTAATGTTAAGAAGGATAAAATATGTTTAAAGGCAGAGAATCTAGAGACAAATTTAGTCACTAATATTAAGAGTCAGAAATTTTAAGACCTATGGTTTATTTTATTCGTTCACCCTTGATTTTAGGGCTGAAATGCTTCCATATCCTGTGATTTGATTAGCAGTCTGAGTTCACATTTCTCAAATTCACATGCTGTCTCAAAAAATAAGAGTTCCCTTCCCAAGGCATATCCGCTTGATGACAGGAGCAGAGCACCCAGGAGCATGACGAGGCACTCCCAGACCAGCTGTGGGACTCCCAGGGAGGGAGTGAGGGGGTGAGGAATCTGCTCCTATTGACTGTACTTAGCCCCTGTTTTTCATTGGCTGTTGCTAAGCTGAACACATTCCGTATGTATGGAAAAAGTTTTTATTAAACATGCTGTAATTGTTAAAAGGACCATTTTACTAGTAAAAAGTGAGTGTTATCAATAAGCAGTCACCTTCATGAATACCATAGTTGGTCATACTACTTCAATATCAATAAGTAAATAAGATAAATAGCACAAGTTTTCTTTGCCTCATTTCACTCAAATCGATGTTATAACTGTTGAATTCTCCAAATAAAAGAAATCTACTGTGATAAATATTAGTTTGCTTTATCTTTTTTTCTTTTCACAAGCAAACCCAGCACTGTTTGCATTTGTCATAATCCTCAACTGTTCAAGGAGCAAGGAAATCACAACTGCATGATAGTCCCTTTCTATTTCCTCCTTTTACACAGCCCAGCTATCGGCTGTTATGATGGCACCCAACAGGAATGGTGAGAAACACACTTGGGGGCACTTATTCAGTTTTTAAAAATTCAACTCAGTTGATTTTTCAGTTTGAAGGAGAAACAGAGGGGCCCTACACAGTGATAGGAGGTCTAAACTAGACTCAAGTAAATGTGTTTCCTTTCAAACTGAATACAGGCTTCCTATCTGTACACTGTGTGGTCTGAAATAGTTCAGCACCATCCATTGGCTTTCAAGGTACTAACTAGCTAAATTAATGTCACTGTTTTTAAAAAGGAAAAGTGTCTATGTTTGATATGACCTCTTTGGTCACTTTGGTATTAATAGGCTCTGAGAGCCTTGTCTGACACAACCCATATCTAGAGCAAATGAGCAGTGTGACCTCTAGGAAGTCTTCCATCACGTGGGTCATGCCTCTCAATGTAATGGCTAAGAGTAAAATGAGCTGAGTGTGGGAGCACTTTGGGAAGCATAAACCACTTTCTTCCTAAAAAAAAGCGAAGCTTTTTAAAATCAGTATATTTATTGTAGTATGTATTTACAATAGTAATTTCTGCTCTACAAAAAAAGTGATTCAGTTATGCATGTATGCATTTTCATACATTCTTTTTCATTGTGGTTTATTGTAGGATCTTTAATGTAAATCTGTACTATACAGTAGGATCTTATTGTTTATCAATTCTGTATATAAAGCTGACATCTGCTAACACCAACCTCTCACTCCATCCCTCCAGCAACCCCTCTTCCTTGGCAAACCACCAGTCTGTATTCTATGTCTGTGATTCTGTTTCTGTTTCATAGATTTTGCATATAGGTGATATCGTATTGTATTTGTCTTTTTTGTAAAGAAACTTTTCAATGCAGCTTGATATTTCCTTGCTTTAAGCATGCATCCAAAAGAGTCCAAAATGCAGTACTTGGATGCAATCTCAAAAACAACAGAATGATCTCTGTTCGTTTCCAAGGCAAACCATTCAATATCACAGTAATCCAAGTCTATGCCCTGACCAGTAATGCTGAAGAAGCTGAAGCTGAATGGCTCTATGAAGACCTTCTAGAACTAACACACAAAAAAGATGTCCTTTTCATTATAGGGGACTGGAATGCAAAAGTAGGAAGTCAAGAAACACCTAGAGGAACAGGCAAATTTGGCCTGGGAGTACAGAATGAAGCAGGGCAAAAGCTAATAGACTTTTGCCAAGAGAACTCACTGATCATAGCAAACACACTCATCCACCAACACAAGAGAAGACTCTACACATGGACATCACCATGGTCAATACCAAAATCAGATTGATTATATTCTTTGCAGCCAAAGATGGAGAAGCTCTAAACAGTCAGCAAAAACAAGACCAGGAGCTGACTGTGGCTCAAATCATGAAGTCTTTATTGCAAAATTCAGATTTAAATTGAAGAAAGTAGGGAAAACCACTAGACCATTCAGGTATGAAATCAAATCCCTTATGATTATACAGTGGAAGTGAGAAATAGATTTAAGGGTCTAGATCTGATAGACAGAGTGCCTGAAGAACATGGACAGAGTTTTGTAACACTGTATAGGAGGCAGGGATCAAGACCATCCCCAAGAAAAAGAAATGCAAAAACACAAAGTGGTTGTCTGAGGAGGCCTTACAAACAGCTGTGAAAAGAAGAGAAGTGAAAGGCAAAGGAGAAAAGGAGAGATATACCCATTTGAATGCAGAGTTCCAAAGAATAGCAAGGAGAGATAAAGCCTTCTTCAGCGATCAATGCAAAGAAATAGATGAAAACAATAGAATGGGAAAGATTAGATACCTCTTCAAGAAAATTAGAGATACAAAGGGAAAGTGTCATGCAAAGATTGACACAGAAAATGACAGAAATGGTATGGAGCTAACAGAAGCATAAAATATTAAGAAGAGGTGGCAAGAATACACAGAAGAACTGTACAAAAAAGGTCTTATGACACAGATAATCACGATGGTGTGATCACTCACCTAGAGTCAGGCATCCTGGAATTTGAAGTCAAGTGGGCCTTAGGAAGCATCACTACGAACAAAATTAGTGGAGGTGATGGAATTCCAGTTGTGTTATTTCAAAGCCTAAAAGATGATGCTGTGAAAGTGCTGCAGTCAATATGCCAGCAAATTTGGAAAACTCAGAGGTGGCCGCAGGACTGGAAAAGGTCAGTCTTCATTCCAGTCCCAAAGAAACAAATGCCAAAGAATGCTCAAACTACCACACAACTGCACTCATCTCACACTCTTGCAAAGTAATACTCAAAATTCTCCAAGCCAGGCTTCAACAGTATGTGAGCTGTAAAATTCCAGATTTACAAGCTGGATTTAGAAAAGGCAGAGGAACCTGAGATCAAATTACAAACATCTGTTGGATCATTGAAAAAGCAAGAGCATTCCAGAAAAACATCTACTTCTCCTTTATTGACTATGACAAAGCCTTTGACTGTGTGAATACAACAAACTGTGGAAAATTCTTCAAGAGATGGGAATACCAGACCACCTGACCTGACTGCCAAGACATCTGTATGCAGGTCAAGAAGCAACAGTTAGAACTGGACATGGAACTACAGACTGGTTCCAAATGAGGAAAGAAGTCTGTCAAGGCTATATATGGTCAGCTCAGAAGGCTGAGTGCTGAAGAAATGATGGTTTTGAACTGTGATGTTGGAAAAGACTCTAGAGAGTCCCTTGGACTGCAAGGATATCAACCAGTCAATGGTACAGGAAATCAGTCCTGAATATTCATTGGAAGGACTGTTGCTGAAGCTGAAACTCCAGTACTTTGGCCACCTGTTGGGAGGAACTGACTCATTTGAAAAGACCCTGATGCTGGGAGAGACTGAAGGCAGGAGGAGAAGGGGACGACAGAGGATGAGATGGTTGGATGACATCACAGACTTGATGGAAATGAGTTGAGTAAGCTCCAGGAGTTGGTGATGGACAGGGAAGACTGGCATGCTGCAGTCCATGGGGTTACACGACTGAGTGACTAAACTGAAGCATGTATCCATATAGTATGTTAAATATTTTGCTAAAAGTATTAACTAGGATGCACCCATTAATCAGGAGATCATAGATATACTTTGATATATCTATATATATTATTGTTGTTGTTCTGTCTCTCAGTCGGGTCTGACTTCTTGGGACCCCATGGACTCCAGCTCGCCAGGCTTCCCTGTCCTTCACCAACTCTTGGAGCTTGCTCAAACTCATGTCTGTTGAGTCAGTGATACCATCCCAATCATCTTGTCCTCTGTCAGTCCTTTCTCCTCCTACCTTCAATCTTTCCCATTATTGGGGTCTTTTCCAATGATTCGGCTCTTTGTATCAGGTGGCCAAAATATTGGAGCTTCAGCATTAGTTGTTCCAGTAAACACTCAGGATTGATTTCCTTTAGGATTGGCTGATTTAATCTCCTTTCAGTCCAGGGATTCTCAAGGGACTTCTCCACACCACAGTTTGAAAGTTTCAATTCTTCAGTGCTCAGCCTTCTTTATATTCCAATTCTCACATCTATACATGACTACTGAAAAAAAAAAAAACATAGTTTTGAATATACAAATACTTATATTTATTATAATATATGTCTGTGCTGTTCTTGGTCACTCAGTCATGTCCGACTCTTGGTGACCCCATAGACCGTAGCCCAACAGGCTCCTCAGTTCATGGGGATTCTCCAGGCAAGAATACTAGAGTGAATTACCATTTCCTCCTCCAGGGGATCTTCCCAACCCAGGGATCAAACCCAGGTCTCCCACATTGCAGGTGGATTCTTTACCATTTGAGCTACCAGGAAAGCCCAATATGTATACTGATATTTATTAATAAGCCAGAATACTGGAGTGGGTAGCCTTTCCCTTCTCCAGTGGATCTTCCCAACCCAGGGATTGAACCCAGGTCTCCCTTATTACAGGTGGATTCTTTAAAATGTTAATCTTAAACCAGCTGAGCCACAAGGGAAACCCTTATTAATGGCCAGTTCTTGTATATATAGGATTATCTTAATTTTGTGCATATATCCCATGCTATGAAGTACATATGTAGGTGACACCAATACCTAGATTTTGTTCAGTTCTGCACATCTATCTTTAACTTTAATTGCACATTTAATCAAGGGATTTCTATATTTGAAAATTGAGACAGTAGGAATGTGACTGAGACTGAAAAGCACCAAATTTACTTCGTTCATGGATGTGAAAACATACAGAACAATAAAGTGGAGGTAATTTTTAAGTAGTTTATTTGGGGGGGGGGTCTTTTTTTAAATATAAATTTATTTATTTTAATTGGAGGTTAATTACTTTACAATATTGTATTGGTTTTGCCATACATTAGCATGAATCTGCCACAGGTGAAAAGTAGGTTATTTTTTTAAATTAACACATTTCATCTTTGTTAATAGGAGACAGTAAATATGCAGTCAGATTTAGGAACTGAAACACTGATAGAATTCAACGTTCACAAACTTGAAGTTAAGAGTTTAAGATTAACATTGTAAACCTAGAAATAAACATAAGTAGTATTTCGTAAATAAGACAATACATCGTATGCTTTAAACTTCAGATAATATTGTTTGTTAAAATTTTTTAAATTTTAAAATGTAAAAATATCTGCCTTAATGTTTATGAACTATAGCACATGATTGAGAAATATAAATGTAACCAGCTAAGAAAATCTTTTAGGAACACTTATAGTTTTACTGAGATATAATTGACATATAGGGTTGTGTAAGTTTAACGTATACAAGGTGTGGATTTGTTACATTATTTTGCAAAATGATTAATTCCATAGAGTTATTTAATACCTCTATCACTTCACATAATTACTATTTCGTTTTTGTGGTGAGAACATTTAAGATTTCTCTTCACAACTTTCAAGTATATGTATCAGTATTATTAACTATAACCACCAAGGTGTACATTAGATTCTCTAGAACTTATTCATCTAACTGAAAGTTTGTACTATTTGATTAACATCTCCCCATATAGGAATACTTTGTCTCAAGTCCAGGAAAGGAAGATGGCTTTCCGGAATTCCTCATGGCAGTGTTTTAAGGTTCGGCTGTGGGAAATTTCCAAACTTCAAATTGGAAACATCTACTGGATTATAGAAAAAGCAAGAGAATTCCAGAAGAACAACATCTACTTCTGCTTCATTGATTATAGTAAAGCCTTTGGTTGTGTGGATCACAGCAAACTTTGGAAAATTCTTAGAGAAATGGGAACCTGCCTCCTGAGAAGTGTGTTTGCAGGTCAAGAAGCAACAGCCAGAACCAGACATGGAACGACAGACTGGTTCAAAACTGGAAAAGGAGTACATCCAGGCGGTATATTGTCTTATTTAACTTTTATGCAGAGTACATATATTGTCGTATTTAACTTATATGCAGCGTACATCATGCGAAACAGTGGGCTGTATGACTCACAAGTTAGAACCAGAAACATCCAGAAAACTAAGATCATGGCATCTGGCTCCATCACTTCATGGCAAATATATGGGCAAACATTGGAAACAGTGACAGACTGTTTTCTTGAGCTCCAGAATCACTGCAGTGACTGCAGGCATGAAATTAAAAGACGCTTGCTCCTTGGAAGAAAAGATATGACAAACCTAGACAGTGTATTAAAAAGCAGAGACATTACTTTGCTGGCAAAGGTCCATATACAAAGCTATGGTTTTTCTAGTAGTCATGAACGAATGTGAGAGCTGGACCATGAAGAAGGCTGAGCACCAAAGAACAGATGCTTTCAAACTGTGATGCTGGAGAAGACTCTGTAGAGTCCCTTGGACAACAAGGAGATCAAACCAGTCAATCCTAAAGGAAATCAATCCTGAATATATATTGGAAGGACTGATGCTAAAGCTGAAGCTTCAATACTTTGGTCACCTGATGAGAAGAGCCAGCTCGTTAGAAAAGACCCTGATGCTGGGAAGGAGGAGGAGAAGGGGATGACAGAGGATGAGGTGCTTGGATGGCATCACCAACTCAATGGACATAAATTTGAGCAAACTCAGGGAGATTGAAGGACAAGGTAAGCCTGGCATGCTGCATGGTGTCACAAAGAGTTGGACACCACTGTGTGACTGTACAGCAATGAAGGGAAATTGGCACTGGAAAAATAAATAAAAGAGCAGATCTCTAAATACCAGCCAAAGTTGAGTCTATCTAGAGACCACATCAGTTCAGTTCAGTTGCTCAGTCATGTGCGACTCTTTGCAACCCCATGAATCACAGCACGCCAGGCCTTCCTGTCCATATGAAGAAGTAAAACACCCTCCTGAGTAATATTTGAGGGAATAATGGAAAATAATTGATGTTCAGTTCAGTTCAGTTCAGTCACTGAGTCGTGTCCGACTCTTTGCAACTCCACAAATCTCAGCACGTCAGGCCTCCCTGTCCATCACGAACTACCGGAGTTCACTCAGACTCATGTCCATCAAGTTGGTGATGCCATCCAGCCATCTCATCCTGTCATCGCCTTCTCCTCCTGCCCTCAATCTTTCCCAGCATCAGGGTCTTCTCCAATGAGTCAGCTCTTCACATCAGGTGGCCAGAGTATTGGAGTTTCATCTTCAACATCAGTCCTTCCAGTGAACACCCAGGATTGATCTCCTTTAGGATGGACTGGTTGGATCTCCTTGCAGTCCAAGGGACTGTCAAGAGTCTTCTCTAACACCACAGTTCAAAAGCATCAGTTCTTTGGTGCTCAGCTTTCTTCACAGTCCAACTCTCACATCCATACATGACCACTGGAAAAACCATAACCTTGACTAGACGGACCTTTGTTGGCAAAGTAATTGGTGCTCGTGTTTCAGAAAGTCACTCTGGACTAATGCAGTGAAAGTCCTGATACCTCATTGCATTTATCAGAGGGTCAATCCTTGGCCAGAAATTGGTATTTCTTTTCCTAAAACACATTAATTTAAATTTTTTGGCTTCAGAGAATCATCAGTTCCTCTATTTTCCCTTCTAAGAGCATACCAACAGTGTGCCATGTTGGTTAAATGAGGACAAGTTGATACTGTCGATAAATTTTCTTCCAGGACCCAAATCTGTCATCTTTTGTCACTAGTATGTTAAGTGAACTTTAAAATCAAAGTATAGATTTATTCACTTGCTTTCATATTCATCTTTATGGATTTCTTTGCCAAACTACTACCTGAGAAGTTCTGGGTTAGCCTTCCTGCCCAGAAATAACTCCCTCAACTCTATACTTGACCATCAGGTAACTTATTTTTTAATAAAAACAATGCTTGTTCATTTTTTCCTTCTGTTAAAAGAAGCCCATAGCATAGGGGTTTTGTTCATATGGTGACAGGATTTTAAAGAGTATGGAAAAGAGAGCAGTTTATAAAGTCCTTGAAATAACACCATTCATTTATTTTGCCTTGGTTTTGAAAGAACCTTGCTAAATTAAATTTTTCCATTTGTGCAAACTAGTTCTACTAATTCTATTTAATAACTCTTCTAGAATTGTTATTTTCTAGGAAAAAAATAAGATGTATAGAAGTGGAAGCCAGGAAAACTGGTCTTAGGAAGGCAGGGACCTCAAAACGTTTTTCAAAAGCGAAATGGAAAACTATTGTAGATAGCGCATCAGCATCAAAAACAAGCTTCTTTATTGTTGTCCATAAGGCTGCTGGTTTGCAAGTTGGTCCCACACATGGAGGGTAAAGAGGGAAGAAAGAGGCGGAGCACTCCAGATGGGTAGGTGGAAGGTTTAATAAGCAAGGGAGCTTACATGTGTGGCTTGTCATGTATGACCACAGATGGGTAAATGGCTTCACCCCATCTACCAGAATTTTTAAAGTTTATTTAAAAGTTTTATAACTGTTCGTAACTGAACTGAATTGCACATACCATCCACATGGCCATAACACCTCACTCTCTGAAAGTTGCGTCCTTGAAACAGCTCTGGGTATAAGTACAGTGGTAATAACATTTATTCAAAGGATGGGGAGGAAATGAGGAACCTCTGATCACCTGGGTCCAGCTCATGGGTCAGCTGGTGCTCATGTCCTCTCCATCACCTCCTCCAAACAAGAGCAGATCTTAATGTTTATCTGCAACATCAGTTGGAACGGTGATTCAGTACATGCCTAGTGTGTGATTGTCAACAGTTAAGAGAGTAGACAAATAGTCATAGATTTTTAAATAATACCTCCCAGTGTTTTTAAAGTCATGAAGGAAAATGAAATTAGAACATTAAAACAGTGAGATGGCAACTGCTAACACCTAGTCTTTAGGAGGGGACAATCAAAATTAGAAAAAATGATATTGTTCAGAAGAATAATTTGAAATGCTTGATGAGATCATTTCTATTATTCTTTATTCATGCCTGGATCTTTGTAGAAGGGAAGAACAAATAAGAGTTGGTTAAGTATCAATTTAGAATTATTTTCTGAAGGGGAGCAGAATAATACCACCCCCAAATATGCCTCTTTGGCATACTAATTCTTTTGAACTGAAGTTACATGAGAAACAGCCAGCTCAACAAGGCAGTTTACCCTCCTTGCTATGTTCGGAAAGTGGAAAGTAAATAACCTATGAAATTTATTTAAAATAAAATATTTATTTAAATATTTAAACTTTTTGATTATAAATATTTGTTTAAAATATCCCTGCACTACGGGAGTGGAAGGCAGCCTTATAATCAGAGACAGGGAATTTAGGGTCAAGAAGGGTACACAAACAAATCTTGTTACTTCTTACTAATTTATTAACCCATGCCCAAACTCCTTTGTATTGCTAGTTTTTCACAAATTTATTGTTTCCTTGTCTAAAATCTAGACTGTCTAAAATATTTTGCCCTGGACTCTCATATTTTTATGGGCTCCCATATGTACAGGGCTTCCTTTGTGGCTCAGCTGGTAAAGAATCTGCCTGCAATGCTGGAGACCTGGGTTTGATCCCTGAGTTGGGAAGGGAAAGGCTACCCACTCCAGTATTCTGGCCTAGAGAATTCCATGGACTGTATAGCCCATGGGATAGCAAAGAGTCGGACAGGACTGAGCGACTTTCACTTTTACGTGTGTACAGTGGTTGGCATCATCAGTGGTTAGATGGCATCACCAATGTAATGGATATGAACTTGGGCAAACTCCAGGAGATGGATGAAGGACAGGGAAGCCTGGTGTGCTGCAGTTCATGGGGTTGTGAAGAGTTGGACATAACTTGGTGACTGAACAATGAACATACATACAAAATTAAATTTGTTTTTCTCCTGTTAATCTGTCTTATGTCAGTATAACTATCAAACCAGTCAAAGATCCTAGAAAGGAAGGGGGAACATTTTTTCATCCCTCCTGCTGCTGCTGCAGTTTAGTTGCTAGGATGTATAAAACTCTTTACGACTCCATGGACTGTAGCCCTCCAGGCTCTTCTGTCCATGGAATTATCCGGGCAAGAATACTGGAGTGGGTTGCCATTTCCTTCTCCAGGGGGTCTTCCCAACCCAGGGATTGAATCTGCATCTCCTGCTTGGCAGGTGGATTCTTTATCACTGAGCCACTTGGGAAGCACTTTTTCACTCCTACATCCTATTTTATTTTGATAAGTGATTTTAGAAAATCTTAAGAGATGTTCAGCTGGACCAGAAATAACTTGATTTTTACATGTAAAAAGGCATTGTTTAAAGTCTTTAATACTCAATAGATTATACTTTATTTTATAAAATCTTTAGATATAATTTTAATAGATTAATATCTCTGCTAAAGCACATTTTGGTTATGGAGTAAAAGGTGAGGTTATGTGGTTCATGTTCTCTTCAGGTCTTTTGCCCTGTTTGCCTTCAGGACTTGGAAATTCCTCTCTGTCTCCATTTTCAGTTTCCCAATTTTTTCCTTTGTTATCCTCACATTTACCACATGCCCTTGAGCAGGAAACTGAACTAGATGGTTTGGTGCCCTCATTCACTTCAGGTCCCCAAACAGCTAACCCAGGTGATAAAGCATTTGAAACTCTTGTTTTATCATTTATTGAGTGTGAAAATGCTTCTCTTGGTTTGAAAAGGTCACATTTCTATCTCTGCATTGAATCTGTTTCAGACATATTCCTATATTTACTCAAAAGAACTGCTTTCCTTTCCTCTTTCATTCAACAACTGTGTATTGAATCACTGATGTGTGCCAAGAATAGAAGGTGGTAAGAAAATCAGATACAGACCCCTACCATCTTGGAGTCAGATACACCATTTTTATGAAAATGTGGCTTCTGGTTCATCTCCTTACCTTCATTCTCCCTCTAGGATCCTCATAACCCAGGGAAACAATCATCCTTAGATGATTTTTAAGTTGGAACAACTCTCTTAGATAATGTGTTGCCTTTATTATAGCCTTTCTGAATTTCAAAAGATATACAAATGAATTTAATTAACATGCTCACAAGTCACCACATTCTTATTATGACCAAAGGTGATATGATTTCTCTAGGATCAGGAGTGCAGTGTAACATAATCTTTGATACCATGTAGCACTCTGTTGCAGAAGGAAATTCATTCACAGTTCCCTTATAAGGCTTCCAATTTTTGTTTCAGGAGGAATTATTATTAAGTATCTTTCAGAGTTTTTTAAGATAAACTTCAGTTTTCAAATTAACAATTTCTCTTAGAACACTGTGGCTTTGTTAAAAGTTTAGGTTGGTTGCTTCAAAATAGACTTACTCCTGTCAAAATGAGATAGTGAGAGGCGAGGAACAGCATTAAAGTGGGAAAGAGTGTACTTTATAGTGACATCTCCACAGTACTTCAATGTTTTAGCTGAAATAATCAAATTGAAACTTGAGCCTACTCTAATATAAGCATATTTTTTATATAATTTACTAAATTATTTCAGTCCCAAAGGCCCTATTCCAGGGTAATGAATGCCTCCTGAGGTACTTGGATGGGAAAACAAAACTTTGAACCACATTGCTAATAAATAAAAGACTTTTCTCTCTCTGTTACACTAAAGGGAAAATATTAGAAAATGGGTCTTATGAGATAAGTACATTTAAAAGTTAACATGATATGGCGGAAATAAAACTGGCCCAAGAGCCAAAACAATGGATATCAATGTCAACTCAGCCACTAATAAGTTTTTGGCCTTGGATAATTTGCTCAACTTCTTTGAGCACAGTTCCTAGTCTATAGAACTAAATTAGTAGGTAGATGAGTACTTCCCTCATGGAATTGTAAGAGTAAAAATAAGAAAATATATATATATATATAAGTACATAACAGAACGCCTGGCAAGTGGTTAGCCATTGGTAAATAAGTTTCTTCTCTCTTCTCTTTCCTTTGCTTGATGGAAAATCCTGTGTGAGGCAGTGGAGAGCCTAGATTTCATTAATCACATCAGGAAGCTGCAATCTGTATATGAAATAGACCACTGATACAGGAAGTAGGGAAGTTACTGCCTTTTTGGTGTGGTGTGGTGGCTGCCACAAAACCCACTGTGAGACCATGGCCTCTTCACAGCACAAGTATGGTGTAGTAACTGTGCGGTATCATGTCACGGTTATCACGCTATTAGGTTGTCATTGAATGCTTTGAACCTTGTGAAACAGAGCAGGACCCTATGGGGCCCTCCCTGATACAAGTCCTTTCTGTGCCCCCCATTTCTTGTGTGTATGAAACCACACTTCTCAGATAGGACTCAAAATCAGCTAAAATGGAGATTGGGACATGAACCAACTTTTTTTTTAACTTTATTTTACTTTACAATACTGTATTGGTTTTGCCATACATTAACATGAATCTGCCACAGGTGTACACGTGTTCCCAATCCTGAACCCCCCTCCCACCTCCCTCCCCATACCATCTCTATGGGTCATCCCAGTGCACCAGCCCCAAGCATCCTGTATCCTGCATCAAACCTAGACTGGCAATTCATTTCTTATATGATATTATACATGTTTCAATGCCATTCTCCCAAATTATCCCACCCTCTCCCTCTCCCACAGAGTCCAAAAGACTGTTCTATACATCTGTGTCTCTTTTGCTGTCTCGCATACAGGGTTATCGTTATCATCTTTCTAAATTCCATATATATGCATCAGTACACTCTATTGGTGTTTTTCTTTCTGGCGTACTTCACTCTGTACAGCTCCAGTTTTATCCACCTCATTAGAAATGATTCAAATGTATTCTTTTTAATGGCTGAGTAATACTCCATTGTGTATATGTACCACAGCTTTCTAATCCATTCATCTGCTGATGGACCTCTAGGTTGCTTCCATGTCCTGGCTATTCTAAACAGTCCTGTGATGAACATTGGGGTACATGTGTCTCTTTCAATTCTGGTTTCCTCAGTGTGTATGCCCAGCAGTGGGATTGCTGGGTCATAAGGCAGTTCTATTTCCAGTTTTTTAAGGAATCTCCACACTGTTCTCCATAGTGGCTGTACTAGTTTGCATTCCCACCAACAGTGTAAGAGGGTTCCCTTTTCTCCACATCCTCTCCAGCATTTATTGCTTGTAGACTTTTGGATCGCAGCCATTCTGACTGGCGTGAAATGGTACCTCATTGTGGTTTTGATTTGCATTTCTCTGATAATGAGTGATGTTGAGCATCTTTTCATGTGTTTGTTAGCCATCCATATGTCTTCTTTGGAGAAATGCCTATTTAGTTCTTTGGCCCATTTTTTGATTGGGTCGTTTATTTTTCTGGAGTTGAGCTACAGGAGTTGCTTGTATATTTTTGAGATTAGTTGTTTGTCAGTTGCTTCATTTGCTATTATTTTCTCCCATTCTGAAGGCTGTCTTTTCACCTTGCTTATAGTTTCCTTTGTTGTGCAGAAGGTTTTAATTTTAATTAGGTCCCATTTATTTATTTTTGCTTTTATTTCCAGAATTCTGGGAGGTGGATCATAGAGGATCCGGCTGTGATTTATGTCGGAGAGTGTTTTGCCTATATTCTCCTCCCACTGTCTTTTAATTGAAACTACTCACCTGGTGTCGGGACTTTCAAAGTTCAGGTTCTTTTGTCTCAATGCAGGAAGAACACAGCAAGAGACAAAGTGGGAGGTGAAGAGTGAGTTTATTAGCATAGAATGCTTATGAGAGGTACAGGTGGGCAGGCAGGAAGGCTCTGCCCTGAGAACTGGGAGGACTTTATTTTTATAAGGAAAAGAAAAGTGGGAAGAGGAAGAACACCACCTTCTTGCTCATTCTTGGCCAGACGTCAAGGCTTACAGCAGTAGTTCCTCCTTTGACTGTATGTGATCTAACCAGGACTGTCATGGCACTATTTAAGTCATAATTCCCAGGCGGGACAGGGGTAAAGAATCCACCTGTGAGTGTTGATATTTCTCCTGGCAATCTTGATTTCAGCTTGTGCTTCATCCCGCCCGGCAATTCACATGGTGTACTCTGCATATAAGAATGCAGGAGATGTGGGTTTGATCCCTGACTTGGGAAGATCCCCTGAAGAGGAAATGGCAGCCTACTCCAATATTCTTGCTGGGAAAATTCCATGTAAGAGGAGCCAAATTACATCAGTTCTTTGGTAATAGAATATAATGATTTTTACTCAGTCAGTTCAGTCTCATTCTTTGTGACTCCATGGACTGCAGTACGTCAGGCTTCCTTGTCCATCACCAACTCCCAGAGCTTGCTCAAACTCATGTCTGTTGGTTACTACGAGTGAAATGACACAGAACATACAAGACACACAAGAGACAGACAGGACACCGCTCTGGCCAGAGGAACAACTGGGCAAACTAATTGCCGTTTATTATTATAAAGCCCCCTAGGCAGAATTCCAGACTGTAAGAATAAGCCTTTTCAGTACAGTGCAGGTGCATACATGTTATCGTACAGCAAAGGGGAGTGAAATCTCTGTCTACTGCAGAGTCTGCACAAAGCCCTCATCTCCCTCTTATCTCAAGAAGGGAATGCTCCCTCGTTTGCAAGGGACCATTAAACTCAAGGCTGTATCCAGACTCTTTGGCAGAACGCCTCATATGCAAGGACGCTCAGCCTGAGCAGAGAGACCCATTTGCAGGCACATTGCTACCCTATTAACCCTTCACATGTCCATCGAATTGGTGATGCCATCCAACCATCTCATCCTCTGTCATCCCCTTCTCCTTCTGCCTTCAATCTTTCCCAGCATCAGGGTCTTTTCCAATGAGTCAGTTCTTTGCATCAGGTGGCCAAAGTATTGGAGTTTCAGCTTCAGCATCAGTCCTTCTAATGTATACTCATGACTGATTTCCTTAAGGATTGACTGGTTGGATCTCCTTGCAGTCCAAGAAACTCTCAAGAGTCTTCTCCAACACCACAGTTCAAAAGCATCAATACTTCAGCACTCAACTTTCTTTATAGTCCAACTCTCACATCCATACATGACTACTGAAAAACCATAGCTTTTACTAGATGGACATTTGTTGGCAAAGTAATGTCTCTGCTTTTGAATATGCTGTCTAGATTGGTCATAGTTTTTCTTCCAAGGAGCGAGTGTCTTTTAATTTCATGGCTACATTTACCATCTGCACTGATTCTGGAGCCCAAGGGGAAAAAAAAAATGTCTCTCACTATTTCCATTGTTTCCCCATCTATTTGCCATGATGTGATGGGACCAGATGCCATGATCTTAGTTTTCTGAATGTTCAGCTTTAAGCCAACTTCTTCACTCTACTCTTTGACTTTCATTAAGAGGCTTTTTAGTTCTTCTTCACTTTTTGCCATAAGGGTGGTATCATCTGCATATCTGAGGTTATTGATATTTCTCCTGGCAATCTTGATTTCAGCTTGTGCTTCATCCCACCCGGCATTTCACATGATGTATCTCCATATAAGTTAAATAAGCAGGGTAACAACCTTAGTGTAAGAATTCTATATTTTGAAAAATCATCATTTGAATTCTATTTATGTTTTCTATAGTTTTTGCTTGTTTGCCCTTATTATTTACTAAAGATCTGTTTTGGAAATGTAAGCTTATGAGGATTATGATAAAAATAGGACCAGGAGAAGGGTTTAGAATGAGCAGTGTAACCCTGGAGCTAAGTGTGATAGAAGGAGGAATTATAATGAAAAAACCCTGGTTCTGGGGATAAATTTGAACTTCTTTAGAGCTTTGTTTTCACTCAAAAGATTATCCTTAGGAAAGATATCTCTGCTAAAACTTTGAACTTTGTGAAATTACTTTAAAGGGAGACTTTATCTATACATCCTGCCCCCAAAATTTCCCTGTCACCTCTCTGTCCCTTGATAAGTTTTCAGAAATTCCAGTACTAATCACTTGTAGATAAGACCATAAAAGCCACATTAGTACTTAAGTATGTTCATTGGGAGGAGAGAGCCCCTAGGTGTTGTCACTTACTAACCTCAGATCCTTATTGTCTTGTCAGATTTATTAGCAGAAGGTGCTGTTGCTGGGGAAGAAAGAGAGAGCAAGATAGGTGGGACCAGGGTATGGAGCGTGAAACCCAGTGGACACTCCTTAACTGACAAAGTGCACACTAAGTATCACAAGAAAAAAGATTGAGTAAGCCAAGAAGAAAAATAAAATAAAAAAGGAAAGAATTGGAGATAGACACACCTAGGGTATGTATTTTAAATATTTGTTTGAGGGCAATTCTGTAATAATAAAGTCCAAGTAACTCCAGGTTCTGTGATGGCTGCACCACTGCCTGGAACTGTGAATGGATGCTGCTGAGAGTTCATTCTTGTCTTCCCCAGAGGACCTGATCGTCATTTGACATAGAGTAAGCAATGGATATCTGTCTCTCATAAGCTGCATTTTTTATTTTGTCAGCACTTTTTCCCTCAAAATTATTAAGGAATTTGCAAAAGCAAAGTTTACTTAACAAGTTATATTAATGATTCAACATTTGTACATTGGCCAATTCCCAAGCAGAAAGGCATCTTTAGTGAGCACACATACAACATACTAAATGAGGATACATGGGTTTTAGACTTGACCCAACATCTGGCATATAACTTTGAACATTTGTAATCAAACCCTGGGGATATCACACTTTTAAAGTGATGAGAACAGGGCTGTTACTGACAGAAGCAGAATTAGCTTTTCAACTGTGGCCTGGCCTCAGAGAGCACTGGAGTTCAGTTTACTTGCCTTGCAAAGTTGTTATTACTTTTAGGGTAAATAGAACCACTTTGTGGGCTTCCTTGTTGGCTCAGTGGTGAAGAATCTGCGTGCCAATGCAGGAGACAGGGATCAATCCCAGGGTGGGAAAGATCCGCTGAAAGAGAAGATGGCAACCTACTACAGTATCCTTGCCTGGGAAACCCCAAGGACAGAGGAGCCTGAAGTGCTACAGTCCTTAGGGTCACAAAAAAGAAATTACTTAGCAACTAAACAGCAACAATAGACAACAAGAACCACTTTAGCCAATGTGAGCCTGTGTTACTAACAGGCAAGAGCAAGGGAGGGTCTCCCATGGTGCCCCCATGATCTTCCCTTCCTAAAATGTTTTCTATCTTTACTATTACTTAAAATGAGTAAAGAAAGGTCTTGTGTCCTCCTTCAGTATCAATGTTGTGATGTAAATATTTGTGTTTTGTCTTGTTTGGAAAGTGAAAGTAGCTCAGCTGTGTCTGACTCTTTGTAACCCCATGGACTATAGAGTCCATGGAATTCTCCAGGCTACAATACTGGAGTGCATAGCCTTTCCTTTCTCCAGGGGATCTTCCCAACCCAGGGATTGAACGCAGGTCTCCCGCATTGCAGGCAGATTCTTTACCAGCTGAGCCACAAGGAAAGCCCAAGAATACTAGAGTGGTTAGTCTATCCTTCTCCAGCGGATCAACCCGACCCAGGAATGAAACTGGGATATCCTGCATTGCAGACAGATTCGTTACCAACCTCATTCTATTTTCTGCATCAGAGAGTAAAAAGTAACATCTCTAATGCCCTCAAGGTTTGAATCACAGTTATATCGAGAGCACAGTGATTCAAAGCCCAGGTTCTAGAGTCAGATGTGGATATTCAAGTCCCTGCTCTGCCACCTCCAGGTTGTTAAGACTCTTTACATGAACCTCCATTATAGTAACCTCTGCTAACATCAACATTTTAGGAATCAGTGAACTAAAATAGACTGGAATGGGTGAATTTAACTCAGATGAGAAATATCAATAACCTCAGATATGCAGATGACACCACCCTTATGGCAGAAAGTGAAGAACTAAAGAATCTCCTGATGAAAGTCAAAGAGGAGAGTGAAAAAGTTGATTAAAGATCAACATTCAGAAACCTAAGATCATGGCATCTGGTCCCATCACTTCATGGCAAATAGATGGGGAAACAGTGGAAACAGTGTCAGACTTTATTTTTCTGGGCTCCAAAATCACTGCACGTGGTGATTGCAGCCATGAAATTAAAAGACGCTTAGTCCTTGGAAGGAAAGTTATGACCAACCTAGATAGCTTATTAAAAAGCAGAGACATTACTTTGCCAACAAAGGTCCATCTAGTCAAGGCTGTGGATT
The DNA here is from genome assembly GCF_042477335.2 of Ovis canadensis. NCBI lineage: Eukaryota > Metazoa > Chordata > Mammalia > Artiodactyla > Bovidae > Ovis > Ovis canadensis. The sequence goes on along the minus strand of NC_091269.1, from coordinate 28,413,012 downwards.
TTCCAGTGGTCATGTATGGATGTGAGAGTTGGGCTGTGAAGAAAGCTGAGCACTGAAGAATTTATGCTTTTGAACTGTGGTGTTGGAGAAGACTCTTGAGAGTTTCTTGGATTGCAAGAAGATCCAACCAGTCCATCCTAAAGGAGATCAGTCCTGGGTGTTCATTGGAAGGAATGATGTTGAAGCTGAAACTTCAATACTTTGGCTACCTGATGTGAAGAGCTGACTCATTTGAAAAGACCCTGATGCTGGGAAAGATTGAGCACAGGAGAAGGGGAGGACAGAGGATAAGATGGTTGGATGGCATCACCAACTCGGTGGACCTGAGTTTGGGTGGGCTCCAGGAGTTGGTGATGGACAGGGAGGCCTGGCATGCTGCAGTTCACGGGGTCACAAAGAGTCGGACACAACTGAGCAACTGAACTGAACTGAACTCAGATGACAAGTATATCTACTACTGTGGGCAAGAATCCCTTAGAAGAAATGGACTAGCCATCATAGTCAACAAAAGAGTCTGAAATGCAGTACTTGGATGCAATCTCAAAAATGACAGTATGCTTTCTGTTCAATTCCAAGGCAAATAATTCAGTACCACAGTAATCCAAGTCTGTGCCCCAACCAGTAAAGCTGAAGCCCAAGTTGAATGGTTCTATGAAAACGTACAAGATCTTCTAGAACTAAAACCCCAAAATGGTGTCCTTTATAGAGGACTGGAATGAAAAAGTAGGAAGTCACGATATACCTTGAGTAACAGGCAAGTTTGGCCTTGGAGTAGAAAATGAAGCAGGGGAAAGGCTAACAGAGTCTAGCCAAGAGAACGCACTGGTCATAGCAAACACCCTCTTCCAACAAGACAAGAGAAGACTCTACACATGGACATCGCCATGGTCAATACCAAAATCAGATTGATTATATTCTTTGCAGCCAAAGATGGAGAAGCTCTATACAGTCAGCAAAAACAAGACTGAGAGCCGACCATGGCCCAGATCATGGACTCCTTATTGCAAAATTCAGAGTTAAATGGAAGAAAGTAGGGAAAACCACTATATCATTCAGGTATGACCTAAATCAAATCCCTTACGATTATACAGTGAAACTGAGAAATAGACTTAAGGGGCTAGATCTGATAGACAGAGTGCTTGAAGAACATGGACAGAGTTTTGTGACATTGTACAAGAGGCAGGGATCAAGACCATCCCCAAGAAAAAGAAATGCAAAAAGGCAAAGTGGTTGTCTGAAGAGGCCTTACAAATAGCTGAGAAGAGAAGGGAAATGCAAAGGAGAAAAGGAGAGATATACCCATTTGAATGCAGAGTTCCAAAGAATAGCAAGGAGAGATAAGAAAGCCTTCCTCAGTGATCAATGCAAAGAAATAGATGAAAACAATAGAATGGGAAAGATCAGATGTCTTCAAGAAAATTATAGATACCAAGGGAACATTTCATGCAAAGATAGGCACAGTAAATAGCAGAAATGGTATGGACCTAACAGAAGCAGTAGATATTAAGAAAATGTGGCAAGAATACACAGAAGAACTGTACAAAAAAGATCTTCATGACCCAGATAATCACAATGGTGTGATCACTCACCTAGAGGCAGACATCCTGAAATGCAAAGAAGACAAATGAGCCTTAGGAAGCATCACTATGAACAAAGCTAGTGGAGGTGATGGAATTCCAATTGAGCTATTTCAAATCCTAAAAGAAGATGCTGTGAAAGTCTGCACTCAATATGCCAGCAAATTTGGAAAACTCAGCAGTGGCCACAGTACTGGAAAAGGTCAGTTTTCATTCCAATCCCAAAGAAAGACAATGCCAAAGAATGCTCAAACTACCACACAATTACACTCATCTCACATGCTAGCAAAGTAATGCTCAAAATTCTCCAAGCCAGGCTTCAACAGTACATGACCTGTTAACTTCCAGATGTTCAAACTGGATTTAGAAAAGGCAGATGAAGCAGAGATCAAGTTGCCAAAATCAGTTGTATTGCAAGAGAGTTCCAGAAAAACATTTACTTCTGCTTTATTGACTATGCCAAAGCCTTTAACTGTGTGGATCACCACAAACTGGAAAATTCTTCAAGATAGGAATACCAGACCACCTGACCTGCCTCTTGAGAAATCTGTATGCAGGTTGAGAAGCAACAGTTAGAACTAGACATGGAACTACAGCCTGTTTCCAAATCAAGAAAGGAGTATGTCAAAGCTGTATATTGTCACCCTACTTATTTAATTTATATGCAGAGTACATCATGAGAAATGTTGGCTGGGTGAAGCACAAGCTGAAATCAAGATTGCTTGGAGAAATATCAATAACTTCAGATATGCAGATGACACCACCCTTATGGCAGAAAGCGAAGAAGAACTAAGGAGCAGGAAATGGCAACCCACTCCAGTGTTCTTGCCTGGAGAATCCCAGGGATGGGGGAGCCTGGTGGGCTGTCATCTCTGGGGTCACACAGAGTCGGACACCACTGAAGCAACTTAGCAGCAGCAGTAGCCGAAAGAAGAGAGTGAAAAAGTTGACTTAAAGCTCAACATTCAGAAAACTAAGATCATGGCATCCGGTCCCATCACTTTATGGCAAAGAGATGGAGAAGCAATGGAAACAGTGAGAGACTTTATTTTGTGGGGCTCCAAAATCAGTGCAGATGGTGATTGCAGCCGTGAAATTAAAGGACACTTGCTCCTTGGAAGGAATGTTATGACCAATCTAGACAGCGTATTAAAAAGCAGAGACATTACTTTGCCAACAAAGGTCCATCTAGACACAGCTTTGGTTTTTCCAGTAGTCGTGTATGGATGTGAGAGTTGGAATATAAAGCTGAGCGCTGAAGAATTGATGCTTTTGAACTGTGGTATTGGAGAAGACTCTTGAGCGTCCCTTGGACCACAAGGAAATCCAACCAGTCCATCCTAAAGGAAATCAGTCTTGAGTATTCATTAGAAGGACTGATGCTGATACTGAAACTGCATTACTTTTGCGACCTGATGCCATGAACTGACTCACTGGAAAAGACCCTGATCCTGGGGAAGATTGAAGGTGGGAGGAGAAGGGGATGACAGAGGATGAGATGTTGGATGGCATCACTGACTCGATGAATATGATTTTTAGTAAGCTCCCAGAGTTGGTGATGGACAGGGAAGCCTGGCGTGCTGCAGTCCATGGGGTCGCAAAGAGTCGGACATGACTGAGCAACTGAACTAAACTGAACTGAACTGAACTTCTCTCATGAGCTGATATATGTACAGCATGAAATTATATCATGCCTAGCACAACAGGAATCTCTTATTGTTGGTGTGTCTCACATGCTACCTCATTTATTCTTCATAATAACCCTCGTTTAAGGATCACAGTCAACTTTCTGAAGTTGATACAATTAAAATCCCCATGTTTTAACTAATGACATGAGACTAGGGAAGGTTATGCTATTCACCCATGGTTGCAGAGCTAGGAAGTTTAGAGGAAGAATCAATCCTGTCAGTCTGATTCCAGTTAAGACACAGCCATATAATGTATCATAGCCATTCCATCAAAGGTGCACTAGCTATTTTTACGTGTTTCTGAGAGACTGGATTGTCAGCAGAAACAAGTGAACCATAAATAACCGTAAATGGCAACTCAGTGAACAGACTGTAAGTTGAACCCATGTTACACTTGATTAACTTGGGTGAAAATAACCCACCTAAAGTCGTGACGTCTACCAGTATGTCAAACAAAAGTAGTTGAAGGAGCCAGAATATGCACTGCCATCAGGATACAAGACAGTGTTGCTGCTCTTGAGTAGATGATAATCTAGTTGGACCAATTAAATATTGTTCTCATACATGTAAAAAATAATCATTGCAGCTTCGCTGTATACTCATCATTGGGATGCATAATGCCTAATATAGGGTAACTAAGAAAGCATTTGCTCTCAAATGCTGAGCATGGACTCCTGAAAAAAAATGAAGTAAATGGTTCAGGTATTACATGCTAAAGGATTTTTTTCTAAATTATGAAAATATGATAAATCATTTACAGGAGACTTGAAAAATATAGAACAAAGTTGCATATAATTCCACTATGTAATATAATTATTTTTAAGTAGATAAGATATTTAGTTGGAGTTTCAATATCAATTCTCAAAAATTAATAGAAAGGATAGAGAGAAAAGTAGAAAGATATAGTAGACCTGAAAAGCATAGTGAACCAATTCAACATAATTAAGATTTACACAATTTCCACACAACAGCAGGGTACAAATTCTATTCAAGTTCCATATACTATAAGCCAGGAGACACTGGAACATATCCAGGGACATAAAACAACGTGCAAAAATTTCATGGTCTAAAGGTATTGAAATCATACAGAGCCTGTTCTCTTATCACTGCGGAATTACATTAGAAATCATTATCAAAAGATATTTGAAAAGAACCCACATGTTTTCAAATGCAATGTGACATTTGCCAAAAGAGATCTTTGACTTAGCCACTGAAACCCTCAGGAAAGTTCAAAGGACACAGAGGGTGATTCGGTGTGAAAATCACAGAGGGTGATTGCAGAGAAGAAAGCATTTAGATGAGAAATTAATATCAAGAATACTTTAAAAACCCCATGTATTTGGAAATTAAATGTCCACTTTTAAATGATTAGTGTGTCTGAGAAGCCATAACAAGGAAGATTAGAAAATATTTGTAACAGAATAAAAATGAAAAGAGAATTTACCAGATTCTGTTGCATGCACTGAAGCTGTTCAATGCAACTAAATACAGTGTGGAATCTTGAGTAAGGTATGAAAACAAATAATGGACACTAACATAAAATTTTGTAAATTTGAACAAAATTTGTGCTTTAGTTAATACTGTATCACATGCTACTTTCCTGATGTTTTTTGCAGCATGATATTTCTTTATATTTTCAGAATTGGATTGGAATTTCAAGCCTCATTCAAAAACTTTTTTTTAAATCACTAAAATAATATTTCTAGACTTTTAGCAATAATACTAGATACCAGAATAAATGGAACTATATCAAAGTTTTGAATAAATAGAAATCTAGTATTCTATTCATATTTAGTCAAACAAATGAAACCAAAATGTTATAAGTTTTTTAGCTGAGGAAAAATTCATGTTTTCTAAAATACATATATTATACTTAATATATATATGTATATATACACACACATACAAAAGCTTTCTTACTACACTTGATAAAGGCTTGAGAAAGAGCCTAAAAAAGAAGAGATGGAGAAACTGAAAAACATAAATGAAATGGAAGCCCTGAATATGAAATAGAAAAAATGAAACAAGCTAGATAAAAGTAAAAGATCATCATATAGTCCATTTTTTAAAAAATGACTACTCATTAGAATCATATCTGGAGTTTTTGAGTAAAGAAAAATACCTGGGCATTTGTATTTTTCAAAAAATTCCAAGAGAATAGTAATGTGTATCTGAGTTTTAAAAAGTGATTACAGGTTTTTCTGTTAAATTGTAGTTTCAGTGATACAGAATTCTGTTATTTTCTGTTGACCAATCATGATACAGTGGTATTATAATGAATAATAGTTACATAATCACAATAGTAAGAGATGTTTATCAGTTTTCACAATCAATAGCCAGACAAAAAAATAAAAGATAATTACAATTGCAAGCCATAGTGGAAACATGACTAACCAAACAGTTATAATGGCTCAAGCAGTCAAGAATCTGCCTGAAATGGAGGAGATGCAGGTTCAACCCCTGGGTTGGGAAGATCCCCTAGAAAAGGAAATGGCAACCCACTCCTGTATTCTTCCCTGGAAAATCCCATGGACAGAGGAACCAAGTGGTCTACAGTCCAGAGGGTCACGAAGAGTTGGACATGACTGAGCATTGGGTGGATGGAGGACAAAATAATTACATACAATTTAGGGGGTTAAGGAGAGTGATGTGGTAAATGGGAGTGCAAACAAGCACGTTTTCTTCCACCCAGCCAGTCTATGTCTTTTAGTTGGCGCTTTTACTCCATTTGCAGTTAAGGTGATTATTGATATGTATAATCCTGTTACCATTTTCTTAATTGTTTGGGGTTTATTCTTTGTTGGTCTCTTCCTTCTCTTGTGTTCCATGACTAGCGAAGTTCCTTTATCATTTGTTGTAAAGCTGGTTTGGTGATGCTAAATTCTCTTAACTTTTGTTTGACTCTTGTCTGGAAAGCTTTTCATTTCTCCATCAAATCCGAATGAGTGTCTTGCTGGGTAGAGTGTTCTTGGTTAGAGTTTCTTCCCTTTCATCACTTGAAATACTTCATGCCATTCCCTTCTGGCTTGTCAAGTTTCTGTTGAGAAATCAGCTTATAACTTTATAGGCGTTCCCTTGTATGTTATTTGTCTTTTTTCCCTTGTTGCTTTTATTATTTTATCTTTGTCTTTAATTTTGGTCAGTTTGATTACTATCTAATCTGTCTTGGTGTGTTTCTCCTTGGGTTTATCCTGCCTGGGACTGTGTGCTTCTTGGACTTGGTTGACTGTTTCTTTTCCCATGTTAGAGAAGTTTTCAGCTATCATCTCCTCAAATATTTTCTTGAGTTCTTTTTTTTCTCTCTTCTGCTGGGACCCCTATAATGCAAATGTTGGTCTGTTTTATGTTGTCCCAGAGGATTCTTAGGCTGTCTTCATTTTTTTTAATCTTTCTTTCTATATTCTGTTTTACAGCAGTGCTTTCCACCATTTTGTCTTCCAGGTCACTTATCCATTCTTCTGCCTCAATTATTCTGCTATTAATTTCTTCCAATTATCATTTATCTTTGTTTGTTCTTTACTTCTTCTAGGTCTTTGGTAGACATTTCTTTCATCTTGCCCCTTCTTTTTCCAAGATCCTGGATCATCTGCACTATTCATTATTTTTAATTCTTTTTCTAGAAAGTTGTTATCTCCACTTCCATTTAGTTGTTTTTCTGGGGTTTTATCTTGTTCTTCCATTTGGGAGATAATCTTCTGCTTTTCATTTTGATTAACTTTCTATGGTTGTGGTTTTCATTCCGGAGGCTGTGAGATTATAGTTCTTGATTCTTCTATCTGCCCTCTGGTGGATGAGGCTGATGAGGACTGGCAGTGAGAAAAACAGGGTCTTGTTCCGGTGAGCAGGGTTGTGCTCAGTAAAGCTTTAATCCGATTATCTGTTGATGGGTGGGGCTGCACTCTCTTCTTGTTAGTTGTTTGGGCTGAGGCAACCCAGCCTTGGAGCCTACAGGCTCTATGGTAGGGTTAATGGCAGCCTCCAAGAGGACTCACTTGCTCTGCAAGGGTCACCTTCCAGGATCACTGCTGCCAGTGCCTCTTTCCCCACAGTGAGCCACTGCTGACTCACACCTCCACAGGAGACCCTTTAACACTAGCAGGTAGATCTGGTCCAGTCTCCTGTAGGGTCCTGGTGCATGCAAGATTTTGTTTATGCCTGCCAAAAGTGTAGTTTCTGTTAACCCCAGTCCTGTGGAAGTCCTAGAATCAAATACTTTTGACCTTCAAAGTCAGATTCCCTGGGGGTTCTTAATCCTTTTGCTGGATCCCCCAGGCTGTGAAGCCTGACATAGGGTTCAGAACCCTCACCACAGTGGGAGAACTTCTTACCTCCAGTTTGTGGGTTGCCCACCCAACGGGTATGGGATTTGATTTTACTGTGATTGTGCCCCTCCTACCAACTTGTTGCAGCTTCTCCTTTGTCTTTGGATTTGGGGTGTCTTTTTTTGGTGGGTTCCTGTGTTCTCCTATTGATGATTGTTCAACAGCTCATTGCGATTTTGGTACTCTCATAGGAGGAGATGATTGCACTCATGTCCTTCTATTCCACCATCGTGATTTGATCTCTTGCTATAGGATTTTTGAGTTGGAGAGATAATGGCATTACTGTAGAGCCAAGATCTGAACTGAGTCTTGAAAGAAGAGATTTGGATAAATGAACAGTATATTGAAAGGCCTTCCAGAAAAAGGGAAACCGTAAATGAAGCCCTGGGGCAGGAAAAGTGTAACATGGCTGGGATAGAAAGGAAGAGAAATGATAACAAAGACTGATTCTAGAAGATAAACTACAAAGTTGTCCAAGTGATTCCATTTATGAAGTGTTTATATATGATCAATTACTAGCTAACTCTGCAAAGCAGAAATATGTGGGTATTAATATTTCCATTTTAAAAAATAGCTGAGAATTTATATACACAGGTATTAGATTAGTGTTGTGATAGCAGTAAAAATAGAGTATTTTACTTTGCCGACTAAGGTCCGTCTAGTCAAAGCTATGGTTTTTCCAGTGGTCATGTATGGATGTGAGAATTGGACTGTGAAGAAGGCTGAGTGCCGAAGAATTGATGCATTTGAACTGTGGTGTTGGAGAAGACTCTTGAGGGTCCCTTGGACTGCAAGGAGATCCAACCAGTCCATCCTGAAGGAGATCAACCCTGGGATTTCTTTGGAAGGAATGATGCTGAAGCTGAAACTCCAGTACTTTGGCCACCTCATGTGAAGAGTTGACTCATTGGAAAAGACTCTGATGCTGGGAGGGATTGGGGGCAGGAGGAGAAGGGGACGACAGAGGATGAGATGGCTGGATGGAATCACGGACTCGATGGATGTGAGTCTGAGTGAACTCCGGGAGATGGTGATGGACAGGGAGGCCTGGCATGCTGCGATTCATGGGGTTGCAAAGAGTCGGACATGACTGAGCGACTGAACTGAACTGAACTGATTTTCATTAATTATGTATTTCCTATAGTAAAAAGGATAGGGAAGAGTGTTTAAAGTCAGGAAAAATAAGTAAATAACCATCATAGAGTCAAATGTAATAATAATAAATTGAATAGACTAGCATCTAATACACTCAGGATGTTACTATAGGGTTCTGTCTTAAAGGACATCTGTCTATCTCCATGTATAAAGTACCTATCCTAAGAATCACATCTGAACATTTTTTCCTTGAGTTTTATTTTTGTGTAAAACATAAGCTATATTCAAAAAAATATTCAAAGAGCAGAACAGATGTTACTTTAAATCAGCATAGTCCACTTTCTATGTTTTTTCTCCTTTTTCTTAAAAATTCTAACTTGAGCTGTATTCTAGCCTAGAATATTTGAAGATTTTTTAAAATATTCTTTATAAACTGAGATGATAGACTTTTGAAAACATACATATAAACCCACATAATAGAAGAAAATTAAATTTTATAACTTTCCTGACATAAGGTGGAAAGTTCATGCACATTTTTTAAAACCTTCCTCAGTGTTAGGATCCAAATGATTTGTACGTTTAATGCTGAAAGTTGAATTTCAGCTTAACAGTCACCTTATCCTGAAAAAGTTCACGTGCAGGTCTAGCCTTTGTTATGTGTTTGCAATGAATTGAGGTGGTTGGAACTAGGAAATTGCTGCTTAAAAAAAAAAAAAAAACTGGAGTAAAGCCAGAGCTCTACAGTATTAATGATGATGGCAGCTATAGTTTGTTGATGACTTATAATATGCGAGCCTCTGCTTCCTCCCAGAGTCCTGGAAAGAGAACCTAAAAGAAACCCCAAAGCCTAGAAATGGAAAAAAGCATGGCCAGAATTTATATACAAGATGCAATAAGTGGAGCAGCAAACAGATGAGAAGCAAGGATGTGTGGTACATTCAGGGAATGAGATTAAAAGAGATGGGGAAGCAAGGTAGTTACTGAAATCTGCTACCTGCTACTAGTCAGGGTCTTAGCTAATTAGCTTGAAAACAGTTTCGCTACAGTTGTTTTGCTGATGTGGGAGGCCATAGGAAACCACTGGATGCAATGAAATAGATTAGAATGTGGAGCCATACAGGGAGCTAAGGTTTCACATCCCAGCTCTGCCTCTCATGCACTGTGTCACACTTAATCCATCATTTTTAATCTGTAGAAATCTCCAGGATAATACCGTATAACAACAGTAGGCGTTCTCCATGCAGTAAATGACAAACTTAATGTCAGCAAAAACAAGACCTGGAGTTTACTGTGGCTCAGATCATGAGCTCTATATTGCAAAATTCAGGCTTCAGGTGAAGACAATAGGGAAAACCACTAGGGCATTCAGGTGTGACCTAAATGAAATCCCTTTTGGAGGTGATGAAAAGATTCAGAGGTTTAGATCTGATAGACAAAGTACGTGAAGAACTATGGACAGAGGTTCATAACATTGTACAAGATGTAGTGACCAAAATCATCCCAAAGAAAAAGAAAGGCAAGAAGGCAAAGTGGTTGTCTGAGGAGGCTTTACAAACAGCTGCAGAAAGAAGAGAAGTGAAGGGCAAGGGAGGAAGGGAAAGAGATACCCAACTGAGTGCAGAATTCCAGAGAATAGCAAGGAGAAATAAGAAGGCCTTCTTAAGTGAACAGTGCAGAGAAATAAAGCAATAGAATAGGAAAGACTAAAGATCTCTTTGAGAAAATTGGATATATCAAGGGAAGATATCATGCAAGGATAGGTACAGTGAAGGAGAGAAGCGGTAAGGACCTAACAGAAGCACAAGAGATTAAGAAGAGATGGCAAGAATACACAGAAGAACTATACAAAAAAGATCTTTACCTGAATAACCATGATGGTGTGGTCACCCAACTAGAGCCACACATCTGGGAATGTGAAGTCAAGTGGGCCTTAAGAAGCATTACTATGAAGAAAGCTAGTGGAGGTGATGGAATTCCAGCTGAGCTATTTTCAAATCCAAAAAGATGTTGCTGATAAAGTGTTGCACTCAATATGCCAGAAAATTTGGAAAATTCAGCAGTGGCCACAGGACTAGAAAAGGTCATTCCAGTTCCAAAGGCTGGCAATGCCAGAGAATGTTCAAACTACTATACAATTGCACTCATTTCACATGCTAGTAAGATAATGCTCAAAATCCTTCAAGCCAGGCTTCAACAATATATGAACCGAGAATTTCCAGATGGCTGGATTTAGAAAAGACAGAGGAACCAGGGGCAACATTTGTTGGATCATAGAAAAATCAAGAGAGTTCCAGAAAAACTTCTCCTTCTCCTTCATTGATTGCATTAAATCCTTTGACTGTATGTACCACAACAAACTGTGAAAAATTCTTAAAGATTTGAGAATACCAGACCACCTTACCTGCCTCCCGAGAAATTTGTATGCAGGTCAAGAAGCAACAGTTAGAACAAGAGATGAAACAACAGACTGGTTCATAATTGAGAATAGAGTTCCTCAAGACTGTAGATTGTCACCCTGCTTATTTGATTTATATGCAGAGTTCAGTTCAGTTAAGTTCAGTCGCTAAGTCGTGTCCGACTCTTTGCAACCCACAGCACACCAGGCCTTCCTGTCCATCACCAACTGCCGGAGTCTACCCAAACCCATGTCCATTGATTCCGTGATGCCATCCAACCATCTCATCCTCTGTAGTCCCCTTCTCCTCCTGCCCTCAATCTTTCCCAGCATCAGGGTCTTTTCAAATGAGTCAGTTCTTCACATCAGGTGGCCAAAGTATTGTCCACTTCAACATTAGTCCTTCCAGTGAACACCCAGGACTGATCTCCTTTAAGATGGACTGGTTGGTTCTCCTTGCAGTCCAAGGGACTCTCAAGAGTCTTCTCCAACACCACAATTCAAAAGCATGAATTCTCTGGCACTCAGCTTTCTTTACCGTCCAACTCTCACAGCCATACATGACTACTGGAAAAACGATAGCCTTGACTAGACGGACCTTTGTTGGCAAAGTAATGTCTCTGCTTTTTAATATGCTGTCTAGGTTGGTTATATCTTTCTTTCCAAGGAGTAAGCATCTTTTAATTTCATGGCTGCAGTCACCATCTGCAGTGATTTTGGAGCCCCAAAACTAAAGTCAGCCACTGTTTCCACTGTTTCCCCATCTGTTTGCCATGAAGTGATGGGACCAGATGCCATGACCTTTGTTTTCTGAATGTTGAGCTTTAAGCCAACTTTTTCAGTCTCCTCTTTCACTTTCATCAAGGTCTCTTTAATTCTTCTTCCCTTTCTGCCATAAGGGTGGTGTCATCTTCATATCTGAGGTTATTGATAGCTACTACCTGGCAAATGCAGTCCTCTGGGAGGACAAGCCTAGGAAGCCTGGGAAGTAAAGAGTGGAAAAACCCTCACTGGTCTGCATCTATCATATCATTCCCGGGGAGCTCTAAACAACCACAATCCTATTACATTGTCTTGTGTCTGTATTGAGATTTTTCTAATCATTCAATAAAATAAAAAGGAATTCCCATAAATAGTCTAGTTCAGATAATATTTACTTTGAGTTAGTTTTCAGAACTCCTTTATGTCCATTTACTCATTCACCTTTACACTAAACCTGTGCTTTTGAGAATGAAAGACAGGTCCACAGCCTCACAGCCAGTTGGATTCAGTTCTGTCTATTGACTGTTTGTTCTGTCTGCTTCCTCATGTTACCAAACACCTTCTCTTCAGAGAGAGTTTTTTTTTTTTCGAATATGTATCCTGATAAAAGGTGTGTGTGTTTCAGGTCCCAACTGGGACATGGCCATTGTTAGAAAACACAAAGCCAGGTTACTTCCACTGGAGGTTTGGCTTTTCTGGGAGTATGGTTTGTAACTCTGTGGCAGGGTCCCAAATACAAACACTGTTCATATTTTTATTTAAAGTTTGGAGGAAATAGAAAATACTTTCACTTTGTATGCAGCATGAATGACCCAGGAGACCAACTCTCTAGGATCCATAGCTGTCAGAAAACCAAACAAAATGCCTTTCTGTGCAGTGCAAGTACTTGCTTTAGATGTTCTGAGGAGTAGATGCTGCAGTCAGCAGTGATATTGTTTCACAGGGTTCAGCCAAAGTCAATAGGCTTTTTATTCCCAGAATATCTTAGCCCAAAGACATAACATCCTTTTAGAGACAGCCTCAGAAACTTGTCTGCTTGACTGCTTGCCAGCAGCTGCTCCTTCTTGACTATAAAGCAACTTTTCTGCAAAAGCAAGAAGGAACTAGGCCAGTAAGCTTAAACTGTGGTCCCTTTAGCAAAATGTCATAGTGAATTTCTGATCCCTGATCATGAATTATATTTATGGAAAATCAAAAGTAAAGACCAAGTAAGTCCTATCAATATATTCTGTATAATATATTTTTTCTTAGTATTTTGTAATCTGTATTTGTAAATCTACATTATAGAATGTCACTTCTCAGTATGTGGTCATATTCTGTATTTTCTTCCTGAGTATAAAAAAGTATTTATTTATGACTCTTCTTTTATAGGCTTCTCCTCATAGCGTTAGAGGCACTAGGGGCTCTAAATAAGTAGGAATGACTCATTGACCAAAGATTCTGATCTTGAGTTTCTTAAAACCACAAATAAAGACCCCTGTTTATTTCTGTCTCTAACTCTTATACCAATACATTGCAAAATAGCTACATTTTGCTCTGAGTAAGAATGAGCTTTAGATCAGCTCCCCTGCCCCAACTCAACCTCCCATTCTTAGGTCTATGAACACTAAATCTTCAGTCAGCCCTGAAATTGCAAGCAAATACTGTATGTATGTGTAAGTTTTTCAAGGTCCCCTGCTTTTTCAATTCTCAAAAGATTTTGAATAGAGAATTAAGAATACTCTGCTAGCCCTAGAACATTTTATTTTTTAGATTTTTGTCAAGTCTTTACAGTTTTTCTTCCCTCTGATTTGTGATATCCTGTACTGCAGCAGTTTTATAACCCACGATCCATTTTTCAAATGTGTCTTGGAAATAGAGTGATCATACAATAAACATTGCTCAGTGCCAGCCAAATAATCTTCCGTTTAGAACTTGTTATTCCATTTCAGAATGATTGGTCACCATTTCTTAAGAAATAGATGATCCAATATCGACCTACAGAAAACGGTCCCCAGTCACCTCTCTAAATTCATAGGGATTGCTTTAAACATAACTCTACCTTTCCCTAACATTAGAATGCCTATCTAATGGCCATAACGTCCCTGAAGTCATCAAAGTAACAAAATCCAATCAGGTTTATTGAGTCTTGATACTTTACCAATGAAGTTGCCATAGGTCAGGACAAAAAAAAAAAGAAAGAAAGAAAGCTTTGTACCATCATGTTTGTAATGCAGCCTGCCAGCAAAGGTATCTTGTTGTGCATGCTCCCCACAGCCTGTTCATACTCTGAAGAACACATGTGAAAAAGCCAGAAAAGGGAACCTACAAACAGGGATCCTTGTCCCCTGTTTGGAGGATTGTATCATCAGAATTTTCATCCAGGGATTTCTAACAGTTCACAAAACCATTTAAAATCCTCCTTCTGGATCAGGTCTCCCAATTTTTTGATGCTAGACATACTGATCTGAGCCAGAGTACTCTCCATGAGAATAAGCAGAATTATCTAGCTCTTTTTAATGCAATATGGTAGCAGTTGGCTACATGTGGCTCTTGGGCACTTGAATATGGCTAGTTCTAATTAGGTGGTTTTGAGTGTAAAATACACAACAGATTTTGAAGATTTAATAGGGAAAATTTTATAAAATATTTTATATTAATTACTTGCTGAAATGGTTATTTTTTGATGTATAACTTAAATATATTGTTAAAATTAATTTCTCCTGTTATATTGACTTTTTTAATATGGCTAGTAAAAAAATGTAAAAATCCATGTATGACTTACATTTGTATTTCTGTTGGTTTCTTCCAACTGCAGTGTTCTAGATCCTAAACAGCAAAATGATAAGGATTGTTTAAAGCTCTTTCTCTAAACCAGGCCCATACTCAGCACAAAATAGAAACTAAAAGCATGCCAGGGTAAAAGGGAGATGAAGACTAACATCTTACATTCACCAAGAATGCAAAATGTTAGGAAGCAAAATGGGAGGGAAATGTAAATCAAACCAGTGAAACACAATAGAGAAAAAAGAAGTCCAAGTCCCAGTGATTCAGCAATCTAAATGTGATAAATACAATTACTTAAGTGTTAGAAGAAAACATAGGTGAATTTCACTGTAACCTCAGAGTAAGGGAAGGTTTTCTAATTATAACAAAAAGAAGGTTCATACTCATGCATACACACACACACACACACACACACACACATAGAGAAAAGGTTGAGAAATTGACTATACAAAAAGTTTCTAAATATTTTGAGTTGAAAAACAACATAAAGTAAAAAGACAAATTGGAAGCAAATATTTGCAACATGTATGACTGCCTAATACTACACAAATAAGAGCGTTTAAAAATTAAGAAAATAAAACCCACAAATTCTAGAGAAAACATAGGAAACAGACTGGAACAGAGAAAGAATCTGCCTGCCAGTGCAAGAGACATGGGTTTGATCCCTCGGTCAGGAAGATCCCTTGGAGAAGGGAGTGCAACCCACTTCAATATTCTTGCCTGGGAAATCCCACAGACAGAGGAGTCTGGTGGGCAGCAGTCCATGGGGTTGTAAAGAGTTGGACATGACTTACTGATTAAACAACAATGCAAAAATAACACAAACATATCAAAAGATGTTCCATCTCATTCATAGTAAGAGAATACAAATTAAAACCATATGATATATCATTTCTCATCATCAGATTGACAAAAATTCAAGGTCTTGACCATTCCTCTCTGTTATTAGAATGAAGAATGAGGCATTCCATGTACTGCTGAAGGGGACTACCAAAAAACATGACCTCTATAGAGGGGAATTTGTCAACAATTTGTCCCAAAACCTACATTGACATTTACCTTAGAACACTCACTTATCTTGATGCTCAAGTTGTACCAGATTTGTCGAGAACTCATTCAAACTTACCCTTGGGTCTTTTTGATTTGCTTCCATCACTTTTAGAGCACTATCTTACTTTCTGTCAGAAGATATTCAAATTATTTCACACCTTCCCTGTTCCAAGCCCAGAGTCAGGCATTTTCCCAAGGAGATCTGGCTCTTCCTCTAAGAATTTGCTCTGAGATTATACCTCCAACAATACAAAAATACCTCCATAGAAGGTCATTTCTTGCAGCATTATTTATAATTATAAAATACTGGAAGCTATCTAAATGGCCAAGCATAAGAGAAATGTTAGAAAACTGCATCTGTAAAAAGGAATAAAAATATCTCTATGAAATGATGAGTGATTTCCAGGATATGATTGAAGTGACAAGAGCAAAGTGCTTTTTGCTAGGGATTCTTAGTGAGTATGACTCACAGCCTGAAAATTTTAATATATATGTTAGGGGAAGCACACTGACTGAAACCACCCACCCTGGCCAGGCATGATAGTAACCATTTGCATGACTTATTTTACAACAGGAGGTCCTGGTAAGGCAGAACTAATAAGCCACTACCAACAGGAAGAGTTCAGGAAAGGTCAAAAGGAGACACCACATGTCCTACCACCTCCCAGAATCCTTCTCTCTGGCATCCATCTTGGCTGAACAAGGTGTGCACCACCAGAAAGTACTCTGGGTCAGAAAGATTGGCTAAAGACTAATCCCACCACCATAAAACCTGAGGCTGCAAGTGATGTGGCAGAGCTGTTCTCCTGGGTTCCCTTACCTTACTGCTCTCCACCCAGGTGCTCTTTCCCAATAAAATCTCTTGCTTTGTCAGCACATGTGTCTCCTTGGACAATTCATTTCCAAGTGTTAGACAAGAGCCCAGTTTCAGGCCCTGGAAGGGGTCCCCCTTTCTGCAACATATATATTAAAATCAGAGGGGAAACAAGAAGGTATACATGTTCTTTTTAATTTTTCAAAAATAAATACAGGTGGAATCCACCAGAAAGTAATTTAAACTGGCTAATTATAAGGGATTTGAAAATAGAGTGAAAGAATTATGAAGTATGGAAAAGGGAAGGACCATTGTCTGAATCTATTTTTTGTATAGTTTTGCTTTTTTCATATTAATGTTCAACATATTAAAAAATAACACTAAATCAACAAGAATCAGTGGAACCCTAGAACTGATGCATTATTTCAAATGAGTAAGTCCACTGAGGAGAAAACAATAAATCCAATCCAAGTAAAATTGCATATTTTATTCTGGTTGTATCTGCCCTCATTCAGAGAAAGATAAAGAGCTGCAAACCAGTCTTGATCTGTTTGTTTATATTGTGGAGTTAATATAGGAATGACTATTCTGAAACTATTTTGTATGTATTGTAAGATTGAGTAAATAAATATATGGATGTGGTTGGCAGTCAAGGTCTCACTGTGGAAGAAAAGGAGCTACAATTATGGAATGAGATAGGCAGAAACACTATGGGATTCACAGTTCCATGTGTGTTTCTAACTCTGTCCTTTGAAAGAGCACAGAAGCAAAGAGTGCATCTAGGGCCCAGAAGTTGGTTTCTAAATATCATTCCTGATGAAAAAGAATTAGCATCCTTGGAAAAATGAATGATTGTGGGGCTGGTGCCACAAATGGTAAGATAAGCATAGAACATCTGGTGTCACAGCTAAGGTGCTCCCCAATGGAAAAGGAACATGTCAGAAAGACACAGGGGCAAGCCTGGGAGTCTTGTTGGACAAATGCATGGCAATTTTATCATCAAAATAAATAAGGATATTAAGAGCTTATAATTTATTATAAAGTAAAGATCCACGAGTTTATACTGCTAATAGGGATGATAGATTAGGTAGATGATATATAAATAAATGATTGATGGGTAGGTAGATATGTAGATAGGTAGGTAGGTAGATAGGTAGGTAATAGGTAGATGTAAAGGGAAAGAAAGCTCTTTTTTATCCTCATGTATCAATTTATAAAAGAATGATGGATCATAAAATTGCTATTTATCCTATCATGATAAAAACTAATTTAAGCAGGCATCATCAATAGTTGAGGGGGGGCAGTTTTGATAAGAAACAGAATATCATATAATTTCAAAGCATTTCCTTACAACATACTTATTATTGACAGAAAATTTATGTAGCAGAGAAATGGGACAAAGCTTGAACCAAATGCTCAAAGTTACCATCTCCAGTAAGGGCCACACAGAAACCGATGCAATCCGAGGAGGACAAAATGTCACTCGTGCTGTGTTCTAATGAAACACAGATCTTGAGGAAACTTTGAAGAATCTTAAATGGAGAGATATTATTTTATGGAGTTCTTCACAAATACCCATAATATGAGAGAAAAAGAAAAACTGATGAATTGTTCTACATTAAATTATATTCAACAAAAAATGACACCCAAATGCATTATAACTAGACAGGAAAATGGCTACAGAAAGGACATAATTGGAACAATTGATGGAAGTGAAACACTGACAAGTTGAAATATGGACTGTAGATGGCATTAAAATATTGTACCAGGGTTAAATTTCCTGAGTTTACTAGCTGAACTATGGCTATGTAGGAGACTACTTGTTCTGAGGAAATACACACTGAAATATTATGGGGTA
Organism: Ovis canadensis; assembly: GCF_042477335.2. Classification (NCBI taxonomy): domain Eukaryota; kingdom Metazoa; phylum Chordata; class Mammalia; order Artiodactyla; family Bovidae; genus Ovis; species Ovis canadensis. The sequence continues at coordinate 28,394,685 of NC_091269.1, read as the reverse complement.
AAATGGAATGATTCATGCAACTTACCTCAAAGAGTTGAGAATTAAAATGTGTATTAAGAGGGAGAATGATAAAGAAGTGTTTGTTGTTCAGTCGCTCAGTCGTGTTTGACTCTTTATGACCCCATGGACTGCAGCATGCGAAGCCTGCCTGTCCTTCACCATCTCCTGGAGCCTGCTCAAACTCATGCCCGTTGAGTCAGTGATGCCATCCAACCATCTCATCCTCTGTCGTCCCCTTCTCCTGCTGCATACAATCTTTCCCAGTATTAGGGTCTTTTCTAATGAGTCAGCTCTTTGCATCAGGTGACCTAAGTATTAGAGCTTCAGCATCAGTCCTTCTAATTCAAGGTTGATTTCCTTTAGAATGGATTGATTTGATTTCCTTGCAGGCCAAGAGACCCTCAAGAAGTCCTCTCCTCTCCAACACAACAGATCAAAAGCATCAATTCTTTGGTGTGCAACCTTCTTTATCATCCAACTCTCACCTCCATACATGACTAGTGGAAAAACCATAGCTTTGACTATACAGACCTTTGTCAGCAAAGTATTATCTCTGCTTTTTAATATGCTGTCTAGGTTTGTCATAGCTTTGCTTCCAAGGAGCAAAAGTCTTCTAATTTCATGGCTGCTGTCACCATCTGCAGTGATTTTGGAGTCCAAGAAAATAAAGTCTGTCACTGTTTCTACTGTCTCTCCATCTATTTGCCATGAAGTGATGGGACTGGATTCCATGGTCTTAGTTTTCTGAATGTTGAGTTTTAAGCCAGTTTTTTCACCTTCATCAATTCATCAGAATTTTTCATTTTAAATATGTATGTATAAAGATGTGCAGCAATGTATTAAAAATTAGCTAAATTGGATAAAGAATATACAGGATACTGTGTACTGTTCTTGATTTTTTTTCTGGAAATTTTAAATTATTTCCAGGTAAAAGATTTTTAAAATATCTTTGAAATAGATTTGTCAGATCAAAGAAGAAGGCAAATTATGTCCATTTCCCTGCTAGAATTCAGGAGCAGGCAAGATTGTAAAATTAAATGGCCATATGGACTTTCTAGGGAAGAACAAGTAGCTAATTTGGGAGATATCTGTGATCTCTCTTGAAAACAGACTCAGTATACATTCTGTGTGCCTGGGAGTGTTTGAGAAGAGGAAGAGGAAGATTCTCAATGGAAAGAGACATAGATCTTAGACTAGAAGATAATCATCCCAGCAGATATTTGATTGGCCAGGTGTATGAAGGACCAAATCCACCTCCTCCCCTCACCCCACCTCTTCACCACCTCCAAAACTACCCTATCCCTGACAAACACAAGCCCTCCAAATCTACTGAGATTACAGTCAGCCTTCTCCACAGGGGCCTCAGTATAAAACTGAAGTTGAATGTTGGATGTGTCTAAAAGAATTCCCAAGTTTTTACAGTTGGTGAGATATATTTATACTTAACAACTAACATCCACCTCTTATCTTGACTCTGAAAACATGTATTTTAATAGCCTGAGTGATTTTTTTAAGCTAGATATAAGCATCCTCAACTTCTTCCTTCAAAGGGAGAATGTCTGCTGAAATTAGATCTGATTTCAGATTAGACCTAAAAAAAAATCAGTACATATCAAAATACATCCATCCTGACAACAACCAAAAAGCAATTATGTTCACATTTAACTTCAGCTTATTTGATACATGCAAGAACTACAAGAAAAATTCTCTGGCCAGCAAAGCCACTATCGGCTGGACCGCTCATTTCCAAAATCCAATAGTGCCACATGATGCCTCTTGCGAACAGAATTTCTATTTCCTCTGCCTCTTAAAATGATCTTGAGGCCAGGAAATTTCCTATGAGACAGTATAAAACAACTGCTCTGCCTGAGTCTCAGAGTAATGATGCCTTCTCATTCCCAGCTTCTGTGCCACCTCTGCTCATCACTCAAGAAGAAGTGGAAGGCTTGACAGATGCAAAGCAGTTATTCTTCTCTGCTGTTCTCCTTCCAGTGATGCTCATGGGATGCCCTGAGGGGAGACCCTGAAAGTGATTTAATGTCCTCTGCAAGACAAGGGCTTCTGCAGCATCCATAGTGAGGCTGCTACCATAACCAGGGTTACAAATTACTAACTGTCCAGTCTCAAAAGTTCATGCTTCCAAACTACTACCATCCTGATTAAAATGCCAGAATCTTTCTTTTTTGTTTATTGTTTTATAGCTTAGTAAATCACTTCTCTACATAATTACATTTTAAACTCATGCTGTAATGTCCTCGTTAGAAAATTGTTCTTGTTTAGTCACTGTCATATTTGTGTGTGTGTGTGTGTGTGTGTGTGTGTGTGTGATCCCATGGACTGTAGCCCACCAGGCTCCTTTGTCCATGGGGTTTCCCAGGCAAACATACTGGGGTGGGTTGCCATTTCCTTCTCCAAGGGATCTTCCTGACTCAGGGATTGGATCTGTGTCTCCTGCATTGACGGGTGGATTCTTTACCACTGAGCCCCATTAGAAAATATATTGGCCAAAATCCATGACTGGTAACCAGTGGAAAGAAACTTAAAATGTGACCTTCGTGTGCCCTGTCTAATATTGCTTCTCCTCAACCTAAATTTATATATGTTTTTAAAAAATTTTATTGGAATATAGTTGATTTATAATATTGTGTTAGTTTCAGGTGTACAGCAAAGTGGATTTATGTCATATATCCACTCATTTTTAGATTCTTTTCCTATGTAGATTATTATACAGTATTGGGAAGAGTTCCTTATGCTACACAGTAGGTCCTTATTGGCTGTCTATTTTACATATAGTAGTGTGTATATGTCAACCCCAGTCTCCCAATTTATCCCTCTCCACTCCCATTCACCCCCAGAAACCATAAGTTTGTTTCTACACCTGGAACCTGTGTCTGTTTTGTAAATAGGTTCCACATATAAGTGATATCATATGATATTCGTCTTTCTCTGTCTGGCTTACTTCACTCAGTACAACAAGACAATTGCTAGGTCCATCCATATTGCTGCAGATGTCATTATTTTGTTATTTTTCATGGCTGAGTAATATTTCATTGTATGTATGTACTACATCTTTATCCATTCTTCTGTGGAGGGACATTTAGGTTGCTTCTATGTCCTGGCTGTTGTAAATAGTACTTCAGTGAACATGGGGATGAATCTATACTTCTGAATTATGTTTTTCTCCAGATATACACCCAGGACTGGGATAGCTGAATCATATAGTAGCTCTATTTTTAGCCTTTGAAGTGACTTAGCAGCAGCAGCAGCAAGGAACCTCCATACTGTTCTCCATAGTAGCTGTACCAATTTGCATTGCCACAAACCCTGCATATCCGTCCAGCACTTATTGTTTGTTGATTTTTTGATGATGGCCCTTCTGACCAGTGTGAAGTGGTACCTCATTTGTAGTTTGGGTTTGAATTTCTCTAATAATTAGTGGTATTGAGCATCTTTTCACATGCTTTTGGGCCATCTGTATGTCTCCTTTGGATAGATGTCTACTTAGATCTGCCTCTATTTTTTATCATGTTGTTTCCTTTTTTGTCATTGAGCTGAAGAGTCATTTACATATTTTGGAGATTAATTCCTTGTCAGTCACTTCGTTTGTAAATATTTTCAATGTAAATAGGTTAAATGCTCTGACCAAAGGACATAAATTGGCTGAATGGATACAAAAGCAAGACCTGTATATATACCATCTACAAGAGACCCACTTCATATCTAGGGACACATATAGACTGAAAGTGAAGGAAGAGAAAAAGATACTCCATGCCAAGAAATCAAAAGAAAACAATTACAAGAGTCAGGAAGGATACCACATAATGATCAAAGGATTAATCCAATGAGATATAACAGTTGTAAATAGATATGCGCCCAACATAGGAACATCTCAATATATAAGGCAAATGCTACCAGCCATAAAAAGAGAAACTGACAGTAACATAATTCTCAACCCAAATTTAAATGCATGGTGTGATCTTTAATTTCATGTATTGATTTAATCGGGATTTGGGGTACTCAGATAATTGGTCAGACATTGTCTTAAGTGTATCTTTGAGGGTGTTTTGTGATGGATTTAGTATTTAAATGACTAAAGTAAATTGCTCACCTTTAGGTGGGCAGGCCCATCCACTCCAGTATTCTTGCCAGGCAAATCCCACAGACAAAGGGACCTAGTGGGCTATAGTCTATGTCAAGATGTGAATACATCTCCCAGACAAGGGGAGATTCCTCCTATTGTTGTTTTATTATTGTTTTTGAGCTTGGTCATTGTTTTTTTCCCTCAACTGAACTCAACTGAAACTTCAGCTATTCCTGGTCTCTTTGCCAGCCTTTGGTCTTAAATTACCCTACTGACTCCCAGTCCTCAAGCTTTTGGGCTTGGAGTAGATTGTATACCATCAACTCTCCTGGGTCTCCAGCTTGCTATCTTGCTCTGTAGCTCTTGTGACTTGTTAGCTTTCATAATTACATGAGCTAATTCCTTATTAAATCATAAGAAATATATATAAATCCCTTGATCATTACGTGGTATCCTTCCTGTCTCTCATAATTGTTTTCTTTTGATTTCCATTGGCATGGAGTACCTTTTTCTCTTCCTTCACTTTCAATCTATATGTGTCCCTAGGTATGAAGTGGCTCTCTTATAGATGGCATATATACAGGTCTTGCTTTTGTATCCATTCAGCCAATTTATGTTCTTTGGTTGGAGCATCTTTGGTTGGAGAAGACTCTTGAGAGTCTCTTGGACTGCAAGGAAATCAAACCAGTACACTAAAGGAAATCAACTCTGAATATTCATTGGAAGGACTGATGCTACAACTGAAGTCCAAATACTTTGGCCACCTGATGCGAAGAGCTGACTCATTAGAAAAGACCTCGATGTTGGGAAAGATTGAAAGCAGGAGAAGGGGACAACAGAGGAAGAGATGGTTGGATGGCATCACCAACTCAATGGACATGAGTTTGAGCAGGATCTGGGAGATGATGAAGGATAGGAAAGCCTGGTATGTCATGGTCCATGGGGTCGCAAAAAGAGTAGGATCCGACTGAGCGACTGAAAAACCACAATAATCAATATAGATATACATATCCTATGGGTTCTTTTCTGTGGAGAACCCTAACAGACATAGGATTAGTTTGGAAAGTTTTAACAAATTTGATAGAGTTCGCTGTTTGGAGGTTGCAGTCCATTATCTGTGGCCTTCTCTGTTTTTTTTTTAACTTGTGAGGAATTGCTGGCTTACTCTCTCTTGCCAATGAGAGAGAGGTCACTGTGCTTTATGTCATGTTCTGAACACTGGGACTCCATCTAGAGCCAACTGCTTGGTTATCTTAGAGAAGGATGACCTCCAAAATGCTCTGGTTTGCTTCTGATTTCTTGGGTTATGCATTTGTAGTAGCCTAACAGAATTCACATCTATTGGAAGTATTGAGAAGATGTAACTACCAGCTGACCCACAGGCTGGATGCCAGCAATCAGAGGCTCTTCATCCCCTGACCTGTGCTTGAAATGTATGTTCTGCCCATGATACTCCTGGCTTGAGCTGTTTCAAGGATGTAACCTTGATAGAGTAATGTGTGTTGACACCTTCTGGACTGAATACATGATTGAACCCAATTAGTTCAGTTCAGTGGCTCAGTCGTGTCTGACTCTTTGCAACCCCATGAATCGCAGCACGCCACGCCTCCCTGTCCATCACCATCTCCCAGAGTTCACTCAGATTCATGTCCATCGAGTCAGTGATGCCATCCAGCCATCTCATCCTCTGTCATCCCCTTCTCCTCCTGCCCCAAATCCCTCCCAACATCAAAGTATTTTCCAATGAGTCAACTCTTCGCATGAGGTGACCAAAGTACTGGAGTTTCAGCTTTAGCATCATTCCTTCCAAAGAAATCCCAGGGCTGATCTCCTTCAGAATGGATTGGTTGGATCTCCTTGCAGTCCAAGGAACTCTCAAGAGTCTTCTCCAACACCACAATTCAAAAGCATCAATTCTTTGGCTCTCAGCCTTCTTCACAGTCCAACTCTCATATCCATACATGACCACAGGAAAAACCATAGCTTTGACTAGACGGACCTTAGTCAGCAAAGTAATGTCTCTACTTTTGAATATACTATCTAGGTTGGTCATAACTTTTCTTCCAAGGAGTAAGCGTCTTTTAATTTCATGGCTGCAGTCACCATCTGCAGTGATTTTGGAGCCCCAAAAAAATAAAGTCTGACACTGTTTCCACTGTTTCCCCATCTATTTCCCATGAAATGAGACCGGATGCCATGATCTTTGTTTTCTGAATGTTGAGCTTTAAGCCAACTTTTTCGCTCTCCTCTTTCACTTTCATCAAGAGGCTTTTTAGCTCCTCTTCACTTTCTGCCATAAGGGTGGTGTCATCTGCATATCTGAGGTTATTGATATTTCTCCTGGCAATCTTGATTCCAGCTTGTGTTTCTTCCAGTCCAGCGTTTCTCCTGATGTACTCTGCATAGAAGTTAAATAAGCAGGGGGACAATATACAGCCTTGACCTTTTCCTATTTGGAGCCAGTCTGTTGTTCCATGTCCAGTGAGTCAACTCTTACTGTTGCTTCCTGACCTGCATACAGATTTCTCAAGAGGCAGGTCAGGTAGTCTGGTATTCCCATCTCTTTCAGAATTTTCCACAGTGTATTGTGATCCACACAGGCAAAGGCTTTGGCATAGTCAATAAAGCAGAAATAGATGTTTTTCTAGACTCTCTTGCATTTTCCATGATCCAGCAGATGCTGGCAATTTGATCTCTGGTTCTCTGCCTTTTCTAAAAGCACCTTGAACATCAGGAGGTTCACAGTTCACATATTGCTGAAGTCTGGCTTGGAGAACTTTGAGCATTACTTTACTAGCATGTGAGATGATTGCAATTGTGTGGTAGTTTGAGCATTCTTTGGCATTGCCTTTCTTTGGAATTGGAATGAAAACTGACCTTTTCCAGTCCTGTGTCTATAAACGTTTAAGATTCTGGTGGGAAAGTATAGAGATCTGGGACTGGAATGCAAAAGTAGGAAGTCAAGAAACACCTGGAGTAACAGGCAAATTTGGCCTTGGAATGTGGAATGAAGCAGGGCAAAGACTAATAGAGTTTTGCCAAGAAAATGCACTTGTGATAGCAAACACCCTCTTCCAACAACACAGAGAAGACTCTACACATGGACATCACCAGATGGTCAACACTGAAATTTGATTATATTCTTTGCAGCCAAAGATGGAGAAGCTCTATACAGTCAACAAAAACAAGACCAGGAGCTGACTGTGGCTCAGATCATGAACTCCTTATTACCAAATTCAGACTTAAATTGAAGAAAGTAGGGAAAACCACTAGACCATTTAGGTATGACCTAAATCAAATCCCTTATAATTATATAGTGGAAGTGAGAAATAGATTTAAGGGCCTAGATCTGATAGATAGAGTGCCTGATGAACTATGGAATGAGGTTCGTGACATTGTACAGGAGAGAGGGATCAAGACCATCCCCATGGAAATGAAATGCAAAAAAGCAAAATGGCTGTCTGGGGAGGCCTTACAAATAGCTGTGAAAAGAAGAGAGGCGAAAAGCAAAGGAGAAAAGGAAAGATATAGGCATCTGAATGCAGAGTTCCAAAGAATAGCAAGAAGAGATAAGAAAGCCTTCTTCAGCAATCAATGCAAAGAAATAGAGGAAAACAACAGAACGGGAAAGACTAGAGATCTCTTCAAGAAAATCAGAGATACCAAGGGAACATCTCATGCAAAGATGGGCTCGATAAAGGACAGATGGTATGGACCTAAATGGTATGGACCTAAATGGTAAATGGTATGGACCTAACAGAAGCAGAAGATATTAAGAAGAGGTGGCAAGAATACAAGGAAGAACTGTACAAAGAGATCTTCAAGACCCAGATAATCATGATGATGTGATCACTAATCTAGAGCCAGACATCTTGGAAAGTGAAGTCAAGTGGGCCTTAGAAAGCATCACTACGAACAAAGCTAGTGGAAGTGATGTAATTCCAGTTGAGCTATTTCAAATCCTGAAAGATGATGCTGTGAAAGTGCTATACTCAATAGGCCAGCAAATTTGGAAAACTCAGCAGTGGCCACAGGACTGGAAAAGATCTGTTTTCATTCCAATCCCAAAGAAAGGCAATGCCAAAGAATGCTCAAACTACTGCACAATTGCACTCATCTTACGTGCTAGTAAAGTAAGGCTCAAAGTTCTCCAAGCCAGGCTTCAGCAATACGTGAATTGTGAACTCCCTGATGTTCAAGGTGGTTTTAGAAAAGGCAGAGAACCAGAGATCAAATTGCCAACATCTGCTGGATCATGGAAAAAGCAAGAGAGTTCTAGAAAAACATCTATTTCTGCTTTATTGACTATGCCAAAGCCTTTGCCTGTGTGGATCACAATACACTGTGGAAAATTCTGAAAGAGATGGGAATACCAGACCACCTGACGTGCCTCTTGAGAAATCTGTATGCAGGTCAGGAAGCAACAGTAAGAACTGGACATGGAACAACAGACTGGCTCCAAATAGGAAAAGGAGTACGTCAAGGCTGTATATTGTCCCCCTGCTTATTTAACTTCTATGCAGAGTACATCAGGAGAAATGCTGGACTGGAAGAAACACAAGCTGGAATCAAGATTGCCAGGAGAAATATCAATAACCTCAGATATGCAGATGACACCACCCTTATGGCAGAAAGTGAAGAGGAGCTAAAAAGCCTCTTGATGAAAGTGAAAGAGGAGAGTGAAAAAGTTGGCTTTTCATGGGAAATAGATGGGGAAACAGTGGAAACACTGTCAGACTTTATTTTTTGGGCTCCAAAATCACTGCAGATGGTGACTGCAGCCATGAAATTAAAAGACGCTTACTCCTTGGAAGAAAAGTTATGACCAACCTAGATAGTATATTCAAAAGCAGAGACATTACTTTGCCGACTAAGGTCTGTCTAGTCAAGGCTATGGTTTTTCCTGTGGTCATGTATGGATGTGAGAGTTGGACTTGAAGAAGGCTGAGTGCTGAAGAATTGATGCTTTTGAACTGTGGTGTTGGAGAAGACTCTTGAGAGTTCCTTGGACTGCAAGGAGATCCAACCAATCCATTCTGAAGGAGATCAGCCCTGGGATTTCTTTGGAAGGAATGATGCTAAAGCTGAAACTCCAGTACTTTGGTCACCTCATGCGAAGAGTTGACTCATTGGAAAAGACTCTGATGCTGGGAGGGATTGGGGGTAGGAGGAGAAGGGGATGACAGAGGATGAGATGGCTGGATGGCATCATGGACTCAGTGGACGTGAGTCTGAGTGAACTCCTGGAGATGGTAATGAACAGGGAGGCCTGGCGTGCTACGATTCGTGGGGTCACAAAGAGTCAGACACGACTGAGCAACTGTACTGAACTGAACTAAGACAAACATCATACGTGTAACTTCCCTTGCTTGTTATACCTTCCACCTACCAGCCTAGAGTTGTCTGCCTCTCTCCTTGCCCTCTATGCACGGAAGCCAGTTTGCAAACCAAGAAGGTCACCTTGTAAATTTATTTGCTTTTACCCATTAATATTTCCTTCAGGATGGAAACACCCAGATACTACATAGGGCTACAGAGCCTGAGAAACTGAAGTTCTGACACCAACCCCCTCCACTTATCAGCTGTGTGAACTTGGTACATTTCTCTAATTGAGATTTAGTTTCCTCATATGTGTTATAGTGATCAATAATTCACAGAATTATTGCAAAAGCTAAATGGAACAACTGGGATAAAATGCCTGGCATCTTAAGCAAACAATGAACATTAGTTTCTTTCCTTTCTCTATAGTACTTTTGGCCAAGTTTAGGGTAACTTCATTAATAAATATTATTTTAAGTCACTAAGTTTTGGGAGGTCTTCCCTCATAGTTCAGTTGGTAGAGAATCCACCTACAATGCGGGAGACCCCGGTTCACCTCCTTGGTCAGGAAGATCCCCTGGAGAAGGGATAGGCTACCCACTCCAGTATTCTCAGACTTCCCTTGTGGCTCAACTGGTAAAGAATCCACCTGCAATGCAGAAGACCTGGGTTCAATCCCTGGGTTGAGAAGATCCCCTGGAGAAGGGAAAGGGTTACCTACTCTAGTATTCTGGCCTGGAGAATTCCATGGACCATATAGTCCATGGGGTTGCAGAGTCAGACACAACTGAGCAACTTTCACTTTCAAGTTTTGGGATGGATTGTAATGCATCAGAAGATAATCATCTTTTCTGTTTTTTATCCTCTCTGATATAATCATTAAAAAAAAAAAACATTAAAAGTAATGATCAGTTTCCCACTTCCATCACTCTTCAAACTCCACATGAAGAATTTCTTCCCAGCACATCTGTAAGTAGAGCTTACCGAAGGCTGTAGGCCCAGTTTTGAGCCTAAATGATAGCATAAGCCCTAGAATAGTTACACAAATGGCCAGCATTGATTCAGACTTAACACTGGTCTTCCCCTCATTCAGGACCTTTGCTTCTTCAAGCTCCTAGTTTGCACCCTGAAACTGATCCTTGATTGAATCAGTTTAATTTCCTAAATACCTACCTATGCTAAGAACTGTGCCCGAGAGGTAGAGGCACAAAGGGGATTAGGACACGGCCTTGCTCTTGAGAAGGAGCAGTGTCAGCAGAGTGAAGTAAACAAGAAAGTATCATCTAGTAGAAGGCAGTATCTAACTGAAAGCTCAGTTCTTTACTAACACATATTTGCCTGGTTGCCTGAGACTGCCCAGCATCTCAGCAAACAAAGCTCTACTATTTTGGTGAATCTACAGTTTGACTTATTCAAGTTGCTGATCTGCCTGCTTGAGCCTCCTTGCTCTTGCATGGTTAGAGTCACAAACTGCCCGCTTGTCCCTGCTTATATAGAGGCCCGAGGTCCTTTGGCTAAGGTAATTAGCACATCTACTCCCCTCCTTAATGTGTTTTTGTTTATCTCAGACCTACCTCTGGATTCACATTCCTGTCAACCACCCCCGACCCCATCCCTGCCCCTGCTCTGTGGTATGACCCAACTCTTATGTCTACCTGGGTATCTGATGACACCGTTCACTGACAACTGGGTCCTGTCCTATTATGTCTTCTCTTGGTGTTACTCGTCAGTATGGGCTGTGGACTTTCCACCACTAACCTATTCAGTGATCTTGACTAGTTACCATCTTCTTGCTATTTTCTGTACTCTATCCCATTGCTTTCCTTGCTTTAATCACCTTTGCATGTGTGAGTGCATGCTCAGTCGCTTAGTTGTGTGATTCTTTGCAACCCCCTGGACTGCAGCCCACCAGGCTCCTCTGACCATGGCATTTTTCCAGCAAGAATACTGAAGTGGGTTGCCATTTCTTCTTCTGGATGATCTTCCTGACCCAGGGATTGAACCTATGTCTCCCAAATTGGCAGGTGGATTCTTTACCACTGAACCACCTGGGAAACCATTAAACACCCTCTGTATCTGCTTGCATGCTCAGTCGTGTCCAACTCTTTGTGACCCCATGGACTGTAGTCTGCCAAGCTCCTCTGTCTATGGGATACTCCAGGCAAGAATACTGGAATAATGTGTCTTACCTATCTCATAATGAATATAATTATTGTAAATGTCCAAACTAGAAATTTTAAACCCAACATTAATCAGAAAAGAATAACTGAATCAGCCTATATTGGTCAAAATCACTCTTTAGGCTGTTACTTATAAGAGAACAAATAATTTTAATTGAGAAGAGAACATTTTAAAAGATTCTTAATAACAAGAAGTTTGATGCAGGAGAGTCATCAACTTTCAATGACACATTCCTTTGGAAATATTTTAAAGAATAACTAGTAGGTGGGGAGAGTCTAGAACTGGGTTCCATGTTCCTGCTACCTTTCACCCTTGTGGTGAAACTCTGGAATGAGTTGTTAACTCACTGCCTCAGAATCTCAGGCCTCATCCTTCCCCTCCTCTGGGCAGCCTGATTAAGACAAAGGCAGGTAACAAAGCCCAGGCAACTAGCTGAGTGTCTCCTACTGGGGCAAGCAACCAACAAAAATAAAAAGATCCAACAACTGATGAAAACTGGGACACTGAAACCCCCTGCAGAACTTGGACTGTTCAGCTGGGGATCACTGTGCCCTGGAAACTCCACCATCAATTATCCTCACCCTGCGTAACCTCATTTTTCTCCTAGTAGCCTATATAAATAAAGTAAAATCTTCCCTGAAGGCAAGACTAATGGCTACCCATTAACATGAAACTGTTTGTCCTACACAAATAGTGGACAGAGTATCTATAATTCCACAGGAAATGACCGATACTTTCTAAACAACTGAGGTGCTAGTAAGATCATTATGGGACTGCACTTAATAACTGTAAATGTTAAATGTAGCCCAGGCTCCCTTGAAACCAATTTGAACTTGCAAGGAAAATAATGTCAGGATTGGAAGTGATCGGTGCATATCATGCATAACTTCTGTGGATAGATGAATAAAATATTTGCCAGGGCTTGGGCACTAGCTAGATATGAGGCACAAGAGGGAAAAAAAATACTGTAGTGCTACTGGTAGAAATAGGAGCCGGTATTGCTGGGAAGATGGCAAATTTTGTTTCTGTTGTTCAGTTTCTCAGTCGGATCCGACTCTTTTCAACCCCATGGACTGCAGCACGCCAGGCTTTCCTTATCCTTCACCATCTCCCAGAGCTTGCTCAAGCTCATGTCCATCGAGTCGGTGATGCCGTCCAACTATCTCATCCTCTGTCGTCCCCTTCTCCTCCTGCTCTCAATCTTTCCCAGCATCAGGGTCTTTTCTAATGAGTCAGCTCTTCACATCAGGTGGCCAAAGTATTGGCCACTTCAACATCAGTCTTTCCAAGGAGCAAGTGTCTTTTAATTTGATGGCTGCAGTCACCATCCATAGTGATTCTGGAGCCCAAGAAAATAAAGTCTGTCACTATTTCCATTGTTTCCCCATCTATTTGCCATGAAGTGATAGGACTGGATGCCATGATCTTAATTTTTTTGAAAGTTGAGTTTAAGCCAGGTTTTCACTCTCCTCTTTCTGGAAACAACCTAGATGTCCATCAGCAGATGAATGGATAAGAAAGCTGTGGTACATATACACAATGGAGTATTACTCAGCTGTAAAAAAGAATTCATTTGAATCAGTTCTGATGAGATGGATGAACCTGGAGCCGATTATACAGAGTGAAGTAAGCCAGAAAGAAAAACACCAATACAGTATACTAACACATATATATGGAATTTAGGAAGATGGCAATGACGACCCTGTATGCAAGACAGGGAAAGAGACACAGATGTGTATAACGGACTTTTGGACTCAGAGGGAGAGGGAGAGGGTGGGATGATTTGGGAGAATGACATTCTAACATGTATACTATCATGTGAATTGAATCGCCAGTCTATGTCTGACGCAGGATGCAGCATGCTTGGGGCTGGTGCATGGGGATGACCCAGAAAGATGTTATGGGGAGGGAGGTGGGAGGGGGGTTCATGTTTGGGAATGCATGTAAGAATTAAAGATTTTAAAATTTAAAAAATAAAAAACTAAAAAAAAAAAAAAGAGTCTCTTTAGTTCCTCTTCGCTTTCTGCCATAAGGGTGGTGTCATCTGCATATCTGAAGTTATTGGAATTTCTCCCAGCAATCTGGATTCCAGCTTGTGCTTCATCCAGCCTGGTATTTTGCATGATGTACTCTGCATAAAATTTATTTTTTTTTTTAAATTTATTTATTTTTTATTTTTAGTTTTTTATTTTTTACATTTTAAAATCTTTAATTCTTACATGCATTCCCAAACATGAACCCCCCTCCCACCTCCCTCCCCATAACATCTTTCTGGGTCATCCCCATGCACCAGCCCCAAGCATGCTGCATCCTGCGTCAGACATAGACTGGCGATTCAATTCACATGATAGTATACATGTTAGAATGTCATTCTCCCAAATCATCCCACCCTCTCCCTCTCCCTCTGAGTCCAAAAGTCCGTTATACACATCTGTGTCTCTTTCCCTGTCTTGCATACAGGGTCGTCATTGCCATCTTCCTAAATTCCATATATATGTGTTAGTATACTGTATTGGTGTTTTTCTTTCTGGCTTACTTCACTCTGTATAATCGGCTCCAGGTTCATCCATCTCATCAGAACTGATTCAAATGAATTCTTTTTTACAGCTGAGTAATACTCCATTGTGTATATGTACCACAGCTTTCTTATCCATTCATCTGCTGATGGACATCTAGGTTGTTTCCATGTCCTGGCTATTATAAACAGTGCTGCGATGAACATTGGGGTACATGTGTCTCTTTCAATTCTGGTTTCCTCGGTGTGTATGCCCAGAAGTGGGATTGCTGGGTCATAAGGTAGTTCTATTTGCAATTTTTTAAGGAATCTCCACACTGTTCTCCATAGTGGCTGTACTAGTTTGCATTCCCACCAACAGTGTAGGAGGGTTCCCTTTTCTCCACACCCTCTCCAGCATTTATTGCTTGCAGATTTTTGGATCGCAGCCATTCTGACTGGTGTGAAGTGGTACCTCATTGTGGTTTTGATTTGCATTTCTCTAATAATGAGTGATGTTGAGCATCTTTTCATGTGTTTGTTAGCCATCCGTATGTCTTCTTTGGAGAAATGTCTATTTAGTTCTTTGGCCCATTTTTTGATAGGGTCGTTTATTTTTCTGGAGTTGAGCTGCAGAAGTTGCTTGTATATTTTTGAGATTAGTTGTTTGTCAGTTGCTTCATTAGCTATTATTTTCTCCCATTCAGAAGGCTGTCTTTTCACCTTGCTTATATTTTCCTTTGTTGTGCAGAAGCTTTTAATTTTAATTAGATCCCATTTGTTTATTTTTGCTTTTATTTCCAGCATTCTGGGAGGTGGATCATAGAGGATCCTGCTGTGATTTATGTCTGAGAGTGTTTTGCCTATGTTCTCCTCTAGGAGTTTTATAGTTTCTGATCTTACATTTAGATCTTTAATCCATTTTGAGTTTATTTTTGTGTGCGGTGTTAGAAAGTGATCTAGTTTCATTCTTTTACAAGTGGTTGACCAGTTTTCCCAGCACCACTTGTTAAAGAGATTGTCTTTACTCCATTGTATATTCTTGCCTCCTTTGTCAAAGATAAGGTGTCCATATGTGTGTGGATTTATCTCTGGGCTTTCTATTTTGTTCCATTGATCTATATGTCTGTCTTTGTGCCAGTACCATACTGTCTTGATGACTGTGGCTTTGTAGTAGAGCCTGAAGTCAGGCAAGTTGATTCCTCCAGTTCCATTCTTCTTTCTCAAGATTGCTTTGGCTATTCGAGGTTTTTTGTATTTCCATACAAATCTTGAAATTATTTGTTCTAGTTCTGTGAAAAATGTGGCTGGTAGCTTGATAGGGATTGCGTTGAATTTGTAAATTGCTTTGGGTAGTATACTCATTTTCACTATATTGATTCTTCCAATCCATGAACATGGTATATTTCTCCATCTATTAGTGTCCTCTTTGATTTCTTTCATCAGTGTTTTATAGTTTTCTATATATAGGTCTTTAGTTTCTTTAGGTAGATATATTCCTAAGTATTTTATTCTTTTTGTTGCAATGGTGAATGGAATTGTTTCCTTAATTTCTTTTTCTACTTTCTCATTATTAGTGTATAGGAATGCAAGGGATTTCTGTGTGTTGATTTTATATCCTGCAACTTTACTATATTCATTGATGAGCTCTAGTAATTTTCTGGTGGAGTCTTTAGGGTTTTCCATGTAGAGGATCATGTCATCTGCAAACAGTGAGAGTTTTACTTCTTCTTTTCCAATGTGGATTCCTTTTATTTCTTTTTCTGCTCTGATTGCTGTGGCCAAAACTTCCAGAACTATGTTGAATAGTAGCGGTGAAAGTGGACACCCTTGTCTTGTTCCTGACTTTAGGGGAAATGCTTTCAATTTTTCACCATTGAGGATAATGTTTGCTGTGGGTTTGTCATAGATAGCTTTTATTATGTTGAGGTACGTTCCTTCTATTCCTGCTTTCTGGAGAGTTTTTATCATAAATGGATGTTGAATTTTGTCAAAGGCCTTCTCTGCATCTATTGAGATAATCATATGGTTTTTATTTTTCAATTTGTTAATGTGGTGAATAAGCAGGGTGACAATATATAACCTTGATGTACTCCTTTTCCAATTTTGAACCTGTCCATTGTTCCATCTCCAGATCTAACTGTTGCTTCTTGACCTGCATACTGGCTTCTCAGGAGGCAGGCAAGGTGGCCTGGTATTCCCTCACAGCTTGTTGTGATCCAAACAGTCAAAGGCTTTAGCACAGTCAGTGAAGCAAAAGTAGATGTTTTTCTGGAACTCTCTTGCTTTTTCTATGATCCAAGGGATGTTGGCAATTTGATCTCTGGTTCCTCTGCCTTTTCTAAATCCAGGTTGAACGTCTGGAAGCTCTCTGTTCAAATACTATTGAAGCATAGCTTGGAGGATTTTGAGCATTACTTTGCTAACATGTGAAATGAGTGCAATTATGCAGTACTTTGAACCAAATTTGGTTTGCAGTATAAGCCAGATCTTAGTCGCTCTTAAAAAACTGATGAGAGTAGACCTTAATTCAAATCCATGGCCAGTGACCTTCCACAGCCTCCCCCACTATCTCCATTAGTTCCTCTGGCTCAGTTGCATACAACTGTCTCTTCCCTGCCCCTCCTGTGCCACAGAGTTGGATGTTTGTGCTTGCCTTCATCAGCTCCGAAAGAAATGCTTTAGATGGACTGATGATGTGGGTTTCACAGGAAGGCAGGAAACTGGCCATCACTGTGGCTCCACGTCCACCAACTTTCTCTTTCTCTGTTATCACACATCCTTCCCTCCTGAAGCATCTGAGGAGCTGTCTCATTACTATATGCTCTACACACTCCTAGATGTCTCTTCTTTTACACCAAGTAATCAACAAGGAGATTTTACAAATATATATACTTCCTTCACTGAAATATATAGTGGTGTAATCTTTTTCTTCACCCTATTGAACTATATATATATATATATATATATATATATATATATATATATATACACATATATATATATGTGTGTGTGTATTTCCTTCATCTTTGGACTGTGTTGAAATTCCAATTATATTCTAAATTTTCTCTTCTTTACTACTGCTGCTGCCATTAGTAGTAATACTAGTATTTCTCCTACTCAATTAACATTGATAACAGCTTTATTGAGATATGGTGAAAGTGTTAGTTGCTCAGTTGTGTCTGACTTTTTGCAACCCTATGATCTATAGCCATTTCCTTTTCCAAGGGATCTTCCCCATCCAGGGATCAAACCCTCATCTCCTGCACTGCAGGCAGATTCTTTACCACTGAGCCACCAGGGAAGCCCCAGTGAGAGTCCCTTGGACTGCAAGGAGATCCAACCAGTCCATTCTGAAGGAGATCAGCCCTGGGATTTCTTTGGAAGGAATGATGCTAAAGCTGAAACTCCAGTACTTTGGCCACCTCATGTGAAGAGTTGACTCATTGGAAAAGACTCTGATGCTGGGAGGGATTGGGGGCTGGAGGAGAAGGGGACAACAGAGGATGAGATGGCTGGATGGCATCACCGACTCGATGGACGTGAGTCTGAGTGAACTCTGGGAGCTGGTGATGGACAGGGAGGCCTGGTGTGCTGCGATTCATGGGGTCACAAAGAGTTGGACACGACTGAGCGACTGAACTGAACTGAACTGATGGTCTATAGCACACCAGACTCCTCTGTCCATGGGATTCTCCAGGCAAGAATACTGGATTGCCATTTTCTTCTCCAGAGAATCTTCCCAACCTAGGGATTGAATCCAGGTCTCCTGCTTTTCAGGCAGATTCTTCACCATCCGAGTCACCAAGAAAGCTCTTATTGAGGTATAACTATACATAAATAACTGCACATACTTAATCTGTACAGTTTGATGAATTTGGATATATGCAAGTACCCATGATCCCATCACCACAATCAGGCAATAGATGTATCTCATCACCTCCCAAAGTTTCCTTGTGTTCTTTTGTATTTGTTTGCTTTGTGATAAGAACACCTAACCTGAGATCTGCCCTCCTAACAAAATTTTAAGTGTACACTTCAGTGTGTTGTTGGGCCTCCCTCGTGACTCCCTGTTAAAGAGTCCACCTGCCAGTGTAGGATACTAGGATTCGATCTCTGGGTTGGGAAGATCTCCTGGATAAGGAAATGGCAACCCACTCCAATATTCTTTCCTGGGAAATCTCATGGACAGAGGATCCTGGCGGGCTATAGTCCACAGGGTTGCAAAAGAGACAGACACGACTTAGTGACTAAACAACAACTGTATTGTTAACTACAGACATTGTATTGTAGGGCAAATCTCTGGAACAAATCATCTAGCACAACTATAACTTTATACTTATTTGAATAATAACTAACTTCGTATTTCCACTCAACCCATGACAACACTGTAATATTCTCTGTTTCTAATAGTTTGACCATTTCACATACCTCAGGTCAGTGGAATCATCCAGTGTTTATCCTTCTGTGACTGATTTCACTTAGCATAAGGTCTTCTAGGATCATCCTTGTTGTCAAAAATGGCAGAATTGTCAGGGAGTTGCAAATCAGAGCTACAATGAGATATCACCTCAGATCTGTTAGCATGACTATGATTTTTTTAAAGATAAGTATTGGAAAGATTGTGGAGAAATTAAAGCCTTTGTACATTGTTGGTAAGAGTGTAAATTGATCCCACTGCTGGGCATAACACCAAGGAAACCGGAATTGAAAGAGACACGTGTACCCCAATGTTCACCACAGGACTGTTTAGAATAGCCAGGACATGGAAACAACCTAGATGTCCATCAGCAGATGAATGGATAAGAAAGCTGTGGTACATATGCACAATGGAGTATTACTCAGCCATTAAAAAGAATACATTTGAATCAGTTCTAATGAGGTGGATGAAACTGGAGCCTATTATACAGAGTGAAGTAAGTCAGAAAGAAAAACACCAATACAGTATACTAACACATATATATGGAATTTAGAAAGATGGTAATGATAACCCTCTATGTGAGACAGCAAAAGAGACACAGATGTATAGAACGGACTTTTAGACTCTGTGAGAGTGGGAGAGGGTGGGATGATTTGGGAGAATGGCATTGAAACATGTATACTATCAGGTAAGAAATGAATCGCCAGTCTATGTTCAATACAGGATACAGGATGCTTGGGGCTGGTGCACGGGGATGATCCAGAGAGATGATATGGGGTGGGAGGTGGGAGGGGGGTTCAGGATTGGGAACTCATGTCCACCCGTGGCTGATTCATGTCAATTTATGGCAAAACCAATACAGTATTGTAAAGCAAAATAAAGTAAAAATAAAAATTTAAAAATAAATAAATAAATAAAACCAGCTTGACCATCAGGGGAAAAAAATCAATAATAATAATTATATACCAAAGCAACATCAGGATTGAGAATTGACCACTGACATATATATCTCTTCCTATACTTACCTTGCTAAACTCAATGTATCTGACACAGTCTGATCAATAGAAATGTGTAGATTGCCAAATGAAAAAAAGAAAAGAATGTAAATTGGTGCAGCCACATAAAATTTCCTCAAAAAATTAGAAATAGACCTACAATATTATCCAGCAATCCCATTTCAGGTTATATACTGAACAAAACTGAAATTAGAATCTTTAACAGTTATATATACTCTCATGTTTATTGCAGCTTTTTTCATAATAGCCATGATATTGAAACAAATGTTCATGCACAGATAAGTGGACAAAGAAAATGTAATACATATGTATACAATAAAATATTATTAAGCTTTAAAAGAGAAATAAATCCATTAACATTTGTACAAACATTTTGGTTTACAAAGTACTTTATAATTTCCAAACACCTTTTGCAACCTTTGTCTTATTTGCTCCTCACAAGATTTTGTGAAGGAGTAATTATTGGCTTCAAGTTATAAAGGAGGACTGAGGCTGTGTGACTTGCCCAAAATCCTAGGGTTGGTTCATGTTCAAAGTGGACAGGATATAATGGAGAACTTTTGATTCTTAAGCTTGGAATATTTCCTCTCGATAAAATCATGCTGCACCAATAAGAACATTCTGTAAATGGCTCAATGACTTTTTCAACAGATGTGAGTTTTAAGATCTGACATTTCCAAAGGAAATAAGGACAATGGGCTTTAATTTATAAAGAGAAAATGTCAGCTGAGGGAAGAGAGCATAGGAAAGCGACAGAAGGTGAGCTGGTGGGAGAAACCAGAAGTAAGAAATTTTTCATGGTTTTTAAAAAACAGTCAGTAGAGATCATCCAGGGACCATAACTTCATTGATTTAGGTACTCAGCTCAGGAAGGACCATGTATATACATAGTAAAGAACGTGTCAGAGCTCTCGATCAAAGGCTTCTGGGTCTTTCTGTTCATGCTTCAGTACCTCATTCAAAGAATCTGATTGGAATCAGTGCCCACTTTAGTTGTCTATGGACAAATAGAAGAGTCTCATAGCACCAACATGCCAGTGACCTCCCTGTCCTTCTAGAAAAGAGAAAGTGTATTAAATCTGGGGACACCCTAATTGTCTCTTATAACATATTACACAAATTAGTCCTTAAAGAACTGACAAAATGTTGTCGAGATGATATGAAGAGAAACAGAAAAACCTTGCATCATTTTTTTTTTTTGGTAGTAGTTCTCCAATTTGGGTAGAACACTGGGAATAGTGAAAAAGTAAAAGAATGTGCTGAAACTGAACAGACAGAAAGTAGTTATGACAGGTTCTCAAGATAAATAGTTTTAATTGGCTGTTGGAAGTTGACAAGAAGACACATACTTTGCTGCATTAGATATTTGTGTTGAAATATTACATACATTTATGAAAATCTTTTAGCCTCATAGTGCACTTTCAGTTGGAGTTACTATGAATAAGTAAGCTGTCCCATAGGGCCAAAATTCCTTAACACAAAATTGCTGTCTCTAGTGTGGCCCTTCAAACTTTACTGCATTGGTATTGGGTCTTTTTTGCTAACCAGGGAAGGTGGATCATGGCCAAAATAACTTTCATTCATAGAGCAGTGGTAGTAATCACAGCAGAAGATATCTGTTATGTTTACTCCAATGACAACTGTTTGCATTTAGTATAAATACCCTCCCTTCAAACTGGCTTCATTGGAAAAAATTATCTTGGAATTTTAAGTTGTCTTCTCTTGCCAAGTCTAGAAGTTCTGTCCTTTTATCCCCCCCACCCAAAAAAAGTTATATTTTCCTAGATTGAAAAGCATTCTATTATCTGAAGGGGAAAGGATGTCCTGGAAAGGAGCAGAATGAGAACTCCTTCTTGGGTTACTGAGAGAATGGCCATAATTGAGATTTGAGGCTTCACCCTGAAAAAAAACACCACTGAAGAAACAGCATATTCCAGTGGTAAAAAGTACTAAACTAGAAACTAAGAACTGGTAAACATTTCTTTTTCTTATTATTCTAGAGCTCAGAAATGGTCAGAAATTCTTAGACATCTAATTTTCTCCCTTATTGCCTCCCTGTTACATTTAATGACAAAAATAACTGATGATGGGTTACAGCCATGGTATGCTCTACAGGCACAGGTAGTGTTGATGTTAGAAGCTTCTTCAAGAGTAGAGCATTTTAGAAAAAAAAAGATTCTTGTACTCTATTTCAGAAAGTTTCAATGGAATTAGCAAAACTATTTTCAACATTCATAGTTTCTGAACTCCAAGATCTAGAGGGCTTTTTCTTTTTAATGTTTTTTAGGTGAGGGAGGGCAGATACCAAATGCTTTTGCTTTACCACAGTTAAAAATCAAACCATCTCGATTAATTTCCATTGACATTTTAAACTCCATGTTCTCTGGAGCAAGTCTTGAGGGTTTTTATAATTTTCTCATTTAAAATGCAAGCTATATGAATTGAGTTTAACATTTGAAAATATAAAAATGTTACTCATGAGTCTTTATATGTGTGTGTGTGTGTGTGTGTGTGTGTGTGTGTGTGTATGTGTGTGTGTGTGTGTACTGGCAACTAAAGTCTTTGAAAGTAATGTACTCTGTTCTCCCTGGAACATATATAACACATGTAACTTCTTTTAAGTTAGACGCCTAAAGAAATTAACATACACTAAAAGGAAACCCTAAGGTCTAAATTAATATTCTTCACTTGTATCTAAATACTTACCAGGGAGCCACTGAACAAAAAAAGAGTATCTTTTCTTGGCCACACGGCATGGAGAATCTGTTCCGGAACCAGGGATTGAACCTGTGCTCCCACGAGTAGAAGCGTGGAGTCTTAACTGGACCTCTAGGGAGTGTCTTCTTAAACTGAAAGAATTTTTGAGAACCAAAGTCATTAATGGTTACTACTTTAGTATTTCTCACCATATGTTTGCATTTTTATGATATTATGATATTGTCTTTAACACTGAACACAAAGTCCACTCAGCCATTATTTAGATCCATAAGTGATTAAGCTAAACTAGTCTTTTGACTTTTTATTTATTACCTAGTGGTTTTATTGGTCAAATGTTTTGGCCTGATACACATCTTCTCACCACAAGCCTTACAATCCAGTCGCTGGATTTGTGGCCGGATTTGTCAATGCCTTTTCCTTTTCCACGTGGTTGGACCGAGAGACAATTTGAAAGTTCCCTTCTTGCTTTTTTTCTTAAACCCTAGCTACAAAATGTAGGAAGGACCTCCCACAAGGTAAAGAGCATAGTAAATCCAACTAAGGAAACTATCACATTCTAACTAGGGTTAGTTATGTGTAACCATGTTTGTTATTTAATTGCTAAGTCATGTCAGGCTCCTCTGTCCATGGCATTTCCCAGGCCAGAATACTGAAGTGGGTTGCTATTCCCTTCTCCACAGGATCTTCCTGACCCAGGGATCGAACTCATGTCTCCTGCATTGGCACATGGATTCTTTACCATTGAGCTACTAGGGAAGCCTGTATAATTATATCCTTAAGATACAGTTAATTCCTTTGAGAACAGAAACTATGACTTATTTACTTCTGTTTAGCACTGAATGCATGCAAATATTCAAAGCCTATTTACAGAATTAAATAAATGAATGAATTAATAGATGACTAAATGAATCAGTCAGTTATTTTCCCTTGACAGTGAATTACCCTAAACCTTCAAAGGGGATGGGATAAGAAAGAATAGGAAAGCTGTTCTTGCTTAGTCTCTAAGTCATGTCCAAATCTTTGTAACCCCATGGACTGTAGCCTGCCAGGCTCCTCTGTGGAATTTCCCAGGCAAGAATACTGGCGTGGGTTGCCATTCTTCCTCCAGGAGATCTTCCTGACCCAGGAGTTGAACCATTGTCTCTTGCATCTCCTGCACTGGCAGGCAAATTCTTTACCACTGAGTCACCTGGGAAGCCCATGGGAAAACTGGAAAGCAATCATATATTGTCATATATATAGTCATTCACCTATATTATTTCATAAGGTTCAGACATGTTCCATGACATTGACCAAAGTCACACAACTAGTACATGGTGAGATTGGGATTTAAAACTAACTCTGGCATTAAAGCCTGTGATTTTGTTACTATCCAAATAGTTCTTATTCTATATCCTGTTTTCCAATATGTGGGGATTAAGAGAGAGTAGGAAGTGAAAGTTTCTTTTTTCACCACCTAACAGGGTTCTTCTCTCATCCTAAATTTGAGAGGTTGCATTTTGGAGGACGTGAAATTAAAGCATCTTTAACACTGATTTAGAACTGGACATGGAACAATGAATTGATTTGAAATTGAGAAAAGAGTTTGTCAAGGCTGTATATTGTCACTCTGCTTAGTTAACTTATGTCCAGAGTACATCAGGAGAAATGGTGGGCTGGATAAATTACAAGCTGGAATAAAGATTGCCAGGAGAAATATCAACAACCTCAGATATGCAGATAATATCACTCTAATGACAGAAAATGAAGAGAAACTAAAGAGCCTCTTGATGAGGATGAAAGAGGAGAGTGAAAAAGCTGGTTTAAAACTCAACATTCAGAAAGTCTAAGATCATGGCATCCATTTCCATCCCTTCATGGCAAATAGAAGGGGGAAAAGAAGTAATGACAGGCTTTATTTTCTTGGGCTCCACACTCACTGTGGATGGTGACTGCTTCTTGGAAGGAAAGGAAAGACAAACCTAGACAGTGTATTTAAAAGCAGAGACATCACTTTGAAGACAAAGGTCTGTATAGACAGAGCTGTGGCTTTTCCAGTAGTCATGTATGGATGTGAGAGTTGGACCATAAAGTAGGCTAAGGACTGAAGAACTGATGCTTTTGAAATGGTGGTTGTAGAGAAGACTCTTGAGAGTCCCTTGGACAGCAAGATCAAACTAGTCAATTCTAAAGGAAATCAACCCTGAATAGTCATTTCAAGGACTGATGCTGAAGTTGATGCTCCAATGCTTTGGCCACCTGATGTGAAGTGCCAACTCACTGGAAAAGACCCTGATGCTAGGAAGGATTGAGGGCAGGAGAAGAGGGAGGTAGAGGACGAGATGGTTGGATGCCATTGTCAACACAAAGGATATGCACTTGAGTAAACTCCAGGAAATAGTGAAGGACAAGGAAGCCTGGCGATCTGCAGTCTATGGGGTCACGAAGAGTCAAACACGACTTAGTAACTGAAAAACAACACTGATTTAGGGAAACCAGCAATCATGGAGAAAGAAAAGACTGGACCTACTGTGTGTTAAGGGACAAGGGGAGAAAAGTTTCAATATTCTATAAGTTTTCAATTGTTTACAGCCAACTGCCATCACCCGTATTGTGTGGTTCATCAGTGAAGCACCCCTGCCTCAATTCAGCAAATGAATCACCAAGGCCAATAGCTGTTTGACCCAAATCAGGAAATAGCATATATTCACCTTGGATAAGGATCTGAGTCACTGCATGTGTTTCTTAAAATGTAACTTCAGTCCTCTTTAGCACCAATAACCCCATGTTCTGAGAGATGTTCCTGCAGGACATATACTTTCTGCAGCATCTGCTTATCTCAGCTAATATCCTGCAAAAAAATATAAAAAAAAAAATCTTAAGGGCCTTTTTTGAAGCATTGAAGTATGGCTGATTTACAATGTTGTGTTACTTTCTGCTGTACAGCCCAGTGATTATTTTCATATTATTTTCCATTATAATTTATCACAAGATATTAAATACAGTTCTCTGTGCTATATAGTAGGACCTTGTTATGTACCCATCCTATATGTACTAGTTCACATCTGGTAACCCCAGGCTCCCAGTCTTCCCCTCCCCTATCCCCTCCCCCTCTTGGTAGCCATAAATATGATCCTTACAGTCTGTGAGTCTGTTTCTACTTTGTAGATAAGTGCATTTGTATCATATAGTAGATTCTACATATAAATGACATGATATGCTATTTGTGTTTCTCTTTCTGACATATCACTTTGTTTGATCATTTTTAGTTGCACCTGGGTTGGGAAGATCCCCTGGAGAAGGAAATGGCAACCCACTCCAATACTCTTGCCTGGAAAACCCCATGGACTGAGAAGCCTGGTAGGCTACAGTCCATGGGGTCGCAAAGAGTCAGACACAACTGAGCGACTTCACGTACTCATGTTGCTGTGAATGGCATTCTTTCTTTCTTTTTATCGCTGAGTTGTATTCCACTGTATCTGTGTATCAAATCTTCTTTATTCATTCATCTCTCAATTGAAATTTAGATTGTTTCCACGTATTGACTTTTGTGAATAGTGCTGCTATGAACTTAGATATAGACATATCTTTTTGAATTATGGTTTTACCTGTATATATATCCAGAAGTGGGATTGCTGGATCATATATCAACTTTGTTTTTAGTTTCTTAGAGGTACTTCTGTACTGTTTTCCATAGTAGCTGCACAAATCTATATTTCCATGAATGATGTAGGAAGTTCACTTTTCTCTATATACTCTCCAGCATTTATTATCTGTAGACATTTTAATCATGGCCATTTTGACTGGTGTCAGGTGGTACTTCATTGCAGTTTTGAGTGAGCAAGGGTAGTGGGTCCAGTGCACTTTTATTGGTCTGAACTTGGATTTCAGAGAATCTAAGATAATCTAAAATTGTAGAGAACAATTGTTCTGTGTGTTCCTTTTTTTTTTTTTTTTTGCAAGAAGTTTTATAGCTATATTAGATTCTAAAAGTGGTTAAAGAAAACCGAAAAGGGTAAAGATTTGGGAGAAAGAAAATACAGTTTATAGTTTTAAATTTCTACTTTGTCTTATTTTCCTGCTGATAATCTATATTCTCATTTATAGTTTATGATTGGATAAAACCATGAAAATGTTCCTCATAGTTTAAAATTTCTACTTTATCTTATTTCTCTGATGATAATTTATAGTCTCATTTATATTTTATCATTTTTGCTGTAAATTCCAAACATGGGAATTTAAGCACATAAATCAGTATGTGTTTAAGTCAAAGCACTAATAACACTGCCAGTGGTTGAAAGGGAGCCTGCCAATGCGGGCTGGCAAGAGGAATCAACTCAGAGCTCAGAATTTCTCCCCAGGGGAAAGCCTCACACAGAGGACGAGAAGAAATTCCAACAGCTTCTTAATGGAAGTTCAAGTTTATGCAAGGCATGCTACCAGGCACTGCCTTAAAGACACCAAGGTCATTGCTCTTGAGGAAGCAGCTGCCATCTTAGTATAAACACGAGAACAACGATATGCAGTAGCTATACTAAGTGGAGATGTATAGCACCTCAGTAACAGAGCTGCAAGATGCAGGCACCTTGTTGTCATAAGGCAGCTGGGGGAGAGAAAAAGGTCATTTCAGTTTCACACACTGCCACTTTGCTACAACGCATCCTGTTCAAGCACTCACTCTCAGTAAAGTCCCTGGGAATCATCAATACCTCTTTTTACTGTGTTCATTTGAGCCAGTATGTTTTGTGATTCGTATATACCAATTGACATAATAAACTCTAACTACACCCAAGGAACTAATATGGCACATTACATCAAGAGCATAGCATGAAAGAGTCCCTGGTGAGATTCTGTTAAGTCACAGTGTAACAGTTTCAGTAGAGGCATTTACTTGTTTTGTGTCAAACAGCTGTATGTTAAAGCCTCTCTAAACAGATAGAACATGACAAGAATATATTAGCAGCTGCTTGCCATGTCAGTCATCCAAAGCTAATGTTACAAGATGTTGCATAGAAAAACTAGAAGGAAAATAGATTAGGTTTGTTAAAATTCAACTACACCTAGTTTGTGGATTATAATAACCTTGTCAAAACCCTTGGTATTTTGAATTGAAATTATCCCACTGTACAACCTTCCCAGATTCTAACACTAAATAAGCAAGAATAAAGATTAGTTATCTGTGCTAGTTTGCTCACAGAGCTATTACTACTAATTCATAAATCAGTAGCACAAGATGCTAATGAGGTAAGGGCCTAGATTTGACCCCACAAGAATCACTTAGTTTTACCCAAGTCCATGACTATAGAGAAAATCCCCAAGTCCTGGACAGCTTTTTTGCTGGTGGGCATCAGGGGACCAGATAGGAAAGGGCCAGTCTTTCACTACCAATAAGCAAGATTGGGAGCGGGGTGAGGCCCACGTTTTATAGAATTCACAACTGGTCACATTTAAAAATAGGATTACAACTTAATTCTTTTCACTATGCCTTGCTGCCATCTCCATTGACGGAGATGAACAGTTGCCCACATGGTGCTTCTGACAGAACAGTAGTACCATTTAGACAAGTTAGGCCTCTTTTGTATTCCTCAGAGAATGTCACAGGATGCCAGGAGCTTGGGACTAGATTGTGCTGTTAGAACATATGTAAATATCTTTTATTAATAATAATACTTTTTCTCAGGAAAAAAAGTAAGCCAAGAATAAAATCTCAGACACATGCATATATATGTACATACACAAAAATACAAATCTTTTTTTCTATGCATATATATGTCCATTTTCCACAAACAGGGTCATAGTGCACATACTATTTCATTATGTAATTGCTTTTTTCCCTTAGTGATATGTCAGAGAAATCAGCTAATTTAAGAGAGAGAATTTTCTTAATCTGCTTAATAGTATATAGTACAAAATGATTGGAAACAATTATCTTCAATGCAAGTTCCTCTTGACCTTTGGAAACCTAGAATCTGTAGACTGAGACTATAGATCTGAGACTTTGGATCAGGCAACATCCCTATCTTAACTCCCTCCTATGCCATGTCCAAACCCCTTCCTCTAACGGTGGGAAGCCATGATGCTCCTTCACTGCCAAATAATGTAAGTTTCCACTTTTAATCTAGATTTCTGCTATCTAAGGGCTTCTCTGGTGACTTAGATGGTAAAGAATCTGCCTGCAATGCAGGAGACCTGGGTTTGATCCCTGGGTCGGGAAGATCCCCTGGAAAAGAGAATGGCTACCCACTCCAGTATGCTTGCCTGGAGAATTCCATGGACAGAGGAGCCTGGTGGGCTACAGTCCAGGGGGTCACAAATAGTCAGACATGACTGACAACTGACACACACACTCTGCTATCTATGTACAATAACTTTTATATCTTTCGAAAACCATTACATTGATGGGACCTGAGGGCTCATCTCGAGCAGCATCTTCAGATTCTAGGCCATCACTGTTCAACATATTGTGAACTCAATTCCATTCTTTAGAAAACCTACTAGAAGAGAAAGGAGTAGAGAAATAGTGAGTATATGCATCACAGGAAGAAAATGCGGATATTAGATTCCGAACTTTGGCTTTATGCGTGTGTGTTTGCTTGGGTCACAAAGTAAAATGAACACAAATTTTAAAACTTGAAAACAATAATGAATCTAGCTAGAGAAGCCTTTAGAACAGCAGAATTCCAGAGTTCCCCTAGAATCTCTCTATACCTAAAAAACAAGAAAAAAAATGTAATGCATAAATTCATTAAGTCTGGAATTCCTCTGACAGCTTCAGGGCTCACAGTAGCTGGCCTCCATATTTATTAAAAGAAGCAAACTTTTGACATTTTGTTACTCCGGCTTCTGAGCCTTACAGGAAAAAATAAAATGTGTGCAGCCTGACTTATTTTAATCATAAAACTAGGCATGTTTCTAGAATAATGAATCTTCTGATTAAAGACTGCCAAGTTCAAAGACTCGTTTTGGCTGCAGGAAAGAAATTAAATGATTCAGAATTAAAGATGAAAGAACTAAAGCAGGTGAAATGTTGAAATGGCTTAAACTACTGCCCTGGTCCTTGTCTCTCACCTTCAGTGGAATTTCAACAGGAGTAGATTATCAGAGGAGACAATTTGTATTAAAACCATTAGCCCTTGTATATGTCTGTAAATTTTAAAACATGGTAAAAAGTTTCAGTTTTTACTTTTAACAGTCAATGACTATGAAGCTAAACATAGTGATATCCATAGCCAATTGTAAATGTCATAATACTCCCATTAACTCATTAACATAAGCCACAACTCAAAAATGTGGCCATCGATTGGGGTTGAATTGATCAGCTGAAGAGTTCACTTTGGGAATTAATTTGAGAGTTCTAAATCTCTGTCCTTTAAAGTGGTCTATTTCTTGTGAAAAGCATGAATAATTTTGCGTATCTGTTTAACTCAAGATCTACAACCTTTCAAACCTTCCCTAATTCCCTTGTCTTTCCTTTGTAACAATAATAACACATATTCTGAATCATAAGGTGACATGCAAATATGTTTTACACTAGACTGTTCACTATATAATATTTGATTTTTTAAACCTAGCTTCTCACGGGTAAGGAGTATTTTCATATCATAATTCTCAGATTTTCTAGGACATTACTGAGCACAAACCAGTCCCTCAACAAATATTGATTACCCAGTAAAGCAGAAAACAAGAAGGAAATCAGCATTTATTGAATAATGATGTACCAAGCCCTTGATGTGCATTATGTCATTATGAGCCCCAGGTTGTCCTGAATAGCATGGACAGTTATCCGTATCCTACAAATGAAGAAACTGAACTCAGTAATGTTTAACAATTCACAGTTCCCCCTAGGTCTCCAGAACCTGGAGATCTTCTTGCTACAGCAAGGATGGCAAACACGCACCACTTCCCTGGCAAGCAGTCTTTCCTACTGAGCCAATAGATAACCTCAGAATCTGACTCAATACAGTGTTCTGGGCAGCTTCTGTCAATTGATCATAGCTCATTCGGAGTTGAAAACAAATTGCAAATTTGAAATCAGACATATAGTCTCCAAGAAACTTTCCAACTCTGCTACCCTATACCTCCTACCTACATCCTTTAAAGAGTTTTATTATAATCATACATTTTTACAATAAAAACTTTAAATGAATAAAATAGTTTTTATTATAAAATTCATCGTAATAAATTTTAAAGGCAAAATCTTAGGTGAGTGAAAGTTAAAACTGTCATCTTGTCAAGAGTTCAACTGCTATTCTGGACCACCTGTGTACCTTCTCTCTGACTTACCTTTCCCCAACCATCTCTGCTTCCCTGTCTCTTTTCTGGCATTAACTTCGATCTGCCCTGCCGTGGTAGTTCTATCCACATATGGTTTTTGAACACATGAAAAGGTAGCTAGTTCGAACTGAAATATGCCATCAGAATAAAATACTCTAGATTTTGAAGAAGACTGGTATGAAAATGAGATCGTTAAGTATCTCATTAATAATTTTTATGTTGATCACACGTTGACATTATAATAATATTAGAATATAATTGAGTTAGAGAACATATAGTGTTGAGTTAATTTCATCTGCTCCCTTTTACTTTCTTATAATATGGTAACTAGAAAATGCAAAGAAACGTGGCTCATATTTAAGGCTTGCATTATGTTTTTGTTGGATAGCACTGTCATAAAGGCTTTCATCTTCCATCTTTGATTCTTCTGTTTTCCTTGCTTCTCTGTGGCTTCCTGTTCCATTCAAGGATAGATGGTCCTTCATCTTCCTTAGCTGTTGGCTCTTGGCTGCAGCCTTGTGTCTGGCTTTCATGTGATGAGTTCTTCCATCTTTCCTCAGTCCACAATAGCCTCCCTAAGCTATAGCTCTCTGCAGCCCACTGCTGTTGCCAGGAAATGTCTGAACTCTGAGCTAGATTTCAGTTCTAGCCAGACCTCATCGATTCCAACACTCTTAGTTTCCTGTGAGTTCTTTCAGATACATGGCAAAAGATCAGATTTTAAATGGGGAAGTGAGAAGATAGTCAAGCTCTTCCCCCTTTGACTTGGAGTACACCTTCTTTTGCAGGGCATTCAGCCATCATACAGTAGTCCGCCAGTGGCTGATTGATTAAGCAAGTGAAGTAGGTGATCCACGCTGACAATAACTTTCTAATGGTCTGTGGTGGCTCAGACGGTAAAGCATCTGCCTACAATGCGGGAGACCCAGGTTCGATCCCTGGGTTGGGAAGATCCCCTGGAGAAGGAAATAGCAACCCACTCCAGTATTCTTGCCTGGAAAATCCCATGGACGGAGGAGCCCGGTAGGCTACAGTTTATGGGGCCGCAAAGAGTCGGACACAACTGGGAGACTGCTATAAAAAATTTTTTAAAATGGTCTGTGGAGTAGCAGGGGCAGTGATAAAAGAAGTAGAATAGCTGAGACCACAGCTGAAAATGTCCAGAGCAAGTCAGATGGCTGTTAGGGACTAAACATGAGATTAAGAACAGGAACTGTTTCTTTGTAAGGCAGAAGGGGAATGATGGGAAGATTCAAAGCAGAGAAATTCACTTGTAGAGTAAAGATAAAGAGAAAATCTCATAAATCAAAGATCCAACCACCAGGGAGGCATAGAAAAAATGTTAAAAGATCTGAATTTATGTCTCAGCCCTGCCCCCCAATTACACTTCCAGTTGTTTATCATTTACTTTTTGCATCTAAAAACTATAGAGAATAATGCTTTTCTTACCTGAGCATTGTGTCCGTAATATAAGACGTTCAGGGAAGAGGGATGGGAGACTCTCCCCCAAATCCCAGATTGGGGGGAAATGTGTAGTATAGGTAATATGATCTTGACCAGAAAAGCACACGAAAACACCTATGTATATTGTAAAATATAAATCACAGTCTACTTTCTTCAAAACAGTATATAAATACAATGTTTAAAATCGTGAATGAACATTTTTGAGAAGGAAAGAGAAAGTGACTCTGAGAACATTGCCTTTGGAAGGCACACTCATGACCACGCCAACTTCTCCAGAAGTTTAGTCCCACAAATGAAAGTGTGGATATAAAAATCCTCCAAAACCTTTGCCAGGGTGACACTAACCTTATTGTTTTCCCTCAGTCATGTTATACTGGTTCCTGCTTCAGAACTTCCACACTTCCTTTTCTCCCTGCCTGAAACCCTTTTCCTTTGGCTCACTGCCTCGTTTCTCTTCTACTCACCAGCACCAGCCCTTCTATGCCCACCAAGAGACCTCCTGAGGTTAAACAAAATATGTAGTCTCAGAAAATCACCTTGCGCCACATGTGTCACTGGTGTCCTGAGAAAGGCTCTCCACAAGAATGAAATTGAGCCTTCTAAATCATGGCCTCGGGTGTTCCTCCTCAGCAGTGGGTGACCTTGCAGTAACCCAGGTGTGACCATCCACACCAGGGCAAGAAGTAAAGACCCTCATCAGGAGCTGCCCAGGCTTAAAAAGTCTCCTGCCCCACAAGAGCCAATAAGTCTTGCAATCCATTCATGGACATATCTTCCAGAGTCCCCAAAACCAAAACACCAGTTATGAGACTCATGGACTCAGAGAAGCCCAGAAAGCTCAGGCCTCCATCAGATGCTTAAGAGATTATTTGCTGTACCTCCTATTTCAGGTGCAATCTACCAGTATGGCATCATTTTTATCATAAGCAAGTTTGCTTAATTACATGGTTGGTACTTTTACTCAAAATAGATCACCAGAGAAATAGATCTAGACAGTTGAACTGAAGCTCAGGTTCTCGTGAAGCAGATTTGGTTAACCCACACCATCTAAAATAGCCATGGATTCTGTCCCTTCAGCCTTTCAACCCTCTTTCCCTGCTTTATTTCTATTTGTAGCACATATCATTATTTATTCATCTATGTGCTTCTTTGTTGCCTGGTGTCCCCCATATTAGCTCAATTAGAATGAAGAAGTTGTATGATATGTTCCCTGTTGTACCTAGCATCTCGAAGAATATGTAGCATAGACTAGGCACTCAATAAACATTTGTTTAATGAATAACATCAGAATCCAGGATTTGGTGCAAAGGTTTGATGCCATGGACAGGGAGGCCTGGCATGCTGCAGTCCATGGGGTCACAAAGAGTCTGACACGACTGAGCAACTGAACTCAACTCAAATAGCAATTATGAGCAGATGTGTGTGGGCAAGCAATCTGTTAGCATGCCAAGTGACCTGCCCCTCCCCCTGCCCCAGAAACCTGGTCCCAAGGACACACAGGTTCCAGAGAAATAATTACATTATCAAGAAAACTAGGGTATTGGTCAGGACTTTCATTACGGAGCAGCACATAGTGACCTAGTCTGTAGGACCTAAAACACTGGAAAACAACAACAAACAAAAATCAACCAAATGCAGGAATCTAGCTCCTGGAACATTTGAATTCCAACGTCAAAATGGATTCACCACCAAGATGGCTTGGCTGGCAGTTTCACTTCTATAAGATGCTTCAGCACGATGGATCAAATTACCACATTTTCCACCATCATTTCCCAAAGTGTTCTGTGAGATGTTAATATATACAATTTAGAAAAGGGTTCATGCTTGGGAAATCCAGTTAAATATCTTTATTAAAAGACCTCTCTGAGAGTTTACTTTGTAAATTTCAAAGACAGACCACAAAACACAAACTTTCCCAAACTTTGCAAACTGTAGAAACCCTTCTTTCTCAGTGCATCTCACTGTATTTTGCAACAGTTTTCATGAATGTGTTTTACACTGTTTGGCAGAGAATCATAAATATGTAGGTTATGACCAAAATTCCCCAAATGAGGACACAGAAACTAAGAACCGAAAGTAAAACTAATACAAGCATCCCTTGGAAATAATGCATCCCTCATGAGTTATTTCTCAGTGCATGCAAAAGTTACGTTTACACTGTAGGCTATTAAATGTAAAGTGCTAAAAATGCTAATCACTTCAGCTTTCAGTAAGCTGTAGTAACATCAATGATCACTGACCACAGATCATCATAGCAAATATAATGATAATGAAAAAGTTTGATGTATTGTGAGAATTACAAAAATGTGGCACAGAGACATGTAGTGAGCAAATGCTGTTGGAAAAATGGTACCGACAGACTTGCTCAGCTCAGGGTTGACAAACTTTCAGATTTCAAAGTCAACAAACTTTAAATCTGTAAAAGGAAATATCTGCAAAGCACCATAAAGCTAAGTGCAGTAAAAGGAAGTATGCCTATATTCAGTATGTTTTTGAATATATAACTTAACTATTAAAATTTGATTTTTAATGTAAAAGGTTTTTGGTTTTGTTTGTTTGTTTGTTTTCAGAAGAAAAGTGAAAGTTAATCACTCAGTCGTGTTCTACCCTTTGTGACCCTAGGGACTGTAGCCCACCAGCCTTGTCTGTCCATGGCATTCCCCAGGCATGGGTACTAGAGTGGGTAGCCATTCCGTTTGTCAGGAGATGTTCTCAACCCAAGGATCAAACCCAGATCTCCCACATTGCAGGCAGATTCTTTACCATCTGAGCCAGCAGTGAAGCCCTTTTTTTTTTTTTTTCCCAGATAGATACATATGTATAGTTAGTCACTTAAAAAAAAATCTGTCTGTGAATAACTAATAGTTCCCTTATCCCAGTCCTGTTCCAGTCTCCACAAGAATGAACCTTTTATGTCTTCCAATTTTAACAACCATGAATATTCACTAAACTACAGTGCTTAAACAA
This sequence comes from Ovis canadensis, assembly GCF_042477335.2. NCBI lineage: Eukaryota > Metazoa > Chordata > Mammalia > Artiodactyla > Bovidae > Ovis > Ovis canadensis. Next base: position 28,359,772 of record NC_091269.1, on the reverse strand, counting down.
CTTGAATAGAATTTAAGCAGCTGGCTTAATACCTACCCTTGATAATAGGCAGTCTAAGAAGATAGCAGTTTTATGTTTAATCAGGTACCAAATGGATCATACTTTTCCTCAAATGTACCAAAAGTGAGAAGAAAACCAAATTTGAAAATAAATCTGCCCACTCACTTTATAACCTAGACTTTTATTAGTTCTGTGAAGTGTCTAGATATCTGAAGCCCACTCCTTCCTCTGTGTCCACGGTCTGCGAGGTGGCTGCCTCTCCTCACACTCTTTTTTCTAGCTCCAGCCAAATTTGTTTTGACTGTTGACATATAGGAAATTCGCAAAATCTTTCGAAGGCAGAATAATGTGCTAACGCACAGAAAGGGAGCAGCATGCAACAAAGTCTAAATCAGCCCCAAATAGTGCTGTTTTATCACTGTGGCCCCTGCCTGCCTCTATCAACAGCCATATTAAGCCAAAAACCATTTATTTAAATAGAGAGAAAGAACCGCTAATCACTTTTCATATAAGTTAAGCTAATAGCAAGTCGAGAATCTCACACTTGGACTAAACATGTAAACAAGGATTGTACCCAGCATTAATATTCATCTGACTTATTTACATTCCCTGTAGTTCTTCACGCTTCATGACAAGCATTTATTATACATAAAAGAATTTGAAATGTCTACTTCTGACAGAATAATCATCTATTTTTTGCAATGTGTGAACAAGGAAACATCTTAATTCCAATTTTCATTTCAATATATTTCACAGTGTGGGTCCTGGTGGCAGAGCCTCGAAATGTTTGCACAAACTCCTCCCCATCTCTTATCCCAAGTGGGTGAGGAGAGTGGGGTGATAACTTTAAAACTGCAGCTTTTTGGCAGCCAGCTTACTTTTTAAGCACAGCACAAACCATAAAACATTTAAAATTTTATCTGTTTCGAGGTTAAAAACATTGTTTTTGTTGATTGGTTTATAGAAAAGTGAAAGTGAAGTCACTCAGTCATGTCCAACTCTTTGTGACCCCATGGACTGTAGCCTATCAGGCTCCTCCGTCCATGGGATTTTCCAGGCAAGAGTGCTGAAGTGGATTGCCATTTCCTTCTCCAGGGGACCTTCCCGACCCAGGAATCGAACCCTGGTGTCCCGCATTGCAGGCAGATGCTTTACCATCTGAGCCACCACTGGCTTATAGAAAGCAAAGAACAAAGTTGAAATCATTCTGGAAACAGTTTGCTTCTGTGTTCATATGCTGTATCTCATTTCCCAGTTTGCCAAGGGAAAGCCTCCCATATCCAGAAGCAGCATTTTCAATGTGTATGAGAAACCAGCTGTACATATTTGGTCATAGCAGGAAAACACAAAATGCCCAGGGAGTCTTGCCGATCAGTCAACAAGCATCTGAAGGCAATACTGCATTCCTCTTGGGGAAGCCTCCATCAATCATTCAGCTGTTGCCTGGTTACCTGCTCATGGATTGTTTTCTCCCACTTCCAATTTGGTAATTTGTCACAACCAAGATATCAGGTCATTACATTAAAAACCTACCAATGTTGAACAGTTTATAGTGTCATAGCAGACCTGAAGTGCTGAGAAACACTTCCTGAAAGAATTTCCAGAAATCCCTCAAGCAGCTGTAATGAACTGTCAGTTTGATTCAGTTCAGTCACTCAGTCATGTCCGACTCTGTGACCCCATGAACAGCAGCACACCAGGCCTCCCTGTCCATCACCAACTCCCGGAGTTTACCCAAACCCATGTCCATTGAGTCAGAGATGCTATCCAACCACCTCATCCTCTGTTATCCCCTTCTCCTCCTGCCCTCATCTTTCCCAGCATCAGGGTCTTTTCAAATGAGTCAGCTCTTTGCATGAGGTGGCCAAAATATTGGAGTTTCAGCTTCAACATCAGTCCTTCCAATGAACACTCAGGACTGATCTCCTTTAGGATGGACTGGTTGGATCTCCTTGTAGTCCAAGGGACTCTCAAGAGTCTTCTCCAACACCACATCTCAAAAGCATCAATCCTTCGGCGCTCAGCTTTCTTTAATGAACTGTAGGCTCACATAAACCTAGACCAGACGTGTTTCTTGCCTGTTTACTGTGTCTTATTATGTATGACCTTAACCTTTATTTAAGGCGTTATTCTGTTCTCCCCAAAATGTAAAGCACCTGTTAACATCTATCCCTATATTTTTTCAGTATTTCTCATGTCAAAGCAGAAAATAAAGTCTCAAATGAACCACATAATTTTTTATAGCTAGAATAATCATCAAATTGTTTTCCTGAATCTTCTGGTGCCATTTAAAATAAACCTCCATTGTAATGTTTTGTCCAGAAATGACTCATGAAGCAAAAAGAGAGGAAATTACATTTAAAGTCAGGAGCTCTATAAGATACTTCTGTGGAAGAGAGATTTCAAACTGATGCTTTTGGAAATACCAACTGAATAAATCAGAGCAAGGGGAACTAGAGAGAAGTTTAACTTGGATGCATCTATGGTTAAATAGTCACTTGAATGGATAATAATGCTTTTCTAGTTTGTGCTTATGCAGCCTCTTAGAGGGTTTGATGTTAGACCAGGCAATTCAGATCCACACTGTGTACTCCCCTAAACTCACTTCACTCAGCTCTCGAGCTATAATATCCAAAATGAATCCTCTGGCACTTTTTGTACAAGTACATATTATTTGTTTTGACCACAATTCCTTTGGAGAAATCACATTCCCTTAGCTTAAATTACCTGTCTAAAAATAATTGAGCTTGGCACATTTTTTTCCTGAGTGAGTGGAGAAAAAATTGTCAAGTGTTTCAGAGATATGGTCTTGGTTTTCAAAAAGCCCAGTATTGAGTGTCTTTTTTAATTTACCATTGCATGACTCTGAAAACATTTTCCTGAATCAAGTGCACTATGAAACTGATTTTCTAAATACCAGATTCTTCATTACTTCCTTTAAATAAGTAAATGCTAAAGCATTTCAATGTATTGGCTTTATAAATATTAATATTACTGTCACAGTCATGATCCCACCTTACTGTGTGACCCTGGAGAAACCAATTTTTCCATCAACTGGAGCAAGAATATAAAGTAAGTCTGACTGATGTATTGAGAATATGTATGTTGGTTAATCTTTATTGAATATTTCCTAGGTGTCAGATATGGATAATACTGTCATCTCCATCTACAGGTGAGCAAACCAAGGAGCAGAAAGGTTAAATGACTTGCTTGCAATTACATGACTAGTAGGGGCACAGCTGGGACTGGGCTTGGCTGTCTGGCATCAGACTTCATGCTGGGAACCATGCTGCTATTGTGTAATGAGGTAAGGAAGTGATTCTGCAGATGTCAGCAACACAGTTCACCTCAGGTGTCAGGTATCAACTTGACCTTCATTGGAACTCTTAGAAACACATCAGGCTTGGTATCTCCTTTCACCTACAGGAAAATTAAAAGGTAAATGTAGTAGGAATTTGGAAGACAAGTAATTACAGTTTCCCAGTTTTTACAAACAACTTGTAAACAGTCTAACAACCTGCTGTATAACACTTTATAAACTGTAAATCTCTAGAAACCAATACTTCTGGTCCAACCAGTATAACATGAGGTCTAGGAACTGGCAGTAATGTACATGTAAGTTAGTCAAGCTGTAGTCTGTCAGGGCTGGTGGGGGTTTTCAGAGAGTTGTTATCTACATTTCACTGGGTATTCTTTAACAGTGCTGATGTATTTCTTTATTCATCTCACAAAGGACAACAACAGATGCCATAATGAAGTAGTCTTCTGAGGCAATATTATTTATTTGTAGACATAAAGGCAATGTTTAAATATAAAATATTGATGATTTTTTTTAAATAGTGTCTATTGGATGTTTGTAAAGATACCCAAGTCACAGTGAAAGCACAGGGCATTACAAGCATATAATGACAAAATACGGATCTGGGTGACGGACTATGAAGAATAAACTTAATTTCCAAAGTAGAGTTAACACTGAATTTTCACATTTTTAAAAAATACCAAGTGTGGTTACTCTGCTTCTCTATGAAAATCCTCATTGGTCCTTTAAAGAACAAAGATTTAGCATTGAGCTAGCTCTTTTTATTAATATTAAAAACACCCAGCAAGTGTTGATCTTAACCAGAGGCTACACATCAACATATCGTGTTCCAAAGGATCCATCATTGGCAAGTACCACATGGATTACAAAAAAATTATAAAAGTCTCAGTTTGATGAGCCTCTGGAGATGACTGATAAAAGAAGCTGTTCTAACAGCTTGAATTCCCTAGATGACTTGGGAAATGTCACAGAACATAACAGGGAAGTTTGGAATAAAGTAACAAATTGATGATCCCTGTCAGATTAGAGCACAGATTTTTATCAGTTTCAAAGGATTTGCTGAGAGTACTTGCAGAGCTCTAATCATTCTAAATAATAGATCTAATTGGTTCATATCTTATTAGGCAAAATTAAAGCCCTTGGAAAAGTTCAAAGTATTTTCTACATGAACAACCTTATTTTAGAGTTTTTAATTCATAAGTTTAAGAGGCCTTAGGAAAACATTCTGTTATTTAAAAGACCCAATGTTAACATTGGAAACCAATGTGAAAATCAGAACTTTCAGGGTCAAGGCTTTGAACTCAGACTTGGTTAAATTTTTGACTTTTCTGATTAGTGACTGTGAGCTTAGTGCATTACTCATTTTCTCTAAGTTTAATATTTCATCTGTTCAATGATCTTCAGTTCAGTTCAGTCACTCAGTCGTGTCCAACTCTTTTCGAACCCATGAATCGCAGCACGCCAGGCCTCCCTGTCCATCACCAACTCCCAGAGTTCACTCAAACTCATGTCCATCGAGTCGGTGATGCCATCCAGCCATCTCATCCTCTGTCGTCGCCTTCTCCTCCTGCCCCCAATCCCTCCCAGCATCAGAGTCTTTTCCAATGAGTCAACTCTTCGCATGAGGTGGCCAAAGTACTGGAGTTTCAGCTTTAACATCATTCCTTCCAAAGAAATCCCAGGGCTGATCTTCAGAGTGGACTGGTTGGACCTCCTTGCAGTCCAAGGGACTCTCAAGAGTCTTCTACAACACCACAGTTCAAAAACATCAATTCTTCAGCGCTCAGCTTTCTTCATAGTCCAACTCTCACATCCATACATGACCACTTGACTAGATGGACCTTTGTTGGCAAACTAATGTCTCTGCTTTTCAATATGTTATCTAGGTTGGTCATAACTTTTCTTCCAAGGAGAAAGCGTCTTTTAACTTCAAGGCTGCAGTCACTATCTGCAGTGATTTTGGAGCCCCAAAAAATAAAGTCTGACATGGTTTCCACTGGTTTCCCATCTATTTCCCATGAAGTGATGGGACCAGATGCCATGATCTTCGTTTTCTGAATGTTGAGCTTTAATCCCACTTTTTCACTCTCCACTTTCACTTTCATCAAGAGGCTTTTTAGTTCCTCCTCACTTTCTGCCATAAGGGTGGTGTCATCTGTATATCTGAGGTTATTGATATTTCTCCCAGAAATCTTGGTATATTTCACAAGATTGTCCTAGGCCTGAAATGAGGTGTTTGAGAAGTGTTTAGCAAAGTGTGTGATATATGGTAAAGATCTCAATATGCTGGACTTTATTTATTCAGTATATAGGTATCCTTCACTGTCTCTCACTTCTAGTAGAATAAAGGAGGCTTAGTGAGTACAGGGACATCTTTTTTGTTTGCTGCTGTGCCTAAAACAGTGTCTCATTAATATAATGAGGACTCAATAAATATTGTTGATTGGAGGACTAATACTTTATTACTTCATATGGAAGACCTTGTTACTCTAAAATTCATGCTTTTCATATCCTTTTATTATAAAATATGAGAAGGACCATCACTACTGATCCTGTGGACATTAAAAGGGTGACCAAGAAATATTATGGACCATTCCATGCCCATAAGTTTGATAACTTAGATGAAATGGATCAATTCCTTGAGAGAGACAATCTACCAGAGCTCACCCAGGGAGAAATAAATAACGTGAATTGACCTATGGCTATTAAATAAATTGAGTCAATAATTGACAATTTCCAAAACAGAAAGAACTAGGCCCAGATAATTTCCTTGGTAAATGCTACCAAATATTTTAGGAAGAAATAGAAACAATTCTTGACAATCTCTCCCAGAAAACAGAAGCAGAAGGAACACTTCCTTATTCATCCTATGAGGCCAGCATTACCCTAATACCAAAACTAGATAAAGATATTACATGAAAGGAAGGCTACAGACCAACATATGTCATGAACATGTCATATTCAGATTTTATGAACATGAACATTTTATGAACATTTCTTTATCATGAACAGATTTTATTGAACTCCTCCATAAGATAATAGCACATTGAATCCAACAGTGCTCAAAAGAATTACACACTGTGACCAAATGGTATCAATTAACCCATAACATCAACAAGATAAAGAAGAGAATTTCTATTAGTAGAAGCAAAACAAGCATTTGACAAAATCCAATATCAATGTATATTAAAGACTCAGAAAACTAGAAATCAAGGTGGGCTTCTTCAACTTGATAAAGCATAGAAACACCTTTGTCCATCAGTTTGTCCATTCATGAAGCCACAATTTCCAAGCCATATGAGTTGATACAAATTGGTTGAATTCTAACCTTAGTTTTCTTTATTAAATGAGGGATTAATCATATCTACCTCATTGTTTTATATTGAGACTTAGATAAGATCATCAGTCTATAACTCTTAACTTAGTGCCTTGCATTTAGTAAACATCAGCTGTCCTTTATTTGTTTTCCTAACTGGTCTTCAAAGTAGAAAAAGAAAGAGGGGAAAGAAAACAGATTGTTGCTCCATTTGTCCCAATCTGATGCTGCATCAAAATCTCTCACAAGACTACCTTTCTGCAGCTTGATTAGCACATATTTATGGTTCCTGAGGCCATCAGTTAAGATAAAGTCTAGAAAAACAAAATATTGAAGATGAATGTGAATAAGTATTATTAGAGACAAAGATGAATCTTATCAAAATTATATCTGATTGGTTCTTGCCATGAAGATTAGCCAAGAAGAAGAAACAGAAGATATCCAAATTGCTAAAGAAGAAGTAAAACTATCTCTATATGCAGGTGACATGATCTTGAATATAGACAATTCTAAGGAATCCCATTAAAAAAAATCATTAGCACTAATAAACTAGTTTAGCATAATTGCAGAATTAAGATTAATTTACAAACATATATTCTATTTATATAATAGTGTTGAATGATCCAAAAAAGAAATTAAGAGGACAATTTCCAAATACAATAGAATTCAAAAGAATAAAATACTTATAAATAGATTTAACAAAAGAAATACAAAATTTGTGTAATAAAAACTACAAAATATCATTGCTAGTTTAAAGTAGATCTAAATAAATGGAAAGGCATCCAATATTCACAGGTGAGAAGATATCATATTGTCAAAATGGCAATACTCTCCAGATTGATCTACAGATTCAGTATAGTGTTTCAAAATTTCAACTTCTTTTTTCTTAAATTGCCATTCTGATCCTAAACTTCATGTGGTAATGCAAGAAACTCAAGTAGCTAAAACAGTCAAAAGAACAAAATGTGAGGACTCACATTTCCTGAGCTCAAGCCTTACCACAAAGATCAATAATCAAGACCACATGGTATTGGCATGAGGGGTGTATGTATGTGTGTCTGTGTGAAAGAATAAAGAAACCAGAAATAAAACCTCCCATTCATTTATGGTCAATTGACTTTTGACAAGGGTACCAAGAAAAGTTTTCTCAACAAGTGGTATTGGGACAACCAGATATTCACATGCAAAAGAAACTGGACTCCTGCTTTATATCTTATATAAAAATCAACTCAAAATGTGTAGACCTAACTGTAAGAGCTAGAAGTATAAAACTCTTAGGGAAAAAAGCATAAACGTATATCTTTATGACTCTGTGTTAGGCAATGATTTTCTAGATATGACATCAAAAGCACAAGGGACCAAACAGATAAATTGATATCATCAACATTTTCTTTTTTTATTGTATTTTCAGTGAAACCACTAAGAAAGTGAAAAGAACCGATAGAATTGGAGATGTTTTGAAATCATATACCAGATAAGGGGCTTCCACAATGTATTAAAAAAAAAAAAAACTTTGCAATACAACTCTAAAAAGATAAATGGCCCACTTTTTAAATGGGCAAATTTGAATAGACATTTCTCCAAAGGAAATATGCAAATAACCAATAAGCACATGAAGAGATGCTTAACATCACTGGCTATAAGGGAAATACAAATTAAAACCACAATGAGATACCACTTTAAAGGATAGCTATAATCAAAAAGATAGGCAACTACTAATGTGGTTGAAGATGCAGGGAAAGTAAAACCCTCAGACATGGCTGGTGGGGTTGTAAAATGGTACAGCCCCTTTAGGAATTAGACAGTTACCTAAAACATAGAAATATCGTATACCCAACAATCTTACTCTGTACTGGCTACTTTGAAGCAAATGATTCAAGAGTCCATCTTTGATAAATCATTTCAAATCAAAGGGAAAATGACAAATTGTACCATTAAAATGTCACAGGTCACTTTTACATGTATATGCAGATCATACCTGGCAAAGTCATTTTAAATTATACAGAGGCAAACTCTCACTAAACCCTTATTAATATTAGCATTAGGATTAGTTCTATTCATTGATGGTGTTACTTTACCTATTCAGTGTATCATAATATTTTACATCTTTTTATATAATTAATTGTGTAGTTTTAGATAACATGGGTATAAATATTTACTTGGCACAGTATTTTAACATTATAAATTTTTTATAGGTTTATAGTTGTGTTATTTTTCCTTTGTCTAGCACAAAGATCTCCTTTCTTAAAGTTGGACAGAAAAGCAGCCTTAGTGTGTACTCTGAAGGACATCTGTGTTTTCTGACCCAAACTACCTCCTGTTCCTCCCATCGAATCCATCTTCCCCACACATTTTCTGTTCCCTTACTAGGCAGGACACTCTCCATTCTGGGAAGGTCCCTCTCTCTGGGATTCCCTTTCGTTCTCATCTCTTTTCTCTGTCTCTCACTTTCTCTCACTCCTTTGGTGTCTCTTCCTCTACATATCAAAATCCCTGTGGGCAGGGAGGGCAGGGCAGGAGCACCCCAAAGGCTGGCAGGTGGGGCGGGGGTGAGGAACCCGAGAGGTGGAAGCAGACGGCAGCAGCAGCTGAGTGGGGTCTGTTCACTGCAGTGTTTGCCAATGTTGGAGTCATCTCTAAAGCATCCCTGGCAAGAAGGTTTTGGAGCCAGTGAGGGATATAGCACTTTGGTCAATATTGTTTTAACATGCTTCAAATAAATCAGAGATCAAGCCCTGAGCCATGGGAGTAGGAGCACTGACTCTAAGACCCTAGGCTACCAGAGAACTGACCCTAGGGAGTATCAAACAGTGAACACTCACACAAAGGAAACCACTTGAATATAATACCCAGTATCACCCAACCACCAGTTGCATCCTGCGCAGGACCCCTCATCTAAACAACAAACAAAACAAAAATACAAACCCAATCATCAGCACACAGGATTACCGCCTCAATCAGACTTGCCCATCAGAAGAAAAACAAATAAACAAACAAAAACTCACTACATATCTCACCCTATACACAGTTCACACAAACCACTGGACCTACCTAAGGAGGGCAAAAACCAAAAGGAAGAAGGAATTCAACCTTGAAACCTGGGAAAAGGAGAAATCAAACACAATAAGCTAAAAACAAAAAATAATGAAAAGGCAGAGAAATACTACACAAATGAAGGAATGAACTAGAAACACAAAAGTCCAAATAAATGAACAGGAAATAGGCAAACTACCTGAAAAAGAATTCAGAATAATGATAGTAAAGATGATCAAATACCTTAAAATGGAGAAAATGCAAGAATCAATCAACAAAGACCTAGAAGAATTAAAGAATAAACATACAGAGAAAAACAACACAATTACTGAAATTAACAATAGAAGGAATCAATAGCAGAATATCTGAAGCAGAAGAACAAACAAATGAGCTGGAAGATAACATGGTGGAAATAAGTTTTGAAGAGCAGAATAAAGTAAAAAGAATGGAAAGAACTGAGGATAGTCTCAGAGACCTCTGCTGCTTCCTCTGCTAAGTCACTTCAGTCGTGTCTGACTCTATGTGACCCCATAGATGGCAGCCCACCAGGCTCATCCGTCCCTGAGATTCTCCAGGCAAGAACACTGTAGTGGGTTGCCATTTCCTTCTCCAACGCATGGAAGTGAAAAGTGAAAGGGAAGTTGCTCAGTCGTGTCTGACTCCATGACCCCATGGACTGCAGCCCACGAGGCTCCCCCATCCATGGGATTTTCCAGGCAAGAGTACTGGAATGGGTTGCTATTGCTGTCTCTGCAGAGACCTCTGGGACAATATCAAATGCACCAACATTTGAAATATAGCCATTCAGGAAAAAGAAGAGAAAAAGAAAGGGTATCAGAAAATTTTTGAAGAGATTATAGTTGAAAATTTCCCCAACATGGAAAAGGAAACAGTCAATCAAGTCCAAGAGGCACAAAGAGTCCCATACAGGATAAACCCAAGGAGAAATATGCCAAGACACATACTAATCAACTAACAAAGAATAAACACAAAGAAAGAATATTAAAAGCAGCAAAGGAGAAACAACAAGTAACATACAAGGAAAACTCCATATGCTTAACAGCTGATCTTTCAGCAGAAACTCTGCAGGCCAGAAGGGAATGACAAGATATATTTAAAGTATAGAAAGGGAAAAATCTGCACCCAAGATTACTGTCCCTGGCAAGGATCTCATTCAAAAGTGATGCAGAAATAAAAAGCTTTTCAGACAAGCAAAAGTTAAGAGAATTCAGTACCACCAAACCAGCTTTACAACAAATGTTAAAGGGACTTATGTAGTCAAGAAACACAAGAGAAGAAAAAAGATCTACAAAATCAACCCAAAACAATTAAGAAAATGGCAATAGGAACAAGTATATCAATAATTACTTTAAATGTAAATGGACTAAATGCTCCAACCAAAAGACACAGACTGGCTGAATGGATACAAAAACAAGGCCCACATAAATGCTGTTTAAAAAAAGCCCACTTCAGACCTAAATACACATATAGACTGAAAGATAGAGGATGGAAAAACATATTCCCTGCAAATGGGAAGCAAAATAAAGCTGGAGTATCAATCCTCATATCAGACAAAATAGACCTTAAAATAAAGAAGATTACAAGAGATAAGGAAGGACACTACATAATGATCAAGGGATCAATCCAAGAGGAAGACATAACAATTGTAAATATCTATGCACCTCAATACGTAATAGAAGCACCTCAATACATAAGACAAACATTAACAGACATAAAAGGAGAAACTGACAGTAACACAATAACAGTAGGAGACATTAACACCCCACTCACACCAATGGACAGATCATCAAAACAAAATTAATAAGGAAACACAAGTCTTAAATTATACATTAGATGAGATGGCTCTCAGTGATATCTTCAGGACATTCCATCCAAATGCAGAAGCATACACCTTCTTCTCAAGTGCACATGGAACATTCTCCAGGATAGACCACATCTTGGGTCACAAATCAAATCTCAGTAAATTTAAGAAAATTGAAACCATATCAAGCATCTTCTCTGACCACAGCAATCAATTACAAGACCATATCAATTACAAGAAAAAACTGTAAGAAACACAAACACGTGGAGATTAAATGACACATTTCTAAATAACCAAGAGGTTACTGAAGAAATCAAAAGATAAACAAAAAAATTTCTAGAAACAAATGTCAATGAAAACAAGGCAACTCAAAACCTATGGGATGCAGCCAAAGCAGTCCTAAGAGGGAAGTTTATAACAATACAATCCTACCTCAAGAAACAGGAAGAACATTGAAGAGACAACCTAACTTTACACCTAAAACAACTAGAGAAAGAAGAACAAAAAAATCCAAAAATTAGTGGAAAGAAAGAAATCATAAAGAAATGAGCAGGAATAAATGAAAAAGAAATGAAAGAAACAGTAGTAATGATTAATAAAACTAAAACCTGGTCCTTTGAGAAGATAAACAAAATTGCTTTTAGCCAGACTCATCAAGAAAAGAGAGGTGAATCAAATCAACAAAATTAGAAATGAAAAAGGAGAGGTTACAAAAATACAAAAGATTATAATCAATTATTATGAACGACTATATGGCAATAAAATGGATAACCTGGAAGAAATGCACAGATTCTTAGGAAAGTTTAATCTGCCAAAAAAAAAAAAAACAGGAAGAAATAGAAATTATGAACAACCAAATTAAAAGCACTGTAATTGAAGCTGGGATCAAAAATCTCCAAAAAAAAAAAAAAAAAAGCCTAGGACCAGATGGCTTCACAGGAGAATTCTGTCAAACATTTAGTGAAGAGCTAATGCCTATCCGTATGAAACTCTTTCAAAAAATTGCAGAGGAAGGAACACTTCCAAACTTATTCTATGAGGCCACCATCACTCTGATACCAAAACCAGACAAAGACAACACAAAGAAAAAAAAAACTATAGGCCGATATCACTGAAGAACATAGGTGTAAAAATCCTCAACCAAATTTTAGCAAACAGAATTCAGCAACACATCAAAAAGCTCATACACCATGATCAAGTTGGGTTTATTCCAGGAAAGCAAGGATTCTTCAATATATGCAAATCAATCAATGTGATACAAATTGAAAGATAAAAACCATATGATCATCTCACTAGATATAGAAAAAGCCTTTGACAAAATTCTGCAACCATTTATGATGGAAACTCTTCAAAAAATGGGTATAGGTGAAACCTACCTCAACATAGTAAAGACCATGTATGATAAGCCTATAGCAAACATAATTCTCAATGAAAATTATGAATAGGTGAAAAACTGAAAGGATTCCCCCTAAGATCAGGAACAAGACAAGGATGTCCGCTTTCACCACTATTATTCAACATAGTCCTGGAAGTCCTAGCTATAGCAATCAGAGAAGAAAAAGATAGAAAAGAAATCCAGATCAGAAAAGAAGAAGTAAAGCTCTCACTGTTTGCAGATGACATGATACTGTACATAGAAAACCCTAAAGGTAGTATCAGAAAATTACTAGAGCTAATCAGTGAATTTAGCAAAGTTTCAGGATATGAAATCAATACACAGAAATCACTTGCATTTCTATACGCTAACAGTGAAAAATCAGAAAGAGAAATTAAGGGATCAATCCCATTTACCACTGCAGCAAAAAGAATTAAATATCTGGGAATTAACTTACCTAAGAAGACAAAAGAACTGTACACAGAAAATTATAAGATACTGGTGAAATAAATCAAAGATTACATAAATAGATGGAGAGATAGTCCATGTTCCTGGGTGAAGTGAAGTGAAGTGAAGTCGCTCAGTCGTGTCCAACTCTTTGCGACCCCATGGACTGTAGCCTACAAGGCTCCTCTAACCATGGGATTTTCCAGGTAAGAGTACTGGAGTGGGTTGTCATTTCCTTCTCCAGGGGATATTCCCAACCCAGGGATCAAACCCAGGTCTCCCGCATTGTAGGCAGACACTTTACCGTCTGAACCACCTATTTTGAAAATGACTTTACTACAAAATGCAATCTACAGATTCAATGTGATCCCTATCAAATTATCAATGGCAGTTTTCATAGAACTAAAACAAAAATTTCGCAATTCATATGGAAACACAAAAGACCCCAATAGCCAAAGCAGTCTTGAAAAAGAAGAATGGAGCTGGAGGAACCAACCTTCCTGACTTTAGATTATACCACAAAGCTACATTCATCAAGACAGTATGGTACTGGCACAAAAACAGAAATATAGACCAATGGAACAAGATAGAAAGCCCAGAAATAAACCCATACACCTGTTGATACCTTATTTTTGACAAAGAAGGCAAAAGTATACAATGGGGCAAAGACAGCCTCTTCAATAAATGGTGCTGGGCAAACTGGACAGCTACACGTAAAAGAATGAAATTAGAACACTTCCTAACACCACACACAAATATAAACTCAAAATGGATTAAAGACCTAAATGGAAGACCAGAATCTATAAAACTCTTAGAGGAAAACATAGACAGATCATGCAATGACACAAATCAAAGCAAGATCCTCTATGACCTACCTCCTAGAGTAATGGAAATAAAAACAAAGTAAATTAAGTGGGACCTGATTAAACTTAAAAGCTTTTGCACAGCAAAGGAAGCTCTAAGCAAGATGAAAAGATGACCCTCAGAATGGAAGAAAATAATACCAAATGAAACAACTGACCAAGGATTAATTTCCAAAATACACAAGTAACTCAAAGAACTCAATGCCAGAAAAACAAACAACTTGATCAAAAAGTGGGGAAAAGACTTAAACTGACATTTCTCCAAAGACATATAGATGACTAACAAACACATGAAAAGATGCTCAACATTTCTGTTTATTAGAGAGATTCAAATCAAAACCACAATAAGATATTACCTCACACTGATCAGAATGGCCCTCATCAAAAAGTCTACAAGCAATAAATGCTGAAGAGGGTGTGGAGGCTCTTGCACTGTTTGGTGGGAATGTAAACTGATACAGCCTCTATGGAAGATGGTATGGACATTCCTTAAAAACCTAGGAATAAAACAACCATATGATCCAGCAATCCCACTCCTAGGCATATACTCTGAGGAAACCAAAATTAAAAAAAACACATGTATCCCATTGTTCATTGCAGCACTATTTGCAATAGCTAGAACATGGAAGCTAACTAGATGTCCATCGACAGGTGAATGGATAAAGAAGTTTTGGTACAGGTACACAATGGAATATTACTAAGCCACTAAAAGGAACATGTTTGAGTCATTTCTGATGAGGTGGATGAACCTAGAACCTATTTTACAGAGTGAAGTGAGTCAGAAAGAGAAAGATAAATATCATATTCTAATGCATAATATACAGAATCTAGAAAAATGGTACTGAAGAATTTATTTACAGGGCACCAATGGAGAAAATACATAGAGAATAGACTTATGGACATTGGAGAGGGGAGGAGAGAGTAAGCTGTATGGAGAGAGTAACATGGAAACTTATATTACTATATGTAAAATAGAGAGCCAACAGGAATTTGCTGTATGGCTCAGGAAACTCAAACAGGGTCTCTGTATCAATCTAGAGGGATGTGATGGGGCAGGAGATGGGAGGGAGGTTCAAACAGGAGGGGATATCTGTATACCTATGGCTGATTCATATTGAGGTTTGACAGAAAACAACAAAATTCTATAAAGCAATTATCTTTCAATAAAATAAGAATAAAAAAGAAAATCTTACCATATCCATATTTTAAAACCTTCCTCTCCCTTCCATCATGATAGTGTCTTCTCTGTGCTCCAACTGAATTGAAATGGTTAAGTTTAATATGGTGGGAGTTTGCTATGTGACAAGCCCTAATGCTAAACACTACAGTGATCTATCACTTCTTTTAATCCTTCCAGTATCCTTCATGATGAAGGTTTTATTAATCCCAACTCTACTGAGGATATCAAGATGCATATCTTAAGAAACAGAGCTGGTATCCAAACTCAGGCAGACTGACTCTAGAACCATCCATGGGCTTTTGATCCCAGTGACAAGAATCCTACTTATATAAAATAATTTACTGTTTTCTGAGCCTGCACTTTTCACTGGATAGTGAACCGAGGAGCAGGGGTGTGAACTGGGGTAGAAAATCAACATCTTATTCCTCCTTATACCTAGCCAGCCTTTGGCACAATGCCTGTGATGTAATAGTACTCAATTCATATGCATGGAGTTAAATTATAATAGTATTCCTATGGAAATTACAATCAGCTTTATGGTAGTGCTTCCTGATATTTGTCTAGACACTTGCAGCAAAAATACTAGACTACCGTGATTTGCTATTCACACACTCATTATCTGGAATGAGCTGCCTTATTAATATTACGCACTCTTGTTCTTTGGTACTCACATGAAAAGTGGCTCTAGCCAATCATCAGATGAAAAGATGAAATGATTATAATATAACAATTCATATCATATCATTATCAATAACAGTGTTCTGGGTGTTTAGGCATACATCCTTTCATACATACAACTTATTAAGTGTGTGCTGTTATCTCCATTTTAAAGACAAGAAAACTGAGACTCAGGTTAAGGAGCTGTCCAAGGTCACAGAGTTTGTATGGGAACCCAACCCTAACTGTCTCACCATAGAACTTGGGCACACATGCATCTCACCACATCTCCCACCAGTTCTGCCATTGGAACAGGATTTGCCTGTATAGGGACAGATAGCAGTTCCCAACAAATGCACTCTCTGCTCCCTGAAATTTCCTCAAGGTCTGAGAAGTCCCACAACACTCCTCAGCCCCAACCAACTACCTTTTATGTAAATAACCATTACTTATTTGTTAACACAAATACTATTTTGCTTTCTTTGTACGTGTGAGTGTTTGCTTTTCTATTGCTAGCCTTGACATTGCCACAAAATTGCTAGCAGCATAATGAGCGGATCAATTCCAGGTTGAAGAACTGAGTAACCATTGCTTGGGGGTATGGTTAGCCTGGCACGCAGTCTCCCTGATGTTCTCAAGTGGCTTCATGGATTCAGTATGCATTTTAGATTTAAATATGTGCTCCACAATCGAAGAAGTAGTTATTTGTGTGTTGGTGTGTTATGGATAGTATAGTCTTATCTTTTCTTATGTTACTGACATAATAAAAACTAGACTTTTTGGTGGTGAAAAACAATTTCTGGGTCATTTCAAAGTAGTCACTGGAAATTCACTTTCCAGCAGTGAGGGAGAATTGTAAGCTGTTGACATCAGTAAAAAACACAGCACTTCACATGCCCATGTGAAGTGCCTTGTTCCTTTTTGCATTCTTTCTCTTTTTAATCCCAGTTTTCTTCTTTGTTTGCCTGCTCAAAATGGCTTGGATTTATCCTCTGTTAACAAGATCACTTGCCAACATTCCCCAGCAAGCTGGAAAATAAGAAAATGGGCAGTCTCTCTGTAACTCTTGCTTCCCTGGGACCTTCCCACCAGATTTGAAACGACAGATTCCTCAGATAGGAAAGGACAGCATTTCTCCAAAGGAAAACATTTTATGGATAGTTTGTACAAAATCATCCCAGCAATGAGCTCTTAAAGAGGAGATATTCAAATGGATTAAATTTGCAATATAAATCCTCTGACATTTCCATTAATTTGTTTAATAATTAGCCTGGCCTTTTAGCTGTTTAATTAAATGGAAAATAATCGTTTCTTCTAAGCCTTGCCTAATCAGTTTTAAGTATTGTTTATGTAAATTTGAAAATTGAATAAAAGGAATTAATATTATAACAAGGATGATTCTTAAATTAAGGCGTGTTTATCTGAGAAAAAAGAACCCATGAGAGTCGCTTGTCCATTGTTGCCAGTTTCTCTGTTTCATTTAGGATTTTGCAAATGGGCATCATTTCTATTTTTGGCCCAGTTTCCATTTCCTTGGTAACAAGGATCCTGCAAATAGAGGACTGTGAGTCCTATAAGGTTCACAGACTACAAGCAAGGCTCGCTCAGGTCTCTCAGAGTGTGCTGAGAATCCACAGCACTGCTACGGAAACAGAGGAAACAGGAAGTCACTAGCCAAGGATATTGTGTTCACTGTTTATATCCTGTTGCCTTGGATTTTCAGTGTTTCACTTTACTTTCTATTCCAAATATTTTACACAGTCAATTTCTGACTAAAAGCCAGTGAAATTAAATAAACAGGGAAGCGTGGAAGGAAACAGAAGCACTGAGAATCTGGGTGAGGGCCGTCTACCTCCAGGGCTAAGACAGGGTAGTGAAACAGATGCTTTGGTCCACTTCTCTGAAAGTCTACAGATACATGCTTGGATCCCTCTGGGTCCCTACATTCAAGGTCCAAAACTGTTTTCTTCCACGCCTACCTCCACTGATGGCCAGGGGACCTAGTGCCATCTGACAGAACCTTACAAAGGCTAACTGAGCAAGTGTATATAGGCTGAGATTTTCATAAGTTAACCTTTTGGAAGTCAGTTTTTAACTCTTAAACCCAAAAAAGTTAATGTGAGATGTCAAATTTTCCCCAGTGAATTAATAATTAGTATCTGCATTTTCAAAACCGTTATCAGTTCAGTTCATTCATTCATTCGTGTCCGACTCTGTGACCTCATGGACAGCAGCATTCCAGGCTTCCCTATCCATCACCAACTCCCAGAGTGTGCTCAAGTTTATGTCCATCTAGTTAGTGATGCCATCCAACCATCTCATCCTTTGTCATCCCCTTCTCCTCCTGCCTTCAATCTTTCCCAGCATCAGGGTCTTTTCTAATGAGCGAGCTCTTTGCATCAGGTGACCAATACGAAGTATTGTAGCTTCAGAACCATATAGACACAGGTAAATAATCATTTGCTCTGCAAAATAAAATAAGCCTGTGAAGTATTTTATAGTAAATACTTTATTATCTATCATCTGTGAAGTGGAGATAATTCCTTCATCATGTTATCAGAATAATTAAATGAGATCAAATATAAAAATCACTTAGCACATGGTCTAAAAACTAGTACACAGTACCAAGTGGTAGGTCATTTTTAATATTCTGAGCTCTGTTCTGAATGTGAGTATAACAGTTTGAATGTTGTTCAGTAGCTAATGTGTCTGACTCTCTGCGACCCCATAAACTGTAGCACATCTGGCTTCCCTGTCCTTCACTGTTTCCTGGAGTTTGTTCAAACTGATGTCCATTAAGTTGGTGATGGTATCCAAGCATCTCACCCTCTATTGCCTCCCCCTCCTCCTGCCCTCAGTTTTTCCCAGCATCACAGTATTTTCCAATGAGTCAGCTCTTCACATCAGGCAGCTGAAGCTTCAGCCTCAGCACCAGTCCTTCCAGTGAATATTTAGGGTTGGTTTCTTTAGGACTGACTGGGCTGATCTCTTTGTTGTTCAAGGGACTCTCAAGAGTCTTCTCCAGCACCATCATATAGACATTATACATATATTTTATATATATATATGTGTATATATATATATATATATATATATATACACATATTCTGCATGAATGGCAAATTGTTAAATGAGGATGAAAAAAATGCTGATATAATTCCTGCTTGAATTCAGAGCTTAAGAAAAGCTAACATTGCTGAGATAGTTTTTTCTTATTCAGTGAAGAACTTTTACTTTTCTCTTAATCATTGGTATTTGTGATTACTTTTTCTTGTACTTTTAAAAGAAAAACAATTTTAACAAAAAACTCAAAATGAGTTATCTTTTGTTCATTAAACATTGATCATCCATATTCTTAACATCACATATGTCATTGTAGAGTTAATTCCAATTCAGTGGTTTCAGAAAAGAGTTTTTATTGTTGATAATAAGTATTAATCATCTTTAAGCATAAAATGAAGCAAGTAAGTCTTTTTTCAGACTATCATAACATTGCATATTGGAAATAACTTCAAATCTAATGTTTTAGCTCTGTGATAAAATTAATTATTTCCTTGAAAGGAATTCTGGCTTTGTATTAGATGACTTGCTTACAGAAATAAATTATTATAGGCTAAAAAATATTGGGAGCGATAAAATGCTAATGGTGTCTATTAGGGTCAGAAAGATTTTCAAAAGAAGCATTTTGTACTGTCTCTCTCCTAATCATCCAATAAAAGAGCTCTAATTCAGAGAGGGCTCTGATTTACCATTCTGATTAGATGCATATGGTAAACACAGTGGCATTCACTTGGGAACCAGCACTGCCTGATCAATTCACTTAGAAAACAGTACTATCCAATTCCTCTTCCTCTCAAGTAGGTACATAGCCTCCCCACCTATCTCCCAAGAATGGAGTTCAGCAGATCTCAACTTTGTGATATCAAAGCTACAAGCTCTTTGGAGGGAAAACATGTCTGTTTCTTCCTGTTACCATGGAGGAAATGTTCCTTCTTTTATTTAAGATCAGTCCCTCAACTTATGTAATGAGCCTGTTTTCTCCTGCCTTTGCAGGATTCTTACACTACCAATGACCTCTTCTTTTCCTGATTTCTTCTTCTCTGTCTAGTTAATGATTTTACTCCATCAGTTTTTAGACAGTCTGAAGTCTCCTTCATCCTAAAATAAATTTCCTTCTGCCTTTACTATTTATTCTCCAAGCTACTGCTCTTTGTCCTCTGTTGAGACAAAAATGGCAAAATAATTGTATTGTCTCAGCTCATAATCTTTATGTTCTCATCTCCCCAATCTCAACTCTCTTTAATCTGGCTTTCATCACTTTCTCTATCAAATCAGTTCTACAGAGATTGTCAGTGTCTGTGATGATAAAGAATCCAATGGGAATTTTTCAGACTCCATCTCACTTTAATCTTTCAAAAAACTCTGCTGACCTTAAAATGTTCTCTTCTATTGGCTCTCCTGCACCACACACCATTGGTTTCCTGTGTCCACTCTCCAGTCTCCTTGGTTAATTCATCCTTCTCCACCTACCATTTTAAATAAGGAGGCTTGACTCCTCAGAAATTAAACTATAGGTGCTTCCCTCTTGTTTTACTGTTCTCTTTGTTCAGACAACTCATGGCATCAAACATCATCCAGATGTTCCAATCTAAATATGTAACCCAGAGCTTTGCTTTTAGTTCCAGTCCCAGTACATCCAACTGCCTATTGAGCATCAAGACAGCATCAGGACATGAAGCTCTGAAAGCACATTAAATAGAGCCTGTCCCAAACCAAACTCAGGATCTCCCCTCACACCCTTAAACCTGGGTTTCCTCTGGTCTTCCCTATCTCAGTGAATGGCATCCACACCATCAGACTGTGGACACCAGAAATCTAAGAGCCAATCCTGACACCATCAACCCCACCCCCTTCACATCACCAATCTTGCCACTTACTTCTCACCTAATTTCATATTGTTACTTCTCTTGTCTTGACCACTACCATCCTAAACCAAACTATCATATCATCCTACGTGGGCTACTGCTAAAGTTTCTAACTGACCCTGCTATGTCTAATATTGATCTTTAATCTATTCTTCATACTACAACCAAAGTAAGCTCTTCAAAAGGCAAATTTGTATATTTCATTCTCTAGTAAAACCTTGTAATGGGTTTCATTGCTCTTCTGATGAGAAACAAAATACTTTGATGTATTTGTTGTAGGAGGCTCCATGTGATCTGGCCCAGACTCATGTTTGCAGCATCTTTCTCTTCTCTCTCCCCACTCCAGCCACACTACCCTTCTTTTAGTTATTTTTGGCCAATCTCATAGCCCTCTTTAGTTTTTATTCACTGCTCTTATTGTAATTTTTATCTATCATTTTTTGAGCACTTGATTACCTGTTTCCTCCAAAAGACTGTTGTCAAAATCAGGGCCCAAATCATGTATACTTTGCTCAATAGTTTATCTCAAGCATTTTGCTCACACATAGTAGGTTCTCCTCACATTTATTAGCTGACTGTCTGAATTGGAGATACCAGATTTGTGATTTATCAGTTAAAAGCATGGGAGTGGATGAGCTCTGTTAAAATGGGAAGGCAAGTAGATCAAAGAAATAAGCCCAAGAGAGTCCATTCAGGGGACTTGAGGAAGATTGTGTGGGGTAGTCCCAATTGTAGAAAATTAAACCAATATGGACTATTTTAAGTAGCTCTGAAAAAGTAACTCCTTAACATTGGTTACTTTTTCTCCAGTTTAACTTGTTTCTTCTGATCTGTTAACAGAACTAAATATGAAGTTTCTCATGGATATGCTGTTATCCTTTCCTTGTGGAGTAGAGACTTGCTTTATAGCCTAAGATGAAATAAGTACCAACTTGTTTTCACTAATGAGCAATTGTCACTGAATTCTCTCCTTAGGTTTCCAAGGCATCATTCCCTCAGAAATTGGCAGCACAGGTGTCATACACATCTTCCAGGTGCAAAGGCTTCACTCTCTGATAGGTGGTAGGAGTGCAGCTAAAGGACCCACTTGGGTGAAGTGGCTATGACAAACCTCCTGTGTGTTCTGAAAGTCACATGTCAAACACCTTCCTTCTCCTGGAAAGGGTAACTTAAACATCCCAATAGCAAGGAAGATAAAAATACAGCAAGAATATTGAACCTCATAAAAGCAATGCCAGATAAAATACAGGACTCCCAGTTAAACTTGAATTTCAGATAAATAACAGTTTTCGATATACGTATATCTTTGCAGTGTTTAGACATACTATAAAATAATTCATTGTTTATTGAAAATTCATATTTATTAAGCATACTGTATATTTATTGCTAAATCTGATAGCTCTAATAAAGTCCACTTGTTCATTCTTCACCTATTTGAACTTTCAGTCCATCATAAAGAACAAACCCAGGTGCAGGTGGAGTCTGGCCAGCTGCCTGCCTGAGGATGTTCCCAACCCATTACTGTCTGGCCAGCTGCCTGCCTGAGGGTGGTCCCAACCCATTACTGTGCGCAGGCTGCCCTCAGTCATAAGATATGCAGGTAGTTGCCCTTCAAATACTTTCAATTCCTTGTCATTAAGTTTGGGAGTTCAATATTTTTTTTCCTTTTTTCATTTTCTAAATGAGGATATATTACTTATTTTTTATTGAAATATATTTGACATATATATGGTATGACATGAGTGCTTAGTTCTGTCTGACTGTTTGCGACTGAATGGGCTGTAGCTCACCAGGCTCCTCTGTCCATGGGATTTCCCAGGCAAGAATACTGGAGTAGGTTGTCATTTCCTTCTCTAGCACTGTGTAAGTTTAAGGTGTATGTAATTAATTTGATACATTTATATATTGATGTGCTTACCATTGTGGCAATAATTAGCACTTTCATCATGTTACATAATCACCCTTTCTTTTCAGTGATTAGAAAATTTTAATTTTAGTCTCTTGGAAAGTATGGTGATTATAATACAATATTTTGTCTATATTCACTGTACTTTGCATGAGAGCTCTAAGGCTTAAGTACTACTTGACAATGATGGTATGAATTGTTCCATACTCTAAAGTTTCCATACAATCATTTTTTAATTGTTTTTCAACTAATGATTTAAGCCCTGATCTCCTTCATTAGCAGGAAGTCCATTATCTACTTCTGGGATGACTTTTATCCCCAGAATTGTCCAGATACTCTAGTAGTATCTGGGAGGAGAGGAGAGGATGGGATGGAAATCTCTTCACCCAAGCACTGTTTCTGCCTCATGAAGTCTCCATCCCTGTGGATGGCCAGCCTCTGCCCACTCCAAAAGGGATCTGAGCCTCTACATGAAAGGCCATCTACCCAGGCCTACAGAGTGTCCACTCCAGGGTCCATCCATCCACTCTTGTAATGTTAAAACAATCCAGTGTGCCCAGAGTCTGCAGAATTTAGGGTTTAGATCTTTCCACTGCCACACCCAGTCATTTCCTGGGAGACCAGCTGGCTTTCTCGTGCAGACTCAAGCCTGGTTCTGATGTGTCCACCCACCTCACCACTCACGAGACCACCTTGGTCTCCTCCCCTACCACTGCCACGCCCCACCCCACCCCACCCCCGACAGGAATCTATGCTTTAAAGATCCCCAGCTTTTCCTTGTAAATTCACAACACAAAGAATCTGAATATACTCCTTTTTTCTACATGAGCAGAGCTCATTGCTCAGCTCTACCCATCTAAAAGAAAGTTCTTCAGTGATCCCCAAAGCTCTTACCCTTCTGAGGGGAGCCTGGTTAGGGATTCCAGGAGAACCAACATGTCTTCTTGAGCAATGGGTGGTTCCCTTCCCATGTTCCAAAGCACTTTTCTGGCTCTTTTATAATAGAAAAAAAAAAAAAAGGTACAAATGTAATCCGTGGAAGGGCTCCCACAGCATCTGTAGAGGATACATAAAAGCAAAATAAAACAAATGATACTGAGCCCATATCTCACCATTAACCAGCAGAGCTGATTCAGCTTCTTAAGTCCTTATGTCAGGCAAAGCCATTCTCTCGTTCCCTTTATTTTACTGGGCAACTCTTAATAGCAAAAATCACCCATTTGGACTAATTCTTAAAAATACAAATAAAGCTGAAGAACCAAGTTAATGTGTCTTGACTCATTTAACTGAAAACTATTCCTTTTTAAAAATAATATGTTATATCATTGGTATTGGTATGGACTCTAATGCCTAAATATTTCATAACTATCTATATATTAGTTTTTAATTGAAGTTTAATTTACAGTGTTAGTTTCAAGTGTGCAGCAAAGTGACTGTTATATATATTCTTTTTCAGACTTTTTATGAGCTATTATAAGATTGAGTATAGTCCCCCATGCTATACAGTAAGTCTTTGTTGTTTACCTAGTTTATATATAGTAGTGTGTATATGTCAATCCCAACATCCTAATTTATCTCTCTATCCACCACCACCACCCCCCACCACCACCCCCAGCTATCTCCTTTGGTAACCACAAGTTTCCTTTTTATGTCTCTGAGTCTATTTCTATTTTGAAAATAAGTTCATTTGTCTCATTTTTTTTAGATTCCACAAAAAAGTGACATTATGTTATGATTATCTTTTATATATGATTTTTTTTAATTCACAATGCTTAAATCATAGAATTTTAGTGCAGTAAAAGTGACCAATAAGCATACTTTGATTTTCCAGCAGGAGAAACTGAGACCCAGAGACACATATGCACAAAGTCCACGAGTAGCTTGTTACCCACTCAGTCGCACATTAGTTGACACATCTTATATGCCAGCCATATGGTGGGAAGTTCAAGGATGAATCATACATGGAAAACTCCACTGGAATTAGGACTCAGGACTCCTCACTTCAAGCACAAAGTTGTTTCCTTCCACTGAAGGTAGGCTGTTAGAATGACCTCTGCTCCCTTTGAAGTGGAAGACCATTTAATACCTGGTTGGCTACCCAACATCCCACACTCTAAGAGCTTCACTTACCATCAAGGACTCACTTATACACCAACTAGGCTAATAACCTCTGTTTGAAAATAAACATTTGGGAAATTAGTTGTTTCCGAAGTCACACATGCCGCTTTGAATCTAGTGGTAAAATCAAATCCCCTCATGACTTTAAATTCTTCTTCATTTCAAGCCACTGCCACAGAGCATAAAGATTCCACACATAAATCAAAAATGAAAAAGTTTCTTTCCTTTCCTATATTATTGCAGAAATGTTTATTATATCATTTAATAGCAGAGAAGAAAGCTGTAGATAGGAGAAGGGAAGCAGGGGCACTGAGCCTGCTTACTTGGGAAAAGGCTTGAAACTTCTGACCAGAGTGAATTCCTTGTGATTTTAGGGAAGGGCTTTAGCATCCAGATAAAATGGGAGACCTGAGGAACTGCCTCCACTTTCCAAATGTTCTGTTTTTATTTCAATTATGTTAACTTCTGATTCTCTCCCCTTGAGCTATCTAGACCCTCGGGACTATCACTGCCATCTTGGTGTTTCCCTTTTTTAATATATATATATATTACAATTGATGGTTTTCGATGCTAAGACATCCCTTATCTATCTCAGCAAGTATGAATCTATGTTTTTAAGCTACACAGAGGAAAATCCACACACGCACACCATCAAAGAGAACAGCTGTGAGAAGCTATTTGCTTCTGTAGAAGAGTTCTTAGGGATTTAGGAGAGCTGGGTTCTGGTTCCACATCTGATATTCAAATATTAATAGCTCAGGAACTAAAATACTCACCACCATATGTTTCTCTCCCAGGGCCTGGCACAGGAGAGAAGCAAAAGCTACATCATCTATCAAATTTCTCTCCCACCAGAGATTCCCTTCTCCGCTGGGCATGATCCTTGTTTCCCACCTTTATCCCGTTGATTCCTATTCCAAGTGCTTATTCATGCCTTTGGTCATTTGATTTTCGTTAGTCCTTCATTCATCAAATCTAGAACAGCCTCCTTCCTCAGCATCTGTCTTATCCCATCCCAACTATCCTCAGCTGAAACTCCAATTTCACTTCAGTGTAGCTCTTCAGTTTTAGTGCCATCAATCTTGTCCTGCTCAGAAATCCCAGCTGTTTTCTACTTGTATCGCATAATTTTCACTTGTCTCATATCACTGTGTCAGATTATTTTGCTTTATTTATTAATGGCTTCATGATATTTGCGCTGACTCCCGGCTAAATTTCAAACCCCTTTCTCTAAATGATTAAAAGTCCTAGTTTCTTGTCTAGTCTCAACTACTCCATGCGACTCTGAGCAAAACCAATGATCTTCCACTTTTTTTTTAATTTATTATTATTATTATTTTACTTTACAATATTGTATTGGTTTTGCCACACACCAACATGAATCCGCCACGGGTGTACACGTGTTCCCAATCCCGAACCCCTCTCCGACCTCTTATATACAAAATAAGAGATCCTTAAATTTGCTTTCAGCTCTACTAATCTGTAAGTCTGAGATTTTATTTAGTTTAACATTTCAGATTTTTCTTTTGGGTGTTATTTGTATTACTCCTTTGATGTCCTAGCACCATCCTGGTATGTAATAGATGCTTAATCAAGGAGGATGTTTAAGCAAGGACAGTGAGATCATGTCCCAGGCTATTCTGTGCAAGTGCAGGAATTCCAAGGGCTAAATCGAGGTTTCTTTGAAAGTGTCCCTCAATTCCTAAGGCCTTTCCTATTATGCTGTGAGTATCAGAAGTGTTTTTCTCCTTCAAAGCATGGGACAGGATGTGGAAACACAGCTCAGTGTTGGAACAAAAGCTTTCCTATAAATCCAACTTCAAACTTATAATTTTGAACCAATGAGCAGCAATTCCTTTACCTCCAGGGCCCAGGAGTCTTCGGTCTTTTTAAATAAAGGGAAAGGCACAGCCTGTCACACGACAAGCTGACAACATGACCCAATTTAAGGAGAAAGAAATGAAACGATCAACAGTTTCTTTTTGCAATTTAGGAGAGAGTGAAATCTGATAATCCTAGCCTGTTCCTCATTTTCTGCTTGAAGAAAAAGTAAAGGGTATTTATGAGAACTGTCCTCTGTTATTAAACTGAGATGATTGCTCCGGCTCTTCTAAACTGTTTTATAATAATTTTTCATTAATGACATTTTTAATATACTGTGTGATAAATCCCAGCCAATGGTCTCAGTCTCACTAGTGTCGACATGTGGGGCTGTAATAAGCATGACCCCAGTCTCTTACATATATTGGAGCACTCATTACCCAATGCTGTGGCCAATTTGTGTCTCCAATTCACAAGCAGTCTTTCTCCAGCTGTTACCTCAATTTGTCCTTGCAACCATTTCCATCAGTTCTAGAGAATTTTATGTAGTAAAACTTTGCAAGTATCATAGGA
The DNA here is from genome assembly GCF_042477335.2 of Ovis canadensis. Lineage (NCBI taxonomy): Eukaryota > Metazoa > Chordata > Mammalia > Artiodactyla > Bovidae > Ovis > Ovis canadensis. The sequence continues at coordinate 28,332,417 of NC_091269.1, read as the reverse complement.
GTGGAGGTAAAGGAATGAGGAGGGATTTGTGTTCTCCATCAGAGGAAATCAGATGAGTTCACAGTCAGCTTCCAGGGGACACTCACAGGGGCAGCTCTGCTTAGCTTTTGAATCTGTGACTCCCTCAATCATAGGCACCAGCCTCAAAGCTAGTTGTTGTCAGGCTCCTGCTGAATTTGGAGGAAACTGACTTCAAATATTGTCAGCATCAAGTAAATCAGATGGTTCTAAAAAACTAGAGCTTTGAAGTTTGAGAGGGAAAAAAAAGCAACCTTGATTAGGCTCTTTACTTCTGATTCTAACCTGTCACTTACGTGCCATGCTAAGGAAAAAAGGAAAAGGAAAATAGTGGAAAATAAATAAGAATATTGAAGGGATTCTCTGGAACACTCAGCACCTAGTCAGAAAGGACAGCCCCTAAATCACATGCCCCAGTAAAACACTTCAGAGCTGCTGGGTGCTTTGAAGTAAAGTGTATAGAAATATTTGAAAAGAGTTTACTCATGATTTTATACTTTTATTTATTCATTCATTCATTAACAAACATCCTCTGTCAGACATTGGGCTAGGTCTGAGGGATACATGTGTGATTAATTATTGTTCAGCAAATTATAATTATATCACCTGTGAGTTCTGTGAGACCAGGTCTCTCTCTTTTTTTTTTTAACATTTATCTCTGAGCCTGGAATAGTATGTGGCAGAAAATACACCCCGTGAGAGAGAGATTAAGATGCAAAGAGAAAGAGAACCAGAAAATGAGGCAGGAGAGAACTGAGTTTCATCCCCAGGATTTTGGAAAATATCCTGTCTGGAGTAGATGCTCAGTGAATGTTCAGTTCAGTTCAGTTCAGTCGCTCAGTCGTGTCCGACTCTTTTCAACCCCATGAATCGCAGCATGCCAGGCCTCCCTGTCCTTCACCATCTCCCGGAGTTCACTCAGACTCACGTCCATTGAGTCCATGATGCCATCCAGCCATCTCATCCTCGGTCATCCCCTTTTCCTCCTGCCCCCAATCCCTCCCAGCATCAGAATCTTTTCCAATGAGTCAACTCTGCATGAGGTGGCCAAAGTACTGGAGTTTCAGCTTTAGCATCATTCCTTCCAAAGAAATCCCAGGGCTGATCTCCTTCAGAATGGACTGGTTGGATCTCCTTGCAGTCCAAGGGACTCCCAAGAATCTTCTCCAACATCACAGTTCAAAAGCATCAATTCTTTGGCGCTCAGCCTTCTTCACAGTCCAACTCTCACATCCATACATGACCACAGGAAAAACCATAGCCTTGACTAGACAGACCTTAGTCAGCAAAGTAATGTCCCTGCTTTTGAATATACTATCTAGGTTGGTCATAACTTTTCTTCCAAGGAGTAAGCATCTTTTAATTTCATGGCTGCAGTCACCATCTGCAGTGATTTTGGAGCCCCAAAAAATAAAGTGTGACACTGTTTCCACTGTTTCCGCATCTATTTCCCATGAAGTGGTGGGACCGGATGCCATGATCTTCGTTTTCTGATTGTTGAGCTTTAAGCCAACTTCTTCACTGTCCTCTTTCACTTTCATCAAGAGGCTTTTAAGCTCCTCTTCACTTTCTGCCATAAGGGTGGTGTCATCTGCATATCTGAGGTTATTAATATTTCTCCCGGCAATCTTGATCCCAGCTTGTGTTTCTTCCAGTCCAGCGTTTCTCCTGATGTACTCTGCATAGAAGTTAAATAGGCAGGGTGACAGTATACAGCCTTGACCTACTCCTTTTCCTATTTGGAACCAGTCTGTTGTTCCATGTCCAGTTCTAACTGTTGCTTCCTGACCTGCATACAGATTTCTCAAGAGGCAGGCCAGGTGGTCTGGTATTCCCATCTCTTTCAGAATTTTCCACAGTTTGTTGTGAACCACACAGTCAAAGGCTTTGGCATAGTCAATAAAGCAGAAATAGATGTTTTTCTGGAACTCTCTTGCTTTTTCCATGATCCAGTGGAGGTTGGCAATTTGATCTCTGGTTCCTCTGCCTTTTCTAAGACCAGCTTGAACATCAGGGAGTTCACGGTTCACGTATTGCTGAAGCCTGGCTTGGAGAATTTTGAGCATTACTTTACTAGCATGTGAGATGAGTGCAATTGTGCGCTAGTTTGAGCATTCTTTTGCATTGCCTTTCTTTGGAATTGGCATGAAAACTTACCTTTTCCAGTCCTATTTATACATATGGTGGAGTTCCCAAAACATTGACTACACTGTATGATTCTAGTTATTTGTGTTCAGGCTGTATAAAAAGATCTTAATGCAAACACTTTATGCTTCTATTGATATTTGCTTAGAGGGAAGTGAACACAGTAGGCAGCTACTCTTCTTCATAGTATGCTTTTGTATATACACGAATTAAGTGTTAGTCACTCAGTCATGTCTGATTGTTTGTGACCCCGTGGACTGTAACCTGCCAGGCTCCTCTGTCCATGGGATTTCCCAGGCAAGAATACTGGAGTGGATTGCCATTTTTTTCTCCAAGGGATCTTCCCAACCCAGGGATCGGACCTGAGTCTCCTGCATTGCCAGCAATGTCTTTACTATCTGAGCCACTAGGAAGGCCACAATATACATGAGTATATTTTGGCAAAATCATTTAACTAGACCTCTTCTGGGGAAGGTTGTAAAGAAGATAAAGAAAACTGTTTAACTGGGAGCAAAAAGAACTGCTAGTTTTATATGAAACGCAGGAAAGAAGGATGCAAGGGGGAAGGTGGGGCCTTTGTGGGATTTTTAAATTTTGTCTAAGCTAAATTCCAAGATTATTTACTAAGGCTTTGCTACTTTGAAGACATTGAGGTAGAAGGGACAGACCCTGCACTCAAAGACCCCGTGGCTGTAAAGGACCCATACAGAGGAGATGCACTGGGAAGGGTTACGAGAGCAGAAAGCACTAAACTGCTCAGGGCACAGCCCCCAACCCAGCCAGGTGGCCTGTGACCAGAGGAGGGTTTCCAGGGGAGGTGATGCCTCAACCAGGTTTTTAAAGAATAAGATGTAGGGATACACGTGTATGTATGGCTGAGCCCCTTTGCTCTTCGCCTGAAACTATCACAACCTTGTTACTCAATTATACTCCAATACAAAGCAAAAAGTTAAAAAAAATAAAGAATAAGATGCAGTGAAACAAAAGTAAGCCAACAGGAGCAAACAAGCAGACAAAGCAGGAGAGGGTTGTTGACTGGGGGAAAAGGAAAAGAAAAAAAAAGGAAAGTACAACCTAAAAAATGTTTTGTTCTGTAGATTTGCTGAGAATTTAAGCTCAGAATGCAACCTCTCATAGCTCTGAGGGACTGCTCTGAACAGGTAAGGGAAGAGCCAGGATGTAGGAGAGGCTTTTGCAAACAAACAAATCAAGAAGCAGGTAGTCAGAACATCAAAAGATTGCTGTGTATTAAAGAAAACCCACATCTTGAGTTAATGAATTTAGTGCTTTTCCATGTATGGGGAAGGTTCCAAGTCTGGGCTCACTGAAACCATTTCTTCAATGTGCACCTTAACTTTCTAGGCCAGTATCCTGTTTTGTGCACCTGAATCCCCTCAGGGCATGCAGGCAGGGGCAGCTGCAGTGGCCTGAGGTCCACAACATCCTTTGTGGGTTGATATGTCACAGTCCACAGGGCATCCCAGAGGTGAAAAGAGCATGGACCACAGAACAGAGGGGAGAGGTCAGAGCAGCCACTGGGAAGAAGGGGGCCACCCTAGAAACAGGGTCAGAGACATGCTTAGGGAGGGGTGGCCATGCTAAGGAGCCTGGGTCTTCCCCTGGAGAAAACAGGAAGTGTCATTCACATACTCAGTTGGCACAGAAACACAGACTGGTGGCAAGTAGAAAGCAGGCCTTGCAAAACCAGCTTCCTCCAAGCAGCAGTCCCCAGCCTTATTGGCACCACGGACTGGTTTTATGGAAGACAGTTTTTCTACAGAACAGGTTGAGGGGTGGGGATTTGGATGATTTCAAAATGGTTTGAACACATTACATTTATTGTGCACTTTACTTCTATTCTTATTACATCTCCTCCACCTCAGATCGTCAGGCATTAGATACTGGAGATTGGGGACCCCTCATGGATGCAAACCACTGGACCAGTGGACCAGAGTTCACTCATCTCAAAAATATGGTGAGTAATGTGGAGAACATAAAGATGAGTAAGACATGTGCTTCAAAGACATTATAGTCCAGAAAGGGAGAGTCCTGAACTGTTACTATCCCAGGAGGAATACAGATAATGAGTGTTGGTTTTTTCAGACTAGGTAGGAATCCCCTCCAGCTGGGTGATCAGGAAATGTTTCATGAAGGTGACTTGGGTGTTCTACCCTAAGGCAGTGGTTCTCAAGCCTAAGTGTGTGTCAGAATTACCTGGAAGACTTGACCACAGACCACTGGGCCCCACCCAGACTTTCTAATCACTGGATCTGGAGGGAGGCCCCAAACTTGCAGCCCTCATAAGTCTCCAGGTGATGCTGATGCTGCTGGTCCAAGGGCAAGGCTTTGGAGAACCTTCACTCAATTGTGACAGGACTGGTCAAATAGAAATGAAGCTTTAGGTATCTCATGAAGAGGAAACCATGCATGTAAGGCATATGGCTAGAAAAGCAAGGCTATATCCTGATTACAGCCAAGTTGAAGTAAAATATAATCCTTATAAGTATATAAGGTATTATCAGACACAATAAACTTCGTAAATTAATTACCCAGTCAACTCCAGTTAGCTGAGAGCAGTCATGCTAGAGTAGTTATCCAGCATAAGGTATGGCCAGTGTGAGCATTTCCTCCTAAACTGTTTACCCTGCAGCTGTCCTAGCTCACTGGTCTGCCCTCCTCTCTGAACTGAAACAGCCATTGATTGGTACCAGTCAACTCAGCCATTGTATGCATTACTGACCTTTTTCATCTAAACAGAATGGAACTTAAAAATCCCTTTAGTTAGCTGAAGTTGGGAATGTTTAAAAGAGTTTTCACAAGGAAAGAAAGATTATAAAAAGAAAAAATGAAAGTACTCAAAGGAAAAAAAGAAAAAGAAACAGAAGTATTCTCTGTATACATAAAGTTCTCATGTCATTAAAAAAATAAAGGGCCCCAAGCAAAAACTAACTTGTACAATGGTTTGCAAGGTGTTTTGAGCTGAATTGTGCTTAAATATACATTGAAATCACCTCTTGGTGAATGTTGAACCAAAAGACACAACCAAGCCAAAGATTGAGAGAAGGAAGGACTTATTACTACTTGAAGCAAGTAAAAACACCATGGATCTTTCCCAAAACAGTGTCCCCTGAACAGCAAAACTGGAGAAGTTTTAAGCTAAGTTTTAACATGCCTTTCCCTAAAGGGCTTGTGTGCATGCCCAGTCATGTCCAACTCTTTGCAACCCCATGGACTGTATCCCGCCAGGCCCCTCTGTCCATGGGATTTTCTTAGCAAGAATACTGGAGTGGGTTGCCATTTCCTTCTCCAGGAAGGGGCTTGAGCAGAGGAGAATTTAGCATGAAACTGAGACAGAGGTTGACAGAGTCCAATCTTTAGTTGATTGAAGTCAGGAGAGTCGGCATCACCATTAGTCCTCCACCTGTTTGGCGGGGGGCGGGGTGGGGGGAGCTGGAGGGGGGCGGTCTTAGTTCCTGCAGAACTCAGAGACAAGTATCAGATTGTTACATACATCCCTTGAGGATGAGTTAGGCCTCTGCTTCAGTCACTGCACTCTTGTTTGCCTTTTCTCTGTTCCTGCCTTCCTTTGCTCCCTTAAGATCATTGATTACTGAGATGTGTTCAAGGGCAAGCATCATGCCCATCTTAGATCACAAAGTGGCTTAGGCCAAAATGACTTTTCTTATGTCAAGAAGGCCATTTCCAGTTCTCTTTCTCTGGGGACTCCCTAACCTATCTGCTGTCATACAAAAATGTGACATTATTTGGAAATTAGGTGTTTATGGAGGTAATCAAGTTAAAATGGGATTCGTGTGGACCCTTATCAAATATGGCTGGTGTCCAGTTGAGCATAATTAAGGAGGGGAACAGGTATTATAATAGATACTGTATAGGTCAGAAATGGAGAAGGAAATGGCACCCCACTCCAGTACTCTTGCCTGGAAAATCTCATGGGTGGAGGAGCCTGGTAGGCTGCAGTCCATGGGGTCATGAAGAGTTGGACACGACTGAGTGACTTCACTTTCACTTTTCACTTTCATGCATTGGAGAAGGAAATGGCAACGCACTCCAGTGTTCTGGCCTGGAGAATCCCAGGGACGGGGGAGCCTGGTGGGCTGCCGTCTATGGGGTCTCACAGAATCGGACACAACTGAAGCGACTTAGCAGCAGCAGCAGCAGGCCAGAAAACTCACACCAACTTTACCTGATATTCCCACCCCAAAGTCCTTAATTTTAGTTCTTTTTTTCCTTTAGCAACTTACTCTGCTATCTCTTTCTTAATTACTTAATGACTTTCTTAACTACTCTTTGACTTTGAGAGAGAGGTAGCCAGTACATTGCCATTCTTCTCAAAGTCCAAAAGGCAGTTCAGCTGGGCACCCTCCTACCTATGAGGAAAGGAAGGATAATTTCCCCTACTGGCAATGGTCTTGGTGACAGAGGAAGGGGTGGAACAGGAGAGGCAAGACAAAATCAGAGCAGAGTTGGGGCTGGGCAGTCAGGGCAGAGGGTTTGCTGACCAGGAAGGGAGGGAGAGAGGGAGTCAGAAGAAGACCTGGGGTTGAGACTCGTCACCTCTCAACTCACTCAGGCTCAAAATTTATTCCTGCTTGCTGAGAAGGAAAACCATGCAGTACTTACAGTACATTGTCTAATGTCCTCCTTCAGAAGCAAAGTGTCCTAATTCCCACCACACACCAAGTACAGCTGGTGCCCCCTACTCATTGGCACACAGAGTGGCCGAATTGGCCCTCCATATTTGAGGGGTAATTTTGATTATTGCCTTTCCACACTTGGCAAGGGCTTTCTGGGGCTTTGCTTATATGATACCCCACCCTCCAGCCAGGAGGGCACACTCCAGTCACAGCAAGGAAACCGCTGTCTGAAGCCAATCTGAAAAGAAATCATTGTGTGTGCCCATTTTCGATCAGGAACATAATAGTTAGCTTGGCACAGCTTGTTCTTTAGTTTAAATTGAGACATTCATATGTAACTCAAAAAAGATAAGCCCAGACTTGATGCCGAAAGCTCAGTTCTCTATGCACTGGTGCTGGGTCAATTCTCAGAGACAGAGTTTTGGGTGAACTAGAAAAGGATAGCTTTGTTGTTTTGCTGGGAAAAGGGAGAGGGATATAGCAGGCTCTTGCCCTCAAAACCGTGTGTCCCCAGTTGGGGAAAATATTGAGAGGTTTTATAGTAATTGTTCAAAGAAGACATGATCAGCTCATGGACATTCTTCTGATGGGTTGATAGTGAGGTAAGTGAGAGTCAGCATCATCAACCTTCAGATCCAACTGGTCTGGTCTACATGATTGTGGGCAGCCTACCATCCTTAGTCACTAACTTCCCCATCTGAAGTGGGCTTCAGTATCTGCAGAATAACTCAAAGATATTGTTGTGTGTATCCCTTGATGGGAAACAGGACCTTGTCTGAAGCCTACTCTTGCCTGTTTCTCTTAGTCTCACATCCCCTCTCTCCCCTAATTAACAGCTTCTTGAATCTGCCCATTGAAACTCAGAGAAGGTCATGGAGGCCGAATGAAGGCTGTTTCCTAAAGTTAAAGAAATGGGGGACACAGAAAGTCTCTGTGCCCAGGAACCCCAGAGGTCCCTGCATGGTATCATTCTGACCAAGATTTTTGGAAATCGGAGGTTGCTTTTCCATAGTGGTGAAGGTGAGCCTAAAAACCTGGCTTCTGTTCACCAGAGCCAAGTAAAATGTGGAGACAGTGCTTTGGAAAAGTAGAAATGAGTAGCTTTATTACTTTACTGGGGAATGGGGGGCACAGTGGGCCCCTGCCTTGAAAAACTTGTCCTGTGTCTCCACTTGAAGAGGATAGTGAGAAGTTTTATAGTAATGGTTTGAAGAGGGTTATCAGCTTGTGGACATTGTTCTGTTTGGGTGGTGGTGAGGTAAGTAGGAGTCAGCATCATCAATCTTCAGGTTCCTATTGGTCTAGGGTGGTCTTCGTGCTTATAAGTAGCATGCCATCATTAATCGTAAACTTCTCCCACCTGGAGGCATTTTCAATATCTGTGAAACATTCAAAGATATTGTTATGTGTATCCATTGATGTGGAACTAGGACCTTGTCCCAAGGTTGCACTATTTCTCTTGACCATTTGTTTCTCCCGGGTCTCACATCCTCTCCTTTCCCTAATTAACAACTGTTTGAATCTGCCCACGGGGCCCCAGGGAAGCTCATGAAAGCTGAACGAAGGCTGTTTCCCGTAATCATAAAATGGGGGACACAGGAAGGCTTTGTGCCCAGGAGTCCCACAGGGCCCTGCTTGGTATCACAGGCTGTTCTTATCCTCCCATCTCTTGGGAACTCTCAGGGGCAAGACCAGTGAATGAGGAATGAGCAGTGTTTGTGTTAGGGTTCTCCAGAGAAACAGAACAAGTAGGGGATAGAGATATGTATTTATTACGAAGAATTTGCTCACATGTTTATGGAGACTGAGAAATCCCATGAACTGCTGTCTACAAGCTAAAGACCCTGGATAGTCAGGGGTATAATCCAGTCCTCTGGTAGGTGACACAAAGTGGATCTAGATGAGTGTACCTAGAACATGCAAAGTGATGATGGGGCTTTCCATAAGTCTGCAATTTATGGTAATTTATATTCTACTTATATGTAAGTGCCAAGTCACTTCAGTTGTGTCTGACTCTGTGCGACCCTCTGGACTGTAGCCTGCCAGGCTCCTCTGCCCATGGGATTCTCCAGGTAAGAATACTGGAGTGGGTTGCCATGACCCTCTCCAGGGATCTTCCCGCCCCAGGGATTGAACCCAAGTCTCTTACATCTCCTGCATTGGCAGACAGCTTCTTCACCACTTGTGCCATCCGGGAAGACCATTCTACCTGTAGTCCTACTGAAATTATTTTCAAGCGATTGGATGATTCTAGCAAAAGAAAAGACTAAGAACAGCATTTGCCCTTCCAGATCCCAAGGGCAGAGAGTTACTTTGGAAGTGATAGGGACTTCTTGAAGTGGATCACACACTATTAGTGCATTTTCTCTCAGGAAACCGAATCATGTCATTGAATAAAGATGTCCTTAGAGGATTTAGCACAGAAGTAAGTGTGAAATCACCTCATCTCAGCCCTGCTGGTGTATCTTAGGATTCACTGTTCATCATCAGAGTAGATGATTTACAATTTTCAAAAGTTTCATACCAATGATTTCATATATTTTCATAATAACCCTTTTCCCCCTACCCGTATATTGTCCCTCTCCTTCCTCTCCCCACTGGTAACCACTAGCTTGTTCTCTATATCTGTGAGTCTGCTTCTTTTTTTGTTTTATTCACTAGTTTGTTGTATTCCTCTTTATTCTTATACTTAGAATCACATGTATAATGACCTGAAGAAAGAACACCTAAAGATTGTTATGAGTTTGAGACCATCACAAAGTGAATCTATACCAATGAGGTTGGGAAACCACATTTTCAAGGGAGCTAGCCTTAGGACATGGCTACTAATGAAAGTGTGTTCATTGATCCATTCTTTCCTCAGGGAACACTGAGCACACACAGTCTAATGCGTTCAGGATGCAGTGAAAAATAAAACACAGTCCCTGCCCTCAAGTGCTTCTAATAGGGACACTGAGTCAATAAGAGGCCATTAAAATCCAATGTGGTAAGTCCTGTGAGCAAGTAAATGGGATGTGATGGACTAGTGGCCAAACCCAATCCAGATGTTGGAAAGTCAGGTCCCATCCCTGAGGGCAGAGGCCAGCATTCCCTCAGTGTTGTTTGTCACCCTGTGGTTAAATGAGTCATGCAGTTTCACTGGGAAGACACGTGCTTATTTGTTCTCTTTTATTGCTGTTGTTGTTAAGTTGCTCAGTTGTGTCCAGCTCTTTGTAACCCATGGACTGCAGCACACCAGGCTTCCTTGTCCTTCACCATCTCCCAGAATTTGCTCAAACTCAGAGTTGGTGATGCCATCCAACCATCTCATCTTCTGCCGTCCCCTTCTCCTGCCTTCAATCTTTCCTAGTATCAGGGTCTTTTCTGATGAGTTGAAGAGAATTAGAGATACCTGGTTATAAGTCCTCGATGCTTTGATTAAGATTCTTAGTCAACTTGGGAAAATTGTTCACATGATAAATATTAGGCTGAATACAATCAGACAAACGTTCCTGCCAGGTGTGGGAGCACTCAGTCAGTTGTGTCTGGTTCTTTATGACCCCATGGACTGTAGCCCGCCAGCCTCCCTTGTCTGTGGAGTTTTCCAGGCCAAAACACTGGAGTGGGTTGCTATTTCCTATTCCAGGGGATCTTCCCGACCCAGGGATCTAACCTGCATTTCCTGTGTCTCCTGCATTGGTAGGCAAATCCTTTATCACTGCAATACCTGTGATGCCCTCTCCTGCTGGGAGATATTCCCAGTTTACAGATGAGAAGACTGAGTTTCTGAGAGGTAGTGATTCACCAGTTCATACAACTTGTAAGTGGCAGAGCTATACCCAAATATGCAAGATTCTAAAGGAAGGTCATTAAACTAGTAAGATAAGTGCTACGGTGAGCAACTGTGAGGAAACCTATTTTAGCTAAAAAGCACCACATTGTTCCTGGGCTCTGAAGACTGCCTGATTTCAATATTAAAGTGGTGCAGCTGAAGACTGTGGCCTAAAGTGAGTGATGCTGGAGGACTCACCCTTTCCAAAGGAGTCCCACCTGCATACTACACAGACGTGCACCTGAAACCAGCTTTCTCTCTGTATTTAAGGGGCATAGGGAGCCCAGGCTCTTGGGAAAGGAAGTGTAGGACCAGAAGAGTAGTCAGTAAGACTCCTCGCAGCACCATGTGGCTGCTGCTGCAATTTGTCTGGCTCTGTTTTCTCTTGTCTCTTGGTCTGAATAGCCAGTATGAGTCCGAGGTCCCTGAGCATCCTGACGAACTACGCTGTGGGCTAAGGAGCTTTCAATTCACCATAAACCTTCTCAGTCAGGAGATGGAGACTCCTCCTGCACTAGTAGCATGGGGTAAGTTTGAAGGCTGAGCTAGGCAATGGCATGTCTCCTCTACTGTGTAAAATTGGCCTCTGCTTTCTGTCCGAATGCCTCCCCACCTTTGCTAAACTCTGCTCCTTCTCTATAGAAGTACTCTGAAGCATAACTTCACCTCTAAACCTGATTTCCCTGTTGTTTCTCCTTTCTTGGCAGCTGCTCTTGAGTCTAAGGCAAAGCTGGCTGTCCCTTCCCAGCACTGGTGACTTGCATGACTGACCATATGTGTTTTCTCCCCCATCCCCACTCCTAGATAACCATGGGCTGCCACACAGCCTGCAGAATGACTCTGACTGTGGCACCTGGGTCAGTGAGGGCCCTGGCAGCTCCCTGGTGGTGGAAGCCTCCTACAGTGGCTGCTATGTCACTGAGTGGGTAAGTATGACCTGTCCTTAGGAAGGCCGAGATGCCTGTGCCGCCATCCAGGCTGACTCCTTGGGCCTGTCTCTCCAGGACTCCTACTACCTCATGACTGTTGGAATTGAAAGAGCAGGTGTGAGTGGACCTGGAACGGTTATGGAGACAAAGCTATTCAAGTGTCCTGTGAATCTCCCAGGTAAGGGCTGGATACTTCTGGGTTCTGGGTGGTGTGGAGCTGCCTGAAGTGTGTCCTTGGGTATTTTTTACCCGTTCTGTGCAGTGATACCAGGCACCCATCGAGAACTGTGTTCCAGCTCTTCACAGGCGACCCTAGGATCAACACCACCTGAGCGACTACTCGGGGCTCAAGAACTGTGAGGGGTACTTCACATGTTACGTGTAATCCCAGCCCAGCGCTACTGCTAGCCCCAGCAGGGAGCTTTCCAAGCACCCCTGACTGGTAGGTGGCAGAGCTGAGATTCAACCAAGAGTTATCCCAGGACCAGAGATCTCCCTCTTGAAGGGTCCAGAAGGAAGCTGAAGTTATCAATGAGACTCAGCAAACACCTTCAAGAAGCAGACTGCATTGAGAATAGGGCTCAGTCCCTTCAGCTGGGGCTACTCGACTGCTTAGCTTGGTATTTAACTGGGTGATTAACAGGAAGGTACAATGCCAGCTCAACTCCAGTGAGTCTTGCCTTGCCCCTCAAGAGCCCTACCTCAGTCATAAAGAGTCAAACTTCTGTTCTTAAACTTTTAACCATACTGTGCAGCATGTGAGATCTTAGGTCCCAACCAGAGATCAAACCCAAAACCCCTGCAGTGGAAGCACACAGTCTTAACCACTGGACTCCAGAGAGGTCCCAAGACTTGAACCTACAATTCTTCACATCTGCATTGTTATGTGTTAGCCCAGTGGAGCAATACTGATAAAATACATAATCATAGGCCCCGCTCCCCGCTTACTGAACTGCATTCCAAAATGATGGTAATTTAGAGTACACTAAGATTTAAGTACTTTTGAAAGAACAGAAGGAAGAATTCTTCAATAAAGTCTCACTGCTTCTACCAATCTGGTTCGTATTTCCTCTTCCCAAGAGTACTCATTTCAGGGCACTCTTAGAAGGTAACCAAATAGTGAACTTTATAATCCAGACTTAATTTCTAGTATGTAAATGTCTCTTCCAATCTCATGGCTATCTATAGGAACCTAACGTTTCTTAATGAAAATATCTCTTAAAGACTAGACTTTGTTACCTAGTTCAAGTTACTCTTCAATACCTATCCTAGATGTCCCAAATGCTGGCTTTTGTGACTCTGTCCCAGTGTGGGACAGACTGCCGTGTGCTCCTTCACCCACCACTCAAGGAGACTGCGAACGGCTAGGCTGCTGCTACAACTCTGAAGAGGTCATTTCCTGTTACTACGGAAACACAGGTGAGTCGCCATATTTTTGAAATCAGCTGAAGAGTACCTGCCATTACCATTAACTAAACCCTAAAGGAGGGTTTTCTCCTTCACCCCCCATCCAGAAGGCAAATACTGAAAGATGACCAAAGGTTAATGTATAAGATAATACCTCCTTAGGACACTTGACCTTCAGTGACACAGCTTACTATAGTCTTCCATTGCGTATTCTCCTAGAACCCAACAGAAAGCAAATAACATTCAATGAACTCGGGAAGCTAAGTCTATGTGCAGGATGCTAATTGATAGAAACTTAACCAGTTTCAAGAAATAGCCAATCTGGCGGCTGACTGTGTGTATAAAGAGCTTTACTGCAGAAGATGAGCCTTATTTCAAAAGAACACTGTCCCAAATCATGCTCCAAGTCTTTCTCATGTAAAAATGACCTTCATGAAACAAGATGCTACATAATTCTAAGCTCGTAATCCTAGCTGATGAGTGAAAACAGCAGGTATGGCTATCTTCATTCTACAGGTGAAGCTGATACAAGGAGGTTAAATACGCAGTAAGTAGTGGAGGCAAGATTCAAACCCAAGTGCCCATCCAAAGCCCCAGTTAAACTCCGGATGGCTGAACCTGCCTCAAGGTCATTAGCTGGAATGCCAGCTTTTCTAGCGGGAGAAGAGGATGGTGGGGAATTTAATGAAACCATAATTTTTAGACTCTTGTCTGGCTGCATCAATCGCTTGAGGTGACCTGCCTTCAGCACAGTTGCTCTGGTGTTTCAGTGACCTCACACTGTACCCAAGATGGCCACTTCTCTATTGCCGTGTCCCGGAACGTGACCTCGCCCCCACTGCTCTTGAATTCTCTACACTTGGCCTTCAGGAATGACAGTGAATGTAAACCTGTGATGGCAACACACACTTTTGTTCTGTTCCGGTTTCCATTTACTACCTGTGGTACTACAAAACAGGTGAGAAGAGCTGACCTTGGGCTCTTGCTTAAGTTGGTCAGGAATGCCCTAGTGATTGGGGGAGAACTGGACTACCTTAGCTGTGAAAAATATACCTGACTTACTGCTTGTCATGTAGGATGGTCTCTAAGACAGAGGGGCCTTCACTAGTGAGAAAGCAGAAACCTCTGCTGGATACTTGGCTGTCATCCCACCTGCCCACTAGTGAGGAGCTAGTCCCCATTACCAAGGTGTAGAAGAGCAAATTACAGGTTCCTCCCACCACACTGCCCTGGGAAAGGACCAGGAAAATCAGCTGAGATAAGTGGTATTTCTGGTTTCCTCGTTACTCAAAGCCCCTTCCTGTTCCTTTGCCCTGAAAGTAAGGTGAAGTGATAATTTCCCTGCTGGTCAATGGGCATCCTTTCTGATTGCTGGATGAAAGTGAAATTGCGTGAAGCAGCATGTGGCTTGCAGGAGTGACAGGAATTCTTCACCTGCCCTTACAGATGACTGGGAAGCAGGCAGTTTATGAAAATGAGCTGGTCGCAGCTCGGGATGTGAGAACTTGGAGCCGTGGTTCTATTACCCGAGACAGTATCTTCAGGTAAAGGTCTTAGTCAACCTGACCTTGCTTGACCAGAATGCCTGAATTTCCTTCCATAAACAGGAGTTCTAGAGAAAACGGTCATAAATGACCATAAACAGCCATCTTCTTTCGCATGATGGCAGAATCTCTTTTGCCTTGACTCTCCAATCTCACAGACCACTATTGGATCTAGTAGCCCTGCATTATTACCACCAACTTGATCGAAGCCTCAGACACGACCTGACTTCAATTTTGTTTCACTGGGTCTTTCTCACTCTAGTCTCTTCCTTCTACCTTCAATATCTAAGCTGTAGTAAAATGAATCTTTTTTAAAAACCTTAGCTAGTATACTTAAAGTTTTATCTTCTGTCTTCCAGAGTTTAAACTTTATTATGAACATAACTTGCAGGGTCCTCCATGAAACCGCTGCTACTTCTTGAGCCAAAACTTTCCCAATGTTCTCAATCCTTCCCTAAATGTTCCCTAACCCCAGATTGCTTCCATAGAGTATTTAATGGACCTCAGACTTCTTGCTTCCATGCATTACCCTTCTCTCCTCTACCTCTCAGTTACTGCTTTTCATTTTCCCTTATCAAATTACCTGCAACATCTTCCCTGACTACCGCCTCCAGAGAACACACCTGTTTTGTCATAGAACCATATCTATCTCTTAAAATCTACTGAAGTATAGTTGATTTATAATGTGTTAATTTCTGCTGTACAAAGTGACTTCAGTTACACATCTTTTTCATATTGCCATTATGGTTTATGACAGGATATTGAATAGACTCCTGTCCTATACAGTAGGTCTTTATCAATTCAGTATATAATAGTCTGTGCTTCCCTGGTGGCTCAGTGTTATATCAAACTCTCTAACATGGATCTTGTTTACCTGTTGGTCTCCCCAATGATAGCTTTTACAAGGCCAGAACCAAACTCCACTTTTTTATAAACTTGTTCTAACACCTGATACTTAAATGATTCCTCCAGACCTTAAAGAGAAGACATGGTCTACCCACTGAAGACAGTAGCTAAAATCTTTATTTTCTGCAGGCTCCAAGTCCGTTGTAGCTACTCTGCAAGTAGCAGTGCTCTCCCAGTTAATGTCCAGGTTCTTACTCTCCCACCACCCCTTCCTGAGACCCAGCCTGGAAACCTCACTCTGGAACTTAAGATTGCCAAAGGTAAGACCCTCTTGGGTAGACTATCTGGCCTCTAGTTTAAGTCTTCTGGGAAGAAAGACCCTAACTTGGTAACAAGATATTATTCCTTTCAAAGGCTGTTTATGTGGGTGATCGTTTAATCCAAGCCACCTAGAGGTTCCAAGCTCTTTACTGCTTCAACTTGTTTTGGCCTGTTGCAGATAAACGCTATCGCTCCTACTACATGGCTAGTGACTACCCAGTGGTGAAGCTGCTTCGGGATCCCATCTATGTGGAAGTCTCCATCCATCAGAGAACAGACCCCAGTCTCGAGCTGCGCCTGGACCAGTGTTGGGCGACACCCAGCACAGATGCCCTGCTCCAGCCCCAGTGGCCCTTGCTGGTGAATGGGTGAGTGTCTTTCTTTCACCTGTGTTAGTCCCTCCAAGAAGCCCATCTTGACTGCTGGATATCCTTGCTTAGGTGCCCCTACACAGGAGACAACTATCAGACAAAACTGATCCCTGTCTGGGAAGCCTCAGACCTGCTGTTTCCTTCTCACTACCAGCGCTTCAGCATTTCTACCTTCAGTTTTGTGGACTCAGTGGCAAAGCAGGCCCTCAAGGGACCGGTATGGTGCTGCCTCCTGTGCTCTTCAGCTGGGCTCTAAACCCCCCAGCTCAGTGTTTCCACACGGTGCCACTTTTCAGCTGAAGTGGCCCTGTAACACTGGCCTTTGGTATTGCCTCAGAGCCATCAAGGGATGCCTGTGGCATGTGTGACATGAGTCAGCCAGAGTCTGGTATCTTAGTGTTTCTGTGATGTCAGTTTGGTTTATGAATTTTCTGATAATTCTTTGACTTCTTCCTGGGGTAGATAAAGCAGGTTTGAAGACTTAGGATGGGCTAGACCATGATCCCAATTCTTTTGGCTCCCAGGTTTATCTGCACTGCAGTGCATCGATCTGCCAGCCTGCCGGGACACCATCCTGTGTGACACCCTGTCCTGCCAGACGTGAGTATCCAACCTATCTATGCCAGAGGCCAAATTGAAGTGTTATTTGGAATCCAGTGCTAACCTTTGTCTGTGGCACATGAATCAAACTGAAGATTCATCTAATTAACGAGGCTTCTTTAAGTACTTTCATGATGCAATAGAATAGAAATACAACTAGTCTTCTAGAATTCCAGGCCTTCTAAATATTTCAGGATTAATAGCTTATATTTTCAGCTTAGTTTTTCCCCTTATAAATTTTTACTTAGCAGGGAGTCAAGTGTGTTCACAGCCTATAATCTAATAAAACACTTCTGTGGTATCAGATATAAATGTAGACTTTTATACTTAGATGGCAGGTCTGGCAACATGGCCTCAAGACTTATAGATGGCATAGGATTGCAGACTTTGTATGTGTTAATTGGTCAGGCCCTGTGCTCATACAGTCATATTCCACCTGATCCCACAACACTTACCTGGCTCCTGAATTAATTGGGAGCCATGACTCTTAATGATCCCTGGGTTGGGAAGATCCCCTGGAGGAGGTCTTAGCAAACCACTCCAGTATTCTAGCCTGGAGAATCCACATGGACACAGGAGCCTGGTGGACTACAGTCCATGGGGGTCACAATGAACTGGACACGACTGAGCGACTAAGCACAGCCCAGCGTGACCCCTGAAGGTTTAAGCCTGTTCTGGTAGAAAAGACCTCATACTACTTTTCAAAACTATCATTTAGTAAACTAAATACTCAACATCTAACTGCAATGATTATTTATATATATAATTTTGAGAAGTATAGAGACCCTACAGTTAGCAATAGAAATAGGATTCAAACAGAGCTTTGCTGTTACTATTACCAGGTACCTTTATATCATAGGGTCTCAGTATTAAGACATTACTATTCAAGTACCTGTATTTAGGAAGGGTGACAGTTTGGGGATAGTGTAAAATCATCATTTCTCAAACCACTAGCGTTAATACAAATGAGCAAGTCTGAGACTTTGTGTCTAATGCATTAAGGTTTTTCTTGGAGAAAAACTTAATGGAGCAGAGCTATCTGACAAGGGACCTAGCCCTGTTTTAGTACTCCACAACCACTCACATGTACAAAACAAATCCTTAACTCATCTCTCCAACAGGAAGAAGAAGCTCTGACATCCATTTTCAGAACAACACTGCTAGCATTTCTAGCAAGGGTCCCTTGATTCTACTCCAAGCCATTCAAGACTCTTCAGAAAAGCTCCACAAATACTCAAGTGAGTGGAAGGAGAATGATATCTGAACCACTGGTCAAACCAAAACTACTTGTGCATCCCTACTTCTTAATTCTTACTGGTTTAGTCAATATGAACCTCAAAAGGAATTACCTAGCTATTTTCCCCCTATAGCTCAAGACTAGCAGTCTTTATTAGGATGTAATATCACTCGGCTTCAGCATACTAACCTACGTTTCCATCCTGCAGGGTCTCCTGTAGACTCTCAAGCTTTCTGGGTGGCTGGTCTATCTGGAGTCTTAATCGTTGGAGCCTTGTTCATGTCCTACCTGGCCATTAGGAAATGGAGATGAGTTGCTCAGACCAAATGTATTAATAAAACCAGATTGCACTACTAGTCTCCTCAACTCCTCATTTGACAAGTAATTTCTTTAGACTAGTTCATCTCCTATTGGCCTCCCCTCCTTCCAACTTGTAATCTTCAGCTCTTCCATCTTCTGAATAGAACATTTCAGTAGAATTTCCAAGTTGGTTAACAACTCAAGCAGAACCTACAAAAATCTCAGGCTTAGCAGACATATTTACAAGCTCATGAGGTGTAAAACAGAGCTCTTCCAGAAAATTAAACTAAGGAAGAACTAGTTTAGAGCTAGTCATGAATCTCCTAGACCATTGGTATTCCAACTTTAGTGTGCATCAGGGTCAAAGGAGAGCAGGTATAATCAGATTACCATCCCCACTCCCAGACTGACATCTTCAAAGAAGTTTAAAGACTATTTGTCTTACCTGTTGTGCCTTAAAATCTCCCTAAACTGCAGTGGCCTAACATTAATCATTAAATTGGTCTGGGCTGAGGCTTATGAAACGGCATTTGTAACCATTCCTCAGGTGATACTTAACGTTCTATTCAAGCACCACACTTCAAAAACTGTCTAGGACAATGCCTAAAAAGCGGCATCTGATCATGGATTGATCAATTGGAAGTAACTTGCTCAGAAGAGGCTTGGTGTGAGCTAGAACCAACAAGTAATTTCCCAGTTTAGTTCCTAAGACTAATAGAACAAGACAGGGGGAGAATGAATTATTGTGAGTTCTTTATGTAAACATCCTACCCAAAGGACTCCAACAACTCAGCAGTCCCCAAACTTTGTTTTCAATTGGAGGATAATTGCTTTACAATGTTGTGTTGGCCTCTGCCATACATCAACATGAATTAGCCGTAGGTGTACATCTGTCCCCTCCCAGCCCCCACCCATCCCGCCCCTCTCGGTTGTCACAGAGCACTGGTGTGTGCTCCCTGTGTCATATAGCACATCCCCTCTGGCTATCTATCTTACACGTGGCAGTGTATGTTCCAATGCTACTCATTCTCTCCCACCTTGTCCTTACTCCATTGTGTCCCCAAGTTTCCATTTTGTCTGTTGCTGCCCTGCAAACAGATTCATCAGTACCATTTTTCCAGATTCTATATATAAAAATACAATACTTTCTTTTTGACTTCACTCTGTTTAGTTCAGTAACCCAGTTGTGTCTGATTCTTTGTGACCCCCATGGATTGCAGCATACCAGGCTTCCCTCTCCATTACCAACTCCCAGGGCTTACTCAAACGTATGCCCATCAAGTCAGTGATACCATCCAACCATCTCATCCTCTGTCATCCCCTTCTTTCCTTCAGTCTTTCCCAGCATCAGGGTCTTTTCCAATGAGTCAGCTCTTCACATAAGGTAGTCAAAGTACTGGAGCTCCAGCTTCAGCATCAATCCTTCCAGTGAATATTCAGGGTTGATTTTCTTTAGAGTTGACTGGCTTGATCTTCCTGAAATCCAAGGGACTCTCAAGAGTCTTCTCCAACACCACAGTTCAAAAGCATCAATTCACTGGTGCTCAGCTTTCTTTATAGTCCAACTATCACATCCATACATGACTACTGAAAAAACCATGGCTTTGACTAGATGGACCTTTGTTGGCAAAGTAATGTCTCTGCTTTTTAATATGCTGTCTAGGTTGGTCATAACTTTTCTTCCAAGGAGCAAGCATCTTTTAATTTCATGGCTTCAGTCACCATCTGCAGTGATTTTGAAGCCCACACAAGCTCTATATCTTTAACCTTTTTGGTACCAGAGACCATTTCAATGAAAGACAATTTTTCCACAGACTGGCATCAGAGGATTGTTTTGAGATGATTCAAGTGCATTATGTTTATTGTGCACTTTATTTCTGTTACATCAGTTCCAGCTCACATCACCAGGTATTAGATCCTAGAGGTTGAGGATCCCTGCTATAACTAACACTGCTGGCCAAAGTCTGTGTATCTCCTCTCTTCCCAGAAGGAGGCTCTGAAAGTATGCCTCCATTAAATAAGATGCCACCATTTATCTTCCTGGAGCAACTTCCAGGTCTTTTTGAAATATGTTGTTGATGAGCATTGGAGTTGTTTCTAGCCTGGGGTGGTTGGTAATAAAGCTTCTATGAACATTGGGGAGTTCATCTTTCAGTGTGCTATCTTTTTGCCTTTTCATTCTGTTCATGGGGTTCTCAAGGCAAGAATACTGAAGTGCTTTGCCATTCGCTTCTCCAGTGGACACCTTTCATCAGAAGAGGTGGCAAGAATACACAGAAGAACTATACAAAAAGATCTTGATGATCCAGATAATCATGGTGTGATCACTCACCTAGAGCCAGACATCCTGGAATGTGAAGTCAAATGAGCCTCAGGAAGCATCACTACAAACAAAGCTAGTGGAGGTAATGGAATTCCAGTTGGGCTATTTCAAATCCTAAAAGATGATGCTGTGAAAGTGCTGCACTCAATATGCCAGCAAATTTGGAAAACTCAGCAGTAGCCACAAGACTGGAAAACGTTAGTTTTCTTTCCAATCCCAAATGAAGGGTTAATGCGGCCACAATAGAGAAAGTGGAGATGTGCTGCTTGCAAACAAGATGTTCTGCCAAGGAGACGGACACAGCCTTGAGACTGATGGTCCCTTGCAAATAAGGGAACATTCCCTTCTTGTGATAAGGGCTCTGGACAGATTCTGCAGAAGGCCGGAATTTCACTCCCCTTTGCTGGACGATAACGTGTATGCACCTGCGCTGTACTGAAAAGGCTTATTCATGCAGTCTGGAATTCTGCCTAGGGGGGCTTTATAATAATAAAGCCCAAATAGTTTGGGCAGTTCTGTTCCGTTCCTCCAGCCAGAGTGTGTGTGTGTGTGGTCTGTCTCGTGTGTCTTGTTCTGTCATTTCACTTGTAATCTCCAACACCAAAGAAAGCCAGTGCCAAAGAATGTTCAAACTACTGCACAATTGCAATCATCTCACATGCTAGTAAAGTGATGCTCAAAATTCTCCAAGCCAGGCTTCAACAATACATGACCATGAACTTCCTGATGTTCAAGCTGGTTCTAGAAAAAGCAGAGGAACCAGAGATCAAATTGCCAACATCCACTGGATTATCAAAAAAGCAAGAGAGTTCCAGAAAAACATCTATTTTTGCTTTATTGATTATGTCAAAGCCTTTGACTGTGTGGATCACAATAAACTGTAGAAAATTCTGAAAGAGCTGGGAATACCAGACCACCTGACCTACCTCTTAAGAAACCTGTATGAGGGTCAGGAAGCAACAGTTAGAACTGGACATGGAACAACAGACTGGTTCCAAATTGGGAAAGGAGTAGGTCAAGGCTGTATATTGTCACTCTGCTTATTTAACTTATATGCAGAGTACATCATGAGAAATGCTGGGCGGGAAGAAGCACAAGCTGGAATCATGACTGCCAGGAGAAATATCAATAACCTCAGATAAGCAGATGATACCACCCTTATGGCAGAAAGTGAAGAACTAAAGAGCCTCTTGATGAAAGTGAAAGAGGAGAGTGAAAAAGTTGGCTTAAAGCTCAACATTCAGAAAACGAAGATCATGGCATCTGGTCCCATCACTTCATGACAAATAGATGGAGAAACAGTGGAAACAATGTCAGACTTTATTTTTGGGGGCTCCAAAATCACTGCAGATGGTGACTGCAGCCATGAAATTAAAAGAGAGTTGCTCCTTGGAAGAAAAGCTGTGACCAACATAGACAGCATATTAAAAAGCAGAGATATTACTTTCCCAACAAAGGTCTGTCTCGTCAAGGCTATGGTTTTTCCTGTGGTCATGTATGGATGTGAGAAATAAGTAATAAAGAAAGCTTAATGCTGAAGAACTGATGCTTTTGAACTGTGGTGTTAGAGAAGACTCTTGAGAGTCCCTTGGACTGCAAGGAGATCCAACCAGTCCATCCTAAAGGAGACCATTCCTGGGTGTTCATTGTAAGGACTGTTGAGGCTGAAACTCCAATACTTTGGCCACCTGATGTGAAGAGCTGACTCATTTGAAAAGACCCTGATGCTGGGAAAGATTGAAGATGGGAGGAGAAGTGGATGACAGAGGATGAGATGGTTGGATAACATCACCGACTGGTTGAGCATGAGTTTCAGTAAACTCTGGGAGTTGGTGATGGACAGGGAGGCCTGGTGTGCTGCAGCCCATGGGGTTACAAAGAGTCGGACATGACTCAGCAACTGAACTGAACTGATGAACATTGGTAGCCAGCCTCCTTCTTGTGTACAACAACCTTGTGCCATATCCTGCTTGCAATCAGAATGGCCTTGAATTACAATTACCATGGTAAGCATGATGGTATTGCTGGCACTGGATTATAAGAGATGTCACAGCTTCTGCCTTGGATCACTTGCTCTGGACAAGCTAGCTGTTATGCCACAGTAAGGATACAGAAGCTGCCCTGTGGAGAGGGTCTGAGGCTCCCTGGTTAACAGCCATGTCAACAGCCATGTGAATCTCCAGTGGTAGTCCACATCTAATCAAAACCTTAGGAAAGACTGCACCAGAACCACCCAGCTGAACCATTTCTGAATACCTGGTCCACCACAGCTGACGAAAGATGAATGTTGTTATGCCATCACAGTTTGGGATTTTAAGATAACTAAGACCAAGTCTTTAAACTTCTTAGATGTCCATCTAGTCAAGGCTATGGTTTTTCCTGTGGTCATGTATGGAT
Organism: Ovis canadensis; assembly: GCF_042477335.2. Classification (NCBI taxonomy): domain Eukaryota; kingdom Metazoa; phylum Chordata; class Mammalia; order Artiodactyla; family Bovidae; genus Ovis; species Ovis canadensis. The sequence goes on along the minus strand of NC_091269.1, from coordinate 28,309,513 downwards.
GTGAGAGTTGGACTGTGAAGAAGGCTGAGCACCGAAGAATTGATGCTTTTGAACTGTGGTGTTGGAGAAGACTCTTGAAGGTCCCTTGGACTGCAAGGAGATCCAACTAGTCCATTCTGAAGGAGATCAACCCTGGGATTTCTTTGGAAGGAATGATGCTAAAGCTGAAGCTCCAGTACTTTGGCCACCTCATGCGAAGAGTTGACTCATTGGAAAAGACTCTGATGCTGGGAGAGATTGGGGGCAGGAGGAGAAGGGGATGACCGAGGATGAGATGGCTGGATGGCATCACTGACTCAATGGACGTGAGTCTGAGTGAACTCCGGGATATGGTGATGAACAGGGAGGCCTGGTGTGCTGCAATTCATGGGGTTGCAAAGAGTCGGACACGACTGAGTGACTGAACTGAAGACAAAGTCTTTAAACTTCTTAGATGTCATGTCATCTCTTGAATACCAAGGAGTAGAAGTGCTCAAAGCATGTTAACTTCATATAAGCAACTGCCAAACCATTTTCCAAAGTATTTCTAATGTCTTTACATTCTTACTAGGTTTGTAAAGAGTTCTCGTAATTCTAAATCCCTTAAGGATAGGCTTAAGATTCCCTCTCAACTTCTTGTTGGGAGGAAAAACTTGCTAGAGTCAGGTATTGGCTCCTCCTTAGCTTTTACCTACTTCAACCTATGGGGGCCCAGAGCTGTCTCACTTCCCCTCCGTCATCGCTCTAGTTTCTAACACTGCAAATTTAACTGCATATTTTGTTAAGACTGTTTCCTCCTCTTCAGCGTTTGCAAGCTGAAGGGTGGGGGGTTACTGCTTGTGTCTAAATGGCCAGCAAGCAAGGGAGCTTTTAAGCCAATGAGATATACTAGAATTCACAAAAATTACACGGCTGAGAGACAAAATTAATATGTTCAGTCATACGGATAAAAATCTAGTCATCAATCGTTTAGAGACTAAAGAAGTATCAAGTTTCCTTCATTTTCCAGGGGGACAGTTTTCTTAGGGTGAGTCGAAGAAAACCCAAAGCAGCTGGCAGCAGGCTAAAAACAATATCTTGACATCAGTCCCATAAATTGAAACATGATTTTATGTTCCTGTATCAAGAAGCATTTAACAGGAGGCTTCCTGTGTGCTGTTTTGGACCTATCATGAATCCTCTGTTCCTTATTAATTCCTGAATATTCAGGGGTGGTAAACCATTCCTAGGGCTGAGAAATGCATGCATTTCCTTTGTTAGTTTTTCCATACAGTGATAAGTAACTATTTACGACCCTCTTCCTTTGTATGAACCATATGGTAAAAGTGATTATTTACAACCCTCTGTTTTTGATATGGATTGCCTTATGTTTCCTTGATAATTTGTAAGTCTGGACTTTTGATCTTTATCTTTGCTGAAAATAGCTACCTTGTAAGACAGTATATATACCCACACTATGTTGAATAAAACACCCTTGTTCCATCAGAGCTTGGGTGCCTGTGTCTTTCTTTCTTTCTTTCTCTCTCTCTCTCTCCCCAGCTAATTATCTGGAGAGTAGAAACCCATCGTGCCTACTTCCTGCCCGGGCTTCTAAGACCCTCTCAAGAAGGCACACTATGCCTTCACCCCCTCAAGAGGGTGCTCAGTGCCTTCATGAGCAACACAAGCTCTGTGTCAAGAGCTTTATTGGTTTTCTGCTTAAACCGAAGAATATCAGCCTCTTTCTCTCTTTTACTTTCTTATCATCGACTCTGGACCACCAGGTTCTGGTCCATTAAAGGACCTCAACATTCATGTTCTCAATATTCAGTGAAATAAGCTCCCTTTCGTACTAGGAATTGACAGTAGAGGACTCTATTTTAGCAAACAGGAAACTTATGGATGTGGCCTGGGAACGGGAGAAGCAATAGGAAACCAGAAGTTTGATATCACAGTAGCTATTCAGGTGGAATCCTATGATTTTTAACAGAGAATCTCAGCCTTCTGCTACTTCCATCTTCACCTGGAATATTTAGAACAGATACGGCATGACTGTTTGCCAGACATTTAATCTCTAAGATTCAACCATCTCACTTCTGAAATAAGGACTAAATTATTTCTTTCTACCTTTAAATTCTTCATTCTTAGAATATTCTTAATCTCCAGTAATTTTCGGTCAGTCCTTATTCCTAGCTCTTCCTTGGAAATTCTACTTTCCTGATTCCTTGCTCAGAATTTTCATGCTGTGAGCTGGTGATGTGCTTTTGTGTTTTAGACCATAGCATACTTCTGTCTTCAGAAAGCTAAAATTTAGCTTTTATTTAATATTAATAAAAGTCTCTACATGCCTTACTGCAATAGCCATCGGCCAGAGGAAGCAGAAATTAAGTAGTTCTGCCACTTATCAACTTCTCACTTTTTCCAAGAAGTATTGCTTTTTCACCCTTGCTAGTATGAGACTGAGGACATTGCCACAGAAAAATAAATCACCTTCAAGCACACCCCAGTATCCCAGTTCAGGTGTTGAAAAGTGGCCAAATCAAGTGAAGGCTCTCATTTTAAGCAAAGTGGTTAGGAAGGGAGGGGGCAGAGAAGAAAGGACTGCCTATATGAAGATTTATGGCTGCAAAATAAATAGGTTTCAATGAAACTGGATAAAAAATATTATATGTACAGAATTTTGTCTTTTCATCTCAGTAAAGAGTTGGATCATAATAGCTGCTTCTTCTGGAGAAGGCAATGGCACCCCACTCCAGTACTCTTGCCTGGAAAATCCCATGGATGGAGGAGCCTGGTAGGCTGCAGTCCATGGGGTCACTAAGAGTCAGACAGGACTGAGTGACTTCACTTTCGCTTTTCACTTTCATGCATTGGAGAAGGGAATGGCAACCCACGCCAGTGTTCTTACCTGGAAAATCCCAGGGATGGGGGAGCCTGGTGGGCTGCCATCTGTGGGGTCACACAGAGTCGGACACGACTGAAGCTACTTAGCAGCAGCTGCTGCTTCTTCAAGCGTACCAAGTGTTCTTATTATGTACCTGGTCAGTTAACTTGTCCCCTCATAGCATAGAATTGCTGCTGTCTCAGAAGGCTGAATTTGTTTTACATGTGTCAGAAAAGCCTATGAGGTTAGTTTCAAATAAGGCATCTGCTTTTTACCCTTGGCCTTATTGTCCTCTGTGGGGTAATGGTAAAGATTAGGGGACAAGGAGTGGATGGAGGAAAATGAGAGAGGTGCCAACCTAGGGAGAGAGACCCATGTGTCCACCAGACACTGATTCCTCACCATGGTGAAGGTGTACATGAGAAGCAGTCCTGAGACTGAGGAGCTGGTTGTTGGGAGGACTGGTTCCTGTTGCCAGTGGCCTTCAGGGCTGGTTGTGCTACCTGAACTTCATCAAATTCAGACTTTCATCCAAAAAATTCCCTTGTCCTTGTCCAGGACAAAAGCCCTGGCACAGACCAGGAACTGAATGAATCACACCAAACTATGTCATAATTTAACCAGATTTAAAGGAGTCTTGAAAATTCCCAGAAATTGGGTGGCCAGATATTAACGAGAACACACTGATCTCCCAGCACAAAAATCCTGACCTGGCAGGCCTTTTAGGGCATGCAGACTGTCTGCCTCTTCAGCAGCCCCTGGTGGTTCACAGAAATGTCAAAAGCTTCATGATAACTAAGGACTGTCCCTTTGCACATACTTAAATGTCTTTATTTTATAATAATTAGGAAAGCCATAGACCAGATTTCTCATTAAAACACTCACAACTCTTTTCTCCCCTTGAGGCAAAGTACTTAAGCAAGAGATAAAACTGCCACAACAAAACAAAAACACAAATCCAGTGAAAACTGTATCATGCTTTTCTCTTCAGAATCCTAGCCTTCATTTCTCATAGTTTAACAGCTTTCAGTTCAGTTCAGTCGCTCAGTCGTGTCCAACTCTTTGCGACCCTAAGAATCACAGCATGCTAGGCCTCCCTGTCCATCACCAACTCCTGGAGTTCACCCAAACCCATGCCCATCAAGTCGGTGATACCATCCAGCTATCTCATCCTCTGCCGTCCCCTTTTCTTCCTGCCCCCAATCCCTCCCAGCATCAGAGTCTTTTCCAATGAGTCAACGCTTCACATTCCAAAGTATTGGAATTTCAGCTCAGCATCAGTCCTTACAATGAATACCCAGGACTGATCTCCTTTAGGATGGACTGGTTGGATCTCCTTGCAGTCCAAGGGACTCTCCAGCACCACAGTTCAAAAGCATCAATTCTTCAGTACTCAGCTTTCTTTATAGTCCAACTCTCACATGCATACATGACCACTGGAAAAACCATAGCCTTGATTAGATGGACCTTTGTTGGCAAAGTAATGTCTCTGCTTTTGAATATGCTATCTAGGTTGGTCATAACTTTCCTTCCAAGGAGTAAGTGTCTTTTAATTTCATGGTGGCAATAAACATCTGCAGTGATTTTGGAGCCCCCCAAAATAAAGTCTGACCCTGTTTCCACTGTTTCCCCATCTATTTTCCATGAAGTAGTGGGACCAGATGCCACGATCTTAGCATCATTTTTCAGGATTTGAAATAGCTCAACTGGAATTCCATCACCTCCACTAGCTTTAGTGACATATAACTCACATTAAATTCACCCATTTAAATTGTATAATTATTCAGTGGTTTTTTTTCTGGATAGTCAGAGTTATGCAACTATCACTACACTCAATTTTAGGACATTTTCTTCACCATCCTCAAAGAAACCCTATTAGAAGTCACTGCCAATTCCCATCTCTCCCCAGTCCCTGATATCCACTATCTATCTCTGTAGATCTGCCTGATTTGGAGCATCTCACATAAAAGAAAGCATATAATATGTGGGCTTTTGTGAATGACTTATTTCATTGCATGATATTTTCAAGATTCATTTATGCTGTGAGGTGTGTCTGTACTTCAGTCTTTTTTAGAGTTGTATAATCACGATGGTGTAATCACTCACCTAGAGCCAGACATCCTGGAATGTGAAGTCAAGTGGGCCTTAGGAAGCATCACTATGAACAAAGCTAGTGGAGGTGATGGAATACCAATTGAGCTATTTGAAAGTGCTGCACTCAATATGCCAGCAAATTTGGAAAACTCAGCAGTGGCCACAGAACTGGAAAAGGTCAGTTTTCATTGCAATCTCAAAGAAAGGCAATGTCAAAGAATGCTCAAACTACCACACAACTGCATTCATCTCACACGCTAGTAAAGTAATGCTCAAAATTCTCCAAGCAAGGCTTCAGCAATACATGAACCATGAGCTTCCAGATGTTCAAGCTGGTTTTAGGAAAGGCAGAAGAACCAAAGATCAAATTGCCAGCATCCACTGGATCATCAAAAAAACAAGAGGTTTTCAGAAAAACATCTATTTCTGCTTTATTGACTGTGCCAAAGCCTTTGACTAAGTGGATCACAATAAACTGTAGAAAATTCTGAAAGAGATGGGAATACCAGACCGCCTGACCTGCCTCTTGAGAAACCTATATGCAGGTCAGGAAGCAACAGTTAGAACTGGACATGGAACAACAGACTGGTTCCAAATAGGAAAAGGAGTAGGTCAAGGCTGTATATTGTCACCCTGCTTATTTAACTTCTATGCAGACTACATCAGGAGAAACACTGGGACGGAGAAAGCACAAGCTGGTATCAAGACTGCCGGGAGAAATATCAATAACCTCAGATGTGCTGATGACACCACCCTTATGGCAGAAAGTGAAGAAAACTAAAAAGCCTCTTGATGAAAGTGAAAGAGGAGAGTGAAAAAGTTGGCTTAAAGCTCAACATTCAGAAAACGAAGATCATGGCATCCGATCCCATCACTTCATGGGAAATAGATGGGGAAACAGTGGAAACAGTGGCAGACTTTATTTTGGGCGAGCTCCAAAATCACTGCAGATGGTGACTGCATCCATGAAATTAAAAGACACTTACTCCTTGGAAGGAAAGTTATGACCAACCTAGACAGCACATTTAAAAGCAGAGACATTGCTTTGCCAACAAAGGTCCGTCTAGTCAAGGCTATGGTTTTTCCAGTGGTCATGTATGCATGTGAGAGTTGGACTATAAAGAAAGCTGAGTACTGAAGAATTGACGCTTTTGAACTGTGGTGTTGGAGAAGACTCTTGAGAGTCCCTTGGACTTCAAGGAGATCCAACCAGTCCATCCTAAAGGAGATCAGTCCTGGGTATTCAATGTAAGGACTGATGCTGAAGCTGAAACTCCGATACTTTGTCTACCTGATGCGAAGAGCTGACTCGTTGGAAAAGACCCTGGTGCTGGGAAAGATTGAGGGCAGGAGGAGAAGGGAACCAACAGAGGATGAGATGGTTGGTTGGCATCACTGACTTGATGGACATGGGTTTGGGTGAACTCCAGCAGTTGGTGACGGACAGGGAGGACTGGAGTGCTGTGTTTCATGGGGTTGCAAAGAATTGGACACGACTGAGTGACTGAACTGAACTGAATGTCCCATTGTTACTTTTTGTGTGTCCATTTATCATGGGCATTTGGGTTGTTTCTACCTTTGACTATTAAGAATAATGCTGCTATAAAGTTGTATACAAGTCGTTGTATGAAAATATGTTTCTCTCTAGGTTATAGACCCAGGAGTAGAATTTCTGGATCATGCAGTAACTTTATGTTTAAAATTTTGAGAAACTTCGGAACCACTTTTTAAATTGTTCCACCGTTTTACATTCCCGCCCACAACGTATAAGTGTCCCAATTTCTCCGCATCTTCACCAACACTTACTATTTGCCTTTTTGTCTCATATTGTGAAGTAAGATGAAAATGATTTTTAAACATGAAAAAGGGGGAAATAAAGGCACCCATAGTTCTACCAGTAAAAATATTAATATGTATGACCAAATTAGAAAAACTTCAGTGTGTAGAAAAGCACAAATAAAAGGTACTCCCATTTCCATTCCCAGTCACTCTTCCTGTAAGTGAGTATGTCAAGCCAGAAGAAACAAGCCTTGTGTGTACATGGTATACCTTTTATTTGGTATCAGTTTGATTTTGTTGGTGTTGTTCAGGCACTTAGTAATGCCTGACTCTTTGAAACCCCATATAGTGGAACACACCAGGGCTCCCTGTCCTGCACCATCTCCCGGAGCTTGCTCAAACTCATGTCCATTGAGTTGGTGATGTCAGCCGCTTCTTCTCCTGCCTTCAATGTTTCCCAGCGTCAGGGTCTTTTCTAATGAGTGGACTCTTTGCATCAGGTGGCGAAAGTATTGGAACTTCAGCTTTAGCATCAGTACTTCAAATGAATATTCAGGAATGATTTCCTTTGGGATTGACTGGTTTGATCTCCTTGCAGTCCAAGGGACTCTCAATAGTCTTCTCTAACACAACACTTCAAAAGCATCAATTCTCCGGTGCTCAGCTTTCTTTATGGTCGAAGTCTCAAATCCATACATGACTACTGCAAAAACCATAGCTTTGACTAGATGGACCTTTGTTGGCAAAGTAATGTCTCTGCTTTTTAATACGCTATCTGGCTTTTCTTCCAAGGAGGAAGCATCTTTGAATTTCAAGGCTGCAGTCACCATATGCAGTGGTTTTGGAGCCCCTCAAAATAAAGTCTCTCTGTTTCCACTGTTTCCCCATCTATTTGCCATAAAGTGATGGGACTGGATGCCATGATCTTAGTTTACTGATCTTAGTTTACTGAATGCTGAGATTTAAGCCAACTTTTTCACCCTCCTGTTTCACTTTCATCAAGAGGCTCTTTAGTTCTTCTTCGCTTTCTGCCATAAGGGGCGTGCCTTCTGCATATTTGAAGTTATTGATATTTCTCCTAGCAATCTTGATTCCAGTGTGTGCTTCATCCATATGGCATTTCACATGATGTACTCTGCATATAAGTTAAATAAGCAGGGTGACAATAAACAGCCTTGACGTATTCCTTTCACAATTTGGAACCAGTCTGTTGTTCCATGTCCAGTTCTAACTGTTGTTTCTTGACCTGCATACAGTTTTATCAGGAGGTAGGTAAGGTGGTCTGGTATTCCCATCTCTTTAAGAATTTTCCACTGTTTGTTGTAATGGACACAGTCAACTAGGACTTTCCTGGTGGCTCAGATGGTAAAGCATCTGCCTACAATGCAGGAGATGCAGGTTCGATCCATGGGTCGGGAAGATCCCCTGAAGAAGGAAATGGAACCCACTCCAGTACTCTTGACTGGAAAATCCCATGGACGGAGGAGCATGGTGGGCTACAGTCCATAGGGTCACAAAGAGTCAGACACAACTGAGTGTTTTCTGGAACTCTCTTGCTTTTTCAAGGATCCAATGGATGTTGGCAATTTGATCTCTGATGCCTCTGCCTTTTTGAAATCCAGCTTGAATATCTGGAATTTCACAGTTCATGTACTGTAGAACCTTGCTTGGAGAATTTTGAGCATTACTTTGCAAGCTTGTGACATGATTGCAATTGTGCAGTAGTTTGAACATTCTCTGGCATTGCCTTTCTTTGGAATTGGAATGAAAACTGACCTTTTCCAGTCCTGTGGCCACTTCTGAGTTTTCCAAATTTGTTGGCATATGGAGGGCAGCACTTTCACAGCATCATCTTTTAGGATTTGAAATAGCTCAACTGGAATTCCATCACCTCACTAGCTTTGTTCATAGTGATGCTTCTGAAGACTCACTTGATTTCACATTCCAGGATGTCAGGCTCTAGGTCAGTGATTACACCATCGTGGTTTTATGCATCATAAAGATCTTTTTTGTACATTTCTTCTATGTATTCTTGCCACCTCTTCTTAATATCTTCTGCTTCTGTTAGGTCCATACCACTTCTGTCCTTTATTGTGCCCATCTTTACATGAAATATTCCCTTGGTATCTCTAATTTTCTTGAAGAGATATCTAGTCTTTCCCATTCTATTGTTTTCCTCTATTTCTTTGCATTGATCACTAAGGAAGGCTTTCTTATCTCTCTGCATTATTCTTTAGAACCCTGCACTCAAATGGGTATATCATTCCTTTTCTCCTTTGCCTTTAGCTTCTCTTCTTTTCTCAGCTATTTGTAAGGCCTCCTCAGACAATCATTTTGCCTTTTTGCATTTCTTTTTCTTGGGGATGATCTTGATCCCTGCCTCCTATACAATGTCACAAACCTCCATCCATAGTTCTTCAGGCACTCTGTCTATCAGATCGAATCCCTTGAATCTATTTGTCACTTCCACTGTATAATCATAAGGAATTTGATTTAGTTCATACCTGAATGATATAGTGGTTTTCCCTACTTTCTTCAATTTAAGTCTGAATTTGGCAATAAGGAGTTGGTTATCAGGGCCGCAGTCAGTTCCCAGTCTTGTTTTTACTGACTGTATAGAGCTTCTCCATCTTTGGCTGCAAAGAATGTAATCAATCTGAATTTGGTGTTGGCCATCTGGTGATGTCCATGTGTAGAGTCTTTTCTTATGTTGTTGGAAGAGAGTGTTTGCTATGACCAATGTGTTCTCTTGGCAAAACTCTATTAACCTTTGCCTGCTTCATACTGTACTCCAAGGCCAAACTTGCCTGTTACTCCAGGTATATCTTGACTTTCTATTTTTGAATTTCAGTCCCCTATAATGAAAAGAACATTTTGGGGGGGTGTTGGTTCTAGATGGTTTTGTAAGTCTTCATAGAACCATTCAACTTTAGCTTCTTCAGCATTACTGGTTGGGGCATAGATTGGATTTCTGTGATATTGAATGGTTTGCCTTAGAAACAGAGATCATTCTGTCATTTTTGAGATTGCACCCAAGAACTGCATTTCAGACTTTTGTTGACTATGAGGGCTACTCCCAATTCTTCTAAAGGATTCTTACCCACAGTAGTAGATATAATGGTCATCTGAGTTAAATTCGCCCATACCAGTCCATTTTAGTTCACTGATTACTAAAATGTCAATGTTCACTCTTACTCTCTCCTGTTTGACCACTTCCTATTTACCTTGATTCATGGACCTAACATTCTGGGTTCCTATGCAATATTGTTCTTTACAGCCTCAGACTTTACTTCCATCACCAGTCTCATCCACAGCTGGGCATTGTTTTTGCTTTGGCTCTGTGTCTTCATTCTTTCTGGAGTTATTTCTCCACTCTTCTCCAGCAGCATATTGGGCACCTACTAACCTGGGGAGTTCATCTTTCAGTGTCCTATATTTTTGCCTTTTATACTATTCATGGGGTTCTCAATGCAAGAATACTTAAGTGGGTTGCCATTCCCTTCTCTAGTGGGCCACATTTTGTCAGAACTCTCCACCCTATGAATCTTTCTGGGCAAAGTAATGTCTGTGCTTTTTTTTTTTTAATTTATTTATTTTTTTAATTTTAAAATCTTTAATTCTTACATGCGTTCCCAAACATGACCCCCCCTCCCACCTCCCTCCCCACAACATCTCTCTGGGTCATCCCCATGCACCAGCCCCAAGCATGCTGCATCCTGCGTCAGACATAGACTGGCGATTCAATTCTTAGGTGATAGTATACATGTTAGAATTCCCATTCTCCCAAATCATCCCACCCTCTCCCTCTCCCTCTGAGTCCAAAAGTCCGTTATACACATCTGTGTCTTTTTTCCTGTCTTGCATACAGGGTCGTCATTGCCATCTTCCTAAATTCCATATATATATGTTAGTATACTGTATTGGTGTTTTTCTTTCTGGCTTACTTCACTCTGTATAATTGGCTCCAGTTTCATCCATCTCATCAGAACTGATTCAAATGAATTCTTTTTAACGGCTGAGTAATACTCCATTGTGTATATGTACCACAGCTTTCTTATCCATTCATCTGCTGATGGACATCTAGGTTGTTTCCATGTCCTGGCTATTATAAACAGTGCTGCGATGAACATTGGGGTACATGTGTCTCTTTCAATTCTGGTTTCCTCGGTGTGTATGCCCAGAAGTGGGATTGCTGGGTCATAAGGTAGTTCTATTTGCAATTTTTTAAGGAATCTCCACACTGTTCTCCATAGTGGCTGTACTAGTTTGCATTCCCACCAACAGTGTAGGAGGGTTCCCTTCTCTCCACACCCTCTCCAGCATTTATTGCTTGCAGATTTTTGGATCGCAGCCATTCTGACTGGTGTGAAGTGGTACCTCATTGTGGTTTTGATTTGCATTTCTCTAATAATGAGTGATGTTGAGCATCTTTTCATGTGTTTGTTAGCCATCCATATGTCTTCTTTGGAGAAATGTCTATTTAGTTCTTTGGCCCATTTTTTGATTGGGTCGTTTATTTTTCTGGAATTGAGCTGCATAAGTTGCTTGTATATTTTTGAGATTAGTTGTTTGTCAGTTGCTTCATTTGCTATTATTTTCTCCCATTCAGAAGGCTGTCTTTTCACCTTGCTTATAGTTTCCTTTGTTGTGCAGAAGCTTTTAATTTTAATTAGATCCCATTTGTTTATTTTTGCTTTTATTTCCAGTATTCTGGGAGGTGGATCATAGAGGATCCTGCTGTGATTTATTTCTGAGAGTGTTTTGCCTATATTCTCCTCTAGGAGTTTTATAGTTTCTGATCTTACATTTAGATCTTTAATCCATTTTGAGTTTATTTTTGTGTACGGTGTTAGAAAGTGATCTCGTTTCATTCTTTTACAAGTGGTTGACCAGTTTTCCCAGCACCACTTGTTAAAGAGATTGTCTTTACTCCATTGTATATTCTTGCCTCCTTTGTCGAAGATAAGGTGTCCATATGTGTGTGGATTTATTTCTGGGCTTTCTATTTTGTTCCATTGATCTATATGTCTGTCTTTGTGCCAGTACCATACTGTCTTGATGACTGTGGCTTTGTAGTAGAGCCTGAAGTCAGGCAAGTTGATTCCTCCCATTCCATTCTTCTTTCTCAAGATTGCTTTGGCTATTCGAGGTTTTTTGTATTTCCATACAAATCTTGAAATTATTTGTTCTAGTTCTGTGAAAAATGTGGCTGGTAGCTTGACAGGGATTGCATTGAATTTGTAAATTGCTTTGGGTAGTATATTCATTTTCACTATATTGATTCTTCCGATCCATGAACATGGTATATTTCTCCATCTATTAGTGTCCTCTTTGATTTCTTTCATCAGTGTTTTATAGTTTTCTATATATAGGTCTTTAGTTTCTTTAGGTAGATATATTCCTAAGTATTTTATTCTTTTCATTGCAATGGTGAATGGAATTGTTTCCTTAATTTCTTTTTCTACTTTCTCATTATTCGTGTATAGGAATGCAAGGGATTTCTGTGTGTTGATTTTATATCCTGCAACTTTACTATATTCATTGGTTAGCTCTAGTAATTTTCTGGTGGAGTCTTTAGGGTTTTCCATGTAGAGGATCATGTCATCTGCAAACAGTGAGAGTTTTACTTCTTCTTTTCCAATTTGGATTCCTTTTATTTCTTTTTCTGCTCTGATTGCTGTGGCCAAAACTTCCAGAACTATGTTGAATAGTAGCGGTGAAAGTGGACACCCTTGTCTTGTTCCTGACTTTAGGGGAAATGCTTTCAATTTTTCACCATTGAGGATAATGTTTGCTGTGGGTTTGTCATAGATAGCTTTTATTATGTTGAGGTATGTTCCTTCTATTCCTGCTTTCTGGAGAGTTTTTATCATAAATGGGTGTTGAATTTTGTCAAAGGCCTTCTCTGCATCTATTGAGATAATCATATGGTTTTTATTTTTCAATTTGTTAATGTGGTGAATTACATTGATTGATTTGCGGATATTGAAGAATCCTTGCATCCCTGGGATAAAGCCCACTTGGTCATGGTGTATGATCTTTTTAATCTGTTGTTGGATTCTGATTGCTAGAATTTTGTTAAGGATTTTTGCATCTATGTTCATCAGTGATATTGGCCTGTAGTTTTCTTTTTTTGTGACATCTTTGTCAGGTTTTGGTATTAGGGTGATGGTGGCCTCATAGAATGAGTTTGGAAGTTTACCTTCCTCTGCAATTTTCTGGAAGAGTTTGAGGAGGATAGGTGTTAGCTCTTCTCGAAATTTTTGGTAGAATTCAGCTGTGAAGCCGTCTGGACCTGGGCTTTTGTTTGCTGGAAGATTTCTGATTACCGTTTCAATTTCCATGCTTGTGATGGGTCTGTTAAGATTTTCTATTTCTTCCTGGTTCAGTTTTGGAAAATTGTACTTTTCTAAGAATTTGTCCATTTCTTCCACGTTGTCCATTTTATTGGCATACAACTGCTGATAGTAGTCTCTTATGATCCTTTGTATTTCTGTGTTGTCTGTTGTGATCTCTCCATTTTCATTTCTAATTTTATTGATTTGATTTTTCTCTCTTTGCTTCTTGATGAGTCTGGCTAATGGTTTGTCAATTTTATTTATCCTTTCAAAGAACCAGCTTTTGGCTTTGTTGATTTTTGCTATGGTCTCTTTTGTTTCTTTTGCATTTATTTCCGCCCTAATTTTTAAGATTTCTTTCCTTCTACTCACTCTGGGGTTCTCCAACTCTTCCTTTTCTAGTTGCTTTAGGTGTAGAGTTAGGTTATTTATTTGACTTTTTTCTTGTTTCTTGAGGTATGCCTGTATTGCTATGAACTTTCCTCTTAGCACTGCTTTTATAGTGTCCCACAGGTTTGGGGTTGTTGTGTTTTCATTTTCATTAGTTTCTATGCATAATTTGATTTCTTCTGTGATTTGTTGGTTATTCAGAAGTGTGTTGTTCAACCTCCATATGTTGGAATTTTTAATAGTTTTTCTCCTGTAATTGAGATCTAATCTTAATGCATTATGGTCAGAAAAGATGCTTGGAATGATTTCGATTTTTTTGAATTTATCAAGTTTAGATTTATGGCCCAGGATGTGATCTATCCTGGAGAAGGTTCCATGAGCACTTGAAAAAAAGGTGAAATTCATTGTTTTGGGGTGAAATGTCCTGTAGATATCAATTAGATCTAACTGATCTAATGTATCGTTTAAAGTTTGTGTTTCTTTGTTAATTTTCTGTTTAGTTGATCTGTCCATAGGTGTGAGTGGGGTATTAAAGTCTCCCACTATTATTGTGTTATTGTTGATTTCCCCTTTCATACTTGTTAGCATTTGTCTTACATATTGCGGTGCTCCTATATTGGGTGCATATATATTTATAATTGTTATATCTTCTTCTTGGATTGTTCCTTTGATCATTATGTAGTGGCCTTCTTTGTCTCTTTTCACAGCCTTTGTTTTAAAGTCTATTTTATCGGATATGAGTATTGCCACTCCTGCTTTCTTTTGGTCTCTATTTGCGTGGTATATCTTTTTCCAGCCCTTCACTTTCAGTCTGTATGTGTCCCTTGTTTTGAGGTGGGTCTCTTGTAAGCAGCATATAGAGGGGTCTTGTTTTTGTATCCATTCGGTCAGTCTTTGTCTTTTGGTTGGGACGTTCAACCCATTTACATTTAAGGTGATTATTGATAAGTATGATCCCGTTACCATTTACTTTGTTGTTTTGGGTTCGGGTTTATACACCCTTTTCATGTTTCCTTTCTAGAGAATATCCTTTAGAATTTGTTGGAGAGCTGGTTTGGTGGTGCTGAATTCTCTCAGCTTTTGCTTGTCTGTAAAGCTTTTGATTTCTCCTTCGTATTTGAACGAGATCCTTGCTGGGTACAGTAATCTGGGCTGTAGGTTATTGTCTTTCATCACTTTAAGTATGTCTTGCCATTCTCTCCTGGCCTGAAGAGTTTCTATTGAAAGATCAGCTGTTATCCTTATGGGAATCCCCTTGTGTGTTATTTGTTGTTTTTCCCTTGCTGCTTTTAATATTTGTTCTTTGTGTTTGATCTTTGTTAATTTGATTAATATGTGTCTTGGGGTGTTTCGCCTTGGGTTAATCCTATTTGGAACTCTCTGTGTTTCTTGGACTTGGGTGATTATTTCCTTCCCCATTTTAGGGAAGTTTTCAACTATTATCTCCTCAAGGATTTTCTCATGATCTTTCTTTCTGTCTTCTTCTTCTGGGACTCCTATAATTCGAATGTTGGAGCGTTTCATATTGTCCTGGAGGTCTCTGAGATTGTCTTCATTTCTTTTAATTCGTTTTTCTTGTTTCCTCTCTGATTCATTTATTTCTACCATTCTATCTTCTATTTCACTAATCCTATCTTCTGCCTCCGTTATTCTACTAATTGTTGCCTCCAGAGTGTTTCTGATCTCATTTATTGCGTGATTCATTATATTTTGACTCTTTTTTATTTCTTCTAGGTCCTTGTTAAACCTTTCTTGCATCTTCTCAATCTTTGTCTCTAGCCTATTTATCTGTGATTCCATTTTGATTTCAAGATTTTGGATCATTTTCACTATCAATATTCGGAATTCCTTCTCCGGTAGATTCCCTACTTCTTCCTCTTTTGTTTGGTTTGGTGGGGAGCTCTCCTGTTCCTTTACCTGCTGTGTATTCCTCTGTCTCTCCATCTTGGTTATATTGCTGCGTTTGGGGTGGCCTTTTTATATTCTGGTAATTTGTGGAGTTCTCTTTATTATGGAGCTTCCTCACTTTGGGTGGGGTTCTATCAGTGGCTTGTCAAGGTTTCCTGGTTAGGGAGGCTTGTGTTGGAGTTTTGGTGGGTGGAGCTGGGTTTCTTCTCTCTGGAGTGCAGTGGAGTGACCCGTAATGGGTTACGAGACATCAAAGGTTTTGGGATAATTTTGAGCTGCCTGTATATTGAAGCTCAGGGGATTGTTTCTGTGTTGCTGGAGAATTTGCGTGGTATGTCTTGTTTTGGAGCTTGTTGGCCCTTGGGTGGAGCTTGGTTTCGGTGTAGGTATGAAGGCATTAGATGGGCTCCTATTGCTTAATGTTCCCTGAATTCAAGAGTTCTCTAATGTTTTCAGGCTTTGGATTTAAGCCTCCTGCTTCTGGTTTTCAGTTTTATTTTTACAGTAGCCTCTAGACTTCTCCATCTATACAGCACCGATGATAAAACATCTAGGTTAAAGATGAAAAGTTTCTCCACATTGAGGGACACTCAGAGAGGTTCACTGTGTTATAAGGAGAAGAGAAGATGGAGGAGGTAGTTAGAGGTAACTGGAATGAGATGCGGTGAGATCAAAAGAGAAGAGAGCAAACTAGCCAGTAGTCACTTCCTTATGTGCGCTCTATAGTCTGGACCGCTCAGGGGTATTTACAGAGTTATACGGGGAAGAGGAGAGGGAGGAAGTGGACAGAGGTGACCAGGAGGATCAGAGAGAGGAATGTGTAGGAGAGAGACAAATCCTGCCAGTAACCTGTTCCTTAGGTGTTCCCCACCGTCTGGAACACACAGAGATTCACAGAGTTGGATAGAGGAGAGATGGGGTAGAAAAGAGACAGAGGCCACCTGGTGGAGAAAAAGGAGAGTCCAGAGGAGGAGAGAGTGGTCAAGCCAGTAATCTCGCTCTCAGGTAAACTGGGGTAGTGAAGTTTGGGTTTTTAAATGTACAAAATTGGCAATAAACACCTAAGAGCAAAGATTAAAAATCTAGAGTAGAGGTTGGATTTTCAAAGATACAATATTAAAGAGAAGCAGAAGGAAAAAGGAAGAAAGAAAAAAAAAGGGAAAGAAAAAGAATTATTAAAAAACAAATAAACAGACAAACAATCAAAAAAAAAAAAACCATCAACAACCATCCAAAGACTATATATGGTGTTTGCCTAAAAAAAAAAAAAAAAAAAGTCTTAAAAAAATAGTAATAATAGGTTATAGAAATAAAAATTAGCAGAGAAATAGAAGACTTAAGAATTAAAAAAAAAGTTAGAAAAAAAAAAGCAAAAAAAAAAAAAAGGGAATGCTTTTAAAAATATTAAAAAAGAATATTTATCTGGCCCTTTCTGGTGTTATGGGCCGTGTGGGATCACTTCCAAGGTGGTTCCCTCTGATTAACTTCTTCTGTTTGCTGGTTTTTTAGGATCACTAGTTCAGTCGCGCTGTGGGGAGGGGGGATGCTGCAAACAAATAGCACTGTCGTGTGCATACAGTATCTCTGCTCCGCTTGACCTGTCCTTTCTCGCGGCGCACAAACCGCTCCGGTTCTACGATGCTCAGCCGGGAACCGTCTGGGGCCGGCCCTAGGCTGCGTGCACTTCCCCAGTCCAAGCCGCCCAGGTTTGGCGCTCAGGCAGCCCTCAGAGGCACAGATTCGGCTGGAACTGCACTTTGTGCCCTTCCCAGGTCCGAGTAGCTCAGGAGTTTGGCGAGCGCTGTCGCCGCGGCTTGTCACCTTTTCTGCTGCTGCTGCTCAGCTCTCTGGGTGGACCGCTGGCGCACCCTGCGAGGCAGTCCGTGACTGTCCAACACCCCCAGAAGTCCCAGCAAAGGAGCCTGCTTGCAGTTAGGTAAGCAAAGTCTCTCCGGATCCTTTCCAGACCTTACGGCTTTGGCTGCCTGTCCCCGGCAGGGGATGGTCCGCAGCCGGCTTTTTCCGTTCCGTCCTTTGTTCTGTGCTCGGTCCTGGCGGGGTCCCATGTTCGAGCTTTTCGCGTGGTAGCCATCCCACAGTCTGGCTTGCTAGCCCAAGTTAGGTCGTTCTGGTTGCGCGTGGGGCGTTCCTGCCCGATTCTTACAAAGCTCTGCAGCCCGCGCCTCCCGCGCGTCCCTGCCCTGCCCCCAGTTCCCAATGGCGGATGCAGGCGTCTGTGCTGCTTTTCCGCTGGGGGAGTTACTGTTGGGCTTGTAATCTGTTGGTTTTAATTATTTATCTATTTTTCCTTCCTGTTATGTTGCCCTCTGTGTTTCCAAGGCTCGCCACAAACTCGGCAGGGAGAGTGCTTCCTGGTGCTTGGAAACCTCTCTTCCTAAAATTCCCTTCCCGGGACGGGCTTCCCTTCCCAGGACGGAGCTCCCTCCCCACCTCCTTTGTCTCCTTTTTCGTCTTTTATATTTTATCCTACCTGTTTTTGAAGACAAAGGTCTGCTTTTCTGGTTGCCCGATGCCCTCTGCCAGCCCACAGAACCTGTCCTGTGAAGTTTGCTCAGCGTTGAAATGTTCCCCCGAGGAACTTGTGAAGGAGAAAGTGATCTTCCCGTCCTATTCCTCCGCCATCTTTCCCTCCCTGATGTCTGTGCTTTTTAATACACTGTCTAGGTTTGTCATTGGAGAAGGCAATGGCACCCCACTCCAATGCTCTTGCCTGGAAAATCCCATGGATGGAGGAGCCTGGTGGGCTCCAGTCCATGGGTTCATGAAGAGTCAGACACGACTGAACGACTTCACTTTCACTTTTCACTTTCATGCATTGGAGAAGGAAATGGCAACCCACTCCTGTGTTCTTGCCTGGAGAATCCCAGGGACAGAGGAGCCTGGTGGGCTGCTGTCTCTGGGGTCGCACAGAGTCGGACATGACTGACGCCACTTAGCAGCAGCAGCAGGTTGGTCATAGCTCTTGTTCCAAGGAGCAAGTGTCTTTTAATTTCATGGTTGCAGTCACCATATGCAGTGATTTTGGAGCTCATGAAAATAAGTCTGTCACTGTTTTGACTGTTTCCCCGTCTATTTGCCATGAAGTGATGGGACCGGATGCCATGGTCTTTGTTTTTTGAATGTTGAGTTTTAAGCAAGATTTTTCACTCTTCCCTTTTACCTTCATCAAGAAGCTCATTAGTTCTTCACTTTCTGCCATAAAGTTTGTGTCATCTGCATAACTGAGGTTATTGATATTTTTCTACACAATCTTGATTTCAGCCTGGCATTTCACAAGATGTACTCTGCATTTATGTTAAATAAGCAGGGTGACATACAGACTTGATATATTATTTCCCCATTTTGAATCTGTCCACTGCTCCTTGTCTGGTTCTAACTTGCTTTTTGACCTGTATGCATGTTTCACAGAAGGCAGATGAGGTGGTCTGGGATTCTTAACTCTTTAAGATTTTCTACAGTTTGTTGTGATTCTCAGAGTAAAAGGCTTAAGCACAGTCAGTGAAGCTAAAGTGTATGTTTTTCTGGAATTCTGCTTTTTCTATGATCCAACAAATGTTGGCAATTTGATCTCTGGTTCCTCTGCCTTTTCTACATCTAACTTGAACATCTTTAAGTTCTTGGTTCACATACTGATGAAGGTTAGCTTAGAGAATTTTGAGCATTACTTTGCTAGCATGTGAAATCAGGGAAATCGTGTGGTAGTTTGACCAGTCTTTGGCATTGCTCTTCTTTGGGATTTGAGTGAAAACTGACCTTTTCCAGTCCCATGGCTACTGCTGAGTTTTCCAAATTTTCTGGCATATTGAATACCACACTTTCACAGCATCATCTTCTAGGATTTGAAATAGCTCATGTGGAATTCCATCACCTCCACTAGCTATACAGTTATATACCTGTATATGGTATCACTGTCATTTCTTGCTATACATATATGTTATCCGTCTCTTGTCCAGAAGGCCTGTAGTCTCCAAAGAATAAGGACATGTCGGCTCAAGATAACCAGCCAGCCTTCAGGAGTCCTGGAGGGCAGAGCGGTGCCTTTTCCCTTTGTGTCTTCCCATGGGCTTACCAAAGTACTCTGTATGTAAGAAAAAACATTTTTACAAGCTGGCTTTTTATTTGACTATGGCAGGAAGAAGACCCTAGTGTATGTGTTGGCTTTCTTTTTTTTTTCTGAGTTTCCCAAAGTAAAGCCCAAGGGATGGGGAAGCTGAGGCCAGGGAAGCTGAGCCCAGCTGAGCCCAGAGCTGAGCCTCTTATGTGCCTGCATTGTACTCTGCACTAGGCGATTAGATCAGGCTCCATGCTCTTGATAACGCCGGCCGGCTCTCAACCGTATCTCCTTCAAATGGATTTTCCTGCAAGCATGCTGTTTCTGGCATTTGCTGTTGCCCAGGAAGCTACAGGGACAGGTGATGGGAAAGTATTAAGTTTATTCATAATGATGGCTAGGGAAGAAGCTTTCTGTCAAAGTCACATTTAAATTCGATGAGTCAACCCTTTTTGCAATTACCATGCAGAAAAGCTTAATATAATCTATTGAAGTAGCCTCCGTAAAATGACACAGAAACCCTTAGACACCTCCGGGATGACTCGATGCCCTTGGTTTGGAACAATCAACTTAATGTTCTGTGTTTCCTGGGAATGAACTTTCCCTCATTTCACCCCATAGTCTACATTATAAGATTCCCTATGCTGTCTTTTGGCCAAAATATGGAAACAATTGAAATAGTGTAGCACAATGAAAATACTTCCCCAGCTCAGATAGGATTTAAAAAATTTACTAGAATATATTAATGCAAAAGTGGAAAGAGCATAAAAGCAGTGGTATTTAAATATTATGATTATAATAAATATTTATTTCATGCTAATGATGCATTGGGTAAAATAAAAAACAAAATGAGATGCAGAATTAATCATGTGTCTACCCTGGTGAACTTAGCTAAGTGAAAGGTTATTCTATGAAACAGATGGTGTGGAAAGGAAAAGATTAATTTGTGCATTTTAACCTCTGAAATAAGTATTTAGAAAGCATAAAATAATCAACATTTTTAGCATATATAACATTCCAGACACTGTGTGAGTGATTTCTATGGATTATTTAATGCTTACAATGCCAAAGAAGTGTATGTTTAATAAATGACGATGACCATGGTAATAATGGGGCTTCCAAGGTGTCACTACTGGCAAAGATTCTGCCTGCCAATGCAGGAGAAGCAAGAGATTGGGGTTTGACCCCTGAGTTGGGAAGATCCCCTGGAGGAGGAAATGGCAATCCACTCCAGTATTCTTGCCTGGAAAATTGCACGCACAGAGGGGCCTGGCCGGCTACAATCTAGAGGTCACAAAGAGTCGGACACTACTGAGCAACCGAGCACATGGTAATAGTAATAATAATGTTAATATAGAGAATATCTACCATTTTGTGCGCACTGTGCTAAGCTCATTAAATATATCATCATATTTAGTTCTCATAACTCTTTTCTACATATTGATGTAATTTGTGATATCACAGTTGTTAAATATATAGACACAGACAAAAACAGCAAAACTTGCTATTTCTAGTATGCTATATCCTACAAAAGAGAAAAACTCTTACTTATCTACACAAAGGTCTCTTTTTAATTTATCATGGGAGGTTGACAAAGGTCGTTTTGGTTTCTCATCCATCTGAATGAGAGACAAACTCACTTGTGAAAGCAAAAGTAAAATTCATTGTTCACCTATATTTTCTTAAACACACTGTGCTGGGCTCTGTGCGAGGGAGATACTAAGGATCAGAACTCAGTGTCTAAAGAACAAAAACATATTAGCTGTGATACAAAGATAGAGACAAGAAAGGGCATTGACTATGGCCACACACAGGTACCGAAGCATGAAGAAATTGTGTGAGCCTGGGCTGTCTCTTCCACCAGCCGTGAGGAGAGTTTAACTGCCAATTTATTGAAATAAAATTAAAAATACAGTTTCTCATTTACTCTTGCTACCTTTCCAGTGCACAAAGCACACCTCCCTCCTCACCATCGGGCTGGGTATATAGCCTAAGCTAAAAGAAATGATCTCATTGTTCTGGACAGGGGCAGATTTGGGGTCATTGTTTGACTCAGGAAGGGTCACTTTTCCATGATTGATCTAGGTGCACACAGAGAGCTGTTTTGTCTTCGGAGAGCAGAAGCTCTGAGAATCATATTAGCCTAAATCTGCTACAGGCCGTCACTACAACCAAGTGGAGAGAACGTGACCAAGAACTGTGTCAAATCTCAAAACAGCAGAGAAAGGGACAGGGAGGAGGCAGAAGAGAAGGAGGAAGTGAGAAGAAGCTTTAAGGTGATTTTTGTTTGTACTTCTGGGCTCACCTGTACATGAAGTGCCAGCCTCATAAAAAGTCAGTATGCATCTACTTTGCTGGAAGGAGTCTAAGTTAGTTTATTTCATTTTCAGCCAAAGGACTTGGCTGAAATTCATTTTCTCCACATCCTGAAGCCAACTAAGTACAGGGAAGAAAATTAGCTGATAATGTAGTTTATACTAAGTTGTAAGCCACTCATGGCTCAGTTTTCCATCTGCTGGCAAAAACATCAGATTTTGAAAGGATCCTGAAGGACTGATGCCCTCTCTCCACAGTACTCTATGTTACCTGCTTCTTCTTTCTTTTCTTCATACTCTTTTTTTTATTAGGAATTAGTTTTTTAGAAAAGATTAGGTTTATAGAAAAATTGAGGAGAAAGTATCCAGAATACCCCTATACTCCCTCCCTCCCCAACAATTTCCCCACTTATTAACATCTTGTATTAGTGTGGGGCATTTATGACAATTGATGAACACATATTGATACATTATTATTAACTTCTTGACAAATAGATGGGGAAAAAGTGAAAACAGTGTCAGATTTCATTTTCTCAGGCTCCAAAATCACTGTGGACATTGACTGCAGCCACAAATTTGAAGGACACTTGCTCCTTGGAAGAAAGTTATGACAAACATACACTGTATTAAAAAGCAAAGACATTACTCTGCTAACAAAAGTTACATCTATTAAAAAAAAAAAAAAGAAAAAAAAAAAAAAAGTTACATCTAGTCAAAGCTATGGTTTTTCCAGTAGTTGTGTATGGATATGAGAGTTGGACCGAAAAGAAGGCTGAGCACTGAAGAACTGATGCCTTCAAACTGTGGTGCTGGAAGAAAACTGAAAGTCCCTTGGACAGCAAGGAGCTCAAATCGGTCAATCATAAAGGAAAACAACCCTGTATATTCATTGAAACAATTGGTGCTGAAGCTGAAGCTCCAATACTTTGGCCACCTAATGTGAAAAGCCACCTCATTGGAAAAGACCCTGATGCTGGGAAAGATTGAGGGCAAGAGGAGAAGCGGGTTACAGAGGATGAGATGGTTGGATGGCAGCACTGACTCAATGAATGTTAGTTCAAGCAAACTCAGGGAGATGATGAACGACAGGGAAGCCTGGCATGCTGCAGTCCATGGGGTTGGAAAGAGTCGGAAATGACTTAGCAACTGAACAATAACAATGACAATTTACATTAGGGCTTCCCAGGTGGCACAGTGGTAAAGAATCCACCTGCCAACTCAGGACACACAAGACTCAGGTTTGATCCCTGGGTGGGGAGGATCCTCTGGAGGAGGTTCATGGGGTCACAAAGAATCAGACATGACTGGGCAACTAAGCACACAAGCATAATTTTTATTATGGGTCACTCTTATTGTTCTACACCCTAAGGATTTTGAGAAATGCATGGTATTGTGTATCCACCATTACAATATCACACAGAATTAATTTCACTGCCCTAAAAATCCCTTGCTTCACTTATTTATCCCTTTCTTCACTCAGATCCCTGGTAACCAGTGATCTTTTTACTGTCTCCATAGTTTTGCTTCTCCAGGATGTCATGTGGTTGAAGTCATGAATTACAAAGAGTTTTCACGTTGGTTTCATTCACTGAGTAATATTCATTAAAGTTTCCCCATGTCTTCTTGTGGCTTGTTAGTGCCTGTTTTAATCACAGAATAGTATTCTATTGTCTGAATGTACCACAGTTTCTTTATCCATCCAGCACTAAAGAACATCTTGTACAGCTGATGTAGATATAGGACCTCTTTCTGTTATGGCTGCCTGTTTTATTTTGAAAGCCGCTTCTCTTATTTCAAGAGCAACTCAGATGTCAGCTGCTTGACGAAAATTTCCAACTCCCCTGGATGATATAAATCACAGCAAATACTCTACCTATAACATTTCTTACATGCTTCTATAATAACTCTATTATCATATTATTGGATAGTTTCTTTGTCTCTCTACTCTTTATCAAGTGATCTCTTTTGTGATGTCTTACTCTCTACTGAATTACTTAATCTTTACTTCAGTTTCCTTGTCTGTAAAATAAAAATTGTCAGAATTAAATACATAGATACAATATATACATGATATGTATTTATACATTTTGAATATATATTTAGAATAATATCTGACGCACAGTGTACACTATATAGTTCTTCCCTATAGCTCTAATGGTAAAGAATCTGCAAAGAATCTGCTGGGTTTTATCAGACCCCAGTTTGATCCTTGGGTTGGGAAGATCCTCTGGAGAACAGCATGACAACCCACTCCAGTATTCTTGCCTGGAGAATCCCATAGACAGAGGAGTCTGGCAGGCTATAGTCCATGGGATCACAAAGAGTCGGACACTACTGAGTGACTAACACGACTACGTACACTATATAAATTTTATTTCATTTGTTTTTTTACTACATTTGGGGCATGCAGGATCTTGATTCCATGCCTGGAGTCGAGACTGTGTCCACTGCAGTGGAAGCGCAGAATCTTAACCACTGGATCACAGGAAAGTCCCTACAGTATATAAATTTTAACTGCTACTAGAGCAATCATCAGAGAAGGCAATGGCACCCCACTCCAGTCCTCTTGCCTGGAAAGTCCCATGGACAGAGGAGCCTGGTAGGCTGCAGTCCATGGGGTCACTGAGTCAAGACACAACTGAGCGACTGCACTTTCACTTTTCACTTTCTTGCATTGGAGAAGGAAATGGCAACCCACGCCAGTGTTCTTGCCTGGAGAATCCCAGGGAGAGGGGAGCCTGTAGGCTGCTGTCTATGGGGTCCCACAGAGTCGGACACGACTGACAGGACTTAGCAGCAGCAGCAGAGCAGCCATATCTGTTCACTTCAGTCACTCAGTCATGTCTGACACTTTGGTACCCCATGGACTGCAGCACACCAAGTCTCCCTGTCCATCACCAACTCCCAGAGCATGCTCAAACACATGTCCATCGAGTTGGTCATGCCATCCAACCATCTCATCCTCTGTTGTCCCCTTCTCCTCCTGCCTTCAATTTTTCTCAGCATCAGGGTCTTTTCCAATGAGTCAGGCTATTTCCTTCACATCAGGTGGCTAGAATATTGGAGCTTCAGCTTTAGCATCAGTCCTTCCAATGAACATTCAGGACTGATTTCCTTTAGGACTGACTGGTTTGATCTCCAAGGGATCCTGAACTCTCCAACAACACAGTTCAAAGCATCAATTATTTGGTGCTCAGCTTTCTTTATAGTCCACATCTCACATGAATACATGACTACTGGAAAAACCATAGTTTTGACTAGACCTTTCTCAGCAATGTAATGTCTCTGCTTCTTAATATGCTATCTAGGTTGGTCATAACTTTTCTTCCAAGAAGCAAGTGTCTTTTAATTTTGTGGCTGTAGTCACCATCTGCAGTGATTTTGGAGTCCAAGAAAATAAAGTCTCTCACTGATTCCATTGTTTCCCCATCAATTTGCCATGAAATAATGATCTTAGTTTTTTGAATGTTGAGTTTTCTAACAGCTTTTGTGCTCCTCTTTCACTTTCATCAAGAGGCTCTTTAGTTCCTCGTCACTTTCTGCTATAAGGGTGGTGTCATCTGAATATCTGAGGTTACTGATATTTCTCCTGGCAATTTTGATTCCAGTTTGGTCTTCATCCAGCCTGGCATTTCACATGATGTACTCTGCATATGAGTTACATAAGCAGGGTGACAACATACAGCCTTGACCTACTCCTTTCCCAATTTGGAACCAATCCATTGTTCCATGTCTCTTTCTAACTGTTACCTCTTGACCTGCTACAGATTTCTCAGGAGGCAGGCATGGTGGTCTGGTATTCCCATCTCTTTAAAAATTTTCCACAGTTTCTTGTGATCCACACAGTCAAAGGCTTTGGGGTAGTCCAAAAAGCAGAAGTAGGTGTTTTTCTGGAACTCTCTTGCTTTTTTGATGATCCAACAGATGTTGACAATTTGATCTCTCATTCCTCTGCCTTTTCTAAATCCAGCTTGAACATCTAAAGTTCACAGTTCACAAACTGCTGAAGCCTGGCTTGGAGAATTTTGACCATTACTTTGCTAGTGTGTGAGATGAGTGCAATTGTGCAGTAGTCTGAACATTCTTTGGTATTGCCTTTCTTTGGGATTGGAATGAAAACTGACCTTTTCCAGCCCTATGGCCATTGCTGAGTTTCCAAATTTGCTAGCATATGAAGTGCAGCACTTTCACAGCATCATCTTTTAGGACTTGAAATAGCTCAACTGGAATTTCATCACCTCCACTACCTTTGTTCGTAGTGATGATTCCTAAGACCCACATGACTTCACATTCCAGGATGTCTGGCTCCAGGTGAGTGATCATACCATTGTGATTATCTGGGTCATGAAGATCTTTTTTGTACTGTTCTTCTGTGTATTCTTGCCACCTCTTCTTAATATCTTCTGCTTCTGTTAGGTCCATACCATTTCTGTCCTTTATTGTGCCCATCTTTGCATGAAATGTTCCCTTGGTATCTGTAATTTTCTTGAAGAGATCTCTAGTCTTTGCCATTCTATTGTTTTCCTCTATTTCTTTGCACTGATCACGGAGGAAAGCTTTCTTATCTCTCCCTGCTATTCTTTGGAACTCTGCATTCAAATGGGTATATCATTCCTTTTCTCCTTTGCCTTTTACTCCTCTTCTTTCACAGCTATTTGTAAGGCCTCCTCAGACAATCATTTTGCCTTTTTGCAGTTCTTTTATTGGGGATGGTCTTGATCACTGCCTCCTGTACAGTGTCATGAACCTCTGTGCATAGTTCTTCAAGCACTCTATCAGATCGAATCCCTTGAATCTATTTGTCACTTCCACTGTATAATCATAAGGGATTTGACTTAGGTTATACCTGAATGGTCTGGTGGTTCGTTATTGTTCAGTCACTGGCAAATGCTCTTGGCCAGTACCAATTTGTAGTCGACAGGCAAGTGGAAATTTGTAGTTGACAGTGTTAATCCCAACCTCCTAGTTTATGCCCCCCTGCTTTCCCCTTTGGTAACCATAATCTTGTTTTCTATGTCTGTGCTTCTATTTCTGTTTTGTAAATAAGTTCATTTGTATCTCTTTATTTTTTGGATCCTGCATGTAAGTGCTGAGAAGGAAATGGCAACCTACTCCAGTACTCTTGCCTGGAAAATCCCATGGACGGAGGAGCCTGGTAGGCTGCAGTCCATGGCGTCGCTAAGGGTCAGACACGACTGAGCGACTTCACTTCACTTTTCACTTTCATGCATTGGAGAAGGAAATGGCAGCCCGCTCCAGTGTTCTTGCCTGGAGAATCCCAGGGACAGGGGAGCCTGGTGGGCTGCCATCTACAGGGTCGCACAGAGTCAGACAGGACTGAAGCGACTTAGCAGCAGCAGCAGCAGCATATAAGTGATACCATATGATATTTATTTCTATGTCTGACTTACTTCACTTAGTATAATAATCTTTAGGTCCATCTATGTGATTGCAAATGGCATTGTTTCATTCTTTTGATGGCTGAGTAGTATTCCATTGTATATAGGTACCACATCTTTTTTTTAATCCATTCATCTTTTTTACCACGTCTTTTTTATGATGGACATTTAAGTTGTTATGTACGTTGGCTTCTATTAATAGTGCTGCTGTGAACACTGGGGAGCATGTATCTTTTTGAACTAGAGGTTTTTTCTGGATATATGCCCAGGAGTGGGATTGCTGGATATAGTAACTCTGTTTTCAGTTTTTTAAGGGATAGCTATTTCTAAGGGTTGTTGTGGAGTTATAGGAGGAAGCACCAGGCAGAGAACTGGCCACAAGTTCCCTTTCTTTTCCTTGTCCACCTGATTTGCCAGGACAGGAAGATTCTGAGGATGCAAATACAGCTCTTGCTTCTAAGAACCCACTCACCAGTCCAGCTGGGTTTCCAAGTATACCTCTGCCTCATTCACAGCTGACTTGCCTTAAAGCTTGCTGCTGCTAGGTCACTTCAGTCATGTCTGACTCTGTGCGACCCCATAGACAGCAGCCTACAAGGCTTCCCCGTCCCTGAGATTCTCCAGGCAAGAACACTGGAGTGGGTTGCCATTTCCTTCTCCAATGCATGAAAGTGAAAAGTGAAAGTGAAGTCTCTCAGTTGTGTCCAACCCTCAGCGACCCCATGGACTGCAGCCCATCAGGCTCCTCTATCCATGGGATTTTCCAGGCAAGAGTACTGGAGTGGGGTGCCATTGCCTTCTCCGTACCTTAAGGCTTAGATATAACCAATTCTCAAAACTTGAGTCAAAGATTAAAATTTTAGAAAGATTAAATTCCTTTGAGCCAGAATAGCAATTGAAACTTAGTTTATAAATGAGTTTTGATTCCTCAGTAGTGACAGTCTCTCCATCGTCCTTCCCTCCCACAGTTCAGTAGATGATGTCTAACTATCTGATCTTGCAAAGTTATTAAATATGCATTTGCTAAAGTCATTCCCTTATACCCCCACTCTCCCTGGAGATTTTATCCTAATTACCGACTTGCTTTCTTTCATTAGACTATGATTTGTTTGTGAATTTTTTGTTCTGCTAACATGTCTAAGTAGCTGGAGGGCTCTGGGAATTTTGTGTCTGGATGTCAGTTGTTTTTTTCCTCTTTCCCTCCAAAGGGATGAATTGCAAATACCTGCCACCTCTTCTCAGCCTTCATGGATTGGGCCCAATGTCAACCAGCAGTCTTATCAGTAAGGAGGTTTGTGCCATGCAGCAATGTTGGCTGCACCTAGATAGGGGAGATGAAGGGGAACACCAGGTTTGCCAATCTGTAGCTCAGATCATGCTTTGTTCTTTTGTAGGAAGTAACTGTGAGCACTTGAGACTCGTCCCCTCAACTGTTCTCTTCATGTTGGTTCTCAGGGATCAGCAGGCTGCTCTGAGAATGGACATTTGGAGGGAGTGCACTTGAGCAAGCAGGTAGAAGAGGGGTCACAACTATAGTTGGTCTCAATGAGGATTTTGGAACTTCATAAGCGATTTATGCCTTGGCCTGAGTTCTCCTGAAAGCAAAGACTGAGACAACATCCTCTGGGCAGGTATTTTGCTTGTTGGCAGGGCATGGAAACCTAGGAAGAGGAGCAAGGGACCAAGAGGAGAGAAACAGAAAGAGCAAGAGGTGATGCAAGAGGGTGGTGCCATGTTAGCAACTATTCCAACAGATGGGCTCCATGTCCTGGAATTATCTGAGGAGCTTTCTGACATGTGACTCCAAGCTTTCCCCTGGGGTGTAAGAAAAGGACATTATTTATCCATTGGCTCTGATTTCCCTATCAGTCAAGGTGAGGTCCCTTAGGACAAAACTCCTTGAGTTGTACTTTTGGGCAGCACATGCATGAGTAACCTCAAAGGTGATAGGAAACCTCAGGCATGGCCCACTGCAGCCCCAGAGAAACCGAGGATGGAGACAAGGGATGCACAGCACCAGCCAGACCCAGCACTGTTGGGGCAGCAGTCCAGAGCTGGCCAAAGGCCTACATGGAAGTACAGGGACCCACTAGTCCTTTCAATTTTCTACTCTCAATCTCATTTCACAAATGGCACAATGCTCTCTCAAATCCTGTATCTGATGTTACTCATTTCCAACTGAAGGTTAGAAGGCAAATTAAAGGTGATTCCCAGCATAGTTCAATGATACTCTGGGTGCTGTTAATTATTTTGAAGCACATTGTAAAACTCTCCAAAATAATTCAAATCTGCATATTAACATACCATAGAATATATTTCAGAGGAGTACTGAGGTGGGAAGGGCTGCATATTGTTAAGTCAAGCCGTGGTGAGATGTCCCTGCTCATAAAACTTTAGAAGAGCTTTAAGGGCAACACTCTTCTTGACACTGGAGCTGAGTGACTTCAAGTCCTCAAAGGTGTAGGCGGTGATGATTCAGGATGTATTCAGCAAAATAATTTCCTCCAGTAATAGAGGAAACCATTGTCTGATCCTAAAGTGTCTCAAATGTGATTCAAATGGAGCATCTTTATATCTTTTCCGTGTAACAAAAGTAAATTAGAGTCTAAATTTGAATGTGCAAAGTCCTAGAGGGCAGGGAGTTGATTTATATACTTATCACATTGTGACTAATCACATATTTGAAGGGCATGGGGAAATTATGCTAAGACAGGCAGGATGTAAAGGCCAGGGCGTCCTCAGAAATCAATTACTTGAGTCTGGTTCAAAATCACACCCATGGTAACTGACAGCAGGAGGTTTCTACTCAGACCTGTAGGGAAGCCATCTCCTTCACCATTTAAGTAGGGAAGCCATGTCCCTCACTATTTAAGTTAAGGAAAGAGCACTATGCATTACCTTGAGGAGCAACACCAGCCCTCTAGCTGGTGTTAGCTAACCAAGGTTAGCTACTTGGTTCACATGACTGTAGTCTTTGACTGTAATTTCTCATTCTGAGGATGTTTTCAGGAAGAAAGCATGACATTGGGACAACATGGCAGGATATTTGCCTAAAGAGTGGGTCTAAAGCCTTAAAAAATACATATATTTCAAATGTGTTACAATTTTTGGAGAACAGGGCTTATGGTATTTGTCTATGCTATTTCTAATTCAGAGCAATGGGAATTTGGGCAAAGACACTATCCCAGACATCACTGTGGAGTATCAGTGGAGGCATGAGAAAGAGAAAGGGGGAAAGGAGATCTAATGAGAGAATGTTCCAGTGAAGTAAGTTGGTGTGGGTTAAAGATAATGTTGGAGACAGGACAGAAACTAGGAAGGACTGTTTATAAGCCTAGTTATCTTTAGACTGTGTGGGAAGTGAAGACAAAGTATTTTGAGAGGGACAGACAAGGTCAAGGCATTAAGAAACAATGGCAATTTATGAAGTTGATTTTAGAGGCTGAAGCAATATATTGAAAAGGTTATGTTAAAGGCACATTGGTATGAGTGAGGGATTTAGCTGCAAGCTATGGATATATTTGGCTGCAACTCAATAAAAATTATTAAGGATAAGAAAAGAAAGCCATGATTTGACTCTTCTGTTCCAATAATGACTGAAAAGTTTAACCTTTGCAGTTCTGGAATTGAAGACACAGCAAAAGTTCAAGGCTGAGCTTGACAATAACACAAAGAGATGGGGGAAGGAGAGAGAGGAAGAGAAAGAGCAATGCTCTGGAAGGCATCCACATGAAAGCAGCCTGCCAATGTGTTTATAAATGTGATCAACTTCCTTCTCTAAATTCTCATCAAGCCAGATTAAAACATTTTTAACATAAGATACTTTATAATTGGCTTGGGAAAATTAGGTGGAAGGCAAATGCAAATCAGATAGGAGCCAAATTCCAGTTAAAGAACACAAGAGAAACGTTTAGATGTGATCAGCTTCCAGTAAGCAAATGAAATGGTAAATGAACAGAAAAGATCATAATCTTTCTCTTAAATGCCAAAGGAAAGTGTCATCTTGAGGCTTATCCAATTTATTACAATCCCATTGTGAAGATTGCTATAATGCAGAAATCTTTGCCACAATTATATTCTGCAGTATTCTAAACTACTGAAGTAATTGAAAACACTAAAGAGAATTCAATGTATTTGATTTACCACACCCCTTAAGCATGGATGCAGAATATTAACAAATATGATAAAGACTAATAATATTTGGTGAGCATTGTTCAGACACATAGTAATGTTGGGTGCCTTATCTCATTTGATTCTCCTGACAGTGCAATGAGGTATGAAACTGTTATCCTCATTCTACAAGGGGAAAAACTGAGATTTAAAAGGGTTAGAAAATGTGCCATATTTGGTTTTGTTCAACCCTGTATTCATAGTACCTCCTAGCCTAGTGACTGGCAAATAAAGAGAGGCATTTAGTAACTATGAGTGATGAGTGAATGGATGAAAAAATGAATTGGTGATGCCTAAACTCATATCCTGAGCTGCCTAAGGCCAAATCTTTAAGAGTTCTGCTCTATTGTTTATTACTAATATGACTGTGAAATACAGTTTGAAATTCGTTTGATAATATTAATAACCTTCAGCAACCACCAAGACAAGTAAATCACATCCTTTCTTTGGCATTTTGATGGCTAATCTGATGGGATATCTACCAAAACAATTTAAACACCCCTGGAGAGGGTAGACAAAAGTTGCAATTTAGCCCTTTACTCATTTTCCAAACCAAAAATTTATCGCTAATTTCAGGGTAGGCTAAAAAAAATTCCAAAAAAATAAAATATACATTAACAAAAAAGTGAAGTAGCTGCCAAAAAACACCTATGCTTACAAGTAAATTCCAAAGTATTCAATAATCAGGTAGATACCACAGTGATCTTTTAAGAGCCTAAAAAGAGAGAGGGAGAGTTGGAGGGAAAGAGGGAAGGAAGGAAAGAGAGAGAAAAAGAGAAATCATGCTTACAGGAGACAACAGTGAAGACCTTTCAGAGAAGTTTCAAAACACTGAGAAGAAACAAAATCAAATTTGGGCAACGTAGGTGATCCATGTCATGTTCACCGCAGCAAAGAGAAACCTTGTCCCACATCTACTTGTGAATCTCCTTCAGTTCAGTAGTCGAGTTGTCTCAGCCTGATGCAACATGATTGTACAATAATTATATTAGGAGCAGAACACGCTGTGCTGATTCAAACTAGCGGTGGCATCAAACACACCTAGCAAGAGTGTTTTGCTGATGCTCCTCACTTTTCTCCTCTGTTAGTGATCCCCAGGGAGACATCCAGCCTGAAACTTGGTGCTAATATAAAAGCTGAGTGTATTTAGCTCGATTCAATTGCTTTTTCCCAGCTCTGATTATACCTTGCCTTCTCTGGTGGTATTCATTAGGTTGCAAAGTTACACTGCCACGGCTGAAACAATTTCAGTATGATGGACAGTTCCACCAGAATCTTGATCCAGCATAAAAAGTTGGGTCTGACAGTGAAAAGCCCCCCAGATCCAAAGCCTCGGTGAGATTAAACCAAGGCCCATTCAGTTGGGTGCTATGCAAAAATGTCGGAAGACTTAAATCAGTCAAAAAGTATTTTTGTAAAGGTGGAGCATAAAATTCCTCTCACAGCACCAACTCAAGAGGCAAACATTCATGTAACAAACATTTACTGAAAAGCTGTAACTTACGGAAAATTATTCTAGGCACTGGTGAATACAAGCAGAGTAAGGCAGCAAAGCTGACCGTCAAGAGTTCACCATCTAATAAAACAACAGAGATTTGCTTTTTAAAAAAGCATTTCAGTAAAGTGATATTTAAAAATCCATACAAATTACAGTGAGAAGAGACTTTGTTTCTTGTGGGCTATCATGATCCTCCTCTCCACTGGAAAACAAATAAAAACACTAAATGAGATACAAAAGCTGACTTTGGTTTAAAAATTTTTTTTATTAAAGCACAACATGCTTAGAGAAAAATGTGCTAATAACCACATAGTTGAATAAGCACAGAGTAACACAGTAACCTCCCAGATCAACAAATGTAATCCTGTGTACATTTCAAAAGCCAGCCTGTGCCCTTACTTAGCCACAGACCGCATGTTCTTCCCTCAAGTGGACTTTAGGACTTTTAAGTGGACATAGGTTACTTTTGTATATTTGTTATCATGCCATATTTTTTGCTTTTGGATCTGACTTCTTTCATTCAACTGTGAGATTCATCCATATTGTTGCTTGTGTGGTAGCTCATTCATTTTCATTGGTGTATAGTAGGTCATTGCATAAATATGGCATATCAGTATAGAGTTTGTTCACTGAATTATTGAGGGGTATTTTCCTACTCTATGGTCAGGCCACTCAAGGTGGCTGTTCTCTTGATCTCTGCACATCCCTGGCAGACCAATGCCTGCTTCACCTATACCTACTCACCTGACTGACCTTCCTAATCAGTAAACGCCTACCTACTTACTTATCCCAGCTGTTGATTGTTCTTGTCAAAGGGGTGTTGAAGGGTGAGCGCCTCTTCTGGTTTCCCTGGTAACTGATGGCCCAGCTTGATATCAATACCACTTGTAATTGGCAATCGCCCCTTCCCACTCGAGCAGAGATTGCTGTAGTGTCCTGCCTGTGGCCTGCCACACACACAGTGGGGTGTTGCTCGAAGACCCTGCTTCAGACTGTCGAGCTCCGCCTCCTCATTAAAGCAGTGACATCTCTGTCACTGACTCTGGGTTCTTTCTTCAGCCTTGAAGTTGGTTGAGCACAGGACCTGCAGTCCTCCCGTTGAAGCCCAACAGCTGGTGGACCAGCCAGGAGACGGAGGAAACTCCCGTGAGCGCCAAGAGGTCAAGAAGTAAGGACGGGAATGAAAAGTTACAGGGGTCTCCACTAACATTTGGGGCCTGAAAGTTTGCAGGGATTAGCCCAGAGTGACTGTCCACTAATATGTGGGACCCCCAAAATCACAGGAGTAACTGCAGTGTGGCCGTCCACTAACATGGTGCCAAAATGTTCCAGTGAAAGTGATGTGAAAGTGAAAGTCGCTTAGTCGTGTCTGACTCTTTGTAACCCCCAGGCCAGAATACTGGCGTGGGTAGCCTTTCCCTTCTCCACGAGATCTTCCCAACCCAGGGATTGTACCCAGGTCTCCCACATTGCAGGCACATTCTTTACCAGCTGAGCCACAAGGGAAGCCCAAAAGTTCCAGAGGTGATCCCAAAAGTTGCTGGGGTAACCCCGTGGCTGTCCATTAGTATGGGGGCCCTGTGGTGGCTGTCCTTGATAAATGGGCGCTGCCAAGAGATTTAAAGAGCAGCATTCCCCTAATGTCTCTGCTGTTGAATCAAAGTGAGCCTTTTTATATTTAGTTAAGCTAGATTCTAGGGGAAATGGGTCTTTCTTTTCTTGTGCTTTTGAGATGTAAATGATCCACCTGGGCTCTCAGAAACTTTAATCAAATGTGATCTCTCTCTCTCTCTCTCCCTCCCTCCCTCTCTCCCTCCCTCCCTCCCTCCCTCCCTCTCTCTCTCTCTCTCTCTCCCTCTCTCTCTCTCTCTCTCTCTCTCTCTCTCTCTCTCTCTCTCTCTCTCTCTCTCTCTCTCTGCCTGGTCCCTACATAGATTTGAGACTCTCGTTTTCTGAGCAGCCTTAGCAGGTAAGTAGGAAAGCATGTTTCCTGACACGTACAGAAATCTTGATATTTTGGAGAACTCCAGAGGTGGACCTGATGGCAGGCCTTTGGCACGGCTTTCCTGGCCTCCAGAGCCCTTTGCGGAATTCAGTCTGAGACTCCTTCTGAAGAATTCCTCCACGGCCAGTTTGGAGCCAATTGACCAGACATGTTTTAAGACAAATTAGTCTTGATTTGCTGGGTTTGGTAGAGAGTAAGGTAGCTTTAGAGAGGAAAGTATTATTTCAGTGGATATTAAATTCTGGTTTTGCTAATTGAGATGTTTATTTATGAAAATTTCTGCATTAACCGTACTTTTACCCTGATGATCAGGAGGGGAAAAGTAATTATCTAGTGAAGTTGTCAGAGTATAACTACGCATGAAGTGTGACACAGCTTGCTTTTTGTCTGCTGTTAAAAGCACATGTACAATGCTTGTGTGACAACTGGCTATAGATGATAAGATGCATGATCACCATATCTGATTAGTTTTCCCCAGTGTGGATGAGTAGGTAAATATAAAGGAGGCCTAGTACTGAGGGACATGAGCTATACCCAGGGCAGGCAGCTGAACCACCCCAGCTTCTAGGGACAAATATTTTGATCATCAGTGCTTTCTATTAAATATTTGGAATCAAAAGGGGAAATGATGGGGGAAATCTGCATATATGGAGGTATGGGGAAGTCAGAAGGTTTGTGCATTGTTTAAGGTAAATTTTAGTGATCAGAGCAGCCTATTTAGACATGCACTGTGTATAGGCTTTGTCCACTAAGGAAGGGAACGCATTTGAAAGTCAAAACTGAATATCTCTGGTTTCAGACATCCATGGTCAAACAAGATGGACGTTGCATTTGTGATTTTTGGTTCATTTGTTTTTGACTTGATTCACTGTCTTTATTTTTTAATCAAAGTACAATTGATTGACGATGGTGTGCTAGTTTCAAGTCTACTGCACAGTGGCTCAATCATATAAATAACCTTTTGCAGATTTTTTTCCCTTATAGGTCATTATAGTTCCCTGTGCTACACAGTAAGTCCTTGTTGGTAATCTGTTTTATATATGGTAGTGTGTATATGTTAATCATAAACTCTTAATTTATCCCTCCTCGCTTTCTCATTTGGTAACCATACATTTGCTTTCTGTGTCTGTGGGTCTTTTTCTGTTTTGTATATTAAGTTAATTAGTATCTTTTTTTTTTTTTAAGATTCCACAAAAAAGTGTTTTCATGTGATATCAACTTTTCTCTTTCTGGCTTAGTACACTAATCTCTAGGTCTATTCATGTTGCTGAAAATGACAATACTTCATTCTTTCTTATGGCTGAGTAATACTCTATTGTTTACATATGTACATCTCCTTTTTCCGTTCCTCTGTCGATGAACATTTAGGTTCCTTCTACATCTTGGCTGTTGTAAATCTTGCAGCAGTGAACACTGGGGTGCATGTATCTTTTTATTGGGATATAAGTAGTTTACAGTATTGTGTTTGTTTCTGTTGTACAACATCATGAATTAGCCATATGTATACATATAGCCTCTCCCTCTTAAGCCTCCCTCCCACTCTTTCATTCCACCTGTCTAGGTCATCACAGAGCAACAAGCTAAGTTCCCTGTGCTATATACAGCAGCTTCCCCGCGAGCTGTTTTACACGAGGTAGTATATACTCCGGAGAAGGCAACGGCACCCCACTCCAGTACTCTTGCCTGGAGAATCCCAGGGACGGGGGAGCCTGGTGCTCTGCCATCTATGGGGTCACATGGAGTCGGACACCGCTGAAGCGACTTAGCAGCAGCAGTGTATACCCTCTCGATTCATTGCCCCCTTCCCCTCTGTGTCCACAAATCCATTTTCTACATCTCTGCCTCTATTCCTGCACTGTAAAAGGTTCAGTACCATTTTTCTAGATTCTATGTGTGTGTATTAATATACAACATTTATTTTATATGATATTTTTCACTTTCTGACTTCACTCAATATGATGGGCTCTAGATTCATTCACATCACTTTGACTCAATTTCATTCCTTTTTATGGCTGAGTAATATTCCATTGTATATGTGCACCACAACTTTTTTACCCATTTTATCTGTCAGTGGACATCTAGGTTGATTCCATGTCCTGGCTATTGTAAGTTTTGCTACAGTGAACATTGGGATACATGTGTCTTTTTGAGTTATGGTTTTCTCAGGATCTATGCCTAGTAGTGGGATTGCTGGGTCATTGCTAGTTTTTTAAGGAACACCCACACTGTTCTTCACAGTGGCTGTACAAAGTACATTCTGATGAGCAGTGTAATGTGATTCCCTTTTCTCCACTCCATATCCAATATGTGTTGTTTGTAGATTTTTTGATAATTGATGGCCATTCTGGCTGATGTGAGGTGATACCTCATTGCAGTTCTGATTTGCATTTCTCTAATAATTAGTGATGTTGAGCATCTTTTAGCATGTGCCTCTTGGCCATTTGTTTGTCTTCTTTGGAGAGATATCTATTTAGGTCTTCCATCCATTTTTTGATTGGGTTGTTTGTTGTTTTGATATTGAGCTCCATGAGCTGTTTGTATATTTTGTAGATTAATCCTTTGTCTGTTGCTTCATTTGCAAA
Source organism: Ovis canadensis (assembly GCF_042477335.2). Taxonomy (NCBI): domain Eukaryota; kingdom Metazoa; phylum Chordata; class Mammalia; order Artiodactyla; family Bovidae; genus Ovis; species Ovis canadensis. The sequence continues at coordinate 28,272,121 of NC_091269.1, read as the reverse complement.
TATTTTCTCCCATTCTGAGGGTTGTCTTTTTGTCTTGTTTATGGTTTCTTTTGCTGGGCAAAAGCTTGTAAGTTTAATTAGGTCTTAATTATTTATTTTTGGTTTTGTTTTCATTATTTTAGTAGATGAATTACAAAAGATCTTGCTATGACTTATGTCAGAGAGTGTTTTTCCTATGTTTTCCTCTAAGAGTTTTATACCTTTTGGTCTTATATTTAGGTCTTTAATCCATTTTGAGTTTATTTTTGTGTATGGTGTTATGTAGTATTCTAGTTTCATTCTTTTACATATAGCTATCCAGATTTCCCAGCACCACCTACTGAAGAGGCTGTCTTTTTTCTATTTTATAATCTTGCTTCCTTTGTCACACATAGATTGTGACCATAGGTGTGTGAGTTTATCTCTGGGCTTTCTATCCTGTACCATTGGTGTATATTTCTGTTCTAGTACAAGTACCATTCTGTTTTGATTAGTGTAGTTTTATAGTATGGTTTGAAGAAAGGAAGCCTGATTCCTCCTGCTTCATTTTTCTTTTTCAAGATTGCTTTAAAGATTGCTTTGTCTATTTGGAACCTTTTGTATTTCCATACAAAGTAAAAAACATTTTTTTCTAGTTCTGTGAAAAATGCCATTGGGGATTTAATAGGAATTGCACTGAATCTGTAGATTGCCTTGGGTAGTATGGTCATTTTGATAACATTAATTTTCCCAATCCAAGAACATAGTATATTTTTCCATCTGTTTGTGTCATCTCTGATTTCTTTCATCAGTGTCTTACAGTTTTCAGAGCACAGTTTTGCCTGCTTAGGTAGGTTTTTGCCTAGGTATTGTATTCTTTTTGATGTGATGGTAAACAGGAGTATTTCCTTAGTTCCTCTTTCTATTCTTTTTATCATGAGTGTATAGAAATGCAACAGATTTCTGCATATTAATTCTGTATCCTGCAAACTTATTGAATTCATAAGCTTTGGAATTCATCCAAAACTCTAGAATCTTTGGATTCTTTTATTTCTTCTCTTATTGCTGTGGCTCAGACAAACAAAACTATGTTTGCTGGAAGTGGTGAGAGCAGGCATCCCTGTCTTGCTCCTGATCTTAGAGGAAATGCTTTCAGCTTTTCACCACTGAGTATGCTGTTCCCTGTGGATTTGCCATATGTTGCCTTTATTCTGTTGAAGTAGGTTCCCTCTTTGCCCACTTTCTGAAGAGTTTTTATCATAAATAGGTGTTGAATTCCATCAAAAGATTTTCTTGCATCTGTTGAGATGATCAATTTTTTTTTTTTAACTCAGTTTGTTGAAGTGGTATATCACACTGACTAATTCATGGGTGGTGATACCATCCAACCGTCTAATCCTCTGTTGTCCCCTTCACCTCCTGCCATCAGTCTTTCCCAGCATCAGGGTCTTTTCCAATGAGGCACAGTCTTTTCTTCACATCAGGTAGCCAAAGTATTGGAGCTTCAGCTTTAGCATCAGTCCTTCTGATGAATATTCAGGATTGATTTCCTTTAGGATTGACTGATTTGATCTCCTTGCAGTCCAAGGGACTCTCAAGAGCCTTCTCCAACACCACAGTTCAAAAGCATCAATTCTTTGGCATTCAGCCTTCTTTTCAGTCCAACTCTCACATCCATACATGACTACTGGAAAAACCATAGCTTTGACTAGATGGACCTTTGTTGGCAAACTAATGTCTCTGCTTTTTAATATGCTGTCTAGGTAGGTCATAGCTTTTCTTCCAAGGAGCAAGCATCATTTAATTTCATGGCTGCAGTCACCATCTGCAGTAATTTTGAAGCCCAAGAAAATAAAGTCTGTCACTGTTTCTATTGTTTCTCCATCTATTTCCCATAAAGTGATGGGACCAGAAGACATAATCTTAGTTTTTTGAATGTTGAGTTTTAAGCCAACTTTTTCAATTTCCTCTTTCACCCTCATCAAGAAGCTCTTTAGTTGGAAAGTTGAAAGTGAAGTAGCTCAGTTGTGTCCAACTCTTTGCGACCCCAGGGACTATAGCCTACCACACTCCTCCATCCATGGGATTCTCCAGGCAAGAGTACTGGAATGGGTTGCCGTTTCCTTCTCCAGAGGATCTTCCTGATGCAGGGATCGAACCCAGGTCTCCCACATTGTAGGCAGACACTTTACCATCTGAGCCACCAGGGAAGCTAGACTTGATACTAGTTACCCAAGCAAGAAATCTACCTCCAATAAAAGTTAAAGTAGGTGAGCACATCCTGATATTTCTGCCACTAGCTTTGATGACCCCAGAGAGAGCCATAGTCACTCCTCACCTCCCCAGGAGACCATCAAGCAGACAGATTTGACACAGGCTCCTAGGAAGTCACTACTTTAGACTTGAGTCTTGTCACACTTGAGATCTGGTGTATGCCCTCCAAGTGTGGAGTCTCTATTCTTTTCAGTTCAGTGAAGCTCTTGCATTCAAGCCCTGATGGCTTTCAAAACCAAATGCTCTGAGGGCTCCTCCTTCCAATGCCTGACCCCAAAGCTGGAGGCCCTGACATGGGGTTTAGAACTCTCACTCCTGTGAGAGAACTCATGCAATATAATTGTTCTCCAATTTGTAGATCACCCACTTGGTGAAGGGTGGTGTGGGATTTGACTGTATTGTGAGTGCACCCCTCCTGCCATCTCATTGAGGTTTCTTCTTAGTATTTGGATGTGGTATTGTTGGTTCCAGTCTTTTTTAAATCAGTATTGTTCAGCAATTCATTGTAATTTTTTGATGTATTCCTGGGAGGAGGTGAACTCAAAGTCCTTTTACTTTGCCATCATGTCTGCAGTCTAGTAGATGTGAATTTTTTAGACACATTGTCTTGTATAAATGAAAAATTGGGGAATCCCAGGGATAGGGGAGCCTGGTGGGCTGCTGTCTACAGGGTCGCACAGAGTTGGACACGACAAGCGACTTAGCAGCAGCAGCAGCATACTATATTGCAGACCTCCTCAAAATCACAAGGAGCTGTGATACTATCTCGGAATGTGACTACTGCTTGTATTTTACTTAATTGTCATGATCTCCCATGTGTTGTGCCTGTTGGATGTCTTACATTTCGTCTCTGGCAGGAGGGAGGAAATCTATTTGGGGACTGAGTAGCAACACTGTTCTCACCACAGTGAGTCTAATTGCTGGGTCTACAGCGAGATGCTGAAATCCTCTGGACTTCCATGAAAAGTTGACCTGGCTAATGACTATGTGAGGCAGCTGACCATGGGGAGAAAAGACCTCCACCATCTTCCTGTCCCACATGCCAATACATCAGAAAGACTCCCACTGGTAGGTGTTTGTCTACAGCTGACTACACATAGCGCCTATGGGCTATGCTGTGTGGAATGGACTAGACTGACTTCTGGACACACCAGTCCAACTAGTGGGATTAACTGTTTTTGTTGTTGTTGTTTAGAAAGACCTAATCAGTCCACCCCTAATGGCATGCAACATAACTCGGGGTGGCAGACCTGGATTGTGACTGCTAACTTGTGCCTAGGCCACCAGAATGTTTCTTTTGGAACCAGAGCCTTCTCCTCCCCATGGGGATGGCTCTGCCCAACCAGTGCCTGCTTCACCTACACCCTACTCACATGAATGAACTTCCTGTGTACTTGCCCTCAGCCCCAGCTAAAGATTGCCCTTATGAAAGGAGCAGTGAGGGGTGTGCCCCTCAGCTAATCTCCTTGGTAACTGATGAGCCAACCTGACATCAATTCCCTGCATAAATGGCAATCTACCCTGCACCAGGAGCAAAGACTACCTCCATACTCTGCCCATCATGTGCCACACATGAAGGGGCATTGTTCCAGGGCCTTACTTGAGACACGTAAAACTCCCCATCCATTAAACTGTTGACATTTCTCTTGCTGACTACAGACTCTTTGTTTGGTTTTGAAGCTGGGGATGCACAGGGCTTAGTCCTTAGTCATAAGTAGTTCAGACCAATACCCACGGTGCTTAGCTATTATGGAAATTTTTTCTATGAAAATTATTGTACTTACTTTTTGGTGTACACATGTCACAATTGGATGAATACCAAGCAGTGGGATTTCTGGCTCACATAGTATGTATCTGATTACCTTTAGTAGATATCACTACACAGAAAATTATCTTATTAAACACCCTTTATGAATTAGCAAGAACGTAAAGAATAGGCAAGGGACAAAGTTTCCTCTTTCCCATCTTTCTGTCCCCCTCCTTCCCTTCCTTAATAATTCAGCCTAAAAACCAGTAGGTGGGGCATCTGACAGGAAATGGCAATGGTAACAATCTGGTCTGTGGAGTAGGAATCTCAGAGGAGTGAGGAGCACAGCTTCATGGGAGAGTGAGAGTGAACCTGGAAGGGAAGCCAGGAGAGGGCTGCTGAGGGATGAGAAGGGTGTCCAGATTGGAAGGAAGTGACGAGCTGGTGACAAAAGGGACTGGGTGTAAGTGGCTGCACAGTAGGAGCAGCCCAATGAAGATATCAAAGGCTAAGTGAGATACGGAGAAGGGACCAGATGCAGAATGATGTGGAAAAGGCAGTTTAGTTACATAGATGGAGTAATGGTCCAATGAGTAAACTTGCTTAAGATAAAGGGATCCAGGTTTCTAACTATTGGAGAAAGGAGTTACAAATATGGAAGAGGAGAAACTAGAATGAACTCTATGGTGTTGAAATGGACTTGGAGATATCAGTATGTATGGTCTCAATACATAGAAATAGATATAAAATATATATAGATGTAAGTGTGTATATATGGAAACATATATTCCCCAGCTCAGTGCACTGTGACTAGGGATAATTTTATATCTTGTTTGTCTCTCTGGGTGCCTTTTACTTTTTCTTGCCTAGTTTTCTTAGCCAAGACCTCTTAAATAAAGTTGAATAGAAATGGTGAGAGCAGAGTTTTGTTGTTGTTCCTAATGTTAGAGGGGAAAACTTTCACCAATAATTATGATATTAGATGGATTTTTTTTTTTTTTTGGTAGATGCTATTATCAGGTTGAGGAAATTTCTCTCTTTCTTGTCCATTGAAAGTCTTTATCATGAAAAGGTATTGGGTTTTGTTAAGTATGTTTTTTTTTTGCCTCTATTGAGATGATCATGTATACTTTGTGCATTAATCAGTTAAAAAATTAACTCTATTTTCAGTCTTTTTTCTTTGTTTTATTTTGGGTAGGTTTTTTGGTTTTGTTTTGGTTTGGTTTTTTTTGCTGTTTCTTCAAGTTCACTTTTCTCATGCATTCGAAACTTCTGTTGAAGTTAATCCCATCTCACATACCTGTCATCTCAGGTATGTGCTGTTGTATTGTTTTGTCTCTACTGGTATTTGTTATCTATTACTGTCAAAACAAATTACCACAAATGTGGCATCTAGAACAAACAGTTGCTTATTACATCACAGTTCTGTAGGTCAGAAGTCTGTGTTCCATGTGGCTTGGTTAATTCTATGCTTTGTGTTGTATAAGGTTGAACTCAAGGTGGCAGCAAGGCAGTTTCCTTCCTGGAGGCTCTGGGGATGAACACATGTCCAGGCTCATTCAGGTCATTGACAGGAAGTTCTGTGCTGCTGTAGATCAGAACTTCCTGTTCCCTCACTTGAGTGATTCTCGGCTTCTAGAGGCCACCCACATCCCCTGTCCCCTGTCTCCTTTCCTCCATATTTAAAGCTAGCAACAGTGGTTCAAGTTCCTATCACACTTTCAATCTCTCTAACATTGCATTCTGACTCATGTCTTTTTTGCCTTCAGCCTGAGAAATTTTTTTTCAGGTACTTCCTTCTGTAGCTTCAGAGTTTCCTCACCTGCTTGTGTTGATCTATACTCAGCTGAATTTGAGAAGGGTACCTTTCTCACACTTGTAGAGCTCTCCATTTCTCCCTCTCTTTGTGTATATTTCTTTTTTTCTGCTTCTCCTTCCACAGAATACCAACCAACTTTGGCCTCCCCAGAGTCCTAGCAATGTCTTGTTAACTTGGATAAGGTGTGGTGGTGGTTGTTTCAAGTAAGAAAAATTAACCAGCATTACCTTAAATAGTGGATTGATATTTACTTTGAAAGGAAATACAAAAAAACTTAAATTTTTATCACACAATTTTTAAATTGAGGTATAATATACATATAATAAATTGACAAATCCTAAAAATATAAGTTGATGAATTTTTACATATGTATATGCCTATATAACCACAACCTTAATCAAGTTATAGAACAGTTTTAGTATCTTTTAATATGCCTGTTTCACAACTCTGTTTGTTTCCTTTTGCTACCCGTAAGATAGCTGTCTGCCCAATTTTAAATTTTATTTTTATTTTATATTATTATATAGTATATTTATACTATTGTTTTAATTTCAGGTATACAGCAAAGAGATTGTTATACATATGTCCATCTATTATTTTTTCAGATTCTTTTCCCATATAGGTGATTACAGATTATTGAGTAGTTTCCTGTGCTATACAGTAGGTCCCTGTTGATTATCTATTTTTTATATAGTTATGTGTACATGCTAATCCTAAACTCTTGATTTTCCCTCTCCCTACCTTTCTCCTTTTCATGTCATGTTTGTTTCTGTTTGTTTTGTAGATAAGTTCTATTGTATCATTTTTTTAGATTCCACATGTAAGTGATAAATATATTTGTCTTTCTCTGACTTACTACACTTAGTATGATTAAACTCTAGGTCCAACCATGTTGCTGCAATGGAATTATTTCATTTTTTCTATGGCTGAGTAATATTTCATTGTATATATGTAATATATCTTATTTATCCATTCCTCTGTTGAATTTAAACTGCTTCCATGTCTTGGATATTTTAAGTAGTGCAGCAGTGAATATTGAGATAAATGTATCTTTTTGAATTATGGCTTTCTGCAGGTAATATGCCCAGGAGTGGGATCATATGGTAGTTCTATTTTAATTTTCTTAAGGAACCTCCATACTGTTCTCCATAAAAGTTGTACCAATTTACATTTCCACCAACAGTGTAGGAGGATTCTTTTTTCTCCACACCTTCTTCAGCATTTATGTTTGTGGGCATTTTGATAATGGCCCTTATGACTGGTATGAGGTAATAGTACCTCATTGTAGTTTTCATTTCCTTTTCTCTAATAGTGATGTTGAACATCTTTTCATGTGCTATTTAACCATCTGGATGTCTTCTTTTGACAAATGTCTATTTGTATTGATTATATATATATATATATATATATATATATATATATATATTGAGCTACTTGAGTTGTTTACATATTTTGGTGATTAATCCCTTATCAGTCACATGCTTTACAAATATTTTCTCCCATTCTGTGGGTTGTCACTTCATTTTGTTTATGCTTTTGCTATGCAAAAGCTTGCAAGTTTAATGAGGTCATGTTTGGTTATTTTTGCTTTTGTTTTCATTATTCTAGAAAATGGATCCAAAAAGATATTACTGTGACTTATGTTTCTCTAAAGGTTTTGTAGTATCTGATCTTAGGTCTTTAATCCCTTTTGAATTTATTTTGGGGTATGGTGTTGGAGAATGTTCTGATTTCATTCTTCTACATGAAGCCTTCCACTTTTCCCAGCACCACTTGTTGAAGAGACTGTCTTTTTTCCATTGTGTATTCTTGCCTCCTTTATTGTGGATTGGGTGACCAAAGGTGCATGGGCTTATCTCGAGTTTCTATCCTCTTCATACCCTGTTACTCTCTATGTCTATTCTTGTGCTAGTGTCATATTGCTTTGCAGTAGAGTCTGAATTCAGGGAGCCTGATCCTCCAGCTCCTTTTTTCTTTCCCTGGGTTGCTTTGGCTATTTGGGGTTTTTGTGTTTCCATATAAATTTTTAAAACTTTTTGTTCTAGTCCTGTGAAAAACACCATTGGTGATTTGATAGGAGTTGCACTGAATCTGTAGATTGCCTTGGGTAGTAAAATCATTTTGACAATATAAATTTTTGTAGTCCAGGAGTGTGGTATATTTTTCCATCTGTTTGTGTCATCTTTGATTTTTCTCATCAGCATCTTACAGTTTTCAGAATACAAGTTTTTGTCTCCCTAGGTACTTTTATGCCTAAGTATTTGATACTTTCCAATGTGATGATAAATGGGACTGTTTCCTTAATTTATCTTTCTGATCTTTTCTTGTGAATGTATAGAAATGTAATAGATTTCTGTATATTAATTTTGTATCCTGCAACCTAGCTGAATTCACTGATGGTCTCTAACAGTTTCCGGTAGCATCTTTAGAATCTTCTATGTATAGTATCACATCATCTACAAATAGTGACAGTTTTGCTTCTTGTTTTCTAATTTTGATTTTTTAATTTCTTTTTCCTCTCTGTGTGGCTGTGGCTCGGACATACAAAACTATGTTGAAAGTACCAAGAGTAGACATCCTTTTCTTTTTCCTGATCATAGAGGAAATGCTTTCAGCTTTCACCATCAAATATGATGTTAGCTGTGGATCTGTCATATGTTGCCTTTATTATGTTGAGGTAGATTCTCTCTATACACACTTTCTGAGGATATTTAACAAATGGTGTTGATGTATATTTATGGCTGATTCATGTTGATGTATGGCAGAAACTAACACAATATTGTAAAGCAATTATCCTCTGATTAAAAATAAATTTATTTAAAAAACACTTTTTCTGCATCTATTGAGATTATCATATAGTTTTCATTCAATTTGTTAAAAGCTTTTCTGCATCTATTGAGATGATCATATAGCTTTTGTTCTTCAGTTTATTGATTTGGTGTATCATACTGACTGATCTACTTGATCATGGGGTATGATCCTTTTAATGTATTATTGGATTCAGTTCACTCATATTTTGTTGAGGACTTTTGTGTCTGTATTCATCAGTGATGTTGGGCTGTAATTTTCTTTGTGTGTGTGTGTGGTATTATTTTGGTACCAATACAAATACCAGACTTTGGTATCAAGGTGATGGTGATTTTGGTATCAGGGTGATTGATGGTGGGCTAATAGAATGTGTTTGGAAGTAGTGTTCCTTCTTCAATTTTTTAGAATAGTTTCAGAAGGACAGGTGTGAACACTTCTCTAAATATTTGGTAGAATTCACCTGTGAAGCCATCTGGTCCTGGATTTTGTTTAGGAATTTTAAAATCACAGATTCATTTTCAGTGCATGACATTGGTCTGTTCATATTTCCTATTTCTTCCTGGTTTAGTCTTGGGAGATTGTACCTTTCTAATAGGTTGTACATTTTATTGATGTATAGTTGCTTGTAGTAATCTCTTATGATCCCTTGTATTTCTGTGATTCCAATTATAACTTCTTTTTATTTCTAGTTTATCGATTTGAGTTCTCTCCCTTTTTTCTTGATGAATCTGTGTAAAGGTTTATCAACTGTGTGTATCTTTTCAGTGAATCAGCTTTTAGTTTCATTGATCTTTTCTATTGTTTTCTTCATCCCTGTTTCACTTATTTCTGCTTTGATTTTCATGATTTCTTTCCTTCCTCTCCATTTAGGGGTTTTTGTTCTTCTCTCTAGTTGGTTTTAAGTGTAAGTTTAGGGTATTTATGGTTTTTCTTTTTTCCTAAGGTAAGATTGTTTCGCTATTAACATCCCTATTATAACTGCTTTTGCTGTGTCCCATAGGTTATAGATTGTTGTAGTTTGTTCACTTATCTTTCAGTATTTTTTCATTTCCTCTATGATTTCTTGATTGTTTAATAACATATTGTTTCACCTGCATGTTTGTCCCTTTTTGCAGTTTTTCTGGTAGTTGGTTTCTGATTTCATAGTGTGGTGTAAGAAGATGCTTGATTTTATTTCAATATTCTTAAATTTACCAAACCTTGCTTTGTGGCCCAGCAAACCACAAGTGATCTGTCTTGGAGAATATTCCATGTGCACTTGAATGTGCATTCTGCTGCTTTCAGATGGAATGTTCTATAAATATCAATTAAGTTCATTGGTCTAATGTGTCATTTAAGTCCCGATTTCCTGTCTGGATGATCTGTCCATTGATGTAAGTGGGGTGTTAAAGTCCCCATTATTATTGTGTTACTGTCCATTTCCCCTTTTATGGTGATTAGCCGTGCCTTATATATTGAGTTCCTCCTATGTAGGGTGTATATATTTATAATTGATATATCTTTTTCTTGTATTGATCTCTTGATTATTATGTAATGTTCTTCTCTGTCCCCTGTAACAGTCTTTATTTTAAAGTCTATTTTGTCTGTAATGAGTGTTTCTGCCTCAGCTTTCTTTTGATTTGTATTTACATGGAAAACCTTTTTTCATCCCATCACTTTCAGTTTATATGTGTTCCTAGATCTGAAGTGGATCTCTCGTAGAGAGCCTATATTCAGGTCATGTTTTTGTATCCATTCAGTTGGTCTGTGTCATTTGGTTGGAGCATTTAATTCATTTCTGTTCAAGGTAATTATCAACATGTATGTTCTTACTTTTATCTTGTTACTTGTTTTACATTCATTTTTGTAAGTCTTTTTACTTCCCTTCCTCTGTTATTCTCCTGTGATTTGGTGGTATCTTTAATGTTGTATTTAGATGCTTTTTATTTTCTTTATGTGTATCTATTGTAGATTTTTGATCTGCAAGTACATGAGGTTTTGATATAACAGTCTATATATCTACAAGATTGTTCTAAATTTCTGGTCTTTAGTTTCAAATACAATTTCAGTATCCTACATTTTTACTCTGTTCTCATGATTTCTGGTTAAGGTGTCGTATTTGTGTATGGAGGATTTTCTACCATTATGTATGATATGCCTTTACTGGTGAGCTTTTCCATTTCATAATTTTCTAGTTTCTAGTTGTGGCCTTTTCTTTTTTGCCAAGAGAATTTCCTTTAGCATCTGTTGTAAAGCTGACATGGTACTAAATTCTCTTAGCTTTTGCCTGTCTGTAAGGCTTTTGTTTTCTCTATCAAATCTGAACAAGAGCCTTGCTGAGTAGATTATTCTTGGTTATAGACTTTTCCCTTTTATTACTTTATATATATCTTGCCACTCCCTTTTTGCTTACAGACATAGCTGATAGTCTTATGGGGAATCCCTTGTATGTTAGTTGTTGCTTTTTCTTTGTTGGTTTTAATATTTTTTCTGTCTTTAATTTTTGTCTATTTGAGTAGTATATGCTTTAGTGTGTTCCTCCTGGTGTTTATCCTTACTGGCACTCTGTGCTTCCTGTAATTTAGTTGAGTGTTTCCTTTGCCATGTTAGGGAATCGTTTGGCTCTTATCTCTTTAAATATTCTCTCCGGCCCTTTCTCTCTCTCCCCTCCTTCTAGGACTCCAATAATGTGAATGTTGGTGCATGTAATATTGTTCCAGAGGTCTCTTAGACCATCTTCGTTTTTTTTCATTCTTGTTTCTTTCTTCTGTCCCAAGGCAGTGTTTTCCACTACTCTTGTCTTTTATCTCGCTTATTCATTCTTCTACCTCATTTATTCTGCTATTGATTCCTTCCAGAGTACTTTTCAGTTATTACATTGTTCATCTCTGCTCTTTAAAGCTTGTCTCTGTTCAGCATTTCTTGTATCTTCTCAGTCTGTACCTCCATTCTTTTTCTGAGATCTTGGATCACTTTTTCTATTGTCTTTACCCTGAATTCTTTTTCAGGTAGATTGCCTATATCCACTTCACTTAGTTGTTCTTACAGGGTTTTATCTTGTTCCTTCTTCTGTAACAAGTTTCTGCCACCTCCTTTTGTCTAACTTTCTGTGTTTATGGTCTCTGCTCCTCAGGCTGCAGGATTGTAATTCTTCCTGGTTCTGGTGTCTGCTTCCTGATGACTTAGGCTGGTCCAGGGGCTTGTGCAGGCTTTCTGTTATGATGGACGGGCGCCTGCCCACTAGTGGGTGGAGCTGGGTCTTTTCCTACTGGTGGACAGAGCTGTGTCAAAGGGTGTGTCTGTAGGCAGCTATGGGCTCAGGATGACTTTAGGCATTGTGTCCACTGATGGGTGGGACTGTGTTCCTGCTCTATTGATTGACTGGCCTGAGGTACTTGAGCCTGTAGGCTGTTGGGTGGGGCCAGTTCTCTGTGTCAAAATGACCATCTCCAGGAGAGCTGATGCCAGTGAGTTTCCCCTGGGGTGTCCACCAGCAGTGTCCTTGCACCCGCAGTGAACTGTAGAAGACCCCTGCCTACCCAGGAGACCCTGAAAGATCTGCAGGTAGTTCTGATCCAGGCCCTTATGGAGCCATTGCTTTACCCTGTGTCCCATTGCACATGAAACCTTGCATGTGCCCTCCAAGTGTGGAGTCTCTGTTTCCCTCTATCCTGTGGATCTCCTGCTCTCAATCCCTGTTGACATTCAAAGCCAAATACTCTGGGGGTTCCTCCTCCTGATGCCAGAACCCCACGCAGGTGAGCCTGACATCAGGCTCAGAACTGTCACTCCTGTGGGAGAACCTGTGTGATAGAATTATTTTCCAGTCTGTGGGTTGCCAACCCACCAGACATGGGACTTGACTGTATCCTGAATGCTTCCCTCCTACTATCTTTTCATGGCATGACTTCTTGTTTGAGTGCACAATATCTTATCTGGTAGGTTCAAGTCGTTTTTGTTGACGATTGCTCAGCAGTTGTGAATTTTGATGTGCTCCTGAGAGGAGGTGAGCTCAAGTCCTTCTACTTCACCATCTTGTCTCTTGTCTAAAATTTTAAATTCTTCTAGATAATTCCTTGATACTAAAGATTATACCCTTGAACATTAGTTTAAGAAATACTGATCTCTAGGAACAAATTCAAAGTCATCACCTCAGGACAGTTATGGATTGAGTTGTATCTCTAGCTCCCCATCTCTAACCTGAGAATGTGGTCTTAATTGAAGAGAGTCTTTACAGTGGTAATAAAGTTAAACTGAGGTCATTGGGGTGGGCCATAATCCAATATGACTGATTGCTTTATAAAAATGAGAAATATAGCCAAAGATACACACCCAGGGAGAATGCCACATAAAGGTTAGAGTTACTTTGCCTCAGTGAAGGATCTCCAAAGGTTGCCAGAAAACATCAGAGTCGAGGAGAAAGGCATAGGACAGATCTCCCTTACAGCATCCTCTAAGACTAAGACAATAGATTTCCTTAAGCCACTCAATTTGTGGTGGTTTGTAACAGAACATAATATGAATAAATAGGCATTCAACTGGGCTTCACTCATAGCTCAGTCAGTGAAGAATCTTCCTACAATGCAGGAGAACCCTGGTTCGATTCCTGGGTTAGGAAGATTCCCTGGAGAAGGAAATGACAACCCACTCCGGGATTCTTGCCTGGAGAATCCCATGCCAGAGGAGACTTGCAGGCTACAGTCCATGAGGTCACAAGAGTTGGACATGACTTAGTGACTAACCCACAAGGCATTCAACAAGTTTCTAAATCAACAAACTATAAATATGTCCATTTTCTACAAATTAATCGATAATTTAACAAAATTATAACCAAAACCTCAAAGGATATTTTTTGGAACTTGAAGTGAAGTCGCTCAGTCGTGTCCTACTCTTTGCGACCCCGTGGACTGTACCCTATCAGGCTCCACCATCTATGGGATTTTCCAGGCAAGAGTGCTGGAGTGCATTGCCATTTCCTTCTCCAGAGGATCTTCCCGACCCAGGAATCGAACCAGGGTCTCCCACATTGCAGGCAGACACTTTACAGTCTGAGCCACCAGGGATGATTTAAAGTGGTATCTGAAAATAATTAAAGCATTAGAAATACAGTGAGGTTCAGTTCAGTTCAGTCACTCAGTCGTGTCCGACTCTTTGCGACCCCATGAATCGCAGCACGCCAGGCCTCCCTGTCCATCACCATCTCCCAGAGTTCACTCAGACTCATGTCCATTGAGTCGGTGATGCCATCCAGCCATCTTATCCCCTTCTCCTCCTGCCCCCAATCTCTCCCAGCATCAGAGTCTTTTCCAATGAGTCAACTCTTCACATGAGGTGGCCAAAGTACTGGAGCTTCAGCTTTAGCATCATTCCTTCCAAAGAAATCCCAGGGCTGATCTCCTTCAGAATGGACTGGTTGGATCTCCTTGTGCCCAAGGGACCTTCAAGAGTCTTTCTCCAACACCACAGTTCAAAAGCATCAATTCTTTGGCATTCAGCCTTTTTCACAGTCCAACTCTCACTGAGGCAGACCTTAGATAGCAAAGTAATGTCTCTGCTTTTGAATATGCTGTCTAGGTTGGTCATAACTTTTCTTCCAAGGAGTAAGCACCTTTTAATTTCATGGCTGCAGTCACCATCTGCAGTGATTTGGGAGCCCAAGAAAATAAAGTCTGACACTGTTTCCACTGTTTCCCTATCTATTTCCCATGAAGTGATGGGACCAGATGCCATGATCTTCATTTTCTGAATGTTGAGCTTTAAGCCAACTTTTTCACTCTCCTCTTTCACTTTCATCAAGAGGCTTTTTAGTTCCTCTTCACTTTCTGCCATAAGGGTGGTGTCATCTGCATATCTGAGGTTATTGATATTTCTCCCAGCAATCTTGATTCTAGCTTGTGTTTCTTCCAGTCCAGCGTTTCTCCTGATGTACTCTGCATAGAAGTTAAATAAGCAGGGTGACAATATACAGCCTTGATGTACTCCTTTTCCTATTTGGAACCAGTCTGTTGTTCCATGTCCAGTTCTAACTGTTGCTGAAATCATACAGATTTCTCAAGAGGCAGGTTAGGTGGTCTGGTATTCCCATCTCTTTCAGAATCTTCCACAGTTTATTGTGATCCACACAGTCAAAGGCTTTGGCATAGTCAATAAAGCAGAAATAGATGATTTTCTGGAACTCTCTTGCTTTTTCCATCATCCAGCGGATGTTGGCAATTTGATCTCTGGTTCCTCTGCCTGTCTAAAACCAGCTTGAACAGGGAGGTTAGAGAGGAAAAATAAGTTATGATAGAGGGCTGACTTTATTATTATTAAAACATACTTTAAAGTTAAGTACAGTGCTAAGGTAGAATTTGTTCAAATACTTATTATTGCCAGTAACAGAAAGCTACTTCAAATTAGTTTAAACAGTAATGTCATTGTTTAATATAAATGAAAAGATGTATGGCAGGCTTCCTGTGATGGTTTAATTTGGAAGCTCACGATGACATCCAGGATTACAGCTCTGTTTCCCTGTTATTCTTTCTTCTGCCTTTCTCCTTCTGTCAACTTTATTTTCAGACTGTCTTCTCTACAGCAGTAAAATGAATATCTGACCTGCTAAAGCTTAATGCTTGTCATTCAAATCCAACAGGATAGATAGATTGATACATATATATAACTATCAGAAAAGAAAGTCCCAAGATTACTGCCTTTAACCACCTACCCTGTAACAATCACAAGGTCAGTGATATAATTACTTCATTGCTGACTGTCTTTGAACCATATGAAAAAGTTCTTCAGTTCAGTTCAGTTCAGTCACTCAGTCATGCCCGACTCTTTGCGACCCCATGAATCGCATCACGCCAGGCCTCCCTGTCCATCACCAAATCCCGGAGTTCACTCAAACTCATGTCCATCGAGTCAGTGATGCCATCAAGCCATCTCATCCTCTGTCGTCCCCTTCTCCTCCTGCCCCCAATCCCTCCCAGCATCAGAGTCTTTTCCAATGAGTCAACTCTTCATATGAGGTGGCCAAAGTACTGGAGTTTCAGCTTTAGCATCATTCTTTCCAGAGATCACCCAGGGCTGATCTCCTTTAGAATGGACTGGTTGGATCTCCTTGCAGTCCAAGGGGACTTAGGCAATGAGAATTAGAATCAGAACAAAAGGACACTTGAAAATAATAGGGAAGAAACAAAATTTGTTAGAATTCACTAGTGAAATCACCTTTAAAGGAATGTTTTTAATAACAAATTCAATTACTTTGGTAAATTAAGGGCTTACTGACATTTTCAATTCATCTTTTCAATGTGGTATAGTGTTTTTCAGGAATCTGTCCATTTCATTTTAGAAAAAGGCTAAATTATCAAATTTATTGCTCTACAGTTGTTAATGTTCATTATGTGTTCAATATCTGTAAAATCTTTAATGATATCTTCTTTTATTCCTGAAATTAATAAGTTGTGCTTTTATTTCATGCTCAAGTAATAATACTATAGATTTGTCAACTTTTTTAAGTCGTCAACTTCTTTTCAAGAACCAATCTTGACTTCATTAATCTTTTCTATTTGTCAACTTCTTTTCAAGAACCAATTTTGACTTCATTAATCTTTTCTATTTGTCCATTTCTTTTCAAGAACCAATTTTGACTTCATTAATCTTTTCTATTTTTCTGTTTTCATTTTGTTGATTTTAGCTCTTATCTTATTTCATTTACTTTGGATTTAGTTCTCTTTTTTAAATGCTAGTTTCAAATATAGAAACCTGCACAATTGATTTTAAACCTTTCCTTTTTATTAATAAAAGAATTTTAAGCTAAACATTTAGCTACATCCCATAAACTTTGTTTAACTTTAATTATCATCTTTTCTTGAAATACTCTGTAATTTCTTTTTTCCTCTTAAAAGTTTTAATTTCAGCTATTAAAAGGGGAGCAGGACTAAAAAAGAGGGAGCAGCACTAACAACAAAAAAGAGAAAGTGGTGATGTCCTTATGTTAATAATTTTGGTCCCTGGTCACTAGTTATAACTGGCTTTTAGTCTTTGATTTTTACATTAGGCTTGGGAAGAAAGGGGTCATCAATCCCATCTCATCTTCCTCCCAACTTAGACCTTTAACCAAGACCTTGCTGTTTCCTTTTTTCATGATGGTTCCTTACCCAGTGCTACAGCCAAAGATAACTTTCAAAGCAAGTGATCACTGATTGACTTCCATCTGAATCTTAAACCTGAATGGATTCAGTCATCCTTACCCCTTCTGGTTCTCCCTTGGAAGAGCAATGTGTGTGCATGCTGTTGCCTCAATCATGACTGACTCTGTGTTTGTGGTCTCTGTAGTCTGCCAGACCCTTCTGTCCATGGGATTCTCCAGGCAAGAATACTGGAGTGGGTTGCCATTTCTTTCTCCAGGCAGAAGAGCAATAGGAACCCTAGAAAAACCAAGCATGAAATTTACATGAAATAGTAAATATACAATCTAAATATTCTCTATTACAACCACAGAAAATGAAGTAGAAACAATCAGAATTACAGAAAAAAATAGACTATTTTAGATTTGCCTAATTATTCAAAAGTTTAAAGCACTGAATTTTACAATTATTAATACACTGAATTGATTAAAAATTTTTTCCTTGACCTTGGAAAATCTTTAGATTTGGGAGTGCTGATTATCTCCTGTGAAATCTCATTTCATTATTTCAGGAAAGTTTATAATATAAAATCCCTTTCTTTGAATTGTATTTTTCAGTTCTTAGCATTTACTTTGAGTTTTAGAATTCTGTCATTAAGCATCAAGTAAAGTAATCTAGTCTTAGCCAGTTTAAATGACATCATCAATGCAGATTAAATGTGTATCACTAGTAAGTGCTAGAGCTGTGGCTGGAATCCAGGTTTCCTAACTCCTAGGCTAGTATACACTATGCTTGAAGACCAGTACATCACAACATCATAACATCATCAAATAATCTTAGGCTCTCAGGGGCCTCAAAATCATGTAAACTCCCTTAAATTATAATCTGTGAACCAATGTATCAAAACACTGTGCATTGGCAGAGATTGGGTGCTGATTTTAAAAGCAGATTCCCTGACCTTATCAGACCTTCCAAATCAGAATACTTTGGGGTATGGCTGAGGAATTTGATAGATTTGTAAACTTACAGATTCTCAGATGATTGTTATATATCTATATTGAGCATACTTTTCTAGGAATGCTGAAAAATTATAGTCGCTACTTAAAATCTTATGATAGGCGCTTCCCTGGTGGCTCAGTGGTAAAGAATCCACCTGCCAGTGCAGAAGATACAGGTTCGATCCCTGATCCAGAAAGATCCCACATGCCTCTGCACCACAACTGTTGAGCCTGTGCTCTAGACCCCGGGAGCCAACTACTGAGCCCACATGCCCTAAAGTCCATGGTCTGCAGCAAGAGAGTAGTCCCCAGTCACCACAAGTAGAGAAAAGTCTCTGCAGCAATGCAGACCCAGCACAGGCAAAACTAAAAATTTTTTTAATTTTCACAGGAAGCACTTTACTTCTGAAATTATCACAGCCCACTGTTGGGGAAAAGCATTAAAAAGCCATTGAAAAGATGAACAAAATCCCTGTTTTTATTACTTCTAACAGTTGGTTCTAGCTTCCTGAAACAAAACAGAGTAGATTTCTCTTTTTTTTTTTTTCCCCTGGAACTTAAAATTTTCAAATTCAGTAACCAGACCCTCTGTACTTTCATTTAAGCAATCAATCATACCATTCTCCTTGTAGGAGAAAATGGAAGTAAATTAAATGTTAAGAAAATTTTGCTCTCTTTCTGGACCTGCTAGCATTATGCCACATTTCCCTAAGATTTGAAGCTATTTTTTCTCATTCATTTTTGATTATTATATATGTCAAATGTATAACATTCCAACAAAAAAGTTACAGGATGGACACTTGTATCAGACCCAGATCTCATTTGCTTCCTTGGACCTCTTCCATGCCACCTACTTCCTGGCCTCCAGGCACTGGCTATCCCTCAGCCTCCCCCACCAGACAATTTTGTTCACGTCCTTGTGGTTCTACTGCCTGGGGCTGTAGCACCCAGAGAACATTGGCTCCTTTTCCTACTTACAGACTTGGACCACCCACCCATTGAGAGTATGGATCTGTTACCCAGAGTGTCCTCTTAGAGAAACCCTGGTGATTCAGTGGAGCAGGTGTTAGGAGCAGTTGATATGTCCCAGGGTGAACTCTGACCAAGGAGGACAGGGGATAGAAGAAAAGTAACAGATTCACTGCCTGCTCTATCTTCTCTCATCAACTATTACAAGACACAATTTCCTTTACAGAATGTCTTGTGAAGTCCTGGTGGGCCAACTACACAGCACCTGCCCAGCTGCTCTCTCGCTCTGTGTGACTCATGGCAGAGTGGAGCCAGCGCATACATGGATTGATTTCCATTGCTGCGCAGCCTTCCTTGACTCACTCTTACTGCTTGACTGCCACAAGAAAGCATAATCACTTAATATCCTGTCTCAAGCTACATTCTAAGACAATACCATGTTGGTGCAAGCCAAGATAAACAGGAAATAGTTCCTTTCATAATATTGTACCTTAATGAATGACAGTGTGTATAGCATTTTGCCTCTGCTCATTTAAGTTGAACTTTCATGACAATTTCATACGCAGACAGTCATTTCATGATTTATACTTTTTAAGCAAAATGATAGAGTTTCTACCAATTACCTCTCTGGTGAGAAAACTTCTTGAATAATTGTGTTTCTTCTGTATATAATAAAAGATGAATAAGCTGTCAATCTATACATTTTTATTAATTTACATCTTGCCAAACCTGCTCAATTCATCTTTTTAAATTTTATTGAAGTATAGTTGATTTACAATGTGTTAATTTCTGCTGTACAGCAAATGATTCAGTTACATAAATATATGCATTCTTTTTCTCATATTCTTTTCCATTATGGTTTATCAAAGGATATAGTATATGGTCTCCTGTGCTATACAGTAAAACTTTGTTATTGATTCAATATATAATATTTTTCACCTGCTAATCCCAAACTACCCACTTCAAGGATCACTGCCTTGTGGCAAAAGAGGCTTGCATAATTCAATGAAGCTATGAGAATAGAGGGATAGGGAGGCCTAGCGTGCTGCAGTCCATTGGATTGCAAAGAGTTGGACAGGATTGGGCAACTGACCAGCAACAACAACAATCCCAAACACCAAATCCATCCCTGCCCTACCCATCCTCCTCCAATCACATGTCTGTTCTCTGTGAATCTGTTTCTGTTTCACAGGTAAGTTTATTTGTGCTATGTTTTAAATTCTACCTGTGAATGACATCATATGACATTTGTCTTTCTAACTTACTTAGCACATTAATCTCTAGGTCCATCCATGTTGCTGCAAATGGCATTATTTTATCCTTTTTGTGGCTGAGTAATATTCCATTGTATATATGCACCACATCTTCATCTTCTTTATCCATTCAAATGGACATTTATGTTGCTTCCAAGTCTTGGCTATTATAAATTGTGCTGCAGTGAACACTGGGGTACATGTATCTTTGTGAATTATGGTTTTCTCTGGATATATGCCCAGAAGTGGGATTGCTAGATTCTAGATGGCACCTCTATATTTAGTTTTTTGAGGAATCTCCTTGCTGTTTTCCACAGTAGGGGCACCAATTTACATTCCCACCAACAGTGTAGGAGGATCCCTTTTTCTCCACACCCTCTCCAGCATTTGTTATTTGCACACTTTTAAATGATGGCCATTTTGACCAGTGTGAAATGGTACCTCATTTTAGGTTTGATTTTCGTTTCTCTAATAACTAGTGATGTTGAGCATCTTTTCATATGCCTGTTGGCCATGTATATGTTTTTTTTGGAGAAATGTCTATTTCAGTCTTCTGCCCATTTTTCAATTGGGTTGTTTGTTTTTCTGTTGTGTCATATGAGCTGTTTATTTATTTTGAAAATTAAGCCCTTATTGGTTGCATCATTTGCAAATATTTTCCCCCATTCTGTAGGTTGTCTTTTCATTTTGTTTATGGTTTCCTTTGCTATGCAAAAGCTTTTAAGTTTGATTGTTTCTCATTTGTTTATTTTTGCTTTAATTTTTATTGATTTGGTAGAATGACCTCAGAAAATATTGGTACGATTGTCAGAGAATATTTTGCCTATGATGTTTTCTAGCAGTTTTATGTTATAATATTTTATGTTTAAGTCTTTAAGCCATTTTGCATTTATTCTTGTACAGGGTGTAAGGGTGTTTTCTAGCTTCATCGATTTACATGCAGCTGTCCAACTTTCCCAGCACCACTTGCAGAACAGACTCTTTTTCTCATATTGAACTGTTTTGGTTACTGTAGATTTGTAGTATTGTCAAGTCTAGGAAAGTTATTCCTTCTGTCTGGTTCGCCTCTACCCCTCAGGATTACTTTGGCAATTCTTGATATTTGTTCTAGTTCTTGGAAAAATGTCATGGGGTAATTTAATAAGGCTTGCATTAAATCTGTAGATTGCTTTGTGTAGTGTTGCCATTTTAATAATAGTAATGTACTTTCTATTTTTTTGAATCAACTTTAGTTTTATGTATTAATGGTTTATACTTCTAAGCATATGTCTTTCACCTCCTTGGTGAGGTATATTCCTAAGTATTTTTTTGATGAAATTTTTAAAGGGATTGTTTACATTCCCTTTTTGATATTTTATTTTCAGTATAAAATTTTCTTTTTTGATAGTTTCTTTGTCTGATTTTGGTATCAGGGAGATGGTGGCTTCATAGAATGTCTCTGGGAGTGTTCCTTCCTCTAAAGTCTTTTGGAAGAGTTTGAGAAGGATGGGTATGGGTTCTTCATTGTATGCTTGGTGTAATCTGTGTACCAAACATTGTATGTGAAGCTATCTGGCCTTGGATTTTTGTCTGTAGGGAGTTGTTTTTTTTTTTTTTTTTAACAGATTCTATTTCACTGCTAGTGACCAGTCTATTCAAATTATCTATTTCTTCTTTTTTTTTTTTTTAAACAAAGGCAACCATTTCTAGGACATTTTATTAGCACTCAGCACTTCCTTCACATTCATCACTCTGGAAAACAGAATCTCTCACCTTCCTGCCCATCCTTCTTGATTCAGTGTTGGTGGGTTGTGTTTCTAGAAACTTGTCCATTTCTTCTAGCTTGTCCAATTAGTATATAATTATTGATAACATTCTCTTATGGTGTTTTGTATTGCTGTAATATTGGTTGCTATGTTTCCTTTTTCATTTCTTATTTTGTTTATTGGGGCCCTCTCTTTTCTTCTTGATGAGTCTGGCCAGAGGCTTGTCAATTTTGTTTATCCTTTCATAGAACCACCTCTTAGTTTTACCTTTTTTTTTCTATTTTTTAATCTTTTATTTATTTCTTCTCTGATCTTTATTATTTTCTTCCTTCTGCTGACTTCTGACCTTTTTAAATTCTCTTAGGTGGTATATTAGGTTGTTTATTTAAGAGTTTTGATCTTGAAGAAAGTCTGTATTGCTATGAACTTTCTTCTACGAACTGCTTTTTTTGCATCCCATAGATTTTTGTATGGTTGTGTTTTTATTGTCACTTGTATCAAAATACTTTTAAATTTCCTCTTTGATTTCACTGTTGACCTATTAATTTTTTCATAGCATGTTGCTTGTTGTCCTTGTGGTCATGTTTTTCTCATTTCTTTTTCTGTGGCTGATTTCTAGTTTTATGCCATTGTGGTCAGAAAAGATGCTTGAAATAATTTCTATACTCTTAACTTTGTTGAGTCTTGTTTCTGTGCCCTTATATATGGTCATTCCTAGAGAATGTTCCATGTGCACTTGAAAAGAATGTTTATTCTAGTTTTGGAGGGGAGGATGTAAGACCCTGAAAGTACCAATTAAGTCTAACTGTCCTATTGTATATTTTAGGATCTCCATTGCCTTATTGATTCACTGTCTTGAAAAATCTGTCCATTGATGTAAGTGCAGTGTTAAAATATCCTACTATTTTGTATTCCCATCGATTTCTTCTTTTATGTCTGTTAGTATTTGTTTTATATATATGGATGTTCCTATATTGGGTACATATATGTTGACAAGTGTAATATCCTCTTCTTGTATTGATCCTTTTAACACATTATTGACCAGAGACACATTAATATGTCTTTTGCTATCCAAATGCTATTGACTGGAAGATTTAAATATTCACTTACCTAACAAATGGCTGGCCACAGACATTAGTTTCTGCAAAAATCCCCCAGTCAATAATGTGTTAACATTATATAGTATCTTGTCTTATGTTTCTATATGGCCTATGTTCTAAAGTCTATTTTGTCTCAGTATTGTGACCCCCTACTTTCTTGTCATTTCCATTTACATGAAATATCTTTTTTTAACCCTCACCTTCATTCTATGTGTGTCCTTTGTCCTAAGTGGGCCTCTTCTACACAGCATATTGTAGGCTTTCTGTTGTTGTTGTTAACCAATCTGTCACTCTGTCTTTTAATTGGAGCATTGTCCACTGACATTTAAGGTAGTTATTGATAGATTTGTATTTATTGACACTTAAATCTCTTTTTTTTCCCCCATTGACTTTGTATTTCTTCTTCGTTCCTTCCTTTTTGTTTTTCCTTTTATGGTTTTCTTTTCTTTCATACTATGCTTGCATTCTCTCCTTTTGTTCTTTTGTGAATCTGTTATATGTTGTTGATTAGTGATTATCCTATTTTTCAAGTATGTTAACCCATTGCTGTATTTACTTGCTTTAAGCTGATAGTCATATAGGTTCAAACACATAAGAAAAAAGTCTACATTTCTTACTCTCCTCCCCAATATTTTATACTTTTGATGTCCTTCTTTGCATCTTCATGCTTTTCTTTTTGCTGTTCATTTCAGTTATCATCACTTTTACAATTTTTTATTTTAATTTTTTAATCTGTGTGCTGTCTTATTTAAGTGATTTACTTTTTCATCCTATTTCTTAAACATTCTTATTTTCTATTTTTTTCATTTCTTTTAAGATATTTTTAGTATCTCTGTAGTCTTTTATTTTTTGCTTGTCAGAGAAATTCTTTCTCCTTCTGTTGTAAATGATAAGCTTGCTGCGTAGAGTATTCTAGGTTGCACATTTTTCCCTTTCAGGATTTTGAATATATCTTGCCATTCCTTTCTGGCATGCAATGTTTCTGTAGAGAAACCAACTGATAGCCTTATGGTGGTTACCTTGCGGTTAACTCTGATTTCTATTGTTGGACCTATAAAACTATATTGGAAAAAAGTGGAGAGTGGACATCCTTGTCTTCTTTCTGATCTTAGAGGAAATGTTTTTAGTTTTTCACCACTGAGAATGGATTTGTCATATATGGCCTCCATTATGTTGATATAGTTTCCCTCTATGCCCACTTTCTGGAGAATTTTTATCATACATGGGCATTGAATTTTGTAAAAAATCTTTTTATGCATTTTTTGAGATGATCATATGATTTCTAGTCTTTAATTTATTAATGTGGTGTATCATCTATTGATTTGGGGATATTGAAAAGCCCTGTCATAGCTGGGCTAAATCACTTTAGATCATGGTGTATGATACTTTTAATGTATTTTTGGATTTGGTTTGCTAGTATTTTGTTTCAGATTTTTGCATCTGTGCTCATCAGTGATATTGGCCTGCAGTTTGTGTGTGTGTGTGTGTGTGAGATATCTTTGGTTTTGGTGTCAGGTTGTTTGTGGCTTCATAGAATGAGCTTAGGGGTGTTCCTTCCTCTGCAGGTTTTTGAAATAGTTTGAGAGGAGTAGGAGTTAGCTCTCCTCTAACTGTTTCAGTTCAGTTCAGTTCTGTTGCTAAGTCGTGTCCGACTCTTTGTGACCCCATGAATCGCAGCATGCCAGGCCTCCCTGTCCATCACCATCTCCCGGAGTTCACTCAGACTCACGTCCATCGAGTCGGTGATGCCATCCAGCCATCTCGTCCTCCATTGTCCCCTTCTCCTCCTGCCCCCAATCCCTCCCAGCATCAGAGTGTTTTCCAATGAGTCAACTCTTTCCATGATGTGGCCAAAGTACTGGAATTTCAGCTTTAGCATCATTCCCTCCAAAGAAATCCCAGGGCTGATCTCCTTCAGAATGGACTGGTTGGATCTCCTTGCAGTCCAAGGGACTCTCAAGAGTCTTCTCCAACACCACACTTCAAAAGCATCAATTCTTCGGCCCTCAGCTTTCTTCACAGTCCAACTCTCACATCCATACATGACCACTGGAAAAACCATAGCCTTGACTAGATGGTTTAGTATAATAGAATTTGCCTATGAAGCCATCTGGTCCTGGACTTGTCTGTTGGAAGTTTTTTAAATCACAGTTTTAATTTTAGTCTTGTGATTGATCTGTTCATATGTTCTATTTCTTCCTGGTTTAGTCTTGAAAGGTTGTACCTTTCTAAGAATTTGTCTATTTCTTTTTGTTTGTCCATTTTATTGGCATATAATTGCTCGTTGTAGTCTCTTGTGATCCTTTATATTTCTGTGAAGTCAGTTGTATTTTCTCCTTTTCCATTTCTAATTTTATTGATTTAAGTTCTCTCAATTTTTTTCTTAATGAGTCTGGATAAACATTTATCAATTTTGTTTATCTTCTCAGAGAAGCAGCTTTTAGTTTCGCTGATCTTTTCTGTTGTTTTCTTCATCTCTATTTCATTTATTTCTGCTCTGATCTTTATGATTTCTTTCCTTTTACTAATTTTGGATTGTGTTTGTTTTTCTTTCTCTAATCACTTTAGGCATAAGGTATTTACTTGATATTCTTCTGGTTTCTTGAGGTAAGATTGTATTGCTATAAACTTCCCCCTCAGAACTATTTTTGCTGTGTCCCATAGGTTTTAGATTCTTGTGTTTTTGTTCATTTGTCTCAAGGTATTTTTTATTTCCTCTTTGAGTTCTTCAGTGATCCATTGGTTGTTTAGTAACATTGCTTATACTTCATGGGTTTGTGATTTTTACCATTTTTTCCCTATAATTGATTTCTAATGTCATAGAATTGTGGTTGGAAAAGATACTTGATATTACTTCAGTTTTCCTAAATTTACTGAGACTTGAATTTTCATTCAAGATGTGATCTAACCTGAAGAATGTTCCATATGCTCTTGAGTAGAAAAGTGTACTTTGTCACTTTTGGATGGATTGTCCTATAAATATCAATTAAGAACACAACACTGTTAAGTAATTATCCTCCAATTAATAATAAAAATATTAATTAAGTCTGTCTGGTCTAATGTGTCTTTTACAGCTTTCATTTCCTTACTGACTTTCTGTTTGGATATCTGTCCATTGGTGTAAGTGGTTGTTTAAGTCCCCCACTTTTCTCCCCTTTTATGGCTCTTAGCATTTGCCTTATATGTTGAGGAGCTTCTATGTTGAGTGCATATATATTTATAATTACTATGTCTCCTTCTTGGATTGATCCCTTGGTCATTAGGTAATGTCCTTTCTTGTCTCTTATTAAAATCTTTAAAGTCTATTTTGTTTGATATGAGCATTGCTACTCAAGCTTTATCTTGATTTCCATTTGTATGGAATATGTTTTTCCATCCCATTGCTTTCAGTCAGTATGTGTCTCCAGGTTTCAAGTAGATCTCCTATTAGAAAGAGCATATATACAGGTTTTTTGTGTCGATTCAGCTAGTCACTATCTTTTGGTGGAGCATTTAATTCATTTACATTTAAGGTAGCTATCAATATGTATGTTCCTATTGCATTGTTTTCAGTGTTTGGGGTGGTTTTCTCCTTTTGTTCTCTTATATTTTGATGACCATCTTTAGTGTTATGTTTGGGTTGCTTTTTCTTTTGTGTGCTTGTGTCTCTTGTAGTTTTTGGTTTGCATTTCCCATGAGGTTTTGGTAAAGCAGTCTATACATATGCAAGATTGTTTCAAGTTGCTGGTCTATTAATTTCAATTGCAGTTCTCATTCCCTGCATTTGTACTCTCCTCACGGTGGCTGGTTTTGATACCATATTTATGCATGGATGATTTCTTATGCATGGATGATTTCCTGCTTTTGCTGTAACAGTGAGCTTTCCCATTTGTTATTTTTTTGTTTCTAGTTATGGCCTCTTTTTCCGCCATTCCTAGAGAAGTTTTTTAACATTTCCTGTAAAGCTGGTTTGATGGTGCTGAATTCTCTTAGGTTTGGGTTTTCTGTAAAACTTTTGATTTCTCCATTGAAGCTGAATGAAAGCCTTGCTGGGTAGAGTATTCTTGGTTGTAGATTTTTCTGTTTCATCACTTTAAAGATATCATGCCACTTCCTTCTGTCTGCAGAATTTCTGCTGAAAAATCAGCTGATAACATTATAGAGATTCCCTTGTATGTTATTTGTTGCTTTTAAAAAATGTACTTATTTTTGGTTGTGCTGGGTGTCTGTTGCTGCATGCAGGCTTTCTCTAGTTGTGGTGAGTAGAGGCTACTCTGTGTTGCCGTGCACAGGCTTGTCATTGAGGTGGCTTCTCTTGTAGTGGAACACAGACTCTATGCACATGAACTTTAGTAGTTGCAGTATGGGGGCTCAGTAGTCATGTCTTGTGGGCCCTAGAGTTCGAGGGCTTCAGTCATGGTGCAAAGGCTCAGTTGTTGCAGCTTGTGGGCTCTAGAGCCTGGGCTCAGTTGTGGTACTTGGGTTTAGTTGCCCCACAGCATGTGGAATCTTTCTGGACTGGGGATCAAATCCATGCCCCCTGAACCCATATCCCCTGCATTGCAGGCAGATTCTTATTCAGTGTACCACCAGGAAAGTTCTCTTGTTGGTTTCAATCTATTTTTTATTAGTTTGATTAATTTGTATCTCAGCATGTTCCTCCTTGGCTCAGATGATAAAGAATTGCTAGCAAGGCAACAAACCTGGGTTTGGTCCCTGGGTTGGGAAGATCCCCTGGAGAAGGGAATGGCCACCTGCTCCAGTATTCTTGCCTGGAAAATCCCATGGACAGATGCTACATGCGGGCTACAGTCCATGAGGTCGCAAAGAGATGGACACAACTAAGCAACTGAGTGTGCACACACATACACATATAATTCTTATTAAAAAGTATTGATCATAATTCTCTGAACTATCCAGTAGGTCCTACTTGGTTATCTATTTTAAATATAGTAGTGTGTTTATGTTAATCCCAAACTTTTGTTAATCCCAAATTATTGCTCCTGCCCTCTTTCCCTTTTGGTAGTTATAAGTATGTTTTCTATGTCTATGGATCTATTCCTCTTTGGATATTAAGTACATTTGTATCTTAGAAAAATAAAAGGTTCCACATATAAGTGATAACCTATAATACCTGTCTTTCTCTCTGGCTTACTTGGTATAGTAATTTCTAGGCCCATCCATGTTGCTGCAAATGGCATTATTTCATTCTTTTTTTATTGCTGAGTAATGTTCCCTTGTATATATGTGCCACGTCTTTATTCACCTGTTGATGGAGACTTTTTAGGTTGTTTTCATGTCTTGGCTAATGTAAATAGTGCTGCAATAAACACTGGAGTATGTATCTTTTTGTATGGTTTTCTCCAGGTATACGTCCAGGAGTGGGATTGCAGGATCATATGGTAGTTGCATTTTTAGTTTATCAAGGAACCTCCATTGTGTTCTCCAATTGCTGTACCAATTTGCATTCCTACAAAGATTGTAGGTGGGTTCATTTTTCTCCACACCCTCTCTAATATTTGTTATTTGTAGCCTTTCTATAATGGCCATTCTGACCAATGTAAGGTGATACCTCATTGGAGGTTTGATTTGCATTGCTCTAATAATTAGCAATGTTGAGCATCTTTTCATGTGCCTTTTCACTATCTTTATGTCTTCTTTGGAGCAATGTCTATTTAGGTCTTCTGCCCATTTTTTCGTTGGATTTTTTAAAATTGATCTGGCTTTTCAGTCCGGCACTGAGTGGTTCTTTGGATCATGTCTGGTGGCTCCGTGGATTATAACAGAGAACATGGCGGCCCAGAGGGAATGGACCCCGATGGTGTCATCGAGAGCAACTGGAATGAGATTGTTGATAACTTTGATGATATGAACTTAAAGGAGTCTCTTCTTCGGGGCATCTATGCTTATGGTTTTGAGAAGCCATCAGCTATTCAGCAGAGAGCTATTATTCCATGTATTAAAGGGAATGATGTGATTACTCAAGCTCAGTCAGGTACTGGCAAGACAGCCACATTTGCTATTCCCATCCTGCAACAGTTGGAGATTGAGTTCAAGGAGACCCAAGCACTAGTATTGGCCCCCACCAGAGAACTGGCTCAACAGATCCAAAAGGTAATTCTGGCACTTGGAGATTATATGGGAGCAACTTGTCATGCCTGCATTGGTGGAACAAATGTTAGAAATGAAATGCAAAAACTGCAGGCTGAAGCACCACATATTGTTGTTGGAACACCAGGGAGAGTGTTTGATATGTTAAACAGAAGATCTCTCTCTCTCCAAAATGGATCAAAATGTTCGTTTTGGATGAAGCAGATGAAATGCTGAGCTGAGGGTTTAAGGATCAAATCTATGAGATTTTCCAAAAATTAAATACTAGTATTCAGGTGGTGTTGCTTTCTGCCACAATGCCAACAGATGTGTTGGAAGTGACCAAAAAATTCATGAGAGATCCAATTCGAATTTTGGTGAAGAAGGAAGAATTGACCCTTGAAGGAATCAAGCAGTTTTATATTAATGTTGAAAGAGAGGAATGGAAGTTGGATACACTTTGTGACTTGTACGAAACACTGACAATTACACAGGCTGTTATTTTCCTCAATACAAGGCGCAAGGTGGACTGGCTCACAGAGAAAATGCATGCCAGGGACTTCACAGTTTCTGCCCTGCATGGTGACATGGACCAGAAAGAAAGAGATGTTATCATGAGGGAATTTCGATCAGGGTCAAGCCGTGTTCTGATCACTACTGACTTGTTGGCTCATGGAATTGATGTGCAACAAGTGTCATTGGTTATAAACTATGATCTACCTACCAATCGTGAAAATTACATTCACAGAATTGGCAGAGGGGGTCGATTTGGGAGGAAAGGTGTGGCTATAAACTTTGTTACTGAAGACGACAAGAGGATTCTTCGTGACATTGAGACTTTCTACAATACTACAGTGGAGGAAATGCCAATGAATGTGGCCGACCTTATTTAATTCCTGGGATGAGATAGTTTTGAATGCAGTGCTCGCTGTTGCTGAATAGGCGATCACAACGTGCATTGTGCTTCTTTCTTTGGGAATATTTGAATCTTGTCTCAATGCTCATAACGGATCAGAAATACAGATTTTGATAGCAAAGTGACATTAGTCGTGAGCTCTTGTGAGGAAAGTCATTGGCTTTATCCTCTTTAGAGTTAGACTGTTGGGGTGGGTATAAAAGATGGGGTCTGTAAAATCTTTCTTAGAAATTTATTTCCTAGTTCTGTAGAAATGGTTGTATTAGATGTTCTCTATCATTTAATAATACACTTGTGGACTAAAAGATATAAGTGCTGTATAAAATCAGCCAATTATGTTAAACTAGCATATCTGCCTTTATTGTGTTTGTCATTAGCCTGAATAGAAAGGCCTTTAAAATTGATTTTTTTTAGCATTTGAATGCATTTTGTTTGGTATTATATTTATTAAATAAAGTATTTAATTAGTGTTAAGTGTGAACTGGACCCTGTTGCTAAACCCCAGCAAGCAATCATCCTAGGTAGGGTGAAACCCCCAGTAAAATTGCCATATTGCACATGTCTTAATGAAGTTTGAATGTTAAATAAATTGTATATTCACTTTAAAAAAAATAAAATAAAATAAAATTGATCTGAATAACTGTATATTTTGGAGATTAATCCCATGTCAGTCACATCATTTGCAAATATTTTATTCCATTGCATATGTTGTCTTTTTGTTTTGTTTATGGCTGCCTTTGCTGTGCAAAACTTATAAATTTAATTAGGTCCTATTTATTTTTTGAAAGAAATTGAAAAGATGACACAAATATATGGAAATATATAGTGTTCTTATGTTGGAAGAATCTATATTGTCAAAATGACTAAAGTGCCCATGGCAATCTACAGATTTGATGCAATCTCTATCAAATCATCAATGCCATTTCTCACAGAATGAAGAAAAAAAAAATGTATAGAAACACAGAAAGACCCCAAATAGCCAAAGCAATCATGAGAAAGAAAAATGGAGCTGGAAGAATCAGGATCCCTAAATTCAGACTATGCTACAAAGCTACATTAATCAAAACATTACCAACCTGGCATTAAAAAAAAAAAAAAAAAAAAACAGAAATATAGATCAGTGGAATAGGATAGAAAACCACAAATAAACCCACATATCTATGATCAATAAATCTACAACCAAGGAGGCAAGAATATACAGTGGAGAAAAGAGTCTCTTTAATAAGTAGTGCTTGGAAAACTGGACAGCTACATGTAAAATAATGAAATTAAAACATTCTCAATCACCACACACAAAAATAAACCCAAAGTGGATTGAAGATGTAAATATAAGACCAGACACTACAAAACTCCTAGAGGAAAACTTAGACAGAATTATTTTTAAAATAGATTTGTCCTTTCTCCTTTTCCCACTGATTAAGGCCTCCAGCTAGCATGGAGGTGGTAGCAAATGCCTAGGGCACTAGAGATTTGTTATATGACCTTAGCCACAAAAGAGGGGCAATTATCACTTTGTAAAAACTGTAGGGTCTGAACTGAGGAATTATTTTCTTTCATAATGCCATTATTACTTCCTGAGCTTGCTGGGTCCATGTTGGAAAGGCTTCACCAACCTATCAACACTTTAACAACCAGGAAGTATTTATATCTCTGAGGATGGCATCTGTGAAAAGTCTGCTTGTCAGTTTTCTATCAGATAAATTCCTCTTCTTTGGAAGGACTGGAGGAGGGGTGGAGACCTAAGTTTTCCCCTGGGTTGTTATGGTAGTATATATTACAGGCCTTTGTGATTTCTGAGACAGTCTGAGAAAGCCTATGCTGGAAAAATTTCTACCAGGTTAGTCAAATTGTCCCTCCCCAGATGAGAGGAGTCATAGAGTGCCTTTAAAATTGTCCATGTAATGCTCTGGGTAGCATTATTGTTTGTTCCTCAGTCCACCATTCACTGGAGCTATTTTGATATCCCCCAGTTCTGGCCTACTTTATTTCCTCGTTTGTATGCTGGGATGGTGAAAGCAGGTTAGTACATGAAAGAGTAAGGTGGTCCAAGTTGAAGGGATTTTAAGAGCTGCACTCTACTGTCTTGTCAGCCAGGTTATTTCCTGATATTGTAAATTTCCCTTCTGGTGTCTCTTACAGTGGATAACCAACACTTTCTTAGGGTCTTGTTCTGCCTCTAGGAGTTCTAAGAGAACTCCTGGCAGTGCCGGAGGGGAGAGCCCCATGCAGTCAGAGTCCTCTATGTTTTCAGATGGCAGCATGAGCATGTAACACAAAAACTGCAGACTTGGAATTTGTCTAATGTTGATCACAGCAGACGGTGATTGCAGCCATGAAATTAAAAGACGCTTACTCCTTGGGAGGAAAGTTATGACCAACCTAGATAGCATATTCAAAAGTAGAGACATTACTTTGCCAACAAAGGTCCGTCTAGTCAAGGCTGTGGTTTTTCCAGCAGTCATGTATGGATGTGAGAGTTGGACTGAAAAGAAGGCTGAATGCCAAAGAATTGATGCTTTTGAACTGTGGTGTTGGAGAAGACTCTTGAGAGTCCCTTGGACTGCAAGGAGATCCAACCAGTCCATTCTAAAGGAGATCAGCCCTGGGATTTCTTTGGAGGGAATGATGCTGAAGCTGAAACTCCAGTACTTTGGCCACCTCATGTGAAGAGTTAACTCATTGGAAAAGACTCTGATGCTGGGAGGGATTGGGGGCAGGAAGAGAAGGGGACGACAGAGGATGAGATGGCTGGGTGGCATCACTGACTTGATGGACATGAGTCTGAGTGAACTCCGGGATTTGGTGATGGACCAGGAGGCCTGGTGTGCTGCAGTCCATGGGGTCGCAAAGAGTCGGACACGACTGAGCGACTGAGCTAACTAATGTTGATCCTCTTGTCTTTTCCTAGGTTTTGAGCTAGAACTAGAACTATAAGCTTGGGTTGTTTTTGTGTGTGTGTGTTTGTGCCAAGGTTTGAGTTGGCAGGGCATCAGTCTCTGTGAGCTTGTAGAAATCTACTCTGGCATACCTGGATTTCTGGATGCCATCATGTATGTAGCTAACTTCCATCAATAAACCAGACAGCATCAGGGTCCTCCAGGGGCTGGTCCCTAAGATCAGGTCTGCTGGAATATTGTTCGATAGTCTCAGTACAAGAATGAGACAGCTCCCTTGGGCTTTCTACTTGCATAAATATAGCTGGATTTAAGGCATGTCATACTGTAAGGGTCACCTCACAAGAGTCAAGAAGGAGGGCTTGATATTTTGTGAGGCAGCCTCCAGTCAGCTCTTGTTGTCCTTCAATTTCTAATATTCCCTGTACCTGTGTGGGGTGGAAACCTCAGGGCTTGACCCTCTTGTGGCCTCTTCAACTAGCACAGCTGTGGCTGCTATGACTCAGACAGCCTGGCCATCCAGGGGCCACTGGGTCCAATTCCCTGGAGAGATGCTCCTGGCCACAGAATTGGCCCTACTTTTCGGGTGAGAATTCTCAGTGTTATTCTGCTTTGAGGTCAATAGAGAGCTTGTTAAGATCTGGGATCCCTAGGGCTGGGGCACTAGTCAGGGATGTCTTAATATAATCACATGTTCTTTTATAAATTCCTTGTCTAATCTAGAGGTTCTATGTCTTGTCCCTTTAAGGCCTTATTGTGGATTTTGTTTTTATTTTTTTGACTGCACTGGGTCTTCATTTTGGGATGCAGGCTTCTCTAGTTGCAGAGCACAGCAGTACGTGGGATCTTACTTCCCTGACCAGGGATTGAACTCAGGTCCTCTGCATTGGGAGTGAAGAGTGTTGTCCACTGGACCACCAGGAAAATACCCTCATACAATGGTTTTTCCTTGAGACCAAATCCAGGGATTCAAATCTCTTAAAACCCAGCCATTCCTAAGAAGGGTCTAAGCTGTTTCTTTTTTTGTGGTGATTGTAAATGGATGGTTGCTTCCTTATGCTGGGTTGTAAGGGTGCACTTCCCTGGGCTTAGATCATGTCCCAATGAGGTGACTGTGTAGGGGGAAGTTTGGGCTTTTATTGGGGATACTTATACCCCTTGGAGCCCAGAAAATTGAGGATACAGAATACAGTGTTTTGGCTTAGAGGGTAAAGTGTCTGCCTGCAATGCAGGAGACCTGGGTTCAATCCCTGGGTCAGGAAGATCCCCTGGAGAAGGAAATGGCAGCCCACTCCAGTATTCTTGCCTGGAGAATCCCATGGGTGGAGGAGCCTGGTAGGCTACAGTCCATGGCATCACAAAGAGTCGGACATGACTGAGCAACTGAACTGAACTGATCTAACTTTAGTTCCCTTAATTCCAAGACACGACTAAGTGACTTCACTTTACACAGTGTTTTAGTCTGAAGCTTTCTTTGAAAGGATACAGATAAGGACACTATCTACATATGGTGATAATGGCCCTGTAATGGAAAAGACTCTGATGCTGGGAGGGATTGGGGGCAGGAGGAGAAGGGGACGACAGAGGATGAGATGGCTGGATGGCATCGCTGACTTGATGGACGTGAGTCTGAGTGAACTCCGGGAGTTGGTGATGGACAGGGAGGCCTGGCATGCTGAGATTCATGGGGCCGCAAAGCGTCAGACATGACTGAGCAACTGAACTGAACTGATCTAACTTTAGTTCCCTTAATTCCAAGACCTTGCTAGGCAGGTGTGGACTATCCTGGAATCCATGAGGAAGGACATTATAGGTATATTGTTGGGTTTCCTCAGTGTCTCTGTCAGTCCATTCAAAAGAAAAAAGGGGGTCCTTTCCTGGTAGTCTTGTGGTTGAGAATCTGCCTTCCAATGCAGGGGACATAGGTTTGATCCCAGATCCTGGTCCAGAAACTAAGATCCCACACTCCAAGGGGCAACCAAGCCCATGTGCCGCAACTACTGATTGCCACAAGTACTGAGCCTGTGTGCTCTAGAGCCCGAGCTCTACAACAAGAGAAGCCACCACACTGAGAGGCCTGCTCAGCACAACTCGAGAGTATCCCTTCCCCTGCTGCAACTAGTGAAAGCCCGCAAGCAGCAAGAGCCCGTGTACTATAACAAAGACCCAGCACAGCCAAAAATAAGTAAGAATTTTTAAAATGGCATTTGGACTTTCCTGATGGTTCAGAAATTAAGACTCTGCACTTCAAATGCAAGGGGCAAGAGTTTGATCCCTGATCAAGGACTAACATCTCAAGTGTTGCAAGGTGTGGCCAAAAAAGAAAAAGAGTATTGAGAATCAGGGTGAGCTGGTTTGCAGAATGCATCTTTACGATCAAGGACTGTAAACCAGGATGTATCCTTGGGTATCTGAGAAGGGTTGTCTATGGATTGGGAACAACTGGATGGAGAGGTTACCGCCTCACTCAACATTCAGAGACCTTGAACCATTCTTTATTCCCCACTAGGTTTGAAGACAGGTAGAATTGAAGTATTGCAGGGAGATTGACATGGCACCAAAAGCCTATACTGAATCAGTTTTGAGATCAGGGGTTGAAGGCCTTGTTGAGCCTCTGGTTCTATGGAATATCGGTGCCTGGAGGAGAAGTTACTAGATTTTTTCAAGGTGATTTTTATAGGGATGACGAACTTAAACATCCCTGGGATTCTCTGATCCCAGTTTTTCAATTTCTTGGGGGAATATTTTGGGGTGGACTGTCCATGTCTTATATAATACATAGCACAGAGGAAAACATTTCTTGCTTTTGGTCTTCATGGATAATAAGAGTCACCCTCAGGCTGAGAGAAAGTCCCTTCCTAATAGTGGGCTGGGACAGTCAGGTGTGACAAGAACTTGTGAGTTATAAGGGTCTTTGACCAGGTGCAAGATAGAGGGGTAATGAAGTGTTTTAGCTTTTATCTTCCTCCTATCCCAACAACAGAACAAGTTTTGGGAGCAAGGGGTCCAGTGTGAGAAGTCAGGACAGAGTAAGTGGCTCCTTTGTCCCCTGGAAACTGGATAGACTTACCTGCCATTTCATTGTTGTTCATTCGCTAAGTTGTGTCCAGTTCTTTGTAACCCCCATGGACTACAGCATGCCATGCTTCCCTGTCCTTAACTATCTCCTGGAGATTGCTCAAATTCATGTGCAGTGAGTTGATGATACCATCCAACCATCTCATCCTCTGTTGTTCCCTTCTCCTCCTGCCCTCAGTCTTGCCCAACATCAGGGTCTTTTCTAGTGATTTCACTCTGCATCAGATGGTCAAAGTATTGGAGCTTCAGCATCAGTCCTTCCAATGAATATTCAAGGTTATTTCCTTTAGGGTTGACTTGTTTGATATCCTTGCAGTCCAGGGGACTCTCAAGAGTCCTCTCTAGCACTACAGTTTGAAAACATCCATTTTTTGGTGCTCTGCCTTCTTTATGGTCGAACTCTCACATCCATACACGACTACTGGAAAAACCATAGCTTTGACTAGCTGGACCTTTGTCAGCAAAATGATATCTCTGCTTTTTAATATGCTGTCTAAGTTTGTCGTAACTTTCCTTCCAAGGAGCAAGTGTCTTTTAATTTCATGGCTGCAGTCACTATCTGCACTGATTTTGGAGCCTAAGAAAATGTCACTGTTTCATATTTTTCCGCATCTATTTGCCATGAAGTGATGGAGTTGGATGCCATGATCTTAGTTTTTTGAATGTTGAGTTTTAAGCCAGCATTTTCACTCTTCTCTTTCACCTTCGTCGCATTCTTCAGTTCCTCTTCCCTTTCTTCCATTAGAATGGTATTATCTGCATATCTGAGGTTGTTGATAGTTCTCTCAGCAATATAAATTCCAGTTTGTGATTCATCAGTCCCAGCATTTCTCATGATGTATTCTGTATATAAGTTAAATAAATAAGCAAGGTGAAAATATACACCCTTGTTGTACTCCTCTTCTTATTTTGAACCAGCCTGTTGTTCCATGTTTGATTCTGACTGTTGCCTCTTGACTTGCATACAGGTTTCTCAGGAGATGGGTAAAGTGATCTGGTATTCCCATCTCTTAAATAATTTTCCACAGTTTGTTGTTATCCACATAGCCAAAGGCTTTCTCGTAGTCACCGAAGCAGCAGCAGATGTTTTCCTAGAATTCCCTTGCCTTCTCAAATGTTGGTAATTTGATCTCTGGTTCCTCTGCCATTTTTAAACCTAGCTTGTACATCTGGAAGTTCTCAGTTCATGTGCTGCTTAAGCCTAGCTTGAGGGATTTTGAGGTAGCATGTGAAATGAGTACAATTGTACAGTAGTTTGAACATTTTTTGATATTGTCCTTTGGGACTGAAAACTGACCTTCCCCAGTACTGTGGCCACTGCTGAGTTTTCCAAATTTGCTGGCATACTGAGTGCAGCACTTTAACAGCATCATCTTTTAGGATTTTAAATAGCCATTTCAGTGGTATCCTGTAATTGTTCCTGTGTGAGAATGACTGTCTTCTCAGGAGCATTGGGAGGTCCTGGGTCCTATCAACAACCATGACTAGCTTGGGGGAATTTCCTTCCTTCAGAGCTGGGGGCATTTCCTCCTCCAGTGGCCCACCTTCTTACAGTGTGGATGATGTCTGGGTGTATGCTGTGACCTGTTTCCTGGGCTCTAGGGTTAGGGCTCCCACAGCTTAAAAAGGCTTCCTTTCCTGGCAACAGTCTTCTGGAAATACTTTTAGGGTTTCCAGAGAGATGGGTGAGGTTTTGTTATGACGGCTGCAGTCCTTCCTTTCATAAGTCACACTGTACCTTCCTTTCCTCCTCATCCTGGTCTCTGTTGTTAAAGACAGTGAAAGCTGTATCAGTAAGAAGGTCACAAGGCATTTGGGGCCCCATAGCAAACTTTTGAAGCTCCCTACTAATGTTAGGGTCTGATTTGCTAATGAAGTGAGTTGCAAATAAAGGGAATCCTTCCAAAGATCTGCGTCTACATCTGTATAGTTTCTGATGGCATCTCCCAGTGAGGCCTGAAATAGGGCTGGATTTTCGTCTTGATCTTGGGTGATCTCTTTAACCTTAGCATGGTTAACAGGTTTAGTTATGCATCGTTTCTTCCCTTCCATGAAGGATCATGGAAGGATCATGTGGTCCCTTCTCTTGATTCCAGGCTGGCCTGGCTGATAGTCCTATTGGGATCCATCAGAGGCACTGCTGTCATGCCCACAGGGCATTGGTGAGGTTGGGTGACATGTCATCCATAAGCATATATTTAAGCCTGTGCCCAAATATAGGTCTTTCCTCTGGCACAGCAGAGGGAAGGGACAATATCTAGGTCCTCCAGGTAAACTCAAAGGATAGAGTTAGTTCCCGGAATTTGCCAGTGAGCCAACTGGGGTCCTCTGAGAATCAGCCTAAAAGATTGCTTCACTAGTTGGACAGAGAAAAAGGGGTGTCATCCTTGGGAATTCCCTGAGGCCCAGCTGCTACTTCCTGAAGGGGGCAGGGAAGCTCTGGCTGCACTTTTGGTTCCAAAGAGTGAAGAGGCTTATAGAGCAGGGAGGATATGAAATTGGAGGAAGAGTGTTGGGGCATGGGTCTTCTCTCTGGGGCTCGTGTTCCTCTGGAGATGCCACTAGAGAGGGCTTTTTTTGTAGCATGCATGGGTCCCAGCTGGCAGGTGGGCTGTCTAACATAGGACTTGCAGAGCTCTGGGTTCTCTCTTAGGGCTATAAAAGCCTGAATATGGAAAGTTCTGTCCATTTCCCCTGCCTTTTACAATAGATGTCTAACTGTAGGGTGATATTGTAATTGAGGCTTTCATTTTCTGGCCAGGCTTCATTATCTTCAAGATTATATTCAGCCAAGCTATGTTACAAAAGAAAGTGAGCTTTTCTTATTTTAAAGAATCTAGATAAAACTTGTCCCAGGGACTCAGAACCACCTGAGGGGTGAGTCCTTGGGGATGGAGGAAGTGTTTCCCATCATTCCTTCAGGGAGAAGGTGCTCCCATAACAGAGAGGAGCACTAACGTTAGGAGATCCAGAGGGCATTTCTGAAGACAGGATTGGCTCCAGATTTCCCATCCACTTAGTCCTGTTGACACTGGCCAGACCGGGGGTTAGCTTCTCCCCTATGTGGTCATCCTACTCGCCCTAGCATCCTGGGGTCTCTGTCCTACCCTGGCACCTTCAGCATCCAAGATGAGGGACCTCCTTGAAGACTTCTCTATATTGGATCCTATGGCCATTTATTAACCTCTGTGTTCTGGGGGATGTTCTTCTAGAATTGCTGTTGCTGTTCCATTGCCCAGTCATGTCCAACTCTTTGCAACCCTATAGACTGCTGCACACCAGGCTTCCTTGTCCTTCACTATCTCCTGAAGTTTGCCCAAGTTCACTTCCATTGCACTGGTGACGCCATCCAGCCATCTCATCCTCTGACGCCCTCTTCTCCTTCTGTCCTCAATCTTTCCCAGCATCAGGGACTTTTCCAGTGAGTCGGCTATTCAAAAAGATGACCAAAATATTTGAGCTTTAGCTTTAGCATCAGTCCTTCCAACGAGTAGTCAGGGTTGATTTCCTTTAAGATTGACTGGTTTGATCTCCTTGCTGTCCAAGGGACTTTCAGGAATTTTCTCCAGCACCACAGTTTGAAGACATCAATTGTTTGGTGTTCTGACTTCTTAATGGTCCAGCTTTCACAACCATATGTGATCACTGGGAAGACCATAGCCTTGACTATATGTACCTTTGTCGGCAGAGTAATGTCTCTGCTTTTCAACACCCTGCCTAGGTTTGTCATAGCTTTCCTGCCAAGAAGCAGTCATCTTCTGATTTCATGGCTGCAGTCACTGTCCACAGTGACTTTAGAGCCCAAGAAGAGGAAATCTGTCACTATTTCCACCTTTTACCCTTCTATTTGCCATGAAGTCATGGAGCCGGATGCCATGATCTTGGTTTTTTTAATATTTAGTTTTAAGCCAGCTCTTTCACCCTCCTCCTTCACCTTTATCAAGAGGCTCTTTAGTTTCTCTTTGCTTTCTGCCATTAGAGTGATATCATCCACATATCTGAGGTGGTTGATGTTTCTCCTTCCTATCTTGATTCCAGCTCAAGATAGGAGTTCATCCAGCCCAGCATTTCTCATGATGTGCTCAGTATATTGGTTAAACAAACAGGGTAACAGCAGACATCCCTGTCCTGCTTCTTTCTCGATCCTGAACCAATCAGTTGTTATATATTGGGTTCTAACTGTTGCTTCTTGACCTGCATACCAGTTTCTCAGGAGACAGATAAGATGGTCTGGCATTCCCATCTCTTTAAGAGCTTTTCACAATTTGTCATGATCCACACAGCCAAAGGCTTCAGCATAGTCAATGAAACAAAGGTAGATGTTTTTCTGGAATTCCCTAGCTTTCTCTATGATCCAGGAATGTTGGCAATTTGATCTCTGGTTCCTTTTCCTTTTTGAAACCCAGCTTGGACATCTGAAAATTCTTGGCTCACGTAATGCTAAAGTCCAGCATGTAAGATTTTATGCATGACCTTCCTAGCATGGGAGATGAGTGCAATTGTCCAATAGTTAGCACATTCTTTACATTCTTTAGTACTACCCTTCTTGGGAACTGGCCTTTTCCAGTCCTGTGGCCACTGCTGGGTCTTCCATACTTGCTGACATATTGAATGCAACACGTTGATGGCGTCATCCTTTAGCGCTTGAATAGTTCTACATGGAAGTCCATCGCATCCACTAGCTTTATTAACAGCAGCGCTTCCTAAGGCCTACTTGACTTCACTCTCCAGAATACCTGGCTCTGGTGGCTGACCTCACCATTGTAGCGATTGGTTCATTTGGATCTCTATTATACAGTTCTTCCATGTATCCTTTCCATGTTTTTTGATCTCTTCAGTGTCTAATAGTTTGCTACTGTTGCTGTCCTTTATTGTGTCCATCTTTCGGAGAAATGTTCCCTTGATATCTCCAATCTTCCTGAAGAGATCTCTAGTCTTTCCCCAGGCTCCTATGGTTTAGGTCCTTCACTGCCTGTGAGAATGGTTGGAACCTTTCCTGACATGCCTTGCGCACAATGAGAGGTATAAGACCGAGTGGCAAGGTTAGGAAATGCCTGGTAGATTTTTCCCCATTTCCAGTGCAGTAAGGCATGAAATAAGAGTGGAAAGTAAGAGTGAGATAGAGACACAGAGAGAAGACAAGGATGTTCAGGCATAGGGAACCAGGAATAAGCTGCAAGGAGGAGGCAGTGTTATGCTTTTTACTGTGTGCCTAAAACCATTGCGTGGAAATTGCCTTGGGATGGGTGGACAGACGTCGTCTCTCTAGTCCGTCCCATGACCCAGTCATCTGGATCACAGTGTTCCATTGATGAGTGCCCTGATGGTTTTAAATGCTTGACTCACGTCTGCATATTTGCAGCAACAGGTCTGAAAATGGGAAATTAGAAAGTGAGGGGCAGGGAGAGGAGTGGGGTGGTGGGAGGTAGGGAGGAGAAATGAATGAATGGCAGGAAGTAAGACAGCCCCTGTCAAGTGCAAGGAAGGCAAGAGGCTAGTTTCTTGTCTCGAAGAAAAAATTCAGAGACAAAGCAGGCAGGTCAAGAAAGTAAAGTGAGGATTAATTTACGTGATAGTATGCCCTCAAGGGGCTTCCCAGGTGGGTCAGTGGCCAATGCAGGAGCCACAGGAGATGCGAGTTCAATCCCTGGGTCAGGAATTTCCCCTAGAGGAGGAAACGGCAACCCGCTCTAGTATTCTTGCCTAGAGAATCCCATGGACAGAGGAGCCTGGCAGGCTGCGGTCCATAGAGTCGCAGAGAGTCAGACGTGACTGAGCGTGCGCGCTCATCTCTCAAGGGGATAGCAGGCTGGCTCAGCTGAGTGGCTGCCATGTTTCTCTGGCAAACTGGTTATGTGGGGCATAGAAATGAAGAAGTGGACTATTCATTCAGGAGGGAGGGTTTTGGGGTTTGTTTTTACTGATTTTCATCCCAGCTCCACCTGCCTGAGGGGAGGAAGGATTTTTGTTTTATTTGACCTTGATCTGAAGTGTCATGGCATTGGTGCATGATGGGAACTTTTTATCTGCAAGGCTAATTTTATTATAATAAGGGCATAGTGAACAAAAGGTTGTATTTGGCCACCAGAAATTCCTGCCTTTTCTTACCTTTCTTTGTCTGCCTTCAGGACACTCAGGACAGGCCACACACCCCAAAATGTATGGTTTCCTGTCATTCTGGAAGTTCCTGCTTTTCATCTACCTAAGGATACTTGTTTACAAAACGTGTGGTTTCCTGCCATTTGGCCCATGGTCCCCTATTCTCTGCTCATAGCTAGCTAAGTGCTTGCTTTAGCACTATGACTGTTTATTTTATGGAGTAGGATCAAGAGATGTTTCCCAAAGAAAGAGTGGTGGGAGTAGATAGGAAAGGGAGAAAAATGTTGAGAGTGGAAGTGATGTGAAGATATGATATTACAGCACTCTTGGCGATTTTTTTGAATATTTGAAAAATTTCTAAAGGGATTACATTTCTTGAGTTTGAGTCAGGCAGCCCTGAGTTTAATCAGAGAAATAAGAGAGTCTCAGTGTGTTTGCAATTCATGCAACATTTCCTGGGAGAATTAATAATGCTAAGGAAGAAAAGCCACCCTCCCTCCCTTTGAGGCCTTGAGAAGGGAGTAGAGAGATGCCCTCCTCTAAAGGTAGGCTACTGACACCACCAGAGAGAGTTTCTAAAGTGAACGATTCAACTACTCTCCTCTTCTTCCAACACTGATGCCAAGAGTCCACTAGTGGGAGGAAGCTTTGTTTCCTGAATTTAACCTTTTTCTGTTTCTCCCTGAGTACTTGTCTGTCACCTGCTAGGGATCTAAAGCCAGGAGCAGTCAACAAGGGGAATCTATAAGAATCTGCAGAATCCAGGTAACAGCTAGGAATTTGTTCACTCACCTCTCACCTGTACTGTTGTTTCGTGTAAATGCTTTGACATTATAAACAAAAGATCTGAATCTATCAATCAGATTTTATATCCCAGAAAAACATTTATTCCTCTCCACTGTGTACTTACTTCCTCTGAAGTGTTTTGTGGCAAAGGAAACGTGGTCTTGGATGTTTTGCAGAGCTGATGTCATTTGTTTTATCCAAATTCCTCAATACATGGGGTCACCTCCCTAAGCAGGATTGGGGATGCAGACAGTACAAATTGACTCCCTCTCTTTAATGAAAATGTTACTGAGAGGTTTAGTTTGAGCTTCTCCAGAATGTGTCACTATGATGTGTGAATTACTTTGAGCTAAAGTCAACCACGCCTCAAAATACACAGGAAGAGCTTTTTACCTTCCCCTTAAGAGTCTAAAAGAATTCAGACTGAAGACCTGGTCTAGAAAGGGAACTCACACCAGGCATAACTATAAAGAGTGGGCTGGTGTGGGAAGCTGGGGGTAGCTCGGCAGGACCCGTTTGTTCACTCCCCTTTGTGTCCCATTGTCTATACCTAGTGTGACAATCCATAAGTTTACCAAATATTTATGCACCAAATATTTGCTCTTCCCACTTTCCTGTGAATTATTTTCTTTCCCTTTGAGGGTCCAGACCCCTCCACACCCCTTCTAAGCTCAGGAAGGTATATAAGCCTCAATTGCCTTTCATGTCTTTTGTGGGGCTCATATACATACACAGTTTGTTTTTTCTCCTGTGAATCTGTCTTATGTCAATTTAACAGCCAAAGAACCTAGAAAGGAAGAAGGGCAAAGTTTTCCTCCCTTACAATATCAGAAAAGAAATGCAAAATCTAAGTACTACAACTCTGATGCTATGAGAGCTCCAATGAGCTGAAAAATGACAGCTGATACCCAGCACCATGCTTCCCACATGGCAAATGTTCAATCAACAACTGAATGTTGAATAGATCACTAACTTGTGGGCCAATCCTCTTTCAGATTAAGACAGAAAATGAGTCCCTGGTTACAATGTGGAAACAAATTTGCCCTGAACAGGAAGAGCTTTCTAAAATGAAAGAAAGTTGGATAACAATTAAAATGATTTGGGAGACGATGGCATCCAGTCCCATCACTTCACGGGAAATAGATGGGGAAACAGTGGAAACAGGGTCAGACTTTATTTTTCTGGGCTCCAAAATCACTGCAGATGGTGATTGCAGCCATGAAATTAAAAGACGCTTACTCCTTGGAAGGAAAGTTATGACCAACCTAGACAGCATATTGGAAAGCAGAGACATTACTTTGTCAACAAATGTCTATCTAGTCAAGGTTATGGTTTTTCCAGTGGTCATGTATGGATGTGAGACTTGGACTGTGAAGAAAGCTGAGCGCCGAAGAATTGATGGTTTTGAACTGTGGTGTTGGAGAAGACTCTTGAGAGTCCCTTGGACTGCAAGGAGATCCAACCAGTCCATCCTATAGCAGACCAGTCCTCGGTTTTCATTGGAAGGACAGATGTTGAAACTGAAACTCCAGTACTTTGGCCACCTGATGCGAAGAGCTGACTCATTTGAAAGGACCCTGATGTTGGGAAAGATTGAGGGCAGGAGGAGAAGGGGACGACAGAGGATAAGATGGTTGGATGGCATCACTGACTCAATGGACATGGGTTTGGGTAGACTCCAGGAGTTGGTGATGGACAGGGAGGCCTGGCGTGCTGTGGTTCATGGGGTCACAAAGAATTGAACGCAACTGAACTGAACTGATTTTTCTGTCATTGGTGGTTTCTAAGAAATCTGGATGACCCCAAAATAAAGAAACGATAGAGATGGGGATAGGTGATTCAAAATGCTAGATAGCTCTGAGGTTCCATAATCGTATGTGATGAAAACCTGCTTAGTTACAGGCAAGTATGATGGGCTTTAAGGCAGTGTTTAGATTGACCTACACACACTCAACTGAAAGTTCAAGGCTTTTAGGATGAATCCCAGTTTATAAGTGAAGTGGAAAAAGAAGGTGAGAAAGTTAGTTAAATAGTTTAATCAGAACAGTTTTACAACTCTAAAATTAATAAGCAGACTTGTAATAAAAGAGCGCCAATATTTGCAAAATGACCTTGCTTCCATTCTGAATCTTTTTATTT
Organism: Ovis canadensis; assembly: GCF_042477335.2. NCBI lineage: Eukaryota > Metazoa > Chordata > Mammalia > Artiodactyla > Bovidae > Ovis > Ovis canadensis. Next base: position 28,227,382 of record NC_091269.1, on the reverse strand, counting down.
GTAAAGATTCACATCACATTTAAAAGGACTCAAAATGGAGTGATTGATATTATCATCCATGTTTTTTGATGCAACTGGTGAAATCCCTGAATGGATATTGCTTCAGCTTTGATATTAAAAAAATGGCCTGAAAAGAAGTCCTTAATTCACAACTGATCACAGGTGGCTGAAAGAAAGAGAAAAACCCAAAACTACTGTCAAGTTCATAAAGTATCATATTGTTAGTGGATGACACTGGATCCAAATACACAATTAAGCCCACAACACTTTATTACTATGAATATAATTATCATGAAAATTCTCTCATGTGGATCAATTTGCTTCTGAAAGTTTTCTTGGTTTGTTTAAACTTGCATAATAAACATGCAATAAATTATTTCTTTTGAAAGTGTATTTTTTGCAGTCTTTTTGTTTTCATACAAAGATTTCATAAAGTTGCAATATTGCATCAGAGCATTACCAAAATAAGAGCAGGAGCACAGGGGGAGGGGAAGTGGGAATTTGGATGAATGAGAAGAACCTCCTCTCGTCCTGAGACAGGCCACCCGTCTTTTTCAAAAGGTGCACACAAACTGCTTTTCTTACCCTCCCCCACCGAAGAAAAGCATGAAAGAAAAAAAAAAAAACTCACAAAAGTCACTCTAACTAAGAAAAAAAGTCGACATAAAGAAAATAAAGATTTTTTTTTTTCATGCACATATCTTCTGCATAGCTCAACCCACATATAGTAAGGCACTATTTCCCTTCGTAAGTGGTGTCCACAGCAATCTGGTAAGTGCTACAGTGCTCTGTGACCATTAGAGAGTTCCTTTCCGGATGGTGAAATAAAGAAGCTGAATGAGTGTGGCTGCCACGCTTCCCTGTGAATGTCCAGAGTGCAAGCAGATTTCCAGGAGTCTCAGAAGGAAATCTGTCTGTATAATAATGATTGAGAATCTCCAAAATGTTTTTCTTTTCAAAATTCCCATTTTTTTCTGTGTATGAATTTAGATTATTCTTCAGTCATTATTCTTAAAGAAAATACCCTAGGTGGGGGGAAAAGCAGAGTCAGGTCTTCAGAAACACAGCTCCCAACGCTGGCAGTTCACAACATCAGCAAGATGTTTCCAAGAGAACAGAGAAAGACAGTCTAGAAACAGAAGGACAGAGACAAAGAGAGTGTGTGTGTGTGCATGTGTGTGTGTTGGTTTTTGGAGGTGATCTGGGACTGAGATTAATTTAGCTGGTCTTCATACTGTTTCCGGAAACAGTCTCCGGCTGGGAAAAATTCCCAGCACCTTTCTTGATACATCTTCCAAACATAAGATTCCTGTAAAAGTAAAGGCAATGTGTTAACAACTTATTTTTCCTTAGGATCTGTGTCTTACCACAAAATACAAGATAGAAAGAAACTCAAATTTGTTATTAGATATATAACAAAGTATCATGGTGTATTATATATAGTTATTTAACTAGAGAGTTTCAGATTCATTTAGATGGCGCCTAAATACTCCAGGTTGTTTCTACCAATAATGGATCTTCATTCTGACCATAATAATGATAAAAAACTATTTGTGATATACGATTTTGAGAATTCCTTAAAATTAGTAGTATTAATTTCACCATTCAAACTATTAACAACAGGAGGTGAATATTTGAGGAGGGAGAATTTCAAGTAGCTTGATCAGAACCTTAAACATTTCATATGCAATTATTTCTTTTTCTTTTTTTTACTTGAAATATAGTTGACTATAGTGTTGAGATAGTTTCAGGTGAATAGCAAAGTGATTCAGTTACACAGACACATATGTGTGTGTATATATGTCTGTGTATTGTTTCCAGATTCATTTCCTTATAGGTTATTAGAAAATATTGAGTAGAGTTCCCTGTGTTGTACAATAGGTCCTTTTTGATTGTTTTACATATGGTAGTGTGTATATATTAATCCCCAAATCCTAATGTATCCTTCACCCCTCTCCCCTTGGGTAACTATAGATATGTTTTCTATGTATGTGGGTCAATTTCTGTTTTATATATAAATTTATATCATTTTTATAGATTCCTCATATAGGAGATATCATATGATATTTGTTCTTCTCTTTCTGACTTCACTTAGTATGATCATCTCTAGGTTCATCCATGTTGCTGCAGATGGCATTATTTCATTTTTTTATGGCTGAGTAATATTCCATTGTGTTTGTATGTGTGTGATATACATACAAAGGTTGTTTTCATTCTTGGCTGTTGTAAATAGTGCTGTAATGAACACTGGGGTGCATGTATTTTTTAAAATTAATGGTTCTCTCCAGATAATGCCCAGGAATAGAACTGCTGGATCACAGAGTAGCTATAGTTTTAGTATTTTAAGAAACCCCCATACTGTTCTCCATCGTGGCTGGACCCATTGACAATCCCAACAACAGTGAAGGAGGGTTCCTTGGTCTCCACACCCTCCTAGCATTTATTTGTAGACTTTCTGATAGTCATTCTGACCAGTATGAAGTGATACCTCCAATGAGGTATCATTGATTCGCATTTCTCTAATACTTATCAATGTTGGGCATTTTTCATGTGCTTTTGGGCTATCTGTATGTCCTCTCTGGAGAAATGTCTATTTGGGTCTTCTGCCCATTCTTTGGTTGGGTTGTTTGTTTTTATAATATTGAGGTATATGAGCTGTTGAGTTTTTTGGAAATTAACCCCTTGCTGGTTGCATCATTTGCAAATATTTTCTCCCAGTCCACAGGTCATTTATTCATTTTGTTTATGGATCCTCTGCTGTCCAAAAATTTAATAAGGTTCAACTTATTTATTTTTGTTTTTACTTCCATTACACTAGGAAGCTGATCCAGAAAGACACTGCTGCAATTTATATCAAAGAGTGTTCGGCCCATTTCCTCCCCTAGAGATTTACAGTATCAGGTCTTACATTTAGGTCTTGAATCCATTTTAGGTTTATTTTTGTGTGCAGTGTTAATGTTCTGATTTCATTCTTTGACATGGAGCTCTCCAATTTTCCCAGCACCACTTACTGAAGAGAATGTCTTTCTCCATCATGTATTGTGCCTTTCTGTAGATTAACTGACCATAGGTATGTGGGTTTATCTGTGTTTTCTATCTTTTTCCATCTGTATTTCTATTCTCGCACCAATAGCACTCTGTTTTATTGTAGCTTTGCAGTATGATCTGAAGTCAGGGAGTCTGATTCCTCTAATTCCATCTTTTTGTCTCCAGATTGCTTTGACTATGCGGGGTCTTTTGTGTTTTCACACAAATTAAAATTTTTATTGTTGTAGTTCTTTGAAAAATGCCACTGATAATTTCATAGGGATTACATTGAATCTGTAGATTGCCTTGGGTGGTGTAGTCATTTTGACAATACTGATTCTTTCAATCTAAGAACATGATACATCTTTCCATCTGTTTGTGTCATCTTCGATTTCTTTCATCAGCATCTCATAGTTTTTAGAATAAAGGTCTTTGCCTCCTTAGGTAGGTTTATTCCTAGCTACTTTTATTCTTTTTGATGCAGTGGTAAGTGGAGTTGTTTCCTTTTATTTTTTGTCTTTATGAAATTTTTATTTTTCTTTATTAGAGCTGATTTACAGTATTGTGTTAGGTTCTGCTGTACAGCAAAGTGAGTCAGTTTTATATATGTTCTGTATGCTCAGTAGCTTCTGACTCTCTTGCTACCCTGTGAATGCCTGCCAGGCTCCTCTGTCCATGGGATTATCCCAGCAAGAATATTGGAGTGGGTTGCCATTTCCTCCTCTAGGGGATCTTCCCGATCCAGGGATTGAAGCTTCATCTCTTCTATCTCCTGCATTGGCAGTCAGATTCTTTACCACTGAGCCACTGGGGAAGCCCTCATTTTATATACACATATATTCATTCTTTTTAGATTCTTTTCCCATATATTAGAGAGTTTCAGGTAGACTTCCCTGTGCTATACAGTAGGTATTTGTTGATTATCTATTTTATTTATAGTAATGTATATATGTCAACCCCAATCTCCCAATTTATCCCACCCCCCTTCTCCCTACTTGGTAGGGAGATTGTTCTCTACATTTGTGACAGTATTTCTATTTTGTAAATACTTTCATTTGTACCATTCTTTAGGTTCCATATATAAGTGATATCATATATTTGTCTTTCTCTGGCATACTTCACTCAGGATGACAATCTTTAGATCCATCCATGTTGCTGCAAATGTCATTATTTCATTATTTTTTTAAATAGCTGAGTCATATTCCATTGTATGTATGTACCCCGTCTCCTTTATCCATTTCTCTGTAGATGGACATTTAGGTTACTTCCATGTCCTGACGATTGAGACAGTACTGCAATGAACACTGGGGTACATGAATGCTTTTGAGTTGTTTTCTCTGCATATAAGTCCAGGCAATGGATTGCTGGATCATATGGTAGATGTATTTTTAGTTTTTTAAAGAAACATCCATAGTGTTCTGTACAACAGCTACACTAATTTACATTCCCATCAGTGTAGGAGGGTTCTATTTCTGCACACCCTCTCCCGCATTTGTTATTTGAAGATTTTTTGATGGATGTTCCAAATGGTGTGAGTTAATACCTTGTTGTAGTTTTGATTTGCATTTCTCTATTAATTAGTGATGTTGATCATGTTTTCAAGAACCTCTTGGGCATCTTATGTCGTCTTTGGAGAAACATCTATTTAGATCTGCCACCCATTTTTTGATTGGGCTTTTTTTCCCTTTAGATTGAACCTCATGAGCTGAATCCCAGGATGGGGGAGCCTGGCGGGCTGCTGTCTATGGGGTCGCACAGAGTCGGATATGACTGAAGCGACTTAGCAGCAGCAGCAGCATGAGCTGTTTGTGTATTTAGGAGATTACTCCCTTGTCAGTTGCTTCATTTGCAAATAGTTGCTCCCATTTTGTGGGTTACCTTTTCATTTTTACTATGGTTTCCTTTGCTGTGCAAAAGCTTTTAAGATTAATAAGGCAATGGCACCCTACTCCAGTACTCTTGCCTGGAAAATCCCATGGACGGAGGAGCCTGGTGGGCTGCAGTCCATGGGGTCGCTAAGAGTCAGACACGATTGAGCGACTTCACTTTCACTTTTCACTTTCATGCATTGGAGAAGGAAATGGCAACCCACTCCAGTATTCCTGCCTAGAGAATCCCAGGGACGGGGGAGCCTGGCGGGCTGCCGTCTATGGGGTCACACAGAGTCGAACACGACTGAAGCGACTTAGCAGCAGCAGCAGGTCCTGATTGTTACTCTAGCAGGAGGACCAAAAAATACTTCCTGTGATTTCTGTCAGCAAGTGTTGTTCCTGTGCTTCCCTCTAAGGGTTTTACAGTATCTGGCCTTACATGTAGATTTTTAACCCACTTTGAGTTTATTTTTAAGTGTGGTGTTAGAGAATGTTTTAATCTCATTCTTTTGCAGCAGTTCAGTCTTCCCAGCACCACGTATTGAAGAGACTGTCTTTTCTCCACTGTAGATTTTTGCCTCCTTTGTCATAGATTACGTGACCACAGGTGCACGCTGTTTTGTTTTTTTCCATTGGAATATAGCTGCTTTACAATGTTGTGTTAGTTTCTACTGTACAGCAAAGTGAATCAGCTATATATAGCTCTTTTTGGATTTCCCTCCCATTTAATTCACCTCAGAGCACAGAGTGGAGTTCCCTCTGCTAAACAGTAGGGTCTCATTAGATATAACTAATTTTATACTCAGTATCAGTGGAGTATATATGTCAATCCCAAGCTCCCAATTCATCCTACTCCCCCTTTCACCTTTGGTATCCATACATTTATTCTCTATATCTGTGTCTCTATTTCTGCTTTGTAAATAAGATCATTGATACCATTTTTTTCAGATTCCGTATATATGCATTAATATAGAGTATTTGTTCTTCTCTTTCTGACTTACCTTACTCTGCATGACAGTCTCTAGGTCCATCCATGTCTCTACAAATGACCCAGTTTCATTCCTTTCTATGGCTGAGTAATATTCCATTGTATATACATACCACATCTTCTTTATCCATTCTTCTGCTGATGGACATTTAGTATCCTGTCTATTATAAATGGTGCTGCAGTGAACATTTGGGGACATGTATCTTTTCGAATTATGGCTTTTTGTGTATATGCCCAGTAATGAGATTACTGGTTAACATGGCAGTTTTCCTTTTAGTTTTTAAGGAACCTCCATACTGTTCTTCATAGTGGCTGTATCAGTTTATATTCCCACCAACAGCGCAAGAGGGTTCTCTTTTTTCCATACCTTCTCCAGCATTTATTGTTTATAGATTTTTCAATGATGCCCATGCCAACTGGTGTGAGGTTATGCCTCATCGTAGTTTTGATTTGCATTTCGCTAATAATTCGTGATGTTCAGCATCCTTTCTCGTGTCTGTTGGCCATCTGTATGTCTTTGAGAAATGTCTGTTTAGGCCTTATGTCAATTTTTTGATTGGGTGTTTTAAAAAATATATATATTGAGCTGCATAAGCTGCTTGTATATTTTAGAGTTTAATCCTTTGTCAGTTGCTTTGTTTCCAAATGTTTTCTCCCATTCTGAGAGTTATCTTTCCAACTTGTTTATAGTTTCCTTTGCTGTGCAAAAGGTTTTGTGTTTAATTACGTCTCATTTGTTTATTTTTGTTTTTATTTTCTTACTCTAGGAGGTGGGTCAGAAAGGATCTGCTGCAATTTATGTCAAAGAGTGTTCTGTTTATGTTTTCCTCTAAGAGTTTTATAGTTTCTGGTCTTACATTCTTTATTAGAGCTGATTTACAATATTGTGTTAGATTCTGCTGTAAGCAAAGTGAGTCAGTTTTATATATGCTCTGCGTACTCAGTAGCATCTGACTCTTCTGCTACCGCATGAACGCCTACCAGGCTCCCCTGTCCATGAAATTTCCCAGGTAAGAATACTGGTGTGGGTTGCCATTTCCTTCTCCAGGGGATCTTCCTGACCCAGGGATTGAACCCATGTCTTCGGCATTACAAGCAGATTCTTTACCACTAAGCCACCAGGGAAGCCCTTTGTACCGGCAGCACACTGTTTATTGTAGCTTTGTAGCACAATCTGAAGTCAGGGAGCCTGATTCTTCCAGTTCCATTTTTCTTTTTTAAGATTTCTTTGGCTATTTGGGGTCTTGTTTCCATACAAATTGTAACATTTTTTTTCTAGTTCTGTGAAAAATGCTATTGGTATTTTGATAGAGATTGCATTGAATCTGAAGATTGCTTTGGGTAGTATAGTCAATTGCACAATATTGCTTCTTCCAATCCAAGAAAAAGGTATATCTCTCTTTGTGTCATCTTTAATGTCTTTTATCAATATCTTACAGTTTTCTGCATGCAGCTCTTTTGCCTTCTTAAGTAGGTTTATTCCTAGGTATTTATTTATTCTTTCTGATGCAATGGTAAATGTGATTGTTTCCTTAATTTCTATTTCTCACCTTTCTTTGTTAGTGTATAAGACTGCAAGAGATTTCTGTGTGCTAATTTGGCATCCTGCAAGTTTACCAAATTCATTGATGAGCTCTAGTAGTTTTCTGGTAGCAACTTTGGAATTTTCTATGCATAGTATCATGTCATCTGCAAACAGTGACAGTTTTATGTCTTTTCCAATTTGGATTCATTTATTTTTTTTCTTCACTGACTGTCATGGCTAAGATTTCCAAATCTATGTTGAATGAAAGTGGGGAGAGTGGACATCCTTACCTTCTTCATGATGTTAGAGGAAATACTTAGTTTTTCACCATAGAGAAAGATGTTTGCTGTGTTTGTTGTATATGGCCTTTATTATGTTGAGGTACCTTTCCCCTGTGCCCACTTTCTGGGGAGGTTTTTTTTTTTATCATAAATGAGTGTTGAATTTTGTCAAAAGATTTTTCTACGTCTATTGAGATGATTACATGGTTTCTGTTCTTAAATCTGTTAATGTAGTGTATCACAGTGACTGCTTTGTGGATACTGAAAAACCACTGGCATCACTGGGATAAATCCCTTTTGATCATGGTGTATGATCCTTTTAATGTATTGTTGGATTCAGTTTGCTAGTGTTTTGCTGAGAATTTTTGCATCTATGTTCATCAGTGATACTGGCCTGTAATTTCCTTTTTTATTCTATCTTTGAATGGTTTTGGTATCAGGGTGATTGTGTCCTTATAGAAGGTGCTTGGGACTGTTCCTTCCTATGTAGTTTTTTTTTTTTTTTTTGAATAGTTTAAGAAGAATAGGTGTTAACTCTTCTGTAAATGTTAGATAGAATTTGCCTCTGAAGCCATCTTGCCTTGGACTTTTGTTTATTAGAAGTTTTTTAATCACAGTTTTAATTTCAGTACTTGTGATTTGTCTGTTCATATTTTCTATGTCTTCCTAGTCCAGGTTGGAAGGCTGTACTTTTCTAAGAATTTGTCCATTTCTTCTAACTTTTCCATTTTATTGGTGTAAAGCTGTTTGTAGTCTCTTGTGATCCTTTGTATTTCTATGGTATCAGTTATAAGTTCTCCTTTTTTCATTTCTAATTTTGTTGATTTGAGTTCTATCCCTTCTTTTATGAATCTCCCTAAAGGTTTATCAGTTTTATTTTCTGAAAGAAGCAGCTTTTAGTTTCATTGATTTTTGCTATTGTTTTCATCATCTCTTTTTCAATAAATTCTGCTCTAGGCATTATGCCTTCTTTCCTTCCTCTAACTTTAGGTTTGTTTGTTCTTCTTTCTGGGGTTACTTTCGGTGTAATGTCAGGTTCTTTATTTCAAATTTTTATTTCCTGAGGTAAAATCTTATTGCCATAAACCTCCCTCTTAGAATTGTTTCTGCTCCTTCCCATAGGTTTTGGATTGTCTGTTTTCATTTGTCTCTAGTATGTTTTTATTTCCTCATTGATCCATTGGTTGTTTAGTAAGGTATTGTTTACTTTTCAGGTGTTTTTGTCTTTTACAGTTATATTCATATAATTTATTTTTAATCTCATAACCTTGTTGTCAGAAAAGATGCTTGACATGATTTCAATTTTTTTAAATTTACCAAGGCTTTCTTTGTGGCACAGAATGTGATCTGTCCTGGAGAATACTGCATGTGCACCTAAAAAGAATGTGTGTTCTGCTGCTTTTGGATGAAATACTCATATTATCAATGAACTACATCTGGTCTAATGTGTCATTTAAGGCCTATGTTTTCTTATTGATATTCTGTCTGGATGATCTATCAATTGATGCAAGTGGGGTTTATATCATAATTATTGTGTTACTGTCAATTTCTGTCTGTTAACATTTATCTTCTATAGCGAGGTACTCCCATGTTGGGTGCCTAAATATTTATAATTGATCATAGGTACTGTCATTCTTGGTCTCTTGTAATAGTCTCTATTTTAAAGTCTTTTTTGTCTGATATAAGTATTGCTACTCCAGCTTTCTTTTGATTTTCATTTGCATGGAATTTTCCATCCCCTCATTTTCAGTCTATATGTGTCCCAATTTCTCAAGTGTGTCTCTTGTAGACAACCTATATAGGCATCTTGTTTTTGTATCCATTCAGCTAGTCTGTCTTGGCTGGAGCATTTAACCCATTTATAGTCATGTCAGACTCTTTGCAACCCTATGGATTGTAGCCTGCCAGGCTCCTCTCTTTGTGGGATCCTCCTGGCAAGAATACTGGAGTGGGTTGCCATTATCTTCTCTAAGGGATCTTCCCATCCCAGGGATTGAAACCAAGTCTCTTACGTCTCCTGCATTGGCAGGCAGGTTCTTTACCAGTAGTGCCACCTGGGAAGCCCCATTAATATGGTATTCTTATTACCATTTTGTTAATTGTTTTGACTTTATTTTTATACATCTTTTCTTCCTTTCCTCTTCTGTTCTCTTTGATTTGATGATCATCTTTGGTGTTGTGTTTGGATTCCATTTTCTGTGTGTGTGTGTATCAATTATAGATTTGATTTGAGGTTGGCATGGTATTTTGATATAGCAGTCTGTGTGTATACTTGATTAAACTGGTGATCTCTTAATTTCAAATATCCTGCATTTGTACTCTCCTCCTCCCACAATTACTGACTTAGGTATCATATATGTGTGAGAAGTATTTCCTACCTTTATTATATGTTTGCCTTATTTGTGAGCTTTCCCATTTTGTAATTTTGTTCCTAGTTTTGGCCTTTTCTTTTCCACCTAGAAAAGTTCCTTTAGCATCTATTGTAAAGCTGGTTTGGTGATGCTGAATTCTTTTAGCTTTTGCTTGTCGGTAAAGCTTTGGTTTCTCCATCAAATCTGAATGAGAGCCTTTCTGGGTATTCTTGATTGTAGGGTTTAACTTTGCATCACTTAAAATATATCGCACCACTCCCTTCTGGCCTGCAGTGTTTCTGCTGAGAAATCAGCTGTTTGTTAGTACTATTATATAGAACCCCTTTTATATAATGTCTTGGTTTCCCATTGTTGCTTTTAATATTTACCCGCCTCCTGAGGAGACCCTCCAAAACCAGCAGGTAGGTCTGGCCCCGGCTCCTATGAAGTCACTGCTTTTGCCTTGGGTCTGATGCACATGAGACCTTGTGTGCACCCACCAGCAATGGTGTCCTTGTTTCTTCCAGTTCTTTGGATCTCCTGCACTCAATCCCTGCTGGCCTTCAAAGTCAAATGCTCTGGGGCCTCTTCTTTCTGATGCTAGACCCTCAGGCTGGGAAACCTGACATCAGCTCAGAAGTCTCACTCCTGTGGGAGAACTTCGGTGATATAATTGTTCTCCAGTTTGTGGGTTGCTCACCTAGGGGTTACGGTATTTAATTATATTGCAAGTGCCCCCTTTATCCTATCTCACTGTGGTTTCTTCTTTGTCTTTGGATATAGAATATCTTTTTTGGTAGGGTCCTGGCTGTTTCATCAGTGGTTGTTTAGCAGTTAGTTGTGATTTTGGTGTGCTCCTGAGAGGATGTGAGCTCAGGGTCCTTCTTCTCTGCCATCTTGTCCCAGGATATGCAATTATTTTCAAATGACAGTAATACTGTTGGATGAAGTTCATTTGAAATAATCTGCTATCTTATTAAGCAATCAAGTACATTATAATTATCAAAACTCAAGCTCTGCATTTTCAGCTAATAAATATTCAATTCTAATTTTACTTTTTTCTACTATGGCAATCTTTGTATACTCATCCAGAACAAAAGGAATTTTTATACTAAGATACCATGACCAATATCTGAGAGTAATTCTGATATTAATGTTTAATGTACACGTTTATTCCAGCAAGAAGATTCTTTTATCAATGTTTTCAGATGATGTAGGTCAGTGTTTACGTACCTGTCCTGTGTGCTCCGTTTCATCTTTGTTTATGAGATACATCAGAAAAAACCTACAGATACAGAGAGAGTAATCAGAAATGGATTGTATGGAAATAGCATAAACAGATACCTCTGATCTTGCTATGGGCTATGGCAGAGCATAGAAATGTGTCAAACATGCAGGGCAAAATAGAAACAAGAAAGCAAGGTGAAAAGACAGCCTTCTGAATGGGAGAAAATAATAGCAAATGAAGCAACTGACAAACAACTAATCTCAAAAATATACAAGCAACTTACGCAGCTCAATTCCAGAAAAATAAACGACCCAATCAAAAAATGGGCCAAAGAACTAAATAGACATTTCTCCAAAGAAGACATACAGATGGCTAACAAACACATGAAAAGATGCTCAACATCACTCATTATCAGAGAAATGCAAATCAAAACTACAATGAGGTACCACTTCACACCAGTCAGAGTGTCTGCAATCCAAAAATCTGCAAGCAATAAATGCCGGAGAGGGTGTGGAGAAAAGGGAACCCTCCTACACTGTTGGTGGGAATGCAAACTACTACAGCCACTATGGAGAACAGTGTGGAGATTCCTTTAAAAATTGCAAATAGAACTACCTTATGACCCAGCAATCCCACTGCTGGGCATACACACCGAGGAAACCAGAACTGAAAGAGACACATGTACCCCAATGTTCATCGCAGCACTGTTTATAATAGCCAGGACATGGAAACAACCTAGATGTCCATCAGCAGATGAACGGATAAGAAAGCTGTGGTACATATACACAATGGAGTATTACTCAGCCGTTAAAAAGAATTCATTTGAATCAGTTCTGATGAGATGGATGAAACTGGAGCCGATTATACAGAGTGAAGTAAGCCAGAAAGAAAAACACCAATACAGTATACTAACACATATATATGGAATTTAGAAAGATGGTAATGACGACCCTGTATGCAAGACAGGAAAAAAGACACAGATGTGTATAACGGACTTTTAGACTCAGAGGGAGAGGATGGGATGATTTGGGAGAATGGCATTCTAACATGTATACTATCATGTAAGAATTGAATCACCAGTCTATGTCTGACGCAGGATACAGCATGCTTGGGGCTGGTGCATGGGGATGACCCACAGAGATGTTATGGGGAGGGAGGTAGGAGGGGGGTTCATGTTTGGGAACGCATGTAAGAATTAAAGATTTTAAAATTAAAAAAATAAAAAAACTAAAAAAAAAGAAAAGAAAAGAAATGCTGTGGGGACCAAGAGCTTACCTCCTTTTAAAATATTTTTTCAAAAGAGCTAAAATGTATGCACCGGTCAAGTTATACTTCTTGGGAGCTGCTTTATGCCAGGTTTAGTGCCAGACCCTGCCTGCAACTATATCCTATTTATTCACTTATGGGGCAGGAACTGCAATCCTCATTTGGAAAATCAAGAATTAAAAAGGTTAAATAACTTCTAATATCACATACTTTTGAATCCCAAAGCCCACTTCAATGCTATTCTGTATCTCTTCTTTTAGATATTAAAATCAGGTTAGAAACAGATTAAGAATTAATATTGTACCAAAGTACAGTTTCTGGCTAGTCTTGAGTAATAGCTAGATTTCTATTTATTTAAAAAATGTCACTTTTATCTGTGTTTTCCAATAGTGCCTAAAGCACTCTGTATTTTCTCAGGAAAGAAAAATGAAGATTCACATATCTCTAGGGAGCAGATGGAACATTCCTGTTCGAAATAGGAAACACAGACAAAGCTCTCTGAGAGGCTTGGTACACACTCTGCTCATCCTTTACATCTTTTCATTTCATGATCTAGAAGGTATCATTCATATGGAGCATTGCAACTTCATTTCCTAAGTTAACCTACTCTTGAGGAAAAAGAACCACTAGCTGTGGGTGTTTCCCTCAGGGCGGCTTATAAGAAACCTGAGGCCGGTGATAATGAGAGGGGTTCTCTCTCCAGTTTCTCCAGCATGCTGAGTTGAGGGATGCCTGGGTATCGGGAGAGGCAAGGGAATGAGTCAGGAATACTCACAGATAATTGGCCAAGTTGTGTTCCTGTAAAGTGTGGGTTTCAAAGCCATGTGGCACGGTGTCAAAGTAATCATTGCCTATCCCACAGATGAAGCACTTGGTCTAGAAGACAAAGGCAAATATTCAAAGGTCAGAGTTGAGAAAGGAAAACATAACTCACCACTTGGGGGCAATTACTTGATTTACTCAGTCTACATAAAAGATCATCCCAGAAGGCTGCACCAAGTATTTGAATACCAGTTTAACCGCTGCCACAACTATATCTTATTGTGGAGTTTCGGTGACAAAGGAACCAGCAGCAAGAAGCAACAGAGGCAGAAAGGGTACAGGGTGATGATGGCTGAAAAGCAATGTCGTCTTTTTTTCTCCAGGCTGAGCGAGCACACCCAGGCTTGGTGATCACTCTTGTTTATGACACTGGCTCAAGTTTATGTCACTGGCTCTAGCTAGGCATGACTAACTGTGTCCTCAGTGGAAACCACAAACTTGGTACCTATCCTAGCCATGTCTGATGACCAAGTTTGGTTTGGTGCCCCCCGCCCACCCAACTATGAGGTATAGTGGCAGATTCATGCTGTATGGCAAAACCAATACAGTATTGTAAAGTAAAATAATAATAATAAAAAAAGAATCAACAATTCAGAGAAGGTCGACCACGTGCCAGGTACACAATTAACCAGTGGCCATGTGTTGGGGTGACAATCTACTCTAGAAATAGGATATGCCTTCTCTCCCTGCTTCGCTCCTGTCCCATCCCTCTCTTCACTTGCTAGGTCTGCCATCTGCAGGCCCAAAACCCAGGGAGAAGCAGGCTTTCCATTTTACCATTAGCACTGCCTATGTATCAACTCAAATGAGTTCAATAACTATTGTCCTCATGCAGCTCCAGATGCCCATCATCCCTGCAAATTAGAAGCTATTTTGTACCACTAGAGGCATGTTTATGATGCCCTGGATGCTAGAGCCTAGAATCAAGATTATTAAGATATTTTATAATTCTCTTTGCCTTACTGATCAACAGCTGCTGATGACAGAAAGGCTCCATTAAGCGGTCCAGTCTTGGACACAATTCAATGTTTCTTATATAAATAGGTTCACGCTTAACAGATTTCTCCAGGAACCTGCCCTTTGTTACCTCCCTTGGTCACTCTATGTTCAACTGAGCCAACATGCTTCTTTCTAGAGGCTCATGCCGGAACCTTGGTATCATTTCTGCTTGCTTCAAACTTCATCCTCTGCATATGGCCAATCACCAAGTTCTTTCCATGCCAGCTCCAAAGTACTCCTTGAGTCCATCTGGTTCCGGCCTCCTCAGCGGCACTTCTTTAGCAAGAGCCTCATCATCTCCTACCTAGAAAATGCTAACAGCTGCTTCCCTGTTCCTGGTCATGCCTTCATACCCATTTTAATTGATATATTTTTTTAAATTGTAAATCTGATCATGTCACTGCCCTGCTTAAAACCCTTTTCTTGTTTCCTAGCTTGTAAGTTATACTGTAAATTTCTCAAATGCATTTTTAGGCTCTTAATTAGTTGGCCTTCCTTTCCAGTCCTATTATTAGAATGTAATACTTCATCCTGCACCAATTATGCTTCCAAGGGAAAAATCTGCATATCAAATTCCTGAAAACCAGAGTCTTGGTATATAGAACCTCAGGCAGTGACATTCTCACAGAATCCAATGGGCATAGTGGGGGTGAGAAGGTTCCCTAAACTATCCTGTGCGTTCTCTCTCTCACATCCACACCTCTGCAATCTTCAGGCCTCAGTTTGTGCATCTCTTCTTTTAAGAACTTCCCTGATCATCCAAGATGAAATGAGACACAAGCCTCAAGGACCCCAGTACTCAGGGTTTCCTCCTGTAAGTGCTCACCGCACTGCTCTGTGATTGCCTGGTTACTAATCTGTCAGTGAATCCGTCATTTAGAATGGATGGTCTTCCCACTCCTGGAGGGGTGGATGGTGCCATATTACTGTCTGTATGTACCTGGAGCCCACCACCTTGCTCAACTATACTTATTGCCTGAACCAAAAGCAGGCCAATGAAGTTACACATTGTTCATGTTCTTCCCCCTTCCTCCCACTGCCATAATTCTTTGATGAAAGCTGTGAAGACAGAGTGTCCACAACAAAAACGTAGAGGGAGAAACAGACTTACCTCCATGTCTTCTTTGACCTGTTCCTGTTGGTCTCTTAGTTCCCCAAAAGCATCGATGATTAAACCTAGTGTTAAATAAAGACAGGATTTAATCTTTAGCAACCAGAAAATGATAATGAAATTCACAGCCCTTTGGCTAATCCTCCTAAGGGATGGGACCATGTACAGCTACACTGGGAAATGTATACACTGGATACTCCTATGAAGGCAGTAGCGATATCTCCTTGGGGTAGGGGGTAGAAACACACGCAGTTACCAGGCCACACACTATCCAAAAAGGGGTTTAAAAATGAAGCAACAGAGCAGGGAAAACTGGTTACCTTGGCATCAATAAATGTTCATGCTAAGAAAGAGCAATTGAGATTTATGGTTGTAAAGTACAGAAAATGCCACCAATAAGTTTTCAAGTGCTAATGTGCAAATCAAACATGCTTATATTCATTGTGAGGAATTTGCCCCAAATCTTTTTTTTTCCCCCACAAATTCCTTATCAATAAACTTCCCGTAATGTTATTAACTGCGGCAATCAGCCAACTAACGGCTTCTTTCTGCTCTGTCCCCTTTTCTCCTGTGACTTGCCTGACTGTACACTGTCTTCCAAGTGTTTTATGACTTTCCCTTCTTATAAAACACATTGTTGTTGCACTCAAGAAAGACATAAAGGGGAAGGTCATGAATCCTTTAAATGTGTTCCTGTGCTTTACTGAAAAAAAAAAAAAAAGGTACCATTTTTGCCTGTGGAATTTACAGGATAATGTGTCATTTATAGACATTTACTTCAAGGTAGGAAATATGTAAGCAGAAAAAGACAACATAAGTGATTTATCTAAGGGGGAAAAAAAGTTACCTTGGAATAAAAGGAGGGGAGAAAAACCACCCACTCCAAGTTACCTTGGGGTGAAAGAAGAAATGAGTGGGCCAACATGGTGCTGTGGTGCCATGTGAGGGGTTGGTTTCCAGCCCTGTGGGTTTGGATTCCAGCCCTGACACTTTGCAGCTGTGCACTTCAGCTGAATTACTTGACTTACTATGGCTCAGTTTCTTCAAAGGTGAAGAACAATACTCTGTTCATAGGGCACATGGAACAGACATCATTTTTAAAGAAATATTTTCTATAATCCATGGCTTAGAGCTTTATGTAATTTCCATGTGATAGACCCAAAGATGTTAAATGGCTCGCCCACCGTTAGTTGTAAAGGATGTCAGTGGCAGGGCTGGAACTCAGACCCGGGAAAGTGCTCTTTCCATTATGTTATTTGAAAGGAGTTCAAAGAAACCTGTATTCATCTCTTCCCCCACCCCTAGACCAAGGTCCACTACTCTTTGTTTTTCCTTCTACAGATTTCCAGTGAAGAAACACTGAAAGGAAAAGTTCTATTTGGCTTTTCCAGGAAACACTTGACAGTCTGACCCCATCTGTAATGTCAGCTTCAACAACAAGTAAGTCAGATCCTGGATCTTCTTGACCTTCAGTGGGCTTACCTTGTATTATGGCCAAGAGAATGACAATCACAAAAAAGAAGAAGGTGATGTCAAAGATGATTCGATATATCTCATACTCATCACCTGCCGGATCTTCAATTTCATCACCGATACCCCCTCCGGCACGTACTCCAACATACATGTGGAACATATAGCACTGGAAAAGAAAGGAATGGTATCACCTCCTGGAGGATCATTGCCCATTTTTATACTCAACACACCTAAGGTTCTCTCTAGCTCCTAATCTTCACTCTGGAAATGATGAGAATCTTTGCTTTCTACATCATCTCTTTTTGTGTCAATACTTGTAATTGTCATGCAAACACTTGACTCTGCTGTCTTTCAAACAAAACTCTGTACTGCATTCTCTGCTTAGCACCTGCTGACACACTTGGCAGGAAATGCATCTGGCATTAAGATCATACTAGGGGGCACAGAACTATATTTAATTGCATTGTTCAATTTTTTT
Organism: Ovis canadensis; assembly: GCF_042477335.2. Taxonomy (NCBI): domain Eukaryota; kingdom Metazoa; phylum Chordata; class Mammalia; order Artiodactyla; family Bovidae; genus Ovis; species Ovis canadensis. The sequence goes on along the minus strand of NC_091269.1, from coordinate 28,209,962 downwards.
TTTGAGCATAACAGACAAAGGAATGGGGAAGTAAAAGTCCAATGTATAACTGGATAGAATGTTGGAAATAAAGCAAGGAAAAAAATCAGACTTAACACTTATCATCCCCTCATCTCTCATATGTGGAATATAATGCAAAAAGGTTTTTAACTTTAATTTCTAGAATAAGGAAAAATGAGAGAGGCAGGCAAGAAATAGCAGCTCATCATTAACATGCTGAAATTTTAAAGTAACCAATAATATGTACTGCTGCAAATGTCCACTGCCGAAAAAAGGGTGCAGTAAAATGCTTTGGGGTGGGGTTTCTCAGCCTCATCACTATTAACATTTCAGACCAGATAATTCTTGGTTGTGGGGCTCCCCCCTCATATTTCTGGTCATTCCTTCTCAGACCAGTCGGCCACTTCTTCTTCATCTCCCTATCTCTTCATAAACTAATCCCCAGGATTGGGTTCTCTGACTTTTTTTTTTCTTTTAGGACATTCCCTTAGGAAACTTTTCTAGTTTCATACTTAAGCATCATCTGTGGTAATTATAAAATCTTTCTGTTTACACCCCAGGTCTCTTTCCTGAATCCCAGACTCGTATCTCCAACTTATTTTTCATTTGCTGTTTTATGACCTCATTTTATTATAATTAGTCCCATTATAAGAAGAATTTCTTGGGTTGCTTCTTTGTCATCTTGCATGAGCCCTCAGTTGTACCCAACTCTTTGTGGCCCTGGGGACTGTAGCCCACCAGGCTCCACTACCATGGGATTTCTCAGGCAAGAGTACTGGAGTGGGTTGCCATTTCCTTCTCCAGGGGATCTTCCTGAGCCAGGGATCAAACCCACGTTTCTTGCATTTCCTGCACTGGCAGGCAGATTCCTCTATCATCAGTGCCTAAACAATGTTCAGCATGTGATAGGCCCTTAAAACTCACTTGGGATGACTGAAGAGTGAAAAACTATGACTAGTCAGTTGTTTCCTGGAGAACAGCTCAGATATACCTCAAATTCTCAAGTAGTTTTACAGAGCACCAAATTCAAGCAAAGATTACAAGATAACACCAAAATGCTCATACAGACAGCCTGTGAGACCAGTGGTGTCTAAACTTAATTCCACATCCACATCTCCCAGAGGCTTAAACATTCTGAATTCCTAGTATCACCTACTGAATTAGTCTCTGGAAGTAAGATTTGAAGACACTTTAAAAAAGCCTTTGGGGAGATGCTCCAAGAGGCTCCTCAGTGTGGGTGAATGTGCCCTGGATGTGAGAAACAGGCCCAGGCCATCTTGGCTGTGTGTTCAGATGTACATGTATTTCTTCTAAGCTGAACAAAGTTGTTTTGGAACTATCAAGTACCTCAAAGAAATGTACTGCACTGAATAATTGTCAATCATGCATAAAAAGAAAGAACTGTTTTTTGGTGCAGCAAAGGAAAGGCCTGCAAAAACAACCGTTCTCCAGATTCCGAGTGTCCTGTCCGTTGTTCATTTTGGTTAAACTGTCAAGAGCTCTCCTGTTGTTCAGTAGCTCAGCTGTGTCTGACTCTTTGTGACCCCATGGACTGCAGCACACCAGGCTTCCCTGTTGTTCAACTCCTAGAGCTTGCTCAAACTCAGAACTCAAGTCTATATTGATGTAAGAACACACACAATTTGCATTCTTGATGGTAGTGGTCCTGTATATAATGAATAGATAACTGAAAATCTGGATCACCCAGAGAGAGAAGAAGGAAGCTTCTTCAATGATTTTTGAAATCTACATGACAAATTTTAACCTTCTTTAAAAAGGATGTTCAATGCCTTTTTGGAATAAGGCAGTATTTTCCACAGTCAAGTTGCTTGCCTGGCCAAATCCACCAACAGGGATGTTATTAAAGAAAGTCCTCATTGGACTGTAGGTTTTAGAACACAAAATAACGGACCCCTGGTCAGTTAGTACAAGAGCACTGATATGGTTGTCAAGACAAGGAACTGTAATTAAGTGGGGGAGACAGAGCAAGACGGCAGAGGAGTAGGTGGATGTGGAGTACATCTATCTCCACGGATACCAGGAATACACCTTCAGACACAGAAGTGCATGCAGAACACCAGCTGAGAGCAGAGGAGGAGTATCTGACCAGTGGAAAAGAATATATAGAGCCATGCAAAACTCAGTAGGATGAAGGAACTAGGGGGGAAAACAGGAGTGTTAGTAGGATTGGACCTGCCCTCAGCGGGTGGGGGAACTGAAGCAGGGGTCCAATCCCCATATCAGGGCAACTGTCTGAGTCAGAGGAGAAACATTTAAGGCTGAGAGTGAAACAACTAATCTGTGGCAGCCTAAATGGAATGAGACTCACACAGTCCTTGCTGCAGCCATACATACCCTGGACAGGAACACTGGTCCCCTGGAAGGTGCGGAGGCTGGGAGGTGGAGTTTAGAGATTCTGGAGCAACCCCAGTGTTAGGGCTGCTGTTGACTGCAGAGAGATGGATGGAGGGGATGTGAAGGAGGAGACTGTGGTAGGAAATGCCGGTGGAGGAAAGCCAGGCAGCCATGGAAGCAAGGGGATACTGCTGAGTCATGCATAGGGGTGGAACTGTCACCATAGCCTCTCTCTCCCCACAGGCCAGCACCAGCAGCTGAACAATAGAGAGGCTGGCCCATCCGTTGCCTGATGCACTGAACTACAGAGCAGGACCCCACCCAGGGTGCCCCTTTAAGTGCCTGATGCTCCATTCTAGAGAGCAGGACCCCAGCCGGGGGGCCTCCCTCTATATGCTGATGTGCCGAACAACAGAGAAGGACCCCAGGCAAGGGAGCCCGCTAAGCACCTGAATGGGCAGAGCTACAGAGATACTGGCCAAAGAGGCCTTCTGATTGCCAGCTACAGGAGGCTCAAAAAAGACTGATTGGATCATAACTCCTGCAGGGGAGGCAGTCCATGTCCCTGCACACTTGGTGCCCCCAGGGTCCCCACAAGCCAAGCAACTGCACCACCTCCACGCTCAACTCTCACTGGGGCAGAGCTGCCACAGGCAAAAAAAGTCTTGCCTCTAAGCTTGAAGGGTCACTTTGGTCATGTCTGACTCTGCAACCCTGTAGACTGTGGCCTGCCAGGCTTCTCTGTCAGGGAGGGGGCTTCTCCAGGCAAGACTACTGGAGCGTATTGGCCAATTCTGGTTGCCATACCCTTCTAGAGCACTATATTTCCTGCTGCCCTAGCTTCCAATCCTCCTGAGTACCTGGTGCTGCCAGAACCCCTGCAACTCAAGCAGCTGTACCACCTCCACACCTGGCCCTCACAGGGCTAAACCCATGTCCTCCAGGGCAGCCTCAGGAGCAAAGCCCAGTGGATGACTCACATGTAGAGTTAAAAATAAAACCACAATTGAAACCCAGGGGCAGTGTGGCTAAGGAAGAAGACCCAAAACCTTCCCATCAGCTGCACAAGCTGCAGATTAAATCCGCAAGATCAACTAGGCAGACTCTGTGTCCATGGAATATATAAAAGGCCATTGAGAGCTCCCACAGAAGAAAACACACTAGTTCTGATAGCTGTGGACATTGGAGGCAAGAATACACAAGAGTAGGACCAGATAAGAATCTGAGCTGCCCCCACAGCAGGTGCAGAGATCAGCACAGTATGGGATGGCATCCTAGGGAGGTGAGGTGGACTGTGACTCCCAGTGAGGTCAAGGTCTCTGACAACAGTGACTCAAGTAAAACATTTATTATTCTAAGTTTTTTATTTGTTCTGTGGATTCTTTTGGATTTTTTTTTTCATTTCTTATTTTCCTTTTGTCCCCCATATGTTGTAGTTGTCGATTTTATTGGCACTAAGAAATCCAATTAAGCTTTTTGAGCTTTTATTTTCTCAGTCACTTTTTTATTGTTGTTATAAACCTCTGCCTCTATGTTGGGCTTCTGCAGTTCTGTGGAGTTTTCCTGTTTTTTTTTTTTAAGTTTTTAAACCTATTATTTTTCTCTACATTTATTCCTTGTTTGCTTTTCCTACTATTCTTTTCCCCCTGCGGTTCATCTTTAACATATATAAATCTTCTTTTTCTACCTCTATTTAACTTTGCATTTCTATTCTTTCTTTCCTTTCTTGCCTATCCTCTTAACATATTTGTTAGTTCTCTTTTTATTGCTTTATTTCCCATTTAGCACCATGCTTTAGTTTTCCAGTTTGTGCTTTAGTTCTTAACTGGTAAATATAATTTTTTATATCCATTGTTTGCTGGGTCAATCTACTGTACTTTATTTTTGTTGTACTATTTTGACTTTGCTCATGGGTGCATATGTATATATTCCATTATTTTAAATATTATTTGCCTGATTTTGTAACTGCCATTTGTCTGGGGTTCACCTTTGGTTTCTCAAATTGGATATTTGTTTTAATCTCACTAAATGCCATAACAAACCACTTGTGGAATCTTGTTCCTGACCGGAGATCAAGCCTTGAGCATTTGCAGTGGGAGTACTGACTCCAACACCCTAGACTGCCAGAGAACTAACCCCAGGGAGCATCAGATAGTGAGAACTCACACAAAGGAAACCACGTGAATACAGGACCTGGCATCACCCAACCACCAGTAGCACCCTGTGCAGGATGCCTCATGTAAACAACAAACAAAAATACAAACTCAATCATCAGCAGACAGGATTACCACCTCACTCGGCCTTTCCCATCAGAGGAAAAACAAACAAATAAACAAAAAATCACCAAAAATCTCACCCTATATGAAGCTTACACAAACCACTGGATCAACCTTAGGAGGGCAGAAACCAAAAGGAAGAAAGAATTCAACCTTCTTCAAGGAAACAATTCAACTTTCCTTGAAGTCTGGAAAAGTAGACCTCAAACAAAATTAGTTAAAAAAAAAAATGAAAAGGCAGAGAAATACTACACAAATGAAGTAACAAACTAGAAACACATAAGTCCAAATAAATGACGAGGAAATAGGCAAACTACCTGAAAAAGAATTCAGAATAATGATAGTAAAGATGATCAAAAACCTTGAAAACAAAATGGAGAAATGCAAGACTTAATCAACAAAGATCTAGAAGAATTAAAGAATAAACATAAAGAGAAAAACAACACAATTACTGAAATTAAAAATATTCTAGAAAGAATAAATAGCAGAATATCTGAAACAGAAGAATGAATCAGTTAGCTAGAAGATAACATGGAGGAAATAACTTATGGAGGAAATAACTTTTGAAGAGCAGAATAAAGTAAAAATAAAAGAACTGAGGACAGTCTCAGAGACCTCTGCTGTTGCTGCTGCTAAGTCGCTTCAGTCATGTCCAACTCTGTGCGACCCCATAGATGGCAGCCCACTAGGCTCACCCGTCCCTGAGATTCTTCAGGCAAGAACACTGGAGTGGGTTGCCATTTCCTTCTCCAATGCAAGAAACTGAAAAGTGAAAGTGAAGTCGCTCAGTCGTGTCCAACTCTTTGCGACCCCATGGACTGTAGCCTACCAGGCTCCTCTGTCCATGGGATTTTCCAGGCAAGAGTACTGGAGTGGGTTGCCATTGCCTTCTACCAGAGACCTCTGGGACCATATCAAATGTACCAACATTCGAATTATAGGGGTCCCAGAAGAAAAGCAATGGCAACCCACTCCAGTACTCTTGCCTGGAAAATCCCATGTACAAAGGAGCCTGGTAGACTGCAGTCTATGGGGTGGCTAGGACTTGGACACGACTGAGCGACTTCACTTGCACTTTTCACTATCATGCATTGGAGAAGGAAATGGCAACTCACTCCAGTGTTCTTGCCTGGAGAATCTCAGGGACGGGGGAGCCTGGTGGGCTGCCGTCAATGGGGTCGCACAGAGTCGGACATGACTGAAGCGACTTAGCAGCAGCAGCAGAAGAAGAAGAGAAAAAGAAAGGGTATGAGAAAATTTTTGAAGAGATTATAGTTGAAACTTTCCCCAACATGGAAAAGGAAATAGTCAATCAAGTCCAAGAGGCACAAAGAGTCCCATACAGGATAAACCCAAGGAGAAACACACCAAGACACATACAAATCAAACTAACAAATACTAAACACAAAGAAAGAATATTAAAAGTGGCAAGGGAGAAGCAACAAGTAACATACAAGGGAAACCCCATATGCTTAACAGCTAATCTTTCAGCAGAAACTCTGCAAGCCAGAAGGGAATGGCAGGATGTATTTAAAGTATTGAAAGGGAAAAATCTACAGCCAAGATTACTGTCCCTGGCAAGGATCTCATTCAAAATTGATGCAGAAATAAAAAGCTTTTCAGACAAGCAAAAGTTAAGAGAATTCAGTACCACAAAACCAGCTTTACAACAAATGTTAAAGGGACTTATATAGTCAAGAAATACAAGAGAAGAAAAAAAGATCTACAAAATCAACCCCAAACAATTAAGAAAATGGCAATAGGAACAAGTATATCAATAATTACTTTAAATGTAAGTGGACTAAATGCTCCAACCAAAATACACAGACTGGCTGGATAGATAGAAAATCAGGGCCCACATAAATGCTGCTTACAAGAAGCCCACTTCAGACCTAAACACACATATAGAGTGAAAGAGGATGGAAAAACATATTCCCTGCAAATGGGAAGCAAAAGAAAGCTGGAGCATCAATCCTCATATCAGACAAAACAGACCTTAAAATAAAGAAGATTATAAGAGATAAGGAAGGACACTACATAATGATCAAGCGATCAATCCAAGAGGAAGACATAACAATTGTAAATATCTATGCACCTCAATACATAATAGAAGCACCTCAATACATAAGACAAACATTAACAGACATAAAAGGAGAACTGACAGTAACACAATAACAGTAGGAGACATTAACACCCCACTCACACCAATGGACAGATCATCAAAACAAAATTAATATGGAAACACAAGTCTTGAATGATACATTAGATGAGATGGATCTCAGTGATATCTTCAGGACATTCCATCCAAATGCAGAAGCATACACCTTCTTCTCAAGTGCACATAGAACATTCTCCAGGATAGACCACATCTTGGGTCACAAATCAAACCTCAGTAAATTTAAGAAAACTGAAATACTATCAAGCATTTTCTCTGACTACAACGCTATGAGACTAGATATCAATTACAAGAAAAAACTGTAAGAAACACAAACACATGGAGATTAAGCAATGCATTTCTAAATAACCAAGAGGTTACTGAAGAAATCAAAAGGAAAATCAGAAAGTTTCTAGAAACAAATGACAATGAAAACATGACAACTCAAAACCTATGGGATGCAGCAAAAGTAGTTTTAAGAGGAAAGTTTATAGCAATACAATCCTACCTCAAGAAACAAGAAAAACATCAGAGACAACCTAACTTTACACCTAAAACAACTGGAAGAAGAAGAAAAACCCAAAAGTTAGTAGAAGGAAAGAAATCATAAAGGTCTGAGCAGCCATAAATGAAAAAGAAATGAAAGAAACAATAGTAAAGACTAATAAAACTAAAAGCTTATTTTTTGAGAAGATAAAGAAAATTGACAAACCTTTAGCCAGACTCATCAAGAAAAAAAGAATCAAATTAACAGTTAGAAATGAAAAAGGAGAGGTTATAACAGACAATGCAGAAATACAAAGGATTATAAGAAACTATTATGAACAACTATATGACAATAAAATGTATAACCTGGAAGAAATGGACAGATTCTTAGAAAAGTTCAATTTCTAAGACTGAACCAGGAAGAAATAGAAATTATGAACACCCAATTATAAGCACTGAAATTGAAGGTGTGATAAAAAATCTCCCAAAAAACAAAAGCCCAGGATCAGATAGCTTCTCAGGAGAATTCTATCAAACATTCAGAGAAGAGCTAATGCCTATCCTTCTAAAACTCTTTCAAAAATTGAAGAAGAAGGAACACTTCCAAACTCATTCTACGAGGCCACCATCACCCTGATAACAAAACCAGACAAAGACAACACAAAAAAAAAGAAAACTACAGGCCAGCATCACTGATGAACGCAGATGCAAAAACCCTCAACAAAATTTTAGCAAACAGAATTCAGCAACACATCAAAAAGCTCATATACCATGTTCAAGTCTGGTTTATTCCAGGGATGCAAGGATTCTTCAATATAGACAAATCAATCAACGTGATAAAGCATATTAACAAATTGAAGGATAAAAACCATATGATAATCTCAACAGATGCCAAAAAAAGCCTTTGACAAAATTCAGCACCCATTTATGACTAAAACTCTTCAAAAAATGGGCATAGAAGGAACCTACCTCAACATAGTAATGGCCATATATGATGAGCCTACAGCAAACATTATTCTCAATGGTGAAAAACTGAAAGCATCCCTCCTAAGATTAGGAATGAGACAAGGGTATCCACTTTTATTGAATAATCCACTATTATTCAACATATTTCTGGAAATCCTAGCTACAGTAATCAGAAGATAAAGAAATAAAAGTACTCCAGATCAGAAAAGAAGTAAAGCTCTCACTATTTGCAGATGACATAATACTGTACATAGAAAACCCTAAAGATAGTATCAGAAAATTACTAGAACTAATCAGTGAATTTAGCAAAGTTGCAGGATACAAAATCAATACACAGGAATCACTTATATTTCTATATACTAACAATGAAAAATCATAAGGAAAAATGAAGGAATCAATCCCATTCACCACTGCAACTAAAAGAATTAAATATTTACAAATAAATTTACCCAAGGACACCAAAGAACTGTACACATCAAAGATGACATAAACAGATGGAAAGATATTCCATATTCCTGGGTAGGAAGAATCAATATTATGAAAATGACTATACTACCAAACCAAATCTACAGATTCAATGCAATCCCTTTCAAATTACCAATGGTATTTTTCACCGAACTAGAACAAAATATTTCACAATTCATATAGAAACACAAAAGACCCTGAACAGCCAAAGCAGCCCTGAGAAAGAAGAATGGAGCTGGAGGAATCGACCTTCTTGACTTCAGATTATACTACAAAGCTACAGTCATCAAGACAGTATGGTATTGGCACAAAAACAGAAATATAGACCAATGGAACAAGACAGAAAGCCCATAAATAAACCCATGCACCTATGGGTACCTTATTTTTGACAAAGGAGGCAAGAATATACAATGGGGCAAAGACAGCCTCTTCAATAAATGGTGCTGGGCAAACTGGACAGCTACATCTAAAAGAATGAAATTAGAACACTTCCTAACACCATACACAAAGATAAACTCAAAATGGATTAAAGACCTAAATGGAAGACCAGAAACTATAAAACTCTTGGAGGAAAACATAGGTAGAACACTCGAGGACATAAATCAAAGCAACCTCCTCTGTGACCCACCTCCTAGACTAATGGAAATAAAAACAAAAGTAAACAAGTGGGAGATGATTAAATTTAAAAGCTTTTTCACAGCAAAGGAAACTCTAAGCAAGGTGAAAAGACAACCCTCAGAATGGGAGAAAATAATAGCAAATGAAACAACTGACAAAGGATTAATTTCCAAAATATACATGCAGCTCATACAACTCAATACCAGAAAAGCAAACAACCCAATCAAAAAGTGGGAAAAAGACCTAAAAAGACATTTCTCCAAAGAAGATATACAGATGGTTAACAAACAGATGAAAAGATGCTCAACATTGCTCATTATTAGAGAAATGCAAATCCAAATTACAATGAGATATTACCTTACACCAGTCAGAATGACCATCATCAAAAAGTCTACAAACAATAAATGCTGGAGAGAGTGTGGAGAAGAGGAAACACTCTTGCACTGTTGGTGGGAATGTAAACTGATACAGCCCCTATGGAAGATGGTATGGAGATTCCTTAAAAAACTAGGGATAAAACCACCATATGACCCAGCAATCCCAATCCTAGGCATATACCCTGAGGAAACCAAAATTGAAAGAGACACATGTATCCCATTGTTCATTGCAGCACTATTTACAATAGCTGGAACATGGAAACAACCTAGATGTCCATCAACCAATGAACAGATAAAGAAGTTGTGGTACATATACACAATGGAACATTACTCAGCCATAAAAAGGAATGCATTTGCGTCAGTTCTAATGAAGTGGATGAACCTAGAACCTACTATACAGAGTGAAGTAAGTCAGAAAGAAAAAGATAAATATTGTGTTATAATGTGTATATACGGAATCTAGTAAAATGGTACTGAAGAACTTATTTACAGGGCAACAATGGAGAAACAGACATCGAGAACAGACTTATGGACATGGGGAGAGGGAAGGAGATGTATGGAAAGAGTAACATGGAAACTTACATTACCATATGTAAAATAGATAGCCAACAGGAATTTGCTGTATGGCTCATGAAACTCAGACAGAGGTCTGTATCAACCTAGAGGGGTGAGGTGGGGAGGGAGATGGGAGGAAGGTTGAAACGGGAGGAGATATATGTATACCTACGGCTGAATCATCTTGAGGTTTGACGGAAAACAGCAAAATTCTGTAAAGCAATTATCCTTCAATAAAAATTAATTTTAAAAAACCTTTGGATACTACATTAATTTCTTATAACTATTTGTCTAAAACAGTGCTTGAAACTGTTAACAGTGGATATGTGGGAAGAGAAAGTTTTATTTTCTCTTATATACTCTTACATACTATCGGAATTATTTTTACCATATGAATTTCTTGCCTTTATTGAGAAAAACTGGGGGCTATATGTTTTTCTCCAAGTCTGTCTTCACATGTGCTCAACTGTGGCCACATGAAACACAATTATTATTGCAGCTGCTCACTATTTACTTAATGAACTAGTACAGTCCTCCATTTCTGGCTTTTCCATCCTTGGGTTTGTTTGTAATGCATCCCTCCCCCTTGGGCTGGGGACTCAGTTTGGACAATCTACCTGCCTATCATCTGGCACTTCTCTGTGTCCAATTCTGGCCCTTTAACTTCTCACACTAATACCTATTGTGAGTCAACAGTGGATCAACTGCAGTTCCCCAGTCAGGTCCTAGAGTCCCAGCTCTCCAAGCCCTGCCTGTTGGACATGTATGTGACTAAGACTGAGAGGGTAACAGGCAGGAAGGCCAGGGGTCTCCAAATGGAGGAAATAGCCTGCAAGTGTCAGACATTTTTCTCTCTCTTAAGCGGCAGGAGGAAACTAGCGATATTTTTTCCTCCTCTATACAAATTTAAAAGGAGGTTTCTATTAAAATACCGTGTTGCCATAATGACACCTGGTTTCACCTGAAGTTAACTATTCTCAAACCTTGAGATAACCAATGCATTTTTCTTATGGAAATGTTTGTCTTAAGTTATGCTAATGTGCGATGCATTTACGCCAAACTCTGTCTTCAAGTCAATCGCTCAGAACCTACTTGACAAACCAGTATGTTATACTCAGATATTGTTTCCCTAATGTATGTAAACAAAACTATTTGTATGGTAATCTGTCCTTCTACAAGATTCAAGTTAATCATTTTATGGCCCAGGATGAATCATCTGGTGCCAAGATTATCCCAAAATACATCTTATGGGTGAGGGGCATGGTGCCATTCTGAATTTTAAGACATTCCTTTCTTTCATTAACAGACTGCTAGTGACTATATAACATCCAGCTGAAGACTAGCAGGGGGGTACTCTTTGTGCCCCCTTCTGATGCCTATGTCAGAAGCTTTCTCTATCTCCTTTATAGTTTAATAAAACTTTATTATACAAAAGCTCTAAGCAATCAAGCCTCGTCTCTGGCCCCAGATTGAATTCTCCTCCGGAGGCCAAGAATCCTGGGGCGTCTTTTCGTTCAACAACAACCTTTCAAGATCAGCTAATTCCTGCTGATGAAGATTTTGGATTACAATTTGGCTCCCCAAATAGAGTTTTTCTATGGGAAAAAGACTATCAGCTTGTTATCTGAACTCTTAATGAGTGGAATGTGAGTACCCTGACTCATATGTCTGACTCACAAGTCTGGTTAATGTGAGTCTGTCTTCAGGCGAATGATCCACTTTTACTTTCTAGATATTGAAGTTGAAAACAAGACCATGGGATGAGGCTAAATTACTGAGGTAAATAACTTCTTCTTTTTAGATTACTCTTCAGCCTCTCCAGCAGTATCCTTATCTCACTGCTCACCTTCATTCTATAATCGCACTAAGAATTTTAAGGAGGGAATTCTACCATATTTCATTAAAATGAAATATGGCCATTTTGTGAAAAGACAGGTAGAGTTTTGTGGATGTGATCAGTTAGACTCAATAAGATACCAAAGTTCTTCATAGGAAAACAAGTAAAATGCACAATTCAGCAATGGGATTTTGATACAGATATTCCCAGCATTCTCCTTCATTATCAGAAGTTATCAGCAGAAATATCAGAGAGATGGCTGCTGTGGTAGAATAGAAGGAAATGTGATCACCCACTCATATGGGGTGACAGGCTTTCAGCTATCAGATTATCATTCTGCTCCTGAAAAGGGAAATTCTTTCATTTACCTTCCTGCTCAGAGAATCAGCTTCAACCTGATAATAGGAGCTGGAGGGGCAATGCTGGGCAGCAAAAAGATTTACTACTTCAGAAAATCTGAGTAATGAGGAAGGAAGATGTCTGGTGCTACACAAACCAGGCCGGCGCAGTTGCTAATTCTCAAGATTTAACGTTCAGTGACTTTCCCCCTTGATCTACCTCCTAAACTGATACATTCTGGGGTTAATCATTGTTTATGTTGCCTTTAGGGAACACTGAAAGAGTAGCAGTTTCTAGTGAACTGGCGGCTTGATCCCTGGATGGGGAAGATGCCCTGGAGGAGGGCATGGCAACCCACTCCAGTATTCTTGCCTAGAGGATCCCAAGGAGAGAGGAGCCTGGCAGGCTACAGTCCATAGGGTTGCAGACTCAGACATCACTGAAGCAAGCAACTAAGCACGTCCACACACACACACATGCAAGAAAGATCCTTATAAGATCTTTATTTTGGAAAAAGAAAAAAAAGCAGGGCTAGGGATGAGTAATAGACATAAGGAGAGAAAATGAGAGACTGACTCTAGAGAAAAACAAATTATTCCTTGAGAAGATAAGGTAAAATAAGTAACTTAGAACAATTATCTAAGCAGGTTACTTCCCTAGGAGTATACTTTTTATCTCAACCACCTTGAAAGCTTTTTCTAAAATACATGGGTCTTTATATCTTCCCTGCAGTTTCTGACTCAAGGGATCTGGGGTTGGTCTTGAAGATCTGTGGAGTTACAAAGATTTTTCCTGGTGATTCCTCTAGGCATTTGAGGCTGAAAACCACTTCTTTTGTGATGAATGCCCTCACATATGACATGTCAGTCTCCCTAGCTACAATCTGCTTTTTGCTCTGAATTTAAAACTTTAGATTACTTTTCACTTTCTCCTCCTGCATTCATGGCAAAGAGGTTCAAATTCTATCAGGTTACTCCTGGTTTAATTAGATTCCCTGGATCAAAACACCATGATCCTAAATAAATAAATAAAGAAGGGAAGAAAGAAGGAAAAAAATTTAAGTATGAATCGTCACTAAACTCTGCAAAATTGCAGCCACAGTGCCACCTGCTGTAAGTTATGAAACACTGACGGGTGAATTAAATCCTTGGGAAAACCTGCAGTGTTCCTTGAGACCCAAAGAAGGGACCTGAAACAACAAAGGAGATGAAAACTCAGGGTGACAGCAATAAAGCAGGATGTGAGTGAGGAAAACCTATCTCAGATGAGAATGCTAGATTCTACCCGTTGAAAAAGAAATGCGAAGGAGACAGGCCTAAAGAAAGGATTCTCTAGAGGAATTACAATAATTAAATCCAACTACTTTCTACTCTGTAGGTATTTGGTTTTACTAAGCCTCCACTTTTAATAAACTCTACGGCTGTTGGCTTCTTCAAAATATACCTGCACAGGTATTTGTAAGAGGCAAATTAAAAGGGGTTTTCAGATCTAAACAGTTCCCCTCTTAGCTCAGCTGGTAAAGAATTCACCTGTAATGCAGGAGCCCCTGGTGTGATTCCTGCGTTGGGAAGATCCCCTAGAGAAGGCAACGGCCCTGGAAAATGGAATGTCCCTGGAGAAGGGAACAGCTACTCACTGCAGTATTCTTGCCTGGAGAAGCCCATGGACAGCTGAGCCTGGCAGGTTACAGCCCATGGGGTTGCAAAGAGTCAGACACAACTGAGCGACTTTCACTTTTCAGATCTAAAACTGAAAGGCTACTCTAGATAATGTGGCCTCGGACACAATAGTTATTAAGACCAGTCAGCTGGATTTGAACGTGTGCAAAACTACTCAGACTCTGGTCTGGTTCAACTGATTGAAAGCAGTATGTAGTTATAAGACAGGTAGGAACTGAGGTATGGTTTGTATCTTGGAACTGAGTTTTCTTCTGTAAGAAAGAAACACCTAAGATGAAAACTATGATGCCTCCAACCTCGCCTCAGTCAAAGGCAAGGTACGTTTACTGTTATGTGTAGAGACAGAAATACCTACAACAGAGTTGGTCAGGGGTAGTCTATATGGACAGAAATTCTTCAAAATGAACAAAATCCTGGCTGTAGCTCAGTTCCAAGCCCATAGTTGAAAAGATCAACAAGCCTATTTCCTCATCTGCAGGTGAGGCAAACCCCTCTACCTTCTTTATACCTATGTCATGTCATTGGGTAAAATCAGTCAAATAAAGGCAGTGGTCTTCCTAACCCAACTCTTGTTCAAATAATGCATGGATTCTTCTCATAATGAGTCCATTGGCAAAATTTACAAAAGCAGTGGAAATTCATTCCGAGAGCAAAATTCAAAATGTGGTCATCTAAGGATACCATTGACTTCCCTGGTGGCTCAGACGGTAAAGTCTCTGTCTACAATGTGAGAGACCCGGGTTCGATCCCTGGGTCGGGAAGATCCCCGGAGAAGGAAACGGTGATCCACTCCAGTACTACTGCCTGGAAAATCCCATGGACAGAGGAGCTTGGTAGGCTACAGCCCATGGGGTTACAAAGAGTCGGACACGACTGAGCGACTTCACTTCAAGGACACCATTAGCACAACTTGAATAGGGTCAGATATGACTCATGATGTGACAAGGAGAGTCCAGGATATTTGGCAGCAGGGGTGGGAGGTGGTCTTGCTGTGGCGGGAGAGGGGAATCTAAGTCACATATTGTTCCCACTCTGTGACACTGGCCACTGCATATCCCCGTCTGAAACCATTCCTCCTTTCCATCAATCTTGAGGGGTTCACCGAGCATCACACCCGCTGGGACTGAATGACTCCAGAAAAACTTTATGACCCGAGGCTTGTGAATTTTGAGATTTAGAACCACTGTGGTGTTTCTCTTGGAATATTAATGAATCTCCCCTGGGTCAGTGTAGGCACAAATGCCTGCCCTTGATACTTATCCTCTGTGTCTTGTTGCCTTCATCAGTCCTCCTCTTCCCTGCCTGCCTCTGGTCAGCCACTACCCTGAGTCTTCAGGGTCATGGGATACAGACAACAATGTAGTTTTAAAGGCAGCACACAGAAGAGGAGTTGTAGGATCTTTAAAGAACTTTCCTCCCTGGGCTTGGAATGGCAGGGTAGGGATGTGAAGAAGCAGGAAGGAGGTATTAGTGACTCTGGTGAAGGTTATTACTAGTGACTAGCCAGTACTTTGGCCACCTCATGCGAAGAGTTGACTGATTGGAAAAGACTCTGATGCTGGGAGGGATTGGGGACATGAGTTTGAGTGAACTCCGGGAGTTGGTGATGGACAGGGAGGCCTGGCATGCTGCGATTCATGGGGTCACAAAGAGTTGGACACGACTGAGCAACTGAACTGAACTGAGGCACCTAAGTTTTCTCTCTCCTTTATCTGTGTCCCTAATTCCTGTAAGAACCCTTGTTAACACATTCTTATGTGTCCTTCCAGAAAAATCATATACATAGTCCAACATATCTAATATATACATTTGTGTGAGTGGGTGATGTTGTATGTTAGGATTCTATCACAATACCATTCAGGATCTTGCTTTTTTTCCCCACTTAAGTATAATTTGTATGTCTTTGCATATTAGCATATTCAAACTTATCTATTATTTGAAAAAGCTACATACTTTTCCATTATATGGATCGACCATAATATATTTAATTAGGACCCTATAGATGATAATTTATATTATTTTCAATTTGTGACAGCAACTAATATCCTTGGATATACAGAGACATATTTATGAATGAAATTAGATCAGTTAATACCAGTGGGACATAAGTATAAGTCAAAGATTAATACACTTGAAAATCTGATAGTCATTATAAAATTTCTCTAAAATTGTTAATTTAACTTCCTACTAGGAGAAGGCAATGGCAACCCACTCCAGTACTCTTGTCTGGAAAATTCCATGGACAGATGAGCCTGGTGGGCTGCAATCCATGGGGTCACGACTGAGTGACTTCACTTTCACTTTTCACTTTCATGCATTGGAGAAGGAAATGGCAACCCACTCCAGTGTTCTTGCCTGGAGAATCCCAGGGACGGCAGAGCCTGGTGGGCTGCCGTCTATGGGGTCGCATAGAGTCAGACACGACTGAAGCGACTTAGCAGCAGCAGCAGTGTTCATGAAGATGCCAGTTTTTCAATCAGTTCAATAACTCTAGGTATTAACAGTCTTCAGGTGGCAACTGACTGTTTTGATTTGCATTCTTAATCTTTTCATAGAGCTGAGCATCTTTCCATATTTACAACCCCAATTTATTTTACAGTGAATTATCTAGTCATATAATTTGCTTGTTTTTCTTCTTCTGGATGTGATTAAGACCTTATAAATGAAGGAAACTGGCTCTTTGTTACAGTGTTGTGTTTTTCTTAGCTTGTCATCTGCCTTTGGAAAGAAACAACTATAAGGAAAATCTTAAAGTAATTTTCTATGCTTGCATGAGGCCTAGGTTTTATGTCATACAAACCCCTTTCCCCATTTAAAAATTGTTATTATTTCAAAAGTCAAATTCTGCTTTAACTTTCATTCATTTTTTCTTTCTTTTGCATTGAAGTTTATTTACTGATATATCATTTGGGATTTATTTTGATGTAAAGAATTTGGCTGGCATTCATTTTTATCAATTTTTCCCCAAAAGCATATCCATGGTACTTACTTCTACCATTTATTGAATTATTTTTCATTTTATAATTTCTAAAGCCCCTTTTATCATTCTTTTAATTTCCATGTGTATCTAAATCTATTTCTAGACTATTCCATTGTTCTGTCATTCTCTAGTAAGAAAATTGTCTTCATACTAGTAAAGTAATGCTTAAAATTCTCCAAGCCAGGCTTTAGCAATATGTGAACTGTGAACTTACAGATGTTCAAGCTGGTTTTAGAAAAGGCAGAGGAACTGGATTAAATTGCTAACATCCGCTGGATCATCGAAAAAGCAAGAGAGTTCCAGAGAAACATCTATTTCTGCTTTTGTGACTATGCCAAAGCCTTTGATTGTGTGGATCACAATAAACTGTGGAACATTCTTCAAGAGATGGGAATACCAGAGCACCTGACCTGCCTCTTGAGAAACCTGTATGCAGGTCAGGAAGCAACAGTTAGAACTGGACATGGAACAACAGACTGGTTCCAAATAGGAAAAGGAGTACATCAAGGCTGTATATTGTCACCCTGCTTATTTAACTTCTATGCAGAGTACATCATGAGAAACGCTGGACTGGAAGAAGCACAAGCTGGAATCAAGATTGCCGGGAGAAATATCAATAACCTCAGATATGCAGATGACACCACCCTTATGGCAGAAAGTGAAGAAGAACTAAAGAACCTCTTGATGAAAGTGAAAGAGGAGAGTGAAAAAGTTGGCTTAAAGCTCAACACTCAGAAAACTAAGATCATGGCATCTAGTCCCATCACTTCATGGCAAATAGATGGGGAAACAGTGGACACAATGGCTGACTTTTTTTTGAGAGGGCTCCAGAATCACTGCAGATGGTGACTGCAGCCATGAAATTAAAAGATGCTTACTCCTTGGAAGGAAAGTTAAGACCAACCTAGATAACATATTCAAAAGCAGAGACATTACTTTGCCAACAAAGGTCCATCTAGTCAAGGCTTTGGTTTTTCTAGTGGTCATGTATGGATGTGAGAGTTGGACTGTGAAGAAAGCTGAGTGCCAAAGAATTGATGCTTTTGAATTGTGGTGTTGGGGAAGACTCCTGAGAGTCCCTTGGACTGCAAGGACATCCAACCAGTCCATCCTAAAGGAGATCAGTCCTGGGTGTTCATCGGAAGGATTGATGCTGAAGCTGAAACTCCAATACTTTGGCCACCTGATGCGAAGAGCTGACTCATTTGAAAAGACCCTGATGCTGGGAAAGATTGAAGGTGGGAGGAGAAGGGGAAGACAGAGGATGAGATGGTTGGATGGCATCACCGACTCGATGGACATGGATTTGGGTGGACTCTGGGAGTTGGTGATGGACAGGGAGGCCTGGCATGCTGCGGTTCATGGGTTGTAAAGAGTCGGACATGACTGAGCTACTGAACTGAACTAGTCTTTTATAATGTTAGTAGTTCTTTCTCATTATTCCCTTGAGATGTTTGTTTTTTCCTAGAGTAATTTTAGCATCATTATATCTATCTCTTTAACTGATACCAACCTCAGTGGTATAGGTGTCTCAACGTGGAGCTCATTTAAGGATTCATCTATTTCCAGGTAAAGGTTAATATTTTGTCTAATTTATACTTCCTAGTCTAGGGTCCCATGTACAGTAATTTCTGATTTGCCAGTATCTGAGATGCAGGTTACAAAAGAGTGATAAAACAATACAAAAGCTTTAACATCTGTTGATTTTAAAATCAAGAGTAGGAGTAATTTAAGCCAGGATACTCAATATAAAAAGTATTTTTGGACATCAGTAATTTCAGCTAACATCATTAAGGTGAACAAATACCTAAGCTTTCAACATGTTCTACAAGGAAATAACTTTACCTGCTGTCCTAGAATATATGAACCACAGGTGAAAGGGTTTACATTAATTCTTTCAGTTCTAAGGACTTTACTTGATATTCTATTAATTATCAGGCTGATGCAGATGTGCAAAGCTGGCAGAAATGCTTCATGTTCCACAAAACATGAGAACCTTTAAAAAGCCACACAGCTGTTTGCTGTGTACACTACTTTATATTATGCACTCTTAAAGAATAAGCACACAATTCTTTGAATTGAATAAGCAGGAGAACTTTTTTCATTCATATGAGATCAAAGTGTGAACTCACTGTTAGCATGTCATCACACTTCATGTCTGGTGTATCGCCATCTTCACTTTTATTGTAGAATTTTCGGAAAAAATTGAATGCCACGACAGTATATAGGTATACAACAACAGCCAATAAGCCAACAGTTAATACGAGCTGGAAAGCAATGTGACATTGAACATATATTAGAAATACAAGTCAGTGGATTTACTGACTAACAGCTAACGGAATCCACTCCTTATAATCATCCTTTACTGATACTCTCAGTGGGGAAATCTATTTTCATGGTCTGTTTATTTTATCAAGTTGTCAGATTACTTTATGTAAAACTTAACTGCTTGATTGACTAATAAATGCATACTATCGCTGGAATACGAGTAATTGCTGATTTAGTTTCCTATCCAAATTCAATTTGGATAATTATTAATTAATATTTATTTAAATAAAATTTAATTATTCAAAATGATTAATTTAATAATTAATATTAACCAGCTTAATTCATTTTTCTATTATCTAAATATTTGGTGGTAGATACTATACTAAATACTTTCTTTTCATAAGGTCTATTCCCTTTAAATAATTTACATGCCTAATAAAAACTATCTCATTTTTGTTATGATAGTAAGAGGGGTTGTAAATCATATTTTCCTTCAATAACATCCTAAATTAAAACAGGAATTTCTTCTAACACCTGGAAATGCATAACTGTTAGTAGTATGTAATATAAAAAAAATAAAACGAAGAAGTCTGGCTTTGTTACTATAAAGCAGTGATCAAAGGGAAAGACTCCTTTAATAACATATTTACTTTTTTGGCTGTGCCACATAGTAGGATCTTAGTTTCCACAGGGATTGAACCCACGCCCCTGCATTGGAAGATCAGAGTCTTAATCACTGGACTGCCAAGGAAGTACTGGGAAACACACTTCAAAATAGTGTTAGTTATTTGGTATTAAAGGCTAATTTTCTCATTGTATAAATAAAATTCACAGTTTGAAAGGTCTTCTTTCAGCTGTATGTAATTTTTAATTCCACACTATACACTATATATATATATATGCATGTATATATAAACACATTTTACAGAATGTGTATACATATGAATATACACATAATTTGTATATGAATATTTTGGGGGCTACCCTGGGGGCTCAGATGGTAAAGAATCTGCCTGTACTGCGGGAGACCCGGGTTCAATCCCTGGTTTGGGAAGATGCCCTGGAGAAGGGAAAGGCTACTCACTCCAGTATTCTTGCCTGGAGAATTCCAGAGAGAGGAGCCTGGTGGGGTTGCAAAGAGTCGGACATGACTGAGCAACTAACACTTTCACTTTCATGTATACTTTTTAAATGTGCTTTCCACCAAGCTGGTGAAAATACTTTTCTGGTTCTATCACAGAAATTCTAAACACACTAAAATACATTATTTTTTTTATGTCAACTTCCTCTGATTACAACATACCCCTTATGTTGTGGTGGCATATATTAAGTCTTTTAAAATTCATTTTATAATTATCTGGAAAAAAACATGTCTTAATAGAGGGCTTAATTCACTCCTACCAAGTAAGTACAAAGCTACTGTAAATTGTACATGTTTACTATAAGATTAAGCTCTCTATATCTCTGCAAATGGAAATGTGATACCTCAAGAAGAGAGGGAATGGAATTTAGAAACAAGCAAAAGTTTAGCAATTAAGAATAGTGCTAGATTTTTTGTGTGAAAATACTCCACAGATTTACCATCTCCAATTCTTTGAATATGCTTGGAGCTCAAAAGTAATCTACTAACTGATCAACGAATAAGCACAGTATAGTTTTTGTCACTGGATTTATGCCGTGCCGTGCATACCATACTCATATTCAGAAACTAGAGTGACATATATAAGAACAGTATGCTGAAACTTAGAAAACTGAAGGTCATGATAATGTGAATTTAACTGTGGACGGACATAGTTCAAGGTTTTAGGAAGGGTACCAACTTTAAAATATGCTGGATTATAAAATTCTGGAAAAAGAAGAACTCATTTACTCCAAGTAAATAACATAGAATGTGTTACCTCTCAGTGGACATTTGATAAATAGAGAATGATTGATGTTTATTAATAATGAAAGTTTTAACGTTACAAGTGAACATTAGAACATAAGCTGATTATCTGAAATTAAGCCAACTTTCCTCTAAGCAAGCATGACCTTGTCAAGTGTGAAAATTATTACTCTTTTTGCCTAATATAAAAGTGGAGAAGAGAGCCCAAGAATATCCGGTTTAAAATACTCTATTAAATTACAGATACAGCATCTGTTTTGTTACTAATGCAACCAGTGTGTTAGGATGTTGCAGCTTACTTTGGTTTCCCCACAGTATCAAAAAAAGCAAATATTAGGAATAAAACAATAACTATTTTTCCTGAGAGTTTACTGTGCCAGGGCCTGTGCTAAGACCTCCATATTTATGTTTTTATTTTAAATTCTCACAAAACCCTGGTATGGTAGGTACTTTTGTCGTTTTCATTCAAAATGAGGGAGTTGAGATTTAGGAATGGTAAATAATTTATCCAGGGTCACAAAGCTAAATCAGTCAAACCAAGACTTGAACGTAGGTCTAGGGGACTCTCAAACTACAAATCCTTATGGTTTCCAGAAGAAAAAGTACAGCTCCTCTATCCACAAAAGCTTTAAAACTGTACACTGTCATTTGAGGTTCGGTTTTACTTCTGTTGGAATATTTGTTAACTTTTTCAGTTTGTGCAGGGGAAAGAAAAGATAAACGTTTACCTGTTTGCCATTGTGAGTTACTGATGACAAGATGGTTCTTAACGTCTTGAATCCCATAGCAATGTCCAGAAGATGAGCAGCAAAGAAAAAGTTGTTGTAGTGTCCAAGAATGGACATGGTCATATACCAGGCAAGGTAGAGGAAGGACTATTAAGATGAAATCAGAGAAAAGAATGTCAGAAAATAGAATATATATTATTGTCAAAAGCTACTCTGATCTCATTCTAAATGCTCCATTGACTTTATCTTTTGATTATATATTCATATAATTCCAATTAGTTATATGAGTTTGTGTATTTTATTTTTATTTAGTTCATTCTGCAGAGTTCAATGCCACCCATTCTCTCCTTTATACCAGAGTGGTTGTTTTTATTTATCCTCCCACAGAGAAAAATGAATTGACTCACTATTCAGGAGCAGCTTATATCAGCCTCAGCGCTACTGATAGTTTGGGCCAGTTAACTCTTTGTCACGGGTGCCATCGTGTGCATTGTAGGATGGTTTGCAAGCAGCATTCCTGGTCTCTACTCCCCAGCTGCCACCGGCATTCCCTTTTCCCAGTCATGACAACCCAAAATATCCTTATATGTTGCCATGTGTGGCTGAGCTGAGTGACCTTCTTTTTTTCAGGGAAGCTGCTTCCACTGTTAGATGAGAAGTTAGCTGAAAGACACCGTACTAGCAGTTGGCAAAAGATATTGCAGGATGAGTTTGAGCTCTTTGGAGGGTTCCCTAAGATACCCAGGATTCTGGGCCATGACTGGATGAGGCAGGGGTGGAGACAGAGGTTAAGAGTACGCGGGAGAGGGGTATCACAGGTCTTTAGGAGAATGGAAGTAAGGTTCACTCTAAAAGTCAGTGCTAAGACTGGAGTGAGATTTTTTGAGACTAAATGAGATGTCCAAGGAAGAAAGCACAGAAGAGAGAACAGCAGAAGGCCTTAGGGGATATTCTTACATTCCTTTCTGAGTGGATGTGAGAAGATGGCAAAAAAAATTAAGAAGCAAGAATGAGGGGATGAGCTGAGATCTACAGAAAAAATTGTACTTAATGTGTTCAGACATGTTTCAAGATTCTCTCTCACAACTCCCCAGCAGCAAATAGTAGCATTAAAAACAATCGACAGTAACAGTTATTTAAACTGAAAATTCTAAGATTCAAAAATGTCAAGCTATTGAACCAATGAGGTACTATAATGTGATTGTCTGCCTTGACAGCTGGTGGCTTTTAGTCATGGGTGATATTTTTCATAATATTTGTATATATATGTGGGTCCTATAGTTTAACTCATAGGCTCTTTGATAAAAGGAAGATCCATCAACAAAAAGAACACAATAATGTACTTAACTTGGCAGAAACAAATGGATTGCAATCAATGTTAAGAAAAACTTTAAACAACTTATTTAGAAGTTTCTAACATCTGTAAAAATTTTGAAGAATGCCATTGTTCAACTAAAACCTGAATGAAAAGACACATGAATTTTCATGTTTCATTTTCTTGTATAAATATATTTTCATTTTAATCTTTCAGCTATTGAAATAAATGGGATGAAAGATGGGCTGATGAATCATGTATTTCTCTGGGTTTTTCTCAGATATGGTCAGTATTAAATGAACCGATATTTGAGTAACCTTCTTAAGCAGCCATCTTTCCACCTGCTGAAGCCCAGCAAACTCATCTAATCAGAGTGCGTTTTACTTTGTGGTATTGAAGGTAGCTTACGTTGTCAGTGAAAACGACTCCTAGTTTCCACATCTGATACTTCACATCAATAGAGTTCAGTCTGGAAAAACAAAAGAATTTGTAGATATGTACATGAAGCAAAAGCTCACAGGCTTGCAAGAGCCTGCTGGCATTCACTCCCCATGGGATGGGGTAGGGCTGGCAACCATCTCAGAAGATTAGTTCTAGTTCAGGCGCCCAGGGAAGAGGTTGAGAGCTCCGTTGGACAATGTATTCCAGAGTTTTGTGATTTTTTTAGAGGAATCTTAGAGAACAAAACAAAGCATCATTATATCTTCTATTATTTAAAAATAGTTTTCTTTGACCTTTTATTTTCTCTACATTAAATGTAAGATAAACACTTTATGTCTATTCCTGAAAATTGTACAAATTAATCAACATAGGTATATCAAGACTTTCCTCCCTAACTTTTAGCTAAACATTTGTAATTGCATACCAACAGAATTATTTTTAGTTTAATTAATAAAAACCTGCATAAATATCCACATTTACTTTATAACTGTACTGATTTTGCCAGTGAAAGGGCTTACTGGTTCTGTTTTTGTTTCCTTTTGATTTCAGAAATGCCCCTTCTCACATCCTTCTCTATCCAAAAAGGAATTTAACCCTTCCCCGCCTTGGTTCCCACAGCACTTCGTAGTCACCTCCCTTCATAATCATTTCCCAGTTTTGCAGCTGTAGGTGTGTGTGCATGTACATGTATTTACACCTCTCTAGTCTCTAAAATCCCCATCACCAAGCACATTATATGATACAGGCAGTGTATCATATAATATTGAATAATGTTGAATGAATGAATGGCAACATAAATATTTTTCATCTTCGCAGAATAAAATAGACATGTATTAAAATATACTTTTCAGCTTTCTTTTTTCAGAACTTGCATTGGTTTATAGGGCTAGAAATTATAATTTTGTTAGCCTTCTCATAATTCTAGGAATTGATATAATAATAAGATGTAATTTTTAGTGCTATTTTCAAAAGGGCTTCTCTAGAGATGATGTTTTAGTCTTTTCTGTTTGTTTTAGTCTGTAATTACTTTTTTAATGATTTCTTTAATTAGGCCAATCTTAAGTTATAAGTGCAGTGATAAATAGTTTATCATCTAAAGTTGATTTCTTTTTTTTTTTTTAAGTTGATTTCATAGGAGGTTTTTCCCCTTGGAGTTAAGGTTTAATTTACTTTAGCCTAGAATCTTTTACTTTTAAGGAAATAAAACTGTCTTTGAGTTGTAGTTTTGTTATTTTAAATAATCATTTTTAAAGTTTCATGAATATTTACAACAGGTTTCAATATATCAATACTTTTTCTTGAAAAGATAAACAAACAAACACACTGGGACAGTTTGCATGAGAGTATAATTGTATTCCATGAAAGCAATACAAAATAAAATAATGGTTTTATCAGGATGTCTGAATTTCCCATGGTAGTTTCGTGATTTAAAAATTTATTCTTATGATTAGTTCTTTTCCATCCCTATCATTATTTAGGGTAGCAAGTCCTACCAACTGCATGAAAAGCATTTTGTAGTACACAGTACTCTCTTCTCACTAATGGTGGCAGGAATGCTCTTTGGGCAGAGCTGACTCCACCCTCAGGGATGGAGCACAGCTGATCTAGACCAGTCACGGTCTCCCCAGCCACAGGGCTTGGATCCGAGGTAAACTAGAAGCCCAAGCGCTCTGAGACATAAGCGCCCCTCTCACTCCATGAAGACATAGTGAAGAAGCATGCAGGCTGTCTGGCTGTTGGAGGCCATTCTACCCCAGGAGGGCAGGTGGCCACCTATTTAAATGCGCATGCTGTTGTTTAGTCGCTAAGTCATTTCCAACTCTTTTGCTACCTCTCGGACTAGCCCGCCAGGCTCCTCCGTCCATGGAATTTCCCAGGCAAGAATTCTGGAGCAGGTTGCCACTTCCTTCTTCAGGGGATCTTCCTGACCCAGGGATTGGACCCAGGTCTCCTGCATTAGCAGGTGGATTCTTTACCACTGAGCCACCAGGGAATCCCAAATGTGCACATACCAAGCCCTCTATATTTGATTGATAAATACATGCACACACAGATACATGAATCATCCTGTATGCAAATGTTCACATTAAGATAATATTCATATAGAAACCAGATCATCTTTTGAAGCTCCATCTTTTTAAACACTTTAATAAAGGAACACTACATGTAAATTTTTTCCTAGTGATGTGTGTTATTCACTAGCAAACCGTAATTTTATTATCCCTATTTAATGGTATTAATAAAATCCACATTAGTTTCTTGGTACTTTTCTAGCAGTCAAACCTGCAAATATTTACTATGTAAAACAGTGGAAAATTCCACTAATTTATAACTGTTCATAGTAAAACGTAGTCTAAACTTTTCTGTTTTCAGACTTATTTTCCAGTCACAAATATGACCATGTAAAATGCATAATTCAGTGAAAGTGAAAGTTGCTCAGTCATGTCGGACTCTGCGACCCCAAGGACTGTATAGTTCATGGAATTCTCTAGGCCAGAATACTGGAGTGGGTAGCCTTTCCCTTCTCCAGGGGATCTTCCCAACCCAGGGATCAAACCCAGGTCTCCTGCATTGCAGGCACATTCTTTACCAGCTGAGCCACAAGGGAAGCCCATGTAAAATGCATAATTCAGTAAAACTATTTAATCCTACCTTGCTTATCAGGGATCTGAAAATGTTGGTGGGAAACTCAGCATACTTTTCACCACTGTCCTTGTTTCACATGATATTCTAACATAAAGGTCTTAATGCCTAAAGGTTATCAACTGTGTTTCTTCTTATATATAGTGATTTGGTCTTTAGGAAACGTATTTGTTTTCTTAAAGTACCAGATAATACTTTAAACTTAAGTTCATAATTTCTGTTACATATTTGCTTATTGAACTACTTTTCAACTGGGTTCACATTATTTTTAGACTCAACTAGTTCTAACCAAGGCTTCAGAGAGGAAAAAAAAAAAATGACCAAAAAGATAGGTCAGCCAAAGTGTCTTTTTTAATGCTAACTAAAATATTTATCTAAGACAATCTAACACTGCTCTACAGAACCTTAAATATTTATGTTTTCAAAGAAATCATCACATACCGAGTTGACTGACACTTTAAATGCACCTAAATAAGGGACGGTAACCACTGCTTTTTTCTAAAATTGTTGTGACTACAATAAGAAATTACTTTTTAAAAGCATGTGGGCTTTACATTTATTTTCAGATTATAGTTGATTAAATTTGTAAAATAGAAATAGATGTATATATACATATACTCACACTACACGTGTGTGTGAAAGTCAGTTTCTGGTGAGGTCAACCAGTTTACATTCTCCTAGTTATATCATAACATTCCATGCAAATCCTATATAAGGGTGCCTCATTTTAATGTAAACTTTCTAAGCAATAGTATGATAACATGGTACCAAGTCTTTGCTATTTAAATAAAATATAACAATTATAATAAAAGGATACGAACTTTGAACATTTCTAATAAAAGGCTTACATGACTCCCTTTTCCAAAATAAGAAAATTAACTTCTTTTCAAGTAGGAAGCTTTAAGAAAACATAGTCAAATATTATATTTTTGTACCTCTGACTTCGACTTCAGTGGCATTTAGGGGTAAAAAGGCAAATCAAATTAAGAACATAAATCTTTTTTTTCTTGCTTTATATAAATAACAAAAAAAGACATGTTCAAAAGTTATAGATTAAATCTAATGATTCCAGAGTCAGAAGTACAAAAGCAGATTTTGTGCATATACTGTTTCGCTCATCTCTCTGTTCTTCTGACATTGAAGGAAAGGAAATCAATGCACGAACAAATTTAGAAGTGTATTCATTTTTCCTCCTTTCTACCTACATCTTGAATAGAGCAGAATTAACACTCACACAGCTGACAGGGAGCTGTCTTTCTTTGGCTTCTTCTTTTCCCGGGCATCACTGAAGTCCAAGGCAGCTTTGTCCATGCCAAGTAACTCGCTGATTCTGTCTCGGCCATAGAACTCTCCATATTTATCCATAACCTGGGGCAAGAATAAAAGCATTTTACAGACCTCCACCATTAAGTAGTCTCATCTCTGTACGCACATACAAACATCAGAGGATTTTAATACATAATATATGTATTACTTTCAAGTCCACTTAAAAATCTAACTTACAGCTCATGTTCTATGATCATACTATTAAGGTCTAAGTGAATTTAGCAGCATTTATTTATTGAGGGCATGCTGCACCGCATGTGGGATCTTAGTTCCTCGACCATGGATCGAACTTGCACCCCCTGCATTGGAAATGTGGGGTCTAAGCACTGGACTGCCAGGCAAGTCTACTTAAAGCATTTTAAATAATACCTAGCTGAAGAACATGATTTCCAAGGCAAGAGGAAGGCATGCAAATAGAAGATGGGCTGAAGGAAATGGGTAAACGGGTGGTGGGAGGTAATGGAATAAGGTAACTTCTACCAAATTCATACTTTATGCCAGGAATTATGCTAAGAATTTTGACTTGTTTTCCATTATGGGGCTCTTATTAGCATCCTGCTCTGCAGACAAAGAAACTGTATCTTAGAGAATGTAACATGCCCAGGGTTGGTAGGCCTGGCAAAAGAGCAGATGAGGAAGCATCCAGGCAAGGCTGACTCAGCGAAGGTCTCCTGCATAGAGCATAGCACGCCACTGGGACGGTCACGACATGCTGGTATTCCCTCTGTGGTCTCCACCTGGACCTGAAACCTCGTCACCATCCTCAGGTCTTCAGTTAATTCTAGTATAGATGTTTTATCCATCACTAGAATCACTTCTTAGCAACCCCCCTTGATTTCCTTGCCCCTCAGTCCTGTCACGTTGGCCTAGCTTTGCCCAAGTACTGGATTTTTAAATCAATGCCTAGACGTGGGCTCACAGCTCACCTGTGAGCTCAGTACTTCTGTCTCTTATATAGCAACGCTTGGCCTAGGGATTATATACCATGAGGATCCTGCACATCAGTGAAAATGGATCCTTCACATCAGTGAAATGCACAACAGCAAAAGTAATGAAAGAAGTTCAGAAGCAGAACTGGCAGCAAAAGAGGGGTAAGAAAGCAAGGAAAAGGGATGCAGGAGAAACAAAGGCACTGGGAGCCAGAGAGAAAGGAGGGGGAATGTTAAATAAAAGATTAGAGTAGGTGATGGAAAAATATCTAAATAGAAAGAAAGAAAGGATTAGTGGAAATTAAAAGAAGCATTTTTGGAATGTGTACAAACAGGTAAAGTGAAATAAAACATAAAAGAGCAATGGTAGTTTAAAATCCTAGGAATGTATACTATTCAGGTTCATTAGAACAATTTGTTTGGCATTATTCTCCCAGTACTGAAAAGGGGCTGGACTGATCTGAGTGGGAGTTCTTTAGGGGTTATATTCTCACCCAGGAGGACAAATTGGACCCCAGAGCAGGAACACCATGAAGAGTCTTAGCCACAATTACAATTTGTCTACTTATTTGACTCTAGATATATCATTTCCTTTGGAGACAACTTAAAGTTGCTTCTTTATACTGTTAAATAATTAATATGAATAAAATATTCAAATCATCTATTTTAAATTACTTAAAAATTATTCTTTCAAAGCTCTGGCCTAATTTGGATGACTCATTAGTGCAATGCTACTGCTTTGTGGTCACAAGGAGACAAAAAACTTGCACCGAAACAAAAATCAGCACACATTCTGCTCCTTCCAACTAGAAAGTCTTGAGGGTTTTTTGTGTTGTTCTGTTTTCTTTAATGCACTTCATTTGAAATGATGTACTTGATTTAAATTCTTGGCAAACTCTCTTTCTCCCCTCAGACTGGTAACAAAAAATTTGCAGCTGCTAATCACCAAACACCCTCTGAGTCCCCCTAAACTGGTGGAATCAAAGGGGGAAAAGATCACTTCATTCAGCAGATATTTGTGGCCATTCTACCTCAGACCATATATATACATGAGAGCTACAACTCATTATGGTACATGGCATGAGTTGATTCAGCTTGGCAACTGGAGGATTCAAGGAATAAGGAGGAGCTGCAAAATAATGTTGACTGTATTTTACAATATACAAGTACTGTGTATGCATTATTATATTTTCTTTAAAAAGTGATCTACATTTGATAATATGTGGTAGGAAGAGCATAGATAATGCTTGACTCTCAAAATCAGAGCTGACAGTCTTAACTGTCTTCTTTTTACCATCCTATGATGCAGTGTGCATCAGAAGAAAAAAAACTATCAAAATAAAAAGGTCTTTGAAGTTTATATAAAGTAAATAAAATTTAGTCATCTGTTGTTATACAACTTTACTTCTTTATTGTAAGAGAAGATCCCAGCCCTGGTAACTTAGCTGTCTTATCAGAAAAGAACCTTCAGTCAGTCACCCAATCTCAGAGAAAATTCTTACTAGTTCTTTTTAATGTACAGGCTGAGCACGTTTAATCATCTGAGTCAGAGGATGGGTGGATGAGCAATGCTTATTTAATTTTTAGCTGCAGAGTATGGATTTCTTGTGAAATTTTTGAAACTCATATTCAATCCTATTTCCATTTTGAAATGACATTGACAGATAAAGCATACCTCAATATCTCATTCTACATATGAGCCACAGCAAATTAAAATCTGAATTGCATTTTAGGAAAAAATAGAAAATTTAAAGTGCTCTAATTAGTATTACCTTTCTTTTAACAAATTTGTCCCAGTAGTTGTTGGGAAATGACCTAAAAGATACAAAAGCACAGAAGTAAAACATAGTATCATTTAAAAAAATGATAAATAACAATATATTGTTTGGAATAAACAAAATACTAAAAATAATATGTAAACGTTTTTTCCACAGAAATTACAATGTATTTTTCCCATCTTATTCCATAATTTTCTATAAGAATATTAAATATTATTTTAAATGTTAATATATCCATGTAAATCACAAAACATATGGACTAATATTGTTATGGATAAAAATATGAACATGTTTATTAATAAGGAGTTATATTTTTATTTGTGTACAATATGTCAATATATACATTTCTTTGTCAATTGTCCCTAAAACATTAAAGTATCTAAAAATCTGTCCTTGTTTCTTTTATGAAGTTTAAAAAAAAACTCATTCCCACCTTGAGAAAACTCAAGGAAACTGAGCATATTATCATCACATGATGCTGGCATCTTAAGAATTCACCTAAGGGGACATACTTGATTGGATTTAGTATTAGTAAATAGAGTTGCTAAACAAAATATTGGGCTTCCCTGGTAGCTCAGAGGTTAAAGCGTCTGCCTGCAATGTGGGAGACCCAGGTTCAATCCCTGGGTTGGGAAGATCCCCTGGAGAAGGAAATGGCAACCCACTCCAGTATTCTTGCCTGGAGAATCCCATGGACTGAGGAGCCTGGTGGCTACAGTCCACGGGGTTGCAAAGAGTCAGACACAACTGAGTGACTTCACTTTCAAACAAAATACTGAGCATTTAGAGTAACTGTTTATATGGCTATGTGCTATGGCTGGTCGCTCAGTCGTGTCTGACTCTTTGCGACCCCGTGGACTGTGGCTCATCAGGCTCCTCTGTCCATGGGATTCTCCAGGCAAGAATACTGGAGTGGGTTGCCATTCCCTCCTCCAGAGGATATTCCCAACCAAGGGATCGAACCTGGGTCTCCTGTATTGCAGACAGATTCTTTACCGTCTGAGCTACAGGGCTGCCCTTCAAATGTTAATAACACACATATAAATCATCCCCATTTGAACTTACTAGAAATCATAACTCTTTAAGAATAAAAAAAAAATTACGATTAAAAAGAATTTATTTCACTAAAGCAGTACAAACTACTAAAAAATATTGTATCATTAATACCTCTAATAGTGTATATTAGACTTCAATGATGGATTTATATCTGAAGCAACAGCTAGTCATTTGCATTTTGATCTTGTAAGGCTAAATAATTAGCACACAGAACAAGCACTTGTTTTTACTGTCATATTTTACATGTCATAATGCTTAGCTAGGTATATACCAGACTGCTGGATGATACCAATTAAAAATTTCCAACTCAGATTAAACATGTGAAATTCAATATTTTTGCCTTTAATGCTACAACCCTGTCCTTAATGAATACTTTTGGCTTCCTCTATGCTTTTCTGTGAGATAACCTTGCACTGCAGGTTGGGTACACACTTCCCTGAACACTGAGTAATGGACGTTAAGTTCCATTACTGCTGTGGAAATGGACTTAAAGCCATTTTTGATGGAGGAAATCAGAACACACAGGGCAAAAATTGATGGCATCCATTAACAGGATGATGGAGCTCAGTCATTTGGTTTTCTTGGCTGAATATATAACTATTATTCACTTCTGCTAAACTTTTGACAAATCTGCAGGAACTCTGGCAACGTATTTTACGTCCTGAAATTTTCTGAGCACAGAAATGTCTCATCTAATTCTTTACTCACTGTGTGTTGATTACGAGTCTATCCCACTGGCCTTTAATATCATCTTCTGAAGGCTGTTCTGTAATATAAAGCCCATCAAATTCCAATTTTCGAGCTACTTCCTTTTCTCGCTTAAAAATAACCAGTGGGACCTACATTTGAAAAATAAACATGTTAAAATTAGTTTACATTAACTGGGATCTCTTGTGGTCACTATCTATACAAAACAGCTTTTGGAAAGAAATATTTCCCATGTTACTTCCAGGAAAGTAAAAAATGAGTGAAAATGAACCAGCTATATTTAGGCAGAAAGAAGCATCTAGAGGTTTCAGAAAAACAGAAGATAGTGTAGGTATATGTATGCATATGCTTTTAAATATAGAGAGGTTCATAGATAATTTGCATTAATGAAATAAATTTTAAATATTGAGAAAAAGAGTATACAAAATTTCTTTTCTTTTGCATATAATATACACACATATATATATATATGGATGCAGTAAAAGATAGCACTTATAATGTTCCAAAATGCATACTTTAAAAAAATTTTAGAGCTTTGAAAAATCTCTTTAATAACTGCATGCTCAGCATGCTTATATGTTATTTTGAAATAAATTTTAATTTCAACATCAGCAAAAATGTTTGTCAATTTGCCAAAATGTCTCCAGAATTTACTGACACTCTTTTCATATGCACAGAGTTAACACATGACACAGATGCAAAAAAGATGCAAACACTGTGGAAGTATCTAAGAACATCCCCCTTCCCTCTCATAAAACAAGGGAAGGAAAGGGAGGTAGAGGTGTTTCTGAAGAAAACGTTACATTCTAATAATTTACTCTGGACCCTAGTTTTTCAAAAGTCTTTTCAAAAGTCTTGTATAAGCTTCCCAATTAGAAGCAGGGAACAGTGAAGCAAAAGCCCTGCAGCATAACAGTGCCATGTCAGGAAAAGATAAAAGAGGTTTGCAAAGTTACTGTGAAGCTCTGAGCACTTGGAGAGACAACCTTGAGTCCTGTTCACCAAGCTACACTACTCTCTTCAACAAGGGTCTAGGAATGAAGCTACACTGTTTCCTGGGTGATGTGCGACAAACTGTGAAGCATTTCTGCCAAGGATGGTGAGAAATATGTGCCTAATAGCAGAATAACTGAAACAACTTAGAGATTGAATATGATATATTTCTAGAAATTTTACTACATTGAACATTGCTAGTACATAGTGGGTTGGTCACTGCTGTGCTATCAAGATATAGGTGAAATTTTCCATATGTGGATAATTACTGTGGGGAAAACAAAATAAAACAAAAAACTACAATGTGACAGCCACATCCCCTTCCCAGGGCAGCCTGTAGCCAGTGACTGGTCAACACAGAGCTCTAAAGGCCAGGCTCCAATGCCCCCAGCCCAGCACCACCCTGAAGGGGTGTCTCAACCTCAGAACAGAGGCTGTGACATGCCCTGTTGGGTCTGTACTGTAGCCCCACTGTTCTCTCTTCCCCATGCTGCTTCTTCCCTTTGCCCCTCAGGTATTGATGGAACAGTCCCTAATAAACTATGTGTCTGCAGTTTTCATCTCAGAATCTGCTGCCCCAGAACAACATGCACAAGTTCCTTAGTGGCTTACTATCTTACTTTCAAGCAGTAGTATCCAATGATGCAGAAGAAAGAGATGACGGTGTGCAGAATGGCTAATATCCGCAGTGTGGGCTCCATGTAGCCACTGCTCTCCTCCAGCACATAGTGCACTGCAATGATTCTAGGCGAGCTGCTGTCCAAGCTGCTAACTCTGGCATTTTCACTTGAACTGCGAGTGGGTAGTTCCTTTCCTTCAACCACAGAAGAAGTGGAGACCTGATTCAAACCATTTAGAGAACAGTCAGTTCATTTTCTCTAAGAGATGAGGGTAAACAAGAAACAATGGAAACTCTGCCTTATCAACAAAGAGCTGGATGCGAAGCCACTGCATGATGAAAAGAATAAAAGCATAGGCTGAAAGGATAGCTTTTCAAAAACCCAGCACAGGGAACTGTATTCAATATCTTATAATAACCTATAATGAAAAAGAATCTAAGAAAGAAAATATATGTGTAGGCACACACACATAAATGAATCACTTTGCCATACAACTGAAACTTAGACAACATTATAAATCAACTAAAATTCAATAGAAAAAAAAAAAAAGGCAAACAATGACCGTATTTTAAAAATTCCCTCTAGTCTAACCAGTTACCAGGGTTAAAATGCATGTAGGGGAAAATTAGATGGCTAAGCTGTCTTCTCAATGATCAAAAGCATTTAATGGAATACAAGTACGCCATACCAAGATACATGTGACATGTTCATACATGTGATATATCCAGCCAAATCAGGCTATAAGCACTGGGGGCAAACACTCTAAAATCCCATATTCTTCAGTGGGGGCATTTCTCAGTGCGAAGGAGCTAATCTAGTCTTGCTGTCCTAGACAGTCAGCGATGTGCCTGAGATTCAGGTTTTCTCTTTCATCAAAATACATTTCAGAAAAGGTGTTCATGTGCTTACTAGTGGATCCGTCAAATCATTACATTCAACTCAGTCAACTTGTAGTTTCATATTGGTTATTAAAAGACTAAGACATACGTACCTTATAAAAGAGCAAGATGAAATTGATCGCAAATGCGACAAATAAGGCTAACATTCTCATATTGTAGAAGTTGCGAGCAAAATAGTTCTGAAGGTGAAAAAAATTATCAAAAGGTCATTGAATCAAGAGATTTGAAATTTGCAGGCGATAGAAATAAAGCATTCATACATTTACCAAAAACTGTTTCTTGAGGGCCTCCCATTTATTAAGTCCCATGATTGGTGCTGTCAACATAATAGTGAATAAGAAAACTTAAACCATCACAGAGTAGACAGATATAAAGAAGCACACTCACAGACAAAAAATAGCCTAATTTCCGGGAATGGTAAACGCTATGAAGAAAAATCCATCAGACTAAGGACTTAGAGAAGGGGGTACTATCTGGATGGGTGGTCAGGGAAGGCTCTTAGGAGGTGACTATTTGAGCTGAGGCCTAGATGCCACAGGACAATAATCAAGTGAACAGTGCGGGAAGGGAACGTCATAGAAAGAGCTTGGAGGGCAAAGGTCCTGAATTCTGAGTGATGCTGGTGTGTTTGATGGATAGTGAGGAGGTACCATAGTGAGAGGAAGAGAGAGTGAGAAGGAATGAGGTCAGAGAGGTGAGAGGGGGACACCGTTCTGTAGGCCTTTGATAAAAAGTCTGTGCTTTGTGCTGTGGATAATGGTCACTACACAGATGTTATGTGTGTAAACATTTATCCAGCTGAGCTGTACAATTGAAGTCTGTAGACTTAACTGTTGCTTGTAAGGTGTATCTCCATAAACACAAAAGAAATGTTAGAAAAAGAAAAAGTGTTGCCCCTTAGAGTGCAGTGGTTCAGTATCTGATTGCTGGGACCATACTGCCTGGGTATGAAGCCTGACCCCACCACTTCCTCACTGCAGGATGTGGACAAGAGACTTAATCACTCTTGTAAGCATCACTTTTCCTACTTGTAAAGTGGGGATCCCTGGTGGCTCAGAGTTTAAAGCATCTGCCTCCAATGCGGGAGACCTGGGTTCAATCCCTGGGTCGGGAAGATCCCCTGGAGAAGGAAATGGCAACCCACTCCAGTATTCTTGCCTGGAAAATCCCATCGATGGAGGAGCCTGGTAGGCTACAGTCCACGGGGTTGCAAAGAGTCGGACACGACTGAGCGACTTCACCACCACCACCACCAAAGTGGGGATAACAACAAAATCTGTCTCATAAGTTTGTTATGAGGATTAGATAAGTTACTATAGGGGAAGGTAATCATTAATCTTATGATTATAACTGGAATTACTACTTTACTGTAAATGAGATGGCAAGCTCTTGAAGGAGCTGAAGAGGGCTTGATGCAATCAGATAATGATTTGGAAAGATGATCCCAGCTACTGTGTACAGAGTAGACTGGAGGCATGGAAGGCAGGGGACCAGTTAGAAAGTTACTGCAGGATGCAGAAAGAGGATGTTGATGGTGGTGGTTTGAACCAGCGGTGACTGTGGAAATGGTAGGAACTGGGAAGATTCTGGATATATTTGAAAGAGAGAGAGCTGAGAATTATTCTTGGATTTATCTGAGGTAGGAAAGAGGAAAGGACTCAAGAGATGGAAACTTCTGGATTCTGGGGTCTGAGCGAGTAAGTAAATGCTTGGTGTCATTTATTGAGCTATGGGGGAAAAGTACAAAACACTTATTGGAGCAGAAGTGGGTTTAAGTGAAAAGATTTTGGGACATACCAAGAATTTGTTTTAATATTAAGTGCGAGATGACTGCTGCTGCTGCTAAGTCACTTCAGTCATGTCCGACTCTGTGCGACCCCATAGAAGGCAGCCCACCAGGCTCCCCTGTCCCTGGGATTCTCCAGGCAAGAACACTGAAATGGGTTGCCATTTCCTACTCCAATGGGTGAAAGTGAAAAGTGAAAGGGAAGTCGCTCAGTCGAGTCTGACTCCTAGCGACCCCATGGACTGCAGCCTACCAGGCTCCTCTGTCCATGGGACTTTCCAGGCAAGAGTACTGGAGTGGGGCACCATCGCCTTCTCCGGGAGATGACCAGAAAGCATCTATCTGTATATATCAGGGGCTTTAGGATTCTAAGGCCAAATCAGAATGACACTTTCATTAGTTATCCCTCTCCATGGCACACCCGACTTGGATGGTGTCATCTCCCCACATATGATCCTGACTGTTCTGCCACCATTTATAGGACCACATCCAAACTGGGTCAGTCACACTGGTTCTCCTTAGAAGGTGGGACTGGGTTACAGGGGCTGGGTTAGCAATTTTGGTTATCTGAGCTGGGAGGTCACAAAGACTGGCGTCATGAGAGGCACTGTGGCACCTGATGCGGCCATGATTAGGCTTGTGCATGCAAACAGGTGAGCAAAGAAAGTGACGGTGCAAAGAGAAACAGGGAAGAAGGCACCTCTGGGACAGAAGGATGGGGGAAAAAACCTCTACTACTTGCTTTGTTCAACTGTAGTTACACCAAGTCTTCAGGAACCCACTGGGGCTGCTACAGCTTATCACAGCACCTGTACAACCTCACACCCTAGCCAGACCACACCTGCCACCATAGCTACGGTGACAGCAAACCAAACCGTGGATTATCCAGAGTTGCCTCAGAAACATTTGCATTCTGTCTACTCTGTATTAAATAATGCAGGAAACATGCACTGTAGTTTAAGAAAACATAGTTCTAACTATTAATAAAATGTATATCTGTAAATTTAAAATATGTCATATATATCCATTTATGTACAAGCAGTTAGAATATATCATGACTGAGAACAATCCATTTTCCTTATAGGTGAAGTTCTATACTATATGAGTTTTTGGTCTTTTTTTTCCTCAAAGGTTAAATATGATTTTGCCTTTCAAATGGCTTTATTATGGAGTACTGTTCTTAATTTCTAGGTCTGACATTTTTGGTCAGTACCTCATATAGGTTTATTTGAGACATTCATCTCCTAATCTTTTCCTATTTATGATACAAATATATAATATTTATACACATATACATACATACTCATATAAAGGGTCTTTCAGACAAAATTTTTAACAATTCCATCCTGTATGAATAGGAATAGAGAACTACATCTTCCTTGTTTTCCACATTTAAGCAGATATTTTATTAACTAAAGGAACATTTCTGAAAAATGTTTAGGATACTACATAAAGAACTATCTTCTCCCTCATCTTTCACTTTTTTACTTATTTCCATTTTAAGAAAAATTTTGAATAGATCTTCTTATCATTGGAGAGTTGGCTCACTGCATTAATATTTTTATAACTGGATTCTTAATAAAAGGGCAATTCAAGAAAGACTGACTACCCCCACTCTGAAACATCAAGATGAACTGCTTGTCCCCTAGAAGGTTTGTTTTGCTATCATGTATTGCAGAGCCTTACATAGCATCCTGCAAAGAGGGAGCCTTGGGGTATGTTAATTAACTTACCCTTAAAATGTCCTTTTGGGAAGATGCTGGCAGTCACTAAATCACATGGTCTCAGGTCACGGGAATGTGTGCAGAGATTATGGGTTTGACAATAGGGAGCCATGGACCAAGACATTGATTTTAACATATAAATACTAAGATGGGCAAATACAATATACGTTCAGGGCTGACTTGGTTCCCTGATTACCACCCGAGGGAAGGTCAGTGGATATTTACTGCACCCGAATGATTATGGTCTTACAATATATCAAAAACAATATGCATTTTAAAACATCTTACTAGAAGTTTCTGTTGATAGGCTATGATTTTCTTCCAGAATGCTGACTCAGGAACTTCTGGCTCTCCGTATCTGTGTGTGTGGAGCTGCCTCAGTTTTTGTTTACCCTTGTCTTCTTTGGCTTTTTCTTCTTTTTCTCCGTCTTCTCCTCTATGAACGCAAATGAGGGAAATATAAACCATCCAGACACCAAAGAACTGAACAAGTTTTATGCCAAAATATATAAACATACAAGTATTTAAATCACAGTATCAGTTTTAATAACTGAAACCTCTAATTTTAGAATTAGAGGTAGAATTTCTGGCTTATCATAGCCTCCTATATATGGATAATTCTGTGAAGTTCAGCTCTATAGGACATCTTACAGGCTTTAATTTTCTTTGAATCTCTGCCCAGCATATTCCTTTCCAAGTGTACAATGAAACAGTTAACTGAAAAAGGAATAATGGAGACTTTCTTTTGGTTGTGACTTTCAACATACCTTATTTTTCAATTCTAACGTTCAGTCTCTAACACTGACTAGCTATTAGGATTTAAAATCAGAGGCATATGCATTTGGTTGTTGAGAATGTCAATATGTTAATTCTGCAGACAAGAATGGAATTGGGAGCACTGAAATTTGATACCTAAACCTCTCCAGGTACAAAATACCAAGCCTTCACCGAGATGTATTTATGTACATATGTAATCATATACATGTAAACCACATAATATGACTCATACTTAACTCATATGAGGCTTTTCCAACATTATTTTTAACATTTAAGAGTTGCCACTGAAATGACTGTCAAGCTCTGTTACGTTTGTCTGTGTTTCATTGTTATAGTCCTTTACGTGGCCATTTTTACAACTGATCCAACAGTGCAAGAGCTGTGATAATGAATGGCTCTGACCGTGAAGAACAGACACCGGTGACCCTCATATGAGGCCTAATTCAAACGAACGAATGGTAAAAATACACCTTTGAGACAATGAAGGAAGCTTGAAGCTTAAATATTTAGCAGCTATTACTCTAGTCCTCTTGCCGGGAGAATCCCATGGATGGAAGAGCCTGGTGGGCTGCAGTCCATGGGGTAGCTAAGAGTAGGACACGACTGAGCGACTTCACTTTCACTTTTCACTTTCACCCACTGGAGAAGGAAATGGCAACCCACTTCAGTGTTCTTGCCTGGAGAATCCCAGGGACAGGGGAGCCTGGTGGGCTGCCATCTATGGGGTCGCACAGAGTTGGACACGACTGAAGCGACTTAGCAGCAGCAGCAGCAGCAGCAGCAGACAGTATTTAAAGAATTGCAAATTTTGTTTAGTGTAAATAGTAGAATGATAAATATGGTTCTTTAAACAGTCTTTAGCAATTAGTAATGTATACAAGGTACTTACGGGTGAAATGACATGGTGACTAGTATTCTCTTTAAAACAACTTGTCCCACAGAAGGCCCCAAAGTGTGTGTGTGTGTGTGTGTATATGTGTGTGTGTGTGTGTGTTGTAGGGATGGTTGGCAGAAGAAAACCTACATGAAACAAGGTTAGCAAAATGATAATAATTATTAGAACTAAAGTGAAAGTGAAAGTCACTCAGCTGTGTCCGACACTTTGTGATGCCATGGAATTATATAGTCCATGGAATTCTCCAGGCCAAAATACTGGAGTGGGTAGCCATTCTCTTTTCCAGAGGAGCTTCGCAACCCAGCAATTGAACCAGCGTCTCTTACATTGCAGGCAGAGTATTTACCAGCTGAGTTACCAGGGAAGCCCCTATTAAAACTAGGTGATGGGTTTATGGGTGTACATTATAACCTTCTCTCTTTTGTATATGTTAGAAAATTTTACAGGCTTCAAGTATCTTTGTGTCTATATATTGCATATTCCTTTCAACATGTATGATAAAATATTTAACTGAAAAGAGAATAATGATGATGACTTTTTTTGGCTGTGACTTTTCAACATACCTTGTTTTTAAATTCTGATTTTAATGTTCAGTCCTTAACAATGACTAGCTGTTAGGGCTTAAAACGCTTCTAAATTTTCTCAAATATCTTGGAAATTTAAAAATTTGATTTTCCCTGCAAAAGTGTTAAATTACTCAAGAGGTTAACTCTAGCAATGTCAAGCATGCATGTGAGAAAGTTGAATAAAACTGTTTCCCCATGAAAATATTAGAAATAAGAATTCTTTCTGAATTATTCACTTTAATATTATTTTAATTTTATTAACACAATTCTAAACCAACATTTGTCTACTCTAGGGGGGAAAAAACAGACAATGAAAACAGGCCAAAGAAAATAACAGAACAGAGGAGAAAAATAAAGTGCCATGTGAGAATAGTGGCACTATATACAGTTAAAAATTCGCTTTCCCCAATTTTTAAAAATATGCATATAAAACTGTGCAAACTGGGGGAATGATGTAGGTTTCCATTGTTAACAGGAAGCCAGTTTTATGGGAAATTACACATTTTCATTGTTTCATATCCAGCTCTTTATGTCTTAGTAATGCATTTATAACTGTGCTCTCGATAGCACCAAGACTGTTGGTGAAAATGAAGCTTCCCGGGCCCCACACCAGCCCTGCTGACTCAGTATCTGTGCAGGGGCCCAGGAAACTGTGTCTTTAACAGACTTTCCAGGTGGTTGATGTTGGAGAAGGCAATGGCAACCCACTCCAGTACTCTTGCCTGGAAAATCCCATGGACGGAGGAGCCTGGTAGGCTGCAGTCCATGGGGTAGCTAAGAGTCAGACCTGACTGAGCGACTTCACTTTCACTTTTCACTTTCATGCACTGGAGAAGGAAATGGCAACCCATTCCAGTGTTCTTGCCTGGAGAATCCCAGGGATGGGGAGCCTGGTGGGCTGCCGTCTCTGGGGTCACACAGAGTCGGACACGACTGAAGCGACTTAGCAGCAGCAGCAGGAGCAGCAGTCAGGTGGTTTTTCAGCAGGTGGCCCTGGGACAGTACGTTGAGGACCACCACTCCCTAAGAGTCTATGCAATGGCATTCAGAATGCCTGTCCCCTCCCTTCTTTACAAGGACAGAATAGATGCTCAATTAAAAAAAAAAATACAACAGTCATCTTGCAGAGAACATCACATGGAATTATAAAGTTGTTTCTGCTGAGAAACACACAAACAAAATCCTCATGGAACCAGAAAGAGATAGGAATACCACCCACATCCCCCCAGGTAGGTGTTTACACTGATCCCCACCCACTGAGGATGGGGCCTTCCATTGAGATGACAGGTGTCACCTTGCAACCTGAGATTCTCCCCACAGTGTCCCCGGAGGGAGAGGATGAGTGAAAAACAGTGAAACAAAGGAAAGGGCACAGAAATGACACATACTCAGCTTTCTCGGGTTCAGATTTGCTTTCTTCTTTTTCTTCCTTTTCTTCTTCGTTTGCCTTCTGTTCCTTGGATGAGTCCATGGGAAAAGAGAAGCGAGAAAACACGTCACCTTTGAATGAGTTCAGGAAGCTCTGTGACCCTGTGTCAAATTGTAACCTATAAATGATACCCTCCTGCCTCAATCGAGGGGATAAAACTGCCACGTGAGCCCTTCCTTCTGCTGGTTCGTGCATTG
Source organism: Ovis canadensis (assembly GCF_042477335.2). Taxonomy (NCBI): domain Eukaryota; kingdom Metazoa; phylum Chordata; class Mammalia; order Artiodactyla; family Bovidae; genus Ovis; species Ovis canadensis. The sequence goes on along the minus strand of NC_091269.1, from coordinate 28,167,911 downwards.
CCCCTTCCCCACACTCACCTTCCAGGCCAGCAGGGAGCACCAACTTTCTAAGCTCCTTCCCACTTATTTCACAACCATCTTCTTTCTCTCATTCACCTACTCAAATTTTACTCATCCTCCAAACCAACGTAAGTCCCACTTCTTCAGTCTCAACCAGCTACTCCAAGCCATACTGAGCTTTCCATTTTCTCACATAATCAACAGCCTGCGGCCTATGCTACTTACCACTTAATGATTTTCTAATTTTTTTCATGAGCGGTTTATCTTTCTAATAAACTCTTTAAGGCAACTTGAGAGCAATGATTACATATTACATTTCTTTTAATTCTGTATGATACCCAGGGGGACTAGACACATGGCCAATCCTTATAAAATACTTGTGGATGGAATGATTATTGATCAACTGCCTAATGTCTTGAGAGTGAGTACCAGAGTTTGTACCTTCACAGTTCAATGAAATAATTTGTAAAGGACCTTCAAAAGGCTGGCTGGCTCTGCCTTCTAAAAAACCATTACTCTTTGGAAAGTCAAGTCATCTACTGAACACCACTCTGGCACAAGCAAAACAGCTGATGTCAAGTTCACCTATCATGCCCACCTGAAGTCCAGAGAGCTGCTGTGACTGGAGGTAAGTTACCTGGAACTTTTCTTGCACCTCTGGGATAGGGACGGGGTTGCTCATGAGGTCACTCAGGCCAGCATTGGGATTGTGAGGAATCAGTTTGTACTGCCCCCCTTCTCGCTTCAGGTCCAAGCCAAAGATATCGGAAAGCAGGTCACTCTCCTCTGTCAGTTCCTTCAAGTCCGTCAGATCTTCAGAGGGCAGGGCCCCTTCCAGGGTTTTCCTCTCCCCCTCCTCCCCGTCTCCTCGAACCTCATCTTGCGTGGGGTCTGGCATGTTGGCCAAGAGCTCCGCCACTTTGATCTTCTTTGCACCTTCGACCAGGCTTCCTCCCAGCAGGAGGCTGCCGATGATGCGAGAGAAGCCTCTGAAAACGCTGGCTACAAAGTGCAGGAGGCTCATCAAAATACTCCAGTAGGATGTAAAGAAGGCTGTGATCATGTCCTTCACTGTCATCTTCTTCACCTTCTTCACCTGCTTCTTCAAGCTTTTCAGGCTGAGCATCCGCATAAGGGTCAAGATATTGTACCTGAGGGCAAACAGGGCGGACTTGACCGTCATGATGGAAAAGAAACCCATCCTCGGACCCTGCTCCTCCGGCTTCTCCTTCTCACTCTCCTCTTTGTTCGCTGACCTCTCATTCAGATCTGACTCTGATATCTGAGCCGCCAGCTGCATCTCAAAGATGGTATCCTCGCAGAAGTTCACGAAGAGCTCCATCTTCTCTTTCTCTCCCCCTTCATTGACCACGTCAAATATAAATTGCCTTTTGGATTCCTTGACCTGGGGCTTCTCCCACTGGGTTCGGCTGGACTCACTGATTTCAAAATAAACCCTCTCGATGCGCTTGGCACTGCCCATGATCTCGATGCGGCCCAGGAAGGGCTGGAAGTAATTGAGCACACTCTCGGCCAATTCCAGAAAAGTCTGCAGCCGGGTGTCATTGGGCATGTGTTCAGAGAGGTTTGTCAGAAGCACTGCCACATTGAAGCCAATGTCCTTGGCAGGCTCGTGGAACCGTTTGACAAATTCTTCATAGTCCAGGGTTTCATTTTCATCTGTCTCTGCACAGGACAGGAGAAACTCAGTCTCGGACTGGGTGTAGTGTTTATGGCTCTCCATGGCTTTGTGAAAGTCCCTCTTGGAAATAACTCCCTTACCATCGGGGTCATACTCTTTGAAAGTATCAGAAGACGTCAAGTCCTTGAGCTTTAAGAACATGTCAAAAAACTTGAGAATCATCTCCACGTTGTTGGAAGATTCCACGAGCATATCCACCATCTGTTTGCCAATGGTGCCATTAACAACATTGCCTGGGGATAAAGAATTGCATTGGCTCAAAATGAACATTCCCAATGAAACCAGTGTCTATGGCAGATAGAAACCAATGTACGTTGAGTGTGTGTGCATAGTTGTTGTACCCTGGTCCAACTGTGTAAGTTGCTGCTAACTTGTGCAAGTAAATAGTAAACATCTTAAAATGTCTTTAAAAAAAGTGTCTATAGAGAAAATAACAATATAAATCTTATATGACATCTGAATCAAAGATAGCTCTTTTCTCTTCCAATGTGTGAAGGAAAAGATGGATAATTACTTGTAAACTCTAATTTTAGAAAGTGATTACATGAACACATATAAAGGCATATTTACAAAGTAACTGGACTAATGCATGTAAAAAAATATGTGATGAAAGGCTGACATTTTTTCCCTTTAATTGATCCTAGAAGCAACATGCTTTAGGATTTTTTTAAAAAAGAAAAAAGGCAGATATTTATATTATCCTAAAGCCTGAAACAGAAATCCAGTCTCATATCAATAATAAAAATGAGTGTATGCATAGCCCTTTGGGGATGAAAAATCACTGCTCACAGACATTACACCTAATTTCATGTTCAGACCTGAAAATACCAGTGAGATGGGTACTTTTTATTATTAATTTATGATTTTACTATTGAGGAAACTGTGTTTAGCAAAGTTAAATTAAAGTGCATGCTGTAACATGATTATTGAGAGCTAGGGCCAGGACTTCAAACAGAACCACTGAGGGCAAATTAGATGCTCTTTCTGATGTAAAATGTAAAAGACCTCCTTACATTTCTTCATGGTTCAGAATGTTTATAGCTAGAAAATGGCATATTATGAATAAGCCTGAGAAAATGAGATATTACCCTAAATTACAGAGTCATCAATCCTTGAACAGAATGTGATATGTAACACAGGCATCAGAAGAAAGATACATGATGATGGGTTTCTGGAGTTCATCTGTGAGGCAGTAAACACCAGAGTTAAGAGCATGGGCCCAAGGGCTTTCCTGGCAGTCCAGTGGTTAAGATTCTGCCTGCTAATGAAGGGAACACGGGTTTGATCCCTGGCCCAGGAAGATCCCACCTGCCTCGGGGCAGCTAAGCCCATAGACCACAACTACCGAAGTGGTACACCTAGAGCCCATGCTCGGCAAAGAGAGAAGCCCCCACAATGAGAAGCCTGAGCACTTCAACTCGAGAGTTGCCCCCACTCACCCCAATTAGAGAAAGCTCATACACAGCAATGAAGACCTAGCACAGCCAAACAAACAAACAAACAAAAAAGGCATTGGCTCAGGCGCCATGCTGTTGGGGTTTGAATCCAGATCCCACCATCTGCTGGCACAGCAACCTGGGCAGATTTCTTAGCCTCTCTGCACTATTTGCAAAAGAGTGATAACGATACTATCCAGTTCACAAACCTGGTATTCAGATGAAAAAGTACTTAAACGAGGTTAATTTTAACTCGTTATTCCTTCAGTTATTATGTCTGTGTTGTTACTGTTTAGACTAAAACTTGAATTGAGGTCCTGGGAAAAGGATCTGTGCTTGGAGGATATAGAGTGGCTGCCAACTAAGGGTTTCAAGCAAACATTGCATCTTTAAAGTCCTAGGGCAAGGCGTGTCTACTACCTTAGTTAGTTAACGCAGGGCAGACTAAGTGAGAGAGAGGAATTAGGAAGGACTTGAGAAAAAAAGGATAGGGAACAAGATAGCAAACATGGTGGCTCTAGTCGCATTCACATGATTTCACAGAATGCTCGCAGAAGCTGTTCTGAGCTCCGTCTCACAGAGGAGGGAAGTGAGAAACGGAGACGTTACGGAGGGTCACGCTGCCTGGGTCAGAAAGGGATAGGTGGGTGCTGGTGGCGGATCTCAGAACCCAATCTCTTACCCACCATATTTACTGCCTGAGATAGAAAGAAAACACAGTAGCAAAGGAAAATGAGGTGGAAAGAGAGAGAATGAAAACCCAAGAAAGAGACATGTAGCGGGTAGAAGTTAGGCTGCCACCAGCCGTGGTGGGTGGGGTGCTCTCTACTGCCTTCTCCACCTGCAGAAATGTAAGGACCCACAGGAGCTATAAGGCAGTCAGCTCAAAGCAGCAATTTACGCATTTGGAGTGTCCCCAAACATCTGTAATCCTTACTGCTTACAAACAAAATGACAACAAACAAAACCCTTGTTAAGGTACTCTCTGAAGAGCATACCCTTTAAGATATCACTGTGAAATGAAAAATACCACTATAAAATGAGGTACTACTGGTTTCGCTCCATAGCTTTGTGACCTAAGATTGGCAGGATTTCTTTTTTTTTTAATTAAAAAACAAAACAACAACAACAAAAAACTAACTTGGCAAAACCAATACAGTATTGTAAAGTAAAATAAAGTAAAAATAAAAATAAAAAAAAAAAGAAAAGAGTCATCAAGCCAGCAATAAGCCTGAGGTATCTGTCCCATTTCAGCACTGATATTTTATCCTTTGCAGCAGGCTGACTCCCAGAACAAGCATATACGGAATCCTTCAAAGAATAAAGGGGATTCGAAGATATAAATCAAAACTACCTTCCAACATGGACAGCAACATGACCACCATGTCCTTCTGAAGATCCATCAATTCTTTTAGTAGCTCAATTTGACTGGAGTCCTGAAAGTATTAACACAGTGCATTTGAGATAACATGAGAAAATTAAGCAGCAAGAATGTCATACTTATTCTCACAAAAGAATACCTTTTTACCAATAGCAGACTTTATAGCATTATACAGCTAAAAAGAAGCCAAATAAAAATCTGCAGCTTATTAAAAATACACACTTCAGAATGAAAGAGTACTTACTATTGATTCCAACTCATATTTTTTAAAGTATTCGTAAGGACAATGAATAAATCTGACAAGAGTATGGAAGAGCTAAAGCAATGGTGGAGACCCTCGGGTCAGGTAGGCAAGACTCAGGTACTTTTGAACACTGGGCGTCTTTCTTCTCCTTGAAAACACTAGACTTGTCTTTTCTACTTTCTAACTTACTACACTGAGATGCTATACACGTTGTAAAAATTAACTTATTCTGGAAAACACAGGCATAACAGTGATGTGAGATAAACTTACCCTACATAAATCTGGCCAAAAAATGTACACACAGTATCTTATTTACCAACTTAAGCTCTTGGATATTTCTCTGTTTAAAATTTTCTGGTTTTTTTGTCTTTGACTTATCACCATGAAAAAAAAAAGTTTATATAAATATGTTGTGTACAAACATCACTATGCTTAGATTCAGTGCCTGAAAACATGGAATACTGATATCTACATTATAACCCCATGCATCATCAGAGTTTTTTATTTTACAACTATACTTTTTTCAAAAAAAGTACATATATATATATATATATATATATATATATATACACACCCACAAGGTAATGTTTTATTCACATGAATTTTTCTACACAGGAAGCCAAATTTCAACACTGTATGAAGGATGAGATTTATTTCTTTCTAAATAGTTGGTACCTCAACTAGGTCTACAAACTATGAACAACTGCTAGGTAGCACTGGATGTTGACAAAATGATGGCAATACATCCAAATAAGAACTCTCTTGTGATAAATCTGGTTCATGTTGATTTTCTTTACTTACTAAAATGTCACTAGCAATTAGATGAAAGCAATCACTGTATTTCCTTATTTGGTAGAAGTTACCAATAACTAGATACTGACAAAGATTCTCTCCTTGACCAATCCTCTGGGCCCTCTTCCCAAGTAGGTTTTAATCTTGGTTTATAAAGCCTTGAACAACTGGGAGATGGGATTAGCAGATGCAAACTATAGGATGGATAAACAAGATTCTACTGTGTAGCACAGGGAACTATATTCAATATTTTGTGATAAAGCATAATGAAAAAGAATATTAAGAAAGAATGTCCATATGTATATAACTGAGCCATTCTACTGTATAGCAGAGATTGATACAACACTGAAAATCAACTATTTGTTATTGTTCAATTGTGTCCAACTCTTTGTGACCCCATGGACTGTAGCCTGCCAGATTCCCTTATTCTTCACTATCTCCAGGAGTTTGTTCAAATTCAAGTCCACTGAGTCAGTGATGCTATCTAACTGTCTCATCAGCAAATCAACTATACTTCAGTTAAAAAAAAAAAAAGAAAAAAAGACTAGAACAAAACACAACCATGGTTTCTAACAGCTCAAAGCTACTTCACTAGGAAGACCCCAAGCCCTCTCAGGGTGCTTGCCTGAGAAAACTCAAGGCTGCCAAAAAAATTTATTATTTGTTCCAGCCAACACCTGAGGATGCTAGAATCTGTCTCCCAGGCTCTGCAGGAGGTAGAATCCTAATGTCAATACTTGCCAACTAGCAGACACAGCTGGCCCATCATGTTTACACTGACCAACCTTTTATAGTTTTTCTCTTCCCTGAGCCCTGATCATCCGCCCCTCCTCCTCCCATCATCTCTGTACAAGTTCAAGTTGAGTTGAGCTCACACTAGATTTTTCTCCCTACAGTGACAGTTATCACTGATTAAATCTGTTCGTGCCACTTTAACCTGCACCTGGTTCTATCTGACAGTATTTTCCAGCTTGGAGGGCAGGGTGGAGGTGTGAGTTTCCTCACTTTGCTGCAGGCAAGGAGACTCAAGGAGGAGATGGACACATGAATGAAATTGTAGGGGCTGGAGTGGTGGTCCTTTGACTTTTAATCTAGCATTTTCTCCTCTCTTGACACCTGACAGATATCCACACTCCACAGGTATGTCAGGTCTCAGGACATCCCAGTAAAATTCCCTACATCAAAGGGACACATTTATTCAAGATTTATATTTAGAGTTCTTCTATTCATGTATCTCTGACTCCACATGCAATACAGGGGTGAGAAAACAGCATGCTCATGTTTCCAAGATGTGCTCCCAGATTAACATTAAGCATGGTGAAAAATCTGTTTCTTCACCGTTTGCCTAACTGTACTGCTATTTTTTTCTCTTTGACTTTCATGAAGTTAAATGTCCGGTTAATTGGTGAATGTCATCTTTTGAGAACAACTGCTTGTTTATGACCCTATAAGAAAACTCTCTCTCCTTAACGAGGGATTTGGAGCATATTACGAATCCTCTTCCAATTATATGTCTGGATGAGAAAAATTCCAGCAAGTAATCATTGAGATGTGGGTCTATGAAGGACTGTAAAATGTACAGTGTTTGGCAACTATACTGTTTTATTTCTCCACTATAGTCAATTCCTTTACCTTTTATTATCCAATTTGAATAATGGCTCCCACCTATTGTCAGTTTGCATAAAATTCTTTTATTAAAAAAAGGATTTTTAAAAAAATGTCATGTAAAAGATGTATAAAGAAGTCATCTAAGAAAAATAATATTCTGACATGGGAAAGTGTGTTTAATTTGCCAATGATCACAGTGTACAGTGTCTCACCTAGGCTGACAGAGGACAGTGACTTTACCTGAGACAGCTTCATCTGCATGTGGGCAAATACATGAAGAAAACCCACCACAGCATCCCAGAGCCTGCTGTGAGCCAAACTCTGCTGGTTTCCAGTGCAAGGACCCTGGGCCAGAAACAGACAAATAACAGTCATTCCTGATAAATTAACTGCCAAATTAAACTTTACAATAATAGATTTTACTTCAGCAACAAGTGACTGGAAGAGAGGACTGCACTGAAGATACTGACAAGATGTCAAAATGGAAGCTTCACTTAAGGACCTAGAGGTGGGGATAAAAGATATAACTGAGCAGGACCCTCTGCTGCTGCTGCTGCTGCTAAGTCGCTTCAGTCAAGTTCGACTCTGTGCAGCTCCATAGATGGCAGCCCACCAGGCTCCCCCATCCCTGGGATTCTCCAGGCAAGAACACTGGAGTGGGTTGCCATTTCCTTCTCCAAGCCATGAAAGTGAAAAGTGAAAGTGAAGTCACTCAGTTGTGTCCGACTCTTAGCGACCCCATGGACTACAGCCTTCCAGGCTCCTCTGGGATTTTCCAGGCAAGAGTACTGGAGTGGGCTGCCATTGCCTTCTCCAAGAACCCTATGAGGCCCTCCCAAAACAGATCTCCACCTTCCTTGGCCTTCCTTTTGTCTGTAGGGAAACTTTAGTCAAAGAATAAATTTAATCAAAGAAGGGGAAAAATGCAGAAAGGAAAACAGGCAAGACAAAATAATAATACTTCAGCCATTAAACAAAGTCAAAGACCTTTAGTTCCTTCTCAAGGACAACAGATAATACTCTGAGCCATGTCCTCTCAGCTGTTTGGCAGAGACTGAAACTCCTACCAGGTGGGTGAAGTTAACTGTATACTGCCCACCAACATGCGGACCCAGACAGGTTGATAATGTTGACTCCCAATGACCTCACCACTAGCCAATCAGAAGAACATCCATCAGCTGATCACACACCCCACAAGCCCCCTCTCACAACCTGTCCATGAGTTGATCACACACCCCTCAAGCCCCTCTCTCAACCTGCCCACAAGCTGATCACACAGCCCACAAGTCCCCTCTCTCAACCTGTCCATGAGCTGATCACACACCCCAAAAGACCCCTCCCTCATCCTATCTTTCTAAACCTTTACCAGAAAGCCTTCAGGGACTTCAGGCCTTTTAAGTTCTGGCTGTCATAGACTCCTTATTTGGTGCCTGCAATAAATGCTGCACTCTCCTTCACCAGCACCAGGTGTCAGCTGATTGGCTTTATTGCACACAGACAACCAGACCCTAATTTGGTTCAGTAACAAAGACAGGAAGTGCCAAATATCTTCATATTCCACAAGTAAGGCGCTAGATTCAGTACCTGCGAAAGGAAACTAAATAGATCTTTCTAGCCTTAAGACATAAAGATTTTGAAGTTGAAAAGGGACAGACTTTGCAAAGTGCTCTTCAACCTCCACGCCTACAGCAGTGGGTGAGGACAGGGCTACCCTTGCCTTCCTTTACACCAAGAGAGAGAGGAGGCCTCAAGAGAGCCATCAGGAGTGCTTGACTTCTGTCTTCTGAAGTAGGGCAGCAATATCATTTTGTAATCACATAGGTTAGGGGGTCCCCAGAGAAAGAGAACCAGGAATATCTTTTTTGATATAAGAGACGCCATTTTGGCCTGAGCCATTTTTGTGATCTCAGCCTGGTCACAATGCTTACCCTTGGAGAGATCTCAGTAATCAATGATCTTAGGGAAACAAAGGAACACAGGAATAGAGAAAGGGCAGTCAAATGATAGTGCAGTGAAAATAGAGTTTCAGTTCCTCCTCAAAGGAGGTACATAATCTGATACAGTCCTTGAGTTTTGCTGGTGAGAGCTAAGGCCTTCACCCAGGTGGGGGACAGAATGAGGACATCCCTCCTGACTTCAGTCAACTCTGTCAACCTCTGAATTCTTCACTGCTGAAGCCTCTTCATGAATGTGCATGTACCCTTAAGCTTAAAACTTTCCCAATTTTGCTGTTTGGAGAGACACTGCTTTGGGAAAGAACCCTAGTGTTCTCCTTACTTGCTGCAAGTAATAATAAATCCTTCCTTCCCCCAATCTTTGGTTGTATCTATTGGCTCAACATCCATCAAGAGAAGAACCTAGTTTTTGGGTAACAGCTTGCTATTAGAAAGTGTAAAAGATGGAAAGTAACAAAAAATTGATTTCTTAAGTGGGAGCTATTCTGTCCAAAAGGACTTTGAAATATTGCCAAGCAAACTGTCTGAAAGGGTAATGTGATTTTCAGAGGTGGATGGGGGCCACCAGATGAACAGAGATTGTGGAATAATTTGAAACTGGAAGGGAAAAGACACCTTTCCAGGCACTGGAAGCAGTAGGAGAGTCAAGCCCCCTCATCAGAGGAAGAATATAATATGCCACCCGGGTGGCCGGGCCACAGTGCAATCCTGAATTCCACGTGCCTGGAGGAAAACCTCCCTCCCCTTACTCTTCCTCTTCACAGTTCCAACCCTGAGAAGGCCTAGGCTGGCTCGCAGCGGGAGGAGGAAGAACAGATGCCCCTTGGAGAGAAGGCAGAGAAGCCCAGAGCCTACTTCTTGCCCTCCACGCTCAGCCCACAAGGCCTTTCCAGCATAAAATCAGGCATGAGGGGAAGTGTTTCTCTGACGGGGAGTTTTAAATTGGGTAAGAGTTTAGTGGATGGTGTCACCGTACAATGACTGAAGTGAGACAATTCTTGTGACAAAGTGACTGAAGGAATTGTATTTATCTGAGAGTGGCTGGTGCACAAGATCCATTCAAAGAGGGATAAAGAAATGGGCTACGGAGCAAGTCTGAAGAGACGGTGGGGAGAAGGAATCACTTAACTTAGAGGTTAACACGTTCAGTGTACCTGGCCAAACTGATTTTACAGTGTCTCAGGATTTCACTGCGGTCCATTGTCGGCCATGTGCCCTGTGCGCTTGCTGTAGAGAGGAAGCCAATTCCGACTCCATGCTGGAACTGTTTCTTTGACTTGCTTTTTGTTGCTTTTGTTATTACTATCATGCATAATAGCCTGCCGAAAAGGATCCTGACCCTCTGCCTGACAGTAAAGTAAAATGCCTTTGTTCAACTCGAAAAGAGTTGAATGGAAGAGATCAGCACATCCCTTTCAAAGGCTGAACCTTCCTGGAGTTGTTGCCCAAGACTGAAGACCCTTTTTCTTTACTTCCTCACTGCCTCTCCCTCTCTGTTCTGCCCTTTGACTTCAGTTCCTCATTGCTTCTTTCTCTCTCTCTGATTCTATAAAAGAACCTGTCACCTGACCACAATAAGATGGTTACTTTGAGAAATTAGTCTGACATCTTCTCAGTCAGCTGGCTTTCCTGAAGGAGGAAACAGAACAGGCTGTATCTTGAAAGCAGGGCTCCATCTTGGGCCGGACTGTGGACTTTGAGCTATATGCCCAGTATCTATGAAAATGACATACCAATGGAAAACCAGACCCCCTCATTTATTCAGTGCCCGTAACATAAAATCCTTGCTACTATTATATAGAGAATGGATCAACAACAAGGTCCTACTATATATAGCACAGGGCACCATATTCAATATACTGTGTTAAATCATAATGGAAAAGAATATGAAAGAGTATATATATACATACATATATGTGTCTATATGCATGCACACATATGCATAAACAGGTATATACACATGCACACGTGTACATGTATGCATATGTACATGTGTACATGTATACACATGCACATATATACACATATGTGTATATATATATAAAATGCTGAAGAAGCTGAAGTTGAAGTTGAATGGTTCTATGAAGACCTACAAAAGCTTCTAGAACTAACACCCTTTTCATTATAGGAGACTGGAATGAAAAAGTAGGAACTCAATAAATACCTGGAGTAACAGGCAAATTTGGCCTTGGAGTACAGAATGAAGTAGGGCAAAACATAACAGAGTTTTGCCAAGAGAACGCACTGGTCATAGCAAACACCCTCTTCTAACAACACAAGAGAAGACTCTACACATGGACATCAACAGATGGTCAATACCAAAGTCAGACTGATCTTATTCTTCACAGCCAAAGATGGAGAAGCTCTATACAGTCAGCAAAAACCAGACTGGGAGCTGATTGTGGCTCAGGTCATGATCTCCTTATTGCCGAATTCAGACTTAAATCGAAGAAAGTAGGGAAAACCACTAGACCATTCAGGTATGACTTAAATCAAATCCCTTATGATTATACATTGGACGTGACAAATAGATTCAAGGGATTAGATCTGATAGACAGAGTGCCTGAAAAATTATGGATAGAGTTTCGTGACATTGTACCAGGAGGCAGTGATCAAAACCATACCCAAGAAAAAGAAATGCAAAAAGGCAAAATGGTTGTTGACAAGGCCTTACAAACAGCTAGAAAAGAAGAGAAACTAAAGGCAAAGGAAAAAAAGAAAGACATACCCATTTGAATTCCAAGTTCCAAAGAATAGCAAGGAGAGATAAGAAAGCCTTCCTCAGTGATCAGTGCAAAGAAATAGAGGAAAAAAATAGAATGGGAAGACTAGAGATCTTTTCAAGAAAATTAGACATACCAAGGGAATATTTCATGCAAAGATGGGCACAATAAATGACAGAAATGGTATGGACATAACAGAAGCAGAAAATATTAAGAATAGGGGGCAAGAATACACAGAGCTATACAAAAAAGATCTTCATGACCCAGATTATCATGATGGCGTGATCACTCGCCTAGAGCCAGACATCCTGGAATGCAAAGTCAAGTGGGCCTTAGGAAGCATCACTGCGAACAGAGCTAGTGGAGGTAATGGAATTCCAGCTGAGCTAAATCCTAAAAAATGATGCTGTGAAAGTGCTGCACTCAATATGCCAGCAAATTTGGAAAACTCAGCAGTGACTGCAGGACTGGAAAAGGCCAGTTTTCATTTGAATCCCAAAGAAAGGCAATGCCAAAGAATGTTCAATTGCACTCATCTCACACGCTAGCAAAGCAGCCAGGCTTCAACAGTATGTAAACTGTGAATTTCCAGATGCTCACGCTGGATTCCGAAAAGGCAGAGGAACCAAAGATCAAATCGTCAATATCTGTTGGATCATCAAAAAAGCAAAAGAGTTCCAGAAAAACATCTATTTCTGCTTTATTGACTATGTCAAAGCCTTTGACTGTGTGGATCACAAAAAACTGTGGGAAATTCTGAAAGAGATGGGAATACCAGACCACCTGACCTGCCTCTTGAAAAACCTGTACGCAGGTCAGAAAGCAACAGTTAGAACTGGACATGGAACAACAGACTTGTTCCAAATTGGGAAAGGAGTATGTCACCCTGCTTATTTAACTTATATGCAGAGTACATCATGAGAAACGCTGAGCTGGAGGAACAACAAGCTGGAATCAAGATTGCTGGGAGAAATATCAATAACCTCAGATATGCAGATGACACCACCCTTATGGCAGAAAGGGAAGAGGAACTAAAAAGCCTCCTGATGAAAGTGAAAGTGGAGAGTGAAAAAGTTGGCTTAAAGCTCAACATTCAGAAAACGAAGATCATGGCATCTGGTCCCATCACTTCATGGGAAATAGATGGGGAAACAGTGAAAAAAGTGTCAGACTTTATTTTTTTGGGGCTCCAAAATCACTGCAGATGGTGATTGCAGCCATGAAATTAAAAGATGCTTACTCCTTGAAAGGAAAATTATGACCAACCTAGATAGCATATTCAAAAGCAGAGACATTACTTTGCCAACAAAGGTCCGTCTAGTCAAGGCTATGGTGCTCAAAAGGCATTTATGTTTTAGTTCTTTTAAGAAGCCATTTGCTGTTTCTATAAAATTCACTTGCTTGTGAATGTCAATCAATAAGATCAATCAATCTTATTATTTAATCAGGACAGTTCACACCAAATGTGATATTGCTCTCTTTCTAGACACTGATGAGAATATTAAGGCAATAATGGAAGCCAAGAAGATAAGGAAATAGGAACCCGAATGGTCTGGACTGGATTTAAAACTTCACTTGTGTTTGAATAAAGAAAAGTTATAAGAATTATCAAGTGTGGCTTTCCCATTTTGAAATGCTAAAATAAGAATCCTCTTCCCTGCCCAAGGAGAAAAGAGAAAAAGTGAGATCCTTCCAAGGTATGAATACAGAGGAGAGAGTGAACCTACGGGAGGTAAGGAGTAGCATGCTTCCATCTTTCCTCTGCACCACTCAGCCCTGGTGGCTTCACTTGGCCATGAAGAGTTCTCTCTTTCATTCTACAGATACCTGCAAGTATGCCAGGCTTTGGAGACACAGTCTGTTATTTTTACTTAACCCTTTCCCCCTTAAGACTATGTCTTGTCTGACAAAACAAACTAAGTTTCTTCCTCCTATTTTACTTTTGTACATGACACTTCAATCACAGTGATGGAGTCAGAGCAATATTAGCCATGGACACAAGTCTTCTAGAAAATGGCAAAGTCTTGCTTGCTGAAGAAAGAAGCATTTTATAAACTCTTTTAAGAATCTGCAGGTCAAAACTAGAAGTCTACCCCAAGAAGAATATAAAGCAAATCAATGTAAAAAATGTATATTATTCATGGGACTTGAAAATTTTACCTATAATTATCACATTGTATTACTATATAATATATTCATATATACACACATATATGTATACACACACATAATGCATGGACAGAGAATGCAGCCTGCCATTTAATTAAACAAAGGATGCTGTCGCCATCAAGCCAGCAACCATTGCAGCCACCCAAATGGTGTACCTGAGGGGATTCAGGATGGAGAAAAGCAGGATCCAGGCCCTGAGAGTTAAGGTGCGTATCAAAGGAATGATTTCAGGGAGACCAGACTCATGCATCTTCCCATACATAGAAAAGCACAAAATTCACTAACTTCAGATTTTAATGGTTTTCTTTAATTGTAATCTTTTGATGTTCTGACTAGTTTATTTATTTATTGCAAAAAACTACATATCCTGGCTCCTCCCTTACCTTTTAGAACAGTTGCCCAGAACTGAGAGGCTGCTCCTGGGTTTAAGTCCTAAGTAAGTCCACCAAATAAAACACAACTTCCAACTTTTAGATTGTGCAATATTTTTTTTTCAGTTGACAACACACACACACATTAAAGTGAAGTTTTTAAATGCTCTTTCCCTTTTTATAAGGTTTCTAAAAAACTCCCTCCTCATTTTCACAAGAATACTATAAAAAGTGGTTTAAAGTTCTGCCCTTTCTCCTTCACTTCTCTCTCCTTCTTCGTTAATATTTACTGAGTGCTTATTATATACACTAGGTATTGGAGATATGATGCATTCAACCTTATGGTTCATGCCTTGGTATCTTATGATAGATATCTCAATCCTGCCGGTGGTAAAGCAAGTTCATTCCATATAACTTTACATCTCATTTTAAATGACCCATTGGCTAAGATTCTACAGAAGGGGTCGTTAGGAAACGTGGATGAGAGCAGGAAAATAGCCATGCTGCATTTTTCCAAGGAATTTAATGCTAACCAGTTGACTCTTTTTTCTCGTTCTTTTTCAAATAACAGAAATGTTTAGAAGTTTACCTGAATGTACTCTGTAAGAGTGTTAAAGACTTGTTTTGCCACTTGAATAGCTTTAGAGAAATTCCTTTGTCCTTGCTCATCAATGACATCTTTCCCAGAGTAATACCAATAGAAATCACTAATTGATTCCTGAAAAAAATGAGATGATAGGATTTAGGATTAAGGCACATTCAGAAACTATCAAAGACCTGTCCAGTTTTGGACTCTTTAAAGGAAATCATTTTAAATAACAGATTGGAAGCAAACAAAAATATCTGTGAAATAAATACTATTCTCAATGGTTTTCCTAAGCATAAAATACAGCAAATCCTCCCTAGATACAAATAACATCTGGAGAGAAAACAAGCAGAAAACTTAGCTTTAAAAATGACTTTTTGTCTCTGATGACTTTGAAATTCGTAAACATAAGGATTCATAACACTAATGCATATTTATCCATAGAGCAGTTAAATATTACTATGTGAACACAGAAATTAGATAAATCATAGAATATAGACGTCTAGTCTACCTTTTCTCCAGTAAAGCCAGTAACATTTCTTTAATGAGAATTTCAGAATGTTCTTGACTTGTATTAAGGCCCTGGAAGAAACTGGTTAGATTCCTTATAAATACTGACAACAACTGTAAATAAACATCTAAATATGATCGATCTGTCCAAACAGGAGGTTTTCAACAATAGCTCACATTTTAAAGGAATTTTAGTTGCCTAAATGAATAATATAATTTGGGCTACTGTGTAAATCACATTCAGGTCTTGAGATATTATTTTGAAAGTTACAGATACATTTTCAGCAAAGCTTCTTGATATATTTGCTTCAGAACTAGCCTTTTCTCCATTAGTTTTAGGTAAGAGTGTTGTGCTTTTCCATATTCAAAGATTAAGCAAGAAACAGAGAGCTTGTGATTTTAAAAGTACTACACCTGATTTCCTTCTAAATGAAATGAAAATTAAAAGTATAAAATTTTATTAAGAGACCTACACCTTCAGATTCAGTTCTAGTAACATGGAGAACATTACTACAGTATTGAAGATATTTTTAAGTGATGGAGTGTTAGGCTGCATTTTTTCATCAGACATTTGGAGAGCTGAAAAGAATTGACCTTAGGCTCTTATATTTAAGTGTGTGTTAGGTAGTTTGAAAGCCTTTCTTTCCCATTTTCAGTAATGTTTCAAATATTCTTCTCCCATTTATTTATCAGCCACAGAGGAAAGAAAAGAGCATGTTCATGCTTTACAAATTGAAAAGGAATTAAAAATGTCATCCAGCTAAAAACTGCAGGGAAAAAATATTCCCACTTATAGAAAGAAAATAAAGTAAGAGCCAGAATCAGAGGCAAAGACAACAGTGGCAGTTTCAGTCTAATATCTGAGGAAAGACTGCGACCAAAGACAAAATACCTCAATAAGTTTTGACCTCATAAGTCAAAACACATTATACCATGTCAGTTTCACAACTGCCATATCATGCCAACTAGCCAACGTTTTAATTGCTACTAATATAAAGCAACATACCTGAACTCTCAGAAGGTAGTCTACAGTAGAGATGATTATGTTGACAGTTGTATTATTGCCAGTCTGAGTTCTCAGATAATTTTGAAAATCTACAGATAAAAAGATGTTATTAAAGTGTATTCAAAAATTTAAAATGAATTCTTTGAATAATTCTAAGAGCAAATGATGTCTACACCAAAATCACTGCAGCTTCTGTAGTATTATATCTGATAGTTTGAATTATTTATATATTCCATAAAAAGTAAGCATGTCAAAAACAAACCCAGGTGCTTCACAGAATATCAATATTTAAATTTCACCTAAGAATTCACCTGTTTCCTGATTCCTTGCTCTAGAGCTCTGGGCATGTGAATGACTGAAAAGGACTTCCATCCTGTAGGGTGGAGTAATTAAATGATTTATTCCATAATCTCTTGTTCTTCAATACCGTGTTAAATGTTGGGGAAAGAAAAAAAAATCAAAATAAAGCTGCTGCCTTCACAGATGCACAAGTCTGATGGAAAGCTCAATACATACGATACATAAACAACGAATGGAAATACACCATGGCAAGTTACATAGTGAAGTAGCTTCCCCCAGTTAAAGAGAAGAGGTAAAAAAGAAATAAAACTACATATGTCTCCACAGCTATTTATTGTATTTAATCTACATCTTTCTTCACAATCTGAATCTTTCTATCAGCTGTCTTCTCCAGCATGAGCACAACTAATAAGAATTATGAAATTCATGTTTTGAAAGTCTACATTGTAAACAAAATTTCCTGAGATTTTCTTTATATCAAATATGCATACTACATTTTTAAAACCTAAAAATTGTCTTCAGGCAAGTCAATTTTAATTAAAAAATAGCATATATGTGTAAAATGTACAAACCAATGCTATTCTAGAGCTTTGCTTTTCAAATTATTGATTGTACCCATATGCTATTCAAATGGGCTCCCTGGTGACTCAGATGGTAAAGAATCTGCCTGCAATGCCATTCAAGCAATAGTGTATTAATTATTCCTTTAGAAAATTCAGCATTACCGTAGTTTTATCACTAAAAAAATCTCTCTTTAGAATATCAACACCTTAAAAGGATTTATTTAGAGGGGGAAAAAAAGAATTAAGTGAAATCACTAGCAAAGCAGAGGCTCCTGTAATTACTGGCTTCAAAATGCTTATTGCTGGGTACCATGAATGGTTTGGGGTCTCACAAACCTGAGTTGTGTCCCTCACAAAGCAGTTGCAAGAAGCGGAAGAGGTCACAGGTGAATTCGTCATCCTGCAGAACCTTTTCTCCTGCAGGAAGTCCAGAGGGACCCAATGTTATCAACCACTTTAGCCTCAACCTCCCTTTGTATCCCCACCTCCATCAAACTTGCATGTTCATCTAGCATCGTCTGAACCAAAAACAGTCACAAATCATAGCCACTTTTCTATCTGAAGCTCTTAAGATCATGCGCTTGACAGATAGATGCACTTTTTCTTGGTAAGAAAAGAACATTTGACTCTTAAAAACTCAGATCTCTCTCTGTTAAAAGTAGCAGCATGGGTTTGGCAACATTTTAGAAACAACCTGAAGAGGTTTATAGAGATTTGAACTTTTCCCCCCTTTCTATCTTTCTTTTTGTGTAGGATCTCTGCATCTCTTACAAATGTGGAAGTTAAATCTGCTTTGTTCCTAGAGTCTGACCAAATGTTTCAATACAAATGTGTTCGGTATATACATAAAACAGGGCTATAAGTTTCTTGTATTCACATATTAATTAAGGGATTTCTGTGAAAATTCCAAATGACTAGAAAATGTTTCTTAACTCATTTCAAAGAATTCTCTCATGAGCTTGTCCAAATAGAGCACTCATTGGTTGCAGCATTCCTTCCAGAGGAGGAAGAACTGGTAAGCGGACCTAACTCCACATATCAAACCAAAAGAAAGACTTTGCTGACTCTGGCTAAGAGAGCTAACCCTAACAGAGCAGCGTGCAAAGGAGGACATCTCAGCCATTGGAGGTGTTCTGCATCATTCAACACTACCTACATGTGTGGGGGGCCAGGATGAAGCCTTAGGAAAGGGCTCAGATATTTCAGCTCTATTTCAATATAAATGTACCTTGATCACAAGTTACTCTGAAAGCAAAAACACAGAGAAGGAAACAAACAAAAAACCAGCACCACACAAATGAAAGCTGAGTTTAAAAGCATAGAGTGTCCATGAAAAAAGCACTGTCAACATTATGAGTGTATGCTCTGGAATCTCAATTTGTTTGGAAAGCAAAATGACAAAAAACATACAAATGTTGTTTGGCAAGTGAATGAATATACTCATGTATTTAAAAAATAATAATAACAACTTTTCAGACTGGAAATACTTTGGGCTAGGAAAGAAAACTATGCAATGATCATGTGTTTACTAAAACTGAAATTATGAATGACCATAATGATAGAGAAGTGATGGACTTACCAGTCTGCAGTCTGTGACTTTCAAAGTGAGAGGCTTCATATAATGGGAGGGTTAGGAAGCAAAACCATTTTGAAAACTAATATAAACATTAAAAAAAGTACATAAAATCACTGTACTGGTTTCCCTATGAGCCTGCAAGATATGATATTTGGTGACCAAACTAAGATCACCATGTCTATAAATGTGACATGGCAAATCTAAATGTTTAAATGTGTGTTGTTTTGAATCTCAATACATGGCTGATAAGCCCATTTCTCAGTGTTTACATTCATGACAGGATAGGAAAAAAGGAACAGTCTAGACTAATAAACAAACGAAACTCTTCACTGATGACACTTTGTATCATTTCATAAAGATACTTTAAAATGATATTTAAATCAAAATATTATGAGTTAGTTACACAGACTTATTGACTTTTTCCTTGTTGAACCCATCTAAAATGTTTTGTTTTTCGATTTTCAGAAAATTGAATCAATAAAACCAAGGACATACTATCAATCTTCATAACTTCAATGTGGAATAAGTAACCCCTGGTAGAAAGTATTCAGAAAAGTTAAGGCTGAAATAAATTAACGTGTAGTCTACCAGTGTACCTAGAAATGCTCTGTACAATGCACAGTAATTTATAACGTAACATTTTATTTTTTGTTGGCATGCACAGTATCTTTTAGACTGTACACCAAAACACACACAAGTGACTTCACTTACGGTGGACACGCTGCACACAGCAGAACAAGAGAGAGAAGGGAGGGGAAAGGGGGCAGGTCAAGCCTTCATTTGCCATCAGGCGGTACCAGGTTATTGACTAGGGTACTGCTGGTTAATGAATACATTCCTATCTGATTAAAATGCTGCCATTGCCCATGCTGCCTGTAGGTGGTGCAGGAACAAAGATGGAGGATGGCTTTATGTCTGCAGAAGGTACAGGAGCACCAGTCTATTTCGGGATGTGCGCAAAAGAAATTCCATTGTAAGATGGAAACTAAGGTTAATAAGAAATAACGAAATGGAGTAAAATGTAGTTGAAAGTGCTCTTACATTTTCAATATCTTATTTGCAATAGCTGCATGATGGCCAAATGCAGCTATTGTGAAGGGCACTCCTTTGGTTTTGTTTTCAATTATAAAGGGCTTATCATGTCTAACTCTGTAATAAAGGGGAAAGTTATTTCAATACTGTTGTGATGATGAGTTTGTTCCTTGTACTTTAGGTTTCTCATCTATAAAATGAATGGAAAATGTATACTGTATACCTCACTGGCTCTACGTAATCTATCTGACCCTTTTTTTTTTTAATCAATTGTAGAAAGGTTAATATTATTAGGAACAGTGGCAATGACACTAAATAAAGATGGGAACAACATCCCCATGTGATAAATACAGTTACGTGAACTTAGGTGTTAAGAATGTTTATATTTTCAAAAAGTTGCCTTAATTTTAACGGACCAAATATTATAAAAAATATAAATTTTCATCTGAAAATAATATTAGGTAGACTTTATTTATTCAAGCTACCAATAAAAGTTATTCCTCTTTTAGAGATTTAATAAAATTAAAATACTTTAAAAGGCTTTTCTACTCCCAAATGGTTTATCAATTAATAAAAAAGTACACAAAGTTTTGCTTAAGTTCAATTAGAACAAAGTTGTTTTTACTTAGACTGTCCATAGATATAGCTCAACATTTGCAGACCTAGCTTGAGAAAAGATTTAATTGTTAATAATTATCAATAACTGTTACCAAAATTAGTGAAATAAATAAAAAGACTATTAAATATATAAACAATTGCATAAGCATCAATAGACTCCAGAAGACTAAGATCTCCAGTGTTGTAGGGTCTTGCTATGTCAATATCTCTATAATGTGGAGATTAAAAAGTGAGTAGTATGAAACATGGGACTGGCTGCATTGAACAATTCCCTAAAATCTACTGTTAAGTGGATCTCAAGAGGCCCCATTGTCATGGGAGAAATCATTCTGATCACAGATCTTTAGAGAACTTAAGTATTTACTTTGTATATGGAAAAACTGAAGGATAAAGGCTAAAAATACTTTTAAATAGTGCAAAGTTAGGTATTTAATTCCATGTGTGTAGGTTTAGTATCATTGCTTAAATGATCTAAAAATAGTTGCTTAAATAATATTACAACTCAAATAGTAAAGAATAAAAAATTTATGATTTATTCATTTGGTCATGTTTTGTGGCTTTGGGGATCTTAATTCCCCGATCAGGGATCAAACTCCTGCCCCCTGTAGTGGGAGCACAGAGTCCTAACTACTGGGTCGCCAGGGAATTCCCCAAGAATAAAAAACTTGAAACTGGATTTATAGCTAGCATTTAGTTAGTGACTATAGTGTGCTAGGCATTGTGCTAGACATATTTTCTCATCATTTCATTTCATGTTTGCAATAATCCTAAAATGAGGTGATATGACCCCATTTTGTGGTTTGGGAAACAACTGAGAAATTAAGTAACTTGACTACTATCGTAGAGCTATTAACAAGTAAAAGACTTGAATTCAGTAAACTTCAAGAAACACTCATTACATGACCCCTGTGTGCTAGGCACTTTGTGAGATGCTGGGGATAAAAAAGACTAATGGACACAATTCCTAACCTCAAGAAGGTCACAGTCAGGCAACAAACAGGTAATTTCTATACTGTATGGTCTCTCTAAATGCAGGGTGTCATAGTTCCTCCACTTCGTAAAGTTCACAGCAGTAATCAATCTTTGACTGACAATCATTTTGCCTATTGTTTATCTTAAATTGTGGACTCCTAACTTGTTTTCAATTTTAGAACCCAGGGAAAACCATATTTTAGACATGTGGCTTTGGAAAAATCAATTCACCTTTCTGACTCTTTTTTCATTATTTTGATATGGGACTTAACAATCTCCTGACTTCCATAATTCATAGGGCTGCTGTGAGAATCAAATTGGTTCAAACAAGTTCAACTGCTTTGAAATATGCAAAGCACAATAGGAATCAATGTGAAGTTTTAATGGCTTGAAGTAATTCCAGTGGGTTGTGAATATAATCAGTTATAATTTGATTAAATGCATTTATTTAAACTAAGGTAACAACCTAATACCATGTATAAAATGCATTCCTAGATAATAAAAATGACCACTGTATGAAATAAATTAGATAATAGATAATATGGATAATAAAATTAAAAGCTAGCAGTGGAGAAAAAAATTTTTTGCTTTCAAACATGAGTTCAGATTGTTTTTCTTATAGCCTTCTCTCTTCATTTTTTTCCTTTTTTTTAGCTGAAATATATATATATATATATATATATATATATATATATATATAGTCTATTTGGTATGCTAGCACTACTGAGAACGAGGAATCTGTGAATTTTAGTTAGTAGATTCTACTGGAAGCATTTTGAAGAGTGAATGTGGGAATTTAGATTCCAAGTGAATCAACACACAAACATAGTATCACAGAAGTGTTACTTATATAATGGCTCTCCAAGGTCTCAGAAAGAAAGCGCAAGTTCCCTGTCAGGGTAAAGAAGGTCCTTTAGGGTCTCCCACAAACTACCTTTCCAACCTCTAGTGAGTTCATTTCTTTTCAATGACACCAGGTTACTGTTCTCCCATATGCTTTGTACCTTAAACTTGGCATCTGGGGATCTCTTTCACTGGGATGCTTTTCTTTGCCTTCTTATCTACCAGATAAACTTCTACTTCAGGCTGTGTGTTACACCTATGATGATATACTTCCCCCAGCTCTGGCAGCTAAGTATCAGCTCAGTTTTCTTTTAAACAGAGGGCATTGCTCTGAAGTTGCTTATTTACAAGTCTCTCTACACAATACTCTGGATTTCCTATATAAATCCCATGTCTAGGACAGTACCTAGCACGTAATAGCCACTCAAATTTAAATGAGTGCTTCAAAGTTTAAAAACTACGCAAGGATGTTTAAAAAAAATCTATTTAGTGCCATGAACCATAGGCTTTCCTTGAAGAGAATATTTACACAGGAATGGGACAGTAATATAGTTAGGATCCAGATGGATACCAGGATCTACTGGATTCCATGTGGGGAAGTACCCTTGGGACAATCTAGGGTGGAAGATAGCCAATAAATAATTAAGCACAAAAAACACTAAAAAAAATTAGGGTGGTCAATATTTAAATATTGCTACAATTATCCTTTTGATTAATTAATTAAAAGGAAACCTTTTCACTCAACTTCACATAGACTTCATGAGGTCACTATAAATATATAGGCAAGAACCTCCACGCAACACATTACCAAATACAGGTGGAAATGTAATAATGTTTTATATAACATTTTAGAAAATCAAACAATTTCTGAGGAATCAGATCAGCTTCCAAATTTTAACTTGTTTATGAAGTCAAGGATCCCTGCAAAATGATTAAAAATATAATGCAGTGTCTTCAACTATATTCCAAGAAAATGTTTGAAAGAAGAAAAATTGCACTTTCAAGCTCATCATGAATTTGTAATGAGGATAAATGTTACTGAGGAGAAACAAATCAAAAATCCAAGGATGGAATGAAATTTCAAAAATTCATAGAAGTTTTTGGTTTTGAACTTCATTCATATAGTAAAATAAAACACATAGGACTAAAAAATATACAGAGAAGACAACACTGAGCACATCACAAAATCTAAACACATCTGAAGATTTTTTTTTTTTTAACAAGCGGCAAGTCCAGACTTTTGTATTGAGTGGGCCAAAAAGTTCCTTCAGGTTTTTCTGTGAGATTTTATGGAAAAACCAGGTAGGACTTTTTGCCAACCCAAGAGAAATGAGGGTAATTTAATAAGGTGGGATAAGGATACATGGCAAACTTACATGACAATGACAGTATAGAAAAAGGAATATCAACAATTAGTCCGATAGTCTTACACAGCTGTCCTGTATTTGTGGAACAGAGGTATGACCATGCTATGCCGTTTTATATAAGGGACTTGAGCATCTGTGGGCAGGAAGAGGGTCCTGGAACCAATCTCTCACGGATATCGAGGGACAGCTATATACAAACCTTGAAGGAGCATGTATTTCCTAATGTTATCTCAACTCAGATGGGGAATATCATGTGTAATCATAAAAAGCATAAAAGTGGTATTTAAACTTAACAGTGGATTCAAAAGTTGGCAACAGAAGGGCTCCTTTGAAGGGAGACATTAGGGAGCCAATAATTTTAACCTAAGCCAATGTATTGGACACAAAATAAGTCCCCCAGACTACTAGAGATGGGAAGGAAAGGGGATTGGCTTGTGGAATTGGCAAATTAAAGAGAGAAAGAATGCCTGCATTTTAGCCTTGATCCTGCCACATTGCTGTGTGACTCTGGACAAGCCATAGAATCGCACTTTGCCTCACTCTATTTATAAAACAGGGAAAACACCATGGGAAAGTCATAGGTATGAAAAAGTTCATGTATTTAAGTAACACATTTTCCATAGTGATATAATTTATGGTCATTTCATCATCAGGAACAGATTTAGCTTAATAAAGACAATTGGTTAGGATGGCGATTTGGCTCTATCAGATTATTTTCTCAGTCCTGAGCTTATACTGCGTAAGCCTCAAGCTCTGAAGCAATGAGATCACTAAGGGATTCAGATTTTTCAGTCTTTTCTACATTTTCCAAGAGGGATGACCTAGGTTCTTTCTCCTATAAGGGAACATACTTTTCTTAACAGTTGCAGAATCTTTAAAAGAATGGCCACGTAACAAAATTTTTAAAGTATGCCAAAGATAGAGTCAGTATAGGTGTTCTCAATCTGGGAAATAGTATCGTAATCATTAGAGCCAATGAGTTGTCATTGCACTCTCTCCTAACAGGCCTCTTGATGCAGGCAGCAGTGTGTATTGAGAAAGCACAACCTAATCTCTGAAGCCGTGCTGACACACAAAATACTGTTCAAGAAAATCTCATCCCTTCTTTATCACCATGATATGTCATGCCTTTTAGAGACTACCTTACAGTATCAATGCCATCTTTGTTATTATGCTAGCCTAAAGAGTAAATACTTGCTACTGTGACTAGTGTTCTTTAAATTTGATCTCAAGAATGGAAGTTCATTTCATGTTAGAGGGTTTTTAATATATGATATTTTCAAAGGCATAGAGAAAAACTGTAAATCTCTTAATAGTTGGAAGTGTACTGGAAGAGTCCAATAGCTAAAAGGAGACTCTACCATTCACCACCCACCCTGGATCAGCTTTGATTTTCCCATGCACCACTTGGTGCAGCCATAAAGCCACAGTATGTCCAAAACAGAAACGCCACAGGGAAACTATTGCACACATTCAATCATTTACACAATAGTTGCAAACACTGGGTCCACCAGAACTTCTTTTAAATGAAAGAACAGAACCGAACAAATCCAAAACCATCATTTAAATGCTTGTTGCCCCTTTATGTCTACTATGTTAATAACTACACATCCTCATAGGAAAGAAAAAAAAAAAGGAAAGCTTGATACATAAGTTTTAAAAGTAAAAGGATGCATAATGATGAAAAGTAAAGAATCTACTTGCTAAAATGATCTGGAAAAGGAAAAACACACAAAAACTGTCACTATCAAGACTATACATCAAGCTAACAACAAATAAAGGAGCAAATAAAGAAAAGGCAGTTGATTTTTAATAATTACCACGCTCATGAGTGATGACTGAGGAAGGGAGAATATACATGGACAGTTGTTGAAAGGAAAGGAAATGGGGAAAAAGAAAAGAAGTTGAGACATTGTTTTTGTTTTGCTGTTTGTAAGGAAATAAAATATAAACGTGTTAATCTATTTGGGCAATAACTTTTGTGTGCATCTTTAAAAAGAATAAACTAACCAAACCAATCTCATATTGAGAGATAGAACTAATTCTTATATCAGGGTGGCTGCTCTTATCAAGGTATTTCTGAATTGGGACTCACAGGTGTTATTCCAATCCATATCTGGTTAGACAAAAGTCTAGGAGGCCAGGAAAATGAACCTGTGTGGTCACTATTTCTTTGTGGGAGCTGATATAAAGAGTGAGACAGAACGATGAATGGAATTATGTTCAGAACCTCTGGTACATTAGGTAAAACTGCAGGGGAAAATAAAATTGATTTCTAATTCCAAAACAAGGAAGTCAGACTTTACATAGAGAACTGACTCATTTTTAGGCACTTTATAGCTGGAAAAACCCTAGGACTTCTGTGAGACCTTAAAGGCAATGCAGTTAATGGGATGTGGGCTTTGTAGTGGCTCTGAATTCTCCAGACAGGTCCAATAGGCCAGGAGTGGTAACTGGTGACACAAATGTTAGTAATGAAGATATTTAGCTTGATGTTCCTTTTCAGAATATCTAAGTAAGTTCAGAATTCTGCTGGTGACTTTTCCTGAAGGTAGCTAACCCAATTAAATAACCAATAATAATCAAGTATTAACTTGATGTCTGAACTTCTACATTCAAATGTCAAGCAGAAAATAAAATTACACAGGTGATATAGAAGCAGCAGCATTAGAATATGTATAAATGATCATCTTTAAAATACAGGAAGAAAAATGCAACTAAATTATTTTTCCTATTGTGAGAACAAAAATATACAGAGATAATTAGAAAGATTTGTTAATTCTAAAATATTTCAGAAAGGCAAGCAGACTACCAACGGCAGAGGGGAGAAAATTTATTTTTTTTGCAGTAAGCGTAGTTTTTTAGAAGACCCAATGTTCTAAAACTAATAATACATTGATAAGATGACAACTCCAAACCAGACAAAACAAACAAAAACAGATAAACACACGGGGCCTTACTCAAACTAAAATAATTTAAAAATCAAACACAAAATAATAAAAACAAATCAAAACCAAAAATAGAGAAGATACTTTTTTCTTAATAGATACCAAAATGAATGTGAAGGAACAATTATTTCTGCTTTAAATGCACAGTGTGCTAAATTTTCTAGTTTATACATCTATTTAAAGATAGAAAAACTCTATTATGTGGGTTATTTTTATGCACATGTACATTAAATGATCAGATTATTTAAACACAAAAATTACTTTTTAATTTATTTTCTTAAACAATTTGTACTTGCAAAGACATACGGATTTATCAAATAGAAGAACAACTGAGCTAAAAGGGATAGTGAAGTAAGAATACTGATGGCCTGAAGGCTCTGAAAGCATTACTATCCTAAGGAGACAGAATCTAGAAACCTAACAGTTTGCTAAAATGGCCAAAGGAAGTCAAACATTTTCTAATTTGGCTCATCCATGCACTTCATAATTTCAGATATAATTCTCTGATAAGGGTTCTTTATCTACTACCCAGCTAGGGGAAAAGTCACAGACAGTGGGTCTGGAATAAAAAGGAGTCAATTACCAACATGGAAGGTTAGGTCTGGGGTCTTGGATGTGACTTACGTGGGTGTCTAACTATGAACTTTTAAATGAGTCACATAAGCACGGTGTCCATTTAGATAACCTCACGTCTCTCTGTACTGGAAAGGTAATTTCAGGGAAGAAGTGGGGACAGGTGATCTTTTTAATTTAAGTGAGCAGTACCTGATCCTTCCTCAGTCACCATCCCAAGTCCTTCAGCTTTGTTTTGCCGCTCAAATGCATTTAGGTCGAGGACGCTGCAGTAACAGGGAGAAAAACATTTAGAGGACTAACAGAACCTTTCCTTTCTTCAGAAGGGCAAAGGTATATCATGAAGTGTGAACCAAATGTTATTATGCATTGAAAACACACCCTGACTCAATGTCTACCAATAGTGTTTTTTTTGTAGCAGACTACCTCTCCAGGGACCACACTGAAATGATCCATGTGAAAGTCAAGTATATGGCATAAATGGCTTTCAACTTGGTAGAACATTACAGAGTCAGCAGGCATACTGAAATATAATTATCATAATCATGTTTTTCCAGTTGGAATAGCTTCTCACATTAAGTATGTGTCAGGTTCTTTAGTCAAATGCTATCTGAATGATTTTAAATACTATAAAAACTACAAAATGATCATAAATTCGTTGGTTAAGGATCATTGTAGGGAAGATGAGACGTGATCTCAAGGCTCACAGATAAAATGAAATGGAATTTTATGGTTTTCAAAAATCATATAGTATTCATTTTCAAATATGGAGAATATACATTAATTCTCCAAGGTCCCTATTTAAGCACAAGGAAGACTATTTTAAAACATTATTAACATGGAACAAGTTAGTAATGAAGACATTACTAACATTTAACAGCAAGATAGAATATAAGACACTTGCACATTTTTGCCCCACTTGAAAGTGTGCTTGACCATTAAAAAATCTTCTGTGAACACAACATTCTAAAACAACTATATACTCCAATAAAAATTAAATTTAAAAAGTTATTTCAATAAAAAAATTTTCTGTGTATAAGTACTGTCAGTAATGTAAAACAAGTACTTTTGAAGATACAACCACTGAGTGGAACTAAAGCAAGGAGAGCAGGTGCTTACCTGCATGACTGCATCAGGCCAGCCAGGCTCTGAAAGAAGCCCACGTCCTTTTTCTCCTTGAGGTAGTCAAGCATTTTCTGCAGAAAATAGATAAACCACATGGTCACTGAACATAAATCTTATTTTTTGTTAAATAAGAAACAACAAAACATTCTTTCTATGCTAAAATAAAGATAACAAAATATCAGTCCATACAAACATGACCATGAAATAGTGACACGCATGTCACATCAAGAGGCTTGCACGTTTCTGTGCCTGTGCAGCAGGACACACCCATGGCTTAGAACAAGGGAGCTGCCTTACAAAACACCAGGAGCAGCATAAATATCGGGGAAAACAGTACCCTTAGTTCTCTTCAAGTCACTCTGTAAGTATTTGGAGATTCAGACAGTTCAAGTTTACTGGGAAGAAGGCCCATCTGAATGCTACTCACAGATTTCACTACAAAAGTGAGCTCCAGTGCAAGTTTGATGCATGACGCAGGGCACTCAAAGCTGGTGCTCTGGGACAACCCAGAGGGATGGGGTGGGGAGGGCGGTGGGAGGGGGGTTCTGGATGGGGGGACACATGTATACCCATGACTGATTCATGTTGATGTATGGCAAAAATCACAATATTGTAAAGTAATTAGCCTCCAATTAAAATAAACAGATTAATAAAAAAAAAAAAGTGAGCTCCTTAAAAAGCAGTCATCCAAGAGCTCTAACTACCGTATGCTGCTAAGACAGAAATTCAGTTTCCATTACCATGGTCTCTAAACTCAAGGAATGGTGGGAATCATTTGACTATTAATTTTTCTCCTCTGTTCTCAGAATGATGTTCAGATTCTGTAGTCAACATATTGGCTAAATATAAATTAAAAGATACTAACGCAATGCATTGCTGTGAGTATATTGTTACATGCCACAGGGAAACAGCTACTTCGAATGTGAATAGGATGTGCTGGAGGTTTCAAATAAGAAGTATATTCAAGATGATAAGAGAAACACTAAGAAAATAAAGTCACTGCTCTTCTCTGAATCTTAAATAGCGGGGAACAATTCCTACTATCACTGCTATTTAGACAGGGCTCAGCTAAGCAGTTAAAATGGTGGTAAGTAATCTTTTTCCAGAAATTGAGTTAAAGGTAATATAAAACTAAATATGTGAAGGCTGCATACACACGCACAAAGAGTAGTGTGTGTGTGTGTGTGTTTGCACACATATGGATACACCTAAACATGCGTAGATACATACAAATACAGACACATAACAACATAGCTGTTTTGGGGGTGTATGTGTGTGTGTGATAACTTACTGGTATAATTAACATGAAGCAGTTATTAATCATTGGTCTTTTAAAACAAAATGAACATGGCTTATATGACAAAGGAAGGTATATCTGAAGGTTTAGAGAGAAAATGAAAAGATCTATACATACAGTGAGTATATTTATTACATGATATCATTATATCATTTAATTATTAATCATGTAATTATCATGTAATAATATAATTATAAATATTTATAATTATTTATAAATTATAAATTATTTATAAATAATTATAATTATTACATGATATTTATCACATCATCTCGCCTTTTGACTCAAAGGATTCTGGAGATATATATATATATAATTAAGATCTTTTGAAGTAATACATAAGCTAAGGGAAACTATTTCTTGATCAGTATTGTGGAGAGATTAGGTAAGTTTTCTTTATTTGTCCTTAGATTTTAAAAAAGTCATATAGTCTTTTACCATGGAAATCAAAAAAGAAAATCTGTAAATTGGATAGGAAAAAAATTCACTTTTATTTTTATTAAATTCTAACTGAAATTTAGCATTCCTTTCAACACGTAATCTAAGCAACAAACACAAGTAGGATTAATAATGGCTATGATTTTGTTATAAAGATTTTGGATATTTTCCTATTACATTACAGTTGTTATAGCTACTTAAAAGTATGTAATCTTTTCTTCTCAATAATTATTAGACTAAGCACTAGATCTTTTGCTTAATGAATTCATAAGGAAATACACAACTTAAAAAAACCCCTGTTACATAACATTTTGATAACCACATTTCAAAATACTTTATTTCTTTTGTCAACCTGTGTAATTTTACTTCGTGCACTTATAAACATTACACCAAGAAGAGGCCAGAGATTTCAGTCCAATTATAACATGGTATGATTATATTTACAGTAAAAAAGCACACAATTTGAGAACAAGGTAAAGATGAATTTTTCAGTTCTTCTACTACTAGTTTGGCCAAAAGTATTGTTCATATTTTCCTATAAGAAATTACAGAAAATCCCAAATGAACTTTTTGGCCACCTCAATACTTCACCTAGTTCAAAACTTAGCCAATCCAAAAGAGGCCATCAAAATCTTCTGTTTTTCTTTTCTTAGACTCCAAGGTCTTCTTGGAGCATATTCATGGCTTTGCCCCACTGTAGTGATTCCCACCCTAGTGATTCTGGGGTTCACAACAACTTGAAGTCAAACATTCTAAGGTTCTCACTAGCCTTCCTTTCCTTCAATGAGAGAAGCCCTTTAACCTGCCTCACTAATACTTAGCCAAGAAAGAATAGTTATTAGTTCCCTGTTCATCAACTGTTCTTTCTCATATAGAAGCCAAGATATAAAAATAAGAGGTCTTAGTTTTAGAATAACACAATCTGAAGTTTATATTATATTTTTGGTGTTCAATGAGCATAAGAATCTTTTCTGTGCTCAGAGCCACACCATCAGGTGTGCCCCCAGAGTCATGCAGTACATGCTTGTCAGTCTGTTCCTGGTTTTTTTTCCCTAAGTCACTAAAAAAAAAATATATATATATATATACACACACACATATATATATATTTTAGTGAAGTAAACTTGATTTACAGTGTTATATTAATTTTTGCTATATAGGAAAGAGACCCAGTTATACATATACATACCTTTGTTTTATATTCTTTTCCATTACAGTTTATTGCAGGATAGTGAATACAGTTCCCTGTGCTATAGAGTAGGATGTTGTTGGTTATCCACTCTGTATACGGCAGACTGCATCTTCTAATCCCAATTTCTATTTCCTCCCCTACTCTCCTCCCCCTTGGTAACCACAAGTCTCTACATCTGTGAGTCTGTTTTCACTCTGTTTGTGGAATATTTTAGATTTCATATATAAGTGAAATATGGTGTTTGTCTTTCTCTTTCTGAGGTGCTCCACTTCTTATGGAAACCTCTAGTTGTATCCATGCTGATGTGAGTGTCATGGCAATATTTCATTCTTTTTAATGGCTGAGTATTACTCCACTGTGTATACGTACCACTTCTTATTTATCCATTCATATGCCAAGGGGCATTTAAGTTGTTTCCATGTTTTAGCTATTGTAAATTGTGCTGCTATGAACATAGTAATACATGTTTCTTTTTCAATTACAGTTTGTTCTGAATATATGTCCAGGAGTAGGATTGCTGGATTTTATCTTAATCCTATTTTTAGTTCTCTGAAGAACCTCCATACTGTACACACTTTTCGTAGTGGTTGTACCAATTTACCTTCCTACCAACAGTGTAGGAGGGTTCCTTTCTCTCCACACACTCTCTCACATTTATTATTTATAGTAAGTCACTCAGATACTCTTATTCTAACAAACTTACAGATCTTTGCATTCAGTTGTATAGAGACATTGCATTATCAAATCCCCAGTCCTGATAACGTCTAACTTTCAAACTGAATATAGTTATAAAACTTGGTTGGGAAGTGATTTTACCTTATTTTAGGGGAATGGAAAGATTTATAACTAGAAAAAATTCTGAACAGTGCATCCTATTTACATGTTAACCCAGGAGCCAGCTTCATACTAACAAAATCTCAAGAGTCAATTTATAGGAGGTATAACACTATAAGATGTGTTCCCAAACTAGGCTGCCTAGGTAAGGATATTTATATTTCACTATTAAAACCAAACAGCTGCGTTATGCTGACTTAGTCACATGAAATGCAGCATTGCAAATAACACCATATGACATGACTTCAGACTTCTAAAGAGAAATATTATCTATTGTTGCACCTAGAATCTGTGTTTATTGCGCTAACTAGAAGATATCTGGATACTAGGAGAAGACCATAAAATAAAGACATATTTTACATAGAAAGTGAAACAAATGTACAACCAATTGTTCTTTTAGGATGATTGTTCAACAGGATGACTATATGGTCCATCTACTTGAAAAGCACATCATGTGAAAGGCTTCATGACATACCTGCTGTACTGTAGAGTTTCCTCCATTTAAGATAGCAATTCCAAGTTTCAAAGTAGCAGCCACCATGGGTCCAGTTTCACCTTAAAAATACAAAATATAGCGCTCCTTGTATCTCTTCAATTGCTACATTAACCAGTTATATCTCAAAGTGTGCACTTTTAAAGTCCTTATCAGCTTCCTACAAATGTGTGTCATGGTGGAGAAGGACAGACTGACTCATATACCAAAACAAAATTAAAGAGTCATAGTGCATATTTTGCCATCAATGTTTTTACTAAATTCTGTGTAATATGTCCACGAACCGAAATTACATGAGAAAACAGAAAAAAAGAACAGGTAGAAACAAATGATTTTGAAGT
This sequence comes from Ovis canadensis, assembly GCF_042477335.2. Taxonomy (NCBI): domain Eukaryota; kingdom Metazoa; phylum Chordata; class Mammalia; order Artiodactyla; family Bovidae; genus Ovis; species Ovis canadensis. The sequence continues at coordinate 28,134,916 of NC_091269.1, read as the reverse complement.
ACTGATACTTAAAATTATTAACATTTAAAACTATTCATGTGTAATAAAATAATATTGAAATGAACATAAGCCACTTAAAATTTTCTCCTTCCTCCCTCAAGTATGTTTGAACAACTTTTATGATTTCCATTTCATCACTTTTATCTTCATGTATTTGTAGTATTGCTTTATTAAGATGACTAGTCATAATTTTAAGTTATTCAAGCAATAATGACAAAATTTAAAATCCAACTTGTTGTCTATAATTTAGCATACTATGCTTTATTTTTAATGTAATTCACCTCCACTTATCTTAGAAATGAAACAATCCTTATATTTGGAGAGGAGTGTTTAATATCCACTATTACTTTTCCATTCCATTCAAATTAGAATAAAAAGTTTTCATAAAGAAGATGTTACTAATGGAAGAAAAAGCAGCTTGAATTGGCCGGCTATTGAAAAATGTAATAGCACTTGAACTGCTAAAAATGACTCACTTTGAAAATCTAAACATTTATATCAAGGGTCCTGGGGCCACATCCTGCTTGGCACCTATTTTTGTAAATAAAACTTTATTGAAACAAGGCCACACTGTTTATGTATTGTCTCTAGATGGCAGACAGTATGGCAGAGTTGAAGAGTTCCCCCTGAGACCCCAATGGCTTGAAAAACGGAAAATATTTACTACCTGGCCTCTCACAGAAAGTGTTTGCCCACCCCTGATTTACCTGATCAGTTTGTTAGCATTGTGTCCCAAAATAATTTCCCAAATGTAATGAACGGAGAAAAAATAGACCTTTCAGTAAGACTCTGATTGAAAATAATTAACATTGGATCTGGCAAAGAGAGTTAGCGACTTCATCATAAACATGAAATTCAGGGACTAAATAAATCAGTATAATACAAATAAGGGAGCTCCCAGGAAAGTCTGAAGAATCAACCCTTCCAAGGTAGGTGATGAGCCTCACCTTTGCTGGCACTGATGGTCTGCAGCACCATCTCAGCAGCACCGCGGTCGTGCAGCCTGGCTTGTTGGTATAGAAGCTTTTGCTTTTCCATTTCTTTTTCCTGAACACAAATCCCAACCATTTATGTTGCAACTATCATTAAGCAGAGTAGTTTTCTATAAATCATATTTTCATCATCTCTTCATGTATGGGCTCTATGACAACATTATGGACCATTTCAACACCAACAATGTTATTCAACAGATGTTAACATAGTCAGCTCTTGATTTTTTCCCTTTATATTTCTTGTGATAGACTTTTGGTACTTGTTTATCAGGATGAATTTTCTTAATTTTAATGACTGGATTAGTCCAAAGCCTGTATCATACTTTTGAAGTACTATACTTCATCGTTACACTTGCACTTTCTGAATGATACATTTGTGCATCAGTTTTTAATCATCTCCCAAGTCATGGCCATAACTTGATACTGCTCAGCAAATGGCTTGAGTTGCAAGTTATCACTGAGTGACAGAAAAACATCAACTGAGGACATGTTAGAGTTTAAGCAAAATTGAAAGCTGATATGGATAAAAAGGTAGGCTTCAACTAAGTAGTGAACTTATGATAACAGATCTCCCCAGTTCCCCCCAAAGAATAAAAGAAGCAATGTGCCTTTATATTTTGTATTCTCAGGTGGTAACAAACGATGCTGCATGGTACTGCTAGAGCAATGGCTGGAGATTATTCTTTTCTACTCAAACTACCACTGAAAATATACAGAAGGAAATCAAAATAAAATATAAAGGCACAGCAAGTTCAAGACTGGTAGGATCATTCACTTGAGCTATTCAGTTCGCTGGAGAATTGAGACGGAACCAAGCAGTATAAGTTGCAGAATGAAAGTTGCATAGAGCCCTATGACAGCGCGTCCATCAAATGGCGTGGTAGAGAAGCTTAGTCAATGGGACATGAAACAGTCAATTAGTATCATGTCCATAAACACAACGGCCAAAACATATATGACCTAAGAGCAGGAAGAGCTGCAGCAGAAGTAGCCAGAGTGACAGCTTTGCTGCCGTAAACTTTCCATCCAAAGTACGGAAAATAGACACTGGAAGATGGAAGAGGTTTAAAAAATGAAGGCTTGCTAGTTACAGAATATGAAAAAGAAAGTAAACTAAAAGGAGGGGGGGAAGAAATGGGCTCAAACAAATGAAAAAAAGAAACCTTTAAATCAAAAGCAACCAACACAGACATTTATGCTGTTACCAGAGAGTTCTCGCCGAGGCTGGCAAATTTGTCTCTTAAATCTTTGATAATATCGTGCTGCGAAAACAAAATTGATCAGGGTTTTTTTCACACTATATAAGAGCTCCTGTGATTAAATTTTATTTTTTCTTAAATTATGTGATAGGCCTAAATGGAAGCAGAGAAAAGAAAAAAAAAAGGCAGCTTTGCTTTATATGTAGCCATGCTAACATCTAAAAGGTTTGCCTTCATGTTTAAACCTCTTCCTGTGAAGTCAAAAACAAAACGAAAACAAAACCACACAGACACACAAAATCATACTGTCATTACAACACAGTTTGAGAAAAACTGAAAGAAGACCCTTTTGTCTGCTCTTCAGGTGTTTTATAAAATTAGTGAGCAACATTTGATTCTTCCTTTTAGACCCAACAATCTTTGACTTTCCTCCCATTGCCAGAGCTATTTATGGAACTTTTACTTCCCAGTTTTCCCTTTGTGAAAGACTTTGCCCGTAAAACAATGATAAGAAATTATTGGCTTAAGGAACTGCACTACAATTTTTATCAACTAAAGAAGCAAGGGAGCTAGAAAGAGTGATTCTTCTATCGACTCAGTAGAACATACAAAGATAGATAGTCATCAAGACATCCAAGAAGATGGCAGATGCCAGCATGCTGTATATTCTTGAGCAAACACAGTAACAAAAAAAACAGGCCATTGGTGCTCCAAAAGTAGCTAGACCAACTCAAAGATCTGCCAGGGCCACTTGCACAATAGATTCTAAAGTCACAACATCCTCTTCAGTAACTGAAATCACTCATGATGGACAGACCTCACAAGCACCAAGAAAGACAAGGTATCAAATGGCCTTCTTTACAAACTTAACTCCCTGAGCAAAGATTACTCATTTTTCTCACATAATATATAAAATCCAATAATAATACTTTGGGGGAGATGATGAGACTCATTTGAAAAAAAAATGTTGAGCAAAAAAGATATGCTGACCTAGAAGTGGGAAAACTATTTCATAAAGAGGGATCGACCACCATTTGAAGGTGTGCTGCGATTCATGGGGTCGCAAAGAGTCGGACACGACTAAGCGACTGAACTGAACTGAACTGTTAGATTGAATTGGAAGCTCTCTCTTCAGAATGTCTTTAATATTATTTATTTTTGTACTTTGTTGTCCTTTGAGGGTTGCTTCTGGGTATATAAAGCTCCAGGAGTTGGTGATGGACAGGGAAGCCTGGAGTGCTGCACTCATGGGGTCGCAAAGAGTTGGACATGACTGAGCAACTGAACTGAACTGAACTCTGGATGTATAATTTAATCTCCTCATTAGAAATTTGATCACGACATTAAAAAAAAAAACTTTAAAAGGGAAAATAGAAAGTTTTCATGCAATAAAATAATGGACTATGTGGAAAAAATCTTCCATTTTATATGTACTTCAGATTGGCTTTTCTAAGCATACTGGAGACAGATCTTTTAAAAGTGTCTTACTTGGGGAAAACAGCAAGTATTTACTATAGCATTTCCCCAAGTAAGATACTTTTAAAAGGTCTATCTCCAAGGAACCCTTAAAAAGTAGGGTTCCTTGTCCCTTTCCACTTCAAATTCCATTTGAACTGCCTAAGGGTGTTATACATGCACTATACCTTCAACCTGTAGTTTCAGTCTTTAAATTATTCCAAGGTCACAAAGAAAGGTTAAGGGGAAAAAAAAATTAACAGGAACAGCTCTACGATTTGAAGTTTCCCTTAGGCGAAAAGTGCTGATCACCAAAAGCAACCAAGTATTATCATCTGTTTCCTAAATAAGATTGATATGAGTCTTTCAAGGTCAAGGGTGATCATATCTCAGACCTATGATAAAATCACAGTCATTGAATGGAAGCATTCAACATCATGATTTGCTTCTAATATAACTGAAGTCTGTAATAAAATTGCTAATAATCCTCCACTTTGTCTAAGAGTGGCTCAAGTCTTTAGCACTTGATGGAGGGGAGGGAGGGAGGAAGGAAGTAAGGAGAAAGATCTGAAGAAAAAAAAAGCCATTTGATTCTTCAGAAATTTGCCTTATATGAGAAAAAATATTGAGATAAGAATAAATAATACTGTCCCTTGTTTCTTGATGGAGAAAACAGTTTATCCCCAAAATAGAGATGAAAATATGATGACAGCAAAGAAATTCACACTGTTTCTGAAGGACCCTCCTGATATCATGGACATTTGGAACATCACAGTTTGAGGACAACAATTCTATAGCCTACGCATGCTACTGGCTTGCATTTTGTTGCATATTCAAGTCTTCAGCAACTGGTGAAAAGGTTTTCATATGTTTTCCTCTTAAACTGAATGTGAAAGCTGATTACAAGTGAAGAGAAATTTCCAGGAGATGAACCCTCTCTAAAAAAGCCATAATGTAGTACTGGTACAAGTCAATACTAAATCATCTTATTTGGCATCTTAAATGTAGTCACAATCTACAAGGTGATGTTGAGACTTAGTATTTCAAGAAGAAAACATCAAAATACAGAAGATTTAATTAAATAACTAAGAGGACAAAATTGAAAGGCAGTGAAATAGTACTAACAGTTTGGTTTACAACATAAATAGGCCAACTCAGACTAATGAAAAAACAAAAGTGATAGATAACAGTCACATTTCCAGAGATTCATCTAATTCTGTTCTGTATTCTAGCTTCCAAAACTATGGATTAGCCATATTCATATATGGATGACTGCCAGTGCTAGGGAAACACTTATAAGATTATAATTTTACTCAACAATGGATGGTTCCCCAAATTTTTAAATTTTAACTTTTTAAAAAACCAAATGTACATGGAGGTTTCTAGAAGTAAAGCTTCATGAGGAAAAGGATCACTGCTTGCTTCTTTATATTCAACACGAACCAGTACACATACACTGTATAGCCAGTAGCTCCCTGCACATTAAAGATGTTCAAGAATGCATAAATGAATGATGGAACTGAATAATGTGATATCATTTAGTATGCAAAATTAATCTGAAACTTAACAAACATTTCCTTTCATCTGAAGAGCTACTAAGTTAGTAACATGTGAAAAGTTTAGTTTCCTTTTAGCACATGGTCTATGAAGTTGAATGATACACACACACAAAAAGAATAATTCTCAAATTGCAGCTTTTAATTCATTTAGCAGCTTAATTTTTTCCCTGTACTACACATCCTCTTTGTTGCTGAACTATCAAATGGTACAATAATCTTCCAGAGTTGTTCTCAATAGGATGGTAAAAGTTTGTAATGTTCTCTTTAATTAAAACAAGTGTCTTTACCCAAAATAAACTTTGTTTAAATGCCAAAAATTTACTAATATATGATCAGCGACAACAAAATCACTAAACCAGAAAAATTTAGTTCAGATAATGTGCTAGAAGCTCTGAAAGTCAGACTTTATGTTTTACTTCTTCCTGTATCAGATATACTTGCATTTGTTAGAGTATCATTTTCATTAGATTTGGCATATTTAGAACTAATTAATACTACCGTGAACTTCCAGATGTTCAAGCTGGCTTTAGAAAAGGCAGAGGAACCAGAGATCAAATTGCCAACACCTGCTAGATCATTAAAAAAGCAAGAGAGTTCCAGAAAAACAACTACTGCTGCTTTATTGACTATGCCAAAATCTCTGGCTGTGTGAATCGCAATAAACTGTAGAAAATTCTGAAAGAGATGGGAATATCAGACCACTGGACCTGCCTCTTGAGAAATCTGTACGCAGGTTAGGAAGCAACAGTTAGAACTGGATATGGAACAACAGACTGGTTCCAAATAGGAAAAGGAGTATGTCAAGGCTGTATATTGTCACCTTGCTTATTTAACTTATATGCAGAGTACATCATGAGAAATGCTGGACTGGATGAAGCACAGCTGGTATCAAGATTGCCAGGAGAAATATCAATAACCTCAGATATGCAGATGACACCACCCTTATGGCAGAAAGTGAAGAACGAAAGAGTCTCTTGATGAAAGGGAAAGAGGAGAGTGCAGAAGTTGGCTTAAAACTCAACATTCAGAAAACGAAGATCATGGCACCTGGTCCCATCAGTTCATGGCAAATAGAGAAACAGGGGAAACAGTGGCAGACTTTATCTTTTTGGGCTCCACAATCACTACAGATGGTGGCTGCAGCCATGGAATAAAAAGACACTTGCTTCTTGGAAGAAAAGTTATGACCAACCTAGACAGCATGTTAAAAAGCAGAGACATTACTTCACCAACAAAGGTCTGTCTACTCAAAGCAATGGTTTTTCCAGTAGTCATGTATGGATGTGAGAGTTGGACTATAAAAAAAAGCTGAGTGCTGAAGAATTGATGCTTTTGAACTGTGGTGTTGGAGAAGACTCTTGAGAGTCCCTTGGACTGCAAGGAGATCCAACCAGTCCATCCTAAAGGAAATCAGTCCCGAATGTTCACTGGAAGGACTGATGTTGAAGCTGAAACTCCAGTACTTTGGCCACCTGATGTGAAGAGCTGATTCATTTGAAAAGACCCTGATGCTGGGAAAGACTGAAGGCGAGAGAAGGGGACGACAGAGGATGAGATGGTTGGATGGCATCACCAACTCAATGGACATGAGTTTGAGTAAACTCCGAGAGCTAGTTATGGACAGGGAAGCCTGGCGTGCTGCAGTCTATGGGGTCACTAAGAGTCAGACACGACTGAGCGACTGAACTGAATACTATGCTGGGCTCAGTTGGTAAAGAATCTGCCTGCAATGCAGAAGACCTCGGTTGGATTCCTGGGTTGGGAAGATAAGGCTGGAGAAGGGATAGGCTACCCACTCCAGTATTCTTGGGCTTCCCTGGTGGCTCAGCTGGTAAAGAATCTGCCTACAATGCAGAAGGCCTGTATTTCATCCCTGGGTTGGGAAGATATCCTGGAGAAGGGAAAGGCTACCCACTCCAGTATTCTGGCCTGGAGAATTCCATGGACTGTCTAGTCCATCGGGTCACAAAGAGTTGGACATGACTGAGTGACTTTTACTACTATGCTAAAGCAATAAACCCAGCTGAGTTAAAATCAAGATCCTATTGACAAATTTATAATATGCAACAAAAAGCTCCAGTAACCAAGTACAAAACGAAAGGAAAGAATGAGTAACTCTAAAATCAGAGGTTATCAAATTAGCAATGTTATGCTGATTTATCATTAGAGGGCATGTAGTTTGTCCTGAGTACAATGTTGACTTAAAACAGGCTTTATCTACCTATTTGTTTGTTTAAGCCTTAAAAGCACTGGATACTGCCTTGACTATAGAGAATAAGTGCCTATGCAGTCTACTAAGATAGTCTGACAAAGGAGAGAATAAGGACAATAAGGTGATTTATGATTTCCCATAAATGCAAACAGCTGACTCATTGGAAAAGACCCTGATGTTGAGAAAGACTGAAGGCAGGAGAAGAGGGTGACAGAGGATGAGATAGTTGGATGGCATCACTGATTCAATGGACATGAACTTGGGCAAATCTGGGGAGGTGGTGAAGGACAGGGAAGCCTAGCATGCTGCAGTCCACGGGGTCGCAAAGAGTTGGACACAACTTGGCAACTGAACAACAATATGACCTCCAATCACGGGAAGGAATGGTTAGATGAGAAGGTGCCAGAGGTTGGAATAATTAGAGAGAAGAAGCAGTTAGAAGAAATTGTATCATAGAATGATCACAACAACTCATTATTTGGATTTTGAGCTCTCCTGATTCTAGTAGTTCAAGTACTAATATTTACAATTCTAAGTTTTCACAAATGGTTATTAATCCCACCCCAGACTAACTCTTAGCTGCACTTTAAGTACTTGACACAGTCTCAAATTCCCTTCCAGGTGTTCCCTGTTTAGCTTGAGACTGTCTTGAGGATTCACAGACCTTCCATTCTTCAAGACACCTGGTGCTTATTCTACCTAAAACTCTATCATGATGGCATCTATACACCTGGACTTTATTGTATCAATTCTCAAATAATTACATTTACTGAATTACCAAGGACCTTTTTCATTATATCACACATTGTTATTCCCACAAAGATCCTCAGGAAGAAAAATGCTTCAGGTATTCTTTTTTTTCCTGAAACAAGAAGATTGTCTCTGTATTTTATTGATATAGCAAATTTTTACATTTATATGGTTTTATGTTGACTCCTAGAAACCCTGGAATCAGTAGTACTAACAACCTGCAGCAAATTAGCAACACTGTGGCATGAACTTCTGGATTACTCACATTCTTGGAAGACCCCTAAATGCTTTCCATCTCCCAATACATTTTTTTTCCTTTATCTAACTGTATTATGTATAATTGTGTGGTATTTTAAATAACAAGCGAGGAAGTGATAGAGATACATATACATGTACAGAAGCTAGACATTTTCTATAAATCATTTTTATTGTGAAATCCCTACACTAAAAAAAATGGAGTTTTTCTTTTTCATTCCTTCAGAAAAAGATCAGAAGAAAAATAATTAAAATTTGCATGCTTCTAATTGTTATTTATGCACCTAGAAATCTATAAGAGTTTTGAAATTGTCCTGAAAAATGAAAAGAACTGCAAAACCAGCAAATCAGACAGTTTTAAAGGTGGATATTACTCCTGAGAAAACAGCTCAAAGCTTTCAGTCCAAAGATGAAAATGCTGAGGTACAGGGCAATCAAATATGACCTGCTGAAGGTCATCTGGTTAGCACCCAGGTGAGAACCCAGATTTCCTACCTTGTGAGGTTCTGTGCTTACTATGCTGAAAAATTTCCTCTGTGGACTTCTCTGACTTGATTTTAGTAAAGAAGGGAAATTGATTAAATATAATGATAATAGCAAATACTTAGAGCTTGCTATGTGATATGCAATGTTCTGAGTGGAATATATATGACTCTGATGCTGGGAGGAATTGGGGGCAGGAGGAGAAGGGGACGACAGAGGATGAGATGGCTGGATGGCATCACTGACTTGATGGACGTGAATCTGAGTGAACTCTGGGAGTTGGTGATGGACAGGGAAGCCTGGCGTGCTGCGATTCATGGGGTTGCAAAGAGTTGGACACGACTGAGTGACTGAACTGAACTGAACTGATACATACATATATGTATATAAATTAATTTAACCCTCGTCACAATCCTATGAAGTAGAGACCTAATTAGCTCCATTTTACAGATAGGCAAATTGAGACTTAAGATTACATATCCATAAGGTGGAACTGGGATTCAAACACAGGCGGTCCATTCAAGTGTCTATGTTCTTAATGATTCTGCTGTATCTCATTTCCTGTACATAATGTGGTCAAGCATAAGCTTCAACTGAGATTACTATTATTATTATTTTATTTTTATTTGATATTAGAGCATAGTTGATTAATGACGTTGTGTTAGTTTCAGGTATACAGCAAAGTGATTCAGTTATACATTACCTATTCTTTTTAAAATTCTTTTTTTCATTTAGGTTATTACAGAATATTGAGCAGAGTTCCCTGTGCTGTATAGTAGGTCCTCGTTGGTTATCTATTTTAAATATAGCGGTGTACACATGTCAGTCTCAACTGGGATTATTTTTAAAAACAATAGCACATGAAGTCAAATTATTGTGCATATCAAATGCACAATCAGATGCACAATTAATGTTTGAATATGTGTTGTCTACATATCATATGCTATTTAGGGCCACACATTTGTGTGTATAAATTACTATATACAATATGGAGGACTGTACTTTGGGGGAATCTTCCTTGTATCAGGACCAGTACTCTAGCCTACCCTAAACCCCCTTCTCTCTAAGTCTTAGCAACATGTCTTGCTTCTAAAGTACAGTGGCCCTAGAGACGGTTTGTACCAGTTATTTGGTTATGAAAGCTAACTCTTAGCACCATGACCACTGTCTAAGGAGACCCCATACTGATGGAAATGGAGAGACAGCAGTGCCTGGACATTCAAGAGGCTGAAGCCAAGTTGGTTCTGGTTTCCCCAGGGGTCTGCCTTCTGGAAGAGCTGATTAATATCAGCAGATATATGAACAAATTAACACCCGGTGACCAGAAGTGCCCCCCTTTCCCCAGGCAGTACCATTCCATGAGGCATATGGCTTCTTCGGGGCCATCTAACACAACCAGGCAAACAGCTACACTGCTGGTTTGCTGTGGTTAGCCAGTCAGCTCACGAATGCATTACTGTGCTCTCTCTGCCTCCAAGCATCAGTCCTCTCTTTCCTCACTCTTGCTTCCCTAAGACAGTAACAACTCCAACAAAGTGCTAGCAAATAACCTCTCTGCTCTGTTCTCTACAGAGCCTGGGCTAAGATGGGAGGGTGCTACTTGAGATCAACAATTTCAGTATATAAAAATGGAGTTGGCAGATTGCAACAATAAGCATGAGCATTAGAGAACACTGGCCATGAAAAGTCCCTCCCCCTTCCCCTTCAGTCATTCAACAGGATGACAGCAACTCAACATGCTAGAGTCCGTACGTTGATCCCACAGAGCTTCTGAGGAAGAAACTAAAGAAGTATACATTTTCTTAATAAAAGAGATAATTATTTCCATGTTTTATAACCATAGATGTATCTCAGTTTTTAAATATTTAGTGCTTCTCTTTGGTTAAGATTCATGAAGTTATTATAATTTAAATTACTGTGCTCTTATAAACAGAAGTAAATAAGCCCTTCAGAGATCAAATTATGAGTAGCTATTGGAAAGGGAACATCTTATAGTCAATTCATTACCAAAAAAAAAATGTTTTTATCATGGTGTTTAGCTATGAAACATCAGTCCTTAAGACATTTTAGACTTAAATTGATCCCTCCACATGTAATCAAACATTCTTTGGAATGTGAGCTGGGTATTGCTCTAAGTATTGGGCGGGTATGATGTCACTTTAGTTATGTCTGAGGCCCATCAGGGAGAAACACAGATTAATCTAAATTTTTATTACAGAATATCAACTCTGCCACAGCCATATTTGGCGCTGAAGACAGAAGGAATTCTCCTTAATCAATAGTACAGAATAATAGGACCTCGGGGACGCACCAGAGAATTCATCTGTGAAGTAGAAATTGGGCATTTGCCAAAGCATGATGAAACTTGCTTAATATTGTACTTGAGAAAGATGGTCTAGAAAGCGAGTTAATGGTCCATTCCTCTAGATTACTTAAGCTTCACTGTCATTAATTTAGGGTTTTCCATAAGTAATAAATCTATATTACAGCACTTAACATTCCACAGAAATGCTTTCATTGAATTATCACTGAACACTGCACCCTCAGATTTGAAAGAATGGTACTAGGAGAAGTAAGCATTGGAACAATGTTTCTGTATGTTTTGAAAAATCTTAATTTAAAAATGTGGTCTGCTTTTGTTGTTCTGGGTGAGAAAAACCTGTCATGCTCAGAAAAGTTACTTAACTTGAAACATTATGATTTATTTCTTATTATTATGTGTTTTGCTTATGAAAAATGCAAAGGCCAGAAAAGCACTGGACTGTAGTAATTTACACTCTGGGTCACTGCTAAAACATTTCTTTCCTTTCAGTTAATACTGGCTTCTTTATAAGATTTAACTATCCTTTTTATAGTTTTAATATTAAAGTAGCCTGAAGTCAAATAAATATATAACTACTAATTATGCAATATAATTTTCAATAAGTAGTTGTAAGTAAATATACATATATTACAGATTAAGCTGGGAATTAAATTATCAACTTAAATCAGGCAAGTTTTAACAGAATCTCATCAGTAAAACACACATGTGACAGAAGAAAAGGGCTGGCTAATACCAGGCACTTTAGCCTCTACTCCTTGTTTTCTATATTTCTTGAGCTTTATTTAGTTTACTTTATTCCTCATGGAAATTTTCCTTATAATGCTACCTTTTTAATCTACTTCTTTCTTCTTCTCAGTATCTTTATAGACAGAGAATTTAAGTAGAAAGTACAGCAAATATTAATAATCAGCCAGTTATTGGGATAAAATTCAATAATCACACACACTATGTTATTCCCAAATTTATTTAATATAATTTGTTTAAAGAATTACTGAAACTACCAAATGACCTTTCAAATTCATTAAAACTTAGATGAAAAATTCCACTATCAGACTATAGCTAAATGATGTTAGCCAACCAGACATCTCAAAGTCTAGTACGTTACTAAATTTATAAAGAGAAAGTAGTAATTCAGTTGTCTGGCCAAATTTTTTCAGTTGTGTTATTGGTATCAGAGAGTCAATTTCAGACAAAATTATCTTCATAGGTTGCTGACTCTGTCAACTCTCTGAAAACCATGGTTCTCTTTTTTCAACTTGGGAAGAGTTCAGGTTGTTTACTTACATAGTATATATTTTACAAATAGATTGTTACACCTATTAGGCATAAATGATTAGTTACAGTACAAAATTACATGAAGAATGAGTAAAGCACTGGTTAAGAAGTGAAAGTTTCCAAATCTTGTCTATTGTGTTATGTATATGAATAAAGGGCAACCATTAGTAACTTTAAACTCCTCTCCTGCTCAGACAGTCATATCTGGTGGCCTCTAGCCCCTCTGGGGGGATTAATTACCAGGTTTCACCACCATGTGAGCTTCTCTCCCAACATCCTAAATCCATGGCCTGCAGCCCATTCTCCCAGGTGGGGCTCCACAGTCTCCTGATTTCCTGTTCTCAGTATGACCTGAATCCTACACTCTAAATGCTAAGATTCCACTACTAGTTATTTCCATACTTTTTTTTTTTCTGAATAGGGAACCTTTCTAATGTCAGCAAATTTGATCCTATTTACCAAATTGTATTTGCCTTTAGTTCTTCCTGAAACTACATTCCTCTTCAGAGTAAAATGGTTTTCTTAACCAGCAACACTTTCTTATCGCAACCTTCCTTATCCACCCCCATTCCATGGATGTCAATATATACTCTGTGGCATGAACTGCAATGGTGTCTAATGAAGTCAAATCGTTGGAGAATGTTAGGAGGTCCCTTCATATTTTCCAACCCTCAACAAGCCACAGGAATTCTATCTGAGCTCATCAGTGATAAAACTATAAAAATCCACCAAATCAGGATTATATTCATTATACCTACTGATAATTATAATTTATAAATTTTATGCATATTATATGCCATTAAATTATATCCATCTGATTGGAGCTAAATCTAGTAGCATCTGCATGAAGTCAAATTTTAAAAAGATATAAGAAAAATATATTTCTCCAAATATGTGAGTAAAAAACATTATAACTTGTTTCTTAAAAGTAGATTCTTTATGACATTTTAAATTCACTTTAACAGCAATAGTTTACTTTATAAAATAGAAGGCAAAAAAGGATACTCTACACTCAGAAAAGTTTTTTTTTTTTCTTTTCTTTAACTAAAGTCATTATAGGCATTTTATTTTGGGGATGTTTATGACTGATTTTTGGAGAAGGCAATGGCAACCCACTCCAGTACTCTTGCCTGGAGAATCCCAAGGACAGAGGTGCCTGGTAGGCTACAGTCCATGGGGTCGCTAAGAGTCGGGACAAGACTGAGTGGCTTTATTTTCACTTTTCACTTTCATGCATTGGAGAAGGAAATGGCAACCCACTCCAGTATTCTTGCCTGGAGAATCCCAGGCACAGAGGAGCCTGTTGGGCTGCCGTCTATGGGGTTGCACAGAGTTAGACACGACTGATGCGACTTAGCAGCAGCAGCAGCAGCATGACCAATTTTCTGACTAAACAGTCTTACGAAAATAAAATGTAAGCTTAACAGGGTTCAAATGAAAGGCAAATTTGTGTGATTCTAAAGTATTTTCTCTTAGCAAACTTTCCACACACTTAGCTCTTCAGAATATTCAGAGATAGAAAAGGTCATCTAGCTCTTCCCTATAAGAAATACTAAATCAACACTGAAATCATGGAATATCCTCTCTAATTACCAGTTGAAGGTATTTCTAGCACAAAGGAAGATTATTTCTAATTCCACCAGCTGTACCATATATCATATCTCTTTTCTAGAAATGAGACCAGTATAAAAACTCTCAAGAGGGATAAGGCATGAAATGTTAACAATGAAAAGTCACCAGCTAAAATTTAATCACCTAAAGGGTAGACTTTTTCATCTCAGCACAGTACTCAGTTCAAATGCAACATGGAGGATAAAATGTCAAATTATGAGTCATTTAAATTGCAAGAAGAATAAACTTATGTCAAGGAAGGGATACTGAAGAGACCAATTGCACTGGAGCTACAAACTTGGTACAAAGATTGTAAGATCTTTTTTTTTTTAAACAAAAGAATCCAAGATGTTGGGTCTAACAAAGGTAAATGTCACAAGAAACTGAAACTCAGACCCAGACAAATACACACATATATATAGTTTTACCTTGCTGCGTTGGGATCCTGTGACCTTAAGGAAGGATGAGGACAAGAAGCAAAATCGCAATAAACAATTGCTCGGAAGACAACCGATAGAGTATATATGGTGTGCACTTCAGAAAAATAGTATGACTTGCCGCTCACAGCTCATTCTAACTTAGCTCACTTTCTTATCTTATGGAGACTAGAACACACATACATTAGAAAAGATTATAGTGTTATCCAGGAAATGAATCTTAAGGGATTTTTTTTATCAGCCAGCAATAGTCATGGGTTATTCTCAAATTAGCCTGTTCCGGCTTTTTTTTTTTTTTACACAATGACTTCAGGGACACAATGCCACAGGGACGCTCTCTTTAAGTTGTTCCAGAAAGGGGTCCTATTCAGTATCTACTCTTCACCTACACGTTTTTTGTGGGTCCACTTTAATTAAAGACTTACAGCTGGCTACTAATGTATTTCCAAACTTTCAGCTCAAAGCAGACATGTAAATTAAAAGCAGGAAAGAAAAAAAAAGAGTCTAATCTATTTCATTTAATTTCTTTCTGAAAATTAAAAAAAAAAACAATAAATAAGGATAGAGGTAGTTAGCAACAGCTAGTCTTTCTTAGATATATATATTAAAAAAAAGTGCAGCCTAAGCCAAGAGGGGAAATAATATTTGCTTTCTTTTGGCTAAAGAATATTTAGCAATATTTCAAATTATAAGGAAATTTAAAAGCTGAGAAGGTTTGAGGGAATAATCATATAATAGAACATAATTCTAGGAATATGCAATCCTGCCTCATGCAAGCAAACGGTATGCCACCATTTACATATGTACAGGGAATGAGTGACCTAATTGGGCAGAAGTCGAAAGAGGCCAAATCTTTCGGACTTCATTGATTCAGAAAAAAATTCAAACCAAGGCTTTAATTAGAAACTTGATGTTGGGTTGCTCTTCCATAAATATTTTTCTCCCATGTCTGCTGGAAATTTCAGACCCCATCCTTCACCGAGATGAGAACAATGTGAAGCAACCTCATCTCCATGGGCTCTCAGGAACACTCATCCTGAACATATGGGCTTTATTTAATTCTTTAACTAGTCTATGTTCCTTGGCCTTAACTTCAGCAAATGTTAGGACTCAAATTTGTCCATCCAGCTTCTGACATGCAGTTCCTTGACACAATAAGCTGCAATAAGCCATGAAGCAAGAAACATAAATGTCAGTTATAAGCTATGAAACAATGTTTCAACATAGATAAAAGACAAATAGTGAAAGATCCATCTTACTTCAAAACTCTTCACTTCCTCTTCCCCATCATCATCTTCCTCATCATGACAACTCTGATACATGTAAAAAAAAAAAAATTGAGAAAAGGTCAACAGGATAAGAATATGCTGAGACAGAAAATATAAATGAATTAGCACAGAATAATAAATCACAAATATTATTTGAATATATTCATTATATGTAATAAGCTTACATGACATGATCAATGAATTTGTGAACTAAAAGAAAACTATACTGCACAAATACTAAATTACCAATTTTATATATATCATAGAGATATTTATGAGGTCTGTATCATACTGTACATACTACTTATTCATGCATTTTCCTTGTTGAAATCAAGTTACAAACCTTAGAAAAGATCACTGTTTTCTCCTCTTTTATGCTTCCATTACAATGTGTTAATACAAACATTTAATAGCTATGAATTAAAATTAACAGAAAGCAGTGTCTATTAATTAAAGTGAATCTTCCAATCTATTCTTTTTTGATAAATTCATGTTTTGTTATATTTGGTCTATAGGAGGAAGTAAAATTCCAACTGCTAGCAATATCCTTCTTTTACAGAAAAATTATAAAACTGACCATTGAATTATTTTATTTTTCCAGAAATAATAAAGGAGCTGTGCATATATTCTTAATTCATTCCCACAGCTGAGAGTTCTGGTTACTAAGGAAGAAGAGCTGTGAGGTGGTTAGGAACATGCCCTGAGGATGCAGAGTGCCCAATTCAAAAGTCTAGGGCAAATTCCTTAACCTTTCTGAGTCTCTGTTTTCTCACATTTAAAGTGGAAATAATAAAAACAGTAACAAGATTCCTAACAGGATCACATGATTTAACATAACCCTGTACAGGAGGCAGTGATCAAGACCACCCCCAAGAAAAAGAAATGCAAATAAGGAAAACAGTTGTCTGAGAAGGACTTACAAATAGCTATGAAAAGAAGAGAAGCTAAAGGCAAAGGAAAAAAGGACAGATATATGCATTTGAATGCAGAGTTCCAAAGAAAAGCAAGGAGAGATAAGAAAGCTTTCCTCAGTGATCAGTGCAAAGAAATAGAGGAAAACAATAGAATGGGAAGGACTAGAGATCTCTTTAAGATAATTAGAGATATTTGGGAACTTTTCATGCAAAGTGAAAGTGAAGTCGCTCAGTCCTGTCTGACTCTTTGCCTACCCGTGGACTGTAGCCCACCAGGCTCCTCCGTCCATGGGATTCTCCAGGCAAGAATACTGGAGTGGGTTGCCATTTCCTTCTCCAGGGGATCTTCCTGACCCAGGGATCGAACCCAGGTCTCCTGCATTGCGGGCAGACACTTTAACCTCTGAGCCACCAGGGAAGCCCAAAGATGGGCACAATAAAGGACAGAAATGGTATGCACCTAACAGAAGCAGAAGCTATTAAGAAGATGTTACAAGAATACACAGAAGAACTATATGAAAAAGATCTTCACGACCTAGATAATCATGATGGTGTGATCACTCACCTAGAGCCAGACATCCTGGAATGCGACGAAGACAAATGAGCCTTAGGAAGCATCACTATGAACAAAGCTAGTGGAGGTGATGGAATTCCAGTTGAACTATTTCAAATCCTAAAAGATGATGCTGTGAAAGTGCTATACCTAATATGCCAGCAAATTTGGAAAACTCAGCAGCGGCCACAGGACTGGAAAAGGTCAGTTTTCACTCTAATCCCAAAGAAAGGCAATGCCAAAGAAGGCTCAAACTACACAACTACACTCATCTCACATGCTAGCAAAGTAATGCTCAAAATTCTCCAAGCCAGGCTTCAAACAGTACCTGAACGGTGAACTTCCAGATGTTCACTCTGGATTTAGAAAAGGCACAGGAATCAGAGATCAAATTGCCAACATCTGTTGGATCATCAAAAAAGCAAAAGAGTTCCAGAAAAACATTTACCTCTGCTTTATTAACTATGCCAAAGTCTTTGACTGTGTGGATCACAGCAAACTGTGGAAAATTCTTCAAGAGATAGGAATACCAGACCACTTAATCTGCCTCCTGAGAAATCTGTATGCAGGTCAGGAAGCAACAGTTAGAACTGGACATGGAACAACAGACTGGTTCCAAATAGGAAAAGGAGTATGTCAAGGCTGAATATTGTCACCCTGCTTATTTAACCTATATGCAGAGTACATCATGAGAAACGCTGGACTGGATGAAGCACAAGCTGGAATCAAGAGTGCCGGGAGAAATATCAGTAACCTCAGATATGCAGATGACACCACCCTTATGGCAGAAAGCAAAGAAGAACTAAAGAGCCTCTTGATGAAAGTGAAAGAGGAGAGTGAAGAAGTTGGCTTAAAACTCAACATTCAGAAAACTAAGATCATGACATCTGGTCCCATTACTTCATGGCAAATAGATGGGAAAACAGCGGAAACAGTGACAGACTTTATTTTTCTGGGCTCCAAAATCACTGCAGATAGTGACTGCAGCCATGAAATCAGAAAACACCTGCTCCTTGGAAGAAAAGCTATGACCAACCTAGACAGCATATTAAAAAGCAGAGACATTACTTCACCAACAAAGGTCTGTCTACTCAAAGCGATGGTTTTTCCAGTAGTCATGTGTGGATGTGAGAGCTGGACTATAAAGAAAGCTGAGCACCGAAGAATTGATGCTTTTGAACTGTGGTGTTGGAGAAGACTCTTGAGAGTCCCTTGGACTGCAAGGAGATCCAACCAGTTCATCCTAAAGGAGACCAGTCCTGGATGTTCATTGGAAGGACTGATGCTGAGGCTGAAACTCCAATACTTTGATGTGAAGTTCTGAACACCAGATGTGAAGAACTTACTCATTGGAAAAGACCCTGATGCTGGGAAAGATAGAAGGTGGGAGGAG
This sequence comes from Ovis canadensis, assembly GCF_042477335.2. Classification (NCBI taxonomy): domain Eukaryota; kingdom Metazoa; phylum Chordata; class Mammalia; order Artiodactyla; family Bovidae; genus Ovis; species Ovis canadensis. The sequence goes on along the minus strand of NC_091269.1, from coordinate 28,116,237 downwards.
AAGGGGACGACAGAGGGTGAGATGGTTGGATGGCCATCACCGACTCAATGGACATGAGTTTGAGTAAACTCCGGGAGTTGGTGATGGACAGGGAGGCCTGGCATGCTGCAGTCCATGGGGTCACAAAGTTAGACACAACTGAGCAACTGAACTGAACTGAACAAACATGAATACTATTTATGCAAATGAGAATATGAATACAAAATGTCTCTTAGGATATAAAGTTGTACCTTTTCTCAAACACGTCATCTCCTGTATGTATTTTGTTACCTTCAGAAACAATGGGTATGAACTAGGTTTGAGTTGAAGAATACATTTAGAGAAGTTGGCATTCAGTAAAAGATGTGTTTGCTCTTATATACAGGAATTTGGGACTCTTATCTGACAGGTATTTCAAAACAATCCTTTTTTTTTTTTTTCTTAAGAAAATATAGTGAGATTTGCTTCTAAAAAGGTTAAAACTTGTAATTAAAAAAAATCTATTAAGCTTGAACTATAGAATTCAACAAATCCATTAGCTAAACTTGTACTGATTGGCATGGGAAATGCTGGGGCCACAAGAAAACTATAGCAGATGTCTAGCCCTTTTTAATGTACTTAAGAGAAACTGAAAGATTTATAGGTATAGGAGATAAGTTTTTCAACAGCAAATTACATCCATGTAATATGATAATGCTAGATAAACAGTAGGTTGTATTAGATGGTCCTAAAATACAGGACTCAATTTTCTGGATCAAACTGATCATTTCTAGTCAAGGAAGAGTGATACTGTATGCCAGAAAGGAAAAAAAGTGAATAAAATCCATACATAATGGGGCAGAAGCATGACACAGAGAATTTGAAGAAAAAAATTAGAACCAAAGTAGAGGATACTTCTTCAGACCATGCAGATATCTAGAGCAAAACTCAAAACTAGCAATGAGGATTCATAAGCATAAAGTTTACATGGGATACTTCTCACCACCACCATCTGCTGGAAATTTCATTCTGCAAAACAAGTACATTGCATATCTTTTTCACTTGCCTTGCTGATTATGTCACCCCTCAGAAGACAGAGGATGCAAAAAGAAATTTTCAGGTTGAATTTCAAACTGAAATCCATTTTGGATGGATTTGGATGAGGCAGAAGAGAGAAATTTCATAACGAAGTAACCATTGCATTTTATCATTTTAACCAATGAAGAATGAAACACTGGGTATAACTTAATGTGTACCTTTCAATAAATTAGTAAGAGCAAGAAGAGAAAAAGTTTTTGTTAGCCAGAAACTCAAAAGAGTGTTTACTTTATGATGGTATTATTCTAGATACTTCTACATGGTTATCTTATTTAAACTGGTAAAACCATTCCATTTGGACAGAACGGCTTGACAGTTTAGAAGGAATGATGGGATATAAAGAGACATTCTGAGAATCAAGCATGAGTGATCACAATGAGGAGAAAACGAAAGGGTAACAGCAAACCAACACGGATGAACTGGAAATGTTCTAAAATGTTCACAAGAAGAGATATATATGATAGAAGGAGGGTGTTGGGAAGATTCAAAAAAACCACACACATTACCCCAAGGTTTAAAATAAAGTGTGGCTTGAAGAATACAAAGATTTAAAATGAATTTTAAACATGCAGCCAAAGGAAGGAGAACAAGGAATACTAAGTTGTGACTTAGTGCAGAAACTGTAGTAATAGTAAGAGAAAGTGCAGAACTCCTCATCAGCTTAACCCTCACTGCTCATTAACTCATTGCTTCAGACTTAACCCCCAAAGAGAAGTGATTTTTAAATGTGAAAATGACCTACCCAAGAAAAAGGAAAACTAAGACCCCAATGAAATGTCATGCCACATCCACCTGGTTGACAAAAATTAGTAAAGCATAAAATATCAAATATTGGAGAAGATATGTATCACCAGAATCTCTCTTACATGTAGCAAGGAGGAATGTAATTTGGGGCAGTAACTTTGGAAAATGGTTGGGCATCTCAAATTTAACCTTCATACAGCCTATGACCCATGGCTTTTGGACGTGAATAAGAATAGCCATTTCAAGCCCATTTTCACATCAGCAAAAAAAAAAAGAGATTCAACAGAAAAGGTTACAAACAAAAAGGTAAATGGATAAGCTATGGTGTAGTTGCACAAGGGAATATAAGTCAAATCGAATGATCTCCAGTACACATAAGAGTATAGATGTATCTTGGAAAACAACAGTAAAACTATAAAACTATTAAGTACCCAAACTTTATACATAGCATCATGCCCTTTTGTTTTCTTTTTTTAATTTATTATTATTATTATTATTTTACTTTACAATGTTATATTGGTTTTGCCACACATCAACATGGAAGCAACCTAGTAGATTGCTTCCATCAGCAGATGAATGGATAAGAAAGCTGTGGTACACATCATGCCCTTTCAAAAGTTAAAACAACTAAAATCTTTAAAAATACATAATTATATATATATATTTATATGCACACATATATATATAATGCATGTTTACATGTAATAGGGCTTTCTCAGGTGGCTCAAGGATAAAGAATCTACTTGCCAGTGCCAGAGACTCAGGAGATGTGGGTTCAGCCCCTGGGTTGGGAAGATCCTTTGGAGGAGGAAATGTCTACTCACTCCAGTATTCTTGCCTGGAGAATCCCATGGACAGAGCAGCCTGGTGGGCTTCAGTCCATAGGGTCTCAAAGAGTCAGACACAACTGAGTAACTGACAATGCACACATATATCATATATATAGTAATAACTCCATATAACTAATGAAAACTATGTAAAGCTCCTCTGTCCATGGAATTCTCCAGGCAAGAATACTGGAATGGGTAGTCATTTCCTTTCCAGGGAATCTTCCCAACCCAAGGGTCAAACCTGAATCTCCCACATTGAAGGTAAATTTTTTACTGTCTGAGTCTCCATGGAAGCCCCCAAAGGAAAGCAAGGTTATCTTGAACAAGGGATATAAGATGTTGATTTCCTCATATGGGGAGGCAGGGTATGGGTTAAAGAGAGAACCATTTTAATTAAGGTAGGTAATTATCAAGGTCTTAGCTTTTCTTGTGAGTAGGGAGTTTATGGGTATTTACTACATTATTAGAAATTGCTAAGTAACTACCAATAATGGGAACTTCCCTGGTATTCTAGTGTTTCCAATGCAGGGGGCGTGGGTTCAACCCCTATTCAGGGAACTAAGATCTCACATACCATGCAGTGCTGAGGGGTAGAGAGGGATTTAAAAAAAAAAAGGAGTCAATAATGGGAGTGTATCATGGATCCAGAGTTCTAGTTAACCCAATTCTGGGCTTCAATTAAAAAAAAAAAAAGAAAACTGAAATTTTAGAAAAACCAATTAAGATGTGAATGCTGCCGTCATAAAGTCCTACAATACTGAAGAAAGACAGGATGACATAAGTCTTTTGAATAGAGTTCAAGTGTCAAATTCAAGTCAAAAATCATCATACATGAATGTAAAAGGACCACTAGTAAATTCTGAGAAACCATGATGTCCAAGAGAAATTTTCAGCCTCCTGGGATGCTGGCTATCAAAGTGAAGAAAGGCAGCCTCCTGAAACTACTAACTCAATAGTTTAGTGTGAATCACCAAAACTAGCAACTTAGGGAGACACTGGGATAGCACACTTACCAAGTCTGTGGGTAACATAAATGTAAAGAGATACTTAACACTGGATGAAAGAACTGAACTTTAAAACTATTTTGGCCTTGCACAGTGGTTCAGCTCCAATTAAGAGAACAGATGACTTAACTAAAGCCTACAACAACTGCCATAATAGAGATATGTATGATGAACCTCAGAAGAAATTCATAAATGACCTGGAATTGAGGTGAAAAGGCAAGCTCACAATGAGAGAAAAAATGCAACCTGGCTGTCAAAACACTAGTGAGTTCTTATAATTTCTTGTAACTGTATAGAATCCCAGGGCAGAATAAGCCAGAATAAAGTCCCACTGTGCTCTCCACAGGTAAACTCATGGCCTGCACAGTGTGTTCAAATAATTTCTAGGGGCACACATCTTGATAACTGATTGAGAGAAGAATGAAGTGATTAAAGCTGGCATTCCTGGGATACATCAAACAATAAATGGAAAGAGATTAATTTTGATGGGAAAATCTTGAAGAAAAGTGAGCGTCAACAAATATTTCATCATTTCTCAAAAGAGATAAGATTTAACTGTAGGATGCAACCAGGACAAGTGTGGGGGCTGACTCTTCTCCCATCACAAGGAAGAATTTGAAGTTATCAGGAATCTTCTACTCTCAAAACAGGAGCCTTTCCCTTTCCAGACCTCTTGCTCATTGCTTCTTCAGCTGAAAGGAAAACAATCCATGGACTACTTTACAATCCCCTTACTTATCAGTTCCCTCTTGTCTCATTTCCTTATTTGTCTTATTCAGAATCCAAGATCGAACGCCTCAGCCACTCTCATAATGACAGAAAAAACCCCTATGATCCTCTGTCCTTCAGCAACAGTCTGGTAAAAATTGCCATCCTTGACGAATCTAACTTCTTGCCTTCTCTGACTCTGCATTTGGTTCTGGGAACTGCTAGGGAAAAGCCACACAACCAGGAAGACTGGTACTGCCCAAATTCATAAAAGCCGACATCAATGAGGCCTTGCACACTGTCTGGGGGTTCCATTTTAGTTTCTAGTCAATACTCAGTACCAACTTCCATAGAAGGAAATGTCTTTCCTCTTTCATCTTTTAATCAAGTGTTTCTAAAAAAATTATCTTATTGAAGGATAGTTGACTTACAACGTTGTGTTAGTTTCTGGTGTATAGCAAAGTGATTCAGTTATACACACATGGCTCCCCAGGTGGTGCTAGTGGTAAAGAACTTGCCTGCCAGTGCAGCAGACGTAAGAGACAAGGATTCGATCCCTGGGTAGGGAAGATCCCCTAGAGAAGGGCATGGCAGCCCACTCCAGTATTCTTGCCTGGAGCATCCCATGGACAGAGGAGCTTGGCGGGCTACAGTCCACAGGGTCGCAAAGAGCTGGACATGACTCAAGTGACTTAATACAACTATCCCAAACTCCCAATCCACCCTTCCACTTTCCTGAAAACCACAAGTCTGTTTACTATGTCTGTGAATCTGTTTCTGTTTTATAGATAAGTTCTCTGTGTCATATTTTAGATTCCATATATAAGCAATATCATACAGTATTTGCCTTTCTCTTTCTGACTTACTTAGTCAGAAATCTCTAATTCTATCTTATAATTCCATCTAGATGTTTATCACCTTATATCTTTCACCCCGTTCTCAGTCTTCTCAATAAAGAGACTTACGCCACATCTACTCACATGGAAATCTCTACTTCGCTACAATACACACTTGGACCATCAATGTTCCCTCAAAATTCTCTGCAATTATTCTCACATGATGTCCATGGAATAAATCCTGCGGAATCTTCAATCCTTATGTTCAGTCCCTCAGCAGAGTAAGACCTTGTTGACCACACATTTCAACAGTTCCTATGTATGCTCACACTTAAGATTCTCTCCTATTTTTCCGGGGAGAAGTCCTTTTGTTCTAGCCATCTCTTAAGCATTCATGTCTTTAAAGGCTTGGTCCTATGCTGACTGATCTTCTCATGCTTCCTTTTCTGCCTAAGCAAGATTATGTACTACTGTGGCTTCAGTTTCCTTCTAATGCTGACAAATAACAAAGCTATATTTATAAGCCTTCCATGAGATCCAGAATGTCAGAAATGACTATCTTACCACACACTGGACATTTCCGCTTAAATGTCTCACAGGCTTCTTTAATGAACATGTAGAAAATTTAATTTGCCATCTTGCCTCTTCACTCTAGGCCTGCACTGATTCTGGTGCTCCCCACCTTAGCATATGGTACTGCTGTCAACTCAGATGCCCAAGTCAGAAGCCTCAGAGAAACCTGACTCCTTTTTTATACTCATCGCCTCATTCATCTCCTTGTTCTAAGATTAAATGAAATAAGCACCCAGTAAATACTTAGCTATTACTATTTTTGCATGGTCAACTCATCATTCAACAGTCAAGGACTTCCTTAAAACTCAGTGCTATGCAGCCTGCTCCATATACTCCTAATTGCTCCTCTACCATTAAACTTGTCAGCATCTTTTGGGTAATCATTTGTTCAGAGTTTGCCCTTTCCATCAGATGATGAACTCTAAGAAGACAGGATGTGTGTATTTCTCTCTGATTCACCATGTTATCTCCAGTATCTTCATGCCCAGTTAATATTTGTTGAATGAATGAATGTTTGGAAAATTAGTGAGATGCCCATAAATAAAATGTTAAATGAAGAAACAATGATTATCTGTCAAAAAAGTTAGAACAGATATTCAAGCAACAAGTGAAAAGTTGAGATTAATGTCCTTAAGTTTTCTAAAATTTAACAATATTTTATTTTAATTGAGAAATATGTAGATTTTTTAAATTTTACCATTAAAATCAAGACATTTATTTACCTTTGCCATAATATCTGCATAAGCCATATATAAAAAATCTTCCTCCAGTTTGCTATGAAAAATAAGAAAAAAACAACAGTTTTTAAGTAGGTTACTATATATAATAACCTTCTTTCAACAAGTGTGTCTTTTTCTAAATGAAACAAACACAAAACTTAGAGCAATCATTCAAAAACATCATAGAATCAGAAAGCAAAGATATTAGACTTCCTCAAGAGTTGGCCCCATCTTACCTTACAGTATAATATAATAAATGTTTGTGTATAAATAATTTACTGATTTACACACAAATGTAGTAACATTAATATTTTCTTAAAAATACAAACATTGAAACAAGAAAATTTACATGATGTCAGGTATCTTGACAGCAGAAGTGATATCTGACATTTTTTGGAAAGACTCCCCAAATTATTACATGACTACATAGTGAAAAAATATTATGGTCATAAAGATTCTTAAAAGTTAAGACAGGTTAAAATCTATTTATTATCTTCTTTTGAAAAAGCATGAAAATCACTAATTCACTGAAGAAAGACTTCCATCAAAAAATTCCTGATGTTTGCAAAATTATCTTAGCAGTTTTAAACTTACAGCCATCAGAAAAGTCCACTTATGAGAAATACCTCATTACCTGACAATGCCAGACAGGGAGCTGCTCTATGCTTAGGGATGAGATGGTTTTGTTAGTTAGGAAATAATAAGAGAGAGAGAGAGAGAGAAATAGTGAGAGAAAGATGGATCACATTAGCTAACAGGGAGAAATGTACATTATTATGACATGCACAGAGGTCAGATGAACTCATCAAGACTCATGTGAACAGGGATTTTTAATTAAATTCTTTTCCTGCTTTGCCTAGGGCAAAGCTGGCTTTCTTTCCCAAGACAGGGAAGCTGATGAGGGTTCTGAAACCTCTTCAAGGTCTTATCTACGGAATGAATCTACGCCGTGCCCCTATAATGGGCACATGCTGGCACACTTTAATTATCAAGCCTATGAATGCATTTCTTATTTAATTCCATAGAGGTTTTGCCCTCTGTGGTTTCAATGAATTCAAAAGAACAAGAACCAAGAAAAATGGAGAAGGCCTTTAAAACAGATCTCAAAGAAACTCTGCATCGAGGGGATGGCTTAGCCATCTCCTCAAGTTTCCTAACACTCACTGCACACTGGAGATAATCAATCCAGGAAATTTGGGGTTACCAGTGGTCTCCAACACATTTGGTATTGAAATTTACTTTGGGCTCTTTTGTTTTAATTTCTAAAGGACATTTGTGATAAAGAGAAGATTATAAGAAGATTCAGAATCAACTCAACCAGCTAATTACAATATTATTAAAAGAATTAGAGCTAGGTAAATATTAATATTTGATAGGTAAATATTAAAGTCTGAAGTTGAACGAGTGTTGGTTCATACATGTATACCAGACTGGTCCTGTGAAGTAAGTGAAATGAAACTCGTTCAGTCATGTCCAACTCTTTGCAACCCCATGGACTGTAGTCCATGGAATTCTGCAGGCCAGAATACTGGAATAGGTAGCCGTTTCCTTCTCCAGGGGATCTTCCCAACCAACTTTGAACAATTTTCTCTCCTCTCAAGAAGAAGATGAAATTGAAACATGAACATGTGACGAACATAACACTCAGACATGGGTTTCTGTTTGTTCCTCCTAGGTCTCCTGTGAACTCCCCAACCATACCATTTCTCCGTTAAAGCTGTTCGACTAAACAGAAGGATCAGCTGATGAAGAGGATCAACCCTCTTAGTTCCTTCATCTTCTTCTGGAGGTTCTGCTCCAGGTTTCTACAAAAAAGTCAAATTCATAAAATTTCACATTAAGGTGAAATGTTCACTCAAACCCAAGAGCTCTATGAAGGCTTGGAATAGCAAATAAAAAGAAAGCCTTTTTCTTCCTATTGTGGTGCATGTCTGTGTCTATGTTTATGCATTGTACCTGGACATGTGTATTATATTATCAGTGCAAAAGTATACAGTTTTAAAGAAGAAAGTTGGGACTTCTATGGTAGTCCAGTGGTTAAGGCTCTGCACTCCCAATACAGGGGACATGAGTTTGATCCCCGGTTAGGGAACTAAGATCTCACATGCCACACAGCACAGCCAAATAAAACAAAAACAACAAAAAAAAAATTTTTAATTTAAAAAGTTGTTGAATAATGGGACAAAAAACACTAAGGGCAAGGATGATTTATACCATTTAAAAATGCTGAATACTATTCTCATAAGCAGCATCATAACTAACTGAAAAGTGAACTGCTCCATGGATTTCAGCAGCTCTAGGGAAATCTCAAACACAAAAAAACTGCAATAAAATGCTGTCACTCCATGTATAAAAATTTAGTGCACCTAGCAAGGCAAACTGTTTTATCAAATGAAATATTTCTGTTGCCTATGTAGAGAGAGCTAGGTAAAGAACGCTGAATGAGTTAGTATTTGAACCACTTACATGTTATTCTCATTTTCACTTTTAAAACTTAAAAAAAGTAATTTCATTTATTGCACATTTACCATAAAGAAAATTATTAAGCATTTTTTACTGACTCGAGAATGAATTAATCCTGTTTGTTGAATGACTAATGAATTTTGTATCTCTATTAGACTTACACATTCAAACTGATATTCTTTCTATGTAAGTGATGTTCTTTCTTGGATTTAAGGCTTAATGTTGCAGCTAGTATGGTAAATCTGCAAGGTTAAAACATTCTAATATTCTAACGGTTTGATTCTAAAGAAAAATGAAACTCACTTAAAATAAATAGGATCATTGTGCAGCAAAAACTAACACAACAGTGTAAATCAACTACACTCCAATCACAATAATAACTAAATAAAATATATGGGAATAATCAGGGTTAAGGTTTTATGAATTAGATTAGTTTGTCCATTACATTCCCTGATTGTTTGTGTGTTTTTTCAAAAAAAACTTTAGGCCCAAGTTTTAACTTTGGGATTATGGAGCCTCTCAGTCTACAAAATGCAGTGGAACTACATGCTTGTAAATTTTCCTGAGAAGGTGGTTCTTGATCAAATTTTTAAATAGATCCACAGCTTATAAATAAATTGAGACAATGGCTCCCATGAGTGAAGCTTTCTCAGTAGCACAAGCCTCCTTATCAGCATGGTTGGATGAAAAATTCTACTTCTCCGTTTATTCTATATCTGCTTTGACTTTCTGCTCTTCCTGCATCCAATCCCTGCATATGTTTAACAACCAGCCACTTTTCATTGGCTTTTGTTAAGCCTCAACTTATTTTTGGTGAATCATTCTTTATGGTTCAGCTTTGATAGTTCTATCCTGGTTCTGTGGTGTTTGAAGTTCCTTTGAGGAATAATTTAAAAGAACAATAGAGTCAAATTTTACTTAAATTCTGAATTACTAGCTGTTGATGAGATCTCTGAAATAAGAAGAGCGAATTTTCCCTAAACATTGCAGGCAGTAACAATTCGGAATAAAGTTTCCTAAGCCCCACAGGCTGCAATAATGTTTCCTCTTTAATGTTATAAGATAAATGGCTCACACCAATGTTATTCCACCAAGCCCAGACCTACTTTCATCTTTTAACCCAGTAAAAACATACCGCTAAGTCTTCTATCAATTTATCTTCAAAGTAATGTTCTTCTGTTTCAATCCAAGACTTTTCATATCCCTGAAGAAAGAGATTGACAGCCCGATGCCTAAAAGGTAAGCATAATTTCAAGAGCTTTTTAAAAAATAAATTGAAAAGGCACTCAGTAGCACTTAATCACTGGATTATCTGTACACTAAAAGAATAAATAGAAATAAACTTTCCAATCTCGACTGGAGAGGCAAGACATTGCAGTAGATAGAGAAAGCTTTCTCAGATCACACACTGACCTGGATTCAGTTATTTCTAAGTTTTGTAACATTGGTCAAGATATCCAACTTTGTCAGCTTCTCTCATTTATAAAACTAGGATAACCCTATCTATGCTTCAGTTTTATGAGACTCAAACTGAGATAAAGAAGATAAAACATGTTGAATAGATGCTCATTACATGGTAGCTCTTATGACATAAAGTGGCTCTGGATAAACAGTTGTGAGCATCAAGAGAGGAATTATTCAGTCTCCCTGTTAACATCAGATACAGCCTCTGAGGATTACAAAACTAAACGTATTAAGGGAACTTTATGGGCGTATATATCCAAAGATTAAATCCTAGAATACTGATGAAAATAGTTGCCTATGAAATAAAGAAGACCAGTAAAGACTAAAAGAATAAGTAAACTCATCTTGAAATTGATGCGATATATGGCTAAGGTTCCACTCTAAGAAAGTCACATCAATAAGGGAACATAAGAGCATACCAGACGTGTTAAAATGAGATGGTGCCACTGTAGAGTGGAATGCTACAACATTAACAGTATGAAAGGAAGACTAAGGAGTCAAGAGACATAAACTTCTGTTTATGAAGGGCCTTGAAATCCAGGGAGAAGAACTGACCAGGCACCTGGAATGGCCAGAACTCACCATCAATTCTTGTACAAGAGAGAAGCTCAACTCTACTGGTACATCAGAATCCCCTGGGGAGCTTTTACACAGTACATATGCCAAGCCCTGATATTCTGATTCAACAGGTTGAGGCTTGGATATTCCTCAAATGAATCTGAGTGTATTTCCTTAAAGTACCAGGTCTGAGAACCACTGGAATAAGGAATACAATTTTGAATAGGGTTATATCAGAGAAAGTGGAATAGCAGACTCTGTTGTATTGTAGAAACTAACTTGTGATTTGCTAGTTGATGGAACTGGATGTCATTGAGTCAATAAAGTGAGTTGAAGAGGTACCATGAGGGTAATGCATCTGCATTATTCCCGTAAGTTAGTTCCCTATCAATTCTTTTCCCCAAAGATGAAATAATCACAAAAGTAACAAACAATGATTAACATTATGTTATGTTCAGTTCTAAGCATTCTGTCTACCTCGACCCATTAAATAATCTAAACAACTCTATGAGCCAAACCTTATGGTACAGTTGAGAAAACTACGACAAAGTCAGGAAAGAACCTTGACCAAAATCATGCACTCAGAAGCTGTGAGGTCAGGATTCAAATCAAGGCAGTCTGACCCCAAAGACTGGTTCCTTTTACTCTGAAAGTGCAAGTTGCTTAGTTGTGTCCAATTCTTTGCAACCCCATGGACTAGACAGTCCATGGAATTCTCCAGGCCAGAATACTGGAGTGGGTAGCCTTTCTCTTCTTCAGGGGATCTTCTCAACCCCGGGATGGAACCCAGGTCTCCTGCATTGCAGGTGGATTCTTTACCAGCTGAGCCACAAGGGAAGCCCAAGAATACTGGAGTGGATAGCCTATCCCTTCTCCAGAGGAACTTCCCAACCCAGGAATCGAACCAGGGTCTCCTGCATTGCAGGCAGCTTCTTTACCAGCTGAGCTATTAGGGAAGCTGATTTCTCTGCCCTGCCTCAAATATGTGAGCAGATCCTCCTAATTATGTAAAAGTAACAGATAACAAACTTATAGTTACCAAAGGGGAAAGGCTGGGGAGGGATAAGTTAGGAGTCTGAAATCAACATATATATGCTATTATATAGAAAACAGATAACCAGCAAGGACCTACTGTATAGCACAGCATCTATCTACTCAATACTTTCATAACCTATATAGGAAAAAAATCTGAAAAAGAAAAGATAAATGTATAAATCATTTTACTGTACATCTAAAGCACAACTATACTTCAATAAAAAAGTAAACTCTATTCAATAATGACATTACAGGCCAATGAGAATAACCAACAAGGAAAAATGAAGTTAAGCGTTACACAGAAGAGGCAATGAATCTCCTTCATCCTTCCTTGGACTACTATAACCATGTCAAGGTATATGTTAGCCTCCTATCACATCTTAGAGGAAGAGTAATTTTAATCTATTACCAACATTAAAGAAATTCTGACCTCGGCAGATTATATAAAGGAGCCATCCGGAAGCAGGCAACCACGGCACGTTTCCTCTGCTTAGAGAGCAGTTTGTGCCACACGGCCTTTTTCGATCTCTGAGGATGCTCAACCTGAGGTAGAAAGACAAAGATATACGTATTTAACCCCCCAAACATCTTCAGGAACATAGTACTAAACAGCTGTACCTTTTAGCTAAAAACTTTTAGATTTTCAATTTTCCAAAAGTATCTTACAATTATTATGACAATATCTTCAAGTTACCCAATGCTACATTTGAAATAGTTTCAGATGTTATGTATTTTCCTTAGAAAAAACATCATATTTTCCCAACAATGTGTACTTTCGAAGCTATATCATTTTTTAAAAACCAAAGAAATATGAAGCGATCCTATATGAAATAATTTTGCATCCTTTTTAAAATTCAGTTTTGGTGCCAAAACATAAGTAAAGAAAAATTAACCTATCCTGGCTTATGCATTTTCACTAATTTTATCCTAAGAGCTACAACAGTAAATATAAATAGATGCAGTTAAAGAAAATTCTAACGCAGTCTACTGTTTCTTAATATATTTAATAAGATGGAGAGAAGATGACAAGTCTTCGTGAACACATTAGTAGAAGTGAGTAAAAGAGTTTAATTTTACAAAAATGTTAAACTATATAATTATTTTGTTAGATAGGGACAAATAAGACTTTATAAGTTGCAGTAAATGGTGCAAGCAAGCTATGTGTTTAGCTAATGGCATTTGGAATTTCAAGGAAGAGATTAATCATAAGTATTAGAGAGAAAAAAATCCCAACATGGAATTCTACATTCATTAGTAATTTCTAGGCAATTGAACACTGTACTTCCCAGATTGTAATATCTCCGGCGCATACATGTAGATTTCTGGAAGAAATAAAAATGTTATGTTAGCTAAAAAAAAGTAAAACTAAAGGCATTATCCTTTGCAGTAAAGAGTCAAAATATGAATGTAATACTAATGCCTGAAGAAAACATTTAGAATGTTTGGATAACAGTGGTTTGGAAATTTTAACAAAGCAATTTGTGTAATTTTAAAGCACTTATTTCTGTGATCCTCTTTCCTCTATAAGATCAAGAAACACTTTCTGATAACTATCCAGTTAGTTCAGTTTTCTTCTTGGTTATGTTAAGCAAAACAAAACATTGTTAAGACAGTGTAGGTGAAAACAGAATCAAGGATAATGCTATTCACCGAGAATAAGGCATTGTGATCAACATGGGAAACACTCAACAAACATAATTAAGTACCTAAGCACTGATGAACGTGCTAGAAAAGGTCTCCACTGTCATGAAGGCTGCCATTTGGCAGAGCATTTTAATACCCAAAGGAAAGACCTTAAACAGTCAATTTTCCTATAAATGAAGCAAATAGATGTTGGTAAGATCTGTGATCCAAAAGTGAACATCAAGTTGTGTCTTGCAACTGTTTGAATGTCTGGCTGTGCTGATGTGTTAGCTTGTCTCGTGTCTGAGCATTAGAAAATCCCAAAGAGACAGCTCACTCTTCTGAGAAAGATGACCAGACGTAAAGCACAAAAAGTCACTTGCATAGGTCACTGGCATTTGAGATAAATTAAGTCTTTCCTGTGCACCCACTGCTTTTGCAAGTGAAAATATTGTTTAGCAAGTGAAAATATTCTTAGCAAACTATTCTATGATTCACAAATTAACATAAGAATAGAGAGATGAAAGGAATGGATTCTGCACAGAGATATTTCCCACTCTTTTCTGTTTTTTGATAATTCATGAGTTCTTTTATTCATATTCTTGACACTTTGAAGAATACTTGGCCATTAAAATCTGACCTGCTTACCTTTTCCTAGATATTCACACATCTTAAAGATTTACACAGGGATCACCCTCATCACAGCTAGAGAAAGTCAGGGTTCCTTTTAGTCTCTCTTCAGTAATTCTGTATCCTAGCATATCTAAACCATTACTTAGTTATCTATGTGTCTGTATCTGCTCCTAGAGCACCAGCCACTTGAGTTGAGCGACAGAAGTCAAGCCCCAGGACCTGCAGAGTACAATGCTGTCACACTGTAGTGCACACAATATTCATGGGGTAGATAGTTGCTCAGTAAAGTGAATCTCATTACTGTGCAAATATCATTCATTATTTCACATGTGTTTATGATATATAACATAAGACTATAATAAAACATAGTTAGAGTTCAATAAATTTCATTTAATGTATCTAAAAGTCATTCAAGCAAACTTAGATATGTGCAGGAAAACCAGGAAGAATTAAAAACTCATGAGAGAGTAATGCCATTTAATTGGTGATGCTAGTGGTAAAGAACCCGCCTGCCAATGCAGGAGAGACAAGAGATGCAGGTTCGATCCCTGGGTCAGGAAGATCCCCTGGAGAAGGGAATGGCTACCCACTCCAGTATTCTTGCCTGGAGAATCCCAAGGACAGAGAAGCCTGGCCGGCTACAGTCCAAAGGGTCACAAAGAGTCAGACACAACTGAAGCGACTTAGCATGCACAGGCATATGTAGCACAATCTTCTTTAATACGCCTATCATTTCAGATATACAATTCTAGGACTTTCTTTTAGCTTTTCGACTTCTAAAAATTTTTGGTCAAGCTGCGTGGCATGTGGGATCCTGGTTCCCCAACCAGGAACAGAACCTGTGCCCCTTCAAATGAAGTACAGTGTCTCAACCACTGGACCACCAGGGAATCCTCTATGACCCTATATATCACTTAACATTTCATTACTTCAGATCTTGTCATCTGCTGATATATGATTATTTATATTTAATATTTCATGACAATATTTAGGGAAACATTGTCTAAATAATATTAAATAAGTCTTGAACTGAACTGAATATTTAATATTAATAAAGAAATAAAGTTGCCTAAATAATATTCTATTATCATATTATGTTATTAATATTACAGTGTTACACAGTGTGAATACATATTAACAGTCATATGGCATAAGAGTATCCTAGCTTAATTTCATCAGGTATAGTGATAAATTGCATGGCTTTTGAGAAGTTATTTGATTTCAGTAAACAAGAAGGAAATTAACAGATACTGCATTAGATGATATCTTTAGTTATTTAACTGGCTAGGGCAGAGATAGGAGATCATGAGATAAAATAGGAACCAAAGAAATATATTTATTATTGCAGGAACTGGGGGAGCCTGGTGGGCTGCCATCTATGGGGTCACACAGAGTCGGACACAACTGAAGCGACTTAGCAGCAGCAGCAGCAGCAGCAGCAGCCGCAGCCATGTGTTCTACAAAACATTCAGATAACAATATCCTGAGATGATACAGGGCATTTTATTATTTTATGTTTAATGTAAAATAACTGCCCCTCCATGTCAGGCAGGTACTGTCATGGAGACCCAGTGACAGTATACTTTTGAGTTTGCACTAAACACCTTCAGTCTGGTGTTGGTTGGTTGAATGGGTCTCATGAGAAACAGAGAAAGTCTGTGTTACAGATATTGTACGTAAGCTAGAAGATTCCTTATACAAAAACACAATCCACCAACTGATAACACTTCAGATATTATTGGTTTGGGAATTCTTGAGCAAAGGTAATAAATAAGAAAATAAGACACACAGTAAGCTTTGTAGTTTAAAATAGAAAACAACTGAAAAATGACTTAAAACATTACTCTCACATGGTTTTAATATCAACGCATTGCTGCTGCTGCTGCTGCTGCTGCATCGCTTCAGTCATGTCCAACTCTGTGCGACCCCAGATTCGGCAGCCCACCAGGCTCCACCGTCCCTGGGATTCTCCAGGCAAGAACACTGGAGTGGGTTGCCATTTCCTTCTCCAGTGTATGAAAGTGAAAAGTGAAAGTGAAGTCACTCAGTCGTGTCCGACTCTTAGCAACCCCATGGTCTGCAGCCTACCAGGCTCCTCTGTCCATGGGATTTCCCTTTTTGCTCTTCTCTAAATGTAACGTATTGCTGATCCTGAGAAAAATCAGCTCAAAAATATTAAAATGAAGGGTTAAACAAGTGACCTTAAATTCAAATATGAGACCAGGGAAAGACAGTATCTCAAATATGTTGCTTTGAGCAGTAATACAGGTAAAAAACGTTTGAAGTCAGGAGTAACTCCTGAAATTTTTGTTAGAATGGTTTAAAATTAAGTATATAATCCTAATTATCTGTTTAATTTTAGAAATATTTTGGAAAAGACAATAAAACAGAGGTCTTGATCTCCCTCAATACATTATCTATCGATGGTTACAAAAATTATAAGCTTGGAAATAGTGTTGATTATATCCTAAGCACTCCCGAGTCACAGATTATTTTTAACAAACATGCTGAACACGTATGCTTTTTGGCTCACAAGTTAGCACACGTCCTTTAAAAAAACATTCTTACAAGGTTAATGCAACTGTGACTGAATCAACACAAAAGCTAACCTGTTCAAGATGAAAAAGTACATTTGCTATATCCAAGACCCGTTCCACTGTCTTCTCAGGATCTGAAGTGTCTTCTGTCCTATTGGGTAAGTCTTTGTAAAGAGCCATTTGCCATCTAATAGCAGGATCCTCCAACTGTAGGAAAAAGAAAACCGTTCAAAAAATACAGAGGAAAGAGAGGAACACCCACTTCTGAAGAGTCAATCTATAGCTACGTATAAAGCACAGGCACGGGGTGAAAACGTGATGCAGAGATCAAGACAGAAGTATCTTGTACTCATGAAACCTGTCATCTGGTGAGACAGACAGACATCAAATAAATGTTTACAATGGTACAGGGCTGCTAGGAAGAAATATAAGGTACTCTGGGGACTTAACCTAATCTGTTGTGGTTGGGAAGATTTCTCTAAACAAGTGAAGTTTCAACTAGGATTTAAGGATGAACTGAAGATCATCAGGGAAAGAAAACAGGCAAAAGCTATTTTTTTCTTTTCCTTTCACTCAAATCAGTGAAAGATCTACTTTAGAGGCAATGATATAGGATCACATTAAATGTGATCCTATAAATATGAGTCCTATAAATAAAAGGACTCAACAACAGAGCCTAGACTCACTGAAATTAAGATACCAATGAATATAAATCAATGAAGGCATATCGAATCATATTCTGATAAAGTAATCTACGGACTCTACTTTTCAATACTGTCAAATTTCTTGAGTTAAAGATATAACCAAATTCTGAAGGTTTTTTAAGAAAGATTATTTTAAACCATAGAAATGGACAAATACAAGCATCTTTCCGGGGATAGATCACTTCAAAGAAATAATTTAGAATAACTATGTCATTAAAAACAAGCAAAGCAATACTTTTATGTTTCTTCTCCCATCAAATATTTCCTTTCAACATGGGAGATGGAGAATAATGAAGCAGAATTAGATCAACAACATCCAAAGCTTTACAACTCCTAGCCAGAGAAAGCAGAGCCTGAATGTTTCAAAAAAATAAACTTTTATCTAGTTGGAGACAGAATTTCGTACACTGAATGACTTGTCAACACCTACTTGTTCTTTGATAAAACAAAATGCTTTTTCTTCATATACTCCTTTCATTTGCAGACTATTGGACTTACAGATTTTATTCTTTTAATATAAAATTACCCCCTGTTGTCCTAGGATTACCAGTCCTACAATTTTAAGACAATGTGTTCAAGAAGGAGCTGAGAACAAAAGAACTCATTGCTTATAAGTCCATATATATGGGGGCCCAACCCTTAGTATAAAAAGTATATAATGAAATGTCACAACGAATAAGTATTCATTATGTCTTTACTTTCAGGCTTCATTCATTGCAAGATGAAATGCTAATTATACATGTTCATCCTTCTCAGCTCTTCTTTCTTCCTGATACCACAATATACAGCATACATTGTCCAAAGTATTCCTATAAGTAACCGCTAGAATATAATGGAAGGATTTCCTCCTGCTTATTCAAGACATAACTTTTTATTTGCTGTTTCCTGAGAGTGGTATAAATACCTATATAAGAGGTACTGAATATTTCCTGTCTCTATTTGGGACCATGGTTCTCAAAGCATGGGCCCAAATTTCCTAGAAATCTTGAGATCCTTGCAGAGACGTATGATCTCCTCAAACACCCATGTATAAACTTGAGGTTAAGCTGGAGGCTTTATGAATATTTTGAATAATGTTCAAAATCTTTTTTATTTTTTCTGCAAAGACATCATGCTTGTATGGGAATTAACCTCCTACTCTGTTAAAGTTAAAATTAAATGAATGATGGACTTCATAAACATGTGCACATGAAATCTGTCCTAAATAATTTCTGTGCATTGCAAATATGGTAAAAGCACGTCACACCTTTATCACATTATATTCTGAAGTGTTAAAAAAATGAATATGGTTTGGATCTTTGGAAATAAACATTTTAATACCCAGAAAGGGACACACTATACTATAATCAATCCTTTTTGACATCTGGACATTTTCATAATTTAAAAAATCCTCAGGAAGGACATCTGAATAGAAGCAAATAGTTGAATCAAAGTAATTAACTGCAAGACTTTTCATATTAAATAACTGGTCCAGTAAACAATGAGCGACTTGCATTGGAGAAGGAAATGGCAACCCACTCCAGTGTTCTTGCCTAGAGAATCCCAGGGATCGGGGAGCCTGGTGGGCTGCCATCTCTGGGGTCACACAGAGTTGGACACGACTGAAGCAGCTTAGCAGCAGCAGCAGCAAACAAATGAATACTTTATCCACTACTATGAAAGCATTTCCAAATAATGGTAAATACTTGACTACAAAAACTACTTACAGCAAACATTTAACCCACAGTTAAAAAATAGATGTTATAATGGTATTCATTCATGTTTCTCTTCTAAATGTACACTGGCTTTCCTACTACAGTAATTCTTACTATCTCCTATGTGCTAATGACCCTTAAACTTATTTCATTTCTGAGAACTAGGTGTCAAATATCAAATTTTCAAAGACAACTGTCTCCATGTCACAAAAGTCCTCAAATTCAGCTGTATGAAGGAAATTCCCAACCTTTATTTCAACTGGTGCCATCTTTTTTGTTTTTTTTTACAAAGTTTGACAGTCTTTGGTGATCTACTTTAGAAATTTATCATTTGTTATCTTGAGAGTCATTAATTCATAAGGATTTGCAAGCAGAATAATGAATTATTAAAATGATATATTTTTACTACCTTGTTAAAGTAACATTATATGTAATATTTCTTCTAAAGAGAGATTAACTATATAGTTTATAGGTGCTAAGTATCCTTTTGAATATTGGGCTTACCTTGCCTTGTAAGTGAATATTACTGCGGATTATATCTCGAACTTCATCCTCAGTGTCTTTCTGTCAAGAAATAAATGTTAGCTAAAAGAAGTCTTACAGTGCATCCACAGTCACAAGTGAATAGAAATAATTCCAACTTCTTTTGAAATTGTCTGAACAAACATCTTTATAGGATTCAATACATGCCATAAATCTGGGGGATTATCGCTCAGGTAGTGCTTTGATATTGCTGGGACCTGAAACAAGTCCATCACCTAACTGGACTTCACTGAAAGTTCACTAGATTTAATGCAACTGAATTTCCAGGTCACTAGAAGCAGAACAGAGGCAAAGTCCTTTAGGTTCAAACAGAAGGAGGTCTCCAGCTTTCTCTAAAATCTCCATGAAGTCATTTTAGCCAATAACATCTACAAATGTCCAGTAATCATGAGGAGCATACCCTGAGAAGCAAATATTAAGCAACACCCAGTGGGCCTGCATCCCTGTAGCCCCCTTGGCCCCAACCTCCCCTCAACTTGCTCACAGTAGGGCCTCAAACTGTGGATATATAGAGAGGTTCCTCAGTGTGGGAGGGAGAATATACCTTTTATTTTACATGTATATAACATAGCATGCCTATTTTCAAAAAACTGCATTCTCTCTGTATAGCCACAGAGGAAAGTTGAAGGCCATCAAGAAATCTTGAGAACTTCAATATTGATGCTCACAAAGGAGAAAAACTGATTTAAAAGTCAACATCTTATCCACCCACAATCAGCATAACACATTATGCATTTATGAAAAAATACCCATCATAAATCTGCAGATACCTCTCATCACAAATTTGATATAGGAGTTCATATGAAATCCATTTTTTCTCCCCACTACTAGTGACTTGTTGCCATCTTTCCATTTGGTGTGTGAATATACCCTTGAGGTGATTAACATAATTTAGAAATAAAAACAGCCTCCAAAAAAAATATTAGGCCATCTCTGTGTCTAAGTCTTAGGGCCTGTATACAAAAACTGGTTAATAAAGCCTTCAATGAAAAGAAACACTGACACAGAACAGTGAGACAAAGGATTCCAAACGCCTGAGGAGCTGGAGGTCAAATGATCTTTCCCAATGGGAGGAACAGGAGCCTTACCAGACTAAAGCGATTTTTGGCCAGAGCAATGAGCTCCTGGTCCCCAGGGGCACAGATGTTCAACCCAATGGGCAGTAACCGCTTCAGAGCAGCCACAATAAGAGATGTCTGCATGGAATATCGGTCCCCTTTGCGCTTCATTTTCTTCCTTTCCTGATCAGAAACAGCTGCCTAGAAACAAAGATAAACATTGGAATCTGCAACAATTTCTTGTCTCAGGATTCATGAGCCTTTTCTAACTGACTGTTTCATCTAACAGATGAACTGACTGTTCATCTTCCTCATTTTCTGCTGGTCCCTGTTTTTGAAAAATCCTACTAAGAATACCTCTTCTCTTTCTTTTCAGCATCTCTTGCTGATTTTAAGTCCTACTTCTCAGATTCCCAAGTCACTATAATTCCCTCGTAGGCATTTCTATATTTTTTAAGAAAAAAAAAAGGGTTATTATTTTGTTGGTTTGTTTTTGTTTTTAGTCTGGCCACACCATATGGCTTGAAGAATATTAGTTCCCTGGCCAGAGACTGAACCTAAGCCCCTGCCAGTGGAAGCGTGGAGTCCTAACCACTGGACCAACAGGGAATTCGTCTATAAAATTTCAGAAGGAAATTGCACATTGTGATTTTAGAGAGGCATATGGATGTATGAAAACTTCATGGTAATTTCAGATACTGTGTGGTATACAATTATCAATGCTTAAGAGGAAAAAAATGTAAGAATAAATGGTTTTTGCTTTGACAAATGCTTGCTTTGTCTCTCTCTCACACACACACACAGCACATATACAACTCTCAAACATTTATTTGCCTTTTACATAGGCTGAACACTTGTCTCCCCAAGGCCTTAATCCCCATCTAACAGAAAGAGATATATTAATAATATACTAATCAGTGTTACTTAAATATTTAGGATTATCTCTGGATGACTTGCTTACAGCTGAGCCCAGCCATGATACTTAAGTTCCCTTGTAATTCTGTTGAAAACCATGTCTGTGCTAGGGTTACCTCAAATTACAGAGTCTAATTTTCACTGGGTAGTGAGGATCCTTTTTTCTATTTAGAGGGCACATTCAAAGACTAAAATTAAAACTGTCCCATATACCTTTGTTCGTATATGTTAAATTTCTTTGTAGCAACAAATCAAACATTGAAGATACTTTTATGATAATGATATGGTGTATTAGTTTTGAGCTGAGAAAAAACAGAAGAGAATTTAATATACAAATGATTTGTCTTCCCCAAAAGAAGGCAAAATATATCACAACATGATACTGAAAGAAGTTTTTTGCATAGTGAAAGTTTTGAAACAACTGAAATCATGTAGTGACAGTAGTTGATATGTTAATAATATCATATATATTATAATGTATTATATCATTACATATATAGCATATATTGATATATATATATATATATATCAAATCTATAAAATCTGAACCATAGTAATAAGAATCACATTCCCTTTCCAAAGAGATGTACTTATAGCTTCAGTCATGTCCAACTCTTTGTGACCCTGCAGACTATAACCCGCCAGGCTCCTCTGTCCATGGGGATTCTCCAGGCAAGAATACTGGAGTGGGTTGCCATTTCCTGCTCCAGGGATCTTTCTGGTCCAGGGATCAAACCTGTGTCTCTTACATCTTTTGCATTGGCAGGCAGATTCTTTATCACTAACGCCACTTGGGAAGCCCACTTATTGCACAGATCCCACCTTCATCTGTACCAATTTGTAAGAGATTATTCTCATTAAGTTTCATTTAAAAAGTACCATGAATAGTTATTTGTACTCTTAAATTTATTAATCTAGAAAAATAATGAATTAGTGGTTTTGAATTAGCTCTTTGCTAAAAGGAAACATAGCCACAGTGATTAAAATAATCAACCCATATGAGGAACCACCATCCTAAAAAGCAAACGAATTATGCAAACATATTTCAACCCAACACTGGTAATTCGGTCTTAGAAAAACAATATTACTAAATATTAATACATTAAAACCTACATTGTATTGGTGTTGAAATTTTCTTTGATTTTAACTTCTAAAGCTCTTTCAGCTTTATGGTTGCATAAGTAAATGGAACTTAAACTTGGTTTGATATTTATAAATATTTAGGTGACCTTATAATAAAAATAATTTAAATCAACCCTAAAGGCAACTCTACATTGTTCAATTTTGAGAAATATCAGAAAAATTAATTCCACCTATGCACAACTATTATGTAATCTTGTTTTCTATACCACAGAAAATCTGTAAACTGAAAAGAATAGTTAATATATCTTTGGACATCTATGGCTGATAATAGCCCACTATTGGTATGAAGAAATTAAATATATGCAAAACCAAATATCCTCATGGACATCTGTATGTGTTGGTTTTGCTTGTTCAATGCCTGTTTCCTCTCCAGACTTTGGAGCTCCATTAGGGAACTGGTCAAACCTATTTTGTTCCTTTCTGTATATAGAACTAAGCACTGTGCCTGACTCATAGGAGCTGTTCAATAATTTGAACAGAACTGCTATAGTTAATGAATGTGCATATTTTATTTTCAATCCATTACCTAACATTTGAATCAGACATGAATACACAATAACATGGTCAATATGTAGGTACTGATGGAAGAAAATTTCAGATATTGAGATCTGGGGAAGTCATTCTTGGGTCATACATTATTTAACTGAAATTTTACGCTAACCAGAACAGCCTGTTTTGTGACCCACCAAACACTCATTGCACATCTGCTTTAACCACTAAAGAAAATAATACATTTAAAAAATTAAAATAGAGTAACAATCATTCAAGCATCCAAAATGGAGCTCAGTGGCCACTGTGAATGTGGTTGGAGGCATGATCCTGCATTACTGAGAACCTGAATTTTCTGAACTCTACCAGACTCAAGGACACCACCAGCCACCCTCAAAACAAGATCTGCTAGCAGCTTCCAGCTATAACCTTATAGTCTCAAGATCTCCTCTAGTAACTATGCAACTATTTCAGATTCCAATCAATCCTTACTTAACAAGCACACTTACTTCTTGCCAGTTCCAATCATAATTTTTGACAAACAACTTAAGTAGTTTTCTGGTGTTTGCCTTTATTAGTCTCCTGCATTTTGCAGTATGGCAGAACATACCTCTGACAAGAGCTTCTTGAATCTGTGTCTCCCAGGTTACAGTTCTGTTTGGCTCTGATAAAACTCTTGTTTATTCCTATTAGTAGACTGTTTATTGATTATTCTGTCGACAGCATAGTTAAGGAGGAAACTAGGATAAACAAACTCTATCTTAAAAAAATCTGTGTGTGTGTGTATTTCTATCTTTCTCTCAGACCCACCACAAATATAGATCCAACAAATTCACCTAAAGTGATCTAAAATTTAATAGAGGACCAAGAAAAAGGGAAGAATTTTCTAATATTCCCCCAATGAAATGGCCTACAACTCTCCCAAAGTAGACACAAATAAAATCATAGATGATTTAAACAGTTTTAGATATACAAAGTATAAAAGTGACATTATACGTCAAAAAGACAAAAGATACAAGTTTTGGTGACAAAGTGGAAGAAAGGGAACCCTTGTGCACTATTAATGGGAATGCAAATTGGTTCAACCACTGTGGAAGTGCATGGAGGTTCCTCAAAAAATAAGAAAACTAGAACTACCCAAGTATTATGGCCAATTTTCTATACACTGGCCTCCCTCTAGGCTACAGATATTTTGCTTTAGGTCAAACTAAGCTTCCCTATCCCAGATTACCTTACTCCACATTGGTCTGCTGGCCAACTTACAGACTTCTAATTTTAGAAATGATACTCCATATACATAGTGATTATCCCTGCTTGAGGGACTAGCTGAAGACTTGATATGTGACAATTTGTCTCTTGGTTGGTGTTTGTATTGGTCTCCATCTCTGTTCAGAAGGAGTTCCTGACAATCTATTTCACATATGATAATATACATGTTTCAATGCTATTCTCTCAAATCATCCCCCCTTCACCTTCTCCCCCAGAGTCCAAAAGTCTGTTCTTTATCTCTGTATCTCTTTTGCTGTCTTGCATATAAGGTCATCGTTACCATCTTTCTAAATTCCATATATATGCATTAATATACTGTATTGGTGTTTTTCTTTCTGACTTACTTCACTCTGTATAATCGGCTCCAGTTTCATCCACCTCATTAGAACTGATTCAAATGCATTCTTTTTAATGGCTGAGTAATACTCCATTGAGTATATGTACCACCTCTTTCTTATCCATTTGTCTACCAATGGACATCTAGGTTGCTTCCATGTCCTGGCTATTGTAAACAGTGCTGCAATAAACATTGGGGTACATGTGTCTCTTTCAATTCTGGTTTCCTCGGTGTGTATGCCCAGCAGTGGGATTGCTGGGTCATAAGGCAGTTCTATTTCCAGTTTTTAAGGAATCTCCACTCTGTTCTCCATAGTGGCTGTACTAGTTTTGCGTCCCCATCAACAGTGTTAGAGGGTTCCTTTTTTTCCATACCCTCTCTAGCATTTATTGTTTGTAGACTTTTTGATAGCAGCCATTCTGACCAGCGTGAGATGGTACTTCATTGTGGTTTTGATTTGCATTTCTCTGATAATGAGTGATGTTGAGCATCTTTTCATATGTTTGTTAGCCATCTGTATGTCTTCTTTGGAGAAATGTCCGTTTAGTTCTTTGGCCCATTTTTTGATTGGGTCACTTACTTTTCTGGAATTGAACTGCAGGAATTGCTTGTATATTTTTAGATTAATTCTTTGTCAGTTGCTTCATTTGCTATTATTTCTCCCATTCTGAAGGCTGTCTTTTCACCTTGCTTGTAGTTTCCTTCGTTGTGCAAAAGCTTTTAAGTTTAATTAGGTCCCATTTGTTTATTTTTGCTTTTTTTTCCATTACTCTGGGAGGTGGGTCATAGAAGATCCTGCTATGATTTACGTCAGAGTGTTTTGCATATGTTTTCCTCTACGAGTTTTATAGTTTCTGGTCTTACATTTAGATTTTTAATCCAATTTGAGTTTATTTTTGTGTATGGTGTTAGAAAGTGTTCTAGTTTGATTCTTTTACAAGTGGTTGACCAGTTTTCCCAGCACCACTTTTTAAAGAGATTGACTTTTCTTCATTGTATATTCTTGCCTCCTTCATCAAAGATAAGGGTGTCTATAGGTGCATGGATTTATCTCTGAGCTTTCTATTTTGTTCCATTGATCTATGTTTCTTTCTTTGTAGCAGTACCATACTGTCTTCATGACTGTTGCTTTGTATTATAGCCTGAAGCCAAGCAGGTTGATCCAGTTCCATTCTTCTTTCTCAAGATTGCTTTGGCTATTTGAGATTTTTTGTATTTCCATACAAATTGTGAAATTCTTTGTTCTAGTTCTCTGAAAAATACCGTCAGTAGCTGGATAGGGATTGCATTGAATCTATAGATTGCTTTGGGTAGTATCCTCATTTTCATTATATTGATTCTTCCAATCCTTGAACATGGTACATTTCTCCATCTATCTGTGTCATCTTTGATTTCTTTCATCAGTGTTTTATAGTTTTCTATGTATAGGTCTTCTGTTTCTTTAGTAGATTTATTCCTAAGTATAGAGACTCCCCTGGTGGCTCAGATGGTAAAGCGTCTGCCTACAATGCAGGAGATCAGCTTCAATCCCTGGGGAGGGAAGATCTCCTGGAGAAGGAAATGGCAACCCACTCCAGTATTCTTGCCTGGAAAATCCGATGGATGGTGTAACCTGGTAGGCTACAGTCCATGGGGCTACAAAGAGTCAGACACAACTGAGCAACTTCACTTTATTCCTAAGTATTGTATTCTTTTCATTGCAATGGTGAATGAAATTGTTTCCTTAATTTCTCTTTCTTTTTTCTCATTAGTGTATAGGAATGCAAGGGATTTCTGTGTGTTAATTTTATATCCTGCAACTTGACTACACTCATTGATTAGCTCTAGTAATTTTCTGGTGGGGCGTTTAGGGTTTTCTATGTAGAGGATCATGTCATCTGCAAACAGGAAGAGTTTTACTTCTTCTTTTCCAATCTGGATTCCTTTTATCTCTTTTTCTTCTTTGATTGCTGTGGCTAAAACTTCCAAAACTATTTTGAATAGCAGTGGTGAGAGTGGGCATCATTGTCTTGTTCCTGACTTTGGGGGAAATGCTTTCAATTTTTCACCATTGAGGATAATGTTTGCTGTGAGTTTATCAGATATGGCTTTTATTATGCTGAGGTATGTTCCTTCTAGGCCTGCTTTCTGGAGGGTTTTTATCATAAATGGATGTTGAGTTTTGTCAAAGGATTTCTCTGCCTCTATTGAGATAATCATGTTTTTATGTTTCAATTTGTTAATGTGGTGTATCACATTGATTGATTTGCAAATACTGAAGAATCCCTGACCTCTAATGGCCTCTCTCTATGCCTCTGTTAACACTGGTCTAAACTGACAACATAATGACAAAGCAAAGTGATTCACTAACAGTTTTCAGTCCAAAATACCCTGTGAAATGTATACTCTTAGTACACCATCTTCCAAAGGAGCAACTCCTCACTCTTCAGGCTTATTGTCTTCCCAGAGAAAATAAAATTTATCATCGTTTTTGAGAGTTTCAATAACATAGACACACAAAATAATAGGCCATAGCAGTCAGACAACAAGGGATACAAAGCTTCAGCTAGCATTAGTTTTAAGTTCATGTCTAGTAGTGTCAAATACATGGCATTTACAACTCTAAACAGGACTGGAGTATTGGGTGATGCTGTTTTATTTTCCCAGTGATCATCAGCGAAACAAGTTAGATGCACTCGTGGGGTTCAGTGGGGTTCCATCTCCCTTCTACCAAGGCATCTCTCTTCAGTAATTTGTTGAGTTGGTAGAGATTGATATCCTTGGCTAGAGTGCCATACTATTTTGCATATTTGACCATTCACTAGCATACCTTGTGTGCTATCCCATGTAATATATTCATCTTCTTATTTAGTGGTAATACAAATAATAAAAGCACATATTTTTCAGTGTTTTGAAAGGTCCTCTGCAGAGCTGGACATGACTGAGCAACTATGTGCACATGCCAGTCCTCAACTTGAGTGATAGAGAAAGCAAAAATTTCCATTTCATGTGTGAGAATTTGGAATTTCTCCATGTGGTTCTTTCTTAAACAATGCAGCTAATTATTTTGAGGTGTATATATGTACATATATTTATTCTTGATGAATATATATCATTGACTAATTATATGTACATCATACTGACTGGCAATTTTATGAATGTGTATGTCTATTAAGCATGCCTTATTATTCTGATGCTTTGACATCTTGGGCCTTGCTTATCTTTGATTGCTCCTCTCAGAGCTAGTCAATTCCTAGAGATACAAAATTACTTGCCTGTAAGCACATCTTTCACAGACAAACCAGTCAATCCAAAATCCTTGTCCTCCAGTCACCTCCTTTACCTGAACCTCAGGCCACCTGCACTCATCACCAAGGACCAGGCACCAGACAACTATGAACAGTCCCTACACCCCAGAGCCTGCTGAAATTATTCAAATCATCCAATTCTAAACCTTCTTACCCTACGTTGCCTGCTCCTTCCCACAGAAACCATAATAAAGGTTCCTGTTCACATTTTCCCCTTCCTCCCTCTGCCTCATGACTTACCCTTCTGCTTCCAGGGAACAGTGAATAAAATCTTCTTCCTTCGTGATAGTCATTTCCATGTTTATATATCTTACCACACCTGATTACAAGTCCTGCTGCTGCTGCTAAGTCACGTCAGTCGTGTCCAACTCTGTGTGACCCCACAGATGGCAGCCCACCAGCCTCTCCCATCCCTGGGATTCTCCAGGTAAGAACACTGGAGTGGGTTGCCATTTCCTTCTCCAGTGCAAGAAAGTGAAAAGTGAAAGTGAAGTTGCTCAGTCATGTCCGACTCTTCGCGACCCCATGGACTGTAGCCTACCAGGCTCCTCCATCCATGGGATTTCCCAGGCAAGAGTACTGGAGTGGGTTGCCATTGCCTTCTTACAAGTCCTAGGTATCCTTAAATCTGTGTGGATGTGTGTTTAGTCAGCAAACAATATTATCAAATCTATCAAATTCCAGGTATAAACCTTCAAAAGATCTAAAAAGTATCAACCTATTCAATTAATGAACATTATAGTCAAACATTTTCTAGAACATAAAACGGATTATAGTCATACCTTTGACATCTTTGATTTGGTGTCCATAATAAGGAAAGACATATTATTGATTTCATTCTGCACCACGAAGTTCTGTTCCTCCCTTTTGAAATTCTGAGAAGTTCCAAAGGAAGTTTCAATTAAAACCACAGAGATAAAAAGTTCAAATAATTAGAGATTACAAAGGACCCCAAAGTTTCTACCAAGATAAGTAGTAATTTAATATATAAGACATAAAGAAAGGAAACAAATAGTTGTTGAATATCCAGTGAGGATGCCTGGCTGCGAACAACAATTTTGGGAACTAAGATAGAAATATGAATGCTTTAAAGATGGGAAAACTAAGATTTAGGAAATTTAAGTAATCAAGTCACACAGCTACCAGGGGATAAAATGAATACTCGAACTCCAACTACCTGATGAAAAGCATATGTGCTGCTTTTGGAATAAACACAGATTTACTAAGGGCATGCACAACTATAACACAACTTTCTGTCAGATATTTTAACTGCTTTTTCATGTACCCTAACATTATTTTATTCAATTTCAATTTAGGGACACAAAAACACTAGCAAAGTGAAGTGATTAAGCACTGGTAGTAGTTAAAGCAAATACAGAATAAAAGCAGAAACCACAGAGTTTTAAAAGAGAGGCTAACAATATAACTGTATGTCCTTCTTTTTTAAAGAAGCATAACCTGAACAAAACAACTTCATAGTAAGCATCTACATATATTAATAATTGATAAGTAATTAAAGATTTCTATTGAGGACAGAGAATAGACTAAGCCTCAATTTTCATACAGCTC
The DNA here is from genome assembly GCF_042477335.2 of Ovis canadensis. Taxonomy (NCBI): domain Eukaryota; kingdom Metazoa; phylum Chordata; class Mammalia; order Artiodactyla; family Bovidae; genus Ovis; species Ovis canadensis. The sequence continues at coordinate 28,086,446 of NC_091269.1, read as the reverse complement.
ATATTAATATTCTAATTTTACTATTAATCTTATGGATACCTATATAGTTTCACTTTTAAAAATCTGGGTTAGAATATATATGGGGAAACAAATAATGAGACGTTATTTTGGGGGGCTCCAAAATCACTGCAGGTTGACTGCAGCCATGAAATTAAAAGATGCTTGTACCTCGGGGAAAAAAAAACAACAAACTTTGACCAATTTAGACAGCATATTAAAAAGCAGAGATATTACTTTGCAAACAAAGGTCCATCTAGTCCAAGCTATGGTTTTCCAGTAGTCATGTATGGATGTGAGAGTTGGACTATAAAAAAAAGCCGAGTGCCGAAGAATTGATGCTTTTGAACTGTGGTGTTGGAGAAGACTCTTGAGAGTCCCTTGGACTACAAGGAGATCCAACCAGTCCATCCTAAAGGAAATCAGTCCTGAATATTCATTGGAAGGACTAATGCCAAAGCTGAAACTCCAATACTTTGGCCAACTGATGTGAAGAACTGACTCATTGGAAAAGACCCTGATGCTGGGAAAGATTGAAGGCAGGAGGAGAAGGGGACAACAGAGGATGACATGGTTGGATGGCATCACTGACTCTATGGACATGAGTTTGAGTAAGCTCTGGGAGTTGGTGATGGACAGGGAAGCCTGGTGTGCTGCAGTCCATGGGGTCACAGTCAGACACGACTGAGCAACTGAACAGTTTCGTGTTTTAAATATATTCATGAAATTCAAAAGCACATATTCAGATTTTTTCTTATTCTTCAAAGTATCATTGGGCATTCATCTAAAAACCTACTGATTATGATAAATCAGTATGATAACTCAGGGCAATTAAAAATCTCTGTGACAGATGTGTATAACGGACTTTTGGACTCAGAGGGAGAGGGAGAGGATGGGATGATTTGGGAGAATGGCATTCTAACATGTATACTATCATGTAAGAATTGAATCGCCAGTCTATGTTTGATGCAGGATACAGCATGCTTGGGGCTGGTGCATGGGGATGACCCAGAGAGATGTTATGGGGAGGGAGGTGGGAAGGGGGTTCATGTTTGGGAACGCATGTAAGAATTAAAGATTTTAAAATTTAAAAAAAAAATAAAAATAAAATAAAATTCATTTGGAAAAAAAAAAAATCACACCCTAGTAGGAACCAAAAAAAAAAAAATCTCTGTGACTGAGGATAAGTTAAAAAAGTCAACAGAAGGCTTATACTGCCTCAAACTCCCCAGGGAAACCTTGTCTCTCTCCTCACCAGTTTAATGATACTTATGAGATAAGCTTAAGAAACTGTAATAGGTATTAACTAAGGGGATTGGAAAATTGATTAAATTTTGTTAAGTCCTTAACATATATGAAACAGTAAGCATTGTCAGTATTTTTTCTACTTACATGGGATTTTGACCAGTAGATAAACACCTCAGCAACCATGCGGAAAAGATCTTCTGCTTCTTGGTTAGGCTCTTTCAGCCACTTTGCCCTGGATCATATAATAAAGTGGTGCCTCAGTTACTCTTAAAGTTAACTAAAAAAAAAAAAATCACCTCTCAACGTTTGAAACCAAGTAAACTGAGGGCAATTGTGCTTGCTCACAGAGCTCATAAATTGTTCAGTGTACAGTTGTAACCTTTAAAATAATTTAAACACTGTAACTGACAAACTGCCAGCTTTCAGGTGTGAGACATGGACTGCTCCAGAATGGAATCTCCAACTGTAATTTTCGCTTGGTGAAATTCACTTATCTACAAATATCTGGTAATGTAATCCTCATGCAAAATCTCATTGCTAAGTAGTGAATGAAGCAATTCCACTGGGACATATGAACCCAGTAAAGTTATGACTGAATTACAGACATTAAATCACTTTTGAACATTCTACCTCAGGGGTCCCCAATCCATGGACTGTTACCAGTCCATGGCCTGTTAGGAACCAGGCTGCAAAGGAGGAGGTGAGCTGCAGGCAAGCGAGCAAAGATTCGTCTGTATTTACAGCTGTTCCGCATCACTCTCTTTATCGCCTGAGCTCTGCCTCCTGTCACAGCATGAGTGGCATTAGAACTCGACTGTAAACTGCACATACGAGAGATCTGTGTTGTGTTCTCCTTTCATGTTGTTGTTGTTTAGTCACTCAGTTGTGTCTGACTCTTTTGCGACCCCATGGACTGTAGCCCACCAGGATCCTCTGTCCATGGGATTTCCCAGGCAAGAATACCAGAGTGACTCGCCATTTCCTTTTCTAGGGGATCTTCCCAACTCGTGGATCAAATCCATGTCTCCTGCATTAACAGGCAGATTCTTCACCATGGGAAGTACCCCTTATTTGCAGAAAAACAAACTCAAGGCTCCCAGTGATTGTGCATCATGGTGAGTTTCATAATTATTTCATTATATATCACAAAGCAACAGTAATAGAAATAAAGTACACAATAAACGTAATGTGCTTGAATCATCCCAAAACCATCACCCTCAACCCAAACCCGGTCCATGGAAAAATTATTTCCTATGAAACCAGTCCCTGGTGTCAAAAAGGTGGGGACTGCTGGTCTACCTGTTATAGTCCACAAATCTAATCAGGAGTGGATAGAAGGCATAGAGATCTCTGGCCAGGGTGGTGAACTCATCTAGGATGAGAAGTTCGGCTTCAGACATATCTCCCCTGGCCTCAGATTTCAGATGGTCCTCTTCTGATACCACCATCGCTGCCTTTTTCTTGAGCTTCTCCATTAATGGCAAGAAATGAGTTTTCAAAAGCTGAGGTTTCACTTTATTTATAATAGGCTGGGAAAACACTGTTTGAAGAAAGACATTAATATGCTGTTCTGCATAAACATTCATTAAATGAGGATTAGATGGTCATTTTAATTGTAGCATGATTAAGCCTCCCTCTCCTCCAGCACATGGCTTCCTTCAGAATTCAGCCCATGCCTCAGCCCCTTTTCTAGTCCCAAACCTAATTACATAGCTGCTGCTCAAAAATGATTACTGAATTGAATTTGATGTGCTTCCTTGTTTTCAAAAAAGAAATTGGTAGCTAACTGAGAATTAAAAAGAGACATTCATTCACTTTGGAAATCAATTACTTTCCCACAAAGAAGAAAAGTCCCCCAATGGAAAAAGTCCTCTGGGCCCCTCTTTTTTTTTTTTTTTTTAAAGAAGAGATACTGAATAATCCTATGAGACCACATGCCTACTACTACATAACCACTATGCCATTACACTTTAACTATCCTCATCTTTGTTCCAAAGGAAGAGTTAGATTACATATAATATTGCCTTTTTATATAATAATAGTTGAAGCTGTTAACAACAGTTATAAGCTTGATTAGGCCATTTTTTAAATCTAATTTTTATCTTCTATTGGAGTATAGTTGATTTACAATGTTGTATTAGTTTCAGGTATACAGCAAAGTGATTCAGCTATACATATACATATATCCATTCTTTATCAGACTCCTTTCCTATATAGGTTATTACAGAATACTGTAGAGTTCCCTCTGCTATATAGTAGGTACTTATTGAGTGTCTATTTTATATATAGTAGTATGCACAAGTTAATCCCAAACTCCTGATTTATTCCTATCCCCCCCACCCCGCCCCGAACCCCAGCAACCTTTCCCATTTGGTAATCATAAGTTTGTTTTTTAAGCCTTTTTTAAAATGAATTTTTTTTCCTGTAAGTGTAATATAGATGCATTGGGGGAATGTATAAAAGAGAAATAAAAATGAACCAAAATCACCCTATCCAAATTAATAAGACATTGGTATATTTGGGGGGGGGCGGAATTCTGTCAATAAACAACTTTATACTTCCTAATTCAAGTTTTTAAAACTCTTCTTTTAATCCTCCATGATATTCTAAATATTCTGTAAGTCATGAAATATTGAAATCTTAACATTTAAAGAAAGCATAATATTCTGGAATATGGATATACAAAACCTATTTAACCATTCTCTAGTTCCTGGTCACTCAGATTGCTTCCAATTACTAAATATAAATAGTGCAATCCTCCCTGACTCCTGCAAAGATAGATTACTAAAAGTGGGTGAGTTCGAAATCCAGTGAGTTCAAAATTTTTGTCTCTGTCTACAGAATCATTAATCTTGATTGCTGTGTTATAATTAATCTTAGCAAGATTAATCTTCACAAGATTGGTCAAATTAAGAAAATGTTTACTAACTTAAATGTACTAACTATATGGAAAGTTAAACAATGTCTGATTAAACCTAGTTTTTTTTTTTTTTGAGAACAGCAAACAGCATGAAAGAAATAAGAATATTTTTGAGTACAGAAGCAAATATTAATCAAGACTGAGAGAGGAAGATTCTAGTCTTCTGCACTTCGAACCTTTCTGAAAACAAAACGTAAATGGCACATTCCTTCTCAGTCTTACCTGCTAACCTCTTCATCCAGGCTCCCTCATCAATACCCAAGTTATTATATATGATTTTCAGGATATTGCCCAGCAGTGTGTTCATGTGCTCTGAGTTCAGAGCAGTACAGCACATCTCAGCCCTTCCCGGATTATTCTCAGGTCCATGCTCCCACCAACGAGACATGTAGCTACAAAGCATGGGCAGGATAACTTCCATCACGTGCGGCATCTGTGTGTAGCGAATACCGGACTCAGCCAAGTCCACAATTTCTTCCATGAGCTTCTCCAAAGACGGTATATTTGGACAAACATCTTCCACATTAGTAGGCAAATTAAGAGCTAGAGAAACATACAAATGACACGTGTTCGGTCAAAGAAGTGACCTGCAAGCCACGTGGCCACTGTTAATAACAGACATGAGCAACCATTTCATGCTGAGCTTCAAACCCACTCCCTCTTTTCATGGTAGCTATTTCAAACTTTCTTTGCCCCCAAGTCCCGATTCCACCACCTGAAGATCAGCAAATGACCATCCCTTGTACTTCAGAGCAAACATGAGTATCAGATGTCTCTCCCTCCAACTGCCTGCTCTCATGTAGCCAGGATTTATGCATCTGGTTTCACATTCACCTCTATTCCCCTTTTCAGAGGAAGGAGTTCTGAGGTTCACTGTTCCACCTGTGACCTAATGTCAAGCCTACACTCCAGCAGATGCCTTGCTCAGGATTGCATTTTCAGCTCCTTCTCCACTGTCTTCTCCTTAGCAGCGTGTAGATATGTTTAGGTCTCTCCCAGACTGTTCACTCTTCAGGTGCACTCCTAGCCACAGATGTGAATGCTCTGCTTTCTACCACTAAACAATTTTATTTTTTAAATCCTTATCTAAAGTAAAACTTCACATCACTGACCAAAAATCCCTTTTCCTAAAATCCCCCTTTCCTTAACTTCAATGCATTCAGTCTTTCTGGACTCTTTTCTAAATTTTGCCAGTCTCTTTTTACTAAATCTTTTCACCTTGCTGAACTTTTATGTGTGGGTTTTCTTTAGAGATTTGTGTTGACCTCACTTCTCTTAGCTTGTATGTTTGCCTAGGCAATTCTGGCCATTCCTATGAGATTCTATTCAGGCAAATTGACTCTAAATCCCACGTTTCCTAAAGTTTTGTGTGAGTGTGTGCTTCATAAGGAATGTGTCAAAAAGCCAACTGTAAATAGGTCTAAATTTAAACTTCACCTTTCCTCTCCAATCTACCTCTTCAGCCTGTACTAGTAGTATCTCAGTGAGGACAACGTTGTCTGGTGAGTCACCCAGGCTAGAAACCTGGGAGAAATTCTAGGCTGGGAGGCTCCTTCATCTCCTATAGGAGATGCTTCTATCTCAAGGATTTCTCATAACCTCTGCACTGCAAACTTCATCCAAGGGGACTTATCCAATCAGATCTCTTCTGAATTACCACAGTCATTTTCTATTTGGTGACACGCACTGCTTCACCTCTCTTACTTCTGTCATGATGGACTTCCACAATACAAACCTACTCATGTCACTCCGCTTTTCAAAACCAGTGAAAGGGTCCTGTTGCACTGGTACAGTCCCCGTTCCTTACCTGACCTGGAAAGCCTACCTCACCTCTTCTTGCTTTTCCAATACTTACCTCATCTTTTCTCTTTCTTCCTTGAAAGCTATCGCCACCTCAAAGTACTTAAAAAGTTTCCCCTAAGTACCACCATTGCAGTGTCCCTAATTTCAAGGCTCATATTGTACCAACTTTGCTAAGTCTTCCCAGGTGCTCTTAGCTCAAACTGCTTTTTCACACCCCCAGTGTTCTTTATTGTGAATTCTATCACATATATTCATCAGTTTCTCTCCCTTGATGCATCTAGAACCTCCCAGAGGAAAGGAACCAAGTCATATTCATCTTTGTATTCTGTCTCCTCCACCTACCAACAATCATATGTTGAATGGCTTGAGTAAAAAGTGAATGAAGGAGAATCATTAAATGCAGTTTCTTTGCTTTGTTATGAAAATGATGTAGTATAAAAATAAGCAGGTAAATTATTGGCTTTATGTATTTGCTTATCTGTAATGAAATAGCAATGTGCTTCATTCTTGATTCATTGCAAAAATATTAAAGGATCAAAAATCCTTAATAAGACAACTTAACAAGACATGCTTACACAGAAAATAATACAAATTTAACTGTGTTTTACTGTTTACAAATATATTGTGCAACTATCTAGAAAAATATTGCTAAGTTATAGTTAACATATTTTCCTTTCACTTCCTCTCTGTGATATGAAATTAGAATTACAAGCTAGGTAAAGTAAATTATAATTATTCAACTTTTAAAAAGCATTCTTACTTGAAAAATTCACTATAAAATTAGTATAACCAGTAACTCCCATACAAACATGAATTACACAAAATGATCTCATTAACTAAATGATCTCATTAATTAAATGCATACATCTCATTAACAGAGATGTATGCATTTGTGAACAGCAAATATTCTTGTCCAAGTTTGGGGAGCTCAACATCTACTTCTGTTTAATTGACTATGCCAAAGCCTTTGACTGTGTGGATCACAACAAACTGGAAAATTCTGAAAGATGGGAATACCAGACCACATGACCTGCCTCTTGAGAAATCTGTATGCAGATCAGGAAGCAAAGTTGGAACTGGACATAGAACAACAGACTGGTTCAAAATAGGGAAAGGAATACGTCGAGGCTGTATACTGTCACCCTGCTTATTTAACTTCTATGCAGAGTACGTCATAAGAAACTTTGGGCTGGACGAGGCTCAAGCTGGAATCAAGACTGCTGGGAGAAATATCAATAACCTCAGATCTGCAGATGACACTACCCTTATGGCAGAAAGTGAAGAAGAACTAAAAAGCCTCTTCATGAAAGTGAAAGAGGAGAGGGAAAAAGTTGGCTTAAAACTCAGCATTGAGAAAACTAAGATCATGGCATCTGGTCCCATCACTTCGTGGCAAATAGATGGGGAAACAGTGGAAACAGTGACTGACTTTATTTTTGGGGGGGCTCCAAAATCACTACAGATGGTGACTGCAGCCATGGAATTAAAAGACGCTTGTTCCTTGGAAGAAAAGTTATGACTAACCTAGACAGCATTATTAAAAAGCAGAGACATTACCAACAAAGGTCTGTCTACTCATAGCTATGGTTTTTCCAGTAGTCACGTATGTATGTGAGAGGTGGACTATAAAGCAAGCTAAGTAACAAAGAATTGATGCTTTTGAACCATGGTATTGAAGAAGACTCTTGAGAGTCCCTTGGACTGCAAGGAGATCCAACCAGTCCATCCTAAAGGAGATCAGTCCTGAATATTCATTGGAAGGACTGATGCTGAAGCTGAAACTCCAATACTTTGGCCACCTGATGTGAAGAACTGACTCACTGGAAAAGACCCTGGTGCTGGGAAAGATAGAAGGTGGGAAGATAAGAGGATGACACAGGATGAGATGGTCGGATGGCATCACCAACTGTGGACATGAGTTTGAGTAAGCTCTGGAAGTTGGTGATGGACAGGGAGGCCTGGCGTGCTGTAGTCCATGGGGTCGCAACGAGTCGGACATGACTGAATGACTGAAGTGACTGATTGCAAGGCTTTTGGAAAACAACTAATATACAATATAGTTTATCAGACTTAGAGGACAATACTATTAGAAAAAATCACACGGAATAAAACTGTCCCAATAAGATGGATCTATCAAGTGAACTGAGAAAAAAGCAAAGTATGAATCCATGCTGCTGCTGCTGCTGCTGCTGCTGCGTCACCTCAGTCATGTCCAACTCTGTGTGACCGCATAGATGACAGCCCACCTGGCTCCTCCATCCCAGGGATTCTCCAGGCAAGAACACTGGAGTGGGTTGCCATTTCCTTCTCCAATGCATCCATGCGTGCCAAGCCACTTCAGTCGTGTCTGACGCTGTACGACCCCATGGACAGCAGCCCCCCAGGCTCCTCTGTCCACAGGATTCTCCAGGCAAGAATACTGAAGTGGGCTGCCATTTCCTTCTCCAATGAATCCATAATCATAACAAATAAGAATCTTGTACATGTGCTGACTGCCTATAAGAGATAACTGAATTAGAGTGACCTATTTTTTCCATACTGCTGATTATTCTGTCTTATTATTAAGAGGGTTAACTTGTCTGTGGTTCATTAATTTAAAAGAAACTAATTTTCTTTCAGAAAAACAATGGAGATAGTATACAACACTCCAAAAACTTCCAAATAAGACTTAAGAACAAATAGCATTGGAGGTAATAAATTAAAATAGCCCATTAAAAAATCATGGTTGTAAAATACTACAAATGTCACTCATTTTTAGCTTCAAATATCAAGTACCAAACATGCTTCTTTGCTACCTGCTCTCTCTCTCGAAGACTTTGTATTGTAGATGGAGTAAATATTGTGCTTGTCCAGGTGAGTTTCCAAAAATGCTACAGGAAAGGCACCAGCAAAAGCAGCCAGACATTCTCCCAATGCAGAACGTTGCCTGTAAATGGAAACTTTACATTTATAAAGTCTTCTAAGTGAATAACTGAAGAAGTTATATTAAAATTGGCAAAGTCAACCTAAAAGAAGGACAATCATAGAGCTACTGATAAAAACTACCCCTCGGATCCAACCTCTATATTGTAAAATATCATATGCTTTCCATAGCAAGTTCCCTACCATTTTTTTAAAAGCTAAATTACCTGTCAGCTACAGAGAAGTTAAAAACAATACAGCCAAAAATAACAGCCACAACAACAAACACACTTGTAAATGCCTCCACCAGTTTGGACATTTCATTTGGTTTCCTTTTCTTTCTTTGTTAACACAGTGCTCTAAGGAACAATTCTTGCCATATGAATAAATGGCTTTTGATAAAAAAAATTTAAAAAAATAAAGTACTAATACTAACACACATATAACTTTCTGAAAATTTGCCATATATAATTAATTTCAGGGTTATATAAGTAACTTCAGGTTATTACTCAGTTATGAAATAGTAAGATACACTAGATGCTAAAGACTACTGATAACACTTAAAACTGATTTATCATTTTCAAGAGAAGGAGGTGCCTTGGGAATCAAACTGTGATCAATTTAAGAATTCTCCTGCCACTGATATATTTAAATTCTCTCTCTCCCCAAGTTTTCTAGTTAATCCAAGGCTTTACTGGCACCTTAAATGTTTATTAAATATAGAATAATATGAGAGTTCAGCAAATTATGAACTCTTTAAACGACTTTGTATATATATTTAATTTAAAAGTCAATAAAATGGATTGAGTTAAAACAAGATAACATAATTCTCTTGGGTAGTTTTAAATTTCTTACTAAGAAATAATAAATAATGCTTGATTATTTAATATTTTAATTAAAACGACTAGATACGTACTCTGCTAGGAGAAAATATCCCTTCACAGAAAGAAACTGAATAAGGTAAACTTCAGTTTAAACATTTAATAACATTGCATTACTAAAAATAAGACATCAAGAAGTTACAAAGAGCACAGGCTTTTATTCATACAGATCCAAGACCTGATCTTACTCCTAATGCTGTGTCACTCACTGCAAGAAAACTACTTATAGTTTCCAAGTTTTTCTTTCCTTACCTAAAAACGAGGACAGAATTGCAAAATATCTGGTATACGATATGGGTTCAATAAATGTTTTAAAATAATGAGACATACTTTAAGAAGTTAATAGCCTAAAATGTTTCATGTATGACCCTAAGGTAGGTATTCTATTTCCTGACATCTGATTCAAAGCGTGAAACCGGTAGTTGTTCAGTTGTGTCTGACTCTTTGCAATCCCATCCATGGACTGTAGTCCACCAGGCTCCTCTGTCCATGGATTCTCCAGGCAAGAATACTGGAGTGGGTTGCCATTCCCTTCTCCAGGGATCTTCCCAACCCAGGGATTGAACACTGGTCTCCCGCATTGCTGGCAGAATTTTTACCATCTGAGCCACTGGGATATTGAGCTAGTCCTTTTATTTCATTAATAATTCCTCTGAATTATTTAATGATTCACTTCAAAATACCAATTCAAATAATAATTCTCAGATTAATTTTGATCATTTGTATTGTTTTCTGGAAATAGTAACATTTCTTTAAATGATTTGTATAAAAACAACTACATTTTTTAGTATACCATCATTTTTTCAAAATACCTTTTATTCACCTTCAAATTTTTATTTTTATATTCTCCCAGAATCACTTTACGATTGTGAAGTTAACTGAATAAAATGCACATATACTTTTTTTTTAGACTCTAAGAGAATGATCCAAATTTTATCAAGAAAAATATCCAGGCAAGAACAGCAAAAAATAATAACAGTAACTGCTGAGGTATAAGATAATTTTGACTACCAGATATTAAAATAGATTACAAAATATTGATAATTTAGGCTAAACGGTACTGCTCTTATCATTCAAAAAATCAAATAATAGAACAGAATTCTAGAAATATATATTCTAGAACACATTCTAGAAATATAACCTATCATATTTAGTGTATGGCTGAGTTTATTTCAAATCAGTGAATCAAAGAAACATTTAATAAATCATTATGTTAGACATGATGGATGATTTAAAAATTGAATTTAAATTCTACATAACAAACGCCAAACAGAAACATGAAATTCAGATGCATTTCTAGTAAATTCTCTTCTTAGCCCTAAGATACTCATTTCAAAAGAGGGCAACAGAGGATTAGATGGTTAGACACCATCACCAACTCAATGGACATGAATTTGAGCAAACTCCGCGAGGTAGTGAAGGACAGAGAAGCCTGGTGTGCTGCAGTCCATGGGGTCGCAGAGAGACACAACTTAGCAACTGAAGAACAACAAATGATTTCGGACATTGCCTTCCTCAAGCTTTTCACGCGTGTGTTTTCCACCATGATTTGGCTAAAGACTCCAATCATACTTCACTGAGACAACAAAAGTTATTAGACACAAACCTAGACTTACCTTCTATTTGTTTCCTATTGAGTAAAGAAAGTTTTGAGTCCAAAGAACCTTGTTTTAAAAAATACATTCCTGATGACCCCATGTAATTCCCTGTATTGTGTGCTCCTCACACACAATAACTTGCCACTATAACATTGACCAGCTTACTTGTTCTGTTCTGTTTCTTCCACTTGACATAAGCTCTTTGAGAGCAGGGATCTATCTGTTCACTGTTGCATCCCAGAATCTGACATTTAATAAATATTTACTGAATGAACAAAAGAATTAAAAAGTAAATCTAGACAAATGAAAATATGAAAAACCTAGGAGAGCAAATATTTTAATTTCTAGTTGTTAAGGTATAGTACAAACTTTTTTAAATCATGAAAATAAGAGGAAGACACACATGATGTAATTGGTAGGTTTGATTATATAAAAGTTCAAAACTCTCATGACATAAAAACTATCTGTACGTTATATCTTATATATAAGCACTATAAAGGTATAAAAATGTGAAAAATCATAAAAACAGGAGAAATAACAGACAAGAGGTTAATTACTAATAAAAAGAAAGGTAAACTGATGAGTAAGACAATAAACTAATAGAAAAATGGACAAAAAATGAGAAAAGGTAATTTATCAAATAAATAAAAATGGCAAAGTAAACATAACAAAGTAGCCCATATCAAGTAATCAGAGAAATATATCTGAAAATAAAAATGATATCCCATTTTAACTATTAAATTTATAAATAGTGAAAAGGAATAATCAGAAATAAGAAACATGTGAGGAAGTAAGAATCCTCTTGCAAACTTTGTAGTATAAAGTGAATCAGTTCTTATAAAGATAGTAAAATGTGTATCATAAACCTTTAATATATGCATACTTTTTAACCCAGATCTCCAAATTCTGATAAAGGAAAGAAAATAAATACACACAGAAAACTGTGAACATAGATTTAGCATTATTTATGATAGTGAAAAGAGAAAAGAGGCTATATGTCAAAAATGAAGGAACATCTCAATATATTATGTTACTTCCTTAGGATAAAATATATTTTATAGCCACAAAAAATTAGTTAAAAAAGATTAACTTAAAATGCAGATAAAACTTCAAAAATATTTAGAAAAAAAGCAATTATTTTTCTCCATTGATCTACTTTCCTATATATTGGTAATTGCAACTTTACCATTTTTAAAAAGTTTTAATATTTGGTAGGTCACCAAATTATTATTTTGGTGCATACCAATTTATTATTTTATTTTTGTCTCTCAAAATTGTATGTGCTAGTCTCATGCATTTATTCTTCCTAATGAACTTCTGAATTATTTTTTCAAGTTCAGTAAAAAAGCAAATATCTACTTGAAATTGTATTATAATTGAGATAATTTGAAGAGAATTTACATCTACTCAATATTCCTCTCTCAGAATACCTTTATTTACTTCATTTATTGGTCTTTTATCAGCATATCTTTTTATTTATTTTAACTGGTAAAAAAAAGTCTTCTTTTTCTTCTCTCTTCCATATAAATTTTTAACTAAAGTTACCAGTGATCCCTTTTTTTTAATTCAGTGGGGACACGACTGAAGTGACTTAGCAGCAGCAGCAGCAGGGGACACCTTATCTTACTTGATCTGTCCACATCCTCTGACCCTGCAAATCTTCCCCTCTTGAACTTGAGAACTTAAGAAAAAATTAAACTGGTTTAATAACTACCCATATTCAGTCCTTTAAAAGATTCATTAATGCTGTTAAGTTTAAACTTTATATTAAATATGGTCTTTACCATTATTGCTTTACATTTTTCATTCATAAATTGACATTTATTATATCAATAAATATCATATCAATCAAATTTAGCATTTAGCTTAAAGACTGGCTAATTTCTCCCAAGGAATTCAACACATCAATTTGGTTGTTTAGTTTATAACTAAGGAAAAAGTTATAAAGTGAAACCCTTGAAATGAATAATTATAACATCTAATAAAACTATTAGTAAGATGTTAAAACTCTTAAAATCTTACCTTTCCACATAAATACTCTTGCTGGTTCCCAAAGCATACAAGCTAGTCAGAATTCTATAACATGACACCTGTACATCTTCCACTAAGGAAAAAGAGAATTTCATTTAAAACATTTGTTATCAATACACTGTCCTGAGAAAGTTTAGGCTAAAAACAAAACTCTATATCAAAGACATACTAATATTTTAATATTTGACAAAATATAAGAACATATAAAACTATGTTTAAATTCATGATTATATTTTAAAATACAAAATTTTAAAATTATATTTAAATTACATTTAAAACTTTTTTCTCAAATAAAAGTCTTTTCTTGAAGGAGCTAAAAGCATTCTAAAGACTCATGCTCTGAGTATACAGACAGAATATTATCAGGAACAATTAATCATTTTTCTTTAGGCATAAGAATAAGGATTTCTTCAAGAATAAAACTAAGCACAAGAATATCTCGGAGGACAGGTCCATTTTGACTCAGGTTTCAAAGGTATATAAAGACAGTATCTTTTATTTTAACTCTCAAATGAACAAGAATGTGAATGCTGGAGAACGGGGTGTATCATTTATTTCTAAAACAACCTGCAATTCAAAGCATAAGAAAGTTACTCTTGTAGTTTCTAAAGCTAGAAAATAAAACTTCTAAGATGATCTCTGATTCAATAAACATGTTCAACAGGCAAAGAAATATAAGAACCTTGGATTTCTAATGCCAACTCTGTTGCCACTTTCTGGAGGCCACACCATATCATGAATGGAGAAATCATTATCCTCTCCCATACTTGTTTCTATGTCAATATGGGATGGGAAGTAATGGTCCCACTGGTTCAAGTGGTGTCAATATTTTGAAACTAGTCTTTGTGTCATTCTCTGATTGCCACAATGGTTTTTACAGAACTTTACCTGGGAGACCTACACCATTTGAGAGTCTGAGTGCGTGGGTCAGTGGGCAAGACCCACTTGACTGCTAGATTCGGGCTTTTAGCTTCCTTCATGTTCATATAGGCAGAAGGGGAAGGAACTTAGGTCATGTGGCTCTCTTTCCACTCAAGCTTGGGCATTCTGTGGATATCTTTAATAACTACAGAATTCCAGAGAAAAACAGCAGATGAAATCCCCTATGAAAACAGACTGAAATCTATAAACCAAAGACATTTGAGCCACCCTGGTAGATCAATTATTTAGACACAGACTTTGTCTCAGCAGTCTTCACATTTCGGTAGGAGAGCTTGCAGAAACAATTTGCATCAACTCAGAAATAATTTGAACACACTTAATGCTTTCCTATGGTGAAACTGCATTAGAAAATTTCCATGGAAAAAGACAATAGAAAGAGTAAAATTTGGAACTTGGATGTCAACAGTGTGGGAGTGACTATCTATAACCACTACCTTACTGGTCCCTCCTGTGAATTCACGATCTATCTCTATAATAATGGTTTTGTAACTCAAATGTCAACCTAAAGTGTTCTGCCAAAAAAAAAAAAATTAATGTAAGCAGTGTTTGAGTAATCTCTATGATGTGGCTGTTACAATTTCTGATTGTACTATTTAGATAATGAAACTATAATAGATTTACATACATATTAGATCTTCTCCAAATTGATGCTGGCCAATATGCTCAAATAATGATGACAGCATTGGCAACAGTGCCACCGTGGTATAATTGATAATCTGAGTAACACCTTTGGGTTGGTTTCGGGTGTGGGTGAACTGGCCCTGCTTAAGATTCTCCATCGTCTTCTCCAGATCCTCTGCGGCATTGTCCAGGAAGGCTCTGAGCGCACTTTTAACACTCTCCAGGCCAGTCTTCATCACAGTCCTAGGGAGGAAAGAAGGGACAACTTACACCTTGTGGTAGGAGCACGTGATGCTTTTACATCATGTTTATTTGTTCATGACGATATTCAGTCAACTTAATTTTTTTAATCCACTTTCAAATAATTTTTTTTCTTATATACTTGAAGTTATAGTAATATCACTCCATAGATGCATAACATCTCCTAAATGCCTTTAAAGTCAACTTAATTAGGATCTTGAAGCAAAATGTAGGTTGTTTTTTTTTTTTTAACATCCTCCCTACTCTCCCGACCCTCCCTGTGGCCGTACAAATGAGGAACCTTAATCCCCCAACCGGGGATCAAACCCCAAACCTGCCCTCTATGTTGGGAGCTCTGAGTCAACCACTGGACTTTTAGGGAAATCCCAAATGGCTCCCAAAGTTCGAATGATTTATGCTTTTCAACTGTCGTCTCAAATTTTGAGAATACTTATTTCATGACTAACAAAACTTAGGTCCTGAGCCAGTTTAGTTCATCTCAAATCCAACAAAACTAGACTGTTTTGTGAGGCAATGGGTGTGAAAGAAACATTTAATAGCAGTTAAACCAAGTTACCAACTGATACAGACTTTTTTTTTTACTTTTAACAGTAGAAAATCAGTTTTTTTATAAATAAGTCTCTGAAGATTGAACTCTGTATGAAAGTGACATGCTAAAAGCCACTATTTCACATAGAAAATCAAGGTGCATAACTGTATCTTCTTTCTTCATTTATTATACAAAACATCTCAAATAAAATTTTAAACGTTAAAATGAATAATTCAAGGTATCACTGAATATTGTCTGTGGAAGACTTCTAGGAACTTTTATTTAGATATATCCTGGATAATTAATGAATTAAATGAATGGCTTAAAGGCTGAATCAAGCTAACCAAATTGGTTTTGTATTTGGATTTCTGGTCATGGTGATATTAGGGCAGGGTAGAAAGTGTATGTACTTGGAAATTGGTCTACTTCCACACTTATTATGGAATTTTGAACTTCACTTTACTCAACCGTAAAATGAGAATAAAACCCTCTTGTTTCCTATAAAACTAAATATTATAACAAAATGGAGTACACTACCATGCTTTGAAGTTAATAAGCTGTCTAGAGTTGTAGCTCGTTATTTTTATGTCACAAGATACAGTCCCAATGCAACTCTCAATTATATACCTAGCCACTACAGAAATTACTTGAAATTTAAATAACAATCTATATCTGATTATATATAAAAATAATATAATGCTCTTGTATTATTGGGCTTCCCTTGTAGCTCAGTTGGTAAAGAATCTGCCTGCAGTGCAGGAGACCTGGGTTCGATCTCTGGGTTAGAAAGATCCTTTGGAGAAGAAAATGGCGACCCACTCCAGTATCGTTGCCTGGAAAGTCTCATGGACAGAGGAGCCTGGTGGGCTGCAGTCCATGGGGTCACAAAGAGCTGGGCATGACTGAGCGACTAACACTTACTTACTTGTATGATTAATTTATAAAATATTTTCTTTTTCACCTGAAGTCTTCATTACAATTCCAGCGAAGACACTAGCTTTTTCTTCAGATTCCTATATATCATTTTTACACTCATTGACTGAGATAAAAAACATATCCATTTACCTTGCATCCAAAGTCTGACCCAAAATATGAAGACAGTTGACAATTGATGTTGCATCATTCCCTAAAGAGGAAACAAATAGCTGTATAAACTGCTCTGAGAAATTCTCAATGTTCCTCTTTCTATTAACGCTTGTGTTCCAAAACATTAGTCAAGGCACAACTCAATCAGGATAACTCAATTCAAGGGACTTTTTGATAATTAAGTTTAAAATCATGCAGTTTTTCTGCTTAAAAGTGGTTATGCAAATGTAAGTAGAAAAGCAATAAAGCATGTTTCATCAAATAGCTGACATACTCAAGAAGCATTCAAAGCACTGCACCATCCAAAGAATTTTAACTGGATTCTTCAAACATATCCCCCTCCCAATACCAGTTCACATTATTTTTAAATCATACTGTATGTCAACTTTTAAAGTCAGCTGATATCCTCTGTGAAATGAGGTGAATTAAAGTCTAATAAATTTAATTCCCTTTTAATTACCCCAAGTATGTCTGCTTTCTTCTTGCATTCAACTGCATTAAGATGAGTTATTTTGCCTGAATTTAACTGCATTCGCATGAACATGCCTGAATGTAGTTGGTCTTTGGTGGAAAAGAAGTACCAAACCATCATGTAAGAAAGTATCAGAGGCCGAAGAAGTTAGACATTACTTATGAGATATCTAAAATGGGGCAACTCCTCTTGAAAAATCAGATGAAACTCAGCCACTCTGATAGGAATGTACATCAGTAAGTACAGAAATATGAATCATATAATACATATATTTTATTTTATGACAAGGATACAATAAAGACAATATGAATCCAAAGTAACACAGTGGCCACTCACAATATAGTCTGACACTCATCACTTCTTCATTTCATGCTTTCCTACATGTAATATATACAATAATTTCCTGGTCCTTAGGTTACCAACTCTTATCTGAATGTGAGGTTTTAAAACATTTGAGTATACTATATTCTTTATACACAAAGGTACCCTAAAATGAATGAATTAAACATACATGGAAATTAATACTTTCCTTAGTATGTGGGCATTCCAGTTTAGTGCTATAACACAAATACGAAAAAATAAATTAGGTATTCATTGCTGAGACTCTTGAGTTCTTTCAGTAAATGTTCTATTAATCTCATGCTTTGACTCTCAGAACTTCCAATAATAATGAGGACAAAATCAGCAGAAAGGCAGAATTTGTCATGCCCCTGTCTATTGACTGGGGGCAGTGCTAGGGCTTCTGCTATGGACCTTAGAAGTAGGACCATTTAGTTATTCATTCACCCAATAAATACACGATAAATACCAGGTACTCTTAAACTTCTAGTAATAAGCTAGAGTTATGGTACTTGCATTTTAATGGGGGACACATAATGAACTATTAAGCCAAAAAAATCAATATGTTACATAATATATAGCCAAGGTAAAAGTATATATAGCAGGGAATGGGGATTAGAGCAACTGGATAGAGTAACAGGGGGAATGGTCATTGGGTCCTCCCCAAGAAGATGGCATTTGAGCAGAGATTTAAATGAAGTGAAAGGACAAAACACGCATATATATGGGAGAAGAGCCCAGGTGGTACAAACAGATGTGCAATGGCTCTGGGGCAGAAAATGAACCTAGTGATCCTGGCAAGTAAGTCAAGATGGCTGCTGTGGACAAATTCAGGAGAAAGGAGGAGAACATATGGTGGAGACAAGGGAACCAGGTTCCAGAGTATCACAACCAGAGCAAGCACTTTGGACTTTTTTTAAGTGCAATAGGAAGACATTCTGAACACTAGATTAATTCCAGTGTGCCGAATTCTGGGAGGGCAAGAGTAAAAGTGAGTTAGGAAGCCCTTGCAGTAGTCTAGAACCAGTAGATTGAAGATGGCAAATTTGGCCTAGGATATTATTGGTGACGCAATCAAGAATGTATGTTCAGTTTTTGCTTAAGTGTTGCATGTTGGTGAGAGGGAAAGGAGACAAGGATAACTCTGCAACTGTTTCAGTGAGCAATTGTCTGAGCAGTTGGGTGAATGGTGGTAGGATTCAATGATGTACAGAGAGCACAAGGTGGGGGTCAGAGAATGCAAGGGGAGGGGAGGGGTGGGAGTTGGGTATTCTGCTTTCAACAGGTGAAGTGCAATGGGTCTATTAGTCTCAGCTTGAGATATGGAATAGGCAACTGATACAAAAACCCGGAGTGCAGAAATGAGATCTAAGTTGGAGCTGTAATTCGGGGTCTCCTAAGTATATTGACATTTATTTGAATCACGGGGCTGAACGAAATGTTAGCATGAACATAAATACAGAAGCAGGAAGGTCCAATACCTCTAATGTTTGGAGGTAAAAACAATAGGAGGATGGAGCACAGAAAATGACAGAGGGAAGGCCCGGGAGGGAGAGGGGATACAAAGCGATGCCTATGAATCTCATGCAACCAAAGTCAGCACCAATTCAGAGAGGCTGGCCTCTAACTCTTCCTAAAACTCACAGTTATACTGACCCTTTATACAGATGATCAGTATCTGTACTTTGTACTGAGCCTGGCAATGCCTTTTTACAAAACGAGGCTCAGGGCATTTTAAACTTCTATTTGTATAAGCTTGTGAGGTGTGATGTTCGTTTGCTTTGTGCCCTGATGTAGCCCAGCACCTAGACTAGTGCCTGACACATAGCAGGAGCTCAATTAGTATCTGCGGGATGACAAAGGGATGCTAGACAAGTTCTGTGGGTCAAGTGAACATTTGTATGGTGAATGTGAGATTTCTGTGATTATCAAAGTCACAAAACTATAAGCTCAGGCAGAATACACATTTTCGCACACTCCAGATCAGAGAGAGTACAACTTTAAATGGAAACAGCCCTCTGTAAAAAATGGTGGGGAAAAGATCCTAAGGAATGAAAGAAAGTACTAACTGAACTTTAGTGTTATGGACCAACCAAAAGAATCAATTTCACTGGCATGTATAGATGCCTAAACTAATGGTTAATTGTGAAGAGATAAAGTATGTAGTAAGACTTTTAAATAAAATAGCAACCTGGATATTGTCCTTCTGAAAGGGATCTAGATCACCATCATCAGGAATGTCAATTACACTATTAGTAAGAACCAGAAGGGCTAGTTCAGAACATAGTGAGATGTTAAAATTTTAGGGTGATGGCTGTATTTTCATGTACTTAACTGTATGCAATTTCTTAACTGCTCTAAGTAGTATAAAAACCAAAAGTTTGATACTTTGAACTCGTGTTTTTTCAAAGTTCAAGCTACTTCCTCTGTCTTCAAACATAACTCTCATACTTCTAAACACTTAGGACAATACTTACGGATTACCTATTATCTTTAAGATCGTGTGTTTGCATGTGTGTGTGTGTTAACATCAAAGATACAAAGGTACAAAATTAAAATTACAGCTCATAGAATCTAATGACAACATACAGCAAGCATAGGGTTTTTGAAAACATTGTTAGCAGCTCATAAAATAAAACAACTCCCTAAATAATAATAATAACAAAGCTAAAGCTGTTAGAGTCAAAATATCATTTTTGCATTTTAATCTCAAACTGTTTTGTGGTTTTAAATATAAAGTTTCTATAGTTCAGGAATTTTCAATGGTATCCAAAATTTGATACATGTAACTGCTGCTGTTTTATAAATTGATATACTGAGAATTCTCAGAATGTCGACTTTCTCTTAGGAAAACAGTCAACAGTTAATTCTAATTTTTATTCTTCTTTACTTTCCTAACATGGCTCCTGATACAATATCTCATTATACTATCTTCTCTGAAGAGATGATTAACCTTAGAAAAATCTTAATTAATAAGATGATATAAAATTATGCTAAAAGGTAAAAATTTCTCTCCAAATTATGAGTAGGTAGAAACTGAAGCATGCTGAAGATTCCATTACTTCTGAAGTCTGTGATATTGAAAAGATTAAAATTACTGAGTCTCTAACTTGGTGAAAAGTTTCAGTTCAACTGAGAACACATATTATGCATGCTATTCTTTTGCTCAAAGTCAGGAAATCCTCTCAGAGTGGCATTTTGAAATGAAAGAAGTATCTATCTATCTTCTGATATTATGTTCATTGAAATGTCTGAGTCTGATATTTACCCTCTTAGTGACTAAACCACCATTCTTCATCAAGAGGATCCTTAAGGTCTTAATGTGACTGAAAGATTCTGTAGTTTTAGGACAGTATGTATGAGAAAAGCAAGAGTCTCCTAATGTATAAAGGAAACTTGCTCTGTATTCAAAATAGATAACCAACAAGGACCTACTCTATAGCACAGGGAACTCTGCTTAATATTCTCTAACAACCTAAATGAGAAAATAACTTTAAAAAGAACAGATGCACGTATATGACTGAATCTGTATCTACTTTGCTGTAGACATCAAACCAGTACAACATCGTTAACCAATTATACTCCAATAGAAAACAGAACTTTTTAAAAAGTAGCAGATTGTGCTACTTTTAAATTTTAATTTAAACCATTAAATTCTTAGCATAATGACATACTCAGTTCTCCCAGAGCCACTATCCTCAGGGATTCTTAGTGCTTCAAACGACTTTCATTTCATTATATGGGGTCCAAACATGTTCCCTTAAACTTTTTTTAGAAACAAGGTGCCCCAGGCTTCAGAGCACTTCAATCTGTCCCTGGTCAGTTCCTTTCATAAAAAGTGAAAAAAAGAGGTACGGTGGCTCAGCTGGTAAAGAATCCTATTAAACAAACACATACACAATCTGAGCCTTTTTAGGGACAATACAAACATTAATAGTCATTCCTCAGTATCCGCAGGGGACTGGTCCAAGACCCTCCCCCAACACCAAAATTCAAGGATGCTTGAGTCCCTTGCATAAAATAGCACAGTATTTGCATATAGCATACACATCCTCCTTTATACATTAAATCATCTCTAGATTATTAATAATACAGAATATAATGTAAAAGTTATGCACAAATTTGTTGAGGTATGGTGAATTCAAGTGCTACTTTGGGGAACCTTCTGGAATTTTTTTTTTTTAGTATTTTTGATCCCTGATTGGTTGAAACCATAGATGCAGAGCCTGCGGATATGGAAGGATGACTGTAACATTTCCTAATATCTCCTGATACAAGAAAACTCTTTATTTAAATACATGAGCAGGGTTTGGGGTGAGGGGGGTCACAGGGGAATCAACATAAACTTAACCCACTAATTTTTTAATCAGAGAGAGATACCAATGGATAGAATTCACAGTATTACTCTATTTACTATTAAAACTCTTTTAAAAACAATATTAAGATTTTGGCACCAGTTTAAATCAGTCATACTCACCTAGAGGGAGAAAACAAGTATTTTAACAAAACCTGTTGTTTCATTTAAACATGTGATAATACTTGTCCAATATTCCTGAAGCTAATATTGGAGCTGTATTAAGGATGTGAAAATGTTGAGTTCTAGGGTTATTGAGGTCAACCAGAAGAAATATTGCTGATAAGAAATATGTTGATCATGCTGCAAAATGCTTGCTCTACTCCAGGTATTCCTAGAAACCTGTTTGTCATCAAAGCTGGAAATTCTCCAATAAATCCTAGGACTCTCTAGACTAACTGTCTTGCTAATTCACTATCTTGCTAAAGTGTTAAAAACTCAGCAGAAAACAGCAAAGTAGACAAAGCCTCTAAATGGTAACTATTTTGTGCCACCTTCTGGAATACTTACTTGAACTGAATAGATCATTGTTAGTAGAGTTTAATGATCTTGTTGTTTCAAGAGTCATTAGTTATAGTGTTACTTCCTTTCCAATGTAAGTGCTCTAAGCGGAAGCTTTAAGAATTTTTTAAAAATGTGATTCTCACCCATTGTGAGATAAGTGGATACTATATTTTTCTTATTCTCAAGGGGAAAAAAAATCTAAAGTTTGGGCTCTTTGTGAATGTAAGAAAATTCCAAACTGATAGCACTTATCTCATTGCTAAAAGCATCTGCTTACTTATCTACTCTTTAGACTGTAGTCTTCTTAAAGGTAAGACCTGGTTGGTTGATTCATTCCATCATAAGATATTTATAAAAGAGCCACTATGTCCCAGACTTTCTCCTGGGCTCTGAGAATACAAAAATAAGCCTTCAAAGAGCTGAGTTTTGCACCAGAGAGAGAAGTTAATCTAGTAACTCACCAGTGAGATGAAGGAAAAGTACATAGAGCTAAGAGAATTTATAATAGTAGAGATAGTATAATCAAAGAGGTCAGCTATGAATTTCCAGAGAGAATACTACTTACGTTGAAATCTGAAAGGTGGGTAGTTCATCCCATTATAGGTGTGAGGGACTGGAGAGGGGCATATATAGGATCCCATTACAGACAGTAATCACAGATGGTGCAAATGGCCTGAGCAGATATGAAAATGACACTTTCAAGAAGCAGAGGGAAGACCACTTAAGCTGAGGCATCGTGAAGAAGCAAGAATTCTCTGGGAAACAGGGATGGAGGGCTACACAAGGGGCAGAGTATGAAACACTGACCAGATTAAATGGCCAGATTAAGAATTCTGATCTTAATTCTAGAGAAATGGGAAGCCACTGGCTACACAAGAGTATATTCAGTTTTGAGATCATTTTTTGCTTTGTCCTGTTTTTTGGAGGGGAAGCAAGAGATATGGTTCTGGAACACAGTTTAGAAAGGCAGGAGGGAGTTCAGAGAGCAGGGTTAGTATGTTCTTAGAGGCGTACAGGTGAAAGATACCTGTAGATTGGCTCAGGTTGGGAGTAGTAAAGAGGTAAAGAAATCTTCATTTTTCTATCCTCAGAGCCTGAGAGAAGGCCTCACACACAGAAAATATTTACTGTGAATGCATAAAATAAATGTCATTAAGGCATCTGATTTATTTCCACATGGAAAAAGAAAGCCGTTAAGAAGTCCTGCATCACCATTGCTATTCCTGTTGGAGTTATGGTTACCAGATTCCACTTCCTCTAAAAATAACTGAGAGCCTTAAATAGGCTATAATAGAGAAGTTGAGTATTCTCTGCTGCTGCTGCTGCTGCTAAGTCGCTTCAGTCGTGTCCAACTCTGCGACCCCATAGATGGTGGCCCACCAGGCTCCCCCGTCCCTGGGATTCTTCAGGCAAGAACACTGGAGTGGGTTGCCATTTCCTTCTCCAATGCATGAAAGTGAAAAGTGAAAGTGAAGTTGCTCTCTAATTGCCTTAAAATTAGGCAGTTAGACATTCAGAATTTCCACTTAGCATAAGTGAGGGAAGATGGAGGCATTAAAAACAGTATTTCGTTAGTCAACAATATGTCCCTGAAAATGGCACATGGGGTCCTTATACCTTGTCAACCTGCCTGGGTCTTAGCCAGTTCTAACTGATTTTCCAAAGTACAAGAATTTATTTGTTCCAAAATACACCAACTTATAATTACTAGCAAGCATTTCAGAAGTCAAAAGGGAAGACTACATATAAAACTATTGCTGTTTAGTCACTAAATTGTGTGCAACTCTTTGCGATCCTATGGACTGCAGCCCGCCAGGCTCCTCTGTCCATGGGACTTCCCAGAAAAGAATACAGGAGTGGACTGCCATTCTCTTCTCCAGGGATCTTCCCTACCCAGGTATTGAACCCACATCTCCTGCCTTGGCAGGGGGATTCTTTACCACTGAGCCACCAGGGAAGCCCTGTATATAAAACAGATGCCATTGTACTTACTATTTTTTCCATAAAGTATTTTACAGGTATACCAGAACTACTGTTATGCTGGGAATATGGCTTGTTCCCCTTTTTAAAAATCCTACCTTTTTCTAAGATAAAATGAAGTGGTTTAAACACCTTCAAAAGCATATATGAGGCATAAAAACATGACTCATCTCTTTAATTCTTAGTGTGCTTCAATGTATAGAAAATATTTTAAAGTGGGTAAAAGATAAAGCAAATATAGAAGTTTAAATTTGGGGAATCCTTACTTTATACATCATAAAAATTCCTGAACTAGAGACGAAGTTTTAGAGATATCATCATAATCTGGCAGCCACCTTGGAATAAATATTCCATTGCTGATCAAACTTAGCTCCCCGCAATTACCACCTTCATGACAAGAGTTTTGCCTCCTGGTGTTTTTTAATGCTAATCCCACCTTCCTGACATGTTTCGGGTTAATGTATTTCTTTCTATATTTTTTGCTACTTGACACAAGCCCAAGTATTTCTTTGTTAAACTCAACTTCTGTCTCACTTTATTCTTAAGTTAGGCCATGAACAATTTTTTGAACTAAGTACAGGGAAAACATTTTGATCATCAGTTGGTGTCTCCCAGAACACAGAAAAAAATAATGTAAAGATAGGGTGAAAGAAAAAAGTAAGAGATTAACATGTCCATATACAAAAGACCACTGTATATATGCTGTTAGGTCTCTTTTTCTTTAGGAAAATCCACAATGGTATAATTGATACATCAAATGGTCCATACTTGGGACTTCCCAGATAGTTCAGTGGTTAAGACTCCATGCTATCACTGCAGGGGGCACAGGTTGATCCCTGGTTGGGTAACAAAGATCCTGCATGCCCCATGATATGGCCAAAAGATAACAAAAGTTAATTTTTTTCAAGTAAATACTTGAATTATACCACTTCTGCTTTGATGTGAATATGCCTAGATTTTAAAGACTTCATGGTCTTTAAATAGCTAACTGCCCTAGTTTAGTCTGCATGTAATTTGATTCATAGCTGTTCAAATAAGACTAAGAATACCTTAGACTTGAAAGTGGTACGATTACAGTTTACAAAGCACTTTAACATTCATCATCTCATATGAGATTTTATATATACAATGGATCTCTAAAGTTAGTAGTTATTTTCATCTAGTTTCAAAATGAAAAAAAAAATGCTCAAGAGAAGTTAAGTCCCTTGTCCAGATCATTCAACTGGTTCAGTTACAAAGAGGGGACTTACATACAGGTTTTCTGATCAAAGTCCATTATTTTCTTCAGGACATCATGTTAATGTCTAAAACCAAGCTATAGCTATAATACGTAAAGTTTACAAGTCTAAGAACTAACATGCTAAAATGTTGACAGACTATATTATTGTTGAATAATAAAGACTTCTTAACCTTTGTATTGTTTTACAAGCAAATGCCAAAGCAAATTTGAAAAAATAATGCGACATTAATAAAATGCACATTAAAATATGCTTTCCAGATAAAGACACACAGTAGTTCTCCAATAAATTCCTGTTAAAAATAAAAATAGTTATATTTAAAGGCAAAGAGATATAATATACAATGCCTAGATGAAATATTAGAATCACAGATGAAATGAATGTTAAAATCCAGTTCTTCTCCTCTGATTATTACAACAAGCTACAGTATGTATTTATCTTCCATTACTGAGCCCTTAATATATTCAAAGGGAAAACAGAAGATTAAACAACAGGCAAAATTAATACATGGTAATGAAAGTCTACATTAGTAGACCACTAGATTAGTTTAAATATAGTTCCTTTGCAGAGGGTTATAAATTGCAAAATGGCACGAGGTAGGCTTCTGGAATGCTGAAAATGTTCTATGCCTTGAACTGAGAAAATGGGCAAATACATGTAAAATTCCATCAAGCTATGTCATCATGCTGCTCTTAAGATTTGTGTACTTCACTGTATATATGGAATACCTCAAAAACTTTAAAATGTGAAGTTATAGAAAAATGTAACATTGGAAACCAAGAGGTTAAAATATGTAAGAAGCTAGAGATAAACAATAGAAAGTATTATGGGGTCCCCACCAGCGGTAGATATAATTAGACAGTATTCTCTGAAGACAGGTGGAGAATTTTTGAATACATAATTATTATGAGAAGGTTAAAGAGTACATGAAAGTTCTGTCTGAATGATTTACATGGAAGTTTTTCTAAGTTGAAGAGAAGTCAAAACAAAAGGCAGTCAACTGGAGATCATTCTGAAGGCAATTTCCCCATTAATTCTGGATAACTGAAACATTAATGCAAAAACCTCAGCAATTTATGGGAACCATATCTTAAGAGTACCCAAACGTTAGATATAATAATATTGGAAACCAAATGTAGCATTAAGTAGTCATATCCAGAAGCTACCATTTCTCAAAAAAATGTAAAGAATGTAAAAATTACTTGCATATATATATATATATACACACACACACACACATATACATATGTATGTGTACCTATTTCTCAGTTTACCCTTTGTGGCTTTTATAGAGGTAACATAATCCTTAGGTTTTTTTGGTGAATGGACTAGGACTTATAAATCTCTAAACACACTCAATGTTTTCTTACTGAAGTCACCACAACACTGTCTCAAAATCTAGAGAGCCCTGGGCTAAAATCTGCCTTGGCAGTTTATGAAAGCAGATGCAGGAAAGCGTAAAAAATAAACTCTGCCAACTGCTATAGAGTCTTAAAGCCCCACTGCAAGGAGAGTCTGTGAAAAGTGAGTGACTGCCCTGCACGGCTATTGGGAAGCAGTGTTTGGGAACATGAACTTCAGCTACATGAATTCTCAGAAATGAACAAAAACTGACTACTGTGGGGTTTGGAGGTACCAGAGAAGTTGCTTTTGGCAAATCCAGGCCTGTCTCTATTACGAAGTTCCAATGTCTGGAATACAGTCAACATGCAAATTTGTAGTCAAGAGCACTGAAAAAGTAAGTGCAATTAAAAACTTTGGATGGGTATTTAATCTATCAGAGATAACCAAACACAAACTCAGAGGCCCAGTTTCGCTTCACCCCTCTGAAATAAAATAAGGTAGGAACTGCCGTTTTCATTCATTTGATCTTTAATAATATAAGTTTGTGACTTTCAAGTGTGCTTTGGACTGGTATACAAAGTCACGGTCTTCAATTTTACTATCGGTAATGCTACTCATAAACAACCTTGAGGACCTTACCTTCGCCTATGACGACCATGCATGCAGCCATGCAAACATGCATTCATGCAACATAGCAGCTCACAACACAGTGCAAAGTGGCAAAGAAAACCAAGTGACGGCCATGCTAGTATTTGTTTAAGGGTCTCCTTACCAAATAGTGAAATCCTATGCCTGACAAGAACTCCAAGTTTGCAGAATAGGCTGAAGACAAAAGAAAAACAAAAGAGAAAAGGGAAAGGGGGAAGGGAAGGTAGAAAAAACAGGGAGAAATTAAATTCAAATGAAATAAAACCAAAAAAAAAAAAAGAAGAAGAAAAAAAGAAAAATAAACAGCTGATATATGAGCCGGAAAAAAGCAACATGATGTCACGCAGAAAGAATCAATTCTCTGAGCAGAATGTGGAGTAAAGGTATTAAATAAAGAGTCTTTGAGTGCATATCTTTAACAAACACGGTTAAAAAAGCACATATTATAAGTAAAGGAACCAAAAAAAATCGAAAGCAAAGCTAATTAATATAAAAGCAATCTATACAAACCCCACAAAAATATAACTACAGAAAACCATAAGGAAAAAATGTAATTTTATCTGTACCAAAGTACTACTGAAATTCTAGAATGTTGTTGTTGTTGTTGTGGACTTTATTTAACAATGGAAGTATGGTGCTTTGTACACAAAATGCTACTTTTAGTATGTTTTCTCATTTGAACTTTCCTTCTTCTAGACCTTGACCATTACCCCATACACATATACCAAAGCATCCAGTGAATTTCACACAATGAACTAGAAAGAGAATTTAAACCATTTATAATCACTCAAAGAAAAACATTAGAACTGCTATAACTTAAAGGACTTTGAATGCTAATGCATGAGTCAAAAATACATCTCCTCTACAGTGAGTTCCCAGGTCTTTGTGTGCTTCCTGGCGCTCACCAACAGAAGACTCCAAATAAGGGTGCCCAGCACTCAGCATGATGGCATTGTTGAGCACTAATGCTCACATCAGAACCCAGAATCTGGGCAGCACCTGGTCTTGTCCTGTCTTGTCTGTCACCAGGCAGTCTGGTGACTTTCTTGTTGGGTCCTATTTTTAAGAACATCTCACTTCCATGTTACAACCCCTTTAAACATCCCTCAGGATTCAGCTCCGGACATGTTTACTCCAAGAAGCCTTTTCTAACACCTGGTGCTCCTTTAGCACTCCCAACCCAAGCTCACAGAAGTCCCCTCCCAACCAGGGGCCATCTGCAAATATCTGTCATGACACTTAACCTCCCATCTTATACCTGCCATTTTCACATCTATCCACACTCTTCTGAACTCTCAGACACACAGCTGTTCCATAGCTAGAACTTGCCAAAGCTCTAATTTTGAAAATCCACTTGTATAGCAGCACCTACACTCAGCCTGATTTTTCCAGGCATGGTATGTTCTGACAGCCCTGTCCTCTCTTGCCATCTTTGCCATCACTACTAGGGTACAGATATACATGCTCAGTACTGGGGATATAGACTACGCCATGGAATCCAGTGCTGGCAACTGCTCATGGCAGAATGGGAAAACGGAGACAGAATCACCTTTTTGATGTTGACCACTTTCACAGTAAGTTTTGCCCATTATTTCTCACTTTAGTAACAATGTGATATAGTTTATTGGTGAAAAGTCATTATATAGGGAATAGGGTGGCTTTTCCAAGAAAATATTCATCCACAAGTGCTTAAATGACTTTGAAGTCTTAGGAAATCTCTTACCAGTGCTCTTTTTTTTTTTTTTTTAAACAATGATCTTGCCAAGTAGACATTAGACACAAGATTCAACCTTAGTCCACTGAGCTGCATTATCTGTCTTTAGGCTCTAACTGAAACGAACAAAGACAATAAAACAAAAGCACCTTTCTCCAGGTATCCTCATTCACTGAGCTTTCTCTGTGTTAAGTCAATAAGGATCTGTCTCTGGGACTTCCCTTGCGGTCCAGTGGTTAAGACTCCAAGCTTCCACTGTAGGAGGCATGGGTCTGATCCCTAGTTGGGGAACTAAGGCTCCATATGCCAAGTCACACGGCAAAAAAAAAAAACAAAAACAAACCCACAAAGATATGTCTCCATCTGAAGAGAGTGTTTACAGCTTAGAATTGCATACACTTTGGATTACTGGAAACTACTCTATTTTAAGCGGTATCTTTTACCTGTTACTCACCCTCTCTAGTATTAGGGTGAAGCATTCTGAGATGATGTTGAATTTGTAATACATGGATCATGTTGTAACCTGATTAATCTAAACCTGGGATGTTTTGTGATGATGGAAAACAGAATTGCTCTGTATCCCATCCCATCAGATCACATTTATGTCTGAGAATCTGTCACAGAAAAATGACTTCTTACGATATCAGCTGTTTCCTAACCCTGTCGTTAGTTGCTCACTCATGCCCAATTCTTTGCAACCCTGTGGACTGAAGTCTGCCAGGCTCCTCTGTCCATGGGGATTCTCCAGGCAAGAACACTGGAGTGGGTTGCCATGCCCTCCTCCATTCCTAGTAACCTAGTTAACCCTAGTTATTCCTAATTAGTAACAGATGTGTCACCAGAGAGACATACAGATATATGTTGCATTGGCCAAAAAGTTCATTTGTTTTCCAGGACACATCATATAGATGGGAAAACCTGAATGAACTCTTTGGTAAACCCAATGGAAAGCTAGGTCCTCAAAAAAGACAAATCATCTCTCTCCCCTTCTGTGCTATCCCATTTCAGGGTGTAGTTCCCGTGCAAACTCTAGGTCTATTATCAGTGCTAACCAGTAGTTTCTTTAAAGCACTTTCCATAATTCTGTTACTCCCTTTCCCTGCACCTTTCACTACTAACATACTTAAGAAATCAAAATGATCTGCAGCTTCCTCCCTGACTCTCTGCCTTGTGAGTGTCCTTTCCACCCCTCATGGCTTCTCCTTGAAGTTCTCAACACCCTCCAAATAGTTCATCTAATAACCTCTTTTTCAGCCTTCATCCTGCAGAGCTCTCCACAGTACTTGGCATCATTAATTACTCACCTCTGTGAAACTCTGGTCTCTGTTTTATAGTATTATTTCCCACTTCTTTGCTAATGAATTGTTCTCTCTGTTCTTCAAATATTCACTTCTGAAAACCCCCCAAGTGTAACACTTCTCCACGTTTTGGTGTTCAGCCTTTTCAGCTTCTCTGTGCTTCTCCCTTGGTTCCCTCTTGCTTTCTAAGCTTCAAGCATTAGATGGGTCTAGATTGTCCCCAAACATGTCATTTCTTGCCCTGATCTCTCCAATACCAAACACCTGTTTCTCACTTCCTGCTGTACACTTCCAGCTAAAATGACCTGTTAGCACTTACTACTTCTTCCAGAAGCACCGGTTTAACCAAACTCAACCTCTTCTCAAAACTGTGTTGTGCTGTGCTAAGTTGCTTCATTCATGTCTGACTCTTTGCAACCCCATCGACAGAAGCCCACCAGGCTCCTCAGTCCATGAGATTCTCCAGGCAAGAACACTGGAGTGGGTGCCATTTCCTCCTCCAGGGGATCTTCCCCATCTAGGGACTGAACCCATCCCTCTTACACCTCCTTCTTTGGCAGGCGGGTTCCTTACCGCTAGCGCCACCTCAGTTCAGTCACTTAGTCATGTCTGACTCTGCGACCCCATGGACTGCAGCATGCCAGGCTTCCCTGTCCATCACCAACTCCTGGAGTTTACCCAAACTCATGTCCATAGAGTCGGTGCCATCCAACTATCTCATCCTCTATCATCCCCTTCTTCTCCTGCCGTCAATTTTTCCCAGCAGCAGGGTCTTTTCAAATGAGTCAGCTTTTTGCATCAGGTGGCCAAAGTATCGGAGTTTTAGTTTCAGCATCAGTCCTTCCAATGAATATTCAGCACTGATTTCCTTTACGATGGACTGGCTGGATCTCCTTGCAATCCAAGAGACTCTCAAGAGTCTTCTCTAACACCACAGTTCAAAAGCATCAATTCTTCAGCACTCAGCTTTCTTATAGTCCAACTCTCACATCCATACATGACCACTGGAAAAACCAGAGCCTTGACTAGATGGACCTTTGTTGGCAAAGTAATGTCTCTGCTTTTTAATATCCTGTCTAGGTTGGTCATAGCTTTTCTTCCAAGGAACAAGTGTCTTTGAATTTCATGGCTGCAGTCACCATCTGCAGTGAGTTTGAAGCTCCCCCCCCAAATAAAATGTCACTGTTTCCATTGTTTCCTCAAAACTAGTTCTTCTGAAGTATCTTGCTTTCATTAGTGACACCAGCATTGTTCCAACCACTCAGTACAGAAACTGCAGCCCCACGTGGGCCTTCTCTTGTTTCCCTGCCACAAGACTCATTACTGAGGCACACAGGTTTCCTCCTCCTGTGTTTCTCACACCCAGCCTCTTTCTGTATTAATGTCTCCTCTGCATTCCCAGCACTTTATATTTGGCTCCACTGATACTCATCACAACGTAGTATATGGACCATCTCTATGTATATGTGTCTACTCAGCTGTACTTCTAAGTCCATTAAAGCTAGGAACTGTGCCCTCGTACCTGTGTGTTTGTCCTCAGGCCTAGGATAGCATCTGGTACCCAGTGGGCATTCAGAACACTTGCTGAACAAACCCAAGGGGAGCACCACCTACTGGAGGCATCACTTCTGTTACAACAGCCTGCATCCTTGTCATAGCTCTGAATGGCTGCTGTGGTCTCCTAGCCATGTTATTCTTTATCAGTGCCACTTTGCTGCCAGGCTGTTCTCAATTCTTCTATTTAAAAAGCATTAATGTCTTCTTAGTGCTCATGAATTATTTTTTTAAAAAAATTTTTTTAAGCAAAATCAAATTTTATTCTGGCAGTTACTATCAATTACAGTGTTCCATGCTGCTGCTAAGTCACTTTAGTTGAGTCCAACTCTGTGCAACCCCATAGACAGCAGCCCACCAGGCTCCCCATCCCTGGGATTCTCCAGGCAAGAACACTGGAGTGGGTTGCCATTTCCTTCTCCAATGCATGAAAGTGAAAAGTGAAAGTGAAGTTGCTCAGTCATGTCCGACTCTGTGTGACCCCATGGACAGCAGCCCACCAGGCTCCTCTGTCCCTGGGATTCTCCAGAAAAGAATACTGGAGTG
This sequence comes from Ovis canadensis, assembly GCF_042477335.2. Taxonomy (NCBI): domain Eukaryota; kingdom Metazoa; phylum Chordata; class Mammalia; order Artiodactyla; family Bovidae; genus Ovis; species Ovis canadensis. Next base: position 28,053,637 of record NC_091269.1, on the reverse strand, counting down.
GGTTGCCATTTCCTTCCCCAATGCATGCACGCATGCTAAGTTGCTTCAGTCGTGTCCGACTCTGTGCGACCCTATGGACAGCAACCCATCAGGGTCCTCTGTCTACGGGATTCTCTAGGCAAGAATACCAGAGTGGGTTGCCATTTCCTTCTCCAACAGTGTTCCACAAGGAATCTATATAACCTCCATTTCCCCTAACTGACCCAGCTTCTACTCTTTATGTTGTTTTCTAGAAAATATCCCCCTTTCTTAATCTCTGCATGTTTCTAAGATCATCTTTGACTGTCATGACTTCCATACATCTCTAAGCCCATCCATACCCATCCAAAGGAGTCTTACTTTATTTGGAATCCCATAGCACTGCTTGGCTTTCTGCTATTGGAACTGTCTGTATTCCCATACCCTTAGCCACTGCCATATACACTCCTGGGGTACAGAGACTGTCGTCTAATACATCTTTGTGGATAGCAGAGCAAGAAATGCTCAATGTATAATTTCTAGTGCCAGAAGGTATCCAAACAACTAATGGGAACAACTTGGTTTTAATTGTGTAAAAGTTAACTTAGACCCACTCAACTACAGCTACATACAGCTATTAAATCATGACAGTGCTTACTGTATGTATAAAGCTATGCTCGTATGTTCACAGTAGCAGGGTCAGTTTTTTTTTATCTAGTTTCTTCTTCTTTTTTTTTTTTTACTTATTTTAGTCACTAAGGTAATACTTAGCTGAAGTGGTACAAAATCAGATTTATAAATTTCACTGATTCCACTTCAACATGCCAAACAAATTGTTTGTTTTCATTAATGTGGTAGTGATGTTGGTTATTTTAAAACATAGTTTTATGATTATTAAGGTAAGATTTTTTTCATTTTAAAAACTTAGAAAACACATAAAAATAGTAATACAAAATCTACATGTACTACATAAAGAAAACTACCATTAACATTAAATTTATCCCTTACCACTACTTTTCTATACCTAAAAATTTAGTTTAAAAAAAAAATCCAGATCAATACTATTTGAACATGTATTTTATTTTTTAAATAATTTCCCTAAGTTGTCACATATTTATATCCATCATTTTAATGACTGGACAACATGTATCATAATTTGCTTATCATCACCTTATTCATTTTTCCACTCTGATTTTTTTTCTCTCTGAGCTTAAGTTTAACCTATGTTTGGCACAAGAGTACTGTGAAGAAATCAGTTACTTTTCCTATTATGTCTCTCATTTCTGTGTGTTTGAATTTTAATGGCATATACTCCTTTTGGACGTGCTCATTGGAGAAGTAAAACTTATCAACCCTCTTTCCAAGAGGTGAAGAAAAATTTGAAGATGAAATCATTAAAAACTGGGGAAGTATTACTATAAGGACCCCAAACTACATCAATGGAGGCTAGCACAGATTCATGCTGTTCTTCTGATTTATTATATGAGGGATATATTTGGTAAAGGAAAATCAGTTACTTCTATAGCTAGTGAATTATTCTCAGAGTAAGACTAAAACTGAAATGGTGATAACAAAACACAAAAAGGGAGGGGAAAGAGCAGAATTCACACATTTTTCCCCCTATATTCTCTAATTATATTGTGTTGACTTATGTAATGAATGTTATTAAATTAACACCACCTGTAAGAACAAAGCTTCTGTTACAAAAGGCTCACTGGCCAGAGGAGCTTGGTGACTGCACGGTTGCCTTGGTTTCAGCGTTTAAGGGGAACTTGGTGCACTGGCATTTCTCCAGCTACTGTGTGCACTCAAGTGTCCACAGGGGGACGTAGGGCCAGCGACGTGGACAAGTGCACGTATGAAAAGAGGCGGGAAGGGTCCCTCTCTCTCCCAGAGAAGACCGAAAGAAGGCCAGGCCCAAGTGGGCAAGGGATGAAATCTGCATCCTGGAAGATAGTTCTTCTTCTCTTTTCTTCCCGTAACAGAGTTGGTGGAAACAAAGTAAGCCACCAGGGTGGGATTCTCTGTTATCTTTATCAACTTTACAAGAATCTTATTATTTGAAGAAGTTTGGAAACATTTTTAATGTTGCTGCAATCCTACATCACATAACTGGCTACTTACTGGTTGGTAAAACAGACAATAAACAAACTCAAGAGATGAGCTTAAAATTCCACCCCCAGCGTTATGTAACAAAGGAATCTTATTTATTCTTTACCCTCTGGTGGCAGGCTATAGTCAATCTCATCTCATTCTATTCAATAGGCTGATACTGCACTGCCATTCGGCACATTATTAAAGTCAAGTCCATGCTATGACTCTAAAACTGCTCTAAAATGTCTTAAAAAAAAAAAAAAAAAAGGCTTGTTTTCCAAGCAAGGTACTGTTTACAGATACACAGACACTGTGAGATAAACACATATTCTTGTAAAACATTAAACCTGTGATAATTTTGCTAAACAGCAATAGATAGATAAAAAGAAAGTGAAGTCCAAGGAAACCCTGTATTCTGCTTTATACAGGGTACTCATTTTCACAGAAATTTATATTCAGTACAATCTAAAAGCTTGGTAGAGACTCCTGAGCAATGTAACACAGAGGCAGACTTTCTCAGGAATTGATTCTCATGCATCCTAACTTCTGGCAGAATTTTGAGGACTCAGACTTGAAATTGCCAGCAGATCACAAATCTAAAGAATACTTAGGTTTAAACATAAATGAGAAAGCACTGCTAGGATGTGGCTTGAGTAGTGTGAATGGAAAACCTCAGAAAGTATATATGATTACATCATTTTATTCCAGGATTGGTCACAATTTTTTTCATTTAAAATTATAATTACTGTAAATGAGATCTTGCCCTCCTGAAAAATACAGGCTGGCAAAAATATTAGATTTGAAAAAAATTTAATGAAACTAATGTTAAGAGCATCATTTATCAAAAATACTAATATACTGATGTATTTCTAGCCTCTACTTGTGGATTCTGAACTGTGTATTTTATTCCCTCAACTCAGTATTATATTTAGCAGTAAAATATAAGAAAATTCAATACCTAGAACACATGTATTAACTTGCCTAAACCATCATCTTTGTAGTATTTGATTCCCAAGGGCCAAGGAAGATGGGTGAACACTCTGCATGCTCCTACTTCAAGATCCTGAGATACTCTTTCTCAAATGCAAATACACTTAAACAATAGTCTTTATTTTTATAGCTGTTTACCTAGTCACCATTTCTTTCTCTTTGTTTGATGCATGTCCTCCAGAACAGAGAGGTCTGCTTGCTGCAGATAAGAAGTATAAACGGTGGTTTTTGAAATACTGATCAATTAAAGGAAGAACGACCTGAAAGAAAGGAAAAGAAAACAGATCTACACAGTGGAATCTTTTGGGGGACCAATGCATGCTGAGTCTTTGGTGCAGCCAGAGCTCTGTTCACATGCAATGAGTCCCCAACATTCACAGCCATGCCAGTCAGCACCATTCAGATTATCCCTCTCTGCTCTCTCCAGTCCGTGCATGTGTGTGTGTGGAGGGGGGACGCAGGGGTAGGGCGGGGTGGGGTGTCATTTTGAAAAACACACTGAATTTTCAGTGTTTGAAATTAGTCTCAATACTTTCTCTAAATGAAATAGTCTTAATATTTTCACACACTGCAGTTCTGTGCCCAAAAGATTCAAAGGCAATCAAGGATGACCTTCTATGGGATCTCTACTATGTCTGAGGACTGTATCTGACATGCTATAATTTCATGTGTCCCAGTGACCACTTTGTATGGTAGGTGTTATCAACTCTGTTTTTGAGGTTGAAGATGGAGATGAAGATAAATTGAGATGAAGACAGTGAATGATTTACTCAGCCACACCGCCACTTACCGATTTACAAAGTTCTTCATGCCTGGCCTTGATCAAAGCCTACCTCTCAATTCTGCACTCTAATCCTGCTGGCCTTTGTCCAATCCCCTCCTCCCCCATTCACAGGCTGTATACATGCCACGCCCTCTGTCTGAAATGACCTTCCCACACCCGGAGTCACTCCACCCCTCCCGCAGGCCTCAGCGCAGTAGCACTGCACCAGGTAAGCCTTTGCTGGCCTATCAACAACACAAACTCCCCACATCCTCTGGTCCTCTAACATCATTTGCAATTTTATATTTTATTTGCATGATTTTGGATTAGTCTGTCTCCCTAAGAGTCTATAAGGTGCATGAGAGATAAAAACATTTCGGGAATTGTTTAAACCCCTCTCTTGACCTCTATGACTCCTGCTTGCTCTGTTTCATTTATCACTGATTTACTTGTGCCTAGGACTTTGCTGCAAGCCTGCAGCAAGCACTAGATATATAGTCACTGAATAAATAAATGAAAAAGGTGATGATAATAATAGGCATTATCAGTATTTAGCCTCTAGTCTAAATCTAGTTTTTTCCTACATGGTATATTTTAAATAATATATTCATTATTTTTTAATAATAGGAATACACAAGTTTCCAGTGATCTGCCTAAAAAGTTGTGACTTTGCCTGAACTTAGTGACTGACATATAGTAGGTGCTGAGTAAATATGTGAATGAATGAATCACAGAGTAAGTAGAAATTAAGCCTCTTTAGGCATCCGCAAACAAAATCACTAGGAGTGCTGAGCACGCTGGCAATGGTATACAAGAATGTATTCTAAATGCATCATTAGAGGTCATGAATACATCATTTCTTGATCACTGGTTATCAAGGAGGATTACACCCTAGGAGAATAGATACCTAGCAATGTGCAGCCTAAGACAAACTTCAGATGACTGATACAGACTTTGGGTGCTATACTGAATGGAAAGAACAGACAAGAGAAATTTCCCTTATAATAAAGAATACAATTCTGAAAACATAATAGAAGCCAAATATTAATCAATCAAAATAACATGCCATTTTACAAATGACCACATACAAGTACTTTGAAAGGAACCTGACAGAAATAATCAGGTCTTCAGGTTAACTAAAACATGTTGTAAACAGGAAAGCTTCCCAAGGGAACTCTGTCTTTGTGACACTGAATCTACATCCTTGTAGGCTAATGCATGACACAGACCAGACACACAGTAAACACTGAGTAAGTGAATGGACCCAACGTGGAGACTCTGCAACTCTTCATCTCTTTCCTGTACTGGCTGAAAGGGAGTCAGGAATGTTTCAGACACAAAGCAAAGTTTTGCTGAATTCATAGTAAGTGGAATAAATAAAAATGATAGGCTATACTCTAACTCTGAACAACTGATCCTGTCTGAGCTTCAGTTTTCCTTTTCTGAGTAGGACTCGGGCTTTACAATAAAGATTCTATAAGTTATAACATAATCATTAAAAATTAACTCAGGCTTTTCCTCTTTAATGAAGAAATATGCATCTAACATTTTAAAGTCAGATCAATATTCAAATGTTAGGAAGTAGCTATTTCTCTTTTACGTCATATGATGAAGCCAGAAAAAGAGAACCTTGAGTCCAACTTCATAGAGAACAAAGTCATTTGAGGAATACCGTATGGAGAGCAGAACAAGTTATTTTAAGTATGACCAAGGATGCTGGGAGCAAATTTATCCCACATGATTCATGCAGTTATTTTCGTGCCACAGAATATTTACTTAGAAGAGAATTCATATTTGTAGACAAGTGCATTCTGCAAAGAGGCGACTATCTAAAGAATATATTTGGTAAACAAACATATTGAAGGAAAAACAAGACAGATTGTATACTGTACTTTAGCAAAGAACTTGATTTCTTGTTCATAAGGGAAATGTTCTCCTTTGCTTCTGCTGCCACCATCTGTAGACACGAAGAGTTTTTTAGGTACATGTTGCACTTCAAACACTGCAAAATATTCACCCAAAACGCAAAGTTTAGAACACACTGCTAAATGTGTTACCCTCCTAAACTGAACACAAAGAGAGAAAGGTTAACCTCAGCAGTGTCATTAATGGAAAAAAAAAAAGATGAAAAATGTACCCAAGTCAAAATAAAAAGGCTTTTGAGACAGCCCACACATGTGGTTACAATCACAAACTTCTGATATAACTCTGAGATCTTATTAACATGTACTGAGAAAACTGGAATAAAGTAAAAAGTCCACATTTTAGCAGTAAAATCCCACATTTTCTTTCAGTGAGAAAGAAGCTCACAGGGGTAAGAAAAGTGAGTAGAAAGTAAGTGAACAAAACCCTTTAGATTTTAACACTAGTCTCCAATAAAGATAGTTACTTCTTGGTGTGACAAAGCTAAAGCTATTAATATTAATATACCAATGGAAAAATTGCAGGAAGCCAGTGCCTGTGATGAGGGGGAGGACTACAGTTATAATACTAGGTTGGAAAATTAACATTCTGCTAAAGAACAAAGAAGTTCACCAAGGTCAAAAGATAACCTCCGTAAGCAAAGCAAAAGTCCCCAAAGTTTCCCCATGGTATAGAAAATGAGTTCAAGGTTAAGAACTGATTAACCTAATGCATTTAGCTTAAAAGGTGGCCTTTCCTCATTCCCTCATGCATACAGAAGAGATTTCATGCGTACTGAAGAGGTATTAATAAACTATAATAATCATGATGATATGCAGAACAGATTGGAGAGCTAAGAATTTCAGAACTGGATATAGGGATTTACTAAAATTTGTAAGCAGAGCTTCCATATTTTATAAGAATCAAACTGACTTTTCCTTGAAAAAGTTCTTTCGCAAACAGACATAAAAACAATTGGAAATAGGCTTTTAAATTGTTAAAGATACATATTTGGCGTAAGTTTTAGATAACCTAGGTAATATTTTGTAAAATGAGACAACGATCTTCCCGTGAATAGGTAAAAGAAAATTATGTATTTTTAACATTTAAGAATTTCATTTTTTAAATCAACTTGGCACTAAATCTCTCTCAAACATTTGCAGAATGGTTGGATCTGCCTAAGGGGCTTCTCAAATAAATGTTATTCAGACAGAATGTTGTACCTATCTAAATCTTACCATATTTCAAAGCATTAAATAGGAAATAGTTTTCCATTAATTATACATTTTAATAAAAATGCCTACGCAGAAACTGTGAAAAGATTTGGAGGGAGTACGATCTATGACACAAAAATTAGAAAAGGCACACGCATATTCTTATCGGCACCATGAGTCTATGTTTAAGAATGGCTTTATTAATGATGTGTTGCAAAGGCGATAAAGTGAAAAATCAAAGGAGGTATAAAAATTTGGGATTTTTAGTAATGGTGGAAAAGGAAAATAAATGACTGTACAGATAATCTCAGCTCTGTCTGATCCTCTAACAGCGTTCTTATACATAACTTGCTTTGCAGTTACCTGAAAAACGAATGACTAACATCAGCAATTATAAACAAACAAACAAACAAACAACTAATTTTGTTGGGCTCTATACTAATCTGACCTTGTTTCTCCCCAGAATTCTGTTTATAAGACCTTCTCCAATAGAAAAAAAGAAATGTGTGAAGTAGGTGAACTTGCCTTGTAGTAAGCTTCTCACCACTGCTTATACAGAAACACTATCCTAGGATGTTTCATCAGAAACTTGAATATAGCATGATTAAAGTCTAAACAAATTTCATCCTTCAAAGTTCTGTTTCTTTTATCCATAGGGAGGCAAAACAAAAGTTTGCTTTTCTTTTTCCCTTCTCCAAAAGATCCCTCTTTTTTCCCCTCTTCCCCTTTCTCTGATCAAAAAGAAGGCTGGATGCCAGAATTGCTGTTCATTCATATACTCTTAAATGTGGATTAGAAATGTCAACATTTAAGTTTGTGCATAAAAGCTTCAAAAATTCACCATGGCCTCATACTTGTTCTTTGGTGAAGTATCATTGAGAGTAATTTGGCTGTTAGTCAGGATGACTACCATATTTTTAAAAAATACTGATGGATGACATACAAAGAGACTGCACATTATGGATTAGTTTATATAATTGGTCTTTATGAAAAAGTTGGTTAAGAGGTCAAAAATATAGCATTTGTACCGTAGATAAGGAGGCAGGTTGAAAGACAGGAAGGTTCTCTAAGAGACTGATGCTCAAACTGAATATCTCTAATCACATGTGGGATCCGTGGACCCAGGAACAAGAAAATATCAGGGGTCAAATTTCTGTAAACTTTAATCTGATGCTGTGCTGAAAACTAAGCATAAACCCTAAGATAACAGCAGCAAAAAGAGCCCCTGGTTAGGAGGGATCTTTTGCTGATGTATTGCTATGAGACCTAGGACTATGGACCCCAAGGAAAGGGGATGAAAACCGAAAGAATGTGGGTTAAAAAAATAAAATAAATAAAAACAGAAATACAACCTTAAAAGTGGAAAAGTGGAAAAGAAAATAAGATGACCACCAGCAGAGCACACAGTTTTTCAAAAAGGACAAAACTCTACTCTTAATACCTAATACCAACCAGTGGCTGGTAGGGGATCTGACACCAGGGTAAGTCATTAACAACTTGAATTTTAATTCAGCAATGCTGAGGACAAACACACGTAAGAGAAGTGAGAGGAGGCTGTCTTGATGATTTGATCCAAATCTACGATTTAGATTAAGGAGTTCTTTTTATATTTAAATGTCACTGAGCCAGATGGGGAAGAGGTCTTTCCTTTCACCCTAAGGGGATACTAAAGTATTCCGCATTGCTGATACTCTAGTATAAATGTGTGTTCCTGCAAAGGCTAAACTTGAGGGCTTTCCATTGTCTAGAAATTTGGAGAATCCATAGAGTTTTAGTTCCTTTTTTTAAAAGAGCAGAGCAGTTAATTTCATAAGGAAGGATTTAACTGTACCTTAAAATTTGATGTCCATCCAATGTATCTTTCAAAATGAAAAATCAATGCCAATATACATTTTAAGGAGAAAAGAATTGCATGTTAGAATTTTTTTAAAGTTCTCAAAATTTACCCATCCTTAAAAAAATGAGTTTTCCTATTGACTTTTAGACTCAAGTTAGTATTAGGATGGATATAAAAATGTTCACACCATCAGGGAACAGACCATAAGCATCCCAGTGGTCTATGCTGTTCTATATACTGATGTTGTAAATAACAAACATAACAAAAACTGGGCTGTTAGTAACAGGACCATGGTACCTACCAAACTCCAGGATATACTGATGGGCCTCGTCTACATAGCGAATGAGTTGCTGAAGGAAACTATAGGCAAATCGTTTCTCAATAGAAGGTGTGTCCAGTTCCAGGTCTTTGAACCCTCTAGGATGGCAAAAACAAAAAATGGAAACCAACATCTAAAAAGACTATTAGAAGGCAAGGTAAAAACAAAATATATTTTGTTAAATATCTACATACAGAGAGGTATCTTAACATTTTACATATAGCAATATATACATTTATACACAGATATAGACACATTTGCAAGGTTAGTTAGTATTTTATAGCTAAAAATAAATTATAAAAAATACTTTGCATCTGATAAGAAGCTGTACTTAATAAATATTACTACACAATAAAATCTTGCAATTAAAAATACAGAGTGTCATTTCTGCCTAGAGATTTTGCCTAAATGATGAATGGGGACTTAACATAAAAAGTGTAGGGAACTCAATTATATGGCAGCTAAGGGCATTAACGTTTCCAACATGTATATTTTGAACACACTAAATAGTAGCTCTGACATTTAAAGAGGCCACAGAGCTCATTTTCAGCATTAAATCTGACAGGGCTGTTTGAATCTTCAGTCTTATAACAAGAATGTGTAACTGGAGTAGGTGTGCTTTTACCTGGACACAGCATAGCCATTGATCTGCAGGAACTTGAGGATGTCCTGTGCTTTTTCCCTATCCTTGGCTTTCTCTTTGGCCGTCAGCGTATCATAAGGTACCAGCAGGGGATGGTTTCCACCTCCTAAGATGTCGAGAATACAGCATAGTATTTAGAAAATAATCTGAAATGAGACATGGGTGAATTTGGGCTTCCCTAGTAGTTGAGATGTAAAGAATCTGCCTGCAATTCAGGAGACCCAGGTTCAATCCCTAGGCTGGGAAGAATCCCCTAGAGAAGGGAATGGCTACCCACTCCAGTTCTCTTGGCTGAAAAAGGACAAGAGGAGCCTGGCAGGCTACAGTCCACAGGGTTGCAAAGAGTCAGACATAACTGAGCGACTAACACTTTCACTACTTTCACAACAGAATTTTCACTTTCACTATAGAATTCCTGGTATCCTCTAATTATACATAGGATACATAGGACTCATCCAAGAATCTTTCCTCTTTAGTGCCTTTAATGCTCCAATTAATTTAGGAAACCTGTTCAAGAAAGACTATGCATATGCCTTCTAAGATGCAATTAAAACGAACATAAAGACAACTGTAGTATCAAGTGCCAAAGACATCTACAGTCACACAAGGAAGAAAAAGAGGCCGTGCTTTCCTTCCTACTCAAATGAACTCTGGATGCAGAGTGTACTACGCACTAAAATTTGCACAGCTGGATCCAGTAAAATTACAAGGCAGGTTTCAAGCAAAATGCTTCATTTTCTCATGCACAGAGAAAAGAGAAACAATTGTCTTAAATACGTAATTTTCACTATGCCTCCCAGATCAGAAAGTACTTTATTGTCTTTGTTGTTGTTTAGTCACAAAGTCTGACTCTTTTGTGCCCCATGGACTACAGCCCTCCAGGCTCCACTGTCTATGGAATTCTCCAGGCAAGAATACTGGAGTGGGTTGCCATTTCCTTCTTCAGGGGATCTTCCTGGTCCAGGGATCAAACCTGGGTCTTCTTCATTGCAGGCAGAGTCTGCCACTGAGCCACACGGAGCCTACTTTGCAGTCATATTTCTAAACACACAAAACTCAGATTGTTAAGGTACAAGTTCATTGCTGTTAATTATCTAATAGAAGTAGCACATGTAATTGATTCACTTAGAATTCTGGCAAGAATCTAAGTTTCTAGCATACCTCTTCAGATAAATACTAAAATTATTCTTTTAGATTTAAAAATTCTGGGAAGCATTTAAATTTTAAAAATCCTGACCAAGAGAAAACCATTTATAAAATTATAAATTTTGTAAAAACATTTGCAAAAATTATAAAAATTTCAAAAGATCATATCCAGATGTAAAGATCCGGTACAAGGAGCACTATTAAAGTAGCAGCAAAAAGAATAGCTTGGTATGCCCCAGATTAAAAGTTTACCAAACACATAAAGGAATATATTTCATGTGGGATGCTGAAATTCCTTGAAATATCACTGCTAAGGAAACTCCAGAATAAAAATAACTGAAATGACTATTTTGTTTGAATTACAATGAAACATAAAGCCTATGAAGAGTCCAATGGGGTTAAGTCAGGAGTTCCAGAACAATCAAAAATGTTGAATTGGCCCTCAAAAAAGAAATAAGCAAACAAAAGGACAAAGGAAAATATGCCATGCTCTCCTAGAGCTTGCTTGGACTGAGAGTGCCATCTAGAGAAATGTAATCACACAATGAACCTTCTGACCATTAGGTGACACTATGTGATCGCAAATGCAAGGGGCAGTCAGGTGCTGATATGAAGCATATTAAGCATATTAAGAAGCCATCAGTTATTTTACAGTCTGATACAATTATAACTGTCAATAGACTACAACTGTCATATGATAACACTAATAAACATTTTGGGACCAGCAAGAAGGATATGGAATAAATTAGTAAGCCCGCTGAGAACAAATCTGACTTTTAGCATATTTTATGAAAAAAATTATAAAGCAAATATTTAATTTAATCACCCTGCAGTTATGACCTATTTTTGAATCTAGTTCTTTATTCCTAGGGAAACTGACAACTTAATTTGTAATCCCCGATGATTTAGGGATCAGACAGTAACAGATCATTTTGGGAAAGGTAGGGGGAAGGGAGAAAGAGAAAGAGAGAGACAGAGACAGGGAAAAAGAGAAAAAACTTAAATTTTAAAAATTCTAAGGACACAAAGGGATTCCATTGCAGCTCAATTGGTAAAGAATCTGCCTACAATGCAGGAGTCTGGGGTTCAATCCCTGGGTCAGAAAGATCCCCGGGAGAGGGAAATGGCAACCCACTCTAGTATTCTTGCCTGGAGAATCCCATGGAAAGAGGAGCCTGGTGGGCTGCAGTCCATGGGGTCGCAAGAGTCGGACACAACTTAGCAACTAAACCACCACCAAGGACACAAAGAACCTTTGGCCTTAGATATGGCAGATACTTTAAAGTCAGCCAGCAGACTTGAAATTATGTCCTTTGCTGTGCCACTCAGCTAAAGGGAGTGGACTATCTTGATCTGGCCCATTTATAACAGATACTGTATGGAAGGGAAGTAAAGAAACTAGCTACACTTGAGAGGTGAATAGATGTTTAGTAATTTCTAGGACTCTGCCTCAAACATACAGCACCGGCCGAGTGCATTCATTCATGCTAAAGGGTCAAAACTGCTTGATACCTCTGATTTTCTTGACTTCATGACAGATCATCAGAGCCCAAAATACGTGTTAGTAGGAAACAAAGAATAAAAAGGAATGCCAGCTGTTTCCATTTTTCACTAATTGGGGAGCATAGATAAAATTTCTTGGACTTTCACTCCTTTATTCTGTTCATGATATACTCCTTAAACTGCCTGATTTCCCCAAACTCTGCTAGATTCTTCAAGGAGGTTGGGAAAGCACTAAGGAACAGACAACCTGGGAGAGTGGAAGAGGAAACTTTCTCCAGATTTCTCTAAAGTGGATTCGTCTTCTGTGCATAGATGTAGGGATGATAAAAAGGGCCCTGGATGGGGCCGAAAGAAAAGTAGACGGCTTCAACACTGATTTTCCTAATTGCCCCGGTGTCTGAAAGACTAAAGGGGTATTTCAAGTTGTTTCCTTATTATCTCTCTCTCAATCATATACACACATACACACACACACACACTCACTTTAAAGAAATCTGGAGAATCCACTTTAGAGACCTCATGGACTATATAGTCCATGGAATTCTCCAGGACAGAATACTGGAGTGGGTAGCCTTTCCCTTCTCCAGGGAATCTTCCCAACGCAGGGACTGAACCCAGGTCTTCCACAAAGAATCTGAGGGCAGATTCTTTACCAGCTGAGCCACAAGGGAAGCCCAGCTATCTATTTTACATATGGTCTGATTAATTACTTTTAATCATAATCAAACCATAGTGATGGAAACATACTTAGAATAGAATAAATTTATCCTGTAATTTGCTCATGGAACAAATACTAACTTTGTTAACTAGTTATGTGGACAATGCCCCTACAAGAACTTTACTAAGTGAAAATACTGTGACTCTGTGACTCTGCTCTCCATCCATCCTTCTATCTATTCATACATCAGTCAACCAAAGAGCTGATCATTCATTTTTACAAACATTTATAAGATGTTTCTAGAAAAATAGGCCTAGCCCTAAGCCAAATTCTGGAAGAGGCAATTTTGGTATATGAAATTCTCTCTGTTCATTCCTATGACCAATTCTAATTTGTGTGATTCTGTTTCCCAGTGCTTAGTACCCGGTACTATCCTCCAATGAAATCTATTCCTTTCTTTATGAAATATTCTCACTCTTCAAAATGATCTTCCTCCATACTTTTTCCTAGAGCTTCCTGGTATCCAGAACTATACAATAAGGATGACAAAAATCATAAAAGTTACAGCCCTGAGCTTGAATTATATTTTCATTGGGGAAAAGAAATGCACATAGAAGATAATAAGAGAACACACACAAATATAAACAACATGTGTATAATCTAATGCTGAATAAATAACAATGAAAGAGATGATCAGTACAAGATGCATGTAACTGAACAAAAGATTTATGCAAATATTACATACTTATTTTCAGAAATATAATTTTCTTAATAAATTAAGAAAAGATTTTAGAAATGACTAAGGGAATATTAGGTCATTTTAGTATTCAACAAAAACAGCAGGAAAGGGCAAGCAAAAGCATGTAAGAGACAGTATACAACTGGACTGAAGTAAACAACGAGGCTGAGGACAGGAGACACAATGAAATAAGAGAAACATTTAGGCCAAGGGTGGAAGTCATTCAAGGAGGTCTAATTAATTAAAAGGATGAGAAATAAAGATTTCTACGGGCTAAGATGAGCAAGAGAGACCATTTGATGGGCCATCAAAATTCTGGGACATGAGGAACTATATACTAGCAATAAGGAAATCAGGGAATAGCATTTCTACCTTGAAACTATTATAACTATATTTGAACCATTCTAATAAACTAAAGATATAATGAGCTCTTGTGTCAAAAAGACTACTTTATCCTTATCGTGTGTTCATGGACTCAACCTCTGGTCATTTTTTAATAAGGATTTTTAAAAATATTACCTTTGGCCTCTAGTTCCAGTTTCTTTTTCTTTGCCCATATATTATGGTAGTTTTCAGCCATCATTTCTGCCATAGCCTTAAACAAACAAAATATTTTGCAACTAAGTTACACTTTAAAAGGATACTAGAAAAAGATAATTTTGGTTTCCAATATGTAATATCAAACATGCTTTAAATGAATAAATTATAGTGTTAGTGCTAAAATATATCTAAAAGAAAATTATTTATAATTTCTTATTTATAACCTGAAATTTCAAAGGTTTCTAATGATCTGTGAAATTATAAAGTAGTAAATAGCCAGAGATGAATCGATGGGAAAGGTTATTGTTCTTTGAAATGTTTAAAGACACGTGTTTTATTAATTTAATAATGAAACCTCAAACTAGCTATGGACTTTAAAAATATGTCTGTTTACAAGTTCTTATTTCAATTTCTAAAGCTTTACAAGATGATTAAACCTTACTGAATAAACAGTGAACACAGGGAACATCCAATGAACAGACTGAATAAATGTCTGTCCCAAACTAGGTGAGAGACCTCGGGGGCTCATTAACTTTTTCTGTGGCCTTTGGACTTTGAGAAGATTACCTCTAAGATTCCTTTCACTTAAGACAAGTTTACTATGTCATTTTAACACATTCATACCAGAAAATGACAAAAGGGAAGCCCAAGATTTAATAATCTTAGATTTTTATCTTTATATACTTACTTCTCTTGGAATGATACTAACAATGCCAATATCATTGCGTGATCATTATATTGACCTGTCAACTTATGCCCCGTGGTAACAAATTTTATCTTTTCACTCAAATCAGGCATTTCACAGTAGGCTCCTTATTGACAAAAGAGAACCATGGCAGGAGCAAGCAAAATGTTGTCAGTTCGGTTAAATAAACAACTTATGGAGAAGACTCTTGAGAGTCCCTTGGACTGCAAGGAGATCCAACCAGTCCATCCTAAAGGAGATCAGTCCTGGGTGTTCATTGGAAGGACTGATGTTGAAGCTGAAACTCCAATACTTTGGCCACCTGATGCGAAAAGCTGACTCATTGGAAAAGACCCTGATGCTGGGAAAGATTGAGGGCAGGAGGAGAAGGGGATGACAGAGGATGAGGACGGCATCACTGATTCAATGGACATGGGTTTGGGTGGACTCCGGGAGTTGGTGATGGACAGGGAGGCCTAGCGTGCTGCAGTTCATGGGGTCCCAAAGAGTCAGACACGACTGAGCGACTGAACTGAACTGAACAGCAGTCTCCAACCTTTTTGGCACCGGGGACTGGTTTCGTGGAAGAAATTTTTCCATAGACTCTGGGGGTTCAGGATGATTTAAGCTCAATACATTTACTGTGCACTTTATTTCTATGATTATTATATCAGCTCCACCTCTGATCATCAGGCATCAGATCCCACAGGATGGAGACCCCTGACTTATAACACATATTTTTTCATGAGTAATTAAAGTGATCTTTGAGTAGAGCATTATAAATTACTGATTTAGTTTCTTCTTCTTCTATATAATTACATAATTATATTAGGGCTTTAAAAAAAAGATATGATCTTTAAAGAAAATATATTATTTGGAGAAAACACCCTGAAAAAGTTCTATCAACTTTCACAGCATTAAAAGCTTAGAGTAAATAATCAATAAATTCCATGGACCTTCTCTATGATCAGTACATTGAATAATTCATGCTGTAAAATACATGCAGGAAACGCATGTATACTTTTTAAAAATGAAATTTGCAGAGTATTTTCAAGAGTACTTACGTGCAGATCTCTGGATAGTGTGACATTGCTCATGTCAATGGCTCGTGGGCTGTACCCATGGGCGGCATCTACAGAAACCTAGATAATTTACAAAAAATAACATCTCATGAGAAAACCCAGTGGAGAGAGATTTAAGAGTTACTTTGAAAATGTAAGGTAAGTAAATTCTCAAATGTACCATCTCCTCAGATAAAATGGGCTAGTAGCTAAACAAGCTGATTTTGCAAATGTTATCTAGCAGATTAAATTATATTTGGGTGTCTGAGAATTATTTCTGGTTGAATAATACATCCCATCATCTTAGGGTCTGCCACTCCAGAGAGTTAATGCTCAGGATATGCACGATTCTGAAATATTACCCAAGTCAAAGGATAATTGATTTCTTGAGTTTCTTACAAATTCTTATCAGTTGTAGTGAAATTTACTTCTCCTCACACAAATACTAGCTAATCATAGGTCAGTATTTATAAATGTCTTTATAGGCCAAATAGCAAAGACGCAGGAAAGCAACCATTCCAAAGAGGACGGTGACTGGGGATCATCTTTGGAAACCAAAATTGTGCCTAACACAAAATCTAAAATCAAAAGCATTATCTGCTCCTTGCTGGAGAATCCCAGGGACGGAGGAGCCTGGTGGGCTGCCATCTATGGGGTCGCACAGAGTCGGACACGACTGAAGTGACTTAGTAGTAGTAGTAGCTACCACCCCGCCCAGTACTAACCTCATTTTGCATCCATATCCAACCTGGTAGCCCAGCCCAGACCCATGGCAACCACCTCTGATTATTCCTCCTCAACTGCTATTATGGATCAGCCACAAAATTCTCTCCCTCTACCACAAAAACATCTCTGCTATACAACCGCTTCCCTCCATATCCATTGTCTTTGCTCTAACTTAGATATTTAATGTTTTTGTTTTGTTTTGTGGGATGTATACAACCTCTTCTAAGGAGTTCCTTTCAGCCTTCTATCTCCCCCTTCTCTGACTCCTTCTCTACTCTGTTGTCAAAAATATACTTCCAAAATATTTACTGTGTTATTAAGCCTTTCCACAGCACAGTAAAAATCTGCGGGCCTGGACTAAGTCATATTTGTCTTAGTATTCCCAGAGTCTGGCACAGGCCATCTTTCATAAAATTAGGATTATAAAATGATTGCCAATCTCACAGATATTGAGATATAGCAATCACATGTCTTACAACTAATAAAAAAGTATTAGACTCTCTGAAACTTTTGTTGAATAAATGAATAAAATACAGCTGATGTCGATAACGTTAGTTGTTCCTAAAATAAAATTCTCAGTATTTAATATCCTCTTAGACCATGTTGCTTATATAACTGAAATGTATATCCTCTTGGTTTTACATTGAATTATTGAGACTGATTGAAAGAATGCAAGTAGACATCTCTTTATTCAGAGAGAGATTCTTTGAAAAGTTTTCATCACCTGTTTCTCCTCTTTATATATGCAGAAATCAGAAGACTGGCCAATCTCTTCTATAATCTCAAGTTACCTGGAATACGTACCCTTTCAGAATTTAATTAACTCTAGTCTTCTTAGCAATAATAATAACAACAAATAACAATCACCATGTGAATGGCTATATGTAAAGCATATAGATTACCTCATTGAAGTTTTAGAACAACTTTGAAAAGGAGATATTGCTATTTGCCATTTTAAAATGAGAAAGTGATTCAAAATAATTAAATAATTTTAATGACCATCATGTGAATAGTAAACAGAAGAATCAAGGTTTTAAATTAATTATATCTGATTCCAAAGCACTTCTCAAATACCTTACAACGGCCCCCAGTGTCCTGCCTGATTTGGCTCCTGAGACCTCTCCTCCCATCTTGTTGTTAGGCCCTAGCTCCAACTTTATTGCATCCCTTGTAGTTTCTCACAAACGTCAGGCCACTCCCACACCTCAAAGCATGCGCATAACTCGTCACATTCTTCCCCTGGATATGTCTAACTCTCCCAGCTCTATTCAATTTGTCTTCTCCATGAAATCTATTCTGATAACACCATATAAAATTGCAACTGATCCCCACAGGTTATTCAGCTCCCTCCTCTACACTCACAATCTGCCTTTCCACGCTGGTTTCTCTTTCCATAATATTGATCATATTGTGATATAACATGTAATTTACTTAAATCTATTGTTTACTTTCCCCATAAGCAGGAAACTCCATGAGAGCAGAGGTGTTTGTCTATTTTGTTCAGGGAACTATCTGAAAAGCTTAGGCGAGTGCATGGAACATAGAAGGTGCTCAGGAAATATCTACTGAAAGAATGAATGAATCATTCCTCTATCTTAGCCTATACTTTAGTTCAAAATAGGTAACAAAGCACAAGCTGGAATCAAGACTGCCGGGAGAAATATCAATAACCTCAGATATGCAGATGACACCACACTTATGGCAGAAAGCGAAGAACTAAAGAGCCTCTTCATGAAAGTGAAAGAGGAGAGTGAAACGTTTGCTTAAAACTCAACATTCAGAAAACTAAGATCACGGCATCCAATCCCATCATTTCATGGCAAATAGATGGGTAAACAACGGAAACAGTGACAGACTTTATTTTCAGGGGCTCCAAACTCACTGCAGATGGTGACTGCAGCCATGAAATTCAAAGACACTTGCTCCTTGGAAGAAAAGTTATGACCAACCTAGATAGCATATTAAAAAGCAGAGACATTACTTTGCCAACAAAGGTCTGTCTAGTCAAAGCAATGGTTTTTCCAATAGTCATGTATGGATGTGAGAGCTGGACTCTAAAGAAAGCTGAGCACTGAAGATTTGATGCTTTTGAACTGTGGTGCTGGAGAAGACTCTTGAGAGTCCCTTGGACTGCAAGGAGATCCAACCAGTCCATCCTAAAGGAGATCAGTCCTGAATATTCATTGGAAGGACTGATGGGTGCTGAAGCTGAAACTCTAATACCTTGACCACCTGATGTGAAGAACTGACTCACTTGAAAAGACCCTGATGCTGGGAAAGATTGAAGGCAGGAGAAGGGGATGACAGAGGATGAGATGATTGGATGGCATCACCGATTCAATGGACACGAGTTTGAGTAAACTCCAGGGGTTGCTGATGGACAGGGAGGCCTGGCATGCTGCAATCCATGGGGTCACAAAGAGTCGGATACGACTGAGTGACTGAACTGAACTGAGGTAACAAATTTCACCCATCTTCTTCTCCTTCTTAGGTTAGAAGCATATTTTAAAAATTTGTTTAAATAATGTATATTCTACATGCATGATAAAAACTAGATACAAGAAAATAAAATTGGGGGTAAAAAAGTAACTATTAAGAACCTGTGGGATACACCTTAAATTGCCAAAAATGTCCTCTTTCTCTGCTGACGTGACTATTACGTCAAATTTCACCAGTTTAGCACCTCAAATCAGATCTCCCCACTTCTAACTCTGTCAGCATTGTTACACTCATTCTTTTCTATTTTATTAGAGTTGATTTACAATGTTGCACTAATTTTTGCTGTTCAGCAGTGATTCAGTTACACACACACATTTATATATATTCTTTGTTCACATTCTTTTCCATTATAGCTTATCCCAGGATACTGAGTACAGTTCCCCGTGCTGTACAGTAGGACTGTGCTATTTATCCATCCCCTCTATGTATAATAGCTTGCATCTGTTAGTGCAAACTCGCAGTCCTTCCCTTTCCCACTCCTTCCCCTTGGCAACCACAAATCTATTCTCTATGTTTGCACAGCTGTTTCTGTTTAATAGATAAGTTGATTTGTGTCATATTTTATTGATAGATTCTCCATTTAGGCATACACTGTATTCAATATTCTATCAAGTTTATTGGCTTTGTCTATGCCCATATATTACCTTAATATGCAAATTATCTTAATATGCAAATTATAAAACTGTAATTGAGTAGTAAATTTCCTGAAATCATGCTTACAATGATCATAATAAGGTCCACTGTTGACTGCAATATATGCTCACCACACTCTTAAGTGATTTGTAAGCATTACGATGCAATCCTCACAATAACCTTGTAAATTAGACGCTCGTTGCTGTTTTATTTTTAAAAGGAGAAAACTGCAGCATAGAAAGGTTAAGCAGTGTGCCCAAGCTCATAAAAAAGCTATCTACTCCACGGCGAGGCCAGGATTTCAAACCCAGATCTTGCCGAGTTAAATACAGGCCACTTCTGCCTTGCAGAGAGAGTGCTGAATCCCAGGAGAAGGAAATGAAGAGTACCGGCTCAGAATCATGTCAACAAGTGATCTCAATTCATCCAAGAATATAGTCCTTAATATAAAGTGATACCATCAAAAGTGTTCCTTAATTTATTCAAGAGTGTACCTATCACATAATAGAAAATATATAATCACAAGGGAAATCAACACTGGAGAGAAGAACGACATTAAGAAGTTTGGCAAGATGATAACTGAAAAAGATGATAATACTGTAAGGTTAGTAATCAAGAAATGATAATCCATTTTAACATTTCAAATTATATTGGATTATGTTTCAATAATGTTAGGGTGAAAATAATGACAAGGATTATAAATATATTTGCAGCATTTGCTGCTTTCTGTTTCTGACACTGATAGAAATATTCTTTCTTTACTAAAAGTCAAAGTACCACAAACACAAACAAGCTCTTTTATTTACCTTTGAAAAAATGCTTCTTGGCATTAAAAATATGTAAATAATAATGGTAATCATGCGTTACCATCTACTGAGGTAAATAGACTAAGTAATGTACCCAGCAGTTTATTTCTACAGAGTGGAGGTCCCAGGATTGGGATGTCCCTAGGGCTGTCCCTCTTAATTGATACATCCATCATAGGCACCTCCTAATATTTAAGAATGACACAGGGGGTTTAATAATACATGTCATATATCACACATGTCACTGAAAATCAGTAAGACTTGAGTGATGGTTATATGAGTATCATATAAAGTCATATTTATTGAGGGCTTAATGGGCACTGAAAACTACATTATGAGCTAAAGGGGAAGTAAGGAGAAAAGAAAATAAACACAACATTTTTTAGCACTCTCGAGAAAAGTTTAATTCAGCAAAACAATGAATTTTCCTGGGGTTAAAGAAAAAGGTAATCCTTTTCTGACAATGGATTGGTTATAGTTTACACCTTGTAATTTACAGAGTCTGTAATGACTTTCAATGTTTTAGAATAAGTTTCTTAAATCTGGGGTAAGATTTTATATCTAACATGATCAAGAACCATTTTGGAGCTTGTTATGTTTCATCATCAGTTACCTTTTTTTTTTTTTTTTTACTTTTTCAGGGGTGTTTGCAAAAGTATGCAACCCATCAGTTATTTTAATCTTCAGGTGAGCATGGCTAACACCATAGAATGGCCCTTTGCTCCTCTTCCTTTGCTGGTATTCGAGAAATATTCTAGAGATAGGACAGGGAAAGGCTACTTAGCAGTCGGCCCTACCCACTCTGCCAGCAGTGGTGAGAAAGCATCTGGCAAAGGCAGCAACAAGGGAATGGAGTGCCCCTCATTCTGCTGCAGCCCCTCCCCTGCCTTCTCTGGGCTGTGCTCCAGCATGCTATAGAGGCCCAGTTTTTTCTGGCCAAGAGAAGGTCTTTTTCCTTATCTCCCTTCTACCATTTCTACTCTTTAGTAGTGGCTCACAGAACTGGGACCATTATTATTTCAAAGGGCATGCTCTCCTTCAACACATGCAGTTTTAAATTGCTGCTGCTGCTGCTAAGTCGCTTCAGTCGTGTCCAACTCTGTGCGACCCCATAGACGGCAGCCCACCAGGCTCCCCTGTCCCAGGGATCCTCCAGGCAAGAACACTGGAGTGGGTTGCCATTTCCTTCTCCAATGCATGAAAGTGAAAAGTGAAAGGGAAGTCGCTCAAGTCGTGCCCAACTCTTAGCGACCCCATGGACTGCAGCCTACCAGGCTCCTCCGTCCACGGGGTTTTCCATGCAAGAGTACTGGAGTGGGTTGCCATTGCCTTCTCCAGTTTTTAGAGCCCATAATTTTTGCTATCAAGAGTGGGGAAGAATCTATGTTTCCTGGCAAAGCTTCACGTCACTTCCATTATGTAATAATTTCCTTATTTCCTATACAATTTAGAGGGAAAAAAAAGAAAAACCCAGATAATTCCATTCTCTGCATTCTGAGTACCTTGTATGTATCACTAGCCTAAATCTTATCATTGGAGTAGGTTTAACCTGACTGTCTCTAACGCTTGTGAGTCTTTTGGAACAGAATCAGATTTTAATATCTTTATATTCCTATGGCCCAGGACTCAGTCTGTGCTCAATATTTGCTTAAACAGATTAAAACAAAATGGAATTTAGTTAGAAATATGTGCAATCACGGTAACAGGAAGAGTATGCTTTTACAAACTTCTATGTTCATGACACTTAAGATAATTTGATGTAAAATATGCACCTGGCTTCCAGATGGTGCTAGTTGTGGAGAATCTGCCTGCCAATGCAGGAGACAAAGAGACCCAGGTTCGATCCCTGGGTCAGGAAGATCCCCTAGAGCTGGAAATGGCACCCCACTCCAGCATTCTTGCCTGGAAAATTGCACGGGCAGAGGAGTCTGCTGGGCTACATTCCACAGGGCCAGAAACAGTCGAACACGACTGAGTGACTGAGCAGAGTAGGCCCAAATCAGAACTTAAATCTATTTAACAGTATATTGCAAATGTGCAGCATGCGAAACACATGCTTTGAGTGTCTTCATTTCCTTTTTTCAAAAATGTTATCCATATAAATGGCAACAAAAAACACAATATTTTGGCTAAACCAAATATAGTGACCCTAGCAGTTTGAAAGGGACAAGGTCAGGTTTAGCTCCTAGGAGAAATCAAAGAGCCAGCTGGTATCTAGTCAAGGCTAGGTTCTCTTCCAACAACAAAGAGACAGCTCTACACATGGACATCACCAGATGGTCAATACCAAAATAAGATTGATTAAATTCTTTGCAGAAGATGGAGAAGCTCTATACAGTCAACAAAAACAAGACCTGGAGCTGACTGTGGCTCATATCATGAGACCTTATTTAAAAATTCAGACTTAAATTGAAGAAAGTAGGGAAAATCACTCAGGCCATTCAGGTATCATCTAAATCAAATCCCTTATGATTATATAGTAGAAGTGACAAACAGATTCAAAGGATTAGATCTGATAGACAGAGCGCCTAAAGAACTATGGAGGGAGGTTCATAACACTTTACAGGAGGCAGTGACCAAAACCCAGACCAAATTCCAAAGAAAAAGAAATTCAAGAAGGCAAAGTGTTTGGTACTTTGCCAACAAAGGTCCATATAATCAAAGCTATGGTTTTTCCAGTAGTCATGTATGGATGTGACAGCTGGACCATAAAGAAGGTTGAGCACCGAAGAACTGATGCTCTCACAATGTGGTGCTGGAGAAGACTCTTGAAAGTCCCCTGGATAGCAAGGAAATCAACCCAGAAGATTCACTGGAAGGACTGATGCTGAAGCTGAAGCTCCAATACTCTGGCCACCTGAGGCAAAGAGCTGACTCACTGGGAAAGACCCTGATGCTGAGAAAGATTGAGGGCAGGAGGAGAAGTGGGAGACACAGGGTAAGATGGTTGGATGGCATCACTGACTCAACGGACATGACTTTGAGCAAACTCTGGAATATAGTGAAGGACAAGGAAGCCTGGTATGGTGCAGTCCATGGGATTGCAAAGAGTCGGACACAACCTAGCAACTGAACAACAACAAAGGTTCTCAAGGTCAAGGCTGTCCTTACTGTGCCCTCTTGAGCACAGAAGCCCCACAGCCATGCTCTGCTCAGTTGACTGACTTCCTTGACTTGGCCCACTAACAGTGTGCTCTTTCATGCCTGCTCTGCCTGTCCAGTTGTGTATCTTCCCTTTGCAAGTACATCCATGGACGTTTTAGATCCATACCACTACTGTCTGACCACTCCACTAGCCCCTAAGAACCAACCTGCAATTCTTATTGGCAAGGAGACAAAATCTCTATAGACAACCTAATTGTAGGTAAGGAATACATTTATTAATATACCTTCAAGACTTTATCATCAGGTACTCCTTTATATACCATCAGGAGAAGTCCAACCTGACAGATAAACTCCAAGGCCTAAGCATACTTAAAGAAAAAGTAGACTTTCTGAACTTTATATTAGTCTTCAGAATTTTCAAATTAGTTGTTGTGAAAAACACAATAATTAAATGAAATACCCAAATTATTTTAAAGTGACACAAACATCACCGTGATATTTACCTGACTTGTCTGAGAAATACGACGAGTACGGTTATAAAGGGCCATGCTGTCTCCCTCTCGGGTCCTTTCAATTCTCCATCCCCAAGCCAGCATAGTTTTTAAAGATTCTTTGATTGGCCAGCGATAAATTTCTTTTTCCTAGAAAAAAAAAAAAAAGGATAGCATATTACGAACCTAAATAAAAGTTTAAAATATTGAATGCTTTGTTCTGAAATATTCTATCTTCACCTAAACATTTTTGATTAGCACTGTTTATTTAAAAATTAAAAAGGAAAGTAAAAATTCTGAAGAGCAGAGTGTGAGTTGAAATCTAGTTTGACTAATGCTGCTAAGAGGGATCCTGGCTTACTATAGCATGAGGTTAATTTTCTTTAGTTTCCCTAGAAAGCAGCAACACTATCAGGAAAAAGTTCCAGATTATATGACATGTGCTTGATGGCTTTTCTACAATCTGAATAAACAGAGAAGTGACTTATTCTATAAGCAGAGAGCCAGAAAATCCTTTACAGTTCATTTGTCAAGATACTGCTTTTCCCCCAAAAGAAGTAAAGCACATGAAAACATAAATAATAAAAATATTAAAATATATTACTTCATTATAACAACAAAAGACTCTTTAGATTGATAAGAATATTTTCTAAAGTTCTTAAAAATATGAGGCATAAAATTTTTTTAAAATACAGAAAAATATTAAATAGAAAGGAGAATAACCAGTTAAATACTAACAGAAAATGGGATTATGAAGAAGACGACAAAAAAATGTAAAAAGGAGACCTTTGAGAAAGGGTAAAAATAGCATGCATAAAGACAACATTTTAATAAGAAATTTACATAGCAAAAACTTCCACCCCAAAATTAAAGCTACATAAACTTAAAAAAAAGTCACCTTTTCAGATAATAGTTTATATGGCTTCATTAATGGTTGAACTTTAGATGAGTCTGAATATATTTCTCCATAAATCCATCCATTTGCCAACTAAAAAAAATCAAAATGGTTTTACATGCATTAATTTCAGAGTGTAGGTGTGCATGTGTTTAAGTATGTACTCGATAAATCTAAAATCAACCAAGATAAGCATTAAGGTTTGAACTTTTATCCAGTATAAGTCAATATAAAGATTTTCATCCTAGTCAATATTATTCTGAGTAATCACCCGGAACAATTTTTTGTTTGTTTGTTTCTCAGACCAATTTTGTTTGTTTGTTTTCCCGCAGCCTCTACAGGGAAAGTGGTGAGTCATAACAACTGCACCACCAGGGAATTTCCTGGAACACATTTTTTTTATACAGAGATGAATAGCATCCAGCCTTCCTTAGACAGATCTGTAATTATATCAATCGCCCTCCCCTAGGAGGAAGCTACAGGCTGCACAGCCAATGTGATATTCATTTTAGCTCATCCTGTTTAACTAAGGACCTAACCTGTGACATGTGTATGTGAGACACTCAGTTTAATCTGAAGTAGCTGTTTAATTTGGAAGCCTCCCTAAATAGTGCTATTTGTTTTGCTATTCCTATGTTCAATGACCTATCAACACATTTGTCCCACATGCTTTTGCCCATATAATTTGGCACACTTCACTGTTTCCCTGTATGTCTATGGAATCTGAGTAACTAAGCTGAAACAGCTCAGGACTGCTTTCCTGTAAACTTCCTCTCCATCACCACCCCCCAACAGCTTAGTACCTTTAAATAGGGCAGATACTTTACTCTTACTGACTTACCTACTACCATGGTTAAATTACTGAACAAAGATAAGTCACATGCTTAACAAAACAAAAATGGGGTTTCTGCACATGAATTCCCAATCATGGAACTCATGTACACCACATGGCGGATTCATGTCAATGTATGGCAAAACCAATACAGTATTGTAAAGTAAAATAAAGTAAAAATAAAAATTAAAAAAAAACAAAAAACAGAAAAACAAAAATGGGGTTTCTTAGAGGAAGGAAGGGACTGGTTGGCCAGGGCAAGGATTGAAACTGGGTAATACTGAATTGCCACATAACACAAGCATCTTTTGGAACCACTGCTGTTTGATTTTCCCTTCAGCAAAGCAGTATATCCTCATTTTAGATTCCTGCATCATCTCAACTTAATTTCTCTGACAAACCTATTTTAACCATCTTCTCTCAAGTTTTACTAGGCTCAACTGAAATGTGACAACTGTGCATGATATTTCCTCCCAAAAAAATATCATAAAAGTACGTAGGACTTATGTCACACATTGGACTACTTAGTTAACTCATTCGAGTTGCTCCTTGTTTATCAACAACACAAATAAAACATGCCATCTTGCCCTGTAAGGGAACTGAAGATCTACTTAGTGATAAGAGATGCAACTGAAGACTAGAAGATGCAAATAATTACTAAATTCTGATTAAAAATTTTCAAGATCTTTTTGTAATGTAAAATTACACATAAAACGTAAAGTTTTCTTAAAAGATTTCTGGATGCAGAGTCACTATGTCTTACTGAATTTGTCTTCCCGAGTTTATTTTGGTGTATGATGTTAGGAGTGTTCTAATATTATTCGTTTACATGTAGCTGTCCAGTTTTCCCAGCACCATTTATTGAAAAGGCTGTCTTTGCCCCACTGTATTCTTGCCTCTATTGCCAAAAATAAGGTACCCATAGCTGCATGGACTTCTGGGCTTTCTATCTTGTTCCACTGGTTTATATTTCTGGTTTTGTGCCAGTACCATATTGTCTTGATGACTGTAGCTTTGTAGTATAATCGGAAATCAGGAAGGTTGATTTTTCTAGCTCCATTCTTCTTTCTCAACACTGCTTTGGCTATTGGGGTATTTTGTGTTTCCATATGAATTCTGAAATTTTTTGTTCTAGTTCTGTGAAAAATACCATTGGTAATTTGACAGGGATTGCATTGACTCTGTAGAGTGCATTTGGTAGTATAGTCATTTTCACAGCATTTATTCTTCCTATCCAGGAACATGGAATATCTCTCCATCTGTTTATGTCATCTTTGATTTCTTTTATTATACTTTTCTGTGTACAGTTCTTTTGTCTCCTTACATAAGTTTATTCCTAGATATTTAATTCTTTTTGTTGCAATGGTGAATGGGATTTACTCCTTAATTTTTCCTTCTGATTTTTCACTGTTAGTATATAGAAATGCAAGTCATTTCTGTGTATTCATTCTGCAACTTTGCTAAATTCACTGATTAGCTCTAGTAATTTTTTGATACTATCTTTAGAATTTTCTTCTTCTCTTGGCTTCCCTGGTGGCTCAGATGGTAAAGTGTCTGTCTACAATGCGGGAGACCTGGGTTCGATCCCTGGCTTGAGAAGATCCTCTGGAAAAGGAAATGGCAACCCACTCTAGTACTCTTGCCTGGAGAATCCCATGGATGGAGGAGTGTGGTAGGCTATAGTCCATGGGGTTGCAAAAAGTCAGACATGACTGAGCTACTTCACTTTCTTTAGAGTTTTCTATGTACAGAATCATGTCATCTGCAAACAGTGAGAGCTTTACTTCTTTTCTGATCTAGATTCCTTTCATTTTTCTTGACTTCCAGACCTATTTTGCATAATAGTGGTGAAAGTGGACACCCTTGATCTTAGGGGAAATGCTTTCAGTTTTTCACCATTGAGAATAATGTTTGCCGTAGGCTTATCATACATGGCCTTTACTATGTTGAGGTAGGTTCCTTCTATGCCCATTTTTTGAAGTTTTCATTATACATGGGTGCTGAATTTTGTCAAAGGCTTTTTTTCTGCATCTATTGAGATTATCATATGGTTTTTATCTTCAATTTGTCAATATGGTGTATCACACTGACCGATTTGCATATATTGAAGAATCTCTGCATCCCTGGAATAAACCCAACTTGATCGTGGTGTATGAGCTTTTTGATGTGTTGCTGAATTCTGTTTGCAAAAATTTTGTTGAGGATTTTTGCATCTATGTTCATCAGTGATACTGATAGTTTTCTTTTTTTGTGTTGTCTTTGTCTGGCTTTGGTTATCAGAGTGATGGTGGCCTTGTAGAATGAGTTTGGAAGTGTTCCTTCCCCTATAATTTTTTGAAAGAGTTTTAGAAGAATAAGCATTAGCTTATAGAATTAGCTTATTATTCTCTACATGTTTGATAGAATTATCCTGTGAAGCCATCCGGTCCCGGGCTTTTGCTCTTTGGGAGATTGTTGATCACAGCTTCCATTTCAGTGCTTATAATTGGGTTGTTCATAATTTCGATTTCTTCTTGGTTCAGTCCTGGAAGACTGACCATTCCTAAGAATCTATCCATTTCTTCCAGGTTACCCATTTTATTGCCATATAGTTGTTCATAATAGTCTCTTAAAATCCTTTATATTTCTACACTGTCTGTTATAACCTCTCCTTTTTCATTTCTAATTTTGTTGATCTTATTTCTTCTCTCTTCTTTTCTTGTTGAGTCTGGATAAGGCTTCTTCTTTGGTTCTTCTCAAAGAACCAGCTTTTAGTTTTATTAATCTTCAGTATACTTTAATTTCTTTTCCATTTATTTCTGCCCTGATCTTTATGATTTCTTTCCTTCTACTAATTTTGGGGGCTTTTTTGTTCTTATTTTCCCAGTTGTTTTAGGCGTAAAGTTAGGTTGTCTATTTGAAGCTTTTCTTATTTCTTGAGGTAGGATTGTACTGCTATAAACCTCCCTCTTAGAACTGCTTTTGCAGAATCCCATAGGTTTTGAGTTGTGTTTTCATTGTCATTTGTTTCTAGAAATTTTTTTATTTCCCCTTTGATTTCCTCAGTAACCTGTTGGTTATTTAGAAACATGCTGTTTGTGTCTCTTACAAGTTTTTTTCTTATAATTTGTAACTAGTCTCACAGTGTTTTGGTTGGAGATGATGCTTGATACAACTTCAATCTTCTTAAATTTACTGAGGTTTGATTTCTGGCCCAAGATGTGGTTAATCCTGGAGAATGTTCTATGTGCACTTGAGAAGAAGGTGTATTCTTCTGCATTTGGATGGAATGTCCTGAAGATATCACTGAGATCCATCTCATCTAATGTATCACTTAAGACTTGTGTTTCCTTGTTAATTTTCTGTTTTGATGCTCTATCCATTGGTGTGAGTGGGGTGTTAATGTCTCCTACTGTTATTGTGTTAATCTCAATTTCTCCTTTTACATCTGTTAGTATTTGCCTTATGTATTGAGGTGCTCCTATGTTGGGTTCATAAATATTTACAATTATTATGTCTTCCTCTTGGATTGATCCCTTGATCATTATGTAGTGTCCTTCCTTATCTCTTGTAATCGTCTTTATTTTAAGGTCTATTTTGTCTGATATGAGGATTGCTACTCCAGCTTTCTTTTGCTTCCCATTTGCAGGAAATATATTTTTCCATCCTCTCACTTTCAGCCTACATGTGTCTTTAGGTCTGAAGTGGGTTTCTTGTAGACAGCATATATTTATATG
Organism: Ovis canadensis; assembly: GCF_042477335.2. Classification (NCBI taxonomy): domain Eukaryota; kingdom Metazoa; phylum Chordata; class Mammalia; order Artiodactyla; family Bovidae; genus Ovis; species Ovis canadensis. The sequence continues at coordinate 28,023,882 of NC_091269.1, read as the reverse complement.
GGTCTTGATTTTGTATCCATTCAGCTAGCCTGTGTCTTTTGGTTGGAGCATTTAGTCCATTTACATTTAAAGTAATTATTGATATACATGTCCCTATTGGCATTTTCTTAATTGTTTGGGTGATTTTGTAGATCTTTTTTTCTTCTCTTGTATTTCTTGACTATATAAGTCCCTCTAACATTTGTTGTAAAGCTGGTTTGCTGGTACTGAATTCTCTTAGCTTTTGCTTGTCTGAAAAGCTTTTTATTCCTGCATCAATTCTGAATGAGATCCTTGCCAGGTACAGTAATCTTGGCTGTAGATTTTTCCCTTTCCATACTTTTAATACTTCCTGCCATTCCCTACTGGCCTACAGAGTTTCTGCTGAAAGATCAGTTGTTAAGAGTATGGGGTTTCCCTTGTATGTTACTTGTTGCTTCTCCCTTGCTGCTTTTAATATTCTTTCTTTGCATTTAGTCTGTTAGTTTGATTAGATTGTATGTCTCTTGGCATGTTTCTCCTTGTGTTTATCCTGTATGGGACTCTTTGTGCCTCTTGGACTTGATTTGACTGTTTGCTTTTCCATGTTGGGGATATTTTCAACTATAATCTCTTCAAAAATTTTCTCATACCCTTTCTTTTTCTCTTCATCTTTTGTGACCCCTATAATTGGTGTGTTTGATATTGTTTGATATTGTCCCAGAGGTTTCTGAGACTGTCCTCAGTTCTTTTCATTCTTTCTACTTTATTTTGCTATTCAGAAGCTATTTTCACCATTTGATCTTCCAGCTCACTGATTTGTTCTTCTGCCTCAGATATTCTGCTACTGATTCCTTCCAGAGTATTTTTAATTTCAGTAATTGTGTTGTTTGTCTCTATGTTTATTTTTTAATTCTTCCGGGTCTTTGTTAATTGATTTTTGCATTTTCTCCATTTTGTTTTTGAGGGTTTTTTAAAATCATTTTTACTATCATTATTCTGAATTCTTTTTCAGGTAGTTTGCCTATTTCCTCTTCATTTATTTCGACTTCAGTGTTTCTAGTTTGTTCCTTCATTTGTATAATATTTCTCTGACTTTTCATTATTTCTTTTAACTTATTGTGTTTGAGGTCTCCTTTTCCCAGGCTTCAAGGTTGAATTCTTTCTTCCTTTTTGTTTCTGCCCTTCTAATGTGGCTCCAAGGGTTTGTGTAAGCCACTTAGGGTGAGATTTGTGCTGATTTTTTGTTTGTTTGTTTTTCCTCTGATGGGCAAGGCTGAGTGAGGGGGTAATCCTGTCTGCTGATGACTGGGTTTACGTTTTGTTTGTTGTTTAGATGAGGGGTCCTACACAGGGTGCTAATAGTGGTTGGGTGATGCCAGGTCTTGTATTCAAGCGGGTTTCCTTTGTGTGAGTTTTCCCTATTTGATACTCCCTAGGGCTACTTCTGGAGAAGGCGATGGCACCCCACTCCGGTACTCTTGCCTGGAAAATGCCATGGATGGAGAAGCCTGGTGGGCTGCAGTCCATGGGGTCGCTGAGTCAGACACGACTGAGCGACTTCACTTTCACTTTTCACTTTCATGCACTGGAGAAGGAAATGGCAACCCACTCCAGTGTTCTTGCCTGGAGAATTCCAGGGATGGCAGAGCCTGGTAGGCTGCCGTCTGTGGGGTTGCACAGAGTCAGACACGACTGAAGTGACTTAGCAGCAGCAGGGCTACTTCTCCGGAGAAGGCAGTGGAAACCCACTCCAGTACTCTTGCCTGGAAAATCCCACGGGCAGAGGAGCCTGGTAGGCTGTAGTCCATGGGGTCACTATGAGTCGGGCATGACTGAGCGACTTCACTTTCACTTTTCACTTTCATGCACTGGAGAAGGAAATGGCAACCCACTCCAGTGTTCTTGCCTGGAGAATCCCAGTGATGGGGGAGCCCAGTGGGCTGCCGTCTATGGGGTCGCACAGAGTCGGACACGACTGAAGTGACTTAGCAGCAGCAGCAGCAGCAGTGCTACTTCTCTGGCAGTCGAGAGTCCTGGAGTCAGTGCTCCCACTCCAAAGGCTCAGGGCTTGATCTCGAGTTTGTGTGGGTCTATATATTCTTTTCCTCTGGTCAAGTACTCCTGTCTGCTCTCAGCTGGTGTTCTTTATGCGCTTCTGTGTTTGAAGGTGTATTCCTGATGTATCCGTGGAGAGACGTACTCCACATCCACCTACTCCTTCATCATCTTTTCTCCCTAACACTGTGCTTTTTATGAACACAAATATTCTTATTCATAGGTGTATCCTACGTACATCAGTGGTAGAGCTAAATATTATATTAACAAGTCATAAGTAAATGTTCTTTCCTAATCTAATGCTCTTACTTGAAAGCAGAAAATTGGCATAGTCAGAAATATGTGAGCCAGAATCAGTCCTTAGGCACATTCATTAATGATTTAGAATGTGATGTTCTGACTGTTACCTTATCCATTGACCACTTGTCATGTGCATGTTCTGCATATTTGTTAATGAAGTATTCCAACTTCTCAGGAATTGTAATGCTATGAGAAAAACAAAGAAAAGAGGTCTGATTTTCATAGGATTTTCAGGGAATCATTCATAATTTATTCCACAGCTTATGACTGTTCATATTTCATTCAATGCAAAACTGTTAAAAAATTGGTTTAACAAGGTATTACTTTTCCGTATGGTAGAAATAGTATGAGAAAAGTCAAGCGAATAAGGTTCTATCTGTTCATCTTATATTTATTCATACTTTATATCTTAATATAAGTTATACACAATAAAAATTTTACATAGTATGAGAAAAATAATTTAAATGTATGCAAGAAAAGGACAATAGATTGCACCAATTTTTTTTTAATTTGAATAAAGATATAGTTAGATAACGAGCTTAAAGACATACTTTACTCTCACATTGGTTCTTTGAAGTTATTCTTTTTTGATTTTAATCTCTTCTGCAACAACTATAAATGGGTAAAAGTCTGCTGAAATCTGATCTGTTACATTTTTTAAATGTACTAAAATTAATTTTAAGTTAATTGAATACAACCAGTGATGTGTTAATGAGTTTAAATAATAATGATCGATATATAAATTCTAAAATATGAACTATCTTCAGTTCAGTTCAGTCGCTCAGTCGTGTCCAGGGAAAAGTATTTAATCAATTCATGCTTTATGATTTTGATAACATTTCTTCTTGAGTTCATTCATGTTTAAATAAATATTTAATCTCTCAAACAGACATGAAGTCCATGCAGTTGGTAACCAAGTCTGATGGTAAATGAAAGACTTGGTACTACCACATATATCTATTAATGAAAAACTAAGTATGTACATAATTCCATTCACTGATGAAAATAACTTATTAATGCAGTTAACTTTGAGAATAGAATTATAAGTAAAACCTGATATAATGAGGTTTATGGTTCTTTTCTCGTATGTTATTAGTTAGTAATTGGAACTTTATGACACACACATATTTAAAAAACAGTATGTAAAAATCATAGAGATGTAGACACTATTGATATCACTATGCAAACCTAATCTGTTACCCCCAAAGGGGTAAACTGAGGTAAATTAATATACATGCTCAGCATTTACTCATTAATTGGACTCAGTTAATCAACATCAAAGCCATGACACAGTTCTGATGTTATTTGAAAATTCTGGATTACATTGTACATTAGCAAACCACAAACTTACCCATGTAGGAATGTGAACATGTGACATTTTGGTCTACTTACTTTAGAAGAGATACAAAGGATCAATCAATCACATAAGCCAAATACTGGGGGGTAGAGTCTTTTCTCACAGGACTGTCATCAAATACCAAACATGCAAATTTAAGGCATTATCAAACTAACGGCATACCACTTGGGTCAAAATTTTGATCTGGTTATGGAAGCTAAACCAGCTGGGGGGACACAAGAGGCCTGAAAGTTGAACACCCAAGCAAATTCAGATGCTGTGGATGATAACTACCAAGTGACTACCTTGCTAATACTGATCTTGCTGAGTGACTACAGAATGGATAAGACAATGTGGCATGAAGAGCAGCCTCTTTGCAAGTGGAAAACCATGATTCTATTTAAAGATGGTAACAAAAACAAAAGTGCTGAGACCTCAAACACCTAACATACTCAAATACCTGATCTGCAGAACAATTTATGCAACCAGGTCCATGGAAGAACTTTCATGTTAGGTAACATTGTATCTGTAGTTGAGACTGTCACTCTGCACCCTCACTGCATGCTAAATTTTGCAGAGCTATTCTCATTTGATATTCCCTTCACTCTCATGCTGTACTTTATGAGGCTGAACACTGACTGCTAACCCCAGGCCTGGCTGAGATGTAGTGATGATGGAGTGATGCCCCACTGCTTGTAGAAATAGCCTTGCCTGCATGCTGGAAGCATCCCAGTCAAAGACCCTACACAGAGGTTGACTGCAATTACTGATTTAACATTTAGGGTAGAACTTCAACTAAAAAGATAACTGATATCCTTTCTTGATTCTCATGATTATAGATATAACCATGTGGTTACATACAGAGAATCCTGGTGATGTTAAGAGTATATCTCGTAGAAGGTACATCTTATCTATTTCTGGTATTCATGTAACCATTATTATTACTACTATCATTTCATCACGTAAAGGGACCCCTATTAAAAGGATACCAATTCAAAGGGGGCATGGATGAGAGAAAGTTCACTTTAGTACCTTATTCAATTTCAGACTTCACACATCATTTACAATAAAAATCTGCTGCAATAGAAAGAGTCCATACTTTGAGGTATCAACAGGTTGTGGATTAAAGTTCCCTTCAGAATCCATTGATGACTGTTTTTCCATCATACTGACATAATTTGACTCCATGTAGTCTGGAGGCAAAGCTCCCGCAACTGCACTCAGGCAAGGCAGTGCCAGTTTGAAAAGTTCTTGTTCATATTTCTGGGAAGAAATGGAGGACCAAAGAAATAAATATCCCATTACAACGTAGCAAAAGCGATCAACATGAGCACTGTAACTGATAGGATGTTGTAGGAGAAAATCTGAATTACCTTCAGCTAACTCAGTCCCCCCAAAGATTCTTTTTCTAGAAAATGGAAAATAAGGCCTTAAATCCCACCAAACATAAGAGAAACTAAAGCTTTTTACTGAAGTTGTATCATAAAACGAATAAAATATTTGTTTCTCTAAAAGTTTGTTTTCCAATATGTGAAGTGAGGTGAACTTGAATATTCAAAGTGTACAATATGCTTTCACAACATAAAAATGATTTCAGTCGAGGACTATATTAATTATAGTTTATTACAGCTAGTTATAGATTATTGTTGTACCACACTATAAAGATTATATATAAAAAAACACCCAAAGGATAACACCCAGAGAGTAAGAAATTTTAATTTTATACCTTGTATTTCAAAGTATAAAAAAAATTCTGAACAGAGAAAGAACTTTTACAGGAAAAATGCATAACCAAAACCTCCAGGGAAAGTATATTAGTTACATAGTTAAACTGTATTTACAGATTTTTTAAAAAATCAAAAATAATAATTATTTTAAAGTTATCTCAAAGTCTAACTTTTAAAGTTGCAAATTCTTCTAAAAATACGTTCTACATATTGTTTTAAAAGGACTCAGTTTCCCAAACACAATTCAACAAGAAAAAGCATTCAGATGTAGCTACCACATGTTATCACAGATAAACTTCCTTTATTATGTAGCAAACTTCTGTTATACTATTCCAGTCATCTGATAATGTCTGTCTGGGAATTCAAACTGATTTTGATCAACGATTTAAGCATGAGCAGAGCAAGCATGTTCTGATTTTCACTGAATACTATGCTTCAGTTTCCTGAAGAGTGTACAAAACCATTCACTGCAAATATGGCAAGTATTAGAGGATGTCATGCACATAAAGCGAGAGCGAATGCAGACACTTAAATCACCACAGCAGCAAAGTGTGAAAAGTCAATAGGCTACTGGAATATTATAACTTTATGAGCTTTAATATTTAACATTTTTACATTTGACAAGATTTCTTCAGGCTTTATAAGATTGGGGAGGTGACTGATGAGGGAGGGTTTGAGTCCAAATAAGTCCAAAAATACCAGAAACTAATCAATCCATATGAATCATTTGCTACAATGCTTAGCCATTTTCAAGTCAAACAGTGTTGTAATTACAAGAAGCATGTTACCATCATGATTATGAAAAGTCAATATAAATTGCATTCTCAACATTTGTTATAAAGAGAAAAAAACAAAACTATGTCAAGTCTTGATAAGTAAAGGCAGCATTTCACTATTCTTCTAGGAACACTTTCTTACCAAGAATCTATGGTTTTTCAATTATTTTATGATACAAAGAAATCCACAAAAGATTAAATTACCTTTTGAGACAGGGTAAATTACCTTTTGAGACAGGGCATCAAAGATGCCCCAGAACAGCTTTCTTGATAAATGAAGTTCTTCTTCTGAGGCAGCTCCAAAGTTGCCCCACCCTCCAGGCAGACAGTAATATTTCCAGCATCTTTCATAATGATTTGTCAGCAGCTAGGTAGGAAAACAATTATAAGAGCACTGAACTAAAGATACTTCAATGTTTGTTTTTTTTTTTTTTTTTGTTTTGTTTTTTCCATTTCCTCCCAATGGCATTCTAATGCCATGTAACAAGGCCAAGTGAAAGGAAACTACTCAATTCCATATGAATTCGTTTGGAAAATACTATTACCTTATATAGGATATTTCTTTAAGATTTAACACTGATTACACGATAAAGACCAAACACCCAATTTCACAAATTATCTCGAAAAGAATTCTTTAGGAGGTTATGGGCTATCTGTGTACTGAGATCTACTTTAGTTGCTATCATTTTCTTGTAATTTTATGACTTGTTATCTCCTGGAATCCATGCATTTAACAAAGTGATTGATGTCAGGGTGACCCAGAGGATACAGCACCTAAAATGTGCATTCTCAGGGGACAATAACTCTGGATATTTTTGCTTCTTCTCTGCCTATCCTTAATCATTACACTTTATGATTCCATTATTTAGTAACTCTTTGGATAATGTATTTGTGATTAATATACTAGGAAATAATCACAACTAATTGCCAAATTAATAAAATAATCTTTATAAAGCAACTATACATTTTGGACTCTTACCTATATCTAACAAGGAAATTAAACTGATAAGAGTTACTCTTATTAAAACTAACTGCATATCTTACTGTAGACATATTTTTTCTCGCTTAGTATCCTTCTCAGTTACAAGACACACAAACACACAATTTAGGAATCTCAAATGATGAAATATTGAGATCTAATTTGCTTGGAATAACATAGAACTATCTATAATACAAAAGAGTTTTATCACATAAAGTCATCCTGTATCTTTTTTCAGGTATCTTCTAGCTCATTCGTATCAAGAAAATTCTATGTGACATGCACTATCCCAGGTAAAACTGGGATTTTCAGCAAGGCAGAACTTACTTTACAAAATTCATTAATTTCCCTAGGTTTATTAAACCAAAATTAATTTTCATAGAGAAAGAGTGTTTTTGTTAAATACCTAGGTGTGTTTAGTGAAATGGCAGCTCAAAAAATAGAGGCTCATTTTTATCTCAAACCTCTTTGTATAGCACTTTTACTGTGTGGTCATGAGAAAAAAATATAATGCTTACCAGGTGGCAAAGCAGAGTGGTCACCTATAAAAAGTCCATTACAGGACAATGACCTCCATGCACAGACCATGCCACTAGACCATTTATTAGTCTACACCTAACATCTTAATCCTCAGTCTGGATTGGGATATTCAACGACAAGAAAATATTCCAAGTCAATAAGACAGAATGAGACTTGATCATTTCCTGTTCAGAATAACCAAGCTGGGGAGCAAATATGTCAAGGAATTTTCTATACTCTGTGGTAAACCAGAACTGCATATACATAAGGATTATTTTGAACCTTATGAGATGATATTTGGAAACTCATTTGATTACAGACTTAGAAAATGTTGTTTTTAAAGTCTATTCTTAACGCCTCGAGGTTGTTAATACTTTAGGCCAGGCCTATTACCATGTTTCCATGGTATATAAGAATATATTGGCTTAAGAATATATTGGCTCATCTTTTTCTTATGGCCTGTTTTCTTTCCACTGATTTCTATTTCCACTGACATACAGTAAACCAATCTTAGGATTTCTCTGGCCTTTTATTACTTGTTTATTTAGGTTGATGTACACACAAATACAACTTATATGTCCATTTCAATAACTGGAAGAAATTTTCCAGCATCCAATATTAAACATGATGAATTTAAGAAATGTACATATTGTAATAGGAAACAAAGTCAGAGTACCCAGTAATCAAATAACTACAAACATTTCCTGTACTTACCTTAAGAGGCATCTTTGCATGTTCATTTAATAATGGGACATCAAATACTAATCTTCTGAGTAAGTGTTGCATCATAGAAGGTCTCAATTGGCTGGTGGAACAAAGCTAATTTTAATCATGAATATCTAATAATGTTTAAACTAAGTAGATAATTCATTAAACCAGATTATACACCCCAAGAACCTATACCTACACTTCTCTTCAAATGATGTTAATTTTAGGTGTTCCTAATTCAAAGATTAACTGAGAGTTACGTAATTTCATAAAAGGTTATATTTCAAACTCATCTCTAGCTCCCTGATCTGAAAATCAACCTTCATTTGCTACAGCAGATGTCCTCTTCAGCCCCTTCTATTCTCTTTTCAATGAGTGGGAACGGTCTCAGTGAGTAGATCAGAAGCAGAAAGAGGAGGGAGTGGAGGAGCAAGAGGGAGAGAAAAAGACTAAGAAATTTTGCCAGAGGAGGAAGGGAAAGAAAACTAACACCCTGTTACCATTTATTATTCTGGTAATCCCGAGTGCTTCACCTCATTTAATATTTTGAAAAAATCAGTGAGACAGGTTTTGATTCCATTTCACAGAATTGTAGGGTCGGGGAACTAAGATTATGAACTAATCTGTAACCTCTCTCAGTCCCATCTGGCTCCTACACCCATACACTCATTCCATTGTGAGTGAAAACCCTTCCTTCACCAATGTTCTGGATAGACTGCAAGCTTTCACCTCCAAGAGCTCCTGTCTATTAGAAAGAAACCATTAACCTAGTTAGGGGTCTAAGAAACTGTCACTTGCACTTGTCAGAACTTCAAAAGAAGACACATGTTTCTGGTTTTCATAGTAAGACCCTTGATTTTCATCACTGTCAAACATAGGTCATACTTTCCTATTATTACTATATCACTAGATTTTTTTTTTTACCTTTAATAAGTCTCTTTTTTTTTCTTTTCTATTCTAGAAGAGGAGTTAAAACCATTACACACAGTTGAAAGGTTAATCCTACACTAACACAGAAAGGGATTCCCCACACAACAACCTCACCCGCCAACATCCAGAACAGCATCATCGGTCCAACACCATATTCAATGGCTAGATACCTATAGAGTCTTGGAGGAACACTCCTGAATTTGATCAGGAGCAAGAGTGCTCTGGTAAGATTCATAACTCGGTACATGACAATGACTAACATGAATTAATTTTTTGGTCCAAAATTGTTGCTAACATTCATAACAATTTGTCAAGGACCAAAGAGTAAATTCTCTCATTTAAAGAAACATGAAATCGATTTCACGGTCCACTTACCCACAAATAGAGAGTAAACACACTTCTATGGAATCCCGTTGAGCTTTGGTAAGCGAGCAGCCCTTAGAAAGCCTGTACACAGTGTGAAGTAATGAGTCAATGAGAGAAGCATGGTGCTCAGTGCCAGCAAAAAGAGGAGCACACCTTGTTAACAAGGGTAACACGGCTGTGCACAGGTAGCGATTGAGGGCCAGGGCCATGTCTGTAGCACTCAAAGCAGCCTGGAAGGGAATTGGAGAGGAGACTGTCATTTGCGTTGGTCAGGAGACAACTTTCAAAGGGATCATACATGTTGACACGTTATTTCATGATCCAGAAATTGACAAAAGTATGTAATATGGAAATGGATTCCTCTGTTACAGCTTTAACTGTGGTTCATATGCTTTTTATTTACCACTAAAAACAACAGATTTTCAATTGCTCATCAATAGATAAAAATGAATGAAATAATAATCTATCTCTTCAAAAAGCCACAGAAGTTCATGTTCCATAATAAAATATCAAGGGTAGGATGGGTGAAAGAGGATGATGCTAATGATATCAAAGAGTGGGAGAGTCCCCCTGTACTAGGAGAGGCAAAAGAAAGGAGTTTATTCTCACAGTAAATTTCAAACACTTTATACTCATGTCGTATTTATACTCATCGTATTTATACACATGTCGATCAGAATCAACAATCAAAGGTTGATTGTCTTACCATGTTATCATCTATAATACTTGGGTTCAGAAATTCACATGAACACAAGCAAAAAAGAAAAAAGAATTCAGTTTCGTTTTTCTGATTCTCCTCTCACGGTTTTCACGTGGGAGCTATTGCCAACTCAGGATCTGATTTCCTCTGATATCAACAAGAAATATAATTGAGAATAAAACAAGGTATTATTACAACTACTAGACTAACATTTAGCATTCCAGCTTATTTTTAAGATGTTTCAAATAGTAGAACATTTACACTGATGGTGGCAGGTTCCTGACATGGGCTACTGATCTCACAAAATAGATTTTAATCTATATGTACATTAAAAAATGAATACACCAGGGTGATACTGTAGTTGGAAAGACTTAACAATGCTCACTAGACCTTTCTAATGCTTTAATGGCTTTTACTGAGATGCACAACTATTTATGTCGACTTAGAAGTTGAACAGGAACCACGGTGACCTCCCTAATTAGGGTTATATAAACTTCTTACTGTCTTCCATTGCAGGGATCAGAATTCTTACTGTACTCTTCAGGTTGTCCATTTTTCTCCACTATTCAGTAAATTCCTTGAGGATGTAGTTTATTTTATTTTCTATTTACTCTCTGCTACCCTAAAAAGTTGGCACTCGATAACCATGTGGGGGCAATGAAGGAATGAATGACCATATCTGTGAAAGAATATCAGACAGCAGAGACTGCAGGGTTAAAGTTGCAGAAGCCATTGTTCAAATCATTACCGTGTCTAAAGAAGCAGCAGCCCGGAGATCTGGCAGAAAGCCAACCTCGAGAAGATGGAGGAGGAAATCCTGAACCTCAATTCCATAGACCCTGTCAAGGAACAAAACCATGGCTGCCTTGTGATCTGGGCAAAACCCTGCAGACATGTCAGGCTCCACCACATTCCCATCTGAAAGAGAGAAGGTGATACACTGTTGTTAATGGCCACGCCATCCGTGAAAATTGATTACAAATGGCTACTTTCCAGCCTGTTCATGTTGTAAATAAACCTATCAGTTGAATGGTTTTCTGTTCTTCTAATTTATTCAAGCAAGAGTAGCAGATATGGCAGTGCACTGTAAACCCAAGGTCATTTAAATGCTATTTTAGCATCCATTTGTTAATTGTATATGTGATTAGGACAGAGTATGATGCCAGATTCTGAGAAGGAAACAAATGGCATCCATAATCCAAATTATAAAACTCGGGGTAAACATCCTAAAAGCTAATATGTAAAGGAAGGTTTGCAGTCTTTTCAAAGCAAGAGCCTCTTTAAAACATTGGTAAGACTCAGGTACTCTATGTGATAATCATGGTACATTTACATCATTTACATATATATGGCTTAAAGAATTATAAAACAATGAACAAAGCTCTATGAACCAGTTTGGCTTTCCAATGAAATACGTTTCATAATAATAGCATTTAATAACATCTAAAACATATTTGAGAGCCATACTATTTTCTCTATCAACAGTCAACACGTGATGCCTATATAGTGGAGTGAATTCCTTAGTATAACTCCATAGATTCATAGATGGGATCACTGAAATGAAGAATTAGGGAATTATGTGCCAATTTAAAACACTGGAGAACAAACTTGTTTTCTGTTTGACGATGGGATAAATATGTCAAATTGCTGCTGAAATACACTGTAAGAGTCCACAAATTCTATCACAGAATTTGTAACACTGATGCAAATGTTGAAAAAAAGCAGGCCCCTGAGAAAGATAACACATGACCATACCAACCTGAAATAACAAAGTCACATTTGTTTTCATTCATACTCAGTGACTGAATCTGATCATAAAAATGAACAAAAGGTGTTTTAAAGAAACTTGGATTGAAGGCTAATACCAAATTATTTCCAGCCCTTACAACAATACCTTCCTTCCTATAATTGTTAATACAGTAATAACAACTCTTGACATTTGTGGTGTTGTCAATTACTGTTAGGAATGTTCCAGACCCAATCTCATAAAATGTTCACAAGAGCAGTATGAAGGCGGTATTATTATCTTCCTTTCAGTTTAGTTCAGTTCAGTTGATCAGTCGTGTCCGACTCTTTGCGACCCCATGAATCGCAGCACTCCAGGCCTCCCTGTCCATCACCAACTCCCGGAGTTCACTCAGACTCAGGTCCATAGAGTCAGTGATGCCATCCAGCCATCTCATCCTCTGTTGTCCCCTTCTCCTCCTGCCCCCAATCCCTCCCAGCATCACAGCCTTTTCCAATCAGTCAACTCTTCGTATGAGGTGGCCAAAGTACTGGAGTTTCAGCTTTAGCATCATTCCTTCCAAAGAAATCCCAGGGCTGATCTCCTTCAGAATGGACTGGTTGGATCTCCTTGCAGTCCAAGGGACTCTCAAGATTCTTCTCCAACACCACAGTTCAAAAGCATCAATTCTTCGGCACTCAGCCTTCTACACAGTCCAACTCTCACATCCATACATGACCACTGGAAAAACCATAGCCTTGACTAGACAGACCTTAGTCAGCAAAGTAATGTCTCTGCTTTTGAATATGCTATCTAGATTGGTCATAACTTTTCTTCCAAGGAGTAAGCGTCTTTTAATTGATGGCTGCAGTCACCATCTGCAGTGACTTTGGAGCCCCCCAAAATAAAGTCTGACACTGTTTCCCCATCTATTTCCCATGAACTGATGGGACCGGATGCCATGATCTTCGTTTTCTGAATGTTGAGCTTTAAGCCAACTTTTTCACTCTCCACTTTCAATTTCATTAAGAGGCTTTTTAGTTCCTCTTCACTTTCTGCCATAAAGGTGGTGTCATCTGCATATCTGAGGTGATTGATATTTCTCCTGGCAATCTTGATTCCAGCTTGTGCTTCTTCCAGCACAGCGTTTCTCATGATGTACTCTGCATATAAGTTAAATAAGCAGGGGGACAATATACAGCCTTGACATACTCCTTTTCCTATTTGGAACCAGTCTGTTGTTCCATGTCCAGTTCTAACTGTTGCTTCCTGACCTGCATATAGGTTTTTCAAGAAGCAGGTCAGGTTGTCTGGTATTCCCATCTCTTTCAGAATTTTCCACAGTTTATTGTGATCCACACAGTCAAAGGCTTTGGCATGGTCAATAAAGCAAAAATAGATGTTTTTCTAGAACTCTCTTGCTTTTTTGATGATCCAGCACATGTTGGCAATTTGATCTCTGGTTCCTCTGCCTTTTCTAAAACCAGCTTGAACATCTGGAAGTTCACGGTTCACGTATTGCTGAAGCCTGGCTTGGAGAATTTTGAGCATTACTTTACTAGTGTGTGAGATGAGTGCAATTGTGCGGTAGTTTGAGCACTCTTTGGCATTGCCTTTCTTTGGGATTGGAATGAAAACTGACCTTTTCCAGTCCTGTGGCCACTGCTGAGCTTTCCAAATGTGCTGGCATATTGAGTGCTGCACTTTCACAGCATCATCTTTGAGGATTTGAAATAGCTCAACTGGAATTCTATCACCTACACCAGCTTTGCTCATAGTGATGCTTTCTAAGGCCCACTTGACTTCACATTCCAGGATGTCTGGCTCTAGGTGAGTGATCACACCATCATGATTATCTGGGTCATGAAGATCTTTTTTGCACAGTTCTTCTGTGTATTCTTGCCACCTCTTCTTAATATCTTCTGCTTCTATTAGGTCCATACCATTTCTGTCCTTTATCGAGCCCATCTTTGCATGAAATGTTCCCTTGGTATCTCTAGTTTTCTTGAAGAGATCTCTAGTCTTCTCCATTCTGTTGTTTTCCTCTATTTCTTTGCATTGATCACTGAGGAAGGCTTTCCTATCTCTTCTTGTTATTCTTTGGAACTCTGCATTCAGATGCTTATATCTTTCCTTTTCTCCTTTGCGTTTCACTTTTCTTCTTTTCACAGCTATTTGTAAGGCCTCCCCAGACAGCCATTTTGCTTTTTTGCATTTCTTTTCCATGGGGATGGTCTTGATCCCTGTCTCCTGTACAATGTCATGAACCTTAGTCCATAGTCCATCTAATCCAATTTTCAGTCTAAAATTCATCAGTTCTGTTCAGTTCAGTCACTTAGTCATATCCAACTCTTTGCGACCCCATGAATCGCAGCATGCCAGGCATCCCTGTCCATCACCAACTCCCAGAGTTTACTCAAACCCGTGTCCATTGAGTCGGTGATACCATCCAGCCATCTCATCCTCTGTCATCCCCTTCTTCTCCTGCCTTCAATCTTTCCCAGCATCAGGGTCTTTCCCAGTGAGTCTGTTCCTCCCAACAGGTGGCCAAAGTATTGGAGTTTCATCTTCAACATCAGTCCTTCCAGTGAGTATCTAGGACTGATTTCCTTTAGGATGGACTGGTTGGCTATAAAAGCAATATATAAATGGACTTCTCTGGTGGTCTAGTAGTTATGAATCTGCCTTGCAACACAGTGGACGTGGGTTCAATTCCTGGTCCAGGAACTAGGATCGCACATGCAGTGGAGCAACTAAGCCTGCACATCACAACTATTGAGCCCATGTGTCACAACTAGACAGTCCCTGCATCGCAATGAAAGATCCCACACGACGCAACAGCGACCAGGCACCCTGCAACTGAGACCTGACCCAGGCAAATAAACAAATAAACACTTTTTTTAAATGACATATGTAACGATAACTGATAAAGTCTTTAAAACTGAACAAAACTTCAATTGGAATAAGGGAAAATAAAGTATAATTTGGATCTAACATATCTTTTAGGTGCCTTCAGTAACTGCTTATATCTTCTTATATTAGGCAGAGTGAATTATAATATCAACAGGGAATTAGGCCTTTGGCCCAGACCATGTGCCATTTGTGCTGTGGTCTGGGGCATGACAGAGGCTCAGTGTGAGGGAGGACTGGGCCCTTATTACCATCCCCTCACTCCATCCCTCCTGGGCTGCCCCCTCCCATCCTCTCCTTAGACCCGGGCAGGGGCATGAGGAGCCATAGTTTCTCGGTATTTATATTCAGAGTCTGTTGATTTTATTTTGTATGCTTTTGAATTAATGTTGTAAACTAATCATGCTGCTGCTGCTGCTGCTGCGAAGCTGCTTCAGTCGTGTCCGACTCTGTACGACCCCATAGATGGCAGCCCACCAGGCTCCCCCGTCCCTGGGATTCTCCAGGCAAGAACACTGGAGTGGGTTGCCATTTCCTTCTCTAATGCATGAAAGTGAAAAGTGAAAGTGAAGTCGCTCAGTCTTGCCCGATTCTTAGCAACCCCAGACGGCAGCCTGCTAGGCTCCTCTGCCCATGGGATTTTCCAGGCAAGGATACTGAAGTAGGGTGCCATTGCCTAAGCAGCTTCTAAACCAAAAATGGCATGTTGTAAAAAAAAAATAATAAATGTTGGGTCAAAATAGGGAAAATGAAATCTTTTTAAAATATGTTCTCCTTAGTCTTAAAAAGACTACTTCTTTGAACACACTGGGGATTTTTAAATCCCTAAGTCAAAAGCTATGACCATTGTTTTAGGGGGAAAAAAAAAAAAGCATTATGAGAAAGTGACCATGAATAGGACTTTCCTGGTGGTCCAGTGGTTAAGACTTCACCTTCCAATGCAGAGGGTACAGGTTCGATCCCTGGTCAGAGAGCTAAGATACCGTATGTCTCATGGCCCAAAACCCAAAACAGAAACAACAGAAGCAATATTGTAAGAAGTTTAATAAAGACTTGAAAAATGGTCCACATCAAAAAAAAAAAAATCTTTAAAAAAACAGAAAGAAAGTGTCCATGAAAACTACCAAAAAGAGTGAATTAAAGTATTTCTGTCAAGAAAGACAGTAAAGAATGGAGGACCAAAGAACTCCAGGAGAAATTTTAGACAGACAGGTGAGGTGTCCATTTCCTCTTCTCTGGAAACTGCAATGTCACATGAAAAAGAATAAAATCCCATTGGAAACATAGCTGTTTAAAAACAAGGACTACAGAAAATATTTTATAGAATAATGTACTTTGTGGTTCATGTTTTAAAAGAAACATGTAATTGTACTACGCTGCAAGGAAAGAAATTATGAGTACTAATGACGTTATTGAAAACAACACATCATCCAATGTCCTGTGCTCTGTCGTGGACTGCAGCCCGCCAGGCTCCTCTGTCCATGGGGATTCTCCAGGCAAGAATATGGGAGTGGGTTGCCATGCTCTCCTCCAGGGATCTTCCCAACCCAGGGACTGGACCCAGGTATCGTGCACTACAGACAGATTCTTTACCATCTGAGCCCCCATCACACCATCCAATATCCTACAGAATTACAAATAATGGAAGACTGCCTTACCTTTGGCTATTGTGGGCATCTGAAAAGCAATGCTGATTACTCCCACCAAATCTCCCAATGGAATCAGAGATCTCAAAATAGACCTGATTCTGATGGCTTCTCCTTTGGCAGCATGAATCAACTACAGGCAGAAAAACAAAGGAATGAGGAATATTGTGTGAAATCAATGTTCTAACTGTATCTGAAAAAGTGAAAGAATGGGAGTCTAAGTCTGAAATAATTTTTTGTTAGTTACACACAAAATTAGATCTCTTCCATAACAGAACCACTCTATGATCCAGCCATTTCACTCCTGGGTATATATCCAAAGCAAAAAACACCAATTTGAAGAGATATATGTACCCAAATGTTTACAGAAACATTATTTATAAGGGTATAGATATAGAAGCAACCTAAGTGTCCATCCACAGATGAATGGATAAAGCTGTAGTGTATATATAATATATATATAAGATATATTATTGTATTATTATATATTATATATACCCTGGATACTCTAGACCATATTATCCTTAGTGAAATGAGTCAGACAGAAAAATACAAATACTATATGTTATCATTGTATGTGGAATCCAAAAAAAAGAAAAACACAAATGAACAAACAACAAAAACAGAAAGAGACCACAGTTATAGAGGCGTCTATACCTGTGGATTGTATAGCGATCTCTATCATTGTGGATTGGTATCCACAGCAGATACCAATGGGAAGAGAGAAGGGTGGAGGGGCAAGAGAGCATGAGGGAATTAAGAGATAAAATTGTTATATATAAAATAAATAAGATACAAGGATATATTATATAGCAAAGATAATATAGCCAGTATTTTATAACTTTAGAGTGTAACCTGTAACAATCTTGAATTACTATGTTTCACATGTGAAACTAATATAATAATTGTACTTTAACTTTTAAAATTTAATTAAAAATAAATAATGAAGTTGAACCTCTCTCAGAAATTGCCACTTCAGGCTTACAGACAGATATTTACTTGCCCACACCAGTTTCATTGACTTCAACACACACGAGTCATATACTGCAGTCTAGGCCAACAGGTACATCCATCAGAACAGTAGCTTTTATCCTCTTTGGGGTATAAAACACTGGATTAGCCAAAAAGTTCATGGATTTTTCCATACCATCTTACAGAAAAACCCAAATGAACCTTTTGGCCAACCCAGTATTTTAAGCCTGATAAGTCTATGAATGCTTACCCCACAAAATTACATATACATATCTATCCATGAAATGAGCAATCATACAAAGGGAAAAATTATTATCTCTAGGCTCTGAACAAATATGAATATTTATGACTTCTTTAGTCTCTTCCTTGTTTTGTGATGAAAATGTAACTGTATCTGTACCTATGGTCCACACTGATTTCTCCCAGGAATGGGTTTTAATGGGGGAAGACGATGAACATGGATGCTAGCTGGTCTGTTAGACCTGGGGTCCCCAGTCTTCTACTGGTCCTTTAGGAACGGAGCTGCATGGCAGGAGGTGAGAGGAGGGGCAAGCCAGTGAAGTTTCACCTGTATTTACACTTGCTCCTCATTACTCACTTTAGGTGTCACCATCTCCCATGACCCCAGGATGGGACCGTCTAGCTGCAGGAGAACAAGATCAAGGCTCCCACTGATTCTGCATTATGGTGAGTTGTATAATTATTTCCTTATATATCACAATGTAATAATAATAGAAATAAAGTGTACTATAAATGCAATGAACCTGAATCATTTCCAAGCCATCCCTCTCTCCCCAATCCATGGAGAAACTGTCTTCCACGAAACCCATCCCTGGTGTCAAAAAGGTTGGGGACCACTGTGTTAGACCTCCACTGGCTAATAAAATACCTATGAAGAATGTGGATCTGTCATGGTTACAGGTCTCAACCAGTCTCTGAAACAGACTGGATGCTTCCAGAGCCAGGGAGTCATTTGTTCCTTCACTGTAGGGTGTGAAACACAGACAATTTCTAACACCTAGGAGAACCCTCAATTAATGGTTGCTGAAGATGAATAGCTTTCAGAAATGCCAAGAGTAGCCCCTTATTAAGTCATTTAGTCTTTCTTCCCTTTAATATAGCAGAATAAGAATCTTCTCTTTACTAGCATTATTTCTCTTGTGATTCCTTTGATCATCTACTTTAATAGGGAAAGAACACATATTGTCAGCATAAAGGTTTTTGTCTGAAATCACTCCCAACACACAATTTTTTAACAATCAAGTCCCATTTACTATAATGAAAAACTCACTGGCGGCAAGTTCGTACAAAAATTCAGACTCCAGGTTTTCCAACATTCTAATATTTCTTCACCCTGAGATTCCTCTCTATTCACAACAAAAGATTACATCCAGAAAGCAAGAACGTTTTAACTTATGGGTGTGAGAGAAAAAAGACAGAAACAAACAAAGCTCGCCTGAGACCAAACATTTGAAGGGTAGGGAGAAAGGTGTTTTAACAGGCACTCTGGCTTCATGCTCAGAGCAGTCAGAAGTATATCTGCCTTCCTCCATAGCACTGGTCCATCTGCTACAAACTCTGGTTGTTTCCCACCCATCAACAGATCATGAAGCTAATTTCATGGACCCTGGCTAGCATTTTTGAAATTAATACAATGGGGAAAAACAGAAAAAAGTATGAAATATCAGAGTGTACCACAGAGAATCATTCCACAAACTTCAATTACATTTTGGTCAGAAAGTTTATGAAAACACTCATCAATAGCTCTTTCCTTTCCCCTAACCTGCTCCTATTCCCACTTTCCCTTAAAAAAGTGGTCAGCTCATAGCAGCTCCTTCAAAAGGACTAAATACTATATAGCAAGGAAATAATTCTTGAGAGGAGCGGTGTTTTATGCATATACTAAAACAGGAAAGGACATCATATAGGAAAAAATATGCTCTTTCCTTCTTAGAGTGTGGGAAGTCTTATATGAGTTTTAAAGATACATTAGAAACTGACAATTCTATTAATGAATCATATTGAAATCTCATTACTAATTTTTATAACCAAGGTACTTCCAACTAAATAAACACTTGTTCAGCAATTATGTTGCAGCTATTATTTTTAATGGAGCATGACGATTACTGGTTTTGGATGTTTTATATTCTTTGTCAGTGACGGATCTTTTAACAGAGAGAGATAAGCCAGGATTTTCGTTCCTGGACTCCAAGACACTTACATGCATTTCAGGAGCACAGCGTCCTAACAGGTCAATCAAAGCTGCATAAAAGGTCATGATGGCATTTCCCATGTGGATGGTATCATCCTCTTCCTCTTCTGTATCACTTTCATGGATTTTTCAAAAGAAACAAAGAAAAGCAAACAGGATAATAAAGTAACATTTCAGACTTATTACATACTTTTCAAACAAAAGGGACCAGCATGGTAATTAGTTCTGCCTCCTCTGACACTTTTCACATATATGTTTAATAAACAGCTTATCATTTCTAAAAGAAAAAAATGGGTTAAAGATACAATTTGAGATTCTATCACCAAGAACACATGTGTGGGAGCTTTAATATTAAACATCCTTTGAAAGGAAAAAGTAGACTTGTTAATTTGATGGTTTCTGCTTACTTCCACTGGCAAACAGGATATTAACAAAGAAAATAACTGATGGATGGAAATGGTAAATTTGATTTTCTATACAACACACAACTAGAGAAAGGGTGATAAAGATCTGTCCTATAAGACTCCCAGAACAGTGATTTTCCCAGAGTACTTCATAAACGTGATCTCATTTACTTACCTTTCTGTCTACTCTGCCCAACCACCCACTCCCAAGTAATATGACATGAAAAACATAAATATTTCATTATCTCATTGATGAGAGATAAATCTGGATGGCCCTGGAAGATCATCTCATTCTTCCCTTTGGAGGCCTGGCAGACAGCTGCCTCAGCTGGACTTAACTATCTGCAGAGTAACAGGAAGACTTGTTGACAATATTGTTCCTGGCCTGCCAAGGCTGTCTTCAAAGCTCTCAAGTGCACACCCACTCACATGATACTTGACCAGCAAGCTCTTGATGTACATTCTACTACTAGAAAAACTAAGGGATCCCTAGTTGGTCAACAACTAACCGATAAATACATAACATGATTTTGGAGTGCTCCCATCCTGGAACACTTGCCTTAGAGTGAATGGAACACTTATCCCAGAACTTTAAGTGGGAAAACCAGGATTTGCAAGACAACTTCTCTGCTTGGAAATTTTCCTCCACTAAGCCTATCTGTTATATCTCTACCAACCATGCTAGCAGTATGGATACATGTCCCCCAAGCAGGACACTCAACTCCACAGATTAAAATAATAGGAAGCTGAAATTCCCTGGCGGTCCAGTCATGAAGACTCCACACTCACCTGCAGGGAGACAGGTTCTAGATTTCAGGTGAGGAACTAAGATCCCAAATGTCATGTGATGTGGCAAAAAAAAGGTGGGGTGGGGAGGGGCAACATGCCTGGGTGAACTTATTGCTGGAAGTGAGTTAACAACATATACTATGGAGAAATGTAAGTTAGTCACTGCCTCCCATTATCATCACCAAGACCTAAACAAAGCACTTTATTCCTCAAAATGACAACATCCCCTTTTCTTTACTTTGCCAATACACCAGTTTAATTAAGTCCCCATTCTCTTGCTAAAGGCCTCTTTCTCACTTACGAATATCAGGAAAACTCTTTCCAGGTATCCTCCCAGTAAACTCTAACTTTAAAGGCTCATCTGTCATCTTTTGTAATAATTCACTAAGCCATAGAGCCTTAAGAAAATTCACAAAATACATCTCCTTCCACAATCTCAATTTCTTATTTACTAAATCCACACAATATTCCTGATGTCTCTTTGTTCATTCACCCTATTCCAGCAGCAAATTCCATCCCTTCTCCCAAAACACATTTGATTTTCAGGGGGAGAAATCCTGAGTACTGGAGTATTATACTACAATTAAGAGAACAAAAATTTATTTTGTAAAACTAAAGATCAGGTAGTATCGGTGAACTTTAAGAGAGTGTATATTTGACCTACGGGGTCCTGCTGGATCCGGTAGTTGGTGAGGGACCATCTCTAGAGGGATCCTCAGCTATTTTTATGGCTTCTTCCATGGCTGAGAGCAGGCCATTCCCACCTTCCCCCCTCAGGGCGGGACCGAAACACTCAGGCCTCCGGATGAGCAATCTCACCACGACATTTGCGTTCTCCTCCACGCTTTCCCCTGGGATCAAATGGGAAACAGGAGAAAAGAAGCATTGACTACGTGGAAGTTCGGAGGAAACAATGTTATACTAATTCATTTACATTTGAAGAAAAATAACTAAAATCAAATAAGGCAGGAGCAGAGCCAAAGTCCAATCCAAATGACTACGGTTCTGTACATAAAACACAGGAAAGCTCTTTTCTTTCATTTAACATTTTCAAAGTAAAGAAAAGCATGATGGAGACAGAAACTATTCATTTTTGTTAATTTGTTACATGGAGTGAAGATCCTAGCTATTATTAGAATCTAATGATATAAACAGCAAAAATCTAAGTGCCTAAACTTTTTAATTTAATAATGAAAGCCTAGCATGTATCAAAATAAATATTTTAAAATAAATGATTACTGTGAAAAAACTTAATGATTACAAAATAGTCAGTATCTTTACTACTATTTACTTCCTTCATGAAAATGCTGGGATACCTCATTATTTTATACCTTTTTATTTTTTAAGTTTTAAAATAATGTTTTTAAAAGACCCTGCGAGATTCATCCTACCATTACAGAAGACAGCAAATCTGAGAAAGTCAAGATATCTCTCTCCTTCAACTGGATTCCACCCAATGTCTGGATAACCCTTTGACACTAGCATCTGGCAACTCTGCAGTCCACAACCAGCCAAATATCGAACCACCTAGAACAGAGAAGATAAGCATAAGCATCACCCATGGGGTGAGAACTCATATAGATGCTTGCACTGGACATGGTAAATCATATCCTCAAAGGATGGTTTAAAAATCACTTGCAGAAACACATTCATTTTAATCTCATGACCATCTACATGAACTCTCTGTAATAAAACCATAGAAATCAAGAAATACTGACAAATCATAACAAGGTACTGTCACAGTAAAAATGTTTACAAAGCAACTTCATGAAAGAAAAATATCCCTAAATTTCATATCATCAGAGACTTTTACCCACAAGAGTTGTAATATTGATAAACTTTAAAAATGCCTAATAATCTCTGGCCCAATATAAAACCTGAATCATCTGAGATATTGAAAGTTCTACCTGAGATATAATGATGTTTTAAAGAAGTTAATTACTCCCAAACTAAAGTATCAGTTTAATGGGGGATGGGTGTGTGTGAGAGGACACCCTAGAGAGGTAGAGAAACCTAAAGCTTAGAGAAGCTTAGAGTCAAATATCCTTAGGTTCAAATCTGACCTGCATTAGCACTTGGTCTATCATGAGCCATGTATCATGGCCCAGTGTCCTGAGCCATGGGTTTGCTATCTATAAAGTTTGGGGTAACACCCCCTATCTTTCTGTTTTGTTAAATGTAACACATTAAAATTTCTGGTTAGCTTGGTCTTTTAAAATATTCCATCTTATGTGAATATTGATCCTCTACAAGATTTTATCACAGAATCAGTTTTAAAAAGAAATCCCTAAAGCAGATGGTAAGAGAAGCAACTTATCAAAAAAAACCAAAAAACCTACATCCAGCTCAGTCACAAGTGAAGTCAGTCTTAAAAATAAACACATAATACAGCTAAAAATATTTTAAATCGTCCTTATTGAGGTTTAATTTATGTACAATAAACTCATCTATTTAAAGTATAAATTCAATGAGCTTTAAGAGATTTATCCATCTGTAGGAACACCCACAGTCAAGATGCAGAGTGTTTCCATTACTTCTCAGATCCCATGCTTTTTGCAGTTCATCCCTCCCTACAAGTCTAGGTCTTGATCACCTGTTTTCTGCCACTACAGACTAGTTTGCATGTTCTAGGACACTGATACATGCAGTCACACACGTGGGTCTTTCTGAGTCTGGCTTCTTTCATTCAGAATAATGATTGAGATTCATTCTGTTAGAGTACATGTCAGCAATCCACTCCTTTTTAGAGCCTAATCATGGCATTTTGCTACTTATGGAAATACCCCAGTTTTGTTTTGTTTTGTTTTGTTTTTTTCCCAGCTGATGGACATTTGAGTTGTCTCCAGTTTTGGGCTCAGGTGAGTAAAATCATTATCAGTATTCATGTACACATCTTTGTAGAGACATACGTTTATATTTCTATTGAGTAAATACCTAGTACTGGAAAGGCTACACATATATTTATGATAAGTGAATATTTAATTTATTAAAAATAATGCCAAACTGCTTTCCAACTGACTAACCATTTTTCATCCCAATAGCACTAGATGAGCGTTCCAGTTGCTCCAAAGCCTACTCAGCATTCAGCACTGTCTACTTCAAAAAAAAAAATACTAGCCATTTTATCAGTGTGTAGATAGAAATATTTCAGATTATATATGGGAAAAAATGTTCCAGAGGTTATTCAGAGATGCAAAGCTACATGATGCTTGACTAGCACATCAGAAGGATTTGAGGAAGAATCCACTTTTTAATGCCTTCAACAGCTATGCACTGACTGGAAAAAAGTGGAGAGTGACAGAGAAAAAAAAAAAAAGCCCTGTGCTCACTGGCCTTACGTTATACAAAGAAGTCGATTTTGAAAAATACATATAGATTTTAAATATAACTTTAAGCCATAAATATTTAAACTATAGCACAGACATGGAAGAGTAGAAAGGTGACTTTGGAGTAATGACTGGAAGGATGTCTGGAAAAGAGCCACGAGGACATCTGGTGAAAGAGTGCTACAGATGGAGGGAACAGCAAGTACCAAGGCCCTAGGGCAGGTGCAGAGCCGGCAAGTTCCAGTCACAGCAAGGGGACCAGTGTGGCTGGAGCAACGGTAACTGGAGAGTGGCAAGAAATGAAGACGGACAATACGTGATATTCAGATAGGGTAGGAGCTATTCAAATGCCTTTTACTGTTGCTCAAAGTGAGAAAGAAAGTCTAGACGGTTCTGGGCAGAAGATTAACATGCAACGTTCAAGAGACTCACTCTGGCTGCAGGGGAGGCTCAGGTAGACTTATTTAGAAAGTAACTACAATTAAAATATAGGGGAAATCTATCCATATTTTGGTAAACATACATATGGCTTACTATGATTAGAGTACATAGCCTTTAGTATACTAGTAATACCTTGCACTGTAATATGCAAACTTGTGTGATATAAATTATATACATGAGATGTTAAAACAACCTTTTAAGAAAGTAAAAATGCATAAAGTAAAAGTGACAGCAAATTATTGTGAAAGGACATAAACATCCAAGAATATAAAGTTGATACTCTTTCCAAAGAAAAATGCATGTGTTGGAAAAAGTATCTTAAATTTCTTGTTCTTTATAACTTAAAATTATATTACATATAATAGTATGTATTATATATAATAACATAGTATATTAGTCATTCAATCGTGTCTGACTCTTTGCAACTCCAGGGACTCTAGCCCACCAGGTTACTCTGTCCATAGAATTCTCCAGGCAAGAATACTGGAGTGGGGAGCTATTCCCTTTTCTAGGGAATCTTCCCAACCCAGGAATCAAACCCGTGTCTCCTGCAGCACAGATAGATTCTTTACTGTCTGAGCCACCAGGGAAGTCTATTACATATAAGTGTAACATATTTATAATACATAGTATATTATAGTTATAACAACATATAATTATAACTATTTATAGCTAAATATCTTGAGAAACAACTATAAACAACTGTAATTCACACAAGCACAGCAGGCAGAGATTGTGCCTACCTTTTCCAGATCTGGCTCCCGCAAAGCTAAAGCTAGTTCATTATTATCCATCACCGAGGCTGCTGCCACATCCAGTGGTGTTGAACCTCTCATAGCTGGTGAGGCTGTTAATTAAAGCAAAGATGGAACAAAACCTGAATTGTACTCGAACTCTGAGTCCCATATAAAGGTTTCCATAGAATTTCATTTCTAAATACAATGCACATTGTGCCTATCCAAAATAATTTAAAGTTTAGTTTTAAAATCCAGTTTGCATAACCCTTTTATCTTAAAGATTCAATGAAAGTCATACATTTACTTACCAAGACCAACACTGCTGTTTTCCAGTAAATAACTGAGATGATCAAACATAGCTTTCTGATTCTGCCTACTTATACGACAGAAGTAACAGAGAAAACGGCAACAGTTGGCCACCATCTTCGGAAAAGTGATTTCCTACATAAAGAGCGTTTAGTTAGCTGGGAAAGTAAAGAATCTTTGTTAATAGTGAATTCTGAAGTTGAGGTCTCAATCAGATTGAGCATCCATGTGTGCCCATGTCTACCAAGCCTCAGGTACTGAAGACCTCTGAATGTCCAGATGAGGGCTCACCTAGTCCTAGAGCTACCAAAAATCGAGCCTGGCACTAACAGGAAACCTAACTATTGTCAGTGGTTTGATATGGAATTAATCTACAGCCCTATACGTAAAGGTAGCATGAGCCTACTTTAGGGTTCAGGCAGGCTCAACTGTGATTCTTGATGCCCACTATTAGCTGCGCTTCCTTGGAAAATTAAACAATCTCACTGATTCTGTTCTGCAAAATTGGAATAACATGGATAATAATATTTACTTTAGGCAAAGGAAGGACAGTTCCATGAGGCATTTTGTAAAAAATACCCAGTTTAATATTTGGAACCACATAATAGGATGTTCTTATCATCAGCGTTGTTGTTGTATTAAGATTCCAGGAGTTCAGATCTTCCCTGACAGACACATGACTTGTCTCCTGTGATGAACACCCTTCCTGGAAGGTCTGCCTGCTGGGCCCCAGCAAATATATCTCCCTTGACATCTAGATCTTATTCTAGTATACCATGGATAATCCTCAAAGACTCCAAGTTCTTATTAAACAGAATATTTTACAAATATCTTTATAAGTGTGTCTAACCAAGAGTCTGAACATGAAAAATATGGACTCAGGAATTCAGTGGAACCAACTGTTGTCTGAATCAAGGAAACGGTTGGGTCTGGAGAGCATGTTTTTGTTATGGACTTTGAATGTGATGGAAATGTATTTATTATAAAAATTAGCATACAATTAACTGTTATAGTTTCTAAATATCTTCTAAATTAGAATAATATAGAAAATAGCAAGTTACAAGGCATTAGACAAATTATCAGGTTTCCCTGGTGACTCAGATGGTGAAGAATCTGCCTGCAATGCAGGAGACCTGGGTTCGATCCCTGGGTCTGAACCCTGAGTCAGGAGATCCCCTGGGAAAGGGAATGGCAACCACTCAGTATTCTTGCCTGGAGAATTCCATGGACAGAGAAGCCTGGTGGGCTATAGCCCATGGGATCACAAAGAGTCAGATACAACTAAGTGACTAACATGTTCACTTTTTCAAGCAAATTATCAATATCAAAGAAAAAACTTCAGTCAGACCTCTTTATCTGCAGGTTACACATCTGCAGATTCAACCAAAAAGCAAAAATTATAGAATGTTCTCAAAAGCAAAACCTGAGTTTGCTATGTGCCAGTAACTATTTAGATAGCATTTATATTAGGTATTATAAGTGATCTAGACATGATTCAGAGTATATGAGAGAATGCACATAGGTTTTACACAAATACTAAGCATTTAACCTAAGGGACCAGAGAATCTGTGGATTTTGGTATCTGCGCTAAGGTCCTGGAACCAATCACCTGTGGATCCTGTCAGGGTGACCCCCCACAGGGGTAGAAGCACAGCCACCTCTCAATCTGTAAGGGATTGTTTAAAAAACAGTCCTAAGAGGGTTTACAAAATCCACATCAAGAATACACAATGAATGTACTCTAGGAGGTTGTAGCAAATGGCATTCCAAGAATTAAAGGGTTTCCTTTACCTTGGACTCTCCGCCTCCAAGGACATTCACCATGACCTCCATCACTGTCTCGTGCATCCCAAGCGCCCTCATGAGATTAGGATGCTGGTAAAACACTTTATTGTTCATGATATCCCTAGAAAGGACAACACAAGGATAAGCGAAGCAAAGAGTTATAGCAAAATTTAAACAAAAAATTTATCTGAGATTATGATAAGTATTTTGGAAATAATTATTGGGACGAATGGACAAGTAAGAGAAATGATCACCAAACCTTAAAAGTAAATAAGGCTAATTGGGCTTTCCTCAAAAATACAGAAAGTTTTCCAAAGATATTATATAAATTGTTTATTCTTTTTAATTGCAAGAAATGTACTAATTAAGTAAATATTCATTTATATGACAGAGTTTGGGACACTTATCATTCCTAATTCCATGGATATCCAAATTCAACCTTATTTTGTACAGAAATATGAAGCAGTGTTATTCCTACATTCTTATGAAAGTTCCTATATAAATAATTGCTGTATAAGTATCTCTCCTTTTCATATACACTGTTTTTAGAACTATATTAATGATTTGTATGTTTAAGGACAGTGGTGTTATTTCCTGCTACATTTATGTTATTATTCTGGTGAAATTCTTTTAAAGGTGATGTATTCTGTAAGAGATACCAAACTAAACTGAAGTCCAGGTACAAGTAATCCTACTTATTAAAAGAGACATTTAATTTTAAAAAATGGCAGGAAATGATACCTAAAATGTTTTATTATTATTGCATTATATATTATAATATGCATATAAAGGCATTTTTAAAGATCTTAATGTTTAACAATCATTGCAAAAGAGAGCTCAGTTAATTTTTACATATATCAAATCATGCAAGAGTCTTTTTCATAAAACATGTTTCTGTCACAATCAAAGCAAGAAAACTACATACAACTGATAGGAAACTTGAAGCTTTCCTTTTGAATCTGATTACCTGAACTGAGTTATTCATCTATTCATTTAGTCATATTCTGGCTATATCAAGAAAGTGGAATAGTATGATTAATTTCTTTTAGTTTTAGTTCTTCACATTTAATGTATTAGTCACTTTGTTCAGGTTGTGCTTATAAAGACAGCTTTTAGGTAGCACTATTCAGAAAAATGACTTGGGGGCCCAGGGCTAATTGTGTGTGTGTTCAGCTGCGCAGTCGTGTCCGACTCTGCAGCCCCACAGACTGTAGCCCTCCAGGCTCCTCTGTACATGGAATTTTCCAGCCAGGGATACTAGAGTGGGTTGCAGTTTCCTACTCCAGATCTTCCTGACCCAGGGATTGAACCAGCATCTCTGTGTCTCCTGCACTGGTAGGCAGATTCTTTACCACTGTGTCACCTGGAAAGCAACCCAGGGATATAGGTCTGATCTATTTCATGCAAGGACAAACGAGGTAAAGGCATCCTTCCCTTCACAAATGATAGCAGCATATTTGCCAAGAGAACGTCAGCTCTCAAACCACAGATGTAATCATGAGATTTC
Source organism: Ovis canadensis (assembly GCF_042477335.2). Classification (NCBI taxonomy): domain Eukaryota; kingdom Metazoa; phylum Chordata; class Mammalia; order Artiodactyla; family Bovidae; genus Ovis; species Ovis canadensis. Next base: position 27,994,764 of record NC_091269.1, on the reverse strand, counting down.
TCCTCCTGTTAATTCAAATCCTTTTACGTGACCTAACTTTGGAAGGTATCTAATTTAAAAATCTCGTTTGCTTTTAGTTCCAGGTAAATTAAATGGATCTTTAATTCTAGCACCAGCAGGCAGGCTGTCACTCATCAAATGTGTCACTTTGGGATCTTTCTATTCCCACAAAAAAAGTATTTTATCTTGTTTCATAATCATCTTGAGTTTTATCCCTATTGAGTGATGTATATGTTAATAGCACCTCTTACTGTTACAGGGTCATTTAGGAAGAAAGTGCTCTCCATTTCCTGGAAGGCTTTCTTTCTCATTTAATTAAGAAGACTTCTCACCAGACGCTCCCTTAGGTTAGATTTAAGCACTAATATTCCCAAAAAAGGCTTATGCACAGACAGTAATAAATAAAGAACATAAAATTAGCTTATGTTGTTTCAGCCTCTTTGTCCCAAAAGTACACTGATTTTCAGTATGCAATCATTATAAGGATTTCTGGAATATAACCTCTCCAGTTTATGATTTCAAATATTTAATACTCCCACAGGAAATATATAGTATAATGTTTTGAATTTAAAATGTACATAAATATCACATAATTTGTGTCTTTCCATATTTTTTTCTTCCCCCCTCAGAATAAATTTTTTAGCCAGAGAAAACATCGGTTATTCTGTTTCCTTAGTTGTTTTTCAAAGAGCCAGCTCCAAGGTTTTTTAATCCTATTTATTGATTACTTGTGGATGGTAAAGAATCTGCCTTCAGTGCAGGAGATTCCTGGAGAAGGGAATGCCTAGCCACTCCCAGTATCCTTACCTGGGGCATTCCATGGACAGAGGAGCCTGGCAGGCTGCAGTCCAGTGTCACACAACACGACTGAGCGACTAACACACACACACATTAGTAGTATTTTATTTTACCTATGTCACTAGATATCATTATCTCTTTATCTGTTATTCATAGAACCAAATTAGCTTTTTTGGTAGTGAGGGGCCTAAGTATTTGTCTTTTGCATCACTTTTCAGCATTCTACATTCCAGATTTTTACATCTTTACATTTAGGTACTTCTTTCTTATGAATATCATATAGCTTAATTTAAGCTTTTATTTTTCTATGGTTATTTTAATTCTCTTATATTTTCTTTTTTAAAGATTTTTTTTTTGATGTGGACCATTTTTAAGTCTTTGTTGAATTTATTACAATATTACTTCTGTTTTATGTTTTAGATTTTGGCCATGAGGCATGTGGGATTAGCTCCCCAAGCAGGGATTGAATCCACACTCTCTGCACTAGAAGGTGAAGTCTTAATCACTGGACCACAGGGAAGTCCCTCTCTCATATTTTCTGATTCCCAAACCATGCAAGCTTGTTAATGATTGCTTACATATATGCATATATGTGCCAGTAACAAACTCCCTGAAACAGATTACCTCCCACTCTTCTGAATTCCATTTTCTTTTTCATATATACATACAGCCTTTAGAAGGCCTTTCAATGAGGGACTATAAATAAACATTTTGAAATTTCTGTGTTTTGCCCTTACTCTTGAATATGGAATATAAACTCCAATACTCAAATCCACATGAAGCACAAGCTTATGATGATAAAATTGTAGTTGAGTAACACATTCTAAATAAAGATCTATTATTTTGTGGTCTGTTAGAACTTTGTGACCTTTTGTTGAATTATGATCACTAGTTTTGCAGTTGAGAATTCTAAACATTGTTTCTTTTCAAGTGTCTCGGCTTTTCAATTTGGTTTCAAAATATTCCATTTATCACTGGCTTTATGGAGTTTCACTACAATCTATCCAGCTGTGGATGTGGAACTATTTGTACTCTGCTGCTGCTGCTGCTAAGCTGCTTCAGTCGTGTCCGACTCTGTGAGACCCCATAGACGGCAGCCCACCAGGCTCCCCTGTCCCTGGGATTCTCCAGGCAAGAACACTGGAGTGGGTTGCCATTTCCTTCTCCAATGCAGAAAAGTGAAAGTGACGTCACTCAGTCGTGTCCGACTTTGTGCTCTAGGAATAGGTAAGTTCATGTTTGTCATCAGTTCTGAAAAACTCAAGCCAACAGCTCTTCCAAGTTCTCCTGCTATAGGTCATCTATTCTGTCTTTTCCATAAATCCTACTCGGCATATTAAGGATCTTATACTATTCCCCAGGTTTCTTAACTTCTCCATCAGTGCTGCATTACTAACCTCCTCAGATCTATGATTCTATTTATTAATTCTCTTCAGTTTTATTTATCTACACTTTTGGTACTTTTATTAATCACTGCTCTTAATGCCAACTATTATATTTTTCACTTCTAGAACTTCTCTGTGGATATTTTTCAATTTTTCAAGGACTTTTTGTGTGTCTCATTTTGAGGATTTCATTTGGTTCTTGGCATTTTTAAACATTTTAGATATAGTACCTTTGTGTTCTCTTTCTGGCTTTCTATGGTTTGAAGTTCTTGGGGGAGGTGTTCTAACTCTACTCTTCACTGTATCTGCAGACCTGCCTATGGTGGACTGTTTCCTTAGGTGCTCTGCACTTTCTGACCGGGGGCTAATCTTTGGTAGCATGGAGGCTTTTCCTGTTCACATGAACTGAGTTGAGAAAGCATAGCTTCAGGGCAAATTTTATGTTTTGTATTTTTTCAGCTAGTCGATGCTTAGACTATGCATGAGGCATAAATGCTATCCCTGTCTAAGGCAAGCAGATGTCAACTGCTACATATAGGATGGATAAACAAAAAGGTCCAATTGTATAGCACAGGGAACTATATTCAATATTTTGTGATAAACCATAAAGGAAAAAAAACATGAAAAAGATAACAAAAACATATCTATATATAGAAGATATATAGATATATCTGAATATATATATATGTGTATATATATATATATATGAATCACTGTTGTATATCAGAAATTGAGACAACTTTGTAAATCAACTATAATTCAATAAAGAAAATGTTAACCCTGAAACTTACATAAAGTACAACCTATGATGTTGAATTTTCAGAATAGTTGTTTTATCCCCCATTATTTTCTCAGGAGACATGGAGAAACTTCTTTATTATCTCCTGCTGGTAATATTTGTACCCCTATGGATTTTAATACGTTTTTATTAATCTGTATGTTTATATGTGATTTGATATCACTGAGAAACTAATAAAAAAAAACAAATCTAAGACATTTGTTATGTACCACAGCCACCTTGGCATCTAGCTGTAAAATTAGTCATGCTTTATTATCGAGCAGTTTTCCTATTTAGCTTTAAAACATAATCTCTAGAATCTCATGATCATAAAATCTAAATGGTGTATTTATGCTAAAGTGCCCACTGTATTACTACTGGGATAACCAATTAGAAAGAAGACATGTATAAGTCAAAGGTTATAATATCAACAGTTAAACAACTTACCCTAATCCACGAATCATAAGTTTCTCTTCCTCTTTGCCCATTCTCACACTTAGCAGAGAACGAATCTGACCAAGAGATGCCAGCAGATTGATGGTATCCTCCACAGAAACACCATTTATAGTGTAGGTCTTTGGCAGAGCCCGTACCAGACCCCCAATGCCATCATACTGTCGATGGAGCAATACAAACATGGCCCTCACCAACTCAGGGTCTTCAATTACAGACTCTTGAGCCCATCGGACCATGGTCTCAGAAATCAACTGCTGAAGAGTGGCTGCAAAGTAATCATGGATACTTCTTAAGAAAGGAAAATAATAAGGCAGATTAGATGGGCATTTCAAACATATTTCAGATAACCCAAAAGTGAAAGTGAAGTCGCTCAGTCATGTCTGACTCTTTACAACCCCATGAACTGTAGCCTACCACGTTTCTCTGTCCATGGGATTTTCCAGGCAAGAATACTGGAGTGGGTTGCCATTTCCTTCTCCAGGGGATCTTCCCGACCCAGGGATCAAACCCAGGTCTCCCACATTGTAGGCAGACACTACCATCTGAGCCACCAGGATATAACCCAAACTGGCATCTATAATTGTACAAGAATCGAAAAGGAATAATTTTTGAAAAAATATATTCTTTAAACAATTATCAGTGATAGTATGTCAATAAAGATGAGTTAACAGGCATGCAAGGATAAAAATACACAAATCTTCTTTAAAAACTATTCTTATAACTAAGGCATTTAAGCTATTCCAAAATCATAGCAGCTTTTCCAGAACTACTATTGGCAATCCATAGGGCAATCAATGGGCTGTCTTATCACTTTCATTTTCTTTGTTTCATTCATTTCCTCCCAAAAGATCTGACATCATATATCCTTATAAAGGTCAGTCATGGTCATTCAAGGAGCTTCTTTTTTAATCCAACTGTCTCCTCATTGAAGTACTTAGTAGTAGTGACCTCATGCAATTACATTTCTACTTCAATTTGTATCCCTAATTGTCACTTAAAGTGTCTTCAAAGGATTTGACTGTGAAGCTGTATTAAGTTGAAAAGTTATTCCATACATAGATGATTACTTGCAGTGTGATCAGCAATAACACATTTAAAAGCAACAGAATTTCAAACCTCTTAAAATATATAGTAAAATTATCAAAGCTAAGTAGGGTTGGTGTGACTGACTCATGCTGTTGTTGTTGTTCAGTCACCAAGATGTGTCCGACTCTTCGTAACCTCACAGGCTGCAGCATTCCAGGTGTCTCTGTCCCTCACCATCCCAGGAGTTTGCCCAAGATCATGTCCAGTGAAATGGTGATGCCATCCAGCCATCTCATCCTCTGTTGCCCTTTTCTCTTTCTGCCTTTAATTTTTCCCAGATTAGGGTCTTTTCCAATGAGTCATCTGTTCACATCAGGTGGCCAGATTATTGAAGCTTCAGATTCAGCATCAGACCTTCCAATGAATATTCAGGGTTGATTTCCTTCAAGATTGACTGGTTTGATCTCCTTACTGTCCAAGGGACTCTCAAGAGTCTTAATTCATACATAGGTACTAAATTCTTATCATCAATACACTGGCTGATTTCCAAAAGAAGCTGCTAATCTGTTTTAATCTAGGCCTTATTAAAGAAAACACATACACACACACACACACAGAGCTCAGATTACCATCTGAGACCCGGGTTTGATCCCTAGGTCAGGAAGATCCTCTGGAGAAGGAAATGGCTACCTGCTCTAGCATTCTTGCCTGGAGAATTTCATGGACAGAGAAGCCTGGCAGGCTACAGTCCAAACAGGGTTGCAAAGAGTCAGACACACTTTACTTTTCACCAATTTTAACCAAATATAAAATTTAGATAAAATGCCAATATACTTCTACATATCTCAAAACCATGTAGCCATTGTTAATAGGTCAAAATCATAAACCTGATAATAACAGAAAATGCTTCATAAGAAACTTTGAACTCTGATTTTGAAGGCCTGACTCAAATGTGGTTGTGATACTGAAAAATAAATTTGGAAATAATTATATGGATAAAAGGTTTCCATTGTAAGTTAGTGGGAAAAAAGACAAAATTTACATGGTTTTTTTTTTTTTTCCATAAAAGCTGTTAATAAACTGACACCGCCTCTTAAATGAATGGAGTCTCAGAAGTGAGACAGTAAATCAGCTGATCTCACAGACCTACTTCATGAACCCTTTCTGGATGAGTGTGCAGGTCTGAGAGACCCGTTGCCTCAATGTGCTTTATTTGGTTTCACAGGATGAATCAGAAATGCATAAGGCTCTAGAAAATATTTCCAAACCAAAATATAGTTACAGACAATATCTATTTAAACTTTAAAAAAAGGTTTATTTAACTTGATGTAAGAATATTTGAAGCAAATATTTAGATATGAAGGCTAAATTACTCATTTTATAATTTCTCTTGATAGACTCTGATCCAATTCCTTTTTTAATTTATTTATTTTAATTGGAGGCTAATTACTTTATAGTATTGTAGTGGTTTTTGTCATACATTGACATGAATCAGCCATGGGTATACATCTGTTCCCCTAAATCTTTCCTTCTCTAGGGACAGCCCATCCATCCTTACAAAACTGCCATCTCTCAATCTGTTCCTGCAAATATAGTCTGATGCTGCTAGCTACTTCTGGTGGCTATGGGGATCTACTTAACAATCTGATTCTTGCAAGTTGCACATTCAATTTTCTCACTGGTTCATCTAGTATGATATTTGTTCAAACAATGAATAAATGTCGTGGTGGAGTCATTTTGGCAGTGCCCTTTCATAGCTTACATGACTTCTTGGAGTCACTCTCAACTGGCTTTTCAGCTTGCTTCTTCTTCAGATATGTCACCTTTTCTACCAAGGACAGCAGGCGTCCTCTAATAGTTAAATCGTTGTTTCCGTCCAGAGACCTATCTTCATCCAGCTCAATTCCTAGTAGGAAGAAGACAAAGAGAAATAAGAAAAGAACAAATAATGTTTAAAAAATACATTGAGGGGAAAGAATTCTCAGGTTTTGCAATTTTTTTCCACTCATAGCTTAAAGCAATGCTACCATGCCTAAAACATCTGAGGAAATCAAGTTGAGTGATCTTTTCCACTAGCATTCACAGGTAAGAGTCATTCATTGCTCTCTTTTTCTGCTTTCTCTTTCCCCCTGTTTTTGTGAGACTGGAACTATCAGCAGCTAGCACAAAATATAAAGCCAAGCAGAGAGCAAAAATACTCTTTTAGGAGTTAAAATCCATTCTACTACTTAAGCTAACCTTAGACATCTCTTGACCTTGGGCACTGTCTAGACCTATGGTTCTGCCCTCGCTAAACACCGTGCTGGCTTTTTATCCTCCTTACTTGCCTTCCAAAATATCAATGATATTTTAATAATTTGAGAGACAGAGAGTGCATATCTAGTTAGATATCTAAAACCAAGGAATATTTTATGTCTGATGCAATAATTCTACCATTTTAGAGTATCCCTTTATTTATAGCATATGTGTGTGTATTTATTTATAGTATAACCTTCTGGCAGTAATTTAGTGGTTCTCATTCATAAGCTGAATTAATATACTTTTACTGTCTTCATTAAAATAAAATACCATTTAAGATATGACTAATTTGTTTTCTTTCATCGAGACACAGACTTATTCATATCACCCCATAAAGAGAGGAAAAAACCAACTGACTGGATTCAGAACATCCAATCAATTCCATTTTTAAAGTTCTTAGAATCAAAAGAGGGGCATATGTGCTCAGTCAGGTCCCACTCTTTGTAACCCCATGGACTGTATAGCCCGCCAGGCTCCTCTGTCCATGAGATTATCCTGGCAAGAATACTGGAGAGGGTTGCCATTTCCTCCTCTAGGGGATCTTCCCGACCCAGGGACTAAATCTGTGTCTCTCACATTGCAGGCAGATTCTTTACCACTGAGTCATCTGAGAAGCCCCCAAAAGAGGAAATAATTGCCTTAATAGATTTGGGATACTGACCTACAACTTATCGAAGGAGTTCTTTAGGCATTAATTAATTTCAAACCTGCCAGATTTCCTGTGTCAATCCTTAAAAGGGACCCCTTAACCAGTTGAAATATAACAGTCTATGAACAAACTTCTTAAGACTAAATCAACTTAAAACTTCCCTCTTTGACAAAAGTACCTGGTTACATGCCCCCATTCCCTGGGTCACTAACGGAAGAAGACAGAACAAGAAAAGAATGTTGGTCATGTTCTGCTTGGCCTTAATGCCTTTCTGATCTCTATACCCCTCAAGACTTTCCACATCAGAACTTTTGTATCAATATATGTGTACTAAAATATATATTCAGGAAGAGTTATAGGTCAGGAAGACCCTACCACAGTGTGTCATCAAATCTTCGTGAAAATCCAAGAGTTGGTCTCGGATTTCTTCAGGACATGGACATTCACTTTTGTCATCCTTAAAATTGAGAAGCATATTGATCTGAAAGTTTAGAAAAAAACAAGAGGAAGAACTAGAGTAAAAGAAAAGTGAATCTAGGAATAGCATAATAAAGAAAATTATAAAAATCAAAAGTGTTCAAACTCTGCTTTTGAGTATTCATGGACTCGTACCCAACAGATGAAAAATCACTGTCTATTACTCAATCCAACAAATAACACAATCAAATAATTCAAAGCTTAGCATGCTAAAATAGTCATATTATTTTGAGTCTTCTTTCTCAATTTCACAAAATGTTAGACCTGTGTATATTTAGTGTTCTTAAACCAATTATGACCTAAATTTACTTTTTAAATTTTTGTTATCCTTCTAGATTTTTTTTCTAGCTAATTTCCATGCATTATTGACTATTTTAAAGAACTATTTGTTAGAAAGATACAGAAAAGGGAACGCATGTACACCCGTGGTGGATTCATGTCAATGTATGGCAAAACCAATACAGTATTGTAAAGTAAAATAAAGTAAAAATAAAAATTAAAAAAAAAAGAAGGAAAACCAAACATAACTGAAGAGCTATATAATGGATCATTATGCCTTTTCTAATATTAATGGTTTAACTGAACAAACTGTAAGAAACTTTCTTCCATTTATTCTGTTTTAGATATAATAGTATTAAATTCATGAAGGAAGAAAAGTCTGTTCCATAATTTTCTTTTATGAAACAATTGTAAGTTTTCCTTTTAGAGTTTTATGTATGTAAAATTTTTGTTACACTATTTTGAGAAAATTATAGATTCATATGCTATTATAAGAAATAACACAAAGAGATCCTATGTACTCTTTACTCTGTTACCCCACTATAGTGACATCTTGCAAAACAGTAGTGCAGAATCACAACCAGGATACTGGCTCTGATACAGTCAAAAGAGAGAACAAGTCCATCACTTCAGGAGCCCTCCTGTTAACCCTTTTATAACCACACCCTCTTCACTCTTGCTTGCTCTTCATCCCTAATTCCTATCAACCACTAATCTGTTCTCCATTTCTATTATTGGCATTTCAAGAACATTATACAAACAGAATCATACAGTATGCATACATACTACATACATATATAATACATACATGTATTCCCATACTATCCTTTTGCCATCGGTAGTCTGTAGCAATATCTCACTTCATTTCTGATTTGGTAATTTGTGTCTTCTTTTTTACTTGCTAATTCCTTTAGAATTTTATTGGTTTCACTAATTTTTTAAAATAACTAGCTTTTGGATTCATTGAGTTTTTAATTGTCCTCTTTGCAGTTTCATTCATTTCTCCTCTGTTCTATATCACTGCCTTCTTTTCGCTTATTTTGGGCTTATGTTGTTCTTTTTCTAAACTCTTGTGATGGCAGTTTAGATTATTACTTTGAGTCTTTTGCTCTTTTATATATAAGTATTTAATGCAATAAATTTCCCTCTCACACAGTTTTGGCTGTTTCCACAAAGTTTGATATGTCATATTATCACTTTCTTTCAGTTCAATGTATTTTTTATTTTTTTCTTGAGACTTGTTCCTTGAACTAAGTGTGCTGTTTAGTTTCCAAGTGTTCAGAGATTTGCCTGTTATATTTCTGTTACTAATTCTAATTTGATTTATGGTCAAAAACCATTCTGTATAAAAAAAATCAATTCTTCTCCATTTGTTGAGGTTGTTTCAAGGCTCAGGCTATAATCTATCTTTGCAAATGTTTCAGACATTTCAAAATAAACTGTATTCTATTATTGGGTGGAATGTCCCATAAATATATAGATATAAATTTATATAGTGATAACACTAGCATTCTTGCTGATCTTCTGTCTATCTTGTCTTTCAAATATTTAGAAAGAGGCGTTAAAGCCTCCAACCTCAACCCTGTATTTGTCTATTTCTCCTTCCAATTCTATGTTGACTTCACGTATTTCGCAGCTCTGCTGCCTAGTGCATACACATTTGTCTTCTTGATGGATTGATCTCTTATTCTTATATAATGTTTCTATCTGTGATGAATTTCTTTGCTCTGATACAGTCATCTTACTTTCTTTTAATTTTTTATAACATATATTTTTCATCCTTTTTACTTTCAACATATCATTACATTTTAAGTGAATTTCTCAAAGAGAGCATATAGTTAAGCCAAGCTTTTAAAATTCACTGTCAATCTCTCTTACTTTGTGTATTTAAATTATTTATACTCATGAATTTATTGATATGTCTGTCATTTTACTTGTTTTCTGTTTGTTTTCTTTCATTTATTTTTCCAAAGTGCTTTGGGTTCCCTGAACTATTTTTAGGATCCTATTTTGAACTGTCCATGGTATTTTTTAGTGTATCTCTTTGCATAGCTATTTTGGTGGTTACACAGGATATTATATTAATATATACATAATTTATCTCAGTCTACTGGTATTAACACTCTATCAGTTTAAATGAAATACAGAGACTTTATCTTCCTTTATGTCCCTTATTCACCACCACTGAAAATACAATTGCCTTAAATATTTAGTAAGCATACATTTAGAATATATCAGAGTTACCATTTTTGCTTTGCCCATCAAGCATAATTTAGAAGGCTCAAGAGGAGAAAAAAATTGTATTTACCCTTATTTTAACACTTTCTGTAGGGTAAGGGAGTTAGAGAAGGCAAGGTTCAGAAAAAGAACAAGACCAGCACTTTACAGGAACAGATCACCTTTAATGAGGCGAGAAGGGGCAGCAGTCAGATTGGGGAGCTGCTGCACTAACCCAAGAAAAGGGTAAGTATACATAGGCATATATGTGGAAATCTACTGTCTTAAGGGGGCCCATTCTTCTCCAAGGTTGTTCAGAGTAGTTTTCTCTTAAACGGCGGGGGCAAGGAATTCTGGAGATCAGCCAGCAGCTGGGACCGGCGGAGAGCAAGGCTTAATCAACCCTAATGTCCATTTTTTCCTTCTGGTGAGAGAGTTTTTGTTTTGCATGACGGTGGAGAGGACCCGGAGGGGAGTTTTAACTCCAGGCTATTTTGAGTCTTGTAACTTTCCTTCACTGTCTGTTGTTTTTTCTTCTTTCCTGATTTTTCAAATTTTCTTCTTTCGTCATTTCCTTTCTGTTTAAAGGACCTCCCTTTAGGTATTCTTTCAGGATAATCCAATTCTGGTAGTTTTCCTTCATTTGAGAAAATCTTGATTTCCCCTCAATTCTGAAGGATATTTTCATTGCATATAGAATTATGGTGACAGGTCTTTTCTCTCAGCACATGAAAAACGCTGTGCCACTTCCTCTGTCCTCTGTATTTTCTGATGAGAAACTCATTGTCACTTGACTTGTTTTTCCCTTCCAAGTTTCATTTGTTTCTTGGTGTTACCAAGATTTTTCTCTTTCATGTTCACAAGTTTGACTACAATATGCTTTGACTTAGATTTGGGGTGTATCCCATTTGGAGTTTACTCAGTTTCTTGAATCTCTATACCTTTTGCCAAATTTGAAATCTTGTCAACCATTATTTTTTCAAGAATGTTTTCATTTCACTCTCTCCTATCCCTCTGGAAATCTAATGCCATAAATGTTAGACCTTTCGCTATATTGGCACTGGTACCCCAGGCTCTATTTTTTCACTGTTATTTTCTATTTTGGGGGCTAAATAACATCTATTCTCTCTTCAGTTCAATATTTTTTTTTCTTTTTCCCCTCCATTGTGCCTTTTAATCCATCTATTGATGATTTTTAATTCGGACATTGTATTTTTCAGTTGCAGAACTTCCATTTGGTTCTTCTTTGTAGCTTCTATTGTTTTTGCTGAAACTTTTTTATTTTTGTCATCATAGAGTTGGTCTCTATTGATCGCCATTTTTCTTTCAAGTGTTTGCTGGATCTTGGTGTGATGAGTGGTTTTTAACTGAAATCTGAACATTTTTGGTAGTACACTATGAGACTCTGGAGAGGGAAATGGAAACCCACTCCAGTATTCTTGCCTGGAGAATCCCATGGACAGAGGAGCCTAGCAGGCTACAGTCCATGGGATCACAAGAGTTGGACACGACTTAGCAACTAAACCAGGAGACTTTGTTTCTTATGTAAACTTCTGACTTCTTCTGATATCATTACTGCTAGGTGGAGTACAAGTCCATTTCACCACTTGACCTCCCTGAAGGAGAGAGGAGACCTCATTTCTGCTGGGTGAGGCTGGGAACAGTGAACCTGAACTTACACAACCCTGGCTGGAAGGGGAAGAGTGCCTTGATACGCCTCCCTCTGTGGCCTTATTGACCCTTTGGAAGGCATATGCCTCATTACCACTCAACCAGGATAAAGTCTCAGCTCCTCAGGGCCCCAGCTGGAGCACCTGTGTACAACCTGGTGAAAGCAGAAGTCCAAGCTCTCCACTCAGTGTCTGCTGGTTTGGGTGGGGGGTGTGGCACAAGGTTTACTGTGGTTTTCGGCTGGAGTAGCATGGCCATTACCTAAAAGTTTTCTTTCTTGCCAGAAAAACAGTTTTTCTGGTTCTTTGGCTAGACAGAGAAGGTATTTGTTGAGGCTTTTCTTGGTGTTTCTGAGTTGTTGGCTTCTTTAGCTCCAAGTTTGTCATAGATGAGGCAAAAAAAAAAACCCCAGGGCACTCACCACCATGTCATTCCTCAGCTCCCAAGTTCCAGAGCCAGTCTTTCCTCTGTCTTTCATAGTCTTCTTATGTTTCCTTTTGTGTAATGTCCAGGGGTATAGTTGTACTTAGAAGGAAGAATAGGCAGAGGTATTCCATCTTTCCAAAAGCAGAAGTTTCCCAATAGTATTTTCACAAATGGAGTTACTCTGGGAGAAGCTGTATTTGTTCTCTGCTCAATAAATGTTATTTACAGCAATAAACACAATTTCATGTCCCTTCCCTCAAAGATTTTACATTCTGATGAGAAAAAGATAAATTCTACAATTACTCCCTAAGTACCTCCATTCAGAGCTATCTTGGATACAGACGGAAAGAGCAAGGTAAGATATTGAAGACGAGATCTGTATAAGTTATCCCTTTTGACCATCATAGCTACTGGCTGAGCATAAAGTTCATTTGGGTTTTTCTGTATCATCCTATGGAAAAACCCAAGTAAACATTTTGACCAACACAATACATTTTGGTAATTTGTTACAGTCAAAGACCCATCCTGAGGCAGATGCCAGAAAGCTCACAGCCCTAGAATAGCTCTTTCTTGGATTTAGGCATAGGCTTCTGACTTGGCTGCACCTTAGGGAGACCTGGGTTTGGAGGTGAGCAATCAGAGGAAGACCCACAAAGAGGTGATCAATATTCCTGCAAGACTGGTGGCAGGGACATGGGGTTCTTCTAGGAGACAGAAAATGAAGAGTATTAAGTCTTAGAACCTGTCAAGGGTTCCTATTAGCTGGGGTGGTGCTGTGCCAGCCAACGAAGACCCCGCCCTGTGCTTGGATACTTTTCCTACTTGAAGAGCTTCAGAATCTGGCACACTGGCTTCCTGCAAGGGTCCATAATATGCTTAATACCTTTTAATAAGTCTCTCACTTGTTTAAACTAACCAAGTAGATTCTATTGGTGAGACCTATGAATACTGACACAATGAACTTAGCCAGTGTAAAGAAAAACAGGAGAAAAAAAAAATACACTTGCAACTTCTGGTAAAATTCTGCAACGTGTCAAATACGAATGAACTAAAACCCAAAGTAAGGAAGGAAGACTTTCCCGTTCATTCTTATACCTGTTCTTGAGGCGGGGATCTGAATTCCTTTGTTTTCCTGGCTGTGAGTGCAGCTGACATGTTTAAGGCTTGCATAACTTCATTATATCGGAATCGTTGATTGTCTTGAAGCTTGGCTACAAAGTCATCTGAAAAGGCCACAATGGCTTCTATCCGGTGCCGGACCTGGCAGTCACAGAGGTATTGAAGTAGCAGGCACATCTAAAGAGATGATTAAAAAGACACCAAGTTTAATTTCTGAAATTTTGAATAGTTAATATATATCAAATCAAAATTTGTGACAGACACACTTAGTTGTCAACTCTTCTCCTTTATTAACAGAATCCTGATTTTATGTAGACAGCAGTGTGCTCAGTCCAGGGGATGAAATGCAATTTGTCTAAGCTCAAATGGCAAATACCCTTTGACGTTCCTTCGATGAACACTTTCTGGCCATCCTCCTCTGCAGCTAGAGGGGCTAAAGCAAATGAGGTAGATGAGGAAAAGTTTGCAAGGGGTCTTCTGGGAAAGCACTTTCACCGTTAACAAAAGACTAGAATATCCTATTTTCAAAAACTGGCTAATGGCACTATCCCTGATGGAAGAAGGAGGTAACACACTTTAGGATAAAAACCATAAACTGCGGATCACAGAAGGATATTACGGTCTAGGTTCCTGATGACACCATTAAACTACTACATTCATTCTAGAACTGTCTACCTCCAGACTCTGAATGTACGTTAACTAAGTGGTTCATTGCTTATTCATTAAATAGTCAGTTGGGTATTTTCTTACCAGAAGCCAAAAGGATTTTTAACTGATACAGTGCATCATAGAAACATGCCTTCCAGAGAATGTCCAGCCCAACTTTCGGGAAATATTTAAATATACTTTATACCAACTGTGATATAAATGCACAGCAGTGTTGGAGGACTTTAAATCCTCATATTCCACCATCCTAAATATAGCCATTTCTGTCAATGCTACCTCTAAGCTAGCCCTAGGGCCTAAGCCCCTCTCTCCACCTGCTTTGTCCTACTCCAGTGGAAACACTGTCTTTTCAGCCTTGACCCTGCATGTCAGCCTCTCGACTAGGTAGGCTCTGGACCACCCTCTGTTACTCCCTTATCAATCTTCCTCACAGCAGCTATGTTGAGATTTTTTAGAATAGACTTATTCTGCTAAAATTCTTCAATGGTTTTAATTGAACTTAGAATAAAATTCAAAATTTACCATATGGCTGGCTTTAGCAAAGAGCTAGACTCTGTATCAACTGCCCTCTGCCTATCTCACCCTCCCTCCTCAGCTCATCAAGCTGCAGCCACACTGGTCTCTTCTCACCTCAGAGCCTGTATGACAAGCTTCTAAAGCACTCTTCCCCTCCTTCCTCGCAAGTGCTGAACTTCTGCTCATCAACCTGACCTCAGCTTAAAAGGCCTCAGAAAGGCGTTCTCTCACCTTTCTCACAGTATTCCAGTTGAAATTTTCATTCTTCTAGAAATCCATTCTTTTCCTTCCAAGCATTTAATGTGATTAATTATAAGATATTCTAACAGAAATACATAAATAAGTATGTATTTTTCCCAGGGACAGTGATCTTCCTTGAGCCAGCACCCAGTGCCTGGATCAGAGGAAGATGTCAATCAATGCTGACTGAAGAAGGAAGAGCAGAAAAGGGAGTCAAGGATGTAAGCATCAAACTGATATTAATGGAAGCATCTGAAGTGAACCAAAGCAGCATTAGGAACAAGTCTTTCGGACGCCTGGATGAGCAGAAAGGCAGGTACGGTCTTTGTTTCCTTAGAAACAGAGATAGGAAGTCAAATCTTGCCATTTGAGAATAGACACACCTACAGGTGAACGAGTATCCTAAGGTTGGAAGGGTGGAGGTTGGGCAGAAAGGGGTACGAAAGCCTTGTGTTTCAGGCATTCCAACAGAATGTCAGTGTAACAGTGACACAGAACGCCAGTGAAGCTGCAGAAACAAGGAGAAACACAAGGAAGCTGCTAATGAACAAGAAGACGTGCCACAGGGAAAGACAAATCTGACTCCATATTGGATCCATTTCTTTAACCTCTACACTCCGTTGTTCTTGCTACAACTTAATTGTAAAAGGTGCCAACCCTTTTGGCACCAGGGACCAGCTTTGCGGAAGACAGTTTCCCCATGGATAGGGGTAGGGATGGTGGTTTGGGGATGATTCAAGCACTCATATGAGAATCTAATGTCGCCACTGATCCAGCAAGAGGCAAAGCTCAGGCAGTAATGCAAGTGAGTGATTCAGAGCAGCTGCAAATACAGATGAAGCTATGCTTGCTTGCTGGCCTCTCACCTCCAGCTGTGTGACTGAGTTTCTCACAGGGGGTTAGGGATACCAGGCTTACAGTGTACATAATAGCCCATCTTCAGGGTCCTTGCCTCCCATGCCTGAACATTAAGCTAAAATATCTTTGTTTCTGCTCACCGGAAACATCCCGACCAGGCCCATCTGTGAAGGGCTGCAGGAAAGAAGAAATTAACATATCCCCTGCCAAATATGGGGCTTCCCTGGTGGTTCAGACAGTAGAGAATCTGTCTGCGAGGCAGGAGATGCAGGTTCTACCCCTGGGTCAGGAAGATCCCCTGAAGAAGGGAAAGGCAACCCACTCCAGTTTTCTTGTCTGGAAAATCCCATGGACCGAGGAGCTTGTCGGGCCACAGTCCATGGGGTCGCAAAGAGTTGGACATCACTGAGTGACTAACACACCCACATGTCTCCCTAATGTGGCCAGAAACAGGAAATACTTGCTATAACTTAACACCTTTTTTACTTAACCTCCACATCTCTCCCTATTCGTTCTAAAAAAGAAACTTAACATCCCAACCTGGGCAAGATGGTTCTTTGGAACACAAGTGCACCATCTTCTCTGCCTGTGAACTTTCTGAATACAGTCACTATTCCTCATTCCAACACCTCAACTCCCAATTTACTGGAATGTCATACAGGAAGAAGATGAGCTGGGGCTCTGTAACACTGGCAGGACAAAAGCCCATCTCCTGTGCTCCTTTGAGACAGACACACACATGCACACACACACACCAATATACATACACACATTCAGAGAAACAGTGACATGCCACATCACATATGTGTGTGACAGGCAGACCTGTACTGGACCAAGAACATTTTGCCCTGATAAAAACTTGAAATGTATCTTTTACTAACTATGGTCAATTGACCTGATTAGAAAATTAATGGATTTCATTCCAAATGCCAGAAAATCAGATGGGCATGTTCCCAAGTACAACAAGAAGCTGGTTAAGTTTATGAAGAAATATAATATTACCCAGAAACACAAATACACACAGAGAAAGAGACCAAGGTCATTGTTAACAGGTTGTGAATTCACTGCCATCTTTTTTCTCAGTTTACCTGCAATTTTACTGGCTCTGGCAGTTTCATTTGGAGCAGGCCCTCCTTGGGCCTCTTACCCCCTTTGTTTTCTTCTTCAGCGGCTCCTTCCAGCTTGGAGTCTTCCACAAAGGGTTCCTTCTCCACCACCTCGCTCTCCTCCTCGGGGCTGGCGGCTTCCTTGAACACACTAGGCTCAATCAACTGCAAGACGTGTTTCAAGTCCTCGTTGTGGAAGACACCCATGATGAGCAGGGTATAGAACAGCTTGATGAGAGGCACAAAGAGGAACTCAGTGGTGCCCCCAACGGGGTCTCGGGCGTGAAGGCTGCCCTCTTTCACGGCTTCTGTCAGCATCTGTATGGTCTTGGCCTTCAGGATGTCCAGTGGGAACTCCGGGCTATACTGATAACCTTCGGTATTAATGCTGACAAAACTCGGGGAGGAAAACTGCATCCGCGGCCTGAGGGAGGTGCTGAGGCCGATGCCCGGGAGCCCGTGCTTTTTCTTCTCATCCGGGAAGAGGGTGATGCTCTTCGTCTCCTCGGTCATGGGGACGATGAACTCGTTGTTCATCATGAGCCTGGCGGTGGCGTAGGAGCTGAGGTGGATGTCAATCAGCAGGTCGTAGTAGCCGGCGCGCAGCAAGCCGGGCATGTACTTGTTCTCGATGGCGTAGAGCAGCTGCGGCTCGTCCACGTGGCTGCACAAGGCGTGGGCCACCCGGTGGTTCCCGAGCGCGCAGACAGCCGAGTAGAGCCGGAGAGTGTGGTAGTGGAATTTCAGCAGTTCCTCCTGCTCTGTCAGTTCCAGTATGTCCACAGATCTGGAGACGGGAAAAGTCAAGCATGGACACTGAAAACGGTTCTCCATCAGAGGAGAAGACTGCCTATCTCCTAGGTTTTACAAGTTACAGAAACAGACACTTAAATAAGCATGTGTAACTGTTTATTTAAACATCTACCTGTATTTTCTGCATCCCCTTCCTTTTTATGGCTTTTTTTTGTGTGTGTGGTTGTTGTTTTATTTTTATTTATTTTTTAGGCTGCACCATCTGGCAGGCAGGATCTTAGCTCCCGGACCAGGGATGGATAGATAACCTGTGACCCCTTCACTGGCCCCCCCATGAAGTGGCCCCTTCACTTCACTGGATCACTGAAGAAGTCTCTACAGTGAATTTTTTAAAATTAGTTTTTTATGGTATGTTTGATGACAGCGCAGTTTTTTTTTTAATCAATTCTAGATATTAAAAAATTTTTCTTCCAGATATAATTTTATGTAGAAAATAGTGCTTGGAGCTTTCTTCATGTCCCGTCACCCCAAGATTCTGGGTATCACTTTTATTAATAGATATCTGGGTCTCAAGTTGAGCCTGGGGACTCCCCTCCTCTCAGAATTTAAACACTCTTTGGAATATGTGGAATCTCCTTTTCCAGTTTGGCTAACCAGCTTCAAGAAGCCAGAAGACTGCCTTAGGCTGACTTGTCTCTGACTTTAGGATCAGCTATTAGCCTAATAATAGTCACAAGTCAGTCAATTTCACCAGTCAGTAGGTGAGACAGAGAGATAATTCTTTTGACATAATTGCCTACTTATGTGTCCCTCACAGACCCAAACATATCCCAGTGGCACCCTATTTCCACCAGGTATGTGCTGCTCATCAAACAAACACTACATTTTCACTTAGGAAAGTTTCTATTGGGAATCTTGAGTTTACATCAGATCATTTTGCTCCTGCCATGCCTCATGACCTTTCAGGGCAATTACACTTTTAACATATGGCCAGAATATGCCTAAAGTCAAGTCATTCCTTTTAGAAGAGAGTCTATTTTAAAAGCACATAATTTCTTTAGAGGTACTAAGTTTTCAAAACTATTTAAATTACATAGATTGTTCATGGACAACACTATAGCATTAAAGGTAGAAATTTGATACATTCACAATCAAGGAACTACTCATTCATCTCCAAAGGTGCCCTTGGTGTGACTGTAATATAATCTCATCAGGACAGGGGCTGTTATATACTTTGCTTATTAGTATTCACCCAGCACCCAGCCTAGCACACAGTAGATAATGAGCAATTATCTGTGATTCTTTATCATTAGGCTTTGTCACTATCTTCAGATGCCCTGTCATCCTGTCCATACTTATCCACTGTACGTGTCCTTTTCAGGTCCTAGGCATTCTGTCAAAAGCCACTATGATGTGATGCTGCTGATTTATTCCAGACCCCACATTCTAACTCACAGAGTAATCACCTACCCGTGTACCACCTAGGCTTCCAGGAAACCACGTATCTGCTGAGCCCAGCTACTAGCACCTCGCTCTTGGAAATGATGGAGTATGATTGAGTATGTCTTCCCTCAAAGTGTAGTAGAGGATTCCCACATCTTAGCTAGGCTCTTCAGTCTCCCAAGAAGACTGTTACCTCACCCCTCAGCCTAGCTGAGGAATAAAATATATAAATCCATTCATTGTAGCAACACAGAGTATCTACACTCTAGGTTCTTACTGAAATCACTTAGAAATGATTTCTCTGGTTCCCTCTCTATTATCTTACAATTCTGTGATACTCTCACCCTGCTGCCTTAACTCAGATGGTGGCTGTACCTGTCTGAATTTTTACTTGCTGTTTTCTCATCAGCAAAACAAGAATGAGGAAAGAAATCACAGACTATTAAATCACAGACTATTAAACCTTTAGCTGTAATAGAATCATTTTCTTTCAGTAAGCAAAGAGTTGAGATATAGACTGAAAATTGGAATGTGCAAAATAATGTCTGCCTTGCCACATGGTATTAGCATTTTATAAAGCCCATTTTGTTTCCCCAGCAGCACCCCTGGCTCCTGGGCCAGGGTCTAATTTGATAGGTCCCCATTAGACAGTAAGGGATGTTTGGGCCTGACCTGTTCTCCTCTGGGATATGGAGAGACATGAACTGCAGAGGCTCCACGCACTGCACCAGCCAGCCCTGGCGTTCACTTATTCGAGAGACATCTACCTTCAGGAACTGGTTGGGCATTCTGCTCCACAGGACATGTGAGAGAAACTGCACATGGAGGCGTGGGGGGCACTGTGGTACAGGATTTTTGTGCTCACTCTTGAATAATCCCGCTGAGAGAGGCATCACATTCTAGGAAATGGGAAAGCAGAAAAGAATGAATGGATAACACACTCCTTGGGGTCAAAAAAGTGATGACTAGAGTTCTGCGCAGGAAAGAGAGAATGAAAGATACGCTGTGTGTTGAGCAGAGTCAATACAAAAACTAACAAATTGGGTTGAGTTGTTCCTGAAAGGACCAGCAGAGAAAATTGAGGATCTTTTCTCCCCCATACTAAGTGATACACTGAGAATGTAAGAGCAGCAAGTATAACCATGTATCTGCTCTACATCTTTACAAAGCCAGGTTCCCAGGACACCTGGCAAGGCTTTAGCTGCTTTCATCCAAAGGTCCTGAAAGATGGGTCGCGTTCACTTGGCTTTCTTCCTCTCTCCTTGTCTGTCCTTTGTTACCCGCCTCATTCATCCTTAAACTACTTACCACCTCACTCATCATCAGGTTTGCCAGGTTTGAGTACCCAACAAAATATCAGAGACAGCTCAACAGATAAACATAGCTACTAACTAAGAAAAGAGAATTAACCAGGTATGAATCAACACAGCTTCTTTCTCCACCTTCCTCCACCTCCAATACATACCTTCAGCCATCCCAATTCCTGCACTTTGGTCTCAGGGAAAGAAAAGTCTCTACTTTGCCAAAGCTTAATGATTCATTTTTGACCATGATACCACCCTGCCTGCCTCTTCCGGACCAACAAAACAATGGACTCATCTTTCTGCATTACCTTTGGTCTCTCCCTCTTCTCTAGAACCTTCTCTACTGCATTATTTACACTTCCTCATCCTCAAGCTACTTTCCTGTTCTCTTCTGCTAATGGAGAAGAGAAACGAGGCACTTGTATCAGACACTGAGAACGTATCAGTGAGCAAAACAAACTTCCTACCCTCATACAGCTTCTATTTTTTATTAGAGCTATAAAACAAACAAAATAAGCAATTAAATAGTTTATTAGGAAAAAAGTCATGGAGCGGAAAAAAGAATGAGGATGAGAGAGTCATAATGCAGGACAGCAATAATACGCAGAATTATCAGAATAGGTGTCACTGAGAAGACATTTAAAGAAAAATCCAAAGAAGAATCATGTAGATATGTAGAGAAAGAAACTTCTGTGCAAAGGAATCTGTGAATGCAAAGGACCCAAGGAGGGAATCTGCCTGGCAAGTCTGAGAAAGAGTCAAAGGACAGTGTGGCTGCAGTGAAGTGAAAGAGGAAAGATTAGGAGAAAATGAAGTCAGAGGGCAATAGGATGTCAGGTGGTTTAGAGCTTGTGAACCTTCATGAGACCTCTGAATTTTTGAGCAGTGAAGTGACATGATCTGATTTTCATTTTAAAATAATGACAGTCACTCAGGTTGTTCTATGATAAACAGATGGGTGATGATGAATTAGAGGCTACTGAAGAAATCCAGATGGGAAATGATGCTGATGGAAAAAGTGTGGTGACTGGTGGTCATGGTGGTCAGCAGTGGAGGATTTGCTGGCGGATAGAACTGGGATGCAGAATGCAAAGGAGGGAAGCCAAAGATGACTCTAAGGTTTGGGGTCTGAGTTATTAACTGACAGGAGGACTTAGGCAGGTCAGGAGGAGGCGGGTAGTGATGGTCAACAGTCTCGTTTTGGACATATCCATCCAGTATGTGATATCTATAGCGAAAAACGGAAAATGCCAAATAAACCAATATTAGAGTCTGGGTTCTGAGAAACTACCATTTTTCTGTCAAATTTTAACTTTCTTTCAATTGTCCAAACTTGCTGCCTTTCCCTCATGTTCAAACTTGAATACTATGAATTGAATAATCTTGAACCAAATAACATAGCTTCTTCCATCATTTTATTGAAATTTTTTGAAAGGTCACTAAAGCCCTCCTACTTAACCAAAGTCACAGATGCCTTTAGTCCATATTATATTGGCTTTTCTATGGCAGCTGGAATCTCGTTTTACAAAAGCAGAAGCTGAGTTCACACAGTTTAAGGAACACGTCCAAGGTAACCAAGCCCGCACGGTAAAGTTGTCTATCAATTTCACTGTGGGGTGTGCCCAGCATCTCAATGTGTGCAACTGCAAATTTCAACTAAATTCCTTTTTCCAAATTTCAACAGGCTCTTCTGCTTGTTGTATTAGTATCCATTATCTGGCCCAACTAAAATTATTTAAATTAATCCTTTGGGGATTAACATATACCCAATACTATATGTAAAATAGATAACTAATAATGATGTACTGCATAGCAAGGGAACTGTACCCAATATTTTGTGATAACCTATAAAGAAAGAGAATCTCAAAAAAGAATATGTACATGTATAACGGAATCACTGTCATACGTTATACACTTGAAACATAACATTGTAAATCAACTATACTTTAATTTTAAAAAAAGAAACATCTCCCCCTCCACAAAAAAATAAATAAAAACTTCTCCATTTCTCCTTGAGTGCTGAATCCAGTTCATCAACAAACTCTATTAATCCAATTTATTGACAAACTCAATTAATTTCTCCCCTAAAACATCTTCTCATGTATCATTCTCTATGACTTTCATTAATCTTATCATTCTTCTCCCACATGGATAGAATCAAATTGTGATATCTAATTATTACTGCCTGCTCTCATTTTTATAAGAGCAGATGTTTTCCATATTACTACCAACATGTTTTTCCAAAACAGGTTTGATTTACTCAGTCCCTTCTTTCAAACTTCCAGTGAATCGCCACTGTCTATGAAATACATGCCAACTTCTTAGTGTGGCAGTTAAAGCTGTTTCAACTTGAACTTGGTCTATCTTCCATCCATATTAATCTCTGGCCACATCCCAGAAGCATCCTTTGATACAGAAACACTGAATTCCTTAACCTGCAGCATTTTTCATGCCTTCAATTTTTTATTCTTTCACCTTCTGTATAGAATGTCTTCTCCAAGGAAACACACCTTAAGATCTGCTGTTCAGCTGTTAAAAATCAACCTAAATGTCACCTTCTCTTTCAGCTGCACCTGATCCACACCATCCTGCTTAGCTGTTTTCTCAGTTATATTTCCAGAGTACTCAATACCTGCCACTCTTCTAGCACTTACCAGTATGTAGCACATTTCCAGCCTTTCAATCCCCTTCACTAACTCACCTGTGAGTTCAGTGATTACTAACTTGTATATAATGTGCCATATTTGTTCTGTGTAAGCCTAGTTTTATTGAATAATTTATTTATGATGACCAAAGAAAACCCTTTCTAATTAATGATGTTGCCCTAGGGACCAGAATTTTCAAACATGGCAACATTTTTCTTAGAGAGTGATTTATATGATTAATATCAGTACTAATAAAGAGGTGAATTCATTTAAGGAGAAGTAAATGCTATTTCCTAATGGAAAATAACCCAAATATAATAACAGGAATGGGTCTTTCTTACCTTTATTCTTCCCAACTCAAACTGAAAAACATTGGGACTTGTAGCTTGTGCAAAAACTGCAGGAAATAATTTTGTGCTTGGTTCCACCTTAAATAAGCAAATAAATTTCATAATATTAATAAAGGAAGAAACACAAAGAAAATATACTTTCTTCATAACACTTAGAGGACACTTTTACAGAAAAAGACTTCTCCTTCCTCTCATATGGATATTCTCTTTCAATAATTGTTTGGAATATTTAATTTCAGGACTGTGTGAACATTTTTGGAGAAATATACTGCTTACTCTGAAGGACTTGTGGCACGGTTATTATTCAAAGAGAAGTAAAAATATAGAATCAAGTCATTTGTGTCCTCATGTCTTTCTAATTTCTAATTTGCTTTTTTAAAAAATCTTTTTGGCCATACCACATGCCATGTGGGAACCTCGTTTCCCAACCAGAGATCAATCCTGTGCCCCTGTGTTGGCAGCATGGAGTCTCAATCACTGGACCACCATGAAGACCCCACAACTTCTAATTTACATTCTGGTATTGCAAACTGTGTTTTCGTCTCTAACAAGGATAAAGGTTTCGTCTCTGGAGGCACAAGGTCATCCCTGACCACACACCTGATAATAGGTGCTCAGTTCCTTGCCGTTGGCCGTGAAGGTGAGCAGCCCACTGGCAGCATCCACCACGCAGCCAATCTCCAGGCCATTGTTGTTGCGTCCTTGCCCCGGGCTCAGGCTCTCACCCGCACACACCATGTAGCAATTGCTGCGTTTGATGCTGAATTGCAAAAAGACATATTTATCTTTGAACAAGCAAAGACAGTGTGGAAAGCATGGAAGTCTGGCAGACTAAACCTAAGTTATGCTGTGCAAGCAACAAGCTCATGCTGAAATGGGACAGGTGCACAATGGGCCTGATTCTGTGATTCTGAGCACGATTCCACCGACTTCAGTGGACATTCTGAGTCAGGTCTTCCAGTCTCTCAATTTCACACCTAACGAAGACAGGTCAACTGGTAAGAACCAAGGTTAAGAACTGACCTGCACCTTCCCTCCAAAAACTCAAACCAAACTGGACCTTTTTCTGAGGTTCAAAAAAGTTTAAGTATGTAATAATCATCCAAATTGGTAATTTTCTTTCTCATAGTTTTTATTTTAAACCACTTGTTCTGAGATAAGAAGCATCCATTTCCAGACACTATAGAGTCCTAGGCCAATTCTACGTGAGCCGTCAATGACTCAACAGATGTAAACTTTGGCTAAAATTAAGCCCTTGGATAATTCCTGGTGATCTGTTATGAGAGAGAGACTTAAACTGGGATGTGCACCAGATCCATGATGTTAACAATAAACCCCACCTGAGTTTCAAGCTCACCAAAACCTTTATCAGAGCTGGTAGCAAACTTAAATTCTTTGAGTTTTACTTTGTTTTCTTTCTCTGCCACTACACAGTGCATGTGTGAATGAGGCTAGAAGAAAGGCCAAATACAGACAAGGAGTAAGAAAAGAGTAAACAGGCCGAGATAAAGTCAGCTTCTGAATAATCGAAAGTTGGCTGTGTTTCTATGCCCTTTTTACATAAGTTTCAACAACCTTCCTTAGCCTGTATTTCCTACACCAAAATCATCAATCAGATAACAAGGGTCCCCAACCGCTGGGATCTAAGGCCTGGTGATCTGAGGTGGATCTGATGCAATAATAATAGAAATAAAACGCACAAGTAAACATTATGTGTTTGAATCATTCCCAAACCATGCCCTACCCCTGGCCCGTGGTAAAATTATCTTCCATGAAACTGGTCCTTAAGTGCCAAAAAGGTCTGGGGAGTGCTGATGTTATCACATCCCTATTCTGAGTTATCTCCTTTCATTGTGCCCATCTATGAAAATCAATATATATCCATCAGAATATGCCTGGAAAAAGGTAGTTTGGGCCCCCCTACTGATGTACAGTACTCTTCATTGGAGGATGTTTTGCTAAGTCCTCTGTCTCCAGTGCTAAGTTCACTGCAGTTCAAGTGTTACAACCTGAAGGCAGGAGAGGGAGCTTCCGGTCACCAAAAATAATGACACAGGTAGAAAAGAGAAGTCATATTCTAGGGGAAGAGAGGCTCTTTCTATGAGAGCCATCACAGCAGATCAGAGAGGAGGCATGGGCACAAAGGGCAGACGCAACCGGCCAGGTCTTCTCTTGTCTTATTCTGCAAGGAAGATAGCCTTCTTCACTTTTTTGAAGGTTTGGTTTGAGTTTCGTTTGTTTTACAAATGAGAAAGGATGGCACAGAAAGTGTAACTGACTTACCCAAAGCCACACAGCAAGTCAAGGGCAAAGCTGAGGAAAGAATCCACTGCTCCTCAGTTGGAGTTCAAATGCGTCCATCTGGTCTAATCCGCTAGCCCACACTGTCTTCACTTTTTTCTCCCCACCACCTAACCAGTTCCCAAGATACAGACCAGACTACAGGCTAAATGCCTCACATTCACCTGTCTCTTAATTCCTGGAATGAAGGCTAAGTAACGGCAACCCAAGTCATTAGTCACGTGCAGTGCCGCCAGAAGGAACATATGATTAGTGCCCCCAAAAGATGCAATGCTCTTCCTTCATATGATTTTGCACTTGTAAAATACTCAGATTCCTTACTGGCTTGTTTGAATAACAAAAAGGATACTGACATTAATGGTTTGGTTATGCTGTTCCTATAAATAGAATATTATTTTAGGTATAAAAATTCAAGCAAAAACGATGCCTAGGTTTATCAACATTTTTATCAGATATCATTTATGTAACAAAAAATGGAGGAAAAACCAACCTTTCGTGCACCTTTCCTTTTTCATCTCCCAGAGTCACGGTCACTGTACGAACTCTGTCCAAGTCAAAGCCTGTATCATACTGATGGAAATCAGATGTGATCCAGCCCACCCAGACATTGGCAGGTTCTTGTCCAGGAAAGATTCTCACTGAGTAATAGTACTGTCGAGATAGCAACACCAAGTATTGGCAAAGCAAAAAGAAACAAAACTTTGACTTTCAACGCCTTTAACTTGCCTAAGAAGATATGTCTTTATTTAAAATCATTTGACCTATTTACAGCAACATCAAAGCGACTAAAGATTATCATACTAAGTGAAATAAATCAGAAAAAGAAAAATATGATGTCACTTATATGTGGAATCTAAAATATGACACAAATGAGCCTACCCATGAAACAAAAACAGAAACTCAGGCATAGAGAACAGACTGGGGCTTACCATGGGGAAGGGGTTGGGAGAGGGATGGGCTGGGAGGTTGAGGTTAACAGACAGAAGCTTTAATACACGGAATGCATAAAAAAACAAGGTCCTACGGTATAGCACAGGAAATTATATTATCTTACAATAACCTGTAATGGAAAGGAATCTGAAAAATACAATATATATATGTACAACTGGATCACTTTGCTGTACACCTGAAATTAATACATTATAAATCAACTATATTTCAACAAAAAATAAAATAATAGTATATTCAATTAGGCTATAACAACAGCAACAAAACTCAAAGCTTAAAGCAGTAAAAGGAAAAATAACTTGGTAAAAAGAAAAAGCAATAAAAAGAAAAAAAACAATATAGGCACAAAGGACTGATGTGGCAAAATAAGAAGTCTTGAAACAGAGATCCGAAATTATTTCAGAAATAATGGGAAAAAGAGAAAAGACTATCTTGAGCAAAGATGATCTGGACCTTTTTATTAAAAATACTTTCAAGTATGAATGTATGGTGATATATATGTATGTGTATATACATATATGTATGTATGTGTGTGTATCTATATATCTATATCTATCTATATATAATGTTTACATAATAAAATCATCAGTCCATTAGGCAGGTAAGCTTTGAATTCTTCAAGTTTATTCAAGAACATTAATCTATTCTAGAGTTTTCATACCTGTTTTAGACTTGTTTCATATTGTTTTATACCCTAAATATGCTTTCCCTTAGCTATCACTAACATAAGATGCTTAAAATCATCCTTTAAAATCACTTTGAAATAGTTCAGATCTAATATGTGAAAGTCAAGTTCAAACACGGGGAACTTTACAAGGGACACAGCTATATATTTTTTTTCCATTTGGAGTTTTATGAGGAGTGTTTTAAAATTTTTAAATGGCAGACAGCACAACTTGATGTCTAACGAAGTATGATAAATGGTCTTATAGATACATCACTGAGATGAAGGAAACTACACAAAGTGCTTGGAAAACTTAGGTGGCAAATTAAAATGTTGCCAAGAAAGAAGATAGCAAAACCAGGACTGAGGGTGCCCTTAGGTGCTATTTTTCCTCAAGCAGCTTGCATAATATAGGGCATCCAGTCCCATCATTCAGGCAAACAGAAAGGGAAAAGGTGGAAACGGTGGAAGATTGTATTTTCTTGGGCTCCAAAATCACTGCAGACGGGGACTGCAGCCATGAAATTAAAAGATGCTTGCTCCTTGGAAGGAAAGCTTTGACCAACTTAGACAGCATATTAAAAAGCAGAGACATCACTTTGCTAACAGAGTTCCATATAGTCAAGGTTATGGTTTTTCCAGTAGTCATGTACAGATGTGAGAGCCGGACCATAAGTTCAATTATGACTGAACTTTGGTGGCGCATCAGAGAACTGATGCCTTTGATTGCGATGTGGGAGAAGACTCTGAGAGTCCCTTGGACTGCAAGGAGATCAAACCAGTCAATCATAAAGGTAATCAGCTCTGAATATTCATTGGAAGGACTGGTGGTGAAGCTGAAGCTCCAATACTTTGGCCACCTGATGTGAAGAGCCGCCTCAGTGGATAAGACCATGATGCTGGGAGAGATTGAAGGTAAAAGGAGAAGAGGGTGGATGAGATGGTTAGAAAGTATCCCCAACACAATGGAGATGAGTCTGGGCAAACTCAGGGAGATAGTGAAGGACGGGGAAACCTGGTGTGCTGCAGTCCATGGGGTCACAAAGAGTCGGACAGAACTTAGTGACTAAACAACAACAATCACTTCAGAAAATACATGTCTTTCAACTTTTTGGTCCCTAAAATATAAGTGAATAATTATTCTAAAAATACACTTGCAAAATAGTGGGCTACCCTGGTGGCTCAGATGGTAAAGAATCAGCCTATGATGCAGGAGACCAGAGTTCGATCTGAATCAAAGTTAACTGTTTGAAATGCAAAGCGTGATCACTGGGAAACAGAAACAAATGACGAAAGTGGGAACCTCATACCGTGGACGTTTGCATCAAGTAATCATAGTCATCCCTCTCATCTGCAAGGACATCTTCAGTGAGTCTTGCAGAATGGCTGGTGCTATAATCTGGC
Source organism: Ovis canadensis (assembly GCF_042477335.2). NCBI lineage: Eukaryota > Metazoa > Chordata > Mammalia > Artiodactyla > Bovidae > Ovis > Ovis canadensis. The sequence goes on along the minus strand of NC_091269.1, from coordinate 27,965,987 downwards.
TTTGTTCTTCGAAGCAAAAACCTGAAATATATTAGAGGATTAGGAATAAGCAACTTTAAAATGGGCTGCCTATCTCAAACATAAACATATAACTAACTTAGTAGACTGGGTGTCAAACAGTATGATTAACCACCAAGAGGGCATCAGACAATATCTGGAGATATTTGGGGTTGTAACAACTGGGGGAGTGTGCCACTTGCATCTAGTGGTGGAGGCCAGGGATACTGCTAACCACTCATCAATGCACCAGGCAGACTCTTACCAAAAAAAATTATATGACCCAGAGCACTGGCAATAGTGCTGAGGTAGAGAAATTCGCATTTATTGTTAAGAAAGGATGCTAAAACCATTTGCCTTCTTCTCCATTAAAAAATACTATTTAAAATAAAATACTAAAAATGCTATTTAGAATATAAAGATAGAATACTTCAACCAATGCTGTAAGTGGAAACATCTTAAAAATTAACTCTTGGGAGAAAGTACTTACAAATCATATATCTGAAGATAGCTTAGTATCTAGAATATATAAAGAACTCCTACAAATCAGTAACAAAAAAGCAAATCACCCAATCAAAGAAAAAGAAAAAATGGCCAAGAAGTTGAATAGACATTTCTCTAAACATGATATACAAATGACCAATAAGCATATAAAAAGGTGTTCCACATCACTAATCATCAGGGACATGGAAATGAAATCCACAATGAGATATCACTTCACACCTTTTAGGATGGCTACTAGCAAAAAACCCAGAAAGTAACAATGGTTGACAAGGATATGGAGAAACTGAGACCCTTGTGCAGTGGTGATGGAATTGTAAAATGGTACGACTACTATGGAGTACGATAATTTTTTTTCCTCAAGAATTTAAATACAGAACCACTAGGCATCCCACTTTTGAGTACATATCCAAAGGAACTGAAAGTAGGGTCATGAAAAGCTATTTGCACATCCATGTTCATAACAGCATAAATCACAAGAGCCAAGAGATGGAATCACTCTAAATGGCCATCAGTGGATGAATGCATAAACAAAATGTGGTGCGTATACACACACTGGAATATTGTTCCGCCTTAAAAAGGAAGTGAATTCTGACAAATGCTGCAACACATATGACCCTGGAGGACAATATGCTACATAAGTCAGTCACAGAAAGACAGATGCTGTATGACTTCATTTACATGAGGTATCTAAAGCAGCCAAATTCATAGAAACAAAAAGTGGAGATGAGCAGGGGTTGGCATAGGTTGGAAAGGGAATGCTGTTACATGGGTGTAGAGTTTCAGTTTTGCAAACTAAAAATGTTCCAGAGATCTGTTTCACAACAATGTGAATACACTTAGCACTACTGAACTATACACTAAAAAATGGTTATGATGGCAAATTTTAGTTTTGCCACAATAAAAAAAAGTCATAGGAAACGTAACTCTTGAGATAGATGGTTAGTGCTAACAAATCAGAGGGCAAACAGGCTGCTTTATTCTTCTGTGGAATCCTTGGTACATAAAGAAGGAAGAAGAATTAGAACAAATTGATTTTGGATATCCCTTACCCTCTCCCGCCCTCTCCTGTGACCCCACATAATAACTATATATTTAAAATCATTTAAAAAATTAAAATTACAAAAACTTTAAAAATCATTTTGCATATATCAATGACCTCTGTTTCAGACGAGAGGGTTTTTCCTGAGCATAATCTTTGTGGTTATTAAATTCTGGTTTTGTAGCTTCTTTGTCTTTGTCTCCTCGATCTGGCACCAGATGGCCGTGAGCTGTCTTCATGAGAACCTCAAAGTCTGAATCCACATCATAATCCTCCAGATCATTCTTGGGCCCAAAGAGGCCGGTGCCAGGGATCCCTCCAGCTGCAGTCTTGGAGAAGACCTCTGCACACTCGATGGGCATGCTCAGACGATAAAACATGATATCCGTGCTGCTGTTCTGAGAGCCAAAGGACTTCTGAGTGACTTTTAAACATGGGGAACTGTCTATGGTGCCATCTATTCTGGTCACCTAGCAAATGAAGAAGCAATCATTCAAATGCTCAGCACTGTTGACTTCTGATTCCAAAACCTAAAGGTGCATCACACTTTTAAAACCCCAGACATGGCCCACTTGTGGCTTAATTTTATAAATGAGATCATTAAACATAGGGATGGCTGTGTAAGGATATGCTCACAGTTCTGCTTCTAACTCAGAAGACAATCTGGGAAATTCACGTTACAACTGTATATACTCAGATTGAGCCTGCCACTGCCGATATATATATATATTAAAAAAAAAGAATTACATACAGTTGACCCTGAACAATGAAGGTCTGAACTGCTTGGATCTACTAAGATGTGGATATTTTCAAGGGGAAACACTACAATGGGTATTACATAATCCATGGTTGGTTGAATCCGTAGAAGCAGAGGGACAACTATAAATTATATGCAAATTAACCACAAAGTTGTTCCAGGCTCAACCATAGTTAATCAGTCTAATCAGCCTCTCACACAGTACCTAAAACCAGAGGGTAATTCTATCCTTAGATTCCCCTATAATGGAACACATTAGAACCATCATTTTAAGTAAGTGACAGTAATTGTCTAAGTAGGAACTTCCCCTCCTGGTTTTGGCCAATGGCCCAAGTTTTAAAGAAAAAGCAAACCTCAATATGTTCATGGTTTGATGGAACTTGGAGAAATTGAGGAAGCCTCTTGCTCAGCCACATGGTAATATCCCTATTTGTGTTAACGGCAAATGGCTCATAGCCCTCTTGTAAGCCACAGATGGTGAAATATTTCAAGGTGCTGACATCCTTTCCAAAGTTCAGCCTGCCCACTTGAGCCACTCCCAGGCTACACACAGGTATGAATCCTAGGAGGAAAAAATACATATCAAAAATTTTAGGATCATTCATATAAAATCCTTTCAGTATGGAATTGCCAAAAGTATCACTCCAGAACTCTTACCCCAAGGCAAAAACAACAGCGGAGTAAAGAAACCACGGACACTAAGTCTTTTTTTTTTCTTTCAATTGGAGGTTAATTACTTTATAATATTGTGGTGGTTTTTGCCATACATTTCACATGAATCAGCCATGGGTGTACATGTGTTACCTATCCTGACTCTCCTCCCACCTCCCTCCCCATCCCATCCCTCAGGGTCATCCCAGTGAACCAGTCCTGAGCGCCCTGTCTCATGCATCAAACCTGGACTGGCGATCTATTTCACACATGATAAAATATATGTTTCAATGCTATTCTCTCAAACCATCCCATCCTCACCTTCTCCCACAGAGTCTAAAAGTCTGTTCTTTACATCTGTGTCTCTTTTGCTGTCTCGCACATAGGGTCTTAAATGTGATGATCAGAAGACCAGTATTTGCCCTTGGCATTGTAATTCAGTAAATGTGGGCTCTAGGTAAGTGCCTTCTTTCACCTTAAACTTCTGTAAAATGAGATAATGGCTAAGCATCCCCCAAGTCCTCCAGGGATCGTAGTGAGCAAAGGCCCCACCCCACAGTCTCCTAGTTCTGAGGTGCAGGGGACTCTTTTGCACAGGGAATGTGAGAAAGAAGAGCCAAATTGTGCTGCTACAGTCTGAAATGTGTAAACACAAAACACAACTAATAGATTTCTTTACATGTAATGCAAAGAAAAAAAAAAGGTTGGAGACAACATTTTTAAAGGTTTTCATTCACTGATAGCTGCTTTTGATCTTTGAAGAGAATTTTGTCTGTTTTCCTTCCTGGAGTTTCCTAGATCTAAGCATCGAAAATATACATATAAATAAAAATTTTGAAGCAGTTGCTAAAATCCCGCTGAAACTCGTTCATCTGTCCCATTCCCTTCAATATCACTGTCAGTATAGCTTAAGAAGGGTAATGCACAATTAACATAAATAAGATATGATATCAAAAAGTTAAAAGTTAACAAGAAACTAAATCAAAAGCAACAGCAATGAGAAATGAAGAAACAAACATTTTAATGTGTGGCAGGGTTAGTCTTTTGACTATTAAAGAAAGAAAGGAAACCACATTAATTATGTTAATTTTTAAAATTCTTTAGAATTAACTGCCTGGTAAGGGGATGAGATGATGTATTTCAGCAGATGCAGCATTTATGTACTTTTAAAAACCTCATATATGCAGATGACACCACCCTTATGGCAGAAGGCGAAGAACTAAAGAGCCCCTTCATGAAAATGAAAGAGGAGAGTGAAGAAGTTGGCTTAAAGATCAACATTCAGAAAACGAAGATCATGGCATCCGGTCCCATCAGTTCATGGCAAATAGATGGGGAAACAGTGGCTGACTTTATTTTGGGGGGCTCCAAAATCACTGCAGATGGTGACTGCAGCCATGAAATTGAAAGATTTTTACTCCTTGGAAGGAAAGTTATGACCAACCTAGACAGCATATTTAAAAGCAGAGACATTACTTTGCCAACAAAGGTCCATCTAGTCAAGGCTATATGTATGTAAACAAGGCTATAGTTTTTCCAGTAGTCATGTATGGATGTGAGAGTTGGACATAAAGAAAGCTAAGCACTGAAGAATTGATGCTTTTGAACTGTGGTGTTGGAGAAGACTCTTGAGAGTCCCTTGGACTGCAAGGAGATTCAAACAGTCCATCCTAAAGGAGATCAGTCCTGGGTGTTCATTGGAAGGACTGATGTTGAAGCTGAAACTCCAATACTTTGGCCACCTGATGCGAAGACTTGACTCATTGGAAAAGACCCTGGGGAAGATTGAGGGCAGGAGAAGAAGGGGACAACAGAGAATGAGAAGGTTGGATGGCATCACCGACTCAATGGACATAGGTTTGGATGGACTCTGAGAGTTGGTGATGCACAGGGAGGCCTGGCGTACTGCAGTCCATGGGGTCACAAAGATTTAGACATGACTCAGAGACTAAACTGAACTGAATTTCTTTCTGCTATACTTTACATGAAATTTCAAACAGCCAGCACAATAAACAAGGTCAGTATTGGGATGTAGACTACAAATGAGACACTCTAACTTGTAGATCAAAGCAGCAGAGGATCCTATGAACAAAATACCAAATTCCTACCATTAAGATGTCCACTCCTTTCCTTGTTGAAATTAGTGTCAGTGAAAGCACTGTATTGGGCTTCCCAGGTTGCTTAGTAGTAAAGAATCTTCCTGCCAACGCAGGAGATGCAAGTTTGATCCCTGGGTCAGAAAGATCCCCTGGAGGAGGAAATGGCAACCCACTCCAGTATTCTTGTCTGGAGAATCCCATGGACAGAGGAGCCTGGCAGGCTACAGTCCAAAGGGTCACAAAGAGTTGGACATGACTGAGCAAGCACAAAAGCAATGTATAACTCTCCAAACAGCACAAGACAACAGAAATAACATCTGATAATTCATAAGGATTTCACCCAGTGTGTATCATCAGTATATACTTAAATAAATGGTTGTATCACAGTGCTACCAACCAGGAAGCATGAACACATCCAGCTGGGTTCAAGGAAGTGTGAATGATGAGTTTCTAGTTAAAACTAAAAAAGACACAGCTGTGTCTGTAGCTGTGCCAGTTCTTGATGATGTAGTCAAGGAAATAAGCGTCCCCAGAGGAGTAAAAAAAAAAAACAAAAAAGAACTGAATAAATACAATAGATCTGAGAGAGGTTAAACTACATGGGCACAAACTGGCAAACCTAACTAGGGGATATCAAGATAGAAATATCTGCTCTGATGCTTAACATTTCTTTCTTTCTAATCACTTTATGTGTAGATGGAGTTACTACCCTAAAAGTGAAGTTACTGAATACCTAAAAATATCTGTATAGATATTGGGTATTTATTAATATCTGAGCTTTTCTGTATGTCTGATATGTATGTAAACATTTGTATGCCTGATGTTTTCATCTAAAAAATCAAGTACTTATTGCTGTGTCCAAAGATTTATGTCCTAGACTGTTCACTATATTTAGAATCCTAGAATAGTTTGGACAATAAGTATGTTTTTTTTTCTTTTCCTTAAGATGGTATACTACTTAACTTTTGAAAATCTGTTTTACAAAGGTTCATCAATATTTAGGAAATAGTCATGGTAAATATTACTTCAATAAAGAAAGAGGTAACACATGGCTTACTTTTAAAGATGCAAAAACACAATAAGGTTTTTTTAATCAAAAAAGTTTCAGAATTTTGGAAGTTTTAATACTTTTTTCTCTTTTTATGTCTCTCAGTTACACAATTTTTAAATGAATACATATTTTATTATGAAAAGAAGTGATAGTATATGTAAAAATATTCATTTAAGAAAATGGGATACAGAAATGTGGCAGAATGATGGGGATATAAGGTGGTTCAAATACATGCTCTTCAAGTTATTGAAGTTCAAATTCTCAATGCTAGTGAGTTTGCACTGAGCTCAGTACCAGAAATCCTGCTAACAAAATTATACTAGTACAAGAGTGATCAAGAGTGATTTAGTAATACATTACTAACTGTACCCAGTATTCTCTAATAACCTATATGGGAGAAGAATCTGAAAAAGAGTGAATATATGTATAACTGAATCATCTTGCTGTATACCTGAAACTATCACAATGTGTAAATCAACTATACTCCAGTAACTTTTCAAAAAAAAAAAAAAAACACTTTCAACTATTCATTTCTTTATCCAAGTTTTTTGAGCAGCTATTGTGTGCCAGAAACCAGAAATGTTAAGTGACTAACACAGACCCAGCTAATATGAGACCCATCAAAGTCTAATATGATGGGGAGACAAGTGAAGAAGTGAAGCCAAGCTAGCCTACTGACCCATTGAAAAAGAGGGAGTGGCAAGAGACAGGAAGAGTAGAGAGATGAAGTCAGGAAGGTTTTGCAGAAGACCTACCATCTAGCAGAGGGCAGACAGGCAGTACTAGGAAAGGACTAAAAGCAGAGTTTGGAATCCAACAGACCTGGATTCCAGTTGCAGCTCGACTGCTTCTTGGCAAGTCACTTAAATCCTCCAAGCTCTAATCTTTGCCTCTGTAATACCTAGGCAATACGGTTATGGTTTTAAAAACAATATCCTGTATGATTAGTACTTGACATGTATGTTCATTAAACTAATTTTAAATGGAAAAAAAAAGGTAAAAGAAACTAAATAGCCATAATAAGAGAATGACTAGTTATGACACACACACAAGATTAAATAGGTACAGTCACTAAAAATCATGTTTAGGACTCACAAAAATAAAACTGTAGGGATAAATAAAACTAACCTGGCAACACTTAAAATGGGTTATTTCGGGTGAAGCATATACATATTTTTGCACTTCTCGAAAAGGCTGACATTTCTTAAAATACAAAATTAGTAAAAATATCAAAAGTTATGCTTAAAATGTTTTTATGCCTTAGGACAATATTTATCAAATTAAGGTGGCAAAAGAAAATTATTTTTACACCTCCAACTTTTAAGTGGGAGAAAACACATTAAAAATCAAATTTCTCTCTGGGTAGTGGAAACATAATTTTTAACCATTTTTATTATAATCCTTTATGTTTCACAAATGTTGAAAAATGTATTAATCTTATGAAAGATAAATGAAAATAATTTTTCATCAGCTTATAGCAGTAGGTTGTTTTATTTTTTTCTTTTTTTGCTTTAGTATTTTGGTCTCCTTTAGAGGAATATATTTGTGAAAGTACATCCACAAGTAGAAATTATGCTACTTCTTTCTCTTTTTAATTTAAATGAAGTAGAACCTAATAAAAATTAAATTGTATTCTGACCTCTGCAGTTTCAGTAGCAACTATGAAGATGCCCTGGAGAAGGAAATGACAACCCACCCCAGTATTCATGCCTGGGAAATCCCACAGACGAAGGAGCCTGGCGGCTACAGTCCATGGGGTCGCAGAGAGTCAGACACGACTTAGCCACTACATAGCACAGCGTTCCTGTTGTGGCTATTTCTAAAAACTATGTTTTTAAAATGAGCATCTTACAGCAGGAATGACTAGATGACAATCGTATCAGAGCAAACAGAGAGTGGAGAAAAACTCCAGGTACTTTTCAATTGCCAGGCCTTGGTCACTTCCATTTGGCCAGTGTCCTGCAAACAAATGCTTACCGCACAGGGCTCCCTAACAGCAGCTAATTCTGAGTGTTTATCTAACGCTTCATCTCAGTGACCATTAACAATCATTCATTGAGACAAGAATCATTATTATCTTTTCCCAGTGACTGGATTCCAATCTCAGTTTAAATCACAGCTAAGTGGTCAGAAAAGAACCCCAGGTGTGCCAGATCTCAGAGTCCACACTTTAAGTCAGGCCTATAAATTCGCAAAGAGTAGAGATTTTAGGTTTCACGGATCATACAGTCTCTGCCAAAATTACAAGCCTGAGTTGCAAAGTGCAACTGCAAATAGCCTGTGAACAAAGGGGCATGGGTGTGTTTAAATAAAACTTTACTCGCAAAAACTAGAGGCAGGTGGACGTGGCCCTCAGGCCTGTCTGCCAGCTCCTGCTCTGAGTTTTCAACATTCAAACCCTGTATCCAGTCCCTCCATTTGGCAGATATGTAATATATACTGACCACATGCCAACCACTGTTCTATGCACTGGAGATATAGTTGTGAACAGGACAAAAAGGAGCCCCTGCCTTACCAAATCTTACCTTTATGTGGAGAAGGCAGATAGTAAGTAAATAAAGAGTTATCAATATACATAACGCCAGGAAGTCATAAAAGTTATCAAGACGGATGTTTTACCATAAATTATAGAAGTTGATAAATGACCTCACTCTTAATAACTGTCCACAGTAAAACATGACGGTTGAAGTTCATTTCTTTAATAACTGAGGTGAGCTGAACTCAAAAATATTCCAACCCAATGAAACCGATTTCCACAAATTCACACACACACCTCCCTCAGAACAGGTAAAATATCAGTCCTACCTTCCTCTCCTCTGTGCCCTCCCTCTTCTATTCCAGTTACCTTAACTGACATCCTGCAAATAACAAAGTCTGATGTATCTAAAGGAAGTTTTCTTCCTGGCAGTGGGTCTTAAATTAGTACACACCAGTCCAGTTGGTTACTTGGGCCTGTGCCAGACCCGCCCTAACTATTGGTAAATCTGTTAAAACAGTAGCTACAACTTATGGCTAAATTGCTTCCTCCAACGAAAGACAGATGGCTTCAGCAAATTTTAACTTTCTCCCTCGAAGAGCCACCTCACTCCTGAGCAGAGGGGTATGTTGGGAGCGTGCAAGTCCAGCAAAGAAATTGGCAGTCACAAGGGTGTGGGGGCGGGCCGTGGGTATAAAATCTGTGGTGGGAGCCAGAATAAAAAAGAATATAAAGTAGATCAAGCCTACCAGCTTTTCCTAAGAATACACAATTTCAGATTTTGGAATTTCTGAAATTCAGGTAGAAATCCACATTTATAACCTAAACTAAACAGACAAAAGCAGATAAAAATGGCTAATATTATACTAATGCCTAAATCTGAATTATTTGATCAGAAGGAAGGGCAACATTTACTAATGGTCTACTATGTGCCCGATTATATAAGGCACCTTTCCATCTATTATTAAATATTAACCCCATTTTTCAAGGTGAGGAAACAACTAAGATGTTAAATTATTCTGTCTAAGGTCCTATAGTTACTTAAATGGAATGCTAAAATATGAATCAAGAATGCTGATAGGGAATGTAAAACAAAAATTATTTGCCTTAGATTTCTGAGATCTTTAGAACTTTGAAAGAGGTATGAAAAGACCATTTCCAATTAGCATTTCTTTTTTTTTTTTTTTTTAAGGAAACGAAAACAGAGGGCTATACGGCCGAGACCATATAGCAAGTATTATTTTTCAGAACTGGATCCAGAAGCCAGGACTTCAGACATGATATTTGTTGCTTCTATTCCATTTTGGCTTTGAAAATGAATCAAGAAATCATGCTATGTGAGGTCTTAGGGAATTTCCTGTGATGCAAATGCATCTTTTTTTTTTGTTTTAATTTTTATTTTTACTTTATTTTACAACACTATATTGGTTTTGCCATACATTGAAATGAATCCGCCATGAGTGTACATGAGTTCCCAAACATGAACCCCCCATCCCACCTCCCACCCCATATCATCTCTCTGGATAATCCCCGTGCACCAGCCCCGAGCATCCTGTATCCTGCATTGAACATAGACTGGTGATTCGTTTCTTACACGACAGTATACATGTTTCAATGCCAGCAAATGCATCTTTAGTGCAGGACATTGTAACACCAATACTGGCACAACAGGGGCATTCCCATACCTTCTTCCTGGCTCTTGATTCAGCAGGATTTTTATTTTTGACCTTGAAAGCCATCACAGGGCTTCCCTGGTGGCTCAGTGGTAACAAACCCACCTGCCAATGCAAGAGACACCGGTTTGATCCCTGATCTGGGGAGATCCCACATGGCGCAGAAATACTTAGTCTGTGTGCTGCAACTAATGCGCCTGAGCTGTAGAGCCTGGGAGTCACAACGACTGAGCCCTCATGCCCTAACTACTCAAGCCCGTGCACCCTAGCCTCTGCTCTGCTGCAGAAGAAGCCACCGCAATGAGAAGCCCGCACACTGCAACTAGAGAGTAGCCCCTACTTGCTGCCACTGGAGAAAGGCCTGCACAGGAACAAAGACCCAGCAGAGCCAAAAATAAATAAATAGTAAAATTATATACAAAAAAGTTCAGGGTTTTTTGGTACCATCTTACAGAAAAAATGGAATGAACTTAAAAAAATAAATAAAACCCTCCCATTCTCTCCACCAGTTCAAATCCAGAAAAAAAGAATGTTTAATATACACAAGGTTTGACATCATTTATCCTGACTCCTTGACCTTTTCTGTATAATTTAAACCCTAGATCTTGCTGTTTGGTTCTACTGTATTTACATATAATAAGCTTCTGGTGTTGTACTTCTATATAATTCCTTCCAGTACCTCCAAGTTATATTCACAATATGCAAAACTGCCAATTTTCACAGAGGTTAGTATGTATACAAGTTATTTTATACCACCAACTTTATTCATTCTCAAAATGCTCTGTAAGGTAGAGATTTCCTCTGTTTATCAATACATAAAATTTAACTGTCAATTAACTGGTCAGCTTAGGTTTAAGTTTGATTTTCACTGAATTAATCAATCATTTCACAATGAATTTCCCCAAATGACATGATGTTTAGATTACATACACACAGGCTCAAAATACATATTAAATAATAACATGAAAAGTAGCTATAAAGATTAGAAATCTTACATTTAAAAAATTTTATTTTTTGGCCACAAGGCATACGGGATCTTCTCTGACCAGGGATTGAACTCATGTCCCCTGTGTTGGAAGTGCAAAGTCTTAACCACTGGACCACGAGGGAAGTCCCAGAATCTCCTCAGTTCTTAAAGTATTCCATGGATGTACAACATATTTTAAGAGTTATTCCTGGAAAAATTCCGGGAGTTTCTAGGATAGTGTCCCTTTCTGAGACTGTTTATTCTGGTTTCCAACATCTTCATATTCTTTAGAGTTTGTCTACCACTTTATAACTAAATGTCTACACTCACAATATCTAGTATCCCATTCCATTATCTTAGCTGTTTGGATTGCCCAACTGCAGTGATTCATAGTCCTAACTTCTTCCTTCTTTCAACAAGTACTTATTTTTAAGTGGAAAGTGAAAAAAGAAGTGAAAGTTGCTCAGTCATATCCCACTCTTTGTGGCCTCATGGATATACAGTCCATGGAATTCTCCAGGCCAGAATACTAGAGTGGGTAGCCATTCCCTTCTCCAGGGGATCTTCCCAACCCAGGGGTTGAACGCAGGTCTCCCACACTGCAGGCAGATTCTTTACCAGCTGAGCCACCAGGGAAGCCCAAGAATACTGGAGTGGGTAGCCCTTCCTTTCTCTAGGGGATCTTTGCAACCCAGGAATTAAACCAGGATCTCTTGCACTGCAGGTGGGTTCTTTAGTGGTGAGCTACAAGGGAAGCCCTATTTTTAAGTGGGGAGATTCCCCAAAATGTTACTTTCCCGGGTCTGTTGCGAACCTGGGTCCCAGTTCCGCATCAAGAAGAGGTTATACAGGGTGGTACTAGCTACAGAAAGGACAGATGTTATGATGGAGCCAGAAAGTCAGTAGGTATTTGGGAAAGTACAGACTCAACCTTAATTCACACCATGTTGATAGCTACACTGGATGAGTCACACATATCCACCAAACAGTATGTACTTCAAATGAGGGTAAAGTAATATTGTAAGATAGCTAACTTTCTATACTCTTTTTCTTTCTTTTTTTAAGGCAGCATAATAAAATCAATAATGGAAAGCTATTCCTCCCTTTTCCTTTAGCGGTCCTTTCTGCCTAAAGCTACGCAGCTAGTTTAATTATTAAAACTATTCTTTCTGTTTTCTCCCAAGGAAAGGAATTCCATCAGCACCAGGAATTGAGTTTTGCTCACTGTCCTTTCAAGAGTTAGATACAGAATCAAAAGCAGCCTTTATGGATTTGATTATAATCATTACAGGCATAAAACCTGAGGGCCCAGCGGTGAGTAACAGAAGAGCTGACAAACTTGAAAAAGCTGCAGTGTAATGAGACACTCACACCGATACGTACTCATAGCCGACTTTGTAAAATGCAGGTAATCTCTAAACAAGATAACTATTCTTTCACCATCTGGCAAGATGTTAAATAGTTCTCTTCCTTGCTTTAAATTAAGGATATGATTAGCTCTTCAAACTACTGGTAACATGAAGCTCTTGCACATTGAGTGTAAATTAAGAATGATACTAGGGATGTAAGTATAGAGGGAGGTCATGTATTTGTTTCCTAGAATTGCCATAGCAAAATACCACAGACATTTTCTTTACTCATTCATCTATCCACAGGCATTTAGGCTGTTTGCATAATGTGGCTATTGTGAATAATCCTGCTATTGTGGCTATTGCATAATGCGGCTATTGTGAATAATAATAACGTGGGAGTGCAGGGATCTCTTTGAGATCCTAATTTCTATTCCTTCAGGTCTATATCCCAAAGTGGGATTGCTAGATCACATGGTATTATATTTTAAATTTTTTGAGGGACCTCCATACTCTTTTCCATAGCGGCTGCACCAATTTTCATTCCCACGAATAGTGTACCAGGGACTCCTTTTTCCCATACTCTCACCAACATTTGTTATCTTTAGGGTTTTTTTTAACATATTTTTGCAGATGTAAGGTGATAGCTCATTGTGGTTTGATTTGTACTTCCCTGGTGATTAGTAACATAGAGTACCTCTTCCTATTTAGTCAGTTTCTTTGCTTATTCTTAAAATGGGTTATTTGGTTTTTGTTGGTTTGAGGTTTTATTAATGAGCTGCAGGAATTCTTTATTTTGGATTACCCTTTATCATATATGTGACTTGCAAATATTTTCTCCCATTCCAAAGGCTGCTTTTTCATTGTGTTAATAGTTTCCTTTGTTGTACAGAAAGTTTTTAGTTTAATTCCACTTCTTTATTTTTCCTTTTGTTGACTGTTCCTGTTGAAAAAAATCATTGCCAAGCCACTATCAAAAAGCATCTCCTTTATGTTTTCCTCTTAAGAGTGTTAAAGTTTCAAGTCTTATGGTGAAGTCTTTAATCCATTTTGGGTTGATTTCTGTGTATAGCTCAAAATCATGTTGTGCACAACCACAGAAACATTTTCCGTATGGTTCAGAATTACATAAGGGTCCAATTTCATTCTTTGCATATGAATATCCTATTATCCCAACACCGGTTATAGAAAAGATACATCTTTTCTGACTCTGTGTTTTTGGTATCCTTATCAAAGATCAGCTGATTAGATATGATTAATCTCACAATAAATTTTATCTCTCAATAAAGTTTAATGATCTTCTCTTTAAAGTTCTGTGCACCTTATTAGAGTGATGACTAGTGACTCCTGAAAACTCCTAATATTACTGTAAATGGAGTTTTCTATTTAGTTTCACAGGTTTTCTGTTAGTATAGAAATGATAGCTTGCTAAATATTCCAATTATTCCTAGTAATATCTGTAGCTTCTTTTTAGGGCAGTGGTCCCCAACCTTTTTGCCACCAGGGACGAGTTTTGTGGACAACAATTTTTCCACAAAAAATTGTGGAAAAGGGAGAGGGTGGTTCAGGCAGTGATGAGAACCACGGGGAACGACAGATGCAGCTTTGCTTGGTCGCCCCGCCACTCAGTTCCTGCTGTGTGGCCTGGTTCCTACCAGGTGGTGGGCAGGTACAGTCACGGCCTAGGGGCTGGGGACCCCTGCTTTAGGGTTTTCCCTGCAAACGATTACTTTATCTGCAAATACAGGTTGCTGTTCCTCTCATTCCAGTTCTTAACATTGCCAATTTCTTTTCCTTGTCATATTAAAAGTTTGAAAATCAGTTCAGGAATAGACACTTTTTAGCACAAGAATATACTAAAGTACTAAAAGAGTTTATAAACATTCTATATTTAAATTTTTCTTACATCTACCTGTCTTTATATCTGTGCCATACTTGACTTGGGATTTCTTTCCATTTTCATAACTACTTCTTATTGCTATAGAGAATGTCAGCTCAGACATTAATATATTGGCTAGTAAAGCATCAAAAGAACAATGTTGTTAAGATATATAACAATATATTTATTGTCCACTAGCCCTGTTCTTGTCTGTTATGGTAAGAATTACTTCCACTGGTCTCTGGAGGAAGTGTATTAAGAAATGCTCCATATAAAAATTATCACTTAAACAACAAACAAACAAAAAAACTTTAGTCCCAAGTTTGATATGGAATAAACTCTGGCTTTGGTAAGATGAAACAGACTCTGGATGAGTCAGCAGAACTCCTTTCAGGTCCCTGCTATATAGCATGCATCTTAGTTTGATTGGCCACCAGGCCTCCGTGACTAAAAGTTAGAACGTCTTCTATGTTATGAGAAAGACAATTTGTGATAAAAATAACTCCTGATTAGTTAACTGCATATGGATAGGGGGAATATATCTAAAGATTCCTGATGAAGAGACATGCTTGAGGTGGAGCAGTGAGCAAGCATAAATTCCTGTTCTATTCTGAACAGACAAGGATGCCTTCTGATAGGTTCAGCTGAAACTAAAACTGTATTGGTCAATTAATTTGTTTTCCATTGCTGTGAAACAAATCACAACCAATAGCAGTTTAAAATAATGTCCATTTATCATTTCCTAGTTCTATAGGTCTTCCTGGTGGCTCAGATGGTAAAGAGTCTACTTGCAATGTAGGAGACCTGGCACGATCCATGGGTGGGGAAGATCCCCTGGAGGAGGGCATGGCAACCCACTCCAGTATTCTTGCCTGGAGAATCCCTATGGACAGAGGAGCCTGGTGGGCTACAGCCCATAGGGTCGCAAAGAGTTGGACACAACTGAGTGATTTTTAGCACAGTTCCATAGGTCAGCAAGTCTAGGTATGGCATAATTGGGGTTCTCTGGTCAGTGACATAAGAAGGTAATCAAGATACTGACTGGACTGTGTTCTCATATGAAGCTCAGAGTCCTCTTCCAAGCTCCTTGGTTGTTAAAGTAATTCAATTCTCTGTAGTTGTACGATCAAGATCGCCTTTTTCTTGTGAGTTAGCAATCATGGGCTGTTCTCAGATTTTTACCATGTGGCCCTCTCATATCAGAGCAGTTTGTTCCTTCAAGTCTGGGAGATTTTATCTCATACTTTGAATCTCTCCAACTTCAAGAAGCACCCAATCTCTTTTAAGGGCTGACTTGATTAGGTCGAGCTCATATGGTTAATCTCTGCTTGGTTAGCTTAAAGTCAACTGATTACTAACCTAATCACAAAGCTATACCTCATCACATTCAGATTTTGCCCACACTCAAGAAGAGAGGATTATACAAGGCATGTCTACCAGGGAGCAGGACTCTAAGAGGCCCTCTTAGAATTCTGTCTGCAATAGAGGGTATTGCTACCTCTTTCCCTGGTCTCTTCCCAATCTGGATCCTGAATGTTTGTCAGTCTAACAGTGAGAAGAGACCAGGAAGAACTCACAGAAAACCTTACCAGGGACAGCAATTGCACTTGCCAGCGCTGTTCCTTAGTTGACATTAAAGCCAGAGGACTCTTTGAAAAATGAAGATTCAATTAATCTCTTCGTTTTATCTACAGATGCTCTGAAGTGATGTTTTTTTTCAATCCAAATAGAAGGAAGAATCCTAAAAGAGGATCTGCCACATAGATGAAATAGCTTTTAAAGTCTGAAAACTCCACTCCAGGACTACAGCTCTGTAACACTCTTGCTCTTGACCATGTAAGTCCTGGTCCTTTGAGGGGAGTTAAAAGACTAACAGATTTTGTTCTTCTACCAGAGGCCAGTATATCTCAGCAATTAGTTCTTTGTTCAAATCACATATAAGCTTTAAGGTCAAGTCTGTGGTCACCGAGGGATAGTGCATTTCCTCTTTGGGAAAGAGATCTGTAGCCTTTTAGAGAAGCCTCAATTGCATCTTTATGAAATAACCAGATCCTCACCTCGAACTAACTGAATGGCTATATCTCCACCTGGATTGAACTGGATAACCCCATCAGTCTTTCAAAGATTTTTGTAATTTTCCTTTTGATGTTATCTAGAAACAGTTTATACTGGTCAAGACATCATTTCAGTTATGTAAACTATACAAAAGGCAGAGACATCAAAATATATTTAGCCGTGTTGTCTACTGAGCTGATCAGATAGGGATGTGCAGAGTGTACATACGCATGTGTCTGTGTACATATATGTATATGTTTTATAGAGAGAAAACTTCCTGTCCATTTTATTACATAGTCCTTTTGATTGCTTTACATATGCCTAAGCTATTTCTGCAGAAACAAAAAGGAATTATGGGATCTTTAAAAACATCAAATCGAGCACGGGACAGACACAAAGACAAGCTAGGTATAATAACAATCTGAAAAAGAGCACTTATGAACCTTTTTAATACTTTAGTAACCACAGCATATTCCGGTTGACCTAAATTAAAAGTGTTTTTAATATACTCCTTTGAGCTGTAGACATCCCAAGGGCTCACTCTCAATGGTGATGGGTAAGTTAGAGAGCTCAACTCAGGGCCTCATATTATACTTTTACCCAGAGCAGTTCCATTGTAGTTTTTTCAGAAGCTATGTATTGAGTAGAGTGCACTTTGTAAAGGCCCATATGGGAAAAGAATTTTTTAAAAGGGTGGGTGTATGATTCATTTTGCTGTACACCAGGAACTAACACAACACTGTAAATCAACTATACTCCAATGACAATTTTTTAAAAAAGAAGCACCTATGTAAAGTAAACTGGAAGAGAAAGGGAAAATTCCACTTCCAAAAAAAGGATTTGAAAGTCACAGGCATGGATAAGCTTTGTAGTCCTTTTAATGGCAGAAAGTTTATTTATTTTTTTAAATTTATTTATTTTAATTGGAGGTTAGTTACTTTACAATATTGGATTGGTTTTGCCATACATCAACATGAATCTGCCACAGGTATACATGTGTTCCCCATCCTGAACCCCCCTCTCTCCTCCCTCCCCATACCATCCCTCTGGGTCATCTCAGTGCACCAGCCCCAAGCATCCAGAAAGTTTAAAATTATGACTAGCCCTTATAAAGTTAACAGTTAACGGTCATGGCTAAATAAAACTTATCACCTGCTTTGGAGACCAAAAGGATACTTTCTAACACATCCAATAATAATCCAATGAATGGACCACAGAATTTTAAGATAATTCATCAGAAAGCTCTTTATAATCCTAACATCATTCTATGAATCTATGTGGTATAAATTAAACATGCAAAACTTACAAAGTCATTTTTAAAATTTAACTTCAAAATAATAAAAGCATAATATGCAAGCATTTTAAAACAACAATTATAGAAATAAAACCTCAGGTTATATAGTACTATATAGTACTACAGTACTGGGCAGTATGGACATTACACAGAAAAACACACCCTCTCTCACCTTCCCTGTGATATGCTGACACTCATATCCCAGAAACAAAACCAGCGGAGGGGAGATAGGTGATGGAAGGTTAAAGGGAAGGATGGGAGCACCCTGTAGGGCTCCTGAGCCGGAATCCTTCCCTTCTCCCCTATTTCTTATTTGTAGGAAATAGACTGTGGCCTCCTTGAACTACCCCAAGTTCCACAGGGCAGATTCGAACAGTCGCTAATTAGGAAAGGGAGGGATAGAAACAAGAGAGGAACAGCCAAGAAACAATAGTGCAGCCTTGGGACAGGGTCCAGGTTCTACCTCAAAAGATACACATAAAAATATCTTTAAACTCTTCAGAGAACCAAAACCCCCCACAAACGGAGGATGCCAGCATTCTGCATTCCAGAATTAAGGAACCAGAAATACTCATCAGATTACCTGAGATCAGACTGAAGAAATGCTGTCCTATGCACACACACCCTGATCTCAGTAACCCCACCCTTGAACCAATCACTATTAAACTCCTCACCAAATCCTTCTGATGGCAGGAACCCACTGGCCCCCCTCTGCCTGCAAAGCAATAATGCTATTTTCTACTTCACCCCAAACTCTGTCTCTGAGGTTCAATTTGGCACCAGTACAGAGGCCAAACTTTCAACATCAGTTTCATCCACTATCCAGAGATACAGGTATTCAAAACAAGTTGTAAAAAGGCAAAATTCCTACTATTTTCACAAATCTATGTTTGAAATCTATGGTCACACCTACTCAAATCCCTGGGTCATGCCTGCTTGAAAAATATGGGCTTACCTATTCAATTCCTGGGCCAAGAACATTCCCTTGAGGAGGGAATGGCAATAAGCTCCATTATTCTTGCCTGGGAAATCCCATGGACAGAGGAGCCTGGTAGGCTGCAATCCTTGGGGTCACAAAGAGTCTGACATGACTCAGCACACCTGCTCAAAAGCTCAGTTAATGAATAACTATAGAACTTCATGCAAATAATGAACTGGTTAAGGTTCTTTTAGGGTTGGTGAGAAATTTATAGACTTTTTAAAGTATTGATTGAGGTACATCTTAAAATCCAAGACTATATATACATATATTAATATAGTCAAGTAACAATTACTCAGTTATATCCAACTCTTCTTGATTGCATGGACTGTAGCCCTCCAGGCTTCTCTGTCCATGGGATTCTCCAGGCAAGAACACTGGAGTAGGTTGCCATGCCCTCCTCCAGGGGACCTTCCAGACCCAGGGATCAAATCTGTATCTCTAACATCTCCTGCATTGGCAGGTAAGTTCTTTACAACCAGTATCACCTGAAAAGCCCCAATAAGATATATTCAGTCATTTTGAAAAAAAAAAAGTGTTAGGTTATTTTGTTTATATGCTCTAGATTAACACAATTCAATAGAATTCTTGTTGATGATTTAAATGTTCTGTATCTCTCCTGCTCAATTGGGCACCACTAACCATAGGCTCCTGTTGAGCATTTGAAATGAAGCAAGCGCCATTAAGAAACTCAAGTTTTAAATTTATTTCATTTAAATTAATATAAATTCAAAGAACCTCATTTTATGACAGTGGCCACCCATTGGAAGTACTGTCCTATAAAATACCTACCGTCTCATTTCTTTCACAAACAGCTTTGTCTTTCTCTTACAACGCTTTTCAAGGTCATCTCAGAGTCCCACAGGCAGAGGTATCTTTACCCTGCACTGTGCTTCCATGGAATTTTCTGCATTTCTTTATTTTAGAACTTATCCACGGAATAGAAATTGTGCAGGTGCAAACTTGCCCTGCTAAACTATTGTCTGCATAACAGTAAGACAATGCTTCATTCCTGTCATCTCAGAATCCAGAGAGGGCCTGATATGCAGTAGGCTTTCGATATATTTTTTGAAATGAATGAAAGAAAAGAAGCTATAAGCAGCTGATTGAACCGAGAAGTTCTAAATGAACATTTAATATGTGTGGAAAACTATCCTTTGCCCGCCATTGTATTTTCTTACTCGCATTCATAAAAACCATTTATGCCTTAGCAAAATCCTAGCTCCGAAGTACAGAGAGAGTTTCTGCTTAAGTTATTTCAAGGCTTTTGGATCTAATAAGCCTTATGGGCACCACTGTGGTTTACAGCTGCAACTCATTTGCTTGCTCACCCTCAAACTGAGATGTTTGGTAAAGAGGCATCAGAACAAAGAGCTTCCCTGTATCCCAACGTGAACACAACACAAGACGCAGTACACTTACCATCACCAACATCAAAGTCCTTGAAAGCCAGTTCTGAACCTGAATCATCAAGAAGGATTTCGCCATTCAGTGTGAACATCATGGTGTGTTCTGTCATGTCAACCATACACCCCACAACATCGCCAGCTTGCCAGGAGCGCCCATAGTGCTCATTGCCCTGGTGCCACCGCTGGGCCTGGAGACAGAAGAGCCACTGTCACAGAAAAAGCCAGACCGGTACCCACCCACCGCGACTGGCATGATTCACAGCAGCCCTTGTGTTAACGTAGTGGGGGGAAGAAATGCAGTCAGCCCATCTGTCTACAGCAACTCGCTAAGTGATGTGGAGGTACCCAGGGATTCTGAATCCTTGACATTAACATCATATGTCGTTGAATGTTGAGAAAAACTCAAGTGCTACTTCATGATTTGAGTCTATTATTTTAAAAAAATCGAACCCTATATCCTTTCTGTTAAAGGAAAAACTGTGTCTTTAGAAATTTATTTTTCTCACTACAATGAACACTTCCCAGGATATGAGTTGTTTTTCTCCACTCCCCCAACACTTCCCAGGATATGAGTTGTTTTTCTCCACTCCCCCAAATACAGAGAATTATGAACAGAGAATCAGCTGGGAACTGATCACTGAAAATGACATTCTAATTTTCAACTCTTTCAAAATAAAATTCCATTTCTTGGAACCAGTGGCACTCACATTTTAGCAAAATAGAAAACTGAAGCATTTTAGTATAGAAAGGGTTTGAATCAAACTTAAATACATTCTTTAGATATTTACTGAAATAATAAGCCAAAAATCATGTACATATATGTCAACACTGCTTTATCTATAACACAGGCAAAATCTCATAAATACATTTGAAACATGGTCTTGATAAATGTGACCTTTGAATCTGTAAGTATATTACAATGATTTGCAGATACAAAATTATAGTATTTTATCAGATAAATCTTTTTGTTTTTCCCTAATGTATCATCTTCATTGTAAACTGATATATAACAGAATATATTCACCAATGCAAAACAATGATTTTCCTGAAGTATAACACACTGTACTTTTTAAAAATTTATTTAACCAAATTAGGTA
Source organism: Ovis canadensis (assembly GCF_042477335.2). Classification (NCBI taxonomy): domain Eukaryota; kingdom Metazoa; phylum Chordata; class Mammalia; order Artiodactyla; family Bovidae; genus Ovis; species Ovis canadensis. Next base: position 27,944,711 of record NC_091269.1, on the reverse strand, counting down.
CCAAAAGGTGTTAAATTTTTCTATCTATCTGATATAGAAAATAGGACTCAAGAAATGTAACATTTCAGAACAAAGTGGGTCAGTTGCCCTAGAAGACACAATACTGATTTCTAGTACAAAAAGGCTTTCCTAGACACACACCTGGCTACCCAAATGTCAAATATCTTCACAATTGCTGATTTATTTTAATTTTTTTCTTTAATTAGGAAAAAAGCTCCCTCCAAAGGAATATAAATTTACTGAAAAAAAATTAGCAAATTAAAATAAGATAAAAGAATAAAATATCAATAATTTTATCAACCAAAACTGACTATTACTATTCTAGTGTGGTTATGTTCATATATAAATATTTTTAATTTTAAAATATTTTATACAGAAAAAGTAAACATTCAATGTTTATATAATGTACAAATAAACAATGTACCAAAAAAGAAGAAACTTACCAGCTTTCATCAAACTGAAAAAATTAAAATTACTCATAACACTGAAAATGGAAACTTTTGGTGATTATAAACAACAAACAGCATGACTGTGGCTATTAAATGTTTATATCTATCATTAATTATTGCTTGAGGATAATGGACTTGCTATGTCAAATGGATATATTTTGCATTAGCATATAGAGTTTTAATGCTTTTGATAGATGAGGATGATTCACCCTTTTTATATGATAGACAATATTTTACTTCTTAAACTTTGAATAGTCTTGAATTTTCACAGGGTGAGAGGTCTCAAAATGTCTCAAAACGTTTTGAGACTACAGACAGAAGTTCTCCTAGAAACTATATTCTGAGTTTGGGTTCAGGAAAGCACAATATTAATATTACGTGTGTGTGTATTCAGTTGGTGTTCGACACTTTGTGACCCCAAGTACTGTAGTCTGCCAGGCTCCTCTGTACATGGGGTTGCCCAGCCAATGATACAGGAAAGGGTCCCCATTTTCTCCTCCAGGGGATCTTCCCAACCCAGGGATTGAACCCACATCTTCTCATTGGCAGGCAGATTCTTTACCCCAGAGCCACCTGGGAAGCTGGACCATCAAAAGGAAAACGAGTGGAGATGCGGGGAGGCAGTGTGGGGCTCACAGCACGCGGATGCTTTAGTGCACAGTAGCCTACAAAGGCAGGAACCTACAAACTCCTGTGTCTGGCGCCCAGCAAAGCGCACTCACCTTGAAGCCATCAAAAGCAAAGGCACGTTCATCTGAGCCAAGCTCCTGATCAGGTTGACACCCTGGCCTGCTCCAGCCAACTCGCATGTCTCCAGAAGTGATCGCCTCAAATTCAAAATACCACCTTCCAGCCTTCACAGCATACGTTTTCTCAGCACGGAAGATGCGGAACCTCTCTCCTGTGCCGCTGCACACTTCAGCTCTGGCAGCTGTGAATGTAAAGGGGTTCTGGTGATCACTGAATGGGAAATTGAAAGAGGAGGACAGATACCACGTAACTTACAGGAACAACGCTAATGACACCTTCTCATCTTGATTCACATGTAACAAAGTGTTTTCATATCAGATGGAACTAGCTGGGTCAAGTGCAAAGTATACAAAAGGCCTGCATTTGGAGGCACTGGTGGTTAAATGTCACTAATTCTGTAAGAGCAGATGATGTTAAGATTTTTTTTTTCCTTTGGAAAAAAGTTTACCAAACACTTGGTGATTTGGTAATGGAAAGCAAAATGGTAGTGGCAAATGAGATGCACGTAAGGGCATGAATGGGCAGAAGACAATAAAAGAGGTGGGCATGGTGGGAGAAGAGGAGGCTGGAAGGAATGAGGAGAGTAACACTGCCATATATACACACTACTATGGATAAAACTGGCAGCTAGTGGGAAGCTGCTGTATCGCACAAGGAGGTCAGCACGATGCTCTGTGATGACCTAGGGGGTGGGATGGGGGTGTCATATGTAAACATATAGCTTACTGGCTTCACTGTTCAGCATAACTAACACAACATTGAAAAGCAATTATACTTCGATTAAAAAAGAAAGAAAGAAAGAGAGAGAGAGAGATGGGTTGGAGAAAAGAGGGAAGAATCAGCCAGGAAGTGAGGAGGAAAGAGAAAACAAGAAGAAAGAGATCAACATTCACAGAGAACAGTAACCATTGATAAATTTCACAGACAGGATGGCTAAGTGCATTAAGTCTTCCCCTAATCTACACCCTCACTGTAATGTGCTACACATACCAAAGCTGTGTTTAAGAGATTTGAGGAAACAACCAAAGGGTCAAGTCCAACATCAGGATTAGCGCTGTGTGAAGGGAAAAAAAAAAACATCTGTAGGAAATGAGATGTACATGACATGGATGTGCCAGTAAAAACTTCAGACCAGGGAACCTGGAGCCAGGATAGCTTTAAGATCGTCACCCTCTAGGAATTCACATGCATGCGGACACCGGTCCCCTGAACAGATATCAAAGGGTATGGTCAGCTCTGTGAAGACCAGGGTTAAATACAGAGGAGGGAATTTACGTGACTTGACCTACATCTCACAACTAACAAACAGCAGAATCTGGGAGCTGCCAAATGCCACAAACTGTGTTCTTTCCACTCTTCCTCCAGCAGCTGACACGGAATTAGCAGATACCAGCTACATATTAGTTCTCACCTGTTCTCAAGTTAGGAAAGACCTTATAACTAATAAAAGTTTAATAAGAACTTAACTATTGATATGGCTAAATAAACAAAAACACTCAAGATAAGCTCTAAAGGTTGCCAATTAACACACAGTTAGATCATCTTTAACAATTTAAGCTTATATTGAAGAAAAGAAAAATGGACTAAAGAGGTTCTAGCCCATAATAGGGGCTGGTTTAATGAAAGGATCAGTTATTGCTTTTTGCTGATTATGTGATTATAGGGGATACAGAGGAACTATATCTGATAAACCTTTTAAAAGCTGTGTTAAATTTCTGAATAAACAATATTTTGTTTTTTCACCTCAAGTACATACACACACGTGCTCACACCTAACAGCCTAGTCTGCTCCAGGCAAATCTCCTGTATCCAACAGTGAAGCCTCAAAAGTCACACACTCGTATCATGCAAGACACTCAAATATCTTCCTGAAAAAATAGATGCATTCAGGTCAGTCGCTCAGTCATGTCCAACTCTTTGAGACCCCATGGACTGCAGCACATCAGACCTCCCTGTCCATCACCAAATCCTGGAGTTTACCCAAACTCACGTCCATTGAGTCAGTGATGCCATCCAGCCATCTCATCCTCTGTCATCCCCTTCTCCTCCTGCCCTCAATCTTTCCCAGCATCAGAGTCTTTTCAAATGAGTCAGCTCTTTGCATCAGGTGGCGAAAGGATTGGAGTTTCAGCTTCAACATCAGTCCTTCCAATGAATATTCAGTCCTTTGAAAAGGACTAGCTGGATCTCTTTGCAGTCCAAGGGACTCTCAAGAGTCTTCTCCAACACCACAGTTCAAAAGCATCAATTCTGCACTCAGCTTTTTTTATAGTCCAACTTTCACATCCATATATGATTACTGGAAAAACCATAGCTTTGAGTTTAAAAATGAGGCATTTATACTACTCTATAGAGCAGACAGCATGTACAACCTTCTCTGAAAAGAAAAGGTTTGCTTTTGATACATTCAAGTTAGGAGTGGAAAGGGACTTGAATGAGAAAAACCTTCACCTTTACCTTGTTGGTAAAGGGTAAAAATTTCTCACATCTATTATTTAAAAACTGAATGATTTTTGAAAGATTGAATAGTAAACAACTTTTCAAGGACAAGAAAATTTACTATTCAGAGATAATTCTAAATGTCATGGTACTAAAAAAAAAAAAATAGGAAACGACATATTTCCAGTCAGTGTCTCCCCCAAAACAGAACACCAATCCATTGTTTCTTTAAGTCATGCTTGTAATCTTCCTGAAATGCGTCACAGAGGTACAGAATACGATCAAGGAACTACACGAACCTTGGGAGATTACGTGTCAGGAAAATAAAATGCCCTCAACATATTTATCCTTATTTTTAGTGATGCTGACATTTGTAAATACAATCATACTTATTACATTCTCATGTGGACTAACAGATTAAATTCCCAATTTCCTAAGTATGGAATATTCCATTTTTTAGAAATCTAAATTACTGAAAAATTCATGGGTCCTTTTTCCTATTTTAAGTTTCCAGGATATCAGACTCCACAAAATGCAAAATGTGCTCAAAGAGCCAAATAAATTTTAACATTAGTTTAAGTACAAATACATTGGGAAATCTGATACAGAAATATAACCACTACATAATTTCCTTAAAATCCTACTGCAAATTTCTCTGGATATTAGGATTCATCATTAATCTTCCCTACTAATAACGGTAATAAAAATAGAGGGACTATAAAGAAGATCCGGGTCAGTAAGAGGCAATGATGAAGACTTTGTTCATCCTGGCATTTTTCTCCTTGACCTCAAGCTGCTGTACTGTTCTTTTTCTTATTGAAGTATAGTTGATGTACAACACTGTACATATGCACGACAGTGATTCACAATTTTAAAGGTTTTACCCCATTTATAATTATAAAAAATGGGCTCTATTACCTGTGTTGTGCAAAATATCATTGTACCTTATTTGATACATAGTAGTCTGTACCTCTTAATCACCTACCCCTACACCTTGCTCCTCCCGCCTTCTCTCTTTCCACTAGTAACTACTACTTTCCTCTCTACTTCTGTGAGCATATTTCTTTTTCTTAAATATATTCACTACTTTGTTTTATTTTTTCAGATTCCAGACATTTGCTGTTGTTCAGTTGCTAAATTATGTTCGACTCTGTGACCCCATGGACTGTGTATGGTACGCCAGGCTCCTCTGTCCTCCATATCTCCGGAGTTTGCTCAGAATCATGTCTATTGAATTTGTGACACAACATCATCTAAGCATTTCATCCTCTGCTGTCCCTTTGTCCTTCTGCCTTCAATCTCTCCCAGCATCAGAGTCTTTTCTGGTGACCCAACTGTTTGCATCAGGTGGCCAAAGTATCGGAACTTCAGCTTTAGCAACAGTCCTTCTAATGAACAGCTAGGGCTGATTTCCTTTAGGATGGACTGGTTGGATCTCCAGCAACACAGTTCAAAAACATCAATTCTTTGGCACTCATCTTTCTTTATGGTCCAACTCTCACATTAACACATGACTATTGGAAAAATCAAGCAGAGACATTACTTTGCCGACTAAGGTCCTTCTAGTCAAGGCTATGGTTTTTCCAGTAGTCATGTATGGATATGAGAGTTGGACTGTGAAGAAGGCAGAGCGCCAAAGAATTGATGCTTTTGAACTGTGGTGTTGGAGAAGGCTCTTGAGAGTCCCTTGGACTGGCAAGGAGATCCAACCAGTCCATTCTGAAGGAGATCAGCCCTGGGATTTCTTTGGAAGGAATGATGCTAAAGCTGAAGCTCCAGTACTTTGGCCACCTCATGAGAAGAGATGACTCATTGGAAAAGACTCTGATGCTGGGAGGGATTGGGGACAGGAGGACAAGGGGACGACAGAGGATGAGATGGCTGGATGGCATCACTGACTCGATGGACGCGAGTCTGAGTGAACTCCAGGAGCTGGTGATAGACAGGGAGGCCTGGCGTGCTGCGATTCATGAGGTCGCAAAGAGTCGGACACGACTGAGTGACTGAACTGAACTAAACTGGAAAAATCATAGCTTTGACTTTCTGAACTTCTGTTGTCAAAGTGACATTTCTGCTTTTTAATATGTTGTCCAGGTTTGTCACAGACATCCAAGAAGCAAATGTCTTTTGATTTCATGGCTGTAGTCACTGTCCACAGAGATTCCGCAGCCCAACAAAATAAAATCTGTCACTGCTTCCACTTTTCTACTTGCCATAAAGTGATGGGACCAGATGCCATGATTTTAGTTTTTTGAATGCTGAGTTTTAAGTCAGTTTTTTCACTCTCCTATTCTACCCTCATCAAGAGGCTCTTTAGTTCTTCTTCACTTTCTGCTGTAAGGGTGGTGTCATCTGCATATCTGAGGTTATTGATATTTCTCCTTGCAGTCTTGATTCCAGCTTGTGATTCATCCAGCCTGGCATTTTGCATGATGTACTCTGCATAGAAGGTAAATAAGCAGGGTGACAACTTACACCCTTGTTGTACTCCCTCCCCAGTGTGGAACCAGTCTGTTGTTCCATGTCCAGTTCTCACTGTTGCTTCTTGACCCACAGAGAGGTTTCTCAGGAGACAGGTAAGGCACTCTGTTACTCACATTTCTTTAAGAGTTCTCCAGAATTCACTACGATCCACACATATGTGATACCATACAGTGCATGTCTTTCTGACTCATTTCCCTTAGTATAATGCCCTTCAAATGCATCCATGTTGCTGTAAATGTTAAAATTTTCTTCTTTTTATGAGTAATATACCATTGCATGTCTATACCATACCTTCTTTATCCACTCATGTGTTGATGGACACTTAGTTGCTCAGCCTTGTCAGACTCTTTGTGCTCCCATGGACTGTAGCCCACCAGGCCCTTCTGTCCATGGAATTCTCTACCAAGAATACTGGAGTGGGTAGCCAATCCCTTCTCCAGGGGATCTTCCCAACCCAGGGATTGAACCTGGGTCTCCTGCACTGCAGGCAGATTCTTTACCGTCTGAGTCAACAGGGACACTTAAGTTGCTTCCACACTGCAGGCAGATTCTTCACCAGCTGACCCACAAGGGAAGCCCCTAAGTTGCTTCCACATCTGGGCTACTGTAAATAATGCTGTTAGGAACATTGGGGTGCTTGTATCTTTTTGAGTTATTATTTTTATTCTTTCAGATATATACATCAGGAGTGGAATTTCTGGGTCATAATTGGTGCACTATTCTTACACTCATTGATGGCATTCAACTGAACTTGAAGTGAACATGCTGTTCATAGATATCATGCAAAGGACTTGCGCGCTTCACGGATTTTCCTCCAAATGTCCACGAGGCTCAGTTTATATTCTAATTTTCTTACATTACTATAGAGTAGCTTGCAATCACGGTTTAAAGAAGAAACAGATCAGGATTCTGTTTCTTGATAAAGTCACTAAGTGGAAATCTGAATCCACAGACATTAAAAAAAAAAAAATACCCAGGCAATCTGCAACAAATTTCTGTTGCATATCCTAAAACATTAAGCAGCTGAACACAAAAGTAGGCCCTATAAGTACCTGCTGAATTGAATCTAAGAACAAAGACTCTCTTGAGCCCTGGACACAGGAACGCTGCCAAATAGGTAACCAGCAGCATCACTGTTAAAATACAGAACTTTTCTCCAAACATGCAATTGTTATTCTTTGCTTGAATTTAAACACTCTATATTTGTATATGTCTAGCTCATGTAAGTATGTTACATAAATGATTTTTATACAGTTATAATAAGTGCAATAGTAATTGACATTTTAAAAACTGAACAGCGGATAAATTCCCATCGCACTCTATCAGGGCTACTCAAAGAAAAAATTCAGGATTTAGGCCTTTAAAAACCACTTTAAGATTAAGGGCAAGGTCTGATAATATACTGTGTTCCTTGTACCCCAGAGATCCTACCATCAAGAAGGCAAACACCAACGACCATTCAAATAGGACCTACAATAGCTACACTCACTGCATCTAAGCCATACACCAAGAGACGCTTACCACTAGAGGGCAGTCAAGATCTAACTATAGATTAAAAGTATCCGTTATTTATAATAAGCTGGAAGGCAGGCTGCTGCTAAGTCGATTCAGTCGTGTCTGACTCTGTGCAACCCCAGAGACGGCAGCCCACCAGGCTCCCCCTTCCCTGGGATTCTCCAGGCAAGAACACTGGAGTGGGTTGCCATTTCCTTCTCCAACGCCTGAAAGTGAAAAGGGAAAGTGAAGTCACTCAGTCATGTCTGACTCTTCATGACCCCATGGACTGCAGCCTACCAGGCTCCTCTGTCCATGGGATATTCCAGGCAAGAGTACTGGAGTGGGATGCCATTGCCTTCTCCGGGAAGGCAGGCTAGTCTCTTGAAAATTTTACACTTATCTAGAATCCTTTAGATCTAAAGTGATATTTGAGTGAACTCCAGGAGCTGGTGATGGACAGGGAGGCCTGGCGCACTGCAATTCATGGGGTCACAAAGAGTCGGACACGACTGAACGACTGAACTGAACTGATAAGTAAGCAATTATAAAACCTTTTAATGAATAAGCATAGATGACTTTTCCAAATATCTTAAAATATTATTTAGGACAATTCTCCAAAGATAGCACAATTTCAACACTGAGTTCATATTCATCCTGGAATACATAAATCAGCATTCTACTGACTAACAGAAAATAAATTATAACCCTGATGAATTACATAAGGTCCAATATTCTGGTCATCTGATGCAAACAGCCAACTCATTGAACAAGTCCCTGGTGCTGAGAAAGACTGAGGGCAGAAGGAGAAGAGGGTGCCAGAGAATGAGATTAGTGGACGGCATCACTGATGTAATAAACTTGGGCAAGCTTTGGGAGATGGTGAGGGACAGGGAGACCTGGTGTGCTGCAGTCCCTGGGGTCGCAAAGAGATGAACACGGCTGCATGACTTAACAACAACAGATCCAATTTTAACAAAAATATCAGGCCCTAAGGTAAGCTACATACTCTATATTCAAAATGCATAACCAACAAGGACCTACTGTATAGCACATGGAACTCTACTCAATGTTATGTGGCAGCCTGCATGGGAGGGGAGTTTGAAGAATGGATACATGAAAATGTATGGTTGAGTCTCTTTGCTGTTCATCAGAAACTACCACAACATTGTTAACTGGCTATAACCCAGTACAAAATAAAAAGTTTAAAGTTAAAAAAAAATGCTGTTAATTTTTCTGATGTCAGCGAAACAGTATAGCCAATTACAAACTGAAGTTTTAAATCTTATCTTCGTGATCACCAGACATTTTGCTTCATTCCACAAACCATCTCACATCTATCTTTTCATTTCCATTTTTCACCATCCTTCTGAAGATCACATGTTTCCAAAAGCCTCGCAACTGGTCTCTCTATCCAAGCACTCTCCCCCTCCAATCTGTTCCTTTCCACTGTCGTCATAGTACTGCTACTGAACACTCTAACCACAAATCAAACTTTCGCTTTAAAACTTTCTGAGGCTAGAATTTCTCATACAAATTTACCATACTTCTTAGCTGGGGCTTTCAAAATATTCCATATTTTATAGCCTAATCCTTCTATTTCCAACTATTGCTGTTCTCTCCCCACTTACACTCTGTATCTTAGCCTAACTTGATAATCAATTTTCCCTCATCTCTTTCTGTATTCAATTACATCAGGTACACTTCCCCCTCTGGCAAGAATGCTCTTTCTACCACCAATCCCTACTTAGTATTTTGATCTCTAACAGCGAACTCAGACACACGAACTCAGACATGGAAAATGAGTCTTTCTTATGTATGTTCCATGGGTTTCAGTGGCCACACATGATAAACAGAATAAACTCTACAGAACAAGTTAAGAACATTCATTAAACAAATAAGTAACAACAACTGTGACAACAATTACAACAAACATGGTAACAAATCCTGGAGGAAGGGAGAATCCAGAGCTGCCTCGTTTTATTGTTCAAAATGTTCAACTTTCAACAAAAATAGTGAGACATGCAAATAGCAGAGTATGTTTTATATATACGGAGGGGAAGAGTCAATAGAAACTGTCACTGAGGAATCCCAGATACTGGACTTTTAGACAAAAATGTTAAACTAGCTATTTCAAATATATCCAAAAAATTAAAAGAAACCTTGTCTAAAGAACTAAAGGCAAGTATGAGAAAAATGTCTTACCAAATAGAGATTATAAATAGAGACTGAAATTACTTTAAAAATAGACTCTGGAGTTAAAAATTATAATGACTGAAATTAAAAATTCTCTAGAGGGGCAAAACAACAGGTTTGAGCTTGAAGAAGAAAGAATCAATGAATCTGAATAAAGATCCACTGAGATTATTAAGTATGTAAAGCAGGGGGAAAAAAAAAGAAGAAGAAAAATAAGCAGAGTCTTACAGACCTGCCAGATGCAGCAAGCCTAACAATGTACACATAATGAAAATCTCAGGAGAGGAGAGAAAGAGGCAGAAAGAATACTTAAATACTGACAAAACATGTTCCAACTTTGGTGAATAAAATTAATTTACAGATACAAGAAGCTCAACAAAATCCAAGCAAGATAAACTCAAAGAAACACACAATGCACATCATAGTCAAACTACTGAAAGACAAAGAGAGGATCTTGGAAGCACCAAGAAAGCAGCAGCACATCACATACAAAGGCCCTTCATACGAGTAACAGCTGCTGTCTCATCTGAAAACATGGCGACCAGAAGGCAACGGGATGAATATACACAGTGCTGAAGGGAAACTCAACCAGAATTCTATATTCAGAAACTCTTTATTGGTCTCTCCAAGGCTTGAACACACAGCGTCACTCTCTCACTTTTCTCTCTTAGCAAACAGCCTCACTTAATATTTCAACAGAAAAGTCTAACAATGAACAGTAACAATTTCCCCAGCTTCTTCCTGATTTTCCGTAACATAGTTTACTGCATTTTTTAAATCCTGACTGCTCCGCCATCAAGCTTAGCGGTGCATGTGTTCTTCTTATGTAAGGCCAAATCTTTTATCTGTGTTGTAAATTTCATTTCCCCACCCCTAATCATCTTCATATCATGCTTCATCAAGTTCCTCTCCTTTATTTTCAACCTCTCCTTTCCACTGGTTCTTTTTCTTAGAACCAGAAAGCGCTTCTTAAAAATGTCTAAATTTCTCCTATTTAAAAAAAGGAAAAATGTAATCCTCTCTTTCTCTCTAGCAATAGTCTCAGCTGCACACACACACACACACACACACAAACGTGTATGTGTGTGTGTGTGTAAACTGAGTCTTGGTTGCTGTGTATAGTTGTCTCAAACACAACTCAAAATGAAATTCCAAACTCAGAATCTCTCCAATTTCCCATCTCTGACTGTTCCAAAACCATTCCAGACACCTCCTTCATCTTTCTACTGATTCTATTTCCAAATGTCAAATGAGTCTGTCCTATTCTTTCTATGCACAGTACTGGTTAAGTTCAGGCCAGAAAAAGTTCGGGAGTGTCAAAACACTCCTCACCAACACCACACTGCTGTCCCTACCTTTCAGTTTGTCCACATTCAGCCCATTCTCCAAAGAGAAATGGAGTGATTCTTTAAGCAGAAAAACCTTCTGTTTCAGTCTCTGCCTTCTCTCCTTCATTTCCTTCTACTTCTCAAACTCTACTTGATACTCAGCCATGCAAAACCAACTGAAAGTTCCCAGGTGCAGTCTTTCCTGGACTGCCAAGCCTTCACACACTATTCCTCTGTCTGAACAAATGAACCTGACTGATTCCTACTGATTCTTCTAAGTAGATGGTTTGAGAACACATCTCCAAATATTTTGTCACACTTCTCTAAAAAACTGTGGGCTTAAGTGTGAGATGCATTGAGTGACTCACTTCCAACAAACAGAATATGGTAGAAGTCAGTGCAATGAGCAGTGAGGCTTCTTTCTTGCACTATCTCTTAGATTACTCACTCTGGGGGAAGCCAGCTGCTACGTGAAGGAAGTATCTCTGTGAGGAGGTCTTCATGACAAGGAACTTGGATCTCTTGCCAATACACAGAGAAAATCTGAGTCCTTTAATCAACAATTATGCAATTGAACTGTCTTAGCAGCAAACCCCTCAGCCCCACTGAAGTCTTCAGATGACCGCAGCCCTGGTGGACTTGACACAAACCTCAAGAGAGGCCATGATCCAGAAATGAAGTCGCTCAGTCGTGTCCGACTCTTTGTGACCCCGTGGACTGTAGCCTACCATGCTCCTGTGTCCATGGGATTTTCCAGGCAAGAGTACTGGAGTGGGTTGCCATGCCCACCTCCAGGGGATCTTCCCAACCCAGGGATTGAACCTGGGTCTCCCGCATTGTAGGCAGATGCTTTACCATCTGAGCCACCATGATCCAGAATCACCTGACTAATCCACTTGTGTGTGCGGGCTAAGTCGCTTCAGTCACGTCTGACTCTTTGTGACCCTATGGACTATAGCCTTCCAGGATCCTGTCCATGGGACTCTCCAGGCAAGAATACTGGAGTGGGTTGCATGCCCACCTCCAGGGGATCTTCCTAACCCAGGTATCAAACCCATGCCTCTTGTGTCTCCTGCATTGGCAAGTGAGTTCTTTACCACTAGCGTCATCTGGGAAGCCAAATGAATCCATTCACAAATCCCTAAAAGATAGAAACTTTGAGATCAACAAATGTTTGTTGGTTTAAGCCATTAAATTTTAGGGAGGGATTTGTTACACAGCAGTAGATAACCAATACATCTCTTTAAGATTTTTCTGACAGCTCAGTTAAACCACTGCTGGGATACTTGGGGATTAATGCTTACATCACACAAAAGTGTGAAAAATTTAGTCTACCTTCCCTGCCTATAATGAAATCTACCTGTGGGCAAAACTTTTTCATTCATTGTTGAATATAAGCATAGTAGATGTTCAATAACTACATATTAAAATCAAATGGAAATGAGGATGATCTGGAATATGAAAGTAAGATGAAACCCAAAGATGGCATCACTGATTTGATGGACAAGAGACTGAGCAAGCTCTGGGAGCTGGTGATGGACAGGGAAGCCTGGCGTGCTGCAGTCCATGGGGTCACAGAGTCAGACACGACTGACCGACTGAACTGAACTGAACTGAAGCTGCTTTTCTTCCTTCTTGAAATTCGTATAAGTCACAAGAAAGGGAAGCATAACTTACTAACACACTGCTTCACTGATGTGTTAAGCAAGATTATATTACACTTGTAAATAATATGTATGTAAATATGTATGTTATCAGAACAACATCTTATCCAGCATCCTCCTTAATATAGTTCTCACTACACATGAATGTATCAGATGTATCTGACATAATTTATGCCCATAATTATTAATGTCTATAAATATAATCATCATTATTTTTCTCTAGCATATACTGCATGTTTCCTTATATAGGGTAAAATGTACTCTCCTCCCTGAATACTGCCTGCAATTAACTAATTCCTTGAAAACTCAAAGTTATTGTTACAGCCACGATTAATCATTTCTCTGAGCTGTAGTGGGTTTGTTTCTTTACTGTTTTCTCTTTAATTAGCTGGCTGTCATGTGTAACTTAAGAACTGAGTCAGCTTAACATTGGCAGTGCTCTATATAATTTTCAATGAATATCAGAAAAGTAATGGTATAGGAAATACATACAAATGTAGGGTAAATAAATTCCAAAAATGTTTAAAATAAAGCAGAGTTGGGGAAGAAAGTGGAGAACACACTACTAAGCGTCTAGATAGCCAAAATATAAATATTCATGTAGAAAGGAATAAAAATAAAATTGGAGGATATCAAGTGGTTGCTGTGTCAGGCTTTAAAACCATGGATGATTTTTTTTTCACTGGACCTTTACTATCATCATTATAAAATTTTTCCAGCAGAAAAGATATAGATTGTCATCTCTCCTATCTAATACTATCTAGGGAGACACAAAGGTAAGAAAATACACAGTTAGAAAGAGGCTCAAAAACATCTATGACTATTGTACACTTGCCAGATACCTGTTGTATGCATATTAGGTTTATACTTAATAGAGTAGTTGAATCAAATATTTTTAAAGTATAGAAAATACTGGAAAATGGTATACTATCACAGGCATTCTTAATGAATATGTGTGTCCTTAATATATCCAACTGTTCATTAAAGAGTGAATTTAATAGGTCGTCCCACTGCTGGGCATACACACCGCGGAAACCAGAATTTAAAGAGACACATGTACCCCAATGTTCGTTGCAGCACTGTTTATAATAGCCAGGACATGGAAGCAACCTAGATGTCCATCAGCAGATGAATGGATAAGAAAGCTGTGGTACACATACACAATGGAGTATTACTCAGCCATTGGAAAGAATACATTTGAAGCAGTTCTAATGAGGTGGATGAAACTGGAACCTATTATACAGAGTGAAGTAAGCCAGAAAGAAAAACACCAATACAGTATACTAACACATATATATGGAATTCAGAAAGATGGTAATGATAACCCTGTATGCGAGACAGCAAAAGAGACACAGATGTATAGAACAGACTTTAAGACTCTGTGGGAGAGGGTGAGGGTGGGATGATTTGGGAGAATGGCATTGAAACATGTATACTATCATGTAAGAAATGAATTGCCAGTCCAGGTTCGACGCATGATACTGGATGCTTGGGGCTGGTGCACTGAGACGACCCAGAGGGATGGTATGGGGAGGGAGGAAGGAGGGGGGTTCAGGATGGGGAACACGTGTATACCAGCGGCAGATTCATGTTGATGTATAGCAAAAACAATACTATATTGTAAAGTAATGAACCTCCAATTAAAATAAATAAATTTCTATTAAAAACAAAGGTTTGTAGATTTTTGAAAGTAGAAGCTCTTAACACTATTACTAATGACTTAAGTTCTCCATAGGATACCACAGTCACTAAAAAGATGTAAGACAAAGACACTTGCAATTATGAGAGTTTACTCATAATAATTCATGAGTGGGTATTTGTAAGTCTTCCTCAGACAACCACTTTGCCTTACTGCATTCCTTTTTCTTGAGGATGATTTTGGTTACCACCTCCTGTACAGTGTTACACACTCCCATCCATAGTTCTTCAGGCACTCTGTAATCCCTTGAATCGATTATTGGGAATAGATTGGGATTCCCTTGAATAGAATTCCTTGAATCTATTGGGAATATACATAAATGTCTGAGAGTATAACCAACAAATGACAATAATTTATCTTTTTGCCAAAAAAACATGCTGGTCATAGCAAATATCCTCTTCCAACAACTAAAGAGAGAACTCTACACATGGACATCACCAGATGGTCAATACTGCTCAGATTAACTACATTCTTTGCAACTGAAAATGAGGAAGTTCTGTCTATAGTTAGTCAAAACAGCTCTATACCGGAGCTGACTGGCTCAGATTATCAGCTCCTTATTGCAAAATTAAGACTTAAATTGAAGAAAGTAGGGGAAAGCACTAGGCCATTCAGGTATGACCTAAATCAAATCCCTTATGATTATACAATGGGGGTGATAAACAGATTCAAAGGGTTATGGAGTGCCTGAAGAACTATGGATGGAAGATTGCAACACTGTACAGGAGACGGTGACCAAAACCACCCCCAAGAAAAAGAAGTGCAATAAGGTAAAGCGGTTGTCTGAGGAGGCCTTACAAATAGTTGAGAAAAGAAGAGAAGAAAAAGGCAGAGGGAAAAGGGAAAGATCCAACTGAATGTAGAGTTCCAGAGAATAGCAAGGAGAGATAAGAAAGCCTTCTTAAATGAACAATGCAAAGAAATAGAGAAAAAACAATACAATGGGAAAGACTAGAGATCTCTCCAAGAAAACTGGAGATACCAAGGGAACATTTCATGCAAAGATGGCCACAATAAAGGGCAGAAACGGCAAGGACCTAACAGAAGCAGAAGAAATTAAGAAGAGGTGGCAAGAATACACAGAAGAACTGTAAAAAAAAAAGTGTCGTAATGATCTAGATAACCACAATGGTGTGGTCACTCACCTAGAGCCAGACATCTCGGAGTGTGTGGTCAAGTGGGCCTTAAGAGAAGCATTACTACAAGTAAAGCTAGTGGAGGATGGAGTTCCAGCTGAGCTATTTCAAATCCTAAAAGACAGTGCAGTTAAAGTGCTGCATTCAATACGCCAGCAAATTTGGAAAACTCAGTAGTGGCCACGGGACTGGAAAAGGTCAGTTTTCATTCCAATCGCAAAGAAAGGCAATGCCAAAGGATGTTCAAACTACCACACAATTGAACTTATTTCACATGCTAACAAGGTCATGCTCAAAATCCTTCAGGCTAGGTTTCAGAAGCTCATGAACTGAGAACTTCCAGATGTATAAGCTGGATTGAGAAAAGGCAGAGGAACCAGAGATCAAATTGCCAACATCCGCTGAACCATAAAATAACCAAGGGAATTCCAAAAAAATTCTACTTCTGCTTCATTAACTACAATAAAGCCTTTGGGTGGATCATAGCAAACTGGAAAATTCTTAAAAGAACGGGAATACCAGACCACCTTACCTATCTCTTAAGAAGCCTGTACATAAGACAAGAAGCAACAGTTAGAACTGGACATAGAACAACAGATTGGTTCCAAATTGCAAAAGGAGTACATCAAGGCTATATATCATCACCCTGCTTATTTAACTTATATGCAGAGTACATCATGTGAAACACCAAGCTGGATGAATAACAAGCTGGAATCAAGATTGCTAGGAGAAATGTCAACAACCTCAGATATGCAGATGATACTTTTAATGGTAGAAAGAGAAGAGGAACTAAAGAGCCTCTAGATGAGGGTGAAGGAGGAGAGTGAAAGAGATGGCTTAAAACTAAATATTAAGAAAACTAAGAAGATGGTATCCAGACCCATCACTTCATGGCAAATAGAGGGGAAAGGGGGAAAGGTGGAAGTAGTGACAGATTTCCTCTTCTTGGGCTCTAAAACCACTGTGGATGGGACTGCAGCCATGAAATCAGAAGACGATTGCTTCTCGGCAGAAAAGCTATGACAGACGTAGACAGTGTGTTGTAAAGCAGAGACATTACCCTGCCAACAAAAGTCCACAGAATCAAGGCTATGGTCTTCCCAGTGTTCACATACAGTTCTGAGAGCTGGAGTATGAAAAAGGCAGAGTGCCAAAGAATCGACACCTTCAAAATATGGTGCTGGAGAAGACTCCTGAGAATCCATTGGACAACAAGGAGATGAAACCAGTCAATTGTAAGGGAAATCAACCCTGAATACTCATTGGAAAGACTGATGCTGAAGCTGATGCTCCAGTATTTTGGCCACCTGATGCAAACAGCTGACTCTCTGGAAAAGTCCCTGATACTGGGAAAGATTGAGGGCAGAAGGAGAAGAGCCATCAGAGGATGAGATGGCTGGATGGCATCACCACTGAACTTGGACAAACTCTGGGAGAGGGTGAGTGACAGGGAGGCCTGGTGTGCGGCAGTCCATGCAGTCAGAGAGTCGGACATGCCTGGGCAACTGAACAACGACACATGATAACCATATATAAATATTCCCTTGTTACACATAGTAACATTATATAAATATTAGCAATCATTACTATTTAAGGTTGAATTTCTATGCAGAGATAATACACTAAAAATATTAGTCATTAGAGAATATTTGGCCTAGATCTTAAGACTTTTCTACCAAGAAATATAGGCACTGCAATGAAACATACAACTCATGTCATTTTTGGCAATTTTAAAATATGGATATTAACACAACTCAAACCACAGGGGCAAATGATTAAGGGGTTGACTATCTTAAGCCATATTCTTAAAAGGTATTATTCAAAGGAAATGTGTTCTTCATAAACCCTTTAAAAATCCATATATTCAACACATTTATTGAGTGTCTGTTCTAGAGTGTTTTCCTTAAAGCAAAATATTGCACTAATTAATTACTATGGCCTAAATGCGAGAGTCTAAATAATGAAGATTTAGAAAACACTAGCTCGTCATCCTAGATTTACAGTAAGTTCCCCACATATGAATGAGCTCCATTCTGAAAACATCTTGACAAGTTTAATTTGTTCGTAAGTTCCACAAAATTAGCCTAGGCGCTTAAGTAACACAGTCAGCTATATAGTATTGTAATAGGTTTAGAATACTTTTCACACAAATAATACATAAAAATAAACACAAAAAATAAAGAAAAGATTTTTACCCTTACGTTACAGAACTTTGAAAATTACAATAGTGCAGTACAACGGCTGGATATAGGGGTTGGCATCAAGCGAACAGGCAACAAAAGTCACTGCTCAGGGAGGGAGAGGAGGTAGAAATGCTGGAGCCGAAGGATCGTCAGTAATAGGAGACGGGGGGCAAGCTGCAGCGTCACTCGGGCCTGACATGATTGGACATGTGAACCCACATTCGCAACTTTGAAAGTTCGCAACTTAAGGATTCACATGCAGAGGACTTACTGTTCTCCCATCAACAACTAAAATCAGCTCTTCTGAAAGAGAGCTGGTGAGGTGAGTGGGATTGAGGGACAATATCAGAATCACAGAATTAACGGTATCCTCAGACTCTTCGAGAAGGTAAACTCATTTCTCCCCCTCTGCAGAATCACCAAGGTCTTGAGTCCCTCTGCTGAGAGATGACCTAGTCCTTTAAGTGTCCTTCAGGACAAAAGTTCCCTAAACTCCTGGCCTCAGTCACATACTTCAAATAAAGGACTCTCATCTCACACTCCCTTTTATTCATGCATTTGGCTTTAAAGAATTTACAATGTGGTTTTGCAATGAGAGGAGAAGAAAGTGAAATGGAAATACCATGATCTTGATCAGGTGCCTCCAGGTTGTAGCCATATCCCAGCAGTGTGCGTACAGCCTCACGGAGGCTATCCTTATTGGATTTCTTAGTTCGGTCATCTAGAAGGGCATAGGGAACAAGCCGAGGGTTTCTTCTGTTCTTTACATCCTATAGGAAGGAAAAAAAAATAAGGTATGTGATCATCAAAGGACAAGCAACAGTATTTGGAAATGGCACAGCCACCAAATACATCAAAATACAAAGTGTCTGAAGGTAGATACTGTGCCTTCTACTTTCCCTTTGTCTTTCCAGGTTGGAGGAGTTAGTGAAATACTCCCAGTATGAAGAATCTATCAAGTGAGTCACTGATCAATGCAAATTAGGCTCTCTCCATGAAAAGAAAATGTAAAAATAACAGCAATAACAGAAGCCAACTTTAATGATCTCAATAACCATCATCCACCTGTCAAGATCAAAAGGCAATGGGCTAAATTAAGAGAACCTACCATTTCCTTGCCAAGTTGACCGACAGGTCTTTGTTACAAAAAGAGCCTAATTAGTAACCATCATCTCTCTGACTTTTAAGTCAATGTACAACACAAGGCTGCTGTCCCTTCCTCAGAGAAAAGTCAGTGTGTGGATGGCCACCTCATGACCATAAATAGCTTAAAAAAATATTATTCTGACTCCATCAACTGATGAACCTGGTAGTAGCGGGAGTATGAAAAGAAATGTAAACCTCACAATTTGTCTTTTATAAAAGGCTCCAAGTTTAAAGCATGATTAAAACGGCAGGGACCAAGCAATAAGACAGGCTATCTTACCATCTTAACAAAAGGATACATAATTTAAGAGTAAATACAAAATCTGGGCAGTGGAGATGCCCCAAGACTGCAAGTCTTTCTAACACTTAAGAAATTACTTCTTTGCATTCATTCACTGCTTCATATTTTATCAAACTTTCCATATTCCAGGAGGCATGCTGCTGCTAAGTCGCTTCAGTCGTGTCCGATTCTGTGTAACCCCATAGACGGCAGCCTACCAGGCTCCCCCGTCCCTGGGATTCTCCAGGCAAGAACACTGGAGTGGGTTGCCATTTCCTTCTCCAATGCATGAAAGTGAAAAGCGAAAGTCAAGTCGCTCAGTCATGTCCGAGTTTTAGCGACCCCATGGACTGCAGCCCACCAGGCTTCACCATCCATGGGATTTTCCAGACAAGAGTACTGGAGTGGGGTGCCATTGCCATCTCCACCAGGAGGCATATTCAATCTCAATTTATCTTAGCATGAAGAGCAATTTGGAGGCTGTATATATTCCCAAACATTCTCCAAAAAATATAAGCTATTTGGTGGACAGCATTTGTTCTGGCTGGGGAGAAACAAGGAAAACTATTTCTCAATTTCTTCTTCCCCTTCTCTAGAAAATCTGCAGTAAATACCTTATACTGAAGACCTGACCATTTAGACCAGGGTTCAAGTCATCTGGGTTGCTTATTGGGTAATGCCACTCTAAAGCCACCCCCCAAAAAATAAGCACCATAAACAGCTTTACACCACATTACCCAGCACCCCTCCCTTTCAAAATGGTTGCTGCCCCCCAGCTTTTCCTAGAGAAAAATTAACAGGCCTCTGATGAATCACACTTTCTGGACATGGTGTTCTGGGGATCTGATTATACAAAGAAGCTGCTCCAGGGGTTTCCATGCACATGAGTGCTTGAAATCTAGTGTGCTGCAAACACAGAAGAAATTCAAGCGAACGCCTGCTCTCAAGGAGTTTACAATCCCATGCTGAACCAGATTATTTTAAACAGAGGGTGATGAAAAATTAAAGACAATGCTCATTCAGATAACCCAACAAAACTGTGTTCTGTCAGTGGGGAATGGGGTGGAAGCTGGGAGAAAGGGTGGAGAAAGATCCAAAGAGAGCTTTGGCCAACTCAGACAGAACTCAGTGCTTTTAGAAGGAAGATCCACCTGCACAAGGAAGAGATGGAGAACAGAGGGGTCCTGGTTTGTCCCACAGACTCATGTGGTCTGCAAGGCAAGGGAGTACTCCTTTGGCAAAAAAACAGTGAGGACCCCCCAATCCCCCTGTGGCATATGGCTGAGGTTCTCACACACACACACACACACACACACACACAAACACACGCACACACAGACACAGACACACACACACACACACGCACACACCCCAACTTGAATTCAATACAAGAATAGCTTATTTTATGAAGTAAATCAAGGCTATGCAGTTTTCTTTAGCCTGTGAAATGACAAAAGTTGTGGGCTAAGAAGAATTTTGGAAATATCAAACCAACATTTAGTCTTTATCCTGCTGTTAAGTAACAATCCAGTTTAGTCCTGAAAAGCTTTAAGTAGAGGTACTGCCCACCATGAGCTGCCAAGAAGCACGGTGACAAGAGGAGGAGAATTTGAGCTCCGGACGCAAAAGGACTGATTCCCAGCCTGGTTCTGCCACCTGAGCAGCACTGGACAAACTGCTTTCAAGTTCCCTGTGTAACATGTGTGAATGGCGAATAAAAATTTTTCATCCTTCACGGAATCATTGTAAGAAAACACACATAAAACTCTAGACATAGTGACTGCCATTTAATAATAATAGTTTTCTGTACTATTTGTTAGGTGCTAAGCCTTTCTCCAGAGAAGGCAATGGCACCCCACTCCAGTACTCTTGCCTGGAAAATCCCATGGGCGGAGGAGCCTGGTAAGCTGCAGTCCAGGGGGTCGCGAAGGGTCGGACATGACTGAGTGACTTCACTTTTCACTTTCATGCACTGGAGAAGGAAATGGCAACCCACTCCAATGTTCTTGCCTGAAATTCAATAATTTAGTGAGGAAACAGTGGCACAGAGAATTTAAGTAGCCACTCCAAGGTCACACAGTCACTAAGAGACAGGCTAAAGTTTGCTCTGTTTTGCTATCCCCATACAGACCCAGGGACTGTTAGTTATTCTCACGAGTGTGGCCATTAATAGAGATCCATGGACTTGCCTGGTGGGCCGGCGGATAAGAATGTGCATGCCAGTGCAGGGAACATGGGTTTGATCCCTGGTCTGGGAAGATCCCACATGCCACAAGATAACTAAGCCTGCACATCACAACCGCTGGAGTCTGCGCCTCTAGAGCAGAGTAGTCCACAACAAAAGAAGTCACTGCAGTGAGAAGCTTGCACACTGAAACTGGAGGACAGCACCCGCTCATCATAAGCATGGAAAGCCCAGGCACGGCGGCAAAGTCCCAGAGCAGCCACAAATAAAATTTTTAAAAAAATTTAAAAAATAGAGATCCATGATTCTGAAATCTAGAAAAAGAATTTTTTTTTTAAAAACTAAGCTACACTGCTGTTAAATCACTTCAGTCGTGTGACCCCATAAATGGCAGCCCACCAGGCTCCGCTGTCCCTGGGATTCTGCAGGTAAGAACACTAGAGTGGGTTGCCATTCCCTTCTCCAATGCATGAAAGTGAAAAGTGAAAGTGAAGTCGCTCAGTCATATGCAATTTTTAGCAACCCCATGGACTGCAGCCTTCCAGGCTCCTCCATCCATAGGATTTTCCAGGCAAGAGTACTGGAGTGGGGTGCCATTGCCTATCCGAAACTAAGCTACACTGCTACACTGCTAAAGAGTCTACATTGCTGAACAAAAAATAGTTTATACATAGTCCGCTGCTCTGCTGAGGGCACTATGGAACAACCTCATTTTACCACCATTCAAAAAATCTGGATTATGAAATTCATCTGAGGCATTAAATGTGAAATTACGGACCTCTTTTATTATTAATTTATCTTGATATTATCATATTTTACATACTTGTCCAAAAAACAATCTCAGAGAAATGTCATAAAACCACATTATAAATCATTGGTCTGGAAACATTCACTGGGTGCCTCATGATAAAAACCAGACTTGAGGAGGTCTGACTTCTTGAGTCCAGCAATAAACAAGTGTTTCAATGCATATGTACATTAAAGATATCTATATGATGTAAGTTTCAATATAGTCATTATTTAATCTCTTCTGTTACAAATCATAATAGTCCCCACTTTAAGTCAATCTCAGAGCATGTGCTGTAGAGCAAAGGTCCCACATACCTGTTGGATGCCGTAGGTCCAGCCCTGTCGAATTCGATCCCGAGCCCACACGTTATGAGCGTTTTCCGCCAACTTGTCCACCATAGCCTCCTGAGATGGGGTGAGTTTGATAAAGCTCAGGTCCATTGGGGCAGGCTTGTATCCACTTGTCAGTTGGTAACTACAAAGCAAAGCCAAAGACATATACAATAGGCCTGTCCAAAAAAAATCAAGGTTAATAAATTCCTCTATTAATCTTTTAACTCCAACTGTTTCTAATTTTTATTGTTCCATAGACCACAGTGGGCTTCCCTGGTAGCTCAGCTGGTAAAGAATCCACCTGCAATGCAGGAGACGCCGGTTCAATTCCTGGGTTGGGAAGATCTCCTGCAGAAGGGAAAGGCTACCCACTCCAGTGTTCTTGGGCTTCCCTGGTGGCTCAGATGGTAAAGAATCCACCTGCAATGTGGGAGACATGGGTTCGATCCCTGTGTTGGCATGATTCCCTGGAGGACGGCATGGCAACCCACTCCAGTATTCTTGCCTGGAGAATCCCCATGAACAGTGGAACCTGGAGGGCTACAGTCCATGGGGTTGCAAAGAGTCGGATATGACTGAGTGACTAAGCACCGCACAGCCCACAGTGGTGACCCGTGGTGATGTGCCCGGTCAGCAAGCATGGACCCCTTTCACTTAAACTAAAAACTCATCAGGTGGAAAAGCCATGTGATCTTTATGTTTTCATTTTTACATCACCAAAACAGGAATGAAACAACAACTGTCTCTCAAATTTGGGAAGTATTTATCATTATTTGTGTCCCAAACAGTTGATGCTTTGGTATAGCATAAATCAAAGTATCAGTAATTAAAATATTTAATGAATTTCTCTTACTGTTAAGTTCTCAGGTTTCAACATTTATATCTTATATTCATGCAATATTTATTTCAGAAATCTGTGTATCCTCTCAGACACAAGCTGTCCATTATTCTACAGGGGATTTCTAACACATTCATACATTATTTTTCTATTGCCATTCCAAGTTACATAATTTTAGGAAGCCTCTAGATAAGATAGAGACTAGAAAATACCAGGCATGTAATCATCTAAAATATGACGAAGGCCTGGATTTTAGGGAATGCTTACCAGAGGCTATTTCCACACTTTGAGCTAGAGAAGAAAGGTATTAAGACAAGCATAGTTTTTAATTTGGGGGGAGAAACAGAAAATTGAAAATATAAAATTTTTCAGACTTCCCTCATGATCCAGTGGTTAAGAATCTGCCTGCCAATGCAAGATACAGGTTCCATCCCTGTTCTGGGAGGACCATACACATCGCAGGGCAACTAAGCCCGTTTGCCACAGCTACTGAGCCTATGCTTTAGAGCCTGCGAGCCCCAGCTACTGAGGCCCATGTGCCCTTCAGCCCAAGCAGCCAAAACTAAATAAATAAACAAATAAAATTTTAAAAAGAAAGAAAATATAAAATTTTACACACACATATATTAGGGCAATATGACTGCTACACTACACACACACACACACACACACACACACACAGATCTGTCTCATCTATTAGAGAGACTGGCACAAAGCCTACTGTACAGCTGGTTCTGTTTCATTCTCTGTCACTGTTCTGTCCCCTACCATCAACTATGCCTTCGGGTCAGGATCTGCTTCTGATCAATTTTTCTAATTATCATTATGCTTAGAAGAGTGCCTGGCAGAGAACAGCCTTTCAATCTAGAGTTTTCACAAGGACTCACTTTATGTACAAAATGAATATAAAGAGATACACATCTTCATCTCAAAAATTCTCCTTTGGTGCAAACAAAGTAAAGAAAATTTGCCAGATGATTACACTAAGTTAAAAAAAAATGTCCACAACATGAGAAAATGGTCTAACATAAACTATAAATAATTTTTATTCTTCTAATCATTCTGGCTTATGGTTAGCCAAATTAAAAGGGAAGCTCCTTAATATCAGGGAGAAAACCTAAGACAGTGCCTGATATGTGGTAGATATTCAATAAAAATCTGCTGATTTAATCTGTGTATGACAGAAATAAACAGTTCAAGGTTGAATAAAGTTGACTTTACCTTAAATAACTTCTACTTCATTATAAGACATCTTGCATTGTATAAAAGATTTATCTATAGGCAGAACTCTTGAAGAACATTTTGTTTTGTTTAAGTAGATTAGATTGGTCTGGCAATTGCAAAAGTTGTGGCTAATTACTACCTTATGTCACTTCATTTACATTCACAGTTGAATTTATCGGCATGAAATTTTGTTCTGTTTTAGATCAGAACTCTGCATGTTTGGGTAATTAACAATACATTTTATTTTTCTATAAAGAAGCCACATGGGACTTTTTAATCACTCATACAAATTACTGCCTTTTATAGAATCTGTACGTTTAAAAGGACAAATCTGTAAACTGTAAGCACAGTCTATATTCAAGTTCTTACTTGGAAAATATTTTAAGAAAGCACTCAGTATATTTCAAATGTACCAAGAGGTGATCTAGCCCAGCATCATCTAATCTCCAAGTTTAACATTATTTGCTGGAAGAAGAGTTGGGGGCAATGATAAAGAACTTGGTCTTTTGTACTCAGCCCCTTCCCACTTCTGTTGCTCACCCCTCTCTCCTGAATTTCCCCAGTATCACCCAGCACATAATTCTCTTTCTTCTCTAATTTTCCCATCGTCCTGATCCCTCCTAGCTATAACAGACATGGTCGAGCTTTGAAGGTACTCTGTGAAGAACTGATTACAGCCTATGCCACCTGAGTGAGTGATATGTGTTTTCTATAAAGAGGAAAGATACTTCTTTTGTGATAAATTCTAATAGTAGACTTGTCAGCAATGTCAACGGGAGAGGAATTTTTGAAGGGTATTTTCTATAAAAACTCGCAGATACGCTCTACTAGACCATAGTCTACTCAACTACACACTCTACTGTACATCTGTAGAGCAGTATGACATATACTATATGTACATGCCATAATTCCAGATAAGCATTTCTCTTTACTTTCTAAATTTTCTCTCACTATATAGGATATCTATTACAGTTGCTTTAGTTTGCAATCACAAAGAAAGCCTATGGAGATTCATTTGCATCTACTGATTTGAAATGACCCAATAATTAGTTCACATTCATTTTCAGAAGCAGACTACAATTCATTCTGCCAGCTTCCCTTCATAGTCTTGTGTAAGAATGAATTTAAGTTTCAAGTAGTTCTTTAAAATGGCAAATAATCCCATTCAAATTAAAGTTATTAATTCCCACTTCACCTGAACCTTATTTCCACACTGCTGTACTTCATTTTTACAGTGAAAAATAAATACAAATATCTTTGAAATTAAGACTTTAAACTCAGTATGTTAAAAATGGTAACATCATGAATGCTTTTATTAGTAGCATCAATAATGATTTACAAAATCATTCACAGGACATGACAAAGTAAGAATCAAAATCACTATACCAAAGTGAGATTTTTAAAAGTACATAAGTGTACATTAGCAAATCATGCCCATTTCATCTTATTAATACAATCTAATTAGGTACATAGAGATCACCCAACTACTAATAGAAACTATTTTCCTTTTGTGATTGGAAAAGGACAAAGAATGAAGCTTTTGAATAAAATGCAATCGAAGTCAATCTTGGAAGCTAAATGATTTCAAGTAGAGTTTCAGATTGATTTCCAGAAACCTAAAAGAAATAAAGGAAAGATTGCTACAATTCTTGGGAAATGGAATTTTGTAGCCCAAATACTAGGAAAAAGGCATGTCATTAATAATTACACTAATAATGATCTGTTTGTCCAAGGCAAACCATTCAATCTCACAGTAAGCCAAGCCTATGCCCCAACCAGTAATGCTGAAGAAGCTGAAGTTGAATGGTTCTATGAAGACCTACAAGACCTTTTAGAACTAACACCCTAAAAAGATGTCCTTTTCATTACAGGGGACTGGAATGCAAAAGTAGGAAGTCAAGAAACACCTGCAGTAACAGGCAAATTTGGCCTTGGAGTACGGAATAAAGCAGGGCAAAGGCTAATAGAGTTTTGTCAAGAGAACACACTGGTCATAGCAAACACCCTCTTCCAGCAACACAAGAGAAGACTCTACACATGGACATCACCAGATGGTCAACACCAAAATCAGATTGATTATATTCTCTGCAGCCAAAGATAGAGAAGCTCTATACAGTCAGCAAAAACAAGACCGGGAGCTGACTGTGGCTCAGATCATGAACTCCTTATTGCCAAATTCAGACTGAAATTGAAGAAAGTAGGGAAAAGCACTAGACCATTCTGGTATGACCTAAATCAAATCCCTTATGATTATATAGTAGAAGTGAGAAATAGATTTAAGGGCCTAGATCTGATAGAGTGCCTGATGAACTATGGATGGAGCTTCATGACACTGTACGGCAGACAGGGATCAAGACCACCCCCAAGAAAAAGAAATGCAAAAAAGCAAAATGGCTGTCTAAGGAGGCCTTACAAATAGCTGTGAAAAGAAGAGAAGTGAAAAGCAAAGGAAAAAAGGAAAGCTAAAAGCATCTGAATGCAGAGTTCCAAAGAATAGCAAGGAGAGATAAGCTATCAAGGCAAAGATATAGAGGAAAAGAACAGAATGTAAAAGACTAGAGATCCCTTCAAGAAAATTAGAGATACCAAGGGAACATTTCATGCAAAGATGGCCTCGATGAAGGACAGAAATGGTATGGACCTAACAGAAGCAGAAGATATTAACAAGAGTTGGCAAGAATATACAGAAGAACTGTACAAAAAAGATCTTCATGACCAAGATAATCAATTGATGGTGTGATCTCTCACCTAGAGCCAGACATCTTGGAATGTGAAGTCAAGTGGGCCTTAGAAAGCATCACTATGAGCAAAGCTAGTGGAGGTGATGGAATACCAGTTGAGCTATTTCAAATCCTGAAAGATGATGCTGTGAAAGTGCTGCACTCAATATGCCAGCACATTTGGAAAACTCAGCAGTGGCCACAGGACTGGAAAAGGTCAGTTTTCATTCCAATCCCAAACAAAGGCAATGCCAAAGAATGCTCCAACTACCACACAATTGCACTCATCTCACGCGCTAGTAAAGTAATGCTCAAAATTCTCCAAGCCAGGCTTTAGCAATACGTGAACCATGAACTTCCAGATGTTCAAGCTGGTTTTAGAAAAGGCAGAGGAACCAGAGATCAAATTGCCAACATCCGCTGGATCACTGAAAAAGCAAGAGAGTTCCAGAAAAACATCTATTTCTGCTTTATTGACTATGCCAAAGCCTTTGACTGTGTAGATCACAATAAACTGTGGAAAATTCTGAAAGAGATGGAAATACCAGACCACCTGACCTGCCTCTCAAGAAACCTATATGTAGGTCAAGAAGCAACAGTTAGAACTGGACATGGAACAACAGACTGGTTCCAAATAGGAAAAGGAGTACATCAAGGCTGCATATTGTCACCCTGCTTATTTAACTTATATGCAGAGTATATCATGATAAATGGTGGGCTGGAAGAAGCACAAGCTGGAATCAAGATTTCCGGGAGAAATATCAATAACCTCAGATATGCAGATGACACCACCCTTATGGCAGAAAGTGAAGAGGAACTAAAAGCCTCTTGATGAAAGTGAAAGAGGAGTGAAAAAGTTGGCTTAAAGCTCAACATTCAGAAAACGAAGATCATGGCATCCGGTCCCATCAGTTCATGGGAAATAGATGAGGAAACAGTGGAAACAGTGTCAGATTTTATTTTGGGGGGCTCCAAAATCACTGCAGATGGTGATTGCAGCCATGAAATTAAAAGACGCTTACTCCTTGGAAGGAAAGTTATGACTAACCTAGATAGCATATTCAAAAGCAGAGACATTACTTTGCCAACAAAGGTCCGTCTAGTCAAGGCTATGGTTTTTGCAGTGGTCATGTATGGATGTGAGAGTTGGACTGTGAAGAAAGCTGAGCATTGAAGAATTGATGCTTTTGAACTGTGGTGTTATAGAAGACTCTTGAGAGTCCCTTGGACTGCAAGGAGTCCAACCACTCCTTCTAAAGGAGATCAGTCCTGGATGTTCACTGGAAGGACTGCTGCTAAAGCTGAAACTCCAATACTTTGGCTATCTCATGTGAAGAGTTGACTCATTGGAAAAGACCCTGATGCTGGGAGGAATTGGGGGCAGGAGAACAGGGCGACAGAGGATGAGATGGCTGGATGGCATCACCGACTCGATGGACATGAGTTTGAGTAAACTCCGGGAGTTGGTGATGGACAGGGAGGCCTGGTGTGCTGCGATTCATGGGTTCACGAAGAGTCGGACACGACTGAGTGACTGAACTGAACTGAAAACATACTTAGCTCATATTAAAGACATCTATGTAATATATCCTACCTTTTCAAGCTTTCAGGGCAAATCTGCCAGAATCAGTCAATAGATCTCTTTCTTCTGTCATGTATTTGTCTAGTAGCTGTAGTTTTTAACTTCCTTTACTTTCATCCTCTAAGACGCAGTACCATCAATCATTTTACAAAATTAGGTTATGAGGAATATATATGGTAGTAAACAAACACATTCAATATGGTCATTTTCAAAGTATCAAAGTTCTTTTGTAGTTACTAGCTGTTAGTTTTATTGGATGTAATATATAATAAACATTTTTTTTTAAGTGAGATTAACAGGTTACATAAACTCTCTGAGCATCAGTTTCCTTACAGCAAAATTTCTTTTTAAAAACTTCTTTGCCTGGTGAGTGGGACCAGGGTGGGGGGTGGGGGAAGACTGACAAACTGCCAGTTTCATCTGCATGGAATTATCAAAGATGTAAACAAACAACTGATAATACTTGGCCCCAGGGGTGAATGGTCATATGAAGCAGCAATTCAGTTCTGTGCTTCATTCCCACCTGATCCACACTTTTTCCCCAAGCAGGAATTCTAAATGAGTTTTTTTCCTTTAAAGTGTTCAGTATAATATCACTCAAGGGCCAATTAAAGTAGTGCAACAAATACGTGGCAGAATAACAAAAACACTAAGGATAAGCCTTTTCTCTTTTTCCAGCCTCTCCCACCTCTCAAGCTTACTTGTTCAGTATGAATCAGAGTAAATGAAGCTTGGAAGTCATTACGTTGTGAAAGATGCACAGTAAACATGAAAAGATGATGTCCAAGTTCAGGGGATGTTAGCTGTAAATTTCAAAACCAAATCAGTCCTCCAAGTACCTTGGAACAAATAGGAAAATCTCAGATGACTGCACACCACAGATACTCAGAACAAGTTTTGCTAGAAGTACAGCTACTAAAAATGGTGCTGGGCTGACATTCTCAAAGAAAGGAGACTGAGAATATTTTTTAAAAAAACAAAAACAAAAAAAAACCTTCTCCAGAAAACAAATACAGAAGAATAATCTCAGTTGAGAAATTAGGAGCGATCTGTTTCTTCTACTACTTCACTTCTCTTTACATCTATTCTAAAAAATAATTTATTTACATATTTATTTGGTTGCCACTAAATGGAAACAGTGACAGACTTTATTTTCTTGGGCTCCAAAATCAATACAGATGGTGACTGCAGCCATGAAATTAAAAGAAGCTTGATTCTTTGAAGAAAAGCTATGACAAACCTAGATAGCATACTAAAAAGCATATTAAAAACCATAGCTTTGACTAGACATTTCATTTGACATTACAAAGGTCCATCTAGTCAAAGCTATGGTTTTTCCAGTAGTCATGTATGGATGTGAGAGCTGGACCATAAAGAAGGCTGTGTGCTGAAGAATTGATTCTTTTGAACTGTGGTGTTGGAGAAGACTTGAGAGTCCCTTGGACTGCAAGGAGATCAAGCTAGTCAATCCTTAAGGAAATCAACCCTGAATATTCATTGGAAGGACTAATGCTGAAACAAAGCTCCAATACCTTGGCCACATGATGCAAAGAACTGACTCATTGGAAAAGACCCTGATGCTGGGAACAACTGAAGACAGGAGAAGAAGGGGAGGACAGAGGATGAGACGGTTGGATGACATCACCAACTCTATGGACCGGAGTTTGAGCAAGCTCTGGGAGTGGTAATGGACAGGGAAGTCTGGTGTGCTGCAGTCTGTGGGGTTGCAAAGAGTCAGACACGACTGAGCAACTGAACTGAACTGATTTGGCTGCACTGGGTCTCAGTTGCTGTGGGATCTATTTCCCTGACCAGGGATTGAACCCAGGCTCCCTGAATTGGGAGCTCGGAGCTTAGCCCTTGGGCCACCAGGGAAATCTCCATTTTGCTTTTAAATAAACACGTAATATGACACGCCCTGTGCCTCCACCATCTTTAACCCCTTCTTCACTCCAAGTTCTTCTTGTATTCCACATCCCCTTTGAAACAAACCAAGAGACAATCATTTCAAGAAAGACCAAAAAAGCCATGCTTGGCTTTTGGGTTTTTAGACTAGGCTTTGAAAAGTCATAGCAGAGACAACAGTATTCAGAGAAAGGCCTTCTGATATGAATAGCTCTACTTTTGAATATTAAAAGAGAAAGGACCTGATGTGCTGGATGAAGGTTTCAGAGCCTAGAGGAGGAGAGAACTAAAGGAATTCAGCGTTCTCCACCCGCTTACCCAGATGGAGACCAGATAGATCCCACAGTCAAGGGAGCTTCTGGCTTAGCTACCAGATTAGACCCAGGAGAATGGCCAGTTTCCAGAATCTCCCACACCCACACCCCTGTGCAGCACAGATTCAGGAGAACAGATTTGGCACCAAACCAAGACTAGGCTGCCAGGCAACTTTCCCTCCTCCCTCTGCCAAGAGACTGAAGTCCTCAAGTTGCCGAAGACAGTGTTCCTAGGTTTCCAACCTCCGAAAGAGGCCTGAGTAGCAGTGAAAGCACAGCAAGGACCTGGAGGACTCAAAAGAGATGAGGAGGAAAGATCCGGTGTGTGGTCCAAAGATCAGTAGGGAAAACATGCATCCCAAAATGAGGCAGGAGATAGATGGACCCCAAGCTGAGTAGCTGGAGTTCGTCCCCTGTGGACAGATACTTCAAGATGAAGACAAGAGCAGGAGGATATTTAGAGGTGTTGAGCCCTGTCCAGATAAAAGATAAAGAGACTACAGTTGCCTCAATCTCAAAGTCAAGGAGACCTTCCCGACTATATATGTACAGAAGGGCTCCTTGGAGATCAAAAAGGAAGGGCTATCACTCTATAGTCAGTGATGTTACCCTGCCCACTAGAATCCATCCTGGCAAAGAGATGAGTACACACACACACACACACACACACACACACACACACTAGAATCCATCCTGGCAAAGAGATGAGTACACACACACACACACACACGGGAGGATCCTGAGAAATACTACAGACAGACCGAGAGCCAGGCAAAGCAAGAAGACTGTCTAGAGGAAACCCAGAAGAAATGTTCCATAAAAGTGATTCAAACTACCCAGAGGGCACAGCTCTCTCTCTGAATCTGTCCCGTGAGTATATTCACATGTACCTTTTTTCTCCTAATAAACACTTTGTTTCACTACTTTCTGTTTGTGGGGATTCATTTCAACAAAGCCGATGGGTCAGGGACCTGTCACACTGGTCACCGGTCTGGTGGCTAGAATTCAGTGCTCTCACCACTGAGACCTGACTTTAATCTCTGGCTGGGAAACCACAATACTGCTTCAAGCCGCTGCAGGCAAAGGCCATCCAAAATCAGTAAGAGGTCAGAAGAGGTAAATGCAGACAAAAAATAAAGAATCTCCTTTAACCAAACCTGACTCAAGCTCCTCTGAATCCTCTTTCTGATCGTAGGATTTGACCTTGTTTGCTTAGTCCAGTCTTAGCAAGACCCCTGCTTAGGTCAGCCTGGTGGAAATCCCCCACTCATGATATCTGATCACATTCCTCATCCCCCACCTTTGACATCCTATCCCTCTGATCTGCCATTAGCAACAATCCTACAAATTTTGTTTTACCAGAATCCCCCTTTTCCTCGATGTTTCCTCTTAGTAATTTTCCATCCACTGACCCCTAACTCTGCTCCTGTCTACAAATTCCGACTTGTCTTTGTTGTACTGGGTTTGCCAAAAATTCACTTGAGTTTTTCCATAATATCTCAGGGAAAAACCCGAATTTTTTGGCCAACCCAGTGTATGACTACTGAGGTTTCTCTTTCCCTATTGTAATAGTTCTGGAATAAAATTTGTCTTTATGCCTTTAACTTCTGTCTGGCTCTGGTTTTCTTTGATGTAATTCAGTTCCTGACAGCAAACTCAAAAGAGAATGCCCAAGGACCCAGTGTTTCCTCCCCATCAGGTGAATGTCCCAAGGATACACAGCCCTGGGAGTAAGAAGGGGGTAAACTTTGAATTCGAACATAACAACAAATACTTATCCTGTACTCGAATGTGTCAGGTCCTGTTCTGGGAACTAATGATACAACATTGAATAATATGGATAAACAATCTATTTTTATAGATAATTATGTTTAGATGAGGACTAAGGCAGTAAGCAAAATAAACATAATATAATAGTATGTTGGACGATCTTTAAATACTATCAGAAAAAATTCAAGTAGAAAAGGGGACAGGAGAGAAAGCACAATTTTAAATAGGCTGCAATTTTAAGGAGGCAGAGAAAGACTGTTTTCAGAAGATGACCTTTGAAATCAAAACATTAAGGTGAGAATAAACAGAGAAAACAGTGATTTCAATTGAGTTTGCACTGAACAGACTAGGACTAGGTTTTCACTAACAAGCTGCAATCTGGCTGCAAGGCCCATTGGGTTTAAATAGGAAATTAAGTCCAATGAAAACAAATGAAGAACATTACATGTTGGCACATTTTAAAATTTGCGGTCTGTGAAATCTACTCACTACAAATAAAAAGAGTATATAAATATTTCTTTCTTCCCAATCACAGTGCCTCATACTTATGGAAAGAAAATCCAGCTGCATTTGTAACACTATTTTTCATTTAGGTAAATATTTATAGACAGTGAATTTTGTGTGTGGGCTTGTGTCTATATGCACTGTATAAATATGGGTCTGCATATTCTGGATCCATCTAAGCATTCATTTCTGAAAGTCATTTAAAATTTATACACATATATGAACACTGAGAATATCATTTTTAACCTTGTATCTGCCCCAATATGCCTGAGAGATACCAGTTACACCTCAACTTCACATCACTATAGTGGTTTTACAGCATCAGGGTAAGACTGTGGTGCAGGAGGGAGGGAATTCAGCACTAGTCTTAAATACTTCTCAAATAATTCTAATATACTTTTCCATAACTCAGCACTATCTCTTACTTCCCAGTGATATATAAAGCAACCAGGTTCTGACCTACTACATTTGGGGTTGACTTAACAGCAGATAAGTGCTAACAAAAAGTGTGAATAACAGGCATTGGTACTCAGATAAGAACTGCATTTTCATTTAAACTTTTAGATTTAAAAAAATTCTCAATTACTCAGGGATGTAGACATTGTCAACCACAATATTTGGGAATGTGTTCCTTTTCAGTTGTGTTTTACTTTATTCCTTCAGCAATTGAACCCTGCTCATCAAACTCTGCAGTGGGTCAAGAGTTTCATTTTATAACAAATGTGACAAGATTTACAAAATTAGGAATAGACAATCATATGCTGTAATATTCAGTTGCCTGCTGGTTTGTTCAGAGAGGAGGGTGAGGAAAAAGAGGGAGAGGAAGGAAAACAGAACTACAATGAATCACATATTCTATAAAAGTCCTCACAGATTTTTAGAGAGATGATCTGTATTATCAGGGAAGAAAACTAACACTCAGATTGCCTATTTTCAAAAAGGGAATAAAGCACATCATTCTAACTACAGTTTGAATCTACATGTGTTCTTAAACCTGAAATGGATCTCTTGAAGGCAATGTATAGTTAGGTCTTTTTTTAAACCCATCCAACTGCTCTATCCTTTTTGAATGGTGAAATTAAGCCATTTACATTTAGAGTAATTATTGACATGCAAAGGCATATTAATGCCATCTTATTAATTGCTCTCTGGTTACTTTATATTTCCACTGTTTCTTTTTCCTTCTGTCTATGTCAACATTCATAAATTATTTTCCATGTACTGGTATGCTTTGTTTTCTCTTTCTTGGTCTTTGTGAATCCATTCTAGGTTTTTCTCTTGTGGTAACCTTGCAAATTACATAAAATATCATGCAGATAAAATAGTCCTTTTCAGGCTAATAGCAACTCATCTTTGCAAACCTATAAAGGATCCAACTTTTTCTTCTCTCTTTTATATTACTGATGATACAATTTATTCCTTTTTATGTCCTGCATTCATTAATGATTCATATTTATAGTATCTATAATTCTTTTTACAGGCTTCCCTTATAGCTCAGTCGGTAAAGAGTCTGACTGCAATGCAGGAGACCTGGGTTTGATCCCTGGGTCAGGAAGATCCCCTGGAGCAGGAAATGGCAACCCACTCCAGTATTCTGGCCTGGAGAATCCCATGGACAGAGAAGCCTGGCAGACTACAGTCTGTGGGGTTGCAAGAGTCGGACAAGACTGAGAGACTAAGCACACGTAATTCTTTTACTGTTTTCTTAACTTTTGTACTACAGGGAAGTGATTGATACACCACCATAGTATTTCTCTGCATCAGACTGTCTTTGTTTGTCTAACACCAGTGTAGTGTGTATTTTTGTATGTTGTCTTATTGCTGATCAGCATCTTTTCATTTCAGCTTGAAGAATTCCTTTCAACATTTCCTGCAAGGCAGGTCTGCTGCTGCTGCTGCTAAGTTGCTTCAGTCATGTCCGACTCTGCGTGAGCCCATAGATGGCATCCCACCAGGCTTCCCCATCCCTGGGATTCTCCAGGCAAGAACACTGGAGTGGGTTGCCATTTCCTTCTCCAATGCATGAAAGTGAAAAGTGAAAGTGAAGTTGCTCAGTCGTGTCCAACTCCTAGCAACCCCATGGACTGCCTACCAGGCTCCTCCGTCTGTAGGATTTTCCAGGCAAGAGTACTGGAGTGGGTTGCCATCGTCTAATGGTGGTGAACTCCCTCAGCTTTTGCCTGGGAAAGGCTTTATGTCTCCTTGATATCTGTAAGGCAACTTTGTTGCATAAAGTATTCTTGGCTGGCAATTTTTATTTCTCAACACTTTGAATATGTCATTCCATCCTCTCTTGCCCCATAGAGTTTCTGTTGAGAAATTAACTAATAGCTTAATGGGATCCCTTTGTAGGTTACTTTCTTTCTCCCTAGTTTTATGTAGGATGATTTCTTTCACATTGATTTTTGACAGTTTCACTGTAATGCATCTTGGAGAAGGTCTTTTTACATTGAGATAAGATTGCAGCCCTGATATTAAAAGACACTTACTCCTTGGAAGAAAGTTATGACCAACCTAGATAGCATATTCAAAAGCAGAGACATTACTTTGCCGACTAAGGTCCATCTAGTCAAGGCTATGGTTTTTCCTGTGGTCATGTATGGATGTGAGAGTTGGACTGTGAAGAAAGCTGAGCGCCGAAGAATGGATGCTTTTGAACTGTGGTGTTGGAGAAAACTCTTGAGAGTCCCTTGGACTGCAAGGAGATCCAACCAATCCATTCTGAAGGAGATCAGACTTGGGATTTCTTTGGAAGGAATGATGCTACAGCTGAAACTCCAGTACTTTGGCGACCTCATGCAAAGAGATGACTCATTGGAAAAGACTCTGATGCTGGGAGGGATTGGGGGCAGGAAGAGAAGGGGAGGACAAAGGATGAGATGGCTGGATGGCATCACTGACTCGATGGATGTGAGTCTGAGTGAACTCCGGGAATTGGTGATAGACAGGGAGGCCTGGCGTGCTGCGATTCATGAGGTCGCAAAGAGTCAGACATGACTGAGTGACTGAACTGAACTGAATAGGGCATTATCCTAGTTTTATGGACTTGTATGTCCAAGTCTTTCCCCAAGCCTGAGATGCTTTCAAATATAGTTTCTTCAAATGAATTCCCTGTCTCCTTCTCCCTCTCCTATCCTGAAACCCAATTATTCAGATATTTGTGTTTCTGATAGAATATGATAGTTTTTATAGGCCTTCATCACTCTTTTAATCTTAAGTGTCCCCTCCTTTAGTAACTGCATTATTTCTTTATTCTTATCCTCCAGGTCATTTACTCTTTCTTCTACTTGGTCTGCTCTGCTACAGATGCTATCTGTTATATTCATCACTTGATTCACTGAATACTTTAATTACAGTGTTTCTGTTTGTTTCCTTTTATACAATCTGCCCTCTACATACAAATGAGTTCTATTAGGAGTGAGTTTGTAAGTCCAAAAAATTTAGCCCAGGTATCTAATTAACACAATCACTATATGGTACTGTACTGTAATAATATTTTCACACAAATAATACATGAAAAGCAAACACAAAAATAAAGAAAAGGTTTTTAATCTTACAGTATCATACCTTGAGGGCTTCCCAGGTGGTGCTAGTGGTAATGAACCTGCGTACCAATAGAGGAGACACGAGACACAGGTTTGATCCCTGGATCAGGAAGATCCCCCAGAGAAGTGCATGGTAACCCACTCCAGTATTGTTGCCTGGAGAATCCCATAGACAGAGGAGCCCGGCAGGCCATGGTTCATAGAGTCATAAAGAGTTGGACACGACTGAAGCGACTTAGCAATCAAGCATGCACAGTACCTTGAAAAGTACAGCAGTACAATGGTGGGCATAGAGGGGCTGGCATCGAGTGAACAGGCAAGAAGAATTACTGACTGGAGGAGGGAGAGGGGCCAGGAGACAGCAGAGCTGAATTGTCAGCAACAGAAGACAAGGGGGAGGGCATGCTGCAGTTTCACTAATGCCTGACATTTGATGGCACAGGTTCTGGTTCCTTGCTGGAACTGGATGCACATCTGCACCTTTGAAAGTTTGCAACTTGAAGGTTTATATATGCGGGACTTACTGTATATGGTTGTGGTCTCAAAAATTAGTCCTACACTTTATACAACTTAGTGCAATGTGTTTTTAATACCTTTTTTAAAATGGAGGACCTGAGTAAAAATGTTTGTGGGCCTAAAGGATCTGCTAGAATTTGCATTTGCGTAGCAAGCACACTATTTGTACTTTATGTTTATCTGGGGTGATGGAAGAAAATTATGGAATAGCTATGTGTACCTTGGTTTTCCCTTGTGGCTCAGCTGGAAAAGAACCCGCCTGCATTGTGGGGGACCTGGGTTTGATTCCTGGGTTGGGAATATCCCCTGGAGAAGGGAAAGGCTACCCACTTCAGTATTCTGGCCTGGAGAAGTCCATGGACTGTATAGTCTATGGGGTTGCAAAGAGTCAGACACGACTGAGCGACTTGCACTCATTCACTCATCTGTACTTTGTTTTCATCTCCATGACAGTACTTGGCAAACTTCCAGGCATGCTATTTACAACATACAGGCCCCCAAAGAGTGGTTTGAACATTTAACAAAAAAGTAACAAAATGAAACAGCTATAATTCATTAAGCACTTAACTTATTTAGTCCCTAAAACTTCCCTTATCATACCTAGGAAGGGGTAAGAAAGCTCAAGTTTTAGTTAAAACAAGGTCACAGAGGTTGCAGTACAGTAGGCGAAATAGCTCCCAGAGCACCTCATGGCTCAGTTTTCTCATCTTAAAGTGGCAGTGGTAACACTGACTTCATAACTCCTCCTAAAATCGACTTTCTTTGTGAAAATAAATAAAACAATACATTTTCTGATGAAAAGTGGGAAACCACACACAAGAAGGATGTGGACACATGTGCTCACACACACACAAGGAAAATAACCTACTCATAACATACTACCAAATATTTTGTTTCCCCTTTGGGCACTGTGATGGAAGCTCACCCCACCACCACAAATTCGATGAAGCCCCTACATTAATGCAGCATGTTTCCATTCTGAATCTGAATTTTATAGCTTATGTGTAAGCAAGGAATCTAGGATTCCATTGAGAGTTATGCAGGTGCAGTAACACTAAAGTAATGCATGGACCATCTAACATTGCTTAGACATTCAACTTACTTCTTCGGCAGCTTCATTTTCTTCACCTTTTCTTCAGCGTGTTCATCTGATATACCCACATGACATCCTAAAGCCAACAACGTCCTGGAAAACAAAACCAAACATAAGTTGCAATATTCCCTTCCCTATGTCCACAATAAACCAATATAATAGCAGCTGGGAATGAGGTACAACAGCCCACCTTAAATGCAGAGAGGTCTTTTGCTTTCAAGCAAAAGGAAAGCTTGCTGCTGCTGCTGCTAAGTTGCTTCAGTCGTGTCCGACTCTGTGTGACCCCACAGATGGCAGCCCACCAGGCTCCGCTGCCCCTGGGATTCTCCAGGCAAGAACACTGGAGTGGGTTGCCATTTCCTTCTCCAATGCATGAAAGTGAAGTCATTGAGTCGTGTCCAACTCTCAGTGACCCCATGGACTGCAGCCTACCAGGCTCCTCTATCCATAGGATTTTCCAGGCAAGAGTACTAGAGTGGTTGTAAATTACTTACTATGCAGTAATGTGTAGGACATTTGAAAAGTGAATGTTTCACAAACAAAAAAGGAAAATATTGAAAAATCTTTCTCCAATCCTGTCTCTGCAACTTCTGTTCCTTTCCCTAAAGGAACTGGTTGCTACTAATTATTGGCTGTCCTGCTAGAATCTATGCATATTCTAAAGCAGATTTGTGTGTGTGTGTGTGTGTGTGTGTGTGTGTGCATTTTCTTGCCTTCCTTCTACTCAATGGTTAGCTGTAAGAGACAATTTTCCACAATTTTCCATCTTGATTTCACAATGTAACTTGGATACAGAATATGACTTTGATCACTATCCTTCATATACAGCTGGTTTATTTTTCAACAGTTCTGAAGTGTTCCATTATTGGATATGTCACAGTGTTTAACCCAATTTTCTGTTCACAATTTTTGTTATTACAAACAATGCTGCAATGAATAACCTCATACATTGAACATATACACTGTAACCTACAAGAATGTAGCACAGAACGAAGCAGGGCAAAGGATAATAGAGTTTTGCCAAGAGAATGCACTGTTCATAGCAAACACCTCTTCCAACAACACAAGAGAAGACTCTACACATGGACATCACCAGATGGTCAATACCAAAATCAGATTGATTATATTCTTTGCAGCCAAAGATGGAGAAGCTCTATACAGTCAGCAAAAATAAGAATGACAGCTGACTGTGGCTCGAATCATAAACTTCTTATTGGCAAACTCAGACTTAAATTGAAGAAAGTAAGGAAAACCACTAGACCATTCAGGTGTGACCTAAATCAAGTCCCTTACAACTATACAGTGGAAGTGAGAAATAGATTCAAGGGATTAGATCTGATAGAGTACCTGAAGAACTATGGAAGGAGGTTCGTGCACATTGTATGGGAGGGAGGGATCAGCAACATCCCCAAGAAAAAGAAATGCAAAAAAGGAAAATGGTTGTCTGAGGAGGCCTTACAAATAGCTGTGAAAAGAGAGAAGCAAAAGGCAAAGGAAAAGAGGAAAGACATACCCATGTGAAATGCAGATCTCCAAAGAAGAGCAAGGAGGAAGAGCAAGGAAGAAAGTCTTCCTCAGTGATCAATGCAAAGAAATAGAGGAACACAATAGAATGGGAAAGACTAGAGATCTCTTCAAGAAAAGTAGAGATATGAAGGGAACATTTCATGCAAAGATGGGCACAATAAAGGACAGAAATGGTAGGAACCTAACAGAAGCAGAAGATATTAAGAGGTGGCAAGAATACACAGAAGAACTGTACAGAAAAGATCTTCATGACCCAGATAATCACAATGGTGTGATCACTCACCTAGAGCCAGCCATCCTGGAATGCGAAGTGGGCCTTAGGACGCATCACTACAAACAAAGATAGTGGAGGTGATGGAATTCCAGTTGAGCGATTTCAAATCCTAAAAGATGATGCTGTAAAAGTGCTGCACTCAATAAGCCAGCAAATTTGGAAGACTCAGCAGTGGCCACAGGACTGGAAAAGGCCAGTTTTCATTCCAATCCCAAAGAAAGGCAATGCCAAAGAATGCTGAAGCTACTGGACAACTGCACTCATTTCACACACTAGTAAAGTAATGGTCAAAATACTCCAAGCCAGGCTTCAACAGTAAATAAACTGTGAACTTCCAGATGTTCAAGATGGATTTAGGAAAGGCAGAGGAATCAGAGATGAAATTGCCAACAACCATTTGATCATCGTAAAAGCAAGAGAGTTCCAGAAAAACATCTACTTCTGCATCACTGACTATGCCAAAGCCTTTGACTGTGTCAATCACAAACAAACTGTGGAAAATTCTTCAAGAGATGGAAATACCAGACCACCTGACCTGCCTCTTGAGAAATCTGTATGGAGGTCAGGAAGCAAATTAGAACTGGATATGGACCAACAGCCTGGTTCCAAATCAGGAAAGGAGTACATCAAGGCTGTATATTGTCACCCTGCTTATTCAATTTATATGCAGAGTACATCATGAGAAATGCTGGGCTGGAGGAAGCACAAGCTGGAATCAAGATTGCCGGGAGAAATATCAATAATCTCAGATATGCAGATGACACCACCCTTATGGCAGAAAGTGAAGAGGAACTAAAGAACCTCTTGATGAGGGTGAAAGATGAGAGTGAAAAAGCTGGCTTAAAACTCAACATTCAAAAAACTAAGATCATAGCATCTGGTCTCATCACTTCATGGCAAATAGATGGGGAAACAGTGGAAACAGTGACAGATTAGGGGACAACTGAGGACGAGATGGCCAGATGGCATCACCGATTCAATAAAGAAAAATGAGCGCCAAAGAACTGATGCTTTTGAACTGCGGTGTTGAAGAAAACTCTTAAGAGTCCCTTGGACTGCAAGGAGATCCAACCAGTCCATCTTAAAAGAAATCAGTCCTGAATATTCATTGGAAGGACTGATGCTGAAGCTGAAACTCCAATACTTTAGCAACTTTATGCGAAGAACTGACTCATTTGAAAAGACCCTGATGCTGGGACAGATTGAGGGCAGGAGAAGGGGATGACAGAAGATGAGATGGTTGGCTGGCATCACCAACTCGATGGACACGGGTTTGGGTGGACTCCGGGAGTTGGTGATGGACAGGGAGACCTGGCGTGCTGCAGTCCATGGGGTCACAAAGAGTCGGACATGACTGAGCGACTGAACTAAACTGAAATGTAACCTTCATCTGTAGGATAAATTCCTAGACACGCAATTACTGGGTCACAGGGGATATACATTTCCGAGTTTGACAAATATTGCCAAATGTCTTTAAATCTGGTGATCATTTATATTCCCATTAGCAAAGGATGACACTGCCTATTTCCCATGCCTGTTCCAGCAGAGTTGTCTATTAATATGCTAATGAGATTTCATTTATAGTTTTAATTTGCATTTTCTTAATACAATTGCATTTGAGCACCTTTTTCCTCTGCTTCACCGATATCTGTACTTCCTTTCTTCTATGAAAATATTCCTTGTTCACTTTTCTGTTAGATTTGGGCTTTATTGTTGCAGTTTATAATCTCTTCAAATATACAAGATATAAGTTACAAATATTATATAATACTTGGAGACTGGGCTTCCCTGGTAGCTCAGTTAGTAAAGAAACCACCTGCAATGCAAGAATCTGCCTGCAATGCAGGAGACCTGGGTTCGATTCCTGGGTCAAAAATATCTCCTGGAGAAGGAAATGGCAACCCACTCCAGTATTCTTGCCTGGGAAATCTCATGGACAGAGAAACCTGGCAGGCTACATACAGTTCATGGGGTCACAAAGAGTCCAACATGACTGAGCTACTGAACCACCACCAGAAAGAGATCTCCCATTTGTTAAATTGTTTCAAGGAAATATCCGTGCTTTTTAAACAACAAGGGTCAGAGAGGCCATATGTATTAAGATTAAGCCTTTAACTTTATTTCCCAGATGGATACTCAGTTATCCATAATATATTTACTGAATAATCCATTTAAAAAATTTATTGGAGTATAGTTGCTTTACGTGTTAGCTCCTGCCATACAGCAAAATGAATCAGCTCTATGTATGTGCATAACCCCTCTTTATTGGATTTCCTTCTCATTTTGGCCACTATGGAGAACAGTATGGAAGTTTCCTTAAAAAAGTAAAATAGAACTTCCATATGACCCAGCAAACCCACTCCTGGGCATATACCCAGAGAAAACCTTAATTCCAAAAGATACATGCGTCCCGAAGTTCATTGCAGCGCTATTTACAATAGCCAGGACATAAGAGGAATCTAAAAGTCCATCAACAGAGGAATGGATAAAGAAGATGTGATATATACACAGGGAAATTACTCAGCCATAAAAAAGGAATGAGATTGTGCCATTTGCAGAGACGTGGATGGACCAAGAGACTGTCATACAGAGTGACATAAGTCAGAAAGAGAAAAAAAAATATCATATATTAATGCACATATATGGAATCCAGAAAAACGGTACAGATGAACAATGCATGTTTGCCACTGATTTGAAATGCTACTTTTCTGATATACTTAAGTCCCCTTATACTTTTAAATCCTTTTCTGGACTTTCCAGTCCAGAAAAATCTCCTTTTTGCATAATACACTG
This sequence comes from Ovis canadensis, assembly GCF_042477335.2. Classification (NCBI taxonomy): domain Eukaryota; kingdom Metazoa; phylum Chordata; class Mammalia; order Artiodactyla; family Bovidae; genus Ovis; species Ovis canadensis. The sequence continues at coordinate 27,901,551 of NC_091269.1, read as the reverse complement.
GGATTCCAACTTGCCAATAACAATTTTTCCATTGTTTAGACACTCCGTATTGTTTTTTTACTCCCTTTAATGAATGACCTTTTGTTGATTTTCCCAAGAAAGACCATCATCATTCACGTTTAGAGTTCACCCTTAAAAGTCCCCAGACTTAGGCAGAACCACAATCATTAGTATTCCTGATAATGAGTGGTTCTACCTACTTCAATAGAATAAGATGCAATGGCAGAAACTTTTTGGATGACAATTTCTAACATCTGGTCAGTTCCAAAAGGAAAGGTCAAGTATCTAAAATCCATTTATACTTACCCTCCTTAACATTTAAAAAAGTGACAATCTGGAGATAGATATAGATACACACACTTAAATATCCTGTTATTAAGTTAAATTTTAGATTATACACGGCAAAAGTGAGATTGACTGTTAAAAACTGCAAGAGCAGGAACTAACTGAAGCTGTACACTTAGTTAAAACATGTGCCAAATAGGCGGCTTCCCTGGTGGCTCAGTGGTAAAGAATCTGCCTGCTAATGCAGGAGGCACGGGTTTGATCCCTGATCCAGGGAGATCCCACATGCTGCAGGGCAACTAAGCCTGTGGACCACAACTATTAATCCTGTGCTCTAGAGCCCAGGAACCGTGACTACTGTAGCCTGTGTGCCTAGAGTTTGTGCTCCACAACAAGAGAAGCCACCTCAATGAGAAGACCACACAGCATAATTAGAGAAAGCCCATGCAACAACGAAGACCCTGCACAGCCAAAAATAAATAAATGAAATTATTTAAAAAAAACAATGTGCAAATTAAAATGAGATAGATTAGCAAGAGAAAAATAGAAGGGTGACTCAGAACACAGGTTATGCTTGTTCAAACACTGCCCAAGGAACAGAAAGCTTTCTGCCATCATCTTCCATTCATTTATCTATTCGGTAGGTATTTTTGAATTCCACTGTGTACCAGGTCTCATGCTAAGTTCTGGGGTGAACTAATAGGCCAGTGAGGACTAAGACAAAAGTTAATTATAAGGCAGTGTCTTGCTTGTGGTGACAAATATATAGGGCTATGAAAGGGTCAAGCAGGATACCAAACCAGCTCTTAGGGAACTCAAGGATGACAATAATATTGAGATTTATCTCAAATCCAGGTTACTAAACTTCCAAGTGCATGCCTACCAAGAAATCTGATTAGAACATAGAGAGCCCTACCTAATACATTAAGTAAGGGTAATGACTATCATTGAATGACCATCACTACAATCCAGTTTTAGAATAGTACCATGACTCCATCAGATTCTCCAAGCCTGTTTGCAGTCATTCATCATTCCCACTCCAAGCAATCATTAATCTGTTTTCTGTCTCTACAGAATTTCCTTTTCTGAATATTTCATATAGATAGAATAATATTAAATCTTTCATGCCAGGCTCTTTTGACTTAGCATAACGTCTTTCAGGTTTATCCATGTTGTAGTGTATATTAGTAGCATATTTCCTTTTATTACTCAACAGTATTACATTGTATGACTGTATCACATTTCGTTTATCCATTCCTCAGTTTATTGAAATTTGCAGTTTCCAGTTTGGGGCTGTTATATATGATGATTCTATGCACACACTTTGATGAACGTTCATGTACAAGTCTTTGTGTCAACATAGGGTTTTATTTCTCTTGTGTCGGTATGTAGGAGGGGAATTGCTTTGTAGTTGTTCAGTCACTCAGTCATGCCCGAGTCTTTGTGACCCCATGGACTGCAGCACACCAGACTTCCCTGTCCTTCACCATCTCCCAAGGCTTGCTCAAACTCATGTCCATTGAGTCAGTGAGGCCATCCCGTCATCTTGTCTTCTGTTGTCCCCTAGTCTGTCACTGATTCCCCATCTATTTGCCATGAACTGATGGGACCAGATGCTACAATCTTAGATTTCTGAATGTTCAGTTTTAAGCCAGCTTTTTCACTCTCCTCTTTCACCCTCATCAAGAGGCTCTTTAGTTCCTCTTCACTTTCTGCCATAAGGGTGGTGTCATCTGCGTTTCTGAAGTTATTGATATTTCTCCCACTAGGCTGTATCATAAATTTATGTTTAACCTTTAAGAAACCACTGAGTGGCAGGGCCATTTTACATACCCACCTGTAATACATGTAGATTTCAGTGTTTTTCTACATTTACAACAATACTGAGTGTATCTGTCACTTTGAATATGGCCATTCTAATATGTGTCAGAGAAGGAGATGGCACCCCACTCCAGTACTCTTGCCTGGAAAATCCCATGGACAGAGGAGCCTGGTAGGCTGCAGTCCATGGGGTCGCGAAGAGTCAGACACGACTGAGTGACTTCACTTTCACTTTTCACTTTTATGCACTGGAGAAGGAAATGGCAACCCACTCCAGTGTTCTCGCCTGGAGAATCCCAGGGCCGGGGGAGCCTGGTGGGCTGCCGTCTGTGGGGTCACGAGTCGGACACGACTGAAGTGACTTAGCAGCATTCTAATATGTGTGGTTGTATCTCATTATGATTTAATTTGCATTTTCATAATGACTAATGATGTTGAGCATCTTTTCATGTGTGTATTAGGCATTTACATATCTTTATTAAAATATGTTCTCAAATGTTTTGCCCATTTTTAACTGGGCTGTATGTATTCTTATTATGTAGTTGTAAGAGTTACCTATATATTCTGTGTACAAGTTCTTTATTGGCATATGTATGATTTACCACAAATTCAACAAACGTAAACTTACATGATTTATAACTATTTTCTCCCACTCTGTGCGCTATGTCTTTATTTTCTACATGGTTTCTTTTGTAGTACAAAAGATTCTACTTTCAATGAGATCTAAAGTATTGATTTTGTTGTCTTTTACATATATTTTTGATACTATATCTAAGCACTTTATGTCTAATTCAAGGAGACTTTTGAATGAGAACAATGAATCTTTTAAGAAATCTATTTAATACTATTAAGCACATCAAGTTCTTTGAGTAAGAACTCTTTTGTCTTTATATGATCTTTTTTAAAAATTGGGGGTATAGTTGCTTTACAATCTTGTGTTAATTTCTGCTGTACAACAAACTGAATCAGCTATATGTATACATATTTCCCCTCCCTCTTCGATCTCCCGCCCACATAACCCCCATTCATTTGATCCATCTGGGTCACCAGAGAGCATTAAACTTAAAAGCTTTTGCACAGCAAAGAAAATCATAAATGAATTGAAAAGACAACCCTCAGAATGGGAGCAAATATTTGCAAATGAAGCAACTAAAAAGGGATCAATCTTTAAAATGCATGAACAGCTCATGAAGTTCAATATCAAAGAAACAAACAGCCCAATCAAATAATGGGTGGAAGACCTAAATAGACATTTCTCCAAGGAAAACGTATAGATGGTCTTTCAGTTCAGTTCAGCTCAGTCGCTCAGTTGTGTCTGACTCTTTGCAACCCCATGAATTGCAGCACATCAGGCCTCCCTGTTCATCACCAACTCCAGGAGTTCACTCAGACTCACGTCCATCGAGTCAGTGATGCCATCCAGCCATCTCATCCTCTGTCGTCCCCTGCTCCTCCTGCCCCCAATCCCTCCCAGCACCAGAGTCTTTTCCAGTGAATCAACTCTTCGCATGAGGTGTCCAAAGTACTGGAGCTTCGGCTTTAGCATCAGTCCTTCCAAAGAACACCCAGGAGTGATCTCCTTTAAAATGGACTGGTTAGATCTCCTTGCAGCCCAAGGGACTCTCAAGAGTCTTCTCCAACACCACAATTCTTCGGTGCTCAGCCTTCTTCACAGTCCAACTCTCACATCCATACATGACCACTGGAAAAACCAGAGCCTTGACTACACAGACCTTTGTTGGCAAAGTAATGTCTCTGCTTTTGAATACGCTGTCTAGGTTGGTCATAACTTTCCTTCCAAGGAGTAAGCGTCTTTTAATTTCATGGCTGCAGTCACCATCTGCAGTGATTTTGGAGCCCCTCAAAATAAAGTCTGACACTGTTTCCACTGTTTCCCCATCTATTTCCCATGAAGTGGTGGTCTTTTTTTTTTTTTCAATTATTAATTTCATCGTGCCGTGTCTTAGTTGTGGCATGTGGGATCTAGTTCCCTGACCAGGGATCAAACCCTTGCCCCCTGCACTGGAGCATGGAGTTTCAGCCACTAGGCCACCAGAGAAGCCCCGAAGTAATGGTCTTTATGTAATCTTTATTAAGACAATTTTATTTGACTTAATACTGTTCATTTTACCCATTTTAAATGGTTTTAAGGTCTGCAGAAGATTGGGAGAGAGCAGTGTGAGCCGTGAAGCTTGTGCAGAGGTTAATAGACAGGAACAGAGTAGGGGAAGTGGAAAAGGACGTGCTAGGGGTCAGCTCACCATCTGATTCCTCTGTCTCCCACAGTAACTTACATATGCATTCAGTACATCTTGACTATAAGATTAAGTGGCAATAATAGGTTCATGTGGCATTTTATTACTTCAAGTATAAGGCCACCGACAAGAGGAGACAGACTGGCACAAAGCCACAGAGAGAACAGAAGGCACCCCGCTTCTATGATAAGCATCTGCTGTGTAAAAGCCTGCCTAGAGACTGAGCTTTATTGCTTATTTGTTGCTTCATTCATTTGACAAATATTACTGAGCTCTGTGTAAAGTCCAAATGATGGTGACTAAATGCAAGGGAGATGCCTGCCCTCAAGAAACTTAGGTCTGGGACTTCCCTGACGATCCAGTGGTTAAAAACCTGCCTTGCAATGCAAGGGGACAGGAGTTTGAGTCCTGATCAGGGAACTCAGATTCCACATGCCTCAGAGCAAGTAAGCCCTTATGCTGTAACTACAGAGCCCTCACACCACAATGAAAGATCTGCATGCTGCAACAGATTGCGCATGCTGCAACTACTAAGACCCGACTCAGCCAAATAAGTAAATGAATGAATAGAAAAAATTAAGAAACAAAGAAACTTACATAATAGGTCTGGTGGAGTACAGCAGCCATCCTGTGATTATACAAAGAAAGATTCTCTGCTGAGAGATACAAAAGGGCTGAGTGCCCATCAAAGGGGGCTTTATTGAGTCAAGAAGCTCAGCAAATGCTGCCTGAAGTAACGTGAGATCTAAAGGATAAGAATAGGGCCTGGAGGAGAGTATTACAGAAAGTGGACACAAAGGGGAAAGGAACGTGCAGAGAGGCAAAACAAAGGCTAGTGTGATATCAAGCAAGGGAAAATAAAAGCAGCCTCCTATAAGATGATGCTGGCTGGAAGGGAAGGACCTTGAAGGACCACTAAGCAAATTAGGGTATTGTCTTTATCTCAGGAGCAATAAGAAGGAATTCATAAAGTACAATTAAAAAAAAAAGCTATCAAAACAAATAAAAAAATAACATTGAACAGTTATGTGCTATACAACAGGTTTTTGTTGGTTATCCATTTTAAATAAAGCAATGTGCACCTAAAAAAAAAAAAGAATTCAAATAGGGAAAATGGTATAAACTAAATATTTGGAAAAAGTTCAGCAGGCTACAGAGGGCAGAATGGGTAAGAGAAGAGCTAGGTTAATATTTTAACTGTATCTGTCACGATAGTTTTATAGTTTCAGGTGGGGCATAGCAGTAGCTTAGGCTAAAGACATGGAAGCAACCTAAATGTCCATCAACAGATGAATGGATGGAGAAGATGTGATAAACACACACACACACATACTCTCTCTCACACACACACACACACACACACACACACTCTTACACAATGGAAGAATTACTCAGCAATAAAAGAAGGATGAAATAAGCTATTTGCAGCATCACAGACGGACCTAGAGATTATCACACTAAGTGACAGAAGTCAGAAAGACAACTACCTTATGGTATCACTTATATGTGGAATCTAAAATATGACACAGATCTATTTGCAATTTTTTAAGGAATCTCCACACTGTTCTCCATAGTGGCTGTACTAGTTTGCATTCCTACCAACAGTGTAGGAGGGTTCCCTTTTCTCCACACCCTCTCCAGCATTTATTGCTTGCAGATTTTGCAGCACTGTTTATAATAGCCAGGACATGGAAACAACCTAGATGTCCATCAGCAGATGAATGGATAAGAAAGCTGTGGTACATATACACAATGGAGTATTACTCAGCCGTTAAAAAGAATTCATTTGAATCAGTTCTGATGAGATGGATGAAACTGGAGCCGATTATACAGAGTGAAGTAAGCCAGAAAGAAAAACACCAATACAGTATACTAACACATATATATGGAATTTAGAAAGATGGCAATGACGACCCTGTATGCAAGACAGCAAAAAAGACACAGATGTGTATAACGGACTTTTGGACTCAGAGGGAGACGGAAAGGGTGGGATGATTTGGGAGAATGGCATTCTAACATGTATACTATCATGTAAGAATTGAATCGCCAGTCTATGTCTGATGCAGGAGACAGCATGCTTGGGGCTGGTGCATGGGGATAACCCAGAGAGATGTTATGGGGAGGGAGGTGGGAGGGGAGTTCATGTTTGGGAATGCATGTAAGAATTAAAGGTTTTAAAATAAACAATTTAAAAAAAGAAGTAAAATATTAAGTAAATTAAAAAAATAAATAAATAAAATATGACACAGAGAAACAGCCCCACAGACATGGAAAACAAACTTACGGTTAGCAAAGGGGAAAGCAGGGGAGGGATAAATTAGGAGGTTGGGATTCATGTATCACACTAATACATACAAAATAGATAACCAATAAGGACCTACTTATAGCACAGGGAACTATACTTAATATTTTATAGTAACCTATAAAGGAAAAAAATCTGAAAAAGACTGTGTGTGTGTGTGTGTGTGTGTGTGTGTGTAGATAACTGAATCACTGTGCTGTACTCCTGAAACTAATACAACATTGTACATCAATTATACCTCAATTTTAAAAAAAAGGCAGCTTAGGCTAGGGTGGTACAATGCTGCTTTGAAAGAGGATGTCAGAATTTCTGCAGTGCTGTACAACATACAGATGACCATTCAAATCTGGAAGTTAGCTGTCTTTGTCAACAATTTACAAGATAAAATCGCATAAAGTACAACCGGAAAAAATCATATTCACATGAAATCGCCAAAAATCCAAAATAAGGAATATTCTGGAATAATCGTTTGCTTATTTGTTAGTTGGCACTCCTCAGGATTTAATGAGTCAAGTTGCTAATCTCCCCCATAGTATATACAAAAAAGAAAAAACATGTAAACTGTATAGAGTGCTTCTTCTGTTAGACATGATAGTGCTAGAGGCTTTATCAGTTGTATGTCATTAAATCTTTACTACAATTTCATGAAGTAGATATACTATGATCCTCATTTTAAACTGATGCTATTAATAGAAAGTCTAAGGTTCAGAGATACTAAGATTCCCTCTGGAGAAGCAAGTCCTTAAATCCTAACCATCCAATCATCTAGATTCCTTGGTTCTTACCCAGTCTATCTAGTGCCTGTAACTAACCAAGTGAATAAAAGAAACACAGAAAGTACTAAACTTTCTTTAAATTACTGAAATTGGGCATAGTTTGAATTTTGGAGAATAGGAGCTCTATTTTAAATTTTAAAGAAACAAGTCAAATGAGTTCATCATAACACCATGTAAATATTAAGAGCGAGTTCTTGAAAAAGTTGATTAGCGTTCACCATTGGCAACAGCAACATGGTATGTGCAATCTCATGATTAATCAAACCAGCCGCCAGGAACTGAAAGGAATGACTCTAGATTACGTGTAGCAGTCAAAGGTCCAACATGCCAAATGTGAATATGCAGACAAGCTACCGAGGATTTGCCTAGCTGGCTTAGCTGTCAATTGTTAAAATTACAGGGAAGGTACCACAAATTTAATGAAATTATCTTAGGCCATGAACTTTCAATAAAAGCATTTTGTTTCAAGAGATGGATAAATAACGGGCTGTCATGAATTACCAAGCTAAATGTGCAAGCTTCACATCAAGACCACAGAGGAAGACAGGAGATGCGAAAAGGAGGCACAAGGGTCACAGTGACGTGTTCCACGGTCCTTATTCCAGAAAAGCTTTGTCATTAGTTACCTGCAGTGCTTTCTCCACTTACTCGATTTGTATTCATACATTCCTTTCCCTTCTAAGTTACTAGTAGAGCCTAAACTCCAGAGAAGGAAATGGCACCCCGCTTCAGTACTCTTGCCTGGAAAATTCCATGGACGGAGGAGCTTGGTGGGCTGCAGTCCATGAGGCTGCGAAGAGTCGGACATGACTGAGCGACTTCCCTTTCACTTTTCACTTTCATGCACTGGAGAAGGAAATGGCAACCCACTCCAGTGTTCTTGCCTGGAGAATTCCAGGGACGGGGGAGCCTGGTGGGCTGCCGTCTGTGGGGTCGCACAGAGTCGGACATGACTGAAACTTATTAGCAGCAGCAGCAGCAGAGCCTGAACTCAAGGCCCTATTTACTTATTTATTTTCATAATGAAAATCACTGCATCATTTTGCAGGTATATACCTGGGCTGAAGTCGTAGAACTTGAAACAATATTTATGTTCTAGATCTTTGGCAAAATAATTTCAGTAGAAATAGCTCTTTATACTTAACAAAACTGAAACAAAACAAAAATAGGAAAAAAAGTATTGTTTCATTCCTAACATAAGCAGGTATTAGGATAAGTGATCTACTGGAACAAATCCAGTTCTTCAAGTTCAGCAAGGATGGAAAAGCACAAAACTATACACTCTATTTGACAACTGTTTAACCATTACTCAGTTAGTGAAAGGATCCTGTTTTCTGATCACGTATCAGCAAGTCTTATAGTAAAAAACAGTTCTAGATGAGAAGCTCGAGAAACTGGATCCCTGTTCTAGTACAGCTACTAACTAACTGTCAAGGCATTTGACAACTCCATGAGAATCCTCAGCTGTGACATCACTGGTAAATCTGAAATAATAACACACAGCCCAGGGTGCTATTAGGAAGATTAACCCAATATCTGTAAGTGAAAAGAAAAAGCTCTAAATAAATAAATATAATAATTAGCATAAAGTAGCACACGGTATTACTACTAACACTAGTAATGCGTGTCCTTATGCAAAGCTCAATGCAATACCTTAACTAGCATAAAAATTCTGAAACAGTTGTTTTCGTATCTTCACTTATCTTGTCACACGCCAGTAATAATTTATGACTGACAATCTCAGAAGTACTGAATACAATGGCAAAATCCTTATATTCCCAAATACCCATAAACATTCATAGAGTACCCTTTAGGAAACACATAGAACACGAAGTCATAAAGTAACATGCTCAATGCCTAGTCCAAACAAATACTGATTCAATCCACCAATGCATTATGAAAAAAATCTAACTGGAGCTAAAATAAATTAAATGGTAATATCAACACCTTGTTTCCTTCAGGGAATACAGAGAGGAAAATGAGAAATTTAAGAAACTCACTTCAGGGTCTCGAGTGACATCTGTAAATTGTAATTGCGTTCCTGTTCAGGCAGCTTGGAGAACTCCACCAGACACGGGTGTTGTCTCTTATTGTCGTCTCTAACCTGAAACAGAACAGGAAATCAGCATGTAACAGTTTCTAAGATCATATACTAGGGATGGTTATCCAACTGCATGGAGGAAAGTGAAGTGGGAAGCAAGAAGGGAAACCGAGACCTTCATCCCAGCACGGCTGCCTCTGTCATCCCTCAGGCATGGCTAATGCTCAGGGTCAGTGGTAAACCTGGCATTGTCTGGGCTACCTTACATTTTCTCCTTGCCACCATTCCCAGTCAGTGCCAGCTTTCACATCTGCTCTGCCCTAAAACCTCCATGCCCACTCTCACAGCAACTTACAGCCTTTGCTTCAACCTTACTTTCTCAATGTGTCTTGTCCTGCCCACCTTCCTAATCTGCCAATCTGCTACTCACCTATTTTTTTTTTTCCATAACAGTTACCACTGGCTAACAGAGGAGGGTCTTATTTATGGGGTTGTCTGTCTTCCTGCAACTACAAGAACGTAAGACCAAAGCAATAGGGACTGGCCTCTTTTGTTCTTTTTTAATGTATTCTCAGCACCAAGAATATGCTTGGCACATGGCAGGCATGCAACAAATGCTCTGTAAACTGAAACAAACTCTAGGTAAGAAGGTATAGTAATAACTCAGTTGTTATTGTTACATGTTTAGACACAGATTAGAGACATCAATTAACATCATGACTGATTGATACAAACTCTTGGTGGTAGTTCCTTCCAGCTGTTCATTTCATCCCATGTAAGTTACTTCTGCTCTCACAAGTCACTCCAGTGCCTTACCAAAGCCAGGTAATATTCCACAGATACTTTTCATATTAATCCTTGAAAGTGCTAGCAATCAGAATAAACTAAATTCAAGATTTTAGGACTGAATTAATGAGAAAGATGTTCTATATCCTTGCATTAGTAATTAGATTTTTGTCTTCTTAGAGGCCTAAATTACACAAGCATTACTGCCGTGGTGACACCTCAATCACAGCCATATGCTCTCAGGGAACAAATTACTCCCTGGGAATAATTACCAGGTTTTATAAATGTCACATAAAAAAGTAGGCAAACACGAGCAAGAATTTTTTTAAAGTATTCAGGAGCTGACAAGTTAAAAACAAGATAGTTATTCTTTTCTTTCTTGATCATTGCAAATGAACAGGACTTACCGAAGAGCACATAGCTTATTTACTTAAGGGTGTAAGTGAGGAAATGAAGCCGTGAGTTACAAAACCAAACAATAAATGCTAAATATAAAGATAAAAATGAATGTGCCCAAGTTCAAAGACAATTTACTCTCTATCTATATAATTTCCACTTACTCTCTACACCACAGAGTAACTGTCCCCATCATCCCCTTGGGTGTCCAAGTTAAAACAAGAAATCTATACAGATTTCCTTCCTTCTCTTAAACACTTCCCACACTTGAACTTCTTCAAAGCGTCTGCGGTCATATCTCTCCATTCCTCCTGCCAGTACACAGCTGGGAACCTCACCACCTCTCACCCGAGTCCTCTCCCTGACCTTCTTCCTGCCTCCAGGTTCACTGCTCTTCCACAGGAACAGCAGAGCTCAGACCAAATATTTACCACCCTCTGGAAGCCTGCCCTGATTTCACCAGGAGAGCTGGAAATTTCCCTCGCTTACAGTTAGCATATCCATCATAGTTCTTAGTTTGTAATTGTTTGTTTGTCTATTACTCAGCTAAACCAGGAGCTCTTTAAAAAGGCAAACTCACTGAAACAAGGTCTTTTCAATTTGAGGACCACAGCACCAAATACAAGGTTAGGCAAATAGAATGCAAAGGGGACAGATGAAGGCTTGAATGGATCTGCCTGATGTTTTTCAGTAAAATAGAGCTCCCAATCAAAAAGCGGGAAAAAGACCTGAACAGACACTTCTCCAAGGAAGATATACAGATGGCTAACAAACACATGAAAAGAAGCTCAACATCGCTCATTATTAGAGGAAATACAAATCAAAACTACAATGAGATATTACCTCATACCGGTCAGAATGGCCATCATCAATAAAGTCTACAAACAATAAGTGCTGGAGAGGGTGTAGAAAAAAGGGAACGCTCTTGCACTGTTGGTGGGAATGTAAATTGATACAGCCACTATGGAGGACAGTATGGAGATTCCTTTTAAAAACTAGGAATAAAAGCACCTATGACCCAGCAATCCCACTCCTAGGCATCTACCCTGAGGAAACCAAAACTGAAAGAGACACATTCATCCCAGTGTTCACTGCAGTGCTATTTACAATAGCTGGAACATGGGAGCAGCCTAGATGTCCATGACAGATGGATGGATAAAGAAGCTGCAGTACATATACACAACGGGATATTACTCAGCCATAAGAAGGAGCAGACTTGAGTCAGTTCTGATGAGGTGGATGAACCTAGGACCTATTATACAGAGTGAGGTAAGTGAGAAAGAGAAAGAGAAATATTGTATTCTAACACACATATACGGAATCTAGAAAAATAGTTCTGAAGAATTTATTTACAGGGAAGCAATGGAGAAACAGACATAGAGAACAGAATTATGGACAGGGGGAGGGGAGGAGAGGGTGAGATGTATGGAAAGAGTATCATGGAAACTTACATTACCATATGTAAAATAGATGGCCAATGGGAATTTGCTGTACGGCTCAGGAAACTCAAACAGGGCCCAATATCAACCTAGAGGTGTGGGATGGGGAGGGAGGTTCAACAGGGAGGGGATATACGTATATCCATGGCTGATTCATTTTGAGGTTTTACAGAAAACAACAAAATTCTGTAAAGCAATTATCCGTCAATAAAAAAATAATTAAAAAAAATAGAGCTCTCGCATGATGCTCCAGTGAAATATACCCTAAAGACATTCAAAGAAACTAATTTCTTTGCAAAAAATAAAAACAAAAATCCACAATTTATTCAAGAGTTCAAACTACTCCAAAGAAAAACACAGTTGCTATACAATGGAATATTACTCAGCCATAAAAAGGAACCCATTTGAGTCAGTTATAATGAGGTGGATGAATCTACAGCCTATTATACAGAGTGAAGTCAGAAAGACAAATATTGTATATTAATGCATATATACGGCATCAAGAAAGACAGTACTGATAAACCGATTTGCAGGGCAGCAATGGAGATGCAGACATAGAGAACAGACTTGTGGACACGGGGCAGGGGGGTATGAGAGCACGGGATGAATGGAGAGGGCAGCATGGAAACATACACACTCCCACATGCAAAACAGCAATGGGAACTCACTGTATGATTCAGGGAGCTCAAAGCAGTGCTTTGTCACAACCTAGAGGGGTGGGATGGGGTAGGAAGGAGGGTCAAGAGGAAGGGGACATGTATACCTATGGCTGATTCATGTTGCTGTATGGCAGAAAGCAATATAATATTGTAAATCAATTATCCTTCAATTTAAAATTAGTAAATTAAAAAATAAAAGGTAACTGACAGGGAAAAACAGTAACAACAGACATGGGCCTGCACTCCTTAAACGGATGAATTGTGCAGCATGTGAACTATATCTCAATAAAGCTTCTAAAATATTAACTCAGAGAAAAACTGGAACACACCATTTAAAATGTTAAAGAATTTATGGAATTGGTCTCAGTAAGAGGTGTACCTAAGTCTAGAATAACAGAGTTGATAAAGTCAGGGATCAAAGACACTGATCGGAAGAGAGTTTCAGGAGAGCCCAAATCAAAGAAGACACAAGGTCAAGTATGAGATGGAAGGACCATGTGAAACCTCTTCACGTGTCAGTCTGAGACTCTCCCAAATTACTGATAATGATAGGATACTTGTGGTTGTGCTTGTCCAGAGTAAGACCTAAGAAAAAAACCACTTCGTTCTTTCAGCAAGTATTTGGTCTATTCTCTGTCCCAGAAAAGGTGCCAGGTGCCAGCACCACAGCAACACACTAAGTGCTTAATCTCCCCACTGGAGGCACATAAAACCCCATGTTGCTGTCATCAGTCTCAGACCAGGTAAAGCGTAACTGGCCACAGTTTGGCTCAGAAGCACTGTGCTCCCTTTCAGCATCTGCAAACTAGTAGCAATAAAGCTACAGTGTGTAAATGAACTGAATTTCACTGCAAGAATAGATAATAATGAGACCTTATATTTCCTCCTTTTTTAGAAGAAGAAACATAACGAAGTTCATTGTAGAATGCAATCATTTAGGCAACCTATAGAAGCTTGCAATAGAAATCATCTTTTTTGAGTGTAAAACTATTAAACAATTCCTGTTACTATGCTTTTTTTTGATGGGGGGGGGGGAGTTATTTGTTTGTATGAGATCTTTTAAATCCTAGCCTGTAATTATCTTTCTCTGAATTTTGTGTATAATTCAAATCTTTCCCTATCTCGAATCTTATGGTAAATTTTGTCTGTATTTCCTCTGTCAATTGACTAAGAATACTTTCACAATATCCCACCTCTTACTGACTTTAATTAATGATAAATATCTTATTTCACACTCATTCACTTCCTCAATTTTTAAAAGTCAAAGAATACTGCATAAAACCACATATTTAATAAGGTACTTTAAGTGCTTGCTGATTTGACAACTGTCTAACTATCACTGAATTAATGAAAGGATCCCATTTCTGATCATGCATCAGCAAGTCTTATAGTGAAAAACAGTTCTAGACTAGAAGCTAGAGAATTTGGATCCCAGTTGCAGCACAGTAACCAGCTGTCAAGGCATCTGAATAATCGGCAGTGGCATCACTGGTAAATGTGAAATAATAACACGCAGCCCAGGGTGCTATTAGGAAGGTTACCCCACTACCTGTAAGTGAAAAGACAAAGCTCTAAATAAATAAACATACGAATCAGTATAAAGTAGCATAGCATTCCCTGGTGGCTCAGTGGTAAAAAATTTGCCTTCAACGCAGGAAACACGAGTTCGATCCCTGGGTCAGGAAGATCCCCTGGAGAAGGAAATAGCATCCCACTCCAGTATTCTTGCCTGGGAAATCCTATGGACAAAGGAGCCTGGCTGGGTACAAGTCCATGGGGTCGTAAAGAGTCAGATGTGACTTAGCAACTAATCAACAACGAGCATGGTATTACTACTAACACTAATACTAAATGTCAGTATTCAAAGCTTAATGCAATAAATTATGACTGGGCTGAACACATTCATTTCTATATTCAGTCAAATATAAGTGTTATAAACTTTGGGATAGTCGGACTATTAATATCATAAAAGTGAAAGCTCTGCCACAGTCCTGCTAAAAAATGGTATATAATACACCGGTATTACACAGAAGTTGTTCTGGTTTTACCTAAATTTTATTGATAAACTATAAGTTCTCTAAACAATAATCATTTGGAAATATATGCAATGATTCTTTCTCAGCCTGTCTTCCACTTATGAAACCAACTATGAATCTCTGCCCTGAGGACTTATACTACTAAATACAACTGGGACTAAAAGAAACATCAGTTAGGAGAGTAAGTTACCTTCTTTCTTTCCAGTTTCAGTTTGCACTTTCAGTTTCTTATGAAATTTCTTCCTAAGGTCCCTAGAAATCAATGCCTATTGTCTGTATATGTTAACTTTGATTTTAAAAATGTAACTTTCAACCTGAATATTAATAACTTTTCAATTGTCTAGGCAACTAAGCCATCCTTCAATGACCCCACCACTAACATCATTCTCTCTCATAAAGAAAAACTGCACACAAAGTAAAGCTTAGGGTGAAAAAACTCAATCAGATCAATTCATGTCGCCATACAGCAGGATGAGTGAGAAGAAGTAATATTTTCAGAAAGATATATTAACAGAATCTGAGAATAAATTTCAAAATTATGTACCGGACCATACTGCCAGCCAAGTTCAATTTTATTCATCACCCAGAGCTCATGGATATTCTCTGCCAGTTTTTCTCGTATCCTCTCCAGGTGGGGAGGCAACACAATCTAAAATTTAAAAAAGAGAAAAAGAAAACACACATCAGAAACAAATGCAAGAAAATACAATGTTAACTGTTGTGACTGTGAATTGAACTAAATAAAATCGTCTCCTCAACCATTAAAATGTAATCATACAACTAGGTTCCAGATAATCCATTCTAAATTTATAAAACTAAGTATCTACATAATTATTAGGTCAATTTGGGGAATTTAGGAACAAAATTTAGAAAGAAAGAAAACAGAGGAGTACTGAGGACAGCTATCATTAAAAGTCTTAATGGATGTAAGATAATCACTGGAATACGCATTATTCAAAAAGAGAAATCACTCCAGAGTTCTTAAACCAACCTGGCCAGCATTCACAGGCCAGGAGGAAGGCAATTCAGTGTCCAAAATATAATCTGCTGAGTTTAGAAATATCTGATGGCAATGATTTATCATCGCTTAACTCTGTTACTTTCAGTGGTTTCTAAATATAAGCCTCAGGGGGGAAAATCTGAACATGTTTCCATTAAAAAGGGGAAGTTTAATGGCCTCTTCATAAAGAACACAAAATGACTTTCAAGGTGAGGGGTTGGCTGTGCATGTCTGATGATGCACAGACATTGCCCCACAATCAGTCCCTCATCACAGAGAGCAGGCAACGGCCTACAAAGTCCATGGATGGGGTGGAGTTTCCATGGGGAGCAAGCCAGCATTGCCTCCTTCCCTTTGAAACAAGAGATTATCCAGGTCTCAGGAAATCCTAAATGCTAGTGACACCATGGAATCCCACTGTCTGTTCCAGTCCGTTTCCATCCTCTAATCATGCTTACTGCTCAACTCTGAAAGCACCATATACACCCTGCCTTGTTCCAGCAACGGCAACACACACGGAATGTGAGCCGTGCACAAAGCATGCTTATGTTATGCATCATATAAAAAGCTGGCAGGGAGAGAGAGGAAATACGTTTCAAGGCACTAAACCACAGAGGCGTCTGAGGCCTGCTCTTAATTCTGTATCAGGCTTCGGGAGCAATGCCTCTGATCTTTGAAAGCTAATGAACAAATTATGAATATCTAACCAACTGGACTGAAATTACTTCACCATCAAAATAAAACAATATTTAATTCAGTGTCAGTGTCAGGATAATTTCACATCTATGAAAGAGAAGAGCATGAATAATATATCCAATATATAATAATAATATATAATAATAATACATTGGAATCTTAGCATTCCAATCAATGAGATGAGCAATTTTTTCAAGTCTCAGAGCATGCACTGGATCCAAGACATTTTGACTCTAGAGTTTATGATCTCAATCTCTACCTGAGATAAAAGTCAGTTAAATCACTTTTAAAGTGGCAACTGTATATAGGCAAGGAGAAGAAATTTAAAATTCCACTACTACCTTAGGTAAAAAACACTCTAAAATTAGTAAGCATTGACTTAGGTTGTGGTCCAATTGTACATTATCAAATCAATTTAGTGACTTAAAAACACTGAAAAAACAGAACAGACTCAGAGTGAGTAAGTGGAGACAGTGAAGGTAAGCATTATGTTATGAAACTTGCTTCACTTATACATATAAACTGTATGACTGTGAAATGCATTCCTATAGGGTGCAGTCCAAGGAGTCTGAAACCCACTGCATGTAGACTGGCTGTGATTCAAACGCTGCATTCACAGCTGATGAGCCGGTACCTGGCTGGTGTCCACTGGGATTGGTGTGAAGGCAGCTTGTGTCAGGGAAACCGTGGGGCCCAGGAGGTCCCGCGTGTAAGTCCTTTCTTGCTTGTACTCTCGGCTGTGCTCCACTTTCAACTTCTCTTTTGGCAGAACAGCTTCATAACAAGGAGCATACCCAGGTGGAGGAAGGAATTTAAATTCTCCATGTCTCCCCCCAAGCAGAAAGCGTACTCTAAAAAGGATGCATGTCAGGGTAAGTAATAGCGCTGGCATACAGAAAAGTCTCATAATCAACAAAATTCAAGGAATATATTCTTAGTATGAAATTAACTTCGTCAGAAGTCACATCTTTTCCCCTAAGAACCATCATAAAGTCAGTAACTGAGAGTTTAAGAGCCTCTAATCATAAAAGTAAAACCTGATTAAATTATGTTAATTGCTCAGCAAAAACTTATCATTCTCTGGAGAAATAATAAAAGCACATACACCATATTCCTACGTGAAAGAAATACCTGTCTGTAGGATTTGGTCATTTAATACCTCAAGGTGCCCAAATAACCAACAGAGGAAGATAGACTTGATCTAAATACCTATATATCAATACTTAAAATTACAGGGCTGGATGAGATCTGATAAAAAGAAAAAACAGTCACTTTGTAGCATTCAATTTCCCTGTGAAATTTCTTAGGGGAACTTAAATGACACTTCTTGATACTGAATTATCATTTCAATTACTCTTTCCTTCTGGTAGTAGCAAAAAAGCAAAGGGTTAGAAAAAACCACCTTGACCCAGCTAATCATAAGCAGATTATTTACAAGTATTACAAGTAGAAAGTGACAAGTAAAGGAGTCATCTTGTCCTGATCACCCAAAAATGTGTCATTTCTGTAGAAATGAGGGGATTTGGAGTAGAGTCCAGAATATAATGAAAAGAAAAATGAAAATAAATATGAAAAAATTAGTGACATTTTTAATCCAACATTGTGTATTTACCCTTAGTAAAGAAAAAAGTGAACTTGAGTGGACTGGAAATATTTCTGGATGCTGGATAGAGTAAGAGATATTAGACTGAGTTATTTAAATGGCTGGATATATGGACAAAGCACTCAGCCTCCTGAGATTCCCCTCTCGAATTAATCTTATCTCCAACCTTCAAGGAACAGGTTGCTTGTTGCTTCAAGGAACATTTTGCTACAGGACAAAAATGCCCTGTAGACGGATGCCCAGGAGAGCAGGTTAGTGGGGCAAGCGTGACGGCAGTGCAGAGTCTTCTGTGAAAGAATGGGAAATGAGAAAGCAAACAGACCAAAAAACAGCGATACTAACTTGATTCCTGCAGAGAAACTGACAACTGGAAAGAAGAGGCCATCAATGTTGAAATTCTCAAACATGCCTTGAACAGGTTGTCCATTAATTCGGAAGGAGATGCTTGGGGCACTTAGATCTAAACAGCAACTGATGACATCATCAGTTCTCAAGAGATGCTGGTTTGGTGAGCTGACAGTCCGGGCAATACAACCTGTGGGGAAACACATTTAAGGAGGACGATGTCTTTTTATCTCAGAGAAAATCATCGTCAGAGATCAAGTCAGAGATTTGAATAGGCAGTGACAATGAATAGTACTGGCCTAGAATAAATCTTGAATACATATTCACGTTATATGTCAGATCTTTAATAAAAAAAAAAAAACTGTTGCTTTTTCTAGGAACAATGCTACTTTTATCGTAAAATGGACCTTCTGATATGCAGAAAACTTTGCATGCAGATGGACGGTATTTGATACAGATATCACCCTAGAGTTGATAACATAATGATGTCAGGGGAAAACCTCTAGGGAAAGACTTGAAGTCAGATATCTACTTTACCATCAGCAAATTACTTAACCTCTATAAGCCTTGATTTCTTGTAAACCAAATGCCATTGCCTTGCAGAGTTGTTATGATGATTAAATTAATGTTATACAAGAACAGAGTCTCAGACATGGAAGGTATTCACTTCAGCCCCCCATCTCAAAGATTAAATTCCCTTTATTTTATAAAATAAACACATAAAAGGATACTGAAGAAAACAGAAAATATGATCATGTGTGCATTGATGGTTGAGAGACAATACACATCAATTGGTTTGTTTCTGTTCTATAATTTATTTCCTACAAGACCTTGGTTGGCTTCTTAAGTAGGAAACAGCAGGATACAAGTTGAGCCATGAAAATGATACTGGATAAATGTCATTTCTTGCCCTGGCCAACCTATGATCTACACTTGACTGTGTCAGAACTTCTTGGCCTATGAGTCCTATGGGCAAACTAGAAAACAAGAAGATAAGATTCTCCCAAACACACATGCTCACAAATGTAAACATACAGTATTTTTCAATTTGAGCAGAAACAAAAATAGATTTGATGATGCCAGCTTTGAATTTTTTATAACACCTATTTAAAATTTCTAGCATGTTCAGATTTTCACCAACAATATGTTGAAATGCCAATAGTAGGGCAGATCTACATGATAAAATATGTAGATTTTTAATCTTACCAATATTCAAATTTGCAAGTAGTAAATTCATTATGAAGGGGTCCCTCTAGAATTTCCTAGATACAATAAAGGGAATTGTTTAAGAAAACCATGCAAAAAGCAACAGAACTCACAGACAAAGGTCTGTATTCCTGTCTGTATCAAGATCTGTAGCTGATAATGCGGTTATACAGATATTTGTTGCTGTTTAGTCATTAAGTCATGTCCGACTCATTTGCAAGCCCACGAACTATAGTCACCAAGCTCCTCTGTCCATGGGATTTCCCAGGCAAGAATATTAGAGTGGGTAGACCTTTCCTCTCCAGGTAATCTTTCCAAGATTACCTGGTAGACTCCTTACCACTGAGCCACCTGGGAAGCAGTCAACAGATATTTACTATAATCCAAGCATATTGTTCAGTCTGAGGAATGAGTATGCTAAAGACTAGCTAAAAGTCCCCATGGTAAACTGTTTTGTAATGCCTGAAACAATTAGGTTAGAGAGGAAAGATCACTAGCAACCAACCTAAGCCCATGGTTTCAGTGGCACTGACACTGCTCAATCTGCTAGGAAGCATTCCCAGCTGCATTTATGACTTAATGGATGCATCAAATCAACATGAGAACTACATCCCTATTTTCTACATTAGCCAGAAAGGAAGATAGCAGTGGGCTTTTCACAGGTCCTATGAGAGAATCCTTACCTTTCTTCCCTATACTATTCTCTGACATTCCTTCATTCTGTTATACCTAAATTCTTCAAAAGCACCGAGATTTTTTTCACACTATTGACCCTAATATACAGAAGATGCGGATGCTAGAAACAGAATCATTCCGTGAAGAGGAACACAGCAATGCCGTGCAAAGTTTAAGGTGGGAAGAAGAAACGAAAACAGAGATCAAAACTTTTGCTGACGAACCAAACTCTGGTACCAAGGAACAACTCTACTCTCCAATCACAAAAAGCTAAGTGTCCCCCACTGCCCCAGAAATCACAGATCCTTAATACTTTAAATTCTACCTCAACTATTAGAAAGAAAAGGAAAAGGAGAGTGAACCTGAGAAGATTATGCAACTTAAAATGAATTTAACCATGGTAACTCAGTCAGAAGCCAATTCATTTAGATCTGCCTTTATTGATCATGAATCTAAAATTAACAAGCAATCCCAGTGGCTTAAGAGAACACAGCGATCAACTACAGGCATGGTAGAGCACATATTCTCTTGCCATTTGGAAAAACAGTCAAGTATGTTCTCTTGATATAAATTAAAGTTTCAAGATGACTTTCTCCTGAAATTCCACAACCTATCCTCCTTTCTGTGATAGACTCAGAGTATTTTTGTTTGCTCTTATCATTCTATTTAACAGATACTTAGTCATAAAAGGCATACTGGACACAGTCCAATTCCAGAAGCTCTGGGTTCTTCCTTGTATTGATAGAAAAAGCTTCAAACTAAATACAAACTTCGCCATTTAGTGAAGTGACATTATATGGCTGAAATTAGAAGCAAGGCAGCATTAAAAGAAAAAAAAAAAAGAGTCGTGTTTTGTTTTCCCCTAAATTCTATGTAATGAGAAAACAAGTGAACCTGTCTCATTCATCCACCTGAAGACCCATTTTGTGTGCAGTGATGTGTGAAGGTACAGAAAGAGGATGACCTCTAAAGGATAACAGTTGAAATGTATTATTAAACAGACTTTAGTTCTATTTCACGCTTGTCAGGTCTTCTGAATTAGAGCTCTTTGCCTTTTTGGTCAGTAGAAAAATTTTGGAAAGACCATTGTGACTCTTTCTGACCAGCACAGTGGACAGTGTATAAGATGTAGCCTGGGCCCCAACCAGTGCCCCACAAGTTAGACAAAATATCCGAAATACAGCTCATCTCTTCCAGGCTGCTGAGCTGTTGGCACTGAATAAAGGGAAGATTTAGTAAACATTACTGTTCAACACAAATATAGAGTGCTTTCATTTATAAACCCCCTTACCACAGATTATAGGCTTTAATTAAATTTAAATTAAAATATCTTTTCATAATTTATGATTTATACAGCATTAATAAATGAATATCATTTGATTTGCCCGTAAGAGGTAAAGTTTAACTTCTTGTAATGTAAGAAACCTCTGCATATTTTCTGAAGGTGTGTGTTCTCAGTCACATCCAACTCTGTGATCCCATGGACTGTAGTCCACCAACCAGCTCCTCTGTCCACAGAGTTTTCCAGGCAAGAATACTAGAGCAGGTTGCCATTTCCTACCCAGGTGACCTTCCCAACCAAGGGATCGAATGTGCGTCTCTCAAGTCTCCTGTGTTGGCAACAGTCTTTACCACTAGCGCCACCCAGGAGCCCCCTTCTATAGGTTAAATGTGTTATAAAACCAGTTTGGATTCATTCTAAATGCAGCTTTATGAATATAAGCATAAGTCTGCAGAATCCAGATGAAATCTAGTATCTATATAACTAAAAGCTAAACTTTTAAACAGAGCCAATCAAATCTTTTTAATAAATCAAAAAAGAGTATATTTTTATATATTACTAATTTTTAATATATGTTCAATCATTAAAGAGTTAGGGTTGTTAGCTAGTGAAATGAGCTATACATTTATTTTTTAACAGCTCCACACTTCTGAAACAACACATCATTTGATTTTGGACTGTTTCCTCATAGTACAGTTAATAACTTACCCATTCCAGACATGAAACTATCAACCAAGAGATGAAACTTAGTCTTTTTATTATGATTATTTTCCAGGATTTTTTTTTTTTTTGGTTCCTGTTTATAGTGGAAACTGAAGTGTTGCACTAAAGCATTCCAACTAAAGCAAGTAGGAAACATTTAAGTTTTTGCATTCAATTTGTGAATCAGAATGCCACTTCTGATATATATCATTCATACACAATGAAGTCTTTTGGAGATGTACTATAATTGTAAGAGTCTTCTTTTTCCTCTAGTGAAATTTTGCTTTTGACTTACCTCTTTCATCACTGTAGTGTTGCATTTTTGAAATCAATGTATCTGACATGAGCCACACAAATAGGTTATGGAAATATACAGTAAGGGCAAAAAATTTCCTTCGAGAATACTGTGAAGGAAAATGGACGGTACTCACCTGACCAGAGGTGAAGGCCATCAAATCCGTAGGAGAAGAGGTCATCTCCGACACCATTTCCACCCCACTCTTCACCCCCTCCAGGGTAGGGTGAGTACCCCTCTGTGGAAGCCCAGCCCACTCGCAGGTGAGTGGCTTCAGCAGTCACGAATGGCTCAGTGTGGTCCACCATCAACTCATAATACCACTTCTTATACTGTGCAGATCCTTCACTGACACCCAGAAAAATATTGGGTCTCATGCTTTGAAGAGATGGGAACAGCATGTGAGAAAATCCACATAAACCTTTCATTGTCTCAATTTATTACCTCATGCTATCCTGAATTAGTCCTGCTTCTCAAACATGCATTCCATAGACCAAGAAGTTTGTTTGGGTTTCCAAAACATTGTACCGAAAAACCTTATTGACTTTTTTGGGCAACCCAATGTTTCCTTAAGTGCAACAAATTATTGAAACAATCACTGAAGTCTACTCTAACAACCCAATCTTACAGTTAATGTTCAGTGACTTATGTTTGCTTTTGGGAAAATTTGGTTACATCACTCAACAGTCTACTACATTTTTTCTTAACTGTTCTTCAACCTATTTTTACATCATAAACCATATTTAAGGGGAGACACTCAGGGTAGCATCAGGCCCCAGAATTAATAGAGTTATTATTAATCCAGGACATAGAGTGCTAAGAGTTCGGCACTAACGAGCAACTTCACTTTCACTTTTCACTTTTATGCATTGGAGAAGGAAATGGCAACCCACTCCAGTGTTCTTGCCTGGAGCATCCCAGGGACGGGGGAGCCTGGTGGGCTGCCGTCTATGGGGTCGCACAGAGTCGGACACGACTGACGCGCCTTAGCAGCAGGACATAGAGACATTTTCCTAAGCTAAGCTTTTTTGTCATAGAGGGTTTGAGG
Source organism: Ovis canadensis (assembly GCF_042477335.2). Classification (NCBI taxonomy): domain Eukaryota; kingdom Metazoa; phylum Chordata; class Mammalia; order Artiodactyla; family Bovidae; genus Ovis; species Ovis canadensis. The sequence continues at coordinate 27,877,903 of NC_091269.1, read as the reverse complement.
CTGATGCAAGTCATAGCCTTGAGTGAAGGAACCAAAGTGAGGAATCATCTTTGTTATTCTCTATGTTTCACTGTGAAGAGTCTCTAGTTAGTTGTATTTTAATTGCATTTTATGAAGGGATCCTAACCCTAAATTAACATTATGGATTAGAGAAAGTCTCAGGAACACCACTCATTAACAACAGGTCTAGTGTAGAAGGAACAATAAAGGAAGTCTCAAATCAATCTTAAAAAAAAAACACATACACACACAATATATTTGTGTTTAAAAAAAAAACACAGAGGAGAAATACATACTAAACCCCACATTTTTGTTTGAAACATGGTGAAGTAGCAAGTGTTTCCTGGATAGCTGCTAAACACTATGCTAAGTGTATCAAAGTCATTGCTATCACACATAATGTCTTCTTAATTATATTCAATATTATCATTATTACATATGGAAGGCATTATAACATGGTGGTTAAGAGCTCAATCTTTGGAATTAGACTCAAGTCTCATTTTCAGTTCAAAAATTTTAATTTATAAAACATGGATAATAGTAATACTTCATGCACACACAAACAGTGTAGAATGCTTATAAAGAATCTGACATTGTGGCTGGCACAGAGTACCCCAAAAATGTCTGACCCCTTGGAAAGTAGATCTAACTGGAAATGTAGTTTCACTGATTTGTGGAATTTATTGTATTTTGGATATCTGAATTCTTGTTATACAACCAATTTGGTGACACGGTCTATCTGAACCTACCTGCTCACATGGTTCACAAGGCGTGTCTGCAATAACAGGTCTCTTCCTGGCAGAAGATTGTCACAGATGAGATGCTGGTTAGAACGGACTGCTACTCCATGGCAAACACAGAGAGAGCATAGGACATCCAGAACCTGAAAAGTGAAATCCCTTTCAGCTGGCTCTCATTCCCTTTTCAGATTCAAGCATCAGCAGTAATTTCCACAAACAGAAACACATTCTCTCCAGGTGCCGCTGACCCAGTCACTTTAAACATGACAACAATGTGTCCACTTATTGTCCACAAACTGAGAACTGCTCCATTCTCCCACTGGTGCTATGCATAAGCTCTACACAGTATTATCTGATTGAAATTAAAAAGTGAAAAGCATGGAAAATGACACACCTTTCAAAAATTATCTTTTTAAAGAGTATGTTTGAAATTATTCCAGAATTCATTTCAGGCAATAAAACGGTTCACTCACCTTGTGATTTCTTCCATGCTTGTCTAAAAGTGAGATAATGGATTTTATATGGCCTTCTTTAATAATATTTAGAGCTTCTGGACTTTCTACTAACACACAGTGTAAAACTTCAAGAATACCTAAACAGAAAATAAAGAAAAGGGGGAAAATATGATTAACTAGTGTACAATGATCAGTGACTTTCCTCTTCTCTATGTGTTTATTGAGGTGTTGACTGAATGTAGTATAATTATGTGCTCAATATGTTTGTCTCCGAATATCTGTGATAAGGGACAGCTGGTGTCTGGGAGGCAGGGCTGATAACCAAATATGATAACAAATGAGAACAAGGCAAATATACAGTGTTCAGCTAAGTAAGCAGGTAACTCTGCCTATAGAGAAATGAAAGAAAGTAACATTTAAGCGGGGCCACAGAGAACTCATACATGACCATTTTCCAGATAGGAAACATGGGCTGACTGAAGTCTTGTATGCTGGGCAGAGCTGATGTACCTGAGGTACAAAGCCAGTAGGAGATGGAAGGGGTAGATTATGGCCAGTTTAGGAAGATTTCAGACGCTAAAAGCATAATTCTGCACCAATGCATCTAACCCAGGGAGATCATTACATTCTTCTGGAGATTGTTTCTTGGTTTACAGAACAAGAGAACTATACAAGATTACACAAAAAGAAAAATACTGTATATAAAACCTGAATAAGAATGGTGATATTTTGGGGCATTAGTCATCAGAGAGGACAAAATAGAATATATATTTTCTTATGGTTTAAAACAGAAATAAGAAATAAATCTCATTATCAGAAATTTTAGTGTGAAATTGCAAAGTTAAATGTGTCCATGTGTATTTATACTTTCAAAGCAAGGTTGCCTTGTCAACAGTGAAATGTAGTTCATTTGCAGCAATTAAACATAACATTTAGAACATGTGATCACTGTCTGAGAGCTACCTAGTACTAAGAAGGATCTCAAAGGAACCTTGTAGAAAGGTTTATTCGTTTCAAATGGAGATAACTTTCTCAGAACAGAAATGTAAAGTACTCAGGTGTACAAATTGTATAGAAGTAATTCACTATAATTGTCACAAATGACACTTGATCTGAACCCCAATCCATTACAAGGGCTGTTAATGCTAATTTCTTCACCAATGACTTAATTCTTCAAAATATACAGATGTAAATTCAGTGAAAAAAAAAATACCCCAAAAGGTTAAATTAATTTATGGTGTGGTTCAATATCTGTTGTTGTATCCCAAAAATCCATGCCAGTTGAAAATCAAAGAGACTAGAAAATAATTGTGCAATAGACTAATGGATAAATTAAAGAAGATTTTTATATAAAGTTATGGAAGTTATCTCTGCTATTAAAAAAGTAAGCAATAAAATAAACTTCTTTATTCCAAGCACAAAGAAACTAAAATAACAGAAAGGGAAAAGCATTTTTAATAGATTAGTCATCCTGATGTCATATGTCATTCTGATTTTTTTTGTTTTCTTCCTATTTCATATTACTATAGAGCACACAGCTGCCTATATTTATAAATAAGGTTGTACTGTGTATACACGGCCATTCATTGACAAATCTTCTTGGCACTAAAAGTATGACTCCACAGCAGTGCATCCTAACCAATGGAGCTGAATCACTCTCCTGGATGTTTATAGTGGAAAATGTTTCATAGTCTCCAAAGCATGAGAAATATCAAATAATACAAAGGGTGCCTTTGCACTAAAAAGGCAGAGTTGAGTGGCTACAGCAACAAAGCCTTGTGATCCCAAAGCCTAAAATATTTACTATCTGGCCTTTTACATAAAAAGTTTGCCAATCTCTGATATCAAACGTAATTATTAAGAAAAAACAGGTGGAAGATTTTTTAAAAAATCAATTATTTCTGTAAATAAAAATTCATGAAAGCCAACAGCATTTACATATAGAAGTATATTAGAAAAGATTAAAGACTAAATTTTTGGAAAGAACACCACATATCAAAAATGCAAGAATAGCAATGTGAAAAGAAATCTCTGATTTTTCTCATGTTCAGCCTATTTTAATAGGTTTTCAGAGTTTTGAGTTTTTATCAAAATTTTTTTTTCCAATGGAGCCATATCAGATCCAACAAATAAGCAAACAGTGGAAAAGAACTAACTGCCACTGAGAAATGAAATTTTTCCTGCCATACCAATAAATAAGGATGTCACAGTCATCAGCAATTCCAGCCCTCCAAGATGAGCTGGTGAGCCCTAAGGGCACTCAGGAAGGAGAAGAATATCTGTGATACAACAGCCATCAGGCTGCAGCCACTCCCTAAGGTAAGCCCCAAAGGAGCTCAGGATGTGAAAAACCCAGAGAGGTGAGGTTACATATCAAAGGAATGATTTCATTAGCCCAAACTCTGGCACCTTCCCATATATAGAAAAGCAGTAAATTCCTTAAGTTGGTATATCTGGTTTTCTTTAATTAACAATAATCTTTTAATGTTCAGACTGCCTGCCCTTTATTGTAAAACTTTTATATAACCTGGCTCCTCCCCTTGCTTCCTAGGAGCACTTCTCTCAGAGTTACTCCCAGGCCTGAAGCCCTACAAATTCCCACAAAATAAAACATAACTCAACTTCTAGGTTGTCATTATTTTTTAAGACAAAACCTCTGATTCTTAAAAAGTGGAAGAAAACAGTTTTTAATTTCAACTGTTGGAATAAAATGCAGGTACACTGTTGTTTATATATATATATATATATATAATAAGAAATTCCTAAAGGAAAACAAATTAGAAACACCAAAAGAATAATTTTCAAAAAGCCAACACTAGCAAGACTGACAGCATTATGCGTCTATATAAACCATGCTGATATATGCCTCAAAAGCCTGTGTAAAAAACAAGAGAAACAATGCTTAACATTATAATGGCAATAGTTGACTAAAGATGATTTAACATTTAAATTTTAAATTCACTGAATAAAACCCAGGAATGGCAATACCACATAAAATTTATGGTAAGCTTCTCAAAGAAAAACTTGAAATCTTGGTAGATTATAACAGAATTATCTGAATGAAAGAATTATGAGCATGCTACACAGTGTTTAAAAAAAACACCCAAATAAGACAAAGATTTTATTTTGTAAATTTAATTGAAGAGGAAAAGTTAAAATTTTACCTCCTTTTGCCTCTGTAACTCACCTTGCCCCTTGCAAAGTCTGGATCACGTAGGTCATGTAGTCTCAGAAAGTGGGACTTGCAATAGGAGGAACTGGAGTTTCTCTCACTCACCCTTGTCCTGCTCTTTGCAATCGCCCAGCCCCTGCAAACCTGCTTAATCATGCCTGTCCAGGCCAGGCATCACCCTCCCCATCTTGACCACTGTTCCCGCACGTGCGAAAACCACTTAGCTTAAACCAGCCTTAGTTTAAACCCGTTAGTTTAAAACAACTAGTGTTGCCCACTACAGTCTGTCTATAAAAACTCCGTAATCCCTTTGTTCAAGGCTCAGAGCTTGTAAACTCCTCTGGGCCTGCCGGCGTAATAAACCTGAATTCTCCAACTCTCCGAGTGTGGTGCTTAGCTTCTCCAGTACTGGTTTCTGCAACATTTCTGGAGGCCCCAGTGAGATTCCAACCACGTTGGCCCCTTGAGCATCCCGACTGGTGGCTCGGCCTGGCTGGAGTGAAGGAACCCTGAGACAAACAAGGAGGCGCCCCGCCTGATGGTATTCAGGGTCTGTTTTGGACCAGTGTTCTGTCTTTCCCAACAGCTGTGCCCCAACTGGACTCAGTGGAGGGACAGACCAACTCACCAGGAATGGCCACAGGATAAGGTGAGGCCCTGGGGTCCAAGCAGGATAAGGTGAGTTCCCAAGCAGGAACCTACCCCAACGACTGATCACCTCCTTGGAGCTCACAGGAAGGGAGCATCAGATAGGGAGACCTGGGGACTCAGGAGGAAGGGAGGCATCATGACTGATAACCTCCTTGGGGCTCCCAGGAAGGGTGCAACAGTTAAGGAAACCTGGGGACTCAGGAGAAGGGAGGCATTGTGATAACCTCTGAATGATTGTGAGTGCCTGATTGCTAACTGAATGGAGTGAGAGAATTTTTTCTTTTTGGAAACTGCAAAACCAATTCTTCTTGCATATGCAGTTAAAAACAACTAGCTTGTAAAAAGAGCTGCCCAGGGAAAAGCTTGAAGTTAACCCTTTCCATGTCCTTGAAATACACAGCCAGCTTTGCCTGAGACCTCACCCTTGGGCAAATTAGAACATAAAGTGGCGGGGGGCGGGGGGGAGGAGGGGGGGTGTCAAAGAGATATTTTAAATCTCAAACAGAAAACTGTAAGATCTCTGTCTGTCTGTCTGGGTTTATGTATGTCTTGGTATATGTCTTTTTTCTGATAATATTGTTGAAGTTGTAAATGAGTTCTAATTTACTTGGCCTAAAGAAAAGTAAGCACTTACAAATCAAACAATTCTAAATACAAGAAAAATTAACCTAAATAAATTTCAAATTCAAGTGAATTGGGAAATAGTCAATATTAAATATTAGTATTAATGTTTGTTTGCTGATCTAATAAGAAAGTAGGATGTATGTTTTTAATAAAGAAGATATAAAAAATAAAATTACATTTTATTAAGGGAAAAGAAAGTAGGTCTGACTTACAGGTGGTTGTTACAGAAAATGATTAAAAGGTTTGTGGAAGGTGAACCCTGAAAAAGTTTTGTACATGGTTAGGACTGACCAAGTTTAAAATAAATTTAATTAAGCTTACCTAAATGAGTTTAAAGTAAGCTGGTGCAAAAACCTAAATTCGGCCTTTCTCTCTGTTAAAAGGACATACTTTCTTCAGATGTTGAATGCTTTTAATAATAGATTTAAGTCTTTTTACCTCTTAATTGCTCTGTTCTATATTTACCTTTGAAATCTTTTGTTAACTTTGGCTAAGTAAATAACTATTATTTCACAGTAACTTATATGATCCTACGTGACTGTTATAAACCCTTTTGGTATTTACCGACAAAACGTCCTAAATAACTTGACTTCTAGCTAACTTTGGGATGCTTTAGAGGGCCCCTGAACATCCCAAAGAGCTATTAAGCTATCTGGGTTCACTGAACATGTTAAATTACATGGGAAGTACTGTTAAAGGGGTGAAAAATCTTTTCAGGTTATGCTGTACGGTTGATGTTACTAATATAGATATTCTAAAATTATGTGAAATTCATAGATCTGATGTGCCCTGATAAAATATAGTCACTTATAATTCTAGTTATCATATTAAAGTGTTATGACCAGGTTTCTTTGTCAATTGCAATAGAATCAGATTCTAAACATGCCTTCTATGGTTTTACTCTCATGCCTTTAGAAGAATACTACTAGTTCTTCAAGATTTGTGGAAAAGACGTTCTAAGATTAAACAGATAAACAAATTTTGTTATTAACTGTAAGCTCGTACCAGACTAGAATTTGGTCTTCTTTCTGTTTAGAGAACAAAGTTTTCTTAAAATACAGCTTTCGATAACAGATTATGAATTTCTTTGCCTTTAAGTGATATATATGTTTTTAAAGTCTTTTTGTTTCTTTGGTAAAGTAATAAACATTATTTAAGATTATGGTACATGTAGACAAAGCTCATTCTGCTTCTACAAAAAATAACCCCACATGGTTAGACTTTTGCTATCTTGATGTCCTTAAAACATGGCGATAGTGTGCTCTTAAATCAGGAAATTAAAAATGGATAAACAACAGCTGAAAATCAAAGAGCCAGGGCTATGGGAAATCCAAGACAGCCGCTTGGCTTTTCCCAGCTCCCTGACAGACCTCATTTTTAGTTGATGGGTTAAAGCCTTAACTGGCTACACTGTTAATACCCTCAACAGTGAGTTCTTCAAAAAAAGAAAAAAAAATGTTTCACTAAATATTAAGTTCTAGTTTTGTTAATTAAGGTCTGTGCTTACTAAGACTCACTTGTGAGATAGTTTCTTGTTATGTTATATTGCTAAAAGGTTTAATTACGTTATTAAAAAGAACACTCTTAAGATTGTTTCTAAAGCTTATCTCAGTCTTTGGATAAAGGTCAGATGCTCCATGATGTACAACCAGGAAATTAACACTTGGCTATAATCATTTAATGGAGACAGATGACCTGGGATATACCGGGCTATACTCAATAAAAGTTCTTAACTTAAATTCTTACTTGTGAACTTACTTATGACTGCTAGCTATATTATTTTCTATGTAGCTTGTTTCAGGAGATTATATCTTATGTTACCAAATGTGTGACTGAGCCTTTGATAAAATGCTGATATGCAATTCCATATGAGATCAATAATTATAATAATGTAACTCTAGATATGGGAAGAAGCAACAAGAGGAAATATTTTCCTGGACCAAGAGGTTAGTAAGACAGGTACGATCCAGAGACTTTTGCTACTTACAAGGCCTGGTCTACTGACAACACATTGAGTGGCCTGTCAATGGAATCTTTGTTAGACCTGGGAAAGAGCCTTTCCAGCACCAGAGGACACAATGACCATGAAATGCCCCCAAACATGGTCAAATATGTGGCTATAAAGGGGCCCTGCTGACTGGAAGTTAGCCCTTGCCAGCTACCTCTACAAAGATTAAGTCATGACCACTACAAGATGCTGACCTTCAACACCCCCTTGAAAGGAGTTCAGGGTGGAGACAAGAAATAAGGCACTGTGTGCTCTGGGAAAATCCAGAAAAACAGGCCCTCAGATAGTCAGATGTTTTCAGGTAAAGATTTGTATGAGTCCAAATTCTTGCATCTTCTCATACCTAGAGAAACACTAATATCGCAAACCAATGTCTGGACTGGTTCTCCTAGCTAGCACCTCAGCAGCTTTCCTAGGTCTATTAATCTTTGGGCAATATATCTTTAACTTTCTTGATAAGTTTGTTTCTCCAAGTACTAGTATGACAAGAATATCCCCCAGCCAACACCTAGACAGTGCTAGAACAAGCTGTCTTATTCTGTGGGCTCTCACTGCCCTCCGTAAATGAACCCCAAGGTCCTCAGGCTATTCTCCCTTTGAGATCTTATATGGGAGACCACCCCCAGTGATTAAAAATGCTCAAGGGAGACCACCAACAACTAGCTGACCTGGAGATGTTCTAACACCTCCAGGCATTGGGAGAAGCCTTCCACCATATTGCCCATTCCACTGGGCAACTGGGTTCACCCCCTATCAACCAGGAGATGAGGTATGGTTAAAGACGGGAAAAAGGAAATACTTCAGCCAGATTGGACAGGCCCTCACACAGTCATCCTGACAACCCCTACTGCTGATAAAGTTACAGATGTCATCCCTCAGATCCACCACACCAGAGTCAAGAAGGCAGCGACTTCCTGTGATGAGGACACCTGGAAAGCAGTTCAGGACCCCCAAAACCTCCTCAAGGGCTGGTTCCAAAAACAATGACCCTCACCCATGAAGGATGCTGAGCCCTGCTCTAGTCGCTCTGGGAGCTGACTAGTCAATGCACCACAGAAGCTTAAGGATTCTACAGCCTTGCTCCAGCCACACTCCAGCAGCTGGCTGGTCAGCACATGGTGGAAGCTTGAGGATCCGGCTATCAAAATATCAATGGATCATAAAAAGGAGACAGGAACTAGCAAACTCCTGGGGTAACTGGAACAATATCTGGAGCTGAACACTGTGACTTCTCCCTTTAGCCAGTCCTCTCTTCATGTTCTTTGTGGCAGTCTTGTTTGGCCCTGTATTCTCAATGCAGTTACCCAGTTCACAACCTCTCGGATTGAATCCATAAAGTTACAAATGGTAATAGCTCAATACAGCCCCCTAAACGAAGGGGAGCTCTGAATATCCTACCAAAACATGAGATGATGCTTTATACAACAAGTGACAGAAGCATCAAGAGCAGGGAATGAAGAAGGATAGTTAAAATTTTACCTCCTTTTGCCTCTGTAACTCACCTTGCCCCTTGCCAAGTCTGGATCACGTAGGTCATGTAGTCTCAAAGTCAGGATTTGCAATCCTAGGAACTGGAGTTTATCTCACTCACCCTTGCCCTGCTCTTTGCAACCGCCCAGCCCCTGCAAACCTGCTTAATCATGCCTGTCCAGGTCAGGCATTCCCCTGCCCATCGTGACCACTGTTCCTGCGCACACAAGACCCCTTAGTTTAAACCAGCCTAGTAATAGCTAGTGCTGCCCACTACAGTCTGTCTATAAAAACTCTGTAACCCCTTTGTTCAGGGCTCAGAGCTTGGAGTGTTACTCCTCTGGGTCTGCCTGAGTTCTCCAACTCTCTGAGTGTGGTGCTTGGTTTCTTGAGTACTGGTTTCTGCAACATAATGACTTTTATAGAAATGACTTGTGAAGTTTCTAATAATGACACAGAAATGTATAATATAAACTTTCAAGAGTAGATACAAAACTGGATATATATTAGGATTACAACTATGTAAAGTATATTTATTGGTATAATAATACATATATTTCAAAAAATATCAGAAGTTATCCCATCAGGATGTTAGTGCGAGTTATTGCTGGAGTATGTACAACTCAGTTTGAACTGGCAAGTCCACTTCTATGTGGATTTTGTTCACTAAATATGCACTACAGTGGTACATGATCCAAGGCTGATGTAATCTGTGGATGTGGAACTGCACATACAGAGCCAATTGTAAAGTTGCACGTGGATTTTCAATAGCACAGATAGTCGGCAACCGGGAGCCCCATGATGTTCAAGGGTCAACTGTTTTTCTCTTCCAAAATCTTGTCCACTCAATGAAAGGAGCACACAAAACTTTTAAAGGAGAAAATATTTCAAGGTTCTGGTTCAAGGTAGTGACGTTGGCGTGCCTGGTGTGCTGCAGTCCATGGGGTCGCAAAGAGTCGGACATGACTGAGCGACTGAACTGAAAGACTGAAAGTGACATTGGAAGATCCTGAACTCACCTCCTCCCAAGAACACACTACATCCACACGTATATACGGAACAGTTTCATTTTAAAGGAACTAAAAAACTGAGTGAATCCTATATATCAGGCAAACGCACACACACAAAAACCAGCCTTGAATCAGGTGTGAAAGGCTTTTACCCGATCTTGCTATAAACCCTACTCCCAGAACCATTTGCCTTAAAATGTTTATGGCTGTAACTTCCTGAATTGTTTATATCCTCATGAGCAAGAAAAATCTTTGAGGATGTAACGAAGTGTCTGGAAAGAACTTAATGATATTGGAAGCGTCCACGTGCTGGGATGGGGGAACATGCTCCTCACAGTTTGCTTTTTATCATGAGACTTACATGCTTCTTACTTGGCTTCTAAAACTATGAGAGCTCCATCTGGGATCAAACTTAACTGTCCTACTTTCTGATCATGGCTCATGCCGAGGGCTTTCCAGGATTGAACCAAATTTGTTGAGGGTCTGCATGGAAAAACTGGAAATAAGCCACAGAGTAGAAGTCTTGTATTTGGTCTAACTTTACCTACCAGGAGGAATCTAATCAGGAGATTTTACCTTGTGCCAAGCAGGCACAAGGCCACTGGTGAACTTTCACCAGTCTATTTCAGAGAGGAGTGAAAAGAATCAGACTGGTAGCCACATCAACACAGAAGGCCCTTGGGATCAGTTGTGAGAAATAATACATGCCAAGTTTTTAGAACAGGGCTTGGATCCAAGTATTGTTATATTTTATGGTTGTAACAAAATAACATAAAAGACAAATAAAGTGAAATAAAAAGGACCAGTAAGGAAACATTATAAACTATGTTTCACTTTAAACAGAGGATAAAAATTTAAAAAATAGGAAAAGGTAGAGAAATGCTGAATGTACAACTCTGATTAGAAGAAAATTTCAGGAAAAAATAAAAACCCATTGATCAGCAGCAACACAGAAAAGCTCATGTATAAATCAACTATACTTCAATAAAATTAAAAATAAAAGGTGAAACTTCATTTTTGTCCATGGCAATGGGACAGAAGTTCAGTATCCAAGAGAACTAGAAACCAATCCTGTAAAATGTAGAGATCACTGTGATTTTGTTTTTAATAAGCAATTTTTATTAAGTAAGTCCTTCCTGGATTATCCAGCTATTCCAGGAAAAGATTTCCTCTTTCATTTCTCTAGTTAACCAGGATTCTGTAGAGTAGATGAGTGCTCAGTCGTTCAGCTGTGTCCAACTCTTTGTGGTCCCCTGGACTGTAGCCCACCAGGCTCCTCCATCCATGGGATTCTCCAGGCAAGAATACCGCCATTTCCTCCTCCAAGGGGACTTCCAGATCCAGGGACTGAACCCATGTCTCCTATGTCTCCTGCATTGGCAGGCAGATTCTTTACCACTGTGCCACCTGGGAAGCCCGGATTTTGTGGAATGCCACCCTAAAAGACTACATGCAGGGAGAAACAAAATCAGCAAAAGGAGTGAACACTCCCATCTTCATACCAACTATGGAGACTCTAAGGAGGCAGGATGGAAACCTGAATTCTAGGAACTTCCCAAAAAACTCCTGGGAGACAAAGGCTCTCTTGATTTGGTGGAGATAGCAGCTGCAGCCTAGATGGAGACCAGCCACCGAGGACAGGTGGGACAAGTATTAATATAAGGCTGCTGTAAGACAACTGCTTGCCCTTGGCTGAAAAATGGGTAGCAGCAGCCCAGGTGGCTGGAGCCAGTATAATTTTAGGAGAGTACTAGAATCCTCCAAGGACAGGGAAGTGACCATAACAGGTGCCAACTGACCACCCGCCCTTGGGAATTTGCCCTTTCACATGCTCCTCATCTAAAGTTTTAGGTGGCTGGTTAGTTAGAGGCTAGGGAGACCACTTCTGTACATATGCTCCTTTCTGAGCTGTAAAGACCTGGCATACAAAAGCCTTCTTTCTATAAAAGCTCCTAAAGTCAGGAACAAGACAAGGGTGCCCATTCTCAACAATACTATTCAACATAGTTTTGGAAGTTTTAGCCACAGCAATCAGAGAAGAAAAATAACTAAAAGGAATCCAGATTGAAAAAGAAGTAAAACTCTCACTGTTCCTCACATAGATCTCACATAGAGGATCCTCACATAGATTCCTCACACAGAGGATCTCACATGATCCTCTACATAGAAAACCCTAAAGACTCCACCATAAAACTACTAGAGCTAATCAATAAATATAGTAAAGTTGCAGGATATAAAATTAACACACAGAAATCCCTTGCATTCCTATAAACTAACAATGAGAAAACAGAAAGAGAAATTAAGGAAACAATTCCATTCACCACTGCAACAAAAAGAATAAAATAATTAGGAATAAATCTACCTAAAGAAACAAAAGACCTATATATAGAAAACTATAACACACTGATGAAAGAAATCAAAGATGACACAAATAGATGGAGAAATATACCATGTCCATGAATCGAAAGACTCAATATAGTAAAAATGAGTAAAGTACCCAAAACAATCTATAGATTCAATGCAATCCCTATCAAGCCACCAATGGTATTTTTCACAGAATTAGAACAAATAATTCCACAATCTGTATGGAAATACAAAAAGCCTCGAATAGAGGAAGCAATCCTGAGAAAGCAGAATGGAACTGGAGGAATCGACCTGCCTGACTTCAGAATATACTACAAAGCTACAGTCATCAAGACAGTATGATATTGGCACAAAGACAGAAATATAGCTCAATGGAACAAAATAGAAAGCCCAGAGATAAATCTACACACCTATGGACACCTTATCTTTGACACAGGAGGCAAGAATATACAATGGAGAAAAGACAATCTCTTTAAAAAGTGGTGCTGGAAAAACTGGTCAAACAGTGATCTGTAAAAGAGTAAAACTAGAACACTTTCTAACATCTTACACAAAAATAAACTCAAAATGGATTAAAGATCTAAATGTAAAACCAGAAACTGTAAAACTCCTAGGTGAAAACACAGGCAAAACACTCTCTGACATAAATCACAGCAGGATCCACTATGACCCACCTCCCAGAGTAATGGAAATAAAAGCGAAAATAAACAAATGGGACCTAATTAAACTTAAAAGCTTTTGCACAATGAAGGAAACTATAAGCAAGGTGAAAGGACAGCCTTCAGAATGGGAGAAAATAATAGCAAATGAAGCAACTGACAAAGAATTAATCTCAAAAATATACAAGCAACTCCTGCAGCTCAATTCCAGAAAAATAAGCAACCCAATAAAAAATGGGCCAAAGAACTAAACAGACATTTCTCCAAAGAAGACATACAGATGGCTAACAAACACATGAAAAGATGCTCAACATCACTCACCGTCAGAGAAATGCAAATCAAAACCACAATGAGGTACTATCTCATACCAGTCAGAATGGCTGCTATCTAAAAGTCAACAAACAAAAAATGCTGGAGAGGGTGTGGAGAAATGGGAACCCTCTAACACTGTTGGTGGGAATGCAAACTAGTACAGCCACTATGGAGTAGAGTGTGGAGATTCCTTAAAAAACTGGAAATAAAACTCCCTTCAGTTCAGTTCAGTTCAGTTTCTAAGTCGTATCCGACTCTTTGCGACCTTATGAATCACAGCACACCAGGCCTCCCTGTCCATCACCAACTCCAAGAGTTCACTCAAACTCACGTCCATCGAGTCAGTGATGCCATCCAGCCATCTCATCCTCTGTCGTCCCCTTCTCCTCCTGCCCCCAATCCCTCCCAGCATCAGGGTCTTTTCCAATGAGTCAACTCTTTGCATGAGGTGGCCAGAAGAGTTTCAGCTTCAGCATCAATCCTTCCAATGATGACCCAACAATCCCACTGCTGGGCATACACACTGAGGAAACCAGAAGTGAAAGAGACACGTGTACCCCAATGTTCATCGCAGCACTGTTTACAATAGCTAGGACATGGAAGTGACCTAGATGTCCATTCGGAGAAGGCAATAGCAACCCACTCCAGTACTCTTGCTTGGAAAATCCCATGGACGGAGGAACCTGGTAGGCTGCAGTCCATGGGGTCGCTAAGAGTCGGACACGACTGAGCGACTTCACTTTCCCTTTTCACTTTCACGCATTGGAGAAGGAGGAAATGGCAACCCACTCCAATGTTCTTGCCTGGAGAATCCCAGCGACGGTGGAGCCTGGTGGGCTGCCGTCTATGGGGTCACACAGAGTTGAACACCACTAAAGTGATTTAGCAACAGCAACAGCAGATGTCCATTGGCAGACAAATGGATAAGAAAGCTGTGGTTCACATACAGAATGGAATATTACTCAGCTATTAGAAAGAATGCATTTGAATCAGTTGTAATGAGGTGGATGAAACTAGAGCCTATTATACAGAGTGAAGTAAGTCAGAAAGAAAAACACCAATATAGTATATTAATGCATATATATGCAATTTAGAAAGATGATAACAATGACCCTATATGTGAGGCAGCAAAAGAGACACAGATATAAAGAACAGACTTTTAGACTCTGTGGGAGAAGGCAAGAGTAGGATGATTTGAGAAAACAGCATTGAAACATGTATATTACCATATGTGAAATCGATGACCAGTCCAAGATCGATGCATGAAACAGGGCACTCAAACACTGTGCACTGGGACAACCCTGAGGGATGGGATGAGGAGGGAGGTGGGAAAGGGGTTCAGGGTGGGGAAACATGTACACCCATGGCTGATTCATGTCAATGTATGGCAAAAACCACTACAATATTGTAAATTAATTAAACCCCAATTAAATAAATAAAATTTTTTTTAAAAGCCAGGCATGCTCTCAGCCTAGTCACTTTCAGTTTTCCTTCACACTTTAATGCCTACTGTTAGAAATAAGCTATGCGGTTAAACAGTTAAGTATGAAAATGATTATAAAATAAATTCTAAGTGGCAAAGTGGTAATTTTTCTCAAATATGAGACAGTTGAAGATTTATGTTTCAAGAACTATTTTCTAGAAAAGTAGTTTGCCATCAGTCCCATACATGGGCTTGTAGAAAGGCATTCTGAAATAGGATAAAGATTGTGGATAACCCAGCAACTTGAATCATGTTTGCATTCAGAAAATAATGTTCTTGTTCATTTGGACTTGACTTTGGGAGAATTCTTTTTGGATTTATCACATTCAAAATACAGGGAGCCCTCCAAATCCAGACTCCCCATTCTCTTCCCTCTTTTTCCTTTCCAGTTACAACTTAATGCTTTACTACATACTGTAGGCTGTATACTGATTATTTTAGTGTCATTCAAAAATTACTAATTTTTGACAAGAGTCTTAGCTAACTATCAAATTAGTAATCTTTAACTTCTAAAACATGATTTCAAACATTTACAGTGACTATCTTTGAAAAATATAGTTTTTGTTCCCCTATATTTAGTGACCCATCAGCATTAAACATCATTTACATATCTTGATGACCCCAAGATCATTATTAAAAACATCAATCACTGTAATGTGCTCTAGGTGAAATCTCTGGATGCAAATAGATGATTACCGTGTGGTGTTACAGAGTCAAACATGTATTGACCCCAATAACTATCATAGAAGATTTTCTTTAAAAGGTCTCCAATATCACCGTGATTCTGATTCAGTGTTTCTTATATGGTTCAGGTACATGATCTCCTGGGTTTAACATATGTGACTTTCTGCAAAATCAAAAGCTTTCAATCAAGAGCTAAAGACACCTTTTCTATGGCTATCTCCTAGAAGATGGTCTCTTTCTCTGGTATCACTGGTGCTGCTTGGATTGCTAGTATCACTTTAGAAGGTTAGTTATATCTATGTCCCTAATACTGGATCTCATACAATATCCTGTGAGCCCATATTCTTTCTAACTCAACTGATTATACCTAAGTAGATATTAAGGTAGAGGACTTTCCTAAACACAATCTTCTGTGACAAATTATTCCAGTAGCTACAAAGCTTTTCCTTTGAAAAATGACTGGTTTATGCTCTGTAAGAAATAGCTGTGAAATCTTTGGACGCTTTAAATTGTCCTGTTTCCAGGTAACAAAAACTGCACTGTATGTTAGTGCAAAGCTCTGGAAATTCAGGACCACTCTCAGCCCCTTATTCTGCTTAAACCCAGAAGCAACACCATTCACGGCACTTGCTAAGTATAGGAGGAATTAGCAGGAATCCAGAAGAAGCCCACTTTGATCCCTGCAAAACTATCTGGGGGAAGTGACTATATCAAAAATAAGAAAAAAACAGTCAGCCTCCTGACCAGCTGATTGTTCTTAACCACCTTCTGAAAAAGCATCTTAAGGACTGAAAAAAATTCTACAGTCTAAAGGAACACCCAGCCTGAGTGGATTACATCAACTCAATCAACAGTATTTTTTATACAAATCTTTTGTCTTTTCAATTAAATTTGGCCCAGGCACAGAATCACACATGAAGTTTGTGACATTGTCTAATTTATTCCCCCACACCCCACCAAAAAAATTCATAGTGGATATTCTTATAAACTGATTAGACAGTCTAATAAGGCTTTATGCAGTGGTGACATTGGTCAACTTTAGATAATGCAGAACATTAAAAAAAAAGAAGAAAAAAGCTGCCTATTTCTATCATACAATGAAATAGCAGTTGCCTGGGTAGTGGATGCTGCCCTGGTCAGACTCTCACCTTCTCCATTTGGTGAACGCTGCCCGACTTCCAACTGCCAGAGTCTGCATTTCTTTGTTTTAAGGTTTGCTCTGACTCCAGCAGCAGCTAGAGCAGCCCTACAGTTAACGTCCTCAGGAGAGAGCACCACTCAACTACAGAAGACAAACTGGTTACAAATACTCCAATTCCCTCGCCTCTCAGGTGGGATAATTTTAATGTAGGTGTTTGCAGAATTCCTCCTCACACCAGAAAAATAAAAGCTTCAAGTACCCATGGGTGTAACTTGCTTTATCAACATACCCTCTCTACCTGTCTCACGTCCACTCAAATTGCAAATAAACTTGCCTTTCAATCCTTGTCTCAAGGTCTACTTCTGGTGGAACATAAACTAAGGTAAGCTTTTTTCATTAACACATCCTCTTACTGACTCTTCTCAAGACTTCACAGCTTTCTACTTAATTGCACACAAGTTTATTTTGAGTTTTGTCCACTGCCCTGTCCTGAAGGCAACTGAGAGCTGTCAGACCCCCAGCTCTGCTCTGCTGCTCATACTCTGATACAGAAGCTACTAACACAGTTGGGAGACTGACAAGCAGCAGAGCATGTGTGTTCAGCAATCCCAGATAGAGAAAATCTGATGCTTGTGGAAGCACTCAGTAAACAATACGGCATGACTGAAATATATTTATATTATTTCTGTGTGAGCACACACATATATATGCTGAGACTTATTGTTACTGTCTATTTTAAAAACTGAGCAACGTTCTGCTTCCTCTGGGGGGGGGGGGGCAGGGAAGCATTTACTGAAACTTGTACTGTACTCTCTACAGTAGGGAAACTTGTTTTGTGAAAATTATTTTAGATACGTAAAAAATAGGAGGCTATCAGGCATAGTGAACATATTAATATTTCAAGCCTGATATGAGGGAGCTGGTTTTCATCTTGGCTATAAAGTTAATTCTAGAATTTCAAAGCAGTCATTTCAAGGTTTTGTGCCTCAATTTTCTTCCTCCAAAGTGAGAATGTGAGGGGAAGCATTCTCTAAGGACCCTTCCTACTCCTGACTTTCAATCTGCCTTCTCTGAGCACAAGGCTTCTATTTGAAGCGGAAATATCTGCTACTAGCAGCTGGATTGGGAAATGATCATATCAGGTAGGGATGTGCAGCCAATAGATCTGTGCCTTTAACTGACTGAACTGAATACTAAACAGTGGACTCTGTGTGGCTGAGCTTGAAACCATATACCAGCCTCGGTGTCGCTGTTCTCTGAAGTAAAAAGGCCTTTGCTTTAGTCTCTCAGGCATCCATTAAGTCTTAAAAGAGTTAATGATTACGAATCAAGTAGTATTTGTCTGTAACTAATGTATACTTGAATGCATTTTTAAGGTTAACTTAATATATGTCCTAAAAAGAGATTGTATTTTTTCCACCTCTGCTATTCAGCAGACCCTCACCAGCCATCCACTTCATACATGAAGTGTACAGGTCAATCCCAATCTCCACTCCATCCCCCGCACAGCTGCTTGGTGTCCATACATTTGTTCTCTACATCTGTGTCTCTACTTCTGCTTTGCAGTAATAGATTCACCAGCAAGAGTCAAATTCATAAAAGCACATTGGTAAATGTCAGGAGCCAGAGGCTAGGGGTGGGGTGGAGAGGGGAGATGGGGAGCTAAGTGTTTAATGCGGCAGAATTTCAGCTTAGGAAGGTGAAAAATTTGGGAGATGAATAATGGTGAGAGTTTCACCATTTGTATGAACTTAATGCCACTGAATTGTACAGTAAAATATGGTTAAAACTGTATATTATGTGACTTTTATCATAGTAAAAAATAACATTAATAAAAGAGTTAATGATTCTGAAATGTGAAGATGTAAAAATTAAAAAAAGAATAGCACTGAATTGGGAAACTGGTAACACTTTAGACTACAAACCCTTCACATGGCTGAATCACCAAACTCCCAGGTCCCAAAAGATATAGATAAAGACCTGACATGCATTCTTAAGTTGTTTGTACAGGAAGCAGACACCAACCAGATGAAAACTGCAGACCACAAGCACACAGACTCTACCCTGTTTTAAACTAGAAGGTTGATGATGCTGGAAACTTCCCCTTGATGCCAACCAATCTGACAGCTGTGCACGAGCTGATCATGCACCCTGCAGCTCCGACCCCCACTTTTTTTGATGGCTTCGCTGAAAGCCATCACACTCATGCTTTGGAGTGTGAGCTGCCCATTCCACCAGCCTGGCATCCTGCAATAAATGCTGCACTTTCCTTCAACACAACCCAGTGTCAGTAGACTGGCTTTACTGTGGGAGGACAAGTGGACCCAAGCTTTGTTTGTTAACAAGGTCAAAGGATGCTCTGCTTTGTTTTTTCCTTCTCTTTCTGCTCTTTCCCTTTGAGTTTTTTTTTGCTTTTTTTCTTTTTGCTGTGCATATTTTAAAAAAGTGAAGCAACGTATAGAACCCATACTTCATCCGGAAGGTTGCTCTGTTCCTTTCTCTTTCTAGATACTCCCTGGGCCAGTGAAAGAGACCAGCATACTCTTTTTTGTATACACGGGAACTTGCCTACAACTCTAGATGCTTTGAATCAAGAATTTATCCATTTTTGCAATCCCTGCCATCATCTTACTACTATCTGATCACTTCCCCATAGTAGCTATTCAGTTTTTCCATAATGAATATATTCTATATTGATTCATAGTCATCTCACTCACACTGCGGTACCCTGAAAATCTTTGTCTCATAATTATTACACCTTTTTTGTACTCTCAACAATCTGCCTTTTTATTTTTGTCACCCAATGATCCAGCAATGCCTTAGAACTCAAGTGTTACTCAAATTTCTCTTACATTAGATTTCTAAGTTATTCAGTCTTAAACTCTGAAATTCTGTTCTCTGACTTAAAACCAAACTGCTTTGATCACAACCATCTGCACTTCTCTCTCGATAGTCATTCAATTCCAACAAACATGTCCCTGAATGGGTCTCTATCATGCACAGTCATGGCATTATTTCTGTATTGATAAGTATTTTCTTCAGTGAATTTAAACATTTATCACTCATTCAACAAATGCTATAAAGTACCTACTAGGTGCCAGACAGTACGGTGGATGCAAAGAACACAAAGATGAATAAAACTGAGCCCCTGACTTGAAGGAGTTCACCACTAGTATAGGCAATGGAGAGGAAAAATAAGTAACAGAAATAGGCATTAGTACTAGAGAAGAGCAACTAAGGGAATACTATGTGAACTGATGTAGGAGCAATAGACTCAGCTTGGCATGTCCTTGAGACAAACTGCTGTGCCACAGAATGCATGGGTACATCTCCACAACATCAATACAAAAGTAGCATTCTTGTTAGATACAGACATATCTGATTTTATGGTCTTTAACTATTTTACAATGATGCAGACTTTTATTTGTATTTACTAAATCCCTTTAAAATAAATTACTGTGACTGAATCTCACAAATACACTGAATGAAAAAAACAAGACACAAAAATTTACTCTGCATGATTTCAGTTACATAGCATTCAAAAATTGGCAGAATAAATCTATGACAGTAATACTTAGGTGCTGGAGCAGAGGAGTGGATGAGTGGAAGAAGGCTCCAGGGTATGTTTCTGATAGGTGATAATATTCTGTTTGGTAACAGGTTGTTACACAAATATATCCTATATGTGAAAATGAACTGATCTGCATACTTATACTTACAAACTTTTCTATAGAAATTTCAATAAAAAGTAAAGGGAATGAAGACTTGGAATAGCACAGGTTAAAATGCTAACAGTAAATATATCTGGTTGATAGGAACATGATTAACCTTTGAAACAACATTTCTGTGCTTTTGTATCTTCCAACTTAGTAACAATAATCACATCTTATGATTTGACTCTGAATAAAAATACTATTATTTAAAAAATTAAAAAATAAACTATTTTCCTATAGGATTTGGAAAACCATTTTCCCCTAAATCTGTCCACATAATTACTTAAAGAAAAACTAAAAATGAGAATTCCAAACCAATGTATTTTTTCAAATTAAATTCACTTAAACTAAGAAACAAAAACACTCCACCCAAACAGATCTTTTTATCTGTAGAGTATTGTAAGGTGCTACGTTGGAAAAGGAAATGGGAACCCACTCCAATATTCTTGCCTGGAGAATTACATGGACAGAGGAGCCTGGCAGGCTAGAGTCCACAGGGTCACAAGAGTTGGACACCACTTAATGACTCAACCACCAATGCAATAGTATATTAGGAAGAACTGGTTTGAAAAATAATGGGGATTCTGGCACTTCAGTGGCTTTCTGAACTTCATTCTTTTATAAATGTAAATGAAGAAGATACTCTTACATTGCTTTTCAGAAATAATTAATGAAAATACCAATGATTTCAGCCATCAGTAAAAATTTTAACCTAGTAACAGGATAACGTTTAAATTGCATTGAATCTGTTTTTATGTCTTAAAGGACATAAAATAGAAACAAAGGAATATTATATCATACAAAGGAGATACTGGAAAACATACCAGAAGAAGCTTCCAGTCTTTCCAGTCGGCTGATTAACCAGTCAAGGGAGCCAGAAAATTGAGCACAGTTTTTACGATTTCCTCTAATTAATGCCGCTGCAAAAGAAAAAGCAGATTTTACAGTTGTGTGATTTTCTAATTTGAAACCAAATTAAGCCCATAGTAGGCACAAATATTGGATCAAAAACACAATACATTAATTTTATACCAAAAACACATACAAATACACACACACACATATATATCATATACACATAAAATTGAACTGATATTTATTAATGGGGACTGCAAAAACACTGCTTATTAGGAGAAATACATTTTTGAGAAAGTAACATTTCATATTTCAAGTAATAATGAAGGGAAACGGAAAAGCTAGTGTCCTGGGATTTTCCTCAGTTCAGTTCAGTTCAGTTCATTTGCTCAGTCGTGTCCGACCCCATGAATTTTCCTCACTTGGGTTCTAATGCTTATTGCTTTTAATTAGCTGTGAGACTATATCATTTAATTTCCCTAGAGTTCAATTTTCTCACCTGTATAATAGAGACATTAAGAGAACATCAGTTTTTCTGAAAATGTAGCACAAGATACTAGGAGATACAACAGGTAAGTGTAACAAACATACAAAGATGCATCAGCAAATTGTTATAGGAAAAAACAGGGTGTGAGGGCAGATGGCTAATGAGTTTGAAAACCTTCCCCGCCGCCCCAGTATCTCTTCTTTCCATTTACAGATTCACAATGCATATGAAAGATTCTAGAAACTAATCTCTGCAGTAAAGTTACCTATTTCAACCTTTTTTTTTTTAAACCTAGTAGTGTTTTCAACACCTCTTGAACCAAAGAACCCATTTTATCTGAAATGCCTATGTTACCTTTATGATATCTTTCAACCTAACTGATATACTCAATTTAAAACTCACGTTTCTAAATCATTCAGTTATTTCAAAGCAAATATGGTAAATATTTTATGTAAATTCTACTCTTATGCCCATAAGATTGTTCAGAAACTGTATAACTGCTTAAAAATGGCAAATGACATTTTTATATAATATATTTAATGTGAAAAATATGTTCCTTTAAGGAAAAAAATCACAATTTTAAAATCTGGTAGTGCCAGGAGGTAGTTTAAAGAACTGAAGTTTGAGAATGCCACCTGTTCATCTCCTTGTTAAGAGCAACAGGGCTCAATGAAACTAAAACACTACCTTCATATTTCCTCTTTCTTCCTCCCAAAAGCTGTTACCTGGACTGAGAGGAAGAAAAGCAATAATGACACAAAAGACAAGAAGGCTTAGGTTTGTTCAACTACATAAGAAAAGCTCTTTTGTGAATGGAGCCCACATAACATTTGTACAAATATTATAAGGTAATGCATTCAATTACTTAGGCTTTCCTCCAGCTCTGGAACCAATAAGAGCCAGTAACCAGGTACACACACACACGCATACACATAAAATGATAAGTGCCAGGGACAAGAGTGTTGAGGATGAGGTGTGGTAAAGGAGTCTGACATGCTCAGTGGGACTTCCACTTTTAGCCTGTAAGAATATCTTTTCCTAACCAAGAACAATAGCAACTGACAGAAAGTATATGGTGAAGAGTTTGAATCTTTATAAAGTGTCATTTGCTTAATATTTAACCCCTCCTTTAATTCTGTCTCAGGCTGTTAAAATTAAAGATATCAACAATTTTCTAGAGGTCAAAAGTGAGAGATAAGGTAATTCTTGAAGAAACTAGGACTTCTCTAGTGGTCCAGTGGTGAAACTCCGTGCTCCCAACACAAGGGGCATGGGTTCAACCCCTGGACAGGGAAGACCCCACATGTTGCAGCAAAGAAAAAACAACAAAAAAAGCGAATAATGCACAAATAAGCCCTCTTAATAACCCATGGAATATTTAAGAAAATCATACGGTAAGCCACTGAGAAAAATGTCATTAAAGTTACTACAAATGAAGATGGTATATGAACTATGCTATCAGACAACAACGTTAATGAAATTAGTAGAAAAGCAGAAACAAAAATGATCCGCCCAAAATCAGAAATAAAAAACAAACATAAAACTTGAAATTAGTAAGAAAAGCAGGAACAAAAATAAAACCTACATAAAAGCTTAAAATTTTTCCAAAATAATACTTTTAATCAATGAGGGAATCAATACCATAATTTTAGAATCTAGCAAATATCAAAAATAGGCACTGCCTTACATAACCAAAAGTAGATGGTCAAAACTGTACTCAAGTTTTTCTTTTATTTTTTATAAACATTCTAATTGTAAGAAAAAGAAATGCAAAAAAGTGAATGATTGTCTGAGGAGGCCTTACAAATAGCTGAGAAAAGAAGAGAAGCTAAAGACAAAGGAGACAAGGAAAGATATACCTATCTGAATGCAGAGTTCCAAAGAATAGCAAGGAGAGATAAGAAAGTTCCTCGGTGATCAATGCAAACAAATAGAGGAAAACAACTGAATGGGAAACACTAGAGATCTCTTCAAAAAAATTAGAGATACCAAGGGAACCTTTTATGCAAAGAGGGACACAATAAAGCACAGAAATGGTACAGACTCACAGAAGCAGAAGATATTAAGAAGAGGTGGCAAGAATACACAGAAGAACTGTATCAAAAAGATCTTCCTGACCCAGATAACCATGCTGGTGTGATCACTCACCTAAAGCCAGACATCCTGAATGTGAAGTCATGTGGGCCATAGGAAACATCACTACGAACAAAGCTAGTGAAGGTGATGGAATTCCAGTGGAGCTATTTCAGATCCTAAAAGATGATGCTGTGAAAGTGATGCATTCAATATGCCAGCAAATTTGGAAAACTCAGCAGTGGCCGCAGGACTGGAAAAAGTCAGTTTTCATTCCAATCCCAAAGAAAGGCAATTCAAAAGAATGTTCAAACTACCGCACAATTGCACTCATCTCAAACACTAGCAAAGAAATGCTCAAAATTCTCCGTGGCAGGCTTCAACAGTACACAAACTGTGAATCTCCAGATGTTCAAGCTGGATTTAGAAAAGGCAGAGGAACCAGAGAGCAAATTGCCAATATAGGCTGGATCATTAAAAAAGCAAGAGAGTTCCAGAAAAACATCTGCTTCTGCATCACTGACTACGCCAAAGCCTTTGACTGTGTGGATCACAACAAACTGTGGAAAATTCTTCAAGAGATGGGAATACCAGACCACTTGACCTGCCTCTTGAGAAACCTGTATGCAGGTCAAGAAGCAACACTTAGAACTGAATAGGAACAACAGACTGGTTCCAAATCAGGAAAGGAGTATGTCAAGTTTGTATATTGTCACCCTGCTAATTTAACTTATATGCAGAGTACATCATGAGAAATGCCAGGCTGGATGGAGCACAAGCTGGAATCAAGATTTCTGGGAGAAATATCAATAACCTCAGATATGCAGATGACACCATCTTTATGACAGAAAGCGAAGAACTAAAGAGCCTCTTGATGAAATTGAAACAGGAGACTAAAAAAGTTGGCTTAAAATTCAACATTCAAAAAACTAAGATCATGGCATCTGGTCCCATAGCTTCATGACAAATAGATGAGGAAACAATGGAAACAGTGGCAAACTTTATTTTGGGGGGCTCTACAATCACTGCAGATGGGGACTGTAGTCATGAAATTCAAAGACGCTTGCTCCTTGGAAGAAAACTTATGAACAATCTAGACAGTATATTAAAAAGCAGAGACACTACTTTGCCAACAAAAGTCCATCTAGTCAAAGCTATGGTTTTTCCAGTAGTCATGTATGGATGTGAGTGTTGGACTATAAAGAAAGCTGAGCACTGAAGAATTGATGCTTTTGAACTGTGGTGCTGGAGAAGACTCTTGAGAGTCCCTTGGACTGCAAGGAGATCAAACCAGTCAACAGTAAAGGAAATCAGTCCTGAATATTCATTGGAAGGACTGATGCTGAAGCTGAAGTTCCAATACTTTTAGGCCACCTGATGCGAAGAGCTGACTCATTTGAAAAGACCCTGACGCTGGAAAAGACTGAATGCAGGAGAAGGGGATGACAGAGGATTAGATGCTATCACCAACTCGATGGACATGAGTTTGAGTAAGCTCCAGGAGCTGATGGTGGACAGGGAGGTCTGGCGTGCTGCAGTCCGTGAGGTCACAAAGATTCTGACGTGACTGAGTGACTGAGCAGAGTTGCTATTAACAGAGTGAAAAATGTTAACTAAACATTCCTTCCAAAATATTCAAAGAGAATATAAAAAATAAGTAGAACAGAAAAAAGAAAAGAAATAGAGCAATAAAAGTAGACATTAATAAATTAGAAATAGTAGAAGAGATCTATGTAATAAACTGAAAAAACAGGACTGATCAACACTGTTAAGGATCCCTCCCTTTAAATATAAGCTAAATGCCAACAACTTTAATCAAGAAAAAAAAAAAGGACATAATTAAGAAGAACAGGAATCATACACAGCCACTTATTGCTGTACTGAAATTTTTAAACATTTAGGAAAAAGGATGACTTCTAAATATTTTTTTCATGAAAACTGAACCAAACAAGAAAATCTAAATAGAATTAACAAAAAATGAGTAATATTGAAAAGTATGTTAAAGTCAAAAACATTTATTCTAAATTCAGGAAACAAGTCATTGCTATGTTAAACTGTTCCAAAGTAAAGAAACTAAGAAAACTCTTCTAATACATTTTATCAAGACAGTATAACTTTGCTATCTACACCTAATAAAGAGAGCATGCATATCAGAAAACTAAAGGAAACTCTTGGTTATGAATACAGATCCCCAAATCTTATACAAGGAGGCAATTTATAAATCACTATCAGCAATGCATTCAGTTCACTTCAGTCGCTCTTTGCGACCCCATGGACTGCAGCACGCCAGGCTTCCCTGTCCATCACCAATTCCCAGAGTTTACTCAACGTCATGTCCATCAAGACAGCGATGCCATTTAATCATCTCATCCTCTGTCGTCCCTTTCTCCTCCTACCCTCAATCTTTAGCAGCATCAGGGTCTTCAAATGAGTCAGATCTTTGCATCAGGTGGCCAAAGTATTGGAACTTCAGCTTCAGTTATTGAAGGATTCAGGATTGATTTCCTTTACCAACGATAGGTTTGATCTCCTTGCAGTCCAAGGGACTTTCAGGAGTCTTCTCCAACACCACAGTTTAAAAGCACCAATTCTTCAGTGCTCAGCTTTCTTTATAGTTCAACACTCACATCTATTGGAAAAACCACAGCTTTGACTAGATGGCCCTTTGTTGGCAAAGTAATGTCTCTGCTTTCGAATATGCTGTTTAGGTTGGTCATAAGTTTTCTTCCAAGGAGCAAGCATCTTTGAATTTCATGATTGCAGTCACCATCTTCACTGATTTTGAAGCCCCCAAAAATAAAGTCTGTCACTGTCTCCACTGTTTCCCCATCTATTTGCCATGAAGTAAAGGGACCAGATGCCATGATGTTAGTTTTTCTGAATGTTGAGTTTTAACCCAACTTTTTCACTCTCCTCTTTAATTTCATCAAGAGGCTCTTCTGTTCTTCTTCACTTTCTGCTATAAGGGTGGTGTCATCTGCATTTCTGAGGTTATTGAGATTCCTCCCGGCAATCTTGATTCCAGCTTATGCTTCATCCAGCCCAGTGTGTCTCTTGATGTACTCTGCATATAAGTTAAATAAGCAGGGTGGCAATATACAGCCTTGATGTACTTCTTTTCCTATTTGGAACCAGTCTGTTGTTCCATGTCCAGTTCTAACTGTTGCTTCCTGACCTGCATACAGATTTCTCAGGAGGCAGGTCAGGTGGTCTGGTATTCCTATCTTTTTAAGAATTTCCCACAGTTTGTTGTGGGTTCATTACTCCAATGAGAGAGAAATATGCTAGAATAAGTCAAAGGTGAAACATATGATGATCACCATAGACCCAGAAAATGGATGTACTTCTAATTAAAAAAAAAAAAAAACTTAACTCTAATAGAATGCCTCTGGCACATTATCCAAGCAAGTGTACATGTGTGTGCATGTGCAGAGTATGTTTTACAGATAAAGTGTGATCTACTATAATTCAGCACGTTAGTCTTGAAGAAATCAGTTAAGGGAGTTTCTAAAGTAATGAAAAAGTATACAGAGAAATGCAAGAACACTCATTGTAACACTGTTTATAATAGCAAAGCTTTGCAAACAGCTTGAATGTGGGCTAAATAAATGATGACACATCCCATCAGTAGGGTAGAATACATCCACTAAAGCCTGATGACAGCTATAGTTACTGCCAAGAAAAGATGCCCACAATATAGAAGTCAGTGGAAACAAATGCTATATAAGGATATGGAGAATATGAGCCCATTTTGGTGTAAGTATATACACAGAATTAAGGAATATTATTTTTTAGAATATTCCTTAGACGGTAAGAGCTGATTTTTTGAGAAAAAGATTCTGGTAGGTGCCTGGGATAGATACAGACCTTGATTGATAAGTGTGGGACTCCCTGGGTCAAAGGGGGAAATTTTCTTATTCTAAAACAGGGGGGAAAGGATAGACCTGGTGGTCCAGTGGTTAAGACTCTGCACTTCCACTTCAGAGAGCAGGGTTTCAATCCCTGGTTGAAGAACCAAGATCCCATGTGCCCCATGTGTGGCCAAAAAATAAGAAATAAAATGGGGGAGGGGAGATGAATGAAGTTAGGAGGAAAATGGCATGCCCTGTGATATGATCCTGCACAGGGACTTTCTGAAGGCACAATAAATTCTGTAAATAAATATATAAATAAATGATTCACAATTGTTCAATAGAATGGAAGTTTATATGAGTGAGGATGTGATAGTCTGCCACTAAGATACTATGTAACCTCAGAGAAACATTAGATAATAAGGAAGAAGCATGAAAGTGGGAGACAGTGTAACCAAATAACCCCCACAAAATGTACAGATATCAAAGGCAAGTCTTAAACCCATCTCAGCTCATGAAGCTGGAACTTGGATCAAGCCAACTAAACCTCAGGGATCAGGCCACAGCTGAAGTCCAATAGCAGGGATTTGCTATTGTTTATGTGTGCACGTGGATGTGTAAAGTGGTTTACATGTGTTTAATGCTATAGTGAAAGTGAAAGTTGCTCAGTCATGTCTGACTCTTTGCGACCCCAGGGAATTCTCCAGGCCAGAATACTGGAGTAGAGTGGGTAGCCTTTCCCTTCCCCAGGGGATCTACCCAACCCAGAGATCAAACCCAGGTCTCCCGCACTGCAGGAGGATTCTTTACCAGCTGAGCCACAAGGGAAGCCCAAAGAACCACTCTCAAGGGCAAAGAACAATGGCAACTTTACAAGGTGCTTCTAAGTGCAGAAACAAGCAAACTCAAGACAAATGTTGTTTCTTCAAAGCAAGACATGCATGCTATACCTTAAAATACTCTGCCATTGTTGGCTAACTGGCCTGAAGGAAAGTTAAAACCTTTCACCCATCAGACTACTCTTCCTCATTTATTTAAGAAATATTAACATAAGTGCATCAGGTGCTATGGTTGGCACTGCAAATATAAGTTTAAATAAAGTGTGAATATAATACAATTGTCTGCAGGTTTTCTTTGAGCACATTTTAAGCTCCTTTAGATTAGACATTCTGTCTTATTATAACCTTAAGTATTCTCTGAAACTTACAATGTATGTTGTCTCTTAAGGAATAAATAGTATTTAGTCTCTTATGGAATAAGATCACTGGTTAAGTACAGTAAAATTTAAATACTATAAGCACACTTTGAACTAAGTTTCATAAAGGACATGCATGTTCAGTGAATTTTTTCTGATGTTGACTAAATCAATAAGAAGTTTACAGAGAAACAACGGAAACAGTGACAGATTTTGGGGGGCTCCAAAATCACTGCAGATGGTGACCGCAGCCACAAAATTAAAAGACACTTGTTCCTTGAAAGAAAACTTATGACCAGCCTGGATAGCATATTCAAAGGCAGAGGCATTACTTTGCCAAAAAAGGTCAGTCTAGTTAAAGCTATGGTTTTTCCAGTAGTTATGTATGGATGTGAGAGTTGGATCATAAAGAAGGCTGAGCACCGAAGAATTGATGCTTTCGAACTGTGGTGTTGGAGAAGACTCTTGAGAGTCCCATGGACTACAAGGAGATCAAACCAATAAATGGTAAAGGAAATCAGTCCTGAATATTTATTGGAAGGACTGATGCTGAAGCTGAAGTTCCAATACTTTGGCCACCTGATATAAGGAGCCAACTCATTAGAAAAGACCTTGATGCTGGAAAAGATTAAAGGCAGGAGGAGAAGGGAATGACATAGGAGGAGATGGTTGGATGACATCACCGACTCAACGGACACGAGTTTGAGCAAGCTCTGGGAGATGGTGAAGAACAGGGAAGCCTGATGTGTTGCAGTCCACGGGGCCACAAAAAGTTGGACATGACTGAACAGCAAAAATCATCAAATCTTTAAACTGTTATTCAATCAGAATATGAAATACAAGTGACACTTGCAGGTATTGAAAGACCATGATTAACAATATTCTGCATTGCTTGTTAGTATCCTCCCCCATGTCCTCATGCTTTTGTATTTTAAACTCTAATTCATAATTTCTCAAAATACAGAATCAGAAAATTACAGATGGATTAAGATTTATAGAGTTCCAAGGAAATGCTCACTTTAAACAACAAAATTCTGTAAGGCAATTATCCTTCAATAAAATATAATAAATTTTTAAAAATTATTCAATAAATACTATCTGCTTTGTATCAAGGACTATTCTAGGTGCTGGAGACACAACAAAAAACCAAACTATATTCCTTCTTGGAATTTACATTCAAAACCTAGAAATTCTATGAGAACAGGCCTTAAACAGCATCGACAAATGGGGAGGAAATAGAACTAGAATCCACAAGGATATTTAAAATGTTCAGGTGCTCTTAAGTCTTGTCAACCATAAACAAACAAACAAAAAACCCATCAGAATGTTGTTGGAGAATTTAAGAGAGTAGTCTGTGAGGGCCCAGAGCAGGCTGCGCCAAAACGTGCCTCCACGGCAGACTGAGTATTTTGAATTAAAGTTATTTAAGAAATGGCCAAAGCAAGACGGACACTCTGATTCTCCCATCTGTCTTCCTAAAAGCAGGAAATAAATCTCTCACAAGAAAAATTCACCTCCATTCCCTGCATGTGGAGGTAGAAGGGCACCCTTATTGCTGGAGATGGGGAATTTGCTATCTTCTCCCCTCTCTCTACCCTGAGGGGTGAGAACAGCAACTTTCTTATATAATTTTAATATTAATTAATTTTAAATCAACTAATTAATTAATAATTAATACTACTAATTAATTAATTGGCTGTGCCAGATCTTTGTTGCAGCACATGGGATCTTCAGTCTTCACTGCGGCATGTGAGATCTTTAGTTGCAGGATGTAGGATTACGTCCCTGACCAGGGATAGACCTCCTGCATTGGAAACATGGAGTCTTAATCACCAGACCACCAGGGAAGTCCCCAGCTTTCCTGTAAAGGAGAAGGAAAAGCTCTTCACACACACACAGCTCACGGTGGAGCCAAGACTTAAAGCCAGACAATTTTGATGCCTGAGTCTATGCTCAGGTCCTGAGCTATGCAGCCCCCAACCCCACAATCTTTTCTTGCTGAAATTCTGTCTAGATAGTTTAGAAGGGCAGGGTCATGGTAGTATATAAGCAAATTAAGAAAACAGCTATCTCACAAGCTTGATTAGATAATGAATTCCCATCAAAATTAATGACTTTCATTTCATAGCCATGAGATCTTTACCAAGTTGGAAAAAAAGGAATATGTCTTGGTAATGAAATGCCTTTTTAGGGTTTCCTGGAGAACAAGATGAGAAAAAACTGTAAATACGATTGTCAGGGTAATATCTGGTATGAGCGTGTCTAAAGCCAATGCCCTTCTTTACTACCCTTAACTGCCTTCCCACAGTGTTTTAGGGAATTTAGGAAAATCTGTGTCCCTAAGATAATGGGAAAATAATCTGGATTTGCAAAAATCTTACCTTGCTCTATCCTTTCTCAGTCTTTAAAGATTCAGAAACTGGAAACTTACACCTTCCTAGAAGAGAAGATGTCTACCCTGTTTGTTTTATACTTTGAATTTTCATAAAATGAGTATTCACAGAGAGTTTGCCAAAGAGCATTTTTAAGACATCTTTAGAAAATTTTCCTGGCCTGCAAGCCTCCTGCAGATTAACTGTGTGGATGCGAGAAAAGATGTATGAAATCATGTCCCAGTGATGCTTTTCAAACTATGAATATCGGTGTCTATAAGATCCCCAGGTCTTACCAGATGGCAAGCTCATAAATTTACTTTTGTTATTCTGTACCTAAAACACATATTAAATATATTCACATCAAATTTTTTAAATCATTATAGATTATCATTCCCTCCATCTCCCTTTTCTCTCCATGCTAAATAAAACTGCTGAAGTAAAAGAAGGAAAAGGTGTATTTTACATATAACTACATGACAGACTCTACTGTCTACCTTTCTGCAAGAATGAGGAGGAGGCTTCATTAAGCTGAAGTTGCTGATGGTTGAACCAAACTTTCTGATAGTAGGGTAAAGAGGGACAACGACATAAATATATTGTTGAACTCAAAGTACTGCTGACAATCTGAGACTTCTCCAGCCAATGTAAAATAAACACTTACATATACATGTCTACCTATTATATGATTATATCAACTTCAGTAAAAACTTTTGGTATCAAATCGTTCTTATGTCAAATAAGATTTTATTCACTATTTTTTTCCTGATCATGAAACCAGTGTTCACTATAATAAAAACAGAAAATGAAGAGTAGTCAAGGGAACAAAAAGTAGTTGAACAAAGTGACAAATCTCATAATTCTATTCACCTGAAACAACCATTACTAAACCATGTGTACACTGAGAAATATTCTATTTATATGCACTGACATAAATATTCTCTTTTAACTCAACTAGAAAGAATAAAGTAACTTTCCTTTCATTATCAATTATCTAGCATTGTACATTTCTGTTAATCTATTTTTTTCAACAATAAAAGTAATACATATAGCACTTCCCTGAGTGATAAAGAGTCTGCCTGCCAGTGCAGGAGACATGGGATCAATTTCTGATCCAGAAGGATCCCACATGACATGGAGCAACTGAGCCCGTGCATCACAACTATTGAGCCTGTGCCCCAAAGCCTGTGTCCCACAGTGGGAGAGGTCGCCACAATGAGAAGGCCTCTCACAG
Organism: Ovis canadensis; assembly: GCF_042477335.2. Lineage (NCBI taxonomy): Eukaryota > Metazoa > Chordata > Mammalia > Artiodactyla > Bovidae > Ovis > Ovis canadensis. Next base: position 27,845,350 of record NC_091269.1, on the reverse strand, counting down.
CCAACCAGAGAGTAGCTCCCATTTGCTGCCATCATTTAAAGTTCACGCAGCAGTGGAGAACCAGCACAGCCAAAAACAAATGAATAACACATGTGGACAGATTAATAACATGTTTATTATTACACAGAGACAAGTAAAAGATCTCTCTCCCAAGGAGCAGCTACCGAACAGTTTTCTGGGCATCCTTTCAGAAATATCCACTGTATACAAATGAATGTATCTTACTCTACCTATTTTTAATTGTATGTAATTGGAATCAACTATACATACAGGAAGCAGCTTGCTTTTTTTTCACTTAATATCATATCCTACTTTGCCATACTAAAAAGATCAGCAGTCTAGCCTGTTTCCCACAATTTTTCAAATGGTATACTTATCTCAATTTTCAATGATAACACAGTTTTATACTCTATAGGTATATTATTACTTATATAACCAAGTCCCTGTTGATAGAAAAATTGTTTTCAATTTTATGCTATTTATAAACAATTTTTCAATAGATATCCTTTCCACACTTGTAGAAATATGTCTCTAGACTGTATTTCTTAAAGTGGAAATTCTGAGAGTAAAAGGATATACACGTTTAAAGTTTTGTATATACTGCTGACTGAGGCTTGCTTGGTTTTTTAAATTTTCATCAATTTATACTCCCACCAAGCAGATCCTACTCAACATTTTCCCCAGTGATGGGTAGTACCATTTTGTCTATGCCAATCTAATAAATAAAATATGATCTCTGCTTATTTTAATTTCCATTTCCTTATTTGTCATGTTGAAAATCTGTTATTATTTTATTCATTGTTCTATAAACTATCCATTGATATTAGTTGTCTGTTTTTCTGTTACATGATATTTTCTTATAGATTTATGAAAATTATATTACAGAAACTAAGCCTTTGTCTTTCATATAGACTGCATATTTTATAAAATTCCCACCTGTTTATTTTTAATGATATGATTTATCCTATAAGTTTTCATTCTTATGTAGTCAAATTTATCAGTCTCTTACTAATCACTAACAAAGATTAACAGTAACGTGTAGAGATGGTCAAGGCATTAAATGCAGTGACTACACGGCACTGTGGCTAGCTTTCTATTTACACCATCTGTCTCTCTCTTACTCAACCATAAGATTCATGACAGCAGAGAATATACGCTGCTCACAACTGTACCTCACTTCCCAGATGAGAATGTTTCCCATAGCAGGCATCCAATTAATCTCTGATGAATGAATGAAGCTTCTACTGAAACCCACACCCACTGTATTCCACGTTCCCCCAACAGGACACAGTCTCTGTTACCAAGGATGACCCCTCAGGATACTGTATAAGGAATTAAGAGGCAAGACACTTGGGAAAATATGCAAAAGGGAAAAGGAATATATACATATGTGTGTGTGTGTGTGTGTGTGTATGTATATATTCAGAAGATCCTTCTTAATTATATATATTTATATTTATATTTATATTTATATTTATATATATACACACATGCATAGGAGAAGGCAATGGCACCCCACTCCAGTACTCTTGCCTGGAAAATCCCATGGATGGAGGAGCCTGGTGGGCTGCAGTCCACGGGGTCGCTAAGAGTTGGACACGACTGAGCATCTTCACTTTCACTTTTCACTTTCTTGCATTGGAGAAGGAAATGGCAACCCACTCCAGTATTCTTGCCTGGAGAATCCCAGGGACAGAGGAGCCTAGTGGGCTGCCGTCTATGGGGTCGCACAGAGTCGGACACGACTGAAGTGATTTAGCAGCAGCATATACATGCACGCATATATAGCTTCAGAAAAGCTTCCTTAATTATACACACAGATCGACACACATATCCACACACAGGAGTAGCAGATTAACAAAAACCCTCTCAGGAATAGCAGTGTGAAAATGTTACAGTTAAGAGTGAGTGTGTGTGTGTCTGTGTGTGTACAAATAGAAAGTATATTGAGAATTTATGTCTCTTGTTGCATGAAAAAATCAATTTGAAAGCCACAAAGCATGCATTGCCTGAAATCATTGTACGCTATCTTAGTTACATATGTTGTTATCATGCTATTATTTTCCATTATGATGTGAGTTTTAGGGGGTTCTAGTTATGTCAGTTTTAAGTCCCTTAAATGGATTCAATGTAGCTCCCTTAAATCCTCCCTTAATCAAAAAGGATGCAAAGAATTAAGGAAATAAATGCACATATTTAAGAAATACATACTATATATATGCACATGTAATGTATAACATATATTACAAATAAGTATACATTTACTGAATATCAAATCTCTGATATAAAAAAATTCTAAACAGTCTGAAAGGACAGTGCTGGATTAAAGATAAAGATCTAGGTAGGACTGAGAGACTAGAGATAAAATGACTGAGGTCACAGGGGAACAGGAAGGGACAGACCAGCCATGGGGCTTGAGGATTTCAAGAATGTTCAAATATTCTTCTTATTCTAGAATAAGAAGTTGTATTTCAAGTATCAGAGAGTCAATGAAAATGCTGACTATGTGAGGGCTTCCTGGAGTCTGAAATAAATATCAGTGGAGAGAAGAGGAGGAACTTAGGAATTAACCAGAAACCTACAATACCAGGTTCTCAACATGATCTTGAGGTTTACATCTCAAATATCTACTGAACACCAGCGATGCACCAGACGTGTAGGCTACCAGTGTATGAGATGCGTGATGCTGTGTTCAGAGAATGAGTGAAATAATAGAATATAGCATTTCAACCTAGAGGGAACTACAAAGAAAACTTTGTTTCCTCCATCTTTGATAAAGAAACCAAAAGGAAGGTGTATCTGCAATAATCATGATGCTATGACCTTCTATCAGCTGATCTGGAACTTTCTTGCTATACTCAACAGTTACAAGTAAAGTTTATTTTCTTAGACACATTTAAAAGCAAAAACAACATAAATAAAGAAGTGGAAGAAGAGAGTATTACTATGAGAGAGAAGATGACAACAATAGTATCCAAAATAAGTGAGAGTATATGATAAGAATAATATGTTATGCTAAGCCTGTGACATAAATCACCATGTTAAAGCCATCCAACCACATTATGTCTGTAAAGAGCCAAGAGGAACACAGCATAAACTACTGCAATTTTTGCTGAATGTATGCCAAGAGCACCTAGGAGGTACAAATACAGATCTTCACAAGCTTAAAGGAGATCCCTGACAAGATGGAATGGTGAGAAAATGGGCTCATGTGGGACTAACTTCAGAATCAAAAAGGAAGTATTTAATATGCATCCCTATAGAGTCCCCTCACTCAAAAACTATACCCTAGATGACTCTCCTCTTTTAATCAAAGGTAAATCTACAGCTATGGCCATCTTTCATGCTCAGAAATAGATTTAAATATTAATACTAAACATCATTTACTTTAGTGCAATAATAAAACATGAAAAGCCTCAATTAAGAAGTAAGTTATAAAGCTGCTGTAACTGTTACATGATCACGTTGAATAGACAAACTCAGTTGCCTTGAAAAGCCAATCGTACTTCTTACCCAGCAACTCATACAGAGAATTCAGAATCGATTTCCAAGATTCCCCTGCTTCTCTCCCAGCAACATCAGCGAAGTGTGCAGCACTGCTATACACATGCAGCCTGTCTATACACTCGAGCACAAGGTTGATCATTCCCTGGAAAGGCAGAAAGATAACCATCAGAATGATTCTGCTCACAGGCCAAAAAAAGAAAAGAAAGAAATTGCTAAGTTGATTTTTTTTTAAGTATGGCTTAAAGTAAGTCTGTTAATCATAAAGAACATTGAGATCATTTATTCAAAGAACAGGAAGAAACACACTTGCATGTGAAATAAAATGTTCTTGAAATAATTCAAGTGGTTGTTAAATTCTGAGTGCTATTCTCAAATAGAAACAGAACAATATAAAATGTGTATTTCTTATTGTAATAAATTGCAAGGTTTAATAGTAGGTTGATTAACCACATCAAAAAAGCATTCTACTCTGAGTGAAGAGGTTCAGAGAGTGCCACCCCAAAATAAGCCACTTCAGCATAAGGAATATTGCGGCTGAAGGCCATTGAGAAAAATCAGACATGAATAATTCCTACCCTTCTCCACTTCACGAGGAAAGACAGGAGGATGTCTGAGACAATGCCAGTCTACTATCAGTCCAAAGCCTGTACAGAATAATCTACACATCAAACTAATCATTATTTATCCATTAGTTTCCACCTTATATTTACCTTCTGACAATTTGCTGCTCCCAGAAGCTCAAAATTCCTTTCCTTCATCTTATCACTTCTCTACAAATTAATTGTTGTGTTGTTTTTTTTTTTAATTAGCATGCTACATAAACCTGAGTTCTAACCACTTCTTGTGAGACAGGCTGGGACCTGGGACCCTTTGCCGCAATGCTTGCTTACACCTGGACACACCTCTTCTAGACAACAAAATACAAGGAAACTGTATGGGACTAAAAATAACTGCCTACATGCACAGACAGGACAAATTCTGGACAAAAGATATGAAGAGACCAAAAAACTCAACTGCCACTTTTGAAGAGCCTGAAGCAAAATCAAGGTGCTGCACATCTTCCCGACATGCAATATCCCTTAAGAGGTGGGCAAACCATCTAAGCCAACCCTCCCACCTGACTCCTGGACACAACGCTACCTCGCCCCATGTAAGGAATCAGGTTGTCCCCCTCCTTGATGGCGTGAGCAAGCAAAGGGATCTGCTGCTTGTTCTCCCTTTCCCTGTGCCACAGAAGGGACCCCAATAAAGCCTTGCCTGAATTCCTCGTTTGGCCTCTGATCAGTTTCTACTGATGGGAAGGCCAAGAACTCTGGTTGGTGATATTTGGAGTTACTCATCACTAAGTGCTGAGGAGCCTGGTAGGCTGCAGTCCATGGGGTCGCGAAGAGTCGGATACGACTAAGCGACTTGACTTTCACTTTTCACTTTCATGCATTGGAGAAGGAAATGGCAACCCACTCCAGCGTTCTTGCCTGGAGAATCCCAGGGACGGGGGAGCCTGGTGGGCTGCGGTCTATGGGATCGCACAGAGTTGGACACGACTGAAGCGACTTAGCAGCAGCAGCAGCATTACTAAGTACTTCCATGTACACACACAGTGCATACATTAGTAATTTTCTATTTGTTCTTCACTTGTACATCTATCTTTTGTTGGTACAACCTGCAGGGCCCCAACCAATGAAGTTGAACAGAAGAAAATGATTTTTTTCCTCCCCTCTATAAGCATAAGAGGAGATCCTTACTCTTAGGAGAGAAATAATCACAACCACCACCACCACCACCATCATCACTTTTTTATAGTAAACTATTGAAGATGTACTAAATACAGGAAAGCTCATGGAAAGATATTTAAGGCAAATCAAAAATTCATTCTAGAAACTTTGTAAGAAGTTATCTACATTTCAAATTATACTTTTATTATTATTTCTAGATCAAGATTGTCAAAATGAGGCAAAGCACATGAATGGAAAAGCTATAAGGAGTTGGCAAACTAACTTACTTCACACAAAGAATTTAAGAGGCAATATGGCCCTAAGAACACTTCTAGGTTCCCATCCAGAGTGTGTTATATGAGAAACTGAAAAAAAAAAAAACCACTAATCCAAATCAATATTTTAAATTTTCACATCTCAGTATTTCATTCTAGTTCTTCTAGATATAAAATAAGTGTGGTATGCCCAGCAGTTTGGCATGTACAAAAATAAATAATCCCAGGCAACTATTCCATGTTGCTATTATATGTTTATTTGACATTTCCTGTGCTTTCTTGCCATTATGGTCTCTAAGTGGTTTATTTCTTTTGTACACAGTGAAAAAAATTCTCAAAAATTAGTGATCAGTTTCAATGGCTTTTGACGGAAAATTAGGAAACAGTTTTAAAACTAGAAGAATATAGACCTAGGGACTATGGGAACTCAGTAATGTCCACTAATCTTTTTTTTTTTTCTTAGTTACTTTTACTCAGAAAAATGCACTAATCCACATAGTCCATTAGTACAGGGAAAACTGAGAAGACAGGGAACAGAGGCTGATCTGGCCTGATCTGCCAGCTCAACTCTGACACCCTCCCACTGAAATCCTTAAATACTAGTTCTAACATTAGCATTAGGACCATTAGATACATCACATGGTCCTTTTGTTCCTTGCCTATAAATTATGGCTTAGCAGTGGAACTTCCATAAAATATAATCATATATAGCATCTGAACACATACAAAAAAGAAAAAGAGGGATTGCTCTGTCTGAGCAGGGAGCATAGAGCTGGCCTCCCCAGGTGGCCCTCTCCCAGACAGCTTCCATCCCCAGTACAAAGCTCCAGTGAGTCCTGAGGCATTTCCGAGGAGCCCCAATGAACATGCTGAACAGTGTGAAAACCCCCATGCTTTCCAAAGTCTGTGTTCATTTAGACACGTTGAGAGTCTCTTTTCATATGATGACCATAAAGCAAACTATAGCACAACAATGACCAGAGTGAAGGCTGAGCAGGCAGTGAAATTAAAATGCCTTTTGCCAGAGGAGCGAAGAGGGGCATCTTTTAAAATTAATACTTATTGAGAGAGAAATAAAAGCCATTGCAGCATTCCTCCAAGGCCTGATCCTCTTCTTCCCTTGTACAGTAGCACATCTGTTCATATGTACCTCAATATGCAGATCGTCAAACAGATAGAGAAGGTCCCCACCAAGAATTGTTTCCCCAAGACGACGGCAGAAATGTGTGTTGGTAGAAACTCACCTCTTCCTGGAAGAGATTCTGCCTATTCTTCAGAGCTCGTAATCTGTTCTGCTTATCTTCATGCTCTAAATGCTCATCTGGTGGGTGGAAGTAGCCAATAAGGTCCTGCAGACTCAGACTTACAGACTCTATAGGTAAGTCCACTGTGGAAGCCTTCACCTTTTTGCTGAGAGCATCAAGGCCCCTAAAATAAATAACAAATATTTCTCCATATCAGTGAACCACAATTTTATTACTTTTTAATCTGTAGATGATTGAAGCTTTACTTTCTCTCCCTATATGCCTGTAAAAGGAACAGTAAGAAAGGCCTTGTACTCTGCTTAGTTACTGTCATGTCTGATTCTTTTGAGACCCCATGGACTGTAGCCTGCCAGGCTCCTCTGTCCATGGAATTCTTCACCAAGAATACTGGAATGGGTTGTCATGTCCACCTCCATGGTATCTTTCCAACCCAGGAATCAAACCCAGGTCTCCCACATTGCAGGTGGATTCTTTACCATCTGAGCTACCAGGAAAGCCCTAGAAAGGCCCTAGTTTTTCTCAAACAAAAATAATGAATATTTTTAAATTAGAAATGTTATATTCTATCAAGTATATACAATGCTATGTTAAAGGCACCAGTATCAAGAAAAACTCATCCAGAAGAAAATCTAAAGGATCTGGAGAACTGAGACCTACAAAACCATAGTCTAAATAATCAGAAACCAGTCGATTTTCATTTTAAAGCACAACATACTTTAAGTATTGAGATGCAATTTCCCAGGTTTCTAATTCTGAAATTTACTTATTTTTGGCATAGGTACTATTTACTGTTATCCCATCACTAATACTCACTGTCATCCTGCCTAATTTCTGCCAATTTAAAATTTATCCCCACAATAAAAAATTAGAAAAGTCACTCAATCAGAAAACAAAATATTAACATGCTTTTCCATTGTCTGAAAGAGATGTATTTTAAAAGTAGGATAAGAAACAGCATCAAGTTGTATTTTCTAGACTTTGAAAAAAATATGACTGCAATTTAAATGTGATAATTTGCTGTGCTTTGAGACGCTGAATTTAAAACTCATAGCTGTGTATCTTAAAAGAATTTTAAACAATAGTGTTTGTAAATAAAGAGTATTTCAAAATAAAATGCTTAGTAAAACAATACCCAACAGGTAGCATAAAGAATGGGAGAGTGTCTATACTATAGTTGATATAGCAATATTCGTATTGGTCATGACAAAACTTGATACCTAAAAATATTACACTTCCTTCCCTGCCCTCTGCATTAGCAAAACTGTAAGACAATATTTTATTTCAAGGAAATATGTCTTTTGAGTTATCTGACTGTACTGCAATTTATATTTAAAAAAAAAATTGTTGGTTGGTCACTAAGTCATGTCTGACTCCTAGTGACCTCACAGACTATAGTACGCCTGGCTCCTCTGTCCTCCACTATCTCCCAAAGTGAAAGTGTTAGTCACTAAGTCATGTCCAGTTGTTTGCAATCCCATGGACTATAGCCTACAAGGCTCCTCTGACCATAGGAGGCTATAGGCAAGAATATACTGTGGTGGGTAGCCATTTCCGTCTCCATGGGATCTTCTGACCCAGGATTTCGACCTGGGTCTCCTACATTGGCAGGCAGATTCTTGACCCTCTAAGCCACCCAGAATTACCACTATCTTCCATGGTTTGCTCAAATTCATGTCCATTTAGTCAGTGATGGTATATAACCATCTTATCCTCTGCCTCCCCTTTTTCCTTTTTGCCTTCAATTTTTCAATCATTAGGGTCTTTGCCAATGATTCAGCTCTTCACATTAGGCAGCCTAAGTATTAAAGCTTCAGCTTTACCTTCAATACTTCCAATAAATATTTAGGGTTGATTTCTTTTTGCAATGACTGGTTTGATCTCCTAGGAGTAAAAGGGACTCTCAAGAGTCTTCTCCAGCATCACAGTTTGAAAGCATCAATTCTTTGGCACTCATCCTTCACAATCCAACTCTCACATCCTTACATGACTACTGCAAAAACCATAGCTATGACTATATGGACATTTGTGGGCAAAGTGATGCCTCTGTCCAAGTTTATCATTGCTTTCCTTCCAAGAAGCAAATGTCACAGCTACAGTCACCGTCCACTGTGATTTTGGAGCCCCCCAAAATAAAATATGTCACCACTGTAACTTTTTCCCCTTCTATTTTCCATGAAGTCATGGGACCAGATGTCTGATCTTAAGTTTTTTGAATGCTGAGTTTCAAGCCAGCTTTTTCACTCTCCTCTTTCACCCTCATCAAGGGGCTCTTTGTCCCTCTTCACTTTCTGCCATTAAAGTGGTATCATCTGCATATCTGAGGTTGTTGCTATTTCTCCCATCAGTCTTGAGTCCTGCTTGTGATTCATCCAGTCCAGCATTTCGCATGATGTACTCTGCATATAAATTAAATAAGCAAGGTAACAACATACAGCTTTGTTGTACTGTTTTCTCAGTTTTGAACCAGTCAGTAGTTCATGTCCACTTCTAACTGTTGTATCTTGACCCATATATAGGTTTCTCAGAAGACAGGAAAGGTGGGGTCTGATACTCATATCTTTAAGAATTTTCCAGTTTTTTGTGATTTACACAGTCAAAGGCTTTAACGACGTCAATGAAGCCGAAGTAGATGTTTTTCTGGAATTCCCTTGCTTTCTCAGTGATACAACAAATGTTGGCAATTTGATCTCTGGTTCCTCTGCCTATTTGAAACTCAGTTTGTACATCTGGAAGTTCTCAGTTCACGTACTGCTAAAGACTTGCTTGAAGGATTTTGAGTATAATCTAGCTAACATGTGAAATGAATGCAATCGTATGGTAGTTTGAACATTTGGCATTACTTTTCTTTGGGAATGGAATTAAAAGTGACCTTTTCCAATCCTGTGGCCACTGCTGTTTTCCAAATTTGCTGACATGTTGAATGCAGCACTTTAATAGCATCATCCTTTAGGATTTTAAATAGCTCATCTAGAATTTCATCACCTGCACTAGCTTTGGTAGTAGCAATGCTTCCTAAGGCCCACTTGACTTCACAATCCAGGATGTCTGGCTCTAATTGAGTGACCACACCAGCGTGGTTTTCTGGGTCATTAAGATCTTTGTATAGTTCTTCTGTATATTTTTTCCAATTCTTCTTAACCTCTTCTGCTTCTGTTAGCTCCTTACCATTATTGTCCTTTATTGTGCCCATCCTTGCATGAAATATTCCCTTGATAGTCTTTCCCATTGTATTGTTTTCCTGTTTCTTTGTTCTGTTCACTTAAGAAGGACTTCTTATCTCTTCTTGCTATCCTCTGGAACTCTGCATTAAAATGGGTATATCTTTCCTTTTCTTACTTCTCTTTTGCTTCTCTTCATTGCTCAGCTATTTGTGAAGCCTCCTCAGACAACCACTTTGCCTTCTTGGGTTTCTTTTTCCTTGAGATGATTTTGGTCACTGCCTCCTGTACAAGGTTAAGAACCCCTGTTCACAGTTCTTCAGACACTCTGTCTACCAGATCTAATCCCTTGAGTCTGTCCATCACCTCCACTGTATAATCATGAGGGATTTGATTTAGGTCATACCTGAATGGCCCAGTAGTTTTCCCTACTTTTCTTCAATTTAACCCTGAATTTTGTAATAAGGAGCATCTTTGTAACCAAAGATGGAGAAGCTCTATACAGTCAGTAAAAACAAGATCTGGAACTGACTATGATTCAGATCATGAGCTTAAAAAAAGAAAAAAGAAAAGAAAAAAATGTTTCAAATTAAAAATTTGAACTTATGATGCTCAAAAACATAATTTTAAATATATCGTTATTTACTCTAAATATTACTAATAATTTTGGAATATTTGACTTAAACCTTGTAAACAGATGAAATAGTTAAACTGCATGACTATCCTAAAGTTTCTATCTGAACTTCCAAATCAGATACATCAATGAAATTCATCTATTACCTTGTCTTGTTATCTCTGTAAGTTCTTTCTACACTAAAAAAAGCAACAGAAATGACTTGGCAGGAGAAAATTTTTTCTTCCTTTTTAAAATGAACACTTATATACAATGAAATATTGCTGTTTTAAACATTTTAACCCACCAATTCTAGCTGAATGATAAATATAACAAAGTCAAATTTAAATCTCATCTACAAATGTAAATAAAATTCAAAAATAACTCAAATATAATATCTACATTTTCAAACTTAAAGGGAAATAATAGTAAATGTCAGTTTTTAGATTATTAGGTTGAATATATCTGCTACAAAAAATGTAATCATTTAATTGCTTTCTAGGAGAAACTTGTCAGAAAATGCTGTCCAAGACTCTTAAAATTGTTTATCATGCATAGTTTTGGAACTTCTATCCAATATAAGGACGTTTTTCATCTTAATTTATCAAGGACAAAGGAATGAAAAAACAACAACAACAACAACAACTAGGGGAAACCAAAGGTGGTAGAATCACATTATGTCAAAACAAAAATCAAAGTTTATGAATTCTGTCCCTACATTTCATAACTTGAAGATTAAACCATATTACAAACAGATTTATCCCTTGTCCCATTTACTTCAAGAATACATTTACTAATATATACCTACGGGGAATTAATACACTTAAAAAAAAATAGTCCAGAAGAATAAAATACATTCCCCTATCAGTTCAGTTCAGTCGCTCAGTCGTGTCCGACTCTTTGCAACCCCATGAATCGCAGCACGCCAGGCCTTCCTGTCCATCACCGACTCCAGGAGTTCACTCAGATTCGTGTCCATTGAGTCCGTGATGCCATCCAGCCATCTCATCCTCTGTCATCCCCTTCTTCTCATAGAAACAAATGCAAACACCCACCCTCACACACACTCCACGACCACTACCTTAACCTTGGTGACAGAGACCAGAATGATCACAGAAAATAAACTACATTAGAAAAACACAAATGTATAAACACAAAATAGATTTGACTTTCACTCTATGAAATAAAAAAGGTCTGAGTTTACATATTTTAAATAAGGCTTTTAATAGTATATGAATCTATATTAATAAAATGAATATCTAAAAAATTACCTTGAAAAATATCTGAATATTGTACAGATATTGAGGATTTTTAGTGATTTTATAAATGTGATAGAAGGATCAAATTATGTTACTTAACATACCCTTTACAATTTCTATAATCATGTAAAATTTTTCAGTTTCTAAGGGATATTAAAGAAGCCATATTAAATTATATCAGGCTACATTAAAGCTATATAAATTCAGGAATTCAAATAATTCAGTAATATTAACAAGCACATAAATAAATCTCTATATATAGATATACATATATAGACATGATGAACAATATAACCAGCAGGTAAGTATTCCAGAAAGAAGAGGGAAAAAACCTAAATTAAATTTTAATTTTTTTAAAAAAATGAATACACAACTAAGGTTAGGTCATGTATGGATGTGAGAGCTGGACTGTGAAGAAGGCTGAGCACCGAAGAATTGATGCTTTTGAACTGTGGTGTTGGAGAAGACTCCTGAGAGTCCCTTGGACTGCAAGGAGATCCAACCGGTCCATTCTGAAGGAGATCAGCCCTGGGATTTCTTTGGAAGGAATGATGCTAAAGCTGAAACTCCAGTACTTTGGCCACCTCGTGCGAAGAGTTGACTCATTGGAAAAGACTCTGATGCTGGGAGGGATTGGGGGCAGAAGGAAAAGGGGACGACCCAGGATGAGATGGCTGGATGGCATCACTGATTCAATGGACGCGAGTCTGAGTGAACTCCGGGAGTTGGTGATGGACAGGGAGGCCTGGCGTGCTGCGATTTATGGGGGTCGCAAAAAGTCGGACACAACTGAGCAACTTTACTGAACTGAACTGAAGTGTAAAAAAAAGGGAAACAGACTCATTATGTTCATCCATGGCACCCGTTACATGATCACAGTAGAGAGAGAGATTTCAAAGGAGATGCTGGGTAACTCAGGAAAAGACAGTAGCTTAGTGATAGGCTTGAGGTGAGAAATCAAGAAGAGAATAAATATAAATACAGAAGTAGAAAAGATTAGACTACATTTGCCAGAGGAAACATGGAATCTCATCCTGAAGTAAGAATTACATGTGTCAACTTGTGAATTACTTTTGGACAAGATAAAGTGAACAGGGACAGCATTTACTCTCTTCTGAAACAATTCCTCCCTCCCTCCACCCCCCAAAAAATACCAGACAAAATATTTGGGGAAGAACACATTTCAAGACACTGAACATCAAGATACAAAGGATAGATAGGGTAACAACCAAGGTGAGCTGTACAATTGTTCCAGTTTGCCTTAGAAGAATTTCTAAGCTATGATGTAGGTAGGTAAGGGAACCCAAGTGAGGCACAGAAGACTCACTGAGTTGAGGAGACATTGCTGAGAGTCGGGAATACCTAGGGTGCTAGAGTTTGCAGGACACAGAGAGGAGATAGCTTTACAAGAGTGGACTCTAGAGGACTAAAGAGGATCCCTTTCAAACACTCAGCAGACTACTGATCAACATGTACACATGAGAAAACTGCCTTCAGCAGGGAACAGACCCCCCCGAAATGATTAGAGGGGACAGTAGTCAACCCTTACACAGGTTCTGAAGTCAACCTCCTTCCATCAGCCAGACTAGAAGTCCTCATAACTCATGGGGCACCAAGTTGAGGATACAGATAGGCTTGCTTCAGTAGCAGAGACTAACTAGCCCTAGATTCAACCCTGCTCTGCTCCCACCCCCAAAACTCAAAAAGCACATTCCAGAAGAATCAAAGTTGACTGAGTAACTTAACTGGCTCCCAGAAAAATCTCAAAAACATTGACAGGAAGACAAAAATATACAGTATCCAACAAATTTACAATGTCTGACAACTAAACAAAAATGACCAGATATATGAAGCATAAAAGATAATCATAAGTAAAAAGAAAAATCAACAAACCAAAAAAACTCAGCTGACAATATTATACCCAGGGGGGAAAAAAATCACTTAAAATGAAGGTAAAATAAGAACATTTCAGAAATAAGTACAGTGGCCAAAAGTGCTCATCTCCAACTGACCTGCACCATAAGAAATGTAAAAAGAAGAACTTTGAGACTAAAGATAAACTACCGAAAGGAAATGCAAATCCTCAATAAAATAATGAAGACAAAAACAACTGAAATGGTAACTCTGGGCACAAAATGTTTAGTGTTTTTTGTGTATTTAAATCTCTTTAAAAAATATAACCTTAAATGAAAATTATAAAAATGTATTTTGGGGTTTATAATATCAATCAAAGCCAAATGTATGACAAAAACATAACAAAGACTGGGAGAGAAGTACTCTATTGAAATGTTCTTACATTATTCATAGAGATGAAATAACTTGAAATTACAAGTTAATGACATATGCTAAAAATCTTAAGCAACCATGAAAATGACAAAAAATTATAACTAACAAGCCAACAAAAACAAGATTAAGATAGAATTGCAGAAAATATTCAAACAACACAAAAGAAGGCAGGAAAAGAAGGAAAAGGGACAAAGACCACATAGGACAAATACAAAAGGAATAATAAGATGGCAGGCAAAACTATGTATCAATAATCATATAAATATAAATGGACTAAATTTTACAGGTAAAAGGAAGTGATTGTCAAAGTGGATAATAATTCAAGACCTAACTACATACTGCATAAAAGAAATGCCCTTTAAAGATGCAAATTAGTTAAAAGTTCTTTAAAAAATATACGCTAACACCAAGAAAAGCAAGAAAGCAGGAGTTCCATATTAACATCATACGAATTTGATGTCATAGCAAATATCAGGGATTTTAAAAAGGTAATTTCATAATAAAGGTGCCAGTTTATTATATTCTAAATTTTTATGAATCTAACAACAGAGCTTCAAAATACATGAAGAAAAAGAACTTCTAGGAAGAAGTAGAAAGATCCAGTTATAGTCCAAAATTTCAATACCCTTCTCTCAATAATGAATAGAACATAGACTAAAAATCAGTAGGGAAACAGACAATCTTAACAACATTATCAGCCAACTAGATCAAATGGACCTTGTTAGTACTCTACGCAATCAAAGGAAAATGGGCACATGGAACATTTATTTCCCAGTACACACAGAATACTTAGCAAGACTGAACATTTCCTCAGAAAGCAACTAACAACAAACATTATGAAAATGTCTGAAAGGACTTGTGACTGAGTTGATTTGTATGATCTTGGTTATAAAGCTAACAAAAGAGGGATCCATTCTTAGACTGAGTTATAACACTCTTCCTGGTTCAGTGACAGTGAGGGATATAATTTTTTCAGGTTGAACTGGAGTAGTCATGCCTGCCTCTGCATCAACCTATGCACACCCTCCACTGTACCTAAACCATCACTAGATTACTTAGGATAGACACTACAATGTAAATACTATGTAAATAGCTCCCAGCATGCAGCAAATTCAAGTTTTGCTTTTTGGAACTTCCTGGGCCATAAGTCACATCTGGATAAATTTAAAAGCACTCAGTCTTTTAAGCATGTTTTCTGACCTCAAAGATATTAAATTAGAAATCAGTAACAGAAGGATCTTTGGAAAATCCCAAATATGTGGAAGAGGAGGGCATGGCAACCCACTTCAGTATTCTTGCCTGGAGAATCCCCATGGAAAGAGGAGGCTGGCAGGCTACAGTCCATGGGGTCGCAAAGAGTTGGACATGACTGAGCAACTAAGCACAACACAAATATTTGAATACTAAACAACCTATTGGTCAAAGAAGCAATTAAAAGAAAACACAGCACAACAAAAAGTGACAGGGGACACTAAGGACAGATATTTTAGCACTAAAGGACATAGGAAAGGTCTCAAATTAATGATATCAGCCTTCATCTTCTGAAAGCAAAAAAAGAAGAGACATTAAACCGAAGGGAAGCAGAAAAAAGAAAGATTACAGATCAGACTGGGAATCAGATAATCTTTTTAACTGATTATCCCTCCCCCAGTTCCAGGATCTCCCTCAGATATCAAAATTTATGCTCAAGTCACTTATATAATAATGGTATAGTATGGGTTTCCTGGTGGCTCAGAAGATAAGAATCCACCTGCATTGGGAAGGCCCAGGTTCAATCCCTGCATTCCTTCCCCTAGAGAAGGAAATGGCTACCCGCTTCAGTATTCTTGACTGGAGATTCCAATGGACAGAGGAGTCTAGTGGGCTACAGTCCATGGGGTCACAAAGAGTTGGGTATGACTAAGCAACTGAGCATGTGTGCTCATGCGTGCACACACATATAATTATAACTAAAAAATATTGAGTATAGTCCCCTCAACTCTCCAGTAGGTCCGACTTGTTTATTTTAAATACAGTAGTGTGTTTTTGTTAATCCCAAACTCCTAATTAATTGCTCCTCTCCTCTTTCACTTTTGGTAGTCGTGAGTTTGTTTCTATGTCTATGGATCTATTTCTGTTTGGATATTAAGTATACTTGTATCTTAAAAAAAAAAGATCCCACATACAAGTGAAATTTCACTTTCATACAACCTACTAATATTCTTCTGTATACTTTAAATCATTTCTAGATTACCTACATAATACTATGTAAATAGTTATAAATACAATATAATATTATGCAAATAGTTGCCACCATGCTTCAAATTCAAGTTTTGCTTTTTTGAAACACTCTGGAATTTTTTCCTAATATTTTTGGTCCATGGTTGGTTGAATCTATAGATGCAAAATCCTTGGATATAGAGAACTATCTCAAGTTAAATATGGGTTATATAACTAACCTATTTTATCAAGAGAAGTCTAACGAATGAATTTCATTCAAATAACCCAAATAAAAATTGAATTTTATTATGCAGCAGCAAATACCTAGTAAGTACTTTTACCACAGAAACCAAATTTCACACGTTTGGTTCCCTAATCAATTAAGCAAGAATTAAGATTCTAAAATTAATCTTCCAAATCACAGGTTCTTTAAAAAAAAAAATATGAGTACTCTTGAGCAAAGAGCGAATGTGTGAAAGTCAATCACATCCAAGATGAATTTTCGTATCTTGATCAACATAGAAAACATCACTTAAGGCATAGCATCACAACACTGAGTCTAAACACTGATACAGTATCTTTCTGACCAAATATACTTTAAAACAAATAATTTTTTTCTGTTATTAAGCTAGCTCTTTCTTGCCAAATGCAATCTCAACAGTGCCTCTGAAAACACCACACAAGTCACACTGTAATAAAAACTTCTATAGTTGAAGAAATCAGTACTGATGGACAGACTACAAAGAAAATAGGCTATTTTAAAGATTTATGGTTATTTTCCTCAATAGAACTGATTGGGCAGTATTAAAGAAGAACTATGGAAAGGACAAGATGGAAAACGTCTAAGTTGAATTGATCCTAAATAAGTTACAATTTCACAGTTAAAATGCTGTTATAAAAAATAAGAATCTGATGATGCCTACTTCAGCAAGCATTACTCCATCTGAAAAGGGTTAAGATTTATGTGAGACAGAGAACTGAGATAAATACTAGGGATATGATGAAGCTGAAAGCCGTGCACATGCTTTGATTTCATGAAAGTATGCACAGAAATGCACACACAGTGCAATGGTTTATAAAAGAAGCAGAGAATAATTAACATTCATATAATCTTAGGTGGTAAAGGTCTTTTATATGCTGTAAAACCAAGACATGATTTATTGAGCAAACCATGATGGAAAAAGCACTTTAAGATCTTTTCCAAACCAAAAAAATGGGGAAATATTTAAAATGTATATAGGAAATTAATATCTCTAACATAGAAAAAGCTCATAATGGCCTAATATAATATAAATATTATCAAATAATAGGGCAAATCACAAAGAAAACATAAATGAAGAAACTTGGCCAAAAATTATGAGATATACTCATTGGTTTTTTAGTGCAAATTGTTAAAACACTAAATATCATTATAAATAAATATGTGGAGAAGGAAACGGCAACCCACTCCAGTATTCTTGCCTGGGAAATCCCATGGGCAGAGGAGCCTGGTGGGCTGCAGTCCATGGGGTCTTCAAGAGTTGGACATGACTGAGTGACTAAACAAATAAATATGTATATACTATAAATATATACAGGCATGCATGCCTGTTCAGTTGCTTCAGTCATGTCTGACTGTGCGATCCTATGGACTATAGCCCTCCAGGCTCATCTGTTCATGGGGATTCTCCACGGAAAAACTGGAATGACTTGCCGTTTCCTCCACCAGGGATCCTTCTGATCCAGGGAACGAACCTGTATCTCTTATGTTTCCTGCATCAGCAGGCGGGTTCTTTACCACCTGTGCCACTTGGGAAGAGCATATACACATATATATCAGTTTTGCCCATCTTTAAATTGGCAAGTGTAAAAAGAGATATAATACCTATCACCAATCAGAGTATTTAGTGGTATAAGGTTCCCAGAAAACACTCTGGACACAAATTAGACTTAGTTTTGTAGATATGCAATTGTTTCCATTATTACATGGGAAAACTTACTTATTACAAGAATCACTTAAAAAAATAAGTTCAAAATTCACAAAGTATCTAGGCAGTACCACCCTCAGTGTGAAAATGCTAGCACAAGGGTATGTTATAGAATAATTCTCACATACAGCTAACAATTATAAGTTACCTATAAAATTCCTAAAACCACAGTCATTTCTTAAAAAATCATTTAAAGGAAATATACTCAACACTCTATAAGAATCTATAAGGGAACAGAATTCGAAAAAGCACAGATATATGAATATGTATAACTAAGTCACTTGGCTATATACCTGACACTAACACATTGCAAATCAACTATATTCCAATTTAAAAAAGAAAAACACAAAATCATTTAACTAGCATTTCCTAATGTGTTCGGCAGAACTGCCAAACTGTATGAGATTTACCAACATAATATGTTTTAGAATTGTTTATTTGTAATCTGAAATTGAAATAAAATATCAAGCAACCACAACAAAGAAGGAAAATGTACCTAATAAATCTATTAAAAAGGAAGACTGTGCTCCGGATGACACGTGCTGTCCGTGATTCTTCATGCTGAGATCTGGATAAATTTAGGCCATCATCCATGTGTCCTTCATGATGCATAATAGCCTGCACGAAAACAAAAATAGCTCCATTACTCCCAACATCCTTTTTTCAACTGGGTGTTAATAAGGTATGCACTCAAAAAGGTGAGCCATGACAATACACAGAGTCTAAAGACAGGTGAAACAGGCTGTACGCAGTCATGGTCAGGTAAAGTGATACGCACAGGTTCCTGTACAAATTCATCCTTCAATATATTTATTCAGCTGTTGCTTTCAACATGAATCAGTTGTTGTTTAAAGCACAAATCAATAAATGTATTGATTTGAAAACCAAATATTAGAGTGCTTTCACATATCTATATTCAATAATTCATCCACAGTCTAAACAAACTCTGAACAAAGAAGCAAAGGGAAACATTACATGGGATACCAGTTATACAGTAATTCTGAACATAGCAGGGTTAATTTATAAGCACTGAACAATGCTTCTAAGGTATCTCAGTTCTTTTTAAAAATGTATTTTATTGTATTATTTCTTTTATTAGGCTTTATATTTCTGAATATACAACATAAAGAGATAATTGAACAGCTGAATGAATTTTAAAAAGTGCAACAACTCTGTAACACCCAATCAAGAAAGAGAATGTTATGGCACCTTAAAACCGCCCCTAGTGCTCACTTCCTGTCCCTGTTCTTCAAGGTATTTCCCATCTTCAGGACTTTCAACAGCAAAGATGTCTTGTGTACTGTATGTAAACAGAACCATTTGTGCCTAACTCCCTTCAGTCAACACCAACAGCAAGATGTCTTCAGAACATTTAACCAGATAAACTGAACAAAAATTAGCAACTAGAACTAATATCACAAACTATCTAAAAAGCAATATAGAGAGGATTTTCCCTATACCAAAATCAATGAGACAGAGATACAAAGTCTTTTTTTTTCTATTCAAAGTGTTTTTTTCTTTTTGCCACTCCACAGAACACCTAGGATCTTAGACTAAACCAAACTGGGTTTAGTCTATGAATATAAGGATTCTTAAGTATTGTGATGTCTTCTACCAGAGATTGTATCTTTGCCCCCTACAGTGAAAACTGTGAGTCTTAACCACTGGACCATCAGGGAAGTCCCGAAGTCAATCACAAACCTTAAATGCATTTACTGACAAAGAAAAAAATGACCAAATGAAGCAATATATTACTCATTTTAAGACTCTAAAAAAACAAAAACAAAATTGAAAAGAGGAATTAATTAAGATAAAAAGAGAATTCAATGAACCAGAAAGAAAATGATATAGTAGGTAAGGATGAATAAACCCCAAATGTTTATTTTTTGAGAAGATAAATGAAAGAGATTAACCTCTCACAAAGCAGGCCAAAGATAAAATTGAAAGAAAGAAATAAATACAGGAAATAAGATATAAGATACAAAAGACATTAAAAGTATAAAATATAATAAATCAATGCCGTATGAGACTTAATGCCCCCCTCCGATTTTTTTTTTTTAAGAACATAACTGACTAGCCCAGAGGACATGGATAACTTTCTAGAAAATTTTAAAAATCATCAAAAGAAATCTCTTTAATGTAGAAAATTTGATGATATCAACTTATTTAACAGAGATTGGAAAGGAAATTTAAGATCCAATATTTAAAAGATCATAGGACTAGACAATTTCACAAGTGAGCTCTGATGGACCTTCAAAGATAACATACTCTTTTAACAGTAGACTAGTAAGTGAACAATGATTGCTGCCTGTCTTTACACAGTCTGTCACCTATGAATGGTCTATATTTTCCAATGGTTGAAAAAAGACAAAGGAAAGAATACTTTATAAACTTTGAAAATTGTATGAATTTCAAATTTCAATATCCATAAACAAAGAAAAATTAATGCATAAATTTATCAAGTGAATATATGTGGCAATTCTAGGTAAGTTCTAAAATAAAATAAAAGTAGAAACCAATAAGATTTAAGAATAATAATAAACTTGGCCAAACTGGGTTTAATCTATGAATATAAGGATTCTTAAATATTGTGATGTCTATTAACTTATCTATCAACAAAGTAAAAAACACTAAAACATGATTTTTATCTCCGTTCAACTGATAAAATTTAGCAATCATATCCAATTTTATTAAAGTCAGAAAAATGAAATAGCAGAATATTATTTAAGTATATAAACTAGTTTAATTGTCTACAGGATGCAAGAAGGCATAACTTCAGTGAAAGAGGAGTGAAAATTCACAATCAGAAGTCATACTGAGATGAACAACCAGAATATATGAAATGACAGCAAGTTGAGATAAACGTGACTTGGGTGTGATAACCAAAAACACAAAAACACTAAAATGTCAACCCTTTCATGGTTCACAGCCTTGTTGTGGCGAAGGGGCTATGTAACTCAATGAAGCTATGAGCCACACCCCGTGCAGGGACACCCAAAAGTGATGGATCGAAGTGGAGAGTTCTGCCAAAACATGGTCTACTGGAGGAGGAAATGGTAACCCACTTCAGTATTCTGTCCAGAGGAGCCTGGCAGGCCATACAGTTCATGGGGTCGAAAAAAGTCAAACAGGACTGAGCAACTAAACAACAACAAAGCAACATCTAAAACTGCTCACCATACAAAAAAAGGAGAGTTTATCAGGGTGGGACTGGACCTCTAGCATGCAAATAACATAGCAAGTGGCTGAGAGAGTAGCTACTTGTTTTGGCCTTGGATTCGTGTTTTTTACTCATTAAGAATGACTGCCATCGAGGAAACCAGAATTGAAAGAGACACATGTACCCCAATGTTCATCGCAGCACTGTTTATAATAGCCAGGACATGGAAACAACCTAGATGTCCATCAGCAGATGAATGGATAAGAAAGCTGTGGTACACATACACAATGGAGTATTACTCAGCCGTTAAAAAGAATTCATTTGAATCAGTTCTGATGAGATGGATGAAACTGGAGCCGATTATACAGAGTGAAGTAAGCCAGAAAGAAAAACACCAATACAGTATACTAACACATATATATGGAATTTAGGAAGATGGCAATGACGACCCTGTATGCAAGACAGCAAAAAAGACACAGATGTGTATAATGGACTTTTGGACTCAGAGGGAGAGGGAGAGGGTGGGATGATTTGGGAGAATGACATTCTAACATGTATACTATCATGTGAATTGAATCGCCAGTCTATGTCTGACGCAGGATGCAGCATGCTTGGGGCTGGTGCATGGGGATGACCCAGAAAGATGTTATGGGGAGGGAGGTGGGAGGGGGGTTCATGTTTGGGAATGCATGTAAGAATTAAAGATTTTAAAATTTAAAAAATAAAAAACTAAAAAATAAATAAATAAATAAATAAATAAATAAAAAAGAATGACTGCCATACACAGTGTTTTTGTACATTCTTACCTTACGTTGTATGGATCCCATTCTCACCGATTTCACATCCACAGACTGGTAAGTGAGCCACAAGCCTGTACTGATATGCTGTATATAACAGACCGAGTCTCCATATTTTATTTCAGAGGTTCCCATGCCATCAACTTCTTTTCTCACTCCTACATCCAATTTTTCCTAAGAGAGGGAAAAAAGAGATAAGCAAAGGCTTTAAAAAATACTGGTTTAATATCAAAAGAACTTTGCCTTGTTGTAAATCACGTTCCCTGAAAAATATAGCCCTCTGAAATAATAATGGTCAAATGTTCTACTGTAGCAGTTCAACCTCTACTGGAAGCTGAGTAGGAGATTGCAAAGATGAATAACATACTCCTGAATTATTCATACGCGTAGAAAATTATTTCAGCCATAACACAAAATTTTATATTGCTTCATGGCGAACTCCAAACTAGGGACCTTAAAATCAATAATTTAGGTTTCATATTCTTTCCAGATTATTATTTTTATGATTGATGACAAAGAGTATAGGTTGGACGGACAGAAAATCCAATCTTGAGCCTAATCTCTGCCACTTAGTACCTCTGAGGCCTTAGGATAAGTTAATTAAACCTTTTAAGCCTCTGTTTTCTCATCTGTAAATAAAGTTAACAAGAGAACCTCCCCCATAGTATCAGAAAAAACGAGATAATGAATGCAACACTTTCAGCACAGTATCTGGGATAAAATAAACACTTTAATAAACTTTTATGATTTTGACCATGAATCTGTTATTTATAATGGTAATGATAAATTTTGTTTTAATGAAGGTGTCAGGAATAATGATGATTTCTTTTAAACACTAATCAAGGATATAATTCAGTTTTAATATAGTTTTTGGACTACAGAGCTCCCTATGCTAGGAAGAAACAATCAATCCTATGATACCAACTAAATATTTCCTTTCAATCCTTATTTGTTCTAATGCTTCTTCCTTCAATTTTCCCTTCCATGTTTCATTCTGGTCTTCGAAAACTCATTATATCTTGAAGTTCTGTATGATTCTTAAAATAACAGGAAAAAAATCTAATATTCTTTCGGTTACAATATCTTTTTTCTGGTTTCTTATTGTTCTTGTTCTAATTTTCTTGTTAAATTTAAGTTTTGTCTATCTCTTTGGCTGTCTGAGCATTGTTTGAAATCAGTACTAGTTATATAAATGTTTCTGAAAATTAGGTTGGAATCAATTTTATGTCTGTTAAACCACCAAAAGGAACAATTCAAGTGAAACAGAAATTTTGATTTCTTACGGCATTATTGCTGCTGCTGCTGCTGCTGCTGCTAAGTTGCTTCAGTCATGTCCGACTCTGTGTGACCCCATATACGGCAGCCCACCAGGCTCCCCCGTCCCTGGGATTCTCCAGGCAAGAACACTGGAGGGGGTTTATTACACCACACTAATAATTAACAACTCCAAAATAATTATGGACACTCTGTCAACAATTGAAAATTAAAACTTAAATGAGTTTAGATTCTTAATGCAAAAAGGCTCAAGGTCATATAAGAAAGTGAATGCAATTTTAAGTTAAGTTGATTTAACCATTATGCAAATAACCTGAAACACTATGCTAAGAATATGCAATAAAACAGATAATAAACCACTCCAATTTCATTCTATCAAACCAGATAAACTACAAGTCTACTTAAACCAATCCTCTAAATAGAAAACTTAAATTCTAGGGAAAATATTTAACAATGCAATTATCTCCTCAAAATAAAACAAGGAGCTTCTAACATGCTTTTTGTTTTTCCTTTATCCCAGGAAATTGGCTTCTAGTCTATTTATAGGCTTGCGGATTGGGCTTTGAAAAACTGCAGCTACTAAGTGCAAAGGTATGCTGTGCTTGCTTTTTACTGAAGTGCTTCACATCACTCTCTGGATTAGAACTTTTAATTTCAGAACTTCATGATGACCATGTTTTTGTAATTATTCTGATTCCCAAGTCAAGTAAGAACTGCTAAAGTGACATTAGAGGGGGGAAAAAAAAAACCACACACCTGATTATTTGCTGTTTAAAAGAACAAAAGCCAGTCATGTCCTTTCCTTCTTTTACTTCCTATCATTTTCTGTAGTTCAAGTTTAGGAGACATTCAGGTAAAAATAATCTGGATGATCTGACCCATCACCATGTTAAGAACATGACAGCTGATAAAAGCATCTAATAGAAAACTAGTCTGTCTTACCAGAAATAAAGTGTCCAAGTTAGGTGAGAAGTCAGATTCCCAAAACCCTGTATTAGCTAACCTATATCTAAATTAGTGATCTTTAGTTTTAGCGTTACTTTGATATATTACATAAATCATCTATATTTAGTTTTGTTTTTAGTTATTCTGGCTTTGGGAAATGATTGTGGTTTAGTTAGGCTAATCACCCCATAGACAACAGTTAGAAAATTGGAAAAAAAAATATTTTTTAGAATCTGTTGTTAGGCATTTCAGAGAGACCAAAAGCAGAAAGTGAACAGCAGACTTCTCTATAAAGACAAGTGATCTGTAAGATGTAGCCTTTGCCTAGGGGCTTGCCCTGTCCAATCTGCTTGGAGCTCAAGCAGAAGAAAAGCTGCTGCCTTATTTGATACTTAAGGTATCAAAGGACACAATTTTGGGCTCACAAGCAGACAAAAAAATTAGACGAGCTAAATCCTGGATGAGAAAAGTAGCCACAAAATCTGTTTATGCAATCTGCCAATTCTTGTTAACCATTATACTATGCACACCCAGGGGAGGCCTAGTAAATAGCAGCAGCTAGACTCCAAAATAACTGAGCACAAACTGTACGAGCAACAGCCCACTGCCAAAAAAAGAAGAAACTGGAGCTTCAGTTCAGCAAGATTCACTGCCTAAAAACTCTTCAGAAAAATAAAATAAAATAACCCCAATCCCAGCATTCAAATAATCCTACTCATGAATGCTTGGAAAATCTAATTTCCAAATGAATATTCATATGGTTCCAGAAGTTTAAAAGATCAGCCTGAAAAATAAAAAGTGATGTTTTGGCATTGGGTATGTCAATCTCACTCATGACCAAGTCACAACTATGTCTGAACAACTGTTCTCCTTAAATTATATATACTGGACATAATATTGGAAATTAGACTCATTAGGAGATTTAAGCTAGTCCTAATAGCATTATGTTTTAATTATATGGACCAGGTAGTCAAAGAGATTCTTTTTTTTTTTTTAATCTGTTATTTTTTTTTTAGTTTTTTATTTTTTAAATTTTAAAATCTTTAATTCTTACATGCGTTCCCAATCATGAACCCCCCTCCCACTTCCCTCCCCACAACATCTCTCTGGGTCATCCCCATGCACCAGCCCCAAGCATGCTGCACCCTGTGTCAGACATAGACTGGCGATTCAATTCTTACATGATAGTATACATGTTAGTATGCCATTCTCAAAGAGATTCTTCTAGCATTAACTGAAATTTTCCTTAAATGTCCCCAAATTATTCTGTCAAGTGGCTGAGAGAAAGAAGACAAGGCCTACATCCTTAGATGATGGAGTATTTTGGTACAAGCCAGTTCTCCTTAAGACAAATAGTGGCTAAAGTTATGAGAGTTAAAAGGTCAAAACTTAATTTATTTGCTTCTATATAGGGGCACATTTTGGCAAAGAATAGCTGGTCACTGTGAAATATGAGTCTAATAATACTACAGGTTAAGAGAAATTGCTGAGATGGACAGGCCAGGTCAAGCTTAGCCCATCCAGGGCACAAATGCAAAAAAAACACACAGCTGACCTTAGTCCTGATGTTCAGAAGCTTCATGAGGAAAAATTCCAGCAGGTGGGTTTGTAGAGAGAAGGGCTTAAAACTTTTCCTGTATTGGGAGATGTAAGCAGCTTGTAGAAGGCCCCTCTATTGTCTTCACTAACCTTAAACCAGGTACCCCCATGCTCTACTCATTTTTGGCCCTAGCTCACCTTTCAAATCTTTTCATCACACAATAGTTTGCAACTTATTGGTTCTTTCCCTAAATCAAAGAAGCAGAAATGAATAAGTAATTAACAGATGACCAGATCACTTCCCTAACTTCCCCTTTGGAAATCTCACAAATAAATTGTGTGAACAAGAAAAAGAAAGTGAAGGCGCTCAGTCATGTCCAACTCTTTGCAACCCCATGGACTATAGCCTACCAGGCTCTTCCATCCATGGGATTTTCCAGGCAAGAATACTGGAGTGGGGTGCCATTTCCTTCTCCAGGAATCTCACAAATAAACTGTGTCAACAAGCCAGTATCTAAAGAAAGATCACGAGAAGCCGATGAGCCTGCACACTGTTGGGGATGGCCAAGACTCTGACTCCCTATCTCAATGATTCACTAGATTACTTCCTGGTCTCCCTTTAAAAGCTTTCACTGCCATGCAGAATCTTCAGAGGTGATTTTGGGGGTTGCTGAGTCCACCATAACCCTAGACGGCTAGTTATTCTGATTCAAGACAACCTTCCTTTCTATCAATGTTTGTGGCTATTGATTTTGTGAGCAAAGAGCAGCACACCTGATTCAATAACAGAGGGTCTTTGAGGAGCTTCCATGGGGACAGTGAAACAAGGACACAGCCTTAGGAGAAGCCCTCTAAAATCTTGTACTATATTTTCCCTCCCCTGGAGTGTGGGCAGAACCAATGAACATGATGGGGTATCACTTCTGCGGTTAGATTGTGTTACACCACGAAGGGGAAAAGACCCAGCAGATGTAGTCAGGGTCTCTATTTAGGTGACCTGGAGCAAATAAAATGGGAGGCTTCCCAGGGTGAGTCATACTTAATCTGGTGTGGTATTTTTTTTTTTAATTTTAATTTTTACTTTATTTTACAATACTGTATTGGTTTTGCCATACATTGACATGAATCTACCACGGGTGTACATGCGTTCCCAAACATGAACCCCCCTCCCACCTCCCTCCCCATAACATCTCTCTGGGTCATCCCCGTGCACCAGCCCCAAGCATGCTGTCTCCTGCATCAGACATAGACTGGCGATTTGTTTCTTACATGATAGTGTACATGTTTCAATGCCATTCTCCCAAATCATCCCACCTTCTCCTTCCTCTGAGTCCAAGAGTCCGCTCTACACATCTGTGTCTCTTTTGCTGTCCTGCATACAGGGTCATCATTGCCATCTTTCTAAATCCCATATATATGTGTTAGTATACTGTATTGGTGTTTTTCTTTCTGGCTTACTTCACTCTGTATAATCGGCTCCAGTTTCATCCATCTCATCAGAACTGATTCAAATAAATTCCTTTTAATGGCTGAGTAATACTCCATTGTGTATATGTACCACAGCTTTCTTATCCATTCATCTGCTGATGGACATCTAGGTTGTTTCCATGTCCTGGCTATTATAAACAGTGCTGCGGTGCAGTCTTTAAAAGAGGATTTAGGCTTTCCTTAAGCACAGAGACTACAGTGAGTCCCATCGATTCCATTCTGCTTACAATCTTCCTCTTCAGGACATTTGCACTAATAGACCCCTCGGCCAGCTTTCCAATCTCAGAAAGCAAGTTCATATAAAACATCCCTTCATATATATGTCTCTCATTCTGGCACTATCTCTCTGGTTAAACTCTGACTGATATACCTCATCTTTTTTTTTCATTTTTGTTGTTGTTGTTGTCTTTTCTCACTTCATTTTTAAGGGCATTGTTTTCTTTCTAATTTTACAAGCAAAATCTGTTCATTGCAGACACCTACAAATACCTAAAGGTATCAAAAATCAAAGATCACCTATAGTCCTCATCTCTTCCAGACATAACCATCATTAACATCTTGTTGCATTTCTTTCCAGCATCTCCATTTTTAAACTTGAAGTATAATTGGCCTACATGATGTTAGCTCCAGGTATACAACACAGTGATTCAATCATAATGCTATACATTACAGAATCATTACTATGATGTCTAATTACCATGTGTCATCTAAGAAAGTACAATATTATTAATTATATTCCCCAAGCTGAACATTTCATTCCTATGACTTATTGATTTCTAACTGGAAGTTTGTACCTTTTAGTCTCTCTCCCTTCTGGCAACCAATAGTGTTTCTTCTCTGTATCTATGTGTCTGTTTTGTTATGCTTGTTCATTGGTTTGTGTTTTAAATTCTGCATACATATATATATATATATATATATATATATGTGAAATTATGCAGTGTTTGTCTTTCTCTGACTCAGCAGCATACCCTCTGTGTCCATCCATACTGTTGTAAATGGCGAGATTTCTTTTTTCGGATGAGTAACATTTCATCATATATATTTGTATGTATACCATATCTTCTTTATCCATTCACCTATCAATGGGCACTAACCAATCTTAGTTAATGTAAACAATGTTGCAATGAACACAAAAATGCATATATCCTTTCAAATTAGTGAAACACCTCATCTTAACCACAGATGGTTTCACCAAGCTCACTGTCAGGCTTAATGCTATTTAAAGTTACCATAAAAACTAAAACAGAATTTCTCTTATCTTCTGTAAAACCATAGTGGGCATTACTTTCTACTATACTATCAAAACCCTTTGAGAAACACCACTTGAATGCAAGAGTTTATTCTGAATTTAATCCTGATTAAAAGCAAAAATCCATCTGCATTGATAAACATCATATAACTATTTTGATAACAAAAAAGCCCAAGTTATCCATTTTGATTTTAATTTTTAGATATTTAATCAATCACTAAGCAACCATAATATGCAGGTGATCACAGAAGAGCAACATTTCTTTTTATCTGCTATTCATTACTATTAAATCACAAGTTTTATCATTAAAGGGGGCTTTAGATTTACTATTAATAATACTTAGGTTCAGAGTCTAGATCTGCCACTTAACTAACCTAAGCCTAAATATAGTCATCTACATAATGAAGATTAAAAACAGTATCTAAGCTTCATTGAACTAGGATTAAATATGGAGAAGTCAATGGCCACCCACTCCAGTACTCTTGCCTGGAGAATTCCATGGACGGAGGAGCCTGGTGGGCTGCAGTCCATGGGGTTGCTAAGAGTTGGGCACGACTGAGCAACTTCACTTTCACTTTCATGCACTGGAGAAGGAAATGGCAACCCACTCCAGTGTTCTTGCCTAGAGAATCCCAGGACAGAGGAGCCCAGTGGGCTGCTATCTATGGGGTCGCACAGAGTCAGACATGACTGAAGCAACTTAGCAGCACCAGCAGCAGCAGAATTAAATAAGAAAACACATAAAAGGACTTAGCACATTACTTGGCACATTGTAAACTGTTAGCTTGACTCTTATTTTTATTGTGTGGGTCTATACATTTAAAAACATATTAAACATTTTTTTGAGCCAAGAATAAAAATGTCAAATAAAAACATGCTAAAACTATGTCCTAAAAATATTTTGTTCTATTTTTACAATTTGCTCCATAATCCTGTAATCTCATTGGAAGTCTTATTTGAGGTTGGTATTCCATCATTTCAATAGCCAAAGGTTTCTATTCATGGTTCATGAGAGGAAAAAGACTGGATAAAATCACCCACAGAGGAACATTTTAGTGGCATTTTAAGCTTAAAAAAAAAAAATTACATCTTGGGGGTAGTGTAATACATGGGTAATTGTCAACCTACCTTATGATTAAAACTGACATTTCAATACCCTAATGTAATGGTTTAAAATTCTAGGAGGAGAGAAAGTGAAGAAAAGGTCTATGAAAACCTGCATTAATCAAATGGAATTTTTCATGATATAAAATGCTTTCTTTTAAAAAAAAGACCAAGGATTTCACAATATATTTGTGCATCAAAACATCACATTGTAAATCTTATTTTCACACATTAGTAAATGTCAGTTATATCTCCCTAAAGCTGAGGGGAAAAGAGGACAACATCGGTGACCTAAAGCTGAGGGGGAAAAGGGAACAAAATCGGTGATGTTATAAATTGTCTTTCGCTTTATTGTGTTTATTCTGAATACATCCAATCATCAACAATTGTTGATTATTCTGCAAATCCTGGCTATGAGAATGGCTAGTGAGTATTCTCATTAGTACAAAGATATCCCAATGACAGTTTAAAAAATCGCTCCTTATATTAACTGGTAGAACAGGTTTTTAAAGCTGTTCTCAAAATTTTAAGTAAGAATGATCTTGAAGTGAAGTGAAGTGAAAGTCGCTCAGTCATGTCCAACTCTTTGGGACCCCACAAATGATACAGTCCATGGAATTCTCCAGGCCAGTATAGTGGAGTGGGTAGCCCTTCCCTTCTCCAGGAGATGTTCCCAACCTAGGGATCGAACCCAGGTCTCCCACATTACAAGTGGATTCTTTTACAAGTCCAAGAATACTGGAGTGGGTAGCCTACCCCTTCTCCAGGAGATGTTCCTGACCCAGGAATTGAACTGGGGTCTCCTGCATCACAGGTGGATTATTTACCAACTGAGCTATGAGGGAAACCCAGAATGATCTTAATGTTTTCTTAAAATATATGTATTTTAAGAAATATATATATGTTATATATAAATATAAATGTTTTTATATATTTTAAATATATATTTATTTTCTATATTTAAATATATATATTTTAAAACATACATATATATGTTTTAAGAATATACTTTCAAAGCAGTTTCACACAATCATAGGTAAGGGAATGCTAATGTAAAATAAGGGTCCTTAAGGGGTGATTTTCACTTCAGAATTTCTAAAACCATACCCTTGATTCTAAGATAAAAGTTGGCATTTTCAACTGTTCTAAAAAAGGTCTAATTTTTCACCAGGAATAAAAATTTGGCTTACAACACAGTAATTATGTCAACCAATAGTCATTTATGAATTGTATACTCAAAGTACACCAAGAACCAAAGAAATATCTTACACACATATCTTTGCCTTCCAGAAATATAAGTACTCATTATTTTCACTGGATATAGTATAGCAAACATATGTAAAAATATAGCAAGCATTTTCAGCTTGTCAGTGGCATTAAGGGAAAACAAGAATGAGATACATCTTTAAGAAAACATGACGATTTATTCAAAGGCCAGGGACCATGACCAAGTATGATGCTTAACAAAAGGATGAAAGAAATTGTTTACCTGTATCATCTTCTCTAAAATGTTAACAGTATAAAAACAGTATTTTATTTTAAAAACATGTCATCTATAATTATGAACTGTATTTTTACTCTATTTTAGTTAGTTCTAAGTTCAATGCTTTTTTATTATGTAATTGCACCTTTCATCATGAATAATTTTTAATTTTAAGAATTAGCCCTATTAGTAGAAAGATATGTATATAGTTGTTAACGACTGAAATACATACACTCAATAGCTGTTTCTGAGTGAAGGATAGTACACAATTTTAATTTACCCCTCCCATATTTTTGCATTATTTCTTTTTAAAATCTTCTATAATGATTACACATTATATATAATAGAACAAAGTAATTTTAGAAATAATAGAGTTACTGTCTTTACTTCATAGAAAACACTTTATTACCTTATATGTCAATGATTTTAAAATAAAAATTCTGTGATTTTAAAAATAAGATTTCCCCAAAAAATTAAAAATAGAGTTTCCATGTGCTCAACTGCTTCAGATATAACTGATTCTTTGAGACCCTATGGACTATAGCCTGCCAGGCTACTCTGTCCATGGGATTCTCCGGGCAGGAATACTGGAGTGGGTTGCTGTGCCCTCCTCTAAGGGATCTTCCCAACCCAGGAATCAAACCTGCCTCTCCTGCATTGCAGATGGATTCTTTACTGCTGAGCCACCAGAGAAGCCTCCAGAGTCACCATACCATCCAGCAATCCCACTTCTGCGTATTTATCCAGAAAAACTCTAATTCAAAAAGATACAGGGACTCTTATTTTCATAGCAGCACTATGAAAATTGTGCTATTGAGTTCACAATAGCCAAGATATGGGAACAACCCAAATGTCCCTCAATAGTTGAATAGATAAAAAAGATGTACACACACACACACATACACAATGGAATACTACTCAGCCATAAAAACAATGAATGCCATTTGAAACAACATGGATGGCCCTAGAGATTATCAGACTAATAGAAGTAAGTCAGAAAGAGAAAGTAAAATGCCATATGATATTACTTACATGTGGAATCTAAAATATGATACAAATGAACTTATTTATGGGACAGAAACAGACTCATAGACATAGAGACAAACTTGTGGTTGCCAAGGGGGAGGGGATAGGGGAGGGATGAATTGGTAGTTTGGGATTAGCAAGTGCAAACTATTATACATAGGATGGACAAACAATAAAGTCCTACTGTGTAGCACAAGGAACTGTATTCTATAAATCATAATGGAAAAGAATATGAAAAATAATGTATATGACATGTACAACTGAATCATTTTCCCATACAGCATAAAACAACATAACACTAAGTCAACTATACTTCAATAAAATAAATTAAAATGTTTTCCTTGATTTCACCTCTGTTTTCATGACTCTCAACCATGTTATACACAAATTAATAGTGTATTATTAGCAACCTGTGTATTAGAGTGGTTCAATGAATGTGAGCTCCATATAGGAGACCAGTTTTAGAGAAATCAAACAGTTCATTGGGTTTCCCATGTGGTTCTAGGGGTAAAGAACCCACATGCCAGTGCAGGATACTTAAGAGACCTCAGTGTGATCCCTGGCTTGGGAAGATCCCCTGGAGGAGGGCTTGGAAACTAACTCCAGTATTCTTGCCTGGAGAATCCTATGGACAGAGGAGCCTCACAGGCTACAGTTCTAGGGCTGCAGAGAGTCAAACATGACTGAAGCAACTTAGCGTGCACATATGCATGCAAACGGTTCATTAAAAGGCAATACTGAAATTCCAGTTTTCTGTGCTTTCAATGTCAGCTATTACAGTATAAAATCACCAAAAGCCAGAAACAGAACCTCTGAGCAGAGACCACGGAAGAATCTGGTCAGTAAAACTTCTTCATATGTAAACTATAACACTGAGAGCACAAAAGCAGAGATATTTCTGGGGAAATGTTTCAAAAGCTATTGCCTTGTGCGAGAACTGTTTCGAGATTTTAAAAATATTCATAGCTTTTGAGTCAGTATTTCTGCTTCGAGGTCACCCCATGAAGAAAGAAATTTAAAATGTGCACAAAGCATATGTCCAAGTATGTCAGCGCAATGGTAAAATTTTTTAACTTATTTTTTTGTTACAAAGGAAAAATGGCTATCATAACAGGCAAAACAGAGATTTTCTTGAAAGCTAAATAAAAATGTTCCCCTTGCACTCATATTCTCATATATCTTCCATTTTGATCTGTTTTTTAGGTTTATTTTTTATATTTTATTAAAGTATAGTTGATTTACAATGTTGTGTTAATTCCCACTGTATAGCAAAATGATTCAGTTGCATATATATGCACCTTTTTCTCAAATTCTTTTCCATTATGGTTTATCACAAGATATTAAGTATAGTTCCCTGTTGTACAATAAGACCTTGTTTATCCATTCTCTACATAATAGTTTACATTTGCTAATCTCAACCTCCCAATCCTTTCTTCTCTCTCCTGCCTACTCCATTTTGATCTTTCTAAAGCAGCCAAATTAAAAGATTAGTGCAGATTTTTCACATCTAACATATAATCATATACAAACACACACACTCAGGTCTTTTTCTTCAGTTACAAAAAAAAAGTAAGATTTTAAAATTGCTTTATAATTTGCTTTTTTTTACTCAACATTATTATGATGGATATCTTTCCAAGTCAATATATTCTCATAGTTAATGTGACTAAGTTACCAACTCTATTAATATCTGTTAGACATTTGAGTCTTTACTACATTTTTTTTTTGCCATGGCAAGGAATGATAAAGGTAATATGCACAGTTTTATTTCTCTAAGAAAACCCCTCTCATTTAAAATGCACTTATATAGAACGTTGCTAGATCAATGGAGGCATGTATGCAAGACATTTTGAAATGTAAATATACGTGTCTGTTTTGTATTTGCATTTCCATTGGAATAACCCAGCCCCTGTTTTGCTCAGTTCAGTTCAGTTCAGTCCCTCAGTCACATCCAACTCTTTGCAACCCCATGGACTGCAGCCCACCAGGTCTCCATGTCCATCACCAACTCCTGGAGTTTACCCAAACTCATGTCCATTGAGTTGGTGATGCCATCCAACCATCTTATCCTCTGTTGTCCCCTTCTTCTCCCACCTTCAATCTTTCCAAGCATCAGGGTCTTTCAAATGAGTCAGCTCTTCGCATGAGGTGGCCAAAGTATTGGAGTTGCAGCTTCAACATCATTCCTTCCAATGAACACCCAGGACTGATTTCCTTTAGGATGGACTGGTTGGATCTCCATGCAGTCTAAGGGACTCTCAAGAGTCTTCTCCAACACCACAGCTCAAAAGCATCAGTTCTTCAGTGCTCAGCTTTCTTCATAGTTCAAATCTCACATCCATACATGACCACTGGAAAAACCATAGCTTTGACTTCTAGACGGACCTTTGTTGACAAAGTAATGCCTCTGCTTTTTAATATGCGGTCTAGGTTGGTCATAACTTTCCTGCCAAGGAGTAAGCGTCTTTTAATTTCATGGCTGCAGTCACCATCTGCAGTGATTCTGGAGCCTAAAAAAGCTAGAGGCATCCATTTACCTCCTGGAGAAGTAGGACTGTTATAGCAGAAAGAATGAAAAGAGACAGATTGTGGAGGTATTCAGCTTTCTATAGTAAAATAATATTTCTGAAGACTTTAGGAATGTGATTGTTACAGAAATAATGAAAAGAGAAAGATGAATGTCAGATTTCTCCAGCAATAACAGGAACTGAGGAGACCACAATCAGACAATAGTGTCAGGCAGCTGGCTGGGAGCCTGTAGAGCGGGTAGGAGGGTGCTTCACTACATGAGGTCCTGGGGAGCTCTGACAGCCTTGAGGGTGAATGAGTGACGAGCCAGTCCAGGGTTCCAGACCTGGAGATCAGGCCTGGTTACTGAAACCCACCCTGGGCAGTGGTTTGGAGCAGAGATAACCTCATGTTTACCAGCTCTTCTATACACCCAGCTAAGTGATTATCCATAGAAGGTAGGCAAGTGACTCATCTCTCCTGACTTTAGTTTTTCCATCTGTAAAATGGGGATTCTGTTTCCTAGTGAGATCACTTACGGAAAATACTCAGCTCAAACTGTAGACTTACCAAGAATCAATGAATGGTAGCAACTGTCATCTTTAAAAGGTGAAGGATTTAGGGGAAGAAGGGGTCCCTGCTTCCCGGTGCCCATAACAAGATTTAGGAAGGCATGGACTATCAGCATCTTCCCTACCCCCAGTTGAGATCAAGTGAACCCTCATACATTCTGGGTGAATAAATGTCCATTTCCCTTCTTTTACAGACTTCCCTTTCTTCCACTACCTTAGTTCAGTAAATTTTATTACAGTTGAAGGTTTGGCTTTTTACTCAGAAATATCTTCTTTGTTACTTGATTTTGAAACTTTTAGAAAATATTATTTGACTTATCACTGTTTTAGTAGAAGCAATCAGAGCACCTTTTACTTTTCCTCTTTCGCCTCCAGTTTTTGTTAGATATATATTTACCTTTTTAAATGCCATGCCTTGAAAAAATTTCTAATGTTATTTCAATGTGATATGCCTGTTCATATTTTTCCCCTTCTCTGAGATTTTATTTCAGAAGCTATATTTTGCTGGGATGTCATGCATTTCTTTGCACTTTTCCAATTTTCTGCCATCTTTTTTTCTTGAAATGGGCTTTCACCATCAGATAACTGATCGTCTTTGGCAGGTGAATTTTTTGTCTTTCTGGACTGAGGGATTATCAGTGGACAAACTAGTAAATTCCCACCTCTGCGGTTAAAGTCTTGAGGAAGACGCCCACTGGCACGAAGTCTCTTTACGATGTGATCAACTGCACTTTCCAACTATAGAAACAAGGAGCAACTAACTGCCCACCTGAAGTCCAGCCAAGTACTCCCCGCTTCAGAGCTCCCCCATGGGTCCCTATAACAACTACAAATGCTGATCCTGTCTCAGATTATCCACTGGAACTGACCAGCCTTGTCTGTTTCCACCAGAATGAATAGGGACCTACACAGGCTGTCGTTCCTGGAAAACTTGGGAGAACTCATCAAATCGGAAGCATCTTCCACCATTCTATCTTCCAAAGCAAGAGACCTGAGAGCATGGCATTAGGGATGTAAACTCAGATACTATCTTTTCAGAGTTACTTCTGGTCTTGTTCAAACATACCTTTATCTGTACCTTGGGCATATGTATCTCTGGGACAAAGCTAACCAGTAATTCAATACCATTTCTGACACAATGCCCAAATTTCACAATAATCATTAAATTAAGGACAGAA
This sequence comes from Ovis canadensis, assembly GCF_042477335.2. Lineage (NCBI taxonomy): Eukaryota > Metazoa > Chordata > Mammalia > Artiodactyla > Bovidae > Ovis > Ovis canadensis. The sequence continues at coordinate 27,808,779 of NC_091269.1, read as the reverse complement.
ATATACAATTATCTTAAAAAGGCACACAACAGACACTTGGCATGTGTCAAATGAACAAGTGATTTTCAGAGACACTTATTCCTGAGACACTTGACTATTCAGGACATGTGCTGTTTTGCTGAGGCATGGTTAGCAGGTGAGCTGGGAATCTCTTATCTGGTACTGCAGCTTCCTAGGTGGCGCTAGTGGTAAAGAACCCATCTGCCAATGCAGGAGATGTAAGAGATCCAGATAAGAGACACAGGTTTGATCCCTGGGTTGAGAAGATCCCTTGAAGCAGGAAATGGCAATCCACTCCATTATTCTTGCCTAGAGATTTCCATGGACAAAGGAGCCTGGTGGAGTACAGTCTCTGAGGCCACAAAAAGTCAGACACGACTCAGCTACAGTCTATAGGCCCACAAAGAGTCAGACATGACTCAGCTCACACACACACACACATATCAGGTACTGAGAGAGTCTAACTGTGCACCAGCATTTCAACCTGACTTTGATGTACACTTATTTTGTCTATTCTACTCAACATCTACTTCAGAGGAATTCTCAAGAAAGATCTAAGGACATTCTTAGATGTTTTAATGCAGGAGACCCGGGTTTGATCCCTGGGTTGGGAAGATCGCCTGGAGAAGGAAATGGCAACCCACTCCAGCACTCTTGCCTGGACAATCCCATGGATGGAGAAGCCTGGTGGGCTACAGTCCATGGGGTCGCAAAGAATCGGATACAACCGAGCTACTTCACTCACGCACTTACGCAGGATGCAGCGACGTAAGAAGAAAGGTCTGTATGTAAGAGCACGTGTAAGCGAGCCTGTGAGGAACAGCTTCTGCTGATGCGCCCCTCACACTGCTATGCAACAGCAGCAAGAGGTATGTGCTTACTGCACTGTCGATGTCTAAGAAAACTAAAAGGAGCCGGATGGATATGCTACATGAAAATAACCAAAGAACGATAAACCAAGTGAAACACCTGGGCAGGTTTCAGTGGTTTAGGAAATGGGTTTGACTGAAGAGGAATGAATAGAAGAGAAAAAGGGAATTTAGAAATTTGTGTAAAACATGTATCATTTTTCTTTGTATTTCTAACACCAAAGGAAATGCAGTGGGAAATCCAAAATTATATCTCTGTCTTACCTTGGAAGATCGGAACGTAAATGCAGTTGATTTGACATCAGCTTTTTCTTTGTCCATGAGTAGAAGGCTTTTGTCTTCCATGAGACTCAAGTATTTTCCCGTTGTGACATGGCGTAGTCGAAAAGGTTGTCCCCACCTTATGTGGCTTCCACTCCACCTAACAAGAAATGTTAAGACTTGATCCAATAGCAAACACAATGACAGGAGAAACAACAATTAAAATGTATGCGTCAGACAATGAACAAGGAGGTTTTACATATACTGTCTTCTTGAGTGTTTCCAAAAACCTTATGATGGTGGTATATTTTTATTTCACAAATAACAAAATGGTTATTTGCAATGGTTATAGGTAATCTTCAATGTCATGTAGATAATAATAAGTAGAAGCAAAATTTATCTCAAGGTCTTCTGACATCAAATATAATACTATCCACACCAAACACTACTAAGATTACTAAAACTTGTGTTCTGAGTTAATTTCTAATCACCAGTCACAAATAAAGACATTATGAGATTAAAATGACACCTTAGACTTATAACACTCATAAACTAGGATTGACTGGTTTTTTCTTGGATTTGAACAGATTTGAAGGCAAGTGGTATTAGAGTCAATGCCTAATTATGTTAACTGGAATTCATATATACAAACTGAATTAGATATTTATCTGAAAAAAGGAACCCCATTCTATGCTTTAAATTTTAATAATATGGAGCAATGATGTTAATAAAAACCAAGGAACAAAAGAAACAAATGAAGAAACTAAATTTGAATAGGGTCAAGAGAAAAAAATCGTGAGAAAAATTACATGCAGAACACAGAAAATGCAAACTAAAGCTGCACAAAAAAGATAAAAAGAATCGAATTGCCTGTCTATGTCTGACACAGGATACAGCATGCTTGGGGCTGGTGCATGGGGATGACCCAGAGAGATGTTATGGGGAGGGAGGTGGGAGGGGGGTTCATGTTTGGGAACGCATGTAAGAATTAAAGATTTTAAAATTTAAAAAAAAAGAATTATACACCATAAAAAAAAGATAGAAAGCAAAGTTGTGATCATCAAAATCTGCTTTTAAAAATAGTGGATTTCAGATAGAGAAGAAAAGAAAAATGAAGATACAGACCATTCTCGCATTGTACAGAACTGTGTTAACTGAAAACTATACATAAGAGAACCTTGTCCTCACTATGGTAAAGAGTGGAAAGAAGGTTTCAATAATGGAAACTTTCAGTTATCATGCTAGTGTGCAAAGTAAGGACAGCCTCTTATCAATGATAAGAAATGCGCTAAAAATCAAATACATTTTTTTCCAATAAAGTAAAAATAAAAAAGATTCACCATGCCCATAAAGCCGAGAGAAAATAATGATAGGAAAATTGCTATCAGACAAATTAAAATTCAAGGCAAAAAGTATAAAGGAGATATTATTGTCATTGTGGAGTTATTAAGTCATGTCCAACTCATTTGCGATCCCACGGACGGTAACCCGCCAGGCTCCTCTGTCCATAGAATTTCCCAGGCAAGATTACTGGAGTGGGTTGTCACTTCCTTCTCTAGGGAATCTTCCTGAGCCAGAGATCAAACTCACATCTCCTGCTTGGCAGGCAGGCTCTTTACTACTGAGCCACCTGGGAAGCCCATGAAAGGATACAGTTGATTACTTTACAATGAGAAAGATAGACTCTAAAAAGAATGCACTATGTCATGAAGCTTCACATGCCAAAGGCAAACAGAAAATGAAACACAAGACACACAAGCATAAATTTTTAAAAGATAATTACAGTAGAAGCTCTTACCACTACAAAAGGAATCAAACAGATAAAAAGAAAGACTAGAGGATTCCAATATGATTTATTAATCAACTTCTTTTCATATAGAATCATTAAAAACTTTAAGATTCTATAAATTACGAACACTATTTTTATCTTTTTTAGATTTGCAGTAGATTTATTAATGCCAATTTTGTTTCAACAAATTATCTTTAAGTCAATTTTATGCTGTTGTTGCACTATAAAGAAAGTGGAGCACCGAAGAATTGATGTTTTTAAACTGTGGTGTTGGAGAAGACTCTTGAGAGTCCCTTGGACTGCAAGGAGATCCAACCAGTCCATCCTAAAGGAAACTGGAAAGACTGATGTTGAAGCTAAAACTCCAATACTTTGGCCACCTCATGCGAAGAGCTGAAAAGACCCTAATGCTGGGAGAGATTGAGGGCAGGAGGAGAAGGGGACAACAGAGGATGAGATGGTTGGATGGCATCACCGACTCAATGGACATGAATTTGGGTAAACTTCAGGAGTTGGTGATGGACAGGGAGGCCTGGCATGCTGCGGTTCATGGGGTCACAAACAGTCGGACACAACTGAGTGACTGAACTGAACTGAATGCTGTTTCCCTAACCTGGATTTTTTCTTAACCTGAAGTATTAGCCTGGAAAATTAATACTAGAATGATACTGTAATAAGTTCAAGTTTTACATGGAAATGTTTATAAAGATAATTACTTTGGATAAGTCCTCCTACTAAAATAATAACCGTGTACCAATAAATCCTGATAATAACACTGCTGCTGCTAAGTCGCTTCAGTTGTGTCCAACTCTGTGCGACCCTATAGACAGCAGCCCACCAGGCTCCCCCGTCCCTGGGATTCTCCAGGCAAGAACACTGGAGTGGGGTGCCATTTCCTTCTCCAGATAATAACACAGTAGTGCCTTAAAAATGAAATTTAATTTTGTTTACCAACAATAGCATGTTAAAGCATTTCTACTCTGGTAATAGAAAAGCTTTGTATATTCCCCTCATAAAATTAAGTATAGTGTTTGCAGATGCTATAAAAAAGCAATTATTTTTAATACCGTTCTATTATTTCAAGGAGCATTTGAATATTTTATCAAATAATGACTCCTTCTAACCAGAGAAAACAACTTCATTTTCAAATAGTCCATAAGTATGTCCAAATACATACTTTTCACCAGAACTTCTAGAGAGTATTCTGGATCCCATGTTCAAATCTATCTGGGCTCAAATCTAATAGGGTTCATATACATAAGCACTCTTCTCAATCCACCAAGGGAATTCTGTTAGAAATGGAATGAACTTGTCCAATTCTCAGTCATTGTGAAGTCTAAGCACATTTTCTTTAGCTCACAAGTGCTCAAATTAGCTCATCTCATGTGTCCATGGTCCAAAAGAAAAGAGGACAAGGCCAGGAGAATCAAGAGTAAGAAACTAATATTTCAGCAAAAACTGAAAACAGTTGAAATAAAGTACTTATATAAACCAGTTTCCTATGTTAACATATTAGACAACTGTTCCCCATGTATTAACTACATTTACTTGTAAATACCTCAAAGGAATGAGGATATTAATTATTAAAAACATTGTAACATAAAAAAGTAGAATTGTAAGTATACATAATGCGTATTTATAATTGCAGTGATCATTCCTATTACAGAAGCCAACATATATCCTACGTATAATAGTCTTAAACTTTGCATTGGGGTATAATACAGGAATGTGTTTTCTATTACATCTGACTCCCCAAATTAAAGCTTACTTCATTAAACAGTTCATGATACTGAAAAACTTTTGACACAATTAATGTTATTTGTAAGAGATTGCAATATAAAATATATAATTACTGGACTACATAAATTATAACAAATATATAGTTTGGCACCTCACTGGAGAAAAAAACCATATGGTATCCCAAAGATTACAATATAAACATTGACCTTTGGAATATAGTTCTGTTATACACATGAACAGAAATTTGAGTATCACTTTCAAAGTAAAAGAAAAGTAATAATGTGACCACTCACTATAAAAAGAACACATGCAAATTCAATGCAATCTAATTTATATATTTACAGTGATGCCAAAGGAGGTCAAAGATGCAATCAAATCTTTAAAAAAAAAAACTTCAATGAAGAAATCCATTGGGATATTTTCAAGAGTATTTCTGTAATTAGAGCTCATCAATAACATGCTGACAATGAAAAGGAAGTTTTGTCAGGCTTTCAGGAGCTCTTATCCTTTTTTTTAAATAAGTGATAGACAGATTTAGGACCTGACTTCCTCAAAAAAAAAAAAAAAGATAACACGATAATTTAAGTACATGATTTGTGAAGGGTAGGTAGATCTACAAATGTGAAAAAACATTGAAATCTGTTTTATAAAGGTGCTATTTCATCTCTAATTAAGCTGTCATTTTTAATAATACACAAGGCAAATTACAGAAATATATGTATATATTTGGAATTCTTTTCCCTAGATTCTCTATATAATTTATGAAGCACATAAAGGCTACGAGCTTTCTTCCTTTTGCTTTATAAGTCATCTCTTCTATTTCCATCCCATTAATAGATTCACTGTCCATAAAATTTTACTTTTAAGTTCAAGATTTATCAGTTTTAATATTTCAGTGGGTTTGACCAACTGTGAATTTATATAGAAAGAAACTTAGTATTATCAATTAATTGAAACAGTATTATCAGTTAATATAGAGCACTTTTAAAAGTTGCATACTTACAGCAAGAAAATATAGAAATAAATTTAATTTACATGCATATTTTTGTTGAGTAGGAGTAGAGAGTGTGAGCAGAAAATCAATCATAAAAAATCTGTTTGGGGTAAAATTCTGTCATGGGAGAGTAAACTAATATGATTTCAATGAGAAAGATGAACAACATGTTTTTTCACTGTTAAAGAGACCATGTTCATGCATTTTTAAATAAATAAAGATGGGTATTAAATTGCAGCAGCACACAAGTTCAATGGGATATTTTTATGAGTGTAGTTTACCCATGTTATTGTAAAATATCACTACTTACAATACACTGTAAGTTATATTCCATGCATTTATTTAAACTGAAAATGAAAAAAATTCTATGTTGAGCCTAGCAATGTTCAAGGAAATACAAAGTATTTGAAATCATTACACAGAGTACATAAGCAAAAAAAAAAAAAAAAAAAACCATGAAGACCACTGAACTGTTTTAATCATTAACCTCAAAATATCAAGTTAATAAAATACAGCAATTCCATAATAAGACAGTTCCCCATACACATCCATGGAAGTCTATCACCCTAAATCAATAAAATTTTAAAGTGTAATATAACAGGGAACAAATACATTGAAAACTGATTTCTGGACAAAAATGACCTTCTAATCTTTTCTTTTAATTTGATCGATATTTAAATTCTATTTAAAATAGTTCAAAATGACACCTTTATCATCAGTATTGCATTTACTTAGAGTAACTAAAAGTCAATCTCTGGACAGCTTTTTGAAGTCATCAGAAAAAAAAAGATAATCATTATTTGTATAATGAATACACAATGAGTCTGTTTTCAATTCACATTTCTCACTCAGTTATCAAGCTAGTTTTAAGTAAAGATAGTGACTGCTAGTGATGACTCTCACACCTCATTCGGGTTCAAGTTTCCACTTTTTTACATATGCCTTTGTAATCTGAAATGTGAAATGTAATCTGAAATGCGATTCAGATCAAGCCCGGATCTGAAATGTGCGACAGGCCTGCAAACTATTTGTCCTGACTCCAAACCTTACATCACTCTGCACTGGGAGCTCTTCCTGCCAGGAGAGGCACAGACTGGGATGAATCGATAACACAAAACCAAATGAGGCTAAAAATTAGCAGATGGTATAAAACCATTGCTTACTACCTGGTGAATGTAGGCTGCTGCTGCTGCTGCTAAGTCACTTCAGTCGTGTCCAACTCTGTGCGACCCCATAGACGGCAGCCCACCAGGCTCCCCCGTCCCTGGGATTCTCCAGGCAAGAACACTGAAGTGGGTTGCCATTTCCTTCTCCAGTGCATGAAAGTGAAAAGTGAAAGTGAAGTCGCTCAGTCGTGTCTGACTCTTTGCGACCCCATGGACTGCAGCCCATCAGGCTCCTCCATCCATGGGATTTTCCAGGCAAGAGTACTACTGTGGGATGCCATCACCTTCTCCAGAATGTAGGCTAGTGAAAGGTAAATAAATGCAGGGGGAAGGTAAAAAATGAGAGTGTTTTATCTATGTGTTGTTTGTTAGCATGACCATTTTGCAGAAAAGTTCAACAGCACTAGATATATGGGGTTGGCCAAAAAGTTCATTGAGGCCGTTTCCGTAAGACATTACAGAAATGAACATCTTGGCCAGCCCAATCTTTTGTACCCAAACCATCGGGAGGTATTCAGAAGTTCTACTTACGCAACTCTTAGTGTCTCTAGTCGCCACAGGGAACGTGCGTGAACCGATACAGCACCACCTTCGTAATGAACAGTTCTGTTAAAAAAAAAAAAAAAAAGACTATAAAAAGCCCGATTTTAACGTTGTATTCTTAGACTCTATTTTTCAAGTCAATTAAGAAATAAAGTAAACGGGAAAGCTTTGGATAAACAGTAAAAGCTATACTTTTTGGTTGGAGAGAATATAGCTGGAAATATAAATAACAGTGATAACAGTGATCTGAATAAACAATTGATTCAAACACATTTCTTTGCCATTTACTCCCTGTAATTCCATTCATCCTCTCTCCCTCACCCTGGCCATTGTTTTCTCTCTCCCAGTGAATACTTTCACTATTAAACTTAAGTCTGTAAAAGTACTCCGTTCGGAGTTTAAGTGCTGTTGGAGTGTAATATATTATAGCTTCCCAGGTGGCTTGGTGGTAAAGAATCCACCTGCCAAGCAGAAGATGCAAGTTCGATCTCTGTGTCGGGAAGATCCCCTAGAGAAGGGAATGGCTACCCACTCTATTATTCATGGCTGGGAAACCCCACAGACAGAGAAGCCAGGTGGATTACAGTCCACAGGGTCACCAAAGAGTCAGACACGACTTAGCAACTAAATGACAACAAAGAACAGTTCTCCTATTTTTTTTTTCCTTCTTACTATTTATTTGTTGGGAAAAAAAAGTTATCATTTGTCCTGGAATACTTTCTACCTTCTGATTTTGCTGATGACACCTTCACAATGTTTTTTGAGCATCTGCCTCTAAGTTGGTAGTCAGATTAAAAAATCTAGAAACTTGCTCATGTTTAAGATTGAGATATTTTGGCAAGAACACTTCAGAAAATGGTGTTTGCCTTCCTATTACATCACATCAGGAGGTAACAATGACTACTTTTTAACTTTTTATAGTAAAATTAACTCAAGATCACCCTGACCCATCCACTAGAACTTAATAATTTTTGGTACCTCAATGACCAGGGTCCTCAGCAGGAATTTTCAACTGTGGTTGTGAATATAATCATGGGGATAGCTTTTAGAATTCTGACATATTGCCCTTAACACTGGCCAAATTAAACTAAATTTGGAATCCCCAGCTGGTCGTAAGAGGGAGCCAAAGTTGGGAAACTACAATCTGCATCAGTTTCTACCCAGAAGCACTACTGACATTTTGGTCCGGGTGATTCTCTGCTGTGAGGGGCTATCGCCTGCACTGTAGGGTAGTTGACACATCCCTGGCCTCTATCAACTACACAGAAACACAAGCCATCCAAGTCGCAACCCACAACTTGAGTCACAACTTGTATGAGATCACCCAAGTTGTGACAATCTAAAATGCTTCCAGATAAGATGAACTGACTTCTGGGGACAAGATTACTCGTAATGTCAAAACACTGTTATATATCAGTAGTACTCAATCTTTAGTGAATACTGGAATCATCTTTCAAGTTTTTTAAAATACAGATTGCTGGAGGGAAGCAACCTAAATGTCCATCAAAAAATGAATGGATAAGGAAGTTGTGGTACATATATACAAAGGAATATTACTCAGCGATATAAAGGAACAAAATTGAGTCATTTTTTAGTGATGTAGAGGGACCTAGAGTCTGTCACACAGAGTGAAGTGAGTCAGAAAAACAATATGTATATTAAGGCAGGTATACGGGACTCTAGAAAAATGTTACCAATAAATCAATTTGCAGGGCAGGAATTTGACACCAACACAGAAAACAGACACATGGATACAAGGGGAAGAGGAGGGTGGGGCAAACGGAGAGAATTAGTACTGATATGTATACACTATGGGCTTCCCTGGTGGCTCAGACAGCAGAGCATTCACCTGTAATGCAGGAGAAGCGGGTTTGACCCCTGGGTTGGGAAGATCCCCTGGAGAAGGGAATGGCAATACATTCTAGCATTCTTGCCGGGAGAATTCCATGGACAGAGGAGGCTGCTGGGCTACAATCCACGGGGTCCCAAAGAATTGGACATGACTAAGCAACTAACACTTTCACTTTTTTATCTACACTATCATGTGTAAACTAGATGTGGGAAGTGGGAAGCTGCTGTATAGCACAAGAAGCTCAGACTGGTGCTCTGTAATGACCTAGAGGGGTGGGATGGGGGTAGGTGGGCAGGATGCTTCAGAAGGAAGGGATTATGTGTATACAGATTGCTGATTCACTTCACTGTACCGAAGAGACTAACACAACAGTATAAAGCAATCATAACCTAATAAAAACATAAAAACATACAGACTCCTGGGCCCACAGAGTTTCCAGTTTAGTAAGATCAATAATTCATATTTTTAACAAGTTCCCAGGCAATGTTGGTACAGCCAGTCCACACTCTGAGAATCACTAGATTAAAGTCATTATTTCATTCGGATAGTGATTCTTAGTATTGGTTGTATGTTATAATCACATGGAAATCTTTAAAAACCCCAGACAATTCTCAGACCATTAAATTAGAATCTCTGGGTACAAACTTGAAAAGTAATGAGTGACAAAATATACATACATGTTCACGTGCATTTGTGTACAGTGTATATTGTACATAGTGATAGATACACGCAAACGTAGATTTTTTTTATTTGTTTCTAATTGGAGGATAATAGCTTTATAATATTGTGTTTGTTTCTCCCAGACTTTTAACAAAGATCTCATACTTGGCCATAAAGAAAATTTTATAAGATTTTTTTAAGTGTAGCTTTTTACTCACATATTTTCTGATCGTAACAAATAAAACGGGAATAAATACTAACATGATGAAAACAACAATTCAGAAAAGTAAGAAACTCTTCTAAATTACTTATAGGTCAAAGAGGAAATAGAAATTATACCCTAACCAGAACATAATTTATAAAAGAAAACTTCATAACACATTTATGATGGACAGGTAAACTTTTAGAGATTGAACACTACAATCCTTAATTATTGAAGAAATAATGAAATCCAACAAACTAAAGAATTGTCTGAAGAGACTAGAGAATGCAAAAGCAAGTGTGCAGCTTTCTGTTCACTAACTCTATTGAACTAATGAACCAAAACAATGTTACAGTTACAGAGAAAAAAGAAAGTATGTGACAATATTATTTGTAATGAAATTTTTAAAGAGTTTTCTACTTCATAAATCAGAAGTCACTGAAATTTTACTGAATAGGAATTCTTAAAATATGCACACCTGTTAACCAACAATATGTGCCTTGTTCAACAATACTTTAAAAAATCCCAGGATTCAGGCTGTAAATTATGGCCTACAAAAAACATTATCCTCCAATATAACAAACTTCATTAACGAACTCATATTTCAGGCTGATCACATAAAACTGCCCAAAGAAGTCCTTTAAAGTTATTCTTTTAATAAGGACAAATTATTCCTGTCATCAATTCCACTTCTCAAAGTGTTATAATATTGTTCACTGAATGAAAGTATTGAGATATTTTTGTATTTTCAGCTATAGAATACTCTTTAAGCCTATCTCAGATGTCAAACCACTTATTTCTCAGCAAAAAGCAGGCACTTTGACAGTCGGGATAGCTCATCTTCAGAGTCTAAGCCCCAGAAAAATCTAGCATTAGCATACGGATAAAAGCATATGTCCTTACAAAGATTTCACAGCCTGACAGTTTGGCATTTATCAGCATGTATTTATACCAAAATTTTACAGGATATACAGTTCCAATTAGCGGGCTTCAGCACAGAATCATAAAACACATTGTTAATAAAAGATTCAAGGCTTAAAGAGACCCCTCCCTTCTGCAGAGAAACTAGAAACACCCAGAATAATTTGATCAAATAGTTTTATCAAATATTTGGGTACTTGGTGACCCACACAAGCTGACACATAAAATTAAACATCACTATAACTAATTCAGAGAAAATTCAATTCATCTATCTATATTTCTCAATCTGTAATTAATATCCACATTGCAAGGGATTCCTATTTTCCTCTCCAAGATAATGATAGATAAATTCAGTGTTTCAGAACAGGTCTATGTGCAGGTCTATGTCCCAATAAAACTCTATTTAGAAAAACAAGTAGTGGGCCAGATTTAAGCCACAAGTTGAGTTTACTGACTCCAATCCAAAAGATCATACCCGTATTATTGTTAATTTTAATCTCAGAGAGAGGCACCTATATGAAATTCAAGGTCTAAAGTTCTCATAATTGTTTTAGTCAGGGTTCCTCAGAGAAATACAACGATATATATATATATATATATATATATATATACACACACATATACACACACACACACACCCATATGTACATACATATGCATATATGTATGTGTATATATATATATGCACCTATATATACATACAATTTTATATAAAGAGTTTACTATAAGTAGACTGTTCTTGAAATTATGGAGGCTGACAAGTTTTAAGATATGCTGTAGACCCAAAGAGATGATGATTTAAGTTCCAGTCCATGTCTGAGAACCAGCAAAGCCAATGGCATAGTCCTAGTCCAAAGATCACAGGTTCAGATCTCAGTTCAGTTCAAAGGGAGGATAATATTAATGTCTCAACTCAAAGACAGTAAGCAGAAAGAGTTCCCTCTGATTCATGAAGAGTCAGCCTTTCTGTTCTATTCAGGTCTTTACCTGATTAGATTAGGACTACCCACATAAGGGAAGGCAATTTTGAAGAAGTAGAGTCAAGTCGCTCAGTTGTGTCCGACTCTTTGTGACTCTGTGGACTGTAGTCCACCAGACTCCTCAGTCCATGGGATTCCCCTGGCAAGAATACTGGAGTGGTTTGCCATTTCCTTCTCCAAGGGATCTTCCCAACCCAGGGATTGAACCAAGTCTCCCACATTGCAGGCAGATGCTTTAACCTCTGAGCCACCAGGGAGGCAATTTTACTCTTCTGTAAATTTCAATGTTAAACTCATCTAAAAGCACTCACATGAAACACCCAGAATAATTTGATCAAATAGTTTGATCAAATATTTAGGTACTTGATGATGCACTTAAGTTGACACATAAAATTCAGTTCAGTACAGTCGCTCAGTCGTGTCTGACTCTGCAACACCATGGACTGCAGCACAGCAGGCCTCCACATCCATCACCAACTCCTGGAGTTTATTCAAACTCATGTCCATTGAGTCGGTGATGCCATCAAACCATCTCATCTTCTGTCATCCTCTTCTCCTCCTGACTTCAATCTTTACCATCATCAGGGTCTTTTCCAATGAGTCAGCTCTTCACATCAGGTGGCCAAAGTATTGGAGTTTCAGCTTCAACATCAGTCCTTTCAATGAACACTCAGAATTGATTTCCTTTAGGATGGACTAGTTGGATCTTCTTGCAGTCCAGGGGACTCTCAAGAGTCTTCTCCAACACGACAGTTCAAAAGCATCAATTCTTCAGTGCTCAGCTTTCTTCATAGTCCAACTCTCACATCCATACATGGCCACTGGAAAAACCATAGTCTTGACTAGATGGACCTTTGTTAACAAAGTAATGTCTTTGCTTTCTAATATGCTGTCTAGGTTGGTCATAACTTCCAAGGAATAAGTGTCTTTTAATTTCATGGCTGCAGTCATCATCTGCAGTGATTTTGGAGCCCCCCAAAATAAAGTCTGCCATTGTTTCCACTGTTTCTCCATCTATTTGCCATGAAGTGATGGGACCAGATGCCATGATCTTTGTTTCCTGAATGTTGAACTTTAAGCCAACTTTTCCACTCTCCACTTTCATTTTCATCAAGAGGCCCTTTAGTTCTTTTATATTTTCTGCCATAAGAGTGGTGTCATCTGCATATCTGAGGTGATTGATATTTTTCCCGGCAATCTTGATTCCAGCTTGTTCTTCATCTAGCTCAGCGTTTCTCATGATGTACTCAGCATATAAGTTAAATAAGCACAGTGACAATATACAGCCTTGACATAATCCTTTTCCTATTTGGAACCAGTCTGTTGTTCCATGTCCAGTTCTAACTGTTGCTTCCTGACCTGCACACAAATTTCTCAAGAGGCAGGTCAGGTGGTCTGATATTCCTATCTCTTTCAGAATTTTCTATATAAAATTAAACATCACAAGAACTGAAAGAAAATCCAATTTATCTATCTATATTTCTAAATCTGGAATTAATATCCACATTGCAAGGGATTCCTTCTTTCCATGATAATGATGGATAAAATCACAGTGTTTCAGAGCACTTGAAGTATCCCCCTAAAAATTTCTGTTTGATCAGTAAAGCATGAGCAACAGTACTATCTTCTGACTGAATTACAAAAACATCAGTTAGGTCGTTTTCAATTTACTTTTGTTTCTTCAACACAGGGAAGCCCTAAATTTAGTACATTATTTTAACACTGAACAGCTTATAGTCAATTATTACTGCAATACCACAGACATCACCTTTTTTCTTCCAACTGAACTTTTTTCTTAACATTTACCATATGACCTTAAAGCATGGGGATAAGAAATGTTGCTATTAGAGTTCTATTTTTGAACACATTTTGGTTTCATTTTTGTCTTAATAGCGGCTGGAGTGTGTAACAAATCCTGAACAACAAAAGAACAAAAAAATAATAAAAGGAAATTTACTCAGTCACATTTAATTTTGACAATGAATCAGTTACACAAATTAAAAATAGAGAAAAGCAGTTTACTGACTTCTGAAGTTTGCCTTGCCATTTCAGATGTTTATGATATGTTTATGTAGAATTTAGTAGGGACAAAAAAAGTTATTATCTCTGTATTTTAGTTACCACAATGCAGGACAGTAAGAACAAATAGCAGAATTCTTCATTTTTCCAAACTTAATGTTCAATAAATGAATGACAGACCACAGAATTAACTTCTTTTAAAAAATGATTTTTTTATGCTAACAAAATAGAGTTTAAAAGACACAAGGAACTACCACTATTTATTTATCTCAAAAGAAATGTACTGTTTTAATATAAGTATGTAGCAAAAATGATTGCTTTTCTCCCTTTTTTACACACAAGTTTATAAATTTAAATAATTAAATATTCATACAATCCATCACAGCCACAGGCTAAAGAATAAAAAACAATACAGTTACATGAACAAATGAAAAAGGAATTTGAGAGAATCCAACATCCGTTCACAATGAACACTCTGTCAACTAGGAATAGAAGGCAACTTCCTCAACTTGATAAAGATTACCTACAATTAACATCTTACTTAATGGTAAGAAACTAGATGCTTTTCCCCTAAGATCAAGAATCAGGCAAGAATTTCCCTTCTTATCATTCCTTTTCAACACTGTACTAGAAATTCTAGCTAATGCAATAAGAGAAGAAAAGGAAAGAAAAAGTATGTGGATTGAAAAAGAAAATTTTAAACTGTTTTTGTTATTAGGTGACATGATTGTCTACGTAGAAAATTCTAGAGAATCAACAACAACAAAAATAAAACTCCTGGAACTAAGTAGCAATTATAGGAAAGCTGTAGGATATAAAATTAAGGCACAAACTGGACTTCTTACACACCAGTGATGAACAACAGGAATTTGAAATTAAAATACAAGACATTTATATATCAACCAAAAAGAAAATGTACATTTCTTAGGTATATATCTAACAAAATATGTACAAGATTTTTTCCTAAATATCCTATATTTTACATTTATGCCCATGATCCATTTTAATTAGATTTCATATAAAGTGTGAGGTTTGGACTGTGGTTCATTTCGGGTGTGGGCATATGGTTATCCATTTGCTTCATCTGAGTGTCTTAAGTTAGGGAAAAATTCCTTCTTCTCTTCTTTTCCTGTTCTCCCTTGTGTATAAGACACTAAGCATAATGACTTCTTTGGATTTAGTCTTTAGGGAATAAAAGTCAGGAAGGGTAGTACCCTGTAGAAAACTTAAGCTTTCTGCCAACTCTCAAATCTTCCCTGAGAAGAAAAGCGCACTGGGACTGCTAGTTGCTTCATTGGGGAAAAATAATAGAAAACGTACCAGGAGAAAACATAAAATAACATCACAAAAATCACCTCACAGGCAAAAGTTCTGCATGTTGGCAAGTATATGAATTTTCTCTGAAGCAGCTATAAGATACATCAGATTGTCAAAACACCCACAAACCACCCCACTATTTTTTTTTAATCACTGCCTTTAAGCCTCAGATTCATGCTATAGGAACAGGGATTCTTCCCTGTAGAGTGATGTGAAGTTCAGATGCTTCCTCTTAGCCAAGGATGTGGGACTCACTGTCCTCAAAATAGTGTTCTATTCACTCAGGTTGGTAGGCTGGTTAAGTTATGATGGCATTTCTTCCCCTCCTGGAATTGTAAGTGGATAATAATCTTTTAGGAGTCACCAATATCATACAAGTGAGGGCGTCAAGCCCTCCTGAGTTAATCAGAGTGGTTCTCCATGCAGGCATCCCACTGTTCTTAAACAACCTACAGGAAATGCATGCCTTTTTTTCTCCATTTTTTACTTTCACAAATACAAGATCATCAGCACTTGTGTGCAGACTCCCATATATACATAACTATATAAAAGGGGTAAAGAATGAATAATACAACCCTGGATGAAAACTAAACAGAAGAGATGAACACACACACCAATAAGGACAGTATGTGACACAGGGCACTTATCTGGGGCAGTTAAAGACAATTCTACCACCAACACATCTTTAACCAAATTAAGTTCTGTGTAGTAATGTATTACCAGACCCTAGATACTGAGGCAAATCACTCACACACAATTTCCCCTGAGAGCTGACACTATCTGAATGGCAGTTTCAAAGTAATTATTAGGAAGAAAAGTTTGTTTTATTAACTTATAGGCTAACAAAAGTATCACCTTAAAATCAAGGGCAACAAAGATTCCTCCTTGCCTGAGCTTCCTCAGTGGGTAAAATAGTAAAATATGTTTTCCAACCTAAGCTATCCTCTTTTGACCTGAGCCCTGGATATCCTCTACCCTCACCCAGTGTAAGGAATAAGCCTGACGCCCACCCGCCCCCACAATGAAGCAAACACGGAAACTGATACTTGATCTTGTTCCCTCCTGCTACAGCAGAGGCCCCAATAAAGCCTTGCCTGAAAAAAATTTTTAAAAGATATATTTTCCACAATCTCCTACAATCTCATTGTTTTACAGTCAGCACACACACACCAAATGCCTAGAACCTACAAGCCCTCAATAAACATTAAATGAATTGAATTAAAGTGACTGAAAGACAGACCTACGATTTAAAGATTATTACATATTTCCTCAGTAGAATTTCTGCTTGGACCCCATCTACTATGCATGCGCCTAAGAGAATGTTTGCCTGATCAGCTCAGCCCCAGGCAGGTGCTAAGGCAAGCTGTCAAGAATCTCTTCATCTAACAGAGAAATCAAGAAGTATATGCCTATAGAGCACTTAAAGAAGCACTGCATATTTACTCAGGGCGGGGTTTGTGAGATTTCTATTGAAGTTGTTTCACAAGCAGAAAGGTCATGTTTTGAGATAACACATCTATATAAAATGTAAATGAATTGCTGTGGATTAAAAACAATAACATCCTTACACTCTGATTCCATATTAAAAGGATCATATAAATACAACTGGAGCAGGAAAATAACAAAATACATGCTGCCGCTTTTACTTTTCGGTCTATACAGAATCAAATACAACCACAAAGTCATGGAAACTAACAAGAAGAGGAAGCTTGTCTTTTCTTCCTGAAAGATATTGCTTACACTTGGATTAAGTTAAAAAACTAAATGTGAGCCAGTGAAAATGGTCTTAAATTTTCACTGAGAAAATAACTGGGAGATTTCTCTTTTTTTCTCAGTGTTGATGTTTAATCTATTGTCTCTTGCAATTCACTCACGTTCAGTGAAAACACCTCAACTGCTTTTTAATTTTTACTGAAATCAAATGGCTCAAATTTTTATATTTTCAATCCTTTGCCTTCAAAGTCTGTATTTTTAATTATTTTAAAGAATTATAAAAAAAAATTTTTTTTGGTGCCCTGCAGCCTGTGGGATCTTAGCCCCTGACAAGGGATAGAACCCGTGTCCCCTGCATTCGAAGCCGAAGTCTTAACCTCTGGACTACCAGGGAAATACCAAAGCCTGTGTTTTTGTAAATACTGTCTTCTAGCTCAGTCATTCACTGAGTTTCACTCTAGACCAAGTCAGGCTCCTAAAGGATGACAGGCCATAGCAAGATCAGGTTGCTCTGTGCAATCAGCAGGGAGGGTAAGTTTAGCTGAAAGACTGAAGTTCTTTCCAGGGAGAAGAGACAAAGAATCAAGAACAGCTCTTCTTCATGTGCTTACTCTTCCAGTAAAACTATTTGACAAATCTATCTTATTTCCAGACCGAGGCTAAAGAGGTACTCACAGGACAGGAAGGAGAAGAGAAGAAAGGAAAGTTCTTGTGTGATAACCTGACCATTTTGGAGCAAAACAGAGCCGCTTTGGAAGCTTGCTCCAAGGTAGTGACTGAGGGCATACACATACCCTGTAGGATATTAGTCATCCAATTGTGTACTCAGATATAAACCATGCATCTTCTGCTAAGCCAGAGAGACATTTAATTCATTAGATCAGACCCATCTCATGCCTTAATCAATTATTTACCAAGTAAAGCTCATTAGGTCATAATATTAAAAGGGGCATGAAGGTAAAAATATTCTCATGCATACATACAGCAAGGCTTTTGCCAGCTGAGTCACTTCTGGAAAGCAAATGTAGCATTTATCTCCAGACATTGTCAGAAACAATGACTTAACAGTTCTGAATTTGAAAGCAACAGGACAGAGCAAGTATTGCACGCGAACAGTGATGCCTGCTAAGATGGAAACAAGACAACCTCTCTCTGACCCTCCCCCTCTCTCCCCTCAACCCCAAGACATACACACATCACTGGGTGTACTTTATCTATGCATGCATGTATATGTGGGTGCATTTATAGACAAGCATTGTAAGCTTTTACTGTCAAATATCCCCACTAGGATGGAAACTCCTTGAGAAAAGAGACTTGGTATCTTTTTAGGTACTATTATAACCCCAACACCCAGAACATGGCAGTCTTTTCACAAATTTTTACTGAGTGAATAAAACTACTTCTGAGCTATGTGGTAAAACATGTTTTAACATATCAATAATACTTTGCAAAAAAGAGTTCCCCTAATAATGGTTTGCACATTAGAGATACCAAACAATAATTCTGAATAATATTCTCTTAACTGATCCCTTTTAAAATTTATTCATTTAAAAGTATGACATAATTCAGAGAGTGCATATTTAATCCAATAGTAAAAGTGTGTGCACATAAAAGAAATGAGAAATGCTTTTGTTGATATTTTATATTCACATAAAAAATGGACAGAAGTAAATAAGGTAAAATCCAGAGACAGAATCTACAATAGAAAATATCCTCATGTAAAAGATTCCATGCTTGAAATAAAAACTGGCAATCAACTTTCAAGCCTCAAGAATGAAATCTTATTTTAAAAGCAATAATTAAACACTGTGTTGCATCTGACAAATCTCTTGCCAAGCACCAGAACTTGTTCATCCTTAATTTATTCTATCTTACTATTTGAAGAGTTTGAAGAACTAAGAAACTACAATTCTACAGTTAATCTTCATTGCATTTCTCCCTTTTACCTGACTGCTCACAACTCTCATTGATGATACTTTTATGACTCTTATTGTTGTTCAGACAAGTTGGATACTGGTGGTTTTAGAGCCATATATCTTTGTGAAAAATTCTCAAGAAATTTAAAATAAACCCACAGTGATGCTTTATTTTACGAACATGTCAATATTCAATCCATAAAAGCAACATGAACAGGAAGCATGGGGAAAAAAACAAACTATATATATATATATATTTTAACTTTGCTAAGCCTCATTCTCCAATTCAATTACACTTAATTGAATGGGACAATATATGCTCTTCGTTCTGGGACTCTGATTAAAACTCCCATGAGAATGCACAGTAAACAACATACATACACAAATTTAAATGTGAATAGGATTTATCCATCAGATACAGAACAGATTTGTGACTGCCAAGGCAGGGAGGGTAACAGATGGAAGGATTGGGAGTTCGGGATTAGCAGAGGCAAACTATTATATATAGGATGGGTAAACAACAAGATCCTAATGCATTATGATTTATCACAGCAATTTCAATATAGTTCCCTATACTATTGGTATAGGGAACTATATACCATTCATTGGTATAGGGAACTATATTGAAATTGCTGCGATAAATCATAATGGAAAAGAGTATGAAAAAGAACATATATATGTATAACTGAACCACTGTGCTGTATCCCTGAAATTAACACAACAATGGAAATCAACATACTTGAAAAAGTGTAAAGATAATAAAAAGATCAATGCATCAGTATTTAGAACTGCAGTACTCATCACTGAATTGCATCTTAAATTGCTACAAGTAAGAGTCGTATTATGTATATTCAAAAACTGTCAGTGGAACAAGGCATGAGCAGATAGAGTAATTTATTTACTAACCAGGATTTACAACCAGAAATGGTCTTAAATTGCTCAGAACTAACTGTAATTTACGGTGATCTCCTTAATCAATTCAACTACTTCTCATAACAAACCAGATGTGACCTTAGTTATTAAACTTTAATAACAGAATATAATTGTGTATCAGTTCAGTTCAATTGCTCAGTCATGTACGACTCTTGTGACCCCATGGACCGTAGCATGCCAGGCTTCACTGTCCATCACCAACTCCCAGAGCTTGCTCAAACTCATGTCCATTGAGTTGGTGATACCATCCAACCATCTCATCTTCTGTCAGCCCCTTCTGCTCCTGACTTCAATCTTTCCCAGCATCAGAGTCTTTTCCAATGAGGCAGTTCTTCACATCAGGTGGCCAAAGTATTGGAGTTTCAACTTCAGCATCAGTACTTCCAATGAATATTCAGGACTGATTTCCTTTAGGATGGACTGGTTGGATCTCCACGCAGTCCAAGGGACTCTCAAGAGTCTTCTCCAACACCACAGTTCAAAAGCATCAATTCTTCACCGCTCAGCTCTCTTTATAGTACAACTCTCACATCCACACGTGACTACTGGAAAAATAGCTTTGCCTAGACAGACTTTTGCCAGCAAAGTAATGTAACTGCTTTTTAGCATGCTCTCTAGATTGGACATAGCTTTTTTCCAAGGAGAAACAGTCTTTTAATTTCATGGCTGCAATAACCAGCTGCAGTGATCTTGGAGCTCAAAACAATAAAGTCTGTCACTGCTAACATTGTTTCCCCATCTAGCTGCCATGAAGTGATGGGACTGGGTGAAAATGATCTTAGTTTCTTGAATGTTGAGTTTTGAGCCAGCTTTTCACTCTCCTCTTTCACTTTCATCAAGAGGCTCTTTAGTTCTTCTTCACTTTCACCCATAACAGTGGTGTCATTTGTGTATCTGAGGTTATTGATATTTCTCCCAGCAGACTTGATTCCAGCTTGTGTTTCATCCTGGCCAGCATTTCCTATGATGTAGTCTGCATAGAAGTTAAATAAACAGGATGACAATACACAACCTTCTTGTACTCCTTTCCCAACTTGGAACCAATCCATTGTTCCATGTCTGGTTCTAACTATCGCTGCTTGACCTGCATATACATTTCTCATAAGGCAAGTAAAGTGGTCTGGTATTCCCATCTCTTTCAGAATTTTCCACAGTCTGTTGTGATACACAGAAAGCTTTTGGTGTAATCAATAAAGCAGAAGTAGATGTTTTTCTGGAAATCTCTTGCTTTTTTGATGATACAGCTGCTGCTGCTAAGTCGCTTCAGTCGTGTCCGACTCTGTGCAACCCCATAGACGGCAGCCCACCAAGCTCCTCTGTCCCTGGGATTCTCCAGTCAAGAACACCGGAGTGGGTTGCCATTTCCTTCTCCAGAGCATGAAAGTGAAGAGTGAAACTGAAGTCGCTCAGTCATGTCCGATACAGCAGATGTTGCCAATTTGATCTCTGGTTCCTCTGCCTTTTCTAGATCCAGCTTGAACATCTGGAAGTTCAAGAATCATGTACTGGTGAAGCCTGGCTTGGAGAATTTTGAGCATTACTTTGCTAGCGTGTGAGATGAGTGCAATTGTGCAGTCATTTGAGCATTCTTTGGCATTGCCTTTCTTTGGAACTGGAATGCAAACTACCTTTTCCAGTCCTGTGGCGACTGCTGAGTTCTCCAAATTTGCTGGCATATTGAGTGCAGCACTTTCACAGCATCATCGTTCAGGATTTGAAACAGCTCAGCTGGAATTCCATCACCTCCACTAGCTTTCTTGGTAGTGATGCTTCCTAAGGTCCACTTGACTTCGCATTCCAGGATGCCTGGCTCTAGGTGAATGATCACACCAGCATAGTTATCTGGGTCATGATGATCTTTTTTGTATAGTTCTTCTGTGTATTCTTGCCACTTCTTCTTAATATCTTCTGCTTCTGTTAGGTCCATACCATTTCTGTCCTTTATTATGCCCATCTTTGCATGAATTGTTCCCTTGGTATCTCTAATTTTCTTGAAGAGATCTCTAGTCATTCCCATTCTGTTGTTTTCCTCTATTTCTTTGCATTGATCACTGAGGAAGGTTTTCTTATCTCCCCCTGCTGTTCTTTGGAACTCTGCAGTCAATTGGGTATATCTTTCCTTTTCTCTGTCGCCTTTAGTGTCTTTTCTTTCCTCAGCTATTTGCAAGTCCTGCTCAGACAACCATTTTGTCTTTTTTGCATTTTTCTTGGGCATGGCCTTGATCACTGCCTCCTATACAATGTCACGAACTTCCATCCATAGTTCTTCAGTTACTCTGTCCATCAGATCTAATCCCTTGAATCTACTGGTCACCTCCACTGTATAATCATAAGGGGTTTGATTTAGGTCATACCTGAATGGTCTAGTGATTTTCCCTACTTTCTTCAATTTAATTCTGAGTTTGGCAATAAGGAGTTCATGATTTGAGCCACAGTCAGCTCCCAGTCTTGTTTTTGCTGACTGTATAAAGCTTCTTTATCTTTGGCTGCAAAGAATATAACAAATCTGAATTCGGAATTGACCATCTGGTGATGTCAATGTGTAGAGTCTTTTCTTGTGATGCTGGAAGAGGGTGTTTGCTATGACCAGTGCATTCTCTTGGCAAAATTCTGTTAGCCTTTGACCGGCTTCATTTTGTACTCCAAGGCCAAATTTGCCTGTTACTCCAGGTACCTCTTGACTTCCTTTTTCATTCCAGTCCCCTATGATGAAAAGGATATCTTTTTTTGGTGTTAGTTCTAGAAGGTCTTGTAAGCCTTCATAGAACCATTCAATTTCAGCTTCTTCAGCCTACTGGTTTCAGGATAGACTTGGACTACTGTGATATTGAACAGTTTGCCTTGGAAACAAACAGAGATCATTCTGTCATTTTTGAGATTACACCCAAGTACTGCATTTCAGACTCTTTTGTTGACTATGAGGGCTACTCCATTTCTTCTAAGGGGTTCTTGAACATAGTAGTAGATATAATGGTCATCTGAATTAAATTTGCCCATTCTGGTCCATTTTATTTCAGTAATTCCTAAAATGTTGATGTTTACTCTTGCCATCTCTTGTTTGACCACTTCCTATTTACCTTGATTCATGGACCTAACATTCCAGGTTCCTATGAAATATTGTTCTTTAGAGCATCAGACTTTACTTCCATCACCAGTCACATCCACAACTGGGTGTTGTTTTCATTTTGGCTTTGTCTCTTCATTCTTTCTGGAGTTATTTCTCTACTCTTCTCCAGTAGCATATCAGGCACCTACCAACTTGGGGAGTTCATCTTTCAGTGTCATATCTTTTTGCCTTTTCATACTGTGTATACATATATTTCATACATATAGTTGTGTATAGCCTGGCTATAAGAGTTATAAATTAAAAGAAAGGTCTACATATTACCCTGGAACTTCTCCAACTCTCACATTGCTGTCAAAAGTCAATTTTTACTTCTTTTTAAAAAGTGAATCAAAATATATTTTTTAGGTTGTTACTATGTGTTTCTCATACAGAGTCCTACCAATTAAAGAACAGTTGCCTCCTGGCTGTGCTTTCCTTTGCCATCCCCTCATTCTGTAAGACATTGAAATTGACTTATGGTAAGGATAGAGGGAGAGAAAGACATTTATAAACAAACATGTGAAAAAAAACAGCGCTCTGTAAACATAAAATTTAAGGACTACTTTTATCATTATTTGCAAGTAATCACTCAATTTCACTGTGTAATCAAGATATTAGATAACCCTCCTTCTTAAGCAAGACCCTTCATGCTCCTGGCCTATTTCTGACTTATTTTCTCCCTCAATTCATGACTTGATATCCATTTTCATTTAATTTTACCCATGTAAACATCCTGTACAAGGGGCATTAGAAATGTGCTCTTACTGACATCACTACCTAAAGAGAGCAATATGTTGATCTGAATGCATGTTGAGATTAATTTGACACAGAAATAATCAACATTAAATCAAGAATAATACTGGAAGTACATTTAGAATGGATAAACAACAAGGTCCTACTGTATACACTGTATAGGAAACTATATTGAATATCCTATTATAAAATATAATGGAAAAGAATATAGAAAAGAATATGTTTATATGTATACAAAAAGTTATATGTATATAACCAAGTCACATTCTTACAGGAAGATTGGCACAACACTGTACATCAACTATAATTAAATAAGAAATTTAAAAAGAATAATACCAGGGTGGGGGAGTAGTCTTCAGTAAGGATGCAATGGAAAACTGGACCCAGAACAACATCAAAATGTCTTTGACATTTCCCCAAGTTCTCTCAGAAATGATTAATAACTAACAATCTAAAGAATTAGCAGGAGACATTCTCATTCTAAGTGAACTAAGTCAGGCAGAGAAAGACAAATTTAATATGACATCCCTTATATATGGAATCTAAAAAAATGATACAATCGAAGTTATTTACAAAACAGAAACAGACTCACAAAATAAACTTATGGTTACCAAATGGAAAAGGTGGAGGGGGGGATGGACAAATTAGAAGGTTGAGATTAACACTCACACGATATAAAATAATCAACAAGGACCTACTGTATAGCATAGGGAACTCTACTCAATACTCTGCAATAGCCTACATGGGAAAAGAATCTGAAAAAGAATAGATACATATATATGTACAACTGAATCACTTTGGTCCATACCTGAAAACTAACACGACATTGTAAATCAACTATATCCCAATATAAAATAATAATTAAAAAAATAAAGGACTCCCTTCTCCCAAAAAATGAGTTAGCAGGAAATCTGCTCTATAAGTATCATGTTTCATAAAACACCTCTTTAACATACAGATTCTCTGGAATTCCTGGTGATCCAGGAGTCAGAACTCTGCTTTCACTGCAGGGGCATGGGTTTGACATAACCGTGCAATGCAATTTAAAAAAAAATTCTCTAATATCCAAGAGAGGTGGAAAACTGAAGTCACTGCCAGTGAGCTTAGTCCAGGAAATCTAGGATGTATCTGATGCTGAATATTCTCATTTGAAAATGAGAATTAAAACAAAAACTACACTCATCCATTCCTGGGTTCTAAATCTGATCAAGAAAGGGGTCCTTCTCCACCACATACCTACCACATTCAGTTCGGAGGATTTTCTTTGATATAGTTTAGCTTCTCTTTCTCTAAAATCTATGCTCTACCATTCTTTATGCTTCCATATCTGACTAAATGCTGTTCTTCTAAATAATAGTGATAACAGTAACAACAAAACCAATAATACATTTGTTGATCTCTTAATATGCATTAAGATTTTATGTGCATTTTCTTGTTGAATCTTCACAACCATCCCATGAAGTAGCAGGTAGTATTTAAACTGCATTTTATAGAGAAGAAAAATCATGTTTACAGAAATTTAGTCATCTTCATGAGTCACACAACTACTAAGGGGCAGAGGAGAGGCCCATTCCTAGGTCTGTCTAATTCTACATCCCTAATCTCTACAGTGACTGTACAAACAGTAGAAGGGCTCAAAAAATCACTTGGCTTAAGTGCTTGATTTAACAAGTCAGAAATTAAGACTCCAAAGACTATGGCAGTGTCTCTTTGCTCCTAAGTTTCTAGGATTACATCATAGCATCGAACACATCTACACCAACAATCCTCCTTTGGACTCCATAACTTCCCTGGTTCTCCACTTCCATTCTGGCTTTCTAGCAACTCTCCTTTGCCTGCCCATGTTCTAAGTGTCAGCCTTCTCTAGGACTCCATCCTCAGCCTCTTCCCTGGTTTGTCTATGTCAAGGTTTTGCAGACTGCAAAAACATTTATTTTTTTAATTGGAGTATAATTGCCCTAAAATATTGTGTTGGTTTCTGCTGTACAACAATGTGAATCAGCTATAAATATACGTATATTCCCTCCTTTTTGAGCCTCCCTCCCTCCTCCCCATTCCACTACTCTAGGTCATCACAGAGCACCAGGCGGAGCTCCCTTTGATATACACAGCAGCTTCCCACTCTCTATCTCTTTTACACACTGTAGTATATACATGTTAATGCTACTCTCTAAATTCTCCCCACCTTCTCCCACGTTATATCCATAAGTCCGTTCTCTATGTCTGCATCTCTATTCCTGCCCTGCAAATCGGTTAATCAGTACCATTTTTCTGGAGTCTCATACAACAGTCTTCTCTTTCTGACTTACTTCATTCTGTATGACAGACTCTAGCTTCATCCACATCATTATAAATGGCGTAATTTCATTCTTTTTTATGAAAAGAAAGAAAGAAAGTAAAGTTGCTCAGTTGTGTCTGACTCTTTTTGACCCCATGGACTGTCGCCTACCAGGCTCCTCCATCCATGGAATTTTCCAGGCAAGAGTACTGGAGTGGGTTGCCGTTTCCTTCTCCAGGGGATCTTCCCAACCCAGGGATCGAACCCAGGTCTCCCGCACTGCAGGCAGACGCTTTACCATCTGACCCACCAGGGAAGCCCTATTCTTTTTTATGGCTGACTAAAATTGCATTATATATATGTAACATAACTTCTTTATCCATTCATCTGTCGATGGACATCTAGGTTGCTCTTAGCATACTTTTTAAAGCTATGCCCAAGTTGCTCAACATACCCCTCTAATTACAGTTCCTTACTCTCTATATAGGGCTTCCATTTCTTCAACTACCCTACATGCACTTGTGATTCATATCCAACTCAAGCCTTGTCTAAGTTAAAGATTCAAAAATTTCAATTTCCCATAGTCCCTTTATTTCCCACGACCCTTTGTACTCACCAGTGTCCAAAATCTCATTCAGTCCTTCATACCATATTTGTATATCTCCTACAATCTTTAACATCATCTCTCTTCCTTTGAATCAGAGACATCAGCTCATCCTTAAATCTGATACACTCTCTCAGCGACCACATTGAGTTCATCCTTAAACCATCCTTAAATCTGACCTGAAATGTCTCTGGACCAGGCCATCCTATTCTAATGGCCACTGTCCAAGCTAAGCTTCTCCTTTTCTCTCACATGAATGACTATATCAGCCTTCTGATTTAATTGGATTGGTTTCCCCAAACCACAATCTCTCTAGCTTTGGTCTAAGGTCCTCTTATTCATCACAGCAACACTTTTCAAAGATATTGACTATGTTATCCCTGCTCATCCCCACACACTCCTTCCCAACTCACTCAGAGTAAGAGCCAGCCCATGATTATGGCACGAAGGAGCCTTCAAAAGCTGATCCAACTCCTACCTCCTGTCTAGTTTCTATCCTCCTTCCATCCTGCCCCTCATCACTCCACAATAATTACTATTTCCAGGACACACTTCTGGTCGTATTTTTCTTTGGAATTAATCCCTCAAAACAACAGCTTTTTTAAGTCCCTCTCATTTTCATACAAACCCTTATCAACACCATCAACATCTTCTTCCAAGCCTACTATAAGCAGCACTTTTTAGTTTGGGGAATTTTTCCAGGCTCTGCATTTCACACTTCACCATAACTAGCTCTGTCTGGCAAGAGAGGTTAAGACCAGTATCCAGGTCTCAGACGGATTTTTCCCAAAGTTAAACAGCTATTTAAATGATGGCTATTAATTTTCTACATGTTTTCATTTCTAAATATTCATATATTATTAGAAATCTCCACCAAAAGACTTAAAGCCATGAAATTAATCACCCAGATCATGCCTTCTCTCACAGTCATCTCTTATGCATCCTACCATATCCATTCATTAATTTGTGAGGCAAATGAAACATTCAAATCACCCTAAATGTTTTTATGGTTTTTTATTACTTGTGCATTTTCTCCTGTGATCCAGACTACTTCTATCTTGGCCCAGTGCCAAATAATATTAACACAAGAGCAGTGTTAAAATCACATAAAATATTAGGGGAAATGATTAACATTTTTTACTTACGTCAGGTGGCACTGGTGGTAAACAGCCCACCTGCCAATGTAGGAGACGTAAGGGATGTAGGTTCGATCCCTGGGTCAGGAAGATCCCCTGGAAGAGGGCATGGCAACCCACTCCAGTATTCTTACCTAGAGAATCCCATGGACAGAGGAGCCTCGTGGACTACAGTCCATAAGATCGCAAAGAGTAGGACATGACCGAAGCAACTTAGCACACATATCAGTCAATGGGAGGTAACATAAAAAGGTCCCAAACTTCTGGGCACTTTGAGAATGCTGACTTTGAAACTGAATTTGAGACTAAAGAAAACTCGTTAAAAAAAATGCACATTTAATGAAGCCCTACGTAATTAAATGTGTTCACTCTTCCCACTCAATTTCTTGTATTCAATGCTTCTAACCATGTTTTCATTATACAAAAATTTTCAGCAACTCTACTGACAGGCAGTGAAAACCTAATATGAGAAAAAACTTCAGAGGAGATCAACAAATGGATCACCTCAGTGGACAGACAAACCATAGTGGCCTACTTTCTATTACATAAATGGCCTGAACAGACATGTCCTTAATTTATAAAAGTTATATCAAAACATGGAAATGCGAGGCTTAAAGCACTGGGCCCAGGTACCAACCTCCGCTGCTCTTCTCCGTGTTCTCCTGAGGGGACAGTGAGGCATTCATCCAAGTGTCCATGAAGCAACCTGAGGACGTCACCACCAATCAGATACCCTAGAAGGATCGAAACGCAGTCACATTTGAACTGTCATCATATATCAAAAGCTGAACAGATCATCTGATCTGATTTCCTATTTTCATAGACAGAGACACAGATGTCTGGTAAGGAGTAAGTACTGGACTGAAATAGCAGAGATGGGTGGGGTCACCTGCCTTCCACCCCTGAGCCCTGGGTTTCCAAGTCCCACAGTCAGTGATATTCCCACTACTATACATGACCTCAGCCTCATAAAAGCCTCCACTAAACATACAAGCCTGAATAGGCTCAGATTTGAACTTATGTAAGTGAGAAGAATCAGAACAAACTGATACATCCCAAGAAAACCCTAATGCCCAAGCACTGCTGTGATCCAGCACTAAGTCACACACCCTGGAAGATGAGAAATCTTGACGTTAGCCTAACCAAGCAATACCCTGAGACCAAAACATAGAGAAAATAACCCCTAGAAAGCTACAACTCAAAGTACTAAAGTTGACAATAGCATAAAAGTAAGGAGAGCTAAATCTTAACACAAACTTCACTTTTAAGTAGCAATTAAAATCAGTTTTCTTAAATGTCAAGTATCTTCATTATAGAATATTTTGACACAAACAGCTCTAATTTATTTGCTCATTATCACAGTTCCAAAGATGACTCTCAACTCTGTATCAGGGACCAGCCTCCTAATGGAAGTGCAGTCTTTACCTTGGGCTGCTTCACTTCCTGAGCTGATGGGCGCCACACTCCAGAGGGTCTGCTGGAAAGCAGCATCCACGTGCAAGCTGCCGTTACCGTAAGACAAGTGCTGCAGTAGAGGCAAAAGGAGGCATCACTACAGGCTCTGGGTGCATCTTAACAGGCAAGTGCTTCTGGCCACCCTAACTGCACGCTGCAGATTTGGAAATGTCCACAGAGAACCTCTGCTTCAATCCTGCCACTGAAAAATGAAGAGACTAGTAGAATAAAAGCTAAGAGTTTATATCTGACTTTGGGTATTTTTCAGCTTCCTTCTAAGCATTACTAACTCAAGTCACTAATTGGAAAACATACAAAGCAATAAAATTAATTTGTGAAAATGGATTATTCTGTTGTAAAGGCCTACTGTACAGACAGAGGGCATTTATCATTAAAACTACAATTAAGTTTTTACATCTCACACCATGACAGTGTTTTGACAGTGAAGTAGGTGAAATCTATAGGACTGATATGTCTTGGTTTTACACGGTCCTTTAGGAAACTTTATCTACAATTGACATAATAGCCTTTAGATGGCAATACTTCCTAATAGGTATCAAAAATCAGGACAGTGAATGTCCTTCAAAATTCATTCATTTCAAATTTCAGATGTTCCTGCTTAAAATCAAATGTATTAAAAGATGGTCATATTTGACATCTTTAAGAGCCATAATTGATAAACTCCAAAATGATAAGTAAAGAAAAACAAAATTATGAGAATAACCAAATGCCTTGCTTATTTCATTAACCATTACCTGGCTGCTGCTGGGACAACCACCTCTTCTCTCAGAATCATCTGAGTAAATATCACCAACATTCCTACAATATTCCTGCAACATTTTCCAATTTTGACAGCAGCTTAAGCTTTGAAAGACTTTAATTGCACTAGAACTTTTTTCAGAAATCTGACTCTCCTAGTTACATAAAGAGCAGCCACAGCATGAAAAGTCACACTGATATATGTCACAGGTCCTTTTAATACCCAAAGGTCTCTCCTGCCTAAGTATACAAATATTTATTATATATATAATAGTTATATTAAATACACTAAGTCACCAGCACACGTAGGTACTTCATTTCCTTTCTCTTAAAAACAAAACCAAGGAAATTTGTGACATTTGACATGCATGTAATTATCTAGACAATAATTGTTTCAGTCAGTAAGATTAAGAGTGAATACATCAGATTCAGCAATAACATGCTCTTACCCCTCACCCCACACCCTCCTATTCACCTGAACCTGTCACTCTTAAGCAACATTTCAGCTGAAATGCCTTTACTGAATTAATTTCTTCTCTGATGTGTTAAAATTCTTAACTGTTCACAAAGAAATCATATTCCAGCTGCATATACTTAGAAACAGAATGAGACATGTGCCTACAGACAGGGCAGGTGCCAGATCAAGGACCTTGTTGGGAATAAGGAGCCACTGCAATGAAAAAACAAGAGAGGAAGGAGCACCACAATGTAATTTTCAAATCATTTCTAAGCCTGAAAGTCAAAGTGTTCATTGCTTAGTTCTGTCTGACTCTCTTTGTTACTCAATGGTCTGTCCATAGAATTCTCTAGGCAAGAATACCGGAGTCGGTAGACAGTCCCTTCTCCAAGGGATCTTCCCAACCCAGGGATCGAACTAGGGTCTCCTCCATTGCAGGCATGTTCCTTACCGTCTGAGCTACTAGGGAAGCCCAAGATACACAATAAATATAAGCATACAAATAGGAAAACCTCAGCCTGTTGGAAAAAAGTTTTTAAAAAATGTCCTTAAGATCATATTACACCATTTAAAGTTATCTAAATAATGTCCACTCTTCTCAAAGAAATATTCTCTAGGCATAACTCTTTTGGATGCCTCTGTTTAATTTTGCCACTTCACCAAGAAAGGTAAATCTGCACAAGAACCACACTGTTTGTGAATTCACAGGTCTGTGATGTTAAATATTCAAGGCAGTAACAGTTTCAGGAACTAACACCAAGATGAGTTATCCTTAAAGCAAAAACAGATGTCCAAGGTTGAAAGCACAGTTGGCCTTAGGCTGAAACATGTAACTGCTCAACGTACACCCCCTTCAGGGCACTGGAGGGACTTGGGAGAGTCATCTGCTCCCTTCTATCACCCTGATTTGCATGTTAGTGACTCAAGAGTTCTCAGACACATGAATCATCTGAGGAGCTTGCCCAAAAAAGGAAGATGTGGGGAATTTCCTTGGCAATTCAGTGGTTAAAACTCCACCTTCCAATGCAGGGGGTTGCAGATTTGATTCCTGGTCTGGGAGCTACAATCCTACATGTCTCATGACCAAAAAAGCAAAACAAAAGAGAAGCAATACTGTAACAAAATCAATAAAGACATTTAAAATGGTCCATATTAAAAATCTTATTAAAAAGACAAATTTGAATTCATGAGGTGGGACCAGTGCAGGGGAGGTGGGGGGTTGGGCAACCAAGGCCACTAATCCAAGAAGCATGCTTTGAGTAACAAGACTTTGTATGATAGAAGCACACAATCTCAGGCTTAGAGAAGACACTATAAATCCCCTCCCAGAGTTCTCAGTCTGGACTCCACTTTGATACTTTCTGTTTCCTTTGTAATCCAGTGTATATATTGTATGCATTTTAAAAGCTAATGAGACAAGGAATATCTGACTGCCCAAAAGGTCCAAAGCACAAAAATTTTTAAGAATATCCAAAATTAACCTTTATCTGAGGCCTTCATTCACTCATTTATTTCTCTCTCATTAAGGGCCAGGCACTTGGGCCCTACTGACATGACACTCTGAAAAAATGATCCTCCAGCGACAGGGAACACAAATAAACAAGATATATCACCCTTCAGACTTCATTTTTTTAATTCTGAGAAAAATAAAAAATGAGAGACACAGTCTATGTTTTCAATACCTGTGCCACAGAGGGGGAAAAAAAATAGGTGATTGCTGTTTTTCTAGCTATCAATATTTTTATGCAACTTGAGACAACTCAGTAATTTATACAGAAACCACCTAGCATTTCTTATCAGAAATAAAGAGGTTGGTATGAGAGAAGGAAATTTTTATGAGCCTTAGAATAGCTTTCTTTTAAGCATTTTTCATCAGTCTTTCGATTGTGAGGTTCTGCTTTTCCCAATTTACTTTTAGACAGTTGTTTGGTAATATTTTCATGGATTTAAAAAAAAATCTGTTGCTATAGGTAACAGAGAAAATTATTTAAAAATCAGTGTTTCAAATGAGAGCAATCCAATCCATGGGTTGAAAATTCATGTGCATACCAGGGTGATTTTATCTCTTTCTAACACAGGTAAGAGTTGTTTTACATGCTTTATTCTGTTCAGTTTGAAATAGATTCACAGTAATAGCTATTTGATCATGTTTCCTCTCTTTTAAATTGTATCATTCTCTTATAATTGAAGCTGCTTTGCTAAAGCCTTCTTTTTTAAAAATTAAATCATTCCAATGGAGAAAAAGAATTCCACACCCCACCCAACCCACCCACCCCACCCCCACCTTGGATATTCCTGAAAAGAGGATGAAGGTATCATTTTTTATATTAAAATATGAAACAGCAAGCTTGGAAAAACATTATTTTGGATAAGGGGTTTACAATCTTTTCTGGAGATCAGATCCTTTATTCCTAGGAAATCCTGTAAATAGGTTCAACCCTTCAAGCAGAAGGTGGAGCACCCCAGGAGAAGCCTGGGGCTCCAGGAGTCCAGCACAGTGCCTTCTTCCATCCAAGGAGAGAGAAAAATCAGTCCTTCAATCAGTTTCAATCAATTTACCATCCCAACAGATGTAACCTTGACTAGAGCAGCAAGTAAACAATTAGATAGTTTAACCTTAGCTTAACAAAACTGTTAGTGAAGGGAAATTAGATCAAAGGCCAACTGACAGCAATGACTTAAAAAAAAAAATCCACAACTGGCAATGTTTATTTTCAGTGTGTGTGTTAGTCGCTCAGATGTGTCTGACTCTTTGCGACCCCATGGACTGTAGCCCACCAGGGTCCTTTGTCCATGGGATTCTCCAGGCAAGAATACTGGAGTGGGTTGCCATTTCCTTCCCCAAAAGGGCTGATGAAAGTGTGTAAAATCAAGATGAGATTTATTTTCAGTAGTTAGTTATACCAGTTGTGTTTTCAGTCAAATTTCTCAACTAATTTTTAACCATATCAGAACCTTCTCAGCATATGACTCTTGCTTACACACAATAGATCTTTATTTAAAATCAACTGTTACATCAGAGTCTGTTTACTACTTACTTCCCCTCTTTCTCTTCTTCTGGTTAAATATCTAAAGATCCTTTAACTTTAGGTACAAATCTCCCAGGTAAATAATGATAACAATTTTTAGAAGTGTCATAGAGCTAAAAGCCATGTCTGGATTAAGCATTCAATTCTCTTGATATCCCTGTGAATGGAGCTATTACCTGGATCCAGAAGATGAAGAAACAGAGTTTGAAGAGGTTATGTGATTGGCCCAAGCTCATGCTTACTGGACTCTGTACTAACAAACAAGTGTGTATATGTGAGAATATATGCAATCCATTTTCAGTTATTCACGTTCAGTATGTGGATTATTCCACCGCTACTGTTTATTCCAACAACTTTTGTTGCCTCACTTTTTACCCCTTCACTTGCTCCAGATCCTTCTAACTAAGCACCATGTGGTCCTAGAATCCATAAACATAAGACTTCATATTCTTACTATAATCACCCACCTGGAAATGAAAGGTAATAATTAACTATGCCTAAATCCATTCAAACATCCCTCAGCATCTGTAACCTAAACTCGAACACTAAGTTACTGTCTTAATGGTATTCTCCTATAGTTCCATGGGCTTAGTCTGTTTTTTCACTACTTTTTCAAGAGCAGAAACCATGTGTAATATGTGGTTGTTCCTCTGGTTTCTATTCTTATATGTGAGGTCCACAAAGATAATCACTAAAATCACTGACTTCGTCACCAAATGAAAGTAACTGAAATTTTAACAATCTGCTTGGTCAACTATCTGTAGTTTTGTGTTTTTTTTAAATTTACCTATTTTTTTAATTGAAGGATAATTGCTTTAAAGAATTTTATTGTTTTCTATCAAACCTCAACATGAATCAGCCATAGGTATACCTATATCCCCTCCTTCTTAAACCTCCCTCCCATCTTCCTCCCCATCCCACCCCTCTAGGTTGATACAGAGCTCCTGTTCGAGTTTCCTGAGCCATACAGCAAATTCCACTTGGCTATCCATTTTACATATGGTAATATAAGTTTCCATGTTACTCTTTCCATACATCTCACCCTCTCCTCCCCTCTACCCAAGTCCATAAGTCTGTTTTCTATGTCTGTTTCTCCATTGCTCCCCTGCAAATAAATTACTCAGTACCATCTTTCTAGATTCTGTATATATGCATTCAGTTCCGTCCAGTTCAGTTGCTCAACAATATTTATCTTTCTCAAGGTTATCAGGGGAACAATCCTGGAAGTGCAGTGGTTGAGACTCCACCCTTCTATGCAAGGAGTGCAGATTTAATTCCTGATTGGGGAACTAAGATCCTATGTGAAGGGCAGTGTGGCCCAAAAACATATATATATATATATATATATATTTTAAAAGGTTATCAGAAAAGGAATGTAAATAAACTGGCTAAAATGTAGCTTGATCTGTAAATGTAATTAGTCATGAAGCTCATTTATTTTCCAAGGTAACAGAGGGGAACCTCATGCATTACAATTACTACCATTGTTTGTACGGTGGTCTTTAATTCCAAGAATGTTCAAAATTATCCTCTCATTGCTTCATCACAGTAACTGTGATGTTAGGGATAACTGTCAGTCACCATTTTGCAATGAGGAAGCCAGAATTCATGGAACTATGTGATTCAAGAACTAGTGGTAGAATTGACACATGAAAGCCCTGGCCCCAGTGAGATTCTGAATTTTCTACTCCTTCTGTGCATACTGATGCCGTCCTTTCAAACTCTGCTCTGTAGTGGAAAGAACAAGTCGTACAGCAAAAACATGCATAGTTATGCACAAATAGAAACAAGATAGATGTAGAATTTATACACTGAGATGCAAGCATGAATTATTTTTATTACTGCTATTGGTTTCCAAGTAAAATGACATTTCGAAATGTCTGCCTCCTGATCAAACTACATCACCACCACATACACAGCACGGGCACACAGCAAGCGCTTAATAGAAGCTTATACAAGCTGGCACAATACAAGCTGGCACAATACAAGCTGGCACACTTGCGTTGTCCTAGAAATGTGCGTGGCATCTGTTTCCACCTATACTGGTTAAAAAAAAGGAGAGCGATGCTCCAGGTCTCCCTTTAGCTCTGCATTATTAGCTGCTTCCTTCAATAGTTCTTGTCAGTTACATGAGGCCTCGTTTCACCACTTCCCGGTCTTTCTCATTACTTCTTCCCTCGAAATCAAGTAAACCTACACCCTTCCTCCTAGCAATGTTTTGAAAATTGGAATTAATTGTATCGGTTAGCAAAAACTTAACCCACAAGACCCACTCTATTAAGAGCCTCATAGAGCCAAGGGGTAACAACTACTTCCTTAATTCAAAATTGCATGCAAATATTTTGATTTAAGGAAGTGGAAATAAACTCATGCTAACTGATAGAAAGTGTAACTGCAACAATGCTCTATTTCTGATTTTCGTTTCAGTCATCATCCACTATGATGTCTGGGATTTTTTTATGTGATATTCATGTAGAGTTTGTAATACTCCATTTTATATTTGTTCACTTTCTCAACTTTAAAATAAAACCTATTTTGCCCGGATATCTTATATACTTCCACTCAGTGTAATCTTTTGTGAACTTCTGCATATGATTATTTTTACCAAAAATACAATTTACTGAATAAGTTAAATTAAATAGATATTGGCTTTACCACAAAAATAAAATAAAATTAAAAAACACCTCCTCTGATTAAACATAAACTTCTTTCTTTAATCTTTCATTTCCAGCCCTTTTCCTCTGGAACAATGCAATGTCAGTGAGAGAATTAAACTGCATCTTGTTTATTTCTCCTTTCTTAGCATGACAAGTGTTTCCCCTATAATAATTTGCTTTCATAAATATCAAAATAGGTAATCACAGCCTCATTAATACAGCCTTCTCTTTGGGCACAAAATAACGTTTGTGGAATTTCAAATTCCTGATTGGATTGTGTTTACATGCTATTGATAAAATAATCCAAGAACAGGCTCTATCAATGTCATGAACATACATATCCAGGGCATGAGGAAAGTCTGAGTAAATAATCCTGCTAAGCCTCACTTCCACACGTCACATCATTCCCTTTACTTACGGAGTTACTTATAACTGACCAAACAGAGATACAGGTTTGTTTCTAAGCAATTTTCCTAGATAATTGGCAATCTCAGCTTTAAAGGATCATTTTATTGACCTGTCACTTATCTGATTCCCAAGTACACGATCTCACTTTCCACACTTACCAGGTACCTTTCAGAGGACACGCTCACTAAGATGAGGTCATCTCCAACCCGCACTTTTTCTCCTTCTGAGCGCTGCTTAGAGGCAGGATGGATGGTCCACCAACAAGCTTCACCTGCAGGATGATTGACAAGGGAAACACAAAGAAGTGCCTTAGTTTAAAACTTGACGTTCTTGGCCAGTGACTCCAAAATAAGAGAGAGAAATGAAATAAATCTTCAAAATTAGTCTCCTGAAAATAAAACTGTCCTGTTTCCACAAACTTTAGAAATTTGAAATAGAATGCAAATTCACCTCACAGACCATAAAAATCAAAAGAATTAGGACAAATTAGCTTTAGAATCTAAAAAAAGAGTGAATATACGTTTAAATGACTCAGTGTGCTCCACACCTGAAACTAACACATCATTGCAAATCAACTGTGCTTCAGTGAAAATGTAAAAGGAAGAAGGAAGAAAGGGAGGGAGACACAGTGACATGCAAAGAGTCTGCTCATAGCAAGTATCTGTGACATTTGGGGAAGCATGGAGTCTCTTTCGCCCACCAAGAACTCCTTTGAAAGGATATTTATTTATGCCAGCATAAGACCAAATTCACCAGCCACACTGATTCAACTCCGTTCCTTAGACAATCACATGTCACTAAGCAGCTCACATGGCTCCTTCCAATTATATCCAGTTTTTTACCACTTGATTTTCAAAAGGATTTGGGGTTTTGTTATGTGACAGTTATACTGTGATAATTAAAAAGCTTCTAATTTGGGTGGATAGTGATTCAAAGTGAGTTCAAATACTGTCACGTAAGTTTTACTAACTACCCTGTGCCTTATTTTAAAATATAGCAGTTTCTATTAATTTAGAAGTAAAATAAAAGAGAATCCTACAGAATTGTCTGGGATACATTCTAAAAAGATACATTATAAAGCTATCTGAGTAAACACAAATTAAATAATTTCTTCTAGAACAAGTCAAGCATAAGCCTTATGAACCATATAACTGTTGTCCATTCTTCGGTCCCATCATCAAGGATTTAAGTGTAAGCAGGCAATTCTTCAATCTGTTCATGGTTCCTTTCAAACCTAAATATACGTTCTATTGCAAAAAGTGAATAGTTTTAGTGATGCATTTGTGCTTGTGTGCTAAGTTGCTTCAGTTGTGTCCGACTCTTTGAGACCCTATCAACTGGAATCCATCAGGCTCCTCTGTCCATAAGATTCTCCAGGCAAGAATACTGGTGTGGGTAAGCCAAGCTCTCCTCTTGGGGATCTTCCTGAGCTAGGGATCAAATCCATGTCTCTTACGTCTCCTGCACTGGGAGGTGGGATTTTTTACCACTAGTGTTACCTGGGAAGCCCCATCTAATAATTATCACTCTCTTTCTCTGTGCCTCCAACTTTATTATTTCTCCATAACACTTATGTTTAGCTTTTTTTTTTTTTAACTAATTACCAAATGCCAGAACGTAAATTCTACAATAGCAGGGAATTTGTATGTTTGATTTACTATGGTTTTGTCAGCTCCTACTAGCATTTTGGAGGCATTTGCTCAATATTTTCTTACATAAACCAGCCTTACTTGACTGTCACCTTGCAGAATTCCTTATCTTCATTCACTCA
Organism: Ovis canadensis; assembly: GCF_042477335.2. Classification (NCBI taxonomy): domain Eukaryota; kingdom Metazoa; phylum Chordata; class Mammalia; order Artiodactyla; family Bovidae; genus Ovis; species Ovis canadensis. The sequence continues at coordinate 27,770,491 of NC_091269.1, read as the reverse complement.
ATTCACATTTTTAGAGTTGTAGGAAGTTTTTCATTCGTTCACTCAAACATTGATAAAGCACATGCTATTTGTCAACCACTGCTTTAGTAGCTGGAGACATATTAACAAATATGGGAAACAATGTATCTGCCTTATGAGTTTCATTCTGATTGAGGCAGGCACACAACAAACAATAAATATAGTAAATAGTTTGGTAATTCACAATTAATACAGAGTTACAGGGAAAATAAAGTAGCATAAGGGAATTAGGGCACAGAGACAAAGATGGCCTTGTTTGGTGAGTTTCACTATTACATAATAGTACCAGTGAATGAAGACAAGTTATAGATCATGCACATGGTTTTACTTGTTTTGAGAGAGAGAACTGAAGAAGTTTTTTTACATAACTATGTGCTGAAGTAAATTATGGTGAAAAAACTGAAAAAAAAAACTAGCTAAAACACAGAGGAATGGCTGAGAATATATAGAATTAAATAAAAATGAGAGGGATATATTTATCTTTTTGGTGCCTGGGATTCTCAGAATTCCCTGTATAAGGTAATGTGTTTGTCTATTAAAAACTTAATTAGGTTGGTAAATAGAACTTTATTTTATCCATTTGTTATTCATCACATTTATAGAGTATGGGAAAGTATTTCAAAAAGGAGGGCAGGTGTGAGTTTCATGTCACCTATAAAAGCAACAACCTGATACAGGTTGATCTATTTCCTTCCATTTCTTTTTCTACTTGGTCCTTAATCTTTAATTCCAAAGGCAGACATGCTCATTGTGAAAAATAAAAGAATCAAATCTCATACAGAGGTGGATATAGTGTAAAGTCTTCAAAGCCTTGAGAAGAAAAACACAATAAAATCTATACTCTCCTATTTTGAGTCTTCATAAAGGACAAATATATTAATATATGTAAATAAATATATATATATATAGTATGATGACCCATGGACAAGGAAATGAAGATTTTCATTTTCTGTCATTTTGGTTGAATGTTGACACTGATTACGTTGTATTTGCACACTTAAAAATGTTTTTAAGATGAAATATAAAAGAAAGAAATATGCAGTAATACTTTGCAAACTAATCAGTGCACATTAATATGGTTATCAGACAGCAGAGCATGTTGCAAGACTGTTTTCCTACCCAACTCCATCAAAAGAATAAACTTTAAAGTCTAGTTTGCAAATCAAGCTAATTGTTAGGATGACCTAGCAACAGAAACAATGCACATTTCCTCCTTCTAATAAAACCTTTCCATAGTTAGTCACTGGTTTCATCCTGAAACCGTTCCTAAGAACATTCAGCCAATATATCTTCCATCAGGTCTCATGATGTCTCCCAATCCAGTTCCTGGCATGCTCTTCTGAACAAGCTTCATCGCAGACCAAGGTGCTCACCTGTTGTATCCTCTTGCAAGCCAACATCAAAAGCCAGCTTATCAGTTGAAGACCGAGAGGTGGACAGGCAGCACAGATACTAAAAGACACAGAATCAGTAGTCGTCACTAAACATATCCCGTTCCTTCCAAGTCTAATTCTGAGCACTTAGCATTCACTGGGAGCAATGTTCTAGAGGAAATGTGGGGTTTTTTTCCCACTCAGAAAAATATTGCAGAAATATGTCCTGTAGACAAAACAAGATGAGTAACTGGGGATATGTCTCTACATCTCTCTTTATGTGATATTCATGATCATAAGCAAAAGAACAACCTGATCTGTCAGAAATCTTTATTTCAAGCAGAAATTTGAACACTATTCACTTCTATCTTCTAGTTTTATTTTCACATTTTTAAACTCTTTAAAATTCATCTAGAATTGATTGCGGTGTATAGCATATTGCTTCACTGCAGTGAGGCACTGTCACGTGTACACCTATGTGTGTTTACCCAGGAAGAATGCAACTCTGCCCAACACCATCATCTCTGACTCCTCTCCCTGCTTCAAGTTTTCCTAACTGGATATTCTTGGACATAAAGTTTAGGATCATTTTTCTGGCCAACTCCCCTACTCCCACGCTAACCTCAAAATCTGCACTAAGTGCTACAAGACTGAGAACACAGAGATGAATCTAGTATGAGCTCAAGATACACTGTCATCTACCCCAACCAAGTGCAGTACCTGAAAGAACAGGAACCCTGCCAACAGGACTCAGGAACAGCTCTGGGGATTAGGCCAGCCCAGACTTCCCAGAATCACTGGACAAGTAATGCGAGCCTAGACAATCCCTACAATGGAAAAGCGTCCACCCAGCTCAGCGGGTGTCTGAGTGTAAGGAGGCAGGTGATAAATGGATTGGGGATACAAGTCAAGTGGAATTTGGTGCCATGAGGGTGTAAATTCAATGAATCAGGAAAATCTGTTAACTGACTGTAAACCACTGACTCCCAAAGATATAGAAAAGATGCTTCAAAGGTCCTCAAACATATTCCTAGCTAGTTAGGAGTAGTAGTCTAATCTCAAGACATTGTGGTCTCTGAGGTTTACAGACTTTAGATCTGGCCTTTTAAATATCAATGTTAATCTGAGAAAAAGTACCAATGTTGTAATACTGACTTCCCAGATAAAAATGTAGAGTGAATCCTATTAAAGTGTTCTGTGATATTTTAAAATAATATTATAGTACCAGGCACTGGAGTTGTTAATGTACATTCTCTCTTCCTTTAATGTTCACTGCAACTGCTAGGTAGAGACTGTAATTATTCAACTAACTGTTAATTAAATTTTATATGGCAAAGACTAGTCCTTCTTACTCTATCTAGCACCCAGAACAGCATCTAGCACACAAGCGGTGCTGATAATATTTAATGACTGAATGAGCAAAATACTCAGATGCATTTACAGGCTTAGAGAGGTTCAGCAAGGTACCCAAAGCAGCACAGCATACAGGAAAGAAAGCCTGAACCCAGATCTACCAAACAAGTTGGGTAGTTATTTAAAAACAGACTCTCATATTTATTATTTTATGTGTTCTGATGGCTCCTGAAAGTGAAATTCTTTCCATGAAGTTTTAATGTATCAATGCTATATGCAAAAAGGCTATTTTTATACATCTGTCTTATATCCAGTCACTTGAAGTGTTTTCCTTTATTTTACTTCATATCTTAGTAAGTCAGTCAAGATTTCCAGAGCAATGTGAGACAGCATATACTTGGGGTTTGTTTTTGTTTTGTCAAGAATGGACTTAGTGTTTGACAATTAACTATGAGGTTGGCCATTGATTTAACATAAATATTTTCCTCATCATTGAGGAACTAACCATAAATGATCGATTTTTATTAGGAATTGATACTTTATTAAAAACCTGTTTCAGTACCTGTTAAGATGATCACATTTTTTCCATCATGATATTATTAAGTCATCATGAAAATCATATCTATACTTTTCCTATACTTCTCTTCCTATACTTCTCAATTCCATTAACCAGATTTTTCACATCAGTATTCATGATGATGAAGACTGATGATTCTTTTTCTGTTTTGAGGGGTTTAGCTATAGAGACTATGCTTAAGCTTTTGCTCAGAAACAGTCTACATATTTAGGGAATTATCTCCTTCTTAAAAGTAGTGATTATTTTATATCTCCAAGTACTAGACTATCATGTAGTCACTAAAATAAATCTGATAAAAATTTAAATAACATAGATAGTACTTGTACTGTGACAATACGTTAAAAAAAAAAACCTGTATAAAATTTGGTTATGTAACAAGATATCAATTATACAAAAAAATTAAGAAAATATGGAAATTTTTTAAAAGTTCCCAAGAATTTTCTGTCATTGGTGTGATCATGAAGATTTCATTCTTCTGTTATTTCCAAATCTTACAGAATGAATATGTATTGCTTGTATAACTTAATAAAGCTTTGAAGAGAATGTTTATATAATTTATAATACTTTATACCTATAAGAATATATATACACACATATATAAATGATAATGAGTAAACTGTGTCTGAGAGGAACCCAGTAGATAAATGGATAATGGGGTGTAAGAAGGAGCTGATATGGGGGCAAAAATGAAACTCTCCTCCTAAACCTAGTCTTTCAAAATAAGATACAAAGACAGAAGTCATACAGTGATAGAACTGAAGGACCTTAAAGGTCCTCTAAGCTAACCATATTATAAATGAGAAAACAAACAGTGCTCAAAGATATTTAAAAAACACATACAATTCAAGCTTATTAAAGCCATCAGTGGAATGGGATTACCAAATATTTCTTTGCCCTGTATGCACAAATAGATCAGCGTGACCACAGGGGAGATGAAGTCCACGCATGCACTCACCATGCCACTGTAGGAATGCCGCAGCAGTATTGCATGGCCGTAGAGGAGTGTTCGGTGGCCACCACCTTGAGCAGTCTGCATAGAGCAAAGAAAGAGTCCGCAAAGAAAAGAAAAAAGAGTAAATTTAACTAAGCGTATAAAATGCTCTCTTATTCTCATGAAAAGTTTAATGGGAACAAAATAAGAGCTAGTGCAAATGTAGTAGAGAATCCTCTTCCCAATGCAGGAGAGATTTAAGGGAAATGGGTTTGATTTCTGGGTCAGGAAGATTCCCCGGAGGAGGAAATGGCAATCCACTCCTGTATTCTTGCCTGGAAAATTCCACGGAAAGAGGAGTCTGGTGGACTACAGTCCATGAGGCTGCAAAGAGACAGATATAACTGAGCATGCATGCACGCAGATGAGCAAAGTGCTATGGAAAGTATCCTTAAATTGGGACAAAGCTACCACGGGAGTAGCTGGGTGGCGGGAAGCTAGCAGTTTAATTAGTTCTTAAAGAATGAACCTGAGTTCAAAAATATCATGATTTGTAATTACTGATTCCCAGTTGTTTATTATCTGTATTTCCCATTATACTCTGGTCCATGTTTATAGGGACTGTGGTACTTTCAGGTACCTTGCAAAATGCCTGGTACATAGTAAGGACTAAATAAGCATTTCTTCAATGACTAAGTCTGATTAAAACACAAAGATCATCAAATGAATCTTCAGGCTTAAAAACCTTTCATACCTTCCAAATGTTTCTAAGAAAAACATCCAAATTCCTTTATATGAGATAGAAAGTGGGTGCTCACTCATTCAGTCATGTCCAACTCTTTGTGACCCCCATCGATTGCAGCCTGCCAGGCTCCTCTGTCCATGTAATTCTCCAGGCAAGAATATTGGAATGAGTTAGCCATTCCCTTCTCGAGGGGATCTTCCCAACCCAGGTATCAAACCAAGGTCACCTGCACTGCAGGCAGATTCTTCACCATCTGAACTACCAGGGAAGCCCATGCGAGATAGAAGAGTGCTTCTCAAATTCTAGCATGCTTAAAAATCACCTGGAGAGCTTGTGAAAACACAGAACCCTTGGTGTGTCCCTGAGATTCTGCTCCAGTAGGTCTGGGATAAATACAGAGACACTGCATTTCAAAAATTTCCCAGTGGTGCAGGTGCTATTGTTTTGGGGACAACATTGAGTAGCACAAGCGTCAAGGACATTTAGTCTCAGCCCTTTCGTTTGTTTTTTTTTTTTTGATTTTTTGATTTTTTTATTTTTATTTTTTTATTTTTTAAATTTTAAAATCTTTAATTCTTACATGCATTCCCAAATATGAACCCCCCTCCCCCCTCCCTCCCCATAACATCTCTCTGGGTCATCCCCATGCACCAGCCCCAAGTATGCTGCATCCTGCGTCAGACATAGACTGGCGATGAACCCCCCTCCCCCCTCCCTCCCCATAACATCTCTCTGGGTCATCCCCATGCACCAGCCCCAAGTATGCTGCATCCTGTGTCAGACATAGACTGGCGATTCAATTCTTACATGATAGTATACATGTTAGAATGTCATTCTCCCAAATCATCCCACCCTCTCCCTCTCCCTCTGAGTCCAAAAGTCCGTTATACACATCTGTGTCTCTTTCCCTGTCTTGCATACAGGGTCATCATTGCCATCTTCCTAAATTCCATATATATGTGTTGGTGTTTTTCTTTCTGGCTTACTTCACTCTGTATAATCGGCTCCAGTTTCATCCATCTCATCAGAACTGATTCAAATGAATTCTTTTTTACGGCTGAGTAATACTCCATTGTGTATATGTACCACAGCTTTCTTATCCATTCATCTGCTGATGGACATCTAGGTTGTTTCCATGTCCTGGCTATTATAAACAGTGCTGCGATGAACACTGGGGTACATGTGTCTCTTTCAATTCTGGTTTCCTCAGTGTGTATGCCCAGCAGTGGGATTGCTGGGTCATAGGGTAGTTCTATTTGCAATTTTTTAAGGAATCTCCACACTGTTCTCCATAGTGGCTGTACTAGTTTGCATTCCCACCAACAGTGTAGGAGGGTTCCCTTTTCTCCACACCCTCTCCAGCATTTATTGCTTGCAGATTTTTGGATCGCAGCCATTCTGACTGGTGTGAGGTGGTACCTCATTGTGGTTTTGATTTGCATTTCTCTAATGATGAGTGATGTTGAGCATCTTTTCATGTGTTTGTTAGCCATCCGTACGCCTTCTTTGGAGAAATGTCTATTTAGTTCTTTGGCCCATTTTTTGATTGGGTCGTTTATTTTTCTGGAATTGAGCTGTATAACTTGCTTGTATATTTTTGAGATTAGTTGTTTGTCAGTTGCTTCATTTGCTATTATTTTCTCCCATTCAGAAGGCTGTCTTTTCAGCTTGCTTATATTTTCCTTTGTTGTGCAGAAGCTTTTAATTTTAATTAGATCCCATTTGTTTATTTTTGCTTTTATTTCCAGAATTCTGGGAGGTGGATCATAGAGGATCCTGCTGTGATTTATGTCTGAGAGTGTTTTGCCTATGTTCTCCTCTAGGAGTTTTATAGTTTCTGATCTTACATTTAGATCTTTAATCCATTTTGAGTTTATTTTTGTGTGCGGTGTTAGAAAGTGATCTAGTTTCATTCTTTTACAAGTGGTTGACCAGTTTTCCCAGCACCACTTGTTAAAGAGATTGTCTTTACTCCATTGTATATTCTTGCCTCCTTTGTCAAAGATAAGGTGTCCATATGTGTGTGGATTTATCTCTGGGCTTTCTATTTTGTTCCATTGTCTCAGCCCTTTCTAACCTTGCCCCCAAATCCCTTTGTGCTCCAAAGAGACAGGCTTTCCCTGCCCTGAGCTATCTTGCTGCTCTTAACACAATACATGGTGGCATGTGAGGATAAGTGCCTTAAAAAATAACCACAGGGTATTAAGAAAGGAAGAGACAACGTGATTAAAGGACTGGGTCACAGATCAGGTTAAGATCATGGGAAGTAGAGAACATTATACTAAGGAGTTTTTACCTGTTTCTATAGGGAAAAGAGATCTTTAAGGATGAAGATACTGACTTAAACATACTTCAAGAAGTACAGAAGAAAGCACTTTAATATTCAGTATCATTACACCTTTTTTACTAAAAATATATCTCCTTCCTATTATTCCAATTAATTTCTTTAAATTTATTTTTTTATTGAAGGATAATTTCTTTAAAGAATTTTGTTGTTTTCTGTCAAACTTCAACATGAATCAGCCATCAGTTCAGTAGCTCAGCCCATCTCATCTCATCAGCCATAGGTATACATATATCCCCACCCTTTTGAACCTCCCTCTCATCTCCCTCCCCACCCCACCCCTCTAGGTTCATACAGAGCTCCTATTTGAGTTTCCTGAGACATACAGCGAATTCCCTTGGGCTATCTCTTTTACTTATGGTAATGTAAGTTTCCATCTTGCTCTTTCCATACATCTCACCCTCTCCTCCCCTCTCCCCATGTCTATAAGTCTATTCTCTATGTCTGTTTCTCCATTGTTGCCCTGTAAATAAATTATTCAGAACCATTTTTCTACATTCGATAAATGTGCATTAGAATACAATATTTATCTTTCTCTTTCAGACTCACTTCACTCTGTATAATAGGTTCTGTGTTCATTCACCTCATCAGAACTGACCCAAATGTGTTCCTTTCTCTGGCTGAGTAATATTCCATTGTGTATATAAACTGCAGCTTCTTTATCCATTCTTCTACTGGACATCTAGGTTGCTCCCATGTTCCAGCTATTGTAAACAGTGCTGCAGTGAACAATGGGATACATGTGTCTCTTTCAATTTTGGTTTCCTCAGGGTATATACCTAGGAGTGGGATTGCTGGGTCATAGGGTGGTTTTATTCCTAGTTTTCTATGGAATCTCCCACCATATCCTCTTCCATAGTGGATGTTATCAATTTACATTCCACCAACAGTGCAAGAGCATTCCCTTTTCTCCACAACCTCTCCAGCATTTATTGTTTGCAGACTTTTTGATGAGGGCCACTCTGACTGGTGTGAGGTGATATCTCATTGTGGCTTTGATTTGCGTTTCTCTAATAATGAGTGATGTTGAGCATCTTTTCATGTGTTTGTTAGCCCTCTGTATGTCTTCTTTGGAGAAATGTCTGTTTAGGTCTTTTTCCCACTTTTTGATCGGGTTGTTTACTTTCCTGCTATTGAGTTGTATGAACTGCTTGTATATTTTGGAAATTAATTATTTGTCAGTTGTTTCATTTGTCATTATTTTCTCCCGTTCTGAGGATTGTCTTTTCATCTTGCTTATAGTTTCCTTTGCTATACAAAAGCTTTTAAGTTTAATCAAGTCCCACCTGTTTACTTTTGTTTTTATTTCCATTACTATAGGAGGTAGGTCATAGAGGATCTCCCTTTGATTTACGTCATCAAGTGGTCTGCCTATGTTTTCCTCTAAGAGTTTTATAGTGTCTGGTCTTACATTTAGGTCTTTAACCATTTTGAGTTCATCTTTTTGTATGGCGTTAGGAAGTGTTCTCATTTCATTCTTTTACATGTAGCCGTCCAGTTTTCCCAGCACCATTTATTGAAGTGGCTGTCTTTGCCCCATTGTATATTCTTGCCTTCTTATTCAAAAATAAGGTACCCATAGGTGCATGGGTTTATTCCTGGGCTTTCTATCTTGTCCCATTTGTCTATATTTCTGTTTTTATGCCAGTACCATACTGTCTTGATGACTATAGAGCTTTATAGTATAATCTGAAATCAGGAAGGTTGAGTCCTCCAGCTCCATTTTTCTTGCTCAAGACTGCTTTGGCTATTCAGGGTCTTTTCTGTTTCCATATGAATTATGAATTTTTTGTTCTAGTGCTGTGAAAAATGCCATTGGTAATTTGATATGGATTGCATTGAATCTATAGACTGTGTTTGGTAGTATAGTCATTTTCAGAACACCAATTCTTCCTACCCAGGAACATGGAATATCTCTCCATCTGTTTATGTTGTCTTTGATTTCTTTCATCAGTGTCTTATATAATTTTCTCTGTATGGTTCTTTTGTCTCCTTAGGTAAGTTTATTCCTAGATATTTAATTCTTTGTGTTACAATGGTGAATGAGATTGATTTCTTAATTTCTTTTTCTGATTTTTCCATTGTTAGTATATAGAAAAGGAAGTGATTTCTGTATATTGTTTTTGTATACTGCTACTTTGCTAGATTCACTGATTAGCTCTAGTAATTTTCTAACACTATCTTTAAGGTTTTCTATGTACAGTATTACGTCATCTAAAAACAGTGAGAGCTTTACTTCTTTTCTGATCTGGATTCCTTTTCTTTTCCTTCTAAATTTGCTGGATTTAATTTCTTAAAATAACTTTAATTATAGATTATGTTTAAAACACTTCCAAACCATCTAAAAACTGATATTAAAAGGCATTAAAATTATCAGAAAAAGTGTTTCATCATAAAATGAAAACAACTTCATGCCCTGAGTGAGAAAGGGAAAAATCAACTTTGCAAAATTATATTCCTACTAAGAATGAGGACCTGTTTAGAGAGTACTTTGATTTTCTATAATACATTTGATTTATTGTGCCCAAGAAAAAGTCATTTACCTTGTCTGATCTGTACTACATGATAGGACCTTACCTTTTCCTATCATACATATGTTCCAGAGCTACAGATCCAGTTGAAGTTTAATGACACTACACAGTCAAGGTACTTTGATTTGTCTTTTTGACCAAAACAAGGTATTTCTAAATGAAGAACAAGGCTGCAGATTTAATTAGAATAGTATTGAGTGCCCCTTTTTCTATAAAGCTTTGCTATGCACTTCATATATTCATATGCACGTATCAACTGTGCTGTGCTTAGTAACTCAGTCATGTTCAAGTCTTTGTGACCCCAAGGAACTGTAGCCTGTCAGGATCCTCTGTTCATGGGGATTCTCTAGTTAAGTATACTGGAGTGGGTTGCCATGCCCTCCTCCAGGAGATCTTCCAAACCAGGGAGAAAACCCAGGTCTCCCTCATTGAAGGCAGATTCTTTACCATCTGAGCCACCAAGGAAGCCCTTGAATACTGGAGTGGGTAGCCTGTCTCTTCTCTAATGGATCTTCCCAACTCGGGAATCAAACCGGGGTCTTCTGAATTGCAGGTGGATTCTTTTCCAACTTAAAGTATAGGTTAGCCACTATATATTTATTAAAATATGTTTGTATCATATAGTTGCTTATTAACACATCTAATGCAATTGCTGTTTTAAAATAATTTAACTTATTAAGTATATAACGTCTGTATACTTTGAGGTTCCTCATTTTAATAATATTTTCTGGACAAAAATACTGTGCTAATCAGTTTAGGTCATTTCTCGCAATTTCAGGCTTTTGTTATTCAAGAGGTCTTTTTAAAAAAAAATAAATCAGACTCTACAGGAGAATTTTGCTATATCCCTTGACTGTTATAAAACACAATTTCAGAAGAAACACAAGGAGATCTTAAAAAGAGCTTACTGCTTAGGTAATACTAAGCTCTGCAGTTCAGTTCAGTTCAGTCGCTCGGTCGTGTCCGACTCTTTGTGACCCCATGAATCTCAGCACGCCAGGCCTCCCTGTCCATCACCAACTCCCAGAGTTCACTCAGACTCACGTCCATCGAGTCAGTGCTGCCATCCAGCTATCTCATCCTCTGTCGTCCCCTTCTCCTCCTGCCCCCAATCCCTCCCAGCATCAGAGTCTTTTCCAATGAGTCAACTCTTCTCATGAGGTGGCCAAAGTACTGGAGTCTCAGCTTCAGCATCATTCCTTCCAAAGAAATCCCAGGGTTGATCTCCTTCAGAATGGACTGGTTGGATCTCCTTGCAGTCCTCTCAAGAGTCTTCTCCAACACCACAGTGCAAAAGCATCAATTCTTCGGCACTCAGCTTTCTTCATAGTCCAACTCTCACATCCATACATGACCACAGGAAAAACCATAGCCTTGAATAGACAGACCTTAGTTGGCAAAGTAATGGCTCTGCTTTTGAATATGCTATCTAGGTTGGTCATAACTTTTCTTCCAAGGAGTAAGCATCTTTTAATTTCATGGCTGCAGTCACCATCTAAAAAATAAAGTCTGACACTGCTTCCACTGTTTCCCAATCTAGTTCCCATGAAGTGATGGGACCAGATGCCATGATCTTCGTTTTCTGAATGTTGAGCCTTAAGCCAACTTTTTCACTCTCCACTTTCACTTTCATCAACCAAGGTTTAAAACAATTGACAACAACAAAAAGAAATCTGCCTTAGAGCACTTCCATAGCGCTCAGATACTAAAGCAGAGAAACTTTTAAGTTTTGGCTTTAAACACAAATAATAATAGTCGGGCAAAGAGTGGTTTCAGGGAGAAAAATAGGTATCTCTATGTGCAAGCCTATACATAACCTGAAAATAAGTTTCATACAAACATGAACAATACTAACTGGACAGGAGCAGCACAGAATTGCTGATCTTGGCATCTGGTCTACCTGTAGCTTGAAACTTGCAAACATGCCTGCCATCTTCAATAATGAATCATATAACAGATTCACAGGATGATTATAATAATTAATGAGAAATCTGGCTTCAGTGCAAAATCAATATGCCTGCCAAAGCCAGTTGACCACTGTCAAGACAGCCACTTAGCAGCAGATGGCCAGCTTGTGATGGTGACTTAATGAAAAGTCTCCAGAGGGAAGAGACCAGGACCAGGACAATTCAGTTCAGTTCATTTCAGTGGCTCAGTAGTGTCTGACTCTTTGCAAAGCATGGACTGCAGCACACCAGGCTACCCTGTCTGTCACCAACTCCCAGAGTTTACTCAAATTCATTTCCATTGAGTCAGTGATGCCATCCAACAACCATCTCATCCTCTATCATTCCCTTCTCCTCTGATCTTCAACACTTCCCAGCATCAAAGTCTTTTCAAATGAGTCAGTTCTTCGCATCAGGTGACCAAAGTATTAGAGTTTCAGCTTCAATATCAGTCCTTCCAATGAATATTGAGGACTGATTTTCTTTAGGATGAACTGGTTGGAACCCTTTGCTGTCCAAGGTACTCTCAAGAGGCTTCTCCAACACCACAGTTCAAAAGCATCAACTCTTCAGCACTCAGCCCTCTTCATAGTCCAACTCTCACATCCATACATGACTACTAGAAAACCCATAGTTTAGACTAGATGAACCCTTGTTGGCAAGGAAATGTCTCTGCTTTTTAATATGTTGTCTAGGTTGGTCGTAATTTTCCTTCCAAGGAGCAAGCGTCTTTGAATTTTATGGCTGCAGTCAGCATCTGCAGTGATTTTGGAGCCTCCCAAAAAAGAAAGTCTGTCACTGTTTCCATCATTTCCCCGTCTATTTGCCATGAAGTGATGAGACCAGATGCCATGATCTTAGTTTTCTGAATGTTGAGTTTTAAGCCAACTTTTTCACTCTCCTCTTTCACTTTCATCAAGAAGCTCTTTAGTTGTTCTTTGCCTTTTGCCATAAGGGTGGTATCATCTGCATATCTGAGGTTATTGATATTTCTCCCAGCAGTCTTGATTCCAGTTTGAGCTTCATCCAATCCAGCACTTCCCATGATGTAGTCTGCATATAAGTTAAATAAGCAGGGTGACAATAGACAGCTTTGACGTACTACTTTCCCAATGTGAAACTAGTCTGTTGTTCCATGTCCAGTTCTAACTGTTGCTTCTTGACCTGCATACAGATTTCTCAGGAGGCAGATCAGATGGTCTGTATTCCCATCTCTTGAAAAACTTTCCGCAGTTTTGTTGTGATCAACACAGTCAAAGGCTTTGGGGAAGTCAATAAAGCAGAAGTAGATGTATTTCTGGAACTCTCTTACTTTTCTGATGATCCAACAGATGTTGGCAATTTAATCTCTGGTTCCTATTTGCAGCCAAAGATGAAGAAGCTCTATACAGTCAGCAAAAACAAGACTAGGGACTGACTGTCGCTCAGATAATGAAGTCCTTATTGCCAAATTCAGACTTAAATTGAAGAAAGCAAGGAAAACCACTAGACCGTTCAGGTATGACCTAAATCAAATCCCTTATGAATATACACTGGAAGTGACAAATAAATTCAAGGGATTAGATCTGATGGACAGAGTGCCTGAAGAACTATGGACAGAGGTTGGTAACATTATACAGGAGACAGTGATCAAGACCATCCCCAAGAAATGAAAAAGCCAAAATGGTTGTCTGAGGAGGACTTACAATCAACTATGCTATGCAATGAAGAGAAGCAAAAGGCAAAGGAGCAAAGAAAAGATATACCCATTTGAATGCAGAGTTCCAAAGAACAGCAAGGAGACAGATAAGAAAGCCTTCCTCAGTGATTAATGGCAAAGAGAGGAAAACAATAGAATGGGAAACACTAGAGATCTCTTCAAGAGAATTAGAGACACCAAGGGAGCATTTCATGCAAAGATGGGCACAATAAAGGACAGAAATGGTATGGACCTAACAGAAGCAGAAGATATTAAGAAGAGGTGGGAAGAATACACAGAAGAACTATACAAAAAAGATCTTCATCACTCAGATAACCATGATGGTGTGATCACTCACCTAGAGCCAGACATCCTGGAGTGCAAACTGGGCCTTAGGAAGCATCACTGTGAACAAAACTAGTGGAGGTGAAGGAATTCAAGCTGAGCTATTTCAAATCCTAAAAGATGATGCTATGAAAGTGCTGCACTCAATATGTCAGCAAATTTGGAAAACTTGGCAGTGGCCACAGGACTGGAAAAGGTCAGTTTTCATTCCAATCCCAAAGGCAATGCTGAAGAATGCTCAAACTACCGCACAATTACACTCATCTCACATGCTAGCAAAGTAATGCTCAAAATTCTCCAAGACAGGCTTCAACAGTACATGTACCATGAACTTCCAGATGTTCAAGCTTGATGTAGAAAAGGCAGAGGAACCAGGACCAGGACAGTACTAACTAATCACTGTTCTGTGCCAACCAGCAGAAATAGCTCCTGTTTCAAGAAAGCATCTGGCTGGTTTTAGGAAGTTATTAACAGTGTGTGTCCAGGTCTGAAACCCAAAGCCAAGTCATGATTGAAAATTGAAAGTTGAATAAAATTTAGCATCCTTTTCCTTATAAGTGGCTTAAATTACTATAGTTAATGCATATGCCTTCAGTCAGTTAAATTCTAACCTTTCTAGATGATTCAATGCAGGTATAAAAATAAGTCATTGAGTTTCTGACCTTGCAATTAAATGAAATCACAGCCTAACTAAATTATTTAAGGTATGCCACCTGGTTTAAAATAAATGGACATCATTTTTCTATTGGCATTGATTTTTGTATGAATCTGCTCATGAAAGAACTTGAGGTACATGCTTTAGGGAACTACCCCATTCACCATCCTCCAAGGAAGCGTAGATATGAAACTGACAAGAGATTTGGATAGGGGTGAGATAGTATTAATCAAATGAGTACAATAAATGCAGATTTAGTGAGCAAAACTGCTAATTAAAAAAAAATCAAACCCAAATTTATTATTTATTAATATTTGCAAAGAGAGAACATATTCATGTTTCCCACTATAGATGACATTTTCCAACCAAATCCTTCATTTCATGATATGTTTCATTGAGTAGTTCATTTCTTCTCTTTGCAAGGTAATAATATTTTTTGCTGAAAAATAATAGACGGAACTATTTGAAATTCTGGGATATGTTTTGGGTCCTTGTTGACAGGGACTTCAAATAAAGACTCTGCTCTGTCATTCTACTGAAACTGTTAAAATCTTAAGGCTAATGAATAGATCCATGTGTCAACAGAATGCCCCCTTCACAGTTTTGTTAAATAAGAATGTAACTCCACAGACAGACACGGATACTTTGTTTTCTTTTTTTCTAAGCAACCATTTAAATCTACGTTCAGAATTTTAATTTCATACTTTTCAGAGTTTCCATCTTTTGAAGTGATATTCTTTTAACATCTCAAAATATATGAAGCCTTCATTACCTGAACACAGCTTCTCTATACATTGTTCCTCAGCTTTTAGGATAAAAAATAAATTTTGTTAAAGTTATAGGGAAATGTGGTAGGTATATAAAAATGAAAACATTTCTACATTTTGCCTCAAACAACAACATTCTGCTGTTCCACTTTTTCCCCTACATGTGTCCTTCAATGACATGATCATGGATTTTACTCTGCCATTTTAGTTTGCCTCTTTTTAAAATGTTTTCATTTTTCTAATTTGATAGAGGAATAAAAAGAAGCTGAGGGGCTCCCCTGGTGGTTCAGTGGAAAAGAATCTGCCTGCCAGGCCAGGAGATATCAGGTCCATCCTTGATCTGTGAAGATCCCACATGCCACGGAGCAACTTAGCCAATGCACCCCAATTACTGAGCCTGTGCTCAAGAGCCTGTACTACAGAGCCCAGCGGTAACTGAGCCCAATGCCACAGCTACTGAAATCCGTGTGCCCTAGAGCCTGTGCTCTACAACAACAGAAGCCACTGCAATGAGAAGTCCATGCACTGCAGCTAGAGAGTAGCCCCACTCGCTGCAACTAGAGAAAGCCCGTGTAGCAGCCAAGACCCAGCACAGCCATAAATAAATAAATAAATAAATACGAGGTTGAGTTATCTTCACTTCTCCTGGAGTAAGTAATTCACTAGCAGTTTCTTGGTGTCACTTGTAATTTTCCAGTGTATGAATTTCCTATTACATTCATGCAATAGTGTATAAACATGTAACAGTCTCTACAGCCCCCACAGTAAAAATTCTAAATGGAGAGCTGTAGAAAAAACAACTGCTTCAATGGAAGAAATTCCTGACATTGGCTAAGTAAGACCTAATATGTCACAATGTGACCCAAAGATATAAAATGCCATTTTTTAAAAATCTAAATGTGGGATGTACTTACTTAGATTTAAAGTTCAAAAGTTTGGTTTAATTTTTTTAAACTTGAAAAAGTGAAGAAAAAAGCCACAAATCTAAAAATTAAACAAATGTGACCAACCAAACATTAAACATACAAGTAATACACGTACAGGAGATGATCCAATGTCTTACCTTCATCATGAATTTCTGTAGGGGCATAAGGAAAAAAGAGAAAATATTAAATACACATTATTTCAAAGACATTTAAAAACCGTCAATTTATAAAGACTACATTGTTGTAAGTGGAGTAACATGAATAATAAACAAAAAATATCCACTGTGTTATCACAACAAAACTCAATATCAACTACATGCTAGAGAAAAGCTGTAGCAAGCAAAACTCTTTTAATGTTTTTAGATTAGTTCATTCTTTTTCCGTGAAAACATGCTGTTTGACTTTAATGCGTGATTCAATTTACAACATTTCTAAGCATCTCAAAAAAGGTATACTCTTAAAATTATATTCTGAACATGGTCTAGATTTTTTTTTCATCTGTTACATAAAAATACAGTAATATAAACAGCAACTCAGCTAACTTGAGTAAAATAGTGGATTAGAAATAGGTACAGTAGACAATCAATTAATATGCTGTGATTAATATGCCCATATTTCATGCAAAAAATGACCAAAAGCAATTCCTTAGGCACTGCATATTATTATATGTGAAATTCATATAAAGTCACGCAATTTTTCTTTTTCTCTTGACTCAGCCACCTCTAATGATTTATATTATAACAGCCCTTTTTCATCTACAAAATATAACATGTACATATATTCCTTTCTTTTTCTTAAGACTCATAAAGTTTCTTTGACTTCTTATTCCTGGGAGAGATACACAAATGATAAAGAGTGAAGAAGAAAAAATATTGTATTTGACAACTTAGGGCAAAATCTAGTTGCCAGGAGCATGTAAGTCCTACAGAGGAAAACACACACATATCCACATTAGTTTTAAAGAAAACAAGGGAGAGTTTTCTAACACAGATGTTAAATACCACACTTGCTTCCCTGAAACATACAAACAGAGTAATATGTATATGACTAAATGGCAATTCTATCATGATTGATTCTTTCATTTTCAGTATTATAATTTTAAGGAAAAATTGTAAAGAACCCTTTCATTCTCATCTCAGAAAACACAGCCTGTATAGTTACATTTTTGTAGTTAATATTCATGGTAAATAATATCCTGGAACTTATTTTCCATGTTGAAACTGACTAATCACATGCCTACAAATGATCACCAGTGATACAGAATATCACTGAGGAATTACAAAAAATCATTTTAAGTCCTAATTCAAAGGAAAAACTTCAAAACCATGTTACAGAACACGGTTTGTAATAGATACTTTCTTCATGAGATTTTTGGTTTTTTAATTTATCTAAGTTTTGGAGATATTTCTTTCAGAAATGGTCTCAGTTTGTTTTTGTCAGTTATTTAGGTTGAACGACTTCAGAATTGTTTCTGAAGTCTGCTCGTCATAATTTTTAGCTGTGTGTCAAGGCAGCATGAGCAAGCCAGGGAAGAGAGTAATCTGTATAAATGAGTAAATAAAAATGAGCCCTGTAAATAAGCAAAAGCTAAAATAGTCATCATACAAAGAGAAAGAAGAACAGATGTAACAGACACACATTATTTCCAAAAGATAAGAACATGAAAGGTTATTTCTGGCATTACTGACATTAACTTTTTGTACAAATCATCTATTGGTTCATTTGGCTTATTTCTTTATGAGCTATCCAAAAGGGATCATTCAGGGCAAGAAAGAAAGTAAAACACATTAAAATATAAAGGACAAATATATTATTTTAATCTCAATGTCAGTGGCATAAGTAAGATAAAAAGCAACAGAAAAAGAATCAAAATAAAAATTCCTTACAAGTTGAAAATGATAGGAGAAAAAAAAGAAAACTCATGAATGATAATACTGAAACAAATAGCTCTGATTTAGGTGAAAAGAATTATCGTTTCCATGCATGCAGTAAGTGTACTTATTTAAGAAATAAAATATTAGACAACATATGGAGATGGACAACTGTAAAGACAGAGGCCAGGCATGGTGCTTTCTCTCTTAGAAGAAATTTGAGGATGAAAATCAATTCACACAGAAACACAAAGAGGGAAATTTTAGTTCTTCAGGGTAAAAATTCCAAGTGGCAGCAATTCAGTGCCTCAGGTTTAGTTTAATTACTCCAGAATGGACAAGTCATATGAAGAGTCAAATGTGAGCAAGAGATGGGGACATATTCCCTCTTCCCATTATGCTACATTAACATAAAAACCAGGAAAAGAAATAGCAATTCTTACATTTTAACTCAAACAAATATTGCCCTGGGAGTCTAATGGATGATAAAAACAAGCAGGAGCCTTTGATCTATAAGCTTATGAAACTTGATTTAATAGATCTAAAAGCCCTAAGGGGTTTTCTTAGCATATGCCAATGATTACAAGCAGAAAAACAAATCAAACAGCAATATTTTATTCTAAAAATTGCAACCAAATTATCAGAGTTCAAGAGAATGCATAATTATATTCAATCTCTTACTGATACAAAAAGAAACAGTGATGTACAAAGCTTTTCCACCATAATTATGCCTTTCACCTCAACACTGGATTTTTTTAACTCTTATTTTAGTTTTGTGAGATGATAACTGATTATAAAACTTAACACCTCTATAAGGACTTTTCTTAGAAGTTTTAAAAGAACCTTTACTGAGGTGTCTTCTTAAAAATTACACAGGTAAGGGATTAGCAACAAAATTAACACAGGAATATAAAGCAGAACTGACAAACAGATTCAAGGGCTTAAATCTGATAAAGGAGTGCCTGAAGGATGGAGGTTCATGACATTGTAGAGGAAGCAATGATGAAGACCATCCCCAAGAAAAAGAAAAGCAAGAAGGCAAATGATTGTCTGAGGAAGGCTTACAAATAGCTGAGAAAAGAAGAGAAGCTAAAGGCAAGGAGAAAAGGAAAGATGCACCCATCTGAATGCCAAGTTCCAAAAAACAGCAAGGAGAGAGAAGAAAGCATTCCTCAGTGATCAGTGCAAAGAAATGAGGAAATAAACAGAATGGGAAAGACTAGTATGGAGATCTCTTCAAGAAAATTTGAGCTACCAAGGGAACATTTCATACAAAGATGGGTACAATAAAGGACAGAAATGGTATGGACCTAACAGAAGCAGAAGATATTAAGAAGAGGTGGCAAGAATACACAGAAGAACTGTACAAAAAGATCTTCATGACCCAGATAATCATTCACCTAGAGCCAGATATCCTGGAATGTGAAGTTAAGTGGGCCTTAGGAAGCATCATTACAAAGCTAGTGGAGAAGATGGAATTGAGTTGAGCTATTTCAAATCCTGAAAGATGATGCTGTGAAAGTGCTGCACTCAATATGCCAGCAAATTTGGAAAACTCAGCGGTGGTCACAGGACTGGAAAAGGTCAGTTTTCATTTCAATCTCAAAGAAAGGCAATGCCAAGGAAAGTTCAAACTGTCTCACAATTGCACTCATGTCACACGCTAGCAAAGTAATGCTCAAAATTCTCCAAGCCAGGCTTCAACAGTACATGAACTGTGAACTTCCAGATGTTCAAGCTGGTTTTAGAAAGGGCAGAGGAACTAGCGATTAAATTGCCAATATCCGTTGGCTCACCAAAAAAGCAAGAGAGTTCCAGAAAAACATATATTTCTGCTTTATTGACTACACCAAAGCCTTCAACTGTGTAGATCATAACGAACTTCAGAAAATTCTTCAAAAGATGGGAATACCAGAACACCTTACCTGCCTCAAGAGAAATCTGTATGCAGCAACATACAGAGAAATCTGTATGAAGCAACAGTTAGAACTGGACATGGAACTGGTTCCAAGCTAGGAAAGGAGTACATCAAGGCTGTATATTGTCACCCAGCTTCCTTAACTTCTATGCAGAGTACATAGAAATGCCAGGCGGGATGAAGCACAAGCTGGAATCAAGATTTCCAGGAGAAATATCAATAACCTCAGACATGTAGATGATTCCACCCTGATGGCAGAATGTGAAGAGGAATTAAAGAGCCTCTTGATGAAGATGAAAGAGGAGAGGGAAAAGTTGGCTTAAAACTCAACATTCAAAAAACAAAGACCATGGCATCCAGTCCCATCACTTCATGGCAAATAGATGGGGAAACAGTGACAGACTTTAGTTTCTTGGGCTCCAAAATCGCTGCAGATGGTGACTTTAGCCATGAAATTGAAAGACACTTACTCCTTGGAAGAAGATATGATAAACCTAGACACCATATTAAAAAGCAGAGACTTTGCTTTGCCAACAAAGGTCCATCTAGTCAAGGCTATGGTTTTTCCAGTGGTCATGTATGGATGCGAGAGTTGGACTATAAAGAAAGCTGAGTGCTAAAGAATTGACTTGAAACGGCTGTGGAGTATCTATGAGAAAGGCCCTGGAACCCTTCTTAATTTAACCCAAGCGGACAGCAGAAGGAACCCCGAAGCAGGCTGGTAGGCAGAGGGTTGAACTGTTTTCTGTTATTCTTCAAGTGACAGAAAAAGGGAACACATTCTACCTGTGACAGCAGACTTTCAAAATTCCTAGAGCAAGTGCATACGATTTGACCTCTGTGGGTTTTCAAAGAAAGAAAGAACTCAAATCTGACATTTACTGAGACCTACACGTAAGTTACAAACTGATTCACTGGCAAAACTAAGCGGCATGGCTGTCAGCAGTGTTATCTCCAATACTTTCTCGTAACTAGAAAGTTCAGTCGCTCAGTCGTGCCTGACTCTTTGTGACCCCGGGGACTGTAGCCCCCCAGGCTCCTCCCTCCATGAGATTCTCCAGGCAAGAATACTGGAGTGGGTTGCCATTTCCTTCACCAGGGAACTAGAAAGCAACCACTAACTTAAAGGTTTGCAAATAAACATACAAAGAATAAATTTTGAGATGAGAAATTATTATGAAAATGAGAGAGAAAAACTACACAACAAGGCAGGATCAAGAGGGAGAGGGTGGGATGATTTGGGAGAATGGGAATTCTAACATGTATACTATCATGTAAGAATTGAATCGCCAGTCCATGTCTGACGTAGGGTGCAGCATGCTTGGGGCTGGTGCATGGGGATGACCCAGAGAGATGTTGTGGGGAGGGAAGTGGGAGGGGGGGTCATGTTTGGGAACGCATGTAAGAATTAAAGATTTTAAAATTAAAAAAATAAATAAATAAAAAATAAAATTAAAAAAAAAAAGAAAGCAACCAAATACACAGAGGAAAAAATGGGAATACTTCCAGATGATAGTAAAAAGGGGTTTTATTCATTTACACACTCTATTTCCAAAGGAATTAAAGTTGCTTGAGTGGTTGGTTTAAGAAATACTGGTTTGGATACAGCAAAGAAATACTGGAATGTAAGTGAAGGGATAAAAAGATGAGAGAGGGACTTATCTTAGGATGGCTGATCTTGGGGAAGGAGCACAAAAAGGTGAAACACACGTGCTTAGAAAGAAACAGGCTTCCATTTCCAAGATAAAAATTTGGATCAGAATTTTAACTACAGGCAAAGAAGAGAAGACATTTCAAAAGGAAAGGATTGAACAAAATTAGTTCATAACAAGACTAGTTATGAAGAAACAGATGAAGAATTAAAATTATTTCCAGAGTTATAACATTGAATTAGTAGTTCTCCAAAATCCACACAAGGGTGTCATCATCAAGGAAATGGTAAATTTAATAAACAAAACGTCCCTTAAATAAAGGGCTGAAATAAATGAAAAAAGAGCAAAGAGACATTTCTTTTCAGACAAAAGTCCATCTAGTCAAAGCTATGGTTTTTCCAGTAGTCATGTATGGTTGTAAGAGCTGGACTATGAAGAGGGCTGAGCACTGAAGAGTTGATGCTTTTGAACTGTGGTGTTGGAGAAGACTCTTGAGCGTCCCTTGGACAGCAAGGAGATCCAACCAGTCCATCCTTAAGGAGATCAGTCCTGAATATTCACTGGAAGGACTGATGCTGAAGCTGAAACTCCAATACTTTAGCCACTTGATGCGAAGAATAGACTCACTGGAAAAGACCCGGATGCTCGCAAAGATTAAAGGCAGGAGGAGAAGGGACTCACAGAGGATGAGATGGTTGGACGGCATCACCAACTCGATGGACGTGAGTTTGAGCAAGCTCAGGTAGAGTTGGTGATGGACAGGGAAACCTGGGGTGCTGCAGTTCATGGGGTCAAAAAGAGTCAAACACGACTGAGTGACTGAACTGAAATGAATGTCCTAGTAATAGAGGATATTTGAATAGATCCCATTTTCGAAGAAATAAAACTAGAAATTTAGAAAGTTCCAACTGAAGCCTGGTAAAATATGTATTAATTACAACATAGCAGTTACTTTAAATACTAATAGTACCAGCCACACCAGGAAGCCAAACAAAAAGATTAGAGGCAACAGCAGACATGCAGCCATTCAGATCACAATCTCTTAGAAAACACATACCCATTTTTCCACATCAACCTTCTGTGGAAAGAAAAAGCCAAGATAAATAATAAGCAAACAAATAAATAGCTAGCAAGGTTTTAATTAGTGTCACTTAAATAAACTGAAATGTAGTCGCTGCACCAAAACCTATCTCCAATTCTGAAGGACAGGTAACAGTATTCAAACTTTCAATTTATGGCATTTAATCTCAAACAAACAAAAAAAAATTCAATTAATTTAGTTATCAGAACTTCAAAAGGCATTGGGCTGAATATGTACCAGGTACATGAAAATAAAAATAACCTAATATATTCAAAAGCAAACGTGAACATTTATCACATTCTCAAACCTACAAACCTTTGATTCAGGAACCACTATTCTCCTCTAACTAAAAGAATCTATTTAATAAAAAAGATCCATTTAGAAACACAGCATCTAACTATACATCTCTGATATAATAAAATTTCTCTTAGCCAAATCTTTCCACTCTTATTAAAAATTTACAATATAACAAATGGTATACGCTGCCAAATAATTCTGAAACTGCATCAAAATATTACTTAAAACATATTTATTAATGAATGTATGTTAGTCTCATAACCATTATGACTCTTTAAAAAATAAGTGAATATAATTATATCCAAAGTGTAAAACAGAACAAATCACAAAGCCATATGTTAACAAAAACTGCCTTCTCCTGCTCAATCCATCAGAATTTTAAAATCTCAACACTCTCACCTTAAAGGTTAAGTTTTCATAACCAACCTCCCTTCTTTAGCACATATGATTGGTAATCAGTGAAACTTGAGGTGTGCTTCAAACTCCTCATTCATTTAAGTTTATTTGCAATTTTTTCCTTAGAAAATTCATTAATTGAGTCAAAAGCTCACACTATCTAGGCAGGAATATTTGCCATAACTAAGAACCTCCATTCCTTAGTAAACAAGCTTCAAGAAGGAAATGTGCATAATATTCGCATACATACTAAATATTTTTAAATGTTATATAGTGATATAAAAATATCAACCTAAGTATACAGGTAGGATTGTTTTGAAGGCCCAGTGAAATTCAATAAATTCAACAGATTGCTTGTAACAGAGCATTCTGGCTTCTTCAGTAATTTACCTCATCTTCAGAAAAATCTCTTTTAAGCCTACTCCCAACCTCTGAACTTAAGAATACATTGTCATTTAAGAAAGAACACTTTACTGAAGGGAAAGTCCTGGTTTTCACTATATACTTTCAAGATATTTAGCTGTTATCTAAAATTCAAGCCCTTATTTGAAGCATGAAACCTAATAGAATAATGAATATATTTCTTTACATCCTGAGTCACAGGAAAGCAATCTAATCATGACAAGTATAATGTAATTATTACTCACTTTTCTACCTTTAAAAGAACAAATTCTTATATTTATTCCTTTCATGAAAAATAAGGAAATGTGAAATGATTTCCCTTTCATGTTTACCAGGAAAATAGAATATGTCATATTTTTCAGTGATTAACAAAGACACTGCATTATCCCATCATTATTTTCACATCTCAGTTTTAACATAAACACACACACACATTTGCATCAGCATAAAGTGCTGTGGGATTTTTCTAGAAAAAAGAGAACCTGTAATCAAGAGTCATAGTTACTAGTTATTAGTAATAAATGGTCTTTAAAGATCTATATTATAAAACAGAAAAAGTCTCTTAAGAAGCAGGAATTAGTTAGCAATAATATAACAGACTCAGTATCCAAATAGCCAAAGAAAGGCATAGCAACAGCATGTGCTGGAGGTGAAATTTCAGCTAAACATAAAAGACAAGACAAATGATCCAGAGTTAAAAGACTGATAAAGTGCAAAAGTTGTAACTATGCATAAGTGATGCAGAGAGATTTCATGACATTTATGAATGTTAATAAGAACTATTTAATTAAATGCCTATTAACAGTGAAAAACAATGATTTATATGTAGCTCATCAAGGAAGGAAAATATAAAGCGCACAATGAACTGGACCAATTTTGTAGTTTAAACAATTACCAAATCCATTAAGCACATAAGATAAATGAATATTCCAATAATTTTTTTATCCAAGTATGTGGGATTTTTTTTAATGTGTCAACTCCATTAATTTAGAGAAAATAAATATGTTACCATCTGTAGAAAGCTGCCTTACATATTTTAAGACCAAAAATGAGCAATCTTATTTTCAAATAAAGACAAAATTTCCATTAAAGAAACTAAAACAGTCATTTAAGGAGCAGCTTGATTTAGCAAAAAGGACATGAGAATATAATAGAATCATACAAAAGCTGAAACAGCCACATGACATCTCCATTTTTGTATTCGTATTTTATTCAATAGGTAAAATTAGCATGTTTCAATAATTTTATATATGTTTAATGGACATATAAATTATAAATTAGGGTACATAAATACGAACTATTCAATAATCTACAAAAACAAATTTGGTTGTTTCTTCCAAGTTGCTTAACTTATTTTACTGTTTAAGGTAAAACATGTTATTATTATTAAACCGATAGGTCATATAGTTAGAAATGACTATGTGCCAGACTTTGAGCTAAACACTTTACATGTAATCTTACTGCCTGCATTTTATATATGAGGAAACAAATGACATGCAAATGTGTTACAAATTTTCCTCAACAACAACAAAGTTGTTGGAAAAAAAACGATTGGATTTGATCTTGAAATCGGGGTTTTAACTTCAAAGTCGCATTCTCATAAGCACTTCTCTGTATGCCAGTACCAAGATACCTCATTTTTCTGCTTCTCTTTTGCTTCAAACTTTTAATCTCCATCTAATTTGGAAGTTTTCACCCGGTATTTCTTATGGTTAAGTGTCACCTAAATATAATGTGTTAACATCAAGATAAGAGAATATAAAATGAACCTAGAGATTCTTATTATATCAAATATTTTACTTAGTTTCAGTTATTCAAACAGCAGGTCTGCTTTTTCACCTAAAGTTCACCTAGATAATTACAACACAACAATAAAACATCCATCATGAATATAACATTTTTAATATCAAGGCATAACATAAGAAAAAGTATTTGAAATACTTAATACATGCCTGCAATCCATTACCCTTTTTAAAAATAGACACACGTGTAAAACAAAAAACTACCCTATAAATAATTCTCCACTGCACATGTTTATTATTAAGATTGAGAAGAAGAACATGAATAATTTGCGTAGTGTGTTCAAGGATTCAAAAGACAATAAAGTCATTTCAATTTTTTAAAGTAAAATTACAGTTTGGAGGGCCCACATTTTTAATAAATATAACAAATTCAGAAAAATATATAAATCCTGAATATATAACTTCATAAAACTTTATTTCACAAAATACATAACTTTATAAAACTTCAAGTAAATAAACAAACCCATGTAATCATCACCCAGATCTAATAGTAGGACAGAACCTACAACCCAGACACTGCCTTCACGCCCTCTCCAAAGGTAACTACTATTCTATCACCATTCATTATTTTTCTAATTTGGAAATACAGCCTGTGTTCTCTCATCTAGCTTCTTCAGCTGTCACTAGGTCTCTAAGATACACCATGGTGTTGCATGTATTGGTAAGTAATTCATCTTCTCTGCTTATAATATGCCACCATATGAATATGTCATAATTTATTTACCCATTCAACAGTTGACTGTGCTTCCCTTGTGGCTCAGCTGTTAAAGAAACTGCCTGCAATGCAGGAGACCTGGGTACTATTCCTGGGTTGGGAAGATCCCCTGGAGAAGAGAATGGCTACCCACTCCAGTATTCTGACCTGGACAATTCCATACACTGTATAGTTCATGGGGTCGCAGAGAGTCAGATATGACTTAGTGACTTTGACTCACCGAACAGTTGAACATTTGGGCTGTTTCCTGCTTGGGGCTATTACAAAAAAATTTTGTGGTGAACATTCTCGTACATATATTTTGGTGAATATAGGAATATATATATATCCATTGGTATATACCAAGAATGGAATTTCTTGATCATGGATTTATAAATGTTTAGCTATAGTTGATACAGCCAAAGAGATTTCCAAAATGGTGGCATGCATTTAATTCTCATCAGAAGTATATTAGTTTCACTTGCTCCCCGTCTTGCCAATACTTGGTATTACTAGTCTTTTCAATTTTAGCTCTTCTGGGGAATGTGATATCTCATCACAGTTTTCAGCTCATTTCCCTGACATATGATGAAGCACTTTTTCATATGCTTTGGAAATCTGGAATATCTCCATTGTAAAATATTTGTTCAAGTCTTTTACCCATTTTTTGCCATTAGTTGATCTGCTTTTGTTCTTACTGATTTGTCAGAACTGTTGATACTTTCCAAATATCCTCTCCACATCTGTGTCCTGTCTTTTCCATTTTTTAATGGTAACTCTGAGGACAGACATTCTTAGTTTGGGCATAATTTCTGAATCTTTTCCTTCATTGCTGGTCCTTTTTGTCCTGAAAAGACCCTTCTACATTATTTTTGAGACAATTTATTATCTTAACTCTTACCTGAGACCTACCATCTATTTGGTATTGATTCGGGGAGTATATGGTACTATGGAGAGAATTTAGATTCATTTTCCCTTCATTTAGCTATTCAACTGAGCTGATTATCTTTAACAAAAAGATAATTCTTGAGCCCACTGCACTGCACTGCCACCTCCGTAATAAGTTAAGTTACTAACCTATAGAGGTACTGATGAACTCTATTCTATTCTGGCCTATTTTTCTATTCCTGTTGTAACCACTATTCCATCAAAATAATTTTTGATATCTGGTAGCCAAAGGCTCCAATTTTGTTCTTCAACATTATATTTGTTAATATTGACCCTCTTCACTTCCTGTAACATGAGAACAAACTTACAAATTTTCATACACACACACACACACACACAAAAAAAAAAAAAACCTGTTGGGATTTTGATTTTGATTGCACTGGTTAACTGATAAACTTAGAGAGAACTGCCATCTTTATAATATACTGCCTTCCAACATCATATATTCCTCTTTATTTTAGGTCATCTTTAGTTTCCTTCAAAATGTTTTTCAATTTTCTATAGAAAGGTTTGCATATCTTTCATTATAATTATTCTGAGGCATATACTGTGGAATTATACTAAGATAAGTGAACTCATTTTGAAATTTTTATGTTATTTTTGCTAATATATAAAAGGCAGCTGAAAATTTATACTGAGTTCTAACTTTGCTAAATACACTTTTTAATTCCAAAAGTGCTTACCATCACTCCTTTAATCTACTAAAATAATTCAATATTTCACTGGTTTTCCATTTTATAGTTTCTATCAGGTTAAAGAGTTTCTTACAAATTTACTAAGTTTGCAACAAATTATGTTTTAAATGTTTTGAAGCTATCAATTAAAATACACAATCTTTCCCTTTTCATCTTTTAATATGGTCAAAGACATTAATCGGTTTTGCGGATACATTAAGTACTTTTGAATTCCATGTTAGCTATAATATGCTATAGATTTTATATATCCATAAATTTGATTTCCTAGTATTTCACAGAGGATTTCTGAGTCTATTACTTTGATGAATATTAACGTATAACAACTTTTTTCTGGCAAGATCTTTCTCATGGTTTAGGACCATGGCTATGTTGACATCCTATAATTAGTTGAGAAGGATTCTGAAACAGGTTAAGATTAAGATTACTGCTCACTCAAATATTTTTTAGAATTGACCAGAGAAGCCATCTGGGTCTGGACTTCTTCATGATAATGTGAATTTTAATAGTACTTATTTTTTTAATATTTTAAATCTGAGATATAATTGACATAACTTTATATTAAATGAATGATTTGATATTTGCATATATTGTGAAATGATCATTATAATAAATCTAGTTAATATCCATCACCACACATATTACAATTTTTTTCTTGTAAAAAGAACTTTTTGGATCTCCTATCTTAACTTTTAAATATAGCATACAGTGTCATTAACTATAGCAAACATGCTGTACATTATATTTCCAGGGATTACCTACTTTATAACTGGAAGGTTGTATATTTTGACCACCTTCACCCATTTTGCCTCTTCCAGTACCCTGCCCCTGCAACCACCAATCTGTTCTCTGGAACTACAGGTTCAGTTTTTCCGTTTGTTTTTCTGATTCCATCCAAAAGTGAAATTATAC
Source organism: Ovis canadensis (assembly GCF_042477335.2). Lineage (NCBI taxonomy): Eukaryota > Metazoa > Chordata > Mammalia > Artiodactyla > Bovidae > Ovis > Ovis canadensis. Next base: position 27,741,637 of record NC_091269.1, on the reverse strand, counting down.
AGTTTTCATCTTTCTCTGTTTCGTTTGTTCCAGCATAATCCCTTGAAGGTCCATCCATGTTGTCAAATATTGTTTCTTTGGGGCTGTATAATATTCCACAGTGTGCATATACCACAATTTCTTTATGAATTCCTCCACTAGTGTTCACTTAGGTTGTTTCCACGTCTTGGCTACTGAAAATAATGCCGTAATAAATATGGGGAACACATATCTTTCCAAGTTAGTATTTTCCCGTCCTTTGGATAAATACCCAGAAGTGGAATTGCTGGATCATACGATAGTTCAATTGTAGCTTTTCAAGGATCTTCCATAATGTTTTCTGCAGTGGATGCATGAATTTACATTCCCACCAACAGTGCTCAAGGATTCTCTTCTCTCCACATACTTGTCAACACTTGGATTTTTTTTATTATATCCATCCAACAGTAAAAAAATTAGATTTCACCAAAGTTTTGATTTGCATTTCTCTGATGATTAGAGATCTTGAGCATCATTTTATGTACACTTTGGCCTTTATACGTCTTTAGGAAAATATCTATTCAGATTCTCTGCCCATGGTTTAATCAGATTGCTTCGTTTTGTTATTGAGTTGTATGTGTTCTTTATATATTTGGATATTAACACCTTACCAGAGATGTAATTTGCAAATATTTCCTATTCCATAGGTTACGTTTTCATTTGTTCATGATTTCCTTTTCGGTCTGAAAGCTTTTAGGTTTGATGCAGTCTCAATTGTTGATTTTTGCTTTTGTGGTCTTTGCTTTTGGTACTAAATCCAGAAAACCTTTACCAACACTGATGTCAAGAAGCTTACTGCCTGTGTTTTCTTGCAAAAGTTTTATGGTTTCAGGTCACAGAACTTCAAGTCTTTAACCATTATCAATTGATTTTGTGCATGGCATAAAACAGTAGTCCCTTTTCATTCTTTTGGGAGACTCTGTCCAGTTTTCTCAGTACCATATTTTGAAGAGACTGTCCTTTTCCCATTGTTCACACTGGCACCTTTGTTATAAGTCAATGGACCATCTATGTATGGGTATATTTCTGGGCTCTCTGCTATGTTCCACTGATCTATGTGTTTTTTGTTTTGTTTTGTTTTGTTTTGTTTTGTTTGCTAATACCATACTGTTTTCATTACTATAAGCACAGAATATCTTTCCATTTATTTGTTTCTCATTCAATTTCTTTCACCAATGTCATAGTTTTCAGTGTAAAGGCTCTTCACCACTGTGGTTAAATGTATTCCTATTCTTTTTAATCCAATTGTAAATGGCACTGTTTCTTTAATTTCTCTTTCTGATAGTTTCTCTTAGTGTAGAGAAATGCAACAAATTTTTGTATATTGATTTTTTTTAACCTGCAGGCTTACTGAATTCATTTCTCTATACAACATCATATCACCTGTGAAGTGTGATAGTTTTAATTCCTCCTTTCAAATTTCATACCTTTCTTTTTCTCTGGTTAAGACTTTCAGTACTATGTTGAATGGACATGGGAAGAGTGGGTATCCTTGTCTTGTTCCTGATCTTAAAGAAAAAGGCTTCAGCTTTTCACTGTTGAGTATAATGTTAGCTGTGGACCTGTGAGATACAACCTTTAATAAGTTGAGTTATGCTCCCGCTACACCCATTTTATGGAGAGTTTTTCAGTCACAAATGGATGTTGAATTTTGTCAAACGGTCTTTCTGCCTCTGTTAAGACGGTCATGATTTTTATCCTTTGTCTTGTTAATGAGGTGTATCACATTGACTAATTTGTGAATGATAAACCATCCTCACATCACTGGAAAAAACCCCAGCTGGTCATGGCATTGATCCTTTTAATGTATTGTTGAATTCAGTTTTATGCAGAATTTTCTCCTCTATATTAATCAGAGGATCAGTTCAGTTCAGTTAAGTCACTCAGTCGTGTCCGACTCTCTGCGACCCCATGAATTGCAGCACACCAGGCCTCCCTGTTCATCACCAACTCCCAGAGTTCACTCAGACTCACGTCCTTTGAGTCCGTGATGCCATCCAGCCATCTCATCCTCGGTCGTCCCCTTCTCCTCCTGCCCTCAATCCCTCCCAGCATCAGAGTCATTTCCAATGAGTTAACTCTTCCCACGAGGTGGCCAAAGTACTGGAGTTTCAGCTCTAGCATCATTCCTTCCAAAGAAATCCCAGGGTTGATCTCCTTCAGAATGGACTGGTTGAATCTCCTTGCAGTCCAAGAGACTCTCAAGAATCTTCTCCAACACCACAGTTCAAAAGCATGAATTCTTCGGCGCTCTGCCTTCTTCACAGTCCAACTCTCACATTCATACATGACCACTGGAAAAACCATAGCCTTGAATAGACAGACCTTAATCGGCAAAGTAATGTCTCTGCTTTTGAATATACTATCTAGGTTGGTCATAACTTTTCTTCCAAGGAGTAAGCGTCTTTTGATTTCATGGCTGCAATCACCATCTGCAGTGATTTTGGAGCCCAAAAAATTAAGTCTGACATTGTTTCCACTGTTTCCCCATCTATCTCCCATGAAGTGATGGGGCCGGATGCCATGATCTTCGTTTTCTGAATGTTGAACTTTAAGCCAACTTTTTTGCTCTCCTCTTTCACTTTCATCAAGAGGCTTTTTAGTTCCTCTTCACTTTCTGCCATAAGGGTGGTGTCATCTGCATATCTGAGGTGATTGATATTTCTCCCGGCAATCTTGATTCCAGCTTGTGTTTCTTTCAATCCACTGTTTCTCATGATGTACTCTGCATATAAGTTAAATAAGCAGGGTGATAATATACAGCCTTGACGTAGTCCTTTTCCTATTTGGACCCAGTCTGTTGTTCCATGTCCAGTTCTAACTGTTGCTTCCTGACCTGCATACAGATTTCTCAAGAGGCAGGTTAGCTGGCCTGGTATTCCCATCTCTTTCAGAATTTTCCAAAGTTTTTTGTGATCCACACAGTCAAAGGCTTTGGCATAGTCAATAAAGCAGAAATAGATGTTTTCCTGGAACTCTCTTGCTTTTTCCATTATCCAGTGGATGGTGGCAATTTGATATCTGGTTCCTCTGTCTTTTCTAAAACCAGCTTGAACATCAGGGAGTTCACGGTTTACATATTGCTGAAGCCTGGCTTGGAGAATTTTTTGTGCATTACTTTACTAGCGTGTGAGATGAGTGCAACTGTGCGGTAGTTTGAGCATTCCTTTGCATTTCCTTTCTTTGGAATTGGAATGAAAACTGACCTTTTCCAGTCCTGTGGCCACTGCTGAGTTTTCCAAATTTGCTGGTATATTGAGTGCAGCACTTTCACAGCATCATCTTTCAGGATTATAAACAGCTCAACTGGAATTCCATCACCTCCACTAGCTTTGTTCGTAGTGATGCTTTCTAAGGCCCACTTGACTTCACATTCCAAGATGTCTGGCTCTAGATTAGTGATCGCATCATCATGATTATCTGGGTCGTGAAGATCTTTTTTGGACAGTTCTTCTGTGTATTCTTGCCACCTCTTCTTAATATCTTCTGCTTCTGTTAGGTCCAGACCATTTCTGTCCTTTATTGAGCCCATCTTTGCATAAAATGTTCCCTTGGCATCTCTAATTTTCTTGAAGAGATCTCTAGTCTTTCCCATTCTGTTTTTTTGTTCTATTTCTTTGCATTTATCGCTGAAGAAGGCTTTCTTATCTCTTCTTGCTATTCTTTGGAACTCTGCATTCAGATGCTTATATCTTTCCTTTTCTCCTTTGCCTTTCGCCTCTCTTCTTTTCACAGCTATTTGTAAGTCCTCCCCAGACAGCCATTTTGCTTTTTTTGCATTTGGTTTCCATGGGGATGGTCTCGATCCCTGTCTCCTGTACAATGTCACGAACCTCATTCCATAGTTCATCAGGCACCCTGTCTATCAGATCTAGGCCCTTAAATCTATTTCTCACTTCCACTGTATAACCATAAGGGATTTGATTTGGGTCATATCTGAATGGTCTAGCAGTTTTCCCTACTTTCTTCAATTTAAGTCTGAATTTGTCAATAAGGAGTTCATGATCTGAGCCACAGTCAGCTCCTGGTCTTGTTTTTGTTGACTGTATAGAGCTTCTCCATCTTTGGCTGCATAGAATATAGTCAATCTGATTTCGGTGTTGACCATCTGGTGATGTCCATGTGTAGAGTCTTCTCTTGTGTTGTTGGAAGAGGGTGTTTGCTATGACCATTATTGACCTATAATTTTCTTTTTTGTGGTATTCTTGTCTGGTTTCGGTTTCAGGTAATGCTGGCCTCAACGATTATGTTTAGAAGTATTTCTCCTCTTCTATTGTTTCAGTTCAGTTGCGTCCGACTCTTCGTGAACCCAGGGACTGCAGTGAGGCAGGCCTCCCTGTCCATTGCCAACTCCTGGAGTTTACTCAAACTCATGTCCATTGAGTCGGTGATGCCATCCAACCATCTCATCTTCTGTCATCCTCTTCTCTTCCCACCTTCAATCTTACCCAGCATCTGGGTCTTTTCAAATGAGTCAGTTCTTTGCATCAGGTGGCCAGAGTATTGGAGTTTCAGCTTCAGCATCAGTCCTTCCAATGAATATTGAGGACTGATTTCCTTTAGAATGGACTGGCTGGATCCCTTTGCTGTCCAAGGGACTCTCAAGAGGCTTCTCCAACACCACACTTCAAAAGCATCAACTCTTCAGTGCTCAGCACTCTTCATAGCCCAACTCTCACATCCATACGTGACTACTGGAAAAACCATAGCTTTGACTAGACGAACCCTTGTTGGCGAGGTAATGTCTCTGCTTTTTAATATGCTGTCTAGGTTGGTCACAACTTTTCTTCCAAAGAGCAAGCATCTTTGAATTTCATGGCTGCAGTCCCCTTCTGCAGTGATTTTGGAGCCCAAGAAAATAACGTCTGTTACTGTTTCCACTATTTCCCAATCTATTTGCCATGAAGTGATGGGTCCAGGTGCCATGATATTAATTTTCTGAATGTTGAGTTTTAAGCCAACTTTTTCACTCTCCTCTTTCATTTTCATCAAGAGGTTCTTTAGTTCTTCTTCACCTTCTATTGTTTTGAAGAGTTTAAGAAGAATTGGTATTAATTCTCCTTTAAATGTTTAGTAGAATTTATTACTCATACCATCTCATTCTTAAACATAAGACCACCAAGTTCTTCCTGCCTTCAATTTGGGAGAAAAACTCACCATAAATTTAAACAAATGAAGTCATCAAGTAAGTCCAATAATGCACTGAATTATACTTTAGCCCAATTTCTTGGTTTTATTCTTCTTTTTGTATTAAACAGAATGTTATTTTGTCAAATAATATCAAACAATGAAACTGACTTATACAATAAACTTGGCCATCTCCCACAATATTATATTCAACTTAGTAAGGAAAAGACTTAGAGTTTTCACTGGGAAGTTTGAATTTTTTTCTTTTAAAATTTAAACTGAGTAACAGAAGACAAAGACCTACTGCTTCCTAAGTTATTCCTCTTTTAGAACAGGAAAAGTTCCTGTAATACTCTTTACATTGCTTTCTGAGTATATACACTCTCTAACTCAAAACTACCAATATCTCCATTTTCAAGCATAGAATATATTAAAATGGGGCGTGTTCATAAAGTTTAATGTTAACAAATTCAAACTGATGGGTGCTAAGGAAATACAGTAATTCTCTTCTGCATAAGCTCTTACCAGAATTACTAAGTTTGATTAAATACCACAAGTAAATCCATCTGGGAAAATAAATATTTGAGAAGAATATGAACAATTAGTGAGGGGAAAAAGAGAAGAAACTAACCTTATTAAATATTAAAATGTTCCTAAAATACAGTGATTAAATCAATACTGGTTTGGTATAATAGTAGACAGACATGTGTTACAGATTATTCAGCTTAGAATAACCCATCTGGGAATGTATGAACTTAATGTATGACATCACAATAAATAAGGAAAGGAATCATCAGTCATGAAAAATGATGAGCATTCTTCTTAGCCACTGGGGGAAATAAAATCAAGTTAAACAGTAATCTTAAATGAACTCTGGATGAATCTGCTATGAATAATAATAAACTCTTAAATAAATTCTACATCCATTTACTATTTTAAAAAGGGATGGGCATAACAAAGGGTATGCTGCTGCTAAGTCACTTCAGTCGTGTTCGACTCTGTGCGACCCCATAGACGGCAGCCCACCAGGCTCCCCCGTCCCTGGGATTCTCCAGGCGAGAACACTGGAGTGGGTTGCCATTTCCTTCTCCAATGCATGAAAGTGAAAAGTAAAATTGAAGTCGCTCAGTCGTGTCCAACCCTCAGTGACCCCACAGACTGCAGCCTTCCAGGCTCGTCCATCCATGGGATCTTCCAGGCAAGGGTACTGGAGTGGGGTGCCATTGCCTTCTCCAACAAAGGGTATACAATGATTTAAACAAAACAATTCAGTGCAATCTCAATCAAAATATCAGCAAGTTATTTTGTGGATACTGACAGAAACTTACTCTAAAGCTTCTGTGGGAAAACAAAAGACCCAGAAAAGCCAAAACAACATTGAAGGAGAAGAATAAAGTAAGAGAACTGACACTACCCAACGTTAAGACTTAGCTATAAAGTTACAGTAGTCAAGACAGTGTGGTACTCATGAAAGAACAGACAAATGGACCAATAGAAAAGAACAGACAGCATAGAAATAGACCCACACAAATAGAACCAATGCATCTTTCACAAAGGTAATTCAATGAAAAGAGGACAGTCTTTTCATCAAGTAGTGCTGGAACAACTTGACATCTGTATACAAAAAAAAAGAAAGAACAAAAAAAAGAAAAGAAAAAGATTCTAGATATGGATTTTAAGACTTTCACAAAAATGAGCTCTAAACAGGTCACCGCCTTAAAATAATATATGAGCTATAAAACTCCTAAAAGATAACATGGGAGGCTATCTGGGTGACCTTGGGTTTGGTAATGACTTTTATAGATATAATGACAAAAGCATGATCCATGAAAGGAAAATTGTTGAGCTGGACTTCATTAAAATTAAATCATCTTCTTGTGAAAGACACTGGCAGCCCAGTGAAAAGTCAACTCACAAGTGGGAAAAAAAAACTTTGCAAAACATATATGTTATAAAATTCTGGTATTCAAAATCTACAAAAAAAACTCTTAAAATGCAAAAATATGATATACAATAGAATACTATTCACCCCAAAAAAGAATGAAATAATGCCATTTGCAACAGCATGGATGGACCTACAGAATATCATACTAACTGAAGTCAAACAGAAAGATAAACATAATATCCCTTATATGTGAAATTCAAAATATGACACTAATGAACTTATCTACAAAATAGACTCACAGACACAGAGAACAGACTTGTGGTTGCCAAGGGGAAGAGGGGATGGGGAAGGATGAATTCGAAGCTTGGGATTAGCAGATGCAAACTATTATATAGAGAACTGATAAACAACAAGGTCCTACTCTATAGCACAGGAAACTACATTCACATCCTGTGATAAGCCATAATTGAACAAAATATGGAAAAGGAAACACATGTATATGCACATGTGGGTATATAGGCATCCCTGGTGGCTCAGTGGTAAAGAATCAGCCTGCTAAGCAGGAGATGTGGGTTAGATCACTGAGTTGGGAAGATCCCCTGGAGAAGGAAACTACAACCCTCTTCAGTATTCTTGTCTGGAAAATCTCATGGACAGAAGAAACTGGCGGGCTACAGTTCATGGGGTCACAAAACAGCTGGGCATGACACAGTGACTACAGAACAGCCATACACACACACACACACACACACACACACACACACATGTACATACATGTATAACTGAATCACTTTGCTGCACAGTAGAAATATGACATTGTAAATCAACTATATTTCAATTTAAAAACTTAACAGTATGAAAATAACCCAATTTAAAATTTGGCAAAAGGTATCATCAATAGATACTTCACAAAAAAGATATCAGAGAGCATGTAAGTATATGAAAAGATGGTGCACATATGTCATCAGGAGCTTTCAAATTAAAACAACAGTAAGCTACAACTACACAACTATGAGAATGGCCAAAATCCAAAACTGACACCACCAAATGCTGATGATGAGGTGCAGCAATAGGAACTTATTAGCTGGAATGCCACAAGGTACACACTCTAGAAAAGGCAGTTTGGCAGTCTCACAAAAATAAACACAATTTTAACATATGATCCAGCAATCTCTTTCCTTCATATTAACCCAAAGGAGCTGGAAGCTTATGTCTACATCAAAGTCTACACATGAGTTTATAGCAGCTTTATTCATAATTGCCAAAACAGAAGCAATCAAAATGTTCTTCAATAGATAGATAGACAAGCTACTCTATATCCAGGTGATGGAATATTGTTGTTGTTCAGTTGCTCAGTCGTATCCAAATCTTTGCAACCCAATGGACTGCAGCACACTAGACTTTCCTGTTCCTCACCATCTCCCAGAACTTGCTCAAACTCATGTCCATTAAGTCAGTAATGCCAACTCAGTAATAAAAAGAAATGAGCTCTTGAGCTAAGGAAAGACATAGAGAAACATTAAATGCATCTCACTATGTGCAAGAAGCCAGAATGAAAAGGTGGCATATTGAATGATTCTAAGTATATAACATTATGGAAAATATAAAACTATGGAGCCAATAAAAAAGATCAGTGGTTAGAAGGGAGGAAGGCATGAAAAGGTGAAGTTCAGGGGACTTTTAGACTAGTGAAACTATTCTGTCTCATACAAGGAATAGTGGATACAAAGCATAATATATTAACTTAAAAAAAAATTTGGCCATGCTGCATGGCACGTGGGATCTCAGTTCCCTTACCAGGGATCAAAATCTCATCCCGTGCATTGTTAGCGCAGAGTCTTAACCACTGGACCATCAGTGAAGTCCATGTGAGAATTTTTAGATTGTACAGTACAAAGAGTGAACTGTAATATAAACTGAAATTTAAATAATGATTTGTCAATATTGGCCCTAATGTAAACTATGAACTTGGGGTGGTAATATTTGTGAGTTATAACAAATGTACCACATTAATGCAAGATTTTATAATAATAAGGGATGTGGGGAAGGAAAAAGGCTATGGGACATTTTCGAACACTTTTCTGTAAATTTGAAATTGCTTTCAAAAATTAAGTGAAATAAAAACATTTTCAGAAATTAAAAACATATCCTAATGTAAAGAAATTATATAATGTATACCAAATTATGAGAGAGAGAAATGAAGAAAAATTTTTAAATCCAGTGATATGGATCTCTGAGTAAAATATTACTTCTGGCTGGGAGGATTATGAATATATTAAAGGAAGACACTTTCTTGGACATAAGCATAGAAGGACAGGGTAAAATTCTGAAAGATGCGGAACTGCAGGTTGAGGAATTAAGTGTGGTAAGAATATGAGAAATGTATCAGGGGGAAATAGAGCTTTTTAGGGGAGTGAATCCAACCTAGATAGAGAATGGACAGTATGAAAAACTAGCTAATGGATAAAGAAGATCTGGTACATATATTCAGTGGAATATTAGCTATCAAAAAGAATGACATAATGCCATTTGCAGCAATATGGATGGACCTAGAAATTGTTACACTGAGTGAAATAAATCATACAGAAAAAGATAAATTCACTTTATGTCCTTTGTATGTAAAATCTAAACGGAAATTATACCAATGAACTTATTTACAAAACAGGAACAGACTTACAGACTTATGGTTATGGGGCAGGGGAAGAAGGATGAGGAGAAGGGATAGTTAAGGAATTTGGGATTGTACAAATTATACATACAATTTGTGTACATACAGTTGGGATTGTATGTACACATTGCTACATTTAAAATGGATAACCAACAAGGGCCTAATGTACAGCACAGGGAACTCTGCTCAATGTTACGTGGCAGCCTGGATGGGAGAGGAGTTTCTGGGAGGGTGGATACATACACATGTACGTATGGCTGAGTCCCTTTGCTGGCTACCTGAAACTATCACAACACTATTAATCTGCTACACTTCAATATAAAATTAAAAGTTTAAGAAAAAAACAATAACTAAAGCTAGACAGAGAGAGAAACTAAAACCTCAAATTCCCTCATAAAACTGAGTGTTCACTTGGCAACAATTAAATTAATGAAATTAGGAACAGTCTGCTCAGGGAACAGTTCATTCAACAGTTACAGGCAAGTTAAATACTTAAAAAGAAGCCATAATCTGGTTGTGTTGACAAAACACAACCAGAGTCATCTAATCACTGGCTGAATCCCCTGTTCACAGGTTTCTTCCTAAGCAATTCTTGAACAATTTTCAAAGGAACGAAAAACTCTTTATGGTGAAACGAACTACAAATTTGCTGAATTTAAATACCTATGTAGCATTTACCTCAAATCCATACTGGAGGCATAGAGATTATACCTCATGAATAAACAACATAATATCACTCATTTTCCTACTCATAATTGTTAGACACACTAATACCATTAGAAACAAAACAGTCTCCAGGCCATGGGTGTGTAAACAAAATCCCAGTTTTTATCTTTTCTCTGGCATCTTATTTTTATTTCTTCACCCTCCTCACTCAAACATTTATAGTTTATAAGGCACAGATTCCACTTATGCCCTATTCTGGAAAAAACAGTCCTAGCTCTTTAGGCTCTACCTAACCATTTACTGTTCACAGAACTTGGAACATAGTTATTCATAAGTCTATAGAACAAACAAATGCAAGTAACTCCAGCTAATGAAGTATTAAATTTTGTGGCTGACAATTGCTTCTTTGATTGTCTCTGCTGTGATCTGTCTCTGATTTCTCACTTCCTTTGCACTGTCTGATCTCACTGGGACACTTCTCTCTCATGTCAGATCATGCAGTGATTTCAGTAGGTTCTTCTTATCTCACACCAGGCTCACTGCCTCCAAAACCACGGACATCAGCTGCCTACAAGGCAGAGCCCATTCTGTGTGCCTTTGGCACGCTGCTCTCTGTTCTCTGTCAATGGTCTAAGGACAGTTTCAAGGTTTCCTATTCCCATAAAGAACTCGACCCGAGCTCTGTTGGGGTCTTAAGAGATAACTGCTTCACTGTTATCTCAGAAGTCACACCTGGTCACATTGTCCACATTGGCCTTTCCTTGTCCAGATGGTCCATCTGGTCTCTAAGTTACACACAGCCCCTGGATTCTGTTTTGCTCTCACAGGTCTGAGGTTAGTTGCAAAAAAGTATAGATTCTGCCACTATGCAGCTACAAGTCAAAAGAGTTGCTTGATTTCCACGTAAGTCCGTAAATCCAAAATTACAGGGAAGATTCTGTATGTGTAGAAATTAACTTTTTTTTTTCCCCCTTGGGGAACAGCTTTGTAATTTTTATCTGATTCATCAAGATACCACAACAGGGGATGGCCAAATAATTTCTCACCTGGACTGGAGCACTATGGACAGTGAAGGAGGGATAACAGGAATTGAGTTGTGACATGTGTTAACCTGACCTGGGCGGGCAAACACGGATGCATGCTGTTCTAACCCCCAAAGTTTACTCTCACTTCCTCTTCTGAATAGAGTTCTTTTCTCTCAGAGTAGAGCAGGGCAAGGAGAAAAATAGCTGTGCTTAACAGTCAATGTTATACTTAGGTTCAAAACTGCTACCATAGCAGTAGGCACAAAATTGTTGGCACTTTTCAGCCCCTTAATTTTTAGGTTTCTAAAATCTATTTTTCAGTGCCTCAAGTCAGCAAATATTTACTGGCTATCTGATTCATTACATGCTTTGTCCTAGGTGTTCATGCTAAAACCAGTGAACACAACAGATCAAAAGCTCTGCATTCATAGGATTTACACTCTAACAGAGATAGTTTATTTAAAAATAAAAATAACCGAGAGAAAATCATAAATCAAAAAGACATACACACCCCAGTGTTCACTGCAGCACCATATACAATAGGCAGGACATGGGAACAACTTATATGTCCATCGACGAATGACTGAAAAAGATGTGGTACGTATGGAATATTATCAACTGTGAAAGGGAACAAAATCCAGTCATCTGGAGAGACATGGATGGACCTAGAGACTATTGTACAGAGTGAAGTAAGTCAGAAAGAGAAAAACAAATACTGTATATTAACACGGAAATACGGAATCTAAAAAAAAAAATGGTGTAAATGATCTTATCGCAAAAGAAATAGAGACAAATGTATGAATACCAAGGGTGAATGGAGGGGGGATAAACTGGGAGATGGGACTGACATATACACACTACAGAAACTATATATAGAAACTATTAATAGAGAACTGGATAAAGCCTACTGCAGAGGACCGGGAACTCTACTCAGTGCTTCGTGATGACCCGAATAATCACCAAAAGAGAGGGTATGTGTATATATATACACACACAGCTAAGTGAATACAGCTATATACATGTATATATGCAAGCAAACAGCATGCATCCCTGTTTGCCTGCCCAGGTCAGGTTAACACGTGTCACAACTAATCTATAGACATACAGCTGTATTCACTTAGCTGCACTGTAGAGACTAACACAACATTGTAAAGTAACTATACTCCAATGAAAATTAATAAATACAAAAAAATAAAACCACAAATGCACAATATTAATATGACAGAAGGAAAAGAAATGCTTTGGAGAAAACTCAAGTGAGGTAAGAAATGGTGCTAGTGAGGGTATGGGGGAAGTAAGGAGAAGTAGTATTTGATAAAACAATAGTTTAAAAGGATATATTCTGTCAAATTAGACTGCAATTTTTTAAGAAAATAAAGTATAAGAGAATAAAAATTACAAGCCATTTAGTTCAACAGGTCATGAATCTCTTTAAATTACTGGTAAATTCAGAATCATCTATCACAAATACTTGCTTGATTCACTTGCTATATCAAATATTTACACATGAAAAAATTTGTACTTTATATACAAAAAATCTGAGGAAGATGTTCAAATTGAATGACACTAACAGAATAAAATAATCTATACGTTCAAGAGTCATAATCTAAAACAGTGCCTAAATCTGGCATGGTGATTCAATTACATGCTGACGAAACTGACCTCCTTATCGAGTTTGGTGCTGGTATCTCTGGAAACCACATCATTCAAACACATAGAAATATGTAGTATGCTTTGCTTGAGTAGAAAGTTGTCTTTTCAGAGACAAAAAGACAATAAAACAAAGCGTCTACAAATAGAGGGTATATATTTCAAACATAGACAAATGTCCACATTCTTCTAAGTGATAGACAAATAGTTCTGCTCAGTGAATATTTTTAGCTATAAGCCGTTTAAGAAGTTATAATCATGTTCACCTTCTAAATCACTGCACTAATTTCACAGATGAAAAACAGGTGCATTGTTATATACAGAGGCTTTAGACAAGATGCTGCTTAAAAAACACATTAGTCAGTAACATGTTGGTTCATTTATTAGCATCACAGAGCCATTCCCAAAGCAGTATTTTACCAGGGATGCTCCTGAACAGCATCGTAAAGTAAAATGTTATTAGTAGTTAATTGGGAATTTCAGTTTCAATATAAATAGCTAGTAACATCATTTTGTCTATAATATAAACAGACTAATCTGTTAAGTTTTTCACTGTTTTTAACCTGTAGACGACCTCAGCCATTTATGAAGGGATGTGTGTCTTTATACAGGGAAGGTAGTGCTGGGTAAGTAATTAAGACTTTCCTCCTCTGGACTCTCATTGGACTTCACTATCAAAGCATATTGCACCCATGTTCAATCATTATTTACTTTTACGTTTCACTATTAGATCACTAAATTCCTCATGAACAAGGTGCATTCTTGTTTATTCCTGCGTTACCAGCTTGGAATTCACAATAGCATCTCAACGTACTTTTGTGGAACAAATACAACACGAATCAGTTGGGTGAAGAAGTAAGCAAGGGTTTAACGTTCCCCAGATATAGAAACAACTGAGCACAGACTTTGACTTTTCTTTCTGGATAAGGATTTACTGACAACTTGCTACACCTAGTTTGGCTCAAGAACCTGGAGGATCTCAAATATAAATAACGTTCGAAATAAGGCTTAAGGATAACGCCACGTCTGCTCAACATTCATTTACATATATAACCCTCCTCTTTCTTGCAAAAAAATCCCTGATTTTGTAAAGGTATCCTCTCTCCCTCTTTCCCCTCTAAGCCCGTTGTGTTGGCCACATTTCCTCTTGCTAGTTAGCAATCTGGGCAACGACTATGTGACAATGGATATAAGGGGAAGTCCACCAAGTCGCTTCTGGGAAAATCTCATTAGTCTCATAAACAAAAGCAAAGAAAGTCAGCTGCTTTGTGTGCCTATGGATGATGCTGAATTTGGGTATCATCCCTGAAATTGCTGTAGCCCTGCTGTAACTAGAGAAACTCATCTAAGAAGCAAAGAACAGAGCCAAGAGAACTCACGAAAATCTGTGCCAGAGCCCTCATCAGTTAAGCCTGGATTCTCTTGCTTTTTTAGTGTCTTAATACTTTTAAATGGAATATAATAGCTTTACAATGTTCTGTTAGTTTTTGCTGCACAGCAAAGTGCATCAGCTATACTTATACATGTATTTCCTCTTTTTTGGGTTTCCTTCCCAGTCAGGTCCCCACAAAGTGCTGAGGTCCACTGAGCCATACAGCAGGTTCTCACTAGCTGTCTAATCTATACATATTACTGTACATATGTCAATTCCAGTCTCCAAATGCCAGGTTCCAAATTCCACCCATCCTTCCACCCTTGGCATCCATACATGTGTTCTCTATGTCTGTGTCTCTATTTCTGCTTTGCAAACAACTTTCATCTATACCATTTTTCTAGATTCCACATAAATGTATCAATATGATATTTCTCCTGACATCACTCTGTATGACAGTCTCTAGGTCCATCCACATCTCTGCAAATGGAATAATTACATTCTGTTTTATGGCTGAGTAATATTCCACTGTGTATTTATATACAACATCTTCTTTCTCCAATCTTCTGTTGATGGACATTTAGGTTGCTTCCATATTTTGGCTACTGTAAATAGTGCTGCAGTAAACCCTGGGGTGCATGTATCTTTTTGATTTTTTTTTTCTCCTGATATATGCCCAGGCATGGGATACATGGTAGCTCTATTTTTCATTTTTTAAGGAACCTCCATACTGTTCTCCATATTGGCTATACCAATCTACATTCCTACCAACAGTGTAAGAGGGTTCCCTTTCTCCATACGATTTCTAACATCTATTGTTTGTAGATTTTTTTTGATGACCATTTTAACTGGTTTTAGGAGAAATTCACTGTAGTTTTGATTAGCATTTCTCTGATATTTTTAACCATAGATGATTAAATTATAAAAGATGATACAACAGTCCATGGAAAAATTTTTTATACATAATGTTCTAGACAGATATAAACCAATATTAGCTGTGATTATCTTCAAGGGAAAAATGGACTATGAAGAAACTATCTTCAGTTTACACTCTTCTATATTACTGTTATGAAACCAGAAGATGGAAACGGCTCTGGAATTTAAACTTAAGCTGAAATTTAAGTGTACTTTTATATTGCATGCATGGAAGGCATCACTTTTTCCTAGTTTCATTGAGCTATAATTGATAAATCTCATGATATAAGTTTAAGGTGTAGGGCATGATTTGACTTACAAATATTGTACAATGATGACCCAATAATTTTAGATAGCATCCGTCATCTTAAGTAGATAAAATGAAAAGAGAATGCAAAAAAAAAGAAAAAAAAAAACATTGTTCCTTGAGATGAAAACTCTTACAATTTAATCTCTTAACATTTTTCCTATATATCATATAGCAGTGTTAACTACAGTCACCATGATGTACATTACATCCCTAGTACTTACTTAGAATCGAAGGCTTGTAATTTTGACCCCTCCTCCAATTTCCCTCTTCTCCACCTCTGATAACCGCAAAGCTGATCTCTTGTCCTGAGTTTCTTTTTGTTGTTGTTGTTTCAGATTCCACAAATAAATGAGATCATACATATTTGTCTTTCTCTGTTGGACTTAGCTAATACCCTGAAGGTCCATCCATGTTGTCTCAAATGGCAGAATCTCATTTTTATAGCTGAACAGTATTCCACTGTACACAGGTAACACAATTTCTCTATCCATTTCATCCATCAATGGTTGTTTCGATTGTTGTGGTTATCATAATGCTGCTCTGAAAATGGGGCTGCAGATATCTTTTCTCATTAATGTTTTCATTTCCTTTGGATATATTCCCCAAATTGCTGGATCATGTGGTAGTTCTGGATCACATCCAGTGGATCATGCGGTAGCTCTGGATCATGTCCAGTGGATCATGCGGTAGCTCTGGATCATATCCAGTGGATCACGCGGTAGCTCTGGATCATATCCAGTGGATCACGCGGTGGCTCTGGATCATATCCAGTGGGTCACGCGGTGGCTCTGGATCATATCCAGTGGATCACGCGGTGGCTCTGGATCATATCCAGTGGGTCACGCGGTGGCTCTGGATCATATCCAGTGGGTCACGCGGTGGCTCTGGATCATATCCAGTGGGTCACGCGGTGGCTCTGGATCATATCCAGTGGATCACGCGGTGGCTCTGGATCATATCCAGTGGGTCACGCGGTGGCTCTGGATCATATCCAGTGGATCACGCGGTGGCTCTGGATCATATCCAGTGGATCACGCGGTGGCTCTGGATCATATCCAGTGGATCACGTGGTGGCTCTGGATCATATCCAGCGGATCATGCGGTGGCTCTGGGTCATATCCAGTGGATCATGCGGTGGTCCTGGATCATATCCAGTGGATCATGCGGTAGTTCTGGATCATATCCAGTGGATCATGTGGTAGCTCTGGATCATATCCAGTGGATCATGTGATAGCTCTGGATCATATCCAGCGGATCATGTGGTGGTTCTGGATCATATCCAGTGGATCCTGTGGTAGCTCTGGATCATATCCAGTGGATCATGTAGTAGCTCTGGATCATATCCAGTGGATCATGTGATAGCTCTGGATCATATCCAGTGGATCACGTGGTGGCTCTGGATCATATCCAGTGGATCACGTGGTGGCTCTGGATCATATCCAGCAGATCATGCGGTGGCTCTGGGTCATATCCAGTGGATCATGCAGTGGTCCTGGATCATATACAGTGGATCATGCGGTAGTTCTGGATCATATCCAGTGGATCATGTGATAGCTCCGGATCATATCCAGTGGATCATGTGGTGGTTCTGGATCATATCCAGTGGATCATGTGGTGGTTCTGGATCATATCCAGTGGATCATGTGGTAGTTCTATTTTTCCTTTCTGAGGATCCTCTATACTGTTTCCCATAGTGGCTCTACTAGTTTACAATCCCACTGAGAGGACAGGATTCCCTTTGCTCTGCAACCTCATCAGCATTTGTTACCTTTTGTCTTTTTGATGATGACCATTTTAAAAGGTATGAGATGATATCTCAGTGTGGGTTTGACTTGCATTTCACTAACGACTAGTGGTGATGAGCATCTTTTCATGTACCTGTTTGCCCTTCACACATCTTTGGGAAAATGTCTATTCAGTTCTTTTGTCTATTTTGATTGGATTATTTGAGGTTTCGCTATTGCTATTTGTTATTTTGGAATTGCATGAGCTTGTTATATATTTTGGACATTAACCCCTTATCACATACTATGGTTTGCATAATATTGTTTCCCATCCCATAGGCTGCCTTTTCATTTTGTTAATTGTTTCTTTTGCAGTGCAGAAGCTTTTTAGTTTGTTGGAGTCCCATTTGTTTATTTTTTATTTTGCTGCTTGTGCTTTACGTGTGACTAATGACTTTGAGCAATACCAATATATAAAATTTATTGATTCCTTACCATAGTTCAGAAGGCATCTTCCTGACACAAAAATAAAAACTGTGAGTGTGGTTATTATTTTTCTTTATTAAAAAGGAGCCCTGTTCAGTCTTTTGTCTCTTCAGAGGCAGATTTCTACTGCCCTGAAAATATTTAAAAGTATAATCACAGTTTCATATCCTAATTGTTTGAGTCAGTGTTTTAAGGAGACTTAGAATATGTAGAGCAGTAACATATTTGAAATGATGAACAATAGCAAGTGTTTAAGTAAACTTCATTTTTCTATCCAGTGAATCATTAGCCCAATCATC
Organism: Ovis canadensis; assembly: GCF_042477335.2. Taxonomy (NCBI): domain Eukaryota; kingdom Metazoa; phylum Chordata; class Mammalia; order Artiodactyla; family Bovidae; genus Ovis; species Ovis canadensis. The sequence continues at coordinate 27,723,492 of NC_091269.1, read as the reverse complement.
TGAGTAACTTATTTTTAATAATGTTCAGAATACCATCCATCTTATATGAACCACAAGCAAGATGTGCCAACGCTTCCTTTTTCCTTCACACTACTCCAATTCACTTTAATAAGTGAGAAAGCAAACTGAAAAATAATCAATATGAAAATAAAACTCAACCAGGATAGATACAACATTAATTATTCTTTAAATATAAATTTATTTTAATTGGAAGTTAATTACTTTACAATATTGTATTATTAATTTTTGATCCTTGGCCGAAATGCCCAAGAGCATGAACAAATAAGCCTTTTAGATATACTGAACATGTACGAAAATCTACTTAAATACAAAAGAAATATTGAGCACCAATTTTGGAATGACAAATAAATACTAAAAACTCTTTACAGAATAAAGTCTCTTTAATTTAAAATGTGTGTGAACCTATTAATTCATGTGTGTGTGTGTGTGTGTGTGTGCATGTATATATACACACACATAGGATAGACTGACATTAATATTGATTGGTTTGCAGGAAAGCCAGGCTCCTATGAAATCACACTTTTCAGCCCTTATTTAACTAGATATCTCTGATTTTCATCTCATCTTATCAACAACATCTTACTCAAACTCTATTTCCATGATGTAGAAGGGCAAATAGTGGCACCTCAAGGCCATCTGCATCCTAATACACAGAAGCTATGAATATGTAATGTTGCTGGCTTTGAAGATGAAAGAGGGGCCACCACCCAAGAATAGAAGCTAGAAAAGGCAATGAAGTGTAATAGAGTCCTCCTTAGAGCTATCATAATTAATTGAGTCCTGCTGACACCTTGATTTAGCCCAGTGAGACTAATTTTCAGAATTCTTATCTGAAGAACCTGAAGATAATTAGTTCATGGTGTTTTAATCCATCAGGCTTGGAGCATAATCTGTTAACAACAACCAGGGAAACGAATATATATGTGGCTTCTGTAGCTATTTTCTCTTGGCTTTCCCATTATCGTCCCGGCTCTTTCTTGCCAGAGCCTTCCATGGGGTGCTCCTCCTCTTGTTCCCACGTTTAGTATTGATATCCCCTTAGGCTCTCCCACTGCTCCCCTCTTATGACATGAATACTCCATAGTAAATAGCTAAAAAGCATAGACTTCAGACTCCCAGTGAGACTAACTTGTATCCTAGTTCACTTACTAAGTAAACTTTGCACATAACATAGTTTTCCATTTTATAGAAACTCCATTTTGTTACTTGAATCATTTTTATATGTTGATTTTTTAATTCTTTTGTTGACAATAAACATATTTTCCTTGATTTCACTGAATATAGCCATAATAGCTGCTTTAAATCTTCATCTGCTAAGTCTGTCCCTCTGTTGTTCTTGGTAGTCATTTACCTTGAGATTGGGTCACATTTGATCATTTCCTAAGCAATTGTGAATTGTGTCCTGTCCTTTTATATTGTTGCGGTTCTACTATACACCGCTGAAGAACACTGATGTATTTGTTTTAATGAGCAATCCACTTGGTAGGACTCAAACTGCAAACTGCTTAGTGCTTGGTGGCCGTGCAGATCTCAGAGCAGTAATAACGTTAGCAGTGGTAACTGAATTGACATCTGTCCCCCATACAGATGGTTAAGCGTCAGCCAGAAAGCTGGGCAGAGTTTATGCCCAAAATTTGGGTCTCCCTCTCTCTGGATTTCTCTTTTCTAGAACTACTCCTTGACTTTCAAAAGGGCCTGAATTTTGTCTTTGGAGAGACTGTGCTTGTTCTTTCAAAGTTTTAGTGACCACAATCTTCAGGCTAAAAACCTTAAAAATGTAAAACCAATCTGCCCCAATTCTATTTTCCAAGGCTGGCTTCTCTCCAGAATCTTCCTGCTTTTGTTAAACTCTCTGGAGCCCTCAGGTAATTGCTGTTTGCTTTGCTTTTATTATTTGGACCAAATATTTATTTGGTCTGGAGAGGACATTTACATTCCCAAAGCAAATACAGTAACAATAAGATATAAGATCCAGGCTTCCCCGGTGGCGCTACTGGTAAAGAAATAGCCTCCCCATGCAGGAGACGTAAGAGAGGCGGGTTCAATACCTGGTTCTTGAAGTTCCCCTGGTGGAGGGCATGGCAACTTACTTCAGTATTCTTGCCTGGAGAATGCTATGGACAAAGGAGCCTGGCAGGCTACAGTCCATGAGCTCACAGAGAGTCGGACATAACTGAAGCGGCTTTTCGTGCATGCAACCACACAGCTGTCGTGTGCTTCCTATGTGCTATGAATGTTCTATACACTTCATGATGTATTAGATCCTCACAACAATACAATGAGAGGACACCATTATTTACCCCTACTTTTACAGACGAGAAAACAGAGGCACAGAAAGTTTAAGCAGTTTTCCAAAGACTACCAGAAATTTAACTCATAGAGTTTCTCTATAATCTATATGCCTAATAACTACGGAATATAGCACGCATCTTGAACTTCAACTTCTGCTCTTGCATTTATATAAAATGATCTTAAATGCAACTACTTGCCTGAAATTAGTACTTCATTTTTTGATAAATGTATTTTTTAAAAACTGATTTATGGTGCTTTAATGTTTATACGGCTACTGCTGCTGCTAAGTCACTTCAGTCATGTCCGACTTTGTGCGACCCCATAGACGGCAGCCCCTCATCCCTGGGATACTTCAGGCAAGAGTACTGGAGTGGGTTGCCAGTGCCTTCTCTGACAATTCTCCTAGAAACAGCTAAACCAAAAGATAGAAAGGACAGTCAATGTTATTTCTGTATATACCCTCCTAAACACTAATATAAGGAAGTCACTTCATATATTCATGATGTTAAAACAAAAGCAATGCATTGTCAACAAGTGAAACTATTAAAAACAGTATTTGAAAAAAAATCAATAAATTTCACAGATTGCAAAACAAAAGCCCTTTCCACTATACTGTTTCACTTCTCAATTCATATCTGTGTTTCTATGAAACAGAATCCTAAGTTAAACTAGATATTACAAAAATAAACTTGAATGGAGAAAGAGTTCATTGAAAATGCTTCTGAATTAAGGTATAATGAAACAAATGGCCAAAAGCATAGGATCATCTAAATTATTAAAGTTTATTAATTAGAACACACACAAAAATAAGCAAATATTATCACTGACACATATTATTATTTCAAAATCATAAAAAGTCATCAGATTTAGTGATTGCAACCCACTCCAGTATTCTTGCCTGGAGAATCCCAGGGATGGGGGAGCCTGGTGGGCTGCCGTCTATGGGGTCGCACAGAGTCGGACACGACTGAAGAGACTTAGCAGCAGTAGCAGCAGCAAATGATAGTATATAACGAATATTTAGCATCCATTTAACAGTGGCTGTTTTTATTGTTTTACTTATTCCTTTTCTCATACCTGTATATGCCTTTGACTGAACTGCTACTAATCTCTGACTGCCTTTTCCAGGCCTTGGCAATTTGCTTCTCTGCAACTGTGGCTATTTAAGGAACCCCTCCCCATCTCCCTCCAGTATCCCAGCCAGCCAGTTCTGCCATGTGATCCTGCCAGTTTGATGATACCACAGATAGGTTAAAATATAGTCAGTGATATTCTTTGCTTATTTGTGTGTGTGATCTAGTTAATAAGATTTAATAATTTAGATGGTCCTATGCTTTTGGCCATTGGTTTCATTATACCTGAATTAATTCAGAAGCATTTTCAATGAACATTTTCTCCATTCAATTTTATTTTCTAATGTCTAATTTAATTTAGGACTCCATTTCACAGAAGCACAGATATAAAGTGAGAAATGACATGGCATAATAGAGAGGGCTTTGGTTTTGCAATCTGTGAAATTTATTGATAATTCTTTTTTTCAAATACTATTTTTCACTAAACTTGATGACTGGGGTTTCCCAGGTGGCACTAGGGGTAAAGAGCCTGCCTGCCAATGCAGGAGATGCAAGAGATGCAGGTTCCATCCCTGGGTGGGGAAGATCCCCTGGAGAAGGGCATGGCAGCCCACTCCAGTATTCTTGCCTGGAGAATCCCATGGACAGAGGAGCCTGGCGGGCTACAGTCCACGGGTTCACACAGAGTCGGACACAACTGAAGTGACTCAGCACGCATAAACCTGATGATAAAGACTGATCTTCCTTAAAGCCACAGAGTGAGTATGTGGCACAACTGGTATTCTTAACCAGTTCTCAAATTCTAGAAAACCTAGCTTTTAGCCCACGCTATATCAATAATATGCAACATAAATCTGAAGAATGAGAGGATATGGACAGAGGTGGATACAGAAGCAGACGTGATCGAGAGCCACCTAAAACCTGGGGGGCAGGGAACAAAAAATTAACAGAAGCAAGGAAGCGCATATACAGAGGATACAAGAAAATTTGGCCAAAGGGATGGGCATTGATCCTGCAGTCATTTTCTCCTTGTTTTATTTGTATCATCTCCACTCTCAGGATTTTAAAGGCCATATGAGCAGCTATTCAGATAAAGCTAAAAAGCTCTTGGCTTGTTTATTACTGGTATGCTTTAAATAAGAAAAAAAGATGAATTATGTTCAATGGAATTACATAGTTAGTTAGTTAGTTCAGTCGCTCAATTGTGTGCGACTCTTTGAGACCCCATGAATCTCAGCACGCCAGGCCTCCCTGTCCATCATGATCTCCCGAGTTCACTCAGACTCACATCCATCGAGTCCGTGATGCCATCCAGCCACCTCATCCTCAGTCGTCCCCTTCTCCTCCTGCCCCCAATCCCTCCAGGCATCACAGTCTTTTCCAATGAGTCAACTCTTCGCATGAGGTGGCCAAAGTACTGGAGCTTCAGCTTTAGCATCATTCCTTCCAAAGAAATCCCAGGGCTGATCTCCTTCAGAATGGACTGGTTGGATCTCCTTACAGTCCAAGGGACTCTCAAGAGTCTTCTCCAGCACCACACTTTAAAAGCATCAGTTCTTCGGTGCTCAGCCTTCTTCACAGACCAACTCTCACATCCATACTTTTCCACTGGAAAAATCATAGCCTTGACTAGACGGACCTTAGTTGGCAAAGTAATGTCTCTGCTTTTGAATATGCTATCTAGGTTGGTCATAACTTTTCTTCCAAGGAGTAAGCGTCTTTTAATTTCATGGCTGCAGTCACCATCTGCAGTGATTTGGGAGCCCCAAAAAATAAAGTCTGACACTGTTTCCACTGTTTCCCCATCTATTTCCCACGAAGTGATGGGACCAGATGCCATGATCTTCGTTTTCTGAATGCTGAGCTTTAAGCCAACTTTTTTGCTCTCCTCTTTCACTTTCATCAAGAGGCTTTTTAGCTTCTCTTCACTTTCTGCCATAAGGGTGGTGTCATCTGCATATCTGAGGTTATTGATATTTCTCCCGGCAATCTTGATTCCAGCTTGTGCTTCTTCCAGCCCAGCGTTTCTCATGATGTACTCTGCATAGAAGTTCAATAACCAGGGTGACGATATACAGCCTTGACGTACTCCTCTTCCTAGTTGGAACCAGTCTGTTGTTCCATGTCCAGTTCTAACTGTTGCTTCCTGACCTGCATATAGGTTTCTCAAGAGGCAGGTCAGGTGGTCTGGTATTCCAATCTCAGAATTTTCCATAGTTTTTTGTGATCCACACAGTCAAAGGCTTTGGCATGGTCAATAAAGCAGAAATAGATGTTTTTCTGGAACTCTCTTGCTTTATCCATGATCCAGAGGATGTTGGCAATTTGATATCCGGTTCCTCTGCCTTTTCTAAAACCAGCTTGAACATCAGGGAGTTCACGGTTCATGTATTGCTGAAACCTGGCTTGGAGAATTTTAAGCATTACTTTACTAGCATGTGAGATGAGTGCAATTGTGTGGTAGTTTGAGCATTCTTTTGCATTGCCTTTCTTTGGAACTGGAATGAAAACTGACCTTTTCCAGTCCTGTGGCCACTGCTGAGTTTTCCAAATGTGCTGGCATATTGAGTGCAGCACTTTCACAGCATCATCTTTCAGGATTTGAAACAGCTCAACTGGAATTCCATCACCTCCACTAGCTTTGTTCATAGTGATGCTTTCCACGGCCCACTTGACTTCACATTCCAAGATGTCTGGCTCTAGATTAGTGATCACATCATCATGATTATCTGGGTCGTGAAGATCTTTTTTGCACAGTTCTTCCGTGTATTCTTGCCAACTCTTGTTAATATCTTCTGCTTCTGTTAGGGCCATACCATTCCTGTGCTTTATCAAGCCCATCTTTGCATGAAATGTTCCCTTGATATCTCTAATTTTCTTGAAGAGATCTGGAATTACATATAATTAAAACCCACTCCAATGTTCTTGCCTGGAAAATCCTAGGGACGGGGAGCCTGGTAGGCTGCCATCTATGGGGTTGCTCAGAGTCAGATATGACTGAAGTGACTTAGCAGCAGCAAACTGATCTGGATCAGTTTAATCATACTGTTTTAAATAGTAGATATTTTAGAAAACCTCTTTTAATAAAATATTGCAGAAGGCTTCTTATGCTACTTATACTACTAGCTCCCTCTTCCCTGGTGGCTCAGCTAGTCAAGAATCTGCCTACAATGCGGGAGGAATTGAGTTCCGACCCCGAGTTGGGAAGATCACCTGGAGAAGGGAACATCTACCCACTCCAGTATTCTGGCCTAGAGAATTCCATGGACTGTATAAAATCCCTGGGGTCACAAAGAGTCGGACATGACTGAGCAACTTTCACTTTCGTTTTGTATTCTAGTTATTTTACTAATAAGCCACAATAATCAATTCCGTGGAATCAAAACTTCATTAAATTAGTAATATTTTTCCTGTTTCATCTTACACATCAGTTTTTGCTATCAATAATCTTCATGATCTGTTTGACACAAATGATGTTGGGGATTTCCCATTAAATTCCCTGCAACTTTATAAAAAACATGCATCTATTTGGTGCGACCTAAAGAATACAAGGCAAATGGTGCTTAACCACAAAAAAGAAAAGGCATGATCTAAGTGAAATTTTTTTTCATTATCATCAAGTGTGTTTGTATTGCTATGTGCATTTCTGGATAATAAATAGTATCAATATTATTAATAGTATTGAATTACATAAGGGAGTTTAGAATTATTTTTTAAAAAACACGGCTTCTTAAAGTTGATCATAAGAGAGTGGGGGAATTAAGTAATACACAAGATTCTTTTTGATACACTCTTCAACGTGTAGGGAGAGAAACGATCTCTAGCACTGACATATACACACTACCATGTGTAAAGCAGATAGCTGCTGTATAGCACAAGGGGTTCCATGAGACCTAGAGGGGTAGGATGAGGGTGCGGTGGGCACAGGGAAGTGAGAGGAAGGCTCAAGGAGGGGACACATGTATACCTAGAGCTGATTCACGTTGTTGTACAGCAAAAACTTGCACAACACTGGAAAGCAATCACATTCCAATTAAAAAATAAAGCAGATGCTCAAAAAATTAAAAAATAAACATATCACAAAAAAGAAATGATTTCAAGAAAATTAGCATCTCCTTGCTGACATACTTCATCTAAGACAAAGTGGATCTTTATAAGCAAATCTACTGCATATAACTTATTGTTAGAGATGACAGTTTGCTTGCCAAAAGTATTTGCTATTGATTCTCATGAGTTTAAGGAAGACACATGAGGGGCTAGTAAAGAGGGTATGGATACCTATGGAGTCCAAAGACTTGACTCCTACGAGTGCCAGCAGCATCCACTGATGACATGTAATCAGATATGATCTTTTGCTGTTTCCACTATTATGATGAAGACGGTTGTTAGGTGGCAAACTAGGTCTCCTAGTAAATAACCTCAGCCCCAAGTCCCTATTGTTCCCTAATTCTGTCCAGCCCATGACTCCTCCAGAATACCCCCAAATTGCTCAGATTAACCCCCAAATCTTGCCAGAACCTTGACTCAAGCATTCTGGCTGAGTTCCACTCTGAATAATTGATGCCTGTGCCAAACTAGTTATGAAATATTTTGAATATCACTCTTGCATCTCCTGCATTGGCAGGCAGGTTCTTTACCACTAGCGCCATCTGGGAAGCCCGAACATCACTCCCAGGTACAATCAAAACTCTCCTGTAGTCTAAGAGAGCATTTTCTTTCCCCCAAATATAACATCCTCTGAGTCACTGGACAGTGGTTCTTCCTAGTCTGAAAGTGAGATTTGGCTCAATGAAATATTTTCCTTTTCTGAAGCTGTTTTTTCTCACTTATCATTTAAGAATTAATGTCTAGTGGTAGCTACACTGGGCTTTATAAATGATGTTCCACATATCACATAAATTATCATGTTATCTCTGACAGAAGCTTTCTAGAGGAGAACAACTCAAAATTAAGCTAAATAAATATATTTGGGGGACAGAAATTCTAACTAATAAGTATCTTCAATAAGTCCAAAAACAGGATTTTCAACACTTTCTATATACACAGATAATTTGAGAGTTTGCCTAATCCATTGCCCAGATTCTGGGGAGATAAAACCTCTTATCAAGAGTTTAAATTTAGAAAAAGCAGCTTAGCAACCTGAAAATTTTATGGTAATTTAATCATAAGTTGGTATCTACAAAGATAAGTGAAATGACAATACACACGTATCTACAAAGATAACTGAAATGACAATACACACTTTTCTAGATGCTCGTGCAAAAGGAAAAGAATGTTCCTTCATAAAGCCAGATTGAAATTTCAAAGCAGATATGCCTCAGTGAGTGGAGAAGGCAATGGCAACCCACTCCAGTACTCTTGTCTGGAAAATTCTATGATCAGAGGAGCCTGGTAAGCTGCAGTCCATGGGGTCGCTGAGAGTCAGACACGACTGAGAGGCTTCACTTTCACTTTTCACTTTCATGCATTGGAGAAGGAAATGGCAACCCACTCCAGTGTTCTTGCCTGGAGAATCCCAGGGACGGGGGAGCCTGGTGGGCTGCCATCTATGGGGTCGCACAGAGTTGGACACGACTGAAGCGACTTAGCAGCAGCAGCATGCCTCAGTGATGTTTAAAATCCAAGAGGGGGTGGTTATCCAGGCAGAAAGAAAACTAGTTGAATTGAGAAAGGCTTTAATTCAACCCTACTCCAAAAGCACTGCATTAATATAAAGAAAAACAACTTTTTAAATTTCATGTAGTTTAATACTGTAATTTCAAACTATTGTAACCAAAAATGTACTTGAAAAATTAAATATGCATAACATAGTTGGATCTTTTAAAAAATAAGCTGTTACTCTAATATCAAATAAAAATCACTAAAGTATCTCTTCCATATATACATACATGTGATATAGTGTTAAAATTTTAAATTAATTTAAAATTAATGCACAAGGCAATTAAAGTCCTAAACTGAGTGATACTAAAATTTTAAAAACTACAAGGCTAATGAAAATATATCACATCAGAATTTGTCATTCATTTTCTGTTAAATGGTTTATTATTATTTTTTAATCTCTTTACTTATCCAAACCACAGCAATGATTAACAACAAAAACAGCAACACGTGGACCAGTAATGGCAAATAAATATGTTCAGTTCCATTCCTGGAAATAGTATAGTTTATTAAAATATATACTTCAGTAATTATAGCAACAAGCAAACACATAACTAGGAAACAAAAATTTGACCAACACCCTCCTGCTTAACTCTAAAATTTAATGAATTAGCTAAGAATGGGTAGTAGCCCAGAATCACTCAACACAGAATGGAACATAATTTAAATTACCAAATAAGCTTTCAAAGAAAAATGTCTGCATTTGGCAACAGAATAAAAATCTCAATTTTCAGAAGAAAATGATTAGCTCTTTGCAAAATTACAACTGATTAAAGCTATAACACCATAATTTCGTTACTGCAAATACATGAGTGCCATGAAATTTCACTTGCCATAAGGAAGTTTAGAACATAGTCACATGGTTAGAGGCATTTGAGAATGAAATAAAGATTAATGACAGCCATGCATAAATCAATTAATTGAAAGAGTCACAATAACAGCTCTGAAAATGTAAGAAAGCACAGAAATGCCCAAAGAAAGAGATTCTGCTTTAACTACTGAAATAAGCATGAGGTTCAAGGACACAGATTACCCTGAGGGTGGGTTTGTGTTTTTGGTTTTTTTTTAAGTTATTTAAGACATCAACAGATCTCCTGGATAAAGCAGAAAGGCAAACTTAAGAAAATCAGAACTAAAAGGCATTGACTTATTTCAGTCAAAAGAACATCTCCAAAACCTGTGAAGAAAGCATTTATATAATAGCTTACTTCTTTAAAATACTGCCAGCCTACAGAAATTAAGTACTTGCCCCTTCAGACTTTTCCACAGTGTTAGCCAGCATCTCCTGCAGGGCCCGGACAGACAGGGACTGCTCCAGGACGAAGGTGCAGATGGAGAGGTCTGGAGGGACATTCTGTGCAGAAAGAGGGAAAGTCACCATCACCATCGCCATCAACTTCAGTCATCCAGACCCAAACTTACCTTATGATACTTCAATTTCTTTCACAGAAAGAAAGAATACTTGTCCGTTCTCTGACATGAGCTCCCAAATCATGGAAATATAATCTCTATACCACTCACACTTAAACCGTGTTTTAACTAGTGGATAACTCTAGCTACCATTTACGGAGTGCCTACTCGGATTAGGCACTGCACTCAAAGTTTTCTCAATAATGCTCATGGTCATCTACAACACTACGTTACTGTGTGGATAAGAAACTACAGAAGTTACATTACTTTTCCAAGTCACAATTACTAGATTTTTCAAGCTGGGACCAAAAAGCCAGACTTCTCTGACTCTCAAGCATTCATTTCTAATTTACCAAGTAGTTTGTTGATAAAAACTAAAAGGACAGAAAAACACTTCACTTAATAGTGAAGTTCAGTTCAGTTCAGTCACTCAGTCATGTCCGACTCTTTGCGACCCCATGAATCGCAGCACACCAGGCCTCCCTGTCCATCACCAACTCCCGGAGTTCACTCAAACTCATGTCCATCGAGTCCGTGATGCCATCCAGCCATCTCATCCTCTGTTGTCCCCTTCTCCTCCTGCCCCCAATCCCTCCCAGCATCAGAGTCTTTTCCAACGGATCAACTCTTTGCATGAGGTGGCCAAAGTACTGGAGTTTCAGCTTTAGCATCAGTCCTTCCAACGAGCAAATATAAAAACGAATTGGTATAAAATATTTGCTTACATAGGCTTTTTCTTATCCACAAAGATAACAATTACCCTGTCTTACTCAAGTTGGATATCATATCTAGCTTCTAACACTGTACGCAATAGTCTGACTTTTATTTGGTGTGTATGTATTGCTTTATTTGGTCAATCATTCTTTTTTTCTATTTCCTTCCATAAACTTCCACTTCAATCAAGTAATAACCCCATAAAATCTGAAACTCCCAAAAAGTAACTACCAAGGAGACAAACGAAACAGTGTGGGAAGTGACTGCCAAGTTAGACAATACTATCCCAATCAGGAACAAATATGTTATCACCCATGCAGGCCTTTGTTTCAGACAAGCAGGATCCAGCCGGCAATGCAGCTGTTCAATTAAGATGTTCAAGCTAGCCTTTTCTTAACAGAAGAACATTATAAATATATTAAACATGAAACACAAGCAAGAATATGTCTTTCTAAAAAGAATATTAGGAGGATAAATTGATAACCTGATTCAGTGCCTCAAAATTACAATTTACACTGTTGAAGTATTTGTTAAATTGCATCACTACCAATAAAAATATCCTTATCAGCAGAGAATGATGCTTCAAGGTTTCAAGGAAAGATTAAGTACTACAGTTCTAGGAGTTTAAACTATTTTATGGAAAAAAGAAACATAACCACTAGGTTTACTCATACCCCACAAGCCTTCTTGGCACCCATGTTTTATTTTTGAATGAACTTTTCTGAATGCCTCTACCCTTTATCACATGTTTCTGCGCACCTCCCTTCCAGCCCAACTTCCTTTCATTTCAGTCAAAAGAATCTCTCAAATCTGGGTGCAGCCACCGCTTTTATACTCCACAGTAACTGAGAGAAGTTTTCCTCACTGAGGTACGGGGAAGTCATTCTGGTTTATACAACATTTGGCTTGAACTTTATTTTAACCAGAACGGCTTGTCTTATGGTCTACTAAACAGGCACTGTACATCTGCTTTAACCATTTTTAAAAATTGCATTTACCAGATTGCTTAGATAAGGATAAATGTCCATTTTGAAGACAGAGATAAATGTCCCCACTTCCTACATTCCTAACGCTAGTACTCCTTCCGTGATGAGTTTGGGGCCCAGACACCAAGGTTCATGCTGATTTGCTGTGTGTGAGCTAATCATTCTCTTTAGAAACCTGGAAGGGTTGTATCCCCTGTCATATTTGGTGTTTGTCTTTTGTTCTGACAAGATATAAAACTGTGGTTCAGGCAGTCAAAATGGGGCTAGTTGGCCACTGTGGCTGTGGTTTCAGACACATTCCTGTACTACTGAGGACCTGAATTTTCTGAACTGTATCAGATTCAGGGTGTCACCAGTCATGGTCAAACAAGATCTATTAGTAGCTGCCAGCTGCATCTTTATGGTTTCCTCATGTAACTATTCAACCATTTCAGCCCTTACCCCATTCTGGTTTAACAGGCATCCTTACGTTTTGCCAATCCAATTATAACTGACAAACAACTTATGTAACTTTGTGGGGTTTGCCTATATAAGCCTCCCCTACTTTGTAGTCTAGCAGAAGACAGTTCAGATGCTTCTTGAATCTATGGCTTCTAAGCTATAGTCCTCAGTGTGACTCAACTAAAACTCTTATCTACTTCTATTATGGACAGTTTACTGATTATTTCCATTGACAGCAGTCAGCTAGACAAGGGCTTTTTTTTCCAAAATTCCTCAGATGAAAGACTTGGAAGCTAGGAAACAGACCCTCTTCCACCCTGAAATTCAGGATAAGGTCTTTTAAATTTAATATTCTCAGTTATAACTATATTAATAACAACTTATCACACTAAAACAAATGCTACTGGAAAAAACTGATTGTTTATTCCATTCATATCCACTTAAACTCTCAGAGTTGGGAAGTTACATTTTGACAAATAGCACTGATAGAGAACTATGTTAAGGAATGGTGTGCTGGTGAACTAATGTCTCATAAAAAAAAAGTCTTGATTTGCCCATTTCTGTGGTGTAAATACTCCAATGATGGCTGATTTCAAAGTATCAAAGTTTACTAATCAGCTCACAAACTTGCTAAATATGTAATAATCAGCTCTCAGAAATCTGTAAGCGCCATTGCCAACATACCACTGAACTGATTTCAGACATATTCATGAATTGCTTTAGAATCAGTATATTATAATAGTCAGAAGACTGGATTCTATAAACAGACAACCAAAGCTGAAATCTAGGCCTTACTACTTAAGAGCTCTTAACTTTTATAATTTTTACTTTCCTTCCCTGAGAAATGGGGTAGTAATTTTATCATCCTCATACGGATGCTGTGAAAAAATAATTGAGATAATCTAAGCAAAGAGCTTATCGTAGGGTCAACACCGCAACAAGAACACAAAATAAGTGAGCTACCGTCATTAGTTTTGCATACTGTCATTTCTCCCCATTTATGAAGCACCACTCATTTCTTAAAATTGGTTCTTAAGTGAATTCTGCTTTAGAGAAATAGTGTTTGAAAACACAAAGTATTAACTATGCACCTGTTCATAACACCTAAAGTGCTCCAGCATTTTCAAGAAGAGGCACTTTCTGGTCATATTGAAAAGTTTACATCTTGGGTATATTTAAATTGTTTCCTGTTTCACTTTAATCAAAATGTTAAAGTATGAATCACTGAAATATCTTACATTTATTTTAAAGAAACTTGAAAATCACATGAATTTGCAATAAAATAATCCTGCCCACCAAATTCATATTTTTAGACTGGCATGCTCGTAACAGATAGTGAGAGTTAACAGGAATAAATGAACAGACAATCAGCAAAGGAAGTTCTCTCTCACAAACTCTAGCCTTTTCTTGCGTTGGAGCATCTTTCTCTCTCTCTCTCTGCCTCCCCCCACAACTCCCCATCAAAACACACAACTGTAACAGAAAGGCTGAGCAGTGTAGAAACAAAAAGTGTTTCCTTACAGGAAAATTTTGAGCAATACAAAGGAATCATTACCAAAACTTGAATACTTTTTCAAGTAAACTACTAAAAATATTCCTTCATTTAGATGCATATTTCTTCAAATAACCCTGAAGTTTTTAAATCATACTAGAGCATTTATATTAAGACCTTTTACCACTTCCCCAAAATGAAATTGTCAGAGGAAAATAAATGGTCTCATCCATGAATTAAAGATCAACTAAATGGCCCAAATCAAAATGAATCCTAACATCCAGCACAAGAGATAAAGTAAAACAGTCAATATATCTGTACTGGGAACTTCAATTCACAAGCATTTGCAAGTCACCATCTTTTCCTTAGTCTTTTTTTTTTTTTAACTCAAGTCTAATTACTGAGACAATTAATTTTTAGAACTTCAATTTTAAAGAACTTTACTTGCCCTTTCAATGAGTATGCTCCCAAATCATAAAATAAACCCTTCTGCAACTTATGCTTTACCTTCTAGGTGCTTCAAAACAGACCACATGGGACCATGAAGGAGAACTACCACTCGGTCTGTACAGCTCCCTGCCTCTTAAGCGTTACACTTATTTATCATACAAAATTAAACCAGAGAAAAATATACACTTCAGCCTTTCTTAATGCCTATCTAGGCTGCCCAGAACCCCAAGTAGGCAGACAGTAGGCTCATAATGCTTTTCACATAGAGACAAGATCAACTCAATCAGGAGTGGTGTTCTTTGGCAAAAGTAACAAACTAGCAAGCAGTATAGCTGTGTACCCTTTATTCTTTTTAAAACACAAACTGGTCCCCATTCTCCTCCACCTGACAAATATTACATGTTCTTAGGGGAGAAAAACAATTTCCAAGAATAACAACAACAGAGCATCTGGCTTTGTTGGCACTGGTGAGTGAATGTAAAATCAATTAGGATTTTAACGAAGGTATACATCAAACCATCTGGCATCCATGGATGTTATCTGCCTAACTCACTTATTACAAGCCTATTGAAACATGTCACTGCCTTGACTTAACCGTAACCAATAATTTGGAACTAAATAAGCCATTGGAGGGGGCTTCCCAGGTCGCTCAGCAGGTACAGAATGTGCCTGCAATGCCGCAGACACAGGAAACACCAGTTCTATCCCTGGGTCAGGAAGATCTCCTGGAGAAGAGAATGGCAACCCACTCCAGTATGCTTGCTTGGAGACCCCCACGGTCAAAGGAGCCTGGCCGGATACAGTTCAGAGTCTCAGAGAGTCAGACATGACCAAAGCAACGAGCACAGGCCACTGTAGACTGCCTCTCTTGTTATCACCATGTAAAAATTGCATACTAAAAAGCCACTCCATTTAAATACATTGATTCCTTTGCTTAGATTTTCTTCCTTAGTGTGAAATATCCAGGTCCAGGTGTCCATCAATGGAAAACAATAAAATCAAATATAAAAGCATTTTTGGTGAAAATTCAAATACGGAATTTTTTTTTTAAATTCTCTCTTTCCAAACTTAATTGTTCATAAACTCCCTCCTACATAGGAATTGGATGAGGTTTTGGATGTTATCTTTCCAAGCCGTTTTCTATACATTTACATACAAGTGTATGTTCACATAGAAGTAGATAGACGGGGGACTTTCTCAGTGCCCAGTTGTTGAGAATCTGCCTTGCTGTACAAGAGGTGGAGGTTCGATTCCTGATTGGGGATCAAAGATCCCACATGTTGCGGAGCAACTGAACCAGCGCCACAACTACTGAGACCACGTGCCACAACCAGACAGCCCATGTGCCATAAGGAGAGTTCATGCACCACAATGAAAGCTCCCTTATAATACAACAAAGATCCCATACAGTGTAACTAAGAAACTAGTAACTGATGCAGCCAAATAAACAATGGTTTTTTTACAAAAATAAAATTCTTAAAGAGATGTGAGTACCAGATCACCTTCGTGCTTCCTGTGAAACCTGTATGCAGGTCAAGAAGCAACCGTTAAAAAAAA
This sequence comes from Ovis canadensis, assembly GCF_042477335.2. Taxonomy (NCBI): domain Eukaryota; kingdom Metazoa; phylum Chordata; class Mammalia; order Artiodactyla; family Bovidae; genus Ovis; species Ovis canadensis. The sequence goes on along the minus strand of NC_091269.1, from coordinate 27,707,398 downwards.
AAAAAAAAAAAGAAGCAACCGTTAGAACCGGACATGCAACAATGGACTGGTTCCAAGTTGGGAAAAGAGTACGTCAAGGCTGTACATTGTCACCCTGCTTATTTAACTTATATGCAGAGGACATCAGGTAAAATGCCAAGCTGGATGAAGCACAGCTGGAATCAAGATTGCAGGGAGAAATATCAATAACTTTAGACAGGCAGATGACACCACTCTTATGGCAGAAAGCAGAGAGGAATTAAAGAGTCTCATGAAGAAGATGAAAGAGGAGATTGAAAAAAGGTGGCTTAAAATTCAGCATTCAAAAAATGAAGATCATGGCATTTGGTCCCATCACTTCATGGCAAATGGATGGGGAAACAATGGAAACAGTGACAGACTTTATTTTATTGGGCTCCCAAATGAATGTGGATGGTGACTGCAGCCATGAAATTAAAAGATGCTTGCTCCTTTTAAGAAAAGTAATGACAAATCTAGAGAGCAAATTAAAAAGTAGAGATATTACTTTGCCAACAAAAGTCCATTTGGTCAAAGCTATGGTTTTTCTAGTAGTCATGTATGGATATGATAGTTGGGCCATAAGGAAGGCTGAGTGCCAAAAAATTGATGCTTTCGAACTGCAGTGCTATATAAGACTCTTGAGAATTCTCTTGGGCAGCAAGGAGATCAAACCAGTCAATCCTAAAGGAAATCAACCCTGAATATTCATTGGAAGGATTGATGCTGAATTTCCAATACTTGGGCTACCTGCTGTGAAGAGTTGACTCTCTAGAAAATACCTTGATGATGGGAAAGACTGAAGGCAGGAGAAGGGGACGTGAAAGGATGACATGGTTGGATGGCATCAATGGACATGAGTTTGAGCAAACTCCAGAAGGGAAGCCTGGCATGCTTCAGTCCACAGGGCTGCAAACAGTCAAGATATGACTGAGCAACTGAACAACAAAGATTGGCTTTATCCATTAATGGGCTCACTTTATGTCAATTACATATTTTAACTTACTAATATGTATTGAAGATCACTGGTCAGTTCAGTCGCTCAGTCGTGTCCGACTCTTTCCGACCCCATGGATCACAGCACGCCAGGCCTCCCTGTCCATCACCAACTCCCGGACTTCACTCAGACTCACATCCATCGAGTCCATGATGCCATCCAGCCATCTCATCCTCTGTTGTCCCCTTCTCCTCCTGCCCCCAATCCCTCCCAGCATCAGAGTCTTTTCCAATGAGTCAACTCTTCACATGAGGTGGCCAAAGTACTGGAGTTTCAGCTTCAGCATCATTCCTTCCAAAGAAATCCCAGGGCTGATCTCCTTCAGAATGGACTGGTTGGATCTCCTTGCAGGCCAAGGGACTCTCAAGAGTCTTCTCCAACACCACAGTTCAAAAGCACCAATTCTTCGACGCTCAGCCTTCATCACAATCCAACTCTCGCATCCATACATGACCACAGGAAAAACCATAGCCTTGACTAGACGGACCTTAGTCAGCAAAGTAATGTCTCTGCTTTTGAATATGCTATCTAGGTTGGTCATAACTTTTCTTCCAAGGAGTAAGCGTCTTTTAATTTCACTGTTACTAGATCTCTGTTTACTTCGTTCTTCATGACCACTAAAGAATCTAGATAAACCATATTGCTCCTGAAGACTGGTTCAAAGACTAGTTCAAGTTTAATATGATGTAACATTGTTATTCAACTTGGACCTTCACCCTCCCACCCTGCACGACCAACCTAAAACAGTGACTTACAAAAGAAAGTGCTCAGTTGACCTCAAGCTACAATTTTACCTCTTTCTGGAAAATTAAGCAAACGTCTAGACAGGCACACAGTAGTCACAGCCCTAATGGCAGATCTTTACTTTGGTTTTTTTTTTCCCCATAATCTTAGGATTCTAATTATGAAAACAAGCAAAATTTACCTTTCTGTGTCACACAATTAACCAAAGTCATGCACCAAATAACTGGTAATGCAGAGATATATCAAAATGCATTTTGAAAATTAATGAGGTATTAAATTTTGATAGTTTAATAGTATAAGAAAATAGGCAGGGCACCATACCAAAGAACATGGATTCTGACTCCATGCATAACCAGGCAAAGGATTCTAGCCTGAGCTTCCCCATCCCTAAGTGGCAATATACTCAACTATGCTTCGAAGAACAGTTCTGAAGCAAATAAGAAAATCAATGCACTGCAAACAGAAAATGTCAATAAAATCATTTTCTCAGCCTAATTAAAAATGTATCTCACAATGGAAACTCAGAAACACAGAGATATAAATTAAGACAAAAGTTGATCTTCTACCAAGAAATGTGAAGACAGTATTCTCTGGAGTGGAACAGATGGTCTGAAGTTGATGCAGGTTTGTGTTTTCTCAGCCACCCATCTGCTGAGTGGCCTTTGGCAAGACACAATAACCACTGAGGGCCAACTCATCCACCAACTATGGAGATATCAAATTTCTCCAAAAAATAGAGTTGTCATTGCTGTTGTTTAAGTTGCTATCTGAAGACAAGAACCAAGCAAAATTACATCTTCCATATGGGGCAAAATATTCTCTAAAATGTTTACATATCCTACAATTCTAATATAATTATGGTGCTGTATTCCACTAAGTTATTAACACATGGAATACTGTAGAAAATAAATAGCAAATTGGATATAAGGAAAATCTTAGTTCACATTTTCCACTTTATGTTTTCAAAATTCTAATCACAACATTTCCCCAGACTAGGAAAGTGAATATTGCCAGACTTTCACACATTCCATGGGAGTCCATAGTTCTGGATAGTCATCCTTGTCATATTCTTTTTCTCTTCATCATTTTGCACCCAACATTAACAGAATATTTGCTTAAAGAAGGAAATATGTACCCTGTCTCAATCACAGGATAAATTCTTTCAGAGATCAGCTTTTTCAAAGACAAGGTTAAATGTGACCATAAGAGATGAAACTAATGTGTCTGGGTTTCCACAGGTCTCAAGCCTTTGGATCCCTTCAGAAAAGCTCAAGTCATTCCAAGTAGCATTGCAAAGAACACAGGTCCACACGGGAAAGGTTCTATTAGCAGGTAAAACAGGTTAACTGACAGTACATCACCATGAGAAAGAGTCACAGCCTGCAAATTCAGCAGTTAATTATGAAAATCCCTAGTGAATTAATAGGGGTTCATATGATTTGCTCAATGTTCATATTTTCTCCATGGCATACGTCTTTTGTAGTATAATCTTATTAAACATAATATTAAGCAGATATGCCAGTCTATCTTATTTTTCTAACTGTTTTAACATGCAGCTGACTCAAATACGACAGTGCAAATCTTAAGGTATACTAGTTTGACATTCCACCCCGCACGAGTTCTCTCTTTATGTATATTGTAACAGGAATGTTGTATTAGGTCAATCCTGTTCATATGTATCTTTTAATGTTTTAAATTATGGAAGTAGGATAACACATTTACAGGAGATTTGTAAAATACAGAACAAAGCTACACATAGTTTTACTATATATTACAATTATTTTTTAAATAGATAAATTAAGGTTTTGGAGTTTCAATATTAAACTCTCAAAAATTAATAGAATGAATAGAGAAGAAAGTAGAAGGATATAGACCTGAAAAGCACTATGAACCTATTCAGCACAATTAAGATTTATATAATTTTCACACAACAGCAGGATATAAATTCTAAGTTCCCACAGACTACAAACCAGGAAACACTGGAACTATAACCAGGGATATAAAGCAAGATGCCAAAATTTCATGGTTGGTCTGAGGGTATTGAAATCATACAGAGTCTGTTCTCTTATCACTGCTGTTCACACGTATCTTAAGTAGAAGTCATTGTTGGTGAGAACCACATATAAGGCATTCTGAAAGCAAGCCATTCAAAGAGAAACTGAGGAAAGACTTCTGCTATGAATTAAGCCTCAAAATGATATGCAAAGTCTATTAAAATTCACATGTGCTACTAATGATTCATTGGATACAGCCTCCTGCTTTCGAACACGGATAAGCCAAACCTATATCTGTCACAAGCTCAATAAAAACTTAATAAAGCAACTCTCCACACTCTAGATAATGGCCCACTTATCTAATTTACACGTAAAGCACATAACTTCCAGTCATATATGTCAATGACGTTCCATGAAGTTGGGCTCAAATTTGAGAAATCTGATGTTAAAAAGCTACGGAGCTTCACCATTAAATTCAGAGTTTAGAGCTGAGTAACCAGCTAAACAAATGGATGAAGAAAGAAACCACAAAAACAAATCAATCAGTGGAAGTACCCACAGATTACTTTGGAGCAATGTTTCCGTCTATTCAAGAGTCTTTTTTTTTAAGAATTAGCAAAATACATACATGTATATTACATATGTACACAGTAAATAATTGGCAGAGTCATGATAGCAAGTATACAAAAATAATTATGGCAGAAATAATGTATGTCCTAAGTATTTGTCAGATATCAGAGTCTGTGACATCTCAGCCTTACTCCCTGCAAGAGCCCAGTGTGCCACAGACAATGATCAAACTTGGCAGATTCCCCCAATGAAAATTTCCAATGATCCATAGAGATGTTCCTGCAGAGATTTGCAAAAAAATAAATAAATAAATAAAAAATAAAGAGAGAGAGATTTGGGTAGAACCTATTTATTAGCTCATTTCTGAAATTTTTGGGAAAAAAATTAATTTTTACTGTAACCTGGCCAACCTAATCATCTGACATTTGACCTCTGTCACAAAATCCATACTGCTTTATCTCATAATCTGCTTAAAGAAAAGGGAACAACTCACACTAACTTGTGGCTAAGGGAAATCAACAGGTTCTAATTTAGCTAGAGCACTAAAAAAAGCCAGAGGAGGGTGGGAAGTGAAAATGATAATCAGGGCTTCCACATCAAGTAATGCAGGTGATGAGATGATGTCTTCAAATTTAATTAACAATGTAATACAGTGCAGATTTATTCAGGCATAACCATACAGCCATCTCACTCTTTGTAGGCATCTCATTCTGTGAAAGTGTGCTGGATAATTTCATCTAAATTAATTTAAAATGGCAAGGGCTAACTTAATTACTCAGTATCAGTCTGAACAAATTAAGCTGGAATCAAGCCAGTAATATCACTCGAAGTCTCAAAACTGAAAAAGAATACGTGTGTGTGTGTGTGTGTGTGTGTGTGTGGAACTGAATCACTTTGCTGTACACCTAAAACTGACACAGCATCATAAAATTAAACACCAATATAGTATATTAATACATATATATGGAATTTAGAAAGATGGTCATGATAACCCTGTATGCGAGACAGCAAAAGAGACACAGATGTATAGAACAGACTTTTGGACTCTATGGGAGAGGGAGAGGGTGGGATGATTTGGGAGAATGGCATTGAAACATGTATAATATCATGTAAGAAACAAATCACCAGTCTAGGTCCGATGCAGGATACAGGATGCTTGGAGCTGGTGCACAGGGATGACCCAGAGAGATGGTACGGGGAGGGAGGTGGTAGGGGGGTTCAGGATTGGGAACTCATGTACACCCATGGTGGATTCATGTTGATGTATGGCAAAACCAATACACTATTGTAAAGTAAAATAAAGTAAAATTAAAAAAAAATAAAATAGTTATCCTCCTTAGGTGATGCCCTGTGGGTATATCCGGATAAAGGGGTCACTCCCTTGTTGTCTGAAGATATGAGGCATTACGTCAGTGGGTGATGTAGTACTTTCTGGTTGAAAAATCTTGACATGAGAGAGGCATATAGTAGAGTTAAAAAACTAAGTAGATACTTCAGCTGTACTTGTGATACCTAACCTGAAATAATGTTAGGTGATCTGGACATACTGCAGAGTCCTATTAATCCATGTAATTTACAAACATGTAGCTTAAGATAAAAGGATACCAATACAATTTGAGTAATCAAAAATTCCATTCCCCCCAGTACATAATTTAGACCAGAAGTGGGCTACTGGTAACACAAATAATACTTTAAGAATGATAACTAGAGCAGCTGTGTATATGACGTACGAAAGCTGACTTATGACACTTTTTAGTGACACTTTCTATGTTCAAGGATGAAATTGGGAAGGATAAAAAGATTTATAAGCTACATTTTTTTAAAATCATCTGCACTCAGCTGTAAGGAGAAATTCTCATAACTTCTTTTAAAAATGTAGGCGAAAGCGTAACCTATAGTTACTGAGAGAAAAAATATTCAAGAGAAATGGTCAGTGAGTGTCCCCTGATACTGGAGTTAGCAGATAAAGACTTCAAAGAAAACTTTAAACATAAATATATTTAAAGTCTGGAGAAGAAAATGACAACCCACTCCAGTATTCTTGCCTGGTGGACTACAGTCCAAGGAGTCACAAAGAGTTGGACGCAACTTAGTGACTAAACAGTAACATATTTAAAGAACTGAAAGGAAAAAAACTGTTTTAAGAAATAAAGTATGATAATAATGAATCAATGAATAGAAATGCTCAATAAAGACATGAATTATACAAATAGGAGTAAATGGAAATTCTATATTTGAGTATAATAACTTACATGATAAATATATTAGAGGGGCCCAGCATCAGATTTAAAATGAAAGGAACAAAATAGAAAACCTAGAGATAAATCCACACACATATGGACACCTTATTTTTGACAAAGGAGGCAAGAATATACAATGTAAAGACAATCTCTTTAACAAGTGGTGCTGGGAAAACTGGTCAACCACTTGTACAAGAATGAAACTAGATCACTTTCTAACACCCCACTCAAAAATAAACTCAAAATGGATTAAAGATCTAAATGTAAGACCAGAAACTCTAAAACTCCTAGAGGAGAACATAGGCAAAACACTCTGCGACATAAATCACAGCAGGATCCTCTATGACCCACCTCCCAGAATATTGGAAATAAAAGCAAAAATAAACAAATGGGATCTAATAAAAATTAAAAGCTTCTGCACAACAAAGGAAAATATAAGCAAGGTGAAAAGACAGCCTTCTGAATGGGAGAAAATAATAGCAAATGAAGCAAACGACAAACAGCTAATCTCAAAAATATACAAGCAACTTCTGCAGCTCAATTCCAGAAAAATAAACGACCCAATTAAAAGATAGGCCAAAGAACTAAATAGACATTTCTCCAAAGAAGACATACAGATGGCTAACAAACACATGAAAACATGCTCAACATCACTCATTATTAGAGAAATGCAAATCCAGACCACAATGAGGTACCACTTCACACCAGTCAGAATGGCAGTGATCCAAAAGTCTGCAAGCAATAAATGCTGGAGAGGGTGTGGAGAAAAGGGAACCCTCTTACACTGTTGGTGGGAATGCAAACTACTACAGCCACTATGGAGAACAGTGTGGAGATTCCTTAAAAAATTGCAAATAGAACTGCCTTATGACCCAGCAATCCCACTTCTGGGCATACACACTGAGGAAACCAGAATTGAAAGAGACACATGTACCCCAGTGTTCATCGGAGCACAGTTATAATAGCCAGGACATGGAAACAACCTAGATGTCCATCAGCAGATGAATGGATAAGAAAGCTGTGGTATATATACACAATGGAGTATTACTCAGCCATTAAAAAGAATACATTTGAATCAGTTCTAATGAGATGGATAAAACTGGAGCCGATTATACAGAGTGAAGTAAGCCAGAAAGAAAAACACCAGTACAGTATACTAAAACATATATATGGAATTTAGATAGATGGTAATGATAACCCTATATGCGAGACAGCAAAAGAGACACAGATGTATAGAAAGGATTTTTGGACTCTGTGGGAGAGGGAGAGGGTGGGATGATTTGGGAGAATGGCATTGAAACATGTATACTATCAGGTAAGAAACGAATTGCCAGTCTATGTTCAATGCAGGATACAGGATGCTTGGGGCTGGTGCACGGGGATGATCGAGAGAGATGACATGGGGTGGGAGGTGAGAGGGGGATTCATGTTTGGGAACTCATGTACACCCGTGGAGGATTCATGTCAATGTATGGCAAAACCAATACAGTATTGTAAAGTAAAATAAAGTAAAAATAAAATTTTTTTTAAATAAAAATAAAATGAAAGGAAAAAGTGAACATCAGTGAACTTAAAGATCATTCAACAAAAATTATTCAACTGGAAGTATAAAGTGGGAAAAAACAATTAAGCCTCAAAACCCTATGGAATAATATCAATGTAAATGTAATGGGACTCCCAGAATAGAAAAGAAATAAAAGAATAGAAAATATATTTGAATAAATAAAAGCCAAAAGCTGCCAAAATTTAATGAAAAACATTCATACTGCTGAAAGTCAAAGAGAAAAACAAAAAGGAAATATTTAAAGCAGCAAGACAAAAAATTACTCATCACAATATGATTAATTGCTGACTTCTCATTTGAATCAAGAGAGAACAGACGGCAGTTGATGACTTATTCAAAGAATTGAAAGAAAAAAGTCGTCAACCCAAAATTAAATATAGAGCTAAACAATTTTTCAAACATTAATTAAAATGAAGACATTATAAGATAAAAAACTATGGAGAATTTATTGCTACCACAGTTGCCTTACAAGAATGTCCACTCTCACCACTTTTATTCATAATAATACTGGAAGTCCTAACCAAAGCAAGAAGGAAAGAAAAATAAAAGGCACTCAAGCCGAAAAGAAAAAGAAAAATTCTTTCTATAAGCAGGTGACCTAATATTATACATCAAAAATAGTAAAATGCACACCAAAACTCTTCTAATAAAGAGAAAGATATTCTAGGCTCAAAGATTGGAAGAAGTATCTTATAAAAATATCTACACTACCTAACGTGATCTCCAGGTTCAATACAAGCAATGTCAAAATTCCAATTCCATTTTTCACACAAATAGAACAAACAATCCTAAAACTTATATATAACCACAGAAGATCTCAAATAGCCAAGGTTATCCTGAAAAAGAAGAAAGCTGAAGGCTTCATGCTTCCTAAATTTAAAGTACATTACAAAGTTATAGTACTCAAAACATGAAAAAGACACACAGACCAATAAAACATTACAGAAATCCAGAAATAAATCCATGCACATATAGTCAATTCATCTACAGCACTGAAGCCAAGAATACAAAATAGGGAAGGATAACCTCTTCAGTAAGTGGTGCTAAGAAAATTGTATGGTCACATGTAAAAGAATGAAACTGAACCACCACTATCTTATACACCACACATAAAAATCAACTCAGTTCTAATGAGGTGGATGAAACTGGAGCCTATTATACAGAGTGAAGTAAGCCAGAAAGAAAAACACCAACACAGTATACTAATGCATATATATGGAATTTAGAAAGAAGGTAATGATAACCCTGGATACGAGACAGCAAGAGAGACACAGACGTATTGAACAGTCTTTTGGACTCTGTGGGAGAGGGACAGGACGGGATGATATGGGAGAATGGCATTGAAACATGTAAAATATCATATGTGAAATGAATCACATGATACAGGGTGTTTGGAGCTGGTGCACTGGGATGACCCAGAGGGATGGGATGGGGAGGGAGGTGGGAGGGGGGTTCAGGATAGGGGATACATGTACACTCATGGCGGATTCAAGTCAATGTATGGCAGAGCCAATACAATATTGTAAAGTAAAAATAAATTAATTAATTTTTAAAAAAGAAAAAATGAATAAAATTTTAAAAAATCAACTCAAGACCATTTAAAGACTTGCAGGTAAGACCTGAAGGTGTAATACTCCTAGAAGAGTATGGGGGCAGGGGGGCTCCTTGACATTTTGTGTGGCAATATTATTTAATTTGACTCCAAAAGCAAAGGCAACAACTAAATAAGTGGTACTACATCAAAGCAAAAAGCGTCTATACAGTAAATACAAACACCAACAAAATGAAAAGGTAAATCACATCTCTGGCAAGGGATAAATACCCAAAATGTAAAATGAATGTATGTGACTCAAGAGCAAACAATCTGGTTTAAAAACTGGCAGAGAAAGTGAACAGACATTTTCCCAAAGAACACAAACAAATGGCCAACAGGTATAAGAAAAAGTGTTCTACCTCACTAATTATCAGGAAAATGCAAATCAAAACCACAATGAGATATTACCTCACACCGGTTAAAATGGTTATTATAAAAAAATAAGATAAGAAATAACAAGCACTCAGCTGGAGGAAAGGAAACACATTAACACTCTTGTAGGAACTTAAACAGATGTAACTACTATGGAAACACAGTATAAAGAAAAATTAAAAATAAATCTACCATACAATCCAGTAATTCTACTTCTGGATATAGATCTAAAGTCTTCAAAGAGATTTCTGCAGTCCTCTGTTTACTGCAACATTTTTTAAAGTAGCCAAGATAAGGGAACAATCTAAGTGTCTATCAAAGAATAAATGGTAAATGGAGACAGATGTGAAATAAATATATATGCACACATATATATACACATATACATATATATGTGTGTATTTATACACACACACGCATACACGCACACACCAACCATGGAGAATTATTCAGCCATGAGAAAGAAGGAAATAATGCCATTTATGGCAATATAGAGTTTGAGGTGGTTGTGCAAAATGAGACATCAGACAAAGAAAAGTAGTATATGATATGAATGTTTTAAAAAGCCAGAGACTCAGAAAAGAGACTAGAGTGGTGATTACCAGGGGAAAGGGGGAAATGTTTGCAAAGAGTACAAGCTTCCAGTTTAAGATGAGTAAATTCTGAGGATCTAATCTACAGCACAGCAATCACAGTTAATACAACTATATTATATATCTTAAAGTTGATAAAGGGGAAAATCTTAAATGTTCTCATAAAAAAAAGAATAGTAATTATGTGAGGTAATGCATTTATATATATGTACATATATAATAAATAGACATATATATGATAACAGTACAAAGTGAACGAAGCTATGTAGAGTAGTTTCTATATTTTACTGAGATTAAATTAGTATTAATCTGAAGTAGACTTGGAAGTTACAATGATGATTTAAAATAAGGCATATTATAATCCCTACAGTAACTCTTAAGAGCACAGCTGAAAAGATATAAACTTAAAAAAAAAAGTTTTCCAAATGCCACACTAACCATTAACAAAAGAAAATTAAGAAACAGAAGAACAACAAAGGAGGCATATTAAAAAAAAAAATGTGAGGTGTGAATCCAACCATCTCCTGTTTATTTTAAAAGCACAATGGAGTATTACTCAGCTGTTAAAAAGAATACATTTGAATCAGTTCTGATGAGATGGATGAAACTGGAGCTGATTATACAGAGTGAAGTAAGCCAGAAAGAAAAACCCCAACACAGTATACTAACACATATATATGGAATTTAGAAAGATAGCAATGATGACCCTGCATGCAAGACAGCCAAAAAGACACAGATGTGTATAGCGGACTTTTGGACTCAGGGGGAGAGGGAGAGGGTGGGATGATTTGGGAGAATGGCATTGAAACATGTATAGTATCATGTAAGAATCGAATCGCCAGTCTATGTCTGATGCAGGATACAGCACGCTTGGGGCTGGTGCACAGGGATGACCCAGAGGGATGTTGTGGGGAGGGAGGTGGGAGGGGGGTTCATGTTTGGGAATACATGTACATCCATGGTGGATTCATGTCAATGTATGGCAAAACCAATACAGTATTGTAAAGTAAAATAAAGTAAAAATAAAAATTAAAAAAATAAAATAAAATAAAAAAAGAAAAAGAAAATGTGTTATATAGAATGGGAATCATTCAGTCTTTGATGTATGGAAAAACCAACACAATATTGTAAAGTAATTAGCCTCCAATTAAAATAAATATATATTAAAAAAATAAAAAATAGATAAAAAGAAATACTGACATTAAACAACAACATCAATGAACCTGGAATTATGCTGAGTGAAATAAACTGGACTTAGAAAGACAAATACTGCATAATCTCATTTATATGTGGAATCAAAAACAGTCAAAGTCATAAAAGAAGTGGAATGGCTGTTGCTAAGGGGTGGGAGTTAGAGGAAAAGAAGAGATGCTGGGCAAGGAGTACAAAGTTGCAGTTATCCAAAATGAATGATTCTGCAGATCTAATGCACAGCATAGTAAGGATAGTTCATAATATTAATAATATAATAGTTCATAAGATTGCATACTTGAAATTTACTGACAGTTAATCTTAAGTGCTCTCAGTACCTAAAAAACAATTGCAACATGTGAGTGATGGATATGTTAACTAGCCTGATTGTTGTAACATTTCACATATATATACATATATGAAAACATCACATTTTATACCTCAAATATCTACAATGTTTGTCAATTACAACCTCAATAAAGCTAGGGGTAAGGGAATCTCAAGGCTATGGTTTTTCCAGTGGTCATGTATGGATGTGAGAGTTGGACTGTGAAGAAAGCTGAGCGCCGAAGAATTGATGATGCTTTTGAACTGTGGTGTTGGGGAAGACTCTTGAGGGCCCTTTGGACTGCAAGGAGATCCAACCAGTCCATTCTGAAGAAGATCAACCCTGGGATTTCTTTGGAAGGAATGATGCTAAAGCTGAAACTCCAGTACTTTGGCCACCTCACGCGAAGAGTTGACTCATTGAGAAAGACTCTGATGCTAGGAGGGATTGGGGGCAGGAGGAGAAGGGGACAACAGAGGATGAGATGGCTGGATGGCATCACCGACTTGATGGACGTGAGTCTGAGTGAACTCCGGGAGATGGTGATGGACAGGGAGGCCTGGAGTGCTGCGATTCATGGGGTCACAAAGAGTCGGACACGACTGAGAGACTGAACTGAACTGAACTGAACTGAAGGGAATCTCATTGTCTAATAAATTAAGACCTATCTTCCCTATCTGGTATTCATATTTTGGACCCAACCTAATTTTCCAGCCTACACTAAACGCTTACTGCTGCTGCTGCTAAGTCGCTTCAGTCGTGTCCAACTCTGTGCGACCCCATAGACGGCAGCCCACCAAGCTCCCCCGTCCCTGGGATTCTCCAGGCAACAACACTGGAGTGGGTTGCCATTTCCTTCTCCAGTGCATGAAAGTGAAAAGTGAAAGTGAAGTTGCTCAGTCATGTCCGACCCTTAGCGACCCCATGGACTGCAGCCTACCAGGCTCCTCCATCCATGGGATTTTCCAGGCAAGAGTACTGGAGTGGGTTGCCATTGCCTTCTCTGAAATGCTTACTACAATACACTAAATTAGATAATTCTCTATTTTTCACAAATACATCTAATTTTCCTATTTGGCCTTTGTCCAATTTCTACTCCTAATTCAACTCCAACTTCAACTACAATCCCATCCATGAAGCATCTCCTGACGAACCAAACTGCCACGTATTATACCTATTTGTATACAACATATCATTCATGCTACTTCATAACTTAATGAGACTTTGTTACTGCCCATAACACCTTACTTCTTATGTGCTTTGTTGAATATTCTTAATAGTCTTAAAGAGATGGGAATACCAGGCCATATTACCTGCCTCTTGAGAAATCCATACACAGGTGAAGAAGCAACAGTCAGAACCAAACATGGAACAACGAACTGGTTCAAAATTCAGAAAGGAGTACGTCAGTGCTGTATGCGGTCATCCTGATTATTTCACTTATATGCAGAGTACATCAGGCAAAATGCCAGGCTGGATGAGGCACAAGCTGGAAACAAGATTGCTGGGAGAAATCCCAATAACCTCGGATAAGCAAACGACACCATCCTCATGGCAGCAAGCGAAAAGGAACTAAAGAGCCTCTGGATGAAGGTGAAAGAGGAGAGTGAATAAGCTGGCTTAAAATTCAACATTCAAGAAATGAAGATCATGGCATCTGGTCTCAGCACTTCATGGCAAATAGATGAGGAAACGATGGAAACAGTGACAGACCACCGTCTTTGGGGTCCAAAATTAATGCAGATGGTGACTGCAGCTATGTAATTAAAAGATGCTTGCTCCTTGGAAGAAAGCTATGACAAAGCATATTGTCTAGCATACCTAGACAGTGTATTAAACAACAGAGACATTACTTTGCAAACAAAGGTCCATCTAGCTATGGTTTTTCCAGTAGTCATGTATGGATGTGAGAGTTGGACCATAAAGAAGGCTGAGTGCTGAAGAATTGATGCTTTCGAACTGTGGTGTTGGAGAAGACTCCTGAAAGTCCCTCGGACTTTCAGTCAATTCTAAATTAGGAAATCAACACTGAATATTCATTGGAAGGATTGATGCTGAAGCTCCAATACTTTGGCCACCTGATGAGAACTGACTCACTGGAAAAGACCCTGATGCTGGAAAAGATTGAGGGCAGGAAGAGAAGGGGGCGACAGAGGATGAGATGGTTGGATGCTATCATCGACTCGATGGACATGAGTTTGAGCAAACTCAAGGAGACAGTAAAGGGCAGGGAAGCCTGGCATGCTGCAGCCCATGGAATCACAAAGAGTCGGACAAGACGGAGCAACTGAACAACAAATAGTGCTGGCTGTGCCTCATGTAAATGTCTACTGAAGAAAAACAATTCTGTGACATAGTACATGTACCATCTCATTGCAAACAGACCAGTGAAAAAATATTTGTATGTATGTCCTAGAAATATTTTTAAATTACTTTTTAAATATTGACTGATAAGTTTTAAATAATGAAGGGTATGAGTTTTCAATAATACAGGTATGTTTCCTCAAAGATAAACATGTTAAAATAATGCAAAAACTAACATTTTGATATTATGATGGCCCCAAAATTCAAATTTATGCTTACTGGAAAAAATATCTTCATAGGATTGAATATTAAGCAAACAAAAATATCTATACAGAATTTAATTTCATTATTTCAGGATCCTTTATTGTAGGAAATGAAGTGAAATTGATACATACCCAATCCACTCACATGCAGGTTACTGACCTGAAAGATTCATTGGCTTTTACAGGAATAAATTCTTTACTAATAAAAATTACAGGCTTCTAAATCTTTTATTTGGCAAGTACCATAATAGACTTGAAGGTCTGACGCCAGATTTAATCCCAGTAAAGAGACTTAATGATAAAATCACCTCATCAAAATAACCATCCATCTATTTTCTACAAGCTAATCCCAGTTTACATTAATTTCATCCACATTAACCACAGCTTATGTTTATACCCATAAGCGGTTAAAGAATGAATGACCTACTTAAATGTTGGTGTCTGCTGAAATGCATCTTTGTTAGACCGATCTCATTTCCTGCAGAAACCAATTTCACTTTCTTTATGACAGAGCACCAGATCATAATGATAAGTGAAAAGCAAGCAACATAAAGTACCAGGGACTCCAGGAAAACCTTCATCTCTGTTCAGCAAAACATTCCCTTCTTCAAGCATTGAATAGCCCAAACTTTTACAGGCTATACCTGTAACACTAACCAACTTAAACAATTCACATTGAATTGATACACACTCAATAAAGGGCTTCCCCAGTAGCTAAGTGGTTAAAGAATTCCCTGCAATGAAGGAGCTGCAGGAGTTGCTGGTTCAATCTCTGAGTTGGAAAGATCCCCTGGAAGAGGGCATGCAACCCACTCCAGTATTCTTGCCTGGAGAATCCGACGGGCAGTATTCTCCCCTGGAGAATCCCATGGAAAGAGGAGCCTGGCAGGCTACAGTCCATGAGGTGACAGAGAGATGGACACTACAGAAGTGACTCAGCACAAACACATGTACACATATTCAATAAAACTAGCAATTAATTTGTCATAGTGTACTCAAATTCAGATTAGCAGTCTGATCACCTATAAAGCTAGTATCACATTTTACCTATATAACTTTAAACCTCTAGCTAGAAACAGGTTTTTAAAGGACAGTATAAAAATTCAACTTCTTAAGTAAAGCGTTATTTTCAAGGATGCCTAATTGCAATGTGTAAATCTTTCATACATGTTATAAAAGATTAAAAATGAAAATTAATAACACAAACAGCATTTTCTATAGTACAAATCTGTTTTATTATAACTGCAATAGAATACATTAATTTTTTCTTGGGTTATGAATAAAATATCACCAAATATGTTTCCTTATTTTTAAAATCTTATGACAGAAATTCTGTGAAACAATAATATGAAAGGCTGGCTTTCAAGTTCAGTTTCTCCCAATAATTTGTTTTAATGGTTTTCAAAACAGGAAAAACATGCACAGATCCAAATGAAAAAGGATTTCTGGTTTTCATTCTAATCCACCAATTATTAAAGGATTTTTGTTGAAATTTAGCTAGTAACTCTCCATATTCCCTGCTGTCAACCAGTTCTTAAACTAATTATGTTTTTTTATATTTTTAACAAACTGATTCTAATTTCACTTTACCTTAAACAATTAGAAAATTTTACATTCATATTTTTTAAAGTCTGCTTATGCTGAAGTGACTTAGCAGTAGCAGTATGTCAAAGCTTATATACCTGACAGATTTAGATCATTTTCGGCACATACTGATGCAATGTAAAAACACATTCAAATATCCATTTTCAAAATGTTCTCTCCATGGTAAGATTACTTAGAGAGCAGGTACTTTTTCATTGTAAAAATGTCATCTTCACCTTGGAAATATCTCCAAGGGAACTATGTCATGAAAAGCTCCTGATTATGTCACTGCAATTCTAGAACAGTTAAATTTTTGTAAAAATAAACATTAAAATGAAGTAAATTCAAATTAAATACTCTGCAACAAAATTACAAGAAGACTGTCCATAGTATAAGTATAGTAGAAACAGTATAAATGAGATGTGCACATCTCATTTTCAAGAATTGTGAAGAATTTATATTGTAGCTCCAACTTCTTTGCTACAATAGTGTGCCTAAGAAAGACAGTATGAATCAATCCCATGTAAGGAGCTAATTCTCTGAATTTACCCAAGATTCTTGATATACCCAAGATTTGCCAAAGTGTTTTCCCCCCAAAATGTGATGTTTTGTCTTTTATTATTAAAGAAGACAAAATAAGAAGCTGCTAAATATTTTTCAGGGATATCTGAAGTCATGAAACTCAAACTTCATGTTCTAAATACTTAGTTCTTAAATATCTTACTGTGATGATGACATACTCTCATTACCTTATATTAAAGGAACAACTGATCCAGAGAGTAAGATTTGCAATTAACAATAATGTAAATCCCTACAGATCCCTGACAGATTTAAATGGTTTGAGCCATTTTCTTTTCAGAGCTAATTACTATCATTGTTTCACTCTCATAACACAGCTAGCAAAGAGTTTATGGAAATAAAAATATCAGCTATTCTAATTTTTTTTTCATTTGTACTTAACATTACCAGCATAGTTTTCAATTTGTGTCTCTCTGCAGAATACCTTAATGCCAGTTGTCCACTTTTCAAGCTAATTTAAGCACAACTAAAAGATTTATAATAATGATGGTAAGAATAACATTCACCTAGTGCCTATACTTACCCTCTTCTTTAAGCACTTGATATTTATTAACTCAATTCATCTATAAAGCTATATAAGATAGATATCTAATAAACTAAAGTAATGTTACATAATGAGATAATGTATCAAACAAATCTTAACTGTGGGACGCCCACTCATCTCCAGGATACCTTGCATTCATTAGGCAACAAATGATGATGATATGAAACCAAATGGCATTGAAACCAACAGAAGGAGAACAAATTGTGCCATAATTATTAGTGAAATTTCATTGTTTTCTTTCCTGTTTTTGGCTAAAAATAGTATTGAAAATGTTACATTATCTTTCCACACTCCATTGAATTGCCATACCTAACCCCTAGAGCCAACACTTTAGATTGGAGACTACCACAAGAAATATTAGGAGTCTACTATTTTGTTATTTTGTAGACTACAATAGAATAATAATAATGGGTAGACAGTACAGTTAAACTGAAAGGTCATACTTAAGGTAACTATTAAAAACTTAAAAATAACTTACATATATATATATATTATATAGTAATAAAGTGTATTTAGTACTGGGAATAATAATTTCCATGATCTGTATCAATATCACAGAAATGGAATAGACTCTGGTTAAAGCACTGGATATATCAGGAGTCATGAAATTTGATAGAACACTAACAAATAAGGAACAAATTTTAAAGGCATTTAATAAATAAGACACATGAAAAAGTTCAATAAGCAAATAAACCAACAAATATACATAGAGGATAAAATCATAATGAATGTATTATGACTGTAATTTCAGACTTACTGTAGAAGTTTTCCTTCTATATCTTTTTCACCATTATACTTTGAAAATCAAGACCAGTATTCCCTGTTGCTTTTCAGTGTTTTAAGAATACCTATAAATTCACTACAGTCAAATGCTTAGTTCATGCCAAAGATAGTTTATCACATGGTAGTTAGAAAGAAGTGTGTAGGATCCTGACTTTGCTATTTAGCCGTGTGTGCAGGGCTATGCTTAGTCTTTCAGTCATGTCTGACTCTTTACAACCCCATGGACTGCAGCTCACCAGGCTTCTCTGTCCATGGGCATTCTCCAGACAAGAATACTGGAGTGGATTGCCATGCCCTCCTCCAGGGGATCTTCTCAACCCAGGGATTGAACCCAGGTCTCTGGCACTGCAGGTGGATTTTTTACCATCTCAGCCACAACGGAAGCCCCAGGCACTGTGTGATCCTGGATAAATCACATAAACTCTCCGAACTTCAGATTCTCCTCAGGATGAAAAGTGTGTAATATCTAGGATAATCATGATAATCATGTGCATATTAAAAAATGGTAATTATGTTATGATTCTAAAGCTTTCAAGGTAGAAAAGAAAATACTGTCTGGATTCAATTGCACTGGACAAAATGGTATCTTAAGTTAGGGAAAATATATTAAAGAAACTGAATGTCTCATACTGCTATTTTCTTAGGTACAAGTTACTGAAAGTGTTGGGATGTAACTCTTCATCTCATAAGGGTTAAATTTATCTTCCCACTGATTAAACTGTATATTTTTATTGTAATGAGGCCCTATAATACTGTAGAATGCATACCAAAGAAATGATGATGAAAGTTTCAGTATTAAGTTGACCAATATAAGGACCAACTCTTATTAAGTTACTTAATCTAAATGCCTCGGGTTCCTCACAAGAAACAAGCAAGAGGGGTAAAATCATTTTAAAGTGACTTCAAGTTCATTTTCTAAATGCCAGTCACAGTCACCACTTGCTTGGTTTGGTCACATCCTTAACAGATCTGTTTCTGCAGTTTTTAATACAATGGAAACAATTTAAATCATGGAAACAAAAACCCACACAGAAAACCCAAAGCATTAGATAAAAGAGAAGGGCAAATAATTACTTTCGGTGTCAATCAAATGAAGTATAACCAAGAGAACAATGTTAAATAGTTATCCTCCATTTTCATTAATTTCAAAAGAAATCCATTTAAATGTCCTCAACAGGTTCACATGCAAGTAAATGGAACTTGATAGTGTAAAAAGATTAAATGATGGAAGAGCTCACAGACTCTTCATACACAAATATTTAAAACAATGCTAGATTATAATCTAGTTATAGAAGGCAATGGCACCCCACTCCAGTACTCTTGCCTGGAAAATCCCATGGATGGAGGAGCCTGGTGGGCTGCAGTCCATGCGGTCGCAAAGAGTCAGACACGACTGAGAGATTTCACTTTCACTTTTCACTTTCATGCACTGGAGAAGGCAATGGCAACCCACTCCAGTGTTCTTGCCTGGAAAATCCCAGTGACGGGGGAGCTTGGTGGGCTGCCGTCTATGGGGTCGCACAGAGTCGGACACGACTGAAGCGACTTAGCAGCAGCATAGTCTAGTCATAGTGAAAGTCGCTCAATTGTGTCCAACTCTTTGCAACCCCTTGGACTATACAGTCCATGGAATTCTCCAGGCCAGAATACTGGAGTGGGTAGTCTTTCCCTTCTCCAACCCAGGGATCGAACCCAGGTCTCCTGCATTGCAGGCGGTTTCTTTATCAACTGAGCTATCAGAGAAGCCCAATGTTAGATTACCATAATTGACTGTTAAATCACTGACCAATCTGAGGATTAAAAAACTGTGAAATTATATAACTGAATGTTTAATAAGCACAAATATTACCTTAAATTCAGATACAGCAAAATTTACATTTTGTGATAGGACACAAGACTTCATTAGGTTAATTCTTAGCATGGTAAATAGATGATCAGATAATTATAAAAATAATCCCATTAGCTACTGTATGACTATTCAATATTCCAGTCTTAGCAAATATTTTAAGTTTCTCTCCTCAGATTGAGTTGTTAATTTCCTTATCCACATAGTTGCTCTCTTGCTTACTAATACAGCAAAGATTAAGAGAAATCTTTTCATTTATTACTAGCATTTTCTCTAGGTTATAGCCAAGTTTGCAGACTGGGCCTCAAGCAGTTTTATTAAAAAGGTATCATATACTCAAAATTATATAAAGAAATGCATGTTTTAAATAAAATGAACACCCATGAATCATCAAGCAACTTAAAAATATTAACACAACAGTATGAGTAATTTTGAAGGTCCCTATATCCCTCTACTCAATATCTGCTTCCTATTGTTTATAATATTATCACAAATTTATAAATATACTGTTTAAATTTGCTAGGGTTTGCCTTTTATGTAATCTGTAACAAAGTATATATTCTTCTGTAACTTTTCTTGGTGGAACAATATTACATTATTGAGAATCATCTATGCTGATATAAATAACTATAGCTCATTTTTACTGCTGTAGAGTACTCCATGTATAAAAACTTTTCCATTTTTTTTTCTTATCAAAAATACTGCAACAGATGTTCTTGTATGTGTTTCCTTCTGAACGTGTGCAAAAAATCTCACTAGGAAAGAATATTTTAAATTACAGTGTACACACATCTTCAAGTTTATTTAACAGCCAATTTTCTAGCATATATTCCTACTAGAGGTGAGTGGAAATTCCTAATGCTCCACATTCCCACCAACAATGATATGCCCCTGTGAGATGATCCAATTATTGTGCTTTTAATTTTCATTTTCCCAATTAATAATGAGGGTTGAGGGTTTTCATGGTGACCCGGTGGTAAAGAGTCTGCCTGCCAATGCAGGAGACACAGGTTCCATCGCTGGTCCAGGAGGATCCCACATCGCACGGAGCAACTAAGCCTGTGGGTACCACTACTGAGCCTGTGTTCCGGAGCCCAGGAACTGCAACTACTGAGCCCACACGCAGCAGCTACTGAACCCACGTGCCCTAGCGTTCATGCTCTGCAGCAGGAGAGTCAGCACAGTAAAAAGCCCAAGAGCCACAACCTCAGAGTGGCCTCCAGGTCACCACAACTACAGAAAACGTCACACAGCAATGAAGACCCAGCACAGCCACAAATACACAAATAATGAGGGTTGATGATGTTTTTATATCACAATGGCCCATCTGTATTTCCTCTTCTGTGAAATGCCTATTCACATGTATCTGTTTTCTCTTTGGTTGCCATTCTCATATTTATTTACAGCAATATTCTATGTATTCTGATACTTCTAGATGCTATGTTTCATCTTTTGGTATGCAACAAACCAAATAATATTTTTGGGTTTTCCTTCTATGGTCTACACTTTTTACTTAATTGGTAAAATACATTTCCATAAAATACATAGCACTTTAATGGTTGATGTTATTTTCCTTTTTCACTGTATCTATGTATATCTCTATATAGAGATAAATGAATAATATACATATATAAATATAAACCAAGAGAAAACCTTCATCACTTTTATTTTGAAACTTGATCCCAAGTTCCCCACACCTAGAAATGGAAGAGGGCATAAAGTATAACCAAGTAAACTTAAGGGGCCATGGAAACATCTATTAATAAGTAGCCTTTAAAACAGGCAGCACTTTTTTTACGCATCTTCTGCACACTGAGCTTATGCACAGAGATTCAAGACAATCAGAGTGGAGATTTTTCTCTTAACAGTAACTTACATATGTGTAGCATGTTAGCTATTTTCAGTGTTCTTTATATACTTTATATGATGCTCAGAACAACTAAAATGGATGAGGAAAAGAAATTATTGTTGCCACTTCAGAACTGAAAAAAATACAGGAGGTGAAGGAATTTGCCTAAAATGGGAAAACCTTGGATGCAAGTCTAGGCCTCCTGCCCTTTAGTCCAGGATGCCTTTCTCAACACTGTACTACTTTTCAAGGTAAGGAATGAACACTGTCAAAGCTGAGGACATGGGGACATCCCTGGCACTAATGTGGTTGAGACTTTTAAGGCAGTTCAGTCCCTGGTAAGGGAACTAAGATCCAACATGCTGGGGGGCATGGCCAAAGGAAAAAAAAAATAATTAAAAAAAATAAAGTCCCAGTCTTTAAAAGAAAAAGAAAACAAAAGCTGAGGAGATGGCATTTTTTTAAAGTATGAGTCATCTGAGTAGTCAATTTGTACTTACTGATTATGAAAGGATTATATTGTCCTCAGAAAGAATTCTGCTGTAGAGTACAGCTGGGACAGGGTAGAGAGAGAAGTAGAGCAGTCATCTGCTCCCTCCTATGCCACACAAACTTAGCTTCCTATGCAGTCAAGATTTTCCCTAAACACAGATCTCTTAGCCATCACAGAAAATTTATGCAAAAAAAAGTAAAACATGCTGATGGTGGTTGAGATTATTTTCTAAAAACTAGGAACATATACTTAGACAAAGGATACTTAGATGTGGCCTCGTGAGTCTATGTTCCCTAGCAGGATGATAACCACAAAGAGTGCATTCCAAATGTATCTGAATAATCACCAAAACTGTTTTTAAAACTTGCAGACAAAGAATGTCACCTGCCATATCAGTAGACAAAGGATGTTGCTGCATCAAGACATCAGCTACTGTCATACGAAGTAAAGTAAATCAGAAAGAGAAATAAATATATCAACACGTGGAATCTACAAAACTGGTACAGATAAGCTTATCTGCAAAGCACAAATAGAGACAAAGATATAGAGAACAAATGTTTGAACAGCAAGGGGGAAAAAGCGGGGATTGGAAGATAGGGAATGAAACATATACACAATTGATACTCTGCATAAAACAGATAACCCCAGTGAGAACCTACTGTGTAGCACAGGGGACTCTACTTGATGCTCTGTGGTGACCTAAATGGTAAGGAAATCCAAGGAAGAGGGGGTGTGTGTATACATATTAAGTGATTCAATTTGCTCTTCAGCAAAAACGAACACAATTGTAAAGCAACTATACCACACAAACACACAAAGACATCAACTCCTGCAGTCACCCCCACCCACCAACACAACCCTGATGGTGCACAAACAGGGGGTTTAAATTGGAAAAAAAAAAAAAAAAAAGCAAAAGATAGTATAGGTCCTAAATATCTAAAGTGAATACCAAAAGAAAGATTCCAATGAGCTCAGACTCTTTTATTTTCCTATACATAGAAAAGCACTAAATTCATTAACATGTCTGGTTTTTCTTTAACAGTAATTTTTTGATGTTCCAACTACTTGGTTTTTGTTGCAAGAACTCCCATATATCCTGGCTCCTTCCTTACCTCTTCATAACAGTCCCACAGAGCTATATAAGAGGCTTCCCCCTGGGCTTAAGTCCTCAGCAAATCTGCCGAATACAACGTATTTCTCAAATTTTAGGTTGTTTACTTTTTTCAGTCAACTGGGGAAAATCTCTACTTAGTGTGTTTGTGAAGACTAGCATAAGTCATATGATAGGCAAGAAAAAGTAAGGAATAGGCACCTATGTATCTGTAGTATCACAAATGCAGTAAGTTTTCAGGTCATATACACACTGCTTAAAAAAAAAAACTTTTTATTTTGTATTGGGGTATAACCAATGTATAAACAATGTTGTGACAATTTTAAGTGAACAGTGAAGGGACTCAGACATACATATACATGTATCCATACTCCTCCAAACGTTTTTTCTTTTAAAAACAAATTTTAAAGGATAACCACACGACCATTTTTGTACAACTACAAACAAAAGAATGCATGGTTATTAAATAAGAATTAAACTCTTAGGAAATTTAATATAGTGATATTCACATTCATCAGGGGTAGGAGGAAAATGCTCATTGTATTTTTCGAATTGTGCCCCAAGTAAATATACCACTTATTCAGAAAACATACATAATTCAAATCTCCATGTCTTATACCAAAATTCACTCCCTAAAGATTAAGAACATAAAAAAAACACATAGAAATTTTTATAATTATCTGATAGGAAAGAATTCTTAAAGACCTTCCTAAAGGCAGAAATATTAAAAATAGTTTACTAAACATACTTTTTTTTTTTTTTAAGACAAGGCTGTGGTCCTAGTGTGATTAGATTTACTAGTTTCTGTGATTATGGTTTCAGTGTGTCTGCCCTCTTGCAACATCTACCATCTTACTTGGGTTTCTCTTACCTTGGACGTGGGGTATCTCTTCACGGCTGCTCCAGCAAAGCGCAACTGCTGCTCCTTACCTTGGACAAGGGCTATCTCCTCACCACCCCGCCTCCTGACCTTGAACATGAAATAGCTAATACATGTAAATGTATTAGCAATCAATTCCATTTGCTAAGTTAATTCCCCTTTTCCATGTTACATAATAGTCATAGGTTCTGAGGACTGACCTGGACATACACAGGGGCCATTATTGTGCCTACAACAACCTAGCATCTGACACCAAAACATTCACATCCATCTTATGTACAAATACATTCATTCTATCCAGGGTCACCAAAAGATTCAACCAAATACATCAACTCAGATTTTAAATCTTACATCAAAACTTCCAGATGCCATTACTTATTTGTGTGTGTGTGTGTGTGTGTTTTTAGCATGCTCTTTTTTTTTTAGTTTTTTATTTTTTTAATTTTAATATCTTTAATTCTTACATGCGTTCCCAAACATGAACCCCCCTCCCACCTCCCTCCTCATAACATCTCTCTGGGTCATAAACTTCAATATAACAAAAAAAATTATAATCAAAGCAATATGTTAGCAAGAAAACTGAAAATTTTAATATGTATATGGTAGTGTGTGTTTGTGTATGCTCCTGTCGTTGAGTCACTAAGTCATGTCCAACTCTTTGCAACCCCATGGGATTGTCCAGCCAGGAATACTGGAGTAGGTTGACATTTCCTTCTCCAGGGGATCTTCCCAACCCAGGGATCAAACCTGAGTCTCCTGTTTGGCAAGTGGATTCTTTACCACTGAGCTACCTAGGAAGCCCATGTATTTCTGTAAGTGTATGTATAAACGGTAACTATTCGCCAAAAAGAAAAACACTGTAATAGGAAAAAAAGGCCATAGATATAAACAGGAAATTCACACAAAGACAATAAATATGAGAAATGGTCTATCTGATCAGTAATCAAAGAAGTACAATTTTGCAAAACAGAGAACTTCTGCCTTTCAGATTAGCATACTTCATATTTTAAATAAAAATGTTTGGAGGGGATGAGAGAATAGGAAAAAGGAATGCTCAGAAACATAGCTCATAGGATTGTAAACTATCCTGGAGGGTCATATGGTAGTTAACTATCAAAAGCCCTAAAAAACTGTATGCCTTTAGCTTAGGAATTCTGTTTCTAGGAATTTATTCCATGAAAACAAATGAATACTGCCCAGAGATGCTAATAGTTGCATGTGATATTCACTGCAGTGATGTTTATAACAAAAAATAATTGAAAACTACGCATAAAAGACAGAGCTGGGATTGTAAATGAAGACCTTTCTGCCTTCAGCATCTGTGCCCCTGATCAAGTTAGATTCCATTCTCTTAGTCTAAAAGTCTTCCTGTTATGTCCTAACCCTGTTGCAACCAACATATAATGCAGCTACATTCTGAAGGAGACTCTAGCTGGCTACCCTATAACAGGGGAACAAGCTGTGTAACCAAGGGAGCCTTGTAAACACAATTAACCACTGTAAATACACTAAGAATGGTATTCTAAGCCTCTCTTAGAATCTGTTAGTGTAATAAATGCACCTTGGTCCATATTTCTGAAGCTCTTAAAGGAGGTATTTTTTTTTTAATTCCTTACTGTAACTGTAGCCACACTGATCCATTTTCTATCATATTAAAAAGTTATGTTGGGACTTCCCTAGAGGTCCAGTGGTTATGACTTTGCTTTCCAATGCAGGGTGTGAGAGTTCGATACCTGGTCAGGGAGCTAAGATCTCACATGCCTCAGGACACAATGACAGATCGCGGATGACATGATGAAGATCCCACATGCTGTAACTAAGACCCAATTCAGCCAAATACGAATGAAAATTTTTAAAAAGTCTCTGTGCTCTCAATGCAAGGGGCACAGGTTCATCCCCTGGTTGGAAAACTAAGAGTTCACATACCTCACAGGGTGGCAAAAAAAAGAAAAAAACAAAAAACAACCCTGTTAAGTATTCAATTTAATCAGTGTTTAAAGAACATATGGTAATTGACTGGTCACTACAAAGTTTATATTTAAATCAAAGTCATGTTTCACAAGAAACATTCTCATTTCCTATAACATTTAAATGTTCATTACATATTTCCTTTGGGGAACAGAAGTTCTTATCAATTCAATTACACAAATATTTAGTGAGTAATCACTATTGAAGTTACTTCATGGCAAACAGATTGGGAAACAATGGAAACAGTGACAGACTTTATTTTGGGGGACTTCAAAATCACTGCAGATGGTGACTGCAGCCATGAAATTAAAAGACGCTTGCTCCTTGGAAGAAAAGTTATGACCAACCTAGACAGCATATTAAAAAGCAGAGACATTACTTTGATATTCAAAGGTCCGTCTAGTAAAAGCTATGGTTTTTCCAGTAGTCATGTATGGATGTGAGAGTTGGACTATAAAGAAAGCTGAGCACCGAAGAACTGATGCTTTTGAACTGTGGTGTCGGAGAAGACTCTTGAGAGTCCCTTGGACTGCAAGGAGATCCAACCAGTCCATCCTAAAGGAAATCAGTCCTGAATATTCATTGGAAGGACTCATGCTGAAGCTGACACTCCAATACTTTGGCCATCTGATGCGAAGGACTACTCCTTTGAAAAGACCTTGATGCTGGGAAAGACTGAAGGTGGGAGCAAAAGGGGACGACAGAGGAGGAGATGGTTGGATGGCATCACCGACTCGATGGACATGAGTTTGAATAAGCTCTGGGAGTGGGTGATGGACAGTCAAGCCTAGTGCGCTGCAGTCCATAGGGTCGCAAAGAGTTGGACACAATTAATCAACTAAACTGAACTGAATTACTATGTGCCAGAAACTCTAGTTTTCCATTAAATTCGTTTCCATTATTTATAAGACAGTTACAAAGACTTGGTTATATCTTGGACTGATAGGCAGAAAATTCAACAGGTAACACTCATTCCATGATGTCTTTAGAACTGAGAGAATAAACCTGGAACTCATCGGCAAGCTCATAAATGTTTATTTTATCAAAAGTGTGGAAAAATCACATGTATCTCTTCTGAAGTAAAAGTGTTAGTCGCTCAGTCATGTCTGACTCTTTTCAACCCGGTGGACTTTAGCCTGCCAGGCTCCTCTATCTTTGGAATTCTCCAGGCAAGAATACTAGGGCGGGTTCCCATTCTGTTCTCCAAGGATCTTCCTGACCCAGGAATAGACCCTAGGTCTCCCACACTGCAGGCAGGTTCTTTATCATCAGAGCCACCGCGGAAGTCCTTTATCAATTCTGGCATCAATTAATTCTCTCCCATCACTCTAACTACTTTCTGATGATGAACTGTTAAGAGGATTATCAGAAAAATTAGGAGAGAAGCACTTTTTCTAACTCAACATTGAAGATGTTGTGTGAGTTTCCAACAACTCACTGATGACAGTCAGTGAACATACAGTATCATGGAAACGATTACAGTGGAGCAGGGCTACACTCAATATGTTAGCAACAAGGGTAGCATTTAAGCCTCACTCACTTTTAGTAGAGGGATTCCCTGATAGCTCAGTTGGTAAAGAATCTGCCTGCAATGCAGGAAACCCCAGTTCGTTTCCTGTATCAGGAAGATCTGCTGGAGAAGTGATAGGTTACCCACTCCAGCATTCTTAGGCTTCCCTTGTGGCTTAGCTGGTAAAGTGTCTGCCTACAATGTGGGAGACCTGGGTTCGATTCCTGGGCAAGGAAGATCCCCTGGAGAAGGGAAAGGCTACCCACTCCAGTATTCTGGCCTGGAGAATTCCATGGACATTATAGCTCATGGGGTCCCAAAGAGTCAGACGCAACTCAGTGACTTTCACTTTCATTTTTAGAAATAGAGGAGATCAGACAAATATTAACATATATGTACATGTTAACTGGGATACAAAAGAAAGTACAACTGATGCCCCCCAACGTCACAGACAGCCATGTTTAAAAGACTAAGAGTTTGCAGAAAATGAAGAGTACAATAAAATCAAGCAGGAAAAACATTAACAGAAGTAACCAGATTGCCAATCAGGCAGAGGAAACCCAATTTCTCTATTAGTTAAACGCCTTCTCCTAAGCCAAAATAGGGAAGAGATCGCTTAAATATTCACTGTCCATACATCACCTTATTATAATTTCTCAATAATCCTCAGTGAGCCTCCCCTATGTGACAGCTCTTACCCATAATATAGCCAAGGCAAAGGAAGTGCTTCTTGTTTGATGACTTGCTCAAATCCAAACAGAAAGGAAGTGAAAACCTTCACCTAAAATCCAGGTCTCCCAAAGTCAAGGGCAACACCCTCTCCTCCAACCTTGCAGATGTGAATGCCAAAAGTCAACTGTACTCTTTGACCAGAAAATAAATGTGAGAGGTGGCATCTCAGCCAAAGAAATTATTTTCCAAACATTATTCCAGGCTAAACCTTTGGTTTGTGCTTTCCATCCTAGCAATTTAAAACACATTATGAATTTGTCAGCAGCTCCACAGCCCTTAGCATAATTAAAACCCATTAGTCTGGTTCACTGCATAACGGCACCACATGTGCTGTGAAAACATATTCACCTAAAAGCTCCTAGGAGGACATTAAACATTCACAACCCACAATAAAAACTTAGCAGAACATATCAAGGATAAAACTTTTTATTAGCAGATGTGGTAACTCACCACTCAAGAATACTATACTTAGGTTCAGCCAGTACTAGTTTATGACTGTGAACTATTAGAGGTGGGGGAAGTATCTGGGATGCCTCAGAAAAGCTTTTCTGGTTCTGAAAGCCACCACATCATGTCATTTCAATGCTGAGGATTTCCTACCGCAGAATTCTAAAAGAAGCAACATGTTCAAAGATCCACCCTAAACTAATAATCTCATTTTGTAGAATTCCTTCTGTTTATTATTAACCTTTCATGATTTAAAACTTACACTTTTCTTCTTCCATCCTCAGGGTAAGTTTCATCCCCAGATTCTTTCCTTCAGCAAAAGATCACCTTCTGAAAGCCACATTAGGTTAAAAACATTCTAACCAATGATTATAATTCCACCAGCAGACTAAAGAGGAGGAAACAGAAAAGTTGACAATATTTTAAGAATTTAAGCTAAGACCAACTCAGAGTTTAGAGAAAAACCTATGAAGAGCACATGATAAAAAAACAAAACTTTAAGAACTGTACTTTAAGTGTTTATGATTTTGACTAAAAGAAATATCTTTTTTCCCCCAAATTTTAAAGGGGTTTTCAGGTTTTATTTATACCCGTAAAGGTTATATGAAAACCCCAATCACTGAAATGAAATGAAAACCACAATCACAGAAAACTAATCAAACTGATCACACGGACCACTGCCTTGTCCAACTGAATGAAACCATGAGCCATGCC
Source organism: Ovis canadensis (assembly GCF_042477335.2). NCBI lineage: Eukaryota > Metazoa > Chordata > Mammalia > Artiodactyla > Bovidae > Ovis > Ovis canadensis. Next base: position 27,677,607 of record NC_091269.1, on the reverse strand, counting down.
ACGTAGGGCCACCCAAGACGGACGGGTCATGGTGGAGAGTTCTGACAAAATGTGGTCCACTGGAGAAGGGAATGGCAAACCACTTCAGTATTCTTGCCTTGAGAACGCCATGAACAGTATAACTCTGAGCGCATTTATGCAAATGCTGAATTATTTATCAGAGGCACTCAAATATGACACAAAAACAAGATAAAAGTGAATCTTAGAAAAATATTTTTCCTTCTATCTATATGAAAATTATCATCATTCACTCTGCTATGTTGCTGTTATATTGGTGCTGATGGATGCCCTCAAGAAAACAGAATGAAGCCAATCAAGCAAAGACTAAGAATTCTGATTCCCTTAGATTAGAAGAACTGAAAAACAAACCCTAAAATAACAGCGTGTCACCAAGTCAGTCACATATTACATCTGTAAGGCCGAGAACAAATGGCTCTTAGTATTTCCTGGGCACAGACCTCATCATTAACCTGATGAAAAACGTATGCATTTGTAACTGTGGCTACAACTTCCACAGATTTTGAGTCCTCATAGGTCAGCCCTGGATGATTAGAATCCCTGTTGGGAACCATCTGCTCCTGAGGTCAGGAATCTCACCTTTATCTTTCTGCACCAGTATGCAGCACCGGGCCTGCATCCAGATGGGGGCAGAGCTGATGAATGGATGTGTGCGCCCACGGTCAGGTGACCACAAAGAAGAATTTGATTGGTTAAGGGAATGACATAACATGCTCAATATAACGTATATTGAAAAGCAGAGACATTATTTTGCCAACTAAGGTCCATCTAGTCAAGGCTTTGGTTTTTCCTGTGGTCATGTACGGATGTGAGAGTTGGACTGTGAAGAAGGCTGAGCGCTGAAGAATTGATGCTTTTGAACTGTGGTGTTGGAGAAGACTCTTGAGAGTCCCTTGGACTGCAAGGAGATCCAATCAGTCCATTCTGAAGGAGATCAGCCCTGGGATTTCTTTGGAAGGAATGAGGCTAAAGCTGAAACTCCAGTACTTTGGCCACCTCATGCGAAGAGCTGACTCATTGGAAAAGAGTCTGATGCTGGGAGGGATTGGGGGCAGGAGGAAAAGAGGATGACAGAGGATGAGATGGCTGGATGGCATCACTGACTCGATGGACGTGTGTCTGAGTGTACTCCGGGAGTTGGTGATGGACAGGGAGGCCTGGGGTGCTGCAATTCATGGGGTCGCAAAGAGTCGGACATGACTAAGCGACTGAACTGAACTGATAACGTGCTCCTGAAGGATAAATGATTCAAAGGCATCAGAAGCATCGCTGTTTTACATATACGTGTGTGTGTGTGTGTGTGTGTGTGCATTACTAAACTTGGGGCTTCTCAGGTGGCTCTAGTAGTAAAGAATATGCCTGCCAATGCAGGAGACAAAAGAGATTCAGGTTCGATCCCTGGGCTGGGAAGATCCCCTAGTGGAGGAAATGGCTACCCATTCCAGTATTCTTGCCTGGAGAATCCCATGTGCTGATGAGCCTGGCAGGCTGCAGTCCACAGGGTTGCAAACAGTCAGACATGACTAAAGCAGCTTAGCACACAATTATTAAACCTATATTTGAGTGCTTCCAATTAATTACAAATATTTGTTTCATATTGGGAATTCACAGTGAAATTCTCAATATGAGTTCCAGAATACTTTTTTTAAACTAAGGAACTTCAAAATTAAAGTTATTGTTGATATTTAAGGGTGACTATCATGCTTTAACCTTATTCTAAATCAAACCATTATTATATACTCCCAACTGATATGATTCTCCTAAAAATGCTTTAAAATTGCTTGAAGTACTTATTTTTCCTGGGTTCACCCACGTCTTTCAACCTAATGCCTCCCTTTACCTTACTTTTCTGTAGGGAGGCTATTCTAAAAATAACATGTGGTTTCAACCTATATGTAAGTCATCAGTTGGTGTTAAGACACACTGAAAAGTTTACGCCATGTCTGTTCCTGCAGTTTGTTAGAGCAGAGCACGAAGATTACTTCCATCCCTCCTCCAGTTTTTAAATCTAAGGACCAGCCTCATGGGTTTGTCTTCTTTTATTAATTTCCCTTCTTTTCTTTGCACATCAATGTTCTTCCCCCCTCAAGTATTTCTATTTCCGTATAGAATTTTCTATTAGTTTCCTTTCTCTTTCCTCTCCCACAAAGGAAATAGGACTATTAATTATATCTTTCATTTTATCATTTGTATTTCTTGACAACTGTTTTGTTCCTTTCACATTCTTTACTTTTTCCAAATATGTGCATTTCTTCAATAATTTCTAAAGGTGTGATTTTATTTTCATGTTCATCACTCACTTCTCCAGCAATAAAACAGCTACCACTAAAATTCAACTGTATATGGTATTTACATTTTAGTCCTCTGTGACTTTGTACACTATTAAACTCACAGCTATTCTAGTTTGTTTCGATGAAAAAGATTCCAAGAAAGATTTTTATATTCTTAGAAGACCGGAAAAACTATCTCCTTTGCTGAGCCATTCTTTTCTGATCTACTCAACATGAGAGCCCTTTCTTCTATATTCACAAATCCCTCAGGGAATTTTCACCCAAACCCATGGTTTTGAATATCATAATATAGCCCAATGACTCCCAAATCTATTAATATGTCATGAGACATGATCTCTCCTTAGGACTCCAGGCTGACATTAAGCTGCTTATGTGACACCTCTACTTGATGTCATAAATCCAACAGTCAAAATAAAACTCTTAATATTAATGTCTTCCTTTCTCTATGCCTTCCACCAATCTTCCTCATCTCAACAATATACTCAAATACAAACATCTTTGATTCCTTTTTTCCCCTTACCTCAAACCCAATGCAATAAAGATTCTGAATCCAATGACTCCTATTGTCTTTACCCAAATCTTATTCCCTAGCTTGCAAAGCCCATGATGATCTGGTCCTTGCCTATCTCTCTGACATTTTCTCATGTCACTTACCCACTTGACCTGCTAGATTCAAACCATACTAGCCTCTTTCTGTCCCTGGAACAGTCCATGCTCATTCTCACCTTAGAGTCCTTGAACCATCTCATCCATCTGCCTACACTGCTCCTCCTCCTACATCCAAAGCATGGTTCGTCTAGCTATTCAGCAGAGAGGCCTTCTATGATCAAACCAATCTCAGAGAGCTATCCTCTCAATTACCACTACGTCATCTTCCATAGCACATATCACTGCTATTGCTGATTGTTAACTAAATTATTTATTTTTTGTCTTCATCCACCAGAATGAAAGATCACAAGATGAGAAACTCTATTTCAATCCCACTCTATCACCATGATTCCGGATATTGCTGAGCACAAAGTAGGCACTCAACAAAGTCTTAACCAAAGGAATGAATTTAAAGAATTTAAACACAATTAAATTCTATGAATTTCATGGCATTGACATTTTTCCTTTTTACAGAAAATTATCACATTTACTGAAAGATCTCAAGCAAACATTCATTTTAGACAATTTTCATGGAAATTCTTGGCAGTAAAGAATATCAACATATTACACCACAATGTTTAAAATGTTCCAGAAATTATAGTACCTCCAAATTCTACCTGGTGTGAATTCTACAGAATACATTTTGACATTTTCAATAATTCAAATGCAAATAACCCATACTTCAATGTTGCTTCATGTTATCTAAAATATCATATTTTATGTTTCTCTGAGTTTAAGGAATTTAATTTCAACTTCATGTGAATTTTGCTAGCAATGTGAAAGATACCATCAAGATCTGCTATAGTTTATTTTTTCCAATTTTTCTGTACCCCAACCCTCTTGTACTAATGCAGATTAAGACTTTTCATTGCATTATACTCAAGATGACTCTAAGAAGTAATCCTCCCTCCCTTCTTCTGGCTTTTCGGCCTCCATTTTTATTCCAAACACTGTAAGTACAATTTTTAGAAGAACATTTTTTAATGTCATTTCCATGTCCAGTCCTCCTCCCCACCTGAAAAGTCCTATACTCTGTAATACTATTTCACTAACTCTTCTCACAAACACTTTGTGCTGTAGGTTAATCAACCCTTCTTAAAATCTCCAACACATAATTCAATGGTTGCCCACTTGTGAGCCTGGGATTAGGGATTATAAAAAGGAATAAGTGTAACTGCTAAACATTTCTGATTCTAAATAACTTACACATCTTGGACATGTATGCTTATGCATATATGTGCGTGCATAAGAATTGCATATACTATATTTAAATGTATTTGATAAATCAAATAAAATATTTTATTTAAATATCCAATAGTGCTTCCAAATTCATAGTTTAGTCATGTTCCATCTTCATAATAGACACTTTAAGCTACTATAAGCTTAAAGCCCTAAAAGTTCTTTTGAAAGTTAAAGGCGGCTCCATATTTAAGTTTTATTATATTCTATTGCATTGGTTGAATTTATAATACAAATACTATACTGCCAACCCATGTGCCGTCACACCAAAGCAAGATCAACAAACACTGCCTTAGAAGTCTCCTTAATAAAGTAAGCTTTAGCTTTAAACATTAATAAGCCATCAATTTCATCCAACTAAGGTAAATAATATTTATATTTTAATTCAACTCACTTTTTAATCATCAAATATTAAATAAGAAAATGTATTAAAGTTATTTCTAAAAGCCTCTATCATTTTACTCAGCTAGGTCTGAAAACTGCCAATTCTATAATATATTCAGTACTGAGGAAAAATTACTTGAGCATATCTCTACACCAAAAATGAACAAAAAAATTAAACTTGAAACAAATTTTTATTTTTTAAAATATAAATTTATTTTAATTGGAGGTTAATTACTTTACAATATTGTGTTGGTTTTGCCATACATCAACATGCATCCGCCCACAGGTATACACGTGTTCCCCATCCTGAACCTCCCTCCCTCCTCCCTCCCCGTACCATCCCTCTGGGTCGTCTCAGTGCACCAGCCCCAGGCATCCAGTATCATGCATCGAACCTGGACTGGCGATTCATGAAACAAATTTTTAGAAAATAGGGCTCATCATCTCTTATGGGTAGATCCATAAGGAGAGCCATCAAACTGAATACTAGTAAACTCACTACCTTAATTTACTGATTTTAACCTATTTAACTTATTGCTTATTCATATTACCTATTTCACTTTATCCGAAATAAAAAGAGGAGACATTCAATGCAGAGGAGACATTAAATGCAAGCAGTCAACTCCTTGAGTGAAATGGAATATATTACATTTTAAATATGCAAAATGACATTTTATAATGTCAATATTTTTTTTAAAAAGCATATCTCAGTGATATGGGGAGAGAGGTGGGAGGGGGGTTCAGGATTGGGAACTCATGTACACCCATGGTGGATTCATGTCAATGTATGGCAAAATCAATACAGTATTGTAAAGTAAAATAAAAAATAAATAAATAAATATTTAAAAAATAGACCAAAAAAAAAAAAAAGCCATATCTCAGAAGTTGACCACATTATAAAATCATTCCAAATGTGTCCAATTACCTTTAGAAAACAGACTTAAACCTTAAGAATGCATCTCAGATAGTAGGTAAGTATATATTTATGAGAAACGAACCTACTAGTACATTTCTGAGTTTGTCCAAAGAGCAAACCGAAGGATAACACAAACACATTTAGGTATTATTTCTTCCTTTCTTAGGGATGAACTATCCTCTGTGTACCTCTAAAAATTATGCTTTCTGTATAGCCATGGTCTACTAATCTCCAGGTTCTTCCTCCAAATAAGTGGGCTTATCCTGCAGGGTTTACGTTGGCATCTCTTAATCACTGAGCAAGATGACCTTCCTATAAACATCCATAAACATCATGTACTGGACCCTAGAAAGCACTTATGATGCGAAAATAAAGATTGACTTCCTGTCCCCACATGCGTGCGTGCTAAGTCACTTCAGTTGTGTCCAACTCTTCGCAACTACGGACTGTAGCCCGCCAGACTCCTCTGTCTATAGGATTCTTCAGGCAAGAATACTGGAGAGAGTTGCCATGCCTTCCTCCAGGGGATCTTCCTGACCCAGAGACTGAGTCTGTGTCTCTAAAGTCTCCTGCATTGGCAGGTGGGTTCTTTACCACTAGTGCCACCTGGGAAGGTCAGCTCATTAGCCGTGAGCAATTAGCTGTAAGCAGACTTGACGTATGTCTCTTTAAAAAAAAAAAAACCTCAAAACAGGAAGTCAGTCCTCTGTACTCTTTCCTTCCCTGCCATGGTAAATAAAGTCATTCTAGAGGTGGAATGGTAGTTACCTGGGGCTACTAAGTGACCAACTGGAGTAGAACTCCTAACCAGTGTTGGACATGTACACGAACTAAACCACTGAGGCTTGGGGGTTCATATTTTTTTCTTACAAAAGCGTAACTTAGCTTAACTAAGCCAGGATGGTAAATCAGTTTCATTTCAGGTGCAATTGATTGGCAGCAGCTTCCTGGAATAGGGCATTGAAAAAAATATTGAGACACTTTGGAAAAATTAGAAATGAAAGCAATGCACAGTCAGCATCTCCTTAATTATGGGAGACTGGATGAACCCTGAAATCCAACGTAGGTCATATGTTTTATGAAAAATGAGGCTTATGTACTTCAGTTACTAACGGCCTAAACAGTGAGCCCAAACCACAGCTGGTTATTTCTCATAGTTGCAATATAGTTCTCTAGTACAAACAGCCTTAGTTTTTCCTCTGCTCCTAAGACTTTATTTTTCTGAGCTCCAAAATCACTGCAGATGGTGACTGCAGCCATGAAATTAAAAGACGCTTACTCCTTGGAAGAAAAGTCATGACCAACCTAGATAGCATATTCAAAAGCAGAGACATTACTTTGCCGATTAAGGTCCATCTAGTCAAGGCTATGGTTTTTCCAGTAGTCATGTATGGATGCGAGAGATGGACTGTGAAGAAGGCTGAGCATCGAAGAATTGATGCTTTTGAACTGTGGTGTTGGAGAAGACTCTTGAGAGTCCCTTGGACTGCAAGGAGATCCAACCAGTCCATTCTGAAGGAGATCAGCTCTGGGATTTCTTTGGAAGGACTGATGCTGAAGCTGAAGCTCCAGTACTTTGGCCACCTCATGTGAAGAGCTGACTCATTGGAAAAGACTCTGATGCTGGAATGGATTGGGGACAGGAGGAGAAGGGTATGACAGAGGATGAGATGGCTGGATGGCATCACCGACTCGATGGACGTGAGTCTGAGTGAACTCCGGGAGATGGTGATGGACAGGGAGGCCTGGCATGCTGCAATTCATGGGGTCACAAAGAGTCGGACGCGACTGAGCGACTGAACTGGACTGAACTGATATTCCTCTTCACCAAGTTGAATGTCTTACTCCCACACTAAACCATGAGTTACAGTAATTTCCAGTAAGGCAATTGCTGCTGCATGCTTCTAAGGCATAACCTTGAAAATGTAAATCTAACAAGACAAAAAATTATTATTCATGACATCAAATCCCAGTTTAATTACTTGAGTGTTTACTGAGCATTTTAAAAATGTTCTGGCTATGAATCAACAATAATCTTCCATAAGCTATTTTCTAATGGAAACTTCAGAAATGCAAAATAATATAAAAGTATTACAATAAACAAGAAATGTTTCAACACCCAGCTAAAAGATAAATTATTACAAATACAGATGAAATCAACCAGGTACCCAGCCCAGATTTTATTCTATTTGTTCCACTGAAGAAGTAGTAGGTTACACAGAAGTAGTGGGTTCCCCTACAGGAGCGGCAACACTTGTTACAATCAGTGAATCTATACTGAAATGCTAAATTTATCACTAGAAGTCCACAGTCACACAGTAGATTTCACTCTCGGTGCTGTACATTTTATGAGTTTTGGCAAATGATTTGTATCCACCATTATAGCATCATACAGAGTAGTTTTGTAAGGTAACCACTGACCAAAACCACCTTCCTGGCCAAACATGATGATAACCACGTGCAGGAGTTGTCTCACAACAGGGGGTCCCAGTAAGAAACATGGTCCTGCTGCCAAAAATTAACGAAAACTTTGGGCACGGTCAAACGGAGGGAGGACACGTCAGCCTGTAATATGTCCTCCCAACTCTCGAGACCTCTTCACGCTGCAATCCATCTTGGCTGAGAGATGCACGTGCCAACAAGAAGGCCCTGAGTCAGACCAAATCTAGGCCAAGCAAGATGACTGGCCAGAAACAACCCAGAAGCTCATCTCATTACTATAAAATCTGAGACTGAGAGCTACAAGCTATGTGTCAGAGCAGTGTTCTTGAGGTCCGTTACCCCGCTGCTCTCTGCCAGGGCGTCCCTTCCCAATCAAGTGTCTTGCTTTGTCAGCACATGTGTCTCCTTAGACAACTCATTTCCGGAGTGTTAGATAAGAGCTCACTCTAAAGCCCTTGAAGGGCTCCCTCTTCTTGCAGGTTCTCTGTTTCATGTATTCACCCATCCTCCCCACAACACCCGGCAACCACTGATCCTCTCACCGTCTCCATAGTTTTGCCTTTTCCAGAATGTCATATAGTTGAAATCCTATAGTAGGGAGCCTTTTCAGATACGCTTAAACATTAATTTCTGGCAGCAGGAAGACTATGCATTCACTGGAAGGTAAAATAGGATTAAAAAAAAACAGCCAAATGAATTGGTGCATTGTCAAAATAGATAACATCAGTAGTAATTAGGTCATCAGTCCAAAGAAGGAAAATCAGTTAAAAAAAAATCAACCAACATTTATTAACCATCTACTTCCCGCAAAAATGTATTATGAACTTGAGATATAAGATGGATGGGATATTGCCTCCTTCTGCAGGTTTTTTCCTGATTATTAATCAACAGGTTCAAAAAGTAAAGGGCCAAATGATTTAGCAGCAAGAGGGTCAGTAGAAGGAATACATGAATAAGAGAGAAAGGAGGAGGAGAAAGGGAGGGAGGGAGGGGAGGAGGTGGTGGAGAGTGAGAGAAAGAAGGGAGGGAAGATAGTGAGAAAAGAAAAAGAGATATCTTTTCAGAGAGGAGGGGATGCAAATAAATGCAAGAGAGCTTCACATATTTGAGAGCTGCCTAAAGGCTGAGCAGGCTTCCTTTAGGTGAAGAATTATGCAAGGATGTTTCAGGTAGAGAACTGAGCATATTCAAAGGCAAGCTGTCTTTTAGTAAACTCAATCGGGCTGGACTGATGATACCTCCAGGGAAGTTTATGCCTGTCTAAATACACAAATCCGTACAAACGACAAAGACTCACTCTTTGATCAAATTCTCCCCAGGCGCCTCTATACCCTCTTTTCAACTAGGCCTCAACCTTGGCCTGTAAAAACCAAAGACTCAAAGATGATTTTGTTCATCCCTGCCCCCGCCAAACTCACATTCCTGCACTGGGCATGCAGAGTCCTGACCACTGGATTACCAGCGAAGTCTCAAACACAGTTTCTAACGGCTCAGTGCCACTCTAGACCCCCTAAAAGGGCCTTCACGAGAAAGCTCAGGGCTACTAAAAGTATTTAGCTTGTTTTAGCCAACACCTGACAATAGACCCCACCACCCTTTCTTAAAGCATATACTAAAAGACCTTACAAATACGAAGCATTCTTCTGTCCTTTTCAGATATACTAGTATCTTCAACAGCTCAAGACTACATTGATTCTCAAGTACCTGGAAGCTATCCCTTCGAAATGCAATCATCAGGAAGGATGGCATCCCTGTCTCCCAGTCTCTCTGGAAGCAGGCAATCCTGCCTTCAGTACTTGCCAGCTAGCAGACACAGCAGGCCTAATCAGTATTTACACTGAAAAACCCTTTGCAATTCTTCACTTTCCTTACTCAATTGACACCCTATTTGCCCCTATCTATTCCCTCATCCTCCCCTTAAAATACCCAGATACAGAGAGAATGAGATGGCAGAGGAGTAGGTGGAGGTGGAGTACATCTCTCCCCATGGACCCAGCAGGAATACACCTTCAGACACAGAAGTGCATGCAGAACACCAGCTGAGAGCAGAGGAGTACCTGACCAGAGGAAAAGAATATATAGACCCACGCAAAACCGGTAGGATGAAGGGACTAGAGGGGAAAACAGGAGTGTTAGTAGGACTGGACCTGCCCTCAGCGGGTGGGGGAACTGAAGCAGGGGTCCAATCCCCACATCGGGGCAATTCTGAGTCAGAGGAGAAACATTTAAGGCTGAGAGTGAAACAGGTGATCTGTGGCAGCCTAAACGGAATAAGAATCAGACAGTCCTTGCCGCAGCCATACATAGCCCAGACGGGTATGCAGGTCCCCGAGAAGGCAAAGCAGCTGGGAGCTGGAGTTTAGGGATTGTGGAGCAATGCCAGGGTGAGGGCTGCTATTGACTGCAGAGAGACGGATGCGGGGATGTGAGGGAGGAGACTGTGGTGGGAACTGCCAGTGGAGGAAAGCCAGGCAGCCATGGAGGCAAGGTGATACTGCTGAGTCACACGCAGAGGGTGGAGCCATCGCCACAGCCTCTCTCTCCCGACGTGCCAGCACCAGCAGCTGAACAATAGGGAGGCTGGCCCATCAAACACCTGATGCACTGAACTACAGGGCAGGACCTCCCAGGGTACCCTTTTAAGTGCCTGATGTGCCGATCTACAAAGCAGGAGCCCAGCCAAGGTGGCTCCTCTATGTGCCTGACGCGCCTAACAATAGAGAACGATCCCAGGCAAGGGAACCCTGTAAGTTCCTGAATGGGCAGAGCTATAGAGAAAGACTGGCCAAAGAGACCTTCTGATCACCAGCTACAAGAGACTCGAAAAAAGAGTCTGAGGGCCACAACTCCTGCGGCAGAGGCAGTCTGTGTCCCTGCACACTTGGTGCTGCCAGGATCCCTGCAAGCCAAGCAGCTGTGCCACCTTCAGAACTGCCACAGGCAAAAAAAGAAAAAAAAACTCTTGGGTCTATGCATGCAGGGTCACTTCGGTCACATCCAACTCTTTGTGACCCTGTGGACGGTGGCCTGCCAGGCTTCTGTGTCAGTGGGGTCCTCCAAGCAAGAATAATGGAGCATATTGGCCAACACTGATTGCCAAACCCTTCTAAAGCACTATATTTCATGCTGCCCTAGCTATCAACTCCCCTGAGTACTGGGTGCTGCCAGAACCCCTGCAACCCAAGCAGCTGCACCACCTCCAAACCTGGCCCGCACTGGGGCAAACACAAGTCCTCCAGGGCAGCCTCAGGAGCAAACCTTAGTAGACGACCCACATGCAGAGGTGGAAATGAACCCACAATTGAAACCCAGGGGCAGTGTGGCTAAGGAAGAAGACCCAAAACCTTCCCACCAGCTATACAAGCTGCAGATTAAAACCACACAATCAACTAGGCAGACTCTGTGTCTAAGGTATATAGAAAAGGACACTGAGAGCTCCCACAAAAGAAAACGCACCAGTTCTGACAGCTGTGGACACTGGAGGTAAGAACACACAAGAGTAGAACCAGATTAGAATCTGAGCTGCCCCCACAGCAGGTCCAGAGACCAATCCAGAGACTAGTACAGTGTTGGAGGGCATCCGAGGAAGGAGAGGTGGACCGTGACTCCCAGTGAGGGGAAGGACGCTGACGGCAGTGACTCAAGAGAAATATTTATTATTCTTATGTTTTGAAATATTCTATAGATTCTTTGGGATTTTTTAAATTTTCTTTTTTTTTTCTTTTCTCCCCCTCTACCACTACTGTAGTTGTCGATTTTACTGGCAGTATGAAATCTAATTAAGCTTTTGAGCTTTTCTTTTTTCTCAGTCACTTTTTTACTGTTATAAACCTCTGCCTCTACATAGGGCTTTTGCACTTCCATGCAGGTTTCCTTTTTTTTCTTTCTTCTTCCATTTTTTTTCTTCATTCTTTTTTTAATTCTCATATTTTTAAACCTATTATTATTTTTCTACATTTATTCCTTTGTTTGCTTTTCCTACTATTCTTTTCCCCTTGGAGTTAACCTGTAATGTATATAAATCTTTTTTAAGTACCTCCATCTAACTTTGCATGTCTATTCTTCCTTTCCTTTCCTCTCAAAACATGTTAGTTTTGTTTTTATTGCTTTATTCCCCACTTGGCACCTTGCTTTAGTTTTCTTTTCCAGTTTGTGCTACAGTTAGTTTTGTTCTTAACTGGTAGATATAATTTTTGGTTTCCTTTGTATGCCGGGTCAATCTATTGTACTTTATTTTTGTGGGACTGTTTTAATTTTGCTATAAGTGTATATGTATATGGGTGTGAAAGTGAAGTAGCTCAGTCGTGTCCGACTCTGCGACCCCCGTGGACTGCAGCCTACCAGGCTCCTCCGTCCATGGGATTCTCCAGGCAAGGATACTGGACTGGGTTGCCATTTCCTTCTCCGGGGATCTTCCCGACCCAGGGATCAAACCTGAGTCTCCTGCATTGCAGGCAGACGCTTTATTGTCTGAGCCACCAGGGAAGCCGTATATGGGTATATGCAGTCACAATTTTTATTGTCGTTATAAAACTCTGCCTCTACATTGGGCTTCTGCAGTTCTGTGGAGTTTTCCTTTTTTTTTCCTTTTTCCTTTTTACATCCTTCCATTTTCTTCTTTTCTCTTTTCTATAATTTTTAATTTTTAATCCTATTGTATTTTTTCTACATTAATGCCTTTGTATGCCTTTCCTACTGTTCTTTTCCCCTTGTGGTTAATCTTTAATTTATATAAATCTTCTTTAACTATATCTGTTCAACCTTACATATCTATTTGTTCTTTCTTTTCTTTCTTTCCTTTCTTCTGAACATATTTGTTAGTTTTGTTTTCATTGCTTTATTCCCCACTTGGCACCTTGCTTTAGTCTTGTTTTCCAGTTTGTGCTTTAGGTAGTTTTGTATCTAAGTGGTAGATATAAATGTTGATTTCCTTTGTTCACTGGGTCAATCTACTGTACCTTATTTTTGCTGGACTGCTTTGATTTTGCTTATGGGTATATATGTGTATATTCCATTATTTTAATTATTATTTGCCTGATTTCATAACAGCCATTTGTCTGGGGTTCATCTTTGCTTTCTTGTTTGCGGGAATTTGTTTTAATATCATTTAATGCCAAAACAGAACACTTGTGGAATCTTTGTTCCTGACCAGAGATCAAGCCCTGAGCCTTTAGAGTGGGACCACTGACTCCAAGACTCTAGACTACCAGAGAACTAACTCTGCTGCTGCTGCTAAGTCACTTCAGTCGTGTCTGACTCTGTGTGACCCCAGAGACAGCAGCCCACCAGGCTCCCCCATCCCTGGGATTCTCCAGGCAAGAACACTGGAGTGGGTTGCCATTTCCTTCTCCAACGCATGGAAGTGAAAAGTGAAAGAGAAGTCGCTCAGTCGTGTCCGACTCTTAGCGACCCCATGGACTGTAGCCTAACAGGTTCCTCTGTCCATGGGATTTGCCAGGCAAAAGTACTGGAGTGGGGTGCCATTGCCTTCTCCGGATAACTAACTCTAGGTAGTATCAAATAGTGAGAACTCACAAGAAGGAAACCATGTGAATACAACACCTGGCATCACCCAACCACCAGTAGCACCCTGTGCAGGACGCCTCATCTAAATAACAAACAAAACAAAAATACAAACTCAATCATCAGCAGACAGGATTACCACCTCACTCAGCCTTGCCCATCAGGGGAAAAACAAGCAAACAAACAAACAAACAAAAAACTCAGCAAAAATCTCATCCTATAGGAAGCTTATACAAACTACTGGATCAAACTTAGGAGAGCAAAAACCAAAAGGAAGAAAGAACTCAACCTTGAAGCCTGGGAAAAGGAGACCTAAAAAATAATTAGTTAAAAAAAAATAATGAAAAGGCAGAGAAATGCTACACAAATCAGAGAACAAACTGGGAACACAGAAGTCCAAATAAATGAAGAGGAAATAGGCAAGCTACCTGAAAAAGAATTCAGAATAATCATAGTAAAGATAATCAAAAACCTTGAAAACAAAATGGAGAAAATGCAAGAATCAATTAACAAAGACCTAGAAGAATTAAAGAATAAACATACAGAGACAAACAACACAATTATTGAAATTAAAAATACTCTAGAAGGAATCAATAGCAGAATATCTGAAGCAGAAGAATGATTCAGTGAGCTGGAAGATAAAATGGTATAAATAACTTCTCAAGAGCAGAATAAAATAGAAAGAATGAAGAGAATTGAGGATAGTCTCAAAGACCTCTGGGACAATATCAAAAATGCCAACATTCAAATCACACAGGCCCCAAAAGAAGAAGAGAGAAAGGTAGGAGAAAATTTTTGAAGAGATTATAGTTGAAAATTCCCCCAACATGGAAAAGAAAATAGCCAATCAAGTCCAAGAGGCACAAAGAGTCCCATACAGGATAAACCCCTAGGAGAAATATGCCAAGACACATACGAATTAAACTAACAAAGACTAAACACAAAGAAAGAATATTTAAAGCAGCAAGGGAGAAGCAGCAAGTAAGCCAGAAAGAAAAACACCAATACAGTACACTATCAAATATATATGGAATTTAGAAAGATGGTAATGATAACCCTATCTGTGAGACAGCAAAAGAGACACAGATGTATAGAACAGTCTTTTGGACTCTGTGGGAGAGGGCGAGGGTGGTATGATTTGGGAGAATGACATTGAAACATGTATAATATCATATGTGAAATGAATCACCAGTCCAGGTTTGATGCATGAGACAGGGTGCTCAGGGCTGGTGCACTGGGACGATCCAGAGGGATGAGATGGGGAGGTAAGTGGGAGGGGGGTTCAGGATGGAGAACACGTGTACACCTGTGATGGATTCATGTCAATGTATGGCAGAACCACTACAATATTGTAAAGTAATAAGCCTCCAATTAAAATAAATAAATTTATATTTAAAAAAAAGAAGCAGCAAAAAAAAGATAAAGTTAAAAAAAGGTGGGGCATAGAAGGAACCTACCTCAACATAGTAATGCCCATATATGATAAGCCTACAGCAAACATTATTCTCAATGGTGAGAAACAGAAAGCATTCCCCCTAACATCAGGAACAAGACAAGGGTGTGCACTTTCACCACTAGTATTCAACATAGTTCTGGAAGTCCTAGCTACAGCAATCAGAGAAGAAAAGGAAATAGAAGGAATCCAGATTGGAAAGGAAGTAAAGCTCTCACTGTTTGCAGATGACCTGAAACTGTACGTAGAAAACCCTAAAGATAGTATCAGAAAGTTACTAGAGCTAATCAGTGAATTTAGCAATTCACCGTAGGAGAGAAAATCAATACACAGAAATCACCTGCATTTCTATATATTAACAATGAAATATCAGAAAGAGAAATTAGGGAATCAATCCTATTCACCACTGCAACAAAAAGAGTTAAATATCTAGGAATAAACTTACCTAAGGAGACAACCTGCGGCTCAGATGGTAAAGCGTCTGCCTACAATGTGGGAGACCCAGGTTCGATCCCTGGGTCGGGAAGTTCCCCTGGAGAAGGAAATGGCAACCCACTCCAGTATTCTTGCCTGGAGAATCCCATGGACAGAGGAGCCCAGTAGGCTACAGTCGGACACGACTGAGCGACTTCACTTCACTTCAAGAAGACAAAATAACTGTACACAGAAAATTATAGAACACTGATGAAAGATGACATAAACAGATGAGAGATATTCCATGTTCCTGGGTAGGAAGAATCAATATTGTGAAAATGAGTATACTACCAAACATGCAATCCCTATCAAATGGCATTTTTCACAGAATTAGAACAAAAAATTTTCCAATTCATATGGAAACACCAAAGACCCTGAATAGCCAAAGCAGTCTTGAGAAAGAAGAATGGAGCTGGAGGAATCATCCTTCCCGATTTCAGATTATACGACAAAGCTACAGTCATCAAGACAGTATGGTACTGGCACAAAAACAGAAATATAGACCAATGGAACAAGATAGAAAGCCCAGAAATAAACCCATGCACCTATGGGTACCTTATTTTTGACAAAAGAGGCAAGAATATACAATGGGGCAAAGACATCCTCTTCAATAAATGGGGCTGGGAAAACTGGACAGCTACACGTAAAAGAATGAAATTAGAACATTTTCTAACACCATACACAAAGATAAACTCAAAATGGATTAAAGACCTAAATGGAAGACCAGAAACTTAACTTAGAGGAAAACACAGGCAGAACACTCAGTGACATAAATCAAAGCAAGATCCTCCATGACCCACCTCCTAGAGTAATGGAAATAAAAACAAAAGTAAACAAGTGGGCCCTGATTAAACTTTTAAGGTTTTGCACAGCAAAGGAAACTACAAACAAGGTGAAAAGACAACCCTCAGAATGGGAGAAAATAACAGCAAATGAAACAACTGACAAAGGGTTAATTTCCAAAATATACAAACAGCCCATACAACTCAATGCCAGAAAAAACAAAGTCCAACCAAAAAGTGGGAAAAAGATCTACACAGACATTTCTCCAAAGAAGACATACAGACGGCTAACAGACACATGAAAAGATGCTCAACATCGCTCATTCTCAGAGAAATGCAAATCAAAGCCACAATGAGCTATCACCTCACACCAGTCAGAACGACTAGCATCAAAAAATCTACAAACAATAAATGCCGGAGAGGGTGTGGAGCAAAGGGAACTCTTTGAACTGTTGGTGGGAATCTAAATAGATACAGCCATTATGGAAGACGGTATGGAAATTCCCTAAAAAACTAGGGATAAAACCACCGTATGACCCAGCAATCCCACTCCTAGGCATATACCCTGAGGAAGCCAATATTGAAAGAGACACATGTATCCCATTGTTCACTGCAGCACTATTTACAATAGCTGGAACATGGAAGCAACCTAGATGTCCATGACAGATGAATGGATAAAGAAGCCCCCAGCCACAAAAGGGAACGCATTTGAGTCAGTTCTGATGAGGTGGATGAACTTAGAACCTATTATACAGAGTAAGGTAAGGAAGAAAGATAAATATTGTATTCTAATGCATATATACAGAATCTACAAAAAATAGTACTGAAGAATTTATTTACAGGGCAGCAATGGAGAAACAGACATAAAGAACAGACTTACAGACATGGGGAGAAGAGGGTGAGATGTATGGAAAGAGTTACATGGAAACTTACATTACTGTATGTAAAATAGATAACCAACACGAATTTCCTTTATGGCTCAGGAAACAGGGGCTCTATATCAACCTAGAGAGGTGGGATGGGGAGAGAGATGGGAGGGAAGTTCAAAAGGGAGGGGATATATGTATACCTATTGCTGATTCATGTTGAGGTTTGACAGAAAACAACAAAGTTTTGTAAAACATTTACCCTTCAATTAAAAAATAAATAAATTTTTAAAAATGTACCCAGTTACATCCTTACAAACTGACAATGAATTAAGCTCACACTGGGCTCTCTTGCCGCGAGCAGCCTCTGCGGTGAATCTGTGCGTGTCAGAGGTGAACTCCAGGTAGGTTTTTCTCCAGCTGGTTCCATCTGTCTTAGAATTAGTGGGTATTTCTCCCAGATTTTTGATTCAATTGTTTTTAAGTCTAATATCTCAGTGTTTTTATGAAGGTTTCATTTCATCTCAAGAAACACTGATCAGAAGCCCATCTCTGACCACAATGAGAATTCTTTAAAATCTTTAAAATATTCCAAGAATGAGTTTTAGTTTCTACGACAATTTATTGATGCTATATTACTCACATAGTCCATAAAGTGCTTCCTACTTAGGGGATTTCAATTATGTCATCCTTGTCCTTGTGAATCATCACCCTTTCCTAACTGGCAGCAGCATCATTGTACGTTTAAAAAATAAATTATTTCCACACAGCTTACAAACTGTAATTTAGGAAACACTTCCATTCTGGCCAATATAATTATCTACTGAAAATATTAGACATTCAGTAGACAAATGTCTACTGCAAATTAGACATTTTCTTATAACTTCTATGAGAACTTTAACTATGCAATCGCTTATTCTTTATTTACTGGGTATTCATACATCATTAGGGTATTTCCTTTCTGCCACACCTACCATGTATTTTGCTTTGCTCCAATGTATTGGGAAAAAAATAATTACATAACTAAAACACAAGGTTTTAAGAAACAAATGTATAATATTATTATTATATGCTCTATCCTAAACAACTGGTCTGTCTTTTACCTCCCTTTTGCTCAAAATTCTGTGAATATCACAGTGAAAAACAGAATAAAAGAGCAACAATGTTAATATTTATTTTCCTATAATTATGTTTTATTACTATACATTTTATGGAAAGACTAAAAAGTATCTGATATTTATGCTTCATAAACTTGATTTTTAAGGTGAATGTTTCTCATATCCTCCAGCATTTATCATATACTGACATTTTTATTATTCAAAAATTCTCACATGAGAACACTTCATCTGGAATATTGCAACTATTATGCATCATTAATACACGAATGCATTATTTATCATTGTGAATGATGTTCTGAAATGAGAGTCAGTGAAGATAAAACATTGCTCTATCATGTTTCATTATGGGAAGAAATACTTTTAATTATAGTGATGTCATAGAAATTGGAAGAGACAGAATTCTTGATACTGTTCTACCCACCAGTAGGGAAAAATCAACAGTGTTATTTCATAGGTACAGTACATATAGAACAGTCATAGAAATAGAGAACCACTGGAGTGCTGGGCTGAAATAAATCTTAAAAGATCCTCTTACTGTATCTGCCCTGAGTCCACAAAACGAGTAACACCAGAAAGTAATGTGTGAAGCAACAAATCATTAAACAAGAATCCTGTTGTTTTTTTTTAACAAATTTTCTTTTCTGAGGGACCACTTCATTACTATTGATAAATGACTGGTCTAAGACAATCATTGGTCTCCTTGGAACTTAACATAAATTCAAGTTTGTATGTGTGTATGCATGTGTACAAAAGCATCATTCCATAGATGTGGAAGCTTCAGCGGAAGTGAAGATGTGGAAGTTTAGACCCTATAACTGGTCTAAATATATGAAGGCTGTGGATACACTGCTTTTATAACCCACTATTTTATAGATGTCTCTCATAAATTCATTTTGGGTAGTTTTTCCCTTGATTTATTTGAGACTCAGATATATCATCAAATCATCTGCAACTAGAAATGTAATATGCAGACTTAACTCTATATGCCTAATAACACTGGCCTGTTCCTCCAGCCCACACACGCATAGCAGGGACACTGAAACTGGGGATGCGTGTTTAACTTATATCCACCTCAAACCACTAGCATCTCCCCTGTAAACATAAGGTGCTGAGTTTTGAACTGAAGTGTGTGAGTATATGTGAGTGTGTGAGTGTGTTTGTAAAATAAATATTCAGGAGATATCCAACAATTCTTATTTTATTATTTTTTGAAAAATAGACTGTAAGTTTTGTAAAGTGATTTTTCCCTATTTTCAGAGATGTCAAAAGGATTTTTCTCCTGAGCTCTACAAATATGAAGAACTAAACTAATTGAGTTTCTGGTATTGAGCCATTCTTGAATTCCTGGAATAAACTCCACTTGGTTATGATGTATGTCTTAAGGCAACACTGTTTTCTGTTAAAACATTTTACTTTGGATTTGTGTGTCAATATTCATATTTAAAATTATTATACAATTTTTCAAAATAATTTTTTAAGATTTTAGAATCCATGTTATACTTACTTAACAAAATAAATTTGAAAATTTCCCACTTTCCCTATCTTTGGAATAATTTAAGCTGCATAGTTAAATTGGGGTTTATCTAATCCTGGTGTATTTTTTATCAGGAAATTCTTTTATTTATAACAATTAGTCTGTTAAGGCTTTCTGTAGTGTATTTAATTTTTCTACAGAATGATTCATTTCATGAAGATTTCTAAATCTAGTTGCATATAATTAAGCAAATGGTCCTTTAGGATTTAATTTACTAAATTTATACAAAATTTTGACTGTTCCGCCTTTCATATCCTTATACAACCTCTAATGTTTTTTTTTAGTTTTTTATTTTTTAATATAACCTCTAATGTTTTAATGTTTGTACTTTCTCTGTTGATTTTTTTCAAGAAATCAATTTTAAATTAATTCACTTTTACCTTTATTAATCCTATCCTGTTGCTTTTTCTTATTTACTTTGCTCTTCTAGTTTCTATCTGCTTGCTTAATTCATTTTATTTTCTTTTTAATTTTTATTAATACATGCATTAGAAGCTAAAAGTTTTCTCCTGGTAACCTCTTAGATATGCCTACACATTCTAAAATACCCTGTATTCATTTTTACTATATTCAAGAAATTCTTCCATTTTAGTTTATTTTTCCTTTGACCTAACATTTATTTAATAGTGTGCTTTGCAATTTTCAAGTAGAAGGAACATAAAAGTCCCTTTGGGAGCTTTTCTTTAATTTTTAGTTTTGTTTTTAAAGGTCCTGTTTGTTTTACTGCTGTTCTTTGGAACTCACTGAGCTTTTCTTTGTGGGCTAAAATGTGGTCAATATTCTTTAATGTTGTATCATGTTTTGATATGAAAGTGTCATGTTGGTCTCATAAATAAGTTAGGAAATATTCCTTCTGCATCAATCACTGAAGAAGATTATAAAGAATTAGTATAATGTCTTCCTTAAATGTTTGATAGAATTCACCAGTGAATAAATCCACTGGGCCCGATGCTTTCTGTCTGGAAAGTTATTGAATGAATGCATATAAATATATCTGGATACAGTATTGCTTTTATGATTTTCAAAGATCTGCTAGGGAAATTAAGAACAAGAAAAATAAAACTTTTTATTTTCACTTATTCATTCTCTGTTGCTCTTCCTTTCTTGCTAAAAATCTGAGTTGCTGACCTATATATTTTCCTGATTACTAAAGAACTTATTTAACATTTCTTACAAAGCAGGTCTACTGGCAAAAAAAAGCTCCCTGAATTTCTGTTTGTCTGAGAAACTCTTTATCTAATCTTCACTTTTGATGAGTAGTTTTGCAGGATACTGAATTCTAGGTTGGTAGAGTGTTGTTGTTTTCCCTCAACACTAAATACTTCACTACTGTCTCTTCTTGTTTCCAATGGTGTTTTGAGAAGTTGAGTGTAATGTTATCTTTGCTCCTCTACAGGGACATCTGGCATCTCTCTGGACTTTTTAATTTTCTGTACACTGAAAATGATACACCTACATGTAAGGGTTTTTCATTTATTCTGCTTATTATTCTCTGAACTTCCTGTATCTGTGGCTGTCTGACATTAATTTGCCTAAATCATCAGTCTTTATTATTTCATATATTTCTTCTATTCCTTTCTTCATGATCCTAGAGAACTTCTGTAGTTGCCCTATAGTTCTTAGATACTCTATTCTGTTTGGTTTTTCTTTCAGTAATTTTTCCTTTTTGTTACCAGTCTTGCAGGCTTCTTTTGAAGTATCCTCAAGCTCAGAAATTGTTTGCTCGGCAAATTCCCATTTATTCATAAGCCTATCAAAGGCATTCTTGATTTTGGTTTCAATGTCTTGGATCTCCAGCATTTCTTTTCCATCATTTCCTGGAATTTCCACCTCTCTGCTTACATTGCCCATCTGTCCTTGCAGACTATCTACCTTATCCATTGGAACCATTAGCACAGTAATCATATTTCTTATAAATTCCTGGTTTAATAGTTGTAAGGCTGATGGATAGATATTATGCTGTTCCTTATCCTCTCTCTGATGCAGAAAATTACATTGATTTACATAAAGTAAAATTGTAAATGATTATATAAATAAATGTAATTAGATTGCTCCACTTATATAGTATATATAAATTATACATGATTACTTATAAATTATACATGGTTATATACAAATTATGTATGATTATATAATTATATTCATATATATAACTATATATGTGTGTGTGTATGTATAGTTAAAAAGCAAAGAGACAAATAAGGAGAAGAATT
The DNA here is from genome assembly GCF_042477335.2 of Ovis canadensis. Classification (NCBI taxonomy): domain Eukaryota; kingdom Metazoa; phylum Chordata; class Mammalia; order Artiodactyla; family Bovidae; genus Ovis; species Ovis canadensis. Next base: position 27,655,706 of record NC_091269.1, on the reverse strand, counting down.
AAGTCTACAGGCAACAAATAAACAGATAAAGATTGAAACGACCTTTCTTGTATCCTGGGGAAAGGAGGGTGGGACAGCACAGCTTTTGTAACTTCATGGTCCTAGAGCAACTTGTTCCGCGGTTTTCACCCATTGGTCAAAGCAAGGACTTTTTGATATGAGATCTCTTGGTTGTCTCCCTGCACTACTTTAACCTGGCCTTTCTCTATGCTTTGCGCCATCAACCTTGCTCCATCTGAACTGGATTCCCAACGATTTTCCCTCAGAGGAGGACTCAGTCATTGGAAGAGCCTTACTGGTTAGTTTCACAAGTCTACAGGCCAAGATTGCTCTAGAAACATCCCTCCATGGCACAATTCCTTTGCTTCTTTCTAGTTTTAGCTGCCAGTTTCAGGTAGCCCCCCATGATTTCTAGTTAATACTTGTTACCAGTTTCCAAAGATGGCAGAAATCATGTTGCCTTCCCTGTACTTCCTCCTCTTAACTTACTGACACCAGATTTGGGATAACTTGTCACCTAGGTTTTCTCAGATATTATATTGTCTGTGGGTTTCATGTTTTGCCATCAGCATAGGTCTGTTTTTATGGAGAGATTCAAAAAGAGTAACAACTATGCCTCCTTAATAACTTCTATTTTCTCCATAAACTTTTAATAATAATAAGATGGGTATCTCTGAAAATCACTAAAATACAGAAACAAAAATGTATTTCATATAAAGAGTGCACAGTAAGTATCCATAATTGTGAACTACAAATAACCAATTAAACATATCAGACATGTATTTACATTTTTTGCAAGGAAATCTATGCTGGAATTATGAAACATTCTCTTTCAGGAAGAGATTAGCCTGAATAAGTATCCTAGGAGACTGAAACAGTCTTTTGAAAAAGTCAGTCTTGCATTTGATTAGAAGATTCTGTAGCTTAAGATATTTCTGGGATCATTTCCAGGAACACATACATAATTTACAGTGGCTGACCACTCAATGCTAACAATAATTCTGTTCTCCCAACCTTTATAATAAATGCAGGAGAACCAATTTGAGAGGATAAAAAAAAAGCAATCTCTCATTTTCTACCAATGATTGTCAAATTCAAATGCATCTGCATGAAACATATCAGTATCTAAGTTCGATAGTTTAAACATGAAATGAAATCTACAGCTTTGACTCTGTTATTATAGAAAATTAGAAGTGTATTTTATAAAAAGTATGTCCTAAGATTAGTGGTTCCCTTTCAAATTTAATAATCTATCAAATGTTATAACTCACTTACTTCTGCTTCGTACTAAGAAATAAGAACATAAATGATCTATACCCAGGGTCCTCAGAGAATTCAGAAGCTGCTACATGTAGCTGGGAGTATACATACTTACAATTTCAGGGAGAGAAGGTGCTGTGGATATTACACAGAATTAAGCCCAACTGACAATATAATAGCAACATAAACAAATTCTTTGAGAAAAACAGTCCGTAAGAGGGACTGCTGTAGATAGACTTTGAAGGACAAGCAGTATTTCACCAGCAGGAAAACTAAAGCAAGGATATACAATTTAGTGAGAACAAAGTAAAATGGAAGTATGAAAAAAGCAAAATACTGACATAGAAGGGAATTGTCAAGTAACCTGAGCAGGGGAAAGAAAAGAGGATGTATGCTGTAAGAAATATTTAAAAAAAAAAAAGTTCAGATCAGTTTACTAGACTTCAATTGCTAGTCTATGCTTGATAAACAATTTCAGTATCTCATCCTAAACACAAATTTTCAGATAAACCAAAAAGAATAAGGGAGCACAACAAGAACAAAAAAATGGCTGAAATGGCCAGTGCACTATGCCATCAGTCACAACTAATAGCCAAGTAGCCCTTGATGTACATAACTGTGCAAGTTTTTGCTGAAGTATCAGTGATTACAGTATTATACTTGTTTCAGGTACACTAACAGAGTATATTTGGTGGCAGTGAGGAGATACCCCTCATCCAAGGTAAGGAACAGCGGTTGCACTTTGCTGGAGCAGCTGTGAAGAGATTCCCCACGTCCAAGGTAAGAGAAACCCAAGTAAGATGGTAGGTGTTGCAAGAGGGCATCAGAGGGCAGACACACTGAAACCATACTCACAGAAAACTAGTCAGTCTAATCACACTAGGACCACAGCCTTGTCTAACTCAATGAAACTAAGCCATGACCTGTGGGGCCACTCAAGATGGGCAGGTCGTGGTGGAGAGGTCTGACACAATGTGGTCCACTGGAGAAGGGAATGGCAAACCACTTCAGTATTCTTGCCTTGAGAACCCCATAAACAGTATGAAAAAGCTAAATGATAGGATACTGAAAGAGGAACTCCCCAGCTTGGTAGGTGCCCAATATGCTACTGGAGATCAGTGGAGAAATAACTCCAGAAAGAAACAAGGGATGGAGCCAGAGCAAAAACAATACCCAGCTGTGGATGTGACTGGTGATAGAAGCAAGGTCCGATGCTGTAAAGAGCAATATTGCATAGGAACCTGGAATGTTAGGTCCATGAATCAAGGCAATTTGGAAGTGGTCAAACAAGAGATGGCAAGAGTAAACGTTGACATTCTAGGAATCAGCAAACTAAAATGGACTGGAATGGGTGAATTTAACTCAGATGACCATTACATCTACTACTGTGGGCAGGGATCCCTTAGAGGAAATGGAGTAGCCATCATGGTCAACAAAAGAGTCTGAAATGCAGTACTTGGATGCAATCTCAAAAACGACAGAATGATCTCTGTTCGTTTCCAAGGCAAACCGTTCAATATCACAGTAATCCAAGTCTATGCCCCAACCAGTAACGCTGAAGAAACTGAAGTTAAACGGTTCTATGAAGGCCTACAAGACCTTTTGGAACTAACACCCCAAAAAGATGTCCTTTTCATTATAGGGGACTGGAATGCAAAAGTAGGAAGTCAAGAAACACCTGGAGTAACAGGCAAATTTGGCCTTGGAGTACAGAATGAAGCACGGCAAAGGTTAATAGAGTTTTGCAAAGAGAATGCACTGGTCATAGCAAACACCCTCTTCCAACAACACAAGAGAAGACTCTACACATGGACATCACCAGATAGTCAACACCAAAATCAGATTGATTATATTCTTTGCAGCCAAAGATGGAGAAGCTCTATACAGTCAGCAAAACAAGACCGGGAGCTGACTATGGCTCAGATCATGAGCTCCTTATTGTCAAATTCAGACTCAAATTGAAGAAAGTAGGGAAAACCACTAGACCATTCAGGTATGACCTAAATCAAACCCCTTGTGATTATACAGTGGAAGTGAGAAATAGATTTAAGGGACTAGATCTGATAGATAGAGTGCCTGATGAAATATGGACGGAGGTTCGTGACATTGTACAGGAGACAGGGATCAAAACCATCCTCATGGAAAACAAATGCAAGAAAGCAAAATGGCTGTCTGGGGAGACCTTACAAATAGCTGTGAGTGAACTCCAGGAGTTGGTGATGGACAGGGAGGCCTGGCGTGCTGCGATTCATGGGGTCGCAAAGAGTCGGACACGACTGAGCGACTGAACTGAACAGAGTATATTAAATAGAATGTTCTGCGTATGTTCACTTCTAGGATTTTATGGCTTCAGGTCTAAGATTTAGCTCTTTTATTCATTTTGAATGTAGTTTGTATATGGTGTATGGAAACATTCTAATCTCATTCTTTTACAAGTAACTGTCCAGTAGTCCCAGCACCACGTATTGAAGAGACTGTTTTTAATCCATTGTATATTCTTATCTCATTTGTCATAGACTGCTTGACAGTAGGTGCCTGGCTTTATCTATGGGCTCTCTATTCTGTTCCATGATGGTATTGCTGCTGCTAAGTCACTTTGGTCGTGTCTGACTCTGTGCGACCCCAGAGACAGCAGCCCACCAGGCTCCCCCATCCCTGGGATTCTCCAGGCAAGAACACTGGAGTGGGCTGCCATTTCCTTCTCCAATGCATGAAAGTAAAAAGTCAAAGTGAAGTCACTCAGTCATGTCCGACTGCTAGCAACCCCATGGACTGCAGCTTACCAGGCTCCTCCGTCCATGGGATTTGCCTGCCAAGAGTACTGGAGTGGATTGCCATTGCCTTCTCTGATTCTGTTCCGTAGATCTCTGTATTTCTTTTTATGCCAGTACCACGTTGTTTTGATTACTAAAGCTTTGTAGTCTAGTCTGAAGTCAGGAGCATAATACCACCAGCTTTATTCTTTTTTCTCAAAACTGCTTTGGCAATTCAGGGCTCTTTGTGTTTCCATATACATTTTAGGATTATTTTTTCTAGCTCTGTGGTAAATGTCATGGGTATGTGACAGGGATTCAATTTAGTTGCTCAGTCATGTCCGACTCTTTGTGATTCCCATGGACTGCAGCACACCAGGCCTCCCTGTCTATCACCAACTCCTGGAGTTTAGTCAAATTCATGTCCATTAAGACAGTGATGCCATCCAACAATCTTATCCTCTGTCATTCCCTTCTCCTCCTACCTTCAATCTTTCCCAGCATCACGTGGCCAAAGCATTGAAGTTTCAGTTTCAGCATCAGTCCTTCCAATGAATATTTAGGACTGATTTCCTTTAGGATTGACTGGTTAGATCTCCTTTCAGTCCAAGGGACTCTCAAGAGTCTTCTCCAACACCACAGTTCAAAAGCATCAACTTTTGATGAGTTGCACTCAGCTTTCTTTATACTCCAACTCTCACATCCATACATGCTACTGCTGCTGTTGCTAAGTCGCTTCAGTCGTGTCCAACATGACTACTGGAAAAACCATAGCCTTGACTAGATGGACCTTTGTGAGCAAAGTAATGTCTCTGCTTTTTAATATGATATCTAGGTTGGTCATAACTTTCCTTCCAAGGAGTAAGCGTCTTTTAATTTCATAGTTGTAGTCACCATCTGCAGTGATTTGGGAGCCCAAGAAAATAAAGTCTGTCACTGTTTCCATTGTTTCCCCATCTATTTGCCATGAAGTGATGGGACCAGATGCCATGTAGATTGCTTTAGGTAGAAGACACATTTACCAATATTATTTCTTCCAATTTATGAATGAAATATATTTCTTTGTATCACCTTCAATTTCCTTCAACAAATTCTTATAGTTTTCATTGCAAAGGTCTTTTACCTCCTTAGTTTATTCCTGGGTATTTTATAAGTTTTGATGCAATTTTAGAGAGGATTGTTTCTATGTCTTCTGTTTCTGACATTTGATCATTAGCAAATAGTAAGCAGGGCTGGAGTGTTCACTGGGCTCAGGCTGTGGCATGCAATAGAGAAGGTGAGGGAAACTAAGCAGCCACCTCCACAGTTTTCAATCTGCCCTCTCCACCCTGCTTTAGGAGCAAGCTAGTGCAGGCCCACAGCTCACAAGCAAAATCCAGGCTTCCCAGAGCCCTGCAGTGAGTCCCACCAGCTCTCCAACCAGCAAACGAGCTCAAGTTCCCTGTGCCAGACCCCTGGGCTGGGTCACCCAACATGTGGCTGGAACTGCTCACTCCCCAGGACAAATCTCCACCTGTATCGTTTCTCTTTTCCTCTGAGCCCCTTCCAAAGGCACAGGTCTCAACCTGATCACTTCTCTTCCCTTCATACAAGATTCCATGTGGATCTTCTTTCATCCTTGGTTGTACAGGACCCTTTGAGCCAGTTTCTAGTTAGTTTTCAGTGAGAAATGTTCCACGTGTAAATGTATTTTTGATGTGCTTGTCGGGAGAGGTGAGCTCCACCTCCTTCTACTCCATCTTGATTGATCTCAACATTAACTGAATGCCTAGCCTATTTCAGTGCCTTGACTACTACATAACACACCTGCTAGAGAATCGGAAGAATTCATTTTTAGTACTGGAAATCAGCTCTTAAAGACCAAGGCAATGACAGCCAGTATAGTGAAAAATCAAAACCTAGCTAACTGGCCTGCCTGGTTCTAGCCACTACAAAATACCAGCAACCACAGGGAAAGTACTAAATATTAAATTCTTGATAGGCTTTCTAGAATAGAAGAATATTTTTCACAACTGATATCTAGCACAGTAATTTTCACAAAGAGAATGCTCAATAAACATTTGTCAAATTAAAAATAAACCAAGGCAGGACTATGAAATGCATAATGTTATGTCACCCATCATTGTAATATTGGAAACATGACTTGGTACTAAATTATTATAATAAATTATATATAGACATTGTTCACAGAATAACCAAAGGGGTACTATGTCATTAAGAATCAGGGATTCAGGTTTCCTGGGCTTGGAACGGAGACTAGGTTTGTGGCTGGGGGGCTTGAGCTGGTGCAGTTCCTGGGCGATGGCAATTTCTGAGTGCACGCCAGTGCCCGGTAGGGGACTGGGCAACCCCGGTCTGTGGCTGGCTTCTTGGGGGGCGTGAGCTGGTGCAGTTCCTGGGCGATGGCAATTTCTGAGTGCACGCCAGTGCCCGGTAGGGGACTGGGCAGCCCCGGTCTGTGGCTGGCTTCTTGGGGGGCGGTCGTGGTGTCTCAGCTGAGTTCATCTGCGGGGGGGCGGGGGGAGCATCAGGTGGTGGTGAGATGCAGACCATTTAATTTCGCAGAGCAGAAAGCTAATGCCCATTCGGTAGTAGAATGTGATCGTGTGTGGAAGGAAGTTAGTGTTCAAACTGGAGGACCGGAGGACAAAAGCTCAAGGAAAACATACACTTTTGATATGGTTTTTGGAGCAAATACTAAATAAATTGACGTTTCCTGAAGTAGTGTTTGTCCAATTCTGGATGAATTTATTATGGGCAATAATTGCACTATTTTTGCATGTGGCCAAACCGGCCCTGGAAAAACCTTTACAATGGAAGGTGAAAGTTCCCCTAATGAAGAGTATACCTGGGAACAGGATCCTTTGGCTGGTATAATCCCACGTACTCTTCATCAGATTTTTGAGAAACTTACTGATAATGGTACTGAATTTTCAGCACAAGTGTCGCTATTGGAAATCTATAATGAAGAGCTCTTTGATCTCCTTAATCCGTCTTCTAATGCTTCTGACAGACTGCAGATGTTTGATGATCCCCGTAACAAGAGGGCAGTGATAATCAAAGGTTTAGAAGAAATTACAGTACACAACAAGGATCAAGCCTATCAAACTTTGGAGAAGGGGGTAGCAAAAAGGACAGCCGCAGCAACTTTGATGAATGCCTACTCTAGTCGATCCCACTCAGTTTTCTCTGTTAAAATACATATGAAAGAAACTACAGTTGATGGAGAGGCACTTGTTAAAACTGGAAAGTTGAACTTGGTTGATCTTGCAGGCAGTAGGAACATTGGCCGTTCTGGAGCAGTTGGCAAGAGAGCTCGGGAAGCTGGAAATATCAGTCACCCCTGTTGACTCTGGGAAGGCCATTACTGCTCTTGTGGAAAGAACACCTCATGCTCCTTATTGAGAATCTAAACTGACTAGAATCCTCCAGGACTCTCTTGGAGGATGTACACGAACATCTATCATTGCAAGAGTTTCTCCTGCATCTCTCAACCTGGAGGAAACTCGGAGTCCACTGGAATATGCTCATCGAGCAAAGAACATACTCAATAAGCCTGAGGGTAACCAGAAACTCACCAAGAAAGTTCTGATTAAGGAATACACAGAAGAGATACAGCGTCTGAAACAGGATCTTGCTGCAACTCATGAAAAAAAAAAATGGAGTGTACATTTCTGAAGAAAATTTTAGAGCTATGAGTGGAAAACTAACTGTTCAAGAGGAAGAAATTATAGAATTGGTTGACAAAATTGCTGCTGTTGAGGAAGAGCTAAATAGGGTTACAGAATTGTTTATGGATAGTAAAAATGAACTTCTCCAGCGCAAATCTGACCTGCAAAGTAAGACACAGGAACTTGAAACCACTCAAAGACATTTGCAGGAAATGAAATTACAGCTTGTTGAAGAAGAATGTATCACCTCGGCGGCGGCTTTGGAAACTACTGAGGAGAGACATCATGATGCTGCCAACAGGCTGCTTAACACAGTGGAAGAAGCTACAAAAGATGTATTTGGTCTCCATTCTAAACTGGATTGTAAGAAGGCAGTTGATCAGCATAATGCAGACGACGTTTTTGGCAAAAACGAATAGTCTGTTTAATAATATGGAAGAATTAATTAAGGATGGCAACATGAAACAAAAGGCCACGCTAGGAGTTCACGAGACCTCGTTCGGTACCCTGCTGACGCCCAGTGCCTCTGCATTAGACACTATTACTGCAGCGGCACTTGGATCTCTCACATCGATTCCGGAAAACGTGTCTACACTTGTTTCTCAGATGTCTAACATGATATTGAAAGAACAGTCGTTAGCAGCAAAAAGTAAAACTGTACTTCAGGAAGTGATTAACACAGGAAGCTATGAAACAGGAAGGTCTGGTTCCTTCAGAAAACTGCAAACAAAATCCCTCTCCTCGGACTGCACAGGAAGGAGCCCGGCAGCAAAGCCCAGGGCTCAGAACCCTGCAAGCTCCCCCTACCTGAGTCTTGCCACGACCTGGATGTTCTTCCCCTTTTCGTCAGATGGCTGGATGGCATCACCGACTTGATGGACATGAGTTTGAGTGAACTCCGGGAACTGGTGATGGACAGGGAGGCCTGGCGTGCTGCGATTCATGGGGTCGCAAAGAGTCGGACATGACTGAGCGACTGAACTGAACTGAAGATAGTGCTGTGGAAGCACAGAAAAGAGAGGTCCAAAGCAAGCCCCTTTCTCGGAGGAAGCACCCAGAATTGTCTTGAAGAATAATTAGGGAATGTTAAGGCTACCACAGGTACTAAATCGTGATGAAAAAGACAATGAATGTTACTTTAGGACTATGAATTTATCCTTTGAGTGATGAGAACTCGTCCTCGCCAAATGATTCCAAACAAGAAAGCAAGGGCAGATCTGCGTTTTCCGACCACGGTCCTGCAGTAGCTGTTGCAGGCTCAATCTACGTGGCTCAGCATCCCGCAGGCTTCTCAAGGAGGTTGTGCAAACACCCAAGACCATCAGCCTACAACTCCCTGCAGGCGACGCCACCCGGCTCTTCTCATGCTCAGTGATTGCCTGCTTCCATAGGAGTAGTACTCTGGGCGTTTTGGCAGTGTTTACGGTTACTCAAGCTGATTAGATGTGGGTCGCAGACCCAGGGAATAAAGAATCATGGGCCTGTGCTTAAAAAAAAAAAAAGAATCAGAGATTCAAATCAAAAGACTGAGGTGTTAAGTGTGAAAATTTGCCATTATCAATGCTGTGGCATCAAGTCACAGGAAGCCTCTGGTCTAATACCTGTCGTCTCTCAGCCATCCATGCCCTCAAGTGTACAGTGAATAGAACAGCAATAGCTATGCATAACATACCCTTATTGTGACAATCAGATGCGATCATGCATGTCAAATGACTCTGTAATCTAAAAAGAGCTACCCAAAGATTAATAAACTGTTTTCTGATTGACTGCCTGACTGCAGAGATATCTGCCTTTTCTCTCTTTCCTTTATTCTATACATTCTGATCTATCAGCACACCCTCTAAATCCTCCAAGCATATTCCCCAACCCCTCACTAAGTTTCCTCACCATCATTGCTTCTTATCAGCAGACCCAGCAGTTGCCCTGCAAACTTCTGGAGGCACCTTCCACTGCTCTCCACGCTTTTAATCTTAATCTTTCCACATTCTCTAATCCAATGGTCCCCAACCTTTTCGGCACCAGGCACCGGTCTCACGGAAGACAATTTTTCCACCAACGAAGGGGCAGGGATGGTTCAGGTGGTAATGCAGGCAATGGGGAGGGGGAGATGAAGCTTAGCTATCTCACCCACCACTCACCTCTTGCAGTGAGGCCCAGTTTCCTAAGAGGCCACAGACTGGTCTGCAGACCAGAAGTTGGTGACCCCTGCTCGAATCCACAAAAAAGTCAAATCAATCTTTTAAATATTACATAGAATTGCATTGTTCACCTGATCCAATGGCCTCCTTTCTTACTAGGAAAGAGTATCAACTATGGGGTTGGCCAATAAGTTTGCCTGGGTTTTCCCATAAGATGGGAAGATAAAAACCCAAACCTTTTGGTCAATCCAATACTACCAAGGGCTGGTAGGCCCTTCACCTCCCCTAACTAGTGGCCCCATTCATGGTACCAGAGCTGCAGTGCCTATTGGTCCTTCCTTCAAGAGACTGGAAGCACATTCCTAATGAGGGGCCCTTGCATTGCCTGGTCCCTCTTTCCAGAATGGTCAGGAACTTACTACTTCTCCCTTTCTCACTTCAATCAGCTCAAACGTCCCTGTCTCAGAATGCCCTTCCCTCCATATTCTTTGCAAAAGGGAGAATCCTTACCTCAGCACTCTCCACCTTGTCACTCTGCTCTTCTTCAGAGCCCTTATTGTTTCTGAAATTATTAACATGTTTACTTATCCCCTGGGATTTAAATAGCATGGGAGCAAAAAGACTCTGTCTGTTCCTGCTAACAACTGCATCTGAGTTATTTACATGGATTAGGGGATCAATTGAAATGGGCTTAATGGATAGTGAAAAGACTGTTCAATTTCCTTTAGTTGATGTGTTCCGCAGAAAACAGAAGTGTGCCCATAAATAACTTCAATGCTACTAGTAAAACCTGAATGTTTGAATGGCCTGGAAAGGCTTTATCTCACCTTGGAATTCGAAGTGGACTCCAAGAAGCAAAGTCTGTTGCCAAATCCTTCTGCCGCCAAACACAGTTTCTGTTGTTCTTTGTGGATGGTTGCGGTACACTGTAGGACCACTTCATCATCCTGCAAAAGGGAGAAAGAGAGGAAAACAGTGAAATTTAGCATGACTCAGCCTAAATCAGATCTCGAAGACTGTTGTTTTAGTGCATTTTAAAAATCAGAGCAAAATGAATCTAAGAACTGTCCTTCCCAAATCCACACAATCAAGTCCTAGAGCATTTTTATTTACCAAAAAAAGATAACCGGGTGGCAGGAGTTGGAAAAAGTTACTACCATTGAAGAGAATTAACAGCTTTCTGCAATCGACAGAGGCAATCTGAATAGAAAATGGTAAAATACAGGATTTCTATGCCAGAGTTCTTACGCACTGCTTTAAATCATCAAAATTATCAAGAAATGGTCTGACATATTCCTTGGACATCAAGTATCATCAAAAACAGAACAGAGCCTACTAGCAGGCTCACATTGTTCCAAAACTGACTCAGGAAAACAGGTCAATAACAGAGCTTCTAGGTTCAAATCAACCCAAAAAAATCATCTTAGTTCATCTGTGGCAACTTGATCATCTGCGAAATAATCCTGGATTGCTTAAAAATGTACAGAGAGGTGATTTGTTAGTTCAGTCCTCTGAGATCCAACACTTGGTTTCCAATCAATTAAGCTCACAGAATCAGAGGGAAAACTGTACAAGGGAAGGATGATCCACAGGATGACTCAGTACAGGCAGTATGAGCACAGCAAGAAGCATGGGCTTTAGAATTTGCAATAGCTGGGTTCCTATTCCAGTTCTGCCATCAACAAAGCGAGGAGAGAAGTGAGATAAACTTACGCAGTGACTGACATACAAAAGGCCCTACATCAACGAGAAATGGGAGATGGCATTATCATTTTTAAACAAAATATCTCAATTTAACAGGTTCTAACTGATAAATACCTAAAAAGTCTAACCATTTATACGTTGATATTTCAATCTCAAAGAAACAGTATACCTAACAGGGAAGTAAAAACAAACAAAGATACTCATCAACCCTTTTAATTAGAATCAAGGTGAAAAGGGAATATGAGTACACGCTTGAAGACCCATGGTAGAATGGCAGAGAAGAGGTAATGTGACAAATATCTAAAAGCAGAAAACAAGCACTTTTGGTTAACCTCAGGAAAATGCTATATCCATTGGGAAAGTACAGCTCTAATTTAAAAACCTTTATCAATGCCATGTACTTGCTTTATTTCCTGCATGGTAGCAGCAGTACCTAATAGCTGGCTTATAGCATCGGTCATAGCCAAGTCCAATCTCTTAATAATTACCTTCCAACTATCCCCCCAGTGCTCATTAATTTCCAGTGAGCATTCAATTGTTGCATTTCAAAAGTCAATTGCTTTAAAAAAAAAAGCCTTGTTTTCATATAATGAGTACATCTGAAGATTACTTCATGTTCAGCATAGCTGTAATAAAAAATAATGAAGTATCTTTGTTGCTTATATAATCTGCAAGATCAAAGATACATTGTGTTTGCCAAATAGATGGTGTTAATAACAAAGTGCTAAATTGTGCTGATGCATTCAATGCCTTCCCAAATCCCCAATGTCTTTGCTATCATGTCTTACTGCCTCTGTGGAGTGAACTCCAACGTGGAAACTACACTCTTGGGTAAGACAGACTTCTTTGGATACTAGAGGTGATCTAAATACCAGTTAGGGGTCTTCCCTGGTGGTCCAATGGTTAAGTATCCACCTTCCAATGCAGGGGATACAGGTTTGATCCCTGGTGGGAGAACTAAGATCCCACATGTCACAGGCAACTAAGCCTCTGTGCTACAATTCAAGAAGCCCAGGCGCTGCAAGAAGAAAAGCCTGTGAGCCTCAACAAAGAGCCCACGGAGTCAGAAATCTTTAATAACTACCCCTTAGTAAGTAATTACTGCAGTGGACTAACTAAAGACATTTTAGGAATGAGAGTAAGAAAATACAACAAGGTACAGGGCAGGTAAGAATGAACAGTGCTACCCAGTAAGCTCCAAAAGAAGAGAAGGCACATCACATTTACCAAAAATACAGCGTATACCAGTCCTGGCATTAATTTAATCCTCCCAATATTCTAGCAATATACTGATCATTCATACAAACAGTTGAGGAAAACGAGGCTCAAAGTAACCTGTCACTCACAAAGGGCTGATCATACTTATTTCCAAGAATTGGTGATGAAACCTAATTTATCTGAAAGTCCTCGGCCGCACATTAGTTCTGAAGGCTCAGGTGACTTTTACTACTGCTGGTATCTAAAGACGTACTTCTCTATCTTTACCATGCCTCCTCTCACTCATGGGTCTTGGGTAGATTCTGCACTTCTAACAAGTGCTGAAGTGTGAGGGAGATTCAGAATGGATCCCAGAAAGGACACTGATCCCAGAAAAGATGTGATAAGCCTTTTATAGGAGTTTAGAGGCAATCAGTAACAGTAGAATGTTAAAATACATCTTGGATTTTGGACAGAACTAGAAATGAGCACATGTAGAGATGCTCATTAGTATGTGGTACAAACCAGCTTATATAAGGGAAAGGAGCAAAGTACTGAACTACTCCATCAAACCAGTAAAACCAGCTCACCTTGCAGTTTCCTTCCGATTTAGTACCTCAACATTGTGTGATGAAGTGCCTAGTCATGAAATAACATTGAATTCAGGGAGCTCCACCACCCCACCAACAAAACAGTCTGTGACTCCAACTTTCAACCACAATCCCACCCTGATGGATAGAACCCACCTTGACACACAGAATAAGATTTTCTCCAGTTTATCTGGGAGCTGTTTCTATTTTAATCCCTGTAAGCAAAGGGTTCCTTTTTGACAAAAAGTAAAATATACTGAGCATTGATGGACCAAAGACCAATTCACAAACACCTTCAAAGTCCCTTTAATTAACCCATCATTCATCTCAATGCATGGTTTTTCTCTAGAACCACTGAGGTTTGACAGCCTACTGACTATGCATTTGAAAAGTTTTGACAAGTAGCTATATTTTTAATTATTAAAACCAATGTACAATAAATAAACCTGGCTGTGGTTGACACATACATATGTGCATATGATATTGGTACACAAACTCACACACAAAATCTATCCAAAAAGAAAGATTAAACAGTGCCTGATACTGATCGGATTCAGACAGTTAACACTGCTCAGGTAACAGACAATAAGGGTAAATATGACTTTGGGGGTCATAAAGCATCTTCTAAATCAGTCTTTGCTACCCAGGCCTTGGGGCCCAGACTGCTAACTTAACTATCATTTCTTGTGTTCTTATTTTGGTTGCATGTGCCACTGGTGTGCCTCAACCTGTAAAAACTAAAATCGCCCTTCAATACTCACCACCTTTTGGTATACTTTGTTTTTTGAGTTCCTAGCACCTAGGGCAACAGATTTTGATTCAATTCACAAGAAATCACATTTTAGGAAAAAATTCTACAAAATGAATTGTTCTTCTGTTTTATTATTTCACTTTTTAAAATTTCAAAGTCTGTTAACTCCTCAACCATGAATGACTAGCCTTAGAAGATACTAATATCTTGCTGTTTCCAGAAATACTTGAACCTACACCAATCCCAAAACAAACATGAAGAAACAAAATTACTGCTCTTGTTTTATAAGATTCTGAATAATGAATTGTGAATAAAGAAATCTTTTAGAAGAAACTTCATGAACAATTAGATAAATAGCAGGGCTTAAGTAAGAGAGACATCCAGCATATAGTCACCAAGTCCTATGACATCTGCACCATCGATATCTTTCGACTCCATTACTCTCTCACCACCTTAGCTACAATCAGATCTTACTTAGACATCTTCAAAATCTTCAGAACAGCTTTCCACACTGCAAACTCCCTTACAATAGTGCTTCACCTTGAAGTCTCATCATCAGCCCAACCATACTGTTTCCTGGCTTACAACCATTTACTGGCTTCTCACTGGTCTAAGGAAAAAGACCAAAACCAACCTCTAGCCTAAAAGGCTTTGCACTGCATGGTCTATGCAAGCCCAACATTTCTTCCTACCGACCTACCTTCATTCCTATGCTCCTACATGATCCTTGTCATTAAACCCATTCTTGACCCTCTAGCTAAGACAATCATCTTTCAAATATCAATTCAAACATCTCTTCCAGAGGGTAGCCTTCCCTTCCTTCTGTTTCCTTGATTGTTACTATGCATTCATTTCTGTAAATATGAGAGTATACAGTGTCTAACACTGTGCCTGGCAAATATATACAATAAGTGATTATTTATCATAATCCACTTTACGATTATTCAGAAACATGAACTGCAATGCTGACAACTGGAGTTGCTTTCTAAAACTGCCAAGGTAAGAGACTATTTAATTTCCCAAATTAAGGTGAGCATTATACGATCCCATTAAATGATTTCATAGTTACATGTGTGAGGAAATAGGGCATCATTGGGGAGAATCACTGATCCTATCACATTCATGAGAAATTTTAAGGTATCACAAGTATACATTGGATCACTGAAAAAAAGCAACTGAGTCCTTCATTTCCCCCCTATTTCCACATAAACACCATAAAAATTAGACTACAACTCTTTCCATATACAATCTAAGCTATCTAAGCATATTGTACTCTTGAAAAGTCAAAAAATGCTCTTACTAACTCTGGTCATTAAAAAGTCCCTCATCACACCAAGTACTTCCCTTAGGCTCTGATTAGGCTTATCTTTCAAAATGTCTATCCAGGTTTAAACCTTCCATAACTGATCCTCTCCTTTAGTTACATCCTGATAATTTTGCCACAGTTAGCTCTAACTCAAAAAGTTCACCATCGGTATTGTATCCAATGCTATCTGTCAAGCAGGTCAGATTAAACGCCATGAAAACCAGGTATCCAATGAAAATAAACAGCTTAGCTAAAACCTGAGGGAAACATAACATCATTCAATTTATACCACTGCACATAGTAAATACTTCATAAATATATGTTGGATTGAATTCCTTATGTTAAATGCTCCTGTATTTTTCCTGTGATCTTTCTTACAGCTCTTAAGCGTAGAGATCAATTATTTACAGGGGGAAGCCTGCACTACAATACTGCATTCCAGGCAATTTTACAATGAGTAAATAAGACATGGTTTCTACAACAAATGCTGCCAAGTCTGCTGGAATGGTACAAGATGGAAAATAATTATCAAATACCACCACCAACAGCTTCTTTCAAACATTCATAACTGAAATATTTTCTGACGACATAATGTATGCTAGGAAATGTTCTAAGCCCTTGAGAAAATTTAGTGAAATAAATCAAAGAACTCTGAACTTATTAGGCTTACCTCCTGACAGGGAAGAGAGACAATAAACAAAAAGACAATAAGTTCACAAATTATGTTAAAGGTGAAAAGTCTGTGGGAAAAAATGGAACAGGATAAGGGGATCGCACAGAGTCGGACACGACTGAAGCGACTTAGCAGCAGCAGCTGCAGCAAGGGGATCGTAGTGACGTTGCAGTCAGGGTGATTAAAATTGTGAATAAAGTTATTAGGCTTCACTTGGGCAAAGACTTGAAGCAGGGAAGAGGAATCAGTCAGATGAGTACTTGCAGGAGGGGCATTCCAGGCAGCAGGAAGGCCTGTGAAAGTCTCTCGGGCAGAAGTGTACCTGGCGCGTCCAAAAAACAGGGTGATGTCACTGCAGATGGATTGGAGTAAGCCAGCAGGAGGATGGTGGGAGATGAGGGTCCAGATCAATACAAACCCTGAGCCCAGAGTAAAGCCTCTGGCTTTTTCTGAGGGACTGGGGAGCCTGTGCCATGTACTAAATGCAACCTACAGGGAGGCAAGGAAGAAGCAAGGTGACCTCACAGAACACTGCAACCATTCAGCAGACATGAAGGCAACTCAGACCACAGTGGGAACAGTGGAGGCAGAGACAAATGATCAAATCCTGGATATGCTTTGCACTGATCTAGGGCGTATTATGTTCCAGAAGCTGTGATAAGCAGTCACAAGTTCATTTATTTTGTTCCATCATCATGTCTACATCGTCTAGCCTACTGCCAAATAAAATGTTAACCATACTATTTTGTTTTCTTACAGCAAATATGTCGATAGCAGAACAAATGAGCTAAAAGAATCCAAAGAAAACCAGTCCATATCTGTGGTCTCACTGAGTCTACATTTATTCATTTTAAAAATGCAGGCAGTCCTCAGTTTGCACATAAGTACAGGACTCTAAAAATGACCATGCAAAGCAATATCTGGGAGAATTACTTATGAATTGTTCCTTGATCTTTAAAAGTTTTCATTCAAACATTAAAACTCTCCCTAGTGTCAGTTATGAAAGTACAGAAAATAAAATAGTAAAACTAATACTGGTTTCAGTTCAGTCGCTCAGTCGTGCCCGACTCTTTGTGACCCCATGAATTGCAGCACGCCAGGCCTCCCTGTCCATCACCATCTCCTGGAGTTCACTCAGACTCACGTCCACCGAGTCGGTGATGCCATCCAGCCATCTCATCCTCTGTCGTCCCCTTCTCCTCCTGCCCCCAATCCCTCCCAGCATCGGGGTCTTTTCCAATGAGTCAACTCTTCGCATGAGGTGGCCAAAGTACTGGAGCTTCAGCTTTAGCATCATTCCTTCCAAAGAAATCCCAGGGCTGATCTCCTTCAGAATGGACTGGTTGGATCTCCTTGCAGTCCAAGGGACTCTCAAGAGTCTTCTCCAACACCACACTTCAAAAGCATCAATTCTTCAGTGCTCAGCTTTCTTCACAGTCCAACTCTCACATCCATACATGACCACAGGAAAAATCATAGCCTTGACTAGACGGACCTTTGTTGGCAAAGTAATGTCTCTGCTTTTCAATATGCTCTCTAGGTTGGTCATAACTTTCCTTCCAAGGAGTAAGAGTCTTTTAATTTCATGGCTGCAGTCACCATCTGCAGTGATTTTGGAGCCCAGAAAAATAAAGTCTGACACTCTTTCCACTGTTTCTTCATCTATTTCCCATGAAGTGATGGGACCAGATGCCATGATCTTCGTTTTCTGAATGTTGAGCTTCAAGCCAACTTTTTCACTCTCCTCTTTCCCTTTCATCAAGAGGCTTTTTAGTTCCTCTTCACTTTCTGCCACAAGGGTGGTGTCATCTGCATAATACTGGTTTAGCATGCTGTAGTTGACCACATTAGAAACATGGAGAATGGAAAGTGTTTTATTTCTTCAGAAAAACACGTATCAAGAGTAGTCTGAACAGTGCTTGCTTTATCCTTCTCATGCTAACTTTCCCTCGGGAACGTACGTTTATTCAAATGTCATGGCCAATGGTCACGATCCCACATCTTCCAGCGTTTTCAGCGTGTAAAGCATCACAGGGCTCTCTAATGCGAACGCCTTGTCACTGCCACCTCCTCGGGGACATCTTCAACCTTTCGCCACATCTGCTTCCCTCCCTGTGTCAGTGAGCGCACCTTCACTCCCTTCTCTGGCTGGATGGCTGTATTTTCTCAAGCAGCTACAGCGGCCACACTCCTGCATCCAGAGGTTGCCTCTGCAGCTCTATGTTCAATCAGAATTTCATTTTCGCCACCTTTTGTTTCGCTACCAGACCTTCATCTTTGTTAGGCAATCCCCATGCATCCATTTGTGTAAAATGTCCTGTGCCGTGATCACAGGCAGACAAGGAGGGAATTCAACAACACGCTTGCTGTCTGTGTGTGAAACAAAGAACAGACGGGCAGTGACCGATCACCACAGCCTCTGAGAGAAGTGCTGTGACTGGCCGTGGATCACAATAGGCAACTGGTATCTAGCAGGAACTCACAAACTCAAGAGCCAGCAGTGGAGTCTGTACTTCATGCAATGACTCATACTGAATAAATCATGGTAAATGAATGAGCCATTAAGTTGGGGTATCTGTGCTATTTACTTCAATGATGTTAA
The DNA here is from genome assembly GCF_042477335.2 of Ovis canadensis. Lineage (NCBI taxonomy): Eukaryota > Metazoa > Chordata > Mammalia > Artiodactyla > Bovidae > Ovis > Ovis canadensis. The sequence continues at coordinate 27,637,061 of NC_091269.1, read as the reverse complement.
TGGCAAGTTGTACACATCACAACCATGCCAGCTGCAGGCCACCTATGTTTATTGAGAACCTGCTAAAGACAAAGCAATTGGAACGTAATATATTTTGAATGTAGAAGTTGGAAAAAAACTGCTGACAACTTATATGAAAGAAAAAAAACAGAAAGCTTTGTTTAATAAATTGTGCAATTGTGCAACTGGAAAAAATACAACTGTCACACTGGAGAGAAACCCTGTAAATGGAGTAAGTTTGAAAGAGCCTTTAGAAACAGCTTTAACTTTTATAGACACTGAAAAACTCACAAAAGATACTCTATGAATGTGTTCCCTGTGGAAGAGCTTTCAGTTACCACACATCCTATTAAGTACATGAGCAAATTCACACTGGTGAAAAAAATATAAGAATGTCATTTCTCTGGAAAAGTCTTTAATACATATTCTGTCCTTAAATAACATCAGATCCTTCACACTAGAGAGAAACCCTATAAATGCAATGAATATGAAAGAGCCTGCAGGCAGAGCACACACCTTTATAGAAATCAGATAATCCACACAGAGGAGTGAATTGCATTAATATAACAATTATGAGAGAAGTGTTGGCCAAAGCACCAACCTTTGTGCACAACTTACGTAAATGAGCATACCTTGAATGCAAGTAAAAATGCAGGCTACAAAAAAATACACCTTAACTACTGTATGTCAAAATGTGTAAGTATATGACAAGAATGAATGGAAATACAGATAAATAAGTAATTTCTTAATTAAAATTACACATGAAAAATCAACCCCAATGTTCAAAGATTATAAATAGTGAAAGGCAAATTTTAAGACTTTTAGAAGAAAATATGAGCGAATATCGGTATTAGCTTATAATTAGAAAGGATTTTTCAAGCAAGACTCAACACAAAAGACTGATAAATACACCTTCATTAAAATTAAGAACTTCTGTTCAATAAAAGCCACAAAATAAAATGAAAAACCAAAAACTATGGAGATATTTGAAATACATATATAAGATAAATGAATATATAAAGAAAGTATTAAAATCACTGAGGAAAATAAAATAATAGGAAAAAGGCATAAAGAGCGTTTCACAGTAGAAAAAATATAAATGGTGAATTAACACATGAAAAAAGGTTCAGTTCAGTTCAGTCACTCAGTCGTGGCCAGCTCTTTGTGACCCCATGAATCGCAGCACGCCAGGCCTCCCTGTCCATCACCAACTCCCGGAGTTCACTCAGACTCACCTCCATTGAGTCAGTGATGCCATCCAGCCATCTCATCCTCTGTCGTCCCCTTCTCCTCCTGGCCCCAGTCCCTCCCAGCATCAGAGTCTTTTCCAATGAGTCATCTCTTCGCAGGAGGTGGCCAAAGTACTGGAGCTTCAGCTTTAGCATCATTCCTTCCAAAGAAATCCCAGGGCTGATCTTCAGAATGGATTGGTTGGATCTCCTTGCAGTCCAAGGGACTCTCAAGAGTCTTCTCCAGCACCACAGTTCAAAAGCATCAATTCTTCGGCGCTCAGCCTTCTTCACAGTCCAACTCTCACATCCAACCATAGCCCTGACTAGACGAACCTTAGTCAGAAAAGTAATGTCTCTGCTTTTGAATATGCTATCTAGGTTGGTCATAACTTTCATTCCAAGGAGTAAGCGTCTTTTAATTTCATGGCTGCAATCACCATCTGCAGTGATTCTGGAGCCCCCAAAAATAAAGTCTGACACTGTTTCCACTATTTCCCATGAAGTGATGGGACCAGATGCCATGATCTTTGTTTTCTGAATGTTGAGATTCAGGCCAACTTTTTCATTCTCCTCTTTCACCTTCATCAAGAGGCTTTTTAGCTCCTCTTCACTTTCTGCCATCAGGGTGGCATCATCTGCATATCTCAGGTTATTGATATTTCTCCCTGCAATCTTGATTTCAGCTTGTGTTTCTTCCATTCCAGAGTATCTCAGGATGTACTCTGCATATATGTTAAATAAGCAGGGGGACAATATACAGCCTTGACGTACTCCTTTTCCTATTTGGAACCAGTCTGTTGTTCCATGGCCAGTTCTAACTCTTGCTTCCTGACCTGCATACAGATTTCTCAAGAGGCACGTCAGGTGGTCTGGTATTCCCATCTCTTTCAGAATTTTCCACAGTTTATTGTGATCCACACAGTCAAAGGCTTTGGCATAGTCAATAAAGCAGAAATAGATGTTTTTCTGGAACTCTCTTGCTTTTTCCATAATCCAGCGGATGTTGGCAATTTGATCTCTGGTTCCTCTGCCTTTTCTAAAGCAGCTTGAACATCTGCAAGTTTACAGTTCATGTATTGCTGAAGCCTGGCTTGGAGAATTTTGAGCATTACTTTACTAGCATGTGAGATGAGTGCAATTGTGCAGTAGTTTAAGCATTCTTTGGCATTGCCTTTCTTTGGGATTGGAATAAAAACTGACCTTTTCCAGTCCTGTGACTGGAAAAGAGGTTACAAGTGACTAGAGTATTAGTAGTTCAAGAAATATAGGTACTAGCAATTGAAGAAATAGAGAATAAAAGCAAAATAAAATCTATTTTCTACTCTATTCTACTCTACAGAGCGGAATAAAAAAAAGTCTGACAGTACTAAGTGTTGACAAAAACATGGAAAAATAGGAACTTTTGTGCCCTCCTAATAGGAAAGTAAATTATTTATATAAAAAAAAAAAAACCTTTAGAAAACAACTTGACATAGAAGTTGAAAATGGGAATACCCTTTAACCTGGAAGTTCCATTCCTAGATAAATTCACTATAAGAAAATTTTATTTATATGAGAAAGCTTGTATGAGAATGTTAATTATGGCACCAAAATCATGAATAATAAAATGGTGCTAACTATTAAATTCAGCAAAAGAAGCAAGAAGAGTAAGTCAGCAATAAGATGGATACATCTGCAAGGAATAAGCTGAGGTAAGCATTTCAGAACTGAGGCCACAGTCAATGTGCACTGGAAGAGCTCTCTTTTGTGGTGCCTAACACAAGATGCGGTGTTGGAGAAGACTCTTGAGAGTCCCTTGGACTGCAAGGAGATCCAACCAGTCCATTCTAAAGGAGATCAGTCCTGGGTGTTCATTGGAAGGACTGATCTAAAGCTGAAACTCCAATACTTTGGCTACCTCATGCAAAGAGCTGACTCATTGAAAAAGACTCTGATGCTGGGAGGGATTGGGGGCAGGAGGAGAAGGGGACGACAGAGGATGAAATGGCTGGACGGTATCACCAACTGGATGGACGTTAGTGTGAGTGAACTCCAGGACTTGGTGATGGACAGGGAGGCCTGGCATGCTGTGATTCATGGGGTCGCAAAGAGTCGGACACAACTGAGCGACTGAACTGAACTGAACACAAGATGCAGGGGCACACACCGTGACCAAGGATCAAAGCAGAGCTGGACACTCATAGAAGCGGTCACAAGTCTTCGAAAAAGATAGGAACCATGACATCAAATGCTACTGAAGGATGCCAGATTCCACAAGTTACTAGTTCAAAACTTCCAGACAAAAGAGATGCTTTGCAATAAAACTAAAGGCATTGAAGACAAAAGGAAAGATGTAATATCCCAGTAACGCACAACAAGAAGGTCCATGAAAGACTCCTGAAACATAGAAGGGACCCATGAACTGACACTAGAGAAGCTTCAGGAAAAAATCTATTTTTAGCAATATTCTTATTTACGATGATATGATCCCATCTGAACTACAATGTGACTGTCCAGTCTGCAGTTCCTCACTAGCAAATGAACCGAATATCCTTCAAGGTCCCTTCCAGCCTTCATATTCAATGGTTTTTGGAAAAAGACAAAAGGATAAAAGGGAATCTCTCTCCCATACAAATTAAAAGAGAGAAATTAAATGTACCTTTCACACTTTTACTGTACATGCCTGTCTCGTGAGCCACCACCATTTTCTGGTGAGAGAAAACTAGAGGCTATATCATTAGTATCCGTATGTGTTTGAGTTGTGTAGGTGTTTTTTTAATGTAAGACCATAGTAATATCTTTTTTTATCTCATGAAAAAAATACAGTTACAGAAGTAATCTATTGCTCTGTGCTGATGACTATTAAGCAAAAGCATATATACAAAATGTCACATAAGAGTTTACAGCCTGTGATGACAGCATTAGCCATGTGTCCGGGTAATGTCAGCTGGACATTGTCTTGAAAGGAGTCAGAGATAAACATACAAATATCAGAGACGATCAAGACATCAGACCTCTCAATTTCCAACAGTCACAAGAGGCATCTATCCAAACAGCAGGTAGAAGGTAGAATGCTTCCTCTGAGCAAATAAACATTTCATCAATGCCTTTCTATTCTCAGTTTAGTAGAAAATATCACTTCCATCAGAAAGGAACTTTACCTCTTTCACCTGTAATACCCTAAATTAAGAACTGCATCAGGGTAGGATAAATTTATGTCACCAATAATCTCTACGTAGACCTTTTGGTATTCTCTAATAGTTTCACTGTTACCAACCACCTAAGCCAAAGTCAGACTCTGCTGGTCTTGCCACAGGCCAGTAGCAGTCTTATTACTGACAAGAGTCTTTAGCTTCCTGCCAACTGAGACTTAACAAAAATAAAAGCTGGAAAAAATTCTAAAGAGGTCTTAAATGCCTATCTTGAATGTCATAGAAACGAATAAAAACATAAAACATGATGTAGATAAGCCTTTTTTTCTTATGACGAGCCCCAAATAATGATCATATTTTAATAGGTCTATATTCTGCTTGAATTTAATATGCACAAAATGTGAATTTTTCCTCAAAATTTTGCTATTTTCCATTGTTCCTTATCTCCATAAGTAGCACTGCCAATCAAAGTAATTAAAATCAGACAACTTTGGAAGTCAGAAAAAGAAAGACAAATATATATCACATATATGGAAGGTAAAACAGGACACAAATGAACACGTCTATGAAACAGAAACAGACTCAGACTCAGAACAGATTTGTGGTTGCCAAGGGGGACAGGGTAGGGGGATGGATTGGGAGTTCAGGATTAGCAGGTGCAAACTACTGTATACAGAATGGATAAAAACAAGGTCCTACTGTATGCCAGAGAGGACTATATTCAATATCCTGTGATAACCCATAAATATGGAAAAGAGTGTTTATGTGAGTCACTTTGCTTTACAACATTGCCATTAAATTAAACTTCAATCAAAAATATTAATAAACTAAAAAGAAATCAGACAGTTATACCCTATCTTTTATCATTTCCTTCTACTCACTGGCCATGTTCCTTTCACGTGGCCCACCATCACACCAGGCCCCATGTAACTGACCTTTCTCATGGTTCATTAGACCCTGCACAACCTATTTTCTCCCATCTCTACAGTATCTCACAACTTCCCCCACTTTCTTTGCCACAATCCAGATATATATATATTACCTTCTGGTTTCTCCAATGCAGAAAGCTATTTTATATCTTAAATTTTTTGCTTGTTTTTCCCTTTACCAGAAATATTCTTCCTCAGGACCTTGGCAAAGCCTGCTCTTTCCCATCCTAGATGTCTTCACTTACAGTCCTCTCCTCTCCTTATCACCCTGCCCAGCCTCTTTCTCGTTCCTATATAACATGAATCACACTCTGTAACTTCTTTATTTAACTGTCTTCTGGCCCACTGTCTTCCATATATTCCATGAAGAAAGGGACTCTGTCTACCTTGTTCATACCGCATCCCTAGAACCCAAGGCATAGAAGATATTCATAAAGGACATCTGAAGAGTAAAAGAATAAATGTATTACTCCTAGGTCTTTCAAAGAAAAGGGAGTTGCCATTTATTATATGCTAGGACTACCTCCTCTCTAGGGGCAGCTAACAGCTATTAAGCACCTCTGTTCTAAGAACAATGCATTTTCTCAATGACACATTAAGGGAAGGTCCATGTCAGTTCTGTTCATTAACTTCTTTCCAACACAGAGCACAGCATCTGGCACAATACAGTCACAATACAATACATAAATATATGAAGAGATATATGAGTTGAGTATTGATTAACTTAAAGAGATGGGAATACCAGACCATCAGACCTGCCTCTTGAGAAATCTGTATGCAGGCCAGGAAGCAACAGTTAGAACTGGACATGGAATTACAGACTGGTTGCAAATAGGGAAAGGAGTACATCAAGGCTGTATATTGTCACCCTGCTTATTTAACATATATGCAGAGTACATCAGGAGAAATGCTGGACTGGAAGAAGCACAAGCTGGAATCAAGATTAGGGGAGAAATATTAATAACCTCAGATATGCAGATGACACCACCCTTATGGGGGAAAACGAAGAAGAACTAAAGAGCCTTTTGATGAAGTAACAGAAGAGAGTGAAAAAGTTGGCTTAACATTCAACACTCAGAAAACTAAGATCATGGCATCTGGTCCCAGCACTTCCTGGGAAATAGATGGGGAAACAGTGGAAACAGTGACAGACTTTATTTTCTTGGGCTTCAAAATCATTGCAGATGGTGACTACAGCCATGAAATTAAAAGACGCTTGCTCCTTGGAAGGAAAGTTATGACTAACCTAGACAGCATATTAAAAGGCAGAGACATTACTTTGCCAACAAAGGTCTATCTTAGTCAAAGCTATGGTTTTTCCAGTGGTCATGTATGGTTGTGAGAGTTGGACTGTGAAAAAAGCTGAGCACTGAAGAACTGATGCTTTTGAACTGTAGTGTTGAAGAAGACTCTTGAGAGTCCCTTGGAATGCAAGGAGATCCAACCAGTTCATCTTAAAGGAAATCAGTCCTGGGTGTTCACTGGAAGGATTAATACTGAAGATGAAACTCCAATACTTTGGCCACCTGATGCAAAGAACAGACTCATTTGAAAAGACCCTGATGCTGGGAAAGACTGATGGTGGGAGGAAAAGGGGACGACAGAGGATGAGATGGCTGGATGGCATCACCGACTCGATGGACATGAGTTTGAGTGAACTCCGGGAGTTGCTGATGGACAGGGAGGCCTGGCATGCTGCAGTCCATGTGGTCACAAAGAGTCGGACATGACTGAGTGACTGAACTGAACTGATTGATATTGTGTTTATTGGTATGAGTAGGTGACATTATTATGGCTACTTTACAGATGAGCAAAACAGGCCTTGTGAGAATAAATCATTTGCCCATGTTTACTAGAAAAGCGGCTGAGCAGAATTCAAACCTGGGTCCACCTGACTCTGTGTTAGACTCCTAACCTTTGTGCTATACATCCTCCTGCAATGATACAAAATGACCGCACTAACTGTCTAGCTAGGAACCTACCCAGAAATTAACCCTAGTATAATTCCCTGGTTCTTTTTTATCAAATGCTTTAACAATGAGGCTATAGGTATAGTGAATATAGTTACTGTATGTATCCAGAGTTAATTGTGTTAAAAACAAAACCAAATTTAAAAAAAAATCACACGAGAAGTTTACATAAAATAACAAGCTAAATTTCTTTGAAAAGAGGAGCAGCCGGCAATGGTGAGATGAGAAATAAGGTTGTCTGTATCATTGGTACATTATTAAAATTTAGACAATAACTAAATTTTAGATTGAGAAAGGGCTATCCAAAGTAGTGCTACTTAATGGGTTTTCAGGTAAGGGGAGAAAAAGGCAATGTAGAAGACAAAGATCAATATACACAAAAGAGGAGGAAGGGACCTTGGTAACTTCCACGTTAGAGATGGAAAAATACCTATTTTCTGGGCTCTTGTAATGTATTAATATCTGCCATATCCTTTGAAACTCATTAAAATACTTGATAAAATGAAGTTGTTGGCTTAGAACTCAGCAGAGCATCTTTCTTTTCAATTACAGCTGCCCCACATTTCCTTGTTATTTTAAAACTTAGGAAAGAGGAGCTGCAGTACATCAAGTTGGCAACGGGTCACGGCCCCAGTGGCAGGCAAAGGAGGTGGCACTGCAGAGGGAGCTTCCAAACTGTAATGAGACCACCCACAGGGGTGGCCGGATTTTTACTACCACCGTGTTCAAGTGATTCTAAACACTGTAGGGGATACAGTTCTATCCACCTGGGTGACTGCTCCTTCCACCACACCCTTTCCTCCACACATAGAGCTCACATAGAGTTGCTGAAGCATCAGGAAATCTACACACACACACACTCACACACACATGCACAGAAGCTGGTCTATTAAACAGCACAACTAGATACTGCACAAATAATTTCGGATGCAGACACAATCCTAGAATCTGATTCCAACTACAGAAGAACAGATGTAGATCAGGACTGATGTACCTGGAAGACCAAGCGAAAAAGCCACTTCAATATCACAATATGATAGACCCCATGTATTCCCTAGTGAAATTTTATTTCAAAATATGAAAAAAAAAACAAAAAACACTGAAACGGCCCTCATGAATATCACCTAAGATACAGAGATGGCAAACTATACTTTTTAATAAGACAGTAAGTAAGAAGAAAAACAGTTTCCCAGAGATCATGACGTAAAAAATAATGTCTTTGTTCCTACATTATAAATCCTTGAAATCAGTTTCTGAAGTATTCTAAATATTTTTGTAAATGGAATTTTAAAATGATAAAGAGTCTAAAATCATTTGGATAGCATATGAGGTCATAAAGGTAGAATCACAAAAACAGAAGCAGTTACAAAAATTAAGCATTTAATTTGACCTTTGTAATACGAATTGACATGCAAATAAAAAAATCATATCTTGAAAGGCTGAACATACTTCAGACACTCTTGGTAATTGTTTCATGTGAGATAAAGATTAAGGTTGACACGCAACGTGACTAACAATAACATCAACAGAAAGGTATCCTTACCACTTTTTCGGCTTTAAAAATAACACGCATACTATCTACACCTGTGTTCCCAGCCCAGATTTGATCTGAATGTCCTACTTGAAGATGACCTCATACATAAGGCTGAATTTGTTAAAATTCACCTGAACATATGTGCTGAGTATGAGACTGTCATTCTGACTTTCTCACACCTGCCTCCATGGAATACAGCCACAGAAACAGCTAGTAAAGAAAGGAGTGCTCCTATTTGTACCTAGAGCATTGACATCACACAGAGAGACAGGAGAGTAACTGAGCACTGAATAATGTCTCCCTGTCACCAGGAAGATGCTCAAGCATAAAGTATCAAGAGACCAAAGGGAGCGCCAGATGCGCTGGCCCCTTAGGAGTCATTCTGCAACACACAGCAAGTCTTAACTATTGTACAAAGTGTTACTGAGATGTTATGCTTCTATGAAAAATTAAATGTACTTATTCATATTACTTTCAAATATTCAGTAGCTATACAGAGCAGATAAGACTCACACTTAAGTATAAATATATGGCACCCCACTCCAGTACTCTTGCCTGGAAAATTCCATGGACGGAGGAGCCTGGTAGGCTGCAGTCCATGAGGTCGCGAAGAGTCGGACACGACTGAGCGACATCCCTTTCACTTTTCACTTTCATGCATTGGAGAAGGCAATGGCAACCCACTCCAGTGTTCTTGCCTGGAGAATCCCAGGGACGGGGGAGCCTGGTGGGCTGCCATCTATGGGGTTGCACAGAGTCGGACACGACTGAAGCGACTTAGCAGCAGCAGCAGCAGGACATGTGCATACGATACATAATATATTGGTTGAGATTGCATGCATATTTTAGAACATTCAAAGTCCACTTTCTCTTCCTCTTCTAAGCAGAATGGCAGAGACCAGAGGGATAAAGCAGGAGAGCTTCTCAAAGATACATGCCATACTTGGATTACAGAAACCATGGTAAGTCCTGAAGAGAAAACAACTGTATATAAATCACCACAACATTTTAAGGATGGATAGTGAAAAGACTGTTAAGGAAGAATGCTGAAAACATGAAGAAGTAACTTCAGAGGCAATTTTCAAGATCTGAATCTATACATCAAAAACTGTTTCAAGATAGGCAATTTCTGACTCTTGAGGACACTACACTTTCTTGATTACATATATAGAAAGACTTTACCTTGCTCTCACATGTGCAAGCCTATGACCTCCAGTAAGTGTATTTTTCCTGTACTGCGCAACATGGAAAAATTTTTAAGACTAACCAAAACAATAATTAACAATGGTCTGGATATATATACAATTATACCATCCACAGAAGAACAAACATCAAAGAGTTTTTAGTAACAATACCGAGTATGAGAAAATATTACTCATAGAAACTGTTTAATCTTGTTTCTGGAATATGTTTTGATATGTATCTCCCCACTTACATGTCTGTGCAAGGGTTCACAGCCTAGAATGTATGGATGTAACACGTATTTATGGATTCATAGAACTGCTTTTGAAAATCATAGTGAAATGAGTTTGCAGTTTCAGCCTCCAATTTACTTTTGTCATTGGCAATCTTATTAAATTCTCTTCCTGCTAATTATAATTCTTTAATTCAAATGGAGATTACCATCCAGTGCACCAAAACATACATATTTTTATATGCTTTCAGTAAATTACCTCAACTTTTCTTGCAATTTGCAAGTATTTCCACTGAGGGCTTTTATCCAACCTGGGAATGAATCAATGAACCAACAAATTATAACTGACCATTAAACTGTTTCTGATAACAGTCAGGTTGTACATTTGTACTCTAGAAAGTGAGCATAAGCAAAATAGCAAATTTCAGCTTTTCTGTTGTTTTCACTCAGCTTGACACCGGTATTAACATAGATCAGCAAAAGGTTACTTTGTACATGAAGCAAAGTCCTGATACAAGTATTAGGACCATCCCTTGAAAACCTTAGTATTAAACTCTCAAACGCCAGTTTACAAAGGCTCAAATATAATGGATGAAAAACATAAAAGTTACCCCAATAAAGTGAGACACACAAAGTACCTGTTACAGAAATCTCTGTACAAAAAGAGCCCACTAGCGCCCAGTCAGAAACCCAGGATCTAAAGCCCATGTTCAGCACTTCTAGCTGTGATCCTAGGTGATTTACTTATTATTCTGTCTTCAGTGTTTTCATCTGTTAGATGGAAGTCGCATAATGTTATATAAGCTTTATAATGATTAATAATAAGTTAATATGATAAGTTATATAATAAGAACTAAGTTATGTGATTAACTTGTCCACTATACATAACTATTCCTTAACACTTGGAATACTAAATAATATGAATTAAGTATAAAGCATTACTTTAGCTTTTTTGGGCTTGTTTGTTTGTTTGTTTTTGCCAGGCCATGTGGCTTGTGGGATCTTAATTTCCTAACCAGAAATTGAACACCCTAGGACCTTGGCATGAAAGCACCGAGTCCTAAGCATTGGACCACGAGGGAATTCCCAGACAGTATTACTTTTGGACTAGACTCAGAGTTTAAATCCCTGATCTCCAGGTTTCCTTTTACAAGTCACAGTGATTGTCTGTATCTTCATCTATAAAATGAGATAACACCTACCTTACAGGATTGCTGCAAGAGATTAAATTAATCAAGAATATAATATTTACAAAGTACACAAGAAAGGGTGCCAGAATATAAAAGATTAGTAAGTATTAATTCATCATTCCTATTTTTTCTAAGCAGTAAATTCGCTTATTCACGACATGACCAGAACACAGCAGAACCAGTTTTAACACATGGGGCTTACACTCAGGAAGACATAACTAAGTGAAAGAATGGTTTATAAAATTTAATATCAGATAGTGATAAAAGCCAATACAAAAGGACAAGGTCAAACGTTCAAGAGTAACGAAGGGGATTAAATTAGAAGCTGGTCAGATTCGTACTCTGGTGAGACAACAATGAACAGAGATCAAAATGAACCCAGGAGAGACTTCCCTGGAAGCCCACTACAGGAGGCATATGTTCAATCCCTGGTCTGGGAACGAAGACCCCCCAGGCCGTGCAGCATGGCCAAAAAGAATAAACTCGGGGAAGAACACGTGGAATATTTCAGGGAGGGAAGAACCCATGCACGAGGAAAGGGTCTGATGAGCAAAGGGCTGTGGGGACGACAGAAGAAACGAGGGCGGAAAATTAATCGAGTTAGATCAAGCGGGGCTTGTAGGTCATGGGAAGGATTTTGGAGTTTAGTCCAAGTATGACAGTAGCAACCTATATATTTAATGCAACCCTTATCACCATTATCCAACATTTTTCACAGAAAATAATCCTAGAATTTATACGGAATCACAAAAGAGAATTACCACAGTAATCCTGAGGGAAAATAAAGAACAATTCTGGCGGTATAACCCTCCCTGACTTCAGACTATGCTGCAAGCAACAGTAATCAAAATAGCATGGTTTTAACACGAAAAAACAGCAACATATACTATGAAACAGAAATAGAGAGCCCAGAAGTAGACCATACACCTACAGTCAATCTACAAAGACAAAGGAGACAAGAATACAATATAAAGACAGTGTCTTCAACAAGTAGTGGTGAGGCTGCTGGTCAGATACATATAAAAGGATGATACTATAACTGTCCCAGTACCACATACAAAAATAAACTCAAACTGGTTTAAAGATCTAAATGTAAGACATCATAAAACTCGTAGAAGAGGACATAAATGAAACATTCTTTAATATATTCCACGGCAATATTTTCTTAGACCAGTATCCCACGGCAAAAGAAATAAAAGCAAAAATTAACAGATGGGACCTAATCAAAATTAAATGCTCTTGCACAGCAAAAGAAACCATCAACAAAATGAAAAGACAACCTATGGAATGGGAGAAAACGTTTGCAAACAATGAGACCAACAAGGGGTTACTACCAAAACATACAAACAATTTATACAATTCAACATCAACAAAACAAACAACCCAATCTGAAAATATGCAGAAGACCTGAATAGCCATTTTTCCAAAGATTTACAGGCAGCTAACAAGTACATGATAAGATGCTCAACATTGCTAATTATTAGAGAAATGGAAATAAAAAACCGCAATGAGGTACCATCTTATATAGGCCAGAATGGCTATCGTCAAAAGCTCTACAAGTATTAAAAGCTTGAGAGGATGTGGAGGAAAGAAAACCCTCATTCACTGTTAATGGGAAATTGGTGCAACTACTAAGTCAGAGTTATTAATATTTCTCCCGGCAATCTTGACTCCAGCTTGTGCTTCTTCCAGCCCAGCATTTATCATGATGTACTCTGCATATAAGTTAAATAAGCAGGGTGACAACATACAGCCTTGACGTACTCCTTTTCTATTTGGAAACAGTCTGTTCTTCCACATCCAGTTCTAACTGTTGCTTCCTGACCTGCGTATAGGTTTCTCAAGAGGCAGGACAGGTGGTCTGGTATTTCCATCTCTTTCAGAATTGTCCACAGTTTATTGTGATCCACACAGTCAAAGGCTTTGGCATAGTCAATAAAGCAGAAATAGATGTTTTTCTGGAACTCTCTTGCTTTTTCCATGATCCAGTGGATGTTGGCAATTTGATCTCTGGTTCCTCTGCCTTTTTGAAAACCAGCTTGAACATGAGGGAGTTCACGGTTCACGTATTGCCGAAGCCTGGCTTGGAGAATTTTGAGCATTACTTTACTAGCGTGTGAGTGAGTGAGTGAAGTCGCTCAGTCGGGTCCGACTCTTTGCGACCCCATGGACTGTAGACTTTCAGGCTCCTCCATCCATGGGATTTTCCAGGCAAGAGTGCTGGAGTGGATTGCCATTTCCTTCTCCAGGGGATCTTCCCAACCCAGGAATCAAACTCGGGTCTCCCACATTGCAGGCAGACGCTTTACCATCTGAGCCACGTGTGAGATGAGTGCAAATGTGCGGTAGTTTGAGCATTCTTTGGCATTTCCTTTCTTTGGGATTGGAGAAATATCAAGAACCTCAGATATGCAGATGACACCACTCTTATGGCAGAAAGTGAAGATGAACTAAAAAGCCTCTTGATGAAAGGGAAAGAGGAGAGTGAAAAAGTTGGCTTGAAGCTCAACATTCAGAAAACTAAAATCATGGCATCTGATCCCATCACTTCATGGGAAATAGATGGGGAAACAGTGGAAACAGTGTCAGACTTTATTTTGGGGGGCTCCAAAATCACTGCAGAAGGTAATCGCAGCCATGAAATTAAAAGACGGTTACTCCTTGGAAGAAAAGTTATGCCAACCTAGATAGCATATTCAAAAGCAGAGACATTACTTTGCCAACAAAGGTCCATCTAGTCAAGGCTATGGTTTTTCCAGTGGTCATGTATGGATGTGAGAGTTGGACTGTGAAGAAAGCTGAGCACTGAAGAATTGATGCTTTTGAACTGTAGTGTTGGAGAAGACTCTTGAGAGTCCCTTGGACTGCAAGGAGATCCAACCAGTCCATTCTAAAGGAGATCAACCCTGGGATTTCTTTGGAAGGAATGATGCTGAGGCTGAAACTCCAGTACTTTGGCCACCTCATGTGAAGAGTTGACTCATTGGAAAATACTCTGATGCTGGGAGGGATTGGGGGCAGGAGGAGAAGGGGACGACAGAGGATGAGATGGCTGGATGGCATCACTGACTCGATGAACGCGAGTCTGAGTGAACTCCGGGAGATGGTGATGGACAGGGAGGCCTGGAGTGCTGCGATTCATGGGGTTGCAAAGAATCGGACACAACTGAGTGCCTGAACTAAACTAAGTGAGAATATGAAGATTCCTTGAAAAATTAAAAACAGAATTACCATATGATCCAGCAATTCTACTTCTGGGTATATATCCAACAAAAACTCTAATTCAAAAAGATATCTTTACCCCCACTGCTCACTTATGCATTAGCCAAGACATGGAAACAACCAAATGCCCATCAATAGACTACTGGCTTAAGAATGTGTGGTACGTATATACAATAACATATTAATCATAAAAAAGAATGAAATACTGCCATTGGCAGCAACATGGATGGACCAAGAGAAAATTATGCTTAGTGAAATAAGTCTGACAGAGAAGGACAAATACTATAAACTTACATGTGGAATCTAATGGCACTGAAACATGTATACTATCATGTAAGAAATGAATCGCCAGTCTATGTTCGATGCAGGATGCTTGGGGCTGGTGCACGGGGATGATCCAGAGGGATGATGTGGGGTGGGAAGTGGGAGGGGGGTTCATGTTTGGGAGCTCATGTACACCCGTGGCGGATTCATGTCAATGTATGCCAAAACCAATACAGTATTGTAAAGTAAAATAACGTAAAAATAAAAATTAAAAACATAAATAAATAATACAAATGAATCTCTATACAACACAGAAAACAAATCTATGGTTACCGAGACAGAGAGAGAGAGAGAGAGAGAGAGAGAGAGAGAGAGAGAGAGAGAGGGAGAGAGAGAGAGAGAGAGGGAGAGAGAGAGAGAGGACAGATTAGGAGTATGGGATTCACAGATTAAAAACTAGTATACACAAATGGATATGCAACAAGGATTCACTACACAGTACAGGGGATTATACACCATATCTTATAACAATCAGTAATGGGATAATACAATATGCAAAAAAGAATCATTGTGCTGTACACCTGCAACTAATACAATACTGTAAATCAATAATACTTCTTAATCAATCAATCAGATGGTATCCAGGGAGGGTTGTAAGCAGAGGAGAGATATGACTAATTTCCACTTTAAAAGAATCACTCTGTCTGCCATGTTGGCAGCACAAATACCATTTGAATGGTTGTCATTATAGCAAAACAAAAGATGATGGTGGTTTCTATTAAGAGTGTTGCCTGTGTAAGTGCTGGGAAGTGGTTAGAATCTGGATATAACTTCAAAATAGAGTTGACAGGATTAAGCATGGAGATAGAGAAGAGAATGATTTTAAGGTTTCAGGCCTGAACACCTGGTTAAATGTTGGTACCAGGTCATGAAAGACAGAACACTAGGGGAAAGGCATATTCAGCAGGGGAGGGGCTTGTGAATGCAAGTTTGGACATATCAGGTTTCTGATGACTTTCATCTAAATGAGATCTCAAGTAGGCAGCTGAGATAGAACTCAAATTCAGGAAAGATACCATGGCTGCAGTCAGGAGTCACCAGTATTAAAATGTATTTAAAGATGATCATATTTGTCAAGGGAAATGAATGGGTAAGTAATAATGAGAGAACCTGAAGATGAATCCTGACCCTGGTGCACACTGATATTATGAATTTCAGATGAGAGAACTCAATAAAGGAGAATTATAGTGAATTATAGTTAATGGGCTATAAGGGAGGAGGAAAATCAGGAGCCAAATGAAATAAATGTGTTACAAAGGAAAAATCAGTCAACTAAGCAGAATACTGTGCAGACGCCAAGTGAGAAAAAGGCTTAGAATTACCATAATGGTTGGCAATGTTGTGTTCATTGGTGGTCTTGCCAAAGGTTGATGCAGTGGAACAGTGGGGTCAGATTCAGAATAGAGGGGATTTAACCTAGTTCCAGGGCATGAAGAGATGCAGACAAAGAGACCAGACATGTGGACACAGGGCATAAGGGGACACGGGGCCTGTATGGGGTGGGGGGGGGGGGGGCGGTGCTAAGAGGGAGAGGAGAGTGGGATGAATCAGGAGACTAGGAAGGACGGACACACACACACACACACACACACACACACACGCTATCACGTATAAAACAGATAGCTAATGGAAATCTTCTGCATGGCACAGGGACCTCCTGGTGGCTCAGATGGTAAAGAATGCGCCTGCAATGCACAAGACCTGGGTTCAACCCCTAGGTCAGAAAAAACCCTGGAGAAGGAAATGGCAACCCACTCCAGTATTCTTGCCTGGAGAATCTCATGGACAGAGGAGCCATGAGTCTCCAGACAGAGTCCCTGCAATCTCCAAGAGTTGGACACGACTGAGCGACTAACACACAGGGAGCTCAGCTCAATGCTCTGGATGACCTAAATGAGTAGGAGGGAGGAGGTGGGAGGTTCCAGAGGGAGGGGACATATGTGGACATGTGGTTGGTTCATTGCATTGTACAGCAGAAGCTAACACAACATTGCAAAGCAACTGTTGTTGTCCAGTCATGTCCGATTCGTTGTGATCCCATGGACTGCAGCACACCAGGCTTCCCTGTCCTTCACCATCTCCCCGAGTTTGCTCAAAGTCATGTCCATGGAGTCAGTGATGCCATCCAGCCATCTCATCCTCTGTCCAATTATACTCCAATTAAAAAATAAAATTTAATTTTAAAAAGAAAATGAGAGGAGAGGAGATGGACCAACAGGAATAGACAACTCTTGAATTGTGCTAAAAAGAGGTAGAGAAATGATACAGTAACTGGAGGGGAATATAGAGTTAAGGGAAATACTGGGGAGCTTCTGTAATATTTCAGGTATTCTTCTCAGCATTGTGGAGACTGGTGATCAACACAGACAAAACTCTTAACTCTCCTGGGGAGGTATAATAGGAGAAACAGACAACACACAAATATATAGATATACAGGTTGGGGAAATTATATAAAATAAAGCAGCCTAGGACAAAGAAATGATGGGCATTGATATTTTAAATGGCTACACGTGGAAAATGCCATTTGTGTGAATGAAGTGACAGAGCAAGTCATGAAGATATATGAGAAGAAAGATGCTCTTGATATATGTTTGAGAAATATATTATCATACTGATAGGAATAATCCTGAAAAAAACCAATAAAGTACAAAGGCTTGCAATTCAGGGAGAGGTGGGGTCAGTGACTCTCCACCTGGGGTCGAGAGCACAGGAGGAGGTAGTGGCCTCAAGCAGGAGGGAAGGTGGAGATCCTGGCAGGGTGGCTGACTCAGCGGCAGGAGGGTGCAGAGGTTCTCTTCCAAGGGCTTCAGTTTTCTCAGGGAAATAAGGTCATTAGCAGCTGAAAGCAAGAGTTTGAGGAATGCAAGACAGCATGCTTGGCTGAATAGTGAGGATAAAATACACTATGGTCGTGGACACAAGCTGGACATGGTAGGTCAAGAATTCCCAAAGTGCTAGGACAAGTATCCTCAAAGCACTCAGAGTCCATTAAGAAGAGGGTACAAATAGTTAATTGATAGCTGATACTAGAGTAAGTGTGGAGTACAGCACCATCAGTAAAAACAAGACCCAGCGGCAGAGAAGCAGACAGACACCCGGAAAAGTCATACTGGGAGAGTCGCCAAGGCTGTTCCTCCTCCTATGCCTTAGTCTAGCTTTAAAATTTTTTTTTGATTATTTTTACTGCAGGATAGTGGCTTTGCAATGTTGTGTTGGCTTTTATTTCATAGCAAAACGAACTGGCTCCATGTATACATATGTTGTTTACTAACTTGGGTCTGATTCTTTTGAGACCGCCTGGAGTCCTCTGTCCATGGGATTTCCCAGGCAAGAACACTGGAGTGGGTTGACATTTCCTTTTCCAGGGGATCTTCCCGATCCAGGGATCGAACCCATGTTTCTTGTCTGGCAGGCAGATTCTTTACCACTGAGTCCCCAGTAAGCCCATGTATATACATATAGCCCCTCCCTTTTGGATTTGCCTTCCACTTAGGGCACAACAGTGCATTAAGTAGTTTCCTGTGCTATACAATATGTTCTCATCAGTTGTCTATTTTATACATAGAATCAATAGTTTATATACATAATTTTAAAATTGAAGTATAGTTGATTTACATTTTTTCAGGTGTACTGCAAAGTGATTCAGTTATATATATATATATATATATATATATATATATATATATATATATATGGAGAGAGAGAGAGAGAGAGAGAGAGAGAGAGAGATTCTTTTTCAGATTCTTCTCCATTGTAGACTATTCCAAGGTATTGAAAATAGCACCCTTTCTATAGGAGGTCCTTGTTGTTTATCTATTATATACAGTAGTGTGTGTCTGTTAAATCTACCTTCTAATGCAACATTTCTTTAGAGCTCTTCCCTGCTTTCTGCCCAGCTTGCTTCATCCCAGTACAACTTGAGGCGCATTAGGAAAGGCTGTTACAGTCACCTAAAAAAAGGCACACAGGGTCAAAGTATAAATTGCCCTCTGTAAATCTTGACGTTGACAGATGGGATTCCTCATGGAGACCACGACCTCACATTCATCACACTTTCTCTTTACATCTTTCTTTTCCTAGACTACACTTCTCAGACACAAGGACCATGTTTCATTCTTGTGACACTTGTGTCAGCAATCATACCCAGAATATAACAGATGTTCAACAAATGTTTGATGGATGAGTGGATGAATTAGAAGGTACAAAATATTTTTTAAAATCTCTAACAAACAAGAGTAAAAGAGAAATTCCCTCGTTTTCTAGCTGCTTAACCTTGGAATAGTCTACCTCAAGGAGATTCAAGTATCTCATTCATTAAAAAAAAATTAAAAACTACCCTTACCTATATCATTGGATTAGTATAAAGATTAATTAAATGAAACACATGGAGTCCTTTGCAAACTGCCAAGCACCATATAATAGTTGGCTATTACTAACATCCACATATCTGGTAACTTGGACTAGCAACAGAAGTCACAAAAAAAGTCATAACATGTTTTAGCAGCATGGCGAACCAGTCAAGATCTATCACCCCTGAGAACCTTGCACTAGGTCAGTATCATCCAAAATTGACAGACACTCGTGCTAAGCAACACAAAACTTAAAAGAAAATGTAAAAAGGTATTTACTATAAGAAATGCAGAAACAACACTGATTAGGACAAAGAAAGTATTAACTTCCCAAAAGTACTCATCAAAAATTTCATCTAAAAAGAAAGTGGCACTTTAAATTCCACTGGCTTCTGATATCTGATGAAGGATGTTTAATTCAGCAACTTGTTAAATCTCCAGATTTAAAAAATTATCTAAGAGGATATTCACTGTCATCTTTTTATGTAATTTAAAAATCCAAATTGGATTTTTTAGAAATTTCTCACTGTTAAAATAATGTCACAACTCTATCTTCTTAAATTTTATTATCCTGAAAACTGGCTTCATTCCTTCATTGCTTTACATGCCTCTCAGAACAAATATGCAGTTACATTAAAATATCCTTTTCTAGCAAAAGATGTAATGACTATATTACAAGCAAAAACTACATTTTTTAAGAATAAAGAAAGAAAGAATATCCTGCCTGGGATTCTCTGGATGATTATTGATAAGGAGAAATAAAAACAAAGAAAATATCATCCCAGTTCTTGTGAAAGATATCTTGGCAAATTGATGATTTAGTCAAATACTGACTGAAACACACCTGAATAAATGGATTTTTCCAAATTATGTATCACCTTCATGATTCTAATCAGATTCTACAAAAAACCAAAATGCTGGGATTTGTAGTAAAGATTTGGGAAGTATTATGAAAACATTTTAACTGGAGAAGGCAATGGCAACCCACTCCAGTACTCTTGCCTAGAAAATACCATGGACAAAGGAGCCTGGTAGGCTCAGTCCATGGGATCGCTAAGAGTCAGGCATGACTGAGTGACTTCACTTTCACTTTCATGGAAACATTTGAATTTTTGGCTTATTCTTTCCATATGTCAATTACAGGGTAAATTTCAAGTTTAAAAGACCCATCTAAGATATCCTGGACTCTATCTTCTATTTTTGCTTTTAACATAACCAGCAACAGGTTTCCCTTTCAAAACAATCATTTCTCCCCTTCCCCTCCACTGCCATAGGTTCCATCCACCTTTCTCCAGCTACCACAATACCCCATGGAGGGGTCGCTGTTCTGCAGAATGTTTCTCTTTAAAGAGCCTCTTGATGAAAGTGAAAGAGGAGAGTGAAAACCCTGGCTTAAAATTCAACATTCAAAAGACTAAGATCATGGCATCTGGTCCCATCACTTCATGGCAAATACTTGCGAAAACAATGGAAACAGTGACAGACTTTATTTTGGGGGGCTCCAAAAATCACTGTAGATGGTGAATGTAGCCATGAAATTAAAACATGCTTGCTCCTTGGAAGAAAAGCCATGTCCAACCTAGGCAGCATATTAAAAAGCAGAGACATTATTTTGCCAACAAAGGTCCGTCTAGTCAAAGCTATGGTTTTTCCAGTAGTCATGTATGGATGTGACAGCTGGACTGCGAAGAAAGCTGAGTGCCGAAGAACTGATGCTTTTGAACTGTGGTGTTGGAGGACTCTTGAGAGTCCCTTGGACTCCAACCTGTCCATCCTAAAGGAGGTCACTCCTGAATACTCATTGGAAGGACTGATGCTGATGCTGAAGCCGAAGCCCCAGTACTTTGGCCACCTGATGCAAAAAACTGACTCATTTGAAAAGATGCTGATGCTGAGAAAGACTGAAGGAGGGAGGAGAAGGGGACAACAGAGGATGAGATGGTTAGATGGCATCACCGATTTGATGGACATGGGTTTGAGCAAGCTCCGGGAGTTGGTGGTGGACAGGGAAGCCTGGAATGCTGCCGCCCATGGGGTCACAAAGAGTCAGACACGACTGGGCAAGTAAACTGAACTGAACAGGGTGCAGAGCACTCCTGATTAATCTACAATGGCCAGCTAGGGGCAGCTTATCCAGCAATCATCAGAGCCCCCTTACCTGAGCAACTCAGGAAAGAAGTTTCTTGTGCAGCTGAACATAAAGAAACTACTAGCAGCATCTCAAAGTTTCTATGACCTCTGAGTGGGCTTCCTTCCTAAAGTTTCCTTCACCCTGTGGTTACCGTAAGTCTTTTATTAAACATTATCCCCGACAGGAGCCCATCCACAAGGAACGGGCCAGAGAGGGAGGGTGGTGAGCTGAACATCAAAGTCCGTGTAATTTGAAACTCCATAGCCAAAGGGAATTACAAGAAAAGCGGAGCTGCAGCTCAAAAGCTCATTTTACAGAAACAACTTTTTTTAAGAAGCTCAAATGCTCCTTCTTCCTGAGTTATTTAATAGTTTTGAGGCCTTTCACTTTTCCCTTCTTCTGAAACAACCTCAGGAAAAAATCAGAAAAGATACGGTTATACAACTCTGAAAAATTATGAATCATTGAAAGTGGTTTTCTTCCAAATTAAAATAAAAAGGAGATACACGTAACAATTAAGCAAATGCCAGTCCTAGACAAGATAAAATTCAAAAAGATATCTTTCAACTAGTACCAATAATCACTTGCACAATAACACACAGGCCTGCAAAAAAAAAAACCAGAATAATAACAAGGATAACAATTTATCTCCCGCTAAAATTGACTATCAAATGTCTTAAAGTATCCATTGCTTGGTTGAATTTATAAATTGGAGAGGGAAACGGCAACCCACTCCAGTATTCTTGCCTGGGAAATCCCATGGACGCAGGAGCCTGGCAAGTTACAGTCCGTGGGGTCGCAAAGAGTCAGACACAACTTGGCAACTAAATAACAGTTGCTAGGCTGAATTTATAAATTAAGCTAGTGGTCACTGAATCACAGAATCAAACTGTTAGAAGCAAATGTCACTTAAAAAGTAAAAATCATCATGTGTACTCCTATTTCTGAGGGAAAACCAATCAAATACAAAGACAAAAGCTGCAAATGACCAAACCAAAAAAATAGGAAAATAGAGGAAGTTTCAGGTATTTTGAAAATGAGTAAAAAGTTATTAATATTACTTGAGGAGTCAAAGATTTCAGAAATAATGCCAGTATTCAAAAAGCAAATATGTCTGCCTAAAATTGAATAGGACTGACAATTCCATAATGCTGCTGGCATAGAGGGGGTCACCTAGAGTGAAAAAAAAGCAGTAAAACAAAGAAAGAAAACAGATCTAAACATTTATGGTAGGGATTCCCTGGTGGTTCAGTGGTCAAGAATCTGCCTGCCAAAGGAGTTCAGTTCAGTTCAGTCACTCGGTCGTGTCCGACTCTTTGGACCCCATGAATCACAGCACGCCAGGCCTCCAAGTCCATCACCAACTCCCAGAGTTCACTCAGACTTGTGTGCATCGAATCAGTGATGCCATCCAGCCATCTCATCCTGTGTCATCCCCTTCTCCTCCTGCCCCCAATCCCTCCCAGCATCAGAGTCTTTCCAATGAGTCAACTCTTCACATGAGGTGGCCAAAATATTGGAGTTTCAGCCTCAGCCTCAGTCCTTCCAATGAACACTCAGGACTGGTCTCCTTTAGGATGGACTGGTTGGATCTTCTTGCAGTCCAAGGGACTCTCAAGAGTCTCCTCCAGCACCATAGTTCAAAAGCATCAATTCTTTGGCACTCAGCCTTCTTCACAGTCCAACTCTCACATCCATATATGACCACTGGAAAAACCAGAGCCTTGACTAGACGGACCTTTGTTGGCAAAGTAATATCTCTTTTTAATACGCTATCTAGGTAGGTCGTAACTTTTCTTCCAAGGAGTAAGTGTCTTTTAATTTCATGGCTGCAGTCACCATCTGCAGTGATTTTGGAGCCCCAAAAATAAAGTCTGACACTGTTTCCCCATCTATTTCCCATGAAGTGATGGGACCAGATGCCATGATCTTCGTTTTCTGAATGTTGAGCTTTAAGCCAACTTTTTTACTCTCCTCTTTCACTTTCATCAAGAGGCTTTTGAGTTCCTCTTCACTTTCTGCCATAAAGGTGGTGTCATCTGCATATATGAGGTTCTTGATATTTCTCCCGGCAATCTTGATTCCAGCTTGTGCTTCTTTCAGCACAGAGTTTCTCATGATGTACTCTGTCTGCATTGTGGATGTGACTGGTGATAGAAGCAAGGTCCGATGCTGTAAAGAGCAATACTGCATAGGAACCTGGAATGTCAGGTCCATGAATCAAGGCAAATTGGAAGTGGTCAAACAGGAGATGGCAAGAGTGAAGGTCGACATTCTAGGAATCAGCGAACTAAAATGGACTGGAATGGGTGAATTTAACTCAGATGACCATTATATCTACTACTGTGGGCAGGAATCCCTCAGAAGAAATGGAGTAGCCATCGTGGTCAACAAAAGAGTCTGAAATGCAGTACTTGGATGCAATCTCAAAAACGACAAAATGATTTCTGTTCATTTCCAAGGCAAACCATTCAACGTCACAGTCATCAAGTCTATGCCCCAACCAGTAACGCTGAAGAAGCTGAAGTTGAACAAGCAAGACCTTTTAGAACTAACACCCAAAAAAGATGTTCTTTTCATTATAGGGGACTGGAATGCAAAAGTAGGAAGTCAAGAAACACCTGGAGTAACAGGCAAATTTAGCCTTGGAATATGGAATGAAGCAGGGCAGAGTTTTGCCAAGAGAACGCACTGGTCATAGCCAAAGGAGACTTGGGTTCAATTCCTGATCTGGGGATATCCCACATCCCTTGGAGCAAATAAGCCCATGCTCCACCACTGCTGAGCCTGTGCTCTAGAGCCTGGGAGCCACAACTACTGAGCTCAGGAGCTGCAAGTACTGAAGCCTGCACACCCGAAAGCCTGCAATGAGAAACCCGCACAGAGCAAGTAGAGAGCAGCCCCTGCTTAGCTCAACTAAAGAAAAGCCCTCTCAGCAACAAAGCAACCTCAGAAAAATCAGGAAAGACCTGGTTACAGAACTATGATAAATTATGAATCATAGTTCATAAATACATAAAATAAACCGATACCCAGCACAACCAAAAATACATAAAGTTATATTAAAAAAAAAACTCTTGGTAAAGGGTCATTTCACATTAGATACACTTCTGCAATCAAATAAAGGTTCAACAAGTACTGATTGATAAACCTGTTTAAGAGTCTATGAAGTGACAGAGATATCCTCAATTAAACTTCATCTGCAGATTTTCTCTAATCAGCACTGCCCTTCTGCGACATTATCTCTATTGAGTTTCTCCTGCCACTTTGATACATTATTTAAGACTCTTTAATCACAACTTCCCTGGTGGTCCAGTGGTTAAGACTTCACCTTCCAGGGCAGGAGAGCAGTGGGTTGATCCCCCTCTTGGGAAACTAAGATCCCACATGCCTGGAGGCCAAAAACACAAAACAGAAAACAGAAGCAATATTGTAACAAATTCAGTAAAGACTTTGAAAATGTCCCACATTAGAAAAAAAATCTTAAAAAAAGAAACAAAAACAGACATCAAACCTGAGCCCGAATTTGTAGAAAACATTTTTCAGAGCTCTGTGATTTCCATCTATTTAGATGTTTGAATGAAAATGAGCTTACCCCTACACATGCTGACCCTACATCCTTACTGTTCTTGGACCCTGACAAATCAGGAAATAGAGCTGAATTCTATTTCTAGTGAAAGGTTCATGTTTGCCTGCACAAGCTTATGTAGAAACTGTCTCTAGAGCTGTTCAATTCATACTGAGCTGTGCCCTGACCAAGCTCCGAAGTCCAAAGCGAGACATTCCAACAGAACCAAACGGCTGATCATAACACAAACACAAGTCATCTTTCACAAGCGCTCACAAAACAGGAAACACTGAGTGAATATATGATCCAGCAAACTAATTCCTGGACATATATCCAGACAAAACTGTAATTCAGTAAGATACATGCACCCCAACATCCACTGCAGCACTGTTTATTATTCAAAAAGACGCATGTACCCCTATGTTCACAGCAGCACTGTTTACAAAAGCCAAGACATGGAAACAACCTAAATGCTCACTGGACAGATAAATGGATAAAGAAGAAGTAGTCCATACATACAGTGGAATACTACTCAGCCATTCAAAAGAATATGCTGTTTGCAGCAACATGGACCTAGAGGTTATCATACTAAGCAAAGTAAGTCTGAAAGATACAGACAAATACTGTGTGATATCACTTATATGCAGAATCTAAAATACAATACAAATGAACTTATCTATGAAAAAGAAACAGACTCGCACACATAAAGACTTGTGGTTGCCAAGAGAAAGTGGGATAGGAAAGGGATGGATGTGGAGTTTGGGGTTAACAGGTGCAAACTATTATATAGAGAATGGATAAACAACAAGGTCCTAATGTATAGAACAGGGGACTAGATTCAATATCCTGTGACAAACCATAATGGAAACAATGTGAAAAAGAATACATATATATATACATATTCAGCTATATCAGCTGAATCATTCTGCTGTACAGCAGAAATCAGCACATTGTAACTCAATTGTACTTCACTAAAATTTTTAAAAATTAATTTTCAATAAAACCATGAATCTATTGGTTTTTATGAGACATACTTTAAAAAGCCTTTGCTATAAATGGATTTGAGAAAGGGAGTCTCTATTGGAACTAGTCAGATCAGACTGGAAACACTAAATGTGGAAAGATTATTTTTTTCTAAATACCACCTTATGCATGAGCGTAAACGGGTGGTAACATTTTAGCAGAAGGGAGCGGCAATCTGTTGTTTGGACAGCCCAGTCATCACTGCCGCTTTTCTGGTGAGATGCTGATATTCGTCTGCGGAGGGACTTTCTTCGCCCCAGACACTCAGTCCAGGTGGTTTGGGTACAGCTGATTCTGCCCTTTCTCCCCTCTGAGGGGCAGGGAGCACACACATGACCAGGACCTTCCATCTTCCCAGTGACATGACCCAAGTTGGTGCAGTGACATTCAATCCCAGCAATGGAACTCTTAGGAAGGAGACATCTCTATCTGCCAGAATCAAAGCTAGTAGAATATGGGCCTGGAGCTGCTGGTGACCATGCGGTCACCTCGTGGAAAAAACCTGTCTGCATACAAAGCCAACCAAGAAGAAAACAGACCCAAGAAACAAGACGATCCCTCAAAACAGCATCATTTGAATCCCTGGAAAGTGCTATACTTGTTTAAATCTACCCTGAACCTTTCAATAACATGAGTCAACAACACATCCCTCCTGTATTTTGACTAGAACCAGTGTGAGGGGGATTTCTGCACATACATCCAGAAGAGCTTCTCCCAGAACCTGAGTAAACCAATACCGCCCTGACAACACTAGAACGTGAAACTGGAAGCCCTTCAAACTTAAAGCTTTTTCAAGGAAAGGAAGTCATTTTCTGTAGGAAATTTCCATGCGGACCTTGTGCTGAAGTGATTTCCATGAGGTCACTATTCATCTTTAAGACATCATGGTATTTATCTTCTTAATCCCTTATGGTGTTTAGTCGCTCAGTCGTGTCTGACTCTTCATGACCCCATGGACTGTAGTTCACCAGACTCCTCTGCCCATGGGATTCTCCAGGCAAGAATACTGGAGTGGGTTGCCATGCCCTCCTCCAGGGGATTTTCCCAACCCAGGGATTGAACCCAGGTCTCCAGCATTGCAGGGAGCTTCTTTACCATCTGAGCCACCAGGAAAGCCCACACTTCACAGTAACAGGACAATGGCGACTTCACACTAGCAGCAGAACCTCGAAGCTTCTTAAAAAATTCAGGACTCAAATTCTTTTTATGATACCAGAAAATTAAACCCCAAGTGAAAACAACGACTGGAAGAGGCAGAAACTTGTGACGTTTTTGTGTGCTGAAGCACTAATGGCAGCTTTAATGAGCAAGCAAATTATCTTCTCTAATGATAAAATCCTAAGAGAGAAAGAGAAAAATGTCCTTTTATCCGAACTCCCTCCCTCCAAGCTGGGAATATTTAAATCTGAATTATTCCTCAGAGTCCTTGCACTCATGCAGAGTACACCCATGATGAAAAAGTGACATGTTCTCATGACACATATACTACACTGCAGAGCACCAGCTAAGAAAAGAAAATTAAGAGCCTTGTTCAAGTGCACTGCTGCATGAGCACTGAATGCTGAGCACCTCCCAACTGGATATGCTCAGAAACATTTTTCAAAAGAATAAAAACACATGTATTTCCATGTATGGGTAAAAGTTCCCCTATCGTTTGCATTAAAAATTTTTGCATTTATATATGTCTAGTTGAAAGGGGAAGCAAGAGAAGCTTCACTGGGAAAAGTGTATTAGGTTGATGATGACCCACCTTCCTAATTGATTTAGATCCCTTTATTGTTATTTTCCCAATCAACTTACAGATGCTGGTCAATAAGTTAGAGAATATCTCATTATCCAATTCATAACAAAGCTGAACGTTAATTGCAAAGGTCAGCTGTAAATCTATTATAGATCTTTGGTGAATCACAGGTCTGTGATCAACCCGCACATCCAGGGCAGCTACAAATCAAAATAACAGAACTCCGGTACAGCCCCTCTGGCCGATGGTTCCACAGTTCCTCCTGCTGGAGAAGTTCAAGACCAGATGATCAAGAGAGAGATTAAAATCATCAATATTCGAATATCAGTATTTTCCCTCTCTGAACTACAGGATCATCATAAAACCACAGGATAAAAGGATACTCATCAGGCCTTCAACCGTTCGGCTCCTACTTTTAGAAAAGGACCACACAAAAACATATTAGACTGCAGATCTCCTCAAAACAATAACTCAAAGCACTCCATTCCATTTTCTACAACTAAAACGATCTTAAATTACTTAAGCTTAATCTAAGTTCTTTCTGTCTTGTTGACTGCTCAAAGGATAAAAAAAAATTGCTGCCTGCTATCTTAATTATTGTATTGTTTCTTACTTTTAATACTGAAAAGAACCTCAGACTTCTTTTCTCTACCATTCACTACGCATGCAACCTTGGCTAGATCATTGAATTTTCCTAGATCTAAATTTCCTCCTCTACAAAATAAACTATCAGGACAAATCTGCAGATTCTTAAGGCTTTCTCTAAGTTAAAGTTCATCATGTAACTGTGGATTGATTATTGCTCCTTAGACTCTGTTCAGAGAAGGCAATGGCACTCCACTCCAGTACTCTTGCCTGGAAAATCCCGTGGATGGAGGATCCTGGTAGGCTGCAGTCCGTGGGGTCGCTAAGAGTCAGACATGACTGTGTGACTTCACTTTCACTTTTCACTTTCATGCATTGGAGAAGGAAATGGCAACCCACTGCAGTGTTCTTGCCTGGAGAACCCCAGGGACGGGGGAGCCTGGTGGGCTGCTGTCTATGGGGTCACACAGGGTCGGACACGACTGAAGCGACTCAGCAGCAGCAGCAGCCTCTGTTCTACCTCTTAAACACATGCCTCATTTGCATTTTTCCTAAATCCCTGGCTGCTTCTTGTCAATTCCCAAAGGGAAAAAAATGATAATAATAAAGTAAAAAGAGTTCAAAACGAGAACACTTCAATGCTATTCACTGATCCCCTACGTCACAATAACACCCCTAGAGAACAGGAGGTGAGCTAACTCAGCAAACAGTAAACCTCTGAAACACAGCAGGTACATATCAGGGGTAATAATAGTCATCCCTTTGTCATTAGAAATAACTCTCTCCAATTTGTAAATGAGGTTTTTGGTGTTTCATTGTTGTTGTTATTTTTGAAAACGGATGTGTGATAAGATGCTGTGGAGGGGAGGGAAGAACTTTGTGCACATGAGCTCATGGTAGTTCCTTAGAACATGCTGGAATGAATGAAGGGTTGGAAAAATTCCTAGTCACAGAATTCAAAATAACACTGGGACAAAGGCAACTGTGTGTTGGACACCAAGGCTTATTTCACATTCCCACTCAACCATACCTACATGTGACACGCTAAAAGTTAGCATGTGCCCATGTAAATAATGGCACATCTATACCCCACCCTTTGCCCTAAAAACTATCTTAAGAGAGCTGGTGCCCAGCCTTAAAGGATGATGGGGAAATAGCTCAACAGTCTCTCATTCTCTTAGACACTTATTACTTTGATGGTATCAATAATCATAACTTTGTTATCTTCACATCTGCTTGGGGAGCATCAATGTTCCAACTGCAGTAGCTGAACTCAAACTTTTCCAACTGTTTAAAAAACCACACCATAAGTAGCTCACTCCACAATCTCTACTTGGAATGAACTGTGCCCCAGTTCAGGTTATTCTGGGTTAATACCCAGGAACCACTTTGAGAAGCAGCCGTACAACGGATAGAAGCCATAAAACCAAGCAAGATAAAGAATCTGACTGCTGATGTCGAGATCATAAACTGCATGGACTCCATATGGTCTTATCAGATGCTCCCAATTCCACTTTGGGGACTGCTCCCAGGAGGTCTGATGTCATATCAAGAACAAATGTCCATCACTGACCAGGAGAAGGTGAGTCAGGAAGGCCTAGATAGTGACTACCACACAACGGGCAGGGGCTTTGGCTAAAAGTAGGAAAACTCCTTGTATTTACATGACAACTCTCTAGAACCATTAATTCTGCTTTTTGCAAATACTATACAAAGAGAAATGTCAACATATATGGACTGGGGTAGAGGAAAGAGATCTAATGGTAACATCTAATCCTTGTCAATCAGTCAGAATTGTGGACAGTATCCATGGGCTTCTAAATCAAGACCTTTCAAAGAAGATACCAAGTGGACCCTGAATCTCAAGGAGGGCTAAGTAGTGCTTTCAACCACCTCTATCATTAAGAGTAGAGAGGATATATTTTTCACAGCATCCATAAGCTACTTTAAAAATTAACAAGATTCTTGAGCATTTTTAAAAATTCACAAAACTAAGCTTCTTCATGATAGTGATGAACATCTACCTCAACTCTGAGTCCCCTATATTCACTCCAATTTCAAGAAATAACTTGCTGTGGTTTAGTGTTGCTTGCCAACGCAGGAGACACAGGTTTGATCCCTGAGTCGGAAAGATCCCCTGGAGAAGGAAATGGCAACGCACTCCAGTATTCTAGACTGGGAAATCCCATGGACAGAGGAGCCTGACTGGCTACAGTCTATGGAGTCGCAAGAGAGTCAGTCACAACTTAACAAATAAACAACAGTAATGTGCTTATCAACCCACCTACCTACAGTTAGACCAGTCAATGGTTTAAAGAGTTATTAACACATTTAAACTGAAGTTTGCATTTGCAAAATTTCTAAACAGGTTACACTTAAAAGGGCATATCACTCCAAGGTACACTCTAAAATATATATGTAAATAAGATGCAGGGTGTGTGTGCGTGTGTGTGTATATATATAATGGAATATTAGCCATAGAAAATGAAATAATGCCATTTGCAGCAGCATGGAGGGACCTAGAGAGTATCACAGTAAGTAAATCAGGGAGAGGAAGATAAACATACAGTATCACTTACATGCAGAATCTAAAAAATTATATAAATGAATTTATTCACAAAATAGAAACAAACCCAGAAAACAAACTTACAATTACCATAGCAGATGGAGTGAGAGAGATAAATTAGGAATTTGGGATTAACATCTATGCAATACTATCTATAAACAGTAGGAAAACAAGGACCTACTATATAGCACTGGGAACTATGCTCAATATCTTATAATAATCTATAATGGAGAAGAATCTGAGAAAAAATAGATACAAAAGTATATGTATAACATAGTAACTTTGCTATTCACCTGAAACTAACACAACATTATAAGTTAACTGCAACTCAATAAAAAATATATATAGTATAGAAAAAATATTTAAGTATATTTTGCTTTACAATACTGTATTGGTTTTGCCATACACTGACATGAATCCGCCACAGGTGTACATGAGTTCCCAATCCTAAAGCAAAATAAAGTAAAAATAAATTTAAAAAATAAAAATGAAGAAAAATGTCTATAAAAAAAAATTTTAGTATATAAAACTACCAAGTTGGGAACGGCAAGACTAACAGCCATCACACTTGAGTAATGCTTCCACATGCTAAGTTCTAGACATGTAACATGAATAAAAATGCAAGTAAAGATTAATCAGAAATTTATCCAATGGAAGGAGAGTACAGAAACTCACCTAAAAAGACTCCATCAGTAACTAATACAAAATCACTGAATAAGATCAAGAGGAAAAAAAAAGAAAAAAATTATCATTCTGTACCAAAAATCATTTGTGTCATAAACTTCTCCAAAAGTACAAAAAGATAATAGAGTTATACTCAGACAAGGGGGAATTTCAAGATGGATAAAGCCATCTGTGACCCTCTAAAAAAGTCCAAGTTCCAGTCTAGTAATATGTTCTCACAGCATAATTAAGTACATTTGGGGTATTAAAATTAATTGGAGCCCAGACATTCAAACAGTAATTTACAGTATTCACAGGAATAGTCACAGGGCTTCCCTGGTGGCTCAGTTGGTAAAGAATCTGCCTGCAACGCAGGAGACCAAAGTTCGATCCCTGGGTTGGGATGATCCCCTGGAGAAGAGAATGGCAGCCCACTCCAGTACTGCCTGGAGAATTCAATGAACAGAGGAGCCTGGTGGGCTACAGTCCATGGGGCTGCAAAGAATTGGACACGACTGAGCAAATAACATATATACATGCACACACACAGAGGAATATAAGAATAATCTCAGAGCATTTATTTTTAACGCATGTGCCTTCCTAGCTGCAAGGTGGTGTTTTTTTCAATCTTCACACTCTTCTGTAAGTTTCCTTCTTTCTCCTTCAATATCCTAGCCTGCCATGAAAGGTAAAGAAAATAAGAGAAAAAGTGATGCATGGCTTATCCCAAACACACTGTGAATGATGCAATAAATAAAAAAGTCTTCTGTGTTGAAATACATCCAAAAATTATTTCCTATTATTCCAGCATTCAAAACTTTTTTGCCCCTCTTCAAATTTTCTCATGTACTATGTATGGTCTGATGTGTCCCCAGGAAATTCATCCAACTACACTGGCACGGCACACTGATCTCAGAATTCCAGCCTCCAATATCATGAGAAATAAATGTCTGTGCTATTTTATTATGGCAGCCCAGATGGACTAAGATGTCATGTGGAATACAGAGGTTGCTACCTAAAATTAATTAGACCACATCTTGTTTGGCACCTCTTGCAGTAAACAGGCCTCATCACAGCATTAACCCACAGGAATCCCAAAGATGCTAAGAAATTGGTCCAACTCCACCTGGATCCTTGGCAAAAGAAACAGGTATTGATGGTGGTTCCTTTGAAGAAGTCAGGGGGAACAAGACTGGCAGGAGGGGGATATCCTTCACAGTCCAGTAGTTACGACGCCTCGCTTCCAACGCAAGGGGTCAGAGAACTAGGATCCCACGTGTAGTGCAGCACAGCCAAGAAAATATTTTTTTAGTTGAAGAAGAAAAGATTAGTGGGAGCTGCAAAGCCTGAATGACATGTAACTACTCACTTAGGCCATGACTACGATGCTATGGACCCAAGCCTCAGGTGGGACATTTAGGTCTGTGCCGCTTGGCTGTGCATTCTTCTAGTGCCGCATACATCACCCTTCACTGGGCGACATGGAGAACCACTCTCTGCATTTATAACCACGTACTATATTCTGTAGAGATCTACAAAGCTCAGCCTCAGGGGAAATTTATATGGGTAAAACAAAAAGGTATGATATTAATTAATTAACCATTTGCACTCCCTAGTGCTAATAACAGGTTCTCCAGCATGAACTCACAAATATTTCATCAACATGAATTACATTTGTTCAAGAAGTTTTAAAAAGCACCCATTCACTTTAACCACTGCTGTTCAGAAAGGCATTTAACTGGCTTAAAAAATAAGCAGGGAAAAGCAGATTTTAAAAATGATCAACATACACAATTCTTTGATTTTTTTAATATAAAGCTGATTAGAGACAAATCAATTCTATCAGCCACATAAACAAATCTCATAATCCCCAATCATTATGCTAAAATCAAGATCATCTTAAAATTACCACAGGTTTAACTTGTGTACAAAGAAAACCAAGTGTGCCCTAAATTAAAATCAGTCATAATTTTTGGAGCAGCTTTTAAAAAATAAAAACATCTCAGTAAACAATTGACTTATATTAAGCCAACCATCAGGAGTAGGACTAAATCCACATTTGGTATAAAGATAAGCTTGCTTTTTAAAAGCTGAGTATGTCTCTACTTTGAATGACAATTCCTTAAAAATATCTCCATTTGGAAAAAAGAAGTCTAATTCTGAGAGGCTTCTTTATTAACTTCAAGTGACTATAGGGTGCTGCTTTTATTGTATTTTTCTAAAGCTATTTGCTGTTACATGATTTGATAAGTCTAAAACTACAATTGTGATTTATAGAGGAGAGGTTTAAGTTAACACTCTCAAATAAATCTAGTTGTATTAAGGATAATATCAGAAATATTTATTTTAAAAGGTTTTGAACTGATCACTAAGGTTACATTTTCCTTCTCTCTGCTTATGCCAACCACAATTTAAGTTTGATTTTATTCAATTCAGTTTTTCATTTGGCATAAATAAAGGACAGTTGCTTTTTATGACTAGTTTCAGTTATTTTCCTTAAAGAAATATGACATTTCAACATTTTGTCTATCTATAAAATTAACAAAATATATTATGACACTAAAGATTGCATTGTCCAGGCAGAGGCAGAGCTCTATAAAAATGAAAGGTATTTTGCTAGACTACTATTCTTATATATGAGCAAAGAGAGATGGAACCAGGAAAAATGTTCTGTGACACCCAGCAAGTTCATCTGCCCAGTGTGTGGGATGAAGAAATGGTGATTAGGTTTGGAACCCATGGAGGTACACCGAGGCACTTCAGTTTACATGATAAGGCTTAGCCATAAGAAAGAATGAAATAATACTATTTGAAGCAACACAGACGACCTAGAGATTATCATACTAAGTGATGTAAGTCAAAAAACGAAGACAAATATCATATGTTAATTCATCTATGTAGAATCTGAAAAAAAAAAGGTATAGATGATCTTATCTGCAAAGCAGAAATAGAGACACAGATCTAACAGTAATGTTAATTTTTTGCTAGATTCCAGACTTCATCAGCTCATATCTCTAACATTAGAGGACAGCCCTTTCTCACCATTCCTTGACCACTCACTCTAGCCTTCCACCCCCAGGAGATGGCCTGACCTCGCTGACTGGTAAACTTGGGGAAAAGCAGGCATGTTGGGCTCAGCTCTGCCTTTTCTTCTTCTTGGGAACATAAGGCTCACAAGGATGGGTCCCCTATCAGGAACTAATATTATATTTTAAGCTTTCATATGCTTTACTCTTGTGTTTCCCACATTCTGCGGAACTGAGGCAAGCAACCAGATGCTACTGACTGGCTGTACTCAGAGACCCAAACACAGAAACCACCTGAGGAGGTGCAAAGAAAACCAAAGCTCTCACTGATAATGCAACAAGCACACGTTCTGAAATCATTAGGACCTCTGAAAGCCGGGCAGAGTGGTTAACAGTGAGATATCTACAGCTTCAATGCCATATTTGAATCCCTCTTTGCCAACTATTAAACTGAGGGCAAATTTCTTAACTTCTCTGGGCCTCAGTTTCCTCACCTGTCAAATAGGGATAACAACAGCAATCCTTATGATTACTAATATATGCGAACAGAAAGAACAATGTCTGAACAGAAGCTAAGTAAATGTTAGCTATTACTGATACTACCATTTTTCTTATTTCTTTTTCACCATTATCACTATTACTATTTTCATCACAAGATAAGACTTGAGAAGAAGTACTCATCCACGATAGGATAGATCACATTTTGCAAGTTCATATTTGTAGTAGAACTCCAAGAAAAAAATGAACTCCAATGGAAAAGTTGTAGGAAAAAGAATCAAATTGGTCTACCGTGAGTGCTGTCGACTAAAAAAACACTTGTGCCTTACAACAAGAAGGCTTTCTTGTAGCTCAGATGGTAAAGAATCTGCCTGCAATGCAGGAGACCCAGGAAGATCCCCTGGCGGAGGAAATGGCAACCCACTCCAGTATTCTTGCCTGGAGAATTGCATGGACAGAGGACCTTGGCGGGCTACAATCCATGGGGTTGCAAAGAGTCAGACATGACTGAGTGACTTTCATACACAAACACACCCACAACAAGAAGAGGAAATTCCGTGAGAGTACACCATTTGATACACACACACAATTCCCTGCGTTTCTGTGTTTGTTTACTTGTGCGTCTACTCTTGTTTTTCATGTCAGTAACTGCTCCTCAGCTGCTACCCAAATTTGTGATGTGGGTGAATCTGCCTGATGATAGACTGATAGGCGCAAATCTGTGGTGTGGCCAATTCTTTTCTGGAAGACAGAAGAAAAGTCACACATACATCCTTTGCTCAGGGTTTTTATGACCCGAGACAAGTTACTTCTCTCTACTACGTACCTTAAGAAAATAGGAGGAGAAAAGTAAATTTTGTTACTTGACTCACCAGAGGGCATCTTAACTGACCAAATACGCCTGCAGCTAAAATATGAGCTCCGAGAAGAAAGTTAGGTTCTCAGAGTCTTTTCATCATATTAGGAAGCAAAATGGACTTTATGCCTTAGCTTAGCATTATTGAGGAACGCAGGAGACATAGAGCCCTGTAAATGGGCTCAGATGAATCACCAGCACTGGGCTTTGGGACACACGTTATCGTAAGGGGTCAGTTAGCTCTGGCAGCAAGCACCCAAAACCTAGGGTCAGATGGAAGATAGGCAGATAGGCAGCACAGAGACATCCCATTTATAGAAAAGCACAGAGTGTTTTGAGTTACTTTTGGAAAAGTTAATCCACTCTGTCCTCATGAGACAAGGCACATGCCAGAGGTTCTAAAATTCTCATCTAATGTAGACAAACGGTGCTATAAACAAAATGTTGAACGTTGTAGATCTTTTCATTATCTTAACTTTTATCTATTATTATACTATAGTTCTCACCAAACCTGTATCATTTTTAGGTTAAAATATATTTTGGTTTTTTTTAATATAAATTTATTTAATTGGAGGCTTATTGCTTTACAATTTCGTATTGGTTTGGCCATACATTGACATGAATCCACCACGGGTGTACATGTGTTCCCCATCCTGAACCCCCCTCCCACCTAACTCCCTATCCCATCCCTCTGGGTCATCCCAGTGCACCAGCCCTGAGCACCCTGACTCATGTATCAAACCTAGACTGGCGATTCGTTTCACATATGATAATACACATCTTTCAATGTTATTCTCCCAAATCATCACCCCCTCTCCCTCTCCCACAGGGTCCAAAAGACTGTTCTATACATCTGTGTCTCTTTGCTGTCTCACGTACAGTGTTATTGTCACCATCTTTCTAAATTCCATATATATGTCTTAGTATACTGTATTGGTGTTTTTCTTTCTGGCTTACTTCACTCTGTATAATAGGCTCCAGTTTCACCCACCTCGTTAGAACTGATTCAAATGTATTCTTTTTAATGGCTGAGTAATACTCCATTGTGTATATGTACCACAG
This sequence comes from Ovis canadensis, assembly GCF_042477335.2. NCBI lineage: Eukaryota > Metazoa > Chordata > Mammalia > Artiodactyla > Bovidae > Ovis > Ovis canadensis. The sequence goes on along the minus strand of NC_091269.1, from coordinate 27,600,046 downwards.
CTTTCTTATCCATTCGTCTGCTGATGGACATCTAGGTTGTTTCCATGTCCTGGCTATTATAAACAGTGCTGTGATGAACATTGAATACACGTGTATCTTTCAATTCTGGTTTCCTCGGTGCGTATACCCAGCAAGTGGGATTGCTGGGTCGAATGGCAGTTCTATTTCCAGTTTTTCAAGGAATCGCCACACTGTTCTCCATAGTGGCTGTACTAGTTTGCATTCCCACCAACAGTGTAAGAGGGTTCCCTTTTCTCCACACTCTCTCCAGCATTTATTGCTTGTAGACTTTTGATAGCAGCCATTCTGACTGGCGTGAAATGGTACCTCATTGTGGTTTTGATTTGCATTTCTCTGATAATAAGTAATGTTGAGCATCTTTTCATGTGTTTGTTAGCCATCTGTATGTCTTCTTTGGAGAAAAGTCTGTTTAGTTCTTTGGCCCATTTTTTGATTGGGTCATTTATTTTTCTGGAATTGAGCTGCTTAGAGTTAGGACCAGGCCTGAATGCCCGCAGGGAAATCTGAGGGAACTAACTTCAGATGGCAAAGCTGTATCATTTTTAAACCAACTTGTCCGGACTTTTGGACTCAGAGGGAGAGGGAGAGGGTGGGATGATTTGGGAGAATGACATTCTAACATGTATACTATCATGTAAGAATTGAATCGCCAGTCTATGTCTGAAGCAGGATGCAGCATGCTTGGGGCTGGTGCATGGGGATGACCCAGAGAGATGTTATGGGGAGGGAGGTGGGAGGGGGGTTCATGTTTGGGAACGCATGTAAGAATTAAAGATTTTAAAATTTAAAAAATAAAAAACTAAAAAAAAAAATAAAATAAAAAATAAACCAACTTGTATATGTGAAAAAGGAAGACCTTAAGTAAAATGTTGACCAGAGTAATACAGACAAGCCTACCTTCTTATTTATCCTGAAAACAATAATTTGCTTTCAAGTACATATATCACAAGTATCATTAAAACTTTAAATATAGACTGAAAACCTCAAGGAAGAAGAAAAACATTTCTTTGCAGAGTACTACCAAATATCTGAGGAAAGAGAGGATAGATATAGCCAAAAGAAAGAACTCCAGGTAGAAAAAATAAGAAGTTTGACTATATTTCAAGAACAGTAACATTTACAGCAGCTCTCTGGATTATTTTTGCACCAACAAATCCACTGGCCCTAAGCTTCCATTTTGATATATTCTGAAAAATGACACAAAATGTCACACAAATGTAACCGTCCCAGGATAAAACAGTCACACAGGTCATCGTGTAGCTACTTCAGTTAAGTTCAGTTGCTCAGTCATGTCTGACACTGCAAACCCATGGACTGCAGCATGTCAGGCCTCCCTGTCCATCACCAACCCCCGGAGCTTACTCAAACCCATGTCCATCAAGTCATTGATGCCATCCAACCATCTAATCCTCCGCCGTCCCCTTCTCCTCTCACCTTCAATCGCTCACAGCATCAGGGTGTTTTCAAATGAGTCAGTGTTCCACATCAGGTGGCCAAAGTACTGAAGTTTCAGTTTCAGCATCAGTCCTTCCAATGAATATTCAGGACTCATTTCCTTCAGGATAGACTGATAGGATCTTCTTGTGGTCCAAGGGACTCTCAAGATTCTTCTCCAATACCACAGTTCAAAAGCATCAATTCTTTGCTGCTCAGCTTTCTTTATAGTTCAGTTCTCATATCCATACATGACTACTGTAAAAACTATAGCCTTGAGTAGACGGACCTTTGTTGGCAAAGTAACATCTCTGCTTTTTAATATGCTGTCTAGCTTGGTCATAACTTTTCTTCCATGGAGAAAGAATCTTTTAACTTCATGGTGGCACTCACTATCTGCAGTGATTTTGGAGCCCAAAAAATAAAGTCAGCCACTGTTTCAACTGTTTCCCTATCTATTTGCCATGAAGTGATGGGACTGGATGCCATGATCTTCGTTTCCTGAATGTTGAGCTTTAAGCCAACAGTTTCACTCTCCTTCTTCACTTTCATCAAAAGGCTCTTTTGTTCCTCTTCACTTTCTGCCATAAGGGTGGTGTCATCTGCATATATGAGTTTATTGATATTTCTCCTGGTAATCTTGATTCCAGCTTGCGCTTCATCAAGTGCAGCATTTCGCATAATGTACTCTACATCAAGTTAAATAATCGGGGTGACAATATACAGCCTTGATGTACTCCTTTCCTGATTTGGAACCAATCTGTTGTTCCATGTCTGGTTCTAACTGTTGCTTCCTGACTTGCATGCAGATTTCTCAGGAGGCAGGTAAGGTGGTCTCATATTCCCATCTCTTGAAGAATTTTCCAGTTTGCTGTGATCCACACAGTCAAAGGCTTTGGCATAGTCAATAAAGCAGAAATAGATGTTTTTCTGAAACTCTCTTGCTTTCTCAATGATCCAATGGACGTTGACAATTTGATCTTGGTTCCTCTGTCTTTTCTAAATCCAACTTGAACATATGCAAGTTCACAATTCACATACTGCTGAAGCCTGGCTTCAAGAATTTTGAGCATTAATTTGTTAGCATGTGAGATGAGTGCAATTGTGCAGTAGTTTGAGCACTCTTTGGCACTGTCTTTCTTCGGGATTGGAATGAAAGCTGACCTTTTCCAGTCCTGTGGTCACTGCTGAGTTTTCCAAATTTGCTGGCATATTGAGTGCAGCACTTTCACAGCATCATCTTTCAGGATTTGAAATAGCTCAACGGGAATTCCATCACCTCCCCCAGCTTTGTTCATAGTGATGCTTCCTAAGGCCCACTTGACTTCACATTCCAGGATGTCTGGCTTTAGGTGAGTGATCACACCATCGTGGTTATCTGGGTCATGAAGATCTTTTTTTGTATAGTTCTTCGGTATATTCTTGCCACCTTTTCTTCATTTCTACTCCTTCTATAAGGTCCATATCATTTCTGTTCTTTATTGTGCCCATCTTTGAATGTTTCCTTGGTATCTATAATTTTCTTGAAGAGATCTCTAGTCTTTCCCAATATATTGTTTTCCTCTATTTCTTTGCATTGATCACAGATCAAATGCCAAAGAATGCTCAAACTACCACACAATTGCACTCATCTCACACACTAGTAAAGGAATGCTCAAAATTCTCCAAGCCAGGCTTCAGCAATACGTGAACCGTGAACTTCCTGATGTTCAAGCTGGTTTTAGAAAAGGCAGAGGGACCAGAGATCAAATTGCCAACATCCACTGGATCATGGAAAAAGCAAGAAAGTTCCAGAAAAACATCTATTTCTGTTTTATTGACTATGCCAAAGCCTTTGACTGTGTGGATCACAAGAAACTGTGGAAAATTCTGAAAGAGAAGGGAATACCAGACCACCTGACCTGCCTCTTGAGAAACCTATATGCAGGTCAGGAAGCAACAGTTAGAACCAGACATGGAACAACAGACTAGCTCCAAATAGGAAAAGGAGTACGTCAAGGCTGTATATTCGTCACCCTGCTTATTTAACTTATATGAAGATTACATCATGAGAAATGCTGGACTGCAAGAAACTTAAACTGTAATTAAGATTGCTGGGAGAAATATCAATAAACTCATATATGCAAATGACACCACCCTTATGGCAGAAAGTGAAGAAGAACAAAAGAGCCGCTTGATGAAAGTGAAAGAGGAGAGTGAAAAAGTTGGCTTAAAGCTCAACATTCAGAAAACGAAGATCATGGCATCCAGTCCCATCACTTCATGGCAAATAGTGGAAACAATGGCTGACTTTATTTTTGGGGGCTCCAAAATCACTGTAGATGGTGATTGCAGCCATGAAATTAAAAGACCCTTACTCCTTGGAAGGAAAGTTATGATCAACCTAGAGAGCATATTAAAAAGTACAGACATTACTTTGGCAACAAAGGTCCATCTAGTCAAGGCTATGGTTTTTCCAGTGGTCATGTATGGAAGTGAGAGTTGGACTATAAAGAAAGCTGAGTGCAAAAGAATTGATGCTTTTGAACTGTGGTGTTGGGGAAGACTCTTGAGAGCCCTTTGGACAGCAAGGAGATCCAACCTGTCCATCCTAAAGGAGATCAGTCCTGGGTGTTCATTGGATGGACTGATGTTGAAGGTGAAACTCCAATACTTTGGCCATCTCATGCGAAGAGCTGACTCATTAGAAAAGACCCTGATGCTCGGAAAGATTGGGGGCAGGAGGACAAGGAGATGACAGAGGATGAGATAGTTGGATGGCATCACCGACTCAATGGACATGGGTGGGTGGACTCTGGGAGTTGGTTATGGACAGGGAGGCCTGGCGTGCTGCATTTCATGGGGTTGCAAAGAGTTGGACATGACTGAGTGACTGAACTGAACTGATCACTGAGAGAGGCTTTCTTATCTCTCCTTGCTATTCTTTGGAACTCTGCATTCAAATGAGTATATCTTTCCTTTTCTCATTTGCCTGTAGCTACTTAGCCTCCCTTTTCTATGATTCCTACCAATGGTTATTTGTAAACCTCTCACACTGTCTGCTCTGGAGCAAGCTGTTGCTTACATTTCAAGCATCTGTCTTACCAAAAAAAATAAATAACAAACAAAAAAAAACCCATGAGTAGGGTGCCTAACGCTCAATTAAAATGTCATTTATAAAATGGAACACATCATCCCCCCAGGGTCCAGGCTGAAATGGCAGGTTCTGACTCGCTGACATGGAAAAGAAAACCCATGTCTGTGCTGAACTTGACCACCACCCAGAAGAGGTCACTTCAATGAGCTACTTGAAAAACACATAAAAGCATCTCTTTCCTTGTTAAATACACAAATGCTTTATATGTGTTTAAATCAAGAAACAGGTAAAGTACCAGCTACTGATTCTACATAAGCGTGCTACAACTCATGGAGTCGCAAAGAGTCAGATACGACTGAGCGACTGAACTGAACTGAACTGAACTGAACTGATGTATCTTCCAAAAAGTACAGTAAAAGATTTTTCTTTTTAAACAATTGATTGTGTAACATACCTAAATCAATATAGGTGTTATCAGCAAAATGTATGAGATGGTCTGAATTTTCCCAGGATCTTCCATGCCCTTCTCTTTCTAAATCATATCTTTCTGGTACAGACTAGCTCTATTACTTGTTAAAATTGCCTCTGAATCTACAATTATCTTAAAAATAAAACCTGGATTACAAATAAATCAATCAATCACATTTTCTCCCATCGTCCTAATACCTATAAAGTATACTGTGTAAGAAATGCCATGCCTATGACCAAAGCAAAGTTAAGTCACATTGTTATTTCTACTACTATTTTCTTTAAAAAAATATATCACCCTTCTTTTTGCACATCTCATAAACTAAACATCTTAAGTGAGCAAAGGTGAGCTTCTGTTTTACTGTTTCATCAAATCAAGTCCTTCATTCAAGTCTTTCACTCAACAAAATAATAATAAATGAACATTTTTCCAGTAAAGCAATGGGTTTAAAGAATATAAATGTGCAAGATATTGATGTTAGCATGGAGGCATATCTCCAATGTTGATGAATGAAAGAGACAAGCAGACTAATTCACTGGACTATTTTCAAATGCTGAGAATAGTTTTGTCCTCTGAGGTGGTTTCCCCAACCACTACTTGTTGATAATATTCACTTGACATTCCTAGATGCATTTCAACTATACAGTACCTGCTCGGAGAAGATATTATGAATACTGAAGATAAAGCATATGGAATAAACAGTGCAGTGTGGGACATAACAGGTGTTCAATATACAGAATCAGTCACACATGCTATGCAGCACGCAATCACAGTTATAAGCATAGACACACATGTGGGGCAGGTATGTCCTGGATCTGCTGCTCAGCACAATGCTTTCCACATGGCAGGTCTCAAAAGGTAACTGTTGAGTAAATGGAAAATAGAGATTCCAAGATTGTTTAAAATTGCACAGCTTTAAGAAACTAAGCATAAGTAGCGACTGGAACTTATGGCCCTGGTCTCCTGATTCTTCACACTCACGCTGAGTCCTTGTTCTGATTCTGGCCTTTGGTGCCTGGCTCATTTAACAACCATGTGAGGTAGGTGCTGTCCTCCCCTATTTATACGTGAGAAAATAAAAGCTGAGAAAGGAGATAAACATCTCTTCCTTCCTTTTGCCTTTCTACAAGATGTCATTTTGTGCAGAGTCTCAAGGGGCCACCCTACTCTGAGGTGCAGAGATTGTTTTCTCCTTGTCAGAAATTATTACAGAAACAGGCTCTGGACCATTTTCTGGTTGGAGAGATCTAAGAGAAATATCTTTGGGAAAAGGATTCTGGGAAAATGTTCTGCTCTATCAGGAAAGGGTCACAAGACGAAATGGTCTTTTTTCTTCCTCTGGTCATTGTCACATCCGGATATGACGCCCAGCAACCCTGCAGTCGACTTGCTAAGTTAATCAATAGGCTAACATCAAGTATCACAAATGAGAGATGGACTACTTGGATCAGCCAACTCTCAATGGGCCTGATCTGTGGATTTGACTTAATAATTCCCTTTGGTATAAGGTACTTGAAAATAAGAGTCTCTTACTTGTAGCCAAAAGCACCCCAAGTGGTCTCCTGCCCAAAGTTAGACAGCGCCCCATTCAGATTCAAGTCTCTCTGAAGCCCTGGTTTATTCCATCATGGTTATACTTCACTGGATGGTGGGTACCCCACCCAGAGTTCATGAGAAGAGAAAGCATTATGTGACTGGTCCCTTCTAGATACTTCATATACATTATATAATTTCATCCCCATAACCTAGCCTTTGAATCTAGGGCTCAAATACCAAATGCACCATCATGAATTGCTTCTGCAGAAGGCTAGATTTTACTAAAGCAGAAAAAAATTTCTCTTAATAAGCCATCAGTTGCATCAGAAGCCTTGATTTGCAAACCATGGCAGAAAGAAACTGTACGTAGGAAGTGAAATCTGTAACATCTTAGGTAGTTATTCAACCTCCCCGAGCCTGCACTTCCTCACCCATAGAATGCCTTTTTGGAGAAGCTCATGTGAGACAGCAAGTGCTCAATACTCAAAAAATACTCTTAGTTAACAGCCCTCCTGAATCTATCCATAGTAGCGCTGGAAAAGAATCCATGAGCAGGGAAATGTCTGAGTGGTTACTTATTAATCCTGTAATCATAATCAATAAATCACAGTCTTCATTCAGCAAGGGTTCCTCTTACTGTTTATCCACCATCAAAATGAAAAATAACCCTTAATAATCTATAATCTTATTTATCTTTCCAGAGATGACAGAGAATTATTAAACCCTATTGATGTTTCCTCAGTGGAAGAACAAAGATGAAAAATGAAGGTGTAACAAAAAAATCCAACCAGCTTCTAAATAGCTTAGAAATATTCATAGGAGAGTCACCCTGCATATCAAGATACAGATTTCATAGGCGACCAAGTTATTAGTCACTAAGTGATTTTAAATTCTGCCATTAATTACCTTGCCCCCATTAACTATTATTTCACATTCTGAACCCCACAGTAACAAGCCCTCTGAGCCAAACCAACACAGCTAAGTCTCTGTATGCAGACTACCAGTCTCAAAGTAAAAATCCCTTCTCTCCCTCAGTAGGTACTCATGGTGCCTCAGAGAGAACAGAGGTCTCCCCCAGTGGGCACAGGGGAACGGCAGTCAGCAGTCCCTGTTCCCATTTAATCATACGTGCATGCTCAGGCGTTCAGTTGTGTCTGACTTTCTGCTACCCTATGGATTGTAGCCCAGCAGGCTCCTCTGTACATGAGATTTTCCAGGCAAGAATACTGGTGCGGGTTGCCAAACATTGCTTAAGTACCAATGCTGTGCAATCCTATCAACTCGGTGTTTTTATTATTCCCATTTGACAGAGAAGAAAACAGAGGCACAGAGAAATAACAAGGCCAGGGTTGCATGGTTAGTATGTAGTCTGCAGCTAGGATTCAAAGCCAGGCCAACTGACACCAAAACCTCAACTTTAAACCACTGCCCCCTTGGTAATAACTAGTCAGTATCCCAAACTCAATCTTCCCATCACTTAAGGTACATTTCACTTTCCATCCACTGTCTTAAAAAATGTATCTTTTTGACTCTTAACATCAAAAAGACAAGTAGCTCAACAAGTCACCTGAAGCCTGAATCGCCAAAAGGGAAAAGGTTTGTGTTTTTATTTAAGTATAGTTGATTTACAATGTTATGATAGTTTCTGGTGTATAGCAAAGTGATTCAGTTATAGATACATGTCTGTGTGTGTGTGTTCTTTCTCATATTCTTTTCCATGATGTTTTATCACGGGATACTTAATAGGGCTTCCTGTGCTATACAGCAGACTTTTGTTTATCCATCCTATATATACGCTGCTGCTGCTACTGCTGCCAAGTCACTTCAGTTGTGGCTGACTCTGTGTAACCCCATAGATGGCAGCCCACCAGGCTCCCCCATCCCTGGGATTCTCCAGGCAAGAACACTGGAGTGGGTTACCATTTCCTTCTCCAGTGCATGAAAGTGAAAAGTGAAAGTCAAGTCGCTCAGTCGTGTCCAACTCTTCGTGACCCCATGGACTGCAGCCTACCAGGCTCCTCCGCCCATGGGATTTTCCAGGCAAGAGTACTGGAGAGGGTTACCATTGCCTTCTCCATATGTATATATATATATATATGTGCTAATTTTACCAAAAAGTTTTATTATAATGTCACCAGGAACTAGCAACACACAGAACAGAGAAAGAGAGCAAAAGATCACCAAAGATTTCTTTAAAAGAAAAAAACAAGTAAAACCAAGTATATAAGACACATCAGTGTGGACTGAAGATGACCTTTTTAAGGCCACTTGTCTGCTCAGGATGCTCAGTGAATTGCCAATCAAGTTCCCCATTGGGAAAGGCTCCCCCAGGGTAAGGAGCCTCCTTGGACAGAGGTGCAAGAAGCCTTATTCCACCAGCCCACTGTAAGAACTCTAAATACTGTACTATCCAGTAGGGAATTTCAGGTACCCTGAAGGAGCAGGACAGAGGTAAGACAGAGTTCTCCACTTCCACAAACAGTAAGCAAATACCCATTGTGCACAAGGCATTAGGCCACCAAGCACTGGGCGTGCGCTATGCTGAAGCCTAGAGTAAATGCTTCAAATTACAGTATCTGAGTAATGTACTGAATTCATTACAGGTTTTTAAAACATAATCAGTTTAACCCCAGCACCAGGTTTATAATCTTTATTTTTCTAGGTTATATTTTAGATTCCTAAAATATTTTATTATTTTATTGATTTTTTGAAATAAGCAGAGAAATTTTTGTTTTGAAAGCTAATAGTCAAGGATAAATTTGCATTTAATGTACCTACTGAAACAGGTGTATACTTGGAAAAGACTGAATTCATAGTAATTCAGATGTCATATGGAATCTAAATTCCATCTATAAATCAAAAAAGTCTTCAAAAATCAAAAGGGAATTTAAAGGCAAGATGTTCTAAAGCATGATCTTACTGGACTAATAATGTTCATCCCATGTGTTGTTACAGGATTTGTACTGAGGATGATATAACTTGTTAAATACTTTTAATTTATATTTAACTTGAAATACTAGTTATTAACTTGCACAAACTGGAGTGCCAATAATACTATCATGATATGACACAATGACAGGTCCAAATTTTTAATTCCTTAAAGTTTGTGACCTAACACAATCTTAAAAATATAATTACTAGAATATACTAGAACATATTCAGGGGATTCTCAAGGAGCAATCTGTAAAGTTCAGTCCTACTAAAATGTTACTCTACAATGTAGCCACTATGGAGAACTGCATGGAAGTTCCTTAAAAAACTAAAAATATAATTACTATATGATTCTGCAATCCCACTCCTGGGCGTATATCCAGAGAAAACTCTAGTGTGAAAAGATAGATGCCTCTCAGTGTTCACAGCAGCACTGTTTACAATAGCCAAGACATGGAAACAACCTAAATGCCCATCAACAGGCGAATGGATAAAGAAGGTATGGTACATGTACACAGTGAAATATTACTTAGCCATAAAAAGGATGAAATAACGCCATAATAATGCACCAACACAGATACACCTAGAGACTGGACAAAGACATATACCATATGATATCCCATATTTGTGGAATCTTTACAAATTAAACACATAAGCTTAGTTATGAAACAGAAACAGACTCGCAGACATAAAAAACAAACTTATGGTTACCAAGGGAGATACACCTGAGTGGGGCTGGAGTGGGTAAATTAAGAGTTTGGGATTAACATACACACACTACTGTATATAAAATAGGTAAACAACAAAAACATACTGTGCAGCCCACGGAACTATACTCAGTACCTTGTAATAACCTATAAGGGAAAAGAATCTGAGAAAGAATATACATGTTTGTAAAACGGAATTACTTTATTGTACACTTAACTAACACAACATTATAAGTTATCATACCTCAAGTTAAAATAAAATGTTACTCCATTAAAATATGACACTTTGGCAACATGAGACTACAAGGAAATAGTATGAACCCATCAAACTGTTTGTTGCTATAAATTAACAAAGAAGCTCTTTATCATGGAATGCACCTGCAGTATCCTAAGAACTGAGCTAAATGGTTTACATGTACATCTAATATAATCCTCATTCTAAAGATGAAGACAGAGCAACTTCCCAGGGTCACAAAACTAGGAAACCCGTATCTTCCAGCCTTCAAAACCTAGTTTCCGTCTTCATCTGTGTATGAATATAATAAAAGTATTTAATATGTTTACAATGATTACTATACATCAAAAATGCCCACTTAGGAGGCAAATACAGTCAGCCCTTGGTATCTTGACAGAGACGGATTCCAGAACCCTCCCTCTCCCAGGTAACAAAATCTGCAGATGCTCAAGGCCCTTACACAGCCTTACAGAGTGTGATACACTCTGTATCAGTGGGTTCTGCATCCATCCCATTCAAACAACTGTGGATCCACCCAAGTTTATTCAATCTGCAGATGCAACACTGGCTGATACAAAGGGGAAATGTGACAACATAAATATGTGAAGAAAAGTATTCCATCTGTTTTCAGGAGTACCAGTAAACAGAAATCCTCATTTATAGCACCTTACTTTTAGAAAAAAAGACCGATAAGTAATAAATACATGCTCCTGAGAAAGAGATTCAACTATCTTGAGAGCCATATCAGCGTTAATCCATATTTAAAGACTTAGAACTCACAAAAACAGCATTCTGAAATATTCTAATATATATATTGGTTTTCTGTACCAAATAAGCTTCTAACCTGCAAGCTTACAAATTATCAAAAATGACTATATGTTTCAGAGTAAGATGAGCCCTGGCTATTTCATTTTCCAAATTTAAAATCAACTATATTTTCTCTATCAGCTTTTGATTTCCACATGAAAAAGATTTTAAATGGCAACAATATGGAAGTCCTAAAGGAAAAAGAATGTCAATGGGAAACACTATCTAACTTTTAACTTCCAGTTAAATCTCTACATAATAAATGGAAACAAATTCTGAATATTATACAACCAAAAATATTAAATATGTTCAGAGAGGTAAAATAAAGGTCTTATAAATATAAGAGTAATAATGACTCAACAAACACAGGGGCCTAAAATGTAAGCTTGAAGAAAGTACCAGTGGGAAGAGTTGGTAAGATGGTAACATAATAGAGATGTTAGTTTAATTTTAATTAGTTAGTATGTCATACGTTAAGTGATGTTCTTTTTTAAGCACTGAAGTATAGATGCCTATTCCAATCAGATCTGAACACTGAAGGTTGATGAACCAGAGGCTATCTATGCACTTTACAAGGAAAAAGCAGTATTCCACTCAAATCTTGCCAGTGCTACGTATTTCCTTCCTGAAAGTTTTTCAAATGCTTCTGGGAAAGGAAAAAAAAAAAAATTGTTTTCAAGGTTTCTTTACCCTGGGATTGCTGGCTCAATTCCTGGGCCCGATGAAAGTATGATGGGTGCCAGCACTAAGATACCAGTTTTGTTTACAGAACAGAAGGAACTTAACCCATCTTCACCCTCACCTTCCCTGAGCTGACTTCATCTAACGTGCAGAACACATCACTTGGGCTCTTTTCTTTCTCCTGCTCAAAAACTGCAAATCCTTGTAAAATTTCTAATGTCAAACTCCTTGGCATACATGTTTCAAAAGACTTTAAAAAGTGCATGTCTTTGGTCTAGCAATGTTATTTCTAGCCGTTTTTCTTAAGAATTTAGTATGTTCAAACAGGAGCATATAAAAGGATTTTCCCCGTAATATTATTTATAATGGTAAAAAATTGGGAACTCTTAGATGTTCATTAGTAATTTTTTTTTACATTTCATTGACATATCATATTTACTGGCAGAATGGAATTTCAGTTCAGTTGCTCAGTCGTGTCCGACTCTTTACAACCCCATGAATCGCAGCACGCCAGGCCTCCCTGTCCATCACCAACGCCCGGAGTTCACTCAAACTCATGTCCATCGAGTCAGTGATGCCATCCAACCATCTCATCCTCGGTCGTCCCCTTCTCCTCCTGCCCCCAATCCCTCCTAGCATCAGAGTCTTTTCCAATGAGTCAACTCTTCACATGAGGTGCCCAAAGTATTGGAGTTTCAGCTTCAGCATCAGTCCTTCTAATGAACACCCAGGACTGATCTCCTTTAGGATGGACTGGTTGGATCTCCCTGCATTCCAAGGGACTCTCAAGAGTCTTCTCCAACACCACAGTTCAAAAGCATCAATTCTTTGGCGCTCAGCTCTCTTCACAGTCCAACTCTCACATCCATACATGACCACTGGAAAAACCATAGCCTTAACTAGACGGACCTTTGTTGGCAAGGTAATATTTCTGCTTTTTAATTTAAAGGGATATTAAAAACACCAAAGGCAGTTTGTCCCAGACCAAAAGTACTGAAAGATTCTAGGGCTCACTTTACATTTCCCCAACACCTCTTATATGCTCCCTTTAGGAAGGAGACAAACCCGCTACACTCAGGTCAAAAGCTTGCTTTTTGTAACCCTCTAGTATTATAAAAGTATTTTATAAATCTATAGTATAAAAAAAGAATTATGGGGGTATTCATCTCTATATTATAGAAATAAATTGAACTTAATTTTTTCCTGTATTGTTTTTACTATTTCCTGAGCTTTTTTCCCCAAAGAACATTCTTTGTTCAAAAAAAAAAAAAAAAGAAACAAAATACATTGCAAGAGACAGTCAATAACAGGACAGATGTCTGCAATTTTTTAAATGCTTAGTCATCTGCCAAACAGATTTAAGATGGCACTATCATAACATTAGCAAATATCTTTGATGCTCTGTGCAAATCTGACTTCAAATATTTTATCTATTTGATTTCTCTCATCTAATTAACTCCATTTGTTTCCATCATCAATTTTCTCTTAAGTATGTTCCATATAAAAGGTGACAATTCCCTCAAGTGGATCCTACTTATCAACCATCCTCAGGAGTAATAAATCACACTAGATGGAGTGAAAGTAAGGGAGTTAGTCACTACGAATAATCTTTAAACACACAATGCAATTATTCAGTACACATGGAAAGCACTTTGGCATTCAGGTAAATTAGGCATGGTGTTGTTGATATTTCTTAAAAGTGGGGCAACCGCGGTTCAGAGGCCTGTTAAATGGATAAATGATAAAGCAAAAAGTAAATCCACTGCAATGAAACTGTCTTCTGGAAAATAAACAATTCATTCCTTTGACTTAAAAATTGGCACAATGGTGACTTCCCTGGTGGTCCAGGGGCTGGGAGTCCACCCTTCGGTGCAGGGGGTGTGGGTTTGACCCCTGGTTGGGGAACTTAGATCCCACGTGTGCACCACCGCTGGAGAGAAGCCCATGCACCTCAGTGAGACTCGACACAGCCAAATAAAGAAATAAATTTTTAAAGAAAAAGAAGAGTTGGTACAATGGCGGAAAAACTCTCAGACTCGGTAGAGAGAAAACCAGATTTTCATCCCAGCTGTACTACTTACTAGCTATGATAACTCTGGCAAGTTTAAGTTAAAGGTTTCATTTCCTCACCTGAAAATTAACGCTGAATAAATGTCCAAAGTACAGGTACAAACGCAAAATTATCTGGCTAAAAAGGATGACTCAAAAAGCATAACCAATTCGTAGCCTCTCTAGCATCAATGTAGAGTAAATCGATTTAGCTGTACACAGGTAAACTCAAACATGGCAATGAATGAGACCTGCTCCCTCAGTAGCGTGTAGATTTCTCTGTGGGATGAAAACCATCTCCATTTGCTCTCCCACAGTTCCCAGCAGAAATATCTAGGACAACACATAAAGGCTGCAAAGAGAACAGCACTGGAAGATAAGAAAATCAACTACACCGTTTTCAGCCTCTGAGGAATTATCCAGAACCTTGGTCCAGGTAGTCCTTGTCCTGCCTTGCTCAGGCTGGACTGCTGATCCCAGAGCCTGCTTTCAGAGGTGGTGGAGCAGTTTCCTTCATCCAGCAGCCCTCAGCAGGCATCAGAACCTCTCTGCACAGACTCTCCTAAAACTGTCACACTTAGGGATGCTAATGGTAGGGGGAACTGAGACTGGGGAAGCTGATGTACCTCAGAACAGAATATAATCATGAAGACAGGGGGAAAAACAAGGAGCAGGCCTGCACCAGCGGAGCAGGGGGAAATGCTGACTCAGGGCAAGGTCAACCACTCATGCTGGACATCGGAAAGGCTACACATAACCAATTTACCTCCAGATCCGAGGGAAAGTTTTAGGATCACTTAAAAACAAAGAGACTACTGATGAAAGATGGGCTCTTTTAATTCAATGATGGGCACACAGGGGGAAACAGTGCCCCAAACAAGACTCTGTGATATACAATAGAGAATCCCCAACATTTCAGAAGGAAAACATACTATTAACTGAAATATGGCACAGTCTTGGTAAAAACCATTTTTACAAAGAGCTTATTGGCACAGAAGTGATATGAGATAAAAAGTGAAGAAGAATAGGATATGCATGATGTAAGTAAGATAATTCCAAACTTATTTTTAAAAAGGAAAGAAGAATATACACAAAACAGAGAAAAAATAAAATATATTAAATATTAACAGCAGTTTATCTCTGAATAGCAGAATTATAGGTAGGTTTTGTTTCCTTACATATTTATATTTCTCTACACATTTTCTCCATGTTAAACACATTCCTAATAAAAATATCATTATAAATTAAGAAAAAAAGAAGTGCAATCTTTCAGAAATCCTAAGGATGTTTCAGGTGTAACACACTCCCCTCTCTGGTATTTTTAATTCACTTCGATTCATATTTCCCAAAGAAAAAAATATATAAGTAGGAAAACTAGAGCATCAGAATAAAACTTAAATATATGTAAACACATACATATATGGAATTTATAAAGACTTGATCATTTGTAATATAAAGTAAAAATTTAAGATGATGGCATTTCCAAAAGCATGTGCATTCAACGAAATGCTCTGTGTGCGCGTGTGTGTGTGTGCGCGCGTGCGTGTGTGTGTGTGTGTGTGTGTGTAGCATCTAAAGAAGCAAGTACTACTCAGCACTTCTAGTCCACCCACTGTATTATTCAAGCATTTTCCAAAAGAAATCACATTACATATGCATCTCAACACATTTTATGTAATAGAACACAGACTGTGTTTCAACTGAGCAAAACACACACAAACACCCATACAGAAGGAAACCACTGAGCTCCTCATGATATCATAGTCTTGGACATTCAAAATCATCACTGCTGTAAGCCAACAGTAGAGTCAGCATACTCCATAATGATGCCACCTGGTTTTGTCACTGGCTCAAGGGCTACCAGTGAGAACTGTGACTCGATTAGCTACGTCACACATACTGTAATACCAAAAGATGACAGTCATTGCAAAGATGCACACCCATGTGCACCAGTAGTGCATGCACTAGAGCTAAGGTGCCCTAACGCATGAGCTTCTGCCCACGGTATTCACTGGTCAACCTAACATCAGTTCACCGCAGGCAGTAAAGCTGGTGAAGGCCACATGGGTCTCACGTTGAGCAAATCTGAATCTTTGTATCGTTCTAAACCTAATACTCTACTGCGTTCAAAGAGCCTATCCAAGGTGAAAAATAAGGAAAAAAAAAGTAATATTCTATAATAGAACTGTAATTATGTCAAAAGCTGGAAAGGATGGGACTCTTTTAGAGTGTTGGGATCCTAGAGTAGAAGGTGGATTTATATATATAGAGAGCTCATGTTTGAAAAATTTTGAAAAGATAATCATTCAGTTGGGTGAAATAACATAAACTACTTCACAAAAACAATTTTTACCCTAACAGCTATTTCTACAGGATTCATCAACACTGACCTTTCAAATATTTGGCTTTATCATGAAAATACAATGTCCAGGAAAAGCATCCAACAGTGAATTGATGGGTCAAATAAGAGTTTTTGGAATAAACTAATGTGCCTCATTTATAACAGAAAAAGAATGGACACTACCTAAATAACTCACAGGAAGGGAATAATTTCATAAAATAAGGTACATCTATTTGAAACAATATTACTTAATATTTAAATTATGAGAAATATAATAGGACATAACATTACCTGTAAAAGTCAACATATGCAAATGTCTATTATTATTACACCTACATGGGCTATAATTAAACACACATGCAAAATACAGCTGATCTATTAGGATCAAAGGACTGCGGAAAACTTTATCTTTCAAGAAAATGTTCATTGTGGTGCTTTATAAAGTTGTTCCCATGGTAACAATCTCATTTAGAAAAGTGTCACACTCACAGTATTACTCCCCTCGCCTACCTGCCTGCTCCCTTCTCTACATTTCCCCATCACAGGGCTAAGAGATCAGAGTTGAGAGAAAACCTTTGAGTAGGAATGACATTCAAAACATATAGATGGTCAGGGACCTACCTGGTGACCCACTGGTTAAAGACTCTGCACTCCCAATGAAGGGGGCACGGGTTTGATCCCTAGCCAGGGAACATGCCACGCACTTGGCCAAATAAATATCACTGTTTTAAAAAATCTATTTAAAAAAAAAAGGCGTAGATAGCCATCTTCAAAATTTCTAAATGAGTGCTATTCAGTGAAAGTTTCCAGTTAACAAGTTACTTTTTAAAGAATACTTATGCTTAAAGGACACTCTGTGTATACTTTGCAAAGGAAATGCACTATCAGGTTGTGTGATCATCAAATCTGTTGAAGTCTTTTCTAAGCAAAATCTGGTGAGATAAAGTGTTGCAAATAGAAATGAGTGACAAAGATATGAGAGCAGAGTGTCATCAGACACAAACAGCAGATCCATCAGATCAGACACGTCTACTTTGAGAACAAATTTAACTCAGAATTCATAAGTAAATATAAGATTTAGATGATGTTTGGATGAAAAACTTTTCTTGTGTATGATGAAATTGATAATAGTTGACAGTACCACCTTCTAGGTCTTACACTACGGTTTTTTTCTGCCCCAACTCCTCTCTCCAACTTCTCTATTATCACCGTGTCCTACACTCAAGTTTATCCAGAGCTGCCCTCTCCTAGAAAATCCAGACAAATTATGATAACCGATCTGTCAATCATCTAGCAGGAAATGCAACAGATCAGTAGATAATGATGAAATAATTCAGATAGACCCAATGGTGTTTATCACACTAACTTTGAACATACTCTATCTTCCCACCCATCACCTAGTAGATAATGTTAACACAAACAGGTCAACTATAACACTTGCCCATAACCTAGCACCACAGTCATCATGTAACCTAGGGAGGATTTAGACACCAGAGCCGCCAGAGTCTGTCATGCAATGAGGACTACCCATGGCAAGTTGGACCTTCCTGTAAACCTCAGTGAGGGTGTCTGGAGACAGGGGGACAGGAGGCTGCCAATTCAGTGTGTATAAAGGGGCTGGTCCAAATTATTACAAACACGGAACCTATAGACTAAGAATTACTTCATTTTTAATGCATCAGCTTTTAGGAAAAGGACATCCTACTCATGTTTGCATGTAATCTTCCTCTAAACGGCCAGAAAAACAAGTGAGATTTCATAGCAAGAATCACAAAGCTATTTTTGTCTGAACTGACAAGTGTGCATCTCATCTGAAGCTACAAATCAACATATCTGTCCAGAATTATTAGGAAAAATAACGGACAGCTGTCAAGACCGATTTTCCCAGTGAAACAAGACCTTGAATAACAGCAAGGGCAGTGTCAGGACCTCACAGTGACACTAATAGTCTACAGAAGTAAACAGGCATCCAGTCAGGCTGATTTCTTTCCTTTGGTTCCTGGTGACACGAACAATGACAGACACAGGTCACACATGTCTTGGTCCAGTCAACTTGAATTCTTGGCTAAAAGAGGCTTATGTGAAACACACAACTCAAGAAAATGCTACTCTGATATTACTTATCATTAAAATTACATCTTTCCATAAATGCTCTCCTGTATCATTAAACTCCATGTAGGAAGGCTGGGTGGAGAGGGCAATGGCACCCCACTCCAGTACTCTTGCCTGGAAAATCCCATGGGCGGAGGAGCCTGGTGGGCTGCAGTCCATGGGGTTGCTAAGAGCCGGGCATGACTGAGCGACTTCACTTTCTCTTTTCACCTTCATGCACTGTAGAAGGAAATGGCAACCCACTCCAGCGTTCTTGCCTGGAGAATCCCAGGGACGGGGGAGCCTGGTAGGCTGCCGTCTATGGGGTCACACAGAGTTGGGCACAAATGAAGCGACTTAGCAGCAGGAAGGCTGGGGAAAAGGAAGAAAAATGATCAGAGGTGGGAACCCTACATTGAGCCCTCTTATATGGTTGACACACAGAGAGTGAGATTCCTGAATGATTGACATCACCATATTCCAAACTGCAACCAATTCAGGGAATCAAGATTAAAAGAAGTTGTCACAGAATGTGTAACTTTAGCAATAATTGGAGAAGTGAGGTTCCTCTGAACCAAATTCAGAGAAAGAAAAACTCAAAATTATATTAACACTATATAACAAAACTGCTGTTTTCTATAGTTTGTATCTTTCCAGCTTCTTTTGGAGAGGAGGGATGAAGAAGTTATAAACCCAAAATATCATACTGACAAATATTTAAAATATGTCCCAGAACAAGTCATGCCCTAAAAATCTGCAAAATCTTATTTTCTGATGAGTATCTATTTCTACTTCACTCATTAAAGGATAACACTGAGAATAGGTGGTAAAGAATAAAACAGAATAAACCGAAAATAAAGAGGCACGGTGATGCTACACTGCAAGGATTCAAACCCTAACTCTACCACACATGAGCTCTGTATCTCTGGGCAAATTACTTAACCTCTCTGGTTTCCCTATCATTGAAAGAAATATTGTAGTCACAGGCCTATTTCATAGGGTTCCTAACCAGATAAAGGAGTTATCAGTTGCAAAACACTTAAGACAGGTACAGACCAAGTGCTAGAGAAATATTTATTACAGGACTTGCCTGGAAGAAGCCCCTTGTTCCCTAGAGGTTCAGAATCCACTTGCCCAGGCAGGGCATGAGTTTGAGCCCTACTTCAGGAAGCTCCACGTGCTGCAGGGCGACTGAGCCCGCGGCCCACAGCCAGCGAGCCGGCACACCAGAGCCCTGTAGCCACAACTAGGGCCACGTGCCTGGAGCCTGTGCTCTGGAGCGAGAGAAGCTACCACGATGAGAAACGCAGGCACCACTGCTGGACAGCAGCCCCTCCACACCCCAACAAAAGAAAGCCCTCAAGCTCCAACGAAGACACGGTGCAGCCCCCCAAAGTAAAACATGTAATTTCATTTTAAAAGACTTTAAGAAATATTTATGACAGTCAACAAAAATCAGATCATTAACAAAGTTTCTGGAGTAAATTCACATTAGCATAATTTTAAATTTAATTATAGATATAGCTATTGATATATTATGGAATTTTTATGGATTTTATATTGCACCTTTCCATGAATCAGAGATGATTGTAGACATGAAATTCTTTTTCATGATCCACAGAGTTGAGAGAACCCTAGAACTGGTGCGACCCTGTGCTGTTCTGTATTATTTCTCAAGCCAAAAATTTCTTGCCTCAGTTATGGAAGCAAAATTTCCTTGAAGGCAAAGACCACATCAGACTTTCTTTTTATAAACTCTGCAGAACTTTGCAACCTACTAGGCATGAAGTCTGCACTCATCAAGTTAATTGGATTAATCTGACAATTTTTTTTTTTACCTTACAAACCTGGCATTTAATTCAGTTTATTAAATTCTTAGTGTAAATATAGAAAGCTTGGTCAATCTTGTTTGGTTAGACTATAACCCTTCAATTTTTTGAAAACTTTCTTAGGGCATACATGAACTACCATTTCTTCAGAAAGAAAGAAAACAGGAAATATACTTCCAGAAATAACTTCTACAGTAATTTTTGGAATCCTTTTTCCAGTTTTCCAAGACCTAAATATTGTGGATTACAACATAAATTCTGGACGTTGGCCCATTCCAAAACAACAGGAACCAATCAATCCTCCAAGCTAAAAACCTGCTCTTGCCACATTTTTCAATATTTCTCAGAGCGGGAGCCTATTTGAGAAAACAGAAGATTTATTCCTTATTTATAAATGCCAGAGATAGAAACCAGCACAGAACAGAGAATTCTAAGAAAAAGATTCCACCCCCAAAAAAATGTTAATGTTATATTCAAAGATATTTAATAAATATCATTAAAAATCTAATTCCCAGACGTTTCCTGGTGGCCCAGTGGTTAGCACCCTGTGCTTCCACTCAAGGGGTATGGGTTAGATCCCTGGTTCTGGAACCAAGATCCTGCAAGCTGTACTGCACGGCTTAAAAAAAAAAAAAAAGCATTAACAAAAATCTGATTCCCTTAAAATGCAAGGATTAAGCACACCACATTTCATGAAAATGCAATGCTGTTCAGATGGTAATACATTCATATAATGACAGAAAAATGCTAACACTTTTGTAGACTCAACACACAAACTATAGTCTTATAGTAATAAAAAATATATTTATTACAGATAGGAACAAGTGGATCATTTCATTCGCAGGCAATTTGATGAGCAGTGACTCATCTGCAGTACTTTCTGGAAACCATTCTATCAAAAACTCTGAAATATATGGCCATAACCTAGACCTAATATATGACCTAATGAAAGTCATTACCTCAATACAATTCTCCTGTGAAATCATATACTCTAATTTCCCCACTGGACAATCTTCTTCCTTCTCTCTCCCACTGCCTCTTTGCCAAAAATTTGTCCACATGTATCAGACAGTGTTCCTGACTTCTTTTCCTTCTTTAAGCAGCAACCCCACTCACCCATGATTGATCAAATCAACTATACTTTAAACCCAGTTCCCTCAGTAATTCCCTACTTCCCTTGTCATTCTGCTGCAACCACCTTGCATCTCACATCCTCAGATCAATACAGCTACTTCAGTTCTTGTACTTTACCCTCAAACTCTAGTTCTAGAGCAGTACTGCATAAAAGTCGTAAGATTCTGCTATGCAGTGCTCCAAGAAATCTAATTTTCCTCTTAGCTGAAGTGGATTACTATTTCTCTTTCTGTTCCCCCAGCTACAATTCTAGAAATTGACCATTCTAGCATTCTGTTCAGTCCTTGTCATTCTCATTTCTACAAGATGACATTACGTTTCATCTCATCATCAACTCCAAGACGTTGCCACATGTCCAGGTCTACACAAATGCATCTTTTAGAAATTCGCTTGATATATTATGTTTTCCCACTTTCCTCACTGAGATAAAAATAGTCAAGTCCTTTTCATCTGAGTCTTTACATCAGTATTGTTAGCTCATTACATAATTAAGGGATATATAAAGAGATCCAGAGAAAGAAAAATATGATTGAGCAATAAAAGCAGAAGTGTATTTAATAAAATTCAAGACCAATTTAAAAAACAGCGAAGTCAGGATGAATGGGAACTTCCTTAATCTGAGATGTTATCAAACATCATTGTTAATGTCTATTTACAATGCTCCTCATGAGCCCTGTACTAAAAATCTAAGCTTCTGCAAGGGGACAAGAAAAAGAAAAAAAAAAGTATGAAGATTACAAAAGACAATATTCACAGACAATATGATTGGCTACAGAAACTTTAGTCAATTTATCTAAATGAGAGTTCACTAAAGTGCCTAATATAAGATCAGTATATAAAACAATTTATTTCACACATACTGAGAATAAACAGAACATGAAAATTCTAAAAAGGTTTTATTTACTACAATAAGAAAAAATATAACTACCTGGTAATACATGTAACTGACTTTATTTGGAGGGATCAAAAACCACTGCAGATGGTGATTGCAGCCATGAAATTAAAAGACGCTTACTCCTTGGAAGGAAAATTATGACCAACCTAGACAGCTTATTAAAAGGCAGAGACATCACTTTGTCAACAAAGGTCCATCTAGTCAAGGCTATGGTTTTTCCAGTGGTCATGTATGGATGTGAGAGTTGGACTGTGAAGAAGGCTGAGGGCCGAAGAATTGATGCTTTTGAACTGTGGTGTTGGAGAAGACTCTTGAGAGTCCCTTGGATTGCAAGGAGATCCAACCAGTCCATTCTGAAGGAGGTCAACCCTGGGATTTCTTTGGAAAGACTGATGCTGAAGCTGTAACTCCAATACTTTGGCCACCTGATGCAAAGAGCTGACTCATTTGAAAAGACCCTGGAGCTGGGAAAGATTGAGGGCAGGAAGAGAAGGGAACAACAGAGGATGAGATAGCTGGAGGGCATCACCGACTCGATGGACATGAGTTTGGGTAAACTCCGGGAGTTGGTGATGGACAGGGAGGCCTGGCGTGCTGTAGTTCATGGGGTCGCAAAGAGTCAGACACGACTGAGTAAAACTGACTGAAACTGAAATACATGTAACAAAGGATATCTACACATTTCTGAAGAGAATTATAAAACTTTGAACATATATATTAATGGAAAGCAAAATTTATGGGGAGAGATACCATATTCATAGGTGGGAAGACTCAATATTTTAAAGATATAAACTTATCTGAAATAATTCATAAATTCAGGATCATTCCAATTAAAATACCAAGTACACCTCACAGACTTTGATGAGCTAATTCTTCTTAGATCTACATAAAAATCCAAAGTGTCTAAAGAAGCTATAGACATGTTAAAATGAAGACCAAAGTAGAAGACTTATTATCAAGACTTAGTATAAAGCCAGAGGTAAGACATTGATGATAATGGCACAGAACTGGGATAGCCTTGGTAGGACCAAAAGAAATCCACAAGTATATCAGAAATGTGAAATATGTCAAAGCTGACACAATAATTGCAGTAAAGATGAACAACAACAAATCAGTATTAATATGGAAAACAGAAACTTGCAAGAAAAATTCCAGATGAATCAAATACACAACTGTGAAAAGCAAAACTTAGAAACTTAGAAGATAATACAAGAAGGTGAAAAAAAAACATGACTTCAAGAGTAAATATATATATATATATCTTTAATACAAGAAAAAGCACAACATCCATAAAAAGAAAAGGCTAAAAATTCCAACTCTATGAAAATCTTAAAATCCTGTGTATCAGAAAACATCATAGGGCCTCCCTGGTGGCTCAGTGGTAAAGAATCTTCCTGTCAATACAGGAGACATGGGTTCGATCCCTCATCCAGGAAGTTCCCACACGCCTGAGAGCAACGAAACCCTTGTGCCACAACAACTGAGCCTGCACTCCACAGCCTGGGAGCCGCAACTGAGCCCAGATTCCAAAACTAACACACAGGTGCCCAGGATCCACGCTCCACAACAAGAGAAGTCAACAAAATGAGAAGCCTGCACGCCACGCCTGGAGCAGACTCCCACGTGCTGCAACTAAAGAAAGCCTGCACTGCAACGAAGGGCCTGACAGCCAAAAATAAACCTGTAATGTTTTAAAAAACAAAACATCATAACATTAAACAGCAAATGAAAGACTGGAGGAAACATCAACCATACAGAAAAAAATTCTATCCACAGTATAAAATGAACCAAGGAAAACAGCTCAATGATAAAGGGATGGAGAACATATATAGGTAATTCTCAGAAGAGGGAGCCCAAATGTCCAATAAATACACAAAAAGATAGTCAAGCCTCCTAATCATCAGAAAATTTAATTTTCAAATGTTGTCACAGTATCCTTTAGATTGGCAAAAACAAAAAAAATTTAACTCAAAGTCTGATAATCCGAACAATTGAGACTCAGGAACTCATTCACTACAGACAAAAGAATTAATTGGAATAGTCATTCAGAACTGTACTTTGCCATAGTTGGAAAACCTGAAAACACATAAACCCTCAGACTTAGCAATTCCTACACCAAGTTTATGCTCTAGACAGCTCTAGACAGTTTCTCTAGATATGCTCAAAGTGACATGGGCAAGAATTCTAACCAGAGCAGTATCTCAAAAAAAAAAAAAACAGTAACACCTAAAAATAATATAAATACATAAAGATAGGAGAATGAATTAATAAACTGTGGCATATATATGCAATATGATTACAATGGAATATTTTACAATCTATAAATTGTTGAATCAACCTAGAGAAATCTCAAAACAATATTGAAGAAACAAAGTTACAGAAAACAAAATATATCATTTTATGTTTTAAAAAATACAGAAGAATATCATTTATTGCTTATGTATGGATGGAAAGGAAGCATGCAGGAAAATGATAGACATCCAAAGGAGAAAGATTCTCTCTGGGCAGGCAGGGAAGGAACGAGACCCAGGAGGAGCACATAGGAAGTGTCAGCAACATCTGTAAGTTTTCTTCTTAATCTGAATAGTGAGTACATGACTGTTATAACATTCTTCATGTTTTTTGGTAAACCTAAAAAAATGTTCAAATTATTTTTTAAAGTGTTTAAAAAACAGAGAAATTTGCAGATAGAACACATGGGTGTACTTTTTTAAATGGAGGCATTTAATTTTATGTAAATTATACCTCAATAAAAGTTTCTTTCAAAAAAGAGAAAAAACTTACAACCTGTGTTTAAGTGATTGTGATATAGAACATGATCCAAATATTTTCAATGCAGCTCCAATCTCTTTTCCTAAAAAAAGAACCCATGCTAGATATGGGTGAAATATTTTAAAGAAATAAAAATGAGAAATAATTTTTAGAAGTAAACAAGAAGAACTATTTTCAACAAATTAAATTTCAAATTAGTAATTTAAATAAATTAAACTTGTAAAGTTTACATTTATTAAACTTTATTAACTTAATAATTATTAGCGAAAAGAAAAGAAGTAAAAGGCAAAGGAGAAATATACCTATCTGAAGACAGAGTTCCAAAGAAGAGCAAGGAGAGGGAAGAAAGACTTTTTAAGCAAACAAAGCAAAGAGAAAGAGGAAAACAAGAAAACAGGAAAAACTAAAGACTTCTTCAACAAAATTAGAGATATCAAGGGAACATTTCATGCAAAAATGGGCACAATAAGGACCCATCTTATTATGTTAGGAAACAGTAAGGACCTAACATAAGCAGAAGATATTAAGAAGAGGTGGCAGAATAATAACCCGAATAACCCTGATGGTGTGATCACTAACCTAAAGCCAGGCATCCAAGAGTGTGAAGCCAAGTGGACTTTAGGAAGCATCAATACGAACGAAGCTACTGGAGGTGCTGGAATCACAGCTGAGCTCTTTCAAATCCTAAAAGATGATGCTGTTAAAGTGCTACACTCAATAGGCCAGCAAATTGGAAAATTCAGCAGAAGCCACAGGAGGTCAGTTTTCATTTCAATCCCAAAGAAGGGCAATGCTGAAGAACGTTCAATCTACTGCACAACTGCACTGATTTCACATGCCAGCAAGGTCATGTTCAAAATCCTTCAAGCTAGGCTTCAAGAGAGTATGCAGAGTACATTATGTGAAACGCTGGGCTGGATGAAGCACAAGGTGGAATTAATATTGCTGGGAGAAATATCAATAACATCAGATATGCAGACGACACCACACTTAAGGCAGAAAGTGAAGAAGAACTAAACAGCCTCTTGATGAAAGTGAAAGAGGAGAGTGAAAAAGTCGGCTTAAAACTCAACATTCAGAAAACTAAATTATGGCATCTGGTCCCATCAATTCATGGCAAATAGATGGGGAAACAATGGAAACAGCAGCAGACTTTATTTTCTTGGGCTCCAAAATCACTGGAGATGGCAACTGCAGCCAATAAATTAAGACTCTTGCTCCTTGGAAGAAAAGCTATGAGCAACTTAGACAGCACATTAAAAAGCAGAGACATTCCTTCGCCAACAAAGGTCCGTCTAGTCAAAGCTATCATTTTTCCAGGAGTCATGTATGGATGTGAGAGTTGGACTACAAAGAAAACTGAGTGCCGAAGAATTCATGCTTTTGAACTGTGGTGTTAGAGAAGACTCTTGAGAGTTCCTTGGACAGCAAGGAGACCCAACCAGTCCATCCTAAAGGAAATCAGTCCTGAATATTCATTGGAAGGGCTGATGCTGAAACTGAAACTCCAACACTTTGGCCCCCTGATGGAAAGAACTGAATCACTGGAAAAGCCACTGATGCTTGGAAAGACAGAAGGCAGGAGGAGAAGGGGATGTCAGAAGATGAGATGGATGTATGGCATCACCAATTCAACGGACATGAGTTTGAGCAAGCTCTGGGAGTTGATGATGGACAGGGAAGCCTGGCGTGCTGCAGTCCATGGGGTCACAAAGAGTCGGACACAACTGAGCAACTGAACTGAACCGAGAACTTCCAGCTGTAATGGCTGGATTTAGAAAAGGCAGAGGAACCATAGATCCAACTGCCAACATTCACTGGACCATAGGAAAAGCAAGGGAATTCCAGAAAAACATCTACTTCATTCAGTTCAGTTGTTCAATTGTGTCTAACTCTGCAACCCCATGGACTGCAGCACTCCATGCCTCCCTGTCCATCACCAACTCCTGGAGTTTATTCAAACTCATGCCCACTGAATCAGTGATGCAATCCAACCATCTCATCCTCTGTCAGCCCCTTCTCCTCCTGCCTTCAATCCTTCACAGCATCAGGGTCTTTTCAAATGAATCAGCTCCTCACATCAGGTGGCCAAAGTACTGAAGTTTCAGCTTCAACATCAGTCCTTCCAATGAATACTCAGGACTGATTTCCTTTAGGATGGACTGGTTGGATATACTTGCAGTCCAAGGGACTCTCAAGAGTCTTCTCCAATACCACAGTTCAAAAGCATCAATTCTTTGGCATTCAGCTTTCTTTACAGTCCAATTCTCACATCCATACATGACTACTGGAAAAACCACAGCCTTGACTAGACGGACCCTTGTTGACAAAGTAATATCTCTGCTTTTTAATATGCTGTCTAGGTTGGTCATAACTTTCCTTCTAAGGAGTAAGCATCTTTTAATTTCATGGCTGCAGTCACCATCTGCAGTGATTTTGGAGCCCCCCAAAAAATAAAGTCTGACACTGTTTCCACTGTTTCCCCATCTATTTCCCATGAAGTGATAGAAATGGATGCCATGATCTTTGTTTTCTCAATGTTGAGCTCTAAGCCAACTTTTTCACTCTCCTCTTTCACTTTCATTGCCAATCTTGATTCCAGCTTGTGCTTCTTCCAGCCCAGCTTTTCTCATGATGTACTCCGCACAGAAGTTAAATAAGCAGGGTGTCAATATACAGCCTTGACGCACTCGTTTTCCTGTTTGGAACCAGTCTGTTGTTCCATGTCCAGTTCTAACTGTTGCTTCCTGACCTGCATATAGGTTTCTCAAGAGGCAAGTCAGGTGGTCTGGTATCCCCATCTCTCTCAGAATTTTCCACAGTTTATTGTGATCCACACAATCAAAGGCTTTGGCATAGTCAATAAAGCAGAAATAGATGTTTTTCTGGAACTCTCTTGCATTTTCAATGATCCAGCAAATGTTGACAATTTGATCTCTGGTTCCTCTGCCTTTTCTAAAACCAGCTTGAACATCTGGAAGTTCACGGTTCACATACTGTTGAAGGCTGGTTTGGAGAATTTTGAGCATTACTTTACTAGCAACTACTCTCTACCAGCTGAGCCATGACTGTGTGGATCACAACACACTGTGGAAAATTCTTCAAGAGATGGGAATACCAGACCATCTGACCTGCCTCCTGAGAAATCTGTACACAGGTCAAGAAACAACAGTTAGAACCAGATATGGAACAAAAGACTGGTTCAAAATTGGGAACTTCATGGCTGTATATTGAAGGCAAAAGAGGAGACCTTTTGTTCCCATCACTTCATGGCAAATAGATAGGGAAAAAAAAAATGGCAACAGTGACAGACTTTATTCTCTTTGGCTTCAAAATCACTGCAGACGGTGACTGAAGCCATGAAATTAAAAGAAACTCACTCCTTGGAAAAAAAGCTATGACAAACCTAGAGAACATATTAAAAAGCAGAGACATTACTTTGCCTGCAAAGGTCCATATAGTCAAAGCTATTGTTTTTCCAGTACTCAAGTACAGGTGATAAAGTCAGCTGAGTGCCAAAGAATTGATGCTTTTGAACTGTGGTGCTGGAGAAGACTCTTAAGAGTCCCTCGGACTGCAAGGAGATCAAAACAGTCAACCCTACAGGAAACCAACCCTGAATATTCATTGGAAGGACTGATACTGAAATTCCATTACTCTGGCCTCTTATGCAAAGAGTCCACCCACTGGAAAGACTCTGATGCTTGGAAAGATTTAGGGCAGAAGGAGAAGGGGGCAGCAGAGGATGAGTTGGTTGGATGGCATCATCGGCTCAGTGGCCATGAGTTTGAGCAAAGTCCCGGAAGATAGTGAAAGACAGGGAAGCCTGGCATGCTGCAGTCCATGGAGTCGCAAAGAGTCAGACATGACTGAGTAACTGAACAACAATCAGAAAATATTTCTTTGTTTTTCAAGACAGAAGTTTTTCTCCATGTAGACAAGTCCCAGTAGCCAATGATAAACAGGCTATCATGCATGATCACAGATAATAGTTTCACTAAAAGCCTACTGGATTAGAAATGAAGTCTTCTTGTTCTAATCTAGCTAACTAGTAGAATTTTGTAGAAAATCTAAAAGGTAATGTGTATGACAACATTTTGAAAGGTATGAGCTATATAATTAAAAATATAAGGCAATATTATTATTATCATAAAGTCAGATGAGTATGTTTCCATGTGTTATTATTCTACCCAGGCTATCCAAATAATTTTTTTTTTCATTTTTCCTTGTGTTGGTCAATGTATTCAATATGGCTAAAATGCAAGTAAAAACATTAGAACATTAAAATCTACCGAAATTGCATTTTACTAAGTATTCTTAGATCATAACATACTCAGTTGTTCCTTAAGCTGCCATTTATTTTACACTTAAAATTAATCATTTCTTAGCTTATCATGACCTTTGCATTATGAAGAAGGAAAGCACTGTTCTGATATCCTTGAAAGGGTAGCCTTGAGATTGGAAAAGAAATGAACAGATTCCTTTAGGTACCCAACGTAGTAAACAATGTGCCAGACAAGAAGTACTACTAGACAACTAGCTACCTTAAGACTGAAATTATGGAGAACTTCTCCCAAAGAATTCTTTCTGTTTCTTCATTAATGTTCACAATTCAATAATAAGAAGCAGAGTTAACACTTGATGACCGCTTCTGTGATAGTACATGAAGCCCTGTGGTCTCATGTATTACCTGATTTATTCCTCACATTCACACAATGAAACGGGCAACATTATGCCCTTTCACTGGGAGGAAACAGCATAAACAGATCAAATAGCTAACTAAAGATTACATAATTACAAGTAGCAAGTTTGGAACCAGAATACAGATCTGTCCAGTGCCACATCTGGTATTTTTAATCACTGTTCCACACTGCCTCAGTACATAAACACAAATGTATAAATGGCGAGAGTCCACTTCTTAATTAAAGACTGAAGGAGACCTATCAGATTCTAATACTGGTTCTTCCTAAGTGCCAAAATTTTAGGTGACCTAATTTTTAAGTCAAATAAATTTTAATCATTGGAGTTTGAAATTCAGCCTTCTGTATTTTTCAAAATGTATAACGTTCAACTTTATTGTAAAAAATAAACATACTGGAAAAATAACAAGAAAATAGGTTTATATGTATGAACCTAGCAGCTTAAATAATCATTCAAAAGAGTTCAAAGAGTTGGGAGAAGTTTTTAAATATTTATTCACAAATCAGATTTAATTCAGACATGTAGATAACTTGATAGGCACCAAGCTCTGCATGAGGCACTTACTTGTGCAAACACCATCTTATTATGTGCTTACCAAGAAGACCTCTAGCTATGAAAAAACTGGGGTTCAGAGGATTCTCAGAGGAAACATGATTCCAGCCCCATGCTCCTCAGCTGCCTTCCAAGTATATCAAAGAAAGCATCAGAGGGGGACAAGATGATGTTTAGAAACTAGAAGCTTCAAGTTCCTGGCTCTCCTAGACAGATTCAAGGAGTAGCAGGGGTCCAGGAGTCAAGACTGTGCTTCCACTGCAGGGGCACAGGTCTGATCCCTGATTTGGGGAACCAAGATCTCTTACACGCTGTGGTACAGTATAAAAAAAAAAAAAGTGGAGGGAGAGTAGCAGTGATGCTCTCTCATCTTTGTCTCCAACAACTGTGAGTCCTGCTCACTCTCCCTAATTCCATATACAAGAAGAATGTGGTCCTGCTTCTGTGTGGGCAGGGGTAGGGTCTACATGAATGGTCGGTATTCATTTCCTTAACTCT
This sequence comes from Ovis canadensis, assembly GCF_042477335.2. Classification (NCBI taxonomy): domain Eukaryota; kingdom Metazoa; phylum Chordata; class Mammalia; order Artiodactyla; family Bovidae; genus Ovis; species Ovis canadensis. The sequence goes on along the minus strand of NC_091269.1, from coordinate 27,569,287 downwards.
CCAACCTCAGCACCTGCCTGCCTAATGCCCTAGACCCCACTGGTACCCTGCTGTTTCTGCCAAATACCTCCCCTTCTCCAGGATTCGCCACACAGACTTCATCTTCCAGACTTCTTCTGTACAGTAATTTCAGGGACTGGCACACTGGCAGTTTGCGCTCTGTGTCTCATTCATGTGTGACACACAGTGGGTGGGTTTCAAAGGAATTAGGAATCGTTTACTCATTAATGATCTTGACTTTGTGCATGAAAGAACTGTCGCTGCCACAAAACCCTTCTTCTCTGGATCTCTATTCCAGGTCCCTCTTGGCCAGCCCTGCTGGTGTCTGGGATAAGAAAGGGAACGCGGCAGATGCCAAGAAACTATCAAGTCATATCTGTACGCTGCTAGCAGTGTCATCAAGGTCAAGAGAAGGAGAAGAAGAAATTAAATGCATTTATGCAAAGAATGTATTTGAGAATGTGGAAGAAAGACATTTCCAAGCAAAATTTCTTTTTGAGTGCTCCAATCTATGGCAAGTACTCAGAGATATTAAAAGGATTCTGCTTGCTCAAAGGTTTGGAGGAAAAAAGAGAAGTTAAAGATGGCATAACAGTTATGAAATAATGTTTGGCTCAAAAGAAAGAAAATCTCTTCATTAGAATTTTTCATTTAACTGCCAGAAATACAGTGAGAGGGGGAAAAAAAGTGATAGAGAGATAATAAATACATTCTTCTTGACTTTGATCAAAGTCTTAATGTCTATGATTTTGTTTTAGAGTGCTTTTTGTGCTTTTTAAAAGTATTTGTCAGCTTTGACATGAGAAGAAAACACACATTTCACTTCTTCAAAGTTCTATGAATTTCTAGAAAAATAAGAACCAAATACAAATACATAAAAGTAAGAGCCAAATACACTGGCAATTTACAACAGCTTCTTCCCTGTAAAGCAATATTCAATACCTAGCGCTGAAGGAAATGAGGCTACTGATCTGTGGAGGGCAATGAACTCCCTCAGGGTTGATCATTTTAATCAGTTAACATTATCACTGTGACTAGTTACAAGAAGTCATTCAAAAATGTGCAAGACACTTTTCAAAGGCAGAGAAAGGCAATTTTAGGAGAAACTCCAAACAGGTACTGTCTTATGCACAGATTTTCGGATTTGAGACAATACAGAACAATGCCTGCTTCAACTATGTTTGGGTTCTAAATAATATCAAATAATTTAATTACATATAATATCTATACTACTATTATAACTAATGTCTATTAATGACTATTCTTTTCAATTTTTATTTTATACTGAATATAGTTGATTTATAATGTATTAGTTTCAGGAGTACAGCAAAGTGATTAGTCATATATATATATACACATATATATATATATGTATACATATATATTCTTTCAGATTATTTTCCCATATAGGTTATTATGGAGTACTGAGTAGAGTCTCCTGTGCTCTACAGTAGGTCCTTGTTGGTTAATTATTTTATATAGGAGTGGTATATGTTAATCCCAAACTCCTAATTTATCTACACACACTCCCGGGCCACCTTCCCCTGCTGGTAATCCTAAATTTCTTTTCGGAGTCTGTTTCTCTTTTGTACAGTTAGTCTTCATTTGAAAAGGCACACTAAAGTGGAGCAAAATAAAAAAATCAAGAAAATTGGCTTTTGTAAGTTTTACTTACCTTATTTCATTGCTCTGTTCTAGCTGAAAATAATTGCCCTTGGCCTTCCTCCCTTTCTTGAATTTTAAGATTTTAAGCGTCTTCCAAGATCTTTAGACTTCCATGTAAAGCACTGTCCAAAGGCTAATTAATTAGCTGAGCAGTTGAATGTGCAGCTTCTGTAACATAAGTGAGTTCACAGAATTTGGAATGACTAACCAATATACTAAATGTTTCTGTTCAGTCAAGTTTTGCCTCTGCCCTCTGGAGCCACCAGGCCTTAGACAATTCACCCCATTCCTCAAAGTTTCGTCTCTTCAAACTGAATATTCTTCAGAAACTCCTGCCTCATCTCTATCACTGTGGTGTTGGCACAAGGCCATGGAAGAAATTCAAAAGCTATGGCCATAGTTAATCAGGGACTTGCATACACAAAGTCCATTTATTCTCACTTAAGGCATCTGACTCAGAAACAGAGCAGATATTACTCAGCAAATAATAACCACAGGGCAACAACAACAGAAAAATCCTATCACCTATTTCTTCCTCTATAAGAAATTTCCATCAGTCATTTGCTATTTGAAACTGTTAACTGAGAATGTCTCACATAATGCTAACATCTGTCAGCAAGTGTAATTAAATGCTCCCTGTGTCTACCAATAAATCAGATCAGAAGCGGTTAAGATCATCTTTTCATCAGTTAGAGCTGGAGAATACTTGCTTACTGAAGGGTTTGATTGTGCTGCTCCTTTAATCTGGCCTCGGTCAGAACACAAACACGGCAACACAAGCTGCCCTGAAGCAAAAGAAATGTTTTATAGCCAAGAGCTCATTTTTTTGTTAAGACTGGTGAACAGTTGTGTCTGATAAAATCTAAGGCAGTCAAGATTCAATGCTTGCCCTATCAAAATCTCAATGTTATTCTTTGCAGAAAGAGAAAAGAATATCCTAAAATTCATATAGAAACTCAAGTGATCCTGAATAATGAGAAAAATTCTGAAAAAGAACAAAAAAGGAGTAGGCCTTGCATTTCGTGATTTCAAAACATACTACAATACAAAGGGCATCAAGATGGTATGATACAGGAATAAAGACAGACATACAGATCAATGAAACAGAACAAAGTCTAGAAAAAAAAAAAAAAACCTTTGTGTATATGGTCAAATGATTTTGAATAAGAGTGTTCACAACAGGAAAAAAAAAATAGTCCCTTCAACAACAGTGTTGGAAAAACTGGATATCCACGTGACCACCTGCAAAAGAACAAAGCTGGACCTCTACCTTATACTATATACAGAATTAACTAAAAAATAGCTAAAAAGTAATTCAAATGAATCAATATACAAAACAGACTCACAGACACAGAAAATAATCTTACTGGTTACCAAACAGAAAAGGAGAAAGGGAGGGACAAATTAGGAGTATGGGATTAAGAGATACAAACTACTGTATATGAAAGAGATAAGCAACAAAGATTCAGTTTAGCACAGGGAATTATATCCAACATCTTATAATAACATAACGGAATATAATTTGCCAAAAATAAGAACTGAATCACTATGTTGTGCACCTGAAACTAAGGCAATATTGTGAACCATCTGTGTCCTCAGTTGCTCCTTTGTGTCCAACTCTTCGCCCCACTTTGCAGCCCATCAGGTTCCTCTCTCCATGGGATTTTTCAGGTAAGAATACTGGAGCAGGTTGCCATTTCCTCCTCCGGGGGATATTTCAAACCCAGGAATTGAACCCACGTCTCCTGCATCTCCTCCATTGCAGGTGGATTCTTTACCATTGAGTCACCAGGGATGCCCCTATATATCAATAAAAAGTTTTTATGAATACATCAATAAACATGGATGAGAGACCCACACCAAGGACCTAAAACTAAAACCCTCCTAGAGGAAAATAAGATGAAAGTTTCATGACACTGAATTTGGCAGTGATTTCTTAAATGAGCCATCAAAAGCACAGACAACCAAAGAAAAAAAATAAACTGGACTATATCAAATTTTAAAACTTCTGCTCATCAAAGAAAACAATCAATAGAATGGAAAGGCAACCTATATAATGGGATAAAATATCTGTAAATCATATCTCTGTTAAGGGGACAATATCCAGAATATATAAAGAATTTCTACAACCGAACAACATAAAAATTTTCACAACAGGCAAAAGACTTAAATAAACAGTTCTCCAAAGAAGATGAAAAGATGCTCAATACCACAAAACAAATACAAATCAAAACCAGATGAAGTACCACATCACACCCCTGCAGATGGTCATTAACAAAATAACAAGTGTCAGCAAGGATATATGGAGAAATTAGAACCTTTGTGCACTGCTGGTGGGAATGTGAAGTGGTGCAGCCATTATAGAAAAAAATGTAAGTTCCTCAGAAATTTAAAAATAGAATTACTATACTATCTGGCAATCCCACTTCTAGATATTTACCCAAAAGAATCCAAAGCAGGACCTTGAAGAGATATTTGCACTATGTTTACTGCAGCACTATTCACAATACGAGAGATGGAAGAAACCCAAATATCCACCCAAAGATGGATGAGTAGAGAAAATGTGATATATACATACAATGTATATATACATACAATGTGATATATATACATACATACATATGATGCAGCCATGAAAAAGTAAATCCTGTCACATGATACAACCTAGGTAAGCCTGGAAAACATTACGCTAAATAAAGTCAGTCGCAAAAAAGCAAAATGCTCTGCGATTCCATCATATACCGAATGTCAGCAAAACCATGAAAGCAGAAAGCCGAAACACGTTAGCCAAGGAGGTGGGAGGAGGTGAAGGAATTAGCGTTTAAAAGGCATGCGGTTTCAGGTTTGTAAGATGAAAAAGTCCTGGAGATCTGTTAGGACGATGTGAATATACCGAATGCTATTGAACTATATTTTGAATAATGATGAAGATGGAAATTTTAATGTTATATTTCCATTGTCATAATTTAAAAAAATGGAAAAAAACAAAATGCAAAATAAAACCTTTAAAAAATCTAAGGCAGTTGATATTGAGACTAAAGAATAATACTGCCACACTAGACTCCCCAGAAAAAACAATCACCTAATAATTCATTTTAAATAACATAATAAGTGCTAACAATTAGTGAGTATATATACCATGTGCTATGATAGGAGCTTTACATGTATTTTCTGATTTAATAATCCCAATAGTTAGATGAGAATTACTGTCTCCATTTCCTGTAAAGTACTAAGGCTTAGAGAGGTCTCACTCTGACAAAAACCAAGTGACTCCCAGTGTGTACTGCTGAGCGTTGTGTTGTATGTTACACGACCTCCTTACCGTCTCTGAACACTTACCCAAACTAGAGAATAAAATCCTCAAAGGATACCATCTTTTCCAAATCAAAGAGCAATGAACAGCCAAAAAAGCAATGCTGAGCTTTAAAAAACTGAAGCACAGTGTCCCATGTGAATATCTCATTTTTATTAGAGAGAGCTTACAATACCTAACCCAGGTGCGAGTCGCTCACCCTTTTTTTTTTTTTAACTTTTTATGTTGGAGTACAATTAACAATGTTATATTAGTTTCAAGTGTACAGCAAAGACATAGATGCCTTTTTCAAATTCTTTTCCCTTTTGTCTTATTACACAGTATTGAGTACAGTTGTCTGTACTACATAGTAGGTCCTAATCGGTTATCTATTTTAAACATAACAGTGTCTACATGTCAATTTCCAGCTCTCAATCTATCCTTCCTCACAACCCTCCCCTCTGATAACCATAAATTCACTCTCTTAATCTGTGAGTCTGTTTGTTTTGTAAATAAGTTCATTTGTATCATTTTTTGACCTAAATTTCTAAGTAAATGGGAGAAAACCATCTTTGGGGAAATATATTTACAGCAGAAGCAAGCTCACTTAGCAACCTTGCACAGACAAATCACAGCAGGCATATGTCATGACATCCCTTTATTAAGAGCAGCAGTCGATGGGTCCCATCGATGGCAGGTTTCTCACCTCAAATCAGCTGCTTACGGACTGGGGACCATGAGACACAGCCAGTACTGCTGTCTCAGCCACACAGCTTTAGTGATCTTGGCAAAGGGGAGAATTTAAATTCAAGTATGAAAAGAAAAGATTCTTCAGACGTATGCATAACGCAACAGACAGCAAAGAGCTTTAAGATTTTTCAAGAGCAGGACAACTAAAAAGCAAATCACAACTAAAAATTCAAACACAAGAAATCCCACCCTTCATAGACAGTCTGGAGAAGACTTTGGGTTCTTAAAATAATCCCCCAAATCTCTCATCCCATAGGAGACTTGCAATTTTTCATCTGCCTCTTGCCAAGGGAGCAATGTCAAAGTGAAAGCCTCTAGGATGTTCTTATCACTGGATTTCTATTACAACTCTAATCTGAATTCAGAGGGTGGGGCTCTGAAGGACCCACTGATTGACTTTGTGAACTCAGCATGGAGCCAGACTTCAGCAGGCTGCAGGGAGCTCTGGCTCTAGCTTTTGGAGGTGGATGGAAAGCTGAGCTCCCTTCCCCGGGTCCCCCTCAGAGCTCCTCAAAACCCTGCAGTGGCACAAAGGTGGCCATTAGAGCCGGGCTCTCTGGGGGCCTCGCAGCAGGCTGCGTCCTGCACAACCTAGGAGTTCTACAGTCATTTGACAAAGTATGTTTGGCTGCAAACTCATTGCAGGTTTCGACGACACAACCACAGGAAAAATCATTACTTTAAAAAAAAAAAAAAAAGCCTTTCCCCTTTGTTTTCATCAGTAAATCAAGACAATGCAATTTCTGGGAACAGAAACGAAAGAACACAGTGATGCAGGTCTATTATGCAAGTGGGCCCTACTCTGCTCCTCTTGCCACGTTAGAAGGAATGGAATATAGCCTTCAGTCTCGGTAATAACGCTGAAATCAGACAACTATAAATCAGAGCATCTAACCAAACACTGGACATTGCAGATACCTTACAAGTCAAAAAATCAAAACAGCATCAATATTCAGAGCCTCACACTCCACATGGTTCAGCTAAACTGAAATTGATGCCACTGCAACAGTCTGACAGTGGGATCCAAATTTCCCATCACATAATAAGGATCTCATAGAACCATGCATTTGTTTTTACATATGTAACCAGGTATGCTATAGAAGAGGCAAACATGACTATGCTTGCATTAAAATAGCTCTAAATGTACTAACTGAGCTAATGGGAAGACTTTGCCACAGATAGAAATTATGTCTGGAAACTATATACAGAGAAATGCAATATAGAAAAAAGTGCTTTTCTAATTCACAGTGATCAAGACCTGCAAGACAAGCGCTCATCTCCAAATGAGGATGCGAAATCAAGATGCATGATTCACCCACAAGAGGGCTTTGAATTTCCAGGGGGGGAGCAGCTCCCAGGCTACAAACCCATGAGGTGCTGGAGCTACAGCACATAGATCTCTGAAACCTAAGAAAACAAGAGCCTGAGACCCAGAGAGAGATTTTTGCCAGGACGATCCTGGCAATGAAACCCTCTGACCAGGCACCAAAGGAGCAGGCACTGCTGTTTTCCAAGCTGTACAAACTTCAGGCAAACTGAAGACCGCAGGACACACCTATCAGAAGCTCTGCTGTGTCTGACCGTGGTACAAAGCAGCAGCGAAAAGAAGAGCTGAATGCTGATGTCTTCTTAGCTTTCAGCAGCCTTGTAATCTACCGAAGTCTAATTGTCCCAGGAAGATGAACCTTGACCACTGCCTGTGAAATTCCACTCACGTTATACACTATCATGCACCTTCCCAGCTGGACCCTGAGTTACGGAGGCAAGCAACTGTGTCTTTGGTATAGCTGGATCCTCAGTATGTATGGTAAAGACTCAGAGGTGTGTTGTTTCTTCTTGGACTGAGAAAGGGTCTGAGAGACCTCTTCTGAATTCAAGGGGTACCAACCTAAAGATGAACCACAGGTGAAGAAGCTGGTGATTGGGGGATCTGTGGAGTAAAGAAGTGCTCTAGGGTATGATAACCAGCTCTGTTTAGATAAATAGAGCATGTGTTGGTCCATTTGAGTTACTATAACAAAGAACCCTAGACTGAGTGGTCTGTAAACAGCAGACATTTATTCCTAGTGGGTCTGCAGGCTGCAAGTTCAAAGTCAGGTAACAGTAGAGTTCTGATGAGAACCCTCTTCAGGTCACAGACTGCTGACGTCTCACTGTGTCCTCACAGGGCAGAGAGCAGAGGGAGCTTTAGGGGGCCTCATAAGGGCACTAATCCCATTCATGAGGGCTCCACCCTCATAACCTAATCACCTCCTAACACCATCCCCTTAGGGATAATGTTTCGACACATGAATTTTGAGTAGGAGGCAAACATTCAGCCCATAACAGGGCACAAATCCTAACTAAAGTAAATTTGGAGAAATATGCCAAAATCTAAATATATTATGCCAACTATACCTGTCAAAGAGTGATGGTCAGGACTTCTTTGCATAAAGACTTCTCCAAATGGGAATAAAGTGGGTTCTACATACTTAATAATCAAAATTTAAAAATAAAAAAACCATAAAGAAACGTATAAGTCTGGAGAAACAAAGGCAGTGTCAAATGATAAACAATAATAAAGTACAAAAATAAGATTGTGAGCATCGAAGTTCACTTACGGACTACCATCAAACACCAATGGCGCTTCAGAGATAGCTGAAGTCAATCATTATCTACTTTATAAATAAAAGCAGATTACATAAGTATTATTTTTGTCACAAACTAACTGTTCTGTAACCATGCCTATAATTTAACAAAAAATAAATTATGTAAGCCTCTAAGAAAAAAAAAATGCATCCTTGTTGAAATTAATGGTTCCTGGAAAGTTGTTCTTTTCTTGTAAATTGTATTCCATAATTTGAGAAAACTTGCATCATCTAGAGTAGATAAAGCTGAGTTGGCATCTTCCCCTCCCATAATTGGGAGAAAGAAGAGGAGCCTCATGCCCTTCCAAGACTGCAGCAAGATGAATCAGCCATCAGTCACCTGCTCAGCCCAGTCCTGCCTGCTCCTTTGCATCCAATACCCTTCTTCAGAGCCATGGAGTCCTGGAACATAGGCTTTTTCTGGAGATGCAGGTTGCCCGTTGAGACCACACGCACCGTGCCAGGCAGTCTGCCGCAGTATCCCTGATGCCCCACCACCCCACTCCCAGTACACCCTCTTCAAGGCACTCCCAGAAGGTGAAAATGACACAGGCTGCTTCCTAAAGCAACAAATTATGTGAAAAGGATTGTCACACCCTGATCCATTTAGCAGCAAGATCGTACAGTGTCTAGAACTTCCTTCCTTAAGTATCTGGGGTTTCAGAGTTCTCATCACTGACTCCCCCAGAAAATTGGTATGCAGTACGAAGCTTTATATTCAGTTGTCAAACTCAAAGGGATCAGGGAAAATCTGACTAGTACCAGCCACCCTCTTTTACAGAGAAAAACTCTCCCCCTTCTCTTCCGCCCCTGCCCCATGTCACTGGTATTTTAGCAAAGGGAATAAAAAATGAGACATAATACTGGATCCGAGTTCAGGAAGAGCACTGGAAGGTCACCAAGTCCATCCCCCTGTCTCTCCATCAGCCCAAATCTCAACTGTAACACTTTACTTTCTTTCTAAGGTAACCCCAATAGTGTCTCCACAGCACGTTTCTATGTACATCCCTTGCCTGCACTATCTGGAAATTCTCTTTTCTCCTAATCTGAATATGTCATGTTAATATTTAAATACCTGTCCCTTCATTAGGTACTTGGTGGTTTTCACTCCTACGTCTTTCCTAAAACTGCCATCAAAAGTCACCTATGGCCTCCCAACTGGTAACTCCACAGGTCTGTTTATAGTTCCAAACCTAGCAGACTTCATTCGATTCTGCTGGTTGCTGTCTTAATAAACTGAGTATATATATACGCCCTCCTCTAAATTTTTCTTTCCTGGTTCTGTTGCTTTCCCTCTAACTTATCTTTCCCAGACCATGTTCACAGGTTCTCTTCCTCCACCAAACTTTTAAACAGGAATTGTCTAGGATTTCATGTACCAAGAGGACAGATAAATGCAAAGTAGATTCTTTGAAAGTAGGATGGTGTATTTTTGAAAAGGAGAAGAATTAGTGGTGATTGTTCAAATCGGTAATTCTTGTAACAGCCAACTTGTTATGTGGGGACTGATCCAGAAGCACCAGAGTCAGGATTTTTCCATCAAAGAACAGCCACTTGCCTTCAACAGGATCTGTGTGCAGTAAATTGAACTGCAGTCTGGTTGACCCACTAATGTTTTCACTTATCATACTACAGAGAGCTCTCAGTTTTCATGGTTGTTTCCTCAGATAATAAGCGTATTATAAAAGATAACACTAAGGTCATTCATTATAAATTCCTCCATATCGGGCCACTACTTAGCACCCCTTGATGGAGTGTCACTAGATTTAGAATAAAATTTACACTCCTTATGCTGCTCCAGAATGCCTAAATGTTGGGTCCCTGCCTACTTTTCAAATCTTCCTGGCTGCCTTTGTGGGTCCCTCAAATATACCCATCCGAATCCAACCTCTGAAACCAGAAAGGTTAGATAATAACATATGTTCACAGCATGTAATATAATCAAATCACCCAATAATATATATATATATATATATATATATAGTAGATGATACTATTTTTATGAAGTTTAAAACTCTAAAAATATATTGTTTAGGAATATATTTGTGCTTCTTCCAGTAAAAAATAAAGGAAAGCAAGAGAATGAAAAAAAAACTAAGAGCAAGATGGCAGCAGTTTCCAGGAGAGGGAGGTGACTCTTGGGAAGGGATCGGGAAGAACAGGGAGCTTTATTTTTGTTTAAGCCACATAACCTCTGCTGGGTGTACCAAACGTGTCATAATTCAAAAGGCAAGTCTGCAGTGCCAGACCACAGATGCCAGCAACCCAACTACAATTACTGTGTACCAAATTCCAGGGATAAGAAGCCACTGCTCTTTGCTGGCAAGATCCTGACTCTAGTCCTTCTGAATGAAAACTGAAATGAAGTCGCTCAGTCATGTCTGACTCTTAACAACCCCATGGACTGCACTAACCCTTCTCTTTTTCAAAACTTTATTATCCAGTTTCTTAATGCTTTGCATATAGAATCTACTCTGCATCCAGGCAGCCTATGTATGAGACCTATGCTTACATTCAGTAGCCATCCTGCAGTGGTTATTTTTCTAGAACACTGAGGCTGGGGGCCTGGCTGGTTTGGTGGTCCTTTGTACCACACTGTTCCTAGTTGAGGCATACCAGAGCCAACTACGCAAACGCAAGCCCCGGCAGTCCCCAGTTCTGCCACATTATCTAAACCAAATCACTGACATAGCCTGGCAGTTCTGACATCCCTGGACTGTCTCTTGAGGACTCCCTGGATGGGAAAAAGCCCTCCGGAGCTCCCAGCCTGAATTCAAATCTTGGCTCCCCTGCTCACCAACAAGTTTGACCTTGTTACTCAAGAACTTAACACAGGAATAATCATTGGACTCTCTCTCTCAAGCTATTGTGAGGATTGGATGAAATAAGTCACAAAAGCATCTTAGAGCAAGGGCTGAATCTGCTTACTGTGGGTCAGCAATACTTCTTATTACTATTACTGTTGATGTGGTGGTGGTTTTTATTATTACTATTATTATCATCATTATCGTCATCTGACATGACAGATGATGACGATGATGGTGGTGATCTGATCTGACCAGAAAGACAAAGCAGAAAAAGAAGGGTTGCACTAAAACATCAAGAGTTGGAAAAGTAAGCCCCAGAAGACATAAGTCAAGCTCTGTATTAGAAATGACATAGCAAAGGTCAGTTACCAGAGGACAATCAATAGAGAAACCAAGGTCCAAAAATTAAAACAAAAAAAGAGTAAAACTCAGGCCACACAAAGGAGTTCAGGGTCTACCACTGAAAGAGGAGGGGAACAGACAAGGGCTAAGAGGCTGGGTGGGCAGTCTGGAATCTTCCACTGTCACTCCAAAAACACACCTGTGCTATTCCCACCTCTCAGCCCCGTAAGAGTCTTGCTTTCTAGATCAGGGGGCTGAAATGCAGCATTCACCCATGCCAAGGATGTGGCTCAGTAAGCGGGATCCCCTATCAACAGACCGCCTAGAATCAAATCCCTATCACCTGCAGTGTCCCAGACCTGAAACCTGGTTAGAAAGCTGGAGTCTGGCACTTTGCCCTATCCTCCAGCACACAAAAGGACATTCCCTTCACTCTCTTCTGCTGCTTCTTGGTCAAGCAAGCAGAATTCAGTCCCAGCACAGAGCTCTGTGAGATCATGAGAATCAGGAGACCCACAGTGAATAGGAAGAGCTGCCCTACCTCTCAGTACCTCCGTCTGTATGCCCAGTCTCAGAGCCCATATCGTGGTCGGGGCAGCTGGTGTGAGTGGGAATTATGGGGGCTCTTGACATCGAGGCGTGGAGCCCTGATCAGACATCTGGGAGCCATGTGACCTCCACTAAATTATTTATTTCCTCCTTGAATCAGTTTTCTCAGCTATAGGACAAGAGGAATAATCCTATCACTGAGATGTTAGAACTTAACTGAAATCATATGACAAAGAGTTTTAAAAAGTTAGAATCTGTAAGTTCTGATAAATATTGGCTCTTCCTCTCTGCTTCTCCCTCCTCCCCTCTTATGGGGGACCAATTCCAGGGCTTCCGAAGGTTATTTCTGGTCTCCTAAATTTACAGAATTTCTGAGGTATTACAAGGAGATTCTAATACAAGCTTCTAAATGTATTGCTAAAATCTTCAAAGTTGCCTATAAAAAAATACAGTGAGAAAGACTGGGTTAAACACGATGCACGATGTGATTAACCTCATCATCAGAGAAGAGTTTAAGTGAATCTTTGTCCAATAAGCTTTATATCTCTTAACTACTGGAAATATTTCAAAGGATGAGTGAAAGCGACATAGAAATCCCAGTACTATTTCTGTTCCTCTGTGACTTGCAATGGGGCAGAGATAACATTTGCTCATCAAGATATTTTTAAAGCAAGAAGAACATGGGCTGCCCTAGAAGATATCATATCACAATACCTACTGTAATTCAGGCAGGATAGTGTTGAAACAGGATAGAGACGCTTAACAGAATAAAGCTCAGAAACATGCCGGTGACGACGTTGGCAATGAGCAAAGACAGTCTACTGGATAAATAGGATGCAAATGTACATACACAGTAAAAAATGAGGTATATACCTGAAACCCCAGAGCACATACCAATAAAAATTGATGCTTATCAAGAACCTAAAAGGTTGAAAGCAAAACTTCAAAGTTTTGAGAAGGAAATTTTTTATAATCTTTTTTAATCTTGGAGGAGAGAAGGATTTCTAAAACGAAATACAAAAAAAAGTTCTAAATATAACGAAAAATGATAGACATAGTTTCCTCCTCTAAGAATTTAGAGTTCCTGTTCACCACAGTGCTCTAAAGAGAGTGTAGAAAAGACAAGTCATAATTGAAGGAAGACAGATATTCCCAGCATGTCATGGGCAAAGAATTGGCTCTTGAAAATATAAAGAAAATAAGGAAAATGACAGCTGAATACACAAAGTATTTCCAGAAGATGAAAGATAAATAGCCAATAATCATATGAAAAGATACTTGAGCACATCAGAAATCAGAGAAATGCTAATTAAGGCCATAGTGAGATTTTATTTTACAACCATAATTGGCAAAAATTAATGTCTGATGATATCAAATATGGCAATGATATTGGACATGTAGAATTCTTACATCTAAGAGTATACATCGTAAAACTAGAAAACAATTTGGCTTGGTCATATAACATATTGTACATTTGTGACCCTGGAAAACATTCATCCAATATATAAACATTACATATGTGTAATATTACATATATATATATATATATATATATATATCTTTGAAAACTTTGGAAAACAACTTGCCATTATCTTAGGAATATGTCCATACCCTACAACCCAGTAATTTCCCATCTAGGCATAAATCCTAAAAAATTCTTGCACCTGTACATCAGAAGACATATACAAGATGGTTCATAGGAACTATTACTTTTTTTAAAAGAAAATCCAATCTCCATCAGCAGCAGTTTGTATAAATAAACTGCTATATATATTCACATACTTATAAATGGAATACCATACACTTGTGAAAATAAATAATCTATAGTTATGAGCATCAATGTGGATCAATCAGAAACATAATGTTAACTGAAAATAGCAAGTTTCAATAGATTACATTTATAGCATGAGAAATCATTTTTAAATTAAAAAAAGCAAATAACTCATATGTGGCTTTTCAAAATTCAAGATAGGGTTATTGCTTGAGAACTAGTGTAATAGGGAAGAACAAATCCGATTCCATATCAGACCTGTTTCTTTTACTCTAACCTTTGTATTCTATTGCTTCTAATACAAATTAAGAATGCTGCTTACAGCCTGAAATATACAGACTAGCCCAATCTCAAGGCTCTGACTTTTAAAGGCATAACAGTTTCCCATTTATATGGAGATAAAAAGTTGGAGAACAGAGGATAACATTTGTCTTGTTGGAGGTTTACAGAACATTTCGACCTATGTGGACAGATGCAAGAACAAAGGATTCCCACACCAACAAGTCTGGAACAACCATATCCCCTCTACTTTTAGTACAAAAGAAGCCTGAATTCTAACTTGGGGAAGATGGCTCTTTGGGACGTTAGTCCATCATTTCTCAGTCTTCTAGCTTTCCAAATAAAGTCACTGATCCTTGCCTTTAGGACCTGTTTCTCAACTTACTGGCCTGTCATGTAGTAAGCAGAATGAACGTGGACTCACTCAGTAACCCTAGGAATTCCAATCAAGAAAATGCTCACAGGGAACTAGTGAAGCTGAAAATGCTTCTTACACAGAGGAGTGTATTCACACACTTTCGGTTTATTCCTAGCTTTTATAATCTACATAACCGCAACATGACTCTAAGTATCTGAATTTTAATAACTTTGAAAAGAATTTTAAGATCAAATTTGCTATGTAAGTTGTATCATACCCTAAAATCACAGAACAATTCTAAAGTAGACAGCTGACTTTATAATGAAGGGCTTTCCTGGGGGCTCAAATGGTAAAGAACCTGCCTGATCTGCCCGTGTTTGATCCCTGGGTAAGGAAGAACCCTGGAGAAGGGAATGGCTACCCACTCCAGTATTCTTGCTTGGAGAATTCCATGGACAGAGCAGACTAACGGGCTACAGACATGGGGTCACAAAAAGTCAGACATGACTGAGCGACTAATACTTTCATTTTTTTCTTTTTCAACCAATTCAGAAGGATCCAGGCAAGGACAGTGGCAGCAAGAGAGCTTAAAAATACAGTCAGAGCCACAGCCAATTTCCATGCTCTGGGAGATTCAAAAGAAGGTACTATTTTGAAGGACAACCCATCTATTTATTTACAAAAAGATCTAATCATTCTATCTGCAAAAGCACTGATAATCTCAGTAAATATCAATATATCATTTCCTCCCCCATAAGTAAGCATCTGACACGTGTACCTGTGCCCCTTATCAACTTGTTTCAGGGACACAATTTTCTGGAAATACTATGTGCTTTTGAACCTTCTAATAAGCTTCCATACAAAGTTACAGAACATATTCACCATATACACAGCACCAACATGCAAATGAAGGATTTTCTATCAACTCTATCAAATCAAGTGTCAATATTTTCACTGCCATCCCAAGCAATGCTCAACGCCTGCAGTGTTGACGACTGTTTACTTTTCAAAGAACACATAGTTTACAAGGTACAGACAGTACTGACAGTTTAATCACAAGTTCAGGAAAACAATAATGTTCATGTAGTTCTAACAAAACCCATGATACTAAAATTGGGCCTTTTTAATCAGCAAGATTTCCAAGTCAAAACCAAGGGTTTCCTTATATGAAACAATACTCACTGCAACTAGGTGACAGAACCCCAGAAAATAATCTTTCAATGACTTTATGTGATTTTATAACTACGGATGTTTATATTTGATAGTGCATTTTAACGTAAAGAAGGAATGATTGTCAATTATAACTAGAGAAAACCATTTGAGAAAATTTCACAATGTGGATATGAGTGCTAGAACACTGGCCGTTTGTCTGAGTTAACAGGAAATTATTATAATTTACAAACGAACTGTCGGGCTTCCCTGGCATCTGCCTGCAATGAGGGAGACCCAGGTTCGATTCCTGGCTCAGGAAGATCCCCTGGAGAAGGAAATGGCAATCCACTCCAGCACTCTTGCCTGGAAAATCCCATGGATGGAAGAGCCTGATAGGCTACAGTCCCTGGGGTCGCAAAGAGTTGGATAGGACTGAGCGACTTCACTTTCACTTTCAACCCATCACATCTACAGTGCGCTTGAGACTGACAATGCCAGTGCTGTGGGGTGGGAAAGCAGAAGGCCTGCTCTGGGTTTTCCAAATTATAGCAGTCAGTATAGGAAAGAACCTTATTACAGGTCCTTCGGTCTGTAAATGAGGAATGCAGGATGAACCTGGGACTCAGCGGAGGCTGTGCTGGCTGGGATTGTCTTAGCACACTCTGCTGGTAATCAGAGATAAGTTTAGTTTCAAAGTCATTCAAAATCATACATAAGATATGCCATAGTAACATACCAAAGGAATCATATCAGTAGTTCAATGACCTCCACTAAAGTAAGCACAACACAATCAATTTTCAAATAGATTACAGACACACACATACACATGAACACATGGGTATGTAAGTATGTAGGTACAGAGAGCCACAGACTGAAAGGACGTTAAGTCACATATGCAGTTATAGTGAAAGTGAAAGTCACTCAGTCGTGTCCAACTCTTCGCAACCCCATGGAATTCTCCAGGCCAGAATACTGGAGTAGGTAGCCGTTTCCTTCTCCAGGGGATCTTCCCAACCCAAGGATCGAATCCAGGTCTCCCGCATTGCAGGAGGATTCTTTACCAGCTGAGCCACAAGGGAAGCCCTGGGGTTATAGGTTATAAGACTCTAAAAGTAATACCAAATGTCACAAAGGCCAAAAAAGAAAATAAATCTCCTAGAAAACTGACATCTATAACAGCAGGTTCCAGAGTAACCATTTTTGCTATTTTAAGATCCATTGTAAGAAAAATAACGAGAAGAAATTATTTCTGAAAAATACATAAAAGAACTCAAGAACTAAATCATATAATTAAAGTGCCCTCAGGGGACACAAACTAGATTGAATGTGACACGTAGAGATTATATAGAACATAACAGAGCTATAAAATGTAATGCAAATGAGACCTAACACTTTTAAATAAACAGAAAAATATGAGCCTTCAGATTAGGAGTATTATAAAATTTGCATACTCAAGTGCTATGCATAAGCTCATGATTCATTTGAAGTTATACATTATTAACAAGACCGAGGCTTTGCAATCATAAGGCTGACTCATGATAAGACAGTTAAAATCTGGAGAAAAATATCTGTTAAGAACTTCTGCAAAGAGAAAACTTTATTAACAAAGTGTTTTTCTTTTTTATCCTTCATTGGATATCCACAAACTTACATAACTCAGTGACTTAGTGTTTTTAAAATATGGAGTTGATCACATGGATCATCTTTCCTCACTAGTAACTGAAATCTTTTACAAATAATCCTGAATCCTGATCCTGGGTCATTGTTGGAGTATTTATAACAGCAGAGTCCAAAAGAGTTCCATTATGAAAGTATTCCTAAATACTTAGCATGATTTAAATGTATTCCCCACACTCTGCAGACTGCTCTTTGAAAAGGCAATAGGTATATCAGAAAGAAGATGAGGCTGGAAATTTTCAGATTCAGTCAAGGGGAAAAAAACAACTAAATACATAATTGCAACTGACCGTCTTGAGTGCCACCACAGAAGATACTGTATTGCAGGGAGGAAGGGCAACCCTAGGGCAATAGGGTCAGTGAAGGCTGAGGTTAAGGGTAGGGGGCGGCAGGTGGGCAGTGGAAGAGACAAGGTTCATCAATGGGAAAGATCATCTAGAGAGAGTAGGAGCATCTAGAATCCAAGGGAGCCCAGTTTGGGAGGCAGAGACCAAAGATGGCACCTTAGAGCTGGGCAAGAAACTAGCTCACAAAAGGAAAGTCAGCTGGATGGTACAAGACCATACTGGTTGTCTACAATTTTTTTTACCATTGCCACTAATCTGAGGACAGATTAAAAGTTAAAAATCCTTGAGGAAAACTCTGAGCTGCACTTAGATTTATTATAAATGCACCACTCTCTAAATTCATTTAATGCCTAGTTTAAATATTAAACTAGAGTGAATGAAGAAAAATGAAATGTTTTTAATTCTTGTAATATCATAATCAAGTACCCTTGGAATTATCTCTTCTAAATTAAATAAAATTAAGTACACTAATCTTTTACCATCAAAGGTCAAACACTCTTTGAATGACTCTGGCCAATTTTTCAATGCCAAAACAGGAAATGGAAAAATCATGCATAAAAACTGCCTTTGCACATTATATAGACATGTATTACAGTGTGGATGAGCCAGCCTATCTATCTGGAAAATTTTAAATGCAGAAAAAGAGACCAATCACTCTCACTACTGCATGACCTAGCTACTCTCTCCTGTAATTCTGAGCTGGTGGTCAGTGGGTCCTCTCAAAGAAGTAACCATCACAATTAGCAGATGCAAACTATTATATATAAAATGGATTAACAACAAGGTCCTGCTGTATAGCACTGAGAACTGTATTCAATACCCGATGATAAACTATAATGGAAAAGAATACGAAGAGGGATGTGTGTGTGTGTGTGTGTGTGTGTGTGTATGAATCATTTCGCTGTATAGCACAAATTAACAACACTTTAAATCAAATATATTCAATAAATTTTTTTAAAAAGAAGTAACCACCACAATATCACTAGTTAACAGTCAGGGAGAACTGGCATGATTTTTACACATATCTCCCGCAACGCTTCCCAAAACCCACTGAGACGGATTCTATTTTGTGACTGCCCTTGTTTTACAAATGAAGAAATTCAGATTTGGACAGATTAAGTAATTTTCCCAAGGCACAGAGCTAATAAACAACCATGCCAGGCCTCCAACCAATTGTCTTCAGCCCCAAAGCCCGACAGAAGTAGTCAGCTGCAAAGCAGAACACACACAAGAATTGTTAAGGCGCTTCGTTTTTATTTTCAGAGTTGCATCTAACCCTGTCTGGATGCACTGAGCTGCTTAGCCAAAGGGTCATTAGTTGAATCTATAGCAACGCACCTGGTTCCCAATTAACCTTTCCACATCTTTCTTTCCTCATCTGAAAAGCCGGGTCAATAACACCTTAGTAGTAATAACAATCTTAACATGTTTCTGTGAAGATGAAGTAGTTGATATGATTAACCAGGTGAATACCAGCCAAGCGCTCATATTCTCAGCCTTCTGGCATATGATATCCCAAGCACGTGAACATAAGCAAACAACCTTACAGGGGATATAACACCCACCACTCTGTGGATATGATACGGCATATACAAACCACTGTTCCCGAAAGGGGAAAGTCTGGGGTCCTCAAGAACTTCCATGGGCGCCCCAGAGGGTGACAGCACTTCCTCCTCCAACATTCTATGGACAAAGACTCCTTAAAGAAAATAGGTAAATAAAACTGGTTTTGCCAGAAGCATCTGAGGGCAAAAGAAAACTTGGTAAATTTCTGAAAATATTTTCTTGCTTTTCACATATCTTTTTACACCTCCTAATACAAATATTATATTTTGCCACTGGCTTTATGAGGATGTGGTACTCACTGGGGCACTGGCTTTCCTCTTTAAACTAAATAGGTACTGAAGACAAAAGAACACAGTTTGTAAATTATCATCTCTTCTGTTTCCTCTGCACACTGGTCTATGAAATGCTGCTGCTGCTGCTGCTGCTAAGTCGCTTCAGTCGTGTCCGACTCTGTGCGACCCCATAGACGGCAGCCCACCAGGCTCCCCCGTCCCTGGGATTCTCCAGGCAAGAACACTGGAGTGGATTGCCATTTCCTTCTCCAGTGCATGAAAGTGAAAAGTGAAAGTGAAGCCGCTCAGTCATTTCTGACTCTTAGCGACCCCACAGACTGCAGCCTACCAGGCTCCTCCACCCATGGGATTTTCCAGGCAAGAGTACTGGAGTGGGGTGCCATTGCCTTCTCCAGGTCTATGAACTAGGTGACATTAATTTTCTGGATCTCACCTCTGACCTCTTAATAATGCCGCTCACATGTGGTAACTAGTTGGCACATTGCTCCCTTGCTGACAATTAGGTTAAGAATAAAAAGCTAGTCTGAATCCAAACCTGGGAAGCATAAGGAGCTTCACACACCCAACAGCAAATGAAATTCAAAGTCTAGGGAGAGAACCTACTGATAAAATTCATCTATTATGACCATACATTAAGAACTAGGTTAAAGAGGAATAAGAGCTCCTTAAAGGGGAGAATGAAACAGCGGTTTAGCAGTAGTATAGTGTTAGTCGCTCAGTCATGTCTGACTCTTTGTGTCCCCGTGGACTGTAGCCTTCCAGGCTCCTCTGTCCATGGGATTCTCCAGGAAGAATACTGGAGAGGTTTGCCATTCCCTTCTCCAGAAGATCTTCCCCACCCAGGAATTGAACCGGACTCTCCTGCACTGTGGGCTTCCCTGGTAGCTCAGCTGGTAAAAAAATCTGCCTGCAATGCAGGAGACCCAATTTGATTCCCAGGTCGGGAAGATCCACTGGAGAAGGGATAGGCTACCCACTCCAGTATTCTTGAGCCTCCCTGGTGGCTCAATTGGTAGAGAATCTGCCCACAATGTGGGAGACCTGAGTTCGAATCCTGGGTTGCAAACATCCTCTGAAGAAGGGAATGGCTACCCACTCCAGTACTCTGGCCTGGAAAATTCCATGGACTGTATAGTCCATGGGGTTGCAGTCAGACACAACTGAGCAACTTTCACTCCTGCATTGCAGACAGATTCTTTATCATCTGAGCCACAGGGAAGCCCAAAATAGTGGTTTAATTATGTCCGAATAGCAGTGGCGAGAGCATTTAAGCCAGACTCTGATTAACTTACTACTCTCTTCTCAAAGAAAGCAGTACAAGTTCAAGGGCACAGCCAAGAGAACTTGCTATTTAGCAGACACTGAAGTGAACACCGACAGAGTCTGGTTCAGGGAACACGATGGAAACAAAAATGAAAGGTTTTTCACCTCTTGGGAGCAAAGCAGAGAACTCATGAGTCAAAACACTGATAGTCCACAGCTAAGAAACTACATGTGTTTGCACAGAGCTCTGCGACAGTCAACCTGTTTGGGAAGCACACGCACACTTCTCACTGACAGCACAGAGAGGCTTCTGAAGAAACAAGGCGAGTGCAAAGGAATCTAAACCACCCTTCCTAAACCCCTACGCCGAATAATCAGAGAAGCTCTGATGAAAGCCAGTTTTGAATAATAACTTCCAGGGGAATCTTTTGCTCTTCCCTAGATAATAACTGATAATATTTCAATACTAGCCAATGTATCAATATACGATACCTATGTCAATACCTATGACAATATCAATACCCATGACTTTCTAAAGCCTAGAAAGGAAATGAGTATATGCAAGTGAGATAATCTAAACCACAGGCATCCTGATCCTGGTACTAACATCACCGCTATGTTTTCTCTGCAGGCGGTCAGCACAGTACGGGCTTCGTAGGTTGTAAACTGTATGACCCACAGACGTGATCATCGGTTTCACTTTTTTGGCAAGTGCTTCATTCCACATTTCATATTGTAATTAACATTGTAAAGCATTACATTTTAAAACTTTTCTTTTTTTAATGGGAAGACCTATTTTCAATGAAAGTCCACCTATTTGACCTTTCTCTCCTCTTTACCATAACTACCACCCTCGAGAAACCTCCCAGAAATCCTAGAACTACTTAGAACACAGATTAAAATTGCTGGTGTGATGCATCTGCACACTCCTCCTCCACCTACACCAGGTCCTACACCCACTCATACTCCTACCTCAGTTCCTACTCCTATTTTAACAACTGCTCCTACTCCAGTTTCTACTCCTTTACCTGCTCCTAATCTACTACTTCTAAACCTAGATGTCTACCTCTCCATCTAAACCTGTACCTACTCCTGATCCTATATCCCCGTCTACTCCCACATCTCTATATAATTACATATGTAACTATACCTACACTTTGTTGATGCCTCAGACGGTAAAGAATCTGCCTGCAATGTAGGAAATGAAGGTTCGACCCCTGGGTTGGGAAGATCCCTGGAGAAGGGAATGGCTACCCCCTCCAGGACTCGTGCCTAGAGAATTGAGAGGAGCCTGGCAGGCTACAGTTCGTGGGGTCACAAAGAGCCAGATACCATTGAGGGACTAACACTTTTACTCTCACCTAGACCTTTTCTCCCTTCTACATCTATACCTACTCCTCATCCTGCATCTAGACCTTTATCTACAAGTACGTCTGAAGTGAAGCGAAGTGAAGTCACTCAGTCGCGTCCGACTCTTTGCAACTCCGTGGACTGTAGCCCGCCAGGCTCCCCCGTCCATGGGATTCTCCAGGCAAGAATACTGGAGTGGGTTGCCATTTCCTTCTCCAGGGGATCTTCCAGACCCAGGGATCAAACCCATGTCTCCTACATTGCAGGCAGACGCTTTAACCTCTGAGCCACCAGGGAAGCCTGCGTCTACACCGACACACATACTCACACCTACTCCTACAGGTCGGAGAAGGCAATGGCACCCCACTCCAGTACTCTTGCCTGGAAAATCCCATGGACGGAGGAGCCTGGAAGGCTGCAGTCCATGGCGTCACTGAGGGTCAGACATGACTGAGCAACTTCACTTTCACTTTTCACTTTCATGCATTGGAGAAGGAAATGGCAACCCACTCCAGTGTTCTTGCCTGGAGAATCCCAGGGACGGGGGAGCCTGGTGGGCTGCCGTCTCTGGGGTCGCACAGAGTCGGACACGACTGAAGTGACTTAGCAGCAGCAACTCCTACACTTACACTTACACCTACAAGTATTCTGTTTTCTAGAATGACTTTTAAGGCAGGTACTACTGTGCTTTGCATCAGCTGTATCTTCATCCAGCTCTACAACACAGCAGTTCAACATGTGACCGTAAGTCATATATGTGCCTTTCTCAATCTGTAGCATAATAATCTCTCTTAGTTCCTAATCTCTTTCTAGTATCGTAGCTTCCCTGGTGGCTCAGAAGGTAAAGTGTCTGCCTGCAATGTGGGAGACCCAGGTTCGAGTCCTGGGTCGGGAAGATCCCCTGGAGAAGAAAATGGTAATCCACTCCAGCAATCTTGCCTGGAAAATCCCATGGACAGAGGAGCCTGATAGGCTACAGTCCATGGGGTCGCACAGAGTCGGACACGACTGAAGTGACTCAGCAGCAGCAACTCCTACACATACACTTATACCTACAAGTATTCTGTTTTCTAGAATGACTTTTAAGGCAGGTACTACTGTGCTTTGCATCAGCTGTATCTTCATCCAGCTCTACAACACACCAGTTCAACATGTGACCGTAAGTCATATATGTGCCTTTCTCAATCCGTAGGATAATAATCTCTTTTAGTTCCTAATCTCTTTCTAGTATCATTACAAAGCACTGTAACAAATATTTATTTTAAACATTAAAAAAACACATAGGCTTGTGATGAGGGTGAAATGAAACAAAATATATATTTCATGACCAAATTATTTCTCTTCAGTTTCATTTTATAATTAGTCCACCAGTCTTCTGAGTCATTGGCACCCCCAGACCACCTGGCAGAGACGGATGAGATGTGCTATGCGGGTTCGAGTCCTCATATGAACCCTGCCTCCCCCTTCCCTCCACCTTATGTACCAGCTGCACTCCTGCCATAATGCCCTCCAACCTGCCAAGCCTCCCCTGCCTAAGAGCTTGGCCCTGGCTGCTTCTCTGTGGGGAAGGCTCTTCCCTAGTTCTGTCCATAGCTGGCTCCTTTCCATCTTTCATGACTCAACCCAAGTGGCACATCCATAGAGAAAGAATACTTAGACCAAACCTGCCTAAAATGCCCTCCCTCTGACCCTCAAATACCATATGGCTGTCTTTCCCATTACTGCCTGGTTGTTTTCTTCTTTAAAACAACATCCCTATCTGAAATCATCTTGCTTGCTTATCTTGCTTTTATCAGTATCTCTCCATCGTCCAAGGTACATGAGATAAGGATGTTTATCTTGTTCTCCACTGAATCCCCAGCACCTAGAATAATGACTCTACACAATAAGCACTCAAGGAAATGAATAGAGGAGGGAAAACATGTCCAAACTACAGCTAAGTCAATATTGAATAGCTAATTTTAGAGGAGTTTTTAGATATGAAGTTTTATGTGGTGCCTAAGGGCTCATAAAAGATACAAGCTTAAGTAGTACCCACTCTCAGAAGTTTCACTAAACAACGTGTCATTCCTCCAGTATGTGAATTATCCATACAACAAAAACTTAGTTAGGTACAAATGGTACAATTATTTCTAGGGCTCCAAACAGATCTGTTTGCTTTATCATTTATTGCTTAAAATATTCCAATTATGCTATATGTTTAGAAACACGAAAGTAAAATTCCCGTCATATTTATTTTTAAAACAGGGCAAGAAATTAGAAGCATATTTCACCTGGCAAGAAAGCAATTATTGTGCACCAGCCTATTCACACCATAAGCCAAAACAAAAAGAAGATGATCTCTTGGTGTGTGGGGGAAAGCAATTTCTAAGTAATAGATGACATTTAGAAATGATGAATGCATGTTCACAGTAACTACAACTTAGTAACCATTTAATATTTTATGAAATCACAGACATCTCATTCGATCACTATCAGAAGAAAAAAAAAGAAATCACCATGGCCTACCAAAGCTAGTCAAAGTTTCCTATTATTATGGAAAAGCCAAAGATGAAGAAAAGCAAGTCATAGGATAAAATATCTCAAATGAAACATTTAATCAATTCTTTTCTTTTGGGTTGGTTACCAAGAATAAAACAAAAACAGAAAAATCAATAGCCAAATTGTTTCCAATGCCATACACTCCATGGGAATGAACTTAATAAAACAGACTTAAATAGTCCTAGTATATGTAGGTCAACATCCTAAAAGATCAAAACCCAAAACTCCTTCTGACCATCAAATTAAATGGACAGCCAGTGTAGAGCATTTAACATCTGAAAGTTGGGTATATCTAATGGCAGATAGTTCTGCTGTTTCGTGCAGTGGCGTTAAAAAAAACTAAGAAAAACAGATCACTGAAATCTAAAAAATTACTCCCATCCTTACATTTTCCCCAAACTATAATTCACGTATTATGCCGCACACAGTTCTTCATCTCCATTCTCCAAAGAAACGGATGTTTCTCTCAGAGAAAGGATCGAGAATACACGGCACAGATGAGCAGAAGGCTTGGAAATCTATCAAGTTGATAATCCGTCTCTAAAGAAATAACAGACTCCACTTTTAACAGGCAAGGATAAGAGAAGACATGTAACACCAAAGTTCATAGGCCTCAAATAATTGACCCCCAGGAAAAAATAGGAGGCCAAAAATGCAGCTATGACGTTTTCAAACCAGTCTCTCCCTCTGCACCCAGATCAAACCCATTTTTCGTAAAGCTTTGTCCCAAACAGAACATCTAACCAGTAATGCCCAGGAAGAGAAGGTCATTACAGGCACAGAGCGAGGTCAGCAGTCACCCTCTGCTTGGCAGCTGGCCAGGCCTACTACGCCCATATGGGATCCACATAGAGTGTTTACAGGTGAACTGAGTGAGACGGAAGGCCATCTATAAGACACACTGTGGCAGCCATAGGTTCCAGCCAGTGCTAAGGACCAGGTCTACTGGACTCCTGAGATCAGGGTCCCAATAAATCAGTTTCCCTTTGACTGGGTATCCAGCAAAAGAAGGGACTCTTATTGCTGTTTGCTTTTTTGTTTGTCTGCTTAAGAAAAGCAAAAATGATCTTATTTGCAAAGCAGAAAGAGAGACACAGACCCAGAGAACAAACGTATGGACACCAAGGGGGAAGGAGGCGCGGTGGGATGAATTGGGAAAGCGGGGCTGACACAAATATAGGACTGCTGCTATGCATGAAATAGGCAACTAAAGAGAATACAGTGTAAACCTCAGGTAAGTCCACTCAGCGCTCCGTGATGACCTAAACAGGAAGCAAACCCAAACAAGAAGGGATATATGGACACAAATAGCTGATTCACTTTGCTGTACAGCAGCAACTAACACAACCTAGTAAAGCAACTATATTCCAATAAAGTTTAATTTAAAAACAGAAAACATCTGCCTAAACTAGAATCCCAACTTTCCCCTAAGGGCTCATGACGTCCTAGAACTATAATGATGCCCTTCCAAATCCTGCAACATAACCGAGAATGATCATGCTATCATACCCATCAAGTAAAAAATTATAACAGACAAAATAAAATCCCCACCATCACAGCCACAAATACTACTCAGCAATATTGCTGAGTCTTCACTGGAGGCAAGACTCCTGAATAGTCTTTGTTCTTCTAAGAACAGCTGGACCCTTATTGTTTGATGTGAGAACCACTACTCCCACCATTCATGGAATTTTTATCGGAAGGCAGGAAATTCTGAGTGTCCGCATCTCATTCTGGTGCCTCCCCACTGACAGGAATTATCATGCCACTCTTCTCTGCTCTCCAGATTGAGAGCCGACCCCTGGAAATTGCCAAGGGGACGGACGTCTCGGCTGCCAGCAGGGAATCACCCAAAATGCCACTGCAGTTATCTGTAGTCTGCCTCATCAAATATTCAACAAAGCACAACTGTGGAAATCAAAGAGCTTTGGTTATGACATTTGGAAGACGATCTTAAATGCTAAGTGTTAATAGCCAAGCCACAGTGAAGAGGTGGGTTCTGTTAGTATATCTGGTGTTTCATTATTCTTCAGCATATTTTTGTTCAAACCCAAACAAAACATGTACGCTCATCTAAGGTAATTTAATGGCAAGTATACGCTCTGGATGGAGAAGGCAATGGCAACCCACTCCAGTGTTCGTGCCTGGAGAACCCCAGGGAAGGGGGAGCCTCGTGGGCTGCCATCTATGGGGTCGCACAGAGTCGGACACGACTGAAGCGACTTAGCAGCAGCAGCAGCAGCATACTCTCTGGTGACTACTGATTTTCTTGTTAAGTTG
Source organism: Ovis canadensis (assembly GCF_042477335.2). NCBI lineage: Eukaryota > Metazoa > Chordata > Mammalia > Artiodactyla > Bovidae > Ovis > Ovis canadensis. The sequence goes on along the minus strand of NC_091269.1, from coordinate 27,542,378 downwards.
TGCTGTACAGAGATTGAACCGAAACCCCAGAACTTAACAAGTACACCCATATGCTTCTATTTCCTTGCCGCTAAACTGGTGGAGGCAATAGAAATAGAGGAAAACAATAGAATGAGAAAGACTAGAGATCTCTTAAAGAAAATTAGAGATACCAAGGGAACATTTCATGCAAAGATGGGCTCAATAAAGGACAGAAATGGTAGGAACAAAGTTATGACCACCCTAGATAGCATATTCAAAAGCAGAGACATTACTTTGCCAACAAAGGTCCATCTAGTCAAGGCTATGGTTTGTCCAGTAGTCATGTATGGATATGAGAGTTGGACTGTGAAGAAGGCTGAGTGCCGAAGAATTGATGCTTTTGAACACGGTGTTGGAGAAGACTCTTGAGAGTCCCTTGGACTGCAAGGAGGTCCAACCAGTCCATCCTAAAGGAGATCAGTCCTGGGTGTTCTTTGGAAGGAATGATGCTAAAGCTGAAACTCCAGTACTTTGGCCACCTCATGCAAAGAGCTGACTCATTGGAAAAGACTGTGATGCTGGGAGGGATTGGGGGCAGGAGGAGAAGGGGACGACAGAGGATGAGATGGCTGGATGGCATCACTGACTCGACGGACATGAGTTTGAGTGAACTCTGGGAGATGGTGATGGACAGGGAGGCCTGGCGTGCTGCCATTCATGGGATAGCAAAGAGTCAGACATGACTGAGCGACTGAACTGAACAGAAGCAGAAGATATTAAGAAGAGGTGGCAAGAATATACAGAAGAACTGTACAAAAAAGATCTTCATCACTCACCTAGAGCCAGACATCCTGGAATGTGAAGTCAAGTGGGCCTTAGGAAGCATCACTACAAACAAAGCTAGTGGAGGTGATGGAATTCCAGTTGAGCTGTTTCAAATCCTGAAAGATGATGCTGTGAAAGTGCGGTACTCAACACGTCAGCAAATTTGGAAAACTCAGCAGTGGCCATAGGACTGGAAAAGGTCAGTCTTCATTCCAATCCCAAACAAAGGCAATGCCAAAGAATGCTCAAACTACCACACAATTGCACTCATCTCACATGCTGGTAAAGTAATGCTTAAAATTCTCCAAGACAGGCTTCAGCAATATGTGAACCATGAACTTCCTGATGTTCAAGCTGGTTTTAGAAAAGGCAGAGGAACCAGAGATCAAATTGCCAACATCTGCTGGATCATCAAAAAAGCAAGAAAGTTCTAGAAAAACATCTATTTCTGCTTTACTGACTATGCCAAAGCCTTTGACTGTGTGGATCACAAAAAACTATGGAAAATTCTGAAAGAGATGGGAATACCAGACCACCTAACCTGCCTGTTAAGAAACCTATATGCAGGTCAGGAAGCAACAGTTAGAACTGGACATGGATCAAACAACAGACTGGTTCCAAATAGGAAAAGGAGTACGTCAAGGCTGTATATTGTCATTCTGCTTATTTAACTTCTATGCAAAGTACATCATGAGAAACGCTGGCTGGAAGAAGCACAAGCTGGAATCAAGATCACCAGGAGAAATATCAATAACCTCAGATATGCAGATGACACCACCCTTATGGCACAAAGTGAAGAACTAAAGAGCCCCTTGATGAAAGTGAAAGGAGAGTGAAAAAGTTGGCTTCAAGCTCAACATTCAGAAAACTAAGATCATGGCATCCAGTTCCATCACTTCATGGCAAATAGATGGGCACACAGTGGAAACAGTGGCTGACTTTATTTTTCTGGGCTCCAAAATCACTGCAGATGGTGATTGCAGCCACAAAATTAAAAGACGCTTGCTCCTTGGAAGGAAAGTTATGACCAACCTAGACAGCATACTGAAAAGCAAAGACATTACTTTGCCAACAAAGTCCGTCTAATCAAGGCTATGGTTTTTCCAGTGGTCATGTATGGATGTGAGAGTTGGACTATAAAGAAAGCTGAGCACTGAAGAATTGACGCTTTTGAACGGTGGTGTTGGAGAAGACTCTTGAGAGTCCCTTTGACTGCAAGGAGATTCAACCAGTCCATCCTAAAGGAGATCAGTCCTGAGGGTTCACTGGAGGGACTGATGCTAAAGCTGAAACTCCAATACCTTGGCCACCTAATGCGGAGAGCTGACCTCTTTGAAAAGACCCCAATGCTGGGAAAGACTGAGGGCAGGAGGAGAAGGGGGTGACAGAGATGAGATAGTTGGATGACATCAGCAACTCAATGGACATGGGTTTGGGTAGGCTCCAGGAGCTGGTGATGGACAGGGAGGCCTGGCGTGCTGTGGTTCATGGGGTGTCAAAGAGTTAGACCTGACTGAGAGACTGAACTGAACTGAAACTGGTGTGAGAGGCAGCAAGTGCTCTGAGCTCAATGAGACCTTCTGGAAGCCAGTACAATTTGTAACTAGAATTGCAATTGCTCTATTGTATCCAGTTGCCAACATGAAACTTAGGTGTGCCAGAGAATTATTTTGTTTTCTTGAATACTCATACCATGACTCAATGACATAACATGTCTAAAAAAAAAAACACAACATATTGTAGATTTTACCTGCTTTTCAACAATGAATGGTTACATTCATTTATTTTAAAACATAGGGCTAATTTTACTTACTAAAAAAGTTTTTCCAAATAATTTGAAAATCTGCGCTCCAGCCCTGAGAGATTTCAGTCTAAATATCACTGTAAACAGTAGCAAGTCACATATTTCAAAAAGATCATCCATGTGTACAAATGTTACATATGCATCAGAAAACAAAATGTTTAATTGGCTTATCTTTCTGCCTCCAAAAACATTCATGCAGAAAGTATCTCTCTTATTGCTGGTGCTGCCTAATATTATTTTCAGGAGGCTACTCACAAATAATTTCAGAGAAGCAGAGGGAAGCCAGCAAAACCTTCAGGTCAGATGACAGAAAACTGTCCTCAAGAAGCAAAATTCCCAGATTCAACTGAACTTAACGGAACCAGCCCCATAGGAACACACGTCCATAACACTCAGAGAGATATTCGCCCTGCTGTGGTAGGTAGAGCACTAAGATCACCATCACAGTTTTTCATTTTGAAGTTCCAATAACAAATGAAAGAAGAGCATTTAAAATGAAGTCAACACATTGTGTAATGGAGGGACAGGCAGGTCATTATTTACCCCAACCTTAGGGTTTCCCTGGACTTCCCTGGTGGCTCAGACAGTAAAGCGTCTGTCTACAATGCGGGTGACCCGGGTTCGATCCCTGGGTCGGGAAGATCCCCTGGAGAAGGAAATGGCAACCCACTCCAGTACTATTGCCTGGAAAATCCCATGGACAGAAGAGCCTGGTAGGCTACAGTCCATGGGGTCGCAAAGAGTCGGACACGACTGAGTGACTTCACTTTCACTTTCACTTTCGGGTTTCCCTGTAGCTCAAATGGTAAAGAATCTGCCTGCAATGTAGGAGAACTGGGTTCGATACCTGGGGCAGGAAGATCCTCTGGAGAAGGGAATGGCAATCCACTCCAGTATTCTTGCCTGGAGAATCCCATGGACAGAGGAGCCTGGCAGGCTACACTCTGTGGGGTCACAAAGAGTCAGACATGAGCAACTAACATTACTACTATCACTGCTAGGAAAACCAGGGCCCAATTTTTGCCAGTCTCAAAAATTTGTATTTCACAAATCAGTGTTTTCAGTGAAGCAAATCAAAAGCAAACAGATTCTCACTCACTTGAAGAAATTTCATCCTTTTTGAGTTCAGCAGGAATTTGCATATGAATTTGTCAATAATTCTTAAGCGGGTCTCTTGAAAATCTGTTTCATTTTTTCCTGTCACTGATTTTTCAGCCCTCTATCACTTGAACTGCCGCCTCTTTTGCCTTCCCCATCAGCACCCTCATTCCAGGCATAAAAACCAAAATGAGTAATAAATAACATGAGATCTAAAAGCATGAACTTTGCAAACATTTCTCTGAAACACATTCCTACAAGGGGCTGGATTTTTAAATCCATCAGAGCAGGTACATGGGCTATGGAAAGGAACTAGAGAGGGCCCCAGTGATTCTGGAAAAAGGACAAGACTGTCTTTTGAGACTGAGTATAGTACAGACACACTGCTATACATAAAACAGATAACCAACAAGGATCTACTATATAGCATAGGGAACTCTACTTAGTATTTTGTAGTAACCTATAAGGGAAGAGAACCTGAAAAATAGGCATATAAGGACATAAAACATCAATATATATGTATAAATGAATCACTGTGCTATACACCTGAAACATGATATTTTAAATCAACTTCACTTCAATAAAAAATAACAAAAAGAAAGGAAAGAAAGCAAGTAGCAGAAACAAAATTGTAAACGAAGACAAGCAAAATCAACTCGGAGAGCTCTGGCCTGAACTGGGTTGCATTTACAAACGTTTAACCAAAAAAAGCTCATGTTAAAAAGGTAGAGAGTCATGGGAGGAGGAGGGCCTGAATTCCAAGCTCCTCGAGTGCCCTTTGGCTAACAGTTATCAAGTCTTCGGCCTGTCAGCCCACGTAAGCCAGCAAGCTGGCCACTCGCTGTCACAGCTTCCCACTGTCACCTTCTGTTCCTATCATTATCTATAGTTTTCCTGGTCTTATTCTTGCCTGCCTATGCTCCCTCACCCGACCTCCCTCTCAGCACAACGTAGAGCATGTGTCCTGTCCATACTGTACTCTAAGAGCCAAGAAATACTGCTTGATGAACAAATAAGTAACATGGCTCACCAAGGTTACAGCCCAGCAACTGCAAAAACCAGCCCCGCTGACAAAGCATTTCTCAGCATCAGTTAACAAATCAGTACTCGAGTATGACTTCTTGCTTTGGGGAGCTTTCTGAATTCGAGGCAGGGAATCTGATTCACTCCAGAACATGAATGAAATTACTTTTCAGGTCCGGCAAGAAACAGAGTCTGACTTCATCTCCTCCTCCCTCCATCAAAAACCTGGGTGGGACTTCCCTGGTGGCCCAATGGTTAAGACTCCATGCTTCCTCTGCCAGAGCTGCTGGATAGATCCCTGGTCAGGGAACTAAGATCCCACATGCCTTGCAATGTAGAGGGGAAAAAAATATCTGGGTGGGTAGGAGATTGGCTGAGACAGTCCCTCTGCCCCTTAGCTTGCCTCCTCCATTTTGTCTGTGTTTTATATACAGTGGCCTGAAAGTGAAAGTGAAGTCGCTCAGTCATATCCAACTCTTTGGGACCCCATGGACTGTAGCCTACCAAGTTCCACCGTCCACGGGATTTTCCAGGCAAGAATACTGGAGTGGGTTGCCATTTCCTTCTCCAGGAGATCTTCCCGACCCAGGGATTGAACCCAGGTCTCCCGCATTGTAGGCAGACGCTTCACCATCCGAGCCACCAGGGAAATCTCATATGCCAAATTCTAGAGCTCATAAAAGCTAGTCAAATCTTTGTAAACTAACATACCCTCGAGCAATAAAAGAGGTGTCTCCAGCTTCCTCCTGTTGTCTCAAGTTTTCAAAAGGAAAGATCAGTTTGCCAATCCCTGTGGTCAAACCTGAGTTCATGTATCCAAAACACAGTGAGATCAAACAAACCAAAACACGGGAATGTGAAGAAGAGAAAGGTTTATTGCAAGGGCCAAGCAGAGAGGACAGGCAGCTCATGCTCAAAGCCTGAACTCCCCAATGGTTTTCAGGGAAGAGTTTTCAAAGGCAAAATTTGTGAGGATGGCTGCAGGGTATGGGAATGGTTATTCTCAAATTTTCCTAAACTTGTGATTTCATTTCTTCTCAAAATTCTACCATTCAACAAGTCGTTTTCATACAATCCAAACATTAAAAGAAAACAATAGCAACTAATAATCAGAAACTGCCAGCCTTGATGCTTGCTAAGTTTAAATATGCTTTTGGTCAGGTATTTGATGAGTTTATTTATGTTTGTTAACTTTAAAATGGCTTTTAGTCATCACGTCTCTATTTACCTCCATGTGGGGAGAATCCCAGGGGCGGGGGAGCCTGGGGGGCTGCCGTCTATGGGGTCGCACAGAGTCGGACACGACTGAAGCAACTTAGCAGCAGCAGCAGCAATCTTTTTTAGCTTCTTGATGATAGAGGTTAAGATCATGGGACAGAGACAACCGGGGGAAGGAGAGTTGAACCCGACACACAAAAGTCCAGTGAAGATTTGATGAGTGAATTAGGTAATTACATGACGGTATGATGATTCTATATTAATTTACAGTATACACTTAGAAATGCTAGACTCACAAATGCTCCACAAAGAGAGTAAAAAGCCGGGTAACCTGCTTCCAAACCTCCTCTCCCCAGAAGGAAACTCTGTACCAGTCCATAATACAATCCAAACATAATATGGCACTGGGGACTATCCTATGGAAAATGCAGAAAAACAAATCTTGGCATATAATAGACGTTCCACAAGTGAACAGACCTATTTACCATCTTTGTTGGAGTGGAAAGAATGTGGCTTTTTGGAACCAACAGACTTTCATTTGAAACCTAGTTACTGTATCATCAGCACCTAAGATCCAAAATGTTTACATTAGAAAAAGAATCTCTTTAACAAGGATACTCATATGTATCTATGAAAAAGTGAAGGAATAAATATATGAAATGAGTATTACTGTCATCCAAAACAACTACTTCTATAGTATGCAAAGGAAGATATCCATTTGTAATTTCTCAATTTAAAATATTCTGGTGGATATTGACATGGAAGAGGTATCTAATGATTTATATATTTTGCTTCAAATTCAAGCAGAGAACATTATTAGAGTCAGGATTTTTTTAATTAAAAATAATATATTGATCAACAAACTGAAAAAAACTGCCAGCTGATATACTTACTTTAGTTATATTTAAACTAGTTATCAAGACTATATACAAGGATTACTTCTCTTTTTCCAAAAAATTTGTTAGCTAACAGCACATATAGGAGTATCTTACACAGTGAGAAAGGTACAAAAATCTAAAAAGTAATTGAAATTATTTGAGATTGTCATTAGAAAAGTATGTCTCAAATTCATCTTGTTTTTTTTAGTCAAAAGTAAAGTCCTGGTGACTCAACTGGTAAAGAAACTGCCTGCAATGCAGAAGACCCAAGTTCATCCCTGGGTCAGAAAGATCCTCTGGAGAAAGAAATGGCATCCCACTCCAGTATTCTTGCTTGGAGAACTCCATAGACAGAGGAGCCTGGTGGGCTACAGTCCATGGGTGGGCGGGGGGGCACAAAGAACTGGACAAGGACTGAGTGACTTTCACTTCACTTCAAAGTCCTGGTCAAATACACTTTATAACCACAATTTCCTCTGGACATACTTGATTTTTCAGATGCTTGAAAAGTGAAAGTCACTCAGTCATGTACGACTCTTTGTGACCCCATGGATTTCTCCAGTCCATGGGATTCTCCAGGCCAGAATACTGGTGTGTGTAGCCCTTCCCTTCTCCAGGTTATCTTCCTAACCCAGGGACTGAACCCAGGTCTCCCGCATTGCGGGTGGATTCTTTAACCAGCTGAGCCACAAGGGAAGCCCAAGAATACTGGAGTGGGTAGCCTATCACTTCTCCAGCAGATCTTTCTGACCCGGGAATCAAATCCAGGTCTCCTGCATTGCAGGCAGATTCTTTACCAACTGAGCTATCAGGGAAGTCCATGCTTACATGATTCTTTTTAACAGTAATATCTGCATGTATAGCCCACAGTTCAAACAAATGATTCCTAATCTATAAATAAAAGAATCGCCTAACACAGTACTCCATTCAATGTATAACTTAATTATCTAGTAAGCAAGTTTAAATTACATGATTTTTTAAATGGCTGTAAAGAAACAAGTGCAGAGGGGAGTAAAACTGAACAAAATCCCACCATAGGTCTAACATCTAGGAATGCATTACCCCTTTATGGAAACTTACTATGGTTCTACATGTACAAATAATTAAGTACAAATTACAATGGTTTATAATTTAATTGCAAAGAGCAATTTCTTCTTTTATCAATTTTCAGAATCAATGTTTAGTTCCTCATTTCGCTTTCTTTACCGTCTATTGGGTAGGGGGACTTCAAGTTTAAGCCCGTCACCTTGAGCCTGCAGAATTTCACCTTCCTAGAAAAGAACTATAAAGATCACTGAGAAGCTGTCAGTAGACATTAGTAAAATGGACAACTCCATTACAAGCGGAATGAATGTACATCCAATTAGAACCAAATTCTCAAACATCTCTTCTGATTAAAAAATTAAAAAAAAAAAATCCACAAACATTTCTTCCAAGTCCAAAACAAGCACAGAGACAGAAGCAAACAACAACAAAAAACAACATTAAATTTTGACGTCTTCCAGGATGGCATAATCTGAGTAACCTAGTAGAAAAGAGCATCACTTGGTATTATTGACCAATAGAACTTAATTTAGAAATAATATTAAACACATAAGGAAGAAATGTAATGGAAGACCATAAAAAACTTGTTGAACTAGATTGACACATTTGAAAACTATTTTCTCTAAAACAAAAAATGGACAAACTTTTGTTTTCAAAATATATAATTAATGTGTATACTCCAGATTCTAATGAAATTAATGAAATAGATACTTGTTTTCTAAATTGGACAGTATTAAGCGCTTCCCACGTGGCTCAGTAGTAAAGAATCTGTCTGTCAATGCAAGAGACATGGGTTTGAGCCCTGGGTCAGGAAGATGCCCTGGAGAAGGGAATGGAAACCCACTCTGGTATCTTGCCTGGGAAATCCCATGGACAGAGGAGCCTGGCAGGTTACAGTGCATGGGGTCAGTGGCAAAAGAGTCAGTCACAACTTAGCAACTAAACAACAACACCTGTATTAAGGTCTACTTCTTCAGTATCAGGACAAGTAATCCAAAGATTTCACTGTTTATATCATATGCGTTTGTCAGATACAGACTTCAGGGATTATAACATTATTCTATTAACCTGTCTTATTTATCATTCCATTAGTAAGTCATGGTCCCTGACTTCAAATATTTAATCTAGAGGGGAAAATAAAACTCATGCTCACATAGGAAGCAATCAGTGTTAAGTTTTCAAATGCAAATTAGTAATTTCATAGGATTCTATTTTCATTAGGGGAGGATTTCATGGTGATTGATATGGGCCTGGATTTCAATATTTTATTTCTCTGTAAGACTGAAATTTTCCAGAAGGATCTATCTCCACAAGCTCTTTGCATCCCTGATTTCCAGTCCTTGCTGAGTACACAATCAAGTAAGTATTTAATGAAATGAATCATAAGTGCCACAAAAATGTAAGTGTTCTCATCAAAGCACTGATACGGAACCTCTATCTTCACGTTTTAAACACAACTCTCCTGTCCACTGGATCACCTTTTCCTTTCTAGGTACACTGCCCTCAGACCACATTGTCCTGGGCCCAACATGAGAATCTACGAATTAGTTCTCATTTCTCTTCCTGCATTTTTCTCAACACTTTCTACCACCAATGAATAACCTGGATTATCCATGTACAAATAGGATGCTGCTCTCTGCCAGATCACATCAAGTCTGAGGGAAAACACATGTCTTCTAAGACTGACTACCACCAGGCACGTCATATAAACTCTTCAGCGCTCCTCAGCCTCATCTTAGACACACAGGATTAGATCTATTTCTTATTCATTCATTCATCCATCCATTTACTCATACAGCTGGCTATTATTTAAATCTTTTGTTGTTGTTGTTGTTATTGTTGGCCATGCTGCCCAGAATGTGGGATCTTAGTTTCTCAACCAGGGATTGAACCTGCGCCCCTTGCATGGAAGCATAAAGTCAACAAAGGGCCCTGGAGTCAATGCTATGGTTTTTCACATATGGATGTGAGAGTTGGACCATAAAGAAGGCTGAGGACCAAAGAACTGATGCTTTTGAATTGTGGTGCTAGAGAAGACTCTTGACAGTCCCTTGGACTGCAAAGAGATCAAACCAGTCAATCTTAAAATAAATAAACTCTGAATATTCATTGGAAGAACTGACGTTAAAGATCCAATACTTTGGCCACCTGATGCAAAGAGACAACTCACTGGAAAAGACCCTGATGCTGGGAAAGTCTGAAGGCAAAAGAAGGGGATGGCTGAGGATGAGATGGTTAGATAGCATCACTGACTCAAGAGACATGATTTTGCGCAAACTCTGGGAGATAATGAAGGTCGGGGAAGACTGGCGTGCTGCAGTTCATGGAGTTGTAAAGAGTCACGCAAAACTCAGTGATTGAACAACGACAGTAAATGTGTAAAATACTCTCTTGATCCCAGATGTTTATTCATCTTGTTCTCTCTCATTAACATCCTTTCCTTTACACTATGTGTTCAAATCCTGTCGATCCTTTTTAACTCATATGATTTCAAATCCTTCCCCTCTTTACTAAAGACTTAATCTGACTTCTATTCTAGGACTACAGAGGGGTCTTCTCCACACCTTCAAGATCACCATTTAGTGTGGAAATAAGTGGGCAACTGCAATTTAACATCCAAGAGAATATTAATTAGCTGGACATTAAATAGGAAATTGTGCCTTTTTTAAAGCCCCAGCTTTGCAAACTCTGAGTCAGGAAAGTCAAACAGGGTTTTAAGATTTCTCAGATTCTTTAATGTAAAATCAGGGGGTGAATATGAGTGCTTCCTAGACATTTTTGATTTATTACAGTTAGAATATAATTAACATAAATTTTACCATTTTAACTATTTTTCAGTGTACAGTTCAGTGACCTTAAGTATATTCACAATGCTATGCAACTATCAACACCATCCACTCCAGAACTTTCTGATCATGGGTTTTGTGGAGAATACTATCAATGTAAGGTGCCACAGAACACATTTTAAGAACTATGTGACATGCTATCAGGGCTAAGGAAGGGAATATATAGGAGGCTGTGAGCACTCAGGACCCAAGCCACGACTAAAGGACCGGGGCAGGTCTCTCGAACACAGAAGGGCCTGAATATCTACCCAGGCATCTGCAGCCCATGAGTTAGGCAGAATCGATGCTTTTGAACTGTGGTGTTGGAGAAGACTCTTGAGAGCCCCTTGGACTGCAAGATCCAACCAGTCCATTCTGAAGGAGATCAGCCCTGGGATTTCTTTGGAGGGACTGATGCTAAAGCTGAAACTCCAGTACTTTAGCCACCTCATGCGAAGAGTTGACTCATTGGAAAAGACTCTGATGCTGGGAGGGATTGGGGGCAGGAGGAGAAGGGGGCGACAGAGGATGAGATGGCTGGATGGCATCACGGACTCGATGGACGTGAGTCTGAGTGAACTCCGGGAGTTGGTGATGGACAGGGAGGCCTAGCGTGCTGCGGTTCATGGGGTTGCACAGAGTCAGACACGACTGAGCGACTGAACTGAACTGAACTGAGACAGTAAAGGCCCACCTTGAAACAGATATTTCACCCTCCGGCCCAGGAAAATTACTCAGAGGCCCTCAGAGACAGAGGCACACCATGTAAGTAAATGGCTGGTTAAATGTCAAGGAGACTGGCCAAGGAGAAGAAAACATGAAGCCTGTGCTCCTTTCCTCAATGCAGTGGTGATGGTAATCTCATATAACTCCTGGAGACATGGAATTCAACTTCTGCTCTCAGCGGGGAGGAGTAGCCCCAGTATCAACCATTCACATTCAGCCTGATCAGATCTGCTGCTGCTGTTGCTGCTGCTAAGTCACAGCCAGATCTAGAACTCCATAAATCACAGAACAGCTGGCCATGCACGGAACACTAAAGCATGGAGAAATAAGCCACAGGCACATTTACAAGAACATTTACACTATTAGCCAGTGGACCACCAGGGAAGTCCCAACGAACACATTGTTATTAACAATTTAATAAATGTTCTTCCACTACAAAACTAGAAATATCTACCTTCAGTTTCACATCAAGCCATTTATTCTTCCCCTCCAATAAAATTCTAAAATCAAACCTAATGTCCTTTCTCTAGTTTCATATATTTCGTATTTCACTGTCTGATTAAGGTTGTTCATTTCTTTCACATGTTGATTTGAGCCCCCCCCCACCCCCCAGTTTTTTTAATCTGGGAATTTAGTTTGAGAAAAGAGAGATGACTGTAAATCCCAAAAGGCATAAAGACCACTCAGACTTGGAGTCCAACTGCTCCCCCATCTCCCACCATGACGCCTGAGACTTAGAAAATGCAGCAGGAAAGCATGAACAGTGATAAGTATTCGATTTTACTCTGAAAACCAGTAAGAACAAAGTCTAGGAAAACACATACAAGCATAACATACTTTAAACTGTGCACATTAGGTACTGAAGTCTATAAAATCTCTCTAGAGATAGGGAGAAGGTTCAAATCCACACAGGTCATTACTAAGTTCTTTCATTTAAACACTGTATTATTTTCAGAAAACAGGATAAGCAGTTCCGAAGTATCTCACTGGCCAATCAAAAACTGTAAATAACTTTAATGCAGAATCTAAAAAAGCTTAAATTTGAATAAAACCAAGCTCATAGACCCAGACAACAGATTGGTAGTTGCCAGAGGCAGGGAGATGTTATGTAATGCATGGTGACTGTAGTTAACAATACCGCACTCCTACTTGACAGTTGCTAATAATAGTAAATCTTCAAAGTTCTCAGCACAAGAAAAAAAAATGCTCTAACTATATATGATGATGGATGGTAACTCGACTTGCAGCAGTGAAGATTCTGCAACACATATAAATATTGAATCTTGTGGTACACCTGGAACTAATGGATGCCAATTATATCAATAAAAAATAAAAATCCTAAATAAAAAAAAGAATAAAATCAGCTTCATAGAAAGCTATCCACTATATTTCCCAGTTGTAGACTCATGCCGTGTATACTAAAACACTCTAAAAACTTCCACAATAACGAAACATCGATTTTTTTCCTCTTGGGGGAAAAACTGAAAATAAGCTGCAACTCACTTTCCTTAGCCCACAGATCTTCAGCCTCACACAGAGGATAACATCATACTGGAAGAGCTAGATAACTTCATCACCAAATCTCTGCAAGTCTAAATAGATCTCAGGCTGCTCACCAGCCACAATTTGCTCATGGATCTTCAGAGAAGCAAAAAATCACCCACTTGTTACTGGGTGAGCTCTCCTGTATCATTGTAAAGTAACAATGGAACAACAACGCAGCTAGGAATGTTCAGAAATACAAAGCTAACTTGAAGAGAAAGCCAGAATCTTTTTTGCAGAGAACACTGCAGAATTCGTAATCCACATTTCCTGTGACTGCTTCCTTTCAGGGCTATAATCAGAAATTAGCAACATCCTCTTGGGACAGCAGTGTCACTGAAAGCCCCTCTCTCAGGCTGCAGTTTTTACTCCTACTCATCCTTCTCTTACATGGTATTTATCTCCCCAAGGTTACCCACCCATTACATCTACTATACTGTAGAACAGAAATTTTTTCAAGCAATCACGTCTCTTAAATTTTTCAAACAAGAATATTTTAAAAGGCATTATTATTTTCATCTGTTTTTTCAAAAACACTCTTTGCCCAGTGATGAAACAGTATTTCTATAGTAGAAGACTACTTCTTTATTTCCAACACAAACATAGCCTTGGGGTTATTTAAATGAAAAATATGCAACAACTCACAGAAGATTCACCTATATTTATGATGTTCATTTTCTACCCATGGCCTAAAAAATGGTTTTGCGTATTATCTACAAACTTATTGGAAAAACTAAAAGATATTTATTGAGTTGTGGTTTATAACTTTCCAGAATCACCAAAAAAAAAAAAAATAATAAAGCAACGCTCTGCATACACATCCGTCGGTCTATAACTATTCCATGCCTACTGACTCAACAGTAAATTCATTACTCCAAATGCATTGCATTGGCACACTAGAATTAATTCACGTAAATATGATCACCTAATTTGAACCGTAAGAATATGGATGGGCAGCAAAGGCTCAAAGCTTCAACAACAACAAAAAAAAAACAATTGTTTTCAATTAAAGAATTCTTAGGAAAAACACTGTCTTTCTTCCAATCCCCTACCAACTTGTTCCTTTCCACCTATATGCCCTGTCTCCACTTACAAAGTCATCATTTACCCACTTAGCAGTGCTAGAAACCTTTATCTCATCCATGATTCATTTTCCCTTCCTTACCATGTCTTCCTGGAGAAGCAAATGGCAACCCACTCCAGTATTCTTGCCTGGAGAATCCCATGAACAGGGGAGCCTAACGGGCTTCGTTCCATGAGTTTGCAAAGAGTCAGATATGACTGAGCAACTAACACTCTAACATGTCTTCAATTAAATTCTTAACCATCCAACTTCTGTCCATTCTTGCTCCAAATAATCTCTCATATCTGTCTACTTTTTTTTTGTCCTGACCTTCTTCCACAAAAGGATCCTAAATTATTCACTCTGATTCCAGTCATTCTACATATACCCTAAATCACCTTTCAGAATTGCAAACATGATCCAACACCTACCACAGTGACCGCTATAAAAGTGCTCAGTAAACTTAAGCCCTTAAGTCCTATAAAATTCCTTAGTAAACCTTATGTGCTGGATCAATGGCCATATCATGGCCCAGTAATTAAAAATCACTGCCTCCACATCTAGCCCACCTCCATTTCCTAAAGGGCTTGGATTATAAGGACCACCCAGCTTCATCAACAACTTGACGTTCTATTATTACACACAACAATAATATAGCGATAGAGATCACGCATGTTGCACAGAATATCACCCACTGCATTTCTTTAAATTTCACCTTGAAATTTTTTATAATTTCTATCTTCACTTAGCAGATGAAAAAAGAAAGCAAAGACAGAAAGAGTTCAAGTAACAAAACTAGAATTTAGGTCTTTCTAACTGAACTCTACAATCCTACCATTATCCTGCCTAAAGCTTGGTGGTAACAGGAAACACCATTTACTTTGTTACTTCTAAATAACCTGTAGAAGCAATCATTCAAGGGGCATTTTGAGAGATGTCGTATGTATTACTGAAAGTCATTTTCATGAGAGTCAAAACACCAAAGTTTGGGTGGCTGCCTCTTTTAGGATAATTATTTCACTCTGGTATATCCATCACTAGAACAGGCACATGCTCAGTTTTTAAGTAAGTAATAATACCTTTCAGAAGAAGCATGCTTTGGTCCCTGGACAGTTCTGGCAACTGCAGGATTGCATCTGAATATTAACGTTTTTGTATGCCAATTTTAAAATTAAAATCAAGCAGAGTACAATCTTCATGCAAAATTCAATAGCCCCCAAAACTATTTTCCTGACAGCACAATATTCCTAGATATAAAATTAATCAGATGGGGAGGGAGGTGGGAGGGGGGGTTCATGTTTGGGAATGCATGTACACCCGTGGTGGATTCATGTCAATGTATGGCAAAACCAATACAGTATTGTAAAGTAAAATAAAGTAAAAATAAAATTAAAAAAAATAAATAAAATTGAATGTAAATTTAAAAAATAAAATAAAATAAATCAGAAGTAAAAATCAAGATGAAAATTAACCAACCCAGTCTACTTTCTCCTATGATTCCTATTTGCTTCAAAAATCTTGCCTTCAAAATCATGACCCTCTAATCTAAAAGAGAGATCGTGTAAAACTAAAGCCACTGAGTTAAATCCTAGCCCCTCATGTTAGAAAATTAGAATTCTCTTCTTCCAGCAGCATATGGAGTTAAGTAGACCCCTGACAATCAGAAGCAAAATTAAACACTTTGAAGCCAAAATCTATGGGATTTTGTATTAATTCCTTCAGACATGAAATCCAGGAGGATTTCCAGAATCCTCCAGTTGAAAGACTCAAGAGTTTCATCCCTGCATTTTTAAATTCCCCAAATCTCTTATTGAAAATCTGTAAAATGTATCATAGATTTGATTTCCATTTTCTACTGGTAATGTTTTTCTTTGACAGAATAAAGAAGATAGCTGTTTAGACTACGTTGTTTTAAAAAAAAGAAAAAACTTTCCAACTGCTAATACAAGAAAATACCTACCTGCCTGACCTATACTCAGGGGCTGTCCACATGCTGATGTTGTGCTAAGCACTCAGGATACAAACATGAAAGACTTGGTCCCAGCCCCATCCTGAGGCTGGCTTTCCAAGACCCTTCCAGCCCATGACCTGGGCGCATCACTAACACTGCTAACCTGAGGGCCAAGCGACGCCCTTGGGTCTACTCTTGACATGGGAGTAGAATAACAGTAGTTTTTGTTGTAAACTGAGCCTTCAAATTTGTTACATAACACAAAGTCCCACAAATGAGCTTTCTTGAGTGAAAAACAGGCCAATGTACATATCAAAATGCCAATGTCTCTTACATTAGAGACACTGGTATCTGGCTTTCTCACCTAAAAGTTCCCAGAAGGGCACCATTTCAAGATACCACTGAGGTTGTCTGGGCTTCCTTTCACATGAAAACAAGCTAATATGATAATCTAAAGCCAGCCATGAAATAGTTTGATGTTCCAATTCAGTTCCTGGAGAAGTCAGAATAAAAGTCAAACCAGTTCATAAATGGTGGTATTCTATAAGGGAGGTGGGGAAAACTTTCACTTCATTTCTATCTCACAGGAGAATAACAATACCCTCTGCTAAGTCGCTTCAGCCGTGTCCGACTCTGTGCGACCCCACAGACGGCAGCCCACCAGGCTGTGCAGTCCCTGGGATTCTCCAGGCAAGAACACTGGAGTGGGTTGCCCTTTCCTTCTCCAATGCATGAAAGTGAAAAGTGAAAGTGAAGTCGCTCGGTCATTTCGGACTCTTTGCGACCCCATGGATTGCAGCCTACCAGGCTCCTCCATCCATGGGATTTTCCAGGCAAGAGTGCTGGAGTGGGGTGCCATTGCCTTCTCCAAATAATACCCTCAGGTTCCTTGTAATGAGAGCTAACAATATTATTCTGCTTCTGTCTTGCACGCTTCCCCTCAATTTCAGAAAGCGGCCTATGATTAATCTTAAGCCGCCTGTCATTTTTTTGTTTACAGTACTTCATTGGCAAGTAGGTTTGGGAGACCTAACAGCTAAATCTCGCCAAAACAGCCTTGTAAACTAACTCTCCATTTCAAGTGCTTCTCATATGCTCCTACACCAGTTCCTTTAAAATTTTCTTGCAATTTTCAAATATCTCAAGAATACAGACAAGCATAGAAAATAACGTAAGTGGCATCTTTCAAACAGACTACCCAGATCTAAAAAAAAAATGCGTCCTCTACCACATGTGGTATCAATTATTGCCTTCATTTTGGAGGTACTATCTCACAGTACGTTTGATCCTCTGAACACCCACCACCAATGCTTTGAACAATGCTTCCAAGTTGATATGCTCACTCTAAAGGAAAAGTCGATCTGGAAGAAGCTAGAGCTTGGAGCCAGAAGTAAACACAAAAACTAAAAAACTTAAAGAGTGTACAACATTTGAGTAGGGTACTAGATATCTCCAAATTCTGAAAAATAAGGCAACCTTATCTAGTGCTTACAGAATAAGGCAATTCCAATGATAATAAAAATAATTTCTACCGTTTAATACTTACTGCATACTGGGCTTTTTTATATTCACCATCTCTATCTTTGTAACAATCCTACAACGTAGGCATAATGATCATGTTTATGTAAGGAAATGGAGGTTCGCAGTGAACTGTCCAAGAATACACAGTCAGAACCGGGATTCAAACACAAATCAGTTGGCTTCAAAATGCTCTTTTTTTTATACACTCTTCCATGATAGAAATGGACCATCCATTTTCCAATAAACTCTGGCTTGCAATAAGCATACCACATACACAGATTTCAATGGAAACCAATCTTCCAAAAAAAGGAAATTTAGACAGGAAAAGCTATTTTTTATTACCTACCTGTCCCACTGAATATTATTAGACTCTGGACACTTAAGCCAAAGTCCATGTACATGCCCACGTCATCTCCACTACAATCCATGTGTGACCCAGCACATGGTAAAGTTCAGGAGAGAACCAGCCTGTTACATCAAATTTTCAGGTGACCCAACCACAGGGCTTGCTAACTATAAGTCTGTCCTCCTGAATAAAGCCAGAGAGGAGTGATATAAGAAGGCCAAGGTCAAGGCCAAGGAAAGGAGCAGAAGTGTATTTAAGGAAATATTGAAACTGGCAGAAGTGTGTTTAAGGAAATATTGAAACTGGCCATTTGCTTGGTCATTATCCCAACAGAAGTAGACTTGGCAATAGCTACCTACACGTCCCTGCTCTCTTCGGGTAAAACTGATTCTCCGATGCCACAAGGTTCCAAGATTCCAAAATGTCCACACACTCAGGACACAAGGACTATGTACCAGAGTGCTATGAGGATGATATACAACAAATTAAGAAATTACTCCCCTAATTCAGGAGCTCATTTTACACTATTTATTGTGTAAGGGGCAGAAACCTCATAGTGAAGCTACTCACACTGAAACGTAAAAACATGATCAGCAATGAAATCTCAAAATTCCATGAGTGCTCCTAAACAAATCCAAACTGTTGAAAGCGTAAGATGGATATTGTTTGAGCAAGAGGAAGATGGATTCATGAGGAAATAAAGTTTAAAATGAAAAAAATCAAGAAAGAACACCCTAAACCGGTGATTTGTGTGTCTGTCCCACCCCTGTCTCCATGCCCTGGTAATGCTGTACTTTGTTGGGTATTGTTAGTGTTACCAGAATAGCTGCAGACTCCTTTCCTTTCAAACAGGAATATAGAAATTTATCAAAATTAGCAAGACCGAAAAGGTGTTCACTGTTTGTTCAATTATTACACTAAATTTAAAATGCTCTATAAGTCTTTTTATCTCTCAGTCAAAAAAGAAATATAATTCAGTACGTCATCCATCTTTTCTGGCACAATATATTATTACATAAAAAGACTTTCCTGGAACTGCAAATCCACATTTTAAAGTTTCTGGTTGACCCCAAAGACTTCTTACTATGAGTTCTGTTTAGGCATTAATCATCCCCATCCTAGAAAAAAGGGCATTTACAGCCCCCCAAATTTTAAAGCTTGTATAAAATGAAAGGCAAATTCAGATTTTAAAAGATTATGTTTGATGCTAAACTAATTATAAATAGGTGATTATTCTAGAATTGAAGGGGAAAGAACTCCAAGAGAAGGTATGCCTCCAAATCATTCTCTTTTTTCAAAGATTTAACAAGATATATCTGTATTTTAAAACTCAGAAATTAAACTACTAGAATAGATGAAGGGATTACTTAAGATGTGATCTGGAAATAGATTAACACATTCTCCAAGAGAAAGAAAAAACTGGCAAAATGACAATTCAAACAAGTCCAACTCCCAGAAAGGTTCAGAAGTGTTTTTACTGGTGAACAGAAACCAGCTAAAGAAAAAAAAAAAAAGCATTTTTAAAGGGATTTAAGCTGTCTCGATTGTCAATGAAAATAGCTAGCAATACAGCACACTGCTATGAGAAGAAACGCATCTTATAAACAGTGGGAATTGTTGGCTCTGGGAATGCTGAATGCTATGTTATCTACATATTTGTTGAAGTGGGTTCCCAGGAGAATCATCTCAGTGATTCTTGGAACTTTCCCATGCATTCCTCTCCATGTCAACTTAACAACATTCTTGAAGACACAAACCACACACTCAATTCAGCAGCGCCCCTTTCCAGTACCAGCGTATTCTTTGAATAGACAATACACAGCCTAGAGGTGTCACATTAAACTAAAATGTGGGATTAAAAATAGTGCAATCCTTGACGTTAGATTTTTAATCATACTTGGACATCTCCCTAAAATTTCCAAATTCTACCCTCTGATATATTTTTTCCTTCATTCTAAAAAGACGGCTTTTTTACGAAAAATTCAACAATTGATTGCATTTTCATTATACCAAAGACAACACTGCGTATCAAATTTGTTATCCAAATGGATGCTAACCTCCAATCTCTCCTCAATCGGTTATGATCTATTATCAGCATACCGATCTTGGCAAATTTTACTCGAAAATTCTCATCAATACTGACATTACCTTGTTTACTAAACATTCAAAGCTTTGAACATGATTTTTGTTTACTCACAGTGGCAGCTGGAAAAGAAAACCCCTTCAGTTTTAGCTAATAATAGATCTCGACAGTCAAAACACCCCACATTTAAAAATACAGATGAGGCATATACTTTCTTCCTTAAAAATCCTATCTTTAGACTAGCAACCATCCGTTTCCTAGTGTCCTCGTTTGTTTTTTTTTTTTCCTTTACTGCCTTCACCAGAATGGAAAGCTAGTGCTCTCTGGTCTATTTAGAAAAGCCAGATTCGGGTCACCAGAGTTCATATGTACAGCAGGTCTAGACACAGTGTGTATATAAGGGAGATGCAGCCAAAGGCCTGGGCTCGTAGAGCTCACACTGCGGCAAGAGGGGAGGAGGCAGACAGCATGGAAACACACAGATAAATAAGATATTTTCAGACGCTTGAGTGCTGTAAGGAAAATAAAATGTGGTACCCAGCAATTCCACTCCTGGTATACACCAGAGACGCCTGCATATGGCACCAGGAGACAGACCAAGAAAGTTCACAGGCTATCACAAGACAGTGTACCCACAGGAAGGAGAGTGAATAAGTATATGCTTCTAAGTACATGTAATGGAATATTAGCAACTGGCAAAAATCAGTGTGCACAGGTGCAGGCAACACTACGTGAATCCTAGGAACATAATGCCTAATGAAAAAATGATACAAATGAATTTATTTACAAAATAGAAACAGACTCACAGATCTCAAAATCAAACTTATGGTTATCAAAGGGAAATGTAGGGGAAACTGATAAATTAGGACACTGGGATTAACATATATACACTACTATACATAAAATAGATAACGAACAGGACCTACACTATTCCACAGGAAATGCTACCCAATATTCTATAACAACATATGTGGCGAAAGAATCTGATAAAGAATGGACATATATATGTGTGTATATGTCCAAGGCTTCCCTGGTGACTCAGTGATAAAGAATCTGCCTGCCAATGCAGGATACTGGGATTCGATCTCTGGGTTGGAAGATCCCCTGGAGAAGGGAATGGCAACCAACTCCAGTATTCTTGCCTGGAAAATCCCAGGGACCGAGGAGCCTGGTGGGCTACATTCCATGGGGTCGCAAGAGTGGACCTTCACTTAGCAACTATACCACCACCAGCACACGTATACATATACATATAACTGTTTCACTTTGCTGTATACCTAAACTAATGCAACATTTTAAATAAACTATACCTCAATAAACCTATAAAAAATAAATAGGATGATGCAAATTTTAACAAAAGAAGAAAAATAAACACAATGCAAACTGGAAGAGGCTAGTCCCAAAGGACTATAGTGCACCTTTTTTAAGTCCAAAACTAAGCAGAGCTAAACTATTAGTTTAGTTTAGAACTACTGGTTAAGAAAACGTGCATATGCGGTATAAGCAAGGAAATAATAAACAGAAAATTCAGGAGAGACAGAAATTCCTCTGGGAGGAAGTCAGGGGGTCAAATAGAGGGAACTCAAGGTTAGTTCTCAAGCTGAACACCAGGTACACAAATATTTACTTTATTACTAGACTTTATAACTTAGGTATGTGTTACATACATTATTGTGTATCTATCAAATATTACATTCCAAAAGCTATGAAGATAAGAGTCTAGAGCAGCTAGGACTGAACCGTGATTTAAAGGCAAATGATAAGTAAGGATAAGAAGTTTGATTTTCACTGTTAAAATAAGGGAAGTGATGTCCTCTTTCCTTTTTCTTCAAGTATTTACTTTGCAAAATTTGTAACTGTGGGTTTTTCTAGCCTCTTTGAAACATATATAAATTCTTTTAAAGGTAACTAAGGCTTCTGCCAGCTTCCTGAGCCAGGAGTCTTTCTTCAGGACCTAAGAACCAACTCTTTGGAAAAGAAACATCTCCCGGTTTCTGTGGGAGGGTAGCAGTCACACTTATCTGGGCTGCACTCGGCTCCCAGATGCAAAACGATCTCCTGTCATACAGGGAGAAAAAATTGCTCCCAGAGGCAAAACGATCTCCTGTCATACAGAGAGAAAAGATTTTTCCTGAGTGCATGAAACCAATTAATTAACAGTGACAGTCAATCCAACGACCAGGTGAGCTTAAGACGAACTATGTGTAATAAATGGTGCCCTCAAATCTTCTCACCTGAGGACAAGTTACTGTCTGTTCTGAGCACATGTTTGCAGTGGGTTGTGGCTACTTGGCTACATAAAAGGGTGAGATTTCTTTGTCCTTACTAACTCTTAGCAGATAGCCTATAAAGCTCTTCACATTCTGGTTTAATGCTTGTATGCGTGCTCAGTTGCTAAGTCATGTCCAACTCTTTGCGACCCCATGGACTGTAGCCTGCCAAGATCCTCTGGCCTTAGAGTTTTCCAGGCAAGAAAACTTGGATGGGTTGCCATCACCTCCTCTAGAGGATGTTCCCAACCCGGAGATCAAACCCTGCATCTCCTGCCTTGGACAAGCGGCTTCTTCTCCACTGAGATACCTGGGTTTAATGCTTACTCAAATAGTAAAACTGTGTTCTCTGTTTCCTTTGTACAAAGGATTTCTAGGTTGAAAGCAGATTTGAGTGAATTCTATTTCCCCGATAGTGCTTGGCAAGGGGTTATTGAATTTGGGTCTTAGGTCAAATTCCCATGGAGCAGATCCTAGAAGGAGGAGTCATGTGCAAGAGGATTAGTAAGGACATGCTCCCAGGAAGCTGGTAAGGTGGTAAACAGCAAAACAGAGATCAGGGAGGTGGGTAGAGGAAGCCAACCAAAGGGACCACGTAAGCCAACATCCCTGATTTCACAGCGGAACTTGGGAGTGTACATTCTGCCTCAACAGAGTCCTGTCTTTCAAGACCACACAGTGGATAGTTTTCAGGGGGTGTAGGCAGCAGGCAGGGACATAAACTCACAGCCACTGGCTCTTCAGCCAAAGCAGCTATGGTAACTAAAGGAATCTCTCCCAAAGAAATGCTGCAGGAGTCCACATCAGGAAGCAAAAGCTCTCCCATGCTGAGACAGGTAAGCTTTAGAGAAAGGTAGTGAGTCAAGGCAGAACCAAATGAGATCAGACACACAAGCAGGACCCAGAGGCTGGGGTTACCTTAGCACATGTGAAGGAGTTTGGGTTTTATCCTAAATGCAGTGAGAAGCCACTGGAAACCTTAATGAGCTGATTTATGTTTTAGATAATGATTTCCATTTCCAAACCATCAAATCAGAACAACAAAACAATAGGGAAATGTGGTTACTCTTGTGCTTCAGCAGATTTACAAATGTCTTGTCACAGACCTAGAGAGTTATTCACCAAGACAAACTGTGAATGTTAAATTTAAGCACATCAAGGAGCTATGGAACCATCCCTCTTCGAGGAAGAAAGAATCCGGAACACAGTCTCAGTCTATTTAGAGCTGGTGGGTGTCTTCACCCGCAAGGAGCTGGTAAGAGGAAGAGGCAGAGAGAAATCAGCAGTCCCACTGGTTCCCATATGTGTGGCAGAGGCAGAATGCCTATAACATCCTCTCCCCAGTCTCAGCTTCCAGGGAAACAGGGAGAAGATAAAATGTCAGCAGGGAGCCTCTTCTGTGTGTCTGACCTTGAGCTCAGTTGTATTCTCTTACAAGTTATAGTCACTAACAGGATTTAAGCCTAGAAACTTAAATTATACATAATTGCCCATCTCTGCGAATCCGGCCTCCCAGGTAATGAGCATTAAGCTAAAATACCTTTGTTGAGCTCCCAAGAAACCTCCTGACCAAGCCCACCAGGGAATGACTGCAGGGAGGAAGAAATTAACACATTCCCCCCAGGGGCAGAAAGGAACCAGGAAATGTTTGCCTTCACGCCCTCCTCTTTAAGTACAAAAGGATTCTGAATTTTAACTCAGGCAAGATCCTTCTTTGGGACATGAGTCCTTCATCTTAACAGTCTACTGGCTTTCAGAATAAAGCTGCAATCCCTTGCCCCAGCAACTTGTCTCTCGATTTATTGGCCTGTTAAGACAGGTGAGCAGCACAAGCTTGGACTCGGTAACAACAGAACAGATGAGACCAAAGACCCCCATGTTGAGAAACCTCTTTACTGCAAAGATCAGCATGCTCCTCTCCGTTATCACAGGGCAGTGGGATCCCCAACAGTGTGCTTTCCTCCACACTCTACGAAGTACCTGAGAAATCTGAGGATTACTCTTAATCCTACCACATTGCTTTCTTCCTGGAGTTCACACCCAGAAATACTATTTAAATTCACCTGAGTGAACTCCTCCGGGAGTCGGTGATGGACAGGGAGGCCTGGCATGCTGTGATTCATGGGGTTGCAAAGAGTCGGACACGACTGAGCGACTGAACTGAACTGAACTGAAGATATATGGAGCATGAGGCCATTTTTCTAATGCATGGTTCAGCCTTGTGTGGCTTTCTTTTGGAGAAAATATGGCATTGAGACATGAAATACTGCAAAAGACACAGCTTCCACTGTGTGTCCACATCCAACATTTTGGTTTCTTACAAACACCTGAATAATTGTCTGACTACACTAGAGGGTAAGAAACAGAAAGGAGAAGGGAGCTTGGAGCTCTCGGGGGCACACATCTCTCCTGTAGGTTGCTAGCCCATCCTACAAGCCCATAGGCTAAGGACAAGGCTCAGAGGATCAGTCAATGCAATGCAGGGAGGTTAGGGGAGCTAACTTGTAAGAAGCTATCCCCATGAAGGAGCTTCTTTGATAAGAGTGTATCTGATTGGCCTCCTGTAAGGAAGGATCTGATGGCAAATTCCACAAGTGCTCAGGGCTTCCCTGGTGGCTCAGACAGTAAAGAATCTACCTGCAACATGAGAGACCCAGGTTCGATCCCTGGGCCGGAAAGATCCCCTAGAGAAGGAATGGCTATCCACTTCAGTATTCTTGCCTGGAGAATCCCACGGACAGAGGAGCCTAGCGGGCTACAGTCCATGGGGTTACAAAGAATCAGACACAATGGAGCAACTAACACTTTCATACTTTCCGCAAGATATAAAGGGGGCTTTCCAGGCGGTGCTAGAGGTAAAGAATTCCGCCTACAGAATGCAGACCTGGGTTCGATCCCTGGGTTGGTAAGATCCCCTGGAGGAGGAAATGGCAATCCACTCCAGTATTCTTGCCTGCGAAATTCCATGGACAAAGGAGCCTGGTGGGCTACAGTCCACAGGGTCTCAAAGACTTAGCACAAGGATGACCGCAAGATATAAAGGGTATATTTAAGTCACTAGAGGTCACCAGACTACCCCATAAATCTAGGGACAGTAGGGAATTGGGGATGCCTCCATCTGAAACATCTTGGAGGACTGGATTAAGAAAAAATTGACTAAAAAGTATTTCACAAAACTCTACCACCATTCCTAATTTCTAAAAAAAAAAATCTTACTGAACAAGGAATAAGAGAATTTCCTTTACCTGCTGAATTCTATCAAAAACCAACAACAAACATCTTACTTAATGGAGAAAGATCAGAAATTCATACCCCTTCAAGTAAAAAATAAGACAAGGATTCTCAGCAACACTGTGTCATTCACCATGGTACTAGAAATTCTAGAAGGTATAATCAGGCAATAAAAATGTGCGCATGCTTTATTACTAAGCATGTCTGCAAGATGTTCTCATTCTGCGCACAAAGAGACATGAACCAGATTGTGCACTGCAAAACTGTTTTGTAAGAGGAAGTTTTTTAAAAGAAAATAATCTAAATGTCCATCAACAGAAGGAAATTTAAATCTCGCAATCTATTTCTACAGGGGAGAGCAGCACACACCAGTTTCCAAAACCTTTCTATTTAAATATATCTATATACATGCGGTCGCAAAGAGTCGGACACGACTGAGCAACTGACCTGAACTGAATATACATATTGAGAGATATATAGATATACCTTAAATTCAAATTTTTAAAATCATCCTACATACTACAAGAAATTCCACCAGCTAGGAGGGCCTACTTTCAATCTATTTATTTGGGAAAAAAATCTGAACAAGACCATCTCTAACAGCCTCCTCTGCCTGCTCCTCTATAAGAAGACTATAAATAATCCTGTGGGTGACTGGATTTTGTGCTGGGGTGTGTCAGACACCCTCAGATGGAACATCAGTGTTGTATGTTTTCTGAGAGAGAGTTCAGGTTCACAAAGTACTGTGGAAAAAATTAATCACAACCTCATCTGTGATAACTGACTTAATAATAAATCAGCATGTGCTTCTTTTAAAAGTTTGCATATCAGTTCATGTCAATCGCTCAGTCATGTCCACCTCTTTGCGACCCCATGAACCACAGCACGCCAGGCCTCCCGACAGGAGAGGACACATCACCAACTCCTGAAGTCCACTCAAACCAATGTCCATTGATCAAGTCAGTGATGCCATCCAACCATCTCATCCTCTGTCGTACCCTTCTCCTCCCGCCCTCAATCTTTCCCAGCATCAGGGTCTTTTCAAATGAATCAGTTCTCCGCATCAGGTGGCTCAAGCACTGGAGTTTCAGCTTCAACATCAGTCCTTTCAATGAACATTCAGGACTGATCTCCTTTAGGATGGACCGGTTGGATCTCCTTGCAGTCCAAGGGACTCTCAAGAGTCTTCTCCAACACCACAGTTCAAAAGCATCCATTCTTTAGTGCTCAGCTTTCTTTATAGTTCAACATTCACATCCATACATGACTTTAAAACCATAGCCTTGACTAGATGAACTTTCGTTGGCAAAGTAATGTCTCTGCTTTTCAATATGCTGTCTAGGTTGGTCATAACTTTCCTTCCTTCCAAGGAGTAAGCATCTTTTAATTTCATGGCTGCAGTCACCATCTGCAGTGATTTTGGAGCCCAGAAAAAAATAAAGTCTGCTACTGTTTCCACTGTTTGCCCATCTATTTCCCATGAAGTGATAGGACCAGATACCATAATCTTGGTTTTCTAAATGTTGAGCTTTAAGCCAACTTTCTCACTCTCATCTTTCACTTTCATCAAGAGGCTTTTGAGTTCCTCTTCACTTTCTGCCATAACGGTGGTGTCATCTGCATATCTGAGGTTATTAACATTTCTTCTGGCAATCTTGATTCCAGCTTGTGCTTCCTCCAGCCCAGCATTTCCATGATGTACTCTGCATAGAAGTTAAATAAGCAGGATGATAATATACAGCCTTGACGTACTCCTTTCCCAATTTGGAACCAGTCTGCTGTTCCATGTCCAGTTCTAACTGTTGCTTCCTGACCTGCATACAGGTTTCTCAAGAGGCAGGTCAGGTGGTCTGGTATTCCCATCTCTTTCAGAATTTTCCACAGTTTATTGTGATCCACACAGTCAAAGGCTTTGGCATAGTCAATAAAGCAGAAATAGATGTTTTTCTGGAACTCTCTTGCTTTTTCCATGATCCAGCGGATGTTGGCAATTTGATCTCTGGTTCCTCTGCCTTTTCACGGTTCACGTATTACTGAAGCCTGGCTTGGAGAATTTTGAGCATTACTTTGCCAGTGTGTGAAATGAGTGCAATTGTGCGGTAGTCTGAGGGTTCTCTGGCATTGCCTTTGTTTGGGACTGAAATGAAAACTGACCTTTTCCAGTCCTGTGGCCACTGCTGAGTTTTCCAAATTTGCTGGCATATTGAGTGCAGCACTTTCACAGCATCATCTTTTAGGATTTGAAATAACTCAACTGGAATTCCATCACCTCCACTAGTTTTGTTCGTAGTGATGCTTTCTAAGGCCCACTTGACTTCACATTCCAGGATGTCTGGCTCTAGGTGAGTGATCACACCATCGTGATTATCTGGGTCGTGAAGATCTTTTTTGTACAGTTCTTCTGTTTATTCTTGCCACCTCTTCTTAATATCTTCTGCTTCTGTTAGGTCCATACCATTTCTGTCCTTTACTGAGCCCATCTTTCCCTTGGTATCTGTAATTTTCTTAAAGAGATCTCTAGTCTTTCCCATTCTGTTCTTTCCCTCTATTTCTTTGCATTGATCACTGAGGAAGGCTTTCTTATCTCTCCTTGCTAGTCTTTGGAATTCTGCACTCAAATAGGTATATATTTCCTTTACTCCTTTGCTTTTTCTTGTTTTCACAGCTATTTGTAAGGCCTCCTCAGACAACCATTTTGCTTTTTTGCATTTCTTTTTCTTGGGGATGGTCTTGATCCCTATCTCCTGTACAATGTCAGGAACCTCTGTCCATAGTTTAACAGGCACTCTATCAGATCTAGTCCCTGAAATGTTTCTCACTTCCACTGTATAATTATGCAAATAGTCAAGCACAACTTCTTATTCTACTTAGCTGGCGCATATCAATCCATCAAATTTTTTTTGGATCAAAGTAAATAAATACTCATGTGCAGCTTTAAACTAAAATAATAAAGTATGGAAGTTGTGAAATATGATCTAATCTAGTGATTCATAAATTACATTCTACAAAAGTGCTTCAGGCTTCTATGAACTTTTGGTTCTAATTTCTTTTCCTAGTAAATTTCAAACGTATCAAAATTCTTATTAAAGAAACATACACGTTCAAATGTATATTGTAATCAAGCAAATGTACACTGTAACTTTTCTTATCTCTAGCTTTTGAACAAACCTAACTCAAACACAAACACAGCCTTTTCCTCCCCAAGTGTGAGCTTGGGAGCATCTCTGTACACATGTTTTGAGCTATAACATCACCACGCCATGCATGCCTGCCACCAAGTTCTACTTGTCAAGGCTGCCATACTTACAAAGAAGTATCAGAGCAGTTGAAATTATTAGAAAATGTTAGTGCTTTTTGCTCTTATTTATAAAAAAGGAATATAAACAGAAATATTTTGAAAACACAATTGCTAGTGATAAGTGAGACAGAAGGTCATTAAGCGTTAGGCATATATAATTCACATTTAAAGTATACAACTGACTGGCTTTAAGTCTATTCACAGTTGGGCAAGCATCACCACACTCCATTTCAGAATATTTTTACCACCCCCCAAAATGAATACTGTACCCCGTAGCTGCCGCTCAAACGTCCCATCACCCTCAGGCCCTGGCAGCCACTCATCTGCTTTCTATCTCTACAGGTGTGCTTACTGTAGGCTTTTCATATATGTGAAATCAAACAACACAGGGTCTTGCGCATCCAGCTTCTTTTACTCAGCAATGTATTCTCAAGGTTCATCCACAGTGTCGTACACTTCAGCACTTCATTCTGTTTCACAACCACATAACCCTCCACTGTGTGGACAGGCCATATTTTATCCATCCATTAACTCATGGATACTTGGGCTGCTCCTACTTTTTGGCTATTATGAATAGTGCTGCTCTGAACATTTGTGTACAAGTTTGCATGTAGATGTAAGTTTTCATTTCTCTTGTGTATCCAGCTGGGAGTATAACTGCTGAGTTGTATGTTAAGTCTATGTTTAAACCGTTTTCAACAGCTTCATAACCTTACATTGTCTCCAGCATGTGTAAGGCTTCTGATTTCCTCCTGTCCTCATCAACACGTTTCTCTTTTTTACTAGGATTGACCTAGTGAGTGTGAAGCAGTATCTCATTGTGGTTTTCATGTGCATTTCCTTAATAATTAAGGGTGCTGAGTATCTTTTCATGTGTTTATTGGCTACCGCATATTCAATTTTTATACACCTTTAAAATAAGATTACATCCAAAATAGGGGATCTCCTAATTACAATTTTTTAAGTTGTTTTTTTATTGAAGGATAATTGCTTTAAAAAATTTTGTTCTTTTCTGTCAAACCTCAACGTGAATCAGCCATACGTATACAAAATTACAAATTTTAACACACCAATATTGCCAATGTGCTAATGTGTTCTCATTTACTGATTTCATACTGAGTATATTTTATAAATATGAACTTATTAAAATAATGCTAAATTATTTTTATATGTGGTTCATATACAACTTTATCTTTAAAAAGGACTATGAAACCATTCATGTGTACATGCTCAGTCATGTCTGACTCTTTGTGACACCATGAACCATATCCACTAGGCTCCTCTGTCCACAGGATTTCCCAGGCAAGAGTAGTGGAGTGGGTTGCCATTTCTTCCAACAGGTGCTATTCCTGACCCAGGGATCAAACCCGTGCCTCCTGCGTCTCCTGCACTGAGCAGGCCGATTCTTTACCAACTGCACCACCTGGGCCCACTAACCTAATCAAAGCTCATATGCTTATTTCTACATACAAATATCTAAGTGGCAAAACTAGACTGGGATGGAGACGTAACAACGTCTTATCTCTGAGACTGCCTACTCTTTCTATCAGAATTAGATGAATAAGAACAGCAGTATTAATAAAACACCTTAGGGATATATTTGGAGAAGGCAATCGCACCCCACTTCAGGACTCTTGCCTGGAGAGTCCCATGGACGGAGGAGCCTGGTGGGCTGCAGTCCATGGGGTCGCTAAGAGTCAGACACGACTGAGCGACTTCACTTTCACTTAATGGCAACCCACTCCAGTGTTCTTGTCTGGAGAATCCCAGGGACGGGGGAGCCTGGTGGGCTGCTGTCTATGGGGTTGCACAGAGTCGGACACGACTGAAGTGACTTAGCAGCAGCAGCAGGGATATATTGTACCATACCCTAACACAAAAGTGGTAAAACTAGGAAGTTAAGCAATAAACGATTATCACTAAAGTCCAGTGGAGAAGGAAACAGCAACTCAATCCAGTATTCTTGCCTGGGAATCCCATGAACAGAAGAGCCTGGTGAGACACAGTCCATAGGGTTGCAAAGAGTCAGACATGGCTTAGCCACTAAACCACCACCACCAAAGTCAGGAAGGTGGTTATCCAGCAAGGGCATAGCACACTTAGGGGTTTCTGTAGTGCCCCGACAATGTCCTATTTCAGGCATTGATTAAACAAGTGTTCACTACTTATTTAACTGCTAACAGACTTTATACTTCACAATAAAAACTTACACAGAAATTTTTGCTCATGCAAACTTCCCAGTAATTTAGAGATTTTACTTCAGAAAAGAAACTGCTTAAAATCCTTAAAATTCACTCAAAGTTAACAATTAAAAAGAGAAAATTATCTTCCTTTGATCCTTCAGCCTTATTTGGAGACCACATATACATCTTAATTTATACTAAAAAGAGATTGCTTTAAAACAATAATCCATTTTTCCAAATAAACTCCCCTCTGGTAAATATTATTTGTTGCCAATTTACTGAAAACTATGTGAACTGGAAAAGACTCTGATGCTGGGAGGGATTGGGGGCAGGAGGAGAAGGGGACAACAGAGGATGAGAGGGCTGGATGGCATCACTGACTAGATAGACACGAGTTTGGGTGAACTCCAGGAGTTGGTGACGGACAGGGAGGCCTGGCATGCTGCAGTACCTGGGGTCACAAAGAATCGGACACGACTGAGCAACTGAACTGATGTGAACTGCAAGATCATAAACTCTTTGACATCTGTCAACTCTAAACTGAGCACAACCCCAGGATCACACCTGTTCTTTCTCTTCTTTGAGAAATCATTAGCAGCAGAAAGGACATCTCACATTAGCCACTAAAAGCCTTACTATTTACACCGTGTAGCTGCCCAGAGCCTGCTCTCTAGTCAATTGTTTCAGAGCTGAGAACTAACTAGAGGTTAGTCCAGCAAAACAAACATAGGCAACAAGGTGCTAAAAATAATGGCAGGCAGAAGTGAGGCCACACTCCCCAGTCAGATGCCTACTACTGGCGAAGAATTGTTCTTTAGGGGAAACGAAACTAGAGGTTATAATGAAGACCCTCCGGACATACACACAAAACTTTGTTACTTGGTCATTTATGAAGCAACGTAAAAATTTGTAAGGTCCCTAGTACAGACTGTTAGCATTAGGTTAAAACCACTGGCTGGCAGGAGCTAATGGAGAAGGAAATGGCAACCCACTCCAATATTCTTGCCTAGAGAATCCTGTGGACAGAGGAGCCTGGTGGGCTGCTGTCCATAGGGTCACACAGAGTAGGACCCGACTGAAGCGACTTAGCAAGCACGCATGCATTGGAGAAGGAAATGGCAACCCACTGCAGTGTTCTTGCCTGGAGAATCCCAGGGACAGGGGAGCCTGGTGGGCTGCCATCTATGGGGTTGCACAAAGTCAAACACGACTGAAGCGACTTAGCAGCAGCGGGATCTAAAATATTCTAGAGAGGTCTAGAATATTCTACTCAGCATCCTTTTTTAGGCACCAAACTATACCGCTGATGCACTGAGAACCGTAACTTGGCTTTCACGCTGCAGTATATTTGAACAGGCAAACCCTCTGCCTCCCCTCAGGATTTCTCCCTCCCACACACAGCCTGCTCTAGAAAGATCCAACGCATAGAGCACACATCCTAAATAACCATCACTCTGCAAGATGCCAGGCCTGCCCAGGACCTGCCAGAGGAAGCAGAGTGAGTGCGTTACAAACTTCTTGGGAGTCTGACAACCCAGATGGTAGGGAAAAGCAAGGGAGCTAGAAAGAGGGAAAGGTTGGATCTGGCCCTGGAGCTCACCGAGGCCCTCCTGATCAGCATGGACCTTGTCGCACAGCCCAGGTGACGGCAGGAAACGGATGACAGCAGGAATAATTCAAGGGTATTGAGCACTTTATGTAACTCTGCCCTGCACTAGATATTTTTCCAAGAACCTCTGCGTTACAGCACATCACAGGCCACATCACTTTTTTTTTTGGCCCTGCCAGGTCTTAGTTCCCCGACTGGGGATGGAACCCATGTCCTCTGCACTAGAAGGGCAGAGTCATCACAGCAGACCGTCAGAGAAGTCCCTCCACATCACTTTTTTTACATGGCAACTGCATTCTAGACACGTCACAGAGCATTGCTTCTACTTCACTGCATCAAACAGCATTAATTAAATTCACTTGGCAAAGCTGGTGGTTTGGGTCGGGGTAGAAGGGTAGTTTGTCATGGACGTTCAAGTTATGGAAGTTGTTTGTTTGCAACCCTCCTTCCCAAGAACCAGGAGGAGCACAGCAGCACAAACTGAATGGGGTTCCTGCTGCCCACCCTCTGCCAGGGAAGCTTCCCCAGCACCCCCAGAACCCAGTGACCAAACGGAGAAGCCATTCAAGCTGGTACAGCTGCAGGTCCCACCTCCAGGGCAGAGGCTCTGCTCGCTCTCTGCCTCACGCTGTCACCTCCAAAGCCTGCATTCACTTTTCGAAAGATCCTCCAGAGGTATCCATACAGGTAAAGGCTTTGAAAGCAAAAGCTGTACAAAAGACAAACCCATCAAAACTGAGGATCCTCCATAAGCCGTCAATCCAAACTCAATGTAAAATACAAGCGGCAGAACGAACCTGGCTGAGAGAGCGCCTTTGGAATTGGTCAGCCAGAGAGCAATGAGAAACCTCGGTTCCCGGTGAAGTTCTATTAAAGGAACTGTTTTTTGTTTTGTTTTTTTTTTTTTCACTTTCCTCTGTGGTATTATACCACAAAGATAACTGAGAAGTGATGCGACATCATCCTTGGCTGCTGTTGCTAAGATTTCTTGGAGATACCTGAAAATACACTAAATGTAACTGAGTAACCTTACATAAGGCATTGAAAGCATGAGTCATCTACCAGGGACAGTGTGCATACTAAATATGTTGCAAACAGCTCACTTGGTAAGGAAAAGGGATCTAACTTTTCTGTTTTCCAAACTCCGCCTCTACTTTTCAAGTTCGACTTCATTATTTCCATTTGTCATTCCGCGATGAAATACAGTGGAGGGCAAAGTGTTCAGAGCCAAACTACCTGGGTTGGAGCCCCAGGCCTCGCCTTTTTTCAGCTCTATAACTCAGTTTCCCCATCTGTGAAAGAGGGATGATAACAAAGCTATCACCGAATGTCCTGAGGATTGAAGAAGTTTATGAGTGTGGAGTACATAGAATAAGCCCCAGCACTTTTTACAACTGTTTACTAGCATATTGTCACCGAAATTCAACTCCAAGTGTCCAACACACAGTGAGGCCAACTGATACCAAAACATCAGAGTTCGGAGCAAAGAAAGGTTTACTGCAGGGCCTCGCAAGGGAGACGGGCAGCTCAACTTAAAATATCCAAACTCTCAGAAAGCCCTTTTCTAGAAAAGGTGAAGGAGGGGCATGGTTGCTGCTGCTGCTAAGTTGCTTCAGTCGTGTCTGACTCTGTGCGACCCCACAGACGGCAGCCCACGAGGCTCCACCGTCCCTGGGATTCTCCAGGCAAGAACACTGGAGTGGGTTGCCATTTCCTCCAATGCATGAAAGTGAAAAGTGAAAGTGAAGTCACTCAGTCATGTCCATGCATTGTTATTGCAATGCAGGAGATCCCGGTTCGATTCTTGGGTCGGGAAGATGCCCTGGAAAAGGATATGGTAACCCACCTCAGTATTCTTCTTTCCTGGAGAATCCCCAGGGACAGAGGAGCCTGGTAGGCTACAGTCCATGGGTTCACAAAGAGTCGGACATGACTGAGTGACTAAGCACAGAGCACATCAGATCTCAAGTTACAGAAGTAACTGGGAAACACATCCTAAACCGATGGTCTAAATCACACAGAATAATGCCTGAGAAAACTTTTGATTTCTAAAACTTTTAATTTCTTCCCTTCTAATGATCTTGTTCTCCATTAGATTCCATCCTCCAGACCAAGGGTCACCCCCTAGGCCTTACTAAGTATAATTCCTCCAGAACCTCACTTTTAAGCATCCCACTTACAGCCCTGCTAGTACTCTGTGACTTGTGTGACCCTTGACATCTACAATCCCTGATCCTGCCTCCATCCCACTGTCTCTCAAGCCCATCCCCACTCCTCCAAAATCCTCACTCTGCTCATCACCCAGCTTCCGTCTATAAGCCACGATCACACTCCTCCCTGGTATATATGCTCACTTCCCTGTCCTCTCTACCTTCCCTCTCCCTGCCTGACAAGTTATCCCTGGGAACAGCCCAAATGTACCTGGAACACCAAGTGGGACCAGATGGAATCACTGAACTTGTCCCTGTTGAATCTCACATCATCCTAGACTATTTCCCTTTTCTTCTCTCTTTATACCTCCAGCATCTTCCCAACTCTTACCCTCAATGGAAGACAAGGCCATCTATTTCATTAAGAAAATAGAAGCAATGGGAAAAACCACACAAGCTCCCACCACACTCACTCACCTAGCTGTATCTGTGTCCATATTCCCTTGCCTTCTCCCCAGTTTATATAAATGACTTGTACTCACTCCTGGCTACGGCAAATCAACCCTCAGCTAGAAACGCACAGCCCTGTCCCCTCCTTTGTCCTATTCAATGACATTACTCCTCTCTCTCCTGCATCAGCAAGTGTTCCCTATCTTCTAGACCCTTCACATTAGCATAGGTATGTGCTTTGATTGGAGAAGGCAATGGCACCCCACTCCTGTACTCTTGCCTGGAAAATCCCATGGACAGAGGAGCCCGGTAGGCTGCAGTCCATGGGGTCGCTACGAGTCGGACACGACTGAGCGACTTCACTTTCCCTTTTCACTTTCATGCATTGGAGAAGGAAATGGCAGCCCACTGCAGTGTTCTTGCCTGGAGAATTCCAGGGAGACGGGGTTGGGGGGGGGGGCCTGGTGGGCTGCCGTCTCTGGGGTCGCACAGAGTCAGACACGACTGAAGCGACTTAGCAGCAGCAGCGCTTTGATTCCTTCTGTCTTAAAATCCTCTCGATCCTGCTCCCCAATCCAGTTACCAACCCATTCTTCTCCTTTCCTTTAGAGACAAATTTTATGAGTCGTCCACACTCACTGCTTCTTCCACTGCTCTTGTACCACTGTAAATAGTTCAGAAAATGACCCCATGTCAAGATCATGAAGAAGCTCCATAGTGATAAAGCCAATTCTCAATCACATCTTTTACTTCATAGCACGGCAAAGTGGTTAGGAGTCTAGACTCTGGAGCCAGCCCACCTGAATTCAAATCTCGGCTCCCCCACTTACATCTTGGGCGACTCTGGGTAAATCAGTTGATCTCTCATCCTTAAAATGATTCCCATGGTGGTGGTGGTGGTGTAGTTGCTCAGTCAAGTGCACCTCTTTGTGACCCTATGGACTACAGTCTGGTCTGCCAGGCTCCTCCATCCATGGGATTTCCCAGGCACGAATACTGGAGTGGGCTGCCATTTCCTTCTCCAGGGGAACTTCCCGAATCAGGGATTGAACCCGGGTCTCCTGCACTGCAGGTGGATTCTTTATTGATTGAGCCACCAGGGAAGGCCCCCTTAAAACGAAGGTGATAATAATATCTCACAGAAATTGTTCTTAGGATGAAATTAGTTATTGCATGTGAAGAGTATAGGAAAACTGGCTCAAACTATGTGACTAACATCAGCGACATCTTCTGTGAAGGATTTTCTTCAGTAGGTTTTCAGCACACCACAATCTCTTGCTTTTCCTCCAGCTGTCTGTTGGGTCCTCTTCATCTCCAGGATTCCACCGTTCATCCTCTCATATTTTTTTCCTCAGTGCTCTCCATCAAGCCTAATGCCCTAATGCACATCTTCAGCCCAGGCTGCTCCTCTCATCTCCAGATTCATTAATATCATCTATGTTTTCATTCTGGTTTTCCAGGTGGTGCTAGTAATAAAGAATCCGACTGCCAATGCAGGAGACACAAGAGATGTACCCTTTATCCCTGGGAAAGGAAGATCCCCTGGAGGAGGAAATGACAACCCACCCCAGTATTCTTGCCGGGATAATCTCATGGACAGAGGAGCCAGATGAGCTACAGCCCATGGGGTCACAAAGAGTCGGATATGACTGAGCGACTGAGTACAGATGCACACACACGTTTTCATCCAGTCATATTTTCAAGCATGTATTTTAGGCCAGGCTAGTCACAGAACTATGGTGCTAGAGAAGATTCTTGCGAGTCCCTTGGACAGCAATGAGATCAAACCAGTCAATCCTAAAGGAAATCAACCCTGGATATTTGCTGGAAGGACTGATGCTGAAGCTCCAATACTTCAGCCACCTAATGTGAAGAACCGACTCATTGGAAAATACCCTGATGCTGGGAAAGATTGAGGGCAGGGGGAGAAGGGGGCAACAGAGGATGAGATAGCTGGATGGCATCACCAACTCAATGGACATGAGTCTGAGCAAACTCAGGCAGACAGTGACGGACAGGGAAGTCTAGCGTGCTGCAGTCCTTGGGGTCACAAAGAGTCGGACACGACTGAGCAAATGAACAACAAGGCATTAAAGGCACAGCAGAAAATAAAACAGTAAAAGAAAAAAAGAAGAATCCTGCCTCATGGGGCTATTGGATAAATGAAGGAGACAGTAAGCAAAATGAAAGAAACATACTATGGATTTAAACAGGAGAATGCTTATAATCATTCCACTTCACAGAAGGGGCAGCACACTTCTCTCTGCAACCGCCTGTTCTTTGTGTTATCGGTGTCACGTATTTTACTTCTATGCATGCTACAAACCCCACAATACACTGTTGTTATTTTTCTTCAGACAACCAACTATTGATCAAGGAGAGCAAAAATTAGAGGGAAATGTCTGTTTTTATTTACCCACAGAGTTACTATTTCCAGCACTCTTGATTTCTGTGTAAACTGAAATGCTCATCTGTTATTATTTTCTATCTGCCTGATGAGCTTCATTTAAACTTACACTCTGTTGGTAATGAGGTTTATCAGCTTTTGTCTGAAACTGTCTGAATTTCATCTTCATTTCCGAAAGACATTCTATCTAGGTAAAGCATCTGGGTTGGCAGGGGCTTTGTGGTTTTTTGCTCTTTCAGTACTTTAAAGTTATAACTCCACTGTCTTCTGGCTTGGCTGGTTTATGAGAAGGCAGATGTTGTTATTACCCTTATTCCTCTGTTGAAATAGTTCTGCTTTTTCTGTTCACTCTGAAGTCTTTCCCCTTACCCTTGGTTCTGAACAGTTTGACTATTACATGCCTAGGTGTCTTTTCCTACGCACTTACTTTGCTTGAGGCTCTCTAAACTCCTTGGACTTGTGGTTTGTTGTCTTTCATTACCTTTGGAAAGGTCTTACCCATTATTTTTAAGCTTTTTTTTTTTTTTTTTTTTGCATCTTTGTCTCTCTTTCCCCTCTATGAGTTCACCTGTATGTGTTAAATATGTGTCCACCCATCTCAGATATGCTGTTCTCTTCTCTTTCTCCATAGTTTTCATTCTTTGTGCTCTGGCTTGACTTTTATCAGACCTATCTTCAAGTTTACTAATCCTCTTGATTCCTCTGAAGTGTGCAGTCTGCCGATATGCCCATCTGCATTAGTTATCTATTGATGTGTATTAAATCAACTCAAACTAAATGACTTAATGCACAGTCTCTGTGGATCAGAAATCTTAAAACACCAGAGCTGGTGGTTCTGGCTCAAGATCTCTCATGAGGTTGCTATCAATGTCATGAAACCACAGTGTGGCTTCTGCCTTGCTCTCTGAATGGTTCCATGTTCTAGGGGAAGCCATCCCACCTTGTGATGAAGACCTATTCAAGCAATCTATACAGGGGCCCATGTAAAGAGGAATTACAGTCTTCCAGTTCCACTAGAACAACTAGTTCTGCGTGAGTTCAACACACTAGTTCAACTAGTTCAACAACTAGTACTGTGTGAGTGAGTCAACGCAGAAGCAGATCCTCCAGTTCCAACCAGTCCTTCAAATGATTACAGCCCCTTGCACGCACTGATACAAACCAAAAAAAGAAAAATTCATACTTAAAACAGACACTTGTCCGTGTTTCACCATTCTGCTATTACATCTGTCATTTAAAGTACATTTTGAGGGCATTAACTAACTATCTTTAATAGGAGGGCCTATCTTTAATAGTCTGTCCTATAACTTTGAGCCTGTTTCTTGTTCTCTGAGATCTACTTTTCTAAGAGACAAGACAGCCACTCCTTCTGGTGCTCAGAGCTTATTCCCTGGGTAATTCTTGATAAGGACAACACTATTAATTGCATTTCATTAGCTAAGAACCTCATAGAGCCAGCACTGCTACAGCACACCTGAATATCCTATCTTTGGTTTTTAAGGGCCACATGAAAAAATTTTTGCACTTACTGAAGAACTACTGCCAAGAACATTGTTTACATTACTCACTGTCCTTATATGAAGTCCCATGAGAAATTCCTCTAAGAATTCAAAGCCAACAAAAACAAAGTGTCTCTAAAATAGATCTGTGCTTGCGGTTAGATATTTGCTTCCTCTGCTTGATTCTGATTCATTATTTAAATTTTATTAATGTTAATTTATGTGAGTCTCGGACTGATAGCTACTCCAAATTCTTTGGGAGAAATATTAGAAATGTCATTTATTAGATACACAAGACATACCACAACTAGGGTGAATAACTGTCCTGGTTTGCCCAGGACTGGGTATGTTAGACATGAGACATTCAGTGCTAAAACGTGGACAGTCCATGGGGACCTCTCAGACTCTGCACTTCCAATGCAGGGGGCCTGGGCTCAATCCCTGGTCAGAGAAATCAGACCCTGCATGCCACGTGGTACAGCCAAAACTACACAAATAAATGCAACCTGGAAGGGCTCAGGCAGACCTGGATGAGCTGGTCAACCATAGCCCAAGGGAAAAATGCAAAAACTTCCAGAAGGGATCTTAAAATTCGTTCAATCAGATTCTCTCCTATAGCATTCAGGCAGGCAGCACTGCCAACACCTTGATTTTAGCTCAGTGAGACCCAGTTCAAACTATGAAATTACAACAGAAGAAATGTACAAAAAAGATCTTCATGACCCAGATAATCACGATGGTGTGATCACTCACCTAGAGCCAGACATCCTGGAATGGGAAGTCAAGTGGGCCTTAGAAAGCATCACTACGAACAAAGCTAGTGGAGGTGATGGAATTCCAGTGGAGCTATTTCAAATCCTAAAAGATGATGCTGTGAAAGTGCTGCACTCAATATGCCAGCAAATTTGGAAAACTCAGCAGTGGCCACAGGACTGGAAAAGGTCAGTTTTCATTTCAGTCCCAAACAAAGGCAATGCCAAAGAATGCTCAAACTACCACACAATTGCACTCATCTCACACACTAGTAAAGTAATGCTCAAAATTCTCCAAGCCAGACTTTAGCAATACATGAACCATGAGCTTCCAGATGTTCAAGCCAGTTTTAGAAAAGGCAGAGGAACCAGAGATCAAATTGCCAACATCCACTGGATCATTTAAAAAAACAAGAGAGTTCCAGAAAAAACATCTGTTTCTGCTTTATTGACTATGCCAAAGCCTTTGACTGTGTGGATCACAATAAACTATGGAAAATTCTGAGAGAGATGGGAATATCAGACCACCTGACCTGCCTCTTGAGAAACCTGTATGCAGGTCAGGAAGCAACAGTTAGAACTGGACATAGAACAACAGACTGGTTCCAAATGGGAAAAGGAGTACATCAAGGCTGTATGTTGTCACCCTGCTTATTTAACGTCTATGCAGAGTACATCATGAGAAATGCTGGGCTGGAAGAAACACAAGCTGGAATCAAGATTGCCGGGAGAAATATCAATAACCTCAGCTATGCAGATGACACCACCCTTATGGCAGAAAGTGAAGAGGAACTAAAAAGCCTCTTGATGAAAGTGAAAGAGGAGAGTGAAAAAGTTGGCTTAAAGCTCAATATTCAGAAAACGAAGATCATGGTATCTGGTCCCACCACTTCATGGCAAATAGATAGGGAAACAGTGGAAACAGTGTCAGACTTTATTTTTTTGGGCTCCAAAATCACTGCAGATGGTGACTGCAGCCATGAAATTAAAAGACACTTACTCTTTGGAAGGAAAGTTACGACCAACCTAGATAGCATATTCAAAAGCAGAGATATTACTTTGCCAACAAAGGTGCGTCTAGTCAAGGCTATGGTTTTTCCTGTGGTCATGTATGGATGTGAGAGTTGGACTGTGAAGAAAGCTGAGCGCCGAAGAATTGATGCTGTTGAACTGTGGTGTTGGAGAAGACTCTTGAGGGTCCCTTGGACTGCAAGGAGATCCAACCAGTCCATTCTGAAGGAGATCAGCCCTGGGATTTCTTTGGAAGGAATGATGCTAAAGCTGAAACTCCAGTACTTTGGCCACCTCATGCGAAGAGTTGACTCATTGGAAAAGACTCTGATGCTGGGAGGGATTGGGGGCAGGAGGAGAAGGGGACGACAGAGGATGAGATGGCTCGATGGCATCACCGACTCGATGGACGTGAGTCTGAGTGAACTCCGGGAGTTGGTGATGGACAAGGAGGCCTGGAGTGTTGTGATTCATGGGGTCACAAAGAGTCAGACACGACTGAGCGACTGAACTGAACTGAAGATAACAAATTTAAGTCCCTCAATCTGAGGTCATTCCTTACAGCTACAATAGAAACCTAAGGGCGTGAACTCCCCATCTCAGAAGGTAATCAAGCAGAAGTTGACTGGGCTATTGTGAACATACCACAGAACTGAGCCCTAAACTGGGAGAGAAGTTATAACAGGTGACCTCTATGACTCCCTTCAACCCTCAGACTCTGTAGTAAATATTTCCTCCGAATTTCCAGACATAAGGTGGCTGAGAGGTTTAGGGCAACTCATTACAAATGGGCCATAAACCAGTGACCAGACTCCATCTTGTTTCCCATCTATGAGTCAACACTCACCATAACTGCTCTCCATCTGTAAAATCCTTGCTCTCCAGAAGTATTTCACTTGACATCATTATAATGACACACTATGAGATGATTATATACAAGTTCCTCCTTGGAAGAAAGAACGATTATAGCATTAAAATATGGTCTGCGGCTCTGCTAGGCCAGGGCTTTAAAAACAGTGATAAAAATCAATAGAGAAGGTCTCCATCAGTATTTATAAACAACAATAGAATCAAATACAGCAAAATATATGAAAAGTTTTTCACAAGTGTTCATGTCAGTTCTCTGTAAAGTGTGTGTGTGTGTGTGTGTGTGTGTACTGAATCACCATGCAAAATGTTGCTCTCACTTTGGGTCACAGCCCCAAAAGTTTGGAAGCACTGTACTACAGTGGATCAAAGACATGGGTTAGTAGAAAACAAACATACACACACAAATTACACTATTATATACAATTGTCACAACACTGACACTTGTTCATTAAGTAACTTCTGGGAAGATACAAAAGTCTTTTGATTGCAGACTCTCTAGAAAATTTAGTTTAGCCTTTACATACATAAGCTTTTCACTGTAAAAAAAACATTTAAAGAGAAAACCTGTTAACTTGCAATAGAAACTATTTGATATAGTGATGGCACATTCACAAATAGCTCAAACTTGGCTGCAGTTACAAAAATGGCTACTTCTGCAAACCCTATCAAGTATCAGGCAGCTGGCCTAAAAGTCAGCTAACTGCTTCTCCTACCATTTAATGAGGATCACAGAATTTGCTGAATAAGCCTTTACTCACCCTACATATGCCATCATTTGTGTGCTTGTTCCCTTTCAGCTTTCATCTTTTGAAAAGGAAAGGTCATAATCCTGTTAAGTCCTTCCGTATTTAGAAACCCAACAATCGTTGCAAACCAGCAAAAAGTTGATGTGAAGGGACTTCACTGCTAAAATGACTCTTCTCTCAATTTCTTCCCTCCTGACTGGGATCATGACCATCAACATCAACATCCCTGACCTTCAACTGCAACCCCATTTTTCTGGCAGCTAACATGAATGAATCCTGAAGTTTTCATAAAAATGATCAGCTTATCAATAACTCATTCAAGGCACTGATGAAAATGTTGACCCCCCAAAGGGACTAAGGCAGGCTTCCTCCTGGAGGGTCACCAACGCGCCAGTGACTGCTTTCAGGAAACAGTCATTGACAAACTTCTTTTGTCTCCACGTTAACGAGCCATCGTCCAACATACTTTCTGTGGTTGTCATTCTTTAGTCACTAAGTCTCGTCCAACTCTTTGGGACCCTATGTGCTGTAGCCCACCAGGCTCCTCTATCCATGGGATTTCCCACACAAGAATTCTGAAGTGAGCTGCCATTTCCCTCTCCAGGGATCAAACCCACGTCTTCTCCATCTTGGCAGGTGGATTCTTTACCCCTGAGCCACCTGGGAAGCCCATCCTTTCTCCAACACCTCACTCCTTTCTTCCAAAAGGGTACCAAAAGGCCTTGTCAAGTATAACATGTCCAAATCCATACATCCCATCGCTACAGCATTCAGCAAAAGTTTCCCAAGGTAATGATGCTAATTACAAACCCAACAAGCTCACCCACCATGCTTGTTGGAGTGAACTCATGATGGGCTTTTGGTGATTGACGCTTCCCCTTCTCATAGAATATACATCTATGTTAACACTGATTTACAGTCCAGAATTCATCTGAGACTAAAACTAAAGTTTAAAATCTAAAGTCTGTGGGCCTCAGTTCTCTGTCCTCTGCCACCTCTTTCTATAGCTCCTCAATGACTAAGGACAATGATTCAACAATCACCACAACACAGACTAGAAAAATCCTGGGAATTAATTTGTTCAGATCAGGAAACCGACTCATTTGGAGTTCACTTTCACCTTGTTTTTCCTGGGCTTCAAATCTCTTACAAGTAAGCTTTTCCAGCCTTCTCCTGAACCAAGAAAACAGAAGCAGCAGGGGAGTTATGTGCTTTCTCTACCTTCAGTGACTCAAACTGAAGGAGGAATTTTTTTAATTTTTACTTCATATCGGGGTATAGTTGATTTACCGTATATGCAGAGTACACTATGAAACACGCTGGGCTGGATGAAGCACAAGCTGGAATCAAGATCGCCAGGAGAAATATCAATAACCTCAGATATGCAGATGACACCACCCTTACGGCAGAAAGTGAAGAGGAACTAAAGAGTCCCTTGATGAAAGTGAAAGAGGAGAGTGAAAAAGTTGGCTTAAAGCTCAACATTCGGAAAACCCATCACTTCATGGCAAGTAGATGGGAAAACAGTGGAAACAGTGGCTGACTTTATTTTTTTGGGCTCCAAAATCACTGCAGATGGTGATTGCAGCCATGAAATTAAAAGATGCTTACTCCTTGGAAGGAAAGTTATGAGCAACCTAGACAGCATATTAAAAAGCAGAGACATTACTTTGCCAACGAAGGTCCATCTAGTCAAGGCTATGGTTTTTCCGGTGGTCATGTATGGATGTGAGAGTTGCACTATAAAGAGAGCTGAGTGCCAAAGAACTGATGCTTTTGAACTGTGGTGTTGGAGAAGACTCTTGAGAGTCCCTTGGACTGCAAGTAGGTCCAACCAGTCCATCCTAAAGGAGATCAGTCCTGGGTATTCATTGGAAGGACGGATGTTGAAGCTGAAACTTCAATACTTTGGCCACCGGATGTGAAGAGCTGATTCATTTGAAAAGACCCGGATGCTGGGAAAGATTGAAAGTGAGAGGAGAAGCGGACGACAGAACATGAGATGGTTGGATGGCATCACTGACCCAATGGACATGAGTTTGAGCAAACTCTGGGAGCTGGTGATAGACAGGGAGGCCTGGCGTGCCGCAGTTCACAGGGTCGCAAAGAGTCAGACACGACTGAGAGACTGAATTGAACTGATGATTGATT
Source organism: Ovis canadensis (assembly GCF_042477335.2). Classification (NCBI taxonomy): domain Eukaryota; kingdom Metazoa; phylum Chordata; class Mammalia; order Artiodactyla; family Bovidae; genus Ovis; species Ovis canadensis. The sequence goes on along the minus strand of NC_091269.1, from coordinate 27,497,843 downwards.
TACAATGTTGTATTAGTTTCAGGTGTGCAGCAAAGTGATTTAGTTATACATATACATTTATCTGTTCTTTTCCAAATTATTTTCCCATTTAGGTTATTACAGAATATTGAGCAGACTTCCTTGTGTGCTACACAACAGGTCTCGCTTGGCTATCTATTCTAAACATAGCAGTGTGTTCATGTCAATTCCAATTTCCCCCCTGGTAACCATAAGTCTGTTCTCTAGGTCTGTGAGTCTGTTTCTGTTGTGTAGATCAGTTCAACTGTATCATTTTTTTTGAGTCCACATATATGCGATACACAGTATTTATCTGTCTCTGACTTACTTCACTTAGCGTGATCATCTCCAGGTCCATCCACGTTGTTGCAAATGGCATTATTTCTGAATGAGGGAATTTCTGTAAAATGCCAGCCATAGTACTTGGCTCTAAGCTAATACTCGAGAACACTTGCTTTCTTCCTGTTTCACCAGGAGCTGAATAATTGCTCTTCATTTTTCTCCTTGACCTAAATACAAACCCCAAAAGATGGTGCTTGTGGCTTTGTCTGCATTTTGCAAACCGCAGCAGCCTCACCTCTCTAAGCTATTCGTTCTTTCTGTTGCCACATTTACAAGTCTGTACCATGCTTTCTACACACCACCTGTAGGTGTTACAGTGTCCTAACTATGCGCACACACACACACACACACACACACACAGAGCAGTTTAAGTCTATAGTGTGTGTTCCGACAGGAGAAGGAAGCGCCTCCTTTTTCTTTGCCCTTCTGTCTAGGAAGGTCACTGGCTTGGCTGCAGCCCACAGCATCAGGAGGGGTGTGCCTGACATGAGGGCAGAGAGAGCTGCACACAGAGCCAGGTCACCTGGCAATCAGTGGGATCACAGATGAGCCACACAGACTGTTCTCACAGCCACTCAGAACTCCATTCTGGAAAGCCTCATCCCTCATCAGCCATTATATATTTTAGAAAACCAATCATGGAAAACAACAACAATGGCAACAACAGGAATAACACAAATCTGTATAAAGCACACTGAGCTTCATAGCAAACCTAAGGCGGTAAGTTCTGCCATTGTTTACCTTTTACCAATGAGTCAACTGGGGCTTAAAGAGCTTCAGAGACTTACTTAAGGTCATGGAGTCACTCAGTGGAGGAGGTGGACCCAAACCAAACTCAGACCCACCTTGATGCTGTATGTTTACCATTCATGAGCACTGACAAGATTCCATGCATGTGTTAAACTCCTTACAAGCACTGCCTCTTGTGAGACTCATAAGAACTTTGCATTTTAAAGATGAATCAGCTACTATTTTCAATTTAAGTATCCAGTGTTGTTGGAATTCGAAGTGCAATTCCTGACCTCCATAATTCCTCGGGTACTTAATGATGAGGTGTTTAAATAATATAAGAACAGGGCTTACTACATGTCAGGCAACAGGATATGGGCCATGAAGAAATGACCTCATTAATCCTTCCAATGTCGCTATGATGAAAAAACTTTTATTAAACCATTCTATAGATGAGGAAACGAAAGGTCAGGGAGGCCGATAAGTTTGTTGAAGGATACAAAGCAAGGGATTCCCTAGTGGCTCAGACGGTAAAGAATCTACCCACAACATGGGAGATCTGGGTTCGATCCCTAGGTCGGGAAGATCTCCTGGAGAAGGGAATAGCCACCCACTCCAGTATTCTTGCCTGGAGAATCCCACGGACAGAGGGGCCCGGTGAGCTACAGTCCATGGGTTGCAAACAGTCAGACATGACTAAGCAACTCACCCACACACAAAGCAAAGTGGGATGACAGGACTCAGAGACCATAAAAATAAACATTACCCTAGCATGGCCTCTGCTTTTAAGAACAAGTATATGGATATTTGGCCTAACGCATCTGCCTGTACTCTTGGGGAAAAGGTGATGCTCTGTCCTTTATTACAACATGTTAGGATAAATAAGTAACATCACTTACTAACCTATAGAAGGTCAACTAAGTACCAAATATGAGCAAAAGTGATCACAGGTGAGCTCCAGTGAGGAGATGCGGTTCCAAGAAACAGACCTTAGGGATCCAGGGACCTGGTGGCAGAAGGCAGCAGGGCTTCATTTCAGGAACATTCCTTCTCTCACCCTGACTTCAACCCATGAAACGTGCACAGAGGGACAACACCAGGCCCACAGGGCCCAATCCAGCATTCGCCTCCATTCATCAGCTGTGTGTGGGTCTCCCACACTGACCGTCCGGATAAAGAGGGACTCACTGGACCCTGGACGGCCCTCTCTGCACACAGGGGGTCCGGCCTGTCACAACTAGCCCACCCGGGGGCATCAGGATGAGACTCAAGACGACCCTGCAGGCACACGCGTGTTTCAACAAGCACCCGCCATCGTGGTTTCCCAGGGCAGCCGGAACAAAGGCCTACAGCTGGCTGGCTCACACCACAGCAATTACTCAAGCTCTGGAGGCTGGAGGAGGTCACAGTTGGCTTCCTCGGAGGGCTCTCCCCTTGGCTTACCCATGGCCTCCGCCACCCTGTGTCTTCACACATCTTCCCTCCACCTGTATCTTCATCTCTTCTCACATGGGCACCAACTCTCATAATCTCATTTTAGCATAACTACCTCTTTAGACACGTTGTCTCCAAACACGCAATTTTGAGGTTAGCATTTCAACATACGAATTTGAGGAGACACAACTCAGCCTGTAACACTCACACTGGAAACAAACTTCTTTACCACTAGTCAGAACAAATTCATTTTCACGCTTTTTACACAGGAATTAGTTTCAAAAATAGTAATGAACTTAGGTGCCTTTAAATATTTAACCATAACTAATTGAATAATGTTAATAACAAGTAGAGAGTAAAATAATGCCATTTGCAGCTACATGGATGGACCTAGAGATTATCATACTAAGCAAAGGAAGTCAGACGAGAAAGACAAAGACCACCTGGTATCATTTACAGGACTTCCCTGCAGTTCAGACAGTAAGAATCTGCCTGCAATGCAGGAGACCTGGGTGCAGTCCCTGGGTCGGGAAAATCCTCTGGAGGAGGGAATGACAATCCACAGCAGTATTCCTGCCTGGAGAATCCCACAGATAGAGGAGCCTGACGGGCTACAAGTCCAGGGGTCGCAAAGAGTCGGCCACGACTGGGCGACTAACACTACTACTACTACATGTGGAATCTAAAAAAATGAGACAAATGAACTTACTCGTAAAACATAAACAGACTTACAGACATAGAAGACAAAATTATGATTACCAAAGGGGAAAGGGGGTGGAGGAGGGATAAATCAGGAGCCTGGGATTAGAAGACACAAACTACGATACACAAACCAGATAAACAAGGCCCTATCGTGGAGCACAGGGAACTGTCTATATTCAGCATCTTGTGATAACCTCTAATGAAAAAGAACCAGCATGTATACACAAGTATATAACGGAATCACTCTGCTCCCCACCAGAAACAGAACACTGCAAATCAACTATACTTCAATTTAAAAAAAAATAAAAAAACAAAGAATCCCTTTTAAAGAAATGCCTGGCTGACCATGCGTAAGTTGGGCAAATAGCTCAGAGAGGAAGATGCAAGCTGTGTGTGTGTATTTGGAGTAAGAAAGACCCCAAACGGGCATTATGCCCAGGGCTACCTGTTCTGACTGAGCTAAGGGCCCATGCTGAGTTTTCATTTCACTTCAATAAAAGTGTTAACTAGCATATCAGGACTTCCCCGGGTGGCTCACCCACCAAGGCAGGAGACTCAGAAGATGTGGATCTGATCCCTGGTTCAGAAAGATCCCCTGGAGAAGGAAATGGCAACCCACCCTAGTGTTCTTGCCTGGAGAATTCCATAGACAGAGGAGCCTGGCGGGCTACAGTCCATGGGGTTGCAAAGAGTTGGACACAATTGAGTGACTCACACACACACACACACACACACACACACACACAAACTAGCATATCAATATTACAACTTTAAGAAGTATTCACTCTTGCTGCTGCTGCTGCTGCTAAGTCGCTTCAGTCGTGTCCGATTCTGTGCGACCCCAGAGACAACAGCCCACCAGGCTCCCCCATCCCTGGGATTCTCTTACACCATCTTAAAAATAATGCCCTCAGAGATGCTGAAACTGACCGATGGAAATTCACCTCTTTATCACCCAACAGGTATTTGTTGGTCTACTGAATTCAACCATCCAGCTCTCTATTCCTCTGCCTGCAAAACTCTGGTTCCTCTCTCTGTTGTCACAAGTGTGCTACACAGCTTCTCTACCCTAGTCTGTGGCAGTTTAAGTCACTCCACAAACATTTAGGAAGTGCCCTCTCCAGACCAGGAACTGTGCGAGGTGCTGGGTGACACATTCGTTCACCCTACAGGCAAGAGGAAGGGAAAAGGCCCCTTTCCAGGCTTATAAAAGCTGAACCCCAGAACTGATTAGTACCTAAAGATCAAGGATTTATTCTTGATTCCTGCAGAGTACTATGTCTTGGACACAGAAAAGGGGTAGCACATTCTGCTGGGATGTGTGAATACAGCCCCTGGTAAGAGTCTGTGAAGGATATTTAATAAATATTTATATAATGCTAAGGCTTTGTGAGGTTGGGCACTTAGGGATAAGAAAGCAAACAACCAAGACACGGGATTAAGAAAACACCTGCTAAACCCAAGAATGACAGCAAATTACACAATGAACCATAAGCTAAACAGGAGACAGAAACTCGGTCGTTATTTTTAAAGTCAGCTGCGTGTCATGGAAGAATCACAGCCCCCACTCCTGAGAGGCTTATAGCCGCCTCCTTGAGAGATAAAGGCACCTGGATCCCCAGCAACGAGAAGCTAATTGGGATGCTATGGAGGTTGGAAAGGTGAGCCCTGCATCGAAGGAAGAAAACAGCAACTCATTTAATCCTCTAAGTTTGCCTGGAAGGGGTAAGCCACGAGCCAATTTCGTTGTTGTTGTTGTAGCTTAGAAAGAAAAGGAGAGTTGGGGTTCTCCCTGGCTAAGGCACAGACTGGGCAAAAACAATTTTAATGGAAAAGGTCAATAAACTTTAAAAAGGAATCACTTAAATGAAAAAAGAAGGGAACAGTTGGAAAGAATTGACTCACAGGGGTCCGACTCCCCTCCATCCGTGTATCACCTCCTGATCATCCACCGGGGGTCACCCCACTTCCAAGAGAGTCATCAACTGCGTGTCCATCTGCCAGTGCAACAAGGGGACGCCACAAAGGTTCCTGACACGGTGCCCACTTTCATGGCGCTCGCTGTGGACTAAATTACATTTCATCATCTTGTTTTTACAGGCTCTCAGACAGCTCTCCCAGGAGCCAATGCTAGAGTTCCGATGGCAGAATCAGGCTGCAGGCAGGCAGGCAGGCAGCTTTATCTGGCCTCAAAATCACAAGCTTTCTGTTACCCTGAACGGTTCCCAACAAGAAGGCAAAAATGACCAAAACACTGAGAGCATCCCAAGGGCGGCAGTCTCCTCCATGTGACACTTCTGGCTCCATTTCCTGCCCTGAAGCACCCTTCACACCCAGGACCTCAAACCTCCACGTTCCCTCAAAACCTACCTCTTGGGCTACATTCTCAAAGCAAGGGTCACTGCCTAGGACACCCAATTCTCTGTGGGAAGTTGGCAGAGGAGAGGATAGAACTATCATTTCCTCTGAGAAGCAAAGAGATTGATCTCTCCTCCATCCTGTGCAACTCTCAAGAGAAAGAAAAGAAAGCAAAATACAACCATTGGCATGGGCCAGCCTATAACTAATTCAACAAGGACAGTGCTGCAAATGTCCTGCTAACCAGATTTCTTTCCCTCTCTCAGCAGCCTGACCAGTGTCAGAAACCTCACCAAGCAGACATGCATTTATTTCGTCTCACGCCCAGGCTCCAAGCAACCGCCTCCAGGACACAAATGCTCCTGTAAAGGACTGCACAGCAAAGGGACAAACAGTGGGCTCTGCATCCAACGCCTGAGACCCATCATCACACTGGACCTTGCTGAAGTCATTTAACTCCAGAGTCTCCATGAAGGGAGGCTACACAAGCTAGCTTGGGGGGGGGGGGGGCATGAAGAGCAGATAACACATGGAAGGACCCTGCAGCACAGCCAGCGGCTCAGCAGAAAGTAGGCAGGTGTTAGTGGATGCTGACTGGCCATCCCAGTTCCAATAAATCAAGCTGAAAGCTGGAGTCCCCAACAGAAGGTTCCAGAGCACTGGCCCCCAGAAAAAGGAACAGAGCTGTGAGACACGGAGTAATGGAGGAGCAGAGTGTACCTCGGAAGTTAGGAACTGCTAACCTAGACGAACTGAATTTGCTAACTTTGCCGAGAGCAGCGGTTTTCAATGTATGGCCAGACCAGCAGCATCAGCATCATCTGGGAACTCGTAGAGACTCCTCAGGCCCAGCCCCAGACTCCTCAGGCCCAGCCCCAGAAATCTGGGCTTTCCTAAGCCTTCCAGGGGATTCTGAGGCTGGCTTATATTTGAGAACCATTAGCCAGGAAAGCCAAGTGCACAGAACATGCAGTTCTATGGTTCTGTAGTTCTAGAAGGAAAATTAATACAGGACATAGCACAGTCCAACATTTCTACTGTTGAAAAGCACAGCCAGAGGATTAGACTTTCCAAGTGTAGCACAAAGGGCGCAGTCGGCCACGTGTGTCTAGGGGCTGAACATCGGAACCTGTTACAGGAGGCAATGCTCTCAGAGCCAGGTCACGTGCTCAGTGACCACAGTGAAACAGAGCAGGACCCTATGGTCCTTGCCCCACCCCCACCCCCACCCCCCTCCAATGTTCTCAGCCTGCGTTTTGTCTGTGGAAAACTTTAGTCAAAGAATAAGTATAGTCAGAGAAGTGAGAAATGTGGAAACAAAGGAAAACAGTCAAAGGGGACAAATAGTAATGATGCAGTCATTAGCACAATCAAGGACCTTTAGCTCTTTCTCTCTCGCTTGGGCTATAGGCAATATTCTGAGCCAGATCCCATGAGCTGTCTATAGGTACTGAAACCTCCACCAGGACGAAGACATTAACTACATAATGACCAGACTGTACCCAGGACATGAGCTGCCACAATTCCATGAATTAGCCCCACCGAAATGGGAAATATCAGACCCTAGAACTGAAGATTAACTGTACCTAAAACAATCAAGATGATGCTGGTCAGACCACCGATGACCAGTTTGAAGATGACAGAAGGTTCCAGAACACAGGCCCCCAGAAAAAGGAACGGAGTTGAGATGACACAGGGTATCTGAGGGGCAGAGCGTACCTGGGAAGGGAGGAACTGACTGTGCTGTTTCTGCATGCAGCCCCCTCCTTCTGTCTAAAAAAGCTCTTGCCCCACTGGCTGCCACTCAGGAGGAGTCAGCCTTCGAACAGATGTCCACCCTCCCCTCCACAGTCACCAGCATCTGAAATAAAGCAAACTTTCCCTTCCACCAATCTGTCCTGTTTATTGGCGTTTGGGTGACAAACAGCCGAATCCCACACCTTTCGGTAACAACGGCACAGCAGAGATGACAGTTAAAGCAAAAAGCCCTACAGAGGTCATCCTACCTGGAAAATATCAGCAGTTGGATCAGCAATCATCTAGCTTTCTGTATTTCCCCCACCTGCCTTAGCACAGATTTTTTAACTTTGCCAAATCAATCGAGTGGCACTCCTACAGCTGAGAGGGCGCTGCAGGCAAAGAGGGCGTCACACGGCCGGCTGCAGGCACTCCCATCCACAAGCCCGCACGGAGGCCGTTCTGCATGACCCAGGGTCTCGGCTGATTTTAGGGTCTCAAAGTAGATAATCAGTTACTGGTTTTCAATTTTCTAAAACCTACAGTTACCATCACAGACAAAAATTAAGGCACAAAAACAAAATCACTCGTTTCAAGGCAATTTTCTCTCCAAGCAAATCTATGCCTGAATTTAACTGCACATAATTTGCCAGCTTAGAAAAATAGTTTTCAATTTAAAATATATATATATATATATTAGAAGTGCACAGACATTCCTCTAGACCTTTCTTTGCAACCTGAGAATCTTTGCTGTTGTTTTTAGTAGCTCAGTCATGTCCAACTCTTTTTCAACCCCATAGACTGTAGCCCGCCAGGCTCCTCTGTCTATGGGATTTCCTAGGCAAGAATACTGGAGTGGGTTGCCATCTCCTACCCCAGGAGATCTTCCTGACCTAGGGATCGAACCCATATCTCCTGCACTGGCAGGCAGATTCTTTACCCATGGGCTACCCCCTGGGAAGCCCCTGAAAATCTAATTATTCCAAAATAATATAATTAGGTTTTCCCACTGGTTATTTTGCTGTACAACACACACACAGGCCACACACCCCAAGAGATTGGTCTGTTCAAGACTCTGGCAAGTAAGCCTCAAAGGCAAGAGATCACAGAATAAAAGTTTTAGTTTGATTTCAGAATTAAAGCCACTTGCTCAGGCCTGTGTACAACAGTTGAATCGCCAGTGTGGGCCCCACAGAAACAAACCAGTGAGTAGATCCTTGCCATCACCATCAGGCACGCACTCCAGATGCTCTCTGGAGCCAGCACCCTCAAAACACAGCAGTAAGTCAGAAAGAGAAAAACATCATATATTAACACATACAGGTAGAAAAATGGTACATATGAACTGATCTGCACAGGAGAAATACAGACATAGATGTAGAGAATAAATGTACGGATACCAAGGTGGAAAGGTGGGGGGGGCGGTGAATTGGGAGATTGGGACTGGCCTATATACACTACTGATGCTAAGGATAAAATAGGTAACTAATGAGAATCCACTGAGAGCACAGGAAACTCTCCTCAGCGCTCTGTGATGACCTAAACAGGAAAGAACTCCAATGAAGAACTCATATATGTGTCCATATCGCTGACTCACTTTCCTGTACAGCTTAAAAAAAAAGAGAGAGAGAGAGAGAGAAGAAATCACAGACAACAAGAGATAATACTGCAAAAGTCCTAAGACCTGCTTCACAGATTTTCCTGGCCATGCCTATCACCTGAGGTGTTGCAGGGAGACGGCTCACCAGGAGGAGGGCTTCTGCCCCCATACACAGCCCTGGTGTCCCCAGGTCCTCCCCTCACCACCCTGCTACCGGGGAAGGATGCAGCTTCTCAGGGAAAGTGACCTACCGGGAGAGCTACTGCAGGCAGCGCGGCGTGGGGCGGGGTGGGCAGGGGCCGGCTTCCCCGGCTCCCTCTGGGGGTGAGCTTCTGCAGGCTCTGCTACGCTCCAGGGCCTCAGCCACGAGGGAAGGGTCAGCTCGAGGCTCTGAGACAAGTCAGCCTCCATCCACGAATGCCTCACAGTCCAGCCTCTGGGAGGGAATAACTGACGTTCTGACCTCTTTTGCCCTAGTCACTGTTTCTCTTCTTGGTGTGCTCAGAACCTGGGTGGCTATGAGGACCAGGCTCCCTGGGCCTCTTGGGATACCTGCCCCAGGTGTGTCTAATGGTGCAGATGGCCGCCCCGCTCACGCCCCGACTTGCCAGCTCCATGAGGCCACATCAGAGCCCGGTGCTTCCACAAGGAGCCCAGGAGACCCTTGTTATCTGGACACTTAGGGAAACACTGTCTGAAAGAATGTTCTAGCATTGTGTTCCCTGTGACGCCAAACTGGAGTCTATGGGGGCGGATTTCTGCAGAGGTTTGCAGCACTTTCTAGAAGTTTTGCTCTAATCACACCCATGGGAGAAAATTACAGAGAAATTACAGAGACCATGAGCTCAGGACTGGAACATTTTATCTGAAGGTTAAGCAGCCCGGCAAAGGAGTAGAGGCTTTCCAAGGATGACTCCCAAAGAATAAAGCAAGATTAGGGAAAGCACAGGGGCTTCTCCGGGGGTTCAGAAGGTCCAGTGGCTAAGACTCCACCCACCCAATGCAGCGGGCCTGGGTTTGATCCCTGGTCAGGGAATTAGATCCCACATGCCCCAATGCAGATCAAAGATCTCATGGGCCACAACCAAGACCGGGTGCAGCCAAATAAATAAATACATTTTTTAAAGGTAAAAGAGCAAGTTACCGCCTCTGCTTAACACCCTGCATCTGCCTAACACCCTGATCACTGCTAGCAAGAAGGCAAGTCCTTCTAACAGCCCTCGAATTCTTGCTGCCTCTGCCCCAGCCCCTCTGTCTTCCTCCCGCCGTCCTACCCTGCTGGAACTCTCCAGGCACGCTCTGTCTCCGGTCTTCACACAGGCTGTTCCTTCCACCTGGAGGCTCCTGCACTGATCCCCTCCCCACTTCAAGACTGCTCAGACGGCGTCATCCAAAGAAGACCCACCCCAACGACTGCCTTTAAAACCATCCCTGGTCCCTTCTTCAACCCCTTCATCCTGCTCTACGTCTCTTTTTTTTCCCCAGAGGACCTTCTAACATACCATGCAATTCACTCCCTAGGTTGATTTTTTATTATGTCTCCCCGACCACAGGGCTTCCCCGGTGGCTCAGTGGTAAAGCATCTGCCTGCCAATACAGGAGACATGAGTTCGACCCCTGGGTCGGGAAGATCCCCTGGAGAAGGAAATGGCAACCCACTCCAGTGTTCTTGCCTGGAAGATCCCATGGACAGAGGAACCTGGTGGGCTACAGCTCATGGGGTCGCAAAGAGTCAGACATGACTTAGCGACTGAGCAAGCACGCATGCCCTCACCACAACCTGAGCTCTGTGAAGGCAGAGGATCTGTTCAACACAAACACTAGAAATGTGCCTGGAACACAGTGCCCAAGGCAGCTGGGCTGGCTCGGCCTCCTGCTCCTCACCCAACTGTGTTTGCCAGAACAGAGACTCTTCAGTTGGGAGGAGGGCTGATGCGCAGGCAGAGGGCAGCCACCATTACTTGAGATCTTATTTGCAAGGTTCCGGAAGGAGCTTCTGCATCAAAATGCCCTCCCACCCCCACCTCAAAAGTCAGCCAGCATGCCTGAATTTGCCAGCATCATCCCCAAACCTCAGGAGAGGGCCTGCAGGGAGGAGAGAGCATGGTGAGACCTTCACATCATTAGCACCTGCGCGTGAAGCAGTATGTTCGAATATCCATCATCTGAAAGGGGTTCCCTGGTAGCTCAGATGTTGAATCTGCCTGCAATATGGGAGACCCAGGTTCGATTCCTGGGTCAGGAAGGTCCCCTGGGGAAGGGACCAGCTACCCAACCCAGTATTCTTGCCTGGAGAATTCCATGGACAGAGGAGCCTGGTGGGCTAGAGTCCATGGGGTTGCAAAGACTTGGACACGACTGAGCAGCTAACACTTTCACTTTCAAAAGTAAACCTAGAGAGGGCCTGTCATGCCCAAGCACTGTGCTTAGAAACTCAGAACTCAGTTAAGGGGCGACTCCATCCCTACCAACAAGGATGCTGGGCTCTCGGCAGAGACAGAAGCGTGTACAGAGACAGCCGTGTGCTCAAAGCTGCAGGGAAGAGGTGCACAGCCTTCCCTGGAAAGGCGGACTGGAGAGAGGAGAGCTCCTTTCTAGTCCATGTGAGACACGCTGAGGGGCCAAGCTGGTGGTCCAGTGGTTAAGAATCAGAGAGGAGAGACGGCCTGGCAAAGAAAGGAGGAAGAGGGAACAGCACTTTCAAAGTCACAAAACTGTAAAAGGCACAGCACGTGTAAACAATGGCGCTGCTAAACTCCCTGGGCTGGAGAATTACAGGCAAGGGGCAGTGAAGAGGTGGAGGGCAGGGAAGATGCTTTGTCTTGTGGGAGGGGGTAGGCGGCAGGAGTGAGGATAGCACAGATTTCCAGGAAAATGGCCCTTAAGGTAACCAGTGCCCAAGGGAAGAGGCCTTGCTGCCAGGGGCTGTGATGAAAAGGCTCTGGGAAGTGAGAAAAGGCACAGGTGGCTGAAAGAAGGAAAGGGTCTGGAGTGTGGGGCAGAGTTCCCGGAGAGCAGGGACAGCTGGTGGCCTCAGAAGCAGCCACCGATCACTGAGAGTGATGCAAGAGAGACTCAGCCAGACTCCCCCAGGTCCGAGCCAGAAGCAGGCACCTCCCAGTGATGACAGATACTGGCTGGTCCCTCCAGGTACTACTATAACAAAAAGGAGGGTGGGAGATGGACTGGAGAGAGGAGAGTCCCTTCCTAGTCCAGGTGAAACACACAGAGGGGCCGACATGGTGGTTCAGTGGTTAAGAATCTGCCTCGCAAGGCAGGGGTTGCAGGTTCAATCCCTGGTCGGGAACTAAGATCCCACACGCCACAGAGCAACTAAGACCCAACGCAGCCAAATAAATAAATAGTTTTTTGAGTGCAGTTATGGCCACGGGAGATTAAAAAAACCTTCAGGAACCACAGCCCAGGATGATGGAAGCAAGAAACACCTAGATGACCACAGAGAGACAACCAGACCAAAGGGAGCCAGTCAGAGTTCATGGTTACAAACAACAGAAAACCACTGGGTTGGAATGCTGATGGGCGCTCCCAGAATTTTAATGGGAGAAGTGGAGAATCAGACTTGAAAAGTGGGCAGGAACCAAAGGAAGCTATCGGCCAGAACACGGCTCATGGCCAAGGCCCACACAGCAGCAGTTAGGAGAGCCTGGTACCGACACCTGAGTTAGCTCTGATCTGCGGCTCCTGCCCCCGTCAGAGTCTAATCAGGTGTGGTCAAATGGGTCCCGTGTCATGGGCAGTGATATTAACCTACTTTCCCATGTGTGCAGGAAGCGTAAATCTCCTGAATGTACCTGCATTAGGGAGCAGCATTACTATTAACAATAGACAAGATATAGAAACAGTGTAAATGTCCATCAGAATGGATTTTAAAAAATGTGATATACACACACACAGTGGAATACTACTTGCTGCTGCTAAGTCGCTTCAGTCGTGTCCGACTCTGTGCGACCCCAGAGACGGCAGCCTACCAGGCTCCCCCGTCCCTGGGATGCTCCAGGCAAAACACTGGAGTGGGTTGCCATTGCCTTCTCCAATACTACTCAGCCATAAAAAATGAAATACTGTTATTTGCAGCAATATGGATGGACTTAGAGATTATCATCTTAAGTGAAATAAGTCAGAGAAAGACAAATATCATATATCACTTACATGTGCAATCTAAAACAGGGCACAAATGAATCTATCTATGAAACAGAAACCGAGAACGGATCTGTGCTTGCCAGCGGCCAGAGGAGCAGGGAGAGGGATGGATTGGGGACTGGGGTTAGCAGATGCAAACTATTATACAGAAAATGGATAAACAACAAGGCCCCACTGTATAGCATAGGGAACTGTATTCAATATCCTGTGATAAACCATAATGGAAAAGAATATGAAAAAGAATGTATATGTATAACTGAATCACTTTGCTGTTCAGCAGAAATTAACATTGTAAATCAACTGTACTTCAGAAAAAATAAATCCAATCAGAAAGAAGAGGGTTAACCATATGTGTGCATATGTGCAGGGTGAGAGGCAGGGGACAGAAACCTCTTCTGACCTTCCCGGGTGCTTCTGCAGGCTAAGCAGTACCTACCACTCTCCCCTAAATAGAGCCTCCGCTCAGGCTGAGTGATCTGGTCCCTCTGCCAACCCTTGTTCCTTCCGGACATTCTCCCCACCTGCCTGTCCTGCCCCCTACCTGCCTCCCTTCTCCCCCTGCTGTCCATCTTTACAGGCTCATCTCAGGCCCAGAGCTCCTCCAGCCCAGAGCTCCTTGACCTCATCTCAGGCCCAGAGCTCCAGCCCGCCCCGCCAGCCCAGAGCTCCTTGACCTCAAAATTCCTACAACACTCACAGTCAGGAGAGATTCGTCTGATATCACCTTATTTCAGTAACTCACCTCTGATGAATACACAGACTTTAAACAAGATTGAAATCATAAACGTAGAAACAGTCTTCCTTGTCTTTCTTCACCTTAGCTTAGAAGACATCTCCATAAATGTTAAGTGACTGATAAACCAAAACAGTTGAAAACAGGAAAAAAAAAAAGAAAGAAACAGATGAAAAGTGCATATTGTGTTAATTCTTTAAGAGCTTCCTTGGTAGTGGGGCAATAATTACTCAATTAACAATGAGGCACCTGCTGTTTTTGTTTTTCTACAAATAAAGGTTTGCAATATTTACAAAACCTGTCTGGAGATCCATTTAGCACTTACTTGATACTGCCTTATACTATTAATTACCCTCTTCTGCACACATTGATTTTAAATAAGATTGAAAACATTATACAAGTAAGAATTCTCACTCTCTATGTGTGTGGTGGGAATGGGGGTTGCTCTGACCTCTTGAGCTCAGTGTTATTTGCCTGACTGTGGGGGTTAGCAGATGCAAACAATTATATAAAGGATAGATAAACATAAAGTCCTTACTGTATAGCACAAGGAACTATATCCAATATCCTGTGATCAACCATAATAGGAAAGAATGTCTCTATGTATAACTGAATCACTTTGTACAGCAGAAACTAACATAGCATTGTAAATCAACTGTACTTCAATAAAATAAACTTCAAAAAGTAAAAATTATTTGACTGATTACCTAAAAGGATAAAAAATACATTACAGATAAATTTGTTTTCTGTATAATCACTGATCTAAAGAGATAGTTTCCCTTACTAATAGTAAGACCACATATTATTGTACCTGTACCAAAAAAAAAAAAAAAAAGGCTGGGGGCCTCCCTGGTGGCTCAGTGGTAAAGAATCCACCTGCCAACGCAAGAGACACGGGTTCGATCCCTGATCGGGAAAGAAACTATACGCCACAGAACAGCTAAACCTGTGCACCACCACACTGCTCTAGAGCCCGGAAGCCACAGCTGGGCCCACCTGCCCTGGAGCCCAGGCTCTGCAACAAGAGAACCCAGCACAACTAGACAGCAGTCCTCACTCTTCACAACTAGCAAAAAGCTCGAGCAGCAGTGAAGACCCCGCACAGCCAAAAATAAATAAATAAACACCTGGCTGGAATCTAGTCGGTAATTTCCCTGGAGGCATTAAAAGGATGGTCTATGAAAATAAAAACGGCCAGAGCCAAGCATCAAAACTGCTGATTCATGGAACCTGGGACTCAGAAGTCACATCAGCTCTGCCCATCAGCTAAAAGGGAGAGCTGCCCCTCAGCTGGACCACTGGGTCCTTAGGAGATATCTCAATCTTAGCAGCACTAAAAGGAAAGCTTCTTGGACCCCACAAGGGAGCACCATCACACCACACCCCGAGAGACCCCCAACATCAGCTTAGGAAGCGAGATGGCCAACCATCTGAACAATCACTTCTGGACAGACCCAGCAGGGCAGATGGAATCAGCCTGGGCTAAGCAGGAAGTTCTCAGGGCTGGAGAGAAAGGATGCAAGGGGGCACTGACAGAGCCACAGGAGAAATGATCTCTGTTTTCAGGGCCAGGATAACCTCAGAGGGACCTCGAGGAACCCATACAGAAGGAAAAAAAAAGAATCAGTGGCTAAATTGAAAATCCCATGAATTGCAGGCACACATAAGCCTCTCTGGACCTGGCTTCTGCTCACTCAGCAACTGCCCATTTCAACTCTGAATCAAAACTCCTCAGACGCCCAGACACAGTAGGAGATACTCAAGGAGTAATGTTAAGGATGAAAGAAAGAAATTCAGGCTCTTTCACTTGATCTATTTCCTTATCTGCTTTTCCACCTTCTTTTTTCTACTTTCAAACCATCTTTCCAGGCTTCCCAGGCGGCACTGGGGATAAAGAAATCACCGGCCAATGCAGGAGACATAAGAGACAAGGGTTCGATCCCTGGGTCAGGAAGATCCCCTGGAAAAGGGCATGGCAACCCACTGCAGTATTCTTGCCTAGAGGATCCCATGGACAGAGGAGCGTGGCAGGCGTCCATGGGGTCGCAAAGAACCTGACAGCACACACGCACACCATCTTCTCACCCCTTAGTGTTTCGTAAGTGTTCCTTCAAAAGCTCTAACTAGTCCCAACAGGGACCCAAGAAGAATGGAAACAAACCTATTTTAATGTAAGAGGTGAGTGAGGGCAGGCAGAAGAGTGCAAGAAGGAAGGTACGAAGGTGGCAGTGCCTATCACTCCAGAACCAAGGCTGAGAGCGGGCAGAACTGGGGCAGGTGTCTCCCAGGGCTAAGCATGGCTCTGAGGCCAGGGAGCTTGGGTTCACATCCCAGTTCTGCCTTTTTTTTTTTGCCTTCCCCGCACGGCATGTTCCCTGACCAAGGGCTGAACCCTCACCCCTTTAACTGGAAGAGCAGAGTCTTAGTCACCAGACTACGAGGGAAGTCCCCCTAGTTCTGCTTCTTATGGGCTGATTCGCCTGGGGAAGTTTCAAAATTCCTCTCTGCCTCAGTTTCCATATTTGTAAAATGGAAAAAGTAAGAGTGCTTCCTTTATATTTGGGGGAACGTTGGTAAGTATTTAGAATAGGGACTGGCACTGAATATCCACCACTTCCTTCCTTGCGTCTTCCTCCCAAATAAATACCAAAATGTTTTTCAAAAGAAGGTTCCACTGATCCACCCTGGGGCATGTGGTACTAAACAATTTCCTAGTACAGAGTAGGATTTTTAGTTTATGTGTGTGTGCTCAGCTGTGTCCAACTCTTTGTGACTCCATGGACTGCAGCCCACTAGGCTCCTCTGTCCAGGAGATTTTCCGGGCAAGAATACTGGAGTGGGTTGCCACTTCCTTCTTTAGGGGATCTTCCCAACTCAGGGACTGAACCCGGGTCTCTTCCATTGCAGGCAAATTCTTTACCTACTGAGCCACCAGGGAAGCCCAATAATTCATCCTTATAAATCTGCACCCTGTCCTTGGATTCACCTTGAAACCACTGAGGCTGGCCGGCTGTCTGTGGACCTGAAGCACAAAGAAAACAACCATTCTGCTGACCAGAGTGCCTGAGTAAACCTAAATAGTAAATTTATTGATATTGTATTTTCTGGTTTTCTATTATACTTACACTCATATTTTCTGCGGTTTTTTCCTTAATGGTCACATTATTTCCTCAGTGAAAGATGACTGTTAAGGACCATTCATCTGGGACTTTCCTGGTGGTCCAGTGGTGAAGACGCTGTACCCTCAATGCAGAGGGTCCAGATTCAATCCTGGCCAGGGAACCAGATCCCACATGCTGCAACTGACAGTTTGAGTGCTACATCTAAAGATCTCGCATGCAAATCGAACCACAGCCTCACTCATGATCAGAGAAATGCAAATCAAAACCACAACGAGGTACCATCTCACGCCAGTCAGAATGGCTGCGATCCAAAAGTCCACAAGCAACAAATGCTGGAGAGGGCGTGGAGAAAAGGGAACCCTCTTACACTGTTGGTGGGAATGCAAACTAGTACAGCCACTATGGAGAATAGTGTGGCGATTCCTTAAAAAACTGGAAATAGAACTGCCTTATGACCCAGCAATCCCACTACTGGGCATACACACCAAGGAAACCAGAATTGATAGAGACACGTGTACCCCAATGTTCATCGCAGCACTGTTTATAATAGCCAGGACATGGAAACAACCTAGATGTCCATCAGCAGATGAATGGATAAGAAAGCTGTGGTACATATACACAATGGAGTATTACTCAGCCATTAAAAAGAATACATTTGAATCAGTTCTAATGAGGGGGATGAAACTGGAACCTAGTATACAGAGTGAAGTAAGCCAGAAAGAAAAACACTAATACAGTATACTAATGCATATATGTGGAATTTAGAAAGATGGTAACGATAACCCTGTATGCGAGACAGCAAAAGAGACACAGATGTATAGAACAGTCTTTTGGACTCTGTGGGAGAGGGAGAGGGTGGGATGATTTGGGAGAATGGCACTGAAACATGTATAATATCATGTAAGAAACAAATCACCAGTCCAGGTTCGATGTGTGATACAGGATGCTTGGGGCTGGTGCACTGGGATGACCCAGAGGGATGGAACAGGGAGGAAGGTGGGAGGGGGGGTTCAGGATGGGGAACACGTGTACACCCATGGTGAATTCATGTTGATGTATGGCAAAACCAATACAATATTGTAAAGTAATTAGCCTCCAATTAAAATAAATAAATTTATATTAAAAAATATATAATTGTATTCTGCCAATGGTTGCACACCTATGTGACTACACTAAAAACCACTGAGCTATAAACTTTAAATGGGTAAATTTTATGGTACTGATATACAAAGTATATCTCAATAAAGCTATAAAAAAGAAAAAAATAATAAAAGAGATTGTCTTTTCAAATAAATAAATAAATAAATAAAGATCTTGCATGCCACAGTTAAGACCTGGTACAGCAAAGTAAATTTTAAACTTATTTTTAAATGTTTTTAAACTCTGAAAATCCATTAGTTTATTGGGGGAGTGGCGGCTATGTGACTCAGGGTACGAGCAGGTGAGGAACTCAGGATTCCTTTGGCATCGTATGTATGGGGTACGCTGACCTTTGGTATTGAATGTTACAGGGCACATTGACCTTTGGCATCAAATGTAACAAGGCACACTGATTTTGGCATCATATGTAACAGAGCACACTGACCTTTGGCATCATATATAACAGGGCATACTGACCTATGCCCTCAGATGTTATGCCCTCAGATGTAACGGGGCACTGTGATATTCAGGAGCAGAGATGGCCAAGACGTGTCTTGGGAAGACACTCCCTTGGGTCCTGCATGAATATTTAGCAGGGTCTGCTGCTCGAAGCCTCACGAACTTCTTTCAGTCAAGACTGAGTCACACACTGGCCCTTCTGTGTTCAAGAATCGGATAGCACGAGTGCATTTCTCTTCCAAACTGTCTACATTTTGAAGGTCTTAAATCCCCCTTTTATACCTGAAGAGCTGACTGCTTCCCACTGTGTGGGAAATGAGCTGGAAGTAAAAGAAATCATCAGAATCAATCTTGATTTTTATATTCAAGTACAATTTTAATGTGTACATTTGAAGACAGAAAACAATAAAGCAAAGTGCGCTGGAAATTCAGATCATGATCCAAGGCATTTCTCTGACACACAAATGTGCATCAATCAAAAGCACTGCAGATGGATCACAGGAAGGAAGTCCAGCTTCTCAAAAGACAAGTCAGACTAGCTTTGACATAAAAAGACTTTGCCAACAGAGCTGTAGGCAGAGACAGGAATACTCAACACCAGAGAAAGCAGAGCGCATGCCAATGGTTGGAATATGAGGAACTTGAAGCTCAGTGTCTGCAAAGATGACCAACCAACCAGATCTTGTGACAGACCCCATCAGCCTGTCAGGGATATGCCAAGAGATCAAGCCCTGAGCTTTGGAGTGGAAGCACTGACTCCAAGACCCTAGACTACAGATAGCTAACCCTGAAAGAAAGTGAAAGAAAGCTGCTCAGTCGTGTCCAACTCTTTGTGACCCCATGGACTGTAGGCTACCAGGATCTTCTATCCCTGGGATTCTCCAGGCAGGAACAGTGGAGTAAGTTGCCATTTCCTTCTCCATAACTAACCCTGCTGCTGCTTCTGCTGCTGCTAAGTTACTTCCGTTGTGTCCAACTCTGTGTGACCCCACAGATGGCAGCCCACCAGGCTCCCCCGTCCGTGGGATTCTCCAGGCAAGAACACTGGAGTGGGATGCCATTTCCTTCTCCAATGCATGAAAGTGAAAAGTGAAAGTGAAGTCGCTCAGTCGTTTCCGACTCTTAGCGACCCCACGGTCTGCAGCCTACCAGGCTCCTCCATCCATGGGATTTTCCAGGCAAGAGTACTGGAGTGGGGTGCCATTGCCTTCTCTGATAACTAACCCTAGGGAGTATCAAATAGTGAGAACTCACACAAAGAAAACCACTTGAATACAAGACCCAACATTACCCAACCACCAGTAACATGCTGTGCAGGACACCCCATCTAAATAACAAACAAAAGAAAAATACAAACCCAATTATCAGCAGACAGGATTACTACCTCACTCAGACTTCATGAGAAGAAAAACAAGAAACAAACAAACAAAAGAAAAACCAAAAAAAAAAGCACAAATCTCACTCCACATGAAGCTTACACAAACCACTAGACCAGGAGGGCAGAAACCAAACTAAACCACTAAACTTAGGAGGGCAGAAACCAAAAGAAAGAAAGAATTAACTTGAAGCCTGGCAAAAGGAGACACATTAGTTAAAAAAAATAATGAAAAGGCAGAGAAATACTACACAAGTGAAGGAACAAACTAGAAACACAGAAGTCCAAATAAATGAAGAGAAAATAGGCAAACTACCTGAAAAACAATTCAGAATAATCATACTAAAGATGACTAAAAAGCTTGAAAACAAAATGAAGAAAATGCAAGAATCAAAGACCTAGAAGAATTAAAGAACAAACATACAAACAACACAGTTACTGAAATTAAAAATACTCTAGAAGGAATCAATAGCAGAATATCTGAAGAAGAACAAATCGGTGAGCAGGAAGATTAAATGGTGGAAGTAACTTCTTAAGAGCAGAATAAAGTAAAAAGAATGAAAACAACTGACGATAGTCTCAGAGACCTCTGGGACAATAGCAAACACACCAACATTTGAATTATAGGGGTCCCAGGGAAATAGATGGGGAAACAGTGGAAACGGTGTCAGACTTTATTTTGAGGGGGCTCCAAAATCACTGCAGATGGTGACTGCAGCCATGAAATTAAAAGACACTTACTCCTTGGAAGAAAAGTTATGACCAACCTAGATAGCATATTCAAAAGCAGAGACATGACTTTGCCAACTAAGGTCCATCTAGTCAAGGCTATGGTTTTTCCTGTGGTTATGTATGGATGTGAGAGTTGGACTGTGAAGAAGGCTGAGTGCCGAAGAATTGATGCTTTTGAATTGCGGTGTCGGAGAAGACTGTTGAGAGTCTCTTGGACTGCAAGGAGATCCAACCAGTCCATTCTGAAGATCAGCCCTGGGATTTCTTTGGAAGGAATGATGCTAAAGCTGAAACTCCAATACTTTGGCCACCTCATGCGAAGAGCTGACTCATTGGAAAAGACTGATGCTGGGAGGGACTGGGGGCAGGAGGAGAAGGGGACAACAGAGGATGAGATGGCTGGATGGCATCACTGACTCGATGGACATGAATCTGAGTGAACTCCGGGAGTTGGTGATGGACAGGGAGGCCTGGCGTGCTGCGATTCATGGGGTCACAAAGAGTCGGACACGACTGAGCGACTGAACTGAACTGACAGAAGAAGAAGAGAAAAAGAAAGAGTATGAGAAAATTTTTGAAGAGATTATAGTTGAAAATTTCACCAACATGGAAAAGGAAACAGTCAATCAAGTTCAAGAGGCACAAGAGTCACATACAGGATAAACCCAAGAAGAAACACACCAAAACACATAATAATCAAACTAACAAAGACTAAACACAAAGAAAGAATATTAAACGCAGCAAGGGAGAAGCAACAAGTACCATGCAAGGGTTCAACAGCTGATCTTTCAGCAGAAACTCTGCAGGCCAGAGGGGACTGGCAGGATATATTTAAAATACTGAAAGGGAAAAATCTACAACCAAGATTATAGAATCCAGCAAGGAACTCATTCAAAATTGATGGAGAAATAAAAAGCTTTTCAGACAAGCAAAAGTTAACAGAATTCAGTAACACTAAACCAGCTTTACAATAAATATTAATGGGATTTATATAGTCAAGAAATACAAGAGAAGAAAAAAGATCTACCAAATCAACCCCAAACAATTAAGAAAATGATGAATGGATAAGAAAGCTGTGGTACATATACACAATGGAGTATTACTCAGCCGTTAAAAAGAATTCATTTGAATCAGTTCTGATGAGATGGATGAAACTGGAGCCGATTATACAGAGTCAAGTAAGCCAGAAAGAAAAACACCAATACAGTATACTAACACATATATATGGAATTTAGAAAGATGGCAATGACGACCCTGTATGCAAGACAGGAAAAAAGACACAGATGTGTATAACGGACTTTTGGACTCAGAGGGAGAGGGAGAGGGTGGGATGATTTGGGAGAATGGCATTCTAACATGTATACTATCATGTAAGAATTGAATCGCCAGTCTATGTCTGACGCAGGGTGCAGCATGCTTGGGGCTGGTGCATGGGGATGACCCAGAGAGATGTTATGGGGAGGGAGGTGGGAGGGGTGTTCATGTTTGGGAACGCATGTAAGAATTAAAGATTTTAAAATTAAAAAAATAAAAAAAGAAACTGGTAATAGGAACATATACATATCAATAATTACTTTAAATGTAAATGGATTAAATGCTCCTACCAAAAGACACAGGCTGGCTGAATGGATACAAAAACCAGACCCATATGCTGTCTATCAGAATCTCACTTCAGACCTAAAGATACATATAGACTGAAAGTGAGAGGATGGAAAAATATATTCCATGCAAATGGGAAACAAAGGAAAGCTGGAGTAGCAATCCTCATATCAGACAAAATAGACCTTAAAATACAGAAGATTACAAGAGATAAGGAAGGACACTACATAATGGTCAAGGGATCAATCCAAGAGAAAGACTTAGCAATTGTAAATATCTATGCACCCAACATAGAAGCACCTCAATACATAAGACAAACACTAACAGACATAAAAGGAGAAACTGACAGTAACACAATAACAGTAGGAGACTTTACACCCCACTCACACCAATGGACAGATCATCAAAACAAAATTAATAAGGAAACACAAGTCTTAAATGATACATTAGATGAGATGGCTCTCACCGATATCTTCAGGACATTCCATCCAAATGCAGAAGCATACACCTTCTTCTCAAGTGCACACAGAACATTCTCCAGGATAGACCACATCTTGGGTCACAAATCAAACCTCAGTAAATTTAAGAAAACTGAAATACTATCAAGCCTCTTCTCCAACCACAATGCTATGAGACTAGATATTAATTACAAAAAAAAACTGTAAGAAACACAAACACGTGGAGATTAAACAACATGCTTCTAAATAACCAACAGGTTACTGAAGAAATCAAAAGGGAAATCAAAAAGTTTCTAGAAACAAATGACAATGAAATCACAACAACTCAAAACGTATGGGATGCAGCCAAAGCAGTTTTAAGAGGGAAGTTTACAGCAATACAATCCTACCTCAAGAAACAAGAAAAACATCGAACAGACAACCTAACTTTACACCTAAAACAACTGGAAAAAGAAGAACAAAAAACCCCCAAAATTCGTAGAAGGAAAGAAATCATAAAGATCTGAGCAGAAATAAATGAAAAAGAAATGGAAGAATTGGTTCTTTGAGAAGATAAATAAAATTGACAGGCAATTTCGACAAAATTTAGCCAGACTCAAGAGAAAAAGGAGAGAAGAATCAAATCAACAAAATTGGAAATGAAAAAGGAGAGGTTACAACAGACAGTGCAGAAATACAAAAGATGATAAGAGACTGTTATGAACAACTACATGGCAATACAGTGGATAACCTGGAAGAAATGGACAGATTCTTAGATAAGGTCAATCTTCCAAGACTGAACTAAGAAGAGACAGAAATTATGAACAACCCAATTATAAAAACTGAAATTGAAGCTGTGATCAAACATCTCCCAAAAAACAAAAGCTCAGGACTAGATGGCTTCACAAGATAATTCCATCAAACATTTAGAGAAGAGCTAATATCTATCCTTCTAGAACTCTTTCATAAAATTGCAGAGGAAGGAACACTTCCAAACTCATTCTACGAGGCCACCGTCATGCTAACACCAAAACCAGACAAAGACAACACAAAAAAAGAAAACTGCAGGCCAATATCACTGATGAACATAGATGCAAAAATCCTCAACAAAATTTTAGCAAACAGAATTCAGCAATACATCAAAAAGCTCATACACCATGATCAAGGTGGGTTTATTCCAGGAATGCAAGGATTCTTCAATATATGCAAAGCAATCAATGTGAAATACCATATTAATAACTTGAAAGATAAAAATCATATGATCATTTCAATGGATGCAGAAAAAAGCCTTTGACAAAATTCAGCCCCCTTTTATGATTAAATCTCTTCAAAAACTGTGTATGGAAGGAACCTCCCTCAAAATAGTAAAGGCAATATATGATAAGCCTACAGCAAACATTATTCTCAGTGGTGAAAAACTGAAAGCATTCCCCCTAACATCAGGAACAAGACAAGGGTGTCCACTTTCACCACTAGTATTCAACATAGTTCTGGAAGTCCTAGCTACAGCAATCATAGAAGAAAAAGAAACAAAATGAATCCAGATCAGAAAAGTAAAACTCCCACTGTCTGTAGATGACATGATACTGTACATAGAAAACCCTAAAGGTAATATCAGAAAATTACTAGAGCTAATCAGTGAATTTAGCAAAGTCACAGGATACAAAATTAATACACAGAAATCACTTGCATTTCTATATGCTAACAATGAAAAATCAGAAAGAGAAACTAAGGAATCAGTCCCATTCACCGTTGCAACAAAAAGAATTAAATATCTAGGAATAAACTTACCTAAGGAAACAGAAGAACTGTACACAGAGAATTATAAGACCCTGGTGAAAGAAATCAATGACATAAACAGATGGAGAGACAGTCCATGTTCCTGGGTAGGGAGAATCAATATTCTGAAAATGACTATACTACCAAATGCACTATACAGATTCAATGGGATCTCTACCAAATTACCAATGGCATTTTTCACAGAACTAGAACAAAAATTTCACAATTCATATGGAAACACAGAAGACCCCAAATAGCCAAAGCAGTGTTGAGAAAGAAGAATGGAGCTGGAGGAATCAACCTTCCTGACCTCAGATTACACTCCAAAGCTACAGTCATCAAGACAGTATGGTACTCGCACAAAAACAGAAAAAAAAGACCAATGGAACAAGATAGAAAGCCCAGAAATAAACCCATGCACCTATGGGTACCTTATTTTTGACAAAGGAGGCAAGAATATACAATGGGGCAAAGACAGCCTCTTCAATAAATGGGGCTGGGAAAACTGGACAGCTACATGTAAAAGAATGAAATTAGAACCCTTTCTAACACCATACACAAAGGTAAACTCAAAATGGATTAAAGACCTAAATGGAAGACCAGAAACTATGAAACTCTTAGAGGAAAACACAGGCAGAACACGTGATGACATAAATCAAAGCAAGATCCTCTATGACCCACCTCCTAGAGTAATGGAACTAAAAACAGAAGTAAACAAGTGGGCCCTGATTAAACGTAAAAGTTTTTGCACAGCAAAGGAAACTACAAGCAAGGTGAAAAGACAACCCTCAGAATGGGAGGAAATAGTAGCAAATGAAACAACTGACAAAGGATTAATTTCTAAAATATACAAGCAGCTCATAAAACTCAATGCCAGAAAAACAAAGAGCCCAATCAAAAAGTGGGAAAAAGACCTAAACAGACATTTCTCCAACGAAGACATACAGATTGCTAACAAACACATGAAAGGAAGCTCAACATTGCTCATTATTAAAGAAATACAAATCAAAACTACAATGAGGTATCACCTCACACCAGTCAGAATGGCCATCATCAAAAAGTCTACAAACAATAAATGCCGGAGAGGGTGTGGAGAAAAGGGAAAGCTCTTGCACTGTTGGTGGGAATGTAAATGGATACACCAACTATGGAACATGGTATAGAGATTCCTTAAAAAACTAGGAATAAAACCACCATATGACCCAGCAATCCCACTCCTAGGCATATACCCTGAGGAAACCAAAATTGAAAGAGACACATGTATCCCATTGTTCACTGCAGCACTGTTTACAATAGCTGGAACACGGGAGCAGCCTAGATGTCCAATAGATGAATGGATAAAGAAGCTGCAGTACATATACACAATGGAATACTACTCAGCCATAAAAAGGAACATACTTGAGTCAGTTCTGATGAGGTGGATGAACCTAGAACCTATTATACAGAGTAAAGTGAGTCAGAAAGAGAAAGATAAATATTGTATTCTAATGCATATATATGGAATCTAGTAAAATGGTACTGAAGAACTTATTTACAGGGCAACAATGGAGAAACAGACATAGAGAACAGACTTATGGACATGGGGAGAGGGAAGGAGAGGGTGAGACGTATGGAAAGAGTAACATGGAAACTTACATTACCATATGTAAAATAGGGAGCCAACGGGAATTTGCTGTGTGGCTCAGGAAACTCAAACAGAGGGCTCTGTATCAACCTGGGGGGGGAGGTGGGGATGGGGAGGAAGATGGCAGGCAGGTTCAAAAGGGAGGGGATAAGTGTCTACCTATGGCTGAATCATGTTGAGGTTTGAGAGAAAACAACAAAATTCTTTAAAGCAATTATCCTACAATAAAAAAAAAATTTTTTTAAAAAAAGAAAAAGCAATGCAATCTAAAGGCAAATACAACTGGGGCATCCACCAGCCAGGAGATCACAGAATGGAAATCTTGGTTTGTCCCTCTGCACATCTGCAGCCCAACTACTGACTATTAACATCACTGGTCTTAGACATACATGGAATATTATCACAGTTGGTTTAAAAAAGCAAATTTCCAGAAGGAGTAAACTAAAATATTTTACTTAAACCCATATCCTCCCTGCCAAAAGAATTTAAAGTTGCTTTAACTGTATTATAAAAGACATTTTCCAAAAAAAAAAAAAAAGACATTTCCTTCTGTCTTATCCTTTGTACTCTTATACCAGAGTGTCATGAGGATCCCTGAAAAACAGAAATAAGGATTAAGAAGAAATCTATGTAAATATACCAGAGACCCAAAGGCCAGACTCCCAAAACATAAGTCCTTCTTTTTTAACCTGATTTAAATAATGTAATAGATTTCAGCAGTCACCCAGTAAGAGAAAGTCAGTCCTGTCATCTGGGGTTCATTTCCTTATTAACAGTTAATACACAAGAACAAAGAAACCAGACAGGACAGATTCTCCCAGATTCCTTAACTCAAAAAGCTCAGCCTCTTCCCAACTCCAGGCCTGTACCATTTTTCAGAGTTTAGCACTGATGGAAAAGGGCAATCTGGCAGCTCTAAAGAATTCCACTCTCTATTTATTTATCTACATAAGGGACATAGTTTGGATCCTTTATACACCGGAATACTTGAATCATACGGGTTGGAATACAAGTCATCCAGAAGTTGAGAAAGAAAAGAAAATATATATTCAAGCTAAAATGGATCCAATTTTAAGAAGGCCATCAGCCCCAAGTTTAGTAAAGTTTTGAACAAACAGGCTGGACTAAAATAGAATAAAGTCACAGGGCACGTGAAAAGCTTTCACTTGGAGACACTACCCCACAGCAGACTGCAGGACAGCTCTTCCATCCAATTCCTTCTGGGTGGAAGACCTCTGATGCAACAGTTTAGGAGAAAGGCTTTCTGGACCACAGCCTGCAGATTTAAAGGGGGCATGAGACACTGCACTCTAGTGGCAAGGTCACAAAGGACAAGTTCCAAACGAACTGGAGAGCTCATCTGCGCTCCTGGGGAACAATCACCTCCTGGCCAAGAGGTGAACTCTTTTTTTCATTATTTTTAAGGATTTTCCTGAGGTGGGACATTTTTAAAGTCTTTATTGAATCTGTTACAATATTGCTTCTGCTGTTTATGTTCCAGCTTTTTGGCTACCAGGCATGTGGAATCTTAGAGCTGCCTGACCAGGGATCAAACCCACATCCCTTGCACTAGAAGGTGACATCTAACTAGACAGCCAGGGAAGTCGCTAAGTGGGACTTAAGTAGCCTTTGTTTTACAGTTAACTATCTTCCTTTTTTTTTTTTTCTGAAGCAGGTTACAGATCGTAAGACAGCTAGCGTAAAAGTCAAACTCCTCCCAGATACCATTACAAAACATGGTTAGAAAAATAAGATGCCAACGTATTAAATATCTTCCTTTGCCAAAGGCAAAGCTGCTCAGGGAAATGAGAATTAGAATTGAAAATAATGTAGTCTCAAATATTTGTTTCAGAGGCTGTAAAAAATCCATTCCCACAGAAAGAAACCATAAACTCCAAGTGTTCACTTCTGTTTAAAAAAAAAAAAAAGAGGAAGAAGAAGAAAAGGTTCACAGTTTAGAAATGACACATGTTCACCCATGGCTGATTCATGTCATGTATGGCAAAAACCACTACAATATTGTAATTAGCCTCCAATTAAATAAATTTAAAAAACAAATGACAGGGAAGAAGCAGGAGCATCTCAAGTATAATGACAGAGATAGAAAAGAGTTCCATGTGATTTAATCCCAAGCAAAACAAGTCCAGGGAGAGACTTCCCAGCATGGCAAGTGGACAGCAAAGGGCACTGTTCCTTCATGGAAAGTATTTGAAACAGGCATTGCTTACTGTCATAAACCAAAAGGTCTGTCCCTTCTGTTGCAGGAAGAGACTATCGAATTCGGTTTTTATTCTTCCATCCCATAAATCCAAGACTGTGGAAGTCTATGAAAACACAAAATAATTTTCAGGATTCCAGGAGCCATGACCTTGACCATTTTCCCGTTGACAGTTTATAAGTCCAATGCTTCATGATAATTTATTTGAAGACACAGACCTCTGCATGAAAAAGGAAAACTATTCTAAGTACAACAACTCATGTGAAACCTAGTTTTCTCGGGCACATGCTGTCCCTCCTGCCCACAATGCTCGGGGTTCAAGGTCAATCCCAAGTCTACTTCCCCATATAAATGTAGCTGACACCCTTATCTCTTGTGCTAACTCCTCTTGCCTGAGTTGCTGCCTGAGCCAGACTAAACCATGCAATGAGTAGCTTGTTTCATGTCTATTTCATACCCATCCTGTTTTCTGATTGGTCTCCTTGGTATATAACTTCTCCCCAGCTGAGAACACTGTGGGGCCATGGTGAGTTGTTAAAATTTCCCAAAGCGTTCACAGATAGAACACAAAAGGTTAGCTCTTTGATCTCCAGTTACCAGCCAGCGGGTTGCACTACAGTTTGCAGACTGGGCATTTCCTTTTAGTGAGAAAGATTTCGGTGGTCCTGCTGTCAGCTAAAAGTATGATAAATAATCCTTTCATTTTCAATAACACATCTCGGCTACAGAGTGATTTCAGGCATGGTCCTAGTAAAACGTTACACTTCTCTTCCATGCGTGGAAGAAAGAGGGACCCTTAATTTCTAGGTTGAAAGAGGGCTGCACGGCTCCACAGAAGCTGCTGTGGAAGTATGTGGTACAAGCTTAAGAGTATTTACAGTATTCAGTGGGAGACCAAATTCTAGAATTATGCAGTGTTCAACTCTGACTTACATAATTCAAGTTCCATAGCTGAAGCCAAGGCTTGGCTTCCCTTAACAAGACAAAATGATTAAATATGTAAACTAGATCTTAGATACTCTTGATACACCCTTGTCTCTTTATTGTCTCTAAAACATTTTTAAAAAATACATACTGGCAGAAGAGGCTCGCTGCCTGTATGGTGTATCTAACACTGCAGTCTCCTAAAGGCATGCTCCAGTGGCAACCCTAGCTCACTTGCCATCTTGACCATGTGTGATGGTTCTCTTTCTGGGTCTGTTTCTTCTCTCAGCCCCAGCCTCACAGTGGGGTCTCTCCTGCCCCCCAAACCTCCCATTACATAATGCCCTCAGCTTGCCCACCCCACAGTGAGCCCCTGACACACTCCACTCGACTGCTCTCAAACTAAGGAAAGCTGGACCACCACTCTGCTTCCTTTCTCCACTGCCAGCCCACTGAAACCACCTGTCCAGTCCGTGAATCCACAGGATGGGGAAGAAGAACAAGGGCTGTGGAGTGAAACAAGTCTGAAGGGAACTCCACCTCCCCCATCCTTTCTCTAGAATTTGGGGTGCAGGGTATTTAGGAAAGTGAGAAATGTTGGCAGTATTTCCAACATTTTCATTTGCAACTAGAATCTGAAGAACGTACTTAACCCCTCTGATTCTCCGAAGTCTCACCTATAAAACTAGGATAACATTTAACCTCAGGAAGTTGTCTGAGGTTCATGCAACCTAAGCCCTATGCCATGCTCAGCACGTCATAGGGTTTTACTGCAAGGCACCCAGGAAGAGCTCAGTACATGGCATCTGACGTTATGTGCTACTGCCGTTTGGAAAGATAAAAACAAATACTGCATTTCTAAAACTGTAGGATGCTTGATATAGAATGAAGTCACTCTGTTAATTAATCTGTACTGGGCACCTTCACTGCTATGGTTTGATGTCTGCATTCCCTTCAATTCAGTTTAAAATCCTAACCCCCAAAGGTGATAGTATTAGGAGGTGGAGGTGATCAAGTCATGAGGGTGGAGCCACTATGAATGGGAGTTGTTGTTGTTGTTGTTGCTGTTGTTGTTGTTGTACAGTCACAAAGTCATGTCTGACTCTTTGCCACCCCATGCATTGCAGCACGCCAGGCTTCCCTGTCCCTCACTATCTCCCAGAGTTTGCTCAGATTTATGTCCATTGAGTCAGTAATGCTATCTAACCATCTCATCCTCTGCTACCCCCTTCTCCTTTTGCCTTCAATCTTTCCCAGCATCAGTCTTTTCCAGTGAACTGGCTTTTTGCATCAGGTAGCGAAAGTATTGGAGCTTCACCTTCAGCACCAGTCCTTAGGATTAGCACCCTTATAAAAGAGACTTCAGACGTTCCCTCACCCTGTGACAACACAGTGAGAAGGCCCTACCTACGAATCAGGAAGCAGGTCCTCACCAGACACCACAATCTGCAGGAGCCTTGATCACGGACTCATCAGCCTCCCAAACTGTGAGAAACAAATTCCTGTTGTTTACAACCCACCCAGTCAGGAGTGTTCTGTTATAGCAGCCGGGATGGACTAAGTCTTTTATATTCAAGGCGTGTTATCAAGAAACAGTAGGAACCAATACAGTATTGTAAAGTAAAATAATGTAAAAATTAAAATTTAAAAAAAAAATAAAGCTAAAAAAAAAAGAAAAGAAACAGTAGGAGCAACAGAGTGACTCTTAGGAACTGGAGCTTCAAGAGCAGCCAGAGTCTTGACAGGCAAGGAATCCCTGTGGTCAAAGAGAGGATTCAGTTCTTCTGTTGAGGGAAATTAATTGTGAGGATGTCCCTGTAAGTGAGATAATTTGTGTGTGGCTTGTGTTTGTCCCGACCTGTCCTCAAGAAAGGGAAAGTTACCTGTATTCCTTGCTCATAAGGAATTTATTACCTAGTAGGTCTGTGACATACAGAATACACTTTAAAAAGTGTGCAAGAGCATTTAGAGATCACACAGAAGTTAAAGCACAAACTCAGTACAGCTGAGCACCCACAGAACCAGTATTAGGTGGCAATTACTTGCAATAACAAAAGAACTTTCCACGGGGTTCCTGTATGTAGCAAGCTTCCTCCTAAGTGCATTTCAGCTGTATGTTGGTTTTTTGTCATTCAATTCACCCTTTCAGGAATAGCCTGTCTGTAAAGCCAGCTGTATTCTTCTCCATGCAAAGCCACAGAAGTGGAAGCAGAAGAATCACAGAAGGGGGTTGCCCAGCTCCCCTGTCCCACCAGCCTCTCCAAACACAGGCTCCCCCAGCTGCCCTCCCCGCTGTCGACCAAGACTCATTCACCCCTATCTCTACCTGGAGTCCACAGACTCACCCTGCAAACATGCAGGACTCCTGCTTTCCCCGCTGCTTCCATGTTCACACCTTGCCCTGCCCCAACCCTGGTACAACACACTTCACGTTGAACTAGTCTGCAGTGGGGTGAGGAGGAGAATCGCAGAAAACCATCACAGGCAAATTATCCAACTTTCAGGGAAGTCATGACGATCACTGTTGCCCAGCAAAAGATCTGAATCATCTCTCTGGCCACTGGGATTCCCTGCCTGCCAAGACTCTGGCTGGTCTTGAAGTTCTGATTTCTAAGAGTCACTCTGCCCCCCATACTCCCCACTCCAAACCCCAAAGCTAATTTCCACTTCCACCTCCAGTACAAGACTTAGCACTCCCCCAGAGTCCATGGTCCTGGTGAAGCAAGGTGATGGTTCTATATGACCCCTGACCTCAAGGCTGACACTGCTCTCTTCCCAGTCACCGACGCCCAGCTCAGAGTTAGCCCAGACTCCCTACAGAAGCTCCCTGGGGCGGTCGCTCTATCATGTCTCGCTCTATCATGTCTCTCTGAAGTGCTTTTGATCTCCCATATCCTTCATCTCTCTCCTGACTGACTGCCCAGGCAGCTCCATGTCATGAATGAATCATATACCCTCCTTTTATGTTCTGAAGTCTTAAAGTCTCAGTTTTTTCTTAGCTCCCTCCCCAGAGCACCAGCATCATGGGCTCCGACTGCAACAGGAAAGAACAAATCTGACTCCATATTAGACCTGTTTCTTTCACTTTAACCTCTGTATCCTCTTGCTTTTGCTACAAGTTAAGAATATTGCCTACAGGGCTTCCCAGGTGGTGCAGTGGCAAAGAATCCACCTGCTAAGTGGGAGATGCCGGTTTGATCTCTGGGTCAGGCAGATCCCCTGGAAACAGCAATCCACTCCAGTATTCTTGCCTGGAAAATCCCAAGGACAGAGGAGCCTGGCAGGCTAGTCCATGGGGTCTCAAAGAGTTGGATACCACTGAGCATGCACACATATCCCCACTAAGAAGGCTGCCTATAGTTTGAAACATACAGGATAACCCATTCTCAAGGCTTTGACCTTTAAGGGTATGACACTTTTCCATTCACACAGAGATTAAAAGTTGCAGGACACAGAATAACGTTTCTCTTGTTGAAGGTTCACAGGAACATCACGACCAGGCCCACACGGATAGCTGCAAGAACAAAGGATTGCCATACCAAGATGTTTGCAACAACCAACCGCACCTCTCCCTCACTTTACATTTAAAAGTTCTTTGCTAAAACCCTTTGGGGAGTCCAGGGCTTGGAAGGACATGAACCACCTGTTCTCCATGCACTTGCTGCAATAAACCTTTCTCTGCCTCTATTGTTTGGCCTCACTGTGGGTTAGGCATGCAAACTCGCATTCATCTTAACACTAACATCTAATCCAAAACCACTACAATTTCTTAAAGAGCCTCCAGTTCAGCTGTTGGATCATTTCTACTCAAATTATCTTAGAGAACAGCACAGCCTAGTGTGGTAGCCACTAGCCTAATGTAGCTATTTAAATTCAAATTAATTCAAGTTAAATAAAATTTTAAAATGCAGGTCTTCAGTGGCATTTGCCACATATTACGGACTTAATAACCACGGGAGGCTAGTGGCCACAGTACTGGACAGTTCAGATAAAGGACATTCCAGTCAGCACAGAGAGTCACAGAACCTTGGAACAGACCCATATACTGCTACTCTGCCACAGCCACATGGAGGGAAGTGTCCAATTTGTTTACAGTGGGATTTATCCAAAAATGTGAAGGAAGGGAGTTTTGAACTAGGTTTTTAAATCATTATAACACTATTTTATGTCTGTATGATACTTTGCATATACAAAATTTTTTTACATATATATTTTAAAGAACGTGATTTCAAATGGAGTAACATTTTCTATGGCATACTTCCCTGGTGGCTCAGACGGTAAAGTGTCTGTCTACAATGCGGGAGACCAGGGTTCAATCCTTGGTTTGGGAAGATCCCCTGGAGAAGGAAATGGCAATCCACTCCAGCACTATTGCCTGGAAAATCCCACGGACAGAGGAGCCTGGTAGGGTACAGTCCATGGGGTTGCAGAGAGTCAGACACGACTGAGAGACTTCACTTTCACTTTCAATCACATATACAAAGACGCACATGAGGAAATGCAAAGTCTGAGAAGTCAGCAGAACTTCTCTCTCAAGAAAAAAATCTTCTTTGATTTGCAGGGCTTTTAAGGTTTCAAAAAGGCCAGTTAGATTCTGTCTAAAGACACTTCAACTTACTTTTATATTACTTAATTTGACCTTAACAACACTCTATGCTGCTTCTGGATGACACTAAAACCATTGTCAACTCAGACATGGACAGACCACATCCCAGTACACAAATCTTAATGGTCCATCTTTTCTATAGGACTCCCTTCCCAGGAAATCAGTATTATAAAGGTGCTTCAGGACATTTTAATCAAGCAGCTGTCATTTCAGCTATATTCATACGTCAAATCAAGACCAGAGAGGGCAAGGGAAAAAAACAGTACAAAATAAAAGGAAAAAAAATACATATACCAAAAACATATCTCCATTTTTAATCCATCCCCTCTCCATATTTCCATCCTCTTAGCCAAGAACCAAAGTACATTTAAAAGTCAGATCACAAACTGCACTTCACCTGAAGATCAGAGGAAACAGTCCTTTTTAACCAAAGGTACACAGAGTCTCCGCCATTCAAGCAGGTGGCATTGACTATACCTATCACAATATCCTACTTCTGTACCCAACTATAGGTTCTCATTGTCTCTGTAGCAAATCACCACAAACACCATCACTTAAAACAATGCAAATTTATTATCTTACAATTCTGGAGGTTGAAAGTCGAAAATGGGCTGGCAGGGCTGCATTCCCTCTCAAGACTCCAACAGAGAATCTGCTGGCTCACGGACCCTTCCTCCGTCTTCCAAGCCAGCAACGCAGCACCTTCTCATCTCTCTCCCCAGCTTCTGCCTCCATGACCACACCTCCTCTAACTCTGATCCTCCTGCTTCTCTCTTACGAGGAACCTGGCAATTACACTGGACTCACCCAAATAACCCAATAATCTTCCTATTGTAAAATCCTTAACTTAATCACATTTGCAAAATCCCCTTGGTCTATAAGGTAATATTCACAGGTTCCATAGATTAGGACATGGATTTTGGGGTGGAGGCCATTATTGTGTCTACCATATGCTACCTAATTAAGAACAACCTTCTAAAGTACTATGGATTAATTACAAATTCTTTATACAGTCTCACCAACTGAAGTTTCATATCTGCATTAGGTACTTGAATATCAGAGAGCATACGATGGGAATAGATACAGCATAATGTTAATTATTTTACTAAACTATTGACTAGTCACCTTTTTATATTTCTTAATAAGACAATATGCAATTATCATTTGCAAGAACTAGTGCGGATTGGGAATGGAAGACTCAGCTGGCAAAAAGGGCACAAAACAAGAGGGTGCTTCTCCAGGCATGTGGGGCTGTCTCTAACCCAAGGATGAGCAGTTCAGCTTCATAGAATCCACATAGGTTTGGTTGGCTCAGTTCAGTTCAGTTCAGTTCATTCGCTCAGTTGTGTCCGACTCTTTGAGACCCCATGAATCGCAGCACGCCAGGCCTCCCTGTCCATCACCAACTCCTGGAGTTCACCCAAACTCATGTCCATCGAGTTGGTGATGCCATCGAGCCATCTCATCCTCTGTTGTCTCCTTCTCCTCCTGCCCCCAATCCCTCCCAGCAACAGGGTCTCTTCCAATGAGTCAACTCTTCGCATGAGGTGGCCAAAGTATTGGAGTTTCAGCTTTAGCATCAGTCCTTCCAAAGAACACCCAGGGCTGATCTCCTTTAGAATGGACTGGTTGATTCTCCCTGCAGTCCAAGGGACTCTCAAGAGTCTTATCCAACAACACAGTTCCAAAGCATCAATTCTTTGGTGCTCAGCTTTCTTCACAGTCCAAATCTCACATCCATACATGACCACTGGAAAAACCATAGACTTGACCAGATGGACCTTTGCTGGCAAAGTAATGTTTCTGCTTTTGAATATACTATCTAGGTTGGTCATAACTTTTCTTCCAAGGAGTAAGCGTCTTTTAATTTCAATGGCTAAAGTCACCATCTGCAGTGATTCTGGAGCCCAAAAATTAAAGTCTGACACTGTTTCCACTGTTTCCGCATCTATTTCCCATGAAGTGATGGGACCAGATGCCATGATCTTCGTTTTCTGAATGTTGTGCTTTAAGCCAACTTTTTCATTCTCCTCTTTCACTTTCATCAAGAGGCTTTTTAGTTCCTCTTCACTTTCTGCCATAAGGATGGTGTCATCTGCATAGCTGAGGTTACTGGCTGCTGCTGCTGCTGCTGCTGCTTCTTCTGCTAAGTCGCTTTAGTTGTGTCCAACTCCTAGCGACCCCATGGACTGCCGCCTACCAGGCGCCTCCGTCCATGGGATTTTCTAGGCAAGAGTACTGGACTGGGTTGCCATTGTCTTCTCCGGAGGTTACTGGCTAGACAGGAGCAAAAAAAAGGCTTTTCCTGTTATAGTATAAACTCAGGCAAGAAAGGGTTATTCTGGCTTTATAAATAATAGAAACACTTAACTGAAATTCAATGAAAAGCTGTCTTACAACACTGTCCTGTTACCTCTTTCAAATGTAAGATAATATGAGCCTTATCTTTATTATCATATGACAGCTTAATCTAAACATGTCTAAGTACCATGAGAAAAACATTACCTACCACAGATTCAAGACTGGAGAGAATTAACTTGACGCGTAGAAAACTTACTTTACCCCCTGAATATTTTCTACAACTTAAAACCAGTGCAGGTTAATTTGTGAGGTCCTAGTGTCATCTTTTGCAAGTAATGGAACCCCAAAACATGAAAGAATGATAAGTCACTGATTCACAGCCTCAGAAAATCAGGTACAACAACGATGCCCCTGGTTTGGGTTTTAGTTTGGTTTTATCTTGTATGGCACAGGAGTTTGGGGTGAGAGGTTGTGAAAAGCATTTATTTCAGCAGCCATCCAACATCTACTGACATATTTGTTGAAGGAACCTATGAAGAGGGTCCACTCTTGCAAGGAAAGTTCACGAAGGAAGGGACAAGACAGGTACCTGCTCCCTATCTCTCCTGATCAGGCATTGAGACTTAGAAGCAATGCTCAAAAAGCGTGAGATGGCGGCCAGGAGGACCTCACTAACTACCTGCATTTTGCCCAAATATCAAAGGACTGCACACATGCCAGGCACATAAGCCAGGCAAGGCTTTGGACATGGCTCCTCCCAAGCACCTTTCAGCTGGGAAGAATAAACTCAGTGAGTAGCATGTCTCCCATCTACTTGCATCAATCTCTAGCATTCTCTGGAAAACTGAAAGAGCAAACATGGCCATCACTGCATTTCTAAACTTGAAGGTGGACATACTTCTCAGCCGGTGCCAACAGATACCGAATATACCATATACAAGTACATATACAGAAGACTTGAGCCAACATGCACAGAGAAACAGGGGGTGAAGAGTGTCTTTTTAAAGTGCTCTAAACCTGGATGGGGGCTTCCCAGGTGGCTCAGTGATAAAGAATCCGCCTGTCAAACAGGAGATGTGGGTTCGATCGCTAGGTGGGGAAGATCCCCTGGTGAAGGAAATGGCTACCCACTCCAGGATTCTTCTCTGGAAAATCCCAAGGGCAGAGGAGCCTGGAGGGCTACAGTCCATAGGGTCGAAAAGAGTAAGACACGACTTAGCAACCAAAGCAACAATAACAACAGAACATGGATGGACCCAGAGAATGTCATACTGAAGGAAGTAAATCAAAGAGAGAAGGTCAAATATATGATATCACTTACATGTGGGATCTTTAAAAAATGGTACAATGAACTTATTTACAAAGCAGAGTCACAGATGTAGAAAACAATAATGGTTACTGAGGGAGGGGAAGTGAGGAGGGCTCAACTGGGAGACTGGCATTGACAGGTACACACGACTCTATATGAAACAGATACCCAACAAGGACCTACTGTATAGCAAAGGGAACTCTACTCAATACTCTGTAATGACCTATGGGGAAAAGAATCTAAAAGAGTAGAAAGGCGTGTATGTATAACTCAATCACTTTGCAGAACAAGCAGAAAGGAGCAGAACACTTTAAATCAACTACACACGAATAAAAACATTTTTAAGAAAACCTCATAAACTACATGAGAATCTCAAACTTTCATTAAGGCTCCTTTGTAAAACACAACCAAGCCGACTGTGGGAGGAAGAAAATGAGAAGAGAAACCCAAGACGGCCACCCCGATGTGGAGACAGACATCAATCCTGCCAGCATCTCCAATCTGAGAATGCGGGGAGATGCAGTTCAGTTTCCCTTGTGTGTGCTGGGTCTCTGACAAAATACGTGAATGCCAATTCTGCTTTACTGACATCTCCAGGGGTTGAAAAGAACAAAGGCATCCTGGCGCATCTGGGATTAGGAATAAATCTACATCCACAAAGGGTACTTGAAGAGTGAATCACTACTCATTACGCTTCTCACAGTGTGCCTCTCCATTTAAACAAAAACATTTACATTTTTTTATCCTGATGTCACTAGACTATAACATCAGGTGATTCATCACAGGTAGGTAACCAGGCTTGCAAAGCAGCAGAGGAAAACCAAATGAGCACAGATCATAAACCTGGGATTGAAGCTGTTATCAGAACAGTGGGTGAGAGAGAGGCTGCTGCCAATACATTCGATAAAAACCAAGTCTGATGAAAGGCTGGTCAGTACACTGCTCTCTTTTCTCAGCTGGTTCAGGCGCCATTTGGGAAGCAAAAGTTAACATGTCAGGGAAGACGAGAAATCTGGCAAAAGGTTCTCCCTGAAGCCATTCTTCTTGCAGGGAATACAAGCTGCAGTGTGAAAGCAGCCCTCCTATCTTTCTCAAGTACAAGTTGAGAATAATGTTTTCATGGCCAGTGGCCATGAAAATATACTAGGCAGCCTGACAAGAAAAGAATTCACATACCACAACAAGCCACAGACACTATAATTTGAGCTTTCTAGGTATAAACACAAAAATAGAGGCAAGTCAAACTTTTCCACGATCAGCATTAACTTGTGCATTATTACCAAGTCTATCTTAATCGAAAAGGCATAATTGTCACTGCTTCCAGACAACCTGGTTTCACTGCTGCTGCAGAATCAAGGCCCTACATGTTTACACCTCAAACCATAACACCACCCATGACCTCTCCTCCCAAAGCCTCTAAACTCCCAGCATCACAAGATGAAGTGATGTGCCCCCCCAGTACCTCAATGCCACCCCACCATCATCACCACCCTGCACAGGGTACCAGTGATATGACAGGAAATAAAATTCCCCTAAGTAAGGCTTAGCTTGGATCAGCTAACCAACAGCCTTAAGCTCCCTCTTGAGGTCAGCACTCCTTCCTTTTCCACCAAGAAATCTTAGTAAGACAGAGGTAACAGGAATGAAGGAAAGGACAATCCATGACAGAAAAGTTTAAAAATCTCGGTTGCTAAGGTGGGAAGTGTTATGGACTGAATGGCCTCTCCAAAATTCGTATGTTGAAGTGCTAACCCTCCTGGACTTCAGAATGTGAAATTATCTGGAGACAAGATCCTTAAGGAAGTAATTAAGGTTAAATGAGGTCATCAGGGTGGCTCCTTCATCTAATGTGACCTACGTACTTGTAAGAAGAGAAAAGTAGGACATAGACACACACACGGAGGAAAGACCACTTGAGGAGGCAGTGAGCAGACAGCCGTCGACAAGCCAAGCAGAGAGGCCTCTAGGGAAACCAAACCTCCCAATATCTTGACCTTGGACTTCTAACCTCCAGAACTGGGAGAAAAGAAGTGTCTGTTGTTTAAGACATCCAACCTGTAGTATTTTGTTACGGCAGCCCAAGCAAACTAACACAGGAAGAAACAAAGCATCTTAACGTATCAGAAGTTGAGTCTTCCTATCCATTTCCAGACAGCGGTCTTCCCCCTGGTGATCTCTCTCCTCAAGTCCCTAGAGCTTGGGAACCTTATAGAGTCCTGCAGCGGAAATTAAGTAACAGAGCATTTCACTGCAAATGCTTTTGGTTCCTGATATTAGGAAAGCAATCTGATTTAAAACGTGCACACACACAATGACACTACTCCAAAAATACAGCTGTGGAATATCCCATGGCTTCAGGCTACTGTTCTTTTCCTTTGCTTCCTTCTCCCCTTCCCAGCTCCCAGAAACAGAAGAGAAGATACTTAACATTTATTGAACAAGTTAAGAATTGCGACAAGCCAACTCACTGGAAAAGACCCTGATGCTGGGAAAGACTGAAGGCAGGAGGAGAAGGGGGCGACAGAGGATGAGACAGTTGGGTGGCATCACCGACTCGATGGACATGAGTCTGAGCAAACTCTGGGAGATGGCGAAGGACAGGGAAGCCTGGCGTGCTTCAGTCCATGGAGTTGCAAAGAGTCAGACATGACTGAGCAACTGAACAACAACAAATCTTACTAAGTAGATTTCATTTTGTGCAGAAGCGAAGTGACTCAGAGGCTAAAGCAACGTTTCCAAGAGTGGAACCAGAAACTTAACTCAGATATTTCTCAATTCAAAGTCCTTATTTTCCCCACAAAGCCAGTTTCTTTCCTGCAGTCAAGATGGTTGAATGTTTTATAAAATAGTTCTGTTAGGGGCACAGCGGGGAGCCACTGTAAACACTCTCCTAATAGCCCTAGAGATTAATTTTAAATTGGTATTAATTCGATGCTATTTACTACCTAAGCCTGCAGAACTAAAATTTTACTTCAATTTTCACAAATCATGCTAAAACTGAATGTAAATGACAATTAACACACTTGAGTGGTTATTATGGAAAGATAAACCAATGAAATAACTACTTTTAAAATTTAGCATAATGACCCTAAGAAGGTAAGGTGAGTTCTGTGCTTTATACCATTTTATTTTTTCAGCCTTTGGGGACACAGCTCCGGTGACCAGGCTATGCCGAGCTCACAGAAGCGAAGTGCCATGAGGCGGCCAGCCCTGCCCCTCCAGGCAGGCGCTTTTCACACTTTCTGCCTGGGTGCAGCAGATGAAATCAGCAGTTCACTTCGCCTTATAACGACCCCAAATCAGCTTAATTTAATTTTATTTCCCAAGAACTGAAAAGGGATGAATATCTTCAGGAACTGCCTGACTATAAGCCAAGCCCACAAGTAGTAAAACTGGGAACAGCAAAGACGCCCCAAACTGCAAGACCAGCTCCCAGGGACAGAAGAGGGGTGAGAGAGGATGAAAACAGAGCTCCAACCCCTCCTGGCAGCAGGAAGAGGAATTAGGGGTGGTTAAAGGACCCCCCTCCCCAACTTTTCCATTTGTTCCTGGAAAGGCTTTCTCTGCCCGTGAATAAAAGCAACCACCACCTTCATGTTCATCAACAGCTCTATACGCCCAGTCACCTTGCTGCCTGGAAGAATTATGTGCATCGTTAAAGCTCCTGGCCCTTCCCATGTGAGTGCCATTCAATTTTCACCATACTTTCAGCTCCTGGGTTCTGAGTATTCACAGCTTCTGGCTTACACAGCACCATGACTCCCTTCCTGATTTAGAAAATTAAAGGCAACATTAGAAGCCAGGAAAATTAAAGAAGCATGGACAAAAAAAGAGAAGCCAGCTTCCTACAGATGACTCTGACTGGGGACAAGCTGGGAGTGAGGAAATAACGGGGCATCTGGTGCACTGGTGAAGAGGTGCCGGGTAGTCCTCAGCACAGTGAGCTGGTGGCTGGCTGTGAACAAACGGGAGGATGCGTGGGAAGATGGGGAGGACGGAGGACCAGATTCTTGGGTATCCACATGCACGCCGTGGGAGAACGCTGGAAGCCAAGGGAAGCCAGGGAGGGGAGTGAGGCAACCGCTGCTGAGAGCCCACCATCCAGTGTGGCCCGTCCTGTGTGCCTATGGGAACTTGAGGCTGGTCCACACTGAGATGCGCTGTAAGCATAAAACACACACTCACAGACAGAGAGAGCAGACTTGTGGTTGCCAAGGGCAAGGGTGGGGGGCGGCGGATGGACTGGGAATTTGGGATTGGCAGATGCAAACTGGAGAGTAAGTCCCCTACATAGGAACCTTTAAGTTATGAACTTTCAATTTGTTTGCAGGTCCAACAAAGTTAGCCTAGGTAGGTACTCAACTAATACAATGGGCTATATAGTACCATACTATAGCAGCATCCACTGTCAGGCTATAATTCTGGGTGGGCTACAAGTCACTATGTGTTAGTCGCTCAGTCATGCTTGACTGTTTGCAACCACATGGACTGTAGCCCGCCAGGCTCTTCTGTCCATGGGATTCTCCAGGCAAGAATACTGGAGTGGGTAGCCATTCCTTTCTCCAGGGGACCTTCCTGACCCCAGGATCAAACTCAGCCTCTTGCATGGCAGGCAGATTCTTTACCATCTGAGTCACCACTATGGACATTCACACACCAAAAAGACGCATAAAGAAAAGATGCAAAGTAGTTATTTTCCTCTGGCAAATTGTTGAAACATCCAACCTTCGTTTCATAAACAACTAGACGCTATTCAAGCTTTTGTAACCCTCTCTCCCTGGCAACCCACTCCAGTGTTCTTGCCTGGAGAATCCCAGGGACAGGGGAGCCTGGTGGGCTGCCGTCTATGGGGTCGCACAGAGTCGGACACGACTGAAGCGACTTAGCAGCAGCAGCAACTCCCTTGCAAGAAGAAGCAAGAATTAAGGTCATCTGACACTGCTAGTGTGGATGGAAACATTTATTTCGCATGCCAATTGTATCACAAACTTGCCCTATTAAATTCTTCAAATAATGAACTTTAACAATAGCAGAGTCCAATCTGACAGTCTTTCCATATAGCAGAAACTCACCGAGAAACTAACAGGCACACAACCCACACACATCTGTTTACCCAAGCACTTGGGGGTACCTTATGGTACTGCGAACTTGGAAACACTACAAGATTGCACAAGGGGCAATTTACATGGCACTTATCTCTTTGGTATAATACCAATATAATTTTCCCCCTAACTGGAAGTACTTAATACTAGGGTTTTTTGAGGGGGATAGGACTAAAATTTTATTATATTTTACATTGGAGCATACTCAAATAACAACATTATGTTAGTTTCAGGTGTACAGCAAAGTGAATCAGTTATACACGTTGCTCAGTCGTGTCCAACTCTTTGTGACCCATGGACTGGGGGCTGCCAGGCTCCTCTGTCCATGGGATTTTCCAGGCAAGAATACTGGAGTGGGTTGCCATTCCCTTCTCCAGGGGATCTTCCCTACCCAGGGATTGAACCCAGGTTGCTCGCACTGCAGGCAGACTTTGCTGTGAGCCATTAGAGAAGGCTATGTGTAAATCTATTCTTTTTCAAATTATTTTCCTATGTAGGTTAATCAAAAATATTAAGCACCATTCCTGTGCTATACATTAGGTCCTTGTTAGCAATTTTAAATACAACAGTGTGTACATGTCAATTCCAAAACTCTCTAACTATCCCTACCTCTCCCAACATCATTTCCCACTTAATTCAGCTCAGTTCAGTCACTCAGTTATGTCTGACTCTTTGTGATCTCATGAATCACAGCACCCCAGGCCTCCCTGTCCACCACCAACTCCCGGAGTTCACCCAAACTCATGTCCATCCAGTCGGTAATGCCATCCAGCCGTCTCATCCTCTGTTGTCCCCTTCTCCTCCTGCCCCCAATCCCTCCCAGCAACAGGGTCTTTTCCAATGAGTCAACTCTTCGCATGAGGAGTTTCAGCCTCAGCATCAGTCCTTCCAAAGAACACCCAGGACTGACCTCCTTTAGAATGGACTTGGTTGGATCTCCTTGCAGTCCAAGGGACTCTCAAGAGTCGTCTCCAACACCATAGTTCAAAAGCATCAATTCTTCAGTGCTCAGCTTTCTTCACAGTCCAACTCTCACATCCATACATGACCACTGGAGAAACCATAGCCTTGACTAGACGAACTTTTGTTGGCAAAGTAATGTCTCTGCTTTTCAATATGCTCTCTAGGTTGGTCATAACTTTCCTTCCAAGGAGTAAGCGTCTTTTAATTTCATGGCTGCAATCACCACCTGCAGTGATTTTGGAGCCTAAAAAAATAAAGTCTGACACTGTTTCCACTGTTTCCCCATCTATTTCCCATGAAATGATGGGACCAGAGGCCATGATCTTCGTTTTCTGAATGTTGAGCTTTAAGCCAACTTTTTCAATCTCCTCTTTCACTTTCATCAAGAGGCTTTTGAGTTCCTCTTCACTTTCTGCCATAAGGGTGGTATCATCTGCATATCTGAGGTTATTGATATTTCTCCCAGCAATCTTGATTCCAGCTTGTGCTTCTTCCTACCCAGCGTTTCTCATGATGTACTCTGCAGATAAGTTAAATAAGCAGGGTGACAAGATACAGCCTTGCCTTACTCCTTTTCCTATTTGGAACCAGTCTGTTGTTCCAAACAGTCAGTTCTAAGTGTTGCTTCCTGACCTGCATATAGGTTTCTCAAGAGGCAGATCAAGTGGTCTGGTATTCCCATCTCTT
Organism: Ovis canadensis; assembly: GCF_042477335.2. NCBI lineage: Eukaryota > Metazoa > Chordata > Mammalia > Artiodactyla > Bovidae > Ovis > Ovis canadensis. The sequence goes on along the minus strand of NC_091269.1, from coordinate 27,453,673 downwards.
TCAGAATTTTCCATAGTTTATTGTGATCCACACAGTCAAAGGCTTTGGCATAGTCAATAAAGCAGAAATAGATGTTTTTCTGGAACTCTCTTGCTTTTTCAATGATCCAGCGGATGCTGGCAATTTGATCTCTGGTTCCTCTGCCTCTCCTAGAACCAGCTTGAACATCTGGAAGTTCACAGCTCACATATTGCTGAAGCCTGGCTTGGAGAATAATTCCACAAGATAACGGGGCAGTGCATGCAAGTGGCACCACCAAATTAAAACAGAGGTGCACTGACAATAAAAATGCTAATATTTCATTTCCAGGTCTCTAGAAATATTTAGCATGAAGGTTCATTGATGTCTCCTACCAAAGATCTCTGTTTTAAAGCAGAGTAGTGTAGCTATTGGCAGACAGGCTCTGGCACATGTTGAAGCTCTGAATCCAAATGAAGAGCAGTGTTATTTAGCCTCCTTGTGCTTCAGTCAAAATGAAGATAAAAAACAGTATAGACTTCACATGTCCTGTGAAGAGAAGATCACTTAATACACAAATGTAACAGGGAAGAACAAATCTGACTCCATATGAGATCTGTTTCTTTTACTTTAACCTTTGTATTCCATCTCTTGGCCTACAAGAATGTTGCCTGTAGCCTGAAAGATACGCATCAGCGCATTTCTGAAGACTCTGACCTTTAACAGTATAACACTTTTTCATTCTTTATAAAGATTAAAAATTGCAAAGATAGGTTGGGAGTTTGGGATGGACATGTACACACCACTGTATCTAAAACAGATAACCAACAAGGATGTATTGTATAGCACAGGGAATGCTGTTCAACATTCTGTAATAACCTAAATGGGAGAATTTTAAAAAGAATAGATTCATGTATATGCATAACTGAAACACTTTGCTGTATACCTGAACTAACACAAGATTGAATTAATCAACTATATCCCAATAGAAAATTTTAAAAAAATTTTTAGGTTGCAGAACAGAGAATAATCTTTGTGTTGTTGGAAGTATACAGGAACATCATGACCTGACCTAGGTGAACAGCTGCAGGAGCAAAGGATTCCCACACCAAGTCTGGAGCAATCAACCACACCCCTCCTCTTTTGGTATAAAATAAGTCTGAACTCTAACTTAGGTAAGATGGTTCTTTGGGACACAAGTCTACCATCTGCTGGTTTTCTGAATAAAGTGGCTATTCCTTGCCCCAACAACTCTCAATTTATTGGCCTGTCTTGAGGTGAGCAGTCCACGCTTGGACTCAGAACTAAAACACTGATTTACAATAGGACCTGATGCCTACTAAGTCTTAATGATGTCACCTACTATTTCAATTGATTAATGCTTATCAGCACCTTGATCAGATGAAACCAAAATCCCAGATGGTGACTTCATAGATACAAACAGTGTGTGACCAGAACTGGAAGTTTCACCTCTAAAGACGTCTTTGTCTCCATTAAAAATTCACAGTGATCCTGGAGCTGTTAATTCTTCCCTTAACAAAGATCCTGACAATTCCTGCCTTCCAGGGAGTATTTCCAAATAGCACCTGCTGGAGTTTAAAAGAAGGAAGAACTAACCAGTGGCAGCCATGGGGAGGAAAAGCTGCTCTGTGAGAAGCTAGTGATTTTCCATGAGTAAAGCTTTTGTATCTTTAGCTCTTGGATGTCTATCTCCTACAACATAAATAATGGGAACCTCTGGGAAGTACAAGATTCCTATTAAGACAGGACTTCCCAGGTGGTCCAGTGATTAAGACCAAGCATCCACTTCAGGGGAGGTGGGTTCAATTCCTGATTGGGGAACTAAGATACTGCATGCTACGTGGAACAACCAAATAAAAGAAAATAAAAATATTCCTGATAAGAACCAATAAAAATATCTTTCAGTTCTGATGGGTCATTGGGGCTGGGTCTCACAATGAAAGATGTGAGTGACATATACGTTATATATGTACAACATGCATGTAACATATATTTTGCACATAAATTGAGAAAGTTTTACACTGTCATGAGGAATTTTATTTAGCGGCCAAGTTTAAGCAACCAACCTCAAGCATATGTGCGTGTATATATGTATGGCTTGTTGCTGTTCAGTCACTCAGTCATATCCAACTCTTTTCGATCCCATGGACTGCAGGACACCAGGCTTCCCTGTCCTTCACCATCTCCCAAAGATGGTTCAAACTCATGTCCATTGAGTCAGTGATGCCATCCAACCATCAATTTTTCCTAGCATCAGGGTCTTTTCCAATGAGTCGGCTCTTCACATCAGGTGGCCAAAGTATTGGAGCTTCAACTTCAGCATCAGTCCTTTCAATGAACATTCAGGGTTGATTTCCTTCAGGATTAACTGGTTTGATCTCCTTGCAGTCCAAGAGACTCTCAAGAGTCTTCTCCAACACCACAGTTAGCAAGCATCAATTCTTCAATGCTCAGCCTTTTTATGGGTGTGTATACATGTATATGTATATGTACATATGCATGTTTAAACGGAGGGACCTCTCACAGGTCCACATTGTCCCTTTAGAATCTGCAGTCCCAGGCTTCCCAGTGGCACCAGTGGTAAAGAACCCACCTGCCAATGCAGGAGACATAAGAGACATGGGTTTGATCCCTGAGTCAGGAAGATATCCTGGAGGAGGAAATGGCTAGCCACTCCAGTATTCTTGCCTGGAGAATCCCCATGGACAGAGGAGCCTTGCGAGCTACAGTCCATAGGGTCGCATAGAGTCAGACACAACTGAAGCGACCTAGCATGCACGCATGCTAACATTTCCAAATACAAAGACGAGAAGACAATATAATCTACAGTCCTAACCTGAAGAATGGGCCTTGGGTGTCAACACAAGAGGACTGAGGAGCACAAACCTGTGGGCATCCTGGACCAAAGCAAAGGTCGATACATCACATCTATAGCTCAGGGCCTTTGCTGACATCCTTTCCCATAAACTGGATTTCATACTTGACTTGACTCTTTTCCGAAGGTAGAGAAAAATACAGGAGCAGAAGGGGTGAATAAGCAGAATTATGAAACACATTTTCCCAAATTTTGCATATAGCCTCAGATTTTAAAATCACAGCACTACCATCCAAGCACAAAACCTAAATCAGCAGGGTTGATTCTTAGGTCTCTAGGTTAATGATGATGATAAGACTTCCATACATTCTGAAGGAGATCAGCCCTGGGATTTCTTTGGAAGGAATGATGCTAAAGCTGAAGCTCCAATACTTTGGACACCTCATGCGAAGAACTGACTCATTGGAAAAGACTCTGATGCTGGGAGAGATTGGGGGCAGGAGGAGAAGGGGACAACCCAGGATGAGATGGCTGGATGGCATCACGGACTCGATGGACGTGAGTCTGAGTGAACTCCGGGAGATGGTGATGGCCAGGGAGGCCTGGCGTGCTGCGGCTCGTGGGGTTGCAAAGAGTGAGCGACTGAGCGACTGAACTGAACTGAACTGAACACCAATCTATGAACGTGGCTCTCCAATGCAGCATCAGCTCTGACCCCAGGGCTAAGACCTGCCCTACAATTCCAGCTTTATCAGTATCTCTACCTACACATACATCAGCCTGAAAATCAATGACATCATCCTGACCTGCAAATCACCTCCACCCACTGATGTCCCTCTATCAATAATGCAACAGGGAAGAATAAAATCTGACTCCATACTGGATCTGTTTCTTTTACTTTAACCTTTGCTTTCCCTTGCTTTTGTTATTATAACCACACATAAAGGCTCGCCTCTGGGAACCCTGCCCCTTTGCCTGAAGGTGAAACTGAAGTGCCTTTGTTCAGTTGTGAATGGCTGCAGGAAAGAAGAAATCAACACATCCCCTCCCCTATGCTGGCCAAATCAGGAGATATTTTGCAAAATCTATGGCTTTTTTACTTCACTTCCTCTCTTCCTCCCCCTATCTGTTCTATAAATGAAACTAGCATCCAGACCCCGATAAGACGGTACTCTAGGACAGCAGTCTGCCATCTCTCAAAGGGCTGGCTTTCCAAATCAAGCCACTAGTCCTTGCCTCAACACCTCATTTCCCGATTACTGCCCTGCTGTGCAGCGAGCAAAAGGAGCTTGAACTCAGGAACAATAATAACAATCATAGTTCCAGTTTGAGTCATCTCTGATAAGCTGTTCTCACATGTCCAGGAACAGGTCAGACTCTACAAGGGCAAAAAGATGGCTGCCCCGGGTTAACACTGGTCACAGCCGAGATGGTACTTGAATGCGCATTGTACTTAAGGCTCGTTCATTAAACCAACTGTAACACACACCATAAATCTATTTGTGTAGGCAGCGGTTGTGGTAAGGGCAGACTACATATACAGGTTTTGTAAAAAGACAGAAGCAAGCGACTCTGGATGAATACAAATGACGTCATGGTGACTCCTGTTCAAGGTCGGTTCCGTGTCAAGCAGCCTCGACATGTCTCCCTCCACGACCACACCTTCCTCCCTAAGCATCTACCGTTCCCTCGCCCTCCTGACGACTGTCACAGTTTAGGGCAGCACTGTCTGATAAATTATACACAAGTCACGTGTATAATTTTAAGTTGTCTGGTAGCCACACTGAATGGTTACCAAAGAGGGGAAGGGGGAAAGAGACAAATAGGAGCTTGGGATTAAAATATATGCACTATTATATATAAAATAGATAACTAACAAGGACCTGTTGTCTAGTACAGGGAACTATATCAATAGCTTTTAGTAATGGAACAGAATCTGAAAAAATAATTTATATATATATACCTGAATCAGTTTGCTGCATACCTGAAACTAACACAACATTGTCAATGAACTATATTTAAGCAAAAAGGCTTTTTAAAAGATAGAAAAAAAGGAGCCAGATCTGGAGATTATCATACTAAGTGAACTAAGTCAGAGAAAGAAAAATATATCATATCACATATATACAGAATCCAAAAAAAATTTTTTTTAATGTTACAAATGAACTTATTTACAAAATAGAAACAGACTCACAGACTTACAGAATGAACTTACGGTTACCAAGGGGGAAGGGTAGAAGGGAGGGATATATATATATAGCTGATTCACTTTGCTGTATACCTGAAACTAATACAACATCGTTAATCAACAGTACTCTAACATAAATTAATTTTTAAAATTTTTATTCAACTATAATTGATTTACAGTGTTGTGTTAGTTTCTGCTATACAGCAAAGTGAATCAGTTATACGTATATCAGTACATGTATCTACTCTTTTGTAGAGGCTATTCCCGTATAGGTCGTTGCAGAGTACTGAAGAGAGATCCCTGTGCCATAGAGCAGCTTCTTATTAGTTATCTATTTTATATACAGCAGTGCACGTAGGTCAATCCCAATGTCCCGTTTATCCCTTCCTCTCCTCTCTCAGTAACTCTAAGTTTATTTTCTACATCTGTGACTGTTTTGTAAACAGGTTCATTTGCATCATCTTTTTAGATTCCACATATAACTGATATCACATGACATTTGTCTTTCTCTATCAGGCTTACTCTGTTCAGTATGACAATCTCTAGGTATCTCTATGTCACTCCAAACGGCATTTCATTCCTTTTTATGGCTGAGTAACATTCCATTAAGAAAAAAAGATAAACGTACCCAGCTCAGTCGGTAAAGAATCTGCCTGCAGTGCAGCAGACCCGGATTCGATCCCTGGGTTGGGAAGATCCCCTGGAGAAGGAAATGGCAACCCACTCTAGCATCCTTGCCTGGAAAATCTCATGGACAGAGGAGTCTGGTGGGCTGCAGTCCATGGGGTCACAAAGAGTCGGGCACGACTGAGCGACTAACTCTTACTTATACTAAAGCTCACTGCAGCACTATTTACGATAGCCAGGACATGGGAGCAGCCTAGACGTCCACTGAGGGAGGAATGAAGAACGGAAATTAATTTTAACCATATATTTGATATCATCTAAGACATTTAAAGTAGTATCATTTCAACATGTAATCAATATTGAAAAACCACTAATGAAATAATTTTACATTCTTTCTGCCACATTAAGTCTTTGAGATCCGGTATATATTTTATACTCACAAAACATCTCAGTTCCCACGAGCCATGTTTCAGGTGTTCAAAACCCATGTGTGGTGAGAAGGGCTACCATGGAGGACACAAATCCCTCCAAATAATGATTATTTCAAATACAGCCCCGTGTGCTCCACAGGCCCCTTCTCTTTCTGAGATTCTTCGCTGGCCCTTGCCTATTCTTTCACCCACATTCTATGTTGCAGTGAGACTAATCTACCCAAAACAATCTGACTCACTTGCCCAAAGTATCAGCCATATTTGGACTGTCAACACTTACCACAAACCAGACATTCCACGAATGTTAAATAACCAATTGATTAAATACACCAGGATGAAACCCAGGTCCCTTAAAATGACATTCAGGTTGAGCCTTTAACTCTTCCACCTTCTTCTTTGTAAATCCTCTACCCTCATTTCCAAAACTTCAGTGAAGGTAGAACGTGAACATTCCGTGTCTTCAGGAGTACCAGCTCCACTACATGGTGAATATATTTAAATACGTTCGTGTTAAAATGCTCTGATACAGGGACTCCCTGGTGGTCCCCTGGCTGAGACTCTACCCTCTCAAGGCAGGGGGCCAGGTTCAAGCCCTGGTCAGGGAACCAGATCCCACCTGCCACAACTAAGAGTCTCCGTGACCCAACAAAAATCGAAGACTTTGCATGCTACAACTAAGACCCAGTGCAGCCAAAATAAATAATTTTAAGGACTTTAGAAAAATAAAGGAAAACACTCTGATACATACTGAAAGGAAAGGTCAGACCCCTATCAGTTGTTAAGATTAAATACAACTCTCCAAATACATTCAGAGCACATAGCAAGCAGCTTTAAAGAGGATGCTGCAGAAAATCTCTAACCATGCCCACCGGCACTCACTCCCACTCTTGCTGGTCAGCACACTGATGGAAACTAATGTCTGATGCTACCTGGTCACAACCTCATGCCTCCTTATCTCTACCCCACCAGGACTCCCTTCACCTGTCTCTTTCACACCCCCTCTCCCATCTCAGATGCCAGGAAGCCCACCCTGACTGGTGAGAAGGAGAATTCCCGGAAAGTGGCACAGCTCTCCTGGCATCGATTACACCCACTCACCACTGTTAGGCGGCCAGTTTTCTCTCTGCCCCTACAGCACAGAGTCCTTGAGGGCAGGGACTCTATTTCCTACAGCTTCCACCCCCCTAGTGTGATTTCCCGCAGACAGATGGACGAACAGAATGTGCAGCCAATTCTGCTTCAGGCCACACAGTGTGCAGGAGAAAACAAAAAAATGAAAAAGTAAAAAGTTCAACGCAAACAGAAGTATGTAAAATCATCCCACAATGACTTCATCATGCAAACACGTTTTCCTTCTTTGTGGGTGATGAGTTTATAATAATATGATAAGCAATGGAAAACAATTACAAATTTAGGGTGAGGAGAACAGAGGAAAATGTTTACTAACATCATGCCATACTCTATGTTCGTTTCAATGTTGAATGTAAATGTTTAAGAAAAGCTTACTAATAAAAGCATAGTTAGGGGAAACCAGTATTCCAGTGAAAAATCATAAAGGAAAACATATGGCCTAATAAAATAAGCTGAAATAAATAACTCTTAAAATAAAACATCATTTTAAAAGTCTAAATTCTTGCTTGACACTAGTTAGAATTTAAAAAATGGACCTTGCCAAAACATTGAAGGAAACCATTCAGTCCTGATAATTCAGTACTTCACTTAGGTTTTTACAAAACGGTGAAAGTCAAAAGTATTGACTGGTAAAAAGCATCATCGATGATCTTCTTTGAGAAATATTTCTCTCGTAAGTTAAATATTATATAAACATTCCTGATCTCTTTGGACTACTTTAGCCATTTGGATGACAGACATTAATAATTAAGTCCAGTACAAAAGTGCGCTCTGTACCCATCATACAAGCTATAAATGTCCAAGTTGTTGCTCTTATTTTGAAATGTATTACATACACTAGATGCAAATAAATTTTTAAATTATTAAATCCTCAAGGACTTCCCTGGTGGTCCAGTGGTTAAGACTTCACCTTCCAACACAGAGAGTGCAGGTTCGATCCTTGGTCAGCGAGCTAACATGTCTTGCAGCCAAAATAAATAAATAAAACAGGAGCAATATTGTAACAAATTTAATAAAGACTTTAAAATGGACCACATCAAAAAAAATCATTTTAAGTAAATAAATTGCTAAAAAGTTAAATTTATATATTAATACACATTTTAAAATCACCCTGTTAAAATCACTCTCTTTAAATTGCATTGCTAAATATTTGAGTGGTTCTCTTCATGCTTCCTCCTGCTTTCTCTTTATCATCACAGAATACAACCAGATTATCAGGAAAAGATGCATAACTGGGATAGACTGCAATTTATTACATGGCTTTTTCTAGAACCAAGAATACATTAACCAACACTCCATTAAAAATAAAAAACCACAGCTCAAGTTCATACATCCTAAGAAGCCATTTTCTCTCATCCATCATTACATTTTTCTTATTTTAATAAGCTCTTTTCAGAAAAAGATCATTCTCCTAAAGTGCCTGTAACACTAAATTTTAAGAGGTAAGGTATGAGAGGTGTCTCCATTGTGTATATTTTTTCTTCAACTGGCTCACCTAGGAGCAGGTTAGAAGAAAATGTCAGTAAAAGGTCACAGCACAAAGAGATTCTATTAACAGTAATAGGAAGTTCATTCTATACATCAAAAGCCAGAAAACAGAATCAGAGAAGCCACTTATGCACAGAGTATTTGGGTGAATAAGAATTCATTTAAATATTGGCTTCAGTCATAACAGATAAGAACTTGCCTACAGAAATTCCCATACCCAAGCCCATTTTTGCAAAAGTCAGAGCAAATGTAGTTATGATAGGAATATAGGGTTGCTGCTGCTGCTGCTAAGTCGCTTCAGTCGTGTCCGACTCTGTGCGACCCCATAGGTGGCAGCCCACCAGGCTCCGCCACCCCTGGGATTCTCCAGGCAAGAACACTGGAGTGGGTTGCCATTTCCTTCTACAATGCATGAAAGTGAAGTCACTCAGTCATGCCCAACCCTCAGTGACCCCATGGACTTCAGCCTTCCAGGCTCCTCCATCCATGGGATTTTCCAGGCAAGAGTACTGGAGTGGGGTGCCATTGCCTTCTCCAAGGATTATAGGGTAGATGACACCAAATTAACAAATGGGAAGCCTTTTTTTAATCCCTAAGAGTAGAGAACATCCAACCAACAGCAAAAACAGAGAAACTGTTTATGCAATTGGCTACATTGGCAGAGGACAGAAGGACAGCCAACATTTTATCCATCATAATAAAAGTTTCAACAGCACATGTGAAACAACAGCAATTTAACTGTTCTGAAGCCATGTTAAAGGTTCACGACGTATAAAACTAGTATTTTTGTCAAGACACAAATTTTGCTGATTGGTAAGTGAGACCCAGTCAGTCACCCAGTCTCTGTCAGTGTGGTTTTGCTGTAATCACCATACTGTATATGCTGATTTTCAAGAAGCAATAAAAAAGAGAAAGAAGAAGAAATTTTGTTTCCCTGAGAAATGAGAAAAATGGCCCCAGAAAGAAAGCCAAGTACTGTGAAGAGATCTTTTTCGAACTTGTTATATATAACAAATTCAATTCAACATTTTATGCCTTACTTTATCCAAAACTTTGAAATTTTTGGTTAAGAAATATATATATTTATAATGTTATATAACTAATATGTTATATATAATAATAGCATATATATAATATGTTATATTGTATATCTATTAAGAACATATATTATATATAAATGGAATTTTCCAAGCAAATACTAGAGTGGGTTGCCATATCCTCCTCCAGGAGATCTTCCTGCCCCAGGGATTGAATCTGCATCTCCTGGGGCTTCTGCATTGACAGGTGGATTCTTTACTGCTGAGCCACCTGGACTGAGCCATTATATATAAATATATATAATATGTTTATGTATTATATAAATATGGTGGTGGTTTAGTCACTAAGTCATGTCCGACTCTTGCGATCCCATGGACTGTAGCCTGTCAGGCTCCTCTGTCCATGGGATTCTCCAGGCAAGAATACTGGCATGGGTTGCCATTTCCTTCTCCAAGGGATCTTCCTGACCCAGGAATTGAACCCGGGTTTCCTGCATTGCAGGCAGATGATTTGTCAACTGAGCTATGAGGGAAGCCACATATAAAGCCCCATATATAGCCCCATATACAGCCCCATATATATATAAATATATATAATACACATATATACAAACATATATTTATATAATATATAAGCATGTATGTTTTATATATATAATATGTAAGTGTCTATATTATAAATATATATATTTCTTAACCAAAAAAATCAAAATGATTAAGCCATGGAGTGTTGAATTTGTTAGTGACTTAGTTGTATGATGTGAACAATTACACCACAAACTGTATGTGAAACAAGGCAACGGAGGTTCATGGTCATCATTAAGGAGAAAGGATGTGAAATTAACATGCTTGCAAGTTAAAAAAAAACTCAGCTAAAGGAAATAAAGAAACACGATGCACTGAGTAAAACATGGAATGTAAACAGAAGTCAGTCAGGCGGGAAGAACCTTCATAATGGCCCAGTAAGCCAAATCAAAAACACCTGGTATAAGGGTCATGGATTGGAAGACCCAATATAGTCAAGATGCCTATTCACCCCAAATTCGTACACAGGTTTAATGCAGTTCTTTTCAAAATCCCAGTGAGCTATATTGGTAAATATAGACAAGACTATTCTAAAATGCATATGGAGAGGCAAAGGAACTACAATGATAAAGCAATGCTGAAAAGGAGGAGTAAGGTGGGAGGAAACATTTCAGTACTTGTTAAGTGGCTATAGTGTTCAAGACCATGTAGTGAAAAGGAACTCATAGGGCCTGGACTCCATCTTAGGCCTGTTCATGCTAATCATGCTCAGCCACCTTTCCAATGGACTCTGAGCTCTGTGTTTAGTGCCTATGAAAACAACCACAGAAGGATAAGACCCCCTCCAGACAGGGGAACCTTGAAGATCGTATCTAGGTTACTCATCGCCTAAGAGAAAACATACACTAATCCCCCCTTCCTCCAGACAGGCCATAAATTTTTCTGTATCTATGGGAGTGTAATCTCGGGTTTATTGATTATTGGCTAATTATTTGACTGTTTGAGCACATGAGCACATAGCATGTGAATGACAGGGTTACTGGGATTGTGTTTTCCTTGGTTTATGTAAGTCTCAAGGAATTTGGAGTGGTGGGTTCAGACACGTACACATGGGGTATAAAAGATTTTCACAAATGCTGGTCGGGGTCCTTGGCTAAGAGGAGACTCTGCCTTGGGCCCGCCAGTGTAATACACTGCACTCCGCTATCTGCATGGTCCTTCTGAGTGAGTTTGTTTCCCGGAACACATGGCCACAACAGCAGGAAAATTACCTGGTGGTCCAGTGGTTAAGGCTCTATGCGTCCAAGACAGTGGGCACAAGTTTGATCCCTAGTCAGGGAAGATCCTGCATGCCACCAAAAAATAAACTGGAAAAAAAAAAGGACTGTAGTATTGGTGAACAGAAAAATAGATGATGGAGCAGATTACAGAACCCAGAAATAGTCCCATACAAGTATGGCCAAGTGATGAAAACACGAAGAATATCACAAGAGAATCTGCATCTAGAAAATGAATCAACTGCAAATTTTATTACCAAAAAATGAACACTAAAAATTCAAGAATTCAGTAGATGGGTTCACCAGCTAACTGGACAAAGCGGAAGAGATTTGTGAACTGGTAGAAAGGTGAGAAGGAATCTCCGTATTGAAGCACACAGAGATAAAGGAGAAAAATACAGAAGAGAATACAAAAAAAGACATGGATAAAAAGAGCAAAATACAAACTGGAGTCCCAAAAGTGGAAGAGAGAGAAGACGAGACAGAAGCAAGTGTTTGAATAAATAGTGGCCAAGAATTTTCCAAAAGGGATGAACAATATCAAGCCACAAATCCCAAACAGAATAAAAAGAATGAAAATATCTCCTTTAAAAATTAAAAAACATTAAACAAATTTTAAAAAAAAGACTTAAAAATAAGACTTACAGCTGATCTCTCAAATAGAAACAATGAAACCCAGAAGAGTTGAAAGAAAAACCACCAGCAACTGTCAATTCTATACTCAAACAAGGAGAAATAGATGTTTTCAAACAAAAACTGAGCAGATTTATCGTTAGTAGACTCAGGATAAAAGAAATCTTAAGAAAGTTCTTCAGACATGTAAGCATGGTAATGCAGGAAGGAATGGAAGGTACAAACCAGTGTAACATACTGGTAAATCTAAATGAATAGTGACTGTTTTTTAAAAAAAAGTAACAAACTTATGGTTACCAAAGGGGATAGTATGGGAAGGGTATATAAATTAGGAGTTTGGGATTAACATATACACACCACTTTACATAAAACAGGCTTCCCGAATTACAGGCAACCTGGCTAGGAGGGCTCCCCCAAGTCTCCACCTCGCACCCTAGAGCTCCAGGTTTAGAGGCTCGGAAAAGTGATTTAGCCCCTGGCAGCCACCATTCTACTCTGTTTCCAAGAATACAACTTTTTGAAATTCCACATACAGAGAATCAATGGCTCTTCTAAGGGGAACCTGTGCAGTGAAAACAATCACCGGACTGGAAATTGAGAGCTGGGTGCCCATTTTCATCTCTTCCACTAACTTACCTTGTGACACAGGAAATCAAGCCCTGAGATTTTGGAGTGGGAGCACTGACTCCAAGACCCTAGGGAGTATCAAATAGCGAGAACTCACACAAAGGAAACCACTTGAATACCAGACCCAGCATCACCCAACCACCAGTAGCACCCTGTACAGGATGCCTCACCTAAACAACAAATGAAACAAAAATACAGACCCAACCATCAGCAGACAGGATCACCCCCTAACTCAGCCTTGGCCATCACAGGAAAAACAAACAACAAAAACTCAGCACAAATCTCACCCTATATGAAGCTTACACAAACCACTGGACCAAACTTAGGAGGGCAGAAACCAAAAGGAAGAAAGAATTCAACCTTGAAGCCTGGGAAAAGGAGACTAAAACGAAGACCAAAGGAAGACCAAAACTCCATATCATTCAGTTTAAAAAAAAAATGATGAAAAGGCAGAGAAACACTATACAAATGAAGGAACAAACTAGAAACACAGAAGTCCAAATAAATGAAGAGGAAATAGGCAAGCTACCTAAAACAGAACTCAGAATAATGATAGTAAAGATGATCAAAAACCTTGAAAACAAAATGGAGAAAATGCAAGAATCAATCAACAAAGACCTAGAAGAATTAAAGAATAAACACACAGAGATAAAATGGGCTTCCCTGGTGGCTCAGCTGGTAAAGAACCCACCTGCAATGCAGGAGACCTGGGTTCGATCCCTGGGTTGGGAAGATCTCCTGGAGAAGGGAACAGCTACCCACTCCAGCATTCTGGCCTGCCTGGAGAATTCTATGGACTGTATAGTCCATGGGGTCGCAAAGAGTCACACAGGACTGAGCGAGTTTCACTTTCACTTTTCATATATAAAACAGAAAAACAACAAGGACCTACTGTATAGCACAGGGTTCAATATCTTGTACTAACCTATAATGGAAAGAATCTGAAAAAGAACAGATATACATATACACATATATGTATAAATGAATCACCATTCTGAATATCTGAAGCTAATACAACATTGTAAATTAACTGCTTCAATTTTTTTTAATGGTTTTAAAAAGCTTGAACATATGTATACTCTAGTCAGCAATTTCACTCACAGGTGTACACCAACTAGAAAGTACGCATGCCTATATTTAATGGGTTCATCTAACTATTTAATATTTGAGAATACCAATACCAGTTTTATTCCTAATAGAGAAAGCGGCAAACAACTCAATGTCCATCCACAAACTGCGGCATTGTTATTGTTGCTCTTGCTGTTGAGCAGCTAAGCCATGCCTCTTTGCAACCCCGTGGGCTGCAGCACACTAGGTATCCCTCTCTTTCATTATCTCCTGGAGTTTTCTAAAACTCATGTTTATTGAGTCAGTGATGCTATTTAACCATCTCCTTCTCTGCCACCCCCTTCTTTTGCCTTCAATCCTTCCTAGCATCAGAGTCTTTTCCAGTGAGCTGACTCTTTACAACAGGTGGCCAAAGCATTGGAGTTTTAGCATCAGTCCTTCCAATGAATATTTGGATTGATTTCCTTTAGGATTGACTGGTTTGATCTCCTTATAGTCCAAGGGACTCTCAAGAGTCTTCTCCAGCCCCACAATTCAAATGCATCAATTCTTCAGTACTCAGCCTTCTTTATGGTCCACTGGAAAAACCACAGCTTTGACATACATGGATCTTTGTCACCAAAGTGATATCTTTGCTATTTAATATGCTGTCCAGGTTTGTCATAGCTTCCTTTCAAGGAGCAAGCATCTTTTAATTTCATGGCTACAGTCACCATCTGCAGTGATTTTGGAGCCCAAGAAAATAAAATCTGCCACTATTTCCACTTTTTCCCCTGCTACTTGCCATGAAATGATGGGACCAGATGCCATGATCTTAGTTTTTAGAATGTTTAATTTTAAGCCAGCTTTTTTACTCTCTTTACTCTCATCAAAGGGCTCTTTAGTTCCTCTGCACTTTCTGCATTGGAGTGGTATCATCTGGGTGTCTGAGGTTGTGGATATTTCTCCTGGAAATCTTGATTCTAGCTTGTGATTATACAGCCTGACATTTCACATAAGAGATGTGGGTTTGATCACCTGGTAGAGAAGCTCCCCTGGAGGAGAAAATGGCAACCCACTCCAGTATCCTTGCCTGGAGAATCCCACGGACAGAGGTGCCTGGCGGGCTACGGTCCATGGGGTCACAAAGAGTTGGACACGACTGAAGGGACTTAGCACTGAAGCATGATCATTCTACTTGACTCCACAGACATAATCAGATATATAACACATAGTCCTGTCTGCTAGTAGCTCTTCCTAAGACTTAATTTGCCTCTCATAGACTCTTTTTTCCTATTAAAGTTAAGTACATTAAAAAAAAACTTTTAAAATTAAAGCGTAGTATAAAACATTCATGTACAGTAAGGTACGTATATCTGAAAAGTACAGCTTGCAGAACTTCTGCAATGTGAACACACGTGTGTTACCACCACTCAGATCAGACCTAGAAGCCTCCCTCAGACTCCTGCACAGTAAGTACCTGCATCTCCAAAGGTACCAATATTCTGACTTCTAGCAAAATAGATCTGTTCCGCCTGTTTTTAGTTTATATAAGTAGGATGATATCATATATGCTCTTTTGTGGTTGTTTTCTTTGGCTTAATACTGTGTCTGTGAGATGCATCTGATGCTGGCTCATAATTGTCATCGCTCAATGCTGCAAAAGTAGGAAGAGATACCTGGAGTGAACAGCAAGTTTTGCCTTGGAGGACAAAATGAAGCAGGGCAAAGGCTAAGGAAGAGTTTTGTTAAGAGAGCACACAACACAAGAGATGACTGTACACATGGACATCACCAGATGGTCAACACTGAAATCAGATTGATTATATTCTTTACAGCCAAAGATGGAGAAGCTCTATACAGTCAGCAAAAACAAGACCAGGAGCTGACTGTGGCTCAGATCATGAGCTCCTTATTGCAAATTCAGGCTTAAATTGAAGAAAGTAGGGAAAATCATTCAGACATTCAGGTATGACCTAAATCAAACTCTTTATGATTATACAGGCTTCCCTGATAGCTCAGTCAGTAAAGAGTCTGCCTGCAATGCAAGAGACCCCAGTTCGATTACTGAGTTGGCAAGATCTGCTAGAGAAGGGCTAGGCTACCCACTCCAGTATCCTTGGGCTTCCCTGGTGCCTCAGCTGGTAAAGAATCTGCCCACAATGCGGGAGACCTGGGTTTGATCCCTGGGCTAGGAAGATCCCATGGAGAAGGGAAAGGCTACCCACACCAGTATTCTGGCCTGGAGAATTCCATGGACTGTATAGTTCATGGGGTTGCAAAGAGTTGGACACCACTGAGTGACTTTCACTTCACTTCACTATGATTATACAGTGGACGTGACGAATACATTCAAGGGACTAGATATGATAGACAGCCTGAAAAACTATGGACAGAGGTTCATAACATTGTATAGAAGGTGGTGACCAAAACCATCCCAAAGAAAAAGAAATGTAAGAAAGTAAAGTGGTTTTCTGAGGAGGCTTAACAAATAGCTGAGGAAAGAAGAGAAGTGAAAAGCAAGGGAGAAAGGGAAAGATATACCCAACAGAATGCAGAGTTCCAGAGAAAAGCAAGGAGACACAAGAAGGCCTTCTTAAATGAATAATGCAAAGAACTAGAGGAAAACAACAGAATCAGAAAAACTAGAGATCTCTTCAAGAAAATTGGAGGGATCAAGGGAACATTTCATGCAAGGATGGGCACAATGAAGGACAGGAACAGTAAGGACCTAAGAGAAGCAGAAGAGATTTAGAAAAGGTGGCAAGAATACACCGGAGAACTATACAAAAAGGGCTTAGTGACCAGGATAACCACGATGGTGTGGTCACTCACCTAGAGCCAGACATCCTGGAGTGTGAAGTCAAGCGGGCCTTAGGAAGCATCACTACAAACAAAGCTAGTGGAGGTGACGGAATTCCAGCTGAGCTTTTTCCAATCCTAAAAGGGGATGCTATGGCAGTGCTGCACTAAATGTATCAGCAAATTTGGAAAATTCAGCAGTGGCACTAGTGGTAAATAACCCACCCACCAATCCAGGAGCACCACCTAGGAAGCCCCATCTGGGCAAAAGGGAGCAAGGAAGCTACAGAACAGGATGGTGAAAAGAAAAAATAAAGTGCTGCTGGCAACTGAGATAAAAAAATACAAAAGAAGAAAGGTTTAAGATAAGCTTAGCCCCTCACAAATACTTAACACACAGGAGGTAGTAAATATTAATCCGTCGTTGGTAAATGCAGGAACATGCATACATATTGCGGGCCCATCCAATACATTCATAATATTCCCATTCAATGAAAACATCAGTTTAACATATGGTCAATCCAATATTTATAGCCTTCATAATGAACTGGAGAAACCACAAATCAATTAAATAAAAATGTAGTTAAATAAAAAATGAGAGCCTGAACACTTAATTCATCACCTACCTCAAAAAATATAGCCTCTGTCTCCTATAATTTACAGTAACTTTTCTCTCTTCCTCACCCACATGAAAAACTGCTACACTTGTGATATTTCAGTTCATGACACAGAAGAATCTTATCAAAAAGACTTGAGCAATCATTTTCCCCTACCCATAAAAATTGGCTGAATTTATCTAACCTTAAAACTAGACTCCATTTATCCACAGTACCAGGCCCTTCTTTGGAAGTTGTCCCGCTAAATTAAGCAGAGTTCTTGACTCTGATGGTCTGAACAAGCGGAAGAGGGTGCCATTATTCATTTTCTCTTTTACGCAAAGATCTGCAAATCCTTCCCTTTGATTTATTTAGCAGGCTCTTTTGGTCAGACTTTAGTTTGCTCCATTATTCATATCAGAAGGCAACAGCATAAACCATCACTAATGCTAAGATCTGAAAATCCATTTCTGTATCCTGAGTTTATCCTCAGTCATCCAGCTTGCCTACATACACACCACCCCCTCTTACAAAACTCTGGGCTTCAGACTGCTCACATGTATAGAGAAACAGACACGGGATGGCCCTGCTCTGTCCCTACTGTGTGCCTGCATGAAGCCGGCGTCCTGTACTGAATCGTCGGTACCATTCTCTACCAACATTCATGGCTTTGCTGGAGGCCTCTCCAGAGCCGTACTTCCGTTTGTGAGATCTTATGCTCGATTTCTTGTTCTGCCAACCAAGTGAAATTCTCAAAATGTTGTTCTGTTGAAAAAGTCCTTGGCAGGACCAAAACTGGAAGATGTTCTACTAACAGCAGACACAGTACTGTTATCATCCTACAATGAAAATGTTGGGAAGCTGTCTCACCATCTTCTAATTTGTGCCTGACTATTACCACCCTCATCTCCCCTTCTTTCGACCAGGATCTGGAAGCAGCAGAACCAGGAAAAAAGACGATAGAGTCCCAGAGGTAGAGAGGAAGAAGTCTCTAGATTATACGGCCCAACACCTCTTTTCCTTCCATTAATTTCCAAAATCCTCTTTTATATTTGCACAAGAGTAGTTTCCTTCTCTAGGAAAGGAGGCAGAGCTGGACAGGTGTGATTGGGTAAGTCTGAGTGAGAGCCCATTCTAACATTTAATTCTGGCACGGAGAAGAGTGAAAGGTAGAGTCCTTGACCTTTAAACTCTGAGGATCTCCCAAGCCCAGCAAATCCTGGCAGTCCTGGGCCTAGCTGGGCAAGACCAAGAAACAGATAGCATGACTGAACACTTCACCTAGTGCATTACTGGTTGAAGAACGTTCTTAAAAAAGTACAGACCATGTGAATTTAACTAACACTTGGCAGACACATATACACCACTTGGGTCTTCCCCGGCGGCTCAGACGGTAAACCGTCTGCCTACAATGCAGGAGACCTGGGTTCGATCCCTGGGTTCGATCCCTGGGTTGGGAAGATCTCCTGGAGAAGGAAATGGCAACCCATTCCAGTATTCTTGCCTGGAAAATCCCATGGACAGAGGAACCTGGTAGGCTACAGTCCACGGGTTTGCAGAGTCGGGCACGACTGAGCGACATTGACTTTTATTTTACTATACATCACGTACCTGTGTGTGCTGCAGTGTGCTAAGCTGCTTCAGCTGTGTCCAGCTCTGTGCGATCCTGTGGTCATAGCCCACCAGGTTCCTCTGTCTGTGGTATTCTCCAGGCAAGAATACTGGAGAGGGTCGCCACGCCCTCCTGCAGGGGATCTCCCCAACCCAGGAATCGAACCCACGTCTCTTACATCTCCTGCGTTGGCAGGAGGGTTCTTTGCCACTACCACCACCACTAGAAAAGGTAAGATGTGCTGTATCTAACTTGATAGAGGCAAAGGTGATGTGTCTTTATCTTAATTATGTGTGTGATACATGGTCAGCATGCAGTTTGGCTAGTTGAGAAGATCCTATAACAACCATCATCTCAAAAGGAGTTTTCTTTTCAGACCTTGTTGTGAGCAATGATTGAGGCCCTGAAGAGATTAAGACAATTCTTTGTTGTTAAGTGCAGACCTCTGTTGAAAGCTTTTACTTTTATATCACTGATGTTAAGTATGAAACCCACTGGGATTTGCACACTGAAATGCTATATATACTTACTGCTCAAATTTTTTTTTCAAAACAGATCTTTGCAAGCTATAAATTGTATCTGTGGTGTGCTGCCAATTAAATTAACATGTAAGCTTTATGGGAATTAAAATATCTCAGAAAAATGTAAATTGCTTAATTCTCTGAAAACTTACTGAAATTGACATAGCCAGCTAAACCATGTAACACAGTAGGAGAGCCAAGGGCAGTTGTTACCAGAAGAACCATTTTGTCTTCTAAGATATTTTGACATGTTCCCCTGATCTGAGCTGTCAGAAAACCATTCTAGCATATTCCATTTGCTGAAAATTATTTGTAAAAATGTACATATACCCTGCAATCTTTTTGAATCAGTAGCTATGGAAAAAAAATAAATAAAGCCGCTAGCGAGATGAACTTCTCCCACTCGTCCTAATGGATATGCTAGGCTGGATTATTTAATCACCAGCCCCATGCAACATCCAAACAAAACACGCCCAGCTTAGGATCAATGAAGCTCTAAGTTTAATTGCTTACTGCAAGGTTCCCAGCAGAAAAGGAAAGCTTGTAAAGCTAACCTAAAACCAAATGAAGATAGTGTGTGCGCTCAAACGAGGCAAAGTAGTAAGTAATTCTCTGCTAAAAGAGAGGATGTGTCCATGTACTTGTGTGCACAATTATGGCAGCAGGTGGAGGGTGGGGCAGTCTCCAGCCTGACCCGTATCTAGGCTGTTGCTCCACTGATACCATCAATAGATTACGGGCTCTCCCGTAAGGAAAAAAAAGGGGGCAGGAATAATCAGTAGCTTTCTGTCAACCTTGCTTCCCCTTCAAGCTACCACCTCTCCTCCTCGTCCTCCTCATCTATCGGTGATATCTACCTGTGTCTTCTAACTCTGCTTCCCACGCCCTCCTTGTCTGAGAACCCATCCGTTTCCGTGGCTTTGCTATCATACCAGCGGTATCCAAATCTTAGGTCTCGGCGAGGCTGTGAGGGAGCACCCGTTCCCGGCCTCCCTCCTGGCTGCTGGCGGCCCTCGGCGTCCCCCAGCTCAGAGAGGCATCGCTCCAGTGCACCTGTCTTCCCGCGGTCTGCTCCCTGTATACCTTCACATCAGCTTCCCTCTGCACGTGTCTGAGCCCAAATTTCCCCTTTTTTATAAAGACACCAGGTCATACTGGAGTAGAGCCTACCCTTGCAGCTGTGCATGCTCAGCCATGTCCAACTCTTCGTGAAACCATGGACTGTAGCCCACGAGGCTCCATGGGATTCTCCAGGCAAGAATACTGGAGCAGGTTGCCATTTCTTCCTCTAGGGGATCTTCCTGACCCAAGGATTGAACCTGCGTCTCCTGTGTCTCCTGCATTAGCAGGCAGATTCTTCACCACTACCTGGGAAGCCCCAAAGCCCACCCTTATGACCTCATTTTAGCTTCCCTACCTCTGTAAAGACCCTGTCTCCACGTAAGACCACATTCTGCGGTCCTGAGGGCTAAGACTCCTATTGAAACATTTGGAGAGGGATGCAAATCGAACCAAAACATACCTTAAAATCAGGATGTCTCAAACCAACCCACCACCTTCCCCTAAGACGTCCACTTGGACCATGTCTGTTTGAGTCCCAGGCTCATCCCTATCTCTTGCTTCTCCTCACATTGAATTCGTTACCACTCAACCCTGTACACCCTTTCTCCAGGACAGCATCTCTTAAGTCTTCCCCCTCTTTTTCATTCCCACAACCACCACACAAATTCAGGCTGAATTATCTTGCACTGAGTACGTGGTGACTGTTCTTAATAGGCTTCTTAGCTCTGGTCTCTCTCTGATCTTGCTATATCCCAATTTATTTTATAAATTGCTGCCACATTAATCTTCCTAACAGACAGCTCTGACCCATTTCTCTCATGAGAGAGGAGAAAAAATAATAATAATAACTTCAAGAGCCTTTCTTACCTTATAAATTCAGCATAAATCCCTGTCCCTGGTGGTCTCAAGTTCCCACCCTTCAGGGATTAGCCCAGCCCACACTCTCACATCATCTCTTTCCCAAACATGGCCCCACGTATTTCCGGCTGTTTCCATCAGAATCCTGCCAAGAAAAGAAACAGCAATCTCAAAGGGCTTCTTTAAAAGGCACTGAATGAAGAGATCAAAGAGTGAGCATGGAGGGTACTGGAGCCCAACAGAGAGGGAGAGATACCCAGCGACCAGCCACAGTGGGAAGCTGGTACCAGGCCTCCATCTGAAGCAATGAGCAGAAGTGATGAGAGCTCCCTGGCACTCAGCAGAAACAAGCGCCTCCTGGACACAAAGCAGGTCAGAGACGAGTGAAAAAAAGCACCAAGGATGAGAAAACAGACAGTACCAACCCACTGCCTCTACTTACATCCCTTCTCCCCCGGGATCCTGTCTGCCCACCTGCCCAGACTAATTCACCAAAATCCTATCCATCTTTAAAGGGTATATGAGTGACATGAAAGATAATTTTTTCCTGGGAAAAGCAGCACTCAAACAGAAACACACATATGTTTAAAATTTTACTGAATTCATAATTAAATGAAAGCACCAGTGTGACATTACCACACGTTCAAAGGAAAATCCAAAGAACATACGAATATATGCATCCATCAGGAAACCTGAAATGAATTTGCTTGCTGAGTGCAAAACTGCTCAGTATCCACACCTGCATGCCACCAAATACAATCTGCATTTTCTCTGAACAAGAATCCAAGATCCAGGAACCATTACCATCAGTTTTCTACAACTTAAGAGTTGTAAAATAGCTCAAAGTTGAATGAAAGGTAAAGATAACTCAAATGAGGGACTGATGGAGAACAGGGCACCCACGATTCTTTTCATTATTGGCCAAATTTAGCCTTTCACAGTGTTCCCTGACTACTGGAAGGGAGGAAGGAAGGAGGAAAGGAAAGAAAAGGGTTTTGGCATCAGAAAGACCTTGGGCTCACCACCAGCATCGCTTACTCATGAACTGACCTGAAGTAAGTCATTTCACTACCTACAGCTCAGTTTCTTGATCTGTACAACAGCAATTAACTGCTTTATGGACTAAATGAATTGCTCTGGGAGTCAGATGCATGGTGGCAATCCTGAGCCAAATAAATGGTAGCCAAAGATTACTTTCATGTTCCATCACTACAAATCACGGAGTTAGACCAATGCTCCTTTTCAATCTGAAAACTGTGTGACTGTAAATGCTGTCTCCTCCATGAAGACTTAGACCACCTTCATTACAGACGTGGACCCTTGCTTCCTCAGCATCGTCTCCCACACCAGCTCTGTCTCATGCCTACTTTGTAGTAGAACATTTCCTCTCTCCTGATTCCCCATCCAACCCACCAAACGTAAGAGACTCAGGCCAAGGGGGAGAGAAGGGATGGACTGGGAGCTGGGGATTAGCAGATGCAAAGTATTACACACAGGAAGGATAAACAATGAGGCCCCACTGTATAGCGCAGGGGACTGTATTCAATATCCTGTGATAAATCACAATGGAAAAGAATATGAAAAAGAATGTATGTATATATAACTGAGTCGCTCTGCTATACAGCAGAAATTAATACAACACTGTAAATCAACTATACTTTAATACAATAATCTTTAAAAAAAGAAACTCAGGAACAAGCTCAGATATATTAGAGTTCTAGCACACAGAACGGCCCCTGGTACACAGAAGGTACTCCAAAAATATTTCAAAATGAACTCAAAGAAAAGATTACTCAAAACCACAGTGAGCTAAATCAACAAGGAAGATATGTACAATGGCAAAAAAAAAAAAAAAAAGAACTATCACATAACCCCATTAGAATGGCTTTTCTCAAAAAGACAAGAAATAATTAGTGTTGGTAAAGATACAAGGAAAAGAAAACTCTTGTGTGATGTTGGTGGGAATATAAACTGGTTCAGCCACTATGGAAAACAGTACTGAGAATCCTCAAAAAACTTAAAATAGAAAGAACTACTGTATGATCCAAAATCCCACTTCTGAGTATTTCTATGAATGAATCAAATACACACACAAGGAAGTATCATTCAGCCATAAAAAAGAATGAAATCTTGCCATCTGCAACAATACAAGTGGACCATGAGGGTATTAAGCTAAGTGAAACAAGTCAGACAAAGACAATACTGTACAATCTCACTTATAATGGGAAACTAAAAACAAAACCACCAGACTCACAGAGAACAAATTGGTGGTTGCTAGGGAGGGGGGGGGGGGGGGCGGCGGCAAAATGGATGAAGGAAGTCAAAAGGTACAAAACTCCTTGATTTTAGTTATAAAATAAATAAGTCCTAGGAATATAATACTAGGGGCTTCCCTAGTAGCTCAGACGGTAAAGCATCTGTCTGCAATGCAGGATACCCGGGTTCAATCCCTGGGTCAGGAAGATCCCCTGGAGAAGGAAATGGCAACCCACTCCAGTACTCTTGCCTGGAGAATTCCACGGGCAGAGGAGCCTTGGCGGGCTACAGTCCATGGGGTTGCTGAGAGTTGGACACGACCGAGCAACTAACACAGGAATATTATGTAAGGCATGGTGATTACAGTCAGTATGATATTACTGTATTGTGTGTGCGGAAGTTGCTAAGACAGAAGATCTTAAAAGTACCTGTTGCTGTTGTTCAGTCATGTCTGTCTGCGACCCCAATGGACTGTAGCACACCAGGCTTTCCTGTCCTTCACGATTTCCTGGAATTTGCTCAAACCTGTCCATTGAGTTGGTGATGCCATCCAACCATCTCATCCTCAGTCACCCCCTTCTCCTCCTGCCTTCAATCTTTCCCAGCATCATGGTCTTTTCCAATGAGTCAGTGGCCAAAGTCTTGGAGCTTCAGCTTCGACGTCAGTCCTTTCAATGAATATTCAGGGTTCATTTCTTTCAAGATTAACTGGTTTGACCTCCTTGCAGTCCAAGGAACCCTTAAGAGTCTTCTCCAGCACCACAGTTCAAAAGCATCAGTTCTTTAGCACGCAGCCTTCTTTATGGTCCAGCTCTCACATCCATACATGACTACTGGAAAAACAACAGCTTTGAGTAAATGGATCTTTGTTGGCGAAGTGACATCTTTGCTATTTAAACACTATCTAGCTTTGTTGTAGCTTTTCTTTCCAGGAGCAAGCATCTTTTCATTTCCTGGCTGCAGTCACTGTCCATAGTGATAATGGAGTCCAAGAAGATAAAATCTGTCACTGTTTACACTTTTTCCCTATCTATCTGCCATTAAGTGATGGGACTGGATGCCATGATCTTAGTGTTTTTAATGTTGAGTTTTAAGCCAGCTTTTTCACTCTCCTCTTTCATTCTCATCAAGAGGCTCTTTAGCTCCTCTTCACTTTCTGCCATTAAGAGTGGTATCATCTGCATATCTGAGGTTGTTGATATTTCTCCAGCAATCTTGATTCCAGCTTGTGAGTCATACAGCCTGACATTTCACATAATGTACTCTGCATATAAGTTAAATAAGCAGGGTAATGATACACAGCCTTTACATACTACTTTCCAAATTCTGAACTAGTCTTTTGTTCCATGCCCAGTTCTAACTGTTGCTTCTTCACCTGTAGACAGGTTTCTTAGAAGGCAGGTAAAATGATCTGGCATTCCCATCTCTTTAAGAATTTTCCAGTTTGTTGTGATCCACACAGTCAAAGGATTGAGCATAGTCAATGAAGCAGAAATAGATGTTTTTCTGGAATTCCCTTGCCTTTTCTATGATCCAGCGGATGTTGGCAATTTGATCTCTGATTCCTCTGCCTTTTCTAAATCCAGCTTGTATATCTGGAAATTCTCAGTTCACATGCTATTGAAACCTAGCTTGAAGGATTTCGAGATTACCTTGCTAGCATGTGAAATGAGTGCAAAAATGTTCCTACCACAGGAAAGATCCTATCACAGAAAAAAATATAAAATCTTTACATGTGGTGACAGATGTTCAACCAAACATGCTGGCCATTTTGCAATCTATACAGATATCACTATCATTATGTTGCACGTCTGAAACTAATAAAATGGTATTTGTGAACTGTGCCTCAAACAGATAGACAGACAGAGGGATGGATCCTAAAGCAGCCTCACAGGGTAAAAACCACAGACAAGACAGAACACTGGAGCAGAAAGGGATGGGACCACAGCTACTGCTTCTCCTTTCCCAGTTCATTCATCTTCTTTTGCATGAGAAGGACTCAAGCTGGGCTGCTGTTTGCAGGCTTTCCTGAGCGATGCACTTGTCTGAAGCAGCAGCGAGACTTTTAAACTCAGTAATAATACCCCGTCTTCAGGAGATGATGGTCCCCTTTACCGTCACAGAGAAGACAGCAGCAGAACTGAAGGCTTTAAGCTTCTTTGACAGCCATCAATCAGAAACAACTCATTCCAGCTCTTCAGTCGTCTGTGACTCAAGAGGAAATGTTCTCCTGACACGTCACTGAACCTACAAGCCAGAACTTGTAAGCCGATCATAACTCCCAACAACGGGCACCGTCTTAAAAGACAAATCATGTCAGATGTGTCCAGGACCAGAGGGGATGGAGGGAATATTCTATATGATAACAAGGAGAGAGATAAAAGAGCGCTGAGGATTCAATTCAGTGAGTGTGGGCGAGGATCTGTCCCTGCTAACGTTTTTAAGTACCCTAATCATCCTTCAACGTGCTGTTCTTCTCTAAAACGACTGTCTTCTACCCGAGGGGATCATAATTGTACATGTCCCTGAAGTACTTTATGATCAAAATTTGGTAAAAAGAAATATGGAGTACTATCTTTCTTTCGTGTGTGTGACCAAAATTTCCTCATGAAAATGTCTTTGTGTGTGTAAAATAAACACAGACTTTAGTAAAATTTAAAAGAGGTCATATCTTGATCACCATAAATCCACTGTGGAAAACAAGTGAGCACAACTTTTAATGACTAGAAGCTCAGCGTGACATTCAGTACCTATTTAACAATGGCCCAATTTACTCAACATCAATGATTTGATTTTTTTTTCCTGGATTTTTGTCTTTTTTCTTATCTCTTTTTCTTTGTGCTCTCAAAAATACCTTTTACTTTGTGGCTTTGGCTGTGTATTAAAAATGAGTGAAACTCATGAGTTCACGCAAACTATATGAGTCTGATTCTAAATCCAGGGGGAAATAAACTGGGAGATTAGGGTTGATATATATATATATTATGTATATATACACTAGGATATATGAATATATTAGGATTTATATATATATATATCATTTCATATTGATATATATGTATTAGGATATATATATACTCTGATACTATGTATAAAATAGATTGGGCTTTTGGGCTTCCCAGGTGCCTCAGTGGTAAAGAACCCACCTGCCAAGCAGAGGACTTGAGTTCAACCGCTGTGTCGAGCAGAGCCCCTGAAGAAGGAAATGGCAACCCACTCCAGTATTCTAGTCTGGGAAATCCCATGAACAGAGGAGCCATGGGGTCACAAACATTCAGACACAACTTAGCAACTAAACCACCACCACCACATAAAATAGATACTTAATGAGAACCTACTGTACAGCTCAGAGAACTCTACTCAGTGCTCCGTGGTGACCTAAATGGGAAGGAAATCCAAAACAGAAGGGATATATGTATATGTCTAGCTAATTCACTTCGATATACAGTAGAACTAACACAGCACTGTAAAGCAACTATATTTCAATACAAAGTAATTTTAAAAAGCAACAAAGTTCACAAAAACAACCTTCAAAAAAAAAAACTTGCAATAGCATTAGACGTGGAACCAACGCGCAAAAACAAAGTTTTTAAGATCACAAACTCCTTTAAGGGGAAAAATAAAAGTGCTTGCCGTAGGAGAACAAATATCAATAAATAGACAACAAAGGTTTGTTCCTCCTCCCAGGCGGATGAGGATTCTGAACCTGTGTCCCCCGCTCTCCGACCACACTAGGAAGTGCTTATCCCTGTGGACAAGGAGTGCTCACAGCACCTAGGAGGTAAGTCCTGCCTCAACCCTCTCCAAACCCAGCAAGGCCCATCACTCTCTGAGCTCCGACGGTACTTTCTAGGGTTCCCCTCACTGTGCTCTGTGTCCGCCTTGGCTCCCCAGCGAGAGTTAAGGTCTTCTTCAGGAAACTGGCAAATACTGATCACTGCCTGGGGACAGGAGGTACCAGGCATCGTCGCCTAGTGGAGGTCTCATCTGGGCACACGTGTCAGTGGTTCCTGCTCTGTGGACAGAACTCTGCTTGGATAATGGGCATGGAGGCAACTCTGTGCCAGTCCCCTGAACACCCCAAGTCAGCAACATGAAAACTTCAAGTTTCGATTTCCAGAAGTAACATCATTGTAGGACTCTTACTGGGCCACTGGAAGCACGAAGAGCAGCTTTTTAATCTGGGCTTTGAGGCCACCTATCTATACTGTTTAGGAAACCCCAGAAATATGGGTCAATTCTTCACCAGCCCAAGAGAAAAAAGGGAAACCAGAAAAGTGCTTCAAAGCTGAGAGGCTGGAGAGCGAGACATCACTACGAGTTTAGTTGCTGATGCTATGATCCACAAAGGCGAAAATACCCAGGGACCCCCAGAATCACCCAAAGTATGCATGTCCAATATTTGTTCACAGAATGTATTATTAACATATGATGTTCTCTGCTTGCACTAAAGGGCCCTTTATTTGTCTATGAACTTCTAAGCAGCCAATGCTCATATGAAATTTTTTTTAATCCACAATAATAGCTGATGTGCTTGTTATATATAGCGCATCATAGGTACAAAATATATATTTGTTGAAAGCATAAGGGAAAAAATATATAGAAGAAACTATCCTTCAGCTTCCAGATTCTGAATCTAATGCATTTGTTTGACTGCTTATTACAAATAAATGACAATGGATGATATTGTGAAAAAAAAAATGTGATGTCCAGTCCCAGGGCAAGGTTTTATTACACTCATTCTTCTAAATGGTTCGAGTCTGGCTGACCCCAGGACTCTTAACAAGACAACGAGCCGCTCAGAGGTAAACAATTCCCCATTTTTCAGTTCCCGAAAGAATTTTTATGGGACCCTCTCCAATCCCAAGGTTATCCAATCACTTACTGGCTAAGTCCCCATCCCAACATTCTTCCCATAATTAATAAAGACGAAAGTAAATGGGTAACATCTCTCCACTGGATGCCCCTGTGATGCCCAGGAAATCACCTCACCATCTAGAAGCTTGTCATTTGAAGAACAGATTGGGAAATGAGCCCAGGGTCTCTCCTGGGCAGCCCCTATCACTCAGACTCACTTAGTCCTTCCATTATGCCCTTTCTTGCTCCGTTCACTTGTCTCGGTCACTTTGCTCTCTTTATTTCCTCACAAGGGTGAGACCTTGCATGATGGGGAACCCAAGTAAGGTGTCAAGAATCAGATTATTCAGATTCGACGAGAGAAGTCAGACTGTGTGTGCCAGGAATTCAGAAGCAAGGAGTGGTGGCAGGAACACAGGGGGTTAAGGGGCCGCAACGGCAGGAGGATTCAAGGTGAGCTGCAGTGGCTGGGAAAGGGGGAATGATGAGGGCTAGCACAAGTGCCGGGGTGTGAAAGAAACCTAAACCTGAGCCAGGCGGCCAGGGAGACAGTGACAGGCGGTGAAGACAAGTCAAGAATGAGAGGAACAAAAGGAACTGAACTGATGCACTTAGTACCTTTAGGTTCTAAGGAAAACTTTTAGAAACTTTCCTGAGTCCCTAAACTAGGTCCTGGTGGATTCAGGTGCTTTTCTGGAGATTAGGAGCACACCGGTATGTTTCAGCCAGACCCACTGGCCAGTGCACAGCCACAGGGAAGGAGAGCCACTGGGCGAGAGAATGCACACATACTCAGGATGCTGTGCACAGGGCAGGAGGGGAGTTAAACAGGCTGCAGGCAGCTGGAGACGAGAGTGCAAAGGCCAGCAGATCTGGGAGGGTTGCTTCTATGCAAAGAAACAGCATTGGGAAAGTTCGTGTCATTCCTCCGCTTCCCAGAGCTGGATGAAGCCACCGTTATGCTTTTCAAACTCTATTCCTCCAAGGATCCCAGACGGTGAGGCACAGATAAGCTCACGAAGGCAGAAGAGTGAGAACTAGAAATAGGACGGCATCTTTGGGGACGATTTGGAGTAGACAAAGTGAAAAGAACCCAAAAAAGTGTGACAGGAAATGTACAAAAATAACTTAAAACGTATCCTAGCTCCAGAGGCAGACAGAGGAGCTTCCCAAAGGAGAGCTAGGTTAGTAGAGTTGGTGAGGTCTCCATGAACACGGGTTGGGGGAACATTCAGATTTGGCACAGAGGAGGTTACCGTCATATCATCTACTCAAGTGATTTTAACAGAAGTGAGCTAACAATTACCTGGAGTGGTGGAGACAAGCAGTGGGTGGAGACCACATCTTAAGGAGTTGAGCGGTGAAAGGAGGCTAGGGTCAAACAAAGGAATTTTAAGACAGAAGAACTTAGCCTGATTCAAGATTAACCAGAGGGAACACGTGGAGAGGGAGGCAGAGAAAGGATGGAATGCAGGCAAGATTCGCATCGTGGACCAGCGACCAAGTACTGTACTGAGATCTGGGACACAAGCGGGATTGCAACTTTAGGAAGGAAGAAAGAAATGTCCTTGTCAGCAGCTAGGACAAGAGGCCAGATTTAGACAATGAACCCTGTGAAGGTGACGATAAGTAAAAAATGGAACAGGTGGACTTAGATCTCCTGTACAAAGAAGGCTATGCTAATAATCCAGAATTATGAGCGATTCTTCAGAGATTTTCACACCCTTTGCATTACTCTAATGCTGCTGTTATGGGCTGAATGTTTGCATACCCCCAAGTCTCCTGTGTTGAAATCCTAACTCCCAAGGGGACAGTATCAGGAAGTAGGAGAGGGTGGAACCCTTGTTAATGGTGTTAGTGCCCTTATAAGAAACAACAGACTCACAGACTTGGAGAATGAAGTTATGGTTACCAGGAGGGAAAGGATGAGGGGAAAGGATAATTAGGGAGTTGGGGATCAGCATGTACACACTGCTGTATTTTAAGTGGATAATCAACCAGTATAGCACGGGGAAACTGTGCTCAATGTTATATGGCAGCCTGGATGTGAGAGGAGTTTGGGAGAGAGGATACATGTGTATGTATGGCTGAGTCACTTTGGTGTGCACCTGAACCCATCACAATACTGTGAATCTGCTAAACTCTAATATAAAATGTTTCCGTTCAGTTCAGTCCCTGACTCTTTGCAACCCCATGAATCGCAGCACGCCAGGCCTCCCTGTCCATCACCAACTCCCGGAGTTCACTCAGACTCATGTCCATCGAGTGAGTGATGCCATCCAGCCATCTCATCCTCTGTCGTCCCCTTCTCCTCCTGCCCCCAATCCCTCCCAGCATCAGAGTCTTTTCCAATGTTTAACAATAAATAAATAGAAGAAACATAAGAGAGATGATTTTTCTCTCAGCTATATGAGGATACAACAAGAAGACAGACATCTCAAACCAGGAAGAGAGTCCTCACCACAGACTAGATCTGCTGGCACTTTAATCTTGGCTCCACCAAACTCCAGACCCATAAGAAACAAATGTGTGTTGTTTAAACCACCCAGTCCGTGGTATTCTATTATAGGGGCCTGAACCAAGACAGTCACTCCAAACCATTTCACCTCTCTGAGCTTTTCTTTATCTGCATAATTCAGGGGAAAGAGACACAGGGGAAGACAGGGTAATGTTTTCCAACGGTCTCTTCCTACCCAAGTATCTCAGCGTTTCTACATCTGCTTTTTCCATCTAATTGTTCCATGCCAGCCTCTAAATCTTTGCTTTGCAATTATAATTGCAGACCACTTGTTTTCCTTACGTTGAATCCTTAACACCCAGCATCATGCCATGCACATAGAAGGTGTTCAACAAATTTTTTTTCAATTAAAAAAATCTCCATAATGTCAGAGTTTCAGGAGACAAATGTGTGCCTTGTCATCACTCCCTCTTCCCCAAGGGCTATTTACAGAAGCACAGTCACCCGGAAGTTGTAATCCTTTCTCTGGCAATTCAGCCTTGATAAAAACACTTATCTAAAGCCAAAGGACAAACAAGATGGAATGTCAAGTAAATTAGTGCCCTAAGTGTTTCAGATCCTGCCCTTCCTGCCAATGTGCACACACCAATTTCTAGATTAAGAAAAACAAGCGAAAAAAATAAGCCTGGGTCGGCTTCCCAACAGTTCCTTGGGAAAAAAAAGAAAATACCACAGTGCATATCTACTGATAGCTCCTCATGCCTTCATTATCAAGGGAGCAAAAAGTGCTCACCCAGAATCTTGTTTGTACTCTGTGACATTCCCATAGCCAAGAAAACTGACTGTGTCTCCTGTTTGCTATAAACCAAAAACACGCTTCAGCAGCTGATAAAGCAGGCTTTCTCTCCTGGAAAAGACATCCACCTAAGATCTGAGTTTTAGTCTTGGTTCCACACCACTGAGTAGCTGACTTTGTACAATTAACCTGCCTGGACCTCTACAAACTGGGGCTACACATTCCAGTCTGATCTATTTCCCTGTGTTCCACTGGCAATTACACCTTATAATCACTCCTGTGGCTCAGCTGGTAAAGAATCCACCTGCAATGCGGGAGACCTGGGTTTGATCCCTGGGTTGGGAAGATCTCCTGGAGGAGGGAAAGGCTACCCACTCCAGTACTGTGGCCTGGAGAATGCCCTGGACTACACAGTCCATGCAGTCACAGAGTCGGACACGACTGAGCGACTTTCACTTTCTTTCACCATTAATTGCTGAATCCTTTCTGGGAAGCTTCCTATCAACAGCAAGCCAGATATGGAAGCACTGAGAAGAAACCTATGGTGAATATTTCATTCTGCAAAGGAAGACACATCCCTACCAGAAGAACTTCTGCAACCTGGATTAAGTCTGAAGTCTCAACCTTTGCATAAATGCAAAACTACAAGCCACAGCACACCCCCAGATAACTCCTCTGTGCTTACACAAAATGAAAGAAAAGCGAAGTACTTGGGAAAAATCAACTCTGGTGTTGTACATCACTGTTTGCTTACAGTTAAGGGATTCCATCATCGCTATTCTGGTAAGCTAAGGATATTTTTAAAATAAAATAAACAACACATCCCAAATCATGGTTGTGTGTGGAAATGACAGTGAATAAAATCCATTATGGGCTGAAGGTGTATTTCACGATAGGATTCTTCTAAGTGTCCAGCACGTTCAGCATTTACATGTATATTCTTAATTTCTCTCACAGATAAACACATCAGAGGAGGCTTGCTTCTAGCTGGTGGGAAAGCCACTGAATGGATGATAATCTTTCATCTGTGTAAGCGTTTAAAAGGAATATTAGCAAACTCACAACTGCATAACGGAAAAGAGCTAGGAGAGAGACCAACAGGGGCTAAACAGTGACAAAACTCCCCTTTACAAATGAAGAATTAATTAACTGATTAATTAACAGCAGCAGACATAACTCAGGGACGGAATCCATTCAAGGCTTCACTTTTGCTTCTTTTACAGTGATCATAAACCTCTGCAAGAAGATGATGGAAGAAGAAAATCTTTCTGTGGACACAAAGATGCCGAAGACTCAACAATGCACTGCAGTGCTTGAATAAAAACCCAAGAAAATATTCAAGGTGCTCTACTCAGAATATTCGATGATGCTGCTGCTGCTGCTGCTGCTGCTTCAGTCGTATCCGACTCTGTGCGACCCCATAGACGGAAGCCCACCAGGCTCCCCGGTCCCTGGGACTCTCCAGGCAGGAAAACTGGAGTGGGTTGCCATTTCCTTCTCCAAGGCATAAAAGTGAAAAGTGAAAGTGAAGTCACTCAGTCGTGTCCAACTCTTAGCGACCCCATGGGCTACAGTCTACCAGGCTCCTCCATCCATGGGATTGTCCAGGCAAGAATACTGGAGTGGGGTGCCATTGCCTTCTCCAAGAATATACTATATGTCTGGTCAAATTCACCATTATGGCCTTTTAATGACTAACAGTTTGACTTTTTTTTTTTAAAGCAGGACAGTTATCCATAATCTGTAACCATTTTATGTAGGTGTGCAGGTTGTTAATACTCCCTGGGCTACCAAAAAAACAGAGAAAAAAATGCTCCGCCTCCCAAAAAAAGGTAAGAACTACATTCTCTCCATTCCTAATTCCATTAACATTTCTGAACCAACAACATTATCGGATTAAGTGAATAAAACAGAAAGGAGCAAGGGCAGACAGAGGAGTGATAAAGGGTTTGAGAGTTTCTGTATTAAAACTAAAATTTAGAGGGAAAGGCATGTTTTCCTTTTAGATGTTCATGCCACACCACACCAAAAAAATTCCCCTGCTCCATCAAGCTACCTCCTTCAAGGTCATTTATCATCAGCACAACAGCCTACGGATGTTTTATTAAAAGAAAAATCCCAGCCTAGGACTGCCAGATCTCTACCCACGACCCACTTATCAAAGGTGTCGCTGGGGCTGACAGGCAGCTGTCCAGGGGCACAGACTTAACATTACTTTATATGTACAGAAGCCCATCAGCAAGCACATTACCTCGGTCCCCATTAAGTATTCTGATAACACCACCTCCATGAGCTCCGCTAACATTTAAGCCTGCAGGAAGCCCTTGAGTGCACAGAGCCTTCCAAAATTTTCTAGCTAATTTTAACCCTATAGAGTATGAAAAAAAATTGAATTGAGAGATTACACAGCAACTAAATATTTTACCCACCCAAACAAAAGCTTTCACAGTACTGAGAAACATCTTTTCATGTGGCTTTTTATTAGTTATTAGAAAACGATATCGTTTTTCACTAAAAAATAAATAAATAAATAAAGGTAAACTGTCTTACTAGTAGGCTTAAAATACTCCTGATGAGCAAGGTTTTCCTGAACTGGTTCTTTAGAGCTGGGTGGTGGAGCAGTAGTACCACCAACAGCATATGTAATGGTGCATGACTCGCAGCTATTAGATCAAATCACTGGCCAATCTGAAGTGTACCCTGGATTTTATTCTTTCTAAAGCCCCTACCCCCAAGCAAAATTGAGTGCAAAAAAAAAAAAAAAATAGAAGAGCTAAATGGAAAAACAGGCCACTTAGAATGCTCTTGAACAAATGTACTGTTTTCACTCGTTCGGGACCCAAATACATCATCTAGGCTCTTTTCGCACCTAAAAGTTGCTATCTGGTTAATATTTCAAAACCTAAGTCTCGCTCTAATTGTCTGTGACTGTGGGGTAATTGCAAGTGGGCACCGACAGCTTTTTCACTGTTGGGGAAAGAAGAGACACGAGAAGCTGCAGTCTTTGGCGGGGGGGATGGGAGGTGGAGGGAATCCTGGAAGGGAATATCCTTCGGAGAGGAGGAGGCAAGTGCAGGGAAAGGAAAGACCGAGAGGATGCTGTAAACGCTAACACGGCGATTCTTAACCAGAAGTTACATTTTCTTTTGCCAAGGGGCTCTCCAGTCCCAGCTTCGAGGGGACCAAAGCCTCAGCCAGGGAAGTATCTGCAGCGTTCGAACAAATCGGCGACAGGAAGGAGCAGTGCCAAGGGGTACTTAAGGAGAAAAAACTGTATTAGTGCGAAGCCAACCTTTCCCTGCTGCCACTCAGTGTGGAAATTCCAGGCAGCCTCCCTGCCCTTACACACACGCGCGCACACACACACACACTTTGCTGCACTCAGCGTTCAATAAGCCAACATTTAGAGAACGACGCGTTCGCGAGGTCCCTGCCGCCCCCGCGTGCGCGTGCACAGACACTCACTTCCCATCCCTTCCACGTTCTGCGAGCAGTCTCAGCACCACCAACGGCCCAAACCCAGGCACCGCGAGGTCCACGGAGACGACGCTCTCTCCCCTGAGCAGCACCTCGGCTTGGGGGCAGTCTCGGGGCACGTCCTGCACCCGCCTCCCCGACCCCGGCAACGCCAACTGCGCGAATCCCCGGGTTGCGTGACTGCGCGCGGGTCTAACGCGAAAGCCGAGAAACCGCGCCGCGGCGGGATTCCGGGCAACAACCGCGTCCCCGCTGGTCCCCGCTCCGCACCGCGCACTCCGTCTGCACTGTGCCCCGGCTGCCCCGAAGGTCCCAGCCTCGCCGACCGGTCAGGCCGGATCGGCAGCCCCCGAGTCTCCAGACTCCCGCTGCTCCGGGGCTCCCGATCTCAGCGCCCCGGGACCAAGCCGGTGCGCCGCCGGCCGCTCTTCGCGCTCCGGCCACGCTCGGTCTCCGGGCTTTACACACGGGCGCACAGACACGCACCCTCCCTTCCCTCGCCCCGGCACGCACACTTGCGCCCCCCGGGAGTTGCCCGCCTCCTCCCGCACCGCCAGAGGCAGCCCCCTACGCGCCCGCGCGTCCCACTGCCGGGAGCCGGCCAGTGGATGCCCCGGCTCCCTCTAGCCGCCCCCCCTCCGGGGAACCCGAGACGCGCGGCGCTTACAGTTCGCAGGAACTGGATCTCATCTTCGCCCTCGCCCCCATCGGCCATGGCTCTGCTCCTTCTCGCAGGGGCCGGCCCCCGAACCCCGCGGAGCCCGGCGTCGCTGGCGGCGGCGGTCCCTCGCTCTGTCTGCTGCTGCTGCTGTTTCTGCTGCCGGGAGCCGGGGGCGGGAGGGGTCCGAGGCTGCTGGGTGCCGAGCGCCAGGCGGTCCCCGCCTGCAGAGCGGAGGAGGAGGCCGGCGGGCGGGGGCGGCGGAGGCGGGAGCCTCCCTGCGCCGCACTGTGCGGGAGGAGGGCGACCCGGCCCGGAGGACGCGGGCAAGCGGCCCCGCAGCCCCGCCGCGCTGGCTTCGCGCGCCCCGCCTGCCGCAGGCGGACTGCTCGGCCCCGGCTCCTCCGAGCGAGTGCGCTGAGCTGGCGGAGCCCGGGTGAGTGCCGCGGTGGGGGCGGGGAGTGGGGGCGGACGGGCGGGGAGGAGCTCGCCGGCTCCCCTCTGCTGCAGGTAATCCGCAGCCCGCTCCTCGGGGCCACCAAATCCGAGGCCCAGCGCCGCTTACTGGCCGCTCCGGGTATCGGAGCCGGAGCGCAGCCGATGGGCGCGCAACCTTCCCGCGGCGCCCTTCTTGTTTCCCTGGGCTCCTGCACCTGCGGCTTCTGACCTTAAACCAGCTCTCACGATTGCTTCTCCTGCGGGAGCGGAAGGGACTCCCACAGTACTTTCCGCGGCACTTCAGGTCTCAGGCAAGAATCATCTTTCACCCGGATGCCCGGAGTGGATCACCTCCAAGTAAAGGTGATTTTAAACTTAGATTAGCTCTGTTCCCCGATCATCATGAGAATTCATTAGGATCTAGTGTCGGCGCACCATGCTCCTCACAGATCAGACACACAAAATGCACGGTACATAGAACTGTAACAAACTCAT
The DNA here is from genome assembly GCF_042477335.2 of Ovis canadensis. Lineage (NCBI taxonomy): Eukaryota > Metazoa > Chordata > Mammalia > Artiodactyla > Bovidae > Ovis > Ovis canadensis. The sequence continues at coordinate 27,416,982 of NC_091269.1, read as the reverse complement.
TCAACAAATACATGGTGAGTCCCTGTGCCAGATACTGGAGAATAAACAGACCGGAGTTTACACTCTATTAGAAGTGCTTAACTATGGATTGCGATAAGCTATGAGATATCAGTATGAATCATTGAGGCCGTCTAAATTCGGAATATGGTACTCTCTGTCCTCACTATACAGCCATTTACTTCTGAAGAAAGTCGAGCATTTCACCACAAGTATCAATATGTAGTTCCCGCAATCCTCCGTGCAATTACCCACCAAATTGCCGTTTAACAAAATTGCTGTAAGAAAACGCAGGGTCTGAGAGAATTTGGACAGGAAAGCACTTATCTCTTGTTCCTAGTGCACGATTCCTTCATTTACGATACTTTAAGTATATACAAACCAAAGACTGCAAATGTCAATCCTCCAAAGATTCAGACGCTGTCAGGTGAAGGTTTGTCATCAGTTGACCTACATTGTAGCATATAACTGGTTACTAAAATCTGCATAGTAGATTCTATGCACCTTATATGCTATTTTCAGCTTTCATGAACTTTATACTTACTGAGCCAGTTTTACATATTTCCAGTAGAATGAATAACATAAAGAATATGCTTAAAATATGCTTATCTCTTGGTGAGATTAGCAATGCTCTGCTCTATTTTATGATACTAATCATATTACCGAAGTTCTTGACATATTTTTGTATATGGACCCATAATGACTAGCCAATTCTTTCTTTTTTTTTAAGATTTTTTTTAATGTGGGCCATTTTTGAAGTCTTCATTGAATTTGTTACAATACTGTTTCTGTTGTTTATGTTGTGGTTTTTCCACCCAGAGGCATGTGAGATCCTAGCTACCCCACCAGGGATTGAACACACACCTCTGCATTAGAAGGCAAAGTCCCAACCACTGGACCGTCAGGAAAGTCCCAAAGACTAACCAATTCTTAAAACATAATTTACATGATTTTCACACCTCAGTTCAGTTCCACTCAGTCACTCAGTCGTGTCCAACTCTTTGCTAGCCCATGAATTGCAGCACACCAGGCCTCCCTGTCCATCACCAACTCCTGGAGTTCACCCAAACTCATGTCCATTGAGAGTAGGTGATACCATCCAGCCATCTCATCCTCTAACGTCCCGTTCTCCTCCTGCCCCCAATCTTTCCCAGCTCCAGGGTCTTTTCAAATGAGTCAACTCTTCGCATGAGGTGGCCAAAGTATTGGAGTTTCAGCTTCAACATCAGTTCTTCCAATGAACACCCAGGACTGATCTCCTTTAGGATGGACTGGTTGAATCTCCTTGCAGTCCAAGGGACTCTCAAGAGTCTTCAACACCACAGTTCAAAAGCATCAATTCTTTGGCACTCAGCTTTCTTCACAGTCCAACTGTCACATCCCTACATGACCACTGGAAAAACCACAGCCTTGACTAGATGGACCTTTGTTGGCAAAGCAATGTCTCTGCTTGTGAATATGCTATCTAGGTTGGACATAACTTTCCTTCCTAGGAACCACTAAATAAACAATCAGGGAATCTCACAAAAGATAAAGTTCTCCATGACAAATGGCTTTATTCTGAAATTGGCTCTTCACTTTATGCTGAATAGTTTGATCTTCCAAATTGTTGACGTATCAAATAACCCTTTCCCAAGTATTTTATGCAAAGCTATGCATAGACAGTTTCTTAAAACAAACATCCATAGTTTATGTCCCTTCTATACATATGTTCAGTAAAATACTAGAAAAACTCTAACTCACCAGGTTTTCATTTTGGCATTTTAACTAGGCTGTAAACTTTGCTAACAAGAGCTATATTTAGTATTTCACTACTTCTCTCAACATAAGTGATATATAATGCTAAATGGCCCAAGTACCCAATGATTATCATTCACCATATAAAGTCTTCAGCAGAAATTGAGAAGAGGATGGTTATAAAACGGAACATTTGAAAGAGAAACACATATCCCATTGTTCACTGCAGCACTATTTACAATAGCTAGAACATGGAAACAACCTAGATGTCCATCGACAGATAAATGGATAAAGAAGTTGTGGTACACCGGGGTGGATTCATGTCAATGTATGGCAAAACCAATACAATATTGTAAAGTAAAAAAATAAAATTAAATTAAAAAAATAAAAAAAAGAAGTTGTGGTGCATACGCACAGTGAAATATTACTCAGCCATAAAAAGGAACACATTTAAGTCAGTTTCTAGTGAGGTGGATGAACCTAGAACCTGTTATACAGAGTGAAGTGAATCAGAAAGAGAAAGATAAATACCGTATTCTAATGCATATATATGGAATCTAGAAAAATGGTTCTGAAGAGTTTATTTACAGGACAACAATGGAGAAACAGACATAGAGAACAGACTTATGGACATGGGGAGAGGGTGAAATGCATGGAAAGAGTGACATGGAAACTCACCATATGTAAAATAGAATAGATAGCCAATGGGAATTTGCTGTATGGTTCAGGCTCTATATCAACCCTAGAGGGGTGGGATGGGGAGGGAGATGGGAGAGAGGTTCAAAACAGAGGGGATATATGTACACCTATGGCCGATTCATGTTGAGGTTTGACAGAAAACAGCAAAATTCTATAAAGCAATTATCCTTCAATAAAAAATTCATTCTCTCTGAAGACCTGCCTCTTGAGAAATCTATATGGAGGTCAGGAAGCAACAGTTAGAACTGCACATAGAACAACAGACGGGTTCCAAATAGGAAAAGGAGTACATCAAGGCTGTATCTTGTCACCCTGCTTATTTAACTTATATGCAGAGTACATCATGAGAAACGCTGGGCTGGAAGAAGCACAACCTGGAAATCAAGATTGTTGGGAAAAATATCAATAACCTCAGATATGCAGATGACACCACCCTTATGGCAGAAAGTGAAGAGGAACTAAAGAGCCTCTTGATGAAAGTGAAAGAGGAGAGTGAAAAAGTTGGCTTAAAGCTCAACATTCAGAAAACGAAGATCATGGCATCTGGTCCCATCACTTCATGGGAAATAGGTGGGGAAACAGTGGAAACAGTAGCAGACTTTATTTTGGGGGGCTCCAAAATCACTGTAGATGGTGACTGCAGCCGTGAAATTAAAAGACGCTTACTCCTTGGAAGAAAAGTTATGACCAACCTAGACAGCATATTAAAAAGCAGAGACATTACTTTGCCAACAAAGGTCCGTCTAGTCAAGGGTATGGTTTTTCCAGTGGTCATGTATGGATGTGAGAGTTGGACTATATAGAAAGCTGAGCACCAAAGAATTGATGCTTTTGAACTGTGGTGTTGGAGAAGACTCTTGAGAGTCCCTTGGACTGCAAGGAGATCCAACCAGTCCATCCTTAAGGAGATCAATGCTGGGCATTCATTGGAAGGACTGATGTTGAAGCTGAAACTCCAATACTTTGGCCACCTGATGTGAAGAACTGACTCTTTGGAAAAGACTGTGATGCTGGGAAAGATTGAGGGCAGGAGGAGAAGGGGACGACAGAGGATGAGATGTTTGGATGGCATCACCGACTCAATGGACATGAGTTTGGGTAAACTCCAGGAGTTGGTGATGGACAGCGAGGTTTGGCATGCTGCAGTCCATGTGGTCACAAAGAGTCGGACACAAATGAGCAACTGAACTGAACTGAAAAAATACATAAATAAATAAACAACATTTTTGTGAACTGTAAAGCACAAAAATAGAATACTGTAAGGTTTATGGGCCTCTAATCCTCCATTAAGTATATAAATACATGTTTGAGAGAGATCCATATTTATTTTTAAGGAAAACTGAAGCAAACATAGCACCCAAGTGGTGGTGAGTATATGTGTTTAATATTATTTGGGATACTCTGATTTTTTTTAATATATTTGATAATCATAAAAATAGAAATAATTTTTAGGAGAAAACTACTAAAGCTGTTAAAAACTATGGGAAATTTTTACTTACAGTATTGTTAAAATTTGACTGTCCTGGTTGGTTTCGTTTGTGTATAATTTTCTAGTTTCTTCTGATCAATTGGAGCAAGAAAAAAATTTTTTGATGGAAAAGGTCATGGAATGATAGCATGAGAACTAATCTCAATTTTAAGTATAACTTTTTTTAACATTTTGTTTTGGAGTATAGACAATTAACAATGTTACGGTAGTTTCAGGTGAACAGGAAGAGACTCAGTCATACATATACATGTATCCATTACATACATGTACATACATACACACAAGTAGCCATACATGCACATGTATCCCAAGTCCTCCTCCCATCCAGGCTGGCACATAACAATGAGCAGAGTTCCATGTGTTATACAATAGGTCTTTGTTGGTTTTCCATTTTAAATATAGTAGTGTGTACATGACTTTCCCAAAGTCCCTAACTATCCCTTCCCTCTGGTAACGATAAGTTCATTTTCTAAGTCTGAGTCTCTGTTTTGTAAGTGGAAATAAATATAATTCAGATACAGCTTAACGTTTATGTTCCATGTCTTTAATTCTTATTACAGACTTAAGTTACAAGAGATTAGCTAGTATACATTTTCACAGACACAGAACTCTGGTTCATAAAATAGAAAAAATATCTTGTTTATGTAGAACATTCATAAGTGTCCAATACTTGATGTCTATGAGATTTGTAATTTTTATAAAATATTTCTTTTTTAAAAATGCGTATTACATGTAGTAGTCTATTTTGCTTTTTGCTACTGAAATTTATTATCTTAGAATTGCTTTATTGGAACTGATGTTGTGTTTCCCATAACACTCCATTTCAGGTCTTTATTAATTATAATATAACACAGTTTAGAGGCTAATGTTTCCATATTTGTAGTCCAAATTTAGGGAGTGTTTTTCTCTATGACCCATTTTATGTCCTATAAGAGAAGGGGAGAAAACCATATTTCTTTTTATTTTTTTAATTACGTTCTTTTTTTCCCTACAGTCACCTAATTAAGAATGAGCCAGCACAGCTCACTGTTCACTTGGCAGAACTCTAAACATCCTTAAAGGAGAAAAAACTGAAACAAATGTAAATTTTTCATTTTGCCTTCCAATTTAACAAAGCTCGCTGGTGATGTATAGAGGCATTAGAAAATTAATTTCTTCAAGGTTTCTATTAAAATCAGCTAAGATACTCAGTATTATTTCAATTCAACTTCTTTCCTTAAGATCATAAAAATTAAAGACCTTAATGTGGAAGTGAAAGTCTCTGGGATTTCAGTAGGTCGTTATAAATTTAGGGTTGGAGAGGGCCTCTCACCTTAAGGTTTAGCCCTTTCTGCATTAACTCAGATTTCCAGTTTCAATATTTCCAGAAAAGGTCTCATAGCATTTCTTCTAATCTCCTTTCAGAGTTTAACAGACCAAAATTTCAGAAAATGGCCCCTTTATTTACATCTTTATTCTATGTATTCTAAAATACTATAGTCCCCATGTGTACCTGAACTAGAAAATAAACACCAGTAGACACCAGGTACTCATCGCAAGCTGGCCTCTGGGGGCAACAGAGCTGGGAGTGACATCAAAGATAATGATGGTGATGGTGATGATAAAGATCAATGACTACTGCACTCCAGGCATTTTATTTTTATCGTTTCTTTTCATCAGCAACATCATTTTAGAGAAAAGGAGGCCAAGATTTACGAAAGTTAAGTACCCTGACCAAAATCACAATGCAGGGGTCTGAGGATGCCAAACCCGAGCTCTTTATCACTGTTTGGTTTGATACTCCTCCCAGATCCCAGGGTAGAAAACAAAGAAGAGTCTAGACTAGCAGGAACTGAAAAAGGCTCTGGCAGTCCCAGGAGATTTATTGCTGGTTTCCAGCCAACGTTAAGGGTCCTGCTAGCTCTTGGAGTGCCGAGTAAATTCTCGAGGAGACAAGGATTACTATATGCTCAGAAATAAAATCCAACTCATGACCTTCTCCATAGTTTGGATATTTAGGGGAAATCTGTTTTTGAACATTTGGAAGTTATTCATCACCATCTCATCCGCTCCCTAGACTGAGTTTAAGATTATGATCGAAAAATTATGAACTTCCAAACTATAATCAGTATTCTGATATCCAGGGTCAGGATTGAACTGAATATGGATGACAATAGTGAAGGCTGACCCTACATGACAGAAAGTTTACTAATCAATCACCTTCTCTATTGAAAGAAGTGCTCCTGAGGAGGTGTGGCCACCCTAAAGACATTCCTAACCCAAATCACCTCAGTGGCTTCACAAGTAGGTCACTGTGACTACTGCATACTCCCCAAGAGCAGATCTTCCTCCTGGTTTGACTATTTGTCTTGTACCATAACTCGGATCCAAAACCTAATCATCCTCTTTGATGCCCCCACCTAGTATGGGCTAAATGTGTATATGTCCATACATTTAAGCCATACATTAAATCTATACATTTAAGCCTAGCCCCCAAGTGATGCTATTTGGAGGTGGGACCTTTGGGAAGTAATTAAGTTTAGACAGGTCATCAGCGTGGGGCCCCCATGATGGGATCAGTGCTCTTATAAGAAAAGGGGGAGAAATAATATATAAATTAAAGGTCATACAATTACACAGGGAGGTGGCAACCTTCTACAAGCCAAAAGAAGAGGACTCAGAATGACCTACTTTCAAACACCTTAATCTTGGACTTCTCAGCCTCTAGAACTGAGAGAAATAATTTTCTATTGTTTAAACTATGCAGTCTATGGGGTTTTATTAAGGCCATTCAAGCAAACTAAGGTACTTCCTCACATTTACCACCCAACATCTCTTATGGGTAAAAAGATGTCTTCCTGATTCTTGTCTTTATATCCCAAATTATTTCACCAACTTTGCAACCAGTCTTCCTGGGTTTTGTCTTTTACTGCTGAGTCATCGTCCAGACTCCCATGGAGATAACCTCCTATAACAACGTTTCCATCTTGTCACTTCCTGGCTTGGAACTGGAGCCACTGAAGAATGGCTCCCAGACACCTACCATATTACATTCAAACCCCTCAGTTTGGCATTTGAGACCCACTGAGATACAGCCTCCTACAAACCTTTTCAATATTTATTTCCAAGTATCTCCCTCTTTTTGGCTCCAAACCAAACTACTGATTCCCAGATAAAATGTGCGCATTAATCAACCATGCTTTTTCTTATGCTGTTTCTTCTGCCACTGGGGCCAGAAAATCCTGTTAATATCTGTTCCATCCTCCAAGGAGTAATTCAAAACCTACTTCTGGGCTTTGGATTACTCTGGCTAGAGACTGTAACTCTCTCTGGTGAAACACAGCCCTTCATCCTGCATCGCCCAGGATTATAGTTATGTATCCTCCCAAATCCACTAACAAGCACCTGGAGGCAGACATAGTGTATCTGCTTATCATGCTCATTCTTCCTAGGTAGTAATTAAGAATCAATTCCTTCTTAGATGCAAAGTGGCTACTAGTTAGTGCTACCATTTTTAAAAGTACTTATTTATTTGGCTGTGTCGGGTCTTAGCTGTGGCACGTGGGTTCTTTGATAGAGCACATGGGCTTCTCTAGTGGTGGCATAGGTCCTAGAGCATGGGGCTCAGTAGTTGCCACATGCGGGCTTAGTTCCCCGACAAGGAATCAAACCCACATCTCCTGCACTGGAAGGTGAATCCTTAACCACTAGGCCACCAGGGAAGTCCCACTGCAACCATTTCCACACGACTTTCCAGTTTCACTTTCCTTTTAAGAAGAGTCTATCTTAAAACACCGTTCATTCTTCCATCTATCACTTCGTCTGCATGGACATCATTTATTAACTGCTCACAAAACAGAAGTAAACCCAAAGCCTATGAATACAGAGTCTATTCGAGAGTACAACTCATCCTTCTAATGCCTTCTAGGTTTTCATGTAATAACACAGGACAATAGTAGGTTCTTTGAACTGACTCTTCATTCATTCATTCAGTCCATTGGCAAATATTTATTGAGCACCTACTATGTACCAGGCACCTACATAGCACCTACTATGTCCTAATGAATAAAGCACAGGCCCCATACTCACTGGGCTTATTCTGGGGGAGGAGGTAGATACATACAAATAAATCTATACATCAAGTGCTTTTGGTGCTCTGAAGAGATGTAAGGCAGGGTAAGGGAATCGAAAGTAGTGAAAGGGAGAATTTTACAGAAATAATAGTCAAGGAAAGCATCTCTGATGAAGCTTCGCCTCATGGCAGTAGAGACTTCAATCAAGCGAGGGAATGAGCCTCATGAGATCTAGAGGAAGTGCATTCCACGTAGAGGGACTGGTATATGAAAGATCTGTGAGGTCAGATGGCATGTTCAGAGAACAGCAGGAAGGGCAGTGTTATGGGCAGAGGAAGGGAGCGGGAAGATGGTGGGCAAGGAAGTCAGGGAGGCAGTGAACACAATACATATCCTGCCTCATTCCAAGTGGGAAGAGCCATCACTTCTTTTCAGGAAAAGGGTTTAGTGTCTGCTTTGAACAAGATCAGGTGAGTATCCATTTTAACATTTACCCTGAATGTCCCTCCTCTACACATCTCAAATTTCTGGCTATTGGAATCTTCTGTCTGAGTATCAATTCTCTTTATCTGCTGAGCTCTTCTAGGAAGTCCAACTGGATGGATTATATTTATTCCTTGTTATACTGCCCTTGGTAAACGGCCAAAACAAACAGACCTATGCACTGTTCCTGTCCCAGGAAATAGGGCATAAATGTATGCTTTGAAGCTAAATAAACCCTTCTTTACCATTTACTATGAAGTTACCTGACTGTCTAATCCTCTATTTCTCCATGTATCAGATGAGGACAATACCTCATAAGATTGCTATGAACATTAAAGGAGATAATGCATATAAACTGTGAGCACAGTACCTAGAATATGGACTCACTCATTAAATTGAGAGTGCCTGTGTATGTAATTTACATTTAGAATTGCTAAATTTAAAACTTAAATTATCTATGTTCTCAAAAATCAATCAGATGGTATGCTTAGTGAAACAACTTCGAAAATAAGAATTTGTCTTATTAGTAGTATAAAGAGTTTCTCTGGAAAGTTTTCATCTCTGACACAAATGCACTAACTTTCCCCAAACTTTCCCTTTTCCATTATCTTTTAAATTTTTTTTTAGCTACAAGTAATAAAGACCTAAAAAGAAAGACCTTAAACAACATAGGAATTTCTCTTGTGTAACACTCTCTAAAATCAGGCAGTCCAAAACTGGTACAGCAACTCCACAGTTTTATTAATGTGCCATCCTCCTATCCTTTAGCTCAATCATCCTTAGTTCATAAAATAAAGCCTCATTGCTGCAAAATGGCTGTTTAGTACCAGCCATCAGGTCCAAGTTCAAGATGGGAATGAGGGTACAATAGGCCAAAAGCCATATGAATCAGTCTACCATTTAGAAGCTTTCCTGGGATGCACACCAAAAATCTTGACTTCTATCTCATTGGCCAGAATTTACTTACCTCTCTTTATAAGAGATGCTATGAAATACATGTTTTAGCTGGTTACATTGCAGTCCTCAAGACAATCAGGGTTCTGTTGGTAAGAAAAAAAAAAAAAAGAAAGTGAATATTGAGCAGGCCACCAGCAGATTTGGCCTCAACCTCCATACAAAGAATCCTCCTGCAATGCAGGAGACCCTGGCTCGACTACTAGGTCAGGAAGATCTGCTAGAAAAGGATAGATAGGCTACCCACTCTAGTCTTCTTGGGCTTCCCTTGTAGCTCAGCTGATAAAGAATCTGCCCACAATGTGGGAGACCAGGGTTGGATCCCTGGATTGGGAAGATTTCCTGGAGAAGGGAAAGGCTACCCACTCCAGTATTCTGGCCTGAAGAATTCCATGGACTGTATGGTCCATGTGGTCACAAAGAGTTGAACACCAATGAGTGACTTTCACTTTTTCATACAATTGTCTTTTCATATGACATATGTACATAATGTTACAATTTTATGGTTAAGAGAGTGGTCTCAAAAATGTCTACAATTCCTTAAGAAAAGAAATACATTTTATGTCATCAAATCAGGTCATCATTTGCTTAATCCCTCAAATAGAAATTACTTTAGGTAATTCTCAAAAGCCTAAAAAAGCTTCTGGAATTTACTAAAATAGACTTTTCCCTGTTTTCATCACCAGTTTATTCATATTTTTCCTGTCACACCTACTGAATGTATTTTACATATAATGTATTGGATATTTTTTTAACCACAAGTTGCACCCCACTCCAGGACTCTTGCCTGAAAAATCCCATGGACGGAGGAGGCTGGTGGGCTGCAGTCCATGCGGTCTCTAAGAGTTGGACATGACTGAGTGACTTCACTTTCACTTTTCACTTTCATGCATTGGAGAAGGAAATGGCAACCCACTCCAGTGTTCTTGCCTGGAGAATCCCAGGGACGGGGAAGCCTGGTGGGGTCACACGGAGTCGGACATGACTGAAGTGACTTAGCAAGAGCAGCAGCAGCAATACCATATTCTAGCTTCAATTTGATCTGAACATAAGAGATCCGCTTGTCTGGGGTGGGAGTGTTGGTGAGAAAAGAGTAGGTTACACACACATCCAACATCGTAATACTTTTGGAAGAGTGTAAAATTCAGGAGCATTTTAATACTGACTTCTACAGGGCTTAACTGGATACATATTAAATACGGTGTTATGATACAAGCAGATATTTTTTATTTTGTCACTGGATATCATGAACACAGTGAAATTTCTAAAGTTGATGGACTAAAGAATGTGAGTTTAAGAAAAGGAGCTAGGTACATCATGACCAAAATGATTTGCCAGCCCCTGTGATGTGATACTTGGGCACAATTCTACATTTATACTTCAGGTAGCAGCTATACTGACCCAGTAAAAGGAGCTTGTTTTTCTTTTCACACCTTGTGGCACGTGAGATCTTAGTTTCCCAACCACAGATCAAACTCTGCATTGGGAGCACAGAGTTTCAGTCACTGGACCACTAGGGAAGTTCCTAACAGGAGCTTAATTCAGCCATGAAGGGTGAAGTTGCCAGAAAAGGCACCTCCCTTTGATATAAGTGTGATCTAATGAGAGCTGAAGGCCATTCAGACCCACCCCTGAAGCCCAACCTAGGAGGTTCTATAAATGGTTAGTGCAAGTTGCTCAGCTGTGTCTGACTCTTTGCGACCCCGTGGACCATCCAGTCCATGGAACTCTCCAGGCCAGAATACTGGAGTGGGTAGCCTTTCCCTTCTCCAGGGGATCTTCCCAACCCAGGGATCAAACCCTGGTCTCCTGCATTGCAGGCAGATTCTTCACCAACTGAGCCATGAGGGAAGCCCTTTACAGCTGGTACTCTGGTGCCAACCCACCCATTCACTGGCTCAGTCATTCACTCACCCACCATGCATTCATTCATGATTCCTTACTGCCTGGCACTGGGCTCTCTCCTCAGAACACAGAGTGAACCAGGCAGAGCCAGCCTTCCTGGAGCTTACTCCATGCTGCGTCAGGTACTTAGGATGGAGGGTGTTGAGGAGACAAACCAACAAGGACAATAAGTAAGGAATGGCTTGTAAACTGAATAATGAAGAGGTATCATCCAGGTTTGTAGAGGGGGTAGGTATAGGAAGAACAGTGATCCTCATGATTAAGGAGCATAGGAAAAACCTTACTGTAGTTTCTTGTTTATAATTAAATTGCTCAAAAACCTGTTATCAAGTGTCTACCATATACCAGGCACTGAGCTAGGTGCTAAAAACACAAATAAAACGAAACATGGGAAGATGATACTTTTTTGTCTCAGCTTCCACTAAGGCACCAGAGCCAAAACCAACAAAAGAAGTGGCAAAGACTCCCACATTTCAAGCGAAATTCTAGAACATTTACATAAGAATTGCAGAGGAAGGTGCTGGAAACTGATTTTGAAGCCCTTAGTCCTAAAGGATATAAAAGGGCAGAGGTTTAAGGAGCTAAGAGACAGTTTCTTTGGAGAAAACTGGAGGGCTGTCCTATTTCTGAACCTACCCACCCAGTCTGGGGGAAGAGAGGCAGGGAGGAAAGACAAGGGCATTCCTCTCATCTCAAGCCAGAGGCTAGAAGGTACTGCTCAGAAGGTGTGAAATAGGATCCCTGGAGATTCCTGTCTGATTCCTGCCTGAGAAAGGCAGTGAGAGACTTTCCCCGGGGGAGACCCAGCCACACAAGCAGGTAACTGCCTACCTACAGACCACAGGTCTGTTTTCCTGCAACTTAGCATCCTGTATTAAAGGAGCCTGGAGAAATGCAAATCACACTACAATGAGGTATCACCTCTCCCGAGTCACAGTGGCCATCATCAAAACGGCTACAAACAGTAAATGCCGGGGAGGGTATGGAGAAAAAGGAATCTTTCGACTCTGCTGGTGGGAATGAAAGCTGGCACAGCCACCATGGAAAACTGCACGGAGGTTCCTTAAAAAACTGAAAATAGAGTTACCATACGATCCTGCAATTGCATTCCTGGGCATGTATTTGGAGAAAATAGGCTTCCTTGGTGGTTCAGACAGTAAAGAATCTGCCTACAATGTGGGAGACCAGAGTTCGATCCCTGGGTTAGGAAGATCCCCTGGAGGAGGGCATGGCAACCGACTCCAATATTCTTGCCTGGAGAATCCCAATAGACAGAAATGCCTGGAGGGCTGCAGTCCACGGGGTTGCAGAGTCAGAGACGACTTAACAACTAAGCTCAGAAACTGTGGGTTTCTCTTGTCGCTCAGTCGGTAAAGAATCTGCCTGTGATGCAGGAGACCCTGGTTCAATTCCTGGAGCAGGAAGATCCCCTGGAGAAGGAAATGGCAAGCCACTCCAGTATTCTTTCCTGGATAATCGTATGGACAGAGGAGCCTTGAAGGCTATAGTCCATGAGGTCGCAAGAGTCAGAAACAACTTAGTGACTAAGCCACCACCACCATATAAATATACATATATAGTTGTTGTTGTTTACACAGTGGAATATTACTCAGCCACAAAAAGAATGAAATTATGCCATTTTCAGCAACATGGATAGATCTAGATATTATCACACAAAATGAAGTAAGCCAGACAGAGAAATATTGTGTTATATCACTTATATGTAGGACCTATTTTTTTAAAGGATACAAATGAATTTATTTACAAAGCAGAAGTAGATTCACAGACATAGAAAACAACAAACTTATGGTTACAAAGGGGAAGAGGCAGGGAAAGAATAAATGAGGAGTTTGGGATTAACATATACACACTAGTATGTATAAACTCAGAAAAGGCCATGGCAACCCACTCCAGTACACTTGCCTGGAAAATCCCATGGACAGAGGAGCCTGGTGGGCTGCAGCCCATGGGGTGGCCAAGAGTCAGACATGACTGAGCGACTTCACTTTCGCGCATTGGAGAAGGAAATGGCAACCTACTCCAGTGTTCTTGCCTGGAGAATCCCAGGGACGGGGGAGCCTGGTGAGCTGCCGTCTGGGTCGCACAGAGTCGGACACGACTGAAGTGACTTAGCAGCAACGGCAGCATATATAAACTAGATAATCAATAAGGACCTACTATGTAAAACAGGGAACTATACTCAGTATTTTGTAATAACCTATAAGGAAAAAGAACCCGAAAAAAGAATAGATTGTAATACATGTAACTCAGTCACTGTGCGGTACACCTGAACTAACATGAAATTGTAAATTAACTATGTATGTGCTTCGTGGGTCAGCCGTGCACAACTCTTTGCGACCCCATGGACTGTAGCCTGCCAGGCTCCACTGTCCATGGGGATTCTCCAAGCAAGAACACTGGAGTCGGTTGCCATGCCCTTCTCCAGGGGATCTTCCTGAGCCAGGGCTCGAATTCTGGTCTCCCACACTGCAGGCAGATTCTTTACCATCTGAGCCACCAGGAAAGCTCAAAATTAACTATACTTCAACAAAAAAATAAAACTAAAATAAAATAAAGGAGCCTGACCAACAGGGCTTCCCGCCCAGCACAAAGAGGCCAGAGATTGGGGGAGCGTGGGGAGGGGAGGAGAGAGTGTCCTTTAACTCAGCTCCATCCTTCCAGCCTGGAGGGGGAGAGGCTGCCTGTGGGGAGAAGGGGAGTGGAGGAGAGGACTGGATTAGAGAAATGAGAAGCTAACCTCATGGTCCATCAGCTTGAGGCTTCTCAGCCAGCTGCCTCCATGATCCTGGAGAGAGGAAACTTTTAACGATGTTGAAAGTCATGACGGTCACACCGGACTACGCATTCTAGCATTGAACCAACTCTCTCCTGCAACTGAAAGGGACAGCAGAGTCCTCTAAATTACAGGGTCAAGATTTCATTCATGGAAACAGGCCCAAAGCAAGCCTTTAAATAGTTTGAAAGAGAGTGAGAAAAAAGAATAAAGTTGCTTTCCATGGGTTTCTAGTCAGCTCTGGCCTTTCAACATAACAGTTGTACAAAGATATATGATACACAGCCTTGCCTTCAGGAAGCACACAAAGCTTAAAAGGAAAAAGGGGTTTAAAACAATTATAACCCAACATGCTAAATTTAGAACCACAATTGTGGGGCATATGGAATAGAGAAAAAAGAAAGATAAATGGAGGTTTTCGATTTTTTGCAGATGTTGAAGTAGGGTTATCAGACAAAATATAGGCCCTCTGATGAAATATGAATTTTAGATAAACAAAGAGTAAATTTGTTAGTATAACTTATGTCCCATGCAATATTTTTACTTGCTAAATCTGGTAAGGTTATGCTAAAGAGACAGAGATTGGCCCTGGGATCCCTCTTAATTGATGTAATCTGTTCTCCTCATTGCTCTTGTCCATCCTGGACTCTGGGTTCTATACACATGCCTGTCACACCTGGACCACAACATACCTGCCACTTATCTACAGTTCTATTTATAACTACTGCTCTGAGAAATTGTGAGGATTCCAAGGAAGTCATCTCAATATCGTCTCTGTGCTGTGATTTCTCACTGGTTTCTCTCCAATGCCAACCTCTCTGCCTAAATTCTTAAATTATAATTCAACTACCTAATCAATTAGGTGACACGGTGGTAAAGAATCTGCCTGCCAATGCAGGAGATGCAAAGGCCTGCAGGTTCGATCCCTGGGTTGGGAAGATCCCCTGGAATAGGAAATTGCAACCTGCTCTAATAGTCTTGCCTAGAAAATCCCATAGACAGAGGAGCCTGGCAGTCTACAGTCCTTGGGGTCACAAAGAGTCAGATGCTATTGAGCAACTAAGCACACACAACTACTCAATCCCTCCATGTGGATGGATAGCAGGCTATCAGATTCAGTGTCTCCCATGCAGACAACTCCCAAATTTCTTTCCCAAACTTGTCCTTCTTAAGACTTCTCCCACTTCAGTTTATGGTTCTCAGTTGATCGGTCCCCAAAGACCCACACATCATCCTTGGATCAACTCTTTTTCCTTATTCTCCACATCTTATCCATTGCCAAGTCCTACTTCTAAAGATATTCCAGATTTGGTGCTCCTAACAATGCCCACTGGAGTCATCTTTGGCCAAGTCTCCCCCCTCTCCTCTATGTCAACAGCCTCTCTGCTTCCCCTCTTGCTCACTCTGCTCCACCCTGTACCACGGCCATGGAATCTTTTAACAAACAAAAATTGGACTGTCATTCCCCTGCCCCCAAAGCCCTCAGCCCTCTTCCCTTTACCCATAAAGAAAATCCATACCCTTTGTCACATATGCTCAGGGTCGAGCATTCTCTGTCCTTTCTGTCTCCTCTCATCATACTTACCCTCCTCTTTATTCAGTGCATTTCAACCCCACTAGCCTTCTCTACCCATCAGAGAGGCCAAGGTCTCCCACTAGCTGCTCCCTCCTATGGGGCATTCTCTCCCGGATTGATACATGACTGGCTACTCACCACTATTCAGATCTCAGCTCAAGCATCTTCTTCAAGAATCCCCTTGATTACCATTTCTAAGGTACCCGCCATCACCCCCATCACATCTTTCCTCATTCTTCTCCTTTATTTCCTTTGCAGCTAGTTATCACTACCTGAAATTATCTTATGTATTTTCTTCCCAAGCAGAAATCAGAATCCTTGCTGAAGTCATGATAACTAATATCTATTCCCTCTCCCTCAACCCAACAGACTTGTCATTGTGTCATAGGAGAAGATAATTTTAGTTTGACAGGATTTGTTCTTTACAAAGCCATGCTGTTTACTATTGCTCTTATTAAAATATTTATAAAATAGTTTCACAATTATTTTCTTCCACCCTCTTTCCATTTAGGGAGGCTATATTTATCAGTCTAAAGACATCTAGATTATTCTTTTCATAAACATGTGACATTATTTTTGTTAATGTCCAAACTTCTCCTCTGCAGATTCTTTAACATGGAACCAATGCTTACTCAGTACTTTAAACTGTAAATAACCAAACTTGTGAATACACATGACTCAGATTTTTTCCTTACTTTAGATTCAATTTATACCTCCAAAGTAAAACCACATAGTACTATTCCAATACAGAAACATAGATGGATAGATAAGGTGATAGGGTTCTTTTTTAATACTTCTGTCCTATAGGTATCATTTATAATTTTACCTAATAAATTGGGACTTTCTGGATGGTCCAGTGGTTAAGACTCTGATTTCTGATGCAGGGTTCCTGGGTTTGATCCCTGGTTGGGGAACTAAGATCCCACATGCCACATGGCCAAAAATTAAGAAATAAATAGAAATTAACTAATTGTGAAGGGACTTCCCTGATAGCTCAGTTGGTAAAGAATCCACCTGCAAGGAGATGCTGGTTCAGTTCCTGGGTCGGGAAGATCTGCTGGAGAAGGGATAGGCCACCCACTCCAGTACTCTTGGGCTTCCTTCATGGCTCAGCTGGTAAAGAATCTGCCTGCAATGGGGGAGACCTGGGTTCAATACCTGGGTTGGGAAGATACCCTAGAGAAGGAAATGACTACCCACTCCAGTATTCTGGCCTGGAGAATTCCATGCAATTTACCTAATAAGTAAAAATACTTTTGTTTATATATCTCATTACTAAGATATTTAGTCTTTCAATTTTCCTGTAGGAACTTTGCTTTAGTTTTCTCCTTTCACATGTTTCTCCTGGTAAACCACCTCACTTTCATTCCTGTAAGATTCTCATTTATATTCCATGTACTAGAAAGTATTTTGCTTAGTCAATTTGTTTTCATTTTACATTCTTCTGTTTCCAAGTATGGAAATTACTCTTTTGTTCTTAATAAAGCATATGCAAAAATGTCCAGTCTTCTTGCTATGGCTTCAATTTTTATTTCTTTTTCGGTCTATAGTAATCCAATTTGCATATCCTAAAAATGCATTTTAATTATTTGCTCATCAATCTTAATCTGTTTAGTGTAAAATATCTTTAGATAGAAAAAAAAATCCTTGTTTCCAACAATCAGCAGCAGCAAAAACAGCTTATTATTTAGGGAACTACAGCCTCATAGTAGGAATCATTTAACCCCAAATGGATGCTGGTCCTTTCACTGCTTCCCTAAATCAATCTGTCTTAGTTGGTTCAGGCTGCTATCACAAAAACACCATAGATGAGGTGCTTAAACAACAAACACTTGTTTCTCACAGTTATGGATGCTGGAAGTTCAAGGCCAAGGTACCAGCAGATCCCATATCTCTAAGTGCCCTCTTCCTGGTTTGCAGATGGCTGCCTTCTCACTGTGTTTTCAAATGGTGGAAAGAAAGAGGAAGCTCTCTGGGGTCTCTTTAAAGGGCACTAATCCCATCCAAGAGGGCCCCACCCTCATGACTTAATCATCTCTTAAAGGACCCTCCTCCTAATGCCATCACATTGAGGCTTAGGATTTCAGCACATGAACTTGGAGAGGAAAGCAAACATCCAGTCCATCACAAGCCTAAGACAAGAAGCACTTGGCAGCTATGGCTTCGCAGTCTGGAGCAAACCTCCAGTCACTAAGGTTCTGGGTCATTCTGGGCTCAGCAGCTTGGGGCCTGCTTCTGAATTCGATTCTGACCCTTCCTTGTCTCTTTCTAGACTGATATTGTGCCTCACGTTTTTCAGGCTCTACTCGAGCATGGGAGCTCTGCCTGAGACTCCAGCTGGCTGGCTGTGCTGATAATCTCCCTACCGATGCTTCCAGTTGCTACCAACCCCACTCGTTCTCTCCTCTCTCTTCTGTTAGAACTTCTGTTTATGTGTTGATCCTCTCCGTTCTCTGTCTCCTCTCTCCACTGCACCACCCCCAGTCCTTGGCAATAACTGCCACCATCACCTTTGGCTGGACTCTAATGCCAAAGAAGAGAAGAGCCATCAATCAGCTGGAACCACTCACTTCCAGTCTGCCTATGAGACAGACAATTTCTATTTTATTTAGGCAATTGAAGTTTTGGGGCCTCTGTGTCACAGAAACTTGAGCATGGCCCCTAAATTATCCAATCTCTTAATCCTAAATAAGAATTCAAAGCTATGGATAAGTAGATATTTTAGCAAAGCCACAACTGGAATAAACAGCAAAAAAAAAAAAGACTTCGAAAATGAAAGAAAATACAGGGTGCAAAATTAAGCTAAATAATGACAATAACAGCAACAATAAACATCACACAAGAGATAAAAATGTTGCACCCCTAAAACAAGAACAGGCACTTCTGCAAAAAAAAAAATAATAATAACAAGAAAACAAGTAAGAGTTCTTAGAAATTCTAGCTCCAGTATCATTATCCACACTTGACAAAGAAAAGAATAAAGGAAGAGAATAACAACAACAACAAAAAAAAACCAGTTCTTACAAATTAAAAATGTTAACATAAATTAAAATTTCAATAGAAATGTTGCAAGTGAAAATGAGATTTCCTAGAACAAATACAGAGATAGAAAATAGGAGAGAAATCGTGAAATGATTTGAGAGAATACAACTTAAACACATACATTACCATATGTAAAATAGATAGCCAGTGGGAATTTGCTCTGTGATGGAGAAAGCTCAAATTTGGTGCTCTGTGACAACATAAAGGAGTGGGATGGGGTGGGAAATGAGAGGGAAATTCAAGAGAGAGGGGGCACAGGTATACCTATGGCTGATTCATATTGATGTATGGCAGAAATCAACACAATATTATAAAGCAACTATCCTTCCATTCAGTTCAGTTCAGTTCAGTCGCTCAGTCGTGTCCAACTCTTTGTGACCCCATGAACTGCAGCACACCAGGCCTCCTTGTCCATCACCATCTCCCGGAGTTCACTCAGACTCGCATCCATTCAAGTCAGTGATGCCATCCAGCCATCTCATCCTCTGTCATCCCGTTTTCCTCCTGCCCCCAATCCCTCCCAGCATCAGAGTCTTTTCCAATGAGTCAACTCTTCGCATGAGGTGGCCAAAGTACTGGAGTTTCAGCTTCAGCATCATTCCTTCCAAAGAAATCCCAGGGCTGATCTCCTTCAGAATGGACTGGTTGGATCTCCTTGCAGTCCAAGGGACTCTCAAGAGTCTTCTCCAACACCACAGTTCAAAAGCATCAACTCTTCGGTGCTCAGCTTTCTTCACAGTCCAACTCTCACATCCATACATGACCACTGGAAAAACCATAGCCTTGACTAGATGGACCTTTGTTGGTAAAGTAATGTCTCTGTTTTTGAATATGCTATCTAGGTTGGTCATACTTTTCTTCCAAGGAGTAAGTGTCTTTTAATTTCATGGCTGCAGTCACCATCTGCAGTGATTTTGGAGCCCAAGAAAATAAAGTCTGACATTGTTTCCACTGTTTCCCATGAAGTGATGGGACCAGATGCCATGATCTTTGTTTTCTGAATGTTGAGCTTTAAGCCAACTTTTTCACTCTCTACATTCACTTTCATCAGGAGGCTTTTTAGTTCCTCTTCAGTTTCTGCCATAAGGGTGGTGTCATCTGCATATCTGAGGTTATTGATATTTCTCCTTCAATTAGAATAAAATAAATTAAATCCTTCAATTAAAAATAAAAATTTAAAAAGAAAAAATAAAAAAGAAAACAACAAAAATAAAATTAATAAAATAAATTTAAAAAAGAAAATAGGAAAGATAAAACTTTGACTCAAAGATTAGGCATCTTGTTCAAAATCGTTTTACAAAGAGAGAGATAAACAACAAGGTCCTACTGAATAGCGCAAAGAACTGTATCCAATATCCTGTGATAAACAATAATGGAAAATAATCTAAAAAAGAATGTATATATATATATAATATATATGCACACGTATATTATATACACATAATATATATGTACATATATATTATATAATATTTATGTATGTATAGCTTCCCTCGTGGTTCAGTGGAATCCACCTGCCAGTGCAGAAGATGCAGGAGACACAGGTTTGATCCCTGGATTAGGAAGACCCCTGGAGAAGAAAATGGCAACCCGTTCCAATATTCTTGTCTGGAGAATCCCATGGACAGAGGAGCCTGGCCGGCTACAGTCCATAGGGTCGCAAAGAGTTGGCTAGTGCTGAGTGACTGAACACTTACGCATGCAATGTATAACTGAATCACTTTGCCATACAGCAGAAATTAACACAGCATCATAAGTCAACTATACTTCAACAAAGAAAATGTTGAGTCGAGAGAGAGAGAGAACAGAGGAGATAAAGGGGACAAATTGTCAAACAATAATACAGAATTGAAGCCTTTAAGTAGAAATTCTGAAATGGCATGAGGAATCTTTTCTCTACCCTATATGTAATCTCTATCTGAGTTTCTGGGAGAACAAAGTGTTTGCTATTAATAAAATGTGCTGATTAAGTAGCCTAGGTCCCAGTGGGCAGAAAGTATTGGGGGAAACCAGCAGTCCAAACAGACCAAGCAGGACCAATACACAGACTGACGTGAGAGTTGCAAAACCATTGAGGATTAGACCCTTACCACATAGCATCATCAGTAACAGGAGACGTGGGGACCTAGCCCTGTTCTCATAGTTAGAAGAGGCAGAATCAAGTTAGAACACCAGTGATAACCCCTGAAAGGCCAGCAGGTTATTGAGAGGTATCTACTTCTTTGTACTCGAAGGATCCCAGTTCCCCCAAGACTTGGCACATAGGAGGAAGTCAACAGACATTGACTGAAAGAAGGAGCAAATGAGTGATCAAGGAAACAAAGAACTGTCCTGGAATGGGTATTATCGGGGGCGGGGTGCTGTTTGGAAGGAGGATCAGGTCATCCAGGGTAAAGATGTTTGTGCTCTTAAAATTCAGTGGGTAAGTGGAAAGGCTGGACAGACAGAGGACAGGGGCAGAGTCAGAGCACCGTGAGGGGTAAACCAAACCCCAGGAGTGCAACCTCCAGACTGAACAGGAGAAACCCTGGGGAAAGGCAAACCAGGTCAGTAAGTATCAATGGGGAACTTCAATAGCCCACACATGGACTGGCGGACCGCCTCCTCTAGAGCAGGGGTAGATGAGGTTTGGGATAAGAAGCAATCATTTCAGAGCCCACAAGGAAAGATACTGGGCTGTTCACTGAACTGGTAAGAGAAACGGGTACTGAGTAGCTCTGCACAACAGCAATCACAAGACAATTAAATTCAGTGTTCTGAAGACAGGAACAAACCAATCCCTCCCACCAGAAAACACAGCACTGACGGTGAAGAAAGCAGCCTTGGGGAACAAAAGAGCAAATGACTTGCAGAAAATCTCTACCTTTTCCAAAGCACCTTATTAAAAACACAAGACAAATGAGATACATCAAAGTCCAAAAGATCATATTTTTTCAACAAAAATCCGACATAAACAGGTGGCAGAGTGATTTTTTTTCATTTGTTTGTCTTTTTCTGGAAGATAACAGAAAAGGGGTCGGGGTGGGAAAACAGAAAAGAATAATAAAAGGGAAGAAGGAAGGGAGTTTTTTTGTTTTTTTGTGTTTTTTGTGTTTTTTTTTTTTTTTTTTTGCTAGGTACTCATTTAGGTTAATTACTCCTCTTTGGGGCATATAAATTACACAGAGAGAAATTAAGTTAATAATGAAACTAGCTACCGTGTCTTGAGAACCACATGAAATGGGCCTGGAACTAGATACTGAAACATGTTCCCTTCCCGTAATTAGATTTAAGTTGTGAGACATGTTGGATTTGGATTTAATTCCAAGGGCAAAAGGAAACAGTTGAAAGGTCTCAAGCAACGAAGTAACATGATCTGATTTTTTGTGTAATAAAAAACATCTTTTCTTATTTTTCTCCTTTTTAAATTGCTTTAAGTGATAGTCGGCCATTTAAACCAAAACTAAGAACAAGCTATTGTGGAGTTTATAATATATTACAATGTGATATAAAATGTTTGACAAAAATAAAGGATGACTAGAGGCTGGGTGGGGGAGGGAAGGATGGAAGTTACTGCTACATGGTTCTTATCCTAAGTGCCAAATGCTAGGATGCTATTTTGATGGTTTGGGCTTCCCAGGTGGTGCTAGTGGTAAAGAACCTGCCTGCCAATACAGGAGACGTGAAAGATTGTGTGTTTAATCTCTGGGTCAGGAAGATCCCCTGGAAGAGGGCACAGCAACCCACTCCAGTACTCTTGGCTAGAGAATCCCAAGGACAGAGGAGCATGGCAAGCTACAGTCCATGGGTTGCAAAGAGGCAGACACGACTGAAGCAACTTAGCAGGCAGGCATTTGAAGGTTTGAACTGTGATAAATTAAAGATGTATCTTCTCGATCCTAGAGCAAAAATTAATCAGTATACAAAAAGTAATAATAATAAGATGGAGGTATAACTAATGAGCAAAAAATGTAGGGGAGGAGGGGAGAGTGAGAGAAACAATACAATAAGCAAAATCAGTTTAAAGGAAGGAATAAAAGCGGAGAGAGAAACAAGGGAGAAGCTGAGACAATGCCATTGCTAGACAGAGGTTTAGGCTCTCTTAACCAGCCTGAGTCCCTTTGCTACTCCTGAGCCCTTCATACTGCATTTATAGCTCTCCTGTCTGCCAGCAAGAGAATTTCTTCCAGGCTGGAGTTATATTAAACACTTAAGTTTTTAAATTAAAACAATAGTAAAGTGCCCTGACATTTTGTTCCTAGAGCATGTGGAGTAATATTTTCATAGTTACTCTGGCAACCACAGAGGCAAGAGTGGGCAGGAAGAAAGGAGCAGAAGGGCTGGCATGGCTGGCGGGGAGGGAGAAGGAGCCCCTCGCTGTGGCGTGCTGGCTCGGGTCCTAACAGGATGGGGCCAGAAGTCCAGCTACTGCCCAGAAAATGGCCCGGATCCCTGGCCTGAGTCATCATCCTGTGATGAGAGAAATCTTGACAGACTATTTTTTCAGGAAACTAGCGATAAACCAAGGGATGCAGGAATTAAGAGCCAGTTCTAAAAAAGAAATGTTTACATAGGGCTAAACGTCTGCCTAGGAAGGGCAGTTGTTGGTTGAACCACTGTTTGTATGCAATAGGTACAGGCATGGCCACGTCCACAGATACCGATGAGCTGTCAAGGACGTGATTTTGCCCATGGGACCAGGGTCTGGGGCAGAGTCTGAGCTGGGTTCCATTATCTCTGCTACCTCTGTGTTTATGAAACATGGCTCCATCAGTATTTCGTCAGCCACTACTGTGGACCAACTGTGCACAGCACTGAACCAAAGGCTTTGGAAATATTAAAAAAACAAAAGCAATCAAACAAACAAAATCTCTACCCTACCCTGGCCAAGATACAATGCAAATAAGGCAAATAAACTCATGCTTATATGACCCACACATTTTAACTCTTGAATCTTAAAAGAAAAAAAAGGAGTGTTAGAAAGGAAAGAAAATCCAAAACTCCTCAAGGAAGTCAACACATCTTAATATTGGGTTGACCATAAAGGCCATTTGAATTTTTCCATAACATCTTATAGAAAAACCTGAATGAACTTTTTGGCCAACCCAATAGTTCACAGTATTGGCTTGGCTCCATGTGGCCCTGGATTTGAATTTCAACTTTTACTTACTTTGTTATAGATCCTTGCCAAGTACCTATACTTACTGACCTTGATTTTGCAAATGTGAAAAGGAGAGGGAAGTTCTTACCTCATGAGTTTGTTCAGTCATCGGTTGGGAACCATTCAATGGGATGCCTGGCTCTAACCAATTATCCTGGGATTTACTAGGTCCCAACAACTATAACAAACACCTCATCCAGAGGGCAGAGAACATGGCCTGGGTAGGGTGAGCCAAAATCTACTCCAGAGAATTCTCCAATATCGGGAGGGAAAGGGGTGAGTCCAGGGAGTAGTTACTACTGAAGGAAGCGGCCTGGTTTCCCCCAGGGGCCCTGCTGTCACTCAGGACCTCCTCTCACCACCTTCATTCTGAATTGTGCTGTGACTCAAGAAGCACAGAACTAGGCACACCTTCCTGCCTCGGGTGTGGATTAGTTGAGAAATAGAAGCTGTGGTGGGCCTTCAGGAGAATGGTCCAGGGCCCAGCTGTAGGAGACTGGGCGAAAGAAAAGTGGGGGGCAACGAGATGAGGAAGCTTGTCACTGCCTGAGGCTGTTTCACCTCTCTCTTGGATTAGTCACTCAGTTCAAAGTATTTTCAAGATAGTGTTCTATTTATATACCCAACAGCTAAGTATGGACCTCTGTGACTCCACAAATATTCAAAATTATTCCACAGAGACTAAAACGAAAGCATGATTGATAAATGAAACCAGACCAGATTACCTCAACTTTCAGATGATTGTATCTAGAAAGCAGACAATATTAACATTTAGATGACTTTTAATCACAGTCGGAACCAGAGAAAAAGTTTCCATTTGTCAGTCTCTTTTTCAAAAAATAAAAAAAGCCTCAGATATCTTGTAAGTATTAATGTAAGAAGTGATTTTGAATGCAAATAATCTCTTTTTCCAAATGTGGTCAAATTGGTTATAAGAACAGCTGAAGTCAAACTAGTTTCCTTGAGAGTCGAATGATTCTCCTTGACTAATAGAATTGTCACATTGTCTGGTTAAACAAAGAAAATATCACAGTATGGGGACGTACGTGCTGTCTCTTCTAGAACAGTGGCTTTGTGGAAAGAGAACTGGAGGCCTGAGTTCTGGTCTCCTGCTTTGGACAAGTCAGTTAAAATGTGTTAAGCCTTCATCACAGCACAATTCAGAGTAAACAAGGGAAGAAGAGGAGGTTGGTCCTTTCCTTCAAGTGACTTAGCATCTAGTCGGTGTCACGAAATTAAAACCAAAGGTCCAGAGGCGCCCAGTAAGACCATTTGTGATGAGGTTCCACACTGATAGATGATTTGGAGAAATGGCAGGCATGAAATTTAAATGAGCCTGGGTGAGCAGGTGGTCCTTAGTCCCAAAGATGGAGATAGTTGTCAGGCGACCTGGGCAGGGCCTTTCACAGAGATCTACTGGACAAATGAGGGTGGGAATAATTTCCCTCCTGCTTTATAGGACTGTTGTCAGATGATGTGAGAAATTGTTTTAAAAATAATTGCAGGGACTTCCCTGGTGGTCCAGCAGCTAAGACTCTGTGCTCCCAATGCAGCGGGCCAGGGTTCAATCCCTGGTCCCAGAACTAGATCCCACATGCTGCAACTAAGCGTTCACAGCTAAAGATCCCCCGTGCCACAGCTAAGACCCAGTGCAGCCAAATAAATAAATATTTTAAAAATAATAATGGGAAGTTAAAACACATTTCGACATAGAATCAGACAATGTTTTATTTGGTATGCTGATGAACAGGCTGCTGTCCTTTTGGTTGTAATTTCATTTCTCTATGCTTCATTTTAGACAGACATTTTTTTTTCTGACTCTAGAAGACACCATTTTGGGGAACACGAACAATATATGCCAACACTTCAGCCACAGCCCCACTGCTAATGTGCTGAGACTCTTCTCTGGGCAGTGGCAACAATAACTACGTGTGAAGCCCTTTCTATTTGTAGCCTTATCACTTTGCCTGTGGATTCCTAATCTCAACAAGGTCTTCTCTAGCCTCCTATGGACAAAGTCAAGTTGCTCAGTCTAATTCTGCTACTTACCTGCAGGATAAAGCCAGCCACTCAATGAATGCTGATTGCCATTTGTGGCATTTCTCCCTTCCCTGACTAGTCCTCAGGTAGCTAGAGAGTGAGCATCCTGTTTACCTCACAGACCTATTTTGCATAGACAAACTGACTTCCAACGACTAGATTGTTAATGCTATGTTAAAGAGCCTCTGGGCTTGTACTCGCAGAAGCTGGCAGTGTGGGAAAAAGAAAAAGACACATAAAGACAGCAGAGAGAGACAGTAGTGAATAATTGGAGTGAGAAAAAACAGTACAGATGAACCTAGTTCCAGGGCAGGAATAGAGACGCAGACATAAAGAAACAGACACGTGGACACTGTGTGTGTTGGGGAGAAGGGGGATGAGCTGGGAGATCAGAGCTGACATGTGCGCTGCTGCGTGTGAAACAGCTAGTAGGAACCTGTGGTAGGGCGCACGGAGCTCAGCTCGGTGCTCTGTGACGACCTAGAGGGGTGGGATGCGGGGTGGGGCCAACAGGAGGGAGGGGATATATGTATACACATAGCTGATTCATTTCGTCATATGTCCAGAAACTAACATAACATTGTAAAGCAATTATACTCCAGTTTAAAAAATAGAGAAAAATAAGAACCAAGCCTTCCCTGCTGCCTCCTGTACTTTGGTATCTCAACCCTCAGTAGCTCTTCTGTCCCAATTTCCCTTTCTTGTTATTGGAAAGAGGGAGGCAGTGGAGAGAGGGAATGCAAAGGTACCATGCTAAGAGGCGTTAGGGAAACTAAGGGGAGCAGCGGCACGCCCCTAGCACCTTCCTGCTCATCCTGCTTTTGCTCTCTCCCTGTATCATTTCCAGTTAAGTTTCATCTTTTGCTCAGCAGCTTAAGCCCTGAGAAGGTGATTTCTCTAACCCCTTCAGTGCTGTGGAGTTCAGGAGGGGATTCAAAAACTAAAGTCACTTTCACATTTTCTTCTGTTCTCTTAGTGTTGAAGGAGTCCCAGACCACTGTGGAGTTTAAAACCCAGTGTGTGTGCTGTGGCCTCAAAGAAGCTGAGACTCACTCCTTGAGGGGTTAAAAGAACAGTCTAGCTCAACCTTGCCTTGAAAAAAGAACGAAAGTCAAAGAAAAGACAAACATAGTTGCTTGACAAAATGGATGGGCTTGAAATTCCAGGATTGTCATAGCAGTTCATAATATTTGCACTATAATCTTCCATTTTCCCGAATTTTTAGCCCTCTACTTTTACGGCAAATCATTTACTATCTGAGACATTTATTACCATCAGGCTACAGTGTTTAGTTCCCAAGAATGCTATGCAGATTAACAATAC
Source organism: Ovis canadensis (assembly GCF_042477335.2). Lineage (NCBI taxonomy): Eukaryota > Metazoa > Chordata > Mammalia > Artiodactyla > Bovidae > Ovis > Ovis canadensis. The sequence continues at coordinate 27,389,751 of NC_091269.1, read as the reverse complement.
ATGGTCACGTGTTTTCCTGAGAGGAATGACCTAAAGTGAACTAACAAAGAATTAATCATATCATGCTTAACCAATATTGGGTGCTGCACACAAACTGGTATTACTAACACCAGTAATTATTGTATTACATATGTCTTAAATACATCCAAAAAATCTACATAACTTTTTATATCAGCTTAAATAATGATTGTTAAATTGCCGTGAGGATCCTAAAGCATTAAGAACTGTACAAAGAAAAATTCAGTGCATTTTTCTAAATTTCAAAAATTCACTAGCATTCTTAAAATTCATTTTCCAACCTCTTCATAAAATTGAAAGCCAGCACATGGTATGGAAAGGGAGAATCAACTTGAACAATAAATCAGGTAAAAATGAAGACAACGTTCCAAAGAATGGAGCAACAATGCCCTTTACAACAGTATGTAATTATGACTTGGCTAGGAGATGAAAAGCCTATCCAAGGCCATGTATACTAACAGATTTGGGTTTCTCTACACAGACCACCTTTTAGCAATAAGCCAGAAGTAGAGAGTGTGTGTGCGTGTGTGTGTGTGTGTGTGTGTGTGTGTGTAAAATTTACTCATTCGTTCACTTAATGAATGTTGATTGAGCACCTAGTTTCTAATAGGCACTGGGGATAGGATAATGAATAAAAAAGACAAAAATCCCTGCTTTCGTAATATTTACATGCTGGAGGACTATACATAAGCAAATGTACAAGTCACCTAATTATTTACATAGACTCAAAGCTATATGTGTACATTGAATACATATTCTAATAAGATATTTATTCCTTCCTATTTGCAGCAATATCTTAATAGTACAATCACCATAATCCATGTTCCTAATTGTTTTCTGCTTCTATGAATCTTGCAACCTCTCCTAGGTGGGTACCTGAATAAAATGCTGAAAACATCAACCAAATCAGAAAAATAGCTCTCATATGCTGGCCCTTGAGTTAAACCAAGACAATATTCAAAAGTGAATTTGTGGTTTTAGTTTCAGGATGGAAAACAAATGGAATGGAAAAACTACTGTCCTTCGCTCCCAAATCCCACTCCCTGGAGAGCAAAAGAAAGTGACAAAAATGGAAGAAAAACAAAACAGTACAACAAATGGGGAGAGTTAGCTATCAGTGAAGTAGAACTGTTGACAGATTCTGGAATATGGAATATTTGAACAGAAAAGAAAGAGAGAGAGAGAGGAGAGGAAGGTACAGTCTGGAACTTGCATTAAAGAAGACTGACTTGGATGCCAGGGAGACAGCTCCATCAAGTCTCCAAAATCAAGAGGTGATGGGGCAGGGGTGACACCTCCTAGATGGTGGAGTAGGAGATTCCAGTCAAAAATTAGACAGCCATCCACAAATGCAAGCACCTCTGAGAGAGCTCTGGAGTCCACTTAAGGAACCTCAGCAAGCAACACAAAGGAACAAAAAGCCTGAGAGTAACCACACAAGAAGAGAAGGAAGAAGCTACCTTTTACTGCATCATCTCATCCTCCAAGCCAGCATTGCTTGTGCCAAGAGGGAGCTCCCAGTTACAAAGAGTTCCCAGAGTAGGGTGAGTGACTAGTTTCCCCAGCGTTCAGGGGCACAGCCCAAACGTCTCACTTTGAGTTCACCCCACCCAGACTGGCCCAGCTGAGATGCAGAGAGATGGCTAGGAACAAGGAAGAAGAGCATCACCAGGATCAATTCCAAAGAAAAAGTGACCAGAGTTCCCAGTTATCTGCTCTGCAGAGGACCCCAGCAGCTTCTGCCTCCAGGGAAACCAGCAACCAGCTGCAGATTTCACTGGTTTGGGGCCATAGGTATTCATACCCACTAATGTCAGCTGCCTGAGTCCCTCTGTGCCCACCCCTAAGCCCACCCCAGCCTCCACGAAGACCATGTGCACCAGCAGCCAGCTTGGACCTGCGGAAGGGCAAGATGCCAGCCGAGCGCCCCTGCAGTCCCACTTCCTCCACTGCACACTAGCGCACCTGACACTTGGCACAATCTCCAAGGCCCTGTGTGCACTGATGCCAAGATTTTACCACAGAAAGGTACTCTGGGAGCCAAGGCCTACAAAGCATGTATGGGCCAGGATTTGACCCCTTTCCCTATCATTAGCCTACACCACTGGGCTCATCTATAACTAGCTCCCCCATCTGCACTCCTACACACATCAAGCCCACTCTGCCCATTTCTGGCCTTCACTACTATGTACATGCTGGTGGGGAGATTGTGCGGCCAGAGGAGGGCACAATGATAGCCAGGGCCCTGCAACTTCCACAGGCCCAAATCCAGGCCAGTGTCCTGTCCCTTGACTTACCTGCAGACAGTCCCTCAGGCTGTATACCTGCATGCTCCTAACTTGACTCCTGACACTAGCCTGCACTGCTGAACACCCAGGATGAGAACCAGCATTCACAGACAGGATATCAATATGAAAACACTGGATTTGAACTATACTTTAGATGAAATGAACCTAACACACATACAGATCACTCCATCTAACAGTGGCAGAAGACATATCCATCCCAGGTACCCACAGACCACTCTCTAGGATAGAGCATATGATAGGTCACAAGACAAGATTTGGCAAATTTAAGAAGACTGAAATCACAAGTATCATTTCCAACCAAACACAATGGTATGAAACTGGAAATCAATCATAGAAGGAAAATTGGAAATTTTTCACATATTTGGAGATTAAACAACACTCTCCCAAACAACTAATGGGTCAAAGATGAAATTAAAAGAGAATCTTGAAACAATAATGGAAACATAACATACCAAAACTTATGGGATAGAGCAAAAGCAGTGCCAAGAAGGAGTTGTATAATGATAAATGCCTATACTAAGAAAAAAGAAAAACTCCAACAATTCAAAGAACTAGACAAACAAGAACAAACCAAGTACAAAGATAGCAAAGGAACCCCAAACCTAGTAGCTCAATTAAACAACCACCATGTAATTTATATTTCACAGTCTTGTCGGTCAGGAATTCCAGCAGGGCTCTGTCAGACAGTCTCCCGTTCCACCTGGCAATGACTAAGGTCTCTTGGTAGTCCTCAGTTGGCAGGTGGCCTGATCTGAGACGGCTTCCATCATCTGTCCAGTGCTTTGGTGACAGTGGCGAGAAAGTTCACCTGGGACTCTGGATTGAACCCCCAGCACACAGCCTGTCCAGTATGATGGATTCAGGGTCACTGGACTTCTTAGCACTCCTTGAGATTGCCATTCACACCTGAGACAGAGTGATCACAGGTTGAGATTCATGCCTGGAATTTAACCAAAAAAGGACCCCAAACCAGGGGAAGGTCATGAGCTGAACCACAGAACCAAAATGGATAGAGGTGAGTGGATTTTTACTGTGCTAAAATATATATAACACAAAATTTGCCATTTTAACCATTTTTAAGTGCATGGCTCACTGGCAGAGCATACATTCAGTGTCGTGCAACAATCACCACCAATCATCAGAAATTTTTCATCTTCCTAAACCTTTACGTTTAGGGAATATATCCATTGAACACTAACTCCCCATTCCAGCTCCTCCTCCAGTCCCTGGAAACCACCATTCAGCTTTCTGTCTGGATGAATTTGACTATTCTGGGTACCTCATAAAAGCAGAATCATACGATATTTGTACTTTTGTGTCTGGCTTATTTCACTTAGCATAATGTTCTCAAGGTTCATCCATGATGTAGCCTGTGTCAAAATTTCCTTCCTTTTTCAGTTCAGTTCAGTTCAGTTCAGTTCAGTCACTCAGTCGTGTCCAACTCTTTGTGACCCCATGAATCGCAGCACGCAAGGCCTCCCTGTCCATCACCAACTCCCGGAGTTCACTCAGACTCACGTTCATCGAGTCAGTGATGCCATCCAGCCATCTCATCCTCTGTCATCCCCTTCTCCTCCTGCCCCTAATCCCTCCCAGCATCAAAGTCTTTTCCAATGAGTCAACTCTTCGCATGAGGTGGCCAAAGTACTGGAGTTTCAGCTTTAGCATCATTCCTTCCAAAGAATACCCAGGGCTGATCTCCTTCAGAATGGACTGGTTGGATCTCCTTGTAGTCCAAGGGACTCTCAAGAGTCTTCTCCAACACCACAGTTCAAAAGCATCAATTCTTTAGCACTCAGCCTTCTTCACAGTCCGACTCTCACACCCATGCATGACCACTGGAAAAACCATAGCCTTGACTAGATGGACCTTAGTCGGCAAAGTAATGTCTCTGCTTTTGAATATGCTATCTAGGTTGGTCATAACTTTTCTTCCAAGGAGTAAGCATCTTTTAATTCCATTGTATATATACAACATTTATTTAACCATGCATCCATCGATGGACACCTGGGTTGCTTCTACCTTTGGCTTAAGATATTAAGAGATTAAATTCTTAAAGAGATGAGGATACCAGACCACCTGACCTGCCTCCTGAGAATCTGTACGCAGGTCAAGAAGCAACAGTTAGAACTGGCCATGGAACAACAGACTGGTTCCAAATTGGCAAAGGAGTATGTCAAGGATATATATTGTCACCTTGCTTATTTCACCTCTATGCAGAGTATATTATGTGAAATGCCAGCCTGGATGAAGCACACGCCGGAATCAAGATTGCCAGGAAAAATATCAATAACCTCAGATATGCAGATGACACCACCCTTATGGCAGAAAGTGAAGAACTAAAGAGCCTCTTGATGAAAGTGAAAGAACAGAGTGAAAAAATTGGCTTAAAACTCAATATTCAAAAAACAAAGATCATGGCATCCAGTTCCATCACTTCATAGCAAATAGATGGGGAGACAATGGAAACAGTGACAGACTTTATTTTGGGGGGCTCCAAAATCACTGCAGATGGAGACCGCAGCCATGAAATTAACAGACGCTTGCTCCTTGGAAGAAAAGCTATAACCAACCTAGACACCATATTAAAAAGCAGAGACATTATTTTGCCAACAAAGTTCCATCTTGTCAAAGTTATGATTTTTCTAGTAGTCATGTGTGGATGTGAGAGTTGACCATAAAGAAGGCGGAGTGCCAAAGAATGGATGCTTTTGAAATGTAGTGTTGAGAAGATTCTTGAGAGTCCCTTGGGACTGAGGAATCAAAAAGTGAGAAATCCAAAGTGAGAAACTTTAAAACAAATAAATCACAGATGATCTAGAAGAGTTCCTAACAACTATACACACACACACACACACACACACACACACATACTGCCTTTCACACATGCCCAACAAGGGCTCCCATGGGCAGCCTACAGTTGTATAAAGTGAGCAAGGAAGAGTGAGCAATCTGTTCTCATACTTGAACACATTTAAAATATTTCTCCCAACTCCCTTTGTGACCAAAGGTATAGATTTAAAAATTGTCTGGCTGAACCATTTACAATAGCCAAGACATGGAAGCAACCTATATGTCCATTGACAAATGAATGTTTAAGGAAGACGTCACACATATACACAATGGAATATTACTCAGCCACTAAAAAATAATAAAATAATGCCATTTGCAGCAACATGAATGGACCTAGAGACTGTCATAATGATTGAAGTAAGTCAGGCAGAGAATGAGAGATATCATACGACACAGGATACAAATGAACTTGTTTACCAAAGAGAAACAGATGCACAGACTTTGATTATGAAACTCTGGTTACCAGGGGGAAAAGGTGGGGGGAAGGAATAGTTAGGGAGTTTCAGATCAATATGAACACACTCTTATATTTAAAAGGGATAACCAACAAGGCCCTACTGTATAGCACAGAGAGCTCTGCTCAGTGTTATGTGGCAGACTGAATGGGAGGGGAGTTTGGGGGAGAATGGATACACGTATATGTATGACTGAGTCACTCGTGTGTGCACCTGGAACTGTCACGTGCTAAGTCACTTCATTCTTGTCTGACTCTTGGCAACCCCGTAGACTATAGATCGCCAGGCTCCTCTGTCCATGGAATTCTCCAGGCAAGAAATAATGGAGTGGGTTGCCCTGCTCTTCTCCAGGTGGTCTTTCCAACCCAGGGATCAAACTCACATCTCTTTTTGTCTCCAGCATTGGCAGGTGAATTCTTTACCACTGGCTCCACCTGGGAAGCCCTGAAACCACCACAGTACTGTTCATTGGCTATACTCTAATATAAAATAAAAAGTTGAGCAAATAAATAAACTACACAGCAATGTGAATATACTTAATGCTGAACTGTACAATTTAAAATGGTCAAGATGTTAAACTTTATGTTATGTGTATTTTATCACAATTTAAAATAAAAAATTTTAAGTTATTTAAAAAAATGGAATAATGCCATTTGCAGCAACCGAGATGGACCTAGAGATTATAATACTAAGTGAAGTCAGTCAGAAAGAGAAAAAGAAATACCATATCATATCACTTACATGCGGAATCTAAAACAGGACACAAATAAACTTGTCTACGAAATAGAAATGGACTAATACACTTGTAGCTGCCAAGAGAGGCAGGGTAGGAAAGACTGGGAGTTTGGGATTCAGTTCAGTTCGGTTGCTTCAGTCGTGTCCAACTCTTTGCAACACCATGAACCTCAGCACACCAGGCCTCCCTGTCCATCACCAACTGCTGGAGTCCACCCAAACCCATGTCCATTGTGTTGGTGATGCCATCCAACCATCTCATCCTCTGTTGTCCCCTTCTCATCCTACCCTCAATCTTTCCCAGCATCAGGGTCTTTTCAAATGAGTCAGCTCTCCACATCAGGTGGCCAAAGTATTGGAGTTTCAGCCTCAACATCAGTCCCTCCACTGAATGCTCAGGACTGATCTCTTTTAGGATGGACTGGTTGGATGTCCTTGCAGTCCAAGGGACTCTCAAGAGTCTTCTCCAACACCACAGGTCAAACACATCTATTCTTCTGTGCTCAGCTTTCTTTATAGTCCAACTCTCATATCCATACATGACTACTGGAAAAACCATACCCTTGACTAGACGGACCTTTGTTGGCAAAGTAATGTCTCTGCTTTTGAATATGCTATCTAGGTTGGTCATAACTTTCCTTCCAAGGAGTAAGTGTCTTTTAATTTCATGGCTGCAATCACCATCTGCAGTGATTTCAGAGCCCAGAAAAATAAAGTCAGCCACTGTTTCCACTGTTTCCCCATCTGTTTGCCATGAACTGATGGGAGCGGATGCCATGATCTTAGTTTTCTGAATGTTGAGCTTTAAGCCAACTTTTTCACTCTGTTCTTTCACTTTCATCAAGAGGCTCTTTAGTTCTTCACTTTCTGCCATAAGGGTGGTGTCATCTGCATATCTGAGGTTATTGATATTTCTCCCAGCAATCTTGATTCCACCTTGTGCTTCCTCTAGCCCAGAGTTTCTCATGATGTACCTTGCATATAAGCTAAATAAGCAGAGTGACAATATACAGCCTTGATGTACTCCTTTCCCTATTTGGAACCAGTCTGTTGTTCCATGTCCAGTTCTAACTGTTGCTTCCTGACCTGCATACAGGTTTCTTAAGAGGCAGGTCAGGTGGTCTGGTATTCCCATCTCTTTCAGAATTTCCCACAGTTTATTGTGATCCACACAGTCAAAGGCTTTGGCATAGTCAATAAAGCAGAAATAGATGTTTTTCTGGAACTCTCTTGCTTTTTCCATGATCCAGCGGATGTTGGCAATTTGACCTCTGGTTCCTCTGCCTGATTAGCAGGTGCAAACTATTATTTGTCTGTATAACTAAATCACTTTGCTGTATACCTAACACACCATTGTAAGTAACACACCATTGTAAATCAACTATACCTCAATAAAAAAAGAATCTTAAAAAAAAGAATCTTTTTAAAAAGAATAATCTAGCTTAGATGAGGTGGATGTAACCTGTGGTGATAGCCCCAGATTCATAAGTTGTTCAAGCAGTGTTTACTGAGTGTCTTCTAGGCACTCTGCATAAACCTGTGAATGAATCAGACAAAAGTCCCCGCCTCACCCTAGAGCACAAAAATACAGTTAAAAGTACATATCATAATTAAGTGACTTATCTAATGTTTTATATCACCATCATTGTATACATTAACTTATTCGTTTATTTATTTAATTACTCAACAAATATACACGGAATGTTTTATCAGCAGGCCCTGGGGTGGAGCTGAACATGGGATACCATTCTATTCTGTTTCAGAGCTGAATTAACCAGCATTCTGTGTGTGAAATATGGTGTGTTGTATTTTATTTTTTAGCACTGCAAATAGATGGGGAAACAGTGGAAACAGTGTCAGACTTTATTTTGAGGGGCTCCAAAATCACTGCAGCCATGAAATTAAAAGACACTTACTCCTTGGAAGGAAAGTTATGACCAACCTAGATAGCATATTCAAAAGCAGAGACATTACTTTGCCAACAAAGGTCTGTCTAGTCAAGGCTATGGGCTTTCCAGTAGTCATGTATGGATGTGAGAGTTGGACTATAAAGAAAGCTGAGCACAGAAGAATTGATGCTTTTGAACTGTGGTGTTGGAGAAGACTCTTGAGAGTCCCTTGGACTGCAAGGACATCCAACCAGTCCATCCTAAGGGAGATCAGTCCTGGGTGTTCAGTGGAAGGACTGATGTTGAGGCTGAAACTCCAATACTTTGGCCACCTGATGCGAAGAGCTGACTCATTGGAAAAGACCTTGATGCTGGGAAAGATTGAGAGCAGGAGGAGAAGGGGACCACAGAGGATGAGATGGTTGGATGGCATCACTGACTTGATGGACATGGGTTTGGGAGAACTCTGGGAGTTGGTGATGGACAGGGAGGCCTGGCATACTATGGCTCATGGGGTCACAAAGAGTCAGAGATGACTGAGTGACTGAACTGAACTGAACTGAAATATATATTTTAAAAGCCATGAAATAAAGATTTGAACTAAAGAGAAGACTAACAAGTCTGTTCAGTAAAATAAATTAGAGTCTCCATGATAAGAGGATTTAATAGCATTAAAAATGAGGATAAAATAAACTCAGTGTGCTAGTTGGGGCATTCATGCATAATTTCAGATTCATCCTTCAGTTATGTTGCAAAAGCAAGAGGCAAGACTTCCCAGAAGCCTGACAAAAATCACTGGATTCTAAAGTGTTTATACATATTTAGCATCTCAGTGGTAACAACTCTCTTGCATGCCTTTCACTTCAGAATATTACTAATATCTGGTCAGAAGGCATAGCCAAAAAATTATACATGGGAGCTTATATGTGTCAAAATGATGAGAAATATTCTTTTGGGTAAAGTGATTTGACATTCCTTAAAGAATGGTATGTCATTCCAGAGCTGCAAGAGAGAAAGGAACATTTATGAACTGTCAAGAGATTAAAGAGTAGAAACTGAGGCCAACCATCCTGTGTGGGTGAAAAACACAGCTAATTCATCCTCCAGCCCAGAAGGGGGCGGTGAGTGGGAAACTCTCAGAGCTGCCTCCATGCTCCCCTTTGTGGCTCTGCTTGGAGGCCATCAGAGGCTTCCCCCATAAGGCCTCAGTCTATCCTTGGAAGAGGGGAGCCCCAGACAGGCAGATAGGAGGCTTTCATAGAGCCCTGGCTCTCCTCCCCCAACTTCCCTTCTTCCCTCCCTGCAGGCCCTCTCAAGCGTCCTCTCTATCACAAAAAGCCACCGAGCACATTACTGCTCCTGTTAGATCTCCGATGCAGCGCAGCTTTGAATAGTAGTGTAACTGCCTGATATTAAGCTTTTTGATTATAGTTTAAGTGCCTGACATTAAGACACTGATTGTAGAGGCACCCCTTCCCAAAGACATCGCTTCAAATAAACACCCTGCCAGCTGTGGAACACAGCTCCCAGCCAAACCATCAGAGGGGGTGTTAGGCCAAGAAGCCCCCTCTCAGAAAACCCTGGGAACCCAGATACTTAATAGGGGGCCCACTTCTCCCTGCCCGCATCCTCATTCCCACTCTTGGGCCTTAAATTCGCCAATAAAGAGTGCACTCCTTTAACCCTGGACATCCACCCTTGGATCCTGACAAAGACAGACCCAAGGTCCATGCTCTTTCTCTCTGCCTGTGACCTCACTATGGGGGTCCTGGGTATGCTGTGTACCTTCCATAGCCTGTGAGTAACAGATCTTGGTCCTCGAAGTTCCATGATGGTTGCTGAGGGGCGTCCTGCAATTATACTAAGAACCACAAAGAAGGGCTGGTCCAGCCACCACCTTGGCTCTGGAAATGCCAGTGGGAGTCACAGAGGCCCAGGCGAGCACCACAGACCTTGCCAGCTGAGAGCATCGCTACCTAAAGGCTGAGAGCCACACAAGGCAACTACTGTATAAAGCACAAGGAGCCTCAGTCCCTTCCTGTGGCCTAAGCATCAGGCAGTCAGATCCCCAGACTCCCTTGAGAGCTCATCTCTCAAGTTGTCATAGATCCTAAATGCCTGAATAGGGAGAAGCTCTGCTATTTCTGAGAGTGCTGTCTCCAGATGGAGCTCATAATGAAGTCTCCACCAGTCCATCACGGAAGGAGAAAAAGGAGGGCAATTTGGTGGGTGTCTGTGGAAGGTGGCACTTTACAGCTAAAGACTACCCTTTGCTCCATTGTTCTTAACCCCAGGCCAGTCCAGAGCTTGAGGCTGTTACTGCACACCTCCCGGGGGCTCCACACATCTTCCCAACAATAACGGTGTTCCCAGGAGCCACACGGCCTGGCAGCCTGGCCTGCTCATATGGTGGCAGTGGATGGGGCTTGGTTTTCTTCTCTCTCCTCTCTTCCCTCTCCTCATCTTTCTCCTCCTCACTGGTGATCAGAGGAAGACGGGAAGGATGTAGCTCAAGGGCCAGACTTCCCCTGGAGAGCAGAGACCCAGTCTGGGGAAGCATGGAGAAAAAAGAGAGAGAGAGGACTAGCTTACTTTGTTTCCCCAAAAGCAAAGCATGAGAGTATAGACTTGCGGTTGCCAAAGGGGAAGGAGCTAGGGAAGGGATGGATTGGAAATTCGAGATTAGCAGGGGCAGACTGGTACACACAGAACAGATAAACAACAAGGTCCTACTGCATAGCACAGAGAATGAGATTCAACACCTGGGATAAACCGTAATGGAAAAGAATACGTACACATGTACAGCAGAAATTAACACAACATTGTAATTCAACTATACTTTGATAAAAAATAAATTTTCAAAAAACGGGGGGAAAAATGAATATAACAAACTTAACAAAGCAGTCAAACAAAAACTTTCCAGGAATTCAGAAGCATAAGAGAAAGAAATGAGGAGTACAGGAATATAGACATATGTCTCCTTTGTCCTATAGAGAAAAATTTCAGCTGTAAGGCCCACCTGGATCCAGTAGAAGACACAAAGGTGAGTACTTGCATTCTGAAGCGAGTCCTTACGTATTTTCCCAACTACCCACTCACTACATTTGTCTTTCAATGTCTAGTCTTTAAAGTCCATATCATTTCTATTCTCTAAAGAAGCAAGTCAACAGGGAGTCGGGGTAAGAAGGTAAAAGGAAAATAGGATTGCAAAGCAGGATTCCTCGAAAGCAGTTAGTTGGGGCCCTTACCAGTGGGGAACTTGATAAATTATTTTCTCTGGGCCTGATTATTTGAGAAAATGAGGGAATTGTACTAGCTGATCTTCTTCAAAAGAAGATCATTTTGAAGTCCACTATGGTCTTTCCCAGTTACAGTCAAAAGGCCAGAAATGGAGCTCAGGGCAGTTCATATGTGGAAGGACCATCATTTGGCTCCCCCGTTCCCCTTTCCCTATGCTCAGATGCCACAGTCCTATAGAATCAACTTCTATGAGCTGTAACAATTCAGTCCACACGTTGGAGCTCAGCACCCTCAGGGAAGTTACCAGCAAGGCTCAAATTTACCTTCCTTCATTTCCCACCCTTTGGACAACTATTTAATGGCCACTTCTGTGTGCCAGGCTCTGGAGGAGATCCTGGGAACCAAATAATGCCGATTTCTCTCTTTAAAGTTCACAGCCTAGGGTGGGGAATTCAACGCCTGCATTGTCACGACAGGGAGACTGGTGCTTTGACAACACCTGAAGAGTGTGGGGTGGGCACCAGCACAGGTGTGCCCCCTGCCAACCGCATCCTCCCTAGCCCCGGGCACAAGACCCACATAACTTCCCAATAAGGGAAAACAATCTGATTATAGCAAACACTGACGCACATCACTATCTCCAGTGACGATCTGGAAAGGTTAAAACTAGGCAGCTCTGCCTAGTGAAGGAAACCAATAGGAATTCAAGGGGCAAGGAGGCCTTTTGCTACTCAGAGGAAGCCTTGGGCCACCTGGGGCCTCAGAAGTTCTCTGTTGGGAAAAGACCATCACCCCTGAGCCTAGGAAGGTGGGTGGGGCTTCATCTCAGGAAAGTCAGTGGCAATTCAACTATTCCAGACATTGTCCCTCCCCCTCCCACCACCTCCAGGTCCCTCCTCCACCACCACCTCCCTCCCCAGTTCCTCTCAGCCACACCATCTCTGAGAACACAGAGGGACCCCTGTGTCCCCACTCCAGACACCCCTGGGACCCTGGGACCAGTAGACAGGGGAGCTCTACTGATAACTGATGCTCAAAAGCCTCAGAGAGTTGGCTGCCGGCCTCCTCCCTTGTGGGAGGGATGGCTGCCTGGGGAACATGAAACATTAATGAGGAGAATCTGAGCGGCTGGGCTTCTTTTCTCCCCAGACCAAACCTAATCAATAAAATTGTCTTGGCTCCTGCCAATAAAAGGCAAGATAGAGTGTGCATTACCCCCGGATGGCCAGAGAGCCATGAGAACTACAGAATATTTGGAGCTAGAAGGCCCCTCAAGGCCCCCTAACTGCGCAGAGAGGGAAACGGGTGTTCTGAGTTTCAGGGATGTTCTCACCGGCACCACGGGGTGAGTGGCAGAGCTTGGTTGAGACCCACCCCTCAGGATAAGCTCTGACCCTACCAGTCAGGATCAGGAAGCCCTCCAGCCTCACAAAGCCCATGAGGAGGTGGGTGACACGTGGCAGCTCCTTTTTGTTTGAAGAAAAGCCCCAAGGGGGAATAGAAAAAAGCTATCCCAGGCTCACCCACTGCCTGGTTTCCGCTTGGCCCCCTGGGCACACTGGTATCCTCTGGGCCTCGGGAGTAAACAGAACAACAGGCCTGGATTCCTGCTCGGTGGTGGTCACCAGGAGAGCCCGGGAGGCGGAGTCGGGCCAGGGTGCCCTGGGGCTGCTCCAAGCCTGCAGTTCTGGGCACTCTGGGTGGCAGGGCACGTCCATGGCCAGTCTGGGCTAATTCACTCACCAATGAGGTAATAATGACAAAACTCTTCTGAGCCATTTGAGTTTTCTAGGCACGGAGTCAGGTAGCCTTATTTAGTCTTATAAATTAAACTGTTTTTAAATCCTGCTTTGGGAATTGACCGTGCTTTGGAAAATGCAGATTTTACTTTTTTTAAACAACAAAATTCACAACAACTTTCACAATTTTCACAACAAACTTCACAATTTTATTGATTGGGTTTGGTCTGGGGAGAAAAGAAGCCCAGCCGCTCAGATTCACAACAAAATTGCAAAGAAGGTGCAGAGTTTTCCCATATGACCCCTGCCCCCACACATGCACAACTGCCCCTCCCCTACTTGTCAACAATCCCCCTGCAAGGGCGGGACATTTGTTCAGGGGGTAGATCTACACTGGCCCATCAGTACCACTCAGAATCCAGAGTTTACATTAGGGTTCAGTCTTGCTGCTCTATTGAAGGTGACTTCTGAGGCTTCCCTGGTGGCCCAGACAGTAAAGAGTCCAACTGCAATGCAGAAGACCCAGGTTCAATCCCTGGGTTGGGAAGATCCCCTGGAGAAGGGAATGACAACCCACTCCAGTATTCTTGCCTGGAGAATCCCATGAACAGAGGAGCCTGGTGGGCTACAGTCCACGGGGTCACAAAGAATTGGACACAACTGAGTGACTAACACACACTCTGAGGCTTTTTTATTGAACCAGCAGTGTTTTCTTCCCCGTGAGTTTGGGGAAAATTATTTTTTTCTGCAAAGTGTTCTGATGGCGAAAGTTCAGCGCCGAAGTTAGAAAGAACCCAGCATGATGGACCCTGTTCCCCTGCTCATGCCATATGAGGTCACCGAGTGCCACGGGATGCCAGCCATCCTGAGGTCCATGGGAGAAATGAGGACAGTGACTTATCACAAGGGTCGCAGCCAGGGAGGCACAGAGGCCGCCCCACAGAGGTGCTGCCTCCATGTCCAAGGGCGAAGAAGCTCTTCTCTCCTCGTCAGCTTTGTAAGAGCTTGTGAGCACAGTGCTGTCAGCAGGGGAGAGTGACAGAAGACGCAGAGCAGGTGACGGCCACAAGAGGGGCCAGGCACTCCCGACACTGGCCGCTCTGCCTCTCCATTCAGGGAAGCTGGGCATGGGGTCATCAGAGTAGGGTGGCTGACTTGGCCAGAAAGACAGTCAGGAGGATGCAAGGACATCTGAGGGTCACAGACGGTTTCTCACTGCTGGGCCTTTCATAATATTCCACCCCCAAACCTCTGCCTACAACGGCCTCATCACAAGCTACGATGAGTGATAGGTGACTCCCCATCTGTCCGGTGTCCCCAGCACACTCACTCCTCAGAGCACCTTGAGGAATCTGGAGCAGCGCCAGAGGAGACTGATGACCCCGAAACACCTATGCGTCTGTTCTGGGAGCTTGTTCATCCTACAAGAGAGAACCATGACCTTCATCCTACTAGAGGCTCCATGATGACCAAATGCACTGGGCTCCAGCCTGGACACCTGTCTCACCTTCCAGGAGAAAGGCCATCAGGACTGTCCCACAAGGGACAAGTCCCTACCTCGGACTTCTCTGTGATGTCAGAGGAGAAACTACAGAAGCACACGGCCCAGAAGGGCAGAGAGGGGGTATGGAGAAGAATCTGAGAAGGCTCGAGCGATGAACTGGTGGACGTCACCCAAGCAAAGACAGGTGGCTGGAGACTTTGTGACAAGATGGTAGTTTGATTTTAAAATCTACAAATAATATTGCTGGAGAGAGTGTGCAGAAAACAGAACCCTCCTACACTGTTGGTGGGAATGTAAATTGGTGCAACCAATACGGGCAACAGTATGGAGGTTACTCAAGAATTTAAAAATAGAGTTGCCATATGATCCAGCAATCCCACTCCTGGGCATATATCTGGTGAAAAGTATAATTCAAAAAGATCCATGAACCCCAGTGTTCACAGCAGCACTGTTCACAATAGTCAAAGCATGGAAGCAACCTAAATGTCCATCAGCAGATGAGTGGATAAAGAAGATATAGTGCATAGACACACTGGAATATCACTCAGCCATTAAAAAGAATGAATAATGCCATTTGCAGCGATATGGATGGACTTAGAGATGATTATACTAAGTACATTATGCGAAGTGAAGTATTATATTAGTGTAAGTCAGAAAGAGAAAGACAAATAACATGATGCCACTTATATGTGGAATCTAAAACATGACACAGATGAACTTATCTACAGAGCAGAAACAGACTCCCAGAGCAGACTTGTGGTTGCCAAGGAGGAGGAGGTGGGAGAAAAGGATTAGGAGGTTGGGATCAGCAGATGCAAACTATTATATATAGAATAGATAAACAACAAGGACTGACTCAATGGACGTGAATTAGCAAACTCTGGGAGATAGTGGAGGACAGAGGAGCCTGGCGTGCTGCAGTCCATGGGGCTGCAAAGAGGCAGACATAACTTAGCAACTGAACAACAAAACCTATGTATAGCACAGGAAACTACTCAATACCCTGTGATTAATCATAATGGAAAACAATTGATAAAAGAATGTATGCATATGTATAACTGTACGGCAGAAATGAACACATTGTAAATCAACTGTACATCTACTTTTTTTAAAAAAAGATGGCAGTTTGAACCTACACATTTTTTTTTCTCAGTTAAATTTTGCTTTTTATTTTTATTTATTTATTTTTTTTCATCACTTTATTTTTTTTTAATTTTAAAATCTTTAATTCTTACATGTGTCCCCAAACATGAACCCCCCTCCCACCTCCCTCCCCATAACATCTCTGTGGGTCATCCCCATGCACCAGCCCCAAACATGCTGTATCCTGCGTCAGACATAGACTGGCAATTCAATTCTTACATGATAGTATACATGTTAGAATGCCATTCTCCCAAATCATCCCACCCTCTCCCTCTCCCTCTGAGTCCAAAAGTCCGTTATACACAGCTGTGTCTTTTTTCCTGTCTTGCATACAGGGTCGTCATTGCCATCTTTCTAAATTCCATATATATGTGTTAGTATACTGTATTGGTGTTTTTCTTTCTGGCTTACTTCACTCTGTATAATCGGCTCCAGTTTCATCCATCTCATCAGAACTGATTCAAATGAATTCTTTTTAACGGCTGAGTAATACTCCATTGTGTATATGTACCACAGCTTTCTTATCCATTCATCTGCTGATGGACATCTAGGTTGTTTCCATGTCCTGGCTATTATAAACAGTGCTGCGATGAACATTGGGGTACATGTGTCTCTTTCAATTCTGGTTTCCTCGGTGTGTATGCCCAGCAGTGGGATTGCTGGGTCATAAGGTAGTTCTATTTGCAATTTTTTAAGGAATCTCCACACTGTTCTCCATAGTGGCTGTACTAGTTTGCATTCCCACCAACAGTATAGGAGGGTTCCCTTTTCTCCACACCCTCTCCGGCATTTATTGCTTGTAGATTTTTGGATCGCAGCCATTCTGACTGGTGTGAAGTGTGAACCTACACATTTACCTTTGTTCTCTACAGTGATAGGAGGGGAATGTTGAAGGTAAAAACTCCCATTAAAAGGTGGGAGAAGAGAGGTAGCTGGAAGGCTGTTGGAAGGGTGGTGTAACTACACAGAAGACCTAAGAAAGCTGGGCCTTAAACCAGTAGTGAAGAAAGTTAAAAGCATCCAGTTAACATCAGAGCATCCTCAAAGGCTCAGGAGCTAGTGTCACTGGGTACCTCCAGAAGACAGGGATGTGAGGGGGCCATAGGGCGTGAAGTAGATCTAAACAGAATGGCACCAAATCGCTTACCAAGAAGAGCCTGAGATCTAGTCCCAACTCCCCACCTTAGGGAAAAACTAAACCCTTTTCTCTGAAGAAGGTCTCTAGACTGGCAAATCCAGGTCCAGCCATGTGTGAGAGCACCATACTGAAAGCAAGGGAATTTAGGTGAGCATTTATTAATAGTTGCTGAGATTCCCAGCTCTCTTTCCCAAATCAGTTCTCAGGATACTGGAAGAAGAAGACTGGAAGATCCTTGAGGATCTCTGTAAGACATGCTTAACAGAATTTCTCAATGAAACCGCCAGGTGCATTCCCTACGGTGAATCCCACAATTTCACAAGCCCCACCGACAAACCTAGAGCTGTCAGTGGTCTTCTTAGTACTCCATTCTTCAATGTGAACAACCAAGAGTCACTGGATATTTGATAAAAGCCTCTAGAATAGGTGCAAGAAACCAAACATTCTAAAGATAGCAGAAAAGAACTCAAAGGAAACAGAAGAGAACTTGAAAGAAACAAAGACTATATGAGGGGAATAAACTTTAACAATTTTTCTTTAATGTCAACAGAGAGAGAAGATAATTGCTTCCATAAAACAAAAACAAAATGTTCTCAAAAAGGAACAAGCAGATAATAAAAAAGAACTCTTGGAAATTAAAAATATGAGAGCAAAAATGAGGAACTGAGCAGAAGCAGTGAGAGATAAAGTTGAGGCAGTCTTTCAGAAAGTGAAGCAGAAAGAAAAAGAGAGGGATTACAGGAGAGAAATGATAAGAAATCTGAAATCTCAATTTAGAAAGTCTACCACCCAAATAGCAGTCACAGAAGGAGAGAGGAGGGGAAAAGGAAGAAATTATGAACAAAGTAATATAATTTTTCCGAACTGAAGGATATGAATTTCCATTTGAAAGGAAGTACCAAGGATAATAAAGTTGGACCATAAAGAAAGCACTGGAGAATTGATGCTTTTGAACTGTGGTGTTGGAGAAGACTATTGAGAATCCCATGGACTGCAAGGAGATCCAACCAGTCCATCCTAAAAGAGATCAGTCCTGAATATTCATTGGAAGGACTGATGCTGAAGCTGAAGCTCCAATACTTTGGCCTCCTGATGCTGGGAAAGATTGAAGGCAAGAGGGGAAGGGGATGACAGAGGATGAGATGGTTGGATGGTGTCACTGACTCAGTGGACATGAGTTTGAGCAAACTCCAAGACTTGATGAAAGACAGGGAAGCCTGGTGTGCTGCAGTCCATGGGGTCACAAAAAGTCACAAAAACTGAGCAACTGAACTGACTGACTGACCAAAGATAATAAATATAACATTTCAGGATGCCAAGGACAAAAAAAAAAAATGGCACAGAAATCAAAATGGCACCAGAAACTAAAGACAATGTCAAACTGTCTTAAAAATGTGAAAGGAATATTATTCCCCACATAGAACATGATATCAAGTCAAGTGATCAGTCAGATAACAGGGTAAAAAAAAGACATATTTCAATGAACAAAGTCTTAGAAATTTATCTGGCATAAACCCTGAGAGCATCAATTTGAGGACACTATTTGATTTTGTGTTTCACCACCATACTGAAATAAACCAAAAAATAAAAAGACATGGGAAACAGGGAATTCAACAGGTTGTTGGATAGTGAAGCAAGATTCAAGCAAGTCCAACTAGTCACCAGGCATGGAATAGAGCCAGTCAGTCCAGACCGGAGCACATCAGAAAGAAGATGGAATTGATATAATACATACTGCATCTAAATATGTTGAAAAGAACTGAGATATCTGGCACAGTTTAGGGAAGGCAGTGGCACCCCACTCCAGCACTCTTGCCTGGAAAATCCCATGGGCGGAGGAGCCTGGTGGGCTGCCATCTATGGGGTCACACAGAGTCGGACACGACTGAAGCGACTTAGCAGCAGCAGGGTTACATTAATGATTAGTATTGGACTAGAGACAGGAACTAAGAAAACAAGAGGATTATTTACTCTGGGGCTTCCCTAGTGGCTCACATGGTAAAGAATCTGCCTTCTCTTGGGCTTCCCTGGTGGCTCACATGGTAAAGAATCTGCCTTCAATGCAGAAGACCCAAGTTTGATCACCGGATCAGGAAGATTCCCTGGAGAAGGGAATGGTTACTCATGCCAGCACTTGTGCCTGGAAGATTCCATGGACAGAGGAGCATGCTGGGGCTACAGTCCATGGGGTGCCAAAGAGTGGCACACTCCTGAACAGCTAACACTTTCACCTTCACTTTTCATTTACTCTAAGGAAAGCAAACTATTTTAGAGGAAAGTTTAAATCATTACCATTTACTTCATGGCTCAGCTTGGAGTCGCATTTAAAAGGTCACATTAAAGTAAACTCTAAATATTGATCTGACCAAAGTTTATAAGTAGATAGTTTTAGAAGTGGGGTAGAGGAACCAAATAGGTGGATGTCTGTCGTGGAGGAAAGGGTGAAAAAGAGATAAGTCCTTATCTTCCATAAAAGAATATTAATTGATATTATCTAAAACTGAAAAATCAAGAAGTTGCCATCTAACAATGTTATGAAGTCACATACCCAAAGAGTCATCTGAAAGAGTTGAAAGCATTATCCTCTAGGAAAGAAGGAAAAGGAAACCTCTGTGTTTGGCAGTAAGTCTTTTAAAATAATTGCTTTTAAATTATGTTGTAAAAAAGAATTTTTTTATAAAATTACAAAAATCAAGGCAAGAGAGTGCTGGGCAGGACATTCTCCACAGAGGGAATGGACTGGCATTGCCTTAGCATCATAGAATGTTCTGTTTGTTATAGCACTTAGGATGCAGAGCAAAAGGCAGGGTCTTTTTTTCCATTTCATATTTAATACTTAAGTGCTTAAAGTGACATAAATTGTTTTTTTGTTTCTGAATGAAAAGAAACAGATGGCTCTGTAAAAGTCAGAAAATACCAGTGTCCCTTTGATCTCATCCTAGATTTTTCTGCTTTCAGCTGAATCCACTGTTACCAGTGAAGGATGCATTTCTGAACCTCATTCCAGATATTTGAAAGTAGAGGACATGATCACATATTTAATAATGAAAGTACAATCTAAGGGCATGTGTCCTTCTGACACAGGGCAAATATTAAGAGAAAGTCACCATATTTACAAACAAGATTTAATAGTGCTCACAAGAATAGAGTTTGTCACCAAACAGGAAAACTATACATGGTTTTGTTTCAAAAGTTTACAAATTCAGTGCCTGAAAAATCCAGCAGGTAAGCAGCAAGACTAAATGGGAGTCCCACTTCCATTTACATTGTGCAAAGAAAGCCCCAAGACAATGCCGCTCCTATCCTAATAATGAGAAAAGGTTAGACAGTCTACAAAACCATAACTTGTCTTGAACACAGCAGAGAGAAAAGATTTCAAGGCAAACAAAGGCACTGAATTCCTCAAAGAGTCACAAGCCCTTCCAAGGACAGCTGGGACAGTCACTCTCACCATTGAAGGAGCACATGAGGAAAGAGACTGAGTCAGAAGTGGGTAACAAGAAAGTAGCTAGAAAGTGAACAAATCCCTAAAGGCCACATGCAGCTAGTCCCTCAGTTTAGAACTTGTAGCTTGCCTGGAAAATCCCATGGACGGAGGAGCCTGGTAGGCTGCAGACCATAGGGTCCCTAAGAGTTGGACACGACCAAGCGACTTCACTTTCACTTTTCACTTTCATGCATTGGAGAAGGAAACGGCAACCCACTCCAGTGTTCTTGCCTGGAGAATCCCAGGGACGGGGGAGCCTGGTGGACTGCCGTCTGTGGGGTCGCACAGAGTCAGACACGACTGAAGCAACTTAGCAGCAGCAGTAGCAGCAACAGCAGCTCCAGGTACACAGAAAGTTTGCGTGCATCCCAAGACTTTTCCATGAGTCTCCACTCCACTCATGGTTCACAAGTGACTGGAACTGACAGGCACCCAGAGGACCTGGGTGAGCTCCCCTCTTTAGCACAGATGTGGCAGGTGAATGCAGCTTCTAGAGGACAGGCACAAAACACCACCTGCTTCCCAAGACGTTCTCTTGTGCAATAAAAGCCTTAAGTTGTGGGAAAGCAGCAACAGACCTCCCCTCTCCTCCTAGCTCTGCTGAGGAAGAGGAAAAAGAAACCCGTCTGCTTCTTGGGGACAGGGTGTGCATTGGTCACTCAGTCGTGTCCAACTCTTTGCAACCCCATGAACTGTAGCCCGCCAGGCTCCTCTGTCCATGGGATTCTCCAGGCACGAATACTGGAGTGGGTTCCCATTCCCTTCTCCAGGGATCTTCCTGACCCAGGGACTGAACCCAGGCCTCCCGCACTGCAAGCAGATTCTTCACCATCTGAGCCACCAGGGAAGCCCTTCTCCTGTTCATACATGAAGCCTATCATTCAATAACAGATTATAAGACACACAGTAAAGCAAAGAGGAAATAAAACATTGCTAGGAGACAAAGCAATCAGTAGAATCAGACTCAGAGATGACCCAGATATTGTAACTCATAGACAGGGAATTTAAAGTGACTGATTAATATGTTAAAGGATCTAGTAGAAAAGATGGAACAAGGCATAAACATACTGGAAATTTAAGCAGAAAGATAGAAACTATATTTTAAAAATCAAATGGAAATGTTAACAATGGAAAACACGACATCAGATATGAAGAGTTTCTTTGATGAATTTATTAGCAAATCAAACACAGAAGAAAGGAGAAAATTAATGAATTTGCATTTATATTTTTAAAAAATGAAACAAAAAGAGAAAATAGAGTTGAGGGGGGAAAAGAAGAGGCTATCCAAGAACAGTTGGACAATATCAAATTGTCTAAAACATTAGAAACTGGAGTCTCAGGGAGAAAAGAATACAGAGAAAGAGGTGGAAGAGAAATTTAAACACAGTGAACGCCAGTTTTCCAGTAATGAAAAAACAACAAACTATGACTTCAAGAAACTCAGAGAACTCAGGAAGTATAAATAAAATACACATACACACAAATATACATTGGGCATTTCGAGCTGCTGATAGATAAGGGGAAATCCTGAAAGCAGCTAGACAAAGAGATGAGCCAGAAGAGGTAACGAGGAAGCAGATCACAGGGAATTTTATACCCTATATAAAAAAGTTTGACCTTTTTTTCCCCTGATGACAAAGAGAGGACACTAAAGGATTTTAAACAGAGAAATGATTTGAGTGAATTTACACTTACAAGGGGCTTCCCTGGTAGCTCAGCTGGTAAAGAATCTGCTTGCAATGCAGGAGACCCCAGTTCGATTCCTGAGTCGGGAATATCCCCAGAGAAGGGATAGGCTACCCATTCCAGTATTCTTGGGCTCCCCTGGTGGCTCAAAGGGTAAAGAATCTGCCTGCAATGTGGAAGACCTGGATTCAATACCTGGGTTGGGAAGATCCCCTGGAGAAGGGTATGGCTACCCACTCCAGTATTCTGGCCTGGAGAATTCCATTGACAGAGGAGCCTGGCAGACTACAGTCCATGCGGTCGCAAAGAGGTGGACGTGACTAAGCGACTTTCATTTCACTTTCACGCTTTACAAAGAACTCTCTAGCAGTAGTGTGGAGAGGTACTTGGAGGAGGCAAATCAGAAGAATGGATAAATGTATTGTGGTATGTTTCCATAGTGAAATAACAGACAGCAGTAAAAATAAATGAACTAAACATACTACCATGGATGAATTTTATAAGCATAAGATTAAATGAAAATCAGTTCAGTTCAGTCGCTAAGTCGTGTCCAACTCTTTGCAACCCCATGGATCGCAGCATGCCAGGCCTCCCTGTCCATCACCAACTAAATATCAACTTGTTTAAGAAAACATATGATACAACTGAAATAAAGTTTTGAAGTGATACTGCTAAGAAATTAGAAACATAAAAATAATATTCATAAAAATTTTAAAGTAAAATAGCCTGGGGAAAGAGTAGAGTGTATAGAAGAGGGTAATGAGTCATAAGGGTTTTAAAGATATTAGTGATATTTTATTTCTTATTTGCAAACCATATATTTGATGAAAGGTTAAATCCATAATACAGTAAGAACTCTTATAGCCAAATAGCAAAAATCCAAACAATCTGATTAAAAAATGATGAGAGGATTTGAATAGACATTTTTCTAAGGAAGCATACAGATGACCAACAGGTACATGAAAAAGTAATATCAATAATCATCAGGAAAATACAAATCAGAACCACAGTGAGATATCCCCTCTCACCTGTTAGAATGGCTATTATCAAAAAGATAAGAAATAGCAAGGGTTGGCAAGGATGTTGACAACAGGGGAAATTTCTGCACTGTTGGTGGGAAGGTAAATCGGTGCAGCCACCATGAAAAGCAACGTGGAGGCTCCCGAAGAAATTAAAAATAGAACTATTATATGATTCAGCAATTTTGTTTCTCTACCGTATAAGTCAGCAATCCAGTTTCTGGGTATCTCTCCAAAGGATATAAAAACACTAACTCAAAAAGATGTATGCACTCCAACATTCATTGTGGCATTATATACAATAGCTGAGACATGGAAGCAACCTGAATGGCCGCTGATGGGTGAATGGATAAAGAAAATGTGAGATACACACAGAGAGAAGAATCTCATTCAGCCATAAAAGATCAAATCTTGTCATTTGCAACAACATGGATGGACAATGAGGGCATTATGCTAAATGAAATAAGTCAGACAGAGAAAGACATATGCTGTATTATCTCATTTCATGTAGAATCCAAAAAAACAAAAACCTGAACTCATAGATACAGAGAATAGATTGGTGGTTGTCAGAGGTAGGGAGTGAGGGAGGGGTGAAACGGCTGAGGGTGGTCAAAAGGTACAAACTTCCAGCTAAAAAGAAATAAGTCCTGGGGATGTTATGTACTGCATTGTGACATAGTTGGTAATACTGTATCGTACATTTAAAAGTTGCTAAGGGAGTAGGCCTTAAAAGTTCTCATCACAAAAGAAAAAAATGTAACTATGTATCACGATGGATATCAACTAGACCTATTGTGGTAATCATTTTCTATCACATTGTATAATAGTGAATAATTATATTGAAACTAATATAAAGCTAAATGTCAAATTATATGTCAATTCACGAAAAGAAAAAGGAAAATCAGGTTTAAGATTTTAAACTTTAAAAAAGAAAAAATGGACAAAGAATTTAAATAAACATTTTTCCAAAGACATAAAAATGGACAAAGAACTTAGACATTTTTCCAAAGACATAAAAATGGCTAATAAACACATGAAAACATACTCAGTATCATTAGTCATTAGGGAAATGTGAATCAAAACCCCAATAACATCCCACTTTATACTCATTAAGATGTCCAGAATAAAAAAAAGACAATAATAAGTGTTACCAAGGAGGCAGAGAAATTGGACCCCTCATACAGTGATTGTAGGGATATAAAATGGCACAACCACTTTGAAAAACAGCAGAAAGTTCCTCAAAAAGTTGAACATAAACCCAACAATTCCACTTCCATATTAGGTATATACCCAAGAGAACTAAAAACACTTCAGACAAACACTTCTATGTGAATATTTATAGCGGCATTATTCATAATATCCAAAAGATGGAAACAACCCAAATGTCTATCAATGAACAGATAAGTAAACAAAATATGGTATATTCAAACAATGGAATATGAGTAGGCCATAAAATAGAAATGAAATCCTGATACACACTACAACATTGGATGAACCTTGGCAACATTATGCTAAGTGAATTTGAAGCCGGTCACAAAGGACTATGGAGTGCATCACTATATTTACATGAAATGTCCAGAAGAGGCAAATCCATGGGGACAGAAAGTAGATTAGTGCTCACCAGGAACTGGGTAAGGAAAAGAATAGGGAGTGACCTCTGAAGGGTATGACATTTCTTTCAGGGTAATGAAAATATTCTGGAATTAGATAGGGATGATTGTTGCACAACCCTGTGAAAGTAGTAAAAAACCACTAAACTGTATGCTTTTAAAAGGTGAATGTTATAGCATGTGAATTACATCTGAATTAAAAGTAAATTAATGAGAAGAAGGGACTTCTCTGGTGGCTCAGACGGTAAAGCGTCTGTCTACAATGCGGGAGACCTGAGTTCGATCCCTGGGTCAGGAAGATCCACTGGAGAAGGAAATGGCAATCCACTCTAGTGCTATTGCCTGGAAAATCCCATGGACAGAGGAGCCTGGTAGGTTACAGTCCATGGGGTCGCAAAGAGTCGGACACGACTGAGCGACTTCACTTTCCTTTCATTTTCACTTAATGAGAAGAAAATGTTGATGAAGATAACGTTAGCAACTCTTTCTCCATAGCTTTGAAGGATGTTACAATACTGACAGAAAGTCTGAAGACCGGCCGAAGAAAGGACTCAGATGGAGGAAGTGGTGGAAAAAGTCTGTTAAAGGCTGATGGGACAGAATCTAGACCAGCACCAGAGAAACTAACTATATATAGCAAGAATAATGCCTCCCACCCATGGGCATGTGGGGGGAAAAGGGATGAGAAGTACAAGCACACAGCTGAGCGGATCTGCGGAAGGCCCAGAAGTTGAGAAGTTTGCCAAGATGCTGTAGCGGCCAGATTGGATGTGGAGCTTGAAGGGAAGTGAGCTATCAAGGGTAATTGATAGATGCCTTCAAAGTTTTGAAACTTAGTGCCTGAAGAACACTGGTTAGAAAACAGAACCGCTTTGGGGGATATTGATGATGCCCATTTTGAATATGTTGAATTCAATGTATTGATAAGACATTTGGGTGAAGATACTTAGAAAGCCACTAGAAATTCAGAAAAGTGGTCACAGGTAGAGATGGGTTCTGGGAGAGAGAGACACACAGGTAAGAGCTGGAGTCACAATAAGCGAATCATCTCCTTAGGAGTCAACGGGGAAGGGAGAGATATAGGCCGAGGGCAAAATTTGAGGAATGTGTACTTTTATGGACAGAAGAATTCAGAGGGATCCATGGAGACTGAAAAGGAGTGACCCAGAATAAGCAGGATAATAGAAGGCAAAAAGCATCATAAAGCCACTGAATGGAAAAGCTTCAAGATGAACTGAGGTGTGATGGCATAAAATGTTGCTGAAAAGACAATAATAACTACTAGAATGCTATTGAAAATTATGAGAACTTCAGTAATTCTGACAACAGCTCTTTAGGAAACGTTGGAGTGGGATCCAGAGTCCTAAGATCAAAGTTTAAATGCTGGGACAACAGAATGTGACAACTCACTGCTCTTGGCTTTACATGAGGACAAAGCCGGAAGGACCTTTTTGACAGATAACGCTCAACACAGTCTTACAATATGACTGTAGACTACAGGGTAGGGCACCACGCACAAGTATTTCAGCCTGAGAGCCGACATCAGACAAAAATATTCTCTACTACTACTACTAAGTCACTTCAGTTGTGTCCGACTCTGCGACTCCATGAACTGCAGCCCACCAGGCTCCTCCGTCCATGGGGTTTTCCAGGCAAGAGTATTGGATTGGGGTGCCGTTGCCTTCTCCAAAAATATTCTCTGGTGCTTCATAAAACAGAAGAGAATATCATTGCCAAAAGGGGCTAGGATACCACATGGTCCTATCCTCTCCACTTTTAGATAAGGAAAACCAAAAATCTTAACTAAGAATTTTCCTAAGAATCTGAAGCTTTTTGGTGGCAGAGCCAACTTCATAACTAAGGATCTCTGCTTTCCTTATTATTGTGTCTCTCAAGAAAATACCACTCATTTCTATAAAATAACCTCCAGTGACCTTTAAGAAGTGAGAAGGGAAAGCAGTAGAGACACATGATGCCCAGAAAAATCTGTTTCTTAGGCTGGCCTGTTGGAAATCTGTTCAGCCTGTTTTGCAGAGGTCATCCAGCTGTGAAAGCAGATATTTGTTCCTTTTTGTCATTGATTTGGTGAGTCTAGCAGAAGATTTCCTTTCTTTCTCTCTCACAGTGAATCTTACTGCCCTGTGTCATCCAGGATGCCAGTAAATGACAGCATTCATCCAACAATATAATCAGATCACCTTTAGACAGTGCTTGATGCCCACCTGGAGGAATAAGTCCCTCTGTCCCATACCTGCTTATTTCGCTCAAGATCAGAGCTATGTCTCAATTTTAGCAGAAGTCCTCTTTCTCTCGCTCTCTCTCTCTCTTTTTTTTTAGTTCTGTAAGCTGTCTATATCTAAATTTTCTTGCCTTTACTTTTTAAAATAACTCCACTGAGATAGAATTCATACACCATGCAATTCATACATTTTAAGGGTATCAATACAATTCAATGGTTTTTAGTACATTCACAGTTATACAACCATCACCACAGTCAATATTAGAACATTTCCATCACCTCAAAAATAAACCCTACAGCTGCCATTTTCCTATCCCTCCTACTCCACCCCACCCCAGCCTCGGGCAACCATTAACCTACTTTCTGTCCCTATAGATTTCCCTATTCTGGACTTTCACATGGATAGAATCATATAACATGTGCACTGTGGCTGGCTTATTTCACTTAGCACAACTTTTCCAAGATCATGATGCAGCCTGTATAAGGACTTCATTTCTATTCTAAGACCAAATGTTATTCCATTGTATGGCTAGCCACATTTCGTTTATCCTCCTGTCTGCTGATAGACATTTGGGTTGTTTTGGTGCTGTGCTGTGCTTAATTGCTCAGTCGTGTCCAATTCTTTGCAGCCCCATGGACTGCAGCCTGCCAGGTTCCTCTGTCCATGGGGATTCTCCAGACAAGCATATTGGAGTGGGTTGCCATGCCCTCTCCAGGGAATCTTCCCAACAAACCCAGGTCTCTCTCATTGCAGGCAGATTCTTTACTGTCTGAGCCACCAGGGAAACCAAAGAATATTGGAGTGGGTAGCCTCTCCCTTCTCCAGGGGATCTTCCTAACCCAGGAGTCAAACCGGGGTCTGCTGCATTGCAGGCAGAGTCTTTACCAGCTGAGCTAACAAGAAGTCATTGCAGGCAGATTCTTTACTGTCTGAGCCACCAGGGAAACCAAAGAATATTGGAGTGGGTAGCCTCTCCCTTCTCCAGGGGATCTTCCTAACCCAGGAGTCAAACCGGGGTCTGCTGCATTGCAGGCAGAGTCTTTACCAGCTGAGCTAACAAGAAGCCCTTGGGTTGTTTCTACCTTTTGGCTATTATGAATAATATTGCTGTGAACACTTGTGCACAAGTTTTTCTGTGGACATGTTCTAATTTCTTTTGGGTATATGCCTAAGAGTAGAATTGCTGGGTCATAAAGTAACTCTATGTTTAATCATATGAAGAACTGCCAGACTCTTTTCCAAAGCAGCTGGAGAATCTCTTTTTTAAAGCTATAGATTTTAAGAAAAATTATTTTTCAGATACATGTTTTGACAACTGGCAAAAATTTGGAGGAAAAAATAAAACTCTAAGCTGAAATAAAAATAAATAAATTTTTAAAAAGCTCACACTGAAAATCCTACAAAACATCAAACAAGCTCTAAAGTTAAACAATTAAAGAAAATATGGATGGATATTTTTATCATCTCCAGATATGTAGATGGAGATGTAATCTTGGTATAAAAAGAAAAAAAGAAAAATCATAATTTGACAATATAAAAATTAAACAATATTAACTGGAAAAACAAATAAAATTTTTTTAAACTGAGACAAACAACAAACTAGGGAAATCTCCCTGTTATATATAATAATCTGAGGACTGGTATCTATAATAAAAAAGAGACCTCTTACAAATCAATTTAATATTATCACCTAACTCCAGTACTTTGGCCACCTCATGTGAAGAGTTGACTCATTGGAAAAGACTCTGATGCTGGGAGGGATTGGGGGCAGGAGGAGAAGGGGACGACAGAGGATGAGATGGCTGGATGGCATCACTGACTCGATGGACGTGAGTCTGAGTGAACTCCGGGAGATGGTGATGGATAGGGAAGCCTGGCGTGCTGCGATTCATGGGGCCAGAAAGAGTCGGACACGACTGAGCGACTGAACTGAACTGAACTCCCATATGCCCTCACTCAAACAGGGGGCCCATGATGACCGCTTAGGTCTTTGAGTATCAGTGCTGTCTTAGCTTTCTGGGGCTGCCATAACAAAGTAACACAGACTGGTGGCTTAACCAATAGAAAAACAAATTTCCCTTTGTTCTGGGGACTGGAAGTCCAAAATCAAGGTGTCAGCATGGTTGGGTTCTGGTGAAGGCTCTCTTCCTGGCTTGCAGACAGCCACCTTCTGGCTATGTCTTCACACGGCAGAGAGAGGACACGCACCCTGGAGTCTCTTCTTATAAGAACACTAGTCCCCTACCTCATGACCTCATATAACCTGAATTACCTCTCAAAGTCTTCCAACACCATCATATTCGGGTTTAGGATTTCAACATATAGACTCAGGGGTGGGGGTGTGGGGACAAACATCTAATCCATCACAAATGCCAAGTAGGGCTCCATGTCCAACAGTCATTTATTGAAATGTCTGGCATTTTCCCCTTGATCACTCCCTACGGGTTGGATGTGCCATGTACCTCTGTCATGATGTTCTGGGTCCTTCCTTTTGAAGATGCAGATTCTCTTTCAGCTAACGGGTTTCAGATCCAAGATCTGGTCAGGTCTGGGAACTGGCAAGGAGTATGATTTTTTTTACTGGGATGATTTCTTCTGATGGTATAAACTGAGTGGTATCCTTGTTGTTTGCCCATCTCTTTTTCTTCCATGGTCTCATGTTCCAGTAACCATCTCCTTAACTCTCTTCAATCTACTTTTGTCACCAAAGCCTACCTTATCTAATGATATGTCCAGACCTCCTTGGTCAGACACTCTCAGAACACAGTGCCACATGTAATCAGTAAGTTCCTGCTGGGGAGCTAGGAGCTGCAAGACGCTGGGAAGACCTTATGGCCTCTTTGGGACCTAGTCCTTTTCCCATGTGGATCCAAACTGGTCATATCTTTCTATCTGTACCCTAAAACTTCACTAGAGGTGAGCCACGTAGGAAGGCTATGACCCTGGTCGAGGCAGTTCTCTTGGGGCTCAGATTGTCTGCCCACAAACCCCTAGTGACTACAACCAAAATCCTTCCTCAAGTGGGGTCCTGGTGATGCATCTCCAGCTCTATCACAGTGTTTCATTGGAAGGAGTTTCCAGGACATTTTTCAAAGCAGAAACCCTCTCCTTGTATTTAATCTCCTCCCCATGAGAAAGGACAATATTCCCTTCGGGGCCTCCTTAGGCTTAACACCTACCTTCTCCTGCTCTTTGAAAAAGCTTGAGTGATAGGGGTAGGGTAGGATAATTAGTTAGTTTTGAAATCCCACTAGGAGATTAAAGAGAGTAACGGAATTTTAAGGGAGTTTGGGAGACTGTCCTAAGCTAATGACCCCTCAAGAAAAGAATCCAGTAACCTAGCAACAATCTAGTCTACCCTGAAGGTGGATCCAAGTGTCGACACACTCAAGCCACAAGTCCTGATAGTTAAAAAACAGACAATAAATCTGGGATCTGAATCTTGTTACATGAAGTCAGAGAGTTAATGGTCCTCGAAGAGTAGCATTTCAATACAGGTGAACAGCGAAAGAAACTGTGAAAGTGAAAAAGGACAGTATACTGAAACCTGAGATGAATTACCATATGTTAGTACATGTCATCAGTTCAGTTCAGTCGCTCAGTCATGTACGACTCTTTGCAACCCCATGGACTACAGCACACAAGGCTATCCTGTCCATCACTAACTTCCAAAGCTTACTCAAACTCATGTCCATTGAATCGGTGATGTCATCCAATCATCTCATCCTCTGTCATCCCCTTCTCCTCCTGCCTTCAATCTTTTCCAGCATCAGGGTCTTTTCAAATGAGTCAGCTCTTTGCATCAAGTGGCCAAAATATTGGAGTTTCAGCTTCCGCATCAGTCCTTCCAATAACTATTCAGGCCTGATCTCTTTTAGGATCTCCTTGCAGTCCAAGGGACTCTCAAGAGTCTTCTCCAACACCACAGTTCAAAAGCATCAATCACCCTTTTGCTAATATACATATGATTTAAATAGCATCTAACAGTTCCAGAAAGACCATATGGAGTTAAAGGAGGAGCTATTGATGTAAGCCTTAATGTCTACCTAAAAATGAGGAAGAAGGTGGCCTTCTCCCCCTCACAGTGTTTCTTTGATTATAAAAACATAGCCCTCTTTGTTCTCAGGGATGCACTACCTTGCCTGCCTGTTTGTATCTCTCACAAGCATCCTATGCTAATAAACTCATTCTTCACCTGCCACTTTGCCTCATGCTGAATTCTTTCTGCATTGAGACAAAGGAACCTTAGCTTCAGTTAAGAGCTGATACCAAGCAAGTGGTTTTAATTAAGAGACAGTGGGTTGTGGATTTCCCTGATGATCCAGTGGCTGACTCCGTGCTCCCAATGCAGGGGGCCCAGGTTCGATCCCTAGTCAGAAAACTAGATACCAAATGCAGCAACGAAGGTCAAAGATCCTGCATGCCACAACAAAGACCTGGCACAGCCAAAAAAATACAACAGGTTCAAGGCCCCTCATAAGTCAGAAATTGTGGGCTCAAGTCCCAGTCTCAGGTGCTCCTGGATCTGAGTCACTTCCGAGGAGGAGAGCAGCTTCATGAGGATGAAAAGCCACCCCTTTGTGACCACAGCACTTCTTTTCCCCTTCAAAACACTGGCTGTTCAACTCCCAGGACAGAAGCAAAAACAAAGTCCTTAAGTCAAGATCTGGTATAGGGGAAGCAATGTGGGAGGCTGGATGCAAGGAGAGGAAGAAAAGAAAAGCCCAGTCTTCATCTCACGGGAACCTGCAAGCCCTCCGCATCAGCCACATAGAAGCTGCTTAATAAATATTATTTGATGGTGATAATGGTGCAGCAGTTCTCAGCAGCATATATCCCCTTGTCACTTTTTCCTGCTCATAATGACAGAGAATGATCATAAAATACACACACACGCACACGCACACACATGCACATGTATATTTTTAGCTTCAGCATTTGGCAAGCTGAAAATTCCTGCACCAGCTACCTGCAAGGACCATCTTGCAGCTCACAGAAATGCAGCCTGCTTGGAAATAGCAGCTGTTCAGCAGTCCAGGACGATGCCACAGAGAAGTGCAGGCAGGACCTTGAAGACAAATGACCTAGCAGGTGAATCAGCAGGTGCAATTCTAAGTAGCTGAAATATATATAAGAAGCAGATGATAGAAGCTGAGTAGCGGGAAAGGGACTTCAGAGTCTTACCTTTACCCAAAGAGTTCTGGATTCTCTTCTGACCCAAAATGCCTAAAACCTGGAACAGACAACTGCCAGATCTAGAAAACAATCAAAAAGATATTTTAATCCCAAATCCCTAACATATACATACTAGTACATATAAAACATACATACATATAAAGTACATATAAAACATGTTCGATAACCAACAAGGACCTACTTATAGCACAGGAAACTATACTCAATATCTTGCAATAACACATAATAAAAAATAGTCTAAAAGAGAATATTATATATATGTATATATGTGTATTCTATCCATAATGGAAAAATCCAAATGAACATTTTGGCCAACTCAATATATATGTATGAATATACATATATATAATCGTGTCTGACTCTTTGAGACTCTCCAGGCCACAATACTGGAGTGGGTAGCCTTTCCCTTCTCCAGAGGATCTTCCCAACCCAGGGATCAAACCCAGGTCTCCCGCATTGCAGGTGCGGGATTCTTTACCAACTGAGCTATCAGGGAAGCCTGCATATATAGGCATATATATGTATACACACACACACACACACACACACACACACACACACACACACACACACGGGGCTTCCCAGCTGTCGCTCAGCTGGTAAAGAATCCGCCTGCAATGCAGGAGACCCAGGTTTGATTCCTGGGTCGGGAAGAGCTGCTGGAGAAGGGATAGGCTACCCATTCCAGTATTCTTGGGCTTCCCTGGTGGCTCAGCTGGTAAAGAATCCGCCTGCAGTGCAGGAGACCTGAGTTCGATCCCTGGGTTGAAAAGATCCTCTGGAGAAGGGAAAGGCTACCCACTCCAGGATTCTGGCCTGGAGAATTCCATGGACTGTATAGTCCAGTTCAGTCGCTCAGTCATGTCTGACTCTTTGCAAGCCCATGGACTGCAGCACACCAGGCTTCCCTGTCCATCACCAGCTCCCAGAGCTTGCTCAGATTCATGTCCCTCTAGTTGGTGATGCTATCCAACCATCTCATCCTCTGTTGTCTGTCCATGGGGTCCCAAAGAGTCAGACATGACTGAGTGACTTTCACTTTCACACACACACACACACACATATAAATTATTCATTCACATTGCTGCACAGCAGAAACTAACACAACATTGTAAATCAACCATATTCCCATAAAATTTTTTTAAATTAAAAAATTATCTATTTTAAAGAAACACACATCACAGCCATCCATCCAAGACCAACGGTCAAGTCTACCTAGGGTCATCTGTGCCAAGGTGGCTGAATGGCTGAGGCTAGGACAAGAGGAACTCGTGAAAACAAACACAACTTCCATAGTTAGGGTTACACTTGCAACTTAAAGGTCATGACCAAATTTGGTTGCAAATCATCACAAAATGCTGGCTAAGTTTACAGTTGCTTGGAAACCTTGCTTTTACTGGACTTCACGAGTTCACTACGGTGGTTGTTGTTCAGTTGCTAAGTCAGGTCCAACTCTGACCCCATGAACTGCACCAGGCTCCTCTGTCCTCCACTATCTCCTGGAATTTGCTCAAACTCATGTCCACTGAGTCTGCGATGCTATCTAACCATCTCAACCCCTGCTGCTCCCTTCTCCTCTTGCCCTCGATCCTTCCCACCATTAGGGTCTTTTCCAATGAGTCAGCTCTTTGCATCAGGTGGCCAAAGTACTGGAGCTGCAGCTTCAGCCTCAGACCTTCTAAAGAATATTCAGGGTTTATATTGATTCAAACAAATCAGAATTTAAGTCAGAATGATATTTCAGATCTTTCCCTTCAGTGTCATGGACTGGGAGCCTCAAAGGACAAGGGTGAAGCAAAGGTGCGTTCTGATTAAAGCCAGAAAAAAGTATAAAAGCTCCCTCTCTCTTTTCTCTCCCTCCTGCTCTCTCTTTTCTTCCTTCCTCAAACATGTTCTTGTTATATTTTTTCTTTGACCTCTACAAAGTTAGACACCTTTCTTTTGAAATATGGGAGTGCAAATGCTAAAAGTATCAGATGATTTTTGTCCCCATTTTGATTTTTAAAAAATATTATACTAAAAACACTGGAACAGCAACGAAGGAAAGAAATGTTCACAACTGCGTTATCCCGTCAGCTTTATTTCTTGCCTCCTTCCATTGTTGTTCATAGAATTGAATGCATGGCATAGCAAGAATCATACTTTTTACATTTTTATTGGAGTAGAGTTGATTTACAATGATGTGGTAGCTTCTGCGGTGCAGCATTGTGAATCAGTTATACACACACACACACACACATATACACACACACATATATATATATATCCACTCTTTTTTAGATTCTTTTCCCATATAAGCCATTACAGAATATTGAGTAGAGTTTCCTGTGCTATACAGTAGGAAGAATACCATTATGCATATCATTTTTCTCTTCTGCATTTTTTCACTTGATTCTGAATCATCACCTTTTTTCTTGTTGCTTCAGCTCCCCTTCACCACACATACTAGAGGATAAACTGTGTAGAAGCAGGTATTCGGTCTGTTTTGCTCACTGTTTCACTGTCTAAAATAGTGCTTGGCATATTGTAGGCATTCAATAAATATTTTTAAATGAATCATCATCTTTATGGTTATACTTTTTAACAGATGCTTAGATCCCGTTGAGTAGATAATGTGGCTATTTCCTGCTGCTGAACATTCAGGGGGCTTCCAACTCTTCACTCCCACATGAGTAATAAAACAGCAGCTATCACCAGACCTATAGCTTCTTTCTTTTACTTGAGTTATTTCCTTTCTATGAAGTCTAATGAGTGGGGTCCATGGTTGAAATGACTTTAAGATTTTTATGCTTCTTGACATGAAAAAGAATTTTCCACTGTAGACTGTCACTAGCAATGCCTGGGTGCATTATCAGATAGTTTTCCAGCTGATTCCTAGGGGTGAAGACCAGGTCTGAGGACCAGATGGGAAGTGATAACAAGACATTTGTAGGTTGTACATCCTGGGAGCTCTCACTGCCTTCAATCCTCTGTTTTAAAGTCACCTAAGGCTTTCCTGGTTTATGTGTTCCCAAGTACTTCCTTAAAGCCATCTGTCAGTCATTCAGTCACTCGGTCATGTCTGACTCTTTGCAATCCCATGATTTGCAGCACACCAGGCCTCACTCTCCATCACCAACTCCCAGAGTTTAGTCAAACTCATGTCCATTGAGTCGGTGATGCCATCCAACCATCTCATCCTCTGTCATCCCCTTCTTCTCCCACCTTCAATCTTTCCCAGCACCAGGGTCTTTTCCAATGAGTCTGTTCTTTGTATCAGGGGGCCAAAGTATTGGAGTTTCAGCTTCAGCATCAGTCCTTCCAATGAATAGTCAGGACTGATCTCCTTTAGGATGGACTGGTTGGATCTCCTTGCAGTCCAAGGGACTCTCAAGAGTCTTCAGCACCACAGTTCATCAATTCTTCTGTGCTCAGCTTTCTTTATAGTCCAACTCTCACATCCATACATGACTACTGGAAAAACCATAGCTTTGACTAAACAGACCTTTGTTGGCAAAGTAACATCTCTCTTTTTTAATAAGCTGTCTAGGTTGGTCATACCTTTTCTTTCAAGGAGTAAGCATCTTTAAATTTCATGGTTGCAGTCACCATCTGCAGTGATTTTGGAGCCCCCCCAAAATAAAGTCTGTCACTGTTTCCACTGCTTCCCCTCTACTTGCCATGATAGAGCCATCACCCAAATCTTATTGGGTTTAAATCATTAAGTGTAAACCAGGAGCTGGATCCTGTTGAGCAGCTGAATCTGACAGAGAGTTGGACTGCCCAGACGCCTTTTGAAGCTCTTGGATTTCATGTGGGCTGGATGCAGGCTTCACACAACTGCAACCTCCATCTGCTCCTCTGTTACGGGCTATCATCCTCTGCGTGGGCATCGCTTACTCTGCACAAGACGCGTCTATGTAAAAACTTTGCCTTGCCACCTACTCCTTCACCACAACTGCACCTGCACTCAGTCAAACCACCCATCACTCTATATCTGCTGGGAGCACACGGGCCACTGGCCTGTAGAGGAAATTCATACAGAACTTACAGTCCAGTTCTTTCTATGAGTTGCCAGTTACCCTGAAATGGGCTGGGAAGATATTGGACATTCGTGTGAGAAACACCTGCTTGATTTCCAGCTCTGAGAAGCTGTAAGAGCACAAGGGAATCACTCACCACTCAGCACCCTCAGTCTCCTTTTCTGTCACATCCCTTTCAGAGAGACGCCTGCATCTCTCCTGGTTGGGCCAGAATCGCATGAAACCAGGTATGTGAATGCTTTGCAAACTGTGAAGTGCTATGAGACACAGAGCATTGTTACCACTATGATGCCAACTGTGAAGTACACAAGAGCCCTCGGGCAGCAGAGGGTGTTTTTTGCCCTCCCAGCATCCATGCCAGGCTCCGTCCTTGCTCACTGAATCCCAGTTGTGTTCAGGCAGCAGGTGGCTTTCTGTCTGGTACCCAGGAATGATCATGACTGATTTAAAGGAGTCCTGGAAACCTTGTCACTTCTTTGCTGGTTTGAGACAAGCATGTGAGCTGAGTCACACTTATGACACCAGAAGTGAAGCATTGCAGGGAATGGTGGCCAGTCTCTCTGATGGGATATTCCTCACTGACATAAGAAGGGAGCTTTTAGGGGGAAACACACTTCTCCTCCTTCCAGCTCAGGTGTTGCCAAGTGAGGCTCTGGTGCTGGGCACTGCAGCTATCTTCTGGCACAGAAAGGGAGAGCCAAAAGCAACACAGAGGGGCTGATCCAGGGTCCTGATTTGGTTGAACCAGTGCACTCACCATCTCTGGAACTGCCAATATCCACATTCCTTGTTATGTTCAATTTGTTGAGAAAAAAAAAAAAATCAGATCTTCTCTTACCCAAAGGCACAAGGTGAGAAACATGATCAGGCTGAGGGGGTCTTGGCCAGCAAGCTTAGTTCCTTGCCTTCTTGCTTTTACCTACTTTGCTTGATTGTGGGTTACTCTGAAAACTACAATAATTAATAAAGCTCTGAGGCAAAACCAAAGTCATACGGGAACTCAGAAGTAAGTGGCTGCAGGGAAATAAAACGGTGATATGAGGAGTGAGTGAACTGTGGACACTGAGGACAAGCAGCGGACTGGGAGGTCTGCCACCACGGGCCCTGAGGAGCAAGGACAGAGAACAGAGCTGGGCGAAGAGGGAGTTAAGGGGAGCTTGGGGCTAGACGGGAAACTCTGAGGAGGAGAAAGGCCTCCACCTGGAATGCTACTGCACACCCCTCTATCTGCTGAATGACTGGATGCTACCCCCCAATGCAACTCTTATTTTCTTGATGAGGCTGGATATTTTGTCTCCACGCTCATAAAAACATTCAGTGTAACCTGCTTTGTACAATGCTGTACCGTAAGTTCATGGAACTGTGCTAAGTATACTCCTTGGCTCATGACATGAAATTACCCTGGGTCCTTACTAGTCCTTTCTACTTGTGTTACTTAGTTACATTACATAACAAACACTGCTAAGCCAATCTCACCCAAGAGTTAAAAATTAAAAAAAAACAAAAAAATGTACCAGTGATACACACCTATCTGTGTGCTTACCTGTTATCATCTCACTTTCCGGCTTGCCTTCTACAGGCAGTTAACACCTTGAATTTGTATTTATCATTCCTACCCTTCACTTCTCTTTTGCTTTATCCTATTTATGTATATATATAAGTATATAATCAATATGCTTTTTAATTTTCCTGGTTAATTAACATCACATAGCTAAGCGTCTCTCAAGCTGTGGCATGTGGCTGGAGTTCAGCTATTTCTCTGTGGTATGACATTCCATTGTGTGGATATGCCTCAATTAATCTATTTTCTTATCCAAAGTCATTGGTGTTTTTTTTTTTTAATATCTAGAACAGAAATTTCTATGAACAAACTCCATCTTTTCAAACACAAGTGAGAAAAATACCCTCAAAATAGAGAAGAGGCAGATCTCAGTCACATATACAATGGATAAACAAATAACTAGGAGCTCTTTGGATAGTTAGACAAAGATTTTAACATATGAATAGGATTACTCAAGACTTAAAAAACTCTCTGCTTAAATAATTTGGGGTATATACATTCAGTTGAAGTACATGAACAGCTATGAGAATAAATCTAAGGCTTCATCTCAAAAAGAGATAAAATGGAAACGTCGTTTATTTATCATTAGTTAGGCCAGTGATCCATGACTGCATTTTGCTGAAAACTAATTTATCTTGGAAAAGTA
This sequence comes from Ovis canadensis, assembly GCF_042477335.2. NCBI lineage: Eukaryota > Metazoa > Chordata > Mammalia > Artiodactyla > Bovidae > Ovis > Ovis canadensis. The sequence goes on along the minus strand of NC_091269.1, from coordinate 27,351,261 downwards.
GGGCGTGGCTGTCACAGATGAAATGAGGAAGAAAATTGAAGCAGTTCTTGTTATATTTGGGTCAAAATATAGTTTGATCTCAATTTTCTAGGTCATCTAGGTAAAACTTGTCCCTGGGATGGAAAGGCTCAGTAATTACTTTATTTCACACTGCTTTTTATGATGGAAAATAAGTACATATTGGTTTTCCTCTGAGGAAACATAAAGCACAACTTTGATGCATCTGAGCATTAATAGTGCATATATTATATATTAATTATTCATTCATTTTTTTAATCATCAAGATGTATTGAGCACTGTTTTAGGCGCAAAAGAAATATATGTTCTGAAGAGAAACAGAACAAAGAAGGGAGAGAGGGTGGAAGGTCTGGCATAGCTTCTCTTAGAAGTGACATAGGAGGACATGTAAAAAGGATAAAAGAGGTAGGTTTTGGGGTTTTTTTTACATTTAAATGTATTAGCTTTTTTATAGGGGCTTTCCTGGTGGCTCAGTGGTAAAGAAACCGCCTGCCAATGCAGGAGATGCGGGTTCAATGATCCTTGGATTGGGAAGATCCCCTGGAGAAAGAAATGGCAACCCACTCCAGTATTCTGGCCTGGAAAATCCCATGGACAGAGAAGCCTGTCAGGCTAGAGTCCATGGGGTCACAAAAAAGTTGGACATGACTCAGCAACTAAACAGCAACAAATAGTTGCTTTACAATGTTGTACAACAAAGTGACTTAGCTATAAGTATACACAAGTATCCCTCTTGTCCCTCCCTCCCACCTAGCCCTATTCCACCCTTCTAGGTCATCACAGAGCACCAAGTGGCGTGCTAGACAGCAGCTTCCCACTAGCTGTCTGCTTTACACATGACAACGCACATGCTTCAGTCCCAGTCTCCCAATTTATACCCCCGTGCCCACACATCCAGTCCCTACATCTGCAGCTCTGTTCCTCCCCTACAAATAGGTGTCAGTACAGTTCAGTTCAGTCGCTCAATTGTGTCCGACTCTTTACGACCCCATGAATCACGGCACTCCAGGCCTCCCTGTCCATCACCAACTCCCGGAGTTTACCCAAACTCATGTCCACGGAGTCAGCAATGCCATCCAGCCATCCTGTCCTCTGTTGTCCCCTTCTCCTCCTGCCCCCAATCCCTCCCAGCATCAGGGTCTTTTCCAATGAGTCAACTCTTCGCATGAGGTGGCCAAAGTATTGGAATTTCAGCTTCAGCATCAGTCCTTCCAATGAACACCCAGGACTGATCTCCTTTAGGATGGACTGGTTGGATCTCCTTGCAGTCCAAGGGACTCTCAAGAGTCTTCTCCAACAACACAGTTCAAAATCATCAATTCTTCAGCGCTCAGCTTTCTTTATAGTCCAACTCTAACATCCATACATGACCACTGGAAAAACTATAGCCTTGACTAGATGGATCTTTGTTGGCAAAGTCATGTCTCTGCTTTTTAATATTCTATCTAGGTTGGCCGTAACTTTCCTTCCAAGGAGTAAGCGTCTTTTAATTTCATGGTGGCAGTTACCATCTGCAGTGACTTTGGAGCCCCCAAAAATAAAGTCTGTCACTGCTTCCACTGTTTCCCCATCTATTTCCCATGAAGTGATAGGACCAGATGCCATGATCTTCGTTTTCTGAATGTTGAGCTTGAAGTGAACTTTTTCACTCTCCTCTTTCACTTTCATCAAGAGGCTTTTTAGGTCCTCTTCACTTTCTGCCATAAGGCTGGTGTCATCTGCATATCTGAGGTTATTGATATTTCCCCTGGAAATCTTGATTTCAGCTTGTGCTTCTTCCAGCCCAGTGTTTCTCATGATGTACTCTGCATAGAAGTTAAATAAGCAAGGTGACAATATACAGCCTTGATGTACTTCTTTTCCTATTTAGAAAACAAATAGGTTTACTGTTCTATTTTTCTAGATTCCACATATCCGCCACAATATGAGATATTTATTTTTCTCTTTCTGAGAGGTGGGTATTTAGAGGAATATATTTTGAGGTAGAAAAAGACAAGCACAAAGATAGGAGCATCCCAGGGGCTCTGAAGAAAACAAGGAGGGCAGAAGAGGAGGGTGTAGGCGGAAATGAGGAGGAGATAGCGTCAGAGTGAACACTAGGGTCTTGCAGGACTTGGCGAGGACCCCTGGAGGTTTCTGAGCAAGAGAAAGAAGTGATCTAACTTCCATCTTCAGAGGCTCACTTGGCCTGCTTTACACCTGTGGTCAACAAAATGAAGGCGTGAAAGCAGACGCAGGCAGACCGAGTAGGAGACTGCTGTGTAGTCCAGAGAAGTGATGCCTAAATTACCATAGGTGATAAGAGATGGGATTGGGGATTTTTTTTAATGTAGAGACCGAAGCATTTGCAGATGGCTTAATGAGGTGTGGGAGATGGAGATTCAGTTACAACCAACAGGATCACCCAAGGGGTCTCTGCAACTTGAACAGTCAACACCTAATTCCAATAAGTGGGTTTTCCCAAAATACCTCCACCTTTATAGGTTTCTGAGTGAGGTCAGAGCATCTGAGTGGGAATGGGAAGCACCCCAGAAGAGAGAGCCACTTACTTATTTTCTGTGTCTCTTACTGTCCCTGTCCATGTTAGAAGCACTTAGTAAGTGTACATGTTTATTTGAGAAAATTTGGAAAACAGAGAAAGAAAAATAAAAACAACCATCCTTCCACCACTGAGCAATTGTAAAGCCGTGTTGACATTCAATGTAGGTTCCTCCACGCTTTGCAAATAGGCACTCACACTTACAATGATTCTCACATTAAAAAATGAGAGCAGGATCACACTCCTTTGCAATTTTTTTCTTTTTAGCAATCTGACATCATCTCTATTTTGTCACTGATCCATTGCAGTTTTGCTTAAACTTGTCTCCTACCCAAAATTATCCTTATAATTTTTGAAACAAATATGAACTGGGAGATGATTCACTCTCATTGATCTCTTAAAAATATGAAACTGATCTAACAGATTGACATTATTCTCCACTTTAGTCCTAAAAGGGAGGGCATTCAATCATCAGATGGGAGAATGGGGCCAGGGCTCTCTAAAGGGCCTTAAACTCTTCCACTGTATGACTTTCAGACACAGGAATCTTGCTTTATATATATATATATATATATATATATATATATATATATATATATATATATATATAGAGAGAGAGAGAGAGAGAGAGAGAGAGAGAGAGAGAGAGAGGTGGGGGGGGACTTCCCTGCTGGCTCTCAGTGTATAAGAATCCACCTGCCAATGCAGGAGACACAGGTTTGATCCCTGGTCCAGGAAGATTCCATGTGCTGTGGAGCAACTAACCTTGCGCACCCCAACCACTGAGTCTGTGAGCCGCGCCTACTGAAGCCCGCTCAGCCTAGAGCCCGCATGCCGTGGCCACTGAGCCCGAGTGCCTAGGGCCTGTGCTCTGCAACAAGAGAAGCTGCCACAACGAGAAGGCCACGCACCACAACTAGAGCAAGCCTTGCACGATGACGCAGCCAAAAACTAAAATAAAATAAATAAAAAACAAACATAATGACATTGCGCCATTTGCAGAGATGTGGATGGACTGTCATACAGAGTGAAGTAAATCAGAAAGGGAAAAACAAGTATCGCATATTAATGCATATACTAATACATGGAATCTAGAAGAGTGGTATAGATGAACTTATCGGCAATGCACAAACAGAGACAGACGTGGAGAACAAACATATGGATACCAAGGTGGTAAGAGGCGGTGACGGGAGGAAATGGAAGATTAGGATCGACATATACACACTACTGATACTGTGTATAAAATAGATAAGTAATGAGAACCTACTGTACAGCACGGGGGACTCTACTCCATGCTCTCTGGTGATCTAAATGGGAAGGAAATCTGAAAAAGAGGGGATATATGTATGCATATGGCTGATTCACTTGGCTGTACAGTAGAAACTAACACAACACTGTAAAGCAACTTTACTTCAATTTATAAAAACGAAAACACCCAAATTTGGTCTCTCCCATTTCTGTCTAAATCATAAATCCACATAAAAAGCATTTATCTTTAAAATGAGAAATTAAGAATGGATTAAACAAAAAAAAACGATACCATATTCTGAGAGGCTTTAAATCTAACAGTCTAAAATTTCCAGGCTCACAGTACTTAGGCCTGAGGCCACTTGGGTTCCTCATTTCCTTCCTTTACGCTGTAATAGAAGCCTTTTCTCCCACCCGCGTACTAAGTACTAACCAGGCCCAACTGTGCTTAGCTTCTGAGATCAGATGAGATTGGGCACATTCAGGGTAGTATGCCCATAGACTAGAAGGCTTTTCTGACAACCAAAGCTAGTAAGAGCCCAGAACTCAGCTCTGTCATATGCTTCCCTGGCAGCTCAGATGGTAAAGAATCCACCTGCAATGCTGGAGACCTGGGTTCAATCCCTGGGTTGGAAAGATCTCCTTGAGGAGGGTATGGCAACCCCCTCCAGCATTCTTGCCTGGAGAATCCCCAGGGACAGAGGAGCCTGGCAGGCCACAGTCCATGGGGTCACAAAGAGTCAGACATGACTGAGCGACTAAGCTCTCGAGTGGGTCAGAGGCAGATCTGGAAACAAGACAAAGTTACATTCCAGGACCTCAACCATAGGACGCCAGTAAGTCATTTCCCAATAAATGTTATTTATTAGTATTAGTCTTAGCAGCATTATTTTATTCTTATATATGAAGACTTTCATACTCCCTTGTGCATGCATGCATGCTAAATCCCTTCAGTCATGTTCAAATCTTCATGATGCTATGAACAGCCAGGCTCCTCTGTCCATGGGATTCTCCAGGCAAGAATACTGGAGTGGGCTGCCATACCCTCCTCCAGGGCACCTTCCCAACCCAGGATCAAACCCATGTTTCCTGTGTCTCCTGCCTTGGCTGTCAGGTTCTTTACCATTAGTGCCACTTGGGAAGCCCTCTACACTCCCTAGTAAGGGAGTGTATCAGTAGATAAGAAAAAGTGATGCTTGCAGAGCCAATAGCGTTTTATAGCTTTGAAGATGTGGGCTTCTACTTTCCTTAATGATTTGTGGAATTTCATTGTTTGCCTTCAGTTCAGTTCAGTCGCTAATCATGTCCGACTCTTTGTGACCCCATGAATCGCAGCACGCCAGGCCTCCCTGTCCATCACCAACTCCCAGAGTTCACTCAGACTCACATCCATCGAGTCGGTTGCCATCCAGCCATCTCATCCTCTGTTGTCCCCTTCTCCTCCTGCCCTCAATCTCTCCCAGCAGCAGAGTCTTTTCTACTGAGTCAACTCTTCGCATGAGGTGGCCAAAGTACTGGAGCTTCAGCTTTAGCATCATTCCTTCCAAAGAACACCCAGGGCTGATCTCCTTCAGAATGGACTGGTTGGATCTCCTTGCAGTCCAAGGGACTCTCAAGAGTCTTCTCCAACACCACAGTTCCAAAGCATCAATTCTTCAGCGCTCAGCTTTCTTCACAGTCCAACTCTCGCATCCATACATGACCACTGGAAAAACCATAGCCTTGACTAGATGGACCTTAGTCAGCAAAGTAATGTCTCTGCTTTTTAATATGCTGTCTAGGTTGGTCATAACTTTCCTTCCAAGGAGTAAGCGTCTTTTAATTTCATGGCTGCAGTCACCATCTGCAGTGATTTTGGAGCCCAAAAAAATAAAGTCTGTCACTGTTTCCACTGTTTCCCCATCTATTTCCCATGAAGTGATGGGACTGGATGCCATGATCTTAGTTTTCTGAATGTTGAGCTTTAAGCCAACTTTTTCACTCTCCTCTTTCACTTTCATCAAGAGGCTTTTTAGTTCCTCTTCAGTTTCTGCCATAAGGGTGGTATCATCTGCATATCTGAGGTTATTGATATTTCTCCCGGCAATCTTGATTCCAGCTTGTGCTTCTTCCAGCCCAGCGTTTCTCATGATGTCCTCTGCATATAAGTTAAATAAGCAGGGTGACAAGATACAGCCTTGATGTACTTCTTTTCCTATTGTTTGCCTTAGAGGAGCTTAAACACTCAGGATGAAAAAAAGCAGTAAGTTCAGAGCTTCAGTGGGAATACTGGATGAGTTGTACCCATTATCACATCATTAAAGGGCTTCCCAGGTTCCTGGAACCTATCAAGACAGTGAGGAATATATTTGGATCAGTCAGCTATACATGCTAAACAAAACAGTGGCTTTCATAGGAAACCAATATTCTTCATAATTAGCCAATAAGTACAGTCTATGGAAAGACACAAATCTTAGTGCCAAGCTTTGTTCTGCCTTATTAATTGAGCAACCTTGAGTAAATTACTCAGTCTTTCTGAGTCTTTTCTCTTCTGTAAAAATGAGAAGTTCTGATGATGAACCAAGGACAAGCTTGCAGAAATATTTAGCATAGTGTATAGTAATAATTAATAGTCAATATCTGGTAGGTGCTGTTATTATTGCTATTATTGTTGTCATCATCATTACTATCTTCCTGTCATTATCCCAATTCATCCATCCTACATAACTGTCATCCATGCTGGCTTGTTTTCCAGCACCTTCAACGATCAATAGGCTAGCACATGGCAGGGTCTTTCAGTCTTTCTATAGTTCAGTCTTTTTCTATCACTTCTCAGCTCATATAGTTCTTGGCTGACCCGAGTAAGCCAAACAAGCTCTCCAAGTTGTTTTCTGTGGCCAGAAAGGGTCAGGGTCAGTCTGTTTGGGAGTCTGGTTCTTTTGGAGGAATAAACAGTGGAGAATGGAGACAGGGCTTGCAGTGGAGAAACTAGGCTCTGCAGAAAGATCTCTGAGACTGAATAGGGGAGCGAGAGTGGAGTTTTCTTAAGTATCAGGGATCTGGAATGACAGGATACTAAAACAAAGGCTTAGGAGAGCTCTGTGTGCAAGCTTTGAAAAGGACATGCCCTCTGGCACAGTGTTGCATCTCAACAGTGCAAAACAGGACTAAAAAGCAGAAGGTCCTTGTGGTGGGCTGAAAAATGGCTCTCCAAAAGACATCCCGGTTAAATCCTTGGAGCCTGTGAATGTTACCTTAATTGGAAAGAGGATCCTTGCTAATGTGGTTAAGGATCTTGAGATGGGGAGATAATCTGAGACTATCGTCAGTTCAGTTCAGTTCAGTCACTCAGTCGTGTCCAACTCTTTGCAACCCCATGAATAGCAGCACACCAGGCCTCCCTGGCCTCCCTGTCCATCACCATGCTGCTATTGCTAAGTCGCTTCAGTCATGTCCGACTCTGTGCGACCCCATAGATGGCAGCCCACCAGGATTCCCCGTCTCTGGGATTCTCCAGGCAAGAACACTGGAGTGGGTTGCCATTTCCTTCTCCAATGCATGAAAGTGAAAAGTGAAAGTGAAGTCGCTCAGTCGTGTCCGACTCTTAGCGACCCCATGGACTGCAGCCTACCAGGTTCCTCCGTCCATGGATTTTCCAGGCAAGAGTACTGGAGTGGGATGCCATTGCCTTCTCCATCACCATGGTGAGACCTAAATGCCAACCCAAGAATGCTTATAAGAGAAATAGAGAAGACAGAAAAGAGAAGATACAGAGGAGAAGGTGATAAAAAGATGGAGGTAGAGACCGGAGTGACGCTACATGTCAAGGAATGCCAACAGCCATCAGAAGCTGGAAGAGGCAAGAAAGAACTCTCCCTTAGAGCCTTCAGAGGAAACACAGTCCTGCTGACAACTTTGTTTTAGGACTTCCAGTTACAAGAACTGTGAAGAAAACTGTGCTTTTCTTCTTAAGCCAGGAAGTGTGTGTTAATTTGTAACAGCAGCTACAGGAAACTTACACAATCTTCCTTTCAATGTCCTGGGAAGCATACGCCTTAACCCTCAAGAACTCCTGAATGATTTTAGAAAGTGGTGAACTCCCCCACAATCTTTCTTGCCCTCCAAACACACAATTGAGATTGAATTATTCACAAGCCTGATAAACAGGACTTGGAGCTAAACCTAAAAGTAATTAAAAAAAAAATAAACCTAGGTGCCTTTTCTTGGACCTAACTATTGTGAAGCAAACCCTTTCCTGCTGCATCTAGGGATGCTTACAGACAGGTTGCTGTCATTAGGTTTCCCCTCCTCTCCTGCCATTGTCCCTACCTCCATGGCTGCAGGAAATTCCAGGGAAATGCGAAGAAAAGCAACAGTCTCTTCCCAGGGATCTTAAGGTAGCATACCTCATTCCCAGAGGACCCCATGTATCAGGAAGTCAGGAATAGCTCCTCCTCCCTGCAAAGGGGAAGGCTTTTCTATTGAGTCAGCGAATGCATGCATGTTAGGAAGGTAACTCCATCTCACCTTGGTTCCAAATTCTCTAAGAATTTAATCCCACCAGCTCTTCCCTCTCCAACCCAGCATGATCAAGGAAGATCTCCAGGAGTTTAGGTGCTTGTGCTATGATGCAAAGTCTGTGCAAAACCTTCCTCATTTATTAATTTATCAACATCCTGCCCACATCTCTACTCAGTGATCTTTGAAGCACTAATGCATTCTGTACAAAATTTACAATTAAATTAGTTTTCCTGGTTTCATCCTTTCTTGTTATTTCCTGCCCAGTGATCACCAAACATCCTAACCTTTTGGAGTCTGTCTTTGATCTCTCCAGTGATGGGAGCTCCTCTGCCGGTACCACCTACATCTACTCTGCCATTGATTCTCTTCTCAGGTATTTTTTTCTAAAAATGCCAAGTTATCCTAGGCCTAAGCTAACAGCCTTATGAAACAGCTCAAAATTCATTTCTCATTTTTATTCCCTGGAACCCAGTGGCTGTCCCCTCACTTCTCATATCTAACTGGCTTTTTTCCCTGATGGGAACATCTTTACTAAATTCTAAGCCCTTCTTCCTCACTGGAGCTTTTTGGCAGATCCTACTAGGAGATCAGAAAGCTAATTTTATACTCATTGATAGACCTTTCATTCTTTCCCTACCTAATGATATAAAGAATAATGGCAACTTGAGCTGGTATGTCTTTCCTTCATATAAATATAAAGCTCTTGAAATGAATATGGGGAAAATAATATGGAGATGAGAGGATGGGGCTTAATGCAAACCAGTGTGCCCTAACCCTTCCCTTTCTTCCTTATAACCAGGAAGGGTCCATGTGAAGAGCTTCGCAAAGGAAGCAGACAGCAAAAGCAGTTCCTTTCCTTAATTTGCAACAGATACCATTTGCACAGGATAACCGTGCGCAGTAGATCTGGTTGAGGTACAGGGGGCTAGGACCTGGTTTGCATTGTAATCCATGGCACCAGATAATTGAGAGTAGAATTTTAGACCCCTTTCTTCAGAGCTCCTTAGCTCTTCCCACCATTTGTGGCCTTTTCTACCCAGGGTCCAGCATTCTGCCATATTTCTGGGCCCCGTCTTCTCTTCAGACCTTCTATATCCCGTCTGAAACACCTCCCACTAGCACTCTGAAAAAAAGTTTTAATTGGAGTCTAGGTTACTTTACAATGTTGTGCTAGTTTCTGCTGTATAGCAAAGTGATTCAGCTACACCTATACATATATCCCCTCTTTGCACCACAGAGCATGGAGTAGAGCTCTCTGTGCCATCCAGCAGGTTCTCATTAGTTACCTATTTCATACATAGTGTCAATAGTGTACATATGTCAATCTCAGTCTCCCAGTTCATCCCATCACCTCCTTTCTCCCCTTGGTGTCCATATATGTGTTCCCTACATCTGTGTCTCTATTTCCGCTTTGCAAATAGGTTCATCAGTTCCATTTTTCCAGATTCCACCTATGTGCATGAATGTGCAATACTTGTTTTGTCTTTCTGACTTATTCTGCATGACAGTCTCTAGGTTCATCCGCATCTCTGCAAATGACACAATTTCATTCCTGAAATTAGATTTTTTCCTACTGAAATACAGTTAATTTTATAATGCTGTGTTAGTTTCAGGTGTACAGCAAAGTGATTCAGTTCCACACACACACACACACACACACACACACACACACACATATTCTTTTTCAGATTCCTTTCCTATATAGGTCATTACAAAATACTGAGTAAAGTTCCTGTATAGTAGATCCTTCTTGTTTATCTATTTTCTGAATAGTAATGTGTACCTTCTATTCAGAGACTTTCAAAGTGTCTTTCTCTCTCTCTTATTCTACTCAAGTCATACTCTGAGAGCTGTCATTTCACAGGCCAAATGGTTTAGGCAGGTTTGCTAAACAATGTTTCCTCCCCTACAAGGAACTCTGCCCCAGGGTGTGTCTATCTTCCCATCACTTCATCTTCATGATGCTATGTTTGTGGAATATAGGGTTCCCTTCTCCCAGCTTTTGTTGCTTCCTCCTCTTATGCCAGAATGAGGAAAAGGGAACCCTCAAAGAGTGTAACCGACTGACAAAAGCCAGGAAAGCAAAGAGCTCAACAGATGTGAGCTGTGAGCTGTGGAGGGGTACCAGATGATGAAATCCTCTTTTCATCACTGTGAACACTCCACACCAGGGGGCCACAGATGGGCCTGGCTTACCATCCAGGTGGGCCAGCTAGTCTAGCCATTAACTCGCTGAGTCCTCCTACCTTCTCACTGAGCATGTGAATCCCAGGTAGGGAGGGAGGGAAGCTGGGAGGGAAAGAGGGAAGGAAGGAAAAATGGGAGAGAGGAGGATAGGAGGGGAGGGGAGAGGAGAAGGAAGGGAGGAAAGAAGGATGGGAGAGTGTCCAGAATTCCAGGGAGGCACTGGGCCCAGGAGAGAAAAACTGCACAGTAGAACAACATAGCTCTACTACTGTGAAACTCCTGATGGTCTGTGAGAAGGAACTTTCCCTTTTCTGAAATCTTGACATCCTGGGGCTGCAGGAAGAGAGTTCTGACGATAAATTCCCAGAGCAAATCAGACCGGAGAGGACGCTGCCCCTTCCTGTCGGGAATTTGTACAAACGAAAAATCCGCAGGAGGCAGGGAGAGCTTGAGATCTACCAGCAGATCCCGACCTGTGTTTAGCAGAGGTTCTTACGTGGAGCTATCCCCTGGGTCACTGTGCCCTAACCCCACAGTAGCCGCTGCATGCTTCCTAAATCACCCAAATGCGGGAGCAAAGCTGGGCTGGAGAGTGGCACCAGAGTAGACAGGACTTCTCTCTGCTCTATACAACTCTTCTGTAAACCTAAAGTTATTTCAAAATAAAGAATTAAATTAAAAATCAAAAGTGTCCTTCCAGGCCTAAAGCCCCATTGGATGCACACTGCACCCCAGATACCCCACCTGGTCCTCTGCGACCTGCCCGGCCTCTCTTTTTGACCCCATCTCCTAGTTCTTTCCGTCTTAGTAACTCTCTTGGCCTTCTGTCTGTTCCTGGAATCTCAGAGCCCTCGGCATGTAGGTTCTTTCCCCCAGGCATTCTCACATCTTCACAAGGCTGGTCCCACTGCTTCATCTGGATTTCTGCTCTAGCACTGCCCACCCCCAGAGAAGCTTTCCTATGCAAAATAACACTCCATCTAATCCCTGTCACTCTGAATCCCTCAATGCTGCTTCACTTTTAAAATGACATCATCTTATAATTTTATATATCAGTGTTTGTTCATTGTCTGTCTTCTCCATTTGACTTAACCCCCATTAAAGCAGGAAATGTGTCTGTCTTCTTTGCTGCATCCAGAGCCTAGAGAAGTCCCTGAAGAACAGCTGTTTCATAAATATTTATTGACTAATAAATGAAAGAATGGAAACTTATGAGAAAATGAAGTGCCAGGAATGATCACGGTATCTTTGAAGAAGAGGAAGTTTGGGCTGGGGTGGTCGGCTTGCCCTGTAATATCCAGACATTATACCACTACAGTAATTTATAATATCATAGGAACTTCCCTGGTGGTCCAGTGGCTAAGACTCCAAGCTCCCCATGCAGGGGGTCCAGGTTTGAACCCTGGTCCGGGAACTCTATCCCGCACGACACAACTAAGGGTCTGCATGCTGTCATTAAAGATCCCACATGCATCACCGAAGACGGAAGATCCTTTGTGCTGCAACTAAGGCCCAGTGAGGCCAAACGCATAAATAAATAAATATGTTCAAAATGTAACATACAATGTCATAAACCCGCATTCATCTTTTCTCAGGCAGATCCTCTCGGAGGATAGGTTCTATCAAAACAAGGCAATAGGGATTCCCCTGGTGGTCCAGTGATTAAGAATCTGCCTTCCAATGCAGGGGACTCAGGTTCAATCCTTGGTCAGGGAACTAAGATTCCACATGCCTCAGAGCAACGAAGCCTACGTGCCTCAACTACCGACCCCCAGGCCACAACTAGAGCGCATGCACCACAGCAAAAGATCCGCGTGCGACAAGGAAGATGCTGCGTGCTGCAGCCAAGACCCAAGGCAGCCACGTTTTTAAAAAGGCAATAGACCAACCAAAAGAAATACAATGGAAAACAAGGGCATGGCTCAAGAAAGAGGATGGAGAAAACCAAGCATGGGATACGAGGAGCCCCAAGGGGAGGAAGGTCAATAGGATCCTCAGAATGATGGTTCATGTAGCTGATCAGCCTACCCAAACTGAAAGATGCCTACAGCAGGGACTCATTCAAGGAGAACACACAGACAGACTGTCTGATGTGGGTAAATGCTTTTAAGAGGAGATTTAGATAACTGCCATGGACTACGAGATTGGATTACTAAAAGTACTTAGAAAAATAAGCAAATGAATAAGAAGTACTCAAAACAATGAATTAGTTGCATATATATATATATGTGTATGTATGTATATATAAGTGAAAGTGACAATGTTAGTCACTCAGTAGTGTCTGACTCTTTGCAACCCCATGAACTGTAGCCCAACAGGCTCCTCTGTCCATGGAATTCTCCAGGCAAGAATACTGGAGAGGTTAGCTATTCCCTTCTCCAGGGGATTTCCTGACCCAGGAATCAAACCCAGGTCTCCTGCATTGCAGGCAGATTCTTCACTGTCTGAGCCACCAGGGAAGCCCCTTCATACATATACATATCACGTTTTCTTTATCCACTCATCCACTGATAGATACTTGGGTTATTTGTGTATTTTGGCTATTGTGAGCAGTGCTGGGATAAACATGAGAGTGACGATATCTCTTCAATATTCTATTTTCATTTCTTTTGGATACGCACCAGAATTGGGATTGCTGGATCGTATAGTAGTTCTCTTTTTAATATTTTGAAAAATTAGTTTTATACTGCTTTCCATAGTGGATGATTTACTTGCACTAACAGTGCACAGCGATTCCCTTTTCTTCACATCCTCATCAACATTCATCTCTTGTTTCCTTAATGGTAGCCATTCTACGAGGTGAGAGATGATATCCCACTGTGGCTTTGATTTGCATTTCCCTGATGATTAGTGATGTTGAGCATCTTTCTCATGGACCTATTGGCCATTTGCATGTCTTCTTTGGAAAAAAAAGTCTGCTCAGTTTCTCTACCCATTTTCAAATCTGATTTTTTTTTCTATTGAGTTGTATGAGTCCTTGTATATTTTGCATATTAGCCCCTTAATGGATATGTGGTTTGCAAGTATTCTCTCTCATCCATAGACCGCCATTCCGTTTTGTTGATGGTTTCCTCTGCTGTACAGAAGCTTTTTCATCTGATGTAGTCCCACTTGCTTATTTTTGTTTTGGTTGCCTTTGCTTTGGTGTCCCATACATAAATATCATTGCCAAAATCCAGGTCAAGGAGGCTACCAAAAATCACCAAGAGTCTCTTTCATGCTAGAGCAATGGAAAACTTTTCTGCTCCCATCTTATTTAGTCTCACAGCAGCTCCACACTCAGAGGACCCCTTCTGCTTCTTAAAAAACTATTCTTTCAGCTTCTGTGATGTTCTCCTGGGGTGTTACTTTGTTGGTGACAGTAAGTGGTAAGCTGAAAATAGCCTCCCAAATATATCTGTGTCCTAATCCCCAGACTCTGAGTATGTCACTTTATGTGGCAAAAGTGACTTCGTGGGTGTGATTAAGTTAGGGATCTTGAGATAGAGGAGATTTTCCTGGATTAGCTAAGTGAGCCCTAAATGTAATCACAAGTATCCTTATGGGAGGGAAGGAAAAGGGGATATGACTACTGAAGAATATGGTGAAGTCACAGCTCAGCAAGACACTACACCGCTAACCTCAAAGATGGAAAAAAGGACCACGAGCCAAGGAGTGCAGCTCTAGGAGCTAAAAAAAACAAGGAAACAGTTTTCCCCTAGAGCCTCACCACCCAAGGAGTGCGATCCAGCAGACAGTATGGTTTAAGCCCAGTGACACTGATTTGAGACTTTCCACCTCCAGAACCGAAAGAGCCTAACTGTGTATTATTGTCAACACCATGTCTGCAGTAGGGTGCAATAGGAATCCAGTATACTTGCAGTCACCCTGTGGCTTTCTCTTCCCCGGTAAGTCCTTTAAACTCTAAGTGCTACAGGGCTCAGCCCTGAGCGGATGTAACCTTTCCCATTACACTTTCCTCCCTGATGGTCTAGTTGATTCCCCTCCCCCAACACACAAACTGTTGAATGAACTGATGAATCAGCTCCCTTAAGTGCTAGCTGACAGCAGGTTTGCATATCTTGACCCTGGGGAATAGGAAGTCCGGTTTTTCCAGAAATATTGGGCACTAACGTGTAAAGCGATCTTGAGTAAGTCAGTTTGCCTCTCACTGTCCACTTGTTCCCCACGAGACATCGCTCACCTTTCCATCCTGTGAAGAAAGGCAGTCAGTCTGAAGAGCCTCAGCCTCACAGATATAAGACGTCTGTCTGCAGGCGCTTCCTGTGCAGCGCCTGCGTTTACTCTAGAGGCTAGAATTCGATTTAAGAATGCGCCCAGGAGGGCCTCGTGTTCTTCTGCCATCTGGGATCTTCACTGCCTGAGTTGGAGCCATGGGGATGAAAAGCAGCACCGTTTCTGGAGCCCAGAGCTGCTGTCCTTGAAAATTTCTGCCACTCAATTCCCTTGTCAAAGGGCTCAGTGTTGAGACATTCCTGGTAAATCTGGAATGACATGGTCAGCATGCTGCCCAGCTCACCTAACATGTCACAGGGAAAAACGAAACAGGAGGAAAGTCTTCGACAAAGGGCACTGGTGTGCGAATGAGTGAGCACTTTGAGAGAACAGCGGGCTGCACGTGTGGGCATGTTGAGGGCACGTCATCATGAAAAGGGGAACCCCCAGCTCAGCATGGCAAGGCACACTGGACCCCTCAGATGGATGGGTTGCATTATCTGCTGAATTTGGATTTGCAAGCGCAGAAACTTTTCACTTTAGGTGGGATATGCCTAAAGGATGCATTGTTAGAAAACTCCATTTGAGAAAATGTTAATTAAAAAGGAGACACAGACATTTTGGACACAGTGGGATAAGGAGAGGGTGGGATGATATGAGAGAATAGCACTGAAACATATACACCATCATAAGAAAACAGATAGCAAATGGGAGTTCGATGTATGATGCAGGGAACCCAGTCAGTGCCCTATAACAACTTAAAGGGGTGGGGTGGAGATGGAGGTGGGAGGGGGGTTCAAGAGGGAGGGGACATATGTATACCTAATGCCAATTCATGTTGACGTAGGCAAAAACCATCACAATATTGTAAAGTAATTATCTTCTAATAAAAAAAAGATACTTTCCTTTTTTTCTTCTTCTCATTCTGCAAATATCTGTTCCTGTATTTAGACCCATTGCTCTGACTGTATGAAAGGGAGATCTCAAGTATGTAAAAGATCGGCCCTGCTGAACATCACCTGATAAACATCAGCAGGACCTTAGGGGTGCAAGCCAAGGAGGTGGGTTTTTTGATGTCTGGCCTGCCAGGTGTGGCTTCTGCTGCTCTGTGTATCCATATGTTTGGATGCAATTAAGCTGCTTGGTTTGTGGATAAGCCTAAAACTGAGGAGTCTTGAAGGTCTTCACTCTAGGACTTTCGGATCATTGATTTCAAGCTGCTATGAGCTGAATGCAATGTGTGAGCCCCTTGTGTTCCTGGAGACCTGATTCCCAATTTTGAATGTTTTAGTGCCTACCTTCCCACACCAAAGCCTCTCCCCAGAAGTAGTGACCTTTGTTTCTCGAGCTTTGGGAGGCATTGAGCCACTTTCAAACGGTGCTGGGGGTGGGGGGAGGGGGAGGCAGAAGAAGTTAAAATAACTTAATGGTTTTGTGCTGAGAACAGGCCCTGAAAGATTCCTGAGAAAAAGACAAACAATTTGAAGTCCTGCTCAAAATTAGCTTTCATACGTCATCTTGCGCTTGTGCTAAGTCGCTCAGTTGTGTCCAACTCTTTGCAACCCCCTGGACTATAGCCCACCAGGCTCCTGTGTCCATGGGATTTCCCAGGCAAGAATACTAGAGTGGGTTGCCATTGCCTTCTCCGAGGAATCTTCCCAACCCCAAGGATTGAACCTGAGTCTCCCGTATTGGCAGGTGGGTTCTTTACCACTGAGCCACCTAGGAATGATAAATTCATTAGGGTAAAGACATTCCCTCCAGAGCATACAGTCTAGTAGGTTTTTTGTGAATTACTTTGTACAGATATTCACTCACTCATTTATTCAGTGTATATTTACTAGCTTTCAAGGCAGAGGTCCATAAGTAAAGGGGGCTCACAGTACTCAGGGCAAGGGAGTCTTGGCTTGGGCTTCCTGGAAGGCCTGGACACGGTGGGGACTCTGAATGGCACACTCAATGGCATGAACACAGTAGGCACTGGAGAGGAAGAAGGCGGAGAAGACAGGAGGAGAGTGGGAAAGCAGCCAGCTGACGGCCATCTACCGTTTGCAGATGAACGACATTCTTAAGTTTGTTTCCATTTGCTGAGCTGCTCTGTAGTATCAATAGGCTCTGATGCAGGTAAGCTGTCTGGTTTATGGATACACCAAAAACTTAGGAATCTTGGTTAGTTTTCAGATCTACAAGCAGGCCCTCTGGATCATTTGTTTCAAGCTCCTGTGACCTGAACACAGTCCATGACCCTCTCTACAATGAGAGCTCCATGAAGGGACCAGCTCAACAAATGCATACGGTGCTCTGTGTCCACTTCCCTGTGACTCTTCTCTAAGACGAGATCCATGCTCTTTCCCACACCTCCAGCAGCTCCCACTCTGGCCCTGCATCCTTGCCACCCTCTGTCTCATCCGTGGCCACTCGTGGCCATCCACCACGGCCTGGCTGCTCCTTATCACGTGTTCACTCACCACAAGATATTTTATTTCCCCTACCGTGGACATTCTTCCCTAAGATTTTGATAACTTTCCCACTCAGGTCTCAGTCCCAATGTCTCTTCCTGGATTCACACTTCTGGAAATGGCTCTTCCCCTGAGAGCAACTGCAAAGACTGGTAAAGATAGAACTGCATCTCTGTGGAAGCAGCAAAAAGCTACCAAGGCTTAGAACTGCAGGTCTAAGAGGGAAAAGTGGCTATAGATGAGTCTGGCATCTGGGACCACTGTTTCTCAGAGGCATACAAGAATTCAGAACGTGGAAGCTGAGCGCCTGACAAGCTGAGCAGAGTTCACATACCGAGAAACTAAAGATCACTTAAGAGTATATTCTTTTTTTAAAATAATATTCCTTCTATTTTATTTTTTAATATAAGTTTATTTATTTTAATTGGAGGTTAATTACTTTACAATACTGTTATTCTTTTAGATACATGCCGTTGTTCATTGCAACACTATTTGAGTAGCCAAGACATGGAAACAACCTCAATTTCCATCAACAGATGAATGGATAAAGAAGATGTGGTCCATACATATAAATGAAATATTAGTCGACCACAAAAAGAATGAAATAACACCATTTGCAGCTACACAGATAGGACCTAGAGAGTATCATACTAAGTGAAGTTAGACAGAGAAAGACAAATCTCAAATGATATCACTTACACGCGGAATCTTTAAAAACAATGATATGAAAGAACCTATTTACAAACCAGAGGTAGACTCAGACAGAAAACCAACCTACGGTTACCAAAGGGGAAAGGGAAGAGGGATAAATCAGGAGTTTGGGCTCAGCATATACAGACTACTGTATATAAAACAGATAAACAACAAGGACCTACTCTATTGCCCAAGGAACTATACTCAATATTTTGCAATAATCTACAAGGAAAAAGAATCTGAAAAAGGATAGATATAGATACAGATACGGATAACTGAATCACTTTGCTGTACACCGGAAACTAACACGACATTGTAAATCAATGATACTTTAATTAAAAAATAAAATTAAAAGAAATTATAGGCTTCCTTCATTCAATTAAAAAATAATAAAAAATTTAATAAAATTTAACCCACAGCGATGAGCAGGATGTATCAACAAATCAGTCTTTTTATGTTTCTTCCTTAAAACATACACTGCTACTTTATGAATAGTTTTTAAGAAAGAAAGAAAGAAAGGGGAAAACACTATGGGCTTCAGAGACTGCTGAGGAGGAGGGGTCTAGGAAATATCCTGAGCTATTAGTTACTTTGGGAATAAGTGTGAACCAAGAGACCAGGCTTCACAAGATCTGAAGGTCAGCTTCAAATAATTTAAATCCGTGATTCAATTAAGGCAATCTGGAATTATGAGTGTTTGTAATTTAGATGCCTGCCAGAAGCAGTACATCCTCTCTGGAAGGCTATAACAGCATTAAAAGTCCCAAATTAGCTCTCTATATTTTCATGTATAATATCTGGCACTTATTAAAACATAATTAGATGGTATGGTGATGGATGGAAACTAAATTTTTGGTGGTAAGTACACTGTTGTATAGAAGCAGAAATATAATGTGCGTGTGAAACATGTAATTTAATAAATCAAAGCTATCTTATATATATATACACACACACATATATATGTAATTAACCATGTAGGAGGATATAGCACGACCCACAATAAAGGGAAAAGCAGAAACTGACCTGCAACAGGTCCGTTTAATGAAGCAGATACAAATGTTAAAGTAACCATGATAAATATATTTAAGAGTGTAAAAGACAGGATTAAGAATTCTGATGATTAAGTGGAAATCATGATTCAAAACTATAAAAGATGAACCAAATATAAATTCTAAAATGGAAAACTACTATGACTGAGATTAACACCATATTGGATGGGTTTAACATCAGATTCAACATAAAAAAAAAGAGAGAATTTATAAAGTAAAACCAGGCCAAAAAATGTATACTTAGAATGAAAACCAGACAAAAAGAGAATACAAGAAATAAAAAACAAAAAGGACATGGTGAAAAGTTCTAACATAGTCAAGCTTTTGTCCCAGATAGGAAAGACAGAAGGAACGTTGCAAAAGTAATGCTTGAAGAGATATTACCTAGCTGATGAGAATCCATAGCTCTGTGTGTGTGTGTGTGTGTGAGAGAGAGAGAGAGAGAGAGAATTTCTATGGCATGGGGCTTCCCTGATGGTCCAGTAGTTAAGAATTCACCTTCCAATGCAGGGGACATGGATCTGATCCCTGGTAAGTGAATTAAGATCCCACATGATTTGGGGCAATTAAGCCCCAAACTTGGAAGAAAAGTTATGACCACACTAGACAGCATATTAAAAAGCAGAGACATTACTTTGCCAACAAAAGTCCGTCTAGTCAAGGCTATGGTTTTAAAGTCATGTATGGATGTGAGAGCTGGACTAGAAAGAAAGCTGAGTGCTGAAGAATTGATGCTTCTGAACTGTGGTGTTGGAGAAGACTCTTGAGAGTCCCTTGGACTGCAAGGAGATCCAACAGTCCATCCTTTAGGAGATCAGTCCTGAATATTCATTGGAAGGACTGATGCTGAAGCTGAAACTCCAATACTTTGGCCACCTGATGCAAAGAACTGACTCATTTGAAAAGACCTTGATGCTAGGAAAGACTGAAGGTGGGAGAAGGGGACAACAGAGGATGAGATGGTTGGATGGCATCATCGACTCAATGGACATAGGTTTGAGTAAACCCCAGGAGTTGGTGATGGACAGGGAGGCCTGGCGTGCTGCAGTCCATGGGGTCACAAAGAGTTGGACACGACTGAGCAACTGAACTGAACTGCAATTACTAAGCCCATGCTCCACAGAGAAGCCCCCATATGCCGCAACTAGAGAAAGCCAGCTCAGTCAAAAAAACAAAAACAAAACAAAATTCTATGGCTGTGCAATAGCCTACAGGAGCAAGGCTATATTGACCCCAGGATTTTAGCCCCCATCCAAAGTCCACCCCCACCCCCCAGTCATCAGAGTCACCCACGTCTCCCTCCTATCCTTCTCTCAGTCTGGGGTGTTTGCTGTGGGAGTCAATAGTGCTCTTCACCAGAATTTCTGGCTCTCCTTCCAAGCACGGTAGGGTTGTACTTCCCTGTCCCTTGGAAGTCAGATGTGAGCAGGTGCCTTGCCTTGGAAATGACATGTGAACGTCTCTTTTCTTAAGGATAAATTCAACATACGTTCTTGTTTCCTTTTCTCAGTGCCAATGTAGAGCCTCCACCAGCCCTGTTTCCAGGTGATCACAGAGGCAGAGCTTGGTGTCGATCTGTGAGGAACACTTCACACACATAGGAAACCTGTACGGTTTGAAGCCACTGAAACCCTGGGATTGTTGCCACGACATAACGCAGCCTACCCAGGCACTGTAGAACACTGCCTTTTCCATCTCGTCCTCACCATTTCCTTCCTCTTTCAACCCAAGCCATCAGGAGATCTTTTCTTTCTTTAATTTAGGCAATAGAATCTTTCTTTCCCTTCAGGACCTTTTCTATATACATATTCCTTTTTTAAAAAAATTATATGTTTGGCTGCACTGGGTCTTAGTTGAGGCATGCAAGCTGAGTCACCCTGTGGTATGTGGGATCTTAGTTCCCTGACCAGGAATTGAACCTGCATCCCCTGCACTGAAAGGTGAATTCTAAACCACTGGACAAACCAGGGAAGTCCCTCTATTCTTATTTCCTATTCCTCTTTACTGAAGGTGGAAATCTCTTTCATTTCTAAGAATGCACCTTTTATCTACTTCCTTTGTTACAGATAGCTGTAGCTTGACACAGCAATGGAAATGTCTCAGGCAAATGACTAAAAATCCTTCTTAGGGAAAAATCTAACTTCGTCATCTCTCTGGCTGTCTGAAGCCCGGCCGTCTCTGAACTTCAAGCTTTCTGCAGCAGTTCTGGTTGCCACTGCTGGCAGATGGAGAGGCGCTGCTCCAGGTTTTGTGTGAGTGGGGAATTCAGCCGGAGAATCCTACTGGCAGAGGCTGCATGCAGTCAGTTAAGGATTCTGGGCCATCACC
Source organism: Ovis canadensis (assembly GCF_042477335.2). Taxonomy (NCBI): domain Eukaryota; kingdom Metazoa; phylum Chordata; class Mammalia; order Artiodactyla; family Bovidae; genus Ovis; species Ovis canadensis. The sequence goes on along the minus strand of NC_091269.1, from coordinate 27,330,025 downwards.
TAGCAGGCTGCTGGCATGTGATAAATGTAAACAAACAAACCACAGGCTTTGGACGATAGCTTGAGAACTGTATGAAAACAAAGAAGAAATCTAAAAAAGAGGGGATAGATGTATACATATAGCTGATCCACTTTTCTGTACTGCACAAACTAGCACAACATCATAAAGCAACTATCAGTTCAGTTCAGTCGCTCAGTCACGTCCAATTCTTTGTGACCCCATGGACTGCAGCATGCCAGGCTTCCCTGTCCATCACAATTCCCAGAGCTTACTAAAACTCATGTCCATCCAGTCAGTGATGCCATCCAACCATCTCATCCTCTGTCATCCCCTTCCCTCCTCCCACCTTCAATCTTTCCCAGCATCAGGGTCTTTTCCAATGAGTCAGTTCTTCGCAACTATACTCCAGTGAAAAATTTTTTTAATGTCAAAAACAAGGTAATTTTTTTTCAAAAAGGATTATACTATAAGAATTGTTTTATAATCTAATATTTTAAACATGAAAATATACTATGGCTACTTCAATGTAATTAAATATTCTTCTACTGTTAAAAAAAAAAAAGAGAGAAGAAGAAGAAGAAAACTGAGAAGAAAGAATCCTTCTTATGATGGCCTGGTTGTGTGGTGAGCATCCTGTTCCGTGGACAAGGACAGAGGCTGAAGCAAAAGGCTTCATCCATTTTTGTTTTTTTTTTTTTTAATGCCCAAAATTAGCAGCCTGGATGTGTATCTAGATATGAAAGGGCATTCCTCTCGGATCAGCAAGAGTGAAGGAAATCCTCTCTGATTTTCCAGAGAAGATGATTCTGTGTTTGTCAAGTATTGTGTTTTTAAAAGCTCCAGTGGGTCTCTGAATTCTAGTGCTTACAGTTGCTAAACACACAGACCCATTTTCTACAAACAAGAGGATAATGAAAGGCTTCTGTCCTTTCCAGGCACGAGGATGAGTCACAGAGAGCGTCTGAGGAAGTCCAGTCTCCAAGGGGGACAGGTGGAGTTCCTCCCCCGAAGGGAACTGGTCCCTGCTGGGCTCAGTTGGCTGTTTTCTGCCTACAGTTCTATATCCCATCTCCCAGCACTCAGCCTCTGAATGCCCCACAGCAGGAACCCTGCTCTTTCCACATAAAAGTTCAAAATCCCCTTTCTTTCTCTCTTCCCCACATGCACCTAGCAGCAATTTATCTCCACAGCATGCCACAGCTGAGGCGCAGGAGGGGTTCTGACTCTGAGGAGGAGCAGCTGTTTTAGGCTGGGCCCTGCCCTGGAGAACACTCCGGCACCCTTACCTCCCCGGGGCCACATCGTGTCTCTCTCTGTAACACTCAACAGTTGGTGAGGATGGTGGCTCAGTTCTCCAGGCAGAACTGAAACAGCTGCCATTCGATGAACTATTTTAAAATATACTGGTGTTCCTTAGAGGCAGGGAGGTGAGACCGGTAGATTTCTTTGGAATCCGGGAAGAAAATGAAATGTGGTCTGTCTGCCCAGCACCAGCCGTGTTCGTGGGCAGAGCAGGTGGCTGCCTATATGTTGGTCTGTGAAGGGTGCCAGGAAGATTCCCAGCCAAAAACCCAACCCTCCCCCCAAGCACCCAACTGGTCCTGAGATGCTGAAATCTACCATCCTTCATTCTGTCCTTTCCTTTACAGGGTTCCCTCCTTCTGTGTCCTCTTTACAAATGCAAGGAATTTTAGGGGGTGAAGATCCTTTCTCATTAACTCTGTTATGGACTGAATTGTGTCCCTCCAAATGCATATGCTGAAGCTCTAACTCCCAGAACCTCAGGATATGACGGTGTTTCAAGAACGGGCTTTCAGGGAGGTAATGAACGTTAAATGAGGCCATGTGGGCGGGCGCTATCCAATCTGACTGGTGTCCCTGTAAGAAGAGGACATTTGGAGATACAGAAAGATGCCAGGGATGTGCATGAACAAAGACAGCATGAAAAGGCTGCCAGAGGGTGGCCATCCCCAAGCCTAGGAGAGAGGCCTCAGGAGCCTACCCTATCTGCACCTTGATCTTGGACTTCCCGCCCCCAGAGCTATGCAAAAATAAATCTCTGCTGTTTAAGTCACTCCATCTGTGGTATTTTATTACGGCAGCCCTAGCAAATGAATACAGTCCTTAATGTAAATTAGTTTATCCACAGAAACAGACTCACAGACATAGAGAATAGACTTCTGGTTGCCAAGGGGGAGAGGTGGTCGGGGAGGGGGATGGATTGAGAGTTTGGGATTAGCAGATGCAAACTGCTACATGAAGGATGGATAACAGCATGATTCGACTGTACAGCACGTGGAACTACATTAAATATCCTTTTCCATTGTGGAAAAGAATATCAAAAAGAATACATATATATAACTGAGTCACTTTGCTGTACAGCAGAAATTAATACAACATTGTCAATCAACTATACTTCAGTAAAATACATTTTTTTTAAATCCCTAAATTAGTTTATCCAACTCTCTTCTCTTTGCCAACTCATTGAGGTTTGGAGTGGAAAAGGGAAATAGGGTCTTCCTCAGAAGAGAAGGTCTGGAGAAGATTCCCAAAGGAATAAGGGAGTTGAGCAGGTGGGAGGCTGATGTCTTGGACTGGAGGGAGGGAAAGATAAAGCGTCACCCCAGAGCTTAGATGCAAACATAATACCATTGAGTCCTGCTAAAGACAAACATCTTTGTCTTCCCAAGTTTGCTGCATCTGACCCTGTACATCTCACTGGCTCCCCCACAGTGTACGGCTCACCCTCCCTCTCTACCCACCCCCCAGGTGTGTGATCTGCACTTTCCTAGGAACAAAGAGACAGACCACCCTCCACCCCATCAGGTTTGCATTGCAGCCTGCTGAGGTGCAGCTGCGCCACCCTGAGAGACGAGGCTATGTCTTATACCTTCTGTAACCAAGCAGCACCCTATAGGTCCTTCTAAGGGCAGACCCCTTCTCCTGCCTCTTGTTTGTAGAAAAGCTTTTGTGTCCCAGACCTCCCCTTAGCCACAAAAGGCTGGCTCAGGATTTGAGGACTGGAAGAATATGAGCATGTAGTAATAGTATCAAAAGGTGGCATTGGGCCAGGAGAACTGGTAACAAGTTAAGTAATCGATCAGCCATATAGCAGAATCACAGAATCTTTAGTTCTTCCCTGAAGGACATAGATAACAATGTCTGATACACATTCCCGATTTGATTTACAGATATTAAAATCCTCATCCGATGGAAGAAATTAACTACATGATGACCATGAGCTCATAGCCCCCAGGCTCCTGGAGCCTTAGGATTGATGATATTAACCTCGGTGACAGCACCCTGTGACCTCGCCAACCAAGCAGAGAACTGTGCACAAGCACTCCCTGTGCAGTCTCCCTCATCTTCCCTTTAAAAACTCTCGCCTGGAGTCCATCAGGGAGTTCCGGCCTTTTGAGCACTAGCTACTCTGTACTCCTTGCTTGGTGCCCTGGAGTAAATGCTGCTCTTTCCTACACTACAACCAGTGTCAGTAAATTGGCTTTACTGCACAGGTGAGAGGGCTTCCCGGGTAGTGCTAGTGGTAAAGAATCTGCCCACCAATGCAGGCAGATGCAAGAGACGCGGATTCAATTCCTGGGTCGGGAAGATCTCCTGGAGAAGGGCATGGCAACTCATGCCAGTATTCTTGTCTGGAGAAGCCCACAGACAGAGGAGCCAGGTGGGCTACAGTCCGTGGGGTAGCAAAGAGTCAAACACGACCGAGGCAACTTAGCACACACAACGGGTAGGAGGACCCAAGTTGGTTTAGCAACATTCATTTTAGTCCTTGTATGATCATGTATGGATGTGAGCGTTGGACTGCGATGAAAGCTGAGCGCTGAAGAATTGATGCTTTTGAACTGTGGTGTTGGAGAAGACTCTTGAGACTCCCTTGGACTGCAAGGAGATCCAACCAGTCCATTCTGAAGGAGATCAGCCCTGGGATTTCTTTGGAAGGAATGATGCTAAAGCTGAAGCTCCAGCACTTTGGCCACCTCATGTAAAGAGTTGACTCATTGGAAAAGACTCTGATGCTGGGAGGGATTGGGGGCGGGAGGAGAAGGGGACGACAGAGGATGAGATGGCTGGATGGCATCACTGACTCGATGGACGTGAGTCTGAGTGAACTCCGGGAGATGGTGATGGACAGGGAGGCCTGGCGTGCTACGATTCATGGGGTCACAAAGAGTCAGACATGACTGAGCGACTGAACTGAACTGAATACCTAATATCTATCCCTGGGTCAGGAAGGTCTCCTGGAGAAGGGAATGGCAACCCACTCCAGTATTCTTGCCTGAGAAATATTCCCTGGATGAGAGGAATATCTGCTGATTGAGTCAATATGACCCTGCTTTATTTCTTGCCAAAGTGAGATCTGGATTAATTCAGAGCACATTCAAGGACTTACTCCAAATATCCTTCAAATTACAGCTTGAAGATCATCAGTGACCTGGCCACCCATCTGGCCAGTTTCCTCCTGTGTTGGTCAAGAATTAGGGTGGCTACTCAGCCAGCCCGCCCGCAACAGAAATTCAGTCACAACTGTGTTCAGAGCCACCCAATGTAGGCCCTTCACTGTGACAATAATCTGAAGAGGTTCTTCAACACGGGGCTTCCAGTCACAGCAACAAAGCTAGTTACTAAGGGCAAGGTCCTTTAGCATACCTTTTAATAAACTAATCGTTTAAGTGTACAGTCACAGACACACACACACAACACTCAACGCTAAAGAACAGGCGGTCGCCGTGTGCTGTGGTTTTGGATACAGTTCTGATTCAGCCCCTGGATGAGGCTTTGTCCTCCTCCTTCAGGGAGGCCAGGGCTGGCTCAGAAGGGCCCAGTGCTTGTTTCCTACTCTATTCTATCTTGAAATTATTTTTAATTTTTGAGCAAGGAACCCCACCCTTTCACCTTGCCCTGGGCCTCACAAGTTACATCCCTGGTCCTGAGAGAGGCCCCGGTGTTTTTCTGTGTTGGCGTGTTCAGTTGTGTCCGACTCTATGCAAACCGCATGGACTGTGGTCTGTCAGGCTCCTCCGTCCATGGGATTCTGCCGGCAAGAATACTGGGGGGAGGGGGTCGGGGGGTCGGGGTTGGGGGGTTGCCATTTCCCCCTCCAGGGGATCTTCCTGATTCAGGGATAGCACACGACTCTTCCGTGTCTCCTGCGTTGGTAGGCGGATTCTTTACCGCTGAACTACCTGGGAAGCCTTATCTGTGTATGAGCTGATACATAAATTGTAGAGAATTCTCAGACTTGGGGTCTGTAACTCGGAAGCGCACAGGGGGTTTCCGCGGTGAGGAAGGAGCACTGACCTGAACGCGGGCACCTCCTCCTCTAGGAGGGCCCGAAGCTGCAGTGACTGCGTCCAGCGGGGTAGCTAAGCAGGAATCATGCTCAAGGCCACAGTCAACAGAGGAGGGTCTAGAAAGAGGCGGCCAGCAGCCGCAGAGCGTCTCACTGCCACTGGAGGGCCAGGGTGAGAAGCCACGAAGTTTGGTGCAGAACAGCTGCAGGACTCCTGGGAGCAGTGTGCAGACCCCACGGAACAGGAGCTGCCCGAAACTGGTGGAAGAGCTCAGGGACCTGATCAACCCGGCTGGGCTTAGGAGCCGACTCCCTTTCCCGCTGAGAAACCGGAAGAAAACTGGTAGCAGGGAACTCAGAAAGCGAGAGGACGGATCTCTGTAGAGCCCCTTAGGGGCTGCCGGACAAGGATCTAACCTCCTGGGTTAACTAGCGCCCTCTGGCGGCCGGTGCGGAAGAACCCAAACCTGTTACGGTGGAGCTGGCGGCCAGGAAGAGCCCAGTGACAGAGCCCAGTCAACAGGTGCATGTCTTTATGCTAAATCTCGAATTTCTATCAACAGCACATCCGTAGCTCTGGCTGTATCTGCTCTTATTTGCTGCAAATTTTGACCAAAATCGCGGAGTTTAAGAAGGTTCATGGTCATTCTAAAGGAGATCAGTCCTGGGGAAGGAATGATGCTAAAGCTGAAGCTCCAGTATTTTGGCCACCTCATGTGAAGAGTTGACTCTTTGGAAAAGACTCTGATGCTGGGAGGGATTGGGGCCAGGAGGAGAAGGGGACGACCGAGGATGAGATGGCTGGATGGCATCACTGACTCGATGGACGTGAGTCTGAGTGAACTCCGGGAGTTGGTGATGGACAGGGAGGCCTGGAGTGCTGTGATACATGGGGTCGCCAAGAGTCGGACACGGCTGAGCGACTGAACTGAGCTGAACTGATGGTCATCTTCAGTGTTTGTACTGCAAACTTCTCTCCCCAGCGGGGTAAAATCAATCTTTCTCCTCCTCTCCCTTCCCCTCTTTTTCTCCGTCTCCCTTTCCCTCCCTGCCCCGGATCTTGTTGGCAATGAATTGTAGCCTGAAGGCTACAGGAAAAATCTCTTGACTTACAAGACCTGTGTCCACCCACAGAGTGTCCTGTGCTTGTCACAACCACCCGCGCGGCTGCAGCAGCTGGCTTGAAAACTGCCCACCTCCTGCTCGTTGGGGCTTGCTCTTCAACCATTGCACTTCCATGTGTGCTATGTATTCACTGCCAATGCAAAGACTTGCTTTGTATAAGAAATACAAATAGAGACACATGCATTATATTCTGGATTCATTCTCTAAGATTCCTGCCAGAATCTATTATAAATAAACCAAAATCTGATGGATAAAAATCTCCCTGAAAATTGTCTGAGATCTAAGGCATGTGGTCAACATATCCACATGTGAACTGCGAATCAGTCTGGTAATCTAACCACAGCTCGTGGGTTTTTTGTCCTAACTGGGTGCCAGGCACTGTGCCAACCGTGCAATCACATCATCCTCCAACAACCTAGGAGGAATTTTCCTTAACATCTCTGTGTTATGAAAGAAGCAGTTGAAGCTCTGAGCTTGAAGGACTCGCTAAACTCTCACGGCTAGTAAGTGGGGGGAGCCAGCACTTGATGCCCGAATCATACCTGTCTGAGCGTCTCGACAGAGATGGAGGGAATCTCTGATTCAGAGGGAATCAGTTCCAGGGAAGCTAACTCTATTGTCACCCTCCCAGGACAAGCACAGAGAGGGCAATGGCACCCCACTCCAGTACTCTTGCCTGGGAAATCCCATGGACGGAGGAGCCTGGTGGGCTGCAGTCCATGGGGTCGCGAAGAGTTGGACATGACGGAGCAACTTCGCTTTTACTTTTCACTTTCATGCACTGGAGAAGGAAATGGCAACCCACTCCATATTCTTGCCTGGAGAATCCCAGGAATGGAAGCCTGGTGGGCTGCCATCTATGGGGTCATACAGAGTCGGACACGACTGACGTGACTTAGCAGCAGCAGCAGCAGGGCAAGCACTTGGACCCAGCCATGGTAACTGGACACGGAGCTGCTTAGCTCACAGGCTTTCTCTGCTGCCGAGGTGGATTCTGACAGCTTATTACATTACCTTTATCTCTGTACTGTTTCAATGCTTCCTGGCATTGGCTGTGTGTTCAGGCAGATTTCCCTGACTGCTTTGGAAATGTGCTGCTTGAGATCATTGAATCAAAGGCAATGGTCTGCAGCTTCTAGAAGGGAATGCCCAGTTGTCGTTAACCCCTGGTTGTGTCTCTGTATGGACCTACCCACTGTTATCTGCTTCAATGACTCAAACTCTAGGGGTGGTATTTGGCTAGATTCACTTTCGGTTTGTGAATCTGATGAGCCAGGCTATTGCAGAATCAGATCTCATTGCCTTAAAACGTGTTCCACTAGGGTGGTAAACGGTTTAGTGTCAGATCAGTGAGTGTATGTGTGCATGAGTGTGTGTGTGTGTGTGTGTGTGTCCTGCCCACCCCATCTTCCCTATCACCCAGATTACAAACTGGGGTCATCTTCAGTTTGCCCGCACACACACACATACCACAAGCTTGCATCCTTTCCTCAGGTCCCCAAGTGTCCTTTTTGGAGTCTCCTCCTTTCCTCCGATCCCAAACTACTCTATGAGCCTCCTGCCCTATCTGCCTTCATCATATTACAGCTGAGTCAGCATCCAGAAATAAGGTCAGCCATGTGACAGGTCTTCCCAGAACCCCACAGGACTGGGTCCCTGGTCAATACTCAGTAGCTCTGCATCCTAAGTCCTGCAAAATCTGTCTCCAGATTTGCCCTCAACCCCATCACCTTATAATTCATCCCACCAACCCTATTTAAAACCAACATTTATTGAGCCTCTGCTAAAGCCAGGGGCCCTGCACCTGGTAGGGCATGCTGGTCATGGGACAGGAGCTTGTGAAGTCATGGTCCCAGAGCCCCGGTGTCCTCCCGTGACTCTGCCCAGGGCTGGCTCTGTTCCCCTTTCTGTCTTTTTTGCCCATTAAAATCATTCTCATTTTCCAAGCCAGGGGTCTACTCTCTGTGACATTGACCCTAATCCCTTTGAAATTCCCTCCTGAAGCCCGAGTACTTGGGTTTTAGTCCTAATTTGCTACTAACTAGGTGTGTAAATCAGGAATTTAAAAAAATCTCACGGAGTCAGTTTCCTCATCCTGAAAAACTGCAATAATTAGAAACACTTCCTCACAGAGATGTTGAGAGGATTACATTACAATGAGTACAAATGAATACGAGTGAGATTTTTGTCCTTAAAGTATTGAAAATGGGGGAAGAGATGATTTTTAGAATCTTGGTTCCCACATGTTGCTTTGATTGCTATTTACCCTCAGCTCATTCTGCCTTCCCTTTCTATCTGCTTCCTCTGGTTGATTTTTAGTTTCTTGAGGCCAGAGGCTGTCATTTATCTTTGTATTACAGTGTCACTGAATAGCAAACTTTAACCATAATGTTGACTTACTTGAGTTTGATTGCTACACGATTATAGATATGTTGGGAAATTTTAAGGTCATTTTACCCATTCCCCTGGTTCAAGTAGGACTTTCCTAATTCTAGGCAGAGGGAAGTCTGGCCCATTGGCAACCTATTCCACATTTTTTTATTGTAAACAAACTGAGAACCTTAGACATTATTTTGTGCAGGCATAACAAATGGATGCCCTTTTATGTGCTGACTCCAATCAATTAATAATGGCTTACTTGAGTGTCGGCAGTGCTACAGTTGATTAGTCATGTCTGCTCCTTGTGTGAGTTGGGCAGTTAGTGATGTGCACCAAATCTTGCCCCGATTTAGTCCATTGTTCTCACTTGCACACAAGAAAATGAATGTCCAGAGAAGTTGGCTGTGATCCTCAAGGCCACAGAGTTAGTCAGAATCAAGGTATAAACTGGAGGTGCTCAGCTCTTCAAATCCTGCAGACTTTGTGCATCACCAGGTGTGAAAGTGTTAGTTGCTCAGTCATGTCCAACCCTTTGCAACTTTCAGTGTGTTTTAGAGAGACCAGAGTTTGGAAAAAAAGAAAAAGATTCAGCTGTGAGTCGATGGCCCACTTACCCGTGGATTTACCTGTCACTCTGTGGCCTGGGGATTGTGTCGTTGAATCACAGCACATGAGCAGCACTGGCCTAGGGGAGGAGTTGCTCCTTCAAACCCTGGGCATGTCCTTCTCTCACACCACCTGTCTCAACCTGGAATTGCCAGATGGAGCCTGCCCAAACCACAGGAAGGCCAGGCTGAGTCCTGGCTACTTCAGAAGCAGAGGGGAACTCAAATAAATACGCGAGAATGTTAAACTCTTACAAAATAAGATTAGGTGCTTGGTATCCCCCTGAGGGAAAATATCCTCTTCTTCATAATGTTGAGTTGGTGATTTCAAATTCAAAATGGCATTATTGAAAGGAATTCTTGGTGAGTTATGTGGTGCGGGGTGGTTGCGGGAGAGCCAGGGATTATTCTGAAAGATTAAAAAAAAAAGTTGGAGAATTTAGGATTTCCAAAGAAGCTGAAATTTCTAAAAAAAATTCAAAATGCATACTTTATGTCAATAGGATTTAGACTATATACAGACTAAAAGGAGATACGGGAAGAAGGAAGCACCAATACACACACACACAAAAAAGAGCACTGAGAGGCCAAATGGGGCTCCCCAGGTGGCACTAGTGGTAAAGAACCTGCGGGTTTGATCCCTGGGTGGGGAAGATCCCCTGGAGGAGGGCATGGCAATCCAATCCAGGATTCTTGCCTGGAGAATCCCATGGACAGAGGAGCCTGGGGGGCTACAGTCCACAGGGTCGCAAAGAGTTGGACATGACTGAAGCAATTTAGCACACTTGCACGCAAGAGGCAGAACTCATTAATAATCCGCATCTGCTCTCAGGAATAATTAATATTGTAGCTGCAGACCATGCAGTCCTATTGCTGAGTCACATTGCATTACAGCTGTCACCTACACACGGCTTGATGCCAACCATCAGATGACATGCTTCAGTGTTTATTTTAGTATGTGAACAGTTATTTGTAGCATTGTGGTATATTACATCTGGAGAGGAAGTTAAAGATAATGGCCCACAGATGTTCCCAAAAGGTGAAACTCCTTAGCTGAGGCCGCACTGCCAGTCAAGGCAAAGTTCGCCCATAAACCTAGGCGTCTCCATTCAAAGTCTTTCTGCTGTCCAGTATACACATCCCAGAGCTACGCCTTTTCCATGGAGACAGGGATAGACCATCGAAAAGAAAATCTCCAAAGAAATTTTGTTCATCCCCAAAGACCAATATTTACATCACCTGAATTAACAATTCTGTGTGTTAACTTTTTCCTTGATACAGCCAAATAATTTTCATGGACCCACCACTGGGCCCCGGAGAGCTCTCCTAGCCTTCCTTGCAGATAAGTGGAAGACCTGGCACTTGTTGATTGCCTATTTTGTTCCAGGGACCACCCATATTATCTTACTAAACCTCACCATTTATTTTTAATAACCTGATTCTTTGAGAGATTCGGTCACTTACTCAAGGTCGTAAGACGTGGAATTTAAAGCGAGGTCTCCAAATCCTGTGGACTTTGTGCATCGCAAAGTGTGAAAGTGCTAGTTGCTCAGTCACATCTGACTCTTTGCAACCTCATAGACTACAGCCTGCCAGGCTCCTCTGTCCATGGGATTCTCCTGGCAAGAACACTGGAGTGGGTTGTGGTGCCCTTCTCCAGGGGATCTTCTTGACTCAGGGATAAAACCTGGGTCTCCTGCACTGCAGGCAGATTCTTTACCATTTGAGCCACCTCCTGGTGGCTACCTCCTAAAACCTGTGTGGTTAAAGGACATTTGCTGTGTTCTATCAGAAAAGGCAGGGAGGGTGGGAAGGAGGTGGGAGGCAGAGTCAGGCACTCTTGGTACTCAGGTTCTCATGTAAGATCTCAAGAGCATGACTTGCAAGCTTTGATTCTCACCTTGCTGCTTTCTGCAGCCTTGGAGTCACAAGGAGCATGGGAAATGTTTATGTGACCTCTCCCCTGATGAACTGGAACCAACCATAAGGTGATGGTTAATTTTATGAATCAACCTGGCTGAGTCGCAGTACCAAGATATTCGGTCATCTGTTGTGATGCCCCGTGAAGGAATCTTTTTTAGCTGAGATTTACATTTAAATCAGTAGACACTGAGTTAATCAGATTCCCACTTATAATGTGGGTGGGCCATTCAGTCAGTTGACAGCCTCAAGAAAGAGAACGAGGGGCCCCAAATAGGAAGGAATCCTGCTTCCAGACTGTCTTCGAGCTATAGCAAGTCTTCCCTGGGTCTCCAGCCTCCCCGCCCACCCTGAAGATTTCAGACTTGACAACCTCCATAAGCTTGTAAACCAATTCCTTAAAGTCGCCTTCTCTCTCTCTCTCCAACCCCACCCCACCCCCAATCTATATCTCATACTGGTTCTGTTTTTCTGCAGAACCCCCTTGCTCGTGCACACGGAGTGAGCCCCCTGGAGCACCTTAGGTCTCCAGCAAAGGCCTCCTCGGGGCCTGCCCAGACCTCTCTTCTCCAGGCCCCACCCTGATCTCCATTTGGCCTTTCTTGGTTCGGGTGGGAGGTGGGGGTGGAGGGCCACTTCTGCCCAAACCAGGGCTGTTTCTGCCTGTTCAGAGCAGCTGAGAGCACAAGATGGAGGGCTGACAGTCCAACTCCTCCCACAAGAAGCTCCAGCCCTTTGTCTGTGGGGCCAGGGGGATGGTCTGTAACCAAAGATTCCATTTTGCCTCCCCTGCAGATCTGAGCTTCTGCCCCTTGGACAGCAGAGGGGAGGGAACCCGAGGTCAGCGTGTATGACCAGCTCCTCAGTCCGCACCACTCACACATTTCTGGTTGCCAAACAAGAAACATCAGGGTCCATATGACTCCAGGGGGTGCTTCTTGGCACCAAAGGCAAAAGTTCCAGTGGGAATGTGGGACTTGGAGGTCTCACGTGGGACCTGGGCCAGGGTTCCATCGAAAGCAACTTAGACATCTTTGTTTCCTTCTCTGTGAAATCCTCTCATCTCTCCCTCTGTTGATTTGAAAGTCATCCATTACTTTTCTAATCTTTTCATCTACAGAGTAAAGCAGTATCGACTCAGCTGAACCACGTGAAACTGCCAGTATTGGGACATTTTTAATTTACCAAAACTGGTAATTTCATGTGGTCCAACAGGTTCCCCCAGCATAAACCAGGATCTGTAACACATTTCTTATCTCCCTCATGCACACAGACTTTTAAGCCCCACTTCCTTCATCTCGACACTGTACGTTGAATATTATCTGCAAATTTAGGCCCATGTTTCTAATAAAAGGCTGTTTTTCAAGCAAGAGTACACTTCACTTGCTGTTTCTCACCGTTACCTCTTGCATGACCCTTGCTGTTGCTGCGTTCTTCCATCTTCTAACAGGAACACAACCTCTAGTAGTTTTTTCAGTGGAAAATATGGGTGATAACTTCTCAAAGGCTTCATGTGACTTAAAACATCTTTATTTTGCTCTGACTTTTAAATGATTATTTGGCTAGATATACAAGTACACTTGGTGGCTCAGACGGTAAAGCGTCTGTCTACAATGCGAGAGACCCGGGTTTGATCCCTGGGTCGGGAAGATCCCCTGGAGAAGGAAATGGCAATCCACTCCAGTACTATTGCCTGGAAAATCCCATGGACAGAAGAGCCTGGTAGGCTACAGTCCATGGGGTCGCAAAAAGTCGGACACGACTGAGCGACTTCACTCCCAAGTACACTTCACACTTTTTCCCTCAGGCATTCTTCCCTCGCGTCCTGACTTCCAAAGTTCCCAATAAAGAATCTGTTGCTTTTGCAAAATTGTTTCTGTGTTCAAGACATCCAAATAGTCTCTTTTCAAAGCTACATGTTCTTATTTCATAATCACCAGCTTTAGGGATATGACACCGTCCTTTATTTTTTAAAAAATTGTGTTTGTTTTCAAAGGTTTTATTTGTAATAGCTTTATTTCATGTCCCCCTATGATCATAGCTACACTAGTCACAATAGCCAAGACATGGAGACCACCTAAGGGTCCATCAACAAAGGAGATGTGGTCTGTATACATAATGGCCGATTACTCAGCCATGAAAAGGGTGAAATAATGCCGCGTAGCAACACAGAGGGACCTAGAGATTATCATCCAAAGCGAAAAAGTCAGAAAGAGAAAGACAAGCATCATATGAAACCATCTATATGCGGAATCTAAAACATGACCCAAATGAACGCATCTGCGGAACAGACTCACATACACAGAGAACAGACTCGTGGTTGCCAAGGGGGAGCAGGAGGTGGGAGGCAAAGATTAGGAGGTTGGGGTTAGCAGATGAACACTGTTATACACAGGATGGATAAACAATGAGGTCTTACTGTATAGCGCAGGGAGCCATATACCAATACCCTGTGATAAACTGTAAGGGAAAAGAATTGTTTAAAAAAGACATGGCCACTTCTTTAACAGAGCCAAGCCTAGCCTCAAGCCAAGCCCAGACTCACCACCTACCACTTCAGGATGAACAACAGAATTTTCCTTCCACAGCTGATTAGAAAACAGATGCCATCCTGTGAGGCCAGCCCCTGCCTCCATCCCTCCCTGGCTCCTACTCCGGCTTCCAGGTTAAGTTAATCTTAGTTGGTAGAGGCTGGGAGAGAGCAGGCTGCCAATATGTAGCTCCAGGGAGGGGCCTGGAAGCTGGAACTTGATCTTTGCTCCTTATAAATCTACACATCTTGTTCTGAAGCATAATGTTCGGATTTTTTTTTTTTTTAATGTTTCAGAAAGGAAAGAAAGATAAAAAAGAAAGGCAGGCAGGCCGGCAAGAAAGAGCCATTTCCGTCTTCCTTCTCTTTTAAATCCATCTCTGGACGCATTCGCTGGCAGCCCTGCCAGCTGCTGAGAGTTGGCAGCAGGCTACAGTGAGGAAATCAAATCTCTGCTCCTCCAGAGATATTTAAATTGTGGCTTCACCTGAAAGAGGAGAGACAGCAGCCCACAAGGCAACCTCCCCACTTCTTACAGAGCTCTGAGAAGCAGCTGGGTCCTGGTTCTCAGGCCTTGACAACACTTCCTACTCCTTCCGCCTACAGGAATATTCCGGAAAAAGACGTTAGTGCACCACCTCTCTTTCCCTGCAACCAGAACCCAGCGAGGTGCGTTCACTGGTGTTCTCAGTAGGCTGAGAGTGTCCCAGGAACTGAAAGGGGATGGAGGAGAATAGGAATCCTGCCCTCATGCATAATATTATAGCTCCCCACTGCTAAGAATACACTCTTTATAAGAAGACTGATAAATTTGGCTTATCTGTACACAGAAGTATACATTTACATAGTATGAACATAATACAGAATAGCCAATATATATTTTAAAACCAGAAAGCTGATTTGTGTGGCAATTTGGAAAACTCAGCATTCATTTTCCAATTAAATACGCGATGTAAAATACATATCAAAAGGCATGCAAGTGTTTTTAATCATTGACCCCAGAATAGCACTGCAAGGAATGTGCCCTAAAACCACCAATTCAGTGAGAAAAAGAGCCAGGATGTTCAATGATTGTTGTTGTTAAACTGCAGAACTGGATATTGTCAAATTTTGCCACAAAGAAAAATGGTTAATTAAGAGAAATCAGTGTGTTGTGACATTATGCAAATATTAAACAATGATTATGATTTACTATGATGTTATGGCATGTCAGTTGTGATTATTAAGATATCACAATGGAAATATTTGTGATATTCTGTTAAGTGAAAGAATTGGAAAATATATCTGGTATGTGGCCCAACCTGACTATTTTACAGCAATTTTTCTGCAGACGGGCATGCCAGGAGGGTGTTGCAGAAAAATGAAATTAGGTGTTTTAAAGTAGTAGGAATATGAACAAAAGCTTTCTTCTGATGGTGCCATCTTATTTTTAAAATTAAAATGAAAACAAAAAGCAATGCAAATTTTGGTTAGCTCTCTGCATTGATGCATTAAAAAAAAAACAACCACTTTTAACTCATAGGTAGTTCATCTAAGTACTAATCATTTCCATCCTTGGTTCTAGGGCCTGAAGAAAGGCTCTGTAGAAGGAAAATCAAACTGAGAGAAGCGGCAGGGAGGAAAGAAGAGAGAATTGAGGAAGTGGGGATGCAGGGGAGAAAATGGTAAGGAAAGATATCCAACCACCTCATCTTTGGTCTCTATTTGCTTTTAAAGTTTTGTCTTAAGCTGAGCTTATTTCTTTAACTCCCTCAATCGATTCCTCCCTCAAATTACTTTTTTTTTTTCTGATTTCATAGCTACCTCTCTCCATCCTGAATATCAGATTCTCTCTTCAATTAATATTATTGTAAACAAAGATCTGTGTGTGTGTGTGCTTAGTTGCTCAGTTGTGTCCAACTCTTTGGAACCCTTTGGACTATAGCTCCTCTGTCCATGGGATTTTCCAAGCAAGAATACTGGAGTAGGTTGTCACCTTTTCTCCAGGGGATCTTCCCAACCCAGGGATCAAACCTGCATCTCCTGTGTCTCCTGCATTGGTAGGAAGATCCTTTACCCACTGAGCCATCAGGGAAGCCCAAACCAAGATCTATGGATTTTAGTAAATACTCATAAAAATCAGCCTGGCAAATGAAAGAGCAAAATGATTGTCTTCTTTTCAAAGATGACTGCCATCAGCCATCAGTTTCTTGCAATAGAGATAATGCTTTAAAACTTGGCAACGGTTGTTCTCTTACCTTTCTAATTGCATGGCCTTCTCCCAGCGGGTCCAGAGCATCCAGGCACAAATTGGAAGAAGGAAATGTTTGGGGGAAGATGAACAATGCCACAGAAAAAAGTGCAGAGAGAAAGACTTAGTTAATATTCAGCTTTTGACATGTAAAGTAGGATTAACTACTAAGGCAATGGTGTTGCAACTAGGCTATAGCTTTAATAAAGAATTTTAAAAATACCTTCCTCTCATCCACTGGCATATTAACCATCAAGCCTGGATGACTTGGATAATAGAGTCATCCGTCTAATGAAGAAAAGACAAATCCATTCGTCCATAACAGTTACTGGGTAGGAATAACTTGAGAACCTGCATTCCTCTCTGGTAGAAGCAGAATATGACCATTGTAAGTTGAATTTTGTACCCCCTCCAAATTCAGGTTTTGAAGCCCTTAAACCCGTTTATAACTCAGAATGTGATCTTATTTAGAAATAAGATCTTTGCAGAGGTAATCATGTTAAAATGAGGTAACAGGGTGAACCCTGATCTAACGTGTATGTGTGAGCAGCTCAGTCATGTCCCACTCTTTCCAACCCCATAGACTGCAGCCCACCAGGCTCCCCTGTCCTTGGGATTTCCCATGCAAGAATACAGGAGTGAGTAGCAATTCCCTGCTATGGGGGATCCTCCACACCCAGGGATTGAACCCAGATGTCCTGTATAACGGGCAGATTGTTTACCATCTAAGCCACCCAATCTCACATGACTGGTGTCCTTTTATAGAAGGAAAGCTGTGCAGACAGCTCTACGAGGCCATAGGAGCATGAAGATGGTTATCTATAAGCCAAGGAGACAGGCTGAGGACAGACCCTTCCCCCACAGCTCTCAAAAAGAACTGCTTCTGCCAACAGCTTGGTCTCGGACTTATTCTAGCCCCCAGAAGTGGGAGGCAATGGATGTTCCGTTGTTTCAGCTACTCAGTTTGCGGGGCTTTGTTACGGCAAACCAGCAAACTGAAACAATGACAAAGGAAGGGAAAAAGACGATCCCTTCTTTCCGCTGTGAAGGGCCAGTGGAAGAAGAAAGGGATGCTCCTCTGCTCTTCTGGTCTGGGGCTCCAGAAGAAGGCCCAGCAAGAGGCCTCCCTGGACCAGACTGTCTGCTACCACAGTCAGGCAGACTTGCCACTCAGGATGGTCAGGTGAGCAGGCCTCGGGCACCTGTTGTCTGGGCTTTCCCCGCTTCTAGTGAGGTATGCTGTAGGGGAGGAAAAATAAACCTACCCTCCTAGGTTCCAGGCTATGTCCCCGTAATAAAAAGACAGATTAGCAGGAGCAAAACAAATGGAAGCTTAGTAACAGGTTTGCTGGATACCTCCCTGAAATGGCCCAAACCAAGCAGCTTAAATATCATCTCCAGTTAAAGATGCAAGGAGATACTGGGGGTACAGATCAGGGGGTGCCGGTTATGGGAGGTTATCAAGCAGAGCACGGTAAACTGGGCTATGGAAGTTAATGCAGGTTACGCGCTGTCATCTCCACTGATGAGAGTTTCCAGATACTGGGTCATTCTTCTCTTCCCGGTACAATCTTACAAATGGAGATGTCCCTTAGAAATACAAACATCTCTTCCTAAAAGGGTCGCAAAGATTTGGACACAACTTAGCGACTGAACACCACCACCAAAAAGGTAAGTTTTCATTTGCAGAGATTTTCCTATGCCTGCTGTTCCTTAAAAACAAACAGCTCAGGAATTCCCTGGTGGTCTGGTGGTTGGGACTCTATAATCTCACTGCCCAGGGTCTGGGTCCGATTCCTGGTGGTCAAACTAAGAACCTAGTCAGTACAAGCCACACAGTGTGGCCAAAAAAGAAACAAACAAAAACCAGCTCAAGTTAATCTTTATGCCAAAGAGACACATTTGGGGTAGTATATTTTATTCTTCTTCAATATACGAGACCCCCACGGCTGACAGCATCTGTAGGGAGAGGGGTGAGCAGAGGAGGTCCCAATAGCAGGGATGAGGAGGCTCTGAAAGGTTATCTCGATGCCCAGGCCAGCGGGAAGCATAGCCAAGCTTCAGAAGGGATATGTCCAGACTGGGCTCTAACCAGATAGAGACCAATTCACAAGTTAAATTTCAGCCGCAGACAACAGCAGCTCCCAGATGGATAAGAAACATCACCCCTCAAAGAAGAGAGCACTGCTAAGCACCCCCAAAACCCTCCCCACCACACAAGAGGCATGTACCCCTCACCTGCTCCATATATTATCTTCGAGAAAGAAGGGGGGAGAAAATATATCTGAGAGTATGAGCATTTTTAGTCAAGAGGCACTGGGCAAAAGCAAATGATCAACAAGCTGGGATGGACGTTTAATTATTTTTCCCCGCCCCCACACCACCAAGTTGTATTGTGAGTATAAATTCTCCAGTGTGTACACAAAATGTCTCATGATCAGAGGACTTGGGGACTGTGGGAATGATAGAGAGGGACCGTTCAGCACCAAGGTCACCATTTCAATAAAACAACTTCAGAACACACATACCGGGGATGGTTACAGTGGCCCCTCTTGTGCTTTCAAGAAGGGATTGGATGGATTTGAAGATTCTCAAAGCATTTTGGTGTCACTAGCTTCAAGTCACGGGGTTTCACAGCCTGGAGGAGTGCTAATGAAAGTCAATATCAGCTCCCCAGACCGGCTGCCACTCCACCGTCCACTGTCCAATCAACCAAGGCCCTTCCTGGTCTATCGGCCACATTAGAGTCTCAGGCAAGGGACTGGTTTGTCAGCGAGAAACTGTCAGGGCTGAAACTGAAATGTGCAGAGTGGTGAAGGGCTACTGAATCCTGAGCCGGGGTGTGCCAGATGGGGAGGCTCCCCTGTGAACCTGGACACCATCCAGCTGGTACTGTTCCTACCTGGGAGGAGGAAACCCCTCGCAAGAGGAAACCAACCAACCCAAAGCCTTTTTAGGTTGAGGAGGCGAGTCTTTAACTATGAAATGTTCACTGTAAAGAAACGGTTCTTTAGATTCGAAACCAAAGTGAACAGTGTGACGGGTCTTCAGGAGTCCTGGGTATCACAGCTCTTAATAGAAGCTTTTCCCTTCATGCAGCCCCAAGAACTAGCTGCCCATCACCCAATCTCACCCAGCAGCCAGTAGACATGGTCACAGGCTTCCCCAACCGCTCAGTGGTAAAGAATCTGCCTGCAATGCAGGGGATGAAGGTTCGATCCCTTGGTCAGGAAGATCCCCGAGAAGGAAATGGCAACCCACACCAGTGTTCTTACCTGGGAAATCCTATGGACAGAGGAGCCTGGCGGGCTGCAGACCGAAGGGTCACTAGAGTCACAACTGGGTGACTGAGCAGCAGCAGACAGGTTCATTAACCAAGTAATTATTAAGCAACTGCTAACAGTTCAAAAGGCCATTCTCAGCGGCTGACACACAGAAGGAGCCCCTAAGGCAACAGGTGCTTTTCTTCCTGGGCGTTTGGACTTCCCCAAGTGGGAGGCACCGTGTGGGGCATGAGAGGGGAGAGAGCGGCACGCAGATGTTCAGACACAAAACCCAAGGAAAAGAGAAGCAGCCGTGCACACTGCAGTGACCCATTTACACATCCACTCAAAATGCATGGGTGGGACACTGGTCGGGTGTCCGATACGATGGAGGTGTGGAAGGCACGACAGCAGGCAAAGCATCCTTGCCCTTGGGTAGCTGATGCTCTAGTACAGGAGACAGACTGAACCTACGTGGACTAGAATATCAGGTAGCAATGTGTGTTAGCCGAAACCTGGTTAGCAGGCTAGGTGGTGATGGGGTGGAGGAGAGAGGAGCTGCCCTTTTATGAGACAGTCAGTAACGTCTCTCTAAGCGAGGACATTTGAACAGGGACCTGAATCATGCTGGGGAGTGCGTCATAGGACTCTATGTGGAGAACATTTCGGCAGGGGCGAGCAGGACCAGGAGGAGGCTGGGGGACCAGGAGGGCAAGCAGGAGGCTGGGGGCACAGTGGGAGATGAGGACAGACAAGCACCCAGGGCCCAAGTCACACGGGGTTTAGACCTGATTCTCAAGGAGAGAAGTCACTGAAGGGTTTTGAGCAACGAGATCGATGGATGAGATGTGGGTGTGAGAGAAAAGGGGGGCAGGATTGGGGCCTGACCTTGGAGGGGCATCTGTTGGTGCAGGGATGGGTGGGGTTCGGGGGGGTGGGTATAGCGCTTCCAGTGAAGGTCGCTGAGCATTCAGAGGCAGAGAGAGAAAAGGAATTGCATCCGTGTCTGTTCCCGCTCCTCTCCCCCTTCTGCACAAACTCCTCTTCCTTCGTCGTTTGTCTTCATTAGCTTGTACTCTCCTTGCTCTCTTGCTCCTGTGGCATGCGTTTCCCACACCCCACTCCATGGGGTGCCTCCTACGGTATTTTCACAATCACATAAGCAAATTTCTTCTTGCTGATGAAGTACAAATGTCAGAATTTGAAATATTCTTAACGCGAACACTGTTCCTCTCTGCACACAAAGCCCCTTCCCCAAATCTTCCCGATGTGTTGCTAAGTCTTAAGGTTTTGAGGAAGACTTCATGCCTGCTGTCAAAGCATGAAGTTTACAAAGGCGGGAAGACAGGAGGACTAATTCCTTTGCCTCACCCACAAGACATCAGTCTTCTGATTTTCCTTTATCACCTGTTTCTGTATTTATCCCTTTATTCCTTCATCTCCATGTCAGCATTCAACAGGAACAAGAGTGAGTCATGAAGTTTACTTCCATTTCCAAAACTTTGAAATGAAGAGGAGAGGAAAAAAAAATTTTTTTTTTTCCTGAGCTCACAGTGTAAACCAGCCGGACTGCTTTGTAAAATGATCACATCTCTCGATACTCTGGCGGCTGATTTGCCTGGTGCCAGATGAGTGTCTTTTCCTCTCTTTCAGTCAACTCAAGTAAATATACAACACTCAGTTAAATCACATCCTTGAGCAGGAGGAGAGGCTTTGAGATGTTTTCTTGTTAACTATTTACCTTCATCTCTCTGTTCACAGTTTCGGAGACAGGAGAGGTGAACCATCAGAATACAGTTACTAAAAGGATTTTCAGGGGCCGGCAGGGGACAGGCTGCAGCTGGAGGCTTGTTATATAACTTCTGTTACATGTCTCTTTTCAATTTCAAGGTTTTCAGCAGACACTGACTAATTAAGATAGGAATTGATTAATGTGCTTGGGTGTCCCACTCTGCTGTGATAAGAATTACATGCTCTGAGCTGGAAAACATTCTTATTGCTTCTTTGGTAATGCTGAACCCTCATTGGATGATAATGAGAGTCCTTTGTTGTCAGTCTGTGAATAATGCAGTAAATGAGAACATGACCCATGGAGCCTTCACGCTCACATAATCCTCTGAATGGAGGGACCCTGGGCCAGTGGCTTCGACACATCTCGACTCTCCCTGGACACGTCCAGTGACAGCCAGTTCAGGACTGTTGGGCAGCTGTTTGCTGTAGTTTGGCTGGATCTGAGTCAAAGGGATTTATTCACACAGGTAATTCCCCTTTGGGGGATCCCAGCGGGAGACGTGTAACTCCAGGTGGTACCTGGAAAGACTCTCATCCAAATCTGTTCTTGTCCAAGTTCAGAACTCTCCCATCAGAGCTTGCTCTTTTGAGGTTAAGAGATTGTCATCATTTTTCTCTTTATTATCTTTTGGCAACCATTTTGTGCCAGCCATTGTGTTTTCCTCCAGAACCCAACTTCAGTAAGATCTATTTTTTGTCCATCAGGAGCTTACGATCTAGTTCATTACATTTTAATTACTTTGAAATGGGTGAAACAGTACTGGTCATTTAAAATAAATAGTTATATTTATTTGGCTGTGTTGGGTCTTAGTTTGCAGTGCGCGGCATCTTGAGTTGTGGCACATGGACTACTGAGCACCCGGGCTCAGTAGTCATGGTGTGCAGGCTTAGTTGCAGCATGTGGGATCTTAGTTCCCCAACCAGGGATTGAACCCATGTCAACTGCATTGCAAGGCATATTCTTAACCACTGGACCACCAGGGAAGTCCCGATGTTGGTCAATTTATAACTTTCATCAATCACACATTAATTTATTCAATGAAGATTTATTGACTAGAAGTTATAGTCTAGTAAGAATCGAATCCTGAATAAATCATTGTAACAGAAAGTTACAAGTGCTGTAATAAAACCCGACTTAATACACGATCCTTCTTAAGGTAACTGGGCAAGGAGAGCTGTAGAAATGTTACTGCAGAAGACCTAAGGGCACTGAACACCTGTGGAGAGGGGAGAAGGACGCTGCCAGAAAGGTCGCTAACTCTCTGATTCTGGTCAAGAGTAGCGCAGCCTGATGACAGCTGATTGACCCCAGGAGTCTTTGCACAAGAGCTATAATCATTTTCACCCATGAAGATGAGAGGTCTTGTGGTATTGCCTTAATGAGGTGAAACAAGCTGTAATTAGCACATTTATTATTTTCATATGAATCAATGTTTCTAAAGCCCCTGAAAAGAATTTAATCTCAAAAATAAATTAAGCCCTTTTGCCAAGCCTCTTCATACTATTAAACATGCCAATTTTTTTTTTCTTGGTATAAATCACAAACTTCATCCTTCAAATAGTCTGAAGCATATAAACAGCCAGGCTAAAAGTAATTATGTTTTATTGTAAATTGTTCCCTGGGCTTTTCTGAAAATCCAAAGGCAAGGCAAGGAAGAGTAGATATCCTGCTAGAATTGAATTCTGATGAATCAGGATGAAGGAATTATGTTTTTGGTAAAACCGGAGATGAAGCTTTCTGGCCAGAATTCCTGCCTGAACCAGCCCAATGCAGGCAGGCAGGCAGGCAGGCTTGTGTTTTCTCCAATCACTTGTTGCCTTTGCACATTCATCCATCAGGCTGAACAGAGAATCAATAACTAGTTGCCTAGCAGGATTTTTTAAGGTTATCACTCCCAATCCTTCATTTGATGGATGCTTAATGTTGATCATATTGACTGAGAGGTGAAGAGTTGCCTTCTACTGCAGGTTTGATGAGTTACCATTTTCTGCCAGATAAAGAAGTTTCTACAAAGGAAGAAAAATTACTTTTCTGGGATCTGCTCTTGCTCTACAGAAACAGAAATGTAGCTAAGAGGCTTAAAGTGGAAACACCAGACAATTCTGGCTGCTCCGAGGACTGCCTACTTCTGACAGAAAATTCCTCTTGTTTTGTGCATACATTTTGAAAATCACTGTTCCTTTTCACTGGAAAGAATTTTTTAAAGACATTTTCTTTGAAAATTCTAAAGCAAAGCAAAATCTACTAGATACATGGGTTATGGTTTTAGAATAATTCTAAGTAAGAATCAGAGTATATCCAAAGATGTAACTATTGAGATTCTGATTAATTTTACAATGAATTCTCATTTATCCTAAATGTTTCCAAATGTTGGGATTTTTTTAAAAATTCAGATTAAAAAGAGATACCAGAGAGTGCCAGCTTTGGCGATGATCATGCCTCCTTTCCATATTTGCAACTGCTTTCTCCAACAGTGAGAAATGTGTATTTTATTAACAAAAGTCAATTTACTTCAGTTTTATTGAGGTATAATTGACAATTACAATTTATCCCCATTTCCCCCACTTCTGAGCCCCTGGGTACCACCATTCTACTCTGTTGCTATGAGCCTGATCTTTTTTTTTTTTTTTTCTTTTTTAACATTCCGCTAGACTGAGTGACTTCACTTTCACTTTTCACTTTCATGCATTGGAGAAGGAAATGGCAACCTACTCCAGTGTTCTTGCCCGGAGAATCCCAGGGACAGGGGAGCCTGGTGGGCTGCCGTCTATGGGGTCACACAGTTGGACACGACTGAAGCGACTTAGCCGCAGCAGCGGCAGCAGCAGCAGCAGTAAGCAATATCATGCAGTATTTGTCTTTCTCTGCCTGGCTTATTTCACTAAGCATAATTTTTGTCTATGTTGCTGCAAATGGCAGGATTTCCTTCTTTTTATGGGCGAATAATATTCCTGTGTGTGTGTGTATTCTATTCATTCTTCAATCAGCAGAAACGTACGTTGTTTCCATATATTGACTATTATAAATAATGCTGTAGTAAACATAAGGATATGGAGGTACAGATATTTCTTCAAGATAATGATTTTATTTCCTTTGGCTGATTACCCAGAAATAAGACTGTTGACTCATATATGAGTTCTATTTTTAAATTTTTTGAGGAGCTTCCACACTTTTCCATAGCGGCTGGACCAGTTTGCATCCCCTCTCCTAGTGTCCTAGGGTTCCCTTTTCACCACACCCTTGCCAACACTTCTTGACTTTTTGATGCTACATATTCCAACAGGTACAAAGTGATATCTCATTGTGGTTTTCACTTGCATTTTCCTGATAATTCATGATATTAAACACCTTTTTAGGTGCCTGTTGTCCATTTTTATGCCTTCTTTGGAAAATGTTTATTCAGGTCTTCTGGCTATTTTTTAATTGGTTTATATTTTTGATACTGAGTTGTTTGAGTATTTATGTATTTTATATGCTATTAATCTCTTATCAGATATAGATCATTTGCAAATATTTTCTCTCATTTAGTATGTTGTCTTCCATTTGGTTGGTGGTTTCCTCCACTGTGCAAAAACTTTCAAGTTTAAGGTTCCATTTGTTTATTTTTACTTTTGTTTCCCTTGCTTGAGGAGACAAATCCAAAAAAACAGTGCTAAAATTTACATAAAAGACTGTACTGCCTATGCCTGTATCTAGGAGTTTTATGCTTATTGCTTTACATTTTGGTCTTTGGTCCATTTAAAATTTATTTTTGTATGTAATGAGAAAAAATGTTCTAATTTCACTTTTTACATGTAGCTGTCCAGTTTTCCCAATACCAACTATGGGAAAAACTGCTATTTCCTCATTGTATACTTTAGCCTCTTTTGTTGTAAATTAATTGACCATATGTACATGGATTTTTAGCCTTTTCATAGTGTCTGTGGGGTTCAGGCAAGAATACTGGACTGGGTTATTTTCTTCTCCAGGAAATGGATCATGCAAAAAGCAAGGGAATGCCAGAAAAATATCTACTTCTGCTTCATTGACTATGATAAAGCCTTTGACTGTGTAAATCACAACAAACTGTGGAAAATTCTTAAAGAGAAGGGAATACTAGATTACCTTACCTGTAGTCTTACCTGTCTGTCTTACCTTACCTGTCTGTCTCCCAAGAAAGCTGTACATGGGTCAAGAAGCAACAGGTAGAAGAGAACATGGAACAGTGGACAGGTTCACAACTGGGAGAGGAGTATGACTAGGCTGTATCTTGTCACCCTGTTTATTTAACTTATATGCAGAACACATGATGAGAAATGCTAGGCTGGATGAATCACAGGCTGGAATCAAGATTGCTGGGAGAAATATCAACAACCTTAGATATGCAGCTGATACCATTCTAGCAGCAGAAAGTGAGGAGGAACAAAAGAGCAAGAGGCTCTTGATGAGGGTGAAAGAGAGTGAAAAAGCTCACTTCAGCCCCCATGGAGCCCTGCCTGGTACCCCGATGCCCTTCCCAGGGGCCCCACTTGGACCTGGAAGCCAGGGCCTTCCTTAAGAAGTTGCTGGAGCAGAGCAAGACTTCTTCCTTGGTGGCAACTTCTCGCACGATACCCCGACCTGCCCTGCAAACCCTTGGGTCAACCTCCTACCTTGGGTCAACCATGTTCCCTGGCCTGGGGATGCTAAGCTTGGTGGCCACCTGGAAAGACAGTGAGACCAGGGCAGGAGATGCAGACACCTGAAGTTACAAGGGAATATTGGGCTATCTCCAACCAGGAAGCGATCCCTGGCCAGAACCTGACCTGCTGCCACCCTGATGGTGAACATCCGGCCTCCAGACCCAGACCCTGAGCCTTTGGAGCGGGAGCACTGACTCTAAGACCCTAGACTACCAGAGAACTAACCCTAGGGAGTATAAAATAGTGAGAACTCACACAAAGGAAACCACGTGAATACAAGACCCAACATCACCCAACCACCAGTAGCACCCTGAGCAGGACGCCTCATCTAAGCAACAAACAAAACAAAAATACAAACCCAATCATCAGCAGACAGGATCACCCCCTCACTCAGCCTTGGCCATCAGAGGAAAAGCAAACAAACAAACAAAAACTCAGCACAAATCTCACCCTGTATGAAGCTTACAGAAACTGCTGGACCAAGCTTAGGAGGGCAGAAACCAAAAGGAAGAAAGAATTCAACCTTGAAGCCTGGGAAAAGGAGACCTCAAACTCAATAAGTTTAAAAAAAAAATGATGAAAAGGCAGAGAAATACAGCACAAATGAAGGAACAAGTTAGAAACACAGAAGTCCAAATAAATGAAGAGAAAAGAGGCAAACTACTGGAAAAAGAATTCAGAATAGTCATAGTAAAGATGATAAAAAACCTTGAAAACAAAATGGAGAAAATGCAAGAAACAATTAACAAAGACCTAGAAGAATTGAAGAATAAACATACAGAGACAAACAACACAATTACTGAAATTAAAAATACTCCAGAAGGAATCAACAGAAGAGTATCTGAAGCAGAAGAACAAATCAGTAAGCTGGAAGATAAAATGATAGAAATAACTTCTGAAGAGCAGAATAAAGTAAAAAGAATGAAAACAACTGAGGATAGTCTCAGAGACCTCTGGGACAATATCAAATGCACCAACATTTGAATTATAGTGGTCCCAGAAGAAGAAGAGAAAAAGAAAGGGTATGAGAAAATTTTTGAAGAGATTGTAGTTGAAAATTTCCCCAACATGAAAAAGGAAAGAGTCAATCAAGTCCAAGAGGCACAAAGAGTCGCATACAGGATAAACCCAAGAAGAAACACACCGAGACACATAATAATCAAACTAACAAAGCCTAAACACAAAGAAAGAATATTAAAAGCAGCAAGGGAGAAGCAACAAGTAACATGCAAGGGCTCAACAGCTGATCTTTCAGCAGAAACTCTGCAGGCCAGAGGGGAATGGCAGGATATATTTAAAATACTGAAAGGGAAAAATCTACAACCAAAATTACAGTATCCAGCAAGGATCTCATTCAAAATTGATGGAGAAATAAAAAGCTTTTCAGACAAGCAAAAGTTAAGAGAATTCAGTACCACCAAACAAGCTTTACAACAAATATTAAAGGAATGTATATAGTCAAGAAACACAAGAAAAGAAAAAAGATCTACCAAATCAACCCCAAACAATTAAGAAAATGGCAATAGGGACAAGGGCAAAAGGGCAATAGTATATATCAATAATTACTTTTAATGTAAATGGAGTAAATGCTCCAACCAAAAGATACAAGCTGGCTGAATGGATACAAAAACAAGATCCATATATATGCTGTCTACAAGAAACCCACTTCAGACTTAAAGACACACATACATTGAAAATAAGAGGATGAAAAAATATATTCCATGCAAATGGGAAACAAAGGAAAGCTGGAGTAGCAATCCTCATATCAGACAAAACAGACCTTAAAATACAGAAGATTACAAGAGATAAGGAAGGACACTACATAATGGTCAAGGGATCAATCCAAGAGGAAGACTTAGCAATTGTAAATATCTATGCACCCAACATAGGAGCACCTCAATACATAAGACAAACATTAACAGACATAAAAGGAGAAATTGACAGTAACACAATAATAGTAGGCAACATTAACATCCCACTCACACCAATGGACAGATCATCAAAACAGAAAATTAATAAGGAAACACAGCCTTAGATGATACATTAGATGAGATGGCTCCCACTGATATCTTCAGGACATTCCATCCAAATGCAGAAGAATACACCTTCTTCTCAAGTGCATATGGAACATTTTCCAGGATAGACCACATCTTGGGTCACAAATCAAACCTCAGTAAATTTAAGAACACTGAAATCATATCAAGCGTCTTCTCCAACCACAACGCTATGAGACTAGATATCAATTACAAGAAAAAACTGTAAGAAACACAAACACATGGAGATTAAACAACATGCTTCTAAATAGCCAACAGGTTACTGAAGAAATCAAAAGGAAAATCAAAAAGTTTCTAGAAACAAATGACAATGAAAACATGACAACTCAAAACCTATGGGATGCAGCAAAAGCAGTTCTAAGAGGGAAGTTTATAGCAATAAATCCTACCTCAAGAAACAAGAAAAACATCGAATAGACAACCTAACTTTACACCTAAAACAACTGGAAAAAGAAGAAGAACAACAACAAAAAAACAAAATTAGTAGAAGGAAAAAAATCATAAAGATCTGAGCAGAAATAAATGAAAAAGAAATGAAAGAAATAATAGTAAAGATTAATAAAACTAAAAGCTGGCTCTTTGAGAAGATAAACAAAATTGACAAACCTTTAGCCAGAGTCATCAAGAACAAAAGACAAAAGAATCAAATCAGCAAAAAACAGACAATGCAGAAATACGAAGGATTATAAGAGACTGTTATGAACAACTACATGGCGATAAAATGGATAACCTAGAAGAAATGGACAGATGCTTAGACAAGTTCAGTCTCCCAAGGCTGAACCAGGAAGAAATGGAAATTATGAACAACCCAATTACAAGCACTGAAATTGAAGCTGTGATAAAAAATCTCCCCCAAAACAAAAGCCCAGGACCTGACGGTTTCACAGGAGAATTCTATCAAACATTTAGAAAAGAGCTAATGCCTATCCTTCTAAAACTCTTTCAAAAAATTGCAGAGGAAGGAACACTTCCAAACTCATTCTATAAGGGCACCATTACCCTGATACCGAAACCAGACAAAGACAACACAAAAAAAGAAAACTACAGGCCAATATCACCGATGAACATAGATGCAAAAACCCTCAACAAAATTTTAGCAAACAGAATCCAGCAATATATCAAAAAGCTCATACAACATGATCAAGGTGGGTTTATTCCAGGAATGCAAGGATTCTTCGATATATGCAAATCAATCAATGCGATATACTACATTAACAAATTGAAAGATAAAAACCATATGATCATCTCAATAGATGCAGAAAAAGCCTCTGACAATACTCAGTACCCATTTTTGATTAAAACTCTTCAAAAAATGGGCATAGAAGGAACCTCCCTCAAAATAGTAAAGGCAATATATGATAAGCCTACAGCAAACATTATTCTCAATGGTGAAAAACTGAAAGCATTCCCCCTAACATCAGGAACATGACAAGGGTGTCCACTTTCACCACTAGTATTCAACATAGTTCTGGAAGTCCTAGCTAGAGCAATCATAGAAGAAAAAGAAATAAAATGAATCCAGATTGGAAAAGAAGTAAAACACTGTTTGCAGATGACATGATACTGTACATAGAAAACCCTAAAGGTAATATCAGAAAATTACTAGAGCTAATCAGTGAATTTAGCAAAGTTGCAGGATACAAAATCAATACACAAAAATCACTTGCATTTCTATATACTAACAATGAAAAATCAGAAAGAGAAATTAAGGAATCAGTCCCATTCACCGTTGCAACAAAAAGAATTATATATCTAGGAGTAAACTTACCTAAGGAGACAAAAGAACTGTACACAGAGAATTATAAGACCCTGGTGAAAGAAATCAAAGATGACATAAACAGATGGGGAGATAGACCATGTTCCTGGGTAGGAAGAATCAATATTCTGAGAATGACTATACTACCAAATGCACTATACAGATTCAATGTGATCTCTACCAAATTACCAATGGCATTTTTCACAGAACTAGAACAATAATTTCACAATTCATATGTAAACACAAAAGACCCCCAAATAGCCAAAGCAATCTTGAGAAAGAAGAATGGAGCTGGAGGAATCAACCTTCCTGACCTCAGATTATACTCCAAAGCTACAGTCATCAAGACAGTACGGTACTGGCACAAAAACAGAAATATAAACCAATGGAACAAGATAGAAAGCCCAGAAATAAACCCATGCACTTATAGGTACCTTATTTTTGACAAAGGAGACAAGAATATACAATGGGGCAAAGACATCCTCTTCAATAAATGGGGCTGGGAAAACTGGACAGCTACATGTAAAAGAATGAAATTAGAACACTTCCTAACACCATACACAAAGGTAAACTCAAAATGGATTAAAGACCTAAATGGAAGACCAGAATCTATAAAACTCTTAGAGGAAAACACAGGCAGAACACGTGATGACATAAATCAAAGCAAGATCCTCTACGACCCATCTCCTAGACTAAGGGAAATAAAAACAAAAGTAAACAAGTGGGACCTGATTAAACGTAAAAGCTTTTGCACAGCAAAGGTAACTCTAAGCAGGGTGAAAAGACAACCTCAGAATTGGAGAGAATAATAGCAAATGAAACAATTGACAAAGGTTTAATTTTAAAATATACAAGCAGCTCATACAACTCAATGCCAGAAAAACAAACAACCTAATCACAAAGTGGGAAAAAGACCTAAACAGACGTTTCTCCAAAGAAGATATACCGATGGCTAAAAAACGCATGAAAAGATGCTTGACATTACTCATTATTAGAGAAATGCAAATCAAAACCGCAATGAGATATCGCCTCACACTGGTCAGAATGACCATCATCAAAAAGTCTACAAACAATAAATGCTGGAGAGGGTGTGGAGAAAAGGGAGTGCTCTTGCACTGTTGGTGGGAATGTAAATGGATACAGCCGCTATGGAAGACGGTATGGAGATTCCTTAAAAAACTAGGAATAAAACCACCTTCAGTTCAGTTCAGTTCAGTAGCTCAGTTGTGTCCAACTCTTTGCGACCCCATGAATCGCAGCACGCCAGGCCTCCCTGTCCATCACCAACTCCCAGAGTTCTCTCAGACTCACGTCCATCGAGTCAGTGATGCCATCCAGCCATCTCATCCTCTGTCGTCTCCTTCTCCTCCTGCTCCCAATCCCTCCCAGCATAAAAGTCTTTTCCAATGAGTCAACTCTTCGCATGAGGTGGCCAAAGTACTGGAGTTTCAGCTTTAGCATCATTCCCTCCAAAGAAATCCCAGGGCTGATCTCCTTTAGAATGGACTGGTTGGATCTCCTTGCAGTCCAAGGGACTCTCAAGATTCTTCTCCAACACTACAGTTCAAAAGCATCAATTCTTTGGTGCTCAGCCTTCTTCACAGTCCAACTCTCACATCCATACATGACCACTGGAAAAACCATAGCCTTGACTAGACAGACCTTAGTCGGCAAAGTAATGTCTCTGCTTTTGAATATGCTGTCTAGGTTGGTCATAACTTTTCTTCCAAGGAGTAAGTGAAGATCATGGCATCCGGTCCCATCACTTCATGGGAAATAGATGGGGAAACAATGGATAGATACAGTGTCAGACTTTATTTTTTTGGGCTCCCAAATCACTGCAGATGGTGATTGCAGCCATGAAATTAAAACCAGCATAAGACCCAGCAATCCCACTCCTAGGCATATATCCTGAGGAAATCAAAACTGAAAGAGACACGTGTATCCCATTGTTCACTGCAGCACTATTTACAAAAGCTAGAACATGAAAGCAACCTAGATGTCCATCAACAGATGAATGGATAAAGAAGTTGTGGTACATATACACAATGGAATATTACTCAGCCATAAAAAGGAATGCATTTGAGTCAGTTCTGATGAGGTGGATGAAACTAGAACACATTATACAAAGTGAAGTGTGTCAGAAAAAAAAAAGATAAATATCATATTCTAATGTACATATACGGAATCTAGAGAAATGGTTCTGAAGAATTTATTTACAGGGCAGCAATGGAGAAACAGACATAGAGAATAGAATTATGGACTTGGCGGGGGGAGAGGGTGAGATGTATGGAAAGAGTAACATGGAAACTCACATTACCATATGTAAAATAGATAGCTAAGGGGAATTTGCTGTATGGCTCAGGAAACTCAAACAGGGGCTTTGTATCAACCTAGAGGGGTGGGATGGGGAAGGAGATGGGAGGGAGGTTCAAAAGGGAGGGGATATATGTATACCTACGGTTGATTCATGTTGAGGTTTGAAGAAGACAACAAAATTCTGTAAAGTTATTTTCCTTCAATAAAAAAAAATTTTTTAAAGAAAAGGCATTTTAAAAAATAATTAAAGAAAAAACTCACTTCACTTGAAACTGAACATTTAAAAAACTAAGATCATGGCATCCAGTTCCATCACTTCATGACAAACAGAAGGGGAAAAAGTGGAAGCAGTGACAGATTTTATTTTCTTGGGCTCCAAAATCACTGTGGATGGTGACTGCAGCCATGAAATTAAAAGAAATTTGCTACTTAGAAGAAAAGGTATGACAAACCCATTACAAACCTATTAAGATGGAATCTAATTAAGCTTAAAAGGTTTTGCACAACAAAGGAAACTATAAGCAATGTGAAAAGACATCCCTCAGGATGAGAGAAAATAATACAATCCCACTACTGGGCATATACCCGAAGAAACCAAAATTGAAAAAGACACATGTACCTCAATGTTCATTGCACCACTCTTTAAAAAATTGTCTTTAAAATGAACAATCTAACCCAACATCAAACAATGAGACTTTTGCACCCAAAGAAGCAAGTGGGTTCTGCTCATATGGATGTTCAAGTTCATAGGTATTCTCATCTGTATTTCTAAATATACCCTGTACCAAAAAAGGGGGGATTGAAAAATGTGCTATTCAGCACTCTCTTTGTCTGCAGATGAGAACAGCCTTTTGAAAAGTAATTTGGTTAAACATACCAATAGTTTTCAATGTAATGTTTCTTTGAGTAATTTATCCTTAGGACATACTAAGAGATGGGGACAGAGGTGTAGTGTTCATTTAGCCTCTTACTTTTGTAACCTACAATGGCAAAGTTAGCAAGAGCCAAATGTTCTATAAGGAGAAATGGTTTTATAAGCTATAGTATCTATTTAGAACAGTTTGTTATATAGGCTTCAAAAAATCTTTGAAGACTTTGATTTAAAATAAAAATAAAAAATGATTTGATTATTTTTGATAATCAAATGGTGGAAAAAATAATATAAAAATAGATATGTATAAACCACAATAAGATACCACTGTATACCCATGAGGATGGCTATTATCAACAATAAAATAACAAATGTTGGTGAGAAATTGGAACGCTTGTGCACTGGAGGTGATAATGTAAAATGGAATAGCTGCTGTGGAAAACAGTATGGAAATTCCTCAAAAAACTAAAGACAGAACTACCAAATGATTCAGCAATTCCACTTGTGGTTGTATAACAAACGGAAATGAAAGCAGGGATGCAATCAGATATTTGTACACCCACATTCATGGTAGCATTATTCAAAATAGCCAAAAGGTGGAACAAACCCTAGTCTTTATCAATTTACAAATGGATATATAAAGTATGGTATGTTTATACAATGAAATATTATTCTGCTTTAAAAGGGAAGAAAATTCTGACATATGTTACAACATAGATGAACCTTCTGGACATCACTTTAAGCGAGATAAGTCACAGTGGGACAGAGACTGTATGATTCCAAATACTTGAGGTACCTAGAGGAGCCAGATTCATAGAAACAGGAAGTGAATGGTGATCGCCAAGGGTCGGGAGCAGGGGGAGAGGAAACGAGGAGTGTTTAGTGTGTATAGAGAATCAGCTGGGGAAGATAAAAAGCTCAGAAGATGGATGGTAATGATGGTCACAGCATGAATGTTCTGAGTGCCACAGAGCTGTACAGTTAAAAACGTAAAATGGTAAATTTTATGTTGTGCATATTTTAACAAAAAGAAAAAAAACTGGTACATGGAGATCTATATATATATAATATTTGTATGTGTATTATGCATTGGGCTTCCCTGATAGCTAAGTTGGTAAAGAATCTGCCTGCAATGCAGGAGACCCCTGTTCGGTTCCTGGGGAGGGAAGATTCCCTGGAGAAGGGAAAGGCCACCCACTCCAGTACTCTGGCCTGGAGAATTCCTTGGACATGACTGAGTGACTTTCACTTTCACTATGTATATATATAGGGGCTTCCCTGGTGACTCAGGCAGTGCAGGAGACCCAGATTCAATCCCTGGGTCAGGAAGATCCCCTGGAAAAGGGAATGGGAACCCACTCCAGTATTCTTGCCTGGAGAATTCCATGGACAGAGGAGGCTGGCAGGCTATATAGTCCACGGAGCATATATAATATGAATGTATAGTTACATATACAGAAATATATGTCATATTTTAAAAGATATGTGGTAAGTAGGTTGATGGATACAGAATTGATAGATTCATGGTCTATTCATCTCCTCTCACTGCTATAACAAATAACCATGAACTTGGTAGCTTAAACAACACGTATTTATTCTCTTACAGTTCTCTGTGTGGTCAGAAATCAGCATCACTGGGCCAGAATCAAGGTGTCAGCAGGGCTGTCCTCTCTCCAGAGGCTCTGGAGAGAATCCATTTCTCGTTTCTTTCGCAGCTGCTGGAATCTGCCTCTGTTCCATGCCTCAAGGCCCTTTCCACTATCCTCAAAGCCAGAGGAACAGTGACTTGCTACAGTGGTGACTTTGCTTCCTCTTCTGTCAAATCTTTGCCTTTGTCCCTCTTCTAAGGATACATGTGATTGCACATAGGCCCCACTGGATTATCCAGAATAATCTCTCCATTTCAATGTTTTCAACTTAATTCCATCTTTTGTCTTATAAGGTAATATTCACAGGTTCTGGGATTACAACATGGATATCTTTGAGGGCCATTATTATCAACAACCTCAGATATGCAGATGACAACACCCTTATGGCAGAAAGTGAAGAGGAACTAAAAAGCCTCTTGATGAAAGTGAAGGAGGAGAGTGAAAAAGTTGGCTTAAAGCTCAACATTCAGAAAACTAAGATCACGGCATCTGGTCCCATCACTTCACGGGAAATAGATGGGGAAACAGTGGAAACAGTGTCAGACTTTATTTTTTTGGGCTCCCAGATCACTGCAGATGGTGATTGCAGCCATGAAATTAAAAGACGCTTACTCCTTGGAAGGAAAGTTATGACCACCCTAGATAGCATATTAAAAAGCAGAGACGTGACTTTGCCAACAAAGGTCTGTCTAGTCAAGGCTATGGTTTTTCCAGTGGTCATGTATGGATGTGAGAGTTGGACTATCAAGAGAGCTGAGTGCAGAAGAATTGATGCTTTTGAACTGTGGTGTTGGAGAAGACTCTTGAGAGTCCCTTGGACTGCAAGGAGATCCAACCAGTCCATCCTAAAGGAGATCAGTCCTGGGTGTTCATTGGAAAGACTGATGCTAAAGCTGAAATTCCAATACTTTGGCCACCTCATGTGAAGAGTCGACTCCTTGGAAAAGACTCTGATCCTGGGAGGGATTGGGGGCAGGAGGAGAAGGGGATGACAGAGGATGAGATGGCTGGATGGCATCACTGACTTGATGGACATGAGTTTGGGTGAACTCCGGGAGTCGGTGATGGACAGGGAGGCCCGCAGTGCTGTGGTTCATGGGGTCGCAAAGAGTCGGACACGACTGAGCGACTGAACTGAACTGAACTGAGTCAGCTTACCCACACATGGATGGACAGAAGGCAAGAAAGAAGTAAAGATGATGAAAAGAAATATAATAAAACATTACTAGTAGCTAAGTAGGGATTATAGATAGGAATTGTTCTCCTCTGCATACCTTTATATAGTTTACAAGCTTTCAGCAATGAGCAAATTTGATAAGGAAACATGCTACCTATTTTTGGACGTCCCTGATGGTCCAGTGATTAAGATTCTGTGCTTCCAATGCAAGGAAACTAAGGTCCCACATGCTGTGTGGCGTGGCCAAAAAAAGGAATAAATGCTACCTATTTTTAAGTGGATTTTAGCTAATTCAAACATAGCTTAGTGTATCTGAGGCACTTTTCCAGGTGTGGGATGGATTTTAAGAACCTACCCATCGTTCTTATGAGTGGAATAATTCATTTGTAAAATGTCAATCCTGTAACAGGAACATTGTCTTTAACTGTAGACAAAAATAAGTTTCTGACTTATGTCTATTCAATCTGGTCAAAATTAAAATGAAATTTCTATAAAGAGAAGATTAATATACAAAAATATGAGGCTACATTTGATAAATAACTTGACAAAACTCAAATCACCTCCTCTTAATCCACAGTGGTCTTGACTGGCACCCAGCTGGCCCACCCATGGTGCTTACAGCTCCCTCTGGAAAATTCCCAGTGTCACCAAGAAAGTTCTTGTCCCTGAACTTCCCTTGTGCCTCCAGCATTCATAACTAGATTCACATGCATTGTCTATAAATGAGGTATGTTTGATGTGGTGTCGTATTCATTTTTCCATAAAGCATGGAGAAAAATCAAACGTCCCAAGCATCTTTCTCATCATTCGTTAGTTAATGAAGATTTTTTGTGTTAAGCCAGGCACACGCTGGGTGCCATCTGCAGAGGACTTCATCCCAGCTCCTGTTCTGTCCTGCAAGGTGAAGGCCAGCATCACCGTCATCTTACAGAGAGAGAAGTGGCAGCCTACGGAGGCCGTGTAAGTTGCCCATTGTCACTCAGCTAGTAATTGTTGGAAGTGCGGGGCTGGGGGAGGCATGGGTGAAGAACATAGAACTTACATGACAGCTAATCACACACTTGTCCACTGAGAGACAAAACTGTTCATCGCAGGTCAGACAGTTCATTAAAAAACACCTAATATCTGTTCTCCTCAAACTCTTCAAAGTTTCGAAACACACAAAGAAAGCAGAGGAGATGGTTCTTGCCCTTTTCAATATCCTACAATCGAACTGGAGACATAATACATATACCCTGTGACGGGAGTAGAGTTACAAAGCGATACTGTGTACCCTCGGAAAAGCCACAAGTGCCTGAGAGAGGAAGGACAAAGCTCTGCCGACTGAAGCAGTGATGACTGTGGAGTCCTGCCCCAAGGCCACCAAAGCGGAGCCCAGAACAAAGATCACCTGTGAAGCTGACTGAGTCCCCTTGTAACCATTGCCAAAAGCCCCCCTGAACATCACTAGCAGGCTTTCTGACCCCAAATTAGGCAAAAATGCCCACCCTAATAGTCACCCTCGAGTGCTCTAACCAATCACCTAATGCCAACCTTCTTCAGGAATTTTCTTTGTCTTGAGGCCAAAAAAATTGGCTAACCCATGAAAATCGTCACCTTTCCCTGGTCTGTCAGGAGGTCAGCTTGCTGTACTCACAGAGACATGCGAAACATTATCTCTGCTTTTTGTTTTTAATAAACTCACTCCCTTCTGAAATGCCCTGTGTCTGGAAATTCTTTTCCAACCCATGTTTGGACTCTGCCTCAACACGAACAAGGGACTTTATAGTGGGTAGTTGGTAGAGGCATTTATCTCTACCAGGCATGTGAGGGCACAGGGGTTTAATGTGATAAGCCAGGGTTCTTCAGTTGATTTTACTCATCATAAATATCCTTGAATGACTGAACAGAAATGATGTTTTAAAGTAAGGTGGAATTTTTACAAATTTATGTTACCGTGAAATGACTGACGTTTTGATGCACCAAGCCTCAAAAAGCAAATTTTTAGAAAAGAGAAATAGAGGAAGACAAGAAGGGAGCCGTGATTTAGGGCAATGGCAGGAAGGCAAGGTGCGTCTATAAGTCTCTGAAGAGCAGTTTGTTGAATAAATGCTTTCCCTTTGGAAGGCAGATGTTTATTGATAAATACTTGTCAACACTGTGGCTAGCTCATCTGCAAGGGGAGATGTCTGGGCACTTTTGTTCCCCAAAGATCATGATCAGATAAGGAGGAGGGAACCTTGACAGCAGGCTTCCCTGTGGCTCAAATGGTAAAGAATCTGTCAGCAAGGTAGGAGACCAGGGTTCGATCCCTGGGTTGGGAAGATCCCTGGAGAAGGGAATGGCAACCCACTCCAGTATTCTTGCCTGGAGAATTCCATGGCTAGAGGAGCCTGGTGGGCTACAGCCAATGGGGTTGCAAAGATTTGGACACGACTGACGAACTATCACACCACACCAAGCTTGACAGCAGCTCTTGGACCTGTATTCACAAAGCAATGCTGAGCGGACAATGAGCAGTGTAGGCTCACGGCTAATCCCAGACCTTTCCTTCCAAGACAGTGATGCTTACAGACACGTGATGCACACATGCACACACTCCTCTTATCTGATTCTGGCGTAGCAATAAGATCAATGTCCAGAAAAAATTCTGTCCCCAGGGCATTGTACCAGTGGTTTCCACAGTCGAACACAGCATCCTGATTTCAATCTGGGTTAAGCAAGGAGAAATAAAACCAGGCTTGGTTGATGAAGCCTGAAACTTGAGGTGGTTAGGGTGACAGGGTGTAAGGAAGGTTACAGTTCCCTAACTGCTGGGAGTTGCATTCAGAAACTGCAGTCAAATCTTGGCAAAGAGCCCAATTGAAAACATGGGTTACAGAGACATGGATGGACCTAGAGACTGTAATACAGAGTGAAGCAGTCAGGAGAAAAACAAATGTCAACTATTAATACACATATATGGGATCTAGAAAAATAGTACAGATGAACTTATTTGCAGAGCAGAAATCGAGACAAAGACGTAGAGGACAAGTGTATGGACACTAAGGAGGGTAAGAGGGAGGGGTGAATCGGGAGATTGTGACTCACATACATACACTATTAATATATATATATATATATAATAGATAACTAATGAGAACCTATTATATAGCTCAGGGAACTCTACTCAGTGCCATGCAGTGACCTAAATGGGAAGGAAATCCAAAGCAGAGGGTATATATTTAAACATATAGCTGATTCACTTTGCTGTGCAGCAGAATTCAATACAACATTATAAAGCAGCTATATCCCAATAAAAAATTAAAAAATTAAAAAACATGAGTGGTGAATATTCCTCAAAATAATGTATTTGAATCTGCCGTGGAAGGTGTTCAAAACTTAAATGATATATGCACCACACCTTAGCCCCCAAAAAGGAACAAAATCGAGTTCTAATTCCTTAGAACAGGGTGAAGTAAGTCAGAAAGAGAAAAACAAACATCGTATATTACCACATATATGTGGAATCTAGAAAAATGGTACTTGGGAACCTATTTGGAGGCGGGAATAGAGGTGAAGACAGAGGACAGACTTGCAGCATAGCAGGGAAGGGAGTGGGCGGGACAAATCGAGAGAGTAGCTGAAGCATATGCATGACCACGCGCAGAAGAGCCAGTGGGATGTTGCCGTGTAACGCAGGGAGCTCAGCTCTGTGTTCTGGAAGGGTGGGATGAGGGGTGGAGGTGGGAGGGAAGCTCAAGAGAGAAGGGATATATGTGTATATACATGGCTGATTCAAGATGCTGTACAGCAGAATCGAATACAACATTGTAAAGAAATTATATTCCAATAAAAACAAAACCTGAATGACACAAAGTCCTGGTGATATAGTCGCTCTAAGCTCTGCAGAGAATGTTACGCTCTAGGCGGCCAGGGAATTTGACTCATTGCAACCTGGCCCTTAGAACAGGACCTGGCCCAATAAATGTTTGATAAACGAACAAATAGATGAATGGACTGAATGAATATAAGTATCTTCCCTCTTGGGGATCTCAGCCAAAGCAAATGGGGAGGTAATTTGCCCAATCAGCCTTTTCTCTAACAACACAAGCACTGTTTGAGCTCATGGGAAGAGAAGTTTACAAGGTAGATGTAAGTGGGTTTTCCCCTGTTGCAGCAAATCTTAGCAGGACCTTGATAGAAAATAAGCAAGGTTTTTCAGATTCTTACCTGAGTCATCCAAGTGGCCTGTATTCATAAAATCAAAGTTGATTGGCCACATACCCATCCCACTAGAAGCAGCACCCAAATCTCTTTCTCTACAGAAGGCTTTGTCCCTCTAAATTCTTTCTACTCTCACTGCATTTCTCTGCTTTAAATGGAACATTACTCTTTCCTACTTCCCCACTCCTCCTTGCCCTCAAGCATGCCCACAAATATTGGCTACTTACATGACCCAACCCTTTGTAAAACTCATTCTTGCTTCCCACCACCCAGAAATCTTAACATTCCCCACCACACACTTTGCAAGTCAAAATTTAAGGGTGGCATCTAAAGTGAAACCTCACTTTTCACTTAATCAAACCCAATAATTACTCTGCTTTCTGAAGTCAGAGCCTACTGCAAATTCAATACAAACCATCTAAAATTAGCATTTGCCTTCCCCTCGATGCGAGCGGCGCTAAGTGACTCAGCCCTGCCAGGCACCAGCCCCTTCAGCTTCCAGGGTCTGAGCTGACACCCTTGTCACGACCCATTCCTTGGTTTTGTGACCACGTTCCTTCTACATCTTTTCATTCACCCCAGTGAACCTCCTTCACTTCACCACCTCTCTTTCTAGTTTAAACCATGTCAGGCCTGGCTCTTCTGCCACAGATGAGAGCAAAGATAAACTCTTGTTTTCTGACAACAGGGGAGGGAAGGATTTCTCTTCATCTACCTTCTGCATAAAGGAAAGGAATCACACTATCATCCTTGGGGGGCCAGCCTTCAGATATAGTAATGCATACGGTAAAATGTACCTAATACTGAGTGCCACTGGATTTCCACGAGTCTTGGACGATGAAGAAAGAGAGTGAGGGAATATTATAATACTTACGACTCATCATTATGGATATCAGTGATCACTGAATTGTAGGCTTTGGAAAGGTCACTGATGGATGCAGATTTGCTTTCTGCTCTTGTTTCTTTGCACCGGTCACGTACAGCATGTCTCTGGATGCTGGAAAAGCTCTCTGGAGCTAGCTGCTTTTTAAAAAAATATATAATTGACATATAAACTTGTGTAACTTTAAGATGTACAATGTGTTGGTTTGATACACTTCTATATTGTGATATGATTACTACAGCAGTGAGCTAAGGCCTTTATCACATCACATATTTATCATTTCTGTGTTGAGAACAGTTATGTTTGGTCTCTTAGCAACTCTGAAATTTATAATATAGTATGGTTGACTATAATCACTGTGGGTTGCCTTAGATCTTCAAAACTTATCTAGTTGCAAAGTACCCTTAAACATCACCCCAATTCCCACTCCGTCTGCACCCTAGCCCCAGATCCTGACAACAACCATCCAATTCTGTTTTTATAGAAAAGTTGCTCTTTTTCTAGGGGGATGGGGATTCTTTTTCCCTAGACTCCTCCCATAAGTGATATCACACAGCATTTGTTTCTTCTCTCACTTCCTAGTTGGTCTCTTGGTGTTTAGTCCTCTAGTATGACTTCATCCATTCAACAAATATTTAAGTTTTCTGCTGTGTGTTTAGCAGAATTTCTAAATTTGGGTTCTGACATTGAGACGGGCTGGGACCTGGGACACTAAACTGCAGTGGTTGCACCTGGACAAGCTACTTCTGGAGCAACAAAATACAAAGAAACTATAAGGGACTAAAAATAACTGCGTGCATATGCAGTTGGGGCAAATTATGGACAAAAAGACAAAAAATAAAAATAAAAATAAAAAAAAAACCCCAGTAACTGCCACTCCTGAAGAGCCAGGAGCAAAAGCAGGGTGTCAGGAATGAAAGCAGGCACATGCCCCCTGCACTCAACACCACCACAGGGGTGGGCAAACCATCTAAGCCACCCCTCTGACCCGACCCACGGACATACCCTACCATCACCCCATTTGAGGAACCAGCTCACTCCCAGGAAAAGTGAGCAAGGGAGCCTGTTACTTGCTATTGCTCCCCCGTTGCTGCAGCAGGGTCCCAGTAAAGCTTTGCCTGAATTTCTTGTCTGGCCTCTAGTCGATTTCTATTGACTGGGGAAGGCCAAGAACCCGGTTGATATCAGCATTAACTATTACAAATGATCAAGGAAGTTCACTGAGTACCTTATCAAATAGAATAAATAATAAAGCTATACTTCAACTTTCTGGTAAAGTTTTGGTTTTGTCTGTTTCCCCACAATGGTTAATTGTAGTCGATGGAGTAGAAGTCTCACAAGGTCTTTCTCTGGTCTCATCTGTCTGTTGGATGATAACACACAAAGTGTGAAGCAGGATTAGGCTTTTTAATTATTTTCACCTTACTGATCATTTTTCTAACTACGAAAGAGAATTTTACCCAAATGCATCCCTCTGCTAGGTGAAATGGACTCAAGAATTTATATAGGAGAAAAAGAAAAGTTGTATAGAGATGCCCCACCTCTTTCCTTCTATAACTCAAATTTTTTGGAGGGGGTGAAGGTAGGATGTATCTACTCATTAGTATTTGACTCCTAACTTTATTCAAGATGATTAATTTGAACGCACAGTGGAGGGAAATAGAACTCTACAGACTAAGAACCAGTCTTTGTTCTACTAAAGACCAAGCTAGTCCTTCAGCTGCCTCAACAGTTTTAAAGTGCATGTGTTAGTACTTGCCCATAGCAATGTTAGAAGAAATCAGACGATGACCAGATGGAAGGCTTTATATAAGACAAGCCATTGAGATATGTCTCAAAGCTAATTGCTACTTTTCGGTAAAGAGTTATGTTATTTTTAAAATAACCAAGTACTTTTGACACTAAGAATCTTCTCACTGGAACTTTTGAAATGTTCTTGATGTGTTCATTTCAGCAGAGTCAAACACCAGCAACAATCTTTCATATCAGGCTAAACATTTCTTAATATTTTAAATTTATTGAAATGGCAATGCCACTAAGCCAAAGTATCACAACTGAAAAATTAAGCCAATTATACCTAATACCTTATTTTTAAAAATTTCTAAAATATAAAATGGTATTTTAGTTGTATCATGTAGGAATGTTTAACATGCTGACCAAAAAACTTCAGGGGCTCTGGAGTGATATACTTTATAGTTAATGATGTCCTTTATGCTGTAATCAACTTTGGACAGTTGATCCTTCTGAGAAAAGCAGAATATAACATTCATACATTTCCTTTTGTTTTTAACTTGAAAATTATGTTTTGTCATCTTATTTGTATAGTTCTATTCTGGTTTTATATCAGTATAGATGAAATAAGCTTGAAGAATTTGTCCCTGATTTCATAACAATACCCATGCAAGCAATGTTGTAATAAATAAACTAGTATAACTCACATTGGGGGAGATGGGGTGGGTGGCATTGTCTGTCAGAATATGTGCCTTTTAAAAGGGG
Source organism: Ovis canadensis (assembly GCF_042477335.2). Taxonomy (NCBI): domain Eukaryota; kingdom Metazoa; phylum Chordata; class Mammalia; order Artiodactyla; family Bovidae; genus Ovis; species Ovis canadensis. Next base: position 27,286,819 of record NC_091269.1, on the reverse strand, counting down.
TACAGGCTTGATAAGACACTGATCTATACATACATTTGCTTTTTAAAATAGATTTGCTACTTTTGAATCATCACTGATTTAACAGCAATATTTACAGTTTTATTCTAAATACACTGAGGTTAGCATCTTAATAGCAACTAATTCTAAGAAGAGTTAAAATAAAGACAATGATTTTAATGTGCACTGTGTAGCTTATGTTGGCTGAATTTTATAGATTACAGTATGGGCTTCCCTGGTGGCTCAGATGGTAAAGAATCTGCATGCAAGGCAGGAGACATAAGAAACGTGGGTTCGATCCATGCGTTGGGAAGATCCCCTGAAGAAGGAAATGGAAACCCACTCCAGTATTCTTATCTGGAGAATCCCATGGACACAGGAGCCTGGCATGCTACAGTCCATGGGGTTGCAAAGAGTCGGACACGAGTGAAGTGACTTAGCACGCACACATATATAATTTCAAAATGAACCTGTTTTGCTGTGTTTACGTATATTCATGTATATGTGCATTTAAGTAAATGAAAAGGAAAATCAGGATTTTTAGATTCATTATTCAAATACAATCAAATTCAGAGGCCAAATTATATGTATGTATCTGCACTGCGGAAGACAGGCACTGTGATAAATACCAGTCATGGGTCTGACTGGTTGTTGTTTCTTCCACTTCATGGGATATCTACTCTCAAGGTTCTCAAAAACCATTTAATCTGTAATCCTTTCCTAGACAACAGTTCTAGAGATTGCTTGCTTTGTGAGTCTCCAAAAGACTATCATAACACCTAAAAGCAAGGGACGAGGCAAAATATATCTTTGAAAGTTACATTTGAAGATGGGAGAATGTAAATGGAATTAGATAGAAATTCTAAGTGTTGAGAAATGACACTGAATTTAGGGGCTAATTCACTTAAATGCAAAAAATTTTCATTCAGATTCAAAATAGCATTTATTTCAAGCTGAATTTTGTTGCCAAGCTAATCTTTCTTACAGTATCTTCACTGTAAACATTTGGAACGGTGCAGAAAGTGAGACATACCTAAACCATGAGGTCCTCACCCCTTCTTCCTATCCCTCAGAGAGGTTTAAGAATTTTGTATATCCTGGTGGATATTTTCACTGCATACATTTCTTGAACACACACACACACATGGAATCATGATATACTTTCTGTTCTGCAGTCTGACAACACACAGAGCTGATCTATAGCAATAAGCTATAGTGAGGCAGTTTTCCTGCAGGGCTGCCAGTGTGCCATCTTTACTGGTAGTTAAAAGAGTTTAAGTTGGGTGTGGAAGGTGCTAGGGCTCTGATGTCCCAGTCTCCTTCTGAGCAAAAGAAATCATCACTACTTCCCTCTGCTCATTTAGAAAACTCTGTAGCAAAGTACATGGCAGGTGCTGAGTGAGGCTCTGGGTACTCTGAGCCCAGTCAGAGGCATGGCCCTTGCCCTCCAGGAACTTCTCACTCTGCTCTCCTCACAAACCACTGTCCCCAGAAAGCATCTGCTTCTCTTTGTACTGAACACCTGTCACAAATCAAGAGCTATGTTAGACACGGCACAGATGAACAAGGTTTCAAACCTGCCCTTCAGAGAGCAGGGTTAGAGTCTAGTGGAGACGTATACTATTGCTATCATGAGAACACTGTGAAATATGCAGCCTGCTGTTAAGGAGGTAAGACGAGATGTCATTTCACTTAGCTCTAAGGAGGAGGGGAGCAGAGGGTTGGGAAGCTTTCCTGAAGTTCAAGGGTGGGATAATTTCAGGCAGAGGGGACAACGCAAGCAGACACCTTCAGGACAGGCGGGGAAACTGCAGCAGTTTAGGGCTGCTGGAGCATGTGGAGCAGGTCAGAACATGGAAGCTTTTTCCACACGCGTGTATCTGAGACACTGAGGGGTGGAGGGGGCACTGGTTTAGGCAGAGGGATTGGTGTGGGCATAAAGCATCAGAGCACTCACATTTACAGCTAAAGGGAGCCGGGAAACTAGCCCAGAGACGGTGGCAGAGGGGTCCAGAGGAGAATTATGAGACCCTAAACCAGGCATGGATATTTAGTGGGTAAAACCATCTGGGTGTGAGAATGAATTGGATGTGAAGTCTGAAAGAAAAAAAAGGCAGGTTTTGGAATAACCCCCAGGTTTAAAATGTTGATGATCGGTAGATGATAGTCTTTTTTTTTTTTTTTGCATTACCTGGTACTTACTCCTCAGCATAAAAGCCTTTTTCTATCTTCAAAGTGAAAGTGAAGTCGCTCAATCATGTCTAACTCTTTGCAACCCCATGGACTGTAGCCTACCAGGCTCCTCTGTCCATGGGATTTTCCAGGCAATAGTATTGGAATGGACTGCCATTTCCTTCTCCAGGGGATCTTCCCAACCCAGGGATTGAACCCGGGTCTCCGGCATCGTAGACAGATGCTTTACCGTCTGAGCCACCAGGGAAGTCTTTTTCTATCTTACACACTTTCAATTCTATCTTCCCATCCCATCTTAAGACAATGGAGTAACCTGTCTCACCTCCCACTGTCTCCAACCTAGCACAGTGTGCCCCGGTACCCACAGCGCCCCCAACTGCTCCACGAGGGTCAGCCGGGAGGGGTCCTGTTCCCAGAGCTCTTGGCAGCAGCAGGCTCTGTGATCAGATCTTGAACTCCCTCTTCCTTTGCTTTGCCCAACGTTGCCCCCTCTCCCGGCCTCCTTTACTCCATGTCAGCTCCTCCACTGGCTCTCCCTCGTCCCTGGTCCCAGAATCAAGCTCATCTTCTCTTCAGATTCTCCAGATGCCATCCCATCCACACCTCCATCTCCGTGACGAAGCTTCCCAGCCACTCTTCCAATTCCAAAGTCAGGTGTCCAAGTGTCCTAGGCCGTCAGGGCCCATTTGCCCAGAATGCCTCTCTTCTTGTCTGTATTCTCCGCTTGTGCACAGGTGCCACCAGTGATTGTCCTTCAAAGCCTTTATCTGCAGCCACACTTGGCTCTAGCTGGACACAGGCACAGATGCTCAGTTCTCAGCTCCCATCCCCCACTTTTGCATTGCTGTGCTCTTTGTCCTTCGTTTAAAAAACATATTTGACACATAAAAAACATCTACAAAGTCAGCACCCCACATTTTGGCTTATTATTCCACGTTTTCCTTTATTATTTTTATAATAACATGTAATACATACAGAACTCTGTAATATAAAGCTAGTTGTGAAGCATAACGTAATAAATAACCACAAACCTACAACCCAAAAACCCGAACATTACTAATAACCAGGTCTACCCATGTGTCCGTGATATCTGCTCCCTCTGTTTCCCTCTCAGAGGTGATTATTAGGCTGAATTTTGGCTTATCCTTTTTTTTTTTCCTCACACTTTTAGTTTTACATTTATACATGCATTGAGAAGATGCTCTTTGGTTTTGCGCTCAATAAAAATAGTCTCAATCATATCCTGGGACTTTTTTTCCCTTTAATATTTTCAGAGATTCATTCTTCTTGTCAGGTATAGCTGTGGTTCACTTATATTTTTACTACTGAATAATATTCCTTACTGTTAATACACCTAATTTACTTAAATGCTGTCCTATAGACAGGAAGGCATTTCAGTTTTTCCAGTTATAACTATCATGAAGACGTTACTATAAACAATTTTGTACATACCTCCTGGTACACAAATGCAGGCGTTTACTGGATACATAGCTGGAAGGTGGAGTCATAAGCTAGAGCCCAAAGTTTGCAAATGTTCAGCTTGGTGAGGTGTGGTTGTTTTCTAAAGCAGGGGCGCCTGTTTACACATCATGAAATGAGCTCACACGGATCTTCTTTAGCACCTGGTGCTGTTAGACTCCTTAATTTATAAATCTTATGGATGTAACTTACAAGCTCATTGTGATAGTAATTTGTATCTCACAAGGTTTCTATTGATTTATAAGCCCCCTGTATTTTCTCTTCTGTGAAATGCCTCTTCAAGTCTTTTTCATTTTTTCCCCTTCTTTTTGATTTTTTAAAATTACTCAAAAAAGCTTCATTTTTTAAATTTAGCTTTCGGACTCTGTGCTTGATTTTCTGCTCCTCGATAAGCAAAAGTGCACTTGATCCTGTAACAGACATATACACCACACAGAAAACTAGGTCTGGCTGACATGTCTTTTTGTTTTAGACCACCTCATAAAGAACCTTAGGTCTCACAGCACAAACTCCTTGAAGCTGGCCTGGGCACACACCACATGCGGATTTTAGTGCTATCCCAACCTTCTTGGTATAAAGGTAAACAATTCTATCACCAGGGGTTAAGGACAGCTTAGTCTTGTTAAGAGGTTGTATTGTAGGGAAGCTTACAGCAGTATATCAAATGCTGGACCATCCTGAATGCCTCTAGATACCGTCCTGGGAAGAGGAAGTCTGTTTTCCTATTATTTAAAAAATAGGAATTCTCTCTATATTCTTCTTACTACTTCCTTCTCAGTTAACAGTATTGTAAATATCAAGTCTTGGTTTGTCTTTTTACTACACTAAATTGTTTATTAGCTTAACCTAAGTGCTAGTTTGAATATATTTGACTTAATCATCTTTCATGGTTAGCATATGTCTCAAGAGATTTGTTCCTACCCAAAGATTTTTTTTTCATGAAAACATTTAAATATTTGCTTTTTGCAATTCAGACCTTAATGTATTTGGGATTGATTGCTAGGTGAGGTGTGAGGCATGAACCGAACTTCATCTTTTTGTAAGGATAACCGTTGTTCTAAAACTACTTATGGAGTCACCCTTCATCCCCCACTGATCTGTCATGCCATCTCATCATATCTCAAAGGTCAGTATATATGCACGGGCTACTTTCCAGGCTCCTCATTTCACTGTACTGCTCAGAACGCCTACCTCTGCACCACATACAACACAGACTCTACAATAAAACTTACTATCTTGTAAGTCTCCTCAACCTCTTCATCATAGTTAGAAGCACCCAGCTATCTCAGGCCTTTGCCATTCCACAAACATTTAAATATCTGCTCGTCACGTTCAGTAAAACCTCTGTTGGAATTTCTGCTTGAAATGGCATTGCGTCTACAGATAATTTAGGGGGAGATCTGACACCCTTACAACCTTCAGTATTCATGAAAAAGGCAGTTCTTCATTTGTTTCTACCTTGCTTGTTCACCTTTATACTTCAAGTCCCAAATCAGGCCTTAACCTAAAACACTGCCTGCCTTAACCATCTGGTTAAGATATTGGGAAAGGTATTTCACCTTCCCAATTAAAAGTGTGTCTTTTATGTGCAAATTGGGGTGAGTTTGAGGTTTCTGTTGGAGTGATGGTAATTCTTCGTTATTGAATATATCAAGAATTTGAGAAGAGTACGATGATACTGGTTGGAGGCGCACTGGGTTTGAGGTGTCTCTTGTATACTGGATGCTTGCTATGCTATGTTCTTCAAGACCGAGGAGTCTGGATAAAGATACTGGTTTGATGAGATTGCCCAAGGAAACTACATGACTAAGAAGGTAACTAGTGATGGGATCGTGAGGACCAGGATTTAAATGGGTAGAGGAAGAGAAAATTATGAAAGAAGCTAAGAAATAAGAAACATGTAAAGTTAACCAGAAAAGTGAAGTCGGGAGGAAACAGGGAAAGACGATTTCTGAAGTGGTCAACACTGCCCAAATCCAGAGAAGAAAAATCACTAGAATAGCCAATGTTAGATCTTAACGGATCTAACAATTAAGAGGTCATTTATGACAGAAGAGATGGGTTTTAAAAAAAAACACTTAACTTCACTAAGGAGAGAATGGGAAAAAGTGGTTGGCACAAAACAGACACTCAGATACTTGTTGAAGATAAGCCTGAGAGAAACGGAGAGAAGACAGGCTATTCTCTAAATGAGCCCCGCTGTGAAAGGAAGGAACAGCAGAATGTCTCAGAGGAGAAAAAGGACATTATGAGACCTGACCTCTACCATCATCCCATACACTGGCCTCAACCCCATACACAGGTAAGCAAGCAAGCTTCCAAACAGGTGCTTCTTTAGAGGGAAAAACAGACATGGGATTCCTAATGGGAAGGATGAGAGCGAGCGAGTGGATGTGAGAGCCGTGGATGCTGACAAGGTGACTTTCTAGATGTGTGGGCAGAGACACAGAAAAGACTCCAGGTGCAGCATGGTCCCTTCCTGCCTTTGAGGTCACCTGACATAAATTAAAGAAGGGGTTTTCCTCAAGCTAGCTTCTATATTCTTTAATGCAAATATAGGGGCTCAAACTTTAACAAATTGGTTTTATCTTTAGATAAAAGGAATCCATCACAGGATCAGACCAACAATACAATGAAGGAAGCCGTTTTGTCACATAATGAGTTGAGAAAAGATATGGTAAACATTTAATGAAACTGGGAGACTCTTAACAACAGTGATTCAGATAAAATAAATTAAAATATTAGGAAAAGATTATTCTTTCTTATACAGAAGGATGTGCCAACACCTAGAGTAACAGAGCTGCTACGGAAGGGAAATAAATCCTTCAACTGAGCATCCAGGACAGATTAAATGGACCCTAAAGAAAGCATATAGTTCTCTTTTTAAAATAAAGCATATAATTCTCTCTTTAAGGGCCAGTGATGCCTGAAAAGGCATGTTACTCTTCAGGAACACATGTATATGCTAAGTTATGTAGGATTATCAATTGCTAAGCTTTTCCCCCCTTTTACCTCCAACATACCTGAGCATATATTTGATGTAACTGCTTTGGGATGAGGCCAGCTTATACCATGAGGGGAGGGGGGACTGTCTTACAGAAAATGAGATCTGATGATGCCAATAACACAGAAAGTAGCTTCTCACTCCGGTCACTGTGTTCAACTGTGTTCCAGAAAGGGTACCTAGTATACTGAACTAGTCATTCCCACGTGCACTTGCTGAATGTCTTTTCACCTCCATCAATCTCTTATTCCCTTTCCTTGAGCACCTACCCTGTGCTGAGCTCTAGACACCTCCACAGAAGCTGCTGTCTATCAAGCTCTCACTATATGCCAGACCCATGCTACCTGCCTTACATGCGTTCTCTCATTTAATCCACATCTCATGCCCACAAGAGAGGAACTAGTATCACTATCCCCATTTTACAGATGGGAAAATTGTGTTAAGAGAACTGAAGTAATTTGCCTCTGTCGTACAGCAAGCACATGGCAAAGCTGAAACTTGAATCCAGGTGTGCCTGACTTAAACCCCACGCTCTTCACCATCTCCCTGGAATAACCATGAACAAGTCCACGTGCTGTTTCCATACCGTACACGTTTGGAGTTGGGGCAGTGCAGAAAAGGAAGAACTGAGAAGAATGAGGCTGCCCGTCCATCCACTCTGCATAGGACATGCAGCTGAGCCTGCTCAATTCTGGAAAAGGACCCAAGGATGTTAACTACCCTTAGCAGCCACCCCCTCTGCCTCCCTGCTTCTTCCCCCTCAGGGTGAGGGAATAGGAAATTGCGAGGGAACAAAATGCTTGGAGAATGCGACTGTATTTGACTCACCAGGGCAAGCATCTCTAATAAGCCTCAGGGAGAGTGTGCCTTTGGCTAAAGGGACGCCTTCAAGCATCTCCTTGAGGTTTCAGTGAAGGAAGTCTCCGGAGAGAGACCAGAGTGATGCTTCTTCCCTGTCAGAGTAACTGCTCTAACCACTCAAATTTAAATGTCCCATTGCCCACAGCATCACTCTGTCAAAGGGTCACATTTTCTATTCAACTGAAGTGACCTCCTAGGTCTGGGATAAAAATGAAACAAGTCTGACTTGCTTTGAAACGCAAAAGACCTCCATCTCCAGCTTGTTCTAGTCCCCAAGGGACCAGGGACACCCCTGGAGTCCGACTCGCTGCTCTTTATTCAAAGTCCCCTGGAAAACAGCTGCTTGTTTTAAAAGAACTGCAGGAAGACCCTGGCCTTCTATAAGGTCCCCCCAAAGGTCCACACCCTGGAGTGGTGCAAAGGGCAACCAGATGCAGATGGGCTCCTGGCCACTGCGCTGTTATGATTAAGGCACTTTGGACTGTGTTTCCCTGAGGATCACCAAGTACAGACAGGTTAAAAAAAAAAAGTTAGTCTGTATCATATCCCAAAATGGGTCCAAGCCATTTCTCAACCTCGGACACAGACATGTTCTTCCTCGAAGCATAATCCTCAATCTGCAAAAGATTAAAGGCAGTTTGTTAAAACAAAATGATATGACTTTGAGAACTAAAGTTCCCCTAGCATTCACTGAGATACTCTAAGTACCTTCCATGTCTTATCGTAATATTAATAGTGATCCACTGAGTTAAGCAGAGACAGATATTTATTTATTCACTATAGTGCCTTATTCTCTGGGCAGAAAAACAATATGTGGTAACTATCTGGTGCTTAGAGGCCTGGCTGGGGTGTGGCTGGGGGGTGGGGGCGGGTGGGGAAGGGAGGGGAGGGTGGTCTATTTATACATGGGAGGACTAGAATTGGAGTAATGAGTTGAAACCAAAGCAAGACATCAGTGGGGGTAAATTTCTTCATCTTTTGCCTCTCATTTTATTCTCATTCACATGTAAAACAAAACAGGTTTAACAGTTCCATTTAAAACAAGATAGGCACCAAGAGATGCCGCCTACAATGAAACAGCTAACTTACCTGATCCTTGGAAATTTTCCCCACGGCAAAATACTTGGACTTCAAGTTGGAGAAGTAAAGGCCAGATACTGCTGAAGCAGGTGCCATGGCCAGCGATTCTGTTAGCCTAATGCCTGAGGAGAGCAGCATGAGGAAAAATGCGCATTTATTCAGTGCTGAGACAGGCTTGCCAGTTGGTAGGCACCCAATAAAGTCTTATTTACAAGTGAGTGAGAGTGAACTTGTGCCTTTTAGGTGGACACATGACGTGGCACGAAAGCGGTGAGCAGAGTAGTGTAGCAGACTCCCACCAAGCGGATGAACAAATTTAGGACATGCAGATCTCTTGTGACCAGGGCAGGGGTGGGGAGGAGGCCTGGAAGGCCAGCTCTCCCCAGCTCTCCAAGATCAGTCACAGAGGCTACACTCGGGCCTTGTAGACAAGGACCCCAACCCTGGAGTTGAGGGCACCATCTGGGCCTGCAGAGGCTCCTGTGGGGCCAAGGTCACTAAGGGTGACTGACGGCTGGGCCCCACTAAGCAAGAGCCCACGTCACAGCTGTCACGGCTACCTAGTCTACATCATTCACTTTCTGGACGAGGCAACAGAGCAGTGTGAAAGTGAAGTGCCTACCCAGCTGGCTTATGGGTCCTAAATCCCCACCTCCTGGCTCCTGAGCCCGTGCTTTTCCTGCCAGTCCAGACTCAACAAGCCTCACAGCTCCCCACATGCACCTACATTCTTTTATTCTCCAGCGTGGATGGGATGCATTAACAGTAGTACAGATATAAAGAGGAAGGGAGTGGAAGGGAAGAATGGGAGTTCTGTGAGACAAAAGTCCAGGGATGCTCCTGGAAGGAATGGAAGGACAGAGCGATGTGAAGTGTGTTACTAGAGGTTACAGAGGTCACTCACTAGTGGAGAGGCTGAAAACAGTAATACACGTGTATTAGGGAATCGGGTAGGAGATGTGTGAGATGGTATGAATCAGCTAAGCTCCCATCTGTTGTAGTGAAGAGAAAAAAATAAACTGATAAACTTAAATGTGGAGATGTTAAGACCACCACTTGATAATATGGAGGGAAGAGGTCCCATTTCTGCAGGACCTCCATGTGCAGAAATTAAAATGTGTTTCTTTTCCTCTTACTGGAAAAAATAATGCTATGGAGATGAAGTGCTAGAACAGACTCCGAGCAGTGAGGAAAGGGCTTCCTCGGTGGCTCAGTGGTAAAGAATCTGCCTGCAATGCAGGAGCCGCAGGAGGTGCGGGTTCCATCCCTGGGCTGGGAAGATGCCCTGGAGAAGGGCAGGGCAACACATGCCAGTATTCTTGCTTGCAGAATCCCATGGACAGAGAAGCCTAGCAGGTCACAGTCCAGGGGTCACAAAGAGTTGGACACAACTTAAGCACGTGTACAGTGAGGAAAGACGGGACTGGGGATTTTGCCGTAAGCCCCTCTCCATGTTTCCCCACCATCCCTTCATGCCTCTCCTTCGCAACTGTGCGTGTCACCCGAGGAAGACACACGCCCCTCTCCAGCCCTGACCTGTGTGCTGCTCCACGTCCGCCAGCCTCCACATGGTCAGTTTCTCAGTGTGGTCAGGCTGGCTGGGATAGCCTGGCGCCGGCCGGATGCCCTCGTAGCGCAGTCTCCGCAGGTCAGCCACAGCCAGCTGCTCACCACTGCAGTAACCCCACAGCTCCCTGCGGACCCGCTCGTGCAGCTCCTCAGCGAAGGCCTGGGACCAGGACACGGAACACACCGCTTAGGCAGAGGTGGGAGCCCCTCTCCTGCCTCCATCCTGCCTGCTATCCGGCTCGCCCTGCAGGCAGGGAAGATCCGCAGAGGGACAAGTGACAGCCGACAGTCCCCACTCACCTGCAGTGTCCCCAGCGGCTCTGGGGCTCAGGTCTGGGCTCTGAAGGATCACAGTCCATGATCTGAGATCTGAGGCCCTTCAAACTTTCTCCTGACTCAGGTTCTGGTTTACGGTGGCCAGGAGGGGGTGGGGGGATCGTGACAGTGGCCTTGGGAAGAGGGAATGGCCCCCACAGCCGCATAGGCTGCTCCACCCCACAGAGGAAGATGAGGGATCTACGGAGGAGTCCAGCATCAGAACCAGAAGCTCTGAATCAGAAATCTGTTTGCCCCCGCCCCCGCTCTTCTGGGAAACATGTATCAAGGCTCTGGGGGCCATTCCAACTACTGTGTTGCTAAGGCTGCTCTGTGCCCAAAGATGAGGCTTGAGAGCAACTCAAGAATTCAAGATTTAAGAGTGCACGTGTTGTCAGAGCCAGGAGTACACACGCACACACATGCATAAACACACACATGCCCGTCCCTGGCTCCTAGCCCTGGACCCTGGCCTCAGGGCACCAAGGTTCTACCTCGGCCAGCCGGTCCCCCAGCGCCTTGACCATGATGCTGCTGTAGTCATCACACTCCTCCTCGTAGGCCTTGCTCAGCTCCTCCACCCCGAAGCAGGCAACGGCGAACAGGCCCAGGTAGTCAGGGATGCCTGAGTGCAGAGGGGCGATGAAGTCCGAGAGGCAGAGGTAGGGGTCCGAGCTGGCAGAGTCCTTCTCGGCCTTGAAACACAAGGAGTGGGTGGAGCAGCCATTAGCATGGATGTGGTGCTAACACCCAGCAAACAGCAATCTAGCATCTTCCCATGAACACAAGCTTCAAACGGGGCTGTCTGCTGTGTTCACCCCAGTATTTAGAAGAGTGCATGATATATAGAGTGTTCAATAAACACATGTTGAATAAACAAATGGAACGAGGCTTATATGATATGACATACACACATAGTTGAGAAACCAGTTAAGTTCACACACTCACAAATATCTGCTGAATGCCTACTGGAACTGGAACCCTAAATAGTCACATAAGATTTTTTTTTTTTCCCTCCAAAAGTGTTGTCAATTAGAGATCAACATTAAATCCTGAAGTTACGTTCAAAAGAGGTTCACTTGGTGTATAAGCCTCTACTTCGGACAGAAGCAGTTCAACAAACGGGCAAGGTCAGCAACACAGGGCCACATGCTGCCAGCCATGGGTGGTGGTGGGTCAGGTGACAGCTAAGGACACTGATGGGCCAGCCTGAAATTAAACAAAGCAGGATCTGCTGCTGGGGTTCTCTCCTCAGGCCAGGCAGCCATCCTCCCTGTTTTCCATCTCCAGCTGATGACTGACTTCCTGCTGCTAAGCTGACAAGCAAAGTCTTACACATTTCACAATCAACACATTTTTGCTGAGAAGGTAAATAGTGAATGGCTAATATGTACTGAGTGCTTACTAAATATCAGGCATTAGTTGGTGCTTTATATGAACTAATTAATTAAATCATCTCGATAAATCATCTCGAAGTAAGTGATACCATCAGTTCCATTTTACAGACAAGAAACGGAGGCAGCGAGGGCTTGAAGAACTAGTTCAAGGCCAGAGAGTCGCAGGTCAGATCCACAACCAATGCTCCTGACCACTAGGCAGCATTGCTTAGGACAGAACGAATAATCAGTAAGCAGCCAGCCAGAATCTTCGTAGTTATTTGCTTGCCAGCTCTAGAAACAAGTACAGTTTAATCAACACTGGGCAGAAAATGGTTAAGTAGCTACAGGCAAGAAGGCAGTTGGCAAAGGCACACGGGAATGTCATAGACTCAGGGCCAGCCCCGCAGGGAGAAGCTGCCTTCCCGCTGTACTCTGCCCGTCAACTGCTCTTTGCTAATAAAAGCTGGAGGGAGAGGTAAAGCTTTCTGGCACCATAAGGAGAGACAGGTCATAGAGCCCCACAGCGCTTTCAAAGACACAGCGATCAGAGCCACTCAGAAGAGAAGACCCCCCAGTGCAGTGAGTCGCCACAGTCACATTTTCCCAGTGTGCTGGAAAAAAAGCACCTCCTTAGAAATATCTATCCAGGTAAGTATATACGTACTGAGGTCATTACATTAAAAGCCTTAATACCGTCCATCATAGACTGTCTGGACACGAATGGTGCTGGGTGTAAAAAGAGATCAGAGGACACAGGACTGAAGGAGGGAACTTCAGGCCAGGGAGGAGGTTTCTGAACTGAGTTACTTTGGTAAAAGGAAAGGCACTAATTCCCTAGTGAGGCGGGGTGAGAACTTAACATCAGAATCCTCTTGTGTCTTGTGGTATCTGAGCCCGAGTGCACAGTGAGGATGTGCCGGGCCTGGGTGCACACAGCAAGGCTGCACTACTCCCATTTAACTTGTTAAGGTACCTTTTAATGGATTCCCTTAGATGTTGTTACAGCTAAAATATCCGCCATTATGAATTATATGGTGGTTATGATGAAAAGCAATACTATCATTTTGAAGGACTGAGAATGGTAGTTAAGATCTTGCAAAAATAACTTTCTACCACCCTGTGTTAATGACTGGTGAATTCTGGTTCCAGTTGATTAGGACACCTTGGTTTTTTAATAGCAGCTGAAGGGACATGCTTAAAAGCTTGCATGTGTAAAGGCAGGGGCATAGACAGGGAGCCACGTGCAGAAGAGCCTGTTCTCTGACCCAGGAGGAGCCAGTGGTGTGGGGAGGTGTGGACAGGCTGGGCTCCCTCCAAGCTGTGGGGCTTAGTGTGCTCTCCACAGGCCTTCGTGTTCTCCTCTGGACACAGACACTGCCTTCCAACAAGCTGAGCGGAAACTGAACAAAGATGGTTCATCAAGTGCCCTACGAAGCAGCTGGCCCCCAGCAGACATGCAGTGGAAGTCTGCTCCCACCTGTTTTCTCCTTGAGAAACGGGGCCACCAGCCTTGTTCAACAACAGGCCTGGACCCAAACCGACATTCTTCAGCAAGTGAATATCCACCTGTGTGCGATCCCGAGGCAACAGCAGCATTTCCCCTCACCCATCCAAACTGACAGGGAACACCTCCCTCCTGCTGGTGCCTGAGGCCCAGCTTCCAAACCCATGTTGCCCCATTCTCTCCATCACAAAGCCTCGGGCTCAGGACTGCAATGGGTCATCTGGGGTGAGGTGGGGCAGAGCCATGCTACCACAAAGCTCAGACTTATGCCAATCTTGTTTATGATCGTTCAGTGCTTAAACCAAAAAGGAGGGCTCCGTGTCCGCCGGCAGCACGGCCTCCATACCTGCTGCCTGAGCCCGTAGAAGGTGGCTATGGGCTCCGAGGCCTGCGGCACTGCGCCTTCCGCGTACAGGTGGATATCGTCCTGAAGGCTCTGTGCTGGCCAGAACCCAACCACACCCCTGGCCTGGAGCTTCTTCTGACTGATCAGTGCCTGCAGCATACTTTGGGCATCATCGTAGACCTTTCTGGCCTCTTCACCTATTAGGAAAATATAAGAATTCACTTAGAGATTCAGTAACACTCACTAAAGAAAGCTTTTTAAAACCACTACTTCTCTCCAGTTTCCCTCCTTATTCCTCTCTTTTCCTCTCAAATACTTTAAGTCAGTGTTTGCAGTCAGCACCGCCTCAGGTGCAGCAACTGAGGGTTCAGCGATTCTGCTAAGTACAGCTCCCAGACACAGTCAGCTCAACCAGCTCACACCACTCATATTTTTCCATTTAACAAAAGGCAGGGTGCCAGCTCTCACTCCCTGCAGTAACGTGTCAGACAGAGTGACACAAAGCAGGCCAGATCCTCCCATCACCTCGTTCCCTGTGCACAGACAGCGCCCCTGACCTCACCGTGACCCCCGGGGTACAGAACAGCCTGCCGAGTGAAGTGGGGTTCGGGTGCTGCTCCCGGGCGGCACCCGGCAGGGATCCCACAGGCCTCGCCTGGCTACGGCAGTGCCAGCAGGGCCTCAGTGCCTCACCAGGGCCTGGCCGGCCAGCTCTAACTTGGCCTCTCTATTGCTCCCTGTGATCACTCCGGAGCACTGCAGAACGAGAGCCCCTTTCTCACCACTGCACCCTGGGGAGCCTGAGAGCTGCTGTATCCCAGCATCCTAATATGCACCTCAGGGATCCCTCCAGGAAGAAGGCAAGGGGCGGTCTCTCAGGCTCCCCTCAGCCCTAAACCCACATGTCCAGCAGTCCACTCCTCATCTCACTCTGAGCTGGCTGTTACTGAATCCTTTGAAGGGCTTAGCCTTCATGGGCTTAGATCCCATGTCTCTGAGGCAGGGCTGGAAGAGAGAAGCAGATTATCTATCGACTGGCTTGTTGCCCCCAACCCTTGCTTCCACTGGGCACAATGGACTCCTTGCCATTCAAATCAGCCCAAACGCCCGTGCCTTCCTACTCGGTCTCCTCGGCCTGGAGGGTCCTTACTTCATCACCATCTCACATTCCCAGTCCCAGTCTCAGTAACTGCCACTTAATCTTCCAAGAGCAGTTCAAACCACCTCCTCCAGGAAGCCTTTCCTGATCTTCCAGTTTGAGCTTGAGCTCATCTCCCGGTGTGGTGTCCACAGAGGCCCAGGCTTTGCCCTGAAGCAGAAGCCCGGTCTGTCATACGGGAATCACCCTCCACTGCTGCCCCAGCCAGCAGGTACCAGATGGCAGCCATGATACGTCTTCTCTTGGATCCCAAATGCCCAGCAAGTAATTGATGTCAACAAAGATTCAGTACAGAATGGGTAAGAGAAATGCCAAGTTTAGTCAATGAATAACAATCAACCCAGCAGTTTAAAAGCCATCAAAGGACTGAGCAGGTAAACAATATCCTATATCATACTGTAACAGTGAACTCTAGGAATCTGCTGGAAGTCCAGGGGTTAGGACTCCATACTATAAGGGCCCAGGTACGATGCCTGGTCAGGACCCCACAAGCTTTGAGGTGCAGCCAAAAGAAAAAACAAAAAAACAAAACACTCCATCTGGCATAATCCAAACCCACTGCTCCACTAGCTATTTTCATCTTCAAGGGCCCAAGATGATGTTTTGAATATCAGAGCAGGATGGAAGCACTTATGGAACTAACCTACAGTTTTGTCGTCAAATATCTTGGGAAAGCCTCGGTTTGGGTATTTGCCCCGGAGCTGCCAGACGTCGAAGAAAGGCTTCCAATCAATGTAGTCCACCAGCTTCTGCAGGTCATAGTCTTCAAAGACTCGAGTCCCGAGGAACGTGGGCTTCACTGCGGGAAAGGAGTGATCCATCAACCCCAACGACGCCAGGGCAGGCCTGTGGCTCAGCACCCTTTGTGCCCAGAGCCACCTACGAGAAGCCTTCCTGGCCTCCTCCTTCCTGCTCTGTTAGCTCCCATGCCCTGTCTCCCTCCTGTCACCCAGAGGAGTTGTTTTACAAAGAGGGGAACTCGAAATTACTGTGGAAAAGGCCTAATTCTGCAGCACATCTTAAATAAAAGTCTTCTTCCCCTGCAGCTGATTGACTACATCACCCCTGGAAACTTCCCTCAACCCCTCCCCTCACCCTCGCCCAAGAGAAAAGGCAGACTGGGTTCACAGTCTCAGATTCTCAAATTCTCAAATTTGTAGAGAGGAAGATAACGCTAAAAGAAAATGCACAGGAGAAAGACACATAGAAGCAGCCACGTCCATCAAGTTTTAAAACATGATCAATCATCTATATTGCCTACTGATACATATGGGCTTCCCTCATCCTCAGTTGGTAAAGAATCTGCCTGCAATGCAAGAGACCCTAGTTTGATTCCTGGGTCAGGAAGAAACACTAGAGGAGGGATAGGCTACACCCTCCAGTATTCTTGGTCCTCCCTTGTGGCTCAGCTGGTAAAGAATCCACCTGCAATGCAGGAGACCTGGGTTCGATCCCTGCAATGGGAAGATCCCCTGGAGAAGGGTTAGGCTACTAACTCCAGTATTCTGGCCTGGAGAATTCCATGGACTGCATAGTCCATGGGATTGCAAAGAGTTGGACACGACTGAGCAACTTTTACTTTCACTGATACATATACACATGATCAAAGTCTAAGGGAATGCATGGAAACCAGGCATCAGGTTCAGGGTCCTGCCAGAGAGGCAGGGGCTCACAGGGATTTCCACTATGTATTGCTCGTCTTTTAAAAGTGGGCAGTAGGTTACTTCTTAAGTGACTGGTGGGGGTACATGGATATTCAATATAATCTTCTTTACACTGCCTTGTGAGTCATAAGTGAAATACTTGTGAAGACTTCAGAGACAGACGGTGCCCCTGGGCTTCCTGGACATCACTGCTGCCCCCCGTGCCGCCAAGCCTGGGGTGGGTCAGCCCGGTGTCCAAGGTGATCACTCTGCTGCCCGCTTCCCAGCCCTCACATCCTCAGTTTCCTGATCTGCAAACAGGGATCAGAGAACTTAAACTAAACCACCACGCTTTGGTGCTCAGTGACAACACAGGAAGTCTCAAGAGTGTTTTCCTCTCACTAGGTAGCATAAGTGAGAGGTCAAAGTACAGGCAAAGTGTGCGCAGCTTCTTAATTTTGCCTGGAAATCTCTACCTTTTTATACCACTCATGGGAGTTTTTTCCCATGTGTTCCTGGTCATTTTTTTACTATACAGGACAATCCCTTCCTTGTAAGTATTTTATTCTGCTGATTTGTTTGGCAATTAAAAAGAAACTACAGCTGTTCTCCTGTCTCAAGTGTCCTCTTGCTTGGAAAGACAGGGAAATACTCTGCTTCCGGGTGACTGAAGGGTGTTACTCTTGAATGAGCTTGTTGGTCAGAGCTGGAGGTTTGTGTGAGGTTCCTAGGTTTACCACCAAAGACCTAGAAAAGAAGAACCCTTCCTTTTCCTTTTATTGACTTCCTGAAAATATGCCAGGACTAGACTGTCCTTGAGGGGCCCTGCAAGGGGGTTTGGAGAATGCAATGGCACCCTACTCCAATACTCTTGCCTGGAAAATCCCATGGATGGAGGAGCCTGGAAGGCTGCAGTCCATGGGGTCACTGAGGGTTGGACATGACTGAGCGACTTCACTTTTACTTTTCACTTTCACGCATTGGAGAAGGAAATGGCAACCCACTCCAGTGTTCTTGCCTGGAGAATCCCAGGGATGGAGCAGCCTGGTGGGCTGCCGTCTATGGGGTCGCACAGAGTCAGACATGACTGAAGTGACTTAGCAGCAGTAGCAGCAGCAAGGGGGTTAAACAGCTCTTGAAAACTGCCACCACTGCCGCCTGGAACTGTGGACCTTGAGCGAACTATTTCTACTGAGATGTATTTTGGACATTTGACTTGCCTAAAATAGATTTTCCCTTGTGATATTTTTCCAATTTCATAGTGAAAGCTGAAGACAAAATCATTAATTGGGCTGGTATAGTAATGCATATTTTCCAAAGGTTTATACATATTATCTTATTTTATTCTCACAACATTTCCATAAAGTAACTCCTTTCTCACATATTAGAAACTGTCGCACATGGAGGTAAGATGTTCAAGGTCACTCAAGGATTCAGAGCCAGGAGCCAAGCTGGAATTAGAACCCAAGCCTCCCGATTCCCCATGTGCCTTCTTCACACTAAACGCAGCTGGACTAAACCTAGAACCCAGCTCATCTACATTTCCGGTGTAATACCCATCACTCTGCTGAGCATGTGTGGAACATGGATGAGATGAGCCATGGAAGCAGATTAGAGGTATTACCTTGGAAGTATGGATTCGATTAATACAACCCCTGTTCACCCTGTCTCGGTTTTACATTCATATCTCATGCCTCTCTGAACCTATCAAAATATCTTACACCTTATCGTGAACACCTATGCAAGGCAAGAAAGGTTAGAAACCAGAAGGGAAAGAAACCAAATTAAAGAAATCAAAAGAGGGAAGCACCTGAGTGAGAATAAGAGTGAACAGAAACAGAAGCGCCTGCTTTGCTACGATGTTTTAGTCTCTTCAACACGCAGGAATTTGCAGTTTCAGACATTCCGTGTCTGTACTCGGGCCGGCTGGGACCCAGGCCAAAGCGGTGACACTGCCATCCAGGCAGGTCTCTAGAATGGCTTCAAGATGAAGAAGGCCCACTCAGGCACAGCACAGAGGCAAGAGTACGGTTTAGAAGACACAGCAGAGACTGAATGTTAGTAACCTTTCAAGTTATCACTCGAAATTCCATTTCTTCAAATTAAAGTGGAGATAATAACACATTCATTTTCGGGTTGTGTCAAGGACTCAGAGCTGCTGCAGTTCAATCTCAGGACAGTGTTTGGTTCTCCATAAATGGCACCTACTGACTTTCACTTTCAATCATCACTGTCGTTCATCATCACTACTGAACATAATTAAGAGTTTCCAGCTGCCTGTTTGATTCTGTTGACCTGGAAATGCAAACCTCTCTTCAGCTCAGAGCTATCACATGCGCTTTTCTCTAACCCATAAGCCCAACAGACCTGGAGGAGGCTCTGACAGCCAGTCAATATGGAAACCATTTTCTCTAGCTTGCCTTAAGGTTAAGTATCTTCTCTCCTGTGAAAAAAGAAAAGTTATTCAGTCAGAGACTTAGACTTTCAGCTGCTATTATGAAAGTATGTCCAAGGAAGCTAGTAAGTAAGTAAGAAAGAAAACAAAAATCCATCTTCTAGAAAACTCTTCCTGTTGCATCTAAAATGGCTTCACATCAGCACCAGAACAATACAGTGAAGATGCAATACACGTCCAGTGCACGTGGGTGCACGAGTGCAAGGCAGGCCTGCAGCCGCAGCGGTGAGGTGAGTAAGCGTGCGATGGGCAGGCTCCTGCCCGGACTTTACCTGAGGCTGGGGCTCACTGGGGCCACCGACTGCCCTGAGGCCCAGGAGGCAGAACTAAGAAACAGCCAACTGTGGGCAGATTAAGGAGTGGGCAAGCCAACCAGTGTCTTGGTCCAGCCAACACCTCAGGAACGTATTCCTTTCTCACTGTTGGTCATCACATTTCACTTACCAAGCCATCCCCAAAATGCATCCCCTATCCACAACACAAAGCCCAGTAAGCAGGTAACCAGGAAGAAATATCCTGACAACCTCTAAAGTGTAACATGTCCGATCTCCATAGATCCCCTGAAGCTCCTCTAGAGAAGGACAGTTCTCGAATTCTGCACGGAGAGTGTTGGATGATCAGGGAGAGAAGCTTACAATGTTCCTAATGTCTTCATTCTCTTCCATTATTTCCTTAAGAATAGGGATCTGTGGGAGTCATTTAGGCACACTGTCTCAGTTCCTGTCTTGCTGCTGCCTCTGAGCTCATGTTTTATTCATTCTCATAACTTGGGTGGCAAACAGCACCCAACACCTACTGCTTACTCAATATATGTTTGGTGGAATAAATAAAATTAATTTCAATATAGCCAAAAATTATTGGGAACAGTAAAGAATGCTGATGTGAAGCAGAAAGTAGGACTTTTATAAAATGATCCTAAATCTTCCTCTCTTCCAACAGCAAAATAAAGATAATAACTGTAGGATTGTTCTATTACCCAACCAAGAGGGGGGACCTGTTTTTGTTACCTACCTTGAGAGACTCATAATGGTCCTGTCTAATATCTTCATATTCTTCCAGGATCTCCTCAAAGTACTCATCTTTTAGATTCTCATCTAACAGTTGAGAACACTGGAAATGCAAGATCAAAATTCAGTAACCACAGAGCAGCAAAGAAGATAAAACGGGCATAACAATGGTCAGTCCTGAGGTCCAACCTTCAGGAAGCCTTCCCATGTTAATGTCATTTCCTCTCCGTTTACCAATCATGCTAGTTTCTGCCTGGCGGTGCAGTAAAGGGTCAACTCAGTAGGCTGGGGACATTTCAGTGCTGCGCATTCTAAAGAGAGGACAGTTCCTGTGAGATAAATACTAAGCCTTCAGTGATAAAAAGTGTCTTTGTCTACCTGGGGCCTTGGGCTATCCCAGATTGTTTATGCTAACAATGCGATTTATGGCGGGGGACTTGGCTTGTGCTCTGTTTGACCTCTGGAGCAGTTCAAGACTGAGTAACCAAGGTCAGTCAAGTGAGCATGCCACACCCACATGACTGACTTCCAGTAAAAGCCCAAGGCACCCAGGCTCTGGTTAGCACCCCTAGTTGGCAATGTTCCATCTATGCTACCACACATCATTAGTCGAAGTATCAAGCCCTGTCCATATGACTCCATATGAGAGACACCTGGAAGCTGGTACCTGGCCTTTTCTCGATCTCACTCAATTTTAAACTGTATCCATTCATGGTAATAAACTGTGATTGTGAGTTTAACAGCATTTCTGAGTTCTGTGAGTCACTGAAACTGAGGGGGTTCTGGGGATCCACAACACACTGGGTAGGTACCCTCTCTTCAGGGTTTCAAAGATACTCTGTTCATCTCTCCATCACTGCACTTTTCACAGGTTTCCAGCATCTGTCTGTGTCTACTTCCCTTACTAAGACAGGCCCTTTGAAGGTAAGACTGCATACAGAAGGTGAATCCTCACTGAATGTTAGCTGACAGAATGAGGCTGATCTTCACAGTCAACCATGAACTTCTGCTAAAACAAGAAAGGAAACTGATTGGGAAATGTGAGGCTACTCAGTAAACTATAAAACAGAATCAGCCAGGTATATTTATGACTATGATTACCAAGTTGGTAGAAGAATCGCTACCACCAAAGCTCAAAATATAATTACCAAGAAGAAAGACATGGTTGCCGCTAATCACGTCAGTTCCAAAATCACAGCTCTGCCCTATCCCTGCATCCTCCACAGGATTTTCTAACACACAAACAGGCAAGGAAGTTCAACATTGTTATTGGAAAGGGAGGAAATTAGGCTGGATGACAGCTACAGTGCCCATCAGCTTTAAATGTCTAGAATTCTATGTGAATTGCCCAAGTATCTCTAATAACAATCCAACGACCTGTGAGTGAGTATAAGACCAAATTGCTTTATTAAGGAACAAAATCAGAAAAGGCCATTGTGACAAGCCTCAAACTAGGCCCCCAAATGGTATTCACATCAGTCTTACATGACCTTCGCCTCAGTGGAGTTCGCCTTTAGGAAACTCAGCAGAGCTCACGAAAACAAGGAATGCCTACTCCCGAGTCCCCAAAGTACATGCAGCCAACGCTTTGAAGATTTTAAAACATTGTTACATTCTGCTAGATTTTAAACTCTGGGAAAGTAAGCCCCCCTATTTCCAGAACTTGACAGCACCCAACAGGAACTACTGGGGAGATGGAAGGTGTTGCTTCTGTTGGCTGGCCCCTTCCACACCCCCTGTGGAACCCCTGCTCCCAGAGGTATGGTGACAAGCCCCTTCCTGCCCAGGCTGACTTGCTCAATGAGAACAAGTTCATGGCCAATTATATGGGCTGTTCCATATGATCAATCACAAAATCAGAGTTAACCTGGGTTTTCACACCAACCATCAGACACAGTACAGCTTTTCTTACCCTCTTTTTCTTTCTTACAGCAAATTACAGCAAAATAAGAGGGAATACACTGAAAATCAATTTTGGCATCTTGTTTTTTATTTTAAAAAAAAGGAAAAAAGCAAGGGGGCATCCCCCAACCTAAATCTCCAACTATTAAGCAGTTACCATGTTTTGGAATCTTTCAAATAAATACATGAGACAGTAGCCAGAGCATAAGCCTGTACTCACTGCAGTGAGGTCAGAAGACTCCAAACCAACTATCAATCTAAACAAATCAGCCTAAACAAGCTCTACCAATGACTCCCAAAACGTGTCACCTGCAGTTACCCAACTGATTTATCATCAGACTTATATCTGAGTGATTTCAAAGGGTGGCTGTTCCTTTGTATATGAGAAGAACCAACCACAGTCGGCTGGACCACACAGTGAAGAACACAGATGCCCCTGCCTCCTCCTCTGCTGGCCTCCAGCTGGGCCAATGGTGCTTAAGCTCTTCAAGACAATGGAAGAGTGTCCTAGAGATGGAATCAAGAGGCCAAGTGCTTCCCAGCTAAAGCGCGCCCTGACCTGTAGGGGCTGTATCAGTCCTGTGTACTCAAATGGGTTCAACAGCCTGGTCTTCAAATGGGAAATGTTCAGTCGCTCATTAGCATTTGAAAATAGCCACTAGCCTTAAAGAGAGTTGCGCTGGTTACTCAATCATGGACCTGAAGTAAGCCCCTTAGGAAATACAATCCAAATATAAGATATAGATAGTGTTTCAAAATAAGAGTTGTAGAAATGTACTTTATTTGCACATTAGTCTATGTCAATTTCAAATTAAAAAACTGCAATTTTATGATTTCAGCCCAATTTAATTTTATCTTAATGCTGCTGCTGCTGCTGCTAAGTCACTTCAGTCGTATCCGACTCTGTGCGACCCCATAGACGGCAGCCCACTAGGATCCTCTGTCTCTGGGATTCTCTAGGCAAGAATACTGGAGTGGGATGCCATTGCCTTCTCCGTTATCCTTAATAAAGGAGACTTATTAAACATTAACAGAACAAGTTTAACTAATGCAGCACAGAATAAGGCCACCTGCGTTCCGATCCACACCTGCTACTTGAGGGATCTGTGGCCTCAAGAGTTACTAACCTCTTTGTTCCCATTTCCTCGCCTCTAAAATGGGGATAATGAAAACATCTACTTCATGAGAATTAAACAAAAAGCCCATGTAAAGCACTTAGCGCAGTGCTGGGCACACTATAAATGTTTAATAATGTTAGCAGTTACTGTACAGCTTTAATTCACAGGTCTGAAAGAAACTCCTTTGGAAAATGTTTCAGGAAGTGTGGTGGCCCTCATCCAGGCTGCGGGATAGCGCCTGGGAATGTCACAAATCACCAGGCCCCTCAGCGACCTTCCTTGCCTGCAAATGTGAAGGCTGGACTAGACTGTGCTGCGTGCGTTCAGCTGCTTCAGTCATGTCCAACTGTGTGCGACTGTGAGGACTATAGCCCACCAGGCTCCTCTGTCTATGGGAGTCTCCAGGCCAGAATACTGGAGTGGGTAGCCATGCCCTTCTCCAGGGACTGAACCTAGGTTTCCTGCATTGCAGGCAGATTCTTTACCCACTGAGCCACCCGGGAATCCCTGGAATGGATTAGTGATGTTTAAATTGTGTGTGCTCGTTTGAGGAGAAACAGGAGTGGGATGAGGGAGGGGAAGGAAGGGGTCACTCTTATTTGCCCACTGAGTTTCCAGAAAAGACATTACTTGTAAAGTTTTCTGTGGCAAAAACATACTTGGAAACCACTGGATCACATGGTCACTTAGATTCCCAACAGCTATTATGTCCCATTATTCAATGAATATAATGAAATACATAACAAAAGGAAATGATGGAGAAAGGCAGGAAAAACCACTAAGGTAAGTTGTTTATTATATTCACTAAATTCTGCGTTTTCAACATATATCTGTGGATGTTTTTCTGTATTCAGGTAGGGTCAATTGGCCCATTTCAGTTTAAACGTTTTTCTATCTGGAAATGGGTTATTTAAAAAAATTTTACATTCCTATTACTCAACCATAATAAAGAACGAAATTTTCAGCCACATGGATGGACCTAGAGATTATCATACCAAGTGAAGTCAGAAAAAGACAAATATCATCTGATACCACTCACATGCAGAATCTAAAACAGGACCCAAATGAATATATTTCCAAAACAAAAACAGAATCATGAGCATAGAGGACAGACTGGCGGTTGCCAAGGGGGAGGGAATGGGGGAAGAGATGGATTGGGAGGTTGGGATTACCAGATGTAAGCTTTGTATGTAGGATGGATAAACAAGGTCCCGCTGTATAGCACAGGGAACTATATTCCATAATGGGAAAGAATATTAAAAAAAAAAAAAAAGAATGTATAAACATGTGTGACTTGATCACTTTGCTGTATGGCAGAAATTAACATAACATTGTAAATCAACTATACTTCAATTAAAAAAAAACTGATAAATTCTACATTCCTTTAGGGAGAGTTAAGAAAGTGCCCATTCATATTTGTCAATATCTGTAAATGACTGAAATCCCCCTCTGGGCTGGTGTCCTGGCATCACAGCACTGCCGATGCTGGCTCAGGAAGAGGTCCCTGAAAGCACAGGACACACTGACCCACCCTCCTCCGGCAATGCAGATACCTGCAGTGACCCCACCACAAGCCCTAGGATAGTCTGACAATTTTTTTAGGAGAATAGGAGAAAAATAAACAGAAGATCTCGAGCAATACCCTTAACTCTCAGTGCTCTCTGCTTTCTCATCGCAACAGACCCACAATAGCATGAGGCCCACACTCACCACCACCACACTCTTGGATGCATCCAGAACATGGATCACAGGCGCACTGTATCTTGGGGCGATTTTAACTGCTGTGTGGGTTCTGAAAAGAGAGGTCAGGGAGAAAAACACATCCATCAGGGCTGACAGTTGCTATACAACGCCTGTTCAGAACCATTAGAGATAATGTGTTTCTACAGTGCTTTCCAGAGAAACATTTCACAGTACTTATAAATAAATATCGAATATCCCTTGAAAAGCGAGAATGACCTTCTCCCCACCCTAACATGGGGAAGCCAAGGGGAAAAGACCTGGATTTTTGGCCCAGGCAACAAGGAAGTCTAGGATCAAAAGAGGACAATGTCCTCAGCTCTCTGCCAATGGGATCAGACCTGTGACCTCACACTCAATAGCAGCCTGTCTGAACTAAGGGAGCAGACTGGCCTGGTGACTGCACTTTGCTGTCATAAAGGTCAAAGCGGAGTTTTTTCCTGCAGATGAACTGGGCCACCAGCCAGAGTCCCTGGAGAAGCAGACAGTGGCAAGGGACATGTGACACCACTCCCCAGCTGCTGCTCCCCGCCTCCCACCAGGAGACACCAACACTCCTCCAAGCCAAGCCCACCTTCTACTTGTCAGAAGGAAACTCGGACCTAAATAAATTCAACACACAGTAATAGAGAGAGGTCAAAGCAGCAAGATCTTATCCTAACACTGGCTCAACCCCCAGTTTCTTTCGCCAAACCTGAAAATGTCAGTTCTGAGGAAGAAATACTCTTTAATGCTTAAAATTACCTGATTTTACCAACAAACTGCCCTCTGATTGCTGAATGTTTGTATCAATAGCACAGGCTACTTATCTGCTATTTTAGTATAGAGCATAACGTGTTAAAATGAGAATTGAAGATATATACATCCTTCCTTACTACATGCCCCGAGGCTGGGACAGAAGTGCAGACTTAGCCACAATTCCACGCACAAGGGTGATAACCATAGTTCCCACTCCCACTAAACAGTGTTTCCAGTCTTCTCTCCTCCTTCTTTCCCCCTTAAAGCAGCAGCAGCTTTCCCCAAGTCACATACTTTCATATTTTTTCCCCTCAACTAAAATATTTTCCCATTTGGAAAGATGTCCAGAATGTGCTATTTTATGGGGAAAAACCAAACTAGCAAAAACAGTGTGTTTAATAGAATTTTATTTAAAAAATAAACAAAACAAAATACTACCACCCTCACCGTGCCCCAACCAACCAACCTTCAAGTGTCTGTATAATAGAAAAAGCAAAGACAGATAGCATAATGTCAGCACTGGTTACATGGAGATTAGAACTGGGGCTGAATCTGGGAAGGAAGAGAC
The DNA here is from genome assembly GCF_042477335.2 of Ovis canadensis. Lineage (NCBI taxonomy): Eukaryota > Metazoa > Chordata > Mammalia > Artiodactyla > Bovidae > Ovis > Ovis canadensis. The sequence goes on along the minus strand of NC_091269.1, from coordinate 27,260,762 downwards.
AAAAGTTTACTTTCTGAATTGTTTGACATGTTCTGAATTGTTTGACATTCAGTAAGTGTGAATTACTGAGGCAATTTTTGAAAATCAAAAAAATAAAAATAAAAAAATTAAAGGTGTAATATCTGAGTGTGTTTTTAATAGGCTTGTAAGGAAAGACTCTAAAAACTCATTCACAATGAGACAGACAAAACCTCTATCATTTCACCTGTCCCCCTTCTCAGCATATTTCTCTACAGAAATAGAAAGCAAAGGATGAAAGCCATAAGCCACCAGAACTGGGCTGTGAGATGGAAGTTCAGGCCTAGACCAGCTAGCACAGAAGGTGCCCTCTGACCTGGGAGGCTGGCATGGCCACCAGCAGGGGGCACCGCACCACAGCCCTGGAGCAGCCTAATGAACCCCACCGACTCCTCACGACCATCTGTGCCTACTGTGTGCTTGGAGACCAAAGATTCTGAAGTTACCCTGGGTAGTCTATGAGGCGGGGAAGATTTTCAAACAGGAGGAAAAGTTATAAAGAAGGATTTGCTTCCAGCTTCAAAACAGAACACAAGTCAAGACTGTATGCTTCCTCTTCCTCAGATGCTTCCCCAGCAACTTGAAACACACAAATATACCTATGTCCTTTTCCTCCATGAAGCTCCCCCAGGAAACAATATTTTAGGCCTGATGTGATTCCAGTGACATTTCTTTTAAAGCTAGTTGGTAAAAATTGAAATGTTTAAATCAACATAATTGATATTTAGTAAGTATCCAAGGTTTCTCAGTGCAATTCTGGTCATTGTCTATTTAATGGTCTAGAAAAGGGCGCTGAGAAGAAATGGATGGATTTCATGATTTAAAAAAAACAAAACAAATCAAAGTGCTCCTTTCCAACATAAAAACTGCCCAAGATGGATGAGCACAGGCATGAAGTTTGAGTTTGTCCAGCTATCAACAATAAATGCTGGAGAGGGTGTGGAGAAAAGGGAACCCTCTTATACTGTTGGTGGGAATGCAAACTAGTACAGCCACTATGGAGAATAGTGTGGAGATTCCTTGAAAAACTGGAAATAAAATTGCCATATAACCCAGCAATCCCACTGCTGGGCATACACACAGAGGAAACCAGAACTGAAAGAGATAGGTGTACCCCAATGTTCACTGCAGCATTGTTTACAAGAGATAGGACATGGAAGCAACCTAGATGTCCATCAGCAGACGAATGGATAAGAAAGCTGTGGTACATATACACAGTGGAGTATTACTCAGCTATTAAAAAGAACACATTTGAATCAGTTCTAATGAGGTGGATGAAACTGGAGTTGATTATACAAAGTGAAGTAAGCCAGAAAGAAAAACACTAATACAGTATATAAACACATATATATGGAATTTAGAAAGATGGTAATGATGACCCTATGTAAGAGACAGCAAAAGAAACACAGATGTAAAGAACAGACTTCTGGACTCTGTGGGAGAAGGTGAGGGTGGGATGCTTTGAGAAAATAGCACTGAAACATGTATATTACCATATGTGAAACAGATCCCAGTCCAAGTTCAAGGCATGAAACAGGGCACTCAAAGCCAGTGCACTGGGACAACCCTGAGGGATGGGGTGGGAAGGAAGGTGGGAGGGGGGTTCAGGATGGGGGACACGTGTACACGCATGGCTGATTCATGTCAATGTATGGCAAAAACCACCACAATATTATAAAGTAATTAGCCTCCAATTAAAATAAATTAACTAATTTAAAAAAAAAGAGTGCTTCTGGTTTGACATTGATTCCACTTTTTTCCTAAGCTTCCATTTATGCAAACTTCTCCAGGTGGAAGAATACTTCTTTCTGAAGTCTGAAAAAATACAAAACACTGGAATCTCTCCTCTCCTTCCTACATACCCAGAGCAAAGGGGTAGAGGCTGAGGCTGAATCTCAAATGCATCTCTGCTAAATCCCTAGTCAACATCTAGGATTTAATCAGTCACCTCCCATAGTGACCGACTAACTATGGCAGTGTCAGCCCTAGCCCAAGGTCTCCCACCTTGCTACCAGTGTGGATTAGGCCTCATCTGTGCTAAGTGGTTAGGTGTCTAACACGGAGGTCTTCCCTGAGCCTGTGGGACTGCTGGCACAAAGTCACCCCCAGCTGCAGGCTGGAGCTGATCTAAGAGGGCATAAGAAGAAACTTTCACATTCCGAAAAAGAACACATACTCCAAACATCTATTTCATGTCCTATCCTATCCCGGAATTAGTGTTTTACATAAATGCAGCATGACCAAAACTTAAAATGTGATGAGAAAAATGAAAGAAAATGGAAAATAAATTTCAGGAAAATTAAGATAGAATCAGGAGTGAGATTAGCATATAAAATTCATTCCATGAAATCCTATACAGAGGAAAATATTATCAGTTATGTGATTCAGCACCATACTTTGGAGCAATTTAAAAAAACAAAACAAAACTCAGAAAATTACCTCCCGCTTTGAGCAATGTGACTTCCTGTTGAATTCTCCAAGTTAAATTACACAAAAGATAATTGAAAAAGACATTTTGCAGCTATTGGCTTTAAACCAGTTAAAAAATTGAGAGCTAACTGCCAGACTTTTGCCCTTGAGAAGTTCTGTAGCTAAAAGGGCCAGATTTCTATTAAAGTCATTTCTAGTTTGTGATACAAAATCATCTGTATTACAGACAGGAAACTGTTCAGTTTTCTATTCTCTTATTGCTGTAGGTTTAAAAGGGCCACTCCAAGCACATTTCTACCCACAAATGATCCCAAATCTGTATAACCGTTTCAGCTTCTCCAAGGATCCATCCTCAAGCCTCATTTCGAGTGTCTGGGGGAACAGTTCTAATTCTCTCATGCTACCTACTGCAGGCCCCTGAAGTCTGGAAAAGCCATGCTACTATTCCCTTCAGAAATCTGCTTTCACGAGAACTTGGAAGTCCTGAGCCTCCATCTGCTCAAAAAGGAGTTAGTAAAGGAAAGAACTGGGCCACTGCTAAGCCCTCCCTCGACAGGTCTGTAGGAGGTGATGATAAGGGTTCTCAGATGGCTTCTGAGACATTCAAACTCCTGAATGCGTTCTAGCAAAGCTGACTCTCCTGGAGTAGATGCCTTCTTACACAGATGCAAAAAGCACTAACCATAAAGGAAGAGATCCATAAATCAGACTTCATGAACATGAAGAACTTCTGTTACCCAAAATACCGCTAAGAAAATAAAATGTAAGCCATATTGGAAGAATCTGTTGCCATATATATATATATCTCTCTCTCTCTCTGATAGGGGCTTCCCTGGTGGCTCAGACAGTAAAGAATCTGCCTGCAATGCAGGAGACTAGGATTTGATCCCTGGGTCAGGAGGAACCCTTAGAAAAGGGAATGGCTACCCACTCCAGTATTCTTGCCTGGAGAATTCCGTGGACAGAGGAGCCTGGCGGGCTACAGTCCATGGGGCTGCAGTCAGACATCGCTGAGAGACTAACACTTTCTGAGAAAGAGCTGCATCCAATGTGAATAAAGAATGCATACAAATTAGTAAGAAAAATGGTGAAATAACTAATTTAAAAAGAAAAAATTCAAAAAGTATATCCAAACTGTCAATATACATATGAAAATGTACTGAACATTAGTCAGCAGAGAAATATAAATGAAGATCTTATTAAGATACTACTGCATACACAGTAAAATGGCAAACATTGAAAAAGGTGTAGAATAACTAGAAACCTCATAATTGCTGGTGGGAGTATAAATTAGTACAACCACTTTGGAAAAAGACCCTGCAATAAATATCTAACGCAGATGTTGTTGCCATATAGTCACTAAGTTGTGTCTGACTTTTGTGACCCTGTGAACTATAGTACACTAGGCTCCTCTGTCCATGGAATGCAGACGACCATACGTATCTTCTGTGACCCAGCAAGTCTGCTTCAGGGAAGATACACATTTATAGCAGCACTCCACGTTAACAGCCCCAAACTGGAAAAACCCCAAATGCCCACAACAGTAACATGGATAAATAAACCAGAGGGCATTATACAATTCAATATTTTACCACAAAGTGGAAAACAAACAAAACAAAAAAAACCCTGACTATTGTAACAATGAGTTGGGGCTTAAAGACATAATGTTGAGCTCGACACAGAATATACACAGTAGATTAAGTATAAATAGTATCGATGGAATCCACTTATACAAAGCTGAAACGCAGGCAAAACTGGAGAAAGACATGGTTACCTGGAAGCACGACTATTGGCTTTTATTTTCTAAATAATTTTTCAGAAACTGTAACAGGCAAGGAAGAGAAGAGAACCAGAAAAACTCATTGAAAAACAGAATATTGCAGTTAAAGAGACCTGGGAGATCATGGGAACCAGATGTCTGTCTCCTGGGAGGAACCTTCAGTTTTCCAGATGAAGAGAACAGATATTCTATAAGAGCATGAGGATTGTTGGTCATTACTGATCTAATTGATTACTTGGTATACCAGGTTATAACTGTTAAGAGTCATTTATGGCTAATGTTGCCAATGATACATCTTGAGAGGCTCGTCATGTTACTTCTGATCATTATTTAATCTGTGGCTCTTACTTGGTGAGAGATATAATACAATTAACTATTAGTAATGTTCCAACTTGGGCTTTTCTGGTGGCTCAGTGGCAAAGAACCTGCCTGCCAATGCAGGAGATACAGGAGATGCAAGTTCGATCCCTGGGTCAGGAAAATCACCTGGAGAAGAAAACGGCAGCCCACCGCAGGATTCTTGCCTGGGAAATCCCACGGACAGAGAGGCCTGGCAGGCTACAGTCCGTGGGGTGACAAAAGAGCTGCACACAACTCAGAGACTAAGCAACAGCAATGCTCCAGCTTGAACAAGCAGCAGGATGTGGTTTCCTGATACTGAACTTCCAAGTGTAGAGTCCCCATAAAATCTTTCTTATTTGGAAACTAGCATCACATTCACACAACTCATAATGCATTTTATTACATCTACTCATTTAAATATTTCTTTATTCCTATTTTACAACTCTGATTTTAAAAGGTCCTTCATGTTGACAATAATCGGTAGATTCTCTTACCATTCTCTTTACTAAGCTAATGAATATTCCCACTATAATCATTCAATTACCCAAACTATGCTCACTGAAATCCCAGATATTGACAGATAGTCATATTCCTGGAGAACAATATGCCACATAATCCTAGTAGGTTAAGTTCTTCGTGGAAAAACAAAGCCAGTTTTCTAACGTGAGCAATAACAGCCACACTACTGAGTTCTCCAAGTATGAGAAGCAATTAGTAGAGATAGAACACTGTAACCACTCATGAAAATGTGCTATTCAGATTAAAAGTGGGAGGATGGTCAATTTTATGTGCCAATTTGGCAAGGCCATGACACCCAGTTCTTGGTCAAACAACAATCTAGATGTTTCCGTGAGGATATTTTTCAGATGTGATTAACACTTACATCAGTAGGCTCTGAGTAAAGCAGATTGCCCTCCAGAATATGGGTAGGCCTCATCTAATCAACTGAAGACCTTAAGAGAAGGCTGTATATTGTCACCCTCTTTATTTAACTTATATGCAGAGTACATCATGCAAAATGCTGGACTGGATGAAGCACAAGGTGGAATCAACACTGCCAGGAGAAATATTGAAAACCTCAGATATGCACCCTTACGGAAGAAAGCGAAGAGGAACTAAAGAGCCTCTTGATGAAGGTGAAAGAGGAGAGTGAAAAAGCTAGCTTAAACTCAACATTCAAAAAAACTAAGATCAGGGCATCTGGTCCCATCACTTCATAGCAAACAGATGGGGAAACAATAGAAACAGTCAAAGACTTTATTTTCTTGGGCTCCAAAATCACTGCAGATGGTGACTGTGGCCATGAAATTAAAAGATGCTTGCTCCTCGGAAGAAAAGTTATGACTAACCTAGGCAGCATATTAAAAAGCAGAGACATTACTTTGCTGACAAAAGTCTGCACAGTCAAAGCTATGGTTTTTCCAGTAGTGATGTATGGATGTGAGAGTTGGACCATAAAGGCTGAGCACCAAAGAATGGATGCTTTCAAACTGTGGTATTGAAGGCGGCTCTTTAGAGTCCCTTGGACTGCAAGGAGATCAAAACAGTCAATCCCAAAGGAAATCAGTCCTGAATATTCATTGGAAGGACTGAAGCTCCAGTATGTTGGTCACCTGATGTGACGAGCCGACTCATTGGTAATGAGCCTGATGCTGGGAAAGATTGAAGGCAGGAGGAGAGGGGATGACAGAGAATGAGATGGTTGGATGGCATCACCAACTCAATGGACATGAGTTTGCGCAAGCTCCGGGAGATGGTAATGGACAGGGAAGCCTGGTGTGCTGCAGTCCATGGGGTCACAAAGAATCAGATATGACTGAGCAAGTGAGCAACAACAACAAAGAGAAAAGACTGGGGTTCCCAGAGGAAGAAGGCCTTCTTCCTCCAGACTGCCTTTGGACTCAAGATTCAACAGCAACTCTTGCCAGGCCTCCAGCATGCCCACCTTCTCTGCAGATTTCAGTCATTCTTGCTTCCAGAATCACATGAGACGGTTCCTTAAAATCAATTTCTCTCTGTCTCCCTCCCCCCATGCCCCATGTATAGACATACATCCTGTTTGGAGATTCCTAACTACTACAAGTGGCTTAACATACAGTTGTTTCCAGTGTGAAAGGAACTCTGAATAGCTTTGGCCCGGCCATCTACCGTATTTTGTATCAGAAACAACTGCATGCTTGTGCGACCACCAGGACCAATGCTCTACCTGGGCACTGCTCCCTGCCAAAGTGAGCTATATGGGCATAAGGGATGCATCATAAAAAGTCTACTACCTCTAATTAACATGCCTCTCACCAACTAGCATTATGATCATGACCCCAGGAGATAGCTGACAAAATAAATAATGATCCTGTGACCAAACTTGAACTTCCTCTTCTTTAAATTATTTGACCCAAAGGTTCCCAAAAGCTCTCCTTTTCAGAAACAACTTCCCAAAGTGCTCCTCTGATTCATTTTCTCTCAGTCAGCTTTCTATCTCAACTATTACAAGGTTAGAGTTTCTTCAACAGAGCTTGTAATTACTTAGATACCTGCTTCAAGACAGAGAGTGGGCTAAAATTCAAGCAATGCCTTTGTGCTAAAACACACATCTTCACTCAGGTGCTCATTAGCAGTCTCAGGAACTGAACAGGAGGTGAGAGGATTAAGGGGAAGATGACTACAGGCCAAAGGAATCCAAAAACAGGTGTGGGGGTGGCACTGATGGAGGAGTTTCCTGCAGCAGGCCCCCAAATTATTCTGGCTCTTGTGGCACAAAGACTGGAAAGTTCGTGTGTTTATAAAATAAGGAGCCAAGGTGCTATGTGTAGGAAAAACCTCAGGTTTTATCACTGTTTTTAAACACTAGCATCTGTGAAAATTTCACTGAGGCATGAAGCTCATTAGCATGACTCACCTGGAAGTGGTAGCTCCTCCGATCAACAATGGGATCTTTATAGCTAGTCTCTCCATTTCCTTAGCGACAAAAATCATTTCATCCAGGGAAGGAGTGATGAGTCCTGACAGGCCAATTATATCTATTATTTAAAAAAAGGAAAAAAAGAACAATGAAAAGGAGGATTCGAGAAAAAGAGAAAAAGTATGAAGACTCATTTTCAAAACTCTGTAATAAAGACCACAAGCCAGAAGATAAATTCCCAATTTCTATGAATAATTTTGAGACTTCTTTTCTGACTGGGGGTTTTCAATTTATTGCTTGCTTTTGGTAGTAAATATGATTTGCAACTTCAGGTTGCAATAATCTGCTTGCCACCGTTTTAGGAAAAGCCACAAAACTGTTAGTTCATGATTTCCCAGATGGGATATGTCACAGTGTCAGAAGAAATATAAGAACAAACACACACAGAGAAAAACAAAATCTAATACAAATTGTTCTAAGAAGCCTGTCCCCATACCCCTTCCTCGGAACTATAAAGGAGTTTCACGGTTACCTATTTACCCCTTTAGTCCCCTTTATAAATGGCAATGACAGAACCCTCCAGGCAGGAGCTGTCAGTTGAGTGTCTGCATGTCCCAGTAACCTCCACGGGTGGGGGCATCACCCTTCACCGACGGACACTGGGAGAATACAATTTACTGAAACGCCCAGGAACCCAGTTGCATAGTACCTGCTTTGTGGTCTAGAGCAGCCTTCAGTATCTTGTCACATGGAGTCATGACTCCTAAATCAATAACTCTGGGGGGCAGAAACGAGATGTGAGATAATTAATGAGATCCCATTAATTATCAAAAAAGCTAAAGGAACATTTTTATTTAACCATTGAACACTGCTCTCGTGTAAACTGGAATCACACTGAAAAGCTCACCGAACACTGACAACCGACTCAGTGATGACGGCCATTGATTAGGAACTGACCGTGGGCAGGGGCTACACTAAGCTTTTTTAAGGACCTTCGCTGACACAATCCACAGAGCATCTAATTCACCTGTTTAAGGTAGCCTTTGGTAGAGGACATTATTTTCTAAGCTCTGGTAAAATATATATAATACATAGCGTGCCATTTTAACCATTTTTAAGTGTATAGTTGAGGGTCACTAGTTAGTTGCAATGTTGTGTAACCATCACTACTATTTAATTTCAAAACTCTTTCATTGCCCCAAACAGAAACTTTATAATCCCTCAGCAACAAGTAACCTTTACTCTGCCTTCTATCTCTACGAATTTGCCTTGTCTGGATATTTCTACAAGTGGAATCATACATCATTTGTCCTTCTGGGTCTGGCTAATTTCACTTAGCCTAACATCTTTAGGGTTCCTCCCCCACTGGAGCCTAAGTCAAAACTTCATTCCTTTTTAAGGCTGAATAATATTTCATTGTATGAATGTGCCAGATGTTTATTCATTCATCTGTCAATGGACACCTGGGATATTTCCACTATGCTAAGCCTTCTATATAAACAATCTTGTTTAACCCTCACAGGAACTGTACGTGCAAGCACGATCATGGGGGCCTGTGTCTTTTTTTCGGGGTTGGGGGGATTGTTTTCATATATTTATTTCATGTATTTATCCAAATATATACATTAGATGGACTGTTATAAATGGGATTATTGCATTAAACAATATAAATATTTTTATGTTTGATTCCTATTTTAAATTTTATTTTGAGGTAGGTTTTACCAAAGAATACTCTTTTTTAAAATTTTTGAAAACATGATTTTTACATTTTTAATAAGGGCGGGCCCAGAAAATCACGTGCCCAGAAGTTAAGCATCTTGTCCAGCCAGACAACTATCTAGTAGTGGAGCGGGGATCTGAACCAGGGTCTGACACGAAAACTCGTCTTCTTAGCCATGGAGGCCAAGAAAGACGTTAGAGAAGTTCACTCCGTAAGTATCTACTGAACAGTATACCCTGCGTGGGCGCCAACAAGCAGGATAAGGAGAAGAGATCAGTTCCTGGACGTGAAAAGCTGACTAATGGCAATCTCCCATTAGTCAAAGGAGAGGGAGAAGGAACGAAAGGACAGCTTCCACGAGAGACGAGCAAGACTCAAAGGGAGAGCAGACCACGGTGGGCCCGCGAGGAGAGCGGGACTGGGCGGAGGGAGCCTGGAGCGCGCCCCCGGACAGAGCGGCTCCACGGAGCTGCGGCTCAGCAAGGAGACGGCTTCCTGGATCTCAGAGAAAGCGGGATTCTAGCCTTGGAAAATGTTCTATAAACGACTCCTCTATTCTAGAGTTAGAGAGCACCAAGGAGGTCCATCATTTTGACAATGTAATTTCATCATGAGCACTGGTTATAAAGATGTTTTAAAAATTACAGTGCACATTTTGTTTCCTCATGTCAACAATTCCTAAATAACTAAACAGACAAAATGATTATAAGCTAAAAGAAAACAACAATTCTTAAGAACCACTACCTGACATCATAGCAGCTGTTAACAGTGGGTGTTGAACACTAAGGGCAGGAAGGAGCGTTGCTTCTCATTATATACCTGTTTATATTTAAGTTGGATTTTTTAGCTTGTTATCATAGTACTTAAATTTCTTAAAAAAAATAAACTAGCACAAAGAGAATCCTCAGAAAGTGGACAATTTCAAATCAATGATGACTCTCTTCAGGTCTGTTAGCACTAATCCACTAGAAAACACGCCACAGAGGTTGATGATGGGGCACTGCATGTTATAACGGGGGTGAGGTGGCCCCTTTCTTTCTCTTTAGCACACTGCACACAGTTCGGTAACTGGATTTGTTGAACTATGACTAAATACAGCCTATAACACTAAGTGAAAGAGCATATTGCTTTTACATCAAGACAAAGAGGTATGGATTTTAAAGCTGACGCTTTCAACATTGTATGTTGTATTTTAAGAATTACAACTCATCAGTGTGATGGCAAGAATCATCTCGCTCTCAATCCTTTTTCTTGTTTCAGGCACTCTATCTTCCAGGAATATCGTGTGCCTGCTTGCTTTGTTGGAGGAAAAGTAAGAAGACCTTGTGGTCAGATAGAAATGGAGGAAGGAGAAAGCTGTAGGGAGTGAGCTCAGAGAAGGAGAAGAGGGCATCTTAATGGTGATTATTTCAAATTTCAAAATATTAAGTTTTTTTTAAGAAATCTAAATGGAGCTCTCAGGTAGTCATCTGGATCTGTAAGCCTGCAGCCCAGGTGAGCGATCCAAGCTGGAGATAAAACCTGGGACTTGTTGGCATATTACATGGCATTAAGAAGTCCTGAGACCATGTGTAAAATATTTAGAAAAATGAATTGCCAAAAGTGGGTAAGGGTTGGAGAGAAGGGGTTGAGGGAAGAGTGGGAAGAGGAGGGGAAGGGAAGAGTGGGAAGAGGAGGGGAAGGGGAGAGGAGATGACAGGGGAGGGGAATAGAAAAAAAAATTCATGAGACTGAATGAGATGACCTAAGCCTGTCTGTCCAGACCTGTTTTCATCAGATCTGACTTATCAAGATCCCCAGGTGGTCAGAAGGTGCACTGAAGTCTGAGAAGCAGTGAGGGCAGAGAAGAGGTCCCAGGGTTAAGGCCTGAAGTAGTCCCCTTTAGGGAGGTCACACAGAGAAGGAGCAATCAGCAAGAGAGATGACCAGCCGTTAGGGAGGTTAAGAAGAGGTCTGGAAACAATGAACTAGGGGCCTAGAGTATGACGAGTTCAACTTCCAACTGATTAGGCTGCTTTAACAAGTTTTGCTGGGAAACAGTCAAAGATATCACTGCTTAGAGGAGCACTTTATAATGTTTTCCATGCAGAGAAAATAGTACTTATGGCCCTGGGATACAGGAAGGAGGCTACTTGCCACCAGGGTCAACCAATCTAGGACTGGGGCTGTCCTCAGTCACACCCTGGAGAAAGAAGGGGATGTGTTTCTGGGCACATGTGAGTTAAGAAACTGCTGGAAAGTTCTGAATTAGAATACAGTGTTGTAAGTGCCAGGCAGGAGGCCTTTACAGTGTGCTGTGAGAGGCCATCATAGCTGGACAACAGTTTTAGAAGGATTCCAGGAGGGTACTATCGCCTGAATCTTGAGCAAGTATTAGCCAGGCGAAGGAAAGAAGAGGGCCATCCAGTAGAGACCAGCACAACGAAGGTCTAGAACCATGGACAACTGGCCCTGGGGAACACTGGCTGAAGGAAAGGAGCCAAAGCCTGATCAATCCCACCCCTGCCCACCGCCATCCTTCCCACCACCCCTCCCATTTTCTCTCCCCTTTACTACAACTCCCTGCTTCCCCTGCATACCTCTGCTCCTCCCTTGGCTTTCTCTTGATTTCCCTTCTGCACTCTGAGCTATACCCCATGTCTGTAAGCCTCTTCTTATACACATTCTTTTATTTTGCCGCATGAGAGATTAAAGAAAATAAAAATGAATGCTATGGAAATTTTAAAATTTTACAGTCATCATTCTAAAGTGATTATAACAGAGCTGTAAACACAAGCATTTAATTTGGGCTTCTAATTCAGACAGAATGCAAGCTGCACCAAATGCCTTAGCAAAGGCATCCAAAACTATTTAAGGATATATAAAATTTTGAAAATAAATCTTGTAATAGATAAATCCCCTTTTACTCTCCAGAAAGAATTAAAAAGTAAAATAAAACTAATTTTTCTTAGGGTGCCTCACATCAGTTTAGTGAAGTTGAAGGTGGCAGTGTCTTCTGATCCTGCAATTCACATGTACCACCACTAGATGGGAGTACTATACCAGTTTGCAGTCCCAACCAAGATTTCCAACCTGTGGTTAAGCTGCATGTCAACAGATAAATGGATAAAGATGTGATATATGCATACAATGAAACCATTAAGAAGCCATAAGAAAGAAAGAAATCTTTCCACTGAAACAGTGGATGGACCCTGAAGGCATTATGCTGAGATAAGACATACAGTGAAAGAAAAATACTGTATGACAGGCTTACATGGGGAGTCTAAAAAGCTGAATGAACAGAAACAGAGTAGAAGAGGTGTTTCTAGGGGCTGTAGGGTGGGGAAAATGGGGAGATGTTGGTCAAGGGTACAAACTTCCAGCTGGAAAATGACTAAGTTCTAGGATCTAATACACAGCACTCTGAACAGAGTTAACAACACTGCATGCTATGAGAGGTTAAGAAAGTGTATTTTAAATGTTCTCACCACAAATAAGAAATGGTAATTATGTGATGGGTTAGCTAACACTATGTGGTGATCATACTGCAAATCAAGTCAATGTTTTACACCTTAAGCTTACACAATGTTGTATGTCAATTCTATTTCAATTAAGCTCCAAAAGCACACACAAACAACAGTTAAAAGCATCCAAATAATTATCAAGAGAACCTGTGAGGTGCTAGGAAAGATTAGATTAGTGTGCCCTTGACTTAAATACACTCCTTTTCCTCACTTAGCTGAAAACTCTAGCATTATACAGTTTTAAAATGTTCCCTTCTTAACCATGTATTATTTATCCATCCTAGACATTTGGGATGGAGGAGCCTGGTAGGCTGCAGTCCATGGGGTTGCAAAGAGTCGGACATGACTAAGCGACTTCACTTTCACTTTTCACTTTCATGCACTGGAGAAGGAAATGGCAACCCACTCCAGTGTTCTTGCCTGGAGAATCCCAGGGACCAGGGAGCCTGGTGGGCTGCTGTCTATGGGGTCGCAGAGTCGGACACGACTGAAGCAACTTAGCAGCACATTTATATTAAGAACCACTGATTAACACGAAAATACGTCTCATTATCTGTTTCACCAGATCCATATTTTTAAGAGTACTAGATGTATGATATTTGATTTAAAATTTTATTACATCCTATTTTTTCTTATCCAATTAAACAGGGTGCATTATGTTAAATGGGAAAAGTCTACATTTGTCTTTCTATATAATAATTATTAGAGTATTCGAAACAACTTTAATGTAATCAAATATCTGATCAAAATATGTTTAAATATTCTAAATTATTTCTAAAGAGGAATTAAAGTGGAATATTAATATTAGACATTACAGTTAAAGTTGCTTAAAACTGGAATAAATATTGAAAGCTAAACTGCCACAATACAGAATCCTGACTTTTGGACTCAGAAGCCCTGGGGATGGCCTGCCACTTGCTAGCTGTGTAAAAGAAGAAGTACAATAACTGAGGCAGGCAAAGCAGGATCAAAACCGTAAAAAGAAAAAAAGAATGAAGGACAGGAAAAAAAGAAAAAGAAAGAAAGAAATCAGGAAAAGAATACAAAGGGGAAAAAAAGGAAAAATCAGTTATATAAAAGCAGCACTATATAAATTGTGAAGTGGTAAATAAATGTTAGGTATTAGTAAACTCTAATACCTAAGGTGGACATATCCCCAGATCTATTCAAATTTTCAAATCTGCAAATTCTATTGCATCATCCCGATAAAAAAATGTGCTTTTTCTGTCTAGACAGAACTATCACTTTGAGTCCTTTTTACTTCTTTTTTCCCCACAAAGAACTCTTAGCATTTCATGAGATTTACTGACCAGTGACAAAGAGCCGGGAATGAAAAAGTTGTATTAGCATCTGGTACTAGATGGTTTGCTAGACTCAGTCAACTAGCTGGGTGATTCACCCAGGCATTAGCCTGCAGCACAGATACACAGTCAAAGTATACATTTCACTGCACAAGGCCTATCTCAGGGGCATCTGTCTACTACCTGACATCATAACATTAAACCCATCAGTGTCAAGAATCCATGTATTATGAGACACAAGACCCAAAGGGGTGTTTGAGCCCAAAGAAAAAAGGTATTGCACGTTCACTTATTTTTTACAAAAAGAATAAAGTGTCATCAGAAGATGTTTCTCCAGCTGCCATTATTATGTGAGTGCTCAGTCTTGTCTGACTTTGCAACCCCATGGGCGGTAGCCCACCAGGCTCCTCTGTTGATGGAATTCTGTAAGCAAGAATACTAGAGTGGGTTGCCATTTCCTACACCAGGGGATCTTCCTGACCCAGGGACTGAACCCAGGTCTCTGTGTGTCCTGTATTGGCAGGCAGATTCTTTACCACTATGTCACCTGGGAAGCCAGCAAAAAACAAGCGATCCTCCAGTGTACAAGCCAGAGGAGATGTGTGTGCTGGAGGAAAGCATTCGGGTTTAATAAGTCACTTTCACTGATGACATCGGGCTCCAGCAGCACCCTGGAGAAATGCCACAGTTCTCCCTGGCCTCTTAAAATGCCTTTACTGGAGGAAGAAAAATTACTGGTATGATTCTCTCAGCTACTTATCCATTTTTCATAATACAAAAGGATAAACACAGACAATGATATCTCAAGAATTGCTTTAGGGAGCTTGCTTACAAATTGCCTTTTTTCAATAGTTTTTGTCCTATTATCACCATTGAATATGTACCTGGCTTTTTAGCCTGACAAACAGTAAAGTTCCTGAATAGAGAAAAGTCAACTAAATCATCTGGGTGTCTCTGATACAATTCATGGTATATAGTAGATGATCTATAAACATTTATTAGCTGAAATGAATTTGAACTAATTGAAATGAATGCAAATAGAAATCAACAGCATAGGATTTGAAAAGACGAGACAACACTAGAAATGTCAAGAGATTTTAGGAAGCCAACACCTTATCAAATATTCATTCCTCATCCAAATACTTATTCTATAGGTAAAAATCTTACTGTAACAACCGCCATTGTCTTTCTGGTATATTTATCTTTAAAAAATAATAAATGTATTCCAAGAACAATATTCCTTATTTCCAGGACTAGGAGAAAATGCTCCATCTTTTGATAGTGAACAGGCAGCCAAACAAAAGGGCCTGTGAAGACAGTCAGAGGAAGAAGGTGCCACTCTGCCAGTGCTCCTTTACCGCCAGCCTTCCTTATCTGCATTTAACTGGCCTTGAGCGCAGACATGCATGAAGAGTTTGAAAGCAGGGAGGAGGCTTAGAGGGCAATGGTTATCTGACAGTGGGAACTCTCTAACCCCAACCCCAAGGGGGCCCAGCTGCAGTTGCTTCTCCTCTCTACAGCGAAAACAGCAAATGGAGAGAAGTCCACGCCTCAAAAGGGCCGTTGGCTGGATATGGGCCAGAGAAGACACTAGTTTTATCAGGCTTTTCATTACAGAGAATATGTTGAAATCTGAGCAAAACATGCTCTTACTGTGGGTCATGAGCTCTCAGACAGAAATAAACTGGCGCTAAATAATTATTCAACTATAATGAGAGATATAAGAAAGGGATTTTACTTGTATACAGCATTCAAAAACTAGCTTCATCAATACTAAGAGGCATGCATGGTTCTCTTATAAGCAAAGGAAAAAGAATTTAGCCAAGGTCTTAATAAGATCTTGGCTTTAAAATCTGGCAGCTTATTGAGAGTAAAAAGGAAATACGGCCATGGGGTGGGGTCCAATATTTGAGCCTCTGGCCTGAAGTCAATTCCCCAGAAGCCTCTGGGTTGTTTGACCCTGCTTGAATACTGTTTTCTATTCTTTTTGTCCTTACTGAATGTACACCATTAAATAATTACTAAATTACTTCATTTGAAAAGGTATGTTCAATGCAGAAAATTCAAAAACATGTGAAGAAAAAGAAAAACCACCTCTATCATCCACAGCTCTACCCTGCCCTCCCCACCCAAAGATGCATCACCTGTTAATGCTTTTACTTTAAACAAGAAAGGGGCTCAGGTAAGAAAGGTGGGTCCAAAGTTACCTGAAATTATTGCAGCCAAGAACCACTCCAACTATGTTCTTGCCTATGTCGTGTACGTCACCTTTAACAGTAGCCAGCACGATGGTGCCTTGGTAAGGGTCCTGGAGAGGAAGGCAAACAGCTCAGCATTGCTAGGGTCACCTGGTTCTCTGGAGCCAGACAGGTGTTAGAACAGAAAGCAATTCAATGCAACCAAGGTAACCCTCAAAGATGGACCCGGAACCCAAGCCTCGTGCTCTGTGCGAAGAAGGCTGTAAGCCGCAGCAACCCCCCAGGCGGTTCACTGAGGGGGCTTCAACCCAGATCATGTGTTCCATCATCTCAAAAACAGTTTAAGTTCAAATATAAAACAGTCCCATCACTGAAGATCATATGTGTAACCCCAAGCCTATCTGATAAATGTCTAGTGAATGTCAGCAGTAAAGGGGGAGGGAGGCTCTGGTGAGCTGCCTGTGTCCCATCAGAATGGGAAGGACCACAGCAGCCCAGGGCAGGGGGGCTCAGACTGTCTTCTTCAACACTGTTGTTCCACCACCATCTCCTCCCTCAAAAAAAAGAAAAAGAAAAAGACATGCAAGGCAAGTGGGATTTTTATGAACATTACATCAGAGCCATTCACAAACACAGATAGACTTAAGAATTCAGAATCTTAGGGGCCAAAGCTGACCAAGCACAGGGAGCTAAACAGGTCAAAAGCTTCATGATTTACTGCGGTGGCGCAGCCAACAGGAAGGGAGCTAAATTCAGCAGTGGTGCCAAGAACATGGCCAGCACACAGAAAATATTCAGGAAGGAGGTCTTCCAAAACCAAACAGTATCTCAAGGGCACGGACTGATCTTTTTTAGCTACAGAGTCGAGCGCACTACCTGGCAAGTGGTAAGAGCTCTGTAAATAGTTGGTAGATGAATGAGAGAACTGGTTTTGTCTTGAACTCATGGCTTTGTTTAGAAAATAATGTTTTTATTAAAAATTTCATAAAGCCACGTTCTATAGAAAATCCCAGGGTATTCTGATACTTGGTAAAAAAGTTGGTTCACTTCTCTGCTTCATCGTCAATGACACAGTCAAGCCCAATGGCTTAGGTCCCTACCCTCCAGCCCAGTAAGAGTATCCAGAGCCAATTCCTCACAAGGTCCACAGGCCCCAACCAAATGACTTGCCTCATCTTCTATTTTGCCAGTAAGCACTTTGGTTTCTTCTCTCTCTTTTTCCATGAAGGGAATAAGGTGACCCACGGCCTTCTTCATGACCCGAGCTGACTTTATAACCTGGGTAAAATACACAGAGTCAGGCATCTTTACCAAAACACCTGGATGGTTACACATGGTTGCTTGTGAAATTTTAGCACAAATTATGCATGTTTTGACCTCAGGTCAGCCACCCTTGAGTCCATTTTTGACAGTGGGTGGGTGAGGAATGAGTTCACCATGAGGAAAATTAATCAGTCAGGTACAGAAGAAGAAAAACAAGGCTGGAAATCAAATGTTGCAGTCTCTGTCCTCTGAACGTCTGCATGTTATTTTTTCTCCACCTAGAAGGCCCTCTATCATTTCCTAAAGTTCTGCACATCCTCCAAGCGTCAAGCTTCTCCTCCAAAAGCCCCTTCTCAGCCTTCTCTTCTCAATCCCCAGTGTCACAATTCACTTATAATTAAGGCTTATGCAAAAGGAAAAAGAGCCTTAAAGTCTATAGAATTAGAGAAAAATTTTGTAAATGTAAGTTGGATAAGGGATTAATATCTAAAATATAAAGAACTAATGCAACTTTATAACAAAACCCCAAATAATCTGATTAAGAAAATGGGCAGGAGAACTAAAAAGGTATTTTTCCAAAAAGGATATCAAAATGGCCAATAGGCACATGAAAAGATGCTCAACAACCCTAAGTGTCAGGGAGATAACAAGTACAAACCACACTAAGATACCACTTCACACATGATAGCTCAGAGCTTCCCTGATAGTTCAGTTGGTAAAGAATCCACCTGCAATGCAGGAGACCCCAGTTCAATTCCTGGGTCGGGAAGATCTGCTGTAGAAGGGATAGGCTACCCACTCCAGTATGCTGGCCTGGAGAATTCTATGGACTGTATAGTCCATGGGGTCACAAAGAGTCAGACATAACTGAGTGACTTTCATTTTCATATGTCAGAATGGTCACCCTCAAGGAAACAAAAACCAACAGGCGCTGGTGAGGATGTGGTGAAAAGGGAACTCTTACACACTGTTGGTGGGAATGGAAAACAATATGGAGGTTCTTAGAAAAATTAAAAATAGGTCGACCACGTGATCAAGCAATTCCACTTCTCAGTAGAAACCTACAGGAAATGAAAATAGGATTTCAATAGGGTTATCACAGCATTATAACAGCCAAGACATGGAACAACCCAAAAGCCCATCAACAGATGAGTGGATAAAAATGATGCAGTTATATATACAGAATGGAGTACCGTTCAGCCACGGTAAGAGAGGGTGCCCGGCCACGTGCAAAAACACAGATGGGTCTTGAGGACATTATACTAAGCAAGATAAATCAGAAAGAGAAAGACAAGTATTGGATGATCTCACTTAAATGCAGAACCTGAAAGAAGTCAAACTGGAAAGAAAAAACAAAACAAAACAGAGTGAAACTGTGGTTGCCATGGGATACTGATGGGAGGGTAAGACTGATGATATTTAAGGGTACAAACTTGTAACAAGTAAATGAGCCACAGGGATCTAACATACAGTATAATGAACAGACAACAATGTACTATAATGACATAGTGTGATAAATATTATTTCAATGGCAATCATATTAAAATATGTATCACCGTACACCCTAAATTTACAAACATAACATGTCAAATTTGTTAAACAGACAAAAAAGAACAGGGACTTTCATAAAATCCACGAATGTATACTAAAATTCATGAGAAGCAGGATGAGAAAACAGGGTATTTGTACAGTCTCAATGTTCCTCGTCTCAATGTTTCTCCCTACAAAAAAATTTACAGTGGAGAAACATAGCAGACACTCTTAACAAAATGATCAAAGTTAACCTCACCAGTAATGAGACATAGCAACATGATGGGCTTCCTGATATGAGAAGGGCACAGCATTACTCTGTGTTATTCTTGTCAAAAATCAGAAAACATCAGGAAAATTCAAACTGAGAGAGAGCCTATCATTTACCAAACTGTACAATACTCTTCAAAAGTCAAGGTCATAAGGAAAAACTCAGGAACTGTTCAAGATAAAAACAAAATGGGATTGTGGAACACAAAGAGAAGAGAAGAGTAGCAGAAACACTGGTGAAATGTGAATAAAGTCATTAGTTAACATGATTATATCAATATTAATTTCCTGGTTCTGATAACTACACTATGATCAAGTGAAAAGGTTAACATTAGGGGAAGAAGTTGAGGGGGATACATGATCACTTAAACTGCATCTGCAACTTGTAAGTCTAAAGTTTACTCAAACGTAAGAAGATAAACCAATAAGTTGACGTCATGAAAAAAAAGGCTGTGAAACTGTCCCCGACTTGGGGAGACTAATGCAGTACAACTGAATGTTCCCTAGTGTGGTGATGGTTTCACAGACACAGGCATGTTAAAGCTTATCAAACTGTATCCTTTAAACATGCACATTTTATTGCATGTGAATGATAAAACAGTAAATCTATAAGAAAAGATAAATGCTATGAAGGAAAATGGGGAATGGACAATGAATAATTAAATATAGAATAAATTTTAAAAATCAATTATACTTCGTTTTTAAAAAGTTAAAGAAAAAAAAAAAAAGAACAGGGATTTTTCGTTTTTTGTATGCCTCACAGACCTGAACCCAGAAGTCTCAAAAAGTACCAATGTTAATCAATGTGGTCAGTAGCTGCTGTAAATCAAAATAAGAGTAAGACTACTGGTTTTACTTGAAACATATTATTTAATGTATATCGTTATTTAAAATGGTAATGATCTTTTCAAAATATTCATCCTTAAGGATGAACACTGGCTGGTCAAATCAAATCTTAACATGATTGACTTTACACTAATCTTGGGTTTTATATTTATTTGGGGGGTTGGGGGAGAGACTTCTGCTGGGGTAAGAGGTGGTACAGAAGCCCAGAACATGAAGACTAATGCTGGGAATGTCCAGATGACCTCTAATGTCCACACACCCTAGACGGACTTTTCAGACTATGCCTAAAAGTGAATTCAGACAGAGAATGAACAGAATCACACCTCAATGCCCCTGGGCTCTCATCAAAATTAAAACCAGAGAAACAGACTCAAGTTTACTATTTCTTAAAAGATAAAGGCTCTTTCCTTCAATTGTGAAACTTTTCCCCCACCATTTGCCAACCTGAGGTAGAAACATTTTTCCAGCTCCAAAAAGGTCACCAACAATTTTCATGCCATTCATCAGCGGCCCTTCAATTATATTCAGAGGTCGGGGATACTGTTCCTGGTTTAACCTGGCTTCCTCAGTATCTTCAATAATATATTTTTCAATGCCCTACAGAAAACCAAAAAATTAGGGAAAATTCACAGGATAAATTGGCTTAAGTTCAAACATCGAACAACAAATAAATAGTTACAGAGTGTGGGTTTTGGAATCAGACTGCATATGTTTAAATCCTGGCTCTTATCACTAATTTAGACAACTTATTAAGCATCAGTTTCCTCATTTAATAATCATATAATACCAACCTCACATGGTTATTTTGAGGATTAAATGTGTAAAGTGTAAAGTGCCTAGATGGCTTTATTGACATAAAGCATTTTATTGACATAAAGCATTTTATTGATATAAAGTGAAAAATTAGTGACAGAAGGAGTACTAATAAGTTTAAATTCATAATAAAATACACTTTTTATCCTAGTGGTTTAACAGATTACATGTAAACAAATATCTCCTGTGAAACAAATATCACTGTTTTCCCACCGACAGGGCTGGGTGCAGGGAGGACCTAGCTGTCACTGATCAAGCCCTAATCCTCCAGTGTCCCCAGTTCAAGGATCCAAAGAGGTGGATGACTAGTCCCACAACCTGAAGTAAGTGAATCTCAAAAGTTCCAAGAAATTAAAAGTTAAATTCTAGAGACAAACAAAACAAAACAAAAAGCCTGAAATTTCCAGACTCACAAATGAGGAAACCGAAGCCAAGAGATTACCTATCTCTTGGACTAAAAGTCTAACTATAGCAGAAGAGCCAGAACTCATTTGCTGATCAAGAGACAGCCGCATGGTCTGGAGCAGCACTTCCCGCCTCTGGCACTACTGACAGCTTGCACTGCATGATTCTTTGCGGCGCAGGCCTCTCCTATGCACCGCAGCATGTTTACCACTTCCCTGGCCACTGGGTGCCGATAAAAACCCCCCACTCCAGTCAGAACAACCAAGCATATCTCCAGATACTGCCTGATGTGCTAGACATAGGGCAGGATGGAGGGCAAAACCACTCAGGAGTAGCCCAGGGAATCTCCTTTGTCAGCTGCTGCCAGCACCTCTCCTCCAGCCGTGCCATCAGCCACCAGGACCAGCAACCAGCCTCCGGCCCACACTCACCTTCACAAGCGCGTACTCAAGGCGCTCTTCAACAGGGCCATTCCTCCACTCATCAGTCTGGATGACTTTCTTCCCTCCTTTGCCCTGAGTCTGGAATTAAATGTGAACAGAGAGATGATACAATAGGTCACTTACTCAGCTGGTTGGCAGAAAAAAACTATGACTTATTCTTCCCTTATGTTTCAAGGCCCTGGCACAGTGCCAGCATGAATTAAATCGTTGGAAAATGCTTGAGGTGAGGAGAGAGGGAAATAGCAACCCACTCCAGTACTCTTGCCTGGAAAATCCCATGGCTGGAGGAACCTGGTAGGCTACAGTCCATGGGGTTGCAAAGAGTCAGACAAGACTGAGTGACTCTACTTCACTTCAAGGAGAGAGGAAAAGAGAGAAATCTTACAGGTTTTGAACTTTTATTTAAAAATTTTCTTCCTTCCAGTTTTATTGAAGTATAATTGACATACAGTACTACAAAAATTTCAGGTGTACAGCATAAAGTGTACAAATGAAATGATTACTACAATAAATTTAACATATCTCCATCAGTATGAAAAAGCAAAAAGATAGGATACTGAAAGATGAACTCCCCAGGTCGGTAGGTGCCCATATGCCACTGGAGATCAGTGGAGAAATAACTCCAGAAAGTGTGAAGAGACGGAGCCAAAGCAAAAACAACATCCAGTTATGGGTGTGACTGATGATGGAAGCAAGGTCCGATGCTGTAAAGAGCAATACTGCATAGGAACCTGGAACGTTAGGTCCATGAATCAAGGGAAATTGGAAGCTGTCAAACAGGAGATGGCAAGAGGGAACATCAACATTTTAGGAATCAGTGAACTAAAATGGACCGGAATGGGTGAATTTAACTCAGAATACCATTATATGTACAACTGTGGGCAAGAATCCCTTAGAAGAAATGCAGTAGCCCTCAGAGTTAACAAGAGTCTGAAATGCAGTACTTTGGGTGCAATCTCAAAAACGACAGAATGATCTCTGTTCATTTCCAAGGCAAACCATTCAACATCACGGTAATCCAAGTCTATGCCCCGACTGTAACGCTGAAGAAGCTGAGGTTGAACAGTTCTATGAAGACTTACAAGAACTTCTAGAATTAACACCCAAAAAAGATGTCCTCTTCATTATAGGGGACTGGAATGCAAAAGTAGGAAGCCAAGAGATACCTGGACTAACAGGCAAATCTGGCCTTGGAGTACAAAATGAAACAGGCAAAGGCTAACAGAGTTTTGCCAAGAGAATGCACTGGTCATAGCAAACACCCCTTCTAACAACACAAGAGAAGACTCTAACACAAGGACATCACCAGACGGTCAATACCGAAATCAGATTGATTATATTCTTTGCAGCCAAAGATGGAGAAGCTCTATTAGTCAGCAATAATGAGACCGAGAGCTGACTGTGGTCAGCTGACTGTGGTCACAATAATGTGACCGAGAGCTGATCATGAACTCCTTATGGCCAAATTCAGACTTAAATTGAAGAAAGTAGGGAAAACCACTAGACCATTCAGCTATGACCTAAATCAAATCCCTTACGATTATACAGTGGAAGTGGTGAATAGATTCAAGGGATTAGATCTGATAGAGTGCCTGAAGAACTATGGATGGAGCTTCATGACACTGTACAGGAAGCAGTGATCAAGACCATCCCAAGAAAAAGAAATACAAAAAGGCAAAATGGTTGTCTGAGGAGGCCTTATAAATAGCTGAGAAAAGAAGAGATGCAAAAGGCAAGGGGGAAAAGGAAAGATATACCCATTTGGATGCAGAGTTCCAAAGAATGGCAAGGAGAGATTTAAAAAAGCCTTCCTCAGTGATCAAGGCAAAGAAATAAAGGGGAAAAAAGGAATGTGAAAGACTAGAGATCTCTTCAAGAAAACTAGAGATTCCAAGGGAACATTTCATGCAAAGATGGGCTCAATAAAGGACAGAAATGGTATGGACCTAACAGAAGCAGACGATATTAAGAAGAGGTGGCAAGAATACACAGAAGAACTGTACAAAAAAGATCTTCACGACCCAGATAATCATGATGGTGTGATCATTTACCTAAAGCCAGACATCCTGGAATGCGAAGTCAAGTGGGCCTTAGGTAGCATCACTACAAACAAAGCTAGTGGAGGTGATGGAATTCTAGTTGAGCTCTTTCAAATCCTGAAAGATGATGCTGTGAAAGTGCTGCACTCAATATGCCAGCAAATTTGGAAAACTCAGCAGTAGCCACAGGACTGGAAAAGGTGAGCTTTCATTCCAATCACAAAGAAGGCAATGCCAAAGAATACTCAAACTACCGCACAACTGCACTCATCTCATACGTGAGCAAAGTAATGCTCAAAATTCTCCAAGCCAGGCTTCAACAGTACGTGAACTGTGAACTTCCAGATGTTCATGCTGGATTTAAAAAAGGCAGAGGAACCAGAGATCAAATTGCCAAAATATGCTGGATCATCAAAAACACAAGAGTTCCAGAAAAACATCTACTTCTGCTTTATTGACTATGCCAAAGCCTGTAACCGTGTGAATCACAACAAACTGGAAAATTCTGAAAGAGATGGGAGTACCAAGCCGCCTTACCTGCCTCCTGAGAAACCTGTATGCAGGTCAACAAGCAACAGTTAGAACTGATATGGAACAACAGACTGGTTCCAAATCAGGAAAGGAGTATGTCAAGGCTGTATATTGTCACCCTGCTTATTTAACTTATATGCAGAGTACATCATGAGAAACGCTGGGCTGGAAGAAGCACAAGCTGGAATCAAGATTGCGGGAGAAAAATCAATAACCTCAGATATGCAGATGTCACCACCCTTATGGCAGAAAGCGAAGAAGAACAAAGAGCTTCTTGATGAAAGTGAAAGAAGAGAGTGAAAAAGCTGGCTTAAAGCTCAACATTCAGAAAACAAAGATCAGGGCATCTGGTCCCATCACTTTATGGCAAATAGATGGGGAAACAGTGGAAATAGTAACAGACTTTATTTTTTTGGGCTCCAAAGTCACTGCAGATGGTGACTGCAGCCATGAAACTAAAAAACACTTGCTCCTTGGAGGAAAAGTTATGACCAACCTAGATAGCATATTAAAAAGCAGAGACATTACTTTGAGAACAAAGGTCCATTTAGTCAAAGCTGTGGTTTTTCCAGTAGTCATGTATGGCTGTGAGAGTTGGATTATAATGAAAGCTGAGTACTGAAGAACTGATGTTTTTGAACTGTGGTGTTAGAGAAGAGTCTTGAGAGTCCCTTGGACTGCAAGGAGATCCAACCAGTCCATCTTGAAGATCTGTCCTGAATATTCATTGGAAGGACTGATGCTGAAACTCCAACACTTTGGCCACCTGGTGTGAAGAACTGACTCATTTGAAAAGACCCCAATTCTGGGAAAGATTGAAGGTGGGAGGAGAAGGGGGCAAGAGAGGATGAGACGGTTGGATGGCATCACCGACTTGATGGACAAGAGTGTGAGTAAACTCCAGGAGTTGGTGATGGACAGGGAGGCCTGGCATGCTATAGTCATGGGGTCACAAAGAGTTGAACACAACTGAGTGACTGAACTGATATCCATCATCTCATATACGTACAAAATAAAAAAGAAAAAACATTTTTTTTCTTGTGATGAGAACTCCTGAGTTTTCTAAAGTCTGTCATATATATTATACACCAGTGTCAATGATATTTATCACATTATATATTAAATCCCTAGTAATTATACATCTTAAGAGGAATTTCCTTCCTCCAATTTTCCCTCCTGTTAGCCCCTGCCACTGGTAACTTCAAATTTGATCCCTTTACCTATGAGTTTGGGTTTTTTTTAAGCATAATCAACCTATAATTTTAGTTCCTGGTACACAGTATAGTGATTCAATATTTCTATAATTATAAAATGATCCTCACTAGGATTTGAATGTTCAGTAGAGAGACAGAGTAAGACTTCATTTTTTTTTTCCTTTTCTTCTTTCCTAAAAGATAACATCTTAGAACCAAAGATTTCCAGGACAGTAAGAAAAGCTAAACCTCATATCTGATGAGCTTTTAAAGTTCTCAAGTAGCACCATCACTACCCAGATATGTGAAGAATCTGTAACAAAGGCAAGTCAGAAATCGTCTTAGAGGTGGGCACACTGTGAGGTACAAGACATACACCGTGCTCTCCAGGACTTTGCCATATCATAAGGTAGATGGAAATACACAGAGAAAGGTCAGCTCCAAGAGAAAGCCTGTGCCAAGTGCTGAATGAGAAGATGACGGAGAAGGCAATGGCAACCCACTCCAGTACTCTTGCCTGGAAAATCTCATGGATGGAGGAGCCTGGTGGGCTGCAGCCCATGGGGTCGCTAAGAGTCGGGCACAACTGAGCGACTTCACTTTCACTTTTCACTTTCATGTACTGGAGAAGGAAATGGCAACCCACTCCAGTGTTCTTGCCTGGAGAATCCCAGGGATGGGGGAGCCTGGTGGGCTGCCGTCTATGGGGTCGCACAGAGTCAGACACGACGGAAGCGACTTAGTAGCAGCAGCAGCAAGGTAGATGGAAATACACAGAGAGAGGTAAGCTCCAAGATAAAGCCTGTGCCAGTGCTGAATGAGACAATGACACAGACAAGGCTAGGAATTTTGAGGACAGAGTGATCATCACAAACTGGAGTGCTGAAGAGACTTTGAAGAAGCTGACAAATCCAGCAAAGGGACAACATTGTGATGATCCTGGGATGGAAGGTGAATTGCGTATCTGTTTCCTCCATCTCAACTGATGTCACTCATTGCCCAAATCTGAAATCCAAGTATCACTGTTGACTCTCCATCCAGTCTTCGCATTCAATTAGTTACTTAGCCCTAATAATTACACTGCCTCATTATTTTGCTCTAGTCTGCTTCCACTTTCATATTTCAAGCATCTAACTGGTCTCCACAGCCCAGGATCACCCTGGTCCCCAATGCATCTTCCACACAGCAGCCGGGGTGGGGGCCTTTCCAAAATGCAAACCTGATCAAACTGCCTCCATGGGAAGATTCACTGTAAGCTCCCTATTGCTCTCCAAATGTTGTATTGATTCCTGTTCATGCTGGACAATGTCCTGAACCAGTTGTCTCCCAGCTTCATCTTCTGCCATTCCTGAAGAACTCAGCCCATCTTGAACATCTCAATTCGTTCTGTTTTCCATCATCTTGCTCATCCTTGGCCCTTTACATCCACTCATCTGACAATCTTTTCTTTAGCACCTACCAGAATACCAGGCCACAGCTAGATGCAGACACTCCTCCTCTGGCAGAGAATACCAGTACTGTACCCCAACCCCAAACGTTAGCCTGGCTAACTCCTGTTGAGCTCTGAGGTCCCCCTAACCCATCCCTTCTGGGAGGCTGTCCCTGGTCACCTCTACCTTTGGGTTCAGTGTCCCTCCTAAGCAGTCCACAGCATCCTGCTCGTGCCTTGTTGCAGCATCTCCCCAACACTGGACGACAGCTGCCTCTACATGCTTGTGCACATCTCACTGTGCTGCAGGCTCTACACGGGCACGCCTCTCTTATTAGCTAGATCCTCTAAGTCCAGAAAGTACAAAGCAGAGAACAAAACGCGGGTAAATATTAGCTGAATGGTTTAAAGCTGAATGAGAACCGATTTCCCAGAGCAATGTTTGTGCAGGATAGTAGAGGCCAAGCCACAGAGCGCTAGGAATCCACGCTATGGAGTTTGGATTTAACCTTCCAGGCAACTGTGGCAAGGGTGGAGGTGGGGGAATGACACAAATTCTGAAGCTTCAGAGTAACATTCCAAGTAGTATTTTTCTGCAGAGGAAATGAGACACACAGCTTGCGGGATCTTAGTTCCCCAACCAGGGACTGAACCTGGGCCCTTTGCACTGAAAGTGCCAAGTCCTAACCACTGGACCACCAGGGAATTCCCACCAAAGTAGTATTTTTAAGAGAACCCTAGAAAGGGGAGAATGTTTTAGTAGTTCCTGAACTACAGTGGCAGGAACAGGAAGAGAAGGAAGGGACAAACATATAAGTATTAATGGACAGCATGGAAGAAGGACTGGGAGGAGCTCCAGGACTGAGGGCTGGGGTGGCAAGCAATCACACAGGGCACCCTCCCATGGCAAGAGGCTAATGCTGCTCTCATATGATGAAAAGCCTCAAAGAAGATAGCAATTAAAAAATGTATTTTTCTCAGCATTATTTATGATAGAAAAAAGACACAGAAACAATCTATGTGTTCATCAGTGAATGAATGGATTAAAAAAAGTGTGATATACTATATATATAATAGAATATTATTCTGCCACAAAAAGAGGAAATCCTGCCATTTGAAACAGCATGGGTGGACCTTAAGGGCAACATGCTAAGTGAAATAAGTCAAACAGAAGGCAAATACCATATGATCTCACTTACACTTGGAATCTGAAAACAGAAACAAATGTGGTGATGGATGTTAACCAGACTTACTGTGATGAGCATTCCACAATACATACTGATATCAAGTCACTATGCTATACATCTAACACTAATATATGTTGGTCATATCTCAATTTTTAGATCTAAAAATTATAAAATTCATAATTATATACTCTGACATTTATTTAAGAGAAAATACAAAACTAGAGCAGTGTGACACCCCCCCCCAAACCCCCGGAAAAAAGAGTCCTTCTAAAGCTCACATTCTCATCACTTGATATATGTAAACATCATTTGTCCTGTCGACCACACAAGCAGGCAATTCCTGCCTGTGGGATAGAGTCTGATAAGTAAAAACAGGGCAGAGTGTTCCAAACACTCTTGGGGAGAAGGCCAGGTGTGTTCACAGAAAACAGCAGTGTGCCACATGGAAGGGGCAGGGAGTGGGCGACGCTGTGTGACTGTGAACAGTGGGAAGTGAGGATGCAGTGTGTGGCCCGTGAGGATTTCTCACCGTGTACAGAGTTTCATTATCACACCTGATAAATGATAAACATGCTTCAGAAAATCAATATTCTAAATGGTACCATTTAAGAGCAGCTATTTCAGAAGCATGACCCGGCATACTGGGTCCATCTGCTTTCCAACTAGTTATTCAGTAGGACGCTCTCCATGATCCAAACATAAGTTGTCGTGGCCTCACACACTGAGCGGCCCAGACACCAGACGCATGGAGAAAGGTCATCAAAATAGAAAGCTTCCAAGCACCGTGGCTGCTCAAGTGCTCAATTGGCTACTCCTTCATCTGCTTGTACTGCTCAAGAGTAGCTCCCCATTAGCAAGGTGCCTCATGAGGACATGTTTTATTTCTGATATCAAACTGGACCAGCATCAAGGGAGGAAACTGCTCGAGCGAAAACCAAAGGGGAGTGTGAGCACCCACTGGCAATAAGAAAACCAAGGCCAGATAAGGAACAGAGAGGACCTTTTTTCTAGAAAAGCATCAAGAATACTTACATCTGATAAACCTATCATCTGTTGAAGATTCTAAGCTGAAAATGTACTTACTTACGTAACCCTCCAAACATCATAGCTTGGCCCCTCACCTACCTTGCATGTGCTCAGAACACTGACATTAGCCTATTATTTCGGCAAAATCATCTAAAACTAAGCTTTTTTTTTTAATAATAAAATGTTGAGTATCTCATGTAATTTATTGAATACTGTCCCAAGAGTGGGAAACAGAATGGCGATGTGGGTCCAGAGTGGTCGTCAGTGGTTGTTTTTCCTCGTGATGGCAGGCTGAACAGAAGCTGCAATCCGCTGCCTTTGTCCAGCACCACAAGAGAGGATAGTACTGCATATCGCCTGCCCAGGGAAAGATCAAAATTCAAAGCACAGTTTCTACTGAATGCTTACTGCCTGCACATCATCATAAGTTGGGGACATGTGAATCCTCACAATCCAAGGCCATGCAAGAGCCATCACACTGAGACTGTCCCTATTAACACTCAAACAGTACTGTCCAATGAGCAAACTCCACGTGAGTTACATGGTCTCATGTTACCTGGAACTTCTTACCCAAGATAATTTAGTCACCACAGGTCAACCTGTACCATACAGAGGGTATTATTTTTCAATAAAGCCCATTAGAGTTTAGGAAGGTCAGAGATGAGACTCTTCCCACCCTTTTCAACAATAATACTGAATAATCTATCAGATGAAACTTGAGTGCAGACCTTATTATTTGACAATGAAAAGAGAGAATCATTCTCTCATAAAGAAAAAAATTGCTCAACCCTTATTTGCCTCACAGTAGTCCTGCTTTTCATGCTGTTTGCAATCAGCGTACCCTGAGGAATGGTTAAAGAGCTGGCGACTCCTGGCAATGATGAAAGCACACTTGTTTTGGTTATTAATTCCTTAACAGCAATAGAAGTCACCTTGAATGTAGACAGTTAACCTACTTGACAGATAGGGTCAGTGGCTTGTAATAAGTCCTGTGGTTACATAAACAGGGAGGCAATTTTTTATATGATGGATTGATGAAGTCTTGAAATTGCTATTAAGATCCCCTCTTACTCTTCAGCTGTCCCTTAGGAGCAAAACCTCTTGGCAGTTTAGCAAGATATAAAGAAACAAAAACTTGTAAACAAATACTGGAAGTAAATGCAGACTGAAAAGAATGACTGCTATAAAATACAAAACCAACAAAATCTTAAATGAGAATAATCTCACAAATAAGGAGCCCTATCTTTCCTAAGTGAGAGCTGTCTCATCTGGACAGGGGAGAAGAAGATGAGAAGGCACATCACTTTATGGGTTAACTAAGAATGCTTGAGTAGAAGCTAGGGTGCCCCTCTGGTCTTCAGTAGAACTCTGTCTTAGTTGGCAATTAATGAACAATCTCCTGCTAAGTGGAAGGCAGGCTAAGAAAAAAAGCTGGATATTGTTTCATACTTGTATCCTGGTGTCCAAAGAAATGGTTCAGCACTTTGCCTATCTGAGTAGACACAATCATGGAAATAGGGAAGGAAATCTAGCCATTGTTTCTTATGTAATGAACTGAGAAGAACTTGTTTACATTTGCAACAGTCAAGATCCAGGACATTCTGTTCTGCGTCCATCTAAGAAATTACAAATGTCCTAAGGAACTGAGAGGAGGGTCATGTGCTCAGTGGCACTGAGTTTGAACTCATCTTTGTTGAGTGAACCTAAGGCTAGCATAGGCAGTTTCAAAAGTCAAAATTTTGCCATCTGTGACATGGACAAATCAAGAATGCAGTCAACCCTAAGTTGTCCTATCCTTTTCCAGAACATTTTAGTACTCTTCACAGGAAGAGGAAAAGTCAGCAGTTCTGCCAAAGTTAAATTCACATATTAACCTAGAGAACATTAACCCGGTGGCGACACACACAAAGGCATTCTGCCACTTTCCTGGCATGCTCTGTGAGAAAAATGTTTTCCTTTGCCATTGCTTTCTGAAATAAATTATAAAGCAAGTTTTCCTGAAAAAAGATTTCATTTTTCCTTAAACTGAATTCTAGAAAGCAACACCCATGATAGATACTTAATATACCTCAGTTCAGTTCAGTCACTCAGTCGTGTCCAACTCTTTGTGACCCCATGTATCACAGCACGCCAGGCCTCCCTGCCCATCACTAACTCCCGAGGTTTACTCAAACTAATGTCCATCAAGTCGGTCATGCTATCAAGCCATTTCATCCTCTGCCGTCCCCTTCTCCTCCTGCCCCCAATCCATCCCAGCATCAGAGTCTTTTCCAATGACTCAACTCTTCCCATGAGGTGGCCAAAGTACTGGAGCTTCAGCTTCAGCATCAGTCCTTCCAATGAACACCCAGGGCTGATCTCCTTCAGAATGGACTGGTTGGATCTCCTTTCAGTCCAAGGGACTCTCAAGACTCTTCTCCAACACCGCAGTTCAAACCATCAATTCTTTGGCACTCAGCTTTTTTCACAGTCCAACTCTTACATCCATACATGACCACTGGAAAAACCATAGCCTTGACTAGACAGACTTTTGTTGGCAAAGTAATTTCTCTGCTTTTTAATATGTTATCTAGGTTGGTCATAACTTTTCTTCCAAGGAGTAAGCGCCTTTTAATTTCATGGCTGCAATCACCATCTGCCGTGATTTTGGAGCCCCCCAAATAAAGTCTGACACTGTTTCCACTGTTTCCCCATCTATTTGCCATGAAGTGATGGGACCAGATGCCATGATCTTTGTTTTCTGAATACTGAGCTTTAAGCCAACTTTTTCACTCTCCTCTTTCACTTTCATCAAGAGGCTTTTTAGTACTTCTTCACTTTCTGCCAAAAGGGTGGTGTCATCTGCATATCTGAAGTTATTGATATTTCTCCTGGCAATCTTGATTCCAGCTTGTGCTTCTTCCAGCCCAGCGTTTCTCATGATGTACTCTGCATATAAGTTAAATAAGCAGGGTGACAATATACAGCCTTGATGTACTCCTTTCCCAATTTGGAACCAGTCTGTTGTTCCATGTCCAGTTCTAGGTGTTGCTTCCTGACCTGCATACAGGTTTCTCAAGAGGCAGGTCAGGTGGTCTGGTATTCTCATCTCTTTCAGAATTTTCCAGTTTGTTGTGATCCACATGGTTACAGGCTTTGGCATAGTCAATAAAGCAGAAGTAGATGTTTTTCTGGAACTCTCTTGCCTTTTTGATGATCCAGCAGATGTTGGAAATTTGATCTCTGGTTCCTCTGCCTTTTCTAAAACCAGCTTGAACATCTGGAAGTTCATGGTTCATGTACTGCTGAAGCCTGGCTTGGAGAATTTTGAGCATCACTTTACTAGCATGTGAGATGAGTGCAATTGTGCGGTAGTTTGAGCATTCTTTGGCATTGCCTTGGTCTGACAGAATGTGGTCCACTGGAGAAGGGAATGGCAAACCACTTCAGTATTCTTGCCTTGAAAACTCCATGAACAGTATAATATACCTAGGACTGCCCAATACATAATAAATGGAAACAAGGAACTGATTTTTGGATTAACTATAATTATCCTTACATCTATAGATCAAAAGTGTGCAGACCTCAAGCCCTGAACTGTAGACTGGGACTAGATCCTAACATAAACAAGTATATATAAAAATGTAAAGCTATAACAATGAGTACCAGGTAACCACACGGTCACACAAGAAAATCCACAATGTCAAGTCATAGCATGAGATAGAAAAATATCTAATAAAATGAAAAGATGCTCCCAGTATACTGCTAAACAAGCAGGTTACCAAAAAAGCATCAAGAAAAGTTAGATTTTTATAAAAATGTACATGAGTGTGTGTGTCGTATGCATATGCATAAACGTACTAATTAGCACTTTTTGTTTCAGAAAAATAAAACCAAAACCATGACTAGAAGGCTATAATAAAACCTCAACAGTGGTTAATCATGGGTAGTAGGATTATGAATAATTTCTATTTCTTCTTTTGCTTACCCTTATTTTACCAATTTTAAAAAATTAATATGTGTTACTTTGGCCTGAGAAAAATAAATTTTACATTTCAAAATAAACTTACAGAAATACAAATTAAGAGTACTGAAGCAGATATTTAAGGCTTGTTTCTCCTTCCTCACCCTAATGAAAATACCTTGTCTGGAACTCTCTGTAGAAACCTTCAGTGATCCAAAGACATGGTGCTATCCTTCCTTCCATTCTACAATGAAGGACTAGTAACTGTACATTTAAGACAGATTCAAAGGAAAAAAGGAAAAGCCATCCGTCAGAACCTCTCTCCCTACCTGGGCGTATCGTAAGAGCTTCTCGGTGGCCTCAGGGTCTCTGTTCCAGATGAGGTCCTCACAGAGCTGGAGAAGTTCCTTGTGGATGTCATCATATACAGGAAGGCTTCCAGCATTCACTATTCCCATGTCCATACCAAACTAAGGGCAATAAAAACAAAAATAAGGATTTCCAGTGATACTCTAAACCAGGGATCAGTGACTCTTTCTGTGAAGGACCAGATAAAGAAATACCATAGGCCACAGCCTCTGTCACAAACACTCAACTCTGCTGATATAGCATAAAAGCAGTCCTAGACAGAATACAAGTGACAGCGCGTGGCTTTGTTCTAATAAAGCTTTATTCACAGAAAATGGCAGCAGACCAGGTTAGTCTGTGGGCCAAAGTCTGCAAACGCTTGCCCTAAGTAAAGGCTGGTGTCCAAGGCAACAGGTGTCCCACTATACCTTGATTGCATGGTACAGGAAAACCCCATGCATTGCCTCTCGAATGGCTTCCATTCCTCGGAAGGAGAAGGACAAGTTGGAAAGACCACCACTTACTTTGGCTCCAGGCAGCGTTTCCTGGAAAAAATTTTAACATATGAAAAGATTTCCCTAGTTTGCCAAAAGCAGCAATTGTGTTCCTTAAGCTTCTTAAAGTAAGAATGGAAAGTAAAAAAAATATATAAAGTCCAAAGTAATTCAGAGTTTCTTGTACCTAGACATAGACTACAACTTGGATATCAGGGAGACACGGAAGCACTGCTTCATTGTTTTTCCTACTATAATCTCCCTAAGGGGAAAGAAAAACTTCCGCTTTATCTCTGGGTACTTCTACAGTGACCATGATATGGCTACAATACATGGTGACTGTGACATAAAGTATTTGCTGAATAGGGACTTCCCTGGCGGTCCAGTGGTTAAAACTCTGAGCTTCCACTGCAGGAAGCAGGGGTTCAATCCCTGGTTGGGGAACTAAGATCCCGCATGGTGCAGCGAAATATTTATGTGTATGTGTGTGTGTGTGTGTGTGTGTGTGTGTGTGTGTATGTATATATGTGTGTGTGTATATGTATACACACATACATCTGTTGGATAAATAACCGAAAAAGAAAGAAACAGTGACAGATAACAGAAAGAAAACCAGAGAGGACAAACAGAGAAGTTGGTTGTTCACGAGCTACTAGAAGGCTTCTATAGCCTAAAGGAACAAACTCCGTAGTTCACTATAAACCTGACTAATTTTAAAAGGACAAAAGGGAACTGAGGTCCCCACCACACCTTATGACACATGAAGCATTAGTTCGCATGTAAAACAGGAACTCTTACTTCCTGTTAGATAGGGTACAGACTAGTGCAAGCATTTTGGGATAGAGAGCTGCCTTTATCTACCACTGGACCCAACCCTTCCACTTCTGGGTATATGCTATAGGGAAGCTCATGAAGAGATATATACAAGAGATGTATACACACAGTTCTGCTCGTGACTTACCCAAACTGCAAACAAACCAAGCATATGTCAACCACAGAACAGTTAATTATGGAAAAGGTAAATGATGGAATATTACACATTAGTAAAACTGAACAAAGCACAACTGCAGCACAGGTGGATCTTCAAAGTGCGACTGGGTTAGGAGAAAGGCACAAGAATCTTAAGATTCTGTTTATATTAACATGGAGTTCAAAAGTATGCAAAACTAACGATACTATTTCTACAGTGAACTCTTGCTATTTGCGGTACTTACGTTCCATGAAGTCACTGCAAACAGTGAGCTGGGGCATGCTGAAAACCACTGCTCCCACAGGAAGTGCAGGGTTAGGTCTGTGAAACTCTGGTCACAAAACTGTCATCACTGATCAACATATAACCCTGTTTCCTATGTTTCCATTTAGACATCTTGTTTAATATATACTGCTGATTCCCTAATGTTGAGCTCACAGCCCACAGCATGACAATTCATGTCTAAACAAAGTCCATCTAACAAACATTTTCTCCATGAAGTGCATCACAGCCTTTGTGCACACAGGAACATAGGGCAGCACTTCAGCACAGCGCACGGGGCCACCCAACTAGAGAAATCAGTCAGCGAAAAAAAGCTCAAAACCCTGAAAAACGTGGCACTAAACAGGCCAGAAAAGGGTGCTTGTTTACAGAATGAGGGCTGAACCCAGGGATGCAGGGCGTGCCTTTGCTGACTCATCTGGATCACAGGGGTCAGGCACTCACAGTTTTCACCACTCTGCACGTGTGCATGCCCGTGAATGACTACAGAAGAACCATCAGTATTGATTTTGGAGTCACAAATAATTTCTTTTTTTTAATAATTTATTAAATTTTGGCTGTGCTGGGTATCTGTTGCTGCTCAGGCTTTCTCTAATTGCCCCAAGTGGAGGCCACTCTTCATTGCCACGCATGAGCTTCTCATTGAGGTGGCTTGTCTTGTCGCTGAGCACGGGCTCTCGGGTGCACGGGCTTCAGGAGCTGCAGTACATGGGCTTAGCAGTTGCAGCTCCGGGGCTCCAGACCATAGGATCAATAGCTGTGGCACACAGGCTTTGCTGCTCACCAGCATGTGGGAACTTTCTGGATCAGTGATTGAACCTGTGTCTCCTGCATTGGCAGGCAGATTCTTTACCACTGAGCCATCAAGGAAGCCCACAAATTAATTTTAGTGTGTAAGTGAATTTGCAAATAAAAAACCCAGGATAATTCAGATTGACTGTTATATAGAAGCATTAAAATCATATAGAAGAGCAGCAAGTAGTACCATAAAACTCAGAACGAGCTGTAATCAGAAAGGAAGAGACACGGGGCACTTTTCATTTCCTGTTTCAGATCCCAAGTGGAAGCTACTATATGCCTCATAATCATTTATCAAACTCTGTATCTTTTATATATCCCTCAGTGTGTGTGTGTTTTACATCACAACATAAAATAACATAGAAAAAAATTTTTAAAGCTCCTAAATTTCAGAAAACCAATTTGCTACAAGAATAAGAATGTCAATATTCCTTACCAATAAATATATACATGTGAGCTCAAGCTATTCACTCAAGCCAGGTGATAAATCTAAGCAATGTCTGGATAGAAAGGAGAAAAACGTTCATACTTACTTTAATGACTTTTGTTGCATTGATAAAATTAACAGCATACAAGTTATGTTCTTCCATCCCAGTACCAATGGTGAGGATATTAGGGTCAAAGATGATGTCATTTGGATTGAAGCCCAGTTTTTTCACAAGGAGATGGTAGGCCCGGGTGCACACTCTGATTTTGGTATCTGTTTCTGTCGCCTGGGAAAGGAGTAAAAGATGTAATTTGAAATAGAAAAATGAGGTATTATCTATGAAAATAGAAGGACCATTCACTTGTTGAAAGCGCTTAAGTACCAATGCTTAGATTTCATAGAAATACAAATGCCAAACAGCCTTTAAACATTTATCAAATTTTCTCAGAGGAGGAACTGGTTTAAAGTCCCTTTATGTTTTCATCCACACAACAGCTATAATGCTTCTGTAAAAATCAAATCACACACACACACACATATAGTACATTAATAAACAGGTTTCTTAAAAAAACACAAGTGATAAGAATTCAAATAAATTACAAAATTAGTGACCCTCCTCTCTGGACCTGCCTGCACTGTCACCCAGGCTTTCTTGGACCTTCCTATAGTAAGGCTATATAGATTAAAAGATGTGCGTTTATTACCCACCTCCAACCCCACCCATCACAGCATTAGCTAATATAATATATTTCCAAACAGTGACCCTAGGAAGCCAAGCACTGACTCCAGCAAAGACCAACTCACTGATGCTTCCCACCTCCCTCAGAATCAGGTCCTGCACCTCCAATTTTTTTTTTTTCCTGCACCTCCAATTTTAAGATTTTATTTTTACAGAAGCAGTGTAGCTGTTGTGCTGATGAAAGTATCTCCCCCCTCATCTACTCCACTCTCCCCACACCACTCCTTTGATGTTCCTGAGACCCACCAAGCTTGTCTTCCCTCAGGGCCACTGTGGGAAGTGGCCACCATCTCTTTCCATCCATTGCTGCCACTGCCTGGAACACACTGTGACATGGCTCTGTGAGTCACAGCACTCAGGCCTCTGCACAAATGTCCCCTTTTCAGAGAAGCCTCCCTTAATCACGATCTCTAAACCAGTTCCAGCACCGCCTTCTGCCTCCTCCACCCCTCTTCATAGCATCTCTCCTCCTAGAAATTCTTTTCCATGTTACAGAAAAACCTGAATGAACTTTTTAGTCAACCCAGTATATTTATCCAGCATGTTGTTTATTGTTTTTTACTTGTTTCTTTAGATATGATTAATTGGACTAGAATCAGTCTTGCTGTACCCCCAGAGCCTAGAGCAGTGCCTGTCAGAGGATGTGCTCAATATTTCTGTTGAATGAATGAATGTACCTCTGACTCAGAGCATTTCTGAACTTTGTCAGGGAAACTGTCTTCAGGTCAAATCTACAATCTCAATGCAAGGCTTATTCAATGAATTACATGCTCAATGATTTCTGGTTACAGAAAAAAACAAATTTGCTCTAAAGAAAAAATGAATACTTGCTATCACTACAGAATTCTGAAAAAATAAGTAACGTACAATTCTGAGTAAATATGCAAAATGTTTTTTGAAAAATGGCCAACACCACTGAATGAAGTGTTGAGTCTTCCAAGCTAACTACTTGGAGGCAGGATACCCTTGATTGGATGTGAGTGCTAAGAGTGGTCGAGAAGCAGTTCCTGATCACACACATCTTTGCTTCTAAGGGGAGCTCTCCAGGGGCCCACAGGGAGGAGGTGTGAGGATACTCTATGCAGTTCAAGGACATTTAGTGAGGCCCCATCCTCCAGAGAAAGGCATGGTGTTATTGCTGTTGTTCAGTCGCTCATTCATGTCTGACTCTTTGCAACCCCATGGACTGCAGCATACCAGGCCTCCCTGTCCCTCACCATCTCCTGGAATTTGCCCAAGTTCATGTTCATTGTATCAGTGATGCCATCCGACCATCTTATCCTCTGATGCCCTCTTCTCCTTCTGCCCTCAATCTTTCCCAGCATCAAGGACTTTTCCAAAGAGTCGTCTGTTTGCATCGGATGACCAAAATACTGGAGCTTCAGCTTCAGCATCAGTCTTTCTGGTGAATATTCAGAGTTGATCTCCCTTAAGATTGACTGGTCTGATCTCCTTGCTGTCCAAGGGACTTTCAGCGGTCTTCTCTAGCACCACAGTCCGAAGGCATCAATTCTTTGGTGTTCTGCCTTCTTTACAGTCCAGCACTCACAACCGTATGTGACCACTGGGAAGACCATAGCCTTAACTATATGGGCCTTTGTTGGCAGAGTAATGTCTCTGCTTTTCAAGACACTGTCTAGGTTTGTCCCTGTATAGAACAACTGATTGGTTCAAGATTGGGAAAGGAGTATGACAGGGCTGTCTACTGTCACCCTGTTTGTTTAACTTATAGGCTTAACTTATAAGCTGAGCACATCGTGGGAAATGCTGGGCTGGACAAGTTACAAGCTGGAATCAAGATAGGCAGGAGAAACATCAACAACCTCAGACATGCAGATGATACCACTCTAATGGTAGAAAGAGAAGAGGAAATAAAGAGCCTTTTGATGAGGGTAAAGGAGGAGAGTGAAAGAGTCAGCTTAAGACTAAATACTAAAAAAAACTAAGATCATGGCAACCAGTCCCATTACTGCATGGTAAATAGAAGGGGAAAAGGAGGAAGTAGTGACAGATTTCCTCTTCTTGGGCTCCAAAAACACTGGGGACAGTGACTGCCACCATGAAATCACAAGACGGCTGCTTCGTGACAGGAAAAGCATGGTGAGGGTACATAAAAAAAAACTCACTCAGATCTAAGCTTCTGACTGCTCGCCTACCTTGGTGTTCTTTCACAACTGGTCTCGTTGGTCTCGAATCTCTCCCTGTTCCTGTGGCTGCTCAGGTTAGAATTCACCTCCTGCTGGGGATGTGACTTAGCAGATCACAGGTTCTAGGGAAAGGACCACAGGAGGGGGCTCTGTAGCCCCGCTGGTCCAGGCTTTAGGGAAGGTGGCAGACTCTCATCTTAACTGAATGTCTTCAACCACTTCTTACTTCTCCCTTCAGTTAGTGATATAGTTAAGGTTAAAATCAACATGTGGGCCCAGAAGAAAGTGTTCAGGAGCAGGTCACCTAGGGCTGTCTTTCATCTTTGACTTCAGTTATCCGTTCACCAGAGGGCCAAACAGAGGTCTAGGTTCTAGGTTAATGGCCCAGCTGAGCTCATGAACCGAATAGGAACAGGGGGTTGGGGCTACCAGTGCTGTTACTATTTCATAGTAACCTAGTTGCGTTGGTAAAGTGAAGTGAAAGTCGCTCAGTCATGTCCAACTCTTTGCGACTCCATTGACTGTACAGTCCATGGAACTCTCCAGGTCAGAATACTGGAGTGGGTAGCCTTTCCCTTCTCCAGGGGATCTTCCCAACTCAGAGATCGAACCCAGGTCTCCTGCATTGCAGGTGAATTCTTTACCAGCTGAGCCACCAGGGGAAGTAGGATTGGTAGGTCCTGCTCATTTCTTTCATCTGAGTCATGAATCCATCACTAGGCCAGAACCGAAGCAACAATCATCAGCTCCATAAGAATGAGGCCTTTTCAAATTGTTCTCCCAACACCTAGTAAACTACTTGCCACATTAACAGAAAGCAACTACCATCTGTTGAATAAACAAGCAACTCTCAGAATGCACAGTTTCAAAGGATAGGCCTTTGCCATAGCATATCAAGCTAGATTCTCCAAGATTCCTTCTGTCCTGTTCCTCAGCCAGGGTGGTTACACAAACATGCTAATAAGCCTCAAGGCTTGAGGATTTTACAGATCCAGAAGGCTCTCAACTCTGCTGGCACATTTGAGTAACCCAGAGGGATTTCTGTTTTCTAATACTAATACATGTTCCTGAACCTCACTCGAGACCAGTTAAATCAGAACCCTGAAATAAGACCTAAGTAACAGTATTTAAAGAGCCTCTTAGTGATCCTAACGTACAGCCCAGGTGAGAATCACTGATGGGTGAGGTACACCTTCTTAGGCTGAGTTAGAAGAAACCCCAGTGACAATAATGCAAACCTAAAGGCCAAGAGGGAGGAATAAATATCTTCTCCTGATTTTACAATTCACTAGGTTTATCCTTAAGCTGTAGGAAAGCTAGATAGGAATCAGTAGGTAGAGGTTTCATTAATAAATCCACTGCTCAGCCTCAGCATGATTATCAGACACTTAGGGAGAAATAAGATGAATGAAAAATAATTTTTTATTTATTTATCAAGGCTGATACTATGAGAAGGCAAGAAAAAGGATCAAAGACACCCAGATTCTGTGAAAATGCAGCCTAACAAGAAGCAGAGAAGGAATGGGACCAACTTCAGAGGCAGCTTAAAGGTTTCAAATGACTGAACCAGCTTAACATGGGACAGGGGATACAGCAGGGGCCATTCTGCTGCCAGAGTCCAAAATGGAAGTGGTGGAAGAGGTGCACATGCCACCATCAGACAGGCACCGACAAGCCAGAAAGAAATAGGCTGAGAAAGGGACGCTTCCAAGGGGAAAACACATGACAAGAGACATCTGGGCTTTACGAAATCACTGAGGGCACAGACTTTGTTCAGAAATCCCTGGAGTGGCTTCTCTACTGTAGTTAATGTGTGAACACGAGCTGAAGGCAAGTGTGAGGACACCCAGAGCCCAGGGAGAAGCAGCAGGCCTGAGGGCAGAAGTGGAGGCAGGGGATGAAGCTCAGGGGACAGCCCAGAGCTGGGAGACGCAAGGTCGCCTTGGAATGTCTCCCGGTTCACTCCACACCTGAAAGAATGGAGGCTGTGCCCCTGGCAGAACTCACATTTGAGGCAGAAAGTGGAAGCTAAGAACTTGGGATTAACGGGGAAATGGACAGGATTTCAGACATGAAGTCAACATTGAGAGGCAACCTGGTGAGGAAAAGAGGGCTGCATTTTCCCATCAGCATTTTGTTGCTCAAGTTCATCTGATGGTCATAACTTGGCCAGGAACAGCATCGCTGCCCCTGGGTTGGGGGATGTGAAAATGAGTTTGGCTTGGAGTTCATGGCCAAGGGTGAGAGAAGGAGGTGGAATGGACACAGGTGCTCAGTGCCACGGACGGAAGGACAGGCAGGAGGGGCCCTGGGGAAGCACAAAGGAGATAGAATAAATCTCCACAAGTGGGATTTGGGGGCAGGGTGTGTATTAGGGGAGGGGTAACAGTGGAGGCTGCCCAGAAAAAGGGAAGTTTAATAAAGGGAAGTTTCTCCATTAGCTGAGAATTTCTGATTGCTTAGATTTGACCTTGGAGCCAACCATGAAGAGGCAGTCTGCCACGCAAGGGATTGGTGTAGACAAAATTGCAGGGAGAAGGTCCATAAGTTGCTTTTTCTAAGGCACTGTTTTCAAATACTATTGAGAACTTCACAGCCAATGG
This sequence comes from Ovis canadensis, assembly GCF_042477335.2. NCBI lineage: Eukaryota > Metazoa > Chordata > Mammalia > Artiodactyla > Bovidae > Ovis > Ovis canadensis. The sequence continues at coordinate 27,218,845 of NC_091269.1, read as the reverse complement.
ATCAGGCCAGCCAGAGACAGGCTGGTGACCAGGCAGCAGCAGAGCCAACCTGACCGCCCAGTGACACGACACTCACACAGTACCAATGCTGTTGCCCCTGTGTGTGTGCTCAGTTGTTTCCGACTTTTTTGCGACCCCAGGGACTGTAGCCCACCAGGCTCCTCTGTCCACGGGATTTCCCAGGCAATAATACTGAAGTGGGTTGCCATTTCCTTCTCCAGAGAAGGAAATTCTTAGTACACATATCAGTCCCTGGAAAGAGCAGAGGATGGGTCTGCTTTAGTACCTTCAAACGGAAAGTTAGGAAGCAGACACAGTAGAAAGAGACAGCTCCCAGGAAGAACAAAAAAAGACTGACCTACTATCTCAAGATGTATTTAAAACAAATATCCCTGAATATTTAGGTAAGACCTATAACCTATCTACTTTTGCTTTCCTTTTAACAGGGCTTCCCAGGTAGTGCTCCAAGCCCTAAAAATGAACTCTTTCCTTGCTTTTCAGATCTTTCTGGAATCCTACTGTCCTAGATTTTCCCTGCCTCATCAAGTCTTCCTTCCCCTTTCACCAAAACCTGTGAAAGACACTGAATCTTGCAAGGAGCTGGGTCCTCTACTGGCCCTTATATATCCTCAGTGCCCAGAGCCAGCACTTGGCAGATAGAAGAGGATTAAATATGAAAACCTTATTTGTCCTTTCTCCAGCAAACAGATAACATCAGAGAGAAAAATGAGTTACAGAAAAGAAGTTGCCCTGGATTAAGAATTGGGTAACTCACAATCAAAAATGGGCAAAAGATCTAAAGACATACCAATGGCCAAAAGACACACGAAAAGATGCCCAACATTGCTAACTATTAGAGAAATGGAAATAAAAATTTGCAAATCAAAATACCTATGATGAGGTATTACCTCACGTCAGTAAGAATCAGTTCAGTTCAGTCGCTTGGTCATGTCCGACTCTGCGACCCCACAAAGCACAGCACGCCAGGCCTCCCTGTCCATCACCAACTCCCGGAGTTTACCCAAACCCATGTAAATTGAGTCAGTGATACCATCCAATCATCTCATCCTCTGTTGTCCCCTTCTCCTCCTGCTCTCAATACTTCCCAGCATCAGAGTCTTTTCAAATGAGTCAGCTCTTCACATCAGGTGGCTGAAGTATTGGAGTTTCAGCTTTAGCATCAGTCCTTCCAATGAACACCAAGGACTGATCTCCTTTAGGATGGACCGGTTGGATCTCCTTGCAGTCCAAGGGATTCTCAAGAGTCTTCTCCAACAGCACAGTTCAAAGCATCAATTCTTCAGCACTCAGCTTTCTTTATAGTCCAATGCTCACATCCATACATGACCACTGGAAAAACCATAGCCTTGACTGGACGGACCTTTGTTGGCAAAGTAATGTCTCTGCTTTTTAATATGCTGTCTAGGTTGGTCATACTTTCCTTCAAAAGAGTAAGCGTCTTTTAATTTATGGCTGCAATCACCATCTGCAGTGATTTTGGAGCCTCCAAAAATAAAGTCAACCACTGACTGACATCATCAGAATGGTCATCACCAAAAAGTCTACAATAACAAACGCTGCAAAGGTGTGGAGAAAGGGGAGCACAAACTGGTGCAGTCACTGTGGAAACTGGTATGGAGGTTCCGCAAAAAATTAAAAATAGAGCTACCACATGATTCACAATCCCACTCCTGGGCATACATCCAGAGTAAACCACACTTCAAAAAGACACTACTGGCAATTGGGACCAGATAATTCTTTGCTGTGGGGGGCAGCCCTGTGTTTTGTAGGGTTTTTAGCAGCATCCTTGCCCTCTCCTACTAGATGTCAGAAGGACATCCCCTCCCAACAACCCAGTCATGACAATAAACAAAAATTTGTCTAGACATTGCCAAGTGTCTCCTGGGGTGGCCAAATCACCCCGTTTGAGAACTATTGGTTTAAAAGAACCACCAGTGACATAGCAGGTGAGGAGATCAGAAAGCAGACTCATCTGAATGGTCCTTATCATGAGCCAATGTCTCTTCACAGCTTTTCTCTAGAAACAACAGAGAGAGGCTGTTAGCTAGAAAATCCTACTCCGCAAAGCCTAATACTATAGGCTGGATGAAGCAACACTATGTCTCAACAGGAGCAAATGAATCCACTCAAATCTCTCTCACACCAGATGCATTCCGGGCAACTGGGAGCCTCGGCATTGGAGGTATGCCAACTGAATGTCATGCTATTATTTCTGAAGGATAGGATGAACACCCCAGGCATGGAGGTAAGACCAAACATGGGTTGGAGGCCTATGCTCCTCATATTCCTACAACAAACTCTCACCTCTGAAGGCACACTGGACAAGTCTCCTTCCTACAAAGAATTTAAAATACAATCCATCTTATAAAGAAAGACTAAAGGAGAGAAATACTCAACCATACCATCTTAGCCAGAGAGGGGTGACCTCTCTATAGCCACTAAAAAGGAGTCTCTTGAAATGTGAAAATATACATCAGATTTTAACAAAGCTCAAAGAGTCTCAGAGCAGAAAACTTGAGAATCAGCTCCTTGGCTGGGGTCAACTACCTTTGGCAAAGTAAAAGTAAAGGTGATTTTGGTTTCCTACAACTACTGGTGCACATCCTACTGGAATATTCAACTCAAAACCAGTATCAACTTATCTGAATTTAATTAAAAAGCTGATGAAATAAAAATCTAATAATTACTACCAAAGGAAAAATATTTATAAAGGAAAAATAAACCAAAATCACAACAAGGAAACAACACAAATACATAGGAATGCTCTTGAGATTTCCTATTCAAGAAAAACTATAAAACTTGATTGAATAGTAACTGGAAAGACATATCATGTTCCTGAATGACTCCCAGATACAGATTCCTCATTATTTTCTAGATTGGGTGCTAAGTCACTTCAGTCGTGTCTGACTCTGCTTCCCCATGGACTGTAGCCTGCTAGGCTCCCCTGTCCATGTAATTCTCCAGGCACAAATACTGAAGTGGGCTGCCATGCCCTTCTCCATTTTCAAGATTAGGATTAGTTAATTTTAATCAATATCCTGATAGAGTTTTATTTCTCTATAAATTAGAAAATTATTTTCAAACCACTTTAACATAGGAAAATGTGTTGAATACAATGAATCTTTTATAGGACAATACTGATTATCTTTTCATATAATCAGTATACACATGTGTAAGCAAAATATAGTCTATTCTATTATGTGCTAACTGTACTTCTAAGAAACCTACACAATCAAAAATTGTCATATAAAAATAATTATTTCAATCAGAAAAGGAGAATTCAATCTAGAAAGTGAGTAGTGATAGTTAATTTTCCCCACGGAAGTTTCTTACTATAGTTTATATATTATCACATAAGGAATTCCCTTAACCCTGGCAGTGGTTAAGAATCCACTTGCCTACGGAGGAGACACTCGTTTGATCCCTGGTCCAGGAAGATCCTACATGCTGCAGGGCAACTGAGCCTTTGTGCTGCAACTACTGAAGCCCAGAGACCCTAGAGCCTGTACTCTGCAATGAGTGAAGCCTCACCAATAAGAGGCCCTCCCACTGCAACTAGAGAATAGCCCCACTGGTCACAACTAGAAAGCTGGTGCATAGCAATGAAGACCCAGCAGAGCCTAAAACAAATAAATAAAGTTATAAAAAATTTTAAATAAGTTGATTTAAACTACTAACATCGACCAAAAAAACACAGAAATGCCTCCTTATTTGCCTTCTAATCCAGAAGTCTCAAGGCCAGTTCTCTGTCATAGCTGGTCTTGACCTTGCTTTGACCTTGAGGTTGTCATCACAATATAGATCACAAGCATAAAGCAAAGATAGCCATCATGTACCGGAACAACAGTGTGTGTGAATTCCTCTGCTTTATTTGGTTGCAACAGTGGTTTTCCATTTAAGAGAGCTTTCTACTTATAACGTGTGGTATCAGTCAAGCAAAGCAAATCTTGGTTCTTAACTGATTGTTACACTCAATAGCGTTGTAAACTCAATCGACAGAAGAAATGCCTTCGCACCAAAATACCTGCATTGTTGGTTCCTGAAATTTTCAACTATATGAATTTTTTTGCTTTGCTCTTTATAATTTTTAATACCACAGTTCTTCAATGAACATGTAAGTCTATAATCATATAGAACAATATTTTTAATTAGGAAAAGCAGTTTTAAAAAAGGCACCTTTAATTTCACCATCTCACTCTAACAATTATTCTCCTTTACAACATCTTCCTCCAAACTTTACCAAACGGAGTTTTTATGTAGCTGTATATATGCAGTGTCTATACAACTATTGTTTTATGGTTTTATTTATGCTGCTCCACAATATTCATAATTAATATTTAAATACTCTGAATAATATTTCAACAGACTGATGTAACATAAGTTATCAGTATCTACCCAATTGGGCATTAAGGTTATTATATCTTCAATAAAAAGCTAGTGAAAAATCTCTGCATATACAGTATTCTTATGCTGTTAATGCTTTTATTGGGATAACTTCCCAGAAATGAGATCATTATCTCAAAGGGTATGAACATTTTTATGTCTTTAGGTATTACAGGGTCATTCAAAAGGACTATCCCTGGAGAAGGAAATGACAACCCGTTCCAGTTTCTCGCCTGGAATTGACAAGTCCATTGACAGAGGAGCCTGGCAGGCTGCAGTCCACAGAGTTACACGACTGAGCACACAGGCATGAGGGTAGAGTGAGAGGGGTTTGTAGTAATAAACTTGGTAGAACTTAAAAAAAAAAAAAGGACTATCTCAATTTATGCTATACTCTACAATGAACAAGACTTTCTCTTTACCACTGTTATACCAGCACAGATCTTGATTTTTAAGTATACTTTTGCTAACTTAGTAAGGACAAACCATTACCTTAATATTGCCCTAATGTGTACTTTTCTCATAACTCGCAAGTCAAAAAATTTCTTCTACATTTGCTTTTTATTTGTGGACACATTCAAATCTAAATTGGGAACGCTTGTTCTTAGCCAAGATCAAGTACTCTGCAGTGGAGATAACACAGGATTTGGAAGCCTGTATCAGTTTTCAAACCAGGCAGGCCAGGGATCCAAATGTGGCTCCGTTATGTCCCAGCCATTTGACCTTGGCTCACTGTAAAATAGGACGACAGCTACCCCACGTGGTTGCTATGAAGACTAAATGAGATAAACTCTGCTGGTGGTTTTCAGCCAGAATATTCAAGAGAATCACCACTAAGGCTGTAAAATTATTGAAGCCAGATCTTACCCCAGGCCAAATGAGTCAGAAACTCAAGGGGCAGAACCCAGGGCTACGTATGCTTTTTTAAAAGCACAGGCAGTGATTATCCTTCCCTGTGGGAACATTTCTGCTTTATACTCCAAGGAAAGCACCACATACACAAAGCACACAACACTCCACTCTCATTCTCAGAGTTCACCTTGCCTCCTGCTTCACTGAGAAAACAGAAGCACAGACTGCCCCCGCAGTCTCAGCTCTGCCTTCTCTGCTGCACTGTGAGCACGCTAACTCCCCCTCCCTGTGCAGACTGGCTGCCAGGCCTCTCAGCCCATGAGGTCATGGGCCCAGCAAGTGCCCCCTTCCTCTTGCACATCAATTCCTCCCCTTCTCTCTACCAGGTCATGCCCACCAGCTTACAAAACCATGTGGTCACATCATCTACCTTCAAACAGACACACACACACACATTCATTCTTATTCTCACATGCATCCCTGGTTTCCACTCTATTTCTGTTCCCCTTTATGGCAAAACTCCCCTCAAACGGTTTACATCTGCTGCCCCCCATTCTCTGCAAGATCATAAACTACTCTGTTTTCAAATCCAAGGGTAAATGCTTGTCTCTTCCTCCCTGATCTATGCACAGCTCACTATGCCCTTCGGAAAGCTTGTTCTTCACTTGGCTTCCAGGAGAACTCTCTCCTCTGGTTCCTCTTCTACCAGGGAGGCGTGTCCTTCCTAAGTCCTTCTGAAAGCATCCTCTCCTCTTCCTGACCATTAAGCACTGTGGCTCCAAGAGTCACTTGTTCCTAGGACCTCTTATCTACCATCGTTCCTTTGGTGAAGTCAGTCTCACTGCTTTAATTTTCATCAATGCACAAATAATTCCCAAGGAAGGGAATCTTATCTTCAAGCCAGACTTTGCCCAGGAAAACCAGACTCATCTACACAAGCACACACTTAACACACAAACATGTGTCCAAACACACACTTCTAGTCAACCCCATCTGAACAGGCTGTTCACCGTCCTTCTATCTCCCCTGCCCAGGCCAAAAAAAACCTAAAAATTTCCCAAACTCCTCCTCCTTTCATGGCTCACAACCTCCATGAAGGCAAATCCTACTGGCTCTATTTCAAAAATATATGAAGCAGATGAGTCCTCACATATTCTATTGCTCCCACCTTGGTCCCAATCACAATCAACTCTCATCTGAACTACAGCAACAACCTCCAATGGTTCTGCTTGGTCCCCGCAGACCCTTCTCCACAAAGAACCAGAGTGGTTTTGAAATACAACTAAGACCAGGTTCGCTCCTCTGCTCAGAACCCTTCCGTGGCTTCTCAGATCACTCAGGGGAAAAGTCCAAGTGTTAGCAGAGGTCTCTAAGACCCTACATGATTTGACCTGAAGGCTTTCTAACCTCATATCCTCTTCTGACCACCTCTTCTCCCCTCTGCTCTGGCTCTACCGGCCTCCCTGTGGTTTTCAAACATAACCAGCAGGAATCTATCTCAAGGCTCCCTCTTCCCTATATTTTTACATGTTTCCCTTGGTTCCCTTCAGCTTTCTGCTAAGATGTCACCTTATCCATGAGGCCATCTCCAACCACACTACATAAAAGAGCATCTCCCACCGTGGTATGCCTGTCACCCTCATTCTCTCCATATCCCTTCATTGTATTCAACACTACCCAATCCCAGGGATGGTGGGAGCCTGGTGGGCTGCCGTCTATGGGGTCATACAGAGTTGGACACGACTGAAGCGACTTAGCAGCAGCAGCAGGAGCGGTGTGTGCGTGTTATTTTTATGTTGTTTTTTCCCTTATTCCTTTTGCCCCCTAAGAATACAAATTGTGCACGGGAAGGGACTAGGTTTTGTTCCTTGCTAACTCCTCACAGCCTGGCATATACTAGGTGTTCAAGATACACTTGAAGGAATTAGAGAAGACATCTGCCTCCTTTAAACAGGCTGCTATATACATCTGAAGAAGAACATTTAGGTAACAAAAAAGAGCTCCTGGAAGAACATAAAATTCAAGAGAACATAAACACAAAACGTAAAACTCAAGAGAAGATAAATGTAGATGTCAAAATCTCACAAATGTCAAAGTTGAAAAACTGGAGAGAAAAGGTAAAAAAAATTAGGCAATCTTTCCAAAACATCCAGTTTCTGAATAATACACAGGCCACGAGAGGATAAACCATTCAAGGAAACTTCTTGCAACTGTGGCCATAAGTGTCCTGACTGAAGTGCCTACTGGGGGCTTAACACGATGAATGGCTCATGATCACGAGACTTCAGAAAACCATGGACACAGCAGATCCAAGAAACATCCAGAAAAAGGGTCAATGAACAAGCTTCATAAAAAGAATCAAGGGTTAGACAAGCACTAAGCTCACAAGTACCAACTGAAACTACAAGACAACGGATCAATGAGTTAAAAACACAGATAAAATAATTTCAGGCTTGTACTCATATAATTTTCAATTAAGTATAAAAGTAGAATAAAGCCATTTTCAGACATATAAGGCTTCAAAAACGTTTACTTTCGTGTCTTTCTTTAGCACTTCGCTAAATAAGAGATTAAACCAAGTATGAGGAAACTGAAATCTAAACGGCTATGAGAGAGGTGAAAAGAACTGTCAGGATGATGGGAGGGACACATCACAGTGACAGCTATGCAGTCAGGCTCCTGAGCAACCAATCCTGATTATGCCAGAAGTCTTGGAGGGAGAATTATTCAACAAATTAAAATGACAGTCTACTTAATGTGTCTGCATACATTGCATATTGGAAATTTACACAACTAGGGAATAGTTTGAAAATACATAAAAACAAAATAAACACAAAGGTAACCTCACAAAAAACAAACAGGATTCAGGAAAGGAAAAGGAATCATAGTATACTACACGGCTCCACTTTTCCACTCAGTTCAGTTGCTCAATCGTGTCCAACTCTTTATGACCCCATGGACTGTAGCATGCCAGGCCTCCCTGTCCATCACCAACTCCCAGAGTTTACTCAAACCTATGTCCATTGATCGGTGATGCCATCCGCCATCTCATCCTCTGTCGTCCCTTTCTCCTCTTGCCTTCAATCTTTTCTAGCATCAGCGTCTTTTCAAATGAGTCACCTCTTCCCATGAGGTGGCCAAAGTATTCGAGTTTCAGCTTCAACATCAGTCCTTCCAATGAACACCCAGGACTGATCTTTACAATGTACTAGTTGGATCTCCTTGCAGTCCAAGGGACTCTCAAGAGTATTCTCCAATATCACAGTTCAAAAGCATCAATTCTTTGGTGCTCACCTTTCTTTATAGTCCAACTCTCACATCCATACATGACTACTGGAAAAACCACTGCCTTGACTAGATGGACCTTTGTTGGCAAAGTAATGTCTCTGCTTATTTTTTTTTGTCTCTGCTTTTTAAAATGCTCTCTAGGTTGGTCATAACTTTTCTTTTGAGGAGCAAGCATCTGTTAATTTCATGGCCGCAGTCACCATCTGCAGTGATTTTGAAGCCCCGCAAAATAAAGTCTGCCACTGTTTCCCTATCTATTTGCCATGAAGTGATGGGACCAGATGCCATGATTTTACTGTTCTGAATGTTGAGTTTTAAGCCAGGTTTTTCACTCTCCTCTTTCACTTTCATCAAGAGGCTTTTTAGTTCCTCTTTACTTTCTGCCATAAGGGTGGTGTCATCTGCATATCTGAGGTGATTGATATTTCTCCTGGCAATCTTGATTCCAGCTTATGTTTCTTCCAGTCCAGCATTTCTCATGATGTACTCTGCATAGAAGTTAAATAAGCAGGGTGACAATATACTGCCTTGACATATTCCTTTTCCTACTTGGAACCAGTCTCTTGTTCCATGTCCAGTTCTATCTGTTGCTTCCTGACCTGCATACAGATTTCTCATGAGGCAAGTTAGGTGGTCTGCTATTCCCATCTCTTTCAGAATTTTCCACAGTTTATTGTGATCCACTCGGTTACAGGCTTTGGCATAGTCAATAAAGCAGAAGTACATGTTTTTCTGGAACTCTCTTGCTTTTTCGATGATCCAGCGGATGTTGGCCATTTGATCTCTGGTTCCTCTGCGTTTTCTAAAACCAGCTTGAACATCTGGAAGTTCACGGTTCACGTACTGCTGAAGCCTGGCTTGGAGAATATTGAGTATTACTTTACTAGCGTGTGAGATGAGTGCAACTGTGCGGTAGTTTGAGCATTCTTTGGCATTGCCTTTCTTTGGGATTGGAATGAAAGCTGAGCTTTTCCAGTCCTGTGGCCATTGCTGAGTTTTCCAAATGTGCTGGCATATTGAGTGCAGCACTTTCACAGCATCATCTTTTAGGATTTGAAATAGTTCAACTGGAATTCCATCACCTCCACTAGCTTTGTTCATAGTGATGTTTCCTAAGGCCCACTTGACTTCACATTCCACGATGTCTGGCGCTAGGTGAATGATCACACAACCGTGATTATCTGGGTTGTGAAGATCTCTTTTGTATACTTCTTCTGTGTATTCTTGTCACCTCTTCTTAATATCGTCTGCTTCTGTTAGGTCCATACAATTTCTCTCCTTTATTGAGCCCATCTGTGCATGAAATGTTCCCTTGGTATCTCTAATTTTCTTGAAGAGATCTCTAGTCTTTCCCATTCTATTGTTTTCTATTTCTTTGCCTTGATCGCTGAGGAAGGCTTTCTTATCTCTCCTTGCCATTCTTTGGATCTCTGCATTCAAATGCTTATATCTTTTCTTTTCTCCTTTGCTTTTTGCTTCTCTTCTTTTCACAGCTATTTGTAAGGCCTCCTCAGACAGCCATTTTGCTTTTTTGCATTTCTTTTTCTTGGGGATGGTCTTGCTCCGTCTCCTGTACAATGTCATGAATCTCCGACCATAGTTCATTAGGTACTCTGTCTATCAGATCTAGTCCCTTAAATCTATTTCTCACTTCCACTGTATAATTGTAAGGGAATTTGATTTAGGTCATACCTGAATGGTCTAGTGGTTTTCCCTACTTTCTTCAATTTGTCTGAATTTGGCAATAAGGAGTTCATGATCTGAGCCACAGTCAGCTTCTAGTCTTGTTTTTGCTGACTGTATAGAGCTTCTCCATCTTTGGCTGCAAAGAATATAACCAATCTGATTTTGGTGTTGACCATCTGGTAATGTCCATGTGTGGAGTCTTCTCTTGTGTTGTTGGAAGAGAGTGTTTGCTATGACCAGTGGGTTCTCCTGGCAGAACTCTATTAGCCTTTGCCCTGCTTCTTTCTGTACCCCAAGACCAAATTTGCCTTTACTCCAGGTGTTTCTTGACTTCCTACTTTTGCATTCCAGTCCCCTATAATGAAAAGGACATCTTTTTTGAGTGTTAATTCTAGAATGTCTTGTAGGTCTTCATAGAACGGTTCAACTTCAGCTTCTTCAGCATTACTGGTTGGGGCATAGACTTGGATTATTGTGATACTGAATGGTTTGCCTTGGAAATGAACAGAGATCATTCTCTTTTTGGGGACTGCATCCAAGTACTGCATTTCAGACTCTTGTGGACTATGACGGCTACTCCATTTCTTTTAAGGGATTCTTGCCCACAGTAGTAGACATAATGGTCATCTGACTTAAATTCACCCATCCCAGTCCATTTTAGTTCACTGATTCCTAAATTGTCGACATTCACTCTTGCCATTTCCTGTTTGATCACTTCCAATTTGCCTCGATTCATGGACCTCACATTCCAAGTTCCTATGCAATATTGCTCTTTACAGCATCGGAGCTTGCTATCATCACCAGTCACATCCACAATTGGGTGCTGTTTTTGCTTTGGCTCTGTCTCTTCATTCTTTCTGGAGTTATTTCTCCACTGATCTCCGGTAGTATATTGGGTACCTACCAACCTGGGGAGTTCATCTTTCAGTGTCATATCTTTTTGCCTTTTCATACTATTCATGGGGTTCTCAAGGCAGGAATACTGAAGCGGTTTGCCATGCCCTTCTCCAGTTTTGTCAGAACTCTCCACCATGACCCATCCTTCTTGGGTGGCCCTACACAGCATGGCTCATGGTTTCACTGAGTTAGACAAGGCTGTGATCCATGTGATTAGATTGGTTAGTTTTCTGTGATTGTGGTTTTCAGTCTGTCTGCCCTCTGATGGAGAAGGATAAGAGGCTTATGAAAGCTTCCTGAGGGGATAGATTGACTGAGGGGGATACTGGGTCTTGTTCTGATGGGCAGTGCCATGCTCAGTAAATCTTTAATCTAATTTTCTGTTGATGGGTGGAGCTGTGTTCCCTCCCTGCTATTTACCTGGGGCCAAATTTACCTGCTATTTACCTGGGGTGGAGGTAATGAAGATAATGGTGACCTCCCTCAAAAGATCCCATGCATGTACTGCTATAGTCCATGCCCCCAACCCTGCAGCAGGCCACCACTGACCCACGCCTTCACTGGAGACTCCCGGACCCACCCCAGACACCCACAGGCAAGTCCAGGACAGTCTCCTGTGGGGTCACTGTTCCTTTCTCCTGGGTCCTGGTGCACAAGCTTCTGTTGTGCCCTCCAAGAGTCTATTTCCCAGTCCTGTGTAAGTTCTGGCAGCTCTAAGTACTTTTACACTACTTAATATGAGTGCCCCAAATAGTTACAACTGAAATTAACTATATTGGAAGGATGGGGGGATAAAAGCAAAGATACATGGAGAGGAGGTAGAGGATGATGAAAAAGTCAAGTTCTTAACCACTAGAACAGCAATAAATAATAACTAGAACTGGAATTTGAAGATGAGGAGGTAAATGATACAAGAATCAGTTACGTTGTAAGCAGTTATCTGGGGATCTTGAGGCTTAGGGCTTTTGTTTTTCATAAAATAATATATGTTTTATGTTTTCATAAAAAAAAATATGTCTCTAACTATCTACATAGTCAAACCTTTGGTAAAAAAATAAAAATTATGTCAACTGGCCTTACCACACTTAACTAGCAGCAGCAGATGACTTTTCAGAAGGAAAATTTAACAATGTATATAAAAAATGTCACATGAACACACTCTTTCACCTAGCCATTCCACTTTTACGAACTAAGAAAATCACTCTACAAGGGAAAATCAAATGTATAACTTAGGATATTCATTGGCTATTTTGTGTTTCTTTTTCTAAAAACTGCTGCTCATTTTCTTTGTTCATTCTTCCACTGAGTTGATAGGGGTATTTTACTCTCTGATTTATAGAAACTCTGCATATTAGGGGTATTAACCCACTGTTGTAACTCATGCTGCAAATAAAACCGTACCTTTTGTCATACAAAGTTTTACACTTTTATATAAATAGGTCTATAAGTTTTATTTCTGGCTTTCAAAATTCAGATAAATATTTTCCCATATATTCTTTGGACTTTTTTTTTTTTAATTTAGACCTTTAATTGATGTATATTTTATTTTGGTATATGGTGGGAAATTGGGCTCAAGTTTTATTTTCTTCTAAAATCATAGCCAGTTATTCAACAGCATTTATTGAGTAATTCCTTTTTCAACTGATGTAGAGACTACTATATAGACAAATTTTCATATCTAGATAGATGTAAATAGATGTATACACACACATATATATACACAGACATATATACATACATATAGAGGCAGACCTTGTTTTATTGTTCTTCATAGACCCTGCATTGTTTTACAAACTGTAGGTATGTGGCAACCAAGCATTAAGCAAATCTATTGATACCACTTTTCCAAAAGCATTTGCTCACTTCATGTCTATGTCACATTGTGGTAATTCTCGCAATGTTTCAAACTTCTTTTTTATTATTCTACTTGTTGTGGTGATCTTTGATGCTACTACTATAACTCCCTAGAGGTTCAGATGATAGCAGTTTTTAGCAATAAAGTATTTCTAATTAAGGTAGGTACTATTTTTCTAGACAATCGATCTCTGGGTTGGGAAGATCCCCTGGAGAAGGGAATGGCAACCCACTCCAGTATTCTTGCCTGGGAAATCCATGGACAAACAAGCCTGGTGGGTTACAGTCCATGGGGTTGCAAAGAGTCAGACACGACTAAGCAACTAACACTTTCACTTTCAATGCTATTGCATACTTAATAGACTATAGTATAGTGTAAACATAATTTTTCCATGTACTAGGAAACCAAAAATTCATGTGACTGGCTTTCCTACGAGATGTGGTTTATTGCAGTGGCCTGGAATGGAACCCATGGCATCTCTAAGGTATGCCCATGTGTGTGTACACATATGTGTGGTACATATAGTATACACATCTGTTTTGGGCCCAGTTCTCTTCCACTGCTTTAAGCCACTGTGTAACACAGTGAAGCCAGATCAAAAGAAATTACTCACCTGTCCTTCTTCATCAAAAGCCATAACCACCACAGCAGCTCCAAACTTCTTAATCTTTCTGGCCTTCTCCAAGAAGTCATCCTCTCCCTCCTTCAGGCTGATGCTATTAACAATGCACTTCCCCTGGCAGCACTTCAACCCGGCTTCAATCACAGCAAAATTGGAAGAGTCGATGCACAAGGGCACCTGAGTACAGAAAGGCAAGACGATCATAGAAAGACAGCAAGTCACCACAAATCCCCTTCCAAGGACTCTCATATATTCCCTCTTTCTCCTTTAGGGAAACAATATACAATAACAGAGATAGGATTTTAATCTTATTCTTGTTCCTAAATACCAAAATATCTGGAGTAATTGCAGTCTGACAAGAGACCTCATGTGTGGGCCAGAAACTGGTAACTCAAAAGATCATAGCTAAATATCAGAATGAGAGCACAGAAGTCATTTCACTGGGGTCATTTCACCCCCTCTGATTCTGATTTTAAACAGGTCATTTAGCTTCTCTTCACCTTAAATTCTCAAAATATTTACTCCCAGCGAAGCCTTGAGGCTTTTGAGTGCAGAGCTTTAAGACACAAATGAAGAATGGGTTAATATAATTCAGTGCTTACCACAGGACTTCTCACTTAAACATTTGCTGAAGCTTAACAAAAACATGACAGCCCTAGCTCTTAAGGCTCTAGGAAGTGTCCTTAAAAGAATAACAAACACACAAAAAAGTCAAAACTCACTCCTCATCACAAATTCAATTGTAAAGAAATGAACATTTTTAATTTTTTAGAACCCATCTAAAATTTTTGAAAAGCTTGACACAAAAATTAACTTTCATCTTAAAGAACAAATGTAAAAGCTGACATTAATACCTCAATTTAATCTTGTTTTATAATTTTGTCTTACTCTGATATGCCTAAAAAGGTCCATTCTTCCTGCAATAAGGAAGGACTATCTGATATCTGAGTTCCCTAGTCTGCGGTAGAAACAGAACTAATAATTGGTAGGAACAGATAAGTATATCCTTCAGAGACATGAAAAGTTAGTTCTTAGCCTATTCAGACATCAGAGGAAATTCAATAATCCTTGTGACCAATTCCAGGAGCCCTGCGAACAGTCGCACTACTGTCACATCCTTCTCTCTGAAGTCTGGTTTATATTGAAAGGCTGCCATTATCTGAGGACACGAACAATCAGAAACCACTGGGCTTTCAACGCAGTTCAACAGAACACCAGTGTAGGAGATGACAGACCAAGGGAAAAGTGACAAAGTCAATGAGCGACAGGCAGCACGTGTAAATTCCCCTTGATGAATCGAAGCTCCGTACAACCTTGGCAATGTCAGGCTCGGAAGCAATGAAGTTGCAGAATCTGGTCATTGCACTTGGACCATCCAGCATGCCATCATCCATGTTAATATCCAACACCTGGGCTCCCATTTCCACCTGCATTTTGGCAACACTCAGTGCTTCCTGAGGAAAGAATTCAAGAGGAAGCAGTGTCAGGAGAGGGTGACTCAAGAAAAGGCTGACAAAAGTAGTCCTTCACCATCCCGGGCAGTCCCTTCTAACTCCACTAGGCTAGCTAGCCAGCCCCTCACCCTCCCACCCCCGACCCTGAGCTGCTCTCAACCATCACAGATGAACCTTTCCTAAACTTCTCTTCCATCACAATTCATCACTCCTCAGAACCCACAGAGGCTCTGATTCCTCCCGTAAAGAACCTCAGTCGCTCAGCATGGTGTTCCAGGTCCTGGGGACCTGCCCCATCATCTTATCCAACTTAACATCTCCCCCTGAACCCTGGCACCCTTCGCCCAGCTAAATCCACTTCCACCTCTGTGTCACACATATTGTTGTTCCCCCTGCTTCAAATACAATCCCCTCCCTTTCTATACTATTTAAGACCCAGCTCAAGTCCCACCTCCTTCAAGAAAAGCCATTACAGAAACCATCCAAAACTTATCTAACTCTTCAATATTCACCAAATCATGCAAAGCATTCACTGCAGGCTACTGACAGCAGTTACATGAAATATAAGTTAAATTTTTTTATGCTAAAAGAATTTTCAAATCCATTAATACCTTATTATACACTGTAAATCTCCAAGTACAAAATACAATACACAGCATTTCCCACTTATGATCATTTAAGGAATATCCTGTAGGATCAGCGTTCCAGAGAACATACTTTGGGAAACACTGCTTATTCCACAATGACTGGCTGCCTCAAACATCTGCAACAATTATAAACATTATCACATGGTATATGATATTACCATTTCCTCACGGTTTCACAAATAGGGGCTTATTCTCTGAAACGGATTTTAAGCATTTGGAAAATTGAGAAAAGTCTTATGTATCTACCATTCTTGTTTGAACAATGATAGGCAAAACAGATATGTTCAATAAGGTTTTCTAACTGATTGGTAGAGACTTTAAGTCTTTGCTGTATGTTTCATAGTATAATAAAATAAGCAGGAATAAAATCAACAGTAGATTCTAACACTGTCCTAATTTTTTCTTAGCCAAAGAAAATCAAACAGAAATTTTTAGCAATCATGAGAAGAGGCATGAGACCCTCTGGCACAGGCTACGAGGGAATTCCATTCACAATGATCCAACATTACACAGAGAAAAAGGGTTGCAATAAGATTCAGCAAATCAAAAGATGTTTTGGTATCAGCAATACATTAAATATCATAAAGAATAAAAAGAAGCATAAGTCATAGTCCTTGTTCCTGAAGGGCTTACATCTAGTTGAGGGCATATGACAGTCATATGAGAAGCTATAGATGCTGCCATACAATGTGAGAGTCAAATGTCTTGCCTAAACACCTGGCAGGGCGAGATCTCTGAGGACTGAAGAGAGAAAGCTACCTGAGAGGGAGTGGCTTCAGCTGCCCCTGGGAAACAAACTGGAGGAAGCAGAGGGGAGACAGTAAGCAGTGACCTGTTTAGACCAGAGGACAAAAGACACAAAACAGAGACGCCAACGCCTGACCTTTCTATATCAGAAGAGCGACAGAATAATAGCTCAGGGGTCCAACTTCCCACACAGGCTCCAAGGGATGAATGAAGTGATTTGTTTAAAGATGTACACATTGAGTGAACAGACTGGACTGGGCCTTCTCTCAGGTCAGTGCTCATTCCGTAACCAGAGAACCTTGAGGGAGCACTGAATAGGGGAATCCAGCGAGGAGTCATTCCTCCCCACACACTTCCTACTTCCCAGCCCCATCCCCGCTGAGACAGCAGAGCGGTGAAGGGAATGGGCTTGGAGGACTTGGGGTCTAACATTCACTTGCTGTGAAACAACAGGCGAGTGGTTTAACCTCCACCAAGCCTCCAGCTGGACATCTGTAAAATGGGGATGAGAACAACACCTCTCTCACAGGTCTGCAAAGATGAAGTAAATAATGCCACAAAGCGCTGAGCACAGTGACAGGCATGTAGTAAGACCTGATGAGATGACAGATACCACTCCCACTTGCCTGCTTCTTCCTAAAATGCTGTCTGCTCTCAGTAGCAAATCTATCAAATCTGAGACTGAAAAGGACACCACAGAATGGTTTTAATTATCAAAACATAAAGAGAACACCGCCACTGCAGAACTCTATACCACCATGAACAGTCATAGGGATTTCATAAGAGTAGACATGAATGAAGGCCTAGAGGCAGAAGAAAGCCTCCTGGAACATTCAGATGATAGATCAGGACAGAAGGCAGGTTGGTGTCTAATTGGAGAGAACTGGATGATGGCCTAGGGAGTTTGGGTTGAATCCCATGTGCAAAAAAAGCCACCCCATGAAAGCGTCTAAACTTGGGGAGACCATAGCAGCAGGACATGCTGGCTGAGTAGTAGCAGGGATGAAGGGAAGAGGACAGATGGGAACCGTCAGGAACCATATAACTGAAATACCCGCAGAGCAGACCTCCATGGGACACCACAGAGCACTCATTAACACGTTCATAAAGGATGATAAATGCACACTTCACTTTCTCTGTGACTAAAACTAAGCCTACTTTGATACTGGTTGCTGGAAGATCTAAAGGTTTTTAAAATCTTAAAATGAGAGAAGGTTAATGAAAAAAATAAAATCATTAAAGCCCAGATCAGATTCCTCCATGTTTCAACTTCATATTTGCATAAGAAAAAAGAAGTCTGTCCATGATGGGCTCTCTCTGGATTAAATTCTGCTCATTCATAGAGTGATCAAGTTTAAGAACACTAGGGCAAAACTTTTCAAGGCAGGGCCTATTCTTTGTGTTTCCTTGTTTATTGTAGCTTACAGTGAATAGAATCAATAATACCATGCTGGTCAGTATCTGATGTGGTCATGAGGATATAAATAGGAATTGTCTTGGCTTTCCATTTCTTTAAAGGATTTGTGAGAAGCTGAAATGAACAGTATCTTCAAACTTCTAAAATTTCACAATTAATAGAAACAGCTAGAACCTGGGTCTCTCCCATCTCATCCCAGTTCATACCTCGAGTGCATTTTTTTTGACAAATATCAACAAGAGCACCTTTGATTTTTCGAAGCCTCATCCTCCCACCGGCCCGGGCAGCTACAAATACCCTTTACCATTCTCACACTGTCTAGCAGCTCTGCTAACAATGCTATCAAAGGCAGAGCAGCTTTGTTTGGATGCTGTCTTAGCCAAAATACATGGTGGATGATTCAAGGGACTTATTAATGATGCTCACTTCATAATTTCCTGCCATGATGAGTTTAGCAAACCTCCTGGATCCTGCAACGTTACAGCGCTCTCCAATGTTAACAAAGTTGGTGTATGGTCCAATCCTGAAGGGCTCTAGACCTTAAAAGGAGAAGTATTTTGAAAATTTTCTGAAAATACATGCAATGACAAGAGACAGAAAACAAATGTTGTCATGAGATAGAAAAGAAGTTTCTATGCCACATCCCATCTGACTAGCTTGGCATGGCCTTTTCCCCTATGGATATTTAAACACAGGACAAGTCTCTATGTTTACCACCAGAACTCTCAAAGGAAGAAATATTTCAGGGTTGGAAATTGCAAATTTCTCTAAAGAGCTGAATCATAACCAGCTCTGAGTAACAAAGCAAAATTATCATCATATTCTTATGTAACCAAGAGTCGGGGGCAAAAACCATGAGGTTAGAATCTAAAGGAATGCTCCTCAGCTGTCCCTTCAGACATTGGCTCGAAGCCAGATGGAGTAAGCTTTCTTAATCCTACCAACAGTGTATTTAGAATTTATCTCATCTCTTTGATTCAGAGGCCAAGAACCAATAATCAGCAAGGCCAGACAGGGTCACGAGGAAGGACTCGGGCTGAACGCTGGCAGACAGCTGACCCTGGGCGAGCCACTTAGGCTTTTTGCTCCTCCTTCCTTATTTGTCAAGGATCAACAACATCTCCCTGTTAAAGGCTGATTTAGGGGCAAATATCAGATAATTACTGTGGATATGTTACACTGAGGAAAAAAGCCACATGCAATATAAAGTACTACCAGAGGAAATGACCTTTAACTGGTTTTGTTCTACTCTTAATATTTACAGTTTTAGGAGCAGAAGCCTTGCTAGATCGTCACAGGTAGGCTCTGGGGACAGTCAGCCCTGGGATGCAAGCCCTGTACAGCCATTTTAGTCAACACCCCAGGGGACTTGTCTAGAGGCTTGAGCTTACCAAATGGCTTTTGTTCCCTGACTTGGAGGACTATCACTTCCCAGTTTGGGCCCGTGATTTCCTTCTCCATTGGTACCATCCTCACAGCCTCACTCCCCCATGCGGGCCTCAGAGCATCCCTGATCTTTAGTGAGAACCTGGAGTTCCCAGGGCACACAAGCAGGCTGCCAACATTTAAATGCTGGAGAGGCCCTGCTGCATTGCTCTAAAAGTATTTCACACAAAGCACTTCTGATTTATTATGAATGTGAAGCATCTGACAGAAAAACTATATTTAATCTCAAGCCTGCAATTTATAAAAGAACAATTAAAAAGAGTATGTTTGATGTCATCCTTCTAAAATCTGATTAAAGGTGTTTTTTTAAAACAGTTTAGAAATAGCACATGAAATTCAAATCAGAAAAAAGAATTCTTTCATTCTTACATATATAAACTCTTTTTAAAAATCATAACTAAATGGTTATCTCCTATTTCAACTGTGGCAAAGGTTAACCATTTTAACTTAGTCCTTGGCTGAAGTGGTTCAGATGGTAAACAATCTGCCTACAATATGGGAAACCCAGGTTTGATCCCTGGGTTGGGAAGATCCCCTAGAAGGGGAGTCGCAACCCACTCTGGTACTCTTGCCTAGAGAATTCCGTGGACAGAAGAGCCTGATAGGCCACAGTCCACAGAGTCGCAAAGAGCTGGGCACGACTGAACAACTAACACTTTGGCCGAAGTAAGATCTAAGGATGAAATAAACTATTCCACCACACCTCTCTCTGATGAAAGCCCTTTTTCTGGGTAGGGGGTGTATCATAAATCACAAATCCCTCTTCTTATAATTTTATCCTATCTTCTGGAGAATAAAAAGGAAAAAAAGGGTAGACTGAAGAGGTATATTTTTAACTCAACTTCATCTCACTCACTGGGATTAATTCTATGCAGTATGTTCTGAGTGAAAAAAGTAGACATTACTTTTACTGTAACTTGTACTTCATTTCACTTTTCTTAGGAGAACATATGGAACAAAAATACATCAGTTTAGAGAAATGTTGAATTCTCAGTTAGGGGGCATAATTCCTCATGTGTGCTATCTGCAGGTTCTCTAAGAAACTGTATACACATTTTCCTTTTTGCTTAAAGATATTTTCTAAGAATACAACATTAAAGTGTTGTGGGAAAAATGTAAAATTTAAAGCCTTTTTTCTAATAGTTGGCATGATAACCTATTTTACCAAC
The DNA here is from genome assembly GCF_042477335.2 of Ovis canadensis. NCBI lineage: Eukaryota > Metazoa > Chordata > Mammalia > Artiodactyla > Bovidae > Ovis > Ovis canadensis. Next base: position 27,198,361 of record NC_091269.1, on the reverse strand, counting down.
ACTCTTTTGAACACTAAAGCTTATTCTGAAAAAGGGAAGCTGCCTACCCCACAGGGCTGTTGAGAACAAAACAGAATAATACATATTACAACTCTTTGTAAAGTCCTGAACACATACTCAACATAAGAGCAGGACAATAATATTTTAGAAGCACATAAAATTTTCTAGGAAGAGACTGCCATCATTAAAAAACCTTGAGCCTGGGCTAGATTTTTAGCAACTAGCAGCAAATCTGACATTTAAAATTGTTAGGCCGTGGCCCATGTACATTTTCAAAGCAGTGCACAATAATTCTGACCAAGGGCACTACCTGTGCCTTCCTTCACATTTCCCTGAAGTATCTTCCTGCTCCCATCCTTAAAAAACACAATGGGTTCTTTGCCAGAACTAATTTAAGTGCCAAGAAAAATACATAGTCTTCTTTGACCTAATAAACAAGTTCCTTGGCCTAAACATCACTACCATGTAGACTAAACATACAAACTTAATCTACAAACGATTTCCAAAATTATAAAAAAATCACATCTTTACGACTTACCAGACAGTAGCATATGCCCTTCAAAAACACTGGCAGGTGGAACTCTAGGCTTACAGTTTTTCACAGCTTCAGCAATTTCTCTGAGTTAAAAGAGAAAACACAATATCCATTAACTCAGAACAAAATTCAATTAAGCTGATTTCCAGCTATGACATTAAGTCTGTTTAACATAATTATATACCTAGTTCCAAATGTGCAGCAGCAATTGTGCTTTTTAGTTTTCTCAGTAACGCAGAAAATGAATCTATACTATTTCACATTTCTGTATCTGTCCCGTCTGCTGTGTATGGACCAGACCAGTTTCTATGCTCACAGACGTGAACCTACAAACGTGCACCTACAGATATGAGAGTTTACACAAATGCACACAGCAAATCTCCCCCACCCCTTCCCAACCCGAAGATGTCCTTAATCCACACAGTAATTTAAAAGAAAAAAAAGGCTTCATTGTTGAGAAGGAAGAGTAAAGAGGAGAGGAGATGCCTAGAGCAAATGAAATTAAATCCCTTAGGTATTTTTTTTTAAGCACACACACATACAGTAGAGAGGATTCAGAGTAAGACATCACTAAAAATCCAAAAGAACCACTCCTGGAAATTTGTTTTAGTTATTCATACTCTTTGGAACCTTCTCAGCTTCAGTGAAATATGTCTCTGATTAGCCTTGAAAAATCTGCCTGCTCTACTAAATTGATCAGGACCAGTATGAACCATTCACTACAGCTCCCCAAATTAATATGTGAATGACAAAATAAAAGCAGCAAATATATATATACAGAGATAGATAAACACACACACACAGCAATTTTTGAAGCAACTCTTTTTATGAAGGAGGAAAGTGAACGTGAAAGTCGCTCAGTCATGTCCGACTCTTTGTGACCCCATGGACTATACAGTGCATGGAATTCTCCAGGCCAGAATACTGGAGTGGGGAGTAGTCTTTCCCTTTTCCAGGGGATCTTCCCAACCCAGGGTTTGAACCCAGATTTCCCGCCTTGCAGGCAGATTCTTTACCAGCTGAGCCACAAGGGAAGCCCTATAAAGGAGGCAATAACCTTAAAAACAAAAAGAGATCCATAGATAAGCTATCCTCAACTATTAATAGCTTTCAGATAGTATTTAAAAGATGTTTAAAAAATTATAGACTCTTAATAGAATCTATCACAGAGGTCAACAAAAGCAGTACAACATTAGGCAATTCACACAGTGAACATTTTATAGGTATGAAACAGACGCAGAACAGTCAGGTGACTGGCTCAAAATATGATCATCAGTCACTTTAGGGAAAAAAACAGAAACAGAAACAGCCTCAACTTTCAATTCCAATCCTCTTTATGAGAGGATTAATCATGAAACTGCAGGGACTTAACCACACCCTTCACCACATCCTGTCTCACACTCCCTTCCTTAACCCTCAACAACGAGGTTAAGCGAGGTGCCAGGCGAGGTGAAGATACTCTTCTTGACCTCAAGGTGCTTGCCGCTTACTGTCTTTTCTGTCCATGAAAGAATCTAGTGGAGGCAGGTATTTCTCCACATATGAGCTGTCCTTCCTTTAGCACTGGAAGTGAACATTGGAATATTAATCAGATATTTAAAGGTACAGTGTTAAGATAGCTAGGATTTGCTTATAATCATCTAAGGGGGAAAAAGAAGTTAGAGAATAGATAAAATAAGAATAGCAAAATGCTGAAAATTATGTCTTAGGCACATGAGATTTCATTTTATTATTTTTGTACTTTATAAAAATTGAAGTATCCTAGTTTGCTAGGACTGCCATAATTAAATACTACAGGCTGAGGAGTTTAAACAGCAAAGTTTCTCAATGTTTTGGAGGCTAGGAGTCTCAGGTCATGGCGTCAGCAGGGCTGGCTTCCTCCCCTTGGCTTCTCACTGGCCCTCTTCTCCCTGCGCTTGCATAGGGGCCCCTCCTGTGTGTGTCTGTGCCCTCGCCAGCCACACACTGGATCAGGATCTATTCACATGACCTCATTTTACCTCAATTACCTGCTTAACCACCCTACCTCTAATTACTGTCACATTCAGAACTGGGGAATTAGGGCTTTGATCTATGAATTTTGAGGGGGACACAATTCATCCCATAACAAAAAATTAAACACTTAGAAATGATTATTACCTGATATGATCTGGTGTCGTACCACAGCATCCGCCAACTATGTTGACCAAGCCATCAACAGCAAAATCCTGCATTTAGAAAAGGAAAGTTTCAGAAAGCTTATCGGAATTCTAAGTTCACCACCATCCACATTTCCTGAATAACTAATTTTACATTTAAAAGAGAGCTAAACATATTTGACTCTAGATATAAAGCCTTCACAAGACTCAGATACAAGGTCAAAAGCAGGGAACAGTTCAGATGAAATGCATTGAGGCATCTGTCTATCTAATCATAATGAAAATTTGTTTTACCCATATGCTGAGCAAAATGAATGTGAACTGAATAATGCATTTTCCAATAACATCTAAGTTATTAGTATTTAAATTCAAAAGTTGAAAAAATCAAAAATTCAGTCCCTCAGTCACAACAACCACATTTCAAGTACTCCAATGACTGCAAGTGATAGAGGTTACACAATGCATAATGTGGGTCGGGAGTTTAACCGCAGCTGGTCTGAAGGACAAGATAACTTGAAAGAGGAGCTCAAGGAACTGAGAAGCGACAATACTGGAAAGAACATCTGCATAAGGTATTGAAGTCATAAGAACTAAGTCAGAAATACTTTAGGAGACAATGTCAATAAGCCAGAAGCTAAAAATCCAAGGAATGAGGGAAAGGGACCCGGGTTAGAAGTGAGGAGGAGTTGTGGGCAACATGGTTTTGTGGACCAGACTCCAAAGATGGAAGGTGTATGGGGAGGGGGAGAGCAGGGGAGATGGCAGTGGGGAGCAAAGAGATGTCAACTCCAACAGGCAGTTTGGTGGGTGGAGAAGACCACTTGGGAGGGCTCAGAGGATGAGTTTCAGTTAGTTTGGGTTGGCTCTCACTGGGAATCCACTTGTTTCCACTATGAGAAGGATGCTGACAAGAAGCCCCTTTCTCTGCCTCCATCATATTCATTCATCATAAGCCTTTATTTCTTATATACACACTGGCTTTTCTTTACAGGTAAAGTCTACATCTAACTATTCTAAATCAAAAAGTCCATTTCTTTATCTCTTAAAAACCAAATGAAAGCGGATTCGTGACCTTCACGTGCATGGCCATCATCTGGGGAGTTTCATCATAGTCACCGAAGGTATTGGGAAGACCTAAGAAAGCATATTTCAACCATTACTGGAAATTATTTTCACAGACATAGTATTTGTAAAGGCTTTAGGTTAAAAGGCTAGAAAACTTTTTATTTATAATTAAAGCAAGATTACTTAAAAAAATAAAAATTCTTAATATTAAACATAATAAGTACAGAGACAACATATCAAACAACAACAAAATCACAGCAGAAAATAAATATCCATTATTTCTTTTCCATTCCAAAGAAAAGCATCACTACTACATGGGACAGAATTCCTCTACCTCTAGCCCTCCCCTTCCTATAAAGGAAATTAATTCTAGTCACCTAGCTGCCAGGGGGTAAGGTGTAAGGGAGTACCACACATCCTTTGAACTATCAAGCACCAGGCATGCAACTAAAAACAACCAAAACACAACCCATCCCCTTTCAAGTAAGTTTTCCCACATAAGACTTCAGCATCTAATCACCCAATTTCCTGTTTCATTTATTATCCACTTCTAGTTATCTTACTCCTAATGCTCAAAAATATACACCAGGAAATCTGGTTAACCCAGGATGGATTATCAATATTAAATGGACAGCTTAAAAACTGTCTACATTTATCTTAGGAATTTTTATATACCATAAATTTGAAGTCCTAACTTAAAAAGAGGAAAAGTAACAGGTTCTTTATCTGCTCGTTTGTTGATACAGTGGAACAAAGAGGGCTCTCACACAGGGTCTTTGCGCCCATCACTTTGGTCATGCCCACATGGCAAGCACTGTCACCAATTCCAAGACTCTGGTCAGTTAAGCAATGAGGTTTCATTCCCCCAAGCTCTGTCCACTTCTGACACTTTCAGACTAAGCCAAGCTGTTCTTTCATACCTAGAGGGAAACAGTTATCCAGACTCAAGTTTCTTCATTTAAAAAATTCCTATTAAAAGCTGACTATATCCTAAGATCTACGAAACAAACTCTTAATCCAGATCTGTTTCCCTGTCTACCCAGGTCTTGTGTATCTGGATTCTCCTATGTGTGACTCCCCTGAAACACATACCTGCATTGGGATAACAGAGAACATAAGCTGTTGTACATTTTCCAATTGTTTCAATAAAAGGTCTCATTTCAGCTGCACCCAGAGCACAATTTAATCCAATGCTGAAAAAACAAAAAGAAGAGATCAGAAGCACCCTCTTTTATTCTAAATATTTATACATATACAAAGTTATGATGAGGAAAGGAGTATATTTAAAACCAAGCAGATAATAAATCTCTTGATTTGAAGCACATTTAGTTCAGCTCCAGTCAAAGCCACCTCACTGATGTTCCCTGCAGCACTAAATATTTCTGCCCGTGTCTCCAACATGAGATGATCTTACAGCTTAAGGATCCAGACTATAAATAAAAAAAAAAGTTCACAGTTTCATCACTGGTATACCATGAAACAAAAATGTCTGCAAATTACCACCGCTAATAAACACTGTCTGGAAAACAATACTGAAAAGAAAGAAAAAGGAAAATCTTGCAAGTAGATGGAATATTAATGGTATATGGAAGCCACTTTGGGAGTCTAGAAGACCAAGACTTGGCCCTTGCTCCAACTGACTTGCAATGTGACCTTGGACTTAGAATTTGTCCTCTTATAAATTAAGTGGGTTTACTTGTAACCAAGGAGCTCTGTGTTTTGCAAATCAAACTTACTTCGGACTCAAAACAGATCAAAGCAGAGCTGCTAAAACCCCTCCAAAGCCACTCTTAGAGGGAGCAGCCAAGGCCTTCAGGAATTCAAGAATTAATTATGAAGTGACTGGGACTATGTCATCTTTTATTTTTTCATATTTTACTTTTTTCTTTTTATTATGATTTCTTAGTGCAACGTGATATACTAGATTAGAACCTGGAACAGAAAAAGAACAGTGTGGAAAAACTTGAAACCTGAATAAAGTGTGGAGTTTAAATAACAGTAATATGCTTTTAGTTTTGCTGAAAGTATCACAGGTAATGCAAGTTGTCACATTAGAAAAAACTAGATTAAAAAAAAAATAGCTGAAGAGCATACAGGAATTCTCTGTACCATGTGTGTCACTTTTCTGCAAATCTGAAATTATTCCACAATAAAAAGTTTATTTAACAAATTCACAACTCCCATTTGTGATAAAAACTCCTAGTTTACTAGGAACAGAAGAAAACGTCTCACATTGGATAAAGCACATCTATTTAGTGATACAGAATTAAATGTTTTTCCCACAAGATCTGGAACAAGGTAAGGATGACTTCTTTCACCTCCTGCTAAATGTCATGCTGGCAGTCCTAAGAGGGCATTAAGAGAAAATGGAAAATAAAAGGTATGCAGACTGGAAAGGAAGAAACAAATCTGTCTTTGTTCACAGGTAAGACTATCTATTACTATTCCAAAGAATCATCTAAAACGCTCTTTGAACCCAAACTGTAAAGTACAAGGTTCATATACAAAAGTTAACTGTTTACCTAAACAGTAGCAATGAGCAATTGAAATTTGAAATACAAAACATACACTGTTTACAATGGCACCAAAACAAATGAAATACTTGTGTATAACTTCAAAACTCTGATGAAAGAAATCAGGGAAGATCTAAATAAATGGAGATATATCCTAAGTTCATGAACAGGAAGATTTATTATACTTAAGACCTCAATTTTTCCCAATTTTATGTACATTCACACACATCAATTAAAATCCAGCAAGTTATTTGTGAATATCAATGAACCGATCCTAAAGTTTACATGAAGAAGTAAACGACCCAGAATTGCTAATACAACTCTTGGAGGAGAAGAACAAAGATAAAAGAAGGACTGATACTACCTGACTTCAAGCTGCATTAAAAAGCCAAAGGAATCTCTGGTATTGATGAGAGCACAGAGCGACGCAGAAGAATAGAATCTAGAACAGAATCAACTGACCTTTGACAAAGAAGCAAAAGCAATCCAATGGAGAAAGGATTATCTTTTCAAGAAATAGTGCTGGAACAACTGGACATTCGCATTTGAAAAACTTAATCTAGACACAGATCTTACATCTTTCATAAAATTTAATGCAACATGGTTAACTGTAAATTGCAAAACTATTAAAGATATAAATATGTATATAAAGACTACACAAGAGATAAATCTATATGACCATGGGTTTGGCAATGAGTTTTAGATACAGCACCAAAAGCAGGTTCCATGAAAGAAAAATAAATTGATAAGCTGGACTTCACTAAAATTAAAAACTTCTGTCCAATGAAAGAGCAGACTTTAAGAGCATGAGTAGATTAGCCATAGGCTGGGAGCAAATATTTGTAAAACACATATATGGTATTCAAAGTTTTTTTTTTAATTCTTAAAACTCAACAATAAGAAAACTACCCAACTCAAAAAATAAAAGATCTGAAGAGCAAACAGCTACCTCAAGGTGTTGTTGCCAAAATTAAAAGAGCATAAAGCACTTAGAACTGAGCCTGGCACACAGCAAACTCCCAATAAATGTCTACGACTCTTATTTTATGGCCAACACTATAATAAAAGTTCACAGAGCACTCTGAGAAGAACATTGCCCTGGGCTGGTAAGAGAGGGCAGGGTCCCTGGAGAGGACCCTAGGGATGGACTGAAAGGCTCACGTGTCGGGGTGAGAATGCAGGGCAGGCACAGCCTCCAGGCAGAAGTAGTACACGCACGGACAAGGCACAGGAGGAAACTGTATACTCTAGGAGCTTCCATCTCATCACCATTTTGATCAGAAAAATACAGAGAGATCTTAAAATACAATGTAAAAGCCATGTTAATTTTTAAAAATATTTATGTATTTATTTGGCTGCGATAGGTCTTAGCTGCCACACTCGGGATCTTCAATCTTTGGTTTAGCATGAGAACGTTGAGTTGCAGCATGTGGTGGGATCTAGTTCCCTGACCAGGGTTTGAACCCAGGCCCCTTGCATTGGAAGTGCAGAGTCTTAGCCATTGGACCACCAGGAAAGTCCTGGCCCTGTTAATTTTAAAGATAAAAATCTAAGTTTTAGAATTCCTACTGTATTCCAAATTAGGCTGCTTCCCCTTACTCCAAGCTAGGCTGTTTCTGGTTGCTACACAGCAGGGAGTGAAAACACCTTGCTGTTTTTACGTGCTGATAATAGATTTAAAGTGTTTTTACTGGGCCAAGGCAGTCTTAAACTATAAGGGGAACATTCACAAACAAAAAGGCAACTCTCTGGCTTGTCGAAGGAGCATAAGAAATCTCCCAGTAACTCAAATTGATTCATTTAGGCTGTGGTCTTCTGACGTCCTCAGGGCAGTCAGAATGTACCTCAAGGAAAGTCAATATTTCACACAAATGATACCCTGGGAATAGGAAGAAGCAATTCACGCCCAGGTCCCAGGCTGTCGTCATCAGAAGAGATGAACCCCGAAAGGAATGGAAGCAGGAAAGAAAGATCACTCACCAGAGCGGGTCTGCATGAGACACGCTGATGACAAATGCCTCCCCAGTCTGGCCAGAGAGAGTTCGCCCACTTTTATCAACAATTGTCCCTGAAATCTGAATTGAAAAAGTAAACTCAGTCAACCACACAGAGTTAAGAATACAGTCCCAAAAACAAAATAAAATTAAGAAGCTTTTAAAAAACAAAAAAACTTGAAAGAGAACTGTAGCACTCCAACTTTAAGGCAACACTGTTTAACCATGGTTGGAAACAGATGAGTGTCCAGGGGAGAGGCTGGAAAGCCAAAGCTGCCGAGAAAAGGGAAAGTCAGGGAGGCAAAAGCAGTGCCCAGAAAAGCTTTAGGCTTCACACCACCAGTCGCATGGGAGAGGACTTTCCACAGATATTTAAGGTTATCCTGGACTCTTGCTGTTCAACATCTGATTTGTCTAACAACGCTTGTGCGTTCTGATCTATTCTCAGCAAGCAGTGTGGGCCTGCCTAGTGCCTCAGTGAACTGGCAGTCTGCTGTCTCTGGTGGTGGATGCTCCGTGGTCAGCTTCAAGTCCGTCCCTCCTCGGGCCCTAGAGACAGTCAGCCTTTGACTCTGGGGGACCTGCCTTTCAACAACCACCTCTAGATTCGTTGTCTTCACATTTCTGCAGATAAGACTGCTATTGGTCTGAAGTGGTGGTAGGAGGGAGGTAAACAGAGGAAGTTAAAATAGTTGGTTCCTAAAAGATGATCAATACTCTCAAAAGTTCTATCAGGAAAACTAAAACCCCACCCTCAAAATGATCATATGAAAAAAAAAAAACACAAAAACTTCATCATGCAAATACCAAATACTTTAGAACTTACAAAGACAGGCCGGGGAACATACTCCTCTTCAAAAAGTTTTTGGACTGCAAACAAGGCTGCCTGCCAGGGAGAAAAAGGACATCTTTGTTACTGAGAGACTGTGTCAAAGGTCACAGTCTAACAGGCTGATCAGAATGTTTCTTTTACCAAGGCCTCTTCAGATAAGACACATATCACGTTCTCTGGGGAGGAGAAACAAGTCCTCCATGTGACATACAAAACCCACACCCCTTTCTCAAGGTAACACTGTACATATTCAGTTCAGTCGCTCAGTCATGTCCGACTCTTTGTGACCCCATGAACCGCAGCACGCCAGGCCTTCCTGTCCATCACCAACTCCCGGAGTTTACCCAAACCCATGATCATTGAGTCGGTGATGTCATCCAACCATCTCATCCTCTGTCTCCTCCTGCCCTCAATCTTTCCCAGCATCAGGGTCTTTTCAAATGAGTCAGCTCTTTGCATCAGGTGGCCAAAATATTGGAGTTTCAGCTTCAACATCAGTCCTTCCAATGAACACCCAGGACTGATCTCCTTTGGGATGGACTGGTTGGATCTCCTTGCAGTCCAAGGGACTCTCAAGAGTCTTCTCCAACAAAACAGTTCAAAAGCATCAATTCTTTGGCACTCAGCTTTATAGTCCAACTCTCACATCCACACATGACCACTGGAAAAACCACAGCCTTGACTAGACAGAGCTTTGTTGACAAAGTAATGTCTCTGCTTTTTAATATGCTGTCTAGGTTGGTCATAACTTTCCTTCCAAGGAGTAAGCGTCTTAATTTCATGGCTGCAATCACCATCTGCAGTGATTTTGGAGCCCAAAAAAATGAAGTCAGCCACTGCTTCCCCATCTATTTGCCATGAAGTGATGGGACCAGATGCCATGATCTTCGTTTTCTGAATGTTGAGCTTTAAGTCAACTTTCCATTATCCTCTTTCACTTTCATCAAGAGGCTCTTTAGTTCCTCTTCACTTTCTGCCATAAGGGTGGTGTCATCTGCATATCAGAGGTGATTGATATTTCTCCCGGCAACCTTGATTCCAGCTTGTGCTTCCACTGTACATATTACAACAAAACAAACGCTGCCTGGAAGTCCACCCATGAACTAATATTTCCCCCGAGGAAGAGCTGAAGAGCTACTCTTTTTCTTCCTTCTCTCAATCAAAACTAAAAAGAGGTAAATATGAAGCCTCTACTTTTACAGCCTCACATAAACAAGGTAGGTACGTGAACCAACGGTGTATGTCACTTTAAAAAAGAATATGAGCTAGAATGGGCTGTAAAGACACGAACGCTGTGTTAATCTGTACTGTCCATGTTTTCTTAAGTTCCAAGACCAGAAACTAAGTTCCTCTAATGCCCAAAGCTCTTCCACATCAGAACCCACAGACAGAGATACTGCATACATAAAAACTAGAGTAAGGTAGTATTTTTCACCTACTAGAGTGGAAAAGATCAAAAAGTTCAATAGAGAGGGTATGGTGAAAGCAGCCAGCATTCCTGTGGACTGCTCGCTGACTGGAGGATAAATGAGTCCAATCCTGGAGGGTGAAGATCAAAAGTAACAGTGCCCAGACTCTTTAACACAGCAATTTCACATGTAGAAACTTATACTCAGAGACACTGTCAAAAAGGTATGTATGAGGAGTTTTTTATTTGACTTTTGACTTTTTATTTTATTTTTATTTTATTTTTTACTTTTTATTCCACACACTACATACCTTTGTACATATGTACGGAATACAAGCACATATGCACACTCACACGCATACTTTTCTCTGAATGGAATCTCCCTAGGGCCTCCACACCAGTAACAGCGGTTGTCCCTCGGGAAGACGGCTAGATCCCCACGGAACGGGGGCAGGGAGGATATTTCCTTTTTACTCCATACATTTACTCTGAATTTTAGAATCATGCATATATGTCTGACCTATGCATCCAGGCACATACAGTAGCTATACGTGAAAATATTCAGTTTCATAATTTAAAAGTTCTTTATATAAAATAATAATATGTTGTATTTCCTCACTTCATGAGGGGAAGCACCCCAGCCGGCACCCCAGCTCAGCCCCCTTTTCCTCCTTTAACTCACCTTGGCATTGGCGGTATCAAAAATAGTTTCAATGAGTAAGATATCCACTCCACCATCCAGAAGCCCTTTGGCCTGCTCTTTGTATGCTTCAACAAGTTCATCAAATGCTGCAGAAAACAAACCACACCCAGGACATCAGTCATTAGTATCCTTTGAAAGCCCAGGACACACCAAATTTAGGCCTGGTTCCCGGTGAACTACCTACTGCTGGTTTATACGCATAATTTAAGGGCAACACCACATTTTGTAAGAAACATGGCAGTGATAGAAGTTAAACCAGCAAACTAAACACAGACACTCCTAAACACTCTGCACACAGGCTCACTTCCCATGTGTGAACAGAGAACAAGCCACTGACTGGGTGGGGAGGGACATGATTTCTTGAGCCCCAGCTCTTACTTTCAGATCTTTAAAACAGATCTTTCCAGGGGTGGTTTTAATCAATCAATTCAGGGAAGAGTGTGAGGAATAATTAGAGAAACGTGTCATACTGATGTGGATTCATGACTGGTCGAGTCACATTCTCTCACACCCTCTGGGGTAAAAGTCTGTGGTTCTATCGATTTTGCGCCTGTCCTCTGACACCAACTCTGTCAGAGAAGAAACCTGCCTGGTGTGCAATTTCAGTCTCAAACACGAAAGGGTACAATCACTCCTAGATAAACCTTTTGTGAAAAATGTCTTATCTATGTCCATCTCAGAGGTTATCCCACTCCCCATTTTCTCTCTCACCCAGGAAAGGAAAGATGCACATATATTCAATAGAGTAGCCTACTTCATCTTACATAGTGCATGAGAAAGGAAAGCTCTCCACTGCCACACTAAGACCAAAAGAAGCTCCGGCCACACGTCAGCCCAGAATGAGCAACTCCTAGTGGAAAAGTGTGGTATCTGGAACCGAAATCTACAAATCACATTTGCCTGAACTTGTCTTCGACACTGAATTCATTACCACACAAGGTATTATTATTCGGCTCCGACCGTTTAATTCCTTTCGTTTTTTTGCAGTCTAATGCTTAAACTGACCTAGATTTCTAGCCTTCTCATAAAATTTCAATGCAAGTATGCTTATAGATGCTGGTGTATAATGTTAGTCTGTTTATAAATGCTCCCTGACAAATAAAGTGAGGTCTAGCAGGCTATTCTATAAACTGAACAAGGCCTAGTATCTATTTTTGCTCAACTGTTCAGTTTAAAGTTTCATTTTGATTGGTTTTATTCCCACAGCTGATAAAGAAGCCCAAATACAACAACGTGGATCTTTGAAAACAGACTCAAGATAAATAATACTAATCCAACGACTGGTAACAGCTCACTTTTATTTAAATGTCTACCACATCCCAGGGACTGCTAAGCCCTTAAGTCACAACAACCCCTTCACAGAAGCTGGCACTGGCCCCATACTACAGATGTACAGCTTACTGAGACACCAAGGTACTTGCCCAAGGTCAATGATGGTATATGATACTCACTGATGTTCCTGTAATCTGGTCTCTCCACAGATGGGGACACAGAGAGTGTCTTGTTAGTTGGACCCAGAGCTCCTGCCACATATCTCTTAATTCCTTTGGGAAAAGAAAAACAAGTGTGAAATCCCTAAATAGCTTGCCCTTTTTGCTGTGAGTCAATAGGCCATCAGATTTTCCCTAGAACACAGGAATACAATCCTTTGTCCATCACTCTGAAATTCAGAAAGCACAAAAGCCTCACTTTTCCCCTTAACTCAACAACAAAACTTGACCTCACCTGAACTACAAGAGGCTATTTATAGTTTTTACTCCACTTAGTAGACAATTCATAGATTTTACTGCAAATAGATATTTGATTATGAGGGCCGTCCTGGACCCCACTGGGGAAATTATGAAACAGGAAGTATGTGCACATGTGACCTCCAAGCCAATGCAAAAAACCTGAATTCTCATATCTGGCTTCAAAGGGTTTCAGTTATTAATCCTTTTCTATCAACCACAGCTATGTGAAAGTGAAAGTCATTCAGTCACGTCCAACTCTGCAATCCCGTGGACTGTAGCCTACCAGGTTTTTCTCTCCATGGAATTCTCCAGGCAAGAATACTGGAGTGGGTTGCCATTCCCTTCTCCAGGGAATCTTCCCAGCCCAGGGATCGACCCCAGGTCTCCTGCATTGGAGGCAGATTCTTTACTGTCTGAGTCACCATGGAAGCACCACCACAGCTATGCTTGGACAAACTCTCTCTCTTCCTACCCTTAAGAAACCTTGAAGGTCATGAACATAGGTTCTGCAAAGCTTCCTCATAGCAGCATCGATCTTGAAACGCTCCCCAATGCTGTACTACAAGGCCTTTGCAGGGGGAAAATATTAAATCACAATGAACAATTACAAAGCCTGAAGTTAAAGTACGAAGGAGCTCAAATCTTACTTTAATAACTCTTTAAGAATTCCTGAATAATCTTTCCTCTAGGCTAGAGTCCTGGTGCTCCTAAGAGCCTGACATGTTGTGTTCATTTACATATCATAACAGAAGCAGGGGGCACACTGCTTATCACTTGTGGTGATTTTAACCAAAAGGTTATGTTTTACCATTTACCAGCCGATCAATAACCCAGCCTTTAGCAGGTTACAAAATTCTTTATCCAACCGCCCCCCAGTCCCGCCAAGCTGGACAATAATGTTGGTATAGGAAAAATATTCTTATCCTTCCCTGCTTTGGCTGACTGAATATCCTCTGCCCTGTGATTCTACTGCAGCAATAGTCAATGCCCTTCCATATTTAACATTATCTCTCAGAAACAGAGTTCCTATAAATTGCTTCAGTCTTCATTAGTATGCTGTGTCTAACTTCCTAACAATTTTGCTTTACAGCTTTCCTGTTGGCAATAATTTCCCATTTCCAAATCTTAAGGAGTTCCATGTATTTCTTCTATCCCTTTCCCGCCCTCAAAGCCTCCCCTCCAGCTGGTGCCCAAGTGTTCCACGGCAGCCAGCCAGCAGGTGAGTTATTCTGGGGAGCCATTTTTCAAACCCCAGCAAGACTGACTCTGCTGTCACCCTCTCTTCTGTGCTACACAACAGCGCCTTCAAAGACATTAGTGGTATGAAGTGGAAAACACTCGAAAGACAATCTCTCTTTACCTAGGTAAGGAAAACCTCAAGAATGAGGGTCGCTTAAAAGGGATAAGATCACATATCTTAATGATCACCACTATGACCACAGCAGTCAGTTGCGCCTCAATAACCTGAAGATGTTATTTTGAAGGTGGAGAAATCATCTTAGCTGTAAACATATGGGGAAGCCATGGTCCCAGCTATAAAATTAAGATATAACATCAAGTAAACACAGAGCAGGAGACAGACTCATGGAGACAGGGTCAATTCAGAGAGATGTTGAATGCTTGAATATGAAACTGCAGAGAAGTAACCTACAAACAAGTACATGATGGCATCTGCAGAGTTGCTGTAGGCCAGCTGTCACGGAAGGAAAAAGGGCAATAAGCACAGATTATTACAGCTAAGTATGTCAAAGGGAGCAGCTTTGTTTTTTTTTTTTTTTAAAGAAAGAAAAAGGAGGACAAGGTTCCTTACCTGTCTGGAGAGTTACCTCCTCAGCTGCTTTTCTGGCCACTCCCGCAGAGCACATGTTCATCCGGTAGGCCTAACACATCAATGGCAAGTGTTAGTTTGTCCTTCTTTTCTTCCATAAAATAAGTAAGGAATTCATGACCTTCTAAAACTCAGTTTTATTCAGTAAGAAAATGCAGAGTGAATTAATATGAGGTCTGAATAAAATCTTAGCCAATAAGGCCTACCAGCTGCCCCAGCAATGAAGGCAACAGGAAAGGCAAGTCTTTGGGAACTGTTTTTACATTCCTCCCCAAAACCATGAGCTAGCTGGCAATCTCTGGACATCTGGCACATCAGAATAAGCTGATGTCACAAAATATGCTGAGAATTAAAAACAAAAAACAAAAAAAAACCAGTAATGGGAAAGTCACAGGCTTCGGAGAAAGGACACCTGGGCTCTAGACCAGCTCTGTCAATACCTGCCTAGGCAGTTCCCTTAGCAACGCCCTCAGGCCCTGGCTTCTTTCACCAACAATGGTTGGAGACAGTGGGTCTGAACTTTTTACAGATTATTAACCTCTAGAGAATCTGGAGAAGGGCCATGAACCCTCTCATGACTAAAAGGCAAGCACACACAAAGGTCCAAAGCAGTGTCCACAAGTTCTTCTGAAATACAGTCAAGCCCATTCATTCGTGTGCTATCTATTACTGCTCTCGCACTATAATGCTGGTGTTGAGCAGCTGCAACACAGACTGTATGTGCCAACAAAGCTTAAAATATTTACTGCCTGGCCTTTTACAGAAAAAGTTTGCCAATCCTGCCCCAAATAACACGGAAGTAATTATGACGCAATTTCGTTTTCCCTTGATAACCCCAAAGGCAAGTGATTTCACGAAGTCCCAATACTGAGGGAAATCAGCGTCAGGGCACTCAGGACTACGTGCCTGAACACAGAAGCGGGTCTGGGAAAAATTCTACCCAGAAATAGGAATCTCAGCCTCTACCACCTATTTCCATCAGGTTTACAAAAACTGAATATGGAAGCACTGTGTTGATTAAAAAGAAACCAAATCCTTTACCCCACACCCACTAAGATGCCTACTATGAAGTGAAGTGAAGTAGCTCAGTCGTGTCCGACTCTTTGCAACCCCGTGGACTGTAGCCCCAACGGGCTCCTCGTCCATGGGATTCTCCAGGCAAGAATACTGGAGTGGGGTGCCATTTCCTTCTCCAGGAGATCTTCCCAACCCAGGGATCGAACCCAGGTCTCCCGCGTTGCAGGCAGACGCTTTAACCTCTGAGCCACGAGGGAAGCACAGGGAAGCCTACTATGAGGACAAAACAGAAACAAAACCAGGGCTTCCCTGGTGCTCAGTGGTAAAGAATCCGCCTGCCAATGCAGGAGACACGGGCTTGATCCTCTAAGCAGGAAGATCCCACATGCCTCAGGGCAACTAAGCCCGTGTACCACAACTATTAATTCTGTGCTCTAGAGCCCAGGAGCTGCGACTCCTGAAGCCCGCACTTCTCTTGTGGTCTGCAGCAGAAGTCACTGCAATGAGAAGCCTGAGCACCACAGCTAGAGAGCAGACCTCCCCCTCACTACAACTAGAAAAGCCTGCACAGCAACGAAGACTCAGCACAGCCAAAAATAAATAAATAAATAAATAAATAAATAAAATCATTTAAAAAAAAAAAAAACAGAAACAGGATAAATGCTGGCAAAGAGGGGGGAAAACTGGAACCCTTGTACGCTGTTGGTGGATATATAAAATGATGCAGGTAATGCAGAAAACAGGGTGGCAGTTTTGCAAAAAATTAAACAGAATTACTGCACAGCTCAGCAATGCTATCTGGGTATACATTAGAAAGAAATGTTAGCACACATGCAAAACAGGTTATCTGTATACCGCGCTCAGAGTAACATTGTCCACAACAGCCAAGAGGTAGAACCAACCTAAGTATCCAATAGTGGATGAAAGAATAAACAAAATATGGTATATCCATACAATGGGATACTATTCAACTTTGAAAAAGGAAAGATATTCCAACGCATGCTACAGCATGAGTGAACCTTAAGGGACATTAAGTGAAATAAGCCAGTCACAAAAGGACAAATACTGATAACCCACTTAGATGAGGCAGCTAGGGAGCTAAATTCACAAAGACAGAAAGCAGAATGGTGGTTTCTAGGGGCTAGGGGAAGGGAAAATTGGGAATGACTGTTTAATGGGTACGGAGTTGAATGTTTTGCAAGATGAAGTGTTGCGTGGATAGATGGTGGTAATGGTGGCACAACAATGTGAATGCACGTAATGCCACTGATCTGCACGCTTAAACGTGGTTAAAACAGTAAATTTTATGTTACATGTATTTTGCCACAATTTTTTTAAAAAAGGAAACCAGATCTGTCACTCAGTTTAAAAAGGCTTCACAAAACTGCACACATGGCCGATCATTATGCTTTTATTCAATTACTGCATAATAAGCATCATTTTTATTTGATTGTCACTTGTCCACAAAAGAAGCCAGCTGGAAAATGACTGGGCAGTTATGTTTACAAGCAGAAGAGGTTCCAACCATTGCTCTGTCTGACCACAAACAATAGATAACTAGACACTGGCTTGACCCTGCAGGTTTGGCTGGCTTTCTCACTAGCAACTACCAACAGTAAACGCTCATAACTATCTTAGATACAAGGGAAAATGAAATCCTTACCAAGTGTTCCAGGCCATAGTCAGCTTGGGCAATAGCAGTGCTGCTGAAAGTATTTGTTTCAATGATATCTGCCCCAGCTAGGAGGTAATCCTGCAACAAGAGAAAGTCATATCAATGCTATGAGTTACAGAATCCCTGCCTCCTAATAATAAACTTGCCTTTTCCTCACCATCTTCACCAAATACGTTTTGACTACTTACTAAGTGCCAGACACTGCAGTAGATACAGGACAGAGACACAAAAGGATATAGGGATTTCATAGAAAGGCGTGTGGTATAAATAAAACAGAACTTGAAGTCAGACAAAGTTCAAATGTGGTGTGAACTGAGTCGAATTCCTTAAACTCTGAGCTTCAGTTTCATCATTTGAAAGTATTATAACCCTGCTTCACCGGTGACCAGATGATAGTACAGATCACACATCAAGCTTCTGGCACATGATGTCCCTCAACAAATATTCCGTCTGCTCCTCTGCCATGTCCCAGCTTCAGCACAGTTAGGATTCTGTTGAGAAGGCCCCTCTTGCTGCAATCTCGATTCTGACCACAGCTGCTTCAGCCCACAGCTCCTGGCTAAGCCAGATCAGAACCCTCACTAAACCCCGAGGACCTTGGCGTCCTCCTGTTCTTCCTGTTTGAAATATTTCTTCCTTGTTTCACTCTGTCTCAATCTGATAAACACTCTGGTGAATTTTCCAACACTGAGCAAACTCCTGATTTTCCAACACTGAGTAAACTCAACCCCACGTAAGCCAGTTTGTAGAAATATCTGGCAATAAATTCCAAGATTTACATACTTTTAAGTCACAAACAGCCTAAATACTCATCAATAGGGGAATGGCTAAATAAACTATAATATGTCCATTTCATTACATGTTATGTGGCAGCTAAAAAACACCACGTGTGGGGAGTTCCCTGGTGGCCCAGTGGTTAAAACTCTGTTTTCACTGCAGGGGATATGGGTTTGATCCCTGGTTGGGGGACTAAGATCCTGCATGGAATAAACAGCCAAAAAATAGGTAAAACAACAACAACACTGTGTATAAATATCTACGAATATGGAAACATCTCCCAAAACACTATTCAGTAGAAAAACAAAATATGACACCATTAAATTTAAAATATACACACATACAAATAGTACTGAGTTTTCTAGTATACACATACATATACACTTCTGCATAAATGCATAACAAATGATTTGGAAAGACATACACCACTAGTATAAGTGGTTATCTCTGGGGAAAAAAATAGAAATTTGGAGCAGTGGTTAAAAGGGAATTTATTCTTAACTATGGGTTCTGTTTTATCAGAACAAAATGAAATTTAGCTTTTCAAAAAAGGGAAAGAAAAACTGAAAACAACCTTAATGCCTAAAAATAAGGTTAAATTAAGCAAACAGTGATATATGTATAGAATAAAGTTATTAAAACCATGTCTTGGAATATTTAATACTAATGGTATTAAAAAATGCAAATTATAAAATAGTATGGAATAATAATCCCAATTTCATTTTAAAAACCCAAATACAGAAAACTAGTCTGAAATATAAATTAAAATATGTGAATGGCAAGTATGTCTTGGTACTGAATTTACAATCCATGGGGTCACAGAGCTGGACATGACTGAGTAACTGAGCATAAATACACATACTGATATTACAGGTGGTTTTTATTTTCTTTTATGTTTTTCTATTGAGCTAGACATTTTATTTTTGTAACAATGAACACATATTATCTCTATAATTAGGCAGAGAGTATTTCTAAATTCCCAGTTATTTTCTCCAATTCTGCATAGGTTTAAAATTTTCCATAATATGAAGTTCATAAGGTGTTTTTTCTAGCTCTTTACCTTTTCTCTCCACCTTCTTTCCTGGAATAATATCCCACTCATGGGCTCGGGATATGACACCCCAAGATTCCAAGCCTATTCTCACCAATTAAAACACATGTGACTGCCATATTAAAAATGGGTACACAACAAGGACCTACTGCGTAGCACAGGGACCTTGGCTCAATCTCACGCGCAGCCAGGATGGGAGAGGAGTTTGAGGGAGAAAGGATACACACACATGTATGGCTGGGTCACTCTGCTGTGCACCTGAAACTATCACAACACTGTTAGTCAGCTAGGCTCCAACATAAAATGTAAAGTTTAAACAAAAAAACAGGGATGGATGTGGGCAAGCTCCTTAATTACTCTGCTCCTCAGTTTTCTTCTGTAAAAGCTGTCAAGATTAAAGGAGGCCATTAATGATAACACAACCAGAGGCTACCTACAGGTGTTTTAAATATCAGTTCCTGTAGGTCTCAGCCTAACAACAGCAATGGGGTAGGAAATCCATGAGGCATTCATCTGGGCCCTTACCCACAGTGCTGAGCCAGGACGGAGCCAATGCCACGGCCTGACTGGCCTTAGCGGTTCTTATCACAATTGCAAGACTCAGCTCAGCAATTACTATCAGGGAACTTTTGAAAAAACAAAAAGGTCCTACTATCCACAGGTCCTAAAGGGTGCAGGCACGCTCAGGCCACACAGTGAGGTTCAGTTCAGTTCAGTTGCTCAGTCATGTCCGACTCTTTGCGATCCCATGAATCGCAGCACGCCAGGCCTCCCTGTCCATCACCAACTCCCGGAATTCACTCAGATTCACGTCCATCGAGTCAGTGATGCCATCCAGCCATCTCATCCTCTGTCGTCCCCTTCTCCTCCCACTCCCAATCCCTCCAAGCAGCAAAGTCTTTTCCAGTGAGTCAACTCTTCGCATGAGGTGGCCAAAGTATTGGAGTTTTAGCCTCAGCATCGGTCCTTTCAATGAACACCCAGGACTGATCTCCTTTAGGGTGGACTGGTTGGATCTCCTTGCAGTCCAAGGGACTCTCAAGAGTCTTCTCCAACAAAACAGTTCAAAAGCATCAATTCTTCAGTGCTCAGCCTTCTTCTCAGTCCAACTCTCACATCCATACATGACTACTGGAAAAACCATAGCCTTGACTAGATGGAACTTAGTCGGCAAACTAATGTCTCTGCTTTTGAATATGCTATCTAGGTTGGTCATAATTTTTCTTCTAAGGAGTAAGCGTCTTTTAATTTCATGGCTGCAGTCACCATCTGCAGTGATTTTGGAGCCCCCCAAAATAAAGTCTGACACTGTTTCCACTGTTTACCCATCTATTTGCCGTGAAGTGATGGGACCAGATGCCATGATCTTAGTTTTCTGAATGCTGAGCTTTAAGCCAAGTTCTTCACTCTCCTCTTTCACTTTCATCAAGAGGCTTTTTAGTTCTTCTTCACTTTCTGCCAAAAGGGTGGTGTCATCTGCATATCTGAGGTTATTGATATTTCTCCCAGCAATCTTGATTCCAGCTTGTGTTTCTTCCAGTCCTGTGTTTCTCATGATGTACTCTGCATATAAGTTAAATAAGCAGGGTGACAATATACAGCCTTGATGAACTCCTTTTCCTATTTGGAACCAGTCTGCTGTTCCATGTCCAGTTCTAACTGTTGCTTCCTGACCTGCATACAGATTTCTCAAGAGGCAGGTCAGGTGGTCTGGTATTCCCATCTCTTTCAGAAATTTCCACAGTTTATTGTGATCCACACAGTCAAAGGCTTTGGCATAGGCAAACCATTCAATATCATGATAATCCAAGTCTATGCCCCAACCAGTAATGCTGAAGAAGCTGAAGTTGAACCATTCTATGAAGATCTACAAGACCTTTTAGAACTAACACCCAAAAAAGATGTCCTTTTCATTATAGGGGACTGGAATGCAAAAGTAGGAAGGCAAGAAACACCTGGAGTAACAGGCAAATTTGGCCTTGGAATGAGGAATGAAGCAGGGCAAAGACTAATAAGAGTTTTGCCAAGAAAATGCACTGGTCATAGCAAACACCCTCTTCCAACAACACAAGAGAAGACTCTACACATGGACATCACCAGATGGTCAACACCAAAATCAGATTGATTATATTCTTTGCAGCCAAAGATGGAGAAGCTCTATATAGTCAACAACACAAGACCAGGAGCTGACTATGGCTCAGATCATGAACTCCTTATTACCAAATTCAGACTCAAACTGAAGCACATAGGGAAAACCACTAGACCATGCAGATATGACCTAAATCAAATCCCTTATGGTTATACAGTGGAAGTAAGAAATAGATTTAAGGGACTAGATCTGATAGATGGAGTGCCTGATGAACTATGGAATGAGGTTTGTGACATTGTACAGGAGACAGGGATCAAGACCATCCCCATGGAAAAGAAATGCAAAAGAGCAAAATGGCTGTCTGGGGAGGCCTTACAAATAGCTGTGAAAAGAAGAGAAGTGAAAAGCAAAGGAGAAAAGGAAAGATATAAGCATCTGAATGTAGAGTTCCAAAGAATAGCAAGAAGAGATATGAAAGCCTTCCTCAGCGACCAATTCAAAGAAACAGAGGAAAAGAACAGAATGGGAAACACTACAGATCTCTTCAAGAAAATTAGAGATACCAAGGGAACATTTCATGCAAAGATGGGCTCAATAAAGGACAGAAATGGTATGGACCTAACAGAAGCAGAAGATATTAAGAAGAGGTGACAAGAATACACAGAAGAACTGTACAAAAAAGATCTTCACGACCCGGAAAATCACGATGGTGTGATCACTCATCTAGAGCCAGACATCCTGGAATGTGAGGTCAAGTGGGCCTTAGAAAGCATCACTACGAACAAAGCTAGTGGAGGTGATGGAATTCCAGTGGAGCTATTTCAAATCCTGAAAGATGATGCTGTGAAAGTGCTGCACTCAATATGCCAGCACATTTGGAAAACTCAGCAGTGGCCACAGGACTGGAAAAGGTCAGTTTTCGTTCCAATCCCAAAGAAAGGCAATGCCAAAGAATGATCAAACTACCGCACAACTGCACTCATCTCACACACTAGCAAAGTAACGCTCAAAGTTCTCCAAGCCAGGGTTCAGCAATACGTGAACCGTGAACTTCCTGATGTTCAAGCTGGTTTTAGAAAAGGCAGAGGAACCAGAGATCAAATTGCCAACATCCACTGGATCATGGAAAAAGCAAGAGAGTTCCAGAAAAACATCTACTTCTGCTTTATTGACTATGCCAAAAACTTTGACTATGTGGATCATGCAGTGAGGTAGCTGGGGGTTGGAGGGAAATAACTGAGAGAATCAGGGTTCTGCCTTCATTGGGGTCAAGGTAGATGTTTAGAATATTGTGGGTTCACTCTTTACTGAAGAACTTAAAACCTAACAGTAGGAATTAGGGTTCAGGAAGGAAAAGGTAGGGTCACTCATTTAGGTTACCCAAGGCTTTCTCCAAGAGGAACTTCATGGTGGGAGAAGCCTGGTTGCTAGTCGGTTAGTCAGCAGCAGCCGTTTCATACAGCTGGCAGGGTGTTTATAGACAAGTATGCCTTTGAAATGAATGCCTCCCCAACCAGAAGCTGAAAGTCAGGCACCTACATTACAATCAGAACAGCTTAGTGTCAGAGACTTACACCTTGTATAGAGCCTGGACATTCTGTTAAAATTAAGGATCAAGGGATCAGCTCTATGGTCAGTAATACTACTAGAAATAACTAAGTGTGAAAAGACCTAGTCTTTTTTCCTTCCTCATCCATGAACACGACATAGTCTCTACATCCAGAGAACTCCAGAAAATCAATATCCCACACAAATGGGACACCCAGAGACACCTTACTGTATTTACTGCCGTTTGATTCATGTCCCTATCCCGGGAAACTTGCTGTTCTTTGTAGTTGCCTATCTAACAAAGAAGACAAAGATTCACCCCTCTTGAAAAACATTTACTGACTTACTTTGTGCAAGATACTGTTCTAAGCAGTTGGAATTCAGTAGTGAAAAATAGGCATAAATTAGTATCCTCAGGAAGCTAATGGTTGGGGAATGGTGGTGATTTCACCAACTGCATGATAAGAACTGATGTTTGTATCCATATTGGGCTTCCCTGGTGGCTCAGTGTAAAGAATTCTCCTGCAATGCAGGGGATGCAGGAGACACAGGTTCAATCCCTGGATCGGGGAGATCCCTGGAGATAGAAATGGCAACCCATTCCAGTATTCTGGCCTGGACAATTCCACGGAGCCTGGCAGGCTACAGTCCATGGGGTCGCAAAGAGTTGGACATGACTGAGCATGCATGCATAATAATTGTAACTGTATCAAGCAATTCATACCCATGATGGCATTCCCAATATACAATGTACTGGAATTTTATAATGCAATTTGACTACATATTAGAAGGCCTAGCAGAAAAACTTGTAGAATCAATCTATTCAAGAACCAATTTTAAATCTTCTAGTACTGACAATTTCTGTTAGAACAAAGGAAAGGTATTGCTAGTTTTTCTTCAAATGAAAACTATTCTGCATCTTATCTAGAACAAAGTCTTGACCAGCCAAGAGAAGGTTCCTTCCAGCCTCAATGAATCATTTAATCATTCATTTGTTTAAGTGATTTCCTTAAGAAGAGTTTGAAAGGCGTCAAAAACAAAAATAAACAAGTGGGACTACATCAAACTAAAAAGCATCTACACAGCAAAAGAAACAAGCAATAAAATGAAAAGGCAATCTACTGAATTGGAGAAAATATTTGCAAATCATGTATCTAATATGGATATCCAAAATAAAGAATTCATACAATTCAGTAACTAACAAAAAAAATATACAAACAAACCAATTCAAAAAAAAAAAAAATGGGCAGAATACAGGACTTCCCTAGCAGTCCAGTGGCTAAGACTCTACACTTCCACTGCATGGGGTACAGTTCAATCCCTGGTCAGGGAACTGAGATTCCATATGCAGCATGGCGTGGCCAAAAAGGGAAAATGAGCAGGAGACCAGGACAGAGATTTTTCCAAGGAAGACATACAGATGGCCAACAGGCTCATGAAAAGACAGTCAGCATCCTTACTGCAAATCAAAAGCACAATATCAGAGCTCACCTATCAGAATGGCTTTTACCAAAAAGACAAGAAATAACAAGTGTTGGTAAAGAGATACAGAAAAGGGAACTCTTGCAGGAATGTAAAGGGAATGTACAGTTTACACAACCTCTATGGAAAATAGAACGGTAACTCCTCAAAAAATTAAAAATAGAACTACTATATGACCCAGCAATTTTATTTCTAGGTATTATCCAAATAAAACCACTAACTCAAAAAGACAGAAGATACTTGGTTGATCCTGCCAGTAGCATGCTTGTTTCAAATATTAAGCCCTGCATGTCTAAGAACACACTGTCAGTACAGTGAAACTGAATGGCTCACAGAATCAGTTATGGTTCCTTTGGTTGCTTGCTTCTCTCAGAAAGCCCAGAGATAAGCCCATGTGCCTATAGGTACCTTATCTTTGACAAAGGAGGAAAGAATATACAATGGAGAAAAGATAGTCCCTTTAATAAGTGGTGCTGGGAAAACTGGACAGCTAGGTGTAAAAGAATGAAATTAGAACACTTCCTAACAACACACAAAAATAAGCTCAAAATGGATTAAGGACTTAAATGTAAGACCAGAAACTATAAAACTCTTAGAAGAAAACACAGATAGAACACTCTTTGATACAAATCACAGCAAGATCCTCTATCACCCACCTTCTAGAGTAAAATAAGAACAAAGATAAATAAACTGGACTAATTAAACTTAAAACCTTTTCTGCACAGCAAAGGAAACCATAAACAAGATGAAAAGACAACCCTCCAAATGGGAGAAAATAGTTGCAAATAAAGCAACTGACAAAGGATTAACCTCTAAAATATACAAGCAGCGCATGCAGCTCAATATCAGAAAAACAACCCAACCAAAAAAATGAGCAGAAGACGTGAACAGACATTTCTCCAAAGAAAACATACAGATGGCTAATAAGGACATGAAAAAAATGCTCAACACCATTTACTATTAGAAAAATGTATTTGAATCAGTTCTAATGAGGTGGATGAAACTGGAGCCTATTATACAGAGTGAAGTAAGCCAGAAAGAAGAACACCAATACAATATACTAACACATATATATGGAATTTAGAAAGATGGTAATGATAACCCTGTATGCGAGACAGCAAAAGAGACACAGATATATAGAACAGACTTTTGGACTCTATGGGAGAGGGAGAGGGTGGGATGATTTGGGAGAATGGCATTGAAACATGTATACTATCATGTAAGAAATGAATCGCCAGTCTATGTTTGATACAGGATACAGGATGCTTGGGGCTGGTGTACGGGGATGATCCAGAGAGATGATATGGGGTGGGAGGTGGGAGGGGGGTTCAGGATTGGGAACTCATGTACACCTGTGGCTGATTCATGTCAATGTATGGCAAAACCAATACAGTATTGTAAAGCAAAATGAAGTAAAAAAAAAAAAAAACCTGATAAAATTTTGAAAATTAGAGTTTATATAATAGGTTATGGAATGCCTACTAGTAGATTTCACTATTTGAATTTTTCAAGATTACATTAAAAGGAACAACAAAGAGATTAAAAAAAAAGAAAGAAAAATGCAACCAAACCTACAATGAGGTATGACCTCACAACAGTCAGAATGGCCATTATCAAAAATCTACAAACAACAAATGCTGGAGAGGATGTGGAGAAAAGGGAATCTCTTGCACAGTTGGTGCGAATGTAAATTGATGCAGCCACTATGGAGATTCCTTAAAAAACTAGGAATAAAACTACCTATGGCCCAGCAATCCCACTACTGGACATATATCCTGAGAAAACCACAGTTCTAGAAGACACACACATCCCAGTGTCCACTGCAGCACTATTAACAATAGCCAGGACATGGAGGTCGCCCAGAGGTCTAGCGACAGATGGATGGATAAAGAAGATGTGGTACACACACAATGGAATATTATTCAGCCATAAAAAGCAATGAATGAGTCCGTTCTAGCGAGGCAGATGAACCTAGAGTCTGTCACACAGGGTGAAGTCAGTCAGAAAGAGAAAAACAAATATCGTATATTAACACATACATATGGAATCTAAAACAGTGGTGCTGATAAATCTATTTGCTGGGCAGGAATGGAGATGGAGGCACAGAGGACAGACTTGTGGACCCGGCAGGAGGAGGGGGAGGATGAGCTGAAAGAGCAGCACTGAAACATACGCATTCCCACGTGCGGCACAGCCGGGGGGAATCTGCTGTCAGGCACAGGCAGCTCAGCCCAGTACTCCGTGACAGCTGAAGGGGTGGGAGGTCGGAGGGAGGCCAAAGGAGGAGGGGACGTGAGTACACCTACGGCTGATTCATGCTCACGCATGGCAGAAACCAACACAGCACTGTAAAGCAATTAACCTCCAGTTAGATAAAGTTTTTAAAAAAAGATGTACCCATGTTCACTGTAACATCACTTACAGTTGTCAACACATGGAGACAAACCAAGTGTCTACTGACAGGTGAATGAAAACAGGAAGCGTCATATGTATATGTAATGGAATATAACTGAGCTATAAAAAGGAAGAAAGGTGGTTGCCAGAAGTTGGGGAGTGGACAGTGGGGGAAAGGGATGAGGGGCTCAAAAGATACAAGCTTCTAGTTACAAAGAAAGTCACGAGGATGTAATGCACAGCATGAAGACTATAGTTAATACCACTATAAGTTGCTAAGAAGGTAGATCTTAAAAATCTTCATCACAAGAAAAAAACTGTAACTATGTATGGTAACAGATATTACTTAGACTTCCCATGGTGACCATTTTGTAACATATACTAATATCTAATCATTACGTTGTACACCTGTAGCTAATGTTATTTGTCAGTTATACTGCAATTTTTAAAAGAAGTCTGAAATACCTATAACAATGCCCTACTCCAAAGAGAAAATTTTCTCATTAAAGTCACTTTGTCCTTCAAATTGAATCCAGACCAAGAAAACAGATTAATTCAACTTATTATTTCTTTTAGCCATAGTTCTACAAAATTCCTATGATAACCTATAAAACAATTTAGTTTTATGTTTATTTTTAAAAGTCTAGCAATAGCCAGTTACCTGCTTCTGATCTCTTTATGTTGGCTAGCTAGACAGAAAAATGAGATGAAAGAACATGGGATTTCAAGTCAGCGATCCTCTGTATCGCCAGTTATTTAACCTCTGAGATGCTCAGTTTTCAAATCTACAAAATGAGAATAACAATTACCTTTCAGTTTCACATCACTGGGGCTGCTGTAGTGAATTAGGTGCCCCAAAGGAAATCAGGCCTGAAAATTCATTGGACAGACTAATGCTGAAGCTCCAATACTTTGGCCACCTGATGCGAAGAACTGACTCACTGGAAAAGACCCTGATGCTGGGAAAGACTGAAGGCAGGAGGAGAAGGGGACAACAGAGGATGAGATGGTTGGATGGCATCACCGACTCTATGGACATGAGTCTAAGCAAGCTCCAGGAGTTGGTGATAGACAGGGAAGCCTGGCATGCTGCCGTCCATGGGGTCGCCAAGATGACTGAG
This sequence comes from Ovis canadensis, assembly GCF_042477335.2. Taxonomy (NCBI): domain Eukaryota; kingdom Metazoa; phylum Chordata; class Mammalia; order Artiodactyla; family Bovidae; genus Ovis; species Ovis canadensis. The sequence goes on along the minus strand of NC_091269.1, from coordinate 27,170,461 downwards.
CGGCCAAACTGAACTGAAACCTGCTTTCTGAATAAGCCACCTCTTTCTGAATAAATCACCCCTTTCTCTGTCTCCCCCAGAGCACTCAGCACAGTGGTCTGCCCTCAGGACACCAAAGGACTTGCAGAATGATAGATAAAAATATAAGAACTCAAGGAAGCTTTACCTTATGGATTTGGTAAATGACATTGGGCTGAGTTATACTTAAAATGTCATTGTTGCCTTTCAGGGGCCTGGCATGATCTTTAAATTCTTGTCCTCGGAAGTCTTCTTCACTCAGCTTGTGCCGCTGGATCATGGTCCCCATACCTCCATCAAGCACCATAATCCTCTCCCGCAGGATAGCTTCAATCTCATCTTGCAGGGTCTTCTCCATCCCTGCTTTAAAGAAAGTGAAAATGTTAGTTTCCAAAATGAAAGGAGAAAAATAGGTGTGGAGAGGGATTGCAGACTAAATTACAATAATTCACAACAGGGAGTAAATGGGGCTCATAGATATATTCTCACAATTCTGCAGACTTTGAAAAACGCTGCCCCAAAATGTTTTCATTAAGTTACAACAATGCTTAATGAAACAAGAGGTTGCACACAGCACAGAATCACTGGTATAGCACTACACCAAGGTGAACATAGGCTGTAGGTATTCCTGTTTCAAAGATGAGCACAACAGACAGCAAAGAGCCAACTGCTACAAGCCCAGCCAGCTGCTGGAGGTCTGTAGGACTCCCTCCCCGTTGGTTCTGTGCATGTGCCCAGAATAAGACATAAGAAGATTTGGTTTCACAGCTGAAAGCCATCAATAATTCCGAACTGCCATTTAGACTGTTAAGTCTGACAGTCTCTTCCACTACCACCAGAACTCATGACAGGCTACTCGGCCTTGAAAAGCCCTAATGCCTACTCCTTCCAACCCTATTTTTTGGTCTCCAAGAACTACTGGAAAGCCACAAAACCATGCTGATTGGAATCATCCAAATTCCTAACTTGGAGCCTCTTCTTTGGTTCACCTTTTCTCAGCTCCCTCAACAACACGTCCCATACCTGCTGTCCCAGATCTGCTTGCCTTTAGCACAAAATCCTTCTCATCCTTTTAACTCAGAGATGATTTCATCTAATCCTGTACAAAAGAGTCTTCTTTGGGGAGCTCCTCAAATTCACCCCCCACACACACACCACAAAATCCTCTTGCAGCTTGGGTCCCTCTGCATCGAAAGAAGAGCATGTGCTCACTTCCACCCACACCTCCCACTCTCCCTCCCGTTTACCCCTTCCCACCTCCAGCAATTCTACCTCAACCTACCTTCAGGCTGTGGCTTCTTCCTCCACCACGCTACTGAAATCACTCCCTAAAGTCACCCATGACCTTCTAAGTATCAAAAACAATGGCCTCCAATCTAAGACTCAGATTCCAAGCTGTCCACTTGTTATAGCCTGCCCCTCAATCTGCTATCCAAAACCAAACTTGCCACATTCCCTGTCTGATTTCTCTATTTTTATGAACGCATCACCCTTTGCAGAAGACTGACCTGACAATCTCAGCGTTATGGGACTCCTCATTCTCCTTGATAATCAACATCTACTCAGATCTCAAGCCCTGTAGCTCTGGCATCCAAAATGCCATCCACATTGGGCCCACCTTCCATCCCCAGTGCCAACCCTTTCCTCAAGACATTACTACACATCCAGCCATCACAGGTCCTCTCTGAGCTTCAGTCTGCATCCATGAAAACTAAGAAAGACAATGCCTACTCACCCCAACTTCACGGAATTGTCTTATGGGTTAAAGGAGATCAGATACAAAGATGCTTTGTTAAAAAAAAAAAAAAAATCAAGTGTTATACAAAGTGTCATCTCAACCACCAGGGTGACTATACCTGGTCACCCTATGTTCCAATCCATCCTACGCACCAGATTCATCTTCCCAAAAAGCATGTTTAAACCAGTTGCTTCCAATGCTTCAACAATGCTTCCAATGCTTCCAACCTTCAACAATTCCCTCCTGACTACCAAAGTTACTACAAGTTATTCAAAACAAAGCACAATGACACCCACCTCTCTAGTCAATATGTGCTTCTGTGCTTCCTGAGAGGGGAGCAAAGCTGGAGTAAAATGCACCTGGCTCTAAGCTCTTTGAGCCTCTTGGAGGAAGACTGGGATTAGGCCAGCTCATCTGTATCCCTAGCAACACCAAGGACAGTATCCAGCACTTAAGTGTTCAGTAAGTATTTCCTAAACCAAGACAGCAAAACAGTGAGGAAAGATGACAAGAGGTCATTTAAACCCCAAACCAGTAACATATGAATATTTGTAAACTGGTAGTGTTGCAAATTTAAAACCCAGACCTTACCGTCCAAAGTCTTAGGTATTCTATAAAGAAACAGGAGATGGATGGTGGCTACAGAGCTATTTTGACTGAATTACTCCTTAATAGGCTTCAGAAAGGTTGTTCTAGCAACCTGTAAAGTCAATTTGTTGGTATCTGGTTTCTTTCCCAAAGGGCACTATGTTTATTTCAGGGTTTACTATTCCTTTCCAAAACTGGCAATTTTTTTTTTCTGAGCTAATAGAGGTAAGAAAACTGAAAAAGGAACAAAGTTAAGATTCAAAAATCTGAGCAGTAGTACCTCAAGCACCAAAGGAAAACAATCACTTCCTGAAAGTGTGAAGAAAAGGCAGGGCTTAATGAGACATGCATTACAGAAAGACTGGTAGGCAACCGGGCAGTGGTCTGGTCATCTCCAATTAGTGTCAACAAAGGCAATTCAGGGGTGGCATTAATTTAGACACCCCATGATGCGGCTGTCCTTCAGCTAAGAAGCACGCAGAATTTGATATGATTAAGTAAGCTGCAGTCCATGGGGTCACTACGAGTCGGACACAACTGAGCGACTTCACTTTCACTTTTCACTTTCATGCCTTGGAGAAGGAAATGGCACCCCACTCCAGTACTCTTGCCTGGAAAAATCCCATGGACGGAGGAGCCTGGTAGGCTGCAGTCCACGGGGTCGCTAAGAGTCAGACACGACTGAGCGACTTCACTTTCACTTTTCACTTTCATGCACTGGAGAAGGAAATGGCAACCCGCTCCAGTGTTCTTGCCTGGAGAATCCCAGGGACGGGGGAGCCTGGTGGGCTGCCGTCTATGGGGTCGCACAGAGTAATGGGGACAGGACAAAAAAAGCCAAGAAATCTGGGTTATAGTCCCAGCTCCCAAAAGTAGCTATGGGGTTCTGGACAGAATCACAGGACATGTGACAATGGAACGAGACGGTGCCTTTGAAGGCATATTCCAGATGTTAACAACTGGAACTCTCATATCATAGAAGTCATGAGACATATAACCTTGGCATAATCACCCCCCAAATGTTAGCAACTCCCATTATGTCATTATTATTGCATAGCTAATGAAAAGTAGAGCTAGGATCGAAACTCTAAAGGTTGCTTTCTATACTCTACAAGTCCAGTGGGTTAAGAAAAAGGATCACGGAAGCCTGAAGCTCTCAGTTCTGCTCATGTTGGGGTAGGAGGCAGGAATGGCATGTTTGCAGGTTTAGAGATGAACTTGAATGTGGCAGAGCAAACACAACAATCAGCGAAAACATTTACATGGAGATCCTTTCAGATGGGGAATAAAAAGAAAGATGAAAAACTTTAACCTACATGCACAACTGAATTCCTTTCTTTTCCAGAGAATGTAGCTGCAGGCCTTCCTAAAATGAGGGCACGTGTGATGAGTCACCCACCTGGTGGGAACACTGGGTGTGGATGTGGCGGAGGGGCTGGAGGAGGGAGTAGCTCATGCAGACTTCAATCAAATGTTTTTCCCCAAACTTTAAACATTTTATTTTGTAATGCTGTATAGCCAAGTAACAATGTTGTGGCAGTTTCAGAACAGCAAAGGGACTCAGCCATACAAACACATGTGAGCGTTCTCCCCCAAACCTCCCTCCCCTGGCACATAACACTGAGCAGGGTTCCACGTGCTACACAATGGTCCCTGCTGGCTAGCCAAGGTATTCAAGGGCCTCCCCGGTAGGCCTGTGGTTAAGCCTTCGCCTTCCAGCGAAGGAGGCACAGGCTTGATGCCTGGCTGGGGAGCTAAGATCCCGCATGCCTCAGAACCGAAGATACAGAACACAAAACAGAAACAATGCTGTAACAGATTCAGTGAGGACTTTAGAAAGGGTCCACATCAAAAAGAGGTGCCCACTCTTGCCACTATTACTCAACACAGTTTTGGAAAACAGAGCCATGGCAGAGAACAAAAAGAAATAAAAGGAATCCAGAAGGAAAATAAAGAGGTAAAACCCTCACTGTTTGCAGATGACATAATATTATACGTAGAAAATCCTAAAGATGCCATCAGAACATTACTAGAATTAATCAATTAAAATAGTGAAGTCACAGGATCTAAACTTAATATACAAAAATCTCTGCATTCCTATTCACTAACAATGAAAAATCTGAAATTAAGGAAACAATCCCATTCACAAATGCAAGAGAAAGAATAAAATACCTAGGAATAAACCTATCTAAAGAGGCAAAAGACCTGTATGCAGAAAACTATACGACACTAATGAAAGAAATCAAAGATGGTACAAGAGAGATGGAGAGATATACCATGTTCTTGGATTGGAAGAATCCATACTGTGAAAACAATCATACCACCCAAAACAATCTACAGATGCAATGATATCTCTATCAACTATCAATGGTATTTTTCACAGAACTAGAACAATTTCACAATTTGTATGGAAACACAAAAGACCTCAAATAGCCAAAGCAATCTTGAGAAAGAAAAAGAGAGATGGAAGAATCAACCTTCCTGACTTCACACTATGCTACAAAGCTACAGACATCCAGACAGTAATGGTACTGGCACAAGAACAGAAATATAGACCAGCAGAATAGATAAAAAGCCCAGAGGTAAACCCATGCACCTGTGGGTACCTTGTCTTTGACAAAGGAGGAAGAATAAAAGAATATACAATGGAGAAAAGACAGCCCCTTCAATAAGTGGTGCTGAGAAAACTGGACTGCTACATGTAAACCAATAAAACTAGCACATTTCCTAACACCATGCACAAAAATAAACTCAAAATGGATTAAAGACTTAAATAAATGTAAGCCCAGAAACTGTAAACCTCTTTGAGAAAAACACAGGCAGTATACTCCTGGACATACATCACAGCAAGCAAGATCCTCTTTGATTCACCTCTGAGAGTAATGGAAATAAAAACAAAAATAAACAAATGGGGCCTAACTAAACTTAAAAGCTTTTGCACAGCAAAGGAAACCATAAACAAGATGAAAAGACAACCATCAGAATGGGAGAAAATTGCAAACGAAACAACTGACAAGGATTAATCTCCAAAATATATAACCAGCTCATACAGCTCAATATAATATCAGAAAAACAAACAGCCCGGTCAAAAAATGAGCAAAAGACCTGAACAGGCATTTCTCCAAAGAAGACATGCAGGTGGTCAATAAACACATGAAAAGATGCCCAACATCATTAGTTACTAGAAAAGTGTAAATCAAAACTACAATGAGGTATCACCTTACACCAGTCAGAATGGCCATCATCAAAAAAAATCTACAAACAGTAAGAATTACAGAGGATGTGGAGAAAAGGGAACCCTCCTCCACTGCTGGTGGGAATGTAAATTGATGCAGCCACTATGGAGAACAGGATGGAGATTCCTTCAAAAACTAGGAATAAAACTACCGTATGATCCAGCAATCCCACTACTGTGCATAGTCCCTGAGAAAAACCACAATTCTAAGAGCCACATGCACCCCAGTGTTCACTGCTGCACTATCTACAATAGCCAGGACATGGAATCAGCCTAGGTGTCCATCCACAGATGAACAAAGATGTGGTACATAAATAACAATGGAATATTTCTCAGCCATAAAAAAGAATGAATTTGAGTCAGTTCTAGTGAGGCAGATGAACCTAGAACCTATTTAAACAGAGTAAAGTAAGTTAGAAAGAAAAAACAAATATCATTTTTAACACTTATATATGGACTCTAGAAAAATAGGATTGATGAACCTCTCTGCAGGAAAGGAACGGAGATGCAGAATCAGAGAATGGGCTTGTGGACACAGTGGGAAAAGGAGAGAAGAGATGAATGGAGAAAGCAGCGTCAACATATACACAGGATCACCAATTCAACGGACATAAACTTGGGCAAATTGCGGGAGATGGTGAGGGACAGGGAGGCCGGGCGTGCTACAGTCCATGGGGTTGCAAAGAGTTGGACACAACTTGGAGACTGAACAACAATAAAGTGTAAAATAGAAGTTGCTTTATAACACAAGGAGCCCAGCCTGGTGCTCTGTGATGACTTAGAGAGGTGGGGAGGGGGAGAGGAGGGAGGCTTTAAGAGGGAGATGATATATGTATAATTATGGCTGATTCTTGTTGTAAGGCAGAAATCAACACAACATTGTAAAACAATCTTCCTCCAATTAAAAAATAAATTAAAAAAACAAAAATGGCCACAGTGAAAAAAAGTCTTAAAAAATAAACAGATAAAGTATTCAAACCTTTGAGGGAAAAAAAAAACAAACAAACAGGTTTTTCTACAAAGAAATATGTCTTTTGGCATCAGCAAAATGATCGTAGTTTATCAGGAAGGTAGCTCAGTAGGTCAAGAATCCACCTGCAATGCAGGAGACAGGGGTTTAATCCCTGGGTCAGGAAGATCCCCTGAAGAAGAAAATGGCAGCCCACTCCAGTATGCTTGCCTGAAAAATCCCATGGACAGAGAATCCTGAGAGGTTACAGTCCGTGGGGTCGTAAGAATCAGACACGACTTAGCAACTAAAACCATCATCACCAACCAAAATGATCAGTGAATACCATATGATTTACATGTCTTTGTACTTCTATCTCCTCCACTGACCAAGTACACAAGAGTTTAAGGAAACCGAAATAAGAAAGGAAAGTTAACAGAACAACAAAAGAAATGCCCTACCTCCGCCCACCTTCATCAGACTTGGTTTGGCCTTTCTCTGCTCACTGCAAATCTGACAATGGAGTGTGTCCCCACTTGTCCTATTTTCAAAAAAGGTCTAAGCATTTTTGCAAGAGGCCTCTAATTTATTCACTTTTCAAATCAGAAATATAAATTGTGTTCAATCTTTAAGATAGTTCACCATTTACCATAAAACCCCATCCTCACACAAATTCTGATACCTTGTTAAGAGTTATCATATACATAAGAGACAAAAGGTATTTTTAAAAACTCTAAAGAAAACATATAATTTTTTAAATAAGAAGCTTGACCAACTTACTCTGTAATTTATATGGAAGACTAAAAGCCCTGGTGCCTCAGACAGTAAAGTGTCTGTCTACAATGCGGGAGACCCGGGTTCAATCCCTGGATTGGGAAGATCCCCTGCAGAAGGAAATGGCAATCCACTCCAGTACTATTGCCTGGAAAATCCCATGGACAGAGGAGCCTGGTAGGCTACAGTTCATGGGGTTGCAAAGAGTCGGACACGAATGAGCAACTTCACTTTCAAAAGCCCAGAAAGAATTAACTTTAAGAAAGTAGAAAGAGATTACTTAGCCTACCAAATATTATTACATACTATAAGATACTGTAAAATAAGGAAAGTAAGATATAGAATATCTTCTCACTTAGCACACGGCAAGACATTTAAAAACTTAAATAGCTCAACCTATAATGTTTTTTTTAAGCAAATTTGATTATATAAAAACAAAGGATTTCTGTCAAATGAAAGTGACCACTGACAAATGTAATAAATAGATTAACAACTGAAGGAAGATTCTGCAATGTCAGACGGACAGGTACCAGGACTTCCCTGGAGGTCCAGTGGTTAGGACTCTGCGCTTTCACTGCTGGTTCGATCCCTGGTCAGGGAATTAAGATCCTGCAAACCACACAGCACAGCCAGAGGAAGGAAAAAAAAAAAAAACCTGAAAGAGACTAAAATCTCTAATATACCAGGAGCTCCTACAAATCAATAAGAAATTAAACAGAAAAATGGGCAAAAGATGTGAATAGGCAAATCAAGGGAGGGAAAAACTGAATATTCAACAAGTATATGAAGAGATGCTCCAACAATAAGCCATCAGAGAGACATGAAGTAAAACAAGACAAAACCAATACATATGCAATGGATGGGCAGTAATTAGAAGATTGGATAGTACCAAAGAAAATCAGAACCCTTGCTTTTTGGAACGCAGACAGATACAGTCATTCTGGAGAGCAACCTAGCAGGAGTCAGTAAAATTAAGCATGTGGAAAACTCAACAGTCTCACTCCTAAGTGTTATTTCCCAAACAAAGGCTCCACTGAGGCATAGAGAACACATCAGAGGATATTAGAGAAGTCACAAGTTGGAGACAACCCTGGAAAATGGCAAAGTCAAATGTGCAGGATGCTCGTGTGTGGAATACTACTGAGTGGTAACCAGATCTACCACTGTATTGCTCTACTGATTGAGTAAGGAAGTCAGAAATGGCTAACTACTGGGGTTCTATTTATATAAATGAAAAATATATACATAGACTAGCATCTACAAGGAAATGTACAAATATGATGAAATATGTGAAACAGGAGCAAGAGAATTGTGAACAGAAAATAGAGGTAAAAGGGAACACATATTAAAACAACTATGAGTGGGAATTATAACAGTTGAATACAAAACTCCTCTGCAATTGAGGTCCTTAAAAATCCAATGCTTCTTCTACCTTTTCCATGCCCTTATTTACGTTTGGGGGATAACATAGGATTTAAGGTAAGAGAAACTAAAAAACCCTCCTCACGTGTGTTGGTATAATCATTCACTGTTCTAATCTTTAAGTGTTCCCCAATGTTTTCCAGTAGGAGATTAGCTTTCACTGGCTTCTAATTACCACCACTCCTCAAGAACCTTGTTATGACAGTAAGTCACCTTAACAATTCTTCCCCTTGACAGGGTGAGCAGACATTGAAATGTTGCTCTTCCATAAGCAACAAAAAAATAAGAAACTGGTATTTATCTGTATTCAGTTCATTAGGTCTAGAACATTCTATACATTTTACTCCCAACTGAAGTGAAGTGAAATCGCTTAGTCATGTCCGACTCTTTGCGACCCCGTGGACTGTAGCCTGCCAGGCTCCTCTGTCCACGGGATTTTCCAGGCAAGAATACCTGAGTGGGTTGCCTAGTTAGGTTCTAAACAGCAAAGACTCTCCCTAACATCTTTGACAGCTGAACATAAAAATATAGCTTTGCAGGTCCTTCAATTATCTGACTAGTTACAACACTGTCTGAGAAGTATTTTTATGTTTAAGATATATATGTGTGTGCTCAGTTGCTCTGCTGCTGCTGCTAAGTCGCTTTAGTCATGTCTGACTCTGTGCGACCCCACAGAGGGCAGCCCATCAGGCTCCCCCGTCCCTGGGATTCTCCAGGCAAGAACACTGGAGTGGGTTGCCATTTCCTTCTCCAATGCATGAAAGTGAAAAGTGAAAGTGAAGTCACTCAGTCGTGTCTGACTCTTAGCAACCCCATGGACTGCAGCCCACCAGGCTCCTCCGTCCATGGGATATTCCAGGCAAGAGTACTGGCGTGGGGTGCCATCGCCTTCTCTGGCTCAGTTGCTCTAGTCCTGTTCAACTCTTTGTGACTTTATGGACTGTAGCCTGCCAGGCTCCTCTGTCCATAGGATTCTGCAGGCAAGAACACTGGAGTAGCTTGCCATGCCCTTCTCCAGGGGATCTTCCTGACCCAGGGATAGAACCCGAGTCTCCTGCATCTCCTTCATTGCACGTACCATCTGGGATGATATATAAAAACAACACAGTCTCAAAGAGATAGACACAAGGAATGTTCTTGTCCAGTGAGCCTAAGAGATCACAATGTTTTTCCCAGCTTGAGAGGACCTAGTCAATGTACTTTACTTGGGTGATTTTTTTTCTACCCATGAATGTTTTATTTCCCAGTAATGATACCATGATTCATAGTAAATGCTTCAAAGAGTAAACAAACACGGTATTAACTGGTTCAAGGACCAATTAGATATTGAGGTGGGTAAGCCAGATAGTATCACCCTTAAGAACCATCCTAAATAATGATTAAGACAAAAACCATTCTAAAGACAAGATGACAGCACAAACCAATAAACCCCAAATACACATGATTTTAAGTAATAAATTACTGTCAAGAACACAGTTACTCTGTAGACAAAATGAACCCATGTAGCTCTGATTTACTTAGGACTCCCACATCCACTGCTCTAACTGGGGAAAACACAGAGCAAGGAAAATAATTTTGCATTATAAACAAATGATCCCAACACTTTTCTCAGCAGTTTCCTGACTTGACTATATTAAAGACTATCTTACTACTACCCTGTAAGTCCCTTGCAAGACCCTTCATTTCTGAATCTCTAACTTCTAGTTTGCACCAACTTGCTACATTTTGTAGACATCTCTTTGCTTGCACAATATTCCACTTCTGAAATAGTATACTATCTCCCCTTTGATTTCAATGAGACCGGGAAGGATTAGAAACATGTAATTGGCTAATAGCAATTCACTGGCTCATTTACTCACTCTTTCATTGATCATTTATCAACTGAGTTCCAGATAACATCTTACAGAAAAACCTGAAGGAACATTTTGGCCAATCCAATACATAGTACTAGTGGGCTGCAGTCCATGGGGTCGCTAAGAGTCAGACACGACTGAGTGACTTCACTTTCACTTTTCACTTTCATGCATTAGAGAAGGAAATGGCAACCCACTCCAGTGTTCTTGCCTGGAGAATCCCAGGGACGGGGGAGCCTGGTGGGCTGCCATTGATGGGGTCGCACAGAGTCGGACACGACTGAGGCGACTTGGCAGCAGCAGTAAGCAACAATGAAACTAAGCAATCTTTACACACTATAGTTAAAACTTTTCTCACAAGAAGTATTCGTCAGCCCACAACCATGGCCTGAGGTCATGGACACTCAGGCTTAAGGCCCAACCCTGAGATTCAGGAATTCCCAGTTTTATTCATCCAAGAGCTTCACTAACACTGGACATCAATAAGTAAGGGTTTTTAGGAAGTTAAAACTGATTTTCATCCCAACATACAGATTCCCCACATAAAGAGAAGCAGGAATAATTCTGACGTTTTTTCTAGGCCCACGGGTCTGGCTCAGAGCTCCTTCAGGGGCCCAAGACTTGATTTAACTTTATTGACCTGGTGTTCAGCTGTGGTGGTGAGCCTTGGGTCAGCAAGCTGAGCTAGATTCAAACACTTAACAATTTTCCTTTCATCTGCTGTAAAAAGATCACTATGTAAACTATTCTAAATCTTCAGGGGTTTTTGCTCCAGATACATTCAGATAAAAGAGAAATCACATACTTCATTTTTAAATTACATGGGAAAAGGAAGGTCAGAAGTCATCAGTAAAAAATACTGTTCAAATAAGTAAATGATACCCCTGTGGGAGATATAGGTCTCACCTTACAGCAACAGTGATAAAATGTTTCTTAGTCACATATTCACCTGTTTCATGAATAATTCTAATGGTCCCATTTATCAGGACCTTAGAATCAAAGGGTCACTAGCTCACCTCTGAAAAATTTCAGTTACGGAATTTTTGAGCTGAAGATCCTTATCTGTCACATCTACTGTATGTCCTTGTTACTGATTCTCTTGTTTCTTCATTTGCTACTTCATACCTCACAAGTTTTAATAGGTGTATTTGTTCACAAATTACAATCAGGGAGGGTGTTAAAGACCTAGAGCTCATTTTAAAACTGAAAATATTGATATACTTAATTCTTGCATTAGTTTTCTTTTTCCACATTGTTAATGTGAGTCACCAACATCAAAATCACCTGGAATTATTACCCCTTATCCCAACCTACTGAGTACCCACTAATTTATTCTAACGAGTGGTTTTACACACACTAGAATTGACAGAACTACTGTTGTAACCTCGAAGTGGAAAATAAAAGTTCAATGCAGTTTTAAATAGCTTTCTGGGCTTCCTTATTTCTCAGCACCTGAACCTTCTTTGGCTTAGATGCTCAATAAACATATTGAATAAGAACGTTCAATCATGCAAAACTTCTATAAGGCCCGGACGGAATACAGTACATCAAACTGAAAAGTTTAGTTACCCTGGCGCTCGGAAGATGTTTCGAGGGCACGTGTCGGGGCGTGCTTTATGGATTTGATGGTTTGTCTACCTGGGGAGGAAGCCGGATGGGTCGGGGAGAGAAGGAACGCAGGCAGCGAGAAAACACTGGACTTCAGGGTTCGCAAGTTCAGAGGCGCCGCCTGCCCCCGGGGAAAGCTAACCAGGTGTCTCCGGGAGGTAACTGAATCACCCTAGACATTAGGAGGTAATAAACCACCGAAGCGCGGAGAGCGGGTCGCTGCGTTACCAGATGGCGTCAGGTCCTGGAGCGTGGGGGCCATGCTGCGGAGTCTTCTCCTCGGGCCGGGGGACGCGGCGGAAAGGACGCACCCCTCCACACGTGACGGCCCAGAGCCACGCCAGCCAGCGCCGGGCCAGTAGTTCACAGAAGTTAGGGGTCCCAGGGACACTGAGGGGCCTCCCCGCAACCAGACCCGACAGCGGGGCTTCCGTCAGAGCACGAGCGCCGCGCGGCGCTGACAGGAGGGCCCCCGGTCCAGACCGCCGCTCAGACACGTGCTTTCTTCTCGGTCACCTGGCCTGTCCTCGGCAAAGGCCTGGAGGCTAAACCAGCGCTACCGGAGGCCGAGTCGACGGGAGGACGCGGGCTGGACCCGAAAAGTGGACGACGTGGCTGCCGAGGCGTGGGGCCAGGGCCCGCAGTCCCCCGAGGGTTTGGGTAACTCTGAATACTGTTACTCTGCGCGCAATCCAGCCTCGCGATGGGAGGTGCCGCCCCTTCAGGCCCGCGATTGGTCTATAGGAGCTCCTAGCGACTCTATTGGCTGACCGATTCAACCACTCACATGAGGCTTTGTCGCCCCCCACCCCCTCCCCAGGATTTCTGGGAGTTGTAGTTCAGGATCCCAGGTGACCCTCAGTTTTTGCGCATCTCAGTCCAGCGTCTGAAAGTGTGGCCATCAGTGGTCTCCCCAAATTTAAATCCTGGTGCGAAGTCGGCGCTGACTTCAAAATGTATTAATATGATGTCAAGAGGCTGGTACTTGAAATCTGGAAGAGCACGTACTAGTCACGCTTTACTGTTAACTGGCTTTGAGCAAGATCATCTCAGGCTACACGCTACACTTTATAAAATAGGAAATGATAGGGTGGTGATAATTACTATTTTACAAGGTTGTTGTGCGGATTAGTAGTAGGATCGTGTGAAGGTGCTGGGAAACTCTGAAGTACATATATGCCGGTTAATTGTCACTTATTGACAATAAACATTTATTAAGCACACACTATGTGTCAGACTTTAGACTACACGCTTGGAATGCCGAGAAAGACAAGCTATATCACATCCCCACATTTCTCTTAAGAGGAAGAACTCACAATCTGATTAAGAATAATAATTTAACAGAAAAAAAAAAAAAGAATCACATGTAGTGTACCAAAGAAACTCAGAACCCCAAGGGTGTTGGGGGAAGATTTCAAAGGAGAAGCTGAGTTCTAAAGAGAAAGTATGTTCCAAGTTAAGGCCATTTTTGTAGAGAGAAACTAGTGGGAAGAAACAACACTTGAGAGAATTTGAAAATAAAGGACAGCTGTATAAAATGAGATGGTTGGATGATATCATCAACTCAGTAGACATGAGTTTGAGCAAACTCCAGGAGATGGTGAAGGACAGGGGAACCTGGCGTGTTGCAGTCCATGGTGTTGCAAAGAGTTGGACATGACTTAGCGACTGAACAGCAACCACCACCAATTTCGTGGAAAACAATTTTTCCATGGCCCAGGGGGCAAGGGATGGTGTCGGGGTGGTTCAAGCTTATTACGTTTATTGTACACATTATTTCTAATCTAATGCCATCGCTGATCTGACAGGGAGTACTGATCCTCGGTCCAGAGTTCGGGGACCCTTGGCTTAGAGGGTAGGACAAATGATAATCAAGTATATCTTTAAAGGATCTCTATAAGCTAGTGTCTGTCATCATGTTTACTGATGAGAAAACCAAACTAAAGAGAGGCTGGCTGATCAGAGGGCAAGAGTGCAATGCTGTTTACAATTCATTGATCACAACCAGTTGGAGATTTCTTTGTTTCTTCTCCACCCCCTCTGCTTCACTTAACTAACCTAGAAGAAAAAGGCACAAAAAAAAAAAAAAAAAAACAGAGAGAAGTTAAACAAGCTGACCAGGGTCACACTTCTAAGAAGTGGTAAAGCTGGGCTTCAAATTCAGGAAAACTGGTTTCAACATTCCCTGTTTATCACTAAGTCTTAATACTTCCTTTAAACAGCTGATGAAAGACCCCCTTTCCAGAAAAATGGACACACCAAATTGCTTGGAATTTCCATTGGTACTCAGATTCCCTGGCCTTAATTTACAGAATAAAGTGAGTTTATAAAATGTTGCCTCACTGTTAACATTAAACAAATGTTTTTGTCATTCATGAAACCCTGGAATCTCAAATATTCTGTATTTTCAATGGGAGATATTCCTACATGGCGTTTGGGGACAGATAAAACTTTAATCTGAAGATCAAAGCAGAGCAGCGGCTGTGCTTTGCTGGAGCAGCCGTGAAGAGATTCCCCACGTCCAAGGTAAGAGAAACCCAAGTGACAGGGTAGGTATTGTGAGAGGGCATCAAAGGGCAGACACACTGAAACCATAATCACAGAAAACTAATCAATCTAATCACATGGAACTCAGCCCTATCTAACTCAATGAAACTAAGCCATGCCATGTGGGGCCACCAAAGATGGGTGGGTCATGGTGGAGCGGTCTGACAGAATGTGGTCCACCGGAGAGGGGAATGGCAAACCACTTCAGTATTCTTGCCTTGAGAATCCCATGAACAGTATGAAAAAGCAAAATGATAGGATACTGAGAGAGGAACTCCCCAGCTCTATAGATGCCCAATATGCTACTGGAGATCAGTGGAGAAATAACTCCAGAAAGAATGAAGGGATGGAGCCAAAGCAAAAACAATATCCAGTTGTGGATGTGACTGGTGATAGAAGCAAGGTCCGATGGTGTAAAGAGCAATATTGCCTAGGAACCTGAAATGTTAGGTCCATGAATCAAGGCAAATTGGAAGTGGTCAAACAAGAGATGGCAAGAGTGAACGTCAACATTCTAGGAATCGGTGAATTAAAATGGATTGGAATGGGTGAATTTAAGTTGGATGACCATTATATCTGCTACTGCAGGCAGGAATCCCTGAGAAGAAATGGAGTAGCCATCATGGTCAACAAAAGAGTCCAAAATGCAGTACTTGGATGCAATCTCAAAAACGACAGAATGATCTCTGTTCATTTCCAAAGCAAACCATTCAATATCACAGTAATCCAAGTCTATGCCCCAACCAGTAATGCTGAAGAAGCTGAAGTTGAACGGTTCTATGAAGACCTACAAGACCTTTTAGAACTAACACCCAAAAAAGATGTCCTTTTCATTATAGGGGACTGGAATGCAAAAGTAAGTCAAGAAACACCTGGAGTAACAGGCAAATTTGGCCTTGGAATACCGAATGAAGCAGGGCAAAGGCTAATAGAGTTCTGCCAAGAGAATGAACTGGTCATAGCAAACACCCTCTTCCAACAACATAAGAGAAGACTCTATACATGAACATCACCAGATGGTCAACACCAAAATCAGATTGATTATATTCTTTGCAGCCAAAGATGGAGAAGCTCTATACAGTCATCAAAAAACAAGACTGGGAGCTGACTGTGGCTCAGATCATAAAATCCTTACGGCCAAATTCAGACTTAAATTGAAGAAAGTAGGGAAAACTACTAGACCATTCAGGTATGACCTAAATCAAATCCCTTATAATTATACAGTGGAAGTGAGAAATAGATTTAAGGGCCTAGATCTGATAGATAGAGTGCCTGATGAACTATGGAATGAGGTTTGTGACATTGTACAGGAGACAGGGATCAAGACCATCCCCATGGAAAAGAAATGCAAAAAAGCAAAATGGCTGTCTGGGGAGGCCTTACTAATAGCTGCGAAAAGAAGAGAAGCAAAAAGCAAAGGAGAAAAGAAAAGATATAAGCATCTGAATGCAGAGTTCCAAAGAATAGCAAGAAGAGATAAGAAAGCCTTCCTCAGTGACCAATGCAAAGAAATAGAGGAAAACCAAACTCATGTCCATCGAGTTGGTGATGCCATCCAACCATCTCTTCCTCTGTCGTCCCCTTCTCCTCCTGCCCCCAGTCCCTCCCAGCATCAGGGTCTTTTCCAGTGAGTCAACTCTTCGCATGAGGTGGCCAAAGTACTGGAGTTTCAGCGTTAGCATCAGCCTTTCCAATGAACACCCACGACTGATCTCCTTTAGGATGGACTGTTGGATCTCCTTGCAGTCCAAGGGACTCTTCAAGAGTCTTCTCCAACACCACAGTTCAAAAGCATCAATTCTTCGACACTCAGCTTTCTTTATAGTCCAACTCTCACATCCATACATGACCACTGGAAAAACCATAGCCTTGACTAGAAGGGACCTTTGTTGGCAAAGTACTGTCTCTGCTTAAAAAAAAAAACAAAAAAACAAAAAAACAATAGAATGGGAAAGACCAGAGATCTCTTCAAGAAAATTAGAGATACCAACGGAACATTTCATACAAAGATGGGCTCAATAAAGGACAGAAATGGTATGGACCTAACAGAAGCAGAAGATATTAAGAAGAGGTGGCAAGAATACACAGAAGAACTGTACAAAAAAGATCTTCACAACCAAGATAATCACGATGGTGTGATCAGTCACCTAGAGCCAGACATCCTGGAATGTGAAGTCAAGTGGGCCTTAGAAAGCATCACTACGAGCAAAGCTAGTGGAGGTGATGGAATTCCAGTTGAGCTATTTCAAATCCTAAAAGATGATGCTGTGAAAGTGCTGCACTCAATATGCCAGCAAATTTGGAAAACTCAGCAGTGGCCACAGGACTCGAAAAGGTCAGTTTTCATTCCAATCCCAAAGAAAGGCAATGCCAAAGAATGCTCAAACTACCGCACAATTGCACTCATCTCACATGCTAGTAAAGTAATGCTCAAAATTCTCCAAGCTAGGCTTTAGCAATATGTGAACCGTGAACTTCCAGATGTTCAAGCTGGTTTTAGAAAAGGCAGAGGAGCCAGAAATCAATTGCCAACATCCACTGGATCATGGAAAAAGCAAGAGAGTTCCAGAAAAACATCTATTTCTGCATTATTGACTATGCCAAAGCCTTTGACTGTGTGCATCACAATCAACTGTGGAAAATTCTGAAAGAGATGGGAATACCAGACCACCTGACCTGCCCCTTGAGAAACCTATATGCAGGTCAGGAAGCAGCAGTTAGAACTGGACATGGAACAACAGACTGGTTCCAAATCAGAAAAGGAGTACGTCAAGGCTGTATATTGTCACCCTGCTTATTTAATTTATATGCAGAGTACATCATGAGAAACGCTGGGCTGGAAGAAGCACAAGCTGGAATCAGATTGCTGGGAGAAATATCAATAACCTCAGATATGCAGGTAATACCATCCTTATGGCAGAAAGTGAAGAAGAACTAGAGAGCCTGTTGATGAAAGTGAAAGAGGAGAGTGAAAAAGTTGGCTTAAAGCTCAACATTCAGAAAATGAAGATCATGGCATCTGGTCCCATCATTTCATGGGAAATAGATGAGGAAACAGTGGAAACAGGGTCAGGCTTTATTTTGGGGGGCTCCAAAATCATGGCAGATGGTGATTGCAGCCATGAAATTAAAAGACACTTACTCCTTGGAAGGAAAGTTATGACCAACCTAGATAGCATATTCAAAAGCAGAGATATTATTACTTTGCCGACAAAGGTCCGTCTAGTCAAGGCTATGGTTTTTCTAGTGGTCATGTATGGATGTGAGAGTTGGACTGTGAAGAAAGCTGAGCGCCGAAGAATTGATGCTTTTGAACTGTGGTGTTGGAGAAGACTCTTGAGAGTCCCTTGGACTGCAAGGAGGTCCAACCAGTCCATTCTGAAGGAGATCAGCCCTGGGTCCTTTGAAAGGAATGATGCTAAAGCTGAAACTCCAGTACTTTTGACACCTCATCCAAAGAGTTGACTCATTGGAAAAGACTCTGATGCTGGGAGGGATTGGGGGCAGGAGGAGAAGGGGACAACAGAGGATGAGATGGCTGGATGTCATCACCGACTCGATGGACGTGAGTCTAAGTGAACTCTGGGAGATGGTGATGGACAGGGAGGCCTGGCGTGCTGCGATTCATGGGGTCGCAAAGAGTCGGACACGACTGAGCGACTGAACTGAACTGACTGAACTGAAAACTTTAATGTTTACAGGGTTAATGGGGACTTCCACGGTGGTCCCTTGATTAAAAATCCACCTGCTAATGCTGGGGACATGGGTTCGATCCCTGGTTCAGAAAGATCTCACATACCTCGGAGCAACTAAGCTAGTGCTCCACAACTACTGGAACCCATGAGCCCTAGGGCCCGTGTGACCCGACTTGTAAAGCCTGTGTACCTGAAGGCTGTACTCTGCAACAAGAGAAGCCACCGTAACGAAAAGCCCACGTATCGGCAACTAGAGAAAGCCCTCACCGCCAAGAGACCCCGTGCAGCCAAAGATGAATAAATGAATAAAGGGTTGGGGCTTTCCTGGTGGCTTAGTGGTAAAGAATCCAGGTGCCAATGCAGGAGACAAGGGTTCCATCCTTGAGTTGGGAAGATCCCCTAGAGGAAGGCATGGGAACCCAGTCCAGTATTCTTGCCTGGAGAATCCCATTTGCAGAGGAGCATCGCGGCTACAGTCCATAGAGTCACAAAAAGTGGATGTAACTGGAGCAACTTAGCACACACACAAGATAAATTTCACTAGTGTTAACATTAAATAAACCAAAATAATCCCTAGGTCAACCTGACTGTAACTTGATTAAAGTTATTAATCTTGGTAAAGAAACACCTGCCTCTCAGCAACTATGGAAGGGTGGGACTGAGTACTGGTTAGGAATGGAGGCGTAGACCAAGAAACTCAGGAAGGCTCACCTGACTGCTGAGATCTTTAACCCTGTTCCTGAGATGAAGATGCAGCTGGTGTCTATAATGGAGATTGTGTATCTTCTGCTGTAATGACTGGACAGCACTAGTTTTCAAAGTCATTCAAGTATTACCTCAGTCTTTCTGGAAAGCTAGTCTTTCTCTGGTGACAGACAACCATGTTGGTATTGCTGTTCCTCTTTAAAGTGTAAAAGTACTATACCTGGTATGTGATTAAGGATACCCATGTATAAGGATCATGTACTTCTAATAGTATTTGAGGTGGTTTTTACACTTGGCCAGCCAGTTGGTTATTAAGAACCTTAATATAAGCTTTATTAAAACCATCAATTTGGATGTCACACAGAAATGAACTGTAGCCTGAAAACATTAAAATTAAATAATGTATTTTTTCTTCAAGTAAATATTTAATCACCAATTATTCAATTTGTCAAAAACCATTAATGTGCAGTGCAAGGTTAGTCCTGTCATGTGTTCAATCTTGGATTTTAAAAATTAGGAACTAAATGAATTTCAAAGAAACTGAAACCTATGACACTGTTCAGATTATCAAAGTGCATAATTAATATTTACAGCAGAGCTTTAGAAAATTCTATCAAATAAATACCAGTTAAGTACCCAAAGTGGATAGGCACCATGTCAGATGCTTTGGGGGAACATAAAGATGTTCAGAATAGGATTTGCTCCCTAAAGATCCTGCAAGACAAATTATGAGTGAATAAGACAAAGTTGATCATAATAAATAGGATGACAGAAATACAAGGGGAAAGCTAGTGACTAGAGAAAAGGAAGTTCATTCAAAATACGAAAACCCAAGAAAGTCATGTAAAGAGATAGATTTGGACTATAATGTAAGAAAAAATAATGGTGCTCTGGGCTGAATGTTTGTGTCCCCTCCAAATTCGTATGTTGAAATCCTAATGCTCATTGGTAGTAGGGGCTTTCGGATGTGGCTAGGTCATGAAGTTGGAACTGTCAGAGGAAGTTAGGGACCCCGTAAGAGAGGCCCAGTAAGGCTCCCTTGTCCCTTCTGCTATGTGAGGATATACAGGGAAGTTTGGGTTCTCACCCACGCTAACACTGTGATCTTGAACTTCTCAGCCTCCAGAACTATGAGAAATATAAATCTGGTGTTAATACCCTGCATCTAGGTGCCTGCGGTATTTTGTTAGAGCAGCCCAGGTGGAGTAAGACAAGTGGACAGGAAGGAAAATGATACTACTTTTTAATGCTATTGTAAATGGAACTGTTTCATTGCTTCCTTTTCAGACTGTCCATTGCAAGTGTGTGGAAATACGAGGTGTTGATGTTGAATCTCCTTGCTGAATTCTTTTGGCTCTGACAAATTTTTGTAGGTTTGTTAGAATTTTCTACATATAAGATCATATCATCTGTAGAAAAGAGGTAATTTTACTTTCTTTCTAACCTGGATGGCTTTTCTCTTTTTAAATGTCATCTTTTCTAAGACTCTATTCATTTATTTGGCCCTGCCATGTGCCATGTGGGATCTTAGTTCCCCGACCAGGGACTGAACCCACACCCCCTGCATTGGAAGCAAGGAGTCTTAACCACTGAACCACCAGGAAAGTCCCTCAAATTTTTTTATTTCTGATGAATGGGTCATATTCTTAGGTTTATGGTATGTTTTACATTTTTTGTTGTTGTTGAGAATTAGACCTTCTGAGTATAATGTAGTAATTCTGGAAGTCTAATTCTCCCACTCTTCAGGGATTGCTAGTTTTTGCTGGTTGAGGGCTAGAGCCATGTGAATTTTCCAAACTAACTTTGCAGCACTTGTATTGTGTGTTAAGTAAGATCACTGATCTCTCCCATCATCTCTGCAGTTGTCTTTGGCCTTACAAAGATTTCCTTAAATGTCTGGTTCCCATAAACTGAAAAATAGATCCCATCTTTGAATCCTCTCCTTGCTGGAAAGCCACTTCAGCCCATGTAGGCTGAAATAATGCTTGACTTCTGTGTTGGCTCTTCAGTGATAAAAAGCAGCATTAGCACTCAAAACACATGACCTCGACTTTTGGGAGATAATCTTGTTACCCACCTTGACGGTAGCAAGCTGCACCAGGAATGCTTGTCTCTTTTCACAGCTGCCTGCCACACTGTTGAAGGATGGGAGATGGTACCTGGTACAGCCTGAGATTTAGCTGCTTCAGTAGACTGTCTCCAGGGTCTGCAACTGTTCTACCAGCCCAGCTTTCCAAACTAGTTGTTTCAGACAGCTCCTGCCAATTGTTTTTTTGTTGGAGGGACAGCTGTTTCAATCTTCTCCATTTTTCCTATGTTGTCTTCTTGCGTCTCATGTTAGAGAGAAGTCTGAGCCCAGATGACTTATATTTTATTGTCTTTTTTCTGTCTGGTTATTTTCTTATCTTGAAAATTGTCTCTTTCGAATGGCAGAATATGTCTAGGTGTTAGTTTTTCTTCATTGATTTTTGCCCAGTATACTGTGTGCTCTTTTGCTTGAATGCTTAAATCCTTTTTTTCAGTTCAAGAAAATTTATTTTGTGATATATTTGATTATTGCTTCTGTTCAACCATTCTGTTACTTTAGAATAATTATAATTTTTAGGGTTTAAAAACATTTTAACTTAGATATCCATCCTCCACTTCTGATTTTTGCAAAATAATTGCTGTCTTTATAAAATCCATTTCTGATGCAGATTTTAATTCTGCTATTGCTTTGTTAGTTTCCTCTCATCCTTTTGTCACCTATCCTCCATTTTTTAAAAAATTGCTGTCTAAATTCTTCACCTCATTCTGATTTCTCCAAATCACTATATGCTCCTCTTCCATGTCTGTATATAGCCTAGGATTAATTTTTACGGTTCCTATATTATTATACTTCATTGAATTTAAGACACTTTGATATGTGCTAGCATTATTTTATTAAAATTTTTTTTGGCCACACCATGCAGCATTCTGGATATTAGTGGCTGTAAAACACAGTGGTTGTAAAATGAGTGAATGAATGCGTTGAATTAGGTACAAAATGTCCTTATCTCTCTTTATCAAAACTCATATAAAGTTGAGAAATAAAAAGGTAAAAGTTAAAATGTTTAGTATATCTAGAATATCATAAATGTAGCTATACAGCTAGGTGAGGAAGCTGTCAAGGTTACTATTACCGTATTATTTAGGATAAGGCCAAGCTGTTGTCAGAGAAGGCAATGGCACCCCACTCCAGTACTCTTGCCTGGAAAATTCCATGGACGGAGGAGCCTGGTAGGCTGCAGTCCATGAGGTCGCTAAGAGTCGGACATGACTGAGCGACTTCCCTTTCACTTTTCACTTTCATGCATTGGAGAAGGAAATGGCAACCCACTCCAGTGTTCTTGCCTGGAGAATCCCAGGGACGGGGGAGCCTGGTGGGGTCTCTGGGGTCTATGGGGTCGCACAGAGTCAGACACGACTGAAGCGACTTAGCAGCAAGCTGTTGTAAGATATTCTAAATACAGTGGCTTAAAACATATACAAGTTTCTGTTTCCACATGACAGTTTTGAGGGGAGCAGCCCATATCACTGGGGTGATCTCTCAAACAGACCTCAGATTCCTTCTAAGCTGTGGCTGTGCCATTCCTCGAACTTAGCAACTATGAATGATTCCTGTTACTTTTCTCCTAAAGACTCCTTATTCAGTCCATTGTATTCAGAAAAAGTTAGGGGAAGTTGTTAGTTTCAACACAGCTTTGCCAATTCGTTTTTTCTTTCAATAAAATGTTTTTATATTATCATGTGTTTTAATTATGTTTTCATCAAAACATTGGAGCCTCAGATTTAAATAACTGACAAAATGAAAAATGTCCCCCATGTAGCCTAATTACCCAAGTAAAGCTAAATGATTAAGTAAATCAGCCTTACTTTCTGTTGTTAAAAAACAAAATCTGACTTCATTTTCAATTCAAATAAACTCAAATCTTTGAGAAATCATTTAAAAACCACTGAGAAATAAATATGGAACAGAATCTTATAAAGGCAGTTAAGTCAAGATTAACATGCTGTTGTGCTAATAGAATTAAAATTTGTATTATGTAAATATTTCTCATTTGTGCAGTATAATATGTAACTACACTTTTTAGGTTTTTCAAGAAACAAGGGGAGGGATGTTAAAAGGAGTGCTTATGTGTACTGAAGTTGTGTTTGGGAATAGTTATACAAAAATCATGTATAAATTCAGGAAATAATTCCATTGTCTTAAACATTCTGATCAAAGTTTTTCAAAGTATTTAATGAAAGAGTAAAATATAAACTATCAAAAATTAATTAGTCTTGTATCTAGCATAAATTATATGTTTTAGCTAACATGAAATAGTACATACTGAATATTTCATAAGATGAGGTAAGTCAAAGATTGTAATGGGAATAGTTTATATGCTTGGATAAATATGTTTTAAGTGTTTTTTCATATAATACACGTCAAATCTAAAAGAAATGATGTAAACAATTACCACAACTTTTATCTAGTGAAACTTGACATTGTGGTTGTCTAAAGCCTCTTGATGAAAGTGAAAGAGGAGAGTGAAAAAGTTGGCTTAAAGCTCAACATTCAGAAAACGAAGATCATGGCATCCGGTCCCATCACTTCATGGCAAATAGATGGGGAAACAGTGGAAACAGGGTCAGACTTTATTTTTTGGGCTCCAAAATCACTGCAGATGGTGACTGCAGCCATGAAATTAAAAGACACTCCTTGGAAGAAAAGTTATGACCAACCTAGATAGCATATTCAAAAGCAGAGACATTACTTTGCCGACTAAGGTCCGTCGAGTCAAGGCTATGGTTTTTCCTGTGGTCATGTATGGATGTGAGAGTTGGACTGTGAAGAAGGCTGAGCACTGAAGAATTGATGCTTTTGAACTGTGGTGCTGAAGACTCTTGAGAGTCCCTTGGACTGCAAGGAGATTCAACCAGTCCATTCTGAAGGAGATCAGCCCTGGGATTTCTTTGGAAGGAAAGATGCTAAGGCTGAAACTCCAGTACTTTGGCCACCTCATGCGAAGAGTTGATTCATTGGAAAAGACTCTGATGCTGGGAGGGATTGGGGGCAGGAGGAGAAGGGGATGACAGAGGGTGAGATGGCTGGATGGCATCACTGACTTGATGGACGTGAATCTGAGTGAACTCCGGGAGTTGGTAATGGACAGGGAGGCCTGGCATGCTGCGATTCATGGGGTCTCAAAGAGTCGGACACGACTGAGCGACTGAACTGAACTGAACAGAAAGCATTCTTCTTACCAGTCGGTGCTGCCTTGGTTATTCAGAGGTGCTTTTCTAATTGGCTAACTCATTCTAAGGGCTTCCCTGGTGGCTCAGGGGTAAAGAGTCTGGGTTTGATCCCTGGGTTGGGAAGATCCCCTGGAGAAGGAAATGGCTACCCACTCCAGTATGCTTGCCTGAAAAATTCCATAGCCAGAGGAGACTGGTGGGTTATAGTCCATCAGGTCACCAGAGTTGGACACAATTTAGCAACTAGAGTTAAATCATTCTGAGGATTATTTTTTTTAATGATTTATGGGTTCTGTTAATTTCTACTGTAAAGTGATTCAGTTAGACATATATATACATTCTTCCTCATACTCTTTTCCATTATGATTTATCACAGGATATTGAGCACAGTAGTAGACCTTGTTGCTTATCCATTCTATATAGAATAGCTTGTATCTCCTAACCCCAAACTCCCAGTCCTTCCCTCCTCCACGGCAAGCTCAAATCTGTTCTGTGAGTCTATTTGTTTCATAGGTGAGTTCTCTGTGTTGTCTTTTAGATTCCACATATAAATGATAGCATGTGGCATTTGTTTTTCTTTCTTACTTCATTTAGGATGATAATCTCAGGTCCATCCGTGTTGCCTCAAATGGCATTATTTCATTCTTTTTTATGGCTGAGTAGCATTCTATTGTGGATGTATACTAACCTTCTTTATTCATTTGTCAATAGACATTTTGGTTATTTCGATGCCTTGATGTTGTGAATAAGTGCTACAGTGAACACTGGGGTGCATGCGTCTTTTCCAGTTAGTTTTTTCTGGATATATGCTGAGGAGTGGGACAGCAGGATCTTATGGCCACTCTTTTTTTTATTTTTTTTTTTTGAGGAACCTCTATACTGTT
The DNA here is from genome assembly GCF_042477335.2 of Ovis canadensis. Taxonomy (NCBI): domain Eukaryota; kingdom Metazoa; phylum Chordata; class Mammalia; order Artiodactyla; family Bovidae; genus Ovis; species Ovis canadensis. Next base: position 27,145,186 of record NC_091269.1, on the reverse strand, counting down.
CTCCATAGTGGCTGTAGCAATTGACATTCCCACTAACAGTGTAAGAGGGTCCTCTTTTCTCCACACTCTCTCCAGCATTTGTTATCTGTAGACTTTTAAATGATGGCCTTTCTGACCAGTGTAAGGTGGTACCTCATTGTAGTTTTGATTTTCACTTCTTAATAATTGATGAAGTTGGATATTTTTTCATGTGCCTGTTGGCCATCTGTACGTCTTCACTGAAGAAGTGTCTGCTTAGGTCTTCTGCCCATTTTTCAGTTGGATTGTTTCTTTGTTCTAAGTATTATTATTGAAAGTAGTTGAAAAGAATTCCTAATGTTTAAATACATGACCCGAAAAAGCCATTTATTTCTTACTGATACTCCAGTTTGCCGTCACTTTCTGTCCATTGTCCATTTGTTTTATCAACACGGAAGTTTGCAGTGCTTTGGAGATTACTTTGAAAAGACTTTAAGGTCCTGGGGAATCCTTGGTTAGGGGTTCCCATTGATGGATCACAACAGTCTTCAGCTCCCAGCTTAAAAAGAATGATGACTTGTCAGCTGCTTGATGACTCAGATGGTATAGAATCTGACTGCAATGCAGGAGACCTGGGTTCCATCCGCAGGTTCGGAAGACCTCTTGGAGAAGAGAATGGCTACCCACCCCAATATTCTTGCCTGGAGAATTCCATGGACAGAGGAACCTAGCGGGCTACAGTCCACGGGGTCACAAAGAGTCAGACACGACTGAGTGACTAACACACTAAGTACTGAGTTATTAATTAATGAATCCGAAAGGGGAAAAAAAAAACTTGTCTCCTTCTCTGCCAGTTCCATCAGAAATAAGAGAACGTCACACACAGGGCAGTTAAAGCACTACACAGGCTCCTGGGTATTTGAGAAAGTTCACGGACACAGTTGAACACACTCAGTGCCTTCTTGTCAAATGACCCAAGGCAACTGTGGGTGAGTTTTTGTCAGCTTGGTAACAATTAGCTACTTCTTAAAATACAAAGACAGGGAGGAATAAATTAGGAGATTAGTATTGACATACACACACTACTATAGATAAAGCAGGTAACTAAGAACAACCTACTATATAGCATAGAGAATTCTACTCAGTACTCTGCAATGACCTGTATAGGAAAAGAGTGAATATATGTGTATGGATAACTGATTCACTTTGTTGTACACTTGAAATTAATACAACATTGTAAATCAACTATACTCCAATTAAAATTTTAAACAGAAATACAAGTTTCTGACTTTACATCATTTTGATTTGCTTCTTTTCACTTAAAGGCTGTAGAGAGCTCTTCTCCAGCTTATTTCATGAATTTGTGTGAATCAGGTATGCAGCAGAAAAGAATATGAAGACAAGTGTACCCATCTGAAATTCAGCCATTGCCAATATTTGTATATCACCATCCAGATGGTACAGGGGTTGGCTTGGCCATTCATGTGGTCCAACCATTAACCTTTCCAGTAAGAGCTTCTCTATCTGTTTTACACTTCCTGATTACTAATGACCCTTTCCATTACCTCTAATCCAGTGGTTTTCAATTGAGGGTTAGTAGAATCATCCATGGAACTTTCAAAAAATGCAGATGACGAGGTCTTAACGCAGACCCTTCACAACTAGAAGCTCTGGGGTTAGGGCTGGGGGTGCCATACACTTTCAAAATACCTACTGGGGATTCTAAAATGATATCTGGGGTAAAAATGTCTTCCTAATCCATTTTGTTCCCTAGTCCATTCATCACTCACCTCTAACTGGGCCAACCTTAATTCCTCATCTCAAATTTACCCTCTACCCAACAAGCCAGTCTCTAATTCTTTAAACAAGGCAAATGCTAGACCAAACGAGAGTTTTAAGTGATGATGGAAATTTTAAGTGAGGAAAGTTTGTGGTTAACCAAAGAAACTGGTTATCAGTTGAAATAATAAGAAGAATAAAACAGGGATTCCTTTTCTTTTACAAATTAAGTTTAATCAATAATTCAGCTTCAGAAATAAAAATAACTTCTAAAATGAGAGTACAAACATGTTTATTAAGTGTTTCGGAGTTTATTTCCCTTTTTCATTTGTTAGCAGATAGTGTTGATCCATTCTCTTGCTTGAATGTTGTAAAGAAACTAAGATTTTAGGACGATGAACTACCTATACCAATCGTAAAACACCATAAATTCCCGCTAGTAGCCTCAAAGGCAGAATATCTTCCCGTTTTTCTTCCTATACAGCTGGAATATAGCACCTGCATGAAGTAGAATAAAGAGTCACAGTTCACCTAAACACCACCCCAGAAGTGTCCGGCCCTGAACTCAAGGACTCAGATTTCAGAAATGTGTAAACTATCAGCTACTTAATAAAATGAAGCAAATTAAATGAAACTTACAAAGGTTGAAGGTTCTAAATGGGCCAATTGTGTAAAAATATTAAGTTATGGGACAGTCATGAATGGAAAATATCCCATTTCCAGCTACTGAATAATCTGAAGAAAAAGACTAGCGGTTAACAGGCCACATGACTGTTTTTCTAGTAACACTTCAATTGCTATTTACAACTGTTTTTGTTTGTTTCTAATTCATCTGATCATTAAGGATTCAGACATAAAAAGAATTCCTGCTTTATTCTTTACAAGCTGTCAACAAGACGGAAAAACAGGGGAGGAACAGCACGAGCAGAAAAATGAATGAAAGCTGACAGATATGGATGGCAGGGGCCACTGGTGCCCTCTGCAAGGGGCTTCCACATGCCCCATCCAATCACAGTGGGGACACCCACCGAGAGCTGGCAGAAACATCAAGAATTCCTGCTACACAAAATGAATCCACCTGAAGTATGTAAAGGTTCTGCAGTTAAAGAACTTACCTCTGCTGTTGGTGAGAGTTAGTCCTTTCCTATCAACTCTTCCCTCTAACACTTTCTCTTTACCAGATAGTAAAACTAAACGGCACAAAAGGAGAAATTCTGCCTGGAGAGCTATAAAAATAGCAGCTTTTGACTTGTCACCCATCATAACTATTGCTATTGACACCTGTTTGTTTAAAAACAGAGCACTTAAATATGGTCATCTCGTAAGAATCTAACACACTAACAAGCTCTAAAAAAACCACAGAAACCTGGAATCAACAAATAATACCCCCCAAACACATTTTACCTAGTGATTCCATCTTCTCCCTGGCAATGTAACTAACTTCCATGGTGAGGCTCCTGCTTTGCAGTATGAGTAAGGCATTGCAGTCCACTAACTGGACCATGTAGTCCTAAATAACAAAGAGCTATGATTTCTATCTAAAGTGTTTTAAGTGCTTAAAGTCTTTTGGGATGTCTGTTTCTATTCTCTGGAAGTTCACTATATTCAATTCAGCTAACGAGAAGGTGACAGTTACCATTTATCTTAAATATAGTTAAATCTTTGGATAAGTCAGAAAGTAAAACACCAGTATCCCAAATATATTCCCCAAGAGATAACCATAGAAACATATTATATATACGAAGAATTTTTTTTTAAATGTCAAACATTTACTATTATTTTTCTGGTCTTGAATCTTGGGTATCTCAGAATTTTCCCATTTTGTATGCTCCTTCTATCCTTAGGTCTTCCTAATTTCACACTACTCAAGGATTGGCTTTGTTTTATCAAAGAACCCAGCAGAACCCCTGATATTTCATTGCATTTAGCTAAAAACTCAGAAGTAAAGAAACCTACTTATTATAAAGTACACTATGTCATCTACTAGAAAAACTTAACTTCAGCCATCTTACATTGCTGGCAATAACTGAGTGGCGAAAAAAGTGTTCTCCCTCTATAACGTAATAAAGCTTGTCAAGGTTTCCAAGAAACAAACTGTGACTTCTGCTTTTATTGCGTTCTAATCAGCGACTACAAAACCCCAGCCTCACAGATCGCTCTCCCCGTAGAGTGCGGAGGAGAACGCGGTGTAATCCAGGGCTCCGGGCACACTGCCTGGGCCTGAGTAGGCAGGCATCCTCTTGATACAGTACTGGGCCTGGTCTGGGGGCAGCTCCCGACGCAGCTCCTCCGCCAAGATGTATGGCTGGAAAACAGTACACACATGTTTTAAAAATCAATGGCAAGACACACTGGAACTTAAACTATTTAAACACTGACATACTTCTTGCATTTGTTTAATTGTTAAAAAAAGGATTAACTGAATCACTCTGCTATACACCTGAAATTAACATGACATTGTTAATCAACTATATTCCAAAATAAGATAAAGATAAAAAAATAAAAGACTAAAAGTAGGGAGTCTAACGGGCACAGTACCGGACAGCCAACCAAAGGCTGAGTTTTACTTGTAATTTGTCTTCTGGCCAGTGGGAAATTTAATATGCTTCACAGAGGCAAAGGGAGCAGTACCATCAAGACTCCTCAAACTGAGCCATAATGTTAGGGAAAAATACTACGATGTAAATTTTATACAGAAAGATAAAGGGGAGGTTGGTTTACACCATACACTAATGAAAATATAGGAATAGTTAATTTAAAATGATCAATGTGGTTTTAAAAAAATACATGTGATATGTGCTTGCCTTCCTACACAATTTATTAAAAAACGAGAGGCATGTTGCCACTGGTGAAAAACTCCTTCTAAAGCAAAACTAAACTGACATTGAACAATGGAGTCTTTTGTTTTTAATGTCAAATGTCAAGGAGAAAATAGGATAATTCTCATAAAACAGACTGATAGGTCAAGATAATTAAAGAGCAAATACATTGTAATATATGGTAGGGTTTTGGGTGTGTTAGATAAGCCTTGGTTTATTATCTCCTAAATCAGCTGGACTTTCTCCCCTCAACCCCTATCCACATGATAAAGGATTCATTTTAAAACAAACATAATTATTTTAAAGATACTTTATGTTGTCAGATGAGATTTTTTCTAAGGTAATAAACATGGCCAAGCTGATGTGTTTTAGAATCCTAACTTCCTTTCCCTTTCAGCTAGAACACAAGGCAAAGGGATCATATCCCAAACTGAACTTATACATACTGAACAGTTTTAATATTGTTTTGGAAGATTTGAAAATTCTAAACTTGCAATTAAACTCCTACTTAATTTCTAGGTTACATGTAATGAAAAACTTGCCAATTTTTTTTTTTTTTGGCTCTATTTAACTCTCCTCCAAGGGCTGGGCACAGTCAGTGTCATTGATCCTTGAGAGAAGGTTCTCAGTTTTCTAACATCTGAATTGCACTGTTTCATCTTTCAGAAATCTTATCTACCAATCCAGAGTGTAAAGCAGGGTTGAACCAGAAAAACACACACAGAAAAACTGCAAAATTCATGCTGTTGGTTCCTTCTGTGAAACCAAGCACAAATGCCAGGACAGAATGTCTGTGTTTAACCTGTTGTGAGTGAGTACGCCACTGTTATGTTTAAGCGCTTTCTGCATTCAGTGCAGATGTGGTATAAAATGCAGTGGGATCAAAATCATTATTATGTGCAACACTGTTTCCATTCTTGTTGGACGAAAGCAGTAGACTGTCAGAAAGGCAGAAGAAAATGTGTGGATGCAGACCTTGTCAGAAGCCAGGATCCGGAAGGACGCGATGACCTGCTCGGCAGTGTCGGTGTCAGCCGTCTCTCTGGTCATGAAGTCGATGAAAGACTGGAAGGTGACAGTGCCCTGCCCATTGGGATCCACCAGGGTCATGATGCGGGCAAACTCAGCTTCACCCTGAGGCAAGAGTGCGAGGAAACACTGACTTCAACAGCACACAACTCCTGACTGTGCCGCTCTCCCGCTTTTGCCTGTTGGCATGCGAGTTCCCTTTTTGCTTGAAAACTTAAATCTATCCTGCACTTCCCTTCCATGTTTGGAAAAGATTCCCCTTATGGGCGACTTACGTTTACTGCCATTAGAGGATTTTGAAATGTAGCTACAGCATCAACCCAGAAGCTCCTGATGTCAGAATTCCTTTCTCTCTCTGATCCATGTTGCCCTGGGTTGTTGTTGTTTAGTTGCTAAGTCATGTCCGACTCTCTTTGTCCATGGGGTCACGAACTGTAGCCCACCAGGCTCCTCTGTCTATAGGCTTCTCTAGGCAAGAATATTGGAGTGGGTCGCCATATTTTCTCCAGGGGATCTTCCTGACCAACGTGATCAAACCCATGTTTCACATCTCCTCCACTGGCAGGCAGATTCTTTACTGCTGAGCCACCAGGGAAGCCCTGTTGCCTTGGGACTTAACATAATTATGGAAGAAGAATTCAGAGACTTAGGCCTTTTCTAGGGCTATAATTGAGAATAATAATACTGCCAAAGAGAAGGCAGGTTAGAGGAGGGCTCTCACAGTGGTTATTTGAAAGGGGAGATGCATCAAAGTAACTCATGTTTAACATTACATATAAGTCATTATTGACTGGGGGATTTTTGCAGAAATTAATGCCTGTGGGACAGTGATTTTTGCTTTGACTGGCCAAAAATTAATACTGTTACTTCACTAACACTTTGCAAGTTATTACATTCAATAATTACACCTGCTGCTGCTGCTAAGTCACTTCAGTCGTGTCCGACTCTGTGAGACCCCATAGATGGCAGCCCACAAGGCTCCGCCATCCCTGGGATTCTCCAGGCAAGAACACTGGAGTGGGTTGCCATTTCCTTCTCCAACACATGAAAGTGAAAAGTGAAAGTGAAGTCGCTCAGTCGTGTCCGACTCTTCATGCCCCCATGGACTGCAGCCTACCAGGCTCCTCCGTCCATGGGATTTTCCAGGCAAGAGTACTGGAGTGGGGTGCCATTGCCTTCTCCACACCTATATAAAGTCTCTTCCAGCAGAGGGAGTTTCATTTTCACTTTCCGTATCAGAATCAATCACTAAGATATTTTGTCTTTTTGTAGGTCTAATTTTCACATCGTCTGAATCAGAACTATATTTGGAAGAACTATCATATTATGAGACACTAAAGTATATATGTCACTTGGACAATCAGAGAAAGAATTTGCATACAATTCATTGAAAAAGTCTTCACTCAAAATTTCACTATGCATCATTTTTGAAAATTTTATGGTAATAAGCTTGTTTTTATAATATACACAAGTTGGGACTAGAAGCTAATGGGGCAAAATATGAATGAAAACAACAATCATTAAGTTTTGCATAATGAACCCTTGATCAGTTTTAAGCTCTAACAGCTTCGCATGATGATGTAAATTATATCACTCTCACATCTCTAGTCCATAATGTTCAGGTAACAAAAGACATATTAATATGTCTTTGGTCAGTAATGTGTTAACAGGTAACAGAAGTAAGGTTAATACAGGTACTCACAACCCACAGGGAAATGTAAGATTTCTTAGCTGATTTTAAACTTTTTAGAAAATAATTAATTTATTAATCTCTTGGCTGTGCTAGGTCCTCATTGCTGCATGGCCTTTGCTCTAGTTGCAAAGAGTGGGGGCTACTCTCTAGTTGCACGAGGGCTTCTCATTGAGGTGGCTTCTCTTGTCATGGAGCACAGCCTCTAGGACACACAGGCTTCAGTAGCTGTGGTCGTGGGCTCAGCAGCAGTAGCTCCCAGGCTCCAGAGCACAGGCTCAGTAGCTGCGGTGCAAGAGCTTAGTTGCTCCAAGGCACGTGGGATCTTCTCAGATCAAGGATCAACCCCGTGTCTCTGGCATTGGCAGGTGGATTCTTTACCACTCAGCTACGAGGGAAGCCCAGGAAAAACTTTTTACATTCTAAAATACTAGAGGAAAAAGCCCTTTAAAAATCAGCAGGAAAAGCCATTGAAGTGTCTACTTTCAATGGGCCAATTGTATGGTATGAAAATGATCTCTCACATAATGCTGTTCAAAAACCATCAGGGAAGTTTATGTTATGTTCCTTCACAAGCAAAAATCCAGCTGACCAATGACTGAATGAATATATGTTCTGACTCTGGGAAGTTATTTTCATACGGTACCAGGCAAACCTCCAATGTTACCTAGTAACCTTGGTAAATGAAACAATCCCAAGTGGGCTGCCATAGTTTAAGCCAGTTGTCTTCTAAAATACAAACCTAAATAAGCTCAGTAGAATATCATAGTAGTAAAATTTCAGCTTCTGTCTTACCAAGTCATAACCCATGGAGATCAGGCAGGCTCTGAAATCCTCATGATCCATTAGACCATTCTTCCTCTTTCAACAAAAAGAAAGAAGAAAGAAGTTGAGTGTTAGAGGCAAAATAAACAACTCGACTTGACCAGGGAACAAAATCCAGCAAGAGAAGGGACACGATGACATCTGCCCAGGAATTTTTAACGGTCTGATTTACAGAAAGGACAGGCCCAACATAGGGACATTACACTACAAAATAATTTCTTAAAAAGGAGAAAACAGGGAAGGAGGGTAAACAGCAGTCAGAAATGGAGACCACAACCTTCAAGAAAGCAGGAGGAATACTCAGTGCCACTGAAAATGACCACGTCAGAGGCTGCCCACTGCCACCCGCTGATGACCGAACGTAGTCTAAGTGTTCTGAGGAAGCCTCACACTCTTAAGGCCCCAGGCAGACCTCGCTTGTAAAATTCCCCCAAAGATGACAGCATGACTGGGATTCTTGCTGCAGTTACCCTACAGCCACTCTCAGGCCCGAGTTCCTCCAAGACATAGAATCCTTCACTTAAACTTCTATTAATTTTTTTACTGGGGGGCGGGAAGGGAAAGCTAGTATGAAAGGAGTTCTTGTTAGGTGAATGTAAATTGTTCACTGAGACTGGGAAGCTGGGTTTTTTGTTTCTTAATTAATTTTTATTGGACTATAGTTGCTTTGCTTAAACTTTTAAACTTGGCAGGTTCTGCATTGTCTTCCTTTGGACTTTTGTTGCAAAAGACAGTCTCGTTATCCTGGATTCAAATAGATGTGGATTTTCCCTCTCTGAAGTGGCCCAAACAAGTGGAGCTGTCCTCCTACAAGCCCAGGTGATGTGTGCAGGAACAATGGTCAATTATTTCCCTCCATGGGAGGAAAATGACCTGACCTGAAGGAAGTCAGGTCAGTGTTATAGTATCAACAGCACAGCTGTGCTGAAGCCAAAATAACTTTAGCATCCATCTCTGTATATAATACTTTATTTATGCCTCAGCTCCCTGATCAGAAGTCTACTTTCTGAACTCATTAATAGGCCTGAATATAGCTGGTCTAGTCCACAGGCATTTTAAGAACCATTTAACTAATACCTGTAAATCATACACAGGGTCCTGAGCAAAAGAATGAAATATACTTTGTTAGGGATCTTTTAACAAATGGAATGTGGCCTTAAGAGTCACTATTAACTAAATGACAAGCAAACTGGGCATTTTCTTGTGAAGAACTGGTTTTACCCAGTTATGTTTAAATCAAAATATTAGATAATATTTTAAGAGTAGCGCTAAACTTTTTATATGGTCATCATTTTGTTGATACATTTTTCTTATAACATTTCAGGAGCTGATTTTGTTTGTTAAAAAAAATTAAGTGTTATGGCAAAAGAGTAGGCTAATTTTCATCAGGTGCTTCACCTAAATAGTTAATTAGGAAAAGTACATTAGAGCTTCGTATTTAAGTGCTTAGAAAATCACCTAAATCCTCCAACTATATTCTGTTAAGGACATACTTTCACTTGGAATAAATCTTGCTTTGCTCCCAACTACAAAGGTATTTGTTAAGTGATCCGTGTAAAGGGCCCACAAACCTAGACTTTGTCTGATGTCAGCTTGAGCAACATCAGAACTCAGCATACTTCATTTCAGTGGCTCTTTTCCTCTGGCCTTAATCTTCCTGTTTCCCAATAAATTTTAAGGAGATGGTGATTTAAAACTAACAGCACGAGTGCTATTTCAAATATGTCTTTTGATGTCCCCAGCATTGCCTTTCAAATAACTAGGAGTGAGGTACCCTGTCGAAGTGGTTGAAGGAGGCTCTGAACTCATTCATCTGCTCCTGGGTGATGCCCTTCGCATCTCTCGTCAGGATCTGGGTCTCCACTTCGTTGATGGTTCTGGCGATAGTCGTCAGCAGCAGCTCCCAGCCCACACGAATGTGCTACCAAGGAAAAACAGAAAATGATCAGCTCCAGCTTCTCCCAGCAGGTCAGTCTTGCCTGCTCACTTTCATCACAGGAGAGTCAACCCACAGGGAGACAAGTAGAACTTCTCAATACATTTTCTTTTAATTCTACTTTTCCACTTTCTTTCAAGACTCTGTAGCGGGAAATACTCAGAAGTGAGAAGCAGGGTTCTAACAGTGACAACTAGCACTCTATAGAATAAAATGTACAGTGTACAGTCTTTCTGTCACTAGGAACACCCTTCTATTCACCAGGTAGCAGATGAACCCTGGATTAGACCCACTGGCTCCCAGAAAGATCAAAACTGGGCCAAACTGGTAGAAATGGAACAGTCCCATTCCTGGGAGTCTCTCCAAAGCAGTGCACTGAATTCACTGTTGTGATAATAATGAAGACAAAGTTGAGGATGATGTTGATAAATAACAACTATAGAGCACTTGATCTGAGCTGCTCAGGCGGCGCTGGTGGTAAAGCATCCGCCTGCCAGTGTAGGAGATGCAAGAGACCTGGCTTCAATCTCTGGGTGAGGAAGATCCCTTGGGGAAGGAAATGGCAACCCACTCCAGTATTCTTGACTTGGAAATCCCATGGACAAGGGAGCATGGCAGGCTATAGTCCATGGGGTTGCAAAGAGTTGGACATGACTGAGCGACTGATCACCCACACACAGTGCTTGATCTAGTTCACAAAGCTGTTTCACATAAAGTGACAGTGAAGGCTTAATGATCCCTCACTTTCATACTTGTAGAACGAAACAGGAACAGACAGAGACAAATGTGGGCGGAAAACACCCTGACTAGGTGAAGTGGTCACAAGCAGGCACCAGGGCACCGCAGGCCTGTGCGGCAGCTGTACCTCCATAGTATAATTAGTGTGCTTGTTGTCAAAGACCAGGGCCTCCTGGATGAGCTGATGGTCGCCTTCCAGCTTGTCAATGTTGTTCTTGTAGTTAATGATGTTGTGTTCATACTGCTTCAGTTGGTTCATCTGGTCCTCCAGGGCTCCCGTGATCTGGATGGAGCTCCGGGCAATCTCCTGGTGGAGGCAAGAGCAGAGGAGGAGAACAAGGTGAGCCAGCCTCTCGAGTGACTCTGTGGGCGGCATCCTTCCTGGTTCTGCTTCTGATGCCAGCTACACCAGCATTTAGGCAGCAGCCAAAGTCCCTTATTTTTCAGATGAAGTAGGAAATAGGGCAGTACCACAGCATGAAGGAAGCCCTAGTTCTAATCTATCTAGAGAATAGGAAAAGAAAAAAATCAACCAAGGTCCATGAAGAAAGGAGGCCTTTCAGCCTCTTCCAGTGAAGACGGATGCCTGAAGCTGCCTCTTTTCGAGGAGATCGGGGGATGGTCTGCAGGAATGTGGCTGCCAGAGAGATTTCAGACCCCTGGATGCTTCATCAGCGGTCAAATGAATTCTCTAGATTTTTAGATATTCTCCTCTTTAAGAAAGACGCTAACATTTTATCACCATAAGGGGGGACTCAGAGAAAAAAAACAGTAGGTCAATAAATGTCTCTTGGCTGTTCTTGGTAATAAGATGAACCCAGAAATCAATGTCATTCAAAGATTACTTTTCCTTAAAGGTTCTGAAAATGCCAAGTATTTGTGACTCTTCACGTGTCCTCGTTAGGGATGGATGGTTTAAAATCTAGGTCCTGCAGAGGCTGAAAACTGAGCAGGAGACCCATCACCATTTTTAACAACAAGATGAGCAGATGACAACGAGAACAGCCTCGCCAGCCTTGGTGCGTGTGCACTCTCCCCCAGCACCCCGCCCTCACCCCAACGCCCCCCCCCCAAACTGATGCCCAGGCTGCAAGAGCCCAGGGGCCACCCAGGGCAAGACCCAGGTGACTTGGACAGGGCTCTCACGGCACGGAGTGGAGAGCCTTGGTTGCGCCTGCTTGGGGACCGATTTGGAGGCCGTGACATGCTCTCTCTGAAGCACCAACCCACCTCCATCTTGTTCTGGATCCAGGGCCCGATGGCATTGGCCTGTGCGGCGAACTGGCGCCGCAGACGCTCGTTGGCATGCTGGCGGGCCAGCTCCTCCTGCAGTGACTGGTCCCGGATGGGCACAAGCTGCTTCACCTGCCAGGATTCGAGGACACTGGGGGTTAGAGGCCAGGAGTGGCCAAGACAGGTGGTGGTGGGTGGAGGGCAGGGGTGGGAGCAGAGTAGGAGCGAGGAGAAGGAGGGGGAGGGGAGGGGGAGGAAGCGGAGGGTGCTCCCTACTTCAGGGACTACAGGGGGAGCTCAGTCTAGCCTTGATTGCCAGCCGGTGCCACCTGCCTGCTGAAAGGCTAAGTCTGCACGAGGGACCCTGACCATTTGTCCAGCTTGGGGTTCCCGGCCTGCAGCACTAATGCAGGGGGGCGGGGGCCAGTGCAGGTTGCAGGGCTGGGTGCAGAGTGCAGAGGATTTGTGAAGTTGAATGAACCAAAACGGACATCCTTATTTTCCCCAGCTCCAGTGGAAAATGAGCATTTCCTTCGATTATGAATATGGACACCAAGTCTACTGTGACTTTATCACAACAGAAATCACATTCTTATATACATTAGTTACTGCCTACCTCTCAAAAGATGATGCACACTCATCACCACTCACATTTACTAGGTCTGCTATTAGATCTGGGTTTAAAATATGGTAGTATATCCCAACTGAAAAAATACATTTTTTGTCTTTTTTAATATTTATTTTTTATTGAAGTATAGTTGATTTATAATGTGCTAATTTCAGTTGTATAGCAAAGTGATTCAGTTATACATATATATATTTTAATAACCATTTTTCAATGTAATTTATTTGCTTTGTAATCTTTAATATTATTTATGAATTTATACACATTTTTATCAGAAAGGATCCACAGGCTTCCCTGGACTACCAAAGGGATCTAAGACACAAAAGAGTTGGGAACCCCTGCCAGGTTCGGGAGCTCAACCCTGAATAATGTTGGCCCACCGGAAGGGATCCTACCAGGTCTACATTTTTTTCCATTCCATTTGTACCCTGTGATTTATATTTTATGCTATGCCTGAGTTCTCTTTGAATCCACAGACAAAAGAGCTACTTCAGAAGCCTTTTTCTGTGTGTATTGGCAAAAAGACATTACTATTCAATGTCCCTTTTACAAAACTCCCTCTGGAAAATTTTGCTTTATAACTTAAGTGACAGGAGAAAAGTGTGTCTCACTTTAAGGGAGGGAGGCTCAAGAGGGAGGGGACATATATATACCCATGGCTGATTCATGTTGATATCTGGCAGAAAACAACAAAATTCTGTAAAGCAATTATCCTTCAATTAAAAAATAAATAAATTTTAAGAAAAGAAATGGCATATTTCCCTTTTTCTGCCCAAGGAAACTACTTAGCTCAACACGGTTTCCCTTTTACTCTGACTGTTAGAAGACCAGAGCTAATTTTAAGGTCAGAAACAAGAACTAACTGTCTCTCAGTTTAAGAAGAACTAACTGTCTCTCAGTTTAACACTCTCTTTCCCATGCCTGTTTCTTTCCCCCCTCTTTGGCATGGTTTGTAATTAAACAGTTGTTATGTGTGTTTTTATAGCAAGCCACCTCAAATCCCCCTGCTGGACTTCTTCACTGAAGACTTGGCAGCCTACTAAGATAACCGTGCTATAATTTAAACCATGAAAATAAATCTTTCTTAAGAATGAGACAAAAGGGTTCACATGATCCCACTGGACTATAATTAAATCTATACAGTTTCCCAAAATATAAGTGGCAGTAAATTAGCAGGGAACCCTTTGGTTCCCCATATATAGTTTCCTAAGTAATTTTCCCACATTTTAAATTCACATACACTTGGGACATGTCTATCCCATATTCTTTAAAATCTCTGATGAAGTACCAGCAGAAAATGGATTCCACCAAATTTTCAGCCGGGGTTTTAAAAATAGTTTTAGTATCATAACCTGTACTGAGTTTGCTAACACTGATAAGATTTTCCTTAAGGACAATCATTTCTACTTTCTTACAGATCATAGAAACTGCTAAATATATTTAGGTATTGAAGAGTGTAACATATTTCATCTGTGAAAAACAAGACAACAGGCCCAAAATAGAGTCGCTTATGCTAAATCCCACTCCACCAGACCTAGACTTAAATACAATTTCCACTCTCCCAGAAATGGAATCTTAAAAACCAGTCAATCAGGAATCACCTGATTAGCAGTAGTGAGACCATCTGCCAGGTAGACTCCTAAAGGGAAGTAACTTTGCAATAACCAACCTTCTTTTTTTGGCCATGTAACTTCTTTTTTCCTACTCTTTTCTGCCTATAAAAGTCTTTCATTTTGTACAGCTCCTTGGAGCTCCCTTCTGTCTGCTAGATTGGATGCACCCAGTTCAAACTGACTTTTGCTCAAAAAAACTTAAACTTGCTACTATGCCTCAGGTTCTCTTTTAACGCAACTATGAAATTTGGAGTGAGGGCAACTCTGATCACCAGGGAGTCACTCTAACTTCCCCAGGGGTTCACCTCTTCTCTCCACCTCAGCTTGTAAACACGTGCCTCACCCCACAGCCTCCTGGCCCATCCCTGGACCCCCAGTCACCCACCTTGTCCCACTTGGACCGGATCTCATCCACGGTGACGGTGCTATAGGGGTTGCTTGAGCTGATCCTGATGTTGTAGCTCTGAATCACCTTCTCCACCTCGTTCTGGATGGCCAGGATGGACTGCCGCTCGCCATCAGCCTCGGGCAGCGTGGCCTTGAACTGCTCATGGGCAGTGATCAAGCTCTAAGCCAGAGACAAGCGGAGAAAACCTGACTTACTTCAGAGTGAATTTTACAGGTTTGCTATTCCCTTCGGCAGGCAGATAAATAACTTTACAACCGCAGGACTCTCCAGTGGATGACAAATTCTGAATGTCTCAGAGAAGCTATCTGGTACACAAAAGTCAAGTTCGTCGAAATGGGGGGAGAAAAAGACCTCCTGATGGCTCACTGGTGTCTACTAATCCAAAGTCTTTACAAAATAATTGTTTTCTTCTTTTAAAAATCATAACTGATTTAATCATGATGCTCAGCTATTGTTTAGGTCTTACTTGCCAGCAACATACAGAACTTAAATTAGCTGCCTTTCCTAATGACCAGGGTTTCTTCACCCTTAGCGCCTCAAAAGGAACCTACCAATTGCTGCCTTTATACCTACAGACCTACAGGAAGTACCTCCCTTTCCTGCAAAAGAAAAGGCCACAGAAACCAACTCATTCCCCTCAGGCTTTATAAAGCCTCCACTTAACAGCCCTATCCTTGGATCCTAGTGTGTAAGACAGCAGCTCCTTATGTTCAGTTGTATGTAGATGCCTTCCAGGGTGATGCTAATACTCAGTACAGATGCTGCAACCAATCAGCTGCCAGCACACCTTTCACTAAATGAAGAGACTCCTTCATGCATCAAGTATGGCTTCCAAGAAATATTGTGATATTTCACTTATTTCAAAAACGATTTTCGATTGCCAACCTCTGCTTAAGAGTGCATGCAAGAAACACTCACAGCTTCTTTCAGAAGACAAAGGCCACGTTCAAGGAAGTAATTTCTTTCCCCTTACAACCAGGTACAAACCCTTCTAGAATGCTCCTTGACAGGAATTCCTGTTCCTTGGTTGGGTTTAAATCCCAACCTTCACTATTCCTTTTATATCTAGATTATTTTTGATGATCTATCTATTTTACAGAAAAAATAATCTAATAGTATTTTCTCTTTATATTCCATTATACATCAAATGGTCTCTAAATAAATTGGGTCCTGGATATTTGAGAGAACTTACCTCCCTAAATCACTTTTAAGTCTTATTTGTAATTCTGATGCTCCAGAAGAGATCCAAAGCAGAACATTTCGGGTTGTGGGAGGTAGAAGGTGCTGATTTGTGCTTTTTTTTATGCTTTATGGTCTGGTGAAATTCTATAGATTTTAATGAACAGTAAATACAAACATTGCAAAGTAGGAAACTTAGCAGCCAATAAACTCATAATTTGCTGTGACTAAGTCCAAGAGCGTATATGTCTATTTTGTTCATATGATTTCACATTCTATGTTAAAGAACATACCATTTTAGACATATTCTCCTTTATTTGGCTGATGTTAATTTAGCTGTAGCAGAGTAGTATACACATTTTTAAGCTAAAGGTCAAAGGGTACATTGGGCTTTCTAGCCCTATATATGCGTGTGTGTGTGTTTGGCCTCGCTGTACAGCATGCAGAATCTTACTTTCCTGACTAGGGAGAAAAACCCCTGCTTCCTGAAGTGGAAGCTCAGAGTCTTAACCACTAGACTACCAGGGATGTCCCCAGTCACATTTTTCTTAATTAAAAAACGAGACAAAACAAAAGAGAGAATTCTTTTGAAATTACGATTCATTTCTAGTAGTGGGAATACAGAGCTGTGCTCAGTTACCTGGATCTCTTCAATGCTGTGGACGATGAACATGTCTTGTAGATCCTCCATGGCGCCTTCCATCCAGTTGTTGAAAGGAGCTGCTCTCTTAGCAAACTCCAGGTGAAGTTGATCGATGGTTTCCAGCAATTTCTCAGTCCTCTGAAGATTAAATAGAAGCCAGTGTTATCATAGACTAAATCAGAAAAAGTTCTTGAGACATGTAAAGATGCACTCCAGAGCAATAAACTATTATCTGAAATTTCGTCCATCACAACTCTCTCATCATTAGCATCTGTATACAAAAAGATTAACTGATGTCCAAATGATTAGGCTGAGCCTTGCAGGTCTCTGAAGCACCTTCTGAATCAGAGGTGGATTTAATTACATCCAGAGTCGCAATGTTCTGAAAGTGTTTAAAATACTCTACCACATTACTCTTGTATTTTTTAAATTTTTATTTATTCATGTATTTGTCTATCTGCTTTTGGCCGTGCTGGGTCTTTGTTGCTGCGAGTTTGCTTTCTCCGGTTGTGGTGAGTGGGGGCTACTCTTTGCTGTGGTTTTCAGGCGTCTCATTGCACTGGCTTCTCTTATTGCAGAGCATGCGCTCCAGAGCACAGGCTCAGTGTTAATAGCTGTGGCACAGGCTTAGTCGCTCCGTGGCACGTGGACCTTCCCAGGGACCTGGGATCAAACCCACGTCCCCTGCACTGGCAGGCAGATTCTTAACCACTAGACCACCGGGAAAGTCCCCACATCCTACCTTTTGAAGACTGAGAATCCACATAGAGTATCCAGTAAGGTGCTTTCAGCTAAAGCACACTTTAGAAGTTAGAGGACCTGATTCTCTAACCATGCTGGTTCACAGAAAATTCACGGGATCGTCCTCATTTTATGATCAACACTGTGCCTTTCCCAACAGTCACCTATCTAGAGAGGACAGGAGGAACTACAGTTTCATGTTCTTAAATCCTCATTCAGAATTTAGCCTCTCTGCCTTTCTGGGCGGAGAAGGCAATGGCACCCTACTCCAGTACTCTTGCCTGGAAAAATCCCATGGACGGAGGAGCCTGGTAGGCTGCAGCCCATGGGGTTGCTAAGAGTCAGACAAGACTGAGCGACTTCACTTTCACTTTTCACTTTGATGCACTGGAGAAGGAAATAGCACCCCACTCCAGTGTTCTTGCCTGGAGAATCCCAGGGACGGGGGAGCCTGGGAGCCTGGGCTGCTGTCTATAGGGTCCCGCAGAGTCGGACACGACTGAAGCGACTTAGCAGCAGCAGCAGCAGCAGCCTTTCTGGGCATTTGAAAGCACAAGGCTTCAAGTCACAGAGAACAATACTACGCTCGTTCCCTATGGCAGAAAAGCTGGCAAGCAGGCAGGGAGGCATCTGGAATCTAAAACTCTTCCATAGTTGGGAGTCATTTTTCCTCCTATTCAAAAAATTTGAGCTTTCTGTGTCACATGCCTGGTCCTTCCTTTCTCTCAACGTTTTTCTTTAAGTGGATATATTAACATAGGAAGCCTGATATTACACTGTTAAAAGCTTCATCAGAGCCAGGGTGAAATGACTCAGAAAACTGCTAACTGCTTCTTTCTTCATGCCGTCTGGGTCTTCCATGGTGAGAGAAGACCGCATGTGCGCACGCTCAGTTGCTTAAGTTGTGTCTGACTCTTTGCAACACCCTGTGAACCATAGCCCACCAGGTTCCTCTGTCCATGGGATTCTCCTGGCAAGAACCCTGGAATGGGTTGCCATGCCCTCCTCCAGAGGATCTCCCCGACCCAGGAATCAAACTCGTGTCTCCTCTATCTCCTGCACTGCAGCCAGATTCTTCATCACTGAGCCACTGGGGAAATCTTGAGAGATGATTAGGTTCAGCTAAAAACCAGCCACTTACTTCTGTTTCTCCAAGTCTTATACTTGAATAGGGCCAGATTCATCCTGATTCTGTTTCACGTCCATGTTTACTTACCTCAACGTGTGTTGCCATCTTCCTTTTGAATGTCTCAACTTCCATTCTTCCTTATGTCCTGACTCAGTCTCAGCTCAACTTACTCTTAGATAAGGACGCTGGGAAATTCACTGCCATTATTATTTCACAAAAATGAGTTTATACCATTATCTCATTACTACTGGATTTTTATATTTTTATTTCAAAAGGGCATGTTGTTGCCATATGGATAAATGACAACAAAACTACCAACTTTCCATTTTCCTTGTTCTCCTGATTTTCATGTTCTCTGTAGAAGCTCTAATCACTACACAAGCTTTTTTTTTTTAAATATATATTTATTTTATTTGGCTGTGCTCTGTCTTAGTTGTGGCACACGGGATCTTTAGTTGCGACAGGTGGGATCTAGTTCCCTGACCAGGGATCGAACCTGGGACCCCCGTATTGTGAGCACAGAGTCTTAGCCAGTGGAGCACCAGGGAAGTCCACAATCTGTTTTGGTTTATACACATCATGCCACAGAAAAACAAAATGAATAACAGTGAGTTAGCAAAGGAAGCTCTATTAGAAGGTGTCATGCCAACAGGTGGCCTGGACACTCACCTCCAGGGCCTCTCTCCTCTTCTGAGTAAGCGTTCCCAGCCGGTCCCACTGGTCACAGATTTTCTGGCAGCGATCATTAACATTCACAGCATCGTGATAGTCCAGTTCACTATTAGAAGGGAAAATGAAGAAGAACTTTCCCAGATGACATGAAGAAAAGTGGACACAGGCTCAAAATAAATTGGTAGTAATTAAAAAAAAAAAGATGTAATAGAGAACGAGCAGAGTATTTCAGGGTTTTGTTCAGCATTGCAAACATGATTGCTATTCTCTGACAGATCACAGGAAGAATTAGGAAAATTCTTGCTGGTCAACAGATTTCTAAACAGGGAGAAAAGCTGTCCTCTTGACACCTCAGGTTAAGTTTATTCTGCCTTTATTTTCTTGGCCGGGCCCCTGGAGTGCATTATTTTTAAGTGGTGATGTACCTGTAAATGAAGCCAAGAATCTGACCTGAGGACAGTCCCGGGGACCGTGCTGAAGCCACGGAGACGGGAACATCAGATGAGCCGTGCGGGAGGGAGAGGGGATCAGCTTGCACCCCATTGTGTCCTTGGCTCCTCTCAAAGGGCACCAGGCTGGACAGAGCACCACGTCCCGGGGGGAAGGCGGGGGGCGGAGGTGCTGGGACTCTGAGCCCAGCAGCACCAAGCCCTTCCTCTCTGACAAGGACTGACTCATCTTACGTCACTCGTGTGACAGCAGGGACAGCGTGACTTCTGCCTCAACGGTCCCCGGTCCTCACCAGCCCTGCTGTACATCCTAACGGGGTCTTTGTGAGGTGAGATTTTACCCTTTTACCTGAATCTACCATTCAAGCAAATAATTGACTAGAAAGCAAACCTAGTGTCTCTGGGGATAGAAAGTTTGAATCCTGGACAAAATTTAATCACCCTTTTAGTTAGGATGAAAGTAAGACTCAGGGAGGCTTATAGACATCTTCAGGAGACATCTCCTTTCAAAACGGTCCAAAGTGAGGCTTTTAGGAAATTCCCTCCTATCAGACCAAATCCATTTCCCTGAAGCTTATTCCTTCTTTTGACTCTAAATTAAGGCAATGGCTGTTTGTTAACCTGCTTTTTATTCTCTTAAACAAAATTAACTCGTCTTTATTGAATGTCACTGTTTCTGAATAAAGGAGATGCATATGTCGTGATGTGAGTATGCTTTCTGTGGGTAAGAAACTCCCAATCACCTAAAGGATCCAGTTCTTAAGAGCAGCTTTGTACACACGTACACACACACATACACACACACACACACACACACACACACACACCACTAACTGAGATGGACTGAGATTCTGCGATTATTATAACCAGAAAATCAAAACCAACCAAAACATGGCAGCAATGCACAGCCCTGAATACAAAGTGAAAAGGATATGGCTCTTCAAATGCAACTATTAAAGAGCAGAAGATTTCAGAACTAAAAGCCCAGGAACCTTCTACTGATCCACAGTGGAGGCATCGATCACAGCTTTCTGTGATTATCATCAGGGCAATTTCTAATTCATACATATTAGCTCTACACACGGAGAAGGCAATGGCACCCCACTCTAGTACTCTTGCCTGGGAAATCCCATGGATGGATGGAGGAGTCAGACACGACTGAGCGACTTCACTTTCACTTTTCCCTTTCATGCATTGGAGAAGGAAATGGCAACCCACTCCAGTGTTCTTGCCTAGAGAATCCCAGGGATGGGGGAGCCTGGTGGGCTGCCGTCTATGGGGTTGCGCAGAGTCGGACACGACTGAAGCGACTTAGCAGCAGCAGCAGCAGCAGCAGCAGCAGCAGCAGCAGCAACTCTACACATACCGAGTTTCAAGGACTTAGGGTGTGCATAGCTGTGCAGGGTATTTTCTTTTCTTTTGTACTTTGAGGACTGCATAAACATTCATTATTTTAGAAAAGGTAAAAAGGAAAGGGAGACTAATAATAGTAAGATGAACACAGGTTTAGATTCTGTGGTTCCTCTCTTGAGTGAGTAAAGAAATACACATTGGGGATGCCAGGAATAATAATAATATAAAATTGCTACTTAGTTTTTATGAGTGATACTTGAAACCATCCCAAATTATTTATGGGAACTATGATAGAACATTAAATTGCTCGTGTTTCTCTCCCTTTTTTTTAATTTGAAATTGTTAACAAGCAGCCAGATGGCCAACATTCAAGAAGCATAAGAAATAAGACAACAGTAAAGCCACAAGTACAGTGGAAAACTGGATATGAAGGCCACAAATATTTGAGAATATACTTGGGCAAGGCTGGATGAGAAGATACTCTTAAAAGAAGCCATCTCTGTTAATTAAGGAATTCGCTCCAGTCAAAAGAGAGGAACATGAGAGTCTTAAAATGTAACATTATCATAAGAAACATTTACTATTGGTTGTTTAAAGTTATCATTATGTGACAGGCTCTAAAAATTGTGCAGATCTATCAGTGGTAATAATGAGGGATAGAGAAGTAGGGAATGGAATTTTGTATTTATGAAAGGGAGCAAGGACCTTAAAAGAAAAAAAGAAGAAGAAGGCTTAGGAACAACAGAGAAGCCCCTCTCTGGAAGGATGGCCACAGCCAGAGGCAACATCTGGATCAGTGGGACCTACAACACCCACTGGGGCTTAAAGTACCCCGGCCTCAACCTCATGCTAGCTCCTCCCATAAAATAAAGAGCATGCAAATGAAACGGCACTTATTTGATGACAAAGGAAAGTGCAGCCTTAATATCTCTTCCTTTGGAGGCGTCTTGGTCTTTGGTTCCTGGGGCGGGGGGTAATATGGGCCATCTCATGCACCCAGGCCTGGGTGAGGCCCCCTCTGCAAGCCATGCTCCCATCCCGAGTGCTTGTTTCTCATCCTCTTGGAAGCGGAGCTGCCTGTGCTGGGTGTGGGGGTACTGCCCGATGGATGGACACAGGGACACTACCAAAACCAAAGGACCAGCGCAAAAGTCAGTGTCACTCTTTAAGGAAAAAAAAAAAATAGGACCTGGACTGTCACTCAGCCATTAAAAAGAATGAAATCATGCCACTTGCAGCAACATGGATGGACTGAGAGATTGTCATACTGAGTGAAGCAAGTCAGACAGAGAATGAGAAATATCCTATAACATCCCTTATAGACCGAATCTAAAAACAAAAATGATATAAATGAACTTACTTACAAAACAGAAACAGACTCACAGATTTAAAGAATGAACTTATGGTGGCCAGGTAGGGGAAGGATGGGGGAAAGGGGCAGTTAGAAGTTTGGGATGGACATGTACACACTGCTATATTTAAAATGGATACAACAAAGACCCACTACAGAGCACGCTGGTTCAATGTGATGTGGCAGCCTGGATGGGAGGGGAGTCTGGGGGGGAAATGGATACATGTACATGTATGGCTGAGTTTCTTTGCTGTTCACCTGAAACTACCACAACACGGTTAATTGGCTATCTGAAAGTGAAAGTCTTGTCGCTCAGTTGTTTCTGACTCTTTGCGAACCGGCAGCCCTCCAGGCTCCTCTGTCCATGGAATTCTTCAGGCCAAGAATACTGGAGTGGGTAGCCATTTCCTTCTCCAGGGGATCTTCCTGACCCAGGGATCTCCTACATTGCAGGCAGATTCTTTACTGTCTGAGCCACCAGGGAAGGCCTGACACCCCAATACAAAATATACAGTTGAGGGGAAAAAAAAAAAACCCAATACAAAATAAAAAGCTTAGGAGAAAAGAAGAAAAAAAAAAAAACCAGGACAAATCCCATCACAGCATCCTTTGGCTTGGATCGACATTTAGGACAGGACAGGAAAGGCAGGCCCCCATGGCCCCCTCCCTGGGAATGCCTGGGGAAGCTCTCTGTGGGGTCCTCGCTTGGACCCAGGGCTCAATGTCAGCGGCAGCGCCCGCAGGCAGCACATACTTGAGCTCCTGGGCGATGGCGGCAATCTGCTCCACGCGGTCCTGGTGCGCGGCCAGGTCGCTCTCGAAGGCCTCGTGCTTCCGCAGCAGAGCCCGCACTTCCGTCAGGGTTGACGACTCGTAATCCTTCTGCAGCAAGATCTGCTCTTTGCCTGCAAGGGTTGAGGCAAGGGAGTGTGAGGGCTTTGGCCTCTGTGCAAAGCCCTGGGTCATTTCAGAGAACCAAGAGAAGGGAGAAAGGAGGACAGCCCTGAAGAGGCAGAGACAATATCTCAGCTAGAATTCAGGCTGTCACTCTGCTAAAGAGGCCTTGAGCCCCTGTGTGTTCTGGAAGGGTGGAAAGCACACTGCATGCACACTAAGTCACTTCAGTCACGTCCGACTCTTTGCGACTCTAGGGACTGTAGCCTGAAGCCTTCTCTGGCCGTGGAATTCCCAGGAAAGAATACTGGAATGGGTTGCTGTGCCCTCTCCCAGGAGATCTTCCCAACCCAGAGATAGAAGCTCCATCTCTTAAGTCTCCTGCACTGCCAGGCGAGTCGTTACCATTAACACCACCTGGGAAGTCCAGAAAGCACACTGAGCACATTCTAAATAACAAGTCTGTGTCATTCCTAAAGAAGTATCTGACTTTCCTGTGTGATGCTCAGTTAAGCTAGTAATTACTAGCCCATGAAAATTATCTGAGATTATTAGATAAAACACTTGTACTCTTATTTGTCTGCCCAAGGGTTCAACCATATTAGCCCAATTCTGCTTGTTTGAAAACTTTATTTTTTAATGAGATTAAATGCAGGCTGTGATTTTTTTTCTAATAACAATAGAGAAATTTCTCTCTGAAACTGTTTCTGCACAAATATTTCTTAAGTCAGGCAACTTCTGTGGTTATAACTGGACCCACTTTTACTCCCTGGTTGATGACCTTTAAGAATGTAATTCCACAAAGCTAGACATGGAAAGCAAATGTTCACATATTGAATGATGACAACACAGCACTGACTATGTGCCAAATACCAACTGAAATACCTTATAAATATGAACTCATTAAATCTTCACAAAAACCCTGTGAAGCAGGGACGACTGACAGGACCTGCTGACAGCAGGACCTGGGACAGCAAACCAGGAAGGGGTGAGGACAGCTGCCCACAGGGTCACAGGCACCGGGGACAGAGGTCACGGCACACACGCACGACTCTGTCCGCAACCCAACCCTGATTTTCCAGGAGCCCCACCGTGCCCCAAGGACTCACCGTACGCCCAGGTTTCATGCGTGGAGGCCTTCTGCCGGAACTTCTCAGCCAGGTGCTCCACGCGCTCCAGCCTCCGGATCTCGTTCAGCAGCCATTCCTCGTAGCCCTTCTCCGCCTGCTCCAGCCGCTGCCAGGCGCCCGCGATGTCCTGGGATGGTTGGGGACAAGCACGGCACATCCGTCACGTTTTGGCCCCCTGGGCTCCCCTACAATCCCCTCTGTGATGTCAGCGGTATTTTCCTTGGTGTCTTCTTGTCCTTCTTTCACCCTCTGTACTCCCCACCCACCCCAAATAACCATCCCCATGTTTTGGCTTCTAAACATCTTCATTATCTCCAGGCCTTTTTGGACTAAGATGGCCCTTCTCATCAGTGAACAGATATTAAATGCCTCTACAGATATGCACAAAGGCTTACACACTTTAACTTTCTGGCTACTAGAAGCTGAAGCCGCAGAATGACTCAGCCCCAAAATGACTCAGAGACGGGGCTCTACTAGCCGTTAACTGGTTCCCGGGCATCACACATGCGCCAGTCACTGTGGGAACCTTTGATATAAGAGTGGACGGCACCTCTAAAGTTCCCAGGGCCCCGGTGTAGTTTTCATAATTGTGGTGGGGGGTGGAGAGAAAGACAACAAATAAGGAATTAAACAAGCAAAACTATTTCTGACAGTGATGTGCTGCTAAGGAAAAACAACTCACAGTCAAGTGGCACTGATGAGGGCATTTGAGAGTGGTTCCTTTAGGCAGGTTACTGAGCAGAGACCCCTCTGAGGAGCTGCCCTTTGAGTCGAGACCTCAGGGATGGAATAGCCAAGTTCATGATGAAGGGAGGGATGAGCTAAAGGCCTGCAGAAGAGGTGCACTCTGGGCTTGGGAAGGACCACGTGGTATGTCCATAGATGGGTGAGGGGCAGAGCAGCCAGAGATGAGGTCAGCAGGGTGGTGTGGGGGTCAGACCACGTCAGATCCCAGAAAAGGGATCTGGATTTTACTCCAGATATTTTAGAAAGTCACTGGAGGGTTTTGAGAAGAAAGGAGACATACTCTGATTTATGTTTTTAGAAGATGGGGACTTCCCTGGTAGTCCAGGGGTTAAGACTCAAAGCAGGGGATGTGGGTTTGATTCCTGTTTGGGGAACTACGCGATCCCACATGCCACAGGGAACCGGAGCTGGCATGCCACAGGAAAAAAAAATTTTTTTAAGATGATGTTATAGAGTATGCATTTTAGGGGGAAAAGAACAAGAAAAGCAAGCGAGAAAGTTACTGCAGGGTCCAGAGAGAAGCACTGGTGGCTTAGCACAGGCAACACCAGCAGAGGGAGAGAGAAGGGCTCAGATTCAGGGTGCGATCCCGAGCCAGCGGAACTTGCTGAGGAACCAGATGCAAGAAAGTGACAGAATGGGAGGATCTGAGATGACCCTGGGTTTGAGGCTTCGGTAACTTAGGGGTCAGTGATGCCGTTTACTCAGACAGAGCTCGCCGTAGAAGGACTCATGGATGTTAGGTTTTGAGACATCCAAGTGGACATATGACTCTGGAACTGGGGCAGAAATCAGAGCTGGAGATGTCAAATTTGGGAGACGTTGCCATTATAGCTGGTAATTAAAGCCACAAGCCTGGATGAGTTCACTTGCAGGTGTCAAGACAGAGGAGAAAGTCAGGAGCCCTTGACCCAGAAACCATCCACCTATAGCCTCAGGGGAGGAAGCAAAGCTGTGAGCAGTGACTGGAAGGACTCAGTGGTCAGGCAGGAGGAACTCAGCTAAGTTCAAGAGTGGAAGGAGTTTCAAGGAAGCCATGGTCACAGCAACAGAGAACATGAAAGCAGAAGGGACCACTGGGTTGTCAACATGGATCCTGCTGACTTTGAACAGAACAGTCTCCATGCAGGTGGGGAAGGAAGCCAGATTCCTTACTGCACATTGAAGAGTAAACGAAGTAAAGGAACAGGAAGGAACCAAAAATAAGGACCATAAAGAATTCTCTCTGGATGTCCTGCTGCAAAGGGAGCTGAGAAATAGGGCAGCTGCTGTGGGGAGATGTGGAGTCATAGGAGGTTTTCATTTTTGCTGGCAGAGTCTAGACTGCTTCCTAACGCAGATGGGAAAGATTCGGAAGAGTGGGGGAAACTGATATGCAGAGAGGGAAGTAAACGTAGGACTGAGCCCTGGAGAAGGTGAAACGCGGAGGTGGTAACAGAGGGAACAGAGGTACGTGATGGATATACCGGTCCACCCAGAGGCGGGGAGGAGAGGGAGGGACCATCACCACCAGGTGTCTGTGAGAGGCCTGCTCTTCGTGAGGCGCCAACAGCAGGGAGAGGCGAGACCGCGTGATGGCAGAGAGAAAATATCCAGAAGGAAGCGGCCACAGGGTCAAAATGACAGTCAGTGCCTCCTCTCAGCAGCAAATCAGAGGAGGGACTTAATGAAAAAAAAGAGCGCGGTGCCCCCGGGGCCAAGCGGCTACTCACCGACACCATCTTGCCCTCGGAGGGCATGAAGGCCGGCCGGTTGCTGATCCTCAGCTTGGTCTGCAGAGTGTTGAAGTTGATCTCCAGCTGGCACTTCTCCTGCACCTTGGGAGGCTTGTGCTTCCGGCGATAATCCCGGAAGTCCTCCAGCTTCTTCTGCATGGCCTGCATGGTCTTCTCGGGAGTCCGGTTCTCGAGCCAGGGGATCGTGCGCCGAATCCATTCCAAAAGCTGCTCCCGAAACACACACACACACCAAAAAAAAAAAAAAACAAAAAACCACTGCTAAAAACACCAGCACACTGACCCCCAGTTATAAAACAGAGGCATCTAACAATTGGGAATGGGTTGACCAAAAGCTCCTGAGACTATAGAAGTCTGTAACAGCCCCATCTGTAAGGAGAGCACAAATGGAGACTTCAGTCCCCACCCAGGGCCACTCACCCTTGCCCAAGTGCACAGGTTGAAAACTTACAGTCAGCACAAGGCATGTTTTACAAAAATGAGACATTTACAAGAAACTTGGGGACAGACATGAGCAGACAAATGCTGGATGGAGCTTTCAAATGGAAAAAAAAAAAAAAACAACTTCACGTGGTGGAATAAAATCAGGAAAGGACTGGGTTTAACTTAAAATGTATTTCTAGTTTCAATCAGCTCAAATCTAATGGGTCTATTTATTAGGCAAAAGCACTGTAAATCTGGAACTGATTCAATGCCAAAGTGTATTTTAATAGCTAACTTTCAAGGAAATCCACAGGATGAAGGTGAAAATGGCAATGAATCCCAAGAATGAAGGATGCATCTTTCTCTTGAATTACCACCAAGGCCTTACAAATGCCCTGCACGGTCTATCTGAAGAGGATGAATAAAGGACCAGGAAAGAAAATGAAGGTTATCATCACCGAGGAGCATCTGTCCTTCGGTCCTGGTCATACTTCAACCCTGAAGCTGGATCATTGGCATTAAATGATGCTGCAAATGGAATTTTCCCACAACAGGACAAAGTAAAAACAGCATCAGCTTGGACTAATACACGCAACCACTTGGGAAAATTGATTCCAAGTGTTCCGATGCTTTACCCAGGACAGGCCAAGTTTGAGCCTGAGTAGCTCACAGCAAACATTACTTGTTCTCCGCTACTGTCACTGTGGCTGAGTTCAATCCAGAGAGGAGGTGGCTGTGGACCTCACCCTGGGCCACTTTGTTTTTGTTGCACGCATGCCCAGTTGTGGCCAACTCTTTGCAACCCCATGGACTATAGCCTGCTAGGCTCCTCTGTCCATGGGATTCTCCAGGCAAGAATACTAGAGTAGGTTGCCATGTCCTCCTGCAGGGGAATCTTCCCGACCCAGGCATCGAACTTGAGTCTCCTGCATCTCCTGCACTGGCACGCAGATTCTTCACCACTAAGCCGCCTGGCTTCTCTGGTCCTGCTTAGTTAATATTTATACTCTAATAAGAACAAAAAGAAGAGCAGCGTGGCAAGTGCTACTCTAACCAAGAACCTGACTGAAGAGCTGTAAAAAGGCATCCTGGAAACTCGTGCTCAAATGTAGGGCTGAGCCTCTGTCCTCTCACTATGGATTGTACATGTTCCTTAGCTCCTAAGTCACTGCGTGAAGCCGGGATTCTGAATTCAGAGCACATCCAATGTGATGTCAGAAGCCAATGAGGCAGGAAAAAAACAAGGAACACAATGTCATCCAGGGGAGTCCAACCCCGGAGGTGCAGAGCTTCTTACTACACCTTGTAACATGCAAGCTACCTCCATGCCCTGCAGTGCTTAGAACAACCTGCAGCATGATCTTTGTGCCAATAATTAAGCTGCTACAAGATGAACAATTCCTGAGAGCTAGTGGAGTTTCCTACTTTATTCTACCCGAGATGAAAAATGCAAAGAAAAAAACAAAACAAAACAAAACACTTGACAATCCGTGTTCGCCCTCTGTTTCTCACCCTCAGGGAGGGAATGGACAAGACCGCGGGGACCCGTTTCCTTTACCTCACTCGCTAGCCTCTCATATTCTTCCATCAGCCTCTCATTCTCTTGATTCACAGCAAGAACCTTACATATCCTGTTAGCCGCTGTCTCAGCCTGTAAAACACAATAGGTAAACAGGACGGCTCTGTCGACAGGGACGTGCATACACAAGGCGGAAGGCGGCAGGGCGGAGGTGGCACGTGCTGTAAATGGTGCAGGTTCTAGGTTCTGGTGGGGTAAGCCTGAGGATATGGCTCTTTCACACTATGGGTCATTGCACTCCTTTGGGACAGTTTCATACAGACGTACACAGCAAGGTGAATATACTGTAGGGAATAACAGGAAGATTAGCGTTAGTTGAAAACATGAGCTTTGTGGAACATCGAACAAGTTAGTAACAGAAATCGATGGGTCGCAGAAACAAAAATCTCTGGTCCCTGGGCGTCCACCTGAGCCCTCCCAGGGGTCCCCCACTTCCGGGATCTAATGCCTGATGATCTGAGGTGGAGCTGATGTAATAAAAATAGAAATAAAGTGCACAGTAGATGTAATGCACTTGAATCATCCCGAAACCATCCCCCACCCTGGTCCATGGAAATCTGTCTTCCCTGAAATCGGTCCCTGGTGCCAGAAAGGTTGGTGACTGCTGCTCTAACCAACCTCAGAACTACAGGGCAGGAACTCTCCAATCACATTAGATATCAAAGCAGAGAGGACTGAGTTCTGAATACACCTGTCACTGCCCTGAGCTCACAGAAGCCCTCTTCTCCCAAAATGAACGCATAGAATGTGTTAGCTGGGATCCTTTCTCGGAACAGAACCTGCTTTAAGACTTTGTTTAATCCACCTGAGTAGCTGTTGTGGTATCAATAATTTTCTATTGTCCTTCTGTGGGGAGCCTGAGCTAGGAGTGGCCACCTTAAACCATGACCATGAGGCCCATCTGGCTTCCAGACCTCCTGCCTCGTCCCAAGCCTTGCTTCTGAAACCCTCACAGGGGCCAATTTTCAATTACTACCATTTGCTGGAGACGGTCTTATAGAGTTATAGAGATCACAGAAACAATACATCCCTTGTCCACCCCCATCTATAAGAACACTGCAAGTAGAGATACAGGAAGAGGCAGGAGGCAAAAACAGGGGACCAGGGAGAAAACAGAGGGACACCTACCTGTGATGTCCCTCAGGCTGTTGGTTAAGGAGTATGCGTTTTTTTTGAGGTTTTAACACTGTTATCTTTTCACTATTTCAGTTACATTAATATTCGTCTTGCAAGATGTTTGAACAGGTCACCGAACAGTGAAGGGCATCCAGGTAGAAGAGAACTATTAATGAAAATGGGCCCTGAAAAGGTGTCCACTCCTCCTGGTCAAATCCCCCTGCACCACTCAATCAAGGCAGCCCAATTTTCATGGCTCTTGCTTTTCCTAAAGCATGAGTATTTCCCACAATTGACTAGTGAAATATGAGCAATATCTTAGAAGGACAGAGAGCTAAGAACACTTCAAGAACTTGAAAGGTAACGCTGTTAAGTAAAAAAGCATTCACAGTTTGGAACTTGCCAAGTTAGGTCATTACAAAACACTCAGAAAGAGTCCCAGGTAAGGTGTAAGTGCATGGACACACACCCAGGTATGCACGTATGTGCTCGCGCGCACACGTGAACACATAACTGAAACCAGTGCACGAGGGCAGCACGGCAACCGGATAGACGAGGGTTAAATACCTGCTCCGCGCCCGCGAAAGCATGGTAGAAGCAGGAAACGTATGTCATGATAGCTCTTTCATCGGGCTTGGGAGTGTTCACAATGTCTGAGGGAGGGAAAAATAACACAGAGAACAGACATACACACCGATGAAGAGCAGAAACCAGGGTGAACAAAGGGAAGAACAAACTGTTTACACTTGACTTTCTGTGCTTCCTGGACCCACCATCCTGACCTTTAGGAAGGCTGTACAGAACGGAACGCTCGTGAACACAGTGCTTTCAACCAGCACATTTCTTTTTACATCGTCAAAATGAGGGTTTCTCTCCCACCGTGGGTGGGTATTTTTTTTTTTAAGTGTAGGCAAGGTATTCCTTTGGGAACCCGGGTGCTGCCTATTAGAGCTGGCTCCCACTGCCTAAGGACCTGCGGGATCCTGCCTGTTAAGCGGATCACGTCATCTGCCACTTTGGCTGTGAGCAAGGTGTGTCCCTTCGCAAGACGCAAGAGGACAAGTAGACCTCTCTGGCCCCGCTGTGGCCGCCACGTCCCCGGCCCTCCCTCCTAAGCCTTGGCTTTCTGCTCTGTGCGCCGTCCTCACTTAAACGGGGATGAAGTTCACTGAAGACAGCAGATTTTCCATCCTTCTATCCATACTTACCATGCCATTGATAGAAACCACCCTGAGTAACAGAACTTCTAAAAAGAAGGGTCTACAGGACTTGAAGTTCTTACTATGACTCTCGCCACCGTGCGTAGGAGCTGCCAAGACAACCACCAGGAAGAGAGAAAACAGAACCACGGGGACATACGCTCTTCCTTTCTCACCTGGGCCACCCCATTTGTGGCTGAATTATTAAGCTTTCTAACTTGAGACTCAGTTCAGTCACTGACAGAATGCAGTTTAAAAAGGTGCCGTGGAATTCCCCAAGGTGAAAGCTCGCCATCGGATTTCCAGAGGATATCAATAGGATGTGGGCTTGCGGAACAGCATGGAACCTTCTAGAAAACGAACACGAATGGCATACTACCTACTGCATAGACAGTACGTTTCAAAGAAAAACTGACTGAAAAAAAACAAAGGACTACTTCCTTGGAACCAGATGGATCTCCTTACTCCAAGGAGTTGGGGGATGGGGGAGAGAAAAACAACTGAAGAAAAAAATCAAGACACAGAAGGCGAGAGGTGAGTGGCGACTTATGTTTCACATCCTCACCTTCTGCGCACCAGCAAAAGCATGATAGTAACAAGAGACATAAGTCATTACGGCTCTCTCATCAGGTCTGGCAGCATAGACTAAATCCGTGTGGAAAAAAGAAGGTTAACTGCTTGGATGTTCCAACAGCAGCAGGCCTCTCAGAGAGGCCAAAATCTTGAATCTTCCCCCTTGCCCACACACTTCTGATGTTCAAACTTTGGCTCAAATCAAAGAAGTCACATCTGCAAATTCCTTACTCTGTGTGCACATCTTAAGAACCGCCAGAGAGAAGGGCACGGCCAGCTCCAAAAAGCCTTAAACAAGCAAGTAAGTGGCACCCATGCCTGGAATGGGAACTCCAGAATTCCCCTGAGTACACACAACTGTGCTCCCTCCCTCTGGACAGAGGGGGCATCCCGGGGTCACCAGGGGGCCTCCGGTAGGTCCACACAGACCATGAGCACCGGCAAATCTGCATCTGGTGCTCACTGGAGGGAGGAACACAGAGAAACAACTCTCACAGCTTTTTAAGAAGTGTGGAAGGTACTTAAGATGGGAAAGAATCTCACCAGTTTTTATTATAGGTTCATGGGTGGGTAGCCCAATTAGCTACTCCATTCAGAGTTCAGAGACCATCACAAATGACAGGAAGAAAGGTCAAGAGTGGGGGGGGGGGGGCTAGGGGTTGCTGGGAGGGAGGCAAGGATTTGCCGAAGCGATTAATGATCTGAGGGGAGGAAACTAGCATTTACGACATTACAATGAAAGAGCGACACAGGGAGGAACATGTTGCTACGAAGCTGTGGGGACGGTGAGTCCGGATGCAGGTGGCAAACACACAGAGGATAATTAACGATGGGGGACGATCTGCGGGGGAGCTGGTTACACCACCGCAGGCCCCACACCCAAGCCACTCAAGTTCATAACTCTTTTGCCAGAAGACTCTTACAGAAACTACTCTGCAAAGAAAATAATATCAAACATAAGCATTTTTCTGAACCATTAAAAACAAAACAAAAAAGGAAAAATAATAAGAGGCAATGATGTCACAATGGAGCAGGAAATGAACAGAGTGCCAACGTATATATCCCATGTACTCAGGATAAGCAGAAGATACGCCCAGACCAGGACTCAGACTCAAGGAGAGCCAGGAGCAAGAGGATGATCAGCCTGCCAGAGTAACGGGGAATTCCAAGCTCACCCTCCACTGTCAGAAGTCAGGGAGGCATCAGTGACGGAACAGATGGATTTACTGCCACTGGTTTTTTCCTCTCTTCAGTATCCTAGAGGTTCATTCAAGTGGCAAACTCTGCACAGGTATTTACTGTATGGAAAGTTTAAAGGACACACCACCCAAATGTAAACGCAGGTCAGAAGATGGATGGACAAGAAGAAAAAGGTACTTTTTCTACGCTGAGACTTCATTGTTTCATTGCCTTTCTCCCTCTAATGAGTTTGTGAAAAACCGTTAAGTAGACTGTGAAGAATGTATTCAAGTGTGTTTAACACCCAGTATCACAGGTGTTTGGTAAAATGGCCATTGACAAACGGGCAAAGCTAGACTACTCACGGACAGATCACTGACTGGGTTACACTGTGGCCCTCCAAGTGACAAGCGGAGTCCTGCTTCCTGGTACCTGTGAATGTGACCTGATTAGAAGTAGATCTTTGCAGATGTGATCGAGTTAAGATGAGGTCATGCTGGAGAGAGACGCACCCTTAATCCACGGTGACTGGTATCCTTTAGGAAGAGGGAAGAGGCACAGAAACAGACGCAGAGGGGAGGTGGCCGTGTAAACACAGTCAAGAGACTGGCGCAATGCTAAAAGGAGCCGAAGAACACCTGGGGCTTCTAGAAGCTGGAAGAACCGGAAGAGGTCCGCCCCCACAGGCTCTGGAGGGAGAACGGCCCTGCCAACACCGTGATTTCAGAGCTACAGTTTACAGAACTAAGACAGAAAAAATTTCTGTTGTTTCAGGTCACCTACTTAGTGGTATTTTGTTAGGGCAGCTGGGATACAGTCACCAAAAATAAGGAAGAACAGAAGATTGACAACTGACTAGAACTAAGCTCTTCATTTCCCCCCAACAATGCTAATTAGCAGAAGCAACACAACAGAGAATAATAAGATTAACAACGAGCACAGTAATATAAATTCCTTGAGGGCTGGGCCCTGCCTTACACATCTCATCATCCCCTGCAGCATCTCCAGGGTCTTGTGTATGGTGGGTGCTCATCAAGTATCTGCTGAGTGAGAAGTGATTCATGCATAAGTGAAATGAAATAAGGGAATGATGTCCGTGTATGTGCACTTTCAATGCTGTGCCAGGGCAAAACACACAAACTCATCTCACAAAAAGGGCAGGAAAAGTACTGGAACCAGTCCCCAGCATGAGGGCTGCTAAACTGCAACATACTGAGAGGTTCCAGCTCCAACAAAACTAAATTTAACTCGAACAAATTAAAGATGAAACGTGAAAGTCTGAGAGGCACACGGTGGTTAACTGTTCTATAGCCTACATTGTGATTCCATAACTTCTAGTGGGAACGATTTTTTTCCCTTGTGGAGTCTTAAAGCTTAAGGAGATTTATTTGTTAAATTTTTGCCTATGTAGTTAAAAAAAGAAGTAACTTTATGTCGTTTAAAAAATTAAATTAAGATAGGAAGCTTTCCATTGAAAATCACAAACCAAAGCATTCCATTTCTTTGCCAAAGTTGAACCTTTCACCAAGTCCTTTCACTTTAGTCTTGCTGGCTTGGCTTTGAGTAGGATTCTAAAAAATAATTTTGAACTACCTACACATGAAATATGCTAATAATTATGAGGCCAATGACAGAAACTTCTAAGGGACCCCAGTGCTTCAGATGTAACCTAGCTATACAATTTACAAGTCCCCATGTGTGGCTGTAACATAGGGAGCCCACAGATTTTCTGTAAGTCAGTAAACACGATTTTCATCTCACCTTCTGCATCCAACATTTTGGGAATATCCAGGTGCTTCTCTGCTATTTCCATGGCCAGGTTGATATTTCCTATTGGGTCATCCTGCATGGAAAAGAATATAACCAGCTTTTTAACATGTTTTTTTTGAACAGCACTTAATGAATTTTTTTTATATGCCTCATTTTAGGGATGAAACTTTCCCATCCATACATAACTACAATAGTATAAGATTTTCTTTCTTATCTTTTCCCAAACACTTCAAACATTTAGAGAAACATCAAAAATAACATAAAAATTACTCAATCCATGCACAATTTATAAAATGTGAGCAAAAAGTCTGAGAGAACAGATACTGTGTGGCTGGGAGGAAAGTTATGAGGTATCTTCTCATGAATGGGGGAAAAAAGAAACCACCCTGGATATCTTAGCATTTATTTCCAACTCTTGATAACAAAAATTTAGATGATTCCAAAAGGAAGCATGAAACATACATTTTTTCCAGATCTGGAAGGTGGTCATGGAGAATATTTATTAGTACAACACTAACTTTACATTTATTTATGTTTTAAATACAAGAAAATTCTGCTTTTAGCCTGTTTAGATGAAACTTTTAGATCACTAAATATTGCTACAACATGGCTACAAAGAGCCAAAGGTTGGTTTGGAGAATATTAAATTTTAAAAATCAAATTATTAAAGAAACCATAGAAACAATATTATAAATGAAAACTATGAAGAAATTTTTGTTCTTATGACTGTGTTTGTCATCCACAGTAAAACTGGTTAAATATATATGTAACATAACAAAGTATATTTAACCAGAAGTTTTTAACTGAAATATTGAAAAATTATAAGATGTATTTAATGTTTCTTCTTTTTTATCTTCTAAAGAGATTAAGTATCATGAATCTGAAATGGGATGGGGGAGTATATAATACAGAAAAATCAAAATGAGAAGTGATGTTAGTCCAGAGATGACTATAATGAACTTTACCATCAAGGCCATTTAAACATTTCAGAAGCCGCAATGTTTTGCAATGAGAACGATCACTTTGATATAGTGAAACATTTAAAACATGCAGGCTTCAAAGATGTTCAGTGCTCAAGGAAGAAACCAAAGCAAGCCTCCTGGCCTCTCAGAGTTTACTATCATCTTAGGCAAAATGTTTCTTCAATTCCATGTTGTCTTCACAAAGCATATAATCCTTTTATTAAAAGCAGCCATATAATAAGGGGAGTCTTAGCTGCACATTTTATGCAAATTTTATAAAGCCAAATATGTGAGTAAAAGTTTCTTTTTGTTCTTAACACAGAAGAAAAATTTCAGCATTAAAAACAAAGCAATAATTCAGAGACTTTGTGAATGGTATCTCACTGAGAATGTGACTTGACATAAAACATGGCAATTAAGTGTTTCCTTGGCTCAGCTACTGGTATGTGACCCTGGGCAAATCACAAAATTCTCCTCTTCTCCATCTGTAAATCTGGGATAATAAGATTTTATTATAGGCAACTTTATAGGCACGTGACATTACATAGTTTACTGTGCGTTATGAAGACTGCAAGACTGTGCGTGTATGCTCAGTGGCTTCAGCTGTATCTGACTCTTTGCGACTCCATGGACCATAGCCCACCAGGATCCTCTGTCCACAGGATTCTCCTGGCAAGAATACTGGAGTGGGTTGCCATGCCCTCCTCGAGGGGATCTTCCCAGCCCAGGGACTGAATCCCTGTCTCCTGCACTGGAGGAAGATTCTTTATTGCTGAGCCACCGGGGAAGCCCCTGTATACGTATAATATACATAAAATACATGTATTAATATTAAAAGTAATACCCAGCTGCATGACACATACTAATACATACATAATAAATATATATACTTATTAAGAGCCTAATCTAGAGCTTATCAAAGTATTAGCTGGTATTGTTCATTATTATCATTTTTTTTACTGATCATAGGTGGCCAATTAACACATGTCTATTGACCTTTCATAATAAAAACTTCCCAGGTGGCGTTAGTGGTAAAGAATCCGCCGGCCAAGGCAGGAGACACAAGACTCAGGTTCAAGGCCATGGTTGGGAAGACCTCCTGGAGTAATGGAAATGGCAACCTACTCTAGTATTCTTGCTTGCAAAATTCCACGGACAGAGGAGCCCGGTAGGCAGAGGAGGCTGGCAGGCTACAGTCTATGGGGCTGCAAAGAGTCGGACACGACTGAGCGAATGATCACTAAAAACTGACCCTTATAAACGGCTAATGAAGTTAGGTCTCTCTAGCATAATTCCCTCATTTTGCAAACAAGCTAAACAGCAACTGAAAAAAATATACACTGTCTCTACGTTTCAGAATAACTCTGGGATGAGAGTATACACTTGGGAAAGTTGAAAAACTCTGGCTGCCCATTGCCTTCGGCAATCTTCCATTTGAGGACCACAGTTCTCACCTTCAGGACACAAGTGCATTTTTCATATGCTAGCCCATGGTCAGTGAAGACAGGTCAGGGGGGAGGGTGGTGAGCATGTGACAACTGCAAGGGGGCCAAAGCCAGCACACACTTCCACCCCACCCTCCACGGGCCACACCGTGAGAGAAGCATGCAGCAAAGACCAGATTCCACACCAAACACAGCAACTTGAGGTGCACGGCCAGCCAAGCACACCAGCAGCAGGGGGGATATGTGCCTGACGCCCTGGCAGGAATGGTCATGGGGCGTCTTAAGTCTTTACATGGCCTTATTACTGGGCGGATAGACTGTCCACTGCAAGATTTAGAAGGGGGCAGGATTTCTTTTTTCCATCACAGATCATACGTGCAAACTACTTTAAAGAAAGAATTCAGACTATTTGAAACTCAAGCGCAATAAAAGCTTAAGCTTAAAAGGAGAATGAAACTTTCCTAACCTGAAAAAAATAAAAACTTTCGTAAGCTGAATTTTTTGAAAAGAGAAGAACAAAAATCCCCCAAACCTATTTTCTAAGGGTGCAACTGACACCTTACATCAATAGCAAGGTAATTATGAAGCATCTCTTGTGTGAGAAACAAGTTAATCAACTCTGAGTAAATAGGTCAGCAACTAAATCCTCAGAAAAGATAAAAGGAATTTAAATACAAGGTTTGGGGTATCTGCATCTCCTTCCCCAGATAGATACTTCACTTCCCGTATTTTCAATCTGGGAAAGTAAAATCTCTAAGAAACATATATAAAGCTTTCATAGAAAGCCAAGCCAATACAACAAACATCGTAATGTGGGCCACAATGGTAACCTGGCTCTGGGTCTTGTCCTGCCCTAAAATGACGGGTAAGCACGCTCCCGGCCACCCTTCCTGTCCTCACCCCTCGCAGGGCCGGCCGGGAGGGCATCCTGGCAGCAGCCTGGGTGCTGGTGTGAGTTCAGGGCCGACGGGCTCAGTCTCAGACGACATGCTGGGGGCAGGGTGGACACAGCATGCCGGGCCCCCCAAATGACCTTGTTCAGCTTTGAGTAGTCAATGAGGTCGGGCCGGTGTCTGTGGATGAGCGCACAGAGTCCAAGGCCGTCTTTCCAGCTGCACGACAGTCACAGTCGGGAGGAACAGGAACTCGGGTTAATGGAGAGGCGGCGACAGCAGCGGCAAGGGTCTGCCCTTGGTCATATGTTGGCCTGGAATTTGGGACCCGGAGCCCTAGGTACCTCCCTCGCTCCCCCACCCAGTGACGCCGTGGCCCCTTCCCAGGGAATACTCATTTCTCTCCTGGGGTCTGCCGAGGACTGCCACCCCCTTACTAGTCTCGATTCCATCTACGGCTTCAGGCTCAGCCTTGCCTGGGACTCCCTCCCTGCAGCGCTTCTCCTGCGCTGGTCAGTTCTGTGCTGGGAGAACCAGCAGGGACGGAGGGAAGATGCTCCTCCCAACCAGTGCCCCTCTCCCCACTCAGGGCCTGGCAGGTCTGGCTTCCTCCTCTCTCTCTCCTCCAAGTCCCTGGAGTCGTCCCAACAGACAGACACCAGGACAGTCCACCCTGAAACGCCCAGGACACACTTTCCTCCAAGAGCATGCTCCTTAGTACACTCCGAAATCCTCCACTCTCCCCTATCCTTCTTCATAGGGTTCTTTTCTATTATTGCTTTGTTTGTTTGTTTTAAGGCAATGACGAGTAAGCACTTGAAGGACTTAGCTGGGAAAGTCTGGATTTCCGCTCTGTCCAAAGACACCACTGTGTTCCCAGACACCCTCAGGCTATGAGCTCCCTGGTGATGAGCAGCAGGTTCACTGAAGACCAGGAGCGGGAGTCCTGTGCCTTGAAGGGTGGGGAAGAAGGAGACCCCAGGGACTACACTGTTGAAGGGCTCAGGCCCATTTTGGGCCAGAGGAAGAAAAAAAGGTAAGTGGAAGGCCAGACTGGGCCTCTGACATTCACCCAACAGGTCGCAGCCTTTCCAGGTCCTCTCATCCTGATTGCTTGTTGTAGGAACAGCAAGGCTTCTCCTCACCTGTGTGCACTCAGGACACGTAATAATACTTATCTCCCTAGATGAACCTCCCCAGCTGGTCCTGGGGGCTCATCTGTATCCTTCATTTCCTTTCTCTCATCTATGAGCACTAGGGACCCATTTATATTCACGGGTATCCCTATCACATAAAGGGAAAAAACATAAACATCTGGCAAAAGGAAAGACTGAAGCAAGGGACAGAAACCACGCTCTCACATCATTTCTGGACCTCCTTCATTCAGCTCCCTATAGTTTTTCAAACAGGCCTTTTCTACTTTTCTCCAATCCCAGCCTACAAAGCTGACTGATGACACATCTTCTGGGCACTGCAGACAAGAGGGACAGAGTGGACCTCGTACATGGGATATGCAGACCCTAGTTCAATCTCTCCTTGTCCCTGAGAAGCCATCCCTGCCGTATCCCTGCATGATGCTCACGAACAGCACCAATCTCGCTAGCCTGAATCCCATGTTTTCCCCAGTGGGACCCTAAGCATCAATCAGTCCAGAGCCTGAATTCTACTACATACAGAAAACGCCCCACAGACAGGAAGAGACACTGAAATAAATAAACACTGTTCCCCCTGTCCCCTCATATTCCAGAAGGCATATAAGGACCCCAGGGCCCTGGTTGCTCACCTGGTATGGAAGTTCTGAATGTTCACATTTCTATAAGGAGCGGTCTTCCTTTGACACCAAAGTAGCAGGCCTTCTTTGGCAGAGGTTTCTGTAATGATGGCCAAGAGAAAGAGTTCACCCTTACCCGTCACTCACCCAAGTTCTTGTCACTTGTTAATAGAGACTTCCTAGAGGGCCCATCACCAAAGACATCACCTCTGCAAGAGGAGAGGGGCTGGAACCCTCTTCCCAGGGACTGACTTCTGATGCCCCTTGAAGGGGCTTAAAAAGGATAATACAGAAGCAACAACAAGGTATGACATAATGAATACCAAACCAGACATCACGGGTACTGGTAACTTACCTTTCTGATGAAAAAAAAAGTTTTTTAATGTGTATAATTTATAACTTAACTAACCTGTTATTGCCTGGAGAAGGAAATGGCAACCGACTCCAGTATTCTTGCCTCGAGAATCCCATGGACAGAGGAGCCTGGGGGCTACAGTCCATGGGGTCGCAGAGAGTCGGACACGACTGAGCGACTAACACATACACACAGCCTGTCAATGATCTCATTTAAAATGTATATTCTGAAGTAAATGGAATTCAGAGAGGCCACTGTGTCTGAAATGTATTCCCTTGTATATTCCCTCAGTGATTTAAAAATACTTAAAGGGTTTTATTGGCAAATTCCATGTTTGGCCACTGGGGTTCTGACCAAGGTGAAAAAAAAAACAACCACCAACCACTGGTGGGAATTTCCTGGTATTCCAGGGGTTAAGACTACACGTCCACTGCAGGGGGCTCAGGTCCCATCTCTGGTTGGAGAACTAAGATCCCGCGTGCCACACAGCGCGGCAAAACACAAGAACAGCCGCCACCTTGCTGCAACAGCCTTGCAGACGCTGCTTAGATGTCACACAGCACAGAACTGACGCCCCAGCTGCCACTCTCTGAATCTACCCCTGCGTCCCCCTGAGGACACACTTCTTCAGGGCTACTCCAGCCCCAGGCTGAGCAAGGGAGGGGCACCAGAGTGGGGCCATTCCTGCCACAAGTGGGGCTCCTCTGAGCGCAGCTGAGGCTGAGGGACTCCCCATCAGCCCAGCTGAACCTGCCTGAGGACCACTCTGCAGAATCAGATTTTTCTTTCCCAAGCCCTTCTCTCCACAGCACAAGTGTCAGCCAGGCACTAGGCCTGAAGGCGCCCTGCCATCTACTGCTTCCCCTTATCTTATCCTCCACAGGCATTTCCTCCAACAAATCTCTAGCATTTCTGCTACGAACTGAATGTCTGTGTGTGTGTGTGTGTGTGTGTGTGTGTGTGTGTGTGTTAGTCACTCAGTCGTGTCCGACTCCTTGCGACCCCATGGACTGTACCCACCAGGCTCCTTTGTCCATGAGATTCTCCAGGCAAGAATACCGGAGTAGGTTGCCATTTCCTTCTCCACTGAATGTCTGGTGCTAAGGCACTTCAGTCGTGTCCGACTCTGTGCGACCGCGTAGATGGCAGCCCACCAGGCTCCCCCGTCCTTGGGATTCTCCAGGCAAGAACACTGGAGTGGGTTGCCATTTCCTTCTCCAATGCATGAAAGTGAAAAGTGAAAGTGAAGCCGCTCAGTCGTGTCCGACCCTTAGCGACCCCATGGACCCCGGCCTACCAGGCTCCTCCGTCCATGGGATTTTCCAGGCAAGGGTACTGGAGTGGGGTGCCATTGCTTTCTCCGACTGAATGTCTGTGTCCCCCTCAAATTCATGGGTTGGAGCCCTCACCACCAATGTGATGGTACTTAGAGATGGAGCCTTTGGGAGGTGATCAGGGTTAGATGAGGTCATGAGGGCAGGGCCCTCATGATGGGATTAGTGCCCTTATAAGATGAGCAAGCTCCCTGCTGTCTCTCTCTTTCTCTTCCCACCTGACTTTCTCCCTTACCTCTCTTTCTCTGCCATGTGAAGACACACAGAGAAGGCAGCCATCCACAAGCCCAGAAGAGAGCCCCCACTAGAAACTGGCAATGCTGGCAACCTGATCTTGCACTTTCAGCCAAATAAATTTCTGTTAAGCCACCCAGGCTATGGTATTTTGTATGGCAGCCCGAACAGGTTATGACAGCTTGGCCCTTGCTTCTTAGAGGACCCAAAGTTTCATACATCCAAACAGCTCCTCAAAACCTGAGCATGTGGACTCTTAAGCAAAACGGGGCCTTGGCCTTCCATTTCAGTATGAAGTTGACTTTTTCAAATCGAGACAAGTATTCTATAATTACTTCTCTAAAGTTCCCACTTCTAGTTCAGGCTTTTCTTTGACCCATAATCCAGATGACACCACACAACCCCCCAAATTTCGTGTGCTCCAAGAATAATTTGAATGGCTCCTGATCATGTCTCTTATTAATAGCAAATTCCTGTTAAGGAAAAAGACTGAAAGTTCTAAGACTTTATTGAAATATTAATTCATACAGATATGGATACATGGCACTCCGTGGCTAGCTGTTCTGCTATAGACATAACAGCCTGCCTCTGGGGTTCTAGCCAATGGAATTAGTAAGAAAAAGTACAATAGGAGGAGATAATCCAAACTTTTAAAATAAACTTTAAGTAAAACTTAGGTTAGTGCCCACTTCAGCAGCACATATACTAAAATTGGAATGATACAGAGAAGGTTAGCATGGCCCCTGCGCATGAAAGACACGAAAATCTGTGAAGTGTTGCATATTTTAAAAGATTGTATTCTAACACACATAGACAAAACCTAGAACAACGGTACTGAAGAATTTATTCACAGGGCAGCTATGGAAAATCAGACACAGAGAATAGACTTATGGACATGGGGAGAGGGGAGGGGAGGGTGAGATGTATGGAAAGAGCAACATGGAAACTTACATTACTATATGCAAAATAGGGAGCCAACGGGAATTTGCTGTATGGCTGAGGAAACTCAAACAGGGGCTCTGTATCAACCTAGAGGGGTGGGATGGGGAGGGAGACGGGAGGGAGGTTCAAAAGGGAGGGGATATATGTATATGCCTATGGCTGATTCATGTTGAGGTTTGACAGAAAACAACAAAATTCTGTAAAGCAAATATACTTCAATAAAAAAAAAATTTGAAAAAAACTTAGGTTAGGCAAGTAAACATATGGAGAATAGATTAATACAATCTTATAATTGCCACTTACATTTAGATTTATGATTTTTCTTAAAGATTTTTGATGCGGACTACGTTTAAAGTCTTTATTGAATTTGTTACAATATTGTTTCTGTTTTGTTTTGGTTTGTTTGGCCCCAAGGCAGGGGGTGTTAGCTCCCCAACTAGGGATTGAAACTATACTGCCTGCGTTGGAAGGGAAAGTCTTAACCTGCTAGACTACCAGGGAAGTCCCTTAACCTTAGATTTGTAAGTCATTTTGTAAATCATTATTGTTTGGTCACTAAGTTGTGTCTGACTCTTTGCGACCCCATGGATTGTAGCCCGCCAGGCTCCTTCCGTCCACGGGATTCTCCAGGCAAGAAAAGCCATGAGTTTAACCTAATTTCTGTTTGAATATGTCTGAACACTCTTAGACCATGACTGCTGAAGCAAGTATTTTCCCTTTTGAATTGGCTACTGTAACAAAGCTGACTCTCTCTCACCCCGATTTCATTTTGAGGCATTCAATGGAAGGTTACAAGCCTGTGCCAAATAGTATACTACTGAGGTTTACCTCACCCCCTGTAGGTGAAGGTTAAACCTGAAAAGGCCCCACAGAAAACCCTGAT
Source organism: Ovis canadensis (assembly GCF_042477335.2). Classification (NCBI taxonomy): domain Eukaryota; kingdom Metazoa; phylum Chordata; class Mammalia; order Artiodactyla; family Bovidae; genus Ovis; species Ovis canadensis. Next base: position 27,101,850 of record NC_091269.1, on the reverse strand, counting down.
GGTAGGCATACAAAGCATGCTACAAACAGGTAGTGTCATCTGTCATCCCATCATGAACAACCACAGGACACACCAAGAAACTGCATTACTCGGGCATCTCTGCACTGCCCTCAACAGCAGATACGGCAACCTCTCATTTTCCTTCTTAGAAGAGGCCCACCATTTCTGCTGATGGACAGTGGCTTCTCAAAGAATTCCGTCTAAATGACAATGTCTTTTTCTACACAATAGTTGTCATTTAAATAAATTAGACAATTTTTCTGTACACTTACAGAAATCAAGTGAGGTATTTAAGAAATGACTCCATGAAAGTTAAACAAATTAAAAAATAAATTAACAAACTATCCACTGTGTAGGACAATAAAAGACTTCTGTTTGAAGAGATTTAAGCACTTTGCCAGTGAAATCATACTTCTGAATGTTTATTTCCTAGTCAATTGAAAATCTTTCTATCATGATGTGTTTTACAAAAAAACTATGATTTGATTATCTTATCTTGGGCACATTAATAATAATTTGGGGGAAAACCGCTAGTGGATCATACCATTCATAGTTACCATTCATTTCATTTGAAATAGAAGTAAGTTTTCAATTACTATTATCAGTAACTTAAAATGTAACCAATCAGAAAAACCTGAGGTCAAGTTCACCTCTGTAATATCTGTGGGAAAAGAATTTGCTAGTGTAGTAAACGCAATGATGTGAACAAGATTTTTCAACTTGTTCTACAAAGTAGGCTGAACTGCTTAAATATTTAAATGTAGAAGTATATAAAATTGATTAAATGATTACAAATTATACTTTCTTAACAAAGCAGGAACTTTTTAAAAGCATCTTATTATTTCCACAAGCATGAAAGGAATGTACTTTAATAAGAGTACATTGTACGAGGGACTTTCCTGGAGGGTCAGTGGTTAAGAATCTGCCTTGCAATGCAGGGGTTATGGGTTTGATCCCTGGTCAGGGAACTAAGATCCCCCATGCCACAGAGAAACTAAGCCCGAGAGCTTCAACTATTGAGCCCAGATGCTCCGGAGCCCATGTACCAAAACTAGAGAGTCCATGTGTCTGCAGTGAGAATCGCTAATGCACAATTAAGACACCACAGTCAAATAAATAAATAAATAAATATTTCTTTAAAAAAGTCCACTGTATGAAAGTTTTCAAATTCAGACTCAATAAATTCAAGCTGGCTGCTATTCCTGGGCTTGAATTATTGAGGCTTTAATATCATTCTATCTTAGTTTGATCTTTAGAGAAATTCCCAGACAGAATTATAAACAATGCTCTTGGCCCTTACCATTCAGGTGCCTGGTTATCTGTTAGGTGACAAACTTGGAGAAGGTTGAACAAGTCAGACTACCCTTAAGTATGATGTGCAGCTATGCATTTTGTGATTCAAGCGCTACATAAGCCAAGTTCTAATTTGACACTTTTGACAGTGTTGAATTCATCAAAATATTTGGGAATGCAGTGGGCATGAAAGACTAAAGAGTTGCATCTTTAGTGGCAGGGCCAAGGATTGGGATTATATTACAACAATGGAACAGCTACTGGGCTGAAAGATAGGATGACAAAAGAGATTTTGTTAAAAAAAAAAAAAAGAAGGGGAGGGAGTGAAGGATGAGAGAGAGAGGAAGTTAAAAATGAACTAAGGAATGCACAAACAGATTTCAATTGATTATCTTTTCGCACTTGGGAAAAAAAGGGTTTCAAGCTGTGAAGTCTAAAGAACTGTTATAATCATGAACCGACAAGTATAATAAGCAATAAAGAAGCTCAAAAAAAATACTCATTTAAAAAAGCAAATTCTGTTCTGAACATGTGCTCATCTTTTCCTAAATGATTCCACCCCCATGAATAAAACAGCATTGCTGGGGTCTCTTTTTTTTCATACAAATAGAAAACTCATGAAAACCCAACTCAGGCATCTTTCATTCAATCATGTAAGTGACTGTTCAGTTTTACAAAACTCTATTCAAACTTGACTTTATCAACTCAATTTTATTCTAAGTATCTATCAGGTTTTTACCCAAGTCTTTTACCTTCAACTGAAATATCCTGAATAGCAAAGCGCAGGATGATGGTCCAGATCATACCCAGCGTCATCTTCACGTTGCCATCAACAATTTCTTTAGGTAAGAAAAAACAACAAAAAAAGAGGTTAAAGATAATATAATCAGTACATAAAGTTTTCCTATGAGTCGTCTATAAGTTTTGACTTCAGAGCTATTGGAAAATAACATATGGAAAGACCAGTTTCCGTTTTTGTAAGTGTTGTAGCATGTCTGGTTATAAATGTGGTATTCATAACCAAATGTCTCCAGTTTAAATAAATTCTAAGTTAATAATGAGCACAGATCTTGCATATGCAAAGTCACTGAAAACAACCCAGGGATTTCCCAGGCTTAAAGACTAGATGCACTAAGGTTCTAAATAATCAGAGACAGAGAACACAGACTCATCTTTACTCTGATTGTTCTTCTCAAGCTCCCCAGTTGGCAGGCTATTGGATTCAGTTGCAAAATAAATGAATGGCAGGGTAGTCTCAGCTCCCGCTAGACTCACCAGGACTCCCAATCTCCCACAGATAATGGAGATCCTTCTTATTAGTTCTTATTAAGAGTCACTGGGCTGAGGAAACCATAATTCAAAAAAACACATGTATCCTAATGTTCATGGCAGTACTATTTACAACAGGCAGGACATGGAAGCAACCTAGATGTTCACTGACAGATGAATAGAGAAAAGCTGTATAAAGTTCCCTGGTGGCACAGAGGGTAAAGAGTCTGCCTACAATGCAGGAGACCCAGGTTCAATCCCTGGGTCAGGAAGAAGTCCTGGAGAAGGCAATGGCAACCCACTCCAGTATGCCTGGAGAATCCCCATGGACAGAGGAGCCTGGCAGGCTACAGTCCATGGGGTCGTGAAGAGTTGGACACAACTGAGCAACTTCACATTCACACATTTACAAGGGACTATTACTCAGTCATAAAAAGGAACGGAATTGAGTCAGCATAGTGATGTGGATGAACCTAAAGTATGTTATACAGAGTGAGGTAAGTCAGAAAGAGAAAAACAAATATCATATATAAATGCATATATATGCAATCTACAAAAATGGTACTAATGAATCCATTTGCAGAGCAGGAACACAGATGCAGATGTAGAGAACAGACTTGTGCACACAGCAGGGGAAGAAGGCGGTAGGATGAACTAAGAGAATGGCACTGACATATATACACTACAGGCATAAACTACGTAGCTAGTGGGAAGAAGCAGCTGGATAGCACAGGGAGCTGAGCTCGGTGCTCTGTGATGACCTAGAGGGGTGGGATGCGGAGAGCGAGAGGGAGGCTCAAGAGGGAGGGGATATATGCATATATACAGCTGATTCACACTGCTGTGGAATCAAGATTGCCGGGAGAAATCTCAATAACCTCAGAGCAGATGACACCACCCTTATGGCAGAAAGTGAAGAGGAACTAAAAAGCCTCTTGATGGAAGTGAAAGAGGAGAGTGAAAAAGTTGGCTTAAAGCTCAACATTCAGAAAACGAAGGTCATGGCATCTGGTCCCATCACTTCATGGGAAATAGATGGGGAAACAGTGGAAACAGTGTCAGACTTTATTTTTTTGGGCTCCAAAATCACTGCAGATGGTGACTGCAGCCATGAAATTAAAAGATGCTTACTTCTTGGGAGAAAAGTTATGACCAACCTAGATAGTATATTCAAAAGCAGAGACATTACTTTGCCGACTAAGGTCTGTCTAGTCAAGGCTACGGTTTTTCCAGTAGTCATGTATGGATGTGAGAGTTGGACTGTGAAGAAAGCTGAGCACCGAAGAATTGATGCTTTTGAACCGTGGTGTTGGAGAAGACTCTTGAGAGTCCCTTGGACTGCAAGGAGATTCAACCAGTCCATTCTGAAGGAGATCAGCCCTGGGATTTCTTTGGAGGGAATGATGCTAAAGCTGAAACTCCAGTACTTTGGCCACCTCATGTGAAGAGTGGACTCATTGGAAAAGACTTTGATGCTGGGAGGGACTGGGGGCAGGAGGACAAGGGGACAACAGAGGATGAGATGGCTGGATGGCATCACTGACTCGATGGACGCGAGTCTGAGTGAACTCCGGGAGTTGGTGATGGACAGGGAGGCCTGGCGTGCTGCGATTCATGGGGTCGCAAAGAGTCGGACATGACTGAGAGACTGAACTGAACTGATGGCAGAAACTAACACAACATTGTAAAGCAATTACACTCCAATTTTTTAAAAAACTCACTGGGCTGTATAAACTTTATCCTTCAGATGATTAGTCTGACTCTATTCGTTTTTCTGCACAAAGCATTAAGAGTTTCTTTTTATTATGTACAATATAGGAAAAGTTATTCAAATTAAAAGTATTTTTTAAGGAATGTCACATGTTCTGACTCTTTTCACTGCCGATCACCTCAGTTCCTCCAGCCATAATCTTTAAGCTATGATATTTTTCAAAGAGAAGTTTTGTCCAGTCTACAGTTGCCATATCTGTCAGCCTTGTCACAATTATTTTAGTTGGGCCTTTTTGATTGCCAGTGGAATACGGACACACTTCAAAATTCCCCATCTGTAATCTCTGGGATCCAATTTTCCAAAGCAATTTACTTTAGGACCATGTTGAGGGTCAGGAGATGGATCTGTCTAGTTCTGAACCTGACACCCTCTAAAAATATATTAAGGCTTCCCAGGTGGCTCAGTGATAAAGAATCTGCCTGACAATGCAGCTGATGCAGATTCAATCCCTGGGTCGGGAAGATCCCCTGGAGAAGGAAGTGGCAACCCTAGAAAATTCCATGGACAGAGGAACCTGGTGGGCTACAGTTTATGGGGTTGCAAAGAGTCGGACATGACTGAGCACACACACACACACAAATGCACGAAGTTCAAATCACATCCTAAGTTATCACATCCTAGAACAATAAGATCATTGGGAAAATGGCAATATCTTCTTAAAATCTAGACGCTGTGTTCTCAAGATAAATGCCCAAAAAAAGAAGCCATCTTTGTTTCATGTCAATGTTAAAAATAAGCACTAAATCAATACAGCTAATAAGTTAAAAGCTTAATAAACGAGGGGAAAGTATCAGCTCTATTTGACTCTGTACTTTTCAAACAGCCTTAGAGTGGTGAATCCTGTTCACGTATCCAGAGCTTGGCAGAGGCTGACACAGGAGATGGCGGGAGGGAACGGGGAGGGAAGGAGGCAACCAGCTGCAGGCCCACTGCCCTATGGGGAGGTTGGTGCACTTTCCGATCACACCCCACTTACCTTCTGCCCCGATGGACACCAGCTTCACGCCTTTGCTGGCTATGTAATCCAAGGCTTTGTTGACATTTGCAATTTTGTGGAATCGCATTTTTCCTCGGTCAGGCTTGGGCAGCCTTTCCCCTGTTGGGGGAAGAGAGAATCGTGTAGACACAGAGAAAAGAGCCCCTTGATGCGGAATCAAGATGACAAAATTCAGAGTTCATGCCCTCCTTAAACAAAAATCATTCTCTGACTGTTCCTTGTGTGTCTGTAGTTTCTGTAAATTACAGTACTTTCAAGATGAAGTGGACCAGAGCAGAGGCTGTGCTATGAAGTCCATATGCTTTTCAGACCGGCTGGGACAGCCTTGTTTGGTCTATGAACCAATGTTTAAATAAGTAAGAAAGCAGCCGGCTTGGGCCCCCGCAGCAACTGGAGTAGCTGACCAGCTATGAGAAGAAGTCAGGGAGCTTCATTCAAATTGCAGGGCTCATCTCAGACACGGGAGTATGAGGATACCCGGATCAGGGCAGCCCTGCCTTCATCCATTCTCCAGTCCAATGTCTAAACCAGCTAGCTGACATTCAGGGCAAGGTATAACCCCTCAGAAACTTTGACTCCTGTTTGCAGAGTTAAGCCAATGTGTACACTGGCTTTTGGCATGAAAGACAACTTTTGGAATACACGCTAGCTGGACTAAACCTGGACAGGGCAGCCTGGTGAGGAGTTATATAAATGTCATTTTCTCTTCTCTCATTCTGTTTCGAGGTGGGTGGCAGAAACATTATTTTAATAAGTCCATTTTAAACAGAATTTGCTCCTCTTTTAGAAGAGAAAAATAACTCCAGACAGATTGCTCTTTGGAAAGTTTTCTTTGCCAATAATACCATGTTCTTGCCCAGCCAGGTTCAAAGGGAGCTTTTTAAAAAACAAAAACAAAAAAAAAAAACCCAGATGCAGACGTATCTACTGCTCAGACAAACTGGGTATAACATCTACAAAAAATGTTTAAGACTCACCTGAGATGACTTCCAAAAGTAGCATGAGCTTAAGGCCATTCCGGAAATCTTCCTCGATGTTCTCAATCTGAGTGCCAGCTTTCCTGAGGTGGGAGTTGCACCAGGCGGTGAAGGTCTGCAACAGAAGCAAACAGTGCTGAGCACAGCTCTGTCCACACCCAGCGCCCCGCTGTGTGGACCACACCCAGCATCGCACACCTTCTGGGCCATAGGAGGCAGGGGCATCTGGGAACTGGAGAGAAAGAATGATCTGCAGCCCAAAGGTACGATATAAGTAGCGTTTCCTCTTTAGAGACAAAGAAAAGGAAGTCATTGATTTGGTCTAACCAAAAAACAGGTACTACTTTTGGAATTAACATATACACACTACTATATGTAAGTGGATAACCAATAAGGACCTACTATATAGCACAGGGAACTATATTTAATATTTTGTAATAACGTATAATGGAAAAGAATCTGAAAAAGAATATATGTATATATATATATATATACACACACATACATGCATATATCCTCCTCAAAGCACTGCATGAAGGAACCATGCCGTGCCCAGTCACTTCAGTTGTGTCCGACTCTTCGCAACCCCACGGACTGTAGCCCACCAGGTTCCTCTGTCCATGGGATTTTCCAGGCAATAATACTGGAGTGGGTTGCCATTTCCTCCTCCAGGGGATCTTCCCCACTTAGGGATCGAACCTGCATCTCCTCTGTCTCCTTCCCTGCAGGCAGATTCTTTACAGCTGAGCCACTGGGGAAGTTTGTATACACACACAGACATATATATGCATATATATATATATATATATATATACACACACAAACACATCATATACACACACACACACATATATATATATAACTGAATCTGTGCTGTATACCTGTTAGTTAGTAAATCAACTATACTTCAATAAAAAAATAATAAAAAAATTTTTTAAAGGTACTGTGTTTTTATACCAATGCCCTTGCCTTCTGAAAACCTGTTATTCTGTAAGAAAGACAGATTAAATTAGGATGTGCATACAAGAAAAATCCATGTGCTTACAGAACAGATGAATAAATAATCCTTACAGAATGTTCAAAATGTCATACTTCAGAGCAGAAGGTGGGAGACACTGTGTAGTAGGAAGGGGAAGAAAAGAGGGACTCATAACCACTAATTATCTACAACTAGTTTATCCTGGATGAACAACAATTTTAAGCTAGTAACTGAATCAATTAAACAAATTTGCAGTATAGTCAATCATTACTACTACTACTAATAATAGCAAGAGTCATTAATAATAGTGACCTCCTACTGGCATATTCCAGGCCCCGGGTTAGACCCCAGATTTCAAAGACAATTAGATAGAGCTCTGCCCTAGAAAGGTTCAGATTCCAGTCAAGTTAAGAAATAACCAGAGCAATATTAAGCAGAAATATGAATGATATACTAAGGGGTATCCGAAGTCATTCTGTTTATTTTTCAAGCTTCTTTTAACTGGGCTTCCACTTGTGCACTATTTCCTGCCAAAACCAGATTAGAAATGCTTCTGGCAGCTGCTGGCTGCCAGAAGAATGCAAACTGTCCCCTTGTCACACAACAGCTGCTGGGCTCAGGAACAAAGTGCCCGGCACACTGCGCTGGAGGGAGACCCACAAATAGGGTGTGTGCTATAGACAGGAAAATACACCTCTCAGAGACAGACATTTTCCAAGTTAGAACACAGAAGGACAGAGTTTCCATTAAAATGATTTTCCTGGGTAACAAAAAGGATTTTCAGATTTGACCAATAGTTATTTCTAGACATATTGGAAGGAATTTGCAGCAGCATATTTGGACTCAGAGACGATCATACCAGGTGAAGTAAGTCAGAAAGAGAAAGACAAATTCCATACGATATCACTTTTATGTGGAATCTAAAACAGGACACAAATTAACTTCTCCACAAAACAGAAACAGACACACACACGGAGAACAGATTTGCTGTTGCCAAGGGGGAGGGGGCCAGGGGTCAGGAGAGAGATGGACTGGAAGGTTCGATAGTAGATGCAAACCGTTATACATAGAATCAATAAACAAGAAGGTCCTAACTGTATATAGCACAGGGAACTATAGTCAATATCCTGTGATAAATCACAGTGGAAAAGAACATGAAAAAGAATGAATATATGTATATAACTGAATCCCTCTCCTGTACAGAAGAAATGAACACAACATTGCAAATCAACTCTACTTCAATAAAATAAATTTTTAAAAAGAAGTATGTGATGGCATTAAGTTCTAGGGTAAAAAGAAAATGTAGGTATTTTCTTAGATTTACAATAATAAATGTTACTGTGAGAGCCTAAACTGATAATTATTTCTCCAAAACACACCTAAACTTTATTCTGGTCTAAACAGAGAGATACCCTAAGTCATATATTCTAGATCTGCACCTAACCAATATGATAGCCACTGACACACTTATTTAAATATAATTAATTAAATTAAAGGAAATTAAAATTTTAGTCCCCCAGCTATACAAGCCACCTTTCAAGTGCTCAAAAGCTACACAGGACTAGTGGCGGCTATGTTGGATGGTGTAGACATGGAACATGAAAGTTCTACCGGACAGTGCTAGTCTAGATAATCGTTTCTGTTCTGAAGCTAAGATTATTAACAAGAGTCTATTACTGCTTATCTATTATTTCAAGAATCTATTATTCAAAATTCAAGGGGTACAGAAAGGTATAAAGGAGAAAGCTTCCCTCTCCACTCCTGTTCTCGGTCGCCCAGTTTCCTTCCCCAGAGGAAACAACAAAGAGAATCAGTTTCTTGCGTTTCTCTTCAACAACATTCTACACATGTGCAAACACAGACACATACATCATTTTCTATATCTCTTTAACATAAATCATAATATACATGCTGTTCTGCACCTGGATTTTTAATTTATGGCTGATTCACGTCAATGTAGGCAAAAACCACTACAATATTGTAAACTAATTAGCCTCCAATTAAAATAAATTAAAAAAATAAACATTTAGCAATTGCTTTAACCAAAAAAAAAAAAAAAGAAAGAAAGAAAGAAAAATATAACCTAGGGATCATTCACTATCAACAAAGAGCAGTCCTTTTATGGCTGCACAGTATTCCACTGTTGTAAATATACCATATTTTTTGAACTAGTTCCTTGGATTAACATTTTAGGCTGCTTCCAGATAACCAAGTTCATATAGTTAAAAAACTTCCCAGGTCCCATTTTCAGCAAGCAAAACTACTTTAAAAGTAGTTTTTCAGTTTGTTTTTTCTGACAATACCAAGACTAACCATATTCCTAATCTTTTGGGAAAGGCAAAAGAGAATATAGCAGGTTGTGATTTTTTTTTTAATGGAATTGATGGAGAAAAAAATGAAAAACTCAACTCAGAAAACTCAGCTCAAAAAAAATCTTTATTGAGTTGTCTTTATCTAGATTCTACTTTAAAATGTGCAAATATTGCTGGTGTAAATTTCCTTACTTTGTTACCATGTTATTTAAGGCCCTTCATAATACAAGTATCAGAAGCACTTCTGGATAGAACCGCAAGTCTGTTCATGAAATCAGTGCAGCTCCTGACCCCCCACTGTGGAACACTGTGAACGTCTGTTGGATACCACCTTTTTATAGACATGCATACGATGAAGGTAATTTACCATAGATAATTATTCAGCTGTGCTAAGCCAGAGAATGAATTGAATCTACAAGGTCAATTTAGTCAGTTAAGTGTAATGAAGTTTCACTTTCTTTAATGAGTATTCCGAAGGGCCAATAAAGGTGGTGACTAACTAACTTCAATGCAAAAAAGGACCCCAATGGCTTTGCCATAATAGCTTGCAAAGAGGCCAGTGCATTCTGAAAAGGAATTTTAAGCTTTATTAGACTGTTTAATTTTCACTCTATTTACAGTTTTCATTACCGTGGCCCACAGAGACCGTTTCCATGCCTTCCTCATTGTCCCCTGCTTCTGTAAAAAGCTGCAAATCATGGAGGAGATAAAAATGAAAGCCATCACAGCAGCAACAAAATCCCACACATTGCACCTAAAAGGCATCTTTGTGGATTTTCTTGTTACTCGATGGCAACGTGCATCTTTAAGGTCCCTGCAAACTAAATCTTGGAGAACTGAAATGGAACCAAGGTATGTCCACGTGGTTTTGAAAGGAGGCTCCTTGGTTCAAACCAGATTACCAAGGCAGGTGTCCTTTCTTAAAAGGAATGGTGTTCTAGAAACCAGACACAGTCCCTCGAGGAGGAAAGAGGTCAATGTCCCCCAGCCTAGAGTCCATCTCAGACGCTGCCTCGTCACATTAAGGCTCTCTAACCTCCTCCCTTGCGTCCAACTCAAACCTCCCTCTATCTCTCTCCTAGAAAAGAGCTTCTTCTCTGCTCCTGTTCACCCAGTGATAAACACATACACTTTTTTTTGTTTAGTATTCATTTACTTGGCTGTCAGGTTTTAGCTGTGGCTCCAGGATCTTCTGTTGCCGCATACAAGCTCTCGAGTTGTGGTTCTTGGGCTTAATTGCTCCATAAGCATGTGGGATCTTCCCAGACCAAGGACTGGACCCGTGTCCCCTACATTGGCAGGCGGATTCTTAACCATGGGACCACCAGGGAAGTCTCTATAGATCCTTTCTGCATCTTAAAATTAAGCACATTAAAACAATCCTTCTGAGCCACACAAAGAGAACCAAGATGGGAAAACACATAACCATCTACTCACAGATAGAAAAGGCTGACGTTCCCAGTCCTTCTCACCCTCCTAAGATATTCATGACAAAGCTAAGGGAACGATGGACCTTAGAGATGATCATACTAACTGAAGTAAGTCAGAGAAAAATAAGAATCATATGACATTACTCATATGTAGAATTTTTAAAAAAAGGAATACAAATGAATTTATATATGAAACAGAAATAGACTCACAGACACAGAAAAGAAACTTATGGTTACCCAAGGGGAAGGGGGGAGGATAAATTAGGAGTTTGGAATTCACAGATACACCCTACTATGTATAAAACAGATAACCAACAAGGACTTCCTGTATGGCACAGGGAACTATACTCAATATTTTGTAATAACCTATAAGGGAAAAGGATCTGAAAAAGAATAGACATACGTATAACTGAATCACTCTGCTGTACACCTGAAATTAACCCTTTAATCAATTATACTTCAATAAAAAAGAAAATAAATACATATGTATTTATTTCTTTAAAAGCTAAGGGAATGAATGTTCAGTCATCGAAAGATGGAAGGGCACGGGAGTCTTTGTCTCACTGTGTATATGTTCCTTCGGCAGAGGAGTAAATAATAGCACTTCCCCCTGAAATATACAGAATCATAACCCATGAGTCACCGACCAGGAAGGACAGTGGGTGCACACGGGTCTCCCTGCTCATATGGCCCCCTCCCTGGCCATTGTACTGAAACTCTGAAAAAACAGAGAGCAGAGGGAAACAACTGAGGGTTAAGGCTCTGTGCCCATGACTTGTAGTATGATGTTTTCATGTGAAAAGCCTGAAGGATATGTAAATGATCCGCAGGTGCACCGCCATTATACTCCTAGAGAGCCAGAAAACACTCTTCAACCCCTAAAACCTGGTGGTTGAGAAAAATGTCAGTTGGAACGGCCAAAACCTGGAAGCAACCTAAATGTCCATTGACAGATGAATGGATAAAGAAGATGTCGTACATATATACCAGGGAATATTACTCAGTCATAATACAGGATGAAATAATGCCACCTGCAGCAACATGGAAGCAACCTAGAGACTGTCATACTAAGCAAAGCATGTCTGAGAAAAATAAATATCATATGACATCACTTACATGTCTATCTAAATACAACACAAATGAGCTTATGTACAAAACAGGAATGGATTCACAGACAGAAAACAAACTTACAGTCACCAAAGAAGAAAGGTTGGGGGAAGGGGTAAATTAGAGGAGTTTGGGATTAACACACGCACACTGCTACATATAAAACAGATGACCAAAATGACCTGCTATATAACACAGGGAACTCTACACCTGAGACACACTAGAAATCGACGGTACTCTAATAGAATATAAATTTTTTTAAAAAAGAAAGAAAAATGTCAGTTGTAGGAGTTTCCTAAGAATATCTGTTAGCACAAATTACTATCTCCATTCAGAAGCCACACCTTCTTTTTTGAAGAACTTACTAGCCAAGTTCCAAGTCCATAGAAACGCTATTGCCTTTCTCAAAGTTAAATTATATGTCATGATAATCAGTACACTGTGCTTAATGACAAAAAAGTACTTATATCCTCACTGAAATGTTGAGATATGCTTGAGTTATCAAACACTATGCAGTTGTCTTTAGTTTCTTTTTAAGTTAACTAAGCCTACAGATATAACAACCTACATTGTAGATTATTCCAAAGAGAGAGGGGAAAACAACATCTTTCCATGAAAATGAGTAATATCTGTGATTAATTATATTGTTAAAATAACACAAGTTTGCATCTTTACCTGGGAGATACCATCATCTGACACAAAAAAGGACCAAAAGAAAGAAAAATAAATCCTGAATCTGACACAGTTCTTTGAGTATGAGTCCATTTCATGCCATCTGTTAATTATTAATTCTTCTAGCAATAAGGCTGTAGGACTGGGCTGGCTCCTGTAAGACTACCCTTGTTCAATTTACTATTCCATTTTCTCCAAACAAAAATCTGGCAACATAACAGATATCAATTTCCTTTATATTTTGTGAACCAGCTTTTATTTTCATAATAACTACATAAAATACTAATTTGAGGTCACATTTCCTAACATGAAGACTCACTTCAGTCATTGGGCATTTCTGAATGAAACAGAACAGGGTTTACTGAGGGCAGGGACATTTGGGCACAGCAGCATGAAGTTTGGACTGGGTAAGCCTGAATAACTTTCAGCTTTTAAATCCACTAATTATAAAACAGCATTGTCACTGAGTTTGGGGTTGGCAGATGCAAACTATTATATAAAGAATGGATAAACAACAAAGTCCTACTCTATAACACAGGGAGCTGTAATATATTCAATATCTTGAGATAAACCACAACAGAAAAGAATATTTAAACAGAAAGAAATGTATATAACTAATTGAATCTCTTTGCTGTACAGCAGAAATTAATACAACACTGTAAATCAATTATACTTAAAAAGCAGCATTGTCTATCAAGTCAAAACCAGTTTAAGGCAGCATCAGAGTTTTCTACAATTTTGAGTTTGCTTAGCATTTACTGTCCTCCATGGGTAAAGACATCAAGAGGGTCAGAGTATGGATTCCTGGCCAGATCCTCTGGGCAAGACAACTGAGCCCCAGGCGAGCAGAAATAGTGGTCCCCAAGAGGGAGTGGGGGGCCCGGTCCAGCTCACTATCATGGCTTGGAACTCAGATTCTATTTCTGATTCTCAGTTCAGTTCAGTTCAGTCGCTCAGTCATGTCCGACTCTTTGCGGCCCCGTGAATTGCAGCACACCAGGCCTCCTAGTCCATCACCAACTCCCAGAGTTCACCCAAACTGATGTCCATCGAGTCGGTGATGCCATCCAGCCATCTCATCCTCTGCCATCCCCTTTTCCTCCTGCCCCCAATCCCTCCCAGCATTAGAGTCTTTTCCAATGAGTCAACTCTTCGCATGAGGTGGCCATGCAATTATTTGTCCTTGATGTCCTGACACTTTCCCAGCTACCAAAAAAATTGCCACAATCAACTTTATGAAATAATTCAAAAGGTTATCAGGAGAAGAAATACAAAGGCCAGCTGGGCAATACAATCTATTATCACAATAGCTCTGAACAGCCTCCTGCAAAAAACTATTGAAAACTACAACTCTGTTAAGTCAATTTTCTAACAATGCTCCATTTCTTTTTCTATTTATAATAATCATTATAACCGTGTTTTCTTTTCCACTTCACAAATTCCCAATTTGCCAGGATTGCTTCTAATTACTATCCTGGTCCTTTTTTAATATTTGAAAAGTAAGGCAGGGGGTGGGAGTGTCTAGGAAGATGCACATATTTTGTAAAATGTCTGGTTAAGGGAGGAGAAGCGGGGCAGCTCTGGCATTTTAAGTAAGGGGCACTGCCCTCCTCAAGGGCAGGGAGCTGGTCCTCTGAGGGGGCAGATCAATGCAACCCACGTGGCTGGTAGAGGCAGCCATGCTAGTTCACCTCAAAGTTTCCCCACCCCTCATCCAGAAAGACCCTGACCCACGCATCATGGGGGAACAGCCCTGGGTGAGTCTGCACGATGCCACAATGCCCAGAGTCACATCAGAAAAATGCTCCAGAATCACATCAGAAAAATCAGCAGAGTGACCCTAAATTGAAAGGGTCAGACACTCTACCAACTTTGAAAACACTTAAAAGGTGTTTCTCAGGATCAGGGACACAAGAGAACAATCTGGTGGTTGTCAGGGGGAGGAGCTGGGAGAGGGATGGCGTTGAAGAGGGATAGAGTAGAAGGTTGGGGTCAGCAGATGCAAACTTTTATACAGATAAAAACACCCACTGCTGTTCTCTTGCGCTCTTACACAATCTATATTTGCAAAATATTTTCCAGTCCCCTACAATTCATCATACTTCCCAACCAACTCATTGTATTAGGTTCATGGATCATTGCTTAGGGGAAGAAATAAGCCACGGGATTGGTAGAGGCAAACTATTATTTATAGGACGGATAAACAATGTTCTGCTGTATAACACAGAGATCTATATGCAAAAGTCTATGAGAAACCATAAGAGAAAAGGATAAAAAAGTAGAAGACTGTATACATGCATGTAACTGAATCACTTTCCTGTACAGCAGTAACACAACACTATAAACCAAGTATATGTCAATTGTTAAAAAAGAACAAAATTCAATGCAATTGCAGGGGTGGGGGGTAAGGTGTTTCTGCTGGTATTTAACAGAATAGCTTTCAGGACTCAGCAGTCACTCACAATGGTGACCAACTATTCAGCACAATGAACACTGACTAATCATCAATCAAGATCATAATGATCTTTTAAAAAATTCCAAATCTTCAAGGTTGCCAAGCACCCAAGCCCACTTTTCAATTACACACAACATTTTAAAAAACTGAATCAAAGCAAGAAGGAAGTAAGTGGAAGAGTGTTCCTTCTAAGGATGCTGTGTGCCCTGCAATCGATTACCAGACATCTCTGAAGCCTATTTGGGGCCCTAACGTTCTCATAACTGGCATAACGAGACAGCTAACGGCATGGTGGGTAGCCCTTTTATTCTCCACCCATAAATCTCTGCTTAGTCTCCAAGATCCTGCTGGATAACATGGCACACAACAGCTCAGGTTAGCAGTCCCTAAAAATCACCAGTTCTAAAAGCCTGAGCTTGGCTCTGTGACCAAGTCAGCGTCTGGTATGGGCACGTCAGCTCACCTTTCCTGTGACTTTTTTTCTTTTTTTAAATTTCATTGAAGTACAACTGGCTTGCCACGTTGTGTTAATTTCTGCTGTATAGCAAAGTGACTCAGTTATACACATATATATTTTTTTCATATTCTTTTTCATTATGGTTTGTTACAGCTCCCTGTGCTAGACAGTGGGACTTGTTGTTTATCCGTCCTATAAATAATAGTTTGCCTCTGCCAAACCTGTGGCTTATTTCTTCGCCTAAGCAATGCATCATGAACCTAATACAACAAGTTGGCTGGGAAGTATGATGAATTGTTGCTGCTGCTGCTAAGTCGCTTCAGTCGTGTCCAACTCTGTGCGACCCCATAGATGGCAGCCCACCAGGCTCCCCAGTCCCTGGGATTCTCCAGGCAAGACCACTGGAGTGGGTTGCCATTTCCTTCTCCAATGCATGAAAGTGAAAAGTGAAAGTGAAGTCGCTCAGTTGTGTCTGGCTCTTAGCGACCCCATGGACTGCGGCCCACCAGACTCCTCCGTCCATGGGATTTTCCAGGCAAGAGTACTGGAGTGGGGTGCCACTGCCTCTCTGCAGTAGTCTCTGGTCCTGCCTTATTCACCCTTGTATCACCTAATGAACCCAGCACCCAGCAGGTACACCTGTATGAACCCATACAGAGCCAGGACCCATTCAAGTTTTTAATACTTCAAGCTTAAATTGTGACAATTTCAATCATAAATAAATTGGAGCCTTAATGGTACCAACATACAGCTTTTCATCTGAGTATCAGGAATACACATAAACACAAATTTAATCACTCAAAGACAAAGTAAGAGAAAAGAAAAAAAGAGAGGCAGTCTTTTCCCACTGATTCGTTCCCAACAAATACTGCCTACAAGTAGAATTCAGGCTTTCTTTCTAGGCAACGTGAGAATAGCTAACAATCTCTAATTAAGGAGTGTCAAAGCCTACGAGCAACTCAGGTAGGGCTGTCACCATGAGAAGGCTTTAAGGACTTGGTAAGGGAGCAGGAAAAATCCTCTCAGAAATACCTGGTGGGTGACACCACCACCTGGAACATTCTAAAAATGTCTGTGAAAGTGACAAATGTCTGTGAAAGTGACACACAGAGAAGCTGGGATTTCTTTTTTTTTTTTTTCCTGCACTACACATTTTGTGGGAAACTTGGTTCCCTGACCCCCAGCTTGGAAGCTCAGAGTCCTAACCATTGGGCTGCCAGGGAATTCCCAAAGATGGGATTTTTGTTTTGTGTTCCAGACACTTTATCCTGAGACACAGTGGCACTCAGTAACTATTTGCTAAATAAAATCTTGTTTGACTTTCTGGGACAAAGAAGACAGCTATCAGATTTTTTAAACTGAAAAAATAAAAACCACTGCAGAGCTAGAAATCTCTATCTGGTCAAGTTCCAGGCTTTTGAAGATTCTTATTATGTCAAACTTAACTAACCCTTAAATGTTTAAAAAAATAAAATAAAAAGGGGTCTATAATCTTGTCTCCCAAAAAATGGCTCACTACTCATGAAAAGCCTCACTCCTGAAGAGGATCTAAAAATAGAATCTGGCCAATGGGTGCCACCTGAAGTGGGGAGGGCAGAAATGGCTTTCCCAGCCCTTGAAAACACAGTCCTAACCAGCTCTGGTTTTCATCATGAATTTTAGGCTTCAATCACCAGGTTCATAACACTGACTTCCATTTAGTCCCTGGATGTTCAGAATAGGTAAAAATAAATAAATAAATAGATAAATGTGCTAACGATCCTCAAGGCTGCCTAATGGGACAACAATGCTTTTCAGGTTTTAAACAAAGCCAAGTCTAGCCCAGACTAATTCTGGTTTAAGGAATGATCTGTGTGATATATGGAGTCTCCTTCATAACTTCCAGAAAGAATGGGACAGATTAAAGTCATGGAATTTGGAAAGAGGAAATAGCTAAATAAGGTACTGCAGGGAGGTTCAAGAGGGAGGGCATATATGTATACCTATGGCTGATTCTTGTTGATGTTTGCCAGAAAACAACAAAACTCTGTAAAGCAGCTAAAAATAAAAACTAAATAAAATAAAACTAAATAAATACTAAATAAAATTAAAACTAAAAAATAAAAAAAAATCTAAAATAAGAAGGTACTTTATGTTAGGAAAAATCTGAGCTCCGAAGGTCAAGTGGGGTGCTGCACCCCTTCCATACTATTCTGCAGCTCACCTATCTAACCAATAGATGAGCGAGAGCAAGGCAGACCGGTTCCTTTCTGCAGACAAGGAATGCCTTTTGTTCGGTTCAGGGACAATCCTTGCTCCCATCGAAAAGTTATGTGCCGATATTTGGACATTAGTTTCAGTACTCCTAATCTATAAATGTACAACTGTACGTCAGATTCTCTTTTGAACCAGCTGGAACACCTCTCCAGTTTTCCCATGAGTTAGTTAAATATAATCTTTAACACGTGTTTATGTTTTCTGCTTATATGAGAGTCGTGATTTTACCTTTACTTAAGAACTGTCTTATAATTTTAGAGTCTTTCTTCTAAAAAGAGGTAAACATTCAAATGAGCTAAAATATTCACTATTCCAACCTAAAATTTTACTGATCTGATTTTGATGAAGGCCAGTAGTAATCAATGCACAAGAATGATATCTACAGAAAACAAATACATGGTTACCAAAGAGGGATGAGGGTGGGGGAGCGATAAATTAGTAATGCAGGGTTAGCAGATACAAACTAATATATATATATATAATAAATGACAAGGTCCTACTGTAGAGCACAGGGAACTATAGTCAATATTCTGTAATAAATCATAATGGAGAAGAATGCAAAAAAGAATATGCTAATATATATATATACATATGTATGGACGTGTAACTGAATCACTTTGCTGTATACCAGAAACTAACACGATATTGTAAATCAACTATATTACAATAAAAAATAGAAAGGACGTGAACAAAAATGTTACAAAAAAGAATGAAACACTGAACTAACTGGAGTCTATCACTCACTGATATTAACGACAGTACACTTCCCTTGTCCTGTGAAAACGACAACTGTCAGAAGTCTCAGCTTACTGCATTCCTTTTTCATTTCAATCCCAATGTGTGTCCCCGTGTTCCCTCTTATACAGATCACCATAAATAATATTGGATTTGGGTTGAATTATTTAGCACTTTTCTCTGTTTCATAAAAAAATCATACATTTCTCTAGAAGCTAAAGTATATTTCCATCTGTTAATTCCTTCCCCACTCAAGAAAATTCCCTACAAACATTTTATTACCACTTACAGGAGTCTTTATTACTCATTCCCTAATTCTTCCTTTTCAGCTGCAATTACTCATCTTTACATCTCTATAGCCCTCAAGACAGAGGCAACCTAGCAAGGCCATCAGCAGTTCTCTGAGCCACAGACCAGATACTAGTTTGCAATCCAAACTACCTTTACTTTAATTCCAAGGGATGTTTTTCAGTTCTTGAGAGAACAGACTTGTGGACACAGCAGTGGAAAGAGAGGGTCGGACAAATTAAGAGAGCAGCGTTGACATATATACATTACCACGTGTAAAACAGCTAGTGGGGACCTGCTGTATAGCACCGGAGGCTCAGCCTGTTGCTCAGTGGTGACCTAGATGGGTGGGAGGGAGGCTCAAAAGGGAGGGGATATATGTACACTTACAGTTGATTCAACACTGCTGTATAGCAGAAACCAACACAACACCGTACAGTAATTATCCAATTAGAAATAAATTTTCTAAAAAGTTACAGCATTCTGTTTTCTAAAGGGCAATTAAATGATCTTGACGAAACTCCCCATCTTAACTGTTAAATGGAAAAAAAGAAAGTTAGGATTAGCAATATGCAGTTACTTCCCAAACAATTTTAGGACTGGAAGCATATGCAAACCAAATCAAATATCCATAGAATCAAAGTTTTGGTCATTTTTGTTTTAAAGTATTAAAGGTATGTTCAAAGAACCACATGAAAGCTACTGATGCCTGGTCATCTGAGCTTAAAGATTGCCTGAGGCCAACAACCTGACTTAGCCTCTGGCTGGGAGTTGCGTGGGGTCACACCTGCCTCCCCCAAGCTGGCACAACCTTGGTGAAGAATTCCTTTGAGGACTTTCTGGTAAGCAAGCATTTAAGGCTCCCAACAAACAGCCTTACATATGATTGATCCTGAGCTATGCTTCCCAAAATAACTTGTTCCCTTGGAGCCTGGGTAATTATGAGCAAGACACGGCTCTGGGTCAGGGCAGACCCAACTGTTCCTTGGTTACAGGCAAGAGCAGCATTCATTGTACTTTCATGACCCTCTTCTTGAGGATGAATTCAAGCTTAAAGAAAAGCTTACTGATGTTTTCTCCCCTTCCCCATCCCCCCCTCCCAGACCATCCCGGCAACTGGGGAAGCAGCTTGTTCTACCCAGACAGCAAAATAAATATAGTTTAATTCAAGTTCACCATACTGTTACTATTTTCAGGGACCCAAATAAATCGTTGCCTATACAGAAAAACTAAAAGTGCTTATTTTGAAGGAAATGGCTCTCTGGAATACGCCACATGGTTTGTGCTGGTGGTTTGAACCCTAGCATGGTTCTAAGTGGGTAACAGTCCCCAGTCAGCTCCATCCACAGGTTTGCACTACATACAAGGAAAGCTCTGGAAAGCAGAAGGGCTACGAAACAGGGAAGCTGGGCGTTTCCAAAGCTCCTGCCACTGGAGGGAACCAGGCTGGCACTTCCTCCATCAAGAAGTTCTTCCCTAGGGCTCACGCTGAGGGCAAAGTGTCCAAAAGTCTTCATATCCTAAGCCATGTAAGACAATATATATTATAGTATAAAACATAAATATATGCTTTTCAACTATGGCCTTAAGTCATCTAGCAGGCAATATGACAAAATGTTAACACTAGTTTTCTCTATGGTGCGACTATACAAAATTTCTCCTCCATATTTTCTGTAATAAAGACATATGACTTGGGCAATTATTTGAAAATGTATCTCCAAAAAGTAGTTTAGGAAAGCCTATACAATCTGTTAGGTTAGATTCTCTGCCCTTCTCTGGTTAGCTGGAATTATGCTAACTAGCTTTACTTTCCTCAGCCTTCGTCATTCTACCTGAAAAAGCAAAGCGACTTAAATTGGACATACTCCAGCAAGTCTAAATATCTGAAGTTAATCACTTGATAAAGTGCTTCTTCAAGGCTTTTTTGGGGAGGGTAAGTTTCACAGTAGAAATCCCTAGTTCAATATCACATTTTAAAATTTGATATAAAATAGATAAGTGATAAGAATCTACTGCATAGCACAGAGAATTCTACTCAACACTCTGTAATGGCCTATATGGGAAAAGAATCTTTTAAAAAACAAGAATGGACATATGTATATGTATAACCGATTCACTTTGCTATATTCCTGAAGCTAACACAACACTGCAAATCAACTATACTCCAACAACAAAAAATGCCCCGTGGAGAAGGTACACACTGTCCAAGTCCAAGGGCCATGGAAGAGAAATCCTTTGGAGTCCTTAGTATCTAGTTACCCAGACACCAGTGACAGCAATAGACCCATGGTCACCCCCCAGGTATTTCTGACAGCAATTTCCCTGCTTCCTGACCAAGTCCTTAAAGGACTCCCACGGCGACTACTCTGCCTGTGTCTCATCACAGAAGGGACAATTTCACATTAAACATAGTTTTATCCCACATTAAATATACTTATTACCACTTTACTATCAGACTTTCAAGTCTCTAAAGATATGTATAATTTTTTTAAGAAAAAGAGTTAAGCTGTCATAAAAACAAACTTAGAGATCTGACCTTGGAAATAGGTCCAGATATTTTAATAATGTTTCACTCAGATTTTTTGGGCTTCCCTTGGGTGGCTCAGGTGGTCAAGAATCCACCTGCAATGCAGGAGACCCGGGTTTGATTCCTGGGTCAGGAAGATCCCCTGCAGAAGGGAACAGCTACCCACTCCAGTATTCTTGCCTGGAGAATTCCATGGACAGAGTAGCCTTGTTGGGCTACAGTCTATGGGGTTGCAAAGAGTTGGACACGACTGAGCAACTAGCACTTTAGGGTTTTTATTTACTTTTATTATTTATTTTTTACTGTGCATGGGCTTCCTCTAGTTGCTGCAAGTGGGGGATACTCTCTAGTTGTGATGTGTGAGCTTCTCATTGCTGTGGCGTCTCTTGTTGTGGGTCACAGGCTCCAGGGTGCATGGGCTTCAGAAGCTGCAGCCCAGGGGCTCAGTAGTTGCGGCTCCCAGGCCCCAGAGCACAAGCTCAATAGCTTTGGAGCATGGGCTTAGTTGCTTGAATCAGGGATCAGGGATTAAACCCACGTCTCCTGCATTGGCAGGTGACCTCTTTACCCTAAGCCGCTGGTAAAGAAAATCTTAATTTTCTATATGTGCAAAATCAGCACCCTTAAAGTCTAGCACATATTTTTATCAAACTATCTGAGGTATGAGCATTAATACTACTTACAAGACTACACAGACGGTATATAAACTACCAAAATGACAACGGTGATGCGGATCTCACCAGAGGGAAACCTGGCCCACGGGAGGCCTCCAGTAAGGTCAGTGGGCCCGTACTTCTCAGACATAGGGCTCACTCCCACCGCTGGCTGCAAGGCTTGGTCTTCCAAAGGATTCATGAGTTAGAAGACTCAGAAATTACTGGGCTGTGATATTTAAATCTGTCGAAGTTTTAGAACTCTCATTTCACTAATATTCGCATTTTTTCAACTTCAGAAATAGGCCAGAACTTTCAGAAAAGACATTATTGTCCAATATACAAATTATTTGGGCCTCAATATTATTTTAACCTTCTCTGAAATGGCCTTGTGTATCTCCTCTGAACAGAGTGACCACAGAATTTGAAGTCTAAGCCGGACCACCTCTGAGGGTCAAAGGTGACACTATTTATAGTTACTCTGGGACAAGAGCCACAGCTGAGGTTGTCTTGGGAAAACCTAGATGAGGGGGTCACCCGACCTCTGGGATCAATCTCCCCCTGTTCCTCATTTCCTTTCATAAAGAACTGAAAATCTGAGAGATGGGCATCATTCTATATGCCTTCAACTAGCAAAGTGTTAAATGTCTATTACATCTCAATAAAGGTGGGGAACAAACAAAATGAATCTTTGCAAGGAAGGAGGTGGCCTGGAACTGCTACACGCAGATAGTCCCTATCCCTTCCAGGCCTCCCCTAGAAATTCACATACCTAAGCAGGTGAGGACATGATCTATGTCTAAATAAAATCTCCGGAAGCAGTCTTGGCAAGACTGCCCCTAAAAATAACCTTTTCCCAAAGACATGTTACATATCTGTTCGACTCCTTCCTCTGGCTCTCTTCTGGGGGTGGTGGAGGAAATAAAGATGCAGAGGTATCAAATTCAGCATCTTCAGACACTGTTCCCACCTCGTGTCTCAAATTCAAGCTCCCCACTCAGAGCAGTAAAAGCAATGGTCACAGGAGTCAAACCAATAAACCTGAAGGAGGCTATGGGATCAATGTATCTGATCAGTTTGCAGCAAGAGAAGAGAAATAGCCTTCCAGTACTGCCTTCTCACATGGGGCCACAAACTACGTGAACCCATCCACCATGTTTACAGGATGTTAAAAGACTTTGCCTCTGCCAACAGAGGTTTCTTGGCACAATTTTGTTCTCTTCCCCTTCCGAGCCTGAAATTCACCATTAGGGTTCTTGGAACTAGGAATAAGACAATAGCACTATTGTCTTGGAAAGGTCACTGTTAAAATATTGATGATCCCCTGGACACTCCTGGTGGTCCAGTGGTTAAGAATCCACCTACCAATGGTTTGATCTCTGGTCCAAGAAGATTCCACATGCTGTGAGGCAACTAAGCCTGCGTGCTACAACTACTGAAGCCTTTGTGCCTTAGAACCTGTGCTCTCTGCAACAAGAGAAGTCACTGCAATGAAAAGTCTGCACACCACAACTAGAGAGGAGCCCCCACTTCTCACAACTAGGGAAAGCCTGTACACAGCAACCAGACCCAATGCAGCCAAAAAAAAAGTTAAAAAGAAATTGATGATCCTTGGAAAGGCAGGTCTTGCCTACAAATCAGACAATCATAACATAATCATAACCCTGTGAGAAATTATCAGGGGAACTAGGGGTTAGGAGAGGTGTCCAAGCAGAGCAGGGAAGAGGCCTGGATGGTCAAAAGCAGGTAGCAGGAAGCCTGGGTCTGGGGGAGGAGCCAGAACTTTCAAAACAGGGAAGGTAACAATTGGCTCACTTGGCAGTTTTGCGTCACAATTTTGTTTAAAGAATAAAGCATCTGTTGAACATAACTTTTTTTTCCTTTTAGGATTGCACATCCCTGGTAATTACTTCACAATGTACACATTTACCAAAACATGTGGCATAATAAATATATACACTTTTTCACTTCTCAATGACACCTCAATAAAGCTGAGGTTGGGGGAAGAGCCGGGCATCGTTTATTTGCGAAACTTGCCCGTAGGGTTCAGAGGGATTCACTGTATGTTCTCTTTGCTTCTGTGCATGCTTGAAATTTTCTATAAGTTAAAAATAAATAAAAGAAAGGCAGGATATTTTCAATGTAAAGTGAAGGGAGTCCTTGGCACTGCCACTGGCCAAATGTCTATGGAGCCCAAGTCTTGGCGAGCATCCTTGTCCACTAAGACATCGTGTCTGCAGGAAGATGGCTCTAATCTACACTCTTGCCTCTGGAAGTCTCCTTTTCTCGTTCCAAAAGGGAACTGACTCAATTACTTAGGCATCCTGAACTCCAGTTTCTTTTTGGACCTGTGTCAGACAGACCAGTGGTTAATTCCAAAGATGTGCCCTTAGTGGCATGTCCAATAAGCCTCCATTTGAAAGATGCAGTTGGCTTCCCCTGTGGCCCCTGTGCTCCTCCTCTGGCATTTCTGTGGGACGGAGTGATTGCTAGAGCCTGACTATGGGAAAATCTTGGAAGGACAATATCTTCCATGTCTCAGATTTAGTCTTCTCATTCTCATCAGACAGTCCCCGTTAGAAATTAAAAATCCAGACACACACCCCCTTTTAAACAGGGGTTTGGGGGAGCGATGCATGGGGAATCTGGGTTTAGCAGATGCAAACTATTATATTTGGGGTTGGCCAAAAGGTTCATTAGAGTTTTGCATAAGATGCTAAGAGAAAACCTGAATGAATTTTCTTATCAACCCATATTTTGGTTCAATCCAATATATAATGGATAAACAACAAGGTCCTACTGTATAGCATAGAAAACTATATTCAATATCCTGTAAGAAACTATAATGGAAAAGAATATGAAAAAGAATATATGTATATAACTGAATCACTTTGCTATGTAGCAGAAATTAACACAATATTGTAAATCAACCAAACTTCAACAAGATAAATCTTTTAAAAATAAAAGCACCTCCTCTGGAGTTAAGTCACCTGGATACAAAATTCAGCTCTGCCACTTGCAGATCAAAATACACAATAAAATAATTAGCACCTCTGTATTTTATAAAATTTTGATTGTGAAAGATATCTTTGTAATACAGACAAAATTCTGTGTACATTTCCTAGCTACCACTTCCCCACCCTCAACCACCCGTAGGTGGGTTACTTAACCTCCCTAATGGAAAAGTAAGAATCACAATACTCATCTCTTAAGACTGCCATGACATTGGAATAAAATAATATGTCTGCTTAAAACAGTGCCTGGAAATTCTCAGTAAAGAGCTGCTTTGCCCTATAACAGTGAATAGCTTGGGATACTGGGAACCATGTGCCAAGTCCCCTCCCCCTCTTTTTTTAATCCACTAGCAAAAAATCCATATTTTAAAAGACCATTTTTACTGTCTTATTGGAATATTTTTCTTTTATTGTTATACTGAAAAAACAAATATAAACAACATTTAAAAAAAACTTGAAACAAAACACTGGAATGAGGACCACCATTCATCTCATTTTAAAATTTTATAAACAATAACACAGAAAAAGTTGGGACTTCCTTGGCAGTCAAGACTCCCAGAGCTCAGTCTTTCTCTCCTATAACAAAACCCACTGTGTATGGAGGTTTCTATTATGGGCACTTTGAATCACTCAGATGAGACTTGGGGATTATAAAGAACCAGCATGACCAGCAAGATATATCATATTCAGAGCCATGAAACAACTCTCAATAAATTTAAAAGGATTTAAGTCTTACAAAGTATCTCAGACCACAATAGAATTAAGTTAGAAATCAGAAACAAAAAGCCCTCCAGAAAATTCCCAGGTCACTGGAAATTCAATAACACATTTCTAGGTAACCTAAGGGTGAAAGGAAAAATCAAAGGGAATATTACAGACTTCCCTGGCAGTCCACTGGTTAAAACTCTGAGCTTCCAATTCAGGGTACATGGGTTCAATCCCTAGTTGGGGAATTAAATCCCACATGCTGCATGGTGCAACCAAATAATAATAATAAACAAAAACAGAAAAGAGAAATCTACCTTGTGGTTGAATGCTACATTTGGTATGTTAAGATGAAACTAATTCTTTTCAGTCATGAAACTACTTCTCTTAATAATCCTTACAGATTTGCAACAAAGTCTTCCTCAAGAAGGCCCCGCCTTGGCCCCTCCAGTTGCAGATGGATTCTATGTCACAGACTTGAGCACACACCACAAATAGTTTCTTACAGCTTTTCACTTCCTTTGGAAACCATAACTTATCTCATGAGCTAAAAGAGCTCCCATTCCACGGTGCCAAGTCCCTGGGTTTCTGTTCTAGCAACTAAACCAACTCAAATGCCAGATTCAGATGGACTGGCAAAGTTCCAACAAAACACCAAGGTGAGATTTCTCCAGGAAGAAAAGCAAAGACATTTCGACAGTTTGAGTGGTTCCAAGTCATCCAATAAATGCATGTTTTCATCCAGAAAAGCAATGCTTCCGCATTTCGGTAATTACTGCTTCCTGCAGGAGCCCTCGATGTTAGCTCACCTCAGCGTCTGCCAGGTACGTCTTCCACTTCCCCCTCCTACCAGTTTCAAACTTGGCCTCTGAGCAGGTAACTCCTGCATGTAAATCTCTAGGCTTGACCTTTCTTTCCGATATTTCCATGGGCTGTCAATCCCTCAATCCAAACCTTTCAATTTTAACTGCTACAGAAACCTAACCACCCTCTTATTTTCCCAGTTGAATACCAAAGGCACTAGAGATAAGACCAGAAACAAGCTGATTTCAGTTTTATGGTCTTGGTCAAATATTGTACCTCAAATACAGTGGGACAGTAGCAGTGATACAGTGGTTTTATAGGGTTGAGCCATAAGAAACTGCAGTTTGGGGAGGTCAAAATGGTTAGTGTCAAAAATTCCCTATGGTTCAACCTAATATGTACAAAATATCTTAAAATTCTAAAAAAAGCAATGAGGTTATCTCCTAAGTAATTATTATCTTCCTATCCTGTTCGACTATCTATGATAAAGTAACTTAAAAGACCCCTCATGACTCTAAAAGATAGGATTTCTTGATTTGCCAATCTCAGTTATAAGTATCTATATGAGATGCAGTCATATGTTCAATATCAAATGCTGCTGTCATTTCCCACCTCAATCTCATAGTCACCTACTTGTCCACTTGACCCTCACAATTACTAAAAAAAATAGGAGTTTTTTACTAAGATAGCAAGATTTTCATGTTGTAACAGACACTAATAAGAATCCATTTTCATTATACAGTAATCTCTAGGAATGATGCCTAATATTTAACCCCTAGCAAAAACAAACACAACAACTCAAAGCACGCTAACTCTGTGGTCCTGGATTTGGCTTATACCAAGACTGTCCCAGGCAGATTCTTTTCTAGGGTCCACACACTCTGCAGAATCACCTGCATCTCTTCCCTATTTTCTAATTCTGCTACTGTGAAGCCTGGCATGTCTTCCAAAAATTCTTGTTTTACCAGGTTTTACACACAGAAAAACAAATTTAAATGTCTACTTCTCTGTCTAAATGAGTTTGGAATTTTATTACATGGGTAGATGTTTTCAATCTGGACAAAAGAGTCACGTGAAATTAAATCTAGGTTATCAGAATTTTGTTCATTCATGGGGTGACACATTTTATTATCATTTAAATATATCTACATGTATGGTTTTATTATCATTTAAATATATCTACATGTATGGTTTTATTTTATTTTAAATATATCTACATGTATGGTTTTATTTTATTTTTTTATTTTATCTCTAAATTGCAACTTTTAAAAAACATTAAGCAGTTTCTCTTTCTAGGATCAGTCTTGGAATAAGAACTAAGTCGGAGAAATCCATCATTTGTGGACCTTGAGAAAATGCTTTGAGAAAACAGCTTTAAGGAGCATTAAACATTAGTGTGAGTTGGATTTAATACATCAGTAGCTCATGGAGTTACAAAGATTGCAAAAAAAATTATTAATAACTGTACTAAATTCTTTTCCAAAATATGACTAATAATTTCTGTACTTCACAAATGTGAGTGCAGACTCTGAGTAGGCCCAGGGGACCAAATAAGAGCATCTGCTCATGGGAGAGACCAGGAGAGCATCTAGTGAGCCACGTTCTAGTGCAGGGGCCTGAGCACGAAGAGCTCCCAGAACCAGGAGGAGGCCGGACTCCGGTATAAGCAGAGGGACGAACTAAAAACAACACGATGACCCCAAGGACCCTTGGGGTAAGAGGAGTAGCAGACGGAGGATGGCCTGGCCTCCCAAACCCCCGTGAGAGGTCTGAAAGGCCCCCTCAAGGCAATAAAGAACCACAGAGGGAGACTTCCCTGGGGGTCCGGTGGTTAGAATCTGCCTTGCAATGCAGGGGACATAGGATCAATCCCTGGCTGGTGAACTAAGTTCCCATGGAGCAATGAAGCCTGCGAGCCACAGCTAGAGTCATCGTGCAGCAATGAAAAACCCCAAAAAACACATCAAAGGTCCGTGTGCCACTCCTAAGACCCAAGGCAGCCAAATAAATAAATTTTAAAAAAGAACCACAGAGTGGCTTTAAGTAGAAATACACGACCAGGCTTGTGTTTCATAAAGATCACTCCTGCAGCATCGGGGGACGAGTCCGAGCACAAGCACGGAGTGTGGAAGGGTGACAAAGCAGAGGCCACCGCCCCCATCCAGAGACTCTGAAGGGCCTTCAAGCACATGGTGGAGGAAGGGGCAGGGTCTGGGGGACTTTAGGAGGTGGGCTCCACAGGGGCTGGGAGAGAGGAAGGGCTCGAGGCTAAATCCCAGGTTCCCCACCTGGGTGCCAGCGAGGAAGATGCTTCCAAGCACCGTGACCAGGAACCATGCAGAAGGGGCTCTGGAAATGTTCTCCGCTTCATCTGTGAGCCGGTCTCTCCTCTGTGCTTCTCACTCCCCTGTCTTTTGAACTATGCTGCAGGCCCCTTAAGGCCTGGGATGGAGCCAGCTCCATGCTCTAACCCTGGTCCCCAGCATGACCGTAATCAACAGCTGCCAAAGAACGAATGGCCACACTCCTGCTCCACTTCCATTCTGCTCTTCAGTACAGGTTGCAAGGGAACAATCTTCTACTCCCAGTTTCTGCTCAAGGAAATTGTGGGTGGGGGGGTATACTGAGAGGTGTGTGTGCAATTGCTCAGACAGGTGCTTGTGTAAAACACAGACCCATCTCTTGTGTTTGAGATGGTCCTGCCTGAGAAATTCGTCTAGCACAGTAGTTAGCAAGCGATTTCCCCTCATCTTTGCTTTCTGTTCTTTCTGGAAGAACTAGTCCCGTTCCCAGGGAAACAGTGGTACAGTTCTGACTGTCCTCCAACGTATTCCGTGTCAACTCCTCTGCTCGTCATGGGAGCACCCCCACCCACCCCGGAGCTGCGCCTTCTCTGTAGGTGTCTCCCAGCTGCAGCAAGAGACTGCAGGGCATTCTGACAGTTTTCTGAAGCTGTGTTCATTAGGTTTCCCAGCTAAGAGTTCCATTCCTCCTCCCACACTCTCAGAAAAGCTTATTTGGGGTTCAAGTTTCTTCCTCGGTGAATTAGGATGAAGGGTGAAGGGCAGACTCCAGGACATATCACAGTACCCAAAAGAAGATGAAGAGAAAAAGACTGACTTCTCCACCTTACAGCTACTGCACCTGTGACTCTGCATAGCAAACCAAGGGCACCTTGAGAACAACAGCCACTCTGGGGGCAGAGGTCTCTTAGGGCTCCTACAAGATCCTGTCTTATAAGCCTGCCCATCATCAACTCTCTCTCGACATCAATGGATACCTGAAACTCCAATCCCTCTCTTTAAGCAATAGCCACCTGGATGCACAACTGGCCCCTCAGCACTCGGCCCCCTGCATCCCGTAAACGGTTAGCTTTCTGCCCAGACACATCTCCTAGTGGAGAAGCAGGTACTCCTGGTTAGTTTTGTTACTTGTCAATATCACTATCTTGAGTTTTAAGTCCAGGAGCTCTAATGGTGAGATCATGTCCGCTTAATTGGATTTATACAACAGCCTGCCAGGGAACCACATGGGGTTATTTAATACTTTTTATAATCCCTCCTGATCTCTCTCAAATCAATGCCTTCCTCAGAACTGCTTCTAATCCTCACCACTTGAAATGTATAGTCCCTGTAATGAGTTCTACCTGGATCCTCCACCTCAGGTGCTTACCGACTCCCATTTATTCTGCAAACAGTAAACTACTGGAAACGTGGCTCCCCCTAGCTCAAGCATTCCCAATAGCACTCTTGGAGCTCGAAGTCCACACTCACCCTGGCATCCCAGGTCGTCTATAACCTGGTTCCCCAGTTTACCAATGTAATTTTCTCTCTGAATTTGTTTTTTTCTATTTATTTTTAATTGGAGGACAATTACTTGACAATTATTGGGTTGGCTTCTGCCATACATCAACATGAATCAGCCATAAGCACGCACATGTTCCCTCCCTCCTGAACCTCCCTCCTACCTCCCACTGCATCCCACTTGTCTAGGTTGTCACGGAGCACTGGGACTGATTCTGCGTCTTTGGCTTCAGTTAAGCTCCTCTCTTCTTCACACTTCTTCAAACACATCTTGAATAGCAGAGACGTCAGCAAGCACATCCATTAACACGGAGCTGAGTGTCTCGAGGCCCGACTCCCGGTCTGGCCACTTGGTGACTTTCTTACCCTCCCCCACCCCACCTCTCTAGGTCAGATGTGACTGTACTAATGTCACTGAACTGTACACCTAAAAGTGGTTAAAATGGTGAAGTTTATGCTCTGTACATTTTACTTCACACACAAAAAAGTACATCCAAATCACTAAGGAACAAATAATGTGTTTCTTCTTCCCTCGAAAGTCCAATCACAATACTGATTACTATCGACACTGCTTGATGAAATTAACAACTATTGGCTGCATAAGGATAGTAATAATATTTACATTTACAGATCATTGTGCAGTCTACAAAGCCCCTTCGGTGGAAACTAGTTTGACCATTTGATTCTGAAAAACTATGAGGCAAGAAAGACAGGGAATCCCTTATTTGTATTTTCCAGATGAAGAGACACAACTCTAAAGGTTTAGTGACTTAATTATGGCCAAACAGAGGGTACCAGGCAGAGATGAGGTTCATCTGGGGCTCTTGAATTTGAGACACTTCACAGGCCCTTGGTTTCATCATTCACCTTGTTGGAACGATTCTCACCTTTTCTTCCCCAGGAAAAATTTCTGCAGGAGCGTACTCCAATGTGCAGGGTAGAAGAGCCCAAACCTGCATCCTAAGCTAACAGGTGCTCATCAGAACATGGAAAGGGGCAACTGGCAGTTTCTGAACTCTCTATTTAATCCGGACCTGTGGGCAGCTACTCCCACACAAGTGTCCTTCCCCACCGCCTGACCCCACATGGCAACATTTTAGTCTGATGGCAGGACTGACAGCCAGTGCACTGAAGTGAACGGTGACCTGGTCCATCTAAATTGTAAATACACAGAACCTGAATTTCTTTAGAAACAATGAGAAATTATCAGAATTCTGAATGTGGAATAAGTGAACAACTCTCTTATTGCCAATGAACAGAAAAGTGTATTGATCACCTAGCTCTTACAGATTAAGGATGGAAGAAGACTTTATTATCGAAACACACAGTCACTTCCTTAGAAGGCCTGTTTTAGCCTTGCAGGGTGGTGAAGGACAGCACTCGGTGCCCACGGAGATAGCACACATATTCAGCATTGCTGCTCTGACAAGTCACCTCCCAATTAAGCCACTGTTGAATTAAAGGCTGAATGTGCTCTTTGCTTCCAAGAGAAACTTATTTCTAAGCACCAAAGATCTAGAAGTTTTAAAAGTCCACTGAAGAGAGCCCCATTTACATGAATACAAATATTCTCAAATACCCCTGGAAACAGCAGGGGAGAACTCTGAAGCACCTGTACACACTCTTGCTAAATTCAACATCTTCTAAACTGTGGCAAGAGCACGGTGCATCCTCAAAAAGTTGAAAGCGAATTATTGCCACAGGAACCAGAGATTTCACTTCTTGGTACACAATCAAAAAAACAAAACAAAACTGAAAGCAAGGTCAAGAAAAGGTATTTATACACCCATGTTCACGGCACTATTTACAATAACCAAAAGGTACAAGCAACCCATGTGTGAATCAATGAATGGATGGGTAACCAAAATATGTGGTCCATACAGTCAGTGAATTATTATTCAGCTTTAAAAAGTAAGGAAATTCTGACACATGACAGAACATGGATGAACCTAGAGGACATGATGCTAAGTGAAATCAACCAGACACCAAAGGGGTAAATAGTGCATGATTCCAGGAGGAGGTCCCTTGGGGTCTAATTCATAGAGGCAGAAAGTAGAAGGGTGGTTGCCGGGAGCTAGGGGTGGGGGCAATAGAAAATTATTGTTCAGTGGGTACAGAGTTTACTGGGTTTTTGCAAGGAGGAAAGAGCCACGCAGACTGACTGCACAATATGAATGTGCTTAACACCACTGAACTGTACACGTCAAAATAGTCAAGACGACAAAACTGATGTAAAAACACAAAAAGAAACCTCTCCTCACACACACACAGCGGTATACTTTCACTAAGTCCCCCTGTAGTGAGGAATTCCATGCCAGAGAGCAAGGATTACCACAGTCCAGGAGGCTCTGTGAACTGTGGATATAATTAGGCCCCACATCCATTATAACACTACAGACGTCATCATGTGTTACCAGCATCTGTTGACAGATCTCATACCCGGCATATCACTGAAACGGCAAGTGTGGAGAAGGTAGCCCACAATAGAAACAATGGCATTTTATCCTTGTCCTGTTCTAGCAGTTTGGCTCATAGGACATAAATAGAGGCCACTGCTCTGGCTGCTGCGACCTCACAGCTCAGAACTATTTTACTGCCTCGAGTGGGTTCTCTACAAAAAGCAGAGGGTCTTCTGGATCTGTTCAGGTCCATGTCCTAATGGAAAGCTTCCTTCTGTTTTGTTTTTCGCTAATGTCACAGCACAGCACTCAACCTACCTGAGAAAAAAAAATTAATTCTCACTTTTTAGCATTATTCTGTACTAGGACCAGGACATCTGTCTGTTTTTCAATAACATATTTCAAGTGTTATACAGTTTTAATAATATATTCACATAGGAACCCCAAACTTTAAAAAATTACAACAAGGAAATTATATCCCCAAATAGCATGTAAAAATTAAAAATTATATATAATTATACATTATATATAAAATAATTAAAAACTGTATACAAATATATATATTATATACATATATGTATATATGACAAATGACATATGTCTATATGGCTTTTGGAAATTAAAATTAACTCACCCTGTACTGTCATTTAAAAAAAATCAACAGAAACTGTTGTGATTAGACTATTACTTTCAAAAATGATGGGCAGACTACCTATCATGAGAAAAAAAGAACAATCTTTGCAAGACTTAAAACTTAAAAAAAATCCATGAAAAGAATGTAGTAATCAAAACCATGGAAAACTTTTTTAAAAAGAAATACACTGTTAAAAATTAAAGCAACGATTTAACTTCTTTCTGACTGATGATGCATCCATCAGCCCAGATGACACAATAATAATAAATAGTAATAATCCTCAGGCCAGCTGTTTCCCTCACAATAAGTCATTTTAAAAACTGTAGAAGGTCTGAAATTTTATTCTCCTCTATTGACTCAACTTCCACTTATTACTCTCATTCCACTGTTTTCAAGAAGGTAGGACTCAGAGGGAGAATGAAATGTAGCTAAACTGGAGCTTTCAAATAAAGAATTTATTAAGTGATCTCCTTAACAGAGAAATGACAACAAAAGAAAAATCTGGATTTGAAAATATTTGGTTATTTTATAAATAACCAAAAAGCCCTCTAAAATGGTTATTTGATATTCATCCAAATATGAGACCTCTCTGCTTCTGCTTGTTAGGAGTATGGGATGTGTTTCCTGCAGCCAGACACTTATTCACCAGGCACTATC
Organism: Ovis canadensis; assembly: GCF_042477335.2. Lineage (NCBI taxonomy): Eukaryota > Metazoa > Chordata > Mammalia > Artiodactyla > Bovidae > Ovis > Ovis canadensis. Next base: position 27,067,656 of record NC_091269.1, on the reverse strand, counting down.
AGATAATCACCCACTGTGGCAGCTACACAGAGCATTCCCATGCACACATATGGTCAACAGACGTTATCCACTTAAAAGCAGGCCCTTAGAAGGGAAACCCACTTTGCCCCACCCCAAGAAAAACAGGGGGTGAAAAAGCATAGGGCACTTTGCTTCTGCCAGGACACTGTCATCAGAAGGTTGGGTGAACAGGTCTGCGCTGGCATCCCTGACCCGGCCAGGCTCTGCGCCCAGTCAAACGGAGGCGGGATTTAGCCTCCTGGTGAGCAGTCGCTAGAGTTCTAGCCAAGGGGATCAAGAAGAAACCTTGAAATAGTGGAATGTTCCACTGGGCCCCCAGAGAGCGCCAACGAAGATGAGCAGGGAACTTTCAGAGCTGGCTGACTCCCTCGTCCCTGGTGCTTACCTCAACGAACCATAAATAGAGTGTGAAATAACTTTTATGGGTGAATGTCTGGTGATCATACAGCATCCCTCTCCAAGAAGCCCTAGAACATTTAATAAATGATTTCCAGTTCTTCTTTGGGGCAGCCCTGTGAAAATCGGAATGAAGCTGATATTCATTTGACCTCTTTTATTTGGGGAGGGATGGGGGGGCGTTGCTGAACACAACGGGACCAGGAAATAACTCTGTGGTGAAGATCACAGACTCGAGGGGTCAGGAGCTGACCTGAGACTCTTTTTAGATTCTGGTCTAACGCGGGTTAAAACTGAAACGCCCGCACTGCTCTTCCCTTCACATTTTTCGTTTTGTAACTCTTGTGTGACACACGCGCGCACCCACGCACATGCGCGCGCGCACCCACGACGCCCAGTTCCGTGACCGTCCCTGGACTTGATCTCCTCTCTCTCGGGGCACCCGGGCTTCTAGGACACGGGACCACAGAGCCCTCCATCAAGCGCCCTCCCGCTAGTCCACCCGCTCGGCGGCGACCCCGCGCGGGCGGCCCCCCGGGTAAGGGGACACACGGACGAGCGGGTCGAGCCCGCAGACGGTGAGCACGCGCCCCTGGCTGACCTTCCTCTGCTGCTTCTCCCAGGCGGGGTCGAGGAGCAGGTCGCGGTCCCACTCCTCCTCCTGGATCATGTACTCGTCATCCTCGTAGACGTAGTTGTACTGCACACCAGGCTCGATCTGGTTCATGGCGCTCGGTGGTCCGGGCGGCGGCGCGGCGCGCGGGGTCGGACGGGCGGGCGGACGGGCGGAGACGCGGCGGAGCCGGCGAGGCGCGGGCGGCGGGCAGGCGGGCGCGGGGTGACCTTCGCGCGGTCCTCTCGGGGCGGTACGCTGGGCGCTGGGTCGCGGGCGAAGCACCAGCTCGGGCTCCGAGCGGCTGCCGCGCCGCTTAATACCCGCGCCGCCCGTCACGTGGCCGCCCGGCCGCGCCCCCGCCCCGCCTGGGCCTCCGCCCGCGCCCGCCAGCGTCGCCCCGAGCACGTGCTGGCTGGCGGCGGGGCCGGGCCGCTCGGGGCCGGGCCACTCGGGTCCGCACGCCCGGTGCTACCCCAGACCTGCCGCACGGCGAGCTGAGTCCACCGGCACCAGCCCACGCCTCCCATCTACCCTGAGGCTTATGGAGCGGCAGGACTTGCCGGCGCCCAGGTGGGTTACCCTGGTGTTTGGGTGTTCGGGGGTCAGACGACGGACACACATGGCTTGGGTCCCTGACCACCACCCCCCAACCCTACCCCACCCTCCAGCACATCTGTCTTGTCCAGCGTATTCACGTTTGCCGTGTGTTCCCACATATTCCTAAATTCCACACACACACCCCTAAAAAGTAAAGTTCAGAAGCTACAGACTCCCTTTTCTTCTTACTCTCCTCCCTTGCCCTTACCTGGGGAAATCAAGGCAAAGGACTTGGACCAACCGTGTTAAAAAGTCAGGAACCAAACCAAAGGCAGAAAGTGTCTGCTCTCACCTGCCAGTCGTAAATTTGAAACGACTGACAATGGAGGACGAGCAGCCAGCTTCATGTTACCTGTTCATCTCCCCCTGATGTGTTGCACTTAAGCCTTTTCATCCCTACGGTCCTGGCTAGCTGTTTCCTGTCCCTTGTGGCCCTGTAGGAACCAAGATGAGGTCCCCTGAAGAGGAGGTTGCCTTAGGCCCTGGGAATCCAGAGGGCGACTAACAGGCCAGGCACTTGCCTCCTGCAACTTATGTCCAAAGTGAATAAAAGTTGCCCACAGGCTACATAACTGTGGTTCAGGGCTACTAACCTGTTGACAGATTTCAAGCTGAAAATATGCCTGGATTTAACATTGTTCCTTAGAATTTTTTCCATCACTTAGTTTTATTGTTTTGAGCTTTCTGCCAAAAGGCTTTGACAAATTCACAAATACATCATGCTAACGTTTTTAAGCAACATGTCCACTAAACGTTTTTAAACAACACGTCCACTAAAATATGAACTCTGTGAGGCCAGGGATTTAGTCTCATTCATGGCCGTAATCCCCAGAAATTAGAAATATGGCTACCATATACCATACACTAGGTGCACAAGTATTTGTTGATGAAATAAGTATCCTTAGAAACAGTGACTGAACTCATTTGCTGGGGTTTAAATTTAAACTTTTAGTTTTAGATTAAAATCATAATCTCTCAACAAGTTTATGAGTAAATTTTAACTATTAGAAATAGGACCAACAACTACAAAAATTGTTCATATTAGGCCTTGAAAATTGTGGGGACCGCAATCCCAGGGATGGCAGAGCCTGGTGGGCTGCCGTTTATGGGGTCGCACAGAGTTGGATATGACTGAAGCGACTTGGCATCAGCAGCAGGTTCCAGATAAGAGCTATTAAAAGACATCAGATTTACAATCCTGCCTGAAACAGCTAAAATCTGAGGGGAAATATATTAAGCAAAGCATTTTAAGACACTGACTATCAGGCAACGAAGGATAATGATCCTTGAGAGGCAGAAAACAAATAGCATGTGTATTATGATTGTCCCAGATTATCACCTGGAAAAAGATTCCAAGATGTATCATAAAGGGAATAAAGGGAACGCAGGTATAACTCAGTGAACTGTGAGTTCAGAGAGACCAATGCAGCTAGAATTTGCGAGGCCAGTTGCAGAAGAGGAGATGGTTGCAAAGAGTGAGAACCCTGGAGACTCGCAGAGGGTCTCCCTTGAGTCTGATCAGTGAATGCATGGGAGAAAAACATTTGAGGTCAGGAAAGAAGCACCCAAAAAGATTAGAAAGAATGATGGTTACAATTTACAGAAGTCTAGGAATAGTTTCCATTTCCATTAACTAGAGGGGAAAACCTTATAATTTACAGAGCATCAGATGGAGTATTCAGAAGTGAGGGAGGGCTTGGGAAAGAGTCTTTAGGCTTAAACTAAATGACACATACTGGTTGTTGTTCAGTCTCTCATTCACGTCTGACTCTTTGTGACCCCATGGACTGCAGCATACCAGGCTTCCCTGTCCCTCACCATCTCTCGGAGTTTGCTCAAACTCATGTCCCTTGAGTCAGTGATGCCATCCAATATCTCATCCTCTTTTGTCCCCTTCTTCTCCTGCCTTCAGTCTTTCCCAGCATCAGGGGTCTTTTTCAATGAGTCAGCTCTTTGCATCAGGTGGCCAAAGTATTGGAGTTTTAGCATCAGTCCTTCCAAAGAATATTCAGTTTTTTTCCCTCAGGATTGACTGGTTTGATCTCCTTGCAATCCAAGGGACTCTCGAGTTTTTCTCCAACACCACAGTTCAAAAGCATCAATTCTTTGGCACTCAGCTTTCTTTAGGGTCCAACTTTCACATCAGTACATGACTACTAGCAAAACCATACCTTTGACTATATGGACCTTTGTCGGTAAAGTAATGTAATGTCTATGCTTTTTAATATGCTGTCTAGGTTTGTCATAGCTAGATGTATTGGTGCTACTTGAAAAAGCTCCAAAGCAAGATCTGAAAGAGTCGAACTATTTCCAAGTCACATAATTGCATCCCAGAAGAAAACTTAAAAATACACATAGGAAAACAAAATTGTTCAACGCTTACCGAGGTAAAAATTGCAGTTTCTGGCACCTATCAAATATTACCAAGTATGCAATGAAACAGGAATGCATGATCCATAATGAGAACAATCACTTAAAACTGATCCAAAATTGACACATGATAGAGTTAGTAGAAAAGAACACTAGAAGCAACTATTACTGTATTCCATGTACTCAGGAAGCTAGAGGAAAGATTGAACATGCTATGCAGAGACATGGAAGATTAAATAAAAAAACAACCCAAATTGAATATCTAGAAATGAAAGTACAATCAGGTCAGTTGTTCAGTCGTGTCCAATTCTTTGCAACCCCATGAATTGCAGCACGCCAGGCCTCTCTGTCCATCACCAACTCCCGGAGTTCACCCAAACTGATGTCCATCGAGTCGGTGATGCCATCCAGCCATCTCATCCTCTGTCGTCCCCTTGTCCTCCTGCCCCCAGTCCCTCCCAGCATCAGAGTCTTTTCCAATGAGTCAACTCTTCGCATGAGGTGGCCAAAGTATTGGAGTTTCAGCTTTAGCATCAGTCCTTCCAAAGAACATCCAGGACTAATCTCCTCTAGGATGGACTGGTTGGATCTCCATGCAGTCCAAGGGACTCTCAAGAGTCTTCTCCAACACCACAGCTCAAAACCATCAATTCTTCAGCTCTCAGCTTTCTTCACAGTCCAACTCTCACATCCATACATGACCACAGGAAAACCATAGCCTTGACTAGACGGACCTTTGTTGGCAAAGTCATGTCTCTGCTTTTGAATATGCTATCTAGGTTGGTCATAACTTTCCTTCCAAGGAGTAAGTGTCTTTTAATTTCATGGCTGCAATCACCATCTGCAGTGATTTTGGAGCATTTGTCTTTCTCTTTCTGATGAACTTCACTTAGTGTGATAAGTGATCTAAGTGATGGATCACTTAGATCCGTCCATCCATGCTACTCAACATTTCTTGATTCCTAGGAAAATAAAACAACAAATAACTAATTAGATCATTGGTCTTTTCTTTTTCCTTCTAACAACTCTTGTTGCTGCTGCTAAGTTGCTTCAGTCGTGTCCGACTCTGTGCGACCCCATAGACGGCAGCCCATCAGATTCTTCCGTCCCTGGGATTCTCCAGGCAAGAACACTGGAGTGGGTTGCCATTTCCTTCTCCAATGCATGCAAGTGAAAAGCGAAAGTGAAGTTGCTCAGTCGTGTCCAACTCTTCGCGACCCCGTGGACTGCAGCCCACCAGGCTCCTCCGTCCACCTGACCAGGGATCAAATCTGAGTCCCTTGCATTGCGAGGCAGATTCTTAACCATTGGATCACCAGAGAAGTCCCTCACCTTTCCTCGTGAAACAAGAAGAAAAAGGAAAATGACAGTCTATGAAACAATGGTTTTCCGATAACAACAGATATCATGTAATGAAGGACAGGAATCCTGAGATGGGAAACAAACCAAGGGAGTTCTGTAACTGCCGCAGTTTGTATCCCTGAGAGAGCTTGCAGGCCAGACCATTGAGGTAGAGTCCAAAAGGCTCCCTGAGTTGCGAACGTGAAGCTTGAGAGTCCAGGGAGAAGAAGGCAGCAAGTATTCGTAGGATAAAGTATCAGAGAGGAGAAGGCCACACACAAGGAGAGGGCTCTGGACATCTTCTGGACTTCTGAGTTTCCCATCTGAGTGCATACTGATCAGAACATGCTTGAGAGGAAGCCACCCGTGTTCAAGGAAAGAGCCATCTGAAAGGGTTAGGGAGAATCAGTTCAGTTCAGTCGCTCTGTCGTGTCTGACTCTTTGCGACCCCATGAATCGCAGCACGCCAGGCCTCCCTGTTCATCACCATCTCCCAGAGTTCACTCAGACTCGCGTCCATTGAGTCAGTGATGCCATCCAGCCATCTCATCCTTGGTCGTCCCCTTCTCCTCCTGCCCCCAATCCCTCCCAGCAACAGAGTCTTTTCCAATGAGTCAACTCTTCGCATGAGGTGGCCAAAGTACTGGAGTTTCAGCTTCAGCATCACTCCTTCCAAAGAAATCCCAGGGCTGATCTCCTTCAGAATGGAATGGTTGGATCTCCTTGCAGTCCAAGGGACTCTCAAGAGTCTTCTCCAACACCACAGTTCAAAAGCATTAATTCTTCGGTGCTCAGCCTTCTTCACAGTCCAACTCTTACATCCATACATGACCACAGGAAAAACCATAGCCTTGACTAGACGGACCTTAGTCAGCAAAGTAATGTCTCTGCTTTTGAATATACCATCTAGGTTGGTCATAACTTTCCTTCCAAGGAGTAAGTGTCTTTTAATTTCATGGCTGCAATCACCATCTGCAGTGATTTTGGAGCCCCCAAAAATAAAGTCTGACACTGTTTCCACTGTTTCCCCAGCTATTTGCCATGAAGTGATGGGACCAGATGCCATGATCTTCGTTTTCTGAATGTTGAGCTCTAAGCCAACTTTTTCACTCTCCTCTTTCGAATAGCGCATGGCATTCGCACAGGACCAGGCGGGTGCCTGCTCCAATCCCAGGACTGCAAATACATTCAGTTCACAGAGCATTGAGTCGAGGACCTAGGAGGGTCTTTATATATATATTTTTTAAATTGCCATTTTAACCATTTAAAAATGATTTTCGTTCTTATAGCTGTGCCAGGTCTCAAGCCTGTTGTGCTCAGGCTTTCTCTAGGTACAATGAGCAGGGGCTATTGTCTGGTTGGTGCACAGGTTTCTCATATGGTGGCTTCTCATGTTGAGGAACAAGGGCTCTAGATGCATGGGCTCAGTTGTTGTGGCCCACAGGCTAAGTTGCCCCAAGGCATGTGGGATCGTCCCAGACCAGGGACTGAACCCATGTCCCCTGCATTGGAAGGCAGATTCTTAACCACTGGACCACCAGGAAGTCCCTAGGGAGATCTTACTTCAGTAGTGTAGAATGAATTAGTCCTAGACAAGTAGTAACGTGGACTTAATTATTTCTAGATTAAGCCTAGAATGACCACTGCTCTTCCCTAAAAAAAAAAATCATAAAACAATCACAAATTTATAAAAGCAAGACTCAAAAGGATAAAACTGTTTCCAAGTAACTGTTTCTAAGTAACTGAACTACATCACAGAGCAAAGCTCAAGATTTATAAAGACGCAAAACCATCCAGCACTCAGCACGGTGAAAGTCACAATTTCCAGCACCCAATCAAAGATTCCCACATGTGCAAAGAAGCAGGAAAACACAACCCATAGTGAAAATAGCAAGCAATTGAAACTGACTGAGGGCTGACACAGATGTTAGGGGTAGAGGTAGAGTCCAGAGGGTTCCCTGAGCTGAGGACGTGAAGCTGAGAGTCCAGGGAGATGAAGGCAGCAAGTGTTCATAGGATAAAGTATCAGAGAGGACAGGGCCACATACAGGGAGAGGGCTCTGGGCATCTTCTGAGTTTCCCATCTGAGTGCATATTAACTCTAAAAACAAGGGGAGGAGGTGTTAGAAAGTATTTTTTTAACTGAATGAAGATGAAAACAATATATCAGAAGTTGTGGGGTGCCATTAAAGCAGTGTTTAAGAAGGAAATGGCAACCCACTCCAGTACCCTTGCCTGGAAAATCTCATGGACACAGGAGCCTGGTGGGCTGCAGTCCATGGGGTCGCGAAGAGTCAGACATGACTGAACAACTAACACTTACTTACTTAAGGGGAAATTTATAGCACTAAATGCTTATATTAGCAAAGAAGGATCTTGCATTAATAACCTCAGCTCTTACCTTAAAAACAGAAAAAAAGAACAGACTTTAAAACAGTTAGAATAACTGTATTTCATATGTTTAAAAAGTTAAAAACAGAATGGAGGATACATATTTTTTAAATATCTAAATGAAACTTCTAGAAATAAAATGACTTAAATCTGAGATAAAAGTATGCTGGATGGGATTAAGAGCAGGTTAGAGATTGCAAATGAAAAAAGTAGCGAATTTGAAAGTATAAAAATATAAAATTATGGGGACTTTCTTGGTGGTCCAGTGGCTAAGACTCCACATTCCCAGTGCAAGGAACTTGAGTTCAATTTCTGGTTGGGGAACTAGATCCCACATGCCACAACTCAGAGTTTGCATATCACAACTAAAGATCCCACATGCTGCAACTAAGGCCCAGCACAGTCAAATAAATAAATATTTTAAAAAATAGAAGCTATCCAAAATGAAATAGAGACAGAAAAAAATAATCCAGGAGAATGAAAAGGACTTTAGTGACTTTATTGGGGGGTAATCTACCGTGGGTCCTGAGTATGACTGCACATTCTTGCAGGTATGCCAAAATTGCAGAACCCCAGCTGCTTTATTTATCCAGGCTATTTCTCACCATTATATTTGCAGTGAACAGTCTTGACAGATGAGGTAGCATTCACCCTCAAACAAAGAGCAGTCTTGTTTCTGCTGTGAAAGTCTCAAGTCGCCAAGCTCAGTCTTCCTCTCCCATAACAAAACCCGCCATGGGGACAGGCTTCCAAAAGGGGCCTTTGAGTCACCCCAGTGGGACTTAGGGATTATGGATAACTACCATGAGCAGCAAGATAGATCATATCCAAGGCCATAAAACAACTTTGATATAAATTGAAAAGGATATATAAATCTTACAAAGTATGCTCTCAGATCACAATAGAATTAAATTAGAAATCAAAAACAAGACCTCTAGAATATCCCCAAATATTTAGAAATTCACTAACACATTTCTTGGTAACCCAAGAATGAAAGGAAAATTCATAGGGACTTGCAGGGGATCCCAGTTCAATTCCTAGGTCAGGAAACCCCCTGGAGAAGGGTTGGGCTACCAACTCCAGTATTCATGAGCTTCCCTGGTGGCTCAGATCGTAAAGAATCCACCTGCAATGTGGGAGACCTAGGTTCAGTCCCTGGGTTGGGAAGATCCCTGGAGGAGGGCATGGCAACCAGTATTCTTGCCTGGAGATTCCCCATGAACACAGGAGCCTGGCAGGCTACAGACCATGGGGTCACAAAGAGTCGGACATGACTGAGCCATTTTCAACTTCAACAACAACTGGTGGTATAGTGGTTAAGACTCTGAGCTTCCACTTCAGGAGGCATAGGTTCAATCCCTGGTGGGAGAACTAAGATCCTGCATTCCATGCCACTCGGCCAAAAAAAAAAATTAAAATCTAAAAAATAAAAATCTAAAAACAAGGGGGAAAAATAAAATAAAAATTAAAAAAAATAAAAACAAGGGGGGAGATGTTAGAAAGTATTTTTTTAACTGAATGAAGATGAAAACAATATATCAGAAGTAGTGGGGTGCCATTAAAGCAGTGCTTAAGGGGAAATTTGTAACACTAAATTCTTATATTAGCAAAGAAGGATTTTGCATTAATAGCTCAGCTCTCATCTTAAAAACAGAAAAAAAGAACAGAGTAAACAAAAAGTAAGCACAAGAAAGAAAAATAATAAAGATCAATGTAGAAGTCAATAAAATAGGTAAAGCAGAAACCAGCAGACTTAAACCTGGTTCTCTGAGAAGATCGATAAAGTCGATACACTTCAAGCCACATTGTTCATCAGGGAGAAAAACATAAATTATTTATATTGGGAATGAAAGAAGTGGCATCATTACCAATTCTATATACTTTAAAAATATAATATGTGAATACTATTAACAACTGTATGCCAATAAATTCAACAGCTTAGATGAAATGGACAAATTCCTTTAATGACACGAACTACTAAACCTCACTATTAAAGAAACTCAATTTTTAGTTTAAAACACTCCCCCATACCCCCAGCACAAGCACACAAAACCTCTTAAGGCCCCCATGTTTTCAGCAGGGAATTCAATCAAACATTTAAGAAAGAAAGAATACCAATTATACATAACCAGGAGACTGAAAAGAAGAGACTGTCTCCCAACTCATTCTGTAAGACCAGTATTGGTCTGATACCAAAGGTACGTTAAGATGTTCCAAAAAAAAGAGAAAACTGCGGATCAGTATCTCTCATGAAAATTGATGCAATCAATTTCCACACAGTTTTATCAATTGATCCATGATGATCAAGTGGGATTTATTCCAGGAATTCAGGATTGATTTAAATATTTGAAGATCAGTTAAGTTAATTTACCCTGTTCAGTTCAGTTCAGTTGCTCAGTCGTGTCCGACTCTTTGTGACCCCATGAACTGCAGCACACCAGGCCTCCCTGTCCATCACCAACTCCCGGAGTTCACTCAGATTCATGTCCATCAAGTCAGTGATGCCATCCAGCCATCTCATCCTCTCTCGTCCCCTTCTCCTCCTGCCCCCAATCCCTTCCAGCATCAGAGTCTTTTCCAATGAGTCAGTTCTTCGCATGAGGTGGCCAAAGTACTGGAGTTTCAGCTTTAGCATCATTCCTTCCAAAGAAATCCCAGAGCTGATCTCCTTCAGAATGGACAGGTTGGATCTCCTTGCAGTCCAAGGGACTCTCAAGAGTCTTCTCCAACACGACAGTTCAAAAGCATCAATTCTTCGGTGCTCAGCTTTCTTCACAGTCCAACTCTCATATCCATACATGACCGCAGGAAAAACCAGAGGCTTGACTAGATGGACCTTAGTTGGCAAAGTAACGTCTCTGCTTTTGAATATGCTATCTAGGTTGGTCATAACTTTTCTTCCAAGGAGTAAGTGTCTTTTAATTTCATGGCTGCAATCACCATCCGCAGTGATTTTGGAGCCCAAAAAAATAAAGTCTGACACTGTTTCCACTGTTTCCCTATCTATTTTCCATCAAGTGATGGGACCAGATGCCATGATCTTTGTTTTCTGAATGTTGAGCTTTAAGCCAACTTTTTCACTCTCTTCTTTCACTTTCATCAAGAGGCTTTTGAGTTCCTCTTCACTTTCTGCCATAAGGGTGGTGTCATCTGCATATCTGAGGTGATTGATATTTCTCCCAGCAATCTTGATTCCAGCTTGCGTTTCTTCCAGTCCAGCATTTCTCATGATGTACTCTGCATAGAAGTTAAATAAGCAGGGTGACAATATACAGCCTTGACGTACTCCTTTTCCTATTTGGAACCAGTCTGTTGTTCCATGTCCAGTTCTAACTGTTGCTTCCTGACCTGAATACAGATTTCTCAAGAGGCAGGTCAGGTGGTCTGGTATTCCCATCTCTCTCAGAATTTTCCAGTTTATTGTGATCCACACAGTCAAAGAAAGGCAATGCCAAAGAATGCTCAAACTACCGCACAATTGCACTCATCTCACATGCTACTAAAGTAATGCTCAAAATTTTCCAAGCCAGGCTTCAGCAATACGTGAACCGTGAACTTCCTGATGTTCAAGCTAGTTTTAGAAAAGGCAGAGGAACCAGAGATCAAATTGCCAACATCCGCTGGATCATGGAAAAAGCAAGAGAGTTCCAGAAAAACATCGATTTCTGCTTTATTGACTATGCCAAAGCCTTTGACTGTGTGGATCACAATTTACCCTATTAGACTAAAAAGAGAAACTATATGATCATCTCAATAAGTACAAAAAGGCTTTTGACAAAGTCCAGCATTCATTGTTGATAAAATCCTCAGCAAATTGTAATGGAAGGGAATTTCCTGAACCTGAAAAGCAGCGTCTATTAAAACAAAAAACAAAAAACTACAGCTGATATCATTCTTAATTTTGAAAAACTGAATGCTTTCCTCCTAAAATCAAGAACAGATCAGGAACAAACCACTTCTAACTTCTATTCGACATTGTATTGGTGATTCTAACCCAGGGCAACCAGGCAAGAAAAAGAAACAGTCATCAAGATTGGAAAAGATGTAAAACTATTTTTCACAATGATCATCTATGTAGAAAATCCAATGAGATCATCAAAAAAGTTGCTAGAATGAATAAGTTAATTTATCACAGTTGCAGGATATAAGATCAATATGCAAAAAAATCAATTATATTAAGAAATAGCCAGGTCCCAATGGCTTCACCGGCATATTCTAACAAAATTTAAAGAAGAAATAGCTCTAATCCTACACATTCTCCTCCAGATGAAAGAAGAGGCAGGAACACTTCCCAACTCATTTCATGAAGCCAGCGTTATCTTGGTACCAAAACCAGATAAAGACGGTATGAAAAAAAAAAGACAACTATTCCAATTAGTTTGTTCCAATCAGTCTATTCCAACTAGACCAATTTCTCTCATGAACTTAGATATAAAAGTCCTCAACAAAATATTAACAAATTGAACAGGTTATGTGTTAAAAAAATAAAAACATTTGTAAGTCACATATCCAACAAAGAGCTTATATCCAAAATACATATTTAAAACTGTCTTCTTGCAGCTCTAAGAAAACAATCCACCCAATAGAAAGGTGGGCAAAAGTCTTAAACAGATGATTCGCTTGAGAGGACATGCTCCCAGCTTTCCTCATTTTTGTGCTTCACTTTGTTGCTCTTAGCAGAGATTGCATTTTTTATAAGTTGACCATTTGTGGCAACCCTGCACTAAGTCTATTGGTGCCACTTTTCCCACCAGCGTTTGCTCACTTCATGTCTTTGCGTCACATTTTTTGCAATTCTCTCAATATTTCAAAGTTTTTCATCATTGTATTTGTTATGGTGATCTGTGATCAGTGATCCTTGATGTTGTTGTCTTGAGGTGCCACTAACTGTGCCCAAGACAGTAAATTTAATCAATAAACGTGTGTGTCCTGACTACTCTGTCAACTAGCCATTTCCCCATCTCTCTCCCTCTCCTCGAGCTTTCTTTTTCTCTGAGACACAACAGTATTGAAATTAGGTCAACTAAACCTTATGGTGTTCAGGTGGAAGGAAAAGCGATACATGTTTTATTTTCCATCAAAAGCTAGACATGATTAAGCTTAGTGAGGGAGGCATGTCAACAGCCTAAAAGCGAGGTCTCTTGTTTGTTTGTTTTGCTGCTCCATGCAGCATGAGGCATCTTAGTTCCCTGTCCAGGGATGAAACCCTTGTCCCTTGCATTGGAAGTGCAGAGTCTTAACCACTGGACTGCTAGTGAAATCTCTAAGCTAGGCTTCTTGTTCCAAGTAGTTGGCAAAGCTGTGAAAGCAAAGGAAAAGTTTCTTGCAGGAAATGAAAAGTGCTGCTCCAGTGAACACATGAGTGATGAGAACAGGAAACAGCCTTATTGCTAATGCAGGAAAAGTTTTAGTGGTCTGGATAGAAGAACAAAACAGCCACAGTGTTCCCCTAAGCCAACGCCTAATCCAGAGCAGAGCCCTAACTCTTCAGTTCTATGGCTGAGAAAGGTGAGGAGGCTGCAGGAGAAAAGTTGGAAGCTAGCAGAGGCTGGTTCATGAAGCTTAAGGGAAGAAGCCATTTTCAGAATGTTGAAGTACAGGGTGAAGCAGAAAGTGCTGATCTAGAAGCCACTGCAAGTTATCCGGAAGATAACTTGATAAGTTAGATCTTATCGAGCTAAGATCATTAATGCAGGTGGTTACACTAAACAATAGGATTTCCATGTAGGTGAAACAACCTTATATTGGAAAAAGACAGCATCTAGGACTTTTATAGTTAGAGACCAGTCAGTGCCTCACTTCAAAGGACGGACTGACTCTCTTGTTAGAGACTAATGCAGTCAGTGACTTTAAGTTGAAGCCAACACTCATTAACCATTCCAAAAATCCTGAGGCCCTTAAGAATTATGCTAAATCTTCCCTGACTCTAAAAATGGAACGATGAAGCCTGGATGATAGCACATCTGTTGACAATGTGTTTGACTGTATATTTTAAGCCCATTGGCGAGACACTGCACAGGAAAAAGAACAATTCCTTTCAAAACTTGCCTGCTCGTTGACAATGCACCTGGTCACATAAGATCTCTGCTAGAGACTGGGTGGTGGTGGTTTAGTCTCTCAGTCATGTCTGACTCTTGTGACCCCGTGGACTGTAACCCCTCAGGCTCCTCTGTCCATGGGATTCTCCAGGCAAGAACACTGGAGTGGGATGCCATTCTCTTCTCCAGGGGATCTTCCCAACCCAGGGATTGAGTCCACATCTACACTGTAGGCAGATTCTTCACTGCTGAGCCACCAGGGATTCCCCTGCCGGAGATTACAATGAGATTAATGTTGTTTTTGTGCCTGCTAACACAAGATCCATTCTGTAGCCCATGAATCCAAGAATATTTTTAACTTTCAAGTTTCATTATTTAAGCTTTTTTTTAAAAAGCTATAGCTACCATACATGGTGATTCCTCTGATAGATCTGGGCCCAGTGGAAAGCCTTCTGGGAAGGACTCACCAATCTAGACGCCATTAAGAACAAGCATTATTCATGGGATAAAGTAAAAATATCAACAATGACAGGACTCTGGAAGACGTTGATTCCAACCTTCACAGATGACTCTGAGCAATTCAAGATTTTAGTGGAGGAAGTAAGTAGTTGAAGAGAACTGGATTTAGAAGTGAAGTCTGAAGGTATGATTCAATTGCTGCAATCTCAGTAAAACTTTAACAGATGAAGAGATCTTTTGAATGAGCAAAGAAAGTGGTTTGTGTAGATGGAGTCTACTCCTGGTGAAGATGCTATGGAAATTATTGAAATGACAACTAAGGATTTGACTATTACCTAAACTTAGTTGATAGAGCAGTGGCAGGGTTTGAGAGCACTGACTCCAATTTTGAAAAAAGTTCTACTGTGGGTAAAATGCTATCAAATGTCATTGCAAAGAAATCGTTCATGAAAGGAAGAGTCAGTTAACTTCCTTGTGTTGTTGTAAGAAATCGCCACAGCCACCCAATCTTTAGCAACCACCACCCACAAACATCGAGGCAGGACCCGCCGCCAGCAAAAGGATTGCGACTTGCTGAAGGCTTAGATGCTGGTTAGCATTTTTATGAGACCAGTGCTCTAACCCCTGAGCTACAGAGCCTGCTAGCATTTTTAAACAATAAAATTTATAAAGTCTCTATCCTTCCTTCCGCAGCTTCTCCCCAACTTCTCCCACCTACATGTAAAGATTAATGGTGAAGAACAGATGAATGGATAAAACACACACACAGAGCCACAAAAGAAGGTGAAATAATGCCATTTGCAGCAACATGGGATGGGCCTAGAGATTATCATACTAAGGGAAGCAAGTAAGACAGAGAAAGGCAAATATCATATGATATCACTTATATGTAGAGCCTAAAATTTGATGCAGATTAACTTGTTTATAGAACAGAGTCACAGACATAGAAAACAAACATGGTTACCAAAGGGGAAAGGAGGGGCAAAGCACAAATTAGGAGCTTGGGATTCACAGATACATATTACTACATATAAAATAGATAAACAACAGCAAAGACCTCCTATATAGCACAGGGAACTATATTCAATATCTCATAATAGCCTGTAAAGAAAAAGAGTGTATATATACACACATACAAATATATATATCTTTATGTATGTATATATGTATTTTTATATGTGAATTACTTTGCTGTACACCAGAAACTAACCAAACATTGTAAACCAACTATACTTTAATTTTTCAAAATTGATGGTCAAAGTTAAATGAACATTACTGAGAAGATTCTGTCTTTAGGAAGAATGATCTTCATGCAATAATATAGAAACATATCCAAGACGTAGTGTTACATTAAAAAAAGAAGTTGCACGATCATTCATATAGTTTGATCTTATTTTTAAAACTTATGAAAAAGCATTACATTCACAAATGTACATTTATTTTTTTAAAAAAATTGAAATACCCCCAAGCACTGTCAAATAGCCCTAACTGCACACACCACCCACCTGTCCTTTTTCACTCCCTTGAGAGACACTGAACATCATGGAAACTCAAGGAAATCATAAACATAATCAATAGAAAAGAGAACGTGGGTTGATGTATGAATAAATGTTGGAAATACCAAGCATTTCATGGTGTTTTAAGTCTGTTGTTAACAATAAGTAACAATAATTGGACTGAATTTTATCTCTTGTTTTTTTTAACCCATGCTGCTTTCTGTGAAAAAGACCTGGGTGTCTTAACTGACAGCAAGTTCAATAGAAGCCAAGTGTAGGAGGACCGAAAAAATCAAATGCAAAGTTAAACTGGATTAATAGATGTGATGTTCAGCTCTAGATGATGCATTGTTCTCTGAGCTGGCAAGACTACAGCTGGAGTAATAAAGGCTATCATTTATTATAAATGTGACATGTACTCCAGGTAAAAAACAAATAGTACAAACTGTAGAAAATAAATAGCTAAAGTCCCCACATGTTTCTGGCCCCTACCCATTCGCCGTGGTTTGCTGATATGAATAATTTGGAGTGTTTTCTTCTAAATACAAGTATTTTATAGACATATGTTATTTTCTTCCACAAAAGAAATCACTTTTGCAAGTTGCCTTTCATCTCCAAATCACAGACATCAACATTTAGAGATGTTTCATAATTTCCTTAATCAATCCCCTACACATGGACATTTGTCTATATCTGTAGGATAGGTTTATAAAAATGGAATTTTGGGGTCAAAGGGTCCATTTACAATTTTTTTAAAAAATTTATTTGCATATAGTTGCTTTATGTCACTGTGTTGGTTTCTGCTATACAGCAAAGTGAATCGTCTATATGTATACATATAGCCCCTCTTTTTAGGATTTCCTTCCCGTTTAGGTTACCACAGAGCACTAAGAAAAACCAATATTGTGTATTAAATTTGGGTTTCCCTGATGGCTCAGTGGTAAAGAATCTGCCTGCCATTGTAGGAGATGCCAGTTTGATCCCTGAGCCAGCAAGATCCCCTGGAGAAGGAAATGGCAACCCGCTCCAGTATTCTTGCCTGGGAAGTCCTAGGGGAGCCTGGTGGGCTACAGAGTTGGGCAGAACTTGTTGAATAAGCAACAAATATTAACACATATATGTGGAATCTAGAAAAAATGGTACCGATGAACCTATTTGCAAAGCCGAAATAGAGACATAGACGCAGAGAACAAATATATGGATGTTAAGGGGGAAAGAGGGGTGGTGGATGACTTGGGAGCCTGGGATTGATATACATACAAAGTTGATACTATGTAAAAAATAGTATATATTCTGGAGGAGGTAACGGCAAACCACCCCAGTATGCAAACCACCCCAGTATACTTGCCGTAAGAACCTCATGAACTATATAAAAGGACAAGAATGACACCGAAAGAGGAGTCCCCCAGGTCCAAAGGTGTCCGGTATGCTACTGGGGAAGAGTCAAGCAGAAGTACTAATAACCCCCAGAAAGAATGAAGTGGCTGCGCCAAAGCAGAAACAATGCTCAGTTGTGGATGTGTCTGGTGAGGAAATCCGATGCTGCAAAGAACAGTGTTGCATAGGAACCTGGAATGTTAGGTCCATGAATCAAGGTAAATTGAACGTGGTCAAGCAGGAGACGGTAAGAATAAACATTGACATCCTAAGAATCAGTGAACTGAAATGGATGGGAATGGGTGACCATTATATCTACTACTGTGGGCAGGAATCCAATAGAAGAAATGGAGTAGCCCTCATAATCAACAAGAGAGTCCGAAATACAATACTTGGGTGCAACCTCAAAAATGACAGAATGATCTCGGTTTGTTTCCAAGGCAAGCCGTTCAACATCACATCATCCAAGCCTATGCCCCAACCACTGATGCTGAAGAAGCTGAAGTTGATCAGTTCTATGAAGACTTACAAGACCTTCTAGAACTAACACCAAAAAAGATATTCTATTCATTATTGGGAATTGGAATGCAAAAGTAGGAAGTCAAGAGACACCTGGAGTAACAGGTACGTTTGGCCTTCGAGAACAAAATGAAGCAGGGCATAGGCTAACTGAATTCTACCAAAAGACAGCACTGGTCATAGCAAATACTTTTTTTCAGCAACACAAGAGATGACTTTACACATGGACATCACCAAATGATGTAGCTGAAGATGGAGAAGCTGTACACAGTCAGCAAAAACAGACCTGCAGCTGATTGTGACTCAGATCATCAGCTTCTCAAAGCAAAATTCAGGCTTAAACTAAAGAAAGCAGGGAAAACCACTAGGCCAGCCAGGTACAACTTAAATCAAGTCCCAGATGAATATGCAGTGGAGTAACGAATAGATTCAAGGGATTAGAACTTGTAAACAATGTGCCTGAAGAACTATGCATGAAAGTCCATACTGTACAGGTGGCAGCAAATAAAACCTGATTATGAGCGCTACTTTCTCGAAGAGAAAGAAGAGCAAGAAGGCAAAGTGGTTATCTGAGGAGGCCTTACAAATAGCTAAAGAAAGAAGAGAAGCAAAAAAGCAAGGGAGGGAAACAAAGGTATATCCAACTAAATGCAGATTTCCTAAGAACAGCACAGAGAGACAGGAGGGCCTTCTTCAATGAACAGTGTATAAATATCAAAGAGAAAAAACAGAAGGGGAAAGACTAGAGATCTTTTAGGGAAAATTGGAGATATCAAGGGAACATTTTGCCCAAAGGTGGGCACAATAAAGGACAGAGATGATAGAGACCGAGTAGACACTGAAGAGGTAAAAAAGAGATGGAAAATATACAGGGAAGAACTGTACAAAAAAGATCTTAATGAACCAGATTACTCTGATGGTGTGGTCAGCCATCCAGAGCCAGGCATTCAGAGAGTGAAGTCAAGTGGGCTTTAGGAAGCACTGCTGTTAATCAAGCTAGTGGATGCGACAGAATTCCAGTAAAACTATTCAAAACCCTAAAGGATGATGCCTAGGTGTTGCATTCAATGTGTCAGCAAATCTGGAAGACCCAGCAGTGGCCACAGGACTAGAAAAGGTCAGTCGTCATCCCAGTTCCCAGGAAGCGTAGTTCTAAAGAATGTGCTAACCATCGGACAGTTGCACTCATCTCCCATGCTAGTATGGTCATGCTTAAAATCTTGCGTGCTAGGCTGCAGCATTGTGCAAACCAAAGACTTCCAGATGTCCAAGCCAGGTTTAGAAAAGGCAGAGGAAGCAGAGATCAAATTGCCAACATTCGCTGGATCACTGAGAAAGTTAGGGAATTCCAGAAAAACATCTACCTCTGTTTCCTTGACTATGCCAAAATCTCAACTGTGTGGATCATAATAAACTGTGGAAAGCTCTTAAAATGGGAATGAAAGTGAAAGTCGCTCAGTCATGTCTCACTCTTTGTGACTCCATGGAATTCTCCAGGCCAGAATACTGGAGTGGGTAGCCTTTCCCTTCTCCAGGGGATCTTCCCAACCCAGGGATCAAACCCAGGTCTCCCACGTTGCAGGCAGATTCTTTACCAGCTGAGCCACAAGGGAAGCCCAAATGGGAATGCCAGACCATCTTACCTGTCTCCTGAGAAACCTATATGCAGGTCAAGAAACAACAGTTAGTACCCTGTATGGAACAGATTGGTTCAAGATTGAGAAAGGAGTATGATAGGGCAGTCTGCCATGACTCTATTTGTTTAATCTATGCACTGACCACATCATAAGAAATGCCGGACTGGATGAGTTACAAGCTGGAATCAAGATACGTGGGAGAAACATCAACAGCCTCAGACATGCAGATGATACCACTCTAATGGCAGAAAGCAAAGAGAATTAAAAAGCCTCTTGATGAGGGTGAAGGAGGAAAGTGAAAGAGATGGCTTAAAACTAAATATTATAAAACTAAGATCATGGCACCGTTCAGTTCAGTTCAGTTCAGTCGCTCAGTCGTGTCTGACTCTTTGCGACCCCATGAATTGCAGCACACAAGGCCTCCCTCATGGCAAATAGAAGGGGAAAAGGTGGAAGTAGTGACAGATTGCCTCTTCTTGGGCTCTAAAACCGCTGCAAATGGTGACTGCAGCCATGAAATCAGAAGGCATTTGCTTCTTGACAGGAAAGCTATGACAAACCTAACAGTGTGTTAAAAAGTAGAGACATTATTCTGCTGACGAAGCTCTGTATAGTCAAGGCTATGTCTTCCCAGTGGTCACGTATGGTTACGAGAGCTGAACCGTAAAGGCTGTGGATCACCGCCTTCAAACTGTGGTGCTGGAGAAGACTCCCGAGAGCCCCTTGGACAGCAAGGAAATCAAACCAGTCAGTCTTGAAGGAAGTCAACCCTGAATAGTCATTGGAAAGACTGATGCTAAAGATGAAACTCCAGTATTTCGGGCATCTGATGCGAACAGCTGACTCATTGGAAAAGTCCCTGATGCTGGGAAAGATTGACGGCAGAAGGAGAAGAGGGCATCAGAGGATAAGATGGCTGGATGGCATCACTGATGCAATGGACATGAACTTGGGCAAACTTCAGGAGATGGTGAGGGACAGAGAGGCCTGGCGTGCTGCAGATCATGGGGTTGCAAAGACTCGGACATGACTAGGTGGCTGAACAACAACAACATAGAATAGATAACAAATGAGAACCTACGGTATAGCACAGGGAATGCTACTCATTTACAGTTTTTGATAGATAATCTCCAGGAAAGAGACCCTCTCCCTGTCAGAGATGCCCTTCTGAATTCACTTGAACCAAGTTCACCCCAGGAGAGCATTCTCCTATACCTGGGGGGTTGCGGTTGGAAGGCTGGAGAACATAGTGTTAGCTCTTCCTGTTCATAAATGTCCGCTCGTGCCAGTTGTTTTATTCACGCAATGTCTGAGATGATCTTGTGAATCTGAGTTTAGGTTCTAGGCAGCGAGGTTTAATTTGGAGTTTTGGGAAATGGGAAGGCCTGGGTGGGTGGGATATAGAATGTTAGATGGTAAAGAATAGAAGACAGTGCTGGGAGAGAAGGAGTGAGAAAGGTGAGCAGAGACTTTTACATACTTTATAGTTTTGACAGAGCTTGGATAGTGGCCGGAATCATTTCTTAAAAGCTCTCTAACGCTATTGGCAGATTTAGGTTCCATAGGGTGTCAGTGTCTGAATTGGGATCTTTCTAATGGGATAATCTAATTATACGCCCTTCGTAAATTCTCTAGTAGCTCCCCCTGTCTTAGAGACCAAACCTGCATTGTCCAGTGCAGTGCAGAAGGCCCCTTCTCAGGGTTTGCATCAGCCCACATGCACTGTGTCTGCCCTAACTTCCTGCTATCGTCACCCTGTCCAGCTCTCATTAGAGTCCCACACTTAGGGCTCTAATAGGCATCCATGCTTTTGCATGTATCTTTTCCTTCTTTAGAGTTGGACACGACTGAGCAACTGAACTGAACTGAACTGAACTGAACTGAAACACCAGTTCCAACATAGGGACCTGGAAAACTGCTCACCTTTCACATCTCAGCTCAGCCTCTACCTCCCCTGTAGAGTCTGCCTTGTCTCGCCTGCTCAGACCTGGGTCCCGCCTTCCCGTACACACGTGCATTTGTGTGCAAACTTCTATCACAGCTACTGCGTGACTGTCCTGTTAAGCCCTCATTTGTGTGACCCTCTCCCCTTTAGTCTGTGAGCTCCTTGAAGCTGGGAGCAATTGGCCTTATTCTTGGTGTCCCCGCAGCTACCTTTGTCTTTGGTACTTAGAACCTGCTCAAAAATCATTTGCTGAATAAAGAAGTGACCTCTTTTGACTTGTTATATGGGAGTATTTCTACATTGGAGTGGCCCAGGGAAGTGGGTCATTCAAGAACAAAAGTTGAACCTACTTTTCTCCAACCACATGTTTGGCAAATTATTTTGCCTTGAGTTTTCACACGTTCTTTTGCGGAGAATCACTAAATTCAAAATTGCTTCAGACTGCAGCTATAGATTAGCATACTAAGAGAAGTAAGTCAGAAAGAGAAAGACGAATACCACGTGATATAACTCATACGTGGAATCTAAAATATGACCCAAATGAACCTATCTACAGAACAGAAACAGACTCCCAGAGAGAACAGACTTGTGGTTGCCAGGGGGAGGGCGGTGGGGGAGGGCTGGACTGGGAATTTGGGGTTAGCAGAGGTGAACTATTATACAGAGAATGGATAAACAGCATGGTCCTATTCTATAGCACAAGGAACTATATCAATATCCTTTAATGAACTGTAATAGAAAAGAATATATTAAAAAAAAGAATGTCTATATGTGTATAACTGAGTCACTTTGCTGTAAGCAGAAATTGACACAACGTTGTAAGTCAACTATACTTGACTTAAAAAAAAGTAATGTTAAAAAAAATGCATCAGACGATATTTGACTAGCTTGGATCAGAGTCTAACTGCTGAAATGACATAGACCAAGATTATTGCCTCTGAGAAAAGCAGTATAGGGGGATTTGCCTGGTGGTCCAGTGGCTGGGACTCTTCACTCCCAATGAAGAGAACCCCGATTCAATCCCACATCAGGGAACTAGATCCCACATCCCGCAACTGGGAGTTCTCAGGCCACAACTAAATATCCCACATGCCACAACTAAGACCCCGAGCAGCCAAATAAATAAACATTGAAGGGGAAGGAAAAGCTTAAAAAAATATAAAAGCGGTATACCACAATAGCTACAGAGCTTAAAATCAGAAAGAGCTATGTTTGAATCCTGACTGCAGCTCTTAACTAGCTGTGGGCGAATTTGCTCACTGATGTGCCAATCATTTTTTTAA
This sequence comes from Ovis canadensis, assembly GCF_042477335.2. Taxonomy (NCBI): domain Eukaryota; kingdom Metazoa; phylum Chordata; class Mammalia; order Artiodactyla; family Bovidae; genus Ovis; species Ovis canadensis. Next base: position 27,045,170 of record NC_091269.1, on the reverse strand, counting down.
CAGCCTACTGCTTTCATTAGCAAAGATTCAAAATACCTATTATTAGCTGGAATTTAATCAGGATGTATAGATCTACTGAATATACCAAAAGGCTAGCTATTTTTCTTTGACAGAAAGCCAGAAAATTTTCTATCCTATTTCAGCCTCCTTTTTCTTTCTATTGTATGTGTGTTTGAGTAATATGGCTTCTTTTTTCTGAATATTCATACAAATATGCTTGTTTTCTAGAAAGCTATAAAATCATTAGGTATTTTTTATTTCCTTTATGGAGGAGAAATCTTCAAACACATCTTCAAAAGACCAATTACAGTCTGAGTGTTTCTTTCTTAATCCCCAGTAATGGACCCTGACCCTCTAAAGAAAATAAAGAGCCAAGCAGTGGAAGAAGTGTTGGAAGACCACAACTGAAGGGCTATTAAAGTTCCCTACTGGAAGATTTGGCAATGATGAAGGGGCAAGATGATGAATTTTTGTTGTTATCTCTTTGTCCCAGAAAGGAAGCCAAGTTCCAAGTCCACCCTATAATTTAGTCTTTAAGGCAACTCAGCAGAAAATAAGACAAGTGCTTCGAGGCAAAACAATTTTCTCACTTGACAGAGACTGAGAAAATCAGGGAACTTGCTTCTTAAAGTGAAAAGAGTACATTCCCACTTGAAATTTTATTTTAAACAACACTTTGTGCTTGTGTTAATTCCCTTCAGTCTAAACTTCTACAGGAGGAGGCGACAAATCTCTTTTCCTTCTATTCTTTTCCCACAGGAGAAGTAAAAAAGAAACACGTTTTAGAGAGGGTTAGAGGTGGTGGAATCTTAGTGATCATGTCTAACCCTCTCATTTTACATGAGAGGATGCTTACTGAGGCCAAGGGATTAAGGGACCTGTCCCAGGGCTAATCATCACTGATGTCTGGAGAGGCTGTGTGTGGTGGCAGCAAAGAACTGCTCCTAGAGGGACTTCCAAGGTGGTCCAGTGGTTAAGACTCCACGCTTCCAATTTAGGGGGTGTGGGTTCGATCCCTGGTCAGGGAACTAAGATCCCACATGCCAAGAGGTGCCCCCAAACAAACGTACAAACAAAAAGAACATACTAGAGCCAGGTTGACTCGGGCTCTGGTTCTGCTCTGACCTCAGGGCAGGTTTAGTTACCTTTCTGAGCTAGATTTCTATACATGTAAAAATGAAAAACCTGAATTATAAAATCTCTCCTGTCACTTCAAGTGATAGGAACCACTGCCTTGGTCATTGAGCCACCAAAGTCTTGAGGCTGGGGGATGGGTCACGCTGAGGGATGGGTCACACTGGGAGCGGGAAAGGGGGGCCACTCACGAACAACAGCTAAGCGGCTTTTCAAATTAATTATTCATTTATTTTCTGCTTTGCTCGGTCTTTGGTGCTGCTCAGGCTTTTCTCTAATTGCAGCAAGCGGGACCTATCCTCTAGCTGCGGCAGGCAGGACCTATCCTCTAGCTGTGGCAGGCGGGACCTATCCTCTAGTTGCGTTGTGTGGGCTTCTAGCTGCAGTGACATCTTTTGTTGCAGAGCACAGGCTCTAGGGGGCTCCTGGGCTTTAGAGCACAGGGTCAGTAGTGGTGCACTGGCTTAGATGCTACACACCATGTGGGATTTTCCGGGACCACGCATTGAACCCATGTCTCCTGCATTGGCAGGCGGATGCTTTACCACTGAGCCATCAGGGAAGACCCCAAGTGGCTTTTTAAGGTTGGAACCAACATTACCTGGTACCTACTCCAGGACATTTTAACCACTGGCCCTCTCACCTAAGTTCTTATTTATAAAACTTATGAAACCTTTGCTGCTCAAAGTGACCTGCAGCTACACTTAGGGGCTGGCTAATAAGACAGTAGAGCTTGGGGTCAAACTCTAGACTAGACCTTGAGAATTACAATCTGCATTTTAAAAAGATACGCCACTGGCTTGTAGTTTGAGAAGCACTGTGTTTAAATACTTTGTGCTATAGTATTGATCATAAATACTCTAATTATATTAACATTACATGTATATGTATATTATTTATTTATACTTATTTATATATGTATATTAACATTACATGTAATGTGTTTAAACTTAAAAAAACATAAATTAGAAGTATATATGAGTCGGACTTGACTGAGCGACTTCACTTTCATTTTTCACTTTCATGCATTGGAGAAGGAAATGGCAACCCACTCCAGTGTTCTTGCCTGGAGAATCCCAGGGATGGGGGAGCCGGGTGGGCTGCCGTCTCTGGGGTCGCACAGAGTCGGACACGACTGAAGCGACTTAACAGCAGCAGCAGCAGCATAAGCAAATCACTTACTGTAAGGATCACATGCATATCTCACATCATCAGGACTTGAGAATCTAGACTCAAGACCCGGCACTATCACTTATTTTGTTGGCTAAAAAGTTCACTGGGGTTTTTCCAAACAGCTTACAGAAAAACCCGAATGAACACTTTGGCCAGCCCAATACTTGGGTGATGCTGGACAAATCATGCTCCAAGTTTCAGCTTCCCCAGCTGTGAAATGTGCATAATTCCTGCCTTCCATATATATACCAGGGGTATTATGAAGAGCAAATGAAATACTACATGCAGAAAAACTTTGTAAATGTTTATTATAATGAAGCAACTTTTAAGAAAGTGGATTATTCTGATTCTGCTGACAGTAGAACAGAGTACCGTTAAGAAGTTGATAAGGGTAGATTTTGTTTATATATAGAGATAATTATTACCTGCACAGTGAGGTTTATAAAATGATGGGAAGACTTCTTCCATCTTCTTCATTCTCTCATCTAGAAAATGTTAGAGTTTTTCTAAAGGAAGCCTGGTATTGAAAGAAGTTCAATACAATAAATAAGAGACTTGATGTGATATCTTTTTTTTTTTTTTTAGATTTTATTTTATTTTATTTTATTTTATTTTTTTTAATTTTTAGTTTTTTATTTTTTAAATTTTAAAATCTTTAATTCTTACATGCATTCCCAAACATGAACCCCCCTCCCACCTCCCTCCCCAGAACATCTTTCTGGGTCATCCCCATGCACCAGCCCCAAGCATGCTGCATCCTGCGTCAGACATAGACTGGCGATTCAATTCACATGATAGTATACATGTTAGAATGTCATTCTCCCAAATCATCCCACCCTCTCCCTCTCCCTCTGAGTCCAAAAGTCCGTTATACACATCTGTGTCTCTTTCCCTGTCTTGCATACAGGGTCGTCATTGCCATCTTCCTAAATTCCATATATATGTGTTAGTATACTGTATTGGTGTTTTTCTTTCTGGCTTACTTCACTCTGTATAATCGGCTCCAGTTTCATCCATCCCATCAGAACTGATTCAAATGAATTCTTTTTAACGGCTGAGTAATACTCCAATACAGTAATGAGCTGACATTAAAGTAAGACATATCTAGAAAGCAGAACTAAGTGAAAAGTAGGAGCTATGAGAAGTAATACAAACATCTAAAGCTAGATTTTGTCCTGAGGGCATTTGATCAAAAAAAAAAAAAAAAAGCAAGACTTTCTGGGCATGCAGGGTACAAAGCACAGAAGACTAAGGCTAGGGAATATAGGAAATACTCCACAGAGAAAGTCTAATAGAAGATTCTTCCCCCAAAAAAGCTAACTCCAAAGGGCGAATCAGTGACTGGTGCGCTGGAATGACTGGCAGAGGATAATAGGAATGGCCTGCTGGGAGGGTCCTGGGTGCAGGAGCCTGTGTCCCCATGGAGTTGGTGGGGGAGGTATCACCTCCCAGTGTGGAGAGGTTTGCAACCTGAAAGCTCTCCAAACCCCATGCTGTTGGGTTTTATGGAGTCGTCCTTGCTTGGACAGGATCAGAAATCAACTGTTTCCAGCCACTCTCCCATCTCTGGAGGACGGAGGGTAAGGCTAAAAATTTCTAGCTTTTAATCATGACTTGGTCTTAGGAGCCATCCAGAGTCACTCATTATATCAAAAATGTTCTTATTGCTCTTATTACTTAAGAATTTACAAGCATTTTAGGAGCTCTGTGCCAGAAACTGTGGGCAGAGACCAACATATATTTTTTCTATTGTTTTACAGTAATAAAGGAATATTATGAACCACTGTATGCCAACCTCCTCCCACACAGACACAACTTAGATAAAATGGATTGATTCCTTGAAAGACATAACTTACTAAATCTCACTCAACACAAAATAGATGTTCTAGAATTTCCTGGCTGTCCAGTGCTTAAGACTCCAATCTTCCACTGCAAGGGGGAAGGGTTTGATCCCTGGTCAGGGAACTAAGATCCTACATGTCTAGTGGTGCAGCCAAAAAAAGATGCCCTAAACAATCTCATTGAAGATACTGAAACTTTAAAGACCTTTCCACAAAGAAACCTCCAGACCCTGATGGCTTAACTGATAAATTCTACCAATGAGTTTTATAAGGTTGCAGGAATACAAGACTGCTGTATAAAAATCTATTATATATCTATATACTATCAATGAAGAACCAGAAAATGTAATTTTAAAATAATGGCACTTATATAAACTACTTAGGGATAAATCTAACAAAAGACATATAAAACCTATACACTGAAAACTACAAAAGCTTATTAAAGAAAGACCTAAATGAAAGGAGTGATTTACTGTCTAGAAAAGTCAACATTGTCAAGATGTATTTTCTACTCAAATTGACCTATGGGGCAAATGCAATCATGATCAAAATCATAGCAGGCTTTTTGTAAAAACTGAAAAATGGAATTCCAAAAAGCATATAGAAATGCAAAGGATCTATAGTAGCCAAAACAAACTTGAAAAAGAAGAACAAATTGAAGAGCTAACACTGCCTAATTTCAAGAATTTTTATAAACCCATGGTAAACACACAAAAAACAATTCATATTGACATCACGATAGACAAACATCAATGGGACAGAGTGGAAACCCCCAAAATAGACTCACACATATATGAGCAACTGGTTTTTAAAAGCTTCCAGTTTTTTTTTTCAGTTTTCTCATGACTTGATTTTATTTTATTTATTTTTATTTTCTATTTTTTATTAGAGTGTAATTGCTTTACAATGTTGTATTACTTACGGCTGTACAACATCATGAATCAGCAATATGTATATATGCTCTCCCTCTTGAGCCTCCCAAGCTGTTAGTTTTTTTTTTTAAAGAATTTTACTAAAATTTAGTTGATTTATAATGCTGTGTTAATTTCTGCCATACAGCAAAATGACTGAGGAACTGATTTTTGACAAAGTTGCAAGGGTATTAATCAGAGAATGAATAATCTTTTCAACACAGGCACTAGAACAATTGAATAACCATACGAAAAACTAAACTTCAATTTATACATTGCACAATACACAAAAAATAATTCAAAGTGGATCATAGATCTAAATGTAAAACCTAGAACTGTAAAACTTCCATAAGAAAATCTTGTGGAAAGTCTGTTTACCCTTTGGTTAGACAAATATCATTATTTTAGACAGGATATGATGCCCAAAGCATTATCCACGAAGGGAAAAAAATTGATAAATCGGGGTTCCTCAAAATTAAGAGATTCTGTCTTTCAAAAGACACTGGTAATAAAATGAAAAGACAAATTGCACATGAGAGAAAATATATACAAGCCCTGTCTTGTAAGTAGGTATATACCTGCTGCTGCTGCTGCTAAGTCACTTCAGTTGTGTCCAACTCTGTGCGACCCCATAGATGGCAGCCCACCAGGCTCCCCAGTCCCTGGGATTCTCCAGGCAAGAACACTGGAGTGGGTTGCCATTACCTTCTCCAATGCGTGAAAGTGAAAGTGAAGTCGCTCAGTCATGTCTGACTCTTAGCGACCCCATGGACTGCAGCCTTCCAGGCTCCTCCACCCATGGGATTTTCCAGGCGAGAGTACTGGAGTGCGTAGGTAAAATATCAAGAACATGTAAAGATGTTTCAAAACTCAATCATAAGAAAGCCAGCAATCCAAGTAAAAAATGGGCAAAATATTTAAACAGGCTCTTCACAAATAAAAATATAGGGGTGGCAAATAAACACTGTAAAAGATGCCAACATCAGTTGTTAACCATGGAAATGAATATCAAAAGTATAATGAGATAACATCACATGCATGTTAGAATGGCTAGAATTAAAAAGATTTACTGTACCAAATGTTAGGCTTCCCTAGTGGCTCAGACGGCAAAGAATCTGCCCACAATGCAGAAGACCTGGGTTTGATCCCTGGGTTGGGAAGATTCCTTGGAGAAGGGAATAGCTACCCATTCCACTGTATTCCTGCCATCTCTTCTTAATATCTTCTGCTTCTGTTAGGTCCATACCATTTCTGGTAAGAATACACAGAAGAACTATACAAGAAAGATCTTCATGACCCAGATAATCACAAAGGTGTGATCACTTACCTAGAGCCTGACATCCTGGAATTCAAAGTCAAATGGGCCTTAGGAAGCATCGCTACAAACAAAGCTAGTGGAAGTGATGGAATTCCGGTGGAGCTATTTCAAATCCTGAAAGATGATTCTGTGAAAGTGCTGCACTCAATATGCCAGCAAATTTGGAAAAATCAGCAGTGGCCACAGGACTGGAAAAGGTCAGTTTTCATTCCAATCCCAAAGAAAGGCAATGCCAAAGAACGCTCAGACTACCACACAGTTGCACTCATCTTACACGCTAGTAAAGTAATGCTCAAAATTCTCCAAGCCAGGCTTCAGCAGTACATGAACTGTGAACTTCCAGATGTTCAAACTGGATTTAGGAAAGGCAGAGGAACCAGAAATCAAATTGCCAGGATCTGCTGGATCATTGAAAAAGCAAGCATGTTCCAGAAAAACATCTACTTCTGCTTTATTGACTATGCCAAAGCCTTTGACTTTGTGGATCACAACAAACTGTGGAAAATTCTGAAAGAGATGGGAACACCAGACCACCTGACCTGCCTCCTGAGAAATCTGTATGCAGGTCAGGAAGCAACAGTTAGAACTGGACATGAAACAACAGACTGGTTCGAAATTGGGAAAGCAGTATGTCACGGCTGTATATTGTCACCCTGCTTATTTAATTTTTATGCAGAGTACATCATGAGAAATGCTGGACTGGATGAAGCAGAAGCTGGAATCAAGAATGCCGGGAGAAATATCAATAACCTCAGATATGCAGATGACACCACCCTTATGGCAGAAAGTGAAGAAGAGCTAAAGAGCCTTTTGATGAAAGTGAAAGAGGAGAGTGAAAAACCTGGCTTAAAACTCAACATTCAGAACAGTAAAATCATGGCATCTGGTCCCATCACTTCATGGCAAATAGATGGGGAGATAGTGGTAACAGTGACAGACTATTTTGGGGGGCTCCAAAATCACTGCAGATGGTGATTGCAGCCATGAAATTAAAAGGCGCTTACTCCTTGGAAGAAAAGTTATGACCAACCTAGACAGCTTATTAAAAAGCAGAGACATTACTTTGCCAACAAAGGTCCATCTAGTCAAAGCTATAGTTTTTCCAGTGGTCATGTATGGATGTGAGAGTTGCGCTATAAAGAAAGGTGAGCACTGAAGAACTGATGCTTTTGAACTGTGGTGTTGAAGAAGACTCTTTGAGAGTCCCTTGGACTGCAAGGAGATCCAACCGGTCCATCCTAAAGGAAATCAACCATGAATATTCATTGGAAGGACTGATGTTGAAGCTGAAACTCCAATACTTTGCCCACCTGATGCGAAGAACTGATTCATTTGGAAAGACCCTGATGCTGGGAAAGATTTAAGGTAGGAGGAGAAGGGAACAACAGAGGATGAAATGGTTCAATGGCATCCCCGACTCAATGGACATGAGTTTAAGTAAACTCTGGGAGTTGGCGATGGACAGGGAGGCCTGGCATGCTGCAATTCATGGGGTGACAAAGAGTTGGATATGACTGAACAGAACCCACTCTAGTATTCTGGCCTGTAGAATCCCATGAACAGAGGAGCCTGGTGGGCTACAGTCTACGGGATCTCAAAAAGTCGGACCTGACAGAGTGACTAATGTTTTCATACCAAGTGTTAGCCAGGATGTGGAAGAAACATAACTCTCAGACATTGCTGATGAAAAATGATTTGACAGTTTCTTTAAAAGTTAGGTATATGCCTACCATATCTTCCAACCAATCCACTCCTAGATATATACCTAGAGATATGAAAACATGTGTACATACTCAGACTTATTCATGAGTGTTCATATTTGTAATAGCCAAAAACTGAAAATAAACTAAATGTCCAGCAACAGGTGAGTAGATTAAAGAATTGTGGTGTATCCATTCTGTGGTAGGCTGCAAAACTGCCCCCAAAGACATCCAGATATAATACCCAAAACTTTCTGAATGCATTTGGGAAGTGTCTTTTTTTTTTTTTTTAAGGATTTTCTAATGAAAAGATAATCCTGGATTTTCCAGATGAACCTTAAATACCGTAATAGTGACCTGGTTAGAGACCTGAAGAGACGAGGAGGAGGCCCTCTGCCCACAGAGGCAGAGATTATGATGCAGCAATAAGTAAAGGATTCCACACTTTTGCCAGGAACTGGAAAAGGGGAGGAGTAGTTTCTCCCCTACAGCCCCTTGGAAAAAGAGTGGTCTTCTGAAATTTCGGACTTTCAGCCTCCAGAACTGTGTATTCTCTTGAATACATTTCTGTTGTTTCAAGCCATTTGGTTTATGGAAACTTGTTGCAGAAACCCCAGGAAATGAGTATGCATTCAAGAGAAAAGTTTTCAGTAATAAAAAGACATGAACACTTCATCCGCATAATAATGTGGCCAAATTGGAAAATAATTATGCCGAGGGAAAGAAGCCAGACCAAAAACAAGAGCGCAAATGGCATGATTCCACTTGCCGCAAACTATGGAGACAGAAAGCAGAAGGGTGTTTGCCTAGGGTGGTAAGGGGCAGACGTGAGATATGACAAAGGGCACAAGAAAACTGAGAGGGGGGGAGTAGATATCTTCAGCATCTTGACTGTGGTAATGGTTTCACAGGTATAAAAATATGACAGCTTTATTAAATTAGACATTTTCAATGTATGCACATTATTATATGTTCATGATGCTCTATTATATTTTAAACAAAGCAAAGCAAAGCAAAACATAGAGGGCCATCAATCACTAGTGCCCATAGTGTCCTGGTAGAAGTAAACCCAGATGCTGTCTGGAGGACCAGACACCTTCAGTGGGGTTAATAAAATCTTATCAATCAGCTTCAAAAGAATGTGAAGTCTGGGGGCTTCCCTGGTGGTCCAGTGGTTAAGACTCTGCCTTCCAAAGCGGGGGGAGGCGGGGGGCCAAGTTTCATCTCTGGTCAGGAAACTAAGGTCCCACATGCCTCAAGGTGCAGCCAAAATTTAAAAAACAAAAGAAAATGTGAAGTCATGGTATAAACTCCCAAAACACAGAAGGAAGTAAGGCAGAAAAAAGGCCTTGCAGGAAAAAAATTAAGTATCAAAAAGAGACTAACATTTCAGATATTGGAATGACCAGAATCGGAACATAAAATAAAATATGCCTACTATGTTTAAAGAAATAAATGAGAATTAAAAATGTGAAAAATATAGAGGACTATAAAGTGATGTTTACTATTTTAAAATAATACAATAAACTAAAAGTTAAAATATAAATGCATAGTATTAAAAAATAAGCCTATAATGATGGAAAATTAAAACCAAAAGAGCTTTCCTGGTGGCTCAGTGGTAAAGAATCCACCTGTGCTAAGCAGGAGTTGTGTGTTGAACCCCTGAGTCAGGAAGATCCCCTAGGGAAGGAAATAGAGAATCCCCAGTGTTCTTGCCTGGGAGATCCCATGGACAGAGGAGCCTGGCAGGCTACAGTCCAGTCCACGGTTGGGCACGACTTGGTGACTCAACAACAACAACAACTGAAACACAATTTTCTTTTCCTTTTATGACCCAGAACTCACTTGATCTTACGAAACTCCAGCATCACAAGGGAGATCAGTGTCAGAGCACTCAGGACAACCTGCATAAACACAGAGAAAAGTGTTTTGGAAAAATCCCACACAGAAGTGAGGATTTTGTCATCTACCATGTTTTCCATCAATAAAGTCTTAGAAAATTTGAATATGGAAGCATCATGTTACCTAAAAGGAAGGCAAACCTGCCGCCGCACACACAGAAGATGAGGTGCTGGTGAGGAGGTGCAGGACTGGAACGCTGGTGCGCTGTTGGTGGGAAGGTGAAGTGGTGCAGTCACGATGGAAAACCACAAGGAGGCTCCTCAGAAAAGTTAGATATAGAATTGCTGTTTGATCCAGCAACATAGACTTCCCTTTGATCTAGTAGATACCCCCAAAATTGAAAGTAGGGGTTCAAAGAGATCCTTGTACACTCGTGTTTATAGCAGCATTGTTCACACTAGCCAAGAGGTGGAAGCAACTCAGATGTCTATGGACAGATGGACGGATAAGCAAAGTGTGAAAAAAAGTCACTCGCTTTTTCATTATAACACCCCCAGGCATCTTTTTTGCTTTTTTCCCCCCTAAACCTGTACCTTCCCCCATACACTTAAAATATGAGAGAGAATCTGTAAATCTCTTTAGATACTATATGTGTATCTGTGCTTTTACACATGAAAAAAGTAAGATTAGATGTCACTTAAACAAGAAAAATGTATAGCCCCCCTCGTAACAAGAAATCCAGAGGTAGATGATTCAGGCTTGGTTAATCCTTTATTCTACTGTAAACTTATATGATCTTTTAACTAATCGTCTTTTTTTTTTTCTTCAAAGCTTTTGTTTTTTAAATTTACAGAAAAATTAAACTGAAAGTACAGAGGGTTCCCATTTACTTCCTCACCTATTTCCCCTATTACTTCTAGTTGCCCCTATTACTAACATCTTGCAATTAGTGTACATTTCTTATAATTGATGCACCAACATTAATTCATTACTAGTAACTAAAGTGGGGCTTCCCTCATATCTCAGTTGGTAAAGTATCTGCCTGCAGTGAAGGAGACCTGGGTTCAATTCCTGGGTCGGGAAGGTCCCTGGGAGAAGGAAATGGTAACTAAAGCGGGCTTCCCTGGTAGCTCAGATGGTAAAGAATCTGACAGCAATGCAGGAGACCTGGGTTCAGTCCCTGGGTTGGGAAGATCCCCTAGGAAAGGAAATGGCAACCCACTCCCGTATTCTTGCCTAGAGAATCCGACAGCGGAGCCTGCCAGGCTACATACAGTCCATGGGATTGCAAAGAGTCGGACACAACTGGGTGAATAACAAGCACACACACACAGAGTAACTAAAGCACATCATTTACATTAGGGTTCCTACCTGGTATTGTAGAGTCTTTAGATCTTGAAATACGTGTATAATGACTTGTGTCCTTTATTAGAGAATCATATCGAATACATTCACTGACCTAAAAATGGCCTGTGCTTCACACCTTTATTACTTCCTCCCCCCAAATCCCAAGCAACCAGCTTTTTACTGTCTCAATATTTTTGCCTTTTCCAGAATGTCATACATAGTCATATAGTATGTAGCTTTTTTCGGATTGGCTTCTTAATAGCAAACATTTACACTTAATCCGTGTCTTTTTTTATATATATAGCTTTTTAAAAAATGTATTTGTTTACTTTTCATTTAAATGGCTGCCCCAGATCTCATGGCATGAGGGACCATTATTAGTGGCATGTGGGATCTTAAGCTGCGGCAAGCAGGACTGTTTTTAGTGGTGCCATGTGAACTCTAGGTTGCAGCCTATGGGATCTCGTTCCCCAACCAGAGATCAAACCAGGGGCCCCTGCACTGGGAGCTTGGAGTCTTAGCCACTGGACCATCAGAGAAGTCCCTCTCTGTGTCTTTTTATGCCTAATAGCTCATTTCTTTTTATCATTGAGTAATATTCCACTGTCTGAATGTACTATAATTTGTTTATTCATTCATGTACTTGGTTGCTTCCAAGTTTTGGCAATTATGAACAAAACTGCTATAAACACTCATATGCAGGTTCTCATATGGACTTAAGTTTTTTAATTACTTGGGTAAACTCTATTTCTGGATCATGTGTTTACTTTTGTAAGAAACTCCAGCTGTCTTCCAAAGTGGCTGTGTGGCACTGCATTCCCACCAGCAATGAGTGAGAATTCTTAGTGCTCCATATCCTCACCAGTGTTTGGGTTGTCAGTGTTTTGTATATTAGCCTTTCTAACAGGTATGTAATAGGATCTCATTATTGTTTTAATTTGCAGTTCCCAATGGGGACTCAAAGAGTCGGACATGACTGAGCGGCTGAACTGAACTGAACTGAACTGAAGGACATATGATGTAGAACATATCTTCATATGCTTTTTTGCCATCTGTACTTTCTCTCTTAAGGTGTCAGTTCAGATCTTCCTGTTGAGTTTTGAGTTCTTTGTATATTTTGGATAACTATCCTTTATCAGGGCTTCCCTGGTGACTCAGACGGTAAAGCGTCTGCCTACAATGCGGGAGACCCGGGTTCAATCCCTGGGTTGGGAAGATCTCCTAGAGAAGGAAATGGCACCCCACTCCAGTACTCTTGCCTGGAAAATCCCATGGACAGAGGAGCCTGGTAGGCTATAGTCCCTGATGTCGCAAAAAGTCGGACATGACTGAGTGACTTCACTTTCCTTTTCCATCCTTTATCAGAGATGTCTTTTGCAAGTATTTTCTCCCAGTATGTAGCTTGTCATTTCATTCTCTTAATAGTAACTTTCACAGAACAGGAGTTTTTTTTTAATGTTCAACTTATTACTTTAAAAAATTATTTTTACTGAACTATAGTTGGTTTGAAATATGTTGGTTTCAGATGTTGCTGTTGTTTAGTCACCAAGTCATGTCCAACTCTTTTGTGACCTCATGGACTATACTATACACATATTCTTTTTCAGATTCTTTTCCCTTATAAGTTATTACAAAATATTGAGCATAGTTCCCTGTGCTCAATATAGTAAGTCCTTGTTGGTTATCTATTTTATATATATTAGTGTGTATATGTTAATCCCAAATTCCTAATTTATCCCTCCCCCACTTCACCTTTGGTAACCATAAATCTGCTTTCTATAACAACTTGTCATTTCTTTCTTTCAAGGATAATATTTTTGGTGTTGTATTTAAAAGCTCATCACCAAATCCAAGCTCACCTGGATTTTCTCTGTGTTAACTTCTAGGATTTTTACATTTAGGTCTATGATACATTCCATTTTCTTTCTTGATTAATAATATTCACAGTTTCCCATTTCAATTACTGCTTTGGTGACTATTTCCCATTTGCACTATAAATTGCACTATGAAAATTTCTTTCCTCTTACTTTCTATTCCATTATGTTTTCCTGCTTCCTTTCCATGGTATTTCTTCTATAATAATCCCGTATGGTTTGGACTCTTGCAATAACTTCTGTAATCAGGAGCATATTATGCAATTAGTGAGTTGTCAAAGATCTCTCATTTACAAATAGGAAATAATTCAAACCTTAAAGGAAACTAACTTCGTACATATCTAACTCAATATGTATCACCCAACCCAAGTGAAAGGGCATAGCCGAAAAGCTGTGAAGATTCATAAAGGGTCCCTCGAATGGAACGTTCAAAGAAAGCATGGTGTTCTAAAGGAGCTTGAGTTGGAATCATGCAATTCATGAAGCTGCACTCGCCCTTTGCAGCCTAACATACGTGGTGACAGGTGGAGAAACTACAAATAGCCTTGGCCTAAGAATGGAAAAAATGATAAGCCGAGGCCAAGACTTTCAAAGTAACTGAATGATAGGAATGCAAGGAGCAGACATGAGGATACAGAAGAGGGTATTACAAGCCTCCCAAAGAACCTTAGACTAGGAGAGAAAACTCCTAACTCACTTCTGTGCCGGTGGCGAGATCCATGAGTCCACACAGCATGAACCACAAACACCAGCTTCTTCAAAACAACCCAGGCTTCCATCAGTCCTTGTCAGGACACCAAACTGAGCCACCCTGAGCTGCACACTTCCTGGGGACTTTGGGCTCCATTGATTGGTGTTGGGTTTGGGTGCTGGTGGAGAGTGGCTAGCCGGTTAGCTCACCTGTATCACATTACCTGTAGGCCGAGTAGAGATCCCTGGGCAGGGCATTTAGGAATTCTGGGTTTGAATTCCAGCTCTGCTTGTGGGCTCACTGAACAATTTCGGCATTTTGATTTCCTCATCTTTAAAACTGGGATATGAGCTGGCTTGGCTGGGAAGATGACCATGAGTGATGAACCATAGACCATTTGGTGCTCTAAAAATTGTTCAGCAGATGAGTAGAGAGTTAACCATGAACTCTAGGCCTCACTCGGCTTCACCCCACCCTTAATTTTCTTGTATATAAGATAGGCCTCATGATCCCTGAGATTACTTCTATTCCAAAATTCATCATTTTGGGACTTCTCTGGAGGTCCAGTGATTAAGACTCTGTGCTTCCAGAGCAGAGGGCATGAATTTGATCCCTAGTCAGGGAACTAACATCCCACAGAATACAATCCAAAAATAAAAATGAATTTTAAAAAAGGAAGATAACAATTAAAAAAGGAAGATAAAACCCTCCAAATCCATTATTTTATCTATTTTTACATGGTATTTCATTTTATTATTATTTTTATTTTTTATCAAAGTATAGTTGATACACAATATTATGTAAGTTGTAGTGTATAACAGTGATTTATAATTTTTTAAAGTTATGTTCCATTTATAATTATTATAAAATATGCCATATTTCCTGTGTTGTACCATATATCCTCATAGCTTATTTATTTTATGTATAATAGTTTGTGCCTCTCGATCCCTCACCCCTGTCTTTGACCCTCCCCACTTTCTTCTCCTGACGGATAACCACTAGTTTGTTCTCAATATCTGTGAGTTTCTTTTCTGCTATATTCACTAGTTTGTTGCATTTTCTGGAGTCCACATATAAGTGATACCATACAACATTTGTCCTTCTCCATCATTTTAAGCACCAAAATCCGTCATGTGGCAGTGGTTCTCAAACATCACCTGGAAGGCTGGTTAAAACATAGACAGGAGCCCAAGATGGGAATGTCCCACATGTTCCCCTAGGTCTCTGTGGCTGTTTTCCAGGGACCTTGCCCCCAAGAACACTAGTTTGTGGCTGTTGAGAAAACTAGTCAAAGGAAAGTCGCCGAGAAAGCTCTTCCTGGGCACACAACCCGTGCAGTACCCCAGGCTCTCCCCCTCCCCTCAGAAGGTTCTTGTGCTTGGCTTCATGCTCTGCTGTCTCCACTGGAAAGTCTTCAGTTTTCAACAAGAGGCCTTGCATTTTCATTTTGCATTGGGCTCCATAAATTACGTAGCTGGTCCTGTTCCAAGTTTTGGTTTTACAAATAAATTTTGGGTCGTGAACATGTGTCATTTGGAAAAGGCATCTTAAAAACCACTAAGAACCTTTCAGCTGTTTCTACACCCCAAGAAACAGGCTTACTGAGAAATTGTTCTTTTAGTTACACGTGTTTTGCCAATCTGCTCATCCACTCAGCAGAGGCTGGTATGCAGAACTGGGCAAGCACTTGTTAAAATAGGGCAGGGTGAGGTCCATCTCATCCTCCCACTTCTTTTGCTCCTTCCTGTCCTCTGTACACCAGGTCGTCTGGGTTTTCCTCACTGCCCTAGGCAGGAAAGCCTTTAATAGGTTGTAGCAGGAAAGTCAGGGCTTCCCTGGTGGCTCAGATGGTAAAGAATCTGCCTGCAATATAGGAGACCGGGTTCGATCCCTGAGTCGGGAAGATCCTCTGGAGAAGGGAATGGCTACCCACCCAGGTATTCTTGCCTGGAGAATTCCATAGACAGAGGAGCCTGGCAGGCTATATAGTCCATGGGGTTGCAAGGAGTCGGACATGATTGAGCGACTAAGCACACACACACAGCAGGAGTGTCAGTGTTTCAGAGATGAATACTTCTGATCTTTTTTGAATAACACAGATTTGAACTGCCTGGGTCACTCATAAGGAAAACAGGAAACCTATCAAAGCATGAGTTTTAATTTATTTGCTGTTTACTCATTTTGTCTTTGATCAACCCAAGTTCTTAAGAAAAGTATGGAAAAAAATAATTTGAAGTTGAGAAAATCCTATCCATCAGATCATCATTTTCTGAAATCTGAGAAACAGTTACCATTCTTTGAATTTAGCAGCAGAATGCTTGAGTTCAGCATTGGAGCAAGAGGGTTTTTGCAGCAGCATAGACGGCGATCCACCTCAGAATGTGGGCCCGACGGGATATTTGTGGGGCACGTAAGACATTTTCCAGAAGAGTTGGCAGAGTTAGTCCCTCAGGAGTGTTCAACTCTTTGCGACCCCATGGACTGTAGCCCCACCCTCCCCTGCCCCCGACATGCTCCTCTGTCCACAGAATTCTCCGGATAAGAATGCTGGAGTGGGTAGCCATTCCGTTCTCCAGGGCATTTCCCCACCCAGGGATCAAACCTGGGTCTCCTGCATCGCAAGCAGGTTCTTTATCATTTGAGCCATCAGGGAAGCCCATTTTCCAGGAGACCAAAAATAGCAGCCAGAATCAAAATTCAGTCAAACTTATTCATAAGAGGATTAGCATTTGTATCAGTATGCCAGTGCCTAGGATCAGATTATCATCCAAACCAACAAGATACTACTTAGGTTCCAGCAAAGAGTTGGCTTTTATTCTGCCAAGGTTAATTGAACGAACATACCCCTCACCTCTGAAACTTTACGCTTTTCAGAAGGTCTCTAAGCACGCTGAACACTAATGTAACATTGCTTGTACCAAAAATATACATATTCCAGGAGGGGAAATCTGGCTACAAGAGTCAATTCTGAATCCTCCCATCCTGTAACAGTTTTGTAAGTCTGAACTGAGTGCATTTCTCACACTAAGGGTTCCAGGGCTCAACCAGGTACCCAACTTGAAGGCAGCCCTCTACATTAGGAGGGTAAAATGGCCTTCACCACTGCCAACGCAGGAGACACGAGAGAGGCGGATTCAGTCCCTGGGTCAGGAAGAACCCCTGAAGGAGGAAATGGCAACTTACTCCAGTATTCTTGCCTGGAAAATCCCATGGACAGAGGAACCTGGCAGGCTGCAGTCCATAGGGTTGCAAAGAGCTGGACACAACTGAGCCACTGAGCACACACGCATGACACACTGCCAAACAGATAATTCTCACAAATTGTGCCTATTGCTGAAAGGGCCACACTAAATTCAGATCAAGGCAATATCTACTATTTTCAGAGGAATTAAAACAAGAATCTAAGTTCTCAAATCACATTGCTTGGGTGGATCACATCTTAACTGACTGCTTAGGGACTAAATAAAATTTTAATTCCTTATTCCCTTTGATACCAACGATAATTGACATCCAAAAACACATCTTCCTTGTACCACTCATTATAATAATGTTTTAAAATATCAGAGATCTACATTGCTGTCTCATTGTGTCACCTACTGATTTTATACCATGCTTACATTCAGACCCATGGGGTTAGGTCAGGCTACTTGAAGAACACGAGTTTGTTCTGGGTCACCTCTGTGCCAACCAGCTTCTGCCTTTGTCTTCATCGGCTAAGCCAAGAGAAGAACATCAGTGCTTTGCATACAGCTTTTCAAGAAATGATTCACTGCCGGACTTACAATGAAGATTACAACTCTTTATTTTCATGTGAAAGAGCTACTAATGAATGTTCTTGTTTTGTTTTCAGAAAAAAAAAAAAATCCAAAAAAACCTGGCAGTGACATGGAGAAAGGAAAGGAAAGGGAAAAAGAAGCTAGATAAAACGCAGCACGAAGGATGCTTCTGAGCCGTGATCACCATCCACAGTCACTTATTCCCAGGGTGACCAGAAAGTTTGCCTTCCAAACTGGAATACATCTGAAAGTAGAGGTAAGTAGCCTTGTAGATTAGGAACTGGCCTTTTTTTTCCTCTAAGTCTGAAATGTACAATAGTAGTTAAGCTGTTCAGGAAATGCATGTTGATTGGTTGATCCCAATATCGGAACCTAAGCGATTAAAGCTTATAAAGCACGTTCTATGGGCCAACACGATGAGGAATGCTCTCGTTATGTCACCTCATTTCATCCAGGGATGAAAAGCAGATTAGAAAGAGGAAATGTTCAAGTTGCATAGTCATGCATTCATATATATTTCAGTAGTGCACTTTTTTATAATTGTATAATTCCATTTTTACTAATTCTAAAAATACGGGAATACTATTATTAATTTTATACATGTGATTATACATATTATAATTAAATATTTTCTAATTAAATGTAGAAGCCAAATGATCTAGGAAATTATATTTATAATTACATACTGATTGTGAATATATATATAGCATATTACCATATATTACTAGTTATACTTAAAATATTGTTTTACTGTGCTAGATGCAATCATTTCTGCTTCTGCTTGTTGCTTCCTCTTTCCCTTTCCTTCTTCTTACTCTTTTTCTTCTCTTCCTCCTCCTTGCCTTCCTCCTCCTTCATTGCTATCTTTAACCACAACAAAATAAATATTCAAGTTCCATTTTTCCTGTTCCTTATGATAATCATTATGGATAAAAGAATATTCCCTTAGGCTTGAGAATTAGCTTTTATTCTGTCTTTTCTATTGTTAACCTAAAAGAAACCCCTCAAACTTCTTTCTTTGTCCAGTTATTTTTTTTCTTTCTATAATATTTCCTTTTTCCAATACCAAGTTACATGGAAACATCAATTCTATCTAGTGCCTAGGTAAATCTCAGCTTTGAATTTGAGGAGGAACTGAAGAACCCTGAAAGCTGGTACTTGTGTGATGTGAGATTCAGGAAACCTTTGCCATCTCTTTCTGTACCACCAATTTCTTTTTATTAAAGGGTAATTGCTTTACAATGTTGTGTTAGTTCCTGCTGTACAGTGATTTTGAATCAGTCATATGTATATATATATATATATCCCCTTCATCTTGACCTTCCCTCCCAACCCCCTCCAGCCCACCCCTCTAGGTCATCACAGAGCATACAGCCAAACCCCCTGTGCTGTATAGCAGCTTCCCACTAGCTATCCATTGTATTTATGTCAATGTTACCCTCTCAATTCATTTCACCCTCTCCATTCATTCTATCCTCTCCCCTCCACTGTGTCTACAAGTCTATTCTCTATGTCTGCATCTTGTATCACCAAATTTTTATGTGGTTGGGCTGTGGAGGTCATAAGGCTAGCATCCTGTGTTAGATTCCCAGGTAAGCCAAGCAGAGTCATTACTTCTGTGCTTTGAATCCCAACCCACCTTCTCTCCAGCACACATAGATGGGAGAAGAAGCAAGATTGAAAGCGGAATGGATTAGCCAACTGATGAAGGGAGGTAAAAGCGCCCCAGAGGCAGCTCTCTTCTCTGAAGCCTCACTGGAATTGCTCAGGTTTGGCCTCGGAGGAAGTCCACATAAGTGAACTAGGTCTACCCTCTTCCCCTCCTTGGTTATGATGCTGGGGGAGGTGAGTCTTCGCACTTTGGGTCTCTGGGTAGCACTACATGGGAAGGGCGTCATTCCAGGGTGCTGGGGCTTGGCAGGTGTGGGGCAAGGGGAGGCTGGCCCTTGAGCCCTTTCCGGGGCTCTCCCCACATGATATCTCTGGAGCCTCAGCAGCTCTGCTCTTGCCAGAGATGGAAGATAGCGCCCTCATCTTCTGCCCAGCAGCTGAGCTGTCAGCAACTTTCAAAACACACACACGCACATACTCCTGCCAGAGTCCACACTTTATTTCTGTGTTTTTGTTTGTTTGTTTTAGGCACAAAGTAATCTGTAAGTACATGCAAGAGGGAAAAAAATGAATAACCATTCAGCAACTAGGATCTGCAGCACCACCTGCCACAGAGCATCTTAGGTGACTGTATCCTTTGCCATGCTTTGGATGCTAAGAGCAGAAAGTTTTACCAACAGCTTAAATGAGTCTGAGGTGATGAAAAGAATAATGAGGCTGCATGTCCAGAGGCCATGTATGTGGTGCCTCACAATTGCCACACAGACGCCTCAGCCCAGGCATTCCAGTCAAGAGGGAGGGCACAGGTCATGCCAGCATGTCCTTGTCTCCCGCCTGGACTTTTTGGGAGAAAGCAGATTTCTGAGAAACAGCTCTCACCTATTTCTTGGTCTCATTATTGAGAACTCAGATGCATGGCCTTGCTGGCTGCAAGGTAGGCCAGGAGAACAAATATCTGTTTCCTGTTTGTTTTCTTCAGTTTCTCTGTGGAACTATAAAGAGCTTTTGATTTATGCGGCTTATATCTCTCAGTATTTACCATGTGCGGTGTGCTTAATCACTTCAGTCATGTCTAACTCTTTGTGACCCCACAGACTGTAGCCCACCAGGCTCCTCTGTCCACTGGATTCTCCAGGCAAGAATACTAAAGTGGGTTGCCATTTCCTACTCCAGCACATCTTCCCGACCCAGGGATTGAACCTGTATCTCCTGAATCTCCTGTATTGGCAGACAAGTTCTTTACCACTAGCGCCACCCAGGAAGCCCAGTATAAGCCCAAGA
The DNA here is from genome assembly GCF_042477335.2 of Ovis canadensis. Lineage (NCBI taxonomy): Eukaryota > Metazoa > Chordata > Mammalia > Artiodactyla > Bovidae > Ovis > Ovis canadensis. The sequence continues at coordinate 27,024,671 of NC_091269.1, read as the reverse complement.
ATACTGGCTAGCCTAGCCCTTCTCCAGTGAATCTTCCTGACCCAGGAATCCAACCAGGGTCTCCTGCATTGCAGGTGGATTCTCTACGAGCTGAGCTACCAGGGAAGCCCAATATTTACCATAGCAGATACTAAAACTGAGAATTATTTTTAGTTATAAATTTTTTACTTGGGAACAATTTTGTATTTTCAGAAAAGTTGTAAAGAGAGTAAGTAAGGAGTTCCAATATGCCCAGTTTCCCCTGTTGTTAACATCTTAATACAATTTCATGGAACATTTGTCAAAGCTAAGAAAATGACATTGGTATAGTACTATCAAGTAAATATCTATATTTAATTTTATTAAAAAAAACTACCAAACCATTTTCCAAAGTAACTGTACTGTCATGCATTCCAACCACCAATAATGAAAATTCCTGCATTAGTTGAGTAGAAGAACATGATGAAAACCAGTTATGTTGAAACATCAGTATTTTAACTACTTTGAAATTACAAAATATTAAGTAAAAGGAAGTGTCTTAAAATTGCTAAGCCATTCATTACAAATGACAAAACAGAAATTCTGTGGTATGTACTTACACTGGAATATTATACAGCCTTAGAAAGGCGTGAAATTCTGATGCAGCATAGGTGAATCTTGGAAATATTAAGTGATGGGAGCCAGCCACAAGAGGACAAATACTGTATGATTCCACTTGTATGAGGTACCTGGTGTAGTCAAATTCATAGAAACAAAGTAGAATAGTGGTTCCCAGGGCCTGGGAGAAAGGGCTAATGAGGCATTAATGTTTAGTACAGTTTAGTTTGGGATGGTGAAAAAGTTCTGAATATGGATAGTGGTGATGGTTGTACAATAATATGAATGTACTTAATGCCACTGAGCTATACATTTAAAACAGTTAAAATGTTAAATTGTGATGTATATTTGATCACAATAATAATTTTAAAAAGAAAAAAACAAATTTTAAGAATATTTATTACTTCATTTAAAAATAACAATAACAAACCCATAATATTGGTTTCACACAAAGAATATATTTCTATGAAACATAACTGTATTTTGAAAAAATATAGTGAATGCAGTAGCATTGTTTAGCTTTTTTTTTTTTTGCACATCTTTATTGTGTCTCTGTTTGTTTAGGTTGTAAAGTTGACTTTTGTCATTTTAAGGATTTTTTTGAGGTGGATGATTATCAGAGTCTTTATTGAATTTGTTATAATAGTGCTTCTGTCTTGTGTTTTGCTCTTTTGGCCATGAGGCATGTGGGGATCAAACCTGTAACCCCTTGCATTGGAAGACAAAGTCTCAACCACTGGACTGCCGGGGAGGCCCCTATATGGTATGTTCATAGAAGATAGCTAGATTCTCCTATCAGCTCCAGCAATCTGTTCCATTATCACGTGTCATATAACATTGGGAGAATTTGACTATACACTTGTGAGAGGATGGGAGTAGCAAAACCAAGTTCTTTGTGTTGGAAAAATAGTTCCAATCTCACAGATCCCCTGAAAGGGTCTCAGGACTGCTTTGAGAACCAGAGTGGCATAGACATGGTCATTAGTTTGGAGCTCATCAAGGGGTGTCTGCCAAGGTCTCATGTTCCAATCTGGGGCTTTATCTTTTATTTGCATAAGTAAATGGCCAATATAAGTGTTAACCTCAGAAGGAACAGTCGTCCCCACAATTATGTAAAATTCTTCGTGCCTTACCAAGCAGAAAACAACCAGCAGCTTTGAAAATGCAGGCTCATTTTTGTTTCCCTAATATGCCTTTGGGTTTCAAAAGTCATGAGATCTTTCCCATCACAGCTCAGATAAATAATGCCTGTGTTTCCCCTCTTTCCAGGCATCTCTGCAAGAAGGACACTTCCCTCGAAAGCTCAGTCTGAGTCAGGGAAGTGGAAGGATGTATCTGCCTCCACCGTCAGTCTTTTGCTTCAGACTGTGCAACCATCCCTGTTCTACAGGGCTTATGGAAGACGTGATTGATGACATGCAAATTTATACTTGAGATCTTCTGCTGAAGATCTTCCCCTCCAAGGATCAAACCTAACTACTCAGCCAACTGTTGTCAACGTTTGATTAAATGCGCTCTGTTCTCTATATGCTCTGTGTGAAAAAGTTCACATGGAAGTATTGGCAGGGGAGGCTTGTGTCATCTTCCCTAAGTGCTTCAGAGGTTAACTCTGAGATGTCAGGAGCACTGTGGGCAAATTGCAGAAGCCAGAGAGGGCCTCTGTCAGCATCCGAGATCTGTGCCAGCGGTTTTCTGAAGAGGCCCTGGGGTTTGCAGGTAGAGCACCGAATCACCTGGGGGCTTTCTCAGACTACACTCGCCAGTTGCTTCCCCCAAACCCCGAGAGATGGATCTCGCCTCGCCACCAGCCTGTTTAAAATCGCTGATCTGGGTTGTTAGGAAAGAGCTTCATTAAACTTAAATTTAGCATGTGAGGCTGTGGATAACCCCATCTCTGTTTCGGAGAAACAACTGTTTACTATTCTAACACTCTGGAAACCTGGCAAGCCGCTATGGGAGGGCTGGCAACCCTGAGCTCCCGAGGCTTCTGTGCAGCTGCTCTGTAAGGGACCCCTGCCCCAAGGGCTCCCACCTGCCCAGCTTGGTGTTCAAATTAGGAGGGGGTACATGACCAAGAACTTTGCAGGACCCAGAAGGGCAGCCGGAACCTATTTTTGATGATCCTGAGGATTATTAAGAAAGGAAATTCCACAAAGTCCTTGTAACTCTCAGAAAGGATTTTGTTCCACTGCTTGCTTGCTTTGTCTTCCAATTCTATTTCTGGATTTCCCTCTTTACGTTTCTAGGTCTGGAACTGAATAGCAATGAAGTAAAAGTGATCATCCTAAAGAGATATTCCTGAGTGAAAAAATGGGTTACTGAGAATCCCTGCCCCCACCTATGTGATGGTGGTCTTGGTGGACTTGTGGGAGGTTTTGAAGGACAACTGGAGCCCTGGGAATTCGGAGGGGGATTTTTACTCTATTGTCACTTACTCTAGGGGAAAGGCGATGTGGGTTACAGCTACCCAGGTAGTGGGGCTGAATTAATTGCTGCACACTGAGAAACTGCCTTGCTCACACTTTCTTTCTGTATTTATTTTATTGAAGTATAGTTGATTTACAATGTTGAATCACTTAGCAAAATGATTCAGATATATATATATATTACATATATATATGAAACATAACCATATACTTCCATTGTATTTTATTATAAGGTATTGAATATAGTTCCCTGTGTTATACAGTAGGACCTTGTTATCTGTTTTATATATAGTAGCGTGTATCTGCTAATTCCAAACTCCTAATTGTCCCTACCCTCCTTCCCCTTTGCTAACCCTAAGTTTGTACTCTGTGTCTCACACTTTCCTCTAGAAACATCTGTTGCAGGAAAAGCCTTCTGGTTAGATCCTCATCTTCTAAATCACACACACGGTACGTGACCCTGGGTGTTGGGAGTGGGGACGCTGGACCGTAGAGTCGAAACAGCCCCAGGATCCACAAGTGACGTGATAGACAAGCCGCGTGATCTCGGCAGCTAAAATGAGACTCCAGACGCCGGAGGGAATGGAAAGTGATGATGCCAGACACCCGAACAGCATCGTAACCTCAGAGGATGTTCACAGCCAGGACTCTGTAAGCTGAATGGACTGGAACTAAGTGCGTAAGACAGCCTTGTGGACAGAGAATGTAATGACGTTGCCTTTTATTTCCTGTTTGAAGTGTCCTGTCGAGCGAGCCTACTGATTACGGAGAAGATAAAGCAAAGCTTAAATTCATCACTATTTGATGTTGGAAATGCATCCTGGAAGAGGATAGAGTTTACACACTTGAAGGCTATGTTTAGCCAGACTTGTCCAAAGCCATCTTTTCTGCAGTTATCTTTATTTTTGCCCAGCAGACCATAAAGCAGGCAGTGAATACCTAATTAGTCCTTACAATGGACTATTCTCCCCAGAATTCTGGAAGCCAGGGCAAGATTTCAGAACCTTCTTTTTAAAAGATGTTAGTTGCTGTTATAACAAAAATAACAGCAGTGAACTAACAGTGAAAATACACATTTATATATAGAATATATATATATATATATACACTCCTTGTATAATTTAGTGAATGATACCTTTTATTTTTGAGATTTTTGCTCTTTTCTCATCTTTTTAAAACCATTTTAAAGATGGAAATATGGTTAATTTACAGTGTTATGTTAGTTTTATGTACACAGCAAAGTGATTCAGTTTATATATGTATATAACATGCCTGCTCAGTTGCTTCCGTCATGTCCAACTCTTTGCAATCCCATGGACTGTAAGCCTACCAAACTCCTCTGTCTATGGGATTCTCCAGGCAAGAATACTGGAATGGGTTGCCATGCCCTCCTCCAGGGGATCTTCCCGACCCAAGGAGCAAACCTGTGTCTCCCGACTCTCTTGCATTGGCAGGAGGATTCTTTACCACTGGGCCACCTGGGAAGCCCTCGGAGTTCTTATACTTTGATTTTGAAATATACGTACGTGTTATAGTTACCTAAATACTGTTCATTTATAGGCTTTCAATAATTAAACTGACTCCATTTAAATGTAAACAGTTACTTCTAATAGTAATAGAATGAAGTCTAAGTGGAGAAGGCAAGTTTTGCAACCTGAAATCTTTTTATATATTGTTATAGAAAAACAGTGCATAGAATTGGAACCATTCTAGGAGTTTGGGGAAAGGCTTAAAAGCAAATTCAAAATATGTCCTTTAACCTTCTTAATTAAAAACCAAAACAAAACAAGCAATCTGACCATCAGATGACTAGCATGCTTTTCTTTAATCTACAGCCTCTTGGTCTTACCCTAGGGGAGCCATTCTTTCCACTGAAGGCCAATGCAAATCCTGTAGGAGTCCATCAAGGAGTTCTTGGCACGAACCTCAGAAGCCACCGCTGTAGAACCACTGAGCCAAGCCCTGTGGCTTCCCTTCTGCTCGGAGGCTCTGGGCCTGGGCAGCCCCTCCCTGACTTCAGGACATTGATCTACACAGGCTGCTTGCACCTGCCCCTCCCCAACACCCCAACTGGGCAATTCCAGAGATTCCCTGTCCCTCTGCTTCGTAACAGTCAAGGTACCCGCATGCTCCTGCGAACACACACACACTTTGCCTGTCTCTGCTGGGTTCCTTTGCCACTGCAGAATCATCGCCGCATCACACCATGTCTGAGTTTAGCCAATACTGTCTTCCACATGACAACCCCCCTCGCCCCCTCCTCTCTCGTTTCTACAGTGAGTATCTGTTGAAAATAGGAGCTTTGCTGGAGAAAAGATAGAGAGGGGGCAGCATAGAAATAGAGTCCCTTTCCACCTTAGCCTCCTCGCCAGGCGCCCTCCCCAACACTAGTCCCTGGTATCGACAACGCAGAGACTCACCTTGTCACCTATGTCCTGCTTCTGCACCTCTTTCCTGCCCTACCACCTTGCTCCCTCCACATGTCTGTGATGAGAAGAGTGAGAGGAAGATGGGAAAAGATAGACCCAAAGAGGCTGGGGCCCAATGCTGTCCCTCATTGCCCCTGACCCACTCGCTGTGTCATACCATTACTCACCACCCAGAGGGACCTCTACCCTCCAGCCCTGCCCAGTCCACCCCCAGCCCCTCTCTGTTCCCACATCTCCTGCCCAAGTCCCTTCCTCTTTAGAATCTCCAATCCTTATTCCCCACTTCTTCCCAGCCTCCAAGGCTCAGTAACTTCTGACCTCGGCCATGGGATCCTTGCTAGTAGTGTAGACCCAGGAGGTTCTTAATCATTTCTAGGACTACAAGTGGTAGTAAGGTAAGTTCTTGACATCCAGAGTTAGGTCTCTGTCAGAGTAGGATTTGCTCTCATCTCCCCAATACCTACAGAACAAAGTACAGATTATGGTCCTCAGGCTTTTTATAACCTAGCCCTGCCCCTCTCTCCAGCCCTACCTACCTGCCGCCCACCCTCTTTCCTATACCCTCCCCATATCAAGCCAACATAACACCTACCTTTTCCTTCACGTGTGCTTAGTTGCTCAGTTGTGTTTAACTCTTTCGATCCCATGGACTGTAGCCCACCAGGCTCCTCTGTCAATGGGGATTCTCAAGGCATGAATGCTGGAGTGGGTTGCCATGCCCTCCTCCAGGGGATCTTCCCAACCTAGGTATCAAACCCACATCTACCATGTTGCAGGCGGATTCTTTACCATCTGAGCCACCAGGGAAGCCCAAGAATACTGGAGTGGGTAGCCTATCCCTTCTCCTGGGGGATCTTCCCAATCCAGGAATTGAACTGGGATCTCACATTGCAGGCGGATTCTTTACCAGCTGAGCTACCCGGGAAGCCTATTATCCTTCATACTTCTTTCTTTTATTTTTCCTTTTGGCTGGGCTGGGTCTTCGTTGCCATGGACAGGCTGTTTGTTTCTGAGCATGGGCTCAGTAGCTGCAGTGTGGGAGCTTAGCTGCTTCACAGCATGTGGGATCTTAGTTCCCCCACCAGGGGTCAAATCCACGTTCCCTGCATTGGAAGGTGGATTCTTAACCACTGGGCCTCCAGGGAAGTCCCCACACTCTTTCTTTTGTATGAAATGTTGCCTTTCAGCTCCTAACCATTTGCTATTCCTTCTTCAAGGAACAACTGAAATGTCCTGTCTGTAGTTCTTTATGACCTGCTTCGCCAGGCAGAATTCATGGTTCCCTAACCTGGATTTGCATCCCTCTCCTCATGCACACTTCTATTAGAGTGTTTATCACATTGTGTTCAAGGTTTTGTCTATGTTCTGCCCTCCTCCAGGCACCGTATGCAGCCAGGGGGAACGTTTGGGAGGTCAAGGAACATATCTGATCTATCTTCAAGTCCCAGGGAACTAGTGTGTGATAAACTAACGTGTGTTTGATGAGTGGAGTCAAATATAAGATACACCTTTGACTTATCATGTAAGATGATAACATTATATGCAAGATGATAACCTTGACCTTGGACTTCCAGCCTCTGGAACTGTAAAAAGAGAAATTTCTGTTGTTTAAGCCCCCAGTCTGTGGTATTTTGTGAAGAAAGACCAAGCTGACTAGCACAGAGAGTGATACCAGAGGAAGTCAGAACAGCAGGCGGAGGAAGAGATCTTTTAGGACCTTGTACACTGGGCTAAGGAATATGAAAATGTCACACTGTGTGCTGCCTAGTGCCAGGTATTTCAGTTGTCACTTTATGCATGAAAACCACCTGAACCCTTTGTGTCTTGAAGCAAACACCACCGTTTATCTGCTCCTGATTTTGCAATCTGGGCAGAGCTCCATGGGGATGACTTGACTCTGTTCCATGAGGTATTGGCTGAGGTCCCACATGCAGCTGTGCTCAGCTTGGGGCTCCCCTGAGGATAGATCACAAACATGGTTTCCTTAACTGCATGTTAGGGACTGCACACTGCAAACAACGAAGCTGAATGGCTGGGGGCTGCCTGGGCCTTCTGCTCTCCCTCTGGTTTCTCATCATTTAGTGGTATATCTTGAACTCCTTTTTAGGAAACTGGATCCCATGAGGGGGAAAGGAGAAGCCACAGTGCCTTCTAAGTGCTGGGACTGGAAGTCCCAGAATGTCACTTCTGCTGCTTCTGCCAATATTCAAAGAGGCTGGAGATGCTGAAAATACAAAATAGTTTTATTTTCCAACCCAACAAGCTGGGAAATATCTCCTCTAACTTTTGCTTGAAAAGAAGACAGGTTTTTTTTTTGTTTGTTTGCTTGTTTGTTTTGCTTTTTTGGCCGTGCTGTCTGGCATATAGGATCTTAGTTTTTGACGAATCCAACCTGCATCCCCTGCAGTGGAATCATGGAGTCTTAACCACTGGACAACAAGGGAAGTGTCTTCTTCTTTTTTTAATGGTTAAGATAGTCAGTTTTATGTTATATGTTTTTTACCACAATAAAAAAGTGGTACAGCTTCTGCTTTGTTCTCTTGGAATCCTTAGCTGTGTTGTGAGGAAGCCCAGACCAGCCCTAGCAGAGACATCACGTGGAGAGGTATCCCCTCTGCAACGAGGTGTCCCCTCAGTGGGCCCCACTGAGGTCCCAGCCACCAACCAGCATCAACCACCAGGGTGTGAATTAAGGCAACAGCAAGTCACCCCTGCCTTCCAGGCTTCCCAGCCCCAATATGCTGAAGCAGAGATGAGTCAACCCCCTCACTAACTATAGTCACCATGCTGTACATTACATCCCCAGGACTTATTCATTTTATAACTGGAAATGTGTGCCTCTTGACACCCTTCACCCATTTCTCCCATCCTCCCACCTTCCTACCCCATCTCTGGCAACCCTCAGTCTAGCTATGAGTTCAGTTGTTTGTTTGTTTTAGATTCCACACCTAAGCAAGATCATATAATATTTGTCTTTGTCTGTCTGACTTATTTCACTAAGCACATGCCTTCAAAATTTATCCACGTTGTTGCAAATGGCAAATTTTCCTTATCTTTTTATGGCTGAATACTTTCCCATAATATTATTATGACTAATAATATAAAGTATAAAATACACTTTATACCATAAAATACACCATGTTTTTCTTTATCCACTTATCCATTAATGGATGCCTAGGTTATTTCCTTATTTTGGCCATAGTAAATAATACTCTGTTCTTGGGGATTCTCCAGGCAAGAATACTGAGTGGGTTGCCATGCCTTCCTCCAGGTATCTTCTCAACCCAGGGATCAAACCCAGGTCTCCTGCACTGCAGGTGGATTCTTTACCATCTGAGCCACCAGGGAAGCCCAAATAATGCTGCAATGAACACTGGAGTGCCTATATCTTTCTGAGTTAAGATTTTTGTTTTCTTTGGATTAATATCCAAAATAGGATTTTCTGGGTCATTCGGTAGTTCTATTTAAATTTTTGAGGCTCCTATACTGTTTGTAGCTGCACCAATTTGCATTCCAATCAATGGTGCACAAGTGTTCCATTCTCTCCACAGCCTCACCAACACTTATTTCTGCTCTTGCCAAATAATAGCCATTCTAACAGGTGTTAGGTAATATCTTATTGTGGTCTTGATTTTCATTTTCTCGATGATTAATGATGCTGAGCATCTTTTTATATATCTGTTGGCCATCTGTATGTCTTCTTTGGGAAAATGTTTATCCTGCTCATTTTTAATTGAACTGTTTAGTTTTTTGCTACTAAGTATATGAATGCTTTATGTATCTTGGATTTTCACTTTTATCAGATATCTGACTTGCAAGTATTTTTTCCCATTTGGTAAGTTGCTTTTTCATTTTGTTGATAGTTTCCTTTGCTGTGCAGAAACTTTTTAGTTTGATGATGTCTCACTTATTTATTTTTCTCTTTGTTTTTGATGTCAAATCCAAAAAATCATCACCAACACTGATGACATGGAGCTACTGATTATGTTTTCTTCTAGGAATTTTATAATCTATGGTCTTATGTCCAGGTCTTTAAACCAGGCTTAAAGAGTTACTTTCTTGTGTATGGTATGAGAGAGTGGTCCAGTTTCATTCTTCGGTATGTGGCTGTCCAGTTTTCCAAATACTATTTCTTGAAGAGACTTCCCTTTCCCTATTGTATATTCTTGTCTCTCTTATTTTTATTAATTAATTTATTTTAATTGCAGGCTAATTGCTTTACAATATTGTGGTGGTTTTCGCCATACATCGACATGAGTCAGCCATGATTGTACATGTGTCCCACCTTCTTGTCTCTTTTGTTGTAAATGAATTGATAATGTATGTGTAGATTCATTTTTGGGCTGTCATTTCTGTCCCACTGATTTATGTGTCTGTTTTTATGGCAATGCCATTCGATTTCCAGCCTTCCCAGTGTTAGGCATTCTAGTGGATGTATAATAAAGTCTCACTGTGGCTTTAGTTTGACTGTTACAATTGATGCTAAGAACATATGCATATGTTTATTAGACATTTAGAGATTGTCGTTTTTGAAATGACTGCTAAAGACTTTTGCCCATGTTTCTGTTGGGTCATCTAGCTTTCCTTTTTGATTTGAAGTTGTTCCTTAAATGATCTGGATGGTCCATTTGTCAGATATGCATATGGTAAATATTTTCCCTCTATTCTTTGGCTTGCCTTTGAGCTTCATGGTGTTTTTTGATAAACTCGCCTGTAAAGTATCATTACTCCTAGACGGCCATTTCGGAGAAGGCAATGGCACCCCACTCCAGTACTCTAGCCTGGAAAATCCCATGGACGGAGGAGCCTGGTAGGCTGCAGTCCATGGGGTCGCTAAGAGTTGGATACGACTGAGCGACTTCACTTTCACTTTTCATTTTCATGCATTGGAGAAGGAAATGGCAACCCACTCCAGTGTTCTTGCCTGGAGGGTCCCAGGGACGGAGGAACCTAGTGGACTGCCGTCTATGGGGTTGCACAGAGTCGGACACGACTGAAGTGACTTAGCAGCAGCAGACAGCCATTTGCTAATCTCTACTTCCCAATGGGGTCACCCCGTTTCTTCGGATTCTCTCTAATGTAACTGTTGCCTGTGCCCTGGCCTTCAGGACAGTGTCTCTTGCTGGCTGCACGGAACATCCTCAGAGTTCAGTGCACCTGCTGCTGTCCTTTTGGGGTCTGCCCCATCCCAGTGGGGTATCTGGTTCCCAGTTCTGGCATTATCCAGTCTTCTCAGACTCCCTGCAGTTAGCTAGCTGTGCCCATAGTGTTCTGAAAATAAGTTCAGGATGTGCAAACAATTGACTTGTAAATGAACTTTGGAACCCATGACTCTGTCCGTTGGGAAGTCCTAGATATTCTGTTTACTTCGCCTTAGTCACTTAAGAACAAGTACTTCTAGTCAAAAGGAACTGAAATATTAAAACCATAGTCGTGGATCACCAAGACATCTCTGCAACTTAGAACTAGCCTAAAAGTCTATGGGAGAAATGGTACTATGAGAAAAAGAATCTTTTAAACCAAGTTGAGAAATTCAACAAGTAATGATTGACATGTCAGTCACTGTTCTAAATACTACAGAAATAACAAAAGGAAAAAAAACATGCACCAATCCATGCATCCCCAACCAGCACTTATATTTTAGCTAGAGAGACAGCAAACAAGATAAAGGAACAAAACATCTAGCATATTAAATAAAAAGTGGTAAGGGAAAAGAGATAGGTGCATCATGAGAGAGGTCGTGGGGTGATAATTTTAGATGGAATTTGCAGGTAAGAGCCCACCTAAAGAGTGATATTTGAAGGACTTCCTTCGTGATCCAGTGGTTAAAGCTTTGCCTTCCAATCAAGGGGTGCAGGTTTGATTCCTGGTTGGAGAGCTAAGATCCTGCATACCGCAGGTCCAAAAAACCAAGGTACAAAAAGAGCAATATTGTAACAAATGCTATGTGTGCGTGTGTTAGCTGCTGAGTCCTGTCCAAATCTTTGCAACCCCATGGACTATAGCTCGCCAGGCTCTTCTGTCCATGGAATTCTCCAGGCAAGAATACTGGAGTGGGTTGCCATTCCTTTCTCTAGAGGATGTTCTCAACCCAGGGATCAAACCCGAGTCTCCTGCATTGCAGGTAGATTCTTGACCAATTTCCAACTAACAAATTCAATAAAATTTTAAAAAGATCCACATTAAAAATAGTGATATTTAAGCAAAGACCTGAGAAAAGAGAGAGAGCCATGGAGATATTTGGGGAAAGAAACTTTAAGGCAGAGGAAACAGCAAGTTAAAGGCCCTGAGGTGGAAATATGTCTCCTGTGTTAGAGGAACAGCAAGCATCAACAATGCAAATGTGGCTGGATTTGAGAGAGAAAAACTGACAGAAATAAGTGAAGAGGCCAAGGAGATATTAGGGGACTAGGCCCTGACAGGGCAGTGATCTACAATACGACATAGTATGTCAGTCACTTAGTTGTATCCAGCTCTTTGTGACCCTGTGGACTGTAGCCTGTCAGGCTCTTCAGTCCGTGGGATTCTCCAGGCAAAAATAGTGGAGTGAGTAACCATTCCCTTCTCCAGGGGATCTTCCTGATCCAGACATCGAACCTGGGTTTCCCACATTGCAGGCAGATTTTGTACCATCTGATCCACTAGGGAAGCCCTACAATATGACAGGACTATACTGACTTGGGATGGTGATACTCAGAGGCCAAATTCACCTTGTGTTGTAGATAAGGTGGTAATTTCTGCAGCCCTGAGAAGAAAAGGAAAATGAGACAAGGGGAAGGGAGGGGCTAGAGACCTCACTATTGAGTCAGAGGTTTGGCCCTTAGTAAGTGAGGAACACTGCAAATCTGAGTCCGCAGAGGCAAGAAGATTCAAGGAGAGGCCCGTCCTGGAAGGGATCAACAAACCCCAGACACAGAGGTTCAGCAGTGCCTGGCTGGCTTCTTGCAGAGAATTAATAAATGAGATAAAGAGCTGAGGTCACTTTAAGAGATCTTACTGGTTCACAGCTCATTATTCAAGGATTATCTCTGCAGTGTCTGCCTGCTATGAGTCATTCTCTACTACCTCAAATTTTAAGATTTTTAAACAATTTTTGAAGACTTAATGATTTTTATCAGCAAGAAAATTAGTCCATCTGAGCTACCCTATCAGTTCTAGAAGTGACTTCTTTTATTATTTTTTTAAATCCAAGATGTTGGTGATCATTTTCAGCAACATGTTGTGTTAGTTCTGACTCATATTCCTCTGTTTGGCTATTTCCACATCTTTGGAAATAAGGTACATTTTTCTTTGTTTTTTCTTTTTTCCAAGGAAGAAGTTCCTTCTTTGCCCATGGCTCATTTTTCCTTTCCTTCTCAGGGTTGCAGCATGCTTTCCTTAACAATTCCCAAGTTACAGCCATTCTCCTGGTCTGATATTGGATTGCCCAAGTTGATGGCTCCCTTCATGTAATAAAAGCTGAAGCTGTCTCTCCGCCTATGACTTGACAGTACAGAACCAGGTGGGTGAAGAGTCTCATCGAAGATTACAGACAAAGTCTTTCTGTTCCCAGTTTCTTCTTACTTTCCTAGCCTAGAGACCAGTGATGACTCAGGGCATTATCAAACTTCGCATTAGTAATCATTGCTAGGTGCCAACGTTACTGCAAAACCACGTGTTCATTATCTCACATTTTCTGTGGGTCAGGGGTTCAGGCACAGTTCAGCATCTCACAGACCTGAAATTAAAGCATCAGCAGGGGCTGTGGGTGCATCTGCGGCTCAAGTGGGGAAGGATCTGCATCCCAGTTCATGTGGTTCTTGGCAGCCTTTAGTTCTTTATGGGCTGTTGGACTGAGGGCCTCCATTTCCTTCTGGCTGTCAGCTGGAAGCGGCCCTAAGTTCCTTGCTAGGTAGGTATTCCCAACAGTCCCTTGTTTCCTCAGAGCCAACAAGGAGGAGAGTCTCCTGGCGAGACTAATGCTACAGTTGTATACATGTAATCACATATCTTGTCACCTTTGCCATATTCCATTGGTTGGAAGCAAGTCACCAGTCACCAGTCCCATCTTCACTCAAGAGGAAATGTAAAGGCGTGAAGACCAGTAAAAGGACTATGGGGGACCACTTCAGGATCTGTCTGCCAGCGGTTTTTCTTTTTTTGTCACATGGGGCATCATCTTAAGCTCCCCAACCAGAGATGGAACCTGTGCTCCCTGTAGAGTCTTAACCACTGGACCACCCGAAAAGGCCCAGCCACAAGTTCCTTCTTGCCCTCTTGGGGCCAAGAAGACCAGACACACTCACACATTCAAAGCCAGCCTCCCATAGGAAGGAGCATAGATTTTTAGCAGGACATGCTCTACCCAGGAGTCTCTCCTTTATGGTCTTCATGCAAGAGTTTCTTGATGTTATTAGACTCCATGCTCTTCCCTGGTACCTAGAGAGCATCTCAACCACACACACAACAAAGGGCCTACTTCTGGCTGCTGCTGCTGCAGCTACCTGGTCCAGGTGAGGCACAGACAGTAAAATTTCAATTTAGCCTCACTCAGGTGGCCCAGACTCAGAATCCTCTCTGGAGTATATTTTTGTGTGTGTTCAGTCGCTTCACAGTTGTGTCTGACTCTTTTGAAACCCCATGGACTGTAGCCCCCCGGGCTCCTCTGTCTATGGGATTTCCCAGGCAAGATACTAGAGTGGGTTGCCATTCCCTTCTCCAGGGGATTTTCTTCATCCAGGGATCAACCCACGTCTCCTGCATCTCCTCCGTTGCAGGTGGATTCTTTACCACTGAGCCATCAGGGAACCCCATTTTTTTTAATAACATGGAATATTTTCCAGAGCTTAAATGTTTGGGAAATATTTAAATAAATTATGACCCCCATAAAGTATAGTACCCTCAAATTTTGTAGCTATTGACAGAGATTTTAGCATGGAAAAATATTCCTGGAGTAGGGAAGCAGTTTGAAAAAACAGCAGTGATTTCAAACATGATTTCTTTACAGTATATGCATTTATGTGTGTATATTAAAAGTGGTTTTTTTAGGTGATAAGGAAAATGGGTGATTTTCTATTTCTTCTTTTAACTTAGCTATACGAAAAATACAGTGAAATATATTCTTCTGTATTAAAAGTCCTAGTTTTAGAACTTTTTGCTTATTTTTATTCGAGAGTATTATCTATTTGAGATTGAGGACTGTCTTATTTATCTTTGTGTGTCTATCTTTGTGTGTATAACTCCCTTTGATATATTAAGCTCTTAGTAAGTGGGGTTTTTTTGACAAACAGATTAGTTTCAGAAGATTTAAAACTGATATCAAGATATTCTGTGGAGATATGCAAGCAATATTCATTTCTATGCATTATTACAAAAAAAAAACAAACAAAACACAACCTCCCTAATCTCCAAAACTTGCACTCTACTTATTCTAAGGAACCAACTTCACTGCACCTTCCCCAATGCCATCAACTATTAGAGGAGGTAACAGTGGCAAATGGCATGGCCCCTGGTTAAGGATGCTTTAGGCAGGTGAAATTCACAGATAATCTAGTATTCCTTGTTTTAAGCTATAGTTTCAACTGTATTTCTTGATATGACTTCTGAAACTGACTAACAAGAAGAAAAATGGAAGGAATTGGCATTACATTTCCTATTTTGGACCACAACTTTAGCAGTGGGTAATGAATATCCAATTGATTTTGAACTTTAGAATGAATGAGGAAGAAAAATAAGGAACCGAGTAAATAACCCCAATACTATTGAGAACTTACTATAAATAATTCCTTGCTATTTTTTACTTCACCCAAAACAACTGTTACTCACCAGGAGTGAGTGGGCTAGAGAATTTTCCCCCAAGAATACTAAATGCTAACATATCACGATATGTTTATAAGCTGTTATTTCAGCAGTGCGTTTTAATGCTTACACCATTTTTAAGGAATATTCAGTTCAGTCGCTCAGTCGTGTCCAATTCTTTGCTATCCCATGAACTGCAGCATGCCAGGCTTCCCTGTC
This sequence comes from Ovis canadensis, assembly GCF_042477335.2. Taxonomy (NCBI): domain Eukaryota; kingdom Metazoa; phylum Chordata; class Mammalia; order Artiodactyla; family Bovidae; genus Ovis; species Ovis canadensis. The sequence continues at coordinate 27,009,244 of NC_091269.1, read as the reverse complement.
CATCACCAACTTCCGGAGTTCACTCAAACTCATGTCCATCGAGGCAGTGATGCCATCCAACCATCTCATCCTCTGTTGTCCCCTTCCTCCACCTTCAATCTTTCCCAGCATCAGGGTCTTTTCAAATGAATCAGTTCTTCACATCAGGTGGCCAAAGTATTGGAAGTTTCAGCTTCAGCATCAGTCCCTCCAGTCAATAGTCATGGTTGATTTCCTTTAGGATGGACTGGTTGGATCTCCTTGCAATCCAAGCGGCTCTCAATAGTCTTCTCCAACACCACAGTTCAAAAGCATCAATTCCTCAGCACTCAGCTTTCTTTATAGTCCAACTCTCACATCCATACATGACTACTAGAAAAACCATAGCCTTGACCAGACGGACCTTTGTTGGCAAAGTAATGTCTCTGCTTTAACGAATATAGATGAGTATAATTTGGATCCTACTTTTACAGAAGTGAATATTGAAGTATGGAAAGAGGCTAAAATTTTTTTACAAGATGAAAAAGTCAGCGGCCTGTCAAATAACAGCTGTTAATATTTTTACTTTGAAAGTCAGTGGCCCATCAAATAATAGATATTAATATCACTTATCAATCTATCTTTAGTATGACTAAGACCTTTTTATCTCCTACTCAATGTTTTCTTTTTTTAATGTATGAAATATTTTTTTTAGTTTTATTGAAGTGTGGTTGATTCACAGGGTTAATTTCTGCTCTTCAGCAAAGTGATTGTTATACGCATATATATATTCATATTGCGGAGAAGGCAATGGCGCCCCACTCCAGTACTCTTGCCTGGAAAATCCTATGGAGAGAGGAGCCTGGTAGGCTGCAGTCTATGGGGTCGCTAAGAGTTGGACATGACTGAACAACTTCACTTTCACCTTTCACTTTCATGCATTGGAGAAGGAAATGGCAACCCACTCCAGTGTTCTTGCCTGGAGAATCCCAAGGATGGGGGAGCCTGGTGGGCTGCCATCTATGGGGTCGCACAGAGTCGGACATGACTGACTTAGCAGCATATTCATATAGAACCATGTTCTATTATGGTTTATCCCAGCATATTGAATATAGTTCCTTGTGCTCTTCAGTAGGACCTTGCTGTTTATCCATCCTATACATAATAGTTTGCTAGTCCCAAACTCCCAATCCTTCCCTCCCCCTTGATAACCACAAGTCTGTTCTCTTTATGTCTTTGAGTCTGTTTCTGTAGTTTATTTGTGTTGTATTTTTGATTCCACATATAACTGATATCATATAGCATTTGTCTTTCTCTTTCTGATGAACTTCACTTAGTGTGATAAGTGATCTAAGTGATGGATCACTTAGATCCGTCCATCCATGCTACTCAACATTTCTTGATTCCTAGGAAAATAAAACAACAAATAACTAATTAGATCATTGGTCTTTTCTTTTTCCTTCTAACAACTCTTGTTGCTGCTGCTAAGTTGCTTCAGTCGTGTCCGACTCTGTGCGACCCCATAGACGGCAGCCCATCAGATTCTTCCGTCCCTGGGATTCTCCAGGCAAGAACACTGGAGTGGGTTTCCATTTCCTTCTCCAATGCATGAAAGTTTAAAGTGAAAAGGAAGTCGCTCAGTCGTGTCCAACTCTTAGCGACCCCATGGACTGCAGCCCACCAGGCTCCTCCGTCCGTGGGAGTTTCCAGGCAGGAGTACTGGAGTGCGTTGCCAGTGCCTTTTATGATAATTAGCTCAGTTTCCCCGTTTTAGTCTACTCTTTGACTGCATGTTAGGACCCAGGACGGGGCTTTCAGGTACAAACTCTTGTGGCCTTGGCTGAGTAACAGAGCTGTCCACCAACATCATGATCCCAGCAAGAGTGAGCTGCGTCTTGGATTTCCCCCTATTCTTGTAGTCACTACATCAGTCCTATCTAGGTTCAAACAGCTGTACTTTCTTCATTTATCATCCTAAAAAAAGAGAAGAAAGCCTGCTACGTACTTGAGATTGTGTTAAGGCATGGCTGAAGGATGGGGTGAGGAAAGGAAAACCCAGTTACAGCTGCTGCTTTCCTGTGCCCAGAAGAAAGTTTCCTTTCCCGGTCACTCTATAACACACCTTCCCTTCTACTATCAAGTCCCTGCTTGGAAGTCCCTGGCTTTGTACATCCTAGTTTGAAATCTGTGCTCCACCCAGGCAAATCAAGTCAGTCTACTTACTTCTTTTCCCTCTCTTCTTGTCTTTTAGTTTCCTTTTCTCTCTTCACTGAAGGCTAATTTTTCTTTAAAAAGGTCAAATTTCAATTACACCTTATCACCAGCAAGAGTGTTTAACTGCTATGTTGTGTTGGACTCTTGCTGCCCCATGGATGGTAGCCCTCCAGGCTCCTCTGTCCATGGGATTCCCCAGGCAAGAATTCTGGAGTGGGTTGCCATTTCCTTCTCTAGGGGATCTTACCAACTCAGGGATTGAACTGGTGTCTCCTGCTTAGCAAACCGGCAAGAATACACACAAATTAAAATGAGATTATGTCACTCTTTTCCAAGTGCCTAAAGTTGACTATTGTTCCCAGAAAATGACATTTAGAACGTATTGTTTCAAGTTAAATTGGCTTCTAGGTCTTTTTTTCTGATGTCAAAAATAAACATTCTTTCAACAAAATGAGAAACTGCAAGGAATTCAGAGAAGAAAACAAAAATCAGAGTTTCCTCATCCAGAGTTAATATTAACATTGGTATACATTTTTTCAAGATCTTATTTTTTGCATATATGATTAGATATATACACGATTACTGAGTAGGGATAATTTTAGATACACATTTTGGTATCTCTTTTTATTTAGCATTGTGACATTTCCAACATAATTAAGTATTCAATTAAACATGTAATTACCCTTGAATTACTTTTCGATGCTTCCTTTCATTTATCAATTGAGAAAAAGATCAACGCAATAATTACGGGCTTCCCTAGTGGTTCAGACGGTAAAGAAATCTGCCTGCAATATGGGAGACCTGAGTTTGATCCCTCGGTCGGGAAGATCCCCTGGTGAAGGGAATGGTTACCCACTTTAGCATTCTTCGGGGTTCCCTGGTGGCTCAGATGGTAAAGAATTTGCCTGCAGTGTGTAAGACCCTGCTTGAATTACTTTCAGATGTCTCATTTATCAGTTGAGTAAAAGATCAACCATATATTATGGCCACTTCTAAAGTTTGAAAATTCTAACTCCACACTGGAAATTTTTTAATCTCTAAAAGTAAACTTAAAAAACTAGACATATGGAAAAATCTATTATTGCTGTCGATTTTAAACAAAGATTTCATACATTTTATTTTATGAAGAGCAGTGGTGCCATCCATCATGAATACCAAAATGCAGCTAAAAATAACAACTATGGTTGAGTAAGACAGCAAAAGATATTCTAAGAACAGATGAGGAAACATGATAGCAAATTCCTCTGTAGTTGCGAATAGACTTATGAGCTCTGTTGGAAAGTCTGGGTCTTCTGTTCAACTATGAAATAATATCCAACTTAATTTCAATCTTGTCTTCGTAGGCTAGTAGTTAGGGAAATGGTCAGAACTGGTCAATAAATAAAACATAGTAGTTGTAAATGAATATTTCCATGATGATTATAATAGTACTAGAGAAAAAAATTTTTGAGAAGGATATATTGTTAAGAGGCTCAGAAATTTATTTGCCTTGATAAAAGAAGGAAATTATACACTTTACCTACTTTCTTTTTTTAACTTTTTCTTAAAAAATTTTTTTAATTTACAATTTTATTTATTTACTTATTTTTAGGCCACACCATGTGGCATTCAGAATCCTAGTCCCCCAGCTAGTGATCAAACCCATGCCCCCTGCTTTGGAAGCACAGGGTCTTAACCATTGGACAACCAGGGAAGCCCTATTTTTAACCTACTTTCTTAAGAAATATGCAACCTGACTAGATCTGCAGAAAGCTAGTGTGTGTGTGTGCTGTTAGTCATTCAGTCATATCAGACTCTTTTGTGACCCCATGGACTGTAGCCCTCCAGGCTCCTCTGTTCATGGAATTCTCCAGGCAAGAATACTGGAGTGGGTAGCCATTGCCTTCTCCAGGGGATCTTTTCTGACACAAGGATCGAACCCAGGTCTCCTGTGTTGCAGGCAGATTCTTTACAGTCTGAGCCACCAGGGAAACCCTGCAGGAAGCTAGATGTTCAGGTAAAGTATCTCAGCGTCTTGCTTGGGAGAAAAAGCATCTGGTTGGGATTAGAAAACCTGGATTCTCATCTTGTCATTTTCACTAACTAAGTGATTTGAACAAATTACTTCACTTATCTGAGACTCAGATTTTTCTTCCAAAAAAAGAAAAGATAAAAGTAATGTATGCTCGTTAAAAAAAAAAAAAACTGTAAGCAATATTTAAGTATATAAAGTAAAAATGTACTTTGCCTCACTTTCTGAGTCCACTCCATGGCGTAATGTAATCACTGTTAAAAATCTGGTGTCCATCATTCAAATATACTTCTCTATAACAAGGTAAAACAAACTCCATATATTATCTTATAATTTGCTTTTTCCACTTAATACTATATGGTGGACATTCTGTCCAACTGCAGTCTTATATTTCATGGTACAGAGATACCCTAATCCATGAAACAATTTCCACTACTGATGGATGTTTACATTGCCCCCAATTTTTCACCATCTAAAAATTATGAAACACATTGGAACATATATTCAATGTGTATGTATTAGGTTTCTTCAGGATAGCTTTTTTATTTTTTTCTGCTTTTTGGCCATGCTGCATTGCATGCAGAATCTTCGTTCCCTCACCAGGCATGGAACCTGTGGCCTTTGCACTGGGAGTGCACTGTCTTAACCACTGGACCACCAGGGAAGTCCCAGGATTGCTTTCTTAAAATGAGCAAATTTTTAAAATTTGTGTAGGTGGTGCCAAACTGCCCTCCCCCAAATTACTATTCGATATTTTCCTTAATCGGAAAATGGTACGTGTGGGGGCTTTCCCTGGCTCTTCAGTGGTTAAGACTGTGCTTCCAATGCAGGGGGTGTGGGTTTGATCCCTTGTGAGAGAACTAAAGATCTCACATGCTGCATGGTGTGCAAAATAAATTTTTTTTTAATAAATAAAAGACTACGTGTGGAGTTACATGGAAAACAAAATTGCCTTCTGTAAAGACGTAAATGTCGGGCATCATAATGGACTTTTCTGGGCTGTTTCTGGTCTATCTGCAAAACTATAATGTATAGTCCTGAGATTTCTGCTGAGGATTCCAGAGGAGGTGGGAGATCTAGTTAGAGATATGGAATCGGACAATCTTCTCTGATTCGAAGGAAGACAAATATTGCTATAGTCAGCAATTTTAACTAAAAAGAAACAAAAAAATCACCAAAAAAAGTCACAAAAGCACTAGAAATACATAATCCTTCATTCAGTGCTACATGTAACAATTAAAGGACAAAAGCTCAATATTTGACATGGACTCTGTAACTATTGGTAATTCTACTGATGAAACTATATCAGTTAATGTCTTTCTGGCTAAATTTAGATATGTAGATATCATGCTAATACTAATAAAATCGTCAGCTAGCCTCAGGAGGGGAAAAAAAGATTATGACGGAGCAACGGAAAATCTACCCAGGGCAAGGTTAGTTTGACTGATGTGCCCTTCCGACTCTGGCACTCACTTATCCCATTGAGTTACTGTTTCTTTTAAGTGGCAGTTTGGAAGCCAGCTCCTAAATGTAAGGCATTTGTGAGTCTCCACCGAGCTCCAGACATAGGCAGAGGCTTATGTCTTAATTACCTTTGGTTTTTGTGTGACACCTTCCTTTCTGGTAGCTTCTCATTTCATAAAATCCTTGCACAGTTTCAAAACTTTTACCTTTTAAATTTTCAGTCAATCATACTATAAAATGAAGGAAGTAATTTCTTTTTTCTTTTAAAAAAAACCTTTTATTTTATATTGGAGCATAGGCTCAGACAGTAAAGAATCTGCCTGTAATGCATGAGACCCAGGCTCGATCCCTGGGTTGGGAAGATCCCCTGGAGAAGGGCCTGGCAACTCACTCCAGTATTCTTGACTGGAGAATCCGATGGGCAGAGGAGCCTCGTGGGCTACGGTCCATGGGGTCAGAAAGAGTCAGACAAACACTTTCACTTTTCATGGCCGATTAACAATGTTTTGATAGTTTCAGGTGGACAGCAAAGGGACTCAGCCACACAGATACACATATCCAACCCCCTCAAATTCCCTAAAATGCAGGAAATAATTTCTAAATGGCATTTGTGAAGAAATTTATTAAAACAGTAACATAACCCCAACAATGAACTATCATAATCATCACCTCCTACTGGTCTCTGCCAGCAGCCTTTGCTCCTTTGACCCGATTTACAGCTTTCCTGCCTGAAAGAGATTTGGCTTAGAGCAGCTTCCATATCCAATCTTGGTCTCCCAAGCCCACTTCCTTTCTTGCCTTTTTTGTTGAGTGTACTCCGTGTTCCTATCAGCCTGGCAGTTCCCCAAACTCTCTGCTCTGTGTTTCAGTGACTTTTCACAGGTAGATCCGCTGCTCAAAATAACTCATCCCCAGGCATGTCACCCCTTGTTTGTTTCTTTTCAATGTTTCAAGATGCAGCTCACACGTCACCTTCCCTGGGAAGATGAACTCCCTGGGGAGAGCCGACCCCTTTTGTGCCCTCAATCTCTGGTCTCATGTCTGTTACACAGATGGCAGAAGTTATTTTCAACGGCTGCCTCTGTTCTAGACTCTGCTAACACCTCTTTCTGGGAAAACATGGGCCTTGTGTACTGGTCACCTTCCCATCATTTATCAAAGCGTTAAGCACACTGCAGAGATGTAGTTGACGTTCACTGAATTGACTTGAACTGACACTCCAGGAAAACCTGGATGTACTTGGAGGCTCATTTTATTAGTGATCATGGTATGAATTTTGAGAAAGCATTATGTATAAACTACAGTTGCAAATCATGCAACCTCTGAATGAATCATATCTCTAGCACAGCGATCCCAGGCTCCTTATTATTGGGAGAAAGATGTTTACTATTTCAATCCGTTATTTTTATAGTCTTCTTTGATGTACTTGTACAATAGCCATGGTTTCCTAAAGATTCTGCGATCTTTTGAAATGCTTGACACAACATGCCACGAAAACAAAAGGCTAACAACGTGTGAAATAAAATAGAACTCCCTTTGGTACTGTTAATCCGATTAACTTTTAAAGGCATACGACCGTCCTTCCAACCTTTAAAACGTTCAGAGAACTTTGATGTGACTGATTTTGAAGCTCCAATGTAATGGATTCCCCATTTACCTATCTGAGAGTCCAAAATAATAACTGTCTATGTATGGATACATTGCCCTGTAATCTAAGACCTTGAATTCTTTAATGTCTGTAATTCCACTGGTAGCTTAAAATTTGTATAAGTATGATTTTTACAGAGAGGTCCTCTGAGATACAGACTGAAAAGTTTTTTGTCTTTATATGTATAGCAAACAGAGTGAATTCATTTCATTATTCTTTCTGTTACAGAAATCTGATTCCCGGAACTGAGTATCTTCTTCAAAGTATGCTCTTTTGTTCTAAGGCTAAAGAAAAGCCCTTGGAAAAATAACATAATTCAAAAGGTACCAGCGTCCAGTTATAAGTATGAAGGATGCACTGTATAACATGGTAACTATAGTGACCACTGCTGTGCGATAGATAGGAAAGCTATTAGAGGATAAATCCTGAGAGTTCTCATCACAAGGAGAAAGCTTTTTTCTCTTCCTTTTACTGAACCTACTCAGGAAGATGGATTTTAGCTGAACTTATTGTGGTAATCATTTCACAATATATGTAAGTGAAACCATCACATTTTATGCCTTACACAGTGATGTAGGCCAATTATTTCTCAATCAAACTGGGACTAAAAAGCATATCCCCAAATGTCCCTTTTTATTTAAATACTTGTTAACAGATTTTCTTTAATCAATTATGTGGAGCTATTTATGAAGAAAACTATATTAAAGTTCAAATATTAGAAGCTGACTTCAAATGAAAAATAACATTATGTAAAAATGGTTGGTATGCATAGGTAATTCAGGAAAAGACCTTTGATTATTTTTTTTCATTTTTCAATTGATCTTTGATTATTTTTGTTTTAAGCTGTAAAATTATACGCTTATATGTAAAATCTATACTTGTATATTAACTGTACATTTAATTATATGTAACTTTACTTTTTAGAATCCACCATTCTACATAATAAAGTGACAACAATCTGTTGACAGCTGTGGCTTGTTGGACAGCTACAGACTTAACAGAAATGCAATTAGGAAGTCAATGGATATGAACATATTTTGCATTCCTGCTGCATATTTCCAAATTGCATCTGAAAGGGTGATACTGATTTATAGATCACTCGTAATGCATCAAAATATAAATTAAAATCTGCTTTTTCCAGGAATAAACATTACTTTATAGAAAATTTAGTAGATATATGGTACATTAATTTAGTAGGTATATGGTACAGTAATCTAATCTACATTCCTACAGAGTTGAACATTTTCCTGTAAATTTAATAATTGGACTTTGTACATGTGCATCATTTGTTTATATTTTTGGCTGTTTATCTATTGAACTCAGTGTTTTTATCGTTATTCTTATGAGCTATGTGTTATAAGCATACATATATACATATTTATCCTTTTATTTTCTGTATTTGGTGTTTTTTCACTCTGTTGCTTGTCTTTTCAAGGTCATTTAGTTTGTTTACCCATTACTTTAAAAAGCAGAAGATACTTAAATTTGCCATTCAAATGTAGTTATACCTGCTGAACTTTTCCTCAATAATTGTTTTCTGAAAAGTCTAGAAAGTCTTCTCTCACATCATTCCCCTTTTTGATAAATATGCAGCTCCATTGTTTTCTGGGTTTTCTACTACTTTTTTAATATAGATTTTCAGCATTTGATTAGGATGAGACTCGGTGTTGTTTTCATCTTGCTCCTTGTGTGGGTGCTTATTGAGCTTCCTGGATCTATGGATATCATTCTTCATAAATTTGGAAAATGTCCAGTGATTGCCTCTTCAAATATTTTTCCTGCCTGCCCCATTTCTTTGGGGACTCAAATTACAAACACATTAGCCCACTTGAAATTGTCCCATAGTTTACTGATGTTTTGTTCACAAAACAAACAAACAAAAAAGACCTCTTTTCTTTGAATGTTTCATTCTGATTACTTTCTACTGTTATGCTTTTAAGTTCTTTTCCTCTGTGATACCGTGTGTGCTCAGCTGCTCAGTCGTGTCTGATCCTTTGCGACCCCATGGATTATAGCCCGTCAGGCTCTTCTGTCCATGAGATTTCCCAGGCAAGAATGCTGGAATGGGTTGCCATTTCCTCCTCCAGGGGGATCTTCCCGACCCAGGGATCGAACCCGCATCTCCTGCTCCTGCACTGGCAGATGAATCCTCTACTGCGGTGTCACCTAGGAAGCCCTCTGTGGTATTTACTTTGTCATTATTCCCATGTAATGGATTTTTCATCTCACACATTGTAGTTTCTTTCTCACTGGGGAAATGACTGAGATGACAGCCTCATGATTGGATAGAATTTCACTCCTGGGCATGTGTGAATACAGGGATTGTCCCCTCTGATTCTTTCAGGCTGTCCGTTCCTCAGCTTGAGGTAGTTTCCTCACCAGCAAGTACCGACCATTACTCGAGGGGGCCCTCTGCAGGTCTCCAGAGCCTTCTCTCAGATTCTCCATGCTCTTCTACAAATTTCAGCCGCCTTGTCCTCCCTGGACTCTTAGGTCCGTTTCTTCGGCTCAGAGAGTCCATCCTGCTCTGCCAGGAGACTCACCCAAGGTGGTAAACTGGGGCAACCATGAGGCTCACCTTGCTTATTTCATTTCTTTCTAGGATCATTGACAACTTACTTGCCTAATGCACAGTGTCTTAAAAAGCATTTCGTGTATTTGCCCACGTTTTGGTTGTTTCCAGTGGGAGTGTAAAAACGGTACCTGTTATTCCATTCTGTTCAGAACTGTAATTTCTTTAGGTATCTGGAGTCCCTTCTTGCATATGGATTGAAGTGATTATACATTTTTTTTTGCTTCATTCAAAGTATTTACCCCAACACCAATTAGTGCAAATTTTCTTCCCTGATTGTTTTTGATACTTACATTGTACTATTTTAAATGCTTACTAAAATTGGGGTTTATTTCTTGGTTATCTAGCTCTTCGGGTGGTGGTGGCGGCAGCGGCGGTGGCTGAGTCACTAAGTCCTGTGCAACTGTTTTGTGACCCCATGGACTATAGCCAGGCTCCTCTGTCCATGGGATTTCCCAGGCAAGAATACTAGAGTGGGTTGCCATACCCTCCTCCAAGGGATCTTCCCAACCCAGGGATCAAACCCGCGTCTCCTGCATCTCTTGTATCGCAGGCAGGTTCTTTACCACTGAGCCACCTGGGAAACTCAGCTGTTTGGGTACTGAGGACCTATTTGTCTAATTTTGCCCCAGAGCTATACTCTTTTACTGGCAGCTGCTTTGTCATATATTTTTAATGCTATGTCATATGATAATGCTAATCTTTCCTATTATACTTTTCCATTAAGTGTTCCTCTGAGAATTTTTAAGATGTACTCTTTTATACTTATTCTTTTATATCAATTTAAGAAACATTTTGTCAAATTAAAAAACCATTCTGGGATTTTTTTCTTAAGACTGAATTAAATATGTATATTAACTTGGAGATGGCACACAGACATTTTATATAATATATGTCTTCCTATCCAGGAGCATAATATAGCTATCAATCTTCTCCATTCATTCAAACCTTTCACTTTAATTTTCTGTTAAAATGATCACAAGATCTTTTATAGTTGTATAGCCATCACAAGATGGCCTTTATAGTTTCTTCTCAAAGACCTTATACATTTTTCTCCAGGTACTTTTATGTGTGTGTTTTGCGATTGGAAATTGGTCTTTATTTTCTCAGTTTGTTTTTGTGAAATTACATGTATTCTAGACGTCACATGTATGTTTGTATGTGTATATATACTTGCACTGATTTAATGTCCTATATTCTACACTATATCCAATTGTTTTCAGAACTGAATCCTTGACTTTTCTGGTATATAATCATATCACTAGGAAATATGTTTTTTTGTCACTTTATTTACACTTAAATAACTCCAGAAAACTAGCCTGACTTACTTGGTCGTGAAGCTAGCTACAGCATAGTTACACGACAAGAATATTAGTCTGGGTCCCAAATGGAATTGAAAATAAATTGAATCTTCATAGAAGTCTTTTAAAAATACCAAAGGAAGAATTCTAATGTAATACAAATCAAATAAATCGTTTTTTTTCTATTTACCTCTAATCTGTCTAATATCATGTCATACAGAGAACTGGTCTTCTCTTCAATTTATCCCCCAAACTGCTCTCTCTGCCCCACGTTCTTCTTCAAATTCGACTCACACAGAGCCAAGTCCTTCCCCCTACCCCCACTCCCATCCAAAGATTTCTGATAACTATTTATTTCACTTTGCTGGCTTTCCTGGTTCTCTACTTCACCATTACTCTAATAAACAAAAAATCTTTCCAGTGTCAAATATTCAATGGAATTTAATTTAGGATGGGGTGGGAGTGAGGGGACTCAGGCTACCCACACCTATCATTTAGGGTACTTGTTAAACAGATGATTGTGAATGCTTCTCATTAGCTAAGAAAATATAAGCATTTAAAAGTCCCATCGCTTTCCAAATAACATTTAAAAACATTATTTTTATTTAAAAAAATCTTAATTTATGTGGAAGAGTTAATGAACCAATCACAATCAAACCTTAAGTTTGGAAACCGTAGCTCCTTTCAGGTACCTGGAGATACAGCTGAATGCACTCTCGGGGTCAGAAAAATGCTCTGGTGTCATCTGCTGGTTAATCAAGATATAGCAGGTATTTGCTGTAGTTTGATTTCCAATTTCTTTTTTTTCTTTTCAACTTTCTACCAGTGCCTTTCAAAATAACCAGAAAAAAAATAGTTGTAATTTTGGGTGGCAAGATCACAAGTGCTCAGCTTCATAATAATGTATATGAGTTTGTACAGGGCACAACATGAAGAAACAAATTCTTAACTTCTCAGTTCTCACTGAACCAGTCATCTATTTGTTGGCACTTGCCTAACATATAGATTTCACGTGTTGCATTTACAGTGTTAATTACGTACATCTTATTTTGTTTCTCATTACTAGATACATTTGCAAGGAGACAGTATGCCATCAGTTGTAATAGTGAGAATAATCTTATTCTAAAGTATTCATGTAACAATGCTACTCTTACTTACTTGCATTCTGATACACACTCCTTCAACAGGAAGGAGATAGAACTAGAGCTTACACGCATTTACATTCATTCATTCATTTGTTCAGTTAATAAATATTTACTGTCAACCATATTGACTATGCCAAAGCCTTTGACTGTGTGGATCACAATAAACTGTGGAAAATTGTTCAAGAGATGGGAATACCAGACCACCTGACCTGCCTCTTGAGAAACCTGTATACAGGTCAGGAAAAAACAGAACTGGACATGGAACAACAGACTGGTTCCAAATAGGAAAAGGAGTACATCAAGGCTGTATATTGTCACCCTGCTTATTTAACTAATATGCAGAGTACATCATGAGAAACGTTGGGCTGGAGGAAGCACAAGCTGGAGTCAAGATTGTCGGGAGAAATATCAATAACCTCAGATATGCAGATGACACCACCTTTATGGCGGAAAGTGAAGAGGAGCTAAAGAGCCTCTTGATGAAGGTGAAAGACAAGAGTGAAAAAGTTGGCTTAAAGCACAACATTCAGAAAACTAAGATCATGGCATCTGGTCCCATCACTTCATGGGAAACTGGGGAAACAGTGTCAGACTTCATTTTCTTGGGCTCCAAAATCACTGTAGATGGTCACTGCAGCCATGAAATTAAAAGAGGCTTAATCCTTGGAAGGAAAGTTATGACCAACCTGGATAGCATATTCAAAAGCAGAGACATTATTTTGTCAACTAATGTCTGTCTAGTCAAGTCAAGGCTATGGTTTTTCCAGTAGTCATGTATGGATGTGAGAGTTGGACTGTGAAGAAGGCTGAGCGCCGAAGAAATTATGGTTTTGAACTGTGGTGTTGGAGAAGACTCTTGAGAGTCCCTTGGATTGCAAGGAGATTCAACCAGTCCATTCTAAAGGAGATCAGTCCTGGGTGTTCTTTGGAAGGACTGATGTTGAAGCTGAAACTCCAGTACTGAAACTCCAAACTCCAATACTACTGGCCACCTGATGCGAAGAGCTGACTCATTTGAAAAAACTCTGATGCTGGGAAAGATTGGGGGCAGGAGGAGAAGGGGATGACAGAGGATGAGATGGCTGGATGGCATCATCGACTCAATGGACATGGGTTTGGGTGTACTCCGGGAGTTGGTGATGGACAGGGAGGCCTGGTGTGCTGCTGTTCATGGGGTTGCAACTGAGCAACTGAACTGAACTGAACTGATATGCCAGGCACTTTACTTTGGAGCAGTGATTCAGCTACAACCTTGAGAAAGTCCTGTCTTCAACAGCATCCTTGTACCAGCCTAAGGTATCTACATCAGTTCAGTTCAGTTCAGTCACTCAGTCATGTCTGACTTTTTGTGACCGCATGAACTGCAGCATGCTAGTCTTCCCTGTCCATCACCAACTCCCAGAGCTTACTCAAACTCAAACTTACTCAAACTCAGTGATGCCATCCAACCGTCTCCTCCTCTGTCATCCCCTTCTCCTACCTTCAGTCTTTCCCAGCATCAGGGTCTTTTCCAATTAGTCAGTTCTTCTCATCAGGTGACCAAACTATTGGAGTTTCAGCTTCAGCATCAGTCCCTGCAATGAATATTCAAGACTGATTTCCTTTAGGATGGACTGGTTGGATCTCCTTGCAGTCCAAGGGACTCTCAAGAGTCTTCTCCAACACCACAGATCAAAAGCATCAATTCTTTAGCACTCAGCTTTCTTTATAGTTCAACTCTCACATCCATACACGACTACTGGAAAAACCATAGCTGTGACTAGACAGACCTTTGTCGACAAAGTAATGTCTCTGCTTTTCAATATGCTGTCTAGGTTGGTCACAGCTTTTTTTCCAAGGAGCAAGCATCTTTTAAACAAGTGTCTTTCAATTTCATGGCTGTAGTCACCATCTGCAGTGATTTTGGAGCCCAGAAAAATAAAGTCTGTCACTGTTTCCATTGTTTCCCATCTATTTGCCATGAAGTGATGGGACCAGATGCCATGATCTTAGTTTTTTGAATGTCGAATTTTAAGCCAGGTTTTTAACTCTCCTCTTTCACTTTGCTCAAGAGGCTCTTTAGTTCCTCTTTGCTTTCTGTCATAAGGGTGGTGTCATCTGCATATCTGAGGTTATTGATATTTCTTCTGGCAATCTTAATTCCAGCTTGTGCTTCATCCAGCTTGGGATTTCACATGATGTACTCTGCCTAGAAGTTAAATAAGCAGGGTGACAATATACAGTCTTGACATACCAGTCCTTTGTTCCATGTCTGCTTCTATCTGTTGCTTCTTGACCTGCATACAGATTTATCAGGAGGTAGGTAAAGTGGTCTGGTGTTCCCATTTCTTGAAAAATTTTCCACAGTTTGTTGTGATCCACAGTCAAAGGCTTTGGTGTAGTCAATAAAGTAGAAGTAGCTGTTTTTCTGGAATTCTCTTGCCTTTTCTATGATCCAACATGTGTTGGCAATTTGATCTCTGGTTCCTCTACCTTTTCTAAATCCAAATTGAACATCCAGAGGTTCTCAGTTCACATACTGTTGAAGCCTACCTTGGAGAATTTTGAGCATTACTTTGCTAGCATGTGAGATGAGTGCAATTGTGGAGTAGTTTGAACATTCATTGGCATTGCCTTTCTTTGGGATTGGAATGAAAACTGTCCTTTTCCAGTCCTGTGGCCAGTGCTGAGTTTTCCAAATTTGCTGGCATATTGAGTCCAGCACTTTCACAGCATCATCTTTTGGGATTGGAAATAATTCAGCTTGAATTCCATCACCTCCACTAGTTTTATTCGCAGTGATGCTTCCTAAGGCCCATTTTGCACTCCAGGATGTCTGGCTCTAGGTGAGTGATCACACCATCGTTGTTATCTGGGTCATTAAGGTCTTTTTTGTATAGTTCTTCTGTGTGTTCTTGCCACCTCTTCTGAATATTTTCTGCTTCTGTTAGGCCCCACTAACTGCAGAACAATTATACCAAAACATTTTTAGCACTGTTAAGACCCACAACAGATTTCCCAACCTTGGGATCCAGCAAAGGACTGAGAATCCCCCAGGGAATTTGACTCTGGAAGCCAGTGGGATTTGATTACTGAACTTTCAGAGAACTGGGGAAACAGACTTTTGGAGGGCACAAACAAAACCTTGTGCACACCAGGAGCCAGGAGAAAAACAGTGTCCCCACAGGAGACTGAGCCAGATTTGCCTGTGAGTGTCCAGGTGTCTCTGGCAGAGGCATGGGCCGACAGTGGCCTGCTGCACAGTGAAGGTCACTGAATAGAACAGTGTGTGCACAAGTCCTTTTGAAGGAGACCGCCATTACCTTCATTACCCCTACTACAGTCTGGCCTGAGGCCAAGCAACAGGGAGGGAACACAGTTCCACACATCAACAGAAAATTCAGTTAAAAATTTACTGAACATGGCCCCTCCCTTCAGAACAAGACCCAGTTTCCCCTACAGTCAGTTCTCCCATCAGGAAGCTTCCATAAGCCTCTCATCCTTCTCCATCAGAGAGGAGACAGAATGAAAATCACAGAAAACTAACCAAACTGATCACATGGACCACAGCCTTGTCCAACTCAATAAAACTATAAGCCATGCTGTGTGGGCCACCCAAGATGGACGGGTCATAGTGGAGAGTTCTGACAAAACGTGGTCTCCTGGAGAAGGGAATGGCAAACCACATTAGTATTCTTACCTTGAGAACCCCATGAACAGTATGAAAAGGAAAAAGATATGACATTGAAAGATGAACTCCCCAAGGTCTGCACATGAATATCACAAATACATGAAAAATTTGTTTTAAAATGTAGAGTCTATACTTCAGAAACTGCTGTTAAGCACTGCTGTGGCACAGTCCATAACTCTGAATCAGTCTCCAGTCTTTGATTTATATACTTAAGCTTCAGGGAAACAGTTTCTCGCCCTGTGTTCTCAAATAAAAGACAACCTTGTCTGAATGTTCTGAAGGTTTGTGGATTGTACTGTTTCTGGACACTGCTTTAGGATGGAGGGAAGATTCAAATTCAGAAGTGCTTAAGTAAAAGACAAATTGGTGAACTTGTCACACTTTTTCTTTTAGACTGCATGTACATATTAGATTTTTGCATAGTAAAGTATAAAGTATTATTTCTAAGTAATTCCAAACATGCAATTTCTTGTTTCCTTTTGTTTTCCAATTTATGGTTCTGGAGGTACAAATGAACTACTGTACTACATATTCTCAATGATTGGATGTGGTAACTAAAGATCCTTTAACAGCATTAAACAATTCATATGATCCTTAAATTTGAAAATAGGTTGATATAGATAAGGGCTTCCCTGGTGGCTCAGACATAAAGAATTTGCTGGCAATGTGGGAAACCCGGGTTTGATCCCTGGCTGGGGAAGATCCCTTGGAGAAGGGAATGGCTATCCACTCCAGTATTTTTGCCTTGTGAATCCCAAGAACAGAGGACCCTGGCAGGCTACAGTCCATGGGGTTGAAAAGAGTTGTACATGGCTGAGTGACTAACACAAATATAAGTATAGCGTGAATGAAAAGGAATACTGATTTTTCCTTTTTTTGGCAGAGGGGATGTGGTGGGATACTGATTCTTTACACTGGCAACTAGATAGACATGGAATGACAAACTTGTGAATAACTTTTATGAATATTTTATTATAATAAGGTAATAATATTTTCCAAAAATAAAAATTAGCTTTATTTAATTTTATTTAAAATGTTGACATTATAACCTGTGCTTTTTTGCCCTGTTGAGGATAATTCTTTTGAAAACATTGAGAATAAGTGAAAAATATAATGTATGGGTTTTTTACATAATTTATATTTTTATGAAAATACATTTAAATTTTGTACACTTTGAATGTAATTAAATTTTATTTTTTAATCTTTTCAATCATTTTTGTCAATAGGACACAATTTGTGAAAGTCTGAATTAAACAACATAATTGATAATTATGCTGACATGAAGGCAAAATTCTATGGGTTAAATATATAGGAAATCTATTGACTCTCAGTCAGTCAATATTGTATCCAGTGTGTGCATGTGTGCATGCTTAGTCACTCAGTTGTGTCCAGATCTTTGCAACTCCATGGACTGTAGCCCACCAGGCTCCTCTGTTCATGGGATTTCCCAGGCAAGAATACTGGAGTGGGTAGCCATTTTCTTCCTCCAGGGGATCTTCCCAACCCAGAGATTGATCCTGCCTTTCCTGTATTGCAGGCAGATTTTTTACCATTGGGCCACCAGGGAAGCCCATATTGTATCCAGACAGGTATGACAATAATCAAACGCTGTCATCTTTTGTATTTTGCTGTCTTTCAGTCATATGAAAATATTTTTGTTTTGTCATTATGCGTGTTTTTTTTTCATCAAAGTTAAAGGTTATAACATGTCGGAGGTTACAGTGTGCTAGGTTGATTTATATCTCAAGTATCCTAGACTGACAGCTGCGTTTCCCTCTGCACCTTTGCCCTGGTACCAAAATCTTAGGGATGGGCTCCATGTCAGTGTGAAGACAGTATTCTATGAGTGGATACAAGAAATAAATAGGTAAGCAAACAAATCAGATCTTAGTTGTAACTCTGTGAAGAAAATACAAGCTTGGTATACTTGGTAGGCAGAAAAGAGTCTTGCTGTGATTGGAGTGAACATCAAGACTGATCCTGTCTAGAGTATTTCTAGTTTATCAAGACTAGTCATTCAGGTCTTGGCTTAAATGTTCCCTCTTCAGAGGGTCCTTCTCCAAAACACTCAAATTAATGATGCCCTCCCTCTTTTACCCCTATCCTATGGCTTTTTATTATTGCCAGCAGAGCTTTTATTACATTACCTAATGTTTTTCTGATTTATCTATTTGCCTTTTACCTGTCACTTCCTGGTGGGATATAAATTCCACAAGAGCAGAGAACTTAACCTGTCTTGTCCACACTGTATGCCTAACTTGGTATAAAGTACACGTGGAATGAAAGTATCTGTGCTCTGGAGTAAAGAAGAATGCGGTGAGGGAAGGCTTTTAAAAGTCATTTTAAAAAGAGCTCATTTATTCAAGTCACTCTTACAAACTTGTTTTTTGGGGGTTAGAGTCCTTGCCATGAATAGTGATTGAAATAAGCAGCAGAATCGATCACTCTGCCATGTGACATCTCCCATCAAATGAATGAATGAATGGTTAATATACCATGTCTGAAAACAATGCTTACCCTTGCATCAAGAAATACATATCACTATGGCTAAAATTTTGGATTTAATGAGTATAAAATGGCAAAATGCAAAATGCATTTAATGGCAAAACGCATTAACAGGGTTATTAAGAGGAACTGCAGAGCAACAGATAATCTGTGACCAATATTTTAAATTCAATAACAACAGAAAAGAAGTTTGCTCTGGTCCTCAGCTGAATAATCAAACCAGGGGATAAGTTTATAATCACAAAAACTGAGGAGGTAGTAATCAGAAAACAATCTGGAATATATCCAAACAATTCTTTTAAAATGGAGAATATTTACGAATCTCTGACTTGTTCTTTTTACTTTTCTAGTTTACTTAAAAATTTTTTTTTCTTCTCATTTACTTCTAAAGTAAAATTCAGCACAGTACCATATATCATTGGAACTAATATAAACATGACTGAACCAAACACTTGTGGCATTTTTCTGTTTATTTGCACGTTGATGAGGCTTGTAAAAATACGAGGATTTTTTTAAGTGAAAAAACCAATATGTCTTAAGCATAAAAATAGGTCTGATTTTCATTTCTCACTATTTTCATTTCTCTCAAACCTGATCATTTTTGTAAAGAACAACAACAAAAATTCCTTTGAGAGATCTGTTTTTAAGGATGAAAGAGATATTCTTGGAACTTAAAAAAAACCACATCATTCTCTGCAAGGCAGTTAACACCCCATGCAAAAGATCATTAGCTATCTCTGGAAGTAACTGAGAAGTTGTTTTGGTTGTTGTAAATGCTGTTAAAACAAAACAAAAATGAAAGGTTGTGTTCACAAAAAAAGAGAGATCTGCATGGAGTAGAGAAGGGAGCCTCTGAAACTATAACTCTGTTTCCAACAATCTTCAAGAAAAAAGACTGACACCCTGGCATCAAAGAGAGCTCCACGTCCTAAGAGAGAGGAATGCATCTAAAATATACAGGTAGGATATCCGATCTCAATCCCGCATCCTGCGCAGCTTCTTGGAGGAGCCAGTTCACTCCATTTGGGCACATGCCCTTGCTTTGGGAACAGACTGTGGTATACTCATATGGGACACTCTTCAGCAGCACCAATCTATAGTGATACTAAGATGCCTAGTGGTTACCTGGGACCAGGAGTGGGGCAGGCAACACAGCAAAGGGCCCAGAGGGAACTTTTGGGGGCAACGGAAACTTTCCATGTCTTGAATGGACAGATAGTGATACCCACTTATTCATTTGTTAAAACTCATCGAATTGCTAAACGGAAGTGTGCGATGTAGTTGTAAATTGTATTTCACCAGGGTTAGTGAAAAACAAAACAGCAAAACACACAGGGGGTGTACTCCGGAAATACAGTGGCTGGCCCCAAGCTTCAGGATAGTGGTAGCCAACATTTATTTGCAGAGCGGCTCGCGCTGCGATCAGTTGGTCATCTGATGAAATTCTCAGCCTGTTTTCATTTTATAGAGGAGATACCGAACTCCGAGAGACGAGAATTCAGTGCAACTCAAAGACCCTAGAGTGGGTATATTAACCCAGGCTGTGACTGCATGGTTCAGTTTTAACCACCGCGCCATGCTGCCGGTACGTAGTAAAAATCTGGATATGTACGTTGAATGAAAGATTCCTGCCACAGAACGTCAAAGCTCACAAAAGGCCCAGTCAGAAACTGAAACGCAGCACCGAGCCAAGTACAGACCACAAGCCTCCAGCAGATCAGGACCGCGCGGCGGAGGGGCGGGGCTTCGCCGCCTGGGGGCGGAGTCATCGTTTCGCTTTCCGGCAAGCTTGTACCTCTTCTCTTGCCGTAGTGCCTGAAACCGGAAGTTCGCGCGAGGCGTGCTCTACATTTCCGGTCGAGAGCTGGACTTCTTGGTACCCATGTGGGAGCTGCTGTGAAGATTCACTGGCTTCTGAGTCCTGTCCAGAGTCGAGCTCTGGGTAAGCAGGGGCTGTGAGTCGGGGCGGTATGCAGGGGAGGGTAAGATGTCCTCGAATTTTCGAGTCTCCGCGGAGTTGGAGCTGAAAAACGCTTGGCGCGGCCCTCGGGGATGTCATTAGCTGTTATCGCTGTTGCTTTGGGGTTTCCACGTTTGGCGTCTGGGGGTTCCTGGACAGCAGGTGATGCGTCCGCAGCCGCGCTGAGTGCGGAGGAAAGTTGCTTGTACATGAGACATTTGCTGTTTGCCGTCACGCCGTCACACCTTCTTACAATTTTGTAGAAGGTTCTCACGGTGGGTCTGTTTCTTAACCTGTGTTTTTAGAAGTCTGCCAACGTGAGAGATGACGTCCTTAGCCCAGCAGCTCCAACGACTCGCCCTCCCTCAGAGTGACGCCAGTCTCTTATCTAGAGATGAAGTTGCCTCTTTGTTGTTTGACCCCAAGGAAGCGGCCACCATCGACAGAGAAACAGCCTTTGCCATTGGTGAGCTGCCTTTTAACTTAGAAAAAGCCCTGGGAAGCATGTGTGACCCGGATGTTGCTGTGTTTTCTGACCCGCTCTCTTAGCGGTTTGTAACCTGCTAACTCGACTTATGTTGTTACGGAAAAGAGAATGGCAAATAACTACGCTCTAGATGCATAAAATGTGTATAGGTAACGGTATCTGAATTTCACACCAAGGTTGGGGGGAGTCATCTAAGGTGTAGAAAGGAAGAGGCTGGAAGCAGTGGTTGGGGGTCAGGGAGGGGTCTTCCAAGGACTGGCCTAGTTATGGTACTGAAATTGTATTGGAAAAAAAGAAAAAAGGCCCCCTGCCTGGTGGTACTTTTTCTTCTCCTTGGTGAGATGAAATTTATTTTCTATGTTGGATAGAAATCTATGTTTGGGACTGTATTATTCTAAAAGAATAGAGAGAGTGTTAGAGAAAAACTGTAAAAGAAGTGCGAGGTGAGTTTACTTGCTAAGAATTGTTAAATAAACTGGAGTTTTCCTAGGATGCACTGGCCTGGAAGAGCTGCTTGGAATTGATCCTTCCTTTGAGCAATTCGAAGCACCGTTGTTCAGCCAGCTAGCAAAAACCTTGGAGCGCAGCGTTCAGACCAAAGCAGTGAACAAACAGCTGGATGAAAACATTTCATTGTTTCTTATTCACTTGTCTCCTTACTTCCTGCTGAAGCCGGCACAGAAGTGTCTGGAGTGGTTGATCCACAGGTAGCGAATGAAATTATAGAAATAATTATGGGATGATAACATTGATGTTTGAGAACATTTATTAATTTAAATATTGGGATAAATATGGTTTGTATTGGGTGAGATAAGTGTGTCCTTCTATATTGAACTCATTTTTATTGATAGTGAAAAGTAAAACTACTTTTTAGAAGATCTTGAGTAAATAGTCTAACCTCATTAGTTCTAAGGGGCTTATGTCACTTCGCTATTACAAATTGCTACTGCATATTTTGGGCAATGAGTGTTATTGAACTTCTTGCCAAAATAACAAAAATGGTGGTTTGGGAAGAGAGTAATATTATTCTTTAAAATACCATAGCTTAAGAAAAGCAGTAATAGCTAATGTTTATGGAACACTTTACACCAGGCCTGACGGTAAGCACGTTGTATGACTTACCTCAGTGCTTACAGCACTCCTGTGGGGGAGGTGCTTCTTTTATCCCCATTATACAATTGAGAAAACAGGTGTAGAAAGTTAAGCTGGCAGAGTCACATGACTAGTAAGCGGTGATATAAATTTGTTTCCAAGGCCTGATCTTTCATCTCCTTTTGAAATTGTCTTAAGTTTACTCAGTTTATTTTCTCATTTATTTACATCACATTGGTATCACATCATCGTTAACACATTTTTTTTTCTTATGGATGTTTTAAAAGTAGAAAGGCTTCCACTTCATTAACTGAAGGAATGAGGGTAAGGGAAGCCAGTGGGTCATTGAGAAAACATATTTTAACCTGGGTCTTCTGATGATCACATCATTAGATTCTTCAGACCAAAAAAAGAGTCAAATTTGTACTATTTCTGTCTGTCTTCTAGCATTTAATTTTCCCCAGATAAATCATTATTGTAAGGAGTACTTTTTGCCTTTGGTTTTCCATTTATTTATTCATGTAACTTATTTATTTAGGAAACATTCAGTTCAATACAAGGATGAATATGCTGCCTTTTCTTACCATTGTGAAATAAATGCCACAGTAAGGGTGTATACAAGGTTTTGGGGGTGTATGGTGATGCCTGAAGTAGTTGAAGAAAGCTTCATGGAAGAAATGATGTCTTGGCTAGTACTAAAGCCCTAATATAGAACTAATAAAAGGCAAGAGGTATGGTGCTATGAGAGAGAAGGGATAGGAGGGCTTAGACAGAGGGATCACTTGGCTGGGAGAATTTAGTAAAACATCTTGAGAAAGAAGCCTGGAAAGGATTTAGATCTTAAAGGCTGCTGCTGCCACCGCCGCCGCCGCCGCCACCGCTGCTGCTGCTGCTACTAAGTCGCTTCAGTCATGTCTGACTCTGTGCTACCCCATAGATGGCAGCCCACTAGGCTCCTCTGTCCCTGGGATTCTCCAGGCAAGAACACTGGAGTGGGTTGCCATTTCCTTCTCCAATGCATGAAAGTAAAAAGTGAAAGTGAAGTTGCTCAGTCGTGCCTGACTCTTAGCGAACCCATGGACTGCAGCCTACCAGCCTCCTC
This sequence comes from Ovis canadensis, assembly GCF_042477335.2. Lineage (NCBI taxonomy): Eukaryota > Metazoa > Chordata > Mammalia > Artiodactyla > Bovidae > Ovis > Ovis canadensis. Next base: position 26,986,115 of record NC_091269.1, on the reverse strand, counting down.
CATATCCATGGGATTTTCCAGGCAAGAGTACTGGAGTAGGTTGCCATTTAATGAATCTGACAATTAATAAATCTCTTATGTTAATTAGGTGGCATGACCAATACCAAGTTTTATAAAATTCATGGACAAATTAAATATGCTTGTAATTACATAATTTTTGTATTCAAAGAAGGTAAAATGATTTTCTTTGTAATTAGTCTTCTGACTTTCGGATCATGATATTAATAGTTAGGTAAACTGAGGAAACAGCTGTGGAAGGTGAGCTTTGGAGAACAGAGAGGAATTGAGTGTTGCCTAGTTGACCCAGTTTGGTTTTCTGTCGGTTTGACTGCAGTGATCCCAAAATCATGTTAATATAATAAATGGGGTTTTTTTTAAGTTGAGAAAAAATGAATGGATGTCAATTTTGATATTGAATATTTAAAAATACCACTGCATAAGAATTGGCCAACCCTATTGAATACTTTAATGCCTGTGCTTTAAGTGTGCTATACCTTGCTTCTAGTTTTATTGTTGTTTTAAGTGGGTTTAGGTCACTGATGTACCATTTGGGCACATAAGGAAATATATGCTTGTAACTTTTATATCCATTTGAATTGTTTGCTTCTTTTTTCTCCAGGTTCCATATCCATCTTTATAATCAAGATAGCCTCATTGCTTGTGTTCTGCCATACCATGAGACAAGAATATTTGTGCGGGTTATACAGCTTCTAAAAATTAATAATTCAAAGCACAAATGGTTCTGGTTATTACCAATTAAGGTATGATTGTTGAATGACATGTATCTGTATTAACTGCAAGCCTTCATAAAAGGTGTTATTTGGAAAAAATAAATCCATTGGTGTTCCTGAGAGTATACCAAGTATTACCTTCATCAGTTTTATTTCCTAGCTTCCATTTAAAACTATTATGAATAATAGCTGGCTTTTATTTGGTATGTGATAGTAGAATAGGTAGTTTGTATTTTATTATCTTTGATTCTCACAAAAAAACTTTTTATGGATGAATACAGGCTCAGAGAATTAAGTTACTCACCAAAGTTCAAGCAGCTCTAAAATGGCAGAGTCGAGATTTGAATCTAGATCTGATTCTAAAGCTTGTCTTTCTATTATACTGTGCTGTCTGGCATTTAGAATTTTGGAACTGAAAAGCTTAAAAAAGTCAGGTGAAGAAAAGCATAAAATACTTAGAAAAAGTAAAAAAAAAAAAAAGACTTGAAGGACTTCAGGAAATTATTATTGTGAAGAAGATGCTAAGAATTAATTTACAGATAAGTAATAGGATGATTGCCTTACAGGAAGGCTCTGACTGAGATAAGATAGCATGATTTTGTAGGAAAACAACTGACTTGCCATTACCACCTTGCTTGTAACTATAGTAAAGAAAGTAGATGTATGTTGTTAGCAAGAATTTTGTTAAATGTTGAGTAGTGATTTGGGCCAGCAGGCAGCAAATGGGATGAAAGTAGGCCAACAGGCTGTGACCTTGGAACGAGTAACTTTCTGGCTGATGACAGGTGGTCCATGATCAGAATTAGTAAAGAGAAAGGAATGGGAATTTTAATTAGAAGAAGAAAAGAATTTGGATGTAAAGCACTTAAACTAAAGAATATTCAGGAAGAGAAGGCCAACCTGTAGTAAAGCCTATCAAACTTTTACTCATTCTGCTAGTAACATTATTTTTTCCCCTAATCTACACAGAGACCCTGCTGTTCTCTAGACACACTTGTTTCAGGTATCCAAACCACACTTACCTATTACAGTTTGCAAATTATCTTTTCATTGATCTATTCAAAATGATGGAGCACTTACATATGCCATGCGCAGTGCTAGGTCTTGGGAAGAGCAGGATAAGCTGACTGGTTTCCTAGTCTATTTCTGTTACTCGTGTTATTGTAAAGCAGTGACAAAACCATATCACACTGACTCACAAACCAGGTTTAAATGGTAGAGTTACTAAGAATCTAGAGAATCTGGATTTAGATAAATACATATCAAAATGCAACGCATGATACGTAACCATTTTTCACTGAGTACCTCCATACACGTTGCTGGCCCTTCTCGTTTGAATTTCTGAAGTTTGCACAATTTTATATGTTAATCTCTTCTTTACCACCAGTTATAATGGAAGACTATATTTTGTATTAATGAACTGTAGCAGTTTGAAGCTGTTACTTTGGTAGGTACTTAAATGATGAGTTGATGAATTATCCTTAGTTAACAGTTGGTTCTTCCTGTCTGTAACAGCAATCTGGAGTGCCCTTAGCTAAAGGAACTTTGGTTACCCACTGCTACAAAGATCTTGGATTCATGGATTTCATTTGTAGTCTGGTGACAAAATCTGTGAAGGTGAGTAGTATGCTGTTTCATGAACGTGTAATTCCATTAGAAGGTTGTTTCCTCGGCCTGGAGAAAGCAGATGAAGGCCTTTTGTAGTAATAGTGGGACTTGGAAGAAGTGCCTTTTGTTAAGTGATCTCCACTTTTGGAACATGAGCAGCTTGATCGATCTTTCATCATCAAAGCTGTTTTTCTACAAAAATAAATTATTGTCTTCCTTGCCAAATTCTTTAAACAAAGATACATATACACAATGGAGTATTACTCAGCCGTTAAAAAGAATTCATTTGAATCAGTTCTGATGAGATGGATGAAACTGGAGCCGATTATACAGAGTGAAGTAAGCCAGAAAGAAAAACACCAATACAGTATACTAACACATATATATGGAATTTAGAAAGATGGCAATGACGACCCTGTATGCAAGACAGCAAAAAAGACACAGATGTGTATAACGGACTTTTGGACTCGGAGGGAGAGGGAGAGGGTGGGATGATTTGGGAGAATGGCATTCTAACATGTATACTATCATGTAAGAATCGAATCGCCAGTCTATGTCTGACGCAGGATACAGCATGCTTGGGGCTGGTGCATGGGGATGAACCAGAGAGATGTTATGGGGAGGGAGGTGGGAGGGGGGTTTATGTTTGGGAACGCATGTAAGAATTAAAGATTTTAAAATTAAAAAAAAAAAAAAAAGTCAGGAAGGTTGTTTATTCTTGCCGTGTAAAATTAGTGTCAGCCTGAAGTAGTTGAGAGCTGTAAATATTTTTACACCTATATCTCATTAGCTTTTCACTCCTAAATGTGTTTGGTTTGTGGTTTTTGTTCCAGGCTTTTGCTGAGTATCCTGGGAATTCCACTCAGTTGAGGGTGCTCTTTACTTTCTATGCCTCTACCATTGTGTCTGCTCTGGTGGCTGCCGAGGACTTATCCGACAATATAGTTGCCAAGCTGTTTCCATATATTCAAAAGGTTGGTCCCGCTTACGTGTAAAATAGATTATTTTGTACTGGAAGAAATTTTCTTGCTATTGAAAATTTCACTTAGGCATAAATGTTTTTACGCTGGCAGTTTATTTCAGATGGTTGATGAAATTTAATTTTTAGGTTAAAAAAAATGACTTCTTAAAAACCTACCAGAGTGGAGTCTTAGTTAGGAAGCTCCTGAACACTGTGGGACTTCCTGGCTGGTCCAGTGGTTGAGATTTGGCCTTCCAATGCAGAGGATACTGATACAGTTCCTGGTCAGGGAGCTAAGATTCCACATGCCTTGTGGCCAAAAAACCCAAAACCCAAAACAGAAGCAATATAGTAACATGCAGTAAAGGCTTTAAAGAATGGTCTAAATCAGAAAATCTTTGAGAAAAAAAAAGACAAAGTGAAATTGTTTTTAAAAGAATGGGTTAGAAAATCTCTTCAAGGCAGAGGCTCTCTTTTCATTCTTTTTGTATTGATTTCTTCTTGATGTTTCTCCTGCCCGAGTGCCTCATAGCCTTCCACCTTTCAGGTCCCCCGTAGACGAACTGCAAAAGCCCCCCCCCCCACCAGTGTCCCCAAATTATTGTCTTTAATCAGGTACTGTTTTGTTTCTGATTGAAGTCTCCCTTACACAGGTGGATGTTTGCATGTAAAGGAGACTCCTTTGCTCCTTTTAGCATGTGTAGTGGATGTCTGAGTTAGGAGGCCTGCTGAGATCGCCTTCTGTCTTTCGAGAGCCTTGTCTCATTTCCACGTCCCCTCAGGAAAGGGGGCCAGCATCTTGATTTTTCACTTCCAAGGAGTGTTGACTCTCAGTGTGCATTAGGTTGTATTCATCTCTAATCTATGACACTTCCAGTTTGTCAAAGTCAAGTAACATTTTTCAGTAGGCTAAAATAACATGGTTTGTCACTTTTCCTTATATTTTAAAAAATATTCAGGGATTGAAATCATCTTTACCAGATTACAGAGCTGCAACATACATGATAATATGTCAGATTTCCGTGAAAGTGGCCATGGAAGATACCTTCGTTAACTCCTTGGCTTCACAGATTATCAGAACACTGATCAGAATTCCGTCTCTGATCAAGGATGGATTGAGTTGCTTGATAGTGCTCCTTCAGAGACAGAAGCCAGAGAGCCTGGGGAAAAAGTACGTATACTTGAATTCAGAATGATGATAATTGGAGGTGAATGAAGTTATTTTGAGGAGTTTTTTTCATAGGATAAATTTTATGCTATTTTTAAAAATTGCCACTCACTGTCTTCTAACATGCAAAGTCAGCATTTTCTGTCTTTGTTTCTTCAAAGGCCATTTCCTCACTTGTGTGATGTCCCTAATCTTATTACGCTGCTTCATGGGATTTCTGAAACACACGACGTTAGTCCTCTTCTGCGTTACATGCTTCCCCACCTGGTCGTCTCCATGGTTAATCAGGTTACAGGTAAGCGGTGTTACATGTTGTGTCCAGAAACTTACTTTCTCATATTTGATTTAAAGATAAAAATCACACCCTGGTTAATATCTTTTAGATACCTAGAGTTTCTGCTGTCCAACTCTTTTTGTGTAATTTTGCTGTTTTTCTGACATGAGAAACATTTAGGGTGGGGAGCAGATTGGTTGAAGGGAGAACCTTGTTAATTGAGTGATACACTCAGTATTTTTTAAAATTAATTTTTATTGAAGTACAGTTGCTTTACAATGCTGTGTTAGTTTCTCCTGTACAGCAAAGTGAATCCATTATAAATGTACCTATATCCTTTTGGACTCCCTTTCAGGTTACCACAGAGCATTAAGTAGAGTTCTTCCTACTGTACAGTAGGTTCTCATTGGTGGTGGGGGTTTAGTTGCTAAGTTGTGTCCGACTCTTGGGATTAGGTGGACTGTAGCCTGTCAGGCTCCTCTGTCCATAGGATTTCGCAGGCAAGAATACTGGAGTGGGTTGCCATTTCCTTCTCCAGGGGATCTTCCCGACCCAGGAATCGAAAGTGGGACTCCTTCACTGCAGGCAGGTGCTTCACCAGCTGAGCTCTGAGGGAAGCCCAGGTCCTCATGAGCCTGTTCTATGCGTAGGATCAGTAGTGTGTGTGTGTCAGTCCCAATCCCCCAGCTCCTCCCACCTGCCAGCTTTCCCCCTTGGAATCCATACATTTGTTACCTATATCTGTTTGTCTGTTTCTGTTGCAAATAAGATCGTCTATACAGTTTTTCTGGATTCCACCTGTATGTGTTAATATACAATATTTGTTTTTCAGACTTACTTCACTCTGTGACACTCTCTAGATAGTATTATTTTTTTAAAAATGTGTGTTCTTTTACATGTTTCTACATGAAAAAAGACTATGGAATTATTTTAAAATAGTTAAAACACATTGTTGAGTCAAACTTTCCCTTTTCATCTAGATATTTAATAAACTTTAGTGAGTCCTTTATAATAAATATCTAGTCGCCCAAAAAAGTTTTTCTCCCTGAGTCATTGAAAATATAAGATGAAAAATCTCATGTGTGAAAATCCAGATTTAAAAAAGCCCAGAAGTTAATTAGAAGGTGATTATTGGCCTTATATGTTTTTCACCTTTCAATAAATATGGAAAGACAAGAAAGACATTCTTGGTGCTGTTGCTACTAGAATAAGAAAGACATACTAAGAAAGTCATCTCTAAAGTTACATCCATTTATTGGAAAACAAGGTTTACTTAACCCAGTCTCAGTTTAAACATGAGTTTCAGAAACATGGCTAGCACAAATGAAAGGGTACATTTCCTGTTCAGGTGGTGAGTAATGAAGTCAGGGCCAACATTCATTCTTACATAATGGAAGATGACAGCTCTTGGTTCAGTCAGGAGGCATTGAGATGAAAGTTTAGTCTGTATTCAGATAGTTTATTGAAATGTAGATTCAGGTCCCAGCTTCACCACTTGTAATGTGGCTTGGGGAAAGACTGTGTTTTTTGGACTTCAGTTTCATTAATGAGAGAGGCATGATAGTACTTGTTTTAAAAAAAAATATAGAGGATTTCAAGTAAAGGATAAATGAGGGTGATGTATACAAGATGATTTTGAAAGATACGAATGACCAAATAGGTGAAGTACACTTGAAAATAGGTATAAAGCTGGATGTGGATATATGTCTTAAAGTTATTCCTGTAGAAAGATTTTCTGCTATAAAAAAAACCTAATAGCATGCACATGCAAAAACATTTTTCTCCAGTCAATTTTAATTTGTTATGTATGCTAAGGAGAAGAAACTACAGAGATGGATGGTCAAGTCTATAGGAGACTCTTAGAAGCCATACTTACAAATATATCCCTGAAGAACAACTTAGACCATTTGTTGGCTGGGTAAGCTCTTACTTTTGATATGCTTTTGATATTTGTATTTCTGTGGCTTAGTATACTTCTCAGGGTTGGTTAACAGTTTTCCAGTATCCCTTTATAATGTATTTGTTGCTTTGTCCATGTTCATTTAATTGTAAGTACTTAGTCAAGTGATTGTGGCAACAGAAAAAGAGGTAATTTCTCTCTAGTGTCTTTAGTGTATATATGTGATCATGCAGAGTTAATAGTGAAGATAAATTTGGGTTATATGTAATTTGTGGTTATTTAAAATTTCCTCATACTAAGTGGACCAAAATGCAAGAAACAATATATCACAGTTGGTAATCAGTAAATGTCATTAAGAAACTTAAACCACTAAGGAAAGATAGTTGAGAGTCTCCTGTTTTCTTTTCTTACTGGAAGGGCAACTGGATACAGTGTAAAGAATGTAGTCATAGTAGTCAGAAAAAAAGTGGAGGTGTTAGGTGCTCGGTCACTCTTTGTGACCCCATGGGCTATAGCCCGCCAGGCTCCTCTGCCCATGGAATTCTCCAGGCCAGAGTACTGGAGTGGGTTGCCATTTCCTTCTCCAGGTGATTTCCCAACCCTAGAGATTGAACCTGGGTCTCCTACAGTGCAGGCGGGTTCTTTACCATCTGGGCCACCAGGGAAGCCCAGACACAAGTTATAGCCTTCCTATTATCACCTCCAGGCAAGTAGAGTAGTGAGTTCTGAAAGTCAGGCTGTGCGGATCTGGTTTTGTCATTTTGTGTCATTGGGCAGGTACCTATCTACAGTTCAGTTCAGTTCAGTCGCTCAGTCGTGTCCGACTCTGCGACCCCATGAATCGCAGCACGCCAGGCCTCCCTGTCCATCACCAACTCCCGGAATTCACTCAGGCTCGAGTCCATTCAAGTCAGTGATGCCATCCAGCCATCTCATCCTCTGTCATCCCCTTCTCCTGCCCCCAATTGCTTCCAGCATCAGAGTCTTTTCAACTCTTTGCATGCGGTGGCCAAAGTACTGGAGTTTCAGCTTCAGCATCATTCCCTCCAAAGAAATCCTACAGAGTGTGTCATTTGTGCACCCTGCTCCCAAGTTGGCTTGTGAATTAAATGATATGCAAAGTACTGTTGAGAGGTTGGCTGTGGACTGAGACAGGGATTGAAAACTGTGCTCCACTTTTTATGATATAATAGTGCTCACTGAGTATTCCCTCTTGTTGCTGTTCTTGTTTAACCTAAGGCAAATTATAAGACTTCTTGGTCGGAGTTTTTGTACCTGTAGAATTAATCTAATTTTTACCCTGTGGAGGACAGAGATAATACATTCTAAAGCACGTAGTATGTAGTAGGTGTTCAATACATAGTAACTCTCATGCTGCTAGTATTTGTTTTGTTTTGCAGCCTTCTTTTTGAAGAATATATTTCATATAGTTCCCAGGACAAAATGGATTCTGATAAAGTAGCTTTGCTTAATGAACAGTTTCTTCCACTTATCAGACTTTTAGAAAGCAGGTAAGCTGTGTGGATGTGTGTGTGTGCACTTATTAACGTGTACCGCTGGTTTTATAGAGATGATTTACAAGTTACTTAAAAAGTGAAGGAATTATAAAGGGATTGTTTTTCTTTTCTACCTTTTAGGAAGGGACAATTATAGGATTTAAATATATTTGAAATATAAGTGAAAGTAAAGGTTGTATGGGGACAATGAAGAGTATAATTTTTTATATAAATTGTTGTTGAGATAGTCATAGTAACAACTCGATCAATGTCATTTGATTTTACATATTCCGTCTGTCAGAAGTTTAAGTCTTAATCTCAGTAATTTGAAAAAGTTACATTTTTTTTCTTTTATACCTAGATGGTCTGTGTAGTTAATAACTTTATTAAGAATAATAAACTGACTCTTTAATTTCATCCCAGATACCCCAAAACATTAGATGCTGTATTAGAGGAACGCCTAAAGGAAATTACAGACCTGAAAAAGCAGGAGCTTTTTCACCAGTTTATCTCTCTTTCTACAAGTGGAGGAAAGTATCAGGTAACTTTTTCTTCAGGGGATTTGTGACATGGATATTCATGGGATTATTTGAAGAGCTTGGGAAGGAAATTTGCTACTTCACTCCTCTGTTTGAGAAGTTCCATGGAGAGAGATTTACTCAGTTTGCCTTAGTTACCAGAAGTAAGACTCTGAGGCAGGAATTAAATAATTGCAGAAAGGTACAGTAATTTTTACATAACTGTGAACCTGATGCTTATTTCAGGAAAAGTGTTATTTGGAAATTTTATATCTCATGCTCGTTAGCAATCACCAAAAGATGGCCTAACTTAGATTTCTAGAGATCCTTATCTTTCTCCTGTATCTTCACTTCTTAGCACAGCACCCGCCAGCCACATGTGGCTATTTAAGTCATTGATTAGGAAAAGAGAGATAGATTTTGTTTCATGATTATGTTAGGATTTCAGAAATTCTCTAGGGACAATTTGCCCCAAGTCGTTATGCTAGAAGTTAGACGCTTAACGTAGTTCTTATTGTCTGCCTTGAAAACAAATGTTATGAAGAGAAATGTGATTGTTCTGGTTTTTCTCTTCCATAATTAGACTTTTGCATCTTTAGTGGTATTTCATTTCCAGATCACAGGTTGATAGGCTTCCTTCTTAGTCTAATTACATAAATAAGTGAAGTTGTTAACAACTCCATTGTCACATCATTTTCTTAATAGATGAAATGCATTCTCTCTTCAGTGATCAGTTTTTTTGATGCATATTTTCATTTTGATGCTAATACCCCGTGGTTTATCTTAGGTGTTTTTCACCTTGCCATCAGATATACATAAAGAACACAGAATCACTTCATAAATTACTTCACTGATTTAAACCTACATATAGACACAACTATACATGAAATCCCACTCCAGTTCTCTTGCCTGGAAAATCCCATGGACGGAGGAACTAAGAGTCGGACATGACTGAGCGACTTCACGTTCACTTTTCACTTTAATCCGTTGGAGAAGGAAATGGCAACCCACTCCAGTGTTCTTGCCTGGAGAACCCCAGGGACGGGGGAGCCTAGTGGGGTTGCACAGAGTCAGACACGACTGACGTGACTTAGCAGCGGTGGCAGCATACACGAAGTCACAGCATTCACAGTACAGATTTTTGTATCTATTTACAAATCATACTGTGTTTTGGAGGCAAAGATTTTGCTTTACTTTTTACTTTTGGTTTACGTTTTGCTTTCTGAAATTAGATGGTTATTGAATATGTCAGCGTGGTGTGGTTTTCTTTGGTTCTTGATTATATGCTGCTCAGATGTAATGGTGAGATCATTTGCTAATTGTGATGAATCCTACAGTTTTTAGCAGATTCTGATACCTCCTTGATGCTCAGTCTGAATCATCCGCTTGCTCCTGTGAGACTTCTGGCCATTAATCACCTGAAAAATGTCATGACAACACCAGAGGTTTGTGTTAAATAGCTTTCATTTTTGATGTTTTTATCCTTGTGATGAACAATGTAAGAAATTGAAGTTACCACCTAGAGTCAATATTGTTTAATTATAAAGGTAACCCTAATAAAGCAGATGCGAGTTCATTGGACAAAGATTTAAGACCATACGTACTGAAAGCCTCTATTTTTAACCTGTATATATGTTTTAGCTGGTAAAGAATCCACCTGCAGTGTGGGAGACCTGGGTTCGATCCCTGGGTTGGGAAGATCCTCTGGAGAAGGGAAAGGCAACCCACTTCAGTATTCTGGCCTGGAGAATTCTATAGACTGTATAATCCATGGAGTCGCAAAGAATGGGACACAACTGAGCAACTTTCACTTTCTTTCATGTCCTAGTAACAACTTGTTATCAATGTTTCCACATTGCAGATGATTAGGTTAGTTTTTGTTTGTTTGTTTGTTTTGTTTTGTTTGTTTTTTTTTAATTTTTAGTTTTTTATTTTTTAAATTTTAAAATCTTTAATTCTTACATGCATTCCCAAACATGAACCCCCCTCCCACCTCCCTCCCCAGAACATCTTTCTGGGTCATCCCCATGCACCAGCCCCAAGCATGCTGCATCCTGCGTCAGACATAGACTGGCGATTCAATTCACATGATAGTATACATGTTAGAATGTCATTCTCCCAAATCATCCCACCCTCTCCCTCTCCCTCTGAGTCCAAAAGTCCGTTATACACATCTGTGTCTCTTTCCCTGTCTTGCATACAGGGTCGTCATTGCCATCTTCCTAAATTCCATATATATGTGTTAGTATACTGTATTGGTGTTTTTCTTTCTGGCTTACTTCACTCTGTATAATCGGCTCCAGTTTCATCCATCTCATCAGAACTGATTCAAATGAATTCTTTTTAACGGCTGAGTAATACTCCATTGTGTATATGTACCACAGCTTTCTTATCCATTCATCTGCTGATGGACATCTAGGTTGTTTCCATGTCCTGGCTATTATAAACAGTGCTGCAATGAACATTGGGGTACATGTGTCTCTTTCAATTCTGGTTTCCTCAGTGTGTATGCCCAGAAGTGGGATTGCTGGGTCATAAGGTAGTTCTATTTGCAATTTTTTAAGGAATCTCCACACTGTTCTCCATAGTGGCTGTACTAGTTTGCATTCCCACCAACAGTGTAGGAGGGTTCCCTTTTCTCCACACCCTCTCCAGCATTTATTGCTTGCAGATTTTTGGATCGCAGCCATTCTGACTGGTGTGAAGTGGTACCTCATTGTGGTTTTGATTTGCATTTCTCTAATAATGAGTGATGTTGAGCATCTTTTCATGTGTTTGTTAGCCATCCGTATGTCTTCTTTGGAGAAATGTCTATTTAGTTCTTTGGCCCATTTTTTGATTGGGTCGTTTATTTTTCTGGAGTTGAGCTGCATAAGTTGCATGTATATTTTTGAGATTAGTTGTTTGTCAGTTGCTTCATTTGCTATTATTTTCTCCCATTCAGATGGCTGTCTTTTCACCTTGCTTATATTTTCCTTTGTTGTGCAGAAGCTTTTAATTTTAATTAGATCCCATTTGTTTATTTTTGCTTTTATTTCCAGCATTCTGGGAGGTGGATCATAGAGGATCCTGCTGTGATTTATGTCTGAGAGTGTTTTGCCTATGTTCTCCTCTAGGAGTTTTATAGTTTCTGATCTTACATTTAGATCTTTAATCCATTTTGAGTTTATTTTTGTGTGCGGTGTTAGAAAGTGATCTAGTTTCATTCTTTTACAAGTGGTTGACCAGTTTTCCCAGCACCACTTGTTAAAGAGATTGTCTTTACTCCATTGTATATTCTTGCCTCCTTTGTCAAAGATAAGGTGTCCATATGTGTGTGGATTTATCTCTGGGCTTTCTATTTTGTTCCATTGATCTATATGTCTGTCTTTGTGCCAGTACCATACTGTCTTGATGACTGTGGCTTTGTAGTAGAGCCTGAAGTCAGGCAAGTTGATTCCTCCAGTTCCATTCTTCTTTCTCAAGATTGCTTTGGCTATTCGAGGTTTTTTGTATTTCCATAGAAATCTTGAAATTATTTGTTCTAGTTCTGTGAAAAATGTGGCTGGTAGCTTGATAGGGATTGCATTGAATTTGTAAATTGCTTTGGGTAGTATACTCATTTTCACTATATTGATTCTTCCAATCCATGAACATGGTATATTTCTCCATCTATTAGTGTCCTCTTTGATTTCTTTCATCAGTGTTTTATAGTTTTCTATATATAGGTCTTTAGTTTCTTTAGGTAGATATATTCCTAAGTATTTTATTCTTTTCGTTGCAATGGTGAATGGAATTGTTTCCTTAATTTCTTTTTCTACTTTCTCATTATTCGTGTATAGGAATGCAAGGGATTTCTGTGAATTAGGTTAGTTTTAATTGAGAGTTTTTCAAGCTGGGATTAGGGATGAATTTATAGAGGGTCACAAATTATCTGAGTTTTCAGTTTTGGAATTTGAATTTGACAGTCTGACTTAACATGGACATATTTGAGGAGATCAGAATGATAGCTTTTGGAACCCTGTTCAGTTTTGGTACCTGCCAGTCTCATTTGTGTCTAAAATTTTGGTGACTCCAAATAGTAAGTACAGAAGCTGACGTAATTTGTAAATAAAGCTTTTGCCCAAATAATATTTTACAAAGACTTTGCAGTGATTCGAGTAGAGCAGTATTTTCCGAACTTTAGTCATTCAGCCGCATTTTTTTGCTGTATTAGCTTACAACTGATGTTATTTTTTAGCTCCTTTTAAATGGACTCACTGCTTTTTCACATAGCCTTGTTTGTTCCTTTTCTTAAAATATGGTGGACTGGGGCTTCCATGGTGGCTCAGTGGTAAAGAATCTGCTTGCCAATGAAGGGGACTTGGGTTTGATCCTTGGGTTGGGAAGATTGCCTGGGGAAGGAAATGGCAGCCCACGTCTGTATTCTTGCCTGGGAAATCCCTCGGACAAGGAGGAGTCTTGTGGGCTGCAGTCCATGGGGTCACAGAGGAGTCGGACATGATTTAGTGACTAAGCTACAACAATGGTTGATTATAGTATAGTATAATATAGTATTATATATTTTTTTTTAACTTTTTATTTTGTTTTAGGGTAGAGCCGATTAACCAACAGTGTTGTAATAGTTTCAGGTACAGTATTATAAGGAAATGGCAACCCACTCCAGTGTTCTTACCTGGAGAATCCCAGGGGCGGGAAAGCCTGGTGGGCTACCGTCTACGGGGTCGCACAGAGTCGGACACGACTGAAGTGACTTAGCAGCAGCTTAGTAATTCAGTATTTTTATAGGTTATGCTTCAAACAAAGTAAATATAAAATATTGACTATATTCCCTATGCTATGAATTAATTCCTTGTAACTTACTGAATTTATACCTAGTAGGCTTGTACTTCTTTATTCTCTTCATCTGTTTCACATAGCTTTTACATCATGAGTTTAAAGTGCTAACTGTATGTACATTTTATTATAGTTAGTACAGTTGGAAATAAGAATATTCATCTATGCAATATCTAAAATGACCTCGTGCTCTACCGCTTGCGTATTTGGGAAATTTTTGGACTAGAGAAACGCAGTAGGAGAAATTCATCTCTTCGTAGCACATAACAGTGTAAACAGGCTGAGCTCTGAGCTTGTGCCGTCGCCGTTGAAACCAGATTCATGTTGCACGTAGGATTTAATTACAGCTAGTCATAATTACTGCTTTAAATTTATTCATGACTGTTCTTTTTAGTTTTTTAGCTTTTAACTTACAGTTTTATAAATATTTTGAAAATGTTCTAGTTTAGATTTTTAAACAGTTATACTTACTTTTGAAAATGGTTGATGTACTCATATTTGAAAAATACTGCTTTGCTTGATTGATTCCTGATCTGGTACAAATTATGTTTCTTTCATAAATTGCTGGTAGATTTGTCTTACTGACTTGTTGGATAAGTAAACCCAGTGAGTACTGTTCTTTGTTGTAATCGGAAGATTTCAGTGAGTAGAATAAGAAAGGAGTTCCTGAAATCTCCTAATATTATTGAACTCATTCTCATCCTTCTTTTACTCTTTATCCAGTCCTACCCAGGATTTGTTAGTTTTTCAGTGAAGGGCAGGCAGTATATACGTACGTTCAACTTACAGGCTTAAGTACTGTAACTGCAGTTAATGTCTGTCTTCGCATGCATTGATTTCCTTTCACGTCTCCATTTATGTCTGTACAGAGGTAGGTTCTGTTCTCGAATTCCAGATTGAGCTATTGGGCTACTTGTTAGCTTTTGAGGAAAATTTGACATTATACTTTGACTTAGTTTTGTGGATTTGAAGGATTTTACTTTTTCTCTTCTAACCTTCCCTTCTGATCTACATTTTTCTTCTATAGGATTATTAACTTTTTTTTTTTTTTTTTTTTACCACCTACAGTCAGAGCTATAGTCAATTGGGTTCAGTTCATTTCAGTCGCTCAGTTGTGTCCGACTCTGCAACCCCATGAATCACAGCATGCCAGGCCTCCCTGTCCATCACCAACTCCTGGAGTTTACTCAAACTCATGTCCATCGAGTCGGTGATCCCATCCAATCATCTCATCCTCTGTCGTCCCCTTCTCCTCTTGCCCCCAATCCCTCCCAGCATCCAAGTCTTTTCTAATGAGTCAACTCTTCGCATGAGGTGGCCAAAGTACTGGAGTTTCAGCTTTAGCATCAGTCCTTCCAATGAACACCCAGGACTGATCTCCTTTAGAACGGACTGGTTGGATCTCCTTGCAGTCCAAGGGACTCTCGAGTCTTCTCCAACACCACAGTTCAAAAGCATCAATCCTTCAGTGCTCAGCTTTCTTCACAGTCCAACTTCCACAATCCGTATATGACCACTGGAAAAACCATAGCCTTGACTAGACGGACCTTTGCTGGCAAAGTAATATCTCTGCTTTTGAATATGCTATCTAGGTTGGTCATAACTTTCCTTCCAAGGAGTAAGTGTCTTTTAATTTCATGGCTGCAGTCACCATCTGCAGTGATGTTGGAGCCCCCAAAAATAGTCTGACACTGTTTCCACTGTTTCCCATGAAGTGATGGGACTGGATGCCATGATCTTCGTTTTCTGAATGTTGAGCTTTAAGCCAGCTTTTTCACTCTCCTGTTTCACTTTCATCAAGAGGCTTTTTAGTTCCTCTTCACTTTCTGCCATAAGGGTAGTGTTATCTGCATATCTGAGGTGATTGAGATTTCTCCCGGCAATCTTGATTCCAGCTTGTGCTTCTTCCAGCCCAGCGTTTCTCATGATGTCTCTGCCTGTAAGTTAAATAAGCAGGGTGACAATAGACATCCTTGACGTACTTCTTTTCCTATTTGGAACCAGTCTGTTGTTCCATGTCTGGTTCTAAGTGTTGCTTCCTGACCTGCATATAGGTTTCTCAGGAGACAGGTCAGGTGGTCTGGTATTCCCATCTCTTTCAGTATTTTCCACAGCTTATTGTGATCCACACAGTCAAAGGCTTTGGCATAGTCAATAAAGCAGAAATAGATGTTTTTCTGGAACTCTCTTGCTTTTTCCATGATCCAGCAGATGTTGCCAATTTGATCTCTGGTTCCTCTGCCTTTCCTAAATCCAGTTCGAACATCTGGAAGTTCACGGTTCATGTATTGCTGAAGCCTGGCTTGGAGAATTTTGAGCATTACTTTACTAGCATGTGAGATGAGTGCAATTGTGTGGTAGTTTGAGCATTCTTTGATATTTCCTTTCTTTGGAATTGGAATGAAAACTGACCTTTTCCAGTCCTGTGGCCACTGCTGAGTTTTCCAAATTTGCTGGCATATTGAGTGTAGCACTTTCACAGCATCATCTTTCAGGACTTGAAATAGCTTTACTGGAATTCCATCACCTCCACTAGCTTTGTTCATAGTGATGCTTTCTAAGGCCCACTTGACTTTACATTCCAGGATGTCTGGCTCTAGGTGAGTGATCACACCATTGTGATTATCTTCGTCGTGAAGATCTTTTTTGTACAGTTCTTCTGTGTATTCTTGCCACCTCTTCTTAATATCTTCTGCTTCTGTTAGGTCCATACCATTTCTGTCCTTTATCAAGCTCATCTTTGCATGAAATGTTCCCTCGGTATCTCTGATTTTCTTGAAAAGATCTCTAGTCTTTCCCATTCTGTTGTTTTCCTCTGTTTCTTAAGGAGTCTTATATTTTTGTTGTGAATGATTTTATGTTTTATTTTCTTTCATAATTTAAAAGAAAAACATGAACTTTTTTTTGGCAGAGTGCATGTCATCATCCTTACAAAAACTTTGAAAGTTAATATGCTTCATTTTAACACTGCTGATGTCTAAGGCACTGTTTTAAGCATTGATATGTATTATTTGATCCTGTAGCAATCTTTTGAGGGACGTACTATTATTAGCCCTGTGTTATAGATGAGAATAATGAGGCTTAGGAAGGTTATGTAACTTACTCAAGATCTCATAGCTTGTCCAGTGGTAGAGCTGGGATTTCAACCCAGACAATCTGGTTCTGTAATCTCTGCACTCCCAATATGTAGGTTTTCTCTCATTTTAACAGAATAAAAATTGCATTTCAATTACACGTGTTATATTTTCAGTGGAAACTGGAAAAAGTTTGTACCCAACAATTATTCATCTAAAAAGGACTTTTAGAGATTGCCTAGTTCAACGCCAATTCAATCCATGTGTGCCAGGGGCAGCAGAGCCTGTGTTCCTTGACTGGAATTCTGGAATGCCTTTCACAAAACCATACTTCCTTTCTAATTTAAAGTCTCAAGAGATTTTAGCAACAACTAATTTTTTTTCCCTATTGTTCAGGAGAGTATCGATGAGTCTTTTATAAAAGAAGCTATTTTAACCCGATTAGATGATGACAATATAGATGTCGTTTTGTCGGCTATAAGTGCTTTTGAGGTGAGTGACTTTGTTGTTCATTGAAGTGCATGTTTTGCTTGTAAATATTTACTTACCCTTCTCACATGAATCACCTCTAGGCAGGAATATATTTGTAAATTATTCTTTTTTGGAAATAGTTCTGTTGAGATCACAGACTTTTAACTGGGGAGAGCACATAGGAGTAGTTAGATTACACAGCTTTATATGTCTGGAAGTTCTTTTAGAATGGAAAAGTGCTTTTTATTAATAGTAAATTCCCGAGGTTCATGGGAAATTGGCTCCTGAGTGCCACTTTTGAGAAACTGCCCACATACAACTTTTAAATTATGCTGGGATTCTTGGGAGATAAATTCTCTTTTTTGGACTGGGGGATAAATTCTTTATAATTCATAATTTTTTTAAGTTTAATAAGCACCATATTTGAAGCAAGTAAAAATTTACTCATGGGTATTTTTTTCTCTCTAGATTTTCAAACAACACTTTAGTTCAGAAGTGACAGTTTCACATCTCCTGAATCTCTTTCAAAGAGCAGAACTTTCAAAAAATAGGGGATGGTAAGTATTTATATCTCCTCTTACAAATAAGTTAGTGAAATTCTTGTATGAAGTTCACTTTTATTTGGGTTTGTATGGGTCATAATATTCCCTGTGTTTGAAATTTTTCTTAATAAAATGGAAAAAAATATAATGTGTGACATAATGCTAAGATCTGGGAAGTAGGATGGGGGGCGACTTTAATTTTTTACTTTATATAATTTTGTGGGGTCTTTTTTTTTTTACAAGAATAATATAATACTTTATAAGTAAAAACAAACACAAATACATTAAATAAAAAATAGACTCAGAGGCACATGACACTTTTTTGTAATATTTGATGAGCTTTTGTTATTTCATTTTTGGCACCTACCCTTTTTACATGGAAAACTGACTAAGCTCTTTAGAGAATGAAAGCGTGTCTTACAAGTTTTTATATCCTATGTAGCTGAACAGAGCATAACATCTGTTCAGATATTATTTTTTTAACTTAAGAGTGAATCTTGGATTTCTAGTGGAGTTGAGACATAGTATAGTGTGATCTTTGTTTTATGTTATAATTAATGATCTCTCAAAAAAAAATTGGGCTTCCCCTGTGGCTCAGCTGGTAAAGAATCCGCCTGTCATGTGGGAGACCTGGGTTCGATCCCTAGGTTGGGAAGATTCCCAGAAGGGAAGGGCTACCCACTCCAGTATTTTGGCCTGGAGAATTCCAGGGACTAAGTCCATAGGGTTGCGAAGAATCAGACACGACTCAGCGACTTTCACTTTCAAAAAAAAATATGATTTGACAGAATTGATTTAAAATTCATGCCCCAAATAACCCCTTTGTTATCATGGATTTTAAGTGATATCTTGATGTTTCTTAGTAATTTATTTGGTAAAGAGACCAGCGCAGTGTCAGTTGAGCTGGGAAAGTATGATGATGAGTTTTTGTTGAACTGAAGTCTAATGTATCTCAACCAAATGTGTTTATGTATCTTTTAGGTACAAGGTACTTGAGATTGCAGCAGGCATACTGATTAAAGAGGAAATACTGGGTGAAGATGATCAGTTGTCGAATCAGGTGGTGGTGCATCTGTTGCCATTTATGATCATTAACAGTGACAATATGGCATCTGCTGAAATGAAAATGGCTATTTATTTATCAAAATCAGGAATTTGCTCTTTGCATCCTTTATTAAGAGGCTGGAAAGAAGGTAAGAGATGAAGCTGTTTTTCAGAAAAGGTAAACAAGTGACACTTTAAAGAAGGAAGATAATGACAGGTAAAAATGGACAGTGATTGTTATTTGAAATTGTTTATGTTACATGCCAGCAAGATTTTTAAAAATTTTTACTGATATGAAAAGTATACTTTGAAAAGGAAGCTGACCCACTGATGAATTCTAAATTGTATGAAAAGAAAAATAAAAACCATACCTTCACAGGAAGATTGTAAAACTTTTGCCTAAATTGCTTACTTTGCATTCAAGTGAATGTTGGTGACAGAAGAGTCCCTGGTGTTTGATTCTTATGTATACATTCTTTTTTTTTGTAAACAGCTCTTGAAAATGTGATTAAAAGCACAAAGTCAGAAGAACTAATTGGTGTAGCAAATCAGAAGATGATTGAGTTGCTGGCTGACAATATAAATTCAGGGAATCCCTCTTCAATGTTAAAGATGGTAGGTACACTTTTGAAGTCCACACCTTGGGTTTCCTTCTCAGAATCTTTCTGGACTCTCAGTGGTTACTTGACTAGGTTCTTCTTTTATTTAAAACAACTTTTCCATTCTTGAGTACTTTGTTTTATTTTAAAAATATATAGTGTTATTTAGTGTATCTTGCAGATTGTTTGAAATCCTTAACATTTTGGAGAATTTATTTCATCATGGTTGTTTATTGGACCAGTAGGAATATAATGTATACTTTTTAATCTTTTTTCCTCTCATTTAAAGTATTAAAGTCATGTTTTTTTTTTAAAGAACAAAATAGAATCTGAAAGAGGAGAAATTTTCTTTTGCCTTAGTAAATAAACCTTTTAAAAACATAAAAACAAAAAACAAACAAAAAAAACCATAAAAACATCTAGTTGGCAGGTGCAATTATGTTCATTGTAATTTCTCAGATTATTTTTATAATTACTCAGAAGTCAATGCTTATTACTTTTTTAAGGTTTTATATCTATCATCTCTGATATTAGAACAAATGATACCTAGATAGGCAGAGGTTGAGAAAATTGTTTTTATGCAAACCGAGAGCCACCATTAATGGAGGTTGTTTATTTTTCAAGGTAGAGGATTTAATAGGTGTTGGAGAGAAGGAATCCTTTAGCGTGAAGCAGAAAGTGACTTTTCATGTAGTCATGGCTGTGCTTGTCTCCTGCTGTTCGTCCTTGAAAGAAACTCACTTTCCATTTGCAACAAGAGTCTTCAGTTTGTTGCAGAAAAAGATAAAGAAGCTTGAAAGTGTCATTACTACAGTGGTAAGTAAGGAGTGCAGAGGCTCTGGAGAGTCGAATGTTGAGACCACTTTGTCAATCACAGTAGAACTGAAAATTGGAGGCTGAGATGCTGAGTCTTTGGATTCTAGGAGTAGAATATGAAGTGGCCTTTTGTAGTAGTAGGTAATGAATTAGGCGCTCTCTTCCTTTTGCAGGAAATGTGATTGAGTAGTGGGATTTCAGGTTTGCGGTGTTTGTGTCTGATAATTGACTCTACTCTGTGTTATCTCTATTGGGCCATTTTCCGAGTTATACTGAACTACATCTAGTAATAAGGAATTCACTAGATACATTACTGTTTGAATAATATTGTTTTGTTCTGTTGTTTACTAAAATAGATCTTTTGTATTATTTTTATTTGGATTTTGCAAGCATATTATTATCTTTGACAGTCTTACATATTGATATTTTTACCTACTACCGCACCTTGAGGTGACAGATGTCTTTCTTTTAATATCTGCCGTAAATAGTGTCTCATTGTAGTGTCATCTTTACTTCTTGGGTTCCTTGTTGCAGGAGTTGCTCAACAGATCTCGTGTTTTTCACATTCATTTGTACCCTTTAGGATTTTATAAGTTCTATCACAGCCATTATAGCTGAATTTTTGTAAACTTTATAGAAATGAATTTTCATATTTTAAAAAAGTGGCCCAGGGAATTCCACGGTGGTCTCATGGCTAGGACTCTGCGCTTTCACTGCTGGGGCCCAGGTTTGATCCCTGTCGGGGAGTTAAGATCTCACAAGCCATGAGGCTCAGCCAAAAAAAATTAAAAAATAAAACGTAATTCAGATGAGCCCTTTTTAACTTCTTTCTTTATTTTTTTGAATGCATGGTGACCTGGACTCTTCTTGTTTTTAGTGATAAAGTGTAGACAAATTGAACATTTTATTATGGATAGATAACATGTTGTTTTATAAGTTTTGAGCATCTTTTTGGCTGTAGTAGCACATTGAGCCAATGAATTCCACTACCAGAGCCATTATCTTGAAAGTCTGGCTTTGGGTAATTTTACTTCCAAGTTATTACTCTGCACTCGCCTTGCGGAGTCTCATTTGTCATTTTCCTGCGCCACTTCTCGTGCTTCCTGTTGGCATTTTAGTGTAATTTAGTGCACCTTAACCTTATGCTACTCATGTAGAATCATCTGCAAATCTGGGGATTTGACCATGTATTATTCTTCAGATCAGCAGTAAAAGTGTGAAACGAGAAAAGTCTCTTTAAGGATCTCTTGGAAATGCAATTCCTTATCTTCTGTTTAGAAACATGCTTACCCTTTATTTGATAAAGCATAATTAACAGGAATAACATTTGATTTAGGGATGGGTTTTAAGAAAACACAGATAAAAATGAAGCCACACTGAACTTATTTGTGTCTTTTCTTGTGAATAGTGATGGTTAGACGTCTTAAAAAATCTGATTAAAACAACTAATCTCCCTACCCAAATACATGTATAGACAAAATTTTTCAAATTACACAATTATACAGCCGTTGCAGTCCATCTCTATAATTCATGTTCAGGACACCTTTGAATTAGTGCTGTTTTTGTTTTGCTTTAACATTTCAGGAGATCTCCCCAGAATGGCATTTTGAGCTGATGATGGATAGAGGGATACCGTTGGAGCTGTGGGCACATTACGTAAAACAGCTCAACACTGCCCAGCGGATTGACATGGAGGACTCAGTGTTACTCTTGTTTTCACTGAAAAATTTTATTCATACTCTAAAGGCTCCTAAATCTTTCCCTAAAGGTAGGACAAGCCGTGAATCCCTTGAGTGTGATACTGTGGAAAACTGAAGTATTAATTCTACAGTGTTGCTTGTCTTGAATGAAGAGTTCCCAGCAGTGTGTTCACAGAAGCTTACGCGCCCTTTCCCATTCTCTTCGCGTCCCCGTAGGTGACACATGGTGGAACCCCGAACAGCTGCGGGAAGACAGCAGAGACTACCTGCGTCTGCTCATTGGGCTCTTTGAGATGGTTCTCGGTGGTGCTGATGCCATTCACTTTCGGGTTCTGATGAAACTTTTCATAAAGGTACCAGGTCATCTTTTCCAGACATACTCTTCCCTTGAAGATGATGTTATAGATGATTTCAGTTTTGGTAGTTTTTAACGAAAAAGAAAGCAGACTTTTAAGCAGTGGAGTGTGTGATGACGGAGGCAGGCTGGTAAAGCTGTGCTGAATCATGACAGCAGCCCATAGGTTGGACAGAGACTGACATTGCTGCCGGCCTCCTAATGGCATTAGTCAGCCAGATATATTGGGCTGCTGTGATTATTAAATACCTGAGCAGGAGCCACTGAGTGGCTCTGCACATCCTAAACTGCCTCTCTGAACCACAGTGGAGAGATTTTGTCACAGCACCATGACCTCCATGCTGCCAGTGGTCAGTTCTTTATCCTGTCTTAACCTCTAAACAGTGTTTGACACAGTTGACATGGGTCACTCCGCCCTTAAAGTACTTTCTCAGCGAGGCTTCCTAACATCATTCTAGTCTGGGTTGTCTGCTTGGTGACCTCATCCTTTTCATTGTTTGAGCCCCAAATTATAGAGAAGTCCTCTGAATACCACTGCCAATAAGTCCTTTGAACTCATCTATATCCTTCCCAGTGGGTTAAAGTACCCAGCAGAGATGAATTTTAAAGTGACTAGACAAAGCAAAACATGGCAGTAAATTGTTCTTTGTAATTGTACACTAGAGGAAATTAGTGTACAAATTGGAACCAACTTACTTGAGTAAAGGGCTTCCCTGGTGGCTCAGATGGTAAAGAGTCTGCCTGCAGTGCAGGAGTCCCAGGTTCAGTCCCTGGGACAGAAAGATCCCGTGGAGGAGGGAATGGCTACCCACTCCAGTCTTCTTGCCTGAAGAGTCCCTCAGACAGAGGAACCTGGCGGGCTACAGTCCATGGGGTCATGAAGAGCCAGACACGACTGAGCGACTAACACTTTATATACTATTTGAGTAAGGTTAACTTCACTATCTTTTTTTTTTTTTAGGTACATTTAGAAGATGTTTTTCAGTTATTCAAGTTCTTTTCTGTTTTATGGACCTATGGTTCTAGCCTTTCAGACCCGCTCAACTGCAGAGTAACAGCAGCGCTGCAGACGCAAGCTCTTTATGTGGGCTGTGCCCTGCTCTCTTCTCAGAAGGCGCAGTGTAAACATCAGCTGGCATCTGCGTCTTCTCCAGGTACTACAAGTAGCCTTGTCCTGTTTTGTCATGACCAGCTGGTAATGCTTTCTCTGTGTGAGATGAGTGAAGGTTGTGGTTTGGAGAATTTGTTTTTATTAGTATGAGTGCACACTCTCTCTCTCTGTAGGGGGGGGATGTGTGTGTATTTATGTATATGTAGGCTGTTTGTGGCTACTTTTATATTGCTTTTAAGTTCTAAATATCAATTGCAAAATCTTGCCAAAACAAATTAAAAAATGGTAGGTGATTAATTTTGGGATTTTACTATCCAACTGTTCCATTTTTTGAGTAGGCACGCGCTATCTAGGGAAACCAAACCATCTTAATACAGTTCAGCATTTAACTGATTGATTGTATAAAATTGGTCTCCATTCAGGCAACCCTTCCGGATTTATCTGTTTTATCTGGTATAAAGTAATTTTCAGATTGGGCACGCAGTAATGAAACAGCCAAAAATAAAACTTATGCTTTTTATAAGTGAAATTATAAATTTTTCAAAGCATGCAGAATTTCATAAAGTTGATATGAATATGATTTTGAGAAGTGGATTGACTTATAAAGTTACTGACAAATGAGAGGATCTGGCAGAATCAGACCCTATAGTGACTGAAGGTGAGAAAGTTGATGAGGATGATGGAATCATTTTAGTGTGAGTGGAAGAAGAGTGGCCCGTGGGAAATCTGAACATGCTCTTGATTTTGTCTTCCCAAATCACTCTTTATAAGTGGTCTGTGAAAGCAAAGTGAATGATCCTACATTTTCCTCAGAACAATTTCCCAGTGTTTTATTAGCTGCTTGAAAGAGGACATAATTATGATTGTAGTCAAAATTTTGTTATATGTGAGATAGGTACAATTTCAAGTTTTACTTACAAAGTTAATCCCATGAATGTAATTCTTTTTCCACTGCTTACTGTAAAATTGCAGTCCTCTTTTTAAATGGGTTTACTTTTTTTTTTTTAATGTTTTGGCTCTCTGTATCTTCATTGTTGCAGGCAGGCTTTCTCAAGTTGTGATGAGCAGGGGCTACTCTAGTTTCGACACATAGGCTTCTCGTTGTGGTGGCTTTTCTTGTTGAGCACAGGCTCTAGGGTGCTCCAGCTTCAGGAGTTGTGGTACACAGGCTTAGTTGCCTTTTGGCATGTGGAGTCTTCTCAGACCAGGGGTCGAACCCATGTCCCCTGTTTTGGCAGGTGGGTTCTGGACCACCAGAAAGTCCTGGATTTACTTTTAAGAAGATGTATTTAGGTTTTTTGGATGTGAACTTCATGCGCATTTCTTAAACTTTCCATTGAATACACTGCAAGCATCTTTCTATATTAATATATATAATTGTATATTTTTTAAATGTCTGCAGAATATTTTATATGGAGATATGCCGTATTTTATGAAAATAGTTATCCACTGTTAAACTTGTGAGTTTAAAAAAAAAAGTCACAAGTAGTTAGATTTTCTAGTTAGGTATGAAATGTGCTATCCTTTAGCATCAAAGGCAGCGGCTTCTTAGGGCCATGCCTCTTTGTGGGCAGCATGACAGCGGACCTAACGTTTCCTGTGGCGTTGCAGCAAGATGAGCTCCCTTCATACTCCTGCTGCTTTGCTTTCTGTCACCTCCCCCTTCCTAAAGTGCTGTTGCATTTATGCTCCCTAGGCATGTCACAGGACTGTTAGAAACAGGAGAGGTGCGTTCCGTTCTGCTTGGAAGCTCAAGGACCGCTAGCATCGCCTAGGCCCAGATAGAGGGCACTTATTCATTGCACCTGTCCTCAGACCACTCCACTGCGAGTGTGCAGTGAGCTGCTGCTGCTGCTAAGTCACTTCAGTCGTGTCCGACTCTGTGACCTCAGAGACGGCAGCCTACCAGGCTCCCCCGTCCCTGGGGTTCTCCAGGCAAGAACACTGGAGAGGGTTGCCATTTCCTTCTCCAGTGCATGCATGCATGCATGCTAAGTCGCTTCAGTCGTGTCCGACTCTGTGCGACCCTATGGACAGCAGCCCACCAGGCTCCTCTGTCCACAGGATTCTCTAGGCAAGAACACTGGAGAGGGTTGCCATTTCCTTCTCTCCAGTGAGCTTCTAGCCATACCTTATCCATAAGGAATCTTGGCTGGTATTTGTTTTCATATAATTACAAAAAACATGATGTTGTTTAAAAGAAAAAGAAAAAGGACTGGAAATTCTAGCAAATAGATACCTGGGCCTGAAGCTGCCCTTGTGAATTCAACTTTTCAGCTGTTCATTTCTGGCTTTATTTTGTAAATTAATTTTCTGGAGACCAGGAAAGTCTAACTTTTGTATGACCTCAGAAAGGTATGAACACTTGTCATACTGTTTCTTGGCATTCCAGAAGTCGTATGTATAGAATGGATCATTTCTAGCAAGATAAAAAGTACCAAAATTTGCCCCAGTAAATAGCATGGAATAAAGCATAAATAACTAACTACTATAAAAGGAATTTAGTTCTCTTTATCCCAGAGACTTCTCTTTCAAAAAACCCTGATTCAATCGCTTTCACAGATTCATTTTACCATGATCCTTGAAGCCAGTTTATTTCAATGTTGTTGAGCTGGGCAGGGCATAGAATGAAGGAAAGCTTCCAGATTCTGTTTAAAACCAGCACAGCATGCTGACAGACAAAAGGTGATGGGTGCTTTGAATAATAATGCAACAGTTCTAAATAAAATATTTGTTGGGTCCAGGAGCATTATTTTAGAGAATAAACATTTCCCCAGAGTTCATTCCAGCAGGACAAAATTGGTTCAAAACTAGGAACTCTATTATGTAATTGGCTAGAGAAAACTCATATAATCATGTCCAAAGATCTGAAAAGGCATGAGATAAAAATCAGTAACTATTCCTAATTAAGTGACAGCAGAATAGAAGTAACATGATGAAAATACTTCTCAAATCAGAAGCTAGTATTTTTGCCATGTAATTGGGGAAACAGAAACATTCTTGTTAAAGATCATCAATTTTATTGAACATGGTTCTAGTTGGCAGAAATAGATGCCTTTCAAATACTAGTGAGATGTATGAATGATAAAGCTGACATCCCAGATCTGTGGGGTTCTTAGGTTGAATATTAAACAGGACATCTGGTTAGTCATTTGGAAATATTAAAGAAGTTTGACTCCAGCCTTATTCCTTCGACAAAAATGTGAGCTGAACTAAAGATTGCACATTAAAAAGAAAACTTAGCTTTAGTGTTAGAAAATGTGGAATACATATGATCACTATCTAAATATAGAGGTAGATACTTTTTAAAGAGAGCACCTTTCTAAGCAACATATAAAGCTAGAAGAAAGATTCTTCTATAAAGCTATGAAGTTTCCACGTCAAAAAGAATGTGAAAGCAAACATCAGTTCAGGCCAAAATATCTGCCAAGCCTGATGCATGAGTGGGTTATTTCCTCTGCACACTTGCTCAGGGGTGTATGTACAGGACGTTTGTTGCAGTGGTTTTAATGCCAAAAGACTAGAAACAATCTGAACTTTTACTAGTAAGGTACTAGTTTTTAAAACTATGGACAGCACAATCTAGCATTTCTGTACAATTTTAGAAGGCTATTTAAGTTAGATATGTATGTATCAATAGTGGTATGGGAAACACTCCCAGTGTGCACTGAGATGTGAGAGCAGCTGTGCAGAATAGCACGTGTGTTCTCTGGTCGCATGTATTTTCAGACCAGCACACCAGTGCACATCTGGCATTTCTCTAGGGTAGTGAAATGATTAAACAGTGACTTCAGGGAGGGGGTTTGAGCCGGGAGGAAAGCTTTCATCATGTACTGCTTGATACTGTTGCAATTTTATGCTGTTTCAATGTTTTCAATTGTTACTTCAATGTTTTTCCCTTTGGTTTTAGTGGTGATATCTCTACTCATTAATCTGGGCAGCCCCATAAAAGAAGTGCGCAGGGCTGCCATTCACTGTCTCCAGGCCCTCAGTGGAGTGGCATCCCAGTTTCAGCTGGTCATAGATCATGTGGTTCCTAAAGCAGAGGAGATCACCTCAGATGCCACCTACGTCGTTCAGGTAAACTCAGTGGCGGAGAAGATGGAGTGTGTGCAGACGTTGTGGACACGCGAGCCATTCTCCCCTTCGTTGATGTTCTGCTTTGCAGGGCATTTGATTGGCTAAGTCATTGAATTTAGAAATTGATATGTCAATAGCTGCACATCTTTATCCCCTAATTTTAAAAAGATAGCAGTATCATGTTGCATTTCTGCTATCTTGTCACTGGCTAAAAGACCAGTGTTGGTAGGAAGCTACCAGATGGGTAGTGATACATTTCCTATTCAGGTTTCAAGGGGAAATGAAAAATCATTGCATCATTTGGGAAAGCATCTTCCTTGAGTAGCACATGGAGCACTCCCCCCCCCCCCCCCCCGCCCTTTTTTTTAAGCCACTTTTCTTTTTTGTATCCTAGGACTTGGCAACTTTATTTGAGGAACTACAGAGTGAAAAGAAGCTGAAATCTCATCAAAAGTTAACTGAAACTTTGAAAAACCTCCTTTATTGTGTATATGGTTGCCCATCTTATATTACAAAAGATTTGATGAAAGTACTTCAGGACATCAACAATGAGGTATGTGTAATTTAAGTGAGCTATATCCATTCCAGGTGATGTTAGTGAAGATTATTTTAATTAGTCATGTGTGTACAAGACTGCGTGAGAGTTATACACACTCAGGTGTGAATACTTTCATATTAATGTGAGAGAGAGAAGAGCTGAGGTGGAGGAAAAAGATACAGGGTACAAAAACAAGCAGTACTGCATTTCTGTCCATTTTAAAATTGTGTGTTATCCCTGTCTCATCATTGACTTGATGTTAAATGAATTTTCAAGTCA
Organism: Ovis canadensis; assembly: GCF_042477335.2. NCBI lineage: Eukaryota > Metazoa > Chordata > Mammalia > Artiodactyla > Bovidae > Ovis > Ovis canadensis. The sequence continues at coordinate 26,958,035 of NC_091269.1, read as the reverse complement.
CAGGGGAAACCGATGACAATGCATTGATGAAAAATAGTTTGTGTTTATTCTCAGGTGAAAATCTCCACGAAATAATAATATTTGAACATATAAGTCTATATATATTTCAAAATTGTTTACTCTTTTTAAAAATACACATGGCTGTACATTTCTGGAGAGGTGGAGGGAGAAACAGAGCTTTCTCTATGGTTCCAGGGAAGCCTGTGTTACAAAAGAAAGAGGTTTATGAACCACTTGTGTAATGGTTTGTGCTTGTAAGCCAGAGAAAACTGCTCCTTATCCTAGTGTTCCAAAAACTCCTCTGGACCTTACCAATCTTGGGACTTGACTTCAAGTTGAAGAAGTAAGAGAGGGTTGAAGTAAGAGTTGTTTAGTCGCTAGGTCAAGTCTGACTCTTGTGACACTGTGGACTGTAGCCTGCCAGACTCCTCTGTCCATGGATTTCCCAGGTAAGAATACTGGAGTGGGTTGCCATTTCCTTCTCCAGGAGATCTTTCCAACCCAGGGATCAAACCTGAGTCTCCTGAATTGATGAATTCTTTACCACTGATGCACTAGTGACGGAGAAGGCAATGGCACCCCACTCCAGTACTCTTGCCTGGAAGATCCCATGGGCGGAGGAGCCAGTGGGCTGCAGTCCATGGGGTCGTGAAGAGTTGGACACAAGTGAGTGACTTCACGTTCACTTTTCACTTTCATGCGTTGGAGAAGGAAATGGCAACCCACTCCAGTGTTCTTGCCTGGAGAATCCCAGGGATGGGGGAGCCTGGTGGGCTGCTGTCTATGGGGTCGCACCGAGTCGGACACGACTGAAGGGACTTAGCAGCAGCAGCAAGCCACTAGTGAAGCCCAAAAGAGGATAAAATGGAGTAAAAGACATTTCATTATATTGTCCAGGCCAAGAACATAGATGGCCTGTGTCAGTTCTGTGTTGTTCCTGATACAGTTTAAACTAGGAATTGACAGTCTTGTTCTATGAAGCAGTGTCCCCAAGCTTCTTGGCATAAGGCTCTGGTTTTGCGGAAGACAGTTTTTCCACAGAAGGGGTGGCGGGATGGTTTCGGGATAATTCAAGGGCATTACTTTTATTGTGCACTCTCTTTCTGTTTTGTGGCCATCTTGGGATAGTCCGCCTTGACTTTCAGGTTAGGGCTCACGCTCCTGTGAGAATCTAACGCCACCGCAGATCTGACTGTAGGAGAAATTCAGGCGGTAAAGCAAGTGATGGCGAGCAGTGGTAAATACAGATGAAGCTTCACTCACTCGTCTGCTGCTTACCTCCTGCCGTGTGGCCCAGTTTCTAATGGGCCACAGCCCAGCCCCGGTCCACAGCCCCAGCTGTAAAGGAGCAGATAATAACTATTTTAGGCCCTGTGGCTGTACAGACTCTGTTGCAGATGCTCTGTTCTCCCATCATATTGCCAAAGCAGCTTCAGACAGTATGTAAACAGAAGAGCATGCCTGTGATTTTCAACAAAATTTACAGAAACAGATGGTCCTCTGAACGTGTCTTGCAAGCCATAATTTGCTGGCTGCTGCTTTAGTTATTGAAGACTTCACATATATAATTTGAATTAATATTAATTATACCAAGTTGGAAATGTTGTGTGGAAAAGCTTAATTTTATGTTTGTAGTCTAAAACTTCAGTTTGTATTTCATGTTTTAGAAAGCCTTAGAATGCCCACAGATTGTTACTGCTGAAAGATTCAGAGCTTTTGATTATTACAGACTGAACTGTCATGAGGGACCTGGGTGCCTTAGTTGGATTAATAGCTGTCCTTATGGCTAAGAGGCCATTACTGTTGGTTTTTTTCTTCTGTGTTAAGCTTCTAGTCTTACAACATATCTTTGGATGTTTTTGTACAGCAAGGAAAAACTTGCATCGGTATAAATAACTATTTACTAATAAATTTTCCAAACTTTAGCTGGTGCTTTCTCAGCTGTTGTCAATGATTGACCAACTTTTAGAAAAGAGCCAGAAGGAGCCCACAGCTGTCCTGAAAGATGAGGCCATTGCCCTGCATCTCGCTCTGGGAAAATATAATGAATATTCAGCTTCTCTTTTACATAAGGACCCGAAGAGTCTAGATATATTTTTAAAAGCTGTGCACACAACAAAGGATCTTTGTACGGGAATGCCAGCCATTCAGATTACAGCTCTCGAAAAGGTCAGTGATTTCTTTCAGAGATTAAAGCATGTTAAGCTTTTGAAAATTTGTAATGTTTACTTCAAGAAGATAAAATGGTCTGAACATGTTTCAAAGGAATATGATATATCTGACCCATTTTTTCAAAACTGGATGATGTACGTGAGTCATTTAAATTAACAAAATGGGGACCAATTTTACATTGTAAGACAATGATGGAAACATCATTTTTAGAATTCAAGTTCGTTCATAGATCTCAACTGCATTTTTTCTGCCTCTAGATTACAAAGCCATTTTTCGCAGCTATAACAGATGAAAAGGTTCAGCAGAAGCTTTTGTGCATGTTGTTTGATTTACTGGTGAACTGTAAGAACTCACATTGTTCTCAGACTGTTAGCAGTGTTTTCAAAGGGGTAAGTTGCAAACTTGTCATTTGTTTATTAATATTTATTCTCTTCCAAGTAATGCCATGTTTAAGCCTTCTCCCTTTTGTAATTCCTTTAGGAAGTCAGATATTCCCATTAGACAGAATCATAGAAAAGCAGGTCATAGAGAAGTGCAAAGTCAAAGTTGTAAGTCCTCACTATTACTTTTATGGTATGAAATATTTAGTTTTGAACGGTAAGGTGTTTGTTAGTTTAGGTGTTACTTACCTCCTAGGCAAGAACAGGAAGGAATAGTGACTTGATGCTCAGCAGGGTCACGGATTATTATTCTACTTAATTTAAGTTGTTTCATGACACACAGAATGGAATTGAGAATCTGCTCATTGGTTTATATGTATGTTGAAACCTAGCTGTAGATCTGAATAACTACCTGATTACCCTGTGTGCTGCTTTGTTGTGCTTTTTAGGGAAACTTTCTTTCACAAAAATATATAATAGCGTGGTGAAGTCCTAGTATCCAGATTCTGCAGTTCTCAGAATTCTAACATATTTTCTTAGGTTTCTAAGAAAATTTGTTCTAAGTGGGACAAATTAAGGTACAGAGCAGTGTGAAAATGTGCTCCTGTGTGTGTCTAATCTTTATAGAGCTGTTGGTATATGGAAAATTTCCCCAAGGAATACATAAGGGATTGTCAGTGACGTTTCCCTTTGGGTATTGGACTGGGCTCTAGGGTCATAGGGAGACGTAAAATGGGACAGAGACGTTTGCATTGTATCTCTTTAAATATACGTAAACTGCTCTAATCCCGTGGAATCCTATCATCACCCATTCCTCCTTAATATTCTAGATTTCTGTTAATGCTGAACAAGTCAGAATAGAACTGGAGCCACCAGATAAAGCCAAGTCCTTGGGCACAGTCCAGCAGACGAGGAGGCAGAAGATGCAGCCCAAGTAAGCGTGGCTGTCCCCAGGCCGCGGATGTTTGGGACCATCGTGACTTTTTTGATGCCCATCAATGTGGCATAATTGGTTTCAATAGTTTTTACTTAACATTGACAGTGTTTGCTTTTCTTTTTGTCTTGTCCGATTCTCAGAAAATCACAAGATCAAGAATCTGTCCAGGAAGTTGGAGGTTCTTACTGGCAAAGAGTAACCCTCATCCTGGAATTATTGCAGCACAAAAAGAAGCTCAAAAATCCTCAGATACTGATACCGACTCTTTTTAACCTGCTGTCAAGGTAATGACACTTGCTTTGATTTATGAGAGAGTAAGATTCTAATTCTTGCCTGTTTTCATACTCTCTTCTTGCTCAGCTAGTCTGTAAAACAATGCAAGTTGAATACTATGGTTGGAAGATTTAAAGAATGGTTATAGGAACCTGTTTGCCAAGGCCTGAAACTAGCCTTCGTCCTGTATTGTGTAGTAAATGAGCACTTACCTTGCAGCCTGCTTTTCTGCTTCATGTTCAGTACTGTGTCCCTGGGGCATCATGACTTCTGTTTAAGGATGTAGTGTGACACTTAGTGTCTTTTAGCCCTGCATCATTAGATAGCCATAGTGTGTGCCTTGCATGGTGGATGTGTGCTCTCGTCTGAAGGAAAAGTAATTCTCAAGGTTGTCCTCTAAGAAGGTTCAAAATGGGTTGATGGAAAGTTCGGTAGAAAGGAGAGGTAATGTGATGTCAGCGCCTGCCCGCAATAGAAGAATCAGCGTTAGAAATCTCACAGTGTTTATAGACATAATGTTAATATTTTAGTTCTTCCTCATTTAATATATGCTCTAGGCATTGGTCATTACTGCAGAACTGAAACTGTACAACCCTTTCATTTCCCATCGTTTCTCTTCCGGAATTCCTGAAGGTGTTTAGAGCCTTTGCCACCGGAGCAGGGAAGCATGGAATACACCAAACAGTTAATTCTTAGTTGTCTGCTTAACATCTGCCAAAAACTGTCTCCAGAAGGTGGCAGAATACCCAGAGGTGCGTACTTTGCTGGAAGCAAGGGGGGAAGGATTGTCTGCTCTGAGTGTGAATGTGCCTACCACTTGGAGATGTCTTATTTCTTGCCCTGTAGACATTCTGGATGAGGAGAAATTCAACGTGGAACTGATAGTCCAGTGCATCCGTGTTTCTGAGATGCCCCAGACCCATCACCATGCCCTTCTGCTCTTGGGCACTGTTGCTGGAATCTTTCCGGTAAGTGTTAATGACTTTAAGGCTTATGCAGATACTTTGGATGTTTTCTTCCGTGGACATATATAGGCGCACATGGTTGGGATTCTGTGGCATTCTGGATCTTACGGTGCAGGTGGGACTCCCAGGCCTGCCTCTTTAGTTGAGGCAGTGAGCTGGCTGATCTTTCTAAGCTTTGGCTCAGCCTTTTGTAAAGTGTAAAATGCAGTAACCTTTATAGAATCGTGAGAGTGGGACTGGATGATTTATGGTTAGCACTTAGCATGGCACTTGGTGCAAGGTAACTCCAGTAAGTGGACTTAAAAGTAATTTGATTATAAACTACCTCAGTTAAAGAAATCGTGTTCCTTATAGAAATACTTCATTTAAAGATGTTTGAAGAGATGGAAATTATTTTCATCTAAGGGATATGTTCCTAACTGACGATTTTTGGTTCTCCATGAGCTTCTGTGGGTCTCTTAATCTGCTAAAATCATGTGTAAGATTTAACGTGTATAGGATTTTTTTTCCCCCCTTGGTATAGAGTCAGTAGCCCTCAAAGGGGTTGATAATCCAGAAACAATTACGAATCATTGATATTTTTCTTTTGTTTTTATTGAAATATAGTTCGTATTGTTACAAAATCTACCTATTTGAAGTATGCGATTTAGTGGTTTTAGCTTACTCACACAGTTGTACAGCTATCTCCATTATGTATTTCCAGAACACTTTCATCAGCCTCAGAAAGAAACCCCATACGCGTTCACATTCAGTCCCCATTCCCTTTACCACCAGCGCCACCACCTCTGGCAGCCAGCTATCTGCTCTTCTGTTCTGGACATTTCCTGTGAATGGAATCATATAATATGTGGCCTTTTTTGTGTCTGACTTTCTGCACTTCGCATGTTTTCAAGGCTAATCCATTTGGAAGCTTGAATCAATACTCCTTTTATGGCTGAGTAGTAAACCGTTGTAGGACTTTTCCTAGTAGCTCAATCGTAAAGAATCCGCCAGCAATGCAGGAGACATGGTTCAGTCCCTGGGTTGGGGCGATCCTCTGGAGGAGGGCGTGGCAACCCACTCCAGTATTCTTGCCTGGAGAATCCCATGGGCAGAGGAGCCTGGCAGGCTAAGTCCACAGGGCCGTAAAGAGTCAGACACGACTTAGAGGCTAAACAACAGCAATAACAATACACCTTTGTATGTACATTATTTTATTTATCTGTTCAGTAATTGATGGACATTTAAGTTGTTTCCACTTTTTATCTATTCATTAATTGACGTATTTGTTGTTTCCACTTTTTGGCTGTTAATCATGCTGCTGTGAACATTCTAATAGGTTTTGTGTGAATGTGTTTTCAGTATTTTCAGTAGGAGTAGAATTGCTGGGTCTATGCTAACTTTAACTTCATGAGAAACTATCAGGCCATTTTCAAAGTGAGGTCATTTTGTGCCCACCTCGCAGTGTCTAGGGGGTCTAATTTGTCCACTCCCTCACAGTTATCACTGTCTTTTTTATTATATTCGTCCAAATCGGTGCTTTCTGGTTTGGATTTTGCATTTCCCTCATAACTGATGTTGATCATCTTTTCATGTGCTTATCAAGTGTTTATTTGTGAAGAAATGTCTTTGTGCATCATTTGCCTGTTTTTAAGCTGGGTTATATTTTTTATTGCTGAGTTGTAATGAATCATTGATATTTGATCTGCTTAAGATGGAAAATGTTGAAAAATGTGCTTGCTTCCAGGACAAAGTTCTGCACAACGTCATGTCTATTTTCACATTCATGGGGGCCAGTGTGATGCGCCTCGATGACACCTACAGTTTCCAGGTCATCAACAAGACAGTGAAAATGGTTATTCCAGCGCTTATTCAGGTGAGTTTTCTGCCGGCGTTGGTGTTATATTTTTTAATTTTTAAGATTTTACATAGCGTGAGATTCAAATAGTAGTTAATAAATGACATTAAAAGCCTCTCCAGACTGCTCACGTATCAGTGACCATTAAATTTTAGAGTGGTGAAGCTAAGGAGTAGTCTTGGAAATATCTTTTCCAGAAATATCTGTCCTGTACTGCAAGTACAGGTACAAGTACTTCAATAAATACAAGTACCTTAATGTTCTTCTGACAAAGTGAATTTACAGTCAGGGTATATCTCAGGACAATGCGTCAGTTTGATGAGACCCTTAAGTAGGTCTGTGCAGATAGGAGGTTTTAAAGGTATGGTGGCAAATGTGTTAACATACAATTTAACAGACGTTTACCAAGTGGTCTCTGAAGCTTAGTACACAAAGAGATGACCGAGACCTGGTCTCTGTCAGCCTAGTCTCAGGAAGAAGTAAAGACCTTGAAGCTAAGAAATAGCCTTGGAGATGAACAGGTGTGGTTTCCCACTTGTGCTTTTTCTTCACCTCCATGGTTGTTCCTTTCTTTTCTCATGTTACTGACCATTTCCTCAGTGACCATACCGAGCACCTTTTCCTTTTAATCTTGGTGTAAGGTTGGAATTCTTTGTGTCCAGCAGATCAGCCAGTGTGGGACACATATATAAAAAGGAAAATAACATTATGCATTCATGTGATGTATGCCAGTGGGGTAGATGCAACACTGAAGAGTTCATTGTAGGGGAAGGCCCATATGGCCAGCGTGACCACAGACTTCCATAAGAAACGCACTTCAAACTGGTATGAAGAGGGTAGGATTTGTTCTCTGAAACGGCTGGCAGCCCCAGCCTGGGGTTGTGCGCAGTGTGTGAGGGATGTGGAAAGCAAAGTCGCGTGGCAGAAGGGGCGCTGGGTTAGCTGGTCGTGTCCTTTCTTCGTTCTCTCATTCATTCAGCAGTTGTCTTTCATGCACCCATACCAGGTGGTCAGAACTGTATTCTGAAAGCATCAGGGGGCTGTTGGCTTTGTCCTGCTGCGCTTGTTAGATTATACCGTCCTTCTCCAGGTGTAGCTCAAATCCTATTTGGTTTTCTGGACACCCCAAGAGCAGCCTTGCTCTCAGGGCCCGTGGTTGGCCCCTGCAGTCTCTTCACGGGAGCGTGGTGTCTGGCAGAGATGATGTGCCTCCTTCTGGGCAGGGCTCACGTCTTGCACTTTGTGGCCCCCTCATGGAAACGTAGTCTGTACTCCTTGAATACCTACTGACTGGTCTTTGATTGTTAGAATTCCTTTGATGACTATCTTGGGGGCACATCAGAAAGCCTTTTCGAGTCTGCTTAAAGCTTGTCTCATGGCGAGTTGTTGGCTTCTCCTTGCTGTCCCCTGCTTACTGCCCTGCAGTCTGATGGTGGCAACTCTGCCGAAGTTACGAGGAACGTGGAGGACATCGTGGTCAAGATCATTAACGTGTTTGTGGACGCGCTGCCCCACGTGCCCGAGCACAGGCGCCTGCCCGTCCTTGTCCAGCTTGTTGACACACTGGGTGCAGAGAGGTTCCTCTGGGTTCTCCTGGTCCTGCTCTTTGAACAGTACGTCACTAAAACCGTGCTGGCGGCCGCCTATGGAGAAAAGGTCAGAGTGCAGAGCGGGGTGACAAGTGAAAATGGGAGGTGTTTCACATAGATTTTGCATTACTTTTCACTTTAAACTTGTGGCTGGTGATGCTTAATCCACATGAGCTCAGAAGTGCTTTTAAAGGCATTTTTTATATTCTTTGGACCTACTTCCAGAGGCTGAGGCACTGAATATCCTTGGGAGTAACAGGACTTCTGTGGGTGACTGGAATTTAAGAAACAGTCGGTGCCATGCTGGGTGGGTCTGTTTTAAGCCCAACAGCATAGGGCTGTACAGGAATTAAACTGTGTCTCATTTCACGGGGCAGGGGAGGAGAGTCAGTGTTATAGAGGCCAGTGAGATGCAGGTAACTGTTTTGAAGAGCCCTGTTGAGAGAGATGATGGGGGACTTACAGGTCCAAGGCTGTTTCTAAATGACTTCTTAGACAGTGGGATCCAGGAATAGATCTAGAACCTGTGTTAAGTAATTCAGTTCTACCAGAAATCATAATGCAGTTTATCCTGGACTTACACCTCTTAATTCTTGTAAGTTGGCTTTATTATGTAAGGAGCTCACTATCTGATTCTTCTAGTCATACACATGACCATCCTTATGGTCAGTGTGGAGTGGCTTTGTGTGCTGAGAAGTATTTTTAAAATGTTTCCCTTATTTGTACTTGTTAAGTAATATAAATTGGAGAGGTACGGTTTTATTACTTCTTTCTCTCCTCTACGCAGGATGCTATTTTAGAGGCAGACACTGAATTTTGGATTTCCGTCTGTTGTGAGTTTAGTGTCCAACATCAGATCCAAAGCTTGATGACTATCCTTGACTACTTACTGAAGCTGCCAGAGGACAAAGAAGGTAGGTGTAAGTCAGATGTTAATTATTGTTTGATCTGGAAGCTTGAGAGAAGCAGGAGACGATGCACTGTATCCTCAGAACCCAAGGCGTGTCTTTAGAAGGCTTTTTTAAAGGAAGTCAGTCATTCATATAGCTGTCACCTTCTCAGATCTTTGTGGGAAACAGTAAGGAGGATTTCTACCTGCATTCCTCAAACGTTGGTTTTTGCATCTCTGTGCCGGTATGTGGGCTATGGAGTGTTCTGAGTGGGTTGAGTTATAGTAAAAAGACAGCAAGTTAGTAGGACCTTATTAGCTGTATCTTGGCTTTCCATTAAAATGCGAGCCATGTGTGGTGACAGGCTAAGTACAACAAAGCTTGAATTTTGATTCACCCTCTAGGACAGTGATTTGTAAGTGGCCCACCAGTAGACACATACCCCTTTTATATTCGATACATTTGAGTGTGGAATTTTAGAGTTTAAGGACAAACGTCCTCAATTTTTAGGTTTAAATGTTGAAGGGGAGGGATGACCCTCCTTCAGTCCGTTGTGGGCCATCAAAGTACATGCCTCTGTAGCTTCAGAAATGGGGCGTGGAGCCAGTTCAGACTCTTTGCAATATCTTTGTCTTCCATTTGTTTGTCTCAGTTGCCTTGTTTTTTGTTTGTTTGCTTTTGTCTTATATACTCTCATTCTCAGGGCTGTTGGATATTTTATTTGTAAATATATCTTTCATTAATTTAAAAGAGGAAAAAGTGGATATAACTAATTTTTTATTTATATATATATATATATATATATATATATATATATATATATATATATATATATAATAGGGCTTCCCTGGTAGCTCAGACAGTGAAGAATCTGGCTGCAATGCAGAAGGCTCAGGTTTGATCCTTGGGTTGGGAAGATCCCCTGGAGAAGGGAATGCTATAATACCCACTCCGGTATTCCTGCCTGGAGAATTCTATGGGCAGAGGAACCTGGCAGGTTACAGTCCATGGTGTGGCAAAGAGTCAGACATGACTGAGCAACTAACACTTTCACTTTCTTTTCATGTATATTATATGGATATGTTTAGTAATATACATGTGTTTTATGCATAACAGAGTTCTCTCTAAGACTTGTATGCATTTATCATGCTCATTCTGTGTCTGTACGCTAAAATATCAGGTTGAAGATGAGTGAGGTCACTTGTTCGTTGTTCTTTTTCAGAAACCATTCCCAAATCAGTATCTAACAAGAGCGAATCACAAGAAGAAATGCTACAGGTCTTTAACATAGATGCTCACACTAGCAAGCAGCTACGGCATTTTAAATTTCTGTCTGTGTCCTTCATGTCTCAGCTCCTGGCTTCCAACAATTTTATCAGAAAGGTGAGATGTTCTTTAAATGTATTTATGATATAATTTTGCTTTTCCTAAAGAAATTGTGATTTAGGCTAGTAAAAATAGCTTGGCAAGTCTCTCATGAAAACATGAGGCATGCCTATAATAGAAAACAAATAGTGCTACTCACTTCAACATGAACACGTGTTGGGCACGACCTACTGAGACTGTGTATGCATAAACCCTGTGGCTCAGCAGTTCTATCCTCAAATGGTACATACCTGCAGAGTGTATGACTGTGTGCATCGAAAGACATTGGAAAGTATGTCAATGGTAGCGTTATTGATGGTGCCAAGACTGGGAACAGTCCAAGTGTCCATCAGCAGTGGAGTGGATAAAGTGTCTGTCATCGTCACTGGACGTGGGTGAACCTCACTGACACGCTGTTGACACTCATCAGTGTAACATCAAAGGAAAGAAGGCAGAAAGAATGCATCCTGTGGCTCCTGTTGTATTAAGTTCAAAAACAGGCAGAACACACTTGTGGTTTTAGAAGTAACAACGGTGTCTGTCTTTGGAAGGAGGAGAGGGCAGGAGTCGGGGTCAGGTAGGGGAGGAATTCTGAGGTGCTGATAATACGTTGTTTCTTTACCACATACAGTGAGCTCTGCACACACTATTTGTGCACCTTTCTGTTTGTGTGCTAAACTTTAAACAACAAGAGAGAAAGAAGTACATATGGAAACGAAGACAGGAAGAAACAGAAAGAAGAGACAGGGTCACAACCAGGAACACAAGAATGGCTGAGCGTTTGAATATCTCTGTCCTCATAATGCATGAACTGATCAAGAGAGGAAATCTGTGATCACTGAAGTATTCAGACAAACAGCTTAGTGCATTCTGTACTTACTCATGACTTAAGGACAATGAGCGTCGGCATCATGAGGTCAGTGGAACTCCTTGGCCTGATAAAGACATGGTTTATACCACACTTCATGAGTCCTGAATGTGTGCCCATCAGAGCTTGGAACAGGGGTGCCCTGGGTCACTGTTCACACTCAGCTAAAGGAACGAAGTGTAAGAATCAGAGAAGGACTTGACAGACTTGCTCAGCTAGTAATCAGCTAAGCCAGCTTGCTTGAGAGTGACCGGTGTGGACACTGCTTGTGTCAAGCAGAGGCGAGGACGGCGGTGGTGCCTGATGCTGCGAGTGGATCAGTGTGCCTGGACGTCAGCTGGCCACACCCGCGTGATGTAAGAAGCACTTCCCATGCCAGGCAGCACCGTGTGACAGTGGGGAGAGGGAAGTGTGTGAGACTAGGTCTGGTATGATTTGTGCCAAGTAGGGGGGGAAGCCTCACGTCACATATAAAGTTAGATTAAACAAAAGGTAGATTAAAAACTTCAGTGTGAAAAGGAGTGCTTGACACTTTGAGAAGAAAATCAAAGAAAACATAACCAGAGGATGGAGAAGAATTTCTTAAAAACTTCAATAAAAAGCCACCATAAGCAAAATGAAAAGAAAACCAAACCACAGACCAAGACAAGATTATTGCTGTTTATAAGTCAAGAGGCATCCATTTCTATTAGAACAGTTGGCAAGCAATACGAATTCACTGAAGAGGAATCTCAAATGGCCAGTGAGATGAAACAGCCTCCTTAGTAAGAAGGAAAATGCAGATTAAAGGGGATGCCACTGTGATGTTATCAAACTGGCAGAAATTGTAAAGTTGTTAATACAGGCAGCCGCAAGGCTGTGGCCACACGATCATTGTTCTGCGCAGTGCTGGGTAGTGGGACTCAGTACTGCCACTTCAGGAAGCGCTGGGCAGTGTCCAGTCAAGTTGAGGATGTTGTCCCCTGTGATCTAGTAGTTCCCTTTCTCTACCAAAACTTGGCTAGATGCTCAAGGAGAAAGGTTCTTTTTAGCACTGTTACTAAAGGAAAAAAGGATGAGGGGGGTGACATAAACTTTGTGACATATCCACAGAGAGAGGTGAATTAATAGGTTGCGATACATCAGGAGGAGTAGTGTGTGCAGTTAAAATAAGTGACTAGAGCAACACGAGTCACTTAGCGAGACCCCCCCAAATCGAGTGTCATCAAGGAAAGCGTGGTGCTGCCTGGTATGTACTCTCTAATGACATTTCACTGCAGGTTGAAGTTTGTGGGGCTCGGGGTGGGAGGAGATTGGGATTAGAGAGCAGTAAAGTGGGGACCACAGCTATACCCTTCATGTTTATTAACATCTTAAAATTAGATACAGGCCTCACAAAAGATTAACATTTCATAAAATTAATAGGTAAGTGTTAAATCATTTGCTGTATTTTTCTGAATCTTTGTAGTACTTTACAGATAATATCTATAAAATGTAATCAAAATAAATTAAGGGAAGTGGAGTTAATACAGTATGATGGGGGTGATTTGGACCTGATTAAGTTGTAATATCAGAAAACACTGGGGAGTGAGTTGAATTTTTGAAGTTTCACTTCACTTACTTCAGTGATTTTTCATCACTGACTTCCATATTGTTCTAATGAACATATGTCCATATTGTTCTTTAAAAATCAGGTAGTTGAAAGTGGCGGTCCTCAGGTGTTGACAGGCCTGGAACAGAGGTATGTTCCCCTTTCTTTCTTTAATTTGTATTTGGAAATAATTTCAAACTTTTAATCAGAAAGCTGGAAGAAGTTAAAACTCACATGAGTCTCCTGTGTTCCAGGTTGCTAGAAACAGTTCTTGGCTACATCAATGCTGTAGCACAGTCCGTGGAGAGAAATGCAGACAAGCTAACTGGGAAGTTCTGGCGAGCACTCCTCAGTAAAGCTTACGACTTGCTGGACAAGGTGGGCGTTTATTTCTCTCCATCTTCTGTGTTTTGTTGCTGTGCTATGTCATTGTCTAGTTCTTTATCAGAAAGTTTTACTTTAAGAATAAAGTTAGTGACACCTTCTTTTAATAGAATGCAGCTCAGCTTTTTCTTGGAAAAGAATTTGATGCCTGGAGATCATTTTATCTGAAAAACAGTTGCTTACCTACTGATTGTGAGATCGTGTATCTCAGTAAATTTAAAGCATTAGCTTTAAATGTTGAGTCATATCCTACTGTATGATGTTCCAGTTTATTCAAGTGGAATAAATGATAACCTATTAGATGGGGTGTGTAGTTCACCAGTAAAATCACTGGCCAGGACCACTGTTTAACATTGAGCTGAACTGCTTATCTGTGTGGCATGAGCAGTTAGCTTAATGATAGCATCCTCTTTTGTTGTTGTGTGTTTGATAAATCTGGTTAGTCATACCTCCCTGAAACGTGAGTGTAAGAACTAGATAAGAATTGGTGTGTGAAAACGCCTCATATTTTGAAGCTGTGCAGCGAGTGGAAGTCTGTCTTAAATGATTCATCTTCCCTTTTGTATTTTATATTTTCCTCTTTTGTTAAATGTGAAACTGCTGTGTAGGTCAATGCCTTGCTGCCCACAGAAACCTTCATCCCTGTGATCAGAGGACTGCTAGAGAACCCACTGCCGTCTGTTCGCCGGAAAGCTTTGGATCTTTTGAACAACAAACTACAGCAGAAAACCTCCTGGAAGAAGAAAATTGTAAGTGAAGACTGTACTACAGACCCATTACCCATTCCTTGCTTTATCAGAGCTGCATTTAACTCCTTGTAGTTTCTCTAATGGTACAATTTAAATAAGTATGTTATTATCCAATAAGGTTGTGATGCCTGTGTGTTTAAATGTGATGTTAACTCTGGTAGGAGCACTATATATGTGTTAAAAGAGCTATTAGAGTGGAATTGGAACTAAATGGAGTTCTTGCTTAATATTGACCACATGTTGCCTTAATTTTAGCATGGTTCTAGTCCTTTTTCACTCTAAACTGGTAGGGTGCTTTATATAAATACAGAATTGATTGCAAGCACATGGATTTATTTATCCGTAAGTAACACAAGTGAGGAAATGGTTGCTTGTGTATCATCGTATGGCTTAGGACTTCTTGGTCTGATCTCCATTTAAGCAATCTCAAGCAGTAAAAATGGACAGAAGACTAGCATTTCTTTGCAGCTTTAATTGTTTGGGAATTCTGGCTGTCTTCCTCAGATTTACCATTTCCTCGACCTGGTCCCCGTCCTCGTGGCCATGGTGAAGCATAAAAGAAAGACGTTAGAAGACCATCCAATAAACAGACAGACGGCTCTGTATACCTTAAAGCTCTTATGCAAGAATTTTGGTGCAGAAAATCCAGAGCCTTTCGTCCCAGTGCTGAACACCACTGTGAGGTTGATTGCTCTGGGTGCAAAGGAGGAGAAGAACGTCCTGGGCAGTGCCCTGCTCTGCGTGGCCGAGGTGGTCTCCACCCTGGAAGCCCTGGCCATCCCTCAGCTCCCCAGGTATGCGAGGAGAACTGGGGCAGGACCGCCGTACAAGGTTTCTGCTACCAACTGGGAAGTAAAACCGTAGTGACTTTTTTTTTTTGCCCGTTAGTAGAAGTTTCATAAAGTTCGATTTGTTGGAGAGGTGATCTTTTCTTCAAACTGGAAAACAGCATTCTCATTTGCCTTTATGATGTGCGTTGCCGCAGGTTTTGCTCCCCTGGACCAGCAGCCCTAGGAAGCAGTGGTGGCAGCGCCATCTCATGGAGGAGCCCTTCCATGGTCGGGCCTCGACTGGCCCGTGCCGGCCACGCCGGAAGTGGCCACTCCTGGCTGTCTCGCTGGCCCGGTATCTGCTGGCCGTGCAGCCTTGCCAGGGTTACTTAGCCTGTAGAGCTTTGCCACATACAAACCGAGACAGTGCCTGTCTCATGGGGTAATGATGGGGCAGGATGGGGCAGTGCATGCAAGGCTTTTTTTCTTTTTTAGATTAAAAAATTTTTTTAATTTCATAGACTGCTATTTTCAGAAAATATAGTAAAAACAACTAGAAAAATGAAATAACACAGGCACACAAAATTTCTTATTACTGTTAGAGTCACAGACATAAAATCACTGCCAAACTGCTATAAATGTTTAAGAGCTTGCTCACAGTCTCGTTACTTACTGCTTTGTAGACCAGTAACAGGTTTTTTTGTCTTTTTTTAAAATTGGAGTACAGTTGCTTCCATGCAAGGCTTTTTTACCTGACGTGTAGCAAGTATTCAGCTGAAAGACATTGTCATTTTTTAAGTAAAGTGATATTGTGTTGGTACTATGGGCCCTGGGAGAGCTCTTGCTCTTGGTCACGTGAAATGTATAGCTGTTTCATGGGCTTGGACGTCAGAACGTAAGGGGCACGGATGGCGGTTTGGATTTTTTCATGGTGACTTCTATTCCATCTTCCATTTTTTGTTTCTGCTTTAAGTTTTGAAACTTTCTTTCTAGCCTGATGCCGCCACTGCTGACAACCATGAGAAGCACCCGCGAGCTGGTCTCGGGTGAGGTCTACCTGCTCAGTGCCCTGGCAGCCCTGCAGAAGGTGGTCGAGACCCTGCCGCACTTCATCAGCCCCTACCTGGAAGGGGTCCTGTCTCAGGTGAGTCAGTGACCACAGTAGGGGAAGGGAAACGTTATAGATTTGATCATTATGTTTGTGCCTGAAGCTTTTTGTTTGGCACGGAGACTCTTATTCTGACGAGATGTGCTGCTGCTCACTAAATGTGTGCCTTTCTTGCTTTCGCCGTCCCTCCAGTTCAGTTGTGACGTTGGTATGGGCGCTGCTTTGTCATGAGGCTCTTTCCTTCTTTGGTTTTGCAGGATGTATTTTACTGATTTCTTTTGCTGTGAGCTCTTTGGACTTGGGCTGATAGAGCTTCTTGTAGAAATAGGCATGCCTGCTTTGTTCCTAACGTGAGGGTTTCTTAACCCTAAGGTGTGTCTTTCAGAGTGGAATGCCTGTGCTGCAATTCAGACAGTGGGCCAGTGGCATTTCTAGTGAAATGAAAATGCCTGAGAATGGCCCCCGATCTGTTGTGTTGTGTTGATCACTGGCCATTTATGAGGTTAGGAGCCTTAGCTGCTTTGACACAGATGACTTAATGGATTCACATACTTTCTAGCCACACCTTGAAGGTAGACATCGTGAAGAAAGGGACCTCTGCATCTGAGCAGCTTTCTAGATTCTTTAGCAAAGAACGTAGCTCTCCTCATGGTCCCTGGATCCTTGTCCTCTTAAGATCACTGTCTTGAGCCCTGCCCTCTGTGTCCTGCCTTCCACCATTTGCCTGCATCCCTGACTCCTCGCTGGAAAGAGGCGTCTGTCCATTTTTTTCTATTTTAATTTACATTAAATATTTAAAATGTCTTTATTTTTGTTTATTCTTCTGTTTGGGGTTGGTGCATGAGCAGTTCTGTGTGAGGCTAAGTGCACTGAGCATTCTCAGTCACCGGCACGTGGACTGGCTTCTCCATCCTCAGCACAACTCTCTGTGCAACATGTGTAGACAGACGCGCTCGGCAAGGACCTGTGGTAGCCTTAATGGTGGTGGTTATTTCCTACAGGTGATTCACTTGGAGAAAATCACTAGTGAAATGGGTCCTGCCTCCCAGGCTAATGTGCGTCTCACATCCCTTAAAAAGACGCTGGCTACCACGCTGTCACCCCGAGTGTTATTGCCAGCCATCAACAAGACATACAAGCAGATTGAGAAGAACTGGAAGGTCAGACTGTACAGGGTATTAGACTTGGGAGGATGGAGATGTGGCACTGAAATTTTTAGATTTTCATTTAAAGAATATGGTTATTTAATGCCATTACAGATGCATTAATGAACTCTAGGAGTAGTAAAAACGGGCACATCTCCTCTGTGTTTTCAGAATCTCATGGGCCCATTTATGAGCATCTTGCGTGAGCACATTGGGGTGATGAGGAAGGAAGAGCTCACCTCCCACCAGCCCGAGCTCACCACGTTCTTCCTGGAGGCCCTGGACTTCCGCACCCAGCACGCTGAGGTAGGCGTGTTTCCACCCGCCTGTCCTGAAGTTACCACCTAGCTCAGAGCCAGAGAAAAGTTTAGCTGTGTAACCTGTTGTACCTGCCAGAGTTAGACCTAGATGTCAGTACTCTGGCTAATAAATTAGCTCTTCTGTTTTTAGAATGATCTGGAGGAAATCGGAAAAACGGAAAATTACATCATTGACTGTCTTGTAGCCATGGTGGTCAAACTTTCTGAGGTCACATTCAGACCCCTGTTCTTCAAGGTGAGCTTTCTTTCTCTTACTCACATATCAGTTACAAGATCCATAGAAGAAACTAATATTATTACTCTTTTATCTTTTTAGCTGTTTGATTGGGCTAAGACAGAGGATGCTCCCAAGGACAGGCTGTTGACATTTTACAACTTGGCAGATTGCATTGCTGAAAAACTGAAAGGGCTTTTTACCCTGTTTGCTGGTCACCTAGTGAAGCCTTTTGCTGATACCTTGAACCAGGTGAACATCTCCAAAACAGGTAGGTAGCGGACTCTAGGTCAGTCGGCATGCTTGCTCTGTGTACCTTACACAAGGTGTAGTAAGGAAGATAAATTTCTTACTTTATAGTCAGTTGTCAGACACTGTTTTAGCATGTTATTAATTGGGGCTTCCCTGGTGGCTCAGATAGTAAAAGAATCTGCCTGCGATGTGGGGAATCTGGGTTCAATCCCTGGGTTGGGAAGATGCCCTGGAGAAGGGAACAGCTCTCACTTCAGTATTCTAGCCTAGAGAATTCCATGGACAGAGGAACCTGGCAGTCCATGGGGTCACAAAGAATCGGACATGACTGAGCAACTTTCACACACACACTATTAATTCACTCACTTGGAGGAAGAATAGAGGTCATTCCTTTGCTTCTAGAATTAACTCTAAAACATTAAAATTGGTTTATTCTTTAATGCTTGCTAATAACAAGCAGTCCATTTGCCAAACTAAGCAATCTTAACAACTGAGAATGTTAACAACTCTGAAAGTGAGCCAGTCCCCTGAGACGTCCATTTTCCTTCATCCTGGTTGATTTCTAGATCATTTTAGAAATGCCCCTCTACTTATAGTTCTTGTAATAGTGATATGAATTTGAACACTGGAGATTTGAAACTCAGCTTTTTACGGGTTTTCCATTTTCACTCTCCCCAATCTACAGATGAAGCGTTTTTTGACTCTGAAAATGATCCTGAAAAGTGCTGCTTGCTACTACAGTTTATTCTGAACTGTTTGTACAAAATCTTCCTTTTTGACACCCAGCATTTTCTAAGTAAAGAGAGAGCAGAAGCCTTGATGATGCCCCTGGTGGATCAGGTAACCAGTAGAACCATCTGCTGTTAAAAGTTGGGACAGTCAGTGAGTGGTACATGCCTACAGGGTTTATGTTGACCAGAACCACAGTTTGCTGGGTTTTCTTTTCCTTTTTATGAAATTTTTATTTCAAAACTGATTTCATGTTTCTCATGAATGTAACTTGTCTTCACAGTGGCATTGACCGAGTTTTTAATTTTTCAAATAAAAGGCATGATTAAGGTTTATTAAATTTTTAATTCTTAAAAACTGAGTTTCTTGAGAATGTGTAAGGGTTTGGCTGCTCTTCTCTGTTTCTGCAGAGGGGGGTGATGCTATGGGCTGTGATTCCATTTGAGTTCCTCAAAGGTGGTAAGTTTGCTCTAGAGAGAGTAATAGAATAAATAGTACCTGGTTTTTCAGCCTGCTATTAGGAAGGATAGTAGAATACCACATATGCTGAGTATTTTTTTCAAACAGCAAGAGACCCACTGCTGTCCTTGTCTCACTGTCAACAGCTGGAAAACAGGCTTGGAGGCGAAGAGAAGTTCCAGGAGCGGGTGACAGGGCACCTGGTGCCGTGCCTCGCCCAGTTCTCAGTGGCCGTGGCAGACGACTCACTTTGGAAGCCCCTCAACTACCAGATTCTGCTGAAGACGAGGGACTCCTCACCCAAGGTCAGGCGCCACGGTGCCACATGGGTGCTGCGCACCTGCCCCGTGGCCGCAGGCGCAGGACCTGCTCTGCTGCGTTTAGCACCAGGGGTTGGCCTGTGTCAGGCAGAAGACTGACCCTGAGAAACCAGAATTCCATCTACAGACCGTTTATAAATAGCAGTCCTTCCCACGCCCCTGGTGTGTTAGACAGGACCACTAAAATGCGTTATACTTTTAAGTATTGAAAAGACCTTAGTTCCTCGTGTTTCTTAAGCACCGTTTACATGTCAGTGTACTCCCAGACTCATGCTGGGTTTGTTCACAGACCATTCCTTTGAGTTAGAGCAGTGTATTATCCTGTGGTATACACATCGCAGGCCTAGGACTTTGTGGAATAACGTGCATCAGCGTGGGGCGGTGATGTGTGGAGGTTTGAAGTTTTCAAGCTGTCCTAGTGATGGGTCACCATTTCTCAAGCTGATTATCACACTGGAATTTCAGTGGATAAAACAGACCAGAGCAGTGTTTTATTAATAGATTTATTGGTTGAAATTCACAGCATTTAGTTTTTTGGAAGTAATGGAAACAGTGAGGCTCTTCAGTGTACCCCCTACATTTTAAATTGTAGGTTCGTACAAAGTGGCTGCATTAGATTTATTGTAACTTCTTGTTTTGATTGGCCCAGATCAGGAAAATCCTGATTGAACATAGGCAGTTGCAAATGTTTTTTAAACATCTCACTTTGCTGTATCCAGATATTCTTTAAATTACCCCAAACCGGAAAGAGGACTAACATG
This sequence comes from Ovis canadensis, assembly GCF_042477335.2. Classification (NCBI taxonomy): domain Eukaryota; kingdom Metazoa; phylum Chordata; class Mammalia; order Artiodactyla; family Bovidae; genus Ovis; species Ovis canadensis. The sequence continues at coordinate 26,937,978 of NC_091269.1, read as the reverse complement.
GCTTTTGTTTCAGAGTGAATGACTAACAAAGCAAACAGCTGTTGACAAAGCAAGGAACTTGGGTTCCTGTCACAGACAAGACATGTGAGCAGCACTCCAATCTTTAAGCTCCGAAGCCGGGACATTTATGACACACTGAGTGTCTCCCAGTCAGGCTGAGGAGGGTGCAGCCCTCACACCGCCACACGGCGACCCCCGGCGGGGTTGAGGGCAGGAGTCCTGCCTGCAGTGGCCGGGCACGCGCCCACCAGGTGGGCATCAGCCAGGCAGCCAGCAGCTCCAGTGCAGGCACATTTGATGACACACTCAAATTTGCACGTGGCTTTTTTACTGTTTTTGTTTAAGGAAAATGTTACCAAAAAAAACATTCACATAAAAGGCCTGCAGTACTGGAACACAGATTGAAAGGCTCTGACGTACAAGGTTGCCCATGTTATAAAACAGATCTCAAACTGTTAAATGAACTAGTATGCTAAGATGAAGCTTGAATGGAGAGAGTGAAATAACAGTTTAAAATTCAGAGCATGTCTCAAGTTAGATCATAAATTAACAAACAGAGCTATAATAGTTCTTTGGTTTTAAAAAAATGATTCTTCATCTTTTCAGGTTCGATTTGCTGCTCTGATAACTGTGTTAGCACTGGCTGAAAAACTGAGAGAGAATTATATCGTCTTGTTACCAGAATCCATTCCGTTCTTAGCTGAATTGATGGAAGGTAATTCCCAATCTTTTAAGAAGTAATTAAACCTCTGTGGGAATGTGCCCAGTGGGAATGCCCGTTTGGAGAGACTATGATGAGCTCTTGGCTCCAGCCCTTTGCCTGGAGGCTGAGCTTCCGTTTTGAGTGGGGTGGAGGGAACAGTTAGAAAGCAAATGCCTCTTCATTTGAGATTTGTTTACAGCATAATCCTTACTATCTTTGCCTCTGTGTTTTTGGCTGACAGTACAGACTATAATATTGTTTTGCTTTAACCTCATACATGACTATGATTGAATATTTTGGTCCACACATGCAGGGTTATTATATCAAAACATCCAGTGCCACTAAGGGTGCGATGGAGTAGCACTGTTAACGCCCAGCACTTACTCTGTGTGGATGAGCTCATTAATCCTCACCAGGCACATGCCCTTATCCCCCTTTTTAATAAAGGAAAAAACTAGAGGCTTTAACAGGATTAAGTAATCTATCTGATAACAAGTATGACAGGTGGAACTGGGGTTGAAGTTCAGGTTGCGCAGCTCTGCACACAGAGCAGAGTGAGCACGGTGCTACCGTGCAGCCCAGGAAATAGTACAGGTACGAGCAGGGGTGGCGGAGGCAAGGACAGATGCTCTCACATTGGGTGTTCACTGCGCATCCCAAACCAGGTGCCTGCACCTTTGTTCCCCCGCCGCGGGAGGGGCTGTGTGAATGACGAAACAGAGCGGCATTGCTAGGTGTCGGGAATGTTCATTTGTGCACCACTGTTTGGGGCCTTTCTCCACTTCCCAAGTCTAAGACCATAAGACGGGGGGGCAGGCAGGAGGGACTTCAGGGTGGCTTCCGCCTCAGTGCTGGGCTTCACTTCTCTCCTGACTCAGGGACTCGCAGCGAGAGCAGGATGTGCAGACCCAGGCTGATGGGAACCGAGGCGGGAAGACTGACTTGATTTTGTTTTTCAGATGAATGTGAAGAGGTAGAGCACCAGTGCCAGAAGACCATCCAGCAGCTGGAAACCATCCTGGGAGAGCCTCTCCAGAGCTACTTCTGAAACTCTGGGTTTGGGTATTTCGTACTCTGTTCAGAGATCAGACTGCTTTTTCGTTTCTTTATTCTGGGTGTTCAGGACCATATTACTTTTGGTGCCTTAACCCTACTTGGATGTCTTTACCAAATTCCCACCTGATCTATGCGACCACAGAAGCCTTTCCTGGCAGTTGTACAGAATCTACAGAGAGTAAATGATACGTGGTATTTTTATACAGACTGCTGTGTTTGTTCAGCGCTGATCATGTGGGTAGTGTGTGCTCAGTTGTTTAGTCTTTGGGACCCTTTGGACTGTAGCTCCTCGGGCTTCTCTTTCCATGGGTTCTTCAGGCAAGAATACTGGAGTGGGTTGCCGTTTTCTCCTGCAAAGGAACTCCCCGACCCTGGGGATCAAACCCAGGTCTCCTGCATCGCAGGTGGGTTCTTGTGCCGCTACACCACTGGGGAAGCCCCAGCACGGACTGCAGTCTCTCCCGATCGATGTTGCTGTCACTGCAGGCGTGTCTGATGCCAGCACTCAAAGCTGACCTGCCTTTGGACTATAAAGCCTGAACGTTCGTGGTAAAGGAATAGCTTTGTACATGGTATCCATGTCAGGGGTTTCACTCAAAGTAGCTCTTTAAGAAAATGACAGTTACTCAGCCCCAACAAGAATGCTTTCAGCCCTGAAGCCACTGGATTTTTACTTTTCGTTCTGGGTGGATAACACTTCAGTCTTAATTTTTGTGTGTGCCCCGCAGAGCAGGTAGTTCTGGAATGCATCTTCTACTCCGGACTGTCTCTCCTTTATCTTTCAGTCTCTTGGGGGCAGGGTGGTGGTGGAGGCAATAGACTGTTACAGAGCAACCACACCCCATGATCCTACGAGAAGCCAGGGCCTCGAAACCCTCGGTAGCAAGAAGGAGCCCCTCCAGTCAGACGTGCTCACATTTCCACTGGCAGTTAACCAAGAATTGAGGAATAAAGTAAATGAATTTTTTCAAAGCTTTAAAGTTCTCTCTATACCATGTCATGATGAAGCTAGAAAGAACGTTCAAGCGGAATTAAATCTGCCTTTATTTTGTTTAAGACATTAATTGATGCCTTTTAAAAATTTAAGGCATCTAAGAACTGTTCCAAAGCTGTTAAAGTCTGAAAGCCCTTGATCTAATTTAATATAGAAATTTAGTGTGGAATTGTGACAAGCAGAAGGCTGGTCTGCGTCTGGAGACAGAGCTTGCTAGGAGTGTGTATTTCTCTTTACGAAATGTCACAACAGGATTTATTAATAAATGGTAACACCTTATTTTCTAAAAATGATCTTAAGAGTTTATATTTACTCTATCAAAGAACTGTCTGACTTAGGTTTGTCCACATAAAAGGAAAATGTACTGTGATTAAGACTTAAAACAAGGTAAGGGGGCTTTTCTTTTTTTCTAAGTGGTCCACAGTTTCTGCCATCTGCCAGGCCCTCTGATGTTCTTTTCTGAAGGAAAAAAATAAGCCTGGGGATTCTAGACCCTTCTTGCCTTGTACAGCTTTCCCAACATCCCCACCTCCACTATTTTTTTTTTTTTTTTAGTTTGGTGAGACTCAGCATAATAAATTAACGTGAAAAGATGTGCTCAAAGTATCCACACTGAGTACCTTTAGGAGTAAGATTGGTAATAGTATTTTCTGTAATATAGGGATACAAATAATACCTCACCACAAACTTATGAAAATATCCCCAAATCCTGGCAGAATTCAGCCCAGCAATTTAACGTGATAAAATGATGCGACTGATCTTTTTTTTCCCTCCCCACTCGCAAACCTTTGAAATTCCCTGTAACAAGATCTGACCTGTAAGAATTCTACAAAGAAGTTCTGCCAACTTGCTTCAAAGAATAATAGACAAAAATTACAGAAATGCAACAGTTTAACTTGCTGATACAGGTTTTGATTTTAATCACTAAAAGCAGAACAATGTTTTGATCTCTGTCACTAATGATGATGGACCCGTCTTCAGATGGGCAGAGGAGCTCCAGTCTATGCTGACAAGGGGCAGAAGACCAGCGCCTCTCCACTTCACTGGTCTCGGCCGCTGTACCTTACTTTTCGGATAGGGCCTGCTTTATAAACAGTCATTAAGTCTAATCTTGACACTGCTTTGTTACCCACAGACATTTTACAAATTGAGACCATCTCTTGTCTACCTTACACTCTCTGTAGAGTATGTGCATAGGAGACCTCTGGCTCACTCGAAACTCCAATATTCTAAAATATGCATTAACTGGTACAGAAATCAATGGCCTTGAGACTGACGTCAAGTTAATTTCAACAGCATTTGGTTCAGTTTTGCTTTGCTTTTTGCCTTTATCATTGTGCTACATTTAGAGTTCATAGTGTTAATCATTTGGTAACACTTACAGCTAGCAGAGCTAAGTATTTACCATGCTAAAGAAAATCTCCAGACATAAATCAACATCAGTCCTCCCAATTATGGGATACAATCAAACCCTGAGCCAGCACTGGAGGAAGTGTCACCTACGAATTTGTGTCCTTAGGTGATTTAATAGAATAATTATTCCAAGTCCCTGGTGAGTCTAGTGCGTGAAGGAGCAACAGTGGCCCAGAGCTTGGCAGAACAGGGAATGTACGCGCCCCACTGTGTACCCCTGGCTCCCACCACACGTGAAAAGAGAAATGCTCAGTGCAGGCTGGCTTTCTCTGTTGCAGTGGGTTTAAAAGAGGCAGTCAAGGTGCAGAGGAGAGAGCAGGAAAGCCTGTTACAGTAACGGCTGTGACTACCATCGCATCAGTCTTCTCACTCTGGGCTCGGCAGGTCGTGTAGCACCGACTGAGGACACCCAGCGGGACTTAAGGACTCTAACAATGTATATAAAGCATGTCGTGATAGAGGCGCTGTACCAAGGCCAGTGTTACAGGGGTCATACTGTATTTCAGCATTTGCAGCGCTCGTGACAGCTACCAGCTCCGCACTTCCAGTAGGTGGATGTCACCGTCGATCTCCAGCGTGTCGATTTTACTCAGCTCCTTAAACCTGTGCTTGTACTCCAGGCTGTGGACACCGTTTACCGCGACTTTGAATTCTCTCACGTCACAGTAAATTATCATCTGGAAGGAAAGCACACACGAGCGGTTCCCCAGGCTTTAGAAGTTTTTGTGTCTTGCACACAGTGTTAAAAAGTACACCATTTAGTTCTTCTCCCAGCCTGCCAGCGCTGACACCCTGCCATGGTTTCTAAGCTCTGACGGAAGTGTATCTGGTGGTGGCACTCTCTGCCTTGTCCCACTCACGGAAGTGGCTCACGTGCCTGGAACCTCACCGTGGCCTGAGGCCCACTGGCGACTCCATCCCCTGCTCCTGCCCCGCATGCACCCGCTCCTGCCCCGGCTCTCAGGGAAGTGGGAAGTCGCCTTCCTCGAGACACACGGGAACTCAATTGAAGGAGGAGAGGGAGCTGCTTCTTGCCCATGGGCTAGGAACCCAGGGCCTTCGGTCCTCACTTCTCTGCCTGAAACTTGGGTTTGGGGCAGCTCAGAAAATACGAAATCCCAGAGGGTTGGGGCAGCTGGTGGGGACTGCGCGGCTGCCTGGTGACTGATTCCTACCCCCACTCAGCAGCACTGCTGCTCTAATGCTGGTCAAATCTCCTTGTTCTGTGAGCCTCTGCATTCTGGCAGAGTCGCAGTTCAGAGTCATCACTGGTGTTAGCCCTTCAGAGTTAACAGGAGAGTCTGCTGTCCTTTTAAATCTCCCGTCCGCCTCAACGTATCCTGCTACCATCCCCCGTGCCAGTCCAGCCACTCACTCCACCCTGTCTCCACCCTCACTGAACAGCCCAGCGGGGCGAGTCCACGGCTCTCCCCTCGCTCCCTGCCTCTGCCCCAGAGGCAGACGGAGGCACAAAGTCTGGATCCTCAAAGCAGCAAACTGAGTGTCTTTCTTCTTTTGATACAACTAGTAGAAGTGACTGCTGGGGGAGATTAGGAAGGGGGGAAATTCCACAGATAACAGCAGTAAGTGACACACATGAAGGCAGAAGGGTGATGTAGGGAACTGGCGGAGCTATCCGTGACTGGGGGTCCTGTGCCCACAACAGTGGGGGCAACCCCAGTTTGAACCAGGCGCAAAGACTTCCCTGATGGTGGACATTTAACAATCTCCATAGAATGGAAGACACACCACCCCAACAAGCTCAGAAGGGAAAACAGGCTGGCATTAGGCAGACACTGTGGAAACAGTTCCTACGGAACATCAGAGCAAGTGGAGAGCCAACATGTTCAAATGGGAGATAAGTAGCCCAACAGCCTGCTGCACACGTTACTGTGCCAACTGAATTTATTAAAAAAACAGCTCACAGATGAAGTTAAAGAGCCGAAAGACATTTTTAAATGAAAAAAATTAGCACCACAGAAAACCACAGTGATCCAAAATGAGGTCAACTGCCCTTCCTGAAGTAGAAAACCAGGAAAAGATTATTTAAGAGAATTTATTATTGTCCTCTTTCATATTAATGCAGTAGTCCCAAACTTGGACTCAAACAGATCAAAAAAGACGCATTCCCAGTCACCAAACACAATCCTCGACCTTCTTCCAGAGCATCCACCGCTCCTTCAGTGAACCCACGTCACCCACACACCCTGACACCTGCCACGTCAGCAACCCTGGGGCTGCACGTCCTACCTCCAGCGACTTGTCCATACGTCCGCAACATCTGAAAAACGCAGTGTACCCACATCCTTCTGAATCCCGAACCAGTGTCCGTCACTTCCAGGAGCCTGTGCTTGGCTCGTTTCTGTTACTCCACACACACTGGGGCATGCCTTAGACTGGAACTTATTAATAAAACTAGTGTCAAATTGCCACCTTTTATTCAGCCTGATGTTCATGCTTTCAGCAACTCTGAGGAGTCTGGCGAGCTTGAATTGTCCAGAGCACGTGACAATTTAAAATGCGGAGGCATGACCGAAATCAGTGACCCTCAGTGACCATACGAGGAGTCAGTCACGTAAGCTCGTGAGGGCACCCAGCCGACCACGTGGCATCAGACACACCAAGGAGACTGGGCTCAGCAGCCGGGAAGCACGCCTGGGGAAAGCTGTGCTGTGATGCTCCACCTCTGGGGGCTCAGGACTACACGCCTTCAAGTCCTGACGGTCTAAATGTGTCTTTCTCTGAAGGTACACAAGCAGGATCGCTTGGAAGAAGGTGCTGCCACCTCAGCTGCATGTCACCAAGACGACAGGGCAAGGAGTCTCGGCTCCCATGTCCTCGTGGTCACTCAGGGTCCGACATGTTACTCAGCCCTGAGACTGGGCTCCTGTTAAAATCCCTGTTAACTAATAGGGGCTACACAGACACTGCCATCATGAGAACAAATGTCGGATACTTCCAGTGTAAGTAATGTGGCACTCAACTGGCTTGGCCATTTATGCTGATTGCCTGTGTAACAAAACGGCACTCAAAATAACAGTCTCCAGCTAAACAAAACCACACACAAGCTCCACATAGTAAGCTGTACTTGACTTGAATAGTGAAAGTCGCTCAGTCGTGTCCGACTTTTTTTGGCCCCGTGGACTATCAGTCCATGGAATTTTCCAGGCCAGAATACTGGAGTGGGTAGCTTTTCCTTCTCCAGGGGATGGCTCCAACCCAGGGATCCAACCCAGGTCTCCCACATTGCAGAAGGGTTCTTTACCAGCTGAACCACCAGGGAATCCCAAGAAGACTGGAGTGGGTAGCCTATCCCTTCTCCAGTGGATCTTCCCGACCCAGGAATTGAACCAGGGTCTCCTGCATTGCAGGTGGAGTCTTACCAACTGAGCTATGAGGGAAGCCCAGGATGGACAATTTATCCTACCCCTGCCCCCAGGATTCTTCTCCTGTACTGTTTTCAAAAAAGATAAACATCTCACCTCAAAGTACATCCCAGGACTAAAAGGGAAACAGGTAATATTTCTCTCTTCTTCTCCCCAGGCCTCCTGAAGAAAAGAATTTCTTACAAATGCTTTCACATTCAGGCGTGGGTTCAAGTGGAGAGCAATATCCTTGGATTTTCCTGATAGCAGATCAACATTAAAGCTTTTGAGAGAATTAAAGAAAAAATTAATTAGCCAAAGAGGAGAGAGGGGTACAGTTTTAACAATAAGAATTAACTGATGACACAGCGCATGCAGACTCAAGGACCCAGGAATGCCACTGAAGGTGATATGTAAAACTGTCAGTCAGTATACCATTGGTAAAAGTATGTTATTTGCAAAATAAAAATACGGAAAGCTTAAAAATCAGTGTGTATAGCTCCGACTGGGAAGAAATTAATGGGTTAGAATAAGTGACCCGAAGGATCACATCTGTCACAGGAATAGGGTCCCTCCAAAGTAGAAGCTCTCTCAACATTCACAAGTATCCCATTCTTCAAAGTGTACTGTGTGCGCTGTCGTGTCTGACTCTGCAACCCCTTGGACTGCAGCCCACCAGGCTCCTCTGTTCATGGGATTCTCCAGGCAAGAACACTGGAGCAAGTTGCCATTTCCTTTTCCAGGGAATCTTCCCAACCCAGGGGTTGAACCTGAGCCTTACGTCGCCTGCACTGGCAGGCAGGTTCTTTACCACTAGTGCCACCTGGGAAAACAGCTCTCACTTCAAACTTTCAGAACTCTGGACATCCCTGGAAAAGATTATAAAAGCAGGAATTTTGAAGTCCCATGACAAGAGGAGTCCTGACAAAACTGATCTGCTCTCATAGGCTGCCCTGCAGTTCAAGGCGAGGGCGTGCCTTGTGGACAAAAAGCCACCCTCCTCGCCTGTGTAGCCACAGGAAGCCCAGGGCTCTGCCACCAACTTGTCCTTAGCAGTGTAACTGCCTCTGGCTTTAACTGTCTTATTTTTCAAATGAAGCTCATGATGCTAGCCCGACGTGCACCTCACGGGACTGCTGTGCCAGGGTAAGAGACACACACGGCCGCATCTGCACTTGTATGGTCACTTAACGATACTGACCCTTTGGCGTTTGTATTTACTTCTCCTTTTATGACGACGGTCCGTCCAGGGCCCATGGAGGAGTTCAACCTTGCTACGAACGGCAGAGTCTGCAAAGAAACCCCAGTCAGTGCCAGGCAACCTCAGAAAGAGGTCTTGTGGGAGAACTGCCTGAAGACACCGGGACTTGTTTAAAGGCCGTGACCCTGTGACCCCCGTGAAGGGACAGATGAGCCTGCCTTGGTCCCACGGGGGGCCCTGGCCGTCAGCACTGTGCCGGCTCCCAGCAGACTCTCCATGTTTCAGACCATGAAGTGAACGGATGTGGGGAGGGCCCTGAGCCTCCGAGTGACACTCCCTCTGAGAAGTCCCCTCGGCTGGGGTGTGACGCGTGCTCTGTGTCCAGCCTGGAGGGGAGGCGGCCGAGGCGGGGGCAGTTACGGAAACACACTCGGGGCTCAGGGACCTGCTCTCCATCCACGACACACAATGCCAGTGCCAAGTGGCTGCTGCAGGCCTGGGCTGAGGGTGGAGGTTACGCAACCAACTAACTAAAACTTAATTCGTTACACAGAATTAGGAAAATTTTGGCTCTTCAAACCTTTGACAAACAGTTGGTAGGTAGTATTTTGGCGCAAGTCAAAGTGTGATTTGGCGGCGAACCTTTGCTCTTGGTGTAGACAGTTCTGGGGACGATTTTAGAAATGTCTCCTCTATTACTAGGCTGTAGGAAAACAGTTCTGCAATAAGGTATGGAATAAGTGAAGCTGTCTTCCAAGGCTTAAGCTTCATTTCCTGGACACTCTTATAAAAAGGTTCCACGTGTTATATAGCAAAAATACTTACAAGCTGTGACCCGCCAGACTTTTGTACCTATTGGAAAAGAAAGACAAAAGGAGAATGTGTGAGAGGCAAGAAATAAATGGTATAACATGAGCAATCGGATCTTCCTGGCCGTGTGACTCAGAGCCTGGGACAGCAGGGCCTGCCCGGCCCTGGGCGGGGGACGTGCAGGGGCCAGTGGCTTCCGAACACGCGCAGGGAGCTGCAGAGTGCCTCGCAGCCTGGGGACAGTCTGCCTGTCCGGCTCATCGTCTGAATTCTGTAACCTCCACCATGAGCTAAGCATTTTCCAAAGGCCACACATGGGGTCAAACATGTCTTACTTCTTTCCAGGGTGCTCCCCAGATGCTGAGATTAGAGTCTACTTAATGAACGTGCTGAGATAGTTAAGACCTCACTTTTCTCCACTAATAACAGCTAAAAGGTCTGAACTGCACTTGCTTCCATGGGGAACAAGTGCAAACGTGGAAGCTGTTTACCGACGCACTGGTTGTGCTCACTGTGTATAAACACCTCCTGCCAGCCCTACTCAGCAGTTAAGAGAGTTTCTGGTACATAAGATTGGTGGGGAGTGGTCGGATCAGAGTCTAAACAGCAAAACTTAACGCAACCGGCACCCTGAAGTATATGCCTCAATTTTCAACTTCCAGCATATTAATTGTTAAAAATGTAAGTTTTCACATTAAAAACATGTTTTCATATTAAAAAGGTAAGTGTTCATATTAAAAATGTAAGTTTTCATATTAAAAACATAAAGAAAACTCAGCCTGCCTGCCACCTAATTTACATGGCAACTAAAAAAGACATTTTTAAACATTTTTAGACATTTTTAAACTTTAAAAGATTTAATATTTACATTTTCTTTACTTATCCCTGTCTGTTCCAGAGTAGATCCTTGGGTACTTCCTAAATCCTGAAAAAAAGTTCAGATTGATGTTTTAACATCCATCAGAATTCTAAACATATCTTCTTGACATATCAAAAAAATCATAAATGGTACTAAATGTGCAAATATGCAAATATCCAAAATATCAAAAAATGTAGCAACATTAGCATCCTTCTCCTACTACCAAACTGACAAAAGTTACAGAGATAAGAACAAGTGTGAAGACTCTGAGTGAATGTATACAGATCTTGAGACTAATTTGTTTTACTGTTTGTGGAGGGCAAGTTAGCAATTTCAACTGGACATCCCACTGCTGGGAAACAGTTTTAGAGAGAACTACTCCACTGTACTCCCACGTCAAGGAAATACCCCCACTCCAGCTGTAAAGGGTTGGCTGGTTGTTTTGTGGTTATCACTTCAGGCTTTTTATAGAACCACGCTAGACTTGAGATCTACAGGCAAGAAAGCTCTAGTCAATGATTAGCATCCTACTAGTCCAAATATTTACTTCTAAGAAATTAACACACTAGTGAGGGATATATTTACACTGCTTTCATCTCAACAGATGATGTTAGTTAAAGATGTTTCCTACCATTTCATCAGAAAACGTCACCAAAGAAGACCCCCCAGACCACCGGCCCCTGCCCGTGGAAGGGTCCTCACCGAGCTGAAGCTGAAGCCCACAGAGTGAATGATGACTTTGCCGTAAATGCCCAGCGTGTCGATCCTCTCTGGGCTGATCCTGTGGGCATACAGCAGGGTATGCTTTCCATTGACAGCCACCTGGACAAACAGAAAACAGCCCCCTCCAATAAAGCAGTTAATAAATGAATTTTATTAATTTACCCAAGTTTAAATCTGCTGACTCAGATTTAGGTTGAGACTTTTCCCCACAGGTCTCCCCATGACATGTCTGACCAGACTGTGATGAAAGCACCCGTAATGGGCAGCACTCTTGACTCCCTCTGAGTTCTTCATCTGACTGAACACCAGGGACACTCTCTCCAGACGGATCACGCATCTGAACATACGACCGCATCCCCGTGTGTCGCAGGCCTGTACACGAGACACCCTGGGTGCCCATGAGCCCTGGCAGAGACTGGAAGTCACCCCGCTGTCCTGAGGACCAGACTCTGGAGACCACCCCGCGCGAGGCAGGTGCTCCACACACATTTGGGTAATTTGCTGAATGAACCTGGACAAATGACCCAAGTTCTCTGAGATTCCTATCTGTGAGCAGGAAGCATGCGCCCTCCAGACGCCGCTGCTGGGAGATGACCCGGTCCCTCTCGTGAGACTCCAGCCCAGTGCCTGACTGAGAGAGCACCAGTGCTCCGGGCTCCTCCTTCCTCCCTCCCAGACGCCAGTACACGTGTATGGAGTGTCGGGAAGACACGCAGAACACAATACGGTCTCTGACCTCAAGGAGCTGAAAATCCCAATGGAAGGCAAAAGGAAGGCAGGGAAAAAAAACAAAGCACCACAGTACAGACAAGCGTTAAAAAAAAAGACACAGAAAGATACAGACGCAAGGGCTCCAACAGCCAGAAGAGGGGGGGTGGGGGTGGGGGAGGCTTCGGGGAGGAGGGATGGCGGGAGCAGGCTCTGAAGGTCAGAGGGGTCTGCACCTCGGGTGGGACGCTTCCCTCTGTGCCATCGAGTCTCTACTCAGGGAGGCTCCACAGGCTGGAGCAGCCTCGGGACCACATTCCACCTCTGCATACACTAGGGATAAAGTGCTTGGTGGTCCTGACAATATGCGGGCTTTCTAAGATCTCCTCTGGTTAGAATCTCTGGATCCTATGGGACGAGGCAGCGCAGGACGGAACTGAACAACCCCCCTGGCCCCGACTACCCCTGGCCCCGACTCCAACGCCAGGAACGCATCTGTCTGTCAATTCAGACTCCCCCACGCTCAGGGTCCTGGTGCCTGCAGTTCACTTTCCATCATTAGTGTAAGCCTGAGCCAGTCCGGAACGAGCTCAGTCCTGCAAGGAGACGCAGTCCAGCAGAGATCCAGTCACAATGGACCTGCATGGTGACATCTGCAGGGGCACAGGAGCCAGGCTGTGCCCACCGCACAGGAAGGTACCCGCCGTGCCCTACTTCTGAGGAGAGGTAGAAAGCCAAACCCTTTCTCTGGACTTAGGAGATCTACGGGCGAGTCGCCACGTGTGGAGGCCTTCCCTCATGCTCACTGCCACGAGTGAGGAGCCAACCTCCACCCTCCGAAACGTGCCTGGAACTTCTCTTTCAGCACCATGATCACGATCTCGAACGACTTCTCTTTCTTGAAGGGCATGTCGTAGGTGATCTCCTCCCAGCCCCACTTCTCATTTCGCAGAGTGTTGCAGACAATGCAGTTGGCCCTTTTGAAGCGTGGATTGAAATGGAAGGCCACATCTGCTCGGGGTTTCACGCTGCTGCCACACTGCAGGTCCACCTGGAACCTGTGGAGGGAAGAGACCGCCACGTGGGGACTCAGGAAGGCAGCCGTGTGGAAACCCAGGCCTGCTGACACCTGACCGCTCCTCTACTCACCCACCCAGGGGGCCCAAACGGTCCAGAATAAGCACCTAATTTCCCGGCCTCCCTGCAGGGCTGGCCGAGGGGTCCCAAGCTCTGCCAACAGGGTGGAAGGGAAGAATTCACGGAAAACTATAGGAGACGGCCTCAACAGTCAGTTGACATCTGTCTTCTGCCCACCCCACCCCTTCCCCCAAAAACCACATGTGGACCCAGGCAGCCACACAAACACAACGTGAGGATAAGAGTCCCAGCTTCCAGGAACCGTGAGAAAGAAGACATCACCCTGGGACAGTGGGTGGGAGCATGAAGGGACTCCCGCCTCTGACAGCTCGATGGCACGGCCTTCAGCCATCTGGACTGTCCCGTTTAGACGTCGCATTCGCCTCTTATTCAAACCACTGTTACTCGGGCATCAGTCATACAGAGCCAAGTCCAACTCCCGCTGATACAGCCTCATCCAGACTTTGTGCCCAAGGCAAGCATTAGATAAAACCTCCTGGGACAGGTCTGAAGAGACGCTGTGGGGAAGTTACACTGTAACTAGGCCATGTCCTTGTCATCTGCCCACAATTCCCTCCACTAGCTATGTTTCTAATTCTTTACACTAAAGTCAGACTCATGGCAATAAAAAATCCAAAGCACCTGTATTTCAGTTTTTCATTCCAGTTTCCTCAGCACCTTGGCCAAGGCTGTTGTGAAAGCAAAATCAGCCTCGAGCATCCAGATGGTCTCTCCTACGTTATCTGCTGTTGCCCACAACCACAAAGATGCACTTCTTGTGTTCTCGCCTAACACAATGACTGTACCTGTCAGAGTCACTAGGAACATGCCCACGTAGCACAATCAAAGTTCCCGGCTCCAACTGCTCAGAAATGGTCCCGACATAGGGGATGACCTAGGAAAAATAATTTTAACAAACGTTCACTTACAAGATCAAACGACTACACTCTTAAAGGCTGCACACGAATTTGCTCAGACCCTAGCATTTTTCCAAGTCCTCACCATTCAAACAGCTGCACAGGAACAACATAGCCTGGAGACAGCACAACGCCTGCGAACCACTCTGGGGTCTCAGAAATAGATGCGTGCCATTCACAGCCCTTTTAATCTGGCTGGAGCGTGTGCTCATGCTCGGTGTGTCCGTCTCTTTGTGGCCCCATGGACTGTAGCCCACCAGGCTTTGTGACCATGGGTTTCTCCAGACAAGAATACTGGAGCAGGTTGCCATTTCCTCCTCCAGGGGGTCTTCCCAACCCAGGGACTGAACCCACGTCTCTTGAGTCTCCTGCCTTGGCAGGCGGATTCTTTACCACTTGAGCCACGTGGGATTATCTGGCAGAGGGTTGTATGAAATGCCACGCCTTGCCCCTCTGTTTTTCCTAAGGTTCCGTGGATGATGCCAACATGATGTAGGCCAGGCCAGGCCCTTCTCTAGCGCTGAAGAGGACGACAAGCGCACACTGCCTGCAGAGAGCACTCCACTAAGCCGCTCCACCACACCTGGGACTGGCTGCCTTACCTTACCCACCGGGCCTCCACACCGCACCCCCAAGGGAACCAGGGACCTGCACAGTCACCGGGCCTCCACACTGTGCCCCCACGGGAACCAGGGACCTGCATAGTCTGAAGGACACACTCAGGGTGCCTGGGGGTCTCTCGAGACACGGCATCTGCAGACCTCGCCCGGTCCAGGGTGCAGGCCCGGGCCCTGGCAGGTGTTCCCACACAGGATTCAGGCCTCCCCCCTGCCCCTTCCTCACCTGGAAGACAGCATTCTTGTCCGGGGCCTGACACTCACCCCACTCCCCTGGTGGCTCCACCACCCTCCCTGACCACTGGTTATGTGGCTGCATCTCCTGCTCCCCAACCACACCCCACTTCCACCTGGAGCCTCTGACCAGCTGAGACAAGCAGGTCAGATGCCAGCGTGCCTTACACCAAGCTCACCTGGGTTATGACACCTGTGCTGAAGTTGATCAAGGTCGCTCTGATTGTCAAGAAGTAAGAAATAAAACAAAAGAGGCTGTACACTCCCACCTCAAACATAATCTCCTGTGTAAAGCCTTTTTTGGACTCGCTGGGCCAACTGAGTCAGTCCCCTCTGAGGGTCATCACGGTACTCATTACTCTGTTCCTGTGTAAACGTATGCCTAGATTTTGAGCTGCATGGGGCAGGACCCAGCCATCATCTTTATACCCCCAGGACAGAGGTCAGGCAATGATCAACAATCACTTGGTGAATGAATGAGCTCTCACCATTCTGGAAACTGGGTTCTGACAGGCCTCACATATGCAGAGGCGTGGCAACTAAACAGCTGTTGAACGGAGTGTTGCTGCCTTAAGCAGTAAGACAAGAAATCACCAAAGCCAGTGGCCATCTGGTGTCACAGTCACTGCTGGGGGCAGCATGGGGGAGATAAACAGGGCATCAAATCAGAAAAGGAAAAACATAACAGATGTGTAGAGCACGGCCACAGCCACACATCAGACTGGATGGGTTCTGTGTATAGAGAACATGGAAGTCTCTTGGCCACAGGCAAGAATAAACAGCAGCATCTTTCATGACGTATATCTCTTAATAAAATGAGAAGCGTTTTTTTAACTTCAATTTTTTAAAATATATTTTCAACTTATATTTGGGCTTCCCAGGTGGCTCAGTGGTAAAGAACCCACCTGCCAATGCAGGAGACACAAGAGAGGCAGGTATGATCCCTGGGCCCAGAAGATTCCCTGGAGTAGGAAATGGCAACCCACTCCAGTATTCTTGCCTGGAGAATCCCATGAACAGAGGAGCCTGGCAGGCTACAGTCCAAAAAGTGGGACATGACTAGCAACTGAGCACAACTTATATTTATGCAGAATATTTAATAACACAGAACTGTTAGTGGAATAATTATCAGTGAGAAACTAGCCTACAAAACTCCATACAGTGTGGTCTTAACCGAGTTAATAATAAACATCAAAAAGCAAAGAGAAAACACTAAAGAAGTAAGCCAAAAATGTTATAACACTTTTCTTGAGGAATGAGATTTTAATTTTCTTATTTGTATATTTTCCAGACTTATATAGTAAGCATTTATAATGTTTATTACCACAGATTTTCTATTATATCAGTCTGAGAAACAACTGTGCTATAAATTTGGGCCATTTGCTGTTTGTTTTCCATAGTAGTGCTTCTACTCAGGAATGTACCCTAATTTATATTAACACCACTGCTGCTGCCGCTGTCATGTCTGACTCCTTGCGACCCCATGGACTGTAGCCCGCCAGGCTCCACTCTGTCCATGGGATTTTCCAGGCAAGAAAACTGGAGTGGGTTGCCATTTCCTCCTCCAGGGGACATTCCCGACCCAGGAAATGAACCGGGGTCTCCTGCATTGCAGGCGGAGTCTTTACCTGCTGAGCCATCAGCAATACTCAACTTTTTTGGACCATGTGAAGGAAACAAAAGCCCCTCAGCCCGCTTACTCCCTCACAAATAGGCTCCTGTGGAAAGGGAGAAGGGTGCTGTTTTCAAGGCAATTCCAAACTCTGAGGCTTTGATGTGTCACAAATAATTTACATAAAACCATACAGGTCTGAACACACTGGGACAGTATCATAAACTTAAGCCTTAGTCAGGCTTGGCATTAACCTGCCTAAACACCCCAGCTGATTCAGACTGCTTTGCCTTTTTCATGTCATTTATCAGATGTCTGCCCTACACCAGGGTAGGGTCAGGCAGCCTGCAGCTGGAAAGAAGTATGAGTTCCGTCCATCCGGGAGGAGCTGAGGATACAGCTGGGAAGAAGACAGATACCCTCCAAAAGATGATTAGTGGAAATGTGACACTCTGTCCAGCTGTTCGAATCGGAACCTGCTTCCAGCTGGGAAACCCTCTATCCTATGAACACGAGCCTCATCCAGACTGGGACGCAGGCATATGACGCACATCTGTCCATCAGCAGCGCCAGTTCAGACTCTAAGCTAGACGCCAGGACACGCCGCAGCCAGAGTCCTGCAGTGCCCGCTCCGGCCGAGGGGGCAGCAGCGCCACCTGGGTCAGAGGCAGCAGGCGGCGCTGCCAGGGCACGGAGCACCATGTTGGTCTGCTGCGGAGAACAGCCCTGAGCCGGGTTTGGGCTGTTGTCTGTGATGACATCGTTGACAAGGCTGGTTCTTTGGTCCAGCCTGCTGACATCACTTAATAAATTCCTTTTCTGCTCAAATTAGCGGCTGGCTTCTGTTTTTGCAACTACCAGCCCTGGCCAAGTCAACATCTTCGCAAAAATGGGGCAGGAAGGAAGTGTTGAATAAATGCTTCAGAAAAATGTATAAAGAGCTGTAACTGAGGTGGCCACAGCTGATGAGTGAGGTATGCTGTGACCTGGGGAAAAAATACAGTGAGGCAGAAAGGAGAAGGGAGCCAGTTCAGGTAGAAATGTCCAGCTACGAAGGCAGAGAGGCAGGGAGAGACAAAACTTGTCTGGGAGACAGTAAACAGTAAGGGAGCAGTTAGAGACAGAGTTAGAGGCAGGCTTTAGACTAACAAGACAAAAGTGGGGGTTGGGAACAACAGTCCAGTGGGCAGGGGTGCATCTGGGAGGCTGCCTGGCAGCAAGCAAGCCTGGCGCAGAGATAAGAACCTGACCCACGCGGATGGCAGCAGACGCTGAGGGGTGGGCGTGGGAGAAGATAAACACATTGAGCTATATCAAAGAGAACTGTCTACGTGGGGCCCCCACCTAAAATGGTAAAGCTGTGGAAGACACAAATTTCAGAAGGAAGATGACTTTAGCTGTGAACACCCTTAGTGTGAAAGGTTGGCAAGACCTCTAAGAGGAAACTCACTGAAAGGAGTGGAGACTCAGGACCAACATTAAGTGAATGGCCGAGACTCAGCAGTCAAAGAAGAGATGATGACTTAATGAAATGAGAGGTACGAGACAAACTGAGAGAGGAAGTCGGGAGCAAAGCCGCAGTGGTGGTCAGTTACGGGGTGTGCGGTGTCAACACAGCAGACCTGGCTGCTGGCTTTGAAAGGCCTCCTTCCAAGAAACTTGGCTTTGTGGACAGCACCCACCACCCTAACTGAGAAGGGTGGGTTACCCACCTCAACTGTTTGTGCAAACATGATTTATGCTGAGCACCTGCTTTCCTGCTGGGAGTCTGGGGTTTTGGTGCCTGCTAGGCAGATGCTATCTACACAACATCTCTCAATAAAGACCCTGGGTGGTGAGTCTCTAATGAGCTTCCCTAGTGGAGAAAATTTCATGCAGGTCACAGCTAGCTGCTGGGAGGTTTCAGTCCATCCTGTGTGACACCACTGGCAGGATTCCCTGGAATCCTGTACCAATTCCCCCGGGACTTCGCCCCATGTGCCTCTTCCCTTTGTGGTTTTTGCTCTACATCCTTTCACTGGGACACATCACAGCCACGGGTATGACTGATGGTGAATCACTACAACTGAGGGTATGTGGGAGACTTCGATGCAGGGGGTGAGGAGAGAAAGACGAAAGAAGGACCTGACAGAGCAGGGCAGTCGTGTCAACGAAGTCCATTTCAAAAAGGGAATGTCTCTAACATGGAAAGATAAGGAAGACCTCACCCCTGCCTCCACCAAAAGATAATGAAATGGATATCATACTCTCTGACACAGCAATTCCACTTTCATAGATTTCTCTTATAAAATACTAGCACATGTGCACAAAGATGCACCTCTCAGGATGCACACTACAGCCCTGGATAATCATGGATAGATCTAGCCCTTTAACAGGGGGCCGGTTAAATAAGTCACAGAACATCCACACAGTGGGCAAATTATGCAGCCGCTAAGATAAGTGAGGAAACTCTATGCCGATACCTCCAAAATGTGCTAAATGGGAAAGAGCACAGTATAGCACAGTTTATCCCACATGATACATGCATGTAAAGGAACAACATACAAAAGGTGATACACACAGCATGCGTTCCCGCTGGGATATTCACATACAGTCTCAGGAAGGGTATACAAAACCCTGGCAGAAAAGCTCCCTTTAGGGAGGGTAAATGAGCACCAAGGCAGAAGGAAAATGTATGTTTTAATGAAATCCTGAAATACTGCTCGAATTTTTAAAACGCTGTACATATCTTTCCTTGTATTTTTAACGTAATAATAAGGAAAGGTCATTTGAATTTGGGAAAAATGAATTCAAAATTTTGAAGACAGATTAACTTCAAACTGTTGGGGGCTTGGCAGCATGGAAGGACACTGAAAGAAACAGACATCCACGAAAGGGAAACCGGTTTGGAAAGGAAGATGGGAGTTTCGTTTTGAACTCTCAGTCCTGAAGGGCTGGCAGGGCAGCTAAGTGAGCTGGAGGTCACAGAGCTATATACAAACTGTCCACATATTCAAAAGTGATCAGTCAACAGAGAAACAGATGAAGCACAGGCTGGAATCAAGATTTCAGGGAGAAATATCAATAACCTCAGATATGCAGATGACATCACCCTTATGGCAGAAAGCAAGCAGGAACTAAAGAGCCTCTTGATGAAAGTGAAAGAGAAGAGTGAAAAACTCAACATTCAAAAAACGAAGATCACAGCATCCGGTCCCATCACTTTATGGCAAATAGACGGCGAAACAACAGAAACAGTGACAGACTTTCTTTTCTTGGGCTCCAAAATCACTGCAGATGGTGACTGCAACCATGAAAGTAAAAGACACTTGCTCTTGGAAGAAAGGCTATGACAAATTGAGACAGCAGATTAAAAAGCGGAGACATTACTTTGCCAACAAAGGTCCATCTAATCAAAGTTATGGTTTTTCCAGTAGTCATGTATGGATGTGAGAGCTGGACCATAAAGAAATCTGAGGGCCAAAGAATTGAAGCTTTTGAACTGTGGTGTTAGAGAAGACTCCAGAGTCCCTTGGACAGAAAGGAGATCAAACCGTGTGTCAGTTGCTTAGCCGTGTCCGACTCCTTGTGACCCCATGGACTGTAGCCTGCCAGGCTCCCCTGTCCACGGAATTCTCTAGGCAAGAATACTGGAGTGGGTTGCCATTTCCTTCTCCAGGGGATCTTCCTGACCCAGGGATCAAACCCAGGTCTCCTGTATTTCAGGCAGATTCCTCACTATCTGAGCTATAAAGAAGTCCCTGAGATTAAACCAGTCAATCCTACAGGAAATCAGTGCTGAGTATTCACTGCAAGGACTGATGCTGAAGCTGAAACTCTAATACTTTGGCCACCTGGTGCAAAGAGCTGACTGACTGGAAAAGACCATGATGCTGGGAAAGATTGAAGGCAGAAGCGGACGACAGAGGATGGGGTGGTTGGATGGCATCACCGACCTGATGGACATGAGTTTGGGCAAGCTTAGGGAGTTGGTGATGGACAGGGAAGCCTGGCGTGCTGCAGTCCATGGGGTCACAAAGAGCTGGACACAACTGAGTGAACTGAAAAGACAGCAAAGAAATAAAGAGAGACACTGAAGACGAGAGTGGTAAAAAAGAAATGAAACTAAGGGTAAAAACTCAAGAGGGCAGGGAGGAATAAATTAGGAGCTTGGGATTAACATATATACGCTACTATTTACAAAATGGATAATCAATAAGGACCTACTATATAGCATAGGAGAGAAGGAAATGGCACCCCACTCCAGTATTCTTGCCTAGAGAATCCTGTGGACGGAGGAGCCTGGTGGGCTGCAGTCCATGGGGTCGCTAAGAGTCAGATACAACTGAGTGTCTTCACTTTCACTTTTCACTTTCATGCATTGAGGAAGGAAATGGCACCCCACTCCAGTGTTCTTGCCTGGAGAATCCCAGGGACAGGGGAGCCTCGTGGGCCACCGTCTATGGGGTCGTACAGAGTCGGACACGACTGAAGCGACTTAGCAGCAGCAGCGGCATATAGCACAGGGAACTCTACTCGGTACTCTGTGATTAGCTACATGGGAAAAGAATCTGAAAAAGAGTAGATATGTGTATATTTATAACTGAATCACTGTGCTATACACCTGAAACTAATACAATCCTGTAAATCACCAATATGGGAATACAAACTTGGAATTTCAAAAAAAATTAGGATTCAGAAAAAAAAAATCAAAATGCAGAGTTATGGTGCAGAAATCAAGACAGCAGAAATCGACTGTCTCAGGAAGGAAGTTAGCAAAAGAACAAGAGAACAAATAGGAAGGATCTTCAGGGATTAAAAAGAAACTTCATCGTTTTGTGTTTTAAGGTTAAACTGCAAGGTAGAAAGGGAGGTTCCTTAGAATACTAAGGAAAAAAGAATCAATGTGGAAGTAAGGTTCCTAAGGAAATTGGAATCATGAGCTTTTCAGGGTGGGATTAATATTAGCAGACGGCTTGTTAACTAAAAGCGAGAAGCAAATGGATTAATTTCTAAATAACTTCTCAATTCACACCTGATCACATCCTAAGACCTCTATAAACAACAATAATAAAATATTTAAGCAGATATATTGAGTTGCCAAACAAGAGATTTCACTGAAGGAACTTCTGGTATGAAGATACTGTCTTCCAAATTAGTCACTCAATTTGAGTAGAAAGAAAAGTGAGCTGGACTTTCTTAAGTCTTGGAATTCTATCAACTGAACTTGTCAATGAAATACACTAAATAGGAAAAAAATTATACAGGCCAGTTATACAATTGACTTAATCTTATGAACAGAATTTGTCTACCACAATTTTTAAATGTATTTTAAGTCATTTTTATTGAACTGATTTTAATTATACTGATTTAGCTGGTGGCAGCTGCCCCAAACCAAGATAAAGGCCTTGTGAAGGCTATTCAACATCCTCAAAGTAATCCAGTTTGCTTTTGCATTTGGAATATGTTGTTAAAACAGTTATACTTTTGAAATTATACAATCAAACAAACAATGCAGACAAGTGTGGTGGCCAAAGCGTTCATCTGGGTTTCTCCATAACATGACGGAAAAACCTGGATGAACTTTTGGGCCAAACCAATATATTATTCAAAAAGACATTACGCATTTCATTAAAAAATAATTTTGAAAGAAGCTTCAGTTTTATAATTGACACATTCTGTACTTCATGCTCTCAAAATAAGAAATGCCCTAAAACTAACTCTATGTTTCTTTACTGATATGAATGAATAGGATTCGTATCAGTAGGAACTGAAATTTAACATATAAGAGACAATACACGTGGACCAAAATGTTAGAAACGTAAAGAGATAAAAATAGAAAGATGGCAGTTCTGTGTCTTCACAAGGCTTAATGAAGAATATAGTAGAAACTCCATAAACACTTCCCAGTTGAGTGAACCGATCACTAAGGAAACACCCAGAATGCAGAAAGACATCTACTCTGGAAACACGCTGTCATGAACCGTTCTCAGAGCAGCACCCGGAGTTCTGAACGCAGCATCTGTTCCAAGGGCCCTGTCCTCAGGAAACGACACGTCAGCTGATTTTCGTTTCAGCCCTGTAGTCGAGGGTGCTAACCCCAGAAACCACAGTAAACGCCAGCGTGCTAGTGTCAAGACAGGTGAGGACCTCAGGTTATAAAACTGTTTTCTAAATAGCACTCAGATAAGCTGTCTCTGTGATGCAGGGCAGCGCTGAACATTAACCCAACCATCCACCGCTCCTGGCTTGAGCAAGGGTTACATTTCAGTTCCCCTCGGCAGGGAGAATATTTCTTTTTTTCTTTCAATCTTTGCAGAAAGTCAAGTCTACAACTTTGAGATGTTTTTAATTCTTGAGATGCACAAAATCTTTTAAAATGTCTAGCTGACTTCAAGTTCAGCAAGTGTTCCTTTTTAAACCTACTAGAAGTGAAGGCTATTTCTTCCAAAACGGACTTTGCTTTACATGGTGGTTGTACCTCATTCTTACACAATGACAGTAAACCTTAGGGGGGAAAAGAGAGCTAGAGCTACAAAGTAAACAACAAAAAACTGAACTCACTCACACTAATAAGACTGGCTGAAGGCCTTACTTGAAGGACTCTTACCAGGAGTCTCCTACAGAGGGTCTACCAAAAAAAAAAACCAAAAACCCAAGCAGCAACTCTGTCTTGGATCTAAATTCAAGATTCAGTTTCGGACATATAGAAACTAGACAGTTCTAAAGATTCTCACACCCCATGAACTGAAACCAGTTCACTACTGAAATTTCTAGTAATTACGTTCACGGGTTCCTGAACTGGCCTGAGGTTCACACAAGACTATTAGTTTTTCTCCTTCTCCACCTCACCCCTGGCTTTGAACATTCCCCTGCTCAAGTAACAAGCAGGATTTGAAAGGCAGGGGCAAAGCTGAGAAACGAACTTCTCACGAACAGCTCTAGTTAAAAAAGAAAATGAAAACGTGTACAGAAAGAAATCCATTCCCTCTGAAAATTATGTCTTACGATGGTCTGAGTCTTTTTCCCACCACGATCAGAGTGGCTTTCCCATCACTCTTCATCCATGTTCTTTATTCACAGCACATCTCATCACCTTGTACAGCTGACCTTTGAACAACACAGGTTTGAACTGAGCAGATCTCAATCTACTTACACTTGGATTTTTTTTTTTTCCAGTAAATACGTACGATCTATTGGCAATTGGCTGAATTCCCAGATGCTGAAATTGTGGGTACTGAGAGGAGAGCTGAATATTGAATTTAAGCACCTGTGGGGCTGCAGGGGCTGGAAATGGTTTTTAGTCAGCACCCACTGCAGTTCCATCACATAGCAGGTGCTCTGTTTTTATTTACTGAACTTCTGCCCCCACCCACCCCCTGCATTGAGTAATTGTTGTTCAGTCTAAGTTGTGTCCTGATTCTTTATATTGCAGCATGCCAGGCTCCTCTGTCCTCCACTATCTCCCAGGTAATTATTGGGTTGGCCAAAAACTTCATTTGAGTTTTCCCGTAAGATGTTATTGAAAAACCTGAACTAAATTTCCAGCCAATCCGGTATTACTCTTTGGACTTGCTCTCAACACTGCCACAGGCAAAAAGTGATTGTGGAGATCAGTTACCGGGTTATAGATGACATTCTGTAGATTGTTTAAGGACATCATTCTCTTCCACCTTATTGTTGACTGGGCTCTCTTCCGGGTATGGTCTAAGATTTTAAATACGTTTCACTTAAAGTATTCCCAGATTGAAGCCGAGGCACGTGCCCTATGTAAAATCAAAACAGAGGGAAAGAAAAATAAGCATACAACATTTTTCGTCATATTATAACTATTTTAAAATATATAAATTATTTTACTAATATTTATCAAATAACAGGATGCTATTACAATCAAAGATCTGACTCCAACTCTTATCAAATGTACTCTACTAAATAATTTTGTATTATGAGGACAGGACATATTAAATTAAAAAAATACATCTGTAGAACATTTCTAACTTGGAAACTTCGTTAAAAATACTTATTACTGGGAGTTTCCAGTGGCCTAGTGGTTTTTACTGCTGTGCTCCAGGTTCAATCCCTGGTCAAGGAACTGGGATCCCACAAGCTGTGCGGCATGGCCAAAAAAAAAACCAAAAACTTTTTATTAAAATACTAAACCAAACAGCAGGAAATCCTCCTATAAATCATCAAAGATATTCATTTAAACTTTCTCATCTGTACAATAAGAATAATAATAGTGTTCACCTCACAGGTTTATTCTACGGATTAAATGAATAAATAAAACAATGGAATAACACATGCTTTAGAAGTTTTATATACTGTTATTAGTAGAAGGGAATGCTCTTCCTCCTCCAAATTAAACAAGTTGAAAGAAAAGGAAAATCCAATGCCTCAAATATTAACTGCCCTGTGGCTTAGGAAAAAAAGCGGGGTATGGAGCAACAGCCACAGTTTCCAAGATAAAAGGACGCATTTAACAGCTCCAGGGAAGACCTGAAGACAAAGAAGAACTAAAAGGCAAACAGAACTAAAGCTTCTGACATTTTACTTCCACGAATTCTATCATTATACCAAAGGGCAATACACACTGATCACATCTATCACTTTGAATCTATTAAGAGAAAAAAACTGCATTTCCAACTCTGGATGTAACTGAGTGGTGATGTTAAATTACAGCAAGAGGGACTCTGCACGTGAAATTACAGTTACAAACCAGCCGATGTCAAGACAAGGAGATTGTCCTCCATTATCTAGTGGGCCCCATGTAATTACGTGAGCCCTTAATGAAGAAGTCAGAAAGATGTGGAAGAAGAAATCAGAGATGTGAAGCGTGAGAATTTGACACAGGATTGCTGGCATTCGAGAGGGAGTGCAGGCAGGCACACAAGGAAACTAAGAACGAAACTCCGAAAACAAGCTCAAGTATCCTGGAAGTGGGCTATTCCCGAGAGAATAGAGCCCAAACTGCAGAACACCTGCACTTGGCTTTTGACACCCTAATCACCTAACTGAGCTAGTAACACTCATCCTGGTCCCCCAAAGATCTGTAAGAAATAAGTGGGTGTAATCAAAACATCAAGTTTTATGCCCTAAATATATACAATTTCTGTTTGTCACATATACCCCAATAAAGTTGGCAAAAAGAAAAAAAAATTCCCAGAAAAAAAAACAAAACAAAACCGGTATCCCTCTTGGTTTATAAATGTGACCGCAATCTATTAACTTACTACGTTAGTCAAAAATCTCAAAACTTGTTGTTTTGCTCCATCAAACTCGGGAAGTATCAACAAGACCAAAAAAAAAAAGGATACAGAGATTCCACGGCCCCACTCATAATTTACTTGTGACCAGAGAGTGAAGGCGATGGCACCCCACTCCAGTACTCTTGCCTGTAAAATCCTATGGACAGAGGAGCCTGGTGGCCTGCAGTCCGTGGGGTCGCGAAGAGTCTGACACGACTGAGAGACTTCACTTTCACTTTTCACTTTCATGCACTGGAGAAGGAAATGGCAACCCACGCCAGTGTTCTTGCCTGGAGAATCCCAGGGACGGGGGAGCCTGGTGGGCTGCCGTCTATGGGGTCGCAGAGTCGGACACTACTGAAGCGACTTAGCAGCAGCAGTAGCGGAAAGTGATCCAATTTAAGCCATAGGCCCGTGTGAAATTAATCATTCCCGGAAACATCCCCAGGCACGAGTCCTGCTCTAATTAATTAACACTTGGTTCGCATCCCAAGAAGCCATCAGGATGCTGAAGCAGTTAAAGGACTTGCGTTCCCTAACGTTTAATCCTGCAGTCAATGACTCTGCATCTCACAAAAAGCGTGTTCAGAGTCCGGGAGGACCACGGAGGTCGGTCATTCCCTGAAGAGCTCGTCATTTAAAACACTGGGAAGGAAACGACCGCGATCCCACCGAATGAAGGCGGCGCTCGGCCCCAGGCGGGGAGGTCAGTGGTGCGAAGGCAGCCCCGAGGGAGGGGGTGGTCAGCAGCGGGGCCAGCGCCGGGCGCCCGGGGCCCGCGACCCGGGACCACGACTCATCCCTGGGGCGCCGCGCGCCGGGCAGTGCCCGCCGCCCAGCAGGATCCTCCGCGGTGACGACACGCGAGACGGGGAGACGGGAGCCAGTCCCACCGTCTGACTCTGACGCGGGGCCAGAAACGGCCGGCCCCCTGCTCGGCCGGCGCACCCACCGCGGCGACGGCCCCCCGACGACTCACCCCGGGACTGGCGTCGCAGGCGCGGAGCGTCGGAAGCTGTCCACCGCGGCGCGTCGTCCGCGTCCCCGGCCGCGCGCGCGCGGGCGGCGACCGGAAGCGAGAGGAGGCAGTCCGCCGCCACTTCCCGGTTGGCGCGTGCCGCGCGTCGCCGTCGGCCTTGCGTCTGCGGCCGGGTCGCGCTCCCGGCTCCGCTGGGCTGGGGGCCCGGCCTCGCTGCGGCCCGCCACCGGGCTGGGCCTCCTGCACGGCCTGGGGACGCGGAGCGCGACCGGCTTGCTGCGGGACGAGCAGGGAGGGAGGGGGCAGAGTGTTTACAAAATCCCCAGACTTTCCTGCAGGCGGGACTGAGGGGCCGGGAAGTGCGGAAGAGAGGAGAGACCACCTGCCCCCTCCGCCCGCGTGTCCGCGGCCTCCAGCTCCGGGGTGGACGCCGCACAGGCCCCCCTGGACCCGGCGAGGCCCCCTCCACGCGGACGGGGGGCGTCTCTGACTTCCCTGGTCGCGGGGGTCAACGGGGTACATGCCAGGTATTTCTTTCTCTAGGTTAGCTTCCTTGTCTGCCTGGGGTCAGAGGCCAACCAGTGCAATGAAAGAGAACCTGATTTGGAAGCACCCCGTTTTGGGCCACACCTTCGGGTGTAAGTAAAGTGATGGGGACATGGGTTCAGTATAGCTGGACTTCGTCCAGTCTGGAGCCGCCAAACATTTAATCTAACTTGGACTTAAGTCACTGCGGCTTCTCCGCCAGTTTTGTGTGTTGCCGTTTTCTTAGTTTTATCAGGACTTCCCTGAGGAAAATGTCAGCGGTACAGAGCCCAGTTCTGAGCACGGTAGGTGTTCACAAATAACCAGCTTTTCCTATCCAGGGCCCATACTGACTGCCAGTTGGACCTACTGGCTGTAAAAAAAAAAAAAAAGTCAGCGACAAGTACAAAGTTATGTAAGCTACCTTGAACACTTGGTCCACTTTGTTTTCTGATAGGGATCATGAAGTTCGTATCTTCCTGCTTGTCTCTGCTTGACTTTTATCCTGGTTTCCTTTGAAAGGCAGGTTTTGCTGTCCCTGCCCTGGACCTTCTCCTCTGTATCTTTGGGCTTTATTATTTTTTATTTATATTGAGGAATGCAGTACACACTCCATACCATCGAATTCACATTCTGATTCCCTATTACATTTCTCTCCTCCTATTCATTTTCCAAGTTTGCTTCACTCTTCAGGATTCAACTTCAGTAGCTGAATTTAACCTTTAAGATACACTACCTGGAATTTGTACTTAGCCTTGTTCGATCTATTCAACACGGATTTAAATTGAGAAGAGGAAATTGTCCTGTATATTCCCCAATGCCTAGTGTAATAACGCTTTGCATGAAGTTGACACTCTAAATGTTAGGTTAAAACGACAGGTTATTGATAAAGTGAGGAGCAATTGAATGTCTTCACAACTTTGCCTGGGTTGATTACCTTTCTCCACAAAGTTGAAATAAATATACATCAGTGCTCTATTTCTTTGGTAAATGGAGTTTAGGTACAAATGGGACTGTGTAAATGGGCTTCCCCAGGGGCTTTGGCCATCGGATGCAAAGAGCTGTCTCACTGGAAAAGACCCTAATGCTGGGAAAGATTGAGGGCAGGAGGAGAAGGGGCAATGGAGGATGAGACGGTTGGATGGCATCAGTCACTCAATGGACATGAGTTTGAGCAAACTCCTGGAGATAGTGAGGACAGGGAGGCCTGGCTGCTGCAGTCCATGGGGTCGCAAGGAGTCGGACACGACTGAGCGACTAAACAACAGTGGCTTAGCAGCAGTAAAAAAAAACATCTGCCCACAGTGCACGAGACTCGGGTTCCATCCCTGGGTTGGGAAGATCTAGGAGGGCATGGCAACCCACTCCAGTATTCTTGCCTGAAAAACCCCATGGACAGAGGAGCCTAGTGGGCTATAGTCCATGGGGTCTCCAAGAGTCCAACATGACTGAAGCACGACACGGGACTGTGAAAGGGCCAGAAATCCTGGGTTGGTGCAGTAATGTTGGACTAAAAGGAGCGCAAATCCAAAAAATTTATTCTTAAAAAAACTTTGGTCCCTGTTTTGTTCAGTGAGCTCAGTATGTGTTTTATGTCTTTAAAAATCAACAAATACATACTCAGTGCCCACCATGACAAGGCACAGTGGTGAGGAACACAAGTAGACAAAGAGCTTTGTAGTATTTGCCTTTCAAGGCCCTTCTAAAGGCAGAGAAGAGATATAATATATGGAAGTCCCACCTCTATTCCTTAGATTATTACAATAGCTTCTTCATTGATTTCCCTGCTTTTGCCCTCCCCCCCTGCAGTCTGTTCCCAATACAACAGCCAGAGAGATCATGACAACACAGGATCCAAACAGCGTTCCTCCTCTCTCAAACCTTCCACTGCTGCTGCTGCTGCTGCTGCCAAGTCACTTCAGTCGTGTCCAACTCTGTGTGACCCCACAGACGGCAACCCACCAGCCTCCCCCGTCTACTTTTTGCTTACTCTCTGGGTGCAAGTCCATTACATTTCATGTTCTGGTCCCACCTCTGTGCGCTCTGACTTTTCACTTCCTACCATGTTCCTCCTTTTTTCTGTCCTGACCACACTGGCCTTTGTGGTGTCCTCACCACACCCGTGTGCTTGTCACACTCCCAGATCAGAACCTTTCCTGGTGACGTTGCCTTTACCTCCTTAAAAGTCTACTCAGTGTCAATTCTCAGTGAGGCCTTTCCTGACCACTGTATTTAAAATTGTAGACACCCTCCCTAAACACACACACACAATCCCCTATCACTCTTGCTTTATTACTCTCTAGCATTTACCATATTCTATCTAATATGCTGTCTTATTTACTTTTTTATTTCATCCACCAGACTACAAGCTCCATGAAGACAGGAGCAGTTTTGACTGCTCTTGTTTATGGCAGGTAGTAATTTTTTTTTTTCTTTTAGACCTCATTGTGCAGCATGAGGACATTAGTTTCCCAACCAGGGATCGAACCCCATGCCCCCCTCCATTGGGAGCATGTAGTCTAACCCCTGAGCCACCAGTCTTTACCCTGCCTCTTCTTGTTTCAATGGCACTACATTCCAGTGGGGGACACAGGGAGTGATGCATTTTGGAGAAGATTAAGATGATGTAATTGGGAGCACGTGGGTGACTTTTGTTGCATGCCTGGGAAAGTCTCCAAAAAGGTGAAGTTTAAGCTACTGGTAAAGAAAGGAGACAGCTAAACAACACGAAATGACAACTTACGGACTGGGAGAAAATATTTGCAAGCATGCGGCTGACAAGGGCTTAATGTCCAAGATATATTAACAGCTCTTGCAGCTCAATACTGAAAAAAACAGCCCAATAGTAAATTGGCAGAAGACCTAAATAGACATTTCTCTAAAGAAGATATACAGATAGCTGACAGGCACATGGAAAGATGCTCAGAGTTCCTAATTATTAGAGAAATGCAAATAAAATCAAAATAAATGCAATCAAATCAAAATAAATGCAGATCAAATCAAAATATAATATGCTATCATCTCTCACTGGTCAGAATGGCCATCATCAAAAAGTCAAATAATAAGTGCTGGAGAGGGTGTGGATAAAAGGGAGCCCTCGTACACTGTTGGTGGGAATGTAAGTTGGTACAGTCACTGTGGAAAACAGAACGGAGAGTCCTTTAAAAACTAAAAACAGACTTGCCATATGACCCACCAATCCTACCCCTGGGCTTATATCCACAAAAGACAAAAACTAATTTGAAAAGAAACATGCACCCCAGTGTTCACAGCAGCACTGTTTACAATAGCCAGCATGTGGGAGCAACCTAAGTGTCTGCTGACGCATGACGAATGGATAAAGAAAGTGTAGTGTATAAATACACATACGCACGCATGTACAACAGAACATTACTCAGCCGTAAAAAAGAATGGAATAATGCCATTGGCAGCACTGCATGGACCTAGAGATTACTGTACTATGGGAATAATGTCAGAGGAAAACAAGTATCTATGATATCCCTTCTTTGTGAAATCTAAAAAAAAAAAAAAATGATACAAATGGTCTGATTTACAAAACAGAAATAGACACAGAAAACAAAGTTTTGGTTACCAAAAAGGAAAAGGAGAGGAGGGATAAATTAGGAGTTTCAGGTTAACAGATATACAGCAATGTGAATAAAAGGGATAAAGTTTCTACTGTATAGCACAGGGAATTATATTCAATAACCTATGGTGGAAAATAATCTCTAAAGCATATATTATACACACACACACATATATATATACACACACACCCTCTCCAGCACTACTTATTTGTAGACTTTTTGATGATGGTCATTCTGACCATTGAGAGATGATAGCATATTGCAGTTTTGATTTGCATTTCTAATAATTAGGTACGTTGAGCATCTTTCCATGTGCCTGTCAGCCATCTGTATATCTTTAGAGAAATGTCTGTTTAGGTCATCTGCCAATTTTTTATTGGGTTTTTCTTTAATATTGAGCTGCATGAGCTGTTTATATATATATCTAGGCTTCCCTGGTGGCTCAGTGGTAAAGAATTCACTTGCAAGGCAGGAGACAAAGAAGATTCAGGTTCAGTCCCTGGGTCAGGAAGATCCCCTGGAGAAGGGAATGGCAACCTACTCCAGTATTGTTGCCTGGAGAATCCCATGGACAGAGATGGGCTACATAGGGTTGAAAAGAGTCAGACACAACTGAAGCGACTTAGCACACACATATATATATAAAATATATGTATTATATATATCACTTTGCTGTATACCTGAAACACAACATTGTAAATCAACTATATTTCAATATTTTTTAAAAGTAAAGCAACTATACTCCAATAAAAATTTAAAAAGTAAAAAAGATGAGAGGCAGTCACATGAAGATCTTGGGGCAGAGCACTGTTGACTGAAGGGATAGATAAATGCAGTCTTTCGAGCTCTTGAGAACATGTCGGAGGTTTTCAGGCACGGAGACCACCAGCACGGCCAAGCAGAGTAAATGGGGGAGAAATGATATAAGATGAAGTCATGGACTTTGATGAGGTCACATGGGAGGGTAGCTAGATGGACAAGTTGACTTGGACAGAGCCCCCGGGAGAAAAAAGAAAGAAGAAAAAACAATTATAGAGACTTGAGAAGGGGCAGCCACGGAGACCTGCTGCAAACGTGTCATAGCCGCCAAAGGAAGGAAGTGCTTGAAGAGAGTTGAACAACCAGTTGTGCTGTTAAGAGGTCAAGGAACACAGGAGTGACCAATGCATTTAGCAACATAGAGGTCATTGGTGACTGACTCTGAAGTGGACTGAGGCATGTAAGGTGGTGGAAACAATGACTATAAATATCTTAAGAAGTTTTGCTGTGAAGAGGAAGAAAAAGTGCTAAGGCTAAGGAAGCAGTGAGGTAAAGCGACTATTTTTCTTTTCTTTTTTTGCTTTTTAAGCAGAAGACACTACAGTGGTGCCTTTTATCAAGTAAGCCACAATAAGAAAGACATTTACTTTGTGACTTGTTACATGCCTATTAAAAATCACAGAAACAAAAATTTCACAAAACCATACTCTTGAATGAAGCACTCTCATTTTTTTCATTTTAAAATACGGCTTAAAACTCTCTAAAATGTTCACAAGACTAAATGTTACAAATTGTTTGTAGACAATTGCCTTGGACTTCCAAAGATGAGGGGTCATTTCTGGTTGGATCAATTTTTTTTTTCATCTATCTGTATTGTCCTCTTTCCTTACTCAAGAAGACACATTCATAAAGTACAAATTTTAAAACTGTGATATAAAAATACTAAATACACACGCACTACTATATCTAAAATAAACAAGGATCAAGGACCTACTGTATAGCACAGGGAACTATATTCAATATCCTGATAATGGAAAAGTATGTGAAAACGAATATATACTGGGTTGACCAGAAAGTTTTTCAGGTTTTTCCATGAGATGTTACAGAAAAACCCAAATGAACTTTTTGGCCAACCCAATCCTATATATATATATATGTATATATATATATCCTATATGTATGTATGTATATATCTATATGTATATATCACATATGGCACTGAAGGGCTGAGTGCCAAAGAATTGATGCCTTTAAATTGTGGTGCTGAAGAAGACTCTTGAGAGCCCCTTGGACTGCAAGGAGATAAAACCATTCAGTCCTAAAAAAGTCAACCCTGAATATTCATTGGAAGGACTGATGCTGAAGCTGAAGCTCCAATACTTTAGCCACCTGATGCAAAGAGCTGACTCATTAGAAAAGACCCTTATGCTGGGAAAGATCAAAGGCAAAAGGAGAAGCAGGCAGCAGAGGATGAAATCGTTAGATAGCATCACTGACTCAATGAACAGGAATTTGAGCAAACTCTGGGAGATGGTGGAGGACAAGGAAGCCTGGCGTGCCACAGTCCACGGTATCCCAGAGTTAGACATGACTTAGTGACTGAACAACAATATATGGCACTGAAGCACTTTGATATAAACCTGAAACTAATGTTAACATTGTAAATCAACTATAATTAAAAAATTAGAATATGAAGTAATATATGTTGCCCCCATTTTTAAAAAAATTAAAAATCACATGATTTTAGACATGAATTTAAACTGTATATACTGTTCACAGGATTAATTGACTAAACAAACACTTGCCATATTTTGTCAATGATGTGAACTGTGTTGTTTCAAGCCAGGAAATATTTCTGGTAGTGATTTTGCTTATTATTGTGCTGCTGTGTTATTTTTGTTATTATAATAATTTTTTGAAATGTTGGCCCTCCAAACATTCATTAAATGGTGGTGCCACTGCTGGGAAAATATGCTCCCATATCAATAATTATGGGATACAAGTTACATGTGATAAAACATTATAAAGAAATCTAGGGGTACTCTTTCTACCCCCTTCTGATGCCTATGTCAGAAGCTTTCTCTATCTCCTTTATACTTTAATAAAACTTTATTACACACACACACAAAAAAAAGAAATCTAAATAATTACTTCTTTTTTTCCCCACCATGAATTTAGAAGCCAGAACTCTAGAATGTTTGGCAATAATAATGATAAATAAAAGCAATATTAAAAAGTTGCCACAATATGTATACATTTATGAACTCTGAGAACACATACACTACTTTCCATTTATTGTTGTGAGAAAATTAGTCTTGAATTTTGCAGGCTTTAAATTATGCAGTCTTTAGGAATGCATTCTTCACACAGTCATAGCGCACTCATATTTCTTATACGTATGTCTCCTTCCCAGGGAAAT
This sequence comes from Ovis canadensis, assembly GCF_042477335.2. Lineage (NCBI taxonomy): Eukaryota > Metazoa > Chordata > Mammalia > Artiodactyla > Bovidae > Ovis > Ovis canadensis. Next base: position 26,904,136 of record NC_091269.1, on the reverse strand, counting down.
TTTTATGGTTGGTGTCATCTACTTCTTCTGACTCTCCCCCCCCCCACCCCCATTCTACATGGACTCATGTCCTCTTTGAATCCTCTAGCTTTGAACTAATGTCTCCCACACCCCAATACTGGTACCACGCATAAAATTCAAAGTCTTTTCTCACCCCCGAGACCCCCTGTGTTGGTTGATTAGGCTTACCTCTTATGTTCTACAGGATCATGTCCCAAATCTAGTCTTTTCAGGTCTGAGAAACAAGCTTCTAGAACCATGGCTTTGTCATAAAAGAATCTTGGAGACAGGAGAGCTCTTCAGAGGAGTGTGGATTAATTTATCCCAGTGGCTCCAAGAATGAGATGCTTTCCCATTTTCAAAATACTTTTCTTAAATGCCTTGGCAGGCTAGGGTATGTTAACTAGAACATGTTGTACTGTTATTTGATATAAGAATTATATCTGAAATTACTTAAAAGTCAAAACAAAATAGAACCCTTTAAAAGTTTACGTATACACACACACATGTATATAAACTGAACAAAATGTTACACACTAGAGATACAGTGGGTAAAAAATATAGCTTTCCCAGGGACTTCCCTGGAGGTCCAATAGCCCAGTGGCTAAGACTCTGCATTTCCAATGCCAGGGGCAAGGTTCGATCCCAAGTTGGGGAAATAAGATCCTACATGTTGCACAGTGTGGCCAAAAAAAAAAAAATATATATATATATATATATATATATATATATATATATATATATATATATATGTTTGTGTGTGTGTGCGCGCGTGTGTCCTCAGTCGCTCAGTCTTTGACCCCATATGTAGCCTGCCAGGCTCCTCTGTCCATGGAATTTTCCAAGCAAGAATACTGGAGCCGGTTGCATTTCCTTCTCCAGGGTGTCTCCTACATTGGCAGATGAATTCTTTACCACTGTGCAACCTGGGAAGATGAAATGAAGTGAAAGACAGTTGTGTCCAACTCTTTGAAACTCCATGGACTATACTGTCCATGGCATTCTTCAGGCCAGAATACTGGAGTGGGTAGCCTTTTCCTTCTCCAGGGGATCTTCCCAACCGAGGGATCGAACCCAGGTCTCCCACGCTGCAGGCAGATTCTTTACCAGCTGAGCCACAAGGAAAGCCCAATCTTTGCTTAAATCTAGTGGGAGTTAGACATTCAGTAATCACATATATGAATTTTTTTAAAGTGCAAAAGAGTGATGTTAGTAACTGTTAATCTTCATCGTGATCTTTGTTCCTACATAGTTGCTGCAATACATAAAATCGTTAAAAGGCCTCCCTCAGTCTCCCTCTCTCGATATTTAACCAACCCCTCCTGCACACAGCTAATCTCCTTCTAGCTTGTATTTACACAGCTCATTGTAAAATAAAGTGACAAGCAAAAGCTCAAGGGAAGAATTTTTGTGACAGGTTGGAGCAAGTAAGAACTCCAGGTGGTTTTTTCAAATAGAAAAATGTTATTGAGTCCAAATACTTACAAAATTTTAAAAAAATTATTTTGAAAATTTCAAAACATACACGTAAGAGAGAGTGGGATGAATTCACATCCAGACACAGTCTAGGTCCAGCATGGACACATCTTATCAGCAAGTCCTATCTTGTTTCTGCTCCTAATCCACTCTCTCCCCACCCCCAGATCACTTTGAAGCAAATCTCAGACTCCATTAATCTGAAAAAACTTCAAAACTCTTGTTAGACTTTAATGTTAATAAGATCAGGTTCAGTTTCTTGCCCAGATGACTTCATAGTGGAATTTATTTCCAATTACAAGTCAGCAGAAGCAGCTTCAAGTCCGGTGGTTCTTTTGTTTTTAAATATTTATTTATTTGTTTGACTGCACCAGGTCTTAGCGGTGGCACGCAGGGTCTCTGATCTTAGTTGCTGCACGCAGGATCTTTAGCTGTGGCATGCTAACTCTTAGTTGTGGCTTTTCAGGATCTAGTTCCCTGACCAGGGGTTGAACCCAGGCCCCTGCACTGGGAACACGGAGTCTCAGCCACTGAACCACTGGGGAAGTCCTCCAGTTGCTTTCCTATTAGCAATAACCACACCTCAGGAAAACCTCCAGAGAAGGCAATGGCAACCCACTCCAGTACTCTTGCCTGGAAAACCCCATGGACAGAGGAGCCTGGTAGGCTGCAGTCCATGGGGCCACTGAGTCAGACATGACTGAGCAACTTCAGTTTCATGCATTGGAGAAGGAAATGGCAACCCACTCCAGTGTCTTTGCCTGGAGAATCCCAGGGACGGGGGAGCCTTATAGGCTGCCGTCTATGGGGTCGCACAGAGTTGGACACGACTGAAGTGACTTAGCAGCAGCAGGGAAACCTCATTGGCTAATGATACTTCACCTGTGCGACACTGGTGGTTTTTCTCTGTACGATATCAAGACTGGTCAGTGGTTTGAGATGTTCTCAGCTTGATCCATCGATCTAGTATGAAGTTCCCATCAGTTATTTTTCTCCCCACCACTGCCTGGATCCATTATTTCATGAAAAACTGAGAAGTGATATATCAATGATAACTTTCCTCCTGCATTTATAAGCTGGATTTCTTCTAAAAGGAAATATTGTTTCCTATTTGGTAACCCCAAGCTGAAGTTTATGCCAGAAAGGCAGGTCATTTGCTTGATTCTTTCCCTTTACTTAGTTTTCTTAATAAGTTGGTTTCCTAGGCTCCACAAAAGGTAACCAATGAGTTAGTTTTCTAAAATATCATTATGAATATTAATCTATTTGATATGTTTCTATTTTTCCTGATACTTAAGTTATCCCATCTTTAACCAACCCTTGGAGTTGGCTTCTGACTTCTTTTGACTCAACATAGTGATCTTAGCTTCCTTGCTTTCTGGTATGACAAGATGTCCCAAGCTACCATTTTCATTAGCAGTTTCTCCAAGGAAACTTGAAGTGGGAAATGGCATATAGAGTCTACAGTTTTGACGAGGGGTACTCATAACATCTGGGTTGGTTTCTAGACTTCCTAGTGAACAGAGCTAGAAGAAGAGTTTTATTTTTTAAATATCTGAGTTTATACTGATTTCTTTCACTTTAGTATTACAGTGTTTTCACTGAGCTTTTTTTATATTTATACCTGACTTTTCTTATAAAAAAGTTTCAAACAAAATTAGTATAATTACTTATTTGCTATAATAGTTTCAGGGTAAAAGGATAAATATTATCATAACCATATGATTACAAAACCAAACCAATGCTTATTTGCAGTCTTTTTCTATCCTTAGGCTATATCTCATAAGATACAGATATATACACACACACACACAAACATGTATTCATAATTACATTTCTGTGTTTTAAAGTAATTTGATAATACTACCCAAAGTGATCTATAAGTTCACTGCAAGCACTATCAAAATCCCAACAAAGTTTTTGCAGAAACAAACCAAAACAATCCAAAATTTATATGGAATCTCAAGGGACCCTGAGAAACCAAAAGAGTCTTGAAGAACAAAAAGTTGAAGGCCTCACACTTCCTGATTTCAGAAAGTAAGTTAGTGGGCAAAATAGTGTAGTACTGGCATAAAGACAGACACCTAGACCAACGTAACAGAATAGAGAACCTTGAAATGAACCCTCATGAGTGTGGTCAAATGATCCTTAACAAGGGTGCCAAGACCACTCAGTGGGGGAACAACAGTCCCTTCAACAAATGATACTAGGAAAATTGTAATATCCACATGCCAAAGAATGAATTTGGATGCTTATCTTACACTCTATATAAAAATTAACTCAAAATGGATTAAAGAACTAAACACAAAACCTGAAACCATAAAATTCCTTGAAGAAAACTTCATGCCATTGGATTTTAGCAATGATTTCTTAAATATAACACCAAAAGCACAGATAATTTAAAAATACACAAATAGGACATCAAACCTAAAGATTCTGTGTATAAAGGACGCAACCTACAGAATGTAAAGGCAACCTGTGGGATGGCAGAAAGTATTCGTAAATGACATCTGACAAGGGGTTAATATCCAGAATATATAAAGAATTCCTACAACTCAACAGCAAAAGGACAAATAATCCAGTTCAAAAATGTGCATAGGATATTTCTCCAAAGATAATATACAAATGACCAATAAACATAAGGTGCTCAACATCATTAGCAATTAGATAAATGCAAATCAAAACCACAGTGAGATACCACACTTATTAGGATGGCTATAATAAAATAATGTGTTGGCAAGGATATGGAAAATCAGAATTCGTTTGCACTGTTGGGAGTACCAAGTTGTGCAGCCCCTATGGAAACCAGTATGGAAGTTCCTCAAAAAATTAAAAATGGAATTACCATATGATCCAGCAATCCCAGTTCTGGGTATATATCCAGAAGAGCTAAGAACAGGCTGTTAAAGAGCTATTTGCATACCCATGTTCATAGCAGCATGGTTCGCAATAGCCCAGAGGCAGAAGCAACCGAAATGTCCACTGACAGATGAACGATAATGTCAATATTCATGTGATATATTCATATGTCATATATTCATGTGATACAGTATTACTCAGCCTTAAAAAAGGAAGGAAACTTGGTCACATGCTACAGCGTAGATGAACCTTGAGGACGTTATGCAAAGTGAAGCAACCCAGTCACAAGAAGACAAACACTGAATGATTCTGTTTAAATGGGGCACCTAAAGTAATCAACTTCAGAGACAGTAAAATGGTAGTTGCCATTGGCTGGGGGAAGAGGAAATGGGAAGTTGTCAATGGGTAGAGAGTTTCAATTTTGAAAGATGAAAAAGTTCTGGAGATTGGTTGTACAACAGTGTGAATGTTCTTAACACCACTGAACTGTACACTTAGAATGGTTACAGTGCTACATTTTACGTGTCAAACACAATTTCTTTAAAAAGGTGATTGAAATAATGTATCTCTGTGAGTAAGCCACCACCCTAATATACCATTTACCCTCGTTAGTTTCATTGTGCTTTCAATTCTTGGGGCTTGCTTTGTATTTATTTAACTTTGGTTTAATTCTGGCTTATAATTTTGTGAAGTATTTACATGAATTCAAAGCCAAATTTACAAACAAGACACATTCCAGGAATTCTAACTTCTCCCCCTGTGCTCTCCATCCTAGTTCCTCCCTCTTGCTACAGGTAACATTTGTGGATGGTTACCTCTACCCGTTCATATTCTCATCTTAGACAAAAAGTAGCACACCATGAATAGTCCTGTACTTTCCTCTTTTTACTTCACATATAGCTTGAGGATCACTCCACAGTAGTACACAGAGATACTCCTCATTTCATTTCTATAGCTGCATATTACTCCACTGTGTCAACATTCCATCGTTTACTTAACCTGTGGATACCTGGTGGTTTCTCATCTATCATAAGTAATGCTTCAGTGATACCTTTGGGTACGTGTCTCTGTATACAGCCACACTATCTCTTTGGGATTGAGCCCTAGAAGTGGCCCATTTAATATTATCAAGATGTCAGTTCTTCCCTAATTGATTGACAGACTCAATGTAATCCAAATCAAATATAATCCAAGTATTTGATAGATATCAACAAACTAATTATAAAGTTTATACGGAGAGGTGAAAGACCTAGCATAGCCAACGCAATATTGAAAGAGCAAAACAGAAGGGCTGACACTCCCTAGCTTCAAGACTTACTATTGAGGTACAGCAATCAGGAATTCCACAGCACTCTCGAAAGAATAAACAAATGGGCCAACAGAACCGGGAGCCCAGAAGCAAAGCCACATAAATAGAAGCGACTGGTCTTTGACAAAGGAGCAAAGGGAATAAAATGGAGTAAAGATATCCTTTTCAGCATATGGTTCCGAAACAAATAGACATCTACATTTAAAAAAAAAATGAATCTAGATACAGACATTACATCCTTCACAAAAATCAGCTCCAAATGGATCTTACACCTAACTGTTAAATGGAAAACTAGAAAACTCCCAGAAGGTAATACAGGAGAAAACCTAGAAGACCTTGGGTACAGTGATGACTTTAGGTACAACACCAAAGACAGGTTCATGAAATAATTAACTGATAATCTGAACTTCGGTAAAATCAAAGACTTCTGCTAGCAAAAGACAGTATCAAGAGAATGAGAGGAGAAGCCTCAGATTGGGACAACACGCTGGCAAAGAACACCTCTATTAAAGGACTTATACAGAATATATCAAGAACTCTTAAAGCCTAACAAAAGCAACAAAAGCCACCCAACTTAAAAATGGATCAAAGACCTTCCTTAACAAACACCAAAATACTTTTACCGTGTGTTCCAGCAATTGCACTCCCTGGTATTTGCTCAAATAAGCACAAAACTTTATGTCCACACAAAAAACTGCACGTAGATGTTTACATAGTAATATAATGTAACTATAACTGCCAAGACTTGGAAGCAACCGAGATATCAGGTGAGTGATAAACTGTGTTATAATCAAGTAATCAGTGCTAAAAACATGAGCTACCATCTGCGTTCCCGCTGACCTCTCCCTCGACTTGCTCCTTTAGACCTAAAGATGCCTCCATCTGTTAGTTCCTCCTTGGTTTCCTTTCACTCTTGTAATTAGTTCCTTTATTAAGTTGTCCTGGTAGAACTTATCATTTGTTCCCCCATAAACATGCTGACTGGGTTCTAAATTCTAGCTATCAGAGATAAACTTTGGCTTCCTAACGCAACAGACGCCTGTTTTCTCGTCTGTCTGCATTCCTGGATTTGTCGGTTCCTTGAGGGTTGGGGTCTATCATTGTGTTCTCAGAACTCAGTTGAGGGCTTGACCGTAGTAAGTGCTTGGTAAGTGTTTGCTGACTGACTGAATGTGATTTCCCCTGTTAGTTTCTATTTAAAACTAAAAACAGAAATCATCTAATAGAGGTATAAGCAGCTCTTCCAAATCTGTCACTCCAGAAGAATAACCCTGTTTTGATCTGGCTTTTTTTCAGAGACATGCACATGGAGGAAGACCCAATTCTTGCCATTTATTTCTCTTTGTTTCCCTTTTCCAGTCAGTTCTCCCATGCTGCTGCTGTATTGAGTCCACAGCAAACATGATGATTTTCTGTACCTTGGACAAATCCAACTGCTACTGCCCTGATCTCTTGGCTGTCTCGGTGTTTTGGCCTGTGTCTTCCTGGGAGAGAGGCTGAGGGGCCTGCGGGTAAAGAGGTGGGATAGATGGTGGTGTTTGGAGCAGGGTCCTAAGCTCCACAGCCCCTCTGAGAGGCAGGATCTTCAGCTCTGCAGAGGACAGAAGGGGTCCAGAGCGCTTTCAGCATCCTGGCTCTCAGGGAGACGGAAGGCACCCTGCTAGGTTGGACTCAGACCAATCTTCACTGGCTTCAAGTCCAGCCTCCTCCTCACTGTCCTCTCCGCCTTTGCCCGGCTCCCCTCAGCTGTTGGGAGCTGGTGTTTTTTGCTTCACTCTTCCCTGTGCGGACAGCTTAATTTTCTATGTTTGTTTTTTTTTCCTATTGGGATACAATTCACATAACATAAAATTCACCATGTGAAAAAGCACTTTCAAGCACACAATTCAGGGGCTTTGTAGTAGGTTCACAACTCTGAAAGATTCATTGCCATCTAATTCCAGAAGAGTTTTGCTTTGATCTTTGAAGCTAGAAAATGAAGGGGATGAGCCTCATTAAAATAAAAGCATCCTGTGTCCCAGAGGCATTCACGGTTTGGTATGTAAAACCCTTCATTTGGTATTTTCTATTTATAACATTTTTCCTCCTCAAGAACCATGATACTGTTTAAAATTTTTTTTAAAGCTTTCACTTTTAAAGTATTACTTTCTTAGTTCCATTTCATTTCTTCAGCATATTTCAAATCACTCCAGGCCAGTTAGTGCTAATGATAACAGTGAGCCACAAACAAGGCCCCATCCTCTGTGGTTTGCAGCTGAGCGGGCTTGACACCAGTAATCAGGTTATTACGGTGATGAGTGCTGTGGGGTAAATATAACAGGAAGACAACCAAGTCTGGGAGGCAGGGGCGCTTTCCTGGTAAGAGCTGTGTCAGAGGCAAGACCTGGGGCCTGAACAGGCTGGGTAGGGAAGGGCGGCAGGCCCAGGTCTGAGTGCAGCTGCAGTGTGGGGAGCTGAGGGCCTCAGTTTAGTGCAGCTAAAGCTTCAGGAGCTGCAGGAGAGTGGACACGACAACAAGCCACACAGGCAGGTCACGGGGCCTTAGAGGCCATGCTGCCAATCTGGGATTTTGTCTTCAGTGGGAGCCCATTGAAGGAGTTAATGTGGGGCTGGCAGGATTCATCCAGCGGTTGGAGACCACTTGGGAAGCTGCTGCAGGATGAGAAAGGGTGGCTGCCTGGCTTAGGACGGTTGTGAGGGTGGAGTAGAGGGAAGAGATTTAAGAGACATTTGGGGGTGGGTCTTGAGCGTGGTGTACCAGCAAGGTAGATGGTCAGGTAGGGAACTCTGGTGAAGAGGAAGTGTGGATGGGGGAGCCACGGGTTCTCTCCAGGACGGGTTGGATTTGAGGTACCTGGGAAGCGGCTGCAAGGAGATGTCAAGCTGGTAGTTGGGGTGTCTGGCAGCTCAGTAGACCAGCCTGGGCAGAGAAGGTTAGGAGAGGCAGAAAGTGACTGTGAAAACACTCTTCACGTGTAGGTATTACAACATCCGAAACACTTTGTCAGACGACTTATTCACCTGAGTTTCCTCCTACCTCAGCGATTCTCACTGCGTTCTGCCCGTTCCTGGGTGTGTGGGGCACCCTCTCCAGGAATGTCTCTCGTGTACAATGACTCTCCCTCATCTAAAGCTCCTGGAGGGTAGGAAGGTCTTGCTTACCTTTGCATCCCTGGGATGTATTGCAGAAAGTCACTAGGTTTCTGACTGATGACTGACCAAGAGAACAAAGGAATCAACAATTGTGTTAGAATCTGCATAAAAACACCAATTAGAGTTATGGTGGACATCCACTTAATTTTATAGCACCTGTTATGATAGTTTAAAATAATCTCTATTTATAAAGGAAAATATAAAATCATGCAGGACATTAAAATGAAGGCATCTTCAAAAGTACAGCATGAAGACATATAAAGGATCACAAAAATTCAGTCATATAAAAGCATTGCTGAAGAAGTCCTCCATGGAGCTTTCGAGGGTACGTCTCAAAGGAAAATGGTCATTGGAGGTCACATCAAGCATAAGAGCTCAGCTCAGCTCGGGGACCATGAGAAGCTAAAATCTACATTTCCAAAAGGGTTGATAATCATTTCAAGTTGCACTGTTGACTGCTTTGATCTCTTCAACTGCAGAGTTGATTTCAGGGGTGGCCTTGGCTAAGATGGCCATGGGGACAAAGAGAACATCCTCCCCTCCTCTGCTCTGGGTCTTCCTCTAGGTGATGGGACCCCCAGGTGTGGCGCCCACTTGCCCAGCACTTGGTTCAGCATCACGGCCGCAACCCTCCAAACAAATGGGAGGCAAGATTTGCCCTTGTCCATTTATTCCCAAGTGCACACATTTCAGAAGATGGAGCTGGAACTCTCAGGCAGGAAATCACAGAATCAGGAGGGAGACTGTTCCTCAGTCACTTCCTCGAGTACACACAGTTGCAGATGTTTTGGTTACAAGGGTAGAAAACAGTTTCAATGTTCTTAGGTCCAAAGTGTCATTACATATGAAAGACAATCCTCTGTATGTATAAGCAAGAGGAAGCCAATGTTAGCAGGTCACCGGGATTAAGAAGGACAGGCATATAGAAGAAATCTGATTCAAAGACTGAGGCACTGGCCCTAAAACAAGCAATACAGAGAGCAGAAACACGAACCCAGAGGAGAGGAAGATTCTAGAACAGGGAGGACAGATGTGGAAAATGTTATTAATATAAGGAGGATAGCCTTGCCTCAAAACTAAATGAAATATATTCACTCATCTGCAAGAGAGACAGAAAATTTGCTAGATCTTAGTTATTGGGACTGTATTTAAAATACCGTGTTTCTTTTACGTATCACAGAGGAAGCTAGCACTCTTCCTTGAAGTCTGCTGTAACCGAGGGAGATCAATCCATTTGCCTTTTTACACAGAAGCCACTATTCTTGTGATGTTCAAGACGAAGCATCATTAAACTGAAAGCAGAAGAGACCAGACAGCTAACCTTAAATCTCCACAGACAGGAAAAGTCCTACTGAGTGTTTAGGGAGAATTCCCAGAGAGAGGAACTGTAACTAGGGTTGACTGTTCCACATTTCATCTGAGTGATGGATGTTGTCATGATGGGGACACCTTCAGGGGACAGGAACCCTCATCTCAATTATGCCAGCCTCATTCCATTAATATTTGTCTTATCTGTAAAATAATTGCACTCTTCCGATTTTTTAGTGGGCTACTTCTAAGGGTTCTAACATACAACCAGTAATCAATAGAGGTTGGTTCTAGGCTGGTCTTAGGGCTTAGTGGTCCCAGGTAGCTCAGACGGCAAAGAATCTGCCTGCCAGGGCAGGAGACGCAAGAGACAGGGGTTTGATCCGTGGGTCAGGAAGACCCCTGGAGAAGGGAATGGTTACTCACTCTAGTATTCTTGCCTGGAGAATTCCATGGACAGAGCAGCCGGAGCCTGGTGGGCTACAGTCCATGGGGTCACGGCTTAGCGACTGACACACACACAGGCTGGTCTTAACCAAGCCTGAAAGGGTGCAAATAAATTTCATTCTCCAGCAGAGGGCAGCACCACATAAAAATTACCCTACAGGATGACAGCGGTGCAGCATCTTTGCCTATCACCATGCACTTTCCATATCATTATTTTATGGCCATGTAGCTTGTGCAATCTTAGTTTCCCAACCAGGAATTGAACCTGGGTCCCCTGCAGTGGAAGCACAGAGTCTGACCACTGGATCGCCAGGGAAGCCCTCTATATTATCGAATATTTATTATTCAGTGTCACAAAAATGGAAGACTTGTCCATACAAGTTATCTTGAATACTGATGGGCAATCCAGGCAAACAATTTAAGCCCTAACTATTTAAAATCTTATAATTTTAAGATTAAGTTATTTAAATTTAACTTAATTTAAATTAAGTTATTTAATAATTTAAATAACTCTGTGCTTTATTTGTCACTCAGTCGTGTCCAGCTCTTTGCGACCCCATGGACGGTAGCCTATCAGGCTCCGTGGTCCATGGGATTTTCCAGCCAAGCCTTCTGGAGTGGGCTCCCGTTTCTTCCTTCCACATGAGTCTTCCTCTGTGTGCATACGTCCTGGGTGTGTGTGTGGTGTCTACTTTGCTTTCCATTCCCATGCAAGTCGTAATTTTCTATTGCAACCAAATAAAATGCATATTACATAGAGTCGCAACACATAACACCACAACATTGCAGGTGAGAGTTTTGTTTAAAAGTGTGTACCTTGGAACTTAGCTAAAAAGAATTCATCTTTCTAATAGCAAAAGGACCTCATCAAAAGCAGATTTGTTCATAGTGTGGTCAATTCAACATGGATTCCTACAGAACAAAGCTTTTAAGTATTAATGAATACATTTTAACAATTATTTGATCAATCAGTCATAAAGTAATTTCCTTCCTTTCCTCTTTGACCTTTGTAAAGTATCAGCATAGTCAGGCTAATACAGTATTTATCTACTAAAAATAAACTTTAAAGAAAATTATTTGGGATTATTACAGAATTGTGTTATAGTTCTATTTCAGTTGAGATTTACTCTTGATATTTATGTATGTAACACAGATGAAAGTCATCCTCCTTGGGTCAAAGTCTATAATCTGAATCAACTTTAATTAAAAAGAATTTTTGGTTAAATCTCTCTCTGCTAATATCATACTGTTAATAATTACAACTTTTCCTAAGGTAAATGCCAATGAATGTAGATGTGCAAATAATGATAGAGTGAAATTAAAACAACATACTTATATCAACTCCTATTTAATAATAAAAAAAAAATCCCTTCTACCCTGGCACTTCTGCTATGCAATTATAATAGAAACTTAAGCTTTTATAGCCAGTGATGGAAACTATTAGCCATCAGGGCGTTGGAACTAATGCTGCCAAATGGAGAGATGAGTGGGTGGTGCTCTGTGGTCTTCTGGTGTCTCTGTAATTCCTGAACATAAAGATAAAGGCGTGTTCTTAGCTCTGCCCATAGCCGAACCATCTGCACTCTTGTGTCAACATTTCTGATCCAACTCAAAGGTAATTTCAGCTGACATTTATGAACCATAGCCACATTCGGGTGTCTATGAGGTAAGTTCTGTCTAAGTTTGGGGGAATTCCCTGGTGGTCCAGTGGTTGAGACTTCGCCTTCCGATGCAGGGAGTATGGGTTCAATCCCTGATCAGGGAACTAAGATCCCACACACTTCTTGGCCAAGAAACCAAAACATAGAACAATAGCATAAAAAAATGCAGTAAAAACAGATTTTAAATTCAAAATGCTTTAAAAATGGTCCACATTAAAAAAAAAAAAAAAACTTGGAAAAAAAGTCAGCTTTGAGATTGAAATCTGCAGTTTGGAAATTTGGAAACATGTCCAGGACATTTGTCATGCTGGGACTCCCTCCTCCTATCACAAGGGGGTGTTAGGATCCAAGGAGAGATGACCCTCTGACTTGAGGGTCTGGAACCACAAAACACTAAATAAGCGCACCCTTTTGGTTCCATTACCCTAAATGTCCATAATAAATGTGAAAGGCTCATCCGCACTTTCCCATAGTACATTTTGGGCTAACGTATGAGAACACGTCACACGCAGCCCAACGAAAACATCACGTGTACGTGCTTGTGCATGCTCAGTCGTGTCCGAGTTTTGGTGACGCTCTGGACTGTAGCCCGCCAGGCTCCTCTGTCCGTGGGATTCTCCAGGCAAGAATACTGGAGAGGGCTGCCATTTCCTCCTCCAGGGGAGTTTCCCGACCGAGGCATAGAACCCGAGTTCTTGCGTCTCCTGCCCTGGCAGGCAGATTCTTCACCATTGCTCCACCTGGGATCTCAAACGTGGTACAAAATCAGATGTTCTGTACAGTGCCAAGAACAGGGCAGACAAGCAACATGTAACAACCACCCCATTGGACGTCAAGTTGCGAAAGAACTCAGTTTTTAAAGTTTACCTTTTATTTCTGACTGCTGCTTTAAGTACATCTTTTGATAAACTTGGTATTTATCTGCTAAATCTGACGAGCTAGGTGTGACTAACACTGACTAAATCGGAAGTGATCGGTAGGTCTCTACAGTAATTTTGCAAGTTTAGAGATAACATTTGATGACTACATATCAGCAACCTCTGTAACTGCTATAAACAGTGGGGAAAAAATGGCAGTGGTTTAGAAAATAACTTTGAGTTAATCCTAATCTTTCTTGTACTTCGATTAATGTTAGTCACCACTTTTGCTTCTTTTAGTCAGGGATTTATACGGAATCCTCCCAAACCGGATGAAGTACCTTTTAAGCCTACAGCCAAAACCAAATAGCACTTTTATGAAACTGTCAAGTAAACCAAGGCTTCCCTCCCATCCTCCACAGCTTCCACAGTAAACCATCAAACAAGAATTCTGGATATTCTTTGGAACTAATCTTTCATTTGGTTTTAAATCCTCTAAAATTTGGATTTTAAAGCACAGCTCCCCTTCCAATATCATCATTAAAGATTTCTCTTTCTTGGCTAATGCGCTGGGTAATACTGAGGCTCTGTCTTAAGCCGAGATAGTAGGTTTTAGAGGGGGTTGCCTTTCACCTATGGGCTGAATTGTGATGTACAGTATCTGAACTGTACAATATTGAGATGGATGTTGCCATACATTAATATGAACTGACCACAGGCATACATGTGTCCCTTCTATCCTGAATCCCTCCTCCCTCCCTAGATTTTTATTTATTTCTCAACTGAGCTTTCTCTCTGGGGCAAAACACTTGACCTGATAGAAAAGACATAGAAATAAATATTAAATTAACTTTTGAAAAGTCAAGGATACTGGAAGGGCCAACTCTTTGTCAATACCTTTCCCATGGTGGTCCTCATTACCCTGCTAATTCCTGACTTTGTCTTCCCAATAACCAACTGTTTTAATAAACATTTCTTTCAAAAAAACTCAAGCAAAGACCTCTTTGACAGCACCCAGATTATGCAAGTGCTTGAATGAGAAAGAAGGCACCTGTGTCCTAGAGTGTATCACTACATAATGCCAGTAACCTGTAAGTTCACTTACGCGCTTTGTAACAAAAAGAGTAACAGAGTAAAGGGTGACTGCTCTCTGTGGTTTTCTTCTAAGCTGTGGGAGTGTCAATACTCATCCAGGATCTTGCGGATGATGACTTTTAGGGGCCATCAACCATCTTAGTTCCAATCTCAATCTTCAGTATTTAAAGGAGGGGAACTTTTATTTTCATCATGGCATGAATCCATTCCAATTATAGATTTGGCCGTGGTCCCCGTAGGAGCCTACAACACATTTTCCCCAATTCCAGATTCAAATATTAAATTAAAACAGATGTGCAAAACTAAAGGAAATTCCACCACCAAAAACATACCCGACCCCTCCACAAAACTGCCAGCTCTGGGGAAAACCAGTGTCCATGGCTCCGGGCCCTTCTCCTAAACCTGGAAAAGAACAGAGTCAGGACTTCCCCAGCGGTCCAGTGGTTAAGACTCCACGCTCCCAGGGCAGGCACCATGGGTTCGATCCCTGGCTAGGGAACTAAGATCCTGCACGCAGCACAATGTGGGAAAAGAGAAGAAAAAGAACAGATTCACATTGCTCCTTAAACTGCGCGTGTTTCAGTGTCCGAGAGGCCAATGAGAAGGAGCCGAGGCTAGAAGTTCCTGGGGTGCTCTCCACGCCCCCGCTTGGGCCACTCCTCGTCCACCCACCTGCGCAGCACCTTCTCCACGTCGGCCCGGTGGTACAGCCGGCAGAGCTCCATCAGCTGGCCCACCGTCCTCTGACTGTTCCGGAGCAAGAACTCCAGGGTGGGGCTCTGCGGGCGCTGCTCCAGGAAGCACAGCTCGTCGTAGGGCATGCCCCACTTGCTTGCAAAATTCCTCCAGTTTTTGACTGTTGGGTGACAGGGATCCAGCTTTATCCTGATCACATCTAGTAAGTCCTGGTCATTGAGCAAGTCGCTGATGGTGGGGACTTGCAGCGAACAGGAGGGACAGGAACAGGTCTCCGCACAGGACACATCCTTGCTCACATCTGCAGGGTAAAGCACAGGGTGCATGTGTCAGCAAGAGGCCCCGGACACATGCTTATCTCTTCAGTCCTTTATTTTCCTACTCAGTTGCTCATAGCATCAGGGTGAGCACAGCATCTATTTCAGGATACTCCTACATATTCACCAATAACGCCTTGTTCTTTGCGGTCAAGAAGAGCTGCTCTGCTGGAAGCGGTGGCAAGACTTTATAAAGCCAGTGTTCCTTTCTGAGACTGTCTGTCTCCCCAGGCTGTGTGTTTGTGAGCCTGCCGGCCAGATAAGGGCTCCCAAAAGCAGAGCTCTTTCCATGGGCAGATAGCCAGTCCAGGGGGGTTGGACTCAGCCATCCCAGGAGAAACCAGCCCATTCTCACCTGCTCCTCAACCCTCTTGCCCCTTCCAAATTACAAGTCAGCCTTGTCAGCTTTTTAAGGTCAAGCACAGCATGTCAGAGTGTAAAGTATTGCACAATTCTTCAAAAAGTCTTTATTTAAAAAAAAAAAAAAACAAACATGCACAACCCCAAACTGGAATATCCACTCCAAATGCATATTTGAAAATGAGTGATAACTGATAATGCCAGACTTTTCAGATTTATGGCTACCTTATCATGGCTTTGCCTTTATTTATGTTTTTGTCCTTTTTTTTACACATAGGGCTGCCTTTGAAGTGGAGCCAATACCCTGAGGTGTGTGCAGTAGGCTGGATGAGTGGGTGACTTTGAGCTCAGCCTCCCCAAGAAGGGGGCATCCCTGGTGGCTCAGATGATAAAAACAAATGTGCCTGCAGTCCTGGAGACCCAGGTTCGATCCCTGGGTTGGGAAGATCCCCTGGAGAAGGGAATGACTACCCACTCTAGTATTCTTGCCTGGAGAATTCCATGGACAGAGGAGCCTGGCAGGCTATAGTCTATGGGGTCGTGAAGGGTCGGACATGACTGCTTTCACCAAGAAGAGCAGCCCCAGCACAGAGGAAGGGCCACCTTCCCATGCATCATCTCTGGCCTCCCTGCAGGATCTGCCATGTGAGCAGAGGATGAAGCTAGTAGGTAAGCAGTAAATAGGTTAGAGGGAAGAGGTTAGTAGGCAAGAGAGAACTCAGAGTACAGGTGTAAGCGGGGTCTGCACAGCAACCCAAGTGAATTAAAACTCTGCAACTGCACTGAATTTCCTAGCCCCTCTCACTGGGAATATTTAACCATCAAAGGCAACACTAAAGATCACTGGCTTGGAAAATTCTGGGAGGTTATGATGCCTTTTTCTACACTGAACTGTGTGGACTGCCCAACTTAGGAAATTAAAACATTTGGAGAAAAGAAAAAAAAAAGGAATTACTCTGGTTATTATAAAATTGAGAACTAGAAAATTTGAGGCAAATACAAAGTAAAAGATAACAAAAACCATGAGAATTATGCTCATACTCTGACCTACTAATATAACTTCTGAGAATCCAGCCAAAGGAGATCCTCTAAAATACGTATGTACTGGAACATTTTTTATTATAGTCTTACTCTTATTATACATTTTTTAAAAACTGAAAATCAAAGTTAGGGGACTAGTGAAATAAATTATTGTTACTATTTGAAGGAATATTATTTAAGAAATTATGAAAACTATATAGCAACCTAGAAAATGTGTGTACTGTCATGTTAAGTGAAAAATGCAAGATGTAAGGCACTTATGTGGAGAAGGAAATGGCAACCCACTCTAGTGTTCTTGAGAATCCCAGGGTCAGGGGAGCCTGGTGGGCTGCCGTCTCTGGGGTCGCACTGAGTTGGACACGACTGAAGCGACTTAGCAGCAGCAGCAGCAGCAAGACATTTATGTACTCTGATTAAAACCATGGGAAAAGTCTCTGTTAATATTACCGTGGAAGGAAATGTACAAAAGCAATCATAGCTTCTGTGGTTAACGTAGGATTATGTTTTTATTTTCCAAACTTTCTCAGTGTGTATGTCAGGGTGTGCTCAGGTGTGAGCTGTGTGCTCAGTCGTGTCCGACTCTTTGCGACCCCATGGGCTGTAGCCCACCAGGCTCCTCTGTCCATGAGATTCTCCAGGTAAGAATACTAGAGTGTGTTACCACGCCCTCCTCCAGGGGATCTTCCTGATCCAGGGATGGAACTTGTGTCTCTTGCGTTGGCAGGCAGAGTCTTTACCACTGCACCACCTGGGGTTATGCTTCTATTTTCCAAACTTTCTCTAGTGGTGTTTATATTTCTACAATAATGAAACCCATGTATTACATGAACAAACATATTGTTCAGCACTGAGCCGACGTATTATCGCAGCAACCCTCCTCTTTGCCAAGCTTCACTTACCCCTTTGAGGCCACCTCTTCCTACCTTCCCTATGATTTGTTTCGTCAAATACCT
Source organism: Ovis canadensis (assembly GCF_042477335.2). Taxonomy (NCBI): domain Eukaryota; kingdom Metazoa; phylum Chordata; class Mammalia; order Artiodactyla; family Bovidae; genus Ovis; species Ovis canadensis. Next base: position 26,886,604 of record NC_091269.1, on the reverse strand, counting down.
CCTTTCTTTTCCCTCACCTCCAGACACCCATCTCTACTGATTCTCTTTCCTTTCTCCACAGATAGGTATATAGCTCCTCTATCATAAAAAATAAGAACCTCAAACTGCCACTCTCTGGCTAATTCACTGAAGGACTTTCTATTACTCTTCATTTCCTTACTGTCTTAAAAATATTTGTTATTATTTTGGGGGGCTACACCACATGGCATATGGGATCTTAGTTCCCCAACCAGGATGGCACCCACACAACCTGCAGTAAAAGCTCAGAGTCTTAACCACTGGACTGCTGAGCAAGTCCCAATTTACTATTAAACTTCTAAAAGGAGAAATCAAAACCTGTTGCCTACAATGCCTCACCATGTTATTAATCTTTACTTTCTTTGGCTTTGAGCAGCATCTGACCAGCCCCATTCTTGCCAACCCTGTAGAGACCAGACCCAGTTCCACATGCCCCACCTGCAGACCAGAGTCCAGTTCTGATGGGGTAGATAAATCCAGAGAAGCAGATCCCCACCTGGCTTGGAGGATCACCTGGACCCCCTGCTGCTGCTAATGCCCTCATCACATCAGTCCCCTTGGGCCTGCCTGCCTCCAGAACTGAGCCCAAGACTCTTGTGCCCCTTTGAACACTGTCTATTGCACTGAAGACTCTTTTCCGAGAACTCAAGCCCCTTATCCCCAAGCACATCCTACCCTGTCCCGGCCACATCCCTTTTCTTGTCTGCCAGACACTCTGCGATCCCAGCCTGTGTCACTGCCAAGTCCCTGGGAGTTACAAGGAGGTGCTCTAGTCTTGTTCTTAGCCCAAAGCTTTCCTCTTCTGCACCGTGTCCCTTTGGTCTTCTCCGCTCCCAACCTCTACAAAGATCTCCCACTAGAATGGAAGACCCTTTCTTTTTGCATCTGCAGGATCTAATACAGCTCTTGACACACAGCAAACACTTAACTAACATGGATTGAGTGAGTAAATGAATGGCCAACCCTGCCAGCTCACCTGGGCTCCAGAACTGACTACTAGAAAGCGTCTCTTGATGTTCAGATGACATCTCCAACTCAAAGGGCCCAATACAGTACTTATATTTCTCCTACTGTGCACCCAAAGCACCTCAAGTCCCCTAATGACACTTGCAATTCTTCAGCATCCTTACAGACTTTTTTCTCTATCCAGCCAGTTACCAGGGTCCCAATCTCCCCTGGAAGCTCTCCATACCTCTCTTCCCATCTTATTTCCCTTGACTTCCTTGAATATAATCTGGGCTCCAGAGAAGGGGGACTACTCACTTCCCGAATAGACAACCTGTATTTTCTTTGTTTCAAAGTTTAATAAAATGAAAAGGAAAAAAAATACAAGCTCAGTGTAGAACACTTAAAAATCATATTCAGTTATGAATTTTGTGTAAACTTGAACATCGAGGGTTTCCCCATAGTTGCATGACTATGAGTAACAATTTGATGCAGACCCTTACATCTAAATTTTTGGCCACCTCTTTAATTATCTCTCCAGTAATGGGACCATTAGCCTGAAAAGTATGACCATCTTAAGGCTAACAGTGCATATGTCCTAAACTGCTTTCCAGAAATAAATGTTGTACCAATTTACACTCCAAACAGAGAATAGTGATGGTGCATGTCTCAGCTGACCTTTGTTAGCACCAAGTAACACTTTAAAAAATATCTGTCAATTGCATAGGTGGAAAATAAAGATTTCCTCCATGACTTTTCTGATGTTTTCTCTCTGATCAGTTATCTCTCTTCTTTCTCTCTCCCTCCCACTGAATTCCTCTCACTGAAATTCCCTTCAGCTACTGAACTTATCTATCCTATGAAACCCACCTCAGAAGCACCCCTTCATTAAATCCCCTGGCTCTGCCTGCAATGCCGTCGCACCCAGAGTCTCATCATTGTGTTGGCATCTCCTGACTTTGCCTTGCAGGGAGATATTCCATATGCTCTTTGTTGTTGCACCTTCAGGGCCCTGAAAAAGGATCCATATCCTTCTGCAATGTGTACACATCTTAGAGTTCTAAAATGTTGAATTCCATTTCAGTGTAACATAGTGAGAGTTATTCTTCCGTTCCATTAATAATGGTGTGGTGTATCTGGAAGCAAGACTTTAGCTCCATGACGGGACAGAAATTTATTTATAAAGAGCTTTCTAACATTGAAGGTGGCTTTTGCATACAAGGGGGAAACTGTGCAATTTTCTTTGCCCTTATTTAAAAGTAGAGTCAAAATCCAGGGAACTCAAATCGGGGCTCTGTAACAACCTAGAGAGGTGGGGTGGGGTGGGAAGGGGGACAGAGGTTCAAGAGGGACCCATATGTACACCAATGGCTGATTCATGTTGACGTAGGGCAGAAACCAGTGTTAATACTGTAAAGCAATTATCCTTCAATCAAAAATAAATAAATTTAAAAAAATTAAGGTGGGTATATGGGAAAAAAGTAGAGTCAAAATAATAATCTGTCAAGTAGAAAAACAAGCAGTTTACCAAAGGGTATGTATAATTCAGTTTTTGTAAAAACAAAATAATACAGCCATTTTTATCCACATAAAGCATACATTATACACACATTCATGGGCATAGGAAAAATCTAGAAGTATGCATAAAAACGTTAACAATAGATGGTCCTTATTTTCTATAGTTACTATGTTTATTTGGATACTTAAAATATATTTTTTAAATGTCACACAAAAATAAACAATTTATATCTCTAAGTCCAGAATGAAATGCATTGCTTTCTGAAGGTCTGCCCTGTATTACCTCCATAAGACTCAGGGTTTTAGCAATGTTTTCTTCTTTAGTGTCAAGAAGAATGAAAATCGTTATGGTTTCTGTGAAGCTCCTCTAAGCCTTCTAGTGTATGAGAAGCTTCTGTTTCTCTGAACACCACCACCATCCATTTATCAGTTTGTTTTGAAAGCATGATGTGTCAAAAATCTATTGTTTCCTTTTTTATTTTCAATGACACACATGTTAAGCCATTTTCCCAACTGGAATCTACACAAACTGCCAACAGTCATGAATTTAAAGTTGCCTTTTGAATCATAAACTATAATTAGTTCTCTGAGGATTTAAGCAGACAAACTTTTTTTTCCCCTATGAAATACATTTTGTCCTGCCTTCCTGTAAACACCTATCATGTATTCGTGTGCATGCAAGGAAAGAATGGCTGATGCTTTGGGGTAAGAAAAATCATGGGAAGAGAAACATTTAGAACCAAAGAAGTTTTCCTAAGAAATGAGGGAAAAAAATGGGATTATTATTGGATGCTACCCTGTGTCAAGCTCAGGATATCCGTACAGGAGAAACTAAAAAACTGTTTACTAAATGAATGAATAAGAATTGTTTTTTCTCCTCCAGAGACAAGGTAGGTTTCTTATTACTGTGTGATGCATTTTAGGATGTGAAGAGAGAATTACTAGCAAAGGAAAGAGAATTTACTGGTGTCTGTTGGCTGTTAACAGAAAAATACAAAAGAGTGATTCTAGGTTTGGGGGAAGGAAAGGAGAGTGTTATTGAGGAGAGAGGAGTCAGTTATGTATAAAAATTCACTTTAACAAGTAGGGTCCTTGCTTGTCATGTTTTGACACTTGACTTGCATATTTTCCACTGATGAAAAACACGAATGGATTGCACCATTAATTCATAATAACCTCTTAGAGGCCAAAACCCTGGAAGGACTTGCCTTCTTAAGTTTAGTCTGAGTCCTGGCTTGAACTAAGGAAGAATTTATCAGTGGAGGAAGGGCCAAATTTCTCAGTGATTTTTATCATCACGGTAACTATCATTTATTAAATGCTTAATATATAACTGGCCCTGCACTGTGCCCTTTTATATCAGGAGTCCCAAATTCTGGGATCTTATGCCTGATGATCTGAGGTGGAGCTGATGGAATAATATTAGAAATAAAGTGCACAATAAGTGTAATGTACTTGAGTCATCCTGATACCATCCCTGACTCCCACCCCAAGATGGTGGAAAAACTCTTTCACAAAACCAGTCCCTGGTGCCAAAAAGGTTGGGGACCGCTGCTTCACATGCATAATCCTCAATCAGCGGCATCAGAAGGGGCTCCTCAAACCCTGGTGCCCCAGCTTTCCAGGGCTTGACTGCTAAATGGCATTTAATATCCCTGGACTTCAGATTCCTCATCTATCAAATGGAGATGATAATATAATAATTCTTATATCTCATGAATTAAATGGGATGAAAGCATTTTTGTCAAGTCTTATATAAATGTTATTTAAGGGTGTTAGGTATTACATTTTTTTTAAGTAGAATGGGGGGAAAGAAAGAGTATGTCATTGTGTCATCTGGCCTCTGCTGACACCTCCCAGCTCATTCCCTTTTCAAGTGCCCTTCACTGCCCACCCTTGTCCCTGGAACATATACTCCACCCTGGCTCAGGACCTTTGCACCAGCTGGGTCTTCACCCTGAAGTCCTCCTTTCTCAGATCTCCACATGGCTGGCTCCTTTGCACTGTTTAGATCTTGGTGCACCTTCTTAGCTAACACAGCATCCTTTCCTTGCAGGCAAACCCCACTGTACACTCATTTATCTTCCTCAAGGCACCTACCACCATCTGTAATTACTTCTGTTTATTGTCTGTCACTCCCAACTAGTATATAAGGTCTAAGACAAAAGGGACTTAGATGTCTAATGTCTCCACTTAACTCCAGGCACACAGTAGGCACTCAATAATGTCTGCTGAGTATAAATCTGCTTAATGAAGAACATGACAAAGAGAAATAATCAAATCAGAAACTTCTGGGCAGCATATGAAGAGTTATCTAGAAAGTTTCAGACAAACTGAAAGGTTTCTTGTGCTGAGTATATACAAGGTAGAAGAAGGGTGACTGGTTGCTACGGAGAAGGAGTACACCATGCACCACAGAGAGAGCCTCATGAGCTTTAGAGGCATGCTGACCAAGTATCGATACAAGCCGACGCTGTGCAGGCATGCAGCTTGGACAGGTTACTCAGCTTGCTACGGCCGTGTCCTCCCTCTCTGAACAACTGAGAGGACTGGATTTCATAAAGTTGTGGAGAGGATTAAGTGAAGCCATCCCTCAAAGCCTTATCCTAGTTCATGGTAGTTGGAGAAGGCAATGGCACCCCGCTCCAGTACTCTTGCCTGGAAGATCCCATGGGCGGAGGAGCCTGGTGGGCTGCAGTCCATGGGGTCGCGAAGAGTCGGACACAACTGAGCAACTTCACTTTCCCTTTTCACTTTCATGTACTGGAGAAGGAAATGGCAACCCACTCCAGTGTTCTTGCCTGGAGAAGCCCAGGGACGGGGGAGCCTGGTGGGCTGCCATCTATGGGGTCGCACAGAGTCGGACACGACTGAAGCGACTTAGCAGCAGTGCAACAAAGCATTAGTAGCTGTGGGTGAGGAACCGTAACAGCGGTAGTTCTCAGGGCTTTCCTGGTGGTTCAGTGGTTAAGATTCTGAGTTTTCAATGCAGGGGTGCGGGTTTGATCTCTGGTTGGAGAACTAAGATCCCATGCATGACAGGCATGGATGAATAAATAAAGCAGTAGTTCCCAAACCTTGGCTAAAGATGGAACTCTCTGCCCCTGCCCCACCCCACTCTCCCCTGGGGAGATTACAAAATCCCGATGTCTGGTTCCACCACCAAGATCCTTATTTAATTGGTCTGGGGTACAGGCCGGGCACGGGAAGTTTTCTAAGCTCTCCTGGAAATTCTCATGTGCAGCAGGGTTGAAAACCATTGCCTTAAACCATATCTACTGAGGAAGTTCTCAATCAGATGGGCCAGAAAAAGTAGATTCTTTGAAGAATACAGTGCGGGGTTGGTGATTGGGAGTTTGTGGATAATATTTCCGCACACTCACAAGCAGAAGAATGGGTTTTCCGAGGGTTTTTTTTTCCCCCTTCTTCCACTATTCTTCATCTCATACACCTTTTACATCACACCTTAAAGAACAGTTCAGAAATCAAGCATGCTCAGTGACAAGGTATGTCCATGTCATTTCAAACAAAGTAAGAAACAGTTCACGTCCAGAGATGCCGTACTCTCAAGCTGGCGGCTGGCAGACCATACAATGCTGGTCAATTAACAGTTAATTGTGAATTGGAACAAGATGCAGAGCTCACGAGGGTCGTGATTGGCTGAGCCTGGAAAATGGCTCCAGTCGGGGTGCTGGCAGTGGATCACAGATTGACTTAATGCGTCTCCCTGCAGGGGAGGTGCCGTTTTATCTTGCACACACTGGCTTTTCGGGAGCTATTACCACACAGGTGTTTCCCTCCACAGCGCTCAGTGCCACTGCGGGCTCTCAAATCATTTACAATAATGTTCCCCATGATAACCAGGTCTTCAGCTGGCACGAACAATTACATAGTAAACATTTTATACTGGCAGCTTCGCAAATAGCAAAACATGTTCTATTCTAAAGTAACTAAAATAACTCCTGGGTGTCTATAAATTATGAGATTTGGAAAATACCAGCAAGTGTCAAAGTACTGTCAAATACTTCCATAGTTATGTTTGTTAATGGTGTAAATTCATGCTTTTTTCTGCATGTAATTTCTAACACGGCTAGAAATAAATATATTTAAAATGCCGGTTTACGGCTTTGAGAGATCCCTGGGGTGCATGCATACCACATGACTCATCAGAGGTAGTTATTTGCTCTGAGCTCGAAAATGGTGAAGAATTATTTTTATCTACTAAGAAACTGACCCCAGGGCTTTTGGTGGGCGTTTGATCTCTTAACCAAAGGGAAAAACACTGTGATTTCATTTTCCCTCTCTGAAACACCCTTTTAAGAAGACATCAAGTTGGCAGCAGCGCTAGGAAATCTAACTGACAAATCGGATGGATCTTGGCAAGTAAATCACACTGGGCCACTCTGTCATCACACAAAACTGAGGCATAGAAGGTATGTTTAAAAACAAAACAAAACACACATATAAGAAAGGACCCAGGTTAAAATTTAGCAGCGAATTTTACGTGAGCTTGCATTCTGAAATTACGTGACACAACGTATTTACTAAGTGTCACTGTATAGACCTCAGTTGAAAAAAAAAGAAAATATTTTTGCACATTCTCTTCTACAGGGAAATTAGGTTTGGAAGAGGCAAGTGCTGAATTATGCAAGGTGGTCAGAAAGTCAAGTCCTGACAACCTGGCAACTGTGAAGAGGTAGGGAGGGAGTCATGGTCCAAGTGATATTAGTGCCACCAGAGGGGAGAACAAGAGGTTATTATTTGTTTTTTTAGTTTTTAAAATTATTTATTTGTTTTAATTTCTGTAGTTTACAGAATCGACATATCTTTTTTTTATATCATCTTCCCCTTGCAGCATGTGGGATCTTAGTTCTCCAACTGGGAATTGAACCTGTGCCCCTTGCGTTAGGAGCGCAGAGTCTTAACCACTAGATTGCTAGGTAAGTCCCTAGAAAAGGTTTTTAACTTTCCAATTTGTGAGGAGTTTTTTGTTTGTCTGTTTTTTATAGCTGAGTCATACTCTTTTAAAGCCCAAATGTTTTCATTTTGAAAAACTGCATGGAAACATTGTGAAACTTCTATGACTCCTGGGGGCTGGCTCCTGTACTCACTGGTTCTGCGAGGGGGCTCTATTTTTCTGGCAGTAGCGGATTCTGAACTGTATTCTTATTCTTTCCTTGATTACAAACTGTCAGCTGTCATTTCTCACTCTGGTTGAATCCCTCCTTTTATCTTAGAGCCTTCCACCCTCCGCACATTGCTTACTTTAACGAGATATAAACTGGATGGCAGATAGGTTTTCAGATTTTAAGAATTAAATAAAAGCCAGGCTCTGAGTTAATTAAGGCTAGACCAAGGGCCTGATTAGGGGAAAGTAGCAAGCGTCTGCAAAAAGTGTTTCAATGGCTCAAAGACTGACTCTGGGGGAAGTGGGTGGACTTTGGCTTTGCTCTAGCCTGAGACTCTGAGCTGGGAGTCTGACCTTCACCCCCCGGGTATGACACCCCAGCATCTGACATGCGTGCTACACAGGCAATGGGTCTGGCCTGCAGGGAGACAGCGTGGTGTGGTGCTGGTGGTGGCGGTGGGGTGGGCGGTCAGGCCAGGCCTGGGGCTTGAATCCCACTCAGGACCTGTGTGATGGAGCGCCAGTCACGTGACCAGTGCCAGTCATGTGACCCGGCGCTGGCGAATAGCTGAACCCACAGAGCTGTCATTAACGCTTTTTTCTAAGGGCATCTCTAAAAAGAGCAGACACATTGGAAAAGACCTTGATGCTGGAAAAGATTGAGGGCAAGAGTAGAAGCAGCAACAGAGGATGAGACAGTTGGATGGCATCACCGACTCGATGGACATGAGTCTGAGCAAACTCCGGGAGATGGTGAAGGACAGGGAAGCCTGGCTGCTGAAGCCCATGGGGTCGCAAAGAGTTAGACATGAATTAGCGACTGAAGAACAACAAAAGTACTTGAAGGAGACCTGGTTCATGGCAAATGCTAAATTTGTGCAAGTACAACAATAGGTAAACTTCACTTAGGTGGTTACTCTCATTCAAAGGGGAAATACGGCAGGACTTACCTGGCGGTCCAGTGGCTAAGACTCCCAACGCTGGGGTCCTGGGTTCAATCAAGGAACTAGATCCCATATGCCACAACAAAGAGTTTGCATGCCACAACTAAGTATCCCTGTGCATTGCAACTAAGACCGGTAGGGCCAAATAAATAGATATTTAGAAGAAAAAAAAAGAGGAAATAACGGGGATCTGTTTTTGCCCCATCTTCCAAGAGCAAAGCCCTGAAGTCAATGTCTCTCATTTGCTTGTTTATGGAAACACACACACACACACACACACACACACACACACACACCCAACCAAACACCTGAACATTCCTCTGGGCAAAGCATCATGCTGGGTGGCAAAGATATTGACTTCGGCAGCACGGGTTCTGCTCTAGGTAATGCTACCTGCTATCACTGTGAAAAGTTTGTCCTCTCTGAAAATCTTTCATTTCATTTTGACACAGGTAAAGACATTTAGAGACAAACCGTAATGTGATTAATCTAGTAATGACCTGACCTCATAAGAGTCTTGGAAGGGTTTACAGATATTACTAACCAACTTACTTGATTCATTCTCATTTTAGCTGACATTTCACATTGGTAGGCAGGATGTTAGTCTTTAAAGAGTTTAACTATAGACTTTTTTTTAATTAGAAAAGAAATATGTGCTTGTCACAGAAAATCTAAAAACTCAGATGAGTATAGGAAAAAAAATTTCACATTCTCACCACTCAGGCTCATCACAATTCACCTTTTAGGTTATTTTACTACTCATTATATGTATGTGCCTACACCAAATCATTGGTGTTATATATGTTTGAATATACAGATTAAAGTTTTGGGGGTAGGTTTTTCTGATACCCACTCATGCTAGAAATTTTTTAAATACAGGGGAGTGAAAAGAAAATTAAAACTGTCTCTGCTTGTATGAAAAGATACTTTCCGTTCCTTCACCTCACTCAGTGAGGTGCTTCTAACATGAGCCTGTGTCCACTGGAGCATTTGTGGAAGAGGATAATTCTTAGCCGTGGCCTTAGCTTCCAGCAGGGGCGGACTGTGGTCCAAGGAAGACGAGTTCCACGGGTTCCTGGTTGGGACCCCAGATGTTGGGCCTGTCCCATGAAAGCTGGTGGGTAGGTGCCACCGGACATTCTCCTGGCCTGATTTCTCCCTGATGTCTCTAATCACAGTAGGACAGTGGCTGAGCAGGCTAGTGTCTGAACGGGAACCAGCATCCCAACTTCTGTCTTTCAGAAATGTACCTTTGCCACTTGGCCTCCTCAGAGAGCCTGGCACACAGTGGGTCTTTAAGAAATGAAAATCCGTTGAATGAAAAAAAAACAAAAAAACACCTGGAATCTCATCACCCAGAGATAAAACTGCTCCTAACATCATGTATCAAAGTTGATTATGCATCGCAAGTTCTGATTTTCAGCATGGTTACCTGGGCACAGCCTGGGATTGATGATAGACTATCCTAAGACTTTGATGAGTACCCCCATCCTTCTTTAAAAAAGAAATGAACAAACCCCTGATGATTTGGGTCATTCAATATGTGTTTTAAAAGATATTTTAAAATGTTGGTGAGGTTTTTTTTTCCCCCTTTATTTTGGTAGCTTATTTTAATGCTCACTCCATATTTTCCCCATGATTAATTAATGAGAAATCTAAATACTGCCATTTTTTTTTGTTTTTTCATTTTTTTGGCCATGCCACATGGCACATGGGGATCTTAATTCTCTGACCAAGGATCAAACCAGCAACCCTGCACTAGAAGTGTGAAGTGCCAACCCCTGGACCACCAAGGAAGGCCCTTAATACTGCCAGAGTTTCTGTCTTACAATGAAGAAACAGAAAAAGGTGGTGGGGGACGAGGCAGTGGAGACAAATTAAATGTTTCTTGTATATTAATGCATATATGTGGAATCTAGAAAAATGGTATAGATGATCTTATTTGCAAAGCAAAAATAGAGACACAGACATAGAGAACACATGTATGGACATCAAGGAGGGAAAGGGGAGAGGTGGGAGGAATTGGGAGACTGGGATTGATTTATCTACATTATTGAAACTACATATAAAATAGATAACTAATGAGAACCTATTGTTTGCTCAGGGAACTCTACTCAGTGCTCTGGGGTGACCTAAATGGTAAGGAAACCTAAAAATGAAGAGATACATGTATATGTATAACTGATTCACTTTATGTGCAGTAGAAACTAACATGACATTGTAAAGCAACTATACTCCAATAAAAATTAATTTTAAAATGTTTTTTGGTGAAACACATTAGAAGCAGAAAATGGTGGGGACCAGCACATAGCCTGGCTCCCTAAGGCGCAGAGATGGAAGGGAGGCGGTGGGTGTCTGAGTGGCCCTTCTTACCGTGACTGGGTCTGCCTACATCCCATCATTTGCCTCCTCCTGACAAAGTTTTCTACCAACACTGTGGCTCCTGGAGCTTGGAGGGAGGGTCGGTTCTGACCCTCATCAGATCCTAAAGCCATCCAGTTAAAAACCCTGCTGTGCCTTGCACAAGCAAAGGAGGGTTAACATGAGAAAATATCCCTTGTAGGCTTTTGTGAAATCCTGCAAGATTTCTTTGCAGTTCACCATGGCGTGTGGTTGGAAACTTTCTCTAGTCGGCAATACAGATTTTGAAAGTTAATGATAAACACCTTCTCGAATGATCTTGAATTTAGCCATGCTAGCTAGCGCTGATGCCTAGATACCTTTAAAATCAATCATTTACCTGAAAGGGGGTCTCCAGTACTGTCTCGAAAGCCATTTTCTTCTCCCTTAAAAAACAGAAATGCAATTTTCATTAAAACCATACCCATATGTGATTAGAGATGTTATCAGTTTTCCAATTTAGTTAAATTTCCACCAGAACCTGGGAGGGAGGTATGGATCTTAAGAATGGTACTTTACTAGTAAGTCAGACAGAGAAAGACAAATATCATACGATATTGCTTGTATGTGGTATAAAAAAAATGGTACAAATGAACTTACTCACAAAACAGAGAGTCAGAGACACAGAAAACAAACTCACAGTTACTGGGGGGAAAAGAGAGAAGGGATAAATTAGGAGACTGGAATGGACATGTTTACACTACTGAATATAAAATGGATAACTGATAAGGGCCTCTGTGTAGCACAGGGAACTTAATACTCGGCAATGATTTATATGGGAAAATAATTTTTAAAAGAGTGGATATATATATATGTGTGTAACTGTTCATTTTGCTGTACAGTAGAAACTAATATAATGTTGTAAATCAACTATCCTCCAATTAAAAAAAAAATGGGTAGTGAATGATGTGTCTCTCCCTAGAATATAAACTCCCAGAGGGCAGGAATCCTTGTTTATTTTTTCTCCGTGCTGGGTCCTCAGCGGTCAGAACAATGCCCAGTACACAACAGACACTCGACAGATGTTTGTTAAATTACTGTCATTTTTAAAAAATATAAATGCATACAAGATGCCATTTCTTCCTTTTTTAAAATTTTACACTATGGACTATTTCCCTTATTTTATTCTCTATCTGCTTTTTGGCGGGCTTGTTGTCAGTCCAAGTTATAATTCTTGCCTGTATCTATTATACTTTTTGTGGTTGTTGTTCAGTTGCTAAGTCACAGAAGCAAAGAAAAACTGGTAAAAAACAGTGACTAATTCCCTTTAGAAGCAATGTATTTCTGCCCACCTACTTGAGGCTCTATTTTTACCAAGGCTGTGCTACCTGGAGGGAGTTAGCTGATCTCCTTGTAGGGTATGTGTGTGTGTGTGTGTTTTCAGTGGAGTCAGCAGAGGAGAATGACCCCAGTGTCTATCTGTTCATGCTAACTCTATGTTATTTTTTAAATTTTTATTTATTTATTTATTTTGGCTATGCAGCATGTGGGATCTTAGTTCCCTGATCAGGGATCAAACCTGCCTCCCCTGCAGTGGAAGTGCAGAGTCTTAACTACTGAACCCCCAGGGAAAGCCCACATTAACGCTATCTACATACAACTAAATCTCTCTCAGCAGCTAATGGTACCCCTTCCATCCACAGTACTGCAGAAGAAGCATGAAGGGTTGGGTCAAGGCCCCGGGTGTGAGTCCACCTGCGTTCATAACCACAGGCACCTCACTCACCTGGAGTCAGAGCACTCCTCTGATTTCTCATTTGCATGCTGAGGGGCTGATAGATGACCTTATCCCTAAGAGGCTCTACATTCTCAGGCCTCTGAGAGTTTCACTTAAAAATGTGCTAGCTCCCTAGTGTCAAACATTTTAAACAGTCTTTTCCTCTTAATCCCCTAAGAAGCCTTTCTCCTTGCTCTTGAGTTCATAAATCCCCATGTTTCAGGGTTTTCCTGGTGGTCCAGCAGTTAAAACTCCTAGCTTCCACTGCAAGGGTCATGGGTTCAATCTCTGGTCTGGGAACTAAGATCCCGCATGCCACAGGGTGTGGCCACAAACAGATTTTATCCAAAAATAAGTGCCCATGTTTCTGCAGAATACAGACAGTGGTCTAATTACAAGCCTATTTTTTTTTCTTTTATACAAGAAGCATCCGTGCATCTTACCAGCTAGATTTTGTCCCCTAACTCATCTGTTTCTTGCTTTGTTTGAATCCTATTCTTTCTCACTGTCCTCACTAGAACAAAAAGCAACATGTTTACCATACTGTATACACAGTTTATAAGAGTTAGGGGCAGTCTCTAAAAGAGCAAAAATGCCTCTCTCTGCAATTTTTTACTTCTGCAAGACAAAACCCAGGAACTCCACAACGTTAAGGCCACTATTCAGTGTTCACCGGGTCATGTGGGGACCTGCCTTTTCCCATCTGTGCAGCTCCAGCAGGACCAGGCAGGCTCGCCCTCCCACCAGCACAGTCACGGTTATGCTCACTGAATTGGAAACTTTCGCGGAGGAAGCAGAAACCGGACCTTCAGGTAGTATCAAGAGACACAAACATTAGCACTGGACAGATTTTTGTGGTACTGATGAGGTCCTACTAAAGCATGGGCTGTCCTTTAAGTAAAGATGATGTTACGTGGCATAGCTGATTTGATTCCTCATCATCTGGAGAAAATGCTACCGAAATCAGGGTCCAGCTAGCCTCACCCCACTGATGTAGGTGAGGGGCAAGACTCGGAGTTACTTGGGACAGTTGACGGGGACACAATTTAGATTTTTGTTCTTGGCCTTGATTAGTATGTCATGCTACTTTTAAAGATGGTTTCCTAAGAGTGAAGTCAGAAGAGACTTATATTTGGTGGTTTCCAGGGTCTTGCTGAAACCTCATTCGGCACCTCTTTTCTGAGTAACTAATAGGTACCGGCTCCTGTGGGGGAACCCATCTACAAAGGTAAAAGGACCTGGACCCTGACCGCTCAGAGATGCTGGGGAAATAGAAACACACCAGACTAATTAAAACGTAAGGCAGAAGACGGTGTGTTCTGATAGGGAGGAAAAGATCAAGTCAGAGGGGAGAGGTTTCTTCCAACCAAAACATATTCTGATTCTTCAAATCAGAGATGTCTGAGATGAGCCTTTTTGAGGGCCTGGAGAGTGGGGAATCAGGAGGAAAGGGCACTGAGCTAGAGGTCCATGGCAGCCCAAAAGGAAGTGAAAACACACGGGGCCCCTATAGGGCATTTTGTCTGAAGCAAAGGTGTTGAGGGGGTGATGGAGGGAGATGAAATGGGAAAATGGGCTGAGGTCTGAGACCTGGTTTCAGGCAATGGGAGTCACTAAGAGGCTGTCATCAGAACCTGGGCATCCTTGGAGCTGTCAAGGATCAGAGCGGGAACACCTAACCAATTGTAGGAGGTAGGAACACACGGGTGGCCAGGGAGAATGGGGCAGCCAGGCAGTCTGATGAGGGGAAGCATGACTGGCTCAAAGGCAAGGATTAGGAAGTCTCCATACCACTGCTTTGGGAGAGGAAGGGATAAAACTAGAGCCATGGCAAGGATACAACCAGCATGGGGGCGGGTGAGCGGAAGTGAGACGAAGAGTGAGTCCAGAAGATATGACGGATGAGACCACAAGAGCCTGGCGGAAACTGAAGACAGTGCTGGTCCTCGGGAGAGGCTGGGTTAGGAGACTAAGACACGGACGCTGGGAGAAAAGTCCGGCAGTGGAGGGCATGTGAGGAAGTCTCAACTTCAAGGAACACCCAGGGCCTACATTTCAGTAGCAAGGGAGGGAATGAGAAAGGAGGGAAGTCAGAGGGGAGGAGAGAAAAGAGCAAGGGCCACATGAAGACGTGGTCTGGCAAGGAGAGGAGCAGGTTCTGAGAGCAGCTCTAGCAGCTTCTGCCAGGCGGGCAGTGAGGATGCGGGGAACCCCCTCCCCCACCCCTCCTTGCTGCTTCGCTTTCTCTTGCCTTTAAGGCCTCAGCTTAGGCCTCACCAGCTCTAGGAAGCTGTCCAAGCTCACAGTCAGAGTGATGTGCCCTGGATGCTCCTATAGCCTTATGGACCTGAATGATACTTGGTGACATGTAAGGTCAGTACCAATAATCCTCGGGGGGGAGTCTGATGGTGGGAACCTAACCAAAGTGCAGCTCTGGGGACAGGAGTCCAGGGCTGAGGAGCTGTGACTCAGGCACGGAGGCCAGCCCTGCAGCGTCCTGGGGGCGCTGAATCCAGGTCGGAGGGTATGAGTGCAATTAAGCATTCACTGCTCCATTAAAACTGATCCAGGAACAGAGGACAGAGTTGCGGGTCAGAGCAGCAGTGGGCTTAGCTGTGAGCAACACAGGACGGCAGGGGACATGAAACAAGGGCTAATCCTCTCCTTTTCATGTCTGCCTCTTCCCCTCCAAGGGATCCTACCCCTGGGTCTTTTCTGAGCCAACTCCCAAAAACAGTTCCTCCATCCTGCTCCTTCCTCCTTCCAAACTTCTCGATGGCTGACTTTTGCCGAGTGCATACTATGTCCCAGGCAGATGACACTTTTTCTGGGGGGAGGTGGGGGCATGAGGTATGCGGGACTGTAGTTCCCTGACCAGGGATCGAACTCATGCTGTCTGCATTCAGAGTGTGGAGTCTTAACCACTGCACCATCAGGGGAGTCATCCCCAGGCTGATAATCTTTATTGGGTTAGCTCATTTCCTCCTCGAGATGCCGAGGAGCTGAGAACCACCACACACAAATGATGAAGCACTGCAGATTTCTGTTTGGAGGACTTGTTTTAATTCTGAGTGAAGTTCAAGTGCAATGCATTGGTTTTGTGGAAGAGAATAGTTTTTGGATACCATTGGGTCTGTGTGCCAAAGGGAAATAGTCTAGATAAGAAAAAAGGTAGAAATGACCTAAATGTCCATTGACAGATGACTGGATTAACAAAATATGGAATATTATTCAGCCTTAAAAAGGAAGGGAATTCTGACATGCTAGAATAAAGATGAACCTTTAGTGCAAGCTAAGTGAAATAAGCCAGTCACAGGTGGACAATACTATATGATTCCATTTATATGGGTTACCTAGAGGAGTTAAATTCAAAGAGACAGAAAGTAAAATAATGATTACCAGAGGGTGGAGCAAGGGCGAATGGAGAGTTAGTGTTTAACGGGAATAGAGTTTCAGTTTGGCAAGATGAAAAAGCTCTTAAGATGGGTGGTGAGGGCTGCACAACAGCGTCATTGTACTTAACGCCTTTGAACCGTACACCTAAAACTGGTCAAGATGGTAAACATCGTGTGTGTATTTTACCACTTACAATTTTTAAAATATCTCCTTAGGAAATCTGAAGGTAACCACGAAACTGAATACCAGTGTTGTATAAATTCAAGCTGGCTAAAGAAAACACCCATTTTGCAAACCCTTTCCATTGTGAATATGTGGAAATTACCTTATATTTGGGCAAATGTGTTAACTGCTGCCAAGAATTCTTTGAGTAGAAAGAAAGTTGGCTAGGCGACATCAATTTTGCACTTGGGTGAGTTTATAACCTAGTCGTTGGGTCCCGTGTCTGCTTAGGGAGCTGCAGGGACCAGGTGATGAACAAGAGTCTGCCCTGGGGACTTACACGTGGGGACTTCACACCAGGCTCCAAGCAGCAGCAACCCCGGGGCCAAGAAGACACTGGGGGGAAGGGGAGATGAACACACGACCCATGTGCCATCCACACATGGGGATGGCCTGATGGGCTGAAGACGCTGACAGATTGATGAGGAAGACACAAACCAGCACCCAGGAGCTAGACACCAGTTTTCAGGGAAACACGATCTGCTGGCCTCTTTCGTCCATCTTTCTTCCTTCCCTTTCTTTCCTCTCTTTCCTTTCCTTCCTCATTTCCTTCCACAGCACTGCACAGCACGTGGAATCTTAGTTCCCTGGCCAGGGATTCAACCCGAGCCCCCTGCGCTGGAAGCAAGGAGTCTTAACCACTTGACTGTCTGGGAAATCCTAGTTTGGTCCATCTTTATGAGTCTATGCTTAGCTCACTAATAAAGAGTCCCATCTTTATGCCTTGTAAAACTAAGGAGAAGAGAACTCAGTGGGAAAGCCCTCAACAGGTTGGTTAGCCCAGTTGTAGCCTAAGTCTGATTGGAAACCACCATAAAGACAAAGTTGTCATTGTCCCCCTGTTGGCAGCAACCTACACGACAGGCAGAGCCTGAGAAGAAACGCCTCCTTTGAATTAACCAACTTCTTTGGGAGAACAACCAATGCTAAAGCTTCATGTCTCTGCTTCATGAAAATATTTTAGTAAATGGCTTTGAAAATGTGATTTTAAATGCCTGAGTGTGCCAGGGAAATAGGGCTTATATAGCATGGGTTTAGACTGTTCTAAATTTTCTCCCATCGCTTGCCACTGCAAGCAAGCACCTTTTGGTGCTATGAATTCCCAAGATAGACCTGTGTTCTATGTAACTCTTCTGAATGCATTTACTGACTATTCACTTCTACACATTAGGACTTGACTATCAGTCTCCTGCTGGGTTTTTCTAAAGCAGTTTATACTCAATTCTTTTCCTGCAAATCAATTACAACTGTAATAACTGTTTACATTTATTTTTATTTCTTACTGAAGTATAATATACAGAGGGAAAGCTGGACATATCTATTTGGAAGGATATAAGCACAGTCTGAAGATATTGCAGGTTTAGTGCTAGGCTACCACAATAAATTGAATAACTCAATAAGGTAGTTGTTATTGTTTAGCCACTAAGTCCTGCCTGACTCTTGGCAACCCCATGGACTGTAGCCCACCAAGCTCCTCTGTTCATAGGATTTCCCAGGCAAGAAAACTGGAGTGCATTGCCATTTCCTTCTCTAGGGGATCTTCTAGACCCAGGGATCAAACCCACGTCTCCTGCACTGGCAGGCGGATTCTTTATAATTAAAAGCCACCAAGGACACCCCCTAATAAGCTAAGCCACGTGAATTTTTTGGTTTCCCAGTGCATATAAAAGTTATGTCTATACCATCCTATAGTCTATTAAATAAGCATTCTATCTAAAAGACAATCTACATACCTTAATTCAAAAATACTTTATTGCTAGGGAATTCCCTGATCCAGTGGTTAAGACTCTGCACTTCCAATGCAGGAGGCGTGGGTTCGATTCCTGGTTGGGGAACAAGATCCCACGTGCCTCGTGGCGTGCCAGAATGTAAAAATAAAAATTTTGTAAATACTTTATTGCTAAAAAATACTAAACATTATCGGAGCCTTCAGCAAGTCATTTTCTTTTTGCACCAGTTGCATCAAAGATCACCGCTCCCAGATCATCATAACACATACAAAAAAATGAATAAGTCTGAAATATTGCAAGAATTACAAAACATGACACAGAAACATGAAGTGAGGAAATGCAGTAGGGAAAACGGTGGCAACAGACTTCCTGGACACAGGGTTGCCCCAATTTGTAAAAAATGCAATCTCTGCAAAGGCAAAGAGGCAATAAAGGCAAAGAACAATAAAACGAGGTCCGCCTGTATTTCAGAACCGGCTTTTAGAAATGGGTTTCAGTCAATATGTTCATCAAGCATCTACTCAGTGCTGGAAACAAATCCCTGATGCTGCCGGTTATGATCCAGTAATGGGACCAAGACACACACATAAACATCCAAACCACAAGGAAAAGGGTGTGAAAAATGTACATGCAGTGTGCCAAGGGAACACAAAGGTGGGCAGGAACTCAAGGGAGACCTCCAGGAACAGGGCAAGTTTCGCTAAGGATGAAAGAACTAAATCTGGAAGAAAGGGATTTTGAAATGAATGTTCCAGTGCTCCGCTAGGATGAGAGCAAATCTGTGCGTCTGTGTACATTAGTTCTTTCTTCTCTTCAAGGAGATCTCAATCGAATGACAAGGAAGACCTGCTACTTGTGGAGTTGAAGTGAAAGTCAAAGACTGCAGCGGCTCTTTCCACGACTTCAAGGCACGGATACTCAGGTATAATTTCATACCTCGCCTCTGGCTTCAGAGATACAGAGGGCGGGGTTTTCCCTCTGTGTATAAAGCATTAGACGATTACTGCTGAGAAATATCATGAAGTATTTTACAGGAGATTATGGCTTGCATGTGCAAATGCCAGCAGACAGTGAGGACATGGATATTACTGCGAGGCAGGGAGGTTCTGTCTGTGCTTTTTTCCTTCACAAATCCTGGGTTGGAGGATACAAGCAATGCTAGAGCACAGACCAGTTGAAGGTTCCAGAGGAGGAAGGGTGTTTGAGAACTCCTCATTTCAGTTTCTGATTTTCCTCTCCTGCATAATTACGTTGCTAGCTGAAGAAAGACTGCTTGGCTTCATATGCAGGGCCAATATATGAAAAGGTTACTGAACCAAAATACCATCTAAATGGGTATGATTTAACCCTTCACTTTTCTTTGAAGAAAATTCCAAAAACACGAATAACAAGTATTCAAAACTATATTATTTTTCAAAACAGCAACAAGTGAAACAAAAATTTTTTGTCCCCTAATCTCTCATCCCAGCTCCTTCCCCAGAGATCATTAGTTACAATCTGGAGTGCCTCCTTCCTCATTCCTTATTGATAGCCACACTCAAAACCTACCTAGAGATGTTGTTTAGCCCAAAACCATATTAGTCTACAATTTCATTTATTTAATATTATATTGTGAATATCTTTTAAGGTCAGTAGTCTCTCCTCTTTTCAATGGCTTAATATTACTCTGTGTCAAAGTACCATCATTCATCAACCACCTCCTACCTATGTGCATGTAAGCTACCAGCAACTCTTCTCTGCTTCAAACGCACTCTGCAAAGATGTCTCCAGTATCAAGTCCTTCAAGGGGGATCACTGCATCAACAAGCAACAGATGCTGCCAAGCAGTTTCCTGAAAATTCTATCAGTTTACAGTCTCAACTGCGAATGAGGGCAGCTTCCACACCAACCGGAAGTTTAAGTGAAATGTAGCACACTTGTGAAATTTAAAGTCATTATAGTTCACAGAGCACTGAATGATAATGAAAATACTGCTGCTAAGTCGCTTTAGTCGTGTCTGAGAATAGAAGCCACTAAAACTGCAAGGAGATCCAACCAGTCCATTCTAAAGGAGATCAGCCCTGGGATTTTTTTGGAAGGAATGATGCTAAAGCTGAAGCTCCAGTACTTTGGCCACCTCATGCAAAGAGTTGACTCATTGGAAAAGACTTGACTCATTGGAAAAGACTCTGATGCTGGGAGGGATTAGGGGCAGGAGGAGAAGGGGACGACCGAGGATGAGATGGCTGGATGGCATCACTGACTCGATGGACGTGAGTCTGAGTGAACTCCGGGAGTTGGTGATACCAGGGAGGCCTGGCGTGCTGCGATTCATGGGATCACAAAGAGTCGGACACGACTGAGCGACTGAACTGAACTGAACTGAAGTCGATTAGAGCAGATAAAGTAAAGAACTAGAGACTTCCCTGGTGGTCGAGTGGTTAAGATTCCATGTTCCCAATGCAGGGGGCACAAGTTCAATCCCTGGTCAGGGAACTAAGACCCTACATGCTGTGGAGCACGGCCAAAAGATAAAAATAACTAAAAAATAAATTAAGAACAGTAAAGGGCTGTACAATTTTAATGGTTAGTAAACTCTTTCTGCTGCTCTCAGGATAATAACTATGAAGTCTAGAAAGTAGTCATGTTTGCCCTTTAGCATGTACCTGTCTTATCACAAATATTGTCTTTTGACTTGGTACCAAAGTATAAATAAATCAAAGACACAGACATTAATAGGTTCTATCAAATTAGAGTACTATGATTTTTCTTTTAACATTTCATATCTGGAATATTCACTAGAGACAAAAGGACTCAAGGTTCTGAGATGATGACTGTAGTTGGGTGGCATAAATTTGTGGTGGGAGGAACAGTTCACATTTCATCATTTTCCAGGAATCAAAGACAGAGAGAGGAGGTGGTCCTGGTTCAGACAGCCTAGGACTGGGCCAGACAGGTTCCACCCCAAATTAGCAAGAGCATCACCAAAATGCCTGATGAGTTGAGACTGTTGCCAGCTAAGTTGATGGACAGAAGCAGCAAGGGGGAGGAAAAAAGAAAAGAGACTAGGCTGGGTCAGAGACATGGGAGGGATTATCCTTGGGGATAATCCACCACAGACACAATGGTTCCCATGGATGGCTGAGCACAGTGAGGAGGCAAGCAGGTCACATCCAGGATAAATAAATTACTGGTTCAAGAAAGTGCAATCTGTTTGGACTGGGAGATGGTGACTGTAAAGCTAAAGGGAGTCCCTCTCATGAGAGTTAAAAACACCAAGTGTAAGGTCCTCCTGGGCAGTCCAGTGGTTGCAACTCTGCGCTTCTACTGCCAAGGGCCCAGGTTCAATAAGAGAAATAAGACCCTGAAAGCTGAGCAGCACAGCCAAAAATAAAACAAAGGGACTCAAAAAAAATAAAAACAAATCCAGATCAGTAATGCAAAATTCACAGTGTTTGCGATCCAATAAACTAATTAGTAAACAAACAGGAGACTTCTCTGGTAGTCCAGTGGTTAGCACTTCCCTTTCAATGCAGGGGGGTGCAGGTTTGATCTCTGGTCCCGGAGTAAGATCTCAGATGCCTCCAGGACAAAACATCAACACATAAAACAAACAGCATTGTAATAAATTCAATAAAGACTTCAAAAACGGTCTACGTAAAAAAAAATCTTTAAAAGAATTTAAAAATCATACAAAGAAGTAAGAAAATCTGATTAATAACCAGGAGACAATATCTGACAATTGAAAAAAAAAAAAACCTGAAAAATGCCAAATGTAGGTTCTGGGCAAAGTTCTCTAGTTTTATCTGGTTCCACATCTCTAAACTTACATCAGGGTGAAGTAAGGAACTACTGAATATTTTCTAAATGCCTAATGATCTGCTTTTCCCTGAGAGAACAAACAAAAGGACTCGCCAATCGATCAAACAGATCTTGCTGGAGCTTGAAAGGATTGCTGCGTATCAAGGAGGGCAGGTAGGGGCCTGCTGGGCTGACTCACAGAACACACCATCCATGGCAACTGCTGGTGGGCCCATTCCCTGTTATTAAAACACATGTAATTGCTCCAGGTTTGCAGATGGTCTGATGGGCTGCTACCTCTGCCAAGGCAATGAGGCTGCCGGATGGGATTCTGCCAGCCACCTCTCAGCCTAATTTAAAGAAAAGAGCAACCCCTCTATTTACCAATTTTGTTTCCAAAGTTTTTACACTAGTGGTCTGCCAGACTGACAGCACTGAGATCTGTGGAAAAGCCTAAAATCTCCCCTGGTTTAGGCCAGGAAAGAGGCCCAGTAACAACTGATAACACCAACTGCTATGGATCAGAAATGCTAGGCATAGGGGCACTGATGAGGAAGGCGCCAGGTCCCAACTCTGCCGCTCAGCCACTGGCTCAAGTCCCCTCGATGAAACAATGTGATTTCTATGCCTCCCACCCCCACTTTAGCTCTAGCAATGCCAAGTTGTCAATTTGGGCATCTAAGTCCAAACCCACTATCTAAATGGTCAGGATTAGCAAGGCCAGGCCTTCTCTCGGATTTAGTATCAGGTGGCAAAAAGGTCAGGATATAAGGTACAACATAGACGGGACTCCAGCCTCTGTCACAGTGGAGGGTGTGTGGAAGGCCTGGGAGGAAGCGGGGAGTCCAGAGGGTATTATGGGGTGGGGGGAGAGTCCTGCCTAAGATAGCAAAGCATGTGTCCTTAGAAATAAAAGACTTCTGTTTGGTTGGTAAATTAATAAGATACAAAATTAATCATCTCCAGGGGCTGCAACTCTAGCATCAATCAATAACTGAGAATTTTTAGGCTTCAGTGTCTTGGCCATCATATTATACTTGGTGTAACACTATCAGTGGGCTAGTCTGTGCTTTAAAACTGGGTGAATGTTCCCTGTGCTCCCACCCCCTCCACTGACTCAGAGTAACATAATGAGGAACATTACACTTTGAAAGGCTTAATTTTGAAGAAATCAGTTAGCTGTTGTTAGGCTTTCCATAGAGAAGACAGCATGTTTTTTTTTAAATTTGGCGGTATTTATGACTAGAAATAGACTTCAAGCCCTTATAGCTTGCTTAGTGGAAGAACTGGCAGTGTGGTCTGTTAGGTCTAACCTAATAGAGATGTAAAAGGAGTCTAAGGAAATACATAGCCTTAAAGGTGGGGACTGACGCATGGACATCCACCACAGCAGCACTGAGAACAGTGAAACAAGCTCAAAGTAATCAGGAAGCTCAAGCGGCTCTATGGCACAGAGTGTAACAGGATGGAGGACGGGAAGCACACCTCCCACAGAGAGGGGCCCGGTTAATTCCGAAGGACCAGCCTTCAGCTGATACAAGAGGGAGAGACTTCTTTGAAGGAATCGGTGAAGAACTGAGAGCTGAGGCTGCTTTCCTTCCTCTATCCATACGGCTCTCTGTCCCACCCCCAAGCCAAGTGAAGGGGGCCTCAAGATCACCGCTTGTCAGGGGTGCTTGCTGAAAGGAGGAAATGGCCTCTCACTCCTAGCCCGCTGCTTGTTGACCGGTGGATGCTCACAGTCCCAACCGCTCTGCCACTGGGAGACCTACCCTGTGTGGGACCTTGCCCAAGGTAAGAGGTGCAGAACATATGCCTGAGACAGGAGGACCTGGGGTTAGCTGTTGGAGGCAAATGTGAACATTCAGCTGGGGATGGTTTGCCCAGATCAGGTAACTGCAGTGTTATTCCCACTTGCTGCGGAAGGGGAGGAGAACCAAGGCCACTTGCCCCTCTTTGGGGGCCTCAGCATTTCAAATCAAGCTTGAGTTGGAAGTGAAGAGAAAAGGTGTGAATTGGATGAGAGATTTAACTACTGTATGGAGTCCACTCCATTTAAATATACTAACCAGTCTACTGGATGCTAGGAGACATATTACTATGCTCATTTTTCAGAGGTGGAAACTAACAGAGCAGTGAACTGACTGTTCAAAGTGATATAGTTAAGTGGCAGAGTTAGGGACCTGGTAGGTCTGTCTAGCTCCAAAGACCATGGTAAGCTGGTTACAGTTCCAAATATGGATTCCAGAGTCAGACTACCTATGGCTCTACTATGCAACAGCTGTGTGATCTTAAACAAATGATTCCACCTCTCTGTGCCTCAGTTAGATGGGCAGAATAACAGTATATCCCACATAGGGTCATTTTGAAAATGAAAGTTCACACTGCTGTATTTAACACGAATAACCAACAAGGTCCTGTGTATAGTGCAGAGAACTCTGCTCAACGTTATGTGGCAGCCTGGACGGGAGGAGCATTTGGGGGAGAATGGATACACGTATATGTAGAGCTGAGTAACTTAACTGTGTACCTGAAACCATCACAATGTTGTTAATCGGCTGTACTCCAAGATAAAAAGTTTAAAAAGAGATATTCCCCTCTCCAGCTGTTAGGATTTTAAAAAATTATTAAAAAAAAAATAAAATTAAAAGAGTTCATGCAGGTGAGTGCTTGGAACAACACTTGACCTAAAAATGTTAATGGTGATGCTTCTTTAAGGCAAAGAATGCTAAAGATGGCGTCACCCACCAGAAGCTAAGGGAGAGAGCTGGGACAGATTCTGCCTTTCCGCCTAGAAGGAGCCAATCCTGATGACATGTGGACTTCTGCCTCCAGGCTGACAGATCACGAATTTCTGTTTAAGCCACTCAGTCTGCAGGATTTTGTTACGACAGCCCTAGGAAACTAATACACATGTGATATGTTCATTGCTTCTGCAATGGAAAAAAACAACTTTTTGGACCTCTGTTTTCCTATCAGCAAAGTGAGAAATGGATCCCAGAGACAGCTTCTTCCATCTCTGTCGGGGACATCTGCACATACTCTCCATCAGAAACACATATATTTAGGTGAAGAATACATCTAAAATAACCTAAACTCATTCATAAATACAGCACATCAGCATTTCCAATGTGTGTTTCTTGGATTATTGGGCCTAAGAGTCAGCTAACCAGCCCACCTGCTGGCAGGAAGGAGCAGTCTGCATCTGTGCCAGATGAAGAGGTGATGCTGAAGACGTGTCTGGGTTGTTTTACCCTGTGGACACATGGTCTACCCCAGCCCTTCTCACCCCAGTTACACAAAGTCCTGGAACACTGAGAAATATCAGAGGTTGGAGCCTACTCCAGACCACTTCTGCAAGATTCTGCAAGATAAGAGCCAGCCATCAATATTCCGTAAAAGTTCTCCAAGTGATTCTGATGTGCAGTCAGGTTCCAGGACCATTCACTTGTCTACACAGATCACAGGTGGGCACTAATAACGCTCGGGCTTCCCAGGTGGTGCTAGTGGTAAAGAACCCAGCTGCCAATGCAGGAGGCGCAGGAGATACAGGTCCGATCCCTGGCTCAGGAAGATCGCCTGGAGGAGGCCACGGCAGCCCTCTCCAGTATTCTTGCCTGGAGAATCCCATGCACAGAGGAGCCTGCTGGGCTACAGTCCATGGGGTCACAAAGTCCCAGACGTGACTGCAGCGACAGCATGCACGCGACAGATAGCTTTTAGTGAGAAAAGTAAATTTAAATCTGGTTTTTGTGGGAGCTGTCTTCCAGGTTGTTTATTTTACTGTTTTAATTTTTCGGCCTTGCAGCATGTGGGATCTTAGTTTCCCAACAAGGAATCAAACCCATGCCCCCCTGCACTGGAAACCCCCACCCCACCCCCAGTGTGAACCACTGGGCCGTCAGGGAAGTCCCTCTTCTAAGTTGTAAAATCTGTCCTCAAGGATTCTCACTGCCGCCTATATTGCTGGATCAAATAGCAGCCAACGGACGATACAAGACCCCGCCCCTTCCCAGGGCCAATGTTTGAAGCACTTTCTATGTGCAAATGATGTTCCATGCTCACGTGAAGTCGCTCACTCGTGTCCAACTCCTCGCGACCCCATGGGCTGCAGCCTACCAGGCTCCTCTGTCCCTGAGACTTTCCAGGCAAGAGTACTGGAGTGGGTTGCCATTGCCTTCTCCGGATGGTCTTGCGAATGCCCCCCAAATAACAGGACTGATTTTATACAGGAAGAGAGTCCTGGGAACCCCCAACGGCCTAGATGCCCGTGCGTATGTCCAGCCCGCTCAGCCCCTATGTGGTTTCTGGAGGGAGGAACCTTGCTGAAGAGTCCTCTGTAGATCACACGGATATACCGTGGCCTCTGGGGCTGTGGAGGAGGGCAGGCCACGAACCTGAACTAGCACCTGCTCTCCACCCCTGGAGACTTCACATCTACAGCCTTTCATGCTGCTTCCTGTAACACTTCTCAAAAATCCACCACGTGTTCTGGCACCCTGAACACAACATAGCTTGTTTCTGATTCCCTGTAACAAATGGCAACTCCCGCCCAATCTGGACACTCCCCTTCCAGTGATTTTTTTTTGGCTTTTTGGCTGCAAGGTAAGTGGGATCTTGGAAGGTGATCCCTTAACCACTGGGCTGCCAGGGAAGTCCCTTGGGGATATGTTAAGAGCTTAAAAAAATATGAATTCACTTTTTTTTCCCCCTGAGTTCCCAGAGAAGCCATTTTCTTATTTTTCAACAGTGACCCCACTAGGCACTGCTCACCTGCTGGGACTCTCTGAAGCAGATCTGTAACCCTTTCCTCTTCTGCAGTCTCAAGTCCTATCAGACAATGAACCCCTGACATCTCCAAAATGTATTATTTTGTTCTTTCTTCCCGCAAGCATTCACAGAGGTTGAATGGTGTCCCTTAAAAGATATATAGTGGGGTCCAAACTCCAGCACCTCAGAGTGTGATTGTATTTGGAGACGGCTCTTTATAGAGGTAATTAAGTCAAATGAGGTCATGAAAGTGAATGCTAAATCGGTATGACTGGTGTCTTTACCAAATCGGGAAATGCGAAAGCAGAGAGCCACACCCAGAGGGAAGGTGAGGGGAAAAGACACAGGGAACGGAAGACTGGCTACAAACCCAGGAGACAGGCCTGGCGCATCCTCACGGCTCTCAGAAGGAACCAACCCTGCCCACAGCTTGACTTCAGACTCACAGGTTCCACACGGTGAAACGTTTCTGCTGTTATTGCCATCCTCTCTGTGGTGCTTTGTGACAGCAGCCCCAGCAAGCAAACACGGATGTCTTGGAATTACACTCCCCACTCTCCATTCTTCCCTCCACAACCACACCCAGGCCCTTGGGCAAATGATCTTCCTGGGTGACTGCAATAGCCCCTTGGTGTCTCCTGGCCTCAGTTTTTCTTCCTACCCACCCCTTGGACAAGCCACTTATGAGAATAACATTTCTAAGACTCTGTTTCCATCCCATCATTTCACAGGAAGACTCTTCCCGGAACTTCCAAGTGCCTAGGAGATCCGGGCCCTCCAGACCTCCCCTGGAGCAGCACCTCCTATGGTAGCAGTTAGAGAGAACATGGACCGTGGAGAGACAGGTACGCTAAAGTGGGAGAAACAAGTCTGTCTCTCTTCAACAGGTAAGAAGCTTGCTTACCTATTGAACGAGTTCAGTCAGTGTCTTCTCTCTTTTCTTTTCTCTCTATATTTCTGTGCTGAGACACTCTGAGAATCTAAGGGAGAGGCTCTTAGCTTAAACATTCTGATTCAGCTTTCCATGTGGGAGATTTAAAAATGTTCAGTTTCACTGAAAGCTCTGAGTGTGCATCACTGTACACCCCTAGCACTTAACAGTAGTGGTGATACATTCTTGAACTCAAATAGTGGATGGATGGGTGGGTGGCTGGGTGGATGGATGAATGGATGGATGGATAGATGGATGGGTGGATGGGTGGGTGGATGGATGGATGGGTGGATGGCTGGATGGATGAGTAGATGGATGGGTGGGTGGGTGGGAGGGTGGATGGATGGATGGATGGATGGATGGATGGATGGATGGATGGATGGGTGGGTGGATGGATGGGTGGGTGGGTGGATGGATGGATGGGTGGATGGATGGATGAGTAGATGGATGGGTGGATGGATGAGTAGATGGATGGGTGGGTGGGTGGGTGGGTAGATGGATGGGTGGGTGGGTGGGTGGGTGGATGGATGGATGGATGGATGGATGGATGGATGGGTGGGTGGGTGGATGGATGGGTGGGTGGGTGGATGGATGAGTAGGTGGATGGGTGGGTGGGTGGATGGATGGATGGGTGGGTGGGTGGGTGGATGGATGGATGGATGGGTGGGTGGGTGGATGGATGGAAGTGTCATCATCTATCCTCTTGCAATCTATTTCCCATTTATCAAACACTGTCACACCACTACCAAGTTCAAGAAGGCCTATGGCCTCAGTGCTGTATGAATGGAACAAACTCTTTAGTCCCCTGATATCTTTGCTGGATTTCCTTTCTTCCTGCTCCATCCACATGTCATGATTCAAGGCACAACTCAAATTTGACACTGACTAACTCAACTACTTGCCTTTACATCTAAAAAAGAAGTTTCTATCTTTCTCCCATCTAACCCTTCTTTTCGTCCTGCCTCTGAAAAAGTGTTGAAGTTCTTACTTTTAAAATCCAACTCCTCCCTCTGTGTTTTTGGTATCTTTATTTATCTAACATGGGTGTATATATATCTCATTTGCCAGATTACAAATTCCCTGAGGGAAATCAGTGTGCTGTGTCTTCTCCAATAGAAAATGCTAAGGACTTACTGGTAGATAGTTGCTAAGAAAATTAATCCTCTCTGCCTTCCGAGGGAAAACAAATCCCATTAATTATTCCACTTCTCTCTGTTTTCCCTCTTAACCTTTAATCTCTACACTCCTAGTGACACCATATCCTTTAAAATCTGTTGTTTCCCATCCTTAGAAAAAGAAACTTTTGCCATGTTTTCTAACATCTTTAAAAAAAGCTTACTAATTTTCCTTGCTACCTTAGTAAATCTGACAAAACTACACTTTATCACCCACTCACTCCTCAAGCCTTTTGTAATTATGTTTTGGCCCCTATAACTGAGTTCCTTCCTAAAAGGTCCTTCCTGAAAGTAACATCTGAAAGGACAAATGCAAAGGGGTCTTTGTAGGGCCTGCCCTTGACTACAAGATGATGTTGACAGTACTTTCCTCGGCACTTGAAGCAATGCCCAACCCTGACCTTTTTCTGTCTTTATTCAACGTACATAGAGACTTACTATGCGCTAGGCATTGAGGATACACTTATGAGCCAAAAGACATAGTAGTCCCTGGCTCATGGGGAGAGACAATGAGACCATCAGCAAACATTTGAGTATCGACCGGGAAAGTGTTGCAAAGTACAGATGCCTCCACCACACACAGCATTCTTCTGTGGCCACTCCTCTCTCTGCCTCTCAGCTCTTTTTCTTCCTCTGGACTCCAGATGGAAGTGTTCCTCAAGGCTCCATCCTTGGCACCTCTCTTTGCTTTTCAACACGGACTCTCTCCTTGACAGTCTCATCCTCCTCTCGGGCTTCAACTGTAACCTCCTGAAGCAGGCATCTTAAACCAATCACTTCCTGCCACACATCTCAACTCTACAGACTTCAATCTCCTTTTTCTGCAGTCCATAAACAGACAACTGTCAGTCCTAAAAAGTGAAAGTCGCTCAGTCATTTCCAACTCTTTGCGACCCCATGCACTGTAGCCAGCCAGGCTTCTCTGTCCATGGGATTCTCCAGGCAAGGATACTGGAGTGGGTAGCCATTCCCTTCTCCAAGGGATCCTGATTCTGAGATCAAACCCAGGTCTCTTGCATTGCAGGCAAATTCTTTACCATCTGAGCCATCAGGAAAACCCAGTCTCAGTCCTAACAACACACAAATCTTATCTTCCCCCTTAATCCTCTACTGAAGCATCCCTCTCTGCTCACAGGCTGAGTCTCATCTCTCTCCAGTTCCCAGGGTCGCAGATTTGGTCACAGGACCATCCCTGAAAGCCACCAACACTTTCCATCTGCCTCCTTCTGGCACTTAAGGTTCTAGGGTCCTGGATCCAAATGATCTTCCAGCCTCACTGCCTCAATCTGCCAATACTTCAGCTCCAGGCAAAGTTAGTTGTCGCTGACTCTCCTCAGAGCATTCTTTCTATGAGGCGTGCTCTCACCCTGCCCCTAGGCACACATCCTCAAGTCTATTTCTGTTATCAATAAATATCAGAGGTGACAGTATCATGCAGCCATTGATGGATGGTAAAGCTGTGCAGCAAACTGGACGAAATGAGATCCAGTTTTCAAACTGGATGAAAACTTGTGAGATCATATTATACAACAAAAGCAAGATGCAAAATTGTCTGCAAATAGGTTTTTTTAAAAATAATTATCCAGATAAAAATATATAAGAAATATCTCAAAATGACAAAAATAATTATATTAGAGTGGTGGAATGTTGGATGAGTCTTTTCATTTTTGTAGATTCTAAATTCTATTTAGTGTGGTTTTTAAAATATATGTATGTTTCAGGACTTCCCTGGAGGTCCAGTGGTTCAGTCTGTGCTTCCTGTTTATAACAGCCAGGACATGGAAGCAACCTAGATGTCCATCAGCAGATGAATGGATAAGAAAGCTGTGGTACTTATACACAATGGAGTATTACTCAGCCATTAAAAAGAATACATTTGAATCAGTTCTAATGAGGTGGCTGAAACTGGAGCCGATTATACAGAGTGAAGTAAGCCAGAAAGAAAAACACCAATACAGTATACTAACACATATACATGGAATTTAGAAAGATGGTAATGATAACCCTGTATGTGAGATAGCAAAAGAGACACAGAGGTGTAGAACAGACTTTTGGACTCTATGGGAGAGGGAGAGGGTGGGATGATTTGGGAGAATGGCATTGAAACATGTATACTATCATGTAAGAAATGAATCACCAGTCTAGGTTCAATGCAGGATACAGGATGCTTGGGGCTGGTACACTGGGATGACCCAGAGAGATGGTATGGGGTGGGAGGTGGGAGGGAGGTTCAGGATTGGGAACATGTATACACCCATGGCGGATTCATGTTGATGTATGGCAAAACCAATACAGTATTGTAAAGTAAAATAAAGTTAAAAAAAAAAAAAAAGAGTCTCTGCTTCCCCAGCAAGGGGTGGGGGTTCCATCCCTCATCAGGGAAATAAGATACCACATGCTGTGCAGCACAGCCAAAAAAGAAAAATAAATTTTAAAAAATATTATACGTGTGAGTGTATGTATGTTTCAAAATAGTTTTAGATTTACAGAAAATTTGAGAAGATAATATAGAGCATTCCTATACACCCTACAGTGGTTTCCCTCATTAGCAACATTATATTTTAGTACCACACTAATGATACCATATCAATATGGTATGGTATCAATATAATATCAATAATACCAATACCAATCATTTAATGTGGTTTTTAAAACTTAAAAAAAAATTATAGTTTGGTAAAACCAAATAACCAGCATAAACAGAGGAAAAAGTCATTTTTTCATAACCTCTAACTCCAACTTAGCATCCTCATAGTTACTATTTTTCTTATTATCTCAGTCTCCTCTTGGCATGGATTCTTAACTAAATACTGAAACAAATTTTGCTCTGCTATCATTTGCCATACATGTGTGCATGTAGTTAAAATTTTATTATTGATTTAAAAGTTCTGGGAAATATTTTCTATAAACATAAAGAACCATGAAAATTTTTTTAAACAGCGGAACCAGAACCACATCTAGAATCTATTGCTGTGTACGCTGCTGTTCAACAAGCCTAGAAGCTCTGCTTGGGTCAGGTCTCCTCCCTACGCCCCCCACCACCACCTCAACCCCCACCCTGAGCATTGCACATTTAAGAATACCCAAGCTCAGGACACAGACTTGGTGAGTACCAGCTGTAACAAACTGGACAGGTAGGATAATTCTAACTGATGGGGTATTGATTCCAAATTACTAAAAGAAAAGGACCCTTTATGAAATTTTATGAGATGTCAGTTTTCCATTTTTGACAAACAGGACATCACAATGTTTTCCCTTGACATCATTCAAAAAACCTGGTTAAAATTAGATCTTACATAGAAATGGATTTTAGTTTATAAATTAGAAAAATCAAAGAAACAGCAAATGATAAATAGTCTAAAGACTGTATTTTCAACTTGCTTTTAAAGTCTGAGCTACAGAAAATTAAGTGCTGTTGTGTGGTTTTTTTTTAAACATTTCTCCCCTAGTGAGTTGTCTTTGTTCTAACTGCCAAGTTGGTTTCAAAGATTCTTTCTGGATCCCTAGCGGTTAGAACAAGTCCTACAGATTATGCAAAGAAACAACCAACTGAAGTAGTGGGCACAGTGCTACTTTTTATGGGAATATATGACTTCCTGTTTTAAAACAGAACTTAAATAAAAGTCTCAAATAGGTCCCCCCCTTTTTTGGGGGTGGGGGACCTTCCCAAGTGGTTCAGTGGGTAAAGAATCTGCCTGCAATCCAGGAGATGCAGGCAGATATGAGTTTGATCCTCAGATCAGGAAGATCCCCTGAAGGAGCACATAGCAACCCACTCCAGTATTCTTGCCCGGAAAATCCCATGGAGAGAGGAGCCTGGTGGGCTACAGTCCATAGGGCTGCAAAGAGTCGGACACGACTGAAGTGACGGAGCACGCACCCTGCTTTTTTAGTTGAAAAATCCTTTTTCCATCTTTGAAGATAGTCTATACTTGATGCCAATGGCACCCCACTCCAGTACTCTTGCCTGGAAAATCCCATGGACGGAGGAGCCTGGTAGGCTGCAGTCCACGGGGTCACGAAGAGTCGGACACGACTGAGCGACTTCACTTTGACTTTTCATTTTCATGCATTGGAGAGGTTAGAAAATATACTGAACAGTGTCCTAAAATATATTCTGTATCTAATCTTATATGATTTTGGAAAATCCCTAAAACTAAACAAACAACATAACATTCTTGTATCTTGTCACAAAAAAATGTGAGAAGCAAAACTTTGTTAAACAAATTAAGGATTGCAAGAAAGGAAAAACTTATACCAAGTTTTCTGTGAACCTAAAGTTCACTAAAATAGTTGAAATTCAGTCACTGTCAAAGTCCAGCATCGGGTTATAATTCCAAGGAAAATGCTGAGTATCAGGATTAATAAATAAGAAAATGGTATTCCCAATTGGTGACTAAAGACTGCCAAGTTACAGTTAGAAGTAGCACCATTGACAATTTTCAAGACAACTATGCTTATGGTTAAAATTGCTTATCTTATCAACTACTGTATAAGTCTGCTTTACGACAAAAGTGACTTGATTATCTAAGAATACCACTATTATTGATTTATTACTGACTGATGCTTTAACAGCAAGACTTAAAAAAAAACAAAACGTTAATCGCTCAGTCGTGTTCAACTCTTTGCGATCCCATGGACCACAGCCTGCCAAGCTCCTCTGTCCGTAGGATTCTCCAGGCAAGGTAAGCTTCAAATCAGTCTTGTTAACAATTAACTTGGTACTACAGAGAGAGCAGGACCCAGCCAGTCTGTCTTGAGGCAAAACATCCTTTTTGAGACTTTTAATGTCCTAACTATAGTTAGGCGGATGTGAGGAACTGTGTAGTTTTGCCAATGTGCTTTGAATGAGTAAACAGAGATAGACTGGGAAGTGTCAGAAGTAACTGAAGCACACAGTGACCCAGAGAAGCTTCTGGAAGGATGTACAGTAAGCCCCTTACATACAAACCTTCAAGTTGAGAACTTTCAAAGATGCGAATGTGCGTTCACACGTCCAATCACATAAATTAGTTCACGTGTCTGATGTACACTGTCACGTGTGTGCATCCCCTAAAAGTGGCTGTGCTTTTGTGAACTTTGCTGTACATTACTGTATGTGGGCAGTAGTACAGTGCCTTTATTTCAAGCCCAGGATGTCTGGAAGCAAACGTAAAAGCAGCGGTGATGCAGCTGGTGGTGCTAAGAAGCACCAGCTGTTGCACTATATACTACAGTACTTTTCAAAGTACTAAACTGTAAGGTTAAAAATGTTTTATTTTTCGTGTTTGCTTTGTTATATATTATTTTCATGAAAAGTATTATAAAACTATTTCAGTACAGTACTATATAGCCGATCATGTTACTTGGGTACCTAGGCTAACTTTGCTGGACTTATGAACAAATCAGACTTACAAACTGCTCTCAGAATAGATCTCATTCCTATGTAGGGGACTTATTGTTCCTCGCAAGGTGAATAGCAGAAGGTGCCAAGTGATTCTCAACATTTTGGTACATTTTTGTCTGATCTGAAGTTTAAAATAACAAGCACTCTTTTAAAAGCAGAAAACAACAGCTGTATTTTGTAAAAGGACAATTACAATAATATGTTAAAACTTGGTACGTGAATGCAGTAGAAGTTTTATAAAACATTACAAAAATGTCTTGAAACTACCCAGTTTTGTTGAGGCTTTAAGAAAAAGTTCCCATCCACTGCATACCAACAACAGGCAAAAGAAAGCAACTTTCCTTTCTAACTCAATAACACTGATGGTCTGTTGTTGGCATATGGATAATATTTATTTCAAAGAGTAAAGCTACCCAGTTACTAAAAGTAACAGAAGCTATATAGACACACCACATTACTGGGATTCTTAAAGATCATTTCTAAACTTATCCAAAAATCCTGTTCTTTATTTTTAAAGCTCTAGAAGATAACTACTAAATAAATTCTAGTTGGATTACCAAGTGCCTAGGGGTAAAAATATAACTGACATTATTCTTACCTGGTGCTGCACATCGGAATTTGCTGGGCAGTTCAAAGTAATTGGATCACACTCCTCTTCTACGGATTAAAAAAAGAAAATATGCTAAGCTTGACGAAGAAAGCACATGCTCTGTAGTATCAGGCCTAAAATGAAGACTTAATATTACATTCTGTTTACGTCTGGTAAAATCAGGAGGACCCTGAGTGGCCCAGTTACAAGCTCCCCTCCTCATTCTGCTCCCGTGGACAAGACCCCAGCTAAACAATTCTCCTTCTCAAGAGGATCAGGCACAGCCCTTGCTTATTCCTGAGGGGTGGGTTTCGGTTCCCTGCCAGACCACTGAATTATTCAGACAATTACATCCTTCCCCAGGAGCCCTGGGGCACACACCCGTTTATAGGACAGCCTTGTCACCCGCAGCCCCTGGTTGCTCACTCTGCTCCCAAGCACAGCCCCTGTATGACCCTGCGTGGCATGCAGCGTCGTCCTCCCGCAGGCCATGAGGCTCCAGATGTCCTGGGCATGGCCATCCTCATAGCCCCATGGCAGGATCCCTCCCTGGCCAACGTAGTGAACAGCAGGTGATTCAAACTTTCCCCTCTGATAATCTCACATCAGATTCCAGGGTGTTGGCTGTTTGACAGTTTACTAAGCCCTTCAGAGATCAGGGAGTGGGATTATACTTATCTTGATAGCTCAGCCTCCTAAAAGTCAAACTGAAACCATTTCAGTTCTAAAGTGGGAATTGCCAGTGAAAGTCAGAGGAATATAATAGACATGTGAAACATCTAATACTTCTCATAATTAATTGTGAGGAAGGAAATTCCATTCTTACGCTGTCTTACATATGTGGTAACTTCACAGCTCCCCAATTTGTGGTGAAGACAAATACATTAAAAGCTGATCTGGGGGACTTCCCTGGCTGTTCAGTGGTTAAGATTCTGCACTTTTGCTGCAGGGGGCACAGGTACCTTCCCTGGTTAGGGAACTAAGGTCCCACATATCATGTGATATGGGGAAAAAAAAAAGCTGAATTTTTTCATTAGATTTTACTCTTTAACCATAGAATTCAGTATCACACTGACCTTGAAAACTGACAGAAATACAGTATACTATGAAACAAAAGTTTAGTGGCATGTAAAATTTTAGAGTTATAAAGCCTTACACAGAGAATCACTTAACTCAAGGTTCAAAAGTTAGGACTGAATGACTGATTGATTCATCCATTATTTATTTTTACATTCTGTAACATGCATTGACCTACTACAGACTGAGCTGATAGATTTGTTCATGTAAGGGGCTATATTTATTGCTGCCTACATGATTCTGACTAAAAGGTCATTTTCCCTTAATATTATTATCTGTGAAATTTAAACTAAAAGCACAATCTTTTACTACGATTCCATATGGTACCTGTTTCTTAATTTATTTGGCTGCACTGGTTCTCAGTTACAGTAAGCAGGATCTTTAGTCGCAGCATGAGAGAGCTAGTTCCCTGATCAGGCATAAAACTCGGCTCCTGTGTGCTGGGAGGGCAGAGTCTTAGCCACGGGGCCACCAGGGAAATCCCTACACCATATCTTTCTAAGCTGGAGCAGTGGAGATCTCACCTAGGCTTGTGTTCCTCATGATACAGTTCCAGTTCTCTTGCATGAGAATCATTTGACTCTCTGTTAACAAATACAGATTCCTGGGCTCCACCTCCAGACTTTCTGGTTTGGAACTTCGGGGAGTCCAGAAATCTGACACCTAACAAGTACCCCCATAGAATTCAGGTGCATTCTAAAGTGATTTTTCACAGTGACAGACATTTTTTTCCAGTCATATTAATTCTCACAATGGCCGTGCGTGCTGTGTATGCTCAGTTGCTTCAGTCGTGTCCAACTCTACGTGACCCTATGCACCAGAGCCTGCCAGGTCCATGGGATTCTCTAGGCAAGAATACCGGAGTGGATTGCCATGCCCTTCTCCGGGAGATCTTCCCAACCCAGGGATCGAAGCCATGTCTCTTATGTCTCCTGCACTGGCAGGCGGGTTCTCTACCACTGGCACCACCCGGGAAGCCCCTCACAACGGCCAATGTCATCACCGTTACCCAAGCCCTTTTGAAAAGGCAGGGCTTTTTATTTCCCAACACAATGTTAACTTGAAATTAAAAGGCAACTTTTCTTACATGGCCTCCCAAACACTCCTGTGGTGGTAACCTTCTCCCTCCCATCCACCCTCCAGTAAAGAAAAAAGTTTCGAAGAATGGTCACCTTTGTATTGGGGGAGGGGATTATAACTTGGGGGAGGGGATTTAACTGTTGGTTTGCTGTAACAGGAGACTGCCAAGAGTCTGGGTCAAGGCTGGGTGGGAGGCAGGCAGTGAGCTGGTGGGATGAGTGGGACCAGGTAACATCATATCACGCAGACGAGAGAGGTTTTTAGTTTCATTGTAAAACAAACTTAATAGCAAAATACCATCAATCAATCGGCAAAATGAGAAATCATAAAATACAATACATTGGCTTGCTTGTTTGGGGGCAGACATTTTTATTGGGTTGGCCATTAAGTTCGTTTGGGTTTTTCTGTTACAGCCTATGGACAAACCCAAACAAACTTACTGGCCAACCCAACACTTCCGAATTATTTTAGCGATTTCCTCAGTACTTGTTTATTTTCTCCTAACTTTTCCAAACTGAACTACTACATTTTGTTAACAA
Source organism: Ovis canadensis (assembly GCF_042477335.2). Lineage (NCBI taxonomy): Eukaryota > Metazoa > Chordata > Mammalia > Artiodactyla > Bovidae > Ovis > Ovis canadensis. The sequence goes on along the minus strand of NC_091269.1, from coordinate 26,849,259 downwards.
ATTTTTCTAAATATCACCCATGTTGAAGTTCAAATTACACAAAATTGTTAACAATAAAATCAGTCTATTTCTCTTTCACTTTATATTTGCTATATAATTTTTTTGAACAATGAAACTCAGAAAATGAAGGTGATAAAATTTTGATTAAATCAAATATATTTTTGTACAATTTCCCCTCACTAGGAATAGCAGCTGAAATATCAGAATTCTTTTCAAAAGACATTTCTCTCTCAAAATGTGAAGAGCCACTTTCCCTCTAGAATCCTCAAGCCAGTAGTTTCTACAAGATATAGGAATTCATGAAATAAAGTGAACCCCAATCTTAAATTAGTCCTGAGTTTAGAGCCTAAAGACTCTCACAGAGAACCTATAACAGACATTTGACATAATGAACAGCCTGAAATCTCTAAAATCAGGGGAGGCAGAAGCTACACATTTGTTCCCGAGAAAACAAGGATTATAGCATGTTTTACCTCAAAAATATGCTGATCATTGAAATTACACTAGATGCCTACAGTTGATTTACGGTAAAAAGCACAAAATTCAGACCCATTTTTGTATGGACCATGTTGAGGAACAGTGTTATATTGTCCATGGGGAAACTAGGAATATACTAGAATTAGGATTAAAGATTTTGTGAAACATGCTTCTTTTCTTAAGAAAATATATTTTGAAGACTTTTTAATCGGATGGAAATGGTTCAAGCTAATTACAAATGACTCCTCTATTAAATATAGTAGCCCCGGAGAATTCACTTACGTGTCAGAGTCTGAATCTGTACTTAATATAATTCGATTACATTCACTTTTAATCTATAAATTAGCCTCTTCACTAATTTATGTGGGCTTTGTATTCCTAAAAACAACAAGAAAATTACCATAATCATTTAATACTGATATTGGCTCCATTATGGTATCTTTAACAAGATACTGCAGACACTAAATTGTTGTATTATCAAATGCAAATGTTGGAGTAAGTTTTCAAACTTCCAGACATGGTTCATTACATTTAAGATCATGTATTTCTCGGAGAAAAATTATGTGCTTAATAATGCTCTTCTACCCCACGAATAAAGACAGAGGAAAGGTCTAGAGTATGGTTTTTAACAGTCATGTTACTTGTCAACTCACCACCGTTTTAATTGAGGTTTTGTAAAACTTAAATTATTGAAGAAACAGCTACAGTACAGTTACTGTATTATCAGACTGCTAAGCAATGATCTTTTTCTCTTAAAACAGGAAATCACATTCAAGATGATTTTAAAAAGAAGATTTCAGATGGATCAAACCATGGCAATGCATTCCCAGTCACTGCGGCTTGGCTTGTGCTTAAAACAGTGGTTCCACTCTCACCTCTGCTGTGAGAGCTTTCCACAGTCCTCAACCCTGACTGATCCCAGTTCTCTTGCCAGACTTCCCTCCACCCTGTCTGAAGCTCCTGGGTGCCAGGCACTATTCTTGTGTTCCATTCTCACGAGCACCCTGGGAGGTGGGATCTACCTGGTCCTAAGCTGTGAAGTCATCTGCTGAGTCCTCTCAGAGCTGGCGAGGTTTCTCAGCCGGTTCTCTCCTACGTGTCCCATTGGAGGGTGCACCACGTTCTTGAAACTTCTTGGGCAGGCTCTCAAAGGGAGGTCTGAGACCCACTCACTCAGGTATGCATTGAAACACAGGTATCAATCCTAATCTCCCCTGTGTCTCACCCTCCCCTACAACACGACCATGTGTAGAATAGATAGCTAGTGGGGAAGCTGCAGTAAGCACAGGGAACTCGGCTGAGTGCTTTGTGATGACCTAGACGGGTGGGATTGGGGTGGTTTGGGAGGGAGGTTCAAGAGGGAGAGGATATATGTATACATATAGCTGATTCGATTCGTTGTACAGCAGAAACGAATCCAACATTGTAAAGCAATTATCCTCCAATTAAGAAAACAACAAACACGTGGAAAAAAAAACCCTACAGGTTTCTGGGCCTGATCCTAGACCCACCACATGATGATTTTGGAGAAGCAGGGCCCAGAACCTGCATTTTAAACTAGCTCCCCAGATAATTCTTCACTGCACCCTCCCTGAAGTCCAGTGAATACCACCCAGGATAGTTTCCTGTCTATGCTGGTGTCTTGGCCTGCGCCTCTCACTTTCTTGCTGAACTAGACAGTCACAGGGTGGGGAATTCAGGATGCTGAGAAGTCATTCAGGGAGAAGAGGAAGGGAAAGGAAACATGCAGGAAGCCAGCCTCCCCTAGAACAACCAGGAATTGGGCTCAAAGGCGGCCTTCAGGCTCTTTCCCTTATACTACTGCCATTCCTGGGCGACACTGGGCTGACGTCATTTCAGGAAGCAGGGGGAGGAGTCTGGTGAGCAGAGAAGGAGAGAAGGGGACTCAGCAGAACCACAGACTTGACCACAGATGGGCCCTGGCAGGGAGCTCCCTTCCGACCTGCAGCTTGGCAGTCCTGTGATACCCATCACCACAAGGAGGCTGGGGAAACCCACAGCAGGCTGTGCTGGGAAGTCCTCTCTCTCCAGGAAGCCGGGGAGGCCCTGCCAACTCTGACGCTGGTCAGATCTGCTTGCCCCCCACCCCATTCCTTCACCCTCGGTTGTCAGCAGAACATAAGGTAAGTGCTCCAGCGTGATGGCTACCAGCTCGTTCTCCTTACTGGATACAGCCTTGCAGACTATAGCCTTGGACAGGCTCAGGCTCCGTTCAGATGCGTCTGCACCACATCTGAGATGTTAATCTGTGGATCATGAAAGAAAGCTCTTTTTGCTTTGGGACCTGACAAGCATCCCCTTCCCCTTGTCTGGCAACGGAACCTGTGGTTTGAGTAGAACTGTCTCCATGCCCTCTACATGTACCATCTAACCTCAAGGCTCAGACCTGGTCAGCCCTCCATCCTCCTGAGGACCACAATCAATATGATCGCCCCATGACGAAACTGCTCCTGTCTCAACTGCCCCTAAAACTGAGCCATGTGTGCAGGGGAAAGGCTCCCTCTTGTTCCACTGTCGTAAGCAGCACCAGGTGAAGCTGGAGGTGGCAGAGACCATCTTTCCCACCACGTGGGGAAAACTGGCCCGAGAATTGAGTCAACACAGAAGGCTGAGGCTTGAGAGTCAGAGAGAAGGGTGGGGAGAGAAAGAAGAGGAAGAAGGAGACGAGGAAAAGAAAAAGAGAAAGGAGAGAGAGAGAGCCTGAGACACCATTTTAAATGTTTGGATTTAACAGACTGAGAGACTCTAAACCACCAAATCCTTCCCCTCCCCTTTTTTCATTGGTTTGGGGCCATATCATGCAGTACGCAGGACCCTCATTCCCCAACCAGGGATCAAACCTGTGTCCCCTGCATTGGAAGTTCAGGGTCTTAACCACTGGACTGCCAGGGAAGTCCCTGCCCCCCCCCCCCCCGCTTTTTAAACTAATTTGAGTTATATTTCTGTCACTTGCAACCCACAGTCCTGGTTGTCTTCATTTTAAGCACACCAAAAACACCATAGGAAATTGATGTATCATTCGATCTAAAGTCATTTCTAGATTTTAATAAAAAAATTCATACTACAGATGATCAAATCAGGCACTAAAGTATCAGTATGTTTCTGTTCTACAGTTTTAACAAATGAAAGCTTAACTCTGACTAGTGCTTTGTTCAGGACAGGAGAATAATCACAAGCACAAGTTGTTGCATTAACTGTACATACCTTTAGGGAGTCCTGTGTCTTGAATGGGATACTTGTCTGACTGTAGAAAACCAACAAAAGGGGAAAATTATTTTTTTAAACACCATAGTCAATTAGAAGATCAAAGTGAAAAGAAAGCTTTGTCTTGGGAAAATCATGATTTTCATTTAAAGCCTTGCAAGTTTTTAGCCTTGAATTTATCCATAGGCCTGACCCATGGCTTGTTTTTATCCTCAATTTTATAGAGATGAAATCAGATTTGATGAAACGTCAATGATAGAACATGAAACAGAATAAGCCTTCAGCTCTGACCACTAAACCACACTTCCTCTCTTGTCTGCAGTGCTATTTTACTTCCTGCAGCTCAAAACTGAGGGACTGGCGTGTCTTTTCTCACCATTTGTGTGACACGCATTTGGGTCAACAAGCATGTATTCTGGGCAGCTCTCGCAACTGGAGAGCTCTGTCCTGGGTCGACAGGATTGAAAAGGTAACTATCCCGTAAGTTGCACGAAGATCAGTCCCCTATTCTGCACAATCAGGCACAGTTCCCCAGTGCTTTCGCTGAGGGCAGTACTGTCGCAGGGAATTCAAAATAGCAAATGCTCTTGCAATCACATATTTCTGTGTTGGTACTGATAAATATGCAGGTATCTAAGCTTCTGGAAACTTCTACTTCAGATTACACAATGTAGGTGTTTTCTGCAGATTTCTATGAGAGAAGCTTGAATGTGCCCAATTTCCCTAGCCTGCCTCTGACCCTGCCTCAGTTCCACCATCATTTCCTCTGGGCCTTTGGGTCCATGGCTCTCCAGCTTAAACAAAGCTGCACCTCCCAACCCTCCTGTAGCTCTCACCACTGTCTTCCTTGGAAAGAGGAGGAAAAGAAATGCAGAACCAGAGATTCTTGTTTTAAGGAAAAAACACCTGAGTTTATTAACATTATTAAGCTTTAAAATTAACATGGCTTCCTTAACATAGTCAATATTCTATGGATGTTCGAGTTTGCATTGTCATCTATGTATTTAATTTTGCTTATTGACCAGGAGTTAAAGGAAGGCTGACATTCAGTCGTCACTCAGTATCCTTGAGGGGCTGATTCTAAGACCTTCCATGGATACCAAACTCTGGATGCCCAAGTGGGATTTTAGTTCCCCGACCAGGGATGGAACCTGTACCCCTTGCATTGGGATCAGGTAGTCTTAACCCCTGGACTAAAGTCCTATGCCATTTTATGGAAGGGACTTGGGCATCCAGGGATTCTGTTTTAAATGCCTTTCCTTGGAGTTTCTTTGGAGCAGAAGCCTCCAACCTCTTTCCACAAAAGAAATTAATCTTCTTTATGTTATCAGTTCAACCTTTGAAGGGCCTGGGGTTTAAGGTCAGACACACTGGTGGTCAAGCATGTCTATACAGCTGAGCCCCAAGAACACTCTGGACACCAAAGGCAGGATGAGCTTCCCCAGTTGTCAGTACTCTGTGTATATCGTCACACACCATCACTGGGACCGGTAAACACTGTCCACACAGCAGAGAGGGCGACTGAGAGCCACCTGCTTGCAACTCTCCTGGGCCCTGACCTGCGCTCCTCCTCCTTTGGCTGACTTTAATCTGAATCCTTTTGCTTTAATACACCACAATCTTGAGTGAAAAAAAAAAAAATCAATCAGAAAGAACTTAAAAGTCAAATACTTTCCCCCCAGACTAAATCCTTCCCCATACTCTGCCCCCTTCAATGTGGAAAACACACCTGTACTATAATACTTCTCAGACTCTTTTCAAAGTATTTTCTCAGACTGTGAGTGTTTGAAGAGAAGGGACCATCCCAAGGTTTTGACTAAGTTCAGTCTATAAGAACGAACAAGTGTGGGTTTCCTGGACAGACTGACAGTTGAGCGGGCCTAGGGGTGCCCAGGACTCAGCATGGCCATTGCAGGTGGTGGACATAGAGGATCAAGGCCAGGTGGTTGGAAGACTGGTCGGCCTGCAGCAGAGATGAGGCTGGGGGTGGAAAAGGAAGACACAGCTGGATATGAAATAATGGAGCCGGTTTCCATGGAAGACCCTGGAAGTGAGATGCTGGATATGAAATACTGGAGCCGGTTTCCATGGAAGACCCTGGAAGTGAGATGAAGGGATTGTGGTGCCATTCTAGGATCTCAGGAAGCTTGACTCACCAAACACTGCCGCCTGCTTGGTGCCCACCTCTGCATATAAAAACATGGTCGGCACGGCCTTGCAGAAAGCCAGGCAAGCAAACCATCCCCACACAATAGCATAAAAAATAGAGAAGACAACAGCTGAAGGCCCCAGGATAAGGCAGAGAAGGCTTTCCAGGTAAGGAATGCTTAAGTTGAGTGGCAGGGTGCATAGGAGCTCACTAGGTGAGGAAGCGGCCAAGGGCCAGCATTAGGGGTATCCCAGGATGGTGAGAGGATGTGGGGCATCCGAGGAGCAGCAAATAGCTACACATGACTGGGACGCTGAGACAAGAGGACCTCATGTGCCATGTCAAGGACTATCAATTTAATCCTGAAAGCAGCAGGAATGTTATGGTTGAAATCTGTGCACACCCCATATACGTCAAAGTCCTAACCCCTGGTCCCTCAGACTGTGATCTTACTGGAAATAGAATCAATGTAGACAGAATTCGTTAAGATGAGGTCACACTGGTATAGGGTGGGCCCTTCATCTAACAGGACAGACATTCTTGTAAGAAGAGAAGAGACACAGACACCAGGGAGAAGATGGCCACGTGCCACTGAAGGAAGAGAGAGGAGGGGAGCATCCTACAAGCCCAGGGACACCACGAACTGCCGACAACCGCCAGAAGACACAAGGCAGGATTCTTCCCTGCAGGTTTCAGAGGGAGCACAGCCCTTGATTTTTAGTCCATTTGCAGGACCTTGTCAGGCAGCCCCAACAAACGAATAGAGGGAAGCTGCCGTACAGGCAATTTGTCCTGGAGTCATAGAGGAGTGAGGAGAGGCAGCCAGGACTCAAGCTGAGCTGTAAGGAGGGGGCCCCCAAGGAAGGCAGACCCTGGTGTCAAGGGATCTAGTGGACAGCGAGACAATCACAGGTCAGGCAGTGTGTAGGGTGAATTAAGTAACCCTTTTGCAGGGGTCCCCAACCTCTGGGATCTGATGCCTGACGATCTGAAGTGGAGCTGATGTAATAATAACAGAAATAAAGTGCACAATAAATAGAATGCACTTGAATCATCCCCAAACTATCCATCCCCACCTGGTCTGTGGAAAATTTGTCTGCAATGAAACCGATCCCTGGTGCCAAAAACGTTGGGGACCGCTGCTCTACAGAACCCATAGCTTTAGTAACAGGCTACACCTGAGAGGATCATAAGACCTGGCCACAGGGTCATTGTGTACTCTGCTTTTGCAGGAGTTAAGAGCTGGAATTTTTTCATAATTGCAGTGTCTCAAAGTTTGATTCCCTACGCTATCCACATTTATTAAACTGTGCTGTAGTTATAATATAAGACCATAAAAACAAACATTTCAGGTTTCTAGGACATTAAGGTGCCTTGCGAATCACCCCTTTTTTTTTGGCTGTGCTGGGTCTTAATAGAGGAGTGTAAGATCTAGTTCCCTGATCAGGGGTTGAACCCAGGCCCCATGCACTGGGACCATGGAGTCTGGACCACCAGGGAAGTTTCCACCAAAGACTTAAAGACATTGAACTGAAATATCTTGAGAGTATTTTATGCCATTCTAACTAAATTAATGCCAATTCTTCATGCCTCAACAGATCACATTCTCCGGATACTTTGAAAACCAGGAATGTATCTCACACTGCACGCACACTAACACACGCGATGCTGTCAAAGGCATTTATCTGGTCATAAGTAAGAGGCAGTATCGAGTAGGGGAGCAGGGCTTCAGTCTGGCTGACTTTCTACAAATCAGCTAATCGCCATATCCTCATCTACAGCAGAATAATAAAATCTCCCATCACAGCAGACACACCACAGAGTGGTTACGGGATGGCAGGCAGGGATCCGAAGCCAGCTGCTGGGCTCGAATCCCACCTGGCATGCTTCCACGTTTGGCAACTTGCCTCACCCCTTGTGTCTCAGTTTTTCATCTATGAAGCAGGCAATGCCTACCTTTCAGGACTGTTTCAGGGGTAAAAGAGGTAATTGACAATGTATACCCACCCACATATGGGCAGCTCTCCATAACTGTAAGGCGTTCATATTTTTTCTTTCAATCTCAAGCTATATATTTTGATTTCTGAAGAAGGGGGTCATTAAAAATAGATAGTATTAAAATTAGACAAGCAGAGACTTCTCTGGTGGTACAGTGATTAAGAACTCGCCTTCCATTGCAGAGGACACAGGTTCCATCCCTGGTAGGGGAAATAAGATTCCACATGCCATATGGTGTAGCCAAAAAAATAATCAATTTAAAATAAATTAAAAAATAAAAAATAGATAAAATAAATAAAAATACATATTTAAAAAGACAAGTAGATAAAGACCTCACATAACCTAAGAAGAACACTCCTGACATGTGCAAAGCAAGAACAGAGTCTAACAAAGAGGGGGGGGGGGAAAAACACCAAAGTCATCACCATTAATGTAAAATGCGTAACCTACCGTATTAAGGGATATAGTGCTGGGGTCTGTGTCTTCCACTGGTTCCTTTGCCAAATGATCTATACACAAAACACAATGAGAGAATTTTCTTTAACTTAAAAGCACAAATGTATCCTTTGATAACTGTCTTCATATAAATGCAAGCTACCCCCGTCAGTTTGGAGAGAAACTTACTGTCGATCATTAGTAGAGACAAAATAAGAAAGAATGGGTCCAGTCTGCATCAAGAAAGTGATTAAGACAAACTACATTAAAATAAATAAATATATATATATGTATATATATATATATATCTGGACTACCCTGGTGGTCCAGTGGTGAAGAGTCCATCTGCCAATGTAGAGAACACAGGTTTGATCCCTGGTCCTGGAAGATCTCACACGCCGCAGGGCACCTAAGCTTGTGGGCCACAGCTGCTGAGCCCACACGCCCTGGAGCCTGCGCTCTACAGCAAGAGAGGCCACCGCGGTGAGAAGCCCGGACACTGCAGCCAGAGAGTAGCCACTGCTTGCACTTTCCATTGTATCCACTGAAAGCCCACCAGCAGCAATGAAGATCCAGCACAGCCAAAAAGAAATAATATTAAAAAAACATATTTTGTAACAGTTTACGTATAAACATCTACAAACACTGAGAGGTACAAATAACTACAAATGATGCAAAGTGAAAGTGAAGTCGCTCAGTCCTGTCCAGCTCTTTGCAACCCCATGGACTATAGCCTACCTTGCTCCTCCGTCCATGGGATTTTCCAGGCAAGAGTACTGGAGTGGGGTGCCATTTCCTTCTCCAGAGGATCTTCCCAACCCAGGGATCGAACCTGGGTCCCCTGCATTGTAGGCAGACGCTTTACCGTCTGAGCCACCAGGGAAGTCAAACATGATATTAATTAATGACTCTTTTACACTTTGGACTTTGAGACAGACTGGGACCTGGGACTCTTTACTGCAGTGCTCACACCTGACAAATATCTCCTTGAGCAACAGATACAAAGAAACTATAAGGGACTGAAAATAACTGTGTGCATGTGTAGTTGGGGCAAGTTATGAACAGCATACAATAAGGATCACAAAAAGGGCACAAACCAAATGCCATTTCTGAGGCACTGGGCACAAGGCAGGGAACTGCATGTGATCCCTGCACACAGCACCACCGCGGGGCTGGGCAGACCACTCAAGCCAGCCCTCTGGTCCATCCCCACCCTCGCCCCACTTAAGGAACTAGCCTGCCCTCTGTAGAGAGCAAGGGCGCCTGTTTTCTTGTTTTCACTCAAAGTAAAGCCTAGCCTGAATTCCTGATCTGGTTTCTTATCAGTTTCTATTGATTAAAAGACAGGGAAGCCTTGCGTGCTGCAGTCCCTGTGGTCCCAAAGACTCCCGACACGACTGAGTGACTGAATTACAACAACTGATTAGAGTCCAAGGACCCAGGTCAGCAACGATTTGATTATAACTTTGAGAAAGAAAATTAGAGAGAAAAAAAAAGCTCCCCCTTTACTAGACACTTTAGGAAACATCTGCTGGAAAACTATCTTGCTCGATAACCATATCTGAGTGGGATCCTCAGTATTTGTGCAGTCAGCACACAAGCTGCAAAACCCTAAGGGGCAGCCTTAGACTGGTCAAGATTCAACTTTCCTTTTTCTCCGAGATCATCATGAAGTACAGAACGTGGCCCAGGTCCTAGGTCCTGGGAATGCCTTGGGGCATCCAAACAAACAGGACAGGACAGCCTGTGGAGGCTTGTTCCTTCTCCCTAGACGTCTTTCATTGAGACTGTGTCTGGGCTTTTCACATTCTTCTCTCTGCGGGTGTTGACAATGCCCAAACAAAAAGTCATGTGAAGGGAACATCTCTCTATCTGTTTTATGATGGGCTACAGTCAATGAAGAGATTAAAGGAGGTGGCCCACAGAAGTGGGTGCAGACGGAGAGAGCTTTTGCCAGTGTCCCCCCACGGAGCAGGGGACAGACACGTGCAACTCCACAAGTAGGGACTGTGCCCTTGTCCCTGGCAGAGCCCACAGGTGGCAAGATCACATTACGGAATGCACAGAGGGGGCTAGCCCCTGGGTCCCAGGGTTCCCAGCCCCAGCAAAGAAATCCCATGATGTGGGTCTGGCACAGAAACAGAGGGCTCCTAGATCTCAGAGTCTTCTCAGGCTTGGACTCTGATGCACAAAAAATTCAAGGCCCTTCCTTTTCCAAGCACCATATCATCCTCTTAGACTCCTGTGTTACATTAAGGAAGGAGCCCAGTTCAAACTGAAATGGAATTTCCTGCCAGCCCAGCAGATGACAGACTCAGACTTGAGTTTCAATCGATATAAAGACAATAAGAACAAACTGTGTTGCTAACTCCGTTCTGAGTTTACAGAACTCCTGCTGCTCAAATAACAGACAATTATAATACAGACCACATGGTGCGAAGACAGGAGAAATGCCGAATGACATGGAAACACATGGGAGGAACGCAAGCCTGACCTGGGGTGCCTGGTGGAGAGCAAAGAGCCTGCACAGGAAGTGATTCCAGAGTCTGGAAGGTTGAGGTGGAGCCTGCCAGGAGAAAGAGTCAGGGAGGGGAAAGCATACTAGACAGAGGGAACAACACAGGCGAAGGCTTAGAGATGAAAAAGAACATGACACATTAGTGGACTTCAGCTAGGTCTAGCCGGACGCTTGCATTTGCTTTTCCAGTTTTGTTTTTCCGTCCTTCTCATGTTCTGGCTCTTGGATAGGGAGTGGGTAGTGGAAGACACACTGAGGAGCCTCAGGTCCCTTCTTCCCTCCTCCAATCACAGCCTAGTCTCAACCATTTCATTTTCCTTAAAGTGTATCTGAATGACAATACCTTTTTTTTTTCTTTTTTTGGCTGAGTGGCCTGGGGGATCTTAGTTCCCTGATCAGAGATCAAACCTGTGCCCCCTGCAGTGGAAGCACAGAATCTCAACCACTGGATGGCCAGGGAAGTCCTTGGATGATAATACTTTAAATGATTATCTCCACCACGGGTGTGGAAATTTAGCAGGTATCCTGTGCAGGTATCCTATGACATGCGGGGCTTCTTTCCTATAGAGACATTAATGTGAGAGGAAGTAAAAGGAAAAAAATAAAGAAGAAAATGGAGGAGACAGCTGGGAAAAGGCAGAAATACCCCCAAAGCAGCAGTGAGGACGCAAGTTGAACAGTTAGAGGGAAGGCGCACAGAGCTTCGGGGGAAGGCGTGGGTCTCGCCACCACCCCACTGAGACCTAGAGGTCTGAGGGACACCGTGACCGTGCATGACTCAAATAATCGTTCTCAGCCTCAGGCTCTTCGCCTGTAACACGAGGGGGTCCAGGTGGCTGGTTTCCACACCCAGCTGGTCAGTGTTACTCTGGTCCAGATTTGGGAATGACTCCCCCTGAGAATCTGCGCCTCAGAGGGTGATGGGGTGAACAGGAAAATACGGGCTGCCAACCACAAGTGTTTGGAGGCCCAAAGGCTCTTGCTTTGGTCTGAAATCTCTGAGAATAAATGAAATTTAAAATGAGAAGGGCAAGGAGAATTTAATTTTTGTCGTTGTTGTTTTTGGAAGCACAACAGCAGAGTGAAAGGGCAATCCAGCAAGGCAACGGGTTTCAGTTCAGTTCAGTTACATCCGACTCTTTGCAACCCCATGAACCGCTGCACACCAGGCCTCCCTATCCATCACCAACTCCCAGAGTTTACCCAAACCCATGTCCATTGTGTCAGTGATACCATCCAACCATCTTATCCTCTGTTGTCCCCTTCTCTTGCCCTCAATCTTTCCCAGCATCAGGGTCTTTTCAACTGAGTCAGCTCTTCCCATGAGGTGGCCAAAGTACTGGAGCTTCAGCTTCAACATCATTCCTTCCAATGAACACCCAGGACTAATCTCCTTTAGGATGGACTGCTTGGATCTCCTTGCAGTCCAAGGGACTCTCAAGAAGTCTTCTCCAACACTACAGTTCAAAAGCATCAGTTCTTCGGTGCTCACCTTTCTTTACAGTCCAACTCTCACATGCATACATGACTACTGGAAAAACCATAGCCTTGACTAGATGGACCTTTGTTGGCAAAGTAATGTCTCTGCTTTCTAATATGTTATCTAGGTTGGTCATAACTTTCCTTCCAAGAAACAAGCATCTTTTAATTTCATGGCTGCAGTCACCATCTGCAGTGATTTTGGAGCCCAAAAATATAAAGTCAGCCACTGTTTCCCCATCTATTTCCCATGAAGTGATGGGACTGAATGCTGTGATCTTCATTTTCTGAATGTTGAGCTTTAAGCCAACTTTTTCACTCTGCTCTTTCACTTTCATCAAGAGGCTCTTTAATTCTTCTTCACTTTCTGCCATAAGGGTGGTGTCATCTGCATATCTGAGGTTACTGATATTTCTCCCAGCAATCTTGATTCCAGCTTATGCTCATCCAGCCCAGCGTTTCTCATGATGTACTCTGCATAGAAGTTAAATGAGCAGGGTGACAACATACAGCCTTGACGTCCTCCTTTTCCTATTTGGAACCACTCTGTTGTTCCATGTCCAGTTCCAACTGTTGCTTCTTGACCTGCATACAGATTTCTCAAGAGGCAGGTCAGGTGGTCTGGTATTCCCAACTCTTTCAGAATTTTCCACAGTTTCTTGTGATCCACACAGTCAAAGGCTTTGGCATAGTCAATAAAGCAGAAATAGATGTTTTTCTGGAACTCTCTTGCTTTTTCCATGATCCAGCAGATGTTGGCAATTTGATCTCTGGTTCCTCTGCCTTTTCTAACATCATCTTGAACATCTGGAAGTTGACGGATCACATACTACTGAAGCTTGGCTTGGAGAATTTTGAGCATTACTTTGCTAGCATGTGAGATGAGTGCAAGTGTGCGGTAGTTTGAGCATTCTTTGGCTTTGCCTTTCTTTGGGATTGGAATGAAAACTGACTTTTCCAGTCAGGTGGTGAATGCTGAATTTTCCGAATTTGCTGGCATACTGAGTGCAGCACTTTCACAGCATCATCTTTCAGGATTTGAAATAGCTCAGCTGGAATTCCATCACCTCCACTAGCTTTGTTCATAGTGATGCTTCCTAAGGCCCACTTGACTTCACATTCCAGGATGTCTGGCTCTAGGTGAGTGATCACACCATCGTGATTATTTGGATCATGAAGATCTTTTTTGTACAGTTCTCCTGTGTATTCTTGCCACCTCTTCTTAGTATCTTCTGCTTCTGCCAGGTCCATATAATTTCTGCCCTTTATTGAGCCCATCTGTGCAAGAAATTTTCCCTTGGTATCTCTAATAGTCTTGAAGAGATCTCTAGTCACTATTTCAATAGAAAATAATATTCTATTATTTTCCTCTATTTCTTTGCACTGATCACTGAGGAAGGCTTTCTTATCTCTCCCTGCTATTCTTTAGAACTCTGCATTCAAATGGATATATCTTTCCTTTCCTTCTTTGCTTTTCCCTTCTCTTCTTTTCACAGGTATTTATAAGGCCTCCCCAGACAGCTATTTTGCTTTTTTGCATTTCTTTTTCTTGGGGATGGTCTTGCTCCTTGTCTCCTATACAATGTCATGAACCTCTGTCCATAGTTCATCAAGCACTCTGTCTATCAGATCTAGGCCCTTAAATCTATCTCTCACTTCCACTGTATAATCATAAGGGATTTGATTTAGGTCATACCTGAATGATCTAGTGGTTTTCCCTACTTTCTTCAATTTAAGTCTGAATTTGGCAAGAAGGAGTTGATGATCTGAGCCACAGCCAGCTCCCGGTCTTGTTTTTGCTGACTCTATAGAGCTTTTCCATCTTTGGCTGCAAAGAATATAATCAATCTGATTTTGGTGTTGATCATCTGGTGATGTCCATGTGTAGAGTCTTCTCTTGTGTTGTTGGAAGAAGGTGTTTGCTATGACCAGTGCGTTCTCTTGGCAAAACTCTATTAGCCTTTGCCCTGCTTCATTCTGTACTCCAAGGCCAAATTTGCCTGTTACTACAGGTGTTTCTTGACTTCCTACTTTTGCATGCCAGTCCCCTATAATGAAAAGGACATCTTTTTCGGGCGTTAGTTCTAAAAGGTCTTGTAGGTCTTCATAGAACCATTCAACTTCAGCTTCTTCAGCATTACTGATTGGGGCATAGACTTGGATTACTGTGATATTGAATGGTTTGCCTTGGAAACAAACAGAGATCATTCTGTTGTTTTTGAGACTGCACCCAAGTATACTGCATTTTGGACTCTTTCGTTCACTATTTCTTCTAAGGGATTCCTGCCCACAGTAGTAGATATAATGGTATTCTGAGTTAAATTCACCCATTCCAGTCCAGTTTAGTTCGCTGAATTTCAATGTTCACTCTTGCCATCTCCTGTTTGACCACTTCAATTTGCCTTGATTCATGGACCTAACATTGCAGGTTCCTTTGCAATATTGCTCTTTACAGCATCAGACCTTGCTTCTACCACCAGTCACATCCACAACGGGTTTAGAACTAGTCTTTGAAGGACTCTGAGGTCTTTTATTATTATTATTATTTAATTTATTTATTTGGCTGCATCAGATCTTAGCTGTGGCACACGGGATCTTTCATTGTGGGGTGGGGGTTCTCCAGTTGCAGCGCATGGGCCCAACAGTTACAGCAAGTGCGCTTAAGTGCCTCTTAGCATGTGGGATCTTAGTTCCCCAGCCAGGGATCAAACTTGCATCCCCTACATTGGAAAGCAGATTCTTCACCACTGGACCACCAGGGAAGTTCCATTTTTGTTTCTGTTTTTTATTATTTTCACTCGAATGGTTGTAACTGTACCAGCCTCTGACTTGGACCAGGCTGGGGATGATGTTCTTCCTTAGTGTCAAATCCGCCCACAGACCCAGAACCAGGCCCGAGGTGGCCCCCTTCATGCTTGTTCTCCCAGGCCCATGTTGTGTACCCAAAGATTATCTGGAGGAGGGCTGATCCTGGTTATTTGAGACCAGTCTAGCAGTAAGCATTTGTCCTAAAGTATTTTCTTAGAGCTCTTGGACCCACATGTTGACAATATTATTAAGTATAAAATAAAATAGTTTACTTTGAAGCTTTAAAATGTTTATTTTTACAGGCCCCAGGTAACAGCAGGCTGGGCCTCCAGACATGGTTCTGATATCAGACAAGACAAGGGCACAAAGGAGCGGACACAAAAAGAAGGACCACGTGAGCTCCAAGGAGGCAAGGCCAGCAGGTCAGTGAGGGGCTGGTGGGGACCTTCCTACTGCTACTGGCTGCCACTACACTCTCCCAAAGCTGCCTCCACTCTCCTGGGTCGGTGACTCTACACGAGGCAGTGCATGCTACGTCGCTCCAGTCATGTCCAGTTCTTTGCAACCCTTATGGACCATAGCCCATGAGGCTCCTCTGTCAATGGGATTCTTCAGGCAAGAATACTGCAGTGGGTTGCCATTTCCTCCTCCTGGGATCTTCCCAACCTAGGAATCGAACCCCATCTCTTTCCTCTCCTGCACTGGCAGGCAGGTTCTTTACCACTAGTACCCCACACAAACCAGAGATCACCCCAAATGAGCTGGTAACTGGCCAAAGAGGATCTCACTGCCGGCAGTGAGAAGATGTTTCATTCATATGAGCATCTCCTGGGGAGCTCCTCAAAAGGCATGAGCAAAACCCAATGGTGAACTGATGTCACTGGGCAGCTGGAGGGACACCCAGCCCGGCTCCCAGAGCCCCAGGTGAGAGCAAGTGAGAGCAAGTGAGGCCCACTTACTTCTCTGGGCCTCAAGATACCAGTCTTCACTATTCAGGGGTGAACAGAGAGCCTCCCCATGCTCTTCCAGCTTTGTAAGTTCACGAGTGGGGACTTCCCTGGTGGCCCAGGGGTTAAGATGCCGCATTCCCAGTGTAGGGGACATGGGTTCGATCTCTAGTTGGGAAACTAGGATCCTGCATGGCGCAGACAAAAGAAAATAAATAAATACTCTACATATATGTATATGATTTTTTTTAAGTCCATGAGGAGTGAAAAGTACAGGCCCCACAGGGAAAGGAGCATCTTCAGGTGAAAGTCACAGGAAGCCCAGTTACAATTACAGCTCCCTCTTACACAGTGCCCCCTCAGGGCTGCCTGGTTTGCACAGAGCCCCAGTTCATCCTCAGAGCCACCTGAGAAAGGACCATGTCTCTCCTTTGTCCATACTGAGTGTCCAAAGTCACAGGGCAAAGGAAGAGCCAGAATTTGGATCTGGGACTTTCTGACTTCAAAATCTGCCTGTTTTCCACTACCTTCAGGGTGCCAGACATGGTCCATGCACTGGTCACTTGATGACAGGCTCTCCTATGGGGAGGGGGAGGGGGATTTCTGCGCCCAGGATTTCCCTTCTCATAAGGGTACCAGTCACGTTGCATGACAGCCCACTCTAATGACTTCATTTTGACTGCTTCTGTAAAGACTCTATTCCCAAATAAAGTCACATTGTGAGTTATTGGGGGTTACGATGCCAACAAAATTTGTGGGGTGCAGGGAAGAGTTCAACCTGTAACGATTCACTCTCAGGCCCTCAAGTTCATGTCCTTCCCATGTGCAAAATACATTCACCCAACATTCCCCAAAGTGGTCATCATGCCAGCATCAACTCTAAATGCAAAATCCCATCTACCCATCATCCACTCAAAGACCCAGCTCTCATCAGCTTCCAGATGAGAATTCCCAGGAGTCCTGGAGCCCGTGGACTGCAGCTGGCAGCCTCTCCACCAGGAATGACGGAGGAGAGCTGCCCAGCACAGAAACACATACATGGGCAAGCTGCCCAAGAGCAGCCCGGTCATGTCCAGACATCTCCCTTTATGAATCACGTTAGATAAGGGCCAAAAGTTCCTCGAGACAGTTTTTCAGAGGAAGTTCAAAGATCTCCTCTAAAGATGTTCTTTCAGGGAAACAAAGAGGAAAGCGTGTCACAGCTTACTGGCTTTCTCAAGTCTCAGGAGCCAAGAGAGTGAGGCCTCTTATGCTTCTTAGTGAAGAATTAAAGGCAATTCTTTGAACCTGTGATATCAGAGTTAATTTATTTTTCCTTTGTTATTATTTTTTGTACCTAAGCTTTTCTTTTGACCTACAGCTGTTTTCACTCCTGAGTCTAAAGAAGCCCTAGAGTCCTAACCGTATTCAGGATTACAGAAGCTCTCAGGGCAGGAGCGCTGTGTAATCTTCTTCCCCGTCTTAGGCGGCAGCCCTGCTCTGTCCTCCTTGGACCTCAGAGCAGGGGCTGAACAAGCTGAGAAGGAACCAGGGATCAAGAAGGTGTGCCTCTGGATGGGGGCCAAGCCGAGGGGGTCCAATCGAAGCGGGCGAGGGAAGGGGAGAGGAGAGGAAGAGACGAACCCAGGGACGGAAGAGGAGACACAGACGAGGGGAAACACTTGGGTAGAGAGAAGGAAACTTAGAGGCATGGTGAGGAAGGGAAAGAGAGGAAGTGGGCATTGGAAAAACCCATA
Organism: Ovis canadensis; assembly: GCF_042477335.2. Classification (NCBI taxonomy): domain Eukaryota; kingdom Metazoa; phylum Chordata; class Mammalia; order Artiodactyla; family Bovidae; genus Ovis; species Ovis canadensis. Next base: position 26,831,487 of record NC_091269.1, on the reverse strand, counting down.
GGAAGGGGAAGGAAGAAAGGGAAATCGCAGCCTGTCACCACTTTCTGGTGGAGAAAGAACTGACTGGTCTAGCTTTGATAACAAGGATGCTCCCACTTTAGCCCTGGTTTAGTGCTACTGGTGTTTGCCAGAAGGACAGGGTGCCACCTCAGACCCATCCAAGCCAGGAAGGCTCAGAGGGGTGCAAGAGAGGTGAGAGGCCACCTAAGGGGCTGTCCTGAGCCAGTATCTAGGGCTAGGGCTCCCAGAGAGCAGCCCCACTGTGCAGTGCAAACAGGACCCAGAGAATGCACAAAGGCAGAATATACGCTGATGTGCTCTGTGGCCCGGGGCACTTAACTCACTGCAAGGAAGCCATGAACTCTTCCACCTCCCCAGCTCTCTCGACTTTCAAAGCCTCCTTCTTCCTCTCCTTAATATCTGTATGAATGCAAACCAGATTTTATTCCTATTCAGCAGGCAATTCTGACTCATTCCATGTTGGACGGTTTATTAGTGGTAGAGACAGAGACTGACTACACTGTAACCAGCACGACTATTTTCCTTCCAATGTAAATTTTTAGTGTAAAGAGTTGTTTTTTAAATTAAGATCATACAGTATAATACTATTCACCTTTGTTATATGCATGTGGATATACCGAGATTTTTATTATTTTTCAACTTTACAAGGTGAACACAGTTAACATATCTAACTCGATGAATCAGTTTCTAAGATGCCAACATGGGAAGAGCTTTTGCTGCCCACAGTTTAAGGCATTGTGCAGTTGCTAAGTTGTGCATGATTCTTTGCAACCCTATGGATTGTAGCACGCCAGGCTTCCCTGTCCTTCAACATCTCCCAGAGTTTCCTCACACTCATGTCCATTGAGTCGGTGATGCCATCTAGCCATCTCATCCTCTGTCATCCCCTTCTCCTCCTGCCTTCAATCTTTCCCAGCATCAGGGTCTTTTCCAATGAGTTGGCTCTTTGCATGAGGTAGCCAAAGTATTGGAGCTTCAGCTTCAGCATCAATCCTTCCAGTGAATATTCAGGGTTGATTTTCTTTAGAATTGACTGGTTTGATCTCCCTGCAGTCCAAGGGAATCTCAAGAGTCTTCTCCAACACCACAGTTCAAAACATCAATTCTTCAGCGCTCAGCCTTCTTTATGGTCCAACTCTCACATCCATACATGACTACTGGAAAAACCATAACTTTGACTATAGGGACCTTTGTTGGCAAAGTAATGTCTCTGCTTTTTAATATGCTAAGTTTGTCATAGTTTGAGGCATAGGTATTTACATTTTATATTTTCCATTCATTTGCCTACAAAGGTCCGTATAGTCAACGCTATGGTTTTTCCAGTAGTTACATATGGATATTAAGAACTGTACAGTAAAAAAGGTTGAGCACCAAAGAATTGATCCCCACAAACTGTGGTGTGGGAGAAGACTCCTGAGAGTCCCTTGAACTGCAGGGAGATCAAACCAGTCAATCCTAAAGAAAATCAACCCTGAATATTCACTGGAAGGATTGATGCTGAAGCTGAAGCTCCAATACTTTCTCCACCTAATGGGGAGAACTGAATCATTGGAAAAGACCCTGATGCTGGGAAAGATTGAAGGCAGGAGGAGAAGGGGACGACAGAAGATGAGATGGTAGGATGGCATCACTGACTCAATGGACACGAGTGTGATCAAACTCTGGGAGACGTTGAAGGACAGGGAAGCCTGGTGTGCTGCAGTTCATGGGGCTGCAGAGTTGGACATGATGGAGTGACTGAACAACAATTCATTTACTGAGATGACAAGTATTTAGCCAAGGCTTACTATGTGCTGTGTACGGGCCCGGGTGTTGGAGATAAACTGTCGAGCCTTCTGTCTAAGAACTCATAAATGGGGGAGAAAGACAATGGTGAAATTTCATGGCTAGAAACGGTGACAAGCGCTGGAAGGGTACACCAAGAGTGTGTAACGTAGAGCCAGATCTTTATCCATTTTTATCTGAAATCTGAATGGTGAGCAGGAGATAACTGGAGCGGGGTGATGAGCGGACAGGAACTTGAAGGGGGTCTTCCATGTGCAAAGGCCAGGAGGCAGGTGGTCCAAGGCTCTCAAGGATACAGAGGAGGTGGCGTGGCTGCAACCCAGAGAGACAGAGCAGGCTCACCAACTGAAGGGAGACCTAGAGGTCCATAACAGAGTACACTGTTAAAGGACTGAGATATATGCGAAAGTCAGCTCAGGTTTCTAAGTAGAGGAAGGACAGGTCTGAGTTGATATTAAAAGGTCACTCTAGTCACTTTTAGGTGATCAGGTTGGTGGAAAGCAAGAGTGGGTGTGGAAACACAAGTTGGGAGGTCAGTGCAGGAAATTAGGTGAGAGCATGGTAACTGGGTTTGGGGTAGAGACGGGAAAATTCCATTTAACAAGTTTCACATTATCACCACTTGTGGCTTCATTACAGAAATGAAAGGGGCAAGTGGGTGTGTCCTGGTGGTTATAGAAATGAAATGAGACATCAGAAAGAAGTCATTTTTAAATCTTTCTTTTTAATGGAAGAACTCTATCTAATTGATGATAGAATTCCAGAGTGGGAATGGACATGAGGGTATATTCAGATGCCTGAAGATGTTCCTAAGCATCTCTGCAAGTGACAGAGACATCTCTACGATCCCCATTCTTTGTAGGAAGCCAAAAAGAGCCCACCATAAGCTTAGGTTCTACCTTTTAAAAGTCAAGAGACAGGTTCATACCGAATGACATCCTGAGCTCTCTCGTCCTACCACATGTGCTGGGATTCCAAGTCCCTTTGTTTCGGGTTGTGTGCGTCCATCTTGGCTGGGCCACACAGACTAAGTACCACGACTGAAATTCTGGATCCTGCAATGCTATTACTGCCATCTAAGATCCCACTAGTTGCCCTGGTGGACTCATCATACTTTTGACTCACTGACGCTTTTATGTGTGATGCTGTGTCCCAGCCCCCACCTTCTCTGGTGCCACTGACTGGGGGGGAGTGGGGGGCCCAAGCAGACTTTCTATATATCCCCATTCAACGGGTCCCTATAAAGATATTTTTGAATCTCCCTCACCATCATCATTTAGTAAGATCTAAAACCACCATTCATAAAATCTAGCTTGACACCTCTTGTACCTAGTCAGTTAGGTTTTCAGAAGAGGAGGTGTATGTGGAGACGAGAGTTGGGGGGCAGGGGCAGAATTTCTCCCTTAATTTCTCTTGTTTTTTCAAACAATGAGAATGAGGGAGGAGAAGGATATCCAAACAATGCATTTATTTTCCATTTCTTATAGATAAAATGTTTACCATTCCCTACTTGAAGAAAAATTTAGATCTTCCTTTAAGATCTCCAGGAAGCCCTCCCAGACCCAGCACAACACAATGCCAATTTAGTGATCTTCTGACTCAGCTCCAGGTACTTTCTGTCTCCTCCTAACTGCTCAAGCCCCAAGTGAACAATGAAACAGTCAAGCTCCCATGCTGCCCAAGAAATAAAATAGGAAACACGTCTTTAAGCAGTTCCATATACCTGGGTTTCTCCCTAACCTTTCCTGCCTAAACAAAACTAGAAACAGCCCCAGTGTGCTCTGGGGGATACATCATTCATTCATTTGGGTGTTCAACAAACATCCACTGAGGATTAGCCAAGGTTATGGGAGAGGAAAGACAGAATTCTCCAAGATGAAGTCTGAGAAAGATTCTAAATTCAAGTGAGATCAACAGCTAGATCCTGACCTCAGGTGCAACACAGTGTTTTACGGTTCTTAACTTCAAGTCAGATGGAAGAAAAGGATGGATCCTGGCTTCAGGTACAAACAATGTTTAACGATAAGGACAGAACTAGCGGCCGTTCTAATCAAAGGCCTCTACAGGTGGGATCCCACAGGTGGGATCCACCGCTTGTTTTGCGGATACGTTTACGAAATAGCTCCAAGAGCCAATATTTAGAACCCAAAACATTTAATAAAAGTGAAACGAGGAGAGAAGAGGAGAAACGAAAAGCACGTGAATGGGGAGAAAGAACGAGCTCGGGAGGAAGAAAAGCACCCCCACCCACCCCTTGCGCTCTCCTCTGCCTGAGAGGTTTGAGAAGCTTGTTTCAACCTGGCACTCTGGGTCCAGAACAAAGCGGCTGGGGCCACAGAGCGGGAAGAGGAAAGGGCAGTCTCAGGCGTCCGAGGGGTTGACGGGGGCTGCGGGGGGCGCAGGAGGCGGGTGCCCCCAGCGGCCGCTCCCTCGGGGCCCGGGCGCCTCCGCCGTCTCCCGATCCGACCTGAGCGACCCTGGGTGGGGCGCCGCGGTCCAGGGTGGTCCCAGGTCGCCCCTCAGGGCTCGCAGGGAGCTCGGCCCCGACAGCCCTGCCGCAGCCGCTGGCGTCGCGACCCGCGGTCCCCGCTCCAGGTGAGGGCGCGGCGCGGTGTCACCTTACCTGCGCGCAGAGGGTCGTCCGGAGAAGCCATGGGGGCGGGGTGGGGCCGACGGGCGCCCGAGGGGCCTGGGCGGCCTCCGGGACTGGGGAGAGCCGGGTGCTGAGCCAGGGAGCCCTGCAGTCCCGACGCGCGGGGAGCAGATCTCAGTGGCTCCGCGCGCCCCTCCTCCTCCAGCGCCTCCTCCGTCTCCTCCTCCGCAGCTCTTCCCCGCGCTCACTTCCTGCTTGGCAATTAGCAAAGCCCCTGCTCGCGCGTCCCGATCCCCCCCGCCCCCCAGCCCTGCGGAGGCGCGGGCGGGAACGCGGGTCCCACAGGCCGGAGCGTGGGGAGGAGTCCCCTGCTGCCCGGGACTCCCAGCGCCCGCCGCGGGCGCCCTTCCAGTCCCGCGTCCGGGTCCCCCGGCAGGTCCCGCCGCGGAGCTCGCGTGTCTGCTGCCCGGCACCGGCGGCGAAGCAATTATTAATTAGCCTTAAAACCTGGCTGCAGTCACGGGTCGCCCTACGGGCGCCTCATCTCGCCCCGAATCCGGACGCAACTTTCCTCCGCGCACAGGCCTGGGCTGAGATGCCTGGCGGCGATCTGATATTTAAACCATTTCCTGATCTTTAGGCAGTGAACGCCGCTGCATGATGGCACACGCTAATAATTTCTGTTTTGATTTTTCTTTGGCATTGGTTATTACATGACCTCCAGGTTAAGTGCAACACAAAAGGAGTGAGAAGAGGAGGCGTGATACACGGTCGCACAGCCTCGCTAGAAAGATAGCTTAGCATTCCCTTGGAAATGCCGAATCGGTTCTTTAATAAACGAAAGTCTAAATACAACTTCTGAACTTAAATGCCATTTCCACCCTCCCCCCGCCCCCGACCGGCAGCTCTTAAATCTACATTTCAGTATATCCCCCCAGAAGTGAATTTCCAGTTTTTGTCTCAAAACTGGCGGTAGCACCGGGTACCCCAAAGGCGGAGACTGGCCTTTGTGTTTGGAAGATTGTGTATGGATATTTTTGTATTAAAAAACATTTAAAAGCAAAAAAAAAAAAAAAGGTATTTTAAATTTTTAATTTTCATTTCATTTTATTCCAGTTATGTGCGCACGACTGGAATCCTTTACTAAGAATATATATATGTTGGTTATATTTTAACTAAATCTAGCATCAATCATAAATCTTTTTTTATATAGTGGTTACAGGTAATTTAAAAGGAATCTCTTAAGGGTTTAAAATAATCTCTGTCTTTCTTCGCAGGTAAGAATTGAAAGGTAGAAATTAACTGGAAAGAGATAACTAATAGCTTTTAGTCAATTTATCAGAAAGGAGCAGCCTCTAGCTAAAACCCAGCTCTAAAAATGCAGGAAAGCAGAAAGTATCTATCATACATACCCTCTTGGCAACCAGAGGCCTGCTTTGTGCCTCTCCCCATCTGTTTAGTAGTCCTGAGGCCCATGGCACTCTCCAGATCCCAGACGGTTGCCTTATTCTCTAGAATATGCCGTGGAAGGAACTAGAGGCTCAGAGAAGAAGGTCACACCGAGTGTGGACCTTCTGACGGAGAGCTTGCTGGGGAATTTGTGGGTGGGAGGATGAACTTCCTTTTGGTCTGCCTTCTGATAGGAAGGGAAATTTTTTTAAAGGGTGTTTTAGCATCCATTCTGAGGTTTGGTTTGTGGTTCTTTACTTCTCATGAAGGTGGAATTATTTCTGAGGTTGGTTCTCAAGAACCACATATCAAGTTAGGAACACAACCTCAAGCATTGTTCTAAAGCTGGTTTGCTTTTCAAAACCCTGAATTAATTGTTTTATTACTCCCAGTCTTATTATATCAAATAGAAGGCAGGTGGCAGAAACACACTTTAAGGTTAATTTTTTAAAAGAAAATGTACTATACATAATAAAGGTTATTATTCCCTTTCATCCTATTTCCTTGTACCTGATCTTATGAACTGCAACCATAACCCCTCATTACCTTATTTTTCCCATGTGTTTTGTGAACTCTAAAGGCTAATCCAAATGGAACTATTTTTTAAATTTACAAAAAACTAATTAAAGAACAACTATCATCCACCAGAGCTCCCAAAGTGCTCCCATACAATCTATTGTCACACTGTCCGGCTTTGGCTTCTACTGATGCCTGCAGAGTGTTTTAAAACACTCTTTAACATAGATATTTTTTACTTTTCTTAATAGCACCTAGATTAACGCATGAATCTCAGAATCACAATAAATCACAGAGTCAGACATGCTGGGTTTGACTCATGGGTTTCTCACCAAGAGTTTTGTTACTTTAGCAAGTAATTGAAACTCCAAGTCTGTAAGAATGTGTAGGGTTATGAAAGTGAAATGAAATCATGTATATATAAAAATCCCCTTCATGGATCACAGCCTTGTCATGGTGAAAGGGCTTTTGTAACTCAGTGAAGTTATAAATCCACCCAAGACGGACGATGAAGAAGGCTGAGTACCAAAGAATTGATGCTTTCAAACTGGGGTGCTGGAGAATACTCTTGGGAGTCCCTTAGAGTGCAAGGAGATCAAACCAGTCAATTCTAATGGAAATCAACCCTGGATATTCATTGGAAGGGCTGTTGCTGAAGCTCTAATACTTTGGCCACCTGATGGAAAGAGCCGACTCATTGGAAAAAACCCTGAAGGGAAAAGGAGAAGGGGATGGCAGAGTATGAGATGGATAGACAGCATCACCACCTCAATGGACAGGAATTTGAGCCAACTCCAGGAGATGGTGGAGGATAGAGGAGCCTGGCGTGCTGCAGTTCATGGAGTTGCCAAGAGTCAGACACAACTTAGCAACTGAACAAGAACAACAAACAAATATATAAACATACCTAAAAGTGCCTTGCTTATAGTAGGTACAAATAAACCAGCTACCTTCCTGCCTTCATTCTTTCCTTGGAATTTAACTTTACTGTGAGAAGCTCCTATTCCCTTTGCTACAAAAAATGAACCAATATTTGTTATAATGTTCACACATAGCATGGATCAATGGATTGATTGATAGCTCTGTATGCACCAAAGAAGATGCCAAGCCTGGGAAACCAAAGTAAGAAACTGTGAAATTTTAGGAGTCAGATTTGCCAATACTCATCCACAGTAGAACTGAAATGATGAAAGTTTAAAACAGGAAATGACATGTGTATAAAAAAGGGACTGAAGACATATGTAAGCCCAAGCGGCTTGGTGGTAACCACCTTCAGACTGACAAGTTTGCCATGGAAGCTTTCAGGCAAATTTTGAGACGTTCATTTATAAAGCTTTAAGTGGAGGGAAAACTGCTGGTCTTGTGTCTTTGCACAGACAATGACAGTGATCAAAAATGTTATCTTCAAAAGGGGAAAACAGCAACTCAAAACATAGCTTATTTGATTCATCACTGAAATATGTTGCTTTTTCTCATTTTACATTATTTTGGGTGTTATTAAATTTATGTAACCTGAGATAAAAAGTTATACTTCCTTATTTCAAAAGGTATGCATATTGTGAACAAATGAACCCAGTAAACTGGTTAGACCTGCAATGAAAGCATGTGGGTTTAGGACCACAGGAGACTCCTTACATTCCAGAATGGGACAATCCCTCAGTTGAATTGATTTGATATACCCTTGAGGCCGTATGTGTGGTGGAAGAGGCCCAAATGAGGGTTAATAAGTTCATTTGAACAGGTATTTGCTGATGTTTGACTAGAGTATGTTAAAGCAGTGGTAATGAGTCTCTGTTGTTTTTGCTATATAACTTCTCATAGGAATGTCAGTTTTCTCCCGGAGAACCATCATTCCACAGTCAATCCATGTGATCAGGCAATGGCACCATCACCCCACCTCCTGACTCTAAGGATTGGCACGTGACCCAGGAATAGCCTTTCTAAGCATTGCTGAATGAGCCAACAAGCCTGGAAGATGCATGGGGCCCTCAGTGGGACAGCTGGGAGATGGGTTTCTTTTCTTTTCTTTTTTTTTTTTTTTGGCCACACAGCATGTGGAACCTTAGTTCTCAGACTAGGGATCAAACTCCAGCCCCGTTCAGTGGAAGTACAGAGTCTTAACCACTGGACCTCCATGGAATTCTCAAGATGGGTCTTTACATACCCCAAGATCACAGAGCCTGTGTGCAGTGGAAAAAATAAGCAGGAGTGAAATGTTTGGGAGGGAGAGAGCCTTGAATGCCAGACAAAAGCACTTGAAACAATTTTTCAGCAACAGGAAGCCGGGAAGCTAGTTTTTGAAAAGTTGCATATGAAAATTGGTGTTTTTAGAGGATTAGTCTGGCAGCTGTGTGGAGGATAGGATGGGGTGAGGAGAGAATGCAGGCCAAGAACCATTTCATCTTTACAATACACTGTAATTTACTACAGAGGTGAATTTACATCCTTGTCCAAACGTGGGTGAAATTCATACTTGAAATTTTAAAATGTCTTTTTATGGCCCTTTATTTTTGGTGACCTTTTTAAGCATTCATTGTCTCACACCATTTGATTCCCTTGTAGGTTTGCATATATGCATAAAAATGATGTATTCCAAAATGTTAACAGAGGGACTGAAAAACTTAAATAAGCAAAATATTATCATTTTTGCTGATATGAATACTGTTTGACAGGGACACAATGTCCTGCTGCATATGTTAAAGCAGAAATAGTTCTTTTTTATTGGAATACAGTTGATTTACAATGTTGTGTTAACTTCTGCTGGACAGCAAAGTGATTCAGTTATATACATTTATATTCTTTTCCATTACGGTTTATCTCAGGATATTAAATATAGTCTCCTGTGCTATACAGTAGATGTGTGTTAGTCCCTCAGTTTTATCTGACTCTTTGCAACCCTATGAACCATAGCCTGCCAGGCTCCTCTGCCCATGGAATTCTCCAGGCAAGAACACTGTAGTGGGTAGCCATTTACTTCTCCAGGGAATCTTCCCAATCCAGGGATTGAACCCAGGTCTCCTGCATTGCAGGCAGATTCTTTGCTGTCTGAACCACCAGGGAGGCCCGTGCTATTCAGCAGGACTTCCATTCTGTATGTAATAGTTTGTATCTACAAACGCCAAACTCCTAGTCCGTCCCTCCCCTAAACCCTCCCTCTTGGCGACCACAGGTCTGTTCTATATGTCTATGAGTCAGTTTCTGTTTCATAGTTACGTTTGTGTCATATTTTAGATTCCACATATAAGTGATTCCATGTGGTGTTTATCTTTCTTCTCCTGACTTATTTCACTTAGTACAATAATCTCTGGTTGCATCCGGGTTGCTGCAATGGCATTTCCTTCTTTTTATGGATGAGTAGTTAGTATTCCATTGTATATATGCGCCGCCTCTGCCTTATCCATTCCTCTGTCAACGGACATTTAGATTGTTTCCATGTCTTGGCTATTGTGAATAATGCTGCTATTAACATACAGCTCGGAGAAGGCAATGGCACCCCACTCCAGTACTCTTGCCGGGAAAATCCCATGGACGGAGGAGCCTGGTGGGCTGCAGTCCATGGGGTCACCAAGAGTCGGACATGACTGAGCGACTTCACTTTCACTTTTTACTTTCATGCATTGGAGAAGGAAATGGCAACCCACTCCAGTGTTCTTGCCTGGAGAATCCCAGGGACGGGGGAGCCTGGTGGGCTGCCGTCTATGGGGTCGCACAGAGTCGGACACGACTGAAGCAACTTAGCAACATACAGCTGCATGTATCTTTTTGAATTATGTTGTTGTTGTTCAGTCACTAAGTTGAGTCCAACTCGTTTCGACTCTATGGACTGCAGCACACCAGGCTCCCCTGTCCTTCCCCATCTCCTTGAGTTTGCTCAAATTCCTGTCTGTCCATTGAGTTAGTGATGCTATCTAACCATCTCATCCTCTGCCACCCTCTTCTCCTTTTGCCTTCAGTCTTTCCCAGCCTCAAGGTCTTTTCCAATGAGTTGGCTCTTGGCATCAGGTACGTCAAAGAATTGAAGCTTCAACATCAGTCCTTCTAATGAATATCCAGGGTTAATTTCCTTTAGGATTGAATGATTTGATCTCCTTGAAGTCCCAAGGGACTCTCAAGAGTCTTCTCCAGCACCACAATTCAAAAGTGTCAATTCTTTGGAGTTCAGCCTTCTTTATGGTCCAACTCTCACATCCATACATGACTACTGGAAAAACCATAGGTTTGACTATATGGACCGTTGTTGGCAAGGTGATGTCTCTGCTTTTTAATATGCTGTCTAGGTTAGTCATAGTTTTCCTTCCAAGGAGCAAGTGTCTTTTAATTTCACAGCTGCAGTCACTGTCCGCAATGATTTTGGAGCCCAAGAAAATAAAGTCTGTCATTGCTTCTACTTTTTCCCCTTTTATTTTCCATGAAGCAATGGGACCAGATGCCATGATCTTCATCTTTTGAATGTTGAGTTTTAAGCCAGTTTTTCACTCTCCTCTTTTACCTTCATCAAGAGGCTCTTTAGCTCCTCTTAGCTTCCTGCCAGTCATAGTATCATCTGCATATCTGAGGTTGTTAATATTTCTCCCAGAAATCTTAATTACAGCTTGTGAGTCAGCCAGCCCAGCATTTCACGTGATGTACTCTGCATAGAAGTTAAATAAGCAGGGTGAAAATATACCACTTTGTTGTAGTCCTTTCCCAATTTTGAAACAGTCTGTTGTTCTATGTCAGGTTCTAACTGTTGCTTCTTGACCCGCATACAGATTCCTCAGGAGACAGGTGACGTGGTCTGGTATTCCCATCTCTTTAAGAATTTTCCACAATTTGTTGTGATCCACATAACCAAAGAAGTAGATGTTTTGCTGGAATTCCCTTTGAATTATAGTTTTGTCCAGATATATGCCCAGGAGTGGGATTGCTGGATACTGTGATATTTCTATTTTTAGTTTTTTAAGGAACCTATCTACTGTTCTCCATAGTGGCTGTACCAGCTTGCATCCCCACCAACAGTGTAAGGGGGTTCCATTTTCTCCACACCCTCTCCAGCATTTCTTGTCTGTAGACTTTTTAATGATGACCGTTCTGACCGGTGTGAGATGCTACCTCACTGTAGCTTTAATTTATGCATGAATAGTTTTTAAAGGTTCTTCTACTTTTCACTTATGCAATGCCTGCCCTTCTACATACACAAGATTAAATCTCTCTTGTCTACACCTATAAGCTTACTTTGAATTATCTACACATCAAGATGCTTGAGCTAGAAAACCATAGTTTTTGTGCTGTGTTTGGTTTCCCCAAAAGGGAACAACACAGTGTGGGTGATTCTTCATATGGTATTTGGCTAAAACACTTAGAATGCCATGGGTAGGGTATGAGAGAAGGGAAGAGAAAGAGAGGGACATGGAGAAAAGCTGAGACTGGGCAGTGAGCACTAAAATTTGTTCTAGAAATCCTCCTCCAGCCTCAGGGTTCTCACTCACCATACACATGTTCATGGTGCCTTGACATGGTATTATTTCCAGCTGCTTTCTTAGTGAATATCTTTATATATAACCTCATGCGAAGAGCTGACTCATTGGAAAAGACTGATGCTGGGAGGGATTGGGGGCAGGAGGAGAAGGGGATGACTGAGGATGAGATGGCTGGGTGGCATCACGGACTCGATGGACGTGAGTCTCAGTGAACTCCAGGAGATGGTGATGGACGGGGAGGCCTGGCAAGCCGCGATTCATGGGGTCGCAAAGAGTCGGACACGACTGAGCGACTGAACTGAACTAACAATTTATTTCATGCTCCAGATTTTGAGAGAAAGTCTATACAAAGAGATGAACAGATATGTTAAAACCTGAAACCCAACTAACGAAGATCAGCTAGAGGAGATTTTGTTTTGTTTTTGCTGTGAGAAGGGCAAATGAGCATTATCAGTGATCAACTAAAAATTGCAGAGTCAGCACCTGAGAGCATAGTTTCCTGTGTTTTGTACCCTGAGAATATAGAGCACAGGCTCAAATTGGTGACTCTGGAATCTACAAAATCACCAATCATTTAAACAATTAATTTAACAACTTGTCATTTAGAATTTATTCTAAGCTAAAGCACAAAGGTGGATCCAAGTGAGTCAGTTGAGAACTTTTAGAACTAATAAGTGAATCTAGGTCAGAGGAGAAAGTTCCATGAAAGGAACATCAACAGCTTTCTTGTACACCAATGATAACCAGCCAGGCAAGAATGATCTCATTTACAGCAGAAAAGAAAGCTACAGTATAACTGGGAACAAATTCATGACTGAAGAGATTCAGCATGCATGCAATGAATCTGAACGTTCTATATAAACTGAATCACACTAACAAGACCTTTTCCTGGAACCTGAACCTGATTGCAAATTCATATGGAAAGGTAAAGTCAAGATCACATTGAAAAAGAATAGCAAAGAGAGGAAATGTCCTTCAAAGATGGCAAGATCTTATACATCAATAGTGAGTAACAGTGGATTAATGAAACCTGCTATACGATAGAGACAGTTAAATGGTGAAAAGATGGACAATTCAAGAAACAGTATTAGGAGGATATTTTGCTATTTATAGGAACAATACAATTTGTATTCCTGCCTCACTGTATATGCAAGAGTAAAATTCAAATAGATTAAATATCTCACTTTAAAACATTTTTAAAATTATTAAGAGAGAATATGTGAGAATCTCTGAATAACTTTTGTAACAGGAAAAGCTTTCTTTAAGGAGAAAAATCATAAGACATAAAATTCTGATAAACCTGAACACATAAAATTCAAATTCTGTGCCATTAAGACAATAGAAAATCATAAAACAGGGTGTAAACTCAGAGAAACTAATTATATAAATAATATTCTATTTTAAAATTATAAGATACAAAATAAAATGTAATTATAAAATATTTTCTTTATAATTATAAAATAGAATATTATATATAATGCCATATATAAAATAAGATTATTATCTAAATTTTTAAGAATTTATTCAAATTAAAATACAATAAAAATGTAAGGTTAGGCAAAGACTAAATAGAAAATTCCTAGAAGAAACAAAAATGGTCAGTAAAACTATGAAAAGGGACTCAACTTCCTAAAAATAAGAGAAATACAAAAGAAAACAATAATGAACTAGCAGGTTGGCTTAAACTTAAAAGGCTGCTAGTGTAAATTATTGGTTAGACTGTGGAGAAACAAGTCTTCATACATTGTAGGAATGTAAATTCATGTGATTGCATTGGAGAGCAATTTGACCTTTGTTCATTCCCTAAAGGAACTCTAACATATGATGCAAGGAGACATGCGTGAGATGGCTGGTTGCAGCATTGTTTGTAATAGCAAAGATCAGGAACAGCCTAAATATCCATCAGCAGGAGAATGGACAAATACGACATAATCACGCAATGGAATATTTTACAGAAGTTACCAAGAATAAGCTTAATTTTTAAAAAAATGAAAACAACAAGTTGCAGAATGATGAGGGGTAGACACAAACCAATCTCTGTTTTCTGTAACAACAGATAAAATTTTTAAATGGATACATGTCAACTTTGCCTTACAGCCAAGATAAAGAAGGTGCTGATTCACCTTCTTGTCTGAAGCAATAACAACAGCAACAAAACAGACAAAATATGTGAAGCGACAGGTTTTTAAGGTACTGCACATCAGACAAAGGAGGAAAGTGATCTGCAAGAGCTGCGTATGAACAAGGTGATTCCTAAGACTGCCACAGCTTACTGCCTTGAGAGAATTTCCAGGTTGCAGTGCAGAGAAAGAGACCCCAGGCAGAGCCCAGTGGACTCCCTGATTTGAAGAGATGCAGCTGAGAAGTCTGAGGAGACCAAGGCTGTCCTGTCTGACTCACAGGACAGAGTTCTATAGAGACTGCACAGAAAGATGCTGGGAGAGCATGGCATGTCCCCCTTGACTCCTTAGCATAACACTGACTGATGGTAGGTGCAATCGTGTTGGAAATGACCCCAAACTCAGGAAAGGACCATTAGAGGGAATATGTGAGAGGATTAGAGGGAGCAGTACCTGGTGCTCCCCCAGGGCCAGTAATAGTGCTGTTCGTACCAGTGAGACTGAGAAAAAACCTTACATTTCGTGGGTGCTTGGTAGAGCGCACAGAAGAGTTTTGCTTCAGTAGCAGGGCAAAACCTAGTCCCTAGACTAAGCAAGCACTGTCTCAGTTCAGCTAACAGAGCTTAAAAGCAAGATCAAAAAGGATAAAACTTAAAAATTTTTTTTTAATTGAAGGATAATTGCTTTACAGAATTTTGTGGATTTCTGTCATACATCAACAAGAATCAGCCACAGGTATACCCATGTCCCCTCCCTCCCATCTCCCCCCCACCCCATCCCACCCTTCAGCCTATCGCAGAGCCCCTGTTTGAGTTCCCTGAGTGACACAGCAAATTCCCATTAGCTATCTATTTTACATATGGTATTATAAATTTCTGTGTTACTTTCTCCATACATCTCCCCTTCTCCCTCCTCTCCTGCCACTGCGTCCATAGGCCTGTTCTCTATGTCTGTTTCTCCATTGCTGCCCTGAAAATAAATTCATCAGTGCCCTCTCTTCAGATTCCAAATATATGTGTCAGCATATGATATTTATTTTTCTCTTTTAGACTTACTTCACTCTGTAAAATAGGCTCTAGTTTCATCTACCTCATTAGAACAGATTCAAATGTGTTCCTTTTTATGGCGGAGTAGGATTCCATTGTGTATATGTACCAAGCTTCTTTATCCATTCATGTCAATGGACATCTAGGTTGCTTCCATGTTCCAGCTATTGTAAATAATGCTGCAGTGAACACTGAGGTACATGTGTCTTTTTCAGTTTTGATTTCCTCAGGATATATGCCTAGGAGTGGGATTGCTGGCTTATGTGGTGGTTTTATACCCATAAGGGGTTTTATACCCATAAAGGTATGTGCATGATATCTGGAATACACAGATGGCCAGGTTTACAAGAAGAAGGAAAACATAGGCTCATACCCAGAGGAAAAATCAGTCAATTGCAACAGAACCAAAATTGACACAGATGTTAGAATTCACAGAGAAGGGCATTAGCACTTTTATCATAACTGTGTTCTACAGGTTCAACAAGCTAATCAGAGATGTGGTGGTGCATAGAAAATATTAAAAACCCAAAATAGACCTTTCAGAGATTAAAGCTGTAATACCTAAAATGAAGTATACACTGACTGGGATTAACAGCCAATAAGACATTGCAAAAGAAAAAATTAGTGACTTGTGTACGTACTCAATCAATAATTTGTGTCTGACTCCTTGCAATCTCATGGACTGTAGCCTGCCAGACTCTTCTGTCCATGGGATTTTTCAGGCAACAATACCGGAGTAGGTTGCCATTTCCTCCTCCAAGGTATCTTCCCGACCCAGGTGTCGAACCTGTGTCTCCTGCATTGACAAGCAGGTTCTTTACCACCAAGCTACCTGGGAAGCCCTTAGTGACTTCAAGACATAGCAACTGAAAATACTGAAAATGAAACTCAGAGAGAAAAAATGATTTTTTAAAAAAGTGAAAACTAAGTGTGGGGCAGCTTCAAGTCACCTAGGAAATATGTAACTGAAATCCCTGAAATGGAAGGAAGAAGGGGGACCAAAAATGTTTAAGAAATAATGGATGAATGTTTCCCAAATTTGATGAAAATCTTAAACTAAATCTCAGGGAATCTGAAGCCCCAGAAATAAGAACATGACTTCACCAAGCCATAGCATAATCAACTTACTCAAAGCCACTGACAAAGATAAAAATCTTAAAGCAGCCACAGGAAAACAATATGCAATACAGGGAGATAAAAATAATGATAACAACAGATTTCTCATCCATGCAACCCAGGAGACAGTGGAGCATCTTTAAATAATTGAAAGAAAAAACTGTCAATAGAAGTTGAGAGGCGAAAAGCAAAGGAGAAAAGGAAAGATATAAGCATCTGAATGCAGAGTTCCAAAGAATAGCAAGAAGAGATAAGAAAGCCTTCTTCAGCGATCAATGCAAAGAAATAGAGGAAAACAACAGAATGGGAAAGACTAGAGATCTCTTCAAGAAAATTAGAGATACCAAGGGAACATTTCATGCAAAGATGGGCTCAATAAAGGACAGAAATGGTATGGACCTAACAGAAGCAGAAGATATTAAGAAGAGATGGCAAGAATACATGGAAGAACTGTACAAAAAAGATCTTCACGACCCAGATAATCATGATGATGTGATCACTAATCTAGAGCCAGACATCTTGGAATGTGAAGTCAAGTGGGCCTTAGAAAGCATCACTACGAACAAAGCTAGTGGAGGTGATGGAATTCCAGTTGAGCTGTTTCAAATCCTGAAAGATGATGCTGTGAAAGTGCTGCACTCAATATGCCAGCAAGTTTGGAAAACTCGGCAGTGGCCACAGGACAGGAAAAGGTCAGAATTTCATTCCAATTCCAAAGAAAGGCAATGCCAAAGAATGCTCAAACTACCACACAATTGCACTCATCTCACATGCTAGTAAAGTAATGGTCAAAATTCTCCAAGCCAGGCTTCAGCAATACGTGAACCGTGAACTCCCTGATGTTCAAGCTGGTTTTAGAAAAGGCAGAGGAACCAGAGATCAAATTGTCAACATCCACTGGATCATGGAAAAAGCAAGAGAGTTCCAGAAAAACATCTATTTCTGCTTTATTGACTATGCCAAAGCCTTTGACTGTGTGGATCACAAGAAACTGTGGAAAATTCTGAGAGAGATGGGAATACCAGACCACCTGACCTGCCTCTTGAGAAATCGGTATGCAGGTCAGGAAGCAACAGTTAGAACTGGACATGGAACAACAGACTGGTTCCAAATATTGTCACCCTGCTTATTTAACTTCTATGCATTTAACTTCTATGCATCATGAGAAATGCTGGGCTGGAAGAAGCACAAGCTGGAATCAAGATTGCCGGGAGAAATATCAATCACCTCAGATATGCAGATGACACCACCCTTATGGCAAAAAGTGAAGAGGAGCTGAAAAGCCTCTTGATGAAAGTGAAAGAGGAGAGTGAAAAGGTTGGCTTAAAGCTCAACATTCAGAAAACGAAGATTATGGCATCTGGTCCCATCACTTCATGGGAAATAGATGGGGAAACAGTGGAAACAGTGTCAGAGTTTATTTTGGGGGGCTCCAAAATCACTGCAGATGGTGACTGCAGCCATGAAATTAAAAGATGCTTGTTCCTTGGAAGGAAAGTTATGACCAACCTAGATAGTATATTCAAAAGCAGAGACATTACTTTGCCAACTAAGGTCTATCTAGTCAAGGCTATGGTTTTTTCTGTGGTCATGTATGGATGTGAGAGTTGGACTGTGAATAAGGCTGAGCACCGAAGAATAGATGCGTTTGAACTGTGGTGTTGGAGAAGACTCTTGAGAGTCCCTTGGACTGCAAGGAGATCCAACCAGTCCATTCTGAAGGAGATCAGCCCTGGGATTTCTTTGGAAGGAATGATGCTGAAGCTGAAACTCCAGTACTTTGGCCACCTCATGCAAAGAGTTGACTCATCGGAAAAGACTCTGATGCTGGGAGGGATTTGGGGCAGGAGGAGAAGGGGACGACCCAGGATGAGATGGCTGGATGGCATCACTGACTCCATGGACGTGAGTCTGAGTGAACTCCGGGAGATGGTGATGGACAGGGACGCCTGGCGTGCTGGGATTCATGGGGTCACAAAGAGTCGGACACGACTGAGCGACTGAACTGAACTGAACTGAGAAGTTTATACCCAGTAGAAATGCTTTTCAAAAATGAAGACAAAATGAACTTTTTCAGACATACAAAAGTTAAGTTCGTTTGCCTCTGGCAGAACTGTATTATGGAAATTGTTAAAGAAAATCCCTCAGGCAGACAGAATGGCACTAGATGGAAATTTGGATCTACGCAAAGAGTAAAGAGCACCAGCAGTGATGAATATATGGTTAATAAGAAAAGGGATTTTCTTCTTACTAAGAGTATTTAAAGGCTCATAGATTTTTAAAGCAAAAAAGTAACAATGTGTGTGGAATTTATACCATGTGTAGAGGTAAAATTAATATCAACAATGGCTCAAAAACCTGGAAGAGATAACTAGAAGTATATTCTTCTAAGGTTCTTAGACAGAATTGTTATATCATTTAAAGATATACTGTGACATGTTAAAGATGTATGCAATAAACTCTAAAGCAACCACCAAAATGACACGGATAAGATTTATGGCTAATAAAGACAATAGAGGAGGTGAAATGAAGTCAGATATAATTTTGCAGTTTCCTAAGAATTAAATGTATATCTACTCTATGATCCAGTTATTCCACCTTTAGTTATTCAGCTAAGGGTAATTAAAGCATATTGAAAAGAGGTGTTCATAAATATCAAAGCTAACTGTAAACTGTCTAGAAGAGAGCAGAAGAAATTTTTGTGGCTTCAGGTTAAGCAAGGATTTCTCAAGTACAATACCAAAAATACAACATCAATTAAAAAATTGAAATATTGAGCTTCATCCAATTTCAGAACTTTTGCTTTTCTATAGAAACTTAGAATAACGCAAAGACCAGCAACTTCTGGGAGAAAATATTTTCAAGAATGTATTTGACAAAGAACTTTTATTCAAAAATAAAAAGAACCCTCAACACATAAGGAAACATTCAACCCAAACACAACAAAAGAAACTGGACAAAACATACAAAGAAATACTTCACCAAAGAAGATGGCAAATAAGTACACGAATAGATGTTCACATCACTAGTCTTTTGAGAAATTCTAATTAAAAGCATAATGAGATACTACTTAACACTTGCTAGAATGGCTAAAATTTCAAAGACTGACGATGTCATGTGATGGCAAGGAGGTGGGGAAACTGGAACCATCCTTCCCTAATGGCTGGCATGTTAAGGGGTACTATCTCTTCAGAAAACCATCTGGCAGTTTCTTAAAATTTTACATATACACCTACCACGTGATCTTGCTGTTCCATGTATGATATTTACCCAAGTTTTTAAGAAGCGCATGTCTAGACAACAACTGGAACACAAATGTTTACTGCAGCTTTATTTGTAATAGCTCTAAACTGGAAACAAATGTTCATTAACAAGTGAAAGGGTAAAAATATTGAGGCTTATCTTTATAATGAAATATGTACGTGCATGCTCAACTCTGTGATCCCATGGACTGTAGCCCGCTTGGCTCCTCCGTCCATTGAATTTTCCAGGCAAGAATACTGGAGTGGGTTGCCATTCCATACTCCAGGGGATCTTCCTGACCCAGGGACTGAACCTAAATCTCTGGCATCTCCCGCACTGGCAGGGACATTCTTTACCACTAGTGCCGCCATAATGAAATACTATTCAGCAAGAAAAGGAATGGGCTCTTGATACACATAACAACATGGATGCACCTTCAAATGGTCATGCTCAGTGAGAGAGGCCAGGAAAAAAAAGGAAAGAGCACATACCGTACGACTCCGTTTATATAAACCTATTGAAATTCAAGCCATCATCTATAGTGACAGAAAGCTGACCCATGGGTTCCTGGGCCTGAGGATGGGAAGGAAGAATAGATTGCAAAGGAAAATGAGTCAACTCTGGGCATGATGGATATGCTTGCAACACGGTATTTGTGGTGATGGTTTCATAGGTATATGCATATGTCAAAACTTCTAAAATTGTATATTTTAAATTTGTACACTTGATTATCAGGCAGTTAGTCCTCAGGAAAGCTGGTTTTTATTTAAAGAAGGGATATGTGTCAAACTCATAACAATGGCTGATAATAACTATATCTGGGCAACAGGAAAATGACCAGGAATGAGAAAAAGTAATGATTAAAAGGAGATTTTAGCTTTGCCTGTAATGTTCCAATTATAAAATTATAATATATAGTATATATATATTATAATATATAGTAGAATATTAGAATATATAGTATGAATATTAATTTATGTAGACCTTAGGGTGTTGGAGAAGACTCTTGAGAGTCCCTTGGACTGCAAGGAGATCCAACCAGTCCATTCTGAAGGAGATCAACCCTGGGATTTCTTTGGAAGGAATGATGCTAAAGCTGAAACTCCAGTACTTTGGCCACCTCACAAGAAGAGTTGACTCACTGGAAAAGACTTTGATGCTGGGAGGGATTGGGGGCAGGAGGAGAAGGGGACGACAGAGGATGAGATGGCTGGATGGCATCACTGACTCGATGGATGTGAGTTTGAGTGAACTCCGGGAGTTGGTGATGGACAGGGAGGCCTGGCGTGCTGCAATTCATGGGGTCGCAAAGAGTCGGACAGGACTGAGCGACTGAACTGAACTGAACTGAACTATTTAATTAAAATTTTTAAATAGAAAATTTGGAAATGATTTTCATAAAGGTATCTGCTTAACAAACTCAATTTTGATCCAAGGGAATGCTCAGTTACTTCAGTCATTTCTGACTCTCTGCATTCTTATGGACTGTGGCTCACCAGGCTCCTCTGTCCATGGGATTCTCCAGGCAAGGATACTGGAGTGGGTTGCCATGCCCTCTTCTAGGGGATCTTCCCAACCCAGGGAAACCTGGGTTTCCTCAAACGCACATCTCTTACTTCTGCATTGGCAGGCAGGTTCCTTACTACTAGTACCACCTGGAAAGGCCCCAGATACTCTTGCCCCTCCACACATTGTTTCACAGGCTGATCTATTTGCTAAGCTTCAGTCACCTGAAAGGTTTTCATTCTTCTCATTTTCCAGACTATGAAATGTTCAAATAAATAAGTAATAGTTGATTTTTTTTAATTCACTTTACAGAATAAGTGGTGCTTAGCATATTTGATGGAGAAGGAAATGGCAACCCACTCCACAGTTCTTGCCTGGAGAATCCCAGGGACAGGGGAGCCTGGTGGGCTGCCGTCTATAGGGTCACACAGAGTCAGACACGACTGAAGCAACTTAGCAGCAGCAGCAGCAGCAGCAGCATATTTGACTTTAGATTTTTCGTTCCTTCAATTACACCATTGGCATTTTGTTCCTTTGTGTTATATTATTTTGATCCCTTTTTAAAGGCAAACAGTTTTATGCTATTACCGATTAGTTTTATCCAACCAGGTTTTTCTCTGGGGAACATTGTGAAAGGAGGAAAAACTGAAGAGGAGCCAGGAGATGGACGTTCATAGAGAGGGAAGGCAGGAGGCACCAAAGGCAAACACAAGTGCAGAGGACCTATGTGTGAACCACCATAACCAGCACCGGGGACAGAGCAGTCTCAGTGGAAAAAACCAGTACTTCTTCATCAGTAAATTACACTGGGCACCATCAGCATGAAGAGAGGTTTAAATCAGTTAAAACAGAGAAAGAGTTTAGGTTGAACATTACAGAATAGAATTTCTCACAGGTTAATAGAAATGGGTGGACCTTACTTGCAAAGCTCTCTGTTTCATACCTTATTTCTTTTGTAGACAGAGGGGATTGTACCACTAGTTATTTCAACAGGCAGCTTCTTGTGATGTTCAGAGATTTTTCATTTTAATTCGTGCAACTGCTGAAAGGGACCAGTACCCATCTCTCTCCACGCTGCACCCACCACCACCGCCCCCCGCCACAAAGGATCCAATCGACTATGAATACTTTAGACATTTAAAAAAAATAGAGTTTGGGATTGAGGATTATGGATGTGAATTTTGAATCTAAGAAGAAAATTATACAAAGAAGTAATTTTCAGTGCAGGAAGATAATCATTTCAGCTGAAGTATTAAAAAAAAAGATAAAGGAAAATAGCAGCACCTAAATGTTCAATGATAAGAGAGTGGTTGAATTATGATCCATCAATGATGACCACAAAAGTAGGTCAACACAGCAATGAAATAGTTACTTTGCTTTCAGCTATGTATAACTTTATAATGGCAAGCATGTAAGGAACTTGGAAGTCACCACTCCTTCCTAACAGAAAGTTCGACAAACTGAAACATCAACAATTATTCTCTGATCGATCGAAGGAGTGATGTCTCACGGAGAAACTGGAGAGACCAATGGGTCAATAGAGAGAGTCATGATCTACCAGCACAGAAGCGCACAAGCAGATACCTCCATTAGCCTGTACGAGGGTAGGAAAACCTGCACCGCACAGGACAAAAATCCTGAAGGTCTCAGTGTAGACCAGTCTGAGAGAGAAAAACTCTGGGGGCGGGGGGTGGCCAGGGGGCACATTTATGAGTTTTGCTTCCAATATTTTTTTTTTCTTTTTGCTGCACTTCACAGCTTGCAGGAGCTTAGTTCCCCAATCAGGGATTGAAACCAGATCCTCAGCAGTGAGGGTACCGAGTCCTAACCACCGGACCACCAGGGAATTACCCTACCTTCAGGATTTTGGCCAGGTTCTTACAATGAATATAAGTAGGGGAAGCAGGAAAAGGAATGATTGGAGATACCCAGAGTGAGTGAGTGAAAGTCACTCGGTTGTGTCTGACTCTTTGCGACCTCGTGGACTATACAATCCATGGAATTCTCCAGGCCAGGATACTGGAGTGGGTAGCCGTTCCCTTCTCCAGAGGATCTTTCCAACCCAGGAATCAAACATAGGTCTCCTGCCTTCTGTTTTTAGCAAGACCTGCCCTCCGGAGAAGGCAATGGCACCCCACTCCAGTACTCTTGCCTGGAAAATCCCATGGATGGAGCAGCCTGGTAGGGTGCAGTCCATGGGGTTGCTAGGAGTCGGACATGACTGAGTGACTTCACTTTCACTTTCATGCACTGGAGAAGGAAATGGCAACCCACTCCAGTGTTCTTGCCTGGAGAATCCCAGGGACAGGGGAGCCTAGTGAGCTGCCATCTATGGAGTCGCAGAGCTGGACACGACTGAAGCGACTTAGCAGCAGCAGCAGCCCTGCAGAGAAACTATTCTAACAAAGCCTAAACTACAGGGGTTTTATGAGAGCCTCACCAACCTGGGAGAAAAAATGCCCAAGTCAGGCTACCTCTAACCTTCCACATGAGGGGAAGGAAATATCCAACTCCAAACTATCAACAAAATCTACCAGAGCTGCTTCTTGGTATCAAAATCTTAATTATGGAAGGCCATATGAACTAAGCATGATGATGATGACAATGCCTAAGAAATTAATTAGTAAATCTTTTTCTTTATAAAATGAGCGATAATTTTAAACTTAAGTATCATCTCATTAAAGAGGCATATTCCTTACCTCAAAAAACTTACATATTCTTGGGAAGATATGTACAGATAGTAAAATGAAAATATATAAAGCTGGATAATGGATTGCCAAATGATTGATACAGACAGTAAGTGCTATAAAAAGTTTGGAGAAAATAGAAATATGACAGAAAGAGATCCTTTTGAGTTGTGAAGTTTACAAAACTAACAAAAGTATTGTTAGCCCTTGAATGAATGGGAGCTGGGGTGAGGAGAGGCGGGAGCAAATATACAGACAAGAATACAGTGCAGATCATCATATAGTGAGAAATCAAACAATGAGGGCAGATGCCTATTAAAGTGAAGGTTCTTGGGACTTCCCTGGTGGTCCAGTGGCTAAGATTCTGCACTCCCAATGTGGGGGGCCAGGGTTTGATGCCTGGTCAAGGAACTAGATTCCACATGTCACCACCAAAGAGTTTCCATGCTGCACTTCAGAGGTCCTGCATGCCACCATGAAGGACAAAGATCCTGCCTGCTGCTACTAGGACCTAGCACAGCCAAACAAATAAATGCTTGTAAAAATTAATAACAAAGTAAAGATTCTTACAGGAGGTGAGGTTGGAAAGGAGTGGAAGAGTCCAAGAAGACTTTAAATGTCAGCTGGAGACTTATTTGTCTTTTTGAAGATGGTAAATATTATGGGTTATATGATAAAGTTTTAATGTGACAGAAATTAATTTTGTTTGGATTATGAATGCTTTATAATTAAAATTCTATGTCTGGGAAAATATCTTTCAAAAATGAAAATGAAATAAAGACATTTTCAGTCGTACAAAAAGTTGAAAGAAATCAGTAGCAAGAGACCCATACTCTAAGAAATGTTAAAAGAAATCCTTTAGATAGAAGGAAAGCAACTATGGTTGGAAATTTAGATCTATACAAAGAATGAAAATCAGTCGAAATAACAACTACATGGGTGAATATATACAATCTTTTCCTTATGATTTAAATCCTTTAAAAATATAATTGGCTGTTAAATAAAATTTACAACAATGTATCATGATAATGGTGGCACAGTGGTAAAGAATCCACTTGACAGTGTAGGAGACACAGGAGGCGTGGGTTCAGTCCTTAGGTTGGGAAGTTCCCCTGGAGAAGGAAATGGCAACCCACTCTTGCCTGGGAAATCCCATGGACAAAGAAGCCTGGCACGCTACAGTCCACGGGGTTGCAAAAGAGTCAGACGTAACTAAGCACATTATGATAATACAATGTACATATATGGATAAGTAAAATAAATGACAACAATGTCTCTTGTCATGTAGGCCAGGAGCAAAGTGGAAATATATTACTGTAAAATATATTGTGCATAAAATGGTATATCACTTGAAGGAAGACTGTGGTAAGTTAAAGCAAGCAGAATATCAGCAACAATACAGTAGACTGGAACAACACTATTCACCATCTTGACCTAACTGACATTTATAGAACACTCCACTTCTAACAGCAGAACACACATTCCTCTCAAATCCACACAGAATATTTTCCCAAATGGATCACATTGTGTACCATAGAATAAATTTTAAAAGATTCAAGTCATATGAAGCAGATTCTTTGACCACGATTAAATTAAGTTACAAATCAAAACCAAAAACATCAGGCTTACCTGGTGGCTCAGTGGTAAAGAATCTGCCTGCCTATGCAGCAAGGAGACTCAGGTGTAATCCCTGGGTCAGGAAGATTCCCTGGAAAAGGGAATGGCAACCCACTCCAGTATTCTTGCCTGGAAAATCCCATGGACAAAGGAGCCTGGGGGGCTACAGTCCATAGGGTCGCAAAAGAGTCAGACATGACTGAAAAACAACAAAGACATCACTGGAAAGTCGCCAAATACTTAGACATTAAAGAACACACTCCTAAATAACCTAAGGTACAAAAGAGACATCAAAAGGGGAAAATTGAAACATTTTGAACCAAGTTAAATTGAAAGTATAACATACTGAAATTTATGGGATGCCATGAAAGCAGTTTTTATGGAGAAATTTATATCACTAACACCTAAATCAGAAAAGAAGACAGTCTCAAATCTATGACTTTATTTTAAGAACCAGAAAAAAGGAGCAAATAAAATAAGTAAGCAGGAAAAGGAAATAATAAAGATTGGAATGGAAATGAATGAAACAGAAAAGAAAAATGGCAGAGAAAATCAGTGAAACCAAAAGTTGGTTCTTTGAGAACATCAATAAAATTGATAAACCTGTAGGCTGAATAACGAGGAAAAATGATCTTCTCTCCAAAGGCATAAATTGCCAGTATCAGGAATGACAGAAGTGACATCATTATAGATTCCACATATAGTAAAAGGAAAATGTGAATAATTTTATGCCAATAAATCAACAATTTAAATGGCTCAGAGCCATTTATTAAATCATTTTTAAAAATGAAAAATAAATTCCTGCGTGTTAACCTAAATAATATATATTTTGAAAAAAACAACTACTTTTTTCCAAAACAAAAGAAGTCATAGAGGTGTAGGAATGTTTTAAATGTTTACAAATCTCCCCGTGCCTGGCTTAAGACAGCAGGATTCTTGTATTTGCCTCTGTATTTAATCTCTTGTGATATGTTTCAATGTAAATTTATGAAGAAAACCCAGCCTCACATAGATGTATGGTAGCAAAAGGAAGGGTTATTTTAATTGCATTCTAAAACAGTTTTGAATACTCTTTTTTGATACCAGATCAGAACTTGTAAAAAGAAGCTTATGTTCAGTAATTAATGTTACACTATCTTATTTTAGTTGGGAATGCCCTAGCTATTTAAATAACCATTTAGCTTAATTTAGTGAACCCTAAAGTTTCAAGAGCTGAAACTCCAGTACTTTGGCCACCTCATGCGAAGAGTTGACTCATTGGAAAAGACTCTGATGCTGGGAGAGATTGGGGGCAGCAGGAGAAGGGGACGACCGAGGATGAGATGGCTGGATGGCATCACGGACTCAATGGACGTGAGTCTGAGTGAACTTCGGGAGTTGATGATGGACAGGGAGGCCTGGAGTGCTGCGATTCATGGGGTCGCAAAGAGTCGGACACGACTGAGCGACTGAACTGAACTGAAAGTTTCAAGTTAGCAAAATCTGGAGAGATAACTTTTTAATTTTTATTTTTGGCCGGGCGGCTTGACTGCAGCCATGAAATTAAAAGACACTTACTCCTTGGAAGAAAAGTTATGACCAACCTAGATAGCATATTCAAAAGCAGAGACATTACTTTGCCGACTAGGGTCCGTCTAGTCAAGGCTATGGTTTTTCCAGTAGTCATGTATGGATGTGAGTTGGATTGTGAAGAAGGCTGAGCGCCGAAGAATTGATGCTTTTGAACTGTGGTGTTGGAGAAGACTCTTGAGAGTCCCTTGGACTGCAAGGAGATCCAACCAGTCCATTCTGAAGGAGATCAGCCCTGGGATTTCTTTGGAAGGAATGATGCTAAAGCTGAAGCTCCAGTACTTTGGCCACCTCATGCGAAGAGTTGACTCATTGGAAAAGACTCTGACGCTGAGAGGGATTGGGGGCAGGAGGAGAAGGGGACGACCCAGGATGAGATGGCTGGATGGCATCACTGACTCGATGGACGTGAATCTGAGTGGACTCCGGGAGTTGGTGATGGAGAGGGAGGCCTGGCGTGCTGCGATTCATGGGGTCACAAAGAGTTGGACACGACTGAGCGACTGAACTGAACTGTGCGGCTTGTGGGATTGTAGTTCCCTGACTAGAAATTGAACACCAGGCCCTGGTGATGAGAGCACTGAGTCCAAACCTCTGGACCCCACAGAATTCCCTGGAGAGACTATCTTTAAGTAGATGTTACTGAAACATAACTCTTCCTAACCAGTTTACCTAAAAGCTTTTATGTCATTTATATTAACTTATAAAAATTTCATTATACCAATTTTTTTCTTGTTTTTAAAGCCAGTCATTTTTTTAATTGTAGTAAGCAACAGGTAACATTAAATTTTACCATTATAACCATTTATAAGTGTACAATTCAATGGTACATTCATATTGATGTGTAATCACCACTACCATTCATCTACAGAAGCCTTTTCATCTTGCAAAATTGAAATTCTATGCTCATTAAACAATAACTCTTCATTCTCTCCTCTCTCCAGCCCCTGGCAACCACCAAACTGACACTTTATGCCTTGTGATCTTGACTGTAAGTGACTCTATAAGTTTCTCACATAAGTAGAATCATACAAGTGTTTGTCTTTTTTGTAACTAGCTTATTTCACTTAGTATGATGTCCTCAAGGTTTACCCAAGTTGTAATATATGTCATAATTTTATTCCTTTTAAGGGGTGAATAATATTCCATTGTATATATACACACATTTTGTGCTTCCATTCACCTATATAAGTTATTTTTCTTACTGACAATTTTTTGACAGATATAATAAGATCTTATTTGGCTTCTAGAACCTAAAAGTATTATGCTTAATGTCTGTAATAATTAAAGCAACAAACTTTAACTTTATTACTAAACATGGCCCCACCCATCAGAACAAGAACCGTTTTCCCCCTCAGTCAGTCTCTCCCATCAGAAAGTTTCCATAAGACTCTTATCCTTATCCATCAGAGGGCAGACAGAATGAAAACTACAATCACAGAAAACTAACCAAACTGATCACATGGGCCACAGCCTTGTCTAGCTCAACAAAACTATGAGCCATGCCATATAGGGCCACCCAAGATGGACAGGTCATGGCGGAGAGTTCTGACAAAACATGGTCCACTGGAGAAGGGAATGGCAAACCGCTACAGTATTATTGCCTTGAGAACCCCATGAACAGTATGAAAAGGCAAAAATATATGACACTGAAAGACGAACTCCCCAGATTGGTAGGTGCCCAATATGCTGCTGGAGAAGAGTAGAGAAACAACTACAGAAAAAATGAAGACACAGAGCCAAAGCAACAACAACGCCCTGTTGTGGATGTGACTGGTGATGGAAGTAAAGTCTGATGCCGTAAAGAGCAATATTGCAAAGGAACCTCAAATGTTAGGTTGATGAATCAAGGCAAATTGGAAGAGGTCAAACAGGAGATGGCAAGAACAAACATCGACATTTTAGGAATCAGTGAACTAAAATTGACTCGAATGGGTGAATTTAACTCAGATGACCCTTATATCTACTGCTGTGTGCAAGAATCCCTTAGAAGAAATGGAGTAGCCCACAGAGTCAACAAAAGAGTCTGCATTACAGTACTTGGGCGCAATCTCAAAAACAACAGAATGATCTCTGTTCGTTTCCAAGGCAAACCATTCAATATCATGGTAATCCAAGGCTATGCCCTGATCAGTAATGCTGAAGAAGCTGAAGTTGAACTGTTCTATGAAGACCTGCCAAGACCTTCTAGAAATAACAACCAAAAAAGATGTCCTCTTCTTTATAGGGGACTGGAATACAAAAGTAGGAAGTCAAGAGATACCTGGAGTAACAGGCAAATTTGGCCTTGGTGTACAAAATGAAGCAGGCAAAGGCTAACAGAGTTTTGCCAAGAGAACGCACTGGTCATAGCAAACACTCTCTTCCAACGACACAAGAGAAGACTCTACACAGGGACATCACCAGATGGTCAATACCGAAATCAGATTGATTATATTCTTTGCAGCCAAAGATGGAGAAGCTCTATTAGTCAGCAAAAATGAGACCAGGAGTTGACTGTGGCTCAGGTCATCAACTCCTTATTGCCAAATTCAGACTTAAATTGAAAAAAGTAGGGAAAACCACTAGACCATTCAGGTATGACCTAAATCAATTCTCTTATGATTATACAGTGAAAGTGACAAATAGATTCAAGGGATTAGATCTGATAGAGTGCCTGAAGAACTATGGATGGAGGTTGGTGACATTGTACAGGAGGCAGTGATCAAGACCATCCCCAAGGAAAAGAAACTCAAAGAGGCAAAATGGTTGTCTGAGGAGGCCTCACAAATAGCTGAGAAAAGAAGAGAAGTGAAAGGCAAAGGAGGAAAGAAAAAGAATATGCAGTGTTCCAAAGAATAGCAAGGAGAGATAAGGAAGACTTCCTCAGTGATCAATACAAAGAAACAGAGGAAAACAATAGAATGGGAAAGACCAGAGATCTCTTCAAGAAAATTAGAGATACCAAGGAAACATTTCATGCAAAGATGGGCACAATAAAGGACAGAAATAGTATGGACCTAAGAGAAGCAGAAGATATTAAGAAAAGGTAGCAAGAATACACAGAACTATACAAAAAAGATCTT
Organism: Ovis canadensis; assembly: GCF_042477335.2. NCBI lineage: Eukaryota > Metazoa > Chordata > Mammalia > Artiodactyla > Bovidae > Ovis > Ovis canadensis. Next base: position 26,801,695 of record NC_091269.1, on the reverse strand, counting down.
CATGACCCAGATAAGCACAATGGTGTGATCACTCACCTAGAGCCAGACATCCTGGAATGCGAAGTCAAGTGCACCTTAGGAAGCATCGCTACGAACAGAGCTAGTGGAGCTGATGGGATTCCAGCTGAGCTGTTTCAAATCCTGAAAGATGATGCTGTGAATCATCCAGCAATCATCCATCAAAATGCCAGCAAATCTTGAAAACTCAGCAGCATCCACAAGACTGGAAAAGGTCAGTTTCCATCCAATCTGAAAGAAAGGCAATGCCAAAGAATGCTCAAACTACCACACAATTGCATTCATCTCACACACTAGCAAAGTAATGCTCAAAATTCTCCAAGTCAGACTTCAACAGTACGTGAATCATGAACTTCCAGATGTTCAAGCTGGATTTAGAAAAGGCAGAGGGACCAGAGATTAAATTGCCAACATCAGCTGGATCATGGAAAAAGCAAGAGAGTTCCAGAAAAACATCTACTTCTGTTTTATTGACTACACCAATGCCTTTAACTGTGTGGATCACAACAAACTGTGGAAAATTCTGAAAGAAATGGGAATACCAGACCACCTGACCTGCCTCCTGAGAAATCTGTATGCAGGTCAAGAAACAACAGTTAGAACTGGACATGGAACAACAGACTGGTTTCAAATCAGGAAAGGAGTATGTCAAGGCTGTATATTGTCACCCTGTTTATTTAACTTCTATGCAGAGTACATCATGCAAAATGCCGGGCTGGATGAAGCACAAGCTAGAATCAAGATTGCTGAGAGAAATATCAATAACCTCAGATATGCACCCTTATGACACCACCCTTATGGCAGAAAATGAAGAAGAACTGAAGAGCCTCTTGTTGAAAGTGAAAGAGGAGGCTGAAAAAGTTGGCTTAAAACTGAACATTCAGAAAACTAAGATCATGGCATCTAGTCCCATCACTTCATGACAAACAGATGTGGAAACAATGGAAATAGTGAGAGACTTTTTTTGAGGGGGCTCCAAAATCATTGCTGACAGTGACTACAGCCATGAAATTAAAAGACACTTGCTCCTTAGAAGAAAAACAATGACCAACCTAGACAGCATATTAAAAAGCAGAGACTTAACTTTACCACCAAAGGTCTGTCTAGTCAAAGCTATGGTTTTTCCAATAGTCATGTATGGATGTGAGAGTTGGACTATAAACAAAGGTGAGCATCAAAGAATTGATGCTTTTGAACTGTGGTGTTGGAGAATACTCTTCTTGAGAGTCCCTTGGACTGCAAGGTGATCAAACCAGTCCATCCTAAAGGAGATCAGTCCTAAATATTCATTGGAAGGACTGATGCTAAAGCTGAAACTCCAATACTTTGGCCACCTGGTGTGAAGAACTGACTCATTGGAAAAGACCCTGATGCTGGGAAAGAATGAAGTTGGGAGGAAAAGGGGATGACAGAGGATGAGATGGTTGGATGGCATCACCAACTCAATGGACATGAATTTTAGTAAGCTCTGAGAGTTGGTGATGGACAGGGAAACCTGGCATGCTGCAGTCCATGGAGCTGCAAAGAGTCAGACACGACTGAGAGACTGAACTGAGCTGAACTGAAATTTAATATCAAATATTAATTTAATGTTGAATATTTCCCAGTTTATGTGAACCTGAAATGTATTGGGGTTAATTTCTTTTATATAGCTAAGAATTTATATATTCCTTTAAGTTAATTAAATCATGTTCATTTATAAATAAATTTTAATACCATTCATAGGTAAATATATATAAGGCCTACTACAGATGGTGATTGCAGCCATGAAATTAAAAGACGCTTACTCCTTGGAAAAAAAGTTATGACCAACCTAGATAGCATATTCAAAAGCAGAGACATTACTTTGCCAACAAAGGTCCATCTAGTCAAGGCTATGGTTTTTCCAGTAGTCATGTATGGATGTGAGAGTTGGACTGTGAAGAAGGCTGAGTGCCGAAGAATTGATGATTTTGAACTGTGGTGTTGGAGAAGACTCTTGAGAGTCCCTTGGACTGCAAGGAGATCCAACCAGTCCATTCTGAAGGAGATCAGTCCTGGGTGTTCTTTGGAAGGAATGATGCTAAAGCTGAAGCTCCAGTACTTTGGCCACCTCATGAGAAGAGTTGACTCATTGGAAAAGACTCTGGATGAGATGGTTGGATGGCATTACCGACTCGACGGACGTGAGTCTGGGTGAACTCCGGGAATTGGTGATGGACAGGGAGACCTGGCGTGCTGCAATTCATGGGGTCACAAAGAGTCGGACATGACTGAACGACTGAACTGAACTGATAATGTACACATAGGCATATAGACAGACACAATCAGAGATCTCATTAGCTTCATTTTTAAAACAGTCATGAATCAGGTATTACAATATAAAACTCACTAGTTTATAACAGTTGGAATAAGTTAAGTTTACTCATTTGAGTTCCAAAAGAATTTTTTTTCCTTTTATTTTTTTCCCAGTCTCAGGAATTAGAGATGGTCTAGACAGGATAAGAATTCCTGAGAACCCTAATAGGACTTTTACATCTCAAGACACAGAAAGAGAAATGCAAGCTCCTCTAAAAGGACTTGTTCTCTTAGGGTCAGAGTTCTGAAAAAATAGTATAACAAGCTGGCTTTCTCTAATTCTAACTGCATATGCAAAAAACTGGTATTGGAATGTCAAAAGATCCCCTATTTAGCCACTTTCAGAGCAAGATTTTCTCTAACTTCTAATTAAGTACTTGTATGTATAAGTTTCCCTTGTACATAAACCTGGCAGGGGTATTAGTTGGAGACTGGCCTTCTGATGTCCCAAAGCTCAACATTCAGAAAACTAAGATCTTGGCATCCAGTCCCATCACTTCATGGCAAATAGATGGGGAAACTGGAAACAGTGGCTAACTTTATTTTTTGGGGCTCCAAAATCACTGCAGATGGTGACTGCAGCCATGAAATTAAAAGACACTTATTCCTTGAAAGGAAAGTTATGACCAACCTATCTAGGTTGCATATTCAAAAGCAGAGACATTACTTTGTCCACAAAGGTCCGTCTAGTCAAGGCTATGGTTTTTCCAGTGGTCATGTAGGATATGAGAGTTGGACTATAAACAAAGGTGAGCATCAAAGAATTGATGCTTTTGAACTGTGGTGTTGGAGAAGACTCTTGAGAGTCCCTTGGACTGCAAGGAGATCCAACCAGTCCATCCTAAAGGAGATCAGTCCTGAATATTCATTGGAAGGACTGATGTTGAAGCTGAAACTTCAATACTTTGGCCACCTGATGTGAAGAGCTGACTCATTGAAAAGACCCTGATGCTGGGAAAGATTGAGGGCAGGAGGAGAAGGGGACGACAGAGGATGAGATGGCTGGATGGCATCAATGACTCGATGGACATGGGTTTGGGTGGACTCCGGGAGTTGGTGATGGACAAGGAGGCCTGGCGTGCTGTGGTTCATGGGGTCGGAAAGAGTCAGACACGACTGAGTGACTGAACTGAACTGAACTGTTTATGAAAGACATTAGGCCAGCCTCCCACCTAATCAACCCAGTCCAGACCTTTCATTGTGTTTCAGTTGAGCAAATCCCAGAGTATTCCAACCAGGTTCCCCCAGTATTTTTTTCAACTGGGAGGCATTTTTCCCTAGTGTCTTTCAACTGAGTTCTCCCAGTATCTTTCAACTGGGAAGTCAAGTACTTGTGTTACATCACCAAATAAGATCATGAACAATAGTTGGGAGGTTGGAGAACCAGGAAACACTCACCCAAATTCATCTGGACTTGCCAAGGAGTCAGATGGGCAAAAGAGCCTGCTGGTACCAAGGCTCCTGATCCTTGTAGAGTTCAGGCAAAGGAGAGCAGTCTGCTCTAGGTCCCTTCACAGTTGCCAAAACTTGTCAACTGAATTAAAAATGCACAACACGAGAACTGTGAGTTTCAGTTTCATTGAGGAACTTACTGAGGAATGTAGCCCAGGATACAGCCTCTCAGATAGGTTTCAGGCACTGCTCCAAAGAGGTAAGGGGAGAGGTCAGTATATTTGTGATTTTGGAGAAGGGGTATGTGCAATTAAACACATGTCTCAGTAGAACGCTACTGCTAGTCATGGGGCGCAAAGATCTCGTTTAATGATTTTAGTGCTTTCTAAGTATGGGGATATATAAAAAAAATTGGGTTCATAACATTTTCTCTTGAAAATATCTGACTATCTGTAGCCCTTTTCTGATAGTTTTCCCAGCACACGGAGTGCCTCATTCCCGATCCAGGGGGTGTTGAAGATCAGTGACTAATGACCTAGTCCTTATAGAGCTTAATGGTGAGTGACATTCTCTGTTTGGCAGTGTATTACACTAAATGCATATTGCACTGTTCTTCACTTGGTCCTTAAAAAAACTGTATAATTTATTACTATAATTTTATAGATGGAACTTGGGCTTAAAGGGGTTATAATTAATTTGTCCAAGGTCACACACCCAACAAGTGATAAAGCTGGGGTTTGCCCCTAAGTATAGCTTCCAACATTGTAGCCTTCTCTCTTACTCTGACATTTTCAGCTAAAATTCCCTGGGTTTCTCATGGCACTTTAATGTGTGTGAGTCATTTGTGCACAATCCAGGATGTGTTTCCTGGGTAGGAGATGCAAAACCTACTTGGCATTTGAGGTCAGTACATTACAGGAATAAATTGCGCTTTGTGTCTAGGCTTTTAAGTATCTAAATGACTGAGAGTTTGTCTTCAAAGGGGAAAAATAACAGCCTTGTAAAACAGGATTACCAGTGCAGAGCTTAGCATCTTAGAATCTTTAAGCCTCAGAACACAGAGAGCAGAAGAGAAGAAATGTTTCTAGGTACAAGAGAACTAATAAGCTCCAGAGGAAAGAGCCTGTCCTTTTGCTTAGCAACACCAAAAGCTGATTATTTAGTGCTTCCTCTCTGGGCAAAAGGCAGAAAAACCAAGTGATGAAAAGATACCACCTCATTTAACAGGCACTTAAAGCGTTACTACGCATGCTACTTTACCAAAAATAGTCTCCATTTTAAACACTAACCTTAGTTGAACATCAAGTGTCTTATGCATGCTGGGTGCTCAACAGATCCACAGTCTCAGAATAATTTTTATCACCACCTAACATAGCTGTGTACAAATACAGGTGAGAAAGCAAGGCCAAGAGGTGAACAACCGGCCCGAGGTCACACAGCTCTTTTCAGTAGAGCTGAAACAAAGCCTAGGTCTGTGGCAGGTAACAACCCTGGACTCCGAAGTCAGACTGCCTCAATCAAAGGCAAATTTAAGAGTTGAGAGTTGAGAGTTCAGCTCTTAGATTTAGTGATAGTTACCCAGGCCAGTGTACTTGATCATCATGCCTGACTCACAGAGTTATAGTGAAGGGTCCTGTGATAATACAAAGGAAAGACTAGCCACGTGGTACATGAGCTCTCTGTAAGTTCACTACCCTTAATGCCGTTGTTACTGACCGGATTCTCTGAGCACCCTCTACCACACAGCTTGACAGTTCCACACAGCTTGACAGGTCTTTCTTTTTTTACAGATTTTTTGGTTGTTGTTTTATGTGGATGATTTTTAAAGTCTTTACTGAATTTGTTACAATATTGCTTCTGGTTTTTGTTTTTTTTTAAGCTTTGGTTTTTAGCTTCAAGCAGTGTGGGATCTTAGCTCCCCAGCTCAGGACTGAACCTGCACCCCTTGCATTGGAAGATGAAGCCTTTACCACTGGACCACCGTGGAGGTCCCATGACAGCTCTTTCAATAATGTCTTGAAGGCTACCAGACTAGCCACTCCAAAGTATAACTATTTGGCACATGGATTATTTTGAGCTACAGGGGACTTCCTTCACAGGTGAAGAATCTGCCTGCAATGCAGGAGACCCTGGTTCGATTCCTGGGTCAGGAAGATCCACTGAGGAAGGGATAGGCTATCCATTCTAGTATTCTTGGGCTGCCCTTGTGGCTCAGCTGGTAAAGAACCCACCTGCAATGCGGGAGACCTAAGTTCAATCCCTGGATTGGGAAGATCCCCTGGAGAAGGAAACGGCTACCCACTCCAGTATTCTGGCCTGGAAAATTCCATGAACTGTATAGTCCATTAGGTCACAAAGTGTCTGACACGAGCAACTTTCTCTTTCACAGGGAATTAAGAGCCCAACAGATGCAGGAAAAATTCCTTACCTCCCCTTAACTGACTATAATAGAGTATATATTTCCTCATAAAGGAAATTTCTGGGACTTCTTTTCAGTCCAGTGCTTAAGACTCTACAATTCAAACGCAGGGCAAAAGTGTTCCATCCCTGGTTAGGGAACTAAGATCCCACATGCCACATGGTGAGGCCAAAAAATAAAAAGAAAAGAGAAAAAATGCATATATATGGAATTTAGAAAGATGATAATGACGACTCTATATGCAAGACAGCAAAAGAGATACAGATATAAATAATAGACTTTGGACTCTGTGGGAGAAGGTGATGGTGGGATGATTTGAGAGAATAGCACTGAAACATGTATGTTACCGTATGTGAAACAGATGACCAGTCCAAGTTCAATGCATGAAGCAGGGCACTCAAACCCGGTGCACTGGGACAATCCAGAGATCTGGATGGGATGGGGAGGAAGGTGGGAGAGGGGTTCAGGATGGGGGGCTCATGTTCACCCGTGGCTGATTCACGTCAATGTATGGAAAACCCACCGCAATACTGTAAAGTAATTAGCCTACAATTAAAATAAATTAATTAATTAAAAAATAAAAGAGGAAATTTGCATTTGTGAAGTTGCTTCCATGTCAGGAAGACGACCACCCCCAGACACAACTCTGATCATCTGAGACCTTTAACTGCATAATATATTTCCTCCCTTCAACTCCTCCTAGTTTGCCTTTACTCTCCCAGAAGCGCTGAACTTTTTTCCTATGTTTAGTCTAAAACAGTATTTAAGCCTCAATCACTTGGCCATGACTGAAGCGACTTAGCAGCAGCAGCGGCAGCAACACTTGGCCACAATCTTGAGTATATTTTCCTTGTGAAACTCAAACACATCTTAATTCCTACAAGTCTTTTGTCAGTTTAATTCCCAAGGCCCTTCTCAGGTGGCACAGTGGCAAAGAATCCACCTGCCAACGCAGGAGACGCGAAAGTCGTGGGTTTGATCTCTGGGCTGGGAAAATCCCCTGGAGTAGGAAATGGCAGCCCACTCCAGTATTCTTGACTGGAGAATCCTGTGGGCAGAGGAGCCTGGCATGCTATAGTCCATAGGGCCACAAAGAGGTGAACATGACTGAGCAACTGAACACACACACACACACACACACAGCTGGAGAACCTAGCTGGGTAGAAGAAAAAGGTTTCTGCCTCCTGTACAGTCTGCTTGAAATAAAGTATTTGTTGGGCTCATCTATTAAGGAGAAAATTCTGGGTTCTTTTTAAATACTATTGCCAAACTTGCAACCTAGCAGAACCCTATGGGACCCTCCTGGAAGAGGACCACCCATTCCCCCATGTCCTCTGTCTATTTCTTATCTGCAGAGGAACTTTAGCCTCCTAGGCCTTCCTTAAGTTTCAAAGAGTGAATTTGATCAAAGAAGTGAGAAAACACAAAAAAAGGAAAACAGTCAAACAAGACAAAATAATAATAGTTTAGCCATTAAATAAAGTCAAGGAACTAAAGATTCCTTTAGTTCCTTCTCAAGGGCTACAGATACTATTCTGAGCCATACACTTTAAGTTATTTTGTGGACACTGAAATCCTTACCAGGTAGAAGTTAACCATATGCTGCCAACAAGCACATAGACCCCAGACTGGTTGGAACCAGAGGCTGATGACGGTAACTCCCAGTTTCCTCACTATCAACCAATCAGAAGAATGTACAGGAGCTAATCACAAATCCCACAACCCCTCTCCCTCACCCAGTCTTTAAAAACCTTTGGCCAAAAGCCCGCAGGGAGTTTGGGTCTTTTAAGCACCGGGAGTCCCAGACTCCTTCCTAATAAGCACCTTATATAAATACTGCACTTTCCTTCATCACCACTAGGTGTCAGCAGATTGACCTTACTGCTAAGCTCCCGCAGGCTAGGGGACCCAAGTTTGGTGTCCTAACAAAACCAATAGAAAGTTGTCAGCAACCAGAACTTGGAATTGGAATACTTTGTCACAACCTAAACTTGAACTAGGTTCATTCAGGGGTGTTATCAAGAGAAAGACTGCAGAACGGGGCAGACAGCTTCCTTACAGGAGGTTCATGTGTGGCAGTTCATCCGGCAGTCGTGTGAGCCAGGCAACTTGTAAGTAGGTTTTGGTCCTCGTGCTTGCAAATATGGACTACGCAGGTGCCCGGTTTCTGAAAGCAGCCTCTGTTTACAGTAAGACGAAGGGCCGGAGGGCAATACTATTTTCCGAAAGATCAGGCCAAATCCTGGGCCCTCAGGGCTGTGTAAGTTCAGGGCAGAAGTGCAGAAGTCTGAAGGCTGTAGTGTGAAGTCTGTCACTGTTTCCATTGTTTCCTCACCTATTTGCCATGAAGTGAAGGGACTGAATGCCATGATCTTAGGTTTTAAATGTTTTTTAAATGTTAAAAACATGATCTTAGTTTTTTAAATGTTGAGCTTTAAACCAGATCACTCTCCTCTTTCACCTTCATCGAAAGGCTCTTTAATTCCTCTTCCCTTTCTGCCATTAGGGTGGTGTCATTTACATATCTGAGGTCATTGATATTTCTCTGGGCAATCTTGATCCAGCTTGTGCTTCATCCAGCCCAGCATTTTGCATGATGTGCTCTTTTCTGAATATTATTTTAGAAAAGCTTAAATTTAGGAGTTCATCCTAGCAATTTGTTAGCACACTTCCTAGAGTGGGGATGAAAGAAAGCACAAATGGTGACAAGAACGCCTCCTTCCTGAACAGATCATGTTCTAAGGTGCAGAGTTTGGTAATATAGCCCACCACACACTCCCTCAACTACAAGCTTCCTCATCTCTCTAGCTCACAGATATCAAGCAGAAACACTGATTTGCATTTTTATTTTACAGGTTTTACAGGCACATTAACAAGTCTTAAAAAGGTAAAAGTTGCCCTAACATTCTGCAAACAAACTCTTGTTTGAGGTAATTGGCATTTTCTTTCTAGATTCCACATTCATATTATATGATTTATGTAGTTTTACTTGTAGTTGAATTTGAGAACTGTCCACTAACTTATGCTCTCTTTTTCCAAAATTTTTGTTGTCAATCTAAGAGTAGAAAATCAAAAGTATATTGGTTTGCAGGTGAAACTTCTCTTGAAATTATTCTATTTAATTACTGGGAAGTTGTTCATCAATGTAAAATTATGAACAATGAGAGAAGAGAAAATGCCATCAAATTTCCCATTCAGAAGGAATTTCTTTGAGGTTAGGTTATTCTTATGTGTGTGAGAGAGAGAGAGGAGAGAGAATAAATGACCAACTTAGAATAAGTTCAAACTTACGTTGGAAAATCAAAAGCCCTTTCTAAATGCTTCTCTTATAAATAATTATATTAAAATAGCAAAACAAATAGAGTACAAATTTATTTGTTCCCAAATATATACCCTTGAACTTTTACTATCATGTAGAAAATTATCCATTTGCCATTGGTTGGAATTTTAAAAGGAAGCTAGTGTATAGAATAGGATGGGTTTTGGCATTGAGTGAGGGCGAGGAAATGGGTCCCTTAATACTGCCTGCAGAGTGTAGCAGCAACTTTCTGAGGTCACATTCTGATTTTGGATGGCCATCCTTTCCCTCAAGGAGATCCAAGACTCTGGAGGTGTGCCTATTTCATCCCGTAGTGGATGAAACTTACCTTTGCACGACAGACTCTAGTTAAAATCTGCCACCAGCTATTTACAAATTATTACAGGCACTGGACCTTCAGAGACCTTTGAAACCAGGTACAGTCCTGGCTGTTAAGAACACAGAATAGGGTACTATGTAGCATACATTATGTGAAAACATGACAGTAGTATTCGCTCAGTGGTTTCAGTAAGTTGTTGTCCACTAGACTGTAGGGGTGAGAACCATCTGGAAGGTTCTCAGAAAGTAATGGTTTAGGGGGAAAGAGGATGAGAGTAGGATTACCAGGTTTAGGAGGTGATGAATAAAACATGAGAGGTAGGCTTGGAATCATGAACTTTCGCTGTTGTCTTGGCAGGAGCTGAGGTGTAAGAGTGTCCTGGGGCTGCATTGAAGTGAGTCGACCATGGGGAGATGGTGAAGTGACTACGCAGGGGAATCACCATCTGGGTTTGGTATCAAGAAACAATCAAAGAAGAAAAGTGAAAAAAAGACAGAAACTTCCGTGGGCAGCCCAGTGGTTAACACTGAATTTCCAATGCAGGGGGCGCAGATTCAATCCCTTGTGAGGGAACTGAAATCCCACAGGCTGCGAGGTGTGGCCTAAAAAATTAAAAAGAGAAAAGAAAACATCAAAGTAATTTAGCCAGAGAATCCCATTTGCAGGGTGTGTCTGTGTGTTAACTCTTCATAGCTGAGGATACTGTGTTGGATGGTTACAGATACCACTTCCAACATTCCTCTTGTCTGGGCTTTGTTCTCCTGTCAACCAAACGTGAGACCTCAGGCAATTCCTCGACCTCTGATTCTATCACAATGTGATAGGTAAGGTCCTGTGTCCCAAGCCCCAGGGTTTGTTTTATCTGTAACCCGATGCAGTCCTTTGGTCCCTAATCTGTTAACTGGACCATCACGGTGCAGAAGGTGCGGGTGAGAAGAGATGGTTCACTTCCCCTCGAGGACAGTGGACAAGCTCAAAGAGAGGTCAGACCACAAGGGGAAATCCAGCCAGCCCCTGGGGGCATGGGGAAGGGTGTGCTGACAGCAGACTTCTGGAAGGAGGGCAGGAGGGGCCACCAGTGGTTCCGCTGCAGTCACGGAACCGGGGCTGGGGCAGAACGGGGAGGAGAGAGGTGATGGAGCAGCATCAGGCATGCAGAACGACTGAGCCGAGTAATTAGAAGGGAAATGTCTTGTTATCGTTTTTGATTTTATGAGTATGTATATGTGTGTGTGAGAGAGAGGAGAATGTGCTATGTTTTAAAGAAGAGAGAGAGGTGATATTTACTTTTGTTTCCGGTAAGATCTTTTCTGTGATCATAAGAAATTCACATGACGGGAAGTGGAGTGGTGGTGCTGGACCTCATTCACAGTTTCAAAGAGTGGAAGACGGACGTCTGGAGAGCCATTCTCTTCTTTAAAAAAATTTAGTTTTGTTTTATTTTGATTTTTATTTTTAATGCAGCATGTGGGATCATAGTTCTCTGCTGCTACTGCTGCTGCTGCTAAATCACTTCAGTCGTGTCTGACTCTGTGTGACCCCGTAGACGGCAGCCCACCAGGCTCCCCCGTCCCTGGGATTCTCCAGGCAAGAACACTGGAGTGGGTTGCCATTTCCTTCTCCAATGCATGAAAGTGAAAAGTGAAAGTGAAGTCACTCAGTCGTATCTGACTCTTAGTGACCCCATGGACTGCAGCCCACCAGGCTCCTCCGTCCGTGGGATTTTCCAGGCAAAAGCACTGGAGTGGGGTGCCATTGCCTTCTTTGCTTTTCCCTCATAGGTTATCACAAAATATTGGAGTTCCCCATGCTTCACAGTAGGTCCTTGTTGTTTACCTAATTTATATATATATATATATATATATATATATATATATATATGTAGAGAGAGAGAGAGAGAGAGAGAGCCATTCTCTTAATAAGAGAGGTAAACGCTAGTCACAGTAAGATCAGAGATCCTACATGACTGATGTCATCTGGACCTTGTTACACAGGTCTGGCTGTTTCTAATCTAAGCATATCATTCTTCATTGTGTTAAGTATAACGGACCTTGCTGCAGTGGAGTGAGGGAACCAGGGGCAGCTGTGCCATAGGGGCCTTTGTGGAAAGTACTTGGTAATATGAACAGCAGCATTATCAGTTTTGGAGGTACCCTCCTCTTCTTCTTTTGCACTGCCTTTCTTTGGGATTGGAATGAAAAGTGAACTTTTCAGTCCTATGGCCACTGCTGAGTTTTCCAAATTTGCTGGCATATTGAGTGCAGCACTTTCATAGCATCATCTTTCAGGATTTGAAATAGCTCAGCTGGAATTCCATCACCTCCAGTAGCTTTGTTTGTTATGATGCTTCCTGAAACCCGCTTGACTTCACACTCCAAGATGTCTGACTCTAGGTAAGTGATCCCACCATCGTGGTTTCTGGTCTTTGAGATCTTTTTTGTATTCCTGCCACCTCTTCTTAATATCTTCTGCTTCTGTTAGGTCCATACCATTTCTGTCTTTTATCAAGCCCATCTTTGCATGAAATATTCCCTTGGTATCTCTAGTTCTCTTGAAGAGATCTCTAGTCTTTCCCATTCTATTGTTTTCCTCTATTTCTTTGCAATGTTCATTTAGGAAGGCTTTCTTATCTCTCCTTTCTATTCTTTGGAACTGTACATTCAGATGGGCATATTTTTCATTCTCCTTTGCCTTTCACTTCTCTTTTCTTAGCTATCTGAAAGGGCTACTCAAACAACCATTTGGTTTGTTACATTTCTCCTTCTTGGGGATGATTTTGATCACCTCCTCTGTTTATAGTTCTTTAGGCACTCTGTCAGATCTAATCCCTTGAATCTATTTGTAACTTCCATTGTATAATCCCTGGAGGCTCAAATGGTAAAGAATCCGCCTGCAATGCTGGAGACCTGGGTTTGATACCTGGGTTGGGAAAATCCCCTGAAGAAGGGCATGGCAACACACTCCAGTATTCTTACCTAGAGAATCCCCATAGACAGGGGAGCCTGGTGGGCTATAGTCCATGGGGTCTCAAAGTGTCGGACACACTGAGCAACTAAGCACAGCGCTGTATAATCATAAGGCATTTGATTTAAGTCTTACCTAAATGGCTTAGTGGTTTTCCCTACTTTCTTCAACTTAAGTCTGAATTTTGTAATAAGGAGTTCATGATATGAGCCCCAGTCAGCTCCTGATCTTGTTTTTACTGGCTGTATAGAGCTTCTCTATCTTCAGCTGCAAAGAATATAATCAGTGTGATTTTGGTATTGACCATCTGGTGATGTCCATGTGCAGAGTCGTCTCTTATGTTGTTGGAAGAGGGTGTTTTCTATGACCTAAAGGAAATCAACCCTGAATATTCATTGGAAGGACTGATGATGAAGCTGAAGCTCCAATACTTTGGCCATCTGATATGAAGAGACTGACTCATTAGAAAAGCCCCTGATGCTGGGAAAGATTGACAGCAGGAAGAGAAGGGGACGACAGAGGACGAGATGGTTGGGCATCACCGACTCAATGGACACGAGTTGGAGCAGGCTCCAGGAGATGGTGAAGGACAGGGAGGCCTGGCATGCTGCAGCACTTGGTTCACAAGGAGTTGGACACGACTGAGCAACTAAACAACTGTTCCTCTTTTCAAAGCACTGTGCTATGACCTGGGTTTATAGAGGTGAAATAAAAGCAGAAATAAAAATAGATGTGGGCTCTGTTCCCAATGAAGCTGAAACCCATCTGTTTTTTTTATTATTATTATTTTTTCTGTCCATTCTCTCCTGGTCTTCTGTGGGCACTGTGTAGCCCCACTAAGCACTTACAGGGGTGAAGTGCCTGATTCTGCAAAAGGATTTTGCTGTCCTGAGTGTGTTCACAAGGATGGCTCTGCCTTGGGGTTGGTGTGGTTTTTTTTTTTTTTTTTTTCCGACTGCACCCTGAGGCATGCGGGATCATAGTTCACCAATCGGGGATTGAACCTGTGCCCCATTGTATTGGAAGTATGGAATCTTAACCACTAGACTGCCAGGGAACTCCCAGGATGGCTCTGCCTTTGAACCACACGAGAAGATGCAGGGCATTTCTTCCTCATGTTTGTTAGTGATTTTATCATCTGGTGGTGGTTTCTGGTTGCTGCAAGCTGGGGACATTATCTGGTGTGGTCACATTTCTAAGTGCAAGATAAGAGTGTTGGAAGATAGATATTGTGGAAGAAGAGCAGTCCCTGAGGGGTCCCTCGCACTCATGGGCTAGAAGCCCATTCCAGAAACTTGATCAGTGACCTGAGGATGGCAGGCGTGCTTTGTGGAGTGGGTGGGAGATAAGAGAGCACTAACAGCCCGGTTCTATGACCTGATTTTCTGAGTGCATTTACGGGAAGTGCCTTGTGTTAGAAGAAGACAGTTTGTGGGACAGAGGGGCAACTTTAGAAAGGAAGTTTTACCAGTCATTGAATTTATTGCATCTTTCCATCCTGGGCTCAGCACTCATTAATCTCCAGTCCAGTCAATCTGTTGGTTATAAAAATAAGCTTTCTTCTAACTGGTATTTATCATTTTGTAACCACTTTGAGCAGTGTGAATCATTCTAGCTTTATCTCCAAATACCTAATATTGTCTAGTAAAGAAAACTTGAGAGTTTTATAACTCCATAAACATTTAAGAAAAACAATAGATTCATTCTAGTTACTTTTTAATCCTGTTGATATGCCAAAGAAAGAAGATAGTAAGTATTAAAAGTCTTATTACAAAGCACAAATTGCAATTTATACTTGTCAAGATGTCATCAGTAAATAAATATTCTGCCTTCTCCAAAGTCTTTTTCCCACCTTCTAATATCTCTATTATGCTGTATAAATAAAAGCGGTTACCAGTATCCAGCTGTCATTAACCACAACTCAGCTTTCTCCCAGAAGTACAAATAAACTGTTCATTATGTTTTTATCCCATCACTTTGCCACTGTTGTGGAATTGTTCATTAGCTGATTCCTAAAATCGGGAACCACAAAATTTTAATAGAACAGCAATATCCTTGATGGTATCATGGAGCTGTAAGTGCCCAGTGTAATTTTCTTAATTCATAAAATTACATTAAAATTACAGTAGATGGGCCAAGGCCATCATCAAACCTCCATCAAGAAGGGTCATTAATTTGAGAAATATCCCCTTGTTTTTTTAGGATGACAGCCTCTGAGTTATGCCATTAGTTGGCACACATGTTTGACAGCCATGTGGACTTTTGGACAACTGAACAGCGTATCTGTGTTTAAAGCATTCTGATCCATTTTCTTAGTACAAAAATGCCAGTTTTTTCACCTTTCATGTTACTGTCCTCATCAGGAAAGTTCTTGCCTCAGAAGGTTGGACCAGGTCTCCAAGGGAATTTTCAGGAGACCTACTTCCAAAGTGATCACCTG
Organism: Ovis canadensis; assembly: GCF_042477335.2. Classification (NCBI taxonomy): domain Eukaryota; kingdom Metazoa; phylum Chordata; class Mammalia; order Artiodactyla; family Bovidae; genus Ovis; species Ovis canadensis. Next base: position 26,786,487 of record NC_091269.1, on the reverse strand, counting down.
AAATATCTCCAAGATAAAGCTGAAATTCTAAACATCCATAATAACTTTATTAATATTGTTAAGGAAAGGATTTTCCCCTTAATACCATAATACTACACACATGTATATATGGAAAGATTAAAAAAAAAAACAGAGCACCTTGATTAACAGAAAGAAGAATAAACACGAAAACTCAGAGGAGTGACACCACTGATACATGAGCTCCACGAGAGCAGGATTTTGCCTATTTTTTTTTTTTTACACTACTGTGTCACCAGCACCCAGAACAGTGTCTGATGCAGTAGCCACTCAAACTTAGATTGTTTTGAATAATTCACTTTGGCCTTTGATAGCGAGATAGTTCATATCCTCAGGCAAGGTGTGGGATTTGGGGTGGGTCAGAGTACATTTCAAACATGATTCATAATGATTGTGGTCTGTTCACATGTTGATTATTTTCTTTCTTATAAGATTTTTTCTTTTTTGATGTGGGTCATTTTTAAAGTCATTTTTAAAGTTTCTATGTTTTGGTTTTCTGGCTGCAAGGCATGCGGGTTCTTAGCTCCCTGACCAGGGATGGAACATTAGAAGGTGAAATCTTAACCACTGGACTGCTGGGGAAGTCCTGATCACTATCCTTTGAAAATGTGAGGCACACAGATGTTGTCCACATTGAATTCTCTTTGTTCACATACAGAATTACATAACAAGTCGTCCTGACTGGCCTCAACCCACACACTCCAGGATTATACATATCTCTCCCCAGGTCTTTCTGGGAAATTGGATCTTGAGGATTCATATCAAAGATGAAAAAGGATTGATGCTCCCTTACTCTGATGGCCCATTCATTTTTGCTTTCTTGGTTTGGGGGGTCTACTATAGTTCCTGATTTTCTGAAGACAAGGACCACTTGACTGAGAATGATGTTCACAGAGTCCCTCTTCAGTGGCCCATGTCGGTCAAGGGTGGGGAGCACAGTGGATCTCTGGAAGTTTTTAAAAGATGCCTTTGTCCCTGTTGTAAAGGGCCATTCAAGACAAGTTTCAGGTAGAGTAGAGGATGATTAGAAAAGGTGAAGTTACAGCTGCTCACTGATTTTGTGGTTGATGGAGGGACAGAACTACACCCAGCTACCGGGCTGAGGTATAGAGGTGCAATGAGGTATGGGAAGGGAGAGACAGTCTTTCAGAACAGCCCCTGAGATCTTCCTCACAATGGAAAATGCTGCAGTGAGGTTCTTCTAAATTCTGGCAGATGCCTTAAATTGAACTGACTACTGGTTCTGCCATCTCTGGCCAGATAGCCCAGACCATGATTTGATTACCATCCTCTTTTTTTTTTTTTTAATTATGCCTCACTGTTTTAATTTCTATTTGCAGAGACATTTTGGGATGGTCCTGTAAAACAAGTGAAAAAATATAGTATGTGAAGGATCCTACTCTCATTTTAAAATGCAAGAGGTCAGCTTCGTGGTGATTTACTATAGCCATTAGATGCATTTTATCACAATTGCTTAGACTGAATTCAATTCAGCAGACATCTGAAAAGATTCATCAAGTATTACTATATTACTAAATACATCAAGTATTACCTGAAAATATGAAACAAAAGACATACAAAGTTAATGATGAATTCCATATAAATAACTGTAACATTAAGAAGTGAACTGTTACCAAATAAAAAATTTTTTAAGGTCATACCCAAAGCAATAATTCATTATAGGGATAAATTTTGAATACCTGTAATGAATGGTTTTTGAATTGCTTCCTGCGTGCACAGTCATGTCTGACTCTTTGTGACTCTATGGACTGTATCCCACCAGGCTCCTCTGTCCAAGGGATTTACCAGGCAAGAATAATGGAGTAGGTTGCCATTTCCTCCTTCAGGGGATCTTCCCGACCCAAGAATCAGACCCGTGTCTAGTGTGTCTTCCGTATCGCGGGCTGATCCTTTACTGCTTGAGCCATTGGGAAAGCCTTGCACTGTTTGATAACCCAGTTAGGAAAGAGAGTGAGTCTAGACCTAGAGGATAGACATCTGGCTGCCATCGGGGAAGGAGGCTGAGAGAAGGCTGGATTGGGAGTTTGGGATTAGCAGATGCAAACTATTATATGTGGAAGAATGCCATCCTCTTAACCTGATGGAGGAGACCACCAGAAACAGCAGGGAATGCCCCCAGCTTTTGCACCTCCCATGCAATCCAGCTGTCAATACCTGTGGCCATGTTGCCCGCCCCACCCCCATTCCTGGGGACATTGCTCGTTCTGTGAGGTGCACAAATGCTGCTGACTGGTGGGGTGGACAAACTGGGCAAGCTGGGCTTGCACCAAAACAAGGACGAGACTCATTACTAAAGCTGAACTAGGAACTCTAGGGCTCACCAGCCTGCCAGGAAATCCCGTGGGAGGCACTTAACCTGTGCTCTTCCACTGATATGGGTCACACTGGGGGTTTCCAACAATTGTTGACAACACTCATTCTGTTGCCACCATGTGGGCCTTCTGGGGCCACACGTCTCGTGTAGAAGCCAAGCTTTAATTTACCTCCTTTCCAAAACCATACAGCCTAAGAGACCCTCAAGGATTTAAGGAAACACCACAAGGAAGTCATGTAGTCCTAAGGTGACTGCAGAGATCTCCCCAAAATGAAGCTATTCATGGGTACTCAGGGAAACCTTCCAGAGGATTAACTGACTCATTATTTATACTCACGTTGCAGACGGTTTTCCCTACAGTGAGTATCAGCCAGTTAGAAAAGTTGATTAGAAAAGATTTGTCCTGACTTTGATGAAGTGATCACTAGTTTGGCCCAAGGAGGTCATCAGGTCAGCCTCTACTCACTGGCCAGGGTTATAGTGGGTGTCAGGATTTCCCTAGACTTTTTCCTTGTGGGCCAAGGCAGAGACTGTGCAATCACTATTACGTATGCTGCACTCAGGGGGAATGCCTTGCACCACGTAGAAAGGTCAATACAGACCCTCAATGACAATGATGGCTTATGAGATTTGTTCAGCTGGTTGGATCCAGGACCCCAAGGGTGCGTGGTTAAGGTCAATATTATGGGTTGGTCTCATCCTGCTGCTTGGGTCCTGCTTTGATCATAACTTTAAATGCTCTATGAGACAAAATGAATGGATTTGATCCCCATCTCTACTGGTCAAAGTCATCGCAATGTCTCATTCATCAGAAAATTCCCCAGAAGCCAAGAGAATGTAGAAGTAGGGAGTGGATATTGTTGGGAGACAATTTTCCATGGATCTCTCTATTTCTGCACATCTTGTGAGCAGAGGCACTGAAAGCCCCTGTTCCAGACTGCTTTTCAAAGTTGTTTATGTAGTGAACGTCCTTGAGATATAGAAGGAATGTCTCTTTGGAGAGCAGAAGACAGGTTTGCTTACTGTGCAGTAAGACAAAGTTAATGTCTCCATCTAGGGAAAGGTCAGCCAGATTTAAAATCTATTATAAAAGATTTGGGGTCCCTATGTTCAGGGCTCCTCAACTGTAACGCAGACCTACTGAGTGCCCAGCATCTGCCTGGCTGCTCCATGTTACCCCCGAGGCACCTGAGGATTGAAGATTGGAACCAACATGAACATGAATCTCATGCCCCTTGCTTTGCATGAGTAATAAAATCCTTTGTTATTTTGACCTAAATATTGAGAAAGCTAATTCTTTGGTAGATTGATAAGGAGTCCAGGGCCCTCAGGGAGGAAGGGATCCAGGGCCCTTGAGGAGGAGAAAGGGACAAACATTTTTTTCTACACTGCTTTGTCTTAGTGGTAAGACTGACTTTCTTTAAGTCCAGAGCTAGTGATTATACAACAAGACAACTCATCTTGCTCAAGGGTATGTTTTTCCTTAAGCTCTGTACTAATTATTATATAGCAACAAGGTATATTGCTTAAGGACATGTTTCTCCTTCTTAACAAGAACCTTCTGGCTAATCTTGTTAATTGAAGATGTATTTTGTGGGAGTGGGTCTGGTAAAAGTATATAAGGCCTTGATAAGACTAGTGAGTCGGGCACTCTCCATCTCCCTTCTAATGTCTACGTCAGAAGCTTTCTCTGCTCTTTTTCACTGTAATAAAACTTCTGCGGCATAGAAGCTCTGAGTGATCAAGCCTGGTCCCTGGTCCTGAAGCTAAATCTTCTTCAGAGATCATGAATCTGACATCCTTCACTGTAAGCTGTCAATATATTGTGTTTTCTGACAACATCCATGAAACTGGCAGGCTAGTTTCCAGGTAGGGTAAAATTTCAGATGCTTGCATTTCTTGGTAAAAAGTCAAGGAGGCAGTTGAATGTGCAAGCGTGGAGTTCACAGAAATAGTGTGGAAGGTGTAAGTCCTGGAACATCTCTAATTTGTGGACGAAGAGCCTGACCGTAGAGATGGATAGCTTATCCCTAGTTATGGCAAGATTACAGCAGAGCTGAAACGAGAGTCATGTCTACGTGCAGCTACACCCGACTGTAAAGTCCATCTGTCTCCAATCTTGGTTCTTTTGCCACTTCTTATTCTCTGACCCTGTTTTGTAACTTAGGAAATAAGGATAATAACAGTACCTGCCTTAAAGGGTTATTCTCTCTCTCTGTCTCTCTTTTTTTTCCCTTTGGTTGTGCTGCCCAGCTTGTGGGATCTTAGTTCCCTGACCAGGGATGGAACCCAGGCCCCCTGCACTGGAAGGAGAGAAGCTTAACCACTGAACCAGCAAGGAGGTCCCTAAAGAGTTATTCTAGTTTTTTATATTCAGTCCTTGTCAGACATTTTCCGCAGGGCTTAGCACACGCATGGAAAGTGCTTGGCCCTCAAAAAAACTGTTTTCCAATGTTGAGACTACTTATCAGTGCACTTTGTACCTACTGCCAATTGGCTCTTTTGCCAAGAACTGATTAAAGCAGAATTGTCATGTGAGAAACTTCTAAGCCAAACAGTGAAGGCTGTGAGAACCGGCATCTGGGAGGTTTTGTGTTGGCCGTGTACCCGTGGTTAGAAGGTGGCAGAACAGGCCTCAGAGACACAGTTCACCCCTTCAGGAGCCAGTCATTCAGGGACTTTCCAAGATTGTGAAAGCCTCAAGTTGCAAAGACCACCAGTAACAAGGCTGTTGTCTGTTAAAATCAGATGTTATTGACTTAATATGGTGAGAGGAGGGACTTCCTTGGTGGTCCAGAGGCTAAGACTCCATGCTACAAATGCAGGGGTTCTGGATTGGATCCCTAACCAGGAAACTAGATCCCACATGCTGCAGCTAAGAACGCTCTTGCTGAACTAAGATCTAGTGCAGTCAAATAAATTAATTTTAAAAGATACAGTGAGGGGGGCTTCCCTGGTGATGTTGCTGTTCAGTTGCTCAGTCATGTCCACCTCTGCGTGAACCCATGGACCGCAGCACACCAGGTTGTCTGTCTTCACTATCTGCCAGAGCTTGCTCAAACTCGTGCATTGAGGCAAAGATGCACTCTTTTCCCAATTTTGATCCAGTCTGTTGTTCCATGTCTGGTTCTAACTTGCTTCTTGACCTGCATACAAGTCTCTCGGCAGGCAAGTAAAGGGGTCTGGTACTCCCATCTCTTTGAGAATTTTCCAGTTTGTTGTGATCCACATAGTCAAAGGCTTTAGCATAGTCAATGAAGCAGAAATCGATGGTGTGTGTGTGTGTGTGTTTTTTTTTTAATTCTCTTGCTTTTCCTGTGATCCAAGGATGTTGGCAATTTGATCTCTGGTTCCTCTGCCTTTTCTAAAACCAGGTTTTACATCTTGAAGTTCTCCTGTTAAAGCATAGCTTGAAGGATTTTGAGCATTATCTTGCTAGCATGTGAAATGAGTGCAATTGTGCAGTAGTTTGAGCATTCTTTGGCATTGTCTTACTTTGGGATTGGAATGAAAATGGACTTTTTCCAGTCTCGTGGCCACTGCTGAGTTTTCCAAATTTGCTGGCATATTGAATGCAGAACTTTCACAGCGTCATCTTTTAGGATTTGAAATAGCTCAGCTGGAATTCCATCACCTCCTCTAGCTTTGTTCATAGTAATAATTCCTAAGGCCCACTTGACTTCAGACTCCATGATGTCTGGCTCTAGGTGAGTGATCACACCATTGTGGTTATCTGGATCATTAAGACCTTTTTTGTACAGTTCTGTGTGTTCTTGCCACTTCTTAATCTCTTCTGTTTCTGTTAGATCATTCCCATTTCTGTCCTTTATTGAGCCCATCTTTGCATGAAATGTTCCCTTCATATCTCTAATTTTCTTGAAGAGATCTCTAGTCTTTCCCATTCTATTCTTTTCCTCTATTTTTCTTCATTGTTCACTTAAGAAGGCTTTCTTATCTCTCCTTGCTATTCTTTGGAACTCTGCATTCACATGGGTATATCTTTCCCTTTCTCATTTGCCTTTCACTTTTGCCTTTCGCTTCTCTTCTTTTCTCAGCTATTTTATGGCCTTCCTTAGACAACCATTTTGCCTTGTTGCATTTATTTTTCTTGGGGGTGGTTTTGGTCACCAACTGCTGTACAATGTTACAAATCTCCATCCATATAGTTCTTCAGACACTCTGTCAGATCTAATCCATTGAATCTGTTTGTCACTTCTACTGTATAATCGTAGGGATTTTATTTAGGTCATACCTGAATGGCCTAGTGGTTTTCCCTACTTTCATCAACTTAAGTCTGAATTTTGCTTACCTGGTGGCTCACTGGTAAAGAATCTGCCTTCCAATGCAGAATACATGGGATTGATCCCTGGTCCAGGAAGGTCCCACATGCCTCATAGTAACTAATCCCATGTGGCACAACTACTCAGTCTGTGCTCTTAGAGCCCAGGAGCCACAACGACTGAAGCCCATGTGCCCAAGAGCCCGTGCTCTGCAACAGGCGAAACCACCGCAATGAGACGTCCGTGCATGGCAACTAGAGAATAAGCCCCTGCTCACTGAAACTATAGGGGAAAAAAGCTCAGCAGCGATGAAGACCAAGCACAGCCAAAATAAACAGTAACATAGAGTGAAAGAAGACATTTCTCAGGATGCTGCTGGCCAAGAGGATAGAGGAAAGCATCTTTTGGAAGGTCTGAGCTCCCTTACAAATAGCTGTGAAAAGAAGAGAAGTGAAAAGTAAAGGAGAAAAGGAAAGATATAAGAATCTGAATGCGGAATTCCAAAGAATAGCAAGAAGAGATAAGAAAGCCTTCTTCAGCGATCAATGCAAAGAAATAGAGGAAAACAACAGAATGGGAAAGACTAGAGATCTCTTCAAGAAAATTAAGGATACCAAGGGAACATTTCATGCAAAGATGGGCTTGATAAAGGACAAAAATGGTATGGACCTAACAGAAGCAGAAGATATTAAGAAGAGGTGGCAAGAATACACAGAAGAACTGTACAAAAAAGATTTTCACGACCCAGATAATCACGATGGTATGATCACTCACCTAGAGCCAGACATCTTGGAATGTGAAGTCAAGTGGGCCTTAGAAAGCATCACTAAGAACAAAGCTGGTGGAGGTGATGGAATTCCAGTTGAGCTATTTCAAATCCTGAAAGATGATGCTGTGAAAGGGCTGCACTCAGTATGCCAGCAAGTTTGGAAAACTCAGCAGTGGCCACAGGACTGGAAAAGGTCAGTTTTCATTCCAATCCCAAAGAAAGGCAATGCAAAAGAATGCTCAAACTACCACACAATTGCACTCATCTCACACTAGTGATAGCTAGTAATGCTCAAAATTCTCCAAGCCAGGCTTCAGCAATACATGAACTGTGAACTTCCTGATGTTCAAGCTGGTTTTAGAAAAGGCAGAAGAACCAGAAATCAAATTGCCAACATCCTCTGGATCATGGGAAAAGCAAGAGAGTTCCAGAAAAACATCTATTTCTGCTTTAGTGACTATGCCAAAGCCTTTGACTGTGTGGATCACAATAAACTGTGGAAAATTCTGAAAGAGATGGGAATACCAGACCACCTGACTTGTCTCTTGAGAAACCTATATGCAGGTCAGGAAGCAACAGTTAGAACTGGACATGGAACAACAGACTGGTTCCAAATAGGAAGAGGAGTACGTCAAGGCTGTACATTGTCACCCTGCTTATTCAACTTGTATGCAGAGTACATCATGAGAAACGCTGGACTGGAAGAAACACAAGCTGGAATCAAGATTGCTGGGAGAAATATCAATCACTTCAGATATGCAGATGACACCACCCTTATGGCAGAAAGTGAAGAGGAACTAAATAGCCTCTTGATGAAAGTGAAAGTGGAGAGTGAAAAAGTTGGCTCAAAGCTCAGCATTCAGAAAATGAAGATCCATGGCGTCTGGTCCCATCACTTCATGGGAAATTGATGGGGAAACAGTGGAAACAGTGTCAGACTTTATTTTTCAAGCTGGTTTGAAAAAAATCAGTGATTGGGCTCCAAAATCACTGCAGATGGTGACTGCAGCCATGAAATTAAAAGATGCTTACTCCTTGGAAGGAAAGTTATGACCAACCTAGATAGCATATTCAAAAGCAGAGACACTACTTTGCCAACAAAGGTCCGTCTAGTCAAGGCTATGGTTTTTTCTGTGGTCATGTATGGATGTGAGGGTTGGACTGTGAAGAAAGCTGAGCACCGAAAAATAGATGCATTTGAACTGTGGTGTTGGAGAAGACTCTTGAGAGTCCCCTGGACTGCAAGGAGATCCAACCAGTCTGTTCTGAAGGAGATCAGCCCTAGGTGTTCTTTGGAGGGAGTGATGCTAAAGCTGAAGCTCCAGTACTTTGGCCACCTCATACGAAGAGTTGACTTATTGGAAAAGACTGATGATGGGAGGGATTTGGGGCAGGAGGAGAAGGGGACGACCCAGGATGAGATGGCTGGATGGCATCTCATGGACATGAGTCTGAGTGAACTCCGGGAGTTGGTGATGGACAGGCAGGCCTGGCGTGCTGTGATTTATGGGGTCTCAAAGAGTCGGACACGACTGAGCGACTGAACTGAGGTGAACTGAGCTCCCTCTGAAGGAGTTTGCAGCACATCTAAGGAAGTGGTTCTGTACTGGCTACTCTTTCTGAGGTGGAATGAGTAGGAGAGGGATTAGTCAGGACTCGGGTGCTGTCTTAATTCAGGCTGCTGTCAACCACCGATCAGCACTTGTCATGAGCACTCGTCATCTCCCTGTACAAGGATCGAATCATGTGCTGCTGAAGCTGCTGACCTCCAACAACCCCTTGAAAGAATTCAGGGTGGAGAGCAGAAATGAGGCACTTTGTGCTCTGGGAAAACTGACAGGACAGGTCTCCAGAGAGTCAGATATCCTCAAGAGCAGATTTTATGAGCCCAATTCTTGTATCTCCTCACATCTCGAAAAGCACTGAAGTCCTTCATGGTGTCGATTGTTTCTCGTGACTAGCAGAAGCTTCATGAGATCAGAAATTTTCTACAAAAAATGTGATTGATGGCGTGTACTCCCCCTTTACCAAAATCACGTATATACTATCCTGCACACACCCCCACCCCACCCACCCCCTACACACCCCCTACCAAACCTCTTCTGAGCAGTTTCTCAGAGCGTCTGCGGTGCTGTCTTCTGGGCTGCAGTCCTCACATTGCCCCCAGATACTTAATTTGCATCTCTCACATTGTGCACTTTTTCTTTTTTTAGTCGACACTACTATAACAAGTAACCTTACACTGGGTGGCTTTAAACAACAAACCTTTATTACTCGTGGTTCTGAAGACTACAAAGTTCAAGATCAAAGTGCTGGCAGATCAGATCTGATGTCTGGTGAAGACCCGAATCCTGGTTTGCAGACAACCATCTTCTCATGCTGTCCTGATAGTGTGCACGGCAGAGAAAACAAGCTTGCATGTCTTTTCTTACAAGGACAATTATTCCATTCATGAGGGCTCCATCCCCATGATTTAACCACCCCAAAGACCATGCCTCCTACTCCCATCACTTTGGGGGTTAGGGTTTCAACACATGAATTTGGGGGATCATAACCATTCAGTTTCTAAAAAGTGCTGCCATAAGAACAGGGTGGTTTAGCAACTGGGTATCCCCAATGATTTGTTAATTTTGTTGGTCCTTTAAAAAAAAACAACTCTTAGTTTTGTTAATTTCCCTTATTGTTTTTCTATTCTCTATTTACCTCAGCTATAGTTTCCATTGTTTCCTTCCCTCTGCTAGTATTGGGTGTTTTTTTTTTTCCCTAGTTTTTTAAGATGTAAAGTTAGATTTGAGATCGCTCTTCTTTTTTAATATAAGGACCTACAGCTCTAAGTTTTTCTCTTAGCACCGCTCTCAGTGCATCACAAAAGTTCTGTCATTAATGTGTTTCATTTTCACTTGTCTCAAGATATTTTCCAATTTTCTTTGTGATTTCTTCTTCGGACTGTTGGTTAGGAGTTGTTTAATTTCCACGTATTTGAATTTTCCTATGTCCTTCTGCTATTGACTTCTAGTTTCATTCTATTTTAATCAGAAAAGGTGCTTTGTATGGTTTCAATAACTTTAAGACTTGTAGCTTAATAGATGGTTTTTCCTGGAGAATATTCCATGCCCCTTGAGAAGAATGTGTATTCTTCTTTTGTTGGGTGGATGTTCTCTTTATGTCTGTTCAAGTGTTCTATCTTCTTATGGACCTCATGTCCAATTCTTCTATTCATTATTGAAAGGGGAGTACTGAAGTCTCTTACTATTAATATAGAGCTGTCTATTTCTCCCTTCAATTTTATCAGTGTTTGTTTCATATATTGAGGAGCTCTAATTGGCACATACATTTTATATATATCTCACTGTATAATTGGTACATATATTTTATAATTGTTGTGTCTTTTTAGTGAATCAACCTTTCTATCACCATATAACATCCTTTGTCTCTTGTGATGCTTTTTTGCCTAAATCCTACTTTTTACATTGGTATAGCCACCTCTGTTCTCTCCCGGTTGCTATTTGTATAGAACTAATCATCAACTCTTTCCGCATTTGACAAGTCAACCGAAAGGCAGGCATGGTAGGATGACAATATATTTGCTGGTGTCATGGAAATGCAAATATTGAGTGCAACTTAATTCACCCAATCATTACAGTAATCTAACAAGGAGCTCGGAGGATTTTGTTGTTTAAAAAATCCTTAGCTATTTGAAGTAGTGCTTCAGAGAAAACTTTGAGCTGACAGGATTCTGTGCATTGGTACCAACATGTAGGATAACCAATTAGACATTTTGTCTTTCTGGTGTCCTTTATTTAAAGGAAGCTATAATTCTTTTGTTAATGAAAGATCACTTTCCATCTTATTGCCTTTTCAAGAAATGCCATATTAAGCCACCTAAAAGAAATATTCAGGATATTGGAACACCAAGATTCACATTTTACTGTTAAAAGTCATAAAATGTATTTTTCTGAAAATGACCTGAGAAAGAATGTTAGGAAGAATGTCTTAGAGTTTCCTACCTAAAAAGTAAATTTATGCTAAATATATATTGGTGAAATTGTAGAACAAATGTATAAGGTCAAATGGAAAATTAATCATCCCACTGATGGTGTATAGATTAAAGTTTGGGTGAGTAAATTGAACTTCTACAACAAAGAAATCTAAAAATTATATCTCCCAATAGTAATCACATAATAAATACAGTGAAAGTGAAAATGTTAGTCACTCAGTCGTTTCCGAGTCTTTGTGACCCCATGGACTGTAGCCTGCCAGGCTCTTCTGTCCATAAAATTTTCCAGGCAAGAATACTGGAGTGGGTAGCCTTTCCCTTCTCCAGAGGATCTTCCCAACCAGGTCTCCTGCCCTGCATGCAGATTCTTTACCATAAGAGCCACTAGGGAAGCCCAAAATAAACACAGTATCTTACAACAAATATGTAACTCTAGATTCAAAGAATAAATTCCATAAGAGACCACAATTTTACATTTAAAAATAGATTATTATAGGAGGATGTTTTCCTTTTCACAAAAAATAATTGTTAGAAGCCCAACTTCATAATGTTAAAGTTAAAAGATTCAGAACATTTCAGTCCATACCCCCTTGTGTCATTATGGTGACTGATAATATTTTTCAGCCTTCTCCTTTTTCTCTGTCCAAGAGTAATGACAAGTTCAGTGTTGCTTTCTCAACAGCGCTTGCATCATTTATTTTATCCTTTCAAGGAAATGTTATTCTGTTGTTTTGTTTTGTTTTGCTGATGACATTGAATTTAGTAAGAGCTAAATCAAAATATTTAAGGTTTATAATTTTCTCTTTCCACAAGGGGCACCAACTCTAGGATGGTCATTTGGGATATCCTTTGAGATCAAAAGAAAAATTCAGGGACTTTTCTGGTGATGCAGTGATTAAGACTCTGAACTCCCAATGCAGAGGGCATGGGTTTGGTCCCTGGTTGGGAAACTACCCACATGCTGCTCAGCACAGTCAAGAAAAAGACAAAAGAAAATTCAAACAATATAGTGATTCAGTCAACAAAAGCTTATGGGCAACTGTGTGTGGGTACTGTGGTTAATAATCAGAGAGCTATTACATAAATAAGGAATTCTCCAAAGACATTACAATCTGAAAATTCCCTAGTGATGCACTGGTTAAGTCTCTGAACATTCAAGGCAGCGGCTGTGGGTTCAATCCTTAGTAGGGGAACTAAGATCCCACATGCCTGGCTCACTTCAGCTCAGTTCAGTCACTCATTTATGTCTGACTCTTTGCAACCCCATGGACTAAAGGACACCAGGCTTCCCAGTCCATCACCAACTCCCGGAGCTTGTTCAAACTAATATCCATTGAGTCAGTGATGCCGTCATGCCATCTCATCCTCTGTTGTCCCCTTCTCCTGCCTTCAATCTTTCCCAGCATCAAGGTCTTTTCAAATGAGTCAGTTCTTTGCATCAAGTAGCCAAAGTATTGGAATATTCATGGCTGATTTCCTTTAGGATCGACTGGTTGTATCTCCTTGCTTTCCAAGGGTCTCTCAAGAGTCTTCTCCAACAGCACAGTTCAAAAGCATCAATTCTTCAGCACTCAGTTTTCTTTATGGTCCAACTCTCACAGCTATCCATGGCTACTAGAAAAATCATAACTCTGATGAGATGGACCTTTGTCAGCAAAGTAATGTCTCTGCTTTTTAATATACTGTCTAGGTTGGTCATAGTTTTCTTCCAAGGAGTAAACATCTTTTATTTCATGGCTGCAGTCACCTTCTACAGTGATTTTGGAGCCCCCCAAAATAAAGTCTGTCACTGTTTCCATTGTTTCCCCATGTATTTGTCATGAAGTGATGGGACCAGATGCCATGATCTTAGTTTTCTGATTATTGAGTTTTAAGCCAACTTTTTCACTCTCCTCTTTCACTTTCATCAAGAGGCTCTTCAGTTCCTCTTCGCTTTCTGCCATAAGGGTGGTGTCTCTGCACATCTGAGGTTATTGATATTTCTCCCAGCAATTTTGATTCCAGCTTCTGCTTCATCCAGACCAGCATTTTGCATGATGTACTCTGCATATAAGTTAAATAGGCAGTGTGACAATATAGACAATATATAACCTTAATGTACTCCTTTCCCAATTTGAAAGCAGCCCATTGTTCCATGTCTGGTTCTAACTGTTTCTTCTAGACCTGCATACAGATTTCCCAGGAGGCATGTAAGGTGGTCTGGTATTTCCGTCTCTTGGAGAATTTTCCAGTTTGTTGTGATCCACACAGTCAAAGGCATTGGCATAATCAATAAAGCAGAAGTAGATGTTTTTCTGCAACTCACTTGCTTTTTCTATGATCCAACATGTGTTGGTAATTTGATCTCTGGTTCCTCTGCTTTTTCTTAATCCGTCTTGAACATCTGGAAGTTCTCAGTTCATGTACGTTTGAAGCCTGGTTTGGAGAATTTTGAGCATTACTTTGCTAGTGTGTGAGATGAGCTGCAGTTGTGCGGTAGTTTGAACACTCTTTGGAATTGCTGTCTTTCTTTGGTTGGAATGAAAAGTGACTTTTACCAGTCCTGTGGCCACTGCTGAGTTTTCCAAATTTGCTGGCATATTGAGTAAAGCACTTTCACAGCATCATCTTTTAGGATTTGAAATAGCTCAGCTGCAATTCCATCACCACCACTAGCTTTGATCGTAGTAATGCTTCCTAAGGCCCACTTGACTTTGAACTCCAGGATATCTGGCTCTAGGTGAGTGATCACACCATTGTGGTTATCTTGATCATTCAGATCTTTTTTGTATATTTCTGTGTATTCTTGACATCTTTTCTTAAAATTTTCTGCTTCTGTTAAATCCATACCATTTCTGTCCTTTATTGTGCCCATCTTTGCATGAAATGTTCCCTTGGTATCCTTAATTTTCTTGAAGAGATCTCTAGTCTTTCCCATTCTATTGTTTTCCTCTATCTCTTTGCATTGATCATTGAGGAAGGCTTTCTTATCTCTCCATGCTATTCTTTGGAATTCTGCTTTCACATGGGTATATCTTTTCTTTCCTCCTTTGCCTTTCACTTCTCTTCTTTTTTCAGCTATATGTAAGTCCTCTTCAGACAACCATTTTGCCTTTTTGCATTTGTTTTTATTGGAGATGGTCTTGATCACTGGCTCCTGTACAGTGTCACAAACCTCTGTCCATAGTTCATCAGGCACTCTGTCAATCAGATCTAATCCCTTGAATCTATTTGTCACTTCCACTGTATAATTGTAAGGGATTTGATTTAGGTCATACCTGAATGGTCTAGTGGTTTTCCACACTTTCTTCAATTTAAGTCTGAATTTGGCAATAAGGAGTTCATGACCTGAGCCACAGTCAACTCCTCATCTCATTTTTGCTGACTATACAGAGCTTCTCCATCTTCAGCTGTGAAGAATATAATGAATCTGATTTTGGTATTGACCATCTGGTGATATCCATGTGTAGAGTCATATCTTGTGCTGTTGGAAGAGGGTGTTTGCTATGACCAGTGCATTCCCTTGGCAAAACTCTATTAGCCTTTGCCCTGCTTCATTCTGTACTCCAAGGCCAAACTTGTCTGTTACTCCAGGTATCTCTTGATTTCCTAGTTTTGTATTCCAATCCCCTATGATGAAAAGGACACCTTTTTTTTGGTGTTAGTTCTAGAAGGTCTTGTAGGTCATCATATAACCTTTCAACTTCAGCTTTTTCAGCATTACTGGTCAGGGCATATACTTGGATTACTGTGACATTGAATGGTTTGCCTTGGAAACAAGCAGAGACGATTCTGTTCTTTTTTGAGATTGCACCCAAGTACTGCATTTCGGACTCTTTTGTTGACTCTGAGGGCTACTCCATTTCTTCTAAGAGAGTCTTGCCCACAGTAGTAGATATAATGGTCATCTGAGTTAAATTCACCCATTCCAGGCCATTTTAGTTCACTGATTCCTAAAATGTCCATGTTCACTCTAGCAATCTCCTGTTTGACCACTTCCAATTTGCCTTGATTCATGGACTTAACATTCCAGGTTCCTATGCAATCTTGTTCTTAACAGCATCAAACTTCACTTCCATCATCAGTCACATCCACAGCTGGATGTGGTTTTCGCTTTGGCTCTGTCTCTTCATTCTTTCTGGAGTTACTTCTCTACTTTTCTCCAGTAGCATATTGGGCACCTACTGACCTAGCCAGTTCATCTTTCAGTGTCGTATCTTTTTGCCTTTTCATGCTGTCCACACCTGGTAGTGTAACGAAAAAAACAAAACAAAACAAAACAGTGTTACAGTGTGAGTAGTCTAGGAAGCCCGCCAAACTCGTCTTCCCGAGGGATTTTTCAGGCAAGAATGTCGGAGTGGTTTGCCATTTCCGGCTCCACTGTCTCCTGCATTGAAGGTGGATTCTTTACCCGCTGAGCCACTGGGGAAGCTCTTAGGTCAAAGGAGAGAGGATTATTTTGACCTGCAGTCGTGAGATTGGCTGCACCTCAGGCTAAAGATGGCTTTGGAGCCACGAGAAGAGTTAAAGGATCAGTATCGTATGGAGAGAAGGGAACAGCTAATATTGAATTGGGAGAAGGGGAGATACTTCCAGAGCAAACTGAAAGGATCTGTCATGAATTGAAGTGTGCTTTAGTAGGTTGGAAATTAATTTAGTATATTTCTAATATATTCATCTGTGCATATTTTCACACCATCCCTTTGGAAAGCTGGAACATTTATCTCTGCCTCTGTTGGCCCCATACAGAGGACTCTGCCAAGGCCATGATGGAATCACCCTACTTCAAGCCTTCCCCCACTCTTAATCTCTTTCATGTCCTAGATATTCAAGCCACGCCCCTCTTCCATATCCAATACTTTGCTTCAATGTGTATTAGGATTTATAATCTTATATCATCAGGTCTCACAGAAAATTCTCACCCTTTGTCTATGTAACAATCTTTTAAATTGTGGCACTGCTCAGAATTCCATCTCCTAACAGGACCTGGGTCAATGGTCATTTTCACTTCAAAAAATCTCGTTATCAGCTTCTCATTAAAGATTTGAGTTTCAGACTTGAGCCATAATTTTATTAGTCAGGATCAGAACAAAGGGTGAGTGGGGCTCCAGAAATAAAATAATCAAATTAAAGAATTCAGAGGAAAATTCCACTAATGTCTGCCTGTACACAGACATCCCTCCCTGGAGGTCCATTGTAGGGGGCTCAAGAGAAAGATCATAAGTCCCCTCTCACACCCCTCCCCGACTTTGTAAGCCTGACATTTGCCTTCCTCACTAGGGAAAGCAATGATCCCCAACTGACTGTTGCCAGTAATTTGTGATGCAAACTTCTTTAACTTGCTGGAGTCTCAGTATTAACTTCATGGGTTGTTGAGAGAATTAAATAATAACTTCTAAAGTGAAAAGAGCACTAGTGAGTGGCAGCAGCGATAACAACTAGAAGCAGCTGCTCACCATATAATCCAGTTGCAACCTCAATATAGCCCTGGTATGATAGATAGGGGGCTTGCCGGGTGGCACCAGTGGTAAAGAACCCACCTGCCAATGCAGGAGATGCAGGAGACTTGGGTTTGATCCCTGGGTCGGGAAAATCCCCTGGAGGAAGAGATGGAAACCCACTCCAGTATTCTTGCCTGGAGAATCCCTTGGGCAGAAAAGGCTGGTGGGCTATAGTTCATGGGGTTGCCAAGAGTGGGACATGACTGAAGTGACTTCTCATGCACACATGTGATGGATAGGAATGGTACAGAATAGGAAGAAGGGACAAAGAAACCATGGGAATTCACTGCTTCATTTCTCAAAAATTGGTGGAATATCTGTGGAGCTTGAATTTTGAAGATGTTTGACGAGGAGGATGATAATTCTTTTAGATTAACAGGGTTTTTTTATGGTTATTTATTTTATTTATTTGGCTGTGGCAGGTCTTAGTGGCAGCATGTAGGATCTAGTTCCCCTACTGGTGATTGAACCCAGGCCCCCTGCATTGGGAGCACAGAGTCTCAGCCACTAGACTACCAGGGAAGTCCCAATAGGATCCATCATTTTGAACCCAGATGAATGTATTCCTATTGGTATAATCACCACAGTCTTCATTCAATATGTTCACCTTATTAACTGGTTACATTTCAACAGTTTCCTGGGTTTGCTACTGCAAGCTTGGACCTAATGGTGCATGTGTTAAATTGTATAAATAGGTAAGAAAGCTATGCCATGACGGAGCAGTGGTTCTTAGGCAATTTGGCTGACATTTTTGACTGTCACAACTGGGAGGGTTCTCCTAGCTTCTAGTGGGTAGACCAGAGATGCTATTAAACACCCTACAGTGAGCAAGACAGCACCCCACTCCCTCTGCAAAAAGACTTATCTGGCCCAAAATGACTAACTTGCCAAAACTGAGAAACCTGATGTAGAGGAAGAAATACCAAGACTTAGAGTGATGGGAATGCTGGTTTTGAGCCATATGAGTGTTCCTCTCATTTATGCCCTCACTATGGCTCCAAAGGGCCAGAAAATACACTTCTATCCTATTGTAGATGAAAATTTTTAATTAGGAAACAAGACAACCTGTTTCCCTTGCCAGCCCAGTGTAATCATGAATCTATCATCCCTAGTGGCTGGACTTCAAGTTATGTGAAAGCTCAGTAAGACAGACTTTCAGTCACCAAAGCTGCCACTGTGCAGTACCTAATTTGCTTAATTTGTGGGCCACCACAATTCATAATGAACCCTCCATCTGGCACCCTGATCTGACATCACCAGCCAGCTGTCTAGTGGTAGGCCAATAACTCTGGACTCTTTCTTCTCAGAAAGAACAGCAACTTTTCCTCGACTGGGACAGAATCTGGACTCGTGTTTTTACCTGTCCTGTTTCTACCTGTCCTCTCCCCAAATCATTTTCTGTGAATTCACTTTTGCAACAGGAAATGAACAAAAATGAAGTAATGGGATGACAAGGCAGTTTGAACTGTAAACATAGTGGGAATGCATTAGAAAGAATAACCGAAAGATTTTTTTAAGATCCTTAATCTGCTATAACAGAGGGGGCAATGGCATCCCACTCCAGTACTCTTGCCTGGAAAATCCCATGGATGGAGGAGCCTGGTAGGCTACAGTCCATGGGGTGGCTAAGAGTCAGACATGACTGAGCGATTTTACTTTCACTTTTCACTTTCATGCATTGGAGAAGGAAATGGCAACCCGCTCCAGTGTTCTTGCCTGGAGAATCCCAGGGACGGGGGAGCCTGGTGGGCTGCCATCTGTGGGGTCGCACAGAGTCGGACACGACTGAAACGACTTAGCAGCAGCAGCAGCAATCTGCTATAAATCGTTTTATGATGGCTCACACTTGATTTCTAGGAAAAAGAAATAATATTAAGGCCAAGCGTTCAATTAGTCATTGAAATGTTAAGTAACGAAAAATGTTCTATTTTTCCTTTGGGTAATTTGGAAAAACAGAGTTCTGCTTTAAGCAGTGTGCTTTAAAATAAACTAGAAGTGAGTGGCAGGAACACAGGGATGTAAATCTAATAACCTTTGTTAAATATTTAAACAACATCATAGAAAAGATCGCAGACTACCTTCCCTCAAGATCACAGACTACCTTCCCTCAAGATCACAACTTAGCTGCTAGTAGCTTGTAGGACAAGACACTTCTTCACTTTCTAAATCCCAGTTGTAATGAAAGCTCTTCCCATACACCTGACTAGACCAGCTTTGGTCAGATCCCTATCCCTACACCAATAATCACTGCTTGATGTTGTCATGTGTTGACTGCTTCCAAATTGGGCTTCTGATTCTCTTATTGTGAGGCAAATGGAATCACTAGTCAGGACCCCTCTCTGTGGCTGGGAATGGGATTTTTATCTCTGAAGTCACATGAGTCATAAGGGGAATAAATGGATGATTGGTGGAAATTGGGGTTCTGATGCAAAGGAGGAAGAGAGAAATAGATGCTAAGGAAAGGTGTCCATAGGAATAGAACTCTCTTTCTCTTGTAGAGAGAGTCAGGGTCACAGTCCCTCCAACACTTACACCTTCCATCTCATCTGTTTTCCTGATTGTGCAAAAAAGCCAAACACAGCCAAGTGGCGGTGTCAACTTCTGTTTCAGCGACAGACTTACTGTCTTGAGGATGGAGTGGGAGGGACGGAGAACATGTTGGTAAAATCTCAGATCAACAGAATCAAGACACTGGGGAAAGAAAGCAGGCAGTTCATGAGCTGTAATGACATAAAGAATCCTCTTGTCCATCTCTCAGTTCTACTCTTGGGTTCCTATATCTGTGCATTTTGCCATTAGAAATATAATTTATGCCAATAATTCAAAGCATATGTTGCATCTGAAAGGTGGCAGACAATCCCCCATTGTGTCGCTTTTGATAGCACAGATAAAGCTAACCACAGAGAAGGGCAGAGCAAAGAGAAGACATGAGAAATTAAGCAGGACCTTTGATCAAAATGTGCCTGAAACCTATTCTACCTTCTGACCTCATGTTCTTGAGAATATAAAATTCATTGGTTTTGATTCCGTTTTCTAAAATTTTATATTTTATTGAAGTATAGTTGATTTACAACCCTGTGTTAATTTCTGCTGTACAATAAAAGTGATTCAGTTGTACATATGTATATGTACATCACTTTCTTTTTTCAAATATACTTTTCCATTATTTAGGATATAGAATATATCCTAGGTTTATAGAATATAGATTTAACATAGGATATTGAGTATAGTTCTCTGTGCTATACAGTACAAACTTGTTTCTTCGTGCTAATCCAATGCATCAAAGTTTACATGTGCTAACCCCAACCTCCCACTCCATCCCTCCCCTAAGTCTTTCCTTCTCGGCTACCAGTCTGTTCTCTATATCTGTGACTCCGTTTCTCTTTCAAGGATAGGTTCATTTATGTTCTATTTTAGTTTCCACATATAAGTGATATTATATGATGACTTAACTTCAGTTAGTATGATAATCTCTAGGTCCATCCATGTTGCTGCAAATGGCCTTATATCATTCTCTTTTATGGTGAAGTAATGTTTCATTGTGTATATACCACATTTCTTTATGCATTCATCCATCAATGGATATTTGGTTGTTTCCATGCCTTAGCTATTGTGCTATGAACATAGGAGTGCATTTATCTTTTTGAATTAGAGTTTTGTTCAGATACATGCCAGGGAGTGCAACTGCTGGATCATATAACTCTATTTTTAGTTTTTTAAGGACCCTCCATACTATTCTCCATAGTGGCTGCACCAATTTAAATTCTCACCAACTCCAGCATTTGTTAATTGTAGACTTTTTAATGATGACCATTCTGACAGGTGTGAGGTGGTACCTCTCTATAGTTTTGACTTGCATTTTCTAATAATTAGCAATATTGAGTGGTTTTAATTCAGTTTTAAATGCTATTTCCGTTATTTATTTTCCTCCCCAAAGATCCAAATAAATATACTGATACAGGGGAGGCCATGAAGAGAGTTATGAGGATCTGAGGTTCACTTTGGGCTCTTCCTTAATTACTATTTCTGATGAGAAAAGTGCATGGAGACTGCTCTCTTTCTACACTGGCAGAAGAACTGTGGAATATGGTGATGTTGAAATAGAAGTGTTTTTTCTTCCCATCATTTAGAGACCAGTCCTCACCTACTCCACATGACGCTTGATATCGTAATCCAGTTTCTTCAAGATCAGATGAGAAGATGGATTTAAATGTGTGAGAAATTTGTTGGGGAAATGCTTAACAGAGAAAATGAGGGAGGAGGCTGGAGATGATGGGAGGGTGGTGAGACTTGGATACAGGTCTGATTTAAGAAGAGAGAGAAGATAGGAAGGAGGTGGAGGAGCATGGGCTTTGTGCTAACCTAGTGATGGTCCTCAGAGCACAGCATCAGGGCCCTGCAGTTGGAGATCTGAGAGGCACCTTCCCTTCGGCTGCACAATCAGTAATAGAAGGGAACTTGCTGGACTATGCACACCCACCACCAGGGCAGTGAGACTGGGTTGGGTCAATGATATACCCTTTCAGGAATTTTCATTTCCAAAAAGAAAACCTATACAGAACTTAAGGTGCCAGAAGCAGAGTGACAAAACGGCAGGGCCCACTTCTGCTGAGGACTTAGGTACTGCCTTGATTGCATTTCAAGATTTTATGGTTCAACATTTTCTTTAACTATGTGGGTATTTCAATATGAGTGCAATACATCTCTTTGTTTTGAAAAAATTTAGTTATTTTCTATTGCTTATAAACATCAGAGACCCTTGGCTGAGGTAGGAGGAAGGGGTTAGTTTTCAAAATAAGTAAATGTTTTTAGAGAAATAACAGCAGGTATTGCTACTGCTAAGTCACTTCAGTCATGTCCGACTCTGTGTGACCCCATAGATGGCAGCCCACCAGGCTCCCTCGTCCCTGGGATTCTCCAGGCAAGAACACTGGACTGGTTCCAAATAGGAAAAGGAGTACGTCAAGGCTGTATATTGTCACCCTGCTTATTTAACTTATATGCAGAGTACATCATGAGAAACCCTGGGCTGGAAGAAGCACAAGCTGGAATCAAGATTGCTGGGAGAAATATCAATAACCTCAGATATGCAGATGACACCACCCTTATGGCAGAAAGTGAAGAGGAACTAAAAACCCTCTTGATGAAAGTGAAAGAAGAGAGTAAAAAAGTTGGCTTAAAGCTCAACATTGAGAAAACTAAGATCATGGCATCTGGTCCCATCACTTCATGACAAACAGATGGGGAAACAGTGGAAATCATGTCAGACTTTATTTTTTTGGGCTCCAAAATCACTGCAGATGGTGATTGCAGCCATGAAATTAAAAGACACTTATTCCTTGGAAGAAAAGTTATGACCAACCTAGATAGCATATTCAAAAGCAGAGACAATACTTTGCCAACTAAGGTCTGTCTAGTCAAGGGTATGGTTTTTCCAGTGGTCATGTATGGATGTGAGAGTTGGACTGTGAAGAAGGCTGAGCGCTGAAGAATTGATGCTTTTGAACTACGGTGTTGGAGAAGACTCTTGAGAGTCCCTTGGACTGCAAGGAGATCCAACCAGTCCATTCTAAAGGAGATCAGCCCTGGGATTTCTTTGGAGGGAATGATGCTGAAGCTGAAGCTCCAGTACTTTGGCCACCTCATGAGAAGAGTTGACTCATTGGAAAAGACTCTGATGCTGGGAGGGATTAGGGGCAGGAGGAGAAGGGGACGACAGAGGATGAGATGGCTGGATGGCATCACGGACTCGATGGACGTTTGAGTGAACTCTGGGAGTTAGTGATGGACAGGGAGGCCTGGTGTGCTGGGATTCATGGGGTCACAAAGAGTCGGACGCGACTGAGCGACTGAACTGAACTGAATAGTAGGTTATAAAAACACTGGATATTCTTTTAGAAAGTATCAAATCTGTAAAACAACAACAACAAATTCAGGCCACATATTCCAATCTGGAGGACTGAAAAACTTCTCATAAAGAATTATCATGAAGAAAATTCTCTCTATGAAGGATTGTCTTATTCAGTTATATATCTTCTATTTCAGGAATTTTCAATAGTCCCTTCATAAGTTGGCTATACCTGATCCTCATTACAGCTTTCTGCAGGCAAGACCTTTGGAGCATATTATCTGTATAATTTTGGCACTTCATCTGTGAAATGAAACACAATTCCCTAAAGTCTTAATGTATATATTTTATGCTCTGAAGACTATTTATCATCAGGTAAGTCCTGCTGAAAGGCCATTTGATAAAATGGATTTTCTGCATACCTGAAATCCTCATTATTAACACCATTCCCTCAAATGGCTTTGAAGGAGATGTTTGCATTTTAGGAAGTCTAAGGGTTTTTTTTTTTTTTAACCTGGATATAGCCCCTAACTGAGTAAATGAAGTAAACAGATCACCCAGAAAAAGTATTAGACATCTGGTGAAAGGGGGCTGATGTCAGGGAAAAGGGGTAAGAGGCTAGAATAGGGATGGTCACTTCGGTTGCTATTAGGAATCCAGGAGGTCTGAACATTAGTGAAATGAGCTGCTGGGGGTGGAAATTGTGTTCATGTCTGTTCCAATGACTGCAGCATCTGTTAAGCTCCAGTTGATGGCTGATTGTGGCACTGTTGTCAGAACTTCAGATTTTTCAGTAGGCCGACAACTTGGATATAACTGTGAACACTTCCATGCCGCCTGCGTTGGAAGCGTCAAATGTTAAAATGTTAACCACTGGACCTCCAGGGAAGTCCCCGTACTCTTCTTATTGCCAAATGTGGACAACTAATAACATTAAAAAGAAAATCTGTAGGTCAACAATTTCCAAGCCAAACAGGTTAGTTCTGTGGGCCATGTGAAGCCACAGGCCACCAGTTTGAAATTCTCACAGTAAAACATTTTCCAGAAGGAAGCTGGAAAATACTGGGGACAAACGTTGGTCTCTTCTCTGTTGAACCTGCAACTGACACCATAGGGAAGCTCACCTCTGCTCTTTGCAAGTGTCTCTATGAGCTAGGCCAACTCCCTCCCTAAAGATGGAGTTCAAAGACAGTTTTCCACTCTCAACATGTTTAGAACAAGCAGACACCCTGTCCTGTCTCAGAAGTCACAAGTCAGTCCTTCTGAGTTGAATAGAATTATGGGGGATACTGCTGTTACTTCTACCAGGGATTTAAGAGCATGAAAGTTCTTAGATATTTACCTTGCTCTTCATTCCTCCCATATACTGGTTAGTACTTGGTTTCTTCAGTGACAAATCAGTGGGAGCTGAGAGTATGAAAGTCTAACCAGGGACTCCCCTGGTGGTCCAGTGGCTAAGACTCCAAGCTCCCAATGCAGGGGGCCCAGGTTCAATCCCTGGTCAGGGAACTAGATCCTACATACAACAGCTAAAAGATCCTATGTGTCACAATTAAGACCTGGTGCAGCCAAATAAATAAATAAAGTCAATTAATTAATTTTAAAAAGTCTAACCAGGGAGCTGGGAGTTGACGTTCTATATATGACTAAAGGGTCAGACACGACTGAGTGAACTGAACTGAAGCCAATCAAGGTTCTGCTATGGTTAACAGCATGAGTCTGATTCATGATAATGTTTGGCAGAAACCAACACAATGCTATAAAGCAATTATCCTTAAATGAAAAATAAATTTTTTAAAAAAGAGTGTGAATTTGGAGCCAATTGCCTGGTCAAATTCTGACTCCACCACTAACTTGGTAACTACTTAAACCATCTGTAAAATGGGGGAAACAAAATACCTATATATGAGGCTGTTGTGAGGATGAAATATATTGTTACCCAGTGCTCTAACAGTTAGTTTGCTCTTATAGGAAAAAAAATTATTTTGGAAATTTGAGAAAACCAATGTTCCAAAAAGCTAATTGACTTGTCCAAGTCATACTACTTAAAAAAAAAAAAAAAAGAAAGCAGATGTCAGAATTTGAACTCCAGAAGGAAATGGCAACCCATTTCAGTATTTTTGCCCGGGAAATCCTGTGAATAGAGGAGGCTGGTGGTCCATGGGGTCGAAAAGAGTCAGACACGACTCCGTGACTGAACACATACACTCTTGAATTCCAAGTATGGTATTCCGGTCTACTTAGTGCACCCCAGATTTTCTCAGAATTACATCAGGTTTATCTGAGTGCTTAATAGAAGTGATTTGTACAAAACCAGGTTTTGTTACAGATCCTGGTTGCATTGGTATGTAGTATATTATAGAAATCATTGGTGGTATTTCTAAGCAAATTGTCATCTAAATGATTAAGTTTGAGTTCCTCAAAGAGGAAAACAGGTAAAGGCAACAAGGGGAGATTCACAAGGCAAAGCTGGTCCCACAACCAGACAGCAAGGGAGAAAAGAAACCTCTCTGGAAATAGAGGTATGTGTGTATTCAGTCATGTCTGACTCTTTGCGACCCATGGACTACAGCCTGCCAGACTCCTCTGTCCGTGGGATTTCTCAGGCAAGAATACTTGAGTAGGTTGCCATTTCCTCCTCCAGGGGATCTTCCCAACCCGGAGATTGAACCCAAGTCTCCTGCATTGCAGGCAGATTCTTTACTGCTGATCCAGCAGAAAAGCCCAAATATAGGGGACTTCAGATTTAAAGATTTGTCCAAAAGAGGAGAAAATCAATGTTTATCTTTTGGTGCTTGTTTGGGGATGGAGTTGGTCATTTCAAGATTGAGTAGAAACCTAGGCAGTAAAACCCAGTGATCAAAAGAGGCCTCCTGAACTAAGTGGCCTTGCAAAATTCATGGACATGAAAAGGTACGTTTCAAACATTTTTATTTATTAAACATCTATCCACTAAAAACTTCTAAATATCAAGTGCTCAAATAATAGTCTTAAAACTTCAGCTCATAGGCAGCTTGATCACTGACAGGGAAGGAAAACAAAGCCAGACTTATGAATGACTTACACAAGGTCACGTGGGAATCTGTGGCAGAAGGAAAACTAGACTCCGGGAATATGCACATCAGTGGCTGGGACTATGACCCCGGACTCAGATCACACACGGACCATGTTATTTTAAGGATTTTTAAAATTAAATAATGAACTAGGCTCCATTGGGTCTTAGCTGTGGCATGTGAGAGCTTTAGTTGTGGCATGTGGGATCTAGTTCCCCAACCAGGGATTGAACCCGGGCCCTCTGCACTGGGGGTACAGAATCTTAACCACTGGTCCACCAGGGAAGTCCCTGGAGTGTTTTACTGAGCTGAGATAGAAAGGTGCCTCCAGGCATTTTCATCACTACCTCAGCTCACAGCAGCAAAAGTCCTGGGCCGTTCATACCTGCTAGATTTTATCAGGCCTACAATGAGGCTTCCCAGAAACCAGGCTCACTTAGGGATCCTGAATCCATCAAAAAGGGGTGGTGAAGAGGGTTTCCACGGGGTAGTCAGACTCTGTGGACAGGTCCATTACGTTTCTTTTTAAGACTGAAAAAAATCCATTGAATATATGTACCATATTTAGTTAATCCATTCATCTATTGATGGCCCCTAGGGTTTTGAAACAACTAGATATTTCATTTCCAAGATCTTTAAAAGTTTGAAAAATATCCAATAACCTTTCATGTATGTAGTCTCTTTTCTTAAAATGTTTTTTTAATATAAATGTATTTATTTTAATTGGAGGCTAATTACTTTACAAGATTGTATTGGTTTTGCCATACATCAACATGAATCCACCACGGGTGTACACGTTTTCCCAATCCTGAACCCCCCTCCCACCTCCCTCCCCATACAATCCCTTTGGGTCATCCTAGTGCACCAGCCCCAAGCATCCTGTATCCTGCATCGAACCTGGACTGGCAATTCATTTCATGTATGATATTATACATTTTTCAATGCCATTCTCCCAAATCATCCCACCCTCTACCTCTCCCACAGAGTCCAAAAGACTGTTCTATACTTCTGTGTTTCTTTTGCTGCCTTGCATACAGGGTTATCATTGCCATCTTTCTAAATTCCATATATATGCATTAGTATATTCAAAAGCAGAGACATTACGTTGCCAACTAAGGTCCATCTACTCAAGGCTATGGTTTTTTCTAGTAGTCATGTATGGATGTGAGAGTTGGACTGTGAAGAAGGCTGAGTGCTGAAGAATTGATGCTTTTGAACTGTGGTGTTGGAGAAGACTCTTGAGAGTCCCTTGGACTGCAAGGAGATCCAACCGGTCCATTCTGAAGGAGATCAGCCCTGGGAATTCTTTGGAAGGAATGATGCTAAAGCTGAAACTCCAGTACTTTGGCCACCTCATGTGAAGAGTTGACTCATTGGAAAAGACCCTGATGCTGGGAGGGATTGGGTCAGGAGGAGAAGGGGACAACAGAGGATGAGATGCTGGATGGCATCACGGACTCAATGGACGTGAGTCTGAGTGAACTCTGGGAGTTGGTGATGGACAGGGAGGCCTGGCATGCTGGGATTCATGGGGTCGCAAAGAATCGGACAGGACTGAGCGACTGAACTGAACTGAACTGATACTGTATTGGTGTTTTTCTTTCTGGCTTACTTCACTCTGTATAATAGGCTCCAGTTTCATCCACCTCATTAGAATGGATTCAAATGTATTCTTTTTAATGGCTGAGTAATACTCCATTGTGTATATGTACCACAGCTTTCTTATCCATTCATCTGCTGATGGACATCTAGGTTGCTTCCATGTCCTGGCTATTATAAACAGTGCTGTGATGAACACTGGGGTACACGTGTCTCTTTCAATTCTGGTTTCCTCAGTGTGTATGCCCAGCAGTGGGATTGCTGGGTCATATGGCAGTTCTATTTCCAGTTTTTTAAGGAATCTCCACACTGTTCTCCATAGTGGCTGTACCAGTTTGCATTCTCACCAACAGTGTAAGAGGGTTCCCTTTTCTCCACACCCTCTCCAGCATTTATTGCTTGTAGACTTTTGGATCACAGCCATTCTGACTGGCATGAAATGGTACCTCATTGTAGTTTTGATTTGCATTTCTCTGATAATGAATGATGCTGAGCATCTTTTAATGTGTTTGTTAGCCATCTGTATGTCTTCTTTGGAAAAATGTCTGTTTAGTTCTTTGGCCCATATTTTGATTGGGTCATTTATTTTTCTGGTATTGAGCTGCAGGAGTTGCTTATATATTTTTGAGATTAACTCTTTGTCAGTTGCTTCATTTGCTATTATTCTCTCCCATTCTGAAGGCTGTCTTTTCACGTTGCTTATAGTTTCATTTGTTGTGCAGAAGCTTTTAATTTTAATTAGGTCCCATTTGTTTATTTTTGCTTTTATTTCCAGTATTCTGGGAGGTGGGTCATAGAGGATCCTGCTGTGATTTATGTCAGAGAGTGTTTTGCTTATGCTCTCCTCTAGGAGTTTTATAGTTTCTGGTCTTACGTTTAGATCTTTAATCCATTTTGAGTTTATTTTTGTGTATGGTGTTAGAAAGTGTTCTAGTTTCATTCTTTTACAAGTGGCTGACCAGTTTTCCCAGCACCACTTGTTAGAGATTGTCTTTTCTCCATTGTATTTTCTTGCCTCCTTTGTGTAAGATAAGGTGTCCATAGGTGCGTGGATTTATCTCTGGACTTTCTATTTTGTTCCATTCATCTATATTTCTGTCTTTGTGCCAGTACCATACTGTCTTGATGACTGTGGCTTTGTAGTAGAGCCTGAAGTCAGGCAGGTTGATTCCTCCAGTTCCATTCTTCTTTCTCAAGATTGCTTTGGCTATTCAAGGTTTTTTGTATTTCCATACAAATTGTGAAATTATTTGTTCTAGCTCTTGTGAAAAATACCATTGGTAGCTTGCTAGGGCTTGCATTGAATGTATAGATTGCTTTGGGTAGTATACTCATTTTCACTATATTGATTCTTCTGATCCGATCTCCATTTGTGTCCTCTTTGATTTCTTTTACCAGTGTTTTATAGTTTTCTATATATAGGTCTTTTGTTTCTTTAGGTAGATATATTCCTACGTATTTTATTTTTTTCTTTGCAATGGTGAATGGAATTGTTTCCTTAATTTCTCTCTCTATTTTCTCATTATTAGTGTATACGAATGCAAGGGATTTCTGTGTGTTGGTTTTATATCCTGCAACTTTACTATATTCATTGGTTAGTTCTAGTAATTTTCTGGTGGAGTCTTTAGGGTTTTCTATGTAGAGGATCATGTCATCTTCAAACAATGAGAGTTTTACTTCTTCTTTTCAATTTGGGTTCCTCTTATTTCTCTTTCTGCTCTGATTGCTGTGGCCAAAACTTCCAGAACTATGTTGAATAGCAGTGGTGAAAGTGGGCACCCTTGTCTTGTTCCTGACTCTAGGGGAAATGCTTTCAATTTTTCACCATTGAGGATAATGTTTGCTGTGGGTTTGTCATATATAGCTTTTATTATGTTGAGGTATGTTCCTTCTATTCCTGCTTTCTGGAGAGTTTTTTTAATTGTAAATGGATGTTGAATTTTGTCAAAGGCTTTCTTTACATCTATTGATATAATCATATGGCTTTTATTTTTCAATTTGTTAATGTGGTATATTACATTGATTGATTTGCAGATATTGAAGAATCCTTGCATCCCTGGGATAAAGCCCACTTGGTCATGGTGTATGATCTTTTTAATGTGTTGTTGGGTTCTGATTGCTAGAATTGTGTTAACGATTTTTGCATCCATGTTCATCAGTGATATTGGCCTCTAGTTTTCTTTTTTTGTAGCATCTTTGTCAGGTTTTGGTATTAGGGTGATAGTGGCCTCGTAGAATGAGTTTGGAAGTTTACCTTCCTCTGCAATTTTCTGGAAGAGTTTGAGGAGGATAGGTGTTAGCTCTTCTCTAAATTTTCGGTAGAATTCAGCTGTGAAGCTGTCTGGACCTGGGCTTTTGTTTGCTGGAAGATTTCTGATTACAGTTTCAATTTCTGTGCTTGTGATGGGTCTGTTAAGAATTTCTATGTCTTCCTGGTTCAGTTTGGGAAAGTTGTACTTTTCTAAGAGTTTGTCCATTTCTTCCAAGTTGTCCGTTTTATTGGCATATAATTGCTGATAGTAGTCTCTTATGACCCTTTGTATTTCTGTGTTGTCTGTTGTGATCTCTCCATTTTCATTTCTAATTTTATTGATTTGATTTTTCTCCCTTTGTTTCTTTCTTTTTTTTTTCCTCTCCCTTTGTTTCTTGATGAGTCTGGCTAATGGCTTGTCAATTTTATTTATCCTTTTAAAGAACCAGCTTTTGGCTTTGTTAATTTTTGCTATGGTCTCCTTTGTTTCTTTTGCCTTTATTTTTGCCCTAATTTTTAAGATTTCTTTCCTCTACTAACCCTGGGTTCTTTATTTCTTCCTTTTCTAGTTGCTTTAGGTGTAGAGTTAGGTTGTTTATTTGACTTTTTTCTTGTTTCTTGAGGAATGCCTGTATTGCTATGAACTTTCCCCTTAGCACTGCTTTTACAGTGTCCCACAAGTTTTGGGTTGTTGTGTTTTCATTTTCATTCGTTTCCATGCATATTTTGATTTCTTTTTTTATTTCTTCTGTGATTTGTTGGTTATTCAGCAGCGTGTTGTTCAGCCTCCATATGTTGCAACTTTTAATAGTTTTTCTCCTGTGATTGAGATCTAATCTTACTGCATTGTGGTCAGAAAAGATGCTTGGAATGATTTCAATTTTTTTGAATTTACCAAGGCTAGATTTATGGCCCAGGATGTGATCTATCCTGGAGAAGGTTCCGTGTGCACTTGAGAAAAAGGTGAAATTCATTGTTTTGGGGTGAAATGTCCTACAGATAACAATTAGGTCTAACTGGTCTATTGTATCATTTAGAGTTTGTGTTTCCTTGTAAATTTTCT
Source organism: Ovis canadensis (assembly GCF_042477335.2). Lineage (NCBI taxonomy): Eukaryota > Metazoa > Chordata > Mammalia > Artiodactyla > Bovidae > Ovis > Ovis canadensis. Next base: position 26,755,794 of record NC_091269.1, on the reverse strand, counting down.
GTTTAGTTGATCTTTCCATAGATGTGAGTGGGGTATTAAAGTCTCCCACTATTATTGTGTTATTGTTATTCCCCTTTCATACTTGTTAGCATTTGTCTTACATATTGCAGTGCTCCTATGTTGGGTGCATATATATTTATAATTGTTATATCTTCTTTTTGGATTGGTCCTTTGATCATTATGTAATGTCCTTCTTTGTCTCTTTTCACAGCCTTTGTTTTAAAGTCTATTTTATCTGATATGAGTATTGCTACTCCTGCTTTCTTTCAGTCTCTATTTGCATGGAATATCTTTTTCCAGCCTTTCACTTTCAGTCTATATGTGTCCCTTGTTTTGAGGTGGACAACATATATAGGGGTCTTGTTTTTATATCCATTCAGCCAATCTTTGTCTTTTGGTTGGGGCATTCAACCCATTTACGTTTAAGGTAATTACTGATAAGTATGATCCCGTTGCCATTTACTTTATTGTTTTGGGTTCGAGTTTATACACCCTGTGTTTCCTGTCTAGAGAAGATCCTTTAGCATTTGTTGGAGAGCTGGTTTGGTGGTGCTGAATTCTCTCAGCTTTTGCTTGTCTGTAAAGCTTTTGATTTCTCCTTGATATTTGAATGAGATCCTTGCTGGGTACAGTAATCTGGACTGTAGATTATTTTCTTTCATCACTTTAAGTATGTCCTGCCATTCCCTCCTGGCCTGAAGAGTTTCTATTGAAAGATCAGCTCTGATCCTTATGGGAATCCCCTTGTGTGTTATTTGTTGTTTTTCCCTTGCTGCTTTTAATATTTGTTCTTTGTGTTTGATCCTTGTTAATTTGATTAATATGTGTCTTGGGGTTGTTTCACCTTGGGTTTATCCTGTTTGGGACTCTCTGGGTTTCTTGGACTTGGGTGATTATTTCCTTCCCCATTTTAGGGAAGTTTTCAACTATTATCTCCTCAAGTATCTTCTCATGGTCTTTCTTTTTGTCTTCTTCCGGGACACCTATGATTTGAATGTTGGAGCATTTAACATTGTCCCAGAGGTCTCTGAGATTGTTCTCATTTCTTTTAATTCATTTTTCTTTTTTCCTCTCTGATTTATTTATTTCTACCATTCTATCTTCTACTTCACTAATCCTATCTTCTGCCTCCATTATTCTACTATTTGTTCCCTCCAGAGTGTTTTTGATATCATTTATTGCATTATTCATTATATATTGACTCTTTTTTATTTCTTCTAGGTCCTTGTTAAACCTTTCTTGCATCTTCTCAATCCTTGTCTCCAGGCTATTTATCTGTGATTCCATTTTGATTTCAAGATTTTGGATCATTTTCACTATCATTATTTGGAATTCTTTATCAGGTAGATTCCCTATCTCTTCCTCTTTTGTTTGGTTTGGTAGGCATTTATCCTGTTCCTTTACCTGCTGGGTATTCCTCTGTCTCTTCATCTTGTTTATATTGCTGTGTTTGGGGTGGCCTTTCTGTATTCTGGCAGTTTGTGGAGTTCTCGCTGTGGGTGGAGCTGGATTTCTTCTCTCTGGAGTGCAATGAAATATCCAATAATGAGTTATGAGATGTCAGTGGGTTTGGAGTGACTTTAGGCAGCCTGTATATTGAAGCTCAGGGCTGTGTTCCTGTGTTGCTGGAAAATGTGTGTGGTATGTCTTGCTCTGGAACTTGATGGCCCTTGGGTGGTGCTTGGTTTCAGTGTAGGTATGGAGATGTTTGATGAGCTCCTATCGATTAATGTTCCCTGGAGTCAGGAGTTCTCTGGTGTTCTCAGGATTTGGACTTAAGCCTCCTGATTCTGGTTTTCAGTCTTATTTTTACAGTAGCCTCAAGACTTCTCCATCTATACAGCACCATTGATAAAACATCTAGGTTAAAGATGAAAAGTTTCTCCACAGTGAGGGACACCCAGAGAGGTTCACAGAGTTACATGGAGAAGAGAAGAGGGAGGAGGGAGTTAGAGGTGACCCAATTGAGATGAGGTGGAATCTAAAGAGGTGAGAGCAATCTAGCCAGTAATCCCTTCCCTATGTGCCCTCCACAGTCTGGACCGCTCAGAGATGTTCACGGAATTATACAGAGAAGAGAAGAAGGAGGAAGGAGACAGAGGTGGCCAGGAGGATAAAAAACGGGAATGCAAAGGAGAGAGACAGATCCAGCCAGTAATCAGTTGCCTAAGTGTTCTCCACGGTCTGGATCACACAGAGATTCACAGAGTTGGGTAGAAAACAGAAGGGGAAGGGAGGAGATAGAGGCGACCTGGTGGAGAAAAAGGAGAGTCCAAAGGGGGAGAGAGCAATCAAGCCAGTAATCTCGCTCCCAAGTAAAAATGGGTACTGAAGACTGGGTTCTTAAAGGTACAAAATTGATAAGAAGTACCAAAAAGCAAAGATTAAAAATCTAAAGTAGAGGTTGGATTTTCAAAACTACAATATTAAAGAAAAGAAAAAAACAAAGTCACAAAAATTATGAAAAATATATATATTTGAAGTTTGCTTTAAAAAATAGGGTCTCTCTTTTTTTCTTTTGCAAAACTTATATGCAGAGTACATCATGAGAAATGCTGGGCTGGAAGAAACACAAGCTGGAATCAAGATTGCTGGGAGAAACATCAATAACCTCAGATATGCAGAAGACACCACCCTTATGGCAGAAAGTGAAGAGGAACTAAAAACCCTCTTGATGAAAGTGAAAGAGGAGAGTGAAAAAGTTGGTTTAAAGCTCAACATTCAGAGAACGAAGATCATGGTATCTGGTCCCATCACTTCATGGCAAACAGATGGGGAAACAGTGGGAACTGTGTCAGACTTTAATTTTGGGGGGCTCCAAAATCACTGCAGATGATGATTGCAGCCATGAAATTAAAAGATGCTTACTCCTTGGAAGGAAAGTTATGACCAACCTAGATAGCATATTCAAAAGCAGAGACATTACTCTGCCAACAAAGATCCGTCTAGTCAAGGCTATGGTTTTTCCTGTGGTCACGTATGGATGTGAAAGTTGGACTGTGAAGAAGGCTTAGCACTGAAGAATTGATGATTTTGAACTGTGGTGTTAGAGAAGACTCTTAAGAGTCCCTTGGACTGCAAGGAGATCCAATCAGTCCATTCTGAAGGAGATCAGCCCTGGGATTTCTTTGGAAGGAATGATGCTAAAGCTGAAGCTCCAGTACCGTGGCCACCTCATGCAAAGAGTTGACTCATTGGAAAAGACTCTGATGCTGGGAGGGATTGGGGGCAGGAGGAGAAGGGGACGACAGAGGATGAGATGGCTGAATGGCATCACTGACTCGATGGACGTTTGAGTGAACTCTGGGAGTTAGTGATGGACAGGGAGGCCTGGTGTGCTGGGATTCATGGGGTCACAAAGAGTCGGACGCGACTGAGCTACTGAACTGAACTGAATAGTAGGTTATAAAAATGAAAATTAAAGGAGTAATAGAGGACTTAAAATTTTTTTTAATTTTTAAAAATAAAGAATGATAGTAAAAATATATCTAGGACTTTCTCTGGTGTTGTTGTGGGCAGGGTGGGGTCAGTTCATTTTCGGATAGTTCCTTGGTCCAGCTTATATTTCTCAAGATCTATAGGCCCCTTCCTATGTAGTTGGTACTAACTACACGGTTTTAATCTATTGCACCTGTCACTTCCAAGGTCGGGCAGTCCTCAGAGGCGCAGACTGTGTTGGGCCTGCATTTTGTGCCCTTCCCAGGTCCGAGCAGCTCAGATGATCAGGTGTTTGGTGAGCGTGGCTGCTGTGACTCATCACCTCCCCGTCACTGCCACTCGGTTTCCTGTGTGTACAACCGGTGCACCTTCTCAGGCAGATGTTGACTGTCCAGAATCCCAAGAAGTTTTAGTTAGCAAAGAAGCCTGCTTGCAGTTTGGAAGATAATGCCTCTCTGGGGCTGCGATTGCCCCCTTCCAGCTCTGGCTGCCTGTCACGGGGCTTGGGGGTGGTGGGGGCGGGTATGGTCTGCAGCCAGCTAGCTCTGTTCAGTCCTTTGTTCTGTGAGCGGGCCTGATGGTGTCTTAGGTTAGGGCTTTTCACATGGTAGCTATCCCGCAGTCTGGTTTGCTAGCCCAAGTTAGTTCCTGCAGATTGCCCTCGGGGCATTCAGGCCAGATCCTTACTCTGAGCAATGCAGCCCTCGCCTCCCTGCCCAACCCCTGCTAGCTAGTGGCGGATGCAGGCATCTGCACTGCTTCTCCACTGGGGGAGTTACAATTGGACACATAATCTGTGGGTTTTAATTATTTATTTATTTTTCCTCCCTGTTATGTTGCCCTCTGTGGTTCCAAGGCTCGCCACAGACTCGGCAGTGAGAGTGTTTCCTGGTGTTTGGAAACGTCTCTCTTTTTAAGACTCACTTCTGGGGACGGAGCTCCATCCCTACCTCTTTTGTCTCTCTTTTTGTCTTTTATATCTTTTCCTACCTCCTTTTGAAGACAGTGGGCTGCTTTTCTGGGTGCCCGATGTCTTCTGCCGGCATTCAGACGTTGTTTTGTGGAATTTACTCAGCGTTTAAATGTTCTTTTGATGAATCTGTGTGTGGGGGGACGTGGTCTCCCAGTCCTAGTCCTCTGCCATCTTGAGTTCTTTGTTCTAAAATGTTTGAAGGTATTAATTATAGTTTCAAAATATCCCCACGCTGTTGGCTCTGTTACCTTCGTGTTTGGGCTGACTCACTGCAACTCCTTTCGGAGCTGAAGGGAGGAAACCCAGCCTGGAGGACTAGTGTTCAGCCTGCCTCTTCCCCTTGCTTTACACGCCCCTTGACTTCCTCCCTTTTTTGCCCCCAGGTCATGGGCCCGTCTTCTTACTTCTCTCACTGCAAATCTCCTATTCTGCTGGGGACCTGGAGACCGTAAGAGAAGACTCCAACTGTCCCAGTGCAACTGGCTGAGAAGGAAGGGGGAGGCCAGGGCCCCTTGGAGGATAATAGGATAAACGTCCAGTGAAACCTGGATTTTTCAGGTTTCACCTAGGGCTGCTAGAAGCTGCAAGGAGACTTTGCTGCCCTTTTAAAATGGTCAAATCACTGATTCTGCAGTCTCTCATCTTCTGAGACTTGTGCTCTAGAAGCAGAATAGTCTGGGCCGCGGTGGCCAAGAGGTCCCTGGCGGTGGTGGGCTCCCCGGGGCACCCCCTGAGGCACCCACTAGGAAGCACACGTGGGCACAGGTGTTGGCCAGGACACAAGGCCAGGTGCCCAGAACAACCAGTGCAGCCAGGCTGAGGCCGATGAAGTGGGTGGGGATGGGATGGACCCTTTGTGTGATTTCTCTGCTAGAGACGTTGATGAGGAATGATGACATCATATAAAATATATGTGGGCCAGTATTGGAACTTTTAAATGTATCTGCCATGCCTCTTAACTTTGTTTGAAATTTTTCATCAGCTGCTAGTGTCATTCACCTATGTTACCCAAAGTACCTCTCTTTTTTATTGTGGTAAAATTTATACAACATCACCTTTTAACCATTTTTACCCTTTTAACCATTTTTAAGTGAACAATTCAGTGGCATTAAGTACATTCATAATTTGTATAACCATTATCACTCTTCATTTCCAGAACTTTTTTCATCATCCCAAACAAGCCACACCCATTAAACAATAACTCCCCATCTTCCCCTGCCTCAGCCCTTGGAAATTTCTGCTATACTTTCTAAAGTCTCTATGTAATTGCATATTCTAGGTGCCTCATACAAGAGGGGTCATAAAGCATTTATCTCTTCATATCTGGCTTACTTCACTTTAGCATAGTGTTTTCAAGTTCACCCAAATTGTAGCCTGTGTCAGAATTTCATTTCTTTTTAAGACTGAAAAAGATTCCATTGAGTATAGTTACCACATTTAGTTAATCCATTCATCTGTTGATAGCTCCAAGGGATTTTGAAACAACTAGACATTTCATTTCAAATGTATATAAAAACCTTTCATGTATGAGACCTCATTTTAATGTTTGAAGACGTTAATATATTCCTGCCCTGTTTTCTCTGCTATCTTTGTGTTCTCCCAAGTCAATAAGTCCCTTTATTTTCTCTCTCCTGTAGTGTCAGCTTGCCCCAGGTAAGTGGTCATTGTAGATCGTGGACTTATCGTCCCAGAAGAGACTCTCTGTAGAATGTCTGTTGCCTTCATTTGTACATCCTCTTGGGAGAGGGGGAGTGAGAATCCAAGGGAGCATCACTGACTTATATCTTGGCTAATTCCTGGTGGGAATGAGGGAGAAACACAGGATGTGATACCCACACTCACAACTCCAACCAAGAGACAGATGCCCTCCCCTCTTAACACCCCAGGCCATAAGAGAGATGGGAGGGCCCAGGGCACTGGCAACTTTTGCTTCAGTCTCCCAACTAATCAGCTTAGCAGTGGTCCCAAGTTCTCCTTCTGTGATTGTTTCTCCCACCTCCATTTCCACATCTATAAAATGGGCATAAAATAGAATGATTCTAGTTAACATTATTATTTTATTTAATCTTCTTTTTTTCAGTATTTCCATTAGAGAAAATTTTTTCTGGCAATATCAAGGATGAACACTTCACTCTTTTTAGAAAAGTATTGTACATTGTACCTATGGGTATGTGCTTCTGTGTGTGTGACTTTAAGTAATGCCATGTAAAAAGGAGCTGTGATTTTTAAATTTTATTTATTTTTAATTGGAGGATAATTGCTTTACAATATTGTGTTGTTTTCTGCCATACATCAGAACTGCTATTTTTAAGTTATGTTTTCAAAGTGAAAACATTGGAAGCAAATGTTTCAAGAGGAGGCATTAAAATATTTCCTTAGTGCTTGAAACTGGGGGGTTCATACTGTAAATTAAACTAACAATAAAATGATGATATATTCTTCTTAGGTAAAAATAATTCTCTTCAAGCTGTATAAAGAAGTTAACATCTGATACTTAAAAATATATAGAGAACATTGATTCAATATAATTATCAAATTAGTTCTTATCTGGTACAATAACTATAATTTAAACATGGAACCGATGTCTTTAGTAGAGAATTTGTGTGTGTGTGTGTGGATAAAGATTTAATTCTAAGCAAGAAAAGACAGGCAGAAAAGACAATTACAAAATTTCTAAACCTCATATATATATGGTCTTATGAAAAATAAAAGTAAATGATGATGAAGTAGAATACTTCAAAGTAACAAGTTTTTAATATAGTATTCCTATTTTCAGTTCAGTTCAGTTCAGTCTCTCAGTCGTGTCCAACTCTTTGTGACCCCATGAATAACAGCACACCAGGCCTCCCTGTCCATCACCATCTCCTGGAGTTCACTCAGACTCACGTCCATCGAGTCAGTGATGCCATCCAGCCATCTCATCCTCTGTCGTCCCCTTCTCCTCCTGCCCCCAATCCCTCCCAGCATCAGAGTCTTTTCCAATGAGTCAACTCTTCGCATGAGGTGACCAAAGTACTGGAGTTTCAGCTTTAGCATCATTCCTTCCAAAGAAATCCCAGGGCTGATCTCCTTCAGAATGGACTGGTTGGATCTCCTTGCAGTCCAAGGGACTCTCAAGAGTCTTCTCCAACACCATGGTTCAAAATCATCAATTCTTCGGCGCTCAGCCTTCTTCACAGTCCAACTCTCACATCCATACATGACCACAGGAAAAACCATAGCCTTGACTAGACTATTTTAAGTTATCATAATTTTGGGATGAATAAAATGTTGCAAGCCATTACAAAGTGCTAGCAATTTATAAACCTGCCCTCAAGAAAGCAGGCATTCCTCAGTTCCCAGGCTTTCTGGCCAGGCTCAGCTCAGTACAACCAATGCCGGGATCAGGTTTTGCTCAAATTGTAAAAAGTAATCTTTCTTTTTCCTCTTTCCTATTTCCCCTCTTTCTTTTCAGGTGAAAGAAATGTTTGGTCCAAGGATCCTAAGTGTATTTGTCTGGTTTCTAAGATAGAGACAGGGCTTTTAAGATATTATTTATTTGGCTGCACTGAGTCTTAGTTGGGACCTGGAAACTCTTAGTTGTGGCATGCAGGATCTAGTTCCCTGAGCAGGGATGGAACCCAGGCCCCCTGGACCACCAGAGAGGTCCTGAGACAGGATTTTTAACAAAATGACCTGGAAATAAAGAAACTTATGTCATTATGTGCTCAGTAGCTTGAGTCATAGCCAGCTCTTCACGGCCATATGGACTGTAGCCGCCAGACTCCTCTGTCCAGGGGATTCTCCAGGCAAGAATACTAGAGTGGGTTGCCGCTTCCTACTCCCGGGGATCTTCCTGACCCAGAGATCGAATCTGCATCGATTCTGTCTGCTGCATTGGCAGGCGGGTTTTTTACTTCTAGTGCTACCTGGGAAGCCCATGTAAGGAGGCACATTCAACCCATCCTTTATGATACAACTACATAACCTGGTAAAAAGAATGTTACTAAAACCAAAACTGAATAAACCATGAATAACAATCAATTCAGAAAACACTCTAGCTTGCACCAAACTACTGTCTACTACCTTCCTAAAAAGGTTTGAAGAGCCAGTGATTCTCTTAACTCTGTAAGACATATCAAGTAATACATTGCTATTCTGTCTCGTTTCTAACCGCATTGCTCATATCTGCAGTTATACAATGTGTAGGGTTCAAAGTCAAACACAAAACACTGCTTAAGCAAACAAGTAGAGTGCCATTAGTATACATTTTCCAAATTCCTCCCTCTTTGGTTGCCTTGCATATAGGTAGAACATTGAGCACTGCACTCAGATCCTATAAATGGGCAGCTTTCTCAGTCGGCTTCTCCAACACATAATCACATAATCAGGGCTATTCTTCAAGGCCATTGAGTGCCTGGCTTTTCACTGCTTCTTGGCCTGGGGCTGAGCATTCAATTAAGATCAACACAGATCCCTGTTCCTGCCTTCATGAAGGTTAAAGTCATTTGGAAAGTTTTGGCATTCTTACTTGGCAAGTCTTATAATCTAAAATATGGTTTTAGTTCTAGTCCTTATTTAAGAAGTTGGAATCTCCAATGAATCTTCATTGAAATGAAAGGAAATGTGCCTGGAGATATAGCGAGGAGTCAGTACCACCAAATCTTATGTGTTATTTCATTTTACTCTTGTGGCAGCCTTATCAGACTTAAAGTAGGCAGGTATTATTGCCCTCACTTTACAAATGAGCTTTTATAAAGGGAGGTTGTAGACAACTTGATCATGGTCATAAAAGCTACCAGTGGGTAGAAAAAGGGACCTCAACTTTGGTTTCCTGCTAGACTACCAGTGAGTGACATTGCTGTTCTTTGTTCCTTTTGTATAAATTTGACTTTGTACTTCCTCCAAAGCGTCCAGCTTTGCCTGAAAATGAAAAAAAAATTCAAGTGTGTCACATCCCAGTGAAAATTAAGTGTGATCAAAATTAGTGTTCCTTGGGCTTCCCTGGTGGCTGAGTTAGTAATGAATTTGCCTGCAATGAGAGAGACCCGGGTTTGATCCCTGGGTGGGGAAGATCCTCTGGAGAAGGGAATGGCTACTACTCCAGTATTCCCGCCTAGAGAATTCCACAGACAGAGGAGCCTGGTAGGTTACAGTCTATGGGGTAGCAAAGAGTCAGACACGACTGAGTGACTAACACTTTCACTTTCAAGGACCCTTGATGAGTCAGTTGTCTCATCAAATTCCCACTTTAAGACATCCTTTCCAGAGACATTACAAGTTCTGACACTCTGAATTTAGGGCTATTCCTAGAACTGTTAGTAAACCTTCAGCAACAGAAAAGGGCATGTAGATATCTATCTAGAAGTTTCCCTAGGTTTGAAAGATCATTTTCTTCAGAAAAAGATTTGTCCAGACCTACCTGCCTGCCCCCATCTGATCTCCCTCTTTCACCAGTAGACCTTTAGTGTTATCACTAACTTTGATACCTTTACTAATTTATTTCATATATAAGGTTAATGTCAATGCATGTTAACATGCATTTAACTAAAAAATTTACCTATATTCTTACAAGCATATCAAATTGCTTTCATTTCTCTGTATTTTCCGTTCAGATCTGATTTATGTGCAAACAAATGCCATATATAGTTTTTAATCATGACACAATCTCATATTGATCTATATTTATAGCACATTAAAAATAGGGGGCTAACGTTAACCTGACTTGACAACAAATAACAAAATAATAGCTCCTAATATAATAATAACTCAGAATTTCTAGGTAACAGTATTATTAGTCCAACAGTCTGGAGATGACTATTCACAATTTCAAATTTTTCTCTAATTTGTATATTTGCCTGGTGGTTTGTTTTCAGTTTTTGTTGAGCAAGTGACACGGATGGCTTATTTCCAAGAGTAGAAGTCTGAACACTTCTGCCCACTGTGTCATGCTGTGGGAGTTGCCAAAAAAAACAAAATGCAGTCAAAGCACTGGATGGAACAACACTTTACTCACATGGAGACAGAGCAAGGGGGGCTTCAGCAGTGGGTACTGGCCACCAGGGGCCTCCTGGCTGCCTATTCAGGGCAACTGTCTCACATGCACCCCTCTCGATCTGTACCAGAAGGATCCCACACCCTCTCCATAAGGGACAGTAGAGCAGTGATGTTGGCCAGGCACCATATGACCCACATGCTGAAGCAGAACAAAGGAGTACAGCTTGAGTCTGAACTAGGGAAAAGTGTTTCCACCCAGGATGGTAAGTCCAGCACAGGCTGTAAGGACTCTTTATCTCTTCAGAAGAAAGTGTTCCAGGCTTACTGGGGCAGAGTGGGAGTTGAAAAGCTGCACACATGAGACTCCTTTCCCTACAGTTTTAATTTTAGTATCCCCCCACCTTACATTCAGTTTGCATAAAGCTATTTCATATAACAGTTACCTAAATGGAGAAGGTTCAAAAAATGAGATCAATCCCATTTTCCCTCACTACGTTGGCCTGGGGATATTATTCCTGCTTCTCTTGAATGCAGCCAAGAACCGCAGCCTTTGAAGATACTTCTTAGGTGACCAGATAAAGCCCTTAATAACTGTCTGAGTACCTACTGTGAGCCTTACAGTGGCACGAACAAGTGAATTACATCACACGTATCATTGCTAGATCAAGTGTTAGGTTTTGTTTTTGATCTTTCTTCCACTGAGTGGCCAAGCTAGAACAGTACACACTGTTCCTTGGTGTCATGAACTATCTTTATAGAATTTCCAGTGAACAGGATCCCAGGGCTTCTGGGATGTTGCTAATAAACTGGACCCATGAGGGAGGGCCTAGCTATGGACCCATGAGGGCCTAGCTATGTAGTACTGAACAGCCGCCCTTAGCGCATGTAGTCAGGAAAAGTAGAAACAAACTGACTATGCAATGTTTACATTTAGAAGTAGCCAGTCTTGGGAGATTGGAGGCTGCTCTTGCTTGTCCCACTCTACAAGCACTCTGTGGATAACGTGTACTGTGAGGTTACTGCAACTCTGTTGGTGGTATACTTCATTGAACAGAAATCCTTAATTTTGTTGTAATAAATGTATCAGTTAGGTTTGTGTTTTGAAGTTGTGTTTAATAATTCCTTTTTTTTTTTTCTTAATTGGGGTATAGTTGCGTTACAGTATCACACAACAAAGTGAATTAGCTATATGCATTGACATATATCCCTGCCTTTTTTGGACCTCCCTGACACTCCCTCCAATCTCACCCCTCTAGGTTACTACAGAGCACTGAACTGAGCGCCCTACCCTGTGCAGCAGGTTCCCACTAGCTGCCTACTTTATACGCGGTAGTGCGCTCATGGGCGTGTTCTTGCACTGTTGGGGAGGATGTAAACTGATACAGCCATGATGGAAAACAGTATGGAAGTTCCTTAAAAAACTGAAAAACAGGACCACCGTATGACCCAGCAAGCTGGTACTGGGCATATACCCTGAGAAAACCAAAATTCAAAAGGAGAGGTATACCCCCATGTCCACGGCAGCACTATTTACAGTAATTCCTTCTCCAAGGATGTTCCAAAGAGGTTCTCCTGTATCACTTTCTATTCACTTCATAATTTTGCCTCTCAAATTTAGATATTTAATCTTCCTAGAGCCCTTTTGTATGGTGTCATGTAGAAATAATTTAATTTTCTTCATACAGTAAACTGGTTTTACCAATGGCCTATAGTAAATAATCTGTCCCTTTCCCTTTAATTTGTGGTACTATTTTTTATGGTATACTTGGTTCTCATCTATACACAAATCTAACTTCTGTTCCCAGGGGATATTTATCTGTTCTTTGACCACTGTCACCATTTAAAAATTTATTTAAAATTTTAAGCTATATATTTGAGGTATGTCTTAATACCTGAAAGGGAAAGTTTTCTCTCTTTCTTTTTAAAGATTGGCTTAATTATTTATGGACCTCTATTAGGTAAAGTTTAAAACTTCCCTAGTAGCTCAGATGGTAAAGAATCTGCCTGCAATGCAGGAGATCTGGGTTTGATCTCTGGGACGGGAATACCCCCTGGAGAAGGAAATGGCAACCCACTCTAGTGTTCTTGCCTGGAGAATTCCATGGACAGAGGAGCCTGGTGGGTTAAGTCTATGTGATCACAAAGAGTCAGACACAACTGAGTGACTAACGCATACCCAGTGATATTGGGTATCACTTGTCTTGAAGCTATTTTAAAGATTTTCCATTAGGTACAATGGTTGTAGTATTTTTGGAATATAACCCTTACTGAATAAAGGATGTTCTCTTCTATATTAATTTGCTAAACGTTTTCCCCCTTAATCATAGCTATTGAGTTTAATACTTGCTGCATCCTTTGATGATTATATAGATTTTCTTTTTCCAGTCTTTGATGCACTGGATTGTGTTAATTGATTATTTTTTATGTTATTGCACTCTGACATTCCTGGCATATACTCAGCTTTGTCATCGTCTTCATATGCTGCTAGATTCAGCTTGCTAATATTTGATTTGAGATTTTTGACATCTTATTCATGAATGACACTTCCTGTCATTTTCCTTTCCCAAACTGTCTTTGTTTAATTTCACTTTTAAGTTTACACTAGTCTAACAGAATGAATTGGAGACTATCCCCTTTGGAGACTTCCCTCGTGGCTCAGATGGTAAAGCGTCTGCCTACAATGCAGGAGACCCAGGTTTGATCCCTGGGTCAGGAAGATCCTCTGGAGAAGGAAATGACATCCCACTCCAGTACTCTTGCCTGGAAAATCCCATAGACGGAGGAGTGTCATATGCTACAGTCCATGAAGTCGCAAAGAGTTGGACATTACTGAGCGACTTCACTTCATTTCACTTCACTTCCCTTTGTCTTTATTTTCAAGAGGAGGTTTTGAAAGTTTGCTTTCAACGTTTGAAACAATCTGCACTCAATATGCCAGCAAATTTGGAAAACTCAGCAGTGGCCACAGGACTGGAAAAGGTCAGTTTTCATTCCAATCCCAAAGAAAGGCAATGCAAAAGAACGCTCAAACTACCGCACAATTGCACTCATCTCACATGCTAGTAAAGTAATGCTCAAAATTCTCCAAGCCAGGCTTCAGCAATACGTGAACCATGAACTCCCTGATGTTCAAGCTGGTTTTAGAAAAGGCAGAGGAACCAGAGATCAAATTGCCAACATCCGCTGGATCATCGAAAAAGCAAGAGAGTTCCAGAAAAACATCTATTTCTGCTTTAGTGACTATGCCAAAGCCTTAGACTGTGTGGATCACAATCAACTGTGGACAATTCTGAAAGAGATGGGAATATCAGACCACCTGACCTGCCTCTTGAGAAATCTGTATGCAGGTCAGGAAGCAACAGTTAGAACTGGACATGGAACAACAAACTGGTTCCAAATAGGAAAAGGAGGACATCAAGGCTGTATGTTGTCACCCTGCTTATTTAACTTCTATGCAGAGAACATCATGAGAAATGCTGGACTGGAAGAAACACAAGCTGGAATCAAGATTGCTGGGAGAAATATCAATCACCTCAGCTATGCAGATGACACCACCCTTATGGCAGAAAGTGAAGAGGAGCTAAAAAGCCTCTTGATGAAAGTGAAAGAGGAGAGTGAAAAAGTTGGCTTAAAGCTCAGCATTCAGAAAACGAAGATCATGGCATCTGGTCCCATCACTTCATGGGAAATAGATGGGGAAACAGTAGAAACAGTGTCAGACTTTATTTTGGGGGGCTCCAAAATCACTGCAGATAGTGACTGCAGCCATGAAATTAAAAGACGCTTACTCCTTGGAAGAAAAGTTATGACCAACCTAGATAGTATATTCAAAAGCAGAGACATTACTTTGCCGACTAAGGACCGTCTAGTCAAGGCTATGGTTTTTCCTGTGGTCATGTATGGATGTGAGAGTCAGACTATGAAGAAAGCTGAGCACTGAAGAATTGATGCTTTTGAACTGTGGTGTTGGAGAAGACTCTTGAGAGTCCCTTGGACTGCAAGGAGATCCAACCAGTCCATTCTGAAGGAGATCAGCCCTGGGATTTGTTTGGAAGGAATGATGCTAAAGCTGAAGCTCCAGTACCGTGGCCACCTCATGCAAAGCATTGACTCATTGGAAAAGACTCTGATGCTGGGAAGGATTGGGGGCAGGAGGAGAAGGGGACAACAGAGGATGAGATGGCTGGATGGCATCACTGACTTGATGGACGTGAGTCTGAGTGAACTCCGGGAGTTGGTGATGGACAGGGAGGCCTGGCATGCTGGGATTCATGGGGTCACAAAGAGTCGGACACGACTGAGCAACTGAACTGAACTGAACTGATTCCTTTCAAATTTGGTAGAATTTGCTTTTAAACTGGCCAGATACAGACATTTTTCTTTCTTAAAAAAAAAAAAATATATATATATATATGAAAATGTATATGTATATACACATGTGTGATCATACTTTAACTATGTCTTACACAGTTACTTTATATTCAGAATCTGTTAATTCTATACAGTTATACCTAATTTTATCGATATTGTATTTTTCACAAATTGAAGATTTGTTGTTGTTGTTATTGTTCAGTTGCTAAGTTGTGTCTGACTCTGTGACCCTATGGACTGCAGCACATCGGACTTCTGAGTCGTCCACTATCTCCCAGAGTGTGCTCAAATTCATGTCCACTGAGTCTGTGATGCCATCCAACCATTTCATCCTCTGTCACCCTCTTCTTCTCCTGCCTTCAATCTTTCTCAGCATCAGGGTCGTTTCCAATGAGTCAGCTCTTTGCATCAGGTGGCCAGAGTATTGGAGCTTCAGCTTCAGCCTCAGTCCTTCCGATGAATACTCAGGGTTGATTTCCTTTAGGATGGACTGGTTTGATCTCCTTGCAGTCCAAAGGACTCTAAAGAGTCTTCTCCAGCGCCGCAATTCAAAAGCATCAATTCTTCAGTGCTCGGCCTTCTTTACGGCCCAACTCTCAGATCCCTCCATGTGAAGGTTTGTAGCAACCCTGCATCCAGCGTCTGTCAGTGCCATTTTTTCCAATGTTAATTGCTCACTTTATGTTTCTGTGTCAAATTTTGGTAATTTTTGCAATCCTTCAAACTTGTTATGCTGATCTGTGATCAATAATCTTTGATGTTACTACTATGACTTGCTCAGATGGCTAGCATTTTTTAGCAAATATGATATTTCAAAATTAAGGTTTATACATTGTTGTTTTTTAGATATAAAGCTATTGAACACTTAGGAGACTACAGTATAGTGTAAACATACTCTTTTCTGCACTGGGAAACCAAAAATTTGTGTGACTTCCTTTATTGCAATATTCATTTTATTGTGATCTTTTGGAAATATATAATATCTCTGGGGTATGCCTACAGTTTGACTCCTCAGAGGTCTAAATCTGTTATTTATTGTTTCTGCTGACTTTTACTGAACTGGTGATTCCTGTGGCCTGGTGATTTTTTTTTTTTTTTTCAAAATTGTGAGTTTACATTTGACTGTGGTTAACCTGTGGGAATTCATAATGCCTAAACTGGGGTTTTTCCCCTCAATAGAGGATTTTGACTTTGTTTCTACAAGGAGCAGACAATCAATAGTATCAGCATGAGATCACTTTAGCCTGACTTGAGGGTCTTGGCTACATGGGGAGCCTTAAACTGGACTATTTCATCATACCAAGGGTTATAGGCTTCATCTAAAAATCATAGTAACACTGTCTGCAGTTGCCTTGGAGAAAGAACAAGTTTCCTTTGTTTTCTGTTCATCAATCAGCTTTCAACTCACTAGTCCTTTTCATATCTTCATATTCCTTGGTTCCTAGACTATTTGTTGAAATAACTTCTTTACAGTATAAAGCATAGGACTGCTTCTGCTTCCTCACGGGATAGGACCTTGTTTTGTTTTGATCATATCAGAGCTCTCCAACCTTGGATTAAGAGAGGCTACTTACTGTTTCCTCTGGAGAAGGGAGGAGGACTCACAAGGTAATGGAGCAGCGAGGAAAGATTAATCCAGGCCCTGAAAGTAGATGCATAGAATGAGGTACACAGATAGAAAAATCTCAATGAGAAATTGATACCAATTGGAGTTCTCGGCCTCCTTAATCAATAGAAATTGAAGAGACCAGACAAGAAATTCAGGCAAGGCTTTACTGAGGCTCCTGCTACAGTAGAGGGGAATAAAAACAAGTAACAAATTCCCTTACTCGTTCCCCATGGGAGTGAGCTGGTTCCTATTATTCAGTGAGGGAAAGGGTGTGTTCAGGGGTTGGGCTGGACAGGTGGTTTAGGTGGTTTGCTCACCACTTTGGTGGTGGTGTGTGCAGCGGGGCATGTGCAGTACCCTGCTTTTGCTTCCAGCTCCTTAGACGTGGCAGTGGGGTTTTGGGTATCTTTGTATCTTCTTATCCATAATTTGCCCCACTGTACAGGCACAGTTTTTAGTCCCTTATAGTTTCTTTTATTTTTTGTTGCTTGAGGAGAAGTTTGGCCAGGTACAAGCACTACAGCAAAGGACCCCAGGTCCCAGCCTGCTTCAAAACCTCAGAGTGGAACACTAGTGTAATTCATTGTTGTTGTTCAGTCATTAAGTCATGTCTGACTCTTTGCTACCCCATGGACTGCAGCACGCCTGGCTTCCATGTCCCTCACTATCTCCCAGAGTTTGCTCAAACTCATATCTATTGAATCGGAGATGCCATCCAACCGTCTCATCCTCTGTCACTCCCTTCTCCTGCCTTCAGTCTTTCCCAGCACCAGGGTCTTTTCAAGTGAGTCTGCTCTTCACATCAGTTGGCCAGAGTATTAGAGTTTCAGCATCAGTTCTTCCAAAGAGTATTCAGGGTTGATTTCCTTTAGGATTAACTAGTTTGATCTTGCTGTCCCAAGGACTGGTATAATTACTCCACTGATTATGACTGAATTTCTGGTAAACCTCTTTATAAGCCAAAAAGCAGGTTTGAGAGATAGATGTAGTGGAGAAGCATTTACAGTACCTATTCCTGGGAGGAGCTCCTGTCCTCCATAAAGTAAAACCACAGTAGATTGTTTTTCGTTTGTTTGTTTTGTTTTTGCCATGCCATACGACTTGCAGTATCTTAGTTCCCCTACCAGGGACTGAACCCAGGCCACCCAGGCCACAGCAGTGTAAGTACTGAGTCTTAACCACAGGACCACCAGGGAATTTCTGTGTTGATATTTCTGTTGATGTGCCAAACATGAGGGGGAAATTAAGCCAAGGATAATCACTAATGATATTTGATCTTTTGTTTCAGATGTCTGTTTATTGTGAAAAGCATGCATATAAGAATCAAAATGAAAATCCTATCCAAGACTACAAACGCAGCTTGAAAGAATTCAGAGAGACTGACACCCTAGCCATCCCTGGAGATACTGACTCAATGGACATAAGAGACAGATATTTGGCAAGCCTATTTGAGGATTGTTGAAATATACTGGGGCTTATATAATACAGATACTCTTTAGCTATTTATTTATTCTGTTACAATGATTCCTACTAATGTCAAATCCTCCTAGGTGTTGTCAGTTGCTACCAACACACGTGTTTTAGTTCTATAAAGTCAGAAAAACTAAAATATCTGTGCCACTTAATGTTTTTATTGAGTAACTTGGGTATCCTTTCTTTCTTATAACTCTTTCCCCCATCCGTGTCAACAGTGTTGAAGAGTTTTGTGAATCCTGTTTATAACAGTGACAGCAGACGTTAACACAGCCCTTATTCCAGGCTTAATAGGATGAATGGGGATTCAGCAATGATCAAGTCAAGCATGATCCTTCCTTACTTTCATTGATCTTAAAGTTGTCTCTTCTTTTTTGAAAATCCCACTCTCTTTCTTACTTAACCTCTTTTGTGGTGCTCAAAGTAAAAATGATTGCCCCAATCTTACCATAAAATACTCACTGCCTTTGAGAAATCAGACTGAACTTTAACTAAGGAGTGGCAAAACTCCCTGGGCTTCCTTTGCAACTGTTCTTTTTCTGCCTTCAAGTGTCTGTATGTCCACCAGATGAATTCCTATTCTGAGAGAACCCGAAGAAGTACAGTAGGGAGTCACTAATCATTTGTTGGATAGCAAATGATACAACTTTGGGTTACTTATACTATGAGTCTACATTTTGCCTCTTGAGTCTGAACCAGCAATAGTATAGAGAAGTTTCCCTCAATAACTTCTGGTACCTGGAGAACCAGAAAAATCTTTCATGGGTTGCTTTCACTATTTGTCTTGGTACACTCATTTAGTCATGCTAAAGAGAAGCCTAAACAAACTAGCTATGACAAGCCTAGACAGCATATGAAAAAGCAGAGACATCATTTGCCAACAAAGTGATGTCTCTGTGACTAAAGTGCCATATAGTTAAAGCTATAGCTTTTCCAGTAGTCATGTATGGAAGTGAGAGTTGGACCATAAAGAAGGCTGAGTGCCGAAGAATTGATACTTTCAAATCGTGTTGCTGGAGAAGACTCTTGAGTGTCCCTTGGACAGCAGGGAGATCAAACCAGTCAATCCTAAAGGAAATCAATCCTGAATATTTACTGGAAGGATTGACGCTGAAACTGAAGTTCCGGTACGTTGGCCACCAAAGAACTGACTCATTGGAAAAGACCCTGATGTTGGGAAAGATTGAGTGTAGGAGAAGAAGGGGATGACAGAGGATGTCAATGAACATGAATCTGAGCAAACTCCAGGAGTTGTGAAGGACAGGGAAGCCTGGAGTGCTGCAGTCCATGAGGTCCATGGGGTCACAAAGAGACACTCCTTGGCTAGTGACTGAACAACCACAAAACAGAAAGCATGATTTTATCCTTAGCCAGGGCAATTGTATCAATATTACCCTAACTGCTCACAAGGTTACTTTTGTTAACTGAGGATTGTAGGATTTCTAACTGCATCCTGGGTTTAAAAGTATTTGACCACAAGTATAAACTGTTATTCATTCATTCAACAAATGGTTATTGAGTGACTACTCTGACTGTAGAAGATATAACAGAGGACAAATTAAACAAGTATTCCTACTCCCATGGAACTTACATTCTATCTGGAAAGAAAGGAAAGAAGCAAGATAAGTAAAATACTATTTTAAAGTAATGTTAAGGAGAAAATAAAACAGAGGCATGAGAGAAACACCAGGAAAAGGGGGATTACAATTCTTGATATGAAAAGCCTACCAAGGAGTTGTATTTTGAGTGTAGACCTGGAGAAGGTGAAGGAGTGAACTATGTAAATATTTGGAGGGGAATATGCCAGGCAGAGAAGAGTAGGTGCAAAGGCCCTTGGTGGAAGCTTGCTCACTATGTCTTAAGAATAGCAAGGAGGCAAATCTGGCTGAAGAGGAATGAGCTAAGGAGAAAGTAAACAAAGGTAAAATTAGAGAAAAATGGGGCAGATTACACAGGGCCTCATAAGTCACTGTGAAAACTTGGGCTTTTATGAGAAGTGAAAAAGGAGCCACTAACAGTAATAAGGAGGAATTACATGATTGATGTATGCTTTATCATGAGTGCTACTGTTGTTTTGTTGAACTAAAAATTAAAGAGGGGCAAGGAGGGACTTCCCTGGTGGTCTAGTGGCTAAGACTGCACACTCTCAATGCAGGGGGCCTGAGTCCAATCCCTGGTCAGGGACCTAGATTCCACATGCCGCAACTAAGAGTTTGATTGCCAACTAATGATCCCAAATTCAAAAAAAGAAGAAGAGGAAGACCCCGTGTGCTGCAGCTAAGATCCAGAACAGTCAAATTTTTTTTTTTTTTTAAGAGGAGCAAGGAAAGAAGTAGGAAGAGCTGAGGAAGATGTTGCAATATTCCATATGAGAAATGATGGTGACTTGAACTTGAGTGGTAGTAGTGGAAATGGTACCAAGTGATCAAATTCTGGATGTATTTTGAAGAGTGAGCCAGTAAGATTTACTTGTTGGATCAGATTGGGGTGAGAGAGTAAGGGAAGACACCAAGGATTTTGGCCTGAGTAACAGGAAGAAAGGAGTTGCCATTTACTGAGATGAGGATGCTGGCAAGAGGAGCATCCTAGAGCAGGGATGCTTGTCAGACACCAAAGCGAATGTGCCGAATAGGCAGGGGAATGTGAGTCTGGAGCTGAATGCAGAGGTCTGGGCTGGAGATTGAAATTTGGGAGTCACGGTCACATGATGGCATTTAAAGTGACCAGAAGGGACTTCCCTGGTGGTCCAGGGGCTAAGATTCCTTGCTCCCAATGTAAAGGGTCCAGGTCTAATTCCTGGTCAGGGAACTAGCTCATGCATGCCACTACTAAAGATCCTACCTGTTGCAATTAAGACCCGGTACAGCTAAATAAATAAATAAAGTTAATTAATTTAAAAAAGTCTAACCAGGGAGGTGGAAGTTGTTGTTCTATATGACTAAAGAGTCAGACACGACTGAGTGACTGAACTGAACTGAAACCAGTCAAGTTTCCACAAGGTTCTGAAGGTTCAAGATTCCTAGCTGCACAAAGATGAATGATCCTGTGTGCTGTGATTAAGACCCAGAACAGCCAAATAAATAAAAACATATTTTTTTTAATTAAAAAAATAAATTTATTTAAAAATAAAGTGACTGGAGGAAACCTCCAAGGAAGTGACAATAAATAAGAGTGTGCTCAAAGGTCACGGAGATGAGGAAGAACCAGCAAAGGAGACGGGGACAAAAACCAGCAGTGTGGTATTCTGGAAGTGAAGAACGTGTTTCTAGGGGAGAGTGATCAACTGGGCCAAACACTGCTTTAGGTCGAAAGAATGAGAACTGAGACGTGACCTCTGGATACAGCAATCTAGAGGCCTGCGGCGAGCTCTGATAAGGGCAGTTGGTGGAAGAGTGAGGACAAAAACTTAATGGGTTTAAGTCGATGAGGAAACAGGACGCGCAGAATTGGACACAGGCGAATATAGAGAATTAATTCATGGAGTGTTCTGTAAAAACAAAGGCCTGGCAGAAACAGGGTCAAGAAAGGGTTCTTAAAGGATGGGTGTTTAAAAAAAAAAGGATGGTGCAATTATGATACTTTGTTTTGGAGTTTGTTTTTTTTTTTTTTTTTTTTTAACTGTACCTCTCAGCATGTGGGGTCTTAGTTCCCTGACCAGGGATCAAACCCATGTCCTCTGCAGTGGAAGCATGGAATCTTAACTGCTGGACGACCAAAGTAGTCCCTGACAACATGTCTTTATATATTGATGAATAAGTGTATATTAGAAGAGAGAATTGCTAGAGCAATGCTTTTAAATGGACAAAAGGAATAGGGCTAGTGTGTAAGGGGAGGGGTGGGCAATGAAAAACGGCAGATGCAGGCTGGGAAGATGTGGCAGGAGACATGACTATCCTTTGGTTTCTGTATACTTTTTACAAAAGAAATGAAACTTTTGGTTAATGTACTTATACATAATGATAGTGATGGCTGACATACTCACTTTGGGATAACCAGATTATCTTTGGGTTTTTTTTAAGATTTTTTTAAATGTAGACCGTTTTTAAAGTCTTTATTGAATTTGTTACAACACTGCTTCTGTTTCATGTTTTAGTTTTTTTGCTGGAGAAGCATGTGTGATCTTAGCTCCCCGACCAGGGATTGAACATACATGGCACTCCCTTGCTCTTGGAAAGTGAAGTCTTAACCACTGGACCACTAGGGAAGCCCCAAGAAGATTATCTTTAAAATTTGAAAAGTATGCATGTTGCTAATGCTGTTGCTGTCAACACTGGGAGGAATGTTATAGAAACATTCCAAGATAGTCTGGTGACCTTCCTCCCAAATTGTTCTTCCTGGATATGCCTCTCTGGTTGTTTTAAAGTGTTTCCTTAATAATCAACTCTACTAAAATAACCCCACAATAATTAGCTCCCTTCATCTAAACACCAGCTATTTTTTAGTTTGGATCTTTGAGTCACAAAGTTTTTCTTTCTTTTTTTTTTCTCAAAGTAGCCTACATTCTTGTTTCCTGAGCTTGATTATAAAGTAGTCTAGTCCATTTCAAAAACTGGTAAAATACAGCTGCTGACTGCTCCATTCAGCTAATTTTCAATTTATAGCTACTTTCCAGTTCAAGTGATTAAAGGTAGGAACATGAGATAATGGGTCATTTACTGAGTTGTTGATATTGATGCTCATACTGAAAATGGGAAAGGATAATTCTAGAATGCTTAAAATATGTTAGAAGAAGACTTTTTGTTTGTTAGTTGATAAAAGGCTTGGCATAGCTCTCTGTTTTTTCGGTGAAAGCGCTAAAGTCAGGATTGAAAACCTTTTAAGGATCACCTGGCCCAATCATTCATTTGATGCTTCAACTCCCCTGTAACATCTCTGCTAATGTGTCCACACTTTCCTTAGCTCTAATGCCAGGAAAGTGACTACTTTACTCCTCTACATCATAGAAATTAACATACAAGGACACATCTGGAGGTTTCTATTTAAAATGATGATGAATTGTATGAAAGTTTTCAGGACAGTCAAGAGATTTTTCAGTTGCTATACAAAAGATTATAAATCAGAATTCTGGTTTTACAGAGATGCAAATGGGGACATGCAGGTGGAAATGCAGGCATAAGTACCTTGTACAGCAGGCTGAGATGCTGAGTCCCAAGCTAATCCTGGTCTGAAGCACTAGTCACTTCACAGTTGAGGGCAGAGGATGATGCGGAAAGTCTGAGCTGTAGGCTGCTCTCCTAAAGCTATCCTGTGTCTTAATTTTCTTCCCTAAACTTGACAGAATGGCTGACAGCTTTCTTGTCTTTGATTTAGCTCAAGGCACCTGGTTTGCTGCAAGATTTAAAATCCCCCCTTCCTGGTTCATCATTTTGGTCAGAAGATTTAGTTCATAATCATTAATGTTTGATAAGGTAACTGGACAAAACTATGCATCCTTTTTCCTCTTAAATACACATAATATACAGACAGGGTGAAATCATTTCAGGTTAGTGAAGTTGATGTTTTATTT
This sequence comes from Ovis canadensis, assembly GCF_042477335.2. Classification (NCBI taxonomy): domain Eukaryota; kingdom Metazoa; phylum Chordata; class Mammalia; order Artiodactyla; family Bovidae; genus Ovis; species Ovis canadensis. The sequence continues at coordinate 26,732,448 of NC_091269.1, read as the reverse complement.
TTGCTTTAATCGATATGGTTAGCGTTAATTCCAGCTGAAATAATGTTTTCCATTTTCTATATAAACCTCAGAGACATTACTTTGCCAACAAAGGTCCGTCTAGTCAAGGCTATGGTTTTTCCAGTGGTCATATATGGATGCGAGAGTTGGACTGTGAAGAAGGCTGAGCACCTAAGAATTGATGCTTTTGAACCATGGTGTTGGAGAAGACTCTTGAGAATCCCTTGGACTGCAAGGAGATCCAACCAGTCCATTCTAAAGGAGATTAGTCCTGGGTGTTCTTTGGAAGGAATGATGCTAAAGCTGAAACTCCAGTACTTTGGCCACCTCATGTGAAGAGTTGACTCATTGGAAAAGACTCTGACGCTGGGAGGCATTGAGGGCAGGAGGAGAAGGGGACGACCCAGGATGAGATGGCTGAATGGCATCACTGACTCGATGGATGTGAGTTTGAGTGAACTCTGGGAGTTGGTGATGGACAGGGAGGCCTGGCGTGCTGCGATTCATGGGGTTGCAAAGAGTCGGACACGACTGAGCAACTGAACTGAACTGAACTGAACAGGATAGTAAGTTTACTAAAAAATTATTTCACTGGGGAGAGAGGGATGAATGGGTGGAGCACAGAGAATTTTAAGAGCAATGGGACTTTTCTGTGTGTGCGTGCTCAGTTACTTCAGCTGTGTCCAACTCTTTGAGACCCTATGGACTGTAGCTCACCAGGCTCCTCTGTCCATGGGAATCTCCAGGCAAGAATACTGGGGTGGGTTGCCATGCCCTTCTCCAGGGGATCCTCCTGACCCAGGTATTGAACCCGAGTCTCCTGCATTGCAGGCAGATTCTTTACCGCTGAGCCACCAGGGAAGCCCCGGAATACTGCTGTATGATACCCTAATGATGTCAATGTACACTTATCAAAACTATATTTTATATGTAGAACACAAAGAATAAACCCTAATATAAACTATGGACTTCGGGCAATAATAGTGTGTCCATATTGGTTCATTGATTGTAACACAGGAACCTCTGTGTTGGAGGATGTTGACAGAAAGTGAGGCTGTCCTTGTACGGGACAGGGGTATAAGGAAAGGGGTATTTTCTGCTCAGTTTTGATGTAAACTTAAAACAATTCTAAAAATAAAGTCTATCAAAAAATGATTTCACAAAGCCTTCAGAGTTTTGAAGAAGTACAATTACTCATTTCCGAAATGTTCTTTTGTTATTAGAAAACTTGGAGTCATTGTAAATAAACTGTTACCAATGGCAATTAAAAACTATAGTGAAGGCATTTACTTCTTTGTTAAATTATTTTGTACAGTGAAGAATCACTCTAATTTAGTTGTATGACAAACTTAGGGATGTCTGAGAAAAGCATCATAGATGAGGAGTATAGATTTTCAGATTTTTTTTTAAGGCAGAACCTGAAAACTGGGCAGAAAGATTCTCTCAAGTAATTGTAAAGTAATCCCTGGGATAACTGGATATTTTCCCTGGTCTTCTGATGGTTTTATAACCTGGTGGCAACTTCAGACTAGTGAAAATAGGTAGTATTTTCTAAGGAATAGCCAGTTGATTTTATTGTACAGCATGATGGAAAGTGAACCTTTGGAGTCATGGAAGAAAGGAGAGGCGTAAATGACCTGTTTCGTTCTTGGGGGCTGGGAGAACCCCTGGAATGCAATTTAGTATGATGGCTCATCCTGCCTCCGTGGGTGTCTAAGACAATTGTCACAAACAACAAGAATTCCACTGGGATTCCAATCCTAAGAGGTATTGGGTGAGGGGTACTTAGAGTGCCTTGTAGAGTATGTGTTATACTCATTTTTTCCCCAGAAAAGTGAATGGATTTTTTTGTTTAATTAAAAAAGAAAAAAATAATTTTTTTTAAAAAAATTCTTTGGCTGCATTGGGTCTTTGTTGCTGTGCATGGGCTTTCTCTAGTTGCGGCAAGCAGGAACCACTCTTTAGTTGCCGTACTTGGGCTTCTCGTTGCGGTGGCTTCTCTTGTTGCAGAGCACGTGCTTAGTTGCCCAGCTGCCCCACAGCATCTGGAATCTTCCAGAAACAGGGATGGAACTCATCTGCATTGGCAAGTGGGCTCCAACTTCTGAACCACCAGGAAGTCTTTTTCTTTAGGCACCAAAATTTTTATTAACCCACTTTCTTGCTCAATTTTATCATTATAAACCAAATGAATCTCTTTTTGACCCAGAGTTGTGATGGGAATTATCACGTTCCAACGTGCCTTTAAGTTTCTCTGGCTCCTCTGAACTTCTGGCTGTCACTTCTCTTGTCCTCTCTTGCTTAACAGTATATTCCAGCCCTTGTAAAATAGGGACTAGAAGTACCAGTCTCTTTGCTCTGAGGTTGGAGAGAATGCCAAGCCCTAAGCCAGGCTCTCAGGAGCCTCAAACTCCAACAGTTCCTCCCCACCCTTTGACAAATCCCCTTCTTCCTTGTCATGGGCTGAGGAACCAATGAACTTGTCATCAAGAACATGGGTATGAAGTCCACAGGCCAAGCGAGGGCCTGGATGGTAAAGTGCATGGGCTTTGTTCCTACCATTGCCAACTTTCAGCCTAAGGAAGGACTGACTGAGTGAGAAGTTCAAAACCCCCTGAGCTCAAGGCTCTTTCCCATGGGTAACTCCTATGCACCTCCATCATGACCAGGGCTTGAGGGAGGACTTTTCAATCCCCCCTGCCACACTTGGGACGGCATGAGGAGTGCAGCAGAGGCTGAAGACTGAGTGACTAGCCCCAGGGAGTCAACGGGGGACATTATCAAACCAATTTCAGAGGTGGTGGCGTTTTTGCTCTTGCGGAGGACAGGTGGGGGGCTTCCCAGGTGGCTCAGTGGTAAAGACTCCGCCTGCCAATGCAGGAGATGCCAGAGATGCGGGTTCCACCCCTGGGTCCGGAAGATCCCTTGGAAGAGGAAATGGCCACCCACTCTAGTATTCTTGCCTAGAAAATCCTATGGAGAGAGGAGTCTGGAGGGCTACAGTCCATAGGATCACAAAGAGTCAGATGGGACTGAGAGACTGAGCATGCTTGCAGGAGAGGAGGGACGCAGGTAAGGACAGCAACTGGCAGGCAAAGGGCAGGCTTGGTTCTTAGTGGTCAGGCTGGAAGGAGCCATCATGGGACACACCCAGGTACTGGGCCTGCTTCTCAGTCAGCTCGGTCAGCTTCACATTCAGCTTGCCCAGGGGGGCTTCAGCCACTGCTTTATCCAGGTTCTTGGGCAGGAAGGAGACCTCCACAGGGTGCTTATCTGGGTGGGTCCACAGCTCAATCTCCTCCAGCACCTGGTTGGTGGAGTCGCTCATCGTGAAGCTGGGGTGGCCCATGGTGCAGCCCCGGTGGACCAGCTGGCCCTTGGCCAGCCCGATGAGCAGTGCCCATTCTGCAACAAGCAGCAGTTCACCTGGGGCTTGATGTTTGCCTTCTCCACAGTACTCTCATTCAGGCACTTGATATCAGTCTCCATGTTAAAGCATCTGATTTACACACAGTGATGTAATCTTTCATCTGTTCAAAGTGTGGGTTGACGGATGATGTTGGCACAGCCAATGGTGGTAACCAAATGCTGCCCTCCTGATGCGTCTCATCCATGATGGTCACCTCACACTCCTCCATGGCAGCCTAAAGCACATTGATGGAGCTCATCTCCCCTGTGATGAATTGGGCCCCGAAATCCCTCAGGGCCTGGGCACAGCCGTTGCCCTCATTGCCACAGCCCACTACCACTGCCGTCTTGCCCGCGTTCATCATGTCAGGAGTCATTGACACTGGCAGCAGGCACCTTCCGGATCCCATTGATCATCATTGTACAGGTTGTGGACCCGCACTGTGGTCTCTTCAGAGATGCCTCAGATGTGAGGCTGGAGCTGCGGGTACTCGGTGTGGATGCAGTTGGTGAGGTTAGCACCATTGCCCAGCATCATGTTGAAGGGCGCATCCCTGAAGCACATAGTCTGCTGGAGGCACCGCAGATACTCCTCATCCGTGTCACTCTTCTGGGCATGGAATGCCAGCCTTGGCAATGGCAGCTGTTGCGTGGTCCTGGGTAGAGAAGATATTGCAGCTGGACCACTGCACCTCACCACCCAGGCGGACGTGGGTCTCACCGAGGACAGCAGTCTCCGTGGTAATGTGCAGGCAGACAGCAACATGGCGCCTTTCAGTGGCTTGGAGGCAGAGTATGTCTCCCGCATGTGCATCAGGCCTGGCAGTTCGTTCTCGGTGAGGTCCAGGGCTTTGCGTCCCCAGGCAGCCAGGCTGAAGTCAGTGGCTTTGTAAAGCAGCTTGTTGGACAGGCTGGTAGCGTTTCTGTTTCTGCAAGGAGTGGTGAATGTGGGCAAAGGGGACTGGGCCTCAGGCTGGGAACAGGAATTGGCAGGGCAGCACCGTGCAGGGTGAGAACAGAATATTTTAGGTAACATTCTAAATGTTGGTCGTCTTGCTCAAGTGGTCGTCTTGCTCCAGTGGAAGGGAATACTTGAATGTGTATATATGAGAGAATATAAAAAATAAACAAGCTACAAGGATATATTGTACAACACAGGGGATACAGCCAATGTTTTATAATAACTTTAAATGGAGTATCAGTTCAGTTCAGTCACTCAGTCTGTCCGACTCTGCGACCCCATGAATCGCAGCACTCCAGGCCTCCCTGTCCATCACCATCTCCCGGAGTATAAAATGGAGTATAATTTATTTTAAAAATGGAATCACTATGTTTTACACTCAAAACCAATAAAATATTGTAAATCAACTATACATCATTAAAAAACAAAAACCAAAGAGTTCCCTGGCAGCTCAGTGGTTAGGGCTCCGAGTTCATACTGCAAGGACATAGGTTCAATCCCTGGTTGAGGAACTAAGATCCCATATGCGAAGCATGGCATGACAAAGAAAGCAAACAAATAAATAAACAGAAACGTTCCTAAACAGAACAAAGGAAATAATACACAACAGAAACCAGCAAGTATGTGATTCTGTTAAGGCCAAATGGGATCTAAATCTGAGTCAAGATGTTGGCCAATGGGTGAGAATGATGGCGTTCAGATTCCTGCCCAACTGAGACCGGACAATCAAAACCAGACTACTGGGGGAAGGGGCTGTAGAAGGGAGACAGCAGGGCAGGAGGGATGGCGAGAGGAAGTGGGAATGTGATCCCTGGAGGAGCAGCTGCACAAAGATGAAGCAGCTGACTGAACTCCATATGTAATGTATGCTTGATTGGACTCAGGTAAAAGCACTGAATTTGAAGAAACTGAACTTCTTGAGGATCCCAATGACTGGGGTTGCAGATCAACAGGAGGAAAGAACTCAGTCATTGCCGACATAGAAACACCTCCAGCAGGCACTGAATGACCACCTGGAACCATCGCTGCCGTTCCCTGTCTGCAGCCACCGTCTCCGTGACCCTGGTATCCCATTCCATTCCCTGGGGTGTTCATTTGTGCGTTATGCAAACATTCTTTCCTGGTCGTGTGCCCTGGAGCCTTTGCGGAGTGGACTGGAATAGGAGAGTGGATGGAAGACAGACAGTGTGCCGGAAGTAACAAAGGACTTTGTGATTACACAGTCTTTTGCATTCTAGAAATTAGAGTAGGGGGGATGAAATCAGCAGAATTATGACTCTAGTTTTCCCAGTTATTTACATTTAATAGGAGTTTCCCTGATCACATAATATATGAACTTTCTAGCATAATATCATATGTTTGTTATATAAAAGAAAGTTTTATCCAAACTACGTATATCACTATGTAAACTCCTTTAGAAATGGAAATAATTCTGACTCAAGTTTATCAGCTTTAAAGCTGTTAAGTGAAATAAGTTAAGTGTCACAGCTGAATAAATATTCAAGAAAAACAATGAATGCTTTAGGTAGGCAACGAATAGCAAGCCATGGGCAGCCAAGTTCTTTTGTTTTTAGTACTTTTCATCTCTATTGTGAATTGAAAAGGGGAGGAAATGCCCACAGTAAAATTTAGAAATCCTCTCATCAGGCAAAAATTCTTTTTATAGCTAAGTTACAGGTAGACATTCACTTTAAAAAATGCTGTGGCCAGTTGTTAACACAGCATTACCATCTACAAATACAGTTCTTTAAACACAACAGATTGTCATTACTCAGCAGGTTCATTAATCACAATTCAGCTTGCTATCAGGAGTGAAAATTACTGGTGTTATTAAATTTCCACCCCATTACCTTGACTTTTATTTAGAAACATTCATCAACAATCTCCTCCTTCATTAGAAGTCACAAGTTAACCAAGCCAAAAAAAAAAAAAAGTCATCAAAGAAGCACAATTTGATGATATATTGGAAATGTAAATACTTAGTGCAATTTGGTTAATTCACAAAGTCTCTTAAGCATTATAGTAATCTACTCCAGACAATTCTCAAGCCTTTGCTTCAACTGTTAGCTATGGACATTTCAAAAATTGCTTGAGAAAAAAACGGAACTCTTGACATAGTAGATTTCTAGTAATTGTCTCAACCCGTCCTCTGACAACTACTCCTTCAGTTGTCTTTGTTTTTGTTTTCGCTAGTCCCCCAATACCCTCTGTTAAACGAAGTGTAATTCACTGCCTTAAAGAAAAGCTGCAGGTTTCATCTTAGCGCCTTCACCAGAAATGTTCTGGTCTAAGGAAGCCACTTTCCATCTGTCCACAGGAAAAGTTCTGGGTACCATACCCAGAACTGGTTCTCAGATAGATGTCCTCCAAGATAGATTAAGATCCTAACTGATATTAACCAATCAACAAATGTTTATCAATTACTGTCCATTGGAACTGAGATAGCCATTAAAGAGAACAGAGCATAAGAAGATCAAGCCCTCTACAGCTTTAGCCTCTAGATGTCTATAATATACGTATTCACAGGACAAGCTAATACAGAGCAGCAGATTGTTGGCGTTAAAATGAATGTGCTAGGTAGGAACTATCAGCATGAATGTTTGAATGTCTTATTCCTGACTACAGAGATGAGAAAATTCAGTCATCCTCTCAGAGCAGAAGTGAGATAGGCTGTGAAAAGTAGGGGAGGGAAAACAAAGCGTCCAGAGAGATGTATTTGAAAGCAAAGTGAAATCTGCAATAAACACTGGGTTGGCCCAAAATTTCATTTGGGTTTTCCCATAAGATGTTATGGAAAAACGTGAACTAACAGTTTGGTCAACCCAATATAAATATATTTTTGTGTATGGTGTAAATGTGACATTTCAAGTATAAATATTAATCTTGACTTCGCGTATTTTGACAGTATTCATTTAAAAAGCTGAAGCACACTCAGGTCATCCATGGCTGATTGTTTGGTTCCATGAAGAACCATGGGAAACACAGTCACGACTGACTCTAGTAGGATCACCATCTACACGAAGATTGTACCTCCAGGTTAACTGCCTGCAATAATCTGTCCCAGCAAAATCAATTGTAAATTGCCATTATTTGCAATGAGAGAGTTGTACTGACTGACAGTTCTCATATTAATCGATCTGGGAGGTCCAGAAATATTTTCATCTGAGAAATGTGGTCAATTTCTCTACATCTTCAGTTCAGTTCAGTTCAGTCACTCAGTCATGTCCGACTGTTTGCGACCCCATGAACCACAGCGCGCCAGCCCTCCCTGTCCATCACCAAATCTCGCAGTCTACCAAAACCCATGTCCATTGAGTCGGTGATGCCATCCAGCCATCTCATCCTCTGTCATCCCCTTCTCCTGCCCCCAATCCCTCCCAGCATCAGAGTCTTTTCCAATGAGTCAACTCTTCACATGAGGTAGCCAAAGTACTGGAGCTTCAGCTTTAGCATCATTCATTCCAAAGAAATCCCAGGGTTGATCTCCTTCAGAATAGACTGGTTGGATCTCCTTGCAGTCCAAGGGACCCTCGAGAGTCTTCTCCAATACCACAGTTCAAAAGCATTAACTCTTCGGTGCTCAGCCTTCTTCACAGTCCAACTCTCACATCCACACATGACCACAGGAAAAACCATAGCCTTGACTAGACGGTCCTTAGTCGGCAAAGTAATGTCTCTGCTTTTGAATATACTATCTAGGTTGGTCAAAGCTTTTCTTCCAAGGAGTAAGCATCTTTTAATTTCATGGCTGCAGTCACCATCTGCACTGATTTTGGAGCCCAAAAAGATAAAGTCTGACACTGTTTCCACTGTTTCCCCATCTATTTCCCATGAAGTGATGGGACCAGATGCCATGATCTTCGTTTTCTGAATGTTGAGCTTTAAGCCAACTTTTTCACTCTCCTCTTTCACTTTCATCAAGAGGCTTTTTAGTTCCTCTTCACTTTCTGCCGTAAGGGTGGTGTCATCTGCATAGCTGAGGTGATTGATATTTCTCCTGGCAATCTTGATTCCAGCTTGTGTTTCTTCCAGTCCAGCGTTTCTCTATGTACTCTGCATAGAAGTTGAATAAGCAGGGTGACAATATACAGCCTTGACATACTCCTTTTCCTATTTGGAACCAGTTTGTTGTTCCATGTCCAGTTCTAACTGTTGCTTCCTGACCTGCATACAGATTTCTCAAGAGGCAGTTCAGGTGGTCTGGTATTCCCATCTCTCTCAGAATTTTCCACAGTTTCTTGTGATCCACACAGTCAAAGGCTTTGGCATAGTCAATAAAGCAGAAGTAGATGTTTTTCTGGAACTCTCTTGCTTTTTCCATGATCCAGCGGATGTTGGCAATTTGATCTCTGGTTCCTCTGCCTTTTCTAAAACCAGCTTGAACATCAGGGAGTACACGGTTCATGTATTGCTGAAGCCTGGCTTGGAGAATTTTGAGCATTACTTTACTAGCATGTGAGATGAGTGCAATTGTGCAGTAGTTTGAGCGTTCTTTGGCATTGCCTTTCTTTGGAATTGGAATGAAAACTGATCTTTTCCAGTCTTGTGGCCACTGCTGAGTTTTCCAAATTTGCTGGCATATTGAGTGCAGCACTTTCACAGCATCATCTTTCAGGATTTGAAACAGCTCAACTGGAATTCCATCACCTCCACTAGCTTTGTTCGTAGTGATGCTTTCTAAGGCCCACTTGACTTCACATTCCAAGATGTCTGGCTCTAGATTAGTGATCACATCATCATGATTATCTGGGTCGTGAAGATCTTTTTTGTACAGTTCTTCCACGACCCGGATAATCACGATGGTGTGATCACTCATCTAGAGACATTACTTTGCCAACTAAGGTCCGTCTAGTCAAGGGTATGGTTTTTCCAGTGGTCATGTATGGATGTGAGAGTTGGACTGTGAGGAAAGGTGAGCACTTAAGAATTGATGCTTTTGAACTGCGGTGTTGGAGAAGACTCTTGAGAGTCCCTTGGACTGCAAGGAGATCCAACCAGTCCATTCTGAAGGAGATCAGCCCTGGGATTTGTTTGGAAGGAATGATGCTAAAGCTGAAACTCCAGTACTTTGGCCACCTCATGCGAAGAGTTGACTCATTGGAAAAGACTCTGATGCTGGGAGGGATTGGGGGCAGGAGGAGAAGGGGACGACCCAGGATGAGATGGCTGGATGGCATCACGGACTCGATGGAGGTGAGTCTGAGTGACCTCCGGGAGTTGGTGATGGACAGGGAAGCCTGGGGTGCTGCGATTCATGGGGTGGCAAAAAGTCGGACAGAACTGAGCAACTGAGCTGAACTGAACCCAGATGGTGTTAATAGGTAAAATATTACAGAAAGTACAGAAGGCATTAGTTGTTACTGTTGGTGTTCAGTCACTAAGTCCTGTCTGACTCTTCGTGACAGAAGGGATATTGTTTCTATTTCGGGGCTACCAGTGTTCTGAGGTGTGTTTTTTTGGTGTTCTAAGCTCAGGATGTCTGGAATGATTAATGAATGTGTGAATACATGCTGAGCTTAAAAAAAAAAAAGTATGTGCAAAGGGAGTACCTGAATAAATCCAGGACTTCGTGAAAGGGACAACTGTCAGTTTTGTCTGACCAGCATCTTTTTTCCCTTCCATTAATGATTGAATGCAGTAATACTCCATCTTCATCTGTGTTATCACCTTGTGCACATCCCACATAGTACTGTGCAGTTATCAATCAAATAGCTTGCTCCCTCTCCCCAAGGTAAACTCTAGAAAAAATTTGAATTTTGATAGGTGGGGCAAAGACTAAAATGAATGGAGTTGCTCAAGCCAATGTCAGTGTCCTAGAAAAGACTACTTGGAGTCCCTGAATGCTGTCCTGATGGATTTTCCTTTCCTGAGGTATGAGCAGCAAAATCTTCCTGTGTACTAAGAACTATTCCACACTTTTAAAATTTGCTGAAATTTAATTTTTTTTCAAGCTAGAGCTGGTTTTTATGGCTTACAACCAAAGGGAATTAATGCATTCACTTTACCTGTGTTACAACTTCCAAGCATATCAAGTAAAAATTGTTTTTGTTTTTAAGCCAGGGATGAACTAGACATGTATGGAGGCAGAAGAAAAAGGTGTTGAAGAAGAAAAGGACAGCGAGGCTGACTTCTGGGCACGTGACCTGTGTGGTAATGTTCTGCTATTGTTGTCTTGAAATTCTTACTTTTTTTTTTTGAGCCAGGACCTTGCATTTTCATTTTGCACTAGGCCCAGCCAGTTATGAAAGTGCTTCATATGCTGTTTATAATAGCCAGGACATGGAAACAACCTAGATGTCCATCAGCAGATGAATGGATAAGAAAGCTGTGGTACATATACACAATGGAGTATTACTCAGCCATTCAAAAGTATTCATTTGAATCAGTTCTGATGAGATGGATGAAACTGGAGCCGATTATACAGAGTGAAGTAAGCCAGAAAGAAAAACACCAATACAGTATACTAACACATATATATGGAATTTAGAAAGATGGCAATGACGACCCTGTATGCAAGACAGCAAAAAAGACACAGATGTGTATAACGGACTTTTGGACTCAGAGGGAGAGGGAGAGGGTGGGATGATTTGGGAGAATGGCATTGTAACATGTATACTATCATGTAAGAATCGAATCGCCAGTCTATGTCTGACGCAGGATACAGCATGCTTGGGGCTGGTGCATGGGGATGACCCAGAGAGATGTTATGGGGAGGGAGGTGGGAGGGGGGTTCATGTTTGGGAACGCATGTAAGAATTAAAGATTTTAAAATTAAAAAAATAAAAAACTTTAAAAAAAAGTGCTTCATATGATATAAAGCACTATGTGAAGGCTGATTAATGCCCCCCCAAACATGCTCACACCCTAGTTCCCAGGTCCTGTTAAGTATGTTACCCTATGTGGCAAAAAGGACTTTGCAAATGTGATTATGTTAAGGATTTTGAGTTGGGAAGATTATTTTGGACTATCTGGTGGGCCCGAAGTAATTGCAAGGGTCCTTTACAAGACAGAGGCACCGAATTAGGGTTAGAAAGAGAAAGCATGTGATAACAGAAGCAGAGGGCGTGAAATCTGACTGCGTGATGCATGGTTATGAGCTAAGGAATGTAGGTGGCCTCTCTGTTGTTGCTCAGTCACTCAGTCGTGTCCGACTCCTTGAGACCTGTGGGCTTCAGCATGCCAGGCTTCCCTGTCCTTCACTGTTTCTCAGAGTTTGCTCACTCACGTCCATTGAGTCAATGATACCATCCAACCATCTCATCCTCCTTCTCCTCCTTCTCCTCCTGCCCTCAATCTTTCCCAGTATCAGAGTCTTTTCCAATGAGTTGGCTCTTCTAAAAAGGTGGCCAAAGATTGGAACTTCAGCTTCAGCATCAGTCCTTCCAATGAAAAGGCAAGGAAACATATTTTCCCCTAGAGAAAGCCTCTGGAAAGAATGTAGCCCTGCTGATCTTAATTGAACTCATCTCCAGAACTGTAAGATGATAAATTTGTTGTAAGTCACTAAATCTGCGGCAATTTGTTATAAAAGTGATGGGAAACCTACACACTACAATGTTACTACAAGGTCACCTTAAGGTGATGCCTTACTAGTTTACCAGAAATCAAGACTATTAATAAAACTAATAGCAGCTATTTATTGAGCATTTCTTTTGTCCTAGGACCATACTAAGCCCTTTATGTATGAAATCTTATGCAATCCTAGAACAGTGTTTGAAGTGGATATGCGTGTATTTACTTTAGAGACAGACAAACGGAGGTTCAGAGAGGTTAAGCAACTTGTCTAAAGTCACATAACCAACTAGAATGTCTTAGAGGTGGGAGCTGAACCCAGTTATCACTCCCAGTTCAACCCCATTGCCGGATTTTATATAAACCTGGGTTTGTTCCCATCCTTTAACGTGCATTATGTTTGTATGGGTCAACACAGGAGTCAGAGCATGGCCAGGGAGTCAGAGCTTGACCTGCCAGAGGACCACATCCACATCTGGGGCGTGTGAGAAGGAGGAGCCCAAGCCAACTCCGCTCGTCTCAGGTGGCTCATCTAGGCGCGGGCGATAGATGGGAGGCTACAGAAAAGCGGATGAGCCAAAGAAAGCGCCAGACACTGAAAGTCGAAGAGCCCTTGTTTCTCGTTTGCCTAGATCGCGGGCGAATCCTGTAGCCTCGTGGCGGTGCGGGTGTCAGGGGACGACGACAGAGGGAGGGGCCCCCGCCGGGTTTCCATGAGCAACTGCCAGGCGAGGGGGCGCGGCCGGCTGTCAGCGGGAAGGGCGGGCGTTCCTTTCCACCCGCCAGCACCGCCTCTTGTTTTGAAGGCCCGCGTGGTCCCGCGTCATTGGCCGCAGTGGAGCTCAGGCTCCGGAGAGGCGGAGCGGTCTCCGCAGCTGTAACTCTCCAGTTACTCCCTCCGCCGGCCCCGCCTTCCGGCCGCCGGCGCCCCCCGGGCCGCACTGGACCACAACTCCCACAAGGCCTCGCGCTCGGAGGGGGGGGGCGTGGCCGGGCGCAGGGGAAGCCGGGGGCGGGGCCGCCTGGGGGATGAAGTGGGGGCGCTCGACTCGTCAACCTCACTCACAGCTGCCGGGCGGCGGGGAGAGCGTCCTTCGCCTCTGGACCGACGTGTAGACCTCTGACCCTGGAGTCTCTCGGCCGCCGGCAACCGTCCTCTTGGGTCGTCGCCCGGGCCGCCCGCCGTTTCCCGGCCCCGAGGGGCCCGGCCGGCCGCAGCGGGGGGAGAGGTCAGCATGAGCCCGGGGGTCCGGCGGGCCGGCGCAGGGCAGGGGGCAGCTACCGCGGTGCAGCTTCTCATCACCCTGAGCTTCCTCCCGAGCGTCGTCGAGGCCCAGGTGAGCCGGAATGATGGCGGTGTGGGGATCCCCGGCCGAACGGCGGCGGTGGAGGCGGCGACCGGGCCGCGACTGAGGCGCGGGCGGGCCGGGGAGGGAGCCCCGGGAGGTTTCTGACGAGCGGAAAAGCCGAGGGGCTGAAGCCCCGATCATCGAGCCCAGGAAACGCCTGCGAGCCGCTTGTGGTGTGAGGGGTGGCGACACGGGGTGATGGCAGGAAAAAGAGGAAGATGGTGACGGTCCCCTGAGGTGTTTTCATTTTTATCTTTCTGATGTTTCAGCGGCTCCGAGTGTGGCGGGAGATGGGACAGGGATGAAAATCTCTGCAGCTGTTCTGGGACGAGAGCACGCAGAGAAAAGGGGAAGCCCTCAGGGAACTCAGGGGATTGGGGGGGAGGGGGGAGGTGGGGAGTAGGTGACAGACCCACCGGCCCTGCAGAAGCCAAGTCGATCGCAAGGGGGACAAGTCTGAACTTCCTTGACTTTTGGACTAGAGAGTGCCTCACCTCTCCTCTTACTCAGGACTGTTGTATTTTTACCCAGCTTGTACTCCGTCTGCTGAGTGGCGCCGCCAGGTGAGCTCAAGTACGAGGGGAGGGGGCCCGTGTCTGACCTTGTGGCTCCCTCAGCGGTGAGTGATGGCCAATAAATTAGAGTTTGGGGGTTCTTTGTGAGGCGTAGCTTACAGAAGGGTTCTCAATACGCTGGCTCTCAATAGCTTCCCAGGGTCTTTTGCCTTAATAAAGGCTTCTTTTTTTATACAGTAGAATTTGAATAGGCTTCTGCCAGGTGCTGTCTAGTCTGCACCTGCTGCAGAGTGGCAAAACTGCTAAGAGATAAAAAAACACACACACACACACACACACACACACAAAACCAAACAAGAAAAGGTGTCTCATGTGTTGGGACGATGAGGGTAGACATGGTTTGAAGCAATTAGTGCTGATGGTTAAGTCAAATTGAAGGTAACTCTTGCCTGGAAACTCCCATGGACTGAGGAGCCTGGTAGGCTGCAGTCCATGGGGTCGCTAAGAGTCGGACACGACTGAGCGACTTCCCGTTCACTTTTCACTTTCGTGCACTGGAGAAGGAAATGGCAACCCACTCCAGTGTTCGTGCCTGGAGAATCCCAGGGACAGGGGAGCCTGGTAGGCTGCCATCTATGGGATCGCACAGAGTCGGACATGACTGAAGTGACTTAGCAGCAACAGCATGACGGTAATCCCAAAGAAAGGCAATGCCAAAGAATGCTCAAACTACCGCACCATTGCACTCATCTCACATGCTAGTAAAGTAATGCTCAAAATTCTCCAAGCCAGGCTTCAGCAATACATGAACTGTGAACTTCCAGATGTTCAAGCTGGTTTTAGAAAAGGCAGAGGAACCAGAGATCAAATTGCCAACATCCGCTGGATCATGGAAAAAGCAAGAGAGTTCCAGAAAAACATCTACTTCTGCTTTATTGACTATGCCAAAGCCTTAGACTGTGTGGATCACAATCAACTGTGGAAAATTCTGAAAGAGATGGGAATACCAGACCACCTAACCTGCCTCTTGAGAAACCTGTATGCAGGTCAGGAAGCAACAGTTAGAACTGGACATGGAACAACAGACTGGTTCCAAATAGGAAAAGGAGTATGTCAAGGTTGTATATTGTCACCCTGCTTATTTAACTTCTATGCAGAGTACATCATGAGAAACGCTGGACTGGAAGAAACACAAGCTGGAATCAAGATTGCTGGGAGAAATATCAATCACCTCAGCTATGCAGATGACACCACCCTTATGGCAGAAAGTGAAGAGGAGCTGAAAAGCCTCTTCATGAAAGAGGAGAGTGAAAAAATTAGCTTAAAGCTCAACATTCAGAAAACGAAGATCATGGCATCTGGTCCCATCACTTCATGGGAAATAGATGGGGAAACAGTAGAAACAGTGTCAGACTTTATTTTGGGGGGCTCCAAAATCAGTGCAGATGGTGATTGCAGCCATGAAATCAAAAGACACTTACTCCTTGGAAGGAAAGTTATGACCAACCTAGACAGCATATTAAAAACCAGAGATATTACTTTGCTAACAAAGGTCCGTCTAGTCAAGGGTATGGTTTTTCCAGTGGTCATGTATGGATGTGAGAGTTGGACTATAAAGAAAGCTGAGCACCGAAGAATTGATGCTTTTGAACTGTGGTGCTGGAGAAGACTCTTGAGAGTCCCTTGAACTGGAAGGAGATCCAACCAGTCCATCCTAAAAGAGGCCAGTCCTGAGTGTTCATTGGAAGGAATGATGCTAAAGCTGAAGCTCCAGTACTTTGGCCACCTCATGCGAAGAGTTGACTCATTGGAAAAGACCTGATGCTGGGAGGGATTGGGGGCACGAGGAGAAGGGGATGACCCAGGATGAGATGGCTGGATGGCATCACCGACTCGATGGACGTGAGTTTGAGTGAACTCCGGGAGATGGTGATGGACAGGGAGGCCTGGCGTGCTGCGATTCATGGGGTCGCAAAGAGTCGGACACGACTGAGCAACTAAACTGAACTGAACTGATGATGGTAACAGTGCAAACATGTTTTTCTGACTTTATTCAGACACTTTTTTTCATGACCCTATGGTGTTCTGAACTCCAGAATGCCTGAATACTTAGTTTCTGTCCCCGTTGTGAATATTTTCTAAATGAATAATAAAAATAAAAGGGGCAGACTTTTAGTTTGGGAGGGTGGGATGTTAAAAATGCACATTCTGTGGGCCCACTACCAACTATTCTGATTTAATGGATCTGGATGTGATCCAGGAATCAGCATTTTAAACCAGGCTTGCAAGTAAGTAATGTAGTTATCCTTTTAGCTATCTTACAACACCACTTGGAAATACTTGAAATATATACTGGCAATCTACCAGACTTATGAAAAGTATATTTTCTAAACTGTCTTTGATAAAATTATTTTCTAGTTATTAGTGGGCTATTTCTTTTTGAGTAGTGTTTACATTTAGATATTTTTCTAAAGTTCATTTTTTTCCCCTCATTTCTTTCTTTGTAGATAGTATATTTTAATTGTATACTTTCTCACCAATTTAGAAGCTTCATTTTAGGTTCCTATCACAAATTAATGTGTATTAATGTTTTATAATTGCAGATGTACTCTAAATGTTATTATATCCAAATGAATATATATGATTTAAATTTCATTATGTTCAAATGAATATATGTAGCTCAACAGTTAAGGATTTGTGCATATTCAAGGTTCAGTTCAGTTCAGTTCAGTCACTCAGTCGTGTCCGACTCTGCAACTCCAGGAATTGCAGCATGCCAGGCCTCTCTGTCCACCACCAACTCCCGGAGTTCACTCAAACTCACGTCCATCGACAGTGATGCCATCCAGCCATCTCATCCTCTGTCGTCCCCTTCTCCTCCTGCCCCCATCCCTCCCAGCATCAGAGTCTTTTCCAATGAGTCAACTCTTCACATGAGGTGGCCAAAGTACTGGAGTTTCAGCTTTAGCATCATTCCTTCCAATGAACACTCAGGACTGGCCTCTTTTAAGATGGACTGGTTGGATCTCCTTGCAGTCCAAGGGACTCTCAAGAGTCTTCTCCAACACCACAGTTCAAAAGCATCAATTCTTCGGCGCTCAGCTTTCTTCACAGTCCAACTCGCATCATACATGACCACTGGAAGGTAGCATGTGCCAGAAGTCCTCAAAATTGAATACATATGGTTTTTGTTTCCAGTGGTACTTTCTTATATAGTATTCCATCATACTTCAATATGTAACATGTTTAAAAATACATTGTCTCATTTCATTTGACACATCTTTCATGCAGTGAGGTAACTGACATTCAAAGAGCTTACAGGATTAATATTACAGGTTAAGTAAGTGAAGGAGAGTATCTTTCTGGTCTGTACAGTTGCATCTCAGTATGCTTGCTTCTTTGTGGTATAGAAAGTAAAGGGAGACCCAGGAAAATACAAAGGTGGAACTAAGCCAGTTTTTTCTCTAGTCTTTCATTCACTAACTTGGAAGAAAACCAGTAAAGAATAAAAGGAAGAATTAATTTTTTGAAGAATATTTCTGTTCACAAGTAAGCATTTGTACAACACATACCCCATGTTCTTGTAAATGAAATGCAAGTGTGCTTTGTATTGAGTTGGCCAAAAAGTTTATTTGAATGAACTTTTTTCCAACCTTGAGTATGATAAAACACTAGAAACAAATCATAGTGCATACAAATGATGTAACAAGTTAATCTTCCCATAAAGAAGTAGCTTCAGATTTTAAATTTTTTCTAAGTGCATTTCTGAGCTGGCAAGAAATCAAAGTATATATAAAGCCTCCCCCAACCCCCAGAATGGAAAGCCAGAATTTTGAGACTCAGTGCTGCTTCAGTGCCGTTACCCTGACGACTTCCCCTTAACTCTGAAGACCTTGAGCTTCTGCTCTGACAACTGTATGGAGTCATGTAAACAAGAAATAAAACCCATGTCTGCCCAAATAGAGGGAAGTAAAAGGGGCCCTCACCATAAGCTTGGGCTCCAAAGAGCTACATCTGAAATATAAGGGGAAATGAAATCCACCACAAGTAAGGGGAAAATGAACAAACTTGCTAGGGGAAGAGGGGGAAAAACTGCCTTGAGAATTTGTAACCATGAGCTGGGAAATTCATGCTACCTGTACTGGGAAAATCTTCAAGTGGAAAATTTAATTTGTAGCAATCTCAGGTTGGTGTGCTCTGAGTTTACAGGTAAAAACAAATATCCATCCCCTCTGGAGGGCTTCCCTGTTAGCTCAATGGTAAAGAATCTCCCTGCCAATACAGGAGATGTAGGAGACATGGGTTCATCCCTGGGACAGGAAGATCCCCTGGAGAAGGAAATGGCCACACTCCAGTATTCTGACCTGGGAAATTCCATGACCAAGGAACCTGGTAGTCTACAGTCCATGGGGTTGCAAAAGAGTCAGACATGACTTAGTGATTAAACTACCACCATCACCATCCCCTCTGGAGGAATTCATTGTCTACACAGGTCCTATAGAATTTTTGAAGATAAAGTGTCAAGAAAAATAAGCTAATAGTCAAAAATCACAGAACACACAAAGGCAACATGAACGTGATATTTAGAAATACAGATTATAGAAATAGGTCTGTAATAAGCGTAGATTTTTTTCAAATAATCAGGTATTATTTAAAATCACCATGTTTAAATGGGGCTTCCCTGGTGGCTCAGACGGTAAAGTGTCTGTCTACAATGCAGGAGACTGGGTTCAATCCCTGGTTTGGGAAGATCCCCTGGAGAAGGAAATGGCAATCCACTCTAGTACTATTGCCTGGAAAATCCCATGGACAGAGGAGCCTGGTAGGGTACAGTTCATGGGTTCGCAAAGAGTTGGACACAACTGAGCGACTTCACAAGAAAATGTTAACACCTGAAGGTAAGAGATTTTTGTCTTTCTTTTCTTTTATTTCTTCTAATGTTACATCCCCAGTACTTAGTACAGTACAGGGCTTATGTTAGGCCCTCAATAAATATATTGGATAAATGAATAAATGAATGGAAAAAAGTGCAAATAAATTATTCAGAATGAAGCTCAGAAAGGTAACAGAATAGTAAATGTTATAGAGAGCTTAAGAAACATGAAGAATAAAATAAGACAGTTTAGTATGATGAGTTCCAGAGGTTAAAATAGAATAGGGAAAAAGCAATATTGATTACTATATTGAAAAAGACAACCCAATAGAAAAATGAACAAAAGATATGAACAGAAATTTTGCACAAGCAGAAAGACAAGAATTTTATAAAACATTAGAACTTTGTACCTCATTCAGTTCAGTTCAGTCGCTCAGTTGTGTCCGACTCTTTGCGACCCCATGAATCGCAGCATGCCAGGCCTCCCTGTCCATCACCATCTCCTGGAGTTCACTCAGACTCGCGTCCATCAAGTCAGTGATGCCATCCAGCCATCTCATCCTCTGTCGTCCCCTTCTCCTGCCCCCAATCCCTCCCAGCATCAGAGTCTTTTCCAGTGAGTCAACTCTTCGCATGAGGTGGCCAAAGTACTGGAGCTTCAGCTTTAGCATCATTCCTTCCAAAGAATACCCAGGGTTGATCTCCTTCAGAATGGACTGGTTGGATCTCCTTGCAGTCCAAGGGACTCTCAAGAGTCTTCTCCAGCACCACAGTTCAAACGTATCAATTCTTCGGCGCTCAGCCTTCTTCACAGTCCAACTCTCACATCCATACATGACCACAGGAAAAAACATAGCCTTGACTAGGTGGACCTTAGTTGGCAAAGTAATGTCTCTGCTTTTGAATATGCTGTCTAGGTTGGTCATAACTTTCCTTCCAAGGAGTAAGCATCTTTTAATTTCATGGCTGCAGTCACCATCTGCAGTGATTTTGGAGCCCCCCAAAATAAAGTCTGACACTGTTTCCACTGTTTCCCCATCTATTTCCCATGAAGTGATGGGACCAGATGCCATGATCTTCGTTTTCTGAATGTTGAGCTTTAAGCCAACTTTTTCGCTCTCCTCTTTCACTTTCATCAAGAGGCTTTTTAGTCCCTCTTCACTTTCTGCCATAAGGGTGGTGTCATCTGCATAGCTGAGGTGATTGATATTTCTCCTGGCAATCTTGATTCCAGCTTTTGTTTCTTCCAGTCCAGCGTTTCTCATGATATACTCTGCATAGAAGTTAAATAAGCAGGGTGACAATATACAGCCTTGACGTACTCCTTTTTCTATTTGGAACCACTCTGTTGTTCCATGTCCAGTTCTAACTGTTGCTTCCTGACCTGCATACAGATTTCTCAAGAGGCAGGTTAGGTGGTCTGGTATTCCCATCTCTCTCAGAATTTTCCACAGTTTCTTGTGATCCACACAGTCAAAGGCTTTGGCATAGTCAAAATAGATGAATAGCAGAAATAGGTGTTTTTCTGGAACTCTCTTGCTTTTTCCATGATCCAGCGGATGTTGACAATTTGATCTCTGGTTCCTCTGCCTTTTCTAAAACCAGCTTGAACATCAGGGAGTTCATGGTTCACATATTGCTGAAGCCTGGCTTGGAGAATTTTGAGCATTACTTTACTAGCATGTGAGATGAGTACAATTGTGCAGTAGTTTGAGCATTCTTTGGCATTGCCTTTCTTTGGGATTGGAATGAAAACTGACCTTTTCCAGTCTTGTGGCCACTGCTGAGTTTTCCAAATTTGCTGGCATATTGAGTGCAGCACTTTCACAGCATCATCTTTCAGGATTTGAAACAGCTCAACTGGAATTCCATCACCTCCACTAGCTTTGTTCGTAGTGATGCTTTCTAAGGCCCACTTGACTTCACATTCCAAGATGTCTGGCTCTAGATTAGTGATCACATCATCAAGATTATCTGGGTTGGAAGATCTTTTTTGTACAGTTCTTCCATATATTCTTGCCACCTCTTCTTAATATCTTCTGCTTCTGGTAGGTCCAAACCATTTCTGTCCCTTATCAAGCCCATCTTTGCATGAAATGTTCCCTTGGTATCTCTAATTTTCTTGAAGAGATCTCTAGTCTTTCCCATTCTGTTGTTTTCCTCTATTTCTTTGCATTGATCTCATCATTGCAAAAAAAAAAATCAGATATCCTTTACAATTTTTTCTCTGTATTTATGAACTTGGATTTGTTGTCGTTTTCTGTTTAGACTACATGTGAATGTTAGAGCATATAGTATTTATCTTTCTCTGACTTATTTCACTTAGCACAATGTCCCCAAGTTCCATCCATGTTGCAAATGGCCAGATTTTTTTTTTCCCATTACTGGCTGTATTGTGTATATATCCAACATCTTCTTTATTCATCCTTCAGTTGATACTTAGGTCACTTCCATACTTGGTTATTGTAAATAATACTGCTATGAACATGGGGCTACATATATCTTTAAGTTAGTATATTTGTTTTCTTCAGGTGAATAACAAAAAGTGAAATTGCTGGATTTTGTGGTAGTTCTATTTTAAAGTTTTTTTGTAACCTCCATACTCTTCTCCATAATAGTTGCGCCAATTTACAGTCCACCAGCAGTGCACAAGGGTTTTCTTTTCTCTACATCCTCACCAACACTTGTTACTCTGGTCTTTTTGATAATAGCCATTCTAACAGGTATGACATGATATCTCATTATAGTTTTGATTTTCATTTTCTTGATGTTGGTGATATTGAGCATCTTTTTATGTACTTGTTGGCCATTCATATGTCTTCTTTGGAAAAATATTTAGATCCTTAAAAATATTTTCCCATTTAAAAGTACTTTTACTTATTCATTTATGTTTGGCTCTGCTGGGTCTTCATTGCTGCTCAGGCTTTTCTCTAGTTGCAGTGCCTGGGCTTCTCATCGCAGTGACTTTGCTTGTTGAAGGGCATGGGCTCTAGGGTTTTCGGTTTTGTTCAGTAGTTGTGGTGCAGGGGCCTCATTGCTCCTTTGCATGTGGGATCTTCCTAGAGTGGGATTGAACCAGTGCCTCCTGCACTGGCAGGTGGATTCTTTACCACTGAGTCACCAGGGAAGCCTTCACTGCTGATTTTTTAATCAGGTTGTTTTTTGCTATTGAGTTATGTGAGTTCTTTATATATTTTGGATATTAACCCCTTGTTAGATATGATTTGGAAATATTTTCTTCATTTCCATAGGTTGTCTTTTCTTTTTGTTAGTGGTTTTGCTTTGCTTTACAGAAACTTTTTAGTTTGACATAGTCCTACTTGTTAATTTTTACTTTTGTTACCTTTTAATTTGGTATCAAATCCGAAAAGTCATCGCCAAGACTGATGTTAAAGAGTTTAAAATCTGTATTTTCTTCCAGTAGTTTTATGGTATCAGGTCTTATTATGTTCAAGTCTTTGATCCATTTGAGTTAATTTCAAATGCGTATGCTGTAAGGTAGTGGTATAATTTCATTCTTTTGCATGTGGCTGTCTGTCTGGTTTCCTCAACATTGTTTGTTGAAAAGACTGTCCTTTCCCCATTGTATATTCTTGGCTCTGTTGTCATATATTAATTGACCATATATTCATGGGCTTCTTTCTGGGCTTTTTATTCTGTTTTGTTCTTCTGTGTTTGTTTTTCTGCCAGTATCATACTGTTTTGATGACTATAGGTTTGTAATCTAGTTTGAAATTGGGGCACATGATGCCTCCATCTTTGTTCTTTTTCATGATTGCTTTGACTATTCTAGGTCTTTTATGGTTCCATACAAATCTTTAGGACTGTTCTATTCTGTAAAAATGCTGTTGGAATTTTGACAGGGCTGTATTGAGTCTTTATCCTGCTTAGAGTACTAAGGACATTTTAACAATATTTTTCTAATCCATGAGAATGGAATAGTCTTCTATTTATTCAATATTTTCCATCAGTATACTATAGTTTATAGGCATTTCACCACTTGGTTTATTTTTTCCCTAGGTATTATCTTATTCTTTTTGATGTAATTGATTGTAAGTGAATTATTTCTTAATTTCTTTGTCTGATAGTTTGTTATTAGTGTATGGAAACACTGTACACTATTTTCATATATTGATTTTGTGTCCTAGAACTTGCTGAATTTATTAGTTCTAACTGTTTCAGTGAATGAAGTCTTTAGGATTTTCTGTATATATCATCTGCAAATAGAGTTTTCTTCTTCCTTTCCACTTTGGATGCCTTTTTTTTCTTTTTCCTATCTAATTTCTATTTAAAAAAACTTGGTTATACACAAAGTTTTTGTCTTAATAGTAGTCTGTAAGAGTTAGAAATAAGTACATGGTAATTTTGTATACCTTACTCCAACCCCTACCACAAATAATATGTTTGTAAATGCTGCAATTTACTAACTAAAATCCAACAATTTAAGAAAAATTTGTAAGAATGAGCACTCACTCATTCTTACTGGGTAAAGTATTTTTCAAGCCTAAAAAGCTTTTTGGTATGTATTTTGTTTCCTTTTTCCCCCTATTATTATTTAGGGGCCTAGAGTGTAAATGGGACACATTTACACTCCCAAGGAAAAAGCATGAGACAGAAACAACTAGAAAGTTTCCATTTTTAAAATCATTCTTTGCATATATTACACCTGTGGATCACATGAATAACCTTTAACAGGCTGAATTCCATTTTTGTTTTTAAATTTTAGTTTTAATTGCGATAATTGTTTGTTCCATGCAATTGTGAGAAATAATACATAAAAATGTCATTTACCCTTTATCCAGTTTTTCCCCGGTGGTAACATTTTGTAAGGGCTTCCCAGGTGGCACAGTGGTAAAGAATCTGCCTGCTGATGCAAGAGATGCAAGATATGTGGGTTTGATCCCTGGGTCAGGAATATCCCCTGGAGTAGAAAATGGCATCCTACTCCAGTATTCTTGCCTAGGAAATCCGAAGAGGAAATCACCAGAGGAGCCTGGTGGGCTATGATCCATGGGGTCACAAAAAGTCAGACATGATTGAGCACATACACACATTTTGTAAGCATATAGTGTAATATTATAAATAGAGCACTGACATTGATGTAATCATGTATGTTCATTTCACTTGTTTCATTTGTGTATCTGTGGATTAGTTCTATACCTTTATATCACATGGTATGAGTTTGTGTGTCCACCACTGCAGTCAGGATACTGAAAAATGTCATCACTGCAAGGATCCTTTCTGCCCGTTTATAGCCACACCTACCTCCTTGCTTCCCTACTCCAACTCCCATCCCCTACTCTAGTCCCTAAGCGCTGGCAACCAGCAGTCTGGTTTCCATTTTTAAACTTTTGTCATTTCAAAAATGTTATATAAATGAAATCTCGTAGTATCTCATCTTTTGGGTTTGACTTTTTTTTTTATGTAGCATAATTCCATAAAGATTCATCCAAGTTGTGCATGTTAATGAGTACCATTTTTAAATTTAGCCGAAGAATGTTTTGTGGAATTTTTCGACTCTGAATTCACTTTGTAAATATTAATTTCTCTTCTTTGATTACTGTGAGTAGTCGATAAGATCATTTAATTTAAAATACAATAGACCTGGGACTAAGTCTTATGTCTACTTTGGAAAAAATTATTTTAACCTTGCTAAGTTTAATTTCCTTTTATGTAAAGTGAGAATAGTGCCATTTCATAACGTATTTAAAGGGTAAATGTGTTAACATATGTAGTGCTCTTAGCATCTTGTCTGTTATGAAAGGGTTCCATGAATGAGAGTCTAAAAGAAAGGTACAGTTACTATGGCAGTATTATTACAGCCTGTGATTTCTAGGTTAATCTTGGAAGTAGTTGCCTTAGTATTCCAGTGACTGTTTGGATTCTGTATATGTTAGACAAGGGTGAGAGTATTCAATACCTTTCTTTTGACCACTGAATAAGAATGTTTATTTTTTCCGAATGGGTATATGTAATCCTTCTGTTGTTTTTTTATTTAACTGACCATTGTAAAACGTGACAGCTTTAAATGTTATGTGTCTTAATCAGCAAATACTGGCTAAGTTGAAGGCATAATTTATCTTATTACATAATAGTACAGATTTGCTAAAGTTGAAACATTAATTCACATCTTTTCTATTATATATGTGTTTTTTCCCCTAGGTCACCGGAGTCTTGGATGACTGCTTGTGTGACATTGATAGCATCGATAACTTCAACACCTTCAAAATCTTCCCCAAAATAAAGAAGCTGCAAGAACGAGACTATTTTCGTTATTACAAGGTGTGGTATAACTTGATTCCATCGGTCCTGAAGATTTGTCTATAGCTCTCTATAGAGGTGACTTTTATAACTCTTTGGAAAATCCTTTTCTTTCTTCTCAGCACTCTGTGTATATCCTTTATCACTGGACTGTATTAGCTCTTGTTGTGAAAGCCTGTTAGTCTTTTTGAACATTACGAATCTGAACTCCCTTCCTGTGTTTGGGGAATTTCTCATTGGTCAGTTTGGGTTTTCAGGCGCAAAGACTCATTCCTCTAAGATGTTGAAAATACCTGGGACTTATTTTGTCAGCCTCCCTTGGGACTTAGGTTTTGTCATCTAGACACACTTACCCAGGCTTTAAGTTGTGCAGTTGGCGGTGTTGTGTGCTATCAGTGTTAGAGGTGCAAAGTCCCAACAGATGTATTTGTTGGGTAGCTCACTGGGGGAGTGATAGAACAGCCTGAGGACATAAGCAGAACAGACTGCAGCATTGGTTCTTAAGTCTGAGAGCCCACTCTAGACCTTCACAGAATAGCCAGTGGTAGTTTAAAGGCAGTAGCGATAACACAGATTCAGCGGAACAATAGTTAAAAGCCGCTGTTATACTTTTTTGCCTCTACTCTTGCTCTCAGTATTCAGTTGGGTTTATAATTTCTTTAATTTTCATTTTTAGTTTATTTTTAAAATTGAGCATGATTTTTTAAAATCCTTTTTCTATATAGGTTATCTTAGTCTTTTAAATAGCTTTGAGGGTTAAAGAATATACTATTTGTGAAGTTTTAAGTTGTACAGAAAGATACCAAAGTAGAGACCTAAAGATTTGGGAACCCGTCCCCTTTTCCCATCAGCACCAAGAATATACAAAAAGGTGGATATATCTCCTCAATGCAAAACCCTTTAGAAATGCAGATCCCATAAACTTATTTCAAAAATAAAT
The DNA here is from genome assembly GCF_042477335.2 of Ovis canadensis. Lineage (NCBI taxonomy): Eukaryota > Metazoa > Chordata > Mammalia > Artiodactyla > Bovidae > Ovis > Ovis canadensis. The sequence continues at coordinate 26,706,629 of NC_091269.1, read as the reverse complement.
CTATGCCTAAGCAAACTCTTCTAATATTTTAGACGTTTTTCATACAAACAACACAGGTTAGAAAACCTTCTTCTAATTCCTAGTCCTAAATTTATGTCTGTCTGCATTTGTAACTGCTTTCTCTTGCTTCCTTTCTATTACTAGGCTTACCCATATGAAATTGTTGCTTTTAGAAGCTGGAAAGGTTGACTATTGCCTATTTCATATGGTTCAGTCTATTTCCTGTGTTTAGTGAACGAAGTGTTCCTTCTACCAAAGATCATCCCTTCACAGAATGTCCAGATCACATCTCCATTCAAAATGTCATGGCCTCATTCTTCCACTCCTCCCTTTTTGGAATTGTTTTTACTGTTTCTGCATCCTCACCCATCTGGTCAATAATAAGCACTAATATATTCAAATACATGGATGAATATCTCATTTAATCATTCATTACACTGGAATCCTGTTAGGTCAACATCATCTACATTTTCCAAAAAAGATACAATGGTTTACGTACCCTAAGGTAGGGTACTTTTGTTGGCTTACAAACAAAACAGAAGTTTTATTAAGAAATGTGAGGCAGCTCACAAAATTGAAAGATAAGCTAAAGAAGCATATTTCAGGTGAGACAGAAATTATAGCAGGTATTAATGGCCATTCTCTTTGTGATACCAAAATTTTGAATTAAATTAACCATTTCCCCATATTTTTATATTATACAAGAGTCAGATTTCTGGGAGGAAAGGTCTAAATTGGTCTTGGTAGGATTACGTAGCCCTACCCCTTGACCAAAAGACAATTTGGTTAATAGTTCTATTTGTATTTGCATATTTGCAAACTATTTCTCAAAGGAAAATTAGGGGACGTTACAGAAGGAGGAAAAATGAAAGTCAGGTAGGCAGAAATAACAGTGTGCTTGGCTAGCCAACATACAGTTCATCCTTATGCATGTGATTTAAAAAATGTTCCAACCAATATATTGAAATTACTCTAAATGTAACCACAATGTATTCAGACCCTCTTTCAGAGGAGAGTAATCTAATAATCTAGCTAATCAGTTAGTTTCAAGTCTAAGATGTTCGGGTGCTATCTACTCTTCGAATTCTGTCAACATACGAATTAAAAAAAAAAACAACAGGAAAGCTAAGAGAAGAGGTTAATTTTAAACACACATACATAGTTTTGATTCATCTAGCAAGGAAATACAAGTAGAAGAAAGAGCCTAACCTCTGACAGCTGATCAGTTGGCTGCTGTAACTGGTATTTATATTTTCTGTCTTCTACTATCCATTCCATTCCTTTATTTACCAAATATTTATCAAATTACTTTGTAGCAGAGTATATTCTAGGTGCTGTGGATACAATAGTGAGTAAAACAAAACCTCCAAACTTATGAAACTTATTATGATTACAGAGACAAACCTTGAACAAGTAAAAAATAAAATATAATTTCCTGTGATAATGTCAATGTTATGGAGAAGAACAAAGCAAAATAAGAGAAATAATAGGGGTGGGGAAGGTAGATAGCCCTGTTTTACAGAAGATGGTCAGGAAAGGACTGTTTGAGCAAAGACCTACCTAAGGTGAAAGAGTAAACCATGACAAGATCTGGAGAAAGAACATTTTGGGGAAGGGGAGTAGAACTATGGGTATAAAGGCATAGGGTGTTTGAAGACCAGTATAGCAGGAGGAAAGTGAATAAGAGGGAGAATTGGAGAGGTAGTTAGGGGCCTGATTTATTTATTTATTTTAATTAATTAATTAATTTTACTTTACAATATTGTATTGGTTTTGCCATACATTGATTTGAATCCACCATGAGTGTACAGGTGTTCCCTATCCTGAACCCCACTCCCACCTCCCTCCCCATCCCATCCCTCTGGGTCATCCCAGTGCACCAGCCCCAAGCACCCTGTATCATGCATCGAACCTGGACTGGCAATTCGTTTCACATATGATATTTTACATGTTTCAGTGCCATTCTCCCATATCATCCCACCCTTGCGCTCTCCCACAGAGTCCAAAAGACTGTTCAATACATCTGTGTCTCTTTTGCTGTCTCGCATACAAGGTTATCATTACCTTCTTTCTAAATTCCATATATATGCTTTAGTATACTGTATTGGTGTTTTTCTTTCTGGCTTACTTCACTCTGTATAATAGGCTCCAGTTTCATCCACCTCATTAGAACTGATTCAAATGTTCTTTTTAATGGCTGAGTAATATTCTGTTGTGTTTATGTACCACAGCTTTCTTATCCATCCATCTGCTGATGGACATCTAGGTTGCTTCCATGTCCTGGCTATTATAAACAGTGCTGCGATGAACACTGGGGTACATGTGTCTCTTTTGATTCTGGTTTCCTCGGTGTGTATGCCCAGCAGTGAGATTGCTGGGTCATATGGCAGTTCTATTTCCAGTTTTTTAAGGAATCTCCACACTGTTCTCCATAGTGGCTGTACTAGTTTGCATTCCCACCAACAGTGTAAGAGGGTTCCCTTTTCTCCACACTCTCTCCAGCATTTATTGCTTGTAGACTTTTGATAGCAGCCATTCTGACTGGCGTGAAATGGTACCTCATTGTGGTTTTGATTTGCATTTCTCTGATAATGAGTGATGTTGAGCATCTTTTCATGTGTTTGTTAACCATTTGTATGTTTCCTTTGATACCGGACCCTTAGATGAAATAGTATGTGTGTGTGTGTGTGTGTGTGTGTGTGTGTGTGTTGTGCTTAGTCACTCAGTCATGTCCAACTGTTTGTGACCCCATGGACTATTGCCTGCCAGGCTCCTCTGTCCATGGGATTCTCCAGGCAAGAATACTGGAGTGGGTTGCCATGCCCTAATCCAGTAGATGTTGAAATAGCACCTACGGTGTCATTTAACTGGAGAAGGCAATGGCACCCCACTCCAGTACTCTTGCCTGGACAATCCCATGGACGGAGGAGCCTGGTAGGCTGCAGTCCATAGGGTCGCTAAGAGTCGGACACAACTGAGCGACTTCACTTTGACTTTTCACTTTCATGCATTGGAGAAGGAAATGGCAACCCATTCCAGTATTCTTGCCTAGAGAATCCCAGGGATGGGGGAGCCCGGTGGGCTGCCGTCTGTGGGGTTGCACAGAGTTGGACACAACTGAAGCGACTTAGCAGTATGTTGTTTAATATTGGACCCTATTGGCCAATAGAGTTGAACAAGAAAAGGGAACTAGAGGCATAAAATTCTTAAAAGAATAAATAAAGCTATCTCCATGTGTAAATGACAAAAGTAGACCTAGAAAAGTAGACCTGCTGCTGCTAAGTCGCTTCAGTCGTGTCCGACTGTGTGTGACCCCGTAGATGGCAGCCCACCAGGCTCCCCCGTTCCTGGGATTCTCCAGGCAAAAACACTGGCGTGGGCTGCCATTTCCTTCTCCAGTGCATGAAAGTGAAAAGTGAACGTGAAATCGCTCAGTTGTGTCTGACTCTTTGCGACCCCGTGGACTGCAGCCCACCAGGCTCCTCCGTCTAGAAAACTCTAAATAATAAATTGCACACAAATAATAAAAAATACATTAAGATAGCAGGCTATAAATTTAATATTGAAAAATCAATATCTTCTTAAATACGAACAATGTTAGAAGATATAATGGAGACGAAATCCCCATTACATTAGCAAAAAAGATAAAATATATAGGAATAAATCTATCAAAAAATACAGTTATTATTTCTAAAAGAAGAAAGCTTCAAAACACTTCTTCAAGACACAAAAGTAGGCTCAAACAAATGGGCAGATGTCTTTTGTAGCATAAAGACGTTACCTCTCCCCCAAGTTGTGGTTCAGTCCTTAAGTTGTGTCTGACTTTTTGCAACCCCATGAACTGTAGCCCACCAGGCTTCTCTGTGTCTGAAATTCTCCAGGTAACAGTACTGGGGTGGATTGCCATTTCCTTCTCCAGGGGATCTTCCTGACCCAGGGATCAACCCTGTGTCTCTTGCATTGGCAGGCAGATTTTTGACCACTGAGCCACCTGGGAAGCCCCAGAGTTAATATATAAATTTAATGTGATCCCCCAAAATAGCAGTAATTTATTTTTCTAGAGCTGGACAAGTTGTCACAGGTTAAGTTCCTGGGAAGCTGACTCTGAGACTGTGTTTAGTGTCCGAGAGGTTAATTAGGGGCAGCTCTTGGAACCAACAAGGTAGAGAAGGAAAAGGAAGGGAGACATCAGGACTGGGCAAAGGGGGAAATAAAGCTGTGACCTCAGGTGACACTTTAGGGGGAGTTCTTAATTTTTTGAATTTATTTATTTACTTTTGGCTGTGTTGGGCTTTTCTCTCGTTGCAGTGAATGGGGGCTCCTCTCCAGTTGCAGTGCTCAGGTTTCTTCTTGTGGTGGCTTCTCTTGTTGCTCTTCTCTGGAGCTTGGGCTTCAGGAGTTGTGGCTTGTGGACTCAGTAGTTTCAGCTCCCGAGCTCTAGCCCTCAGGCTTAATAGTTGTGGCGCACCAGCTTAGTTGCTCTGAGGCACGTGGGATCTTCCTCGACCAGGGATCGAACCTGTGTCTCCTGCATTAGCAGGTGGGTCCTTTACCACTGAGTCACCAGGAAAGCCCCTATGGGGAGTTCTTAAGGTAATACAACCAGAGCTGTCCCTACTTCAGGGGGATGTCTAGCCCTTTATTTCCTTACACCAGTCATTGGATGTAGTGACATTGTGCACAGTGGCTCTCATTAGCCAAGGTTGGCTGCCTGCAATGTTTCCAGGGCTGGGGTAAGAGGCCCTTTCTTCCTGAAGGGTAACCTGAGCAGCCTGTTGCAGTGTGTGCACAGCCTATTCCTTGCATTTTGTATTAATTATCTATCACTCTGTAACAGATTAGCCTAAAACGTAGCAACTTAAAACATCAAACTGAGAAGGTGCTATTGGAGGAACCCTCAAGAAAATGAGAAAGCAAGCCTTGTGGCTATCTAAGGAGCAACAAGAGTCAAGGCTCAGGGACCACGGTGTGCTTCATGTATCTGAGGAACAGCAGGAGGAGGCCAGTGAGCAAGGGTCAGGAACCTAGGGAATCAGCCCATGGGAGGGGCTCTCAGCCATTGAATTGGACTTGTGTTTTGAACTGACCTGATTTTCAGAGGTATCTGTGTGGGGTGAGAGAAGAGTTAGGGTGATCCAGGATTTTGGCCTGAAGAACTAGAATAATGGAGTTGGTGTTTACTGAGATGGCAAGAATTACTACAGGGCAGAGCACAGTTTGGGGTGTCTTAATACATTTGAGATGTCTGTGCCTGTCCTGTGGAGGTGTCAGGGAGGAGCTAGATTTACAAGCCAGCAGCTCAGGGGCACCTGCAGTTTCCAAGGGTGCCAGGTGATTTTAAGCTTTTTTACCTTCAGACATCCTGATGCCTCTGCCTAGAAATCTCTTTCTCTAGGAAACTTGTAGTCGTAGCCATTTTACCTGTTGCCTTGGAGGCCCTCCTGACATCCCATAGGCAGAGTTCACCGCTTTCTCTTTGTGTTGCCAGCTTCTACCTGTTTTTGCCTCTTTCTCTGTAAATTTGGGTATGGCTTACCTCACATCAAGTTTAATTTATTGAGGTGTCTATTATGTGTTGTAGATACTGGGGTAAAATAATGAACCAGGCTAAATCCCCATTCTTACAGTGAGGGGTTCAGACAATAAGCAGATAATGTTCAGGTAGTGATAAATGTTATAATGATACAGCGTGTAGGGTGCATACTGGGCACTACTTTAGAGAGTCTGGTCAGAAAGGTCTCTGCTGAGGTGATCTTTGAGAGAACCAGAGTCGGACACGACTGAGTGACTGAACTAAACTGAAGGAGGCGAGGGGGTTGAGCCGTAAAAGATCTGGAGGAGCCACCAAGAAAGGCCCTGAGACAGGAAGGAGCTTGGTGTGTTCCCAGCCAGAAGGCCATTGTGCCTGGAGGTCTGTGGGAGGAGACAGGTCAGAGAGGTGGTAGGAGGCCAGGCGATGGAGGGCCTGTGGATTTAAGGTGATGGGAATCTGTGGGACGGTTTTGAGCAGGGCTTGGTATGCTCTGAATTGTGTTTTAAAGAGCTCATTGTAGCTCCTGTGTTAGAGACTAGCAAGCAGTAGATGCAGGAAGACTTGCAGTAGTTGGGGCAGGAGTGGGTGGTGACAGAAGAGATGGTGAGAAGTGAACAATGAATTGTTTGCAGGGGATAAAGGAAGGGAGGAAGTAAGAATAAAGCTTTGATTTTTGGCTTGGGCAATCCATGTGGAGGTCCTATTGAATTAATGCCTTCCTGTTAGGTTAGAATATGAAAACCAGAGTTTGTCCCTGCTGAAATGTCCTGCATTGTGTTGCCTACCTCTCCCTCATTCCCGGCCACTCCCTGCCTTCCCCTCTAAAAGTCAGTGAAACTAAGTCAGCTTCTCAATTCCCGGAACCGTCCCAGTCGTGTTACCTTTCCATACACACATTTCCACCAGCTAAAACACCACCTCCTCAGATGTCTCCAGCCACCAGCCCGATATTTTCCATCAAAGAACTCTGGATTTTCCTTTGTAGCACTTGCCAGAATTTGTAATTAAGTAAACACTCAAATAGATGATTCCTGGTTACCCCAGAAGACTATAAGCTGCAGGGAGGGTGTGCTTTTTCTGCCTCTGGAGCCTACACAGTGCCTGGTGTAGAATGGGTGCTCAGTGCACGTCTGTTAAGGGAGTGGGTGCCTGGGAGAACCTGGTCAGTGGGTGATGGTAAGGAGATGGGAGACATTATAGAGTGGTCCTGTAGTGCTTTCCAGGTTCTTCAGATGAGCAGTGTGCTTGGACTTCATTCCTTTTTGAAGTGTCAGAGGACTAATAGCATTTATTTTTAAAAATTTATATTAGACCTTGGATGTCTGAAAAACTTGAGTGGTTTTAACTTCTGAGCTGTACAAATGCCACAGGACACGAAGCTTTCTTTTCACCACCAGGTCCCTGGTGCCCAGCACAGTGATACTTAGCACTGTAAGGCTGTGACACATGTTGACTAATGCTCATTCATTCTTTCTCTCAAGGTTAACCTGAAGCGACCGTGTCCTTTCTGGGCAGAAGATGGCCATTGTTCAATAAAAGACTGTCATGTGGAGCCTTGTCCAGAGGTAAAATAAATTTTTTGAAAATCAAGAAAAGAAATGCTTTCGCTTGGGCTTTTAGATAAGAATGAACTCTACATTTTAGGCTTATATCCAAGCATTTGGACTTGGCATCAGATTCATATGCCCTCAGCTTTCTTCTTTTTAACCAGATTATGGAAGATTTAGTCTGTACTTGCCACCAAGTACACTCATGTATCCAGTGATGTTGGTGACTGGATGTAGCACTAGAGTCCGATTCTAAAATGGAGGCCTATTCTAGGGCAAGATCTACAGTTAGCTGTTACGTCATGCCTTATTGAATCTGCATCTTGTTTCGTGGGCAAAGAAAATGCTACTGGACCTTAAATTTCAAATTTAGAGTGGGCATTAGAGTGCAAAAAGTTGGAAAATTCAAAGCTTGGAATTAGATCTTCACTTGGTCTCGTCACATTGGGAGGAAAAAGGGCTGTACTTATTAGTAGGGGAATTCTACATTTCAGACTTTATTTTTTGACATCTAGCATTATTAATTATATTCCTCTTTGGCAGTTTCTTGCCGGGAAAATCCCATGGACAGAGGAGCCTGGCGGGCTACAGTCCATAGGGGTCACAAAGAGTCAGACAGGACTGAGCGACTTCACTTTCACTTTTGACAGTAATTAGTTAGAAGCTGTATTTTCATTTTACTTTCTTTGTTCTATTACCTAAAATCAGTTAGTCTAGTTTTTACCTTACAAACAGGAAAAAAACATCTGAACCAATGTCCTTTCTAAAGGGAAAAAAATTTTTTTAATTATTTACATGTTCCTTTAAGAATAAAATGTTTTAACTTTTCAGTTTGAAATAATTTCAGATCTACAGAAAAGTTGCAAGAATAGTACAAACAATTCCCATTTCCTTTTTATCCATATTTTCCCAAATGTTAAATGTTGATCAAGTTTGCTCTTCTTCCATCTATATGTATATATTAATATTATTATATTTTGAACCATGTAGATATGTTACCAACATAATATTTTATCCTTAAATACTTCAGTGTATATTTCTTTAAAAACAAGATTATTAACCACAGTGTGATTAACAAAATCAGGAAATTAATATTTATATAATACTAATGTCTGTAGACTTTAATCACAGATCACCGGCTGACTTAATAATGTGCTTTTACAGAAACAGCAACAACAACTAAGTTTCTGACCCAGAATCATACCTTGCATTTGGATGTCATATCTCTTTAGTCTTCTTTAGTCTGGAATAGTCCTTGGGTGTTCTTTCTCTCTTGTCTGTTTAACAAACCCTTCCCCTTCCTCCTTTCCTTAAAATACACTAGTTATTTTGAGACTACCTCTCATTTTGGGGTTTTCTGGCCTTTTCTGATGATTGCATTCAGGTCATGCACTTTGGACAGTACACCACAGAAGGGATGTTGTGTCCTCAGTGTCCTATTGGGAGGCAAAGTACGTCATCATACTTACATGATTAGGCTTGTATGGGCCGTATTTCTGCATGATAAACTGGGAAACATTTTTTGAAACTATGAAAACATCCAGTTTTCTATCGTATTTTTACCATCATGGTTTTAACATCCACTCATGATTCTTGCCTGAATTAATTATTTATATGATGATTGTCCATTTGTGATTTTTCTGATTCCATTTCTTCTACATTAGTTGACATTCTACTGCATAAAGAGCTTTTCCTTTATTTATTGTATGTTTATGTCATTATGGACTTGAATTATTATTTTAATTTAATATCATTACTATCATTATGATTTTTAATAACAGCTTTATTCAGACATAATTGCCCTACAGTAGAATTCACTCATTCTAAAGTGCACAATTCAGTGAGTTTTAGTATATTACAGAATTGCACAACAGTCATCACTATCTAGTTGTAATACATTTCACTACCCCAGAAAGAAACCCTACCCATGAACAGTCATTCCCTGTTTCCTACTCTCTCCTGTTGGAAACCACTAATCCATTCTGTCTCTATGAATTTGCCTATTATGGACACTTCATGTAAATAAAATCATACAGTATGTGACCATTTGTGACTGGTTTCTTTTGCTTAGCATAATGTTTTGAAGGTCCATCCATGCTATCGTGTGTGTCAGTACTTCATCCCTTTGCCGAGTAATATTCCACTGTATGGGTATACCTCATCTTGTTTATTTATCAGTTGATGCACATTTGGATTGTTTCCACTTTTTGGCTACTATGAATAATGAATAAATATCCAGGCACAGATATTTATGTGTACGTATGTTTTTCAATTCTCTGAAGTATACTTTGGAGTGAAATTGCTAGATCATATATAGTAACTTTAACTCTTGAGGAATTGCCAAACTGTTAACCATTGTGGCTGCATCATTTTACATGGACTCTAGCAATGTATGATGGTTCCAGTTTCTCTACATACTTGTCAACACTTACTGCTGTCTTATCATTGCTTTTTTTTTTTTTTTTTTATGGTGTGGGCTTTCTCAAGTGGAGGCTGTTCTTCATTGTGGTGCACGGGCTTAGAAGCCATGACTTGTCTTGTTGGGGAGCACAGGCTCTAGGTGTGCGGGCTTCAGTGGTTGCGGCACACAGGCTCAGTAGTTGTGGCCTATGCGCTTAGTTGCTCTGCAGCGTGTGGAAGCAGGTGGAATCTTCCTGGACCAGGAATTGAACCCATGTCTGCCGCTTTGGCAGGCAGATTGCTGTCCACTGTGCCACCAGGGAAGTCCTCTGTATTATGTTTTGTTTTAGCCGTCCTTACAAATAGCATCTCATTTTGGTTTTGATTTGCATTTCCCTGATATCAGGTATCTTTTCAGGTGCTTATTAGCCATTTGTGTATATTCATCAAAAGCATGTCTGTTCAAATACTTTGCCCATTTTTTGAGTTGCCGTTTTATTGCTGAGCTGTAAGAGTTACTTTGCACAGTATGTGTCTCTAAGTTGTTTCTATGTTAAAATATCAGTTTCTTATTGTCTGCAGTGGATTAGCCTCTGTAGTCTTAATTTTTTTTTTTTAACTTTTTATTTTGTACTGGGGTAAAGCCAATTAACAATGGTGTGATAGTTGCAGGTGAACAGTGAAGAGACTCAGCCATACATATGCATGTATCCATTCTCTTCCAAACACCCCTCCCATCCAGGCTGCCACATAACATTGAACAGAGTTCCATGTGCTGTACAGTAGGTCTTTGTTGGTTATCCATTCTAAATATAAAAGTGTGTACATGTCCAGCCCAACCTTCCTATCTCTTCCCTCCACCCTATCCCCCATAAGTTCATTCTGTTAAGTCTGTGTTAACAGACTCTGTTGAGTCTTTCTATTTTGTAAGTTCATTTGTATCATTTCTTTTTAGAGTCCACATATAAGGGATATCATACAGTGTTTCTTCTTCTCTGTCTTGTAGTCTTAAATTTCTAACAAAAATAAGTGAAAATGTTTATTTGCATGTAAATCACCAACGTAAGAAATCTAACACAAGTATTTAAAAATTTGTCTCTTCCCTTCCCAATGCCATCTTCTTTCATTTCTTTCTAGAGATAAAAACTATCCCTTTATGTTGGTTCTTTTAACTAATGTGAGGATATTTGTATTTCTCTGTCTTTGAGGGAGAATTTAGTAGGCATTTCATATTGAATCCGAACTTGTCATGATACAGAGTTACAATTTGCATTCCATAATTTAAAGTCTAATTTAATCGTGAGGCTCACTTAATTTTGTAATTTGCAGACTGCTTCATATTGTTAGTGGCAATGGCCAGGTTTATTTCATGTTTGATTTTAGTTATCAGCTTTACATTTGTCATTGCTGTTAATAATTCTCTTTTGTGGTTTTTATGTTACACATGACTATCATCTGTAGTGCCTATCTGAATATTTCTCAGTAGCCTGTATTAAGATTCGCTTAAGTCACAAGTTACTGCATTTAGCATCAAACCTTTTAAAAAGCTGCAAGTACACTTTTATTTTAGCGTATTATGTGAGTTAGAAGACAACAGTGAGAGGGCACTTTTGATAAGTATTCCATACTTTAAATTCAGGGTCTTATAACTGTAACTGTTACATTTGGCTTGAGTTATAGTTTTCTCTCTTCTGCCCTCTATTAATGGTGCTAAAAACATTGAAATTATAAAGTATTGGCAACAATTAATGTTTTAACTACATGATCTCTTTGTTCATTGGGGAAAAATTTCTTATCATTTTTGTTACTTACATTCTTCAGCCTGACAGAAAAATATTTATTCTGAAAATTTGATTAAGTTGGAAACATGAAAAAGTTTTAATCGGTAATTTGCTATTAATTTGATAATCCATAGATTCAGATGTTGGAAATCAGTCTCCTGGTATGATCTGAGGATCAGCCCGAGACTGTCTGCTTTCAGATATGATTTTTATTTAAGATTGTGTTTGATAAACCAGTTGTAATAATTCATAGATTTATGCTTGAGATGAATTATTGGTTTTACAGAAAAGATAAACCTATATACAGTTCTTACTGTATATAGTAAGAACTGATGCAATTCTTACATTGGTAAACCTTAGTTTAATCATGACCCAAAGAGCTTACTCTTTAAAAAAAAAGTTATTGAAGTGTGGTTGATTTTGTTGTTTAGACATTACGTCATGTCCACAATGTTGATAATTTCTGCTGTATAGCAAAGTTACTCAATTATACTTATAATACTTTTTTATATTTTTTCCCATTTTGTTTTTTCACAGTATGCTGAATTTAGTTCCCTGTGCTATACAGTAGGGCCTTGTTGTTATCCATCCTACATACAGTAGTTTGTATCTCCTAACCCCAAACTCCCAATCCTTCCCTCTCCCACATCCTTCCCCTTGCCAACCACAGTTCTGTCAAGGAACTTACTCTTGCTTTTTAGTATTAATTCAAAATTATCTAAACTTTAAATGTCAACTTTGAGTAAAACTTTTAATTGAATATAATAAATTTCAAATAATTTTGAATTTTTAAAAAGTTGTTTCTGTGGAAAGAAAGTTTGTGGAAAAAGTGATTTTGCTAGGGTCTTTTTGAACCTAAAAATTATATAAACTATTATTTACTATGTTGAGAGTTATTAGAGCTGATTATGACAACCTTTGTCTTTTAGTTTTCTGTACTGTGATTTACAAGCCTGTACATTGGGGTAGTTCTTTACCTTTCATCTCAAGAGGTAGTGTGAAAATGAAATTTGAATGAATGTATATTTTCTCCTCGTGGACTAAAACAGTCTTTGAATTAGGATAATGGCATTAATAATTTATGAAAAAATCTCAAGAAATATAAAGATCATTTTCTAAATCTTTATTGTTGTTCTTTTAAGAGTAAAATTCCAGTTGGAATTAAAGCTGGAAATTCTAATAAGGTAAGTCACTTTTCTTCATTAAATATTTCTGCTTTATGTAGAGAAACTTGCCCCTTACTGCTTGATGCAGTTGCAAAAGAGAACCATAATATGGTTAGCTGAGAACAGACACGTTTTTGCCTGAAAATCCCAAATCCCTAATTTTGTATCAAGTCATGAGGTGTAATATATTCTTACAATTAAATTATATAGCTTCTTTTGAAATACTTTAGTTCTGTTTTTAGAACTTCTAGAAGAACTATAAAACATAACTACAGTGTCAGTTTACCTAATCAGCAGGTGTTTTATCAGGCATGTGTTTTTACTCCTCTTTTTCATACCCTGTCTCTCTGCTTCCTAATGCTTTTGCTCTCCATTTTGTTCTTATACTCTCTACCATTTGCAGTCTTTTGTGCTCACCCTTTTTTATGTATTTTCATTTCAGATCTAAAATAAATAGTATAAAGATAATTGAAATTCCGTCTGAACTCTGTCCCAGTCCCATTATATAATAATATTTCCTCCCTCCTTAGAGCTAGCCACTTTGCTGAAGTTGTCATGTATCCTTCTGTGATACTTTTTATGTTGTATTATACATGTATCTACAAGTAATATATAGAACTTTTACTTGAAATTTTTAAAACTTTAAAATAAATTTATGTTTTGTGTTCCTTCAAGTTAAAAACATTTTTTGCTTAATAGTTTTACTCAGTATTGGCTTTTAACATTTTGTCTCTGCTAATATATGTAGATTTTGTTAATTTTAATAGCTGTAGAATACTCAGTTGTATAGATATTTGTATAATTGTGTGACTAGCCATTCCTCTGTTGATAGACATTTCAATTGTTTTCAGGTTTTTGCTATTACAAACAATGACGCACTGGCATCTTTGTCTTTCGTCGAATTGTGCACATATGTAAGAGTTTCTTTAGGTCTATATTTAGAAGTAAGATTGCTGGGCCAAAGGGTATGCCTATCTCAACATTATGAGAGAGTACCAAATAACTTTCTAGAGTGATCTTGTTTTTATTTTTATTTATTTTTATTTTTTATTTTTGAGAGTGATTCTTGTTTTTAAATGTTGCTCTGGATATAGATTCAGCAGTAGGACTGCTGGCTCAAGGATTTATTCATATTTGCAGCTCTACGTAAATATTAAGTTACTTTCTCAAGAGTCTTCTCAGTTCACATCATCACCAACATACCACTGCAAATTGCTACATTTTAAATGTCTTTGCTTACTTATTAGGTGGAAATTTGTGACATATTTTCATTTGTATTTCTTCTCTGTGTTAGGGATTTTGATGATAGGATGTATCTATATTTAGTATATATTATCATTGACAAATTGACTCTTCTGCCAGTGGAAAATGAAATAAAGGTAATAATTGTCACTAAACTTACTTATTATGAACTTCCTTTCAGTACTCAAAAGTGGCAAATAATACCAAAGAATTAGAAGACTGTGAGCAAGCTAGTAAACTGGGAGCAATTAACAGCACATTAAGGTAAATTTTATTTTAGTAGTGTTAAGAAAATATTCTCTTGTTTAATTTATTTGCATTAGAAATCTTTGATTTTTTCTTGTGATTTTGATTAAACACTAGTTTCAACCAATTTTTGAAAGGAAGAAGTTATTCTTTATCCTAAATTCCATGATAGCTTTCCTTCTTCTTGTCTAATTTGTTCTTAAATTTCTGTCATCAGTAATGACTATGAAAAATGAAAAATTCAGGCAGTTTCTCAGCTAACAGGGTTTATGGGTCATTCTTTCTGATTATTATAGAAAAAGAAACTTGAATCTCTAAGTTTTTTTTAAACAGTAATTCATTGTGGGAAGGAGAGGGTGAGATGATTTAAGAGAGTAGCACTGAAACATACATATTACCATATGTAAAATAGATAGACAGTGGGAATTTGCTATATTCCTAAAGCCAGTGCTCTGTGACAACCTGGAGGGGTGGGATGGGGAGGGAAGTCTAAGAGGAAGGGGACATACATATACCTGTGACTGAATCATGTTGATGTATGGCAGAAATCATCACAATATTATAATTATCCTCCAATTAAAAATAAAATTGATAATTCAATCTATATATTACATTTTGACTATTAAAGGTTTCTATTAACATAACTGTTACAATGCATGAATTTTTTTTTTCTGTTGACTTTTCTTTATTTGCTCTAAGTACAAACCTGCTTTTGAAGGCCAACATAAATAATTTGTAAATGGTCTCAGATAATGCAGTATAAAATAACTGAGCAGAAGGCAGTATTATAGAAATTCTTTTTATTTTTCTTGTTTAGATATGTAGTTGTGTATTATAAATGTTAAAGACTTAATAAAGTTAGCAGTTTTATGTATCTGATTTACTGATGAAAATTCTAATGTAGAAAATTAGAAATGACAGTATAATAAACACTCATATATTCACTACTCCAAATGAATAAGTGTTAACATTATCTACCATGTTTTTGAGAAAAATGTCAAAGACAAATTTGAAATTCCATATGTTTCTTCCTCAGTCCCTCTTTTCTTCCGTATTTTCTTATAAGTAAATTTAGTGTATATCTAGTCCATATTGTTTTTTTAGTTTATAATATAAACTATATGTAGATACATAGATGTAGTTTGTGTAGAAGATTTTATTTTTCCTTTATGTAAATTATATGTGTTAAATAACATTCTGAAACTTTCTTTTTACACTGCACATTTTGCTTTCTAGATATATTCATGTTAAAACTAAGAGATTTGCCTCGTTCTTTTAGCTGATGAATGGTTTTCATCGTATAAAGTAAAAGTCGCTCAGTCATGTCCAACTGTTTGGGACCCCAGGGACTATCTACAGTCCATAGAATTCTCTAGGCCAGGATACTGGAGTGGATAGCCTATCCTTTCTCCAGGGGATCTTCCTGACCCAGGAATCGAACTGGGGTCCTCTGCATTGCAGGTGAATGCTTTACCAACTGAGCTGTTAGGGAAGCCCAGTGTTCATCAGTGGAAAATGGACAAGTAAAATATGGTATTCCCCTACTGATGAACATGTTTTACTTTTACAAATTATGCCACTTTGAGCATCCTTGATAATTTTTTTTATATACACCAGAAGTGAAATTGTTGAATCTTAGGATTGCCCTCTTACAGCTACTCTTTTTTGTTTGTTTGTTTATTGGCATGTAGTTGCTTAGCTGTTCTTGATATTGCCTAACGGCTTTCTAAAATACTTATGTGGCTGTGTTGCCTCCAACACCAAGAACTTGTTTTGTTGTCCACATCTTTGACAAAAATTGATAATGTTTAAGTGTGAAATAGTATCTCATTTTTGTTTAATTTATATTTTGTTGATTACCAGTGAGTTTGGGCAGTTTTCCCTCTGTTTATTGGGCATTCGGGTTTCTTATTCATTCAACAAATGACTGCCAGGCACTATTCTAGGGATATAGCAGTATACATGAGAAACAGATTCCTGCCCATGTGCAGCTTAAAACAAGTAAAGTCAATGAGAAGTAAGTCAGATGATGATGAGTGCCAGGGAGAAAAATAATGCAGGGAAGACTGTGAGAGAGGCCTTGGAGTAAAGGTGCTTGCACTGTTTTAAATTGGTGGTCCAGTGGTTAAGACTCTGCCTTCCAATACAGGGAGCCCACTTTTGATTCCTGGTCAGGGAACTAATATCCCACATGCCTTGAGGTGCAACAATAGATAAATAAATAAATAGTCCAAGAAGACCAGAGTGATAACAGGCAAAGTGTTCTTGAAGGCATGAGTCATAATATGGCTGCAGGGGAGGGAGTGGTGGTGTTGGGGTTGATGGGTGGCTGGGGGTTGAGTACTCCAGGCATGCATAAAGGTTAGTAAAAGGCCCTGAGGTTGGAGTCTGCCTTTACTTCTTGAGGAATCACATGGCCAGTGTGGCTAGAGTACAGTGAACAAGAACAAAATCGTAGAAGAGAAGATCAAAAGGTGCTGGGGGAGGAGTGCCAAGGGCAGTGTAGGGTGGAGATCTCATAGAGTCTAGAAGACACTTAACTATGAATATTGATTTTAGACTGAGTGGAATGAAAAATTACTGGAGGATTTTGAGAGATTGGGTTTGGCGGAGCCAGGTCTGTGGAATCCTGGTTGTATGGCTGTAGTATTATCCTTCTAAGACATGATGGTGGTTCAGTTTAGACTGGAGTGATAGCAGTAGAACCCCCAGGGAATTTGACTTTGGAGAGCAGTGGGATTTGAATCAGTTCAGTCAGTTAAGTCACTCAGTCGTGTCTGACTCTTTGTGACCCCATAGACTGCAGCATGCCAAGCCTCCCTATCCATCACCAACTCCCAGTTTACTCAAACTAATGTCCATTGAGCCAGTCATGCCATCCAATCATCTCATCTTCTGTCATCCCCTTCTCCTCCCACCTTCAATCTTTCCCAGCATCAGGATCTTTTCAGATGAGTCAGTTCTTCACATCAGGTGGCCAAAGTATTGGAGTTTCAGCTTCAACATCAGTCCTTCCAATGAATATTCAGGACTAATTTCCTTTAGGATGGACTGGTTGGATCTCCCTGCTGTCCAAGGGACTCCCTAGAGTCTTCTCCAACACCACAGTTCAAACACATTAATTCTTCGGTGCTTAGCCTTCTTTATAGTCCAACTCTCAATCCATACATGACTACTGGAAAAACCATAGCCTTGACTAGACGGACCTTTATTGACAAAGTAATGTCTCTGCTTTTTAATATGCTGTCTAGGTTGGCCATAACTTTCCTTCCAAGGAGTAAGCATCTTTTAATTTCATGGCTGCAATCACCATTTGCAGTGATTTTGGAGCCCCCCAGAAAAGTCTGTCACTTTGTCCATTGTTTCCCCATCTATTTGCCATGAAGTGATGGGACCAGATGCCGTGATCTTCGTTTTCTGAATGTTGAGCTTTAAGCCAACTTTTTCACTCTCCTCTTTCACTTTCCTCAAGAAGCTCTTTATTTCTTCTTTGCTTTCTGCCATAAGGGTGGTGTCATCTACATATTTGAGATTATAGATATTTCTCCCAGCAATCTTGATTCCAGCTTGTGCTTCATCCAGCCCAGTGTTTCTCATGATGTACTCTGCATATAAGTTAAATGAGCAGGGTGACAATATACAGCCTTGGCATACTTCTTTTCCTATTTGAAACCAGTCTGTTGTTCCATGTCCATTTCTAACTGTTGCTTCCTGACCTGCATACAGATTTCTTAGGAGGAAGGTAAGGTGGTCTGGTATTCCCATCTCTTTCAGAATTTTCCACAGTTTGTTGTGATCCACACAGTCAAAGGCTTTGGTGTAGTCAATAAAGCAGAGATAGATGCTTTCCTGGAACTCTCTTGTTTTTTCAGTGATCCAGCAGATGTTGGCAAGTTGATCTCTGGTTCCTCTGCCTTTTCTAAAACCAGCTTGAACATCTGGAAGTTCATGGTTCATGAGCTGTTGAAGCCTGACTTGGAGAATTTGAGTATTACTTTACTAGCGTGTGAGATGAGTACAATTGTGCAGTAGTTTGAGCATTCTTTGACATTGCCTTTCCTAGGGATTGGAATAAAAACTGACCTTTTCTAGTCCCGTGGCTCCTGCTGAGTTTTCCAAATTTGCTGGCATATTGAGTGTAGCAAAGGGATTTGATTACAGAACTTTATATAGGACTGGGGAAACAGACCCTTGGAGGGCACAAACAAAATCTTGTGTGTACCTGAACCCAGGAGAAAGGAGCAGTGGCCCCACAAGAGATTGACCCAGACTTGCTTATGAGTGTCCAGGAGTCTCTGGTGGAGGTGTGGGTTGGTGGTATTCTGCTACAGGGTCAGGAGCACTGAGTGTGGCACTGCATGCCTGGGACCACATGCATGGGACCTTTTGAAGGAGGTCGCCATTATCTTCATTACCTCCACCATAGTTTGGTCTCAGGTCAAATAACAGGGAAGGAACACAGCCCCACCCATCAACAGAAAATTGGATTACAGATTTACTGAGCATGACCCATCAGCAGAAAAAGACCCAGTTTACCCCACAGTCAGTCTCTCCCATCAGGAAGCTTCCATAAGCCTCATATCTTTATCCATCAGAGGGTAGACAGAATGAAAACTACAATCACAGAAAACTAATCAAACTGATCACAGAAAACTAATCAAACTGATCACATGGACCTGTCTAACTCAGTGAAACTATGAGCCATGCTGTGTGGGCCACCCAAGACAGATGGGTCATCATGGAGAGTTCTGACAAAACATGGTCCACTGGAGAAGGCAGTGGCAAACCACTTCAGTATTCTTGCCTTGAGAACCCCATGAACAGTATGAAAAGGCAAAAAGATATGATACTGAAAGATGAACTCCCCAGGTTGGTAGGTGCCCAATATACTACTGAGAAGAGTGGAGAAATAACACCAGAAAGAATGAAGAGATGGAGCCAAAGCAAAAACAGCGCCCAGTTGTGGATGTGACAGGTGATGGACGTAAAGTCCGATGCTGTAAAGAGCAATACTGCACAGGAACCTGGAATGTTAGGTCCATGAATCAAGGTAAATTGGAAGTGGTCAAACAGGAGATGGCAAGAGTGAACGTCAACATTCTAGGAATCAGTGAACTAAAATGGACTGGAATGGGTGAATTTAACTCAGATGACCATTATACCTACTACTGTGGGCAAGAATCCCTTAGAAGAAATGGAGTAGCCATCATAGTCAACAAAAGAGTCCAAAGTGCAGTACTTGGGTCCAGTCTCAAAAATGACAGAATGATCTCTGTTTGTTCCCATGGCAAGCCATTCAATATCACAGTAATCCAAATCTCTGCCCCAACCACTAATGCCAAAGAAGCTGAAGTTGAACGGTTCTATAAAGACTTACAAGACCTTCTAGAACTAACACCCAAAAAAGATGTCCTTTTAGTTATAGGGGACTGGAGTGCAAAAGTAGGAAATCAAGAAATACCTGTAGTAATAGGCAAGTTTGACCTTGAAGTACAAAATGAAGCAGGGCAAAGGGTAACAGTTTTGCCAAGAGAACGCACTGGTCATAGCAAACACCCTCTTCCAACAACACGATAGAAGACTACACATGGATATCACCAGATGGTCAATACCAAAATCAGATTGATTATATTCTTTGCAGATGAAGATGGAGAAGCTCTATATAGTCAGCAAAAATGAGACGAGGAGTTGACTGTGGCTCAGATCATGAACTCCTTATTGCCAAATTCAGACTTAAATTGAAGAAAGTGTGGAAAACCACTAGACCGTCCAGGTATGACCTAAACCAGATCCCAACTGATTATACAGTGGAAGTGACAAATAGAGTCAAGGGATTAGATGTGATAGACAGAGTGCCTGAAGAACTAAGGACGGAGGTTCATGACACTGTATTGGAAGCAAGGATCAAGACTATCCCCAAGAAAAAGAAGTGCAAAAAGGCAAAATGGTTGTCTGAGGAGGCCTTATAAATAGCTGTGAAAAGAAGAGAAGTGAAAGGCAAAGGAGGAAAGAAAAGATACACCCATGTGAAAGTAGAATTCCAAAGAATAGCATGGAGAGATAAGAAAGCCTTCCTCAGTGATCAGTGCAAAGAGATAGAGGAAAACAATAGAATGGGAAGGACTAGAGATCTCGTCAAGAAAATTAGTGATACCAAGGGAACATTTCATGCAAAGATGGGCACAATAAAGGACAGAAATTGTATGGACCTCACAGAAGCAGAAGATATTAAGAGGTGGCAAGAATACACAGAAGAGTATTCAAAAAAGATCTTCATGACCCAGATAACCACGATGGTGTGATCACTCACCAAGAGCCAGACATCCTGGAATGTGAAGTCAAGTGGGCCTCAGGAAGCATCACTATGAACAAAGCTAGTGAAGGTGATGGAATTCCAGTTGAGCTATTTCAAATCCTGAAAGACGATGCTGTGAAAGTGCTGCACTCAATATGCCAGCAAATTTGGAAAACTCAGCAGTGGCCACAGGACTGGAAAAGTTCAGGTTTCATTCCAATTCCGAAGGAAAGGCAATGCCAAAAAATGCTCAAACTACTGGACAATTGCACTCATCTCACACACTAGCAAAGTAATGCTCAACATTCTCCAAGCCAGGCTTCAGCAATACATGAACTGAGAACTTCCAGATGTTCAAGATGGTTTTAGAAAAGACTTAGGAACCAGAGATCAACTTGCCAACATCCGTTGGATCATCGAAAAAGCAAGAGAGTTCCAGAACATATTTCTGCTTTATTGACTACACCAAAGCCTTGACTGTGTGGATCACAACAAACTTTGGAGAATTTTTAAAGAGATGGGAATACCAGACCACCTTACCTGCCTCCTGAGAAATCTGTATGCAGGTCAGGAAGCAACAGTTAGAACTGGACATGGAACAGTAGACTGACTTCAATTAGGGAAAGGAGTACGTCAAGGTTGTGTATTGTCACCCTGCTTATTTAACTTATATGCAGAGTATATCATGAAAAATGCCAGGCTGGATGAAGCACAAGCTGGAATCTGATTGCCATGAGAAATATCAGTAACCTCAGATACGCAGATGATACCACCCTTACGGCAGAAAGTGAAGAAGAGCCTCTTGAGAAAAGTGAAAGAGGAGAGTGAAAAAGTTGGCTTAAAGCTCAACATTCAGAAAAGATCATGGCATCTGATCCCATCACTTCATGGCAAATAATTGGGGAAACAGTGGAAACGGTGACAGACTTTATTTTGGGGGGCTCCAAAATCACTGTAGATGGTGACGGCAGCCATGAAATTAAAACATGCTTGCTCCTTGGGAAAATAGGTATGACCAACCTAGGCAGCATATTAAAAAGCATAGACATTACTTTGCCAACAAAGGTCCATCTAGTCAAAGCTATTATTTTTCCAGTAGTCATGTATGGATGTGAGAGTTGGACTATAAAGAAAGCTGAGTACCGAAGAACTGATGCTTTCAAACTGTGGTGTTGGAGAAGACTCTTGAGTCCCTTGGACTGCAAAGAGATCCAACCAGTCCATCCTAAAGGAAATTAGTCCTGAATATTCATTGGAAGAACTGATGCTGAAGCTGAAACTCCAATACTCTAGCTACCTAATGTGAAGAACTGACTCCTTGGAAAAGACCCTGGTGCTGGGAAAGATTGAAGGTGGCAGCAGAAAGGGAGTGGTTTAACTTTATTCTCATAGGAGAAAATTCCATGGTAAATTAAATTGGAGATTTTTATTGGTAAAGTGGTTGTAGTGCAGACAGCCTTATATACTTCATACAGTGGTTATGCTATGCAGCAGCTTCTCAAATGAAAAATAAATTATTGGCTATGACATACCATGTTTAGGAATACCTGATTTATACTTAGTACATAATTTTTTTGCCTTTTTTTTTTTTCTTTTTGTGTTGTGAGTAAAGAAGGGTAATAATACTTCCCTTATATATGCTGCCACTGTGTATTTAAGATAGAGAAAGTCTGAATATAGGTTAAAGGAAATATAGGTCAGGGTTTATTTTGAGTGTAGTTGTTCCTTTATCAGTTCTCCTGGCCAGAAATCTTGTCATAGATTTTGCTAAACGTGAGGTAATGTGTAAAATGAATAATACAGTGTGATAAAAGTAACATTGATGTTACTAAGGGATGTTGGATGGAAGATCCTAGAAATGCATTTTTTTTTTTTAGTATTTTTGAGTGTAATATAAATACAGAAGCAATTTAAATTAAAAGAATCTTGAAAGTAAATTTAATTCCTACTTAGGAAAAAATAATACATATTTACTTTGTTTCTAAGTCAACTGAAAAGACCAGCTTGAGTTTTGTGTTTAATTGCATCTTATACATATTTGTAAATTAGTTTTCTGGTCTAAGTAATTATCATTGAACTAGGCCTAAAATAGTTTTAATGTAGTTAAGAAATGAAAATCACTCATGGAAATTAATATCTCTTTCATATCACTTGTTTTAATCATTGCTTCATGTGACCACTAACTGAATTTGTAATGCCATCTAATTAATGAAGAAGTGATCTCAGATTATCCATTTTTAATACACTAGAATACAGTGTCAAACTTTTCAACTCCAAATTTAATCCTTTTTCTCTTTTATTCCTCCTTCCCCTAGTAATCAAAGCAAAGAAGCTTTCATTGACTGGGCAAGATATGATGATTCACAGGATCACTTTTGTGAACTTGATGGTAATAAAATTAACTTGTAATTACATTATTTTAACTTTAACCCTTTTAAGATACTTAAATCAGTGAAAATAAAAAGTTACAGCTATAATACACAGGATGTTATATGTGGATCTTATTATTCATAATAGTAGTTATTAAGAACTGGTGTTCCCAGCCTTGTACTAAGTGCCTTAAGTTCATCATTTCTTAGCTTTACAGCTACACTGATAGGTGTGTATTATTTTATATCTGAGGAAACTGAGTCTCAGAAAGACTAAAAACTTGCCCAAGATCACAGAGTAGCAAGAGGCTGAGACAGGATTCATTCCTAGATCTCATTCCCACACATGTCTTCTTTCCACTGTGACACCCCCATCTCCTATGGACCTCTAATTCAAGCCACTTAGTTATAGGTCTGTGACCATATTATAGAAATGTTCACAATGAAATTAGTTGGAGGTCTCAACAAACTAACATAAAGACACCTTCCAATATTGGAGAGGACTCTAACTTGATCCCCACAGCCCTGTTTGGAATGGAATAAAGCCAGGCCACTGTTCAATAGTAACTACCATTTCTTTCAGCAGAAGATAATTGACGTGTCTCCTGATCTTTTGTCTACAGGAGAATACTCCCAATAATTGTGTTGCATAGGCTTAGGACAGTTCATTCAGCCTCTCTTTACCTTTTACCTTGGTATTGTTATATTTTTTGAGGTGGAAAAGGATTTGAGATTCAAGCACACATAATTAACAGGCAGCAGAAGTTCTTCTGAATTTTTAAAGCATCTAAAGTGGTCTGCTTTCTAAAAATTTTTTAAAGATTCATATGTAGAATTGTGCTGTTAATACAGTCTGTAATGGGATACTTACAGGGCACTTCTCCAATATTATGGTAAATTGAGGAGCCACTGGGAGAGGGCGTGTTATTACCACGGTTTATATGGTTTCAGCAAGGAAATTGTTAAGAAATCCGAACAAAGTTTTTTTGGATATAGTGATAGGCAAATTCATAAAATATTCCTGTTAGGATATTTAGAATCGGCAAAGGTTTCATCAGAGCAAGTCACTATACCCGGGTAAGCACTCACATGGCTACCTACATAAAATCATCTTTTAAAAATTTTAGGATTATGTAATTAAAATAACTGGTAGTTTTTATAGTTTGTGTAGGTCTTAAACATGTGAAACCATGCAACTAGTTGGATTACCACTTCTTCTGGGTAATAATGTTCATGTGTATCCCAAAGATTTTTCACCTACAATTAAAAAAAAAATACCATCAGAGTAGCTTTGGTATCATTGTTATTTCAATAATCTAAATCATTAAAGCAAAAAACCTAAAGAATGTTCACCCCAGTATATTGGAATATAGCCAAACACGCCTGTTATCTGCTGATTTGTTTTTGGCTTTGTTCTTGTTTGAAAGAAAGATGATCCTTATAGATCAAATAATAATTTTAAATAATTTAGTGGTTTAAGGTAGGCTGCTCTCCCTACCTCTCTCTATTTATTTTTTTGTTATTGTTTTTTATGCATGGCTTGCTGCTTCCTTTGCCTCAGGTTTCTGCTCAAATGTCACCTCATTAGAGAACCTGCTGTCATAAAATAGCAACCACTTTCCCTCTCTGTCTCTGTGCACTGCTGTCTGCTCTCAGAGCACTAAGAGCTATGTGTGAGACATTATTTAACTGTTTATTGTCTGTCTTCAGCTAGACTGTGAGCTACTTGAGGGCAAGGACTTTGTCTTTTTGTTCATAACTGTGTCCCTAGTGCCTAGAACACTGCCTGGCCATGGTTCATTCCCAATAAATATCTGTTGATTGAAGTAGTTGGTTCGTGTCTGACTCTTTGTGAACCCACACACTGTAGCTCACCAGGCTCCTCTGTCCATGGGATTCTCCAGGCAAGAATACTAGAGTGGGTTGCCATTCCCTTCTCTAGAGGATCTTCCCAACTCAGGGATCAAACCCAGATCTCCTGCATTGCAGGCAGATTCTTTACCTTTTGAGCCACAAGGAAGTGCTAGTTGGTTCATAAATAATGTGATAGATTTTTACTTTTTTATTTTTCCCGTTTCAGCAGGTTCATTGATATGTTAAAAATACTGCTTGAAACAGGAGTTTCTAAATCTGGCTGTGTATCAAAATTACTTGGGTGCTTTATAAACTATAGTTTCTCCTTGACTGAGGAAATTATGTTTTAATAGTAAATTGCAGTTTGGGGTAGCTTCAGAGATAGAAGACTGTGGGCTTAGTCCTGAGTCTGTAACCTAATATTTCTGATCTGTGTCCATAAGCAAAAAGCCTGCATATTAAGTTGGCCTGTGCCACCATTACATTTTAAGAGATACATGGGTCAGGAGGGCTAGAGAATGCAATGTGGCCTCAAAACACTAATACTAAATTAGAGCAGTGAAAGGAAAATTCAATCGGATAAAAGGGGTACTTGAGGAGGGAGAAGAAATATTAGTTCAAGTTGACAAATTTACAGAATTAGATATTTAGACTTAATAGAAATTCTTTGAATCCTTAGGTAATTGTTAGAACAGTCAAAAAGAAGGAATATCTTTGGAGTAGGTTTGTAGAGGGAGGAAGAAGAGAAACCTCTTTGAGGGGAGGATTTATTAGGGATCCAAGAGAGCTATCTGAATGAACGGTACAGTTGTACAAATGAGAAGAAATTATGGTTTAGGAACAAATTAGTTAACATCATGTCACAGGTGATCCCAGGAGTAAGAATGGGTGTGTTTTGTAGGGGACCTCAACCTGTGTGTGCTTTTTCCCACATATGTTCTTCATTCTGGATGTCATGAAATTATTGTCAGTATAGGTCAGGAGTTGACAGACTTTTTCTTTTGTAAATGGGCAGATAGTAAATATTTTAGATAGACCATATATATTATATATATTAGATAGACCATAGTTTACATGGTCTCAATTGTAACTGCTCAAGTCTGCCATAATAGTGTGAAAGCAGCACAGAGGCAAATGAACAAGACTTGTGTTCCCATAAAACTTTCTTTACAAAAATACATAGCAGACCAGACTTGACTTGTGGGCCATAGTTTGCTAACACTTTCTGTAGGTTAACAAAACTCACCTTTTTCATAAGTTGAAAAAGTATTAAATTTTTTAAAACAGCTTGTGGTTGAATTAAAGGAATACACAGTAAGAACATGAAGAATGTAAGTTTTACTTAATTTTAAAACCTGTATAATTGATTTTGCTCATAGGACTTTCTACTCCCTTGAAGTATACGTTAAATCCATATACTTTAATATCTGAATCCAAGGATTTTTTTCTTTACTGTTTAGTTGGTTTAATTGGGTGAAAAGGGTGATACTAATTCAATCTGCACATTCATAGATGACTCTATGTAAGTGTAGGCTTATGTGTGTGCACGCATGTACTTTATACATATGGACATATATGTATATGAGTATATATTTATGATATTAATTTAGTATTTAAGTTCATATACATAACTCACTTTTGTAAGGTGAACTAAGAATGGCTCAAAGAAATTAAAATAATTAACAGAAATTAGTTATTATAAAGCTTTTAAAATTTTACTGTAAAAGTAAAATTCATTAACTTAATTATTTAAATTTTAATTTGTTAATTAAAAATTTTAAAATTAATTAGTCTTAAGTCTTGATTAAGAAATGTCTTTAGACAGTTTCTGTTCTTCCATTTACAAATAAACTGTTTTCTATGCCTTAATTTACATAGTGGAGTATCTGTATAATGTTAGTGCTAGAAATAGAGCCAGTATTCTTTAAAATCATGTTTCCATCATCTGTGAGATACCACTCGTTTACTAATGGGAAGTTGAAATTATCTTTGTACTCCTCCTGCATCACGAAAATACCAGGTAGTTCTCAGAAGACATGTGTCAGGATGCTCTTTTTTCCCTTTAGGATTGTGGATAATCTTAATCTATGGTCATTGAATGGCCAGTGAATATTTTTGACTGACAGGTAATGAAACTAAGAGGGACTATATTTTAATGCCCATATTTGGTCTTGCTTCAAGTCAGGTGACTATATATTAATATCATTGATTAATACCATGACACCAAAAAGTAGGAAGCATACAAATAAAAGGATACATCTGTGTCAACATACATAGCACTTCAGCCTATGAGGAGTATTAGATTTGTGAAGCATAGTCATCATGAGTTTTGTATAGGTAAGAAAACCTGTACTTCCCTTTTCTACCCAAAATATGAACCTCAATAATTAAGATGATTTTTCCTTTTATCTTTTGTATCCCCCAGAGATCTCTCTCAAAATACTGTCCAAATATTAGAGATGTAGTAAATACTTATTTGGGTTTCAACATGGAAAGTCATTATTTAATTTTAAATGTGCTAATAAGTTCTTGAAGTTGTGCCTACTAACCAATATGTTAACCAGTTAATATGTTAAATAATATATTAACAATAAATTTGTAACTTCTTTTTTTAACTAGAACATGGTGTAACTCTGAATGATCAAATTTGAATCTCAAAGCTATTGTACCATTTACTTCCTAAATCCAAGCAGAGAGTAACAGAGAGATCTTTTTTAATATAATATGTACTAACATGTCTCAAGTATGTGTTTAGGTAGCTATATACATGGAGGGGGGCAAACACATGAAATATTAAAACAGGTTACGATTTAGTTAGGTCTTTTCAGTCTTGGTGGTTTAAACTTGAGAAGTAATTAATGCCTCTAATTAAGGTAAGGGATGTTATGTTACTTAAAAGAGCACTGAGCATCCAAAAGAAAGGGAGAAGTTATTTTTCCTATCTTAAGTTCAAGTTATTATAAATCCTGGGTCAAGGACAGTCACAAGTGTGCTAACCACTCTACCTTTTAACTTGGAGATGACTTGAAAGTACAGTATTTCTCTAACTTTTGTGTAGCCCTGTTTGCTTTGTAATGGTAAATTTTGCATAGATGGTGACATGTAGATGGTTTTATGAATTGTTTCTTCTTCAGATGAGAGATCTCCAGCTGCTCAGTATGTAGACCTGCTGCTGAATCCCGAGCGTTACACCGGCTATAAAGGGTCCTCTGCATGGAGAGTGTGGAACAGCATCTATGAAGAGAACTGTTTCAAGTAACTGGAGGGGGTAGGGGAAGGAGGAGGATTGACTAGAGGGAAGGTGGAAGAAAGGGAATATTTGTTTCCTTTGGAAAAAATTACATCAAAATGTCAAACCATTTTACATCTGAATTTTGTACTTTCTCAGGCCTCGATCTGTTTATCGTCCTTTAAATCCTCTGGCACCCAGCCGAGGTGGGTGTCTCATACATTTTCATGTTTTTGGATATTGTTTACAAAATACCTTTGTAACTATGTATTGAGAAAATTTTCAGCTATTTTGTATATTTGTTAATTTGAATGATTAAAAGAATAAGCTTAGTTCTTAGTTGTGTCAAGATTTCCACATGTTTTTTTATAATTACTGTCCTTTATTGATTGCTTGATATGTGCCAGGTCCTAAACTAGCAGCTTTATATAAAATAAATTAGAAATATGAGTAATCCATATATATTAGAGGTTCTGGGGAACTCCTGAAAATCTGGGTGTCCAGGCCTTATCCCATACCAGTTGTCAGAATCTTTGGAATTAGAATCCAGGTGTTGGTGATTTTAAAGCTTTCTAGATGATTCTAGTATGCAGCCAAGTTTGAGAACCAGTGGCTCCTCCTGTGCTTTTCAGACTTCAGTGTGCATACAGATCACCTGGGAGCCTTGTTAAATACCAGGTTCTGCTTCTGTAGGTCTTGGGTGAGGTGCCCAGGCGATGCCCATGTGCTGATCTGTGCACAACACTCTGAGTCAGAAGGATGCACAGAAGTACCAAAAAGCTAGGTTGCCACTTGCCACATCAGGCTGTTGAGCACAGAAAGTGTGTCTTGTGTGAAACTAAATTTCCCATTTTATGTAATTTTAGTTCATTTAAATAAAAAAACTAAAGCAGTATAAAATATTTTTGCCCTTAAATAGAATCTTATTGTTTTGGTATAACCATTTTAACTCTTGTATCACAAAGCAAATTGTTGATGTACTGTAATGCATGTATACCATTTACTTTTCAAAATGTGGATATGAGAATACATTACATTTTTATTAGAAAAAAATTTTAATCACATACATGGCTGGTATTATAGTTCTATGTGACAGCATTATCGTACACAGTTGGAGGTTATTCAGTATAAAACTATTAGGCATATCTTCAATCTGTTCTCGACGAGGACCCAAACTCTGGGAGCAGCCCTGTGATTGACATTCTAATGCTTTCTTTAGACCAGGATTGATTTAGGAACTTGAATTTCCTGGTCTAGATTCATCTTTTTAGGCATTTCTCAAAACCAGAGAGATTTGGGAAGGTGGAATGAATGGACTGCTCTCAGATGTGCGCTGTGTCACAGTGTGGCATATAGTCTTCCCAAATTCATTCTGAAACTGCCTGGACAAGGTAATTGGAGTATGAAGACAATGTGGATGGCTTCCTACCCTTTCTCTCTTTTTACTACTTTTACCTCATAGCTTTTCTATTTTCAACTTAAATGTTTTTATTGTAGAAGATTTTATGAAAATTGAAACAATACAAAAATAACATAAAGTAAAAAGAGGACACTCTCCCCCCGGGCCCCCCACCCCACCCCCCGCCTTCATTCCTACCTGCCTCCACACTTTTTCTCTTCCATAGTACAGTTTGGAAGGTATCCTTCCAGACCTTTTCTATGATAACTTACTTTTTTTTTTTTGGCTGTGCAGGCTTTTCTGTAGTTGCAGCAAGCAGGGGCTACTCTCTAGCTGTGGTGCTTGGGTTTCTCTTGTTGCAGAGCATGGGCTCTAGGGTGCTCTGGCCTCAGTAGCTGTGTTTTAAGGGCTTAGTAGGTTTGGCTCCCGGCCTTTAGAGCACAGCCTCAACAGTTGTGGCGCACAGGCTTAGTTGCTCCATGTCTGTGGAATCTTCCCAGATCAGGGATCAAACCCATGTCTCCTGCACTGGCAGGCAGATTTCTTACCACTGAGCCCCCAAGGAAGACTATATGATGACTTGTAAAGCAGAAAGTACAGTTGTTCATTTAATGAAAGCATCAAATCCTAAGAAACACTTCACTTCCATATTATGATAAACTAAGACTTGAAACTGTAGGAGAGATGAGGAAAGGAAGCAAAGTGCTCAGAGAAAAGGATAGAGGGAGGAAAGAGGAGCAGAAAAGAGAAAACAAGTGTAGAAGAGGGAGACAAAAGACTGGGTAAGGGAGAGCGTGGGTCCCAGGTGATGGTGGTGCCCTAGGAAGTAATGGAACAGCTCTTGCTAATGCTGTTAATGAGCTTTCTTCACTCAAACTGTGAATTGTTGATGAACAGCTGTTTAGTATTCTTAACTATGTGTCTTCCACGCTATTCCTGAGCTGTAACAGCTGGGCTTCTACAACTAGCTTTTGAACAGTTTTTGTGCAACAGAACTTTTTTTCAAAAATGAAATCTTATGTCAGAATTCCACATGTAAAGCCAGTAAAGGCAGGGCTGCTGTGGAGCCCGACAGTCCAGCCTTCTGGCCTCTTCCCCATGTCTGGGCAGTCCCACAGCACCTGCAAGGATGCTTTTATTGACGACAGGTTGGGAAGGGCTTTTATTCAGGCGACTGTGTGCTGAGGAGCAAGCAGTAAATTAAGAAAGAAAAGGGCTCCAGTCTGAAAACACATGTTCAGAAAGAGTTGTATGCATAACAATTAAAGGAGTAACTTTGTGAATTATTGAAACTAGTGGTTTTTATGATTACATGCTCTCTGATACTATTTATTGCATAAAACATATATGAAAATCTTGTGCTGTTTGGCTTTTATTCTTATTAAGAAGTCTTACTTGTAGGATAACTACAAGCCAACCAACGTTAATGGTATGATTAATAGTTTAACACACAGTAAGTTTTAATCACATATTAAAATAAATAGGATTGGAATCTGAACTGTGAAAGCCATTTTCTGATATCCTATCTATTTATTTTATCTTTCAGGAGAAGATGATGGTGAGTTAAAACTCTCATTTTATGTTTGCTTCAAGTGTAGAAGAAATGTCTTTAATGATCAAAATTTGATTTTTTCCTGTTTTAAATTCGAAAGTATTTATCCTATTTTTTTTCAGAAAATAATTAGCAATCAATGGCAACAAAATAAATGAGAGGTTTTTTAAATATATATAATTCAAAGTTACCCTATGTTAAAAACAGTATAACAGCCAGTCTACTTACATGTTTAGTATAGAAACAGGATCACATTCCAAGTTTCCCTATTTTTTTGGTTATTGTGATCTACTTGAATATG
Organism: Ovis canadensis; assembly: GCF_042477335.2. NCBI lineage: Eukaryota > Metazoa > Chordata > Mammalia > Artiodactyla > Bovidae > Ovis > Ovis canadensis. Next base: position 26,675,715 of record NC_091269.1, on the reverse strand, counting down.
TTCTAAAGAAATGGAGGGAAATTAAAATAGTTTTACCAGATATTTGTCTTTGTGATTTCTTTATTTTCTTATTGATTTTGTAATGTATAACCTCAGTCATCATTATTACACTTAATCTGATGAATGATAATTTGTCAACAGTAGGTTATTCCAGATTTCTAAATGAATATCAGTTATAACATGCCCCAAAACAGCCAACATAAATGTTTCAAATGAATATTTACTTAGCTGTGTTCAAGGGCACCATGATGAGCATTGTACACATTGTACAGGATGGAAAGATGTATAAAACATATCTTTCCTCTAGGAGCTAAAAATATGTACAGTAGGAATGATAAGCACTATTCATAAGAGATGATAAAGAATTATTACATACATAGTACAGATAGTAAGTGGTGTAGTAGTTTGTTCAGAGCTGAAATAGATCCTATCTCACTTGGAATATTACTGGGAAAGGTGGCATTTGAGATGCACAAATAATGGACCGATTTAAGCCAGTAGAATTGGATAGTATGTGCTACCTGAATGACAGCATGGACCAAGGAGTTGAAAAAGGAAAAACCAAGGCATGTTTTGGGAGACCCTGTTAGCAGTTGGAAAGACTTCACATGGGGTAATTTAAATTAGAAAGATAAGTAGAGGACAGATTGTTGAGGACCTTGGAAGCTAGACTTTTGCTATTAACTGTTGGGGCCTTCTGAATAAATGAGTGAGATAATGAATGATCCTTTGTAAAAGTATCATCTAAGTAAGAGCATGTTGAATGAATGAATCTCTAGGAAGGTATTTGTGTTGTTGCAAAGGGTGAAGACTCAGGAGACAAAGTAATTCCCCACCATCTTAATTTATCCTCTATACTCCTTGCTCAGCCATCTGTGTGTTGAGTTTTCATCCTCATGCTTTGCTTTAAACAATTAAAATAAGGATGGGTAACTTAGGAAGTATATTAACTATTTTTATCCTTATTGACTGCCATTTTCCTTTTCACTCAGAACAATAGTGGGCTAGGATTAGTTCTTTTAGCATGGTACACATAGTAAGGTCCCTTCATATTCTGGTCACTAACTTTTCTGAAGAATTATCTTGAAAACTAGAGAACTTTTTTTATTATCCCTTGAAACTTAGTATTTTTAGATAATTAAGGAAGTATATGTAGCTTTACTGGTTCAGGAAAAATAGGATAATTAGTAATTTGATTTTTGTATTACAATTGTTTTTTTCTGGAATTTTTGAACAGTGCTTTGGTTGTTATCATCAAAGGCAAACTTAAGATTGTTTCTCTTCAACCTTATGGATATTTAAGCCTTTAAGTAAATATGTATATATAATTTTTATTGTTTTTGCTTTGTTTTTTAGGAGAATCATTCTACACATGGCTAGAAGGTAACCTAATGTCTGCATTTTAAACGTATTGGCATCTTACAAAAAGATTCGTTTAATATATATTTGTAAGTTTTAGGATTCATTACCTAGACAACTAATCTTGACAGTGTTTGAAAGAAAATAACAGGTTTTATGTTATTGTAGTTCAGGATAAAATTATTTGAAAATGTTGAGGATATTGGTCAGCTAAAAACCAGTGTTATGGAAATACACAGGGCAGATATGGTCATCACATTTTCATAACTGGTTCCCAGTCTTATTTCCATTCTGTATGTAATATTCATCCAAACTACTTTTCTAGGAAGCATTATGCAAGTCTGGTTTGTTAAGTAGAGACATTCTGTTTGAAAGAAAGTGGGTTTTTTTGTATATGAAATTAAGGGAAGATGAATTTGAATTCAGAAGATTTTAAACATGTTTAAACATACAGTCTAAACTAAAGAATAAAGTAATATAATCCCAATATACTAGATTCTTATGTTTGTTAGTAATGTTATATTATGAATGAGATTTCTCTGTTTTTTTAATGAATTATTTTCGATGTGCAAATACTGCTAGGAATTACACTGACAAATGGCCAATGTGGGAAAAGATGCTTAGCGTTGTTTAATTAGCTTTATTCTAAAAGTACAAATTGCAAAAAATAGTATTTAGTTTAAAAGAGGTGGGCAAAGACTCTGCATATTGATAATGGAGGATAAGAATGAAATTTATGGGCAGTGTCAAATTCTGGGATATATACTGTGTACCCCAGAATCTCCTAGTATCCTATTGATGGAAGTTCAATGAGCACCCCCAAATATAGGCATCTGACTCAATTTCTCTGAGATTCAGGTTGCTGATCTGGGGCACAAGAGTGGCAGTAGCCATCCAACTTACCTACACTGTGAGTGTAGATGATGCCTATGAAAATTGCTTTGAGAATCACTAAACAATGTACAAATGCCAAATAATAGTATTGCAGTAAATCTAGCCCTTCTGTGAGAAAAAAATTATATATTGTCGTCCTATAGTTTGGTTAGTGAAAATGAATTTGAATGAAATTAAATCCAGAATAGAAAGAGGAGAACCACTTTCTAAAGTCAGCAGCTGGATTTGCTAGGCATTGGCCTGGCAGCAGACTGCAGGTGGGGGTCAGCTCTCCAGCACTTTCCTGCTAAGAGTATTGTATATCTTCTTGGTGCATTCACTTGGCATCTTTTATTGATAAGATTTTTCTTGAAGTTGCCTAATTTTCAGTTTATGGAAGTATAGATTTTTCTTCCTTCCTTCCCACTTACTACCCATCCCTGTTTTAGGTAAGGAGCTCTGTGGACTTTGCAAATTTGAATTGCCTCTCTCATTTTTAGGCATATGAATTTTCATGAGCTTTGCTTTGCTTATTTTCCATTCTCTTATCTTTAGATATTTTACTGCTTAGGTTGAAAGGAAGAAAAAGTGAACCTCAAATCTGATCATTTTGCTACTTGATAACAGATTTGATTAAAAGTTTTACTACAAGAGAATTTAGTACCTAATGTTTTATCAAAGTTATTTGTATTGTTTATATCCCTTGTTACCATAAACTTGGCCATATGATTTTTTTTTAAGAGGTAAATGCTGCATTTAATTTTTATTTATTATGAGGAAACCACAAAATAGAATTTAATTTCTACCTTTATCCATGGGGTTTCCCAGGTGGCGCTAATGCTAAAGAACTGCATGCCATCGCAGGAGACGAGGTCCATCCCTAGGTCAGGAAGATCCCCTGGAGGAGGGCATGGCAACCCACTCCAGTATTCTTAGCTGGAGAATCCCATGGACAGAGGAGCCTCGTGTGTTACAGTCCATAGGGTTGCAAAGAGTTGGACACAACTGAAGCAACTTAGCATGCACAACACTCTATCCATGAGATGAGATGAGAATATTCTAGGAAGAATTCTGAATTAGGAAATGAGATCTCAAAATAATTATTTTTTCCTATTAGAAGCTACTTGATTCAGAGCCATCTGTTGTAGAACACAAAGGGAAAGTAAATTGAAGATCTAAAAGATCCTAAGAAGATGCAAAGTAAGCCACATCCATACTCTTAATGGCTTAAAAAGCCTCCCGCATATAAATGAGATTATTTCTTAGTTTCCACTATTGGAGCCAATTTTTTCCCCATGGGGAAAGTGGAAAAAAAAAAAGCAAAAAAAGACATAACTCTGTTAAGTGGTAGAAAAGGGGAAAAGCTCATTGTTCTGGATCTGGTGGATTCTTAAAGACTTGGTTTTTGCATTTTTGTTTTTAAATTTTTCTATAAAGAATATTTTCTAAAAATATTGTTCCCTTTTTACTGTGGAAAATACAGTATAAAATTTACTTTCTTGGGCATTTCAAATTTTACTTAATAGCAGTAAGTACATTCACAGTGTACTTCACATTCACATTCACTCTTACAATAAGAGAAAATATTTTTAAGTGGAGGCAGGGGTAGGATAGGATGACGAAATTATCTTGACCTCTGTTTTCAGCAAAAGCCTATGGGGCTTAAGAAGGCTACATAAGATAAACTTCCATCACAGTCCTAAACTCCATCTTGATGCGGTTTTACTCACAGAGTAAATAGCACACATTTTTCTATTGGCTGGATGTCTGTCTTCTACGTCTGGGCTCCTGAGAAGCAGAACATGTAGTTAAGTAGAGAAATCCAGGACAAAGGATTAATAAGACACAGTAAAGAATCTAGAAGAAGGGGAATTCCCTGGTGGTCCTTTGGTTAGGATTCCCCACTTTCACTGCCGAGGGCCTGGCTTCAAAAATAAATAATAATAGTCTAGAAGAAGGAGAGAATTCAGTTTCAGTTTCTTCTTCCTCCACTATCAAGTAGGTTCAAATAAGACATCTGTAGGGAAGGGAAAAGGAGAAACAGCTATTGTTAAGCCAAAGCAGTGACTTTATGTCTGCTTTAGTTTAGCCTGAACCACAGAGTATCTGTGCTGTTGCCTTCTGGGTAACATGTGGACTTAACCAAGCGCATCTGCTCGAGTGTTTGGACCTTCAGAAGTCCAGACATTTGTATCTTATTCTGCATTAAGTTATCATATTCAGTTACCTCCTGAAGTCAAAATCTTATTTTATCTGCTAGTGAGAGGCTCTCAAACTAATTATTTCATATAGTTCCTTGATTTATTTTTAATGTCCTTGAATCTTAACTTTAAAAATAAGCCTGCATACCTAATCCTCTTGATTCAGTATTTCTGTTATCTAAACGGATGTAATTTCTTTTTCAATATTTTTCTGACTAGGTTTGTGTCTGGAGAAAAGAGTCTTCTATAAGCTTATATCGGGACTTCATGCTAGTATTAATTTACATCTGTGTGCAAATTATCTTTTGGAAGGTAATCACATTTTTTCTATCAGTATAAAAATTGTTGGGGAAAAGAATATATTCTCTAGAGAAAAAAATCCTACTTATTAAAAGTACATAGTATATTTCTTTTTTAGAAACCTGGGGTAAACCTAGCTGGGGACCTAACATAAAAGAATTTAAACGCCGATTCGACCCTGTGGAGACCAAGGGAGAAGGCCCAAGAAGGCTAAAGAATCTGTACTTCCTATATTTAATTGAGCTTCGAGCTTTATCAAAAGTGGCCCCATACTTTGAGCGCTCAATTGTCGACCTTTACACTGGAAATGTGCAAGAAGATGCTGACACAAAAACCCTTCTACTGAATATCTTTCAAGATACAAAGTAAGACTTGAATTATCAGTGATCTGAAATTTTCCACTCTATAATTGGATGAGGTAGTTCTTGAAATACAACAAAAACTGACTCCTGAAAGCTGGTTAGGAAAAGGGAGAATTAGAACTGAGAAGGACAGTGTTCCATTGGATGGCAGCGTTTTAAATTTTTTTTCTAAAAATGTTGACCGAAAAGTTTTATTGCATAAACTTTCACACTCGAGAATAGGCTGTATTTTTAAATATAACTTTAAATTTTATGTAGTGCCAAAATTTAATGTTATTTTAGTGTTTGTTTTCTTCCAGTTGCTATTTAAATTCATGGTAATATGTGTTAGCATAAGGATAGATTACCTAAGAGAACATTAGCTTTACATTCTACAGTTTAACCTTAAAAAAAATATCCTGGGTCTATGAAATTGCAGTTTACTGATTGTTAAAATGAGCATGGAGGAAAGTTGGGTTAAAAAATGCTTAAGGTAAATTGTGCATTACATTTTTTGAAATGCTAACAATGTAAACTATTGCCACTTTCTCATGTTACCCAAACCTTACACATGAGTAAATTATGAATTTTAAATATTTGTAGGGATAGAAAATTCTACCAGAACTTGAATTTTTCATCTGTAACTTACAATATTTTCGTTTCATCAGGTCCTTTCCCATGCACTTTGACGAGAAATCCATGTTTGCAGGTGACAAAAAGGGGGCCAAGTCGTTAAAGGTAAAAAGTTCTTGATTGGTGGGAAGAGTGGAGAGCAGCTGACTGGTTGTGTTTTAACATTTTTCCTCTAAACTTCCTTTCCCAGTTCTCAATCTGGTTGGTCTGATTGGATTTTATTGTAAATGATACAAAAAACTCCTCTCAATTCCTTTTTTCTCTCTAGTTTGCCCCCCTGCTTAGTGAATCTTCAGTTGTAGCTCTAATGACACCTTTGTAATTGTCCTTTTAAAAGACATTATTTTGAGAGGAAGTTTTCTTTTTCTTTCTTGTCGTTTTGATGCATCTTAAAAGCAATCATGCACTGTTAGCCACTTAGAAGATAGTAATAGTGTATTTTCAAAAGTTTATCTTATGAACTATTACAGGTTTTCAGACTATTATGTTTTTGTACTTATGGACTAACATATAAGGCAAAAATTATCTGTTGACTTGGGATATCAGAAAGAGACTATATTTTAGGAACATTATGAAACTTCACATTAGGAGCACTTCATTTTCATTTGCTTACAGCAGAGGGCCCCAGTCTCCCGGATCTAACGCTTGATGATCTGAGGTGGAACTGATGAAATAAAGTGCACAATAAATGTAATGTGTTTGAATCATCCTGAAACCATCCCCCCTCCCTGTTCATGGGAGAATTATCTTCCATGAAACCGGTCCCTAGTGCCTAAAAGGTTGGGGACCATGGGCTTACAGTAATTAAGGAATACATTATACCTTTACAGTTTGATAGAAGTATTTGAAATTGACTGGCAAATAGTCTTCTCCTACAGCTCTATACTTTTTTATATACAATTCTGAAATCCAAAAGCTCCAACCACTGGAACATTTTTCTTATGTTTGGTGCAAATTAATTTGTTAGCAAAACCTAACCTGAACTGATGTAAAGATAGTTAGTGAAAGTGAAGTTACTCAGTCGTCTCCAACTCTTTGCCACCCCATGGATTGTAGCCTACCAGGTTCCTCCATCCATGGGATTTTCCAGGCAAGAATACTGGAGTGGGTTGCCATTTCCTTCTGCAGGAGATCTTCCTGACCCAGGGATTGAACCTGGGTCTCCTTCACTGTAGGCAGACGCTTTACCGTCTGAGCCACCAGGGAAGTCTAACCTGAACTATACCGTCTGAGCCACCAAGGAAGTCTAACCTGAACTGATGTAAAGATAGTACAGTGTTTTTTTTTAAAAATTCTGCTTTGTATGATTATTATTACATTTTGCTACAAAAACAATCATATATTTGATTATAAGGTGTTGCTGTATACTCCAGTGGGGTGTTTCATAATAAACAGTGTTATGTACTTTATTTCTAAAATCTGAAAAATTCTGAATTCTGAAACATGTTTGGCCCCAGGATATTTTAGATGTAGACATGCTACAAGAATGAATAAATTAGTCAGCGTTGCTTAGTATTTCTGAAATGAAATAGTTTAGCCATACTGTATTTTAGTTTTGGAAGGCTGTTTTGATTTATGGTTTTAGAGGTATATTAGTATTATGGTATTTAACATAATGTTAATTCATTTTTGTAATGCTTCCTACTTTATGTGTTTATATAAATTTTATACTTTTGATCAAGACAACTGTAATTATGTATCTTTTTTTATAGATGAGGAAGGTAAGATTGAGACCAGACTAAAGTTTCACAACTAGCTTTTAAAGTGTAAAATGCTGGAGATTTGGTTTGCTACTTTTCAAAGGTATATAAAGGAGAATTTAAATCCATTTTTCCATCTGCTCCAAAGCATGTGAATTCTATGAGAATGGAGCACAAGGGAGTTTTTGGATGTTTCTATTGTCTTTCTTTTGGCCAAGCTACAGATTCCTCCAAACACTTTGGGCAGCAGGGCTGGGCTTTTGATGGGCCAGAGTTTTCAGGTGACTCACTCCAGCCCTTTGCAATGAAACGTTTACCTCAGTACAATAAAATGATGTTTATTTCCTACACTTGCCCAATGAAAAGGATGAGGAAACTTTCTCTTAGTGTTGTTCTCAGAGAAGCTGAGACTGACCTTAGTGTCATAGAAGCCCGTGCACAGATCACAGGCAGAAGAGTTACCTAATTGTGTGGGGAACTAACCCAGCACCATTCAAGGATCCAGTGCGTGAGCGTCCCTGGAGAAGCAGCCTTAGCGAATGTGGGGGACTGCGAGACCACACGCTGTGGCCATCCATGGTGACAGAGCGCATGCACAAATGTGGGGTCATCCTAAGGAGAGGCGTGGGAATTGGTCATTGTTCCAGGACTAGCTTTCTGATTCACGCTTACACAAAGCAGTGCATCCGAAATAAATCAAGCATAATGTAGATATGTATTTGCCACTGGTTGTATGCAGACATCAAATGGAAGCAGCAGTTAAGCTCGTTCAAAGTAAAAACCATGCATGATTTACTCGTGTCCCCCACAGTGAACATGTTGGTGCTTTGCATGGAGTAGCCTCTCATTAAAAGATTGGTTGAATTAATATGTGGAGTGAATTTTATAAAATGCTATTAATGTTAGCTATTTCATATGCATGCTATGCTGTACAAATCCAGATTATTTTCTTCATTGTTGAAAAACACAACTCATTCATTAATAAGCTTCAAAATGGTTTTAGAATTCAGATAAATGCAGTTTAATTTTTAACATCTAATCAGAATGGAAATATTTTCTGCACATTAGGAGGAATTCCGGTTACATTTCAAGAACATCTCCCGTATAATGGACTGCGTGGGATGCGACAAATGCAGGTTATGGGGGAAGCTACAGGTTTGTGTATGGCTTTCTGTTCTGAAACTGTTACTAACCTTACGTTTCTGCACTGAGAAGTTGAAAGTTTTTGTTGAAATGTCCTCATTGTTCATTGAATTAGAGATCCAAAGTATGGTTTCGCTATTTTATGAAAAAAATTAGTGTGTTATATGTATGTGTGTAAGGTTGTTTTTTCTGTTATTCTAGGTTAATGATTTTAGTTTTATTATATCTGTTTCTGTTGGTACAATATCAGATTTCATTTCTGAAGCTGGGTGATTATAAATAGACTATTGGTATTTTACATACCTATTTAGAAGGTAAAATGTAATCATATAAAAAACTTAATTATCAAATTTTAATCACTGATTTGGCATCAGTGATCAGAAGAAGGAGGTCCCCTAGTCACAAAATAGGAAAGTCTGCACAGCAGGCCCATTTCCCTATATATTTCAGTGTAAAAAGGCTTGTGTGATATTTTCTATCATCTTTTTACAAAGATGATAGTAAGTCATAGAAAGTCAGGAGATGGAATATTTTTTAATGGTGAATACACTGAAATCAGATTTTTCTTTTTCTCTAGTGCTAATAATTGAGAAATTATTAAGTGTAGGTATGACTAAGAACTTATAATGATTTCTAAGTTTTGAATTGCTAGGGGCTAGAAAGAATGCTTTCAAGGTTACATATTGAACACTTTTAATCCTAATGTGATATTTTCTTGGTTAAAAAAATGGCATTTTAGTAATTTGGAATAGTATGATGTATATCCAAAAGGTGTTAAACTTTTCAGGTTTCCTTAACAGCTTCAATAAATTTATCATATGCATAATCTGTGAGAAGTAGAAACTATATTTTGCATAGTTGAATATTTTGGTGAAAAGTTCAGTTCATTTGAATTTCCTGCCATCGCATCACAATGACTGAATGTTTCTTTAAACTTTTATAGCAATTATTATTATGTGAATTTAATTGCAAGTTTATCACTATTTTCTTTAGACTCAGGGTTTAGGAACTGCCCTGAAGATATTATTCTCTGAAAAAGAAATCCAAAAGCTTCCAGAGAACAGCCCATCTAAAGGCTTCCAACTCACTCGACAGGAAATAGTTGCTCTTTTAAATGCTTTTGGAAGGTGAGAACTCTTCTCATGGGCTTCCCTGGTGGCTCAAATGGTAAAGAATCCTCCTGCAATGCAGGAAACCTGCATTCGATGCCTGGGTCAGGGAGATTCCCTGGAGAAGGAAATGGCAATCCACTCTAGTATTCTTGCCTGGAAAATTCCATGGACAGAGTAGCCTGGCGGGCTATAGTCCATGGGTTGCAAGAGACAGAGGTGACTTAGTGACTAAACAACACACTACAACAACTCCATTTATACTTATTATAAAATGTTGGCTGTATTCCTGTGTTGTACAGTGTGTCCTTGTAGTTTATTTTATGTATAATAGTTTGTACCTTTAACTTGTTACCCCTATATTGTCCCTTTCCCTTTCCTCTCCACCACTGGTCACCACTAGTTCTCTGTAGCTGTGAATCTGCTTCTTTAAATCTATTTAAATCTAAATAAAATTAAATTGAGAAAGAACCAGATATCAACTTCCTCGAAATTTCTCTCAGTCTCATAAGGAATATTCACAAATGCAGCCCTTCCAGCTTCAGTTCTCTAGCTCAGTTCAGTTCAGTCGCTCAGTTGTGTCTGATTCTTTGGACCCCACGGACTGCAGCAGCCAGGCTCACCTGTCCATCACCAACTCCCAGAGCCTACTCAGACTCATGCTCATTGAGTTGGTGATGCCAGCCAACCATCTCATCCTCTGTCATCCCCTTCTCCTCTCGCCTTCACTCTTTCCCAGTATCAGGGTCTTTTCCAGTGAGTCAGTTCTTCACATCAGGTGGCCAATGTATTGGAGCTTCAGTTTCAACATCAGTTCTTCCAATGAATATTCAGGGTTGATCTCCTTTAGGATCGACTGGTTTGATCCCCTTGCTGTCCAAGGGACTCTCCAGAGTCTTCTCCAACATTACAATTCAAAAGCATCAATTCTTTGGTGCTCAGGGCTTCCCTGGTGGCTCAGAGGTTAAAGCATCTGCTTCCAGTGTGGGAGACCCGGGTTCGATCCCTGGGTTGGGAAGATCCCCTGGAGAAGGAAATGGCAATCCACTCCAGTATTCTTGCCTGGAGAATCCCATGGACGGAGAAGCCTAGTAGGTTACAGTCCACAGGGTCGCAAAGAGTGGGACACGACTGAGCGACTTCACCTCACCTTTCTTTATAGTTCAACTCTCACATCCGTACATGACTACTGGAAAAGCCATAGCTTTGACTAGAAGGACCTTTGTTGGCAAAGTAATGTCTTTGCTTTTTAATATGCTGTCTAGGTTGGTCATAGCTTTTCTTCCAAGGAGCAAGCATCTTTTATTTCATGGCTGCAGTCACCATCTGCAGGGATTTTGGAGTCCCCCCAAAATAAAGTCTGTCACTGTTTCCATTGTTTCCCCATCTATTTGCCGTGAAGTGATGGGATTGGATGCCATGATCTTCGTTTTCTGAATGTTGAGCTTTAAGCCAGCTTTTTCACTTTCCTCTTTCTCTTTAATCAAGAGGCTCTTTAGTTCTTTTTCACTTTCTGCCATAAGGGTGGTATCATCTGCATATCTGAGGTTATTGATATTTCTCCCAGCAATCTTGATTCCAGCCTGTGCTTCATCCAGCCCAGCATTTCTCATGACGCATATAAGTTAAATAAGCAGGGTGACAATATACAGCCTTGATGTACTCCTTTCTCGATTTGGAACCAGTCTGTTGTTTCATGTCCAGTTTTAACTGTTGCTTCTTGACCTGCATACAGGTTTCTCAGGAGGCAGGTCAGGTGGTCTGGTATTCCCATCTCTTTAAGAATTTTCCACAGAGGCTGTTTTACCTTTCATTGCTCTCTAGAGAGTGCTGGACTCAGTCAGATATTAGCATTCTGGAATCCCGGCCCTGCCATTTCCTGGCAGCATGAGCTCAGGTACATCATTCCTTTCTCCCAGTTTATTTCCTTTCTCTGTGCCATGAAGAGAAGTAAAAATCTTTCCCATGGAGTTAACATGAAGGTAAAATGAGGGTCCACGTGACACTTTTAAATTATAAGAAGCCCTCTGAAGTCCACGGCAGTAGGGCTGGTGGTGATGGTAATTTACAAACACCACTGGGCGTTCAGTGCTCTAATACACTCAGTACTTAAAAAATACTTAAATTTTTCTATGACTAGACTAGATGTGAGAAACCTTTCTTTTCTTAAGGGTTATGATACTCAGGGTGGGATGGTTACACAAATAAGGAACAGCCTAATTTAATCACCCTTATCCTCCCAGGAAAACAAATAACAGCCGTCTGCTTTTTAAAGCTCTTTTAAAATATTCATCTTTCTCTACCCTTAATTATTAAAGTAATTCATGGTCATTATAGAAAATTTAGAAAAACATGTGAAAGTAAATAATAATTGTTAATCAGATCTGTTCATTGTGTCTTCCACCTGATTATTAGTTCATTTATATAGTAAATGATTTTGGCTGCACTAACCACAGAATTCTTTTGTTATACTTTGGGGAGTTTGTGTACTCGTTCTTAAGTGAACTGGGAGTTTTCTTGGTCTAACAACCTATATAATGCAGTTCTACCTCAGCTAGGGCACCCAGCGCAGCATTGCTTTGTCCATAATGCTAGTGGGCGGAGACATATAATGAGCGCTGTTTTTGGTTCTAGCCACAGAATGCTGGGAAATGTGCTTTCTTTACTTTGAATACCCTGCAAATGTCTTTGCTACACTAGCAGCCAATTTTTGATAGTTTCAGCATTTCTATCAAGTGGTTTATTTTCCTGAGTATAAATAGAGAGGGGATTAATAACCTGTTGAGTCCTACAGCATATTTTAGTGTCCCTCTGAGAGTACCAGTGAAGCAGTAGATCGATGCAGCCATGCTGTGTCTGTCTGAGAATAGTAACAGGGAGTGTGGGCACTCTGTCCTGTGTCATAACGTGTGAGCTTTCGGATGCATCTTCACAGAGACTCAGGTCCCACACGTGCTGCCGAGTCTGTACGCTCCTGGTAAAATGTTAGCTTGTATAAAACCTTGAGTTTTCTGATACTCTCCATTTTTGTATCTAAATCAGACTTTGAGCATAATTTTTTCAACTGCTGCTCTTTACTGAGCTCTCTTTTCTTTAGGTAAGGGCCTTGGTCTCTACCATATCTTCATATGTATTTTGATAGTTGTTTTTTTTTAAATGGGTAATTTGAGGTACAGAATATGATTTTACACATTTATTTTGCTTAATAATCATATTTTCTCCTAATAAACATTTTTACTTCTCTAATATTCTGAGGATTTGAGTAAGAATTCATTTTCTGTTCATCTACAGCTTGTAAGAGTATAAAGAAAATGTTCTTGAGACCATAGAGAACATAGATGTTTTTTGAGAGGCCGTATGGTCCTGGGATCTGATGAGCCTGTTAGAATCCTACCCACTAGCTGAGTGACCCTGAGAAAATTACTTGATTTATTTAAGCCTCAGGGTTCCTAAATGGGCGTCCCAGGTGGTAATAGTGGTAAAGAACCTGCCTGCCAATGCAGGAGACCTAAGAGATGCGGCTTTGAGCCCTGGGTGGGGAAGATCCCCTGGAGGAGGGCAGGCAACTCACCCAGTGTTCTTGCCTGGAGAATACCTTGGACAGAAGAGCCTGGTGGTCCATAGGGTCACAAAGAGTCCAACACAATGGAAGCAACTTAGCATGCACAGTGTTCTTAAAATATAAAATCAGGATTAATTTTATCTACTTTGTAGAGTTTTTTGTTTTGTTTTGTTTACAATTAATGAGATTACATGTGTGATGGGCTCAGAACATTGCCTACCATACCTTAAGCTCAATATAAGAAAAGTGATTACTTATTATGTACTTAAAGGCGCTCAAAAAATAAATAAAAGCTCAGTACTGTATTCTATATCATCTTAAGTTACAGAAAGAAAAATGTGAGATTTTTATTGTATAAACCTGAATTATACATAAGGATAATTGAGCTTATAGAATTTCTTTTTTAATGATTCCCATTTCAGAGTTTTACTTCTGAGTTTGGGCTGAGAAGTATTTTATTCATTCATTCAGTCAGCCAGTAATTATTTATTGAACACTATAAATATGGGTCCCTGGAGACGGAAATGACAACCCACTCCAGTATTCTTTGCCTGGGAAATTCCATGAACAGAGGAGCCTGGTGGGCTACAGTATACAGGATCGAAAAATTGGACACGAATAAGTGACTAACAACAACAAATAAATATGGGTGGCTGGAGGGCATCGGGGTTCAACAGTAGGCAGATAAATAGAATCTGTACCTTTGTGTTAAAATAGATCAGTGTTTGTGTTGAAACAAATCCATTGTTTGGGGAACAATAAGAAAGAATTGGACATTTACAGAGGAGAGTGCAAAATGAATTTTTAAGGCCAAATGTAAATGATTTGAGATTCTTTATTGTAATGAATTATCATATCACTGTTCCCATCATTGATCTAGAATTTGTTGCTAATAGGAAGTAACTTTGCCCCTTCTAAATCAAAAGTAACAAACTACAGCTCTGTTTTGCCAGTCTTTAATAATTATAGCATATGCTTTAAAAAATGGAAGCTTCATTGTTCAGTGAAACATTATTTTCAGTTTGCTTTCAAATTATAGTCCATATGACAGCATCAATAATATGAAATGTGTACACATCATATTAGCTGTACTAATATGCTTTTTTTTTTTCTTGTAGGCTCTCTACAAGTATAAGAGAGTTACAGAATTTCAAAGTTTTATTACAACACAGTAGGTAATAGAGGCTTTTATATGTCTAATTAGAGACATAAAGTGACTGTGTGAAGCCTTTTTAGTCTTGGACATTTCAGCAAAAGGAGACTAATCAGATGTCAAGAATTCTGAGCTCTTAAAGAGAAAATTCAAATGTTCACTTGAATATTTATGCTTCTTAATAGATTATCAACTAGAGATATTTATAAATGAAGTATATACTTTTAAAACATGTAAGTTATACTAATTTTGTGTTTAATTCCATGTGTTACCATCTGTTGAATATATTCTGAACAGCAGAATATTCACAAAGAGTTGGCTTTGTGTTTATTCTGTTCTTTATTTCCATTAGTCAAACTTAAAAATGTCTGTCTCCATCCAAGTAACACTGTTAAAAGGAGAGCTAGAGAGCAAATGATGCTTAGGGCCGGTATCAGTAACAAAAATTTGTCAATGATTTTTAAATGTATTTAGCCTTGCCTAGCTCGGTGTGTCACCATCTATCATACGGAAGTGTCTGCGTGACGAATGACCCTTTCAATGTATAATTACAGTAGTTACTTAAGAATCCCCAAGACTCCAACTTCAATGTCATTGGTTTTAAGATTAATACTTGCTGTTGTTGTTGCTGTTCTGTTTTGGTCTAAAGGTGAATAAATACCTTCAGCAAAGGTGAATAAGTACTGTCCCCTATGCTACCCATTCAGATTTCCTGGCCTGCAGTGGGCTGGCTCAGGATTCTTTACTGAGAATCTAGAAAACAGTTTCTGTTGGTTTTGTGTCTCTTTGCCCCTACTCCAACTTTAGAAATTTTTGTTTAAGAAAACAAAAATGGCATACTTAATTTTCCATATTGATAAAATTTGAATGGGATTATATGGATTTATAACACCAGTTGGAAACATTATATACACAAAACTTACTATTTTGAAGTAAGCATTTTTAAAGGATTTTATTTTTGAATACAGTCTATGCAATCCTCTCTCAACCTGATTTTCTTTGGTGTTTAAATAATTAGTTTATACTTCTGTAAGCTTCCTTTTTCCTTACTTTTTCTTTTTTAGTTCTTTGTATATAAATGAACTTGCAACTTGTACCAACAGATGACTTTATAAGTCCTAAACTGTCATTTTCTAAACCTGGGATTTAAGTATCTTTAATATTTAAAATATTGATTATTGTTAAAGGTGTTAGTGTATATATAATGTGATTAATTTAGAAGGTTGCATCTGTGTAGAAGTAATGCGGGTATCAGTCTTTTATGAAGTAAATAAGTGCTCTTAAATCCACATCTTATCCTGCCAAAGTCTGAAATGTCTTCACTGATGGTTTAGTGGCATATTTGTACTTAGTTGGTTCATCCCCCCTTTAAAAATATGTAGCTATCCCTTGCAGGGATATGGTTGGGGGGGGGGGGGGAGTAAGAGCTCACTAGTTATTTTCTTACCCAGTTTCTAACCCTTGTAGACCTGGAGTTTTCATGTTGTTGATGGTGGTGGTGGCATATTTTTGTTGAATAAAACAGACTGATTTGGTTGGAGCCTCCTCCACTTTTTGTTTTCATTTTTAGGGATACAAGTACTCTCTGGTGGGAAAGGGGGACCTTAAGGTAAATTTGTCTAAAAAGTTGAATATCTAGGTAATCTTGCTGGTAAATTAATAAGAATTATTCTTAGTGTTTTTCTAAGAAAATGTGAATGTTTTGCACTTTGTCTATTATTACTGTAAGTTTAAAAATCTTTTTGGTAGTGTTACTTCACCATTCTCCCAGTTAAAGTCTATTGTTTAAGTTCTATTTCCTGGAAAAAAATCTTTGGTCATTTCCATTTGTTTTCTTTACTGTGATTCGTTTCAAGCTTAGTTAAAATTGTGTCTTAGAGTGAGTTCTAGGAATTAAAAATTCTAGTTAGGGTAAAAAATTCTTTTAAAGGTTTTAACAAATCTTTCACTATCAAGAAAATAAACAAATGAAGTAGTCTTAAGCTGAAATCTATTTGATTAACTTTACCATAAATGAGATTGTTGGGGGGAACCTACTTTTTTTTGTGTGTGTGTATATTTCTTAAATGAATGTGATAGAAATCTCTGTTTTGTGAGCCTAGTGATGTTTTATGATCCTTGTGATACAAACTTTTTTCCAACTCCTACTTTTTATTGTGAAGTGATATTGGAGTACTGACTGCATTGTGACAATGCTTGGCTGGCAGTACCTCTTGGCATTTTGTCTTTATCTCATCACCTAATTTAAAAATCCAGCACTTGATAATATAACTTGACAGAAATGATTGTACCAGCTGATAAAGTAATGAAAATGAAGAGAAGGAACATATTCCTTCCTTCAATAGCGTGAGTTTTTTTTTTTTCCCCTTAAGTGACATCTGTGTAAATTAGAAATACTCTGTATTAAAACTGATAAACTTAAGTGTTTCTCTTGTGTTGATTCTTAGATTACAAGGAGGATCAGACAGAATATTAGAATGGTTTTTTACAGTTTTGAAATTTGCTAAGTCAAACGATTTATTTTGACACTTTAACGTTGTGAATTGTTCAATACTTGTAATCTCTGTATGTCTATGAAACACTGTGCCATATTCTCCAACTTTACCTAGGTGCCACTGTATATAAGCAAGGACAGCTATTTTGATCTCCATCAGCATTGCCTTCATCTGGAAATTTGGGAACAGTTCACAGTAAGCCTCCCAGCAGTTTTGCAAACTGAAGTACCTGCAGAAACCATAGCTATTCACCAAAATACACAGACTGGGTGCATGGTATCATGGAAATTATTTGGTAAAACAAAAACAACACAGACACATACCAGGTTTATGTGTATTCTATTTGAAGTAACATCTACAGGTGCAGCTTTGATTTTGAACAGAATTCCAAATGATTTGCTGTTGTACCCACAAGATTACAGAAAATGTGAATTAAAGTAAATGTTTCTGCAACCTTCCTATCCTGTTTTTTTTAAACCCCTTTTAAATGTTTCCTTTTATGAGATGAAAATTTGGTTATAATTGGTAGAGAAGAGAGAAAATAAGTAGTCTGTGGTGGTTTCCTTTTTAAAATAATAATTGCAAGCATTGGCAGCCACTGTTGAAGGGCTTTGCATGGGTTATTTATCTTCTCAGGAGCCCTAACAGGTAGGTACAATTACTTCTCTGTTTTTAAATCAGAAAACCGAGGAGAAGAGAGGCTAAGTAATTTGTCCACAGTCACATTCTAGGTTGTGGGACTAGAACTTGAAACTAGAAAGTCTTACTCTGGTGCCTCTGCTCAGAATGTGGTATATTTGTGTTATTTTAGACACTGGCTTATTACCAGTCAACTAAAACTTGGGGAGCTTTTAGTATCTTTTGACTGATATTGAATCTCATAAAGCTTTTTAAATGTATTTTATTTAATTTTTTGAATAACTAATACTTTCACATAGTTCAAAAACCAAAAAAAATATGAAAAGCTATACAGTGGAATGTCTTCTTTCTGTCTTTGGCCCGACTTTCCATACTGCACATCCTTCCCCCGCCCTTACCACAAATAACCTCTGTTCTTGGTTTCTTATATTTCCGTCTATACATTTTTAAGGCATATACAAACAAATACAAATGGAAAGTCTCATTTTTTCCTTCACTTTTACCCAAAGAGTGGTGGTATATACACACTGTTTGCTTTTTTTCACTTAGTTTTTCTTGGTAGTCTTCCCATGTCAATAGATAACTTAATCACACTTTTTTTTAAGGTAACTGCTTAGTATTCCATTATATGAATGTACAGGGCTTCCCTCATAGCTCAGTTGGTAAAGAATCCACCTGCAATGCAAAGACTCTGGTTTGATTCCTGGTCAGGAAGATCTGCTAGAGAAGGGATAGGCTACCCACCCAAGTATTCTTGGGCTTCCCTTGTGGCTCAGCTGGTAAAGAATCCGCCTGCAATGCGGGAGACCTTGGGTTCAATCCCTGGGTTGGGAAAATCCCCTGGAGAAGGAAAAGTCTACCCACTCCAGTATTCTAGCCTGGAGAATTCCATGGACTATATGGTCCATGGGGTCGCAAAGAGTTGGACACGACTGAGCGACTTTCACACTTCATACACTTCACACCTCACATATGAATGTACAATTGTTTAGTTAGCCAGTCTTCTATTAATGGGCATTTGGATTATTTCCAGACATTCTATATAAGCCATTTTACACATATGTAAATATGTACTTGTAGTCTAAATTCTTGCAAATGGAATTTTTAGGTCAAAGACCATGAGCATTTGTAATTGTGAAAGATAGTAGTATATGCCCTCCACAGGAGATGGTTACCAGATGATACTTGTGTGCAATTTAAAACAATGCCTGCTTGCCCACAACGTGACCAACATGAGTATTATTAAAATGTTGGATTTTTGCTATCCTGATAAGATGCAAATTTATATATCTGTGTTTTAGTTTTTTCCGTATCACAGGTAAGGCTTACTACCTTTCATTTGTTTAAGGTTTATTGTTTATCTTAATTTCCTTTTGTGTTTGTATCTTTTCCCCATTTTTCTACTGCACTATTGATCTTATCAATTTCTAGAAGTGTTTTATTTGTCAGGGATATTAATCCTCTGGGGGCTTCCCAAGTGGCTCACTGGTAAATAATCCACCTGCCAATGCAAGGAGATGTGAGTTTAACCCCTGGGTTAGGAAGATCCCCTGGAGAAGGAAATGGCAACCCATTTCAGTATTCTTTCCTGGGAAATCTCATGGACAGAGGAGTCTGGTGGGCTACAGTCCATGGGGTCGCAAAGAGTTGAACACTACTGAGCACGCACACCCTTATTAGTCCTCTGTCTATAATAAGCTGTACACTTTTTTCCCAATTTGTTGTCTATCTTCTGACTTTGCTTATGGTGGTTTTGTCATGGAATTTTTTTTTTAGTGCAGTCTAATTTATTGATTATTTTAGTGACTTCTGGACTTTGATAGTTAAGAATGCCTTGTTCACAGCAATAGTTCATCTATATGTTTTCTAGAACATTCATTTTTTTTTTTTTTTAGATCTAAATTTTGATTCCTTGGCGTGTATCCTGGTATAAAGTGCAAATTAAGTATCCAACCTATTTTTCCCCCAGGTGATTCCCCAGTTATTCCAGCACCATTCATCTTTTCCTCACTAGTTTGAGATGCTGTGTAATCATATCTAAAATTCTAGGTTCTCTATTCCATTGGTCTGTTACTCCTGTACCTGTTCCACATTGTTTTGATTACTCAGGGCCTAGGTTTTAATAGCTACTGCATTCGTCCCCTCAGTCTCCCCCCACACCCCTTTAAAATAATTTTTTTAAAGCTGTTATTTGTTCCATTAATGCTTCAAAAAAAAAATCCTTTAACATATGAATGATGCTAAAACTCTGCCCACCTCAAGTGTTTGGAGGGTTGCACTTTTAACCACAATATGTCACTGTCCTTTTGATACTTCACTTGATAAAAAATCTACTTTTTACTATCTGCTGTGTTAATCACATCAGTATACTATTTGCCAGTGCCCAAACAGGTAAGGACAAAGAGACAGAAGATACAGTTGAGACTCAGCTTCTAAGAATGATTTCAGAATGATCTTGCTATACAATCCTTACTTGCTTTTTTATTCCATTATGGATTCTTTGTACAAAAGTTAGATATCTGTCAAAGATTCATGAAAAAACAGGGAGGGGCCCTTAAATGAGTATTAAACTTATAAAATCTATATGCAGTGGATAAAAATGCAAGAGTAATAAGTCACCTTAAAAAACCCCAATAACTTGTCAGAATAACAGGATCTGAGTATTTGCTCGCTCTTCTAAGAGCTGGACATAGAGCAGTGAACAAAACAAATATCCCTGCCTTCAGGTAAATTCCATAACCTCACTGAGTTATATCTAGTTTATAATAAGAATATACCCAGAGAAAGAATACAGTTGACCCTTGAACAACATGGGTTGGAACTGCATGAGTCCACTTGGAAACAGGTGAGTTTTCTTCAATATATACATAGGGGCTACAGCACTACCTAATGTGTGGTTGGCTCAATCTACAAATTTGGAACTACAGATACAGAGAGCTGACTATAAAGTTATACATGGATTTGACTCCCTGGGGCTCAGCCCCCACTAACCTTCATAATGTTCAGTAATCAACTGTATTTTAATAGAACAGGAATAGGTAACATAGAAACTTGTCTAGTGGAGAAGGTACCCTCCATACCAAAATCACTGCAGACAGTGACTGCAGCCATGAAATTAAAAGACACTGGCTCCTTGGAAGAAAAGCTATGACAAACTTAGCATATTAGAAAGCAGAGACATCACTTTGCTGACAAAGGTTTGTATAGACAAAGCTGTGGTTCTTCCAGTAGTCATATATGGATGTGAGAGTTGGACCATAAAGATGGCTGAGTGCTAAAGAACTGATGCTTTCCAATTGTGCTAGAGAAGACTCTGGAGAACCCCTTAGACAGCAAGGAGATCAAACCGGTTGATCCTAAAGGAAATCACCCTTGAATATTCACTGGAAGGGCTGAAGCTGAA
This sequence comes from Ovis canadensis, assembly GCF_042477335.2. Classification (NCBI taxonomy): domain Eukaryota; kingdom Metazoa; phylum Chordata; class Mammalia; order Artiodactyla; family Bovidae; genus Ovis; species Ovis canadensis. The sequence goes on along the minus strand of NC_091269.1, from coordinate 26,654,804 downwards.
GTTCCAATACTTTGGCCACCTGATGCGAAGAGCTGACTCATTAGAAAAGACCCTGATGCTGGGAAAGATTGAGGGCAGGAGGAGAACGGGCCACCAGAGGATGAGATGGTTGGATGGATGGCATCACCGACTTAATAGACATGAATCTGAGCAAACTCCCGGAGATAGTGAAGGACAGAGAAGCCTGGTGTGCTGCAGTCCATGGGGTCGCAAAGAGTCGGACACGACTGAGCGACTGAACAACTGTGTGAATGAATCTTAGTGTCTGCTTAAAAGTGCCATCAATTTGTCAGAGATCAATTAAAATCAATTAAAACAATCTACCTACCACCCTTGGTCAGGGCAGAGTCAGCATTCACCACACATCATTCTAATATCATTTAAGTTTTCCATGCTGATTTCCTTCACAGACCATATCACCAAATGGGTAAGTGTTCTGTCCTTTTTGACAGGTTTTCAGTCTGCAAGCCTGAAGCCCAGACTTTGAGCTAGTGAATGCACCAAGGGATAAACAGTGGCATAAACTGAAAGGTGCTGGTAAAACAGCATTTGTTTATGCTAAATGTATCCCGTTTATACTTCAGTTAATCCTTTCAAGGGTACTTATGACTGCAAAGAGACAGGACAGACTGTTGTAGCTTAGCAAGGTTCATGGGAAATAGAGGGTCAGAGTCAAGAAGGGTCAGAGTGACAGGAATCAGTGGAGAAAGAGGCAGATTTTGGAGGTCATACAAGCTAAAAAGAAACAGGTCTACCTGAAGAGATCAGGCCACTCATCTGAAGTTTGGAGTGGGCTTTTAAAGTTCAGAGGGAGAATCTGTTCTACAGATGGGAGAGTCTAATATTCTGCATGGCAGGGCAGCCTCTGACCTGTCAAAAGAACAGATCAGAATTGGAGGCTAAAGAAGGAATGCTGGCAAGGAAAACAGAGGGGAGATCCAGCCACAGGTCAAGGGACAGAGAGAAGCAACCCAGCTTTAGAGAAACCAGGCAGATACCATTAGGAGCTCTTGTGTCAATGGGCTTGCACCTAAGAACTCTGGCTGCCAGGTCATCCAGTAGGGGTTTTAGTCTCAGAACCCCACTCGGAATGAGCCCACATCACTGCCCAGGTCCAGAAGATCTGGGTGACAGGAATGAGGAATGCACACAGTTATCTAGGTTGGGGGCACATGGACGACATTAGCTGATGTTCAGGTATTTTGACCCTTAAATGAAAGGGCTCTGCATACATGCCTGCTTAGGGCCAAGAGCAGGGTTAATGTAAGGACTGTGCTGACTGGACCCACAAATACCAAGCCCAGGGTTTAGCACACAGTAAGTTTTCAATAAACACTTAATTCCACTTCCTTACCCTCACTGTCCCTTAAAAAAATGTTAAAAGTTTCCTCACTTTAATCAGTTTGTTTGTAGTCTCAGAATTCCGCTATTTAGCTTGATCATTTCCAAAAGCTCCTACACCTGCACTTTGAAAAGTCTTAGGTAATACTGTGCACCATTAACAATGCTTTTGATTAACAAAATTCTCACCTATATGGGATAAAAATCAGAAATACATATTAGATGTGTCTTTGATCAGCCTTATGCTAGTCTATATTTTATCATGCAGTAATCTAAAGCAAAGCAAGTTGTTTTTTTAAGTTTCTTGGAAATCTTGACAGCTTCAAATGTTTAGACCCATTTAGTTCTAATACAAGTTCATCTTTATTGTCAAAAAGTAAAAGCAATATTCTTGTAATACTTAACTATGTAAATGTAAATGAGAACCTTTTTCTCAGAGTACTTCTCACGCTCTAGGATTTACTAATTCTTACTCCTTTCCTCTTAAATAGGGGTTAATTGTTCAAGGCCAACAAAGAGCAGTTCTTTTGGATTTTGGTAGAGAAAAAATTGGGGGATACATTAGCAAGTGTGCCTGATGTAAGCAGCTAAACACAATAGCCAGCATAGTCATTAACACTGCCTGACATATTCAAGAAAGAATTGGCATAGCTAAATGTGACTGACGTGTGTATATTGTCAGAATCAAAACTTCTTAGAATTCACAGTTGTGTGTGAACACACTGGATGTTTTAATCATCAGCTCAATTAAATGGGTTCACTGTAGAAAGGGAAAAAAGCCAATGAAAGGTATCTACAGGCAGACCTCATTTTACTGTGCTTCACGTTTCTGCACTGCGGATACTGCATTTTCTACAAATTGAAGGTCTGAGGCAAGCCTATGTGGCTCAAGTCTTCCAATGCCATTTTTCCAGCAGCACTGGTGTCTCTGTGTCACATTTTGGTAATTCTCACAATATTTCAAATATTTTTCATTATTATTGTCATGGTAACGTGATCAGTGATCTTTGCGGAAGATTCAGATCATGGTTAACATTTTTTAGCAGTAAAATATTCTTAAATTAAGGTATGTGTATTTTTTTTATATAATGCTACTGTACACTTAAAAGTATAAATGTAATTCTTAAAAAAATGTAGACCATAGTTATTTATTGAATTTGTTACAATATCACTTCAGTTTTTTATGTTTTGGTTTTTTGGCTACTTGGCATGTGGAGTCTTAGCTCCCCAACCAGGGAATGAACCCTCACCCACTGCAGTGGCAAAGCCCTAACCACTGGACCTCCAAGGAAAATCCCTAATGTTTTATGCACTGGGAAACCAAATTTGTGATTCACGTTTTTGCAGTATTTTGCTTTACTGCAGTGGTTTGGAATCACACCTGCAATCTCCAAGGTCTGCCTGTACACAAACCAGTTGGCATTCTTTCGACAGTTAACTCCATAATTAATCCTATTGTGTATATTTCCAGTGGGTGCACAAGAATATTCATATGTGGCCTTTTAGTGCTGAATCAGAGTTAGCTAAATGATGGTACAAAATTTTTGGTGATACGGCCTCTATCCCATTCTTAAACTTTCACATTATGGGTGGGGAGGGGGTAATTTCATCATGTTGCCTTAAAACAAGAGGATGTTTGGGTATTTTAGAACCAATAATCTCCATTTCTTGTCTTCTTGTGACCTTTAGTATTTCACCTAGGAGTAGGGCTGTTAGTGTACTTGGAGCACAAGTAAAAAGAAATTTAAGGGAAACTTAATTTTCCTTTCCATACCATACGTGCAACATTTCAGAGTAAAAGTGATCATTTACTATGAGATAGAGTTTGTTACAATCACAGTTTTTGATATTCTGGATGTGTTTACAATTGTACTTCTTTTAAAAGGGAAGAGAAAAACAGGCACTTAGGACATTTTTATCTTTTCCAATAAAAATAATAGTTCAAATAATACTAGCAGCTTAATCATAAAAACAGGCTATCAGTTAATGCTGAGTATTTCAATCTTCCTGCCAATAACAACAGAATAATAAAATATTTGTATGTCATAGGATGAATATAGGACTTGTATGATTTTAGTAATGTTTTAAAAAAATATATCTACCTTCAATGACCTAATACTGCAGAACTGCATTACTTCCTGAAAGCATGACTTAGAGGATTTTTAAGCATTTTCTGAGTCTGCCTTTAAATTCTAAGTATCATTAACAAAAATAGTATGAGAAGTAGGGTGTTCTTAAAGCTATTTAGAATAACAGCTTATAATATTTTAAGGCAACCTGAATTATCAGTGCAAATTTTGCTTCACTGTAGAGTTTTCCCTGGCAGTAACTATTTTAAATATGTGACCCAAATTCTTCCACATATTGGAAAGCAAAGTTGTTGTGTGATTATGCAGGGTGAAGCTATCCCATACACAAGAAAAACCCTATTGTGATCCACTGAAAACTCAAAATTCTGATTTTAAATACCATCAGGGTAAGAAAAGCAGACTTGATCCCTATGAAGTCAATGCCCAGAGATAAGTTATTTCTGAAGGCCAAACTGGGAAGTAAGATATCAGAAATGGGTTTCTCCATGAGGACAGAACTTACTAAGTTCCTTTTCACCTGCCCCTCCCTCTGTCCCCAAATATGGTACTTTCTCTTTGGTAATAATACTTCCTCAACCATGTACAGCCTCTAATTATAGGCAGTTTTATACCTGCAGGCCATATATATATATAGTCTTGGAGATCTTTAGAATGGCACTTATGGTTGGGGAACTATTTTTATAACCTGTGCTTTACTTAGATGAAAGACAACTTACAAGTAGCTGTCTGGAACATGTGCTTTTCCATGACTTAAGAGGCAGGCATCATGCTATAGAATATTGCAATGCTACTATTAATATCTTTTTAAACAAGCAGCTTCCAGTAGGCTGCTTTCAGAGCTATTTAAAAATAAAAGGTATAATTTTAATATGGTTGGAAACGAAAATAAAACTGTTAGAATTCCGCATAGATGTTCTGGCTCAAAGATGCAAGGATATCTGTTATTCATCCCCTCTTAAGAACTTCTTTGTTCAGTCACGAATGTTCAGTAAGCTGGAAAAGGTGCAGTCTTACTGAAGTTTCGAGGTAATGGCTATTAGATTTACTGGGCTGACAAACTATGCAAAAATCTCTGAATACAGAAGAGGAGGTTTAATAGTGTAAATCAATTCTATCCATGTTTCTAATGTTATCAACTTATCATTGGAGTGTGTACATCTGGACCCTGTTGAAAGGAGGATTAAATTTTGGAAAAATGTAGGAGATTCTTTGAGGAACCAACCATCTTTGCTTTTCAACACTGTAAGGAACCAACTACCTACTGTGTAGTCTGCTGACATTCTGCTGCATTATAAATTTCAACACTTGAGTTGCAATTGGCTTCCTAGACGTCAACTATACTTAAGAGTCTAACAGAATCTTAGTGACCTGATGAGGTAAGGGTCTGAGGAATACTTTAGTCCAAAAGCCTTTTAAAAAAAAAAACCATCAGACTATATACTGTATACTTTTAAAGTGAATTATGCATAAAAGTCTGTGCAAACTATGACGTATATTGCAATAATATTCTCAAAAAATCCTAGTATATTTTAGCATTAAGTTATATAAAATACATCTTTATAAAAGTACAGAATTTTTTAAAGTTTAAATTATACTCACGGAATAGGCAGCCAGGCTCACTTTTTAGTACTAAAATAAGATTTTATCAATCTAAATTATTGCTTAGTCCTACAGAGCCATCAGAAACCTGTAACAAATTCAAGTCCTATTTCTTAAGGAAACATGCCCTAAAAATTCAGCTGTCATTAAGTTAGTCTTTCTTAAACATTTCAACTGAGGCATATCTTCCGTAAAACTGTTAACTGACGCTACCCATGGCTTGGTTTGTCAGGATCCAGAATTGAGTCTGGTTGTAAAGCTCCTACTTGTGCCAGGAAGCTGTTCGCTGTTTGTTGTCCCCAGTCGTAGTAGTCTGGAGCAAAACTTGAAAAGGAAAAGAGAGATTTCAGTGACTTGAAACATTATGCTGACTGCTGATGACATGCCTATTTTAGGTTGACAGAAGTGGGCTTCTATATAGATAATCCTAAAGCTTTTCAAAGTAGTTTCTTGAAGCTAGTTTTCCCACACAACCATGCTAGCTATGCACAGTGGCTAGAGAAGACCTCCCACAAAAGTCACCTCAACTCTAAAGAGCCTGGAAGAGTAGTATTACTGATATACATAGTAATACCAATCACTAAGTATATCACAATGCTTTAGCCACAAATTGTATCTGAATCCTAATGGAGAGTCTAATTCACTACCAGTGTGTTTTTGGACAAACAACTTCTGTGCCTCAATGTTAATATCTGTTAGGATGGGAGTAATATTAGGAACTAACTTGTTGGGCTTTTGTGAGTTAATACCTGTAAAACTTTTAGAACATACAGTATCTTAATATACGGTCACCACTCAATCATGCACGTTGAATTATTGGTGTTCCTATTACTATTTCCCTCTATATAATGGAAAGACTGGCAGGTGGAGGGGTTAGGGCTGCTCCAGCAGATACAGGGGGACATAAATAGGGAGCCAGCACTGCAGGGGCGTGACTGGGTAAGAGGACAGTTTTAGGGAAGAGTTAGGTAGGACACCTTTGACCTCAGGAAGTCCTTCTAGTTCTCCCTTCTTTATCTGCTCTTTAGAGCTTCTGACTGGATGGATGGCTCTACTCTTTCTTTTTCCCTATCACCATCTATTCCTCTATCTGACCGGATGTTTCCACTCCCTGGTCCACTGAAAGAGTAAGGTATTCTCCCAGCTTTTCCTGAATTCTCCCGTGCCCACAGTAAGGGCTCCTTTCAGACTTCTTATGAGGTTTTCTAAGGATTTTACTATTGGTAATAAAAAGCAGAAAAGCAAGCATAGCCTCTCTTTATCATTTTACCCCAGGAGGAAAAGAATTTACCTTAAAATGTTAATGGCAGGTCTTTAAATTCACAAAGGATTACATAAGACTGGCTTTCACTGCAAAAAACCCCACTCCGCCTGAACCTGTCCTTTCATAGGAACAGCGGAGTGGTTCTGGAAGAACCAGCAGAGAGAAGAGAGGAGCTTGGCAAGCATGAGGTCAGCGCTTAAGCCCCAGAGTGAAAGAGGGGACAGGAGCACTGGGCAGTAGAGTGTGGCTGAAACGTCCCTGGGCTGGGGCGGGGGAGCAGAGGGGAGAGCAGGGGGCAGAGAAGAGGACCCAGGAGCGACCACACCTCCTGTTTGCAGACCACGACCACAACCATGGCCTTGGCAGCCATGGGAAAGCGCATGGTCCCTGGAGGGAGGGTCTCGACGCTGGCTGCAATCAGTCTCACTACTCAGGTGCTTCCCCCTCCTTTTTCTGTCTGCCTCATCTCCCAGCTCCAGGGTTTTAAGTAGATATTCTGCGCCACCCTCCCCCTGCCCCCATTTAGTTTGAATCTATCTCATTGGCTCAGCCTTCAGCCCCCTAGCCATGCCCCTCTAACAGGAACTAGGTAGGGTCTTACCTTCCCTGAAGTCCCTGAGGGGCAATGTTCCAGGCAAGGTCATCATCACTGTCATATCTTCGAGGGTTGTCAAAGAAGTAAGATCTGGGACCGAATCCATGGCTGGGGACCATTCCAGGGTTTGTCTGGAGGGACAGTTTAATTGTTCAGTGTGCTTTCAGTCACTGTGCCTCGCACAAGGCAAAGAAAAACGTCCCTTTCTTGCAGGAGACTAAAGATGCCTTCACCTGAGTGCCTGCCTGCATTCACCTGAGTGCAGGCACCTGTTCAGCTGGAGTGTTCATTTCAGCTGCTTTTATATTTAAGAGTATTAACTGTTTCTCTTAGTGGTATGCACAAAATCTTGCAGAGTTCTGCTTGAAGCACTGAACTGTTGTTGTGTTAACTCACTCGGTCATGTCTGACTCTTTGTGACCCCACGGACTGTAGCCCACCAGGCTCCTCTGTCCATGGGATTTCCCAGGCAAGAATATTAGAGTGGGTTGCCATTTCCTTCTCTGTGGGATCTTCCCAACCCAGAACCAGGGTCGAACCTGGGTCTCCTGCATCGCAGGCACATTCTTTACAGCCTAAGTCACCAGGGAAGCCCCACAGCAATGAATGGTCACTGTTTCAATCTCTCACAGAAAAACCAGACAATACCCCAGTCAGCCAAACTAGACAGTCCCAAATAAGATCTAAACCTGTATAATCAGATGTGGGCATTCACAGCAATGAATTAAAATAATGAAATGATGAAATTTTAAGAGTTTCTTAGCCAGTTTATACAATCTGCCTCTCCTGTTTCTGTCCCCAAGCTGAGTTTACCGCTTAAGAAAATCACAGTTACCCACAGGGCACTGCTTCTAGGACCCCACACGGATACCGAAATCCAAGGATGCTCAGGTCCCTTATATAAAATAACATACTACAGTCAGCTCTCAGTCTACACAGGTTCCACATCTGGGGATTCAATCTGGCCTTTGTTTGGCATCTTTGTCCGTATCACTGGTGGTACATTTAAAAGTTAACCAAGAGAGTTTGAAAAAAGGTTATTTTAGGATGGGTATCTATATGTGAATTTCTGCTTTTCTAAGACTAATCTAGCCAAACATAGGAAGCAAAGCAGAACTTATACAAGGTGGAACACCTTCAACTTTACTATTTGTAGCAGTTCAAGAATATCTATACGTAGAATGAAATTGAACCCTTACCGCACACACACATACAAAAGTAACTCAAAATGGATCAAAGACCTAAACATAGGAGTAAAAACTATAAAACTCTAAGAAGAAGATATAGGGGCAAATCTTCATGACCTGGCAAAGAATTTTTAGATATGTCACCAAAAACAAACAACAAACCAAACAATATAATTTGGATTTCATCAAAATTAAGTATTTTTGCTTCAAAAGACACCATCAAAAATGTGAAAAGACAGCCACACAGAGAGAAAATATTTGCAAATCATGTATCTTACAAGAGACCTGTATCTAAAATATACAAGAACTCTTACAACTCAATAGTAAAAAGGCAACTCAATGCAAGAAGCTCAAATCAGGTGCTCTGTGACAACCTAGAAGGGTGGGAGATGGGAGGGAGGTTCAAGAGGGAGGGGGACATATGTATACCTATGGCTGATTCACGTTGATGAATAGTAGGAACCAACCCAATATTATAAAGCAATTATCCTCCAATTAAGAAAAATGTTTAAGTGGGCAAAGGATCTTAATAGCCATTTTTCCAAGGAAGATCTACAAATGGCCAAATAAATACATAAATACATTTTTAAAATGCTTGACATCTGTAGTCATCAGTGAAATGCAAATTAAAAGCCAAAATGAGATACCTATCACAGTGTCCAGAATCAAAAAGCCAGATAACCAAGCACTGGGGAGGATGTAGAAGAAACTTCACTATTGGGAATAAAAACTCTCTGGCAGTTTTTCAAAAAAGTTAAACCTAGAATTACCAAATGACCCAAGCAATTGTACTGCTAGATACATACTGAAGAGACACGAAGACCTATGTTCAAATAGAAAATTGTAATGAATATTTATAGCAGCATTATTCATAACAGTCAAGAGGTGGAAACAACCCAAATGTCCATCAATGGATGGATAAACAAGATGTGGCATACCCACACTATGAAATACTGGCCATAAAAAGGGATGAGGTACTAACACATACTACAGTGTGGATGGACCTCGAAAACACTCTGCCAAGTGCAAGAGCCAGTGACAAAAAGTGGCATACTATATGATCCCATCCTTATCAAAGTCCAGAATAGGGAAGTCTGTAGACACAGAAAGTAGATCAGTAGTTGCTTGGGGACAGGGGTATGGGGCATGGTAGATAAAGGGTATGACGTTTCTTTCTGAGTTGATAAAAAATGTTCTTTGGTGGTGATAATTGCACATACCTGAATACATCAAAAACCATTTAATTACACACATGAAATGGGTAAACAGTTTGTTGTATGGAAATTATATCTCAATAAAGCTGTTTAAAATATGTGTGAGATTCTCAAACAAATGGAGATTCTCAAACATTACAGTGCATTCAAATCACTTGGGGTGGTTATTAAATTATTTAAAATGTAGATTCCCAGAACCTACCCTGAGAGATTCTCAGCTGAGTCCAGGACATGGCCTAAGCATCAATACTTAGACCAAGCAAGCACCCCTTGGGTCTGATGTGGATCCAAAGAGCCACACGTCTAGTACACTGTTACACTGGCTCCAGTGATAAGTATAGAGGCTTGTTTATACCCACTGTGTTCTGGATACAAATGGTAGAGAACATGTTTTAAAAACACCCCACCTGCAGGATATGCTCTTTTAAAAGTCAGTGAGTATTAATTAAATTACAAGTTTCTCCCCAAAAGAATATCTGATTTTTGTCAAATTACAGAAGTTACAGATTGTTATTCACTCGCTAAGTCATATCCAACACTTTGTGACCCCATGGACTGCAGCACTCCAGGCTTCCCTGTCCTTCACCATCTCCTGGAGTTTGCTCAAACTCATGTCCATTGAGTGAGTGATGCCATCCAACCGTCTTATCCTCTTATCACCTCCTTATCCTCCTGCCCTCGATCTTTCCCAGCATCAGGGTCAAAGTTACAGATAGTAATAGGACTATTACTGAGTCATTAGGAATTTAGTTTCTTCTCCAAACCTTACTATGCTGAGCAAAGCCACAGTGTAGGACAGAATTAAAATCATGGACCTGACTTCCATTTCAAGATGGTGGCGTAGAAGGACGTGTGCTCATCTCTTCCTGCAAAAGCACCAAAACTGCAACTAGCTATTGAAGAACCATTGATAGGAGGATGCCAGAATCCACCAATAAAAGATACCCCACATCCAAAGACAATGAAGCCACAGCAAGATGGTAGGAGGGGTGCAATCACAATGAAATCAAATCCCATACCCTCCAGGTGGGTGACCCACAGGGAGAAGAATAATACCAAAGAAGTTCTCTCACTGTTGTGAAGATTCTAAACCCCACATCAGGCTTCCCAGCCTGGGGATCCAACATAGGGACTGGGAATCCCCAGGGAACCTGGCCTTGAGGTTCAGCAGGATTTGATTATAGGACTTCCAGAGGGCTGGGGGAAATAGAGACTCCAGTTTTGGAGTGTACAAACAAAACCATGCATGCACCAAGACCCAGAGGAGAGGGGCAGTGACCCCACAGGAGACTGAACCCAAACTACCTGCTAGTATTAGAGGGCCTCCTGTGAAGGCGTGGGCTCTCAGGGGCATACCACAGGGACGGGAGGCCCTGGAAGGTCCCCCCTTGGCATAAACCCTCTTGGAGTTTGCCATTAACCTTACCATAGAGCCCTTAGACCCCAGGGCTGGGTCATCTCAGGCCAAACAACTACCAGGGAGGGAGTGCAACCCCACCCATCATCAGATAATTGGATTAAAGCTTTACTGAGCAAGGCCCTGCCCACCAGAGCAAGACCTAGTTTTTCCCAGTTCCTCCCATCAAGAAGCTTACACAAGCCTCTTAGCTTCATCCATCAGAGGGCACACAGAAGAAACAAGAAGAAACACAGTCCCACAGCAGCTAAAACAAAAACCATAATACAGAAAGTTAATCAGGATGAAAAAGCAGAAAGTTATGTCCCAGATGAAAGGACAAGATAAAACCCCCAAAAAACAACTAAATAAAGTGGAGATAGGCAACCTTCCAGAAAAAAGAAATTCAGAATAATGATAGTGAAAATGATCCAGGATCTCTGGAAAAGAATAGAGGCAAAGATTGAAAAGATATAAGAAATGTTTACCTAAGACCTACAAGAACTAAAGAACTAACAAACAGAGATGAATAATACACTAGAAGGAATCAATAGCAGAATAATTGAGGCAGAAGAACCGATAAATGACCTGGAGGATAGAAGGATGGAAATCACTGCCACAGAACAGAATATGGAAAAAAGAATGAAAAGAAGACAGTCTGAGAGACCTCTGAGACAACATTAAACACACCAACATTGGCATGATAGGGGTCCCAGAAGGAGAAGAGAGAGAGAAAAGACATGAGAAAATATTGGAAGAAATAATAGCTGAAAAATTCCTGAACATGGGAAAAGAAATAGTCAACCAAGTCCAGGAAGCACAGAGAGTCTCAGGCAGGATAAACCCAAGGGGGAACACTCCAAGACACACAATAATCAAACTGACAAAAATTAAAGTCAGAGATAAAATATTAAAAGCAACAAGAGAAAAACAACAAATAACATACAAGGGAACTCCCATCAGGCTATCAGCTGATTTCGCAACAGAAACTCTACAAGCCAGAAGGGAATGACATGACATATTTAAAGTGATGAAGGGGAAGAACCTACAACCAAGAATACTCTACCCAGCAAGACTCTCCTTCAGATTTGATGGAGAAATCAAAAGCTTTCCAGACAAGCAAAAGTTAAGAGAATTCAGCACCACCAAACCAGTTTTGCAACAAATGCTAAAGGAACTTCTCTAGGCAGGAAACACAAGAGAAGGAAAAGACCTACAGAAAATCAACCCAAAACAATTAAGAAAATGGTAACAGGATCATACATATAGATAATTACCTTAAATATAAATGGATTAAACGCACCAACCAAAAGACATAGCCTGGCTGGGTGGATGAAAACGTATGCATGTATGCGCTTCCACTCACCACATCACTCTGCTTGATGCTCCCAAATTGTACATAATTATTTTATATTTTTACGTTAGTCATGTTCCCATTATGGCTTACAATTATAATTATGTTTTGTTTTTTGTCTGGCTATTGATTGTGAAAACTGATAAACATCTTTTACCATTGTGATTATGTAACTATTACTCACTTAATACCATTGTATCATGATTGGTCAACAGAAAAATAACAGAACTCTCTGTCACCAAAACTAGGATCTAATAGAAAAACCTATAATCACTTTTTAAAATCCAGATGCATATAAGAATTATCTTGAATGTTTTTGAAAAATACAAATGCTCAGTTATTGCTTTTTTTTCTCCAGAGCGCCAGATATGTTTCTAATGAGCAGTCATGCTTAAAAACATCTGGACTATATGACGATCTTTTACTTTTATCTAGTTTGTTTCACTTTTTCTATCTCATATTCAGTGCTCCCGTCTCATTTAGTTTATGTTCTCCAGTTTCTCCATCTCTTTTTTTAATGTTCTTTCTCAAGTCTTTATCAGGTATAGTAGAAAAGCTTTTATATACATAAATATAAATATGTATGTATTTTAGAAAACTTATGAATTTTCGCCTAACTAAAAAAATTATGACATTTTGATTCTACTTGTTTGACCTAGTATAAATAGAAGGCTAGATTTCTAACTAAAAAATAGATAAGCAGCAAAGGTTTAATGTATAGCATAGGGAACTATAGTCAATATCGTATAATAATCTATGATGGAAAATAATTCCAAAAATAATACATGTGTACTTGTAGAACCGTATCACCTTGCTGGGCACCTGAAACACTGTAAATCAACTATACTTCAATAAAATACATAAAAAAAAAAAATCATGGATCTGGGAGCCAGGATGCCTCAGTTTGAATTGGAGCTCTGTCCCCTACCAGCCATGATTCTGAGCCTCAGTTTCCTCATCTCAAAATGAGTATTATATTCATCTACTTTACAGAGTTATTGTGAGAATTAAATACTTTAGTATATTTTAAATGGTTAGAACAAGACCTAGCACATATAAGTGCTATACAGTTGTTAGCTATTTTTACCAAATACTGTATGTAATAATGCTTTTAACCCTGGCAGTCTTGCTCAGGGGTATTTTATGAACACTGGTGCTTCACCAAGCCAAATCTGATACTCAGATTTACCTGCTAATGAGAATTACTTCATGACTACAATATAAAACATGGGAAGGGCTTTCTATTTATGATTTTACATTGTTCATGCTGAATTAACTCTCTCAGGATGAATCAGGAGATAATGTCCTTTAGGGAATAAAGAATCATTTTCACTCATTAACACGCTACTGCAGATGAGCAGTTAGCAGTGTGACCCAACAACTGCTGGATGTTCCCGGGATGCTTTCAAGGATCAGCAGGGTCATACCTATTTGCATAATTAGCATATTAAGAAGCTATTTACCTTTTCTATTGTGTTGACACTGGCACCAGTGATCCAAAAGCTGTAGTTAGCAAAACTGGTGCTGCCTGAGCACATTTCAAAGCAGTGAGCACATTTCAAAGCAGTGACACCAACTGTACTAGCAGTTACTGCGCTCTTCACCACTACACAGTCACAGTTTAAAAAAGATTCACTTAACAAAGCAGAAAAAACTGACTACTGTAATTTTATTGCAAGAAAACCTGTACAACTCCGAGTTACAGTTACTTTCTGCATGCAACATGACAGCTTCCTGACAACCATGGCTTTTCAGCTGTGGACATTTGGCAGACACTCTCGCAAAAATGAATGAACTGAGCTGTAAATTCAAGGAAAACATGTGACTATTTGTTTTCACTGATCAAATTTCACCTTTTAAGCAAACATTAAGGCTTTGGAAACCTTGTATTCTCCACCGTGAGGTTGACAGGTTCCCAATATTTGATTTTTCTGATGATCAGTGGTGAGATTAATGAATGAGATATTCTTCTTGTATAATGGAAATATCACTTTTGAAAGATACGCATAAGTCAATAAACCAAAATTTTCCAAATGACCAATACATGACATGACAAAACCATGCATGGGTATAAAGATCCATTCAAAGTGCAAGGTAGATGGGGAGGAGAGAAGACAGCAGAGGAAAAGGACAGGAATAGCACACAAATTCATCGAAAGATTATCTGAACGCTGAGCAAATATCAAAGTGCAAGGTAAACCGACAGATGTTATCATAGAAAACAACGTGAAAAGGTCACTGATACAGGTTTAAATTCCAAATTGCAGCTACGAAATCTTAAGAAATCATACCTCATTGAGTTTGGGTATATATTAAAAAATACATTTATATTAAAATGTGAGGCTTGATTTTCTTCATATACTTCAAAATAACATATCACAACAGAAGCAGATAGGAGAATCCAGCTGTCTTCTATTAAGCCAGATGTTAAAAAGAGTCACAGAATTTAAACAATGAAGAAGAACTAAAGAACCTTTTGATGAAAGTGAAAGAGGAGAGTGAAAAAGTTGGCTTAAAGCTCAACATTCAGAAAACTAAGATCATGGCATCTGGTCCCATCACTTCATGGGAAATAGATGAGAAAACAGTGGAAACAGTGGCTGACTTTATTTTTTTGGGCTCCAAAATCACTGCAGATGGTGACTGCAGCCATGAAATTAAAAGACGCTTACTGCTTGGAAGGAAAGTTATGACCAACATAGATAGCCTATTAGAAAGCAGAATATGCTTTTGCCAACAAAGGTCCATCTAGTCAAGGCTATGGTTTTTCCAGTGCTCATGTATGGATGTGAGAGTTGGACTGTGAAGAAAGCTGAGCGCTGAAGAATTGATGCTTTTGAACCGTGGTGTTGGAGAAGCCTCTTGAGAACCCCCTGGACTGCAAGGAGATCCAGCCAGTCCATCCTAAAGGAGATCAGTCCTGAGTGTTCATTGGAAGGACTGATGCTAAAGCTGAAACTTCAATACTTTGGCCACCTGATGCAAAGAGCTGAGTCATTTGAAAAGACCCTGATGCTGGGAAAGATTGAGGACAAGAGGAGAAGGGGACGACAGAGGATGAAATGGTTGGATGGCATCACTGACTCAATGGACATGAGTTTGAGTAAACTCCAGGAGTTGGTGATGGACAAGGAGGGCTGGCATGCTGTGGTCCATGGGGTCGCAAAGTCAGACACAACTGAGCGACTGAACTGAACTCTTCTCACTACTTTGTTTTGGAGACTAGAGTTCTTTTTCATAAAATAATTATAGTAACACATTATGGGTTTATTTATAATTAATTAACAAATATTTTTTTAAATTACACATATACATACCTCCAAACTAGCTTGTTGGTGTACTCAATAACTTATCAATGTAACCCCAAATAGCCAAAGCAATCTTGAATAAAAAGAACAAAGCTGGAGTAGGCATCATGCCCCCCTGATTTCAAACTATTTTACAAAGCTATAGTAATCAAAACAGTATGATACTGGTATAGAAACAGACACAGATCAACAGAACAGTATAGAGAGCCCAGAAAGAAACCTATGAATATATGGTCACAGCAATATGTGAACCGTGAACTTCCAGATGTTCAAGCTGGTTTTAGAAAAGGCAGAGGAACCAGAGATCAAATTGCCAACATCCGCTGGATCATGGAAAAAGCAAGAGAGTTCCAGAAAAACATCTATTTCTGCTTTATTGACTATGCCAAAGCCTTTGACTGTGTGGATCACAAGAAACTGTGGAAAATTCTGAAAGAGATGGGAATACCAGACCACCTAACCTGCCTCTTGAGAAATCTGTATGCAGGCCAGGAAGCAACAGTTAGAACTGGACATGGAACAACAGACTGGTTCCAAATAGAAAAAGGAGTACGTCAAGGCTGTATATTGTCACCCTGCTTATTTAACTTCTATGCAGAGTACATCATGAGAAACGCTGGACTGGAAGAAACACAAGCTGGAATCAAGAATCCCGGGAGAAATATCAATAACTTCAGATATGCAGATGACACCACCCTTATGGCAGAAAGTGAAGAGAAACTAAAAAGCCTCTTGATGAAAGTGAAAGAGGAGAGTGAAAAAGTTGGCTTAAAGCTCAACATTCAGAAAACGAAGATCACGGCATCTGGTCCCATCACTTCATGGGAAATAGATGGGGAAACAGTGGAAGCAGTGTCAAACTTTATTTTTCTGGGCTCCAAAATCACTGCAGATGGTGACTGCAGCCATGAAATTAAAAGACAGTTACTCCTTGGAAGAAGTTATGACCAACCTAGATAGTATATTCAAAAGCAGAGATATTACTTTGCCAACGAAGGTCCGTCTAGTCAAGGGTATGGTTTTTCCAGTGGTCATGTATGGATGTGAGAGCTGGACTGTGAAGAAGGCTGAGTGCTGAAGAATTGATGCTTTTGAATTGTGGTGTTGAAGAAGACTCTTGAGAGTCCCTTGGACTGCAAGGAGATCCAACCAGTCCATTCTGAAGGAGATCAGCCCTGGGTGTTCTCTGGAAGGAATGATGCTGAAGCTGAAACTCCAGTACTTTGGCCACCTCATGCGAAGAGACTCATTGGAGAAGACTTCGTTGCTGGGAGGGATTGGGGGCTGGAGGAGAAGGGGACGACAGAGGATGAGATGGCTGGATGGCATAACGGACTCGATGGACGTGAGTCTGAGTGAACTCCGGGAGATGGTGATGGACAGGGAGGCCTGGCGTGCTGTGATTCATGGGGTCGCAAAGAGTCGGACACGCCTGAGCGACTGAACTGAACTGAACTGAAGTTACCACAAAGCAGTCAAGAACACACACTAAGGAAAGAACAGCCTCTTCAATGAATGGTGCTGGGAAAACTGGACTATAATCTTACATCATACACAAAAATTAACTCCAAGTGGATGGAAGACTTGCATGTAAGACCTGAAGCCATAAAACTAGGAAAAAGGATTGGCAGTAAGTTCCTTGACATTCATCTTGGTGAGGATTTTGGGGTCTAACTCCAAAAGCAAAGGAAACAAAATAAAAAATAAACAAGTGGGACTACATCAAACTTAACAGGTTCTGCACAGCAAAGGAAAACCATCAACAAAATGAAAAGGCAACCTACCAAATGGGAGAAAATATCTTCAAGCCCTAGACAAGATAAGGAGTTGATATACAAAATATGTAAAGAACTCATACAACTCAATAGCAAAAACCACTGCACACCTGTCAGAATAGCTACTATCAAAAAGAAAAGTGCTAGCGAGGATGTAGAGAAAAGGGAATCATTGTGTATTGTTGGTGAGAATGTAAATTAATGCAATCACTATAGATGTTCCTCAAAAAATTAAAAACAGAACTACCACATAATCCAGCAGTTCCTCTTTTGCATACTTATCTGAAGAAAATGAAAATATTAATTCAAAAGCATATACACATCCCCATGTTCACTGAAGCATTATTTACAATAGCCAAGATATGGAGACAACCCAAATGTCCACCGATGCATGAATGGATAAAGAAAATGATATGCGCACACACAAAATATTCAGTCCTAAAAAGAATGAAACCTCCTGATAAAGCACGATGGGAAAGAATGTGACAAAAGAATACATATATGGATAACCGAGTCACTTCACTGTACAGCAGAAATTAATACAACATTGTAAACCAACTATACTACATTTTTTTTAAAAGAATGAAATCTCACTATTTGCAAAAATATGGTTGAACCTTGACAGCACTATGTTAAGATAAATAAGTCAACTAGAAAAAGGTAAAAAGAGATAAATAGCATATCATCTCACTTATATAGGGAATCTAAAAGCAAACAAACCCCAAGCTCACAGATATAGAGAACAGATTGGTGGCTGCCTGAGATAGGAAGGAGGTGGGCGAAATGGGGGAAAGGAGTCAAAAGATACAAACTTCCAGTTATAAAAATGAATGAGTCATGAGGATTCACATACAGCATGGTGACGATAGTTAATATTGTACTGCATATTTGAAAGTAGCTGAAAGAGTAGATCTTCGAAGTTCCTATCACATACACAAAAATTTGTAAACTATGTGTGGTAACACATTAGTTGGACCTATTGTGGTGATCATCTTGCAATATATATAAATACCAAATAATTACACTGTATACCTAAAACTAATTTATATCAATTATACCTCAACAAACAAATAACAACTAATAGTATATCAGTGTAAAGTATCCTGAGGCCAAAAAGTTTGGGAACCACTGCTCTAGATAATACCCTAAACAGTAGATATATTCAAACACAAGAGCCAAGTAACTCCATATACACACAGGGTGTGTTAAGGCTGCAGGTTTCCCTGGATAATGCGACCTGAGAGGACAGACGGACTATTCATTTTATTCTGTCTTCATTTAACTCATTATTTACCAGGGAATTTTGTAGAAACTAAGGCCTGTGGCTGGCAATTTTTATTTTGGCCAGCCAAAAATTAATTCTGCTTTTTCACTAGCACTTTGTGGGTTGTTATATTCAGTAATTACACCTCTCACACCTGTAAAGTCTCCTCCAGCACTGTGAGCTTCATTTTCACTTTCCGTATCAAAACCAATCACTTAGGCTTTCTGTCTTCTTTTGGGCCAATATTCACAATGTCTGAATCAGAACTGTATTTTTCAGAACTATCATCTTTTGAGACACTAGTATACAGGTCACTCAGATAATTAGAGAAAGGATTTGCATAAAATTCACCAAAAAATTCTTCATTCAAAATTTCAAGATGCATTATTTTGAAAATTTTACAGTAATACATTTGCATTTATAATATACATAGGGTTGGAACAAAAATCTAATGAAGCAAAACGTGAATGATAATGACAATCATAAGCTATAGAAGGAACCCTTGATTAATTTTAAGCTCTAACAACTTGGCACAGTGATGGCAACTGTATCACTCTCTAAAAACATGTCTCTGGCCAATAATGTTTGGGTAACAAAAGACATATTAATGCATCTCTGGTCAATAACGTGTTGATAAAATAGTACTTTGAATGACAGTCTTTCACTCCTTAGGGCTCAGATGTCCAGTCTCACCTTCAGACTGCCTTGGATTTGGGGAGTATAGTTGCTAAGCCTCTGACATACTAAGAAGTGGTGAGAAGGCTGTGGAAAGCCAAGGAGAAGCATAAAGAGCAGAGGGATTTTTGTTAAGAGGCTCCTCCCAGAAAACTTCAACTTCTTCAGAAAAGGAAGAAAAATAAGGCACTGGACTCTAGCCTAGAGTCCACTGCCCACTCTCCACATGTCTCTCTGCTACCAATGCGGAAGAATTTGAGTCTGACTTTACAGAAGCCTCCAGGTGTTTCCAATGCCAGGAATAGTCAGCGGGGGCATCGAATTGCTGTTCTGAAGCTGAAAATGGCAAAAGGAGATTTTGCCAGATCTGGAAAATGGTGCCCACTGCCACTCTATCTTCAGGGGCTCATGGGTCAGGCTGCAGTTCTCCACCAAGCACCCTCTTCCAGTCTTACTTTTATTTTTTATTTTTTCCTATTCGTGGCTCACCAGTGACTATCCAGAGATGAATAAGAGAGAAAAGATAAAACACAAGTTGGTCATGAAAACCAGTGCTTTCCTTGCCACCCACACTGTGCTTATGTTGACCAAAAACCATCACTCTACTTTTCTGTGGGTTTCTCTGGTGGCTCAGACGGTAGAGAATCTTCCTGCAATGCATGAGACCCGGGTTCGATCCCTGGGTTGGGAAGATCCCCTGGAGAAGGGAATGACAACCCACTCCAGTATTCTTGCCTGGAGAACCGGATGGACAGAGGGCTACAGTCCATGGGGTTGCAAAGAGTCAGACATGACCGAGCGAGTCTCACACACACACGTATGTTTCTGTGGGCTTCACAGATCAGTGATTCTCCCACTAGTTCCTCTGGGTGGAATAATCCATGGAGCAAAGCTTCCATGAGCTCCCTCACACTACCAGGTTTTGCATTTTCTGCCCCACTCCCATAAGGACATTTATATGAAGCTGGTTGACCAGAAATGCGACTGAGTTGGGGGGATGATTAAAGCATTCTTCACAATAAAGTTGTCTTCCCTACCACCCCCTCCCCTAATCACCATGCAGCACGACACAGGGGTGAAGAACTGAGTTACCATTCTCTCTTTTCCTTGGCTAAAATAAAAGCTTCTATATTTGGTTCATAGCAAGTCAAGTCAAGGCTCAAATACTAGTGAGGCAGCTGTTTCATTAGGAAAAAAGTTAATCACTATCTCCAGGATTCAAGATGCAATGTTTTTGGGTTTGTTTGGTTTTTTCTTGGTAAAATTAAACTGAAAAACAAATTTTCCTCAAAAGATAATGAATGGAAAAGAAAGTCTCAATTAAACAAAGGAACTTTTCATATTAGAATAAGATGGAAGAATCTATCAAAAATCTAAGAAAAAATTCCAACTGTAGGCTTTGTGATTAGAATTAGGAGATGTTTTCTGCAAAAGAATCCACCTGCAATGCAGGAGATTCCAGTTCAATTCTTGGGTCGGGAAGATCTGCTGGTGAAGGGATAGGCTACCCACTCCAGTATTCTTGAGCTTCCCTCGCAGCTCAGCTGGTAATCCTCCTGCAATGCAGGAGACCTGTGCTTGATCCCTGGGTTGGGAAGATCTTGTGGAGAAGGAAAAGGCTACCCACTCCAGTATTCTGGCCTGGAGAATCCCATGGACTGTATAGTCCATAGGATTGGGAAGAGTCGGACACGACAGAGTGACTTTCACACTCACTTTCTGCAAATACAAAGTGGTTTACTTACCAGGTCCTTCGTAGAATTTCTGACTCGGAAGAAGTAGACTACTAAGGTGGTGGGTAAGAGTTCCCACACAAAGAGGACCACTCCAAACACTATGTATCCGGCATCTCCCAGCTGATTCTTCAAATCCGCCTGTTGAGAAGAGGGGGAGAAAATGGAGAGTCACCAGACTGAGGGCAGAGTGAGTTTGATTCAGTTCTAATATGGCAGAGACTAAATCTAATACAGTGTAATATCTTCCCCCTAAAACATGCATGTTAAAATGAGATACTATTAATACTACTGTGCCAGGCCTTGGTGGTGGGGCGGGGGTGGGGGGGAGTTATTTAAACCATATAGGATGGATAATTTTAAAAACATTTTATTGACGTAGTTTTTGGCCGTGCTGGGTCTTCATTAACGCACGGGCTTTCCTCTAGGCACGGAGAGTGGGGGCGCTCTCCCGCTGTGGCGCTCGGGTTTCTCACCGTGGCGGTTTCTCTTGCAGAGCGCAGGCTCTGGGGCTTGCAGGCTCAGTAGTTGGGGCACACCCACTTAGTTGCCCCTTGGCACGGTGGGTCTTCTGGGACCAGGGATTGAATCCATGTCCCTGGCATCAGCAGGCAGATTCTTAACCACTGGACCACCAGGGAAGTCCCAGGATAGACAATTATCTTCTTCAAAATATTCAGACAGTAACTGCAGGTCTCTGATGCTTCATTCCTTCACCCTCCAGGAATGAATCTTCCTTACATCCAAATAAAGTCTCTAAGCTGACTTTTCTTCAAAAACTGAATAATGATAATGTTCTGCTGCCTTCTCCCAATTCTTCTTTAAAATCACTTTTTGGCTGCACTGTGTGTCATGCGGGATCCTAGTTCCCCAGCCAGGAATCAAACCCGTGCCCCCTGCATTAGAAACACGGAATTCTAACTACTAGACCACCAGGGAAGTCCCTCTCCTAATTTTTTTTTTTAATATTTATTTATTTGGCTGCACCAGTTCTTAGTTGCAGCATGTGAGATCTATCTAGTTCCCTCACCAGGATGCTGGCCTCTTGGAAGCAGATGGGGTGCAGCAGCACTCTCCTTTCTGAAAGCCAGAGGGAGGGTGGGTGAGGCTATTTCTGGGCAAGTCTATCAGAAAGGCCGGCATTTCAAAGGAAGACAGAAACGTCATCAAACTATAAAGGGCCAATCCCCTAAATGGAATCCTCTCACCTTCTCTACCACATTGTGTTTAAAGTATATGGATGCATGCTAAGTCGCTTCAGTCTTGTCTGACTCTTTGTGGCCTCATGGGCTTGTACCCTACCCAGGCTCCTCTGTCCATGGGATTTTCCAGGCAAGAATTCTGGAGTGGGTTTGCCATGCCCTTCTCCAGGGGATCTTCCTGACCCAGAGATGGGGCCCAGGTCTCCGGCATTGGCAGGTGGGTTCTTTACCACTAGCGCTGCCTGGGAAGCCTTAAAGTACAGTATCCAAAACCAGTCTCGCTCCTCTTCAGAAAGATGACTCAAACTCTGCACTGAAACTCCACCCACATGTCTCAAAAGTGCGCTGTGTGTGCTTCTACCATTCTGCACAAATAACCTGCAACTTGGGGCCATCTGCTTGCTCCTAGATTATTTTGGCTGCAACACATAGATCTAGGCATCTATAAACAAACAGCCACCCAAAACAACAGAACTGTGTTGTCTGTGATAAAAATCTGCGATATTTTAAATTCATTGTACTTATAAGCTCATACTTGAAAGAAGCATTGAAATAAGTATTTTGTTAAAACCAAATCCTTATTGTTTAATGGGGGGAGAGTCTCAGTTTGGGAAGATGAAGACATTCTGGAGATGGATGGTGGTGATGGCTGCATGACACTGTGAATGTACTTTAATGCCACTGAACTGTGCACTTAGAAATGATTAAAGTAGTCAACTGTACCTACATGTTACCACGATAAAAATCCTCTGGGTATTATAAGTAAGTCTCTAATTATCACTGTTGAACGTTTAGATTTTTATGCATTTGATTTCTCACAACAGGGAAATTCTTCACCAGCGCCCTGCCCACCTTCCTCCCACCCTACATTTGTGCTGTTGGTTTGATTGGTGGTGATTATGACTGTTGTGGTTTGAATCCAGTCTAATACCTTGCACGAGCTTCTTACGGATTTCATCTTGCCCTCAGTTTTTGTTGTTTTTTGGTAGAATCTATCTATTTGAGCTGCACCGTGTGGGATTTTAGTTCCCTGATCAGGGATGGAACCTGAGTCCCCTGACCTGGGAGGGTGAAGGCTTAACCACTGACCCACCAGGGAAGTCCCTGCCATCAGTTTTAACTTAGCACGGTTGTTTTCTTCTTTCCTCCAGAGTGTTAATTCAAGGTTTGAGCACTGTTTGGATTTTAGAGGTGGATTTGTCTCTAGTTGGATATTCAGTGTTTAGCCAGGAAAATCTCAGGAGCATTTGCAACTCAAGCCCGTAAACCCCTACTATAGACGCTTCTATTTCTTTGCTGCCATAGCGTCTCTGTGTGGCTCTTTTCTTCAGCGGACATAAACTTCTGCATGGAAGGATGGGTCTGTTCACTTTTGTGTGTCTGGCACTTTGTCCAGGGCAGGAGACAAAGAAATGATACTTTTCAAATTAGGGAATGCTGATTCATTCTCATTCTTTTTTTCCTTCTCTTTGTTTGGCCATACCATGCAGCATGTGGAATCTTAATTCCCCAACCAGGGACTGAACGCACGTCCCCTGCAGTGGAAGCGCAGAGTCTTAACCACCGGACAGCCCGGGAATTCCCCTCTCAGTCGTTTACATTTTGAGCTTTTGTGAACATGGATGCCATATTATATTTCATTACCTTTGTTTATGAATTTCTAGAATACATTATAAAAAAGAAAGAGTTTCCTACTGAGATGTAAAACGGGCTCTTTCTAACCCCCTAATATTCTTGGTTACTTTTGTCTACATTTCTTTCGCTTACTGCTCCATTAAAAAAAACACTTCATCATTTTACGTGTTTTCTAACCTGAATACCATTCATTTTTATCTTTGCAAATTTCACCCTTTAATAAAATCATATTACATTTATATAAAAACACTTAAAAATTTTAGGTACCGCTTGAAAAAGCCCCAGAAAGTAGCAAGGAGAAGTGTGTCTGTTTTCTAATTTTCTCCGAAGACGTGTGAGCTGGAACCAGGCAGGTACTGTGATTCCATCTGACAGGTGAGGATGTAGACACCACCCAGTTAAGTGACTCCCAAGGTCACCCAGCTCTTCAGCAGCAAAAGCAAGGAGCTGACAGCTCTCTGCCACACGGCCTGCTGCCAAAGCAAGGATCCAGCGCCCACTGACCTGGTCTGACACATTGTACCAGTCGTAATCAAAGGAATGGACATTCTTGCTCTGAGAGAACGACAAGATGAACAGGTTGTAGCAGGCCCGAGAGGTGTAGAGCAGGATGACGGTCACGCCGATGGCGGTCACCTGACACACGGAGGAGCCCTGGAAGAGTAGGAACCGTGAGCGGGGGCCCCGATCCGGGCCCAAGACCACAGTCCCCTCCCCAGCATGGCCTCTGCTCAGAACTGCTAAACCCTCCCAGCTTCTCTTCCACTCTCAGACTCTCAACCCCACTGCAAGCCTCCCCTCACTCCACACCCACCCTAAAACTTCCAATTCTCTTCAGAGAGATGCTTCAAAACCTGAAAACACGAACTATTTGCCTAAGACCTCGGCTTGGAAGAACAAGACAGTCAGATGACTTACTTGGTTAAATCTCTAAGTGCCGCCGCTCAGCTCCAAGGATGCTCTGAGCTTATGAGCCCAGGGCCTGCCCCCTGGCTTGGAAACAACAAAACCAGCTCAGAGGGATGCCAGCCTGGGGACAGTGGAGCTGTGGACAGTGGCTCTGGGTGGGGAGCATGTCTTCAAGACCCAACTGTCCTAGGCTGGGAAGGCTAGGGTCCCAATGTGATTCAGAGCTTGGGACTGTGTGAAAATTGGGCATCTGTGCCCCCACTAATGAAGCTATCAATGTCCAAAGTTAGCTAAATGACCTCTAACTGAAAACAGCTGTCATAGTTGTCACAGTTGTCTAAGTCGTGTCCCACTCTTTGGCAACCCCATGGACTGTAGTCCACCAGGCTCCTTTGTCCGTGGGATTTCTCAGGCACGAATACTGGAGTGGGTTGCTCTTTCCTTCTCCAGAGGATCTTCCTGACCCAGGGATCAAACCTATGTCTCCCACACTGGCAGGTGGATTCTTTACCACTGAGCCACCAGGAAAGCCCTGGTGTTAAAAACAGTTAAGCAAAAAACTGAAATTCATTTTTGAAGTCACTAACTAAATCTAAGCTATTATTTTATTTTGCCAATGGTAGTCTATCAGATTGTTTGCACAGAGGTGATCTAAATCTGACAATCTGACAGTCTAAAATGTGACCCCTCCTGTGAAAACCACAATTCTGTTTTGTTTTGGCTGCACTACAAGGCATGTGGCATCTTAGCTCCCTGACCAGGAATTGAACTCAAGCCGTCTGCACTGGAAGCACGGAGTCTTAACCACTGGACCACCAGGGATGTCCCCATAATTCTGTTTTCAAAAAGCCTTGAATAGACCTTATACAGGAGACAGTGTAAATAATAAAGCTAAGGCAAAGTCAAGTATAAAATTTGTCAACATTTATCAATGAAAAAAGGACCCAGCCACATTAACTTTTCAGACTTTGCAAGAGCTCAGGGAAATCACACGATACCTTGATACAGAAGGCTTTGTAATTTTGAAGTTGGAGGCACAGATTTTAATCTACTGATAGCTGCTAAAGACCAGGTATCTTAAGAAGCAGAGTGCTCAGGTCTTCAGACCAGCAACGTTACAACCACATGGGTTCCTTGGCAAGGGTTAGGGCACCACAGACTTTCAGAAGCAGAGGAGCTATGAAATCACTCAACTACCTTACATGTGAGAAAACCAAGGCTCAGTGGGCAACGTGCTGGTGGGCCAGGGTCCTGTGGCCAGTGGGAGCCCAGAGCATCCATTATGACCTCCGCACATCACCAGGCTCTTTAATGAGGGGGAACTGGGGACCAAGCTGGTGAGGGGCACTTCAGAACCACCGCGCCAGGGAGCACATCTGCCCCTCTCTGTAACTCTGGGGGAAGGAAAGGAGAAAACAGGGACTCCAGGGCTGGGGGCGCAGCAGTGACACCAGAGAATGTGCAGGGGCTGCCCTCTCGGGGTGTGGCCAGGCCCCTCTAGGGGACTGTTCTATCGTCTCTGCACATGCCCTGCCCGACCACTGCCTGCTTCTCCTACACCCATTCACACGACTGACCTTCCTGTGGACTTGCTCCCAGGCCCAGCTGGTGACTCTTCTTATCAAAGTGGTTGTGAGTGTCATGCCCCTCTGCTGGTTCCCCTGGTAACTAACAAGCCCATGCGTGCTCAGTCGCTTCAGTCCTGTCTGACTCTTCGTGACCCCATGGACTGTAGCCCACCAGGCTCCTCTGTCCATAGGATACTCCAGACAAGAATACCAGAGTGGGTTGCCATGCCCTCCTCCAGGGGATCTTCCCAATCCAGGGATCAAACCAGCATCCCAAGCATCTCCTGCACTGCAGACAGATTCTTTACCATTGAGCCACTGATCACACCTGACATCAGCTCCCTCTGCAACTGGTCGTCTTCCTTCCCGACCCCCGACACTGGAATGAAGGCCGCTACCATGTCCTGCTGCCGTCCACTGCACATGTGGAATGTTGCTCCATGACCGTGCTTCAGACGTGTAAGATCTCCGATCCATTAAGCCATCGCTGACTCCAGGCTATTTCTTCAGTACTGAAACTGGGCATGCCCTGCCCTTGTAGGACTACGGGGTGCAGCCCAACACACAGTCTGACTCCATCTCTGAACTGTCACCTTGAGAGGCCTGCTGTCCCGAACCCCCAGGAGCAGCTCCCCCTGTTAAGGGGGACCCTCATAGGGGCACAGTCAAGGCAGGGGCACGCCTGGATCTGAGTGTCTCTGCACTACGACCCGGTGCTAAAGAGGACAGACCCCAGAGCCCGGAGCCAGGCTGCTGCGGCCACACCATGGCTCTGCATCTCCCAGCTTGTGTAACTCGGGCTGAGCCTCTGACGTCCGGTGCCTCCATTTCCCTAGGTAGGTGACACCTACTCCCCCTGAATTTTGAAGGTTACATTCCTACCTACATGCAGAGTGCTTATAAAAGGGCTAGGAACAAAGGGAATACAAGCTGTGTGTTTCTAACAACATTAGAGCCACAGTCAATGCCACAGGTCCTCTAAACTCTCACTTAAACCTCTGTTTCCAGAAACCAGAGATATACCTCTCTGCACACCCCAGTAAACCTCGAGCCACCTGGAGTCAATTCTTCTCACAAAGTTCAATGAACTACACGGCTCTGTGTCTTGGCAACACCACCACAGCTAATCATTTGCAGGAGGTCAGGTGGGAGAGGCATTGGTTGATTTCTGTTTTCTGTTGCAAACCAGGGAAAATCTTTTTGGTGGAGGTAAGCCTCACTGCATAGTATATGGGATCTTAGTTCCCCAACACGGGATAAAAACCTGTGCCCCCTGCATTAGGAGTGCCCAATCATAACCACTGGACTACCGGGGAAATCCCAGAAAGCTTAATGGCAGGATCTCAACCACGTGTCCGCCTTACCTTAGACTCCAAGTAAATGTTGGCCAAGGACATCTTGGAGATTTTGTAGAGGCAGATGGACAGGGAGACAGCGCAGAGCACAAAGAGCGTGTCGTTGACGGCCACGCGCACGGACACGATCACTTTCCTCTCCCAGGTGCCCGTCTTGACCAGCACCGCACAGGTTAGGTTCACCAACAGGAAAACGAGGCTGATGAAGAGCGAGGCCAGGTAGAGGGGCAACCTGGGAAGGAAGAGAGAGAGGCTGAAGGCCGCCTTCCCCACAAGCTTCCTGTACATTCTGGATCAATCCCCAAGGAAACTGTGGCTTTTTGAGGGTTGTTCGTTTGTTTGCTTGTTGGTTAAATGCTAGAAGCAGAACATGCCAAAGTTAATACTTCAGAGCTCGGAGTTTGGGGTTGGTGCAAGCTATTATATTTAGAATGGACAAACAAAGTCCCACTGCACAGCACAGGGGACTCTACCGAATATCATATGACAAATCATGATGGAAAAGAACATACAAAAAGAATGGATACATGTGTATAACTGAGCCACTCGGCTGTAGCCTGGAGACTGGCGCACACTGTAAACCAACATTTATACTGCGATGAAAAAAGGGTTCGGACTTTGGAGGGTCCCCAGATTTAAATCAACTACGAACAGTGCCCTCGGGGAGGTCCTTTACCTGAGCCCTGCTTCCCTGTTCCCCGGAGGCTACGAGGATCAGAGGGGCTGTGTGGACGTGGGCTGATGCACGCGCTGCTCACAAGGATGGTAGAGCAGAGCCGGGCTCCGAGGCAGGGCTGGGATTCGGGGAGAGCACCAGCCATTCTGCACACTGACAGCCTGGGCAAGGTGGCCCTGGGTGAGCCCTAGTGTCACCAGAAAACAGCCTAAATAACACCGACCTTGCAGGCTCTTCCTGAGGATTAGGTGAGATAATGTTTTAAAAGGGTTTTGACTCTCAAAAGCCATCAAGTCTGGGCAGTACCCCTTTGCATGGGAACACTCACTAGTAGTACAGCTATGCCCAAGCTTTTGGGCAACAGGGACCAATTTTGTGGAAGACAATTTTTCCATGGACCGGGGTCGGGGATGGTTTCGGGATGATTCAAGCACATTTTATTTATTGTGCACTTTATTTCTATTACTATTACATCAGTTCCACCTCAGATCATCAGGCATTATTAGATCCTGGAGGCTGGGAACCCCTGCACTAGTCTTGGGGCAATGGTGGTGGCCATTTTTAACTTGCAGTTTCTGAGAGCTGCATGCTGCCTATGTGACCTGTGCAGGGTCTAGAGAGACACTTCTTACATTTACCAACATGGAGATCAGTTCAAGTTTCTCTCTAGGACTCTCCATATTGTGTTTACTTCAGGGAAGTATCACTCAAGCAGCAAATATTGGTTTGGCTCAAGAATAGACCATTCAGGTACTGATGAACCTATTTGCAGGGCAGGAATACAGATGCAGACATAAAGAACAGATCTGTGGACACAGCAGGGGATGGGAGAGGGTGGGAGGAATTGAGAGAATAGCATTAAAATGTATATATTAACATATGTAAAACAGATAGCTAGTGGGAAGTCGCTACATAGTACAGAGAGCTCAACCCCTTTCTCTGTGATAACCTAGAGGTGCGGGATGGGATGGGGAGATGGGAGGGAGGTTCAAGAGGGAAGGGACATATGTATACTTATGGCTGATTCACATGTTGTATGGCAGAAACCAACACAACATTGTAAAGCAATCATCATTTAAAAATTAAAAAAAAATTTTTTTAAGTCATATCCTACACTACTTTTTTAAACTTAACAAAAAAGACCATTTAAGTTGAATATGTCTGCATCTGCCCAAAGGGCTGCTGAGGCAAGGGGAGAGAATGGACATAGGGCATTAGCACAACATGTAACTCATGGTAAATTAGCCACAAAACCTTAAATTATGAAGGTATTCATTAGCTATCTATACGTTCCCAAAGTGATGGAGGGAATCAGGGGCTTAGAGAGAGACAGAGGCAGGACCAACTGGGAGTCACCAGAAATCTGCAATCTGCTTCCTCAAAAGCCCTGATTCTTATTGTTCTATTATTATCTGCTGTGCTTTTGCGCAGAACAGTTTGGAAACATCTGGAACCTCTGGAATCAGCCCTGCTGTTCTTGACCCCTTGCTGGTGTGTATGCACAGTCTATCCATGTGACGACAATGAAGCTCCGGAAAAAAACATAATATGGACGTTCAGCTTTTCCAAAGGACTCCTCCTGGGTGTTGTTTTAAATACTATGCTCAGTCCTGTCCGACTCTTTGTGACCTCATGGACTGTAGCTTGCCAGGCTCCTCTGACCATGGGATTCATCAGGCAAGAATACTGGAATGGGTTGCCATGCCCTCCTGCAGGGGATCTTCTGGACCCAGGAACTGAACCTGTGTCTCCTATGAGGTGCCTCCTGCATTGGCAGGTGGGTTCTTTACCACTAGCGCCACCTGGGAAGCCCAAAAGTCTGTATTGAATTTGTTACAATATTGCCTCTGCATTATGTTTGGTTTTTTGATCACAAGGCTTGTGGGATCTCAGCTCCCTGACCAGGGATCGAACCGCACCACCTGAATCGGAAGGTCAAGTCTTAACCACTAAGGTGGATATAAATCCTTACTCCTCTTTCTTCACTGTGAAAATTCTATGGGACAGAGGGCACTGGGAACAGAGGAAGCAAAAGACAAGCAGGCCCCGCTTACCACCGCTTACCCCGCTTACGGTGCAGCCCCCACTCTGCTGGAGTGTGGCCCCAGCCACCCACTCAGCTTCTGCTCCCCCTCCTGGCCTCAACTGCTCTGCTTGCATCTGCTGGATGTGGCCCAGAGAGCAAGGGTCACAGATGCGACACCAGGCAAGTCCTTGGCCACCCAGGGCTGCTGTGCCCCCACATTTGTAACGCAGAGCTGACCCCTCCTCTCCAGCCTCCAAGAGCTGCCGTGAGAACTCAAGGGACCCTGTGCTTCTCCTCCAATGTCACCCAGGGAAGAGTGAGGCCTCATCCTCACCCTCAAGAGCAACTTCTAGAAAAAGGTGTCCTCTCCTGCCTCATCACCTCCTCTGCAGGTACCCCCTGCTGGCCCCGCCTCCTCCCACTGTCTTCTCCCTGACCCCCGCGGTGTGACCCCCGCTCCATCCTTCCCCCATCTGAGCCTGTCTCTGGAGGCCCTTGGCCCCTCTTCCTCCTCTTCATCTACCAGAGTGACGGTGTCCGTGTCTCTCTGCACAGCATCCTCTTCTTCGGGAAATACATTCCTTCCTCCAGCCTCTGTCATAGCTCTTGTTCAACCAAGTTCCAAAGCTCTTGTCTCAAACCACTGCCTCTGCCCAAATCAGCTCACATTCCAAACAGACTCTTTTGAGGCCCACACCCAAGCTCAATTCTTAATGTTCCCCCTCCTACCCCTCCCCAAATTTTCCTAATACAATCATAACTCGGTATCTGCAAGGGACACCTTTCAGGCCCCCACAGCCAACACTGAAACCCAAAGATACTCAAGTCCCTGTCAGAGAGCGCTGCAGTGCATGTCATCTAAGGCATATCGGGCCTCCCACCCTCTGTATCCACAGGTGTGGAATCCTTGGATTCCACAACGGAGGGCTGACTGTAAAGCATTGTTACTTTAAACTGACCTTCTTAGAATCAACAGTCTGGCAGAAACATGAACTGAACTTCTCAAAAAGCAGTGAAGGGACAGACAAAGAGGACAGATTTGTGGTTGCTAAGAGGAAGGGAAGGATTGGGAGTCTGGGATTAGCAGACCCAACCTAGTATACACAGGATGGATAAACACCAAGGTCCTACCGCACAGCACAGGGAATTCTATTCAATATCTAGTGATAAAGCATAGAAAAGGACATGAAAAAGAAGTCATTCTGCTGTAAAGCAGAAATTAACACAACATTATCAATCAACTATACTTCGATAATTTTTTCTTTAAGTAGTGAAGGGAGACAGCAAGATCAGATGGAAAAAAACATAGCACACAAGTCTCATCACTTGTATCCTGGCCTGAGTACACTGTCACCTAACTTCCTGAACTTCAGCGTCCTGGGATGCAAAGGAGGATCAGAATATACACTTTCAGAACTTTAAATAAACAGTCTTTGTGAATTTAAGACGGTACCTGTTTAAATGGTGGCTCAGGCAGTAAAGAATCTGCCTGTAATGCAGGAGACCTGGGTTCGATCCCTGGGTTGGGAAGATCCCCTAGAGAAGGGAATGGCAAACCACTCCAGTATTCTTGCCTGGAGAATTCCATGGACAGAGGAGCCTGGTGGGCTACAGTCTATGGAGTTGCAGAGTCAGACATGACTGAGTGACTAACGCTTTCCCTTTCAACGTGTTTAAATAAAATATAATAGGAATATAGTTTTACATATTTGTAAAGTAATAAAATAATTAAAATTTCACTTTGACTCCAGAAGGTAAGAGGCCAAAGTCTCCTTCCCAGAAATGTGTGCCTGGACAGTCGAGCTCTCCCGGGCAGGGAACTGACACACCTTGACTCATGTGGCGACTGTCTCGTGGCTTCTTGACACCTCGTCTCCCTTCCCATTCTGGCCGAGGCTGACCATTCAAGCCACAGGGGAAGTCAATAGGTCTCTTTGAAAACCTGGGGCAAGTAACAGATCCTGCCCACAGGAAAAATATGCAAGTCCACCTCCTGCAATAAATTCAGCCTATGATTTCAGGCCTCCTCTGGTCCAGATTATGAGCCTCTCTTACTCAGCCCTGCCCAGATCTCAGCTGCACCTGCACCCGGGGTGGGCGGGGGAGGGGGCCGCCTGGCCACACAGACATCTTCAGGGAGCCCCTCTTCCTTCTGCTGAGGCCCAGTCCATCCCAAGTGCCTCCAAAAGGTTTAAATGCCACGTGCACGGCTTACTTCCCTTTCCACTCTCTGGTAGGAAACATACCAGACTCTCATTTCTTTTTTCATTTTTGGCAGTTCCACGTGGCATGTTGGATCTTAGTCCCCCAACAGGGATTGAACCCGAGTCCCTTGCATTGGACGCACCAAGCCTTAATCACCGGACCGCCGGGGAAGTCCCTACTAGACTTTTGTTTCTAATCAAGGCCAATATGCTGCAAGGCCTGGTAAGCGGTGACCCAGTGAGCAGTGAACTTGACCCCTGACAAGCAGGCAGGTCACAGAGGAGTGACGTGTGAAAACCCTGGCTAGAAAAACGGTTACCTGCAGCCACAAAGAGAATTGCCTTAGGGGGTACTTACCGGTATTTGAGTAATTCTGGAGAATATTTTGACTTGGCTTTAAAAATCACCTGAAATGACAAAACAAAAACAAAAGCAAAAAAATACAGCAAGTTGGGGCCACAATATACTTGTACTGACCAACTAATGTCATTGCTTGGAACTTCTCTTTCCCTTCATGCCCAGGTCACTGTCTCTGTCTCTAACACTGAAATGTCTACTTTGTAATAAAGTTCGTGAACCTAAACATTTTCTAGGTCATGCCTAAATTTTTTAAAAAATTGTAATTAATTTATTTTTATTGAAGGACAATTGCTCTACAATACTGTGTTGGTCTCTGCCAAACATCACCAACAGTCGCCCATGGGTGTACTTATGTCCCCTCAACTTGAAACTACCCCCCCTGCCCTCCCCATCCCACCCCTCTAGGTTGTTACAGAGCCCAGGTTTGAGTTCCCTGAGTCATACAGCACTTTGTCGCTCACATTGTGATGCATGTGGGATCCTAGTTCCCCTACCAGGGGAATCTGTACCCTCTGCAGTGGAAGCATGGAGTCTTAACCACTGGATCAAGTCCTCAGTCAGCCTAGTCGCTCAGTCATGTCCAACTCTGTGACCCCATGGACTGCGGCACACCAGGCTTCCCTGTCCATCACCAACTCCTGGAGCTTGCTCAAACTCACGTCCATCGAGTCAGTGATGCTATCCAGCCATCTCATCCTCTGTCATCCCCTTCTCCTCCTGCCTTCAATCTTTCCCAGCACCAGGGTCTTTTCCAATGAGTCAGCTCTTCGCATCAGGTGGCCCAAGTATTGGAGTTTCAGCTTCAGCATCAGTCCCTCCAAAGAATATTCAGGGCTGATTTCCTTTAGGATTGACTGGTTTGATCTCCTTGCTGTCCAAGGGACTCTCAAGAGTCTTTTCCAACACCACAGTTCAAAAGCATCAATTCTTTGGCACTCAGCTTTCTTTACAGTCCAACTCTCACATCCATACATGACTACTGGAAAAACCACAGCTTTGACTAGACAGACCTTTGTCAGCAAGTAATGTGTCTGCTTTTTAATATGCTTCCAAGCAGCAAGCATCTTTTAATTTCGTGACTGTCATCACCATCTGCAGTAATTTTGGAGCCCAAGAAAATAAAGTCTGTCACTGTTTCCATTGTTTCCCCATCTATTTGCCATGAAGTGATGGGACCGAATGCCAAGGTCTTAGTTTTTTTAATCTTGCACTGTTAAGAAAGTTCTAGGCCCCACAACAGATTTCCCAACCTGGGGATCTGGCAAAGGGACTAAGATCCCCCAGGGAAGTCCTTAAGCTGTGCCTAAATTTTAATTTTAATTTAATTTAAATTTTAAAAGCACAAGTATTTAAAAATGGTTAAACGGCTTAAAAAAAAAGTATTATTGGTCTACCACTACCTAGTACCAACTCTTATTTTAAGATTTGCATTTGAGCTTATACTTCCCCCAGATATAAACAACTCACTCTCACACTTTATCAGGATTTTCACTGGTACCAAAAGAATGTGGTTTGAATATATGTGTCCATCAACTCAGGCCTTAAACTTGGCAGCCCACTGGACTATAGGAGTGTCAAACTCAATCGTTATCTATGGATGAAACATTGCTTGTGGGAATTTCTCCAGATTTTCACAGCCTGCACAATTGTTAACGTGCTCCACCCAGGGGGCAGAAGCTGGCCTGGGAGAGCCTGCGCCAGGCGAGGAAGGGAAGGGAAGACAGAACGCAGGTGTCAGCCCAGGCTCCAGCCCCACCAGACACATGGCTCTTCCCACAGTGTGTGTGAGGGAGCCTGAGGGGGTCACCAGTCGGGGTCTGGCTGGGGGTGAGGAGGGGCAGCAGGACACCTGCTCATAAATTTGCTCTCCTGACCCCTGGTGTTTGGGGGGATGGGGGCAGAACAGAGAGAAGGAAAGGAGGGGCATGGGAAAGTCAGGGTATTTGTTCAGAGATGCTCATGCTGTGGACGGAGGGTACCAGATGGCCTGCCTCCAGGCACCCCCTCTCCAAAGAGCTCCTAACACAGGCCCTGGTCCCCACCTTGCCTCGTGCTGCCCCTGAGGGCTGCCGTGACCCTCTGGGAACTCACTGGCCCCGCCCTCCTGGCCCCGCCCCATCTCACTAATCTGCTGGCACTATGTGCCCTCCCCTATCCTCAGTCGTGGGGCCCCTGGTACTTCCCTAGAGATTTGCTCAGTGCCTCCACTTCCAAGCACCTGTCTAAAGGGGAGAAATCATGCCTGAGTGGTAAGAAGCGAAGGACAAGGGGAGTGAGGGCATGGTCCTGGCAACAGGGGAGGAGGGGACAGGCAGCTCTAGGGTGCAGTGGTGGGGTGGGGGGGTGGTCACAGGGCTTTGATACTGTCATCCTGTCTGAGGAGCAAGCAGTGAGAATCAGTTTGCTAGAGGGGTATGTGAACGTAATCTAGGGGAAGCCTTCAGTGGATCCAAATGCCTGGTGGTGTGTCTGGGGGTGCGGCCAGATGTCACAAGGGGCAGCAAGCCTCCAGGTGACTCTAGGGGCCAATTCCCATAACCCATGTGCAACAGAAGCAGCCAATCCCCTTGGAATCTTTTTAGAGACACTCTTCTGAGGACCAACAGTAGTAATTCTCCAACTTACATGTGTACAGGAATTGCCCAGGAAACTTGCTAAAGACACACATCCCAGGGCCCCACCTTCAGAGATGCCAAGCCAGGGGGCCTGGACTGGGGCCCAGTGCCCACCTCGAGTAATTCAGATCTGCCTAGCCCAGGGACTGTGTGTGTGCGTTCATTTGCTCAGTCGTGTCCCACTCTCTGCGACCCCATGGACTATAGCCTACCAGGTTCCTCTGACCATGCAATTTTCAAGGTAAGAGTACTGGAGTGGGTTGCCATTTCCTTCTCCAGAAGATCTTCCCAACCCAGGGATGGAAACTGAGTCTCCTGCCTGCATTGGCAGGTAGATTCTTTACCACAGTGCTGCCTGGAAAGCCCAGCCCAAGGACTACCTCTTAGGAAATATTAAAGAGATTAAATTGCCTGACCTAATATTCTTTTCTCTGGAAGAAGCACAAGCTGGAATCAAGATTGCCAGGAGAAATATCAATCACCTCAGATATGCAGATGACACCACCCTTATGGCAGAAAATGAAGAGGAACTAAAAAGCCTCTTGATGAAAGTGAAAGAGGAGAGCGAAAAAGTTGGCTTAAAGCTCAACATTCAGAAAACAAAGATCATGGCATCTGCTCCCATCACTTCATGGGAAATAGATGGGGAAACAGTGGAAACAGTGTCAGATTTTATTTTGGGGGGGGGCTCCAAAATCACTGCAGATGGTGGCTGCAGCCATGAAATTAAAAGACGCTTGCTTCTTGGAAGGAAAGTTATGACCAACCTAGACAGCATATTCAAAAGCAGAGATATTACTTTGCCAACAAAGGTCCATCTAGTCAAGGGTATGGTTTTTCCAGTAGTCATGTATGGATGTGAGAGTTGGACTGTGAAGAAGGCTGAGTGCCGAAGAACTGATGCTTTTGAACTGTGGTGTTGGAGAAGACTCTTGAGAGTCCCCTGGAGTGCAAGGAGATCCAACCAGTCCATTCTGAAGGAGATCAGTCCTAGGTGTTCTTTGGAAGAAATGATGCTAAAGCTGAAACTCCAGTACTTTGCCACCTCATGCGAAGAGTTGCCTCATTGGAAAAGACCCTGATGCTGGGAGGGATTGGGGGCAGGAGGAGAAGGGGACGACAGAGGATGAGATGGCTGGATGGCATCACCGACTCGGTGGACGTGAGTCTGAGTGAACTCCGGGAGTTGGTGATGGATAGGGAGGCCTAGCATGCTGCAATTCATGGGGTCGCAAAGAATTGGACACGACTGAGTGACTGAACTGAACTGAACTGAATATTCTTTTCTTACTTTTAAAGGTAGCCAAATATCAAAAAAGTTTTTTGTGGTTTTTTAATTGGTGAACCACCTATGGTTTATTGCTTAGAATGCCCTCTCCCCATCTGGCCAGCAGAAATCCTATGCATCTTTATTTTTTTGCTGCACGATATGTGGGATCTTAGCTCCCCAACCAAAGATCGAACCGAGCCCCCTGCAGTAGAAGCACAGAGTCTTAACCACTGGCCCACCAGGGAAGTCCTTGACCCAATATTCTTAAACAACTTTGCGATCATTCATTTCAAACACTGAAATAGGTGATCACGGTAGTTAGGTGACAGCAAGAGCGCAGATAGGGGTGCCAAGCACAGAGATCAGGAGACACTCCGAGTCCAAGGGCAGGACCCCCTCCCCAAGTCTCAACCTTACACTAACGCGCCACCAATCGAGAACTCTCATCGGCAGAATCCACATCTGGGGGAGAAGGGACTGCAGATATTCCCACAGACTTTCCAATAAGCAAATCCACACCTCACTTTTTGAAACACATTTCAGATTGTCACAGGAGAGCATTCCAGACTTACAGAAGAATCATTCTGTTTCTGACATGAGTTTTGTCCCTGTCCTAGATTGTTTTTGGAAGGAGGTAGGAAGTAGGAGTTCACATCGTAAATAAAGTGCCCGGTGATAACACAAAGAGGTGACGTGAGTACACCGCCCTTACGTCAAACAGGCCCCTAGCTCAGCTTTCTCTGACAAGCTCCCATGGGACTTTAGGCAACTCACATCACCTCTGGTATTTCTCTTCAGTCCATAAAGAGAAATGTTATAAAAACAACCTCTCTTAGGAATAAGGCATAGATTAGTGACTCCAAAGTTCTGTTACAAAATAAAATCCTGACCCATGCAACATATAACAATGTTCTCAGAAAAATGCTACTAGTACTTGTACATAGTACTTGAGGATTTTGCTTTTAAATAATCAAGAGAATTCTTCACAGATATCAGAGTGAGGAGATGAAACTATAGCATTTTTAAACCTCTTTAAAAATTGAAGTATATCTAATTTACAAATTTCCTGTTAGTTTCAGGTGTACAGCAAAGTGATTCAGTTACACACACACACATGTCACTGTCTAGGTTTGTCATAGCTTTTCTTCCAAGGAGCAAGCATCTTTTAATTTCATGGCTGCAGTCACCATACACACACACACACATATATAGAGTCTTTTCCAGATTCTTTTCCATTACAGGTATCACAAGATTGTGAACACAGTTCCCTGTGCTATACAGTAGGTCTTTACTGTTTACCTATTTTATACATAGCAGTTGTATCTGTTAATCCCTGTTAACGCCTAATTTATCCCCATCTCTTCAGTAACCATAAATTTGCTTTCTATGCCTATGAGTCTATTCTGTCTTATAAATAAGTGAAATTGTCTTTTTTTTTTTAGATTCCACATATAAGTGATGTCATATGATACTGATTGAAAGTACAGTATTTTTTTAAAGTGTTTGAACTTATCAAGGAAATACACAAGTAATATTTTAACACTTTGTGGGGGCTTACTCGGTGGCAGGTAACTCAGCTGACTCTCATACCAGGGCCATCGCTGGGCTCCTGAGAACCACCCACAGGTCTATGCTATGGACTCAGCTCTGTGCAAAGTGCTGTCATGGATCAAAGAAAAATTTGAACCCTTCTGCCTTCAACAGGGTTATGGTCCTACTGGCAAGGCAAGACCTGGACAGGGCAAAGGACAAGAGAAGATGTAACCCGGAGAGGCTGTGGACTCAGGTGGTCAGAGCACAGGAGGCTGATCTGCAGGTCAGAGGCTCAGCCTTGTGGTGGGCACATCGCTTCATACTGCTCATCTCACAGAGACGGCTCTTGGCACAAGGGCACATGTGTGGATCAGAGTCAACTCACGGCCCATCAGGTGCCCAGCTCACTGCCACCACTTGGCCAGAACTGGGTCTTGGGGGCAAAAGCAGCTAAGTCCTCCCAACTGAAAGCATAGCCCACCTGCACACCATCCTCCTCTATAAACAAAACAAAAGCCATTTGTCTACTTCCCACAGCTGGATGGGGCATGAACTAAAAGAGAGTCAGGCATGGGAGGACAGCCTGACCCGAGAGGCTCCTTCCTGGAACACAGTAAAGGTCAGGGTTCCCAGCCATGACCATCAGATATCTGGGCTAGGACTCAAACTTTATAAACCATTACATGCTTTGCCCCCACAATTTTCCTTTTAAGAAATGACTCTGAGGCTGGGCGTCTCACGGTGCACTCACAGAACTGGGAAATCACAAGAGTGACTAAGAAAACAGGTCATATTAGGAAATAAATTTAGAACCTGCTAGGCTACCCTGCTTTTCCCTGCAGGAATTCCCAGAGCCTTTAAAAGGCTTTGCTCTACACTGTCAATCTTCAAGGGAAATGCACTGTATGCAGCAATTTTCCAAAGCTATCTGGCCACTGAAGGTGTTCCTCGTGAGTGTTCCAGGAAACAGAGTTTGGGAAACACTGCCTTTAAGGCACTAAACATGGATGGAATGTTCACTGCAGCCTTCATCATCATCATCACTATCGCCACAACAAACAGGAAACAATGATAACTTTAAATCACACTCAGCCTTCAACCCCATGGACACAGGCACCAATCAACCAAGGCACCAGGGGTCCCCCAGGTCAAGCATTCTACCCCAAAGGGGACCCAGAGCCCCACCTCGAAAAAGATGGGGGAACCCCACAAAACTCATACCCTCTTAAAATCCACATCCCTGGCCGAAGGAGAAAAGTCATTATTACCAGGTAAGGGCACAATCTGATACACAATATTAATAAACTGTTTGACACTCTTGAATTTAAAGGCAAGGGCGACAGACAATGACCTCAAAATAAAAGCCTCCACCATGATTTGTAACAGCTCTGTCCAGTCTGCAATTTGTGGCAATTACTGTTGACTCCTGAACAACAAAGGAATTAGGAGCACCCACCGTCCACACTGGTGGCTCAGAGGTTAAAGCGTCTGCCTGGAATGAGGGAGACCCGGGTTCAATCCCTGGGTCGGGAAGATCCCCTGGAGAAGGAAATGGCAACCCACTCCAGTACTCTGGCCTGGAGAATCCCATGGAGGCAGGAGCCTGGTAGGCTACAGTCCATGGGGTCGCAAAGAGTCAGACACGACTGAGCGACTTCACTTCACTTCACTGTCCACACAGGTGAAAATCTGAGTAGAATTCATCATGGGTCCTCAGTGCAAAGACAGCTTCTATGTATCTATGGATTCTATGGTGTAGTTCTATAGTATCTACTGTAGAAAAAAACCGACATCAAAGTGGACCCGTGCTGTTTAAGAAGCAAATGTTTATATCTTGGGACTTGCCTGGTGGTCCTGTGATTAAGACCATGCATTTCCATTGCAGGGGGCATGGGTTTGATTCCTGGTCAGGGAACTAAGATCTCTCATGCTGTGTAGCACAGCTAAAAAATTAATTATTAAAAACTTTAATTAAAAAATGTTCATGTCTTGAATTCAACTGGGCCTTTTCAAGCTGTACTTAAAAAATTTTAAACTGCCCTGTCCTCCAAGTTAACCCTTAAACCTAAGTTCCTTAAAGCTGTATTTAAATTCCTGGCATTTCAAACTCACATAGTATATATTTAACTTTTGCCCTCACTAAATAAAGTACATAAACGTCTGGACCAAGTTTTTTTTAAAAAAAAATCCAAACTCTCCTACTCATCCCTCCCCGCTTCCTGTCTATGCTCCAGGGAACTTCATTAAAGATTGATTAGTACCCAGAGGTAGAGCTAACCCTCCTGGGCTGACTCCAGCTCTCTTATCAGGCTGTCCATCTCCTAGAGTCTGTGCTGGCTCCTGCTGACCTCAGCAGGAACTGGCTAGGAAGGGGACGGGGTTCCTGAGGGAGGGGGCAGACAAGGATGAACTATTCCTCCATATTTTACAGCTACTGCTACTGACAAGGTAAGCTCAGGCTCCTCCCTGTAAAACCAGACCCACCAAATTAGAGGGGGATGACAGGGACCATCAGAAGGGCTGGGGGACAAGTGAGACCAGATAAAAATTCCAATTCTCCCCACACTCAGATTGGTGGTATTTGTGGTAGATCAACTGACACTGAGCACCAAATCTGAGATTAACAATTAAGAAAAGACAGAAAGACTGGCCCCTGACCTCGGCAAACTCACAACCAGAGATAGACATGGTGTGAGGAGCTATGAGGAGATGTGAGAAGATGTGAGGAAGTGTGAGGTGATGTGAGGAAACCTGATGAAATGTGAGGAGGTGAGAGGAGACCTGAGAAGTTGTAAGGAGATTTAAGGAGGTGAGAGGAGACGTGAAGAGGTATAAGGATGTGTGAGGACATGGGAAGAGGTAGGAGGAGATGTGTGGAGGTGTAAGGTGTGAGGTGATGCGAGGTGCTGTGAGGAGACATGAAGAGGTGTGAGGAGACATAAGGAGGTATGAGGAGACGTGAAGAGGTGTGAGGAGATGTGAAGAGGTATACGGAGATATACGGAGGTGTAGGGTGTGAGGTGATGTGAGGTGGCGTGAGCAGACATGAGGAGGTGTGAGGAGGTATGAAGAGATACGTGGAGGTGTGAGATGATGTGAGGTGGTGTGAGAGACATGAAGAGGTGTGAGGAGATGTGTGGAGGTGTGGGGTGTGAGGTGGTGTGAGGAGACATGGGGAGGTATGAGGAGATGTGAAGAGGTGTATGGAGATATATGGAGGTGTGGGGTATGAGATGATGTGCGGTGGTATGAAGAGACATGAGGAGGTGTGAGGAGACACGAGGAGGTGTGAGGAGATGCGTGGAAATGTGAGGTGTGAGATGATGTGAGGTAGTGTGAGGAGACATGAAGAGGTATGAGGAGGTGTGAGAAAGTATGAGGAGATGTGAGGTGGTATGAGGAGACATGAAGAGGTATAGGAGACATGAAAAAGTATGAGAAGTGTGGCGGTGTGAGGTGGTGTGAGGAGATGTGTGGAGGTGTGAGGAGATGTGAGGAGGTGTGAAATATGAGGAAATGAGATTATGGGGAGATGGGGCTATCTGAGGGGAACCTGGACTCCCTGGGAAGGGTCAGGGCGGCAGCAGGCTAGGCTGGGATGCAAGTCCAGGAGAGGAAGGAGGCGGCAACCTGAAGTCAGTTAAGG
Organism: Ovis canadensis; assembly: GCF_042477335.2. Lineage (NCBI taxonomy): Eukaryota > Metazoa > Chordata > Mammalia > Artiodactyla > Bovidae > Ovis > Ovis canadensis. The sequence goes on along the minus strand of NC_091269.1, from coordinate 26,613,009 downwards.
CAGGTGCATGTCCCTGGTAAGAGATCACAGAAGGTTTCAGTAGAATCAACACAATCACAAATCGGAGCTGTGCTTCAAGGTCGGGGGTGGGGGTGCGAGGGGACCAGAGTCAAAGGGCCAGCTAGCGGTTCAGAGACAAGTTTGTGAAAACAGAGGTGGGTGTTTATACGGAAATCGAAGACAAAATGTAGTCTAGGGGATGCCTGGGTCTGGGGGCTTGGGGAGATATGGGGTGACTGCTAAGGGTTCCAGGATTTCTTCTGAGGGTGACAAAAAATATTCCGAACTTTTATGAAACAAAACAGACTCAAAGACATAGAGGAGAGACTTGTGGTTGCCAAGGGGGAGGGGGTGGGAGGGATGGACTGGGAGTTTTGGGTTAGCAGGTACAGACTATTACATTTAGAATGGATAAACGAGGTTGTACTGTATAGACAGGGAACTACATTCAACATCCTGGAATAAACCATAATGGAAATGAATGCAAAAGAGTGTATGTATGTTTGTGTGTGTGTGTATATATGTATATGAGTGTGTGGGTATGTATAACTGAATCACTTTGTTGTACAGCAGAAATCAACACAACTTTGTAAATCAACAATACTTCAACTTTTTAAAAATGTTCTGAAACCGATGGTGGTGATGGCTATACAAGTCTGTGAACACTGAACTTTAAATGGGGACCTGTATAGAGTCTGAATTTGTCTCAATCAACATAGAGTAGCAGAAAGGCAGGAAAGGAGCAGGTTGGGGAGAGGCGGGGAACAGCACATGGGTGGGCAAATGGGGAGAAGGAAACCCAGGTGTAGGACCATCAGGGTGTTGGATGCAGCCCAGAAGAGGGACAGGATAACTGCAGAGCGCTGGGCTTGGCTCTGGCAGATGAGAATGCGCCTGGAGGAGGAAGTGGGGATCGCTGGACGGAAGGAGGCAAGAGGAAGTGGGAGCGGGGAGTCTATTCTAGAGCACCATCTACTCTTTAAAAATGTCTTTGTGAAATGAAAGAGAGATTATTCAAGGGAACTAGGACCAGGTTTAAGATCAGCAGCATGGGCCCCGCGATTACAGAGCAGAGGGAGGGAGGGATGCAGAAGACAGAGAGGAGCTGAGCAGCAGTTTCCATGGAAACTCCCATCCTGTCGTGGGAATAATGCATCTTCCTCTCACAGAGGCCTGTTGGTCTCAGCATCATTTCCATGGCCTTTAAAAGTCCTACCTAGAACAGATGCCCACGACAGGAAAGTCAAGTGACATTCTGAAGATTTAATTCAGGTTTGGGGAAGCAGAACTATCACCCCCAAGTTGGCCTGAAGGAGGCTGGGGGAGGGGAGAGCCCACCTCTGTTCCCAGCTTCCCCCCTCCCCACTTTCCTCACTCCCCCACCAGCCCCTCACCCAGATGCAGGCTCTGTGCCCTCTTGGCAACCTCAGGCCCTTCCTATCACCTCTCAGATGACGCAGGAGGGCCCAGAGAGCCGCAGCCCATGACGTACTCTCTTGACAGAGGCACAAAGGTTCCAGAAGCGGCCGCTGCCCTGGGCCTCCCTCCCCTCATAAATTACAGCCCCTGTCTGCCTCACTGATTCTATTCCCAGCCTTTGAAGTCCTGCCTGCCTGCCTTTTCCTACTACCAACCCCAGCTGGCCTTTGCTGCTTCACAGTCATTTCTCCTCCGGTCATACTGGCTGTTTCTGGCAGAAAGGTCTGTGGCTCTTTCCTGTGGGGATGACAGCGTCCCTTGTGCATTATGCGAAACTAAACAAAAGTAACCTCTTCTGTCCCCAGAGGCAGCGGCCGTGACAGCTCAGTGAAGCACTGTGCCTCCAGACCTGGACTTGATTCACAGTTTCTCTAGGTAGCCATTTTGCTTTACAAATTCCAGCCCCCGCCCTCCTCCCCAAGGCCTGACCCATGTCAACAGTTTCCATTTTGGTGCCACCACCTCCTGAAGGGCTGTCCCCTCAGAAGCAAACAGGCAGGTGGATGCTTTGCAACCTTCCCACCCTGAACAGGCTCCAGATCCCAGGCCCAGGCTGGACACTTGGTCCTGCATCTGTGATCCTGCCGGGGGGCTGAGGCCCCTGGAGACTATCAGAGTAACTGAGAGGGTCTGCAACCCTGCGTGCACCAAACACAGACCCATGTCTAAACCAATCTCTGCCACCCCCATACTAGTTTTAAGTGTATGTATGACAATTCATTTGAAAATGTTACACATTTATGGTAGGTTTAAACTTTACCATAAACCGTGTCACCTACACAAAGAAATAACCTAACCAAAACTCTTGACCCCACCATGAAGTTCAGTTCCTTTGACACTGCTCTGCTTGTTCCAGGGCATTTTCTCTTTTTTTTTTTAAGATTTTATTTTGATGTAGACCATTTTTTAAGTCTTTATTGAATTTGTTACAATACTGCTTCTGTTTTATGTTTTTGGGGTTTTTTTTTTGGCCACAAGGCATGTGGGATCTTGGCTCCCCAACCAGGGATTGAACCCACACCCCCTACATTGGAAGGTGAAGTCTTAACCACTGGGTTTCCAGAGAAGTCCTGAATTTTATCTCTAATTAAAAAAGAAAAAACACTATTGAAGCCCCCAGCATCTCTCGCCTTGGTTCTGATTCCTCAGAACAGAGAGAATGTCCACCTCACTCTGGTGTTCTAAGAGCCAGCAGGCTTCTACTCCTTAAGAGGATAAATAATACATAGTCCGATCTCGCATGGCGTCTCACTTTGAAGCAATGCTTTCCATCCCCTTCTACAACTTGTCTGCTCACCTGTCATGAGGAGTTTGCAATATATCGATGCTGAAACACGTGGCTCTGGTTCACGTGTTCTCACTAAGGGCGGTAGCCCACTGTCTGTAGGTCACAGATGTGTGTCCATTTCAGCACAGAGACATTTAAGAATTGTTAAGAGTGTGGGAATTCCCTGGTAACTTCAGTGGTTAGGACTCAGCTCAGAGACAGGGCCCAGGTTTGATCCCTGGTCAGGGAACTAAGATCCTGCAACCCATGCAGGATATATTTAGATATACATAAAACTTAAAAGGGGCTTCCCTGGTGGCTCAGACGGTAAAGAATCCACCTTCGACATGGGAGACCCAGGTTCGACCGCCGGGGTCAGGAAGATACCCTGGAGAAGGAAATGGCAGCCCACTCCAGGATCCTTGCCTGGAAAATTCCATGGACAGAGGACCCTGACGACTATAGTCCACAGGGTCACCATGACAAAGAGTCAGATATGCCTAAGTGACTAAGAACACACACACACACACAAAAAAAAAAACCTTTAAAAAAGTGTGGACTCTGGAGCTGGTTTCCCTGGGCTTGAATCCTGGCTCTACCAGTGATCAGCTGTGTGACTTTAGAAAAGTTACCAAACCTCTCTGTGCTTCAAGAACCTCATCTGTAAACTGAAACTAATAATAGCGCCCATCTCATAGGTTTCTCTGAGGATGAGGTGAATTCACACAGAGCACTCACCTATCAGACACCTTCTCAGTGTTTACGTGTGTGGCCTCTGCTGATCTGATTATTATTAGTCCCGGCATTTGCTCTCAAACCACAACTCTAAGCGCACGACTACCAAACTGTGATCATAAATGCTCTCCTGACCATAAAAGGCACTTTCATACTCAAAAAGGCTAGGAGCCACTGACACATCCACCATGTGTGCCCGTGATCCCTCTGCGCTGCCCACTTCCTGATATACTGGGGAAATTATGCAAAGCCTGAGGCCCCGGGCTCCCTGGCTGACAGTCATTAGTCTGTGTTTCCACATGCTGAGCATCCTCATTCACCAGAGCAGGGTGGCTCAACCTGCATTTTGTTCATTTCTGGAGTCTGCTGAATCCAAATGCAGATGTCTCCCTTTCTGTGCTGCTGCTGCTGCGTCGCTTCAGTCGTGTCCGACTCTAGCAATCCCTTAAGAAGAGCGAGACGGGTCCAGCATTCCAGGTCTCCTCTCTGAGACCGCAAAGGCAGGGGTGACGTCTCTACGTCAGCGGACACTGGCCATGTGTTTAAAGCCACAGGATATATGAAATAGACAACCACCAAAGACCTATGACATAGCACAGGGAACTCTACCCAGTACTCTGTAAAAACCTCAATGGGAAAAGAACTTGAAAAAGAATAGATATACGTAAAATGGAATCAGTTTGCTGTATACCTGAAACACATTTTTCAATTAATTAATTTTAATTGGAGAATAATTACTTTGCAATATTGTGACGGTTTTGCCATGCATCAACATGAACCAGCCACAGGTATACCTGTGCCCCTCCCCATGTGTGAACACCCCTCCACCTCCCTCCCCACCCTATCCCTCTGAGTTTTTCCAGAGCACAGGTTTTGAGTGCTTCATGCATCGAACTTGCCCTGGTCATCTATTTTACATACAGTAATGCACATGTTTCAATGCTATTTGCTCAAATCATCCCACCCTCGCCTCCTCCCCTCCCACTGAGTCCAAAAGTCTGTCCTTTATGTCTGTGTCTCCTTCGCGGCCATTCATGCAGGACTGTCGGTACCGTCTTTCTGAATTCTATGTATGTATGTTAATATACAGCATTTGTCTTTCTCTTTCTGACTTACTTCACTCTGGATAATGGCATCAGGTTCCTCCACCTCATTAGAACTGACTCAAATGCATTCCTTTTCATAGCTGAGTAATATTATCACCCTGCTTATTTAACTTCTATGCAGAGTACATCATGAGAAACGCTGGGCTGGAAGCGACGCAGCAGCAGAAGCACAAGCTGGAATCAAGATCGCCGGGAGAAATATCAATCACCTCAGATATGCAGATGACACCACCCTTATGGCAGAAAGTGAAGAGGAACTAAAAAGCCTCTTGATGAAAGTGAAAGAGGAGAGTGAAAAAGTTGGCTTAAAGCTCAACATTCAGAAAATGAAGATCATGGCATCCAGTCCCATCACTTACTTCATGGCAAACAGATGGAGAAACAGTGGAAACAGTGTCAGACTTTATTTTGGGGGGCTCCAAAATCACTGCACATGGTGACTGCAGCCATGAAATTAAAAGACGCTTGCTCCTTGGAAGGAAAGTTATGACCAACCTAGACAGCATATTCAAAAGCAGAGACATTACTGTGTCAACAAAGGCCCACCTAGTCAAGGCTATGGTTTTTCCAGTGGTCATGTATGGATGTGAGAGTTGGACTGTGAAGAAAGCTGAGCGCTGAAGAATTGATGCTTTTGAACTGTGGTGTTGGAGAAGACTCTTGAGAGTCCCTTGGCCTGCAAGGAGATCCAACCAGTCCATTCTAAAGGAGATCAGTCCTGGGTGTTCTTTGGAAGGACTGATGCTGAAGTTGAAACTCCAGTACTTTGGCCACCTCATGTGAAGAGTTGACTCACTGGAAAAGACTCTGATGCTGGAAGGGATTGGGGGCAGGAGAAGGGGACGACAGAGGATGAGATGGCTGGATGGCATCACTGACTCGATGGATGTGAGTTTGGGTGAACTCCGGGAGTTGGTGATGGACAGGGAGGCCTGGCATGCTGCGATTCATGGGGTCGCAAAGAGTTGGACACAACTGAGCGACTGAACTGAACTAAACTGAACTGAATATTCCATTGCATATATGTACACAACTTCCTTATCCATTCATCTGCCAATGGACATCTAGGTTGCTTCCATGTCTTAACTATTATAAATAGTGTACATTGGGGTACATGTATCCTTTTCAATTCTAATTTCCTCGGGGTGTGTGCCCAGCATTGGGATTGCTGGGTCACATGGCAGATCTAGTCCCAGTTTTTTGAGGAATCTCCACACTCTTCTTCATAGTGGCTGTACCAGTTTGCATTCCTATCAACAGCTAAAATAGCATTGTAAATCAATAAAAAATTTTTAAAAAACTTTTAAAACCATGGAACCCCATGATAGAAAAAGGAGTATGCTGTCCACATCAGGTCATTCTGGGTGCAGGAACCAAGGCATGCTCTGTGTCCCAGCCTGGCTGGGTGTCACAGGCCCCCAGAGAGGTGACTGGCTCCCAAGGTCAGGTCTTCACCCTGTCACCTCCTGCCTTTGAACTTGGCAAGTGCAGGGTTCAAGGAGCAAGTCCTGCTCACTGCTCAGTCTCACACTGACCCTTGAGACACAGAGGCCCCCTTAGGTGAGCCGCTTTCATATGAGAGGGGCTTCTCAGGTGACTCAGTGGTAAAGAATTCACCTGCCAATACAGAGATAGAGGTTTGATCTCTGGGTCAGGAAGATCCCCTGGAGGAGGAAATGGCAACCCACTCCAGTATTCTTCCTGAAGAATCCTGTGGACAGAGGAGCCTGGAGGGCTACAGTCCATGGGGTCACAGACAGTCGGACATGACTGAGAATGCATGTTTCATATGTGATCTCGAGATCAACAATGACTCTCTTCTCTGAGCTTCAGTAAAGCCCAGAACTCCCTGGAAGCATCCTCAGCCTTCACCTGCCCTCCTGAGAGCTTTCCTGCCCAGTCCTGTCCTGTCCAGCTGAGCCAGCAGCTGACAGCCCTCCTTAGGTTCATGCACGTTTGCATCCTACCCCCACAGCCAGCCTGGGAGCCCCAAAAGACAGGAGCTCAGCTTCATACCTACCCCCCACTCCTCTCAGGGCCCCCTCATAAATGAAGGGATGAGGTCTCAGTGGAGAAGGGCGTCTCCACCTGCCCCCTCCCTTTCTGAAAGCGCCTCTCCTCCTCTAGTTCCCAGTGGTTCAGCCAAGCTCCTCTCTCCTCCAGCCCTGCCCCAGCGGCTCACCAGAGCCTCCCTGTCCCCATCTACTGAACCGCGGCTCCATCTACCAGCATCTACCCAGGCTGCCCTGCAAGCTCTCGGCTCCACACTGGCCAAGCCAGGCCTGCAGGCACCACCCACGAGGGCTGGCGACCATCTCAAGGCCTTGGAGAGTACACTCGTCCAAACACGCTCAGAGTCACTTAACACAGCACCAAACTTGCCTTCAGTTGCCCTGCTTTTTCCAGTGGCCTCTCTCACCACACGAACATCTGCGTTCAGGTGTGAGGCTGGCCAGACTGCCATGAACTTGCCATTTTTGTTGTTGGCTGCACTCAGCTTACTGCATCTTAGTTCCCCAACCAGGGACTGAACCTGGGCTCTCGGCAGTGAAAGCATTGAGTCCTAACTGCTGGACTTCCAGGAATTCCCTGAACCTGCTTTTCTTCTCGTCCCTGATAAACTCTCTTTACCTTCCCCGGCCTCAGTGCTTCTCATAAGATAAGGGGGTCAGAACTAGAGTTCCTCGCAGTGACTTCTGCTTTTCAAACTGTGACGCAAAATTCTCAAGAGGGCAGCCCCACAGGGACTGGCAGTCTTGCTTCAATTGGAGATGGGCCCAAACTGTTGCGAAAGAGGGAAGGGACGTGGAGCCAGCCACCCCTAGGGCTTCCCCAGGTCCCCTCACTGGTGTGGGTGGAGATGGAACAAGGCCCATGAGCCTTCCTGGCACACATCTCCCTCCCTGGGCTCATGAATGGGAAGGGCTGTGGCCACACAAGGTACCATCATGGTTATACGTTTCTGAATTGCTCCTGCCATCATCCCAGTTCACAGTTTACCAGCCAGGGCCCTACCCGTAATTGTTCTAAATGTGCTTAAATAAGGTGACACGTTGCATGGCGGGATACATTTCTCCACCTGGGAAGCCTAGATGGGTTACCAGCCAGCCAGACCCCAAGGCTCTAGAAGGAAGGTTTTGGTGTGGCTACAGCAGCATCATGCTGTCTCATCACTGGACCCTGAGCCTCGAAGCAAATGATGTATAACTACAAAATAGGCTAACAGCGAAGAAGCCTCAGGTTTATTTTTTTCCTGCAGAAAATAACTTTCTGCCTCAGAAAGAAGGAGAATTCTCTTGTCCTTGCTGGGAGCAGGGTGGTATTTATTTTGAACTTTACATCCCCTGGAAATTCACACGTTGAAATCCTAACCCCCAGGGTGATGGTGTTAGGAGGTGAGGGCTCTGAGCACTGAGGTCACGCGAGCGGAGCCTTCATAGGTGGTATTTGTGCTCTTATCAAAAGGAACTCAAGGAGCCCTCTCTCTGCTCTCTACCACGTGAGGACACAATGAGAGGTTGGCCGTCCGCAGGCAGGAAGAGGCCCTTGCTAGAACATGACCCTGCTGACACCCCGTCCTTGGACGACTATCAGAAAGTCTACAAACAATACATGCTGGAGAGAGGGTGGAGAAAAGGGAATGCCCCTACACTGCTGGTGGGAATGTGAATTGGTGCAGCCACTACGGTAAACAGTATGGAGGTTCCTTAAACTAAAAACAGAGCTATCATATGACCCAGCAATCCCACTCCTGGGCATATATCTGGAAAAAAAAAATTCAAAAAGATATACACACCTCATCATCAAGACATGGAAGTAACCTAAATGTCCACTGACAAATGAATGGATAAAGAAGATGTGGTATGTATATACAATGGAGTACTGCTCAGTCATAAAAAGAAGGAAATAAAGCCATTTGCAGCAACATGGATGGACCTAGAGATTATCACACTGTCAGATAAAGACAATATATGACATCACTTATACGTGGAATCTAAAGCAAAGAGTCGGACACAACTGAGCGACTGAACTGAACTGAACTGAACTGAAATAAAAGAGAGATACAAAAGAACTTATTTACAAAACGGAAACAGACTCACTGATTTAGAAAACAAACTTACGGTTACCAAAGGGGAAAGGCTGGGAGGAGAGAGATAAATTAGAGGAGTTTGGGATTAACATACACATACCACTATATTTAAAACAGATAACTAACAAGGGCCTACTGTATAGCACAGGGAATGCTATTCAATACTCTGTAATGACTTAAACAGGAAAAAAACTTGAAAAAGAATAGATACATGTATAAGTATAACTGAAAGACTTTGCTGTAGATCTGAAACACGACATTATAAATCAGCTATACTCAAATATAAAACAAAAATTAAAAAAGAAAGCAATGGATTGATTATAAAGAAAGAAAGAAAAAGAAAAGAAATATCTGGTGTTGAAGCTGCCCCAGTCTGCAGTGTTCCGTTGTAGGAGCCAAACAGACTTAGACAGGGTCAGAGGATGCTCCAGTATCCTGCCCAGAGAACAGCCAGTGGGACCCCCTCCAAGAGAAGGAATGTGGTGACAGAAATTGCTCATGGGAGCAGACACAGGTCTGCAGCTAGACTGCCTCCAACTCACTGTGGGATGCCAGGCAGGGGCACATACAGCAATGACCAGGGCGGAGGGGAACAAACTCACATCCCATCAGAAGCAATGAAGGGGCGCTTCTTGGTGGTCCAGTGCTTAAGACTCTGTGCTTCCAATGCAGCGGGGTGTGGGTTCAAACCCTGGTTGGGGAACTGACATCCCACATGCCATGTGGGATGGCCCCAAAAATCTGAAAATAAAAATTAAAAAAAGAAGCAAGGATGGGAACTGAGAACATCACAACCCAAGTAGGGACAACTCAAGAGGAAGCAATGAGTGCCACCAACCCTGGGAAGAGCAGTGTGTTGTGGGAGGGGTGGCACCACTCACAGGGGCCCCAAGGGTCGGGGCCAGCCCTCCCACCTTTGCATCCCTGGTGGTGGCCTAGATCCCAGGAAGCTGCCGTGAACAAAGGACGGTAAAATGATTTGACTCACACTAACAGTCGCAATGAGAAACGCTGGGCTGGAAGAAGCACAAGCTGGAATCAAGATCGCCGGGAGAAATAACCTCCGATATGCAGATGATACCACCCTTATGGCAGAAAGCGAAGAGGAACTAAAGAGCCTCTTGATGAAAGTGAAAGAGGAGAGTGAAAAAGTTGGCTTAAAGCTCAACATTCAGAAAACAAAGATCACGGCATCTGGTCCCATCACTTCATGGGAAATAGATGGGGAAACAGTGTCAGACTTTACCTTTTTGGGCTCCAAAATCACTGCAGATGGTGACTGCAGCCATGAAATTAAAAGACGCTTACTCCTTGGAAGAAAAGTTATGACCAACCTAGATAGCATGTTGAAAAGCAGAGACATTACTTTGCCAACAAAGGTCCATCTAGTCAAGGCTACGGTTTTTCCAGTAGTCATGTATGGATGTGAGAGTTGGACTGTGAAGAAGGCTGAGTGCCGAAGAACTGATGCTTTTGAACTGTGGTGTTGGAGAAGACTCTTGAGAGTCCCTTGGACTGCAAGGAGATCCAACCAGTCCATTCTAAAGGAGATCAGCCCTGGGATTTCTTTGGAGGGAATGATGCTGAAGCTGAAATTCCAGTACTTTGGCCACCTCATGCAAAGAGTTGACTCAATGGAAAAGACTCTGATGCTGGGAGGGATTGAGGGCTGGAGGAGAGGGGGACAACAGAGGATGAGATGGCTGGATGGCATCACTGACTCGATGGACATGAGTCTGAGTGAACTCCGGGAGTTGGTGATGGACAGGGAGGCCTGGCGTGCTGCGATTCATGGGGTCGCAAAGAGTCGGACACGACTGAGCGACTGAACTGAACTGAACAGTAGCAAGGGGCTTCCCCAGTGCCAATGCAGGAAATCCCGCAGGTTTGATCCCCAGGTTGGAAAGATCCCTTGGAGAAGGACACGGCAACCCACTCCAGTATTCCTGTCTGGGAAACCCCATGGGGAGAGAAGTGGCAGGCCACAGTCCATGAGGTTGCAGAGAGTCAGACACGACTTAGCGACTAAACAATGACAACAAGTAGCAAAGCCACCTGTTCTTTCTCAAGTGTGTGTCCTGCAGGCAGAATTACAGAGATGATGGAGTGAATTAAGGCCCCAACCTTCCATCGGAAACTTCTCACTCATGGTGTCACCACCATAAGGACTGTCACTAAGTCACAGGGGCTGCTGGCACCACAGAGACAGACTTGACGTGGTCTGTTCTCCCCACTCATGGTCAAGGTCCCTGAAGGCAGGAACTACATGTGACCATTACCCAGTCTGCACAGCCTGCAGGGAATAACAGGCCTCAGAAGAATGTGTTAAGTGTCCCTCCAAGGATGAGCACATAAGTGAACTGTGGAAGATGCTTACGGTGGCATACCATCCAGCCTTAAGAAAGAAGGAGCTAGGACATGGACGAACCCTGAAAACATCATGCTAAGTGAGAGGAGCCAGACACAAAAGGCCGCTTAGTGTATGATCCCTCTGATATGAAGTATCCAGAACAGGGGGCCTCCCAGGTGGCACCAGAGGTAAAGAACCTGCCTGCCAACGCAGGAGACATAAGAGATTCAGGTTTGACCCCTGATTCAGGAAGATCCCCTGGAGGAGGGCATGGCAACCCACTCCAGTATTCTTGCCTGGAGACTTCCATGGATGGAGGAGCCTGGCAGACCTCAGTCCACGGGGTCGCAAAGAGTCGAACACGACTGAAGCGACTTAGCATGCACGGCACGCATGCACATCCAGAGCAGACGGGTGTTTGCCAGGGGCTGGGGTGAGCGGGGAAAGTGGACTGACTGCTGAATGAGCATGGAGGGTGTTTCTGGAGTGACGAAAATGTTCTGGAACTGAACCGCAGTGGCTATTGCATAAAAATGTCAACGCACTACAGGCCACACTAAGTCGTACATATTAAAATGGTTAATTTTACGGCATGTGAATGTCACCCCAATTTTAAGAACACACTTGTCGAGTGAATGAAATGAATCTCCAAATTCATGTCCACAGACTGTGTGACTCAGGATCGGGGTTCAGGGGCCAGCCAGGCTCCCATTCAGCCCACGTGCCTCTGCTCCTGGTCACACATCACCCATGGACCATCACATCACCTGATGGGCAGCACGACCTCTGGCATCTCTTAGGTCTGGGTAGCAGGGGGAGGGTATATGAGGCAGGGTGCAGGCCAGAGAGCTGATTTCAGCCCTTGCAGATGTTTACCCTGTGTTTTACACACTACGTAGCCTGGCTGGTGGGTGTGTCATTAAAAGGCAGGGACCGGAGGACATCATAAGACACCCAGCCCAAGGCCCCTCACCTGTGTTTCCCCAGGCTCTGCAGGCGGGGAGAGGACCCCGTGGGTGGCATGTGGCTCTGTTTGTGTCCGTCTTCCCCTACAGTCTGGGGCCCCTCAGGGCACAAATCCAGCTGTCTCTGACCCTGGACACCTGAGCACAGGTGACTGATGTGTTCGCTGAGTAAATGACACTGTAACCAGGAGACGAGAAGCCACAGCCTGTTATAGCTTGTTTCCAAAGTGCCCAAAGGACCTGCCCCCAAAACAGCAAGGTGACACACACTGGACTTGTCCAAAGTTTCTCCCAAGAACTGAGTCCAGCCTGCAATCTGTTATCCTATGGCCTACGAGCTTAGAACAGCTTTTTTTTTTTAACCTTTCTAAAGAGATGTCTAAAAAGAACAAAAAAAATTACGCAATAGAGATCATGTGTAGCTACAAGGCCTAAAATATTGATGTGGACACCATCACGACTTCCTTTCCTGTGCTTTCCACACCCAAGTTTAAGGAAACAAGCCACTAAAACCACGGGGTCATCTGTTGTCCTCAGAGGTTAACAGACTCTAAACTTCAGCCATGGGATAAATCAAAAGTAAAATATTTACAAGCTTCTGTAGACCTCCAGGGGCGCATACGTGCCAGGGATGGTCAGCACTGTGTGCCGAGCCCATCCGTCTGGAGAAAATTGACCCGCCACACCCACAACCGAGAGGCTTCTCTCCTCTCCCTGGAGCTGCAAGACAATCAGAAATCGGGGGATGACAGTGGATTTTGGATCAAAAACTATGTCGTTCTCAACCTAAGACTGAGGGATGTCATTCAGATGAGGGGCTGTCAATTTCACCGACGCTGCTCTCCGATCATCCCGCCCCTCGGTGCTTCACCCCGCGCCTCCGAGCTGATGGCTCTGGGGACCCATCAAGAATGGGGCACGGCACAGCCCTCTGGTGGGGAGGGCACTGCCGTTGGACATGCCAGCACAGCTCACCTGAGCAACCAAGAGCCTTAGGACGGTGCTCTTTCTGCCTCCCTGCTAGCTCCTGCTTGTCTGACGGCGGGAGTCAGGAAAGCAGAAGGATGCAGCCGAAGCTTACAGGCATGAGAGTGTGGGGGCCCCAAACTCCAGCCCTCAGTCACGTCCGCCTCTGTGTGTGTGTTTAGCCTCTCAGGCATGTGCAACTCTCTGCAACCCTTTGGATGAGCGCCCGCCAGGCTCCTCAGTCCATGAGATTTTTCAAGCAAGAATACTGGAGAGGGTTGCCATTTCCTTCTCCAAGGGATCTTCCTGACCCAGGGATCGAACCTGCCTCTCCCGTGTCTCCTGCATTGCAGGTGGATTCTTTACCCGCTGAGCCACTGGGGAAGCCCCTCAGATATGCTGAGAGGAGGCTAACTTTTCCCTTAAGGGCCGAGGGCATGAAATTTGGTTCCCCTGACGCTGCTGCCCTACTACACAGAAGCAGCCAAGGAGAACAAAGAGCGAGGGCTTCGAGGAGAGATCTGAGGAGACGGGGCTGTAAAATTAGAAAGCTGCTTTGGGGGGGTGGGGGATTTTTAGCAGTAAAATTAGGAGTTGACTTCCTGGGGGCTGCTGGTGATAAATGGCAGACTGAACGCTAATAAGGAAGACGTCTCGTGAACCTGTGCGTGTGTGCATGGACACACTACAGGCGTGTACACACACATACCACACACACAGCTCTGGCAGCTGGGAGCCCACTGGGCGACCACAAGGAGCCGGTGCAGGGGTCAGGAAGCCACAGTGTGGTGCAGACGTGAGGATTCCCCACCCCTGTGCGACTGCGTGGCCCCGGTTCTGAAATAAAATCCTTGGCGACCAACAAACTTGCCCTGTGTGTTCCTAAGCTTCTTACTTCTTCATAATCACCAAGAGGCCTAGAAGCTTCCCTCCTCACAACTCCTAGATGAGGGCCTGGCACAAAACAGATTCAGCCAACGTTCTTGATGAAATGGACTGCCAAGAACCACAGCGAGATCCACTCCTGCCTGAGGTCCCACCTCCTCCTCCCTTTTCCTGGTGCAGGTAAAGACAGGGTCCCCGGATTAGATTTTCAGATGCCTCCTTCTTTCCTGTCAGCAGAGATAAGGACCAGGATGCATTTCAAGGGGCCAGGGGAGGCGGGGGGCGGGGGTTGTTGTGTGCAGCAAGCACTCTTCCTGGCTCTGCATGCCTAGCTGGGGACCCTGGACAAGTCACCAGGATCCTCGAGGCCTCGGTTGGCTGTGAGCAGAATGAAGGTGGAGCTTCTGGACCTCCCAGGCCCATCAGCTCTTGGGGTCAGGAGCCGCAGCCGTGCGGAACCAGGGACTTCCAACCTCTTCCCAAGAAGAGGCCCAGTGCCACTGCCATTCGACAACATGAAAGTTGCCAGTTGGAGGAAAAAGGCATTTCAGCGCCACAGTGGGCAATAAAGAGCCGAGCCAGTGCTGGGGCCTGACCTTCAGGACTGCGGTTTGGCCAGTCTGGGCTCTGGCTATTAAAAGATGAGGCAGAGCATCTCAACTGTGGGAGAGGGAGAGGAGGGGATGAGAGACTCCTTTAACCTGCTCCAACCCGGAGGGAGGGCACTAGGGCCGTCCTTGTCCTACAGCAGGTCAGTAACCCAGCTCTGCCCAGAGAGCCCAAGGAGAGCTGGCTCCTTAGGCTCCATCCTCTGATTCACAGGTCTTTGTAAGCTCACCACGACTCCCTGGCCCACCACGAGTCCCAAGCCCTCACTGTGAACTCTAACACCTACCAAGACCCCTAGGATCCCACCATGAGCTGCAACACCCATCATGACCTCTAAGCCTACACCATGAGCTTCAACCCCCACCTTGACCCCCAGACTCCCACCATGAGACCTAACATCCATCATGACCCCCAGACCCCCACCATTAGCTCCAAAACCCACCATGACCCCCAGACCTCCACCATGAATTCCAACCCCCACCATTACCCCCAGACCCCCGCCATGAGATCCAACCCCCACCATGACTCCCTGGCCCCCAGCAAGAGCCTCAGATGCCCACAGGAAAGCCCCTGCATCCTCCCACCCACACTCTTAAGGCATAGTAGGTGCTGGCTCCTGCGTCACTGTTTGTTAATCAAACCACCTCTTTCCCATGGGAGGGTTCACTTCTTTTCCTTCCTCAAACCGGCCTGTAATGGTAGGAGTCTGTCTCAGGGGTCAAGACAAGGCTGCACCAGGGGGAAGCTGAACCTGCCACACTCCTTCACACCCAGGAACCCTAGGAGTCTGAGGTCCAGGCCCAAAATTCTAGTGGGGGACAGCTGGGGGACATACCCAACCAGGTGTCACTGAGCTGCCAGGACCCTCCGACAGTTCTACAGACAGACCTGCCTCGCAGGGGACTTCACTGGCCCAGAAGCTGGCGGCCTTGGCCCTGGTGCGTCTACCGTATAGCCTGGTGGGCAGAGGGCTTACCACACCTCATGCACAGAGACCCCTGTGCACCTCAGGTCTCAGGGTCCTGCCCCCTCTAAGACCCCTTTAAAAAGCAAATGAGCACTGAGCTAGAAGAACAGATTCTGGAGTGTATGCCTCCACTCCAGCCTCGGCCCTGCAAACTCCTAGAGCAGCAGGAGCTGAGCAGGAGTCTGCTGGACCCAGCAAGGGCCCGGAGCTGGAAACAACTCAGTGCCTGGGGCTTCAAGGAGAGCTCAGACACTCGGAGCCAGACATAGACACACAGAGCCTGCTAATGACTGAACCAGTCCCACCAGGAGCTGGAGAGAGTAATCTCCTGCAGTCTTCGGAACTGAAATATACTCTCCCTTAAATCCCTTGACTTATTACTCAGCTGTGTTGGATGTATACTTGGCATCTCCTCAGTTGGATGCCAAGCTCCCAGAGGACACGATGTGACATTCACAGGAGGGTATGCTTTCCCACTGTAAGATGTTTCAAATACTGTACCATGAAGGACAAGCCTGGCACTCTGATGTCACAGATGTGGGTGTGATTCCTGGCTCTAGGGCTCACTGGCCGTGTGACCCTGAGGGAGTCATATATAACCTCCCTGGCCCTCCTCTGAAAAACAGGGACACCATCCATCCTTCCTTCAGAGGGTAGTTGGGAAGAATAAATAAGACCGCTCAGAATCGTGCCTAGCAAACAGCACAGGGTTGCATTGTTAGCCACTACCCACCAGCCTCCAAAATCTGATTTACATTCTCTAAGACGGGGCTCAAGCCGCAGTAATCCTTAATGCTCCCCCAGCCATTCCAGTGGTTGAAGAGCCTGGCCTAACAGAAGGCACATGGGAGGGGTCGGGGGAGAGGGATGTTGGAGCTGGGAGTCAAAGGGCGACCAATTTAAAACACCCTGGAAGTATCAGACTATTTGCCAGGAAGCCAGGAAACAGCTCATCTGCCGGTGTCTGTGATGCCAGCAGTTAGTACCACCTCCTCCTGCCAGCCACCCTGGAGATATAAAGAAAACAAGACCTGGGAGTCATCAAGAAGCCAGGGCGGTGGCTTGTGGCCTCTCGGCTTGTGAGGCTGTTGGCCTGGTCACTCTTTCCCTCACTCAGCATTTACTCGCCAACCAGCAGATGGTGCAGAAAATGTGTGGCTCTGCGCCTAATCCAGCTCTGAGCGCAAACTTTGCATGTGACTACCAGACAGCCATGGCCGTGCTCTAAGTTGTCCTTTTTCCTTCTCAAAAAGGGACCTGACCACAACATGCCATCAGACCACTGTCACAGTTCTTGAAGGAACATCAACATACCTGACTTCTGAATCTTCCTGGAATCACCCGCTTTGGATCCAATTTAAAAAAAAAGAAGAAGTCAGAGTGTCTGCACTGTAGCTGACTGCCTGAACTGGTTTTTGGATTTAAAAGCTGTATTTGGACAGATGACATACATGACTCGTGGACTGGAAAATATGCTGATACACTGGACGGAGGAGACTGCTTTATCTATAGATCCCTTTTGATAAAATTACAATAGCTACTTATGCTAGCTTTTAGCCAAAAGTATTTCCTCCAAATTGTCATTCAGGGGCTCCCATTACACCAGAGTAATTCTTATTCTACCTTTTCTTCCTTTTCTTTTTTTTTTCCAACAACAGCATTTTTTTTCTTTTTAAGGTTTTTTTGGATGTGGACCACTTTTAAAGGTTTTATTGAATTTGTTACAATAATGCTTCTGTTTTATGTTTTGAATTTTTGGTTGCAAGGCATGTGGAATCTTAGCTCCCCAACTAGGGATCGAACCTGCACCCCCTGCATTGGCAGGTGAGGCCCCAACAGTATTTTAATAAATAAGGACACTATTAAAAGGAATGTAATACTTGCTGGCACAAAGCGTCTAGCCAAGCGACAGTTCTTAAACTCCCCTTACCAGGTGATATCATTGGCCTTCCCTCTGGACAGGGTCCTAGTGAAAATGGACATTTTAGTGCTTGGAAAGCCAATGGGAAGCAGAGATGCTGCTGCTGACGACGGTATTGTGCTATTTCACCTTTATACAATACTTCACACGCTCTTTGCAAGACACTTTCCAATTACTGTACTTAAGTCAAGCGTCGCAGCAGCCAAGTCAATTCGCACGTTCTCCCATTAGCTTATTAACAATCTGCTCATAAAACGACTCCCCAGTGCCTGTAAAAGGGCGCCAGGAAACTTTCGGCTTTTTCTCGGGGCCTCTCAGATGAGCTCAGGGCAACCCTGAGCTCTCGAGGCATCAGCTCGGGAGCTGGGTGCTACCCCGACGGCTGTGTAGCAATCCTGTGGAATGAGTGAGCAGGCTGCCCTTCAGCAGGGCTCCCAGGCTGGAGGCTCCAAACATTCCATCCAAACCAGGGCAGTCCCACTCTGTCCTCAAAAAAAGCCAGCGTCTGGCCCCAATCTGGAGGCCAAGGTGGCAGCGACTTTTCCAGGCTGGTGGTCAGATGCTTTGGGACGAGGGGGCAGAGGGGAAACTGGAGTGCCAGTCTCCTTGGTGAGCACGTCTCCCATCAGTACCGAGTCTGCTGTGTGCACGGAGATGCTGCCGCGCCCTGCGCGCTGAGTGATGCCGACTTGCGGGCAGAGGATGACGGGTGGCCGCCAGCCCTCACTCTCCTTTCCCTTCCCCTTCTCCCCCTTCGGGAATGCGACGGCGTTACCTGGGACAAAGGCCTGCAGGTGGGACAGGGCTCGGACCACCCCAGGATCAATGCTTCCCACATACGCACGCACACTGAGCCCCAGGGCTCTGCGACCCGCTCCCGCGGCTGCCATCGGCCCCGCCAGGTGAGCACCCCCAGGCGTTCCCGCCAGCGGGGGCGGCCTCCCGCGACTCACCTGCGTGAAATACAAGTTCATCAGCGTCAGGGTGAAGAACTGGAGGCACACGGGGAAGCAGTAGAGCAGCCAGAAGACGAAGGGGCTGAGCGCGTTGGCCGCCACAAAGTCTTTGAAGTAGAAGGAGAAGAGGACAGTCCGCAGGGAGGCCCAGAAGAGGCAGAGGAAGAGGAAGACGCTCTGGTAGCTGAGCCGCTTGTGGCGGTAGCGCAGCACCAGCCAGAGCTGCGCGTAGATGAACAAGAAGAGCAGCGAGTAGAACACGGTGTAGACGACGGTGAGGCCGAGCTTCACGTAGGGGGGCACGGCCGGGGTCAGCGTGGGCGGCAGCGAGTCGTTGCGGAGGGGGTCCCACGGCGGGGCCTCCATCGGGCCGGGGGCGCTGCGGCGCGGCCCGCGCGCTCCGGCTTCATCTGGGCTCGCGGCCGCCGCCACCCCCGCGGGGGTCTCCGCGCATCGCGCTCCACCCGGAGCCGCGCGCCTGCAGGAAAGAAAACAAGCCGCACTTCCTCCCCCGGCACCACATGATTCACCGGGGCGGCCTTTGTCTGCGATTGGCAGCGCCGCGCCCGCCGCCCCCGCGCGCCCGCCGGCCCCGCGCGCCCCGGCTCTGCCTTGCGCGCCCCCACGAGCCCCGCCCCGCGCGCCGCGCCCCCCCCCCCCGGCCCGCCCCCGGCCCGGCCGCCGGGCCCCCGGAGCCCCGCCCCCGCCCGCGCGCCCCCGCGCCCCTCCCGCCCGGCCCCGCCCCCGCCCCCGCCCCCGCCCCGCGCGCCCCCGCGCCGCCCGCCTGCAGCCCCCCAGAGCCAGCCGCTGCAGCGTCGCCGGCCGGGCGGATCCCCGCGCCCCGCGCTCTCGGCTGATGGTTAGGTGTTGTTTTGCAACGAGAAGTTATTTTCTTTCAACAGCGACAAACGTTACAAAAAACATTTTTTTTAACTTTCAAAATAAAACTTTGCGACTCTGTGGCAATGAAGTCACTGCCGTTTTTCCTTTTTCATACTGGAGTGATGTTTATTTCTAAATCCAGAAATGCCAAAGACAGGGTTTGTGTTTTTGAGGTCAGGTTTGTATACGCCGGGTGAGGAAAAGAATGGTCCCTGTGACTGACTGCCTCCTGGTCTCGGTGGTAAGCAGGGCTGTTTCCTCCCGGAGAGCCACAGGGAGCGCCCCACACGGTGCTTCCCAGACGGTGCTCCCGCGGCGGGCTGGGGATGCTCACCCCTCACCTCCCGGGAAAGCAGCTGGGGCAGCGGAGGGAGCCCCCCGACCTCAGAGTGCGGGTGACCGCCTCTGATTCCGATGCAACCCCTGCCACCCGTGCAGCAGGGCGGTCTGCGCATCAGACAGACAAGCCCTCTCCTTTTGCCGTGGCAGAGGAGTCGCTCCTCGGAGGCCATGACTCAGTTTACATCCCCAGGGGGCCTCTCCAGCATCACCTTAAGGGTGCTGGAATTGTAGAGTGCCGTGGAGGAGAGGGCTCGCCAAGCTGCCCTCTGGAAGCCGTTCTAGGCAAGCGGTTTCGGTAAACAGAAGAAAGAGACTGATATCTCCAAGACTCCAGTAATATCTTGTGTTTTTTTTTTTTTTTTTTTTCATCTCAAGTTAATAGTCGACTTTGTTCCTAATCGTGTGTTCTCTTCCGTTAAAACAGCGTCCTCCCCCTCCCGGCCCCGCACCGGTGGATCATCGACCAGCCATGCTTTTCCAACCACTTATTTAGTGCTTGCTCCCTGCTCATACGTTTCAGGTGATTCATCAGGTGTCTTTGGTGTCAAGCTCCTTTTCTAGTTACTCTCTCCTTTCCCTTTCTCGCTTGCCCCTCATTGTTCTGAGGATAAAGTCCAAACTCCTACCCTAGCTTGCCTCATTGACTTGTCCCGTAAGAGGTGTTAATGAATGTTAACACCTCTTAACTGCTGTTGCCAAGGAAACCTTTCCACCCCCTACTCCACCAGCTGGCCAAATCCTATTCCTTGTAAGGGGGTTGGTTACTTCCTCCAGAGAGTCTTTCTTAACCACATCACCATGGACTCAGTACTAGGGTGGGTGCAAGAAACAAGGTTTCCCTGGTGGCTCTGTTGGTAAAGAATCTGCCGGCAATGCAGGAGACCACCTGCAAGGCAGGTGACCTGGGTTCTGCCCCTGGGTGGGGAAGGTCCCCTGGAGAAGGAAATGGCAACTCACTCCAGTATTCTTGTCTGGAGAATCCCCAAGAACAGAGGAGCCTCGCAGGCTGTATAGTCCATGGGGTCGCAACAGTTGGGCACAACTTAGTGAGTAAACCACCACTATCAAGAAACAAGTGACGTGAGTGACAGTTATGCAAGGATGCCTTTGTCTTCACATGTGTTCTGTGTCCAAATTTCCTCTTTATGTACTAACTCCAGGGCTTCCCTGATAGCTCAGTTGGTAAACCGTCCACCTGCAATGCAGGAGACCCCGGTTCAATTCCTGGGTTGGGAAAATCTGCTGATGAAGGGATAGGCTACCCACTCCAGTATTCTTGGGCTTCCCTTGTGGCTCAACTGGTAAAGAATCCACCTGCAATGTGGGAGACCTGTTCGATCCCTGGGTTGGGAAGGTCCCTGGGAGAAGGGAAAGGCCCACTCTAGTATTCTGGCTTGGAAAATTCCATGGACTGTATCATCCATGGGGTTGCAAAGAGCTGGACACAGCTGAGTGACTTTCACTTTCACCAGTCATGTTAGATTAGGACCCACTCTAATGATCTCATCTTTTATTATTATTATTGTTATTATTAACTTGGGTAAATTTATTTAATATATTATTAACACAAATATAATATAACATGCATATAACACAGCAAGGAATTGAGTCCTCAGGCCCTCGTAATCTCCCCATTCTTACTCTTTCCAGTTGGTCCCCTAACCATCCATGAGAGACAAGAGAAGGTTTTGGTTAAAGTCGGATATTTTGTCAGGAATCCGAATAACCTCTCTTTTGGTTTAGTTGTGGTTGCAAAAGATAAGATACGATTTTAGCATAGTCAGTGAAAGTCCCTGGTTTCCAGACTGCCTGGAACTAGAATTTAAGATCCTGCCAAGGGCTTTCCCGGTGGCTCAGATGGTAAGGAATCTGACTGCAATGCAGGGGCCCCGGGTCCGATCCCTGGATGCGGAAGATCCCCTAGTGAAGAGAATGGCTACCCACTCCAGTATTCTTACCTGCAGAATTCCTTGGAAGAGGAGCAAAGAGTCAGACATGACTGAGTGACTAACACAACTACAATCACTTCTTAAGCCTTCTGGACGTAGCATCAGCCACTCTACCCCACAGTTTTCCAATCCTTTGTGCCCTTCATGCTGTTCCCTGGCAGCCACCCCTTGGTTTCTCAATGCCTTAACTTCAGTGGGACCTCCACTGTGCTGGGTGACCTTCACACAAGCAACCACAAGTTGACATTGTGCCTGTCTTAATACAACTTGAATTTTAACTGCCCTTAGATCCAACCAGACAATCAATATCAAATTCAGTCCCATCCCCTGAAGGTATATGGCTGTCGCTAACCCTGCTGTCAATTTTGGTACTTCTCAGGATTCTTGATTACACTCAAGAGAAATAAATTTTGTTTAATTTCTTTTACCCCAGTCTCTGCCTTCTTCTTCACATGTGTTCTCTCTGTGTCCAAATTTCCTCCTTTTCTACTGACTCCAGTCATAGTGGATTAGGACCCACTCTATTGACTTCATCTTTGATTATTAAACTTTGGTAAATTTAAGCAGAAAAAGAATGTATTAAAAGGTACTTTATGTAGCTCACAAAATCCTCAGGAGCTCTGGAGGAGTTTGGAAGCTAAGAAAGGAGAATGACACCCAAGATAATGCTGCAGAACTGGTTCTGTAGGAATACTGTTGCTGCCACCCCAGGCTCTTACGTGGTAGCTTGCACCACAGACCTCCCCAGTGCTGGACGTTGGAAATGGCCTCTATCAACTAGGAATGAAGATAATGCAAATGATAGAAAACCTGGCTAATAATGGCTTAAACATAAATGCTTATTTTTCTCATCTATCTAGAAGTTAGTAGCTGCAAACGTGGAATCAACTCTTAAAAATCTGCCAGGAATACTGGTTCTTTCAGTCTGCTTTACTACCCTTAGCTTATTGGCTTTAATCTTCAGAGTTGTTCCCTCCTGGTTGCGAGATGGCTGCTGCAAGCCTAGATATTGCATATACATTCAAGGTAGAAATTGAGAGAAGACAGAAAGGGTGATTCCTATATCAAGAAGGCAAAAGTTTTCCAGAAATCTCAAGACAAAGCTCCATCTATATCTCCCCCAGCCAGAAGTGTGCCATACAGCCATCCAGAGAGAAGGAAAGAAGTTAGGAGTGCATGCCCAGCCTGGATGAGGCTTAGAAAAAGGTTGGTAAAGGGTGTTGGGGGAGTGAATCCCTCTCTAGAATAGAGGATGTAGTTCATGCTGCTTTGAATCAAGAGCTTCCAATTCGAAGTCTGGGGCAGATCCATTTGATTGACTGAGACTAGACCACGTGCCCGCATCCCAGCAGCTATAGTGGCTAGGAACATGAGAATGTAGCATCTTCTGCTTCCACGGTGGGTGCTTCTACTTCCGAGAGTAGGAAACTCCCCAGTGTAGCAAGGGAGTGCAGATGCTGGGGGTACAAACTGGTGGCAGATAATTTCCTATACAGCTATAGACTTCCCCAGTTGATTACACATGTGTGCCTGCTCAGTTACTCAGTTGTGTCCAACTCTTTGTGACCCCATGGACTGTAGCCTGCCAGGCTCCTCTGTCCATGGGATTTTCTAGGCCAGAATACTGCAGTGGGTTGCCATTTCCTCCTCCAGGGGATCTTCCTGACCCAGGGATCGAACCCACATCTCCTGTGTCTCCTGTACTGGCAGGCAGGTTCTTTCTACTGTACCACCCGGGAAGCACTAGAAGATTATACGCACATAGTTAAAAGTTTAGATGTAACTTTTTGGAAAAGGAATATAACATTTGCATGAAATTATCTCTTTTAAATTATCTGCCAGCTATCCTCAGAAATAGCTTTTTTTTTTTTTTTAATTGTGGGGTGTTTTTTTTCTTCTTTAATTTCTTAGCCACGCCCTATGGCATGCAAGATCTTGGTTCCCTGATCAGGAATTTTACCTGTACCCCCTGCAGTGGAAGCTTGACGTCTTAAGCACTGGGCTGCCAGAGAAGTCCCTCAGAAATTCTTTTAAATATTTAAAGCGTGAGAAGAAGGCAGGCCAAATAAGGAATTTCTGTTTTGCCTCTTGGCTGGTCAATGAGATCCAACTATTACCGGGCATCTCTCCCAGCTCTGAACTTCCTGTCTTGACCGAGTGCCCAGGTAGCCAGGACCCCCAGCGGTGCAGCTGCCCCGGGCCTAATGACCCGAGCAAGCCCGGCCTCAGACCTTTGTCACACCTCCAGCCAGGCTCCACACCAGGTTGAACGTGTCTGTCTGTGTTCCACTTCAGAGAACTAGAATTTCCAAGGTGGTAAGTATTAACAGCTCAGTGTGCATGCTCGGTCACTGAGTCGTGTCAGACTCTGCGACCCCACGGACTGTAGCCCATCAGGCTCCGCTGTCCATGGGATTTCCCAGGCAAGAATACTGGAGTGGGTTGCCATTTCCTCTAGAGTAGCTTATTTCAATAAATAAATCTTTGTTGGCATTTTCCTGGGAAAGAGCACTCCTCGGTACTGCTGATTCCAACTAGAGAAATGTATGATAGTTAGAAACAACAGAACTAACCACAGCCTGCTCAATCTAGGGCACAATGACAGACACCTAGAAGGGACGTACTAACCAGGAACTGGGTCAGGTAGAGAGGGCACACCCCCTGCACAATGGACACTAGGCTTATTTGTATTCATAGACGTAAATTGTTAGATGAAACTGCTCAGCCATTACAGCAGCCACAGAATTATTGCTTTTCTACATTTTTAAAATTCAGCCCCTGAACGCTTTGTGTCATGTGGCTTTCAGCCTTCAGATTCCACTCCGAACAAGACTGGCTTTATTGGTTTGGTCTGGTATTTGCTCTAAGTGACATGTCCTGCTTTGCCAAACGTAAAGTGATTTTTTTAAAAAATGACAACCCCTTCATGTCTATGATTAACACAACACATAGTTAGGTATGTTTGATTAATTACTGAATGAGCAATGAATTTGCTGGCAGTAGTTTGCTTAGCAATTCAGGACAAAGTAAACATCACTTGTGAGGGTTTTTTTTTTTTTGGTCTAAATTGCAATCAAACTTTGAAAGCTAAGGGTGTCAAAGGTTTCAGGAATGCTAAGAGTCAAGGGGTGAGATAGCAAAAGCGATAAGGGTTTTGCAAGCTGATTCTCGTGGGAAAGTTTTGTTTCAACAAATACGTCTCGTGTTTTATGAAATATGATTCACTTATCTACTCTTCTCAATCTCATGTTTGTAATTCCTAAATGTAAAGACCATGAAACATATCAGAGTTTTAAAACAACTTTATCGGATCATAAAATTCACCCATTTCAAGTGCACAACTCAATGATTTTTAGTAACTTCACCTCGTGGGGCAACTATCATCATAAATCTATGTTGAACTGTTTCATCCCCTCCCCCCCACCAATAATAAGCATAACAGATTTTAATTCGGCCAGGTATGGGATTATTTATAGCAAAGTCTAAATCCAAGGCAATCCTTAACCACTGTCTAAGCAAACAGGCAGATGATACAGCCCTCCTAGTGTTGCTCAGAAGTACTCTTTTATTGATTCAGTCATCTCATTAAAACTTTGGCATTAAGTAGACCTGAGGTAGAAAGGGAACTTAGTATAAACTGACGCCAGTGGTAATCAGGAGCATGCACTATTGCTTATTTGCTTGAAAACAGAATGGAATGTTTCCTTCCAGCAAATCCCAGAAGCGTGTTCACCTCATACTCTGCTCCAGGGAAGGTACTGTCAGAGGTTTCCTCAAATTTCTATGGGGAAAACTAGATCCAGTTCTTTCCAGAAGTTTTTTTTTTTTTTTTTTTTTTCATTTTGTCCATGTAACACATGGGATCTTATTAATAATTTCCCAACCAGGACTTGAACCTGAGCTCCTGCATTGGAAGCAAGAAGTCTTAACCACTGGACCACCAGGGAAGTCCTTTCTAGGGATTCCTGGAAAGGCATGGTGCTGGCTAACGTTCTGTGATCTTATAAGCCCTTTCGTCTCCAGAAATAGCACTTCAGGTAGCTTGACTCCAAGAGGACAAGGATTCAACCCATCGAACTTCATTCTGTCTCACGGCCTGAGAATGGCCACATCTTATTTTCAGGGGTGTCTGTACTGCAGGAAAATGATCTGTTACAATGGCACCATTGGTCTTCCTGTCATACATATGGTCAGCCTCCAAGAGGGGTTGGAATTTCTAGGTCCAGTGAACTGTGGAGATAGACTGGCTGATACCCCAAGGGCAGAACCAAAAGGATGAAGGATAAATCTCTTGAAAATTCTTCTGGATTTCCCTGATGGTCCAGTGGTTGGGAATCCACCTGCCAACGCAGGGAACATGGGTTCCATCCCTGATGTGGGAAGATTCCATATGCCATGGGGCAACGAAGCCCATGCGTCACAGCTACTGAGCCCGTGCTCTGGAGCCTCTGAGCTGCAACTACTGAGTGCATGTACCCTAAAGCCCATGCTCCACGACAAGAGAAGCCACCACAGTGAGAGGCCCAAGCACTGCGACTAGAGAGCAACTCGAGGGCAGCAAGGAAGCACTGCTGCTGCTGAGTCGCACCAGTCGTGGCCAGCTCTGTGCGACCCCACAGACGGAAGCCCACCAGGCTCTGCAGTCCCTGGGATTCTCCAGGCAAGAATCCTGGAGTGGGTTGCCATGTCCTTCTCCAATGCATGAAAGTGAAAAATGAAGGTGAAGTCGCTCAGTCGTGTCCGACCCCTAGCCACCCCGTGGACTGCAGCCCACCAGGCTCCTCCGTCCATGGGATTTTCCAGGCAAGAGTACTGGAGCGGGGTGCCATTGCCTTCTCTGAAGACTAGTGCAGCCAAAAAATAAATAAATGTTCATCTTAAAAAAATAAAAAACTATTAAGATTTTTCTTAAGAAAAAGAAATCCTTCTGAGAAGGCAGTTCAAGAGGTTGAACTACATCCAATTTCTGTGAGTCCTGAAGCTTCTTCTTCACTGTTAGAGATCTTCTTTAGGAAAAGAACAACGAAACTACAAATACAAAACTGGGTACTAAAGTGAATTATTTATTTAGAATAACACATCACATTTAAGAAGTCTACCAGTCCCACGAACACCATAAAATCCAGAAGAATCATAAGTATTTTCACTTATCTGAAGCATCTCTAAATACCCTTTCCTTACATTTTTTGGTCTTCATACTCCTCTTCATATAACAGTGATTCTGCAATATAATTTTCTGTAGAGAAATAGAATTCTCTTTCTATAATAGACAGAGAATTCTTTTCTCAAGCCCAGTTGATGAAACACTGCTTTTATTATTGAAGTTCAGGAGAGTTTCAGCCACACAACTCGTTATTGTTAGTCATGGGGATTTTTAGGATTGTTGTCAGTTTGGGAAAACCTCAATGAGCTTTTTTCTTTGTTTTTGAGCTTTCTTTTTTAAATTAGTTAATTCATTGGCTGTGCTGGGTCTTCGTGGCTGTGAGGGCAGGGCTTTTTCTCGTTGCGGTGAGCAGGAGCTAGTCTCTGGTTGTGGTGCCTGGGGTTTCCATCGCGGCGGCTTCTCTTGTTGTGGGGCACAGGGCTTCAGAGCTGTGGCTTCCAGGCTCTAGAGCAAAGGCTTAATAGTCGTGGTCCACGGGCTTAGTTCGGGGGATGGTGGGGGGCAGAGAAGCCTGGCATGCTGCAGTCCATGGGTTCGCAAAGAGTCAGACATGACTGGGAGACTGGACAACAGCAGCAACAAAGGGCTTAGTTGCCCCCAAAGTATGTGGGAATTTCCTGGTCCAGGGATCAAACCCATGTCTCCAGCATTGGCAGGCGGATTCTCAATGAGATTTTTTCGCTTGTGATCTGTAGCTTTGAGGGCATCTCAAGTTTTCTTGTGTGGTGATACATCTTAGGGAGTCTTGGAGTTGGTGGCAGTCTTTACCCAGTGTGCTGTGAAGTCCAGGTCATGGTGTATTGAGTTTTGAGGTCCCTCCGTATTTCAGGCCAGTCAGCTGAAAATGAAAACAAAGGTCTCCCTAAGGAAAAATGCCTGCCAGCTCCTGGAGCCCAGACTCGCCACATCCAGAGCCTCATTTGCAGTTTTCCTCTGTGAGACAGTGCATAGAGATTGCTTTGTGTTTAGAAAGGGAAGAATGAGTTCCTTGCCTGCAGTGCCAGGACGCTGCCCCCCACATCCTCTGGTCTTCCATCTGGAGACCAGGGAAAAGGGAGGAAGAGGATGCAAAGAAAGCAGTCCAGGTATGAAGGCCGGGCTCTGGGGGTCCAGGCAGGGGCTGGCAGGATCTCAGAGATGCCCTGGGAATGGACCAACACTTCTATAGTAGATAGAAAATTTAAAATTGACCCAAGAGAACCCAGAAGAAGATCCTTTACAAGGTGCTTGCCCGTTGTGCCCTCGAACTGTGAAAACAGCCCCTGGGACAATCATTCCAACCTTTGTATATTGTCTTAGACCGAGAATAAGGAAGCTAACTGTATTAGTTTGTAAGGGCTGACATAACAAGATACCACAATCTGGAGGCTTAAATGACAGACGTTTATTGCTCAGTTCTGGAGGCTGAAAAGTCCAAGTTCAAGGTACCAGCATGGTGGGGTTCTGCTGAGGCTCTCCTGGTTTGTGTGTGACCATCTTCTCCCTGTCCTCCTGTGGCAGAGAGAGAGTGAGTTCTCTGGTCTTTTCTTGTAAGGGTGTTAACCTCATCATGAGGGCCCCATTCTCATCACCTCACCTAACCCTAATTATCTCCCAAAGGTCCTGCATCCAAATATCATCACCTTAGGGGTTAGGGCTTCCATGTGTGAATTTTAGGAAAGGGGGAGACACAATTAGGTTCTTAGTAGCACCAACTAAAGGGAGGGAATGGAAAAACCTGGAAAAAAGTTCAGGTGTGTTGGGGAGAAGCAGAGTCATAGGTATTGAGAGGCAGCTTGGGGAGCCGATATGTGGGTGAACGGCTGCTCCCCTCTACTCACAGTGACAGCTCAAAGCCACACCGTAGCCACAACAGACTCAGCCTGACCAGCAAGTGCTGCCTCAGCACGTCCAGGCCCCGGGAACACTGCCAGCCTTCTGCTTCGACAAGCCCAACAACCAAGCTGCAGAGCAGAGAACATGGTGATGCAGGGAGTAAAAAGTGAAGGTGAAAGTGTTAGTCGATGAGGGGTGTCTGACTCTTTGCAGTCCCATGGACTGTAGCCCACCGGGTTCTTCTGTCCATGGAATTCTCCAGGCAAGAATACTGGAGTGGGTAGCCATTCCCTTCTCCAGGGGATCTTCCCAACCCAGGGAACAAACCTGGGTCTCCTGCATTGCAGGCTGACTCTTTACCGTCTCAGGCACAAGGGAGGCCTGGTGCAGGGAGAGCCCCCCGCCAGCTCAGGGCAGGCAGCCTGAGCCCCTCCCAGCAGTGAGCTGAATAGGTGGCTGTGGAGATGTGAGGCCCCTGAATAGGAGGCAGGCCATTGGCACCCCTGGTGCCATGCTGTTGGGGCAAGAAAGGGGTTGCTCTGGCCTCTGTCCGTGATGGATACCTGTGCCTCATGGATTGACTGAATTTTTTGTTGGCCGTGCATGTGGGATCTTAATTCCCCTCACCCCCTGCATTGGAAGCACAGAGTCTTAAACACAGGACCACCAGGAAAGGCCCACCTCATTGATTTAAACACAGCCTTGCTGATAACCATGGTTCTTCTTGTCCAAACTAAGTGATTAGCCTCATAGGGCTGTTGTGAACATGAAACAAGATAATGCATAGGAGCACGTAGCCCTGGATCTGGAAGAGCCCACCCGCTGGGAATGGTGAGAGGTGTCAATGCTGAATGTCAGTTCAGCCATGCAGTGGACAGGGACCGCCTTTACCTTAGGATGTGGGAGTGCACTGGCTCGTCCGTCTCCTCTTATCTGGTTCCCTGTTGTAACAAAAGTGACTCCGCTGGAAGTTCCCTGGTGGTCCAGTGGGTAAGACTCTGTGCTTCCAATGCAGAGGGAGTGGGTTTGATCTCTGTTTGGGGAACTAAGATCCTGCATGCTACACAACGTGGCCAAAGGGGAAAAAAAAAGTGACTCAGCTGCAGGTGGCCCCGAGCTGAGCAGGCACTTGGGAGCTGTGTCATCCCCCAGCTCCAGGACCAAGAGTCACGAGGGCAGGATGGAAGGAGAAGGAAGTGTCTAGAGGTAGGGAGGGCTCAGGAAACAAGGAGTGTGAACAGAAAGAGAAACGTTTGGCGAACAGCCGAGAAGGGTCACGTATCACAGGCCATGACAACTGTAATGGTGGACAACAGGCAGGTTTGGGATTATCCCAAGGAGGCTTGGACAGAGGAGCCTGGAAAACTACAGTCTATAGGGTCACTAAGAGTCGGACACGACTGAAGTGATTTAGCACGCTTGAATGCACGAGGAGGTCAGAACATGAGGAGACGGGGATGGGGAGAGCCAGGGATAGAATTAAATAGGCTCGAGGAAAACCAAACCAACCAAGCAACCACAAACACTTTTAAGGTGTTCAAATAAAACATTTTCATGCCTAGTATTTCAGTCATTCCTAAGCATGTCCCCATTAATTTATAATATGGTTCTCTCTCGCTAATGAGTGATGAAAGGCTCGAGAGGTTAGGGGGCTTCCCTAAAGGCATACGGCATTCTGAGGGCAAAGCCGGCCCAGAAAGCCCCGTGTCTAACTCTGAGCTACCACACAAGGCAGCCCAGGGAGCATGGGAATGGCCCACACCTTCCAGTCTGGGGTGAGACCCCAGTCGCTGCCGTGGGCTGCGTGGCCACAGCACCAGCCTTTGGAGCTGGTGACTTTACGAACCGTAACATCCTCTGTCTTTTAATGAGCAGCCAGGAGCTGAACTCCGGTCAGCTCACAGAGGGTAGAAAGCCCAGGCCAGCAGGCAGGCAGCTCAGTTCCACTCCAGTACGAGCTGCCCAGTGACTGCTCTGCAAAAAGGCATCATAGCCATGAACTTCTTTACAGGCTTGTTTTGGGTCCCACGTGACTCTTTAATAGCAGACACGTGAGATCATGGCATCCGGTCCCATCACTTCATGGGAAATAGATGGGGAAGCAGTGGAAACAGTGTCAGACTTTATTTTTTGGGGGGCTCCAAAATCACTGCAGATGGTGACTGCAGCCATGAAATTAAAAGACGCTTACTCCTTGGAAGGAAAGTTCTGACCAACCTAGACAGCGTATTCAAAAGCAGAGACATTACTTTGCCAACAAAGGTCCGTCTAGTCAAGGCTATGGTTTTTCCAGTAGTCATGTATGGATGTGAGAGTTGGACTGTGAAGAAGGCTGAGCGCTGAAGAATTGATGCTTTTGAACTGTGGTGTTGGAGAAGACTCTTGAGAGTCCCTTGGACTGCAAGGAGATCCAACCAGTCCATTCTGAAGATCAGCCCTGGGATTTCTTTGGAAGGAATGATGCTAAAGCTGAAACTCCAGTACTTTGGCCACCTCATGCGAAGAGTTGACTCATTGGAAAAGACTCTGATGCTGGGAGGGATTGGGGGCAGGAGGAGAAGGGGACGACAGAGGATGAGATGGCTGGATGGCATCACTGACTCGATGGACGTGAGTTTGAGTGAACTCTGGGAGTTGGTGATGGACAGGGAGGCCGGCGTGCTGCAATTCACGGGGTTGCAAAGAGTCAGACACGACTGAGTGACTGAACTGAACTGAACTGAACTGAGAGACAGTCATCTGAGAGACCCGATGCTGGCCCAGGGCTGCTGTCTGTGAGCTCAACCAGACTCAGGGGAGTGAGCAACAAACCACCAGGGATACAGGAGAGTGTGCACAGATGTCTCCACAGTTGTTGAGGCAACACAACACAAGCTGGGCCTCAAGGAGCCCAAGACAGACGAGCTTACAAGGCCTGTGACACGTGCAGCCCAATAGAGGGAAGCTCAGCTGCTGGCAGAGAATCCGGGCCACGTCCCTGGAGGGGGTGCCTGGGTGGGTGTCAGCAGGCACTGCACAGTGAGGGTGGCTCTTCTGGTGGAAGGCCTGTCTGAGTGTCCCAGGGGTGAGAGAAGCCCCCAGATCCTGGAGCATCCTTGCACCACCAGGGCCACAGGGAGAGGGAAACTGGAGCCCAGCCAGCAGCTGCTGAGTGAGGACCTTATTCTGCAGAGATGTACTTGTCAGGATGCTCTGCAAACACATCCTGGTGGCTCAGTTGGTAAAGGACCTGCCTGCAAATTCAGGAGAGGGAAGAGACAAGGGTTCAATCCCTGAGCCGGGAAGATCCTCTGGAGAAGGAAATGGCAACCCACTCTAGTATTCTTGCCTGGAGAATCCCATGCACAGAGGAGCGTGGTGGACTACAGTCCATGGGGTCAAAATGAGTCGGACATGACTGAGTGTGCACACCATGTTTGCAAACTTAGACACCATCTTGATTCACTTAAGCACAAAGAGGTGAGCCAAGGGGTCAAAGCTCAGGGCAGGCAGAGGTGGGGAGAAGCAGGCAGGCAGAGGTGGGGAGAACCCGTCAGAGAGGTTGGGTGAAGGCAGGACTCCAGACAGGCATCTGCTGTGTCTCCTCTTTTGGGGTCGGCTTCTCAGGCAGGGCAGCGGCTGCCACCTCTCTGCACACACACCTCAAGGAGCTGGCCAGGAGGGTGTGTCCTTCCCCAGGCACAGCTGAGAAATCTTGGGGCAGTGTTGAGCAGTCCACCCTGGAGTGCACATTCCTCCTGCCCCCCTTCTGGGTGGGAACACCTTCACAGACGCCTGGCGTACCTTTGTGTCCTTGTGATGGCAGGCACCTGGCTCTAAAAGCTAAACACAAGTCTTCTCTATTTTAATATGTTTGGGAAATGAAGGGCTAAAATGGGTGTCTTCATTTGCACAGGCTTCCGTCACCAAGTCCCACAGAGTTGGTAGCTTAAACAATAGAAGTTCCTTGTCCCATAGTTCTAGAGGCTGGAAGTCCCAGACCAAGGTGTCAGTAGGGTTGGTTTTTCAACAGTCATCTTCTCCCCATATCTCTATATCTTCTTCCGTATCTCCACATGGTCTTCCCTCTGAGTGTCTGTGTCCTAATCTCCTCTTCTTATAAGGACACCAGTCAGGTTGGATAACTTAATGACCTCTTTTTACCATAATTACCTGTCTAAGGACCAAATCTCCAAACACAGTTGCTTTCTGGGGCATGGGGGTGGGGAGGGCCGTAACATCTGAACTTCAGAGGGACAGAATTCAACCCATGATGCAGAATTAACAGGTCATCTGGGGTAGGATGGAGGAGTAATAATAATTTCTAGTGATCCCAAGGTTTTGTCTTTGTGCCAGACTCTGTTCTAAGACCTTGACATGATGTCACACTTTTCATCCTTGTAACAACCAAGGAGTTGAGATGTTCCCCCAAAACTACTTGCCTCCCTTACAAAGATAATAAAGTAAAAAGCTGAAGGAAACAAAGGTCCAGATGCTGGGGTTAGTCTTGGATGGGAGCAGGAAAGATGTAGGCAGCTGGGACAGTCTGAATTCAGCATGAGCATCCACTCATCTTTAATGCGTATCATGAAGTCATGTTCCTTCTTGTTCAATTTTTGTTACAATTGTGTGTAGTTGTTCAGTCGTGTCTAACTCTTTGAGACCCCCACGGACTAGCCCACCAGGGTCTTCTGTCCATGGGATTTCCCAGGCAAGAGCACTGGGGTGGATTGCTACTTTCTTCTCCAGGGAATCTTCCCGATCCAGGAATCGAACTCTCATCTCCTGCATTAGTGGAGATTCTTTACCCGCTAAGCCATCGGGGAAGCCCACTAGTGTCACCTAGGAAACTACTTTTGTTATAATACCCATTAGTTAATCAAATTCATCAGCAGATATTGGTTGCAGACTCACTCAGTACTAGACCCAGAGTAAGATAGTTGGAAAACTGCAAGTGTTAAGACGTGCTCCCTCGAGGGAAAATCATTTCATGTTTTTGTTTGCATGTGGATAAAGATGCTCTGGAAAGTGACAAGAGGGATGCATGGTAGTGTTAGCTGTGGGGGAACTGGGTGGGGACAGAGGATTCAAGACGGATTGTCACTTTACACCTTTTTGTATAACTATGTATCTGTATGGGCTATTCACAAAATGAAGGTTTTGAAAAAAGAGTGAAACATGAGCTCAGGGAATTCCTTGGCAGCCCAGTGCTTTCACTGCTGTGGCCCAGGTTCAATCCTTGGTTGGGGAACTAAGATCCCACAGCTGAGCATGGCACAGCCAAAAAAGAAAAAAATTATTCCACTATCTTCACCAAAGAAAATGTAGGCCCAGACCTGTTATCCTTGCTTTGCAAGTAAAACACTGAGGCCAGGAGAGGGTGTGGACGTGCCGACTCAGCCAGGGACTCACTGACCCTAAACTGGGGGACAGTTCTCTGATTCCTCTTCACTACACACGTGGTTGGTTCTTAGAAAATGAGGACAGTGGGCATTACTATTGTCAACTATTCAACAGGAAACCCTTCTGCACTGCTGGTGGGAATGTAAACTTGTACAGCCACAGTGGAGAACAGTATGCAGGGTCCTTAAAAAAACTAGAAATAGAGCTACCATATGACCCAGTAATGCCATTCCTGGGGGTGTATCCTGAGGAAACCATAATTTGAAAGGATACACGCACTCCAATGTCCAATGACTCACTATTTGCAGTGGCTAGGACATGGAAGAAACCTGAATGTTCATCAACAGAGGAATGGAATAAGAAGATGTGGGACACATGTACAATGGGATATTACTCAGCCATAAAAAGAATGAAAGGATGCCACTTGCAGCAACACGGATGGACATAGAAACTGTCATATTGAGTGAAGTCTGTCAGACAGAGAAAGACAAATATCATGATATCACTTACATGTGGAATCTGAAGAAATGGTATAAGTGAGCTATTAACAAAATAGAAATCTAGTCACAGATGTAGAAAACAAACTTTTGGTTCCTAAAGGGGAAGGCAGGGGAGGGACAAATTGGGAGATTAGAATTGACATAAACACACTACAATTCATACGTAAATAAGTAATTAGGACCTACTGTATTTCACGGTTCACTTTCATGCATTGGAGAAGGAAATGGCAACCCACTCCAGCATTCTTGCCTGGAGAATCCCAGGGATGCAGAGCCTGGTGGGCTGTTGTCTATGCGGTCGCACAGAGTCGGACACGACTGAAGTGACTTAGCAGCAGCAGCAGCAGCATAGCACAGATAATTATATTCAATATTCTGTAATGACCTATGTGGGAATAGACTCTAAAAAGAGTGGATATATGTGTATGTATAACTGATTCACTTTGCTGTACAGCAGAAACAAACACAACCCTGTAAATCAACTCTATTCCAACAAAAATTAATTTAAAAACTGATTCAACAAATACATTTTGAGTCTCTGGTTAACTAAACGCACATAGTCCCCAACCTTTGGGGTTTACTTTCTGGTGGAAAACAAGTAGATACTCAAATGAGCATATAATTACATGTCATGGCAAGTTCTACAAAAGAGAATAAAGAAATACCATGAGCAAACAACAGAGTATATTTATATCTGATGCTATGGTGTTAAATATTCAAAAATTGCTAGTAAGTACAAAATGGAAAATCCTCCCAGTAAACATTTGAGCCTAGTAAGTGTCGCTGTCTACACACGCTAAAAGTTCCTTCCTTAAAACCAAATCATCATTGATCAGGATGCCACATCCATCGTCCCTTGGACCAGGGTACTTCCCTGTTGAGGTGGATAAGAGGACCTCTTGAGCCACCTGATAATCAGGAGCTTATCAGATGACATCCAGAGGGCCAAAAAAAAAAAAAAAAAAAAAGGAAAAAACAATCAGGGCATACCATAGGAGAGAAAAAAGCCTTCTTCTACCTATCACAGGTTCTCAGATGAAACTGTATAATACAAAGACAGATTAGCAATAAAAAGCAAAACAAGTTTGTTAACATGTTTATCTTATACATACACGGGAAAGGATAACTAGAAAAGAGGTGGCTTAGAGTTCTTGCTTATATAACACCTTCAACAACAAGAACAGAACAATAAATTGATAGGGAAATGAAAAGAAGGGAGAGCAAGAGAGAGACTAACCAGGGATGGCACTTGATGTTGGGCGGCCTGGGAACAGGATGGCGTTTGTAGGTGCTCTGCTGGCCCATCACCTGTCCCACATGTAGTAATGTGCTCAGCTTGGCACCAGGTTTGGGGAGGGAAAACACAGTAGAAAACACGCTCCTTGACCTCAAAATCCTGCCTGGAGAGCTGAAAGTGACCTGTGGATCAGAGAGGTGTAGAAAGAGGGGGGATTGGGGAAGAAAGAATGAGGGATGGAGCTGGGTGTGATTTGTTCAGTAGATGGCGACACAGCAAAGGCCTGATGGGCAGGAATTGAGGCTGGTGGGTCTGGTTATGCAGAAAGGCAGAGCAAGGCCCTAGGTCAGTAGTGACGCCTCTATGCACCAGTGGAGTGACATTGGAAAGTTATGTTTTCTCTCTGATCCTCAGTTTCTTAATCTAGAAACAAAATCTTATGTTTATTACTCCTTATACGGTCATGAATAAACATGAAGTAAGGTTTATGCGGGGATTTGGAGGGTGAGATGCCCTTGACTCCCAGTCGTCTAGAACCTGGGGGTGCAGCCCCTCCTGGGGCAGCCCTTCGTCAATTTCCAGGGTCTGCTGCAGCCACCAACTCAGCCTTCGAGCTGGTGAAGACCCAGTCTGGGGGCTGGCAAGTGGTCCAGAGCTGTGCCACCTGATTACCTGTCTTGGTTAAATGAGAGGGGGGATTTGTGCGAAGCATGATCTAGGTCCATAAAGGAACATCAGTCCTCTCTTTCTCTCTCCCCCGTCCCTTCCCCACCATTTCCCCCCCTTCTCCCTCCTTCCTCTTCCTTTCCTTCCTCCCCTCCCCCCCCTCCCCTCCCCCCACCCTCCTTTCCCTCTGGGCAGCAGCTCAGGTCTCCTTCAGTACAGCCATCTTTCAGAGAACTCTGAGCAGGAGCCTTCTCACGTGGATTAATCAAATATATCATTTACTTCAACTCATAACACATGAAGATGGTGAAAACCAAGGGTGCGATTAGAGTTCTTTCTTGTAAGGAGGCTCCTTGAATGACCTGGGCACTCACTTACATGAGCACAGGAGAGGCTGTGAGTACTACCCCAGAGAGAGGACTCAGCCTTTGCTTCGATATCTTGGAAAATGAGGATTCATTTATCCTTAAAAGCGTGCAACAAGCCTTTGAATGCAAATGTTTCCTGTTTCTGAATTTTAGAGTTGAAAGAGATCTATCTAAATATCCTTTGTTTTACACATGAATAAGGCTTCTGGGCCTCATGAAGTCACATGGCCAGTTAGTGGTGGATCTAGAAACCCGCAGAATTTGAATATCCTGATGTAGACAAGATTTTGTTCAGCTACACTGCTCTGCCCATATTATGTAAGTTCTTGTGGGCTAAGATTAATTAAGAGGTAGACAGAGCCCCCCTGGCCTGGGGAAGACAGAGTGACCCCTCCCCCATGCCCACCCACCAACTGCTCCTCCTCTGGGGGACGGAGTCAGGAGAGGAGCCCCTTCAGCCCTGGGTTTCTTCACTATTGTGGCATGGCCCTCAAACGCCAACTGTGGTTAAATTATCCAGTTTGGGGGTATTTGTAAAGTGCTTTCGGATAATAAGTCTTTCTAAGTGTAGGATTTCTGACTCTGTTTTCTTTTGCCTCACCATGGGACATGAGGGATCTTAGTCCCTTCCCCAGGGATTTTCAGATCACCATCCAGACACCAGTCTGTTTTCTAGAGCTGCTTATATTTATTTGCTTATTGTACAAATGAAAGCTATTATATACTCAACACTGAGATATAAAGAGGTTAAGCAAGATCTTTGCCATCCAAGAGCTTGCCCTGCAGTGGGAGAGAAACAGGCAATTATGACACGATTTCTAGGATGGAGTGACCACCTGTATGGAGACACTGAGCCATGAGGCAGTCTGGTTTGCCAACGCCGGAAATCCAAATGGTTCTGTATTATAGTTCATAAAGGGGCGAGAGTAAGGATAGTGTTAGGGGTCACCAGGGGCCATATTACAAGGAGCATTCTGCACTTAACTAAGGAGGTTAGTTTTTATCCTGTCAATTGAAGCCACATTTGCAAACCTGAGGGCAGGATTTGGTTTCCCTGTTAGAAAGATCCCACTTGTCTAAAGGGCAAGCCAAGAGGCAGCAAAATCAGCCAGGCAGTTCTTGCAACCATCTACAGAGTAGGGATGAGTTTCTGAGCCAGGAGGAGACATTAGAAGACTCAAGAGGTGGGAGGAAATCCAAGGGAAAATGTGTTACAGAAATAGCAGAGGAGATTTGCAGAAAGGACTGCAAAACAGGATCCCAGATGATACAGACCAGAAGCCAGACACAACCAGGACACAGTCCCATGAGACTTGACCATCAGGAAGGGCTGGCAGCCCCACTGGGACCAGTTCCAGGGCAGCCATGGGCAGAAGCCAGGCTGCAGGTTTGAAGGAGAAAATGGGAAGGGAGATGAGGGGAGAGGAAGAAAGCCTCAGGCTCCTCACCTGACCAGTAATAACATGTGTTATGAGACTGTGGATTCACCAGCTTCCAGAGATATAAGAACATTCTGGAGATGGGTGGTAGCGATGGCTGTACAACAGTGAGGGTGTACCGAATGTCACTAAAGCGAAAATGGTTAAAACAGTACATTTTATGTTATGTATATTTTTACTACAGTTTTTTAAAAAGTAAAAAAGAGTTTATAGAAAACTATAGCATTCTGTGCACATTTTTATTTATTTGTGTAAAATATCTCAACAATAATTTGGTCTACGGATTACATGTGGAAATGCTAATATTTAGGATCTATTGCACAATAATGGACAGAAATAGTACGGACCTAAAAGAAGCAGAAGATATTAAGACGAGGTGGCAAGAATACATAGAACTATACAAAAAAGAACTTCACGGCCCAGATAACCATGATGATGTGATCACTCACCTAGAGCCAGACATCCTGGAATGGGAAGTCAAGTGGGCCTTAGGAGGCATCACCCCAAAGCTACTGGAGGTGATGGAATTCCAGTTGAGCTATTTCAAATCCTGAAAGATGATGCTGTGAAAGTGCTGCACTCAATATGCCAGCAAATCTGGAAAACTCAGCAGTGGCCACAGGACTGGAAAAGGTCAGTTTTCATTCCAATCCCGAAGAAAGGCAATGCCAAAGAATGTTCAAACTACCGCACAATTGCACTCATCTCACACCTAACAAAGTAATGCTCAATTTCCAATCATGCTTCAACAGTACCTGAACCATGAACTTCCAGATGTTCAAGCTGTATTTAGAAAAGTGAAAATGAAAGTCACTCAGTCATGTCCGACTCTTTGCGACCCCATGGACTATGCAGTCCATGGAATTTTCCAGGCCAGAATACTGGACTGGGTAGCCTTTCCCTTCTCCAGGGGAATCTTCCCAACCCAGGGATTGAACCCAGTTCTCCCACATTTCAGGTGGATTCTTTACCAGTTGAGCCACAAGGGAAGCCCAAGAATACTGGAGTGGGCAGCCTATCCCTTCTCCAGCAGATCTTCACAACCCAGGAATCAAACCGGGGCCTCTTGCATTGCAGGCAGATTCTTTACCAACTGAACTAACAGGGAATTAGAAAAGGCAGAAATCAAATTGCCAACATTCACTGGATCATTGAAAAAGCAAGAGAGTTCCAGAAAAACATCTACATCTGCTTTATTGACTATGCCAAAGCCTTTGACTGTGTGGATCACAACAGACTGTGGAAAATTCTGAAAGAGATGGGAATACCAGACCGCCTGACCTGCCTCTTGAGAAATCTGTATGCAGGTCAGGAAGCAACAGTTAGAACTGTACATGGAACAACAGACTGGTTCCAAATCAGGAAAGGAGTATGTCAAGGATGTATATTTTCACCCTGCTTATTTAACTTATATGCAGTACATCATGAGAAATGCCAGGCTGGATGAAGCACAAGCTGGAATCAGAATTGCTGGGAGAAATATCAGTAACCTCAGGTATGCAGATGACACCACCCTTATGGCAGAAAGTGAAGAAGAACTAAAGAGCCTCTCGAGCAAAGTGAAAGAGGAGAGTGAAACAGTTGGCTTAAAGCTCAACATTCAGAAAAAGAAGATCTAGGCATCCAGTCCCATCACTTCATGGGAAATAGATGGGGAAACAAGGGAAACAGTGACAGACTTTATTTTGGGGGGCTCCAAAATCCCTGCAGATGGTGACTGCAGCCATGAAATTAAAAGACGCTTGCTTCTTGGAAGAAAAGTTCTGACCAACCTAGACAGCATATTAAAAAGCAGAGACATTACTTTGCCAACAAAGGTCCATCTAGTCAAAGCCATTGTTTTTCCAGTAGTCATGTATGGATGTGAGAGTTGGACTATAAAGAAAGCTGAGTGCTGAAGAATTGATGCTTTGATATCTGGTGTTGGAAAAGACTCTTGAGAGTCCCTTGGACAGCAAGGAGATCAAACCAGTCAATCCTAAACAAAATCGGTCTTGAATATTCACTGGAGGGACTAATGCTGAAGCTGAAGGTCCAATACTTTGGCCACCTGATGTGAAGAACTGACTCATTTGAAAAGACCCTGATGCTGGGAAAGATTGAAGGCAGGAGGAACAGGGGACAACAGAGGATGAGACAGTCGGATGGCATCACCGACTGGATGAACATAAGTTTGAGCAAGCTCCAGGAGCTGGTGATGGATAGGGAAGCCTGGTGTGCTGCAGTCCATGGAGTCGCAAAGAGTTGGACATGACTGAGTGACTGGACTGAACTGAACTCACTGGGCTACATAAGCTATATTATTAAAATTATTGCCACATTTCTGGTGGCTCAGATGATAAAGAATCTGCCTGCAATGGAGGAGACCTGGGTTCAATCCCTGGGTCAAGACAATTCCCTGGAGAAGGGAAGGGCAACCCACTCCAGTATTCTTGCCTAAAGAATTCCATGCACAGAGGCTACAGTCCATGGGGTCACAAAGAGTCGGACACAACTGAGAGACTAACACACACACACACGCACACACACACACACACACAAAACCCTTGAAATTATATATGGGGTTAAGCTTTGCAACTTGAACTACATTTGTACTGGACTGTCTATCTTGGACTCTCAGACAACATGGAAGATTCTGTGGATTCACTGTGTGTGTGTGCATTTTAGGCCTCATGATAGGCACTGCTCTAAAGGAGCACAGAGAAGGGGGCCAACTGTAGCCACAGGTATCCTGAGTGGGATAACTGGCTATAGGACATCAGTCATAGAAAGGACTTTAGAAAAAGTCAAATTAATACGTCTCAGAAAAAAATAATGACATTTTGCCATTTGCCGTGACATGGACAAACTTGGAGGATATTATGGTAAATGAAATAAACTAGAGAAAGACAAATAACTTACATGTAGAATCTAAAAATATGACAAACTAGTGAATATAACAAAAAAAAGCAGCACACTCATAAATTCAGGGAACAAACCAGGTGACCAGTGGAGAGAGGGAAGGAGGGAAGGACAAAAAAGGGCTAGAGGATTAAGAGGTCCAAACTATTAGGTATAAAATAAGCCTCGAGGACACATTTTACAACACAGGGCACTGAGCCAATATTTTATAATAACTATAAATGGAGCATAACCTTTAAACACTGAATTACTATAATACACACCTGTAATTTATACAATATTATACAACAACTATACTTCAATTTAAAAACAGTCAGGGACTTCCCTGGAGGTCCGTTCAAGCTTTCTCTGCTGTGGGTGGGGATTCCAGGAATAAGATCCCACAGCCCTTGTGTAGTGGGCTCCGCGTCTTGGGGGTGCAGTTCGGATATTCTTGCTTCCGTGACAATCTCTAGCCCCAGATCCATTTACTCACAGGCAGTTTAAGAAGTTAAGTGTCGGTTGAGGCTGGAAGGGCTTCAGAGATTTCAAGATGTTTCCCATAAGGAAGTCATCCAATGAGGTGGGAAAACATCCGTTTGGCAGATGAGAACACCGAGGCCCCAGAGGCAAACACCCTTGTGTTAAATAACACTGTTCACTCTGTCTACATCAAATTTTAAAAATGAATGTTCTGACTCCAGGAATGATGTCTTTGAGGAATTATGATTCACCGTTGGAAATGTCTGAGAAAAAGAGTTGGTAGAGACCAGAAGGCAAACATGAGATGAACATAATTAAAGCGACCACTGATTGGGATAAAATGCTTATTTACCCCAGGCAGCTTTCAAAGAGAAAAGTCAAAGAAACCAAGCTGTCAGTCGAACATTAAAAAAAGAAAGAAAAAAAGGAAACAAGTCAAAGAAAAACAACCATGCTGGAGTAAGTAGATACATCAAAAAGCCGGAAAGATAATTAAAGATGAGAATCTAATTACAGAGTATATAAGTTTAGACTAATAATCAAAACCTCTGCAAACACATTTGGAAAGAGAAGGAAGAAAAAAAAGTTGAATTTATAGAAAGAAGTCCCACTAGCACAGTTACTTCATTTCCCTGAACCTCGATTTCCTCATCTATAGTGCTCTCCAAGATCCCTTTAAAATTCACATTTAGGATTCAAATTACACAACAGCTAACTGAAAAATTTTATTATTAACTCAAAAATCACATAGCTAATTTTTTGTAGATAAAGTAAAAATTACACGTGAGGAGGAAAGAAAAGTAAAAATCATCAATATTACCACCCAGAGAAAGATACTGTGAATATTTTAATGTATAATCTCCCAGATTACACACATATACACATAATATGTATGAATTTTATTACAGTCACCAAAATATTTCAAGGATATTTTCTTGTCATAGTTTTGTTTCCATGCCATTGTTGGTTATGGCTGCCATATATTACAGTTTAAACAAAGGCATCAGAGTATAATATGAGTTGTGGGTACGTTATAGTGCAAATGTGGGTGTGTGCAGATAGGAAGAGATGAAGTTGAGGAAAAAAATGAATGACATCTTCTAATTTACAAAAGAGTTTTATATAAAAGTTTTATAATTTACAGAAGGTTTTTACATATTCTCTACAACTGCCTAGCAACCACAGTGTCTAATATATAGGAACCATCAATAAACACTGATAAAGTGAAAAAATAAATGTGCATTACCTTATGTATTCCTCACATAGCTGTGATGAGATAGGCATAATTGGGATCATTTTACAAGTTGGCCCTGTTATGTTGGTAAACTCCATTATGATTGACAAAGCATTGTCAGTGGTGAAGAATCCACCTGCCAATGCAGGAGGCACAAGAGACTCGGCTTGGGTCCCTGAGTCAGGAAGATGCCCTGGAGTAGGAAATAGCAACCCACTCCAGCATTCTTGCTTGGAAAATTCCATGGACAGAGAAGCCTGGTCAGCCACAGTCCATGGGGTCGTGAAGAGTTGCACAGGACTGAATACACACACATACGTTGTACAAACCCAACTCATTTGAGCTTCACAACTGCTCTGTAACTAAGCAGGATTTTAGTCCCATTAAAAAAAGATTTGATTTCCTAAAAGAAATCAACCCTGAATATTCATTGGAAGGACTAATGCTGAAGCTGAAACTCCAGTACTCTGACCATCTGTTGCAAAGAGCCAACTCATTGGAAAAGGCCTTGATGCTGGGAAAGATGAGGGCAGGAGGAGAAGGGGACGACAGAGGGAGAGATGGTTGGATGGCATTACTGATTCAATGGACATGAGTTTGAGCAAACTCCAGGAGACGATGGGCAGGGAAGCCTGGCGTGCTGCAGTCCATGGGGTCACAAAGAATCAGACTCGACTGAACAACTGAACAACAATAAAGAAAGATGGATCATAATGCTGTTAGATGGCTGTACTCCAATATAAAATAAAA
Source organism: Ovis canadensis (assembly GCF_042477335.2). Classification (NCBI taxonomy): domain Eukaryota; kingdom Metazoa; phylum Chordata; class Mammalia; order Artiodactyla; family Bovidae; genus Ovis; species Ovis canadensis. The sequence continues at coordinate 26,569,622 of NC_091269.1, read as the reverse complement.
AGTTTAAAACTTAAAATAATTTTTAATTATTAAAAATTAAAACTGTGGCTGAAGTAGTCAGGGCCAGGTAGTCAATAAGTGAAAGAGTTGGACCTTGACTCCAAAGTGAAAGTTGCTCAGTCGTGTCCCACACTTCGTCACCCCATGGACTGTATAATTCTCCAGGCCAGAATACTGTAGTGGGTAGCCATTCCCTTCTCCAGGGGATCTTCCCAACCCAGGGATCAAACCCAGGTCTCCCAAATTGTAGGTGGATTTTTTTTTTTTAACCAGTTGAGCCACCAGGGAAGCCCAAGAACATTGGAGTGGGTAGCCTATCCCTTCTCCACCGGATCTTCCCAACCCAGGAGTCGAACTGGGGTCTCCTGCACGGCTGAGCTACTAGGGAAGCATGCCGTTTGCCATTGCTTCCCACCTGTGAAATGTTCCACAATTTGCAGTCCTGGAAGCTGCTAGCTACACGAACCAAAGCTACAATCCGTGGGGCTATTTTTCCCCCTAAACATCTTACTGGGGATTTTTTACTGAAGATCTTTACTAGAATTGGGCTGTGCTGTTACAGAAACTGTCACTTTTTGGGGCGGGTAAAACATGCTGACTGTGAAACGGTAGAGAAAAAGGAGGAAGGTGAGGAAAAGGTAGACTTTGGCGCCATCTTCTGTGAGCTGCTGTTTTTACAAGCCATGCATGAATGAAGTAAAATCGACAAGAAATTTTGTATTCTATTCTCTGATACGCGATCGATTTTGAAAATCTCTTGTAAGAAGAAATATGGAGAACAGACACCTAATAAAACATTAGTTAAATGCTAAGCTTCTCCCCTACTAAAACACTGATCAAATCTGCTCCCAGATTGAGGTTTTACTATGCTCCAACCTTCCCCTCAAACACTAATGTCCTGTAGAATAGCAACGACTAGAGAAGAGAGAAAGTGAAAAAAGCAAAGACTGTGTAAAGCCACGGACCTGGAGAACCTGAGAACAGATTCTAGACGCAAAGCTAGCGCAACTCGCACTCTTAGGGGCAGGAGAGACACGTACTTCCAGCAACTTCTGAAAAACAGGTAACCACAGCAGAACGGAATCGAGGAAAGCCAGGCCAGCTGCCTGCAGCAACAAGCCTCACTCGCAGCATCTTGGCTGGAGAGCCTCTCGCGCTGCTGTCCGGGGCCCGGAGCTGGGATCTCCGGGTCCTTCCTTCGCCGCTGCTCTGGGCGAGTTATCTCCGCGGAGCCGGACCTCGCAGCTTCATTTCACACCCAAGAGCAGCTTCAGACAAGCTCAGGATACTTTTCTCCTGTTCCTCTCTTGAGTTTAACTTCATTCACGTTTATTTTCAACGACTTATTTGTAGGACACTGATCATCACCGCCCCCTACCTTCCACCCCGGAAGACTAAACCTATTTTCCCAGTGATATTACCCGGTGCTTGCGCATTGTTTGATGCTTTTCAAAGGCCGTCAAGGTGTCAGCTCACAGCTCCCCGCGAGGTGGGCAGGAAGGTGCTGCTCTGCTCTTATTGCCACGCGGGAGAAACCGGGGCTCCGAGAGGACGGAGTGCGTGGTCCGGACGCCGCAGAGCCATCGCCCACGGTGCCTCGTGGGGACCCGGCGGCTTGTGCGGTGTGGAGTGGAGACGGGGCCACCGTACCAAGCCTGGGTGGCCTGCTCTTACCGCCACCCCCTACCCCAGGCTGCCGGAGCCGGTGCTCGTGGAGCGGGAGGCAGGCAGGGAGGGGAGGAGATCCGGGAGAACCTGCTGAGAACACCTGAGTTGAGCGCGGGATGGATTCACCGTCACGGGCTGATGGTTGAGCACCTTCCAGGAGCTGCTGCTCCGGGAACCCGAAGCCGGGCTGGGCCCCGTGCTGTCCTAGGGGCTTTCGGTTACTTGGGGGCACAAAATGGTTACAAATAACCGTGATACAAAGCAGAAAGCCGTCATTATCGTAAGAGAAGAGGTTTTCTTTCCGCTGGGAGCTGGGCCGGGGTGGGGGCGGGGTGGCGGCAGGGGAAGATGGGGGCAGGGGTAGAACCAGGAGTGGGGTTAACGGGGGCCTGGAAATGTGTGAGGGATGGTGTGAGATCAGACGCACACACTCAACCACACTCACATATACTCACGCGCACTGACAGAGGCACCCTCCGCTCCTGGCCCAACCAGGGGCCAGCTCCACGTAAAACCCTATGGAGCAAGTCACAAGAGGTATTGATGAGGCTGAAATTCATGAAGATTTTCTCCGCAACTGACGATGGCAAAGGCCTTTCTCGCTTCACTTTTTCACACTGTGGATCTGTTTTGGCTTTGCTGGAACCGTGTGTGATGGACTGTAGCCCTTCAGGCTCCTCTGTCCGTGGGATTCTCCAGGCCAGAATACTGGAGTGGGTTGCCATTCCCTTCTCCAGGGGATCTTCCCGACCCAGGGATGGAACCCGAGCCTCTTGTGTATCCTGCATTGGCAGGCGGGTTCTTTACCATAAGGCCACCCGGGAAGCTTGCTGAGACCAGGCTGTGCAAAGTGTCACTGGCTTGGGCCAATGAGGCAGCTTGGCCTGGGTTCTGGAACCAAGGGGCCTGGTGGTGAATTATAGGCCTGCGAGCTGTTTCTGTTTGCCGGGGTCTCCAGAGGTTCCTGGAGATGGGATAGTGATCACTGAAATTGGTCCACGGTGGAGTGTATGCAACTGGGCAGCAGGAACTCTCCATCACGGGGACACTCTGCCTGTGACGTGAGTCACTCTCTCCTCCCCTCACGCCCCTTTCTCCCCTCCCCCATGGCATGACTGCTTAAGGAGCTTGGCAGATGGAGCAGGTTCCTGAAAACGCCTGTGGCAATTCCTCTTGGGTGTTTAGAACACAGGAAGCAAGGAAGTGATTTCAGGTGTTCAAAAGTGAACTGCAGTTTCCATTTGGATGTTAAAAGCATCACCAAGATCCAAGATAGGTTCTGTCAGTGGGAGAAAGCAAAATCCTACCTTCCTTGGCCTGTAAAATTTCTACCTAATAGTATCAAGATGGCAGTGAGGTAGTTCCCTGGAGGTCTGGTGATGAGGGCTCTATGCTTTCACTGCCAAGGGCACATGTTCAATTCCCAGTCAGAGAACTAACAGTGCACAGGAAAAAAAAAATCCTAATAAAAAAATAAAAGATTTTTATCTGGGCCTCAAGCCAGGGGCCCCTAAATAGATCATGTGGGGATCCATTGCTGCGAGTACAGTGCTCGTCCCCAAAGTGTACTTTGGGGTTTTCTTGGACTCCTCTGTGGATGTTAGTTTGAAAACAGGAGGCTGGTCTCTCAATGGAGATTTTTATTCTTGTTCTTCACTTCTGTTTTCAATCCATAAATTGGATCAGAAGTAGAATTCAGATTTGTTCATTCATTTGACATTTTTTAACACTTACCCGGAGCATGCCTTATCTTAAGCATTAGAAATGTAATATGCATTTAGAACCTGGTCCCAGGCCTATGGGATTAGTTACATCCTAAAAGCGTATTTGACATGAATCAAGGACTCGTCAGTGCCTTCTCCCTGTCTCATTTTCCACCCCTTGTGCTTAGCACAGTGTCTGAGGTTTAAGTGAGGGAGCTCAGGTGGGGTTTATTTAATGACTAATTGGCCAATGACTGAGAATCTACTTGTAACCATGGCAAAAAATCTGCTTGAGAAGAGAAATGACAATTCTAGGGTAACTAACACCCAGATAAAGGATTGATCACTACTGCTTATTAAGAAATAAAGTAATATGAGCACAGGGGGAAAAACATTTAATTCTGCCTGGGAGAATTGGGATGTCACAAGAGAAAAACTCACTGTTTCTCTTCTACTGACCACTCTCCGGTTGATACATCTGGCTACCAAATATGAGAGGGGTTTTCTATACCAAACGATTCTCCAACACCTGCTGAGTGTCCTACAGTTCAATTCAGTTCTGACACTATCTCCCAGAAATGGCATCAGCTCCCACGGGTTAAGGGCTCTCTCCCACAAAACTGACCTCCTGCCCTCACTTCAGACACCAACCTCAAGTCCAGGTTGTTACCCATGCTTCTGACCGACTATAAATTGAGGATTCCCACGAACCCCTCTTTGGGTTCAATAATTTGCTAGAATGGCTACAGAACCCAGGGAAACAGTTTGCTTACTGTTAGATTGTAGTTGTTGTTTAGTCACTAAATCATCTCCAACTCTTTGCGACCCCCATGGACTGTAGCCTGCCCCCCAGGTTCCTCTGTCAGTGGAATTTTCCAGGCAAGAATGCTGGAGTGGGTTGCCATTTCCCCCGCGAGGGGATATTCCCCACTCAAGGACTGAACCTGCATCTTCTGCATCGGCAGGCAGATTCTTTGCCACGGAACCGCCAGCGAAGCCCCACTGTTAGGCTGCTGTTGTTCCATGGCTGAGTTGAGTCCAACTCTCTGCAAACCCGTGGACTGCAGCAAGTCAGGCTTCCCAGTCCCTCACCATCTCCTGGAGTTTGCTCAGATTCATGTCCATTGAGTCAGTGATGCCATCCAGCCATCTCATCCTCTGTTGCCCTCTTTTCCTTCTGCCCTGATTACTGGTTTCTAATTTAAAAATGCAACTCAGGAACAGCCAGAAGGAGGAGATGCACGGGGTATCTGTGAAGGGGAAGGGCTCAGAGCTTCCCATGCCTTCCCTGGGACTCCTCCCAGCATCTCCCTGAATAGCAGAAAGTATCTGAATAGCATCCCTTAGGGATTTTCACAGAAGCTTTATTACATAGGCATGCTTGATAAATCACTGGGCATTTGGTGATTGATTCAACCTCCAGCCCCTCACCTCTCCCTGGAGGTTTGGGGGCTAACAATTCCAACTCTCTCAGCCATCATTAGTCCCCTGGGAACAAGCACCTATCCTGAGGGACTTCCCAAAAGTCACCTCATTAACATCAACTCGTGTGTGGTTGAAACGGTCGTCTGATAAACACAAAAGACACTTCTTTTAATTATCTTATCACTTCAGAAATCCCAAGATTTCAGGAGCTCCATGCCAGGAACTGAACTGGACAAAAACCAAATAGATCTTTCTTATTATACACTGCAGAATCACAGATATTTTCACAGGGAAATTCCCATCTAAGCTGAGTCTTAATGGACAAGTAGAATCATAGAAGGCAGAAAGGCAGGTCCCAGAGAGTAAATAACTTGGGCAAAGCCCATAAAAAGTGAAAGGTCATAACCCCCATGGAGCAGATGGAAATGCAGGACATGTGCAGGCAAGCAGGGAGATGATGCTGAGAATCCGGGCAAAGGAATTTGTCAGTCTTTCTCTTATCAGTTCAGTCTCAGTTCTGTTTGGCTGTTTGCCACCCCATGGACTGCAGCGCACCAGGCTGTCCATCGCCAACTCCTGGAGCTTACTCAAATTCATGTCCATCAAGTCAATGATGCCATCTAACCATCTCATCCTCTGTCATCCTCTTCTCCTCCTACCCTCAATCTTTCTCAGCATCAGGGTCGTTTCAAATGAGTCAGTCCTTCACATCAGGTGGCCAGAATATTGGAGTTTCAGCTTTAGCATCAGTACTTCCAATGATGATTCAGGACTGATTTCCTCTAGTATGAACTGATTTGATCTCCTTGCTGTCCAAGGGACTCCTAAGAGTCCTCTCCAACCCCACAGTTCAAAAGCATCGATTCTTTGGCACTCAGCTTTCTTTATAGTCCAGCTCTCACATCCATACATGACTACTGGAAAAACCATAGCTTTGACTAGATGGACCTTTGCTGGCAAAGTAATGTCTCTGCTTTTTAGTCTACTGTCTAGGTTGGTCATAACTTTTCTTCCAAGGAGCAAGCATCTTTTAATTTCATGGCTGCAGTCACCATCTGCAGGGATTTTGGAGCCCCCCAAAATAAAGTCTGTCACTGTTTCCATTGTTTCCCCATCTATTTCCCGTGAAGTGATGGGACCAGATGCCATGATCTTCTTTTTCTGAATGTTGAGTTTTAAGCCAGCAGTTTCACTCTCCTCTTTCACTTTCCTCAAGAGGCTCTTTAGTTCTTCATTTTCTGCCATAAGGGTGGTGTCATCTGCATACCTGAGGTTATTGATATTTCTCCCAGCAATCTTGATTCCAGCTTGTGCTTCATCCAGCCTGGCATTTCTCATGATGTACTCTGCATATAAGTTAAATAAGCAGGGTGACAATATACAGCCTTGACATACTCCTTTTCCTATTTGGAACCAGTCTGTTGTTCCATGTCCAGTTCTAACTGTTGCTTCCTGACCTGCATACAGATTTCTCAGGAGGCAGGTCAGGTGGTCTGGTACTCTCATTTCTATTATAAGAATTTTCCATAGTTTGTTTTGACCCATACAGTCAAAGGCTTTGGTGTAGTCAATAATGCAGAAGTAGATTTTTTCTGGAACTCTCTTGCTTTCTCTTGTGTTGGCAATTTGATCTCTGGTTCCTCTGCCTTTTCTAAACCCAGCTTGAACATCTGGAAGTTCACGGTTCACTTACTGTTGCAGCCTGGGTTAAATTTTGAGCATTACTTTGCTTGCATGTGAGATGAATACAATTGTGTGGTAGTTTGAACATTCTTTAGCATTGCCTTTGAGATTGGAATGAAAACTGACCTTTTCCAGTGCTGTGGCCACTGCTGAGCTTTCCAGATTTGCTGGCATATTGAGTGCAGCACTTTCACAGCATCATCTTTCAGGATTTGAAATAGCACAACTGGAATTCTATCACCACCACTAGCTTTGGTCACAGTGATGCTTCTGAAGGCCCACTTGACTTCCCATTCCAGGATGGCTGTCTCTAGGTGAGTGATCACACCATTGTGGTTATCTGGGTCATGATGATCTGTTTTGTATAGTTCTTCTGTGTATTCTTGCCACCTCTACTTAATATCTTCTGCTTCTGTTAGGTGAATACCATTTCTGTCCTTTATTGTGCCCATCTTTGCATGAACTGTTCCCTTGGTAGCTCTAATTTTCTTAAAGAGATCGCTAGTCTTTCCCATTCTATTGTTTTCCTCTATTTCTTCGCATTAATCGCTGAGGAAGGCTCTCTTATCTCTCCTTGCTATTCTTTGGAACTCTGCATTCAAATTTTCTCCTTTGCCTTTTGCGTCTTTTCTTCTCTCAGCTATTTGAAAGGCTTCCTCGGACAACCATTTTGTATTTCTTTTTCTTGGGGATGGTCTTGATCACTGCCTTCTGTACAATGTCATGAACCTCTGTCCATAGTTCTTCAGGCACTCTATCAGATTTAATCCCTTGAATCTATTTGTCACTTCCACTGTATAATCATATGGGATTTGATTCAGGTCATACCTCAATGTTCTAGTGGTTTTCCCTACTTTCTTCAAGTTAAGTCTTGAATTTTGCAATAAGGGGTTCAAGACCTGAGCCACAGTCAGCTCCTAGTCTTGTTTTTACTGACTGTATAGAGCTTCTCCATCTTTGGCTGCAAAGAATATAATCAAATAGAGTCTTCTCTTGTGTTGTTGGAAGAGGGTATTTGCTATGACCAGTGCGTTCTCTTGGCAAAACTCTGTTAGCCTTTGACCTCTTTTGTTATATACTCCAAGGTCATATTTGCCTGTTACTCCAGGTATCTCATGGAGAAGGAAATGGCAATCTACTCCAGCACTCTTGCCTGGAAAATTCCATGGACTGAGGAGCCTGGTAGGCTACAGTCCATGGGGTCACAAAGAGTGGGACACGACTGAGCGACTTCACTTTCACTTTCCAGGTATCTCTTGACTTCCTACTTTTGCATTCCAGTCCCCTACGATGAAAAGGACATCTTTTTTGGGTGTTAGTTTTAGAAAATCTTGTAAGTCTTCATAAAACCATTCAGCTTCTTCAGCATTATTGGAAAGGGCATAGACTTGGATTATTATGATATTGAATGGTTTGCCTTGGAAACAAACAGAGATCATTCTGTTGCATTTGAGATTGAAATGCAAGTACTGCATTTCAGACTCTTTTGTTGACTATGATGACTACTCCATTTCTTCTAAGGGCTTCTTGCCCACAGTAGTAATGGTCATCTGAGTTAAATTCACCCATTCCAGTCCATGTTAGTTCACTGATTCCTAAGATGTCGATGTTCACCCTTGCCATCTCCTGTTTGACCACTTCCAATTTGCCTTGATTCATGGACCTAACATTCCAGGTTCCTTTGCAATATTGTTCTTTACAGCATCGGACCTTGCTTCTATCACCAGTCACATCCACAACTGGGTATTGTTTTTGCTTTGGCTCCATCTCTTCATTCTTTCTGGCGTTATTTCTCCACTTTCTCTTATAGGTGGTGCCAAGACATTGAAAGGTTTTAGATCTCATTAACAATATGGAGGTGGAGGCTTGAAGCTGGAGAATTAATAGAGGGTAGCATTGGTCCATGTGAGAAATGATGCAAGCGAAAAACAAGGCCATCCCAGGAGATGGAAAAAAAGGATGCAGAGGAGAGACTGTTTAGGACAAGTGATCAAGGCTGGTGCAGGGTGGTGACAAAGAGCTTGAACTTTGGAATTAAACAGATCCAAGTTTCAGCCCAGCTGTCTATTAGCTCTGTGACCTTAAGCAAGCAATCTCTGTGCTAGTCTCCTCATGTATAAAGCACTGCTAATAAGAGTACCTACCTGGTACAATGGGTGTTTCAGATGAAAATGTGTGGGATTAGTATACTAATGCGCTCATTCAGTACTGGCTGTAATTACTACTACTGATTGGGCTTCCCTGGTAGCTCAGCAGTAAAGAATCTGCCTGCAATGTAGAAGACTGGGACTTGATCCCTGGGTCCAGAAGATCCCCTGGAGAAGGAAATGGCAACCCACTCCAGTTTTCTTGCCTGTGAAATCTCTGGTGGGCTAACTGGTTCACAGGGTTACAAGAGTCAACCACAACTCAGCAACTAAATCACCAGTCACCCCCATCACTACTAATTAGACGTGGGGGTGGAAGGAGATGAGAAGGGAGAGGCTGAAGACTCAGGTTTTGAGACAGAAAGCAGGGGAAAGACAGTGTCCAGACCAGGTGAGGAATCCAGATAGAAGAGCACACTTGAGGGAGGGAGTTTCGAGTTCTGCGGGACATTAGCGGAAATGTCCAGCGGGCATTTGGTAGAGAGATTTGGGCAGGAGCTGGAGAACTGGAGGACACACAGCACAAAAGAGGCAGTTTAAGCCAGTAGAGCTGGGGTCCCCAACCTCTGGAATCTGATGTCTGATGATCTGAGGTGGAGCTGATGTAATAATAACAGAAATGAAGTGCACAATAAATATAATGCGCTTGAATCATCCCGAAACCATCTCCCCCTCTCTGGGTCATGGAAAACCTGTCTTCCACAACATTGGCCCTGGTGCCAAAAAGGTTGGGGGCTGCTGCTGGGCTTCTAAATGGAGTCATTTAGAAAACGGCCTTCAAGAAGGCAGAGGAGAAAACTGGGAGGACACCAGCATGAAGAGGGGGCAGAAGAAGTGCCCCCAACAAGGATGCTGGGATAGTTGCTGATGGAAGAGAGAGGCCCCCCTAGAAGAGGTGCTGCCATCCAGTGGGTGGGTGCCTGCTTTTTGCAGGGGAGCTCCCAAAGACAGATAGGACAAACACTTACAAGAAGAAGCTTACAAGAAGGCTCCAGGAGCCCCTCAAACGTCCCTTGAATGGGCTGCGATTCTGTTTCAGTTCCTCTTTGCTTTTCTCTTCCTTATGAATTAAAAAAAAAAAATTCGCTTACAGTTTTTCTGCCTGTCTCTGCTCATAAGGTGGAGGCTGTGTAAGCCCCCACGTAGAGGGCAGATCCTCTGAATGCATTACGTGGGCGGACCAGGGAAACCAGATGTCCCACATCGCCTTCCAGCCCCAGACAGTTGTTACTTTGAGAAGTGGGTTAAATACTCTAGCCAGGAAGGAAGGAAGTGTTGGAGGTCTGTGGGAATGCAATGCAATTGCTTTACCATCTTTGGCATTGCAGAGGACACATGCATTTCAAATTAACTTTAAAGCTTGTCTCATTTTGCGACAATGCCATGCATGTCTGGGGCAGGCAAGAGGCTATATTTATGTAATTTGATTAAGTATAACTACGTATTCAGAGTTTGACTGAGTGGAACTAATGGGTGGGAACCCTTAATATTTGTTGCCACTGTCAGCAGATTAGTGTGGAGCTCTTCCTGGGTTCCTAGGTGATGCTAGTGGTAAAGAACTGACCTGCCCATGTAGGAGGCCTAACAGACATGGGTTTGATCCCTGGGCTGGAAAAGATCCCTTGGAGGAGGTCGTGGCAACCTACTCCACTATTCTTACCTGGAGAATCTCATGCACAGAGGAGCCTGGTGGGCTACAGTGCATGGGGTTGTGAAAGAGTTGGGCACAACTGAAGTGACAGAACCTCTGCTGCTCCATTGACTGCCAAATTCTGCCTCCCAGCATGAAAGGGTGTCCTAGTGAAAAACTGCAAAACTGCAAAAGATGCTCCTTAGAGCTCCCTCCATGGACTAGACAACTGTGTCTCAGAATCAAAGGCTGGGGTACTTGCCCTAGGATGGCTCATGTCCCCCACTACGCTGAGTGTGCACAGACCCTCAGTATCATCTGGACAGTTATTTTGGTTACTATGCAAGGAAATCTTGGGATGCCAATGAAATCCAGTTTAGTTGACTTCTAGATCCATAGTGATGAGGATGAGGGGGAAAGAATAGCAAACCCATCCCTGATGTTTAGCGGACCCAGACATTATTTATAGTATTTTACATGTAATAGCTTCATCCTTGTGAAACAGGAGGGAAGGGGCAGGGCAATCCTTTTCTTACCTATCACTTTGTCTCTACCTGAATTCTTTCTGTGACCAGACATAAAGAACTCAAGCTTCATTAAGTCCTGAGACCAGGTGTGTGATTTCAATTAAAAGACAGTGGGTTCAAGTCCCACTGACAGGGCCAACTATAAATTAAGATAGTCATGTATGGGTGGGGAGGGCCGCTCTTGCTCCATACCCTCTCTCCAAGGTTTTCAGATGGAAACAGTTGTCACTCCAAAGAGGAGATTTCACCTCTGTAGATACGATGACATGAAGACTCTCCTATATTGTTCGTGCTCATGCTCAGTCACTCAGTCATGTCCAACTCTTTGCAACCCCAAGAACTATAACCATCCAGGCTCCTCTGTCCATGGGATTTCCCAGGCAAGAATACTGGAACAGGTTGCCATGTCCTCCTCCAGGGCATCTTCCCAACCCAGGGACTGAACCCATGTCTCTTGCACCTCCTGCATTGGTAGGTGGATTTTTTTTTTTTAAACCACTGAGCCACCTGGGACACCCTGTATTGTCATGAGAGCACAAACTGGTACAATATTTTCAGAACAGAATTTCATGGTATGCAAAAATTTGAAATACATATGCTCTTTTCCTTAGCAACCCACTTCTGTAACCCTATGACATGGAAGTGCTAGCAAAAAAACATCTATGTAGAAGGATGCACCTTGCCCCTTTGTAAGAATGAGGGTTGAAAACAACTTCAATGCCCATCACTAAGGTTTGGTTCAATGAATGTCATTCACGACATTTATTATATTCCATTTCCTGGAATCTAGTGAGCTAACAGGCAACATAAAATAGCTTTGTCTATTTTAACATAGGGAGACCTACTCAATATATTGCTAAATGGGAAATCTATGTCTGGAATGACACCATTAATATTACTAATAGTATCATTAAATGATACCATTAAAGAACGTGTGGGGGGCAGAGATAGCTAGTTGTTTGCAGGATCCCTTCTTTATTTCCTTTAGTAATAGAATTCAGGTCTCCTCCCATTCTTGTCCATTTTATTAGTAAGTGGGTAGCTCAAGATGATATTGGGTTTCCCTGTGGCTCAGATGGTAAAGAATCTGCCTGCAACACTCGGAGACCTGGGTTCGATCCCTGGGTTGGGAAGATCCCCTGGAGAAGGGAATGGCTACTCACTCCAGTATTCTTGCCTGGGGAACCCCATGGACAGAGGAGCCTAGTGGGCTACAGTCCACAGGGTCGCCAGGTGTCGGACATGACTAAGCAACTAATGCACAAAGACCAGGTTAGCCTAGGTTGGGGGATGTAGCCCAATCCTACATTTACGTGGGTGATCAAAGCTCCTTTTAGCCAGCTTTGGCAGAGAGCCTAAATTCTGGCCAATGGGATGTGAGCAGAAGTAATTTGTGCAACCAAATGGTCACATCCTTCTAAAGGAAGTTAGTGGTTCACTTCCTCTATCCCCTTCCTGCAGCTGTGCCCAGAGATAAGGCTTTGATGCAGACAAGGACCCCTAGTAGGGGATGAAACCTCATGGAACAGAGGCAACTACCTGCCCTCTACCACTCCTCCAAACACTTCTAGAAAGAGAAAGAAACATCTATCTTGTTTGATTTACTATAACAGTTAACCTTATATTCTAAGCAGCATGGTATGTATTTATAGTATTACCACTGCTAAGAACCGTAATGAACATACATCTAATGCTTGTTACGTGCCATGCTCTATTCCAGCCACTTTACATGCAATAGCTTGTTTAATCCTCACAACAGCCCTATGAGGTGAATACTGTAATTGTCCCCATTTTACAGATGCGAAAACTGAAACATGAGGAGATCAAGGGACTTGCCCAGGGTCTTCCAAGAAGCATGGCAGAGTTGCACCCAGGCACTGACTCCAAAGGCCATGTTCCTAACTAAGAGAAATCCCTAATAACCTCTAGAGTATGGGATGCAGGGAGCAGAAAAGAGGAACTTTCTTTTTAACATTATACAAGCTAGAATGTTTGAAGTTTTTATAATAGGCATGCACCTATTTTCATAATTTAGAAAAGGGAAGTTTAAATCTGATATTTAGTGGAAAATACACACCATGGAGAGAGGTAACATTAGCTTAAAATGCAGCTCAGAAAAGAAGACAGGGATTTCCCTGGTGGTCCAGCGGCTAAGACTCCATGTTCCCAATGCAGGGGGTCTGGGGTTCAATCCCTGGTCAGGGAACTAGATCCCTCATGCCACAACAAAGACCTGGCAGAGCCAAACAAATACTTTTTTTTTATTTTTTTATTTTTAAATAGAAGACAACCCACTTCTGGGTTCTAATGGCTCCCTCAGCCTCAGAGAGAGCAGGGAAGTAGGTGGAAAGCCCTGGTACTATAACAAGACAGTAATAAAGGGTGGGTCGAAAGCTAAGACGAGCAGAATGAGACTGAACTGCCCCACAGATGGGCCAGACTAGCCAGCTGGTGAGATGTCGTCCAAACAACCTGTTCAGCACGCTTCTCATTTTTCATCATTTGTTTTGCCATAATCTATCATTAGTATAAACCTAGAAAGCAAAAAGAAAAACGTCTCAGCTAAACACTCCTCCCCTGAGAGGATCTCAGGCGTACTGTCTCTCTTTACATCTGTAAATATTTAGCACTCAAGTTCCTGGGAGAAGAAAAGTACTTGACTTTCCTAAACCTCCCAGGGCTGCAGGACAACCCCATGGGGCACATGTTTTGAACCAAAACGTCACACCTTATTTGGGCTGAAATGAGTGGACGGCTGATGGTTTTTGTTTCAGATCTTCTAATTCGAATGAAAACTATTAGGTCTACAGTTACCAGACATAAATAAACTGTATAAACTGTATAAACTGTATGGGTAGTAGGTCTGTACACTCACAAAAATAAATGACCTCAGGGGTTTCTGGCCATTTATTTATCTGCAGGGTTTCAAGGCCAAGAGAAAATTCATGTGCGCTACACACAACACCATGGGAGCCCCAAGCTGGCAGACATATGTAGTTACATACATGTTTCTATATTCTTTATGTGAGTCTTCCCTGGTGGCTTAGCAGGTAAAGAATTGGCCTGCAGTGCTGGAGATCTGGGTTCGATTCCTGGGTTGGGAAGATCCCCTGGAGAAGGGAAAGGCTACCCATTCCAGTATTCTGGCTTAGAGAATTCCATGAACTGTATAGTCCATGGAGTCGCAAAGAGTTGGACACGACTAAGTGACTTTCACTTTCACTCCCTGGTGGCTCAGATGGTAAAGAATTTGCCTGCAATATAGGAGACCCAGGTTTAATCCCTGGGTTGGAAGATCCCATGGTGAAGCAAATGGCAACCCACTCCAGTATTCTTGCCTGGAGAATCCCATGGACAGAGGATCCTGGCAGGCTACAGTCCATAGGGTCACAAAGAGTCAGACATAACTGAGCAACTAACACTTCCACTTTTCATTCTTTATGTAAAGTGTATTTTTCATAATTAACCATATTCAGTTAAAAGAACTCTTCTTGATTCTGACCCTGTGTCATTCTTATATTTAAGTGTGAAATTGTCCTGTCATTTATCAAATGATGGTGATGACAACTGAAAGCTGCTGATTCTATGTTGAGCTCCTCAAATTTCACTTTAAATTTCACAGGTCTCAGGATTCCACAATTCTGGGAGCTAGTAAAAGAGATATTAATAACAGGGTCCCAGCTGGCCTGGCTACACTAGGTGATACCCTAAAACAGAGAGCACCCTCTGTGTTCCCCTCCTTTCGGTACACATAGGCTGGGGTTAGGGGTGGGGTAGGTCTTTCCTTTCCCAGGAAGTGGTTCATTTTTCCCTCCTCCAGTAAAGATCCTGAAAAACAACCACCCAAAATATCCACCCCCCTCCCATTTGTCCTTCCCCCTCTAATAGGAAATCCTTTATATTTTCCCTTCATTTCCAATCTGAGAGGTTAACTGGTGTTCTAGTGAGTTTTTGACTCCCCCTTAACACAGAGGCCCTGCTCGTTAGCTCGTACTCTTCCCCACAGACCAGAAGAAGCAGCAGGCCTGGGTCAAGCCATTGCACAAACTGGAGAGAATCAGGTGAGATGACCCTGGGCCAGGACTCATAGCAGATCCTTTATGGTTTAATTGGGAGGAACAGAACAGAATCAGGCTCAGAAAATAAGGCAGAATTCAGACACCAGGTGGTGGCCCTTCCAGCAGTTGCTCTTCACACCCCAAACACCACAGAAGCACACGTATACACACCACGTACACTCACATACACATGCACACACGTGAGTCTACACGCTGACCTCACCTACCACTCCCCTCTCTCACCCTGGCTCAGCCACTCTGACTGCCTCACACACCAGGCCTGTTCCTGCCTCAGGACCTTTGCACGGACGGCTCCCTCTGCCTCGAATACTCATAGCTCATCCCTTGGCTTCCTCTTAGTTTTCCCTCAGTTGACACCTTTACAGCAAGACCTTCCTTGACCACCTTATTTAAAACTCACACTTCCCTATGGCGGAAAGTAACCCAATATTGTAAAGAAACTATAATTTGATAAATAAACAAAATCCACACTTTCCTTCTATCACTACATTCCCAATACCCAGCTCATCTCTGTTTTCTTGACAGCACTTAGCCCTTTTTACATAACAGATAATTTACTTATTATATTTATTCTCTGTCTCTCTCAATTAGAATGCAAGTTCCATGATAGAAGGAAAGTTCACCCTTTCATTCAACGCTCTATCCCCAGTGCCTAAAACCAGGGGTCGGAAAATAATAGCCACTGGCCAAATCCCACCCACCCTAGTTTTAGTAATAGTCAGTAAGCTCAGAAATATTTTTATATTTTATTGTTTTACTATATTTATTTATTTTGATGGAAAAGCAGCTTAATGAAATGATTAAAAAATAAGCTTATGTGAAATAATTATTGACTTAGCCAGGGATATAGAATGCCAAGACCAGTGAATTTCTAAATTGAAAGTTGAAATAAGAACTTTAAAATTTCTTTTAAGTTGTAAAAATAGCTTCCTTTTTTTTTTTTTTTGAAGACTGACACGATTCAATATTTAGTCTCAGAATCCACAAGTGTTCATGATATATTCAGAATATTAAGACCAATTTAGACCATTGTTTAATTTATTAGAGAGGTCACTCACACATCGATATCATTATCTATATTTCATTTGAATATAGATTTAATATGTTTAATGCAAAAATTTTTTACATTTTAAAATGTTTGTTTTTTTTAAAAAAAAAACAAACCAAAACGACAACAAAAACTCACTATTTAGCCTTTTGGAGAGAATGTTTTAAGAGCTGAGGTTATTACCTCTTGACCCACAAAGACTAAAGTCTTTATTATTTGGCCCTTTACAGAAAGCATTCACCTATCCCAGCCTAAAACAATACCCAGCACATAGCAGATGCTGAAAGAATGAACAAATGAATAATTGAACACCATTTTCCTTTTAATCAAATAACTCAATAGAGATCAGACCTGTGGTTGCCAAGGGGAGGTATGCACTGAAACCCACCAGGCTCCTCTGTCTATGGAATTCTCCAGGCAAGAATATTGGAGTGGGTGGCCATTTCCTACTCTAGAGGATCTTCTCGACCCAGGGATGGAACCTGGGTCTCCTGCATTGCAGGCAGATTCTTTACCATCTGAGCTACCAGGGAAGCCCAAGTTTGAGATTAGCAGCCTCAAACTGGTGTGCATAAGATGGAGAAAAAACAAGGTCCTACTGGATAGCACAGGGAACTATATTCAATACCCTATGATAAACTATAATGGAAAAAATATGAAAAGTAATGTATACATATGTATAACTGAATCACTTTGCTGTATAGCATAAATTAACCTAATGTTATAAATCAACTATCCTTCAATAAAATAAACAAAAAAAAAAAGTGAAGAAAAGTTGAAATGCCCCTCCTTGATCTCTTTCCATTGTCTGGGTTTAAACTTTCTTTGTTCTTACAACTTCTTCATTTGTGGATAAGGAATGGGTCATTTGTAATCAGAACTAAATGGAATGATGGGAATTATCTGGAATGGAGCCTGAGGACAAAGTTCAGTCCCAACAGTCAGTAGATGGTCAGTTTTGATCAATGATTCTCCCTCTGTCCAGCCCCTTCCTTCCCACTTTGCTGCCCCACCTACCTCCCAGACCTGGGCACACACCCAAGCTTACTGGAATCCAGGGAAGGGAATTCTGACCCCACACCCCTTCTCCTTGCCTCTCTACCTCTCAGCCCACCCTGCTGGGAAGCACTCTTCTGGAAGACAGTGTTTTTTTGGAACCTGGTGGAGTTTCTGAAAGTTGAAGAGGCTGCCCAGCCAAGTGTAGAAGTCAGCGTTATTTCAAAAAGCCAACGTAGCCAACTCTTGGGCAGCAGCCTCTTCAGACAAAGACCAAATGGTCACTATTGATCTCTCTTATAGCTCTTTAAAGGGAAGAGCTCTGCCTTTGAAGATCGAGCAGTGCCTTTTGCTAATTGAGTGTCCCTGAGCCAAGTATTTAGTCTGAATCTCAGTTTCCTCATCTGTAGGATGAGGTTTATAGTACTTCTGCAGAATAGGTGAGATTGTAGATATACTTTGTAAACTAAAGAGTTCTCGGCCAAGATGAGATGTTGCTATAATCATTGATCTAGTAGAGGGTGAGGGCTTCCCTGGTGGCTCAGCAGGGAATACACCTGCCAGTGCAGGAGACTCAGGTTCGATTCCTGGGTCAGGAAGATCCCCTGGAGAAGGAAATGGCAAACCACTCCAGTATTCTGGCCTGGGAAATCCCACTGACAGAGGAGACTGGCAGGCTACAGTCCATGGGGTTGCAAAGGGTCAGACACGACTGAGCGCCCACACACACACACACAGAAAAAGTAAAAGGCACACGTCTCATTTCTCCAGTGTCGGTGGTGATTTTGTTCACATTCTACCTCTCACCTCTCCCTACCCTCACTCCCAACAGTGGGAATACTTTACCAAAGACCATAAAAACATTCACATTCTTTAACCCAGTAATTCTATTTGGGGAAGAATATTGGAAGAAATAATGCCCAGAGAGAAAGAGCAATATTCACTGCAGATGTTTTTAAATAATAGTGCCCCAAAAGGAAACACCCTAAGTGTTAACAGATGGGAAAAGCTAAGATTAATTAAGTGCTAATAGGTGCAATGTTTGCAAAGTAATTATGAAAGCTTTGTCACAACATGGACATTATCATGCTATCTAGAAAAAAAGTGAATATAAAGTGGTGGTGGCTCAGTGGTAAAGAAACCGCCTGCCAATGCAGGAGATGCAGGTTTGAACCCTGGGTCAGAAAGATTCTCTGGAGAGGAAATGCAACCCACTTCAGTATTCTTGCCTGGGAAATCCCATGGACAGAGAAGCCTGGTGGGCTACAGTCCATGGGGTTGCAAAGAGCCAAAGGCAACTTAGTGACTAAACAACAATGTAAACTCTAATGGCAGCTCTGTATAGAATATTTGCATATATGAGCAAATTAGAATACAAAAAAAAAAGCTGTATTTCAGGAATGGTCTTCTGTTCAGTCGCTCAGTCATGTCCGACTCTTTGTGACTCCATGGACTGCAGCACACCAGGCTTCCCTGTCCATCACCAACCCCCAGAGCTTGCTCAAACTCACGTCCATCGAGTCAGCAATGCCATCCAACCATCTCATCCTCTGTCGTCCCCTTCTACTCCTGCCTTCAATCCTTCCCAGCATCAGGGTCTTTTCCAATGAGTCAGTTCTTCACATCAGGTGGCCAAAGTATTGGAGTTTCAGCTTCAGCAGCAATCCTTCCGATGAATATTCAGGCCTGATTTCCTTTAGGACGGACTGGTTGGATCTCCTTGCTGTCCAAGGGACTCTCAAGAGTCTTCTCCAACACCACAGTTCCAAAGCATCAATTCTTCAGCACTCAGCTTTCTTTATAGTACAACTCTCACATCCACACATGACTACTGGAAAAACCATAGCTTTGAGTAGGTGGACCTTTGTCAGCAAAGGAATAGTCTCAGACTGGCTTAAAAAATGTTTACACAAACACTTGAATATCATTACATGATTACTCTTTCTACAAGAGTATCCTGCTTGCCGTTAGAAGAAGACCACATTCTTTAACCTCAGCTATAACATTTATTAGCTATTGAGACTTTGGGCAACCCTTTAAACTGTCCTAGTTTCCTCACCAGTAAAATGAAGACTATCATATCCCCTCACAAGGCTGCTGTAATAGTTAGTACACGTCCAGTCACTCAGTCATGTCCAACTCTATGCGACCCTCATGTACTGTAGCTCGCCAGGCTCCTCTGTCCATGAAATTTTCCAGGCAAGAATACTGGAGAAGGTTGCCATTTCCTACACCAGGGAATCTTCCCAACCCAGGGCTTAAACCTGAGTCTCCTGTGCCTCCTGCATTGGCAGGCCAATTTTACCACTGGGCCACCTGGGAAGCCCTGTGATACATACGAGGTTGGTCAAAAAGTTCATTCAGATTTTCCATAAGATTGTACAGAAAAAGCTGATTGAACTTTTTGACCGACCTGAATACTTTGTGAATGGCACAGATGTAACCATCCTCTTTGACCACCGGGCGATGAGTCAGCTGGTCCCCAACCTGGACCCATTTTCTTGGGCTTGAGGAGGATCAAGGGAGCAGGAGAAGGCAGGGAGGACCATCAGACTCAGTACAGGTCTCACACCTGTAACAGGAGACGGGGGAAGTGGGAGGATGGGTGGGAAGACACTCAGGCTGTGGCATGACTCTTGGTCATGTCACCTGAAGGAAGTAACTGCACCCTGCAAGAGTGTGGCTGCTCATCAAACTCAGGGAAGTGGGGCCACGGCCTGATATGGCAGTGGGTGCCAGGGGCTGCAACCAGTGCTGTCAGTCAGCTGTCCTCGCTGTATCAGATCAGAGCAGCACAATTCCACGGCTACCACAACCCCCTGTTCCTTTCTCTCCTGCTTGAGTTCATCTCCATAATGGACTGATATCTTTCCAATAACCCAGACGCTCTCGTTTTCATGACATTCCTCCATTAATTCCATTTAAAGCACACTGATAGAGTAATCTTCTCAGAGGACAACTGCACTCAGACACTATCAGTGGCTCCTCATTGCCTGAAAATATACCCCCATCTCCCACCTGTGTGAGAAGCTGGGCCAGGCCTGCTCTTCCAGCCTCTTGACTTCCTAGACTGACCTTTCTTATCTATTGACTGATCATCAGGACATAGCTGCAATGTGATTGTTCCTAGGGTTGTTATTTAACCCACAGAAAACACAGAAAGTTGGTTCTGGTTATGCAGTAAGAAATTGTACTTGGATTTTATCTTCAGGGAACGAGGGCTTGCTTTTGCAACCCAGTAGAGTTTCAAGAGGAGTGAATGGGCGTGTAAGAGGTTTGATAAAACCCCACTTGAGGTATCCTACAACTTGGCAGCATTTCACCTGGAGAGCAAAAATTACCTTCTGACAGCAAAGAACTCACTAGAAAAGAAGGATACTGAAAGTCAGCCAGTGGAAGTAAGTTCGGGGAGGTACATTAGGGTCAAACTCAGCAGAACTCTGAATGTCCAGAGGGACAGCTGGGAGACCTGCCTAAAGTGAGGTTTTTGACATAGAAGTCTTATACAAGTCAAAGCTGACTAGCACAAGCACATTCCCTTTCTGGGAATGGTTGGCTGAAGAATTTTCTGGAATATCATTTCCCAAATCACCCCAATTGCCTCATGGAAAACCACATGGGCTGGTGGTTACTGAATTATTTTCAGGCGATGGCCAACTGTCCCAAGCCCTTACTGGGCTCACTCAGCTCTGCCTCCCTGGCCCAATCGCTATTCTTTGAACAGAGGGAGTCCATTGTTGTTCAGGAACTTGAAATCTGCAGTCCCTGGTGCCCCAGTGCAGCTGTGCCCAGACATTCAGCTAGAAATCTCCTTCACCCGGCACCACTACAGCTCACTGCTCCCTTCCTCAGACCTCTACTCCAAACACAGATCCTTGAATATGGCTTCCCTGATCACCCCAAATCAAACTATCTCTCACACCCACTCGTGTAAATTCTTTTTAAAAATTGGAGCATAATTGATTTACAATGTTGTGTTGGTTCCTGCTGTACAATGAAGTGAATCCACTATGTGTATACATATATCCCCTCCCTCATGGACCTCCCTCCCAAACCTCCATCCCACCCATCTAGGCCATCAGAAAGCACTGAGCTAGGCTTCCTGTGACTGTGGCTCAGACCATGAACTCCTTATTGCAAAATTCAGACTTAACTTGAAGAAAGTAGGGAAAAGCACTAGACCATTGAGGTATGACCTAAATCAACTCCCATACGATTATACAGTGGAAGTGACAAATAGATTCAAGGGATTAGATCTGATAGACATAGTGCCTGAAGAACTATGGACAGAGGTTCATGACATTGTACAGGAGGCAGTGATCAAGACCATCCCCAAGGAAAAGAAACGCAAAAAGGCAAAATGGTTGTCCAAGGAAGATTTACAAATAGCTAAGAAAAGAAAAGACGTGAAAGGCAAAGGAGAAAAGGAAAGATATATCCATTTGAATACAGAGATCCAAAGAATAGCAAGGAGAGATAAGAAAGCCTTCCTCAGTGATCAACGCAATGAAATAGAGGAAAACATTGGAATGGGAAAGACTAGAGATCTCTTCAAGAAAATTGGAGCTACCAAGGGAACAGTTCATGCAAAGATGGGCTCAATAAAGGACAGAAATGGTATGCACCTAACAGAAGCAGAAGATATTAAGAAGAGGAGGCAAGAATACACAGAAGAACTATACAAAAAAGATCATCATGACCCAGATAACCACGATGGTGTGATCACTCACCTAGAGACAGCCATCCTGGAATGGGAAGTCAAGTGGGCCTTCAGAAGCATCACTGTGACCAAAGTTAGAGGTGGTGAAAACATTCCAGTTGTGCTATTTCAAATCCTTAAAGATGATGCTGTGAAAGTGCTGCACTCAATATGCCAGCAAATCTGGAAAACTCAGCAGTGGCCACAGCACTGGAAAAGGTCAGTTTTCATTCCAATTTCAAAGGCAATGCCAAAGAATGTTCAAACTACCACACAACTGTATTCATCTCACATGCAAGCAAAATAATGCTCAAAAGTCTATAAGCCAGGCTTCAACAGTATGTGAATCGTGAACTTCCAGATGTTCAAGCTGGGTTTAGAAAAGGCAGAGGAAACAGAGGTCAAATTTCCAACAGAGAGAAAGCAAGAGAGTTCCAGAAAAACATCTACTTCTGCATTATTGACTACACCAAAGCCTTTGACTGTATGGGTCAAAACAAACTATGGAAAATTCTTATAATAGAGATGGGAATACCAGACCACCTGAGATCTGCCTCCTGAGAAATCTGCAGGTCAGGAAGCAACAGATAGAACTGGACATGGAACACCAGACTAGTTCCAACTTGGGAAAGGAGTATATCAATGCTGCATATTGTCACCTTGCTTATTTAACTTATATGCAGAGTACATCATACGAAATGCCAGGCTGGATGAAACATAAGCTGGAATCAAGATTGCCGGGAGAAATATCAATAACCTCAGATATACAACTACTGAGCCCATGTACCACAGCTAGTGAAGCCCGCACGCCCTAGAGCCCACGCTCCCCAACAAGAGAGGCCGCTGCAATGAGAAGTCGACACACTGCAACTAGAGCATAGTCCCCACTCACTGCAACTAGAGAAAAGTTCACGCAGCAACAAAGACACAGCACAGCCCAAAGTCAGTTTCTGTTGTTGTTCAGCTGCTAAGTCATGCCTGACGTTTTGCTACCCCATGGACTGCAGCACGCCAGGCTTCCCTGTCTTTCATTATCTCCCGGAATTTACTCAAATTCATGTCCATTGAGTTGGTGATGCTATCTAACTATCTCATCCTCTGCTGCCCTTTTAAAAGAATATAATATATGCAAGGGTTTACATTTCCAGCCGTAGAAAAAAACTGGTGTAATCATGTAACAGTGAGCGCATATATGAGATGGTTGGATGGCATCACTGACTCGATGGACATGAGTTTGAGCAAGCTCCAGGAGTTGGTGATGGACAGGGAGGCCTGGCGTGCTGCAGAACACGGGGTCAGACACAACTGAGCAACTGAACTGAACTGATTGCTACTGCAGACATCAAATGATTCTTTAAAGTACTAGGGAATCCTGAAACTGTTGACTTTTATTAAAGGTTGCGTACAGCGTTGGGTTAGGCTCCGTGAACTTTGGAAAAGAAGCAGAACACATGATCCTCACTCCAAGAAGCTTATATCTGGAAAGAAAAAACACAAAAAAACAACTAGAGAGAAACATCTAGGTGTTAAATACACTTAGATAATGACCAGAGCAAAGTATGAAATTAAATATTCTATGATGTAGACTGTGATTACACCCTAGATGTATTTGAAACTATAAATTCTAGAGTGGCTGGCACTCAGCCCATATTGTTCTAATGGGAGGCACGGCATAGATGTCATGTTCCCCCAGCCCACAAAACGTGCCGTGAGTGCAGGGCTATAAATAGGAAATGATAGATAGTTTACAGTATACCCCAGATTTAGGAAGCAAGATGATATTAATGACATTAGGGAACAGACACATATGTAAATAGGCTTCCCAGGTGGCGCTACTGGTAAAGGACCCGCCTGCCAACGCAGAAGAAGTAAGGCCTAAGGGTTCAGTCCCTGGGTCAGGAAGAGCCCCTGGAGGAGGGCATGGCAACCAACTCCAGTATTCTTGCCTAGAAAATCCCATGGACAAAGGAACCTGCCAGGCTACAGTACATAAGTTTACGGAGAATCGGACACAACTGACATGACTTTGCACACACTTAGCAAGCATACATTACATACAGCATAAACACTGTGTATAATAAACAAGGGAGCAAATATATTTTGCAGATGGAAATTGAGGATGAAAGCTCTCCATCTACAGATAAGCAGAAAGGTGTGGTAGAAATATCAGCTTTGGTTTCAGATACACTGGGATTCAAACCCGGCTCTTCCACTAACTGTGGGAAACTGGGCGTGAAGGAGTCTTTTGGGCCTAGAAAAGAAAACAACAGTTTCAAACGCCCTTGAATTATCTAACTTTTGAGAAAATAAAACAGAACTTTAGGTTCTGCCCTGATGCTCTAGGCCGGTTGCATCTATCTGAGACTTATCACCCCCTGTCCAGAAACCTTCCACCCGCTATACCTGCCCAGAAGACTTATCAGCCCCTGCCCAACTACAAATGCCATCTCAACTAAAGTATACCCAAAACATCCCGCCTGATTAACGTTTCCCTTATCACTTACACAAGCCTCCCTACAAATATGGAGCCTCCCTGATCCCTCTGCGCTCTCAGCCTGGTCCTTAGGCCCACTGTCACCTCTCCTTGCCTGAATAAAGGTAACCTACTTCTGTTGAGGTTATCTTTCCTCTTTCTGTCTCAGCCGAACTATACCTTACATTCTTGGTGCCGAAACCTGGAAAGGGGCAAGGCACTCGGCTCACTCTCTCACTCTCCCTCCCTTTCACTGTTTTCCCTTTTCCCGGAGTCTGGGAGCGTGAACATCCGCCAAGCTCACTTTTCTGCCAGGGTTCAAGTTCCCCTCAGGGACGCCTAGTGCCTTCGTGAGTGGCGCAAGCCTTGTACTGAGGCTTTACAGGTGCTTTGCGTACCCTGAGGCCTCTGCTCCACCCCCTTTCCCTCTCTCTCCCTCTCTCTAATGGCCTCCAGAATAGGGAACTCTTGCCATTAGACTGCTCTACATGCAACACTCCACTCAAGCTGGCCCCTAGACTAAGGTAAGATCCAGACGGTGTTCTAGAGGCACCCTAGAGCTCAGTCCTCTCCGGGTCCCGGGGACCCCCGGCCCAGGGCCACTCTGTAGGCAATGGTAGGGGACGCTCCACCTCGACACAGAGCTCTCTTCTCATAACTCCTATTGCCACTCCGGGTGACGACTCGAGCTCTCACTAGGAGCCTCTGCTTGCCTCTCCATTATGGGATCTGGCCAGTCTGTCCCAGAAGATGCCCCCCTGACCTGTGATCTCAAAAATCTCAAGCCACTCTCACTCGCTGAACTCAGAGCTAACCGCTTAAAACAACTCTGTACACAGATTTGGCCTCAATACCAATTAGACAAGAGACCGCTGGCCTGAAGTCAGCACATTTGACTTTAACATTCTTAAAAATTTCCGACTTCCTTAAACGGAATGGCAAGAGGTCCCATATGCCCAAGCCTTTGGGGCCCTTCGGAGCAGGCCCTCCCTATGCAAGGCCTGCTCCACCCACGAGGTCCTTCTATGCACCTTGCCTCCCAAGCAAAAGGGCTCTTCTTCCTCAACTAACCGCAGACCACGACCTTCCACCGACCACGACTTTCCGCACCCCAGGAGTTCAACCCTGCCAACGAGCCCCCTTGCTACCCGCTACCCCGCCAACCCTCTCCTTCCCCTTCATCCAACTCACCTGCTGGCCCAGAAACCTCTCCTGACTCCCCCTCCCCCCTCCCTGCTCCCCCTGCCACACGGTCATGGTCAGTACCCAACACGTTTCCCCTGAGAGAGGTGGCAGGACCAGAGGGCCCCACCTGAGTCCATGCGCCATTTTCATTGTCATGCAGACGGCACCTGGACGGTCCCTATCCCTCACCCCTGACCTTCCTTTGGATCTACCCGCCTTAGACCCCCAAGTCTGGGACACTGATCACCCATCCATAGCCAAACATCACCCCCCAGTCCACATTACCCTAAAAGACCCCTTGACTATAATCACCCAACAACAGTACTCTCTCACCCCGGAGGCCCACAAGAGACTTAAGCCTATCATAGACCGTCTTCTTCAAGCCTCTATCCTAATTCCTACCCATTCACCACACAACAGCCCTATTCTGGCAGTAAGGAAGGGACCAAGCTCTTGGAGACTGGTCCAGGATCTGCGAAAAGTCAATGAGGCCATCGCATCGACATTCCCAGTAGTCCCTGACCCTTACCCCCTTCTGTCCACCATACCCCCATCTGCAACCCGCTTCACCATATTAGATCTCAAAGATGCCTTTTTCACCATCCCTCTCCATGCCCCCTCCCAACCCTTTTTCGCCTTCAGCAGGAAAGACCCCGAGACTCATGTTTCCCAACAACTAACATGGACAGTTCTCCCCCAGGAGTTCAGAGACAGTCCTCACTTTTTTGGACAAGCTTTACAAAAAGACCTACAGACACTCGACCTAGCCCCGAGTCATCTCCTCCAATACATAGATGACCTCCTCCTTTGTAGCCCAACCTGAAAACTCTGCCTCCGACATATTGCCAAACTCCCTGGGGCCCTGGGATCCTGGGGTTATCGGGTATCCCAATCTAAGGCCCAAATAGCCCAGACAAACGTCACCTACCTGGGGCTCTCCATATCCTATCAACAAAAAACTATTCCCCCAGACAGAATCCAGGCCTTAATTAACTGTCCACTTCCAAAAACGAAAAGGGAGTGCCTGTCTATCCTCGGCCTCCTAAACTTTTCCATATCTGGATCCCTAACTTCTCCCTCATTACAAAGCCGCTCTATGAGGCAACTAAAGGATGTCTGGATGAGCTCCTCTTTAACCCCTCCTCGCTGGCCAATCCTCTTCACCAGCTCACCCAGAGCCTCCTCCGGGTGCCAACTCTCCACCTGCTAGATCACACCAGACCATTCTTTCTCTTTGCCCATTCCAACCTAGGACAGGCCCTGGGACTTCTGTGTCAGCGGGCCGGAGACACCTGGGCTCCCATAGCCTATCTATCAAAACAGCTGGACATGGCGACCAAGGGGTGGCCTCCCTGCCTGCAGGCCATGGCTGCTATTGCAGCCCTTGCACCCAAAGCAAATAAACTCTCTAGGCATGCACCTTTACTAGTCTGTTCTCCACATACCTCCCGAGACTTACTATCACATCGGGCTTTCCTCTCCCTTCCCCCTTCCAGGGTACAGGTCCTACATGCCTTTCTCCTCGATCCTCAGTTCTCATTCTCCCCCTGCTTTCCCGTTAACCCCGCCAGCTTGTTACCCACATCCTCTACAACGGACCCCTTTCTACATAGCTGCAGCCTAACAGTAGATCTTACCCGAAACTCTTTCCAACATTTAACAGATCAGCCCATCCTAGACCCAGACGCCCCACACTGGTTCGTTGAAGGCAGCTCTCAGAAATCCCCACTCTTTGCAGCAGGATGTGCCATCATCCAGGGGGACCTTCGTCACAATCACAAAGGCAACTGAAGCCTCACATCTGCCACCTCACACCACCTCCCAACAGGCAGAACTGATAGCTCTCACCAGAGCTTTAACTCTGGCTAAAAATCTAAGGGTTAACATCCACACAGACTCCAAATATGCCTGTAACATACTTCACTCAAACATCCTAATATGGAGAGAAAGAGGTTTCCTAACCCAAATGGGATCCCCCATTATTAATTCAGACTTGATCCACAAACTTCTAGAGGCAGCACTGTTACCAAACAAAGCCGCCATCCTCCACTGTAGGGGACATCAAAAGGGAAGTCTCCTATCAGCCTACAACAATGCTGCAGACCAGAAGGCAAAGGAGATAGCCCTGTCCCATCCTTCCCTCCAGTCTCCTGTCATCTTAGCTCTGACTCCTCCAGACCCTCCCACCACTAGAGAAATCCTCTCTTATCTACACTCACTTTTTCATTCCTCATCCAAGACACTCCAACAGTTCCTCCATAACCACTTCCCCATATCCAGCGCTGACCAACAATATTTAGATCACCTTACCCGCTCCTGTCAAACATGTCAACGTACTAACCCCAATCCAACCTTAAACCGACATCCTTTCCAACCCATCAAATGGGAGTCAGCCTCCCAGCACAGGATTGACAGATAGACTTTACTCTTATGTCCCCGGTCCGGAGAGTCAGATACCTCCTGGTCCTTGCGGACACCTTTTTGGGATGGGTAGAAGCATTTCCCACTACAAACAAAAGAGCCCACACCGTGGCCCAACAGAATAGGTGAGCCCTGGACCTTCTCACCACAGAAAAGGGAGGGACCTGCCTTTTCCTAGGAGAGGACTGCTGCTATTTTGTTAATGAAATGGACATAGTCCAGGGCAGAGACAAAGAACTTAAGAGACGGAATTGAACGCTGCAGAAAAGAGTTACAAAACCTTTACAGTCCCCAAAACCTGTTCCAACAGGTCCTCCCTTGGTTGCTCCCTTTCCTGGGACCACTGGTACTTATCATTCTATTCCTCCTATTTGGACCCTGTCTCTTCAATCTCTTTCAAAGGTTTCTCCAAAAACAGATTCGGGCCATCTCTCAAGATCAGGTCAAGACCATTCTTCTTCTCGAGAGCCTCACCCCAAGCTCAGAAAAAGGAGACCCTGGGCCTTAGGACGATCCTTCGTTCCAGACCCAAAATCGTTGCCCTGCTTATCGTTGATAAGCAGGAGGTAGCCAGAGAGATACAGCGCCCTTTTCCCCATTTTTTTATGATTTCAGGGTCTAGAATGAAAGAGTCTTTTGGGCCTATAAAAGAAAACAAGTTTCAAAGGCCCTTGCTGAATCATCTAACTTCAGAGAAAACAAAACAGAACTTTAGGTCCCACCCTGATGTTCCAGGCCAGTTGCATCTATCTGAGACTTACCCCCTGTCCGGAAACCTTCCACCCCCTACACCTGTCCAGAAGACTTATCACCCCCTGCCCAACTACAAATGCCATCTCAACTAAAGTGAAGTGACATTGCTCAGTCGTGCCCAACTCTTTGCGACCCCGTGGACTGTAGTTTACAAGGCTCCTCAGTCCATGGAATTTTCCAGGCAAGAGTCCTGGAGTGGGTTGCCATTTCCTTCTCCAGGGGATCTTTTCGACCCAGGGATCGAACCCAGGTCTCCCCCATTGCGGGTAGACGCTTTACTGTTTGAGCCACCAAACATCCCACCTGATTAATGTTTCCCTTATCACTTACACAAACTTCCCTGTAAATATGGAGCCTCCCTGATCCCTCTGTGCTCTCAGCCTGGTCCTTAGGCCCACTGTCGCCCCTCCTTGCCTGAATAAAAGTAACCTACTTCTGTTGAGGTCACCTTTCCTCTTTCTGCCTCGGCCCGAACTATACCTTACAGGGCGCATTAACTTTTGCAGATCTCATTTCCCCTACATCTACTATAAAACTACTAGCTTGTGCAGTTGTTTTTAGTATTAAATCTGATGCTCTATAAAGCATCTAGCAAAAGCAGGCGTTCAACGAGGGGTGTCTGCTGTTGCTTTCTATCTTTCAAAGAAAGATAGAAACATCCCACGGTGTTAAAGATGTGTCTGTCTTTCCCAACAGACTATGAGCTGCTTGCAAAAGGGATTATGAGTTAACAGTCTTTGTATTTAGAATTCCTAGTGCAGTGTCTGACTCCAAGTGGATTCTTAGTAATTGTGGAAATAATAAGAATCATGAAAAACACATTTAGATAATGATGGCTTAATATTAACTGATTACTTCCTTTATGCTCCAGTTTGGTGCTAGGAGCATTTTGTGGATCATCTTGAGTAATTCTCATAACAATTCTTTGATTGTAGGTATGAACATTCCATGCAAATGAGTAGGATATAGAAACCTGCCCAAGTTAACAGGGATAGTAAATGGCAGAGCCCAGGCCTCAGCCAGACTGGACTCCAAGCTACCCTGACCTGGCAGAGTGGAGAATGGCTCTTGCTTCTGTATTAGCGAAGGAGATTTCCATGGACCAATGGGAGTTTCAGAAGCTGTCTGAGTACTAAAAAGGCAGAGAATTCAGGAGAAGGGGTGAGATCATTCCAGGGGCAGGCTGCGGCTTCAGAGCCGGCAGTGATGTGAGATAAAAGGTGTGGGGAGGTTTGGAAGGGGAAAATCTGAAGGGCAGGCTGGATGAGGCTGGCTGGGCACACACTGGGAAATTTGAGGCCGTTCAGGTGAGCACAGGGGAATACGAGTCTCCTGGAGACCGAAAGCACAGACATGGGTGGTGCAGCCACTATGGATAGCATGGGATAGAGTCAGAGGGCTTCCGGGGCAGGACAGAGGCTCCGGGGCACTGCATTTCTGGGAGGGAATTGAAGGAAAGCCACTGAATTTGGGAACAGATTGCAGGCTGTGTTAATCACTCTTTAGCATCAAGGGAAACAATTGTGGCAATAATGGCTCCACTTAACGTTGTGGTTAAGGGGTCCCTGGAGTCGGACCACCCTGGGTCCCCATACAGGCTTCCAGATGTGTAACTTTGGCAAAGTGATTTAAGCCTCTCTGGCTCTCTCTGTCCGTCTTCTGTATGTGGGGGTGGTTCTGTCTCCTTAGGTTATTGTGATTGCAAAACAAGGGTGTATTTCATTGACCTTCCTTGTAGTTTCTACTGGTTCAGGACTCATGTTCCCTAAATATCTAAATATGATACAGAATCCGCTGTTTATTGGGAGAATTCTCCCAGACTGGGTCCCAGGTCCTTAATTTTAGCTGGCAACAGGGCTGGGGGTGGGCGGGGGAGAAGGGAAGGATTGATACCATGTTGACCTCTCCAGGTCAACAAGTCTAACATCAAACAAATGGAACTCCCAAAGTCCCAGCTCCCATCCCTTCAAAAGGCAGCAGAGGTTTTGCAATGCTCGGGAGAAATATCAATAACCTCAGATATGCAGATAACACCACCCTTATGGCAGAAAGTGAAGAGGGACTAAAAAGCCTCTTGATGAAAGTGAAAGAGGAGAGTGAAAAAGTTGGCTTAAAGCTCAACATTCAGAAAACGAAGATCATGGCATCCGGTCTCATCACTTCATGGGAAATAGATGGGGAAACAGTGGAAACAGTGTCAGACTATTTTGGGGGACTCCAAAATCACTGCAGATGGTGACTGCAGCCATGAAATTAAAAGACACTCCTTGGAAGGAAAGTTATGCCCAACCTAGATAGCATATTCAAAAGCAGAGACATTACTTTGCCGACTAAGGTCCGTCTAGTCAAGGCTATGGTTTTTCCTGTGGTCATGTATGGATGTGAGAGTTGGACTGTGAAGAAGGCTGAGCGCTGAAGAATTGATGCTTTTGAACTGTGGTGTTGGAGAAGACTCTTGAGAGTCCCTTGGACTGCAAGGAGATCCAACCAGTCCATTCTGAAGGAGATCAGCCCTGGGATTTCTTTGGAAGGAATGATGCTAAAGCTGAAACTCCAGTACTTTGGCTACCTCATGCGAAGAGTTGACTCTTTGGAAAAGACTCTGATGCTGGGAGGGATTGGGGGCAGGAGGAGAAGGGGACGACAGAGGATGAGATGGCTGGATGGCATCACGGACTCGATGGACGTGAATCTGAGTGAACTCTGAGAGTTGGTGATGGACAGGAAGGCCTGGCGTGCTGTGATTCATGGGGTCGCAAAGAGTCGGACACGACTGAGCGACTGAACTGAACTGAGGCTCAAAACTTTCCACTCAATTTAAACGTTTCTCCCCTCTCCCTTCTCATATCAAATTTATAATCAGGTTTTATTCCTTCTTTCATTGTAATGCCTTTTAGATTCATTTTTACTTCAACTTCCACTTTTTTTTTCTCATCCTTTTTTTATTTTTCCTGTCAATGATCCTTGGATGACCCCTGCGTCTCTTGTTTCAACCCAGGGCCAAATTAATGATCAAGGGATTATTTAGGATACAGTTTACACGGTTTATCTCCCTTTGTCAAAAACTCTACATAGTTCTGTGGATGTTAGAGAGAGTTCAAATTCCTAGCTGTGGTATTAAAGGTTTTACTAGGAATAAGATTCCTTTCCTGGGGGAACGGCATCAACTCCAGCTTCTAGAAAGTTCCTTCTCCAGCCCCCTGGGTGAAATTTTATCCTTTCTGGAAAACCTGATTTGATTTCCATATCCCCAGAGACGCTATCCTTGACCAGTTATTCCAGTCCTGATGTCCTTTATCACTTGGGGGCCTTAGCCTGCCTAACTCTGAATGACGTTCTGCACCCATGACTTTGACTCTGGAGGTTGGACAGGATTTTTGGCCCAACTTTCCATTACGAAGCACAGGATCCCACACTCAGTGTTAAGTTGAAAGAATGGATGTTTGAGTCAATGGCCGTGGTCCTGGCCGGATCCCTTCTTGTTAATCCTCAGTACTCCCTCTTCCTACCAGTCTGACCATGTCAGTCCGACCTCCGGACGCCACCAAACAGCTTTGGGGTGGACTGTGTCCGAATGCGGGGCAGTTCCACGTCGCCGGATCCAAACGACTTAGCCTTGGGCCAAGGACAGTGGTGCAGAGCCCGGCACTCTGTTCCTAGCTCCCGGAGGGGCCGTTCGGTGGGAACTGGGTTGGTTTTGGGAATCGCGGCCTCTAGCGCCCATTACTCGGCGGGGAACGAGGGCGACCGGACCCGAACTGCTGGGGGATTCGGTGTCGCCCCTCGCCCTCCCCCTCACGGCCATTGGGCAGCCTCCGCGGCCGGGGCGGGGCGGGGCGGGGCCCTCTCCATCTCCCCTCGGCTCCCCTCGGCTCCCCTCCCCTATTTCCCGGTGTGGGAACCTCGCGAGGCGGGACGCGCCGAGGGGCTGCCGAGGGGCGTCCGGTTACATCTCCGCCTTCCTCACCCTCCGGCCGCAGAGCTCCTCGGTGTGCGGGACGGCGCTCGGGAACATGTTGGCCACGGTCCGCCGGAGCGGAGCTGCGTGGACGCGGGCGCTGCTGCTGCAGCTGCTGTTAGCGGGGCCTGGGGGCTGCTTGAGCCGCCAGGAGCTCTTTCCTTTCGGCCCCGAACATGGGGACCTGGAGCTGGAGGCCGGGGACGACCTGGTCTCTCCAGCCCTGGAGCTGAGCACTGCGCTCCACTTCTTCGACAGATCCGACATCGACTCGGTCTACGTGAGTGCGACCCCGGGCGGGAGGTGGGGGCGGGTGGGCGAGAGGCCGCGAGGGGCTGAGGCGGCGTCTGGAGGAAGGCCCGGGCGGGCCGGGGCCGCCCGCGGAGCCGGACGGACCGGGGCGTCGTGGGCGGGCACGCGCACCCGGTGGTCGCCGGGGCCGGGGTGCGGCGCTCCGTCTCCAAGCCCCAGGGGGCTCCCGCCTCCGCCCGGCCAGCCGACGCCTCCGCGCCGCCTGGTCACGATCGCTCGAGGAGGGTCACTGGGTTCTGGGGAGCTCGCCCCGTCTGCGCCGCCTCGCGAGCGCACTGCCAGGCTCCAGGACTCTGTGACCCGGGACCCCGGGACCCGGGCGGAGTTTCCTCTCCCGCGGCAGTGGGCCGGGAAGTCTGTCCGCGTCGCGCCATTGTCCCCTGCTTTTGGGGGACAGGACCCGGTCCGCTTGGGACCAGGCGCCGGACGAAGGCCAGAGCTGGGTAGCAGCTGGCTCGCGGGCCCCGGGACTCCTGTAGGTGCCGGGGCAGATAAAGACCGCCAAGCCCAGCTCTCGGCCCGGGGAATGCAGTCGACAGCCCCTGCATTTGTGTGTGCGGACTCCGGATACGTCTTGGCAATGATTCTGCTCTGTGTCCAGAGTTCAGGGCTGGGAAAGCAGAGCGCCCCGGTGATCCAATTTCCTGTAGCCAACCATTGTCACCGTGGGGGGTGGGGAGCCAGATGGGGAGAGGGACAGGGAGGGACCTTTCGCTCTCTGGACCCTTCTCCGGACTGGCTGGGCGCGGGGACGCTGTCAACTTGGGAAAGTACTTTCGTGCCGCCTCCTGTCGCTGCCGCGCACCATGTGGATTTCATATAAAGCTGTGTGCATTCCAGAAGAGGGGCGGGGGAACAACTCCAACAGCGGCTGGAGCCTGTCCTGCCCCTGACATGGCTCTGCTGGTCTGATCTCGGCAAACTGCGCCCAGGACAACACCCACGTGGAGCTTGTCGGCTTTGCAGAAAAAGAATGAGTCCTTGAATTCTCCACCCATAGAGAGTGTCCCCTTGCTATCCCCACCGCCCTGACCTCCTTAGGCAGTGTGCTGTAGCCTAGAAAACTCCCTCTTAGGTTTTTAAATGTGCAAGATAAAATCCACAGGATTGCCAAGGAAATAAATTCTGTTGAAATAAGAGTTAAAATATTTTAAAAAAATTGTTTGAAGTAAGATATGTCATTAAAAAAAAAGAATTATATTAAATAACAAGGTGAAGCAGTGGCTCCAGTGTATGGTCAGCTAATGACTGAACTTTCAAGGTCATGGGACTGTAAACAGTATTCAGAGACACCTACTATACACCTACACCTCAGTTCAGTCGCTTAGTCGTGTCGGACTCTCCCAGTCCATCACCAACTCCCGGAGTTCACTCAGACTCACGTCCATGGAGTCCTACACCTACTATAGTGACTGTATAGTGATAGGAGCATATGTGTGACTTCTGTTAGTGGCATAGTCATTAAGCGTTAATAGAGTTGTTGCCTACACTTACAATGGAAGGAAATGCTAAATTTGGGTTATGAGCTACTGAAAATTAAGTTTATTTTTCTAAGTTAACAGACCCATGAATTCTGTGGGGAGCAGGTAGTCATTGGATCCTAAGTTCAGAACCTCCATGTTAAATTCGAGCTCTTCTCCTCTCTTTTACTTGTGGCATCAGACTAAACACATTACATTCTACAGACCTAGATAATCTATTGTTGAAAAGTGACTCCTGTCAATCCACACCTTCTGAGTCTCTTTCTTTGTTTATAAAAATGTTTATTTATTTGGCTGCACCGGGTCTTGATTGTGGCATGCAGAGTCTTTAGTTGCAGCCTGAGTATCTTTTTTTTTTTCTTTTTAAGTTGCGGCTTTGGAACCCTTAGTTGTGGCATATGGGATCTATTCTCTGACCAGGGATTGAACCCTAGCTCTCTGCATCGGGAGCTTGGAGTATTAGCCCCTGGACCACCAGGGAAGTCCCCTGAGCCTATTTGGGGTTTTAATCTACATATCAAGGAGAAAGACTCCCAGAGCTCTCTTCACATCTTAACTTCTGTGCTACAGGTTCAGTTCCCAGGAAGGACTCTGAGATAGAGATTGTAAGTGAAAGCGTTAGTCACTTAGTCATGTTGGACTCTTTGCAACCCCATGGACTGTAGCTGGCCAGGCTCCTCTGTCCGTGGGACTCTCCAGGAAGAATATTGGAGTGGGTTGCCAGTCCCTTCTCCAGGGGATCTTCCCGACCCCGGGATCAAACCCAGGTCTCCCAAATTGCATGCAGATTCTTTACTGTCTGAGCCACCAGGGAAGCCCTGAGATAGAGATTAGCAGGCAGGTTATTTCATTAGGGGGAGCTCCTCAGATCCACCCCTGTGGAAGGGAGGGCAGTGAAGTAGCTGAGCTGCAATGAAGGTCAGCAAGATGCCTGCCACCCCTCTGGGAGCTCTTGAGGTGGGATAAGACTTTCAAACCTCTCTCAAGTCTCCTGAGAAGGTGATCAATGATTAGATTAGGGCTGACCTGGACGGAGTTATGACCCTTGGGTGAGGCAGTTTTTTCCATGGAAACAACAGGCAGTGTCAAAGAGGAGGGCTGTGGGCTGCATTCCCGGGAGCTGAAGGGGGATCTGGTGCCATGTCAGCGTCCACCACTATCTGTTGTGTAGATCCTCTTTAGCTGGTGGAAACCCTTACAGGGCTTTGAATGAAAAAGCGAATTGACAGGGAGTGTGAGTATGAACTAGATGGTCTGTACTGTTCTGGGCACTAGATTAGAAAAAAGAAAGGAAGGCCATCGAAATGGAAAACAGTTGCTGGGTGAGTATATCTACAGGTGTCAGGGTCTAGCTAGTCTTACATTATTTAATCCTCACAGCAACTTGCCCCTCTTTTTTCAGATGAAGAAATACTCAAGGCCATAGCATCAATTAAAAATGCCCAAGCTAGGATATCAGCCCAAGTCTATGTCTGACTCATAATGCATTCAACATCAACCCTAAAACATGCCATGGACCAAAGGGATTGCTGTGAATTAGAGTAGTGAGGGAAGATTTTACAGAGGAGATTACACTTAAGATTTTTTTAATTTAAATTTATTTATTTTAATTGGAGGCTAATTACTTTACAAGATTGTATTGGTTTTGCCATACATCAGCATGAATCCACCGCGGGTGTACACATGTTCCCCATCCTGAACCCCCCTCCCTCCTCCCTCCCTGTACCATCCCTCTGGGTCATCCCAATGCACCAGCCCCAAGCATCCTGTATCCTGCATCAAACCTGGACTGGCGATTCGTTTCTTTTTTTTTTTTTTACTTTATTTTACTTTACAATACTGTATTGGTTTTTCCATACATTGACATGAATCCGCCACAGGTGTACATGAGTTCCCAAACATGAACCCCCCTCCTGCCTCCCACCCCATATCATCTCTCTGGATCATCCCTGTGCACCAGCCCCAAGCATCCTGTATCCTGCATCGAACATAGACTGGCGATTCGTTTCTTACGTGATAGTATACATGTTTCAACGCCATTCTCCCAAATCATCCCACCCTCTCCCTCTCCCAGAGTCCAAAAGACGGTTCTATACATCTGTGTCTCTTTTGCTGTCTCACATACAGAGTTATCATTACCATCTTTCTAAATTCCATATATATATGTGTTAGTATACTGTATTGGTGTTTTTCTTTCTGGCTTACTTCACTCAGTATAATCGGCTCCAGTTTCATCCACCTCATTAGAACTGATTCAGATGTATTCTTTGTAATGGCTGAGTAATACTCCATTGTGTATATGTACCACAGGTTTCTTATCCATTCATCTGCTGATGGACATCTAGGTTGCTTCCACGTCCTGGTATTACAAACAGTGCTGTGATGAACATTGGGGTACACGTGTCTCTTTCAATTCTGGTTTCCTCAGTGTGTATGCCCTGCAGTGGGATTGCTGGGTCACAAGGCAGTTCTATTTCCAGCTTTTTAAGGAATCTCCACACTGTTCTCCATAGTGGCTGTACTAGTTTGCATTCCCACCAACAGTGTAAGAGGGTTCCCTTTTCTCCACACCCTCTCCAGCATTTATTGCTTGTAGCCATTCTGACTGGTGTGAAATGGTACCTCATTGTGGTTTTGATTTGCATTTCTCTGATAATGAGTGATGTTGAGCATCTTTTCATGTGTTTGTTAGCCATCTGTATGTCTTCTTTGGAGAAATGTCTATTTCGTTCTTTGGCCCATTTTTTGATTGGGTTGCTTATTTTTCTGGAATTGAGCTGCAGGAGTTGCTTGTATATTTTTGAGATTAGTTGCTTGTCAGTTGCTTCATTTGCTATTATTTTCTCCCATTATGAAGGCTATCTTTTCACCTTGCTTATAGTTTCCTTTGTTGTGCAGAAGCTTTTAATTTTAATTAGGTCCCATTTGTTTATTTTTGCTTTTATTTCCAGTATTCTGGGAGGTGGGTCATAGAGGATCCTGCTGTGATTTATGTCGGAGAGTGTTTTGCCTATGTTCTCCTCTAGAAGTTTTATAGTTTCATGGTCTTACATTTAGATCTTTAATCCATTTTGAGTTTATTTTTGTGTATGGTGTTAGAAAATGTTCTAGTTTCATTCTTTTGCAAGTGGCTGACCAGTTTTCCCAGCACCACTTGTTAAAGAGATTGTCTTTAATCCATTGTATATTCTTGCCTCCTTTGTCGAAGATAAGGTATCCATAGGTGCGTGGATTTATCTCTGGGCTTTCTATTTTGTTCCATTGATCTATATTTCTGTCTTTGTGCCAGTACCATACTGTCTTGATGACTGTGGCTTTGTAGTAGAGCCTGAAGTCAGGCAGGTTGATTCCTCCAGTTCCATTCTTCTTTCTTAAGATTGCTTTGGCTATTCGAGGTTTTTTGTATTTCCATACAAATTGTGAAATTATTTGTTCTAGCTCTGTGAAATACCATTGGTAGCTTGATAGGGCTTGCATTGAATGTATAGATTGCTTTGGGTAGTATTCTCATTTTCACTATATTGATTCTTCTGATCCATGAACATGGTATATTTCTCTATCTATTAGTGTCCTCTTTGATTTCTTTCACCAGTGTTTTATAGTTTTCTATATATAGGTCTTTAGTTTCTTTAGGTAGATATATTCCTAAGTATTTTATTCTTTCTGTTGCAATGGTGAATGGAATTGTTTCCTTAATTTCTTTTTCTATTTTCTCATTATTAGTGTATAGGAATGCAAGGGATTTCTGTGTGTTGATTTTATATCCTGCCACTTTACTATATTCATTGATTAGCTCTAGTAATTTTCTGGTGGAGTCTTTAGAGTTTTCTATGTAGAGGATCATGTCATCTGCAAACAGTGAGAGTTTTACTTCTTTTCCAATTTGGATTCCTTTTATTTCTCTTTCTGCTCTGATTGCTGTGGCCAAAACTTCTAAAACTATGTTGAATGGTAGTGGTGAAAGTGGGCACCCTTGTCTTGTTCCTGACTTTAGGGGAAATGCTTTTACATTTAAGATTTGAAAGACAGGTACAATTTCATTAGATGGAGGCAGAAATGGAGAGGCCAGAAATAGAAGATACTGCTGGAGCAAGTGCATGATGGTGGAACAAGCTTGGCAGGTGCTGGGAAAGTGAGGAATATGACCCCACTGGAGCAGAATGTTTTTGTTGGAATAGGAGGATTCTTCCTGGGATAGGCAGGTGAGGGTCAGAAAATAAATGTATCAGCCAGCTCTTGCTGTGTAACAAACAACCACAAAACCTCAGTGGCATGTAACAATAAGCATCTGTTGCTCATGTGTCTGGAATTAGTAGATGGTGGGTTCATATAGGGTGGCTTCAGCAGGAGCAACTGGGATGATCTGGTTCTACTCTAGGCAGGGAGGTGGGAAGTGTCTATCATTTATCATAGCTGTTTTGCCTAACATGGTAGCCATTTAGCTATGTATAGCTATTTTAAATTAAATTAATTAGAATGAAATAATATTAAAATTTCAGCTTTTGAATCACAATAGCTGACATTGCTGCTGTTGAATGTATACATTACCACTTTATTCTATTAGATGGTGATGTTTCAGAGGGCCAGCATGTTCTTTTTTCATGGGGATGTCAAAAATGTAAGAGAGTAAGCGGAAATGCATAGTGCTTTTTCAAGTCTTCTCTTTTGGGTCACGTTTCCTAACATCTCACAGACTAAAGCAAGTCTCATGACTGAGCCGTGGTGGGGCTAGTGGCCATCTTGGTTGCCCAGCTTGCTCTTGTGGGCCGTTGCATGATAAGATCTATTTCTCCGTGTGGAAAAACCTCATATTTTTGAAGTGGCAGTCCTGGTGATGAAGCCAGTCATTCTTTGGACCCTATCCTGAATAATGAGTGTGGAGTGGGCCAGTCTGTAAATCTGCTTAGCCAGCTCGCTGAGCCAACGAGCATATTCCGTGAGCTCTGCTGCCTTGGCCAATGCTGTGAACTCCCCCAGGCAAGAGTTCTTCAAAAACTCGATGCAGTTGTACAGAACAGTCAAGACATTTGCTTCTTTTGTTTGGAATCTTATTACCTCGATTTACTAAGGCTGGTTATCTCATGCTGACTGAAAGCTCTAATTGCCTGTAGGCCAATAGAAGAAATTCTGGAATGTGATTCAATTGCATATGATATTCTTTATGTCTTGATTCATACACATGGTGAAATGAATTAGTTATTATTTAATATGTTCAGTTGGTGTGGGAAATAAAATTCTTCCTGTGATGGAAAAACAATAAAAGGATATCCTTGGAAGAAAAAAGATTGTATCCTGACTCTCCTGACTCATCTCCTCATCTTCCTTGTGTACGACTGTCTGTGCCTGTCTCACACACACACTGCGTCTTCCACAAATTGATTTTCATTATACCACTTACACATAGGAATCTTTCCTTAGGTAGGGTAAATTTAACTCTCCTTTTAAGATCTTCTCACATTCTTCCAACTTTTACCCTACCTTCTATGCCAATGTAGGCTGCTCATTTTCTTCAAAACTTGCTTCATTCCCACCAGGGGATTACCAAGGGATTCTTGTGTGTTGTATGGGACTGTGCTAGGCGCTGGGGCTCTAAACCATGTGAAATGCAGCTTCTGAATATGACCAGATCCGTGCCCTCCTCCAGGAAGTCCCAGTGTCAGGAGGGAGCCACAGAGGAACAGGTGGTCCCAGTGCCCTGCACTGTGAATCGTGATGAAGGAACAACACTCAACACTTGAGGAGCTCAGAGTCTCCAGACAAGCTCCACTCAACTGGGTTCAGTCCCTGACCCCTAGTAGGTTTGAGCTAAGTCCTTGAAGCATTGTACTGTGATCATTGCTGATCTCATCCTCTATTCTGTCTGTCCACAAACAAATGACAAAGCCCCTAAAGTTGCAGAGTATGGTGCATTTCCTTTGTTCAGTTTTCCTTTCTTTGGGGATTATAACCAAACTCTGTGGCTTCATCTGCCTGCTCCGTGGCAGCGTCTCTGGGTTGTGTTTAAAGCACTATCCTGAGGCAATGTGCTCTAAAACTGGGCTTTCTCTCCACTGAGAGCAGAGATCGCATCTTTTTTTAAAATAAAATCCAAACCTTTCTTCTATACTTCACTCTTGGTATTAGATTTTTAAATATTTATTTTTATTTATTCATTTGACTGAGCCACATCTTAGTTTCTGCATGCAGGATCTTTAGTTGTGGCATGCAGATGCTTAGTTGCAGCATGTGGGATCTAGTTCCCTGACCAAGGGTCAAACTTGGGCCCCCTACATTGGGAGTGAGGAGTCTTAGCCACTGGACCACCAAGGAAGTCTGTGGTGTTCAATTTTTTGATGTAACTTTTGAGAAACATGTTTCACGCACAACAAACTAATGCTACTCTTTCAAAGACATCAACAAAAAGATGTCCCTTGTACATGTAATATACAGAACCATAAAATATGTCAAAATGGAAACTCCCTGCAATTTCTTAATGTGCTAGGAAGTATAGCAAAGCAAAATAAAGCATTACAGACAAATCGTGTTTAGACATTCTGGCATATATAATGTTCTTAGTGTAATTGGAATGAAACTTTTCTGTATATACGCACAAAATATTTTAGAAGCAAGTAAAGTAAACAGAAGCACCAGTTCTGTAAATTACTCTTGATCATGCAGGCAAGCAAGTCTCATATAGTTCATGGTGTTTCATTGAGGCAGCACTTGTGCCCACAGAACCTACTGACTCCGTGGCAGTTGCATTTGAGATCAAGACCAGCTTCATCTGCCATTTCCTTTTTTTCTATTATTTATTAAAAATTTTTTTTATTCGGGTCTAGTTGTTTTACAGCGTGGCTTTAGTTTCTACTGTTCAGCAAAGTGAATTAGCTGTATGTATACATATATCTCTTTTTTTGGATTCCCTCGCATTTAGGTCACCACAGAGCACGGAGTAGAGTTCCCTGTGCCATACAGTAGGTTCTCATTAGTTATCTGTTTATCAATAGTGTCACTGATATAGTGTCATCTGCCATTTCCTGAAGCAACATGCTGCTGCTGCTAAGTCGCTCAGTCATGTCCTGCTCTGTGCAATCCCGTGGACTGCAGCCTACCAGGCTCCTCCGTCCATGGGAGTTTCCAGGCAAGAGAACATACCCACTTGGTTTTGTGGTGGTGTTAGGGTGTGGGACTACTCGTCGCGTCTTCCTTTTGTTGTGTTTGAACCTTCAGCATTTCCAGTTGGTGTTCTCATGTACCTATGCTAAGTCACTTCAGTCGTGTCCGACTCTGTGTGACCCCATAGATGGCAGCCCACCAGGCTCCCCCATGTACCTATCAGGGCAAAATCTTTTCAAGGTTCATATTTTTAGTGTAGCATCTGCAGACCCAACCAGCAGCTGTGAACTTTGTCATTTTGCTGGTAGTTTGAACTTCCTGCTGCCACAGCAGGAAGCCCAGTGTTCATGCTCAAGAAATTAATTGCTTGCTTGTATAGCTACGGCTGATTCATGTTGATGTATGGCAGAAACCAACACAGTACTGTAAAGCAATTATCCTTCGATTAAAAATAAATAAATTAAAAACAACAAAAAAGAAATTAATTGTTTGGCTCTTCTGGTGGATTGCATTTTCAGCATGTGTTCTTGTAACTTTTGGATTGCTCTTCTGAATTGGTTTTTTAATCTTGGCCTTTCCAACCTTTTATAATTTCTCGTATGTCTTGGCACTCCAATTAAGTTCTTTTTTAGCAGACTACAAGCTGATTAGATGTTTCTCTATATTCAACATGTTCCCATGACTTTTTTGGCGAGGCTAGAGTCTGGGTTTGATGGGAGGTTGCATGCAGCTCTATCCTAGTTGTGAGTGGCTTGCAGGCCATCCTGGCTCCCTGAGGTTTTGTATGCCTCTTGCCATCACTCATGGACCTGCTGCACTTACTGGCACAAAGGAAGTTTATGGTTAAGTCCAAGACCACCACCCATGGTTATGCAAGTGGCTTGCAGCACAGGGCTCTGGCTGAGAGGACAGACTGGCTAAAATCCAGCCCACAGGCCACTCACCAAGTCCTGAACCTCAGCATGGGCCTTTCCATTCAGAGAAAAAAGTGCCTGCTTCTATTTTGCCTAAAGGCCTCCTGTGGTCTAACAGTGGTCCTGGATGGGTCACAGAATACTTAAGAGAGTATTAATTTCCATCAGAAGTGAAAAGGAAATTGATGAATCATGTTGATTAACTGATTTATGACTGAGGTCCAGTCATTTCATATATCACCCGGTTACTATTCAGGACCTCTTTTTATTATTAAATGAAGAGGTTTGACAGGATTATCTCTAAGGTTCGTTTTATCATGGATCTTTGATGTTCTCTGATCAAGTGACCAGATGTTGAATAGGTACCTTTACTCGCTCAGTTGCATCTGACTCTTTGAGACCCCGTGGACTGTAGCCCGCCAGGCTCCTCCGTCCATGAAATTTTCCAGGCAAGAATACTGGAGTGGGTTACCATTTCCTACTCCAGGGGATCTTCTTGACCCAAAGATCAAACCCGTGTCTCTTGAGTGTCCTGCATTGGCAGGTGGGTTCTTTACCACTGCACCACCCGGGAAGCTCTATTTCAGGACACTGGCTATTTCTTAGAAAATGTAGTGCAGTGTTGAAATACATTGTCTAGTCATTTAACAAATATTTAATTTGGATCCTCTACATGGAAAACCCTAAAGACTCCACCAGAAAATTACTAGAGCTCATCAATGAATATAGTAAAGTTGCAGGATATAAAATCAACACACAGAAATCCCTTGCATTCCTATACACTAATAATGAGAAAGTAGAAAAAGAAATTAAGGAAACAATTCCATTCACCATTGCAACGAAAAGAATAAAATACTTAGGAATATATCTTCCTAAAGAAACTAAAGACCTATATATAGAAAACTATAAAACACTGATGAAAGAAATCAAAGAGAACACTAATAGATGGAGAAATATACCATGTTCATGGATTGGAAGAATCAATATAGTGAAAATGAGTATACTACCCAAAGCAATTTACAAATTCAATGCAATCCCTATCAAGCTACCAGCCACATTTTTCACAGAACTAGAACAAATAATTTCAAGATTTGTATGGAAATACAAAAAACCTCGAATAGCCAAAGCAATCTTGAGAAAGAAGAATGGAACTGGAGGAATCAACTTGCCTGACTTCAGGCTCTACTACAAAGCCACAGTCATCAAAACAGTATGGTACTGGCACAAAGACAGACATATAGATCAATGGAACAAAATAGAAAGCCCAGAGATAAATCCACACACATATGGACACCTTATCTTTGACAAAGGAGGCAAGAATATACAATGGAGTAAAGACAATCTCTTTAACAAGTGGTGCTGGGAAAACTGGTCAACCACTTGTAAAAGAATGAAACTAGA
Source organism: Ovis canadensis (assembly GCF_042477335.2). Lineage (NCBI taxonomy): Eukaryota > Metazoa > Chordata > Mammalia > Artiodactyla > Bovidae > Ovis > Ovis canadensis. The sequence continues at coordinate 26,526,024 of NC_091269.1, read as the reverse complement.
TTACTTCCTAACACCGCACACAAAAATAAACTCAAAATGGATTAAAGATCTAAATGTAAGATCAGAAACTATAAAACTCCTAGAGGAGAACATAGGCAAAACACTCTCAGACATAAATCACAGCAGGATCCTCTATGATCCACCTCCCAGAATTCTGGAAATAAAAGCAAAAATAAACAAATGGGATCTAATTAAAATTAAAAGCTTCTGCACAACAAAGGAAAATATAAGCAAGGTGAAAAGACAGCCTTCTGAATGGGAGAAAATAATAGCAAATGAAGCAACTGACAAACAACTAATCTCAAAAATATACAAGCAACTTATGCAGCTCAACTCCAGAAAAATAAACGACCCAATCAAAAAATGGGCCAAAGAACTAAATAGACATTTCTCCAAAGAAGACATACGGATGGCTAACAAACACATGAAAAGATGCTCAACATCACTCATTATTAGAGAAATGCAAATCAAAACCACAATGAGGTACCACTTCACACCAGTCAGAATGGCTGCGATCCAAAAATCTGCAAGCAATAAATGCTGGAGAGGGTGTGGAGAAAAGGGAACCCTCCTACACTGTTGGTGGGAATGCAAACTAGTACAGCCACTATGGAGAACAGTGTGGAGATTCCTTAAAAAATTGCAAATAGAACTACCTTATGACCCAGCAATCCCACTTCTGGGCATACACACCGAGGAAACCAGAATTGAAAGAGACACATGTACCCCAATGTTCATCGCAGCACTGTTTATAATAGCCAGGACATGGAAACAACCTAGATGTCCATCAGCAGATGAATGGATAAGAAAGCTGTGGTACATATACACAATGGAGTATTACTCAGCCGTTAAAAAGAATTCATTTGAATCAGTTCTGTTGAGATGGATGAAACTGGAGCCGATTATACAGAGTGAAGTAAGCCAGAAAGAAAAACACCAATACAGTATACTAACACATATATATGGAATTTAGGAAGATGGCAATGACGACCCTGTATGCAAGACAGGGAAAGAGACACAGATGTGTATAACGGACTTTTGGACTCAGAGGGAGAGGGAGAGGGTAGGATGATTTGGGAGAATGCCATTCTAACATGTATACTATCATGTGAATTGAATCGCCAGTCTATGTCTGACGCAGGATGCAGCATGCTTGGGGCTGGTGCATGGGGATGACCCAGAAAGATGTTATGGGGAGGGAGGTGGGAGGGGGGTTCATGTTTGGGAATGCATGTAAGAATTAAAGATTTTAAAATTTAAAAAAAAATAAATAAAATAAAATGTTAATACTCATAAAAAAAAAAAAACAAAAAAAAACACAAATATTTAATTTGTTGCCTAACATGCCAGGACCAGTGCTAAGCTTTGGAGGTAGAGATTGAACCCAGACCAGTGTTGTTTTTGCTCTTCATAGCCTAGTGAGGAAGAAGTATCAGTAATGATACAGATCATTGACCAGTTGCCGCTGTGATAAGTGCTATGAAGAAGAAGTTCATGTATTGTGGTGAAACTGAGGTAGGTGGAGGGTCAGGAGGATCTTCTCAACCTGAAACTGAAGCCTGGAAAAAGGGGGTTAGCCATGTGAAAAAGGGAAAGGTCAGGATGGTGGCTCACTACTGAGTGTAAGACCAGGAGCAGGTAGAGAGGAAAAGCTTGGCATGTCTTTGGGATGGGATGAGAGCCAATGATGTGAGTGAGAGTGGTGGGGCAAGAACTGGAGGAGCTAAGCCAGACTTGGACACGCCAGCTCAAAGCCCTCCAAGCATTTCCCTTTGCGCTTGACATCCAGCTTCTCACCACGTGTCTGCAACTTGCATGGTGCAGCCGCGCTGGCTATCTGCCCTCATCCTATTGCCCTGCTCTTCTCTCATGCCAGACTGCTGCCTCAGCAGCCACTTTTTCTTCCTTGAGTGCAGCCAGCTTGTCCCACCCTGGTGCAGGCTCTTCTCTCTCCTCTGATCTCCGTGTGTCTGCACCTGCCTGTCACGCAGGTGCTCACACGCAGACCCCCATGTGTGATGTTTTGTTGCATTGTCGATTTCATCCCAGCATGTGTAGCCACCTAAAACTAGTTTGTTTATTTGTTCACTTGTTTGTTACTCGTCTTTTTTCACTAGACTCTGAGCCCTTTGAGGGTGGGGCAGTCTGACCTGACTTATTCACCGCTCTCTGCCTGGTACCGGGAGTAGTGTCTGGGGGACAGTAGGTGCTTTGTTATGGTTTGTTGAATGAATGAAGGAAGGAATGACTCCTAGGTATTTCTTTTTTCTATAAAGCAGTGGGATGCCATTAGAGATTCTGAGTCAATGAGTGACTTGATTTTTTAAAATTTTTATTTTATATTGGAGTATGTGTGTGTGTTAACTGCTTAGTTGTGTTCAATCTTTGCGACCCTGTGGACTGTAGCCTGCCAGGTTCCTCAGTCCGTGGAATTCTCCGGCAAGAGTACTGGAGTGGGTTGCCATTTCCTTCTCCAGTATTGGAGTATAGTTGATTTACAATGTTGCGTTAGTTCCAGGTATACAGCAAAGTGATTCAATTATATATAATTACTGCATATATTTATTTTTCAAATCATTTTCCCATTTAGGTTATTATAGAATATTGAATAGACTTCCCTGTGTTATATAGTATCCTTGTTGGTTATCAACAACAATATCCTTGTTGGTTATCTGTTTTAAATATAGCAGTGTGTAATTTCAATCCCACGATCCTAATTTATCCCCATCCCCTCCTGACATGATTTATTTTTAAAAGATTTTCATTTCCTCAACAAAAAAAATGGTGTTAGAGAAAAAGGAGGGACAACTGCCTAGATTAAAAGGGTTTTAGAAACAAGTTAGTCAAATGCAAAGTGAGGACTTTGTTGAATCCTGCTGGAGACAAAGTGGCCGGAAAAGACATTTTTGAGACAAACTGCTTTTCTAGAAGAGCTACATATGGAGTTATTGATGGGTGAAATAATCTGATGCCTTGGATTTCATTTAAAATACTTCAAAAGAGAAAAAAAATAATGCGCATATGTGGAAAGAACAGATAAAATGAGAACTAGAGCGTGTGGATACTTTTGGTGATTCTTGTGTGTTTGAAATTTTTCCCTTGTAAGTAACTTATCATAAGAAGCTTTTAAAAAATTATGCTGCCTCCGGATAGATGATTTTGGGGGGAAGTGTGGAGGAGGAAGAGTAAAGTCCACAGCTAGAGACCTGTTGCCAGCGTACAGGGGAGGGTGTGACAGTGTCTGGACAGGGGTTGTGTGTGTAAGGAGGCTTGCTCGCGTGTTATCACATCTGAGACATGCCGCCGCCTTGTGAGGTCATTCGGGCAGGTGATAGGACCAGCCCCATATTATAGAGAGGAAAACTGACCCCTGCAGCTTGTCAAATACCTTGTCACAATACATTCAGCTAGTGCTGAGGTGGACCTTGAGCTCGGATCTTACATTCCTAGCTCCGTGGTCTTTGTGCTGTGCCACCTTGGACACTGATTTCTTCCCTTCCTTCACTGATTTATTCATTTCACAGTCTCTTATCAGCACTGTAGTGTACAGATTTGGGGGCCAGGTGTGTGTGGCTACATCAGATGATGAGTGACACCTCATATGGTTCCTGCTGTCACGGAACTCACTACTGACACACCATTCACACTGCATCACAACATACACCACATCACAACACTCACCATTGCATTGCTTGTGAAAACAGTTGGTTCTTAGTCCTTAAGGAGCAGGCTTATTAACTCGGGTAAATTTTTTCCTTTTTATTTTATCTGGCTGTGGCACGGGGCATGTGGGGTCTTAGTTTCCCCACCAGGGGTTGGACCTGTGCCCCTGCAGTGGAAGTGCCATCTTAACTACTTGACTGCTAGGGAAGTCCCTTCAATTTTCACTCAGAAGTGTTTTCACACAGATACAAAAAAGGGGAGAAATGAGTATCATGAACACCCATAGACACATTACATAAATGTAACCATTGTTAGCATTTTCCCTATTTAATTAATTCTTTACTCATGTATCCAAAGTAAATTAAAGTCAGTATGACATTTCCTCACTAAATATTTTATATGCATTCCTAAAACAATAAGAGCATTTCCCTAACCAGCATACTTTTATCTCACTAAACAAAATCGTCCGTGTGTTAGTCACTCAGTCGTGTCCAACTCCTTGTGATCCCATAGAGTGTAGCCTTCCAGGCTTCTCTGTCTATGGAATTCTCCAGGCAAGAATACTGGAGTGAGTTGCCATTTTCTCCTCCAGGGGATCTTCCAGACCCAGGGATCAAACCCAGGTCTCCTGCATTGCAGGCAGATTCTTTACTGCCTGAGTCACCAGGGAAGCCCTAACAAAATCAATAATAACAAAAACAAAATCAACAATAATTTCCTATTTTCAGTTTAAGCCTTGTCCATATCAAATCTCTGATATCCCCAAAGCTGTCTTTATAAGCTAGAATTATTCGGATTGGGGACCAAAGAATGACAGGTGCTGCATTTGACTTTTTAGTCTCTTTTAATTTTACCGATCCTCTCCCCACTTTTGATTTATCAAGTTATTTAAGAGTCACTGCTTATTGTCCTATATAATGTCCTATTTTCTGCATTTGACTTTTTCTGTAATGTAGTCTAGCCTGTTATTGCATCTCTATAATTTCTGAAAACTGGTAATTTGGAAATATTCAGGTTAAACATTGTTTTTGTTAGAAAACATAGAATTTTACTTTAAAATTAACTTGGGGAATAGTAAGACAGTGCAAATGGGTGAAAAAAAAAACTTGCAAAAATACTGCTAAGTTTTCTTACTAGCCTGGCCTTCAGCCCCATTGGTCTCTCCCCAGAGACAATTACTATTCATGAATTTTTTCTCTCCTTGCAGAGAGATTCTCAAATGTACAAACATGTGTGTGTACACATTCCTTCTGGTTTTGTCCACTTCCTTGATTTTCTAAATAACAGCTTTATGAGATATAATTTATGTACTATAAAATTCACCCCTTTACAGTGTACAACTCAATGATTTTGTATATCCGAGGGAATTGTGCAACCATCATCATGGTCTGGTAGGCTGCCGTCTATGGGGTTGCACAGAGTTGGACCCGACTGAAGTGACTTAGCAGCAGCAGCATGGTCTAACTCTGGAATATTTTGCTCACACCTCACCCTACTCCACGCCACCCCCACCCAAACAAACCCAGTAACCTTTAGCAATCATTCCCATCTCCCACCACCTCCCTCAGCCCCTGGAAACCACTTATCTACTGCCCGTCTCTATGGACATATCTGCTCTGGACTTTTCACATAAATAGAATCATACAACATGTGATCCTTTGTGACGGATTCCTTTCACCCTGCATAACATTTTCAAGGCTTGTCCGCTTTGTTGTACATGTCAGTTCCTGGTTCTATGACTAAATAATATTCTGTTGTTGAATTTGTCCATCCATAAGCTTATGGATATTCAGCTTGTTTCTCCTTTCTGGCTGTTAGGAATAATGCTGCTGTGAATGTCGTGTCCAGGTTTTGTGTGGACATCTGCTTTCAGGTCTCTTAGATATACCTAGGAGTGGAATTGTGTATGGATGTGAGAGTTGGACTGTGAAGAAGGCTGAGCGCCGAAGAATGGATGCTTTTGAACTGTGGTGTTGGAGAAGACTCTTGAGAGTCCCTTGGACTGCAAGGAGATCCAACCAGTCCATTCTGAAGGAGATCAGTCCTGGGTGTTCTTTGGAAAGAATGATGCTAAAGCTGAAACTCCAGTACTCTGGCCACCTCATGCGAAGAGTTGACTCATTGGAAAAGACTCTGATGCTGGGAGGGATTGGGGGCAGGAGGAGAAGGGGACGACCGAGGATGAGATGGCTGGATGGCATCACTGACTCAATGGACGTGAGTCTGAGTGAACTCCGGGAGTTGATGATGGACAGGGAGGCCTGGCATGCTGCGATTCATGGGGTTGCAAAGAGTCGGACATGACTGAGCGACTGAACTGAACTGAACTGAACTGAACTAATGGTAACTCTATGTTTAATATTTTGAGGAACTGTCAAACCAGTTTTCAAAGAAGCTGTACCATTTAACATTCCCATCAGCAACGTATGAGGGTTCCAGTTTCTCCACATCACCCTCAACACTCATTGTTATCTAACTTTATGATTTTAGCCATCCTAGTGGGTGTAATGTGGTATCTCATTGTGCTTTTGATTTGCATGTCCCTGATGCTAATGATGTTGAGCATATTTTCATGTCCTTATTGGCTGTTTGTATATCTGCTTTGGAGAAACAACTGTTCATATCCCTTGCTCATTTTTAATTGGGTTTGTATTTTCATTGATGAGCAGGTTAAACATTTAACAAGAATATTTCATGAATGAGGCTGTGCATGTCACACTGTATAACATCAGGAGGCAAATGATGTCTGCTTACCCTGTTAGCTGCTCGTGTTAAGGTGATGACAGCTTAGATCATGTCTGTTGGGTTACATTTTTCCTCTTGTGAGCAGGGAGCAAGCAATGGGGTGATACTTTGACTTTACACAGCTGTCCTCATGCCCACCAACCTTTCACTTAATGTCTTTGGCAACTATTGATACTCTGCCTAAATCAATTACTAAATTAAGGGTTGCAAAATGGTGTTCTATTTTGTCTTGCTTGTTGGCTTGTTGCCTTTGCTGTTTGGTTTCTAGCATTCTTTCAGTTAATACAGTATTAGCTGGCTTCACATGTGGAGTGAGTGAAGTAAAAGTCCTTCATCAAATGGGGTTTGGGGTTATACTGACATGGTTCATTCTGGAAAGGCAGATGAGTGCTTAATTCTTTTCTTGTGATATTTGATGTTCAAATTAAGGGGTTGATATAATCCAAATTCAGGGAGTCCTGGTACCCTAGTCAGCACAGGTGAACGTCTGATTTCTCCATCGGAGGTGTTAGAGAGGCAGGCTTCTCCCCAGAGACTGCCGGTTTGGACAAGGTCCTTCTCTTCCCTTCCCTGATCACCTGCTGTTCTGGAGTGCTGAAGGACACTTCTACCTCTTCCATGATAGACACATCAGAAGTTAAAATTTAAAGACTCTCAACCACTTTTCAATGTCTCAGTAGTAATTCCCTGCAGAAGAAATGGCCAAATGATCCAGAGCCTCTCATTAGGCATTAGCTGGATTAAGTTTAAAACATTGACTCATCTTTTAACTATTACCCTAGGTTGCCCCTTGTTTTTAATCTGCTAATCCTTTTGTTTCTGTCTCTAATTCAAGCCAGAGTCATTGCCCTGGCTCAGTGGGGTTAAGAGAAAACATTTGCAATTGACTCAAGAGTTTTGTTCTGGCACTTTTGTTGTAACCATGTGTTCTGGGAAACAAACTCACTCAGAAGGACAATGCAGATAGTGGAGTGCAGTTTATTACACCGGCGGGCCCAAGGCAGAGTCTCCTCTTAGCCAAGGACCCCGACCAGTTTTTGTGAAAACCTTATATACCCTAAGTGTACGTGCCCAAACCCACCTCCCCAAATTCCCTGAAACTAGTCTGAGCAAAGGAAAAGAAAGATACAATCAAAGTTGGCCTGTGATTCATATGCCTTAAGCCTAAGCAGTTAACAGTGGACAATTATCAATAGGCCTGTGGTCATACCCCAATAAGCATAATAGAATTTATGATTCTATTTGGTTACACAGATAATTAGGGTATTCTTTTAGGCAACAGAGAGTCTAGGTACGAGCCCTGGGGCTCTTCCATCCAGGGGGCCTGGTTTTCCAGTTGGTATGTCGTTTCCATAGATACTGGGCATCTAGCTCAAAGTCCACAGTCCGGCTCAAGATAGAGTCCTGCTTTCAAGATGGAGCCATTCCGTCTGTTTCCTCCTTCATTCCCCCCTCTTGATGCTCTTAACTCATAATATGAGCATCACTCATAGGGATATATTGTGCCCTGACTCTCCGACCTCCAGTTTGGGAGAACGCCATCAACTTTTGGGTTACAAAGTTCATAATACACTGTAAAATAAAGGGTCCACAAAGCAGAACTATCAAGGCAACTATAGCAATGGTAAATATAGTTTTCCACCAATCACCCTTCACCCAGATAGGACCAAAATCCAAAAAGAAAGATTATCATCAGACATAACTTTTACCTGACCTTTCATGTCATCTGCTGCTGCTAAGTCACTTCAGTCGTGTCTGACTCATATCATCTAGGGTGGCTGATATATAGCCGGATAAATCAGGAATATATACACAACATTCAACATTGATTATAGCACAGGTCCCTCTTTGTACTGAAACTATGGTTAGTCTCAAGATGATACCAGCAAGTCCTTGTCGCAGCAGTTGATTGTAGAGCTTCACCTCTTGTTCTTCTGACCTTGGTTTCACAGGGGTCAGTGGGGTCCTTTTGGGTAGTCCGCTGGTGTCCTCCAGGTCTGCGTGGTATGCTCTCTTCACCCTCACGTGGAGGATCCAGGGAGTGACACCTGCAACTTTAACTGCAGCAGGGCTGGTTAGAACAACAGTATATGAACCCTTCCAATGTGGGGCCAAGGAGTCATGTTTCCAGTCCTTGACCACACCTGATCCCCGGGCACAAATTTGTGAATCTGTTCCCCAAGGGGGAATGGCGCCCTTTCTTTTACAAACTTAGTTACCTAATTTATTACTGTACCCAGTTGTTCCATCTGCTGTGAAATCTTATCTCCCCTTACCTGAGGCAAATTTGTTGACACCTGTTTTATTATGGGAGGAGGCCTCCCATACACAGTTTTGTATGGAGAAGAGCCTTGGGACTGTGGGGTCATCCTGAGTCTTGAGCAGAGCCGTCGGAAACAAGTCCACCCAGGAACAGTCAGTCTCTAAGATCCACTTGGAGAGTGTCTCTTTAAGTGTTCAGTTGGTTCCTTCCACCATCCCAGAACTCTGGGGCCTATATGCTGTATGTAATTTCCGCTTGATATTTAAAGTTTTGCTTACTTGTTATACTAAATCAGTTACGAAAGCTGGGCCATTGTTTGATCCAATGCTGGTAGGAAATCCAAATCTGGAACCTATCTCCCTAAGCAGGCACCAGGCTACTTTTGATGTTCTTTCAGTCGGCGTAGGAAAAGCTTCTACCCGTCCCGAGAACATACATATTATGACCAGCAGGTAATGGTAGTGTTGATGAGGTTTCATTTCAGTGAAGTCCACATCCGGATGTTCAAAGGGCAGCGAGCCTTTCACCTGAATCCCTGGAGGTTTCTGTCTGTGCCGAGAGGCAGCCTTGACCTGTGAGCAGGCAGTGCAGTTCTGAGATTTTGTCCTGCATAGGGAAGAGAGGCAGAGAACCAAGAAATATTTTCAAATTAGCTCTTCCAATTTGTCATGGCCTAGATGGGTCACTTGGTGCGTTTGGCTTACCAGAGTGGGTGCCAGCTCCTCCGGTACCAATAATTTGCCACTTGGCAATTTTCACCATCCCTTTTCAGTCTTGATGGCCCCTTCTGCTTTGGCTGGTTGGTTTTGGGCTTCAGTGTATTTTGGAGAGTCTAACTTTAGCTCAGGTAGCTCCGCCAATATGAGAGCTTTAATAGGGGCTTCACTTGTCACCCCCAAGCCCTCAGATGCTTGTTTAGCAGTCTTATCTGCCAGTCTGTTCCCTGAGCCTGGAGGGTATCCTCTTTGTGACGTCCTCAGCAGTGTATGACTGCAACCCTTTGTGGTTTCCAGGCAGCGTCTGCTAAGTCGCTTCAGTCGTGTCTGACTCTGTGCGACCCCATAGATGGCAGCCAACCAGGCTCCCCCGTCCCTGGGATTCTCCAGGCAAGAACACTGGAGTGGGTTGCCATTTCCTTCTCCAATGCATGGAAGTGAAAAGTGAAAGTGAAGACGCTCAGTCGTGTCCGACTCTTGGCGACCCCATGGACTGCAGCCTACCAGGCTCCTCTGTCCATGGGATTTTCCAGGCAAGAGTACTGGAGTGGGGTGCCATTGCCTTCTCCAGGCAGCATCTAATAGGGTCTTAATTTCTTCCTTATTTTAATCTCTTTTTCACTAGCTGTCAAAGGCTTCTCTCCTTATACAGAGCCCTGTAGCGTGGCAAAAGCATACTTGGAGTCTGTGTCAGTGTTTGTCTTCTTACCTTTTGACAGCTGGAGGGCGTGGGTTAGAGCATATAGCTCGGCCTGTTGAGCGGACCAGTATGATGGCAGAGAGCTGGCCTCAATGATGGTTTCTTCCATGACTACTGCATATCCCAACAGTCTACTCCATCCATGGGATTTTCCAGGCAAGAGTACTGGAGTGGGTTGCCATTGCCTTCTCCGGCTTCACCCCATAGTCTCCTCCTAATCCCTTCTTTAAATTTTGAATCCTGCACTCCAATACAGTTGCCTTAGATTCACTTCCCCCCATCTTGCTTACCTTCTCAGACCTTCTTCTACTTTTCCTTTTCGTTCTGTCTACGAAGTTCTCAGTACCCTATGTACTTCTGATATTTCCACTCAATGACACTTAAATTGCCATTCTGCCTCTTTCCTAATTGGGGTGAGAAGAGCCTTACCTGCCAGATCCCAGAGGGAGAAGGGGGATCAGTGTGTCTTCACCTGCTGGTCAGCACAGCCGAACCAGAACACTACGTGATCCAAGACTGTGTCTCCCTTAACTTTAAAAGTCCATTCTGCCTTGGTGGGCTTGATCAGGTGCGGATGAAAATACAGATGGGTTAAATATCCCACGTCCCAGGCCATCTCTGGAAAAGCCAATTTGTACTCACTTTGACTTCCCTGGTGGCTCAGACAGTAAAGCGTCTGTCTACAATGCGGGAAACCCAGGTTCGACCCCTGGGTTGGGAAGATCCACTGGAGAAGGAAATGGCAATCTACTCCAGTACAATTGTCTGGAAAACCCCATGGACAGAGGAGCCTGATAGGCTACAGTCCATGGGGTCGCAAAGAGTTGGACACGACTGAGCAACTTCATTCATTCATGTATCCCCCTCCTTCCAGCCTGACAATTCTGAGGGGGTCAAGAATTTTATAGAAGATGGGACACCTCCTTGGGGAGAGCAGAATACGAACACACAAAACCCAAGTTTCTTCTCCTAAAAATCCCCTGCCAATTGCTTGGTAATAATTGTCCCCAAGACGGCATGGACACCATCTCCTAAATGACTTTTACAAATTTCCTTCCTAAGCCTTAACACGCTCGTCAACCTGTGTACCAAGCAATCATTGCCACCTGCCAAATCCAGGCTCCTGTGGGTCCCCGCTCCTTCTAGTCCCTCCCAGGGGGGTGATCAGGCCCCCTCTTCCACCCTGCCGGGTGGGTTCCTCCTCACCTGAGCGCTCAGTTCCCCTGCTGCTGTCCACTACCTGCTAACGTGAAAGGTCTGGGCATTGAGAAGCAGAATCCTTCCAGACGGGCGAGGCGCCTTCCCCCCTCTAGAAGATTCGAGCCAAAGGGCCTCGGAGTAGTCCCAAATCGGACTTGTCTCCTCAAAGTGAGGAGTTTCCCGGCCCATGCACCAAATGTTGTAGCCACCTGTTCTGGGAAACAAACTCACTCAGAAGGACAGTGCAGATAGCAGAGTGCAGTTTATTACACCGGCGGGCCCAAGGCAGAGTCTCCTCTTAGCCAAGGACCCTGACCAGTCTTTCTGAAAACGTTATATACCCTAAGTGCATGTGCCCAAACTCACCTCCCCAAATTCCCCGGAACTAGTCTGAACAAAGGAAAAGAAAGATACAATCAAAGTTAACCTGTGATTCATATGCCTTAAGCCTAAGTAGTTAACAGTGGACAATTATCCATAGGCCTGTGCTCATACCCCAATAAGCATAATAGAATTTATGATTCTATTCGGTTACACAGATAATTAGGGTATTCTTTTAGGCAACAGAGAGTCTAGGTATGAGCCCTGGGGTTCTTCCATTCAGGGGGCCTGGTTTTCCGTTGGTGTGTCATTTCAGTAAATACTGGGCATATGGTTCAAAGGCCACAGTCCGGCCCAAGATGAGAGTCCTGCTTTCAAGATGGAGCCTGTTCTGTTTCCTCCTTCACTTTTAGCGTATGATCTTAGGCAAGTCTTATAAACGGAAATTCATTTTTTTCTCAAATGAAGGATGAATATGATACTGAATCTGCCTGCCAATGCAGTGAGACACAAGAGAGGCAGATTTGATCCCTGGGTCAGGAAGATCCCCTGGAGTAGGAAATGACAACGCACTCTGGTATTCTTGCTGGGAAAATTCCATGGACAGAGGAGCCTGCCAGGCTACAGTCCATGCAGCCACAAAGAGTTGGACACGACTGAGCAACCGAGCACTTACTAGATTCACTGTGATAGCTGGATTGAAAATGCTTCGTAAACTGTCAAATACCACAAAAGTGGGTCAGGGGTTTCCTGGTGGTCCAGCGGCTAAGACTCCACGTTCCCAGCGCAGGGGGCCTGGGTTCAATCCCTGGTAAGGGAACTAGATCCCACATGCTGCAGCCAAATTAAAAAAAAAAAAAATGTGGGTCCGGCCCCAGGCTCCGCTTTGGGCTCTAAGCTGGAATCAGTCAGTCTCCACCACCTTGACTGTTACTGGTTCAGGCTATTTCAGGGGCTTCTTTCTCAAGGTTTTGTTTTCTTAGGCCTTTTTGTTTCCCAGCTTTTCCTAGCTGCCTGGCCTCTAAGCATGAAGCCACCCCATGAAGCTTTGCAACTTCCAGGACTTTTGCTCCCAATTTCTCTAAACTACATGGCTGAATATAACAGAAAGAGCGCAGGTCATGGACCCGACCAGGTGTGGGTTCAAATCTTGGTCCCGTCTCTTGCGGACTATGTGACTGGAAGCTAAATTAAGTGTTGTCATTTCTTTATCTGTTTCATATACCTGAAAAGCAGGGTGGTGGTATTAAACTTTTTAAAAATGGGAACAGCTTTAGTAAAAGGCCTCAAACTTAGCAGGAAGCATTTACTGCCTTTTCCTTCTTGGCTCCAAATTACTTTCCCTTAGGTTCCTGCTTCCTCCCACCCTTGGAGTTTGCTTTTGCAACTCCTACCAATTTCATTGTCTTCCCAGTACAGCTGTTTGCATTTCTGAAAGGGTCCCATTTGTTTCTTATTTGTGCCTACCTCAAGTATTCTTAACCACGTCTGTTCTAAAGAAGGTTTTCCCCTCAGTGTTGCAGGCTGCTTTCTGCCCTGAGGTTCTGCTACGAGGCTCACTGAAGCCAGAAAATGGATGTTATTTCACTGCCTCAGTGTGCACTTAAATGTGAGAAATCTAACACATAATTTTAACGTTTGGAGTATCTGCCTTTGGCTTTCTCCTGGGCGTCATGTGTCTCTAGGTTCACTTTAAAGATGCATGGAGATTGGAAGTGCTTTTTAAAATAGGGACCGCTCCTCCATTGCGAGTTTGTGCTCTGTCCCACATCTTCTCACTGTCAACAGGGTTGAAAGGATTGTTAAGTGGATCCAGCTGTTAGCTGTGTGGGGCTTGCGTTTTCACCAGAGGCATTTTGTGATGTAATTGATGGTGCAGCTGGATGAAGAGCCTGGTGTTTGGTGTGTTCCTTGGGGTGAATGAATAGGTGTGTTCTGTACAGGGGTGTTAAGTTGTGCTAGTAAAACGTTAGGCTGAACATTACCTTTGCTGAAGGAACTTCTTTTTTCGCAGTGTAAACTGTCAGCAGGATTCAGGGAGGTATTTACATTGGTCAATGTGCTGTATGTGGCTGTTTTTCAATAAAGAAGCAAGGTATTATTTACTCTACCAAAAACCTCAGCTAGGCAGTATTTGGTGAGAGTTACCCTAAGACAATAATATTATTGCAGTGCACTGGTTAGGACTCCGAACTTCCACTGCAAGGGACACAGGTTCAGTCTCTGGTCAGGGAACTAAGATTTCACAAGCCACATGGCACAGCACCGCCCCCACACCCCGCCCCCAAATTCACAAGAGTTTTGCCATGTAACAGTCGCCAAGTCCAAGCTCATACTGCTTACCTCTTGACAAGCCAATAAATGAGAGAGTGGTTGGGGCAAGGAATAGTGGCTTTTTCAGAAAGTAAGCAGACCAAGGAGATGGTGGACTTGTGTCCCCAAAAACCATCTTTCCCGAGTTACGAGTCAGGTTGTTTTTTATACCAAACAGGAAGGGTTGTTGGTTGCTGCAAACTTTTTGGTATGAGAATCTTTTGTTCTTACAACAGTCCCCCATGTAGGTTTGGTGACAATGTCCCTATAAACTTCCAACAAGACAAATGTTATTCTCTGTTCTGCAACTTTTTATCTGTAGTGAATGGAAAGTGTTATACCTTTAAAGGCCAGAGCCTTGAAAATGCCTGTATATTTCAGACCCTAGGCAATATTCCTGTAGCAAAAGCAATAGGATACAAAGGGTAAAGGAAAAGAAAGACCCAATATGGAGTCAGGTTTGCTCTTCCCTATTACATAATCTAGAGCAAGGAATGTGCTGGTGCCATTGCAACTCCGGGAACCTGAATCAGGATTCCATGGTGCTAATTTGCAGACTGTTAAAAGATAAACTGAGGCATATATTTTAAAAATTAAGAGTTTATTTGAGCAAAAATTGTTTTGAATTGGACAGCATCCAATCCAGCAAATAGAAAGGAGCTCTGAGGAGCTGTATGAAATGAAAGACTTTATTAGGCAGAAGGGAGTGAGAAGAGGAAAGTTATCTGGCAAAATAAAAATGTAGGTTGTATTATTGCAAATTTATTTTTCTTTAAGGTAGCAGGGGTCTACCTAGCAGGTTACCTCAATACTGCTAATCAGATGGTTCCTGCATGTAGTGGAAACTATAATTAAGCCTCGATTTGGTGATGAAGGGCTTAGCATAAGTGACTCCATTTTGGGCATGTTGTCTTTTTCTTTGTTTTTTCCTTTTTTTGTTATTGTTGTTCCTTTTTTTTTTCTTCCTGTTGTTTTTTAACTAAAGAGAGAGAGAGGTGCAGATGTACAGGAGCTGGTGGTAAACCCTACCTGGAGAGGGCAGGAGGGCTTCAGAGGGAGAAATGGGACTTTGCCAAGGATGAAAGCTGAGCAAGGATCTTTGAGGCCAGGGGAACCATAGATGCAAAAACTTCTATGCAGTTAAGTAGGTGAAACAACATGGTGAGTTTGGAGAAGTGTAAGCAATTAAACACATTTTTCTAGCACATGTATTTCTACCTTAGCCTTCTCCTTACCACCCATTTCTCCTCAACCCTCTCTGCCCCTGCTCTGCCGTCCTGCCCCTCTAGGTTGTCGCAGAGCACCAGGCTGGGCTCCCTGTGTTATATAGCAGCTTCCCACTAGTCATCTGTTTTACAGATGGTAGTGTATGTATGTCAATAGCACTTTCTCATTTTGTCGCATCCTCTACATCCCCTGCTGCGTCCACAAGTCCATTCTCTACGTCTGTGTCTGCATTCCTTCCCTGCAGATAGGTTCATCAGTATCATTTTTCTGGATTCCATATATATGCATCAATATACAGTATTTGCTTTTCTCTTTCTGTCTTACTTCATTCTGTATTAATAGGCTATAGGTTCACACACTTCACTACAACTTACTCAAATTTGTTCTTTTTTATGGCCGAGTAATATTCCTTTGTATATATGTAAAATAACTTCTTATCCATTCATCTGTTGAAGGACATTTAGGTTGCTTTCATGTCCTGGCTATCGTAAATAGTGTTGCAATGAATATTGAGGTGCTGCTGCTGCTGCTAAGTTGCTTCAGTCATGTCCGACTCTGAAACCCCATGGACTGTAGCCCACCAGACTTCTCTGTCCATGGGATTCTCCAGGCAAGAATACTGTAGTGGGTTGCCATCTCCTTCTCCAGAGGATTTTCCCAACCCAGGGACCAAACCCGATTCTCTATGTCTCTCCTGTATTGGCAGGCAGGTTCTTTACCACTAGTGGCACCTGGGAAGCCTGAATGTCCACAAGGGGTACGTGTCTTTTAGAACTGTGGTTTTCTCAGGGTATGTGGCCAGTAGTGGGATTGCTGGGTCATATGGTAGCTTTATTCCTAGTTTTTTGAAGAATCTCCATTCTGTTCTCCATAGCAGCTGTATCGGTTTCCATTCCCACCAACAGTGCAAGAAGGTTTCCTTTTCTCCACATCCTCTCCAGCATTTATAGCTTGTAGATTTTTTGATGATAGCCATTCAAGACTGGTGTGAGGTGGTACCTCATTGTAGTTTTGATTTGCGTTTCTCTAATAATGAGTGGTATTGAGCATCTTTTCATATGTTTATTGGCCATCTGTGTGTCTTCTTTGGAGAAGTATCTACTTAGGTCTTCTGCCCATTTTTTTTAAATTGGATTGCTCGTTTTTCTAATATTGAATTGCATGAGCTGCTTATATATTTGGGAAATTAATCCTTTGTTGATTGTTTCATTTGCAGTTATTTTCTCCTGTTCTAAGGGTTGTCTTTTCATCTTGTTTATAGTTTCCTTTGCTGTGCAAAAGCTTGTAAATTTAATTATATCCCATTTGTTTATTTTTGTTTTTATTTCCATTGAGCTAGGAGATGGATCAAAGAGGGTCTTGCTTTGATTTATGTCAGAGTGTTCTACCTATGTTTTCCTCTAAGAGTTTTATAAGTTTCTGGTCTTACATTTAAGTTTTAAATCCATTTTGAATTCATATGTGTGTATGGTGTTTGGAAGTGTTCTAATTCTTTCTTTTACATGTAGCTGTCCAGTTGTCCCAGCACCGCTTATTGAAGAGGCTGTCTTTTCTCCATCGTATATTCTTTCCTCCTTTGCCAAAGATAAGGTACCCATTGGTGCATGGTTTATCTCTAGGCTTTCTATTTTGTTCCATTGGCCGATTTCTGTTTTTTTTTTGTGTGTGTGCCAGTACCATACTCTCTTGATGACTGTGACTTTGTAGTATAGTCTGAAGTCAAGGAGATTGATTCCACTAGTTCCATTTTTCTTTGTCAAGATTGCTTTGGCTACTCAGGGTTTTTTGTGTTTCCATACAAATTGCGAAATATTTTGGCCTAGTTCTTTTGAAAAATACCTAGGAATAAACCTACCTAAAGGGATTAAAGACCTGTATGCAGAAAATTATGACACTGATGAAAGAAATGAAAGATGGCACAAACAGATGGAGAGATATACCATGTTCTTAGAAGAATCAGTACTGTGAAAATGACTGTATTACCCAAAGAAATCTCAGAAGGTGTTATTTCAGTGGAGCCCTGGAAGATGTGAGAAACAGCCCATTATATGGATGCAAGAGGTGAGGAAGAGGGTGCTGGTGGTCTCAGGGATGGAGAAAGTGCTGTATACTTCAGAGACAGGACACACAGAACATGGGATGAGAAAGAGGAAGGAATCAAACCAGGTTTCCCAGCTTAAGCAGCTGGGTCAATCAGTGTCTGTTATGGGCACAGCCCTGGGCAGCTGGACAGGGGGACTGCATGACTTTCTGTGGTCTGCAGTCTCGTCCCCTTGGAGATGCTGTTACGCACCTGGTTCTTGGACTCTTTAATCAATAGAAATTGATAAGAAGCCAGACAAGAAACTCAGGCAAGGCTCTACGGGGACTCACGCTGTGGCACGAGGGAGCAAAAGCAAGAAACAGGTGCCCTTGCTCGCTCTCCTAGAGAGAAGTGAGCTGGTCCCCTAAACGGGGTGAGGGGAGGGGAAGGGGAAGGGGACCAAAGGGGAGGCCTGTGTGGTCTGCCCGCCCCCTTGGTGGTGCTGTGCGCAGGGATCATGTGCAGTTACCTGCTTTTGCTCCAGGATCCTCAGGAGTGGCCCTTAGTTTGTGGCCCTTTTGTATCTTATTGTTCACAATGTGTCTCAACTGCCCATGCATGTGGTTATTGTTAGTACTTTATAGTTTCTTTGTATTCTGTTGCTGGGGGAGGCATTTGTCCAGGTCCAAGTGCAGGCGCCCAAATAGAGGGTCCCAGGTCCCAGCCTGTCTCAGTTGTACTCAGTCTCTCCCCCTGGTCCACTAGGGGCCTTTTAGGCTCTTCTTTCTGTGTGCCGGCCCTGCTACTGAATTGCTCAACTTCAAAAAGATTGAGAAAAGGAAACAGTCCAGTAGGAGCATTACAAGCTGGATGGATTTGTGAGATGAGACTGGCACCCAAATGTAAGAGAACGTTGTTCATCAGCTCTGCCATTAACTGCTACATCTGGAGAAAACAAAAACAAAATCAAAAGTGTTTACTGAGATGTTTAAGAATCAAAACTTCAGGATGTTCTGTATATGACATCTTTTTTTCATTATCACAGAGAAGTGAGTTGAATGTGCCATAAAACTGGCTGAAAAGTAATTTTCCTAATAGTGCTAATATTAATGAGGGTTATCTGGTCTTTGTCCAAAGTATTTGCAGGCAGGGATTCATACTTGTCTAAAACCTCAATTCCTAAAGCATTTCTTATGAAAATAGGAACATTCCTGTGCCCAGATTCTCAATAATAAAAGACACCGGGAGCGTTTTCAAAACTGTTGGCCTGATTTAAATTTCACTGGAAAACAGCTTTTTAAAACCAAGTTGTCTGTATGTGGCCTCCGTGTGATCACTTCTCACTGGCAGCTGGTAACTGCCAACTTCTGGTGGCTTGAGAAAGTGAGCTGTTTCCCACGCTCCCACACGGCAACCCAATCAGGATGTTTGTGCTGGGAGATGTTTGGATGGGGTTGGGGCAAAAAGGGCGAGAGACCAGCTGGACGAGGCTCCTTCCCCAACTGCCTTCTCTACAGCCTGTCCATGCTTTCCAGAAGACCATTGCTGGTGCCAGGTGGTGATGCAAATTATGTCACCTGAACACTTAACAGCCCATGAACTTTGGTAAAATGGGAGGGTTTTTCTAAGTCTCCAGTAACTCCCAAACCTGTTGCTCTTCTCCCTTCTCGGGGCCCAAATTGGCTCCATCAACGCTGAACCTTTTTACCTGGTTCTTGGCATGTTGTCGGGTTTCTTGTCTGCCCCTGCCCCCTCCTGTAGGAATGAGGTCTGAAGTGACTGAATGATGAGGCCATGGGAAGAGGAGGGAGGGAAGGAAGTCACCTGGAAAACTCACAGGACTTCTGATCAGCTGAGCAGCTGCAACTCCCTTCCACGCATTCCCGTTCTTCCAGTCTGTAGCTTCTTGAAGCGCAAACTAGGGTGCCATATGCAAAGTCACTCCCATTGCAGTCAGGATTTTTAAAAAAATTCATGGACTCCAGAAGTAAAAAGACCACTTGTGTGGTGTTCTTTGCCCCCAGTGGACTGTGTATTAAGAAGGATATGCGTGTGTTAATCACTCAGTCACGTCCGACTCTTTGTGATCCCTTGAACTGTAGCCTACCAGGTTCCTCTGTCCTTGGAATTCTCCAGGCAGGAATACTGGAGTGGGTTGCCATTTTCTTCTCCAGGGGATCTTCCCGACCCTGGATCTCCTACACTGTGGGCAGATTCTTTACCACTGAGTCACCAGGGAAGCCCTGGAAGGATATAGGAGAGACTCAAAGCCTCATCCTAAGCCCGGTTTTGCAAGGAGGCCCAAGCATGCCCACCCCCAGGTCTGTGGTCCCTTCCCCATTTTCCCAGGGAATGTGGATTTTACTTGGGTAAGAACGCAGCAATATTTTCATAGGCTTTAGACTGGTTTCAGGAAATGTTAACTGGACTTCCCTGGTGGTCCAGTGGTTAAGAATCTGCCTGCCAATGCGGGAGACGTGGGTTTGATCCCTGATCCTGGAGGACCCCACATGCCACGGGGCAGCTGAGCCCGTGTGCCACAGCTACTGAGCCTCAACTCTAGAGCCCCATGCTCTGCAACAAGAAAGGCCGCCACAGTGAGGAACCCAGCATCGCAACCAGAAAGTAGCCTTGCTTGCCACAACTAGAGAAAGCCCTCGTGCAGCAACGAAGATCCGGTGCAGATAAAAAAGAAAAAACATGATAACTGATTTCAAGAAGTGGTAACTGATAACTGGTTTCAAGAAGGCTGAATTAAGTGATTAAGTGAACACAGTGAACTAAGTGAATTAAGTGAACATAGTGATTAAGAAGGGTCGATTTGGAGTTGGTCTCCCTGGGTTCAAATCCTGGTGCTGCCACTTATTGGTAACTTTGGACAAATTGATTTACTTATTAATACCTTATTTTCCACTTCAGAAAAATGTGGATAATAGCAACAGCTATTCTTGGGTCCTTCCTCCATGACAAATAGCGAAAGTTCTATTTGACAACTTCATTGGCAAAAGACAGGTTTAATCGAGGTTTGATTCATTATCATACTCATTTTTCTTATTTTAGAAGAAATTCAAATGCAAACATCTTTGGGACCCCAGACACTGTGCCTGCTATCTACCTGGCGGGGCTGTTAAAAACACTCTCAGCTGAGAGTAGCACCTTATTGCTTTTCTTGGCACCTTTTGATAACTGGTGAGGTTGAAATGGAACATGTTCCTCTTATTGGTCTTTCTTCTTGAAAACTGTTTGAAATACCCTTTGGCCTGCTTCCCATTGGAATCTTGATGTTCTTTTATTTACATATAAACTTTGTTTTCTGATCATGCACATAATACATGTATCTTGAAAAATTTGGGGAAAAAGCAAATTTATTAGAATAAAAATGACCCTCAGAATTTTAAAAAATAGTAATAGCTATTCTTATGGGGTTCTTTTGAGGATTCACTATTAATAAGAGGTCTGGAACATGGTAAACATCCAATAAAGTTAGCTGTTGATGCAGGTCATTAATCTGTTCAAAGGAATGACAGCCTCGTGGCCCATTCACATTTACTTCTCGACTCTCATTTGCTTATTGTCCCATCATCTGTTTGTGTTAGTCCTCCACATCCTCCTGGATTGTGGGTGCCTTGAAAGCAGAGTCTGGGTTGTGCCCATTTGTGGACCCACAGCTCTAGCTCAGCCCTGGTTTGTCATGATTAGTTCATCTGTTGAGTAAATTAAGGCAGGCTTTGATGATGACTTATGTTTGAATGGTGCTTTTTGTGCCACAAAGCACACACATAGGAAGCCTAAGACTCGAAGTTTAGGACCCTTGCCCAAGTCATATGCCAGAGTCACGTCCTGTGAGTCTTTTTTAATGTATTTGTTTAGCTGGGTCAGGTCTTAGTTGCAGCTCCTGGGCTCTCCAGTTGCTGTGTTAGGGCTGAGCTGCTCCAAGGCATGTGGGATCTTAGTTCCCCAACTGAATCAAGCCTGTGTCACCTGCACTGCAAGGCAGATTCTTAACCACTGGATTATGAACCCCAGGTCTACGATTCTTGCCCTTGCTCCTTCCAGTAGGCTGTCCTCTCTAGGAAGAGAGTGCTGAGTTTTATAATTCCAGATCATGGCTTTTGCTGATTCTGTTGTATTTGAATCTCACATAGGTGAAATTATATAGCATGTATTACGGTTGCGTCTGGATTCTTTTGCTCAGCTTAATACGTGTGAGATTCACTCATGTTGTTTTATGTATTTTTAAAAATCACTGTATAATATTCCACTGTATGCTAAGACCAGAATTTATTTTTCTGTTCTCTTGTTGATGGGTATCTGGGTGGTTCCCAATATTTGGTTGGGCTTCCCAGGTGGCTCAATGGTAAAAAAAATCCCTCTGCCAATGCAGGAGATGTGGGTTCAATCCCTGGGTAAGGAAATGGCAACCTGCTCCAGTATTCTTGCCTGGAGAACCCCATGGACAGAGGAGCCTGGTGGGCTATAGTCCCATAGGGTCATAAAGAGTTGGACGTGACTGAGCATGCACAAAATTTGGTTCTAAGTCTCTGCACTCCTTTTAACGATGCTTGGTTTTTTACAGATCACCACAAATGGCATCATTGCCATGAGTGAACCCCCAGCCAAAGAAACCCACCCTGGGCCCTTCCCACCAACCTTTGGAGCAGTCGCCCCTTTCCTGGCGGACTTGGACACAACAGATGGCCTGGGGAAAGTCTACTATCGGGAAGACTTGTCTCCCTCCGTCACTCAGCTGGCAGCAGAGTGTGTCCAGAGAGGGTTCCCAGAAGTCTCTTTCAAGCCCAGCAGCGCGGTAGTTGTCACTTGGGAATCCGTGGCTCCCTACCAAGGGCCTAGCAAGGACCCCACCCTGGAAGGCAAGGTAAGCACCCGTCCAGGCACAGGGGCAAATAGTCTAATGCGTTGGCTTTGCACACTTTGGTCTTCTGGTTTGTGCTACTCTGATGTACACCACATCCATGTGATTGGTAAAGATAGGACATCCACAGCAAAATCTAATAAGCTATTTATTGCAGGTCTAAAATGTCCAAAATCCTATCTGCAGGCTACCTAAATCTGTGTTGTGATGATGATCAGATGTAAAAAAGCCAAGATCCCTGAGATAACTAGCCACATGGCAAGAACAGAGTTGATAAATTACAGCCCTAGATAGAGAATTTATTACAAGTTTATGAATATGCAGTGATAAAATAATAAAGCAGTCCCAAGGGATGTGAAGAACTAAAGATAAGACCCATGTTCTAGTTGGGGGGACAACCCCCCCACCATCTATTTGTACCATGTGAATGGTTTAGGACACAGGTTTCTTCATAAGCAGGGCTGCTGTTTCTTTAGATTCAGTGGTTGGGAAAGATGTTAGGGTATGTAGAGCTTGGACCTGCACTTAGAAGGGGAATATCTGAGCAGGTCAAGAAGCCCTCACTAGTTCTAAAGTGAGACTTTAGGACATGCTTCAGTTTCTCCTTGGAAAAATAATTTCACTCTACCATTATTTAAGTTTTGTAGCATGACAGGGTAGAGTACAACTTGAAAGGTCCAAAAGCATCTTTAAATGGAGGAAATGGTCCAGGCTAGTGGTTCCCAAAGTGTGTACCCCAGAATACTGGTCCTACAGACAGTCCTTGAGGAAAAAGACTCCTTGGGCCAAATAAGTTTGGGAAATGCTGAAACTATAGGTCCCTCTTGGTGTCTCACTCTGGAAAGCCCTACGGTACAGACACCTGCTTAACTTAGTTTAATTTAGTCATCCCTAAACCTGGCTGTACCATTTTCCCTCCCAAATAGGACACATTGCATCCCATAGAGCACACTTTGGAGAAATCTGACATGTTTTGCTTTGCCACCTGTACCTGCCTGAGTGGCATGCTTGAAAACTGTTTAAAACCTTCAGTTTCTTGGGACTTCCCTGGTGGTCTAGTGGTTAAGACATGCGTCCATGACAGGGGCCTGGATTCCTTCCCTGGTGGGGGATCTAAGATCCCACATGCCGCATGGCATGGCAAAAAAATAAATCGATAAAGTAGAACCTGAAATTTCTCAAGTGTGCATGCTCTTTACTTGAGTGATAACTGCCCGGCCCATTGTACAGAGCTCTTGCCTGCCTCGTGGGCCCAGGCTCCTCTCCTCCTGACTTCTCCGCTCCCCCCTGTAGCAGCTAGACCAGATTATTGGCAATCCCCTGATGAGGCTTTTTGCTTGTTTGCTTTAGCCGCAATCTCATCACTAGCTGTGCTCTGCCTGTGATGGCCTCTCCCTGACCCTCACTGCGTTAAGCGCCTGCTTGTTCACTCAGCCTCCTCTGCCCCCGCCCCTTCCAGCACTGGGCACTTTGCCTGCACGCAGCTTGGTTACAGAATCCATTCTTTAGTTTGGGAATGTTTTGTTCAGATGTCAGTCTTCCCACCTAAACTGTAAATTCTCAAGTGCCAGGATCATGTATTTGCATCCTTCGTCTTCACAGTGTTTGGGGCAATGTCTGGTGCACAGGAAAGGTACTAACGTGAAGGGATGCGTCCTCTGCCCGATTCTCATATGCTGGCTCACATAGTCCTCGTAACATTTCTCTGCAGTAGGTGATTTTCTCTCCATTTTACAGATTCAAAAATCAAGGTTCAGAGAGGTTAGGTAACATGCCCAAGGTCACTCAGCCAATGATGAGGGCAAGGAGTTGGATCCAGATCTGTTTTCTCCCAAAGCTCATGTTCTTTCTTACTGAACAGTGCTAGGGCTCAATAAACTAAATAATAAATGTGGTTGAATATGTTTAATGGCTGTGGAAATAAATTCTGGGGATAAGAATTTGCCAATTTGCTTGAGAGAGAGAGGTAGCATCTCTATAATTTTTGGTTAACCTTAGGGTCACAGTTATGCAGAAGGTATTCATTGACTAATTAGAAAATTTCATGTTGACATAGCGTTAGAGATATTTAAGTGGAATTATCCTGGAATACTGTCCTTGCTACAAAAATATTTCTTTAGAATAAGGTGCAAATAGTGCCATCTCTGTATTTTTTATATGTAGTCTGGTAAATAGCACAGTTTAAGATCCTGAGTAACTGAATCTTAACTCATCTTCACAGAGAAACACATTCCAGTGCATTCTGGCCTCCTCTGATTCCAGCACCTATGCCATTTTCCTTTATCCTGAGGATGGTCTGCAGTTCTACACGGCATTCTCAAAGAAGGAGGAGAACCAAGTTCCTGCGGTGGTTGCTTTCAGCCAAGGTTTAACAGGATTAATATGGAAGAGTGACGGAGCTTATAATATATTTGCTAATGACAGAGAATCAGTTGGAAATCTGGCCAAGTATGCTTTTTTCTTCTTCAGTAGATTCTCCCTTTAATAAGATTCTCATCTGACTGTTTTATAAGAATAATGTAATGGGCTTTATAGAATATTACCTAAAAATGTGGATTTAAATTCTGTAGGGGACTTTCCTGGCAGTTCAATGGTTAGGACTCTGCGCTCTCACTGCCAACAGCCTAGGTTCAGTCCCTGGTTGGGGAATTAATCGTTTAAGCTGTGCAGTGTGACCAAAAACAAATAAGAAATTTAAATTTTGTATATAGTTTTTTATTATGTAGTACTTTTTTCCTGATGAACTCAGGGAATATACTCTTAGAATGAAAGGCATCTTAAGTTTTTAGATATCATTTTCATTTGAAACAGTTTTATCATCTCTTCTATAAAGTCAGAAATACAAAGTATTCAAAACTATCTCTTGCTATGAACCCATGGCTGAGAGGGTTTTTCCCTACACTGACTGGGGGTGGGGAATGTTGTTATAATAGAAACAGTGCTCTCTTGGGCTATTTTGTAGAATTTGGCAAAGGGGGAAAAGCTCAGACTTTTTTTTTCTAATAATTAAACTTAATTATTCTTTTAAAAATTAAGCACCTCCTCCTCCCAATTTCACTTTGTCATGGAGTCTAAAACTCGTCAACCCTTTGACAGTGTACTGGTAAATATTTAACAACTGACTTTATGCAGGTTGAGGAAGCCCTCACTCATTTATAGCATTCCCCTATTTCCGTGGTGTAAATACTTCTACCACGGCCAGTTTTCAGCTGTTACATCATGTCACTCACCCGGAGGTTGAGAAAAGGTGCACCATTATATAGCATTCTCACCCTAGAGGTGCAGTAGATTCAGATAACTTCAAGAACATAGCTAATAGGAACATAATTCATATGGGATGAGTTTTGAGTATTTATTGCCTCTGCTTTTAATATAGTTTGTTTAATTGTAAGTTTATATAACTTGATTTTTTATAAGCTGGTTCAAGCAAGCTCCTGTACATCACTGCCTTTTCTCAAGTCCCGGGTGGACAGACTGATTAGACGTCCGATTTCTGCAGGACTTTCTCGATTTCTCATTCCCTGTCCCAGCCCAGTCTTTTGCTCAGTGTTCTCCACTGAATAATGTATGTCCCTTCTTTCTATCGTATAATCTGGTCACTTTATACAATTTCTGATAGTAAAACGGTATCAGAACAGTAAAAATGGTAGTGCAAGAAGTCGAAATTAGGGTTATTCTGTTGTGTTTTATAACTATAAAATGCCTTTAGATTCTGAATATCATTTGCATTTTACTATACCCTCTGAGCATAAAAAGGTAAACTGAGACCTATCCAAGGTTCCACAGCTAACAGTGTCAGGATTTCTAGTAAACCAAGTCTGGCCTGTTTTCACTCACAACTTTTGACACTAAAGACGTGGGTTTTTTTTTTTTTTTTCCCTCTTACCAACTAATTCTTCAACTCTTCAGATACCAACTGGGTATCCTGTAATTCAATTCTGTCACTAACTGCTTAGAATCAGCACTGACCTCATAGCTTAAGAGCTCAGTCCTACAAGGTTGCCCCCACTTCAGACATCCCTTGAAAGTCCCAAGTTGCTACCTACACTTCCTATCAACCAGCTATAAACTGGGGACTCCATGACTCCCTGCTCTGGTTTGATAATTTGCTAGAATGGCTCACAGAATTCAGGAAAGTACTTCACTGACTATTACTCGTTTATTATAAAGGACGCAACTCAGGAATAGCCAAATAGAAGAGATACATAGGGCAAGGGGCATTGTATGAGGGGAGGAGGAGGTGAGGGGCTTCCAAGCCCTCTCTGGGCACACCACCCTCCTAGCACACCTCAACTGTGTCCACCAGTCCAAAAGCTCTGTCAACCTGATAACTTAGGAATTTTTATTACATAGGCATGATTGATTAAATCATTGGCCATTGGTGATTAACTATCTCCAACCCCGCTTCCCCCACCCTCTTCCTGGAAGTCAAGGTGTGGGGCTGAAAATTCCAACCCTATCATCATGCCTTGGTCTTCCTAGTGACCAGCCGCCTTTCTGAAGCTACCCAGGGTCCCCAGCCACTAGCCATCTCATTAGCATACAAAAAGGCATTCTTATCACTCCAGAGATTACAAGGATTTTAGGGGTTATATGCCAGAACCGGAGACGAAGGCCAAATGCTATCATATCACAGCATGTCCCCAGAAAGAGCATGATGGAAAAAAATGCACACAAATCCAGTCAGCAGGTTACTCATACTGACCAGTGATTCGTAGAAACACATTTTAAGGTCTGAAAATATCCCTGAGCATGCCTATGGAATGGCTGAGAAGAAGCCTTTGCTAGGGTTGTGCCCGCTGGATACATCTTCACCATATCCTGCTGGATGGTCTCAGCTCTATGAGGACCAGACAGGACCACATCTGCCCTCCTATCCTGCACCAAGGCTGTGGGCAGTAGCAGGCCATGGGGTTCTTAATTGACATAGATCTCAGGGCTCCTTCTGCTTGGTTGGTGGGGGCTGTTTGTAAGTTGCTGGCCTGTTTCCAAGAAGCCTGTCCTTCCCTCTAGGAGCAGCAACTCTGGGCTACAGGGCATCTGGGTGTTTGAGATTGGGAGTCCGGCCACGGCCAGTGGCGTGATCCCTGCGGATGTGAACCTGGAACTGGACGACGGAGCAGAGTATGACGATGAGGATTATGACTCAGTGACGCATCTAGGCCTGGAGGACGCGGTTACTACATCCTTCCCCTATGAGGCCCCAAGAAGGGCAGACAGTGGCACGCACAACACGCCCAGTGACCTCTCCCCCCGCCGCATGGCTACCGAGAGACCCCTCACACCTCCCACGGAGAAGACCAGATCTTTCCAGCTGCCCGGGGAGAGGTTTCCCCAGCAGCAGCCACAAGTCATAGATGTGGATGAAGTCGAGGAAACAGGAATTGGTAAGGCCGTTTGTGTGGCAGGTGGTATGTTGTTGGATACTTGGATTTCCACACAGGGGAGCATTGCTGGGGGGGTGTCAGCTGTGTGCATTATTTGGAGGTTTGTAAGGTTTGTAAGGATGAGAGCCTGGAGAAGGAGGGGTGGAACTTACAGAGCATGGGTGAAGTGAAAAGTGAAAGTGTTAGCTGCTCAGTCGTGTCCAGCTCTTTGTGACCCCATGGACTATAGCCTGCCAGGTTCTTCTGTCCATGGAATTCTCCAGGCAAGAATGCTGAATTGGGTAGCCATAACCATCTCTAGCGGATCCTCCTGACCCAGGGACTGAAGCCAGGTTACCCACATTGAAGGCATATTCTTTACCATCGGAGCCACCAGAGCGTGGGTGGAGGGACCCAAAGGCTGCAAAGACGCCAAGGGATCCAGGATTAGGGCTGGGGTTATGGAGACTGTAGAATGAGTCCTCTTTCAAGTTTCCTATTCTTCTTTTTTTGTGTGTTTTAAAGAGAAAAGTACTTTAGAATTATTTTGAAAGTCAGATTTCCTTATTTGTGATTTTTGAGATCAGCAGTATATTCACCCACCTGAAAAAACATTTTAGAAGTTCCTCTGTTGACACGGTTTATCTTTGACGTTTATTTCCTCTTGCTTTATGGAAGGAGGATGGTTGATTATTTTTCCTCCAGGCTCCAGTCAGTTTCAGAGTTAGTTTGTGAACATTAAAAATACAAAATAACTAGATCCACTTTTCAAGGATGGTTTTAAAATATAACATCTGTTTTTTCCATAAGATGTTATGGAAAAACCCAAATGAACTTAACTTTTTGGCCAAATCAATATATCAGACCATCACTTCATGGCAAATAGATGGGGAAACAACGGAAACAGTGACAGACTTTATTTTCTTTGGCTCCAAAATCACTTCAGATGGTGATTGCAGCCATGATATTAAAAGACGCTTGCTCCTTGGAAGAAAAGCTACGACCAACCTAGACAGCATACTAAAAAGCAGAGACATTACTTTGCCAACAAAGTTCCGTCTAGTCAAAGCTATGGTTTTTCCAGTAGTCATGTGTGGATATGAGAGTTGGACTATAAAGAAAGCTGAGCACTAAAGAATTGATGCTTTTGAACTGTGGTGTTGGAGAAGACTCTTGAGAGTCTTTTGGACTGCAAGCAGATCCAACCAGTCTATCCTAAAGGAAATCAGTCCTGAATATTCGCTGGAAGGACTGATGGTAAAGCTGAAGCTCCAATACTTTGGCCCCCTGATGCAAACAACTGACTCATTTGAAAAGACCCTGATGCTGGGAAAGATTGAAGGCAGGAGGAGAAGGGGACGACAGAGGATGGGATGGTTGGATGGCATCAGTGACTCAATGGACATGAATTTGAGCAACCTCCGGGAGTTGGTGATAGACAGGGAAGCCTGGCATGTTGCAGTGGGGGTTGCAAAGAGTGGGATAGGACTGAGATACTGAACTGAACTGAACAGAATGTATCACATTTTTGCTAGTTTCAGAGGAAAATGTAGCATTTTCAAGTGTACCATTTGAATCCCAGCATGCTTTGAATTGTCTTATAAAAGACATGGGAACTAGACTGTGTTCATTTTTTTTTTTTTTTGCCCTTCAGGTTGACCAATAATATTCCTGTCAAGGGGATGGCCCAAGCCTTTAAATGATAATTATTTCTACTATGAAAAGGCCCTCAAAAAATCTACTCCCCCCTATAAAAAAGAGTTTAAGATAAACAAAGTCACATTTCCCACACTTGAAAACCTTGAAGAAATATAGTAGAAGCTAAAAATAAACACATAATCACACTCAAAAAAAGACAAATCTACCCCATTCCACGTTATTCACCCATTTTTATTTCTCCTTACTTGTTGTGGTTTGTCTGATAGCAATAATCATAAATGTTTGTTCTTATCGAGTATCCCAAAGCATGGACAGGATCTGGTGGCCGGGGAAGTGTGCTTGCTTACTTCTGAGGCACAGAGATGGAGAGGTGACATTTACTGACATGATGAAGACACGGGCTCATGTCTCAGGGCTCGCCTTGCACACATGGCGCCCTGGATTTCCTGGGGTGATGCTGCCATCTAGCACGTGGCACTCCGCTCTTGCAGCTGGCTCTCAGAGTGGTCTCCCCAAGATAGGTCATGGGCATGTTCGCTTGCATATGTTGAGTTTTGAGGGCTTCCCACGTGGTGCCAGTGGTAAAGAAAGTGTTAGTCGCTCAGTCGTGTCTGACTCTTTGTGACCCCATGGACTACAGGCCGCCAGGCTCCTCTGTCCATGAAATTCTCCAGGCAAGAGTACTGGAGTCAGTTGCCATGCCCTCCTCTAGGGGATCTTCCCAACCCAGGGATTGAACCGAGGTTTCCTGCATTGCAGACAGACTCTCTACTGTCAGATCCACCAGGGAACCCCTTAGTGGTAAAGAACTCACCTGCCAATGCAGAAGATGTAAGAGAGGTGGGTTGGATCCCTGGGTTGAGAAGATCCCCTGGAAGAGGGCATGGCAACCCACTCCAGTATTCTTGTCTAGAGAATCCCATGGACAGAGCCTGGCGAGCTATAGTCAGAGTCAGCAAAAAATAAGACACAACTGAAGTGACTCAGCGTGCGTGCTTGCATGCTGAGTTTTGAGTCTCATCCTATTTTCACCCCACATAGGTGTCTCTGAAATTCTCATTTGTGAAGCCATCACTTTGAAATCAGAGCATAGCTAGTCCCAACAACTCATGGTAATATATTACTTGGTACTGATAACAACAACAACAAAAAGCCTAGATATGAACCCCAACTGTGTTTAAAAGAGATCTTTCTCTGCCCTTGATCCCAGTTATTTCACTGTTTTTGTTAGAAAGGTCGGTCTTCTGTAGCCAGTAGCGCATTCCTCGTGTTATTTGAATAGTCATCCACGGATACATCAGCCATAACAGATCCACTGGGAGCTGAGCTTAAGCAATCAGTAGCATCACATGTGTTCAGCTCAGGGCCCAAGTGTTCTTGGCTCCAAATGCCATTTATACATCCCGGAAATTCCCTTCTGGGTGTGTAGAACTCCTGGAATCTACCTGGGGTCAAACGTTACTTTTATTTTCACTCATAACAATTATAAATTGGGTCATTATCCCCTCCAAAAGTTCATCCCTCCTTGTTCTTCTGAATTCATTCCAAATTAGTGTGCTCTCTATTTTTAAGTTTAATGAGCTGGCTCATCATTCTAATAAAATCAACCTGGTGGGGAGAGCCATTTGCACTAGGGAGAAATACATGTTTCTTGGGCCAAAGGCTGTTAGAGCAGGTATAACTGAGGAATTATTTCTAACCAGCTTTCAACTCTAAGAGCTTCTGATTTATACCCTGGTGAGAAGAATGAGGCCAAAAAGTTTAAAATACTTTAAGCTCATTAAAATGGCACATTTTATGTTGTATGTATTTTACCACGATAAAATATAATTTTAAAATATTTTAAGGTCTGCACCCAAATTTGATGCTGATTTTATTAGAAAGGTCAGTGTGATGCATATCTGATGATGTTTAATGGATGCCATATTAAGATTGACATTGGACAGCTATCACCCAATATTGATTCATTGATACTAAGGACATTGGATTATAGCATTTAAAAAAAATTCACCCTTGAGACTTCCCTGGCAGTCCAGTGGTTAAGACGCCATGCTTCCATTGCAAGGGGAGCAGGTTCAATCCCCGGTCAGGAAACTAAGATCCCACATCCCTCATGGCAGAGCCAAAAAGTGAAAATTAAAGTAGTAATAATTTACCAACGTGATTTCTCAAACTCCTTTTAGACCTACATGCCTCAGTGATTTGAGTGATGGAACCACTGTACTAGTTAAGTGGCCACAGATAGAGAGCCCTGTGTCTGAACGGCCTGAGCAGACGTCCAGTCTTGCACAGCTGAGGTGCAGTGTTCTAAAGCCTCCTCGTCCGGAGCCCGGTGAAGTGCTTACTGGTGTACTGTGTTCTCTCCGAGCAGTTTTCAGCTACAACACGGATTCCCGGCAGACGTGTACCAACAACAGACACCAGTGCTCTGTGCACGCACAGTGCAGGGACTTTGCCACCGGCTTCTGTTGCAGCTGTGTTGCTGGCTACACGGGGAACGGCCGGCAGTGTGTTGCCGAAGGTACTGTGTCTTTGTCTGATCCTTTTTAAGGGGGAGAAAAGGGAGGAGTGATTTTGTTTTGGTGCTTGTTTTGAAATCTTGCCTTTACCCACATCTCTAAAGGTAGGTGGTGTTTTCGGCTGGGCAGTGATATTTCATCTCTCATTCCTTGTTCTTGCCTGTATTTCTCTATGGGGGTGGGGGGGAGGTCCTGGGGAATGCCCTTTTTACTAAAAAGGGGAGGTCTCTTTCTCCTGTGGTGATTCTCCATCTCTGAAGTGATGGCCGTTGAGAACCCATCTTCAGGCTGAAATGTTGAAATGAGGCAGCCTGGACCAGTAATCGTCAGCCCCCTCGCTTTCCTCCGTTTCTTTCAAACCTCTTCTTTTGGCGTCGCTCAGACTATGCTGATAGTGGTTCAGCTCCAGCAGGGCCATGGTGGGCTGGTGAAGACCAAAATGTTGGGTTGGCCCAAAAGTTTGTTCAATAAGTACTTTGCTCAGTAAAGGTCTTGGTGAAAATGAAAAATGTGTCTTTTATTTGTGCTTAAAACCAAACGAACTTTCTGGCCAACGCAGTATGTAGGGGGTAAGGACTATTCCATCCCCTATTCTCTGGTGTTCCTGTCCTTGTGTCCCGGGAACCCCAGCATGGTGATGGAGGAGCAGAAGGGGCACATCACAGCTAACTTTGGAGACCAGACCCATTGTGCTGTCAACTCCAAAACATATTTGGCTGGGGGCTGGCATCAGTCCTGAGCTCTGCACCCCCAAAAAAGGATCAACCAGTCTTGATGTTTTCAGATGTTCTGAAAAAGTCTAGAGGGTCCAGATAACAGTTTACTTAGAGAGGGAACCCAAGACCGTAAATTAGAATGAAAGCAAAAACAAAGCAAACCATACTGAACACCTGTCTCTGCAGATGCCAAATCACTCCACTTGTCACCCGTCATTTTCCTCATATGTTTAAGCAGGAACCTCAGTTGCTTGGCAAAATATGACTAAATAAAACTCAGTTGGAGGAATGCTTTTCTGTTTTTCAGATTTCCTGCCATAGCTAAAGTTAAATCAGTTATTTTAATTTGTTTTAAAAAAAGAAAGATTCGAGAAAAAAAAAGAAGTTCCTTCTAGGTCGCAATTAGTTTTGTAAAATACTGTCTTTAGCAAGGACAGAAAATTCTGTATGCTTTGCATATTAATTTGGGGGGATGTTTATAACATCTATAAATGTGTTATCTCTTTTCTTGCCCGTTGCCCCAGGAATGAGATGCTTCTGCTGCTTTGTTTCAGGCTTGGCTTTTATATTTTGCTTGCCCTGAGAAGAACTTCCACAGTTTACAATGAACCCTTCTTCTCAAAGATCGATCTCAGGAGCTCTTTCCATGCCAAATGTCAGAGCTGGAAATGCTGACAGGTTGCATTTGGCAGCAAGCTTGCATATGAAAGATTGCTCAGCTACATTTTTTGATGTTCTAAACACGCCCTGTCATAGTTTTGTGGTTTAAATATTTGTTGGAATCTTACTACTTTTGAAATATTTTTCTAGCTCCAAGTTTGATGGAAAAAAATAGGTTTTCTTCCCTTGGCTTTCCTGCTTGTTTCTGTAATTGTTTTGGGGGAGGCATTTTTTCGATATTAGTCTTCTAACTTCATAGCATTCCCCCAGTGTAATGACACAGTTTATGTGCAGAAATACTCTGTGTGTCGAATCTGCCTTGGCTTGCCAGTGACCTTGTTGTGGGGGGTTTTGTTGCGTTGGGGGCCACACCGTGTGGCATGAGGGCCCAACCAGGGATTGAACCCATGCCCCCTCCAGTGCAAGTGTGGAATCTTAACTGCTGGACTGCCAAGGAAGTCCCTCAGTGATCCTGTTTAGCAGCTGTGCTGTGCTTAGTTGCTCAGTCGTGTCTGACTCTTTGTGACCCCATGGACTGTAACTAACTTACCAGGCTCCGCTGTCCATGGGGGTTCACCAGGCGAGAATGCTGGAGTGGATTGCCATGTCCTCCTCCTCCAAGGGATCTCCCCAACCCAGGGATCGATCTCAGGCGGATTCTTTACCGTCTGAGCCACCGGGGAAGCCCTGCTGCTGCTGCTGAGTCGCTTCAGTCGTGTCCGACTCTGTGCGACCCCATGGACGGCAGCCCACCAGGCTCCCCGTCCCTGGGCTTCTCCAGGCAGGAACACTGGAGTGGGTTGCCATTTCCTTCCTCCAATGCATGAAAGTGAAAAGTGAAAGTGAAGTCGCTTAGTCGTGTCCGACTCTGTGCGACCCCATGGACGGCAGCCCACCAGGCTCCCCCGTCCCTGGGCTTCTCCAGGCAAGAACACTGGAGTGGGTTGCCATTGCCTTCTCCAGTGCATGAAAGCGAAGAGGGTATATTAAACACAGCAGAAAGTCTTCAGAACACAGACGATGGTGCTTGGATGAGAGCTCATTTGTCTGAGGTTAGTCTATATGCTTTACTGAGAACTTACCATGTACAGAAAACTCTGCTACGACGGAACCAGGGAGTTGGGTGTGAAGGTCCTGTCTCTAGTCATTTACAGTGTAGGAAGAGAAACATGATATGTACAATCAGTAAGTGGTAGAAATTAATTCTACATCAAACCTGATGTACTTACCTCTTCCTTCAGCTTTTTTTTTTTTTTTTAAGATGTCAGTAACACAATCAAAGTATACCATTTGGTGGTTTTTAGTATATTCACTAAGTTATTCAACTGTTACCTCTAATTTTAGAGCATTTTCTTCATGCCAGAAGGAAACCTGGATCTTTTAGCTGCCACCCTCAATTCATCCTCATTCCCAGGCTCTGTCAGCACCGAATCTGCTGTCTGTCCATGTGGGTTTTCCTGTTCTGGACATTCCATATAAATGGAATCATATGTCATGGGACCTTTGTGTTTGGCTTCTTTTACTTAGCATAATGTTTTCAGGGTATATCCATGTTTAGGATGTATCGATACCTTATTCCTTTTTCCTAGCTAAATAATATTCTATTGTATGGATTTTCCACATTTTATTTATCTATGCTTCAGTTGATGGACATTTGAGTCCTTTCCCATTTTGGCTGTTAATGAATGATGCTGCTAAGAACATTCATGTACATGTTTTCAAGTGAACATATGTTTTCTGTTTTATTGGGTATATACTCAGGAGTTGGAATTGCTGGGTCATATGGCAACCTTCCATTTTCTTATTCAAATATAAGAACAACTTAATTTTTTGAGTTTTTTTTTCTTTTCCTGATTAAGCAATAATAAATGCATGCAAGTTATTAATATCCCAACATTATAGAGATATATAGTATAGAAAATGAAAGTTCACCATATCGCCCTGAATTAACCTCTGTTAGC
This sequence comes from Ovis canadensis, assembly GCF_042477335.2. Taxonomy (NCBI): domain Eukaryota; kingdom Metazoa; phylum Chordata; class Mammalia; order Artiodactyla; family Bovidae; genus Ovis; species Ovis canadensis. The sequence continues at coordinate 26,491,099 of NC_091269.1, read as the reverse complement.
AATTTTGTGTAGCTCTCTTCAGACATTTTTCCTCTATGAGTATGCTAGCATCTGTCTACAATGTGGGAGACCCCGGTTCGATCCCTCGGTTGGGAAGATCCCCTGAGAAGGAAATGGCAATCCACTCCAGTACTATTGCCTGGAAAATCCCATGGACAGAGGAGCGTGGTAGGCTACAGCCCATGGGGTCGCAAAGAGTCGGACATGACTGAGCAACTTTACCTTACCTTACCTTACCTTACCTTAGCATTTATCATTAATGCAATTTTTTAAAATGGTGTCCTGCATATACTTTTTGGTAATATATGAAAAAAGCTTATAAATATGCCATAGTAAGTTTCACATCTTTCCCAGTAAAGGAAATGACCAACAACGAACACACCCTAGCCCACAAGCTGGTTATGGGTCAGAGGGCATATTTGTGTGACCTCCAATACTCACTGTGGCTACTTCTATCTGGCTTGGGTTAGTGAGGGTCTAGGACTCAGACTGGCCAACTTATATTTGAGCCAGAGATGCTCTTTAAGAGAAGCCCCTGAGTCTTAGGGACTTCCCTGGTGGCCCAGTAGGTGAGAATCCACCTGCCAGTGCAGGCGACATGGATTTGATCCCTGATCCAAGAAGGTTCCACACTCTGTGGAGCAACTAAACCCGTGCACCACACCTCCTGAAGCCCGGGCACCTAGAGCCCACGCTCGGAAACAAGAGAAGCCGCTGCAATGAGGGTCCCGCACATCGCAGTGAAGAGTAGCTCCCCTGGCCCCTGCATACTGCATCTGAGAAAAGCCCGTGCACAGCAACAGAGACCTAGCTCAGCCAAAAATAGTTACTTTTTAAAAAAAGATATGTTATAAATCAGACAACCTAATGTCCCATCCCGTTTAGCCCCATTGTCCCAGGGAAATGACTAATTCTCTCCCTAATATTCTCCAAAGTAATCAGCTATATACCACCTAGTTCTGGATCACCCATGATGCTATTCTCCTGAAATTGTTTCATTTGCCTCTGATATTCCTTCATCATACAATGGGTCCCACTTCTCTGCTGTCCATTATCCATCCTTACGGAAGAGAGGAAGAAAGTTGAATTTCTACAGCTCATAGACACAGCTGCAGGGACTGCCTTCGTCTTGGGAAGAATGACTTCTCTCACTTACCCCAAAAGCGCTTTACCCCAGCACTGTGGGGCTCTTTGCTTTACGGGTACGGAGCCCACCAGACACACTATTCTATTCTGAAGGGCTGGCTTCTTTCTTTGTTTCTCGTTCAGGTTCCCCGCAGCGAGTTAACGGCAAGGTGAAAGGGAGGATCTTTGTTGGGGACAGCCAGGTTCCCATTGTCTTTGAGAATACTGACCTCCATTCTTACGTGGTGATGAACCATGGGCGGTCCTACACAGCCATCAGCACCATTCCTGAGACTGTCGGGTACTCTCTGCTCCCTCTGGCCCCTATTGGAGGCATCATTGGATGGATGTTTGCAGTGGAGCAAGATGGATTCAAGAATGGCTTCAGCATCACAGGTAATTGACCTTAAAATTAATGGGCTGGGTTGAATGGAAAGGGAACTCTATGTGTCTGAAAATAAGTTACAAATAAGTATTTTGTGGCTCTGGAAATAAGGTGTTGGGGTAAAATCATCAAGTTTTTCATTAGTATACAAGGAGATCAGACCAGTCAATCCTAAAGGAAATCACTCCTGAATATTCATTGGGAGGACTGATGCTGAAGTTCCATTACTTTGGCCACTTAACGCGAAGAACCAACTCATTGGAAAAGAATCTGGTGCTGGGAAAGATTGAGGGCAAGAGGAGAAGGGGGCGAGAGATGATGAGATGGCTAGATGACATCAATGGGCATAAGTTGGAGCAAACTCTGGGAGATAGTGAAGGACAGAGAAGCCAGGCTTGCTGCATTTCATGGGGTCACAAAGAGTTGGACACGACTGAGCGACTGAACAACAACAATACGTTACCCAAGACTATCTAGAATTGCACTGTGATCAGGGAGCAATTTCATATTGGTGATGCTTTGTATATGGGTTGATTTAAATTGAAGTTACATTGTAACTTACATCAACTTCAGGGAGGCAAAGGTAATCTTTACAAATTCCCTACAACAGCAAATATTTGTTTCTACAGTAGTCCTTCTTAACTGCCTTAGAACATGTGTTATCAGCAGGATATCTGCCTGGACCTGGGGACTGTAAAGCAGTTGTCAGACTTTTTCTGCAAAGGGCCAGAGAATAAATATTTTAAGCTTTGCCTAAATATTTTGGGCTCTTCGTTCTCTGTTGCAGCTATTCAGCTCTGTTGTTATCAGTTGAAACCAGGCATAGATAATACACAAATGAATGAGCATGCCTGTGTTCCAGTGAAATTATTCATGGGCACTGAAAGGTAAATTTCATATAATTTTCACATATCATGACATAGCTGCCAGCCATGCTATCAGGGGAGACTGCAAACGTGGAAAAGGGAGGAAGCTGGAAGAAGGTGGAATATTTTTTTCCTGCTTGTCTGGGGCTGCTGCCCTGCATAGACCAAGGGGAGGTCCCGAGCCAGCGCCCATGGTATGTGCTCCTAGGATGGTGTGGACTTGGTGATGGTTTGCCCTGGCCAGGGCTTAGCTGTGAACAATAGTCATCCCCTAGCTGATGTCTTAGAGCACATGACGTTTGGCAGAGCACTTTTTAACATACTTATCTAATTTCCGCAAGATAGATATTGTTCACCATTTTCATCATCAGGAAATGGAGGCTCAGTGGGTTTAAGTAACTCATTCAAATTCACCCAACCAGTACTGGGCACAAACCCCAATTCCCTGCTTTTTCCAGCACAAATCCTGAGCCCACCCGTCTCAGATGCTGGTTTTCGGATGGGAAATGGCTTTTGTTTCTTGTGCGTGACTGAGTTGGGCTGGGAGGATGGCCCTTTCCTTGACATCACCGGCCCTATTTCTACTCACCAGACTAAAGCGTCTGTAGAGGAGCTGTGAACCTGTCCCCTCCATGAGTCCGGGCAGGCATGAATGTGACTTCTTTGACAGCAAAGTGACAGACTGAGCTTGCTTTGCAGGGGGGGAGTTCACCCGCCAGGCTGAGGTGACCTTCGTGGGGCACCCGGACAAGCTGACCATTAAGCAGCAGTTCAGCGGCATTGATGAGCACGGACACCTGACCATCGACACGGAGCTGGAGGGCCGCGTGCCCCAGATCGCCTTTGGCTCCTCAGTGCACATCGAACCCTACACGGAGCTCTACCACTACTCGCGGCAGGGTGAGCCTCGTCCCGCATCCAGCGTCCCAGGGCAGTGCTGCACACGAGCTGTCTCCTGGCCTCCAGAAAGGGAAACGCAGGGGTCACCTTATTCAGATCGCCTTCCCTTAATTGCAGACATTGAGCATGCTCATTGGAGAGACTTTAGTGCAGAAAAGAAAATAAGCATAACCACACACCTAAAACCAGGACACGATTATTAAATTAAGTGTATTTCTTTCAGCCTTTTCCTTATATGTAAAATATATCCCAACGTATATATACCTCACATATATATTTACGTATCAACACATATTCTATCCTTATATATGAAAAATCATATACTTCTCTTTATATATAAAAAAAATCCCAACATATGTATATTACACATATATTCACATATATATCAACATGGATACTAGCCCAACATAAATAGCTCATCATATTATATAATTTCAGAATAAAATAATTGTATTATATATCTAAACGTAGCTTTTAAACTTTTTATTTCAAATTTACAGAAAGTTGAAAATAGCACAGTAGCCACATGTCATTTCCCCAGCTTCACCAATTGTTAACATTTTGTTACATTCTCTTAGTTGTTCCCTCCCTTCCTTATATATAAGAGAGAGGAAGTTGTAGATGCTGTGATCCTGCGTCTCCTAAATATTTTACAATATTTCACATGTTTTTTTCTAATGACAAGAATATTCTCTCATGGTCCCAGTACAACCATCAAAATCAGGAAGTTTAACATTGATGCAATACTATTATACACTCTACAGTCAAGTATATAGTTTCAATTTAAACTGCAATCATACCACATTATTGTACGTTCACTTTTCCGGTTAGGTCAAATCATGACAGCTTGATAGTTCCATTAAATAGGCTTTGCAAACACTTTATAATGACTCTATACCATTTTATTGTATGGCTATCAATTTAAACCATTCTCTTTTCCAAAGCTTACATTATTTCCAATTTTTCCTTGTCTCCATGAGTTGCAGTGTCCATCTTCATCATACACCTTGACCAAATTTCTGATTCTTTTCTGACCGAATTCCTAGAAATCGAAGCGATGAGTCAAAGGAAACTCTTTAAAGTCTGTTATTAAATTGCCATCTAGAAGGGTTGTACCAGTTAACATGACTTCGTGGCCTGCTCGGGCTCTCCTGGGGAAAATGAGAGGGTGGGTAGGAGGTGGGAGGAGTATCAGGAGGACCCCACCTGCAAGTCAGGCTGTGACCAGATGGTGTTTCTGGCAGTCCAGCACATGGGAGCTGGACAAGAGGCAGCTTACATCAATCTTTTATTTATCCTCTGGCTTTTATTACCAACTACAGCAGAGCACACAAATATAAAGAGCCTTTTGTACTTCTTTGTTTTAAATAGGAAGTCAAGATTTTTCACTGCATGGGCCAAAAGTAAACTAGCTCTCTTCTGAGTAGGGAAGACTGTCTCTCTGTTGAGATTTGCTCACAGCTCTTTAGTAATTTATAGAAATTGGCTACTGAAACCTATTAATGTCTCATTTTTATACATCAGAGAACCCTTTAATCTAGGGTTATTTATAGCAGCCACTGTTTGTTGAATCCTAAGTGAGATAACCCATAGAAAGCAGTTAGCACTCTGCTTGTCACGTGGTCAATGCTCCATAAATGGTAGTTTGTCTTATAGAGTATTAGCCTGCTTGATTCCAGAAATTCTGTATGCATTATCTCATCCTTACCCCAGTCCATGTTGTAAAGGAAACAGGGTAAAGAAGTTAGTAACTGGTCTGTGATCATACTCCTTGTGAATGAAGGTACAAGTTGTGAATTCTCGCATATCTCTTTCCAAGCTGGTGCTCTTTCCATCAGGCCTTAGTCCCTGGGTTGACTAAGGAACTTACAGAGAAACACTTGATGAGAAAAAGCAATAAATATTCCTAATGCAAATAACAGCAATAATAGGAAATCTAGGTAGCAGAATGAATCTCAACACGGAAATAAATGGTCTTATTTATCCTGTTCCATCTGACCTCTCATCTGGCCACATTATGAGCAGAGAATACTGCTGATTATTTTACTTATTTATTTTGGGTTTTGCTGGGTCTTCGTTTCTGGTCAGGCTTTTCCTCTAGTTTCTGCCAGTGGGGGCTGCTCTCTAGTTGTGGTGGGCAGGCTTCTCATCGCAGTGGCTTCGCTTGTTATGGAACACCAGCTCTACGGTCCCAGGGTTTCAGTAGTTGCAGCTCCTGGGCTCTAGAGCACCAGCTTAATAGTTTCGGCGCAGGGGTTTAGCTGCTCCACAGCATGTGGTATCTTCCCGGACCAGGGATCGAACCCGTGTCCCCTGCATTGGCAGGCAGATCCTTTACCACTGAGCTGCCAGGGAAGCCCTGCTGATGATTTTCATGTCCTAAGCTTCTTGCATCCTCAAGCTCTCTCCCCTGTCTCCCTGCTTGCCGCCCACATCCAGTGATCACATCATCCTCCACCCGGGAGTACACGGTGACGGAGCCCGAGCAACATGGCACTGCCTCTTCGCACGTCCACACTTACCAGTGGCGCCAGACCATCACCTTCCAGGAGTGCGTCCACGACGACTCCCGGCCGGTCCTGCCCAGCACCCAGCAGCTCTCTGTGGACAGCGTGTTTGTCCTGTACAACCAGGAGGAGAGGATCCTGCGCTATGCTCTCAGCAACTCCATTGGTCCTGTGAGGGGTAAGAGGTGGCGGCTCAGACTGGGCATTGTGTGTGTGTGTATGTCCACTTGCATGGCCCTCTCTGTGTTTTTGACGTGTTGTTCTTCATCTCTTGTTCTTGGTAAGAAGAAAGTCATGCTAAAATACCTCCTGACAAAAATAAACATCTTCTCATCTATGATTCTTAGAAAACCTAAGGTAACGAGTAGATCATTCAAGGGCTGCATCTGCCTGCAACCGTGCGTTTATTTCTATTTATGTATTTATTTTTTACTCTTTTCCATTATGCTTTATTACAGGATATTGAATATAGTTCCCTGTGCTATACAGTAGGGCCTTGTTCTCTATCCGTTCTATACCATTCTGTATGTAATAGTCTGTATCTGCTAATCCCAAACTCCCCAGTCCTACCCTCCCCTTCTCCCCGACCCCTGCCCTCACCACTTGACAACACAGGTCTGTTGTCTATATCTGTGAGTCTGTTTCTGTTTTGTAAATAAGTTGATTTGTGTCGTGTTTTAGGTCACACATAGAAATGATAACATTTCTGACTTCTTCACTTAGTATGGTAGTCTCTAGGTTCATCCTTGTAGCTGCAAAATGGCATTATTTCATTCCTTTTTCCCTCTTATGGCTGAGTAATGTTCTGTTGTATCTGTGTATCACATCTTTACCCATTCATCTGTCAATGGGCGTTCGGGTTCCTCCCTGTCTTGGCTGTTGTGAATAGTGCTGCTATGAACATAGGGACATCTATCTTCTTGTAGTTTTGTCTGGATATATGCTCCGGAGTGGGATTGCTGGATCATATTGCAACTCTGGTTTTTAGCTTTTTTAAGAACCTCCATACCATTTTCCGTAGTAGCTACACAAATTTACATTCCCGCCACAGTGCAGGAGGGTTCCATTTTCTCCACACTCTCTCCAGCATTGTTATGTGTAGACTTTTTAATGATGGCCATTCTGACTGGTGAAAGGTAGTACCCCTTGTAGTTTTTATTTGCATTTACCTAATCATTAGTGATATTGAGCATCTTTTCATGTGCCTATTTTTAAAAATTCTGACACTCAACTGTGAAAAGAATGTGTGCTCAGGGCTTGGGGAAATCCAAATCAAATCTGCTAAAAGTCAGGCCCAGAGCCTACGGTGAGCTCTCTGCCCTGGGACAGCACAACGTGGAGCTGGGGTCTGGTCTAGGGTGCTTCTGGTTGTGGAAGAAGCTGGAGCTAGTGTGACCGCCCAGCCTCAAGGTCTCACATAGTCCAAATCTTTAAGCTCTGGAGGTTCTGTATATTTGGTGTCTGGGTGTGGTGTTCCTCTATCTCAGTTATTTTTGGTTCTCCCTCCAAAAGGTCACTTCTCCAGCTGGTCAGATTGGCCCTTGGCTCTCCATACACCAGAAGAGGACAGGTGTTTCTCGCCCTTCTTTGACCGCTGTAGCGCCAGGCATCAGGGGTTGGCATGTTTTTTTCTTAAAGGGCCAAACAGCAAATATTGGAGGCTCTGCTCATCATGCAGTTTCTGTCATGAGTGCAGTTCTACCACTGTAGCACAAAAACAGCCACAGACCACTTGCCAGTAAATGCAGTGGCCGGTTTCCAATAAAACTTTATGAAAACAGACATGAGTCCAAAGGGATGTAGTTTGCTGATCCCACTTCAAGTGAGCAGGAGTCGGCAGGTTTCCTGGTCATCAGTCCTGTCCTGCTTTCTGGGGGAAGAGGTAACCTGTAAGCGTTTCTGAGTCCTCATGTGGTTTCAATGTCTCCGCCTTCGCAGATGGCTCCCCTGACGCCCTTCAGAATCCTTGCTACATTGGCAGTCATGGGTGTGACGCCAACGCGGCCTGTCGCCCCGGCCCAGGGACCCAGTTCACCTGCGAGTGCTCCATTGGCTTCCGAGGAGACGGACGGACCTGCTACGGTACAGCCATTCACTCTGACGTGTGTGGGGAGGTTTGCAGGGGGCAAACAGATACTGTAAAGCAGAGAGCTGGGAGAGGCAAGGAAACACAGGGGAGATAAATACTGATGGGCATGCTGAGTTGTTTAAGCCCCACACTCAGTGTTTCCCCACGATGTTAAGGGTCCTGGCCCCTTCATCATCTGATCAGATGCCCTGACTCTAAGCAGCAGAGCAGAATTTATAAGGCCATACAGCACTTCATCTTGAGAATACTCAGGTTTAAAGGAAAGAGAAAGTCAGGGCTGCTAATAACTACACATAATATGACCATGCTGCTGCTGCTGCTGCTAAGTCGCTTCAGTTGTGTCCGACTCTGTGCGACCCCATAGACGGCAGCCCACCAGGCTCCCCCGTCCCTGGAATTCTCCAGGCAAGAACACTGGAGTGGGTTGCCATTTCCTTCTCCAATGCATGAAAGTGAAAAGTGAAAGTGAAGTCACTGAGTCATGTCCAACTCTCAGCGACCCCATGGACTGCAGCCCACCAGGCTCCTCCGTCCATGGGAGTTTCCAGGCAAGAGTACTGGAGTGGGGTGCCATTGCCTTCTCCATAATACGACCATATGGAGTAGGCAATGGCAACCCACTCCTGTATGCTTGTCTGGAAAATTCCAGTGACAGAGGAGCCTGGTGGGCTGTAGCCCATGAGGTCAGAAAGAGTCTGACATGACTGAAGTGACTTAGCATGTAACCAGAACTGTTAGTAACATTGTTGTGTTAGGCGCTTTACAAACACCATCTCATCTAATTCAGCAACTCTGATGAGATAGATGTTTTCATTTCTGTCTTTTAAAAATCATTTTTAATTGTGGTAAAATGCACGTAACATAAAATGGATCATTCTAACCATTCCTAAGCGTACAGTTCAGTGGCATTAAGTACTTTCACATTGTTGTGTGACCATCACCTCCGTCCATGTCCAGATCTCTTCATTTGCAAAATCGAAACCGTATTGCCATTAAATAATGACTTTCCATAGCCCCTGGCCCCAGCCCCTGGCAACCACCATTCTACTTTCTACCAATTCCAGGACTCTAGGCAACTCATGTAAGTGGAATCATGCACTATTTGTCCTTTTGTGACTGGCTTGTTTCACATAGCATCATATCCTCAAGGTTCATACATATTGTAGCCTGTGTCACAATTTCCTTACTTTAAAAAAAAAAATTTATTGGACTATAGTCGATTTACAATGTGGTATTAGTTTCAGCTGTATAGCAAAGTGAATATGTTATACATATACATATATCTACTCTTTTTTAGATTCTTTGCCCTTATAGGCCATTACAGAGTGTTGAGTAGGGTTCCCTGTGCGAAACAGTAGGCCCTTATTAGTTATCTATTTTATATATAGTAGTAAGTTTGTGTTATCCTGATCTTCCAGTTTGTCCCTTCCCTCTTCCCCCCTTCCCTCCTTTTTAAAACTGAGAAATAGTCCGTGGGATGCATATATTCCTTTTTTACAAAAACCATTCATTTGTCTGTGGACAGTTGGGTTGCTTCACTTCTTGGGCTCTTGTGAATATTTCTGCTGTGAACATGGGGGTACAAATATCTGTTTAAGACTCTGCTTTCAACTCTTCTGGGGATATACCCAGATGTAGAATTGCTGGATCACATCAATTCTGTGTTTGACTTTTTTGAAGAACCGTCACGTTGTTTTCCACAGCAGCTGCATCATTTTATATCCCACCACCAGTACGCAAGGGCTGCAATTTCTGCACATCCTTGCCAACACTTGTTTTGTTTTTTTGATAGCAGCCACCCTAATGGGTGGGAAGTTTACTCCTGTTTTTACAGATGAGAAACTTGAACCAAGGATATTAGAATGTTGGACCTTGAGTAACTGACTCAAGTGTCTCTATTCCACTGTCTTCATTGTATAATACTTATTACTTATAATTGCACTTTGAATACTTTCATGTAAACAGCTTGATATTTATGTTTGTTACTAAAGTTTAATTCGCCACCAAAAGACAGTTAGTTTACTCCTGTCTCGATGAAAAATCCACACAGATGCAACTAGCATAAGAATACCAAACGCTAGGAATGCCCTGGTGGTCCAGTGGTTAGGACTCTGAGCTCCTACTGCAAGGGGCACAGGTTTGATCCCTGACTGGGGGACTAAGATCCCACAAGCTGAGCTTTATGGCCAAAAACCCACATGTCGAATGCTTCCTTAACCTGCCACGGTAGGCTCACCAACAAATGTAAGGAATGCTAGAGGTAAGCTTCCCTAGTGAAATGGGTAGTGTGCACGTATCTGTTTGGTTAGAATGATGAGCAGCCCGCTTGAATGACTGTAGCCAAAATAATCTGGGGAGCCCAGCAGAATTTGGAGTATGGGAATGATGCCTCTGATCTGGAATCCACTGAATTGAATCCACTGAATGCCTTCAATTAATGGCAGCTATAGTGTGCTAATTTAATGTGAAAGTTAGCTGATCATGCTGCATTTGCTTCAGAGTGAAATTTACGAATGGTGTTCACTGGAACGTCTGAAAGGATGAAGAACAGAAACTAGGCTTACGGGAACAGCTTGTACGGTTGTTCAGCCAGCTTGCTGATAACTTTGTCCGTGTGATAAAATTCAGTCTGAGACTTGTTTCCCTTGTAACGTACCACTGCGTAAGGGACATAGTTCCTACTCACCTCTGATCTTCAGAGTTTCCCAGTATTTCCCCAGAGAGCCCACCAGTCTTGAATGGCTGAATTGGCTCAGGCCGGTTTAGAGCAGCATGATCCCATGTGTATGCGAGCAGAGCCCTGCCAGACAACACATAGAGATGGGGCGACCCCACTTCTCCAGCAGAAGCCTGCAGCTCTGTAGTCTTTATGCAGCCCAGCTTCAGCTTCCTAAGCAAATTGAACGTTAATAAAACGTGGAGCCATCTTCTCCAACTGCTGAAGCCATACGTGCATGAGTGCTTAGTGGCTCCAGTCGTGTCCAGCTCTTTGCGACCCTAGGGACTGTAGCCCACCAGGCTCCTCTGTCCAAGGGAGTCTCCAGGCAGGAATACTGGAGTGGGTCGCTGGGCCCGCCTCGCTGAAGCCGTAAGCTTTGGCTAATCCTGCTTTGGCTGGCTGCTTCATCTCCCAAGGCACCACCAGCCATGCTTTATGGATTGATGTGTTGCTGTCCTGGAAACCCTTCTTATGTCCTTGCCCACGAAGGCATGTGTACTTGGTTTTGCCCTGTGATTAGCCCTCAACGTGGCAGATTTGCACCATGGAATGTGGGTCTGTTCCTAGTCCTGCTACTGTTTGTTCCGGGTCACGAGAATAAGCCTCGTAGTATTAATGCACTGAGACACCAGGCTGTTGGTAGGAAATTGCATTAAGCAGATCACTTCACATATTATTTTGACCTGGAAAGTGCCTCAGAAGAGAAGAATGAGGATGAGCCTTTGTCATTCAGCGTGTGTCGCCTTGATATAATGATAGATGACATCCAGAACAAGGATGGGGTTGGTTGGACACTGTAGGGTGACCGTTCAGGGTAATTTGGAGAAGATTTCCAGTTGAATCAGAGTGCTGGTGCCTGGTAGGATGACTTCCCTGTATTTCTCAGTTGGGAGGCTGTAGAAGAAAGTTTTGGACAACCTCCCATTGAGTAATTTTGAGTGCACTCAAGGCATTTAACAAATCTGTCCTGAGATGATTCTCCTCCCAGAGCCTGGCATTTATGAGGAGGACACACTGGAGAAACTTATTTGTTGGAGTTTTTGAAAATATGTGAAAAGTAGCCACTCAGATAAAAAGTCAAAATGGAAGCAGTGATTACAAGAATAATTCAGGATCTTCCTGTTGGGTTAGGGAATGATTTATTTGAGAGGAAATCTCTTCCTAGAGAAAATGTTGTCCAGATATTGACCAGTAAGAACAGTAATGGGCTTCCCGGGTGGCTCAGTGGTAAGGAACCCGCCTGTCAATCCAGGAGGCAGAAGAGACGCAGGTTCCATTCCTGAGTCAGGAAGATCCCTGGAGTAGGAAATGGCAACCCACTCCAGTTTTCTTGTCTGGAAAATTCCATGGACAGAGGAGCCTGTTGGCTATAGTCCACAGGGTTGCAAAGAGCTGGACACTACTGAGAGCATATGCACACACACACACACACACACACACACACAAGAACAATAATCTTCAAGGAGGTATCATGATGTTCTACAAAGAACGGTTATTACTAGTTCATTGTCTCTACTGGAGAAGGGATTAGAGTCCTAGCCTCCATTTACAGAAGAGAGGGTTTCAATCAGGCATTCAGAGAACTTCCAAACTATAATGACCGTCAGATATCAGCAGGGAGATTGCTAGGGTTTTTTTTGTTTAAAAAAAAAAAAAAAGGCATCACCCAGCTTGGCTTTAATGTGTAGACCTGCATGGAGGTGGGAATGCTGGGGGACCATTCTCTCGCTCATCCCAGGAGCCCCCAGATCCTATTTGCCAGTGGTTCCCCCAGTAGGGCCTGCCAGAGAACATCCTTCCAAGCACCTAAGAAGCTTTCTTGAAACATGCAGTCTCCCTTTCCATAAACCTTCCAGTGGCAGGCTTCCCTGGTGATCCAGTGGATAAGACTCTGCACCCCCAGTGCAGGGAGGCTGAGTTTCATCCCTGGTCAAGGAACTAAGGCTCTCACATACTGCAACTAAAGATCGCACATGCCACAACTAAGACCCAGCACAGCCAAATAAATAAGTGATTTTAAGAAACCTTCCGGGGGGGAGTGAAGCTTGGAAAATTTCCCCTGGTGATTCTGTTCTGTCCCTGTGATTGAAAACTGCTCCTCTGCGCTCTGGCAGCTCAGTCTCGGCTGTGGAGCCCTGCAGTCTGCATGGTGAGGGGGGGGGGAGTCTTCTGAGAGCTGCAGTGCAGACAGTGAAGCCAGAATGAGCTTTTCCTCCCACGTTGCTGAGGCAGCAGCTGGTGGATAGACCTGGGAAGCCACACTTGCTGAATATCCCTCTACCCCAGCCCAGCTCCAGCTTCTTAAAAGGGGGCTTCGGTGGGGCTTTGTTCTGTAACCTTCCAGCAGTGCTTGGACTTGTCCCCTGGTCTGACATCTTGTAGCTTTTTTTTTTTTAATTGAAGTATAGTTGACTCACAGTGTTGTGCCAATCTCTGCTATTCGGTAAAGAACTCAGTTATACACACATATACTTTGCTTTCTTTAATATTCTTTTCCATTATGGTTTATCTCAGGATATTGAATGTAGTTTCCTGTGCTATACACTAGGACCTTGGTTTTTATCCATTCTAAATGTAATAGTTTGCATGTACCAAACCGAGACTCCCAGTCCATTCCTCCCACCCTGCCTCCTGGCAACCACAAGTCAGCTCTTTGTCTTTGAGTCAGTTTCAGGTTTGTTGTTGTTCAGTTGTTAAGTCGTGTCCAACTCTTTGTAACCCAATGGTCTGCAGCACACCAGGTTTCCCTGTCCTTCACCATCTCCTGGAGTTTGCTCAAACCCATGTCCATTGAGTCAGTGATGCCATCCAACCATCTCATCCTCTGTCGCCTCCTTTTCTTCCTGCCCTCAATCTTTCCCAGCATCAGAGTCTTTTTCAGTGAGTCGGCTGTTCACATCAGGTGGCCAGAGTACTGGAGCGTCAGCGTCAGCATCAGTCCTTTCAGTGAATATTCAGGATTGATTTCCTTTAGGATGGACTGGTTTGATCTGTTTTGTGGATAGGTTCATTTGTGCCATAGTTTAGATTCCACATATAAGTGATATGAGATTTTATATCTTAAGCATGTCACAGAAATGTACGTTGCAGTATAGTTTCAAAAAGCTGAATGCCATTTGGTTTGTGTTTTTGTCTGAGTGTAGGTCCAACTATGGGGCTGAAGTGGCAAAAATGCTTGCGTTGTGTGACATTGTCTAATAAGCCAGCAGGACTTTTGCCTCATCAGGAAAGAGACTGGCTAGACAGGCCATTGGAGGTGGATGCACGAGCAAGATTCATGTTCTGGAATTGAGGAGGGGAGGCTGAGAGGCGAGGGGAGTTGTGTGGCCTCAGCCATTACAAAATCTTCCTCACACACATCTCCAAGAATTTGAAAAATGCCAGAAGTAACTACACCCTGAGAATGATGTTGGCACAGAGGGATCTTGTGTGACTGTGTTTATTTCAGATCATCAGTGGGCAGGTAACCGAGGTGATGACAGCTCAGCTTGATTTTCGTCTGGGCCAACCAGCCTCACTGTAGTGGTGACTACAGACTGGCCTCCCGATGCCGTGGCCATCCACGGGCTGTGTTTCTAGAAATGGAACAGCCCCGTGCTGGTGGCATAGGTATTATACTTAATAATAGGCACATTTCTTTTATTTTTTATTTTTTTTCTTTTTTTGGCCATACCACATGACATGAGAAATCTTAGTTTTCCAACCAGGGATCGAACCCATGCCTCTGCACTGGAAGCGTGAAATCTTAACCAGTGGACCACTAGGCAAGTCCCAATAGGTACATTTCTTGAGCACGTTAGGCTTGCATCTATTTTCTATAATCTTCAGAAGGACTTCTCAAGATGAATAGTATTGTATGTAGTTACTAACAGGGAAACTGAGGCAGAGTAGTTTGGCAGCTTCTCCAGGACCACACAAGCTAGTCACCAAAGGAGGCAGGATTTGAACCTAGCCGTGTTCAGCTCCAGTATTCTTGCCTGGAGAGTTCCACGGACAGGAGACATAAGAGATGCAGGTTCAGTCCTTGGGTGGGGAAGATCCCCTGGAAGAAGGCATGTAGTTTTGCATGGAGAATCCCATGGACAGAGGAGCCTGGCGGGCTACAGTCCACGGGGTCACAAAGAGTCGGACACGACTGAGCGACTCACACATGTATATGTATGTATGTGTTCAGCTTTGAAATGTGTGTTTCTTTGTTCCCGTCACGCCACTTGATGACCACAGAATTGTCCTATGAGAGAACATCACTTTTAATCTTATGAGTTAATGGTTTGCCTTTTAGTGCATTAAACTCAGGATGGTGGCACATGCGTGATCAGTCATGTCTGACTCTTTGCAACCTCATGAACTGTAGCCCACCAGACTCCTCTGTCCATGGGATTCTCCATGCAAAACTACATGCCTTCTTCCAGGGGATCTTCCCCACCCAAGGACTGAACCTGCATCTCTTATGTCTCCTGCATTGAAGGCTGGTTCTTTACCACTAGCACCACCAGAGCATATTTAATTACAGTTAGTAGCTTAGGAACCTTGTTCAGAGTCGGGAGACTTGTCTGCACATCTTTCTAACACAGATGTGCCCATCTGATGTTAGTGGTCCCTGGGTCAACAACTAACTCCAGGAGATGGAAGGTGGGAAGGGTCGGGGGGGGGTGGAAGAAGCACAGTTTTATTTATGAGGAGGGCCTTGGGATCACTATCTCCAGTTATTCACAGAAGAAAATATTTAGCGATACTTTTGGAATACTAAAAATGTGTTTTAAAATGGATCCATTTGCAGGCCAAAATACTTTATATTTTATTATGTATAGTGATGTTGGGAGAGGTGTTTTTTTTTTTAAGTCTGCATTTAAAACAAAATTTTGCTTTAGATATTGACGAATGTTCAGAGCAGCCCTCGGTGTGTGGCAATCACGCAGTCTGCAATAACCACCCAGGAACCTTCCGCTGTGAGTGTGTGGAGGGCTACCGGTTTTCAGAGGCGGGAACGTGTGTGGGTAAGTTCTGTGCGTGACTTTTTTTTACGTTCTTTTACCATATTCTTTTCTGTTATAGTTTATCCCAGGATACTGAGTATAGCTCCCTGCATTACCCAGCAGGACCTTGCTGTTTATTCTATACATGAGTTTGGATCTGCTAATCCCAAAGTCCCAATCCTTCCCTTTCCCACCTCCCTTCCCCAGGCAACCACAAGTCTGTTCTTTACGTCTGTGAGTAGGTGACTTTTCAAAACAAGTGTTCATAGGATGTATGTCAGTGCCTGTGTGAAATGTATTATCTCAGTAATTATCCTGGCTGAGATGGAAGATTCCCGGTTTTGTTGGTGGGGAGAGCCATTTACAAAGGTGAATCAGTCTCTGTTCCTTTCTTCTGACTACCTGGAGAGTCACAGGTACAAGGCATAAGCAGTATTATTTGTCTGCACTAGTAATACCATTCTCTTCTTAATAAAACTCCTTTTAATTCTTTCCATTATTCTTTAAATAGCTATTCAAACAATTAGACATGTTCCTCCTTATAGTCAGTGGCCTTGGGATTCATGTGGAGGGAACACCTTATAGGTATTTGTGTCATTATCTGCCTTTGATTAAATTCTTCTTGGTTTGCATCTAAAACTCATTTGGGGCCTTTCTGTTTGTGGATTTCCATTTTACAAACCACAAGTACTAGCATAACTTCATAGCCTATCAAAGTTAGAAGTTAAGGGGACTTCCTTGGCGGTCCAGTGGTTAAGACTGCATCTGCCAAGGCAGAGGCCCTGGGTTCAGTCCCTGACCGGGGAACTAAGATCCCACATGGTGGTGATGATGGGCCGACTGCAAAGAGCCAGATTGTTTAAATTTCGCCCCCTTTCCTCACTGCTGCACTTTGACCTGTAGTTTCCAAGACTTTCAGGTTCAAAGATTCTTGGATATTTCCAGGTCTGGAGGGCAGCATGCTGAAGGGGGCATCTGAGCTCAACGTTTATTCCCGATTTAAAACATATTTCTCTTTCACTGCATCAAGGAATCATCTCTTTGCCTCTTCCTTGCTGTTTACTAAACCCTAGCAGGCTTTGTGTTTGCTCTGTCTTGAAACTCATAAGAGGCTGCCAAGGTCCCAGGGTGAGGTGGTGTCTTGAGGGTGGAGGGAACAGGCCGTTCTCATATTTTGAGTATGACCCAAACATCTGTGTACTGAGACACAGCCAGGCCCCTTTGCACAGAGCTGAGATTTCAGCTCTGCTAAAGTTACCTCTATCTTTTTTTTCCCGTTGAGAACAATTTCTGTGAATTTGACCTAACTTCTTTCTCTGCTTTTTTCAATGAAGGAGATTCAAAGGTCTATTTTTGTGGCAGTACCATTTACATTACATTTCGGCTCAAACTTGGGTGGCAGATCCTTTAACCCTTGGGTGGTGACATGAACAATGCTGGGACAGACATGTGTGAGGCATGATGTCCTGGGTTTCTGTTTCCAGCTGTTCCTGGCATCCATCCTCATGGAAGGGCTAGAGCAGGGTGTAACACAGGTGGTAAGCAAATGTCTACTCCTCGGCTTTTGATTTTGAGGAAGACACTTAACTTCTCTGTCACCTGTACAATGAGGTGATTAGACTGGACCATGGGCTTCCTGTGTCCCAAGGAGCCCTTAGAGATGCCCCAGGATCTGCCAATAGGGACACAAGTAAGCCATGGACAGACTATTTCATTTTGCTATATATGAAATTCCGAGTAACGTTTTGTTTGAGTAAAGGATCCCATTGCTCAGAAACAAGTATGAAAACCACTTGAAGGTCATCGAGTTCAAGTGCTTCTCCCTGTCAGTAGCCCCTGTGCAGTTCCATTTTACTTGGCCTTTTGTGTCTTTTAACTGCCTCCTTTGAGACTTAACCACACAGAGTGATGGCTCACTGGATAAAACCAAGTCTGCCTGAAAGCAAAAAAAATACTCTGGCTCGTCACTGGATAATTTAGTGGTCAGTTTCACTGTCCCAGAATTCCTTGGTAAAACTGGGTCCTGGGAACTGGTGGTCCAGTGGTTAAAAGACTCCATGCTTCCACTGCAGGGGGCACAGTTTCAACCCCTGGTTGGAGGAGTAAGGTACCACAAGCCTTACAGCTTGGCTGCCCCCCAGATAATAATAAAATAAATAGAGGCATAGATGAAGGTGATGGCTGAGCAGGACCCATCCATCTAGGCTGTAGCAAGGTCCTTCCCTGTTATGATGGGTGGGATGAAATGAGGCAGGAGCAAACACAACATGTGAAGTGATCACTCACATACTTTAAATGACAACTATTTAATGGAGGAGGACTGAGACTCCTTTGCTGGTTATTCTGTCTGAATACATTTTTTCTACCTTTTTTTGACCCCAATTCTCCAAGAGTGTCCTTTTCACATTTTGTGAGCTGAAGGAATTGGTCAAGAGAGGACCCTGGAGGAAAGAAGAATGTTAGAAACGATGGGAAGTGAGACGATGAGAGGCGTTCAAGGAAACAGTGTGTCCCTGGGTTGGTTCTGTGTAATCTGGTTTTCTGTTTTCCAGGCAGAAATTTGGACCGCTTTAGCAATTTAAAATCTAGTAACCCTCTGGCCCATAGGAGTTGCTTCAGTGATCCCTGTTCCATTCCATGGGAGTTAGTTAACATTTCAGCTTCAGGAGTTTAAGCTGCCAAGTCCACAGGCTGGGCCTTCATCCACCAATATGGTACTTTGCTAACCTCTCATGGACCTAGACCTTTGAAGAGCATCCTCTTCTTTACCTGCTCTCTGGCAGTGTTAAGAACTCTCTCTCCTGAAGCCCTTGAGGCAGGATAAACTGGAATTAATCTTGGGAAGACTCACTGAGGAAAAAGATGAGTTCTCTTGTATCCAGGATAATCTAAACACTGAGGGCCTCCTTGGAGAGAAGGAAAGGTTCTATTATGACATTGTGAGGGCCAGTACTCTGACCTGGGCCTTAGAACTATGAAACCAGAAGTTAAAGTACCTTATGAACCCCGGAGTATCTGAACTAGCCATCAGAAATCACCTCCTAGACCTCAGCCCTTGACTTTTTTTTAGGCTTAAATTATTGTTATTATGGATAATTTCAAACATATACAGAAGTAGAGAGAAAAACATATGAACCCTGGTGTGCCTATTATTCAATTTCCATATTATAAAGCATTTTGTTCAGTTCAGTTCAGTTCAGTCGCTCAGTCGTGTCCAACTCTTTGCGACCCCATGAACCGCTGCACGCCAGGCCTCCCTATCCATCACCATCTTTCAGAGTTCACTCAAACTCATGTCCATCGAGTTGGTGATGCCATCCAGCCATCTCATCCTCTGTCGTCCCCTTTTCCTCCTGCCCCCAATCCCTCCCAGCATCAGAGTCTTTTCCAATGAGTCAACTCTTCGCATGAGGTGGCCAAAGTCCTGGAGTTTCAGCTTCAGCATCATTCCTTCCAGAGAACACCCAGGGCTGATCTCCTTCAGAATGGACTGGTTGGATCTCCTTGCAGTCCAAGGGACTCTCAAGAGTCATCTCCAACACCACACTTCAAAAGTATCCATTCTTCGGCACTCAGCTTTCTTCACAGTCCAACTCTCACATCCATACTTGACCACTGGAAAAACCATAGCCTTGACTAGACGGACCTTTGTTGGCAAAGTAATATCTCTGCTTTTGAATATGCTGTCTAGGTTGGTCATAACTTTCCTTTCAAGGAGTAAGGGTCTTTTAATTTCATGGCTGAAGTCACCATCTGCAGTGATTTTGGAGCCCCCCCAAAATAAAGTCTGACACTGTTTCCACTGTTTCCCCATCTATTTGCCATGAAGTGATGGGACCAGATGCCATGATCTTCGTTTTCTGAATGTTGAGCTTTAAGCCAACTTTTTCACTCTTCTCTTTCACTTGGCTTTTGAGTTCCTCTTCATTTTCTACCATAAGGGTGGTGTCATCTGCATATCTGAGGTGATTGATATTTCTCCCAGCAATCTTGATTCCAGCTTGTGCTTCTTCCAGCCAGCGTTTCTCATGATGTACTCTGCATATTAGTTAAATAAGCAGGGTGACAGTATACAGCCTTGACGTACTCCTTTTCCTATTTGGAACCAGTCTGTTGTTCCATGTCCAGTTCTAACTGTTGCTTCCTGACCTGCATATAGGTTTCTCAAAAGGCAGGTCAGGTGGTCTGGTATTCCCATCTCTTTCAGAATTTTCCACAGTTTCTTGTGATCCACACAGTCAAAGGCTTTGGCATAGTCAATAAAGCAGAAATAGATGTTTTTCTGGAACTCTCTTGCTTTTTCAATGATCCAGTGGATGTTGGCAATTTGATCTCTGGTTCCTCTGCCTTTTCTAAAACCAGCTTGAATATCTGGAAGTTCATGGTTCACGTACTGCTGAAGCCTGACTTGGAGAATTTTGAGCATTACTTTACTAGCGTGTGAGATGAGTGCAATTGTGCGGTAGTTTGAGCATTCTTTGGCATTGGCTTTCTTTGGGATTGGAATGAAAACTGACCTTTTCCAGTCCTGTGGCCACTGCTGAGTCTTCAAAATTTGCTGGCATATTGAGTACAGCACTTTCACAGCATCATCTTTCAGGATTTGAAATAGCTCAACTGGAATTCCATCCCCTCCACTAGCTTTGTTCTAGTGATGCTTTCTAAGGCCCACTTGACTTCACATTCCAGGATGTCTGGCTCTAGGTGAGTGATCACACCATCGTGATTATCTTGGTTGTGAAGATCTTTTCCATCCCTATTACTACTACTGCTACTGCTGGGGAGGGTCGTAGTATTTTGCTGGTATATTTCAGTCTTTAAAGAAAACCCCCAAATATCATGTCATCTAACTAGAGTTACTAGTTTTTTATGCACATTATATGCATAATATATATCTGACATATAAGGGCAAATTTTAAAAATACAAATACAATGCTGTTACCATACCTAACAAAATGAACAATTTCTTAACGTGATTGAATACCCAGTCCATATTCAAGTTTCCTTGATTATTTCAAGCATTTTTTAGTTAGTTCATCTCAACCCTTGACTGTCATCTTGAGGCAAGAGTACAAGATGGAGTCTGATTGTCTAGCCTCTGTGCCATATGCCTACTTCCTGAGTCCGCATCCTAGGAGTCTTGTTATCAGGACCCTTTAGAAAATAATAAACCCATCTCCTGGACCTCTGTGCTTGGAAAGCTGGAAGTCATTCCTGTTCTACAGAGGAAGAAAGTACAACTCTGGAAAGTTAATAGGATTTATCCAAAGTCACATAGGGGACTCATATGCACCTGGTTGAAACCCAGGGCTCCCCTCCCCAGAGCCCCACAGTCATTCCACTCTCCCTGTCTCACTTCCTGGGAGTTTATTTCTCCTTCCTTGGTGGGAAATGGATGACTTTGACTTTGGCATTCATAATAAATATTCCTCCCACCTAGTGAGCCACGGGCTTCCCAGGTGGCTCAGTGGTGAAGAACCCACCTGCCAGTGCAGGAGATGTAAGAGACGCAGGTTCGATCCCTGGGTCAGGAAGATCCCCTGGAGGAGGGCATGGCTACCCACTCCAATATTCTTGCCTGGAGAGTCCCATGGACAGAGCAGCCTGGTGGGCTACAGTTCATAGGGTCACAAAGAGTCGGGCTTTGAAGTCACAAAGTGACTTCACGCACGCTCAGTGAGCCAAAGTCAAAAATGCCGTGTGGAAGGCTCAGATCCTCAGGCCCAAATGCTCCACCAACAGAGTTACACAGGAAGCGTGTCTGCCTGCAGCGGTCCACCTCCACATCCAGATGAAGGGGGAATTGGGTTCCGGGCACTGGGTGTGGAGAGTGACCTGAGACAGAGCCCTGGGTTGAAGTTGAGGTCGAAAGCCAGGCTGTATGACCCACTGTGGGGTCAGTCTGTACACACTTAGCAGAGGTGGGATCCAGGGGAGGAAACAAAGGAGCACAGGGCTAGCACCCCACTATGAGCAGGGATGAACCTGAAGAGACGTCTGGGAGTCTGGGCCCCAGGCTCATTGGACTACACTGCTTGGAAAGCCTGGGTACTGCTTAGGGGACTCACCTAAACATTGTGTGTTAACTTTCTGTCTGAAGCTGACATGGACCTGCGCCCCATCAACCACTGCGAGACGGGCCTTCATGACTGTGACATCCCCCAGCGGGCCCAGTGCAAATTCATGGGCCACGGCTCCTACACCTGCATCTGCCTCCCAGGCTTCTCTGGGGATGGCCGAGCCTGCCAAGGTGAGTGGTTGCTCTGACTTTCCTCTCTGTGAGACCTGAAACAGTTCCCCAGGTGATTCTTATCATATGCTAGTTACTCACCCACCTCTGAATTCAAGAGAATTATTCTTTATAGGAAACAGCAACCCACTCCAGTATTCTTGCCTGGGAAGTCCCATGGCCAGAGGACCCTGGCAGGCTACAGTCCATGAGATCACAAACACAACTTAGCAACTAAACAACAACAAATTCTCTCAGCTCTATTGAGTAAACAGGCTGCATTTTGTCTCTCTGGTAGTTTGAATTGTGCATTTTGTTTGGGGAGCTATGTCTTGTTGGAGAAGACACCTGTTCTGCCTGTACTATTTTGTTCCATGTATGTCACTTGCTTGTTCAGTTCAGTTCAGTTCAGTCGCTCAGTCGTGTCCGACTCTTTGCGACCCCAGGAACCGCAGCACGCCAGGCCTCCCTGTCCATCACCAACTCCTGGAGTTCACTCAAACTTATGTCCATTGAGTCAGTGATGCCATCCAGCCATCTCATCCTTGGTCATCCCCTTCTTCTCCTGCCCCCAATCCCTCCCAGCATCAGAGTCTTTTCCAATGAGTCAACTCTTTGCATGCATGAGGTGGCCAAAGTTACTGGAGCTTCAGCTTTAGCATCATTCCTTCCAAAGAAATCCCAGGGCTGATCTCCTTCAGAATGGACTGGTTGGATCTCCTTGCAGTCCAAGGGACTCTCAAGAGTCTTCTCCAACACCACAGTTCAAAAGCATCAATTCTTCAGCACTCAGCCTTCTTCACAGCCTAACTCTCACATCCATACATGACCACAGGAAAAACCATAGCCTTGACATGTATGTCACTTGCTTGTTCAGGCATAATTAAATGCCTGCTGTCTGCTAGGGACTAAGGAGATTGAGATTGTTTGTCTTTAATGAAAAGACTAACAATGCTTACACACATGTAACTTAAAGTCCAGCCTTTTATTTACTAAGATATATACAGTTGTTCCAGAGAAGGCAATGGCACCCCACTCCAGTACTCTTGCCTGGAAAATCCCATGGACAGAGGAGCCTGGAAGGCAGCAGTCCGTGGGGTTGCTGAGGGTCGGATATGACTAAGCGACTTCACTTTCACTTTTCACTTTCCTGCATTGGAGAAGGAAATGGCAGCCCACTCCAGTGTTCTTGCCTGGAGAATCCCAGGGACGGGGGAGCCTAGTGGGCTGCCGTCTATGGAGTCGCACAGAGTCAGACACGACTGAAGCGACTTAGCAGCAACAGCAGCAGCAGCAGCATGCGGTTGTTCATCTGGCCTGCTCTAATTTTGTGCTTCCCCCAAAATTAAGCCCCCTTTTTGACTGCAGAGGCAGAGAATAAATGACTCCACAAAATTCTCTCAGATCTCAGATCAGCCAATCACTGGTGGCCAGCATGTTGTTCAAGATAATTTGAAATTAGATAACTCTGAACAAAGTTTCCTGGTCCTTTGGTTTGCAAAATTACTTAACATTATACCCTAGAGTATTTCTGGGAAGTCCAAGCCTTTCTAAGAGATCATGATTTCTGAAATACTTTGTCTTTGTTACTGAGAATATGAATTTTCTCTGGTCTCTGAGATTTTTCTGTCAATCAGTTAATCACCTGTCTCCCAACTCTTAGACATTTTTGAAGCTCTCATTTATAAGAAAGAAATGACCAAAAAAAATCCTTTCATTTTTTTCGTTTTGTATGCTTGATTTTTCATGAAAACATAAGTGTTTTTATAATTAATGTTTAGTGAGTTCTTAAATCATGGTTCCCAGATCAGAAATTCTTTGATGTTTTCATGAAACACTGGAGTCCAATGTTTCATGAAAACATCAAAGTTAGATAGAAATCGAGGAATCAGTATTTTTATAATTAATGTTTAGTGAGTTCTTAAATCATGGTTCCCAGACCAGAAATTGGGTCCCTAAAAGTGGAGAGCGAGTGGCTTATATTATTGTGTAAACTAGGAATTCTGGAAGAAATCTCACTCTCCTGGGCTTGGTGGCTGTCTTGCAGATGTGAATGAATGCCAGCCAAGCCGATGCCACCCCGATGCTTTCTGCTACAACACGCCAGGGTCCTTCGTGTGCCGCTGCAAATATGGTTACCAAGGAGACGGCTTCCATTGCGTGCCTGGAGGTGAGGTGTTGGGGTGTTTGGAGTAGATAGATCATTGCTGTCTATATCCATGAGAACTGAGTCCATAGCTCTGGGAGAGAAGACAAGGTGGGTATGTGGGAGGCTCGTGGAGAGCTGAGGCGGGTGATCAGAGCGCAGCTGTGGTATTGAGCAGTATGGTTGTGTAGTGCACAATTCCAAGGGTGCCACACCTAGATCAGAAGAGTAAGAACTGATCTGTATCAGTCAGGGTTCTCCAGAGAAGTAGATCTAATGAATGTGTGTGTGTGTCTAGAGAGAGAGAGAGAAATGTATTTATTTACATATAAAGAGATTTATTAGAAGGAATTGACCCACACACAGTTATAGAGGTCTTTTAGTTGCCAGGACTGTAGTCAGCTGGCTGAAGACCCAATAGTCCAAAGGCAACAAAGAGCTTGTGCTCCATTCAAGGTCATCAAGAAGGGAGAATTCTTTTTACTTGGGGAAGGGTCCACATTTGTGTTCAATTCTGGCCTTCAACTGATTGGATGAGGCCCACCCACGTAAGGGAGGGCTATCTGCTTTACCTAGTTTATGGCGGGAAAGGTTAGTCTCAGGCAAAAACACCCTCACAGAAACCACCCAGAATAATGTTTGACCAAATATCTGGGCACTCTGTGGCCCAATCGAGTTGACACCTAGAATTAACCATTGCAGGTTCTGAAGAGTCATGGGGAACAGAGCTGGGGTGGGGGTGAGGACGGTGAAGGCCCACCAGTTATGGGAAGAGGCAGACTGAGGACTCCAGAATTGTCTGTATTACCTATTATATACCTGGACTGTGCAGCTTCTAAAGTTGCCTACTGACCTGAGACTTCTGTGATAATCTCGTTAGACCATAAGGACAATGATGGCCCTAGTTCTGTATCTGGAATGATCCTGGATCTCAGCAAACACTTTTGAATGAATACATATCATTGGCTGTCTTTCGTATGGTGCCTACTGTGTGCTGGGTACTTTATCTACCATTTCATGTAATGTTCATCTCTTTAAAGCAAGTAGTATTACTATTTCTATTTATATAAAGGACGCTAAAACATAAAGAAATAAAAGCACAATCGAGATCCCAGAGGTCGTGAGTGCTAGAACTAAGACTCAAACTAAGACTAAACTCTGCCCAATGGATTCTAACTTGAATTCAGTTCCCCAAACCACATGGTAACCTGTCATGAGATTAAGGATGCATTTGCTGCCTCTGACTGGAGTTAACCAGTTGTGTTGGTATTTACTTTAATTATTGCTACTGTTGTTGGTCAAGTATATTTATCAGTGTTTCAATAAGAAATACATGGAACTTTCCATATAACCACTTTTTTGAGTGATTAAGAACTATTTCAATGTCTGTCTCCTCCACTAGCCTTGAATGCCTTGAGCATAGGTGCCTATGCATTTTATTTTCATGTTTCCAGTGTCCAGCAGAATTACGTGGTCCATGGTGGGGCTCATAGTTCTTTCTAGTTATCAAGGAAATAAATGACTGCATTAGTTTCCGTTCCTACTGTGGTATATACAAGTATTTATTCATTCATACACTCAGCAGGACTGGTGTTACTGGTTTTTAGAACAGTTGAGGATCTAAAATGAGAAAAAAATTAAGTTTAAATTTTGATGCATAATACTACATATTGCTGGTCTAAATTGTTTTCTTCTGCTTAGGACAGAGGTCAGTGGTGGGGTCCAGCCCCGGTGGATCCAGGGTGATTCGAAGTGGGGATGGAGTTGGCGAGGAAAAACTTATTTATTTAGAAATATAAGATTAAGGAAAAATAGTATAGTAGGAAAATTCGTGGAGAAAAGATGCCGAATAACTTGGTTTATGTGGAAAGCTAATAAAACCTCAGGTCAAGAGGCTTGCACCATCTACATTAGGCCACCGGCGCCCATTTGAATAGTGGAGGGTGCCCCGCCTTGGGCTCCCTCTCGCGTGGATCTTAGAAGTCAGGGCAAGTAAGTAGACATGGCGAGCCTCCATGCCCCAGATGGGAATTCAGCCTGAAAAGGAGAGGGAGGGAGAGGAAGAAAGAGAGAGAGAGATTTGACACAGGGGAAACCAGCCTTTCCAGTGACTGGCCCCTCCTGTATTGTCTGGAAAGGCCTTTTATACTTTTGATTGTACATAGAGATCAACGGGTAATACAAAATTATGCAGACTCTTATCAAGATCAGGCTTTCTGTCTGCATACCTAGTTGTATACACAAGTCTTAGGTGATTTACATCATCTGGCCAGAAGGCCAATTAACACTTTACGGCCCTTTTCTGATAAGGGTCTGTCAACCAGAGAACTTATTTGTGTTGTTCTTCCCAAAGTCTGGTGCCACTCTCAGAAAGCACTAAATAAAGTCACATTCTTACACAGCAAGGACACAGCAATTTATAACAATGAAAGAGGTACAGTGATTATAA
This sequence comes from Ovis canadensis, assembly GCF_042477335.2. Classification (NCBI taxonomy): domain Eukaryota; kingdom Metazoa; phylum Chordata; class Mammalia; order Artiodactyla; family Bovidae; genus Ovis; species Ovis canadensis. The sequence continues at coordinate 26,464,708 of NC_091269.1, read as the reverse complement.
CAAAGAGAAAAGTAGCTAACTCAAAAGTCTAGTGTTACCAACATCAAAACTACTACATTCCTTTTTCTATATCCCAATTACATTGATTGATATCCTCCCAGGTGCCTAAAAGATAAAGAATATGGAGGCCTGGCAGCAGTCATTGACTCAACAGTGAAACCCATCACCAATATAATTTTTAGCTCTTTGAAAAAGGCTCTGTATCTTTAAGATGCTTTAAGCTTCATGCCTCTCATGGTTGGGGACCTGTAAACAATTCACAAGTTGTAAAAGTCCGGGCAGACCGGTCAGGTAAGTTAGAAAGCTATCAGAGGGGTTTAAGCTGAGACATTCTTTTCATATGCAGGAGACTGTTAACTGGAGCCCTAAGTTAATTACTTTTAGAGGAAGCTGATGGGGATGGCCCCCTGTTATGTCAGAAGAGTGGAAAGCACAGTACAATAAGGCAGGCAGACTCTGGTTTGGGGGGATAGATGCTCAGGCAGAGGACCCTTTGAGACCTGACTTGCCTTGCCCATCAGGTCTCTCCGCATGACGTTGTCGTGGGTGGGATCTCCCGTGCTGGCTCCTGGCAGGTCAGTAAACTATGACTCGCAGGTCAGATCTGGCCCACTGCCTGTGTTTTTGCAAATAAAGTTTTATTAGAACACTCAGGCTCTTTAGTTTATCAATAGTCTACAACTGCTTTCATTCCACAAAGCCAGAGGTCAACAGTTGTGGCAGAGCCTTCAAGGCCTGCAAAGCCTGAAATATTCACTACCTGGCTCTTGACAGAAAAAATTTACCAGCCCCCAGCCTAGATGATCCCAGGCAGCATCAACCTTTTGTGCCTGAAATTAATTAAGACATTCCAGCAACTATTAAAAATGACTAAGTCATTATTTCCTTAGGCTTCCTTCACATCTTTCCAGTTCAAAAGGAAGCAGATGTTTCGTTTTTTTATTTTTGTTTTTTTAACCCAACTCCTTGCCCCCCTTGGCTCTGTTGACTACACAGAAACAAATCCAGACCTGTAGCCTGGGTTACAAAAGCGGGACAAGGATAAAACCAGAGTTCTTTGCTAGGATTATTTTGGTATTTAATCCTATTTTCTTAAGAAATTCATCATCTATTTATATGCTCGAGAGAGAATGTACTTTAGAAATACACATGTCTCCATCAAGTATTGTTTATAAGAGAAAAAATATCTAAGAGACTACTAACAGGAGAAATGGACAAATGAGTTTGGGTGCAATCCATACCATGAAATGATATATAGCAGTAGTTGAAATGAGTGAACTAAAGGGAATCCCTAGTGGTCCAGGGGTTAGGACTGTGCACTTTGACTGCCATGGACCTGGGTTCAGTCCCTGGTCAGGGAACTAGGATCCCACAAGCCATATAGTGTGGCCCCCCAAATTAATTAATTAAATGAATGAATAAATCTCGACAGTCTATTGGGCAAAAAATCTAGTCATACAAAGCTCTCACTTTTCGAGATGGCCACACTCTGTGTCTCTTTCTCTCGATAAATTTACTTCTTAGCTATTTAAAAAATAGTCACAAAAGAATATAGGCAGTGTGTCACATTTATATAAAATATAAGTCTATATGAAAAGAAACCCACATATGTGTATACATACACAATAGAATGATAAACTGCATGCACGAGAGCAAGAAACCAAAACTTCAGGATAGAGGTTACCTTCTGTGATAGGAGAGGAAATTGGGGTTAGGGAGCCTTGCTGCATTTGCATTTTAATGTATTTCCAGTTGGAATAGGAACACTGAGGTTTTCATCATGGTTTTTTAAAATTTTATACGACTACCTAATGAAATATTGACAAATGAATACCTAATGAAATATTGACAAGAAAATTAAGTATAGTATCATTCAAATTCCTATTGCCAAACATAATGAAGTGTAGGGATTAGACATTCAGCATTTTTTGATACCTACTCTATACAGAGGGGACTGATTTTTAAATAAAAAACTAGCTTTAGAGGTTAGTCAGTTAAGGTCATGGCTATTGCAGTATCAACCAACGATAAGCAAAACAGAAAAAAATGACTTGTTCTCTGCTGTCCTTTTGCACTCTTTGCCCAGAATGCGTGTGTGGATTGTGAAATCAGCGTAGTGGGTTGTTATTTTCATTTAAATGGAATGGAATGAAATAGAAACCGATAATCAAGAAAATAGAGTGTGCAGAGTGTGTGCAGTAGGAATAAGTCTTGTCTCGTGAAATGGTGGCTGTATATCCTTGTCTGGTGCATGACTGAGTTGTGTGCACATGTGTATATGTGTAAGAGTGTGTGTGTGTATATGTGTGAGTGTGTGTATATGTGTAAGTGTGTGTATGTGTGTATATGTGTAGTGTGTGTATGTGTGTGCACATGTGTAAGTGTGTGCACATGTGTATATGTGTAAGTGTGTGTATATGTGTAAGTGTGTGTATGTGTAAGTGTGTGTATATGTGTAAGTGTGTATATGTGTGTGCACATGTGTAAGTGTGTAAGTGTGTGTATGTGTATATGTGTAAGTGTGTGTGTATGTGTAAGTGTGTGTGTGTGTATGTGTAAGTGTGTGTGTGTATATGTCCTGAATTGCAGAGTGGAATGCATTTCTACGGATCATGGTCAGGAAGTTTGAAGACTGCCATATTAGTCATCTATTTCTCTGAAACAAATCATCGTCTAGAGTTAGCCTAAATGTTCACTACCTTACAGTTTCTGTCGGTCAAGGATTTAGGAGCACAGCTTGTTTTCCTGTCTAGTTCCCTCTGCCATCCCTTTCTTATCCTTCATCTATTGAAGGACGTCCTGTCGCTCTCTTTGTCCTCAGTTTGAGAAAAGTCACCCCAGACTCCCTGCTGTTCCCTGGATTAGTATATCCTCAAGCAAATAAAGAGATGAGTAAAGAGAGGAAAGAATAAAGAAAAGTAAAGAGAGTAGATGAGTAAAGACTAAGGAGAATCTTGCCTCAGTTGTCATTTTGTCAACCAGCAGCCAGGACGGGATATGTGTCTTTACCATCCCACCCCTACCCCACCCACAGTGGGACCCTCCCCACGTGGGCCTGGAGGGGCCGCTGTGGGCCAGGCTGAGAAGCCATTCCCAGGAACACAGAGATATCATAAGCACAGCCTCCATAAACACACTTGAAGTTCTGTTTCCTGAGGCACCATTGAGGTCTCCCCCAACTGTTAGGTAAATTCAAGTTATAGCACTTCACAGCTCCACTGGAAATTCTAGATCACTGGAGATTTCGTATATTGGCTCACACAGTCTTGTCAGCCACAGAGAAGAGTTCAGTTTTGTTGACAGTATACAGAATACCAGGCGTGCTTTCTGATTGGAAAGGCAACACCAAATATAGATGTTGACGGAAGGAAACAAGTCTGTGGGCCACAGATAATTCCGGTGAGTGTGTTAAGCTAGTGTGTGTGTATGTGTGTGTGTGAGAGAGAGAGAGAGAGAGAGACCACGGGCAGGCCGTCCTGGGCACTGAGCATGTGTGTGCAGAGGGCCCGGGGCTGGGCTGGGGATCTAGAGACCTGGATTCTAGCTTGAACTAAAGCATTTGCTAGTGCTGTGGCCTGGGGGAGCCAGTCCAAACTTCAATTCTCTCATTTGACATAAAAGCCATAGTTGCCTGTTGCACAGGATTATAGTGAGAATTAAGTGAACCCTGTGTGAACAGAGACAGCTGGTGCAGAAACTAAAACCCTGTACAAATGTAAGATACTGAGGACATAAGCAAGCCCTACACCTAAGAGTGAGCAAGACCAACATTTTTATTATCAACCGGATGGCTTATTTTGTATCTTTGTTTGGCTCTTCCTACATCAAATACTTTTTGTTTGTTTTTCTTTTTTTAACTGAGGTATACTGACGGACAGGGAAGCCTGGTGTGCTGCAGTCCATGGGGTCACAAAGAGTTGAACACGACTGAGTGACTGAACAAAAATTGTTGATTTACAGTGTTGTGCTAATCTCTGCTGTACCGGTGGCTGTTACACACATATGGACATTGGTTTTTGTAATATTCTTTACCATTCTGGTTTATCACAGAATATTGAATATAGCTCACTATGCTGTTTTTGGTTTTTCTATTAGCCTCTGGGACAAAAGAGCAGACCCAGTTGCCCCTCACCAGGCTCAACACACAGTTTTCTGGCGGGCTTACTGCTTCTAATCAAGGGGGCAGCCACATCCAGCAGGCTGACGTGAGAACTGGCAGTGCAGACAAAGGCACTTGAAACATTCACTGGCAGCACACACCGAATGCCACTGCGAAGGCCTCGTGAAGATACTGTCACAGATGAACACTGGAGTGCAGGACTTAAAATTCCAGCTGCGCACATTGTCTCAACACATTCCACTCTTGTCTCGTATAATACCAGGGGATTAGTCCTGACATCACTGGTTGACCAGCACTGCTGACAAGAGCAGAAGTGGTGGAACTGAGGAACAAAAACATTTTTCAGATGTAAAATTCTATGAAATATGTAATATATTATTATCTGTTCTATTATTACTATATATATAATATTAACATGGTAATATATTAATACATGAGTATTTATATGAGGTTTCTCCCTAATGTAACTAGCAATGTCCTAGAGCCAGGGTTGAAAGCTACATCCCCCATAGGCCAAATATGGCCCACCATTTGTGTCTGTTAATAAAGTTTTATTGAAACACACATTCATTTATGTATTAAACTTGGATGCTTTCATGCCACATCCATAGATTTGAATTGTGACAGAGATCATATGCCCCACAAAACCCAAATATTTACTCTCTGCTCCTTAGCAGAAAAAGTCAGTAGAGCCCTGCCCTGGATTGTATAACCACAGTCTTCCAATAAAGATTAAAATAAATAAGGACACCACCACACCTTTGCCCTCCAAGCCCTACAGAGAGGATATTTCGGGAATTCCCTGATGGTCCAATGCCTAGGACTCCATAGTCTCACTGCTGAGGACTCGGGTTTGATCCCTGGTTGGGGAACTAAGATTCTGCAAGCCATGTGGTGTAGCCAAGAAAAAAAAGGAAAGGATGTCTTGTGTGTATCTTTTGTGTCATAGGCTCTCCTGTCAAGCAATGACTCACTGGATTGTCGCTCTGTGTTTGCTTGTTCCCTTCCCTCCAGACTATGAGCTCCTTGAGCGCAGGACCTGGGAGTTAGTCCCATGTGCACCCTGACTCCAGCCCAGAAGTGCTTCCCAAGTCAAGGCTAAGGGAATGCAGTCACTCACTGTCTTAGAGCCTAAAATCTGCTCAGGGAGACAGACAGGGAACAGCCTCTGAGTTTCAGCATCAGAGTGACGAGAATCCAGAGCATCCTGGGAACTCTTGGAGGGCCCGAGAAGCCTTCCTGCAGGGAGCACATGCCTGAGCTGATTCTGAAAGGATTCACCGAGGAGGAGGAGGAGGAGTCACATGATAAATGAATGAACGGATGAGTGAGGGAGTGGAAGGGCCTGCAAAAGAAGGGCAGCTGACACGGTTCAGTTTGGCTGAAGTGTGGCCCTTAGCTGGGCATCTCTGTGCGGAGGATGTGCACAGGCCATGGCGATGCTGGCCTGTCTGCCTCTGTCTGATGCTGTCGTGGCTGAGCTCTAGTCAGCGCGGAAGCGGCTTTTGTTGTAGTTGTTCAGTTGCTTAGTCAGGTCTGACTCTTTGTGACCCCATGTACTGCAGCACACCAGGCTCCTCTGTCCTTCACTGTCTCCTGGAGTTTGCTAAAATTCATGTCCATTGAGCCAGTGATGCCATCCAGCCATCTCATTCTCTGGTGCCCCCTTCTCCTTTTGCCTTCAGTCTTTCCCAGCATCAGGGTCTTTTCCAGTGAGTCTGCTTTTAGCATCAAGGGGCTAAAGTTTTGGAGCTTCAGCCTCAGCATCAGTCCTTCCAGTGAATATTCAGGTTGATTTCCTTTAGGATTGGCTGGTTTGATCTCCTTGCTGTCCAGGGTATTCTCAAGAGTCTTCTCCAACACCACAGTTCAAAATCATCAATTCTTTGGCACTCAGCCTTCTTTATGGTCCAACTCTCATATTCATACATGACTACTGGAAAAACTATAGCTTTGACTATATGGATCTTTATTGGCAAAGTGATGTCTCTGCTTTTTAATATGCTCTCTGGGTTTGTCATAGCTTTCCTTCCAAGGAGCAAGCGTCTTTTAATTTCATGGCTGCAGTCACCATCCACAGTGATTTTGGAGCCCCCAAAATAAAATCTATCACTGCTTCCACTTTTTCCCCTTCTATGCCATGAAGTGATGGGGGTGGTGCATACTTGAGAACTGTTTACTATAGAATATAGCATCTCATCAGCAGTTCCACACATATGGAATGGTATTTCCCAGCCTCGGGATGGGAGTTGCATAGTTGAAAGGCCATATTTCACACTAGCCCATAATTAAAAGGAAACACACATATGCTGGTAAATGTGCCCTAGGGTCACCCATATCTTTGACTTGGACTCAGTGTGGGTAATCAAGAAGCTGGTGATGACAAAAAGAACACATTTAAGAAACATTTAAAGTTTCTTAAATGTCAGTGCTGTCCATAAAGCGATGAATAGTAAACAAAATGTGGTGTAGACATGCAAGAGAATATTGTTCAGCTATGAATACAGAACTAAGTACTGTTACATGGCCACAATGTGGATGAACCTTGAAAACAGCCTGCTGAGTGAAAGCAGCTAGACACAAAAGGCCACATATGGTAAGATTCCATTTATGAGAATGAACCAAAATAGGTAAATCCATCGAGACAGAAGCAGACTTGTGGTTGCCAGGGGCTGGGAGGAAGGAGGAAGTGGAGACAACTATTTAATAGATCTGGGATTTCCTTTTGAGGTGAGGAAAATGTGTTGCTACTACTAGAGGGAGGTGGTGGTCACTCAGCATTGTGACTGCACTAACTACCCCTGAATTGTTCAGTGTAAAATGGTCGATTATATATTGTGTCCATTTTGCCTCCGTTTTTCAAAACTGAAAAAAAAAATGGCTTAGAAAGGAAAAGAAAATGTAGACATACTCTTCTTGACCGTTAAGTCCACTAATTAATAATGCTGTTTAAAATTTTTAATTAATAAAACATCCCAGAGCACAAGGAACTCCACTCAATACACTGTAATCTGGAAAAGAATGCATATATGTATATGTATAACGGAATCACTTAGCTGTATGCCTGAAACTAACACAACATTGTAAATCAACTATACTCCAATATAAAGTAAAAATTACATTAAATTTTTTAAATAAGCTCTAAGGATATATTGCACAACATAGAGAATACAGGTTTTTCGAGGTGGCTCAGTGGTAAAGAATCTGCCTGCCAAGAAGGATACTCAAGTTCGATCCCTGGGTCAGGAAGATCCCCTGGAGGAGGAAATGGCAACCCACTCCAGTATTCTTGCCTGGGAAACCCCATGGACAGAGGACCCTGTCCGGCTACAGTCCATGGTGTCGCAAAGAGTCAGACACGACTGACCGACTGAACGACGATAGCACCAACATAGAGAATAAAATCAGTATTTTACAATAAGTTTTAAAGGAGTATAATCTATAAAAATTTTGAATCATTGTCACGTACCTGAAACTAATAGAATACTGTAAGTCAACATCCTTCAATAAAGGTGAACAAAAAAATTTTTTAATTAATAATACAAAACAGAACAATGACCAGGCAGCTCCCCAGGTTCCGAGCTGAGTGTGGGGGCTTGAACTGATGACCCTCTTTTTGCCCCTCTCTCTAACAGAAGTGGAGAAAACCCGATGCCAGCAGGAGCGGGAGCGCGTCGTTGGGACGGCGGACTCCCCGCGACCCCAGCCCCCTGGGCTGTTCGTCCCCGAATGTGATGAGCAGGGACACTACGTGCCCACCCAGTGCCACAGCAGCACTGGCTACTGCTGGTGTGTGGACCGTGATGGCCAAGAGGTGGAGGGGACCAGGACTGGGTCTGGGATGAGGCCACCATGTAAGTCGGAGAGCCGCGCTGGAGGTGGGACGTCCAGGCATCCGCGAGCATTGCTGGGGACCCTTGCCTGGGGCACAGTTGGCGCTTTGCGCCTGCCCTGAATCCTGACCTGCTCCACTGACTCGAAGCCTGTCCCCTCCCTTCCTCTTTCCCCTCTGCAGCCCCCTTTTCCATCTCCCCATAACTCACACCCCTCTTCACCCTCTCTCTCCCCACTTACCCTCTCCCTCCTCTCACCCTTTGCTTTTCCTTTTTGGTGCAAACCTGTCTTGTGCAAATGATGGGCAGGGCCTGCTGGATAAGATTGCAATTGATAGCAGAAGGTGTGTGTGTGTGCTTGGGGTTCCTCTGGGTAAACCCTGCACTGGGCAGCCTGGCCTTTCAGTGGCTCTGTGCTGGGGCATAGCAGGAATGGGAGAGACCAACCAGTGCCCCTCCTCAGCACCCTGTTACTCAGGCATGGAACTCTTATGTCACACCGGCCTCCTGCAAGGTTGTGCCTGGACCTTTAGGTACTTGATCCATTTGTAATGATGCCAGGAACCAACAGCCACAAAGGTTTGTGCCAGCTGGCTCTGAGACAGTCGTGCTGGTAGGAAGGCACCAAGTTGGGACTGGGGCCAGGCTGTGTGGCACTGGACAGACACTTGCGTCCTTGCCTTCAACATCTCACTTGAGCAGAATAATCTATAGCATGCTTCTTGGCTCTAAAATTCAGTCCCAGATGTAGAAAATGCTAATTGTCACAAATTACCAAAATCGAATATAATCATTCTTGACATCTCCATTCACCAGATAGCCAGTAATCATAAATTGATCCCCTACCAGATAGTTTCCCAGAGCTGCTAAGAGGCTGATAAGAAGGGATCACTCACAAACTTCATTATCCCACCCAGCCAGCATTAACCTGGTGTATCAGATGCCATGGTCTTGCGGGCATCTGCAGAGGGAAAGGCCCCAGTGTGGGCCCTAGAACCTCAGGGGGCAGGGAAACAGAGGCAGGGTAGGGAAAGGAACCCTGAGAGAGAGGGTTCCTTTCTCATTAATAGGCACATGTGATTGTGCAGGGACCACAGTGTCCCTGACTTGGGGGGTCGTGGGTTGGCCAGGGAAGGCTTTGCAGGCAATACTGCCTGACCCAAGGTTTTGACAGGACCAGAGTCACCTGCACTGGGGAAGTGGAGTTGAGGAGATCTGTGTTCCAGGTAGCAGGAGCAGGTTGAGGGGCAGGAAGGAAGCCATCATGAGTTTGTGTCCCATGCCGGGGGAGCAGAGTGGAAGTGAAGACATCAGAGGCTCTGTGCAGGGATCTGCCTTGATCCTGAGAGCAGGTGGGGAGCCCAGGAAGGGTTTTGAGCAGGTGCTGATGGGACCAGGTTTCAGTTTTAGAAGAGCTGAGAGGAAGGAATGAGACCATGGCCATGGGGAGGCGGGGGCTGCTGCAGTATTTACAGTTAGTCCAGGTGAGAAATGGCGAGGGTTGACCTGAGGTGCAGGCAGTGTGTTTGGAGGGATAGATTCTAGAGATTTAAAGAGATCCACCAGATTGGCTTATGTCACTGAGTGGGTATAACAGGCAAGATGGACCAGAGAAAAGAACTGAAAATGAGCTTGGCCACGAGCTGGTTCCGCCCTCGCACTGCAGAGGTCCATAATGTGTCCACGTGGTGAGTGGCTGGACCAGGTCGGGGACCCAGGTTCCCCGACACGCACTGTGTGTTCCTTACCCTCAGCCAGTGTGCATGTCCCCTCCTGGGAGGTTCTCCCATCAGGTGAGGCAGAGCTTTGCTGGACATGCAGGTCAGCAGGTAGGAGGCAAGGCTGCCTCTAAGGGAGGATGAGCCTCCCCCCTCGTTTTGTCCTGGAAAGCCCCGAAGGACTGTGTTCCTGCTTGTGGGGCCTGAGACCCTCCTGCCCCCGTGGGATGGGGTAAGCGGGGCAAGTCCACTCTGATGGACTTGCCTAGACTTTCAAGTCCACTGGGCATGAAAATACTCAGCAGCTTCCCATGGGGGTGCAAGTTCCCTGTGGCCAGGATTTTGGGGGTTTTGCTGTTTCTTTGTTTTGGATTGCTGCTACAGCCTGGATGCCCAGCATCCAGAGCAGGGCACCCATAGCCAGCTTAGTTCCATTAAGGGGGAGGCTGAGCCATTTTTTCCACTTGACGTTTAATGTTACACTCAAGCCCTGTGTCATCTTCATCACAAATGCCCTTTGATAGGCTGCGGTCTTCCTGCTCCTTGTGCTCTCAGACATTAATAGGCACGTGTGATTGTGCAGTTTGTGGTGCCGAGAAGGTGACGTGACCAGGGTGTGTGGGTGCCTGTGTGTGAGTCCGTGCATGTGCCCGCACGTGTGTATTTGTGCGTTCCTGCTGCATACGGGCCTTGCTCAATGCCATCTCCTGCCACCCAGGTCTGAGTACAGTGGCTCCTCCAGTTCACTTTGGACCCCCGGTCCTTACCGCTGTGATCCCCCCGCCTCCCGGGACCCATCTACTCTTCGCCCAGACAGGGAAGATAGAGCGCCTTCCCCTGGAGGGAAGCACCATGACCAAGTCGGAAGCCAAGACACTGCTTCACGCCCCGGTGAGTGTTGGCTGATGGCACTTCAGTGACAGTCTCTGCTTCCATGACCCGGAGCAACAAGCAGGCTGTGGTCAGACCAGGGACTAGGACTAGATTCCTGGACCCAGGGCCTCTTCATTCTGTGTGACCCTGGGTGTCCATCTCTAAATAAGACCACTTTATTCCTAAGTCCCCTCCCCTTCCCCCAGGAGACTGAAGGGTGGGAACAGAAATGGAATGCCTGCTAGAGACCACTTTGGAATCTGACCCCTAGTGGGGGGCATCACCTGCGCTTACTATATCTTATCTGCGAGCATCTGTCAGGTTTGATCTCACCATCCCTGCTAAATTCACAAAATGACTCATCTTTTGGCAGCCACTCAACTCAAGATCCTCATGTCTGGCAGGAGGCAGAGGAGGCAGTAACCAGAGCTTTTCAAAGCTGTGTTTTGTGAGCTAGGGAATTTTTGTCTGTTAGAGGTCGGACACTTCTGAGAAGCTGTTGTTTTATCTGGGATCCTAACCTTCTGCCGGGAAACCAAACTTAAGACCTGGTGGAGGCTTCCGACTGTGGACTTCAGGGGTGCCAGGACACTGGTGGGCCATCAGGGTCCTCTAAGGAGGGGAGAAGTAGCAGCGAGTGGTCCATCAGGCCTTGGAGATGAAAGTCCAGCAGAAATCCTCATCACCCCTCAGTGCTGGTTGCAGAGCCTTCTTGAAAATTCTGGACAGAAATGTTGCTTTCTTCTCATCTTCCTTCCCCACTCCCCTGTCTCTGCTGCCTGCCCTATTTTCTCTTCCTGCATCAATCTCCACATCACAGGTGCCACACACGGCCGCACCCACTCTTCTTTTTGACCGAGATCAAAAAAAGTCTGCAAAGTAAAAATGCTTATTTTTTAAAATTTTATTTTATTGCAGTATAGTTGATTTACAATGTTGTATTAATTTCTGCTGTACAGCAAGTGACTCAGTTATACATACACACATATATACATGCTTTTTTGCACGCTTTTCCATTATGGTTTTTCACAGGATATTGAATGTAGTTCCCTATGCTGTACAGTAGGACCTTGTTGTTTATCCATTCTCTACACAATAGTTTGCATCTGCTAATCCCAAACTCCCGTTCCTGCCCCTTCTCACCCCGCTGCCCTGGCGACCACAAGTCTGCTCTCTGTCTGGGTGTTTCTGTTTCATAGATAAGCTCACTTGTGTCATATTTTAGATTCCACATGTGAGTGATGTTGGATGGTATTTGTCTTTCTCTTTCTGGCTTACTAACTTACTAGAGATCTTTAGGTCCATCCATGGGGGAAAAAAAAATGCTTTACAAAAGCCTCTTGCAAAGCAGCCTTGATTGTTCTTCCCCAGCACAAAGCCCTCTGATGGATTCCCCTTTCACCCAGAGGAAAAAAAAACCAGTTATTTTCATGGCCTTTGGCTACCTGTCCCAACCCCATTTCCTACCCCTGCCCCCTCAACTCACTGGCTGCAGCCCTCTGGCCTTCTAGCTGATCCTCAGCTCACCACACACGCTTGCACCTCAGGGCGTTTGCATTTGCTGTCCCCTGCCTGGCTTTTCTCACTCTAGACCCTTGCACGGCTCACGTGCACATTGCACGGTTGACATGTACATAGACACGGCCACATGTACCTTCCACAAATTTCTGCTGCACATCACCTCTGGGAGAAGCCTGTCCTGGCTGCCCTGTTCAGCCTGCAGCCTCCAGTCACCCTTCTCTGTCTTTTAGCAAACACTCAGCACTACTCAGTACATTGTATATCAGGGTACATGTTCTTTATCTCATGTATCTCTTCCCACCAAGAATAGAGACCTGTATGGACCTAATGTCTGTCATATAGAGTGAAATAAATCAGAGAAAAACAAGTATCATACACTAAAGCATGTGTGTGGAATCTAGAAAAACGGTACAGATGAACCTATTTGCAACACAGGAGTAGACAGAGACATAGGGAACGGATGAGTTGATGGGGTGGGGGTCGGGGGATGGCAGGTAAGATGAACTGGGAGATTGGGGTTGACATGTGCGCTCCCATGTGTAAAACAGGTAGCTAACGGGAACCTGCTGTCTTGCACAGGAAGCTCAGCTCAGTGCTGTGATGACCTAGAGGGGATGGGTAGGGGGGAGGTCCAAGAGAGAGGAGATAGCTGTATACGTACAGCTGATTTACTTTGTTGTGCAGCAGAAACTAACACAGCATTGTAAAGCAACTATACCCCAATTAAAAGAATATGAGTACACCAAGACCAGAAATTGTCCGTCTGTTTCATGGAGGTATTTGTTTCACAGTGGTGTTTCCAGACCCCAAACAGTGTTTGCCACTTGAGAAGTATTTACTGAAGGAATGCCTAAGTGATCTTTATGATGTCCTGTTGCCTCACTGAAGCACAAATCCCTCAAGGGGCCATCATTGTTCTTCTCTTGTATCCACCAGCACACACTCCCAGGTAGTAGGAGTCGGGAAAGCCATTCCCCCAATACCCAGGGGGAGACTTAAATGTCAAATGAGGCTGTGAGAAGCAGAAGCTGAGATGTGATCCATGGAGGGGAAGGTGCTGAAACAATATTCACTGTGTCTTTCCTATCTATTATCTATTTATCAATCATTTATCCATTTATGGATACTTCTATCTAGCTATCTGTTTTTACCATCTAGGTATTTTAGTTTAACTGTACCTAATGCCTCCGTTCAGTGGCATTAAATACCACCGTCATCACCATCCATCGTCCCAAACTGAACTCTGGATCCCTTCACTAATGACCCCCTCCTCCTCCTCCTCCAGTCTTCTGGAACTTCATTCTTTCTATCTCTATGAATTAGCCTGTTCTAGGGAAACTCCTCGCAGTGCTTGCTTGCTCTCTTGTAACTGGCTTACTTCACTTAACATAGCATCTTCAGATTTCATCCATATTGTGACATGTGTTAGAATTTCCTTCCTTGTTATGACCGAGTAATATTCCATCACATGGATATTTCATATTTTGTTTATCTGTTCATCAGTGGAGAACTCGGGCTGCTCCTACTTTTTGACTATTGTGAATAATGTTTCTATAAACATGGGTTTACAAACATCTGTTCAAGTCCTTACTTCCACTTCTTTTGGAAATAAACCAGACACGGAATTACATGGTAATTCTATTTTTGGTTTTTTGAGGAACTGCCATACTGTTTTCCTTAGCAACTGCACCATTTTGCATTCCTACCACCAGAGCACAAAAATTCCAGGTTTCCCTGCTACTTTGCTAACACTTATTATTTTGTTTTTTTCTTTAATTGTAGCCATACTAATATGTGTGAAGTGGTATTTTGTGATTTTGATTTGCATTTCTCTAGTTAGTAAGGAATCCATCTGCAATGCAGGAGACTCCAGTTCAATTCCTGGGTCGTGAAGATCCCCTGGAGAAAGGATAGGCTACCCACTCCAGTATTATGGAGCTTCCCTTGTAGCTCAGCTGGTAAAGAATCCTCCTGCAATGTGGGAGACCTGGGTTCGATCCCTCTGTTGGGAAGATCCCCTGGAGAAGGGAAAGGCTACCCACTCCAGGATTCTGGCCTGGAGAATTCCATGGACTATATAATCCGTGGGGTCACAAAGAGTTGAACACGACTGAGTGACTTTCACTTCACATTCACAAGGAATGTGAATGAGATGTTCAGTTCATTTCAGTTCAGTCAGTTGCTCAGTCCTGTCCAGCTCTTTGCAACCCCATGGACTGCAGACGCCAGGCCTCCCTGTCCATCACCAACTCCCAGAGCTTACTCAAATTCATGTCCATTGAGTCGGTGATGCCATCTAACCATCTCATCCTCTGTCATCCCTTTCTCCTCCCGCCTTCAATCTTTCCCAGCATCAGGGTCTTATGAGTCACTTCTTTGTATCAGATGGCCAAAGTATTGGAGTTTCAGCTTCACCATCAGTCCTTCCAATGAATATTCAGGACCTATTTCCTTTAGGATGGACTGGTTGGATCTCCTTGCAGTCCAAGAGACTCTCAAGAGTCTCCTCCAACACCACAGTTCAAAAGCATCAATTCTTTGGTGCTCAGCTTTCTTTATAGTCCAGCTCTCACATCCATACATGACTACTGAAAAAAACCACAACTTTGACTAGATGGACCTTTGTTAGCATCTTTCCATGTGCTTAAGGGCCACTTACATATCTTCTTTGGGAAAATATCTATTCATACCCTTTGCCCATTTTGTGGTTGGGTTATTTTGTTGTTGTTGCTGAGCTGTAGGAGTTCTTCATATATTTTATCAACCCCTCATCAGAGACATGATTTGCAGATATTTCCTCACCTTCCACTAGCTGGTTACCTTTTCACTTTGTTGACTGTATCTTTTACTGAACAGAAGTTTTCCATTTTGGTAAGATCCAATTTACCTATTTTTTGCTTTTGATGCCATAGCCAAGAAATTATTGCCAAATCAAACGCTATGAGGCTTTCAACCATGTTTTCTTCTAAGAAATTTATAGTTTTAATTGTCACGTTTGGGTTTCTGATTCATTTTGAGCTTATTTTTGTATATGGTGTAAGGTAAGGATCTCTGTGTCCTTTATGACCTGACCTCTAAAGGGGAAGTGCTTGCTGGTAACTGGTTCTCTCCTAAAACATCTTCCTGGTCTTCCACTTCTGTGGTGTCCAGGGACTTTACTTATGTTTCCATATATATTTTAGAGCGAACTTGAAAGTTTCTACTTTAAAAAAAGGAAAGAAAGAAAAGCCTTCTGGGATTTTGGTATGGATAGCATTGGATCTTTAATTCCTAGTTAGGGAGAATTGATATCTTAGCAGTGTTAAATCTCATGATCCATGAAACTAACATCTCTTCATTTATTTGCATCTTCTTTAATTTTGCTATGCAATGTTTTATAGTATTCAGCCTAAAATATTTTGGTTTTCTTGCTATTATAAACATTATTATCTTAAAATTCTACTTCTTGCTGGTATGTGGAAATACAGTTTTATGTTGATCTTGGATTCTGCAACCTTGCTAGGTTCAATTATTAATTAAAATATTAGTATAGATTCCCCAGGAGTTTCTACATAAATAATCATATTGTCTTCAAATAGAATAATTTTACTTCTTCCTTTCCAATATTTATGTGTTTTATTTCTTTTTTATGATCTTCAGTTTGTCAAAGGTTTCTTAGATAATATACAAAAAGCATTATCCATAAAAGAATAATAAATTGGACTTTACAAAAATTTAAAACTTTTGCTCCCAAAAAACATCATTTAAGAAAATGAAAAAGTGCTATTTGCTGAGAGAAACTGAAGCAGGTTGCCATGCCCTCCTCCAGGGCATCTTCCTGACCCAGGGATCAAACCCATGTCTCTTACATCTCCTACACGGGCAGATGGAAGCCCCATACATATACATGCTTATACACATATGACAACAGATTTTTATCTGAAGTTTATAAAGAACTCCTGCCACTCAATAATTTAATTTTAAAAATGGACAAAAGACTTGAAGACACTTCATTTTGAAAGGTGTCCAAACGCCTGTAAGCACGTGAAAGATTCCTACTATCATGAGGCACGAGTAGATGGACCACTCTCACCACTGGTCTACACTTCCAGGATAAAGTCATCATTGGACTGGCCTTCGACTGTGTGGACAAGATGATATACTGGACCGACATCAGTCAGCCTTCCATCGGGAGAGCCAGTCTGCATGGCGGAGAGCCAACCACCATCATTCGACAAGGTGGGCAAGCAAGCATCATTCTTGGTTTTGCTTGTAGTAGCCCACGTGGCTCTTGGGGGAGAGAGCAGAGTCATGTGGTGTATGGTTGCTTGCAGGATATGGTGATTGGAGATGGGTTGGGTTCTTGGGCCCAAACATCACCCTTTCTAGCCTTCTCTGAATAGTCCTCCAAGGACTCATCACTAAATCATGAACATCTTAGCTGGGATGTGTTGCTGAAATAAAATTAAAACAGGGTATATGTCTATGCCTGTCTCTGAAAGCTTATGTAGCCAGTTTTGAGGAATAATAAAGGCTAAACTCAACCATCCAGTTTGGATAAATGCATCTCCCTCTGGCTGCTGAGCCTCGAGTTGATTTTCAGACTGTCTGCCCCTTGGGGTGGTCCATTAGGCAATAAACAGAAAAATCATAAAGACGGGAGGGTCACAAGCATATTGGCAAATACTGTCCCTGAGAGGTGAGTCTATTCCCAAGACAGTTTTCAGTTTGAAGGGTTATCACTTCAACCTGTAACCTCATGGTGGGGTGGTCTCCTCTATTCCATCTCACCCTCACTGGACCTTGCTCAGATTGCCAAAGGAGTACAGCAAATTAGGCTGAACTTTTACAGACATTTCTGTTTTTGTTGCATCAGTAATGGTAAACCACATGACACTTTGGCACAGCCTACCCCTCAACATTTAACCTCAATTCCTTAATTTACAGGTGCCAATTTAAGCCAAGGACTCTATTATTTTAATGCCTACATTCAACAAGTCAAGACTATTTTAAATGGATATGTTTTATCAAGATTCAAGTCCATTATGACAAAAAGTCCAAGGACCTGTAAAAATTCTCCTCTACTGAAAAGGTCAAATACTGCACATTGCTCAGTCTGTGACTTAACCAGCTGCCTTGCAGAAATTTTCAATCAAAAGACATTGCCATGCCAATGATATGTGCTATGTAAAATCATCTTGTTTTCTCTACAAAACACTCAAAGGTACATCTTTAAGGACTTCCTGGCTTGGGGGAAAAAGCAAAGATACATCTTTAAAATATTTGAGCCTCTTTGGTATTTCTTTTTACTGATGCTTGGGGCTGAGTGTTATTGTTCAGTTGCCAAGTTGTGTCTGACTCTTTGCAACCCCATGGACTGCAGCACGCCAGGCCTCCCTGTCCCTTACCATCTCCTGGAGTTTGCTCAAACCCATGTCCATTGAGTCAGTGATGCCATCCAACCATCTCATCCTCTGTCATCCCCTTTTCCTTCTGCCCTCAGTCTTTCCCAGCATCAGGGTCTTTTCCAATGAGTCCGCTTTTAGCATCAAGGGGCTAAAGTTTTGGAGCTTCAGCTTCAGCATCAGTCCGTCCAATGAATATTCAGGTTGATTTCCTTTAGGATTGGCTGGTTTGATCTCCTTGCAGTCCAAAGGACTCTCAAGAGTCCTCTCCAGCACCACAATTCAAAAGTATCAGTTCTTTGGCACTCAGCCCTCTTTATGGTCCAACTCTCACATCTGAACATGACTCCTGGAAAAAGCAAAGCCTTGACTAGACAAACCTTTGTCAGCAAAGTGATGTCTCTGTTTTTTAATACTCTATCTAGGTTTGTCATAGCTTTTCTTCCAGGGGCTAAGTATAGCTTTTCTAATTTAATGTCTCCCTACAACTTTTGATAGTGTAAGAAGGGCCCTTGTGCCTGTGGAACAGCCCCTGGGATATATTTTTCCTTCCTTGGCTCCTTCATAAGAGATAATACAGCAGGAATTAAGCTGAGGTTGAGTTAAACAGGTCAACTGTGGACACAGACCTCAAATACTTTTCTGGAAGCCAACGTGCTATTTAAATAATGTCTGCTAGTTTTCATGGCTTGCTTTAATGAATGGAATGAAGTTTCTAATGAATACAAGTTTGAAGATGCCTTTTTGCATCTTAATGTTGTTGAAAATGTTGTTTCTATTATCAGTAATTTGACTTCAAAACCCACAGGAAGTGGGGAGTAGGTCATCGTTTGCTATTTCCTGTTGTTTTTGGAACTGATAATGATCCAAGAAAGCTTTAAGACCAGTAAGAAACATTCCAGACAAAAGCCCACTGTGAAAACACAGAATTAAATCAGAATGTGATCTTTGTAGAAGAAAGATCACAAGGAATACATTGTCTTTTTATTTTTTTTTATTTTTAATTTTTTTTAGTTTTTTATTTTTTAAATTTTAAAATCTTTAATTCTTACATGCATTCCCAAACATGAACCCCCCTCCCACCTCCCTCCCCATAACATCGTTCTGGGTCATCCCCATGCACCAGCCCCAAGCATGCTGCATCCTGCGTCAGACATAGACTGGCGATTCAATTCACATGATAGTATACATGTTAGAATGTCATTCTCCCAAATCATCCCACCCTCTCCCTCTCCCTCTTTTAATTTCCATAAAGAGAAAGAAGCTTCCACTTACGTTTTCATCATGGTATTTTCCTAGTGAGTGAAAATGGCAGTGGGTATCTTTTCTTTTTCTTCCTAATTTCATAATGTCTGAATCCCGGGCTTCTCTGTTTTTCCTTGAGTTAAAGTCCTAGCCAGATATCTTTAATAAGTATCATCATCTGTTTCCTTTTGATACAATCAGTGTGGAATATATTGCCCTGCAGTTTTCCCATCTTGCCCTGACTCACAGGAAAGGATGAGGTTTTCCAGGCCTTTCCTTTGGCTCCTTAGCCTATAAAGAAGTATTTTTCTGGTTGGGGGAGGAGTTCTGGTTGCTCTTGGGTTTGACGTCAAGACCAGACTGTTTCTAAAAAGACAATTGGCAAGGAGTTCCTTCCAGGAACTTGTAAAGATACTCTCATTAAACAGCCTTCCCTGGTCCCACCATTTCTGAATAGCCCATGCCTCTTAGACAGGATGTTCTCGTTCTAAATATACCCTAGAATGATTTCTTCTGATTTTGTCTGGAGGTCTGAAGGGGTCTTTGGAGGTCAGTCTCACTGTCTCTTTACCTCCAAGGATATGGGAAATATTTTCAGTCGGTTCAGTCACTCAGTCGTGTCCGACTCTTTGTGACCCCGTGGACTGCAGCACACCAGGCTTCCCTGTCCATCACCAACTCCCGGAGCTTACCCAAACTCACGTCCATTGAGCCAGTGATGCCATCCAACCATCCCATCCTCTGTCATCCCCTTCTCCTCCCGCCTTCAATCTTTCCCAACTTCAAGGTCTTTCAGATGAGTCAGTTCTTTGCATCAGGTGGCCAAAGTATTGGAGCTTCAGCTTCAGCATAGTCCTTCCAATGAATATTCAGGACTGATTTCCTTTAGGATGGACCAGTTGGATCTGCTTGCTGTCCAAAGGACTCTCAAAAGTCTTCTCCAACACCACAGTTCAAAAGCATCAGTTCTTTGGCACTCAGCTTTCTTTATAGTCCAGCTCTCACATCCATGCATGACTACTGGAAAAACCATAGCTTTGACTAGTCAGAACTTTGTTGGCAAAGTAATGTCTCTGCTTTTTAGTATGCTGTCTAGGTTGGTCATAGCTTTTCTTTCAAGGAGCAAGCATCTTTTAATTTCATGGCTGCAATCACTATCTGCAGGGATTTTGGAGCCCCGCAAAATAAAGTCTGTCACTGTTTCCATTGTTTCCCCATCTATTTGCCATGAAGTGATGGGACCAGATGCCATGATCTTCATTTTCTGAATATTGAGTTTTAAACCAGCATTTTCACTCTCTTCTTTCATTAAGAGGCTCTTTAGTTCTTCTTCGCTTTCTGCCATAAGGGTGGTGTCATCTGCATATCTGAGGTTATTGCTATTTCTCCTGGCAATCTAGATTCCAGCTTGTGCTTCATCCAGCCTGGCATTTTGCATGATGTACTCTGCATGTAATTTAAATAAACAGGGTGACAATATACATCCTTGATGTTCTCCTTTCCCAATTTGGAACCAGTTTGTTGTACTTTATAAATCTTTGCTTTGAGTTGGAATAATAAAGACCTTGTTTAGAATTAGAAACGATTGTTTCTAAGTCTTAATAAGCTTTCTCTGGTGGGAGTCCTTCAGGGGGGCTTAGATGTTTCCATCATTCATAGTCATGATCATTGTAGGAGTTTAGTGAAAGCTGATACGGAGGGGACTGAGGGTTGGGACTGCTTCGCTATTGATGAAAGAACACAGTGCTGCAGGGATGGTTTATACCAAGTCCCTGGGGCAGGGTAGCCCCATCCTTGGCTCGTCCCCTTCCTGTTTCCACTTCCAGCCGTCCTAAATGACCTTCAACTCCATAATCAGCTGAGGGGAAAGAGTCCAAGGTGACCCCAGTAAAACCCTGGTAGGGTTTTAGCTTTTAATTTGGTTGTATTTATAGTCAGGAAATCATTGCAATCTTGAACTCCTGATTAGGTTTGGTGGGTGCTAAAGGCTCGCATTGCAGTCAGCTTATACTGTGGCAACCCCTGGCTTGAAAATCAGTTACTTAGAGCCTAGTAAAGACTTCTGGGGTGTTATTTACAATCACTGATACCCCTTCTTTGTACTCTTAACACTTGTATGAAAGTAATAACAGCTGTGATTTCTTGCATATATTATTTCTCGGCAATGACCTATTTTCCCCCACTGATGAATAAGATAAGTCTGTCCCATTCCCCCTCTTTAGATCTTCCTGTGCCTCCCCTTTACATAAGAGATAAGCTCTAAGCTTGTTAACGCAGGCATCCTAACTTTATCTCTGGCCACTCTCCACCCTCGGGGTCTCCAGCCACACAGAATGACAGCGTATACTTCAAGCCATACCCATTCTTCCTTTATATCACTGTGCTGGTCTCCCTGCTTGGAAAGCTTTGACCGGGATCCCTGCCTGAGACAGCCCTGTTGTTCCTGCAGCAGCCAGCCTTATGAGGCATTGCCTCCCCCAGGAAGTGTTCCTCAGTCTCCCCAGGCTAAGTACAGCGTTCCTGCTCCATGCTCCACAGAGCCTGGAACTCAGCCTGAGCTGTGATTGGCTGCAGGCTCCTGGAAGGCAGGGCCACAGCTTCAGCATCCGTATGGGTTGGCTTCCCAGTATGGTACCCATCCATCCATTCCCAATATGGATGGCCATCAAGGGAATGAGTAGCACTGTAACATTCGTCCCTGAGTGTTATTTATCTTAACAAGCATTTAACACTCCCATGGGTTTTCTCAAAGTGCAAGGGTTCGATGCCAGATGAAGTAGCGCGGAGTAATCAGAAAAACCTCATCTTACTCATTAAAAAAAAAATCAATAATGTTTGGTGTTTACTTCTAGATCTTGGAAGCCCCGAAGGCATTGCTCTTGACCACCTTGGGCGCAACATCTTCTGGACGGATTCTCAACTGGATCGGATAGAAGTTGCGAAGCTAGATGGGACCCAGCGCCGGGTGCTGTTTGAGACTGACTTGGTGAATCCCAGAGGCATCGTAACAGATTCCGTGAGAGGGTGTGTGCATGCTAAGTCCCTTCAGTCGTGTCCAACTCTATGTGACCCTGTGGACTATAGCCCGCCAGGCTGCTCTGTCCTTGGGATTCTCCAGGCAAGGATACTGGGATGGGTTGCCCTCCTCCAGAGGATCTTGCCACCAGGGAAGCCCCCGTGAAAGGGTATCTTTGTGTAAATCTGTGTGTGTGTCTATTCAATTTACATCTGCCCTTGTGCATATTCTCAAAGTTTGACTGTAACTCCAGCATTGCTGCCCTGAAATGAATGAGTTTAGGATGAATGGGTCCACAGTTGGTGGCTTATAGATATCTGAGGTGAAGCCAGAACATTTATTATAATCCACCGGAATCATGAACTCAGTACCATGTTCCACTTTCAAATCTTTTACCAAGAGCTTTGTAAGTTGACGGCTCAGAAATTGGATATTTCCACTTGGATTGAATGTTAATCAAATATTTGAGTTGTATCAACCCCAGAAGAATATCAAGGTAGCATCACTGTCCCCCTGGGGCTCCTTCCGGGGGCCCAACCCAGCATGAACAGCTTGGGGGCCCTCCCTCGGGGTTTTGTGAGCACATTCTTTCCCTCACGGCAGGCTCTGAGTCTTACACCCTAGGCTCCTGTCTCCTTGATGCTTTGACGTGAGACCACATCTCCTGTTCTGTGGCCATTTGGCCGCCTCTCTGATTTCAGGTGCCTTGACCACTTACCCTGCCAGCGTTGCTTCTGGGCTTCATCCTCTGGGTCTGCTTCGCCTTCCTGAGTGCTGACAGCATATGAGAATCCCCAAGTGTTTATGTCAGTTATGGCGCTCTATTTTTTAAAAACAGTTTCATTGAGATATGTCAGTTATATTTAAGGGAAGTGAAGTTGTTAGTAACAGAATGATTCAAGGGAAAAACCAAATAGAGGGATCTTTACAAAGGCAATGTGTCTTGGCACCTCCAGATCCTTTATAGCCTTAATTTTTATTTTATTTTTAAATTTCTTGGTTGCACTGTATGACCTGCAGGATCTTAATTCCCTGGCCAGGTTTTGAACTCATGCCCCCTGCAGTGGAAATGCAAAGTTCTAACCCCTGGACCACCAGGGAATTCCCTATCATAGGTTCTTTTTAAGGGTCTTTAAGTGAACTTTTTCTCATACATCTTCATTATTTCTCTTCCCCTTTCACTTCCTTTTCCTCCAGGAATCTTTATTGGACAGATTGGAACAGAGATAACCCCAAAATTGAAACTTCCTACATGGATGGCACAAACCGGAGGATCCTGGTGCAGGATGACCTGGGCTTGCCCAATGGACTGACCTTCGATGCCTACTCGTCTCAGCTCTGCTGGGTGGATGCAGGTGATGGAAAGCCCCAGGCCTGGCTCCTGGGTCAGAACAGGGCTTCGTTTTTTTACCAAATAATCATTGTTATCCACTGTACTATCGAGAGTAGCTATTGAACTGCTATTTTTCTGCACAAACATCAGCTGCATATCTTTGCTTGGAAACTGTTTCCCACAGCTTGATGTAGCCCAGGGAGCATTCTCAATCTTCCAGGTCAGGGGTCAGCAAACTATAGCCTGGGGCCAAATGGTATGGCCACCTGTTTTGGTATAACCTGGGAGCTGTAAAAGGTTTTTACATTTTCAAATGTTACATTTTAAAAGCTTATACAAATTCTTGTATAATGTCCTTGATTTCACCTCTTGGCTCACACAACCTAAAATAGTTACCATCTGGCCCTTTAAGAAAAAGTTTGCTGACCCCCAGAGCCTGTCCTCATCCTGGTACCTATTAAGTAATTCATGACTTACATCTTTGTAGCTCCTGCTTGTCCCCAAGCAGGGCTAAGGCAGGACTTGAAGCCAAGGAAGATAAAGTAAGGCAGTCCCGATGTGTGCTCCTGCCTGGGAAGATTTGGGGTGCCCCTGATGTGGGCAGGATGCTCAGTTGGGAAAGAATATCAATCATCCATCAAGTCTCTGTTGAGTTCCTCCTTCCTTCTAGACACTGTCAGGTACCACGGGAGATGCAGGAAGTAAAGCACGCACAGTTAAGTGGAAACCCAAGCCTAAAGTTGGTCATAATGCAGGCATTGATGCGTGGCTGTGCGTAGCTGCTCACCCAGTGGGAGCAGCTTAGCAATTCTAAGGGCTCTGAAAACAGGGAGGGAAGGTCTAGAGGGGCTTCAGGCAGGAGGGATTTGAACAGAAGCTGGAACATGGCTTCCTTCTTACTAAGCCCCTGGCTGCTCCAGAAATAGGTGAAATGGGGTGCTCTTCCTCTGCTCTGGCTCCCTTCTCCCCATCAGAACCAGGTGTGGGTACTGGATGGAGGTGGCACTGAGCAATGAGAGGGGCGTGGGAGGATGAACAGCCAACTTCCCAGTTCAGAAGAGCACATCTTGTGTTCTCTCGGATCTGAGCGTGTAACGCTTGCCCTCCTTGCTTTTCGTTTTGGACACAAAGGGGCCATTTCTTGTGTGAACAATGGACGACTTGTTCTCACCCCACACAGGCACCCATCGGGCTGAATGCCTGAACCCCGGTCAGCCCAACATACGCAAGGTTCTTGAAGGGCTGCAGTATCCTTTCGCCGTTACGAGCTTCGGGAAGAATCTGTACTACACAGACTGGAAGACGTACGTCAGCTGCTGCAGCGCAGGGGCTGGGGGACCTGCCCCGCTGCCCTCTCTGGAGCCACACCCTTTCCAAGCAGCCTCTTGGCTTGACCTTCCCACCTCCAGAGATGCCCCCTCTGCCTCGCCCTCTGATTGTCAGAGAGGAGGGCAAGAAAGGAGAGGGCAGTAACCCTAGGGAAGCAGGGTGTGCGGTGTATCATCTGGATGCTCTTGGATGGGCAGCTTCAAGTCCACAAATGGGGACTTTCTGCGCATGTCCCTTCTCTCCCTGGGAGAGACCATGCCTACTCCATGCCACTATTTTATTATAATTCTTAAACTGCAGTATTCCCAAAGCTCCTTCTTGACCTTTCCTGCAGAAAAGTAGGCTTAAACCAAGCCAGCGGCTGTGGCAGGCGCTTCAGTATAGAAAGTGGATTTCCCAGCTTGGGATTTAGAGCCATAGGGCAGAGCTAGCTGACCTTTGTTCTTTCTTTAAGAAGCCAGAGAATTGCAGGCTTCAGGAAGAGGGAGGGATGGCTAGGAAGTAAGGCCAATGTATCTGTTTGGTTTTTTTTTTTTTCACGTCTGTCTGTGCTATCTTGTCTGATTCTTTGCAACCCCACAGACTGTAGCCCACCAGGCTTCGCTGTCCATGGGGTTTCCCTGGCAAGAATACTTGAGTGGGTTGCCATTTCCTCCTCCAGGGGATATTCCCAACCCAGAGATGAAACCCACGTCTCCTGTGTCTCCTGCATGGGCAGGCAGATTCTTGACTGTCTGAGCCACCTGGGAAGCCGTATATGGCCTCCAATTTATCTCCCAAGGGCTTCCCTGGTGCTCAGATGGTAAAGAATCCACCTGAAATGCAGGAGACCCAGGTTCGATCCCAGGGTCGGGAAGATCCCCCGGAGAAGAGAATAGCTACCCACTCCAGTGTTCTTGCCTGGAGATTCCCATGGACAGAGGAGCCTGGCAGGTTACAGCCCATGGGGTCACAAAGAGTCAGACAGGACTGAGACTAACACGTTCACTTTACCCTCCAAGCGACAAAAGAGGTTGCCCTGTAGAGAAAAGTTTAAGCCATTAGATGTGTTTTTTGTTGTTAGTATATTTTTGGGTTTTGTTTGTTTGGCCATGCCGCATAGCATGAGGGAATCTTAGTTCACCCACCAGGGATCAAACCACGCCCCCTGCATTGAAAGTGAAAAGTCTTTTCCACTGGACCATCAGGGAAATCCTGCCGTTAGATGTGTCTTAACTTTCCATCCTTTGACACTCTAGGAATTCTGTGGTCGCTGTAGATCTCGCTGTTTCCAAAGAGATGGATTCCTTCCACCCCCACAAGCAGACCCGGCTCTATGGCATCACTTCTGCCCTGTCGCAGTGTCCTGAAGGTAACTCACCTGTGCTCTATGTAGTCAGGGGCTGGGTTGGCCCCTGGGGCTCAGAGCCCACACTCTGGCCGCCCCCTATATGGCCTCTGGTAGCCCTGATCACAGGGCAGGTGAGACCTAGTCCATTCCATCAAGGGTCTTCATTAATTAGTAGGTAAACCAGATGAATCAATAGAAAATGGTAGGGAATGAAGTGGATAGTGGATAAGGGTGAGGAAAAGTACTGACTCCTGGAGTGAGTCTAAAAGTATGCTGTCTTCAGGCTCCAAGGAGGAAAAGCAGTGTTAGGGTCCCCTGCTTTAAAAGTTCATCCATTTGGCAAGACAGCAACAATAATAATTGATAGTCATAGTAATTGCAAACATGGATGTGATACTTCCTGTGAGCTGGGTACATCCCATGTATTAAAAGTCACTGTGTGCTTTGTATCCACTGGTTCACTTAATCCTCATAGCAGCCCTATGAGGTAGGTGTTATTATTTTGCCCACTTTATAAATGAGGATACTGAAACCACTTGCCCAGAGTCACACGATCACTTCCAGTATTCATGGCAGCAGACTTGGGGGTAAGTTAGGCAGCCTGGCTGCAGAGTCTATGCTATGGCTTCCTCCTTCTTGGCTTCCCTCTTGCCCGCTAGTGAAGTGGCCAAGCTGCGTAGAAAGCACATTCTGCTTTAAAATTCCAGCTCCATGTTATGACCGGAGCTGGAAAACCCTCCCTGAGCTCTGCTAATAGCTTTGTTGGTAAATCTGCATATTCCCCAGATCAGCAATCAAGGTTTTTGCACATTTGGCAAATCCTTAATGATGAGGAAACAGCCAGGAGATAAGCTGAGTTAAAATTTCTGTACAGCTTCCTTGTTCTCCAGGACCCCCTCCATAAGCTTGGCCTTCCAGAGACCAAACAGGGGGCTAGTATGGAGGTCACTCTCTTAACTGATTGAACCACTGAGCTTACCTCTGCCTTTTCCAGGTCACAACTACTGCTCAGTGAACAATGGTGGCTGCACCCACCTCTGCTTGGCCACCCCAGGAAGCAGGACCTGCCGTTGCCCTGACAACACCCTGGGAGTTGACTGTATCGAGCAGAAATGAAGAGTTCCTTGTGTGCTCTCCAAAGTATTTCACAGCAGCACCCTTCCTGAAAGGGTCCGGACTGAAAACTGTCTGACCTGGTGGCTGAATGGCCACCAGGCCCAGGTCCAACCCAGCCTGAGCCCCAACAGCATTGCCCTCACTGTTCCCCAAAACACATGCCCTCAGCTTCTGGAATGGGAAAGCCTCTACTCCTACACAAAGTCTCCCTGACCCTAACCCTCAGACTAGCTTATACAGCCCTGAGTGAGGATTATATGCCCCATCCTGGTGCTGGAAACTGGCCCCAGCCTTCATACCCCTATGGTGAGCAGAGCTTCCCAGGGCCTGAGCTGCCCCCTTCTTTGTGGCCTTACGAGCTCAGCCTCACTTTGAGACACCCATTGTTTCCTCAGCTGCTGGACACATCGAGGCTGTGAGCAAAGGAGGGAGTTTGCTCTCCCACAGTTTTTCTTGGTGCTCTGATTTCCCTCTTTATACTCCTAGCATTTAACCCCTGAGTTCTATATCGCCTGCATCCTGCCCAAGGCAGGATGTGAGCAAGCCCTGCCTTTTGGTCAAAACTCATCGTGTCCAAAAGATATATGGGTATTTGGTGGATGATACTGAGCAGCCTCTCCCAGATAAGTTATTGGCATTTCTGAAGTATTTGTTGGTAGTCAAAAGCTTAAATCAAGAGTGTCCAGAGAAATTCAGGGTGCAGAGTCAGATGTTTGAGGATGGGGATTTTATTGATGTGCCTTAAATTATACCAAAGAGTACCAAAGTATTCCTCTTTATCCAAAGCACTTGGATCCTAGCATCTGGTTCTTGGGGCAGCACAGCCCCATTGCTGGCACCTGTGTCCAGCCTCCACGTGGAGACCCATCTGAGATACAGGCTGGGACTGGGGACCCCCTGAAGTCCCTCATCTCTGCCCTCCACCCCAGAGAGCCAATCTACAATCAGTCGTGAGCTCTGTGCTCTCTTGTTCATCCTCCATCCATGGCCCTTGCTCACTGTATTCTCATCCAAAGACACAGTCCAGGAAGGCCAAACTGAATATTTATATGAGTCCTCCAGACACTTTGTTCCTCATTGGTGTAATTAAAAGGACCATTACCACATTTCACATTTATCTTTCTAGAGCTTGTTTAGAAAACATCTCCTGACCATATATAGCTACTGGTATTTGGTGGGGGGTGGGGAGGGGTAGGCAGTGACTACTTTCCAAAGTCCTAAAAGAATGGAAATTTTGAATTGAAAGCTAAGGATAAGGAATTTGCGTCAGTGAAGATCAGGTTAAGGAAGTGAGAAGACTCAGTGAAAAGTGTCATGAAGAGACTGATGAACAGCAGAAATGGAAAACCCAAGAGGAAGGATAAAGGAGAAGATTTAGCAGTAGCAATAAGAAAAGCTCTTAAATAATGCCAAAGAAAATATGATATGTTCTTTGTCAGAGGACACTTCTACGCTTAAGGACATGGAAGAATTTCCCTGTTTTTCTCCTAAAGGAAGATATCCCTCTTCTAATCTGCAAACCTCAGTACCCTCAACTCCCCCTTAACACACTGCTTTTCTACAGCACATAGGAGCCTGAATGGAAAAGAGCCTTTCCTTGAATAATTGGAGTTTGTTTTGAGAAGCAACTATATCCCCAAGAATCACAAGGTTTGGGGAACACATGAGTCTTTTATGTAACCCAACCACATAAATTAGTTTAACTTTCCTTTTCTATTTATCATTCCATATCCAACCCTCTATATCAAATGTTTTGTCATGATTTTTGTATAATGTTTATAATTGTTTTATTCATTTTGCTAGATTCATTCTAAAATTTTTTTAAACAGTAAATTCTTAAACTGTGGAAACCATTGAAGGTGCTTATTAACTGTTCCCCAGATTTGTACAAGTATTGGATAACTCCTTGAGTTTACAGCTGTATAAATTTTAGTGCAGAAAATAAACTTTTTTTGTTAAAAAAAAGTCTTCCTTTATCTTGTTTGAATGAGGCAGATTAATCTCAGGAGGCAGATTCACAATGGAAAGACAGTCATTTAATAATCTGCAAAACCTATTTAGCCCCTAGTGTTATAAGGGATGGTTTTTTTCCCCAAGTGAGTCCTCAAACTTAAGTTCAGTTCAGTCACTCAGTCGTGTCCAGTTCTTTGCGACCCCATGAACCGCAGCATGCCAGGCCTCCCTGTCCATCACCAACTCCTGGAGTTCACCCAAACTCATGTGCATCAAGTTGGTGTTGCCATCCAGCCATCTCATCCTCTGTCGTCCCCTTCTCCTCCTGGCCCTAATCCCTCCCAGCATCAGGGTCTTTTCCAATGAGTCAACTCTTCTCATGAGGTGGCCAAAGTATTGGAGTTTCAGCCTCAGCATCATTCCTTCCAATGAACACCCAGGACTGGTCTCCTTTAGGATGGACTGGTTGGATCTCCTTGCAGTCCAAGGGACTCTCAAGAGTCTTCTCCAACACCACAGTACAAAAGCATCAATTCTTTGGTGCTCAGCTTTCTTCACAGTCCAACTCTCACATCCATACATGACCACTGGAAAAACCATAGCCTTGACTAGATGGACCTTTTTTGGCAAAGTAATGTCTCTGCTTTCTAATATGCTGTCTAGGTTGGTCATAACTTTCCTTCCAAGGAGTAAGCGTCTTTTAATTTCATGGCTGCAATCACCATGTGCAGTGATTTTGGAGCTCCCCCTAAAATAAAGTCTGACACTGTTTCCACTGTTCCCCATCTATTTCCCATGAAGGGATGGGACCAGATGCCATGATCTTCGTTTTCTGAATGTTGAGCTTTAAGCCAACTTTTTCACTCTCACTTTCATCAAGAGGCTTTTTAGTTCCTCTTCACTTTCTGCCATAACGGTGATGTCATCTGCATATCTGAGGTTATTGATATTTCTCCCGGCAATCTTGATTCCAGCTTGTGCTTCTTCCAGCCCAGCGTTTCTCATGATGTACTCTGCATAGAAGTTAAATAAGCAGGGTGACAATATACAGCCTTGATGTACTCCTTTTCCTGTTTGGAACCAGTCTGTTGTTCCATGTCCAGTTCTAACTGTTGCTTCCCGACCTGCATATAGGTTTCTCAAGAGGCAGGTCAGGTGGTCTGGTATTCCCACCTCTTTCAGAATTTTCCACAGTTTCTTGTGATCCACACAGTCAAAGGCTTTGGCATAGTCAATAAAGCAGAAATAGATGTTTTTCTGGAACTTTCTTGCTCTTCCACAAACTTAGGGGCTGATAATTGACTTTAAAATAATTCTATCATGGACTTCACCCTTTTAAACATTGTTTTCATTTTATAAAAGTTTTAGCTATAGGCGGTAGCATTTCCTGGTTCAGTTCTGAAGATGAGCTGTGTTTTTTCCCCCTTTTCATATCCAGAAGGAACAAAGGTATCTTCCTGGCATTGGCCATGGAGTGAGACCCCTTGGTCTGTTCTCAATTGCCACCAATGCATAGTGCTACCTATGTTGGCCCCTGAGGGGGATGCGAATGGGCCTTTGACTTGGACAGAGTGAAGGGGGCTCAAAAATGGCAGGAATGAGGTTGAGATCATTGTACAGAAGAGACCTGGTGCATCAGGGCCTACCTATAAAATGGCACCACCGATGGAATCAGTTATTAATACATCCTGCTGATGTGGACTTACTGACAGACAGCTGATATTAGGTCTAAATGCTAAGACCAGTGTTTTATTCTGGTCATAAAATCTAGATACGTTAAAGTGATGTCAGGGAAGATGGTGCAGTAGGAAGCTTTAGGAATCCACCCCTCTATAAAACAATAGTTGAACTGGCAGGAGCCATCTGAATAAACTACTTTAGAACTTTGTGTCTAGTGGAATGCTTGCAGCTTCCAGGAGAGAGTTTGATGAAGAGAGTGGTAAGTTTCAGCTTCCCCTTAATAGTGGCAGCCATCCCCTTTTCCCAGCCCCAAGACACTCAGCTACGGGGACAGCAGCCCGTGTTCCTAGTGCAGTTTACTAAGACCAGGTTGAGCGATAAGAACCAGCATTGCTCTCCAAAAATCAGATTTGTGGGTTCTGACTACTGCTTCTAATTAGGAGCCAGCATAGAGGAAAAATCTTCCTGACATAGGATTTGGCAATAATTTCTTGTACATGACACCAAAAGCACAAGCAACGAAAGAAAAAGACAAATACAAATAATAATTGCTGGGGAGGGTGTGGAGAAAAGGGAGCCCTCCTATACTGCTGGTGGGAGTATAGATTGGTACCATGATGGAGAACACTGTAGAGGTTCCTTAAAAAAAAAAAAAAGTTGCCATATATCCAACAAACCCACTCCTGGGCATATGTCCAGAGAACATCATAATTCAAAAAGATACATGCACCTCAGCATTCACTGCAGCATTATTAACAATAGCCAAGACGTGGAAACCGCCAAAATATCCATTCACTGAGGAATGGATAAAGACGATGTGGTATACTGGAATATTACTCGGCCATAAAAAAATGAAACAATGCCATTTACAGCATTATTTATTATCTAGGTCCATGGATGAACCTAGAAATTGTCATACTGCATGAAGTAAATCAGACAGAGACAAATATCATATGATATCATGCTGGGAGCCAGCGTGAGGAACTCTGCCCATGGCAAAGGTCATGAGGAAGGAGGCTTCGGCATACACAAAGGTGGGATCGAGCCTCAGGAGACCCCCTGTTCCCGAGCATCTACCCCCAAAACCAGAGTCTGCCTACTTTACTGCTTTATGCTCTCACCTACACCTCTGACTTGATGAGGGCCTCTCCCCCATCACCTCTCTCGGAGAAGGAGTTAACCTACAGCTCCAGTTAATAAAAATTCCTGGGCATGACAAGAGTGTTTCAACTTACGAACTCCTCTGAAGGTTATCTAGCCTGCCTGTACAGGTTCGTCCGGCCACATGTGGTTGTTTACAGTCTCCCAACTGTGAGAGGCACAAGATGTTTTAGACTTACTAAAGGGAGATTCTTTTAGGAAGTTAGAAATTATTAGTATAGTGGGTTGATTAGAAATTATATTGGTGAAGGGTTTTTCATTTATTGGGCCAATGTTTGCTGCTAAATCCCCTGCCCTTATACATGTTAATGAATATATAACTAGTATATAGGAGAAATAAGTATTAACCTTTAGATTAATCATGTTAACCTTAGGCTAAGTAAATTCCTTTCTTAGTTATAACCCACTATACCCTCACCCTATAGGAATGCAACTTTATCTGGTACCTTTGGAGGGTGATGCCTGGTTTACGAAAAATCACCCCTGGAAAATAAGTTTTTTGGTTATCAGAAAGAAAGGATCATAAAATGTCAGCAGGCCTAATGGCCAGAAGATGATGTAAAACCCCTAAGACCTTTATGTATAAATGTATATGAAGCACCTGATTTTGATAACGGTCAGGACTGCTGACCCCCGCGTGACACTAAAATTTCTATTTGTCTCTATGTGCAACAAAAGGCATATAAGCAAACCTAGAAATAAAGAAATCAGATCAATTTCTGGAAAGACTGATTCCTCCGTGTCGTTCTTTCTTGTTCTCCGTTTTTTAGGCTGAATTCCCATCTGGAGCGTGGGTGCTCACCAAGCCTGCTAATTTTGCCCTGGCATTTAAGTTCCATGAGAGAGGGAGCCCAAGGCAGGGCACCCTCTGATATTCAAGTGGGCGCCGGTGGCCTACGTAGGTGGTGCAAGCATCTTGTCTTGAAGCTTTATTGGTATCCCACGTAAACCAAGTTATTCAGCATCTTTTTCTCCACTAATTTTCCTACGACACTATTTCTTTCTAATCTCCCCCTATATCTTTAATTAAGCAATTAATTCCTAGGACGCTGACTCCATCCCCGCTTTGAATTACCCTGGATCCACCGGGGCTGGACCCCGGCAATATCACTTACATGTGCACTCAAAAAACAGTACAAATGTACTTATTTCCAGAACAGAAGTAGTTACAGATAAAACAAAACAAATTTATGGTTATCAGGGGGGAGGTGGAGGGATAAATTGGAAGATTAGGATAAACATATACACACTACTATATACAAATTGGACAACTAATTAGTACCTACTGTATAGCACAGGGAACTCCACTCAACACCCTGTAATGACCTACATGGGAAAAGCATCTAAAAGAAGTCTGGATGTATGTATACGTATAACTGATTCACTTTGCTGTACAGCAGAAAGTGGCACAACATTGGAAATCAACTACACTCCAATAAAAAAATTTTTTAAGAAAAATTGGTCTTCATCAAAATTCAAAACTTTTGTGCATCAAAGGATACTATCAAGAGAGTGAAATGACAACCAACCCATGAAAGGGTAGAAAGTATATGTGAGTCCTATATCTGATAATGGTTAATATCCAGAATATATAAAGAACTACAACTCATCAATAATAGCAAAAACAATCCAATTAAAAAATGAACAAAGGATTTGAATAAACATTTTTTCAAAGAAGATATACAAATGGCCAATAAGCACATGAAAAGATGGTCAACATTATCATTCTTTAAGGAAATGCCAATCAAAATCACAATTAGATACCACTGCATACCCATTAAGATGGAGGATGGCTATCAAAAACAGAAAGGAACAAGTGTTGAGGACGTGGAGAATTGGAACCCTTGTGTGTTTCCACTGGGAATGTAAACTGGTGCTGTCACCATGGAAGTCAGTTTTATAGTTCCTAAAAGTGTTGGATATAGAATTACCACATGACCCACTTGGAGGAATATACCCAAAAAATTGAAAGCAGGGACTCGGACGCTTTAAGTACACCACTGTTTACAGCAACATTATTCACAAAAGCCGGAAAATGGAAATAACCAGAGTCCATCCACAGATGAAAGGAGAAACAAAATCTAATGCACACATACAGTGGAGTAATATCAAGCCATAAAAAGATATGCGGTTCTTACATATGCTACAACATGGATAAACCTTGAAGTCATTATGCCAAATGAAATAAGCCAGTCACAAAGGAATGAATATTATTATTCCACTTATGTGAATAGACATGTTCATCAAGACACAAAGTAGATTAGAGGCTACCTGATGCTAGGGGCAGGAGGAATTGGGATTATTGTTTTATGGTTTCAGAGTTTTTGCTTAGGGTAATTAAGTTTTGAATATAAATAGTGGTGATGGTTACAGAACACTGTGAACATACTTAATGCCACTGAATTGTACACTTAAAAATGGCAAATTTTATGCAATATATAATCTACCACAATTAAAAAAAATTACTAACACACCAAAAAACACTGAATGTACACTATATGGGTGAATTGTATGGCATGTAAATTATATCTCAATAAATCTACTCTCTATAAGATCGCTGTAATTTTTTAAAAAGCAAGTAACATAAGCTTGGCAAAATGCTGCTCACTGTTGTAGTTGGCTGAGTTCTAACATTTCCAAGATTCTAATCTAGGTGCTTTCCAGATGGAATTAAGATTATTGCTTAGCTGGACCACAAGAGGCCAGTCCATTCAAGGATGACATCTGTGTCTCCTTTGCCACCTGGCTTCCTAGCAGAGAGGGAGGGAGAGAGGAGCATGAATCCAGGTGTTTATTCCCCTCTCCCTCCCTGCTGAGTTGCTGAAGGCTGTCTGTACCCCTTGACCACTGAAGGTCACCGCCCCTCGCCAGGTGTCCCCTCTGTCTGCTAGGGCCCCAGAACCACTCCCTTCCCTGGTCTCTGGGTCTCAGGGAGTTGGCAGGCCCCTGGCACCATCTACTAGGACTGCTCCATTCTGAGGTTTCCCACAGCCAAGCCATAACTTTAAGCTTCCCTCAAATTATCCAAATATGAGTACATTTGGCTCTTTTTGAGACTTGCTCTTGTTCAGTCGCTAAGTCATGTCTGACCCTTTGCAATCCCATGGACTGCAGCACGCCAGGCTTCCCTGTCCTTCACCATCTCCCGGAGTTTACTCAAACTCACGTCTATTGAGTCAGTGATGCTATCCAACCATCTCGTACTCTGTCGTTCCCTTCTCCTCCTGCCTTCAATCTGTTGAGACTGCCAACTGAAAAATATTGTACAACCTGAAAGTTGAGAATTATATTCTATTCTGCAGACTTATGAGGACTTTACAGTCTCAGATTACTCTGAGGGACTGCTCCGAAGAGATAAGAGAGGAGCCGGGATACAAGAGTTTTGCAGAAGCAAAAAGCAAAAAAAGAGAGAGTCAGAACATCAAAAAGTTACTGTTAATTAAAGAAAACCAGACATCTCAATGAATTTAGCACTTTTCTATGCATCCATGCGTGCTAGGAAATGGCCACCCACTCCAATATTCTTGCCTGGAGAATTCCACGGAGAGAGGAGCCTGGAAGGCTACAGTCAGACACACGAGAAAGGTGTGCTCATGGGAGGTCACAGAGAGTCGGGCACGACTGAGTGACGAACACACACACATGCTAAGTCGCTTCAGTCGTGTCGGCCTGTGTGACCCTATGGACTATAGCCTGCCGGGCTCCTCTGTCCATGGGATTCTCCAGGCAAGAATACTGGAGTGGGTGAAAGTGTCCTTCTCCAGGGGATCTTCGCAACCCAGGAATCGAACCCAGGTCTCTTTACTGTCTGAACCCCGAGGGCAAGGAAAGATGTATGGGAAGATGTCTATATATGGGGAGATGCAAACATCTGGGTTTATTAAAGCTGCTCCTTTGCTGTGCATCTTATCTGGGTATCTAGGGCCAGTATTCTGTTTCCCTGCGTCCTGAATCCCCTCAGGGTGTGCAGCCCAAGGTGGCTAATGGCATCGACATCCTTTGTTTACTGATAATCCACAAGCCCTAACTGATAGGTAAGTTCCTACCTCTATGATCTGCTTTTGAGCTTGGGGTGTTTTTTTTGTTTTTTGTTTTTTTTTTGAGTTTGTTTTTAAATGTTTGTAGTTGAGTCTAAAAATATTAAAATCTTTTTTTATAACCCCACTTTAGGATATATGTCAGTTACAGTGTGACTAAAAGGTATGAATTATACAGATGTACCAAAAAAATGTACCAAAAGGTCCTATTTATTTTGTAGCTCATTTTGATTTTCAGATACAGAGCCTGCAACTGCAGAAAGAATCTGCTCACGCTGGGGGATTCCAGTTCAGCACAGTGATTGCTCAGTCACTCTGGGGTCATAACTCAGTTATATTAAGGAGCATCATTGCCCCAATCTTCCTCAGGTTCTCCCCCAGACCCAAATCTAAACTTCATGTGAAACTGAGCAGGAACCTGTGAGACTCTCCTGGGCACAAAAACCTTTGTGTCCCCAGTTTCTTGTTTGCAGGGTAAAGGCTTCAACCTCCTAGAGCTTCCTGAGTACCAAAGAGCAGACTCAAACAATTACTAATCAGGGAAGGCAGAAAATGCAGAAACAAAAGGGGATCAATCAAGAAACTGGTGCAGCCAGTAAAGCAGGATCCTGGTTCCTCCTCAAGCAAAATACATGTCGACTTAAAAAATATTCACAACCGAAAAGTTGAGAGTTATGTTTTATCTGGTGGGAATTTTTAGGACTTCAAGCCTGGGAAGCAGCATCTCAAGTACCCCAAGAAAACTGCCCTGAGGAGGCGAGAGGAGGATCCAGGTTATAGGTTTTACAGGTAGTCTGAAAACGAAAAAATTATTGCTAATTAAAGAAAGTGGGCTTCCCTGGTGGCTCAGATAATAAACTATTTGCCTGTAATGCGGGAGACCCAGGTTCAATCCCTGGGTTGGGAAGATCTCCTGGAGAAGGGAATGGCTACCTACTCCAGTATTCTTGCCTGGAGGATTCCACGGACTGGCAGACTACAGTCCATGGGGTGGCAAAGGGTAGGGACACAACTGAGTGACTCCTTTCACTTTCAAGGTAAACCAGGTATCTCAAGTTAAGGAATGTAGTGCTTTTCTATGTGTGGGAAGATGCCAGAGTCTGGGCTCACTGGAACCTTTCAGAGCACCCCAGCTATCTGGGACCGGTGTCCTGTGTTTTCACATCTGAGCTTCCTTTCCTCAGGGCTCACCTCAGGGAGTGGCTGTCATGTGATGGCTGCTGGATGGCAGGTCTTCTACCCCTTCCCGAGTTCCCCGAGGGCTCACCATCTCACATGGGAGGGCTGCAGTTCCCCATGACTGTGACATATTGTTTACTGGTATGGTAGGACACATGTGATTTCTCATACATAACACTACCTTCGAGTTCTTCTTCAGGAACCAAAGCCCTCATCAGGTGGAGGACGGTAACTTCAGGCTGAGCAGAAGGCACCTCACCACAAAGTAATCAGGAGAAAGACACACACTCCGCCCCCTCACCCCACGTTTTGCCTAACAACTTCTCTCCCCAAACCAGTTTGGGGTTGTTGAGCATGAACCATTCATTCTCCTTGCTTGGCCCTGCAATAAACCTTTCTCTGCTCCAAACTCCTGAAACCACACAACTCAGATGGGATTTGAACCCAGCCAAAACTCAGATTTGGGACTTGAGCCCACGGGCTGGGACTCAACCCCACTATCTTTTCCAAAAAATTACTTATCTATTTTAACTGGAGGCTAATTATTTTACAATATTGTGGTGGTTTTTGCCATACATTGACATGAATCAGGCATGGGTGTACATGTGTTCCCCATCCCAAATCTCCCTCCTACTTCCCTCCCCATCCGTGAAGCTCAAGTTCTTTACCCCTCAGGGCAGAAGGGATTCAGCAAGAGGCAAAGTGATAGGTAAAAAGTGGATTTATTTAAAGAGCTACACATTCCATTGACAGAATATGGGCCATCTCAAAGGCGAGCACGCACTATTTTCTATGGGCGGGGCAATCTTCCAGCTAATAAGTGGGAGGATTATTCCTACTATTTTCAAGAAGAGGCGGGAATTTCCAGTGAGCTACCTGTGGGTGTGTTATTAGCATACGCTAATATATTACAATGAGTGCCCAGCGAGTCTCAAGGGCTGCTGGAAGTCGAATTTCCACCATGTTGAGTCTAACACTTCTAACCAGTTTTTGCCACGTCCTCAAAGACCCCGTCATCCTCTTAAAGGCTGTGCCCTGCCCCCTCCCCTCCTGTTTCGCTGCCTCCGCCTCGCTGTGTGTCCGGCCCTTGAACCTGTTTGGCAGCGCCTGGGCCTTGCGGACACGCTCCTTAGGTTCCGTCCAGCCTTTCCCTCCAAGTGGCTCTCTGGGGGTGCTGCCTGTGCGCTGAAGCTCTCTTGCCCCAGCGTCTCCCTCAGTGGGTCTCAGGATCTTTGGTCGCCTGATCCGCACGGGTCACTCTGTAGCCTCCTCGTCCTGACCACTTGCCCTGCCCGGACGGCGGCTCCCAGTCGTTCTACAGATGGGGTGAGGTAAGCTGTCCTCCCCTCTCCCAGGGAGACAGGGCGGTGGGTGAGCTGCCTTCCTCCCTCGATGCCCTTTCTTAGGGCCTTCCCTGCGGAGGTCCCTGTGGGATCTGAGAGGGGCCTCCACACCCCCCACTCCCCGCAGGCTCTGCTGCCCCCACCAACCTCCCCCACAAGAGCGCTTGCCTCTGTCTCCCCGCCCAGCTCTTCTAGGAGTGATGAGGGTGTGGACTTCTCTGCCCACAGGCATGGTGCCACCTTGTTCACCATCATTCCAACTACAGCCTTCCTGGGGCCAGTGTAGTCCCAGGGGTGTAGACCCAGTGGGTCAGAGGGTAGAGAAAAAGGGTATTCCATAGGTTGATGCCTCAAATGCTCAATTTACCTACACATGCACACACAGAGTTTAAGAAGCCAGTAAAGATGGGGAGTTTCCTGGGTGTCCAGTGGCTAAGATTCCATGCTTCCACTGCAGGGGGGCATGGGTTCAATCCCTGATTGGGAAACAGATCTTTTATGTTGCATGATGTAGCCAAGAAAAAAAAAAAAAGAAGAAGAAAGAAAGAAGGATATGTCGACCTAAAAAAAATTGAGAGTTGCAAGTTAAGTTTTATTTAGGGCAAAATGAGGACTGCCGCCCCAGAGAGATCACCTCAGATAGCGCTGGGAAACTGCTCCAAAGAGGCAGGGACCTAGGTCAGTACAGATGCGATTTTGGTGAAAGGGGAGTTCATAGAGTCAAGCACATATTTTTGCAGAAGGTTTAGTTAGTAGATGTCACTGTGAAGGAATTTAGTGCTTTCCTAGATATGAGCAGATACAAGAACTGGGCTCATAATATCAGCTCCTGAAAATATCTAACTATCTGAAGACCTGTTCTGCCTGTTTTTCGGAGGACAGAGTGCTTCATTTCCGCTCTCCACCCGGAACTCCCTTCAGCGGGTATTGAAGGTCAGCCGCTGTAGCAGCGTATGACTTAATCCTTGTAGAGGTAGATGGCTAGTGCCCATAGCAAGTGCCAATTTGTAGCTGACAGGTATAAGTAATGCAAAAAGGCTTCTCAGAAGAAATAAACTGTTAGGTCTTAAAAGACAGACATGCTGTGCAAATACAGTTGCTTTGATTAGCCTTCCTCAAAACCAAATGAATCCCCTCTATTACTTAAGCCATTTCATTTTAATACTTACAGCAACTAACTTTTCTTACCTGAGCAATAAAGGTTCAGGGATCTGATTACTAAGCCCAAGAGGGCTTCCATGG
Organism: Ovis canadensis; assembly: GCF_042477335.2. Classification (NCBI taxonomy): domain Eukaryota; kingdom Metazoa; phylum Chordata; class Mammalia; order Artiodactyla; family Bovidae; genus Ovis; species Ovis canadensis. The sequence continues at coordinate 26,425,295 of NC_091269.1, read as the reverse complement.
TTTTGTTTATCCATTCACAGATTTAGTTTATTTATTTATTTATTTTCAGATTTAGTTTAAAAACGACCACCATGTACTGAGTATCTGTTAGGCGCACACATGGTTCTGGGCTTAGATAACATAAATATTAACACAGAATTTCTGACAGTACAGGAGGCATGCAAGAACGGGGATCCCTTCCGGGGCCCGACAGCAGGCTCTTGTCTAATACTCAGAAATGCAACGTCCAAAGAGACACATGTGCTGACAAAGCAAGAGACCTTACTGGGAAGGGGCACCCGATGGGAGAGCAGGCAGGTACAGGAACCCAGGAGAACTGCTCCGCCGCTTGGCTCCCAGCCCCAGGCTTCACGGCAGGGGCGTGAGTTTCCAGGCTGTCTCTGGCCAATCACTCTGACTCAGGGTGTTTCCTGGTGGCACACGCGTCCCTCATTCAAGATGGATTCCAGTTTGAAGGATTCTGGGAGGTTGGTGGGATGTATGAACTGGCATCGCCTCTCTCCTTTTGACCTTTCCTGAGTTCTGATTGGTGGTAGCTTGTTTGTTCGGAGTTCCTTACCATGACCTTACCTGGTAAGTGGTTACTACTGGGCCTGGCCAAGGCAGGCAGTTTTGGACTGTGGTTCCCCTAACAAAATGAAGTCTCATAACAGAAGTAGGTGAGGGGAGACTTCCCGGGGGGCCCAGTGGTTAAGCCGCCATACTGCCAAGGGAGAAGACTCGGGTTCCATCTCTGGTCGGGCTATTAAAATCTCACACGCCAGGAGGCAGGGCCAAACGATTAAAAAAAAGAGGTGAGGGGAGTTCAGGCACGTTCCCGCAGGAACTGAGCTCTCTGGGAGCAGGCACGGCGTTGGGAGGGGGCAGCTGCCAGGACCTCTGGCATTTCTGGCTGGCATCCATCTGTGCCGAGTTGCCCTCCAGCTGCTGAGCCTGTGGGTCTGTGTTCCTCTCTGCTCCACAGAGGCCTCTGGGGTCTTTGGTGTTGATGCCCACATGCCCCCTGCAGCCCCCCTCCCCCAAGTCCAGACTGCTATCTTCCTCCTCAAAGGTCTCCAAGGAGAAGCAGAGCAGGGGGCAGACCCTGCCTCCCCCCCACCTCCTTCCGCAGCAGTGCTCCAGGTATTGCAGTGAGGTGTCAGAGCCTCCAGAAGCAAGCTCGGGGATGGAGAATAATAGTGGGTAGTCCACGAGGCAGCCCTACACATCCCTCAGCCTCGCTCCTCAGACCTGGAACCCCATCTCCTCCCTTCTCTGTGTGTCTGCACAAAGTTATAAGACACTTGCTCCTTGAAGAAAAGCTATGACAAACCTAGACAGCATATTAAAAAGCAGAGACATTACTTTGCTGACAAAGCCCCATCTAATCAAAGCTATGGTTTTTCCAGTAGTCTTGTATGGATGTGAGAGTTGGGCCACAAAGAAAGCTGAGCGCCGAAGAACTGATGCCTTCAAACTGTGGTGCTGGAGAAGACTCTTGAGAGTCCCTTGGACAGCAAGAAGATGTAACCAGTCCATCCTAAAGGAAATAAATTCTGAATATTCATTGGAAAGACTGATGCTGAAGCTGAAGCTCCAATACTTTGGCCACTAGATGTGAAGAACCGACTCATTAGAAAAGATGCGGATGCTGGGAAAGATTGAGGGCAGGAGGAGAAGGACACGGCAGAGGAGGAGAGGATTGGCTGGCATCAATGGATATGAGTTTGAGCAAACTCAGGGAGATAGTGAAGAACAGGAAAGCCTGGTGTGCTGCAGTCCATGGCATCGCAAAGAGTCAGGCAGGACCGAACGACTGAACAACAGTGACGACCACCTGACAGGCCCTTCCACATGGGGTGCCTCACTCCGGCGTTCTTTCCTTTCCCTCTGATCTGGATTATTCAGTTCATCGTAGTGAATAAAAGACTTTCCAGGGCAAAAGCATATCCCCTTACAATAACATTTTAGGGAAAGGGAATGCAAGTACAAAGAGAGAAAGGACGTAAGGGATTTACTCATAGTTCTTTTCAACCGCTGACAGCAGATCTAAAATGCTCTTGTATTCGGTTTCACTGAATAAGTCAGTAGAGTGAAATGACAGTTTAATTTTTAAGTATTGATATGGACAGTACACCTGAAGTTACATCTCTCTGTAACTGAGCAAACCTCTGTTGAAAAATGTGTTGAATACAAATGCAAGAGGAAATCTGGTTTTGCAAAATTCTTTTAGCAGATCCTGGAGCAAGCAGGTTGAGGAGGACTGGAAAGACCCAGCCCCTCTGGCGGGATGGTCACTGCCCACCTGCAGCTCAGAGGTCCAGCCCTGGCTGCTCGCCAAACTCTTGACCCAGGATGCCGAAAGGAGAGTCCGTCATTTTGGAGAAGAACGCTTACAAGGGGCCCTTGTCAAAACAACACACCGTTATGCGGTGGAAGGGCCAAAAAGCCATGGAAAGCAGGCTCTGAGACTGGCTGCTGGTGGTGTGGAGTGCAGTGCAGGTGAAGGACACGCGTGTGCCCAGTTGCTTCCGTCATGTCCAATTCTGTGACCCTGTGCACTGTAATTGGAGAAGGCGATGGCACCCCTCTCCAGTACTCTTGCCTGGAAAATCCCATGGATGGAGGAGCCTGGTAGGCTGCAGTCCATGGGGTCGCTAAGAGTCGGACACGACTGAAGTGACTTAGCAGCATGCGCTGTAATCTGCCAGGTTCCCCTGTCCATGGGATTCTCCAGGCAGAATACTAGAGTCGGTTATCATGCCCTCCTTTGGGGGATCTTCCCGACCCAGGGATCAAACCTACGTCTCTTGCGTCTCCTGCATTGACAGGTGGATTCTTTACCCACTGAGCCACCTGAGGATAGATAGACCGGAATGAGAGTGTGAGAGCTCTCCAGCCCCAGTGAGCCAAGGTTTCTCCTAGGAGACAATTCCAGAAGTGACCACTAGAGGGCAGGAAACACCTCTCAATGTCTGCTTGGGTCAGTGATCAGACAACCTCCCCAAAAGAAGCTGGGTTTCAGGCTTTCCCCACCATTCTGCTAAAGAACTTTTTTGGCCCTACTGCCTGTGGAATCCTAGTTCCCAGACTAGGGGCAACCATGCCTGCTGAAATGGAAGCACGGAGTCTTAACTACTGGACCCTTGTTGTTTGGTTGATCAGCTGTGGCCAATTCTTGGAGACTCCATGGACTGCAGCACTCCAGGCGTCCCTGACTTGCACCATCTCCCAGAGCTTGCACAAAAGTTGGTGATGCCACCCAATCATCTCATCCTCTGTCGTCCCCTTCTCCTTCTGCCTTCAATCTTTCCCAGCATCAGGGTCTTTTCCAATGAGTCAGCTCTTCACATCAGGTGTCCAAAGTATTGGAGCTTCAGCTTCAGCATCAGTCTTTCCAATGAGTATTCAGGATTGATTTCCTTTAGGATGGACTGGTTGGATCTCCTTGCAGTCCAAGGGACTCTCAAGAGTCTTCTCCAACACCACAGTTCAAAAGCATCAGTTCTTTGGTGCTCAGCTTTCTTTATGGGCCAGCTCTCACACCTGTACATAACTGCTGGAAAAACCATAGTTTTGACTAGACCGAGCTTTGTTGGCAAAGTAATATCTCTGTTTTTTAATATGCTGTCTATGTTTGTCATAGCTTTTCTTCCAAGGAACAAGTGTCTTTTAATTTCATGGCTGCAGTCACCATCTGCAGTGATTTTGGAGCCCAAGAAAATAATCCATCACTATTTCTATTGTTTCCCCATCTATTTGCCATGATCTTTTTAGTTTTTTCAATGTTGAGTTTTAAACCAACTTTTCACTCTCCTCTTTCACTTCCATCAAGAGGCTCTTTAGTTCCTCTTTGCTTTCTACGTACTGGACACTTAGAGAATTCTTTTTACCTGTCTATCTAGCTATCTGTGGAGGAGCTGGAAGCCTGTAAGCAAATACTGAAGAGGTATTTGCTCCACTCATGACAAAGGTTGGAAGCTGGAACAAGCATAACAAAGGGTTATGAGCGTTCACCGAGTGCCTGAGGCTGGGAACGGATAACGAAGGGTTATACACCTGGCCTTGAGGCGTTCGAAGGCTTCCTTCTGACCACCTGTTTCTGAGAGCAAAGACTGTTGTTTCATGATAAGACTCCCTTTAGAGTTTCACCAAAGCTATGTTATGTCTTGGGCGATGGGAACTGTATTTTATGCTTGAATGCTTGAATGTTTATCTAGAATGGCTACGTGCAAGTCTGCCTTATGCTCTATTCCCTGAAAATTATAAAACTGTACAGTTAGATAATCAACTTTGTCAGCCCACTAGAGGCTGTCCCCAAGTGTCCTTTTCAGAGTGCGGTTCTCCGAGCCTGACACTATCATCTATCTATCTATCATCTAGTCTATCTATTTATTTTTATTTTTGGCTGTGCTGGGTCTTTGTTGCTGCACGGGCTGTCTCTAGTTGCAGCAAACAGGGGCTCCCTTCTGTAGCTGCAGGAGTTTCTTGTCGCGGTGGCTTCTCTTGCTGCAGAGCCCAGCCTCTAGGGTGCATCGGCTTCAGTAGCTGAAGCGCATGGATTCAGTAGTTGCGGCTTCCAGGCTCCAGAGCACAGGTTCAATAGTTACGCCCCCGGCTTAGTTGCTCCATGGGACGTGGGAACGGCACAGATCAGGGATCAACCTGGTGTCTCCTGCATTGTCAGGCGAATTCTTTACCACTGAGCCACCAGGGAACCATGCCTTAGGGAATTCTTAAAGAACTTTCTGAAGACCAGTTGCCTAACCGGCTACCAGAGGAAGTCTAAATTTTACTGTCCCAAATGTGTTCAAGCCTCTACATTTTAATGCAGTTTCCCCCTAAACAGCCCAGTGTTTCCTCTCAGAGTCATTTTTTAAAACTGGACTTCTGGGCTTCCCTGGTGGCTCAACAGTAAAGAATACACCCACCACTGCAGGAGACATGGTTCGACCCCTGGGTTGGGAAGATCCCCTGGAGAAGGAAATGACAACCTGCCTGGTTGTATCCCTGCCTGGAAAATTCCATGGACAGAGGAGACTGGCGGGATATGGTCCACGAGGTTGAAATGACTGAGAAGCTGAGGGCACATGGTTGGTTTCTAGTGGATGTTAGTTTCAGGCACACAGCAAAGTGATTCAGATAGGAGAGCTGGCGAGTTTATTATCCATTCATAGAACAGACGAACAGTCGTTAAAAATGACATTCATCAGACTTATAGTTACCAAAGAGGAAGAGGGGAGAAGGGAGACACCTTGCTCTGGTATGACAAGCCCTTGTTTATTTCTCTAAATACTGGAGTGGGTTGCTTTCCTTCTCCAGGGGATCTTCCCAAGCCAGGGATCGAACGCAGTTCTCCAGCGTTGCAGGCATAATCTTTATCACTCGAGTCACCAGGGAAGCCCAGAGTAAATTCCAACTCACGATTGAAATGTTTAAGCTTTTAATAACTATTGCCCAACTGCTCCCAGAAAGTCGTACCAACTTACCCTCCCGCCAGCAGGAGTGCTTGAGAGTGCCCATTCGCAATATTTGTGCCTTTGGAAAGTTCTTTTTTCACCTTTGACAATCAGATTAGATACACATGGGAGGGGCGTTGTTTATATTTTTAAACATATACTTCCCATTTTACTTTCAATTGTCTCTTTAAGTGTTTATTTTTTAAAATTTTGGGACAATCATTGACTTATAAGCACTTTACATATTTTTAAAACATTTATTTATTTGGCTGCACCAGCTCTTAGTTGAAACAAGTAGAACCTGTAGTTGCGACGACGTGAACGCTCAGTTGTGGCATGGCTGAGCCTAGTTTCCTGGCCAGGGATCGAACCTGGCCGTATGCATTGGGAGCACAGAGTCTTAGCCACTGGACAACGAGGGAAGTGCCGGAGCCCTGTATATTTTAAAGTGAACTCACCTAGAGCCAGACACTCTGGAATGTGGAATCAAGTGGGCCTTAAGAAGCATTACTATGAACAAAGCTAGTGGAGGTGAGGAAATTCCAGCTGAGCTATTTCAGATCCTAAAAGTTGATGCTGTTAGAGTGCTGCATTCAATATGCCAGCAAATCTGAAAAACTCAGCAGAGGCCACAGGACTGGAAAAGGTCAGTTTTCATTCCAATCCCAAGGAAACACTATGTCGAAGAAGTTCAAGCTACTGTACAACTGCAGTCATTTCACATGCTAGCAAGAGCATGCTCGAAATCCTTCAAGCTAGGTTTCAGCAGTATGTCAACCGAGAACTTCCAGATGTACAAGCTCGATTTAGAAAAGGCAAGGAACCAGAGATCAAAGTGAAATCATCTGCTGGACCATAGAAAAAGCAAGGGAATTCCAATAAAAAACCTTCTACTTCCACTTCATTGAATACATTAAAGCCTTTGACTGTGTGAATCACAACAAACTGTGGAAAATTAAAGAGATGGGAATACCAGACCGCGTCACCTGCCTCCTGAGAAATCTGTATGCAGGTCAAGAACCAACAGTTAGAATCAGATAGGGAACAATGGACTGGTTCCAAACTGGAAAAGGAGTACATCAAGGCTGTATATTGTCACCCTGTTTATTTAACTTATATGCAGAGTACATCATGGGAAATGCCTGGCTGGATGAAGCACAAGCTGGAATTGAGATTGCTGGGAGAAATATCAACAACCTCAGATATACAAATGACATCACCCTAGAAGAAAGTGGAAGAAAGTGAAGAGGAACTAAAGAGCCTCTCGATGAAAGCAAAAGAGGAGAGTGAAAAGCTGGCTTAATACTCAACATTCAAAAAATGAAGATCATGGCATATGGTTCCATCATTTCATGGCAAATAGATGGGGAAACAATGGAAACAGTGACAGATTTTATTTTCTTGGGCTCCAAAATCACTGCAGACAGTGACTGCAGCCATGAAATTAAAAGATGCTCACTCCTTGGAAGAAAAGCTATGACAAACCTAGACAGTGTATTAAAAAAACAGAGACATCACTTTGCTGACAAAGGTCCATATAGTCAAATCTATGGGGGGTTTTTTAGTAGTCATGTATGGATATGAGAGCTGGACCATAAAGAAGGCTTAGTGCTGTAGGATTGATACTTTCAAACTAGTGGTGCTGGAGAAGACTTTTAAGAGTCCCTTGGAAAGCAAGGAGATCAAAACAGTCAATCCTAAAGGAAGTTAATCCTGAATACTCATTGAAAAGACTGATGCTGAAGCTGAAGCTTCAATACTTTGGACACCTGATGTGAAGAGCTTTTCTCGTTGGAAAAGACCCTGATGCTGGGAAAAATTGAAGGCAGGAGGAGAAGGGGATGACAGAGGATGAGATGGTTGGATGGCATCACCAACTCAATGGACAGGCGTTTGAGCAAGCTCTGGGAGATGGTGAATGTCAGGGAAGCCTGGTGTGCCACAGTTCATGGGATTTCGAAGAGTTGGACATGACTTAGTGACTGAACAACAGCAACAGGCCTTTTGTCACAGATATTGCAAATAATATACCCCAGGGATTTTTTTGTTTCGTTTTGAGGGTTTCTGTATCATACAGAAGGGTTTAATCTATAGGTGGTCAACTTTACTACCCCATATGCCTCCCAGAGCAGTGAACTGAAGTAAAAGCACTGAGCTAGAGGTCACGAAGTCAAGCTCGTCCAGCTCCACACTGCAGATAATATTTTCCAAGATGGCTTCAGCACCATCTCCCATCACATATGTTCTTAAAGAGTTGTGTTGACGTGATGCTGTGTTGTTGTGTTGATGTAATGTTGACATTCCTCCTATTGGGAAGCAGGATCATGTTCCCTCTCTGAATTGGGAGAGGGGAAAAACTGACTACAGAGGAGCTGCAGTGTGATTTCCAAGGCCAGGCTATGCAGGGTGAAACAGCTTCCCTCTGGTCCTCCTGGATTCTCTCTCTAGGAACCCAGCCTCCATAATGTGAGGAAGTTCAGGCCACACAAGGTCACGGGTAGGTGTCTGGGAGGGCAGCCCTCCCTGAGGTCCTAGTCACTGACAGGCATCAACTATCAGATGTACAGGTAAGGAGACCACCCCTCACCCGAGCCACTGTCTGACAGCAACCCCAAGAGCGTAGCTCAAGTGACCCCAGTTCACACCCATGAGCGCAGGAGACAGTAATAAAGTGATTACTGTGTTCAGCTCAGTGTTAGGGAGAGCTCATCAGACAGCAATGAATAGCTGGCATTCACTGGGGCTGACGGCTACTGAAAGCCCTGAAACAAGCAGTGCCCTGGCCCTTACTCAGTTTTCTTATTTGGAAAAAGTAGACAGACACAGGGCAAGCAGGATCCTGCTGTCTGGGCAGTCTATCACAGAACTTGAATCCTTGGCCCTGCCGCACGTGGCTGACACACAGAGGATGCTCTGCACAATCTGTAAGCAAGGGGGTGGGCTGTCCTCCCTTGGGAAGCACCTGGCTCCTTCTACTCAACTGGAAAAACAAGAAGAAGAGGAAGAGTGGTCCCCTGGTCTCTGCCTATTCTGAAATACATCTTGGCAAGTGGTCAGATTTGAAATTGCTTTGTGTCCCGGTTCACTCGGTCCTACCAAATCAGGAAATAACCTGATCTGATGCAGAAACATCCTTCTAGCATTGAGGCAAAAGTAGAATCCGTTGGGAGAGGGGAAGCAAGAAACTGAATCTGAGATAAACAGTGACTTTTGGTATGTTTAGAGACTCATTGGGGTTTTGATTTGAATAACTCATAAGTAAGTGGCTGTTTGCCAGCCCTTCAGCCATTGCCAATCAGAGTTGAGCTCTTTGGGGTCCTTGTTCTGGGATATGTGCCCCTCCTGCCACTCGGCAAGCAGACATGCCTTCTGGGAGTGGCAGCATTAGCCACTCAGTTGTGTTGGACTCTTTGCAAGCCCATGCCCTTGGAATTCTCTAGACGAAAACACTGGAGTGGGTTGCCATTCCCTTCTCCAGGAGATCTTCCCGACCCAGGGATTGAATCCAGGTCTCCATCATTACAGGCAGATTCTTTACCATCTGAACCACCAGGGAGTGGGAGGGATATGTGTAAAGCCTGGGTCTGCCGTGTGTTGAGGCAAGTCCCTGCACCTGCCTGAATCTTCATGTTCTTCTTTGTAAACTTAAGGTTTTAACATCCCTCTCCCAGTCACTGTGGGGCTCCCTGGGATAGCAGGTGAGAGAGCCTGCAGGAAGCAAGAACACAGAAGTGCTGGTTGTGAACATTGTTATTTCTGGCATTGGGAGAAGCACTCGAAAATTCACATAATGCTTTCACCTTAGCCAAGCTGTGGATAATTCAGCGTAAAATATTTCTGTCCTGTTCCCTGTGTGATTACACCGAGGCAGAAGTAGGTTAAGTGTCTTGTTCAAGGTCTCCCCGTTGGTACATTTCAGGTCTCAGATGCAAATGGACCTCTCTCCAGAGCCAGGAGCCCAGGCTGTCTCCATAATCCACTCATCTTGCCTGAAAGTTCATTCATCTTATGCATTCAACATATGCAATTGTTGAGCACCTGTGTTGTGTCAGATGCTGGGGGTAGAGGCAGGGTGCAGAGATAAACAGCAGGATGGGGAGGGCCATGCCTGAGCTGAATCTTGAACGGAGAGAGGAGTTTACCAAGCAGATAAAGGAAGAGTGGGCAATCCAGGAAGTCCCTACTTCAGGTTTTCACAAAGGCTTTCTTGAGTTCCTATTTTCCTTTCCTGGTCCTAGGTGCTCGTGTGTAGTTTGGCTCCTGCCTCCAAGGTCCAGGAAAAAGCCCAACAACGGTGGAACTGAAGTAACAGACAGGTTCTGAAATATGTCATCTCCCCCATTACCATCAATGATTCCAGAGCCTTTGTGAAAACTGAAAAAACAGGAAGAGAATGAACAGAGGTCTGGGACTCGGAAATGTCATGCAGAGCCACAATGGGCCACTCGTCTTTTTAAAAGTCATTTTATTTGTCTATGACTGTCCTGGGTCTCCAGCACTGCGCCGGGCTTTCTCTGGTTGTAGTGAGCAGGTGCTGCTGTCTAGCTGCAGTGCTCAGGTTTCTCACTGGGGTGGCTTCTCTTGTTGCAGAGCGCAGGCCCCAGGGTGCGTGGACTCAGTAGATGTAGCACGCGGGCTTAGTTGCCCTGCAGCATGTGGAATCCTCCTGGACCAGAGATCAAACCCCTGTCCCTGCATTGGCAGCTGGATTCTTATCCACTGGACCACCAGGAAAGTCCAATGGGTCTCTTTAAGGGGAACAAGAAAGGGCAGGACTCCTAGAACTCTGACCCCTGAGGCCTCTAATGAGCATTACTTATAAATAGTACCTCCGCCTACCCTGCAGAAAGGAGGAAGGGCAGGACTGGTCCATGGTTCCCCCCAGAATGACTGGCACCCACTCGTGGCTCTCATCTTGGCCTCTCCAGCCCTCAGAGGGCATGGCTCTGAGACATCTCTGTTACATTTCGGTAATTCTTGCAGTATTTCAAATCTTTTCATTATTATTATACTTGTTATGACCTGTGATTAGTGATTTTTGATGTTGCTTTAACTCACTGAAGGCTCAGATAATGGTTAGCATACTTTAGCAAGAAGATAATTTTTAATTAACAGTAGCTGCGAAGTGCACAACCCCAAGCTGGGAGCCTCCGCAAGGCCCAGCTCACTCAAAACTCAATGAGTCCCATGTGCAGCAGGCGAGAACTACTGCAAGTATTCAGGGGTTTAAAAAGAAAAAAAAAAAAGCCCTAATGAGATGTTGATGGGGATGGAGTTGCATCTACAGACCAATTTGGGGAGAATTACTTAATTCTTAGTGGCACTAGTGGTAAAGAACCTGCCCACCAATGCAGGAGATGTAAGGGACTCGGGTTTGATCCCTGAGTCAGGAAGATCCCCTGGAGGAGGGCATGGCAACCCGCACCAGTATTCTTGCCTGGAGAATCCCCATGGACAGAGGAGCCTGGCGGGCTACAGTCCATAGGGTTGCAAAGAGTCAGACACATCTGAAGTGACTTAGCAAGCACGCCCTCAATTCTTAGTAACATTGAGGCTTCTAATCCATCAACATGGAATGTCTCTCCATGTATTTAAGAAGAGCTACAATTCTTTTTTTTTTTTTTCTATATAAGCTTTGGAATTTTTTTATTTTAAAATTTATTTATTTGTAATTGGAGGATAATTGCTTTACAATATTGTGCTGGTTTCTGCCATATATTAACATGAATCAGCCATAGGCATACATATGTGCCCTCCTGCTTACACCTCCCTCCCACCTCCCACCCCATCCTATCCCTCTAGGTTGTCGCAGAGCGTCAGGTTTCCTGCGTCATACAGCGAATTCCCACTGGCTATCTATTTTACACATGGTAATTTACATGTTTCAATGCTAGTCTCTCAATTCCTCCCACCCGCTTCTTCCACTCTGTCCACAAGTCTTCGGTATGCCCGCGTCTCCATTGCTGCCCTGCACATAGGCTCATCAGTACAATGCTTGAGCAACTGTTACACTCCAACCCTTAACCTAAAGCAACAGTAATCTGCATTTTATGGATGTGGCATCTGAGCCCATAGAAGTGTAGAAATCTACAAAGGCAACACAACAAGCGCACTGGAATTCTGGGCTCCATCTGTCGAATGCTTTTTCCACTTCATTCCGTGGCCTCTTCTGCTACCAAGGTGGGCAATAGCCCCCAGCCAGTTCTAGTTTATGGTCTTTCACGAGCGTAAGCCATTGCCTCGAAAAACAGACAAGGGATTGAAAAAAAGAAAAGGTTAGGTTGGGTTGTCTATAGTAACACGGAAAAATATCCAAAATGTAGAGATAAGTGAATAAGCAGCTCACAGAACACTCTATCCCCCTGCCTATTTCCCTCCAGCCAGAGATATGTATGCTTTTCACTTGGGGAAGCAGACACAAGAATTGGTGACCGTGGTCCTCTCTGGGGAGAGTAACGTGGCGGTGGGTTAATGAGAAGGGTTTTAACTTCTCAGCCTAGCCTACCCTCTACTGTCATTCTGTCGTTGAAGGTTTTACCAGAAGCCTGCATTGCTTGACAACTGAGAGAACTTCCAGTAGAGAGAGATGGGGAAAGAGTCCCCCGATGTTGCCTGTTGCAGAAACCTGAAAATGGGAAGTTGCTTGGTTCCCCTTCACAAGTGTGTGATAACCACCTTCCTGAGGGTCTCTCGTGGGGCGGGGGTGGGTAGGCTGATGGGTACACCAGAAGGAACACATCTGGCACTGCCCGCCCCAGGGTCCTCAGCTAGGCTGACCGTGAGTGTAGCCATTGCTGCTGCACTGAAGCTTGAGCTGTTGGTTGGCCCCTTGGGGTGTGAAGCCCCCCCTCCCCTTACACATCTCCAGAGTTGCTTCCCCCACAGGTGCTCAGGGCTTTGCAGCAGTTCCTGTTTGGGGGCCATGTGAAAGTGACAAAGAGGAAGATGTGGCTGTGACAGTGAGAGTGAAGCAGGGAGAGGTCTGATCCTTGCCCTCTGGGGATGAAATGCCCCTGGCACGTCTGCAAAAGGCTCAGCCAGTAGGGGGATGCTCCCTTGTGCTGCCCTGGGGATCCCTGAAGACCACGGATAGGTGAGACCTTCGCCCTGATTCTCCTCCCTTCCAGTGGTCTTCCCCACCCCCACTGTACCTACCAGGCACTTTCTCATCCTGCACTGAAATGACCTGTTTCTTTTTCCACTTCCCAGACCGGCCTGTGTGGTTTTAGAAGGCAAGCTGAGGACCCTGTTTTGACTCATCTTTGTTTTCCTAATGCCTGGAATCAGGCAGGGTACGTAATGGGCACACCTTATGTATCGGGTGGATGGACAGATGGATGGATGGAGCTAGTACAATGAAAGCTGACATACTTCCATCCATTCCTCCAATGCAGTCCATCTCCCACCACCTAGATGTGGCCCCAAACGTCAGCCTGCTGCCCTGCGAGTGTGGGCACACGCGGCATACGCTGGAGACCCTGGGAATCCGTCCTCATTGGCCCTCTGAGCATCTGGAAGGAGAACAGACTCACAAGAATGAGAAGACAAGTCATAGACTGGGAGAAGATATTTGCAAAACATGTATCTGATAAAGGATCGGTATCCAAAATACACAGAGAATTCTCAAAACTCAATAGTAAGAAAGCAAATGGCCCAACTTAAAAATGGGCAAAAGACCTATATATCTCACCAAAGAAGACATACAGGTGACAAATATCATATGAAAAGATGCTCAGCATCATACATAATTAGGGGATTTTTAATTTAAGCAGTGACGCAATACCACTATATAGCCATTCAGTTCAGTGCAGTTCAGTCACTCAGTCGTGTCCGACTCTTTGCGACCCCATGAATCGCAGCACGCCAGGCCTCCCTGTCCATCACCAACTCCCGAGTTCACTCAGACTCATGTCCATCGAGTCAGTGATGCCATCCAGCCATCTCATTAGAATGAACAAAATCCAGAACATTGAAAATGCCAGATGGTGACAAAGATGTCAAGCAACAGGGATTCTTGTTAATTTCTGTGGGAATTCACAATGGAACAGACACTTTGGAAGACAGCTTGATCATTTCATGCCAAATAAATATACTCTTGCCATATGATCCAGCAATCATATTCCTTGGTATTTATTGAAAGAAGTTGAAAACTTATGTCCATAGTACAAAAGCCTGTACACAAACGCCTAGTCTAATAGACAAAACTTGGAAACAATGAAAGTGTCTTTCAGAAGGTGAATGGATCAATAAACTTTGGTATATCCAAACAGTAGAATATTAGTGCTAAAAATGTATGAGCTATCAAGCCAGGAAAAGACATGGATGAGCCTTAATTGTGTTGCTAACTGAAAGAAGCCAATCTGAAAGTCTACATACTATATAACTATATATATATATATATAGTGCAATTATATAACATTCTGGAAAGGAAAAACTTCGTGACAGTATAAAAATCAATGGTTTCCAGGGAGGTGGGGGGATGAATAAACAGGTAAGAGTGCAGAGGGGTTTTAGAGCTATGAAACTATTGTGTTGATATTGTATTAGTGACTACATGTCATTATACTGGGCAAAACTCATAGAGTGTACAGCACCATGAGAGAACTTTAATGTAAATCGGACTTTATTCAATAACAGTGTGTCAATATTGGTTCATCTACTATAACAAGTGTACCACGTTCAATAAGGCAAGATGTTAATAATTGGGTAAATGTGTGTGTATGTGTGTGTGTATGCAAGAAGGGTATATGGGAACTATGTACTTTTAAAAAATAGGATCTGTTATGTTCTATTTATTTTGGCTGCACCGTGTCTCAGTTGCAGCAGGCAGGATCTTCGATCTTCCTTGTAGTATGTGAACCCTTAGTCCAGCATGTGGGATCTAGTTCCCTGACCAGATAGCAAACCCAGGCCCCCTATATTGGGAGCAGAGAGTCTTAGCCACTGGACCACCAGGGAAGTCTTCATTATGCACTTTCTTCTGCTCAATTTTTTTCTGTAAATATAAAACAGCTCACAAAACAAAGTCCATTAAAAAAAAAACCAACAACAAGAAAAACAAAAAGCAGCCTCTGCCAACTAATTATTTGACACATAGAAATATGGAAGTGTCAGGGTAGCCATAAAAATCTCTCCCTGCAACCATTATTAGCATCAGATATTTACAAATCAAGGGTCTTCTCTGTGCCAGGGACTGCACTGGGAAGGAAGCACAGAGGTATGGCAGGACAGTCTGGTAGTTTGATCGCTTCTGCCCCGCGCTCTCCAGGCTGGCCATCTCATCTGCTCTGGGCCCTGTCCTTGCTCTGTGGCAGGAGCCACGGAACACGGGACCGAGCCTCCCATTCTCAAGGACCTGAGTCCCTTCAGCAGGCCAGCTAGCTGGCTATTTATAGCACCCTTGCTTCCCCACAAAACTCCCTTGTGGCTCAGATTCTCAGGTAAAGAGTCTGCCTACAATGCAGGAGACCCAGGTTCCATCCCTGGGTTGGGAAGATCTCCTGGATATGGGAATGACAACCCACTCCAGTATTCTTACCTGGAGAATCCTACAGACAGAGGAACCTGGTGGACTATAGTCCATGGGGTCACTAAGAGTCAGACCCAACTGAGTGACTTAACACTTTCAATTTCATTTTCACTGCTTCCTCAGGAAGACATCTTCTTCCACCTTCTCTGGCGTTTTCCAGGGATGCTCTTAGGGAGGGTGCTCCTGGAACAGGGCACAAGTCAGCGCTCTGCTCAGGAGAGCTGTCCCTGACAGCTAAACATGGGAACGATTAGAGCCCTTCACTTCTGGGCAATGGAGCTGGGCTGGAAGGACAAGAGCCTGGGAGCTGCTGCCTTTTAATAGAGATCTGTTTATACAAACTGAGTTTTAAAACTGCATATATAGTCATCCTGAAATATTCAAAACAAAATAAAAGACAAAATCAGAAGTTTCATTTCGGGACCAGAGATTAAAGGGCTGGAACTGAAGTGGTTGAAGATGTGGGACTGTGTTGGTCGGAGAGTTCCTGGGCTGGGCGGAGGACCCCACTGGCCGTGTCAGCGTCCTGGGGCTGCCACCGCAGAGCTCACAGAATGGTTGATTTAGACAACAGACGTTTTTTGTCTCAGAGTTCTGGAGTCTGGATGTCTGAGGTGGAAGCTTGGGCAGGGCTGGTTCCTTCTGACGGCTGTCGGGGAATGATCGGCTCCAGGCTTCCCTTCCTGGCTTGTAGATGGCCATCTTCATGCTTACGTGGCACTCTTTCAGTGTGTGTGTCCAAACTGCCCCTTTCTATAGTCTAGTCAAGGCGATGGTTTTTCCAGTGGTCATGTACGGATGTGAGAATTGGACTGTGAAGAAAGCTGAGCGCCGAAGAATTGATGCTTTTGAACTGTGGTGTTGGAGAAGACTCTTGAGAGTCCCTTGGACTGCAAGGAGATCCAACCAGTCCATTCTGAAGGAGATCAGCCCTGGGTGTTCTTTGGAAGGAATGATGCTAAAGCTGAAACTCCAGTGCTTTGGCCACCTCATGCGAAGAGTTGACTCATTGGAAAAGACTCTGATGCTGGGAGGGATTGGAGGCAGGAGGAGAAGGGGATGACAGAGGATGAGATGGCTGGATGGCATCACCAACCCAATGGACGTGAGTCTGTGAACTCCGGGAGTTGGTGATGGACAGGGAGGCCTGGCGTGCTGCAATTCATGGGGTCACAAAGAGTCGGACACGACTGAGTGACTGAACTGAACTGAACTGACAGGGACACCTGTCAAACAGGGTTAGCATCCACCCTAATGACCTCGTTGTAACTTGATGGCCTCTATAAAGATCATACCTCCAAATATGGTCCCATTCTGAAATAGTGAGGGTTGGGACTTCAGCAGGTGGATTTAGGGGGATACAACTCAGCCTGTAACAACATCAGAGCGTCTAACAGCCAGATGGGAGGTTTTTACAGTAATGAAAGAGGTTCTTACAGTAGTCAAATCCCAGGTCCCCAGGGTCCTGGGGGATGCGAAGGACACAGAGATGCTTCAGTCACCTCAGGAAAAAGGCTACTAGTGCAGGAGATCAAGGAATGACAGGTCAGCAGGCTCCGGGGCAGATGGGCTCAAAAAGCCCTAGGCTGTCCACCCAGCTGGCTCTGTCTTGGACCACATGGCTCTCCCTTCTCCTCTCCTGCATTTGAGGCTATGGCTGCTAACTGATTGCAGCCCGCATCCCCCTGTCTTACTCCCTCGGGCCAGCGGTCGCCCACCCTTGCTCTTGTCAGAATGCTGGGGCCAGGAAAGAAGCAGGAGGGTCCAGCGCTTTATGATCATCCCAGCTCTGAGCTTAGTCCTTTAATGTTTTGATTTCCTAAGCTCTCCCTGCCTTGGATAAACTCTGGTGTTACAATTGAGAAATAATTCCTCTTTTGAAAAGCTAGAGGTTGTTGGTCACTCCTTTAATTTTTATAGAGTTTACTTTCTCAACTAGAGTTTCAGCAAAGATGAAACTGGACTCTTGCCCTGGGGCAATGTATCCTCAGCTCAACGTTAACAAGTCCTTCAAAAATGTAAGGGAACTAGCCATTTTAGCGTGGGTTTTGTTAATGATTAGACTCCCTTTGCCGTATTGCTTTCTTTACTACTCAAATATCCACCCAGTGTTTATAGATGACTGACAAAACTTCACAGCTATGTAAAAAATTTTTTAGATATAATTGACACATAACATTCTATTGGTTTCAAGTGTACAACATGATTCAACATTTGTCTATATTGTGAAATGATCACCACCGCAAGTCTAGCTAACATCTGTCACCACAGCCGGTACAAACTGTCTTCTTTTGTGATAAGACCTTTAAGATCTATTCAGCAGCTCTCAAATACACAATACAGGGACTTCTCTGTTGGTCCAGTGGTTAAGGCTCTGCACTTCCAAAGCTGAGGCTTGGGTTTGATGCCTGGTGGAGAAGCTAGGATCCTGCATGCTATGCAACTTAGCGAAAAATGGTGGTGGTGGTGGGGGGGAATACCCAAATACACAATGCAGTATTATTAACTAGAGTCACTGCGCTGTTTGTGACACTTCCAGGACTTACTTGTCTTGTCACTGCAGTCTGTACCGCTTGACCCCTTTCACTGTAAGCGCGTTGTCGCAGTAAGATCGATTGCTTGTTTTACATCTGCCTGGCTGCGCTGAGCAGCAGAAACTCAACACCTGTGATGTTACTCACAACGTGTTTGCCTGGAGCCTCCGTGAGACCCTCAGCTGGCATCAATCACCCCTAAGCCCCAAGCACAACACGGGGGAGGAGACTGCTCACGGGGCTGGGTCACGAAGGCCACAGAGCTCCCTCCAGAACCGAGTAAACCCATCGCTGGGACCACGTCTCTTCTCTGGGACTGTATCCCAGTGAGGCAGCTTGTTCAGGAACCATGCCCATCAGTTATTGCCGGGGTTTTACATAACGGTAAGAGGAACACGGATCTGGAGGCAGGAGCGGCAGCCTGGAGCTCTGATTTCCCACTTGGCAGGCTGTACCGCTCTGCCCTGCCGAGCCCCGGCAGCCTCCTGACGGGCCCTGGTGAGCCTGTGTGCCCCTGGTGGTGTGCTGGCCTGTGTCCACCCGTTGATCTCACACACGAGGTTATCCCTGCAAGGAGCTTCCTGTCTGGAGTGCTCATCTGTCTGGGAGGTGCTCTCTGTTTCCAGATCCTAGAGGGCAGCAGGGGCCCACCTATCCCAAATTCTGGACCATCCCAGAGGAATACAGGGAAACAGATGAGCCAAGTCCATGCAGCTGATGGCTGGGCCTCGGCTCATGGAATTATCCAGGATTCCCAGCGGATCCATTGAGTCGGAGGGGCCAAGCCCAGGGGAAGAGAAGGAATTGGGGGTATCAGGTCTTAACGTGGACACACAAGGCATGGGGGGTTGGGGGGGGTGGGCCCAGTCTGGTCACGTGACAAGGACCTCCTAAGAAACCCGGATGTAACCTTATGCAAAACCTTTCCCTGAATGAAAAAGCAGCGAAGGAAGGACTCGTCCACAAATAGTAAGTGAAACCAAATCTTGCGTCACTTACAGTGAAAGCTCAGCCCACAAAACCCCCCTTGGTGAGCCTCCAGATCCTGCCCAATTAGCCCTGCCCACAAGGAAGCTGGCCGGTTGGGTCTGAGTCCAGACTCAGCCAAGTTTACAGGTGTGGAACCCGCTGCGGTCGTGTCAGTGACCTTTTTGTACTCAGCACAAGTGATGATTAAGCAGACCTCACGCATGATCAGGTCTCAGGCCTGATTTCCAATTTGCGTTTCTTTTCCTTTAGCCTCAGCTCGGATTTGTCTCCATAGGCCTGCACTGTGTGATGATCCATTCTCATACTCTGTCCCGCTGTGGTTTTCTTCTGCCCCGTCACCAGCCTCCTTCTGCCCAGCTGTCATGTCCTGCCATTAAAAAAAAAAAAAGTATTTATTTGGCTGCACCAGGTTTTAGTTGTGATGGGGCTATGCTCAGTCATGTCTGACCCTTTGCAACCCCATGGACTGTAGCCCGCAAGGCTCCTCTGTCCATGGAGTTTTCCAGGCAAGAATACTGGAGTGGGTTGCCACTTCCTTCTCCAGGGGATCTTCCCCACCCAGGGATTGAAACTGCGTCTCTTGTGTTTCCTGCGTTGGTAGGCAGATTCTTTACCACTGCACCACCTGGAAACTCCCCCTTAGTTGTGGCACACAGGATCTTTAGTTGCAGCCTGCAGGATCTAGTTCCCCGACCAGGGAACCCCCGCGCTGGGAGTGTGGAGTCGTAGCCACTGGACCGCCAGGGAAGGCCCTGTCCTGTCTCTTTCTTCTCTTCTCCCGTTGGCTCCTCCACCAGCCCCAGAGCATGAGCACATGTGTGTACATTCATGAATGCAAAGCTGCCCCTGATGAAACATCTAGTAGCTGGAACAAGAGTTCATTCATTCAATCAATAATTTGGCACTTCTTGTATGTAAAAACTTAGGCTAGAGCAGACAGAACTCCTTGTCCTGGTGAGGCCCGGCAGTGCACTGCTAAGGAGACCCGAGTGAGGCGCTAGGGGGCCAGGAGGGGCAGCCTCAGGGGGACCTGGCTTCTCTGCTCACACCAGTCCCGGGGTGGGCCCTCCTTCTGCTCGGTGCCCACAAGCCCCACGAACAAGGGGGAAGCCTTGTTCTCCCGAGGGATTTCGCATCACGAGAGGATCAAGTCTCAACATCACCTGCAGGAGGCTTTTCTGTTAGAGGGAGTTGTGAGGGGTGAGGCTGCGTGTTTTCAGGCCATCACAGGCCTGAACTGAGGCCTGGTCTCTTTCCTCTAGGAGCCAAGTTGGCTCCAACAGTGGTGTCAACCTGCGCACCGGTTGTGATGACTCTGTTCATTACCGTGGAAGTCGGAGGAAGGCAGGACTTGGCGCTGGACTGAGGGTGGGAGGAGGGGCCGAGCTGGAAGGTACTGTAACAGGGAGGCCAGGGAGGGAGGCTGGCATGTTGTTAAGGTGGGAAGAGCAGGACCACCAGAAAGTGAGCGACCTCCATGGAATGCTGACAGGGGGCCAGGCCCTCATCAGTTTGGTAGCCCAGGTGGAGTGGTAGGGAACCACGCGATGAGGGGGCCAAGGTGCAAAGCTTTCTCCTGCTTATCTCCAGCTGTGTGTGTGAGTTAACCTCTCTGGGCCTCATTTCATGTACATGGAAAATACATTTAATGACACCTACTTTAGAGGGTTGTTATAGAGACAATGTTTGCAAAGAGCCAGGCACATTGAAGTTATTTCATAAATAATACCCACCGTAATGACCACAGGTCTGGTAGGTTTATCCTCTCTAGCAGGAATTTTAGAAATCTTCCAGTTCAGTGGTTCTCAAACCTTAGCCTGCACCAGAACTTCCCAAAGAACATGTTAAAAACTGACTTCTGGGCTCCTCTCCCCTGTCCCTCTTAGGTTCTGATGAGTAGGTCTGGGTGGGGCCTGAGTATCTGTTTCTGTAACAAGTTCCAGGTGGTCCTGACGCTGCTGTCTGGGGGCTATACTTTGAGAACTGCTGTGCTAGCGTAAACCCTGATTTTGGAGATGAGGATCCTGAGGTTCTGAGTGTTTGCTCCTTGCCATGGTCAGCAGAGTCTAGGCCTCCCAGCTCCTGGTCCAGGCCAAGGTCAGCACAGAGAGCATGTTGCTAGGGTCAGGATGCGGGAAGTCAAGAGTGCAGGCAAAGGGCCCAGGATGCATCTGAGGCTCTAGTGAGAGCAGTGAGCTTGACAGAGAGCAAAGCCCACCATTCAAGGAAGGGAACTGGCCTCGGGGTGGGCCAGAGCCACAGTCAAAACCGCAGCTGGAGTCTCTGGCCTCAGGAAGTATGTGAGAACATGTGAGAAAGTGTGTGAAGGGAGCAAGTCTTGTGTAGATGGCGTGGGGATGGGAGATGGGGTAAGTGTGTGTGTGTGGCAGAGGTAAGTGTTTGAGTGTGAGAGTCTGTGTGAGCCTCATGTGGGTGAGTGATTTTTGTTTGAGTGTGTCTGGGTGTGTGCACGTGTGAGTTTGTGGGAAGACTATTTGTTTGCTCAGGCTGGCATAACAAAGTACCACAGCTTGAGCACCTTAAGCAGACGGTGTTTATTGCCTCACAGATTTGGAGGCTGGAAGTCTGAGATCAAGGTGTGTGCAGGCTGGGCTTCTCCTGAGGCGTCTCCCCTTGGCTTGTAGATGGCCGTCTTCTCCCCAAGTCCGCAGGGTTTTCCTCTGTGTCTGTCTGTGCCCTGATCACCTCTCACAGTGACACCAGTCATATTGGATTAGGGCCCAGCCTCATGATCTTATTTTATGTTTATCATCTCTTTAAAGGCCCCGTCTCCAAATAGAGTCACGTTCTGAGGTTCTGGGGGTGAAGACTTCAACATGTGGGTATTAGGGAGACTCAACTCAGCCTGTGACCGTGTGTGTGTGTGTGGGTGTGGGTGTGTGTGTGTGTGTGTGAGTGCATATGGAAAGTCCACAGTTCTGAAGGATACACTGCTAAGCCGCCTGCCCCATCAGAGTGCAGTATGTGAGAAATTCGACTTTCTTTCCTGCCTCATCCTGAGTTCCTGAGTTTATGGGGAGGCTGAGGCACCACCCCTTCCCTGCCCCAGTCCTGGGGGGCCTATGGTTCTGTAGGTCTCAGGATTGGAGGTGAATTCTTCAAAGCTGGTATAGAATTTTGCCTCCATCCAAGCAATCCCTTCCTCCAAGCCCCATCCTTCAGCAATGTGACCTTTCTGAGCCCACCCTCCTGGACATTTCCTGAAGAAAAAGCTTGGAAAGGCAGCTTCCTGCCCAGGGGGGCCTCACTGCCTCAACCCCACTGCCTGGAGCTCCCCACAAGCACCCCTCATCTCCCTGAGGTCAGAGTCCCCGTTCTCTTTAAAGCTAGAAATGACATTTTGGGCTCTCTGTAGTTAGTTAAGCCTCCTTGTTTCAGAGTGGAAGGGACTGTTTGTGGCCTCAGGGTGATGTGGCAAGAGTTTATTTCAGGCTTTACAAAAGGCTTGTTTTCCATTTGGAATGGCTTATTACCTAACAGCCCAGCCTTCATAGCAACGGAACAAGGGCTCTCTGACGCAATCTCAACCGTGGGCTTTCTTAGTGCAGCTGGACAGTCATTCTGCTTCCGAGTGCAGCTCACACAAAAGAAGGGTCCTAGGGGCACATGGACTCCTGGTTGGAACTGGAAGAGTCTTGAACAATGCAGGGTCCTGGGAGCAGTGGGGCTGCAGGGGTGCTGATGGGGGCAACGTACAGGCTGCAGGCAGCCCACGCCCCAGGGAAGTGAGCACAAGGCCCAGTCTGGGGCCTGCTGTGTGGTTAGCACTTACATTTGTTGGCTAGTACTTGCTTCAGATGGTGGCTCAGATGGTAAAGCGTCTGCCTGCAATGCGGGAGACCCGGGTTCGATCTCTGGATTGGGAAGATCCCCTGGAGAAGGAAATGGCAACCCACTCTAGTACTCTTGCCTGGAAAATTCCATGGGCAGAGGAGCCTGGTAGGCTATAGTCCGAGGGGTCGCAAAGAGTCGGACATGACTGAGCGACTTCACTTTCTTTCTTTGTTGACTAAAATGTTTGTTGGTTGAATGAATATAAAGGAATAAAAACAAGATTCAAAGGGAAGGAATTCCCTAGCTGTCTCCTGGTTGGAACCTCTGTGCTTTCACTGCCAAGGCCTGGGCTGGATCCTTGGTTGGGGAACTGAGATCCCACAAGTTGGGGAGGGGAAAGATTTAAAGGAAAAAAGTGGGTTTGGGGTAGAAAAACGAGGACCAGAAATGACAGAGAGCTATGATCACAGGCTTCCTTCTGCAGGAATCACGGCCAGGGTGACAGTGCCTTTGAGGACAGCTAGTCAGGTTACATGCCAGTCTGCCTCAGATGACTTCTTAAGAACCCACTGTGTGCAGAACACTGGGAAGCTGATAAAAGATGTCTTATCAAGAATTTTGATTTCCCACTTACACAGTATATTTAAAAAGCCAGAATTGCAACAGTAGATATGTATTAGTAGAGGTCTCCTGAGAAACAGAACCAATAGGGTATGCATAGATATGTGGAAAGAGATTTCCACCCCCCAGCTTTATTGAGATATAGCTGATACATGACATGTCAGTAAGTGTAAGGTGTACAATGTGTTGATTTGAGGAAGAGATTTATTATGAGGGATGGGCTCCTGTGTTGATAGATGTTGAGAAGTCCCACAGTCTGCCATCTGCAAGCTGGAGGCTGGTGGTGTGGTTCAGTCCAAATCTGAAGGCCTGGGAACCAGGTGTACGTCTGAGTCCAAGTCTGAAAGCCTGATGTCCAAGGGTAGGAGGTGGTGTCCCAGCTCAAGGAGAAAGAAAGAATGCACTCTTCCTCTGCCTTCTTGCTCTGTCAAGGCCCTCAGTGCATTAGACGATACCCTCCGATGAGGCTGAGAAAGACTTTTTTATTTTAAATAATTATTCGTTTGGCTGTGTCAGGCCTCAGTTGCGGCTTGCAGGCTCAGCCTGGGATCTTAGTTAACTAACCAGCGATGGAAACTGAGCTCCCTGCCTTGGAAGGCACATTCTTAACCACAGGACCACCAGGGCAGACCAGGTCTTCACTCCAATCTATTGCCTTGAATGCTAATCTCCTTTGAATCACCCTCAAAGACACATACAGCATAATATTTTGCCAATTCATCCCTTGGCCCTGTCATGATGACACATAAAACTATCACAAGACAGAAGAGAAAGGACTGGAAGGGAAATTAAGACGTAATAGTAATTGATTGTATTGAGGGATTATGGCTAAATTCATTTTTTTTTTCTTTCTGAATTACTGTGTTATGTTTGGACTTCTAACATCAAAATAATCCTTGAAGTAAGCTTTGGTCTAGGGGTGCCCCTCCTGGAAGACTAATCCCAGCATGAAAGAACAGGGATGTCAGTGACACAGGGGGTGACCCCAGCAATGCAACCTGAGCAATCCGTGGGGCCACCTCTGTCCAAATTGTCTTCTATTCACTTACTCCAAATAGCCTGAAAACCTGGCTTCTGTTTTTATTCCTTTCTCATATGATACCACTTGCTCATTCATCACTTGTTAAGCCACTTTCTATGAATCATGATCCACATCAGGCCCTGTGCAGAACAGAATGAGAATCAGCCGTGGGTTCCCAGCTCTGACTCCTAGGGGGAGATATTTGAATAAATGGGGACAGAGACTTCCTTGGTGATCCAGTGGTTAAGACTCAAGACTGCCACTGCAGAGGGCACAGTTGGTTCCCTGGTCAGGGAACCAAGATCCTGCAGCATGGCATGCCACCCGAAAGAGAACACCAGCAAGACAAATGGAGACAGAATAGGTTCAGGGTCAGGAAACTGAGCATCAGGGAAGGAAGGCTTCCTGGAGAAGGTGATGCATTTGAGGTGACTTTCAAACAGAAGTTATAAGATAGTGAAAGACTGGCTGCAAAAGAATGTTTTCTGCCAGAAAGGCATGGAGGATTCAGAGGGCTGTGGAGGGAGTGCTCGTGGTTTATAGGAAGAGGGAAGAGGGAAGGGGCCATAGAGTAGGTGTGGGCAGGTTTTGGAGGGCCTGGTCTGCCCTGCGTAGGAGTGTGGGCTTACTTACAGACAACTGGGTCCTTGGGTCTTAAAGCAGTGTGAAGACATGGTGGTACTGGCTTTTGAGCAAGAGAATTCTGGTGCCCTTTAGAAGGGTAGGGAAGGCAGACCAGGGGCCAGAGGAGCAGAGAGAGGACCAGGAGGAGGTAGGGTGATAAAAGTCTGATCTAAGGACCAGCAGTGGGTGTCGATGGGATGCTGCCTCCCCGTGACTCTCAGATCAGTGGGTGGGAGGGGGAGGATGCAGAAGCTGGTGGGTGCAGGCGACTCTGAGCAGCATCTCCTTTCATCTTCCCTCTGTCTGTCCACACTGAGTTTTGGGTGCTCATCAACCCCGTGGCTCCTGCCTGTTTGCCTTCTCTCATTATTTCCTGGTGTGAACAAACCGCATGCCAGGAGACTCCTTTATGTCCTCAGGACCCCTCTGCTTCTGCTCCTGACACTGTCCTCCCTGGGGGCTGTGTCAGGCTCACCTCCTCCAGGAAGCCTCCCCACTGAGCTCCCTCGGAGAGCCCTCTCCCTCTTCACACTCCCCCCGCGTGGATTTCTGCGCCCTACCATCCTGCATTTGCACTGTTATTCACACATTTTGAACGTTTGCCAGGTCTCTGCAAGTATAGGGTAAGCTCTTTGCGGGAAAGATGATATGACTTAAACCCTCTTCTGTACCTCTCGGAAACTGGCACAATGCTGCCTGCACTGTGTGTCCTCAGTCGCTTCAGTCCCCTGTCTGACTCTCTGTGACCCTGCGGACTGCAGCCCGCCAGGCTCCTCTGTCCATGGGATTCTCCAGGCAGGAATACTGGAGTGGGTTGCCATGCTCTCCTCCAGGATCTTCCCAACCCAGGGATGGAACCCGCGCCTCTTTAAGCCTTCTGCACCGGCAGGCCGGTTCTTTACCGCTAGCGCCACCTGCTGCCTGCATAGTAGGGATCTACAGGTAATTGATCGATTGATCCCCCGTCAATCTGCCCATGCGGAGGCTTTTCCACAGCTCCTGTCCTCAGTGTTGCTGGCTGGTGAAGGGGCCCTGAACGTGAAGTCACAGCCTTGGCCACTTCCTGTAACTCACAACTTGGGGCCAGTCGCTTAACCTCTTTAGACTTTCATTTCCTCATCAGCGAAATGGCAAAAACTGCTCTATGGTTGACTACCTCTTAAAGGACCCCCTTTAAAATCTGGACCTGCTTACGTGCGACAGAGGGAAGTGATCCTACTGTGAGCCAGTCTCATCTTTCTCCTTCTCCCCTTCCTCCTCTCCTTTCTTCCCTTCCATCCACAGTAGACTTACAAAAAATTTTGGTTTTCTTTTTTTTCTGTTCCTTTTTTTAATTGAAGTTTAGTTGATTTATAATGTTGTGTTAATTTCTGCTGTACAGATTCAGTTATACATTTATTTTTTCACATTCTTCTCCATTACGATTTATCACTGGATATTGAATATAGTTCCATGTGCTGTACAATAGTAAACTTGTTGTCTATCCGTTCTTTATGTATAACAGTTTGTATCTGCTAATCCCTGACTCCCAATCCATCCCCTGAAACCCCGACTTGGAACAAAAAGTTGAAAGCCCCCCAGACTGGGTGGTTCCTTCCAAGACGCAGACCACCCAGGCTGGCAAAGAGGACCGCTGTGAAGGCCCAGGCCGGGGCACTGCTCATGTCCACACGTGCTAGGTGGGGTCTAGGTGAGACTTTGGCCAGGGCCCATGCTCACTAATTATAGAGAAGCAGTTACTGCAAAATTTCCCAAGGAAACCAAAGTGAGGGTTTGGTTTCCACTTAGATTAAGCAACTTCCTTCCAGGGCACTCAACCCCCTCAACAAAATATTCTTTCATCACAGGCAGGCCGATAACACACAAGGGTTGTGATTGTTCGTTTGACATAAATATATAAACGCACCTTTGGGAGGAAGCTGGGCCCATGGTTACTCACTCCGGTGGGGATGTTTACATGAATTTTGACTGTCCACCTTAATGACCTTAAGAACTTGTGCTGGGTTGAGGTTCATGGGCAATGTGGAGACAGGGGGCAGCCAAGGATATAGTGATATTGAAACTAAAGAGTGTGACATCAATTCCCAGAGGACATTTCACATTTTACTGGCAGCCACCTAAAAATAATTTGGTTTTTTTTAAGACTTTTTTTTTGTTTTTTGATGTGAACCATTTTTAAAGTCTTTACTGAATTTGTTACGATATCACTTTTGTTTCATATTTTGGGTTTTGGGCTGTGAAGCATATGGGATCTTAGCTCTCCGATCAGGGATCAAATCTGTAACCCCTGCTTCGGAAGGTGAAGTCTTAACCACTGGACCACCAAGAAAGTCCCTAAAAATAATTTAAACCTGCATTTAAACCGTGGATTGGGAGTTTGGGGTTAATAGGTGCAAATAATTACATATAGAGTGAATAAACAATAAGGTCCTACTATGTAGCACAGGGAACTATATTCAATTTCTTGGGATAAACTATAATGGAAAAGAATATTTTAAAAATGTATATATGTGTGTAACTGAGTCACTTTGCTGTATAGCAATTACCACAACATTGTGAATCAACTGTGTGTGTGTTAGTCACTCAGTCATGTCTGACTCTTTGTGACCTCATGGACTGTGGCTTACCAGGCTCCTCTGTCCTTGGAATTCTCCAGGCAAGAATACTGGAGTAGGTTGCCATGCCATTCTCCAGGGGATCTGCCTGACCCAGGGATTGAATGCAGGTCTCCTGCCTTGCAGGCAGATTCTTTATCATCTGAGCCACCAGGAACTATATTTCAGTTAAAGAGAAAGAGAGAGAAATTCAAACCTACATTCACATGATTCAAAGATTTCATTACCGGAAGCCTACCTTCCAAAGTTTTGCTGTATCTGCAGGATATCTGAGCCCCTTGGCTCCCTCCAGCTTGCCCACCACACCTCCCAGCAGGCTTGGTGGGAAATTCACTGCCTTCAGCCTAGCCAGGCTCCAAAGGGAAATAGGAGCCTGTTCCAGTTAGCTAAGTCGGTTGCCTCCAAAATGCCCAGATTCCTGAGTTCATTTTCTCTTGACCTGTTCCTTGACATTTTCAAACTAGTTTTTGCTGATGGGCTGTAAGATACTGTCTTCAGATTTTCCAACTCTTTCCTCTTTCTGTGGACACCTCCATCTAGTTTTCCCAACCACAACCTATTCATCATCATTTTCACCAGACTTTGACCTCCAGATTGCTAGTTCACTTTTAGGTTGCTAATATTCTTTCTCTATAAATAACCTTCAACTTCAGCTTGTTCTATCCCACAAGGAACAACTGTAGTCAAAGATAGCCCTTTAAGCCTATCTGCCTTGAAACAGCAGAGTTCCTGTGCTTGCCCTGGGGAGGTCGTCCCAGGGACTCGAGGGAACTGTGCCATCCCCAACAGAAGAGCTTCTCAGAGCAGTGGGTGGTTAGCATGTCAGACAGACCGTTGTGCTGTTACATACACACTGGTGGGGGTTCAGACCAAGAGAACCCTGGATGGTGTGATGCTGTGATTGTGTGTATGTGTGTGTGTAGAGACAGAAAAGAGCAGACAGACAGTCACGCCCTCCTACCTCTCACCCAGAGGATTTTGTCAGTATAAACAGGACCCAAACGTGAATGAGTCATCTATCTTGCTTTTGGGATTCCATGTCAGTGATGGTTCTCGATGTGATATGTGCCATGAAATACAGCAAAGGGCCTAGAAATAGAAGGAGGTTAGAACTCCAGAACGTTCTGTTGTGGTTTCTAGTCTTCCTGTGGAAGACTGCACTTCCTGCTCTATGCGGGTTTTGCACCTAATGACTTCTCTGTCCCAAATGTGCTCTCAGTTCTGTAGCCATTCATTTCTGTTTCATTACTCTCAGCCGCTGATACTGGTAAGTGGAGTTTAAGGGCAACCACATTTTGGGCCCCAGGTTCCAGAATGTTCTACATGATGATATGCTTCTTTTTCTATTATAAACTTTTTTATTCTTTTTTTATTATTATTATTTTTTAGCACTGACAGAAAGAACAAAAGACAAAGACGTAAGCTAATTTTGCCCTTAATATTTTGGTGTATTTTTCCTTTTTTTTTTTTTTCAGTGATTACAAAAATAATGGCTGTATTTCCCTGTACTATGCAATATACCCTTGTTGCTTATCTATTTTATACATAGTAATTTATATCTCTTAATCTCCCCTACCTGTATCTTGCCCCTCACTCTCCCTTTCCCCACTGGTAACCACTAGTTTGTTTTCTATAAGTCTGTTTTTGTTATATCCATTCATTTTATTTTTTATGTTCCTCATATAAGTGATAACATAGGTATTTGTCTTTCTCTGTCTGACTTAATCATAATACCCTCTAGGTTCATCCGTCTTGGTTCCAAATAGCACAGATCCACTGATTTTTAACAGTTTGCCACAATTGTTTTATCATTTTGTTTCTCTGTATACATACATGCTATTGTTATTGTTATTTCTCCTAAACTATCTGAGAGTTAAATTGCATTATTTTGCCTTTTGCCTCTGAAAACAAGGACGTTTTCTTATATAACCACAATACAATTGTCATGGTTAGGAAATTTATCATTAACACAATACAGGATCTAATATACATGCCATATTCAAATTTCTCCAACTGATCCAGTAATGAATGTCCTTTTGAGACATTTCTCTTCCTGTTCCAGAATTGAACAGTCCATACTGTGACCGAGTCACCTTAATCTCCTTTTATGGGGGACAACCCCTTGGCCTGGCTCGTTCTCTCCTGTCATTTTCTAAAGAATTTGTAGAGAACCCCTCATTCAGGTCTGTCTCATTCATTCTCCACCATTAGGTTGAGATGAGGCCCTCTTGGCAGAGATGCTACATAACAATATCTTCTTACTGTGTGACACCAAGAGGCACGTGATGTTAGCTGTAATCTGTGAGGAGGCGCTACGAAACTAAATATCCTGTTCCTCTCAAACTTGCACACAGTGGTTTCCAGAAGAGACCGGAAGGCCACACCTCCTTGCCTGCACCTGGGTGCCCCCCCAAGTTGTATGCTCCTCCCTGTGTGCCCGCTCCCCTTTAAGGACTAGGTGTGCTCCTGAAACCCCTTCCCTGCTTCCTTGCCTATCACTGAGGTTGGCATAGACCAGAGACTCCATGAATACTTGTCAAATAGAAATACATTAGAAATAGATAATCAGAGGTTCTGGATATCTGCTCAGGAATAAGAGCCTCAGCAGAGATGCTTTTCAGAAAGATTTCATTCATGGTTAATTGAGGTGGGGCCTCCAAGAACATAAATATCCTTCTTTTCCTCTGCCTGTGGGGTATATTACATATACCCTGAATGGTATATATGTAAAAAGTATGGAAGAAGAGACAGAGAGAGAGGGAGGGAGAGAGAGAAGGGAGGGAAGGAGGAAGGGGGAAAGGATGAGAGGGCATGGGGTGGGGGGAGTTTAATATGAATACGCCTTCCAGCCCAGCAACTCTACTCTGGATGGTGTTTCTGGTAGCAAGGAATAAAAGACCAGCTCAGGGTTCCTCATCAGAGGAAGAAATAAGTAAACCATGATGTATTTGTACTCATGTATTCATTCAACAAACATTTATTTAAGAATGTTTTGTTCAGATGGCACCAGTGGTAAAGAACCTACCTGCCAATGCTAGGAGACTTAAGAGACATGGGTTCTATCCCTGGGTTGGGAAGATCCCCTGGAGAAAGAAATGCCAACCCGTTTCCAGTATTCTTGCCTGGAGAATCCCATGAACAGAGGAGCCTGGTGTGCTACAGTCCATAGCGTTGAAGAGTTGGACACGACTGAAGTGAGTTCGCAAAATGTTGGCACTATTAGCCTGGCACTGTTCTAATTGCTGGGGATACTGCTGTGGTGAAAACACATTTCCTGCTCTCGTGGAACATACACTTCAGCGTGTGCTAACACACGATAAACGAGCATTACCCACATGCCCACAATGCACACACAGGAGCTCGTACCAGAGGTACTGTGCGAGGGGCCGGGATGGAATACTTTGCAATGTCAGAAATAATAAGCTATATTTACAAACAGTAGTGTGAACAGAACTTAAAAACACAGCCCATTGAAAGAAGGCATAGAATAAAATTGATGGCACAGTACCACTTACAGAATTTAAAAACACCTTTATTCAGAACAATGTCATATATATGTACGTGTTCATGTGTATACGTGCATATATGAGTGGACATTTAGGCATGTATGTGTGTGCTCACTCAGTCGTCTCTGACTCTTTACAGACCTCCTGGACTGTAGCCTGCCATGGCTCCTCTGTCTGTGGAATTTTCCAGGCAAGAATACTGGAGTGGGTTACCATTTCTTCCTCCTAGGGATGTTCCCAACCCAGGGCCTGACTCCGCATCTCTCGACTCTCCTGCGCTGGCAGGTGGCTCTGTACCATCGCGCCACCTGGGCCGCCCCGCGCTCACGTGCACTCCTGCATCCCAGACGTGTGCATAAACATGTTAGTGTGCAAGCCTGATGGGATAAGAACTGATGTTTGGAAAGGGAATAAAAGGGGAAAATATAAAATAAAACAAGAGATAATCTTTGCCTAAATGGATGACAGGGTGTCAGGAATTGAGGTGTAGGGCTATCTCAACCAAATGTATCTAAGGTCCAAGAAGAACTGGGAAGGGAGATTTTGTTGTCAAGTACAAAGAAATGAATGCATTTTGCCCTCATCCTTGCATTCCAGGCCAAGACCCCCTGGGTGGGGCTAGGGCCCTCTGGGCAGGGATAGGGGCCCCCTGGGTGGGGCTAGGGCCCTCTGAGCAGGGGCAGGGCCCCCTGGGTGGGGCTAGGGCCCTCTGGGCAGGGGCAGGGCCCCCTGGGTGGGGCTAGGGCCCTCTGGGCAGGGGCAGGGCCCCCTGGGTGGGGCTAGGGCACTCTGGGCAGGGGCAGGGCCCCCTGGGTGGGGCTAGAGGCCCACTGGGCAGGGATAGGGCCCCATGGGTGGGGCTAGGGCCCTCTGGGCAGGGATAGGGCCCCCTGGGTGGGGCTAGGGCCCTCTGGGCAGGGCCCCCTGGGTGAAGCTCTGGGCAGGGCCCCCTGGGTGGGGCTAGGGCTCTCTGAGCAGGGGCAGGGCAGGGCCCCCTGGGTGGGGCTAGGTCCCTCTGGGCAGGACCAGGGCCCCCTGGGTGGGGCTAGGGCCCACTGGGCAGGGGCAGGGCCCCCTGGGCAGGGGCAGGTTCAAACTCCCCTTGGGCGTGTTCCTGTACAAGAACCAGAGGGAAGCCAGCACTGCCCCACTGATCTCTCTGCAAAGCTGTTGAATTGCTCATGTTTATTTTTCAAAGCACTGTGCTTGAGACCACTTCCTCTTTCTCTTCTAGAAAGGGGGATGGAGTTACATAAATGCTTGAGTCAAAAGAACGGGGAGAGGGCGTGTGGGTGCAAGTGAGTGACTGTGTATCTTGTTCTAGGTGGTGGCTGAGTTCTCACCTCCACTTTACGGCACCTGCACTCACTCAGCCCAGGTCAAGTAGGTCAGTCAATGTTCATGCCTGATGCTAACATCAATCATGAGCATCGTTTTGAAATCTGTCCTTATCAGATGGCACCAGGTTGCAGTTTGGCCATCATTATAGGACAACCCGGAGTTTCACTAAGACAAAGGGTGGGGCTGCTCTTTGTGGCTGAGATTACAGATCCATCCAAGCCACTCCACCCACTTTGGGTGGGTGGTGGGGAACAGAGGGGCCGGGGCGGTGGGCCCTGGGATCATGGGGTGGCAGCTGTGAGTCCCAGCCCACTGTGTTCTCCCATCAAAAGCATAAGTCAGCAAGTATGACACTCTGGGTATGACACTCAGGGTCTATCCCTCAGAGGTCTGTAGGAAATGCTAGATATGAACTCCTTCTGGTCAAGGACTGTGCTCATTTCATCCTGTTCTCCTAGAAGCTGGCACAGGACTTGGTTCAGATTAGCTGCTCAGTAAGTGTTGGCAAAATCAAAACAAGGCGGGAGGGAATATGATGGAAGTTTAAAACAAAAAGAAGCTCTCACATCCTTTTGTATTAATAGCACATGCTAAGTCACTTTGGACTCTTTTGTTGACCATGATGGCTACTCCATTTCTTCTTAGGAATTCTTGCCTACAGTAGTAGATATAATGGTCATCTGAGTAAAATTCACCCATTCCAGTCCACCTTACAGTCTCAAAAATGACAATGATCTCTGTTCGTTTCCAAGGCAAACCATTCAATATCACAGTAATCCAAATCTATGCCCTGACTAGTAACGCTGAAGAAGCTGAAGTTGAACAGTTCTATGAAGACCTACAAGACCTTCTAGAACTAACACTCAATAAAGATGTCCTTTTCATTATAGGGGACTGGAAGGCAAAAGTAGGAAGTCAAGAAACACCTGGAGTAACAGGCAAATTTGGCCTTGGAGTACAAAATGAAGCAGGGCAAAGGCTAATACAGTTCTGCCAAGAGAACACACTGGTCATAGCAAACACCCTCTTCCAACAACACAAGAGAAGACTCTACACATGGACATCACCAGATAGTCAATACCGAAATCAGATTGATTATATTCTTTGCAGCCAAAGATGGAGAAGCTCTACACAGTCAGCAAAACAAGACCAGGAGCAGACTGGGGCTCAGATCATGAACTCTTTATTGCCAAGTTCAGACTGAAACTGAAGGAAGTGGACAAAACCACTAAACCATTCAGGTATGACCTAAATCAAATCCCTTATGATTATACAGTGGAAGTGAGAAATAGATTTAAGGGCCTAGATCTGATAGAGTGCCTGATGAACTATGGACGGAGGTTCATGACATTGTACAGGAGACAGGAATCAAGACCATCCCCATGGAAAAGAAATGCAAAACAGCAAAATGGCTGTCTGGGGAGGCCTCACAAATAGCTGTGAAAGGAAGGAAAGTGAAAAGCAAAGGAGAAAAGGAAAGATATACCCATTTGAATGCAGAGTTCCAAAGAATAGCAAGAAGAGATAAGAAAGCCTTCCTCAGTGATCAATGCAAAGAAATAGAGGAAAACAATAGAATAGGAAAGACTAGAGATATCTTCAAGAAAATTAGAGATAACAGGGAGCATTTCATGCAAAGATGGGCTCAATAAAGGACAGAAATGGTAGGGACCTAACAGAAGCAGAAGACATTAAGAGGTGGCAAGAATACACAGAAGAGCTTTACAAAAAAGATCTTCATGATCCAGATAATCATGATAGTGTGATCACTCACCTAGAGCCAGACATCCTGGAATGTGAAGTCAAGTGGGCCTTAGAAAGCATCACTAGGAACAAAGCTAGTGGAGGTGATGGAATTCCCATTGAGCTATTTCAAATCCTGAAAGATGATGCTGTGAAAGTGTTACACTCAATATGCCAGCAAATTTGGAAAACTCAGCAGTGGCCACAGGACTGGAAAAGGTCAGTTTTCATTCCAATCCCAAAGAAAGGCAATGCCAAAGAATGCTCAAACTACTGCACAATTGCACTCATCTCACATGCTAGCAAAGTAATGCTCAAATTCTCCAAGCCAGGCTTCAGCAATTCATTAACTGTGAACTTTCAGATATTCAAGCTGGTTTTAGAAAAGGCAGAGGAACCAGAGATCAAATTGCCAGCATCCACTGGATCATGGAAAAAGCAAGAGAGTTCCAGAAAAACATCCATTTCTGCTTTATTGACTATGCCAAAGCCTTTGACTGTGTGGATCACAAGAAACTGTGGAAAATTCTGAAAGAGGTGGGAATACCAGACCACCTGACCTGCCTCTTGAGAAACCTGTATGCAGGTCAGGAAGCAACAGTTAGAACTGGACATGGAACAACAGACTGGTTCCAAATAGGAAAAGGAGGACGTCAAGGCTGTATATTGTCACCCTGCTTATTTAACTTCTATGCGGAGTACATCATGAGAAATGCTGGGCTGGAAGAAGCACAAGCTGGAATCAAGATTGCCAGGAGAAATATCAATAACCTCAGATATGCAGATGATACCACCCTTATGGCAGAAAGTGAAGAGGAGCTAAAAAGCCTCTTGATGAAAGTGAAAGAGAAGAGTGAAAAAGTTGGCTTAAAGCTCAACATTCAGAAAACGAAGATCATGGCATCTGGTCCCATCACTTCATGGGAAATAGATGGGGAAACAGTGGAAACAGTGTCATACTTTATTTTGGGGGGCTCCAAAATCACTGCACATGGTGACTGCAGCCATGAAATTAAAAGATGCTCACTCCTTGGAAGGAAAGTTATGACCAACCTAGACAGCATATTAAAAAGCAGAGACATTACTTTGTTAACAGAGGTCCGTCTAGTCAAGGCTATGGTTTTTCCAGTGGTCATGTATGGATGTGAGAGTTGGACTGTGAAGAAGGCTGAGCGCCAAAGAATTGATGCTTTTGAACTGTGGTGTTGGAGAAGACTCTTGAGAGTCCCTTGGACTGCAAGGAGACACAACCAGTCCATCCTAAAGGAGATCAGTCCTGGATGTTCATTGGAAGTACTGATGTTGAAGCTGGAACTCCAATACTTTGGCCACCTGATGCAAAGAGCTGACTCGTTTGAAAAGACCCGGATGCTGGGAAAGATTGAGGGCAGGAGGAGAAGGGGATGACAGAGGATGAAATGGTTGGATGGCAGCACCGACTCAATGGACATGGGTTTGGGTGAACTCCAGGAGTTGCTGATGGACAGGGAGGCCTGGTGTGCTGCGGTTCATGGGGTTGCAAAGAGTCGGACACGACTGAGTGAGTGAACTGAACTGAAGTGACTTCAGTTGTGTCCGAGTCTTTGTGATCCCACAGGCTCCTCTGTCCATGGGATTCTCCAGGCACGAATACCGGAGTGGGTTGCCATTTCCTCCTCCAGGGATCTTCCCAACCCAGGGATGGAACTCAGGTCTCCTATGTCTTCGTCATTGGCAGGCAGGTTATTTTTTACTTTTTTACCACTAGCGCCACCTGGGAAGCCCTTATAGCTGGCTAAAACGAATACCAGTTCTTATACACATAATAGGATCTCTATTATTGGTTTCTGATTTTTTTTTCCTCCACTTTAGAAATGCAAACTGTATGGTCCCCCTTGATGTTATTCACTCAAACATTCTTGCCAGCTTGGTCCTATATTCCTGTTTACATCCGGGTAGCATTTACACATCTGCAAAACACCTCTGATGATTCATCCTCTGCCTCACTGTCCCAAGCAAGGCCCTGGGGCGTCTGCAGTCTCTGCTGCAGACTCCAGGCAGGAGCAGGGTGGGAGGGGAGGAGGAGGAGTTGGTGAAGGAGGAGACACTTGGCGGTCCAGTCTGTCCTTTACCTGCTGAGTCAGACCCTCAGATGCTTCCAGAAACAAGAAAGAGGGGCTCCTACTCACGGGTATTTTGCGTCTGGCCTTCCATATCATTCCAACTTCTGGTTCTTCCAAGGAGGTCTTGACAAGTTGCAATCGATTTTAGGCAGATGAGTTCTAGGAACCCAGAGTGCAGAACTGGGGTCCCTGGCAAACTTTTTGAATGGTGTCTGTTGCTGACTCCCTTACGCTACTTCCTGTGAACCCCTCTTTTTTTTTTTTATAAAAAGCACTTGTCTTTGCTACCTGAGTTACATATGGACACATGAACAGTCACACATGGACAGTTCAGTCGCTCAGTCGTGTCCAACTCTTTGTGACCCCATGTATCGCAGCACGCCAGGCCTCCCTGTCCATCACCAACTCCCGGAGTTCACTCAGACTCATGTCCATCGAGTCCGTGATGCCATCCAGCCATCTCATCCTCTGTCGTCCCCTTCTCCTCCTGCCCCCAATCCCTCCCAGCATCAGAGTCTTTTCCAATGAGTCAACTCTTCGCATGAGGTGGCCAAAGTACTGGAGCTTCAGCTTTAGCATCATTCCTTCCAAAGAAATCCTAGGGCTGATCTCCTTCAGAATGGACTGGTTGTGTCTCCTTGCAGTCCAAGGGACTCTCAAGAGTCTTCTCCAACACCACAGTTCAAAAGCATCAATTCTTCAGCGCTCAGCCTTCTTCACAGCCTAACTCTCACATCCATACATGACCACTGGGAAAACCATAGCCTTGACTAGACGGACCTCAGTCTGTCTAGTAATGTCTCTGCTTTTGAATATACTATTTAGGTTGGTCATAACTTTCCTTCCAAGGAGTAAGCGTCTTTTAATTTCATGGCTGCAGTCACCATCTGCAGTGATTTTGGAGTCCAAAAAATAAAGTCTGACACTGTTTCCACTGTTTCCCTATCTATTTCCCATGAAGTGATGGGACTGGATGCCATGATCTTTGTTTTCTGAATGTTGAGCTTTAAGCGAACTTTTTCACTCTCCTCTTTCACTTTCATCAAGAGGCTTTTTAGCTCCTCTTCACTTTCTGCCATAAGGGTGGTGTCATCTGCATATCTGAGGTGATTGATATTTCTCCTGGCAATCTTGATTCCAGCTTGTGTTTCTTCCAGTCTAGCGTTTCTCATGATGTACTCTGTATATAAATTAAATAAGCAGGGTGACAGTATACAGCCTTGACGTCCTCCTTTTCCTATTTGGAACCAGTCTGTTGTTCCATGTCCAGTTCTAACTGTTGCTTCCTGATCTGCATACAGGTTTCTCAAGAGGCAGGTCAGGTGGTCTGGTATTCCCACCTCTTTTAGAATTTTCCACAGTTTCTTGTGATCCACACAGTCAAAGGCTTTGGCATAGTCAATAAAGCAGAAATAGATGTTTTTCTGGAACTCTCTTGCTTTTTCGATGACCCAGCGGATGTTGGCAATTTGATCTCTGGTTCCTCTGCCTTTTCTAAAACCAGCTTGAACATCAGGGAGTTCACGGTTCACGTATTGCTGAAGTCTGGCTTGGAGAATTTTGAGCATTACTTTACTAGCGTGAGAGATGAGTGCAATATAGTGCAGTAGTTTGAGCATTCTTTTGCATTGCCTTTCATGGAATTGGAATGAAACCTGACCTTTTCCAGTCCTGTGGCCACTGCTGAGTTTTCCAAATTTGCTGGCATATTGAGTGAAGCACTTTCACAGCATCATCTCTCAGGATTTGAAACAGCTCAACAGGAATTCCATCACCTCCACTAGCTTTGTTCATAGTGATGCTTTCTAAGGCCCAGTTGACTTCAGATTCCAAGATGTCTGGCTCTAGATTAGTGATCACATCATCATGATTATCTGAGTCGTGAAGATCTTTTTTGTACAGTTCTTCCATGTAAGTTCCCCTCAATCATTCCCCTAGCCTTCTTAGCCTGTTTGAAGCTAAAGAAGTTCTCATCTCTGGATAAACTTCATGTATCAGAGAAAGCTGATCCTCTTAGTCATTGTCCTATGTACAGCAATAAGAGTTGATATTCTTTCTCTCCTTCAACAAATCGGTATCATTTCTGAAAATATCTGGTTGCAAAAACATTATTCAAATTCAGATCAGGAGGGTCAGTCTGATCAGAAAAAGGACAGGTTTTCACTTTGTTACTAGTCAAGTTCTGCTTAAAGAAGGGGACCGTGACAGCTCGCCGTATTGTTGGCCTCAGAAGAGAAGATTTGGAATTGCGATAGGTAGTGGTCCCTTGACTAATAAAGGCTATTATCCTGAGATAAGATTGGTTAAGGAGTGGTGGAAAGAAGGTGGGATTTGAAATAAGATATGTTGGTTTGAAATGCCAACCACTCTGTGGTTACCTTAGCAAACCATCTGGGAAAACCATCTGTGTAAAACCATCTGGGTTTCCTTAGCAAAATCAAGAACCTCTTGGCACTTTTGCAGTGGGAGCTAGACTAGTAGCTGAGCAATTCAAGTCCTGGCTCCAACCCAAGACACCTGGGTCCAAATTCTGATCCTGTGTTTCCTTTTTGAGTGACTTTGGACAAATTACTTAATATACCTTGACCTTAGTGACCTCAGTTGCAAAGTGAATATAACTACTTATTCGTAGACTTGTTCTGAGAATGAAATGATTTATGTACAGCTCATAGAAAATGCTAGGGTCCATGGCAATCACTCAGAAAAAAAGGGAGGGAGAAGTAGCTAATATTATTTACAAAATGGGGTGAATAAAGCCTACTTTCTGGGAGAGTTGTGGAGATAATTCAAAGAGCTAATATTTAAATACAGGGCACCGACTAGGTCCGCAGCTGTGCTTCCATCCCTCCCCTTCCTAAGGCTGGTATACTTGGGACATGGACTATCATGCATGTATAAAAGCTTTGAAAGGGGAGAAAGCAGGGAGCAGATAATGTAGGTGAGGGTGTAGGAATTCCCTGGCATCCCAGTGGTTAG
The DNA here is from genome assembly GCF_042477335.2 of Ovis canadensis. NCBI lineage: Eukaryota > Metazoa > Chordata > Mammalia > Artiodactyla > Bovidae > Ovis > Ovis canadensis. The sequence continues at coordinate 26,386,460 of NC_091269.1, read as the reverse complement.
GACTGGGTGCTTTCACTGCTGTCACCCAGGGTTCAGTCAGAGACTAAGATTGCACAAGCCTCATAATTTGCGCCCCCCCAAAAAAGAAATGAGTATAGCAAAACGGATGCAACTGGAGATTATGGTGCTAAGTGAAGTAAGTATGATATCACTTATATTTACAATCTAAGATATGGCACAAATGAACTTATCTATGAAACATAGAGAACAGACGTGTGATTGCCAAGGGGAATGGGGGGCGGGAAGGACTGGGAGTTTGGGATTAGCAAATGCAAACTCTTATATAAAGAATAAAGAGCAAAGTCCTACTGACGCAGGGCACTATAGCTGATATCCTGTGATAAATCATAATGGGAAATAATATGAAAAAGAATGTACATATGTGTATGACTAAGTCGCTTTGCTGTACAGCAGAGATTGGCATAACACTGTAAATCAACTATACTTCAAAAAAAATCTAAAAAAGCAATGTGGATGAGGGTATGTTGGAGCAGAGGCAGGTGGAGGCCCACTTTCTTCCACCAGTAGTGTCCACTCTCCAGAGCAAGGGCCAGCAAACTGCTTAAATAAGGAGTCACATAGGAAATGCTTTTGGCTATACAGGTCATACGGTCTCCATTGCTGTTACGGAAATCTGCCATTATAGCTCTAAAGCGCCATAGACGATACCTAAAGGAATGGGGAGGAGGGGTGTTCCGGTCAAGGTTTACTTAGGGGCACTGAAAAGTCAATTCCTGTCGTGATCACGTGTCACAAAACAGTATTCTCCTGTTGATGTTTTCCTCAACCATTGGAAAATAATGAAAACCATTATTAGCTCCCACAAGACACAAAAACATGCAGTGGGGCTGGATTCGACATGGGGACCACAATTCGCCAACCCCTACAGACACTTTTGCCAGTCTAGGGGATTTCCTTTTGATGATGTCTAGTTGTTGTTTTTTCATTCCAATGTGATGTCAGACATAAAGTCAGTCTGGCAGGCTCACCACGATGTATGTGGGGTTCCTTCTCCTTGAGTAGATGTGACTTGACTCATGACGTTTTTCTGTCTGAACTATGGTGTGGATTCCTTTGACAATGGACCAGGGAAGCTTTGAGCTTTTTACTCGTTTTCATTTCTGAATTTTAAATACACACATAAACTACCACTCTAACCATTTGAAAGCACACAGTTCAGTGGCATTAAGTACTTTCATGATGTGCAATTATCAGCGCTCTATTGCTCCAACACTTGTTCACCACCCCATCATTAATTTATTCTTCTGTCCCTTTGGAGGTCACTCTTAGAGAATAGGGTCCCATTTTGCAAGCAGCAGTTAGCACTTCACAGATGTTGCAACCACCCTGCCTTCATAGGGTTTAGAGTCGAAGAGAGAAATGAAAACATTAGACTACTTTTCAGGAAAAATAATAGTTCAGTTTAATATATTTTAATATGTTTTCTATCTTGATTTTTCTCTTACTCTACCATCATTTTAAGCATGTAGTTACACATGACTTTGTAAGCTTTGTTTTTCAAGACTTACCCAAAACACAAATTTTCTCCTAAAATAACTGTAACTTCCGCCCCTCTTCCTTGGTAAAGAGTAGCATCTGTAGACGTGTATTTGGTCTACAACAGACCTGTATTTAGCAGCACCTGTATTTGGTCGCAAGGGCCAAATACAAATGATGTCCAGTTGGCGTGAAGAAGTAAAATAAAGGTGTGTGCAATTGTCCCACTCTTTCTTCTATACACATTGACATGTTTGACAAATCGTTAAAGTAAAATAGTAAATGGCCTGAAATAGTGATGCGATATCAACGTGAACCATTAGCGCTACCACCTGTGGAGTAACCTTCTATTTAATCCGAGGAAACACCTGCATGATCCCTTTCACATTCTCCACCTGTTTCAGTGTCTGATTTCTCTAACCCTCAGGCATCATCAGACCTATGCAGACAGTAGACCGTGAAAACACCCGACCTTTATTCTGGAGTCGAAACATCACTGAGTCTAAACAAAACTAAGTTGCAGCTCTGTCAGTGCGCAGCTTCAAGGCAGCCAGGTTTCGAAAATCTTTGGGGGTGTTTTTTTTTTTTTTTAACCAGTTTCTGGTCTTCTACCTAACCTCCGAGTTCCTGGTTCTTTGCATGAGGAAGACACGTGCTTTGCAAACCACATGGCTTGGCAAGTCTAGGTGGGAAGGAGAGAGCTTGACACGTGCACTACGTAATTTCAACCCCAGCCGCTGGCAGACATGGGAGAAATCAATTTTCCCCATATCAGTTCAGTTCAGTCGCTCAGGCGTGTCCGACTCTTTGTGACCCAATGAACTGCGGCACGCCAGGCCTCCCTGTCCATCACCAACTCCCGGTGTTCACCCAAACTCATGTCCATCGAGTCGCTGATGCCATCCAGCCATCTCATCCTCTGTCGTCCCCTTCTCCTCCTGCCCCCAATCCCTCCCAGCATCAGGCTGTTTTCCAATGAGTCAACTCTTCCCATGAGATGGCCAAAGTACTGGAGTTTCAGCCTCAGCATCAGTCCTTCCAATGAACACCAGGACTGATCTCCTTTAGGATGGACTGGTTGGATCTCCTTGCAGTCCAAAGGACTCGCAAGAGTCTTCTCCAGCACCACAGTTCAGAAGAATCAATTCTTCAGCGCTCAGCTTTCTTCACAGTCCGACTCTCACATCCATACTTTTCCCCATAGAGATGATAGCTTTCTCAGAACTGGATTTACAGCATCTTCGCATGCATGCTAAGTTACTTCAGTCGTATCCGACTGTGACCCTATGGACTGTAGCCCACCAGGCTCCTCTGTCCATGGGATTCTCCAGGCAAGAATACCGGAGTGGGTTGCTTTGACCTCCTCCAGGGGATCTTCCCGATCCAGGGATTGAACCCACGTCTCTTATGTCTCCTGTATTGGCAGGCAGGTTCTTTAACCACTAGTGCCCCTGGGAAGCCCGCCCCTGGGAAGCTTCGCAGGTGGTTCAGACAGTAAAGAATCTGCCTGCAATGTGAGAGACCCAAGTTTGATCCCTGGGTCGGGAAAATCCCCTGGAGAAGGGAATGGCAACCCACTCTGGTATTCTTGCCTGGAGAATGTGTGTGTATACCTATATGGGTAAAAGACTGACTTCTAAGTGTGACCTCTAAGTTAGATCTGCAGGCTGCTAATCTCAACATTGCAGATCATCTTTTTTCTTCCAGAAGGAGAAGGGACAGCAGTTTGCTTAGATTCTTGAGTTTGATTGGAGATTGAACGTACTTTTCCCCATGATCTTTTCTCAGGCGAGAGTGTTACAGCATCAGAGCTTGAATCCAGTTACCACGCTGTCACCCTTCCTCTTCCTCCCTTTCAGCGTCACTGTGCATGACATAAAGGAAATAGACCTTTCAAAAGAGATGAAGGGCCTGTGATCTCTGGTACCAAGAATGTATTGGAAACCTTAGGAAAGTCATGAATGTGGTCAGCTGAACCCTACCTGCCCAAGACTATTTGTACCACTGCTACTGTTCTTCTCTCCTGTTTCAATCACAGCCAGGTTGTAGCCTGGCTGGGATAGGCTGCAGAATATGATACAGGGGAAGGCCTGTGATTGGATTGTTAAACATGAGCCTTGAGGGACCTTGGCTTTGTTTTTTTTTTACTGATTATTCTGGACCGTGTGACACGGTCTACCAACTCCCAGCGTGCTTTTAGCTGATAGAATGAATGGCTCCTAGCATCAGGATGGCTTTATCTGGGCTGTTTCATCCAGCACAGGCATGACCGCTGTGGGCCTACCAGATTCCGCTGTAACACACACGCCAGGAGCTCGCTGCCTTCCTTCCCCACCAAACCCGTCGCCAGGATCAGCTTCACACGCGAGCGACCTGTAGAGTTGCTCGGGACCCACACTTGGAAGGGCCCTGCAGGGGTCCAGTGGTTAAGACTTTGCCTTCCAATGCAGAGGGTGCGGGCTTGATCCCTGCTGGGAAGCCAAGATCCCACATGCCTCACTCAAGGCCAAAAAACAAAGACATAGAAGCAATATTGTGACAAATTCAATAAAGATTTTTAAAATGGTGCACATTAAAAAAAAAAAAAACTCTTGAGGAAAAAGAAAAAAGCAGGTCCCTGCCCTTGCTGTCTTGAAATTCTGTTTTTCACCAAGGAGACCCTGAATTCTTATTTCACACTGGTCACAAAGTATGTAGCTATTCTGCCAGGACATGTAAGCTTCTCTCACCCACCAGCCATGCATGGCACATTCGCATACAGCAAGTACCTGGGACCTTCTGCCTTGGATCCTCCAGGCTTGAACTGGCTTCCAGCTCTGGGCTTTCCTACTTGGTTTCAGGGCTGCTTCGACTTGACCTGCCTTGACCCCCTGGGACTTGAAATTTGAACCTGACTTCCTCTGTCTGACACTTCAAGGTCAAACACTCCAGATGTTACAGCCTCTGTTCACCTCTTAGTTTTTTGTTTTTCGTTTTTTTCACTTGAATGAAAAGTGAAAGGGAAAGTCGCTCAGTTGTTTCTGACTCTGCGACCTCAATGGACACAGTCCGTGGAATTCTCCAGGCCAGAATACTGGAGTGGGTGGACTTTCCTTTCTCTAGGGGATCTTCCCAACCCAAGAATCAAACCCAGGTCTCCCACACTGCAGGCAGATTCTTTACCAGCTGAGCCACAAGGGAAGTCCAAGAATATTGGAGTGGGTAGCCTATCCCTTCTCCAGCAGATCGTCCTGATCCAGGAATCAAACTGAGGTCTCCTGCATTGCAGGCAGGTTCTTTACCTACTGAGCTATGACGGAAGCCCAATATCTTAAGTCACTTGAATGACTTAGGATAAATTCACTACCCAGCTCAGCTCTGCTCCCCTTGATATCAGTCAACTATTTCTGTTTATAGAGAAATGTTTTAGACTTTAGTTTAATATCCTTTTTATTGAGCCCCAACTCTACTTGCCTGTAACTCCTGCATGTCAGTAGAGTGTTCATTTCTTTATGAGGAACTAGCCTTGGGACATCGGAGAAGGCAATGGCACCCAACTCCAGTGCTCTTGCCTGGAAAATCCCATGGGCGGAGAGGCCTGGTAGGCTGCAGTCCATGGGGTCGCGAAGAGTCGGACATGACTGAGCGTCTTCACTTTCAGTTTTCACTTTCATGCATTGAAGAAGGAAATGGCAACCCACTCCAGTGTTCTTGCCTGGAGAATCCCAGGGACAGAGGAGCCTGGTAGGAGACTGTCTATGGGGTCGCACAGAGTTGGACACTACTGAAGCGACTTAGCAGCAGCAGCAGCAGCCTTTGGGACATCACCATGCACTTGACGTTTGTATTCTGATGTCGCATGTTCGTACACATGATAGATTGCTAGTGGTTGAGTCAGCAAGTCAATTAATGCCAAAACAAGCTTATTTAAATTAAACATGTCTGTTGTATCTGACAATATTAAACACTCCTTCCCCTTGATTAAAATTTCAGAATGTGTCTTCCAGTCACTGTTTACACCTCCCTACACACAGGAGATGTAAAGACATGTGGGTTTGATCCCTGAGTTGGGAAGATCCTCCCGAAGAGGGCATGGCAACCCACTCTAGTATTCTTGCCTGGAGAATCCCACTGGACAGAGAGGCCTGGCAGGCTATAGTTTATAAGGTCACATAGAGTCAAACACAAGTGAAGCGATTTAGCAGGCACTTCAGACTCCTAGGTCAACATTCCCCTTGTCACTACCCACAAATATCCAGTCTCCCCATTCAGCTGTCTTGGGTCTCTCAGACCCCGACTCAGATAGGCCTGTTCACAGTTCCTTATCAGACCCTCTTCTCTGACCCCGTAACTCCTCCCAAGTAGCCACCAGGCCTGGCATGTCATTCCATGGTGACAAAAGTCTTCCTAAACACCTTTCACTGGGCTCTGCTTTTATGTGACCAGTGTGAAATAAGAATTCAGGGTCTCCTTGGTGAAAAACTGAGAATTTCAAGACAGTAAGAGCAGGGAGCTGCTTTTTTTTTTTCTCTCAAGATTTTTTTTTTTAAATGCACACCCCTCACACTGCTAGCATCCCCATGCCCTGAATTTTCCCCAACTCAGGCATAGCAATGTCTATTTTTACTCATGTGCTTGGTGTGGCTCCTGCAGTTGTGGCCCCCACTTACCCCAGCAGAACTCTCACGGTCTACCCAGACCTGTCCGTGACTCCTTTGTAGCACGGCCCTTCCACTGAGCAAGGTGTGTGTGCACGTGTACGTATACTTATACATGTGTGCACTTAGCACACCGAAGCAACTTAGCACACACAGATATGCTTTGGTAAGTAAGTGTTAGTGGCTCAGTTGTGTCCAACTCTTTGCAACCCTATGAACTGTAGCCTGCCAGGCTCCTCTGTCCATGGGATTCTCCAGGCAAGAATACTGGAGTGGGTTGCCATGCCGTTTTCCAGTATGGCAGCTCTCTGGAATCTGGATAGTTCAAAAGTTTCCCAGGCTGAGCCAAGGTTGGGAGCCACTGCCCTCATAGGAGGCCACCCTCTCCCAGACATAAACCTCATAAATGGACCTTAAATGGGAGTCTGGTCCTTTAGGGTAGGAAGATATGATGTTCTTGAATTTATAGCTGGAATAACCAAGGCCTTGGAGACTATATGACTTGTCCAAGAGATGGAACGGAGCAAGGACTCTGTGTTTGCCTCCTACGGGGCATCTCTTTCCACTGTCCATGGTACTGTTCACACCTCTGTGTGTGTGTGTGTGTGGGGGGGTGGTGGTGGTGGTGGCAAGCTCTATGAGCCCTCTGCATGTACTTGCTGCAACAGCATTCTAGATTACAACCCTGGAACTGACTTGAGCACACAGTCACATCCAGACTCCACCTGCTGGAAATCGCCTCTAAAGCCCCTGCCTCCCATCCCCCACACTCCTACTCTGTGCTCCTCTGGTCTTTGCACAGAGCTGTCAGAGAACTGCCATGTGTCTTTGCTCACATCTGCCCCCCGCTATACTCCAGGCTCCTCGAGTTGGTCATGCACGCTCTAATTAGGTATTGACAGACCTGGGTTTGATTCTTAGTTTGGCTGGTGTATTAGTTGGCTGCAGCTGCCATACAAAGGACCAGAGCCTGGCTGACTTAAGACAGTAGAAACATATTGTCTCACCGTTCTGAGGGTTGGAAGTCCAAGATCAAGGAGTTTTCAGGGTCGGCTCCTTCTAGGTTGTACGGGAGACTCTGTCTCAGTCCTCTCCCTCAGCTTTTGGTGGGTGGCAATCTAGTGTTCTTTCTCACCCTGATCTCTGCCTTCATCTTCCGATGAGGTTCTCCCCTTGCGGGTGTCTGTGTCTAAATTTCCCACTTTATAAGATCCTAATGACTTCATTTTAACTTGATTGCCTCTATAAAGATCTTATCTCCAAATAAGATCACCGTCTAAGCTATGGGGGGTTAGGACACCAATATAACCTTTCATGGGAACAGAATTTAGCCCATCACTGGTTTCATAACTTTAAGCAAGTAGCTGAGACCCACAGAATCTTGGTTTCTTCATCTGTGAAATCAGGATTTTAAAAATACCTACTTCACAGGCTTTTTCTTAATAACTATTATCAGATTAGATAAGGGATTTAGTTTTGTTTTTGAAGCAAGGTACAGAACAGTGAGTTTAATTGCTATAATCTGGGTTAAAAGAGGTGGGGCAACACTCCATCCATTCTGTGTGTGTGTGTGTAGGGGTGTTGGTGGGTGGGTGTGACAGATGCGTGCCATAAATTGCCTATCTAAACCATCAGACCATCAGAGCCTAAGGCAAGCTCCAACAGAAACCACGTATCAAGTAAACATGCTGACTTCCAATTTTTCACTCAAATGTAAGGCCATATCAACATTAAAATCAAGAGTAGGCACTTTTGGTGCTGTTAAATCAGCTTTATCATTTTGTTTACAGTTGCCGGCAGGTTCCCCAAACTTCCTGATCAGATCTTCCGAGAGAGTCGGTTCCGGTTGGTCTGAGCCGGACTGAAGGATCTGTGTTTCCCCAACCCCTCAGCTTGCCTCATGGGACCAACCCAGGAATCCCAGCAAAGTAGATGAGGGCTCCTCTCACCACAGCGGGCCTGACTTCTCATGTCCTGCCGCTGGCTGGCCAGGTGTGAGTCCATGAACCTAGGGGTTCAGTTCCCTCAACTCCAACCTTGTGCCTGATTTTGAGTTGAGATCCCACAATCCTTTCCAGCTCTAACATGCCATCCCTTGTCTTGTCTGTTCAGACTTGCCTGGATTATCGTATGCTCCTTGAATACCCCTGGCATCTTTTTCTGTGCATCTTTCCCCCAGCTGGCCCGGTCAGTGTTCTGTGCTCAGTGGGTATCTGGCCAAGCTGACCTGCTGATGGGCCAGAATTGAATAAGAGCAGCTGGGGAGCCAGCAAGGCGAGGAAACCTTCAGCGAAGCCTCTCCCTGCTCGAAGGTCTTATTCTGCCCTTCAGGGAAAGCTGGGGACCCAGCGGGGTGGGTTTGTTTCAAGCTCACCTTTCCATACTTGGTGAATCACTGTTGCAAAAGATGGTTGGTTATTTAAATATCGTCGGCAGACTCACTATTCCACGATGAGCCAATTGTTTTGATTTTGTTTTGTTTCATCAGATGAAAGAAAGTGTCACCCTCCTCTGCTGGTGGGAATGCAAACCGGTGCAGCGGCTTTGGAAAAACATTTGATAGTTTCTTAAAATTCTAGGTGTACACGCCAGAGAAATGAAAACACGTCTACAGAGACACTTGTGCGTGAATGTTTACAGAAGCATTATTCATAATAGGCAAGAGGTGGAAACCACCCAAATGCCCATCTGTAGATGACTAGATAAACAAATTGTGACATAGACACACAATGGAACACTGTTCAGTCATAGGAATGAAGTGCTGTTACATGCGACGGCTTGGATGAACCTTGAAAACAGAATGTTAAGTGAAAGATACCAGACCAGAGGGTCCCGTATTCAATATGGGTCCCCAAATTTTTGGCACCAGGGACCAGTCTCATAGAAGATAATTTTTTCCTGGATCAGGGGTGGGAACAGTTTCAGGATAATTCAAGCATAATACATGTATTGTGTGTAAGCCTTATTTCTGTTATTATTACATCAGCTCTGCCGCAGATCATCAAGCATTAGATCTCAGAGTTCGGGGGGCGCTGCAATGCTGTATGCTTCCTTTTATATGAAATGTCCAGAATAAGCAAATCTATAAAGATAGAAAGCATATTAGTTGCTGCTGCCAGGGCCTTGGAGAAGTGGAAACAAGAATGACCCCCTCCTCCCCGTGGGGTCCTCGGGGTGATGAAAAGTTTTGAAACTAGAGAGAGATGAAGGTTGCACAGTCCTGAATGCATGAAATGCCGCTGGGTCATACCCTTTAAAATGGTCCATTGTGTGTTATGTGAATTTCACATCCCTGTAAACACGGAGGAGAGGGTAAAAGAACGTGGGGTGGAGGGAAGAGAGGGAGAATGGGAACGAGGAGGAGGGAGGTGGTATGATTATGCCTGACATGAATTTTCTCAGTTCAAAGGAAAATGTGACCCTGCGTCACTGAAACAGAACAGGGTATTAGTCTGATTACAGCGACCACAGATCTCCTCTAAGGGCTGGAAGTGTCATCATTTCCTCCAGCTAGGAGCAGCGTTTGGTACTGTGAGTCACAAGATGCTGTGGTCAGTGTGAAGTCTTTTCCAGCACAGAGGATTCTGCTCTGACTCTGAGCCACACAAGTTTCTTCCGGCTCTGGGGTCTGGTCCCCAACCTTGGGGCTCAGTGGGAACTTGGGGGACCCAGGACAGAGAGCCCTTCTAGGCTGCAGAGTCACCAGGCCGCAGGTAGAGACCCCTTTGTGTCAGCTCTTCACTGGGTAAGACCTGCTTTTCCTCGTGCTTGGCAGGGCAAAGATTTGGATTAAAAAACAATGGGGATTCGAACTGAACAACAGAGAGGACATGCTGGTGGTCAGTCTGGAGGTCGCTTTGGAAGGGTCTCAGTGTAAGCCCTTTGCTGCCAGTCTTTATAGCCCTCATGTCATATCCCTTTCAGATGAGTTTGGATGAAAGTCTCAGGTGAAGCTGACCGTATAACAAGGCCAGTTCAGGATGAAGATGGAGTTCTGCGGAATTTATTAACTCAGCAGTCACACCCACGTGGGATATCTGAATGGCAGACCTTGGCGGCTAGCCTTGATTTCTGCCAGCAGGTGTACCCTACTGGGCCTTGATATCTACTGGTAGGCATGAGCAAACAGCAAGGCCGTACTGCATAGCACAGGAAACTATAGTCAATACTTTGTGATGAACTATTATGGAAAAGAAAATGAAAATGAATGTATATATATACACATATATGTATAACTGAGTCACTTTGCTGTGCAGCTGAAATTAACAGAACATTGTAAATCAACTATACGTCAATAAAATTGAAAAAAGGAAAGAGGCCATCATGACCCAGTCTAAGCTATGCCACAGTCAGGGTGAGGGTCTCGTGGTGCATTCCAGGCTTCCCTAAGGACACACGTTCTCTTAGGAGGCTGAGCCTGGGAAGATCCAGGACTCCGCTAGGACAGCCAGTCAGTTCCCTCTAGCAGTTCAGGTAGTGATTTGTAGTTCAAGATCTGTGCTCAGAATGTAACAGAGAAGAACTTTTGTATTCTATTACAAGGTAATCTCTAAAGGGATGTTGCCTATAAACTTAAATTATATACAATTGCCCATCTCTGGCCAGAGAAGGCAATGGCAACGCACTCCAGTTTTCTTGCCTGGAAAATCCCATGGACGGAGGAGCCTGGTAGGCTGCAGTCCATGGAGTCGCACAGAGTCAGACATGACTGAAGCAACTTAGCAGCAGCAGCAGCAGCCCATCTATGGGAACCCTGCTTCCCAGGTAATGAGCATTAAGATAAAATACCTTTGTTTATCTCACAGGAAACAACTTGACCAAGCCCACCTGTGAATGACTACAGGCAGGAAGAAATTAACACGTTCCCTCCAGAGACAGACAAGAACCAGGAAATGTTTGACTTGACTCCCTTTCCTTTTAGTATAAAAGGAGCCTGAATTCTAACCCAGGCAAGATGGTTCTTGGGGATGAGTCTACCATTTTCTCCATCTGCAGGCTTTCTGAATAAAGTTCCTTGCCCCAACAACTCATTTCTCAATTCATCAGCTTGTCATAAGGAAGGCAGTATGAGCTTGGACTCAGTAACAGAAGAATGACCTTCTCAGCTTCACAGCCCCCTGGTGAGCCCCTGCTGGAGTCTCCTACTCAGTGGGAAGGATGAGGTGGTCCTTGAAGGGATAATCACCCTTTAGGAGTCCTCACTGCCCTGAGCCTGTTCTGATGTAAAATGCACAGTCCCCTCAGATTCCTGTTGTGAGGGCTATTTTCTTATTTGAGTTTTTGGACAAATGACTTCATTGTTCTCCAACCTGTGATTTTCAGTAAAGCACCCAGTCTTTTAATCGGATCATTAAAATCAAATGAAAAATTTAGTTTTCATTTAAAAATTTAAATGAAATTTCATTGAATATGGAAAAGTGTTTATATTTACTTTTATAAAAGTACAGCACAGTTGTGAGACTGTAGTCCTGACTTGCTCCCCGCACTGCACTCTCCCCATACATAACCCTACCTGAATACCACCCTGGTGCTCCAGTAATGGAATCTGTGCCAGGTCATGTCTCCAGGGCTGGAGCTTATGGCCACCCCATCACATGGTGTGGCAACTCATGCTTCTTAATCAGAGCATCAGATGACTTAGCGCAGTCATGCTCTTATTTTTACAAAGCTTCTCTGCAGCCACGCCTGCTCTTAGATCGCGGGCCTTTCTTTGGCACCACTTCAACAACTCAACTAATTTCCTGTGCCAAGGGCCCTTTCTCCAAGATTTCTTCTCACATGAGCCACCCCATTATAGCCCAGACTGACTTCAGGGCATTCACCGGAGGGGAGGGGCCATTCCACTGGTTTGGCTGCTGTGAAAAAAGAGCTGTGGAATTGGAGACAGAGTGAAGTCTGGGTTTGACTTCTGCTTTTGCCCCTTGGTAGCTGTGTGACTTTGAAAAAGTTACTTAACTTCTCTGGGCTTCCCATTCTACATTTGTGAAACAGGACTTACAAACAGGAGGCAAAAAAAAGAAAAGAGCTCAGTCCTCAGAGAGGGACAGAGATGCATTTAAACCCTACCTCTGGAGCTTGCCCAGACTGTGACCCTGGCAATCCCCTGACCTACCAAAGCCCCAGATGTCAGGTATTATGAATGGGAGACCCCACCTGCCTCTGGGAGTCCTTTGAAATATTAAAAGAGAAAATGTATGTGTCATGCCCAGCATGTGTTTGGGCACCAAAGAAATGTTTTTGTTTTTGTTTTTTTACTATAAAACAAAGGTCAACCATGCCAAATATCTAGCTTCATAAACTTTGACAGGATTAAATTCATAATATATATGAAAATATGCTGTAAACTATAAAGAATCTAAAATGTCATTATCATTATTGTAATCTTTTTTCTCTCAGGCCTATCAAACTGTAAAAAGTTTGGAAAAAAACAGTACAATAAATATCTGAATATTCTTTCCCTAGATTCACCAGTTGTTTGTTAGTATTTGCACCCTTCTTCTGTATATCTGTATCTATTTCCATCTCTATTTATCGACTTAGCACCACTGTCGAACCATTTAAAAGTAAGTTGCAAGCATTATACTTGACACTCAATTGCTTTAGCATATATCTCCTAAGAATAGCATCATTCTTTCAGGGGTAAAGAATCCGCCAGCAATGCTGGAGACACAGGAGACACAAGTTGGATCCCTGGATTGGAAAGATCCCCTGGAGGAGGGCATGGCAATACACTCCAGTATTCTTGCTTGGGAAATCCCATGGACAGAGGAGCCTGGTGGGCTACATTCCATAGGGTAGCAAAAAGCCAGACACAACTGAGCGACTGAACACACACATACGCTTTATATAACTAACTACTATTTTTACCAAGAACTTTACCATACATATAATCATAGTGTCTTACGTACAGTCTACACTTTCTCCAGTAGACATGCAGTTCCGATACAGGATCCCACGTCTCATTTGGTGACTGTCTCTTTAGCCATATTTCATTTTATTTTGATGTGGACCATTGTTAAAGTCTTTATTGAGTCTGTTACAATATTGCTTCTGTTTTATGCTTTGTTTTTTTGACCACGAGGCATGTGGTATGTGGGATCTTAGTTCCCTGACCAGAGATCAAACCTGCACTCTCTGCACTGGAAGGCGAAGTCTTAACCACTGGACCCCCAGCCTTCTTTACTCTAGAGCTATGCCATTCAATACAGAAGTCCCCAGTTGTATGTGACTGTTTTTTAAAAAAAAAAAACTTTTTTGGAGTCTAGTTGATTTATAATGTTGTATTAGCTTCAGGTGTACAGCACAGTGATTCAGTTACACATATACAACATCCACCCTTTATTTTTGTTAGATTCTTTTCCTAAACAGGCTATTACAAAGTATTGAGTGGAATTCTCAGCAGGTTCTTATTAGTTATCTGTTTTATATACAGTGGTGTATATATGTCAGAAAAATGTGGAATACTTCACAAATTTGCATGTCATCCTTCACAGGGGCCATGCCAATCTTCTCTGTATCAATCCAGTTTTAGTCTATGCACTGCCAAAGCAAGCACTGGCTCTTGAGCCCTTGAAATATGGCTGGCCCAAACTGAGTGTATTCAAGACTCAGCACACACAAAAAAATGTTCATTATTTCATCAGTAATTCTGCGTATTGATTGCATATTGAAATAATAGTACATTGAATGTATTGGGCTAAAAATACATTATTAAAATTAGTTTTGCCTGTGGCTATTTAAAATTTTTAACTTGCATATATAGCTCACATTACATTTCTGTTGGACAGCACAGTTCTGGAATATTTCTCTCGTCATTTTTTTCCCTCTTGTGATGCTGACGTTTTTGTTGTTGTTGTTGACACACTGTGTGACTTGCAGAATCTTATTTCCCCAACCAGGGACCAAACCTGGGCCCCAGCAGTGGAAACTTGGAGTCCTGACCACTGGACCACCAGGGAATTCCCAGACATGAACATTTTTGAAGTGTCCAAGCCAGTCGTCTTGTTGAAGGCCCTACAGTCTGAATCTGTTTCCTTTTGAGTAGATCTGGCTTAATCTTTCTGACTAGGATATGACCTGGGTGGTAGTTTACAAGGCATCGTGTCAGGAGTCTCACAGTGCCTCGTTGTTGGGATTGCAAAGTCTGACCGCTTGGTCACGGTGGCGTCTGCAGACCTCTCTGATAGAAAGTCCCCCACCCTTGTAGTCAGTAAGAACCTTAGGTGATCCTCTGAGAGCACGCGCACATTCTTCTGCACCATCCTTTATCCGATGGTGTCAGCATCTAGTGATGATATTTGTCTCTATCAAGAATCGCTCCAAACAAACTGTCTTAACTTTTTAACTCAGTGCTCAAATAATTTCCTGTTTGTGTCATTTATCCTAAGACAGTGTGGACAATTCGCTGACTTATAAATCTCATCCATTACTGGATGCATAGCTTTCCCTGGCGTAGAATCCAGCTTGTATTTGTGCTCGTGTCCAGTCGCTCAGTCGTGTCCGACTCTTTGTGACCCCATGGACTGTAGCCTGCCTGGCCTCTCTGTCCAAGGGGTTCACCAGGCAAGAATACCAGAATGGGTTGCCATCTCCTCCTCCCGGGGGTCTTCCTGACCCAGGAATTGAATCTGAGTCTCCTGTGTCTCCTGCATTGGCAGGTGGATTCTTTACCACTGAACCACCTGGGAAGCCCTATAATTGGGAATACCGCATATTTGATATCATCTTTATTGGCAGTTATTTAGTCCTGTTTCTTTCTATTAAAAATATTGATTCCATGAACATCCTTTTAAATGGCACATGCAAACAAAATGGCACATTCCTTCTTTGAGACATAATCCTGGAAGTGGTATTGCTGAGTATATTTGCTGAAATTTTTGACACATGTAGTCAGATGGCCCTCCAGAAATATTGCACTGTTCACACCTTCAGTGAATCATCCGGGATGCTTTCAGCTGCAAAGGAACAACAATCCCCAATACAAACTGGCTTTAAGAAAAAGATATTTATCTTCTCACACAAACTAGAACCCCAGTTGAAAGGTACAATATGCACTGTTTTTACTCAACTTCATTTTTTCGAAAGACACTGGTTGGGAATCAACAAACAAACTGCATGTTGACAGTTTGGAAAATAATGGCTTGAAATACTTGGATTCCATTCTGGAGCTGGAGACAGGAGGCTACCTGAGCAAATTCTGACTTAGGAACGGAGGAGTAGAGATCCATCATCTCATCTACAAGGGTGAGCAAAGCACACTGTTCTCAGGCCCTCCCCTCCCTGGACATCACTCAGCTTCCTAGTCCTTGCCAATCTAACAAGTGAATAATCTCTTTTAAAATTTCATCTGTGAAACAGATGGCATGGGCAAGCAGTATTGTATAGCAGAGTATTATAGTATTATGAGAGACCCACCTGGATCCATAGTCTGAAAGCACCACTTATCAGCTGTGTGAACTGGGACAAGTTATTTAAACTCTTTGTGCCTCTGGCTCCTCATCTCTAAAATAAAAATGACCATATCTACCTTATACTCTTGCTATGAGAATGAAAAGATATAATTTGTGTAAAATGCTTAGCACAATAAGTGCATTTCAAAAAGCAACTGCTTTATCACGGGCAGATTTCTGTTGCTCTGTATGTGCATGCTAAGTTGCTTCAGTCATGTATGACTCTTTGTGACCCTATGGGCTGTGGCCCGCCAGGCTCTTCTGTCCATGCGATGCTCCAGGCAAGAATACTGGAGTGGGCTGCCATTTCCTTCTCTGGGGGATCTTTCCAACCCAGGGATTGAACCCGTGTCTCTTACGTCTCCTGCATTGGCAGGTGGGTTCTTCACTGCTAGTACCACCTGGGAAGCCCCTTCTGTTACTCTATCAGGTTGCAATAGAATCAGGACTTGAACCCACCACCCAAGGGAGAAGAAGTCAGCTGGCACTTAATCTGTGCTGGCCTGACTGCATCCTGGTTTTCTGACCCCACAGCTCATGATGCAGATGGAAGGGAAGGATTGCTTGTGGGGCACTGGATGCCCTGAGAAAAAATATGATGATGAATCTGTCTTCTAGGACTTCACTAAGCAGAAGATGGCAGACAAACATTAAAATACAGATGCCTTCAGCACAGACATATTTTACACGCAGTACACCCCTCTCCCTTGCCCTCAACTTTGCCCCCATTCATAGGTTCACAGCCATCACTTCACCAAGTCTGGTATCTTCCTGCAGTCTTTTTTTTTAATTGAAGAATAGTTGATTTATAATGTATTAATTTCTGCTATACAGCACAGTGACTCAGTTATACATATATATTCTTTTTCTTTTTTTATCAATAAGTATTTTATTTTTTTAATATAAATTTATTTATTTCAATTGGAGGCTAATTACAATATTGTATTGGTTTTGCCATACATCAACATGAATCCTCCACGGGTGTACACGTGTTCCCCATCCTGAACCCCCCTCCCACCTCCCTCCCTGTACCATCCCTCTGGGTCATCCCAGTGCACCAGCCCCAAGCATCCTGTATCGAACCTGGACTGGCGATTCGTTTCACATATGATATTATACATGTTTCAATGCCATTCTCCCAAGTCATCCCACCCTTGCCCTCTCCCGCAGAGTCCATAAGATTGTTCTATACATTTGTGTCTCTTTTGCTGCCTCGCATACAGGGTTATCGTTACCATCTTTCTAGATTCCATATATCATATATATTCTTTTTCATATTCGTTTCCATTATGGTTTATCACAGGATATTGATAGTTTGCCAGGAGCCAGCGTGAGGAACTCCGCCCGTGGCAAAGGTCACGAGAAAGGAGGCTCAGCATACACAAAGGTGGGATTGAGCCTCAGGAGACTCCCTGTTACCGAGCATCTACCCCCCCAAACCAGAGTCTGCCTGCTTTACTGTGTTATGCTTTCCACCTACTCTTCTGACATTAACAGGGGGCTGTCACCCCACCACCTTTTTCTGGAAAAAGTTAATTTAGGGCTTTTAGATAATAAGTCTCCTGGTTTTCAATCCAAAAACCCCTCTGATGGCTTTCTAGCCTGCCTGCCAGACTCTTACAGCTGCGCATGTGATCATTTGCAGCCTCCCGACCGCGAGAGGCACAGAAAGCTTAAAATATCCTAGGAATGTAGGGGCTTCTGAGGAATCAAAATCATTTAGAATAGGACTGATTAAGGGTTTCATTTGTTGAGCCAATACTTGCTGCCAAATTTTCATATCTTTTATCTGTAGATATAGTTGGTATATAGAAAAAACAGGTAGTAGCCCTGGTATTAACAACATTAGATCTTTGAGTTAAGTACTTTCTTTCTTATAACCCACTGCACCTTTGTTCTACAGGACTGTAACTTTATTTAGTACTTTGAGGGTGATGCAAATTAAAGAAAAAACACTTCATGGGGAAAAGAGTTTTCTGGTTGATAGACATTTATCTAGGAAGAGAGCCATAAAAATGTTAACAGGCCTCTTGGCCAGAAGATAATGTAAACCACCTGAGACCTTTCGTATAAGGGAAGGTATGCAAAAAGAAATAAGGGTCAGGACTGCTGCCCCCGCATAACTTTGCATATTCCATTATTTCTTTATGTACGACTTGGGGTATATAAGCTACTTTTGAAAATAAAGTTGTGGGTCTTGGGTCTGGCACCGATGCTTGGTTCCCCCATGTCATTCTTTTCGCCCTTTTCTGGCTGAATTCCTGTCTGGAGCGTGGAGGCTCACCATGTCTTCTTATTTGCCCTGGCTTCTAAGACCCATGCGAGAGGGAGCCCAAAGCGGGGAACCCTCCACCATTCAAGCGGGCGCCGGTGGCCTGCGTAGATGGTGCAAGTTCCTTGTCTTGGAACTTTATTGGTTTTCCACGTAAACCAAGTTATTCAGCCTCTTTTCTCCACTAATTTTCCTACTACACTATTTCCTAATCTCTCTTTATATTTCTAAATAAGTTTTTTCTCGCCGACTCCGTCCCCACTTCGAGTTACCCTGGATCCACTGGGGCTGGACCCCGGCAATAGTTCCCTGTGCTATATAGCAGGACCTTGTTGTTTATACATCCTATATATAAAAAAGCTTACATCTGCTAATGCCAACCTCCCAGTCCACCCCTCACATCCCCTCCCTTGGCAACCAACAGTGTGTTCTCTGTATCTGCGACTCCGTTTCCGTTTCACGGATAGGTTCATTTGTGACACGTTTTAGATTCTGCACATAAGTGATGTCATATAGTGTTTGTCCTCTTTCTGACTTCACTTTAGGATGCTAATCTCTAGTTGCATCCATGTTGCTGCAAAGACATTATTTCATTCTTTCTTATGGCTGAGTAGTTTATATGTACCACATTGCATATATGTACCACACCTGCTTTATCCATTCATTTCTCAACGGACATTTAGGTTGATTCCAGGTCTTGGCTTTGTGAATAGTGCTGCTATGAACATAGAGATGCATATATCCTTTTGAATTACAGTTCTGTCTGGCTATATACCCAGGAATAAGATTGATCATATGTTTTCACTATTTTTAGTTATTTGAGGAGCCTCCATACAGTTTTTCCATAGTGTTTGCACCAACTTACATTCCCACCAAGTGTTGGAAGTTTCCCTTTTCCCCATATACCGTCCAGCATTTGTTATTTGTAGACTTTTTAATAGTGGCCATCCTGACTGGTGACAGGTGATACTTCTTTACAGATTTGATTTGCATTTCTCTAATAATTAGTGAGGGACAGGGAAGCCTGGTGTGCTGCAGTCCATGGAGTCACAAAGAGGCAGACACGACTGAGAGACTGAACTGAACTGAATAATTAGTGATGCTGAGCATCTTTTCATGTGCCTCCTGGTCATCTGTATTTCTTCTTTGAAGAAATGTCTACTTAGGCCTTCTGCTCATTTTTCAATTGGATTTTTTTTTTGTCAGCAACTTATATGAGCTCTTCTATATTTTGGAAAGTAAGCCCTTGTTGGTCACATAATTTGCAAATGTTTTCTCCCATTCTGTAGGTTGTCTTTTCATTTTTTTATGGTTTCCTTAGATGAGTAAAAGCTTATAAGATTGATTAGGTCCCATTTGTTTATTTTTGTTTTTATTTCTATTACCTTGGAAGATCCTTCAGGGTCTTGCATTTGGTTTAAGATCCTTGAGCCTTCCATAGCCTTCCATCTTGGACAGGTGCCAGCCCCTTGCCTGACACATGTGAGTGCCCAATAGATGGTAAATGATTGGCTAAGTACTTACAATTTGCAACCATGTTGCAGAAGACACCAGAGTAAGTAGAGTGCAGTTTTTCCTTCACTTTCAGTTTTCCCTCTGGGATCCATAGTGGCTTTTGTACAAAATCTCCTGGTCAGTGTCTCTTTGGTGGGGGAAGGGAGACCAAGTATTTAGGGAAAACAGGAAGTGGCCAAATGACTAAGAGAAAGAAAAAAAGTGTTAAGTGTTCTTGTGGAAGAACTGATGCAATAGAAAGAAAGTCTGTGAGAGGATGATGAGCAAACTGTAAAGGGGCTTGTGAAACCTTCCATGTTTCAGTGCAGAGCTAAGCCAGGGCTGCTTCATTTTCTCAAGGTCTGAGCCTTGACACAGCTGTGAGGTGAATGTGTGCAGGTAGATTTCAACTGAGATTAAGGAGGAAAAGGTGACTTGCCCCAACTGAAAAGTGAACAGATGCCAAGAGCAGGTAAATTATAGTGGAAAAGTGTTAGTCACTCAGTCCTGTCCAACTCTTTGTGACTCCACAGACTATAGCCCACCAGACTCCTCTGTCCTTGGGATTCTCCAGGCAAGAATACTGGAGTGGGTTGCCATTCCCTTCTCTAAGGATCTTCCCAATCCAGGAATGGAACCCAGGTCTCCCACATTGCAGGCAGATTCTTCATGGTCTGAGCCACCAGGAATCATAGAAGAAACAAATTCCCCCAGAAGAAGTAAAATATTATTAATAGGTTGACATTAATCAGCCAGTGTCATAACCAACACCATCAGTAAGGTAACAAGTAAACAAGACTATTTGGAGGTGTGAATGGGACGGTGATAATGATAACATTTACAGTGCTGTTTGTCTGTGTGACCTCTTTTCCCCGTTATGAGTTCATTCCAACAGAATAACAGAAATCTATTAATAAAAAAATTTTCTGAAATGATTTTTCTGTGCTAAGTACTTTACATGAATTCTCTCCCTCTCTTTCTTTTACTTTTTTTTTTTGTTTTAGCCACACTGAATGTGGGATCTTAGTTGCCCAACCAGGGATCGAACTCACGCTCCCAGGAGTGGAAGCGTGGACTCTTAACCACTGTGCCACCAGAGAAATCCCTGAATTTTCTCTCTTAATCCTCACAACAGATCTCTAATGTAGATATCTTTAATCCCCATTTAGATAATTTTTATCCCCATTTTAGCTAGAGGCTCCCCAACAGAGAGGTTAAGTAACTTATTCAAAGGCACACAGTAGATAAACGGTGGTTCCAAATGATGAACCGAAGCAGGTCTCTGACTGAGTCCACACTGTACAATCGTGCTTGTACAAGAAATCTCACTGTTACACAGATGGAACAAAAATGCCATGGCTTTCTGAAATGTAAGCACATTCTATAGCATTAACTTAAAGTCCAGAGATGTCCCCAAGATTGGTGACACCAGTTATTGTAGGCTAAGGGTGATGAAGAAATTTTCAATGATTTTCAAAAATACATGAGGTTTGGGGAACCACTTCTTCAACCTTTATCATGGGAAGTAATCAAATCTAAGTCACCTCCACTCTGTGACTAATTCCTTTTTCCAGAGCTATGGAGGTATGCTACAGTAGCTCTGTGATGACTAAGCCTTTAAAAAAGATTTTTTTTTCCTAATGATATATGCTTCCTAGGACCAAGGTCTATTAAGGAGGTCTTTGAGTCTGGACCTGGAGGGAAGGTTATATCTCTGTCTTTCAAAATTAGGCTAAAAAGGCCAATGTCCATTAACATAAGGGTGCCAAGTCCCCTCCTATGAAGCCTGACCTTGCCACCCCATTCTCTTCTCTCTCCTGGTAAACCTGCTTTGGGCTTTTCCCGCAGCACCTACCACAGCCTCATCTCCCTGAGAGGTGGCATTTTGGGATTGGCCCCCTCAGTGCCCATCCAGGTATTGTGTCTCCACTTTGGGTTATTCTGCAGTTACTCAGTGCTGCAGAAGACAGACGCTGCTAAATCAAGACAGCAAATCAGAAAAAAAAAAAATCAGAACCCATCATGTTGTGCACTAGCATCTTTATTTTTAAGCTAATCCCGTCTGGATTCTTTTCTGACTCTGACAGCCTAAATTGCAGTCCTAATAAATATTTATCTTGACAACAGCACATAAATCAGTTGATGACTGCCCTTGTTACTTATAAACTTCAAGGGTCAGAGGTAAAGAACCAACTACAATTGAGGTCTTAAAATTGAATTTGTGCCAGATATTGAAACATAAGTACAGGCAGATCTTATTATATTGCCTTCTGCTTTATTGTGCTTTGCAGATACTGTGTTTCTTACACATTGAAGGTTTGGGGCAATCTTGCATCAAGCAAGTCTATCGCTGCCGTTTTGCTCGCTTCCTGTTTCTGTGTCACGTATTGATAATTCTCGCAATATTTCAAAGCTTTTTCATGATTATTCTCACTGTTATGGTGATCTGTGATCAGTGATCTTTGGTACTGCTACGACTCACTGAAGGTTCAGATGATGGCCCACACTTTTTAGCAATAAAGTATTTTTTAAATTAAAACATGCACATTTTTTTAGATATGATGCTATCACACACAATAGACTATAGTGTAAGCATAACTTGTATATTCACTGGGAAACCAAAAAATTCATGTGCATGTGAATTGCTTTATTGCAATGGTCTGGAACTAAACCCACAGTATCTCCAGGGTACACCTCTTATTGAAATTGTTTGAGTTCTAATGATTGGGATATTTATCCACAGCTAACATCTTGGCCTTTTTCTCAGTTTCTGATAATAAAGAAAATCTGATGAGCACATTCCCATTCTTAAAACTTGTCAGTGGTTCCTGTTTATCCCTACGAAAAAGTCCGACCCTTTTATCATGGCAAAGAGAGTTCTTCTGGACTTCCCTGGTGGTCTAGTGGTTAAGACTCCATGCTTCCAGTGAAAGGGGGATGTGGATTCAATTCCTGGTTGAGGAATTAAGATCCCATATTCTTTAGGCATGGCCCCCAAAATAAGTTCTTCCTAATCCAGCCCCTGCTCACCTCCTTAGTCTCTTCTCTCAACACCCCTGACTTCTGGCCCCAGCTAAGCCTCAGCCCTCTGGCACAAAGCCACCAAGGGTCTCTGTCATTAGGTGGGCCCAAGAAACCGCATCTTGGAGCATTCCTTCCTGCCCTTACCTCTCCACCCTCACCTGGCTGAATGAGTCTAGCACATCTGTCTCCACTAAGATGTCCTTTCCTCCTAGAGGTTTTCTCATTCCCCACCTCCCTCCACCTGGATGGGAGCCACTTGTATAGTCCCATGGAAGCCCCCAGCATTTTCCATGCTGTGTTATGACTGCCTGTGGATTTCCCCAGCTCCCTCTCCACCTGTAAATTTCTGAGAGCAGAGCTCTTCACTGTTACATTCCCAACACCCAGCCATCCTGTCTGGTATGTAGTAGATGTGTGATAAATATCTGTGATTCAATGTTATTCATACCCATATGATTTTTTATCTTTGTTGCTATACAGGCTACAGTTATGTATTCTGTTTATACATAGACTCTCTGCCACTTAAAAAGAATCATTTGACTGCTCTGGGTCTTAGTTGTAGCACGCAAGGTCTTTAGTGGTGGCATGTGGGATCTAGTTCCCTGGCCAGAGATTGACCCTTCCATTGGGAGTACAGAATCTTAACCTCTGGACCACAGGGAAGTCCTCCAACTCTGCCCCTTAGAACAACCAAGTGACTCCTCTTTTCCCCCACCCCAACTTGATGCCTACTCCAGCATCACAAAGTTAGTCCTGCCCCACTCACGCACACGCCCTGCACCAAGTCTCAACCCTGCTTTGTACAAACTTGAGTGTTACCCTGAGGAACTGGCTTTCATTCAACAAGAAGGATGAGTCACTGGAAGTGTGTTTAAGACCAGGAGAGCATGAAATTACAACTCTGGGCCAAGATGAACATGCGTGGATTGGCAGCACAAAAATCTGAGACTAACGGAGATTTGTGAGGGAGCAGTGACTGCTGGGGACAGGAATGGAGAAGAGACAGTTTTGAACTGAGAGGAAGGATCTGGCCATTCATCAGATGTTGTTGTTGTTTACTTGCTAAGTCATTTCCAACTCTTTTGCAATCCCGTGGACTATAGCCCACCAGGCTCCTCTGTCCATAGGATTTTCCAGGCAAGAAGGCCATTTCCTTCTCCAGGGGATCTTCCTGGCTCAGAGATCGAACCTGTATCTGCTGCAATGACAGGTGAATTCTTTACCACTAAGCCACCAGGGAAGTCCTGTTGATCACATATAGGGACCAAAAAGAGAAAGACAAAGTTGAGTTCAAACTCATGGGACTAGAAAATTGGAAGTCAGGTGACACCATTCACAGAAATAGGAACTATAGGAGGGGTTGCAGGAAGTGTTTCATTTTTCAGGGAGGAGGGGTGTCCATCGGATCTGCTAACAAAGTATGCAGGTTAAAAAACCTCAGTTACTGGGCTTCCCTGGCGGCTCAGCAATAAAGAATCTGCCTGCCGATGCAGGAGATACAGGTTGATCCCAGATCTGAGAAGATCTCACGATGTACTAAAGTGAGGAAGAGAATATAAGGCAACGAAGCCCATGAGCCGCAACTGTTGAGCCTGTGCTCTAGAGGCCAGGAATCGCAACTGCTGAGGCCACGCTCTGCAACAAAAGAAGCCACTGCAATGAAAAGTCTGAGAACTGCGACGAAGAGGAATCCCTGCTCTCCACACCTAGAGAAAAACCCACACGGCAACAAAGAGCCAGCACACCCCAAAATACATAGATTAATATATATATGTATTAAAGCTCAATCATTCACACCTCGAGCACTGACGCAGGATCCACCTTGACCAAAATGTATCAACATTGTTGTGACTACTAGGGCCTTACTTGCTCAGTTTTGTTTGGCTTAAATATCAATTGACTTCTATACTCTTCTTCACTTTAGTACGTGTGGGTACTGAACACATTTCAAATTTTATTTCCCATCAGATGAATGTATCTACTCGAAACATATTAAATATTAATTTTTTCTGCCCTGGGAAAAAACTCAATTATTCAAATAAGGGTTACAGATAGCATGGGTTGTGATTGCTAGGTGCCAATAAGTTTACAGCATTTACTTCTTTCGTGCTTACTACAACATCCTGAGATCCATTGTGTGATTCTCCCATTGTACAGATAAGGAGACTGAGGCTCAAGTCACTTGTCCACATTCACACAGCTTTTCTGGGTATCAGAAATGAGATCCAGCCTGGGGTCTGTGACCACCTCAGTACAGTGGAAACTGGGGCTCAAGAGAGGTTCCGAGCCGTCTGTCAACTCCAGAACCGTCAGTTTTAGGATGCTAATCAAGCACTGTGATTGGATGAGGTTATCAAGGGAGGTGACATGCAGAGGAAAGCATTGAAAATCAAGGATAGGAATGGAAGACTAAGATGAGCAGCCAAGGGAAGAAGACAGGTGGAGATGAAGCAGGAGCAGCAGAGAAGGGGAGTGGAAAGAGTAAAGCATCTTAGAAGAAGATGGAAACATGTTCTAGAACAGAGTGATGATTACATCAAGCTCTGTATAGAAAGGTCAAGAAGGAAAAGAATTTTAAGGCCATTGGATTGTTTATTACTTGTTGATTGGTTGGGTTAATAGTCAATATTTTGCCTAAGTCTTCCCAGGCATTCGCAGGCAGAAAGCAGAGGAGTGTGGAGGAAGCAACTTGGGCAGCATCAACAGGTTTCATAGAATTGTACCAAGACCAGCACAGAAGGGTCAAGAGAAATTTGTGCTGCAGGTTCCATGCACCCAAGATCCAAAGCTGTGACATGCCAAGTGTTAAGGTTGCTTGAAACCCACAGCGTATCACTCCAGCAGCGTTAAAGCCTCAGAATCACTCTGGGTTAACAAATTGCATTTAGTTTGAACACATGATCTGAGACAGACCTGACTCTTTTGTACCAAGGCCTCTAATCATTTGCCAAATATCCAGATCTTATTTCAGGCTCTCCTTTCAGTCTCTGGGGCACCAGCTAACATGGAGTATAACCATTCCTAGAATGAGCTAGAACTGCTGTACCTCTAGAACCGTTCACGTAGTACGTGATGTGCAATGACAGAATTTACAAACCAAGATCACTGTCTTCCACTTAGCCAGTTGCTAATTAACCTTTCAGCTTGATATTCAGAGTTTCTGAAACTCAGGGTATTTCAGATGATCTCTGCTAACACTGGCCTCTTTGAGAGAAGGGAGGATTCTTTCCATTTCCTTGATTAAATAATAAATGAACCAGTATCCAAGCTGCTAAAATTGAGCTCCCATTGGGGGCTTACTGGCTTCAAAGTGTGTGTGCTGAGGAGGAGGGATAGGACGTCCTGGAAGTCTTTAGAAACTGTAGGAGGTTAAAACTAGAGCAACATGGAAAACCATCTCCTTCAAGGTCTTGTTTTGCAGATGAGCAAAATGAAGCCCAGAAATACGAAGCATGCATGTGTGCTAAGTTGCTTTAGTCATGTCTGACTCTCTGCAACTCCATGGACTGTAGCCCGTCAGGCTCCTCTGTCCATGGGATTCTCCAAGCAAGAATACTGGAGTGGGTTGCCATGCCCTCCTCCAGGGGATCTTCTTGACCCAGGGATCAAACCCACCTCTCTTTATTCTCCTGCATTGGCAGGTGGATTCTTTACAGCTAGCACCTCACCTAGGAAACCCAGAAATGTGAAAGGGTTTGCTCAAGTGCCAGAGCTGGTTACAGCATTCGAACTGAGTCTAAATCTCTTATCATCCATCCAGTTCTCTTTCTACTATGCTATTCAGAAAACAATGTACTGATCCACAGATGTCCTCTGTTTGGCATTCCAGCATGTTAGCACCAAATACCATGTACTGTCTTCATAAGTACAAACTTGTGCCTTAGGCAAGAGAGAAGGGAAGGAGGCTGGCAGACAAGCTCTTCAAAGTATACTGAGAAGACTGATGGCCTAGTGGAGGGAGGGAGGGAGGTTTAGGAGCGAGGTGGTATATGTATACATCTAGTTGAAGACAGAAAAGTGTGGAAAATTCTTAAAGAGATGGGAATACCAGACCACCTTACCTGTCTCCTGGGAAACCTGCATGCAGGCCAAGAAGAAACAGAACCAACATGGAACAATAGACTGGTTCAGAATTGGGAAAGGAGTACGTCAAGGAGTATCAAGGCTGTATTTTGTCACCCTCCTTATTTAATTTGTATGCAGAGTATATCATGTGAAATGCTGGGCTGTATGAATCACCAGCTGGAATCAAGATTGCTGGGAGATGTATCCGTAACCTCAGATATGCAGATGAATACCACTCTAATGGGAGAAATCAAAGAGAAACTAAAGGTGAAAGAGGAGAGTGAAAAAGCTGGCTTGACACTCAACATTCAGAAAACTCAGATCATGGGCATGAAGTCCCATCACTTCATGACAAATAGATGGGGAAAAAGTGAGAATAGTAACAGATTTTATTTTCTTGGGCTCCAAAATCACTGCAGACAGTGACTGCAGCTATGAAATTAAAAGATGCTTGCTCCTTGGAAGAAAAGCTATGACAAGTCTAGACAACACATTAAAAAGCAGAGATATCACTTTACTGACAAAAGTCCATATAGTCAAAGCTATGGTTTTTCAAGGAGTCATGTACGGATGTGAGAGTTGGACTGTAAAGAAGGCTGAGCGCTAAAGAATTGATTGATGCTTTTGAATGGTGGTGCTGGAGAAGATTATTGGAAATTCTTTGGACAGCAAGGAGATCAAACCAGTCAATCCTAAAGGAAATCAACACTAAATGTTCATTGAAAGGACTAATAATAAAGCTGAAGCTCCAATAATTTGACCACCTGATGCAAACAGCTAACTCATTGGAAAAGACTCTAAAGCTGGGAAAGATTGTGGACAAGAGGAGAAGGGGCAGCAGAGAATGAGATAATTAGATAGCACCACCAACTCAATGGACAGGAGTCTGAGCAAACTCAAGAAGATGGTGAAGGACAGGGAAGCCTGGCGTGCTACAGCTCATGGGGTTGCAGAGTCAGACACAACTGAGCAACTGAACAACCAACAACAATAGCTGATTCACTTCATTATACAGGAGAATCCAATACAATATTGTAAAGCAATTATACTCCAATAAAAAAAAAGAAACATATTGAGCAGATACCCAAGGAGTTTCTTAAGAGGTAATATAAATTTGGGGGAAAGACCATCCAGGCTTTGGAATAATCACTCTTGGTTTTAATCCTTGCTTCATCCTAATTTGTGATGCTGGAAAAGTTATTACTTAAAATCTATATTAGTTTTCTATTGCTGCTGTGACAAGTTACTACAAACCTAGTGGCTTAAGACTGCACCAAGGTATGTGATTATAGCTCTAGAACAAGTCCAAAATGAGTCTTACTGATTAAAGCCAAGTGTGAGCAGCACAGTTTCCTTTAGAAGGCTCTCAAGGAGGTTCTGTTTCCTTACTTGTTTCAGCATCTAGAGGCCTCCTGTGTTTCCTGTGGCCTCTGCCTCTCATTGTTTCAACCTCTTGGTTCTATCAGTACATCTCCCACAGCTGACTTTGACCATCTCCCTCCCTCTTATAAGGGATGTTCTTACATCAGGCCTACCCAGACAATTCCAAATAATCTCCTTGTCTCAATATTTTTAATATAATCACATCAGCAAAGTTTTTTGTTGTTGTTGCCATATAAGACAACATATTCATAAGCTCTGAGGATTAAGATGTGGACATCTTTGGGGGCCAGTGTTCTTTTGTTTATTTTTATTGGAGTATAGGTCTGTCTAGTCAAGGCTATGGTTTTTCCTGTGGTCATGTATGGAGGTGAGAGTTGGACTGTGAAGAAAGCTGAGCGCTGAAGAATTGATGCTTTTAAACTGTGGTGTTGGAGAAGACTCTTGAGAGTTCCTTGGACTGCAAGGAGATCCAACCAGTCCATCCTGAAGGAGATCAGCCCTGGGATTTCTTTGGAAGGAATGATGCTAAACCTGAAACTCCAGTACTTTGGCCACCTCATGAGAAGAGTTGACTCATTGGAAAAGACTCTGATGCTGGGAGGGATAAGGGGCAGGAGGAGAAGGGGACAACAGAGGATGAGATGGCTGGATGGCATCACCAACGCAATGGACATGAGTCTGAGTGAACTCTGAGAGTTGGTAATGGACAAGGAGGCCTGACGTGCTGCAATTCATGGGGTCACAAAGAGTCAGACACGACTGAGCAACTGAACTGAACTGATAGTTGCTTCACAACGTTATGTTAATAGTTTCTGCTTTACAGCAAAACGAATCAGCCATATGTATACATATACCCCCGTATTCCTTGGATTTCCTTCCCATTTAGGCCACCACAGAGCATTGAGTAGAGTTCCCTGTGCTATAAAATAGGCTCTTCGTTAGTTATCCAACCAGTCCATCCTAAAGGAAATCAGTCCTTAACATTCATCGAAAGGACTGATCCTGAAGCTGAAACTCCAATACTTTGGCCACCTGATGCAAAGAACTGACTCATTGGAAAAGACCCTGATGCTGGGAAAGATTGAAGGCAGGAGGAGAAGGGGACAACTGAGCATGAGATGGTGGATGGCATCACTGACTCAATGGACATGAGTTTGAGTAAGCTTCAGGAGTTCATGATGGACAGGGAGGCCTGGCTGCTGCAGACCATGGGGTTGCAAAGAGTCGGACATGATTGAGCAACTCAACTGAACTGAGTTATCCATTTTATTGTTTTTTAGCTGCTAAGTGGTGTCCAGCTCTTTTGTGATACCAGGGACTATAGCCCACCAGCTTCCTCTGTCCATGGGATTTTCCAGGCAAGAATACTAGAGTGAGTTGCCATTTCCTTTTCCAGGGGATCTTCCTGACTCAAGGATCAAACCCGAGTCTCCTGCATTGGCAGGCAGATTCCTTATCACTGAGCCACCAGGGAAGGTCCTATCTATTTTATACACAGTATCAATAAATAGTGTATATACATATCAACCCCAATCTCCTGGTTCCTCTCATCCTGTCCTTTCACCTTTGGTATCCATACATATGCCCTCTACGTCTGTGTCTCTACTTCTGCTCTACAAATAAGATCATCTGTACCATTTTCCTGGATTGCACATATATGCATGAATATATGATATTTGTTTTTCTCTTTCTGACTTACTTCACTTTATATGACAGTCTGTAGATCCATCCATGTCTCTGCAAATGGCACAATTTCATTCCCTCTTACACCTAAGTAGTATTCCATTGTAGTGTATTCCATATATGTAGTATATTTTTACTCCATATCATCCATATATGGATGATTCCATATATGTAGTATATTTTTATTCATTTCTTCATCAATGGACATTTAGGGTGCTTCCATGTTTTGGCTATTGTAAATAGTGCTGCAATGAACTTTGGGGTACGTACATCTTTTTGAATTATGACTTTCTCCAGGATATGCCCAGGAGTGGGATTACTGAGTCATGTGGTAGTTCTATTTTTAGTTTGTTAAGAAATGGGGGCCATATTCTGTCTTCCACAAACTCTGAGGCTAATAGGTAACTCCAGAGATAATAATTCGCTTTGAATACTGCTGAGATATCACTTCCCACAAAAAGACTTCCTTGGAACACTAAAACTGGGTTAGACTTTCCTCCTAGGTGTTCTCATAGCCATTTGGGTTCACTTCTTTATACTGTATTGTAATTTCTTTTTAAAAAACATATATGTTTATTTTGTTTTTTTGCAGTAGATTCTTGTCTGTTATCTATTTTAAATATAGCAGTGTGACCAGGTCAGTCCCAAACTCCCTAACTCTTCCTTCCCTCTGCTTGGAGACATTTTACTTGTCACTCATAGAAATTCTCCCAGTTTCTTGGGCGTAATGGATGTTCACAAAAGCATCCTTCATCTTCTGAATACCTATTTAAGCTAGATACCACTGGGTAACTTGTATGGTCTCCATTTAATCCTCAGTACAATTATTATTGATTGGGCAACTGCAAAGCATTGGACATTGTTGGGGACCAGAGATACAAATGAATCAGGCACAGTCCTTACTCTCCAGAGTTGTACTGTCTTATGTTGTTCACTCGCTAAGTCATGTCCAACTTTTAGCGACACATGAACTGCAGCACGTCAGGTTTCCCTGACGTTCATTCTCTAAGTCTATGAATCTCCTTCTGTTTTGTAAATAAGTTTATTTGCATATTTTTTAGATCCACATATAAGTGATAGCATGTGATATTTTTCTCTCTGACTTACTGGACTTAGTATGATAATCTCAGATCCATCTGTGTTGCTTCCACAGGTGTTATTTTATTCTTTTTAACGGCTGAGTAGTGTTTCATTGTGTATATGTACCACGTCTTCTTTACCCATTCGCCTGTCCATGGATATATATGTTGTTTCCATATCTTGGCTATTGTAACTAGTGCTTCAGTGAGCATCGGGGTGCACGTATCCTTTTGAATCATGTTTTCTCTGCATATATGCCCAGGAATGGAATTGCTAGACTATATGATAATACCATTTTTAGTTTTTAAAGACTGTTCCCCATAGTGTCTGTACCGATATACATTCCAACTAACAGTGTAAGAGTGTTCCCTTCTCTCCACACCCTCTCCAGCATTTATCACTTGTAGGTTTTTTGGTGATGACCATTCTCACTAGTGTGAGGTGATATTTCATTGTATTTACTGTACTTTTTAATTTCTTGATCATGAATATATCTTCCACACTAGACAAGAAAAGCTATGACAAACCTAGACAGCATATTAAAAAGCAGAGACATCACTTTGCTGACAAAGGTCCATTTAGTCAAAGCTATGGTTTTTCCTGTAATCATGTACAGATGTGAGAGTTGGACCATAAAGAAGGCTGAGTGGCCGAAGAATTGATGTTTTCGAATTGTGGTGTTGGAGAAGACTCTTGAGAGCCCCTTGAACTCAAGGAGATCAAACTAGTCAATCTTAAAGGAAATCAACCCTGAATATTCACTGGAGGGACTGATGCTGAAGCTCCAGTACTTTGGCCACCTGAGGTGAAAAGCTGACTCATGGGAAAAGACTCTGATTGTGGGAAAGATTGCGGGCAAGAAGAGAAGGGGACGACAGAGGATGAGATGGTTGGATGCCATCACTGACTCAATGGACATGAGTTTGAACAAACTCAGGGAGATAATGAAGGACAGGGAAACCTGACGTGCTGCAGTTCATGTGTCGCTAAAAGTTGGACATGACTTAGTGAGTGAACAACATAAGACAGTACAACTCTGGAGAGTAAGGACTGTGCCTGATTCATTTTGTATCTCTGGTCCCCAACAATGTCCAATGCTTTGCAGTTGCCCAATCAATAATAATTGTACTGAGGATTAAATGGAGACCATACAAGTTACCCAGTGGTATCTAGCTTAAATAGGTATTCAGAAGATGAAGGATGCTTTTGTGAACATCCATTACGCCCAAGAAACTGGGAGAATTTCTATGAGTGACAAGTAAAATGTCTCCATCTCTAATGAGAAAATGAAGGATCGCATGTCTTCTAGCTTTGGAGTAATTAGACCCTTCGGGGCAATTACTCAATGTCATGGTTCACCTTTTCTGTTTTTATTTTAATGTTGTTTTGCCCAGAACCCAGCACATGTTTGCTGAAGGAAGAGTGCTGGCTGATTTTCAGAGGTCAAGTGGGGCAGAAGCAGGTGGGAAGAAGCCATCACCTATATTTCTACACCTCCATGGGGCAGAGCAGAAATGCACCCTGGGTCTGTCTCTACCCTTTTAAGAGCTGTGTACTTTGGCATCTGTTTCTTCTCACCTCGGTGGCCAGAATGGCTTTTCTGCTGTAAGGCTCTCACCTGGTCCCGTGGAGGGATGAGAAGATGGGCAGCAAGTCCAGGAGTTCTGGGCGGCCTCGTGGCGCTGGAGTCACCACATTCTGTCTGGCCTCTTGCAGGTCATTCCTCTTTCCATTCTGTGTCTATAAAATGCATGACTCACCTCTCAGATGCCAAGAAACTCAAAGACTTTGCGTTCCTGTCATTAAAGGGTACAATTTAAATTTTAAAAAGCTGCTGTAGGCATACCTACCAGACTATCATTAGATGAAAGCTCATGTCAAGGCCAAAGCCAGCTTTGATTTTATTTCAAAGCCTGGAGCAGGAGACCTAGTGCCAGAACTTTCAAGGTACCTGCTGTTTAAAGTGGGCCTGCCCACCCTTCAGTTGGATTCAGATTCCAACATGTCCTGCTGTCGAGGTACTGATTCCCCTACAGGTACACAGAGCAGGAATTGAACCAGCAAGCTTGCCTTTCTAGCCAGGCAATAACATGTACTGATTGCACCCACAGTCAGAGCTGTGTGCTTACATGATCTGCAGAAGAAATTTTTAATGATTTGTAAGTTTATTTCCACAAAAAGTATAACAAAACAACAGATATTAAACCAAATTTAGAGGATGTTTTAGCTGTACAGCTTATGGAATCTTAATTCCCAGACCAGGGATTGAACCCAGATCCTCAAAAAATGAACATTCAGAGTCCTAAGTACTGGATCACTGGGAAAGTCCCAAGCCAAACCTACATTTGAATTCAACAAGACAGTCTTTTTGAGAAGAACACTTTTTAAGTCTCTAGTTTTAAAATGACTTATGCTGAAATAAATGTTAATTGGTTAATTAAGTATTCAAAGTCAAGTACTCAATCACACACTAGTTCTGTTGTCTGTTGCAAAGATCAAAGGGGACTGGAGGACAGTTTTCACCACCCATGGGCAAACTGATGAAAAAGACAGCAAAGGGACATTGTGTAAGTGAAAACAAATTCCCATTTACATGTAATTCACGCAGTTTGGAATATTGATCATTCATTCATCAACTGTCTCAGTTTTTATCATTCCACGTATATATTAAGTATCTTCCATGAGACAACAAGGGAATTATGCTCAGTGTTCTTGTTTCTTCCTGACCTTGTTTGTCTGTTTTAGTCACTAAGTCACGTCTAGCTCTTGTTATTGCATGAACTGTAGCCCACCAGGCTCCTCTGTCCATGGGATTTCGCAGGCAAGTGGGTAGCCATTCCCTTCCTGGCCTTATAGGCAATAGATGGGCAATAATATGGACAATGCAGTGTGGTAAGTGGTGCTTTAGGGAAGCAAAGGGTACCACAGAGCCAAAGAGCATGCCAGTCTGGTCTGGGGGTGACAGGGAGTTGGACTCAACCACCAAAGACCACCTGTCTTCAGTCACATTATTTTCAAATGTGAGGAGCAGAGATGGGAAGGTACAGCAGACTATTCTAGAAAAAGAACTTGTCCCATAGATCAGGAACCTTAACAATCCACAGGCTAGGAGTTTGATGAATGCCTCAGATTCAAAGATTTAGGACTGTGATTTAACAAAGCCAGTAGAGACTTCCCTGTTGGCTCAGCGGCTAAAGACTCCATGTTCCCAGTGCAAGAGGCCTGGGTTTGATCCCTGGTCAGGGAACTAGATCCCCAATGCTGCAACTAAAGATCTCACATGTCACAACTAAGAGCCAGTGCAGCCCAACGAATAAATAATAATAATAAACCAAAGCCAGCAATCCTCACATAAGAGACTTTTCACTTTGGTTAAAGGCAACCCCATTATCATCAGCAACACCCCCAGCCTCTGTCCAGAGGGCTCAAATTCCTCTTCAGGGCCCTCTTTACTTTTGTGGGCTTTTGAAAGTGTGGCCCCACTTACTCAAGCCCTCTAAGAACCTTCCCCTCTAAAGCAAATGGGGTTCTCAAGAAGCAGGAAGTTTTCTTAGGAGAAGGGGAGTGAGGGAAGTAATATAGGGCATAAGAAAACCCAAGCAATGCTGGGTCTGTGATAGTTGAATGATGTCGGATTCATGATCTCTGAAGACTTAGCTTCGGGACCAGCAATCGGGCTTGATCACTCAAGAGCTTTAGTGTAGCAGTTTTCTTAAAGTATAAAAGGAGACAGAGAAATCTTCTGACAGACATCAGAAGGGGGATGGAGAGTGCCCCCCACAACTAGTCTTATCAAGGCCTCATATATTTTTACCAGACACACTCCTACGACATACATCCTAAATTAACAAGATTAGAGCTAACAATAGAAAGATCTTACCAGACCCACTCCCACAATATATGTCTTGAGGTAACAAAATTGGTCAGAAGGTTCTTGTTAAGGAGAAACATGTCCTCAAGCAAGATACACTCTTATACTGACTAAGACAAGGGTAAGTGAAGTCATTCAGTTGTGTCTGACTCTTTGCAACCCCATGGACAGTAGCCTGCACTAGGCTTCTCCGTCCATAGGATTTTCTAGGCAAGAGTACTGGAGTGGGTTGCCATTTCCTTCTCCAGGGAATCTTCCTGACCCAGGGATTGAACCCAGGTCTCCCGCATCATAGACAGACGCATTACTGTCTGAGCCACCAGGAATGCCTGACTAAGACAAAGCAGGGAAGAAGCAAAACTCTTGTCCTTTTCTCCTCCTTGAGAGCCTCAGACCTCTTTCTCCTTCTCCAGGGCCCTGGACCCCTTCCTCCTTGAGTGCCCTGGGCTCCTTATCAACCTACCTCAGGATGAGCTCTCTCAGAGGCTGACTTCAAGCTCATCCCGCCAGGCAGCTCTGGAAACCCCAAGTACACTATGCAGCCAGTCCTCCTTAACACAAGGGGCGTGAGTTTTTGTGCCTGGGTGTAGACAGTCTGCTGAGAATGGGACGTGGCCTTGTGGGAGCCATGATTTTTGTTTGCTAGGGGACCATTCCCAGGAGACGGGGCTGGGAGTTGTCCTCAGCCAGTCCTCATAGAGGCTGGGGCACAGAGGCACCTGTGAGTTAAAAGGGACCTGGGCAGGGCTTCCTTACATCTATGATGATGAGCTCTGCTAACTGCTGAGTGAGTCCTCACTGCTGTTTCAGGAAAAGCCATTTCCTAGAAGGCAAGGGAGCTCCACCATGGAAGATGTGGATGCCACAAAACGTGTTTGTCACCATCATGCGTCTGCACAACACCCAAAGCCTCTACCTCCCCCCTCGCCCTTCACACCTGGCTTGTTTCGCTCCACTCTTTGTAACCTGTGCTGCAACCAGACTGTATGTCTCTCTGTTCCTTGAGCACACACTGAGCGTGTTCTCTCTTCATTAGCTTTTTCCTATCTGGAATATTCCCCCACCGTGATATGGTGGTGCCGTTTTCTAAGGTGAGGATTGAGTGGAATGATCTGAATGGGGAGGGCAGGGCAAGGAAGGATGTGAAAATCAGGACCTCTGTCTGAGGAACCTATTAGGTTTCCGAGTAGAACTGTAGAGATAGACTCTTGGGTAGGTGAGTCTGGAGTCACAGTTCTTAAAACCAGCCTGTATCAGATTCCCCTGGAGCGCTTGTTAAGACAGACTGCAGAGCCCTGCTCCCAGAGTTTCTGATTCAGTAGGTCTGAGGTGAGACTTGAAAATCTGCATTTTTAGACAATTTCCCAGGTGACTTTGGTGGCCGTGGTTGGGGAACATACTTTGAGAACTGGTCTACAGTTCTAGGAGTAGGTCAGACTAGATCTGGAATTGGAAACTTTGGAATACAGACATTTAAGCCACAGGATGATGCAGGACCATCTGAGATGGAACAAAGCCCCAGCACTGATGTCATGGATTGAACTGTATCCCCCCTGCAAAAAAATTTCTCATGCTGAAGTCCTAACCCCTAGTACTTCAGAGTGTGATCTTATTTGGAAATAGGACTGCTGCAGATATAATTAGTCAAGATGAGGTCACTCTCAGTTAAGTTGAGCTCTTCATCCAATATGATGGGTGCCCTTATCAAAAGGAGAAATTTGGACATGGATATCCACACACAGGCAGAATGCCATATGAAGGTGAAGGCAGAGATCTACAAGGTATGCGTGGATGTGTGCTAAGTCACTTACGTTGTGTCCAACTCTTTATGACCCATGGACTGTAGCCCACCAGGCTCCTCTGTCAATGGGATTCTCCAGGCAAGAATACTGGAGTAATCTAAAATTCTTTTGTATTTCATACCTTTATGAAATACCAGTAAACCTCCAGAAGCCAAGGAACCAACCCTGTTTTTTTTGGTAAGTATAGCTTTTTTTGTAACATTGATTCATAATGTTATGTTAATTTCTGCTATACATATGTATAGCATGCATATATATGTACACATGTACATGTGTACATATATGTGTGTGTACATATATATTATTTTCCATTATGGTTCATCACAGGATACCAAACATAGTTCCCGGTGCTGTACAGTAGGACCTTGTTGTTTATGCATCCTATATATACCAGTTTGCATCTGCTAACTTCCCTCCCCGACTGCCCTCCTCCTTGCCTGCTGAACATCTTGATCTTGGACTTGTGGCCTTCAGCACTATAAGACAGTACTTTTCTGTTTTTTAAGCCCCCCCAGTCAATGGTAATTCCTTCCAGCAGTTCTAGAAAACTAATACAACTGGAATCCACCAAAATGGACCCAGTGGGTGAGGAGAAACCGGCAGAAATGATCAGTGGAAAACCCAGGAAAACCCAGGAGAAATCCCAGAAGCCAGGGAAAGACCATGTTTAAGCAGGAGAGTGGTCATTTTGCCAAATGCTGCAGAGAAGTTAAGTCAAATGAAGACAGAGAACTAACTGTTAGGGCTGCAATTTTAAAAGGCAACATGTTGTCTCTGACAACCTTGAGAGAACAATCTTAGTGGAAGGGGAGGGGCCAGAGCCAGAGGGAGGAGCTAGAAGGGAGGAAGAGAGAAAAGGATGTGGACAGGTTTCCTGGGCAGGGCAGCCAAGCAGTTGAACCCTAGCTGGAGGAAAACGTAGGTTCTTTGGTAAAGACAGGACCTTGGAAATAATTTGTATGCCCATAAGACATTTAGACTTTTCATTTAGTTTCTACATTTAAACATTTAGTTTCTCTTTAGAATGAGAAACTGAAGATGCTGGAGAAAAGGGATGAAAGTCCTTGAGAAAACTAGAAACCTTTCAGAAGGAGTAGAGTCTTCATTCAGGGGAACAAGGAGAAAGGCGGAGAAGGACGAGGAGAGAAGCTGAAATTCAGTTTCCTTTCTTGAGCTGTTAGTAACAGAATTTAAGCAAAGGAGATGTTAAAAAAAAAAAACAACTTTTGACTAAGTGATAAATTGTAGAATCCAGATGGAAAAAAATGTGTGTGTTGGGATAGGGGGGCGTGGAAGCATAGTAGGGAAAACAGGCAAATTGTGTAGTTGGCGGTTGTAAAATGGCCATTCAAACAAGAGATTTAGATAGCACCATTTGCCAATCAAGGCTGGATGGTAGAACTGGAATTTTTTTCTTTTTTTAAATTAATTTTGATTGAAGTATATAGTTGCTTTCCAATGTTGTGGTAGTTTTTGCTTACAGAAAAGTGAATCAGCCGAATATATACATATATCCCCTCTCTTTTGGATTTCCTTCCCATGTAGGTCACCACAGAACTGAGATATTGAGAACAGCTGCAGAGACCAAGACTCTAGATGGCTTGAGGGGCTGTCCCACTGCTGATTCTGACTGGTTCACCTGATGGGAAAGGTCGAGGTAAAGAAACATTTTGAAAATGGTATCTGTGGTTGTTCAAAATCTGTCATTAATTTGAAGGAGGTAAACAGATACCCTTTAACTTCTATCTTGCCACCTACCCAGAGCTGAGGCCTTGCCTCTAGTGGAAGGGATTCTGGGAGTTCAGTAGCAGCCTGACTTCACCTTCTAGCAACTATTGACTTTCGGCCAATTACGTCACCACCAGCAGCAGCATAATGGTCAGTTGAATGTTTACTGTGTGCCAGGCACTGAGCTGAGTTCCTCAAGTAGATTATCAAGTTTAATCCTTATGTAGATCTATGAAGTTTGGGCAAATAGCATTCACATATTGCTCTCAAAAGGAATGTGAGTCTCAGGGAGATTAAGTCATAGGAACTGTGATACAGGTAAACTTGGAAACTACCCTGTGGCCAAAGGCTGCATTACTCCTTAACCTCTCTGAGCCTCAGTTTCTTCATCATAAAATGAGACATTACAATAATAACTTCCACACTGGAATATTCCATAGATTATATGACATCAGGCATACAGTAGACAGTCTGCAGAGTTAGCTATTATTAGTAGATTTGAGCTATTATTACAACACTGTGTTTACATTTTAATGAAGGACTATAGAGAAAGAATGTGTGTGTTTGTGGAGTGTTTTGTATGTGTATGTGTGGGGGAGAGAAAGAACAGTAATAATCAGAAAATCATAAATTCAAGATGGTGAATTTTGAGTGTTGGCAGAAGAGATTTTGTGTGGGCAGCTTTCCCTTCATGCCTTAAACTCTATAATATACAAGTTCCTCAAGATGGTTTTGGAGAAGGCAATGGCACCCCACTCCAGTACTCTTGCCTGGAAAATTCCATGGACAGAGGAGCCTGGTAGGCTGCAGTCCATGGGGTTGTGAAGAGTCGGACACGACTGAGCGACTTCCCTTTCACTTTTCACTTTCACGCATTGGAGAAGGAAACGGCAACCCACTCCAGTGTTCTTGCCTGGAGAATCCCAGGGACAGGGGAGCCTGGTGGGCTGCCGTCTATGGGGTCGCACAGAGTCGGACACGACTGAAGCGACTTAGCAGCAGCAGCAGCTGCAAGATGGTTTTAATTTTCAGGGCTGGGGATAATGAGGCACTAGATTCTGGTGTAATATTTAAAGGTAGGGGTTCCCAACCTCTGGGATCTAACGCCTGATGATCTGAGGTGGAGCTGGTGTAATAGTGATAGAAGTAAAGCGCACACTAAATGTAACGAGCTTGACTCATCCCGAAACCATCCCTGTTATGCTGGTCCATGGGAAAATTGTTTTCCACGAAACCCATCCCTGGTGCCAAAAAAGTTGAGCAACAATGCTAAAGAGACACAAATAGGGTTGAGGGTGGGAGCAAGGCTCAAGAGGAAGGATATATATATATAGTTATGACTGATTCACATTGTGGTATGGCAGAAACCAACACAACATTGTAAAGCAATTGTCCTCAATTTAAAAAAATTTAAAGGGACACAAACAATTCGGTTATCAAGATACATTATATATGTGGATGTATTAATTTACATATATATTTTTTAACACCTCTGAATGAACTAGTTCTATAAAAGCATGAGTTTATCCTATAACATTTAAGATGGATTTTCGGTACTTTGGCTTTTTACTAATAGATGAAATAGATGATTTCTCCTTTTTTGCCTTACTTTGCAAATTACTTGGAAATAGTATGTAAGTTTTATGGTTATATCTGCCCAATGAGGAATTAGAAATTCTGTGGGGTTTTGGTTTTAAGATATACTTAACATATAGCATTATATAAGTGTCAGATGTAGCAAAGAATCTGCCTGCCAATACAGCATACACAAGAGATGTGGGTTTGATTCCTGGGTTGGGAAGAACCCCTGGAGTAGGAAATGGCAATCCAGTCCAGTGTTCTTGCCTCAAAAATTCCATGGACAGAGAAGCCTCAGTTCAGTTCAGTCGCTCAGTCGTGTCCAACTCTTTGCAACCCCGTGGACTGCAGCATGCCAGGCTTCTGTGTCCATTGCCAACTCCTGGAGCCTGCTCACACTCATGTCCATTGAGTCGGTGATGCCATCCAACCCCCCATGAACAGTGTGAAAAGGCACAGAAGCCTGGCAGGCTGCTATCCT
This sequence comes from Ovis canadensis, assembly GCF_042477335.2. Classification (NCBI taxonomy): domain Eukaryota; kingdom Metazoa; phylum Chordata; class Mammalia; order Artiodactyla; family Bovidae; genus Ovis; species Ovis canadensis. The sequence goes on along the minus strand of NC_091269.1, from coordinate 26,346,416 downwards.
GGAGTCGCAAAGAGTGAAACACCACTGAACACAGGGCACACACAGTTTCAGGTGTACCATATGATTTGATATATGCATTCACTGCAAAATGATCACCTCATTAAGTTTAGTTAACATCCATCACTACACATGGTTACAATTTTTTTCTTGTGATGAGGACTTTTAAGATCTATTAGAAGATTTCAGTAGAAAAGACCCTGATGCTGAGAGAGACTGAAAGCAGGAGGAGAAGGGGATGACAGAGGACGAGATGGTTGGATGACATCGCTGACTCAATGGACATGAGTTTGAGCAAGCTCTGGGAGATGGTGAAGTACAGGGAAGCCTGGCGTGCTGCAGTTCATGGGGTCGCACAGAGTTGAACATGACCGAGCAACTGAATAACAACAAGCACCTTTGAAGTTTATAGTACAGTACTCTTAATGACCCATGAACTGTAGCCCACTAGGCACCTCTGGCCATGGAGTTCTCCAGGCAAGAATGCTGGAGTAGGTAGCCACTCCCTTCTCTAGGCGATCTTCCTGACCCAGAGATGGAACCCAGATCTCCTGCATTGCAAGCAGGCTCTTTACCAACTGAGCCCGCAGGGAAGCTATAGTCCCATTATTATCTATAGTGACCATGCTGTATATAACATCCTCCAGACTTATTTATTTTATAACTGGAGATTTGAACGTTTTTACTCCCTCCACCCATTTTGCCCACCCCTATACCACACCTCTGTATCTATCAGTTTGGGGGTTTTGTTTTTTTGGTTTTATTTTTTTTCATTTAAGATGCCTCATACAAGTGAGATCTTATGAGATTTGTCTTTCTCTGTCTGACTTTTTTCATTTAATACCCTTAATGGCAGAAGTTCTTTCCTTTATTATGGCTCACATTACATTGTGTATGTATCCTTCGTTTTCTTTATCCTTTCATCCATTAATGAACACTCAGTGTGCTTCCATGTCTTGACTATTGAAAAGAATGCTGTAATGAACATAGGGATGTGTGTATCTTTTAATTTAGTACTTTTATTTCATTCAGACATGTGCCCAGAAGTGGAATTGCTGAATCATATGGTAGTTCTATTTTAAATTTTTTCAGGAACCTCCAAACTGTTACCCATAGTGGCTGCACCAATTTACATTCCCACCAACAGTACACAAGGATTCCCTTCTCCACATCCTTGCCAAAACATGTTATTTCTTGCCTTTTTGATAATAGCTATTCTAACAGGTATGTGATGTCTCGTTGTGCTTTTTTTGGTTGAAGTATAGTTGATTTGGGGCTTCCCCAGTGGTTCAGCAGTATAGAATCCACCTGCAATGGAGGAGATGCAGGAGACAAGAGTTTGATCCCTGGGTCCGGAAGAACCCCTGGAGGAGGGCATGGCCACCCGCTCCAGTATTCTTGCCTGGAGAATGGGGTCTACAAAGACTCAGACACGACTGAAGTGATTTAGCATGCGTACTTATAGTTGATTTACAATGTTGTGTTAGTTTCTGGTGTATAGCAAAGTGATTCCATTTACATATATACACATACTCTTTCTCATCTTCTTTTCCATTATGGTATATCACAGGGTATTGACTATAGTTCCCTGTGCTATACAATAGGACCTTGTTTATCTATTTTCTATATAGTAGTTTGTATCCCTAATCCAGAACTCCTTATTTATCCCTCCCCTCCCCCCTTGGGAGTCTAGGTTTTCTACATCTGTGAGTCTGTTTCTGTCTCTCCTTTGGAAAAATGTCTAATTTACCCATTTTTAATTGGCCTGTTTGATTTTTTTCCTCTTAAGTTATATGAGTTTTTTAAACATATTTTGGATATTATTCCTTTATCAAATATCTGACTTGCAAGCATTTTCTCCCACTCAGTGAGTTGCCTTTTCATTTTGTTAACGGTCTCCTTTGCTGTGGAAGTTTAACGTAGTTGCATAATGTAGTCCCCCTTGTAGTCCCCCTTGTTTGTTTTCGCTTTTGCTGCCTTTGCTTTTGGTGTCAAAACCAAAGAATCTTCACCAAAACCAATGTCAAGGAGCTTACCACCTATATTTTCTTCCTGGACTTCTACAGGGCTTATGTTTGGGTCTTTAATTCGTTTCGATTGATCTTTTGGTATCCTTAAGTTTTAATATTTTGTATGTGGCTGTCCAGTTTTCCCATCACCATTTATTGAGGAGATTGTCTCTTCCTCATTATATATTCTCCAGCTCCGTTGTAGTAGATTCATTGGCCATTTTTCATGGTTTTCTTTCAGGGCTCTCTATTCTCTTTCACTGACCTAAGTGTCTAATTTTATGCCAACATCATACTGCTTTGCTTACTATAGCTTTGCAATGTTGTTTGAAGTCAGGAAATGTGATGTCTCCAGCTTTGTTCTTCTTTCTCGAGATTGTGTTAGCTATTTGGGATCTTTTGTGGTTCCATACAAATTTTAGGATTGTTTGTTCTATTTCTGGGGAAAATGTCGTTGGAATTTTGATAAGGATTGCATTGAGACTGTAGATCACTTGAGTAGTATGGAATTAATAAGATTAATTCTTCCAATCTGTGAGCATGGAATATCCTTCCATTTATCTGCGTCTTCATCAATTGAGCAGTGTCTTATAGTTTTCAGTATACAAGTCTTTCACCTCTTTGATTAAATTTAGTCCTTTATTCTTTTTTGATGCAGTTGTGAATGAGATTGTTTTCTTGAACTTCCCTGTGGGTCCCTGAGTGGCTAAAGACTCCACACTCCCAATTCAGGGGACCTGGGTTTGATCCCCAATCAGGGAACTGGATCCCACACAGCTAAGAAGTTGCATGTGCAACGAAAGATCTTGTGTACTGCAATAAGGATCAAAGATCCTATGTGCCACGACTAAGACCCAGCACCAATAAATAAATAAATATTTTAAACATAAATAAAGTCTTCTAATTTAAAACAAGTTCTTAATGATAATAACTCTCATTTACACTCTCATGCCTGCAAGCATATTAAAGAGTTCTAGAATATTCCATACCTTCACTGATATACCAATAAAAGATTCATGTTCCTAGCTTTATATTTTTTTCTCTAAATGCTTTATAATAGGTCATCATTATGCAGCTTTGGATATAACATCAGAAAATATAACATTACCAAAAAATTACAGAAAACATTCTCTATAAAATGACTAGCTGATAAAGTGAGCCTTAGACTATCCCCCCAAACTACATAATGATACAACATGATAAAGCTATATAATTTAAGTTTTTTATACACAAAGTGTTTTAACATATATTGTTCAACCATAGACATCATGAAGGGAGTATGGGGAAGGCCCATTCAACCATGGAGTAGCTGTGACATACGTGAGACCTCCGTTGTTATTCATAGGAGTTGTGTCTCTCCTCGCTAATATGTGCATTCGAAAACAAAGGATATTCACAGGAATTGTGTGCTCATCAGGATGATGGTGCCCTGCCATACTCAGCAGCATTGTACTGAACCCTGGTACTTAAGAGAAAAACCAAAATTAATTCACAATAAGGCTAATTGGAATCTAGACCTCATTAAAAAGTTCCTTCTCCCTTTGGTCATTCTTTAGGGCTCAGAAATGTTCATAAGCAACACTGCAGCTGTCTAAGAGAAAGACAGAGGAAATGAAAGAAAGAGCTTTGCTTCTGGTTTGTGATGGAGAGCAACTCTGTTCCTAGAAAGGCAATTGCCCCGCGTATAGTTGTTCCCCCTACTTATCAATAGTCTGGCCTGGGGCAGGCTGCTCACCTGTACACTCAGTTCTCCCAACATGGAAAGCACCTCTGGGGTGGGCTTTTGTACAGAGGAAAGAAATCCAGGCAGGCGAAGCACTTAGAATACATGTAGCACACAGTAACTGCTCAATAAATGACAGCTATTCTAGCTATTAAGGGATTGGCTACCCAAGCCTACCCAAGGGGAAATCTGAAGGCAATGGGAACAAGATTAACAAGTGTGGCAGAACTAGAGGGGATGCAGATTACATCTACCTTTCACTCCAGCTGGGGACAAATTTTGGGGTTTCCCTGGGTACCATACTTGGGTTGCTAATCGTTGTATTTCACATGCTCTCAGGGGATTAATGACACCCAAACTTTGAGTTCCAACCCTCAGCTCTAGGCATGCTTCTCCCAGGTTCCTACAATCACTGCAGCTTCAACACATCCGAAACCCAAGGGGTCACCTCTCTCTCTCCAGCTCATCAAACCTGCTTCCCCAGTGTGCCCTTGGCTGATGCAACCCCATCATCTCTGCTTCACCCAAGCTCTGGACTCTCATCTCTCTCAGCAACCTTCAGCCAGCCTGCCCCACTCTTCATCAGTAACCAAGTCCTACGAGTTTTACTTCTTAAAGATGCTTCAAACTGTCCCTGACTCTCTCTCTCTGTGACCTCTGCCCCAGGCCACAACTTCATCCAATTCACCTGGTCTCCCTGCCTCCAAACGCATCCTCTCAAATCACCACCTTGCCCCATCACCTACCCCTCATTAAAATGTTCAGGGACCTATTCCTACTTAAATGTCCAGGCTTCTAACCATGACTCCAGAGCCTCCTAATCAGGCCCTGGCCCATCACTATGACTTATTTCTCTGACTGCACTTTGTTTTCTAGCAACACTGGAGTGCTATACATGCACAAAATGGTGCTTTTCAGGTCCATATCTGGGCTCCTGTGATTCCCTGTACTTGTGATGCCTTCCTCCCCTTTATCTAACTCAGATCCAATGACACGTCCTCCAGGAGGACTGGCCGGATCTTCCTCTCTCTCAGAGTGGATTAGATCTCCTTCCCCTGAGAGACTTTGTCTTTTATGCAGCAGATCATTACACCTGCTACAGAATATTGTAATTAGGTGCTTCCCTCCCTAGACTGGGAGCTCCTTGAAGTTAGTAAATGCTGCATCTTATGCATCTTTTTACCCTGAGTGCTTAATAGAGTGCCTGGCACTCTGTAGGCACTTAGTAAGTAAATACTGAATGAATTAACATTTATCAATCCCCTCAGTACCCCAGGACTTCCTTGGTGGCTCAGATAGTAAAGAACCTACCTACAATACAGGAGACCTGGGTTTGATCCCTGGGTCATGAGGATCCCCTGCAGAAGGGAAGGGCAATCCACTCCAGTATTCTTGCCTAGATAATTCCATAGACAGAGGAGCCTAGCAGGCTACAGTTCATGTGGTCACAGAGTCAGACACAACTAAGTGACTAACATTTCAGTACACCAAGAAATGGAGTGTCATTCGAAGAAACTAGATTAGTATAATATATGGTTCCCTATTGTTCCCTATTGTACAGGAGACAGTTATCAAGACCATCCCCAAGAAAAAGAAATGCAAAAAAGCAAGATGGCTGTCTGAGGAAGCCTTAAAAATAGCAATGAAAAGAAGAGAAGTGAAAAGCAAACGAGAAAAGGAAAGATACACCCATTTGAATACAGAGTTCCAAAGAATAGCAAGGAGAGATAAGAAAGCCTTCCTCAGTGATCATTGCAAAAAAGTAGAGGAAAACAATAGAATGGGAAAGACTAGAGATCTCTTCAAGAAAATTATAGCCACCAAGGGAACATTTCATCCAAAGATGGGCTCGATAAAGGACAAGGATGGTATGGACATAACAGAAGCAGAAGACATTAAGAAGAGGTGGCAAAAATACACAGAAGAACTGTACAAAAAAGATCTTCATGACCCAGATAATCACGATGGTGTGATCACTCACCTAGAGCCAGGCATCCTGGAATGTGAAGTCAAGTGGGCCTTAGGAAGCATCACTATGAACAAAGCTAGTGGAGGTGATGGAATTCCAGTTGAGCTATTTCAAATCCTAAAAGATGATGCTGTGAAAGTGCTACACTCAATATGCCAGCAAATTTGGAAAACTCAGCAGTGGCCACAGCACTGGAAAAGGTCAGTTTTCATTTCAGTCCCTAAGAAAAGCAATGCCAAAGAATGCTCAAACTACTGCACAATTGCACTCATCTCACAAGCTAGTATAGTAATGCTCAAAATTCTCCAAGCCAGGCTTCAGCAATACATGAACCGTGAACTTCCAGATGTTCAAGCTGGTTTTAGAAAAGGCAGAGGAACCAGAGATCAAATTGCCAACATCCGCTGGATCATGGAAAAAGCAAGAGAATTCCAGAAAAACATCTATTTCTGCTTTATTGACTATGCCAAAGCTTTTGACTGTGTGGATCACAAGAAACTGTGGAAAATTCTGAAAGAGGTGGGAATACCAGACCACCTGACCTGCCTCTTGAGAAACCTATATGCAGATCAGGAAGCAACAGTTAGAACTGGACATGGAACAACAGACTGGTTACAAATAGGGGAAGGAGTATGTCAAGGCTGTATATTGTCACCCTGCTTATTTTATATGCAGAGTACATCATGAGAAATGCTGGGCTGGAAGAAGCACAAGCTGGAATCAAGATTGCTGGGAGAAATATCAATAACCTCAGATATGCAGATGATACCACCCTTATGGCAGAAAGTGAAGAGGAACTAAAGAGCCTCTTGATGAAAGTGAAAGAGGAGAGTGAAAAAGTTGGCTTAAAGCTCAACATTCAGAAAACGAAGATCATGGCATCCAGTCCCATCACTTCATGGGAAATAGATGGGGAAACAGTGGAAACAGTGTCAGACTTTATTTTCTTGGGCTTCAAAATCACTGCAGATGATGACTGCAGCCATGAAATTAAAAGACGCTTACTCCTTGGAAGGAAAGTTATGACCAACCTAGATAGCATATTCAAAAGCAGAGACATTACTTTGCCAACAAAGGTCCATCTAGGGAGGAGCCTGGGAGGCTGCCGTCTACGGGGTCGCACAGAGTCGGACATGACTGAAACGACTTAGCAGCAGCAGCAGCAGCAGTCAAAGCTATGGTTTTTCCAGTAGTCATGTATGGATGTGAGAGTTGGACTATAAACAAAGCTGAGCACTGAAGAATTGATGCTTTTGAACTGTGGTGTTGGAGAAGACTCTTGAGAGTCCCTTGGACTGTAAAAAGATCCAACCAGTCCATCCTAAAGGAGATCAGTCCTGAGTGTTCATTGGCAGGACTGATGTTGAAGCTGAAACTCCAATACATTGGCCATATGACGTGAAGAACTGACTCATTGGAAAAGACCCTGATGATGGGAAAGATTGAAGGTGGGAGGAGAAGGGAGACGACAGAGGAAGAAATGGCTGGATGGCATCACTGACTCAATGGACATGAGTTTGAGTAAAGTCCAGGAGTTGGTGATAGGGAGGCCTGGCGTGCTGCAGTCCATGGGGTCACCAGCAGTCAGACACGACTGAGCAACTGAACTGAACTGATGATTCCCTATGGTGACGGGAGGCACTTCAAACACTGAACAAGCAATACAAAAATAGCAGATATTTCTTTTCAGACCTGCAGAAGGTGAAATAGAAAACAGGAACCCAGGGATGGAGGGCAGGGAAGGGTCAGAAATGACCTGGGTGAGGGTCAGATCCAAAAGAGAGCTGCCCAGATGGACAGGTCACAGATTTGTTACCTTGCATATCACTTATTCCCTGGTGGCTCAGATTGTAAAGAATCCACCCACAATGCGTGAGGCCCAGGTTTGATCCCTGGGTCGGGAAGATCCCCTGGCGAAGGAAATGGTTACCCACTCTAGTATTCTTGCCTGGAGAATTCCATGGACAGAGGAGCCTGGCGGGCTACACAACCCATGGGGTTGCAAAGAGTCGGACAGGACCGAGTGACTAACTTCACATATCACAGTGCTATTGGTTTATAAGCCACCAAACCAAACGGAAAGTGAAACAACTCTTCACTCACTGAGCTAGTGTTTATTGAGTATCTATGAAGGAGGCAGGCACTGAGGTTATAGCAGTGAACCAAAGAGGCCTGGTCTCTGTCATCATTGAACTTACCAGGCAGTGGGAAGACAGAAAATACCAAGATAAGCAAAGAAATATATAATTACCTATGGTAATTAGAACTGTAAAGGGACTAGACAGGACACTGTGAGAGAAAATAGCAGATAGGGCAGGGAGGGTCTCTCTAAGGATGTGGTTTGTTTTGTTTTTTTTTTTTAAGAAAGTTCCTTTAACTTTTATTTATTTGTTTATTTATTTTAATTTTGGGGCCACACCACATGCCAGGCAGGGTCTTAGTTCCCTGAGCAGGGGCAGAACCCATGGCCCCTGAAGCATGGATTCTTATCTACTGGACTGCCAGGGGAGTCCCAACAATGTGGTTTTTAAACTGAAGTAGACAAGTGTTTCCCTGGTAGCTCAGTGGTAAAGAATCCACCTGCCAAAGCAGGAGACACAGGCTCGATCCCAAGGTTGGAAAGATCCCCTGGAGAAGGAAATGGCAACCCACTCCAGGATTCTTGCCTGCGAAATCCCATGGATGGAGGAGCCTGGTGGGCTACAGTCTTTGGACCCAACTTACGTCCAGGAAACTGGCCTGGGGCCTGAGCAAGGAATGAAAAGAAGCCAGTGCAAAAAAAAAAAAAAAAAAAAGAAAAGAAAAGAAGCCAGTGCAGCCTCAAAAAGCTGGGCAAGGAAAAGCAAGTCTTGCCAACATCCAACATCTGCCAGGGAGGCAGGCAAAAGCAGAGCAGGTGGGGTCAGACGGAGCCAGGAGTTTAGATTTTGCTCTATGTACAATGATCAAGGAAGAGTTTTAAGAAAAGGAGCGATGGAGTGTGATTTACATTCATAGAGAACCATCTAGAATGCTAGGGACAGACAGGAGTGGGAGGGAGTTTTGGAGTCGGGGTGGTCGTGACTTGTGTTAAGCTATTGAACTCTTCTCTTTAGGAAACATGATCTTTTATCTCATTTTATAGCTGAGGAAACTGAGATTCAGAGCGGGGAGGCAGACCCAAGTCTGTTCTCTCTCAGAGATGGAACTTAACACCCCTGTTGCCTCTTCTGTGACCCTTGTGCTCAGTTATGCAAAACTTCCAGGTTGGCAAAGATTAAAAAGGGTGATAATACCAATTTTTGGCAAGGCAACAGGGGAAAAGTGAATTTTCAACCACTGTAGATGGGAAAATAAATTGGTGCAGTCTTTATAGAAGAGAACCCCATGCCTTAGAGATGTGTGCCTTAGAGCCCCCAATTCCACTTTTATAATCTTAAAAAGATAAACACAATACTGAGCCAAGATGTTTGAGCAAGTCTTACTTATCAATATTTGTAATAACAAAATAGGGCATTGATAAAATAGACTTCAGTACTGTGCAGTTAATAACATACAATGTTACTGCATGGACTCTACAATATGTTAATCTTAACTGGTGATGAAATTGGGTTGCCAAAAGAGGTAGAGTGTGATTTCATTTTCACAAAATATATGTTTATATAGAGATAAAACTTTCTGGAAGGATCTATAACCAAATATTAAGAGTGCCTACAGTCAGGGCGGAAAAAATTTTCCTTCTCTCCATTTAGGCTCTGTGGCTGGTCTAACAACAACAAAAAATAAGGTAAGGTGGATTAACAGGAGAAAAACAAATTCAATTATGTACGTACTGGAGCCCTACAAAGACAATAAGACTCAAGAGCAGGTGGGGCGGTTGATGCTCATAGGCCACCCTGAGCTAAGGAACAGCTGGACAGAGGCCTGAGGCTTCAAAGCGGGGGCGGGTCATTCACAGGAAAGTACTAACAGCAGATGTCTGGTAATTGCATATTTGCCTTAATACATAGCAGGTTTTTCAGATGTAAGTTACCTCTAGTACAAGCTCTCTCTATGGGCCTTCCAGTACAGGGGGTACAGGTTCAAACCCTGATTAGGGGGCTAAGATCCCACCCACATGCCTCACAGCCAGAAAACCAAAACACAAAACAGAAGCAATATTCTAACAAGTTCAATAAAGACTTTAAAAGTGGTCCACATTTAAGAAAAGGGGGGAAGGGGTGGTAAAAGTCTCCTTGAGTCTGCTGCGTCTTGATTGCCTTCAGCTCAGAATAATCCACATGCCAAAGTGACACGTTTTGTGGATGCTTGTTCGGAACCCCTTCACTGTCTCCAAAACATGGAGAAATCTGGAGATTTTTAATGTTGTTGCTGTTGCTTTTTATGCACAATATCTAATTTTTGTAGATCAAAATTTTTAGGTTTTTTATTGAAATAGGGCATGTGTGTATGTTGTGCTTAGTTGCTCAGTCGTTTCCAACTCATTGCAGCCCCATGGACTGTAGCCCACCAGGTTCCTCTGTCCATGGGGATTCTTCAGGCAAGAATACTGGAGTGGGTTGCCATGCCCTCCTCTAGGGGATCTTCCCTACCCAAGGACAGAACCCAGGTCTCTCATTGCAGGCGATTCTTTACCATCTGAGCCACCAGGGAAGCCCGAAATAGGGCGTATGTACAGAAAAGTGCACACATCCTAATCTCAAAATGAGTGAGTGATCATAAACTGATCACACCCATGTTAATAACAGACAGATAAAGGGAACGTTCCCAGACCCCAGAAGCCCCCTCTGTTGAATCACTTAGAATCTACTGTGTCGAGTCCATCTTTCTCCACTCACATTGTGTCTCATGCGATTCTTCCGTGTGGTTGCACTGAATTGCGATACATTAATTAATCGCTTAAAATCTTAGCATGTTAATACCTTGTCTTTTTCTAAATATGACACCTTAGAAGGATAATCATCAGCATTTTTGTCACCTTATAAAGTTTTCTATGGATACTGGCTCTAAGCATTATTGTTTTCCTCACTTAATAGACAAGGGACCTGGGCACAGAGGATAATTTACCTTCCTCTGGATCACACACAAAATCAGGAGGTGGCAAAGCCAGGACAGGCTTGTATCTAAATCTGTGCCCTTTCTGCTCCACTTCTGGGGATTAAGAGCAAAGGTAGCAGTGGGAATAAGAGAAAGGAAGCTTTACTCACTATTAGGCTCTTTAGACACTGAGACAATTACCTGGGAGAGTTGTTTAAACTCCTTCCCTGAAAACCATTCAGAAGAGAATACACAGACCCCTCTAATTCAGAAGGTGAAGATTCCATCAATATTCAACCAATTTCAATGTACATTATTTCTGGAGAGAATTTCTTTTGCTAATAATCTGAAGAGCAACTTTCCTCACTTTATTATAGTATAATCATAGTATAATCTTTGTATGCTTATCATGTGGACTTTATGTTTGCCTATGTCCTTTCTGCTTTTTGAACAACATTGATTATAGCCTCTTAGCAATCACATACAGGCAGTTCACTTCTCATGGACAGTCAAAAATCTGGTGACTGCAGGACTAGAGTAGAACTCAGGTCTTCTGGCTCAAGGGTCTTTGGACTACACATCAGTACATAAAGTGAGAAAATCCATTTCTACTTGGAAGCATAAATGATGTTGTGCCTGATTGTCAATAAACCTGTAAACATGGTTTGTTTGTTTTCAAGAAAGTAGAACTGCCAAGACCTAACCTTATGTAGCATACAATCATATTGCACTATAAAATCCATAAAGATCCTTCTTTAAAATTCTGTGATTCCAAGGCTGAGCGCCAAAGAATTGATGCTTTTGAACTGTGGTGTTGGAGAAGACTCTTGAGAGTCCCTTGGACTGCAAGGAGATCCAACAAGTCCATTCTGAAGGAGATCAACCCTGGGATTTCTTTGGAAGGAATGATGCTAAAGCTAAAACTCCAGTACTTTGGCCACCTCATGCGGAGAGTTGACTCATTGGAAAAGACTTTGATGCTGGGAGGGATCAGGGTCAGGAGGAGAAGGGGACGACCCAGGATGAGATGGCTGGATGGCATCACTGACTCGATGGACATGAATCTGAGTGAACTCCAGGAGTTGGTGATAGACAGGGAGGCCTGGAGTGCTGTGATTCATGGGGTCGCAAAGAGTCAGACACGACTGAACGACTGAACTGAATTGAACTGAATTGATGGGATTTCCTGAGTCAGTCCTGAATATTCATTGGAAGGACTGATGTTGAAGCTGAAACTCCAGTACTTTGGCCACCTCATGTGAAGAGCTGACTCATTGGAAAAGACCTTGATGCTGGGAAAGATTGAAGGCAGGAGGAGAAGGGGACGACAGAGGATGAGATGGTTGGAAGGCATCACTGACTCAATGGACATGAATATGGATGAACTCCAGGAGCTGGTGATGGACAGGGAGGCCTGGCGTGCTGCAGTCCATGGGGTTGCAAAGAGTCGGACCCAACTGAGCAACTGAACTGAACTGAACTGATGGGACTTCCCTGGTGCTCCAGTGGCTGAGACTCTAAGCTCCCAACGGAAGGGAGCATGGGTTCAGTCCCTGGTTGGGGAACTAAGATCCCACATGCTGCATGTCCAATAAATATATAAAAATATTTTTTAACTTAGAAACAAAATCCTATGATTCTAGGTGTCTGTGAAATGGATTTTACAATCTAGTACACTTTGTAAAACCTTCAAAAGAAATTAGATTAATTAATAGAGAAAATAAAGACTTATCACTTCAAATATTCACTTCAGCACTATCACAAGTAACCTTGTCTTACAGGTTAATGTCATCCCTTAAAAGCTGAAGTGAGATAACTGAATGGCGTAGTCTGAAATCCCCTATTCCTTCTTCCCCGTTCACTACTCCCCATTCTGTGGATATTCTCCTTTTTTGTGTTAATTATAGAAAAAGCACAAATAAGAAATTCACATCCACTGTCTCTCTACCTCTGAATCTAGCACCGGATGCTTGCATGTGGGAGAATTTAGAAAACAAACCTACCCCTTTCAGGGTTAACTTTCTGGAATCTGAAAATGGGATGGTCTGTTTTTCTGAAAAAAGGACAGTATTTGCAGGTCAAAGGATAACTGATAAGCCTATTTATTTTCCCAGAGACCTTGGCCAGGCATTTCCCCTTTCTTAACTCTCCTGGTCAGCCTGGACCCATCCTGCTTGGCAGGCTGTCTATGCCTTCTCTGTGAGAGCCTCTGTGAATCTCTATCTTCATAGTTACTTTCTTATAAACAGACATGAAGGGGGAATCTTCATTTTTCATAATTAAAAATGTTACTGGAGTAGATGATTTACACTGTTGCATTAGTTTCAGATGAACAAGAGAATCAATTATACACACATATATATCCACTTTTCTGGGGGTTTTTTAAAGATTTTTTTCCCATATAGGCCATTACAGAGTATTGAGTAGAGTCCCTTATGCTATACAGCAAGTTAACATTAGTTGTCTATTTTATATATAGTATTGTGTTTATGGGGGCTTGAAATAGCTCAGCTGGAATTCCATCACCTCCACTAGCTTTGTTCATAGTGATGCTTCCTAAGACCCACTTGACTTCACACTCCAGGATATCTGGCTCTAAGTGAGTGATCACACCATCATGGTTATCTAGGTCATGGAGATCCTTTTTGTATAGTTCTTCTAGTATTCTTGCCACCCTTTTTTAATATCCTCTGCTTCTGTTAGGTCCATACCGTTTCTGTCCTTTATTGAGCCCATCTTTGCATGAGAGGTTCCCTTAGTATCTCTAACTTTCTTGAAGAGATCTCTAGTCTTTCCCATTCTCTTGTTTTCCTCTATTTCTATACATCGTTCACTTAGGAAGGCTTTCTTATCTCTCCTTGCTATTCTTTGGAATTCTGCATTCAGTGCAGTTCACTCACTCAGTCGTGTCCAAGTCCTTGCGGCCCCATGAATCGTAGCACGCCAGGCCTCCCTGTCCATCACCAACTCCTGGAATTTACTCAAACTCATGTCCATCAAGTAAGTGATGCCATCCAGCCATCTCATCCTCTATCGTCCCCTCTTCCTCCTGCCCCCAGTCCCTCCCAGCATCAGAGTCTTTTCCAATGAGTCAACACTTTGCATGAGGTGGCCAAAGTATTGGAGTTCCAGCTTCAGCATCAGTCCTTCCAATGAACACCCAGGACTGTTCTCCTTTAGAATGGACTGGTTGGATCTCCTTGCAGTCCAAGGGACTCTCAAGAGTCTTTTCCAGCACCACAGTTCAAAAGCATCAATTCTTCGATGCTCAGCCTTTTTCACAGTCCAACTCTCACATCCATACATGACCACTGGAAAAACCATAGCCTTGACTAGATGGACCTTTGTTGTCAAAGTAATGTCTCTGCTTTTGAATATGCTATCTAGGTTGGGCATAACTTTCCTTCCAAGGAGTAAGCGTCTTTTAATTTCATGGCTGCAATCACCATCTGCAGTTGATTTTGGAGCCCAAAAAAATAAAGTCTGACACGGTTTCCACTGTTTCCCCATCTATTTCCCATGAAGTGATGGGACCAGATGCCATGATCTTTGTTTTCTGAATGTTGAGCTTTAAGCCAACTTTTTCACTCTTCTCTTTCACTTTCATCAAGAGGGTTTTTAGTTCCTCTTCACTTTCTGCCATAAGGGTGGTGTCATCTGCATATCTGAGGTTATTGATATTTCTCCCGGCAATCTTGATTCCAGCTTGTGCTTCTTCCAGCCCAGCATTTCTCATGATGTACTCTATAGAAGTTAAATAAGCAGGGTGACAATATACAGCCTTGACATACTCCTTTTCCTATTTGTAACCAGTCTGTTGTTCCATGTCCAGTTCTAACTGTTGCTTCCTGACCTGCATATAGGTTTCTCAAGAGGCAGGTCAGGTGGTCTGGTATTCCCACCTCTTTCAGAATTTTCCACAGTTTATTGTGATCCACACAGTCAAAGGCTTTGGCATAGTCAATAAACCAGAAGTAGCTGTTTTTCTGGAATTCTCTTGCTTTTTTTGATGATCCAGAGGATGTTGGCAATTTGGTCTCTGGTTCCTCTGCCTTTTCTAAAACATCTGGAAGTTCACAGTTCATGTCTTGCTGAAGCCTGGCTTGGAGAATTTTGAGCATTACTGTACTAGCGTGTGAAATGAATGCAATTGTGTGGTAGTTTGAGCATTCTTTGGCATTGCCTTTCTTAGGGACTAAAATGAAAACTGAACTTTTCCAGTGCTGTGGCCACTGCTGAGTTTTCCAAATTTGCTGGCATATTGAGTGCAGCACTTTCACAGCATCATCTTTCAGGATTTGAAATAGCTCAACTGGAATTCCATCAGCTCCACTAGCTTTGTTCATAGTGATGCTTTCTAAGGCCCACTTGACTTCAGGTGGGTATATTTTTCCTTTTCTCTCATGCTTTTAGCTTCTCTTCTTTTCTCTGCCATTTGTAAGGCCTCCTCAGACAACCATTTTTCCTTTTTGCATTTCTTTTTCTTAGGAATGGTTTTGATCACCACCTCCACATTTCTTCAGGCACTCTGTCTATCAGATCTAATTTCTTGTATCTATTTGTCACTTTCACTATATAATCCTAAGGGATTTGATTTAGGTCATACCTCAATGGTCTAGTGGTTTTCCCTACTTTCTTCTATTTAAGTCTGAATTTTGCAGTAAGGAGTTCATGATCTGAGCCACAGTCAACTCCTGGTCTTATTTTTACTGACTGTGTAAAGGTCTTACTTGTCTCCTGAGAAACCTGTATGTGGGTCAAGAAGCAACAGTTAGAACCAGATGTGGAATGACTGGGTCAAAACTAGGAAAGGAGTATGACAAGGCTATGTATTGTCACCCTGCTTATTTAACTTTTATGCAGACTACACCATGTGAAATACCAGGCTGGATGAACCGCAAACTAGAATCAAGATTATTGGGAGAAATATCAACAATCCCAGATATACAGATGACATCACTCTAGAGCTGGAATCAAGATTGTGGGGAGAAATATAAATTACCTCAGATACACAGATGACACCACCCTTGTGGCAGAAATCGAAGAAGAACTAAAGAGCCTCTTAATGAAAGTGAAAGAGGAGAGTGAAAAAATTGGCTTAAAACTCAACATTAAAAAAACTAATATCATGGCATCTGGTCCCATCACTTCATGGCAAATAGATGGGAAAAAATGGAAATAGTGAGAGACTTCTTTATTTTGGGGGGCTCCAAAATCACTGCAGATGGTGACTGTAGCCATGAAATTAAAACACACTTGCTCCTTGGAAGAAAAGCTATGACTAACCTAGCTGCTAAGTCACTTCAGTTGTGTCCGACTCTGTGCGACCCCATAGACGGCAGCTCACCAGGCTCCCCCTGGGACTCTCCAGGCAAGAACACTGGAGTCGGTTGCCATTTCCTTCTCCAATGCATGAAAGTGAAAAGTG
The DNA here is from genome assembly GCF_042477335.2 of Ovis canadensis. Taxonomy (NCBI): domain Eukaryota; kingdom Metazoa; phylum Chordata; class Mammalia; order Artiodactyla; family Bovidae; genus Ovis; species Ovis canadensis. The sequence continues at coordinate 26,330,274 of NC_091269.1, read as the reverse complement.
ACAGTGAAGTTTCTCAGTTGTGTCCAACCCCTAGCGACCCCATGGACTGCAGCCCACCAGGCTCCTCTGTCCATGGGATTTTCCAGGCAAGAGTGCTGGAATGGGGTGCCACTGCCTTCTTCATGACCAACCTAGACAGCATATTAAAAAGCAGAGACATCGCTTTGCTGGTAAAGGTCCATCTAGTCAAAAATATGGTTTTTCCAGTAGTCATGTATGGATGTGAGAGCTGGACCATAGGAAAGGCTGAGTACTGAAGAGCTCATGCTTTTGAATCATGGTGCTGGAGAAGACTCTAGAGAGTCTCTAGGATTGCAAGGAGATCAAACCAGTCAGTCCTAAAGGAAATGAACACTGAATTTTCATTAGAAGGACTGATGCTGAAGCTGAAGCGCCAATACTTTGGCCACCTGATGTGAAGAGCCAACTCATTGGAAAAGACTCTGATGCTGGGAAAGATTGAAGGCAAAAGGAGAAGTGGGTGTATGAGATGGTTGGATAGCATCACCAGTTCAATGGGCATGAGTTTGAGCAAACTCAGGGAAATAGCGAAGAGAGCCTGGTGTGCTCTAGTTTGTGGGGTCACAAAGAGCCAGACATGACTTAGTGACTGAACAAGAGCAACAACAATGGCTAGACCACTTCTTGTTTATCCATTTATCCATCAATGGACACTTGGGTTCCTTCCACCTTTTGGCTATTGGGAATAATGCTGCTGTGAACATGGGTGTGTAAATATCTGTTTGAGTCTCTGTTTTCAGTTCTTCAGTGTATATACCTGAAAGTAAAATTGCTGGATCCTATGGTAATTCCATGTTTAACTTTTTGAGGAGGTGCCAAATGAGTCCCACTTTTCATATATTCAAGAAAGGACTCTAGGGGCTGGAAAGGTGGGGAGGAGGAGGGATGGTAGTTCCAATTATCAAGAAGCAGAATTCCTTAGAAAGGAGACTAACTGAGTTTTTCAGTCCTCTCTGTAAGGTAGTGCTCTACATACCACCCAGCAGGGTGGTAACCCTTGTATCTTTCCTACCCAGCTGCTCTCTCAACACTTCCAAACCACATGGACAGGTACTGAAGGCTTGTAAATGACAGTAACTTGAACTTTTCTCCTCACTCCACTACTTGCCCCTAACTCTGACTTTTTTTTTCCTGCGTGCACTGTGCAAATGAAGGATCTTAGTTCCCTGACCAGGGATTGAACCCACATCCCCCACAGTGGAAGAATGGTCTTAACCAATGGACCTCCACGGAAGTCCTGACATTTTTAATATACCATTCTCTCATCTCTAATAATAATAGTAGATAATGTATAAATAGGAGAAATATTTAATGACCATTATCTTTTTCTACTTATATGTTTTCAAGAGTATAATAACTCTTTAGGCATAAATGGTTTAGGCCCTGCCCTTGAATTTAATGCTGATTAATTTAATGCTGATTTAGTGCCATTTATCTTTAATCAGATATAAGATTAAAACTTTTTCCTTTAATTTTTTGTCTATGGTGACTTATGGTATCCATCTTATTTCCTCTTATGCACTGGTTATTAGGAATCTGGAGAAGGAAATAGCAACCCACCCCAGTATTCTTGCCTGGAGAATCCCAGGGATGGAGGAGCCTGGTGGGCTGCCATCTATGGGGTTGCACAGAGTCGGACAGGACTGAAGCGACTTAGCATGCATGCATGCGTTGGAGAAGGAAATGGCAACTCACTCCAGTAATCTTGCCTAGAGAATCCCAGGGACAGAGGAGCCTGGCGGGCTGCAGTCTGTGGGGTCACACAGAGTCGGACACGACTGAAGCAACTTAGCAGCAGCAGCAGCATTAGGAATCTAGACCAAATTCAGAGCCCAACTCATCTCAGGTAACTGGTTGTATTCACCCATTGACAGAGTCCCTATTGTATTTTCAACCTTAAATTACTCCATTTTTATTATGGTTTTTTTTTGGCGAGGGGTGGGGGTGGGGGGTGGGATTATCTTGTGCCCTTTCAAAACCAGGCAAGATATAAATTCTGAATAAATGAAAATATTAACACACCTTTACGGAGTTAACTCTTTCAAATTACCTGGGTCTCATTCAGGGCATTATAGTAATTGAACTGTACAGGTTCTTCAAGTTGGAAACAGGGAAAATCTAGTTTCCTGTTTGTGTTGCCCTAAATGACCTGTTTATGTCGTAAAATCAGGATCTCTAAGACCTCCAGGAAAGGATTACTGCTATTGAAAATGTGAGTAGGCATTTTGGAATCTGCATCAACTTTCAAGCCATTCAGTATCACTCTGTGCCTCAGAAGAGTATTTAACTAAATTATTGAAACCTGTAAAGGCAGGAGCTCTGTCTTCCAAATAAACCATTTGCATCCTGTTTATGAACAAGGATCTAATTCCTAATTGGGCCAAGATAGTTTTTTCTCCAGAAAGCTTTTGGGAAGAAAACATTAATTCAGTACATCAAACTGTGGTAGGTGGTCATACAGCAGTAGTATTTTTTTTTTAATATTTTTTTATTTGGCTGCATTGGATCTTGTGGGATCTTTGTTGCTTCATGTGGTATCTTTCATTGAGGCACATGGACTTTCAAGGTGTGGGCTCAGTAGTTGCAACTCTCAAGCTTAGTTTTAATGAGGCGTGTGGGGTCTTAGCTCCCCGACCAGGGATTGATCCCGAGTTCCCTGCATTGCAAGAGGGATTCTTAGCCACTGGACCACCAGGAAGGGAAGTCCTGGCAGAAGTCTTAAAGTCAAGTATTAAAGTCTATAAGTATCATGAGTCAGGAAGCCTCACGATAAATGCAAGGAACTCTTAGAGAGGTAAATCTTCACAGGTATTCAAAGTACTTCAGGGCTTTTTGTGTGTGTATTACAACAGGAAACATAGCTAGCAAACCTTTCAAAGTAAAGAAGGAATTTTTTTCCTTAGTGGTATACATAGATGGTGACTGTATTATCAATAGCATTCAAACAGTATTCATGTTTTAAGGATAAGGAACTTTCTCTGAGTCTGTTTGAGCCTTACATCTCTGTTGGGTGTATGTCACTGAGTTGAACTAGAGCTAACACAAGGCTGGTAAATACAGTCCACCTGCTCATTTCACTCTGAGAAGGCAATGGCACCCCACTCCAGTACTCCTGCCTGGAAAATCCCATGGACGGGGGAGCCTGGTGGGCTGCAGTCCATGGGGTCGCTAGAGTCGGGCATGACTGAGCTACTTCAGTTTCACTTTTCACTTACATGCATTGGAGAAGGAAATGGCAACCCACTCCAGTGTTCTTGCCTGGAGAATCCCAGGGATGGAGGAGCCTGGTGGGCTGCTGTCTATGGGGTCGCACAGAGTCGGACACCACTGAAGTGACTTAGCAGCAGCAGCAGCAGCTCATTTCGCTGAGTATGGCTGAGGGAGTCCCAGCCATGGCCCAAGCAATGGCAGTCATCACAAGCAGGGACTGCAATAACTATTTATTGCAAAGATATTCATCAAGGGTCTAATACATACATGGCACATAATATATTTGAATACATTTACAACTCTTTGTTTAGGAACTATGCCAGGTGCTTTAGCGTTCAGCTGGGTATGGAAATTGAGAACCATAAGTAATGTGATAATACCTATTATAAGCATGCACTTTAATAGCCATTGTTCTAGGCACCACCATGGTGTTATAACATGAATTTGCTTAGTTGTAATCTGTGTCCAGAATACAACATAATTAGCATCAGTTTTTGGGCACAGTAATAACACTGAAAGTTCAGATCCAGTACATGTAATACATAATAGTAATTTAACAAATATTTATTGCACATCTTCTATATAGTCTATGTATACATACATGTGTCATACACACAGTAGCCTAGTAAATAGTTAAGAACACAGAACTGGAAGTTAAGTTGGCTCACACTACCGTTTAAAAGCAGCATGACAAACAAACTTACCATAGCTAAAAGAGGAAAGGGAAAAGAGTGAGGGGAGGGATAAATTAGTAGTTTGGGATTAGCAGGTACAAACTACTATCTATAAAATAGCTAAAAACAAAGTTCTACTGTATAGCACAGGAAACTATATGCAATATCTTATAATAAACCATAATGGAAAAGGATTTGAAAAAGAATATTCATACAAATGGAATCACTTAGCTATACACTTCCAATGAACACATTATTGTAAATCAACTATACATCAATAAAAATTTTTTAAATAAATATTAAAACACATAATTGACAAGAATAAAGCAACTATGTGAGAGTAAAAAGAAGAAAAGCAGTGTGACATTGAACAAGTAGCAAATTTCTTATCTATAAAATGGGAACAAGAATACTTACCTGGCAGACTTGTTATGAGGATTAAGTACAATAATGTTTGCAGAATACTAACGTAGGACCTGGCTTAAAAGTTCAAAAAAAGGTAGCAATTTATCATTTTTATATATACATATATATGCACATGAATTTGTTAATGAAAATATTAGTTCAGAAATTCACAGTAGGTGTGATATTTAAAACATGGTGCAGTAGTAAAAGAATCTGCCTGCCAATGCAAGAGACGCAAGAGATGTGGGTTCAATCTCTGGGTCAGGAAGTTTCCCTGGAGGAGGAAATGGCAACCCACTCCAGTATTCTTGCCTGGAAAACCCCATGGACAGAGGAGCCTGGTGGGCTACAGTCCAAGGGGTCTCAAAGAGATGGACACGACTAAGCGACGGAACATACGCATTTTTAAATCAAAATTTTAAGAAAGAATAATCACTGGGGAAAGAAAGGAGAGAGGCAGCTGTCAGCACAAAAGAAGGGCAAAAAAAAAAAAAAAATTACACTGCAAGTTTGGTGAAAGTTTGCAACCAGGTGATGAGTGGTAGCGACTAGGCTCAGGACTCACATTCTGGCATTTAGTGTGGTTAGAACCACTTAGAGGCCCTCTAAGGACTTCAGAGTTCTCAGAAAAGAGATTAATGATGATCTTCACAGGGATAAACTCTGACTCTCCCCCTCTGCAGGAGAATCAGGGCGCTCTGACTCATAGGAGCCACCACAAAATCAGTAACTGGAAATCCTTGCTGCAGCTACACTGCAAAGGAATCGGACTCGATTTGCCAAATTCCCCATGTGATCCAAGCATGGCCATCTGCCAAAGAGCCAGAGGAAGAGAGGGCCACTTGCTTTCCCAGCAACGCAGACGTTGTCCGGCTTCATCCCCAAATGAAAACGCAGCAGAGAGCTCACAAGAAGTCGTTTCCAATGATGATTTGGCTTTGAAAAGAGTAGCTGTAATGCCAGTGTTGGGTACATTGCCTCTTTTGACCAAAGCAGTCATTCTTCCATGGGGAAGTGGTATTGGAAGCTTCTTGTGCTGCAAGAAGGTATTTCTTTACCATCTGCTCCCGTATCTTCCTCCGATGACATCAGAGTGCAGCAGAGTTTGCCTTTGCCATTTAATGGGGTTTCTGGCTGCTTGACTCAACTGCGCCTGTTCTTATAATGCTAGGAGAATGATCCTATCCTAAGGCAGCTGAACAGAAGCCAGAAGTTAACTGAAGGTAAGAGACCCAGCTTGCATAACAGCATAGAAGAGACCAGTTTCACTGCAGCAACACAGAGTAGGTGGTTGCTAAATAGCCTACAGTGAAGATGCCTCAGAGTGACGACTGAAGGGAAGAACTCCTCGCTCACCTGAGAAAGCTAATCACTGTACAGGTAGGTTAAAGTGTTTCTGAGACCTCCCAGTGCCAGTCAAGCATGTGTGAAGCTTTGGTGGGCAGGCTGGGTACAGGCTGAGAGCTTTAGAGCCACCGAGGAAGATGATTAGCAGCTGAATTCCTGGCAGCCCCAGGGCTCTCGGGGGCTGGTTCCTACACACTGCTTGCCTGGAGATACTGCGCAGAAAGAAAGGAGAATGAAGACACTCCTGTAGAGGGGGTGAGCCAGTGACCCTCATTGGGGAGGTTCCAGCTCTGATTTTTGGATGCCAGAAAACTGAGGTTGTCCGTCTTGGGCATGGCATAGGTCCAAGGACTCACATAGCAAGTGGATGTAGAAGAGCTCCTGGAGGATGCTATTAGACAAGATGCATCAAACCCAGCATATCCAACATGCACTCTCTCACACACACCCACTGTTAGATCTCTAACCTTTGAGCCTCTATTGTTTTTTTAATATAAATTTATTTATTTTAATTGGAGGTTAATTACTTTACAATATTGTATTGGTTTTGCCGTACATCAGCATGTATCCACCACAGGTATACACGTGTTCCCCATCCTGAACCCTCCTCCCTCCTCCCTCCCCATACCATCCCTCTGGGTCTTCTCAGTGCACCAGCCCCAAGCATCCAGTATCACGCATCGAACCTGGACTGGTGATTCATTTCATATATGATATTATACATGGTTCAATGCCATTCTCCCAAATCATCCCACCCTCGCCCTCTCCCACAGAGTCCAAAAGACTGTTCTATACATCTGTGTCTCTTTTGCTATCTCGCATACAGGGTTATCGTTACCATTTTTCTAAATTCCATATATATGTGTTAGTATACTGTATTGGTGTTTTTCTTTCTGGCTTACTTCACTCTGTATAATTGGCTCCAGTTTCATCCACCTCATTAGAACTGATTCAGATGTATTCTTTTTAATGGCTGAGTAATACTCCATTGTGTATATGTACCACAGCTTTCTTATCCATTCGTCTGCTGATGGACATCTAGGTTGCTTCCATGTCCTGGCTATTATAAACAGTGCTGCGATGAACATTGGGGTACACGTGTCTCTTTCAATTCTGGTTTCCTCGGTGTGTATGCCCAGCAGTGGGATTGCTGGGTCACAAGGCAGTTCTATTTCCAGTTTTTTAAGGAATCTCCACACTGTTCTCCATAGTGACTGTACTAGTTTGCATTCCCACCAACAGTGTAAGAGGGTTCCGTTTTCTCCACACCCTCTCCAGCATTTATTGCTTGTAGACTTTTGGATAGCAGCCATTCTGACCGGCGTGAAATGGTACCTCATTGTGGTTTTGATTTGCATTTCTCTGATAATGAGTGATATTCTTGAGCTATGCCAAGGATAGCTCCAGTCCCTCTATCTTGCAGGTAAAGACTGGTCTAGGAGGAAGAGTGAGACAGCACAGAACTAAGGATTGGAGTGGGGAATTACAAAGAGATCAATAAGAAAGTCTAAGGCTGGAGTTAGAGGGGAAGGGAAAGCCTGTGAATGAGATTAGAGGAAGAGCTAGGAGGAGCCAGAATGTCTGCTGGAGGGAGAAGGGGCTGAGGACACAGAAGGCAGGGGTTTAGGTATCGAGAGGGAAGAATAAGCCTAAGTAAGGTCAAGTTGGGAGGGGTATCGGGTGATTGTTCTGAGCCAGGAGACCAGGAGAGCTTGTGTGTCGGTCAGCCTGGCTGGAGATGTGGATGAAGATAAAAAGGTGGATACGGATGAAAAGACATCTCTGTCCACTCAGAAGCTAAGTGGCCTGGGCTGTAGTGCACCCCATGGGCCTTCCCACTCCACACCTCTTGATGGTTCCATGTCTTGCTAAACAGCCCCCTCCATTCCCACATCCCCTCAGTGTGGCCTTCATTCTCTTCCTTTTGGGCTTTGGCCAGTCTCCCCACCAGTCCCCCTGCCTCTAGTCTTCCCCCTCCAACCCATTCCTCACACAGCTGCTAAGCATCATCTTTCTAAACTGCACGTTTGGTTGGCTTCCCTGGTGGCTCAGAGGGTAAAGAATCTGTCTGCAATGCAGGAAATCCCTGGGTCAAGAAGATCCCCTGGAGAAGGGAATGGCAACCCATTCCAGTATTCTTGCCTGGAGAACTCCATGGACAGAGGAGCCTGGTGGGCTACAGTTCATGTGGTCACAAAGAGTCGGACACGACCGACTGACTCACACACACAAACCAAGCTTAAAGGACTCCAGTCTTCCCATTGCTGGCAGAACAAAGCCCCAACTCATTTCGTGGCATGCAGGAGGCTTCAAGATCCCTCCGCCCACCTTGCCATTGCAGCTTCATCTCCTGTAACTTACCCTCAAGTCTGCAGTCACCTGCAAGTATCCAGTCACCTGAATAATTTGTTAGTCCTTGAATATGATCTTGTAATTGCCTTCCTACTTCCTGAAGTCATTCTCTCAGTCTAGAAGAGCTTTTCCTTCTCTTCTGCCTATGAAACCTCTTCTCATCTTTCAACATGAAGCCACCTCCTCTGAGAAGCCTTCCTGTACTCCTCCCTCCAGATCAGAATTAATTGTTCTGTCTCCTGTGTGTGTGTGTGTTGAAATATACAAAACATAAAATTCATCATTTTAACCATTTTAAGTGTACAGTTCCGTGGTATTAAGTACATCCACACCGTTGTGCAAAATTTATCACCATCTATCGCTGGAACTTTTTCATCATCCCCAAGTGATACTCTTTCCCCATTAAATACTCCCTTCTCTCAGTCCCTGGGAACTATCATCCTACTTTCCATCTCTATGAATTTAATTATTCGAAGCACCTCATATACGTGGAATTATGTAATACATTTCCCTTTATGACTGATATGTTTCATTTAGCATAATATCCACAAGGTTCATCCATGTTGTAGCAAGTATCAGAACTTCCTTCCCTTTTAAAGCTGAATTAGATTTCATTGGGTACAGAGACCACGTTTCGTTTATCCATTCATCCACCTATAGATACTTGAGTTGCTTCTGCCCTTTGATTATTGTGAATGATGCTGCTATGAACATCAGAGTTACAAGTACAGTGTCTGTTCAAGTCCTTGTTCAAGTCAAGTTCTTTAGGGAAAATACCTAGAAGTGGAGCTGCTGGATCATATGGTCATTCTAGCTCCCATTCTTTTCCCTCAAAGGTAACTGTGCATGATAAGCGTGCATCTTCAATGCAATAATGTAGCTATATATAAATTCCCTTGGAGCCATGTTCAATAATTAAAGCACAACAAAAACCCTGGGAAGGATATTTGACTTTTTTCCCTGTAGTAAAAGTAGGTTTTCCACATAGAGAAGCTGCAAACCAGTTGAAACGTGACAATGCTGTTAACGCTTGACCTCTAAATTTAGACTGGCAAAATGCTTCTAAGAGAATCCTTCCAAGAAATCCAGTTAGTATATTTTGTAGCTATTGCTCTGTCATGACCTGCTTAGACATTTGGAATCAATGAACCTGAATTCCAGCCCCACCCTGCCTGTTGCTAACAGCAAGTAACTTAATTTTCTAGGCTCCAATTTTACCGTCAGTAAAATAACAAATATCCCAATACATTCATGAGAAAAGAGCAGTCTAAGTGAAAGCATTCTGGTAACTTCAAAATAATGATCATCTGAATTATCATAGTGACTGGCACCCTGTTCAACACTGGGGCCTATTTAGTTGACCTGAATAGTAGTGTATCAGATTCATGTCCTTCCTCAAAGGAAGCTAAATGGAATTCTTTAAAGGATAAAGTGTAACCATACTTTTTTTTTGAGGTTTGAATGGAACTTATGTTTGTAATTTAATTTTCATTTTGTATTGGGATATAGTTTCTGCTGTACACCAAAGTGAATCACTTATAAATACACATATATCCATTCTTTTTCAGATTCTTTTCCTGTATAAGTTGCTACAAAATACAGAGTAGAGTTCCCTATGCTATGCAGTAGGTCCTTCTAACTGTCTATTTTATATATAGTAGTGTGTATATGGAGAAGGCGATGGCGCCCCACTCCAGTCCTCCTGCCTGGAGAATCCCATGGACGGAGGAGCCTGGAAGGCTGCAGTCCATGGGGTCGCTAAGAGTTGGACACAACTGAGCGACTTCACTTTCACTTTTCACTTCCATGCATTGGAGAAGGAAATGGCAACCCACTCCAGTGTTCTTGCCTGGAGAATCCCAGGGATGGGGGAGCCTGGTGGGCTGCTGTCTATGGGGTCACACAGAGTTGGACACAACTGAAGTGACTTAGCAGCAGCAGCAGCAGCAGCAGCAGTGTGTATATGTTAGTCCCAAACTCCTAATTTGTCCCTACCCACCACCTTTCCCCTTTGGTAGCCATAAATTTGTTTTCTAAGTCTGTGAGTCTTTTCTATTTTGTAAATAAGCTCATTTGTATTATCTTTTCAGATTCCACACACAAGTGGTATCGTATGATGCATCTTTCTCTGTTGGACTTACTTCGTTTAGGATGACAGTCTCTATGTCCATCCAAGTTGCTACAAATGGCATCATTTCATTCTGTTTTATGACTGTCTATATGTCCATTATCTATATGTACAACATCTTCGTGACCCATTCCTCTCTCAGTGGGCATTTAAGTTGCTTCCATGTCCTGGCTCTTGTCAATGGTACTGCAATGAACATTGGGGTGCGTTATCTTTTCTAACTATGGTTTTCTCCTGATATTTGCCCAGGAGTGGGATTGAAAGTACAGCCATACTTGATTATTCCCACTTGGATAAGAAAAATCTTTGAGTACGCAGTGGAATTCCAGAAACATTTGAAGAGTGATAGGAAAGCTGCTTGAGGAATTGTAACACTGGGCAGTTAAGGAGACAGTTTTCCATAAATAAGAAGTAGGCACAAAGAAGGCCCTGATTATTTATCAGAGCCAAGATTATTAAAAATGCTCTTGATAAAAATAGATGATAAATCCTGTACAACAATGTGAGTTTTTATAAAACTTGTAGGTAGAAAAAAGTACCCAAACCTACTTCACATGCTTATGTCTGTGGTACATTTAGGTGTAGCAAAGATACGTTGAGAGTCACTGTTAAGATGCTGGTGCCAAATCATAAAAGTTTTACTGAGTAATAAATTAGCATAGCTTTCTTGCCTTAGGAGAACTGACCAATAAAGTTACTTTTAGATCTTACATTCTTGTCTTCTGTGTTTTCAGAATGTCTGTGCTATTGATTCTCCAGAAGGGAAGGCAGGATAAGGCAAGACTACTGATCTATTTTTTTCATATAGAATAGTAAATTGATTGAATGGGGTATGTTCTTCCTCTTCCATTTCTCCTTCTTCTCTCCCTGAAACTAAAGAAATGGCCAGTAAATAGAAAGCATGTTTGGAACAATTATAGAATTCAAGTGACATAATCAATCACTTATATATACAAGAGAAAAGGCACAGTGTTATATATGTAATAGCAATGAAATAGAAGGAAAACAATGAGACAGCAGTTCTTCTAAAGACTGAGATCTTTTTCAGGGCTACTGATTTATATAGATCTATATTGCTCTATTCTAGAGCATTCAGAAACAGCCTGGAAAAGACAAAGAACTTTAGTATGGAATAAAGTGACTTTTCTAATGAGAGGAGGAAAGATGAGTATAATGTATAGTATTGAAACAAGAGACTGTCGCTTTGGAGGAAAGTGTCTCTCCTGTTTTCTTTCCCTTTAAATGGTGTCTTTCACCCTAGTTCTCAGGCGTCTGGCTAGGAAGCCAGAAACAGGTGGCGCTTGCAGTAGAGACTGTTGGCACTCACCCATTCACCATCTTGTACTCTTCCTTGTCAACCAGTCTCCTGTGGCCAAGGATTTATCTTATTTTCAAAGACATCTATAATAGGTCAGACTTGAATTTATGCAAAGTCAGAAAAGCAGTGGCACCCCACTCCAGTACTCTTGCCTGGAGAATCCCATGGATGGAGGAGCCTGGTAGGCTGCAGTCCATGGGGTCGCGAAGAGTCGGACACGACTGAGTGACTTCCCTTTCACTTTTCACTTTCATGCATTGGAGAAGGCAATGGCAACCCACTCCAGTGTTCTTGCCTGGAGAATCCCAGGAACGGTGAAGCCTGGTGGGCTGCCGTCTATGGGGTCGCACAGAGTCGGACACGACTGAAGTGACTTAGCAGCAGCAGCAGCAGGAAACTCCCACATACCTGCTTGTGCATTCACCCCAGGGTTGAACATTCTAAAACCACGTCTCTTCATTAAGAATCAGCCACTGTGGGGAGGATGTTTACCTGAGCACTGCCTTCGGTAAATGAGCAGCTGGCTTCCTAAGGTGCCTGAGTTGGGTGTGGTAGAGAGCAAGCAAAGGGTCAGAAGCCAGGTTTCCAACAACTGGCAGGGGCATAGCTGCCAGAAAATACAGTGTTGTCTACATCCCGTCAGGAAACCCTCGCTCTATATTATACCTAATTGTCAGTCGGCAGCTGAGTCCCAGAAGAGTGCTACAGGGCAGGAAGCAAGGCAGGAGAGGCTATCCTGAGGGGCGAGTGGTCCTGGGACTGTGCTTTATAGTACATTTCCTGGCCAGCTAGTCCTTTGACTCAGTTCAGTTCAGTCGCTCAGTTGTGTCCAACTCTTTGCGACCCCATGGACTGCAGCACACCAGACCTCCTTGTCCATCACCAACTCCCAGAGTTTACTCAAACTCACGCCCATTGAGTCAGTGATGCCATCCAACCATCTCATCCTCTGTCATCCCCTTCTCCCACCTTCAATCTTTCCCAGCATCAGGGTCTTTTCCAATGAGTCAGTTCTTCACATCAGGTGGCTGAAGTCTTGGAGTTTCAGTTTCAGCATCAGTCCTTCCAATGAATATTCAGGACTGATTTCCTTTAGGATGGACTGGTTGGATCTCCTTGCTGTCCAAGGATTTCCTTGTTGTTCAGCAATCTTTTGATTGCTGCTGCTGCTGATGCTAAGTCGCTTCAGTCGTGTCCGACTCTGTGCAACCCCATAGATGGCAGCCCACCAGACTCCCCCATCCTTGGGATTCTCCAAGCAAGAACACTGGAGTGGGTTGCCATTTCCTTCCTCAAATTCTTGGTTGATGCTTCTTTGTGATTATTCAGTTGAATCTAGTATTGGATTATATATACTTGAATAATACCAAAACAGCGTATTTAAGCTTTAGAATTATTGGCTCACATTATGTTCAGAAAGATCTTCAGACATCCAAAGCCAGTGTTCTGGTGGTATAGCTTATCTGGTAAACAGAGGCAATGTGACAGCAATTGTGATTTCATCAAAGGACAGCAAATGTAACAGCAAAAGTGATTTATCTTGTAAAATACATGATTTGAAAGTTACAATTGCAAACAGATAAAATATGAGGAACAGCAAAATAATAGTCATGAACGCATTGGTTAAGAAATGTATTTGACATTTATCACATAGAGTCATTCCAAATATTAGAATGAAGAAAATTGTCAATAATATTGTCTACAATAATAGTATTATCTACACCAACAACAATAATTTCAACAGTGTGCTGTGCTGTGCTATGCTTAGTTGCTCAGTCATGTCTGACTCTTTGCAACCCCATGGACTGTGGTCCGCCAGGCTCCTCTATGCATGGGGATCCTCCAGGCAAGAATACTGGAGTGGGTTGCCATGCCTGCCTCCAGGGAATCTTCCCAACACAGGGATGGAACCCACGTCTCCTGTATTGCAGGCGGATTCTTTACCATCTGAGCCACCAGGGAAGCCTGGTGACAGATAATATAATAATATTATCTACAACAACAACAATAATAATTTCAACAACAATAAAAGTAACCTTTATTGAGCATCTATGCGTCTTTGTGAGTGCCTCTCTTTTAGGCACCGAGGATACAGTAGACGGAAACAAAATCCCTACCTTCAGGGAGGGTACATTTTAGACAAAATCTCGGTTGATTAGCATCATTCTTTTTCTTTCAGGTGGCTGCTATCTGATTCTTAGGCATGCTGGGAGGGGGAAGGAGAGAGGTATAAAACAGGGAGGTATCTTTCAGAAATCACAAAGAATTCAGAAGAATCTGAGTCAAATAGTAGCTTGTACCCTGGCCACAAAGACCACCCAGAGGCCCACAGTCACTTGCCACAAAGCAGCTTCCCCCTTGCCCAGGGAGGCACTGCATTTTGGAAAGATTATCTCCTGGCCTGGAGTCTTCATCCAGCTGAAGGCTGAGTTCACCTGCTCCTGGCATGTTGCCTTGGGGCTTTGCTGACTAAACTGCTCTACCACAGTGACCCATATAAGGCAACATGATGTTTTTTAAAAACTATGGATTGAAAATCCAGAAGATAATGTTATTAAATAGACCCAGATGTTTTTAACTATCTTGTTTCATTAAGGTTCTTCACAGTTCACAAAGTGCTTTAAAATGTCTTACCTGTATTCCTCAGATTTCTAGAATCTAGAGACATCCTGTCTTCCCCTCCCCCCCACCTTTTTTTTTTTTTTTTTTTTTTTTACCAATTGGCTACCTCGCTTGACTTGTGGGATGCTAGTTCCCTGACCAGGGATTGAACGTGGGCTGCCAGCAGTGATGTGCTAAGTCCTAACCACTGGACTGCCAGGCAACTCCCGACCCTTCCTAATTTTCTATTCCAGTGATTTATTTCCAACAAAATGTCTGCATTTCCCCCAATATTGTTGTGTGTTTTGGATTGCTTTTTATGCTTGGATATTGTTATATTTCCAAACAGTGTCTATTATTGTTGTGTCAGTGGCTTGGTCGTGTCTGACTTTTTGGGACCCCGTGGACCATAGCCCGCCAGCCTCCTCTGTCCATAGGATTCTCTAGGCAAAAATACTGGAGTGGGTTGCCATTCCTTTCTCCAGGGGATCTTCCTGACCCAGGCATCAAGCCTGGGGGTCCTGCATTGCAGGCAGATTCTTTACCATCTGGGCCACCCAGGGAAGCCCCAAACAGAATCTATATTTTATTTTCAAAAGGATAGCATGCCTGGGCTGCATCCATGCTATTAAGTGATACAACTGTCTCAGCACTTTACTCATGGAGTAGTTGCATGAAAAAGGCAAAAGCTGGCCATAAGTCATCTGTTTACAAAGCGAATCCCGTGGAGTCCTTCATGTCCTACGTTGCTCTAATGTCAGCACAAGCTGGGCAGAGAGAAGGGTTTTTGCTTTGAAGTCAAGGCTCCAGGCAAACATCTAAAGCAGTGAGTGCCCTCCCTCCAACTCTGGCTGGTGCACTGCAGGCCCTTCCACATGGCACAGTAGAGCTGTTCTCTTTTTTCTGCTGTGACTGCTTGTTTAAAGGCAGTGCTGCTTGGGACCAGCGATTCTACAGACATTTTAGTGAAAGCAGGTCTTTCAGTTTGTTTGTTTTTAATCTCAGATGCCTCTGAAATATCTTTGAAATCTCAGGACTTAGAAATGTCTTGGATGCTGGTGAAGAGCAAATTTGGATATCAGATCCCATGCTGTACATACGTTCATCTCTTCCCTTCTGCAACCCAAGTTGTTCCTTTGGATTTTTTTTTAGTACTTATTTTTATGTATTTATTTATTTGGCTGCACCAGGTCTTAGTTGTGGTACACAGGATCTTCAATCTTCATTGCAGCATGCAGGATCTAGTTCCCAGAACAGGGATGGAAACCGGGCCCCTGGCCTTGGGAGTGTGGAGTCTTAGCCACCGGACCACCAGGGAAGTCCCGTGCAGCCCAAGTTTTATTTTTGGTGAGCTCGTGTTCCAGAGAAACTTAGAGCTTCCCCAGAATACTCTTCCATATCTCATGTAAGTCTGTTCATGGAGGGCCCCACTAGGGCCCACCTAAACTCGACAGGTAAATATGGCTTAGGCTGAAGGTGGGGCCGCACCTCATTAATATTCAGTTCTGATCCCAAATACACAAGTCTCTGCCTCTCAGACTAGTTTGCATTGTGAACTGGGAAAATGATTATGCATTTTTTTTACAAGTTTGATTTCTAGTTGCAAAAAATAGCATTTTATTTTTTTAAAAATTTATTCTATTGAAGTATGGTTGATTTATGTGTTGATTTCTGCTGTACAGCAAACTGAGTCAGTTATACATATATATTCTTCTTGATATTCCTTCCCATTATGGTTTATTACAGGATATCGAATGTAATTCCCTGTGGTATACAGTAGGACCTTGTTGTTTGTTCATTCTACGTATAATATTTTGCTCACCCCAAACCCCCAATTCATCACTCCCTGCCTTTCCCCTTGGCAACCACAAGCCTGTTCTCTATGTCTGCGAGTCTCTCCCATATCATAGATAAGCTCATTTGTGTCCTAGTTTAGATTCCACATATAAGTGATATTATATGGTATTTGTCTTTGTCTGACTTACTTCACTTAGTATAATAATCTCTAGGTTCATCCACATTGTTAAATGGCATTATTTCATTCTCAGTTGAGTAGTATCCCATCTTATTTATCCATTCATAAAATAACACTTTACTAACAGGATGCCACATCAGAATGTACACAGGTATGAAATCATCTGGTATTTCAGACACAAAAATTAGGATTTGAATAAAATCTCCCCAAGTGTAAAAGACACAACTCTAACAACTATTGACCTATTTTTAAAAAGATCTTCAAACCACCATAATCTCTTACCAGTCTTTTTTTTTTTTTTTAGTTGAAGTATAGTCAATTTACAATGTGACCACAGGTCATAGAGAATTATTTCAGGTGCTATATTCTTCTGTATAGCACCTATGCTTGGTTCATTTAAAATAAAAACATACTGGGCAGCTACTGTTTCAGGTACTTGGGAATACAGAAAGTTAAAATGCCGTCCTCACAACTTATTAAACTCAAAGTGTATTTGAAAAGACAAAAAAATTACAAAAATAACACTACATACTGGGAGTCACGGGCTTCCCTGGTGGCTCATATGGTAAAGAATCTGCCTGCAATGCAGGAGACCTGGGTTCAATCCCTGGATCTGGAAGATCCCCTGGAGGAGGGCATGGCAACCCACTCCAGTATTCTTGCCTGGAGAATCCCATGGACAGAGAAGCCTGGTTGCAAAGAATCAGACACGACTGATTACAACACACACCCCGGGAGTTACAGTGCTTCCCAGGTGGTACAGTGGCAAAGAGTCCACCTGCCACGACAGGAGACAGGGGTTTAATCCCTGGCTCAGGAAGATCCCCTAGAGAAGGAGAGGGCAACCCACTCCAGTATTTTTGCCTGGAAAATTCTATGAACAGAGAAGCCTGGCAAGTTATAGTCCATGGGGTCAAAAAGAATCAGACGTAACTGAGCACACATACACGCATGCCTCCCTGGGAGTTAACAGACAAAAGGAAAGACCTCTGTATTGAATTGTGTTCTGGGTTATCTGTCACAGGTACTTAAATATTCTTTCCCTCTTAGCAGATAAAAGCGAAAATGCATACTTTATATCTTCACTTATAAATACTAAACGGGCAAGAGTGTGCCTTTTGTGTATTCACTACAGTCTTCTGCTGACACAGGACAAAGACTGATTGAGACATTACAGCAGTTGGGTGGGGTAGGCTCCTTCCATCTGTGTGATGTAGTCGTAGCCTGGCTTAGGGTAAACCTTTATCCTTTGGTGCTGGTCCTTATTTTTTTATATTTAATTATTATTTAATTTGGCTCTCTTGGGTCTTGATTGCAGTGCAAGGGATCTTTGTGGCATGTGAACTCTCAATTGTGCATGTGGCATGTGAACTCTAGTTCCCTGACCAGGGATTGAACCCAGGCCCCCTGCATTGGGAGCATGGAGTCTTAGCTACTGAACCACCAGAGAAGTCCCATGTCTGCTCCTTATTAAAACAGACTCTCCACCAGCCCCTCTGGAGAATCAGCACAACCTATTATTATAATTATGATGTGCTTTATCGCACCTCGCTAATTGCTACACAATAGGCCCAAGATACATCAAGGCTGTATATTGTCACCCTGCTTATTTAACTTATATGCAGAGTACATCATGAGAAACGCTGGACTAGAAGGAAAACAAGCTGGAATCAAGATTGCCGGGAGAAATATCAATAACCTCAGATATGCAGATGACACCACCCTAATGGCAGAAAGTGAAGAGGAACTAAAAAGCCTCTTGATGAAAGTGAAAGAGGAGAGTGAAAAAGTTGGCTTAAAGCTCAACATTCAGAAAACAAAGATCATGGCATCCGGTCCCATCACTTCATGGGAAATAGATGGGGAAACAGTGGAGACAGTGTCAGACTTTATTTTTTTAGGCTCCAAAATCACTGCAGACGGTGACTGCAGCCATGAAATTAAAAGACGCTTACTCCTTGGGAGAAAAGTTATGCCCAACCTAGATAGCATATTCAAAAGCAGAGACATTACTTTGCCGACTAAGGTCCGTCTAGTCAAGGGTATGGTTTTTCCAGTGATCATGTATAGATGTGAGAGTTAGACTGTGAAGAAGGCTGAGCGCCGAAGAATTGATGCTGTGGTGTTGGAGAAGACTCTTGAGAGTCCCTTGGACTGCAAGGAGATCCAACCAGTCCATTCTGAAGGAGATCAGTCCTGGGATTTCTTTGGAAGGAATGATGCTAAAGCTGAAACTCCAATACTTTGGCCACCTCATGCGAAGAGTTGACTCATTGGAAAAGACTCTGATGCTGGGAGGGATTGAGGGCAGGAGGAGAAGGGGATGACAAAGGATGAAATGGCTGGATGGCATCACTGACTCGATGGACGTGAGTTTGAGTGAACTCCGGGAGATGGTGATGGACAGGGAGGCCTGGCGTGCTGCGATTCATGGGGTCGCAAAGAGTTGGACACGACTGAGCGACTGAAATGAACTGAACTGAACTGAACTGAAGATATTTATTTGTCCTACGGAGTTTAACCTATGCTTTGAGGTTCTTCAACAAGTGACTAGACATTTTAAGCAAATTGGGACATAGCTTAGCTAGAAACAACCAGGTTGAAATAGGGAGCAATTATCTACCTGGCTATAGTTGAAGCAGTCAGTCAGTTCAGTCGCTCAGTTGTGTCCGACTCTTTGCGACCCCATGGACTACAGCACGCCAGGCTTTATCACCAACTCCCAGAGCTTGCTCAAACTCATGTCCATTGAGTTGGTGATGCCATCCAACCATCTCATCTGTCGTCCCCTTCTCCTCCTGCCTTCAGTCTTTCCTGGCATCAGGGTCTTTTTCTAAAGAGTCAGCTCTTCACATCAGGTGGCCACAGTTTTGGAGCTTCAGTATCAGTCCTTCCAATGAATATTCAGGACTGATTTCCTTTAGGATTGACTGGTTTGATCTCCTTGCAGTACAAGGGACTCTCAAGAGTCTTCTCCAACACCACAGTTCAAAAGCATAATTTCTTCGGTGCTCAGCTATCTTTATAGTCCAACTTTCACATCCATACATGACTACTGGAAAAACCATAGCTTTGACTAGGTGGATCTTTGTCGGCAAAGTAAAGTCTCTGCTTTTTAATTTGGTGTCTAGATTGGTCATAGCTTTTCTTTCAAGGAGCAAGTGTCTTTTAATTTCACGGCTGCAGTCACCATCTGCAGTGATTTTGAAGCCCCCCAAAATAAAGTCTCTCACTGTTTCCATTCTTTCCCCATCTATTTGCCATGAAGTGATGGGGCCAGGTGCCATGATCTTAGTTTTATGAATGTTGAGCTTTAAACCAGCTTTTTCACTCTCCT
This sequence comes from Ovis canadensis, assembly GCF_042477335.2. NCBI lineage: Eukaryota > Metazoa > Chordata > Mammalia > Artiodactyla > Bovidae > Ovis > Ovis canadensis. The sequence goes on along the minus strand of NC_091269.1, from coordinate 26,310,906 downwards.
CTTTTACTTTCATCAAGAAGCTCTTTAGTTCCTCTTCACTTTCTCCCATAAGGGTGGTGTCATCTCTATATCTGAGGTTATTGATATTTCTCCCAGCAATCTTGATTCCAGCTTGTGCTTTGTCCAGGCCGGCATTTCCCATGATGTACTCTGCATATAAGTTAAATAAACAGAGTGACAATATACAGGCTTGATGTACTCGTTTCCCAATTTTGAACCAGTCCATTGTTCCTTGTCTGGTTCCAACTATTGCTTCTTGACCTGCATACAGTTGGAGCAGAGGGATATATTAGCCATCTTCACCGACCTGCCTTCCTAGCATCACCGTCAACCTCCCTGAAATGTGGCCTTTACTCTTTCTATTTTAAAAAGGATCTTCAAGCCCTGTTATCTCTCACCAGTTTTTTTAAATTTAAGTATAGTTGATTTACAGTGTTGTGTTAATTTCTGCTGTATCGCAAAGTGATTCAGTTATACATAGATATGCATTCTTTTTCATATTCTTTTCCATTATGATTTATCACAGAATATTGTATATATTTCCCTGTGCTATATGGTAGGACCTTGTGGTTCATACATTCTATTTATAATAGTTTGCATCTACTAACACCAAACTCCCAGTTCATCTCTACCTCACCCTCTCTGGGCCACCACAAGTCTGTTCTCTGTGTCTGCCCTCTCACCGGTTTTTACATATGTTCTTTCTCCTTCTGGAGAAGTACTTCTTAAACTTTAGTGTGCATAGAAGCCATCTGAGGATCTTGTTGAAATGCCAGGTATGACTCAGTGAGTCTGGGGCATGGCCCTAGGTTCTGGACTTCTCACATGCTGATGCTGCTGGTCCATGGAGGAGCATGGGCTTAGAACGTCCTGCAGGCCTGTTTCGGTTTTTGGACATATGGATCTTAGAGACATCTATGAAAAAGCAAAAGTAATAACCATACTAATGACAAAACAATAAACTCTTTCAGGGACCTATCAGCTTCCCAACTTTTTATTGCCGATTAAGGTCAAGAAAGGCCATTAAACATGTGTCAGGCTCTAATTGCCATATCATAAAGAAAGGTTATTTGAATTCCAAAAAGTAGGAAGGGCATAGTTTCAGAATAGAGGACAACCTTTTGAATTGAATAAACTTGACTTTGTGGAAAAACTCACTATATTGGTCTCATTTTTAAAATTTTACCCTAGACTAGGGCTTCTCAGGTGGTGCTAGTGGTAAAGAACCCACTTACCAATGCAGGAGATTTAAGAGACTCAGATTCGATCCCTGGGTTGGGAAGATCCCTTGGAGAAGGAAATGGCAACCCACTCCAATATTCTTGCCTGCAGAATCCCATGGGCATTTGGCAGGCTACAGTCCATATAGGGTTGCTCAGAGTCAGACATGACTGAAGCGACTTAGCATGCACACAGGAGCACTAAAATCAGTTAGAAAAAATTGCCCTTCCTGAAGTCAACTGAGGCTTTTAACTCTCAAGTCTAGAGTCAGTGTTTCTGGGAAGTCTTTTGTGATCCCAGGGATGGGGTTGGATGTCCCTCCACAGTGCCCCAGGGATCCCTGGGGATCCTTAGGATAAAAATTTAATAGCACTTCACTCTTTTTATGGCTGAGTAACATTCCATTGTGTGTGTGTATGTGTACACACACACATCTATATATACATGTATCTTCTTTATCCATTCATCCATCAATAGACATTTAGATTGCTTCCATAGCATGCTATGAATATTGGCATGCATGTATCTTTTCAAATTACAATTTTCACCAGATGTATGTCCAGGAGTGGGATTGTTGGATAATATGGTAACTCTATTTTTGCTTTTTAAGGAACTTCCATATTGTTCTCCACAGTAGAATGTCTTTCATCTCTCTCTCTGCATCTCAAAGCCTCAGACATCACAAGTACACCAAAAAGACTCAGTAATTGAATGATGGCCTGAAATAATGCCTCAGTGTTAATTACAGTCCTACTAGTGAATTCCGTTTGTGGTGATAGGTAGAATTAGGGATATTTTTTGATGGTCCAAACTAATGGCATGTATGAGATTACTGAAAGAATGTAAATTAAGAATCTTCTTAGGTAACAACATATATGCAGGTCAGGAGGCAACAGTTAGAACTGGACATGGAACAACAGACTAGTTCCAAATAGGAAAAGGAGGACGTCAAGGCTGTATACTGTCACCCTACTTATTTAACTTATATGCAGAGTACATCATGAGAAACGCTGCGCTGGAAGAAGCACAAGCTGGAATCAAGATTGCCGGGAGAAATATCAATAACCTCAGATATGCAGATGACAGCACCCTTATGGCAGAAAGTGAAGAGGAACTAAAAAGTCTCTTGATGAAAGTGAAAGAGGAGAGTGAAAAAGTTGGCTTAAAGCTCAACATTCAGAAAACAAAGATCATGGCATCCGGTCCCATCACTTCATGGGAAATAGATGGGGAAACAGTGGCAGACTTTATTTTTTTGGGCTCCAAAATCACTGCAGACGGTGACTGCAGCCATGAAATTAAAAGATGTTTACTCCTTGGAAGGAAAGTTATGACCAACCTAGATAGTATATTCAAAAGCAGAGACATTACTTTGCCAACAAAGGTCCGTCTAGTCAAGGGTATGGTTTTTCCAGTGATCATGTATGGATGTGAGATTTGGACTGTGAAGAAAGCTGAATGCTGAAGAATTGATGCTTTTGAACTGTGGTGTTGGAGAAGAGTCTTGAGAGTCCCTTGGACTGCAAGGAGATCCAACCAGTCCATTCTAAAGATCAGCCCTAGGTGTTCTTTGGAAGGACTGATGCTGAAGCTGAAACTCCAGTACTTTGGCCACCTCATTCGAAGAGCTGACTCATTGGAAAAGACGCTGATGCTGGGAGGGATTGGGGGCAGGAGGAAGAGGGGACGATAGAGGATGAGATGGCCTGATGGCATCACCAACTCAATGGACGTGAGTTTAAGTGAACTCCAGGAGTTGGTGATGGACAGGGAGGCCTGGTGTGTTGCGATTCATGGGGTCTCAAAGAGTTGGACACGACTGAGCAACTGAATTGAATTAGATAGCACAGGGTTCTTTTGAGTAGGCAGTGAAACACATGTAAATCTTTACCTGTTCCTCATGTTGAACCTGACTGGTCCAACTTTTGAATTGGTCAAGTAATATTCTGTTCTGTGAACTTGCTGATACCTTGAACTCTTCCTTTGTTTTTCTGGTCTTCTGAATGAGCTACCATGAGGGTTCTTGTGCATTTTTGATCTGTGCTGATTCCCTGGGCTCTTGACTTTTGAATAGAAATGGATAGTAAACATGGATTTCTTATGATAACATTTCATAAGTTCTAGGGTTGCCATAACAAAATACTGCAACCTAGGTGGCTTAAACAACAGAAATTTATTTTCTCATCATTCTTGTAGATAGAAGTTCCAGATCAAGGTTCGAGCAGAGTTTGTTTTTGTGAGACCACTCTTCCTGGTTTGCAGATGGTCATAGTTCCACTATGTTCTCATATAGCCTTTCCTGTATGCCTGTGTGGAAAATTCTGGTGACTCTTTCCCTTCTCATAAGGATACTAGTTCCACTGGATGAGGGCTCCACCCTTATGACCTAATTTAACCCTAATGACCTCTTTTAAGGTTCTGTCTCCAAACTGAGTCACATATGCATTAAGGCTCCAACCTATGAATTTGGTACAAGGAGTGGGAATCAATGGTATTTGTGATATGAGGGAGACTTAAGTATGGGCAGAGTCCCCTCTTGTTGAGGCTTAATGGCAGTGTTGAGGTAAATTTCATTGAGATGATGAAATTTGAGCAAAGAAAGGAAGGAGGTAAGGGAGTTATCTATGTGGCTCTGGAGAAAAGGCATTTCAAGAAGAGGGAACAGCCAGTGCCAAGGCCTTAGGATAGGAATGTATCTAGAGTGGTCGGTAAACAGTAAAGAGGCCAGTGTGCCTGCAAGATGTCAGAGTAGGAAGAGATGAAGTTATGGGGATCCAGATGGTGCAGAAATCTGCAAGCCATTGTAAGGACTTTGGTTTTACCTGAGTGAAATGGAGAGCCACTACAGGGTTTTGTGCAGAAATGTGACATGGTCTGATTTACACATGCATGTGGCCACAAAATGATTAATTTTACATATTCTGGTGACTTGGATGTGAAATTATGCACATATACATTAACTGCATCTTTTAAAACCTTGATTTTAGAATCTCCCTTTAGAAACTAATTTTAGAGTCAAATTATCTGGCGAACTGCCCACTTATGAAGTTTCCCAGCATGTGATAAACGCATAAGTAGGGCTTCCTTCTAGATATCTATCACTTGTCTTTATTCTTCCTTCTATTGCGTGTGCTTGATTCCACATTATTTTGTGTGTTCATCTGAAATATTTTAAATAAGTTTTATCTAATATGTATATTTAACATCTATGTTCTAAGATACTCTTATACAGAATTAATACTATGGTTAAAATACTTTATAACTCAGATATAAGAAGAAAAGAATAGTCACAAAGGACATTACTTTGTGCCTTTTACAAGAAAATAATACTTTGAGGGCCAACTGTGTATCATTGTCATATAAAGTCTGTTTTGTTCTCTTTGTCTTTAACAAAATCATGACTGTCTATTATTTCCCATTCGAGAAACAGAAACCAGCTTGTTTCTTAACACTTCTGATCTCTTTTGGCCATTAAAGAAAAAAAAAGGGTGTTTTTGAGATTAGTGTGTGAAAGTTGGTGTATAAATAAGAGCAGGTTCTGTTACAGGTAAAACTGTGAAATAGGTCATTTGGCTTCCTCTTCCTCTGAATTCAGGGAAATTCACCAAAGTATCTTAGGCACTTAGCACACAGTACCAACACAAGTAGGTGTCACTATATATTTGTTAAGTAAATAGCATCTCTTTCACTAACCTGCTGGAGATTTCATGTATTGCCCTTCCCTGGAGTAGTCCAGTTTTGAAAGATTGTGGGAGGAAGTGGGTGAACTGTCAATGGTTGAACTTCAGAAGTCAGTGGGAAGATTTTAAAGTCTGGGATTTCCCCAAGAGCCCCTTCAAACCACATCACTGGGCACCTATTTACTTGTTTAGTCACTGGATCAGATGGAAGTTGCATTTGGTATACAGCCTTGGGATACAATATCCTGAATTATTTCTAGAGTCCCATGTAAAGTTGTTGATTCTAAACCAGTTCATTTCAATTAGTAAACCATTGCTTATACAGATGACCTTTGAACAACGTGTTTGAAAGGGCACCAGTCCACTTACATGCAAAAGTTGTTCACTAAATCTGTAACACAGTGCTACACCATCTGAAGTTGGTTGAAACCATAGATAATGATTATAAAGCTATATGCAGGATTTTTAACTAGTAGCGGGCCAGTGCCCCTAACAGCTTCCCTCTGGTTCAAGGATCAGCTGTACCTTGTATTAGGTAGGACTTGAACCCCAGACTTTCAAGCCTCAAAGCTCAGGTTCTTTTCCAGTGTCTTAGACATTCCACCGCAAGGCCAGCCACAGTGACTAGGTGGTGATGCCAAACTACGGCATCAGTAGCCTGGTCAGCCATATGCTGGACCTGACAGTCAGTGATGAAGCTAAAATATTCTTGTATTTAACCTATGGTTCCCACGCTCTGGAGGCACTGCTACTGTAAGACACACAACTTTGTCAGTGCACACTGCCTAATACTGTGTGTGAAGAGGGTTAAACATACACCTGTGCACTTAATTCTAAAGTAGCTTCGTACACCTCTTTACGTTTGTGTAATAAGCCTACAGTAACCTTTGCAAAACGTTTCTTTTTCCCGGGCCCCGGAGGAAGGGCAGAGTCCCTCGTAGGTAACCCTTTCTCCCTCTCCCAACCCCTTCCCGTATTTCTTCTACTCCCATTCTCCAGACCCAGAGAAGGGGCACAGTATGATTATGTTGAACGGAGGGAGAGGACGCTACGCATGGACTTGGTGCTTTTCAAACGGAGCAGGCTCTCCCTAGGGTGTGACGCTACCCGCCTCGCAAAGCCCTGGAACAGCGAGGACGCGGGACCAGCCACCCATCCCCACCACGAGGAGAAAGCCCCAGCCCCGACCCCACCCCGAGAGCTCGGCCCGCCTTCCTCTCTTCCTCATTGGCTCCGGCCTTCACGCGTTACGCCTGCGACGCTGGCGCTGCCTTACCGGCGAGGGGCGGGGCTCGGGACGCGTGAGGCGGGCAAGTGCGCAAGCGCAGGAGCGAGTCTGGGGCCGGACAGGGGGGAGGGAGGGGGTGGTGTACCCGGTTTCCTGGGTTACCTGAGGGGGCGGGGGGTGGGGAATTTGCGGCGGCGGTGGCGGCGGCGTCAGCGGCGTCGACTCGGGATTCTCCCGGTGAGGAGGAACGCGCGTCAGTGGCGGCCAGAGAGCAGGTAAAGGCGGCCGCCGGGCCCGGGCATGCCGGCCGCTGTTAGGGGTCCCGGACCCTATCGGTGGCCTGGAGGGAAGGCGGTTGGGGTGGCAGTCAGCCCCGGCTGGGGGTCGCGGTGGCAGGGCTGAGGGCGCGGGGGACTCGGCCTCGACGCGCTGGCCCGAGGCTTCTTTCCGGCTCTGGGGCTCCGGGACGTCTCCCCGCCGCGCCCGGGCAGCCTGTGACAGCACCTGAGCCGCGGGCGCGAGCTCTGCCCGGCTTCTCTGGACCTTTGCGGCGGCCAGCGGCCACTAACTTTATTTCCCGGCGCTTGGAGGGCGGAGGTCAGGCAGGCTGGCGGCGACTTGCTGCGATCTCGACTGCATTTGTTATCCTGTACCCCGGCAAAACTTGCACCCGCGCCGGGCCCACACCGGCAGGTTGACGGCTGGAGTTGACAGTTTCGGCGCCACCACCCTGCGGGTCGCGCTGTAAGATCTTGCCCCGCGGGTGTTCGCCCACCTGTCATCTCCTCTGCGCCTCAGCCCGCTGCTTTTTTTCCTGCCTGTAAAGCCCTTTGCCCGGGCGAGAGACTCTTCAGAGGATCCTCTGAGACATCTTTAGTCTGTCCCGGGCATCATTGGCGCCTTGTCTGAGGTGCGGGTTGGCCTCTGGTGGGATTATAACTGTATAATTTTCTGTATGGGAAATAACCCAGGGAGACCCCAGCACCACAGTGTGGAGGCCAGTTGTTTGCTTGCTGGCAGAGGGGGTAAGCATAGAGGCTTTAAAAAACGCTTCCTAGCTCTGGGTGTTACTGGGTTAAACAAAACAAAACAACCATACACACCCAGTGATAGCACTTGGTAGTTGATGAGGTTGTTTTAAGCAGGTACAACATTTTAAGAGAGTTGCATCTCGTGTTGAATACTTTGGTGTTGAATTCAGACCAGAATGTTTCCTTGAATATTGAATTCAGCTTGTACTTTCCTTGGGGTTTGTTTAGCAGATTGATGGCACAAACTGAATTGGTCTTTTCTTCCTGATGACCCTTGGCTATTCTGCTCTGTTACTTTAAACTTCCACACCCAGGAACCTTATGCTAATAAAGATGTTGACTTTGTGCTTTCATCTTATAAATGTAGTTAGTTAATACGGGGGATCTGTTTTAAAGAGCTTTGCAAGTAGCCAGCAACATTTTTTTTTTTTCTGACAGCTCTTTGTTGTCATCCACGTTGTTACTACAAAGATTGGAAAATTTGGAGAAGTGGGGGAGCATAGGGAGAAAATGAGTTACTATATAATTTAATTTACATTAAAGTGAATTTGTAAGCTATAAGATTATATGTGAATATAGTAAATATTTTTGAGTACCTACTGTGTACCAGTTTTCTAAACAGATAAATATCCTCTCCAGCAGGGAGTTTGCGTTAGTAGGGGATGGCAGATAATAAAATATGTTCTTTGTCAGATGGTGTTAAGTACTGTAGAGAAAAAGCATGGATGAGGTAGAGACTTGCAGTTTTATTTTGTTTTATCAAAGTATAGTTGATTTACAACATTGTGCTAATTTCTGCTGTACAGCAAAGTGATTCAGTTCTACACCCCCCCACACACACATTCTTCTTTAAAATACCTTTTCCATAGGATACTGAATATAGTTCTCTGTGCTATACATTAGTACCTTGTTGTTTATCTGATCCGTATACTAGCTTACATCTGCTAACCCCAACCTCGCACTCTGTCCCCTCGCCTTTGACAGCCACAGATCTGTTCTCTAAGAGACATGCAGCTTTAATTAGAGATAGCCAAGGAAAACTTCCTAGAGAAGATGACATTTGAGCCCTAGAAGACTACAGGGAAGTGAAAGGGCAATCCCTACACCTCTCTGAGGGAAGAGTGTTCAAGCAGAAAGAAAGGCACTAGCAGAATGCTTAGAGGCAGGAGTTTACTGGGCGCATTTGGGGACAGCAGAGGCTGATTTGGCTGTGGTGGAGTGAGCAAAGTAAAAGCAGTGGAAATGCAGAAGAGAGGTAAGTGGGAATGGGGAATCAGATTGTGCAAGGGCTTGTAGGCCTTTGAAGGACTTGGGCTTCCACTCTGAGGGAGAAGGGGGCTCATCCTTTTGAATAGAGAAGGCATATAATCAGACTTGGCCTTTTAAAAGGGTCACTGTGGTGGCTGGATGGAGAATAGATTTTATCTGGGGTGGGGTGAGGTGTTGGGCAGAAGCAGTGATGTCAATTCCAGGACCCTTCCCATAATCCAGGCCAGAGAGGTTGTACCTTAGACCATAGTGGAATTGGTGGAGTGGTTGATTTTTCAATAAATTGAGGGTAAGGTCAACAGGAAACTTAAAGGATACCAGAATTTCTGTCCTGAGCAAGTAGATAGATGGAGTAGACATATATTGAGGTGAGGTTCATGAGAGGAACAACTTGGTTGAGAGAAGGTTAGGACTTGGTTAGAAAACAATGAAATTAGACTCCAAGTGGAGATTAGTAGTAGTAGACCCAGTGACTTTGTATTGAAGACACTTCTATGTTATCTTGACTATAATAGGGACTTAATGTTTTCAACCATGAACTGCCAACTTTTTTTCATACTCATTTTCTTTCTAGACTTTTGGACCAACCTAATCATCTTTTTCATCACGTGTAGCTTTGTTTTTACTTGCATGCACTTAGAGCATCTATTTCAGTTGTAGAGAAAGCCATATAATCCAGAATTTCCAAATACATTTTTCATTTGTTGTTGTATCTAACTTATACCTTCATCTGATTAACTTTTTTCTGAATTGTGTTTGGATACCTGGCTTAAGTTCAAGAATTTTTTCAAGCTTCAGGAATCTTGTTATCAAATGTGGCTTCACTTGGCCATTTGTAAATTACAATGGAAATGACCTGTATTTTTAATACTTTACTAGTAGTCAGTAATATATAGAGATTCTTCTGTTTCATTAAAGATGACTTGACATAAATGGGTCATCACATATTCGGTGGAGATCGTCTTCATCAAATTATGCAGTATTTGGAGCAATAGAATTTTATCTGTACAACTTGTATGAAAAATATATTATGGTCTTAAAATTTAAGGTCTACCCCTTAACATTTTCAGAACGCCAGTAATACACTAATATTTTTTAAAAGGTTTTTAACCAAAACATATGAAAGTATATAAAAACACGTTAGATAAGTATGTTACATAAGTATATAAAAATTAGTTTAGTTCAGTCGCGTCCAACTCTTTCGACCCCATGGACTGTAGCACACCAGGCCTCCCTGTCCATCACCAACTCCTGGAGTTTACCCAAACTCGTCTCCATTGAGTTGGTGATGCCATCCAACCATCTAAATCTCTGTCGTCCCCTTCTCCCCCTGCCTTCAAGCTTTCCCAGCATCAGGGTCTTTTCCAGTGAGTCAGCTCTTTGCATCAGGTGGCCAAAGGATTGCAGTTTAAGCTTCAACATCAATTCCTTCCAATGAACACTCAGGACTGATCTCCTTTAGGATGGACTGGTTGGATCTCCTTGTGGTCCAAGGGACTCTCAAGAGTCTTCATCATCACAGTTCAAAAGCATCAATTCTTCGGCACTCAGCTTTCTTTGTAGTCCAACTCTCACATCCATACATAAATAGCTATAAACTGATCTTAGAGTTGATAAGGTGTCTGTATTCTCTTTGCTGTTGCTTCTCACTGGTGTTTATCCTGTGCCTCTTAATTCTCCTGGCTTTGTTTTACAGTAATTGAGACAATGGGAAATTTTGAATGCTATCCAAGCCTAACTTCTGGGAAGAAAAAAAAAAGAAAAACCTTATCTAATAATATGAAAGAGTAATGTTTAAAAGGTGTAATCATCTTAATTAGCCAAGAAAGAAATCAAACAGTTTTCCAAAAGGCTAGTCATTATTCCATTCAAATGTGATTCTTTGAGGTCGAAACTCAAGAGAGATCAGGAAGTTAGAGAACTTTTAGCCACTTTAGATAAGTGGAAGAAATAGATGAATAATAAGCTAGAGTAAGTACTACACATATTCTCTACAACTGCTGCCACTCGTCTATAAAAAGTAAAGAGAATAGAAGATTTTTGCCAGAAACCCGAAGAGTTGCACATTTTAAATAAAAAAAATGTGTAAGGAGGTGAAGCCTGAAAACTATACATTAAACATCTTGGCACTGACTGATTTCTATAAAAATTGTAGACCAGATTGCCAAACAGATGCTTTGTGATTTGTGATTAGAAAATAAAGTACTGATTACTAAGATACAGAATTGGTTTTTAAAGAATGCATCATATTATGCTAACCTCATGCTCATTTTGCCAAAGATATAGTAATATTAAATAATCTTTGTGAGTACCTCACATCTTACAGAGTGCATTCCCATTTAGCATCTCATTTAACCTTCACATCATCCCTGTTAAGTCCTGTCAGGGGAGGAGGGCCTCAACATCAGGGACCCTGGGGAGACACAAAAGGGACACATATGGGAGATCTGGAGCTTCCCTGGTGGCTCAGATGGGAAAGAAACTGCCTGCGGCGCAGGAAACCGAGGTTTGATCCCTGGGTCGGTAAGATTCCCTGGAGAAGGGAATAGCAGCCCTCTCCAGTATCCTTGCCTGAAGAATTCCGTGGACAGAGGAGCCTGGCGGGTGTACAGTCTGTGGAGTTACAAAGAGTCGGACATGACTGAGTGAGTAACACTTTCACTTTCATGGGAGATTTTAGCAAGGGCTTGGTTAGATACGAGGTAGGGGAAGAAGAGGGAGGAATCAGAGAGGGCTTTAAGGATTCTGGATTAGGTGAATGCTGCTGCTGCTGCTGCTGCTGCTGCTGCTGCTGCGGCTGCGGCTGCTGCTGCTGCTGCTGCTAAGTCACTTTAGTCATGTCCGACTCTGTGCAACCCCATAGACAGCAGCCCACCAGGCTCCGCCATTCCTGGGATTCTCCAGGCAAGAACACTGGAGTCGGTTGCCATTTCCTTCTCCAATGCATGAAAGTGAAAAGTGAAAGTGAAGTCACTCAGTTGAGTCCGACTTTTAGCGACCCCATGGACTGCAGCTTACCAGGCTCCTCCATCCATGGGATTTTCCAGGCAAGAGTACTGGAGTGGGGTGCCAATGGTGATGCTAGTAATCGATATTCTAAAAAGACAGAGAGGAGTAGATAGGGAGAGGTTAACAACATCAGTTAACATCAGTTTGGTGAAGTAGCTGTTTTGTTTCTTGTAACTGAATCTGGAATGAGTCACATATAATTTAAAATTTTAACATATGTAGGTCTGGAGTTCAGGAGAGAAGTCTGAACCAGGTAAAAAAAGTTTTCATTCATTCAGTAAATATATTCTTTCAAATAATTTTGGTAAAGCAGGGAGGACAGTGGGTGGAGATTTGAGCAGGGAGATGTGATTAGGGAAGGTTTGTTTTTCTTTAAACATGGAAGAAAAAGGATACTTTAGTGGACTGAAGGAAAGGGGCTATTGAAAAGGAGAGAAAATTGAAGTCACAAGAGAAAGAAGATAATAGACATAATCTCAGAGGCAGTGGAAGGATTGGGAAAAAGAGTACAGGTGCACAGGTGGAAGGGTTATCCTGAAGAAAAGTAGTGATGCAGATTCCTTTTGAAAAAAGAAAAGAATATAAGGAGTAGATACAGAGACAAATGAGTAGCTAGGATAGTTTCATTTGTTTCTGTGGAGCAAGGTTATCTGCTGAGATTGAGAAGGAAGAACATGGATTGGGGTATTTTTGTGGGGAAAGGAAAAGTTACCATTGTGATTGGAAAGTGGCCTTGACCAAGGACAAGTGACCTAATCGCTGATAGTGTTTAACGCCCCTGCAATCACAAATATAGAAAGAGGCTGTCCATGCTGAAGCAGTTTTCTCCAGCAGTTCCTGTAACAGAGCAGAAGGCAAATAGGCTCACCTGGATGGGGATTGGAAGGGAAGGTGTGATGGAGAACTTGGGTAGAGGGCGGTGTGAAGTCAAGGGTTTCCTGGTGGTGATGAGGTTGTTAACTGAAGGGCTGAACTTTTCAGCATCCTGCTTGATTAAGGAAGAAAGTGAAGCCATGACAGGGCTGGTAAATGTGGAGAATGAAGAGGATGGAGAATCCCAATGAGTAAGCTGTAGGATTAGTGGAAGTACAGGAGTATGAGAGATGGGAAAATGTGATGTGAAAGTCCTAAATTTAAGATTCATGTGCTGGAACAATTTCAGGTGAAATAAGAGCCCAAGTATGACCAATGATGGTGGGTAGCCAAGATTAGTAGCACTGATTACAATATAAGACTAATAAAAGCAACTGCTTATTGTGTGCTTTGTGCTGGTCACTATGCTGAATGCTTCTTATAGATCAATTATGAGCTTCTCATAATAAACCTGTGAGCATTATTATTATTTAATAATAAACTTATTTTTCACAACCATCCTGTGAAGCACATATTAGGAGCTCCATTTTACAAATGAAGAAACTGGGGCTCAGTAAGATTAAGAAATTTTCCCCAAGGCACACAGCTTGGAAGTACCTGAGTCTTTCTAGCCCCAGAACTCTTATGCCCAACTCCTAAATCAGGCTGGCCTTCTGCCAAGTAGGGGTCATTGAAGAAAAGGAAGTCAAAGTACTCTAAATCCTAGTGTGTTGGCATTAGTTTTTCTCATGGGTAGTGAAGCCCTGGAATAACAGATCTTGTGTGGAGAGGCAGACAGGAATTGTATGACAAAGTTCTCAATAAATGAATGACTCAAAGGTCAGTCAATGAGAACTATAACTATAGTTACAGCCTCAAAAGGGGATGGAGTGGGATGCTGCTGCTGCTAAGTCGTTGTGTCCGACTCTATGCGACCCTATAGACGGCAGCCCACCAGGCTCCCCCGTCCCTGAGATTCTCCAGGCAAGAACACTGGAGTGGGTTGCCATTTCCTTCTCCAGTGTGTGGAAGTGAAAAGTGAAAGTGAAGTCACTCAGTCGTGTCCCACTCTGTGCAACCCCATGGACTGCAGCCCACCAGGCTCCTCTGTCCATGGGATAGTTATAGCCTTAAAAGGGGATGGAGTGGGATAATAATGTCCAAATCACCTTTGGAAACCAGAATAGTACTGACTTGTCTTCCTGGCCTGGGGTCTGGGTGTGCGTAGTGATTTATTAAGAGAAGGAGATGAAGTGATCCTCTTGTGTGGAGGTAGAGGATATAGGGAAGTTTCTTAGCAACAGAACTAGGGATTCTAATGGTAGGGAGTAAAGAATTCAGAGTTGAGCCAGGAGGACTCATCTAGTTGTGCATTAAAAATCGGAAAGGATGGTGGCAGGTAGGCTGATTATATAATGTGTTGACTAAACAGATGTTATTTTGAAAATGAAAAGACATCAATAATTACTGTGGGACAACAAGCATAAAGGAGGACTGTCCTGGGCAAATCGAGGTATTTAGTCATATCAGTCATTGGTAACCTGATGACATACCGCCCTGGAAAGGGGTTGTAAATGTTGGGAAATGAATTGAGCCTTGAATTAGAGGCATGTGAATGGAGCTTACTAGCCTAAGATTATTCTCTAACGCACAGTACTGCCCTGAAATGTTCTGGGTATGTCTTGTTCTATAAGGGTCTGGAAATTTGAAGGAAGTTATGAATTCATCTCTAGAGGAAATTTTGGAAGCCATTATTATATAGATGGTACCTGAAACCTTGGATGGATGAGATTGTCAAAGAACACAAAGGGAGAGGAGAATGCAGAAGCTCACCAATGTGAAGGAGCTGGTGAAGAAGCATCCAGACAAGGAGACAGAAGGAGAGGTCAGAGGGGCAGGAGGAAAACCAAAAGAGGTTTAGCATCTTCCATGTCACGAGATGGAGCAGGACATGACAGCCCACTCCAGTATTCTTACCTGGAGAATCCCATAGACAGACTGTAGGCTGTACAGGCCACAGACTGAAGCCTGGCCAGCTACAGTCCATGGGGTCACAAAAAATCAGACATGACTGAAGCAACTTAGCACGAACACACACATGTCAAGAGATGAGAGAGATTTAAGAATGAGTGATTAATAATCTCATATGCCTCATGGATGGAGAAGGCGATGGCACCCCACTCCAGTACTCTTGCCTGGAAAATCCCATGGATGGAGGAGCCTGATAGGCTGCAGTCCATGGGGTCACGAAGAGTAGGACATGACCGAGCGACTTCCCTTTCACTTTTCACTTTCACGCACTGGAGAAGGAAATGGCAACCCATTCCAGTGTTCTTGCTTGGAGAGTCCCAGGGACGGGGGGAGCCTGGTGGGCTGCCGTCTATGGGGTCACACGGTCGGACACGACTGAAGTGACTTAGCAGCATGCCTCATGGAAAAGACCCTGATGCTGGGAAAGACTGAAGGCAGGAGGAAGGGGGGATGACAGAGGATGAGATGGCTGGATGGCATCACTGACTTGATGGACATGAGTCTGAGTAAACTCTGGGAGTTGGTGATGGACAAGGAGGCCTGGTGTGCTGCAGTCCATGAGGTTGCAAAGAGTCGGACACGACTGAGTGACTGAATTGACTGATTGACTGATGCCTCATATTCCTCAGAGAGGTCAAACGAGATAAGGATATCCGTTTGATTGAGTCTGGCAGTTAGAAGTTTATTGTTGGTCTTGACTTGAATAGTTTCAGTAGAGTGGTATGGGCAAAAGCCAAGCTGCCGTGCACAGAGTGTGTGTGTGTGGTGGGGGGCAGGGGGGAAGGTGAAAAGACTACTTCCAGTGCAGATTACCCTTGAGTAATCTTGAAAGAGGAAGGTGTCAACAGGCTTTTTTTCTTTCTTTCTTTTTAAACATAGGCAGAGAAAAAAACCAATGGAGATGAAGGGTTAAAAACTGAGAAGAAAATGGAAGTGCTAACAGTGCCTCCTAATAATGTCTATTCAGTAATTTTGTAGTAATCAGAAGAGTGAAAGTGAGAGGAAGAAATATTTTAGATCAAGGAAGACAAATTTCATAATAACCATAATTTGTCAGAAGCTGGAATGGGTGGAGAGTGTTTATAGAAAGGAGGAAATTCCTAATTTGGATGAAATATTGGAAAGTGACATCTAGGTTGTGGATTAACTCTAGGTTTCTGTTTTTTCCCCTCTACTTTTAATCCTGCATTTTTTTGGAATAATATAACCATGTTTCACCTCCAAGGTTGTTATTAGAATGGATTTGCTATTTTCTATGGATTTGTTCTTATAATTCTCACTTACTAGCTTTTTAAAAAGTTAACTGTGTTTGTACATTGGAAATATTTTCTGGTTAAGTATATTTGTTTTCTGTTGTGGTTACATTTGATTCTTGGCTGGATTCACTGGTTTTGATAATTTCTATTTAACAAAATGAATTCACATCTATATATGTGTTTTCTGTTATGAATGTGTAAAGAGCAATAATAATATATTAATTTTTTTCTTCCCTCTTTAAATTTGTTCTGATCAAAATGTAATTTGCTGCAGTGGAATTCTTATTAATGTTGTAGTTCACTTGTGTTGGTTCCTTAGGTTGAAGAGTAATAGTCATGAAGTGAAGTCGCTCAGTCATGTCTGACTCTTTGGGACCCCATGGACTGTAGCCTACCAGGCTCCTCCACCCATGGGATTTTCCAGGCAAGAGTACTGGAGTGGGGTGCCATTTCTTTCTCCAGAAGCTCTTCCCAACCCAGGGATTGAACCCGGGTCTCCCGCATTGTAGGCAGATGCTTTACCGTCTGAGCTACCAGGGAAGCCCTAATTGCATGGATATTTTTTCAACAACATAATTATTATACAGAGTTTAGATGAGTGTAAAATTAAAACAATGGTGAGAATGGGTTCCTTATTTATTATAACTATGTGCTTTATTTGAAAGGCAAGCGGAACATTAATCAGTTCATAAAATACATTCATTGTTACGTCTTCTGAATATTCATTTGTTGAAGTGCAGAAATCAGTGTATCCTGGCCAATGGGAAAAGGAAATTTTGCTGGTGTGACTTGTAGGGCAGCTGTTTATGTTTGTCAGCTCACTCTTACACTGCTTTTTGATATTTACTTATCTGAACCTTTAATACACTATGACTTTTATTTTAGTCTATTAAAGATTAAAATCCTTTGCTATTTTCTGAATTTCCTCTTAATGATGCTTCCAAAGACAGTAAGGCTGATAACTGTTCTTGCTTTTCTCTGTTAGCATTATTTAAAAAATTTGGAGACTGTTTCTAAAATCATACATTCCATATTACTGAAATGTATTTATTTTCTCTACATCTTTTTTTTTTTAATAGCATCTTTGGTTTTGACAAAACCTAATGATGCGCAATTTAAGGAAACATTTAGAATGTATAATTTTAATCTTAAATTAATCTTGATGCTTACTGTTACTATATGACTATTCAGTTCAGTTCAGTCGCTCAGTTGTGTCCGACTCTTTGCGACCCTATGAATCGCAGCATGCCAGGCCTCCCTGGTCTATCACCAACTCCCGGAGTTCACTCAGACTCATGTCCATTGAGTCAGTGATGCCATCCAGCCATCTCATCCTCTGTTGCCCCCTTCTCCTCCTGCCCCCAATCCCTCCCAGCATCAGAGTCTTTTCCAATGAGTCAGCTCTTCGTATGAGGTAGCCAAAGTATTGGAGTTTCAGCTTTAGCATCATTCCTTACAAAGAAATCCCAGGACTGATCTCCTTCAGAATGGACTGGTTGTATCTCCTTGCTGTCCAAGGGACCCTCAAGAGTCTTCTCCAACACCACAGTTCAAAAGCATTACAATATTACTGTTTTCTGACTGTTGAACTGTTACGAAAGTCCATAGCCTAAAAAATATTAGAAATCATCTGCTTTTGTCTGTTTGAATATGTATAAGAAGAATGGGGATCAGAAAAGCACTTTGCCTGAGATCCTAAAGAATTTGACGCAAAACAGAAAACTGAAAGTGTTTTGACTTTTAGTCTAGTATTCTTTCTCCTATACCACCAAATTCTTGAATATTTTAATACACTTTAAAAATGTTATCCCAGAGCCAAAAGATGCCTTATACGACATGGAAAACAATGGTGTTTGGTTTCTAGTATGTAGGTCACTTGTAACTTTAACCCTTTTTCTTTGTACATGTCTACATGCAGATCACAGTGATAGAAACTAGATTGTAATGATACCAGTGTGGTTGAAAAACAATATAAAGTGTAGGTTGAATCTGAAATGCATTCTCTCAGAAACCGTTTAATATATATTTCTGTTTTACTTCTGTTCTCTATCACTCCCGGTCCCTGTGCCCTTCTCTCCTGCTGTCTGTCCATCCTCGTGGATGGCTAGAGAACAGCAGGTGAAGCAGCCAGACCTCCGTTGGTCTTACTGTTGTTTTTCTTGATGTGAAATGTTGTGTAACAGTAAACACATTAGTCTATAATTGCCTCAGCTGAATTTTTTTCTTTAGAGGGGAAGCTAATTTTCATTGTGTCTGTAAGAATTACAGAGGCATGAGGAAACTAGTGCAGCTACATCTGCAAGAAGTCTTTCAAGCTTGTCAGTATCTGTGTTCAGTGTTTCTGAAACTTATTTTGCAGGCCTCTACCTTATACAAGATACATGTTAAAAACTGTCCATCATTGTGCTGTGACTCTATAAATGATTTTTTACTGTTTTTGTTTCACGTTTAGCATAAGGCTCCAGGATTTTTTGTGTGTGTGTTTCTTTAGGAGGTGTGGAAAACCACCATGTCTACTGTTGATTGTAAAGAGCTTTGAAATTGTAAACTCTGAATCATACTCTTTAACATAGGAAGAATAAACATCTATACTTTTATTGCTGAAGTTTTTTGTTTCTAATCTAAAAAATTTTAGTAAAGGTTTTTAGGTGTTTCTGTAGCACTTTCCTTAATACATTAAGTTCTTGTCGTGGAATGGAGAAAGGCTTTTGTAAAGCACTGTTTCTCAGTGCTTTAGGTGTGGGAATATTTCATAAAAGAATTTGAGTAACAAAATGTTTACTGTCAAAGTTAGTATTAAATGAATTGGTTTCTATTTATTGAGCTCTTACTATTTGACTTATTTTAAAACAATTAAGACCTGATTTCCCTTCTTAAAGTATAATCTAGCTTTGAAAGAAACAGTGTAATCCTGTAATACAATGTAGTGAGTCCTAAGATACAGGCATTTAGAAAAGTAATGGTAATTAACGGGAATTTTGTAGCAACAGCAACATAATTTTAAAAAAACCAAACAGTGAAATAATGTTGAGAACCTTTTAGGGGGAATTACGGCATAGTACATTGTGTTTTGAGATGTGTTGAGAGATTAAAAAAAAAGATAGTGGAGGAAATTCTATAGCATGATAATAAGGAATTGGGGTCTTATTCCCTAGGAATTGAAGTGCCATTTATGATTTTAAGGAATGTGGCTGACATTTTTAGCAGCTGTAGAATTTGAACTGAATGGAAATACACCAGGAAAAGTGACCAATTAAGAGGTTGTTGGTATTGCAAGTGAGAGAGATGAGGACCGGAGAATGCTTCATCATAAGATGAGAGGGGAAGGACCAGATTCAAGGTGATGATCATAACAGCTGACAATTATTGATCTTTCTACAGTCTGCCAGGCAGAGTGCTATCTCATTTAGTTTTAACATTCACAACAACTCGAGGTGCTCCTAGGAACTCGGTTTCATAGATAAGAAGCTGAGACTTAGAGGAAATCAAGTCTAAGGTCACAGAGGTAGCAAGTAGGAGATGCAGAGGCGAACCAGCCAGCTGTCAGGAGGAATTGACTAGGCCCCAGATGAAGTGCCATTCTTTTTTTTTTTTCTCATGAGTGGCTGGGTAGAGGCCATTAACTGAAATAGGAATGAGGAAGGAAGAGCTGACTTGTTGGAGGGAGGAGTCAATGTTTGTTTTGAAGAAGAGAAATTTGATAGAATACAGAGAGACTGCCTGGTTCTGAATCCTGCTTCTGATACTTGTAGCTCTGTGACCTTGAGCAGTTACCTAACCTCACTGTGCTTCAGTTTCCAACATGTGACAAATAAGAGTATATGAGGATTAAACCAATCACTCCAATAGAGTGCTTACGGAAGTGCCCAATGTATAGTAATTAATCATGGTAGGTATTAGATGTATCACCATCATTATCATTCTGTAAAAATCTAGAGATCTGTTATGAAGATGGATGAGCTATTCACTATAAAACTTATAGCACAATTATTCCTAGTAGAAATGTACAGTCCGAAGAGATGATTTACTTGATGGTCCTTCATCGTTCCTTTTGGTGCAGCCACAGTGTCTCAAAATTTCCATTCTTTTATGGTGCTCAGGATCAAATACAGATAATCTTTTGAGTTATCTGTTTGTCCAATTTGTTTTAGAGAAAACGAACTGCTTGTTGAAGGGCTTTAGTGTGATACACTTGGGTGTGACTTTCTTGGAATTTCCTTTACAATTCTGCCTTGCTACACTGTGCCTGGGTTTCTTCATTTCCTGGCCACTTTTTTGTACAAGGAGCCAGGATGACCTCTCCTTTCTGAGCCAATCAAATTTTCCTCCACATTTACTAGTTAAGGATTATTATATAGTCCTATATATTTAATATGGAACACTAGGTCAGAGCCAGTCAACTTTTATCCCTCTTATGTTGCAATCCCCATTAGAGTGGAAGGTGTTACTTTTTGTTAAAATATAAATACTTCTTTCCAGGAGGAGCAGAATTTTCTTTTTTTCAGTTCACTTCTTGATGTGAATGAGACATGAGGAAGCGTGGAAAATGATAACGGACCTGTAGAAGACCTTGAGAAGTTTAGGATGGCAGGATAGATTGCCTAGAGGACAGATAGGCGTGATTACTGCCTAATTATAGTTACGCTTAGTGCCAGACCCAATCGCTAGAATGCTCTGACAGGTAATATTCTAAAAGATATAGTTTGGCTGTGAAAGTGTTAATCACTAAGTCGTGTCTGATTCTTTATGACCCCATGGGCTATAGCCTGCCAGGCTATTTAGTCCATGAAATTCTCCAGGCAAGAATACTGGAGTGGGTAGCCTTTCCCTTCTCCAGGGGATCTTCCCAACCCAGGGATTAAACCTAGGTCTCCTGCATTGCAGGCATTCTTTTTTGGTTTGGCTATGCAAAGTTTCTCAAAAATTTCATGCCATATTAGGAGGAATATTGGATAGGAATCTGAAGATGTAAAGCCCTGTGACTTTTGGGAAATCTCTTAACCTCCGTCTGCCTTAGAGTTCTTATCTATTAATGTAAAATTTTGAGGGAGATGCTGCTGCTGCTGCTATGTCGCTTTAGTCGTGTCCAACTCTCAGTGACCCCACGGACTGCAGCCCATCAGGCTCCTCCGTCCATGGGATTTTCCAGGCAAGAGTACTGGAGTGGGCTCTGTTAAGATAGTTATTCAGACTGTAAACGATTTGCTTTGCAGACAATGTTATATGAGGTATTTGTATCTATAAGGCTCTTCTCCAGGTTGTTTAAACTGCAGTGCCCCTGAAAGTGGCATTGTGAGAACCCTGGGAAGAAGGTTTGGGGAAGTGCTGGTGTTAACGTTGTCAAGCTTAACTGGCCCTAGGGTTTGCCTCACATGTGCTGCCCTACTTTTGGACCCCTTTCCTTGATCATCAGAGCCACCCCAAATGACGTGGATGTGTGGGAACACCTTCTCCCCTTGTTTGACAGGGTACTAGGTGGGGGCCGTGACAAGTGTGTTAGCCATCCAAATTGGAACTGTCAGTTCAGTTCCCCAGGGGGACTGGGGTAGTTACTCAGACTCCTTAGGGTCCAGAGTTCAAAGCCTTAATGACATTTTTTTTTTCCATGAATACCACATTAGTATTCAAGGAGCTGGAGACCAGTCTAAACTTCATAAGAATGTGTGACATCCTGACTGTGAACCAAATATTCTTTCATGCAGAATTCAGAAAATCAAGTTCAATATTTGTCAAGAAGCGCCTGAGCTCTAAACAATAGCTATAATCTGAAACAACTGTCATAATTTCTTTGAAGTTAATCATTAAATGGAAGTTGAACATCATTCTCAAGTATGGTGAATTATCAGTAATTATGGGATTGTGATTTATCTTGCAAAAAAGGTTTATATTATCACTAAGGTAGTTTTTATGGATCTCCGATTCAGCTATTTAATTTAGAACTTTGTTGAAGTGTCACACCCTTTAATTCTCATTTTAAATTCCAAGGATTTTATAAAAATAAGCCCATGAAATATGTTTTACTTTTTCATATTCAGTGACTATCAAATTTTACTTCGATTTTCTCAAGAGAATATTTATTTTCCACTATAACATAGGTTGTAAAGATGCTTATATTAATAAATATATGTAATAAATGGATAAGCAACAAGGATATATTGTACGACACAGGAAAATATAGCCATTAGTTTGTAGTAACTTTAAATGGAAGATAACCTATAAAAATATTAAATCACTATGCTGTACATCTGAAACTAATGTAATATTATTGTAAATCAACTATACTTCAGTTAGAATAAAAGCAAGTAGGCTACTTGTAAGAAGAAAATAATTTGGTATGTAAATAATATCATCGTAAACTTTCTGTCTTAAGTCTGTAGTTGGGAATCATTCTGATAGCTATTATTTAGTATATCCAGTATGACCAAACATTTACAAGGTAAAGCCTAGATTAGCAGATATTTGCTTCTTAGATTTGTATAATTTAACTCAACCAATATGTCTTATCTAGCTGATTCTTTAAAGAGAATTCTATTATCTGAACGAGATAATTTCCTAGTATCTTCTCCCTTCCCCCATCCAAATCTCTTGTATGTTTGGCTCTGTGCTATGGTTACAAAAGTGTGTAGGGAGAGATTTTTGAATCTTGTTTGCAGGCGTACAGATTGCAGACTGGTGAACTTTTAGTAAAGATTCTGGGCAACGTTTAGAGACAGTTAGTGTTAAGGAAACTTCCTTGCCCACTGTCTGATTTTTAATTGACCTGACAGAAGAAACGCTGTGTCTTCTAAATGTCGTTATTTTAGTTCCAGTTAATTAGCTCCAAAAATAAAACTCCCAAGACAATCGTCATGGGACCTTGAAATGCTGGCTTTAGTTATTGTCACCTATAGAATGTGGGGTTAGAGAGTATGAAGTGGAAAGTTTCTGCCATTGTGTAAGTGCACAAAGTGATAAAAAATAGTGTTATCATTTTTTCCTCAAGTTTCTCTGATGTTTAGTGATATGTTGCAAAGAATATGTGAGATCTTTGGGAAAGTCATAAATCAGTTTATAATCAATATATACTAAACTCTGTGACGAAATGGGATTTAGCATAGTTAAGAGTTCATGTGAACAACCCTTATTTTCGTGAAAGCTGCTTCAAATTGCAACAGATTCTGAGTCGGTAAGAATTCACTGAGTGCTAATTATTTTGTGTATTATTTGTGTAAGTCTCACAATAATCCTGTGATCTTTAGCAGTCTTCTATTTTTTGGTACCTCATACATATCTGAACAATATTCTTTGTGATGATAATTTCTCTAATACTATTGTAATTAGCAGATTTAGGTAAGTATGTACCTAATACTGGGTTAGCCAAAAAGTTCATTTGCGTTTTTCCATAACATCATGCAGAAAAGCCAAATGAACTTTTTGGCCAGTCCAATATTATTTTAAAAGACAATTTACCAGAAATTTTGGTGTTCAATGAAAAATTAAGAATTGAGTCCTTCAGTGGTGTTAGGTGGGGAAAAGTATGCTTTTTAATCAGGCCATAAGAATAAAGTTCATTATTATAACATTTTTTCTTATTTGTTTTCCTTTTTCTTCTTGTTTACTGTAGAAGTCACAAGACAAGGAAAAGGCAAAAAATGCAGATACCTTCTGCTTTTATTTTCAGTGTTTCCTTGGAAACTCCATCATCATAAAGTGAAAGTGAAGTCGCTCAGTCGTGTCCAACTCTTTGCGACCCCATGGACTGTAGCCCACCAGGCTCCTCTGTCCATGGGATTCTCCAGACGAGGATATTGGAGTGGTTTGCTGTTTCCTTCCCCAGGGGGTCTTCCCGACCCTGGGATCGAACCCTGGTCTCCTGCAGTGCAGGCAGCCGCTTTAACCTCTGAGCCACCATTTCCTGCAAACTGGTCTGAGGAAAGGGTGTAGTGATCTTTTCTTCCTCTAGATGGCACTCTCTGTTGGAACATGTTAAGCTACTGTCAAGCATTTAAAATCAGTTCAGTCACTCAGTCGCTTCCGACTCTTTGTGACCCCATGAACTGCAGCCCGCCAGTTCCCCCTGTCTATCACCAATCCCGGAGTTTACTCAAACTCATGTCCATTGAGTCGGTGATGCCATCCAACCATCTCATCCTCTGTCGTCCCCTTGTCCTCCCGCCCTCAATCTTTCGCAGCATCAGAGTCTTTTCCAATGAGTCAGCTTTTTGCAACGTGTGGCCAAAATATTGGAGTTTCAGCTTCAACATTGGTCCTTCCAATGACTGTTCAGAACCGATTTCCATTAGGATGGACTGATTGGATCTCCTTGCAGTACAAGGGACTCTCAAGAGTCTTCTCCAACACCACAGTTCAAAAGCATTTTTGCTTTTCAAAAGTATCAATTTTTTGGTGCTCAGCTTTCTTTAGAGTCCAACTCTTACATCTATACATGACTACTGGAAAAACCATAGCCTTGACTAGACAGACCTTTGTTGGCAAAGTAATGTCTCTGCTTTTTAATATGCTCTCTAGATTGGTCATAGCGCTTTTCTTCCAAGGAGTAAGCATCTTTTAATTTCATGGCTGCAGTCACCATCTGCAGTGATTTTGGAGCCCAGAAAAATTAAGTCTGACACTGTTTCCACTGTTTCCCCATCTATTTGCCATGACGTGATGGGACCAGATGCCATGATCTTCATTTTCTGCATGTTGAGCTTTAAGCCAACTTTTTCACTCTCCTCTTTCACTTTCATCAAGAGGCTTTTTAGTTCCTCTTCACTTTCTGCCATAAGGGTGGTGTCATCTGCATATCTGAGGTTATTGATATTTCTCCCAGCAATCTTGATTGCAGCTTGTGCTTCATCCAGCCCAGCGTTTCTCATGATGTCCTCTGCATAGAAGTTCAATAAGCAGGGTGACAATATACAGCCTTGACATCCTCCTTTTCCTATTTGGAACCAGTCTGTTGTTCCATGTCCAGTTCTAACTGTTGCTTCCTGACCTGCATACAGGTTTCTCAATGCAGGTCAGGTGGTCTGGTATTCCCACCTCTTTCAGAATTTTCCACAGTTTCTTGTGATCCACACAGTCAAAGGCTTTGGCATAGCCAATAAAGCAGAAGAAGCTGTTTTTCTGGAACTCTCTTGCTTTTTCCATGATCCAGCAGATGTTGGCAATTTGATCTCTGGTTCCTCTGCCTTTTCTAAAACATCTTTTCTAAAACAACCCTGGCTTGGAGAATTTTGAGCATTACTTTACTAGTGTGTGAGATGAGTGCCATTGTGCAGTAGTTTGAGGATTCTTTGGCATTGCCTTTCTTTGGGACTGGAATGAAAACTGACCTTTTCCAGTGCTGTGGCCACTGCTGAGTTTTCCAAATTTGCTGGCATATTGAGTGCAGCACTTTCACAGCATCATCTTTTAGGATTTGAAATAGCTCAACTATAATTCCATCACCTCCACTAGCTTTGTTTGTCCCAGGATGTCTGGCTCTGGGTGAGTGATCAGACCATCATGGTTATCTGGGTTCATGAAGATCTTTTTTGTATAGTTCTGTGTATTCTTGCCACCTCTTCTTAATATCTTCTGCTTCTGTTTGGTCCATACCATTTCTGTCCTTTTGCCGAGAGAATGCACTGGTCATAGCAAACACCCTCTTCCAGCAACATAAGAGAAGACTCTACACATGGAGATCACCAAATGGTCAACACTGAAATCAGATTGATTATATTCTTTGCAGCCAAAGATGGAGAAGCTCTATACAGTCAGCAAAAACAAGAGCGGGAGCTGACTGTGGCTCAGATCATGAACTCCTTATTGCCAAATTCAGACTTAAATTGAAGACAGTGGGGGAAACCACTAGACCATTCAGGTATGACCTAAATAAAATTCCTTATGATTATACAGTGGAAGTGAGAAATAGATTTAAGGGACTAGATCTGATAGACAGAGTGCCTGATGAACTCTGAATGGAGGTTCATGACATTGTACAGGAGACAGGAATCAAGACCACCCCCAAGAAAAAGAAATGCAAAAAAGCAAAACTGCTGTCTGAGGAGACCTTACAAATAGCTGTGAAAAGAGGGGAAGCAAAAAGCAAAGGAGAAAAGGAAAGATATACCCATATGAATGCAGAGTTCCAAAGAATAGCAAGGAGAGATAAGAAAGCCTTCCTCAGTGATCAATGCAAAGAAATAGAGGAAAACAATAGAATGGGAAAGACCAGAAATCTCTTCAAGAAAATTAGAGATACCAAGGGAACATTTCATGCAAAGATGGGCTCAATAAAGGACAGAAATGGTATGGACCTAACACAAGCATTTAAAATTGAACTGCATAAAACATTTACCAAAAATGTTTCCTGATGTCATATAATCTCTGAAGATCCACATAGCAACTCTGTGGGATGGACATTTTATGGGGAGGAAGTCAAACTTCACACATAGAGCTCTGTGTGACTGGACAGTAATTGCTTGATTCCAAATCTCCCGCCTTTGTTTTCACCATTGTTATAATACTAATAATTTGACTGTTCAGAACAGATTCAGAAACTAGCAAAAACAGAGTGAATAATCAGACTAGTACATATTTATTGGTCGAATTAATGAATTAGTGAAAAAGTGCAGTGTTGCACAATAGACTCTGACCTCCTTCTCACCAGGACCACTCGCTATTTGATAGTTCTTGAGGAGGAAACTTAGTGACCGCTGGAGTGCTTCTTGCCATAGTGTTGAGATTTTATCTTCTGTGGTAAATGTAGTATCATTAGTAGCACTGATTAAAGCATAGAATTGATAATATATTTTTTAAATGCCTAAAAGTTAAGAATATGTAGTAATGACTGGGGTAGGGGCCTGAAGTAGCCCTATTTCACGGAGGTAAATGTTTGAAAATACATTGTACTGAGGATGATAGCATAATTCTGTGGTCTTTTGGATAATAGGTTGTGGCAGAACCAGAACCAGATCAGAGCTAAAATATCAAAGTCAGCTTTCCTAAGATGTCTGTGGGAGGTCTCACTCAGTAAAAGCAAAGCTTATTTTATTGACCACTGCATTTCCAGAAGGTAAAGGAAATAAATTGGGGAGCTGATACTCTGAGCCTAATTTTGACCCTCTGTGAGGGCTTAGTGAACATAATGGGAAGAGCTAACAATGATCTGTTGTCCAGAAAACTAACTTCATGATTACTCAACTACTACAGTGACCTTTCACTTCCCCTCCAACACTGACATGCAGAGTCACACTCTGGATGTTGTCATCATCTGAAACTGTTTGATTCAGAAAGCTACAAATTCCCATATCTTCCTTGCTACATTCTCTGTTCTCTCTCATAGAGATTGAGTATCTGAATTTTCTCTTTGTGTGTCAACATGTGCCTGGCCTTTTTCTTTTCTCTACCCAGCCTGTATCCCATTTTTGACCATATGAATTATTCCTTCACCTGTACCCCTGATTCCTTCCTCTTATGCTTCTGCTGCCTCCACTCACCAGACCCTCATTTCAAGATCAGTGATACAATCTGTATTCTCTATTATGAGATCCAAGCAGCTGAATCCTGGAAAATCTGAAACATTTGCGAAAATTGACCACATCAGAAATTCACAGTTTTCAGCCAGCACCTCAGGAAATCCTTTTATTTATCCTTGATCACTATTCTCTCCATCCTTGTTTTCCTGCTTCTTGTTTTGCTTTTTTGATACCAAACTTACTGTAATTCTGGGGACTTGACTTGAGCCTCTCTTCCTGTCTGGAATGCCTTTCTTCTCTTCTTTTCTCCCTCTACCTGTTCAACTTTTTTCAAAATTATCTCGTTCATGAGGCTTCCCTGACCACTCAGATTGGGTTCAGTACTTCTTATCAGTACACAGTGCCCTGTGTATTGGTTTGCCTTTGCCACATAATGTGATCTTCCTGGGGGTGGGCAGAGACTGGGACTGCTTTCCCACTTTGTACTTTTAGTACCTGGCACAAAGCGAGTGTTTAGTGATAGGTAAGTGAATAAATAATAAACAGAAAGAAGACTTGAAGCAAAGCTGGAATATAGAGAATTGGAGATACAGAGTTCCTAAATCGCAAAGAAAAGATAGGTAAGGTGCCATATGTCGTTTCTAGAAGGGAAAGTGGTTGTAAGATGTCCATAGACAGAGTCTTTATTGAACAGTTGAAAATAATATGTGAAGAAAAAGTAGAGGCAAAGTGGCCAAATGAACTCAGAGTTTGAAATAACATGTGCAGGACAAGGAAAGAAGGATATGAAACAAATAACAAAACAATGGTTTATATATAAAAGAGGAACACAACCCTCTGACAATAATGAGCCTAAGATTTTTAAAACGTCGAAACTGACCTTTACATTTTTTATATAGAAAATGAAAATAACAAGCAAATAATGGATTCTTCTTTTATTTATTTATTTTTGCAGTGCCATTCTCCCAAATCATCCCACCCTCTCCCTCTCCCACAGAATCCAAAAGACTGGTCTATACATCTGTGTCTCTTTTGCTGTCGCATACAGGGTTATCATTACCATCTTTCTAAATTCCATATATATGCGTTAGTATACTGTGTTGGTGTTTTTCTTTCTGGCTTACTTCACTCTGTATAATCGGCTCCAGTTTCATCCACCTCCTTAGAACTGATTCAAATGTATTCTTTTTAATGGCTGAGTAATACTCCATTGTGTATATGTACCACAGCTTTCTTATCCACTCATCTGCTGATGGACATCTAGGTTGCTTCCATGTCCTGGCTATTATAAACAGTGCTGCGATGAACACTGGGGTACACGTGTCTCTTTCAGTTCTGATTTCCTCAGTGTATATGCCCAGCAGTGGGATTGCTGGGTCACAAGGCAGTTCTATTTCCAGTTTTTTAAGGAATCTCCACACTGTTCTCCATAGTGGCTGTACTAGATTATTCTTTTAAACAAACTGACCCTATAATCAGAGACAGAGAATAAATAAAACTTCTCAATTTCTGTTTTCTTTCCATCTTCTCTAACATGAAGAATGATCTATACACAGATTAATAAGGGTAGAAGTAAGAAGAATAATAGGAGAAAATGTAAGCCCAAGATTGAGGAGGAGATTGTACCAGAACCTCTGGTTGTTCTAAATGAATTCACACCTCAGGTTCAGATTCTGAGAAAATTTGTTAATGTCATTGCTCAACTGGTAATCTTTGAGTTATTACAGTGAATTTGAAAACTTTTAGAAGATTGTGAGGAATAAACTTCCAAAATTATAAAAAAGAATGTAGATTCCATAGACTTTAGTGAGTTTGAAGTTATCTTCACAAAAGCTTCTTAAAGATCGTTTTAAAAGATTTGCAAATGTTTACAGAAAGAATAGATGGACAGGAAAGGTTAAGGAGAGTCTCTAAAACTAATTCATGCAGATGACCCAGTTTCTGCTTTTGATGGGGATGTACATGTACAGATCAAGAGAATGCTGCGGCTGTAATATACGTTGAATCCCATGAGGTATTTGATGTTATCTATTCTGTCATTCTATTTCGGGGGACACATGGAGAGCTGGACTGTAGTATAGGTACAGTTACTGAACAGTGGAACTTGATTTTAGTTATTGCAGCTATGTGGGAAATCTCTTAGAGGCTGCTGTTTTTGACACTGTTCCACTCATCAGTTTAATACCTCCCTCTCAGCTGGATTACCCTGTGGTTTATTTCACTGAGAAAATAGAAGCCTCCAAATCTTGGTCTTCCCGCTGCCAGATACACGAATCTTCCTGCGTCTGTACTCATGAGCTCTCTCATGCTTCTTACCCCATTGATTGAATTGCATTGTTCCTTCTGCTTGCATATTGGATCCTCTTTATTTTGCCTCCTCATTGTTGCTGGTATTATCTCCTCTCGTAGCTTTTCATCTGTTTTCCTTTTTCTGTTGGAGAAACATGCTACATGAATATGCTATGATAGCTTACAGACATGCCATAATATCTTTTTTTCTTAAAAAACTAAACTATTCCCCTATCCAGAGTCCCCTTCAAGCTGCCACCTATTTCCTTGCTACCCTTTTTGACAGAACTTCTCTAAAGGGTTTTCTAAACACCTTGCCTCCATTTCTGCGCCATTCTTTGCCACTCCACTGAGACACTGTTTGACAGGGCTGTCAGTAACTTCCATGTTGCTAAATCCAATGGTCAGTTCCCCATTTCCATCTTACTCAACCTCTCAGCAATATTGACACAGTTGATCACTCTTTCCTGTTTCAGGTTTTCCTCACTTGGTTTCTGGGAAGGACCGTGCTCCTGAATCTTTTCTGCCTCACATGCTGTTCCTTCCTGGTCTCCTGTGCTGGACCCTCTTCATCTCCCTAAGTCAGTGATGTAAACTCCAGGGCTCACTCCTAGATCCTGTTCTCTGCTCCACTTGCACTCATTCTCTGGGTCCCCCCGGCCCCCGCCGTTGAGTGCTCTAGCCACTAGCCACGGTCCCATCATTGCAGAAAGTTCTTCCAGACGGCATTGCTCTGGGTTATTTCATCCATATTATCTCATTAAAATGCATCTGCATGCTGATAACTCCCAAACTGATTCACCTGTTCGAGCCTCCCACCTGAACCCAGCTTGTTACATCCAACTGCCTACCTGATACCCTTTACTTGCTTCTTAAGAGACCCGTCAGACTTGACAGAGCTAAGGGTAAACTTTATTATACTTTCTCTCCCAACCAGTCTTACCTGTAAATGATCTGGGCTGTTCCTCACACAGCCGTAAAAAAAACTTGGTAGTCTCTCTTAAAAAAAAATTTTTTTTGGAGGTTAGGCAGGGAAAGGAGGGTGGGCAGGAAGGAGACTTCCACTGTTCGGGAGAGACAGTTCCAGAGGAACACCCCTGTTTCTTTCTACATCTTACTTCAGTCCCTGATAAGTAAGAGTGACTTTTCACACTTTTGTAGTAATATCTAACTTCTTTTTTTCTCTTGCACTCAGTATCTGGTGCATCAGATATACACTAGTCTCAATGCCCTGAAATACTTTTTCCCCAGACACTCACATGGGCTATGTTGTTACTTCATTCAGGGTTTTGCTGAGAATGTCCTCTTTAGACATTCCCTGCCAGCCCTATCTAAAATAGCCTTCATGTCATTCTGTATCCTTATTCTGTTTTATGCTGGCATTACATTTATTTTTTCTGTCTCTGCCCCACTAGAATCCATGAGCACAGGGATTTTTCTTTTTATGTCGAAAATAATAGCTGGTGTATAGTAACTGTTCAATAAATGTTTGTTTAATTAAATGGCATACTGATGACACTTATGTCATTTCTAATGACATAAAACCAGAGGGTGTAACTGATACACTGTCAGCTCTTTGTTTGTTTTGGTTATATTTTACACTTTGCTAGTCACTGAATTAGAGAAAGTGAAACCTCTTGTTTTTCTGAAAAGGTCATTTATATGATTATAGGCATTTTGCTAGGATGCATTTCATTTATGGTAAAATTTTAAGAGTACAAAAATTCTAGTAATATTGTTGGGAGCAAGTTTTATTTATTATGACATTATAACAATAGTTACAAGTTGAAAATTGTAATGATGAATTTGAAGTTTGGCATTTTTGCTATAAAGTACAAAAAGTAAAAAAAAAAAAAAAAAAAAAAAAAAAAAAAAGTACAAAAAGTAGCAAGACAGGGTCCCTGGCCTTAAGGAACTTGTTACCTAGGAGGTAAGACAGTCATACAGATAAGTAGCTACACAGGGGCAAAAACATGTAATGTTCTAAAAGGCACATTTTCAATCTATTAAAAAACTGTATTTCCATACTTTATGGACACCTAGCATAATACAGAGTGATTTTTTTTAAGTCAAAACGCAGCTGTGAATAATGAGTGGTGGCAGAGTGCAGGAGGACACAGCTCATTGCTGTGGCAGGTGGGATTATGATTTTGGATGGAGTGTAGCTCCATGGATATCCAAGCTGGACCGTGTACAATATGGAAATAAAGAAGTGGCTTTCTCAGAGCATTAGAAAAGTCCCTCAGCTTGGCCTGGAAACGTCTCTCAGCAAGAGAAACAGATGGATCCAGTTTTCTGGCAACTTTCACTTCTAGTAGCCAGCCTGAGTTGGCTGGAATCATTTTAGCATCTGAGATAAATGGCTCCATCGTGTAGTAATTGAGGCTAGAGGGTGCCAGTAGTCAGAGCAATTCATACAGTACCTCCTTACGCTCATTGTTCGATAGGTGATTTCCTTGTCTGTAATTCTAGAGTTAAAAATAAAAGGATGATGCAGTAGGAGCAGGTATGGAAGGCGTTTTGAGACTCCACTCCAGGACTGTTTTGTTTGGTGGAGCAGTTGATGCCCGGCTGGTTGGCCAGTGGAGTGAGCAAGTCAGACTGAGATCCAGCCTGTGCTTTGATAGCTGTGTGCCATGGGCTGCACCATCCTAGGAAAAGTGTTTTTTCCCTAATTCACACAAAGTCCTGTGTAGTCTAAGGTCAGTTCTGTCCTATTTCCTGCCTAGTTTATTCTCAAGGGCCTAGAATAGCGTGTAGTACAAGAACCGTCTGTCAACCTGAACGAAATTCAAGACAGTGCTCTGGCTTCCCTGGCGGCTCAGAGGTTAAAGCGTCTGCCTGCAATGCGGGAGACCTGGGTTCGATCCCTGGATCAGGAAGATCCCCTGGAGAAGGAAATGGCAACCCGCTCCAGTATTCTTGCCTGGAGAATCCCATGGACGGTGGAGCCTAGTCGGCTACAGTCCATGGGGCCACAAAGAGTCCGACACAACTGAGGGACTTCACTTCACTTCAAGCAATTAAAGGTCATTTTGATTTTAAAAGCTTATGGCTCAAAATAAACCTTACTGTTTGCCTTATAACTATAATCAGAAAATATTTTTCATGCCTCTGCCTGGTAAAAGTTATAGCAAAGGAGAAAACTACAGAGAAGCATCTCCTTGCTATCCCAGAAGTAGGAATTTATCCTTTGGTATTCTAGAAATACCCTTCACTGTGTTATATGTAGGAGATTAATTCATTTTTAAAAATTCAGAAAGGGTAGGAAACTTGGTGGTGGTTTATTCATTCGTTGGCTGTGTAGTATTTTCTGAGTTCTCATGTATCCTCAAATATCTTTTACAGGAAAGTAATAACTTGACTGTCATAGTATATAGATGATATTCTACTGCCGTCTAGATTTCGTTAATAAGAAGACAGATGGTGCCCAATTCTTCCTCCTTTGTCGTGGTTTACTGGAGGCTATAAGTTGGGAGTTGGGAGTTGGGAGAGGAGGTGTAGGGAGCTGTGATCAGGTTGTCTGATACAGATCAAATATGTCCCAAGACGTCATCTCTCAAGGTCCTATTCTTAAAGCTACAGGCATTTTTTAGTGTGCTCTTGAGATTTAAAAAATTGTTGGCTGTTTCATACATCAAATATGAAGACTAGCTTCTGTTTTTATGTCAAATTTTTAATTTTTAAAATTATTTGTGTTTAGCTATCGCCATTAATTGTTATCCTGTTTTGTTTTGTTTTATCCTATTTGTTGTTGTTGTTGTTTTTTTTGGTAGGTGTAGCTTTGTTCTAAGAATATTTGTTTCGTCCAGTTCATGAACTCAAATTATAAAGACCCTAAATGTTACAGAAGTGTTGAAAGATCGGTGAGTATTTAATGTAACATATATTAAAAGCCAAAATACTTGATTCAGTCTAAGACTTTGAAACTAATAGTTTATATGGTGTTAATTAAAACCCAAAGTGAAAATACCTAAACTTTCTAGACATGTAAATTATGGTTTATTCATACTGTGGCACATTGCACAATGGCTTAAAGGAATGAACTTAATGTTGAGAGGGAAAAGCAAAGTTATAAAAAGATGCATACGTTTTTAAAATAAATGATACTGAATATTTTATGACTATGATGTATCAAAATTATAAAAATAAATATGGAAATGATAAAACAACAACTAAGGAGGTGGAAGAGGTGTGGGTGGAGTGCAGGTTTCCTGTACCATAAGGTGTGACTTCTCTACACACATGCACACGCACACACCCATCCCCCCCATGCACGAGAACTGAACTGAACATAGTTAATACTTGCTAGATCTGAAGTCTGAGTATTTGCTATAACCTCACGTTATAGAATCTTTGGTTTTTTCTGGGCATTTGAAATGTTCCCAAAAAATCTTTGAAAAATGCCGTGCAATCATGTTTTCAGTTGGCATTCAGAATGGCTGAAAAATATTCAGTTAAATTCAGCATTCTTATTAGATGTGTGGGAAGAAATAAGTATTTCTTGCTGTGCCAAGCAGAAGTGCCCCCATCACTCCTGCCAGTGTTGTTCTGCTAGTGCTGTTAATAACTAATGCAGCTAGAAGAGTGAAAAGTGTGTGAATATTGGATGGAAAAGTTCACATATTTTGTTATTTGTAGTTGACATGGTTTTAGATCTGGAAATTCCAATAAGATCAGTAAGAGAGTTCAGTAGGAAGTTTGGATACAGGAGTTAGGTTTGGATATCTCAAAATAAATCTCTTCCTATAGGCCTCCTATATACCAGTTTTGTATCCTAGTTGGAATATATAATGGAAAATAAAATCCCATTCAGAATAAAGATGAAAACTATAAGACACCTAGAATAAACCTAACAGAAATATATGACAGCAGTTTCTACTTCAAGGAAATAATGGGGTAAATGTGCAGGTGTTATAAGGTGTTTATTGCAGCTTGTTTATGGTAGTAAGAAGCTAGAAACAACCTAAATATCCAACAATGACAAGTTGGCTACATTGTCACAGCATCTTTGCTAGTGAGACACATGCACTGCATGTGGAATACACGTGCAGTGGGATGTATTGAGAAGGAAGCATACAGCTGTTAAACAGAGAAAGAGCTCATGTGAAGATTTCCGAACTGTCTAAATGGGACAATCAGGTAATAGATCATTTATGTATGATACCCTATATATGTAACTGTATGTATTTTATATACATTTTTAAATATGGAAAAATGTTTCTGCATATAATACTTTTTACTGACATGGCGTCTTATGCTTTTAGGAAGTGGGATTAAAGTTATTTCCTCATCAATTGTCTAAAAATTCATGTTAATTTCTATTATTTTAATTTCTAGAAGATAGGCCCTGATTATTACCACAATTTTTTTGTTTTTCACATTTTTAAAAATTTCTAAAGTTGCAGTATGCCTTGCAACTGATGGTGTCTTATATAGTCAGTGGGCTGCGTTTGTGGAAGAGCTAGTTGTTCTTGCGTACCCTTGGATGAACTTGGTCATAGCTGTGCACAGTGTCAGCCCTTCAGTTGAGGTACGTGCATTGTCAGCACTACATCTGATGAATTTTCCCTGTTTCCTGGTTAGTTACTTTCTACCAATCTCCTCTGGTAAGATTGAAAAACTTGCACAGCCTCAAAACCTACAGATGATGTCAGCGTCTTTGGGTTCTGTCAGGTGAAAAACAGTTTATATTTTTAAAGATCCAATTATCTTTCAAAATATGTACAACAAGAGTATTTTATAAGTAATGGGTTTATTTTTATTCTAGAGTAAGGCCGTTTTAGAGAGGAAGTCAGCATTTACTTTAACTGCCACCACCCACCCAGTGTTTTCTTTCCCAGCACTTTCACTTACCCGTGCTTGCTCAGTCATTTCACACCCAGGACTAATTTCTGCTTTGCAGGAATATTTAAGGAGTACCAGACTAGATCAGAACTGTCTGAAAGATTTTAAGGTTAGGTACCAATGCCTGGTAATTTAAAGTCAGTCTTCGATTAAAAACAAATAGCAACAAAAACACATATTAATAGTCTTATGCAACATTTTTGTTTTTCTAATCTTTTCTGTAATATTTATTTTATAGCTCGGTCATGAGCACTGACAGTAACTCATTGGCGCGTGAGTTTCTGACCGATGTCAACCGGCTTTGCAATGCGGTGGTCCAGAGAGTGGAGGCCAGGGAGGAAGAAGAGGAGGAAACCCACATGGCAACCCTTGGACAATACCTTGTCCATGGCCGAGGATTTCTGTTACTTACGAAGCTAAATTCTATCATTGATCAGGTAACATTTTCATATCAAATCATTTTTTTATCAGTAAATTTTAATTATAGATAAGTAATTTGTAGGTTGCATAATTTCTGATAGTCTCTTTGAGATAAAGTCCTGTCTGTCACATCACTCAGACAAGGAAAAGTAACTCCATTTATGAACATATTGTTTATTTGGATACTTTGCAAAATGTCTAAAATATCTTACAGTTATAAACAGCCTTTTTTCTAAAATGCTTTCATATACAGTATGCTTTTCCATTTTAATATCAGTGTGAGATAACTATGATTGTTAGTAAGGATAAGATCATGATTCAGAAGACCAGGTGTAATTTTTCAAAGTTTAGTGTAAATTACATTAAGAGAACTTGCCAATTCTGGGGTGAAAATACAGAGTCCTTTGTGTAAACTAATAATTACTAAATCATCTGGTTTTCATACATTACTGTGTTTGCTTAAACAATGGTAAGACCATATGGTATTTTGCTGTTTCCTTTGGAGAAGGCAATGGCACCCCACTCCAGTACTCTTGCCTGGAAAATCCCATGGACGGAGGAGCCTGGTAGGCTGCAGTCCATGGAGTCGCTAAGAGTCGGGCACGACTGAGCGACTTCACTTTCACTTTTCACTTTCATGCATTGGAGAAGGAAATGGCAACCCGCTCCAGTGTTCTTGCCTGGAGAATCCCGGGGACGGGGGAGACTGGTGGGCTGCTGTCTATGGGGTCGAACAGAGTCAGACGACTGAAGCGACTTAGCATTATGAAATTAACAGAATTTTAAAGCTAGGTGGGACTATGGAGATGTTTTCATCTAACCTCCTTTTGTAGATGAAGGACTAAGATCCAGAAACATTAAATAACTCAAACAAGGTTAACTTGAAGCCTAAATGCAATTTTTATCTATTTCATTTTATTAGAAAACAAATATTTATGAAAGAAAAGCCCACCATCTGCTTTCGCCATCTACTAACTAACGTAGTTAGGCAATAATATTTCAATTAATTTAAATTTAAAGGATAGTAAACACTCTGTAGCACCAATATGATGGACAGCTTTAAACACTTTAAGGGTAAATTTAACTGTTGTAAAATAAAATTTCCTTGTCATGAAAGCATTTGCTAAGAAATACATATATTGGGTAAATATAGATTCTAAAATTAAAGCGGCTATTTTCACTATAAGCTAAGAAACCTAACAATATAAATCAGGACGTATTTGTTCACTGTGGTGTCTACCTGTCATGGAGTTTTTCAGAATATTTTCAGGTTTATATGTTTTTAAATTTAATTTATTTTTATTGAGGTAGCATTGATTTATAACATTATATAGGTTTATGTAATTTTATTCTTTTTTTAATGTGATTGATCAAATATGACTAAATGGAATTTAATTTTTAAATATTTGTATGGCTTCTATAAATAAATTTTAAAATAAGAAAAAATGATTTGTTAGACCACATGTAGTGATTCTATATTTCAAAATTTTGATGATTTAGTATACATATCATGCTCTATTTATCTTCTTTCCCCACATTAGAACAATTCTGTGTTCTCTCTCTTTTAAGATACTATTTATATAGCATCAGAAATACCAGTTATCCAGGAATAAATCTGATAAATTATATATAGATTTCTCTATAAGATACTATAAAATGTTGTTGAGAGAAACTAAAGAATACCCAAATAAGGGCAGAACTACATAATTTTCATGTACTGGGAAAAAGTCAATATAATAAATACATTTTATTCTCCAAATTGATCTGTAAATTCCAATATAATCCCAGTCAAACTTTCAATAGCTTTTTTGAATGCCAGCTTTATTGGAATATAGCTTACATATCAAAGAATTAATCTATTTCCTATGTGCGACTTGGTGGTTTTTAATGTAGTCATGCAGAAATGCAGCTGTCACCACAGTCAGTTTTAGAACATTTTCACCCCCTCAAATAGAAACCCGGTGCCCTTAGCCATTACTTCCCTGTCCCTCCCACCCACCTTGGCCCTCAGCAAACACTGATCTACTTTCTGCCTTTCTCTCTTGAGTTGTGAAGTTTCTATTACTGTGCTGTTACATGATTGATTGTGAATGTGGAAGTCATTCAGTCCTGTCTGACTCTTTGTGACCCCATGGCCTGTAGCCCACCATGCTCCTCTGTCCATGAGGTTTCCCAGGCAAGAATACTGGAGTGGGTTGCCATTCCCTTCTCCAGGGGAACTTCCTGACCCAGGGATCAAACCCAGGTCCCTTGCGTTACAGCTGGATTTTTTACTGTCTGAAGCCCATTAAATGATTGAACTCATTCAGCTCATAATTGCAGCATTTTTTGCTATGGCAATATTTTTTTAATGCCCTCTTTCTCCCTAGTCACTCACTTTTTGGAATATCTGTAGCAATGCTGGTAGGGACAGTAGAAGTAGAGTGAAAATAACATATTAATGAATAGCCATTTAACAAATAAGGCTTCCCAAGACTTAATTGTTTAAACCAGAAAATGGAGAATGATCTTTAGGCTCTTAAATGGGAATTTAACTATGTAAGATTTAATCATTTAAAATGAAATCAAAGCGCTGGATTCAAAGCTGTACAGGAGAAACTTTAGCTTTTTTTATATGTCTGTTTCTCATATGTTGAAACACTTCTTGAATACTCTGGAGAAGAGGCAGTTTAAATCCTTGCAATACTTCTGCTTTATTAACAGATATTTAATCTAAGGAATTAAGCAGACTTTTTATTGATACATAGTTTATGTATAGGAAATGCACAGTATTTTGTGGGGTAAGTTTTGACAAATCTGTGACCTCTATAACCACCACCCAAATCAATGGTTAGAAATTTCCACCACCCTAGAAAGGCTTGCCATACTCCTTTTCACTCAGCCACTCCCCTTCCCCCACTGAAAGACAGCCGCTCTTCTGACCTTTAACATCGCAGTATAGTGTTGCTTGTCCTAGTACTTCCTGTAAATGTAATCATGCGGTGTGTACGCTTGTGTCTCAGAGATGATTAGTCCATGTTGCTTAAATCAGTAGTTCGTTCCTTTTGTTTCTGGTTAGTGCTTTGTTGTATGGATGTACCATAGTTTTTTAACCATTCTCCTGTTGTTTAACCATTGGGGTTGTTTTGTTGTTGTTGTTCAGTTGCTAAATCGTGTCTGACCCTTTTGTGACCCCCCATGGACTGTATAGCCCACCAGTCTCTCCTCTGTCCATGGGATTTCCCAGGCAAGAATACTGGAATGGGTTGCCATTGTCTTCTCCATTTGGGTTGTTTACATTTGACTATTGTGAATAAAGCTGCTGTGAATATTCTTATAAATGTCTGTGTGTGAATATATTTTCATTTCTCCTGGGTAAATATCCAGGCATATGTGATTGCTCGGCTGTAGGGTAGGTGTTTAGCAGTATAAGAAATTGCCAAACTGTTTTTCGAAGTGGTTGTACCACTTTTCACTTCTACCAGTGGTGTATGAGAATTCCATTTGGTCTATATCCTCTCTAATATTTGACATTGCCAGTTTTTTTTAGTATTAGCCATTCTAAGTGAATGTGAAGTAGTGTCTCACTACAATTTTAATTTGCATTTCTGTGACAACTGATGATGTTGAGCACTTTTTAGTGTGCTCAATGTCCATTTGTATATCTTCTTTTGTGAATATCTGTTCAAGTTTTGTGTTCATTTTAAAGCTCAGGTTATTTGTTTATAATCCATTTGTTATAATTTATGTATTCTGGATAAAAATTTTTGTTGAATTGCAAATACTTTCTCTGTGGCTTGTCTTTTCATTTCTTTCTTTTTTCCCTGCTGAGCTATGAGGCATGCAGGATCTTAGTTCCCCACCAGGGGTGGAACCTGTGCTTCCTGTAGTGGAAGCATGGAATCCTAACCACTGGACCACCAGGACAGTCCCACTTTACATTCCTCAACAGTGTCTTTAGAAAGGCAGACTTTTTCCCTTTGTGAATAGTGCTTTTTATATCTTGTCTAAGGAATCTTGGTCTTACAAACCCAAAGTTACACAGATATTCTCCAGTGTTTTTCCCACTAGGGACTTTTTTGTTACTATTTTTAGATCTTTTAGGTCTGTGATCCATTTTGAATTAATATTTGAATATGGTGTGAGGTAGGAATTCATTTCTGCCCGCCCACTCATTTGTTCCACAACATTTCTTCTTAAAAGTCTGTTCTTTCCCCTACTGAAAAGCCTTGTCACCTTGGTTAAAAACCTATTGACTGTATATTTATAGTTTATTTTTAGACTCTCTCTTCTACTCTGTTTATCTTCTTTCACTAATACTATATTGTCCTGATTACTGTAACTTTTATAGAAATTCCAGAAATTAAATGGTGTAAGTTCTCTAATTTGTTCTTCTTTTTCAAGAATGTTTGAAGAACATTCTGGATCCTTTGCCTTTCCATGTACATTTTGGAGTCAGCTTATTATTTCTGCAAAGTGCCTGTTATGATTTCAGTTGTGATGTTGTTGAATCCAGAAATCAATTTGGAGAGAATGAACATCTTACATGCTAACAATCCTGAGTTTCTCAATCCATGAACATGATATAAATCTCGTTGAGTCCTCTCAAATTTCTCCACAGTATTTTGTGATTTTTAGCATTGAGGTCTTATGTAATTGGGGGTAAATTTGTTCTAAATAGTTTATTTCTTTTATGACATTATAAATGGCATTTAAAATTTTTATTTTTCTGCTGCTTGCTGCTCATAGAAATACAGTTGATTTTCGTATGTTGCCCTTGTGCCCTGTGATTTTACTAAATTTATTTACTCATCTATCTTAAACTTTTACTGTGCATTCCTTAGGATTTTCTGTGTAAACAATCATGTCATCTATAAATAATTTCACTTCTTTTCAAATTTGTATGCTTTTTATTTCATTTTCTTGTGGTTTTTTTTTTGGCTTCTAGTACAGAGGTGTGGAAGTGATGGGAGTGGACAGCCTGCCTGTGTTTGGCCTGAGGGAAAGGCATTCAGTATTTCACCATTAAATCTTAAGTTAGCTCTAGATTTTTCCCAGATGCCTTTTATCACAATAAGGAAATTCTCTTTTATTCCCAGTTTGTTGAGAGTTTGTATCCTCAATGAATGTTGGATTTTGTCAAATACCTTTTCTGTGCCTATTGACACTATCATATTATTTTTTTCTATTAATGTAGGTGGATTACATTGATGGTTTCTAAATGTTGAACTAACTTTGCATTCCTGTAATAAACCCAATTTGATCATAGTTTATCATATACAGAAATGTTAATCTGTTTATTCTTAGGGAAAAAATGCTTAAATAGCAAAAATATAATCTTTTTAATGGTTAAAGACAACAGACTGAAAGTTTATACTGAGATCTTTATAAGTTTTTTTGAAAACTTGAAAACTGCCTAGCCTAAAAAAAAACCAATTATTTTGATTTTGATTTTGAAACTGATGGCAATTGATTTTGATTTGAAACTAATGGCAAACCTTGTCTGCTGTAGTTTTGTTGTTCAATCGCTCAGTCATGTGTGACTCTTTGCGACCCCATGGACTGCAGCACGCCAGGCTTCCCTGTCCTTCCCTATCTCCCTGAGTTTGCTCAAACTCATGTCCATTGAGTGGGTGATGCTGTCTAACCATCTCATCCTCTGCCACCTCCTTCTCATTTTGCCTTCAATCTTTTCCAGCATCAGGGTCTTTTTCAAAGAGTTGGCTCTACCATAGTAAGTCAGTCTACCATAGTAAGGAATCTTAATTTTATTCTGAAAATATTAGGGAGGCTTTTAAGTAAGAGAATAAGCAGTGAAAAGTATTCTTCAGATTTGACAAGTCAGTCACTGGTAATATTATTAGCAGGAATTGTTTCTGTTGGAGAATAATGCACATTTTTCAGTTTAGTAAAGGTAATAACAATGAACGAATTTTAAATTACTGCATCTAGTTCTGCAGATTCTGTTTACACATATGCCAGAATTTATCTGTGTATGATTGGTCTAACAGGGATGAGGGAGCATAGCAAATGCTGACATTCCTGCTTCTTGGAGGAGTGGCAGTGTGATCACAGTGGAAATGGGTAGCCACTGGACAGCAGTAGATAATCCATTGCATTATCTCCTTTACACCAGTAGACAGGAGCAGTGAGTATATCAGTTGATTGCTATGTAACAAACCACAATTCAGAAACTTAGCGGCATTAAAAAATGATTTATTTGCTAATGATTCTGTGAGGTTGGCAGTTCAGACAGGCTCAGCTGGGATCACCACCTCTGCTCCTTATGGTGTCAGCAGGGATTACATCTGAATGTGCAGTTGGTTGGCAGAAGACTGAGGCTGCTGGATGGGATTATTGGCCAGCTGCCTCATTTCTTATCCATGTGGCCTCTCATCTTTCAGAAGGCTAGTCTCAGCTTCTTTCCATGGGTGGAAGCATTCCAAGAGGCTGAGGGGGAGGCTAAAGAAAGTCATATAATCTCACTTCTGCCACATTCTGTTGGTCAAAGCAAGTCAGTTGGCCAGCACAGATTTAAAAGATGAGAACACAGACTCCAGCACTTGATGGGAGGAAATCACTTGTGGCCATGTTTTATCTACCATAGTGTTTTCCCTCTGGCCATGATTATTAGCATCTCTCCCATACTCCCTTCCAGGACTCTCAGAGTAGTGTTCCCACATGGCATCCAGTCGGAAGTCCACAAGCTCACGATATGCATCAGTTCTGTATGCACTCTAGGCTTCCTGGTGCAGGACTTCAGTAGCAGCTCTTCTTGATTGAGAGACTCGTGAACTAAAAAGACAAATTATCTACCCCTACACACCCTGTACATAGTGATGAGATAGGAACAAGTTAACCACAATACATGCTTGTATTCAACAAGGGAGAGTGAGAGGAGGCACTCGCAGTCACTCATCCAGTGAAATCCAGCTAGGCAGGTGTTCTAACACACCTTTTTCTGTTTTTCAGACAGATCTCTACTTTGGGCATGTAGGCTTATGTGGAAAAACACCTTCAAAATTTTTAGTAATACTCTACTTTTGTGTGGCTAACAGGGCCTACTCAGTCAGTTCAGTTCAGTCACTCAATCGTATCTGACTGTTCGCAACCCCATGAAGCACAGCACGCCAGGCCTTCCTGTCCATCACCAACTCCCAGAGTCCACCCAAACCCATGTCTTTTGAGTCGGTGATACCATCCAACCATCTCATCCTCCGTCGTCCCCTTCTCCTCCTGCCCTCAGTCTTTCCCAGCATCAGGGTCTTTTCAAATGAGTTAGCTCTTCACATCCGGTGGCCAAAGTATTAGAGTTTCAGCTTCAACATCAGTCTTTCCAGTGAACACCCAGGACTGATCTCCTTTAGGATGGACTGGTTGGATCTCCTTGCAGTCCAAGGGACTCTCAAGAGTCTTCTCCAACACCACAGTTAAAAACCATCATTTCTTTGCACTCAGCTTTCTTTATTGTCCAACTCTCACATCCATACATGACCACTGGAAAAACCATAGCCTTGACTAGATGGCCCTTTGTTGACAAAGTAACATCTGTTCTTTTGAATATGCTGTCTAGGTTGGTCATAAGTTTCCTTCCAAGGAGTAAGTGTCTTTTAATTTCATGGCTGCAGTCACCATCTGCAGTGATTTTGGAGCCCAGAAAAATTAAGTCACCCACTGTTTCCACTATTTCCCCATCTATTTGCCATGATGTGATGGGACTAGATGCCATGATGTTAGTCTTCTGAATGTTGAGCTTTAAGCCAACTTTTTAACTCTTCTCTTTCACTTTTAAGAGGCTCTTTAGTTCTTCTTCACTTTCTGCCATAAGGGTGGTATCATCTGCATAGCTGAGGTTATTGATATTTCTCCCAGCAATCTTGATTCCAGCTTGTGTTTCTTCCAGTCCAGCATTTCTCATGATGTACTCTGCATATAAGTTAAATAAGCAGGGTGACAATATACAGCCTTGATGTACTCCTTTTCCAATTTGGAACCAGTCTGTTGTTCCATGTCCAGTTCTAAGTGTTGCTTCCTGACCTGCATACAGGTTTCTCAAGAGGCAGGTCAGGTGGTCTGGTATTCCCATTTCTTTCAGAATTTTCCACAGTTTATTGTGATCCACACAGTCAAAGACTTTGGCATTGTCAATAAAGCAGAAATAGGTGTTTTTCTGGAACTCTTTTGCTTTTTCGATGATCCAGCAGATGTTGACGATTTGATCTCTGGTTCCTCTGCCTTTTCTGAGACCAGCTTGAACATCTGGAAGTTGACGGTTCACGTATTGCTGAAGCCTGGCTTGGAGAATTTTGAGCATTAGTTTACTAGCGTGTGAGATGAGTGCAATCTCTGGGCCTACTAGGTACCACCTTAAGTCTTTCTGGGGTTGTGACATAATACTCTTAGTATTATAGCCACTTAATAACCCATTTTTGATGGGAGGAGAGGGGGAGAGGGAATTGGGAGCTCGTTGGGCAGACTATAGCCTAGGCGAAATCCTGTTGCCATTGATCTGTTTGTGGGCAGCACACAAGCTAAGAAGAGTTTGGGCATTTTTAAAGCACTGTTAAAAGAAACAAAAATATGGGACACAGGCCATATATGACTTACAAAGCCTAAAATGTTTACATTTT
The DNA here is from genome assembly GCF_042477335.2 of Ovis canadensis. Lineage (NCBI taxonomy): Eukaryota > Metazoa > Chordata > Mammalia > Artiodactyla > Bovidae > Ovis > Ovis canadensis. The sequence continues at coordinate 26,266,720 of NC_091269.1, read as the reverse complement.
GGCCCTTTACAAAAGAAGTTTGCAATTTCTGGTCTAAATCAAGAAAAACTATTTTTTTTTCGAAACACAGTATTTGACATCAGTAGGGGAAACAGTACATGTAATTATCCTGAGATATCAAAAACATTTAACAGAATTCATCTATTCTTGACAAAAACTCTAAAAATAGATTAAGAATAGAGAGTTTCATCTAAAAAGGGTAGAAAAAAAGAAAAAGAATTTATATTTCTTTTTATTAAGGTATAGTAGGACTTCCCTGGTGGCTCAGATGGTAAGAGCCTGCCTGTAATGCAGGAGACCTGGGTTCATTCCCTGGGTCAGGAAAATCCCCTGGAGAAGGGAATGGCAACCCACTCCAGTATTCTTGCCTGGAGAATCCCATGGCCAGAGGAGCCTGGTGGGCTACTAGTACAGTATTACTAGTAGCAAAAAGTCTTTACTACTTTCAACATTGAGTAGCAAAGAGTTGGACAGGACTGAGCAAGTTTCACATAGTTGATTTACAATGTTGTGTTAATTTCTGCTGTACAGCAAAATGATTCGGTGAATATTCTTTTTCATATTCTTTCCCACTTTGGCTTATCACAGGGTATTGAATATAGTTCCCTGTGCTATACACTAGAACCTTGTTGTTTATCCATTCTGTGTATAATAAGTTTTAACCTGCTAACCCCAAACTCCCAATCTATCCCTTTCTCATCCCCCCAACCTCCTTGGCAACCACAAGTCTGTTCTCTATGTCTGTGGGTCTGTTTATGTTTTGTAGATAGGTTCATCTGTGTCCTATTTTAGATTCTCCATGGAAGTGATTATTATATGGTATTTGTCTTTATCCGTCTTACTTCACTTAGTATGATAATCTCTTGGTCCATCCATGTTGCTACAAATGGCATTATTTCTCTTTTTTGGTAGAGTAGTAGTCCATTGTATGTGTGTACCACATGTTCTATATCCATTCATCTGTCAGTAGACATTTAGGTTGTTTCCATGTCTTGGCTATTGTGAATAGTGCTCATATGAACATAGGAGCACACATTTCTTTTTGAATTATAGTTTCATCTGGGTATATGCCCAGGGGTGGGATTGCTGGATCACACGGCAACTCTATTTTTAGGGTTTTGGAGGAACCTCTGTAGTGTTTTCCATAGTGGCTGCACCAATTTACACTCCCACCAACAGTGTAGGAGCATTTTCTCTACCTTCTCGCTAGCGTTTATTTGTAGACTTTTTAAATCATGGCCATTCTAACCAGTGTGAGGTGGTATGTCACTATAGTTTTGATTTGCAGTTCTCTGATAATTAATGATGATGAACATCTTTTCATGTGCCTACTGGCCATCTGTATATCTTCTTTGGAAAAATGTCTGTTTAGGTCTTCTTCCACTTTTCAACTGGGTGTTTTTCGTTGTTATCAAGTTGTATGAGCTGTTTGTATGAAAAAAATCAAAATAATTTTTTATAAGCTGTGCAATAGAACCAGCATAAGAATAACTTTATTACTATTCTGTTTGATATCATGTTTTAGAAACATGCAATAATAAAGTGGAATATGAAAATAGTGACAGCTAAATGTGAGAAAGATGGAGAAATAAAAGTTAATTTTTAAACTGATGTGTACAGAAAAATCCAAAAGATCATCCAGAAAACTGTTCAACAGAATTATAGAATATAAGACAAACATATTGTTTCCTTTAGCTAAAGCTATACAACTAGAACATTTTAAAAAGATTCTGTTTACAGAAGAAATATTCACATATGTGTGTATAGATACACATTAAAGAAATCATTATAAAATTCTGATAGAAGAAATGAAGGGCTTAACCAAATAGCACATATATTTCTGCTGTGTCTGAAACACTAAATTCAGCATGTTAAAATTGAAAGTAATGCCATTAATATAAATAAAAACTTCAGTCCAAATTCCTTAACATGTCATCCTGAGATCCTTGAACCTCACTGATCTGGTGCCCATATGCCTGCAGCTTTCTAAACGTCGCCTCTAATTTGGGATCTCAGCTTTTCCTCCCAATAAAATTGCCCTTTCTCTTCCATCCTGCCATCACGACTGTTGGATGGTTAGGATAGGCAATTAATATAAAATACAATCAAAACAATAGAATTGTGAAAGAGACAGTGCCTGGCATCTGGTAGATACAGAGCATGAGCATGATTCTTACCACCTGGATGAGAGTGATCTCATTGTTTGTTATTGCAATGGGGAATTAAAAAAATGTGTGACACGGTCATTTTCCAAGCAGAGGGGAGAACATAAAATTGTAAGTATTAGGTGAGGAGTAATGTGGTTTCTGTAGATCGGATAGTTTAGGAATAGCCAGGGAATGGCTCTGTTTGGGTCATATATTGCCTAATTTGGCATACTGAGCCTTGAGCTGAGTGGGAAGGAAATAGAGAAGTTCCAGGGCACGTGTCTCAGAAGCCAGGGGCAGGAATGCCAGTCTCACAGCAGTGCTGATTTGCCAGTGTGCTGTGCAGGAAGATGCGCTGAATTCCACGGACAGCCTGTCTATAGCACTTTTTCACACACCCTTGAGGTTTTGGCAAGCTCTGTTAGAATGCTATTAGTTCCTATACTAAAGATAAAGATTCACCTTAGAGGGACTAGGCAGGAATGTACCTGTCCAAATTTGGTTTACTTTTTTTTGCAAGATAATGTATCTTTTGCTGGCATCTTAAGAAATGTTGAGATAGGTACCGTTTACAAACTCTGCATACAATCGTTATCTAGACATCTGCTGATTCTGAAGTAAAGCTCATAGAAATGGGGCCCTTTGATACAATCTTTACTTTGCATCCAGAATTCAAAATCATTCAGGCAGGTAATGTTTATGAACATCCAGCTGTGTACTAGGCATTGAGTGGGAAAAAGGGAGGTGACTGCTAAGGACTAGGGCCTGAGCCCTGGAATTCATGCTCTGAGAGAGGCCTGCAAAGTATGTTTGGGAAAATCTCCCATCATATTTAGAGATAAATCCAAACCCCTTCATGTGACCCCCCTACCCAAGGCCACCTTGTGTTGGACACTGTCCACCTGGCTGACCTGCAGCCTTTTCTCTCAGTGCCCTCCCCCTTGCTGTGCTCCAGCCACACTTTCCTGCCTGCCGTTCTTTGAAAAAGTCAAATCCATTTCCACCCTTTGTATCTTTCCTATGAGCTCTTTTCCTCCATGTCTTTGCATGGATTCTTCCTTCTCATTGGTTAAGCATCTGCTCAAATGGTCCATCCTGACTAGCCTATTTAAATGTTCCTCATTCCATCTTATTTAATTTTCTCCATATCACAGCATTCTGTCTGAAAGTTTCCTATCTGTCACCATTGTTTTCTGTCTCACCTGCTAGAGTGTCAGCTTTGTAAGGATGCAAGTGTTGTCTTCCTTGTTCACCACTACATCCAGAATGTCTGGCACATAGTAGAGGCTCAATAAATATTTGTTGAATGAATGAAAGAGGAAAATGGGCATTCGGACATTAACCATTCAGCAAACTGGTTGCTATACTAAATCAGGGGCATGAAACCTTACTTGGCCTAGGAGCGATTAGAGAAGTCTTCCACAGAGGAACTAAGACCTGAAGGATGAATTGGTACTTGGCAGATGGAAGGATGGTGAGAGAACTGTAAGAGCAGTGCATGTGAGGAAGACGTTTGAAGGACCACTGATGTTCAGGAAACCTTAATAGTACATGTAGGTAGGGGTTGGCTGTGGTGGTAGGAGTTAAAACTGGACAAGTCAGTAGGAATCATGTCATGAAGGGTCTTCCAGGCCTGAGAAAGGATTTAGATTTTGCTTTTGCAGAATTTTAAGCCTTCTCATAACCAGGATGCTAGAAAGTAATAATCTGAATCCTGTCTCTACTTTCTCATTCCCCTTGACTCTTCAGCCTATTTGTAATCTGATTTGCACCCTCATCACTCCATCAAAACTGTGTTTGTTAAGGTCACCAGTGACCCTGTACTTGCTAAGTGCTTTCCTACCATCATCTTACACAATTAAAGATCAACAACTCTTGACCTGATTAACTTTTCTCTCTTTTCTGAACTGCTCCCTTCCCTTGATATTTCTTGTTCTGCTTCTCTTTGGAGAGAGGTAGCGTCTCAGTCTCCTTTGTAGGCTGCCCTTCAGCACCACCATCTGCAGTTCTTTCAATGTTGTTCAGAACTCCATTCTGGGAAGTCTGCCCCTCTCCTCCTGCATACTCTCCTAGGAAATTTCACCCATGTCCTTGACCTCTGTCTTTTTCTTAAGTTCCAGTCATGTATATTCAGCTGTTTACTGAAAACCTGAGTCCATTTGGAGATCCAACAGACATCTCAAACTTAGTATATCTAAAAAGTGAATCCATCATCTTTTCCCCAACCTAACACCACTGCTAAATGTCCTGTCTTGATGACTGTGTTATCACTCGTTACTTAGTGCCCTAAATCAGAAACTTTCAAGTTCTTTTGGATCTTCCCCCCGCCCCCCATATGCCCCATAGATAATCAGCTGTAAGTCATTTCATTTCTCCCTTATGGTTTCTCAAATATGTCTCCTCCTTTTCAATTTTACTGTCTGAGGCTTCAGGTAATTACTATCTCTCGTCTGTATTACCGTTTCCCTGCCTCTAACACTGATTAGTCCCTTCCCCTCCCCACCAGTTCTGTTGTCTATATAGTGGCAAATCTGATTATGTCACCCTGACCCACTCTGACCCCCTCCCCACAGATTGACACGAGGAATTTACACTTGATTTGTCATTAATTCCTTGACCACCCATGTCCCAAGTTTCCCAGGTGTAGCACTTCCATACCTCTGATGATTGCTCCTTTTTCTGAGCTCCTAAACTGAATGCCTGCGCCACACCTGGGTATGTACACATGCTGCGTGCCTTCTGCTCTTTAACTGTTTTGTGTGTATGTGTTCTGTGGACCAAATGAGGGGACCTTCTCCAGGGCTTGGACCATATCCTCCAGAAAGGGTAAGACAGTAAATGCTGTGGATGGACCTAGTGTGCAGTCAATAAATATTTATCGGATGACCTTCACTAATAAGTCTGTCTCTCTTTACATATACTATTAATAATGTCCATTTCTCTTTTTGAAAATTGTGTTTTCTGAGTTTTAAATTTAACTGCATGAAGCCTTTTTGTTTTTCTGGTAATTTTTGTTACTGGTTTGCTAATTAATAGGGCTTAACTTTTCATTTGCACCTAGCAAATTTATCTTTTTGTAGGTGAGGAATTCTTACAATGTGCATGGTGGTATAACAGCTACTTTCGGAAAAAGCAGCAAGAATGTGCTAAATACCGTCAAATACTCTTATACTCTTCTGTCCTTGGGAAGGTTTATAAATTGCAAAGTATCACAGCTTTAATTGGATTTAAGATAGGTTAATTTGATTCTTCCTCCTCAAGAAACGGGATTTTTTTTCAACTTTAAGTTAAGGTATTAGGAATAACTGTGTTTCATGACCTCGGAGCATGAAGAATTCTTTTATTTCTAATACAGGCATTGACATGCAGAGAAGAACTCCTTACCCTTCTTCTGTCACTCCTTCCATTGGTATGGAAGATACCTGTTCAAGAAGAAAAGGCAACAGGTATTTTCTTTTCTTTGTCATATCACTTGTGTTATCAAAATTCTACTGGGGAAAAACTTGCATTGAAAGGTTACTTCTGCTGTGATGGTTGATAGCAGCTCAAAATCAAAGCAGTATATATTAGTATATTTAATATGAAAAATTCTTTCAGCAAATACATTTTCATTTCTTCTAGTAGTATAAAAATGATAGAGAATTCCTTGAACATAATGATGATTAGAAAATAGATGAAGAAGCAGAACACTTAGCAAAAGGAGTAAATCTGTATGCGTAGCCTAACAGTTAAAAATGGAGAGTGAAAAGTTTGAAGACATTATAGATTCTCTGCTTATTTTAAAGACTGCTTTCCATTACCAGTACTCTATCAATGACGTTTGCAGTTTAGGTTTTCTAATGCTGCTTTTAAAGGATAAATTTGAAGTAATGTTTTGTGTTAGAACTAGACAGGATTATTACACTGAAGGTCAACATATTTTTAATTTCTGATTCAGAAAAAAATATATATATCATATTAAGTACATGAAACTTAGTTTAAATGTTTCAGTAGAGGGATTAACAGTTTTCCCTCTGGCCATTTCTGGAATATGCATATTGTGAAATGTTTACCTCTGTGTCTTAATTAATGGTGTTATTAGAGGAGATTTGTAAAGTGGTAAGAATAGTAATGCTAAATACCAGCATTGCTTTCCTAACTCTGTTCTCCCTGTTTTCAAAATCAATTTGTGTTCTTTGATTCAGGGCCACTTGGTATTTAATATAAGCAGGATAAGGAAGTGAAGTGATGTGGGGAGGGAGGGGAGTAGAGACATACCAAAAAGGTAAAAGAAGTCGGCCCCATAATAAAAATATACTGAAGACAAACTCCTAAAGTAAAGAAGTAAGAGGATAATCACCTATGCATATTGAGTTTTTAAACATATTAAGGTATTCTAAATTTTCTTTCTTCATTTTGTCAGACTTTAATCTACCATTCTCAGCTGGTATAATCCTGACCAAAGAAAAGAACTCAAGTTCTCAAAGATCTACTCAGGAAAAATTATATTTAGAGGGAAGTGCTCCAGCTGGTCAGGTTTCTGCAAAAGTAAATGTTTTTAGAAAAAGCAGGCGGCAACGTAAAACTACCCATCGTTATTCTGTAAGAGATGCAAGAAAGACACAGCTCTCCACCTCAGATTCAGAAGCCAATTCAGATGACAAAAGTATAGGAATGACTAAGTACAGAAGGTCCCATGTGCTGCAGCATTTTGTAAAACAGTCTCCTAAAGAAGACCACCTTACAGCTAAGCTTAACCACTTATCAACCAAAGAGCAGACTCCTCCTGACACCATGGCTTTGGAAAATTCCAGAGAGATGATTCCAAGAGAGGAGTCAAACACTGACATTTTAAGTGAGCCAGCTGCCTTGTCTACCATCAGTCACATGAACAATTCTCCATTTGACTTATGTCATGTTTTGTTATCTTTATTAGAGAAAGTTTGTAAGTTTGACATTACCTTGAATCATAATTCTGCTCTCGCAGCCAGTGTAGTGCCCACATTGACTGAATTCCTAGCGGGTTTTGGGGACTGCTGTAATCTCAGTGACAATTTGGAGGGTCAGATGGTTTCTGCAGGTTGGACTGAAGAACCAGTGGCTTTGATTCAGCGGATGCTTTTCCGAACAGTACTGCATCTGATGTCAGTAGATATTAGTACGGCAGAGGTGATGCCAGAAAATCTCAGAAAAAATTTAACAGAATTGCTTAAAGCAGCTTTAAAAATTAGAACTTGCCTAGAAAAGCAACCTGACCCTTTTGCCCCAAGACAGAAGAAAACACTACAAGAGGGTCAGGAAGATTTTGTGTTTTCCAAGTATCGTCATAGAGTGCTTCTTTTACCTGAGCTGCTGGAGGGAGTTCTGCAGATCCTGATCTGTTGTCTTCAAAGTGCAGCTTCAAATCCGTTCTTCTTCAGTCAAGCCATGGATCTGGTCCAAGAATTCATTCAGCATCACGGATTTCATTTATTTGAAACAGCAGTTCTTCAAATGGAATGGCTGGTTGTAAGAGATGGGGTTCCTCCCGAGGCCTCAGGACATTTGAAAGCCCTCATCAATAATGTCATGAAAATAATGAGCACTGTCAAAAAAGTGAAGTCAGAGCAGCTGCATCATTCAATGTGTACAAGAAAAAGGCACAGACGTTGCGAATATTCCCACTTCATGCATCACCACAGAGACCTCTCAGGTCTGTTGGTCTCGGCTTTTAAAAACCAAGTTTCCAAGAACCCATTTGAAGAGACGGCAGATGGAGATGTGTATTACCCTGAGCGGTGCTGTTGCATTGCTGTGTGTTCCCACCAGTGCTTACGCTTACTGCAGCAGGCTTCCTTGAGCAGCACGTGTGTCCAGATCCTCTTGGGGGTTCAGAACATCGGCATATGCTGTTGTATGGATCCCAAATCTGTGATTGTTCCTCTCCTCCATGCTTTTAAATTGCCAGCACTGAAAAGCTGTCAGCAGCATATACTGAATATTCTTCACAAACTCATTTTGGACCAGTTAGGAGGAGCTGAGATACCACAGAAAACTAAAAAAGCAGCTTGCAACATCTGTACTGTTGACTCAGATCAACTAGCCAGATTAGAGGAGACCCTGCAGGGAAACTCTTACAATGCTGAACCTTCCTCAGGTTTATCTAGTCCATCCTACAGATTTCAAGGCATCCTGCCCAGCAGTGGATCAGAAGACTTGTTGTGGAAATGGGATGCCTTAGAGGCTTATCAGAATTTTGTTTTCGAAGAGGACAGATTACAGAGTGTACAGATTGCAAATCACATTTGCAGTTTGATCCAGAAAGGCAATGTTGTTGTTCAGTGGAAACTGTATAACTGCATATTTAATCCTGTGCTGCAAAGAGGAGTTGAATTAGCACATCATTGTCAACAGCTTAGCATTACTTCAGCTCAGACTCATGTATGTAGCCATCATAACCAGTGTTTGCCCCAGGAAGTACTTCAGATTTATTTAAAAACTCTGCCTACCCTGCTTAAATCAAGGTTTGTTATATATGTGTGTAGATATTTTTTCTCATTGTTGAAAAATCATATTCAAAGATGTTTGAATATCTTTATTATTTATTTTTCCTAGGATTTAATTTTAGTTTAACAACGAAAAAAGTTCCCATCCCATGTCAGATTTTTTTTAACATTTATTTATTTGTTTGTTTTACTGGGGTGTTTATAGGGAAGAGGACAGAGCCATTGATTTTAATTTCTCTGAAAAAAAAGTAAAGTTTTAAATATATATATTTGAGAAAAAATGGATAAAATGCAGATACCCAACAGCAAGGGCAAAGTTAAATTAATTAAATTATATTTACTGGATGTAATATTATTAGCCAAAAATAATGTTAACTAGGATCTATTGGGACATGAGAAAATGCGTATTTTATCAGTAACATACAAAAAGTAAAAAAAAATTTCATTTATTTACTATGAAAAAATATACATAGTACGTAAAGTATGTATGTGCATGATAATTATCAAAACAGTGAAATTAATGGAATTATTATTTTCTGAATACCATATTTACATTTATTACCTGTATGTAGAAAAACTAGAAAATACAGGTAAGCAAAATGAAGAAAACTAAGATACTTAGAATCTCACCAGTGAGTTTTGCAGATTTTGTGATTGTCAGCTCTCATACTTAAAAAATAATTTTGTAAATGAAGCTTGCTTCTGATAGGTAGTTGGCCTTTGAAATTAATGCATATACCATTTTAAAAACTTACAGTAAAGTATAACATATCTGTGATCATTATTTTCACAACCATTAAAAAAAAAATCCTGACATTCTGACATTGTTTAAATAGAACTGTCTTTGATCTGAAAGTTTTATAACTCTGTGGCATATTTGTGGACAGCCTGGATCTTTGCTGAGCTGATTTATACTAAAATTATTACTCAGATTCCAGTGATCCAGACTTGTGAGTTTTACCTGAGACAGAGCTGAAAAACTTCAGATCTGTAGTTTGGTTCTTTCCCTTAACGACATACAGATTTAAAATAAACAAAAGTCCTGAGTGAGCCACCAAGTAGCCAAATGAATGGACCCGCAAAGGCCTCCCTGCTTTCAGAGTGTCCGTCTCAAATATGGAGGTGATTGTGGCATGGAGAATTTATACAGAGAAATTTGCTGTTTGGGGAAAAATATTCTTCCCTGAATTGCTTCGTTTCACTTGAGAGGCATGTAATCTGTTCTTTTCAAATGCTGCTGGAATTATATATACAGTGTTTGCAGAAGGGTGTAAAAGTAGTTAGAAAGCAACTTGAAATCCTGGTCATATCTAACTAAGGAGTTCAGCCAGATAATTGATAAAGTTGAAATAGGTAGTGTTTAGTATATGCAGCAATGACATGTTTAAATAGTGTATGAATGATGTGCCTGTATGTAAATCTTTTGTACTTTTTTTCTCTCACAGGGTAATAAGAGATTTGTTTTTAAGTTGTAATGGAGTAAACCAAATAATTGAACTAAATTACTTAGATGGTGTCCGAAATCACTCACTAAAAGCATTTGAAACTCTGATAATCAGCCTAGGGGAACAACAGAAAGATTCTTCAATTCCAGGTATTGACGGGATAGACCTTGAACAGAAGGAGTTGTCATCTGTAAATGTTGGTACTTTGTATAACCAGCAAGCTTATTCAGATTCTCAGAGTCTTAGTAAATTTTATGCCCGGCTCAAAGATGCTTATCCAAAGAAACGAAAGTCTGTGGTGCAGGATGTTCATATCAACACAATTAACCTCTTCCTCTGTGTGGCGTTCTTGTGTGTAAGTAAAGAGGCAGAATCTGACAGAGAATTAGCCAATGATTCAGAGGATACTTCTGGCTATGACAGTACAGCGAGCGAGCCTTTGCAACACATGCTGCCGTGTTTCTCTCTCGAGAGCCTCGTCCTGCCCTCTCCCAAACACATGCACCAAGCAGCTGACATTTGGTCCATGTGTCGTTGGATCTACATGTTAAGTCCCATTTTCCAGAAACAGTTTTATAGGCTCGGTGGTTTCCAAGTATGCCATAAATTAATATTTATGGTAATACAGGAACTGTTCAGAAATCCTGAAGAGGAGCAAGGGAGAAGGGAAGGAAATAGAAACATGGATGTAAATCAAGATTTAAACAGAATTTCTCAACCTGAGATCACTGTGAAAGAAGATTTATTATCTTTGACTGTAAAAAGTGACCCCACACCAGCAGAACTGAGTAGTCTGAAAAAGAGTGCTGACAGTTTAGAGTCAGAGCATCTTTCTTCCATAAATGTGGAACAAATTCCAGCTGTGGAAGCTGTTCCAGAGGAAACAAAAGTCTTTATGAGTCGAGAAAGCGAAACCTCACTTCAGGGCATACGACTTTTGGAAGCCCTTCTGGCCATTTGTCTTCATGGCACCAGAGCTTGTCAGCAAAAGATGGAGTTGGAGTTACCCAATCAGGTAAGAACTTATCTTTCATCTAACTATTGTGTAATGTAAATTTTTTTTAAAGTTGTAATGTAATGCTATTGTCATTTTGTTTTTCCAAAGATTCTGAGTTTTGAGGTGCTCCTGTATGCTTAGCACAGTACCAGGTACTGTGGTGGACACAGAGGAGTACATGACCCTGTTCTTGCCCTCGAGAAGCTTAGGGTTTAGTTTGGAATACAGAACCCATGTGACAAAATTTACCAACCCTAAAAGACATTAAATACACATTAAATGTCAGATGTCAGATGAGTAATAATGGGTAAGTAAGAAGGCTCTTGAGAGTCCCTTGGACTGCAAGGAGATCCAACCAGTCCATTCTGAAGGAGATCAGCCCTGGGATTTCTTTGGAAGGAATGATGCTAAAGCTGAAACTCCAGTACTTTGGCTACCTCATGCGAAGAGTTGACTCATTGGAAAAGACTTTGATGCTGGGAGGGATTGGGGGCAGGAGGAGAAGGGGACGACAGAGCGTGAGACGGCTGGATGGCATCACAGACTCGATGAACGTGAATCTGAGTGAACTCCGGGAGTTGGTGATGGACAGGGAGGCCTGGTGTGCTGCAATTCATGGGGTCGCAAAGAGTCGGACACGACTGAGCGACTGAACTGAAGTGGTAGTCGCTCAGTCATGCCCGACTCTTTGTGACCCCATGGACTGCAGCCCGCAGGCTCCTCTGTCCATGAGATCTTCCAGACAGGGATACTGGAGTGGGTTGCCGTTTCCTTCCCCAGCTATTGTATTTCAGCGTCCACACTCGACAGTCTTGGTGTGGTTCTGTTTGGTGCCCGGCCCATATCCCTTGCCAAGCTGATCCACCCGTGCACCATCTGCTGCAGACTCCCATCTGCACCCATCTCCCAAGGTGTGGGGTGCTGAGCCAGTGACTGATGGGTATGGCTCTGGGAGTGGGGACAGTCTCTGTGGTGCAGTTCAGGCTCCAGAGCTTCCCATGGAATTAGGCTGGGGTGACACATTTATTCTGAAACCACATCTTTGCCTGGATTCTTCCCCCAGCATATTCTGCTTTCCTCATGCTTTACAAATTTCCCCTGAGAGCACATCTCAGCCAAAAAGGAATGCTTAGTTTTAGGCCCTGCTTCTAAGGAAATTTCAAATATGGTAGATCCCTTCTTTTTTTCCTGCGTGCTAAGTCACTTCAGTCACGTCCAACTCTTTGTGACCCCATGGGCTGTATAGCCAACCAGGCTCCTCTGTCCGTGGGATTTTCCAGGCAACGATACTGGAGTGGGTTGCCATTTCCTACTCCATCATATCTTGTCTGTGTGTATCTGTGTCTCCCACTGGACAGAGTTAAGGGAGAAGTCAATTTCCTATCCATCCTTATGGCTTCATCCCTTAACAGAAGAACAAGCAGGGAGAGTTCCATTCCAGGACAGATGGGAAGGAGTAAAGAAGGGAGGAAGAGAAAAGAATTAGAATACAAGTGCTGCTTAGAGTCTTAAGCAATCACTAAGAAAAGGAATTAGTAAAATCTAGAAATGGTTAATGAAAACCTTGAGTTTCAACTAATCATTTTTTCCCTGATACAGTTAATTTATGGTACATTCAAATTCAAAAGCAAATAAGATGAGTAAAGCATTGGATGAATTAAAATATTAATTATTCTTAATTGTAACAGGAGGATATTTGTATAAGCACTGGATATTTATATAGTCATTTTAATTTCATATCAACTGCAAATAAACGGACTAGCTTTTACTTAATGTAAATATTAATTTATCATTTGTTTTCTCACTGTTTATTTTTTTTCTTAAGGCATGTTGATATTCTTAGTTTCTTTGCTTTTACTTTAGAACTTGTCTGTGGAAACTATATTGCTTGAAATGAGGGATCATCTTTCCAAGTCAAAGGTGATGGAAACAGAATTAGCAAAGCCTTTAATTGATGCCCTGCTTCGAGTTGCACTGGGGAATCATTCAGCAGATTTTGAGCACGATGATGCTATGACTGAGAAGGTATGAGTAACATACAGTTGTGTTGTTATTGTTTGGGTGTGACTGGCAGAGGCAGAAGTGTGTGGGTTCAGAGTGTGACACTGTGATGTGGTTAGAATATACGGGCCAGGATTTGGTCAGGTGAGTTCAGTGGGTTCTGTCTCCATCCTCTGGGATGGATTGTATTTACATCTCATAAAACACAGGAGAGCAGTGTGACATGCTTTTCTTCATCTAATCTAGAAATTTACCGAGAATTGCTTCCAGTAAGATGGAAGTATTATTTGATGTCTCATATATAACTGATAGTTTATCAAGTAATAATGCAGGGATAGTGATGACTCAGCTGTCCTCTTTGTCTTATTTGATTCTATAGTGATATGGTTAATATTTACAGAACTCCCTTCTCACTTTAATTTTAAATCATGCAATATAAAAATGACTGGTCCTTGCATAGAAAGAAGTCATAGTTTTTTAGTTGTTCATGTTAACTTCATTTTCTAAAAGAACTATTTTAATTTTTTCCATGAAACAGATATATACATACATAGTTAATTTACCTCTCCTTTCATGTTTCTTTTACCTTTGTTCACCTTTATCTTTGTGTAACTTCTTTTTCAATTCCTTGGTCTAGAAATATTGGCATTTTATAATCTTCTGCCATAATAGTTTACATTACTGTTTGTCATATGATGTAAAAACTTACTAAAATAGCTACTAATGTCATAATCATATTACTGAATCAATTGGTTAACTGGAAAATGTTAAAATACCTACCTAAAATGTCAGAATACCTATGTAGATTAAAATATCTACCTACCTATTAAAAAAAAAAGATTCTTCTTCTTTTTAAAATGTTGCAATGATTAAGTACTCTGAGCTTCTTTAAGTGTGTTTTTTTTAAGTGAAGATATTATTAGCATTTTTATAAGAAAAGGAAAATTTCATGCCACATGCTACTGCGCAGGGAGTTAATGCTGGAACTCTGATTTCAGAGATGCTTATATGTAGACAATCACATTCTGAAATCTTAAAATCAGTTTCTTTCAAAATTTTTCATGTCTTTAGTTATCTAATTTATGAAACACTTTATAAAAACCTTTGGAAAAATCTTTTGTTGCGCAAATATGTAAATATAATATGTATTTATTTGCATTAAGTTGTAAGAAGTATAATTCCACCTCATTGTGGTTTTTAGTCATCTCCTCTTACATAACTAGAATGAAATTTCTTAGACTTACTTTTCAGTAAAACTGAAATGACCTATAGTTTAATTTGTTAGGACACCTAATTTTTGAAGTGTTAATCAAGTTGGCTAAGAAATTCTGGAGAATTATGCTGTGTGAATTTCATAATGTATAATGGTTAATATCTGTTCCTAATGTTTTTTTTTCTTAAAATATTAAAGCTGTCTTCAAAATGATTTTTGAGTAATAAATATCTTATTTAAGAACAATGAACAAACATTGTAACTTTTGCCTTAATTTAAATATACTGATCTTATAGAGTCATCAGTCTGAAGAAGAACTGTCATCCCAGCCTGGTGATTTTTCAGAAGAAGCTGAGGATTCTCAGTGTTGCAGTTTTAAACTTCTGGTTGAAGAAGAAGGTTATGAAGCAGATAGTGAAAGCAATCCTGAGGATAGTGAATCCTGGGATGATGGTAAAATATCACTGAAGTACTTGTGACTTCATTTGAGAGTCACATTATTAACTAGCAAATGGTTCTTAATAATATCACTTTAGAACTTTTATTGAATTATATTTGTAAAGTGTATTACATCATTATTTTATTTGATCTTGACAACAAATTCTGGCGTTCTTGTAAGCAGTTTGAAAGTGAAAGTGAAGGTTGCTCAGTCGTGACCGACTCTTAGTGACCCCATGGACTATACGGTCCATGGAGTTCTCTAGGCCAGAATACTGGAGTGGGGAGCCTTTCCTTTCTCCAGAGGAATCTTCCCAACCCAGGGCTTGAACCCAGGTCTCCCGCGTTGTAGATGGATTCTTTACCAGCTGAGCTACAAGGGAAGCCCAAGAATACTGGGGTGGGTAGCCTATCCCTTCTCCAGTGGATATTCCCAATCCAGGAATCAAGCCGGGGTCTCCTGCACTGCAGGTGGATTCTTTACCAACTGAGCTATGAGGGAAGCCCCTGTAAGCAGTTTAAGCAGTTTAAATCAATGAAATATATTTTTGTTATCACAAATATTGATGGAGTGTCTAAGGATACAGGGTGGAAGAAGTCTCTACTTTCATATGTATTCTAGTGGAAAAGACAAGAAATACCAGAAATAAGCAATATGAAGAAATAAAACAGGATGATGTGATAGTGACTGGGTAGTCAAAGAAGGCCTCACTGAAGATGTGTTTACATTGAGGCCTTGATAGAAAAGATCTATTCAGTGGACATTGACAGGAAGAGCTTTGGAAACAGTTCGTTACAAAGATTTAAGTAATACAAGGAATACAGACATCTCTTTGTGGCATCCAAGAATGCTTCAGCATAGGTTTCTTAGTTCACCACAGCCCAACTTGTCCTTAAGATGGAAATAACATTGCATGCGATCCTTTGTTTCCAGGCCGAAAACTTGAGTGGAGTAGAATGGAAGATATGGATTGAATAGAGCCAGGAGATTTCTGGGAGGGCTTCATCTTTTTATTGGCTGGTTTTAAGACTGTGCCAATACTGTTAGTCTTCACTAAGTTTGCAGTAGTTATTTTCTTCAATGGCTGTTGTCTCTTTCAAATTGAGTGAATTGGAATAATCACTGATGTCCTACTTAAAGGGCTTTGATGGACCCATAGCAGGTGTTTTTTTTGTTTTTTTATTGTTTTTTTACCATAAAGAGAGTGAAAAGAACAAAGGAACAGCCACAGATTGAAAGCCTCATACATATATATTCATGTGACTTACTTGGTTTGTTAAACAAACTTTTTTCCAGCTTTGTTGAGAAATAATTGACATACATCACCATATAAGTTTAAGGTGGTTTGATTTACATATATTGTGAGAGGATTACCACAGTAGTTTTAGTTAACATTTACTATCTCGTATAGATACAAAGAAAAGAAATAAACACTTTTTCCTTGTGATAGGAACTCTTTTAGTATTTATTCTCGTAACACCTTCCCGTATATTGTACAGCAGTAGTAACTATAGTCACCATGTTGTATGTTACATCCCTATTACTTGTTTATCTTATAACTGGAAGTTTATACCTTTTGACCACCTTCTTCTACTTCCCACTCCCCCTTTCCCCCTAAGCAGGTGCTTTTGAAAAATATTGCTATAATAGTGTCAGTTTTATCATAGTACAGACATGATTTAATAATGACAGATACCCTCCTTTGTGAAGTTTGCTCACTAGCTCTTAAAGAATTTTGGTCCAGGTAGAAATTTATAAATTTCTTACCTATATGAACTTTTAAAAAGAGTACAGCAGTTTCTTTAAAGAGCATAACAGTTAAATTTTCCAGAATGTAATATTTGGTGAGGCAGTGTCTATATCCCACTGATAAAAAAGGCAAAGTATAAAATTTATCCAACCAATAGCCAAACCTACTGTTTTCACAGAGATATAAGCCTATGATTTGGATATTTTGGCACCAGAAAGTTTGGGATAGTACTTTTTTCCAGTTGTCTCAAAGGAGTGTATTAAATCTGCATCACATGCCTATAAAAATTACTGTTGATAGTACTTGTGTTTCTAGTGAAGATCAAAATTTCTTTTAAGGCTACTCATTTATCATCAAAATATCCATATGACTTGATTATTCAGGATAATTATTGTAGTCAAAAATCAAGTAGTAGGAAAAGATTTTGTGAGCGTCTTCTTATAAATAGCACTTTTGTCACTAGATTTCCTAAGTGATGAATGAGATTTGAAATTTTTTTCAGTGCTTAGGAAGGGAATAAAAATAACATTTTCTTTTTCTCCTTTTAGGGGTAGACTTAAAGCCTGAAGCAGAAAGTTTCATTGCATCAAGCAGTCCAAATGACTTACTTGAAAACCTCGCTCAAGGGGAAATAATTTATCCTGAGATTTGTACGTTGGAATTAAATTTGCTTTCTACTGGTAAAGCTAAACTTGATGTGCTTGCCCATGTATTTGAGAGTTTTTTGAAAATCATCAGACAGAAAGAAAAGAATATTTTTCTACTCATGCAACAGGTAAAAGATGTATTTAATTAAATGTGATCAGTATTTATCACACACATGCCCTAATTACTCATCTCTTTATTTATATAACCCAACTTGTCTGAAAATTGAGATGATTACTTACCTTTTATAATACTTTATGATATATTTTTAGTACAAGTGATAGTCTAAAAATCTTCTGCTTCCATAGTTCTCCAAAGTAGGATAAAAATCAGTGTTGTCATTGGCTAACTATAAGAATCCTAGTGTATTTCTGAGAATGAGTAATATTTTTTAAATTGCATTTAATTTTGATATATGATCATTGTTTTGAAAAATCAGAAAAAACAGTATGAAAAACAAAATGAAAATTATGTATAACCCTACACATAGCATTCTCTCCACTTATTTTAAAATATCTAGATAGGTATATACAGTATACTATCAAGTAATTTATCATGACATAGTTTCTTCATGCTTTCATGAGGTAAGAAATTTAATTTTTTATTTTTGTTTGTTAATCTTCAGGGAACTGTGAAAAATCTTTTAGGAGGATTCTTGAGTATTTTAACACAGACTGATTCTGATTTTCAAGGTGCGTTGAAACTTTGGTTTTAAACAATAGCTTTGAAATACTTTTGTTATGTGAAATGAAGAGTTGACAATAATAGCTTCATTGGCATAGTGCCATGTGGTTTCAGAAGTAGCTTTATATGTATCATCTCTCCTGTTTCTTAAACCAATGCAGTAGATATAAGTATCTTGAATTTCTAGAGAGGAAAATCTAGATTCCAAGTGATCAAGTGAATTGTTCAGGGTCATGTATTTAGAAGCGGCATTGCGAGACTGTTCAGTCGCTCAGTTGTATCCAACTCTTTGTGACCCCATGGACTGCAGCACGCCAGGTACCCTGTCCATCACCAACTCCTGAAGCTTGCTCAAACTCATGTCCATCAAGTTGGTGATGCTATCCAACCATCTTGTCCTCTGTCGTCCCCTTCTCCTCCTGCCTCCAGTCTTTCCCAGCATCAGGGTCTTTTCCAATGAGTCAGCTCCTCACATCAGATGGCCAAAGTATTGGAGCTTCAGCATCAGTCCTTCCAATGACTGTTAAGGATTGATTTCCTTTAGGATTGACTGGTTTGATCTCCTTGCAGTCCAAGGGACTCTCAAGAGTCTTCTCCAACACCACAGTTCAAAAGCATCAGTTCTTTGGCACTTGGCTTTCTTTATGGTCAAACTCTCACATCCATACATGACTACTGGAATAACCATAGCTTTGACTAGACAGATCTTTGTTGGCAAAGTACTGTTTCTGCTTTTTAATATGCTCTCTAGGTTTGTCATAGCTTTTCTTCCGAAGAGCAAGCGTCTTTTAATTTCATGGCCACAGTCACCATCTGCAGTGATTTTGGAGCCCAAGAAAATAAAGTCTCTCACTGTTTTATTCTTCCCCATCTATTTGCCATGAAGTGATAGCACTGGATGCCATGATCTTCGTTTTTTGAATGTTGAGTTTTAAGCAAACTTTTTCACTCTCCTCTTTCACTTTCATCAAGAGGCTGTTTACTTCCTCTTTGCTTTCTGCCATAACTGTGGTGTCATCTGCATGTCTGAGGTTATTGGTGTTTCTTCGGGCAAACTTGATTCCAGCTTGTGTTTCATCCAGCTCAGCATTTCACATGATATATTCTGCATTTAAGTTAAATAAGCAGGGTGACAAAATACAGCTTTGATGTATTCCTTTTGCAATTTTGAACCAGTCCATTGTTTGATGTCTGTTGTTTCTTATAAGACTGTAACCCAGTCTAAAAGATTGCTGCTCTGTCACGTATTACTTGAATGCCTACTCTCTTCTTTGTACTTTCACAGACATTTGAGAAATTCATAATGAATATATAATATGGTCATATTATATATAGTAGATAGAACCCTAGATTTTAGCTGTAGAAACCTAAAGTTTAATTGGAGGATTAAGGCTGACATACACAAAATGTCAGTTTGGGCTTGTCACATATTTTCTCATGGTTAAATTCAAGTTATGCATTTTGGGTAGGCATACCTCAGTGCATCATGTCCAGGGGTTCATGATATCTGTATCTTAGCAATGATGATGTTGCCTTTGATCACTTGGTTAAGACAATATCTTGCAAGGTGCTTCCATTGTTAAGTTACTATTTTCTCTTTATAATTAGTAAGTATCTTGTGGGGAGATAACTTGAGACTATGTAAGTATCCTTTTTCTATCTTACTTTAACCTACTCATTTTAGTATCCATTGACGATTTTTGACTGAAATAATTAATATGGTGGTATTTGTCAAATAGTAATTTTCTATTTCCATGATTCCTTCATTTCTTAATTGGAATTACACTGTAAGGAAAGCCTTCCCTTCTTCTGCATTTACTTAGTTCTGGCTATATTTTTATATATTGTGCTGGCACTTAATGGACCTTTTTGATCTGAAGATTTATTTGTATCTTAGCTCTGAGAAATTCTATTCCATTATCTTTTAATAACAGCTTTATTGAGATATAATTCATGTACTTGAGATATAATTAACATACTATATAGTTCACCCATTTGAAGTATACAGTTTACTGTCTTTTAGTAGATTCAGAATTGCCCATTTTAAAACTTTTCTGTCACCCCAAAAGAAAGTTTTACAGAGAGTTTGAGCCTAGTACAGAAAGTACCTAGGTTAACATTAGTATATTTGCTATAGTTAATGTACTTATATTGTCACATTATTAACTAAAGTTCATAGTTTATTCAAATTGCCTTCATATGTACTTAATGTTCTTCTTCTGTTTAAAGACCTTATCCAGGATTCGCATTGCATTTTGTTGTCATACCTATTGAGGTTCCCTCTTGGCCGTGACAGTTTCTTAGACTTTCCCTATTTAATGACCTTGAGAGTTTTAAGGAGCACTGATCATGATGTCTTCCTACTGGAATTTGTCTGATTTTTTTTTCATTGTGTATCTCACTGTAGTTTTTATTTGCATTTCCATAATGGTAAGTGATGTTGATCATCTTTTCATGTGCTTGTTAGCCATTTGTATATCTTCTTTGGAGAAATGTCTGTTCAAATCATTTATGCTTTTTAAAAATCAGGGTGTTTCTTTTGTTGTTGTTGAGTATTAGTTAGTCTCTGTATGCTGTAGTTATTCTCTGTATACCCTGCATAGCAACTCTTCTGCTGCTGTTTTTACCCTTGGTTAGGCAACTTGGCCAGTCTGCAGACTGTACAGTTATAGTTGGTAGCCCTAATGCATACATCCTGCCATATATCTCAGCTTTTTGTTGGCAGAATCCATTCAGTTTCTTTAGAGAACAGTTAACAAGTTTGGGGCCTAACAGTAAATGATGAGTTATCTGTGCTGAATACTCAGAATAAGGGAGAGAGGTGCATGTTCACAAACAAACCTTTTATTCATCCCTGTGCTCGCAGCCCTGTTGTTACTTTCTCCCCAGATTTTGGACAGATTGGCTCTCCATTCCTCTGAATCCCTTTGTAATTCAGAAAGATCCTAGGCTGCAGCTTTCTCTTTTATCTCTCTAGCCTTCCATCTGCAGGATATTTTTAAATCTCTCACTTGAGGTGCTGCTAGTGCCCACTGCCTCCCCTGCTTTTTTCCTATTATGAGTTTCTTCCTTTTTGTTCTTCTGTACTTTTAGTCCAGTACTTTGTGGTGATAGAGGGGTGTGTGTGTGTGTGTGTGTGTGTCTCTAGTCCCCCATTTTGAACTGGAGCCTATTAGTTTTGAACTGAAAAAAAAAAATCCACAAACATACACTTTACTTTGGTCATATTATTTTCTTACTCTAAAACCTGGAACTGATTCATGTTCAGTTCAGTCGCTCAGTCGTGTCCGACTTTTTGCACCTCAGTATGCCAGGCCTCCCTGTCCATCACCAGCTCCCAGAGTTTACCCAAACTCACACCCATTGAGTCGGTGATACCATCCAACCATCTCATCCTCTGTCGACCCCTTCTTCTCTCGCCTTCTGTCTTTTCCAGGAGCAGGCTCTTTTC
This sequence comes from Ovis canadensis, assembly GCF_042477335.2. NCBI lineage: Eukaryota > Metazoa > Chordata > Mammalia > Artiodactyla > Bovidae > Ovis > Ovis canadensis. The sequence goes on along the minus strand of NC_091269.1, from coordinate 26,245,484 downwards.
CAGTGAGTCAGCTCTTTGCATCAGGTGGCCAAAGATTTGGAGTTTCAGCTTCAACATCAGAAATCCAGTGAACACTCAGGACTGATCTCCTTTAGGATGGCCTGGTTGGATCTCCTTGCAGTCCAAGGGACTCTCAAGAGTCTTCTCTAACACCACAGTTCAAAAGGATCAAATCTTCAGCGCTCAGCTTTCTTCACAGTCCAACTCTCACATTCATACATGACCACTGGAAAAACCATAGCCTTGACTAGATGGACCTTTGTTGGCAAAGCAATGTCTCTGCTTTTTAATATGTGATTCATGTTACTTACAGGATAGTTCAGTTCAGTTCAGTTGCTCAGTTGTGTCCAACTCTTTGCAACCCCATGAATTGCAGCACACCAGGCCTCCCTGTCCATCACCAACTCCTGGAGTTCACTCAAACTCACGTCCATCGAGTCAGTGATGCCATCCAGCCATCATCCTCTGTCGTCCCCTTCTCCTCCTGCCCCCAATCCCTCCCAGCATCAGTCTTTTCCAATGAGTCAACTCTTCGCATGAGGTGGCCAAAGTACTGGAGTTTCAGCTTCAGCATCATTCCTTCCAAAGAACACCCAGGACTGTTCTTTAGAATGGACTGGTTGGATCTCCTTGCAGTCCAGGGGACTCTCAAGAGTCTTCTCCAACACCACAGTTCAAAAGCATCAATTCTTTGGCGCTCAGCTTTCTTCACAGACCAACTCTCACATCCATATATGACCACTGGAAAAACCATAGTCTTGACTAGATGGACCTTTGTTGTCAGAGTAATGTCTCTGATTTTGAATATGCTATCTAGGTTGGTCAAAACTTTCCTTCCAAGGAGTAAGCGTCTTTTAATTTCTTGGCTGCAGTCACCATCTGCAGTGATTTTGGAGCCCAAAAAAATAAAGTCTGACACGGTTTCCACTGTTTCCCCATCTATTTGCCATGAAGTGATGGGACCAGATGCCATGATCTTCGTTTTCTGAATGTTGAGCTTTAAGCCAACTTTTTCACTCTCCTCTTTCACTTCCATCAAGAGGCTTTTTAGTTCCTCTTCACTTTCTGCCATAAGGGTGGTGTCATCTGCATATCTGAGGTTATTGATATTTCTCCCGGCAATCTTGATTCCAACTTGTGCTTCTTCCAGCACAGCGTTTCTCATGATGTACTCTGCATAGAAGTTAAATAAGCAGGGTGACAATATACAGCCTTGACGTACTCCTTTTCCTATTTGTAACCACAGCCTTGACCTACTCCTTTTCCTATTTGTAACCAGTCTGTTGTTCCATGTCCAGTTCTAACTGTTGCTTCCTGACCTGCATATAGGTTTCTCGAGAGGCAGATCAGGTGGTCTGGTATTCCCATCTCTTTAAGAATTTTCCACAGTTTCTTGTGATCCACACAGTCAAAGGCTTTGGCATAGTCAATAAAGCAGAAATAGATGTTTTTCTGGAACTCTCTTGCTTTTTCCATGATCCAGTGGATGTTGGCAATTTGATCTCTGGTTCCTTTGCCTTTTCTAAAACCAGCTTCAACGTCTGGAATTTCACGGTTCATGTCCTGCTGAAGCCTGGCTTGCAGAATTTTGAGCATCACTTTACTAGCGTGTGAGATGAGTGCAATTGTGTGGTAGTTTGAGCATTCTTTGGCATTGCCTTTCTTTGGGATTGGAATGAAAACTGACCTGACTTTTCCAGTCCTGTGGCCACTGCTGAGTTTTCCAAATTTGCTGGCATACCTGCAGCACTTTCACAGCATCATCTTTCAGGATTTGAAATAGCTCAACGGGAATTCCATCACCTCCACTAGCTTTGTTCATAGTGATGCTTTCTAAGGCCCACTTGACTTCAGATTCCAAGATGTCTGGCTCTAGGTGAGTGATCACACCATCATGATTATCTGGGTCGTGAAGATCTTTTTTGTACAGTTCTTTTGTGTATTCTTGCCACCTCTTTTTAATATCTTCTGCTTCTGGTAGGTCCATACCATTTCTGTCCTTTATCAAGCCCATCTTTGCATGAAATGTTCCCTTGATATCTCTGATTTTCTTGAAGAGATCTCTGGTCTTTCCCATTCTGTTGTTTTCCTCTATTTCTTTGCATTGATCGCTGAGGAAGGCTTTCTTATCTCTTCATGCTATTCTTTGGAACTCTGCATTCAAATGCTTATATCTTTCCTTTTCTCCTTTGCTTTTCACTTCTCTTCTTTTCGCAGCTATTTGTAAGGCCTCCCCAGACAGCCATTTTGCTTTTTTGCATTTCTTTTCCATGGGGATGGTCTTGATCCCTGTCTCCTGTACAATGTCACGAACCTCCATCCATAGTTCATCAGGCTCTTTGTCTATCAGATCTAGTCCCTTAAATCTATTTCTCACTTCCACTGTATAATCATAAGGGATTTGATTTAGGTCATACCTGAATGGTCTAGTGGTTTTCCCTACTTTCTTCAATTTAAGTCTGAATTTGGCAATAAGGAGTTCATGATCTGAGCCACAGTCAGCTCCCGGTCTTGTTTTTGCTGACTGTATAGAGCTTCTCCATCTTTGGCTGCAAAGAATATAATCAATCTGATTTCAGTGTTGACCGTCTGTTGATGACTTATAGGATAGAGTCATGCAATTTCTTAGTCTGATTGCAGTTTTCTTTCTGTGTCAGTTCATGGCTTCTTTATAAAACATGTTGCTGAAACAGGACTTCTGTTCTTAGGTTTTATATCAGAATTATTTTTTCATATCTAAAAGGGAGATAATTTTTATTTTGTAGGACTTTTTGGTTAGGATCAGCTGAGATAATGCATGTAAATATATTTTGATCTCTGTAATATATATGCAATATATATGCTACAAATATTTATTATTTTACTCTCAAATGTTCTATGAATTTGTGTATATGTATGTAATATATATAGCATATGTAATATATGTTATAAATATTCATTATTTTACTCTCAAAAGTTCTATCAATTTGTATATTAGCAGTTATATTTCATACTAAGCCTCATGATAGAATAAAGTGTTCAAACTAATCTTTAGTGATATTTAAGTGTTTTTGTAACTTTTAATATTTCTAATTTTGTTTATAGCATCTAATTTTCTCTTTAGAAAGTTATAGTTATGAATTAAACATTTTAAACATGAGAAGGTAGCAGACTGTTTTACAGTACCTAACAGCATCAGCTTATTTAAGAAATACTGTATTAATTTATGCTTCCTTAAATACCCTTACTTTACTTTGAGCTAACCACTCTTTCAGAAAAGTGGTTTTGTTGTTTTTTTGTCAGCTGGTTAGTTGGTTTTCTTTTAGTGATATTGCTGTTTCTTCAGCAAATGTTTGGATTATTAGATTAATTATGATCCATTTAAGACGTGACAGTAATATTGATATTTAATCTCTTTCAGTGAAATTGTTTTTCAGTTCCTTTAACTACTGTATATTGGCTTTAAATTTTCCACTCTCTCTTTCTTTAATTTAGCATGCCAGAGAGTATTGGTGGATCTTTTGGTGTCTTTGATGAGTTCAAGAACATGTTCAGAAGAGCTAACCCTTCTTTTGAGAATATTTCTGGAGAAATCTCCTTGTACAGTAAATATGCTATAATTTGACATTTTTTCACCGATGTCTAATAGAATTTTTTTTTTAAGAAATCACTAAGCTCCCTCTTTTGATGTGATAACTATTATACAGTCAACTCCATGTTATTGTGTGTGAAATTCTCAATTTTTTAAAATTAAATTAAACTTTTTTTGCTGTTAATATTGGGTCTTTCCCTGCAGGCTTTTTTAAAATTTATTTATTTTAATAGGAGGCTAATTACTTTACAATATTGTAGTGGTTTTTGCCATACAGAATTCTCAATTATTTTATTATTTATACAATTTTAACTATTTCACTTCTGTTTTGGCAAACTAGATATATCATTGGGGTCATAAACCCTTTACCTGATTCCACCCCAAGTCTGTGTGCTTAAGAAATGCTGAATAATTTTAATTACTAAAGATAATTATGAGTAATGATAACCATTTTGAAGGCTATCATTTTTTTTAGAAAATTATTATTCACTCTTCATTTTATCTTAATCACTTGTCCGTTGGTGCAGCTTAGTGATTTTTAGACTCTTCTTTGCTGAGAAGCCCATTTTTATAATGAAATCTTGACTCAACGCATAAGCATTAAAACAGAAAGCCTTGGAGCTACTTTCTTTGAAGTAGGATTGGAGAATGTTCCTGAGCCCTGCCTGTTTCACCACCTTACTTGAGCCTTATAGACCCTGAAGGAGCTCTGTGGAACACGAGGTCAAAAACCACTAGTGCAGACAATTGAGAACTGACTATATATTTATGGGATGTTTCTATTTTTCTGAGTTCATTTATCATAGTATTCGACATTAGATGTTGTTTTATGAATGGGTAGGACATTGTACTGGGTTAATCTTTTCTATTTTTTTTACTAGTCTCCTTAGTTGTTGCTTTTCTCTTTAATTAAATACTTGTTTCCTCTCATCTCTTTTGTACATTCTGTGTTTCAGTTTAACCAGAAACTTGTAATTATAAATCTAAAAAAGATGAAAACTTTTTATTTGATTAGGGAAAAGGCACATAAAATAAGGTGGAAAGTAACTGAGCACTCAATTTTAGGAAGTCAGTCATACCATAAATACTATTCAGAAACCTGAAGACTTTGCAAGGTCTCTGGTTCTATCCCTCATTTAAAAATAATTGAGAGAAGTAACTGGATTGCACTTGGAAATAAACAGCTTTCTTTGGTAGACATGATTCTCGCTACAATCATTGTACTTAATTTCTAACACTTAAAACCAGCTCAGAACTTTTTAGCTTTGAACCTTTTAAAAATCTTCTAAATCTAAAAGAAATTAACCACAAGAAATTATATGTTTTAAGACTGAAATCTCTTTCATATTTTGAAAAGTGAAAGTGAAGTTGCTCAGTTGTGTCCAACTCTTTGCGACCCCATGGACTGTAGCCTACCATGCTTCTCTGTCCATGGGATTTTCCAGGCAAGAGTGCTGGAGTGGGTTGCCATTTCCTTCAGAGGATCTTCCCAACCCAGGTATCGAACCTGGGTCTCCTGCATTGTAGGTAGATGCTTTACCATCTGATCCAATATCGTAACACACAAAAATGAAAATTTTAATGATATAGTAGGTAGGAAGTTATTTAAATATAAATGCTGATATACATATGTTTATGTTTGTATTTTTGTTTATAACCTGATTTTCAAGATTATTATGTACCTTGTAACATGGCTGTAAAGTTTTGTTTGGTTTTCTCTTTCTTTAGGAAATTCTTCTTCTGGGTATTCTGAAAATTGTTGAAAGTGACATTACTATGAGTCCTTCACAGTATCTAACCTTCCCTTTACTGTATACTCCAAATTTAAGCAATGATGTTTCATCACAAAAGTGCCCCGGGATTCTCAACAGTAAGGCCATGGGGCTATTGAGAAGAGCACGAGTGTCACGTTGTAAGAAAGAGGGCGACAGTGAGAGTTTTCCCCAGCAGCTGCTTTCCTCCTGGCACATAGCCCCGGTCCACTTGCCTTTGCTCGGACAGCCACACCTGTCAGAAGGTTTCAGCATTTCCCTGTGGTTTAATGTGGAGTGTACCCTCGAACCTGAGAGTGCCACAGAAAAAGGGAAGAAGACAAGGAAAAGAAACAAGTCACTGATTTTATTGGACAGTAGTTTTGATGGAACAGGTACAACAACAGCATTATCTGTGTACTAAGACTTTTCAGAAGGCAGTTTTAGTTGAGCACTAGGAACACAGTGATACTCTGACTTACTGCCCACACGTTCTTCATGGAATGCCTTAGTGATGGTAGGTTCTGACGTACCAAAGCCTGAATGGTCGGACAGCCTTAAACACCATTTTCTTCTGTACTTTTGCTTAGTGTGGGGTGGGAGAGGGAGTGTGAGGAGGGAGGCAGGTGGACCACCACACACGCAACTGCTTTGGGATGACCAACCCGATTTCACGCCTCTGTCGTGGTCCCATCACTGGGTTAGGGTGGCTCCTGATGTTTGAAAAGGAGGGCGTGGAACCCTGTAGCCGCTCTTCCATCCTTCTCTTACCTGTTCCCTGTCTCCCGTCATTCCACCTCCATTTCATCTCCTTTCTCTCTCGTAGTTCAAGCGCTCCTTCTTACGCTGTATCTTTCCTCAGTGCCTCTCTTCTAGTTCCTGTCACGAAATGTGTAACCGTATCAGCCAACCTCCAGCGTGAGAATAAATTTCATTCCAGTTCTTTCTACAGCCTATTGAATCACTCTTTTGTGGCTATGAAACTGCTAGGTAGAAAGAACTTGTTCGGTAAAAAGCAGTTTATGGTGGTAGGAAAGTGGGCTAATTCTTACGGTCTGTGGAATGAATGAAATGACTGAGCCAGAGGTTTGGGGGGTTATGATTATCGGGAAGTGCTAGCCTCAATAACTCTTCATTCCACAGAGTTTACACACCCCACTGGAGCCTCCGCTTCAGGACACTAGGCCTTCACCAGTATTTGGTTTCTAGGAACAGCTTCTACCACTGACCTATAGATAGAAAAGAAAACCTTAATGACTCTGTCAAGACTGAAGGGTGGGAAATGTCACCTGGTATCTACAGTTGGAGCTCTGAATCTACTTTTCCACAGACATATTTCCAAGTTATTAGCATAGCATACTTAGGTATTTTTATGCGTTAGCCTAGGAAATTGAACTTTTAAGAAATCTTAGCAGATAATTTAATATGTTGGGTAGTTAATAGAGTTTTCTTTTATAAATTGTACATTGAAAGAGCAGAGCAAAATTACCTAATACAGAAAACTCTCCATGTACATTAGATAGCACCTTCATCAGTAGTATCACATGTACATTGTTTACAGCTATCAATTCTTAGGTGGCAAAATTCAATTTACATTACTTTTCCACTCAGTTTTTGTCAGATGCTTGACTAATCATCGTAACATCTTTTTTTCATAGAGAACAACAGACTGGAAGGTGCAGCATATGTGAATCCTGGTGAAAGGCTCATAGGAGAAGGTTGTATTCATATGATCTCATTGGGATCCAAAGCACTGATCATCCAAGTGTGGGCTGATCCCCGCACCGGCACTTTTATTTTTCGGTAATAATTATCCTCAACCCTGCCCCCCATGAGTAGCTTACATATTTAAATAATTTATGTAAAAGACATTAATGTGAAATCTGCTATAAAGATCATTGTGACAAAATAGAAAACTCTTAATTTTAAAAAAAGAAGGTAGATTCAAACAACTAATATAATCTTTGTAATAATATATAAAATCTGTAATTAAACTCTAAAGTTCACTATGTTAATTCTCAGTGTATCTTGGACCAAATACTTACTTAAGTCTTATCTATGGATGTATTCTATCCGATTGCAGTGATCTTATGATGTTAACAGGCAGCTGTTTTTCATGCAGGTTATATATTTAATAGCCATTATCTCATAGACTTAGGTTCTCATTGCTATCTTGCCCTTTTTTCTTGCCTCCTTTGTTAACTAGTATAGATACAAGTCTTTTATTTGTATTGAGTGAGTATGAACAGTATGATACTATTTTTATAAATATGTAAAAGTTGGATCATAAAGAAGGTGGCTGAGTGCTGAAGAATTGATGCTTTCGAACTATGGTATTGGAGAAGACTCTTGAGAGTCCCTTCAACTGCAGGGAGATCAAACGAGTTAGTCCTAAAGGAAATCAGTCCTGAATATTTATCAGAAGGACTGATGCTGAAGCTGACGCTCCAATACTTCAGCCACCTGATGCAAAAAGCCAACTCATTGGAAAAGACCCTGATGCTGGGAAAGATTGAAGGCAGAAGGAGAAGGGGATAACAGAGGACAGGATGGTTGGATGGCATCACCGACTCGATGGACATGAGTTTGAGCAAACTCCCGGAGATGGTGAAGGACAGGGAGGCCTGGCAAGCTGCAGTCCATGGGGTCGCAAAGAGTCTCGCACCGCTGAGCAACTTAACTACAATAATGTTTATTAAAATTTAAGTAAAATATGTTACTTAGGGATCTATGTTCTGTAAATGTTATAAAGGTTACTAGGGAGTTTATGTAAATTATATCTTAATTCTCTTAGTAATCCCTCAGAGTAGGTTAGACCAATGATACATACTAGCATTTAGATATTTATGTATATGCATTAATTTCTGTATGAAGCAAACATTGCACTAAAAGGGCAATGATTATATAGATAGTAATAATAATTTTTTTCTTTGCAAATTGAATTCTGAAGATTATTGCCCAAATTGTTAATACCAGCAAATGAGCCAAATCTATTTTTAAGTTCATGAAGTGAGGTTATAGTATAATAAAATAATCAAGCAGATTATGATATAAAACAAAGACCGCCTGACTTTCCAAGTTAGTTTAATACTAGGACTGGTTTTTAAATTCTACTTAAATATCTAGAGTTGTACTTAACTATACATGTTAAAAACTGATATCAGAAATTTCATGTTTCAGCTTATGCCTTTACTCTTTTTGTTCAGTGTCTGCTTGGATTCAAATGATGATACAAAAGTTGTGTTACTAGCACAGGTTGAATCACAGGAGAATATTTTCCTCCCAAGCAAATGGCAACATTTAGTACTCACCTACTTACAGCAGCCCCAAGGGAAAAAGAATATCCATGGGAAAATCTCCATATGGATCTCTGGACAGAGGTATGAAACACTTTTAGTAAATACTTAATAATCTCAGTTATAATTTTAATTATTCTGTTACAGCTTCTGAAACAAATTACAAAAGGACTATAGATGAAATTTACTGTATTTTAATCGGAATCTGTCAAGTGAGATATTTTTCTTTTTTATCACTTACATACAAAATTAATTTGCCTTAGAAGAAACCATTGAAGATTAATATTTGGATTTGGGGGACCATGTACAAATCTGAACATTTAGACATTTATGAATTTAGTCCATCAAGCCCATGTATTACAAGATAAATCCATAAGGGATTATTTAAATTAAGTGGCTAATAAAACTAATACCAAAATTAAATCAGAGTTTCAAAAGAAATTAGAATGACTAGAAAAAAATATAAGCCAGTATATCAAGTGATATATTAAGATAGAAACCTAGAAATATACCAGGTGATAGGTTTGGTTATAGTACTATTTGATTTTTACAAACCAGGAGAACTGTGAGTCAAATTAATAAGAAATATCTTGTGAAATATCTTAATGTAAAGTTTAACTCAGAGAGAGTTGTAAGGTGCTTGGATTTATAAGAGTTGGAAAGTATTTTATTGAATGAAATAGCATGAAAGGGAATACAGAATTGGAAACTAGTATAACACAGGAGAGGACCGAGCTGGTTGGAAGGAATATCTAAGTTGAATGATGAGAAAGAAAAGTGAATGGGCATGGTAATGCTGCGTGACAGCAGCTTTGAATCCGGGATGAGGCAGCTAGACCTTTTGCAAGGTGCTTTATATACTTCATCGTCCAGTTCTCTCTAAAGTCTCTCAGAGTAGATTAGATCATAGAAATAACATATACCCTTAGCACAAATTAATTGATTTTTTTCATTCATTTATTCATCAAATATTTATTGAGGAATTGCTATGTGCTGAGCACATGCAATATTAAGCCTGGGAGCTTGGTAAACAAGACAGACATGTTCCCTCCCTTTTGGGGGCTCATAGTTCAGTGAAGAAGCAGACAGCAAGGTACACAATTAAATGAGTGTGTATAAATAATGACAGGTACTGTGAAGATAACAAATGGGTCCCAAGACAGAAAATGCCTGGTTTCCTGCTTAAGAGAAGGGCATCAGGGAAGACCTATCTAGAAACAGATTATTTAAGCTGAGATCTAAAGGAAGGAGATGGAGTACTGCATGAACAAGAGGGAGGAAGAGTGAGCCAGGCAGAGGAGAGGGCCTGTGAGAAAGAAGGGAAGCCTGTGTGCCTGTCAGCTCTGCTGTGGAGGCTGCAGGAGTCGGCTGCTTACAGCCTTGCAGCCTCAGGAAGGCTGGGAGAAGAGGCTTGTGAACAGCTTTGAGGTAGCCAGTCCACAGTGTCTGCCAAAGGAAACAGTTTATTCATTTTTAAAAGTACATGAAAATATGTCATTGAATCCCAATTTCTATAATCCAAAGAAAATATTCTCTGAGAAGTTCTGTCTTCACAACTGCCTAAGCCTGAAGGGAGCTGTGGCATATCAGTATGTGTTTCCAGAACCTTGAGTTAAATTGGTTGGGATTGGGAATAGGACTGTGAGAGTCTGCTGGACACTCTCCTCATTTCTGGAACTCTCAGCACCTACCAGGCAGTGTAGGAAGCACTTTGCACAGATGACCTCATTTAGTCCTTCTAGCAGCACAACAAAGTAAGAGATGCCTCTACCCTTCCATGTGAGGCAGCAGAAACCCAAAATGCTGCTTGCAGTGAGGAGGGTGGCTGAAACTCAACCTGGACTCTGAGCCTGGGTAGAGCCCTGCTTTAAAACCCTCTGCTCTCTTTAACGAGCTTCCCAGGTGACTCGGTGGTAAAGAATCTGCCTGCCAATGCAGGGGATGCAGGAGGAAGATCCCCTGGAGGAGGAAATGGCAACCCACTCCAGTATTCTTGCTTGGAGAATCCCATGGACAGAGGAGCCCGGCAGGCTACAGTCCATGGGGTCACAAAAAGTTGGATACAACTGACCATCCACATACATGCTTTACTAACCCTACAGCCTTTTGGTGAATCAGGCAGGCTGACAGATACAGGAATCATAAACTAATCATTGCACATGTTCAGAATGAGAGTCTAGATGTTCTCTGTGGCCAGTTCTAAAGTTACAATCATAGCACTCAATTTTTACTCACCCACTTGTTTGAACATTACTTTGAATTTACCATTTGATATAAGTTAATGATTTTATCTACTAATAGAGCATTGAGCAAGTGACCAAGGAATATAAGAAATATACTATTCCTTTGATTTATATTTGGCACTATATCACTCTTGGAACTAATACAATTATTTCTACAAGTAATACATTTCAAGATGTAACGACACTGAAAAAAATTGTTAATGTTTTCTACTAATCTTTATTTAATGAACAGAACACAAATCTGGTAGGAATATATGGCACATAGTAGATAGTATGAATTATTTTAGTGTCTGTTGAACTCAGCTTGCATTGATTTCACAGGTTTTCTTTACCCTTAAGAACTGAATTAAGTCATAGTGCCACTAGGTGGCAGTACTGTTTCAGTTACAGCCATTTAGTTGGTTCAAGAAAGAGATGCCTGCACAGTAATAGAAGTTATCTCACTATAATGTTGTATGTCAATTGAACTTCAATAAAAAGGTTAGCTAATATCTTTCCTTTGTTAATAATATTCCTATTTAAATAGCTAAATAGCTATTAAGTATGTAATAGAAAGCCTTAAGGGAAATTTTTTAAATAAATATACACCAAAATAGAATTTCTGATTATTAGCTTATTCTAAGTGCTTTGTCTTATTCACAAACTTTGTCTTTACAGGCTACCTTCATTATCTTAAGAGAGTTTAAAACAGTCTAGAATGAGGGAAGAGCTCGGCACTCTGCAATTTAAACAAGAAGATGAAGTTCTCCCATCGTGTGTGTCTCTAGGAGAAAGCATTAGTTTACCTTTTCCTACTTTGCCTTTTGTGAGGATTCCTATAACTTTTATCCATGAAGAAAAGCAAGAGATTAATCAAAAGCTCTGCAATATTTAGTGCTGAAAACACAGAAAATGCAAAAAAGATTGGCATTTCAGTGCCTTGTCAGAGCAAAACCTGAAGAAGTGATACTCTTCCTGATTAGTTTTTGAAGAGGGCATGAGGTTTTAGAAATTGTGTACTGAGATGGGAGACTTTCTGGTAAAATCAGGGGGAGGTGGTAGATTTGTATTTTAAACCAGGAAGGTGAATATGCAGAAGTCAAGTGGCAAAGGAAACTTGCCACAAATGTCTGGTCATACTTCGCATGGCCTGGTGTGAATCACCAGGCATCTCTGTCCCTTCCTCTCCTTTGGGGGATTGTGGACCACCAGCACCTTGGACCAAGAGACAAGAGGATCAGTCCTTCTCTCTCGCCCATTACCAATTATCCAATACTGAACCAAAAAACTTGTTCAAGAATTTCACATTATTAAACATTAACACTTTAAAAATCCCTGAAGTAATTGATTTAACTTTGTTTTTAATGTAGGAAGCCTGATGTTAGTTTGGATTTTATGCTTCCAAGAAAAATAAGTTTGTCATCTGACAGCAATAAAACATTTTGCATGATCGGCCATTGTTTATCATCCCAAGAAGAATGTTTGCAGTTGGCTGGAAAATGGGACCTGGGAAATTTACTCCTCTTCAATGGTATATTTTTCCCCTTCAGAGCATTTTCAGATTTTTCCTTCAGTTAACAAGTATTAAACTAAGTTAATTGTCCTGGATAAAGTATTTATCCCTGTTCCTTCACTTGTACTTAATAAGTACTGTATTTCCTAGATTTCAAGATAAGTGGTTCTTACAATTGATACATATATTTAATGCAAAGGCACATATCCTCCCCCACCCGCCTGCCAAAGAGAAGCTTATATTAAATCACTTTATAATCCTGGAAAATGCATTATAGCAGGTGCAGTTAGACTGGCTGTCTCTCTTACTTATAATTTTAGTATATTATAGAAAAATACCAAATTTTAGGTGAAGAAGAAATACATGATTTTTAAAAATGTATTACTCAACCTGGCACATAATAGCATTTAGACAGTGTTTATTGAATAGATAGATGGATGGATGAAGGACTAATGATACCAATCCATATGTTGTTTTTAAAAGGAATTCACTGAGATAAAATTTCCATTTGCAAAAAAAAAAAAAAAAAACAGGAAAAAAACAAAAAATCCCCTATTTTTAGCTTAAAGAGCAAATATAAATATTATTACTTTATTTTACCAAGAGTTTTACAGATAACATTATATATATACATGTATATGTATATTAATTCATTTTACATCCAGAGTTGCTATAGATTTCTTGCTCATTACACCAATTTGAAAATTGAGGCTTTAATTTTGAAAGATATAGTGAACAACTAAAGAATCTAGCAAAAAAACTCCTCTGATTTCTTGTTTTTATGAAAAATTCTGGAGTATTTTAAATAAGGAACTTTTTTTTTTTTTTTGCTATTCAGGGGCTAAGATTGGCTCGCAAGAGGCATTTTATCTATATGCTTGTGGACCCAACTATACGTCCATAATGCCATGTAAATATGGCAAGCCTGTGAATGACTACTCCAAGTACATTAATAAAGAAATTTTGCAATGTGAACAAATCAGAGAACTTTTTATGACCAACAAAGATGTGGACATTGGTCTTTTAATTGTAAGTTTTCATTTTATAGGTTTTAACTTTTTAGTAACTGTTATGTATGTTTATTGAAGGTGAATTAGCTGTGATTTGATTTTTAGAGTTTTTCTTTTCTGTTTCTCAACATTTTCTTTACTTACAAATGTTTTTCTTTTTAATTAAAATACTTTGACTTCCTCAAAATTTGTTTTCAGGTTTCAAATTTTCATCTGCTTTTCCTTGGAACTATATTTCTATACTAAGTATTAGTTTCGGTTATACCTGTTGTTTATCACTCAAGAAAAACTTTTATGCTATAATAAAAATATAATACATATTAGCCTTAAAAATTGCTTATTATATTTCCTTTCCATACTTATAAATAAGTGCTAATTTTTATTTTTTAATTATACATATTAAGATTTTAGAATATTCTTTTTCTTTCTTTTTTTAATGTTTATTTTAATTGGAGGTTATTACTTTATTCTTTAATATCAATAGCAACTAGGAATTTTGCTTTCAAATTATTGCTAATTCTGCTTATATGAGACTCTTGATTGCATTTTATACATTATTCTGATATATTGTTATACTAATACACAGTTTAGGAGCTTGTGATGGATACTTTTCATTATAGCAACTAGGAAATTGATCCTTCATAGTCTAAAACATGTAAGTCTTGAGTGGTATTAAGTATTTGTGGTAAAATAGATATAGAATTTAACTAAAGATCTGGTATTAGACCCACAATCTTTTTCTCCGTAAGGAGTATTCAGAAATGGAGCTTAGGGGCATTTTGGCTGTCCACTGTTATTGAATGGGGGCCAGAGATTGTAAATGTTCTACAGTGCATGGGTAGTATCCAACCAGAATCACCCAGAGGACTTGCCAAAACATAGATTGCTTCAGTAGATCTGAAGTGTGGCCCAAGAATTTGCATTTTTAACAACTTCTGAGGTGATGTTGCTGCTGTTGGTTGGGGCCCACACACTGAGTATCTCTGCTTTAGGAAGACCAAGGAGCTCATCATACAATGGATGTTTGTTCAGATAATTTTAGCTCTCTGGTTTTTGGCTAATCCTTTTTTCACAAAAAAAAAATACGTATTCTTAACCTTTTATTTTGCCTGAAAAAAAATGAGGTTATAATTCAACAGAAATTATCACAAGTAAAAATTATACAGGTTTTATGTGAAAAATCTTTTTTGAAAGCATATTTTTTTGAGCCTGACTTTTTTAGCTTGGTATTTTGGGGTTATGAGTAAGAGGTCAGACAGACATGGTGCCCTCCTAGCAAGGTGTTGGTATCAGATGGGACTTGTTTCAGATAATCAGGCATTTTATCAGGTTTTTAATGAAAACTACTGTAGATTTATGATTTTGTTTTACCCAGCATAATCGTAGACAATAGACTGCGTCATCAGTTTGGTTGGTATGCAGATGTGCTAGATGATGTCTAATGAAACTATGCTTGAATCACAGTGGGTTGAACATGATCGAAGCCCAAAGCCTCCGGCTGCTACATGATTTTCCATAAGCGTGATCCTGTAGCAGCCTTCATTGAGAGCATCTCAGAGTACATTTTGTTTTTAAAGTTTACCATAATTTTTAAAGTAATTGATAGAATATTTGACAGAGAGCTAGAACCTAATCAAAACTACCCTTTGCTTGGGAGAAATACTCAGTTTGTTAGGTATGCTGATAGTTTGGGGTTTTATTCTAGTGGAAAGAATGCTCTAGTTTATAGAGTCATATTTAAATGAGTAGGCAGCCCATGAGCAAATTCAATACCAAAATACATTTGAATACATTGACCCAGAGTCCCATCTCATAGGGTTGTAAGGATTGGTTACTATTTATAAATGCATAGAACAGTTCATAGAACATGAGTATGGTAGGGATTTGTTATAGTGATAGGTATAATTTCATGTTTATTCTCAAAAGATCAAAGCTGGAATTTTTCTAAGCCTTCATATGGTTTACATGTATTGACCACTCCTAAATGAAATGGATCTTTTTCTTTGTGGAGAGCTGTCTTGCTTTTCATGTCCATCTTTGTTTTGTGCAGTGACTGTCTTTTTTAAAACAAAGGAAAAGATTTTTTGCTTGTCTTTTCACTTTGAAATAATCCATTTGCTAGTTGATAATGTACTTTTTAAACTGTCTAGTTATTGAAGGAAATTATTTGTGTTTCAGGAAAGTCTTTCAGTTGTATATACAACTTACTGTCCTGCTCAGTACACCATCTATGAGCCAGTTATTAGACTTAAAGGTCAAATGAAAACCCAACTCTCTCAAAGACCCTTCAGCTCAAAAGAAGTTCACAATATCTTATTAGAACCTCATCATCTAAAGAATCTCCAGCCCAGTGAATGTAAAACCCTTCAAGGCATTCTGCATGAGATTGGTGGAACTGGTATATTTGTCTTTCTCTTTGCTAGGGTAAGAATCACTGATTGTAATTTTATTTAAAGATAAACTACTTCTTTATTATTAATAATTTTTAGGATTCCCTTTTGATTAACAGTAAAGCTATGTATCAACTATATTAAACTTTCAAGATTAGAAAAGCACACATTGTTTAGAATGTCATCAAAGTTTCTGCCACAATAATTTTTTTGTTAAAATTTCTTTTTAATTTATGAAGATTTGGGACTTCCTTGGTCTTCTTGTGGTTGAGACTCCACTCCCAATGCCCGAAGGGCATGGGTTCGGTCCCTGGTCAGGGAACTAAGAATCCTGCATGCCATGTGGTGCAGTCAAGTAAATAAGTAAATAATTTATGAAGATGTCAGAGTTTTCTGTTATCCAGAAATGTAACTAGAACCATTAAGTATTAAGTGTATAAGATTTAATATTGCCAATGAGAAAAAAAATGCTATAGTAAAAGTAGAGACGAAATGTGAAGATTTGTGAAATTTGTTTTCCCTTGAAACTTCCAGATGCTTGGGGAAAAATAAAGGTCAACAAGTAAGTACAAAAATAACTTATTTGGAATTGAAATTTTTTGAAAGAGAAGGAGAAAGTCAAAAAGTTTGACTCATGCCATGGATACTGTTTTAGAGAATTACGTTTATTTATCTGTTGTGTTTAGCCATCTATGGGCTGGAACAATCTTTTTCCTGAGGTGGAGTAGACAGTGGTGTACCTGACTGTTTCAAGGACTGCTAAAATCCAAATAGAGGGTACAAATGGTCTCGCTTCAGTACGAATCATTTCTACTTCCTTGTGGTCCAAATCCTTGTTTAATTAAAGCAACCCTGATCTTTTTCACTTCCAAATTTTATGCTTAAGTGTAACTTCTGCATCACTGTCATATGTCTCCCTTTTTTTTTTTCTTTAGTGGGGGCACCTTTGATTACTTTTGTAATAAGAGACATATCAATGTTAGTTGTTATTGTATCCTTCCTCCCCTACAAAAGTAAAATTCAGTTTCCTTAAAACCCTTACAGGTATAGCCTACCTTTTGAGCTTAATCTGCTCCATCTAGCCAGATAGGCAACCTGCAGCCTCCTAAATGTACTGTGAATCCAGTCTTCATCTCTCTTCTGACTGCGTCCCACCCTTGGACACCTGTTTAGCCCTGCTTCCTGTGGTTTTGCTCTCTCTCCCAGTGATCTTCTTCACATAGGCTTCCTGTCCTGAGCAGGATGGACTCAGAAGTAGTTTTTATGCTCTCATGCATTCATATTGTCTCACTGTTCTTTGGCTTTTCAGATCATAATAGGATGTTTGTTTCTTACATATAGTAGTTGTCAGAAAGCATTGGGGGAATTGAAGTACAAGTCACAATCGTTAGTTTTTATTCTGTCTTATGTTTTGACCTATCAGCAGGCCCCACAGGAGGTAGGTAGTTTGCCTGTTTACAGTCTAAGCAGTCTGTCTATCATTTTATCTTCCACAGCATAGAACATAGAGCCTGTTTGTTGACTAAGCATCAAAAATATGAAGCATTTTGCTGACACTTCAGATCACCAATAAAATGCTACTGACTTCTAAGGTTATCAATGTTATTTTAGTTAATTTATAGCATATTTGAGACATAAGAGCATGGAACTTATCGGTTTTATTTGTTTAAAATTCTTAAGTAATTATAAACAGTGTCAGCAATAAAAAATAAACTTTCAAATGAGACTGATTAGATTGGTATTACATAATGGAAGATAACCCCACATGTTAAGTTTTTAATCTCGACAAATTAGAAAAAATTTATCTACTTTGTTTTTAGGTTGTGGAACTCAGTAGCTGTGAAGAAACTCAAGCGTTAGCATTGAGAGTTATACTCTCATTAATTAAATACAACCAACAGAGAATACATGAGTTAGAAAACTCTAATGGACTTTCCATGATTCATCAGGTGTTGATCAAACAAAAATGCATCGTTGGCTTTCACATTTTGAAGGTACGTTCTCATAAAACTTATTCTCAGGGTTTCGTATACAGTGATACTTACCTCTTCATTAAGTCTCTTAGTAATAGAGTTTCGGGTTTCAGTTATTCCTGAAGAAAATTAAGGAAACTTGATAGTATGTATTTAATCAAATGAAGCCTCTTCTGGGTTTTTTGTCATTTAAATAATTACATTTTCATTTCCTCTAAAACATTTTAGAAGAATATATAAAAAACAATTAAGGTTTTTAGATCTTGATAAGCCAGTGATACCTCCTGGGCTGGCCCCTCATTCTGTACACTGGTGATAGTGACTCATACACAGACTGCTGCTTGCTTCAGCACCCACAGGTGTGGGGGCAAACCCAGTTCTCCAGACACCTAGTGCTGTGCAGTTCTCCGGAGGCAATGCTGCTATAGAGTTAGTGTCTTAAAGCTGTATTAGCTTTTTATTTTGATCCAACTGTAATCACATATTTAAGTATCTTTCTAATTAAAGGCACTTGGTAATGTTGTGAAAGTATTTCTTTCCGAGGGTTCTAGTATTAAGGCAAAAGACCAATGCCTGTTCCCATGCCCCCAGACTCCAGCTCTTAAAATGAGCAAGGTCCATACACTTGTGGCATGAATACTTCTTAGAAAAAGTTTAAAACTCAACAGATTCATTGAATTTTAAAAATAGGATGTAGTTTATTTTACTCCATATTTGAAACTAAATAGTCATTTATAAATATTTGAAATTTGGGGGTTTTCTTATCACTTGTATTGTTTTACAAAACAAGGTAAAGATACCTTGTGAAATGCTGAGTTATTCAGTAGTTTTCTTTTGAATTTAATGTTATGAGTGCTAAGTGCTAAGAAAGCTTAGTATTTCTGTTGAATTTTTGGATTGATTATTGATGCATCTTATATTAATGCTGTTTTTCCATAGACCCTTCTTGAAGGTTGCTGTGGTGAAGATATTATTCATATCAATGAGAATGGAGAATTTAAGTTGGATGTAGAGTCTAATGCTATAATCCAGGATGTTAAACTGTTAGAGGAACTATTGCTAGACTGGAAGATATGGAATAAAGCAGAGGCATGTACTTTATGTGGTTAAAAAGCATTTGTTATGAATTTACCCTCTTAGCAATTTTTACATGTACAGTACCAACCATATACACTTTTTCATATGGCAGATCTCTAGAACTTTTTCATTTGGTTTGACTACTCTACTCAGTAGACAGCAGCTCCCCGTTTCCCTTCCCCCAAGTCCCTGGCAGCCACCATTCTACATTCTGTTTCTTTGGTTTGATTGTATTAGATATTTAATCCAAGTGGAATCATTCAGTGTTTGCCTTTTTATGATTGGCTTATTTGACTTAGCATTATGTCCTCAAGGGTTATCTGTGTTATAACATATGACAAGACTGTTTTCTTTCTTACACTATTCCATTGGATGTGTTTTCCACATTTCCTTTATTTGTTCATCTGTCATGGACACTTAGGTTGCTTCCACATTTTGGCTATTGTGAATTATGCTGCCGTGAACGTGAACGTGCAGAGATCTCTCTGAGATCCTGTTTTCAGTTATTTTAGATACAGATGCAAAAGTAGGATTGCTGAGTCATATAGTAATTCTAATTTTTTAAAAATAGAATTTCTGTACCATACTGAGAGGCACCATTTTACAGTCCTACCAGCAATGTGCAAAGGATCCAAGTTCTTTACCTGCTTACCAACAATTGTTATTTTTTGATAGTGTCTATTCTGTAGGATATGAGGTAATAATAATAACCTGTAGTTTTGATTTGCATTTCCCTGATGATTGGTTGATGAAGAGCATCTTTTCATATACTTATTGACCCTTTGTATATGTTCTTTGGAGAGATGTCCATTCAGGTCATTTGACTATTTTTTAATTGAGTTATTTGATTTTCTGTTAATGAGTTGTAAGAGTCATTTATATATTTTACATACTAATCCCTTATCTCATATATGGTTTGTAAGTGTTTTCTCCCATTTTGTATATTGCCTTTTCACTTTGTTGACTGTTTTCTTCGCTGCACAGAGAAACATGTACTTTTAAATATTCATCTAATCAGTCTTCTCAAAAACAAAACAAACTTACTGCTTCAGTGTAGTATTATCAGTGGAAATCTAGAGATTAATTTCTGTGCAAGGTTTTAGACGGCCATAGATACTGCTGACCTAGAGAATCAGGATCAAAACTTTGGCTGCAGGTAGTAGTTAGGGCAGTATTCAGGCTGGAAAACACCTGAATCAATCGGAGACTTGCATTTACCATAAACTCTGAAAGGGAATCCTACTAAGAGTGTGTGGAGTTGAGTCAAGGAGAGGGAAACGGACACACTTCTGAGTAGGGGAGCCATGTTGTCCAGAAGTCAGAGCTGTATCCGTTTGCAGAGCAAGGCTATGAAGTCTTGGCTTCATGGTAGGCACAAGCTAAGGAGCATGCTTTGATCTTAGATCTAGGAAGTCTTAATAACTGGATGATGAATTGTGTGGTCTTCACAAGGACCCAGCAAGGAAAGCGAATGTGGGGCTTTTTCCTTCTGCCCTAGCTAAAGTATAGTCTTCATGGTTTGGTTCGTAGAGCCTCCTCAGTTCTAGTGTAGACTGTAGATTGTCTAGAGTTATTTAGAGTGTAACACCATTATCATCAAATGTAACTGAAGACCAATTCAATGTGTATACCTTTACAATTGTAAAATATTTGGTTACTTCCAAATTTGGCAACAGTCACCCCAGACTTACTATCAATAATGAGTTATGAAGCTAAAGAAAGCTCTTCTAATCTATCGTTAACAAAAATAAATTTTGACCAAACATGCTAGAGGAGAGAGAGATTATTCTGTTCTCCCTGTATAAAATTATATTACCAAATTATTGTTATATGAAGAAGCAGTCCAAGAATATGCTCCTACAAAACACAGGGGAAAGTATTATGGAGCTGTGTCAAGCAGCTAGCTTTTTCTAGATTTTATGGTATTTGTCAGTTTTTAAAACTTTCTATTTCATTGTGACTTCTCATTCTGAATAAATTCTCTTTGGGAATTTCAGAATGCACATCTCCATGTACATTCACGTATAATATATATGCATTTGTGAACTTCTTTGTTGGCTCAGCAGTAAAAAATCTGCCTGCCAGTGTAGGAGACACAGGTCCAACCCCTGCATCAGCAAGATCCCCTGGAGAAGGAAATGACAACCCACTCCAGTATTCTTGCCTGTGAAATCCTCTGGACAGAGGGGCCTGATGGGCTACAGTCCACGGGGTCACAAAGAGTTGGACACCACTTAGCAACTAAACAATAACAACAAATTTACGTATGTATAAAAATACACATGATGTTTCAAGGAGAGAAAGCTAATGCACATAGTGATAGTAAATGCAAACAAATTGGATCAAACACGGTATGAATATAAATATGTAATAAAGAAATAGCTCAATTGTAGATTATAAGATTGAATCTTAACTAAAAATTGACAGCTATTTTAGTATTTCAAAAGAGGATGCTAATTTGAGCATTAAAAAAGTTTGACTAATAAGCAAAGCATTTTTTGGTCAAATTCAAAACTGATATGCATGGATACTTCTATGGATTTGAGATAAATTTTTCTTTCTTTTTTTTTTAAATTTTCTTTTCTAATTGCTTTTTTAGCTGAGTTGTTCTGGTTTCTGTTTGTTGGTTGTCTAGTTATTGGTTTGTTAGGCACTGTTCTATTTTAGTATTATTTTTCAGGCCTGAATCAGGTTTTCATATTTGAGCTGCTTTGTCTTCAAATTTTCACATGCCTTTATCTTTCAGGGCATCTTGATCCTGTCCTATTAAGAGAGAGGCCTTGGTTAGAATAGTATGATTAAGTCTATCAATTCCTTGGCCTTTTCATTATTCATTTCCATCATGTAATGGCAGGAAAAACAGCAAACCTACAACCCAAACCCGTTAATTTTGCTTTTTGTTGATAGCTTTATTGAAAGATTATTTGAAGTAATAAAATGAGGTGAAGATTATTTTTCAGTAGTGGTTATCTATGTAAGATTTCTTTTTCACTATTATTGTGAATACTATGGGAGAAGCATTTTAAAGTACCTTAAGAGGATGCTAATTATTGTTTTAAACTGCATGATTAGTAATTGTGTGGAGGATTCTATAATTTGGACTTAAAAGTAAATTAATCCAAAATTCAGAATTTCTGCACTGTCAGTAAATATTTTCAGTTTAGTACATTTTTTTCTAAAAGTATTTGATTAAATGCTGAGTACACAAATTAGCATTGAAGTCTATATGTTTTTAATAATGCTCTTTGAAAATTATTTGCAAACAATTTATATGGATAATGTGTTTCTCTGTAGTAAATAGTAAATAAGTTCCCCAAGATAATTCATCTTTTGAAAATACTGTGCATCATTTAATGCCACAGAAAGGTTAGTGTCCTAAAGCCCCTAATGCAGCATTGCATTGAACATAAATTTTTAGAAATGACCTATTGTCAAAAAGAATAATAATCTGGGAATAAATTATTAGATTTGCTTTTTCAGGCAGATTTAATCTTTGACAAATTATGAGTGTTTACACAATGTTAAACTGATGTATTGCATGTCTTCTAAGAAGCACGAGCCATGTTTTCCAATAACCCTGTGCATATGTTTGTTTTCTCAGCACGGTGTTTGGGAAGCTCTGCTGGCAGCCCTAGAAGTCCTCATCAGAGCAGACCACCAGCAGCAGATGTTTAACATTAAGCAGTTATTGAAAGCTCAAGTGGTTCATCACTTTCTACTGACCTGCCAGGTTTTGCAGGTACTCCATATGTAACTTTACTTCTGGAGGTATTTTCTGCAGTGATTTTTGTTTAATAACTCAATACCATGGACTGAAATTCTGTGGAACTTCCAATGAGATTTTTTCTGTGAAAGAGGTAAAGAAAATGGGCAGAGAGAGGAGAACCTGCCCAGACAGGGGTGGTCTCTAGAGCCAAATAAGGTAGAAAGTTCCCAGAAAATGTGGACAGAGAGAATGCCGTCAGCTTGGAAATTCTTAATAGCTTACAATATTTCATCAGAGTGAAGAAGGCAAGACCCAGATTTCTGGGAACTTTAAGCATGTGTGGTGGATCATTGGAGGTAGTGAGGATACATGATTATTAGGAAGTCCAACAGCAAAAGGAAAGAGAAACAGACTGTTAACAAAAGCTTCACAATAGGTCAATTTAAGGGTTTTTTGTTTCTTTTTTTAATGAGGTAGGATACCAGTGACTATTTGTAAGGAGTCAGTGGAGAGGGCAAAGTTGAAGAAGCTTAGACTGGGCTGAACTCAAGAATGAGTAATTGAAGTGGTAACCAGGAGCCCTGGGAAGTCACAGGGGTACGATTTAGGAAGAAAAAAAAAAAGATGGTTGTGGCAGAAATAACACTGAATTGCAAGTTCGGAGATCTGTGTTCTTGTCTTGACTTGGCCATTGTGAGATCTTGACTGACTTTTGTAGACTCCTGTTCTCTCCATATATCTGAGGTAGTCAAACTAACCTATGTTAAAGTTAATATCTAGATTTTAAGTTTTCTGATTCAGCAATTCAAAAGAATATATGAAGAAGAGTGGATGTAGAGATATACTGTGTATTTGGACAGAGAGGAAAAATCTAGCCTTGATCTAGAAGCCAGCTGCTATGCACTGGGGAGGTATAGTTGGAATATATAAGTAATTTATTTAAATCTATCTTTATTTTTGGTAATTATGTAGCATTCTGCCAGGTCTGATTATTCCAGGCAGTAGATGGTGTAGTAGAAGGAGATCAAAGGTCTGAGTTTGAGTTATGCTGCACTACTGAGATGTTTTCTATGTGGTTTAAGTTAGTCATACAATCACTTCAGGCCTTCATATTGTAGAAATGAAGGATAAACCCTCTCTGAGCTGCTGCGAGTAATAACTTTGTAGACTGGAACACACTCTATTCATGTAACCAGTTTTGTCTATCAGAAATTTTCTCTTTTGAACCAAATTAGTAGTAGCAGAAGCAGTAGTGATAATAGTGCTAGTAGTAACTAACATTTACATGGGGCCATTGGTTTTAATAAATTTTAATAGCAAGATTGCTTGAATAGAGAAATAGCAACTCAGTTTTATGGTAAATATCTAGTCTAGAGCAGGAAACCAACCCAATTCTATCTTAAACAAAATTATCTTGCTTAAATGAGAAATATTAGTTCAGTTGATAGTTCTTTTTAAATTAAGGAGAGGTTTTGTTGTTTTTTTTCAGGAACACAAAGAGGGGCAGCTTATATCCATGCCCCGAGAGGTTTGTAAATCATTTGTGAAAATTACAGCAGAAGTCCTTGGATCTCCTCCAGATTTGGAATTATTGACGATTATCTTCAATTTCCTTTTAGCAGTTCATCCTCCTACTAATACTTATGTTTGTCACAACCCCACAAACTTCTATTTTTCTTTGCACATAGGTAGGTATAATCGTTTTTTTAGATCTTGGCTATTTCCACTTTTGTTTTTTTCTTCCCATTTGATCATGTTTGCTTCATATTCATTGAATGAACTCTGTGCTAGAAACTGCTCAGTTACACACTGGAATTGGGACAGGACAGAGGGCCATACAGTGAACCAGACATAGTCTCTGCCTTCAGAGAACTTAAAAACCAAGAGGTGAGGGTAAATGTATGTGCTGAAATAATTATAATAAATAATATCTGGTAAGTACCTAATAGATACAAAAGAAGAATTGATTTGATTTCAGGAGAGTTAGGGTTTCATCTTCAGATGTGGAGAGAGATTTAATAGATTAATAATCTGCCATAGGCATTGAAGAATTTTGATAGGTATTAATAGATTAGAGAATTACTATCAGGTGAAGAGAGTGACTTAAAGCAGGGAAAAATAGAGAAAATAAAGAATAGTGAATTTTACCTAACATAGGAGATTTGTAAAGTAGTAGAGAAATAATATTATAAATGTAGTTGGGGATCATCATTTATTCAACCACACACAAAATCATATTAAATGAGTCCTTGAATATAAGATCAGAGAACTTGAACCTGTGTTCTTCTCAGGAGTAATTGAAGGATTTTGTTTTGTTGTGTTTGTTTTGAGCCAACCAGTATGATATAAGTTATTACAATAAAATTCAGCGTAGAGGAACAGTGTGCACAGAAGCTCAGGGAACAGATGAGACCACTGAAGAACAGTGTTGGGAGGAAGAAGGAAAAAGGAAGCTAAGGATAGAATTATTGGTAATACTATTTAAAGGATGGAGCAAGAAAGAGTAATCTCAGTATTTTTTTTTAAAATGGAATCAGATTTTTTTAAAGAACTCGGAAAATGTGGTAAGAAAGCAAGCCAGAGTATACATGTGAGAAAGCTAAATAGTAAATTTAGAGAGGGAAACTGATTGTAAACAGCCATTTTAAGCCATGTAATAGTGAATAAAATGATACAGCTGCAGTAAAAAGCAGAATGAAATTATACAGCATGACTTTGTATTAGGTTCAGCAAACATCTAGTGAATAAAGTAATGTCAAGATTCTGGTAGCACAGGGTAGTTGCAAAGATGAGTTAAATGTGTGTGGTCTTACAGTCTAGTAAAGGGAAGAGAGGCATAAACGGGTAAGTAGAACATGTGCAAAGCATAGCAATGCATTGCAAGGGGCTGTTTCCTGAGGGAGGAGATACTGCTCTGAGTTGAGTTAACTAGGAGTTGAAGGGAAGGGCCTTCCAGGCAAAGCAAATGGCTTGGTGTTGCTGACATTAATGTAAGGAAGAAAGCTGGTAGAGGGGCATGGAGACAGCTCATGGAGATTGCTCTAGATGAGAAACTTGGACTTTATCTAGAGTGGTAAGGAGGCAACAGAGAGCCCCTGGAAGGTTTTAAGCAGAGCTTACCATTTAATGGAGAGAATGCTGGTAGCTATGAGGATTTGAGTGTGGCCAGATGTCCATCCCAGATATCATTTAGAAGTCTGTGATGATAATCCAGGTGAGGGATGATAAAAACCTGCATTATAGCACTGTGCTAGGGATGAGAAGAGTTCAAGAAACAAAGTCAGTGGAACCTGGAGACTGACTTGACATGGGTAAAGGAAAGGTCGTGGTCAAGGGTGGCTCCCAGGCCCTGCATGGGAAACGGGTGCTTCTACCATGGGAACCAGAGAACAACGCAGGAGTGAATTTGGGGCAGAAGGATGACTCACAAATCCAAATGTGAGTGCATTTGTGTTGCATTTAAGAAATCAAGCAGTTGAATTTAGAAGTATGAAGCTCAGAAAGGAAGATTAAGCTGGATGTATTAATTTTTGGAGTCATACTGGGGCTGTGTAAAAACAGAAGACATAGACCTTCCCTCAAGTAATGAAGAGATGAACGTGATCCTTGGAAAGATCATGTTAGCATATAAAAAGTGAACAGTTAGCTGTTAAACTATAGAAATAAGTACAGTTGGAATTCAAAGAAAATAGAAGTTAATGTAGCTAATGTTAGTTAACAAAAGAATCTAAAGAAATTGTAGAGTATCCTCACATATCAAAATGTGCGTTAGTATAAAGTACACCGTTTTTTTAACTTTGAATATTTTTTGTAGATGTTTGTATTTAATGACTTGCTTTTAACATTGTATTTTTGTTTTATCCGTTTTGAAAATTTTCTCAAAATTTATTTTGATTCTAGATGGCAAGATCTTTCAGGAAAAAGTGCAGTCAATCATGTACTTGAGGCATTCTAGCAGTGGAGGAAAGTCTGTTACTAGCCCTGGGTTTATGATAATAAGCCCATCAGATTTTACTGCTTCGCCACCTGAAGGTAAACAAACAAACAAAAGTGATACTGAAAGTGTAGCCCTTTCCTCTTTAGTTCTGAATATAGATGCATGTTTGTACAACCTGATAAACCAAATAAATGGAAAGCTAAACTTGACAGAATATATTTAAGGATTCCATTTACTACTTTCTAATACTAGTAACTCACAGTCAGTATAGCAAGTAATTCTCGGGAGAGCTTAGGAGATAGACGAGGCTCATGCTATTTTATTCTGGAATTCTTTGTCCCCCTTTATCAGTGTTTCATTAAGCTTCTGACTTATTTTCTAATTTTCTTCAAAAACTTTGTTTGGCTTACTGTCTCCTTTCTGTCTGAACTCATTCTGGACAATTTCACTGACCATGTGAGTGGCCATCCGTACCGCAGCCTCACTGAGACCCTTGACCCTGGGGACCTTCCCTCTACTTTACCTTCCAGTCTGCTTGTGTCCATCTTGAACATCATCAAAGAACACGTCCCACCTCTGAAATTCCAGTCTCCCACTCTCTATGACAACTTCCTATCTTTCTGGTTTCTTTTTCATCATCCCCAAGTTTTCTCTGCCTGTTTTCCTTTTTCAGCATAGATTTCATTAGCCAATGAAAGACTAGGTCCCACCTCCAGCTCTGATACAAATTATTAAATACGCCAGTAAGATAGAGACATGGATAGTAGGTGAAGGTATCTGGATATTAAGCTCCAATTTTCTTTCTCTCCCAAAGAGTTTCGGTTATTCCCTAGCACATATTATGGCCTTGTATTATAATATTTTAAGGCTGTGTTTTAATTAGTTTTATTTGGAATTTTACAGGATGTGTCATTTTTAAAATCGTTGAGCATCATTCTGAAACTTTTTCTAGTACAATCATGCCCCCATTTTTTCCAGGTCATTTGAACAGACCCTTTTGGCAGCCTTATTCCTCCAGCCAAAATCCAGAAATAACTAGGAAGAACTTCTGAACTGTGGAGCTATTCTATTGCCACAGAGCCTGAGCTCTAAGCAGTTCATTCAGTCCTTATTTACTGTATATCAGCACTTTTCAAGTTTTAGATGCTGAAAAAATCACCTGGAAAGCTTGTTAAAACACAGGTCCCTGGCCCCTGCCTTCTACATTCTGACTCAGTGGGTCTGGGGTGGAGCGTGAGAATGTACATTTCCAGCAGTCACACAGCGGTGCTGATACCCGTGCTCCTGGCCCACAGACCACACCTTCAGGAGCATTCATTTATATCCCATACACTAAGGATGAGAGTGGCTTTTCTCATCTCCTTCTGTGTAGAATATGAGGAGCAGAAAAATGGAGAGCTGTGGCAAGAAGAGAAATAATATTATTTCTTAATAATAGCAGCAAAAAGTGACTGCAGAAATGAGGAGTGAGAGAACAGTCTAGGGACATTTAGCCTGGTAATAACACCACCAAGTACGGCTATCACTGCTATTTATTCAGCACATATTTATTATGTGCTAATTTTACCTTTGAAGAAATGAACACTCATATAATTAAATTGTTTACCTAGGGCCACCTAACTAACGGAACTGTCTCATCAAAAAACCAACATTCTTTCCACTGTGTTAAACTGCATCCTCAGGACTTCCCTGGGGACTTCACCTTTCAATGCAGGGGATGCAAGTTCAATCCCTGGTCAAGGAGCTAAGATCATGCATGCTTTGTGGCCAACAAAAGAGAAAAACATAAGACAGAAACATTTTGTAATCAAACTCAAAAAAGATTTTTTAAGAAAGGTCCACATCAAAAAAGAAAATCTAAAACAAACTGCATCCTAGTGACTGTTAGCCTGAGGTAAATGGATTTTCACTTAATTCACTTAATTTCACTTCATTAGGACCATTCACCCCAATAACTTTGAATCACTCAGTCAATATTGTATTTTATTAAGGAAACAAGAGATAGGTATTTGGGGAAATTTTTAATTAAAATTAGTTGAAACAAAAATAGTTTTAACACAAATTTTAAGCATTAGTCACTGCAGTCATTATCCTGTGTGTGTTCACTAACATCACTGGATAAATGGGTTATTACTGTGGGTGAGACTGACGGCACAGAAGAGAAGTGATCCCACTGAGCTGACTTTTCAGTGCTGTTTCCCTGTCTACTCTTACCAGGAAACAGTTCGTCCAGTGCTGTTCCAAAGCAGGTAACTGCCAGTATGCTGCGTTCTAGAAGCCTCCCAGCATTTCCTACTTTTTCACCTCACATAAAGCCACGGAAACTGACTGGAAGTTTGGGTTGTAGTATTGACAAGTTACAGAGTTTTGTAGATGATGGCGTTGCTTCCCAGCCAGAGAAATGGAGCCCTCTGAGGAGTTCCGAGACACTGGAGAAAACCAAACAAGATGCCTTCATCAGCAGCTGTGAGTCTGCAAAAACGGTCTGTGAAACAGAAGCTGCCCTTTCGGCCCAAGCCTCTGTCAGTGATGCCCCAAAAGGAGCCTTGGAACTTCCGGCGGTCAACATAGATCAGAAAGACTTCGGAGCAGAGCCCAGGTCAGACGACGACAGTCCTGGGGACGAGTCCTGCCCACGCCGACCTCTTTACCTAAAGGGATTGGCCTCGTTCCAGCGCAGCCACAGCACCATTGCCAGCCTGGGGCTAGCTTTCCCCTCTCAGAACAGCTCTGCGGCTGTCGGCCGGTGGCCAAGTCTTGTTGACAGGAACACCGACGACTGGGAAAACTTTGCTCTTTCTCTCGGTTATGAGCCACACCACAGCCGAACTACAGGTGCTCACAGGTACATGTGTTTTTGTATGACAACCACTTCCTCCCTTTTTTTAAACTGTTCTTTGAAGAATTTCTGTACTTGTAGAAATCTCTTTATTCTGTGATCTCTTTATTCTGTAACATAGTACAACGTGTATGTTAACAACAAGCAAAGATGCCTTTCTCCTTACTTTAATACTAGGTGATCATTCCATATTTAACTAAAGGCTAAACCATAAATAGTTCTTGAAGAAAAGATTATCTTATGGTTAATTTAATTCCATATGATTATTAGAGAAAAACTCTTCAGTTTAGGAAGACTATACGGTTTGTTATTGTTGCCCAAATCAGCACCATCAGTGAGACTTTCCACAGTGATGGGAGTGGTCACCGGTGCTGTCCACTGCAGAAGACACATGCTCACGCAAAGTGTGGCCAGTGCAGTCGAGCAACTGAATGTTTAAATAGTTTAAACAGCACAAGTGGCACTTGGAAATCACAGACGTAGAGCAGACTAGTGTTTAGTAGACTATATATCTAAAAACTACTGGTGATTAAAAAGTGATGGCAAATCTGTTAATCACAGTTAAATCAGGAAACAGTTTTAAACCTTATGAACTTATGTTTCACATGTGAAAATTATTACTACTCATCACTGTTCTTGAGGTAGTCATGATGCACCACTGTTTTTCCCCTGATATTGTGTTTATGACCCTTTGTGGGTCTCTGTTTTAGTGTAACCGAAGACTGCTTGGTACCTATATGCTGTGGGTTGTATGAACTCTTAAGTGGAGTTCTTCTCATCCTGCCTGATGTTATGCTGGAAGATGTGATGGACAGGCTCATTCAAGCAGATACACTTTTAGTCCTCGTCAACCACCCATCACCTGCTGTACAACAAGAAGTTATTAAAGTAAGGGCAAATACTAAATATGTTGCTTTAATTTGGAAGAGTAAATATATGTGTACTTTAAAGTTTGAATACATGTATTCAAATAGACCTGAAATCTTATTTGATTCTTAAGCATCATGAGCTGATATAATTTATTACTGCTTATCCCAATTTTTATATGTATTATCATCCAATGTTAAGCCTTCCTCCATATATGGCTTTGTATCAGTGTGTTTTTTAAATCTACTACTTAAACAAGGAACACATAGATCATTGAAGGTCTCTCCTGAGTATATTATCATCAAATGTTAGACACTTAACTTCAGGTTTAAGCTCAGATGTCACCTTCTCAGAGAGACTTTCCCTAATCATCTTCTGTCTAGCCCTACTCCTCATTTGTTTTATAATAGCATCCTAGTTATATCTTATAATTACCTTTTTAATTTGTTTATATACTTTTTATTACTCTCCCACTCTGAAATATAAGCTCCATGAGGGTAGGCATCTTGTGTTTGATATGTAAAAGGTCCTAAGTACATTATTGAGTGAATAAAGGTTTGATATGAATGGTTCCCATTGGGAAACAACCCTTTAAAATGGTCTTCAAAGAATCCCACTGTTTTAATTTGATGTGGGACATTGTGTAAGCAGTCTCAGTTCAACCCAGTATTTACATAGCTTCCATCTCATGTGTAAAACACTGGGCTAGTTGCTCTGTGGGATATAAAAGGGAATAAGCCCCTGCATTCAAGAGTTTATAGACCAGTGTGGGAGAGAGACATATACACAACTAAGTAAAATGTAAGAACTTCTGTGATGGATGCTTCAGTGGTAGTCTTAATAAAGAAGAATGGGAGCACAGGAAAAACAAATAATTCTGATGGGTGAACAAGGGCAGGATTCATGCAAAAGATGTATTTTGTATTATGCTGTAAACTTAGATTTTTAAGTAGGGCAGTAAAGAGATGTGTGTCTTATCACCACTGTGAGGGAGTGATCGCAGGGGAAAGAGGTGGGAGCACTGTGTTTGCAGGCTCACATTGTGATCCAGGGGAGAGATGATGAGTCCCTGATCTGGGGAGGCGGGAAGCCAGAGGACTGACAGACGAGAGACGTTCCCTGGAATAGAGGAGAGAGACTCTGCTAATCACACGTGGGAGGTCAGGGTGAGAGAAGCCCAAAGTGAGGTCAGCCTTAGAGTCTAGCAGGATGGTGCTTCTGTGCTCCAAGACCAGAACCGTGAAAGAAGTGAGTTTGGAAGGAAAGATAATTACTTTGATTATACATATGTTACATTTAAGATGCTGGGAAAGAGTAAAACCTTAGGCCTATGCTTAGAATAAATAAAATGTTGAAGGTCTAGAAAAATAGAGGTTTAGGATATATATTTTTGTTCTTTGAGAGAAAGCATTGTACAGTGTTGACTAATCTTTCTTTTTTCAGAATTAGGCACAAATGTTCTACTTATATTCAACTAAGGCTACCCAAGACCTCCAAGACAGAGAGCATCATTAGCATTCTGTAGTAGTCAGAGAGAAAGCTTTAGGTTTGTTTGTTTTGCTGAAGAGGTGGCCCTTTTTTTTGAACTTTGTATGTTCTATACACGTGAAGTTAAACAACTTACAACTACAGGTATAGTACACTGTGTGATTTGTAGTGTTATATAAAATTTTAATATATTATCTTAATTGTCTTAATTTTTTTTCTTAGCTATTAGATGCATATTTTAATAGAGCATCCAAGGAACAAAAAGATAAATTTCTGAAGAATCGTGGGTTTTCTTTACTAGCCAACCAGTTGTATCTTCATCGGGGAACTCAGGAATTATTAGAATGCTTCATTGAAATGTTCTTTGGCCGACGTATTGGCTTTGATGAAGAGTAAGTGGGTTCTTCCCTTCACCAGAATTGGGGATCTTTTGCCTTAAATGTAAAATTTATTAAACTGACTCTTAAAATTATTCCATCACTTTTAGAAAAAATCTGCTAGATGTCATTTTCCAGGTGAACCAATTTTTTATTTTCCATGTGGTATTCTTTTTATAACTTCTTCCTTTGCATTTCATTCACTAGCTAGGCACTGAAAAGAAAGAAATGCTGCATCAAATAAAAGAAAGTGATATTTAAGTTTTGGCATACAGTGCTAACCTGAGAAGAAGGTGGCCCCCATAGTCTCAGCAGCAGATTACATGAGGGATCCATTGACAAGCTCCTAACTCCCCTCAGGGATACTGGTTATCTGAGAGAAGAGTAAACCAGCATACCGACTCTTGAGCTTTGACCCTGGTGTAATGCTCATGGATTAATGAATAAGTGCAAAACTTAAAGAACATTTTTCTCCCAAGCCAAAAGTTTGGCAGAAATGTTAAGCTGTTATTTCTGTATCTGATAAAATAGAGAGAAATGTGTTTTTATTAAGTGTCTGTACTTGTTTGCAAGTAGGCCAGTTCAAACATCAAGGAACTGACCTACTAATTGTAGCATTAACAATATTGCTTTTCATTTGCATAAGCTTTTGGCTTTTTCAAAGCAATTCTGCATCATCTCATTTGATTCTCCCAAGAGCCTTGAGAAGAAAGTAGAGCAGATATCATCACACACATTTGACAGATAAGGAAAATGAGGTGTAAAACACGTCAATAACTTCCCTCCATCAGTTCAGTTTAGTTCAGTCGCTCAGTCGTGTCTGACTCTTTGCGACCCCATGAACCGCAGCACGCCAGGCCTCCCTGTCCATCACCAACTCCTGGAGTTCACCCAAACCCATGTCCGTTGTGTCAGTGATGCAGTCTAACCATCCCATCCTCTGTCGTCCCCTTCTCCTCCTGCCCTCAATCTTTCCCAACATCAGGCTCTTTTGAAATGAGTCAGCTCTTCACATCAGGTGGCCAAAGTATTGGAGTTTCAGCTTCAACATCAGTCCTACCAATGAACACCCAGGACCGATCTCCGTTAGAATGAACTGGTTGGATCTCCTTGCAGTCCAAGGGACTCTCAAGAGTCTTCTCCAGCACCACAGTTCAAAAGCATCAATTCTTCGGTGCTCAGCTTTCTTTATAGTCCAACTCTCACATCCATACATGACCACTGGAAAAATCATAACCTCCATCACAGAGGCAAATAGTATACAGGAACTCAAAATCAGATCAACAAAATGGCCAATTTTGCAATCATTTTTTCCTTATTTCATGGTTAGTTGCTTCTAACATGCTCTTGTGTATTATTTATTATAGATTTGATCTGGAAGATGTGAAAAACATGGGACTTTTCCAGAAGTGGTCTGTCATTCCTATACTGGGACTAATAGAGACCTCCTTATACGACAATGTGCTCTTGCATAATGCTCTCTTACTTCTTCTCCAAATATTAAATTCTTGTTCTAAGGTAGCAGATCTGTTGTTGGATAATGGTCTACTCTACGTGTTATGTAACACAGTAGCAACCCTGAATGGATTAGAAAAGATGTAAGTTTAAATCATTTTTAAAACTACCTCTGATTAACAACTTTGGAAAGGAAAAAACTTTACTAGCAGGTTACTTTAAAGCATCTGATATTCCATAATATTTTCAAAGAATTTCTTTCCTTCAGATCTGATTAGATTAGATTTGAGAGGGTATATTTTCAATAAAGTTTGTTTCTTTTGTTTAAAAAAGATATTTATATGACCTACATTTAGGTATTTAGAACCTGAAAACAAGGAACAAATTTGTGTGTGTGCCCAGTCACTTCAGTCATGTCTGACTCTGTGACCTGTCTGTCCATGGGATTTCCCAGGCAAGAATACTGGAGTGGGTTGCCATTTCCTTCTCTGAGGAATCTTCCTGACCCAGGGATCGAACCTGTAACTCCTGCATTGTAGTCAGATTCTTACCACGTGAGCCACCTGGGAAGCCCCTGAACAAATTTACCTGTCCTCAGATATATTTACTTCCACTGTGGTCTTATAGAAAGTATTATCCCCCTCTGGAATAGGAAATTTGAGAATTTGAGAGATATAATAACTTGTTGCGGATCATATAGCTAGTAAATAGAGAACTTGAGGCTGAATCTTCTCACTTCAAAAGTCTCTGCCTTACAGTCAACATACTCTCCCACTTTTCCTACTACTGTTTTCTTCCAGTATGGTATGTTAACTACCAATTTCTTTTTTTTTTAATTTATTTATTTTTAATTGGAAAATAATTGCTTTACAATGTTGTGTTGGTTTCTGTCATATATCAACTGAATCAGCCAGAAGTATACATATGTCCCCTCAGTCAGAAGTACATTGGCAAATGGTTGCCCACCAGATTGATTAATAATTTAGAAAAATATGTTAGGAGGTTGTATTTTTATTTGGGTTTTGTGCCTTTGGTGTCCTCATTTAGGATATACAGAATAACATTTTTATTAGCATAATATTAATGTTACAAATCTTCAGAAGAACCATCTTACTGCATGTTAAAGCATTAAATATTAATATACTTTCACAGAGAAGGCAGAGCTTATCCTCGGTGATTCTCTAGGCCCAGGAGACTCACTAGGCCAGGGAGACCCTCTTGGTACAAGAGAGGATTCATAGTCAGCTTAGTTCAATTTTCACTGGGCACCTGTCTTATTTAGGATCTGTGTCTTGGGCAGATCAGAAATACAACGTATTTCCTCAAAACATCTAGTCTTGATTACAGTACAGTACATGAAATTGGTAGAACTTGGAAAGAGTACCAGCAGGCTCCTTCTAACAGCTCTTTGTTACTGCTGTTGTTTTAAATAAATTGTGCTTACAGAATGTCCCTACATGCTACTCTATTGATTGGCCTCAAAAGTTATCATTTCTAACTCTTGCTTGATTTTGAAAAGGTGGAGTGGGAAGCTTAATATCACACACTGAGGTGGATGATCAAGGTTAAAAATTGAGGGACAGAAGTAACTAATTCATATTTATTAGGTACTTATAAGTGATTAGTGTGGGCTTCCTCAGTGGCTCAGTGGTAAAGAATCTGCCTGCAGTGCAGGAGACGTAGGAGACATAGGTTCAATCCCTGAGTCAGGAAGATGCCCTGGAGGAGGGCATGGCAATCCCCTCCAGTATCCTTGCTTGGAGAATTCCATGGGCAGAGGAGCCTGGCGGGCTGTAGTTCATAGGGTAGCAAAGAGTCGGACACGACTGAAGCAACTGAGCACACGTGCAGGTGACTAATAATGTTCAAATCTTTGTCTCTTTTAACCCATAAAATGGCCATACTTTGTGTAAGTGGGATTCAGAGAGGTCAATTAGTTTATTCAGAGTCACCATCTTTGAGGAGCCTCAGAATATACCTCTTCATCCCCATAGAACCTCTGGTGGCTGGGAACCTAGTGGTGCATGCCCACAGTGTCTTGTGTTAGTCTCTGTTGTTACACTTACACCATTTCCTGGTTATAGTTATCTGTTCACTTGCCTGGTCCTCTGCAAGCTGAGTTTTGATAGGAGTCAAAGTCTGTCTTTTTATCTGTCCCTAGCCTGTAGTTCATATGACCTGCCATAGAGTGAGCATGGATAAATATCAAATGAATGCATGAATGAGTGCATGCTAACAGAACAGGAGTTTAAACCAATTCTTTTTGCCTTATTTATTCTTTTTCTTTAGCATTCCTTTGAATGAATACAGATTACTTGCTTGTGATATACAGCAACTTTTCATAGCAGTTACAATTCATGCTTGCAGTTCCTCAGGCTCACAGTATTTTAGAGTTATTGAAGATCTTATTGTACTGCTTGGATATCTTCAAAATAGCAAAAACAGGAGGACCCAAAGTAAGATTTAATTTTTATGGATTGGGGGGAGCAGTTGTATAATAGCCAAAACTGTTATCAGAACCTCATCTCTTTCTCTGGCTTCTATAGAGAGAGAGGGTTAGAGGAGAGGAAACTGTTCTACTAAATGTTCACCCTTAACTTTGTTCACTGGCTTTAAAAAGAAGCCTTTTTAAGTGGCAAAAATTACAAGTGACACCCTGATGTAATTAGTAGCTGGCAACATATCATTAAAAGAAACTGCTGGTTTTTCTTGCCAAGTAGAATTAAAAGGCTTATGTTGACTAATAATACCCTTTAATTTTCTTTGGTGGCAAATATGAAAGTGAATATGGGGCAGAAGAATGTGAGAATTTCACATTTTAAACTTTTGGTTAAACTTTTGCCTTCTATATTAAAAAGCCTAGCCTTTTAAGACAATTACATGAAATGAAATACATTTGTGAGCTAGTATTTTTCCATTGAATTTTTTATAGTGATCCTTTGGAAATTTGCTTTAAGGTTGCTTTTAAAGACAGTTATAAAATATTTACTACCATCAAGAACCCATGATCAAAATTTTGAAATTTACGTCTAATAAAACATCATTGACACTTTTGATATTGCATTAGTATTAATATAAAAGTCAACTCAATTACAATCACATAGCTTGAAAACATTCTAGTATCTTCTGTTTTTAGATATGGCTGTTGCTCTACAGTTTAGAGTTCTCCAGGCTGCTATGGAATTTATAAGGACCACTGCAAATCATGACTCTGAGAACCTTACAGATTCACTTCAGTCGCCTTCTGCTCCCCATCATACAATGTTTCAAAAGCGAAAGAGCATTGCTGGTGAGTATTTAAATAATATTTTACTAATTATACATAGAAGGTAGTTTGACTCTCCTATATTCTTATATCACTCGCATTTTAAAACATTGCTTTGTTTCAGAAGTTAAACTGTAGTGTTTAAGAAGGTTTTCCTCCAAGAGGAAATTATTCTCTAGCTTTCTCTCCAGTGCTGTTCTCATTCAGTTATCCCTTGAGCTCCTACCATGTGCCAAGCACTGTGTTAAATGTTAAAGATGCAAGGATTAAGAAAGACTCAGATCCTACCTTTCTACCATAAAATGGTGGAGAAATACAGAGGATAGAAATAAGAGACCATACAGAGCAGGGCAACCTGATTTACATGTAGGGTTAGGGAAGTCTCTGAGGAAGTAAGATTTCAATACAAGGGATGAGAAAGGAATTAGAGAAGTCAGTGAGTGTTACAGGCAGAATGAACAGCTGATGTGCAGGTGCCGAGGTAGCAAAAAGCTAAGTTTGTTCAGAGAACTGAAAGACAGCAGTGTAGCTGGAGTGTAGTCCTTGATGAGATAGTTCCACCAGGTGAGATGCTACAGGATGGTGTGGACCAGTTCTCATGGCCCATGATAGGAGTTTTTATTTTTATCCTAACGTTCAGTTCAGTTCAGTCGCTCAGTAGTATCTGACTCTTTGCGACCCCATGAACCAACCGCAGCGCGCCAGGCCTCCCTGTCCATTGTTTCGGTGATGCCATCCAACCATCTCATCCTCTGTTGCCCCCTTTTCCTCCTGCCCTCAATCTTTCCCAGCATCAGGCTCTTTTCAAATGAGTCAGTACTCCACATCAGGTGGCCAAAGTATTGGAGTTGCAGCTTGAACATCAGTCCCTCCAGTACACACCCAGGACTGATCTCCTTTAGGATGGACTGGTTGGATCTCCTTGCAGTCCAAGGGATTCTCAAGAGTCTTATCCAACACCACAGTTGAAAAGCATCACTTCTTTGGTGCTCAACTTTCTTCACAGTCCAACTCTCACATCTATACATGACTACTAGAAAAACCATAGCCTTGACTAGATGGACCTTGGTTGGCAAAGTAATGTCTCTGCTTTTTAATGTGCTGTCTAGGTTGGTCATAACTTTCCTTCCAAGGAGCAAGCGTCTTTTAATTTCATGGCTGCATGATGGCATTCGCAGTGATTTTGGAGCCCCCCAAAATAAAGTCAGCCATTGTTTCCACCCTTTCCCCATCTATTTGCCATGAAGTGATGGGACCAGATGCCATGATCTTTGTTTTCTGAATGTTGAGCTTTAAGCCAACTTTTTCACTCTCCTCTTTTACTTTCATCAAGAGGCTCTTTAATTCCTCTTCACTTTCTGCCATAAGGGTGGTGTCATCTGCATATCTGAGGTTATTGATATTTCTCCCGGCAATCTTGATTCTAGCATATGCTTCCTCCAACCCAGCATTTCTCATGATGTACTCTGCATAGAAGTTAAATAAGCAAGGGGACAGTATACAGCCTTTTCCTATTTGGAACCAGTCTGTTGTTCCATGTCCAGTTCTAACTGTTGCTTCCTGACCTGCATATAGGTTTCTTAAGAGGCAGGTCAGGTGGTCTGGTATTTCCATCTCTTTCAGAATTTTCCACAGTTTCTTGTGATCCACACAGTCAAAGGCTTTGGCATAGTCAAGAAAGCAGAAATAGATGTTTTTCTGGAACTCTCTTGCTTTTTCGATGATCCAGCAGATGTTGGCAATTTGATCTCTGATTCCTCTGCCTTTTCTAACATCAGCTTGAACATCTGGAAATGCACAGTTCACATATTGCTGAAACCTGGCTTGGAGAATTTTAAGCATTACTTTACTAGCGTGTGAGATGAGTGCAGTTGTGCAGTAGTTTGAGCATTCTTTCTCATTACCTTTCTTAGGGCCTGGAATGAAAACTGACCTTTTCCAGTCCTGTGGCCACTGCTGAGTTTTCCAAATTTGCTGGCATATTGAGTGCAGCACTTTCACAGCATCATCTTTCATAGCTCAACTGGTATTCCATCACCTCCACTAGCTTGTTCGTAGTGATGCTTCCTAAGGCCCACTTGACTTCACATTCCAGCCACATATATAAGGCTTATAGTATCCTAAAACTTTTTAACTTGATAAAAGACCTTGAAAGTCATCCAGTCCAACTTCCTCGTGTCACAGATCCACCAAGGCCTAGAATTAGAAACTGCTGGATGGCGGCCCCACACCCATCTCTGTGTGTCCTTTCACACCCACTTCTTCCAGGTCTGCTGTATCAGAGATTAGGATGACTTGCTTAAACCAACATAATCTGATAATATTATCCTTGAAGATATCCCGGATATGGATTTTTCTTTATATTTGCTCCATTTTTGTCTCAAAGGTGATTCTATACACCAACCTGTATTAACTGATAAAAATACTGATTACCTAAAATACTGGACAATCTAAAATGCTAGTAAAATATTTCAGTATCTTGCAGGATGAGTCATTAAATCCTATTGTAAGTAATGTTTATAGAGGCTATTTGTGGACTTTGATATATGCTTTCATAATTTAAAAAAGGTTCAATTCCAATGAAGGATTCCATTATTCCTCACCTACCAAGACGTCATTTTGGTTCCTATGGTCATCTTCCAATGCCCTTCTCCTTCAGTCCACTAAATCAAGACTCAGTTACCTCCTTTTCTCCTGGATCCACTCCCTGTGGGGTGCCTCTTGGAGCAGGTGCAGTAATGGTGCAGGAAGCCACTCCTGCCTCTTCAGCCTGAGGAAACCTTTCTCAGGAAATGCTTTTTGTAGGCCTGAATCACATGTGATGCATGTTTCAAATCATTTTAATAATAAATTACTGAAATTACACTCTCCTTTCTGAGCTCTTCACTGTATTTGACTGATTTCTACTATGTCACTATATACACGTCTTAAAAATAATTTATAAAATTCAGCAATGTTACTGCTGCTGCTAAGTCACTTCAGTCACGTCCGACTCTGTGCGGCCCCATAGACGGCAGCCCACCAGGCTCCCCGTCCTTGGGATTCTCCAGGCAAGAACACTGGAGTGGGTTGCCATTTCCTTCTCCAATGCAAGAAAGTGAAAAGTGAAAGTGAAGTCGCTCAGTCATGTCCGACTCTTTGAGACCGCATGGACTGCAGCCCACCAGGCTCCTCCGTCCATGGAATCTTCCAGGCAAGAGTACTGGAGTGGGTTGGCATTTCAGCAATGTTAATTACCCAAAAATAGTAATGTTCTTGCTAAAACATGATATGCTTTAAAAAAATCTATTGATTATTTTGGAATACAAAGAAGTGAAACGGTATTTGAAAATGTTTGGATATATACACCCTTCTGATTGAGTTTTTCAGAGGACTAAAATTTTTCCAAAGGATATCCGTCCTACTAAGCTATGTCACAAGCTATAGCATTGTTATTTAGGGCTTTGAAACCAGAGTGTACTGTTGCACTTCTTCAGAGAGGGAAAAATCACTTTCTCTTAATCACTCTCTTTCCTTGTATAAATTACCTTTGAATTAAATAAAGTTCTTTTCATTGTCTGATAATCAAAAAGTTATAGCAGAAATGATTTCTTTGATCCTTGTTAACTCCAGCACTTGATGTTTTAATTTATATACTTAAAGGTCCTCGAAAATTTCTCCTTGCTCAAACTGACTCTCTTCTGATGAAAATGCGTTCAGTAGCAAGTGATGAACTTCATGTGATGATGCAACGGAGAATGAGCCAAGAGAACCCTGTCCAGGCGACTGAAACAGAGCTTGCGCAGAGGTTGCAGAGGCTCACCGTTTTTGCAGTTAACAGGATTGTTTATCAAGGTAGGACTAGAGAATAAATGTGTTCTTGCTCAGATATTGAAATGAGCATAATTTAAGAGAGGGGCTTCCCTGGTGGCTCAGACGGTAAAGAGAACTGACTAAATTTCAGATTTTTTAAGAGCATTAAAAAATTTTTAGTATCCATACTAGTAAAAGAATTTATTTGGACCCAGTATCCTTGAATAAAATTCTACTTTTTTAGTATGTTAAATGCTGGCCTGGACTGACCATTGAAATTTAAAATAGTATAGCACCTCCAATATATTTTTTAAACTTTCCTTTGAAATAGTCATAGATTCACATGCAATTGTTAGGAAATACTACAGAGCGATCCTGTGTGCCCTTTACCCAGTTCCCCCCACCATGGATCTTGTAAAACTGTAGTTCAGTATCAATACCCAGATATTGACATCACTACACTCAAGACAAAGAACACTTCCATCACTATAAGAATAAGAGTATGTTGCCTTTTAGAGCCACATCCACTTTTCTCCCACATCCACCCCTTCGTTAATCACTGGCAACTATCAATCTGTTCTCCATTTCTGTATTTTCATCATTTCAAGAATGTTAAATAAATGGAATCATACAGCATATAACTGTACAGTATGTGTAAAATTGACTTTCTTCACTCAGCATAATTCTCTGCAGAGTCATCCTGGATGTTACATGTAATGTTACATGTCACAAATAATCTGTTCCCTTTTTGTTTTTGGTAAGTAATATTCCATAGTATGGATGTACAGTTTAATCATTTACCTGTTGAAAGACGATCTGGGTACTTTCTAGTTTGGGGCTATTACAAACAGAGCTAGCTGCTATAAAGATGTGTGTGAAAGTTTTTGTGTGAACTCAGGTCTTTGCTTTTCTGGGATGAATATCCAAGAGTACAATTTTTAGGTGGTATGACAGTTGTGTGTTTTGTTCTTGCTAAGGAACTGCCAGACTTTTCTAGAGTGGCAGTATAATTTTATATTCCTACCAGCAATGTATGAGTGATCCAGTTTTCTGCATGTCTTCACCAGCATTAGAAGTTTCACTGTTTTCAGTTTTAGCCCTTCTGATACATAATGTTGGGCTATAACTTTGTGGTTTCAAGGTGCACTTCTACAGGAGCTAATGATTTATATGTTTATGTATGAACTTTAATGCCTATAACAAATACTAAAAAGGCTATGCAAATAAATACACTCAAAAACAATACAAATAAGCCAAAATTCTAAAAAATTTCAAGTGACACCCATTTTTTTTTTAACTTTTCTAATTTATATTTGGGACAACCAGCCTCTAGAGTAAACTGAAACTGAACTGTTATCACATGCCCAGCATTTAATGGGATAGCATGTCTGGTTAAACAGGTCTTCACATCTATCTAATGTAAAAATCACATGGTCTATTGTACAAGAATCTTCATGACTTTAATAATTTTGTAGTTTAATTCATCTTCATTAGTAAAATTAAGCTTTAATATAGGATTATATGACTCATGTATGGCTTAAATTTCTGAATTTAAAAGAATTTAAAGAATTCACTTTCTTTAGTATATTGTATTTTTTACATCAAATGCAGCTATTAGACATTTATATTGTGACAACTGAATTAGTAATTACATAGAATATTTTTGCCACTATCATTTGTAATGGCTAAGTATTAGTGATTTGACTAATTTTTTATTCTTCTTTTAATTCAAAGAATTTAATCCAGATATTATTGACATTTTGAGTACTCCAGAAAGTACAACTCAAAGCAGGACCTCAGCTTCCCAGACTGAAATTTCTGAAGAAGATATTCATCATGAACAGCCGCCTATTTTCAACCCATTTCAGAAAGAAATGTTCATGTATCTGGTAGAAGGATTCAAAGTATCTAGTGTGAGTAAATTAGTTACATGGGAAATGTTCATTCACAAAGAAGGAGTGGAGGTTTTATGTGTCTGTATTGAGTTCAGTTCAGTTGCTCAGTCGTGTACAACTCTGAGACCCCATGGACTGCATCACGCCAGGCTTCCCTATCCATCACCAACTCCCGGAGCTTGCTCAGACTCATGTCCGTTGAGTTGGTGATGCCATCCATCTCATCCTCTGTCGTCCCCTTCTCTCTTAGGAGTAGAAGTGTCTGTATTACATGTTTTCAGAATCATATTCTTACACTTTCGCAGACTTTTCTGAAACTCAGACAACTTGAATTTTAATAATGAAGTAAAATGTATTGCTAATTTGCCTTTTTCAGAACTACTCCATGCAGCATTGGTTTTTAAGTCTATAACCTAAAAGCTATTTTCTAATATTATAATTTATTAAATAAAATCAGCATCAGAAAAGAATAGGAATTTGATGATTACTATGAGAGCTTAAACTAATAACCTGTTTTTAAAGAACTTTGTTTATAGCTGCTTACTCTAGAGTTATTATTATGGATAATTATGAAGTGCAGATGTTGGCTTAAACAGGTCTAGTATCTTCAAAATTATGTAGGGAATACTGAGAAGCATCAGGCTCCATTTATCATCAACTCACTTAGGTTTTTGTGGTCATTTATAGTTGAACATAGGGGAAAAATTGGTCAGTACACTCACAGATAGCAAAGGCTAATCTAATTCTAGCAGAACTCATAAATCATGATTCTGCCAGTATAACTAGATTTGGTTGTCTACAGGTTCCACTTAGAACTGAGTCATTCACAAAGAGCCCTTAGGACTAGGAGTAACTGGAGAGCCATTTCCAAAACTCAAAATAAACTAAAATGTGCTGATTCCAATTTTTAAACCAGATAAAGGATATTTGATCAAGATTAGGTTAACCCTTGTGGGACCACCTTCGAAAGCACAGCTTATTTGGTTATTTGTTAAGGGATATTGATGGTCAATTTATATACAATTCTTAATTTGTGACAGTTTTACTCTATATTTCAGTCTTCCCTGGTGTCTCAGTGGTAAAGAATTTGCCTTCCAATACAGGAGGCGAGGGTTCAATCCCTGGGTCAGGAAGATCCTTTGGAGAAGGAAATGGCAACCCACTCTAGCATTCTTGCCTGGAAAATCCCATGGACAGAGAAAGTTAATGGGCTACAGTCTATATATGCATGCTAAGTTGCTTCAGTTATGTCTGACTCTGCGATCTATGGACTGTGGCTCACCAGGCTTCTCTGTCCATGGGATTTTCCAGGCAGGATTACTGGAGTGGGTTTCCATGCCCTTCTCCAAGGGATCTTGCCAAGTCAGGGATCAAACCTGGGTCCCTTACATCTCCTGCACTGGCAGGCAGGTTCTTTACCAGCGTCACCTGGTCCATGGGGTCTTAAAAGAGTCAAACACAACTTAGCAACTAAACAACAACAGCTAAAATATTACTAAAATATTCAATATTTTAGTACTAATTCAAGCCTCTATTATGAATCCTCCTCTTTTATATTGTAAAATCCAGGTAGGCTTATTTACTGTTGTTCTTTGATGGTGGTTTTTTTTTTTGTTTTGTTTTTGCCATTTAAAATTTCTAAACCCTGGGTAGTTTTTTTTTTGTTTTTTTTTTTTTTTAAGTGTCTGAGGACTTTAGCTTCTTTATCTCTCCTTTTTAAATTATGGTAAAATAAGACTTCCCTGATGGTTCAGACAGTAAAGTGTCCGCCTACAATGCGGGAGACCCGGGTTTGATCCCTGGGTTGGGAAGAGCCTCTGGAGAAGGAAATGGCAACCCACT
The DNA here is from genome assembly GCF_042477335.2 of Ovis canadensis. NCBI lineage: Eukaryota > Metazoa > Chordata > Mammalia > Artiodactyla > Bovidae > Ovis > Ovis canadensis. Next base: position 26,201,218 of record NC_091269.1, on the reverse strand, counting down.
CCAGTACTCTTGCCTGGAAAATCCCATGAACAGAGGAGCATGGTAGGCTCCTACAGTTCATGGGGTCTTGAAGAGTCGGACACGACCAAGCGATGTCACTCACTCATGCATAACATAAATTTTGCTATTTTAACAATTTTAAATGTACAAATCAGTGATATTAAGTCCATTCACATTGTTGTGCAACCATTACCGCTGTCCATCCCTAGGAGTTTTTCCGTTATCGGAAACTGAAACTCTGTGTTTGTTAAACAGTAACTCCCCATTAGTCTCTCCCCCAGTCCCTGATAAACCACTGTTCTGTTGGTATATATTGCACTTGTCTATCCATTCATCCATCAATGGGTATTTGGATTGTTTCTACCTTTAGGCTGTTTTGAACAATGCCGCTGTAAACATTGATGCGCATCCATCTCTCTTAAAACCCTGTTTATGTGGATGTGTATATCTTCCTAATTTCAACTGTTTGAAAATTCTAGAATAAAACATGTTCCATGATTTTTTAGGGCTGTGTTAGGGTTATTATATTATTGCTTAAGATATTTGATCCTAATTCATTCCTGTTTTGATTTAAGGCTTCAGGTAAAACCAGTAGTTCCAAACAGCAGTGGGCTAAAATCTTGTGGTCTTGTAAGGAAACCTTCCGAATGCAACTTGGGAGACTGCTCGTGCATATGTTGTCTCCAGCCCACCCTTCACAAGAGAGAAAGCAAATTTTTGAAATAGTTCGTGAACCAAATCATCAGGAAATACTGCGAGACTGTCTTAGCCCATCCCTGCAAGTAAGTACCCCAATACTTCATGAGTAACAGCTATTATAAAACTATACAAATCAAGAACTGAATTTAAACTGTATTTTCATGCCAAATACCATGAATATAGTTTTCTAACTAAACAAATATTTTCTGAGGTCTTTTTTCAGATGCCACTTACCAGAGTCAATTTGTTTAATCTGTTTAATCCCCCTTCCTTTTTCCAGTGTTTAAGTTCTATACCTGAGTTCTTGTAAGATCCTTCATAGTATGTTACTAAATCTTGAAGTGTTTTCTTTAAGAACTGTTTGGAGACTTTTTAAAGCATTATATTATCCATGAAACATCTATACTGAATGGCCCAAGTAACAGTGCATATAACATATTTCAAAAATATTTACAATAAGTTAAAATATTTGTTGATCATCTGGAATGGTAAAATCAAAATACTCAAGCTGTTTTGGAATCTATTAATTCTATCACTTAGCAAGCAGTAGATGGAGGATTTAAGTCGTGTAACCATTCTGTTTAGCAGTTTCTTATGAAATTAAATATACTCTTAGCCTGTGATGCTAAAATTCCATTTTTAGATATTTACCTAAGAGAAATTAAAGCATATGTACATAAAAAGACTAGTAGGAGAATATCTATGACAGCCTTTTTACTAATAGCCAAAAACTGGAAATAACCCAAGTATCTGTCAGTGGGAGAATGTGTAACTAAACTGTGGTATATTTATGCATTAGACTGTTGTATAGCAATGCAAATGAACTGACTACTGATGCACCCATCAGTATGGATGAAGCTCAAAATCGTGGTGTCATTGAAAGGGACAGCCAAACACCAAAGAGTAGGCATTTTATCATTCCATTCATATGAAGCCCAAGAAGAGGCAAAATTAAGATACAGTCAAAGAGCTGTTCTTTCGTTGCTTTATTCTCAGCAAAGCTGCCATCCCTCTGAATCCAACCGTGATGTTTCCAGTTCTCTTCTACCAGCTTCACTTCTCCACTTTTCCGTTTCTGTTGGTGGTATCCTTACTGCTTTCAGCTTGAGACATTGCAGCTGTGGTTGACTTTGTTCTCTCTTGAATCTATTGTATCACCAAGGCCAGTCATTTATTTAGTCCTGTCTATCCCTATATTCTGCCCACCCTCCACCCCCCAGTTTAGGCTTTCACCCCTAATGCTTGGATCACTACAATAGCCTCCTCTCTACCTCAAGACCAGATTATTCGATCTGGTAATTTTTTTAAGATTTATTATCCTTCCTGCTAAATCACTTCAGTTGTGTCTGGCTCTGTGGAATCCAAGGGCTGTAGCCCGCCAGGCTCCTCTGTCTATGGGATTTTTCCAGGCAAGAATACTGGAGTGAGTAGCCATTTCCTTCTCCAGGGGATCTTCCCGACCCAGATTCCACTAGCAAAGCCCTCATGGTTCAGATGGAAGATTTATTATGTCAACATTCAAATAAACTTAAAAGTTGGAAGAAATCAAAAAAGAACCCCACATGACCATAACCTGACTTTAATTTTTCTTTGTAGTACTTTGAAATAAAGTCAGGTATCAGATTATTTTACCTGTAAATACTTCAGTCTAAATCTCTGCTAATAGGACTTAATTTTAACTTATCACTCTCTATGATAGTAACAGTAATTCCTTCTTCTTCTTGTTCAGTCGCTAAGTCGTGTCCAATTCTCTGTGACCCCATGGACTGCGCTACACCAGGCTTCCCTATCCTCCACTATCTCCCAGAGTTTGCTCCAATTCATGTCCATTGAGTTGGTGATGCCATCCAACCATCTCATCATCTGTCGCCCTCTTCTCCTCCTGCCCTCCATCTTTGTAGCATCAGAGTCTTTTCCAGTGAGTTGGCTCACTTACCTATTATCATCTAATACCCAATGTTTAAATGTTCCCAATTTTCTTTTAATTTTTTAGATAGTTTTTTGATTCTGGATCCAAACAAGGCCCACACAATATTTGTTTGATGTGTGCTACATTTTTTTAATCCTTGTAATTACTGTCCCCAATCTTTTTTTTTTTAACTGTCATTATTTGTTGATGAAACTGAGTCATTTGTTCTATAGACTCTCCCACATTCTGGATTTATTCAGTTGTATCCTTGTGGTTCTAGATCTAGGGGCTTGACTAGATTCCAATTTTTTTATTTCCTATTTTGTTTTTTAAAAAAATACTTCATTTTCCATTACATCATGGCAACAGGCAGAAAACATCTGGTTGCTCTGCTTTTCTGAGATGGTAGCAGCCTGATTCATCTATTATAAAGTTCACCCTCAGTCCTTAATTATCTTAGTAACCATTAATGATAGTTGCCAAGATCCACGTTTTCATTAGGCGTTTCAAAATAGTGATTTCTCTGTGTTTCTCATTCCACCATCATCTGTTAGCTCTGATTCTTCTATAGGGAAGAATATTCCCTTAGTAGCTGTTTGGCTACCCTAAAATATAGTCTCTGTAGGAAAAGCAAGATAAAGGCTTGTTTCTTTCATCTGTTTGTTTTTAGAATAATAACTTGGTGGCCTAGCAAACTCTAATTTTTGTATTTGTTTTTATATTTGAGATGTTGTCATGAACTCAGGTATTGTTTTATAAATTTTATAAGTAGTTTCAAATCTTTGCAGTTATTTTTCTCTTTCAGGTTCAAATGAACACGTCTGTAGATTCAAGTTGTTGTATGCTTTTAACATGGCCTCTTTAATTTTAACAAGTTAATACGATTAGCTTGAGGCTTCCCAGGTGGCACCATAGTAGAGTCCACCTGCCAGTGCAAGTGATGCAGGAGGTGCAGGCTTGGTCCCCTAGAGTAGGAGGTGGCACCCACTGCAGTATTCCTGTCTGGAAAATTCCTTGGACAGAGGAGCTTGGCGGGCTGCAGTACATGGGGTCTCAAAGAGTCGGACACGACTGAGCGACTGAACACAGCACAGCTTTATTAACTTCCTTCCATTCTGGAGCAAAGAATGTCCCAGGCTCGTCTTGTATATTTCCTTCCCTAGACCTGCAACCAAACTTTTTCCCCAAGAGGCCCGTTTCCTTTTAATGAGATAATAGTATTTAGAAACTACAAATCTAAGGACTAGGTATGTTAATTTCTATTGCATTGTCATTTCTTCTCAGCGTTTTTAGTGGGCAAAGCTAATAAACGTGTGAAAGTGTTAGTTGCTCAGTCGTGTCCAACTCATTGCAACCCCATGGACTGTAGCCTGCCAGGCTCTTCTGTCCATGGGGTTTTCCAGGCAAGAATACTAAAGTGGATTGCCATTCCCTTCTCCAGGGCATCATCGCAACCCGGGGATCAAACCCAGATCTCTCACATTGCAGGTAGATTCTTTACCATCTGAGCCATCTGTAAAATGTCAACCTGGTTTCAAAATCAAAATTGTGAAATACAGCACAGTTGAAGAGTTTCTAGTTTTTAATCTCTGTAGCCTTCCCTCATTCTTTTCCTTTCCCTGTAGCTTACCATCCTTATTTGGTTTTTATTTGTTTTGGAGATATAAGCAAATTTGTGACACACACACACACGTGGGCATGCGTGTGTGTTCTCTGTCTCACTTCTTTATATGAAAAAAGGTAATGAACCATACACATCCTTCTCACTCTACTTTCTTCAGCTAACAATATATCCTGCAATGGTTCCGCAGCAGTGTAGAGAGCTCTTCTCATGCCTTTTTTATAACTGCCTACAAGCTCTGTTCCATCTGTAGTCTGCCTGATTTTTAAAGCTCCAAGCTTCCCTTCAATTGAATCTGGTTAATTCTCCAGCCAGTCTGTGGCTCCTCATCTTTTCTCTCATAACATCTTCATATGCCATGTTGTCCTTCTGATAGCTGCTTTCTTCGTGTTGTCTCCACAGCACGCAGCGCCCTCTCTCCTCCCCTGTGTCTGTCTGTATGCCTGTTGTGTCCATTTAGCCATGCACCCACATCACATGGTGCCACCTTCAGAATCTTCATTCCTTCTTTTAGTCTGCTCAGAACTCTTCCTTCTTGAAACTTCATCGAAAATTTTATTTTTACACATTGTATTATTTTCTAAGAATTTGTGTTTAAATTCAATTCCTTAAATCAGTTTCCTGAGAGCAGGAAATAAGATTTCTATGTGTGTGTGTCTCCAAAAACAACTTTTCTAGTCCCAGAAACTACAGTCAATAAATGATTGATCAGAAGATGTTAAAATGAGCTATTAGAAACAGCTTCAGTGCCTAGGAAAATCATGTTTCTTTGGACATTCAGAATGAAAAAAAAACATTTCTGATAGTTTTTCAAGATGATTTTAAAATGTCACCGAATACTAAACAAATATTTTTAGAGTTCTATCAAGATTATTACCTTTAAGACGCACATATGAAAATATTCTAGTCATTTACCATTCCTCTTTATTTGCCAACTCTTCAGGCCTTTTACTTGCAGAGCATCTGTTCCTTTTTCTCTTTTGGTCAGCTAACAGCTGTCTCCTGACTAATTTAAAATGTTGCATTAAAATGAGCTTTGCTATTTTCATCATTGCATATGTTCATCTTATGCTTTTGGGAAATGACATGATGTGATTCAGCATGTGAATTTAAATATCACCTAAAATGTAATAGTTTCCAAATCCATTTGTTGACTATTCACAGTTTAAAATATCATAAAGCCAAATACAGTGATATTTGTATGAATGCAAATTGTTAAAATATAAAATTATGCATGTTTAACTTGTTGGCAAAGTTAATGTCTAAATAATACATAGTGTACACTTAACAATCAGGTGTAATATATCTGGCATGAAAGAGCCACTTAACGGAAAAAAGCTTTGATCTGCACAATAAATAAAAAGCACTAAAACTGGCATGTGTGTGCATATCAGTCACTCAGTCATGTCCAAATCTTTGTGACCCCGTGGATTGTAGATTGCCAGGCTCCTCTGTCTGTTGAATTCTCCAGGCAAGAATACTGGAGTGGGTTGCCATTCTGTTCTCCAGGGGATCTTCTCAACCCAGGGATTGAACCCCAGTCTCCCACATTGCAGGCAAATCTTTACCGTCTGAGTTGCCAGGGAGGCCCATAAAATTGGTCTAAACAAAGCTTATCTAAAAATAAAATTTCACGTTTCCAAAGTCACATAATCGTCTAAAGCAAAACTGGTAGCCAAGGCTTTTGGAATCCCAGCATAGATAATAAAAGTACACATGTGTGCTCAAAAAAAAAGAGCCACTTAAGAAATCGTGAATCAAAGCTTGGTTTAGTTCTACACTAGGAAGGACCATTTTCATTTTCTTAAGTAACATTTTCATTTTGTCTAGAAGGCCTGTTCATAAAAGACTGACCTAAACCAACCCTTCTCACAAATATTCACATACTGAATGCTGACATCTTAACTGGTTTGGGAGTTTTTCACCTTTTGTTCTCTCCAGGGAATAGTGAATGCTTACAAATGGATCCAAAGATACTTTTTTGTTCTGGTATTTTCTTCAGTGTTTATTCTCCCAAGCAGAAATTAAAGAGACTCTTACCTTAAGATTTAAAGGAAAGTTTCCCTTCTAGTTCAGTATTTCTGTGAGAAGAACTAAGAATTATTTTCCTTCATCCCAAGCTTATTTTCTGTATTCCTTTAGCAAACCCTCTCTAAAATTCTTTCCCCAAAAGCTTGTGTGCTTTTTTCCTTCTTTCCTTTATTACTTCTATTCCTCCTTTCTTCTTTTTTTCCTCTTTTTCTTCCATTTTTTTTAACCTTTAACAATAAAAATTTTCAAACATACTAAGAAAAATAGAGACTAGTGAATACTTAATACCATATGACCATCTCATAGGTCTAACTATTGTTAGTATTTTTATCATATTTATCATAATTTTTTCCTGAGGTATTTTAAAGCAAATTATATAAATCACAACCTATTTTCAAAAGACTTTTTTATGTCACCATAACAACATTATTATACTTAACAAAATTAGCATATACTCTAATGTCATCATATACTCAGTGCATAATCATTTGAGAATTTCTTCAGTTGTCCCCAAAATGTCTTTTTAGCTGATTTATTTAAACCAGATTTAGCCAAATAAATGCAGCAATAAAATTTAATTTACTGTTAAAGAATATAAATGTAAAAATACAAATTCTTTATGACTTAAAATTTTTTTTAATTAAAAAAATTGTTACTTTTTTTTTTAAAGCATGGAGCCAAACTAGTTTTGTATTTGTCAGAGTTGATACACAATCACAAGGATGAATTGACTGAAGAAGAACTAGACACAGCAGAACTGCTTATGAATGCTTTAAAATTATGTGGTCATAAGTGCATCCCTCCCAGTGCATCAACAAAATCAGACCTTATTAGAGTGATCAAAGAGGTGAGTCAGTGAAACCATAAGAAACAGTTTTCTTAGGAGATCCCATTGACTGTAACTAAAGAATGATTGAGAGATTTTTTTATTATAGAGTACCACTGATGGTGAATTTCAAATGATAATTTTCTTATACTTTATATTGCTTTTTTATGAGAAAACAAATAATCTTATTTTAAGGAGCATTTTATTCTCTGTGGTCATCCATATTCATTACCACTAGCTTTCAGGGAAGAAAAAGATTTTAATAGTGACAAGCAAGTTGAATCATCCGCCTCAAGTTCTCAGTTCTTTAGTGAAAAAGCAAAATAAGGAAGCAAGCAGCTATGCAAACCCATTGGGTTTGGCAGCCCTAGTTAACTATTCCACCCTAATTTCTGTGACCCAAAGTGTGTGGAAACAAAGGGGAATTAGAACATTATTTAAGTAGCTGATTATTTTAATATTCTGGTCTCCAGGAGACAATTTTTTTTCCTTTGTCAACTTGGTTTTAAATTTGGTTTGCTGGGTTCTGTGCCAGTGTTAAATGATAAATAATAAGTTTTATATACTATATTATTATCTAAATCTTTTAGGAACAAAGGAAATATGAAACTGAAGAAGGTGTGAATAAAGCCAACTGGCAGAAAACAGTTAATAATAATCAGCAAAGGTAGGATTTCATGTGTGCTAAAAGTTATGTCTTCTAGGAGCCCCATTATATTTTGCATATGCTTTTAGTTTTAATGTACCATATTTTGATATACATTTAATGTTCCTACACATATGCTTAACTTACAGGCTTCTTGTCTGTTTAGTCTCTTCCAGCGTTTGGATTCAAAATCAAAGGATATATCTAAAATAGCTGCAGATATCACCCAGGCAGTGTCTCTTTCCCAAGGAATTGAGAGAAAAAAGGTGATCCAGCATATCAGAGGAATGTACAAAGTGGATCTGAGTGCCAGCAGACACTGGCAGGAGCTTATTCAACAACTGACGCATGACAGGTGGGCAACGTGGGAGGGCTTTCAGTGGTCTTGCACGAATGTTTTATATTGATGTTATTTTCACTCTAGAATAAAGATTCATAGTACTATCTAATTAGCTTAAATATTTTTGTTTAATCATTTGTAATTTATTTCCTCTTAAAGAATATGCCTATGAGAATTTTTTAATTCTTGGGAGGGAGAAAAAATAATGAGAGAGAGAGAGACATTAGCTCTTCCAGAGAGTAATACCTGTTTATTGGCTTTCTTTTTAACATAACGATCTTTGCAAAAGAATAGGGAAATCACTGAAACAAGACAGTTGGGAAATACATCTTTTTCTAGTTAAGACTTCAGTAACACAGCTAAAAAGATGCATCACAAATAGTGAAAAGAGGGAAATTAAAATATTATTCTCTGAATTTGGTTACCATAACTGATCAGTATTATGACTTTCAGGAGCTATATACTAAAGCAAATTCCAGGTGAATGAATAAATTAAACTTAAAAAGTTTACAAAGCAGAAGAAAATAGAGTATTTATCAACTCTGATAGATAACTTCCTAAGATCAAACACGATTGAAGAAACTACAAAGAAGAAATGAATGGCTTTGAACTTTAATTTTTTTCCAGTGTATTTAACAAGCATAGCCACAACAAAATTTATTTTCAGCATGTATTTCAAAGTTAGTATTTTTATTATTTTAAAATTTCATAAAAGTTTGAAAATTAAAATGAAAATCCCAAAAGTTTGAGCAAAAGACATGAATATATTCTTCACATAAGACAAGTAGAATTAATAAGCAGATGGGAAAAATTGAATATTGCTAGAGGCTAATTTAGTTTTTTAAAATCTTTAGATACTATATTTTACCTTTTATGTTAAAATAAAAAGTTTCTTTAGGAACTCATCTCCACAGTAGGAATAATGTATCTTAGCTCTTGATCAGAGGTTTGGTGGCATGGTATACTGTGACATAATATATCAGGAACCCTATAAACAATTTATTTCTAGTTCCAGTTATTCTAATTTAGTGATTCTGTCCTAAGGAAAATATTCAAAATATGCAAAATCAGTAAACAAAGATTTTCATCTCTGCATTTTTTATGTTAGTGAATGAATTGGAAACAACTAAGTATATAACAATAGTAATAAATACAGTATGATCTTTTCACTCAATATAATATTAGCCATTTAAAATGGTAATAATAAAGAAGGCAGGATATAGGAATGTGTATATAAGAAAATATGTGTGTATATCAGTTATAACTGTAATTTTAAAAAAATCACTAACAATATTTTGGTATGTTTGGGGTAGTAGCATTAAGGGTAATTTACTTCTCTTATCTATTTCTATAAACTATTTCCTTTCATTTCAAATGTTAATTTATTTTAAAACATTTTTAGAAATGTAATTACTACAAAAATGAATAATTTTGTTTGTTACGTTAGATAATAGGCAAAATGGGAAATGAAAAAAATTTATTTGGAAATTGATTTTTTTTCTTTAGTTGATCATACTAAGTCTAATATATCACAAAGCATATATAGTAGTCATGCTGTATCTTTTTGAAAATTTAATAGGTACAAGAAACCAGTAGCGGTTTCTTGCTTGCCTTGAGTTTCTCCTTGCCTTGAGTTTTGCCTTGCCTTGCCAATTCTTGTGTACCGTGTGTATGCAGTGTGTTTGTGCTCAGTCGCTCAGTCATGTCCAACTCTTTGCAACCCCATGGACTGCAGCCTTCCTCTGTCCATGGGATTCTCCAGGCAAGAATACTGGAGTGGGTTGCCATTTCCTCCTCCAGGGCATCTTCCTGACCCAGGGATCGAACTTGCGTCGCCTGAGTCTCCTGCATGAGCAGGCAGATTCTTTACCACTGAGCCACCTGGAAAGCCATGTGTATGCATATCCCTGTCTAGTTATATAAATAGTTGGGGTTTTTCAATTGAGTGGATCAGTTTTGACTTACGTATTAAATTTTTACATAGTTTTTTTAAGTTATAAGTACTTCAAATTGCCACTTGAACCTTTTCTTTCTACCTGTAGAGCAGTCTGGTATGACCCCATCTACTATCCAACTTCATGGCAGTTGGATCCAACAGAAGGGCCAAATCGAGAGAGGAGACGTTTACAGAGATGTTACTTAACTATTCCAAATAAGTATCTGCTTAGGGATCGACAGAAATCAGAAGGTAATAGTGACTTCTTGACTCAACATATAAATAGCAGATAACTGTGGTCATTACACAAAGATGATGTAATCTCTTTTCCTCGACAGATGTGATCAAACCACCACTCTCTTACCTATTTGAAGACAAAACTCATTCTTCTTTCTCTTCTACTGTGAAAGACAAAGCTGCAAGTGAGTCTATAAGGTAAATTTGAATCCGTAAGACATCTTCTCTTTTGTTGAATGTGTTAGAGACTTTAATAGTCTATTGCAGTGCTTATGTGATGCTTATTTTAGATAATACAGTGGTTTAAGAAAAAACCTGAACGTGGCTCAAGAGAGGACAAAGTTGAATGGCCAAAATCCAAAGAGATCAGATAGTTTTGATAGGGAGTTTTCATTGTACTTCAGTCTTAGTCTGTTACGTGAGGAAGATAAGTCACACCTAACGTGTCATAGCGTTGTTGAGGATTGTGGGTCAGTAAGGTAACTACTGATAGGATTGTCACTATGGTTGTAGTGGAGGTTGTTACCAGGCCCATTTTATAGACAAAAAACTGAGAGTCAAGATTAAGTGACAAGGCTAAAGAATAGAGGAACTTTTCTGACTCTGAATCCCCCTTTTCTCCTAGAATGCTCCATTTCTTTCCTGGGTTTGTTCAGAGGCATGAGCGAATGTTTGCTTATGTACTGGAAAATATAAAATATTGAAGTCTCTTTTAAATAACTGAGTCCTTGTATTCTGTGTAGGGTGTAGGGATTATTCACCTTTTCTAAAAGTTTCCATTTTCTCTATTATAATGTCAGAAATGAGATAATATTTTCATGTGGACTCTAACAAAGACAGTCTATGCTTTTGAAACTCTTGCCTGCTCTGCTGAAATCTTCTACTAGATCAAATAAAGCTTTTATTCTCTGAAATTGTTCAAAACATTTAATCACAGTAATTTTAAATATGTTTTGACAGAGTCAATCGAAGGTGTATCAGCGTTGCACCATCTAGAGAGACAGCTGGTGAATTGTTATTAGGTAAGTTACATTTTGAAGACTTTTATACATATTTACTGTGCCTATTTTATTCTTAGATAATTTAAAACATTGTTTTAACAAACTGCCATTAAATGAGATAAACTGTCTCTGATATTGTATAGGTTATTTTGCCTTAACACTGTCTATAACGCATATGACTCATGAATGTGAAGAAATGACAGTCTTATTTTTTGAAAAGCATATGAACAGCATTTTAATTTTTATAAAGTTAACTTTGTTGAAGAGTATACATTTTTAAATTTGTTTCTTTTATTATGTATCAATTTTTACTTCTAAAGTAAAGAATCATTAGTATGTTTATATGCCTACTGTTTTAACGGATATCCCTATACACATGAAATATATCTACCTTGAGATTATTCTTAATTTATATTCTTCACTGTACTTCTGAGAGAAAGGCCAAAACTATCCGTGGATAGTTACATTTAGTGAGAAATTTTTTCCTCAAGACATGAAGGAATAGAATTAAACCACATACTCTCTATTTCCTTAAAGAACTGATTTGTATGCTGTGAACCAATTGTTCTCAAATCAGGGGCATCCAGATCACATGGGAACATCTAAGAAAAACGAATTCTCAGACCCCTGCCCAGAGCCACTGAATCTGAAACTCTGTGGATGGGACCCAGACATTACATTTTTATACACACTGCAGTGATTCTGCTGCTGCTGCTGCTGCTAAGTCACTTCAGTCGTATCCGACTCTGTGTGACCCCATAGACCTCAGCCCACCAGGCTCCCCCGTCCCTGGGATTCTCCAGGCAAGAACACTGGAGTGGGTTGCCATTTCCTTCTCTAGCAGTGATTCTGGCACACCCTCAAATTGGAGAGTCACTGCAGTAGACTAAAGCTATATAGCCTCAAAGCCCTAACATGCAGTTTCAAACTTGCCAGGGCTGAGCGCCACAGTCACTAGGATGGAGATGGTGCCCTTCTTTGAACTGTCCATGCCAGGGCTCAGGGTGACCAGCATCCAGTGCAGAGCTCCAGGAAGTTCCCACTGTTTGGATATGTCATGTAGGGATGTGCATTAACAACAGCCTATCAAGCAGGAAAATTGGGGGTACTGTCTGAGCCCTGATGGAGCCATCAGGGCTCAGACAGTAAAGAATCTGCCTGCAACGCAGGAGACACGGGTTTGGTCCCTGAATTAGGAAGATCCTCTGGAGAAGGGAATGGCTATCCGCTCCAGTATTCTTGCCTGGAAAAATCCATGGACAGAGAAGCTTGGCACGCTACAGGCAATGGGGTCTCAAAGAGTCGAACATGACTGAGCGACTAACACGTTACTTTTCTGCCCTATTGAGTGTTTAAGTCAGCAAAATAATTAAGGATTCCTCTTTTGCTAGAAAATTTAGTTTATAACTTGAATTCAGTTAATGTGTACAAAATAAAAGTAATATGCTAGTAACCTAAGAAGAATACAACAGCCAACACTTTTTATCACTAAGCACCAGACACTGTTAATAAACATTTTATGTATATTCTATATAATTCCCACAGTGACCCTATGAAATAGAGTCTTCTCCCTACCCCATTCTTTTTATAAGGAAACTAAAGCATAGTGGAGTTAGGCAGCTTGCCCAGGATCTCATGGACGCTATTCAAAAATGAAAGTGAAAGTGAAGTCGCTCAGTCGTGTCCAACTCTTTGTGACCCCATGGACTGTAGCCAGGCTCCTCCATCCATGGGCTTCTCCGGGCAAGAATACTGGAGTGGGTTGCCATTTCCTTCTCCAGGGGATCTTCCCTGATCCAGGGATCGAACCCAGGGATCGAACCCAGGTCTCCTGCATTGCAGGCAGACACTTTAACCTCTGAGCCATATTTACTGAGTATTAAGAATTCCTTCTGGGTTCTGGGATTCAAATTTGGTCCAATTGACTCTAGAGGTGCTTTTAACTATATAGGATAATAGTGCACAGACGTTTTAAAACTCACAGCCAATTATTTTCTTCAGGTAAATGTGGAATGTATTTTGTGGAAGATAACGCTTCTGATACAGTTGAGAGTTCTGTGAGTAATGGTTTAAATTTGCATTTATATGAGTCTAGACAAATTCCCACATGTATAAGTTTAATATAGCCAGAAAGGAGGTAGAACTGTAAAGAATTCATTTCTTGTCACACTCTGTGTAAATTTGTCTGAATTCCAGTTTTTTAAGATAATTTTAAAAAGAAGACCATGCCATCCCCTCTGACTCATGTTCTGAGTCTCATAGCAGCAAGTATTATGGGTGAGATTCTGAAGCATTCATATTATTTCAGTTTATGTCCATTCTTCCTCACTACTATCCTCTGTAGCATCAAAATTCTTGCCCCTCCCTGTTTATTGTCACATACATTTGCCTTCAAAAAGAAAGAAAAATATTGTCTGATTTAATAACTTAAGTAATCCTAATGTTCATATAGCTTAGTAGTCATAACTTTTATTCTTCTGGAAATACTTATATTAATCTGAAAATAACAAAAAGGACTCAATTCACGTTTTGGTACAGTAAACATTTTATTTGTTTGAATTCATTTACATGCCATTAAAATACTGCTTTGAGAGTCCTGTAACAGGAGAAATAAGGCTCTTTGTTCTAAAGCCTGGAATTCATAAGGATGCATTTAAATAAGATTACCCCCCAAAATTGAATAGGCATTATTTCGTGATTTACATAGCATTACTACAGTATTTATCCCAGCTAGCAAAAAGATGTATCTTTTTAGAACAAAAGAGTTTAATAGTTGATACATGAATCAGCTTTTTTTCTGGGTGGGTCCAAAAGATGAGCTTTTCCACCTAAGTGGAAGCTCTAAAAAGACCCTTGCTCTTTAATAAATTGAAGGATCCTTCCTTTCTCTGTACTTTTGCAGCATTTGTGCTTATTTCCTGTGTGACATTTGCTGTCTTGCCTTTCCAAAGCATGTGCAAATATCCTGTGCCCCCTTTTTATCATATATAGATTTATTTCATGCAAAGCACTTACAAGCACCTTGCCTGTAGATGCTTAATTAATGTTTGTTAAATTGAAAGTATGTTGAATGTTGAAGCTAAACAGGGAAGAATTTGGTTTTAAAAATGAGAATATTACCTTTTCATTAAAATATTTTGCTTTCCTTGTAGTATATTTCCTGCCTCCATTTCTAAAAATTAGTTGGGACATAGTAAGACACACATAGAGCAGACCAAAGTGTCACTTCCTCCTTTCTGCTGTTTTTCAAATTCCTCTTTATTTTTGACTCCTAGAGATATCATTTTCTCTTACTTTCTAGCAAGCTCAGCTATACATTTAAAAGAATATTTGCTTACTAAAAGAAATCAGTCTGAAAAGTCTACATACTTTATGATTCCAACCATATAACTTTCTGGAAAAAGGAAAACAGAGGCAACAAAAAATCAGTGGTGCTGGGTGGAGCAGAAGGGAATTTCACAGCAGCAAGACTATTCTGTATGATACTGTAATGGTGGACACATGTCATTAAATATTTGTCAAAACCCATTTGACCTGTACAACACCAAGATTAAACTATGGGCTTTAGTTAAGAATAATCTATTCAATAGTGGCTCATCAGTTGTAACACATGTACTACATGAGTAGAAGATGTTCACTGTAGCGAAACTGAGTGCAGAAAAGCTGTATGTGGGAACTCCATACTATCTGCTCAGTTTTATACACATAAAACCTCTCTGGAAAATACAGCCTATTACTAAAGTTTAAATGAAGTTTATTAACTCAGTTTTTTTTTAGATTTTTATCCAGCATTTTGAAGTGTTTAGTAGCAGGAGGATTTTTAGAGAATCTTATCTGCCACTTTGCCACAGAAGGAAGGCTTTATATTGCACTTTGATAGTGTTTTAAAATGTAAAATTTAAAAAATTCCATTTCATGTAGAGCAAATGCTTTCATGTTATTTCCTTTGACTTTAGAGCCTTCAAGGAGAATTGGAACCAGCATCGTTTTCCTGGACATATGAGGAAATTAAAGAAGTTCACAAGCGTTGGTGGCAGTTGAGGGATAATGCTGTAGAAATATTTTTAACAAATGGCAGAACACTCCTGTTAGCATTTGATAACACCAAGGTAAATTTGCCTGTATTTATAGATATACTTTTTCAAAAAGATCTTAGAATCAGTTTAATTGCACTCATACTGACTAAATGAAGTTTTAACTTAAACTTTAACTATTTCTGAAGTCAAATGAAAATTACCCTATTTCTTAGTACTGATTAAAGTAAATCTTTGACTATTTTTGTCCTCCAAAACTGTATTAAATTTTTTTTCCCCAAAGTGACTGTATCTGTAATAAGTAAATAAATAAATGTATAACCAACCTGAAGTAGTTTAACCTTGATAGTAGATTTCATTTTTGACAAACCCTTTCTTGACTGCCACGTTGCTTCAGCTACTGTGTGTCTGCTTGTCTTGATAGAAAACCTCTTGGAAGAAATTGTATGTGCTTGCTGCTTCCAGTTCCTCTCCTTAGATTCTCTTTTGAAATGCTCCAGGCAGACTTTTTCCTCACCACCCCACCGTGACTTCTGGTCAGCATCACCAGTGACCTGAATGTTGCTAAACCCCACAGTTGTGTTTCTTAGTCTTCATCTTACTTGACTTAGCAGCAGCATTTGACACAGCTGGCTATTCTTTCTTTAAAGAAAGTGGGGGGAAAACCTTCCTCACTGGATTTCTGCATTAAAGTCTAATTGGCATCTCAAATTTAACATGGACAAAACTGAACTTCTTATTTTCCCCCTAAAATCCCCAGTTTTACCCAGCTCCATAAATGGCAACTCCAACCTTTCTCCTTGGCCAGTTCAAAAACCTTGGGGTTATTCTTGACTCCTCTTATTCTGTCATCCCACTTATTCTGACTCCTCTTAATCATCTCCTCTTTTCAGTAAATTCAGTTGGTTCGCCCCTCAAAGTATACCCAGAATCTGAGTGTTTCCACTGCTGCCATCCTGGTCTAAGGCACTGCCAGCTCTTGCTTAAATCATTGCACTAGCCTCCTCACTGGCCTGCCTGCTTCTGCACTCCCTCTTCTTTCAGACTGCTCTCAACACAGCAGCTAAAACGGGTCAGATTGTGCCATTCCTCTCCTCAGAGCCCTCTGACCACTGTCTTTGTCACTCCATTGAAAGCCAGGATCTTACAGTGTTGAATAACCTAGCACTTCCTTATTCTTTCTGACCTTATCTTCTACTCTTCTATCCTTCACTGTCTCTAGTCCATCTGTGGAGACTTCCTTTTCCTTGACTATAGCAGGCACACCGATGCCTGAAAGCCTCTGCACTTACAGCTCCCTAAAATGCCGCCTGGATTGCTTTTCCTCTTAGAAATCTACATGACTCACGCCCTTACTTTTTTCAGGTTCCCTGATCAAATGCCCTCTTATCAGAGAGACTTCCTTGATTATGTATTTAAAACAGCAGCCTCTTTCTTACTCCTACCCTGAGGAACCCCTTTGTCTCCTTGACTTTCCTCTTTTTTCTCTAGAGCACTTCATAGCATCCAACAGTGTCTGCCCAACAGAATGTAAAGACTGTTTTATTAAGTGCTACAGCTGTAGCATGGTATATAGGTGCTCAGTTGATATTTGTTGAATGAATAAATGTTTCCTTTTCCTTGCAGAGTTCAGTATGCAAACTGTCATAAATTCTCTCCCACCAATCTTAGCTTCAGCATCTGGCAACCTTCAAATTCAGGCTGTAGGTTTAGGTTTTTATTTTTGCCTTGAACATTTTTTTTTTAATTCTGATTAAAAAAATAGCATAGAAGTTGCCATCTTAACCATTTTCATGCATACAGTTTAGTAGTGTTAAGTATATTCACATTGTTGTGAAACAGACCTCCCGGTTTAGGTTCTTAAATACCCTGTGATCTTATGCCGTTCCATAACTAAGCTCATTCTTCTCATTCACTTTTAGTCTCATCTCTAATTATCCACATCTTTGGCTCATCTTCCTATGCCTGAAGCATATACACATTTAAGAGGGGTAATTCAAATTTGTTTTTAGAAAGGCCTGGTTCCTCTATTTTTTTCCATTTATTACCAATTATCATTTAATTGCTTTAGAAGAAATCAGAACACCCTTTTTCTGTGACAGAACTTTTCTGAATCTCAAAAAAAGAGTTCATATATTAGTTTTCCATCAGTAGTGAAAATGAGGTATCGTGTTTTTATGTAGGATATTTTATTTCATTCTCATGAAATGAATCTTACTATCCCCATATTTGGAGAAGACAATGGCACCCCACTGCAGCACTCTTGCCTGGAAAATCCCATGGATGGCAGAGCCTGGTGGCCTGCAGTCCATGAGGTCGCTAAGAGTTGGACACGACTGAGCGACTTCACTTTTGCTTTTCACTTTCATGCGTTAGAGAAGGAAATGGCAACCCACTCCAGTGTTCTTGCCTAGAGAATCCCAGGGACGGCGGAGCCTGGTAGGAGATGGTCTGTGGGGTCGCACAGAGTCGGACATGACTGAAGCGACTTAGCAGCAGCAGCATCCCCATATTACAGTATGGGAACTGCAGTGCAAAGGGTTTAAGCAAGAAAATAGACCTGGTCTGTCTAATTCAGAAAACCGTGCTCTTTCTACTACAGCGTGTTTCATTTATATAGATGAAGACACTTCATTTTCTTTTACTGACTTTTTTTTCCCTTAGGGTCTGTATGTAAGTGATTTTTCTGTATAGACTTCTTAATTTCTTACTGATTCCTCCAGCTGCAAAACATAGTGGTTAAGAGCCAAAAGTAAATGAATGTAACAAAACAGAAACGGATTCAAATATGAGGAGAACAAACTAGTGGTATGAGTAGGGAGAGAACAGGCAGAGGGGATTACCAAGTACAAACTACTACGTAGAAAATAAACTATAAGGATATACTGTACAGCACAAGGACTATAGTCAATGTTTTATAACATTTAAATGGAGTGTAATTTATAAAAATATTGAATCACTATGTTGTGCACCTGAAGCTAATATAATATTGTACTTCAATAAATAAATATATATAGCACAACCTTTAGAGGAAGACCTAGATTTGAATCTTAATTCCCCACCAGTCAGTGTTATTGGGCAAAAAGTGTTTTCTTGAAGGACTTGAGATTAGTAACATGCCTATGATATCATGGATTCTTTGGAGGAAAGCGTCAAGACTAAAAATAAAATCTGGGCTGTTTTTTTTCTCCTTCCGTTCTAGGTTCGCGATGATGTATACCACAGTATACTAACAAATAACCTCCCTAATCTTCTGGAATATGGTAATATCACCGCTCTGACAAATTTGTGGTATACTGGGCAAATTACTAATTTTGAGTATTTGACTCATCTAAACAAACATGCCGGCCGATCTTTCAATGATCTCATGCAGTATCCAGTGTTCCCGTTCATACTGGCAGACTATGTCAGTGAGACCCTTGACCTCAGCGACCCATCAGTCTACAGGTAACTGAAGACCTCATCACCTATTGGCTTTGTCAACGTGCTGAATTTATGTCATTAAAGTTCTTCTCCTGAAAATTTTCAAACATGCAAAAAACAGAATGAGTGTGTAATAAACCCCCATATGATCATCACCCCAACTCAATAATTATGAAAATTTTTGCCGAACTTGCATCATCTTTTTTTCCTTAAGACAAATCATACACATTTATGTCATTCGTATGTTCTGTAGTATACATCTCTTAAGAAAAAAGTAAAACATTTTGTTACATAACTTCAGTGCCATTATCATATCAAAGAAAATAAAAACAATTTCATGGTATCATCTAATATCCAGCCTATTTTTAAATGTCCCCTGATTATATCAAAGATGTCTTTTTATATAGTTGATTTGCTTAAATCAGGCTCAGTATCCCCTTTGGTTGCTTTGTCTCTAAAGACGTAAATCTTAGAACAGCCCTTATTTTTATGTATGTATTTTTCTCTTTATTCCTAACATTGGCTTAAGGAAAAAAAGGTCATTTATCTTGTAGAATGTCCCCCGTTCCACATTAGCATTTAGCTTTTTCCTCTAGTCGCTGTATTTCCTAGGTACTGGAAATTACTTCTAAAGGCTTGCTTAGACTCAGGTTCAACTTTTTTTTAAGCAAAAACTCTAGAGGTGGTGATGTGAACGTTTTCTTGCCCCATATCAGGAGGCATGTGATATCCCACTGTTAAGGATGCTGAGGCTGATCTGTGGCTTCAGCCCCCCATTGAACTTGTTTGTTTCATTGATGATTATTTCTTGAGTCTGTGATTTCACTGGGGGTTACCAAATGGTGATTTCCTATTTTCCCATTTCTTGTACATTTATTAGAAGAAAGCACATAAGATGAGCCTGGGACATTTTGTTGTGTCAGAGAGCAAGAAAATTAATATAGTCTTGTCAAAAGAGTGGGAGCCATATTTGCACACCCATGTTCATTGCAGCTTTGTTCACAGTAGCCAAGAGGTGGAGGCAGCCCAGGTGTCTATCTGTGGATAAATAGTTGTGGCAAATTTGGTGCATATGTAATATGGAACATTATTTAACATTAAGAAGGAGGGAAGTCCTGTCACATGGAAGAACTTTGGGGATATTGTGCTAAATGAAATAAGTCAGCCACAAGAAAACAAACACCGTGTGGTTCCACTTACTTAGGTTGTTTAGGGTAGTCAGAGAGTTAAGGGGTGTTTGTTGGGGGGTGGGGGAGGAGGGCAAATGGGGACATGGGGAGTTGCTGCTCAGTAGGTGTAGAGTTTCAGTTTTACAAAGTGAGAAAGCTGTAAAGATCTATTGCCCAACAGTGTAAATTAGCTAACACTATTGAGCTAGGTACTGGAGGGTGGCTACGATGGTAAGTTCAGTGATGTGTGTTTTTTTACTATAATTATAAAAAAATAAAGGACTTAGGAGCCAACTTGAAGTGGCTCTCACTGCCAAAGATAGGACAATCAGAGCATCAAAAAGTATAAAGACCATAACTGATTGAAACACATATAAGTAAAAAGAAAACACTTAAGTTAATGATACTCTTTCAGTTCAGTTCAGTTCAGTCACTCAGTCGTGTCCGACTCTTTGCGACCCCATGAATCGCAGCACGCCAGGCCTCCCTGTTCAAAGGCCCCTAACACAAAGCAAAACTAAACTCATCGGTTGCTGTTGGATGGGGCAACAATTCTCTACTTTTGAGATTTGACAGCTAAGGAAAAGAATTAAGCTTTTATCCTGCCTTTCCTGAAAGAGTTGCATTTTAGAGTAACCAAATAGCCATAGATGATGCGGGAATATTCTGTTTCTTTAGTTTTAAATAACATTCTCTGACTATTATCAAAAAGTCAAGAAATAGCAACTTTTGGCAAGGACGTGGAGAAAAGAGACCCTGTACACTCTTCCTGGGAATGTAAACTGTTGCAACCACTGGGGAAAACACTATGGAGGCTCCTCAAATATTAAAACTATCCTATGATCCAGCCATTTTACTTCTGGACATTTAATCCACAGAAAATTAAAACACTAACTCTAAAAGATACCTGCACCCTCATGTTTACTGCAGCATTATTTACAGTGGCCAAGATACAGAGACAACCTAAGTGTTCATCAGTGAATGAGCAGAAAAAGAAAATGCCACACAGACACATACACACAAGAATACTATTTAGTGTTAAAAAAAAAAAAAGAATGAAATCTTGTGACAACATGAATGGCCCCTGAGGGCATTATGCTAAGTGAAAAAGTCAGACAAAGACAAATACCATACAGATAAGTAAGGAGAAAAGGAAAGATATACCCATTTGAATGCAGAGTTCCAAAGAATAGCAAGGAGAGATAAGAAAGCCTTCCTCAGTGATCAGTGCAAAGAAATAGAGGAAAACAATAGAATGGGAAAGACTAGAGATCTCTTCAAGAAAATTAGAGATAGCAAGGGAACATTTCATGGAAAGATGAGCTCGATAAAGGACAGAAATGGTATGGACCTACCAGAAGCAGAAGACATTAAGAAGAGGTGGCAGGAATACACAGAAGAACTATACAAAAAAGATCTTCACAACCCAGATAATCACGATGCTATGATTACTCACCTAGAGCCAGACATCCTGGAATGTGAAGTCAAGTGGGCCTCATGAAGCATCACTACGAACAAAGCTAGTGAGGTGATGAAATTCCAATTGAGCTATTTCAAATCCTGAAAGATGATGCTGTGGAAGTGCTGTACTCAATATGCCAGCAAATTTGGAAAACTCAGCAGTGGCCACAGCACTGGAAAAGGTCAGTTTTCATTCCAATCCCAAAGAAAGGCAATGCCAAAGAATGCTCAAACTACCGCACAACTGTACTCATCTCACACACTAGCAAAGTAATGCTCAAAATTCTCCAAACCAGGCTTCAACAGTACGTGAATCGTGAACTTCCAGATAATCAAGCTGGTTTTAGAAAAGGCAGAGGAACCAGAGATCAAATTGCCAACATCCGTTGAATTATCAAAAAAGCAAGAGAGTTCCAGAAAAACATCTATTTCTGCTTTATTGACTATGCCAAAGCCTTTGACTGTGTGGATCACCACAGACTTTGGAAAATTCTTCGAGAGATGGAAATGCCAGACCACCTAACCTGCCTCTTGAGAAATCTGTATGCAGGTCAGGAAGCAACAGTTACAACTGGACATGGAACTACAGACTGGTTCCAAATAGGAAAATGAGTACGTCAAGGCTGTATATTGTCACCCTGCTTATTTAATTTCTATGCAGAGTACATCATGAGAAACACTAGGCTGGATGAAACACAATCTGAAATCAAGATTGCTGGGAGAAATATCAGTAACCTCAGATATGCAGATAACACCATCCTTATGGCAGAAAGCAAAGAACTAAAGAGCTTCTTGATGAAAGTGAAAGAGGAGAGTGAATAAGTTGGCTTAAAGCTCAACATCCAGAAAACTAAGATCATGGCATCTAGTCCCATCATTTCGTGGCAAATAGATGGGGAAACAGTGAGAGACTTTATTTTCGGGGATTCCAGAATCACTGCAGATGGTGACTGTAGCCATGAAATTAAAAGATGCTTACTACTTAGAAGGAAAGTTATGAGCAACCTACATAGCATATTAAAAAGCAGAGACATTACTTTGCCAACAAAGGTCCGTCTAGTCAAGGCTATGGTTTTTCCAGTAGTCATGTGTAGATGGGAGAGTTGGACTATAAAGAAAGCTGAGCGCTGAAGAATTGATGCTTTTGAACGGTGGTATTGGAGAAGACTGCACGGAGTCCCTTGGACTGTACGGAGATCCAACCAGTCCATCCCTGAAGGAAGTCAGTCCTGAGTGTTCATTGGAAGGACGATGTTGAAGCTGAAACTCCAATACTTTAGCCACCTGATACGAAGAACTGACTCATTTGAAAAGACCTTGATGATGGGAAAGATTGAAGTCAGGAAGAGAAGGGGACAACAGAGGATGAGATGGTTGGATGGCATCACCGACTCAATGGACATGAGTTTGGATAAACTCCGGTAGTTGGTGATGGGCAGGGAGGCCTGGCATGCTATGGTCCATGGGGTCACAAAGAGTCGGATGTGACTGAGCAACTGAACTGAAATATGATCTCACTTATATATGAACTCTAAAAGTAAAACAAAACACACAAAACAAAA
The DNA here is from genome assembly GCF_042477335.2 of Ovis canadensis. Lineage (NCBI taxonomy): Eukaryota > Metazoa > Chordata > Mammalia > Artiodactyla > Bovidae > Ovis > Ovis canadensis. The sequence continues at coordinate 26,178,323 of NC_091269.1, read as the reverse complement.
AGCTAAGCTCATTGATACAGAGGACAGATTGGTGGTTGCCTGAAGCATTGAGGGGTGGGGGTGGGAGGAGTTGTGGCAAAATGGGTGAAGAGAGTCAAATAGTATAAACTTCTTGTTATGAAATAAACAAGTTATGGGGATGTGATGTAGAGCATGGTGACTATAGTTAATAATATGCCAAGAGAGTAAATCTTAAAAGTTCTCTAATACAGCATAAAAATTTTGCAAGTATATATGGTGGCAGATGTTTCCTAGACTTATTGTGATGATCATTTTGTAATTTTGAATATACAGATATTGAATCATTATGTTGGATACCTGAAACCAATATAGTGTTATATGTCAATTACACTTCTCTTAGTTTAAAAAAAAGTTGACTGCAAATATACTACTTAGTATATTAGAATATTTTAATTATAACTTCAAGAAATCAGATTCAGTTTAATGTATTTGTCAATTTAAAAAGAGCAGATGGCACATTATTTCTCTTTTAGACATTTTTATACACTGCTAATGTACATTTAAATTTATACACTACTGATATAAAGAGATGCAGTCTTTCGGAAAGACAGTTTGACTGTATATAACCAAGAACTCTTTAGAAATTGCATACTCTGTTTCAGCAATTTAACTTCTAGGACTTTTTTCTTAGGAAATATTTTCTTAGATTATTTTCTTAGGAAATACTTTAGGATATGTGCTTGACCAGAAGGATTATGCCTGAAAGTGAGCTTCATGAGTGCAGGAGCCAGTTCATTGCTAATAACAGTGACTGGCACTTCAAGCAAATATTTAGCCATAAGGTAGTCCTCACATCATTTTTTAAAGTAGCTAAAATTTAGAATCAACCTAAATGTACAATACTGGGTTTGAGTAAATTGTCCTATATTGTAGTCATTAAAAATGATACTGTAGGTATATATATTATGGGGAATTCTTTTTATTTTAAAGTGATATACAAATAAGGAGGAAAACATATACCTTTCCAGATATGCTGTAGTGATATATTGTGGTTGATTTCGGTTTATTCTATTTGCCTCATCAATTACTTCTGATTTTCCATCCACAACAACATTACTTGTGTTCACAAAGAACTATTTATACTGTTTAGAAAAAGTTGCATGCCAGGATCATGATGTCTTCTATATTGAGATGTGACTTTTTATCTATTCTATTGATATAAAAATGTTTTTACTTTTTAACAAAGTTTTTAGGATTATGAAAGCTTCAAAAATGAAATTAATGTGTTTGCTAATTGCTAATTTTAATATCCCTATGAAATAATTTTCCTCCAAAATAGATATATCCACCCTGGCTCAGCAGACCTGGTTTGGCATACTGAAATGTGAGCAAATCTTCACATTGATCTAGTTGTTGCCCCAGATGTTGAAAATCCAGGTGGCTCCATCCCGGTGCCAGACCAGAGGGCACCTCAGCCAGAGGAGCATGTCCATCTTTGTTGGATCTTGTTCTCTTGCTCTTTCATGGGCCACACAGACATGCTGCTTGACTCTAGCTTTTAAAAGTGGAAATTCATCCAGTTTTCTTGCCTCCCTGATACAGTGTAAACACCAGCACAGACCTACACATGCTTATACACGTTCTCTCCACCAAACATATAGCGTCACTCACTATCATGAATTAGATAAAATGTTTATTTCATACTTGCACTCCACATCTCAACATAGTCATTGTGAGCATGTGTTGTTTCTTTTCAGTTTTCACTAACCTCATAGTTACATAACATCTCCTCATGATCATACTCCTAGCCAAACTGCCCTTCACTCTTCATTGCCTAACTGGGTGTAGGGTCAGGAAATGGGGACAGAAACTTCCAGGGAATCTTCTGCCATGGGCAGCTTCAGTTACGATTTGAGGAAGTAGAGGAACCAGGGAGAGGAGGGAGACATTCTTCATGGTTACTTATAAGTCAAAAATTCATAATACTGATATGCATCTGTTTAGAAAAATTCTGTCTTCACAGTTTATGGAATTATAATTGTGAATGGTGACTGTTAGTGGCGAAGCAACATGTGTAAGCACTAAACCAAAGGCCAAGTGTCTTGTTGATCACTTATTTACTTGTAAACATCTGAGGCAACTTAGTCCTGACATTATTAACATACTTCCAATGCTTTCCATCATCTCTCCCTTTATAGAAATCTCTCCAAGCCCATAGCTGTGCAGTATAAAGAAAAAGAAGACCGTTATGTGGACACATACAAGGTAGGTTCAGTTTTCCCTTGTGTATTTTGATAAGTTAAAACTGGATTTTTGGTTTTTGGACTTGTGTTTTACCTAATTTTCAATGTATAGTATTGATTTTTCTGTTTCCCACTTCCATGTGCAACTGACAGGCAACTGGAAATCATTATGTGATTTTAAATACTCTTTTCTGTCTTAATTCTCTGAAAACACTTTGGCCCCCCCAAAAATAAATACACTTATTGTTGTATAAATTGGAAGCTCATAATCCATTGTTACATTCAAATGTATGAAATAACTATATTCCTTATAAAAATCACAAAAATGTCCAGGGACCTGTTTATATTCCCTAGTGTTATATATAATAATATCAATATATTTGTCATTTACCATAACCCCTTGTTATTCATCTCAGCAAATTGTGCACAGGTTTGTTAACAAAAAATACTGGATTTTAAAGTTTAAAATAGAAGTTAATTATCTATTTCTGTGAAATTAATGTTAATGGAATCCTGTTGGAAATTCAAAAACACTCATTAGGCATATGTTGTATTCTTCACACAGTAATAAAATAGGAGCAGTTGAAGCAGTTTTCTCATATTCACCATGTTATCTTATGTCAAAATTTCAGAAAGATCCCTCCAGGAATCTTACAGCTGTCACTGCTTGATTCGTGTGTAGCTAAAAATGGGGCAGTGCTATGGAAATCAAAAAGAAATGACTCCAGAATATTCACTGTCACCTGACTTTATTAGAGATAGAAACTACGGGAGATGAGAATAGTGACAGATATTAACACTTTGGTTGAGCTTCTTACTTTATGATGGGAAGATAAGAGTAGTTGAAGGATCACCAAATTCTTTTTTATTTCTGTGTAAGTCTACTGCAAAACAGCAATAAAATGTTATATTAAAGAATTTCAATAATGTGATACAGTTTTTACATTTCTCTTGCATTTCCTCTGTGAGAGAAGCATTTCTCTAAAGAACATAGCATTACGTCTTGAAACCCTCTTAAAATGCGGACATCTCTGGTGAAAGTGGCCGTTCTTATTTGTGGATCAGTTTAAACATTTTGAGCCATTAGTGGGGAACCAGAGGGCTGAGAACTAACATGCAGAACAGGTGGGTTTTCTATGAGGGACTAAGAGGGTAAATGTGCAGATGGTGAGATGCTTCTCGAGTGGTCGGCCCTCACTGGGACACCAAGGAGGAGGCCCCCAGACACTCCAGAAGGCTGAGGGCAAGCTATGGAGGGTGGCACCTAAGGGGCAGTAGAGAAGGATGGCAAAGAAGATGAGTGAGGCTTCTGCAGCCCTATGTGGAGCTCACTGTCACCGATCTGGTCCCCGTGTCCTTCAGTACCTGGAGGAGGAGTACCGCAAAGGAGCCCGGGAAGACGACCCTATGCCCCCGGTGCAGCCCTACCACTATGGCTCCCACTACTCCAACAGCGGCACTGTGCTCCACTTCCTGGTCAGAATGCCTCCTTTCACAAAGATGTTTCTAGCTTATCAAGGTAAGGATGGTTTTCTAACTGCCCCGAAAGTCAGATTGGTCATCAGGGGAAAACCAGTTTGCTGACATCCTGAGAATGTATTAAAACTAACCAAACCATAGGAAAAAGAATTCTGCTTAGTCTCTGAACAAAAGTCTCTTTAAGATACCTGCTGGGACTTCCCTGGTGGTCCAGTGACTAAGACTCTGCCCTCCTAATGCAGGAGGCCTGGGTTCAATCCCTGGTCAGGGAACTAACTAGATCCCACGTGCCTCAACTAAAAGATTCTGCATACCACAATGAAGATCGAAGATCCCACGTGCAGTCCAGTAACTTTAATTTTTTAAAAGAGAAACCTGCAGTAAGCCAAATCGTCTCGATAATGTCTCAGATTTCACCTCAAATTGAACTTTCTTACATTTATAAAAATGCAGTTCACTTTTTAAAAGTTAAGATGTCATTCACATAGGAAGAACTTTACCCTCCCTTTTAAAGTTATGAATTCACTTTTTAAAAATGTTCAACTTAATGATTTCAGATAACCTGTTATCTTTGGCCCCTAAAGGGGAATTCTAAGTTGTTATCGGTGAGTGGCTGTTAGGAGACCTGCACTGCCACCTTCACCATAGTAACTACCTAGGGAGTAATCTTCAGTGGCAGCCCACACCCCTGAAGGTGGCTTCGATACAGGTGAATTTATTGCTTTGTATGCAAGTAGGTTTCTAGTGAGAACAGTGATTTCTAGTGAGAAATCCTGTCAGTTTCTAGTGAGTCAGTGGTACTAGCCCTGTAGTTGTTCCTCCTGGAACAGAATCCTTTGTGGAATCATTATCCATTCAATTACTCGACTCTTCTTGAACTTCTTTATATATTTACACTCATATGTATGCAACCTCTTGGAGGAATAAATTTTGTGTTCTGTAGACCACTTGGTCTGTGAAAGAGGCTTTCTTGTATTTGTCCCTCTTCTGTTTATCAGTACACAAAGCAAATGTTGCATATGACAGCTCTCCAAATATTTGAATATTACTACCCTGTCCTCCTCCTCCTCACACTGTTGTTTATCCCTAGGCTAATTATCCTTAGTTAAGAGCCTCCTATATACAAGGCCTGCTGCAAGGAATGCAGAAATAAATAAGACAGTTTTGTACTTATTTAAGTGATGTTTCCTCTGGTTTCCAAACCTGTTGCTGTTCTGCTCATCTTTCTGGATGTGTTCTGATTTGTGAATGCTGTTATTAAAAAGTAGCAGTCAGAATAAAAAAGGTTATTTCAGGAATTCCCTGGCAGTCTTAGTGGTTAGGACTCCACACTTTGACTGCTGAGGGCACAGATTCAGTCCCTGGTCAGAGGCTAAGATCATGCAAGTCAGGTGGTACAGCCAAAATAATAATAATAATAAAAATGAAAATACTTCAGATGTGGTTTGGGACAACGGCAGTATATAACAGAACTGTTATTGCCCTTCATTTTTTTTCATGTCGTCCAAGAATCTATTAATATAAAACTCTCAATCAACTATAATGCTAGGTTTTCCTCACTGTATATTTAAGAATGATTTTTTAAAAAGACAACAGGGACTAGCTCAGTCCCCATTCTCTTCTTCTGCTTAATTTAAAAAGATTTGTGATGGCATTTTAGTTTATTTCTGCTGTGCTGCTGCTGCTAAGTCGCTTCAGTCGTGTCCGACTCTGCGACCAGGGTTCTCGCTTTGGCACTGTCGTCATTCTGAGCTACATAGTTCTCAATGGAGACTGCCCTGTGTGCTGTGGGTCACTTAGCAGCATCTCTGGCCTTGACCTACTAGATGCCCATGGCACCCTTCACCAGCCATGAGAACCAAAAATGTCCCCCGGGGAGCAAAAGTGCTGAGTTAACAACTGCCGCTTGAGTTCATGCATGTTCTAGGTTATAGTGTAGTATTACTTATTTAAAAAGTTAAGAAACTACAGAGAAAATATTCAAACAGAAGCTTCAGTGTGTTTCTCCGTTTCCACAGTTCTGTAGGCTCTGTGTATTGTGATTCCACCGTAGCCTCACAGAATTGCCTTTGATTTTTCTGGATTCCATTTAGATTAATAACTTTTTATCCTGAGTGAGTTAGTATTTTTTTAAGTGGCCCTCCCTAATTTCTGAGAGAAAACAAAACAAAACAAAAAATTTACAAACCTCATTTCATCCCAGATTTTATTTAGAAAGTGAAAGTGAAATCACTCAGTCATGTCCAACTCTTTGGGACCCCATGTAGCCTACCATTCTCCATCCGTGGGATTCTCCAGGCAAGAATACTGGAGTGGGTTTCCATTTCCTTCTCCAGGAGATCTTCCCAACCCAGGGATCGAACCTGGGTCTCCCGCATTGCAGGCAGACGCCTTACCATCTGAGCCACCAGGGAACCTCCAGATTTTATTTAGTGCCCAGCCAATTCTAACTAATTCAGCTGAATAGAGGAGAAAGTAGTAAAAGTGATAGAAAACGTTGCTTGGCAAAGCAAGTCAGGCTTGGGGAAGATTTAGCATATTTTTAAAAAAATTGTGCCTTGCTTGATGCTGAAATTAGTCTCTAACAGTCTCCAGGTGAAAAGTTATGTTAATTCTGACAGGTTACACGTGGTGCCTAAGAAGAATCCACACTGCTGATGTTTTCAAGAGCTGGAGTTTAGATACCATTTCATATTCTAGGCTAGAAAGTGTGTTAACTGTTGACAGAAAAGACAGAATTGAAACTCAGTCCTTGATTGTCAATAGTCTACACAAGGAAAGCTTAACAAAAGAGTAACTATTAGTTTATTTTCATTCATAAGGAATTTTACTCATTTAGCTAAGAGTTAGAACATTTAAGAGCAGTGCCTCTGTCACCCTGGAAAGAGAAAAGAAAAGAGAGAAGAAAAATAGTCTTACTGATTAGAGGTAAAGGAATAATTCTGCTTCTTGATGGGGTAAAAACTATTTTTACCTACTTGAACTTTAATTTTCCTTCCATATTTATTCATTCAATAAATAAATAATTATCTAGTTCCTAGAATGTGCTTGGTATGGTTGATATCCCAGGTATCTGTTTTTATGGAACTTTCATTCTTCTTGGGCAGATAGATATTTAATATTAATTAAACAAGTGATAAAAATTTATCTAGTTACACGTGAAAGCGTAATACAGTTTAAAAATAATACAGTCTCAAATTATATACAATAATATTTATTTTCAGGAACACAAATAACCTCTTTTACATTATGGACAAATAAAATCATTTTAATATTTTTGAAGTATTAAAAGTAAATTAATTACTACAAGTTTCGAATGGAATCAAGTCTTTGTGTCTTAAGTGTGTTATTTGTATTTCTTTTTAGATCAAAGTTTTGACATTCCAGACAGAACTTTTCATTCTACAAATACAACTTGGCGCCTCTCATCTTTTGAGTCCATGACCGATGTGAAAGAACTTATCCCAGAGTTTTTCTATCTTCCAGAATTCTTAGTTAACCGTGAAGGTACAGCCATAAATCATTTCTAATTTAAATTTCTTAGAGTTTGTACTTACTTTATAATTTTCCAAAAATAAAAATAGCTTTTGTAGGTTCTAAAATTTGAGTCCCCAAATAAGAGAAATGCCTTTACTTACTAGATATATTATTTTATTTCCAAGTGAGCTTGAGGATTTTAAATATTAACTACTAAAAGCATTTGTAAACATATATATTTTAATTTTGTTGTAGAAATTGTCATGAATTTATTAAAGAACTACCTAAATTAACCAAATGTCAATGATTTTATGAGTAATGACTAAGTTAGAAGTAAAACACTCTGACTAGAGTTACTGAATAATGAAAAGTGACACTAGAAAATAAAATCAGATTTTCTGTGATGCCAGTGACCAACAGTCTCAGCTAATCATACCTGTTCTTTAATGTAAGATCAGTTAATCCTTTATAAGGTGTCTTCTTTCATTACTTAATTTCATATTTTTATGTGACATTTAGGAATATGTGAAATTGAGAATTATATCTTTAGAGAAGTTAAAGTGTTGGCCAATTACTTCAGAATTTTTTACTGTATTAACTGGCTTCTCTGGAGTTATTTAGATAATCAGTAATAAATCTGTGCTGCTAATTACTTAGAGCATGTTTCATAGTGTTGCCCAAGTAAGAACTGCCTCAGTGAAATATCAACACCCTAAGTTTGGGGCACCTGCCTGGTGGTTCCTGCCTCAGTCAGTCTGCTGCTTGTCTCCCTGTCCGTGGTTCCTTATATGTATGTTCCCATTATCTATAGCTGTAGAACAGGTAACTCCAGTACTTAGTGACTCAAAACATTAAATGCATCACCCATGATAGTTTTTGCAGGTCAGAAATTCAGGAGCAGCTCAGCCAGGTGGTTTTTGTGGTTTTGGCTCAGGGTCTCTTGTACGGTTACATTCAGATCGGCTGCAGCAGGAACATCCAGGGAAACAGAACAGCATCAGGCTGGCGGGCTGCTCCTTCTTTAGTGTCTGTAGTTTTCCGTGTGGTTTCTCCACATGGACTGTTGTGGACTTCTTGCAGCATGCAGACTCGGACATCCTAGTTGGCAACTCTGGGCTCCTAACACGAGTGTCCCAAGAGAGAGGAGCAGAGGCTGCATGGCCTTTTCCAGCCTAGCCTTGGAGGCCACAGCATGGCCTTCAAGTGCATTCTGCTTGGGAGGTAGTCACGAGGGCCTGCCCACATTCAAAAGGAAGGAGCATAGACTTTGCCACTTAATAGGGGAGTAGTGAGATTCCAGAAAAGCATGCACAGGAGCAAGTGTTGTTATAGCCATTTTTGGAAGAGATAACTTGCCATAGCATACATCCTGCCATTTCCTATGAGCGTTCCTGTAGGCCTTTCATTGTACCTCCAGGTACCCGCTCTGGGTGGAGTGTCTACCCCTGTGATATGTCCAGAGCCCTAGAAAGTTAGGAATGATTTGAGTTCATCGAGCCCCCTGCTGCTCACCCCTCTCCTGCTCAACCCTTACATGCCTCATCACTACTGTTCGATCAGTTCAATCAGTGAATCTCTGCTGCCTCCCTTGAAGCTGCCACACAGAGTCTGGAGGTGATCAGCCAGTCCATTTTAACACTGTCACCCTGCAGCTGTCAGATGACTGCTGGGCTTTTTGAGGTGACCCTCACTCACCCCTTGTTAATTTTATATAAGCTCTTGGTTTATATTTCATATCATATCATTTCCAGGTACTTCCAAAATTAGTGAAGATCCTTCCAGTCGTTTTCATAAGATCAAAAAGCAGTCAGACAGCAGCTTACTTTCATATGGAGCATAATCAGCTTTTAAGAGGCTCTTTTAAATTTGTGTTCTGCTATGATGATCAGATTTTCTTTCCATAAAAAGTAGTGCAAAAAATTTCTGTTCAAAGGTAACATTTCCTTTAGGATAATTTTTTTTAATTTTTTATTTAGTTTTCTAAACTGGAATATAATTGCTTTACAATGTTGTGTTAGTGTCTGCTGTACAACATGAATCAGTTATATGTATACATACGTATATCCCTTCCCTCTCTAGGCTCCCTCCTACTCCCCCCGGACAATTTTTTTAAAGAAACACTTCTGAGATTTTTGTTTGCACTAGCAGTCTAATGAGACAATTAGGTAACACCGAGTTTACATCACAGAACAACCCTCCTAATATGTTAGTGTAATTTTGTTGTCAATGGGAATGCTTAGTGGAGATGAAATCAAAACAGACCTATAGATTTACCATAAAATAAATAGACTAAGTTCATTCTTGGAATGTATATACTTTGTTGAGTTTTTTAAATTGCAGAATGCTAACATTTACCACACAAGTAGCCTTAAATTTATTATGTATTAACACCAATAATTCTGAAATACTTATACAAAAGCCTTCACTTTATTTTAATCAAAATTACAATTGAGATGTTTTCACACTTGGTGCATTTGAAGATTTGATAAGTGAAGTATTAGAATTAGCAGGTAGTTATTTTCTGCTTCTTTTCAATATGATATGAAGTGGTGGATGAGTAAATTTGAAAGATTTCAGATTCAGTTAGGATAGATAGTGTTAATCCATGCAGCTCTGTGAGTAGTAAGTCAGCAGGTGAGCAACAGTGTTACTATCCTCTGGGTGCTCCTTTTCCTGGTTATAACACACAATAGCTATTTCTGTGAACTCTTCAGGTCTGCTCAGTGGACCAAAGGAAGCATGATCTGGAGATAAACATTGATATTAATCTTTTCTTTTAGGTTTCGATTTTGGTGTGCGTCAGAACGGTGAGCGGGTTAATCACGTCAACCTCCCTCCTTGGGCACGTAACGATCCCCGTCTTTTTATCCTCATTCATCGACAGGCTCTAGAGTCTGACTACGTGTCCCAGAACATCTGTCAGTGGATTGACTTGGTATTCGGGTATAAACAAAAAGGGAAGGCCTCTGTCCAAGCCATCAATGTTTTTCATCCTGCTGTAAGTGACTCTTAAAACTGTGCATTTATATAAGGTAGAACCTGAACATTTAAAAGTTAGACTGTTTCTTTACAATACTCAAGTTATCAAAGAGAATAATTTACAAAGACACTGAACTTGCCCAAGAATTTTTCAGGTTTATGTTTTGCCTCTTTAAGAATAACTTAGATACTCTCTGTCAGAGATTCCCTAAGACCACTTCCAGGTTGGCTGAGGACTCAAGAACTCAGCATACAGTTGTACTTACAGTGAAGGGTACAAAGCAAAAGCAGCAAAGGGAAAAGATACATGGGGCAGAGCTGGAGGAAACCAGGCACCAGCTTCCAAGAGACTTATCCCAGTGAGTCACAGAGAACTCACTCCGTTCCTCCAGCAACAAACTGACAGAATTAGGGCTGCAGTGCCAGGGTTTTTATTGAGGACTGGTCATGTAGACACCCTCTCTCATACGTCCAGAAGTTCTGGGCCTTCAGAAGGAAACCAGGTGTTCGGGATATACCACATTGTCCAGCTTGGGTGCAGTGAACCACTTTTATCAGGTAAAAAAGGTAGAAACTCTTCTGAAATCCATGTTTCCAGACAGGGCCAAGAACAAGCCTTCTAGACACACCTTCCCGAGGAGAGCAGTTCAGGCCTGCTGTGTAACTCTTTTCTGTACATCATTCTATATACATGAAGTGGCATCCCCTTTCCTTATTGTACAAACAATATTTGTGCCTTGTTAGAATAATATCTAAGATACAGACTACAAAAGGAAGAAATTTTAAGATCAACTTTGATATCATCATCTAAAGATAAATATCTAAACCACTTTCTTCTTCCTACACATATCACTTCATTATATAATAATTTTATTTCTGTAATATTATCTTTTAAAAAATAATTTCATTTATTTCTTTATGGCAGTGCTGGGTCTTCGCTGCTGTGCAGGCCTTTCTCCAGTCATGGAGCGTGGGGGCTACTCTCTAGTTTCTGTGTGCAGGCTTCTCACTGCCGTGGCTTCTCTTGTTGCAGAGCACGGGCTCTAGAGGATGCAGGCTTCGGCAGTTGTGGTGCACAGGCTTAGTTGCGCCACAGCATTTGGGATCTTCCCGGATCAGGGATCAAACCCTTGTCTCCTGCATTGGCAGGCAGATTCTTTACCACTGACCCACCAGGGAAACCCCCATTTATATAATAATATTAATGCTACTTATTATTCCAAAGTATGGATATCTGGTAATTTATTTAACTAGTCCCCTATTCTTGGATATTTTGTTAGTGTTCTTCTACTACTAAAATTAATATTCCTCTGATTCTTTATGTACCATTTTACTTCTTTGAGTTAAATTCCCAGAAGTCTAATTGTTACACTTAAATGTATATTTTTCAGTGTTGTTAGATAGTCTACATTTTTTAATTTTTTAATCTGTCCTATTCGGGAAGCTTTTATTTCCCCAGGCTCTGGGGATGCAAAGGTGAATAAGATTCACACAGGGAGGGAAGATATATGAGTGTCCGGCAAGCAAATGAAAAAAAGCTGGCATCTTTAGTCATCAGGGCTTTCCTGTGGCTCCGCAATAAAGGATCCGCCTGCCAATGCAAGAGATGCAGGCTTGACCCCTGGGTCAGGAAGATCCCCTGGAGAAGGAAATGGCAACCCTTTCCAGTATTCTTGCCTGGGAAATCCCATGGACAGAGGAGCCTGGCGGGCTACCATCCATTGGGTCGCAAAAGAGGCAGACATGACTTAGTGACTAAACAATAATAATATCGTTAGTCATCAGGGAAATGCACATTAGAGCCACAGTGAGTTACCACTTTATATTATTGAGAATGACTCTAAATAAAAGACTAACAATTCCAGGTGTTGAATAAATGGAATACTGCTCAACAATAAAGAGGAAGCATTTTATGCTGACTGAAAGAAACCTGATGCACCCTGTATGAATCCATTCCATTTTCCTGAAATTCTAGAACAAGGAAGATTAATCTCCTAGTGGTAGAAATCAGAACAATGGTTGCCTCCAGGGAGTAGGGTATTGACTGCCTAAAGAACATCAGGGAACTTTCTGGGTGATAGAAATGCTCTGTACCTTGATTTTCATGATGGTTCCATCAGATGGTACTTTAAAAATCTGTAGTGTTTTATTATTGTGTGTAAAATATACCTCTGTAGAAGTATATATGTAAGCTTTAAAGGTTTTAAAGACTGAGGTATAATTTTTAAGCTTCATATTTAATCTAAAATGTAACTTTAAAAGCAGTTAAGAGCTTCCCTGGTGGTCCAGTGGCTAAGACTCTGCGCTCCGAATGCAGGGGGCCTGGGTTTGATCCCTGGACAGAGAACTAGATCCCATATGCTGCAACTAAGACCCAGCACAGCCAAATAAAAATATAAGCAATTAAGTTCATTTTGTTGTACAGCAGAAACTAACATAACCTTGTAAAGCAATTATACTCCAATACAAATTAAAAGCAATTAAGAATTTGGACATGAACCTTAGTATACTCTGTGCCTATAATAGTGGCACAAATTTTCAATTATTCTCATTTAAAATTCACATTAAAAGTATATACATGCTGAAATATGCCATTTAATTCTCATCTTACTAGATTTTTCATTAATTCTTTGGGGCTTTATAAAGGATAGAGTTTGTACCATTGTTGTAGAAATTTTATATACAGTTAATTTTTTCGCCACACCTCATGGCATGTGGCATCTTAGTTCCCCAACCAGGGATGGAACCCTTGCCCCCTGCGTTGGAGGCATGAGTCCTAACCACTGGCCCATCAGGGATGCCCTGACTTAGAAGTTTAATAAAACTCAATTCGTGGGACGAAAGGAAGTGTAGCATTTAAGTGCACAGTCTCTGAATCCAGGATTGAGTTCACATCCTCATTCTGTGACTCTGCTACTTGCTGTATGACCTGCAGTGTCACGTTAACCTCTCTATACTTTTGTGCAGATTCTTAAAATGTGAACAGTAATACCAACCTCATAAATAAGAAAATGCCTACAGGGTAATGCCTGACATCCAATTAAGTATAAATGTTAACTTTATAAAAAGGAACGTAAAAATGCATTTTGATCTTAATTCATCATTCACTAGTATATGGGGTTCACTAGAAACTGATACACAGAAGGTAAAGAAGTACTGTTTTAAAGTAAATTTTAAGAGCTCTGGCTATAAGGTTATTCCGATCTCCGTTTGAATTTTTGAGTCTATTAAATTAGACAGCCGTAAAGAATAAGCCTGCTTAGATAAGCATTCATAATAGCTACTGGAGCCCTGTGGTGGTGGGAGTGTGGTGGGCAAGGGGGGGAGATGCTGACGATTCTGAAGAACCTGTGAAACTTTATTTTGGCATTTATAGAAATGTTATTTGTAGATATTAAAATGGAATTTGCTTCCTGATTAAATGCTGAAAGTTAAATTATACAAGCAGGATACACAAACATGACAGATCTGTACCCAGCTTTAAAAATATGCACCTCACTTTAAAAAAATGCACCTCACTCTCCGTCTGACTCTAACACTAAGAACAAAAGTGTAATAACACCCTTTACATTCAAGAGGTTGCAGTTCTCACTGCTACTCTTTCAGATTCTCTTTTAGTTTTCATTAGAACCTAAATAATACTATCTTAAGCTACCTGGCAGCATTGTATCTCAGTTTCATTTTTGCCTTTTCCTATATATCGCTTTGGACAAGTGACTTTTTCAACAATGTAGTATTACACATGAAGTCTTTTTTTAAAGATATATGTACCAACATTGGGTGGGAAAGAAAAGGACAGTGGCATGGCAAATCCTGAATTTTTACTCCCTTTCTAGACTGATTACTGCCCTAGCCCGCCTTTCTCTTTAGCTTCATGTCCTGAGAAAGGTGACAGCATGGAGGACACCAGTCACAGGGAGTACTGTGTGCTGGCCTTTCTGCGGTGTTTTGGTTAAAGTTGGAATATATTGACTGTTTCTCAGCCAGTCTTCTGCCCCTTGCTCAGGAGGTTAAGCTGTCCTTCTCCTCCACTGACAACCTCACCGAGTTGTCTGGGGAGGCTGAAAGAATATACATCACGTTCCAGTCTTCTCACTGCCAGGTTCTTGTCAGGTTCAGCAGTATATGTGGAAACCTCAAAAGCAAACACACAGAGAGGGAATCGGAATTAAATGAATCCTCTCCAAGGATGGTTGTGTTGCCCTTGAGCTTACAAGATGGAAACCACAAAGACTTTGCTTGGGTTTCAGCGTTACTGGTGTTTAGACTCTTGATTCTTCAACCCAGACAAGAGAAGAGACATAGACATACAAAAATCTAGGTTCCTTACTAATGTCTCTGTATGTAAGAAAACATATCTCAATAATTGATATTTGTAGACATCTTCAAGATGCAGGGGATGTGATATGAGTTAGCAACAGAAAGTCATCCTGTGATACCAGCCATTGTGTCTTGAGAGGAATCCGACTCTTTCTTTGAGCATATTCACACAAAGAACAAAAGGGCATTTGAATATCACACAATTTCAGGCAGACACAGGTGGCTTTGAACTTTGAGTTCTCATTCTTATGAATTGAGAAAGTTGGAGTGGGGCAGGATCCTCTAGTTTTCTTCAGGCTCCGTGTCATCATATCCTTGAATTCTGTTATCTCTTTTGATTTTGTGGACCACCTGAAATGATGTTGACTCAGTTTTCTGACCAGTGTCTGACAGACAGCCACAGAAAAAATAGATCCACTTACTAATTGCCTGCAGAAGCTATTTTGGATCAACTTAATTGAAAAATTTGTTTTTTTTTTTAATGAGTTCTTACTAAAAGACAAGACCAAAGAAAAACCTCATTTTGTTTTTCTTTTTTCTTTCAATTTGAAGTATAACTGGCATACATTATATTAATTTCCAGTATACACCATACTGATTCAGTTATTTGTGAAATGATCTCCACAATAAGTCTAGTTAACATCCACCCCCTACTTAGTTACAAAAATTTTTTTCTTGTGATGAAGACTTTAAAGATTTACTCTCTTAGCAACTTTTCAAATGTGCAATAGTGTTGTTGATTGTAGTTATCATGCTGCACATTACATCTCCATGACTTGTTGTATAACTGGAAATTTGTACCTTGTGGGCCCCCTTAACTCATTTTGCCCAACCCCCACCTTTGGTAACTACCAGTCCTATGAGCTTGATCTTTTGTTTAGATTCCACATATAAATGAAATCATACTTACTTGTTTGGTATTTTCCTTGGTGATGTACAGGGAGGCCTGGCGTGCTGCAATTCATGGGATCGCAAAGAATCAGACACGACTGAGCGACTGAACTGACTGACTGTCTGACTTATATCACTTAGCATAATGCCTTTAAGTTCCATCCATGTTGTAACAAGATTTCATTCTTTTTTATGACTGAGTAATATTTAGTTGCATATATTTACTACATCTTCTTTATCTATTCCATGTATACATGCTTAAGTTGCTTCCATATCTTGGCTATTATAAATAAGGCTGTAATGAACATAGGGGTACATACATCTTTTCAAATTAATGTTGTTTAAATGCCCAGAGGGCTTCCTTTGTGGCTCAGCTGGTAAAGAATCTGCCTGCAGTGTGGGAGACCTGGGTTCAACCCCTGGGTTGGGAAGATCCCCTGGAGAAGGGAAAGGCTACCCACTCCAATATTCTGGCCTGGAGAATTCTATGGACTGTATGGTGTTGCAAAGAGTCTGACACAACTGAGCAACTTTCACTTTCACTTTCAAATGCCCAGAAGTGGAAATGCTGATCATATGATAGTTCAATTTTTAATTTTTTGAGGCACCTCCATACCGTTTTCCATCCTGGCTGCATCAATTTACATTCCTACCAGCAGTGCACAGGACTTCCTTTTCTCCACATCCTTGCCAACATTTACTGTCTCTTGTCTTTTTTATACTATCCATTCTAACAAGTGTGAGATGATACTTCATTGTGGTTTTGATTTGCATTTTCCTGATGATTAGTGATGCTAAGAATATTTTCATGTACCTCTTGGCTATCTGTATGTCTTTTTCAGAAAAGTATTCAGGTCGTCTGCCCCTTTTTAATTAGATCTTTGGTTTTTTTGCTGTTGAGTTGTATGAGTTGTTTCTATGTTTTGGATATTAACCCTTTATCAGTACATAATTTGTAAACAATTTCTCTCCTTCAGTAGGCTGTCTTCATTTTATTGATGGTTTCCTTTTGCTGTGCAGATAAATGAAGTCTTACATGACATTCTCTTAAATTAGAAATTAATTTTATAAAACTACCTAATTAACACCAGTCAAGACAAACATTATTTTTGTTTCATCCATTCAGAAGCATTGATGATTCCTATTCTGATCTCTTTGAGACTATTAATGATTATCACCCTGTTCAAAAACATTTTAAAATCCTTTCCATTTGAAATTTGAGAAAGGAAATCCTTTCCACTGTCCATTGCCTGGAGAATAAAACAAGTTGTTTCCCCTTTGGTATTATCACCAAGTCTTGCTTTTTGCATTCCTCTCATTCTCTTTTTCTCTTCAGACATATTTTGGAATGGATGTCTCTGCAGTTGAAGATCCAGTTCAAAGACGAGCACTAGAAACCATGATAAAAACCTACGGCCAGACCCCTCGTCAGCTGTTCCAGTCAGCCCATGCGAGCAGACCTGGCTCCAAGCTCAACATCGAAGGGGAGCTTCCTGCCGCCGTGGGGTTGTTAGTGCAGTTTGCTTTCAGGGAAACCAGAGAACAGGTCAAGGAAATTACCTATCCGGTATGTCATATGGATTTTAATAGAATTCAGGAAAATATGGCTCAACTCCTGAGACATCAGACCTTCTCCCAAGCTTTAGAGGCCGGGAATTGAGTACCATGGTCCCAGCCTGAAGGTGTGCACCAGCCAGTGAATGCAGATGCCCGCATTACTAGTTCTGTGTGTAGAAGATGCTGCGTTAGTGATAAGAAGAGAGTGCTCTGGGAGCTCAGGTCAGATTGTGACCTCCCTGAGGGTTATTATGGGAAAAGCCCCGCCAGGCAGTGACATAACAGGCATTGCAAATGAGGGGGAAGGAACCAGTGCATACATGCCTAGCATGGTCCTGGCTGTCAGCTTCCACCAGAAGTAATGACCAGAAGTGTAAATGTTTGAGTTTACAATTAAAGGGAAAATCTTACATGATTTTTTGGCCCCTCCAGATTGTCATGATAAGAAGTATTGCCTCTTAAAGTAGGAATTAAGTATTAATTTAATACTTAATTTATATTCTGAAATAGAAAAATAAAGCAAGCAAGCAATCCTTAAGAGTAAAATGGATTCTAATCCTCAGCTAAATTCTTCATTATTAAAGCAGCTTAAGGTGGGAGCCTGTGAGTTGTAAAGTGTTAAAGAGGTTTGCAGAAGGGAATCATAGAAAATGAAAAGAAAAGGAAAAGAGGTTGTAAGATAAAGCAGAAAAAAAAAAAAGATAAAGCAGAGATCTCAGATTGCAGTCATCTGTGCTCCACTTTAAGAGGAAATGGTTTTTAGAGACCTTGTTTTGACAACTGTTTCTTATTATAAAGTTACTTAAATACACTGAGTGTAGAACACTAAATGTAAACTCTTTATGCTCATAGCTCATGTATATCAAGTTTGCATATGTTTGAATGTTAAACGCAAGCAGAGCTTCTATAACTAGTAAGATCGAAATTGTAAAAGATCAATATGATAGACAGTATTGTTTTGCTGAACCCAGATCACTCATGTTGTTTTCCATAGTTGAAAGCTGTGTTTTTTGTTTTATGTTTACTTGTCAGTGTAACTCATGATTTTGAAGCCTTACAGATCATTTTAGTCATTATCATTACCAGGGTCATTATTTTTAACTAGAATCTATTATTTTAACATGTCAAAATAATTTAACAGTACAGCCCTGAAAAGTAATAAATACCATTTCATTGGCCACTATACTTATTGCTCATTAGCTAATTAAAGTTGGTGCATATGCAGGACCTGAGCAGGATGTCTGTTTGTAATAGGAACGGATACTGAACTGCCTCCTTCCCACCTCAGGACTTTCACACTGGCTGTTCCCTCCACCTGGCATGCCCTGTCCCCGGATAGAGCCCTGGTGTGCTTTTATTTCACTCAGGTGTCTGCTTGCCTCAGAGACTCTTTCCCAACCCCTCATCTAACTAGCAACTCTCTTTCTCAGTCCTCTCCGCCTCCTTAGACTTTGTTCATAGCACTTGTACCACCTATGGAAGTATGTGTTCCTCATCTGTCTTGTTTATCACTGTATCTCACCACCAGAACACATATTTCCATGAGTGATTCTATATTTACTACCATTTTTTAAATGTACTTTTTACTTTTCTTGGTTTTAGAGTCCTTTGTCATGGATAAAAGGCTTGAAATGGGGGGAGTATGTTGGTTCCCCAAGTGCTCCAGTTCCTGTGGTCTGCTTCAGCCAGCCCCACGGAGAAAGATTTGGTTGTCTCCAGGCTCTGCCCACTAGAGCAATATGTGGTTTGTCCCGAAATTTCTGTCTTCTGATGACATACAGCAAAGAACAAGGTAAAATAAAACATGAAAATCATCCTAGGTCTATGTTTCAAGAGATTTGAATGTTTCCCCTCATCTGTGCTGCTATTTTGTTTCATTTCTGAGTTTTCTGAGTCCTTGGTGAAAAACCAGACTCAAATTTGTGTTCATTTAATGCAAAGTAGGAATTAAAACATACTACATGAAAAAAATGAGAACTAAAGACAGTGTCATTTGAAATGAGAGGAAGAATTGAAGGAGACAAGAATAAACAAATGTCTCACAAGGTGAAAACATCAATTTTATAGAAATATACACTGTGGGGTTCTTGAATCCCAGAATAGACGACTTACTTGACCAGCAGTTCAGTACCTCAGAAGAGACAATCATGACAGTAAAACAAAATGAGGAAATCACGATAGCCTTGAAAATAGGTTTTAAAAATACATATGTCTGGAAAGCAGTCTTTTTCTCACCTCCCTGCACTGACTCACTAAAAGCAACACATGGGGAAGTGCTGTCAGTAGAGGCCCTCTTGATATTTCTAAATGTCACCTATACACTGGAAAACTAGTGACATTTTCCATTCAAGCAATTGCTCAGCCCTTCCAAATTAATCATTTTACTTAATGTGAAAGAACTCTCCCTACTTCCTAGGCCTGGGCTTTAAGCACTAAAATGAATGACTGAGGGCACCCATCTGTGCCTGTCAGGAGTATGCAGATTTGCCTGGAAGCCAGAGTGTGGGCCTGACGCCTCTTGGTGTTGGTTCTGTGCGCTGTGCTCCTCCGGTCCTCACGGCCCCGCCCACCACTGGAGCACCCGTGCCCCAGCATCAGCCACTTCAAGGAATTTAGTGTGCTGGCTGCACCACAGTTCTTTTAAACTCACTCTCCCTTCTGTTGTGAGATGAATGATTGCCTTTATAGTTGCCAGTAATAAAAGAAGCCACATACCGTTTTATCAAAGTTTAGTGAACTAAGAGGGGAAGGTAAATCTGTTTAATCATCATTGTAATATCAGTAGTTTATTCTTACTAGTATGTTGCAGTCAGCTATGAGATGCGTCACAAGTAGTTTACTACCAATAACACTTAGAGGACCGAAATGTGTGAATAATTTGCCTTTAAGAAATTAATTAGAGTGGATTGAAGTTTATCTCTGTTGATCAGAGAAAGGGGCTGGTATTATTACTTAGCATGGTGGGACTTAAATATGTCCAATATAATGGCTAACCTACCTTATTTGTGCCACTACAGTCACTAGTCATAGCTGTGTTCATTCAGATTACACTTTATTTCCTCATAGAATGTAAGTGGGATTTGGCAGACTCTAGGTGTGTCCAGGAAGTGGTAACATACAAGTTATGGCCATGAGCTCGCGTGGCACAGTGCCTGAATTTGCACCCTAGTTCTGCTGCCTAATACCTGTGTATTTTTGTGTAATTTTGAGAAAATTACTTATGCTTCTCAAGTCCTGGCTTTTAATCTATGAAATGGGAATAATAAAAGGGCTGACTTCACAGGGTAATTCACTATAATTATTAAATGAAATAATATAAGGAATGGTTAACACCTGACTCTGGTGTGCTTAATAAATAAATGTCCGTCAGACTATGAACACTCTGGAGCCAGGGACTCTGAGCATTCACTGCCGTACTCAGTGCAGAACCATCCACAGGGGCATTTCCTAGTGACTAAGAGGGCAGCTGGCAGATGGGAGGTCATGTGTGTCGAGCACTGTTATATTAAATAACTGCCCTCTAGTTACGCATGTATAATACAGTGTAGCAACTAAACTGCCATGGTTTAATGATCTTTAGCTCAGTACAGGCCAGTTACTTGAGAACTAACAATGCCTCAAAATTGTCTGAGGTGCTTTTTTCCCAAGTATACTCAGTTGGTTTACTGAGTATACCATTGGAGACACACCAAATTAGAATCTCTGGGGCTTGAGTCTAAATCTGCACATGCTGCAAAAGTCATTTTTTTGCAAACTCTTATTTAAGATCTACTATTCTAATAGGAAAGAAGAAGTTTATTTTTCCTTTAAAAAAAAACATGGTGCATCTTGTGTTGCTGGAATGAGAAACCTGGGACAGTTATTGCGTTCTTACCACATGCCAGGATTTGTAGTAAAATCTGGGAAGTCCTGAGGCTTATCTAGAGAGGAGCATATATGTAGCAAGGCTATCCTAATTTCTGTATTACAAAACTGATATCCACATTTGGAATTATACTCAACAAAGCAAAAAGAAATCTGTGAACTACATTGTTAATGTGCTCTTGATTCATTAAACAAATATTTATTTGTTTTATTGCTTTATATTATGTTATACTGTGCTTTGTTTTATGCTATATATTATGCTGAGTACTCACATTCTATATATTATAGATACAGCTATATATTAAGTGAGGTACTCACATTCTCCTTAAGGAACTCAAAGCTTCTTAGTTGTACAGGCAGTACCAGCTACCTACAGCTTTTATGCTGCATTAGCCCTAGTCAGTGTGCCAACAAGGCATAGATTATGAGAAACACTGGAAAAGGATGTCAGAATGTCCAGATCTTTATCCCAAAAGGACGTAGTATTATGTCGAGAGTAGAACAAGAGAAGAACAGAACCTCATTATGTGAACTTCCCCCATACAAAATCTTTGCAGTTGCAGGATTAGATGATTCTTCTCAGGATTGCTTCTGCTCCAGCAATGGTCCCTCTCCAGCATTAGTAGTTCTCCATATTGATTTTTCAGTATGGGGCATCTAGAAAATTATTTAAACGTTATCTAGTTCATATTTATTATTAGAAGAAAAAGCATCACAGAACATAAATAGAGGAAGCTTAATTATCATTGTCTTTTATAAAAATTTCTCAACAGAAATTTTATTTCTAAGTCAAATAAATCCCTACCAAAATAACACAGGTGAAAAAGAATACAGTTCCAACCTTAGAATCCTATTAGCCTTAAAGAAATGAAACTAACATAAATAGGTCCATCTTATGGCTATAAAGATGATTTTGCACTGGAATGACCATGTTCTGCTATGTGAACTTCAGGCCTTAAAGGCCAGAATGGTCTTTAACCTGCCATTTCAGTGGGCTGTCCAATGATAACTGATCAGTGGCGACTAATACTTTTATTTCTCTTTCTTGAGGTGTGAGAAGCATGAACAGTACTGACATTCAGTGGTCAGCCATCCTGAGCTGGGGATATGCTGATAACATTTTAAGGTTGAAGAGTAAACAAAGCGAGCCTCCAATAAACTTTATACAAAGTTCACAGCAATATCAGGTAAACATTTTTATGAAGTACTTTATAATAATAATTAAACATAATGCTTTAGAAGGGAGTCAGGCTGATGACAGCTAGTATTTAATATCCTGTAGTTAGTCGAGAAGCTGATGACGCTAGACGTATGCCTTGTTTACAGTGCTGACAGCCTTCCTAACTGCTGCTGTACTGACTATGTCCACAAAGTTTGTTCTCTACCCCAGCAGTCCCCAGCCTTTTTGGCACCAGGGATTGGTTTCACAGAAGACTCTTGTTCCACAGAGAAGGGAATAGGGGGATGGTTTCAGGATGATTCTCCTAAGGAGCCCACAGCCTAGATCCCTTGCATATGTAGTTCACAGTAGCATTTGTGTTCCTATGAGAATCAAGTGCCACTGATCTGACAAGAGGTGGAGCTCAGGCAGTAATATGAGTGATGGGGAGCGGATGTAAATACAGATGAAGCTTCGCTCACTTGCCAGCCAGTCACCTGCTTCTGTGTGGCCCACTTCCTAACAGGCCATGGACTGATACTGGTCTGTGGCTCAGGAGTGGGGGACCCCTGCTCTTCCCATCTCTTGTTGAGACTGTATCATAATCTCCTACTCAGCATCAGCTCACAGCAGTGTTGGAACAAAATCACAATTGATTTTTTTCTCAGTGTTAACTTGCCTTTTGTTACTATGTCATTTTCAATAACCAGAGCATCATCTACTGTACCTGACTTTTTTAAGTGGACCGAGAATTCAGGCATCACCGCATGGTAGAAAGAGCCTTGGGCCTTACTAAAGCCCTGCCATCCCTGTGATCTATGTTAGTGTCCAGCTCTGTTACTTACTATGTAGGCTTTCACAAGTGACTTAACCTTTCCCAGCTTGAGTTTCTTTCCTCCTGCTTAAAACGGGAGTAGTCATACTCCCACTACTCTCTCATAAAACTGTTGTGAAAATGTCTCCAGTGTTTATGAAAGTATATTGTAAACTATAAAACACCATATACACACACAAACACACACACACAGTACTGCTACAACTTTTTCCAGGACTAAATTGTATGCTAAACCTTCTCTCTTTGACTGTCTTTCCATAGGAAGTTCTTTTACTGCTTTCTGACTTCCATTATCCAGATACACCTGGTGCCTGCTCACACCTCCTAACATTTGTCACCATTCCCCGAGCACCTTAGAAATGGTGTCAGTGCCTACTCACACATCCTAACGTTTGTCACCATTCGCTGAGCACCTTAGAAATGGAGTCAATGGAAGGCTTCCCAGGTAGCTCAGTGGTGGAGAATCCGCCTGCCGATGCAGGAGACATGGCTTCAACCTCTGATCTGGAGAGATCCCCTGTGCCTTGGAGCAATTATGCCCGTGCACCGCAACTGCTGAACCTGTGCTCTAGAGCCCAGGAGCTGAAACTGCTGCCCATCTAGAACCCGTGCTCTGCACAAGAAAATCCACCACGATGAGAAGTGTGCGCCGCAGCTTGAGAGTAGCCCCCTCTCTCCACAACTAGAGAAGATCTCGTGCAGCAACAAAGACTCCTCACAGCCAGAAATAAATAAATAGAAGTGTCTAAAAGAAAAAGAAGAAAGAAATGGAGTCAGCTACTGGTAGGGAATTTTTGGCAGTGAAAAAAAGGAGAGCAATGACTTGTTTGCTTAATCTTCAGTATGCCTGAAAAAAGGTCACATCACTGCCTTTTGTCATCTGGCTTACTAGTAAACTAACAAAAGTAAGAATAAAGCACAGTGAAAAACAACCTTATTCGAAGTTTTAGTAAGAATTTCAACACTGCAAAATTATTTCCGTCGTGTAAAATTGGGCAGAGAAACATCATTAAAGATGAGAAAACACACTCTCCTCAAGCCCTTTCAGCAAAACAGGATGATCCAGATTTTGAGCAAATGTGGTGTGATAAAGTACTTCCAGTCAAATGACTACCTAGATAAGAATACCATATTTCATTTTGTTCTTGGAATATGTCATTCACTTATTAGTTCTTTAGTTTGAGAAAATTTGTCCAGGATATTATCATACAAAGACCCACACTCTGTGATTTCACTTATCTGATCAATTTCGTTATCGTCATTACATATTAGAGTCCTGCTCTCTCTTTGCCTCATCTTCTGATTGATCTCTTAACTGTGAAACATATTCCTGTCAATTTTCTTCTCTTTTCTGTTATCACTGGAAAATGAAAAATTCTGAATTCCCAACTGTGTTCAATGACAACTGAAAGAAACGGTGTCTCTAGTCTTCTTTTATACTTTCTCAAAAGATGACAGCATTCTTTCGACAATGCAATAAGAGAAGCAAAAGATGACAGTTTATATCACATTTTACAGCTTTTAGACATCTCAAAGTTACATAATACTCTATTACTATGTCTTGTACCATTTTAATCACTTCAAGTAAAATATTTATCTTAATTTTATGAGCATATATTTTTAAAATAAATGTCAGAAAAGTAGAAGCATTTCTCATGCTTTTTAAGCATGTTCATCTTTGACTTGTCCTTTTCCTAGGTGACTAGTTGTGCTTGGGTCCCTGACAGCTGCCAGCTGTTCACTGGGAGCAAATGTGGTGTCATCACAGCTTACTCAAACAGGTTCACAAGCGGCACGGTAGGTCCTGGGCACATTTGTGGGATTTTCATGTTAGTGAGGGGAAGAAACCCTTTATAAAGTATACTTTATTTAGTATAAGAGCAACTTACATTTTTTGTACTTTAATCTCTTCTTCACAGAAGCTCTGATAATGTAAAAGATCAATATCTAACTCTTTTATTAGGATCATAAAATAATTTTTAAAATAACTGTATATGGACAGAAACAGAAAGTATTTTGAGTTATGCTCTGCTTTTTCATGACATTTTGATGGTTCCTTCTGTTCTCAGTATCGACCCGAATGCTTAAAGGGTATCCCACAAAATTCTGTAAAATTTAGAAGTGCAGAACTCCTAACATTCCTAATACTCTGAGTGAATTAAATGACAGAAAAATCCAAGTAGCCAGTCTCTATTCTACCACTTACTGGAAGAAATTTTTTCAGCCATTCACTGAATCTTTTAAGATTTGTGAGTTAAATTATTAAAACAGTCTAGTGAAGAAGACATTATGCCATACTTCTCTTAATTTACTCTCATTTCTTTATTGAATCAGCTGTCTGTGGTGCCATTGAAGAGTAGAGGCAAGTTTAGAGTGATAACTCAGTGATAACCATTCTGTTCTAGAACATTCTATGTGCCTTTTTTTTTTAATTACAGTTTTCTCCATTATTTTATAAAACATGTTCTACTGGGTGAAACCTGTTTTCCTAGCATAGGGTGACACTAGGTTCCTTACTTTTCTGAGCAAGTTTATTCAGTTTTAAACCCTTGTTAAGGTTCTTTGCCACCTTCCTTAGGGTGTAAATGTGAACATAATATTGTTTCTGTCTCTTAGTCTAAGGAGTCATTAAAATGTTTGAAGCAGAAGTGATATGATCCAATCAGCATTTTAAGACTATCATTGTAGAGCCTGCAAGGAAAAACGCTTAAAGGGCCATGAGACTGGAAGGAAGGGTACCAGTTAAAAGGTGCTGTGGTGATGCTGGCAGCTATCCCGAGGACTCTATAGGAGGAGGTGGGCTCCTACAGATTCTTGCAGAAGAGCGGGGTGTGTGCTCTAAGACTGACACACAGGGTAAAAGAGCCAGAAGTCGGCCCAGCCAGGTGTCAGGGAGCCTGAAAAATTAGACTTGAGATGGATCTTAAAGGATGATTTTACTAAGTGGAGAAAAGAGGAAAGAGTCATCAGAGTACACTCACCACTTGGAATTAAAGGCGTGGTAGTTCGGGAGTGGCAGATACTTTGTAGTTCAGAGTAGGACTGCTGGGAGGAGTGGCAGGAGAGTAGAGAGAGGTGAGGGTCTTGTACATAGGCCACAACGAGAAGAGTGCTAGGGAGTCTGGGCAGAGGGGTGTGCCTTCACTTTTGGAGTGTCTCATTTCTTTTTACTCCCCGAGGCCTAAATCAGATGTCAGTTTTGTAATGTCTCTGATATTTACTGCTGCCGTTGCCTTTCCGCTGCTGAGCACACCTTTCTGTTTCCTTTTTCCTACACATACATTCTGATCTCTGCTGCAGAGTAGTCCTCTGCTTGTGTGCTCAGATCATTTGTTCCTTGTCATCCAAAAACTATCTTCCATCTTTTATTTCCTCTTTTCCCAACACTTTGAACAGTCTTGTTCTTAGTTTTCCTTACTTCCGTTCTCCCTACAATTTAAATTTTTAATTGTACACTAACACAGTATGCAGTATTGGGTTTTTTTTAAAAAAAAGGATTAAGTTGTCAATATAGGAGTAATTGTACACAGCATAGCTCTGAAGCAGCAGATCAAAGGTGTAGCTGTTATCATTTGAATACAGCAAGATGTGTGCTTCTTTTAGTTTGAAGTTATTGTAGGCTTGTGAAGTCTTATGTTGCATACCTTTCCTCAGTTCTACCCTTTCCCAAAAGTTGATTTTTCAGCTTATATATAAGGGTTTTCTTTTTCTCCTAATAGGTAATCAAGTCATGAGATAAACAATTACTATTTAAACCATGTCCAAAAGTGTATCTTAGCTGTGTGATTTTATCATTGGTTGATCTAAGGGAAGGTTACCTGGGATTTTGTGGGTATTGTTGTTGCTTTTTCTTGGGCACCATCTCATCATTTGGGGGTCCCTGAAGTTGCAGATGTGACCCTGTGCCTGTGAGGTTGGCAGGAAGCACCTCATGTTCACTAGTTTCCGTTGCCCAAACCCATTGAATGCCATGGTTCTAAAAGTATTTATGTTCTTGTTTGTGTTGCCCTTGACACAGCAAAAGACAGGCTCCCAAGTGCCATGTAGGCTATAGCTAAAATAATTGTTGCTTGAAAATATTTTCAAGGGAATCTTATGAAATACTTCCTAAGCTAGCAAAGCACATCTAACTTTGAGCATTGCTTCTGTTGAATCTCCCAAGATAGTCAGCTAAGATGCATTCTACATACCTAATGATGAATACATTGATTGGTTATAGGGAACTGTTATCTATAAGCCCTTTATATATTAGAGAAGAATGTC
Source organism: Ovis canadensis (assembly GCF_042477335.2). Classification (NCBI taxonomy): domain Eukaryota; kingdom Metazoa; phylum Chordata; class Mammalia; order Artiodactyla; family Bovidae; genus Ovis; species Ovis canadensis. Next base: position 26,151,295 of record NC_091269.1, on the reverse strand, counting down.
TTCAAAGGTGATAACTGATCCTAAAATAACTGATCTTGAGTCGTTTTTCACTAATTAATGTGCCCATGTCATCTTTATATAAGTGAACACCTGTATTTCTATTCTCTAAATTGATGGCAGGGAGAATAAATATACAGTTTATCCAAGGTAGTATCAAGCCATTCAAGAACATTTTGTGAAGAAGTAGGCCAGCAGAAGATTTCTGTTCTACCCATGGAAATTATTTTCTGATCCCTCAGGGAATCATCTAGTAACACTGACTCTTAGAGTCATTTTAAAGTGCAAAATCTAAAATTTCAACACCTACTGTAGGGTACCTATCTTCTGTTTACCCCATAAATATTATTTGTAGTCATGAAGTAAAAAAATACACATACATATGTGTATATATATTTTAACAAGCAAGGAGGGAGCTCTAGCCTTGAGTTAGATATTCTTGGATTATCTGTCAGTCCTAGAATATTGACACTGACCTGGAGACAGCCCCTTATAAGAGGAGTAGAAAACAGCAGCAAGGGACAGAGCAAAATGAGGGTGTGGGTGTCCCAGGGAGGTTCTCGCCCAAAAGGCCGGTCCCGGAGAGTGAGGATGAGTCAAATGGGGCCAACTCTTGCCTGGATATACAGCCTGGGTTGGAATTCCCTGGGTGGTCCAGGATCCTTGAGACTAAACTTTGAATGAGGTGTCCCTAGACTGGCATGGTGATCCAGATCATCCAGGAGAAACGAGGAAGGTGCTTGCATTCTATTCCACTAATAGAGGAATCCCTACAAATAATTTTCTAATGTAGTAACAAATATACAAAACCAAGCACACAAATTTACAGATAAACAATGAATATGTGAAAAAGTTAAGCTTATTAATAGTTATAATAAGAGAAATGCAATTAAAAGCAACCTTGATTGCCATTTAAAACTTGGGAAATTTTCAAAGATTTAGAATGACCACTGAGACACAAATCCAAGCAGAGAGGGAAAGGGCTCAAGCCTTTCTGAACAGTCAGTTCTTCAGTCCCAGGCACCCTGAAGCATGGTCTGCAAGGATGCTGGCACATCTCCGTGGCCCCACAGACTCCTGGCCCTGTGGGGAGGGTCCCAGAGGTGAACCAGAAGGGGCCCAGACCCAGGACTCATGCCCTTGTTCAGAGCCATCTTGTTGCTGTGATTGTGTTCAGTTGAAGGCCACATGTCCTAGCTAAACAGAAGCCACTGCCATACAACTTAGGCCAGTGGTTCCAAGGAAGACTGGTATTGCCTGGTCATTTGAGTCTTTAAGTAAAAAATATGTATTTTTATGTGAATAAGACACTGGACTATGGAGCACTTAAAATAGATGAGCTGCAGCTAATAAAGTCAACATAGGTATGTTTTAAAAACAATGGTGATCAAAAAAGGCAAAATAGATCGGATGCCTAAAGAACAAAATACCATATTTATAAAGTTTATCGACATGAAACCCAATATGTTGTTTATTGTTATAGTAGCATATAGTAGGACATAAATTCTAAATACACAGGAAACAAATGCAAAATTCAGGATAATAACTTCTGAGAAGGGAGAGGAAATAAGATGTAAAACAGTACACACACTATGTAATATTTAATGTTTTCTATATTTAAAAAGTAAGCTCATATTATAAAATGTTAGGATTAGTTTAACTGAGTGGTCAGTATACAGATTTTCATTGTATTTATACTTTCTACTTTTCTGTATTCTTTGAAATATTGAAATACTTTATGACAGTATAAACCTAGTATAAAACAAAAATTATACCCCTGTGGACATCTGGCATCTGTGAACAATGTGGACCTTGGAATATCAGTTTGCAAGCTTTGATTTTGAAAATCAATCCACAACTATTGATGAGTAATACATTGCCATTGGTAGCATCAGGAGTCACACTATCAATACTGTAAAATTATTAAAATTCACTGACCCACTATGAGGATTCTGGAAATTTATTCTAAAGGAGTGATATAGAGGAGGAACAAAACTTATGTACATAAATTTAAAAATTATGAAATAAATAAAAATAAACTTTATTTATTTATGGCATCTAACATTTTGAAAACATTGGAAACAATTTTAAATATCTGTCAATAAAGGATGTTCAAGTAAATTATGGTATACTAACTGTATAGAATATCATAACACTTAAAAATCATTTTGAATACACTGTCAAAAATGAGAAATGCTTATGGGAGAATGTATGAAATGAAATAGAGAACTATTTATATGGAGATAATCACAGCTATTAAAGTACATGTATATTCGGCCAGACTGGAAAAGAATAGACAAAAATGAAAAGCTTATCAGTTGATGAGATTACAGTCAATTAAAACTTTTTAATGTTTAACTGGTTCTGCTCTTTAGAAAAAGTTGAGCTAGGTTGAAAAAATTTGGTTGAGAAGAATGTTTGAGTCACTTGGGTTGTTTTGTTTTTGAGATAACAGTACTAGAATACCTTTTGTCATGGCTTTTATCTTATACTTATTTTTTAAATTTTAGCCTTCAGAGATAGAAATGGAGTCTCAGATACACCTGTATGGGCACACAGAAGAGATAACCAGTTTATTTGTCTGCAAACCATATAGTATAATGATAAGTGTGAGCAGAGATGGAACCTGCATCATATGGGATTTAAACAGGTACAGAAGATTTCCAACTCTAAAATAGCTGTTTTTAATGTTTCAGTTCTTACTGTGAGAAACAGATGCATTTTTATTAATGTAAAATAATATCTTTACATTGTCATAACTTTAAGCATGAAATACAGACTTTACCTTTGTAATCTTATTGAATTAATAGATCAGTTAGGAATAGAGTCAGGAATCCCTTGTAAATAGTAGGTACATACACTGACCAAAAGAATTATATAAATAAAAGAATGTAATTTTATTTAATGTTCATATGCAAATTCATGTCTTTGGTCTTTCAGATTATGCTACGTACAAAGTCTGGCGGGACACAAAAGCCCAGTCACGGCCGTCTCTGCCAGCGAGACTACAGGTGACATTGCTACAGTGTGTGACTCAGGTGAGCTGGCCCCAGACCCAAAGCACAGAGCACTTGCACTAACGTGTGCTCAGCTAGCTTAAATCATCATAGGTTACATCGCCATAGGTTAAACCGTCACGTTACAGCCCTCTGGTCCCTGCCAGACCTGAATACTTAGGGAATAGCATGTATGTGTATTCAGTTCAGTTCAGTTGCTCAGTCGTGTCTGACTCTTGCGACCCCAAAGACAGCCCCATGCAAGGCTTCCCTGTCCATCACCAACTCCTGGAACTTACTCAAAGTTATGTACATCGAGTCGGTGATGCCACCCAACCATCTCATCCTCTGTTGTATGAGTATTAAAATGCAATAAAGAAGATTGAGTCCATCAATTTAAGCTTGTGCTGTGCTTAGTTGCTCAGTCGTGTCCGACTCTTTGCAACCCCATGGACTGTAGGCTGCCAGGCTTCTCTGTGGGGATTCTCCAGGTAAGAATACTGGAGTGGGTTGCCATACCCTCCTCCAGGGCATCAGCAGAGGATCAGCTTTGTATTATATGTGTCTTCTAGTTCCTGCAAGACCGTATTACAGAATAACAGTGGAGGTATAATGTGCCCCAGATTTACATGAGAAAGATAGATCTCCTAATCAAAGGTCTGGCTTTTAGTTTTATTTTCATGTATATGTATTAAAAAACTTGATGCATCCAGTAGGTAAGAACAGTTGGCAAGCTCATAAGTTTTCTGTTTGCATTTCCACTAATTGAAAGGATTCTTCAAAAAACTGTTTCTTTTTGTCCACTCGGAACAGGTATCTTTGACACATCTGCAGTGGGTGGTCTTTTATCCTTTGCTTGCATTTTTTATATTGTTTTTTCCTGACACCAAATGTGTGGTCTTTCCAAACACTAAATTCTTCTCCAGTTCTGTGACACCAAATGGGTGTCCAACAGTGCAATTCATTTCTGACACTAACTAGTTGAAGTTGGCAAACTTGGGAGTCTCAAGGCCCCCTCCAGTTTCAATAATTCTCTCCGACAACTCACAAAACTCAATAAAACACTGTACTTACTACTGTAGTTCATTACAAAGTGAACAGCCACAAGAAAAAGTCCAGAGGTCTGTTCCTGTGGCGTCAGAAGGCACCACCCTCCTGGTCCATGACTGTGCTCATCAGTCTCCTCCCCTGTTTAGGGGTTTTTCTGAGGTTCCATTATGTACACCTGGTATATTCAATCATTGGCCATTAGGAACTGACCTTCGCCTGTAGCCCCTCTCCCCTCCCCAGAGGTGGGAGGTGCTGTAAGGGCAGTTTCTCTGCTGGCGAGCCCCCACTTGAAGCTGTCTAGGACCTCCCCAGGAGTCATCTCCCTAACATACAAAAGACAGTAAATTAACAAGAGTTTAGGTAGGAGCTCAATGCCAGGGTCGTGGGTCAAAGTTCAAATATATATATATATTTTTTTTTTACCATACCACAGATATCTCTTGGAATTTTGTCAATTTTACAAAACACTCATCATTCTTATATTCAAGAAAAGTAATGTCTTCAGTCATGCTTCAAGATTTCAGATGTGAAGTATTAATATTTGCCAGGCTTTAGCCCCCAGTCATAAAGTAATGAATGTCATGAACACATTCTTATTCCCCAGTCAGCATAACTAAAGGGAAAGATCTTAAACTGTTGACTTTGGTAATAAAAGTGTGCACAGATGGCTGATGACTTTGCTAACTGTTCTTCCTTATTTGTACATTGGAGGCTTTTAGTGTGTCACACACATCAAGAGGGAATCTGGGGGGGAAAGATAGTGATGACTTATCTAGAGTTCCCTACTTTGTTGTTTTGGCAACATTTGGAAGTTAGAACTGACTCTGAGGGAGCTGAATTTTGTAAAGTTAATTACTTTCCTGCTGCCAGTAGTGATTTATATCTGTGATATTATATCAGCTAGTCATGTGGGAACAAGAAACCAAATTACTTTTGCTTGTATTTACCAGATCACTAGTAGGGTATTTCAAGTGTCCGTAGGCAGTACACACAGTATAGTAGAGTAATGGGCAGAACTTTCTTCCCACTTTGAACAAAAAGGCCTTCTCAACTTGTTTGAGGCCTCTCAATACATATACAAGAGGAGTCATAAAGAGCATTTGGTAGAGAGCATGATAAAAGTAATGACTTTTTAAAAGAGGACAAATTCATGTTTATGTATATGTGTGTATATACACATATATAATCTCAAATTTTTCTGTATTGCAGCTAAAGACACACTGGCAAACTCATTCTTTCCTTATCCTGATTTTCCAGGGCTTATTATGGGATGTGGTTTTATAGTGATAAGATATAAAATTTATTAAACTATGTAAATATTATAGTAGATGGTTTCTGTACTTTAAAAAACCATTCTGCCACTATATCAAAAATACATGCATTTCAACTAGAGTTCATAGCCTTTTCCTGTTGCCAGTGGTACTATAAAGTTAATATAATATTGTAAAATTGAGAGTAGCGGGTAGTTCTCCTACGCCCTCAGTTGCTTGACTGAGCATAACATTTTCAAGATTTATCCATGTTGTTGTCAGAGCTTCATTACTTTTTATGGCTGAATAAAAATGAATTCCATTGTCTAGATATACCACATTTTGTTTATCCGTTCACCTCTTAATGAACATCTGGGTTGTTCCCACCTTTTGGCTGTTGTGAATAATACTGCAACATACTAGGCATTTTGGTTTGTGGTATTTGATGGTCTTTAGCATTTCTGTAGGTGGAGAAGTATTTCTAATACTCATTTCTTTGCTATAAAATATGAAATCTTTTCACTGCCTTAATAAAGGAGAGAAATAAATTCTCTACTTTAATGTTAGTTCTAATGGAGAGATAAAGTGTGGTAACACATACTATAGTCATCCCAACTTTATCATGCCTCTTAACCCTTCTCTTTATCAGTATCAGAACATTTCTCCAGAAAGGCTGGACACATCACCATAGGCTCCAGACCACCAGCCCCAGTTTATTGAGGATGGCTAGCAATTACTGCCTCCTCCATCTCCTGGAAAACTACAAAAAATTGATTACTCCTGGTCTTTGGAAAGAAAAATTCATTTAATAAGACATTGATTTATAAGATTCACTCTTGGACATTCTGAAGAATTAGCTTTCTTTTTAAGAATTAGTTTTTAACTCAACTTTTACTGTAACTTATTTTTTCTTCAGAAGTCCCATAACTCACTTCTTTAAGATATTGTAGTTTCACAGAATATTTTCTTCTCCTTTTGGAGTTTATTTAGCTTTATAGGTACTTTCAGAATTAGATCTGGCAGTTTAGCATATATGCTAAGATATTATGACTACAAAGAAATTCATGGTTAATTTACATTGTTGCTCTACCTTGTAGGTTAATTTTTTATTTTCATTTTTCTCACTAGTCATCATCTCTAGACAAATAGGCCAACTCTGTGTGCCTTATTTAGTAATTTCACTTACACATTCCAGTCATGAGTTGCCTATGAACTTCATCAAACAGACAAGCGAGGCCCTTAGGGATTCCCCTCTGGGGCCCAATGTGGGGGGCTCTGCAACACCCACACCCTGGTGACCTGGGGGGTTTTGTGGTGTTTTAGCTGGTGGAGGCAGTGACCTCAGACTCTGGACAGTGAATGGGGACCTCGTTGGACACGTCCACTGCAGAGAGATCATTTGTTCCGTGGCTTTCTCTAACCAGCCTGAGGGAATATCTATCAATGTGATTGCTGGGGGATTAGAAAATGGAATTGTAAGGTAAGAGGAGTTTGATTTCTTTGTGTCCTTTTGCTTATAAGGACATAGCAGTTTCGAAAAATATTTTTTACTATCTAAACATAATAATATTTAATATTTAGAGATTTAAAATCACCTTAGGATATAGGTTCTTCTGGTGTTTCTGTTTTATTTCTAAATAGTAATTTGTACATTTTTGAAATTTTATACTGTTTAACTATAAATGGTTCAGTTCAGTTCAGTCGCTCAGTCATGTCCGACTCTTTGCAACCCCATGGACTACAGCACGCCAGGCTTCCCTGTCCATCACCAACTCTTGGAGCTTACTCAGACTCATGTCCGTCAAGTCGGTGATGCCATCCAACCGTCTCATGCACTGTCATCCCCTTCTCCTCCCACCTTCAGTCTTTCCCAGCATCAGGGTCTTTTCCAAAGTGTCAGTTCTTTGCATCAGGTAGCCAAAGTATTGGAGCTTCAGCTTCAGCATCAGTCCTTCCAGTGACTATTCAGGACTGATTTCCTTTATGACTGACTGGCTTGATCTCCTTGCAGTCCAAGGGACTCTCAAGGGTCTTCTCCAGTATCACAGTTCAAAAGCATCAGTTCTTCAGTGCTCAGCTTTCTTTGTGGTCCAACTCTGATATGCATACGTGACTACTGGAAAACCATAGCTTTGACAAGATGGACCTTTGTTGGCAAAGTAACATCTTTGCTTTTTAATACGCTGTCTAGGTTTGTCATAGCCTTTCTTCCAAGGAGCAAGCATCTTTCAATTTCATGGCTGCAGTCACCATCTGCAGTGATTTTTGGAGCCCAAGAAAATAAAGTCTGACACTGTTCCATTGTTTGCTCATCTATTTGCCATGAAGTGATAGGACTGAATGCCATGATCTTCATTTTTTAATTGTTGAGATTAACAATATGAAAATACACAAAGTATTCTTAATCCCATACCCACCTGAGCAAACTGCCTAGAATTAACGACATTAATCATTTATTGTGTTTCCTTACCAGATGATTTTTAACAAATAAACATGTCGGTTAAATTTTTAGTAAAGGAAACTTGAGTTTGTGTAATTAGATGATGACTTTTTTTCTTCCTCTAGGTTATGGAGTACTTGGGACTTAAAGCCTGTGCGGGAAATTACGTTTCCTAAATCAAATAAGCCTATTGTAAGGTAAAACCTCCCCCACCTTTCCCTGTTTCACGCTATACTCTGTGACTGTTTTTGTCGGAGAGATAGTAAAGCACATAGAAGTAAAGAGGAACGTGAGGAGGATCATTATAAACAACTGGCCATTTATCGAATACCAGGATGTATGGGATCCCATGGCAGAAGGAGGCAAAGCGTTTGTGTTCATGGAGCTTAAAATCTGGGTCAGGAGCTCAGAGCCTCACAGAAGGGCATGCTGGGATCATGCCTGGGAAGGCCTCTTGAACTGTGGAAGTTATATATTTTTTCTTTTCATTATTGAAAATACCATGATGGTGACTGATAGCTACAAGAGTGTGCTAGACAATACTGATAAACAACCTGTTACCTCTCTGCTCCATTAACAAATATGACTTTAAAAACTGAATTGGAGTAAGTGATTCAAATTTTATTACATTAAAATAAATTTATTTTTAATCCATTAAATGTAAAGTGTAATGAAATGAAATTATATATTAATAACACATTTTTTATCTTTTCCTCTTTCAGGGAAATAAAATACCTCCATAAAATAATCCTCATTTATTTCTAAATAGAGAAAATGTAGTACTGTTATATTTTTTGAAGTTTCCCATACCCATGTATTTGTTAAGTAATAACCCTAAATAGGAAAGGAAAAGAAAACATGCAAAGAGGGATCAGAGTGCACCAGTCTTTTGATCTTGGTTTTAGTCTGTATCACCTGGTTAGAATGAGCATCACAAACTTGGCAGCAGAACCATTAAACTATGTTATTACAGTCAAAACCACTTGTAGGTGGTTGTTTTATCTGTCTCTCTGCTCCAGTAAAGGCTCTTAACTTCTTACACCAATTTCCACATGATCACCAATATGCTGATACAATTTTCAGAGACACAACGTAGAAATGGGACTTTTTTTTTTTAACAGCCTTACATTTTCCTGTGATGGCCACCATTTGTACACAGCGAACAGCGATGGGACTGTGATCGCCTGGTGTCGGAAGGACCAGCAGCGCTTGAAACATCCAATGTTCTATTCCTTCCTCAGCAGCTATGCAGCGGGATGAGTGAGAACTCTGCACTCTCCACAGCACTTTAACTCCAGGCTACATTTACTGACTTCGCCAGTTTCAGGAGGTCAAACCTGAAGACAGGGATGACCAAACAAATCCAAGTAATGATACAGTCTATCCATCTCCACAAAATTCTGCTGCCTCACAAGTCCTGAAAGGAAAGTTTTGTTCTAATTTAGTGATGATCTGGAGAGTTGTATCAAGTTTGAAGTCTGGCACAGTAAATTAAAATCATATCCTAGAAGTTTTTTTTCCCATAGAGGAGTCTAAAGAAAAACTTAACACCTATTTCTGTTTTCTATTATTTTCTATTATTCCCAAAAAAAATCCCAGTAGAATTTAAATTAGTTAGCTAATTGTTTACATAAAATTTGCTCTAAAAGATTATATTTTTTAAAGTTTTCTGCCAAGATAACACACATACCCTCCCCTCCCCTCAAAAAAGGAAGGATAAGTAGAGAGAATTCAGGACTTGATTATTGCTTTCTTTGAGCAGTAAGGAGTTCAGTAGGTGCCTCTGCACCAAACATTTTTTGGAATATCTGAATATTTGAATCTCAGTGTTAGGCAGGTTTTGCCTGTTGCCTTCTTAGCTCAAAGGAGAACCAGAATTTGTTTGACAGCCACAAACAACAACATAGGTATCTTTGATTTTCAGACACATTCTGTTTGTTCATAAAAATCATACTTAAAATGCGTAACACTAGGTAATGAATATCCTTAGTTGAGGTACTAAGATTTAATAAACAAAATGATAATTCTTTTTAATATCTGGTGTTACAGAGCGTTAAATGCTTAACAGTTTGCAACAGAAAGCCTCCACTACAAAAGAAGTTTGCACAGGTATTTTTATTAGCAATGCAATCCAGATAAGGCTTTTAATCTAATATGCTGGAGAGTTTTCTTCCCCAAAACAGAATTACAAAGAAAAGGAGATAGCTTCCTTTGTTTTAAGTAGGAGGCAGAATCATTCTTTTAGAAAGCAGTTCCCACTGTTTCTGTTAACCTATTGTAGGAACAGTAGAAAAATCTGTGTATGCCACAGCAAACTTACACATGATAAAGACAGAATTCCTGAAAACCCTGAAATAGTCTATTTCTATCAGGATAGTACTTGGGGTGCTGCTTTATTGGCTTTGAAAACACTGTAAAATAAGCTCAGTAATGTTACCATGAGATAAAAAAATATATTCCTGGCTAAGAATAACTTGCGTGTTTGTTATGGAAATTTAATTCATATAGTGTTTACAGAAGTACTTTTGTAACTTCCAGACTTTCTAAAACATTCTGCTTAAAAACTGTATAATATACAATTCCAAAGTCTCTGCTCTCGAGATAAACACAAGAGGAAGCAAGTGGCCACGTGTGCTGGTAACCTTCCATTGCATTCATAGGTAAGAACACTCCACGGCTACATTCAGATCATGGTTTGCACAGACCAGCTATTAATTCTGAGGTCCAATTAGGTGCAGAGATGAAATTACTCCTATTCACGTTGAAGTGATTTGCTTTGTTTAAAAAAAAAAAGCAGCTATTGTCTAGCGTTCATTTTTCTACTGAGAACTTTAAATTAGTTCCTTATTAGAACAGGTTGCTACTCAGTCTTCTTTTTTTTTTAAGCTGAATTTCATCATTTATCTGAAGAGAAAATATGCAAAATAACTGGTCTTGTTAAGAGTGCAATATTATATTTTTATGTAAAAATAAAAAATAAATTGGGGTTTATTTATTCAGCATGAACTTAATATGTATATGTTTGAAACACATCATAATGTGCATGCATGCTGTAGCAAATATTTCTGTAAATTATCACAAGCTCTGTTACCTTTGTATACACTGCCACTTCAAATTGGGAATAAATTTCATAAAAATAGATTTAAGGACCTGTTCTTAATACAATTTAAATATTATGACTACATCTCAAATTGGTGGCTTTTTTTGGTAACTCATATAGTTTCTCTTTAGCCCCCCTATAAATTTATGTCACTGAAAAGGATAACTTTCATTTTTGAATTGTGGTCTTTGTGAGAAATTTTATGTTTTAACCTTTAAATGGAGTTTAGACAGAAATCCTAAGGTAAACCATTCATTTTTTTAAAAAAAAGAATATCTGCCCCTCCAATCCTCCTCCCCCACCAATAGCACATCTGAATTGGGCCCCTACTGTGTACCAGGGGCCACACTAAGTGCTGAGGTACAGTGGTTCCCTGCACTCCTAGAGAAAATGCTGTCAGTAACACAATGTGAGTTGTTACAAAACATGGTCAGTGCTGTGAAAGAGGAGCAGATGGTCCTCTGAGAGAATATAACCGAAGAATTCAGTCTAGACCAAGGGGGTCCAGAAAAGTCAAATTGTCGTTGACAGTGAACGGATGAAGAGAACCCCGACAGGTGGAGATGGACTCGGATGTGTTCCATGCCATCCGTCTGCCAAGGACTGAGAACCATCAGCGGGCAGATGTCCAGTGAAGGAAACGCCTCAGCTTCTCTGGAGGGCCCTGCAAAACAGTGGCTGAGTCCATCCGCCCAGCCGCACTCCAGGAGCACAGAAGTACTCTCTCTTTCTGCTTTGCATCTGCGGTGTCTGAAGGATTCTCAAGCCAAGAGCACACCTGCTTCTCAGTGTCTGTTCCTAAAAGAACTCAGGAGCAGCATGTGTCAGTGTGATCCGGCCCAGCTGGACATCCTCGCTTTACCTGCAAGCCTGAGATGGACTCTTCCGCTCCGCAGCGCACAGTGCAAGCCCACATATAGGTGAGGGGGAGGGAGGGGCAGTGGGGAAGCTCTTCCCAGCCCCTCAGACAGGATTGGGCACGTTCAGGGTGGTATGGCCATAGACTTCCCAGCCCCTCCGATCTGTTCCTCGCCAGTCTGGATGACCTGTTAATGTCTTGAGTCAAAGACAGAAGAGCTGCAGGGGTTCCCATTCCAGAGGGTGCCATAGGGCGATCCTGAGCCTACCCCCATCCACAGACACCCTGACTCCCCAGCTCCACACTGAACAGTTCCCTCTGAAAGAAACCCAAGAGCTTGCGAAGCAAGTCTTGAGAAGCTGGTAAGCAAAACTCACATCAGAACGGATAGGAGAGGCTGAGACACACTCTCACCATAAACCCCACTCCCAGCCCAGCAGCCCATGGTCAGGGTGGGGGACCAACAGTTCCCAGATGCTCCCTGAGGAGGGGAGGATTTGAACCCCACATCAGTATCCAAGCTTTTAAGATCTGTACCTGAGAGAGGCACCCCCAACCAAAACATCTAGCTTTAAAAGCCTAGTCCATAAGACCAGGCCCATAACACCCATGAGCTTATAGCATCTGAGAAACAGGTCTCCAGGGGCTCTCCCAGACCCACCGGGCTAGCACCCCAGGTCCCGGCACGGAGGCCTCAGACTGAAAGGTGCCAAGTCTGTCTGGGTAAGAGGCCTGTTGCGTATCTCGAAAGCCTGAGGGGCAGTCATTTAACACATTTCTAGAGGCCACAGAAATACTCCCCAAAGACAGCCGAGACTGGCAGGCACCATCATTGTGCTCAGCCGCTCTCCTCCCAGGATCTGCTAGGAAGGCACAGGTCTGGGGCCCCAGATTTTGTGGCTGCCTCCCAGAGGGATGCCCCTTCAATCCCCTAGCTCTGGTAGCCAACCAGGCTTACTTTCCCAAGCTCCACAACTGTAACAAACAGAGAAACAGTTCTTAACCAGCCACCACCCAGGGAACGGTACAGAAGCAGCAGACAAGCTCCCTTCTTTCCAGGAAAGAGGCCTGTGAGCTTTTCTTCACAGCTATGGGGCAGGAGAGGGGTTGCTGCTTAAGCACACATCCTGAGGTCACTGCAGGCACTGGGGAGGCCGGTGGGTATCACATTCATGCTGGCCCTCTGTCCTGCCCAGGTCTCCAGCGTCTCAGAGAAAGGCACTTTTGACGTCTCTAGCATTGCCACCCAGAGGCCACATCCCTTGAAAGCCTGGCTGTAGTGGGCAGCAGTGCTTGTGTTCACAGCTTCAATGGGACAGTAGCAAAGAAGCACTTCTTAACTACATCCTAGGGCTTCCTGCACCTCTCCCAGTCTTCCCCAGAAAGAGGGCTACTTGTGTGCCTTAAAAGCCACTGCCTGGGGGTCCAGCCTCCAATCAGCCTTTAGAAAAATGAAAACCTTTAGTCTCGAAGGCCTTCACTCACTCCCATGGAGCAAACTCAAGCAGTTACTGCTGAGATCAGTAACTTGTAGGACTCCGTTCCTCCTTAAGGGAAATACACAATTTGATGGAAACTTTTTGAGCTGTTCTAAGAGCTGCGACGGCGCAGAAGCGGCCGAAAGGTGCTACCCCATGTCCAAGGTCAGGGGCAGCCTGGAGGAGCTACCCCACGTCCAACGTCAGGGGCGGTGGCCGAGAGTGCCAGGCTGCGATGGTGCAGGAGTGGTTGAGAGGAGCTATCCCCCACCCAAGGCCAGGGGCAGCGGCCGAGAGGAGCAACCCCACGTCTAAGGAGTGGTGGCTGCGTGGGTGCAGGAGGGACAAAGGAGCTACCCCACGTTCAAGGTCAGGAGGGGCGGCGGTGAGGAGATACCCCTTGTCCAAGGTAAGGAGCAGTGGCTGTGCTTTGCTGGAGCAGTCGTGAAGAGATACCCCACATCCAAGGTAAGAGAAGTAAGATGGTAGCTGTTGCGAGAGGGCATCAGAGGGCAGACACACTGAAACCATAATCACAGAAAACTAGTCAATCTAACCACGTGGACCACAGCCTTGTCTAACTCAATGAAACTAAGCCGTGCCCTGTGGGGCCACCCAAGACGGGCGGGTCATGGTGGAGAGGTCTGACAGAATGTGGTCCACTGGAGAAGGGAATGGCAAACCACTTCAGTATTCTTGCCTTGAGAACCCCATGAACAGTATGAAAAGGCAAAATGATAGGATACTGAAAGAGGAACTCCCCAGGTCAGTAGGTGCCCAATATGTTACTGGAGATCAGTGGAGAAATAACTCCAGAAGGAATGAAGGGATGGAGCCAAAGCAAAAACAATACCTAGTTGTGGATGTGACTGGTGATAGAAGCAAGGTCTGATGCTGTAAAGACCAATATTGCATAGGAACCTGGAATGTCAGGTCCATGAATCAAGGCAAATTGGAAGTGGTCAAACAGGAGATGGCAAGAGTGAACATTGACATTCTAGGAATCAGCGAACTAAAATGAACTGGAATGGGTGAATTTAACTCAGATGAATATTATATCTACTACTGCAGGCAGGAATCCCTTAGGAGAAATGGAGTAGCCATCATGGTCAACAAGAGAGTCCAAAATGCAGTACTTGGATGCAATCTCAAAAACGACAGAATGATCTCTCTTTGTTTCCAAGGCAAACCATTCAATATCATAGTAATCCAAGTCTATGCCCCAACCAGTAATGCTGAAGAAGCTAAAGTTGAACACTTCTATGAAGACCTACAAGGCCTTTTAGAACTAACACCCAAAAAAGATGTCCTTTTCATTATAGGGGACTGGAATGCAAAAGTAGGAAGTCAAGAAACACCTGGAGTAACAGGCAAATTTGGCCTTGGAGTACAGAATGAAGCAGGGCAAAGGCTAATACAGTTTTGCCAAGAGAACACACTGGTCATAGCAAACACCCTCTTCCAATAACACAAGAGAAGACTCTACACATGGACATCACCAGATGGTCAACACCGAAATCAAATTGATTATATTTTTAAATCCAAAGATGGAGAAGCTCTATACAGTCAGCAAAAACAAGACTGGGAGCTGACTGTGGCTCAGATCATGAACTCCTTATTGCCAAATTCAGACTTAAATTGAAGAAAGTAGGGAAAACCACTAGACCATTCAGGTATGACCCAAATCAAATCCCTTATGATTATACAGTAGAAGTGAGAAATAGATTTAAGGGCCTAGATCTGATAGAGTGCCTGATGAACTATGGATGGAGGTTCGTGACACTGTACAGGAGACAGGGATCAAGACCATCCCCATGGAAAAGAAATGCAAGAAAGCAAAATGGCTGTCTGAGGAGGCCTTACAAATAACTGTGAAAAGAAGAGAAGCGAAAAGCAAAGGAGAAAAGGAAAGATATATGCATCTCAATGCAGAGTTCCAAAGAATAGTAAGAAGAGATAAGAAAGCCTTCCTCAGTGATCAGTACAAAGAAATAGAGGAAAACAACAGAATGCGAAAGACTAGCGATCTCTTCAAGAAAATTAGAGATACAGAAGGAACATTTCATGCAAAGATGGGCTCAATAAAGGACAGAAATTGTATGGACCTAACAGAAGCAGAAGATATTAAGAAGAGGTAGCAAGAATACACAGAAGAACTGTACAAAAAAGAGCTTCCTGACCAAGATAATCACGATGGTGTGCTCACTCACCTAGAGCCAGACATCTTGGAATGTGAAGTCAAGTGGGCCTTAGAAAGCATCACTACAAACAAAGCTAGTGGAGGTGATGGAATTCCAGTTGAGCTATTTCAAATCCTGAAAGATGCTGCTGTGAAAGTGCTGCACTCGATATGCCAGCAAATTTGGAAAACTCAGAAGTGGCCACAGGACTGGAAAAGGTCAGTTTTCATTCCAATCCCAAACAAAGGCAATGCCAAAGAATGCTCAAACTACTGCACAATTGCACTCATCTCACATGCTAGTAAAGTAATGCTCAAAATTCTCCAAGCCAGGCTTCAGCAATACATGAACTGTGAACTTGCAGATGTTCAAGCTGGTTTTAGAAAAGGCAGAGGAACCAGAGATTAAATTGCCAACATCTGCTCAATCATTGAAAAAGCAAGAGAGTTCCAGAAAAACATCTATTTCTGCTTTATTGACTATGCCAAAGCCTTTGACTGTGTGGATCACAATAAACTGTGGAAAATTCTGAAAGAGATGCGAATACCAGACCACCTGACCTGCCTCTTGAGAAACCTATATGCAGGTCAGGAAGCAACAGTTAGAGCTGGACATGGCACAACAGATTGGTTCCAAATAGGAAAAGGAGTACATCAAGGCTGTCTATTGTCACCCTGCTTATTTAACTTCTATGCAGAGTACATCATGAGAAATGCTGGGCTGGAAGAAGCACAGGCTGGAATCAAGATTGCTGGAAGAAACATCAATCACCTGAGATATGCAGATAACACCACCCTTATGGCAGAAAGTGAAGAGGAACTAAAAACCCTCAGGATGAAAGTGAAAGAGGAGAGTGAAAAAGTTGGCTTAAAGTTCAACATTCAGAAAATGAAGATCATGGCATCTGGTCCCATCACTTCATGGGAAATAGATGGGGAAACAGTGGAAACAGTGTCAGACTTTATTTTGGGGGGCTCCAAAATCACTGCAGATGGTGACTGCAGCCATGAAATTAAAAGACGCTTACTCCTTGGAAGGAAAGTTATGACCAACCTAGATAGCATATTCAAAAGCAGAGATATTACTTTGCCGACTAAGGTCTGTCTAGTCAAGGCTATGGTTTTTCCTGTGGTCATGTATGGATGTGAGAGTTGGACTGTGAAGAAAGCTGAGCACTGAAGAATTGATGCTTTTGAACTGTGGTGTTGGAGAAGACTCTTGAGGGTCCCTTGGACTGCAAGGAGATCCAGCCAGTCCCTTCTGAAGGAGATCAACCCTGGGATTTCTTTGGAAGGAATGATGCTAAAGCTGAAACTCCAGTACTTTGGCCACCTCATGAGAAGAGTTGACTCATTGGAAAAGACTCTGATACTGGGAGGGATTGGGGGCAGGAGGAGAAGGGGACAACTGAGGATGAGATGGCTGGATGGCATCACGGACTTGATGGACATGAGTCTGACTGAACTCCAGGAGATGGTGATGGACAGGGAGGCCTGGCGTGCTGTGATCATGGGGTCGCAAGGAGTCGGACACGACTGAGCAACTGAACTGGACTCTACTGGTAGACCTGAGAACAACTTTCATCAATTGGAAGAACTTACTGACCAACTCTCCAGAGAAGGAAATTTTCAGTGGTCCAAGAACAGCAGAATCTGTGTCTCCACCAAACCTTATCTAGACCTCTGTATAGTCAGAGGCAGATCCTCAACTGAGACCCAAGCTGTGGGCAACCGGACGTCAGTCCCCTTACCCAGCCCATCAGGGTGCATTCTGAGTCACTGGAAACTATGGCTCCACCTCAGTGATGAAGAAACAACTTTCTTCTTTTGTAATACTGTCTGGCCAGAATACCAACTAAGTGACCAGGAGAAATGGCCAGAGAATGGCTTGTTAAGTCATAGCACCATGCTCCAACTAGGCTTGTTCTGTGAGAGAAGAGAATTGGCATGAGATTCCCTATGTGCAATGCTCTGGCCTTTAACCAGAGCAGGGACTCCAGGAAAAGTGCAGACTTAGACCTGCTCAGCTGTCTAACTCAAGGAAGAAGACCTCACTCTCCTTGTGGAAAGGACCCCCTGAGCACCCCTTATATTTATTTCCCTTTGCCCCGAATGCTCCAAATACTCACCACAAACTTCAGAAGATGACAGTGGGGCCTAACACCCCCACCTCCCAAATGGTTGAGGTGGCCTTTAAAAGGTTTTCAATAACCAAGATGTTACAGAAGAAGAAAAAGATGAAGAAGCAAGCCACCTTGTCTGTGGCAGTGCTGCACATCACCTCAGGGAACCCAGGAGGAAAGAATAACAAAGCCTCACAGGTCAGCACCCCCTGCCACCAACGTGGAATGTGGGACATGCAGGCTACCAGCAAAGCTGGCTTCTAGTCAATGCGCTTACTGCAAGAAAGAAGGAAGACCTGAGCTAAACCTCCTTCCTTTCAGCTCCCGATAAGTAAAGAAGCAGACTGGGGGCTCCCCAACTGGTCCATCGAAACACCCCATCTTCCTTGAGGAGCGCTAGTTAGCCTAGAAGTTGGGGGAGAGCCAGTTGAGGTTTGTCTTATTTGGCCATGCCGCATGGCATGTGGGATCTTAGTCCCCCCTCTCCGGGGACTGAACCCACATCCCCAGCATTGCAAGGCAGAGTCTTAACCATTGGACCACCACGGAAGTCCCCAACTGTGTTTTTGTTAGACAGCAGAGCAACATTCCCAGTGTTGACAACTCGAAGGGATTCCCTCTCCGAGACATCAAAAGGGTCTCAGGAAAGGAAGATACAAGGAAGTGTTGCCCTGAAAATTCCCCAGATGAGGCTCCTTTGACAATCTAAAACTGGTTTTGCACTCAGGCATACAAGCAACATCAGGGGGTACGGGAGAGTTGACCGAGGCCAAGGTTTATACCCTGCTGAAAAGAGTCATAAAGATGTTCACTGAGAGCAGGAGGACAGTGCACTGATGAAATAAAAATTCACATTTTAAGGAAAGACAAGAAAAAATTAAACATAAAACTATTTCTCCGCAGGTCTGGGCCTCCTCTTCCCTCCCCAGTGTGCACGGCGCATCTGCGTTTAGTGTGGCCCAGATCTTCCCAATGGCCACCTCCTGGCACCAGCTGCATAACTTCTCCAGGGGGCCTTCCCAACCCAGGGGTCAAACCCATGTCTCCTGCATTGGCAGGCGGATTCTTCTACCAGTGAGCCACCTGGGAATCCCAAATGTTTACTTAGGATCTTACTAATGCTACTAGCTATATTATAAGATTATTATTTCTTGTGTTTCCAAATGTATGACTGAGCCTCAGATAAAAATTAAGATGATGAGGCAACTTGAAGCAACTGATCAGATTTATAGTTCTATAAGAGCAGTGACTGTAATGGTTTTACTCTAGAATGGTAAGAAGCAACCAGAAGGAACCATTTTCAGGACCATTACAGACTAGATAAGACAGGTGGTCCAGAGGCTTGGGATTACTGTTAAGGTGGCCTAGGCCAGTAATAGACAGTAAATGGCCTAGCAACGAAATCCTTGCCTGACCTGGGGGTGGGCATTCCAAGCATAGGAAGACAAAATGCTTCCCAAATCTTGGTCGAAATTAAGACCAAAAGGGAAGGGTCTGTTCCATAGAGAATGTTGCTTGCCATCCAGTTCTCCTATAATCAAGTACCTACAGTCACAGACTTATAATACATTTTGAAAGGAATTCAGGGTGAAGATCAGGATGAGGTACTCTGTGCTCTGGGAAAACTGACAGAACTAGCCCTATGATAGTTAGATATTTTCAAGAGAAATTTTTTATGAAGCTGGATTCTTGCATCTTCCCAACTTGGAAAAGCACTAGATCCATTAACTAGGATGTCTGTTCGTCATGGCTGGCAGCAGCCTTCTACTGAGATAAATGTTTGATTTCAGGTATTCATCACCAAAATCACATACACTGACGTCCCCCACTCCCACCTCTTCAAAACCGTTCTCAGTGCTTTCTTAGAGACTGTGTCCTGGGCCACAGTCCTCAGTTTGGCTCACATAAAATTTTCCATTTTTTCTTAGATTGACTGTTGATCATTTTTTGTTGACACTTATAAGAACAATGCATGAACAAAGCAAGAATATCAACAAAGAAAAAGAAAATGTAAGAAACTACCAAACAGAAATCACAGAGCTGAAGAATATAATGACTGAACTGAAAAATACAATAAAGGAGTTCAACAATAGATTCAGTGAAGCACCAGAAAAGATCAGTAAACTCTAAGACAGGGATAGCAGTGGAACTCATCCAATCGGAGCAGCTAAGAGAAAAAGGAATTTAAAAAAGTGAAGAGAGCTTAAAGGACTTGTAAAACATCAAGCGGATCGATATTTATATTATAGGGATCCCAGAAGGAGAAGAAAGAAAGGGGTAACAGACTCATTTGGAGAAATAATGGCTGGAAACTCCCTAACCTGAGGAAGAAAACAGAAGTTCAGATCCAGAAAGCCCAGAGACTTCCAAATGAACCCAAGGAAACCCACACCAAGATACATTATAATTAAATTGTCAAAAGTGAAAGAATGGTTACAAGGCAATATTTAGAAAAGTGAGCAGGGAGGAAAGAAATTCAATAGCTTAACATCTGGAGATTGAAACTGCTAGAGGTTTTGAATCATCCACGTTACCCTTACTTTGCTGATTATTCTTCAACTATTTCCAGTGTGTCCCAAATTGGAGGCAAAATATCCCTATTTATTTAGAAACTGTCTAATCCTTGAGCAACTCTATTTTTTTTTTCAATATACCAGTTAGGTCAACACTCCATATACTATGAAGCCAAAGCATTTCAAACTTAACAGGCTTAAAAAATTGCTTGAGCAGTTGGGCTGGGGAGGCATGCTGAGGGAATAAAACAAAGAATGGCCATTTGAAATAACCATCCAAGACTGAGGTCAAAGGGAAGCAGAGAGATTTTAGGTTCAGCATAAACTGAACCTAAAACCTGAACCTGAACCTATTTCAGAGTATCACACAGAGTACAAACACACATGACATTTATCAGCGTCCCCCATCCCAGGTTACATTCAGTTTAAAACTTCACAATTTAAAAAGCAGCTACACCTGTTGACACAAAATATATACACTTGACTGTACACTGAGTTGGAAAGGAGGTACCACTAATTTTGTTGTGTTACATGAGCTGAACAGAAAAATACACCCTGCCAATTTGGGGATGCTGGGTTGCAACTCGGCAATTTCAGAGAAACTAAATAATACAATATGTCCTTTGAGGCCAAAAATGACTAGGAGATCATTTGAGTCTGGGCTACAGTATCCTTGCTCAAGTGCTGAGCTTGTTTTTTCTCTCATGAACAAAGTTAATGAGAGATGAGTTTAGAAAAGAGTGTTTTGCCGCAAAATTTGGTTCATTTCCCAAAGTAAATTAAACTGTTCTTATCGAAATGTCTGAAGGCTGATCAGTTCAGTTCAGTTCAGTTGTTTAGTCGTGTCCGACTCTTTGCGACCCCACAAATCGCAGCGCGCCAGGCCTCCCTGTCCATCACCAACTCCCAGAGTTCACTCAAACTCACGTCCATCGAGTCAGTGATGCCATCCAGCCATCTCATCCTCTGTCGTCCCCTTCTCCTCCTGCCCCCAATCCCTCCCAGCATCAGAGTCTTTTCCAAGGAGTCAACTCTTCCCATGAGGTGGCCTAAGTACTGGAGTTTCAGCTTTAGCATCATTCCTTCCAAAGAATACCCAGGGCTGATCTCCTTTAGAAATGGACTGGTTGGATCTCCTTGCAGTCCAAGGGACTCTCAAGAGTCTTCTCCAACACCACAGTTCAAAAGCATCAATTCTTCAGCGCTCAGCTTTCTTCACAGTCCAACTCTCACATCCATACATGACCACTGGAAAAACCAATAGCCTTGACTAGACAGACCTTTGTTGGCAAAGTCATGTCTCTGCTTTTCAATATGCTACCTAGGTTGGTCATAACTTTCCTTCCAAGGAGTAAGCGTCTTTTAATTTCATGGCTGCAGTCACCATCTGCAGTGATTCTGGAGCCCAAAAAAATAAAGTATGACACTGTTTCCACTGTTTCCCCATCTATTTCCCATGATGTGATGGGACCAGATGCCATGATCTTCGTTTTCTGAATGTTGAGCTTTAAGCCAACTTTTTCACTCTCCTCTTTCACTTTCATCAAGAGGCTTTTTAGTTCCTCTTCACTTTCTGCCATAAGGGTGGTGTTATCTGCATATCTGAGGTTATTGATATCACAATAAGTCATTCTTTCATCCTCAGATCTTAATTTAAAAAAACTTTAAGTTATCATTAGAATACCATTTCAAGCATTAAGAAAAAAGACTACTTTTTCTGAGATTTTTAGGAAAAAAACTAGAATTTTCATATTTGTTGATATAACCTAAATACAAATGGTTACTTAGCTAATTTCATCCTCATTTCAAGATTTCTGTTTTCTTCTTAGAGGATTAGCTAATTATGTGCTTTCTATAGATAATATTGTACACACAGTGTTTTATTACAACCAAGTAAAATCCACTCATGTGTATTCCTAGTTAGATAGGAGTTAGACATACTGGACACAAATATTTATAAGAAATTTTGAAGAAAAAAGAAACTTATTAGATTTGGACCAGGGTAGAACGAAACCAGCGGAGAGGGCGACGGCAGCCCACTCCAGTGCTCTTGCCTGGAAAGTCCCATGGACGGAGGAGCCTGGTGGGCTGCAGTCCATGGGGTCACGCAGAGTCGGACACGACTGAAGCGACTTAGCAACAGCAGAAGGAAACCAGTGTTGCCCAGACTCAAAGGTATAAGAAAGTGAAAGTGGTCAGTGAGTTAGGGCCAGAAGGTGAAAGTGAGGGAATGAGGGGAAATTAAAAAGATAAACCAAGGACTTCTGCTCCCATCCACTTTGGGGAAATTGGGATCAGATTCACCCTGCCATCATAGACAACTGGAAACTGGAGATCCTGTGTGAAACAAAGATTTTCAAACTGGAAAACACACAACACAGATCCATGATCCCTGAGAAAGAGGCTACAAACTAAATGAATCCTGTTGTTGCTTCAGCTTTCTGCCTGGGGGCACTTACAAGCCACGGTGCAGAAGGGGCTCCTCCTGAAGAATACTGAAGTCTTGAAATGAGGATCAGAGATTAGAGTTTGGGGAAGCTGAGAAACTGGAATCTATGGCACAGAGTTCATCAGGAGGTTGCTTCCCAGACAAAGAGAACCAGGTTCCCGGTTGTGGAGCCCCTGGAGACTCTGGCTGAATGCTAAGTCGTGTGTGCAGAAGATGAAATGCCCTAGGTCTGAGCAAAGAACTCCCAGGGAGCCCTAAGCTGAACAAGTCCTAGAGCTCCCAGGGGAATTGAGTTCTAACCAATCAGAGAACAAACTTCGTTGAACAAACAAGTATCCAGTCAATACCTCAGAAGAGTCATATCACAGTAGGACGGCTAAACTAGTCTTAGAATAGAGGCTGAAGTGCTTTAAAATAAGATTCCAAAGTATCAAACTGATCCGTAAGGAACTTAACTGCCTGCCAGGACAAAGTCCCTGTTACATCAACAAAATCTAGGCACACAACAACATACATTAGCAATGTCTAGCATCCAATTTAAAAATTACTAGATAAGGCAAGAAATAAGAAAATGTGACCCTAAACTGGAGAAAACTAATTTGAAGGAAACAAATCAAGAAAGGAAAGAAAATGGAATTCATGGAGAAGCATAATAAAATAGCTATTAAAATATGTTCAGTATGCTCAAGGATTTAAAGAAAAACGAGTCTAATGAGAAAAATGAAAGATTCCAGAAAACCAAATGGAAATTCTAGAGATAAACATAAAGTATCTGAAATGAAAAAAACAATTAGATTTTATGTGATTTAAATTTTTCCAGTTTTATTGAGATATAATTGACAACAAACAGCCCAATCAAAAAACGGGCAGAAGATCTAAATAGACATTTCTCTAAAGAGGATAAACAGATGGCCAACAAGCACATGAAAAGATGCTCAAAGTTGCTAATTATTACAGAAATGAAAATCAAAACCACAATAAGGTATAGCACACACCAGTCAGAATGGCCATTATTAAGAAGTCTACACATAATACATGTTGGAGATGGTGTGGAGAAAAGGGAACCCACCTACACTGTTGTGGAAATGTTATTGTTGCAGCCTCTATGGAAAATAGTTTGTTGCTGCTGCTGCTGCTGCTAAGTCACTTCAGCTGTGTCCAACTCTCTGCGACCCCGTAGACGGCAGCCCACGAGGCTCCCCCATCCCTGGGATTCTCCAGGCAAGAACACTGGAGTGGGTTGCCATTTCCTTCTCCAATTCATGAAAGTGAAGTCATTCAGTTGTGTCCAACTCTTAGCAACCCCATGGACTACAGCCCATCAGACTCCTCGGTCCATGGGGTTTTCCAGGCAAGAGCACTGGAGTGGGGTGCAATTTGTAGGTTCCTCAAAAAACTAAACCTAGAACTACCATGCGATCCAGTAATTCCACTCCTGGGCATAAATCTGAAGAAAATGGAAACACTAATTTGAAAAGATACAAGCACCCCAATGTTCACAGCAGCACTATTTACCATAGCCAAGATATGGAAGCAACCTAAGTGTCCACCAACACATGAATCTAGATAAAGAAGATGTGTATAAACATATATATATATATATATATATATATATATATATATATATACAATGGAATACTACTAAACCATAAAAAGTATAAAAATTTTGCCATTTGCAATAACATGGATGGACTTGGAGGGCATTTAGTGAAATAAATAAGATAAAGACAAATACTGAATGTTATCATTTATTTGTGAAATCTTTCCAGTGGTCATGTATGGATGTGAGAGTTGGACTGTGAAGAAAGCTGAGCGCTGAAGAATTGATGCTTTTGAACTGTGGTGTTGGAGAAGACTCTTGGGAGTCCCTTGGACTGCAAGGAGATCCAACCAGTCCATTTCTAAAGGAGATCAGCCCTGGGTGTTCTTTGAAAGGAATGATGCTAAAGCTGAAACTCCAGTACTTAGGCCACCTCATGCAAAGAGCTGACTCACTGGAAAAGACTCTGATGCTGGGAGGGATTGGAGGCAGGAGGAGAAGGGGACGACAGAGGATGAGATGGCTGGATGGCATCACTGACTCGATGGACGTGAGTTTGAGTGAACTCTGGGAGATGGTGATGGACAGGGAGGCCTGGCGTGCTGCGATTCATGGGGTCGCAAACAGTCGGACACGACTGAGCGACTGAACTGAACTGAACTGAAAAAATAAAAAGAATGAATATAACAAAACAGAAACAGACAGACATAGAGAACAAACTAGTGGTTACCCATGGGGAAGAGGAAATTGGAGAGAGGCAAGGTAGGGGTTTGGGATTATGAGATACAAACTACCATCTGGAAAATAAATAAGCTACAAAGATATACAGCACAGGGAATACAGCCAACATTTATAATAAATTTAAATGGAGTATAACCCATACAAATTTTGAATTAGTATGTTGCACAACTGAAACGAATATAATATTGTATTAATAAATCAACTATACCTCAATTTAAAAAAAAGATGAAAACTTCCGAACAACGATAGGACAAATAGAAAACAAGCTAATAGCAAGACTCTAGATTTAAACCCAAACACATGATAATTACATAAGAAGTAAGTGATCCAAACGCTCCAATTAAAAGGCCAGGTTTGTCAGGCTGAATATAAAAGCAAGCTCCAACTCTCTGCTGACTACAAGAAGAGAGACTCCCTCTTTAAGAAGAAAGACACAAGTAAGTTTAAAAGGGTGGGAAAAGATACATCATGCAAACACCATTGTAAGAAATCTGTGTGGCTATATGGATATCAAAGATATCAGACCCCAGGGCAAAGGACAGGAAATGGATGTCCAGGGTCTGGAGCCAGGTTGCAGGTGACAGCAGCTAAGGAAATAAAATTTACATTTTTAGGCAGAACAAGAACATTTAAACACAAAATTGTCTCTTTCTGTCCATTTGGACCTCCACCCTCCCAAATATGCAGTGCACATTTCTGTTGCATATTATCAAGACGGTTCTCCAAGATGAGAGTGCATGCCTCAAGATCATTTTCCACGCTTTCTTCTGATTCTATCAACGTAACTTCTTAAAAGACCAGCTACTTTTAAGAAGCTTATTTCTCAGCTCTGTAGGGGGTTATGTATTGGCTTACCTGGACTATAATATCCTATATCCCTGGGGGACTTCATGTAAAAAATCAACATGCCATTTTGATATACAGTCTTTTGTCTCAAAAAAGTATATGATTATGCCTTTGACTTCTAATAGGTGGAACTGTTCTCAGAGCTTTCTGAGTTTATCTTCTGGGTTGTAATCCTGCGTTTGGCTCAGATAAAATTCTCTTTTCTTCTTAGCTTGATGGTTAATTGAATTTTTGTGAATGCAGCAGTCCTGGCTGATGGACAGAGATAAGACAGAATCAGAATCACCTGGAGAGGAAGGCTGACATCACCAACTGCTAGGCTGCATCCCATTCAGCGGGGCTGGGATTGGTCCTGAAATTTTGCATTTCTAACAAGCCCCCAGATGATGCTGATCTTGCTGGTCAATGGATTCACTGGGGGAGCCACTGGCTCCGAATGATCCTCTTCTTTCTCTTTAAAATGGACAATTCTATCTTAAGAGATATTGTAAGAAATTCGAAAGAAAATAAGTGAGGAATCTGAAAGTGTAGATATTGATTTCCCTTAAAATCGACTGATTAGAATTAATTGAGATGGGAGTTGGGATACTAAGGGAACGGAGGATTCAGCCTTAGCCAGCTACCTGGGGAGTGGTGCCTCTGAGTAAAGGAAATACAGAAGAAATCGATTTAGGGTGGAAATAACGAGCCCAATTTTAGATTTGTTGAATTTTAAATGCAGTACTCATTTATCTTTCTCACTTTTTCAAAAAGGTCAGTGCAGTGGCTGAGTCCTTTTACTATAGTTTAATTGTGTGCCTTAAAAGGGCATTTCCAAGCTGTGGGGGGAAAAAAATAAAATCTGTGTGAGCTGTTTTCTGGCCCCAGGTGGGCCTTCCTGACCTCTGCATTTGCGTCAGACACTTGGCGTCTTGGAAGTTGCACATTTGTCTAAGGCAAATGTCGAGTCAACTCGGATCCGAGATCTAAGAAACCAGTGAACCGCGCGCCCTTTACCGCACGGAAGGGCGGTACTGGCCTCCTTTTTTTGCCCATCTTGCTAACACTGCTTGAAGTGTAATGTAGCTTTCCTATTTCAAAGGTTTTGTATTATTTCACCAGGAGTTGGAAAAATGGACGGCGCCTATACTGTTTCTCCCTAAAGGAAAAGGATGATAGTAACGGAGAAGTTTAAAACATCTCCATCGCAAAACGCTTACAGTTCAGAAGGCATGAAGCATCGCCAAGGATTTCCCCGCGGAAACAGCTTCTGCTGTCTACGAACACTGGTCGCAGCCCAGGAGCACAGCTCGCGCCTCGTTCCCACTCCCAAAGCGCCGGGTTGGCGCGGTCTTCCCCTCAGTTCCCGTTACTTAGCAACGTCCCGGTAAGTGGAGACAATGCCCTGTGAATCTGTAGTGCCTTGTGTATTAAGCGTTTCTCCTTTCACTGCCCCCCATGGGGGTGGGGTGGGTATATTGTGTATTCTTTAGTAATGGATGGCTACTGGCCGCGCCCAGCACGGTTGGTCCAGAAACTAACCCTCAAGCAAGGATGAAGACGCCAAAGGCTCAGGTCCCCGAAGCCCGCGAGGACCACGGCCCTTAGACCCTGCCTTTACCCCTCATCTCCCTTCCCCCAGCCCCTGGGCTACGCGCGCCCCCAGCGGAGAGAGGGGCCAGACGGGGGGCGCGGGGCCGAGCCGCGGGCGCGCGGAGCAGAGCGCGGGGTCGGGGAGCGGGCCCGAGGGGCGAGCGGAGGGCGCGGAGCCCCGGTGCGGGAGCCCCGGTGACGCACCAGTGACGTCGACGGCGGCGGGCGGGATTTCCCGGCCCCTCCCGGGCGCCCGGCGAGACCCCGCCGTGGAGTGGGCGCGAAAAGCCGTGGACGCGAGGAGGTGGGGGCCCGGGGCCCGCGCTCTGCGGGGGCCGGGACTGGACGCGCTCCCGGAGCCCGGCCTGGGGTGCTGAGCAGAGTGCTTGGAGTCCGAGTGACTGCGCGTTCCAGCGGGGCCGGGGCTCGGCCCCCTGCGCGCCCGCCCGGCTCACGTGGTCTCTCCCCCGCCCGGGCCGGGAGGCGCGGGGCGGGGCGGGGCCGCTGACGCGGCGCGGAGACCCCGCGGGCGGAGGAGGCGCGGCGCGGGGCGCGCGTTTCCACCGCTCAGCGGGTCAGTGTCGAGGTGCGGGAGTCCCGGAGCGGAACCGGCGCCGGGCTTGAGGGGCGATGCCGCGCGGTCTGGCCGCCCCCCGCGAGCACCGCCCCGGAGACAAAGCCCGCGCGTGAGCGGCGCCCTCGGCCCGGGTAAGTGGGCGCCCGCTGGCGGGTCGGTCGGGGCGTGTCGGTGGGGCACGGATGGCACAGCCCTTGCTCCCGTGAGCTCGGGGCGAGCCGGAGGCAAAAGGGAAACTCGGGCTGGACCGTCTCTGGAACTGGAGAGACGGGTCTGGTGCCTGCGTCGTCCTACAGCTGTCGGAGGAAGCTCGCGAAACGCACACCTGTGATAATCTTGGCCACGAACGGCGAGCCCGGCCCTCGTGGCGCCGGCACAGGTGGGTATCAGCGGCCCGGCGGGGGCTCCTCAAATCCGGGACCCTCCGCAAAGCCCTTCTCAAACCCAAGCGCAGGTTTGGACAGACAACTCGGAACGTTGAAGGGGTCTCCTGGGGGTCGCGGTCGCCCCATTTGTCCGGCTTGAAGCAGGGGAAGCTCCTGGGGACCCTGTTTCCCGAAGTAGGTCATGGCAGGGACGTCCCCCATTGAAGAAGAAGTGGAAGGGCTAGTAGTAGCGGAAGAGATGGAGGGGCTAGTTGGTCATTTTATTCGGGGAAATTTCTCTGGGCCCGAAGAAGCCCTCTTGATTCCTCATCATTGGAACACCTGCTTTGGGAGCAGTTCCGGAGGCGTCAATGGACTACGGGGCCCCTTATGGCGTCTGTCCTCCAGTCTGGTGCTGAAATGGGCTGCGCTCGCCATTCGCAAACCAGCAGCGTTGGGGAGGCTTTAGTTTACTGTTTTAAATTACCTTAGGAATAATAGCAAAAGGATGGGATGGGGCGGCGGGCAGAGGTGTGACTGGAGAAGACTTCGTAATTTAAAAATAAGGAGGACTTGCTTATTTCTGTGTGTCTTGGGCTAGGATGCTCAGAAATGCAAAAATGTTAAAGTTTCATCAAGTGATAAAGTGGATCGTGGACACACGTTCTCCCACCCTCTCCCCAGCTTCCCACCGACACCGGTTTTCTTCTCTTTCTGTCGCCTCCCAGGACTGTAAAAGGCTGGCACAGGGCTGGCCGGTTCAGTCGGAGCGAAGGGCCTGCTGGACTGCGCTGGTGTTTCCCATTAAAACGTGCCAGTCTTATCATCTGCTCATGAGCCCTCACGGATGGTGCTTCCTTCTCATAGAAAATTCAGTGGCAGACACCTCAGAGAGGCAGGGAAGGGACTCGGGCTCTTTGGCTGGCTTCTTGATTCTTTGGGGAAATCCTTTTCCTGATTTTTGTATGCTGTGGGGGAAGGGAGGCACCCACCTTCTGATCTGGCCCTGTTCCCTGCAGGAGGCTACTGTGGGAGCAACCAAGGTGATAAATGGAAAGCCTGTTTCAGTGCTGAGAAACAAGACAGGGTACATTGTAAACTGGTAATTATTTTTGAAGTGTGAGGTTGGCTCAGTTATCAGCTGTGATGAGACATGAATATCTCACATCATAACTAGTTCATGTAAATACAAGGTTTATTGTGGTGCTTCCCTAGTTAATGAGTAGCCTCACGTTGAGGTTATTGGGCTGAAATGACTATTTAGGACAACCAGCTTCCTGTTTTCGCCTCCACCCACACATGGCTCGAATCCTCAGCCTCTTTAACATCCAGTTGCTCAGGAGAAGCCTCTGGAAGATGTTTGGCCAGCTGAGAGAAAAAGCATTGCAAAAGGGTCATTCCCAGTAATGCCGTGATTGGCTGGATAACTGCCTTTCGCATATCTCATGCAAGGCAGTGGTGGAGAAACAAGGAAAAAGCTTTTCCTTATATTCATTTTACAGTTTTTATAGCCAAAATGACAATCCATGGTGCCTCCCAAATCTTACTACATTCTTTGAAATGGTGAGAACTGGGCACTGTCCTCTTGTTCCCCGGGTTCCCAGGAAGCAAGTGCCTGACAGCTGTCTCTGGAGGATGAGGTTGGGCTTAGGAGTGATTGTGTATGATGTGTGTGTGTGTGTCTCTCTCTCTCACACACGCACACACACGCTGACTCACCACATAACTACTGCTTACTGAAGAACGCAGCCAAATGGCTGAGAAAAGACTGAAGTCTACTAGACAGATCATTCTCATTTATAGCCACATTTCACTGTCACATTTTTCTTACCTTGTCTCATTTTTGTTCTAGTTGAAGAAGGGAGATGACTTTATAATGCATTACCTGCTAGTAGATTGCCCTTTTTTCTTAATGGAATTTCAAAATGTCTTTAAGATATTACCTGATTTGTTCTCAGAACACCTTTATGAGAATTTACTAGTATCTAACCTTGCACATTTTCTCTATTTTTTTTCCCACTCTAGACATATTCAGACATCAAGAGGCTTATTATTCAGGTAGAGAGATTGCTCAGTATTGTTAAACCAGAAACTGAAATTTAACTTCTTTCATAACACCAAAAATACTACCAAAAAATCCTTTCAACAATAACCAGCAAAGGAATTTTGATTGGAAGTCAAGAGAAGCTGAATGAGTGTCAGGAAAGAAAAACAGTGAAATCAATTATAGTATAGAAATTAGCGTGATGCTACTGAAAGTTCTTGGAGCTTCCCTGATAACTAAGTGGTAAAGAATCTGCCTGCCAATACAGGACACTCAGGTTTAATTTCTGGGTCGGGAAGATCCCCTGGAGAAGGAAATGGCAACCCACTCCTGCATTCTTGCTTGGGGAATCCCGCGGACAGAGGAGCCTGGCAGGCCACAGTCCAAGGGGTCTCAAAGAGTTAGTCATAACTTAGCAACTAAACAATAACAACTGAAAAGTCTTAAGTAGCTGGTTAAAGCCATATGAAGAATAAACCAAATATCTTTTTAAATGGTCAGAAGTGAAGACATGCAAGTGAAGTTTGCATTTAGGGAAGAAAGTAGAAGCAAGAAGTACTGCTGGAAGAAAAGAAAATATTACACAGGAAAACAATGGATCCTTAAAAAGAGATTATTCAACAAGCTAGCTGGAGCATTCCGAGTCCCTTTAATTGTCCAGGAGCTTTTGTTAGATCAAATGGCAGCGGGTGTGCAGTCAGTCTTCCTGGTGGAACTTGGCAAACAAAACGGCAGGTCCTGTGAGGCTGGGGGAGTGAGGCTGTTGAAGATATGATGCTTGAGGAATGGGCCCTGGGTGTCCAGAGAGAAGTGAGGAGTGTGGTCAAGCTAATCTATGCCCAAAGCCTTGATTTTCCCAGGTGTCTGCAAGTCACCAGTGCCCCAACCTGGGAGGACCAGACGGCAGAGGGAGCATGGGGCAGCCGGGTGGAGGAAAGACCAGGCTTCCTCTGGGTCCATTCTGTGGATGATCTCATTTAATCCTCACAGCGCACCTGCAAGGTTTCTCTTTGTTGTTGTTGTTCAGTTGCCAAGCCGTGTCTGACTCTTGGCCACCCCATGGACTGCAGCATGCCAGTCTTCCCTGTCCCTCACCATCTCCTGGAGTTTGCCCCAAGTTCATGTCCATTGCATCAGTGACACCATCCAGCCATCTCATCCTCTGTGCCCTCTTCTGCTTCTACCTTCAGTCTTTCCCAGCATCAGGGTCTTTTCCAGTGAGTCAGCTGTTCACATCAGGTGTCCAAAGTATTGGAGCTTGAGCTTCAGCATCAGTCCATCCAATGAATTCAGGGTTGATTTCCTTTAGGATTGACTGATTTGATCTCCTTGCTGTCCGAGGGACTCTCAAGAGTTTTCTCCAGCACCACAGTTTGAAAGCATCACTCCTTCGGCACTCAGCATCTTTACAGTCCAGCTTGCACATCCGTACGTGATTACTGGAGAGACCATAGCTTTGACTATATGGACCTCTGTCAACAAAGTGATGTCTTTGCTTTTTAGTACACTATCTGGGTTTGTCTTCTAATTTCAGGTTAAAGGTTTCTATTTAGCCAAAACAATGACAGCAGTGTGCCGTTAGTGTCCTTTTTATCCAGGAGTATTCTGGCAGGCTTTTTGTGGGTGATGGTGACTTTTTAAACTAAACGAGAAAGTGCATCTGTGTGTGGGTGTGCATGCACGCGTGTACTCAGTCAGGTCAGACTCTTGCAACTCTAACCTACCAGGCTTCTCTTGTCCATGGAATTCTCCAGGCAGGAATACTGGAGTGGATTGCCATTTCCTTCTCCAGCGGATCTTTCTTCCAAAGGATTGATACTTTTGAACTGTGTTATTAGAGAAGACTCTTGGGAGTCCCATGGACTACAAGATCAAACCAGTCAATCCTAAAGGAAATCAGTCCTGAATATTCACTGGGACAACTGAAGTTGAAGCTCCAATACTTTGGCCACCTGATACAAAGAACTGACTCATTAGGGAAAGACTGAGGACAAGAGGAGATGGGGATGACAGAGGGTGAGATGGTTGGATGGCATCACCAACTCGATGGACATGAGTTTGAGCAGGCTCCAGGAGTTGGTGATGGACAGGGAAGGCTGGCGTGCTGTAGTTCATGGGGTCACAAAGAGTCAGAGCAGCTGAACTGAATGAGACTTGTGCTGTGAGGCTGAAGAAGTAGATAGAAGAGACAGACTAAAGAAGTAATGCTTCAGACATCCCTCTGGGGCCCAAGTGATTCTCTCTGCCCCATCAAAGGCAGGCACAGTGCAGAGCAATAGCCCTCAATCCAGCACCTGGCAGGAACCGTGCTTTCTGCACTTCTCGTTAGTCCCTGAGCCGCCTCCTGGCACTCATGTCTAACTATCAGTTGTGGGGCCTTCTCTTCAACCCCTCTCCAGGGTCACCACCAAAGGAAAAGGAGCAGGGCCATAGCAATAGGAAGAAGGAAAACATTTTAATTTGTTTCCAAAATTCTTATTAGAACACCTTTACAGCCACAGCAAAAAGGCATTAATGTGAAAAATAAATGTGCCCTCTGTAGCTCCCGAATTCAACTGTATTTACTTCTTCCAATGTTTCACCACACACATACGTAAAATCAAGAGATTTTTGCCAAAGCAATATGTGAGTATAAAGATTCAAGTAGGAGAACTGGAATCAGAAAACAGGAAGGAAGGAGGAACGGGAGTATCGAGAAGGGTAGGACGCAAGTATGGAAGTCACTGAGGGCAGTTTGTTACCGGTAGGTTCTTTTCCATGATGACCGCTCAGCCTCTATGACTCAAGTCTGGACACTGTTGGAGGGGCAAAGACTGGGATGGCAGACAGTGGGCGATGTCAGGACACTCACATCCTGGAGGGGCCCCCTTTTTATCTATGGATCCCACTCCCACAGTGGCCTCCACCCTCCCATCTTATCTGTATGAGGGTCCAGGCATACCCAAGAATTGGTGTCCTCCGGAGTGTTTTCCCAGGACAGGCATCTGTCCTGTTGCTCTGGAGTACCTGCTGTGTATACCTTTCATGGAGATGTAGGAGAGAGGAAAAACTTTACATGCTATGTATACCTTTTATTGGAATGTCCTGAGGCCTGCAAATTAAGCTAATGACAGTTGAAAATAACAGGAGAACAGAGCTAGATTAACAGGGGGAAAGGTTTATTATGCATGTACACAGGCCCTTTGCGGGATAGGAGAGAAACCCAAAGAATACACTTCAGAGCCTATATACCCTTTTAACAAAGGGAGGTGAATTGTGGGAAAATGACAAAGGGGGTGGGGTGGGATTTGAGCTTCCAGGGGTGGTAAATGTTGGGTGGGTATATGTGTGGCAAAAGTTAATGACAGATAAGGGTTATTTTAGTGAGGTGTACCTGTGTAGGCCCAGCTTGGTGATGTCTTTCTTCAGTAATACTGGTTGTTTTCCTTCTCCTGGCTGATGGGAGTGTGGAAAAACCTTCACAAAAAATTTATGTCCTGGTTTTAGGTAGAAAGGGGGAGGCCAGAGAGTTCCTCCTGCATGCTGCTGCCTTTAGCTCAAAATAATCCTTATACCAAGGTGGCACCATTTGGGGATGGTATGTTCTGCCCCTTTTCTGATCCCAGGCTGCCCAGGTGGCTCAGCGATAAAGAATTCACCTGCCAATGCAGGAGACTCAGGTTCCATCCTTAGGCCGGGAAGATCCCTTGGAGGAGGGCATGGCAACCCCCTCCAGTATTCTTGCCTGGAGAATCCCATGGACAGAGGAGCCTGATGGGCTACAGTCCATGGGGTCGCAAAAGAGTCAGACACGACTAAGCGACTAAACACCAATAAAATTCTGATCCGCCTCAGGGTTTCTAGCAGAACCTTTCCTTAGCAAAGTCTGAAGCCCACAGCCAGTGTCGCATCCTAAACCAGCATGACTAACCTCTCTTTGCTTCTAGTTTCTGTTCATCAGTCTTGGGAAAATTCTGTTTCCTCTGTGCCTCCACTGATTGTACTTATAACCCAGGGGTTCCGGTGGTCGGTAGATGCTCATTTAGCCCCTGATACCTGCGGGGCCATGCCAACGAAGGAGGGCTGTGTCCTGGTTAAGGAGACGGATTACTGAAGTGTGTCCGTGTGTGTTTGATGTGGAAGCAAATGTTGCAGAGACGTAAAAACAGTCAGGCTTCCAGAGTTTTAATGGCTTTGTGGCCAGGAAAGGCTGATGGAGCTTGAGTGGAGATTTCCGAAGCATTGAACCTCAAGGGAAATAACAGAGGGAAGCGGACAGTGACATCAGCCACCAGATTCTTTCTAGAACTAGGTGAGGTGCAGATACGTAAACCAGCCTTCGTCAGCCTCCTGTATTTTCTTCTGCAGCTGAATTTTATCCGACAGGACAGGATCACCGGAGTCTTCTGCTGACTTGGACTTTGGGTTCCCGGGTGACCCTGCCACCCCAGCCGGGTCTCTGAGGGGCTTCACCTCATCTCCCTTGCAGTTGGGGTTTGATGTTTCTGCTCCATTCTTCTCCACCTGGTGGGTCTTGTCGAGCTGTACCTGTTTCTGGCTGTTTCCCACGGACCTTTCTGTGCTTCGTCCATCCACGTGCAGTGTGTGTGACCACAGCTGTGTCTCTACACCGTAGACCTGCTAAGAGGAGATCAGACAAAAGCACTGTGTGTCCTGTCTGGCCCCCAGGTCCACTGAGCTCTCCTCGGGGTCAGACTCCTCTGAACTCGCCAGCTTCTCTCCTTGTGCTGAAAGCTGTTTTAGTGAACGGCATCTGAAATAAGCTGATTGTTGGCCTGGACCCAGACAGATTTTCTTGGTCAGGGGATTTGTCCCCACGGAGTCTGCCAGTCCTCATTGTGACCAGCCTTCCCAGGGAGGCTGGCCTTTCTCTGCTTTTCCTGAGCTTTACTGCTGAAATCTACATTCATCCAGATTGCTGGGCACCAGGAAAGGACTTTCTCAATGCATGTATTTTGCTGAAAGTGGTAGCTGTGTGGCTGATAGACTGTATGTAAACCATACATTTTTTTCCCCACTGGAGGGAACTCTTTAAAAATGTGACCTTCCGATTTTATTTTATGTTTTATTGAAGCATAGTTGATTTGCAATATTGTGTCAATTTCTGCTGTGCAGCAGAGTAACTCAGTTGTACATATATGTATGTATATATACTTTTTCATAATTCTTTTCCATTATAGTTTTTCATAGGATATTGAATATAGTTCCCTGTGCTATATAGTAGGATCTTGTTTGTAAATCATACACTTTCAAGATGTTCATTTACTGAGGACTTCCCTAGTGGTCCAGTGGCTACAACTCCACACTCCCAATGCAGTGGGCCTGGGGTTCGATCCCTGGTCAGGAAACTAGATCCCTCATGCCACAACTACAGATAATGCATGCCACAACTAAGACCCGGTACAGCCAGATAAATAGGCAAATACTTTTTAAAAAAAGGTGTTCCTTTACTGAACATGTGACAAGCAGTTGAGTTCACGCACTAGGTATTCTGGGCACTAGCAATTTAAAGATGAATAAGACATAGTCATGTCCTTCAAAGAACTCATAATCTAGAGGGAAATAACATGTGTGTAAACAGCTCACCCACCCCAGGTTAACACTCTGACAGCCACATTTAAAGTGCTGTGGGAGCAGTGAAGCTGGGAGCATCACTTCTCCCAGGGAGCAGCAGGTGCAGCAAGAACCTGACAGCAAGCTTAGCGCTTAAACTGGTGCTGGAAAGCTGAGTCACAGTTTTCAATCCAGACAAAGGAGAAGGGGCTTTCTAAGCAAGAGGGACCAGGCTGTGTGAAGGCTCAGTCAGGAAAGTGCAGCAAGGAGAGGGGAGCAGGCGGAGCAGAGCCAGGGCATGAAGACTCATGAGTGGCAGATGGAAGTGTGTTCTCTGGGAGGAGCGGGCCCCAGGGCAGGTGTTCAGCAGATGCAGGATTTAGCAGGGCCCAGCCCTGGTGCTCTGCGCCTGCTGTGAGGAGTGAGTAGGAGATGGAGGGCGGGGAGAGCTGCCCTCCAGGGCAGCAGAAGTCTGGCTGCACTGGTACCCAGGTGATAACAGGTGGTGGGTGAGACTGCCCACCTGGAGGGTAGAAGGTAAACCAAGTCTTCAGAGAACAGATGTAAAGTCTCGGACAAAACAAAAGTGATTCTCTAGAATACGTGCTGTTTCTACTGCAGGTTCTCTTGGCCCTTAGAAGGGACCCGCCCTGCTGCCCAGCAGTCCCTGAGCCTGCTCAGCCCGCCCCTCTTCGAAGCCGCAGCAAACCACCGCTGCCCCGCTTCCCGGGGTGACTCATTCTCCCTGCCTTGGAGCAGTTGCAGCCCTGCTCCTTGTTTACGATTCCGTGGTCCCCTGATGTGGCGGGTTTGATCCGAGGCTGCTCACGCCACCTCTCACCACTCGCTGACGTCGGGGATGACAGTTCATTAGCCTTCAGTGAGCACATGTCTCTCCTCAAGGGTGAGTCTCTGTCTTCTGTTTTTCCAGAAACTCCTGGTCACCCTCTATTCACCCCCAAGCTCTGGTGGCCCCTGGCCAGGCTTCACGGTAACCATGGCAACTCACCTAAGCCACCCACAGATTGGCCCAGGGCCCGGGTCCAGCCTGGGCTCCCTCTGGTTTTCATTATGAAACGTGCTCCTGGTGGGGCTTCTCTCTCTCTCTCTTTCACAGTCCTCACTGTCTCTGTTCTGCTGAGTTTTCCTGACTGCACCTTCCAAGTGTGAGGAATGCAGAGTGGAAGAGGCAGGCGGTGGAGGGGGAACCAACGGTTGTGGCTCCTAGACTCCACAGCACAGGCTCAGTAGCTGGTGGGGTGCAGGCTTAGTGGCTCCGTGGCATGTGGGATCTTCCCAGCTCAGGGATCGAACCCATGTCTCCTGCATTGGCAGGTGGATTCTTTACCACTGAGCCACCAGGGAAGCTCCCAGGATTGTCTTGAGTTTTACAAACCTCTGATGGTCTCTGTGGGTCCTTCTTCCTTGCGTCTGATCACCCCCTGCCTGCCCAAGCATCCCAGGGGCCTGTTTCCCAGGCTGGTCTCTCCCACTTCCCCCACCCCACCCCTGGAGCCAGGAGACATAACTCTCAGCAAACACCACCTGCAGGAGCTCAGATTTTCCGGAAACTCTAGGATGCCTGCATGCATCAGTTTCACGAGATAGCCTCCTCAATGGGGAAATCAGCTTCTCGCCCTGAAGACCTGCCCCTGCACAGTGCATACTTGACCTCGGAACACAGACATCCCCTCCCGACTCCCTTCCCACAGCGAGCAGCGTCCCATGGTCCTGAGCAGCCTGCAGGTGGCACCCTTGTTTGCTCTGGAGTCAGGAAGCACCCTTGGTTGTTGATGAGGTGTGCGAAGGTTGCCGCATGCCTGGTCTCCCAGTGTGACGAGGAAGGTCTGATTCTCAGTGCTGACCGCTCTCCTTACACATGGCCCCCGCCCCTGGGTTGTCTTGTCCTGCTCACCTCCTCTCTCTCAACACAGGGGTCCAGAGACAGGCCAGTCCCGGCCTTCCTCTGGTCCCTTTCTAGGTGCCTTTGGGGTCCTCTCATAGATGAGAGGGGCTTCCCAAGCGGCGCAGCGATAATCAATCTGCCTGTCAATGCAGGAGACCAGGGCTTGCTCTCTAGGTCAGGAAGATCCCCTGGAGTAGGAAATGGCAACCCACTTAAGCGTTCTTGCTGGAGAGTCCCATGGACACAGGAGCCTGATGGACTGCAGTCCGTGGGGTCGTAAGAGTCAGACATGATGGAAGGACTGAGGACATAGATGAGAGCCTCCCTTGTACAGTTCAGAAGTTTGGCACCAAGACTCCTTTCTGAGGAGGGCTTTCAGAATCTACCTTCAAGTGAAAAGCAAAACGCCTCTTTCTTTCTCTTCTCGCTTTAATAATCCTAGCTCCTGAGCAGGCATTGTGGATGCCTCTGGCCGACTGAGAAGGGTTAAGTACAGGGAAGCAGAATCGCTGCAGACGGTGACTAGCAGCCATGAAATTAAAAGACGCTTGCTTCTTGGAAGAAAGGCTATGACCAACCTAGACAGCATATTAAAAGCCAAAGACGTCGCTTTACCGACAAGGTTCGTCTAGTCAAAGCTATGGTTTTTCCAGAAGTCATGTATGGATGTGAGAGTTGGACTATAAAGAAAGCTGAGCGCCGAAGAATTGATGCTTTTGAACTGTGGTGTTAGAGAAGACTCTTGAGAGTCCCTTGGACTGCAAGGAGATCCAACCAGTCAATCCTAAAGGAAATCAGTCGTGAATATTCATTGGAAGGACTGATGCTGAAGCTCTAATACTTTGGCCACCTGATGTGCAGAACTGACACATTGGAAAAGACCCTGATGCTGGGAAAGAATGAAGGCAGGAGGAAAAGTGGACGACAGAGGATGAGATGGTTGGATGTCATCACCGACTCAATGGACATGAGTTTGAACAAGCTTGAGAGTTGGTGATGGACAGGGGAGCCTGGTGTGCTGTAGTCTATGGGGTCGCAAAGAGTCAGACATAGCTGAACAACTGAACTGAACGGGGAAGCATGGAAATAAAGCACAGACGAAGCGTCAGAATATTCTCCTTCTACATCCTAGTCTGGACTCGCCTGTTTAGGGAAAGGAAGGACCCTCAGGGTCCCTGAGATGGAAGTGAAAGGAAAGATCCCTAGCTATTATCCAGGCAGTGTAGTGAGGCCAGATAATCAACCACTGACTGGCTGGTTAAAAGAAGTTAAGGGACTTAAGTTACCTCCCCTCTGCCAGCCTGCAGCTTCCTCAGCGTGGTGCCTAGAATTACTGCAAGAGTTCTCTAAATTTGCATCTGCACCAGGAACCCTGGAGACTGAACACAGGATGCTGTGCTTTTGAATTGTTGCTGTTCTGTTAAGTTGTGTCTGACTCATTGCAGCCCTATGGACTACAGCATGCCAGGCTTCCCTGTCCTTCACTGTCTCCCAGAGTTTGCTCAAACTCCTGTTCATTGAATCGATGATGTCATCCAACTATCTCATCCTGTCGCCCCATTCTCCTCCTGCCCTCAATCTTCTCCAGCATCAGAGTTTTTCCAATGAGTCAACTCTTTGCATCAGGTAGCCAAAATATTGGAGCTTCAGCATCAGTTCTTCCAATGAATGATCAGGGTTGATTAGGATTGACTGGTTTGATCTCCGTGCAGTTCAAGAACTCTCAAGAATCTTCTCTAGCACCACAGTTTGAAAGCATCAATTCTTTGGCACTCTGCCTTCTTTATGGTCCAACTTTCACATCCATGTATGACTACTGGAAAAATCATAGGTTTGTCTATATGGACGTGATGTCTGTGCTTTTTAATGTTCTGTCTAGGTTTGTCATAGCTTTTCTTCCAAGGAGCAAGCGTCTTTTAATTTCATGGCTGTAGTCACCATCCACAGTGATTTTGGAACCCAAGAATGTAGAATCTTTTTCTCCATCTATTTGCTGTGAGGTGATGGGACCAGACGCCATGACCTTAGTTTCTTGAATGTTGAGTTTTAAGCCAGCTTTTCACTCTCCTCCTTCATTCTCATCAAGAGGCTCCTTAGTTCCTCTTTGATTTGTGCCATTAGAATATTATCTGCATATCTGAGATAGTTGATATTTCCCCCAGCAATCTTGTTTCCAGCTTGTGACTGATCCAGCCCAGAATTTCACATGATGTACTCTGCGTGTAAGTTAAATAATCAGGGTAACAATATACAGGCTTGATGTACTCCTTTCCCAATTTTGAACCAGTTTCTTGTTCCATGTCTGGTTCTAACTGTTGCTTCTTGACTTGCATACAGGTTTCTCAGGAGACTGGTAAAGTGGTTTGGTATTCCCATCTCTAAGAATTTTCCAGAGTTTGTTGTGATCCACACAGTCAAAGGCTTTAGCATAGTCAGTGAAACAGAAATAGACATTTTTCTGGAATTCCTTTGCTTTTTCTATGATCCAGTGGAAGTTGGTGATTTGATCTCTGGTTCTGCCTTTTCTAAATCCAGCTTGAACATCTGGAAGTTCTCAGTCCACCTACTGTCACAGCCTAGCTTAAAGTATTTTTGGTATTGCTTTTCTTTGAGATTAGAATGAAAACTGACCTTTCCAGTCCTGTGGTTACTGCTGAATTTTCCAAATTGTCTGGCATATTGAGTGCAACACTTTAACAGCATCATCTCTTAGGATTTTAAATAGCTCAGCTGGAATCCCATCACCTCCGCTAGCTTTGTTCATAGTGATGCTTCCTGCACAGTGATAAGGTAACAATGAATCTCAGTCTATTACTGAGTCCTTTAGATCATTTTATATCTCCTGGGTCAGTTGTTATCAAAAGTACTGACATAAAGGGGACTTCCCTGGCGGTCCAGGGAGACTGCACTCCCAATACAGGAGACCTCGGTTAGGGAACTAGACCTGGCATGCTGCCACTGAAGATCCCGCCTGCACAGCTAAGAGCTTATGCAGCCAAGTATATAAATGAATAAGTACTGCCATAAAGGAAGCTGCATTTTTCATTACTAGTATTGTTTTGGAAGGGACCCGTATGCTTAAACTACTGAAACCATGGTTTGTGAAATCCCTTCCGTTTCTAACACTCTGTGGTTCATTAACAATGTCTTATTAAGGTAAACGTTCTAAATATGCAGGAATTCCCTGGTGGCTCAGACAGTTAAGAATCTCCCTGCAATGCAGGAGACCCAGGTTCAATCCTTGGGTCAGGAAGATCCTTGCAGAAGAGAACAGCTGCCCACTCCAGTTTTCTTGCCTGGAGAGTCCCGTGGAGAAATATCTTTGCTGTCGACGTTTTCCTCATTGCTTTCCTACATCAGCCGCTGGCCTCAGAGCAGGAAGACTCTCTAAGCAGCTTTCCTTTCTTCCATAGGCAGTGAGACCTCAGGGGAGGGGTCTTCCCCAGGTAGGTGTAGAGGGCAGTTCTGAACCTGGCTGTTGGTCCCTCACCCTCCCTGGCCAAGTGGGAACTAGTTAGCGATCAGTGGGGTGAACTGTTTGGAGTCTGCTCCCATCCCCAGGTGAGCCTGTTTGAGCAGAGCTTCATTTTATCTGCTTATCAGATTAGGGTACTGATTTTTTTTTTTAACTTTTTATTTTGTATTGGGGCTTGCTAGGTGGTGCTAGTGATCAAGAACCCGCCTGCCAGTGCAGGAGACATAAGAAACGTGGGTTTGATCCCTGGGTCAGAAAGATCTCCTGAAAAAGGAAATGGCAACATGCTTCAGTATTCTTGCCTGGAGAATCCCATGGACACAGGAGCCTGGGAGGGCTATGGTCCATAGGATTGGAAAAAGTCAGACACAACTGAAGTGATTTAACATGCTTGCCATAGCTAATTAACAATGTGGTGGTTTCAGGTGAATAGCGAAGGAGAGATTGGAAAAGTCCCTTGTATGGCCAAGTGCCTAACTGTTCACAGGACATTGGTCTTTGCATCCGTCTCTGTTTACTTACAGAGATTTTGTATGTGAGCTGGACCACTTATATCATTTCCTTACTTTAAAAAAAAAAAGTCTTTATTGAGCTTGTTACAAATTGCTTCTGCTTTATGCTTTTCATTTTTTGGCTATAAGGCATGTAAGATCTTAGTTCCCTGACCAGAGATTGAACCCACACCCCTGCATTGGAAGAGGAAGTCTTAACTGCTGGATCACCAGGGAGGTCCCCATTTTCTTGCTTTTTATAATCTTTTCTCGGTTAGACTTTTCCCATCTCAGATGCCTCTTCACAACAGCCAGTTGACTTCTGATTAAAAGGAGAAATAGCCAGAGCCAACCTCCCCGGCCCACTGTCTTACTCAGACACGGCTCAGAGCATTCACAGTGTGGTCCAGCCATTTGGTACAGGAGGAGCTTTTTCTCCTCTAATGCTTCGCATAGGGAAGCTGGCACAGGTCAGATCAGCTCAGCATCTCCCGGGGGCTGTGGCTCCTTTGGCTGCTGGGAACAGAGAATTTATCTCTGCTTGCCTCCAGCCCCAGCCCTGCCAGTTGCCACCGCTTCCTCTCCTTTGAGGACTACTCTCCACAAACAACTGCTTTTCCTGGGATCTTCAGCAGGGTGTTGATACATTAAAGAAAAACTCAGGTCAGACTGTGCATCTTTTTTCTTGGAAAATACCCAGATTATTTTCAGGCTTTTTAAATGTGACCTGTTTGTTTGTTTGTTTTTTAATTGACTTTTTTTAAGAGCAGTTTTAGGTTCACAGCAGAACTGAGCACAAGGTACAGAGTTCCCAGGGACCCCCTCCTCCCACATGTGTACAGCCTCCCTGCTATCAGGGTCTCAACAAATCAGGCACAGTTACAAGTTATAAACGCACACTGACACACCATCATCACCCAACACCCACAGTTGACATCTGGGTTTATTCTTGGTTTTGTACATTCTGTGGGTTTGGACAAATTCTCAGACGAGTTTTTTGGCAGTGAGACTATTCTATTTGATTCTGTGATTGTGGATACATGTCATACATTTGTCCACTCCCCTGCTAGGAGGTACTTTCAAGGTCAGTTCTTCCCTAGGCTCAAGAGAGTCACCAGTGTGTTACAGGTTTTCCCAAGAGCCACAGTTTACTCTGTCCTCCTCTCTGGTGTTGAAGAGCCAGTTTGTAAATAGCACCCTTGACCAAGACAAATAGCAGGTTGCTAAAGCGAGCCAAAGACAAAGAAATCTTATTTGATCTGTTTTACTCCTAAACTCTCGTAGGAAACTAATACTGGAAATAATTGATATGCACACACACGCTCACAATATAGAGTAAAATATTGATGCTTTCTAACAAAATCATCTTATTTTTTTTGAAAAGATGAATTCTCCAGAAATGTGAAAATGAATGGTTTCCCCTAAGAATGCCTACAGAAAATTTGTTCTTCTTAAATAATGCTAGGAGCAGATATATGAGAGCATTTATCCTTTTCTCAATCAAGAATTACATGGAAAACTCAAAAGTATCATCTTCTGTCAGGCACTTTGCACTTTGGAAAGGAGCTTTTCTGTTGAAATAATGTCATGTCAAAGTGGAATGCGACATAGTCTGACCTGCACCAGGCTCTCTTTCTAAAGGCTTACCTGGACCTCATGACCCTGTTCTGTCTGACGTCTCCCTGTTAGAGTGGGAATGTCTGTCTTATGCCTGTCACTGTGGTATTTTGGAAGCAGATAACTTGTCTGATTTCACAGGTTCACAGCTGGAGAG
Organism: Ovis canadensis; assembly: GCF_042477335.2. Taxonomy (NCBI): domain Eukaryota; kingdom Metazoa; phylum Chordata; class Mammalia; order Artiodactyla; family Bovidae; genus Ovis; species Ovis canadensis. Next base: position 26,107,977 of record NC_091269.1, on the reverse strand, counting down.
GATTTTTTTCCTCCAGATGAATCATAACTCAAGTTCTTACCCAAACTTGATTTAGATGACATTTAGATGAGATTTTGAACTTCAAGTCGATGCTGAAATAGATTAAGACTTTTGGCCTGTTGGGATGGGGTGACCTTATGTTCTTGTAGGAAGGACATGAGTTTGGGGGGACCCACAGGCTAGAGGGTAATGAGCAGAATTGTGTGCCCCACAAAATTCAGAATGATTTTGTTTGGAGATAGGCCTTTAAAGAGCTAATTAATGGGGTCATGTGGTGTCTTTATAAAAAGAAGTTAGGACACCATCACACACCGAGCGAAGACCCTTTGAGGCCACACCAAGAAGCAGCCACCTGCAGGCCACGGCTGACGGTCCTCAGAAGAAACCAGCCCTGCCTGGAGATCCTAAGCCAAAGCCCAGTTTCTTGTCTTTTCCAGCCTCTAGAGGCTACATGTCTTCCTTGAGGTCCCCCTCCCATCTTCAAAGCCAGCCAGCGATTGCAGCATCTTCAGATTTCCGGCTGTGACACCAACTCTCCTGCCTCCTTCAGCATCTCGGCATCATGGTCCAGCTTGAGCAGCTCGGACATGTAACCCAGCAGGCAGAAAAGAGGTGACTTCATGCTCTGTGAGGGCTGATGTAAAACCGTGCTTAGTCATTCAGTCGAGTCCGACTCTTTGAGACCCTGTGCATGGGATTCTCCAGGCAAGGATACTGGAGTGGGTTGCCATTCCCAACTCCAGGGGATCTTCCCGACCCAGGGATCAAACCTGGGGCGCCTACGTTGCAGGTGGATTCTTTATTGTTTGAGCCACAGGGAAGCCCACAGTGTAAAAGCAGTAGAGCACCATTAGACTTTTAAATAAGTAATTTATTGACTTCATTTTTGGCAGCCCTGGGTCTTTGTCACTGTGCAAAGGCTTTCTCTAGTTGCCACGAGTGGGGGGCTACTCCCTAGCTTCTCATTGTGGCAGCTTCTCTAGCTGCCAAGCATGGGGTCTAGAGCACAAGCACCGTTCCTCCAAGGCATGAGCGATCTTGAAGTTCACATTCCTGGACCAGGAATGGAACCCACGTCCCCTGTATTGGCTGGTGGGTTCTTAACCACTGAACCACCAGGGAAGCGACTCTATTAGGCTTTTTAATACTGTTCCTGTCGATTAAGACTTTGGACTCCATCTGAAAGGGCCAAAGAAAAACTTAGGGAGTGTCTGGGCTGGAGGATCACAGGGAAGATGAATCTCTTGTTTATTCTGCACCAGTTTGTCAAGCACTCTTAAATATGACAGCTGGTCTACCAACCTTCTCTAGTTTTTTTGGCTTTAGTTCAGTTCAGTCCAGTCACTCAGTCGTGTCCGACTCTTTGCAACCCCATGAACCGCAGCACACCAGGCCTCCCTGTCCATCACCAACTCCCAGAGTTCACCCAGACTCATGTCCATTGAGTCAGTGATGCCATCTAGCCATCTCATCCTCTGTCGTTCCCTACTCCTCCTGCCCTCAATCTTTCCCAGCAACAGGCTCTTTTCCAGTGAGTCAGTGCTTCACGTCAGGTGGCCAAAGTATTGGAGTTTCAGCTTCAGCATCAGTCCTTCCAATGAACACCCAGGACTGATCTCCTTTAGGAGGACTTGTTGGGTCTCCTTGCAGTCCAAGGGACTCTCAAGAGTCTTCTCCAACACCACAGTTCAAAAGCATCAATTCTTTGGTGCTCAGCTTTCTTTATAGTCCAACTCTCACATCCATGCATGACCACTGGAAAAACCATAGCCTTGACTAGATGGACCTTTGTTGACAAAGTAATGTCTCTGCTTTTGAATATGCTGTCTAGGTTGGTCATAACTTTCCTTCCAAGGAGTAAGCGTCTTTTAATTTCATGGCTGCAGTCACCATCTGCAGTGATTTTGGAGCCCAGAAAAATAATAACAGGTCATCCACTGTTTCCCCATCTGTTTCCCATGAAGTGATGGGACTGGGACCAGATAAGAAGGGGAGTCATCAGGGGACTGGTAACCAGCAGGCTCCAGCATCATTCAGACTCAGTGTGTTCCTCCTAAAGACACTTTGTCTCTCAAATCTACACTACATACCATGCTAAACAATTCTTACCCTGTGCCTGGTTGGCATCAGTGTGATTAGTTATTATTAGATCAGGCAGATGATATCAGGCAATCAAGATGTAAATTGAGTAGTTGAGACCCAGATTGTAGAATGCACCAAGCTTGACTACAACTGTATTTAATTTGCAAAGAAGCTCTATCAGGAGCGGGAGTGGCCCTGCCCCTGCTCAAAGGACCAAGGGGACCGTGTTCCCACTGAAGACGTGGAGTTCAAGTGGTCCAGTACGTGTGACAGCACCTGCTTCTCTGCCACTGCCCTCCAGTGGTCCAGACATCATCTCCATCCCAAAATGACTGAGAAAGAGCAAAGGTTGTCATGTGAGGCTAAACACACCACTTGGGCTTCCATATATATATATAGAAGACTGCACCCTCCACCGCTTTAGCACTTGTGAATCTTGGGGTGATTTAGTGATCCTTTGTTTTGAAGCACGTGACCTGCATTATTGGGGGAGGGGTGGGTGAGGGATGATGTACTCCAAAATGTGCACTCAGTGCATGGTATCTTTGTGACAGTTCTGAACCAGTTTATCCAAAAGCTGAGGAGAAGGGATCCTAGATGATGACTCTGAATGTCGGGAGAGCCTCTCCCCAATTTTCATGCCAGAAGCATTGTCACCTGTGGGTCAAGCATCAGACAGGATCTCAGGGTGACAAAGTGACTTCCTTACATTCTACCTGTAGCCCCTTTAACCTGTGGGGACTGGATCAGAGAGCAAATCTATGTGAAGACACCATGTGGGACCAGAAACTGGGGCTCCAGCCCCAGGCGTGGCTATTAATCCAGGGTTATTCTGGGGCTCTCTCTCCAGTAATCTGATTCATTCCTGAGCACCCCTGAGACTCAGCAGGCTGACCCCACCAGTCTGTGTGCAGAAATGTCATTCAGACATGAACACAGCTTCTCATGGTGGAATCCTTGCTATAATTGATGCCTCCTTGTATTGGGTTTTCTAAATAGAATTTGTTAGTAAAAAAAAGAAAAAAATTTTACTGGCTTATAGTTGATTTACAAGCTTGTGTTAATTTCTGTTATACAGCAAAGCAAGTCAGTTTTACATATATACTCTTTTTCATATTCTTTTCCATTATGGTTTATCACAGAATATTAAATATCATTCCCTGTGCTGACAGTGGGACCTTGTTATTTATCCATTCTATATATAATGCTGTAATTTGCATCTATTAATCACAAACCCCCAATCCTTCCCTCCCCCACTCCTTGGCAACCACAAGTCTCTCGCCTGTATCTGTGAGTCTCATTCTGTTTCGTAGATACATTTGTTTGTATTGTTTTATTTATTCTTTTTTTTAAATTTTACTTTATTTTACTTTACAATACTGTATTGGTTTTGCCATACATCAAAATGAATCCACCGCAGGTGTACATGAGTTCCCAATCCTGAACCCGCCTCCCACCACCCTCTCCATACCATCTCTCTGGGTCATCCCAGTGCATCCTGTATGCCCCAAGCATCCTGTATCCTGCATCGAACCTAGACTGGCGATTCGTTTCTTACATGATATTATACATGTTTCAGTGCCATTCTCCCAAATCATCCCACCCTCGCCCTCTCCCACAGAGTCAAAAAAACTGTTCTATACATCTGTGTCTCTTTTGCTGTCTCGCATACAGGGTTATCATTCTCATCTTTCTAAATTCCATATATATGTGTGTTAGTATACTATATTGGTGTTTTTCTTTCTGGCTTGCTTCACTCTGTATAGTCAGCTCCAGTTTCATACACCTCATTAGAACTGATTCAAATTTATTCTTTTTAATGGCTGAGTAATACTCCATTGTGTATATGTACCACAGCTTTCTTATCCATTCATCTGCTGATGGACATCTAGGTTGTTTCCATGTCCTGGCTATTATAAACAGTGCTGCAGTGAACATTGGGGTACATGTGTCTCTTTCAATTCTGGTTTCCTTGGTGTGTATGCCCAGCAGTGGGATTGCTGGGTCATAAGGTAGTTCTAGTTCCAGTTTTTTAAGGAATCTCCACACTGTTCTCCATAGTGGCTGTACTAGTTTGCATTCCCACCAAAAGTGTAAGAGGGTTCCCTTTTCTCCACACCCTCTCCAGCATTTATTGCTTGTAGACTTTTGGATAGCAGCCATTCTGACTGGTGTGAAATGGTACTCATTGTGGTTTTGATTTGCATTTCTCTGATAATGAGTGATGTTGAGCATCTTTTCATGTGTTTGTTAGCCATCTGTATGTCGTCTTTGGAGAAATGTCTATTTAGTTCTTTGGCCCATTTTTTGAATGGGTCGTTTATTTTTCTGGAATTGAGCTACAGGAGTTGCTTGTATATTTTTGAGATTAGTTCTTTGTTAGTTGTTTCATTTGCTGTTATTTTCTCCCATTCTGAAGGCTGTCTTTTCACCTTGCTTATAGTTTTCTTTGTTGTGCAGAAGCTTTTAATTTTAATTAGATCCCATTTGTTTATTTTTGCTTTTATTTCCAATATTCTGGGAGGTGGGTCATAGAGGATCCTGCTGTGATGTATGTTGGAGAGTGTTTTGCCTATGTTCTCCTCTAGGAGTTTTATACTTTCTGGTCTTACGTTTAGATCTTTAATCCATTTTGAGTTTGTTTTTGTGTGCGGTGTTAGAAAGTGTTCTAGTTTCATTCTTTTACAAGTGGTTGACCAGTTTTCCCAGCACCACTTGTTAAAGAGATTGTCTTTACTCCATTGTATATTCTTGCCTCCTTTGTCGAAGATAAGGTGTCCATAGGTGTGTGGATTTATCTCTGGGCTTTCTATTTTGTTCCATTGACCTGTATTTCTGTCTTTGTGCCAGTACCATACTGTCTTGATGACTGTGGCATTGTAATAGAGCCTGAAGTCAGGCAAGTTGATTCCTCCAGTTCCATTCTTCTTTCTCAAGATTGCTTTTGCTATTTGAGGCTTTTTGTATTTCCATACAAATCTTGAAATTGTTTGTTCTAGCTCTGTGAAAAATAGCGCTGGAAGCTTGATAGGGATTGCATTGAATCTGTAGATTGCTTTGGGTAGTATACTCATTTTCACTATATTGATTCTTCTGATCCATGAACATGGTACATTTCTCCATCTATTAGTGTCCTCTTTGATTTCTTTGACCAGTGTTTTATAGTTTTCTATATATAGGTCTTTAGTTTCTTTAGGTAGATATATTCCTAAGTATTTTATTCTTTTTGTTGCAATGGTGAATGGAATTGTTTCCTTAATTTCTCTTTCTACTTTCCCATTATTAGTGTATAGGAATGCAAGGGATTTCTGTGTGTCGATTTTATATCCTGCAACTTTACTATATTCATTGATTAGCTCTAGTAATTTTCTGGTGGAGTCTTTAGGGTTTTTTATGTAGAGGATCATGTCATCTGCAAACAGTGAGAGCTTTACTACTTCTTTTCCAATTTGGATTCCTTTTATCTCTTTTTCTGCTCTGATTGCTGTGGCCAAAACTTCCAGAACTATGTTGAATAGTAGCAGTGAAAGTGGGCACCCTTGTCTTGTTCCTGACTTTAGGGGAAATGCTTTCAATTTTTCACCATTGAGCATAATGTTTGCTGTGGGTTTGTCATATATAGCTTTTATTATGTTGAAGTATGTTCCTTCTATTCCTGCTTTCTGGAGAGTTTTTATCATGAATGGATGTTGAGTTTTGTCAAAGGCTTTCTCTGCATCTATTGAGATAATCATATGGCTTTTATTTTTCAATTTATTAATATGGTATATTACAATGATTTGCAGATATTGAAGAATCCTTGCATCCCTGGGATAAAGCCTACTTGTTCATGGTGTATGATCTTTTAAATGTGTTGTTGGATTCTGATTGCTAGAATTTTGTTAAGGATTTTTGCATCTATGTTCATCAGTGCTATTGGCCTCTAGTTTTCTTTTTTTGTGGCATCTTTGTCAGGTTTTGGTATTAGGGTGATGGTGGCCTCAGAATGAGTTTGGAAGTTTACCTTCCTCTGCAATTTTCTGGAAGGGTTTGAGTAGGATAGGTGTTAGCTCTTTTCTAAATTTTTGGTAGAATTCAGCTGTGAAGCCATCTGGACGTGGGCTTTTGTTTGCTGGAAGATTTCTGATTACAGTTTCAATTTCTGTGCTTGTGATGGGTCTGTTAAGATTTTCTATTTCTTCCTGGTTCAGTTTTGGAAAGTTGTACCTTTCTAAGAATTTGTCCATTTCTTCCATGTTGTCCATTTTATTGGCATATAATTGCTGATAGTAGTCTCTTATGATCCTTTGTATTTCTGTGTTGTCTGATGTGATCTCTCTTTCATTTCTAATTTTATTGATTGGATTTTTCTCCCTTTGTTTCTTGATGAGTTTGGCTAATGGTTTGTCAATTTTATTTATCCTCTCAAAGAACCAGCTTTTGGCGTTGTTGATTTTTCTATGGTCTCTTTTGTTTCTTTTGCATTTATTTCTGCCTTAATTTTTAAGATTTCTTTCCTTCTACTAACCCTGGGGTTCTCCATTTCTTCCTTTTCTATTGCTTTAGGTGTACAGTTAGGTTATTTATTTGACTTTTTTCTTGTTTCTTGAGGTATGCCTCTATTGCTATGAACTTTCCCCTTAGCATTGCTTTTATAGTGTCCCACAGGTTTGGGGTTGTTGTGTTTTCATTTTCATTCGTTTCTGTGCATATTTTGATTTCTTTTTTGATTTCTTCTGTGTTTTTTTGGTTATTCAGAAGCGTGTTGTTCAACCTCCATATGTTGGAATTTTTAATAGTTTTTCTCCTATGATTGAGATCTAATCTTACTGCATTATGGTCAGAAAAGATGCTTGGAATGATTTCAATTTTTTTGAATTTATCAAGGCTAGATTTATGGCCCAGAATGTGATCTATCATGGAGAAGGTTCCGTGAGCACTTGAGAAAAAGGTGAAATTCATTGTTTTGGGGTGAAATATCCTATAGATATCAATTAGGTCCAACTGGTCTATTGTATCATTTAAAGTTTGTCTTTCTTTGTTAATTTTCTGTTTAGTTGATCTGTCCATAGGTGTGAGTGGGGTATTAAAGTCTCCCACTATTATTGTGTTATTGTTAATGTCCCCTTTCATACTTGTTAGCATTTGTCTTACATATTGTGGTGCTCCTATGTTGGGTGCATATATATTTATAATTGTTATATCTTCTTTTTGGATTGATCGTTTGATCATTATGTAGTGTCCTTCTTTGTCTCTTTTGACAGCCTTTGTTTTAAAGTCTATTTTATCTGATATGAGTATAGCTACTCCTGCTTTCTTTTGGTCTCTATTTGCATGGAATATCTTTTTCCAGCCCTTCACCTTCAGTCTGTATGTGTCCCTTGTTTTGAGGTGGGTCTCTTGTAGACAACATATATAGGGGTCTTGTTTTTGTATCCATTTAGCCAGTCTTTGTCTTTTGGTTGGGGCATTCAACCCATTTACGTTTAAGATAATTATTGATAAGTATGATCCTGTTGCCATTTACTTTATTGTTTTGGGTTCAGGTTTTTATGCCCTTTTTGTGTTTCCTGTCTAGAGAAGATCCTTTAGCATTTGTTGGAGAGCTGGTTTGGTGGTGCTGAATTCTCTCAGCTTTTGCTTGTCTGTAAAGCTTTTGATTTCTCCCTCATATTTGAATGAGATCCTTGCTGGGTACAGTAATCTGGGCTGTAGGTTATTTTCTTTCATCACTTTAAGTATGTCTCGCCATTCCCTCCTGGCCTGAAGCATTTCTATTGAAAGATCAGCTGTTATCCTTATGGGAATCCCCTTGTGTGTTATTTGTTGTTTTTCCCTTGCTGCTTTTAATATTTGTTCTTTGTGTTTGATCTTTGTTAATTTGATTAATATGTGTCTTGGGGTGTTTTGCCTTGGGTTTATCCTGTTTGGGATTCTCTGGGTTTCTTGGACTTGGGTGATTATTTCCTTCCCCATTTTAGGGAAATTTTCAACTATTATCTCCTCAACTACTTTCTCATGGTGTTTCTTTTTGTCTTCTTCTTTTGGGACTCCTATAATTCGAATGTTGGAGCATTTCATATTGTCTGGGAGGTCTCTGAGATTGTCCTCATTTCTTTTAATTTGTTTTTTTCCTCTCTGATTCATTTATTTCTACCATTCTATTTCACTAATCCTATCTTCTGCCTCCAGTTATTCTACTATTTGTTGCCTCCAGGGTGTTTCTGATCTCATTTATTGCATTATTCATTATATATTTACTCTTTTTTAAAGAAAACATTTTCTAAGAAAACACTGGTATGATTTATGTCAAAGAATGTTTTGTCTCTGTTCTCTTCTAGGAATTTTGTGGTGTCATGTCTTACATTTAAGTCTTTAAGCCATTTTGAGTTTATTTTTGTTTATGATGTGAGGATGTTTTCTAGCTTCACTGATTTACATGCAGCTAACTTTTCCAGCCCCACTTGCTGAAGGACTGTCTTTTCCCCATCATATACTCTTGGCTCCTTCATTAAAAATTAATATACTTTGGGTGTGTAAGTTCATTTCTGATCTCTCTGTGCTGTTCCGTTGGTCCATTTGTCTGTTTTTATGCCAGTACCATGCTGTTTTGATTACTGTAGCTTTGTAATATTGCCTGAAGTCTGGGAGGATTATGCCTTCAACTTTGTTCTTTTTCCTTAGGATTGCTTTGGCAATTCTGGGCCTTTTATGGTTCCATATAAATCTTAGGGTTATTTGCCTTAGTTCTGTGAAAAATATCATGGATAATGTGATAAGGATCACATTCACTCTATAGACTGAGAAGTGTGACCATTTTACCAATATTGACTCCTCCTCTTTCCATTTCCTTGAGTCATCTTCAGTTTCCTTTATTAATGTTGTGTAGTTCTCAGCATTACGTTAGTACTTTTGTCTCAAGACTCAAAAGTCTTTTCAAGGCCACAGTGTTTCCCTTGCACAGTCTACAGACTTCTACTGAAACACTTAGCTGGCACCCCAGCAGTAAAGAATCTGCCAGCAATGCAGGAGACCACCTGCCAATATAGGAGGTATGCGGTCGATCCTTGGGTTGGGAAGATCCCCTGGAGAAGAAAATGGCAACCCACTCCAGTATTCTTTCCTGGAGAAGCCCATGGACAGAGGAGCCTGGCAGGCTATATTCCATGGGATCACAAGAGTTGGACACGACTTAGTGACTAAACCGACACCATTGGTTAGGGAGATGCAAAGCTGCTGTGACAGAGAGCCCCAGAAAGACAGTGATGTAAAGTGCATAGAACTATTTCTCTCCATCACCTCCAAGGCCAGAGGTGAGCAGCCTAGCTGGACGGGGCAGCCGAGCTGTAAGTGCATGTCAGAGACACAGACTCCTTATAATCTGTTTCCCACTCCTGCCTTGGGACTGTAGTCCTCAGTCTCTCCTGAGCACCTCAACCCCCTGAAAGGCTGGTTAAACCACTTTCCACTCCCACTCAGCAGGTCTGAGTAGGGCTTGAGAATTTGCATTTCTGACAAGCTCCCAGGTGATCCTAAGGTTGTTGGTCCAGGAATCCTGCTTGGGGAACCACTGCCCAGGGGCCTGTCTTTGCCTGCCCTGGCTGATTGCCGACACATCTGTGGTCCAGATTATGGAGTGGGGAAGGTGTGTGGAGGCCCACACGCGCACTCACACACATGCACGTAGTGTTCTAAGGCCCAGGAGGGAAGTGGCACCCTGTATTTCCACTGATGAGAAGACTCACAAAGCCACACCTACCTGCTGGGGAAGCTGGAGAAAGTCGAGTTCATGGCCATGTCACTGAAAATAATCAATAAACAATCTATAATAGAAATAGAAAAGAATTCTACTGAAGATATAGCCCAGAAGACAGCCTCTCAAGGTATTCAGCACAGTTTTATATGTTGTCAGAACAAAGAACATTAAACAAGTTAGGGATGCTGCTGCTGCTGCTGCTAAGTCGCTTCAGTCGTGTCCAACTCTGTGCGACCCCATGGACGGCAGCCCACCAGGCTCCTCTGTCCCTGGGATTCTCCAGGCAAGAACACTGGAGTGGGTTGCCATTTCCTTCTCCAATGCATGAAAGTGAAAAGTGAAAGCGAAGTCGCTCAGTCGTGTCTGCAGCCTACCAGGCCCCTCCATCCCTGGGATTTTCCAAGCAAGAGTGCTGGGGTGGGGTGCCATTGCCTTCTCCAAAGTTAGGGATACATTCTTTCAAACTTTAAAAGACAAATAGACCAGCACATACACAGCAAGGTGGCGTGACCTTGGCACCTGGGAAGGGAGTCTTTGTTATCAAAGGAGTCCCAGCCTTAATGTCCCAGGTAGAGGGGCATTTAATCTTTATTTTTCACATGGTCAGTGTGCCCTTTTCTTTAATAATTAAAGCAGATGTTTGGGGTCTTCCCTGGAAGTCCACTGGTTAAGACTCCAAGCTTCCAATACAGGGGGCACAGGTTTGATCCCAGGTCAGGGAACTAAGATACTGAATGCCACATGGCACTGCCTAAAATTAATAAAATAAAAATAACAGAATGCAATGAAAAAAATAAAGGGGCCAGAAAATGCAAGAGGATACTTAAACATTTGGAGGAAGAAATTTTTTTAAAGCCACGGTACAATGTAGGTTTGATCAGCCACAAACAGGCTATTTTAGCTAGTCTAAAATTCAAGTCATGCATGTATGTAAGCCAGAATGACCTCCCCATACCTCAGTATGTGAGCATCTGTTTTATCAGCCACAATTATTATGAGAAAAGGGGAGAGTGGATTCTGTTGGATGCTTGTGTACACCTATGACCCTACAGCCCTGCCTTAGTTATTCTCCTCTGGCCCCTGAGCTCTCTCTGGGGACAGGCAAGCCTCGTGGCCCCTGGCCTCATAGTCTTTCACAGAAACCCACACATATGCTCCAGTCCACATCAAGTCTTCTGGTTCTACATCCACTTAGAAACATATGCTGCTGTGTGTAAGAAGACATCCATCAACCCGATGCTTGGAACCACGTGTGACACCCCCCGTGGAGACCGTGACTCTTGTTCCTCAAGGCCCAGCATTGCCGTCAGCAAATGCATGTGATTGCAGTTACCCTGCTCCATTTAGGATCTGAAACAACAGTAGCCATGGATAGTTAACATCACTGCTCTGAAGCCTGGATTTACTCTTGTCCAGGCAAGAGTTATGTCCACGTGGACCTGGGTTGTGTTGGCTCTGGGAACCCAGGCATCCATGTACCTCTGTGCACCAGGGCCTCCTCCCAGCCCATGGCCACCTGGTAGATCTTCCCAGGCCCCCACAGTGAGACCACAGCATTTTATTTAGGGATGAGTGTATTTTCTTCAGGGGGGAAAAAAAGCTTTGGAAAACATCATGGTAACATTTAGTGCTATTAAAAAGCAGTGTTTTTTGCCATGTGTAAAATAGATGCTAGTGGGAAGCTGCTGTATAGCATGAGGAGCTCAACTCGGTGTTCTGTGATGACCTGGAGGGGTGGGATGGTCGGGTGGGAGGGAGGTCCAAGAGGGAGGGGATACATGTATATGTACAGCTGATTCACATGTTGTACAGCAGAAAGTAACACAACATTGTAAGCAATTATCCTCCAGTTAAAGAAAAAGAGCATGTTTCAGCAACCAGATCAAGGAAGCCAGTGAGGAGCTGGGTTCCTGGCCATACCAACACCTGTCCTCCTTTGAAAAGCAGCGATGATCCTATAGCCCCTCAGGGGACCAGAGCAGCTGGTGGGCTGACATCTGAAAGATGCTCCAAGCATCAGAGGGAAGACACTATGTGCAAATGCCAAGTGGATAAAATCAATACGGCTTTTTCCTGATGTGTGGTCTCTTAAAGTGCCACCAGACCTAATCGTCTGAAAGAGGAGTCCCCAAAGCTGGAAGGGACTGTGGCTCACATTGAGGGTCAAGAGAGCAGTGACCCCACCACCCCCCACCTTCACTACCAACTCAGGTGTCTTGTGGAAAGTCTCGTTGTCTTGGGCTCAAGATCTAGTCCAATGGAGGACTTCTCCACCTGCAAGGTACCTGTGAATGACTCGGGTTAATGTGCATTCCATGCAGGCCCGGGTGGGGCTGAGATCCTGCGCCCATCCCCCAGCTCCCAGGGCTGCTGCTGTGGGTCCCTCCCTGCCCTGCTGATGAAGTGTGTGTCCTAAGAGGTCTAGCTGGGACCCCAAGTGCCTCAGATGCACAGCGAGCCAGGGGCCTTGCTCCTCGCTTGGAAGGCTTAGGGGGTCAGGATCTCTCTGCAGAGCAGAAAGGGAAGGGAGGTCCGGGTCGCTGAGGTGGAACCAGCTCCACGAGAAAACATCCCTGGTCAGGGAAGTCTTAGGTACGGCCACTATCTGGCTCCTCATCTGGAGGGTCCCTAGGACATGTCTCTCCGTCTGGCTGGAGGGTCTCTAGGACATGTCTGTCCATCTGTCTGGCTGCCTTTGGAAGATTATTGTGGGAGTGGGGATTCCTGGTGGAAAACCCGCAGGACCCTCCTTGGCGTCTCTAGTTAGGACCCCGCTGGGCCCCCACAGTTGACTGATCCCGTGCCACTTGGAAAACCAGTAACTCGAAAACAGACGCTGAAGTGGGTCTTGAGAGGACTGTTAGCAAAGTGAAAAAAACAAGGAACTAGGCCAAAAAGAATTTTCTTTTTTCAAATTTATTAATGTTTGCAATGTTGTGTTGATTTCTGCTATACAGCAAAGTGATTCAGATATATATATGTTCTTTTTCAAATTCTTTTCCACTATGGTTTATCTTGGGATATTGATTATAGTTTCCTGTTTTATACAGTAGGACCTTGTTGTTTATCCATCCTATATATAATAATTTACATCTGTTAATCCCAAACTCCCAACCCGTCCCTCCCCTTCCCCTCAGCAGCCACAAGACTGTCCTCTGTGTCTGTCAGTTCGTTCTGTATATTTTATGCATGTTTGTTTTGTATATTTAACACAAATGTAGGTTCATTTGTGTTACAGTTTAGATTCCACATATAACTGGTATCAGTAAACTCCTTCTGACTTAGTTAACTTAGTACAATAATCTCTGGGTTCGTCCATGTTGCTGTAAATGGCATTATTTCATTCTTTTTTATGGCTGAGTAATATTCCACTGTATGTATGAACCACATCTTCTTTATCCAGTCCTCTGTTGATGCACATTTACCTCGTTTCCATGCCTTAGCTGTTGTAAATAGCACTTCTGTGAACACTGGGGTGCATGCATCTTTTCAAATTATAGCCCCCAAAGGGTTTTCTAACAGCAGAGAATGAGAAAACAAAACAGGAAAGGAGATGAGAATAAGACTCCATAAAAGCCTAACAGCTTTGGGGGATGGGAAACGTCTAGATGTAACAAATTACTGTGACAGGAAGAAACAATCACCTTGGAAACAGAAGGCACTGGTGTCTGTGAAGCCATACAACTGGCCAAACACCTCAAACCAAAACACATTTGGAGGCCCCTCTAGCCTGGGGAATAAACAGCATGTGAGTCTAGCCTGGCTTTGGTTTTGCTTTGTTTCTGGGGTTTCCTATAGGATCTCTGATGAAAGTAAAAGAGGAGAGTGAAGAAGCTGGCTGAAAATTCAACGTTCAAACAAACCGAGATCATGGCATCTGGTCCCATCACTTCATGGCAAATAGATGGGGAAACAGTGGAAACAGTGAGAGACTTTATTTTCTTGGGTTCCAAAAATCACTGCAGATGGTGAGTGCAGCCATGAAATTAAAAGACTCTTGCTCTTTGGAAGAAAAGCTATGAACAACCTAGACAGCATATTAAAAAGCAGAAACATTACTCTGCCAACAAATGTCTGTATAGTTAAAGCTATGGTTTTTCCAGTAGTTAAGTATGGATGTGAGAGTTGGATCATAAAGCTGAGCACTGAAGAATTGATGCTTTTGAGCTGTGGTGTTGGAAAAGACTCTTGAGAGTCCCTTGGACAGAAAGAAGATCAAACCAGTCAATCCTAAAGGAAATCAGTCCTGAATAGTCATTGGAAGGACTGATGCTGAAGCTCTAATACTTTGGCCACCTGATGCGAAGAACTGACTCATTGGAAAGACATTGATGCTGGGAAAGATTGAAGGCAGAAGGAGAAGGGGACGACAGAGGATGAGATGGTTGGATGGCATCATCGACTTGATCAACATGAGTTTGAGCAAGCTCCAGAAGTTGGTGATGGACAGGGAAGCCTGGCATGCTGCAGTCCATGGGATCCCAAAGGGTCGGACATGACTGAGCGACTGAACTAAACTGAAAGGAAATCAACCCTGAATATTCATTGGAAGAACTGATGCCGAAGCGCCAATACTTTGGCCACCTGATGATGTGAAGAGCCAACTCACTAGAAAAGACCCTGATGCTGAGAAAGATTGAGGGCAGGAGAAGGGGGCGACAGAGAATGAGATGGTTGGATGATATCACCAACTCAATGGACAGGAGTTTGAGCAAACTCCAGGAGATAGTGAAGGACAGGGAAGCCTGATGTGCTGCCGCCCATGTGGTCACAGAGAGTCAGATAGGACTGAGAAACAACAACACTGGGATCCCAGGAGATGGGTGCTGCAGGGAAGGGTGCTGGGAGTTCCGGGGGAGGGAGTTCCATTGTCCCAGAGTCGTCCTTTCTGGAGGAGGGAGTATGTGTTAGTCACTCAGTCATGTCCGACTCTTTGTGACCCCATGAACTGTAGCCCGACAGGTTCCTCTGTCCATGGGGATTCTCCAGGCAAGAATTCTGGAGTGGGAAGCCATTCTCTTCTCCAGAGGATCTTCCTGACCCAGGGATCAAGCCCGAGTCTCCTGCAGGAAAGCTTTTTGCCATCTGAGCCACCATGGGAAGCCCCAGAGGAGGAAAGTGAAGGGAAGTGGCTCAGTGGTGTACAACTCTCTGCAGTCCCATTGACTATTAGCTTGCCAGGTGCCTCCATCCATGGAATTTTCCAGGCAACAGTACTGGAGTGGATAGCCATTTCCTTCTCCAGGGGATCTTCCCAACCCAGGGATTGAACCCAGGTCTCCCGCATTGTAGGCAGATGCTTTACCATCTGAGCCACCAGGGAAGCCAATTTTCTCCATCTTTACATTTTTCTACAATGGGGATGTTGTTTCAGAATTTAAGAAAATATAAACTGTTTGTTTGGCAGAGGTCTGCCAATGAGTGAGGGTGGGGGAGACCCCTGCTGGTCTGTGGCCTCCGGATGTTCCCTTGTGCTCTTTGTCAGCTTGGGGACTTCTCTTCCCGCCTTTAGCTCACCATCTCCCCTGTGGCTGGCTCCAGGAGAGACAGCTGCTGGCCGCGAGGACAGGACTTCGAGGGACGGGCTGTCTGGGGATCGGCTGGCTCCTGCTGCGTTGGTGACCCATCTCTGGTTGTGCTTCCAGGCAAGCGCACAGCAGGGCCCTGAGGCAGCCTCTCGTCTGTCGACTGTCAGCTGCTCCTGCCTCCAGCTGGTCCCCGGCCCAGGCCTGTCACTGTGCCATCTCTCAGCAGGTGAGGACGTGAGGGGCCCTGTCCAAGAACAGGTTCTCTGGAGGGCAGGGGTCACTGCTGGCAGTGCACGTGTGGGCCTGGGGTGAGACTGGCTGTCGGGACCCTCGATGTGTGGCCAGGTCCTCACGCCATCACTGCATCCTCAGCCCCAGTGTAAGGCCTTGTGAAGGCTGTTTCCCCCTTCATTTCACATTATCCCTCGTGTGAGTGGGTGATGGGGGAGCAGCAGGAGATACACGCCATCTCCATGGGTTGCTGGCCTTGGCTTGGAAATCAAGCTGTGTCCTTCCCCATCTAGGAACAGAGATATTACTCAGGCCAGCATCCTTGGCCAGCGACTTGCTATGACAAAGGGGATGGAGGGGGGTCAACCACCACCACCGCCCCCCGCCCCCAAGTATAAGCTGCTCAGTCCCTTCAGGCCGAAGGCAGTAGCTGTCTTTCAGAGATTTCCCGGAGAGACAGACTGCAGAGCTCCGCCAGCCAACACTTCACAAGGGTCTGTGGAGATAAGGCATGTTAGGGAGGATGGCTGAAAAGGCATGATGACATCCACTCATCCAGAAACTAAAGACTGTCCAGGTCAGATCAGCAGCAGCGGCAACTGAAGCATCGTGCGCTGCCCTGCCCCCGACTCTGAGTTTACCAAATTACACACCACAAAGTGTGGCCGTCAGAACCTCCCCAGGCAAGCTGTCTGTGTGAGTGTATCCATGTGCCCGAGGAGAAGGATGCCTGACCACACACACTCACACACATTGTCACACTCGTACACCTGTGTGCATACTCACCCCCCACACATACATCTTTATACCCTCACACCGACACCCCACTCACCTGCACACACACATACACACCCTCACTTACAGTCACACAAATCCTCATACCCAGACACACACACACAGTAAGAGCCCCCTCCTCCTCCTCTGCCCTCCCCCGCTGCTTCGTTTCTTCACTCCTGCGGATCCTGGCCTCAGCTTCCTCTAACTAGCCCCCGGGGTCCCCGCCACCCCCAAGTCCCCTAACTTCTGAAAGCCCCAAGCTGGTGATAAGGAAAGAGAAGGATGGATTCAGAAATGGGGCAGGAGGATTAGGGCCTGAAGGCAATGATTTCAGGGTCCTTTTCCCCTTGTCATTTGGGCTGGGGAGGCTTGGAACTGGCCTGCATCTTCTCCCTCCTTTTGTGTGGACACAAGGATGCATAAACACACACATCCACACGGGGACCGCTGCACACACAGGCCGGCAGAGTATGCCCGTCAGGCCCGTGTGCAGGGACACATGCAGAGATGCACACACATCTCTGTAAAGTAAGGGGTCCGCAGCTGCTCCCCCGAGTTTCAAAACCCCCAGCTCCTCCTGCTTCTCCTTCTCTTCTTGTTGAGTAAAAGTTTGCAACAAGAGAGGAACACAGCCCTGTTAACTCTGACTTCGGTGGCTGCCGCATATCACAACAGGCAAGTTTTATTTTTCAAATATTGTCTGGGAATAAATGAAGTTGACGTCAGGCGTCATCTGGGCCAGAGAGTCATTGCTTGAATGAGGAAACCCAGAGTGTGGTCTGCACATCCCGGGACCGGCCCAGCCCCCTCACACCTCCCTGCGCACTATACAAAACCACTGTCGCCTGCGAGACCCACCCCCAGCTCTCAGGCCTGACCGCATAGGCCTCCAGGAGTTTCTCATTAAACGGGGTAACAGTAACCTATGGTGTGTGCTTTCCTACAGAAAAGTTAGCATCACGGGTCTTCCGTGCTTGGGATAGGGGATGGAAGTGTGTGTGTGTTATTTAAAAACAATATAAACTTTTTGGAATAATAGCAAATTAAAATGAATGAGAAAGCAAACTCTTGCAGGGGAAACTTGTGCTTTGCACTATAAACAGCTAGGGGGCGCTCTGTGAGAGGAAAGAGCCGTGAGCGAAGCGTCCGCGCTTTGCGTTTGGGTCCTAGACCAAGAGGTCTTGGCTGTGGGAAGAGGCTCTTGGCTTCATTTCTCTGCTTTTTGCTCTTTCTTACGTGCAAAACAAAACTCAGACTGTTTTGCCAACTTGTAGAGAGTGAACGAATGTGTATGGTTGGTGGACTTCCCTGGTGGCCTGGTGGTTAAGACTCTGCGCTTCCGCTGCAGGGGGCACGGGTTCAATCCCCGGTCAGCGAACTAAGATCCCACATGCCACGCAGCAAAAAGAACAAATGTGTATGAAGATGAGTTATTATAACAAATCACTGAACAGATGTCAGGGTATTCCTTATGGCAGTGGGGTGTTAGGATAGGAGGAAGACATGGGCTTCTGCTGCCAGGCTTTCTCAGCCCCGGCGACAGGGAGCGGATGACAGGTGGCCCCAGAAGCCCGTGTCTTGCTCCCATCACTCAGATGACCCTCTGACCCCAGGAGGGTCTGCCCCCGTGGCTCCCCAACCCGGACAGAGAAGCTGCAGAGGATGGGAGGGGGAGACAGTTGAGGGGGGCTCTGCTTTCAGACAAGCAACGCTTCCAACCTCCTTAGCTTTGGTTGTTCCAGGGGCAGCAGAATGAAAGAAGGCATGCCCAATAACAGCACCGCCAGCATCTCCCAAGCCCGGAAAGCTGTGGAGCAGCTGAAGATGGAAGCCTGCAGGGACAGGGTGAAGGTAAGCGTCAGGCCCGCCTGCCCTCTGACCAGCACTCCGCTCACAGCAGTCCCCCCGTGTCCAAAGCAGCCGCGGGAGAGTGAACACGTCACCCCGCAGAGCATCCAGCCGACACTGGCAGCTGTAACATTTACAGACGAGCGTTTGCTCCAGAGTTCCACGCATGCCCGAGGAACCAAGGGATGCAGAATACACAGTGTGCGTGAATTCCATAAGGAGTCGCCTAAAATAGACCCATGTTCATCTCAGCTCTCTTTAACCCAGTTGTCATGCCCATAAGCGAGAGAGGGAGTTGAACCATGCGATCCATCATAGTTTTCCTGCCTGGTCCAGTGACTCAGAGATGAGACGACATCGGGTATTTTGATAGGGGTGCTGGGGGAAGTGCCACGTTGAATCATGTCTGCGTTTGTCAGCTGCTCCTTGGGGGAAAGGGAAGGAGGGTACCAGCCTCCTCCCACCCTGTTCACTTCACTTCACTGAGGAGCGGAGATGTCTTCACGCTGGGGGAACAAAGCCAGCTCTTCCCCAGATGCCACTTCAAAGGGAGCAGGAGGCCAGGCGGAGCAAGTGGCCCTGAGATGCAGCTTAGTTAGGCTCATTGACTCGAATGGAGCTGGAAGTGCATCGGGCATCTCACAGCAGAAAACACCAGTGCGTTGTGTCTGTGCCCTGTGGGGACATAAACCAGGGCTCTCACCCAAACAGGACAGAATCCGAGGGGCAGCGGGTAACTCCTAATGCCCTCTGTTGGTGGAGCAAGCAGTCCCTCCCTGAGGCTCCCACTGCCCAGAGCTATGACCAGATGACACCAGCTCCATCAGTCGGCCTCCATCCATCCCCCTCCCCAGGGAGCTTTGGGCACCAGCTATCCAAGGAGGCAGCAACATGCCCAGTAAGTGACACGATGTATACGAAGCAAGAAGGGAATGCAGGATGACACCCATTGGTCCAAGCGGACTGGCTGTATCTGCACATACTGATACCAGCTACAAATAAAACATCTTTAATCCCTAGGCTAGAGGAGGGAGCAAGAAAAGAAACAGTTCTAAAGAGGAGGAGCCCAGTGGTGTAGAAATGGGTCTAAGGATGAGCGTTGCAGGCACTAGTGGTTCAAAGGCAGGACAGACTTCTAGTGAGAGGACAAGGATGCGAGGGGATGCACTCGTTGGACAGAGATCCCTGAGCACCCGCTCTGCCCTTGGCACGGCCCTGGGCTGGAAAAACAAATGGAATGTTCCTATTACGTTGCTCAGAGAAGAGTTCCTGGAGCCATGAGCTGGGGGTTGGTTGCGAAGTGATATGGGGGTGGAGGGAAGGCTAGTATGAGCTGACCGAGGCTCATTGCGAGGACTTGGACTTGACAGAGAAGCCGGTTGTGCTGGGAGGGCAGCTGTGTGCACAGGAACAGCTGGTGCACGGCTGGGGCCGTGGGATGACCTAACCGCAGTCAATAATGTTGCCAGAGGCCAGGGGCCAGCAGAAGCCATTGGCAGGGAATTCTGGTTTGTCAAGGAAGACGCTCTCCATGGTAACAGATCCTCTCGTGACCATCAGCACCCCAGGAGTCACGGTGGAGTGCATGTCCCCATGCGGAAGGGCTCTTCAGGAGTCACTGCAGGATATGTCAGTCTCCCAGAGAAGGAGAGGAGGTCACAGGGCCGCTCAGAATCCAGTGTGCTATTCCGGTGGTGTCACGGGCCACGCAGTCCTGTTCTTGCAGTTCTGGGTTGTGGAACTGCAGCTCCTTGATCTCATGAGAGGCCTCCCGGGGCCCCTACAGCCTCTGTGGTGATTACAGGGCCCATGACAGGTCTGGTTCTGAGCTGACAGAGTCTGATCCCTGAAGAGATGATCCGGGGCTGCCTGAGGACAGAGGTGGCCCCTGGAACCACATCCCAGCGAGAGCTGCACAGTCACATGTGGTTTTTTGTTTGTGCTCACACAACCTCAAATATTAAGTTTTTAAAATTGTGATTAGATACACATAACATATAATTTGCCATTTTTACCGTTTTTAAGTGTGTAATTCAATAACATTATGTACATCCACAACATCATGTGGTCATCTGTTTCTAGAACGTTTTCGTTATCCCAAACAGAAACTCCACCCGTTAAACTCTCACTCCCCGTCCCCTGCCCCCTCAGCCCCTGGAAACCTCTCTTCTACTTTATGTCTCTATGAATCTGGCTGTTCAGGGTGCTTCATCCCTGCAAGTGGAATCATACGGTATTTGTCTGTATTTTGTGTATGGCCTATTTCACTGGGCATCTGCCTTCAAGTCTTGTCCAGTGTAGCCTGTGTCTGAATTTCATTCCTTTGTAAGGGTGAATAGTATTTCATTACGTGTATCCACCATGTTTTATTTGCCTATTCGTGTGTTGATGGACATTTGAGTTGTTTCCACCTTTTGTCTTGTCAATAATGCTGCTATGAACGTGGAATGCATTTGGGTCAGTGCTTTCCATTCTTTCCTGTACATAGCCAGAAGTGGCATTGCTGGGTCATGTAGTAATTCTGTGTTCAACTTTTTGAGGAACCACAGTGTTGGTTTCCATGATAGCCATACCTTTTTTTTTTTTTTTAATTTTATTTTTTATTTATTTATTTATTTTTTTAATTTTAAAATCTTTAATTCTTACATGCGTTCCCAAACATGACCCCCCCTCCCACCTCCCTCCCCACAACATCTCTCTGGGTCATCCCCATGCACCAGCCCCAAGCATGCTGCACCCTACGTCAGACATGGACTGGCGATTCAATTCTTACATGATAGTATGCATGTTAGAATTCCCATTCTCCCAAATCATCCCACCCTCTCCCTCTCCCTCTGAGTCCAAAAGTCCGTTATACACATCTGTGTCTTTTTTCCTGTCTTGCATACAGGGTCGTCATTGCCATCTTCCTAAATTCCATAGATATGTGTTAGTATACTGTATTGGTGTTTTTCTTTCTGGCTTACTTCACTCTGTATAATTGGCTCCAGTTTCATCCATCTCATCAGAACTGATTCAAATGAATTCTTTTTAACGGCTGAGTAATACTCCATCGTGTATATGTACCACAGCTTTCTTATCCATTCATCTGCTGATGGACATCTAGGTTGTTTCCATGTCCTGGCTATTATAAACAGTGCTGCGATGAACATTGGGATACATGTGTCTCTTTCAATTCTGGTTTCCTTGGTGTGTATGCCCAGCAGTGGGATTGCTGGGTCATAAGGCAGTTCTATTTGCAATTTTTTAAGGAATCTCCACACTGTTCTCCATAGTGGCTGTACTAGTTTGCATTCCCACCAACAGTGTAGGAGGGTTCCCTTTTCTCCACACCCTCTCCAGCATTTATTGCTTGCAGATTTTTGGATCGCAGCCATTCTGACTGGTGTGAAGTGGTACCTCATTGTGGTTTTGATTTGCATTAATACTTAGGAATATATCTACCTAAAGAAACTAAAGACCTATATATAGAAAACTATAAAACACTGATGAAAGGAATCAAAGAGGACACTAATAGATGGAGAAATATACCATGTTCATGGATCGGAAGAATCAATATAGTGAAAATGAGTATACTACCCAAAGCAATTTACAAATTCAATGCAATCCCTGTCAAGCTACCAGCCACATTTTTCACAGAACTAGAACAAATAATTTCAAGATTTCTATGGAAATACAAAAAACCTCGAATAGCCAAAGCAATCTTGAGAAAGAAGAATGGAACGGGAGGAATCAACTTGCCTGACTTCAGGCTCTACTACAAAGCCACAGTCATCAAGACAGTATGGTACTGGCACAAAGACAGACATATAGATCAATGGAACAAAATAGAAAGCCCAGAGATAAATCCACACACATATGGACACCTTATCTTTGACAAAGGAGGCAAGAATATACAATGGAGTAAAGACAATCTCTTTAACAAGTGGTGCTGGGAAAACTGGTCAACCACTTGTAAAAGAATGAAACTAGATCACTTTCTAACACCGTACACAAAAATAAACTCAAAATGGATTAAAGATCTAAATGTAAGATCAGAAACTATAAAACTCCTAGAGGAGAACATAGGCAAAACACTCTCCGACATAAATCACAGCAGGATCCTCTATGATCCACCTCCCAGAATTCTGGAAATAAAAGCAAAAATAAACAAATGGGATCTAATTACAATTAAAAGCTTCTGCACAACAAAGGAAAATATAAACAAGGTGAAAAGACAGCCTTCGGAATGGGAGAAAATAATAGCAAATGAAGCAACTGACAAACAACTAATCTCAAAAATATACAAGCAACTTATGCAGCTCAACTCCAGAAAAATAAATGACCCAATCAAAAAATGGGCCAAAGAGCCATACTTTTTTATATCCACCTCAACCTCACTCCTGGGTCAGGAAGACTCCCCTGGAGAAAGGAATGGATACCCACTCCAGTTTTCTTGCCTGGAGAATTCCATGGACAGACTGGCCTGGTGAGCTGTAGTCCATAGGGTCACAAAGAGTCGGACTTGACTGAGTGGCTAACACTTTTCACTTTCATCCCCAGCAATGCACAGGGGATCCAGTTGCTCCACATCCTCACCAACACTTACTTTCGTTTTTAAAAATAATAGCCATTCTAATGAGTGTTAAGCTCACACTGGATTTTTAAGCACTAGACACCCCTTGGTTCAGGGCACAGGAGGGCTTTGGGGAAAAATCTACTTGATGCAACTTGGGGGGAAAAAGATGTATATTGATATCAAGTAGCCAGACAACAAACAGAATGTGGAAAGAGGATCCATCAAGGATACCCCAAATCAACCATGATAAACGCCTTGTTGTTCAGTCACTAAGTCATGTCTGACTTTTTGCAACTGCGTGGACCGTAGCCTGCCAGGCTGCTCTGTCCATGAGATTTTCCAGGCAAGAAAACTGGAGTGGGTTGCCATTTTGTTCTCTGGGGATCTTCCCCATCTGGGGATTGAGCCCACATCGCCTGCATTAGGGAGGCAGATTCTTTACCACTAAGCCAGCAGGGAAGCCAGTAGGTGCCTTGGGGAGGGAGGAAATTGGAAGAGTGTCACCAGGAAAAAGAAGTGGCCTCCCTAGGGTGGGTGAGAGTTCATCACAGGGAAATGAAGAAGGAAAAAAGGATCCTGGGGGTAAATGACAGAGGGAAGCTGTGTGGGAGGAGGAGAGGAGCAGTTCCTAGAACTCTGACTTCATACAGTGAGGGGAACACCAGGCGTTCCCCTGTGTGCCATGCCAGCCACGGAGCCCAGAGAGAGGGATGAACAAGTGGAAACAGCTGGAGGCCCTGTGGGAACAGTAATCGCGATGATGAGTCCCACAGAGCCAGCTCTGGGTAGAAGCACCCAGAGGACAGCCAGGAAGGACACACGTTGGGTGGGAAACCAGGGACGAGCCCCGTGGCTCACACAGTGTGTTGCCAACTGCGGAACCCGCCTCCAGGCGTCATAGTTTTCTCTGCTCGGAAGAGTATCTCGTGGGAGAGGAAGGAAAGGATGATATTTACAGCTCAGGGAAGTAAAGGAGAGAGAGGGGAAAAATACTGCATCATGCCGCTATTTGGGTTGCAAAGGTAGGAAAAAGTATCAGTGTGAACTCAAGAGAGGTTTGGGCAGTTCGTGGAGGTAAAATGTAGAAACATCCACTATGATCTTCAGGTCCTGTCTGTCTCCGCAGACATCATCTGCACAAAAGCGCTGGTGCGATAGACTGACATAGACTTCATTGCAGATTTTGTAGGGCATAGAACGAAGACTTCACCATGTAGCCCCTAGCCAGCCCGCAAACCCCACATGTTACAGAGGCCCTCCCCACACTCACCCTCAACAACCTTCTTAAACCTCCCGACTCTTACCAAATCAGATCTAGCTGATCACGACTCCAAAATCAATACTGGAGAGAGAGACAAACGTTGGTAGGAAGAAATTGCTTTTATCAGAATGCTGGCAATCTGGGGAGATGGTGGACTTGGTGTCACCTAGAAACCACCTCTGAGGATTCTGCTAGACCATGGGAAGTTTTTAAAGGGAAACACGGGACGTAATCTTGGTGGAGCCTTGAGATGGGGAATCAGAGCCGTCCCCCGCTGC
Organism: Ovis canadensis; assembly: GCF_042477335.2. NCBI lineage: Eukaryota > Metazoa > Chordata > Mammalia > Artiodactyla > Bovidae > Ovis > Ovis canadensis. The sequence goes on along the minus strand of NC_091269.1, from coordinate 26,083,679 downwards.
GTGCAGGCTTGTGTGCAGGCCTCTTGATTCCTTGTGATTTTCCCTGAGATACTGTCTTGTTCACACACTTTGTTCTGGAGATTCCTGAAGGGGAAGCTAGGGAAGAGATTTGGTCACCTGTGAGTTATTTACGTTTCATTTCTATTATACTTCTTTGACCTATGGAAAGAACCCACGAAACTTGTGGCAAGATATTGTGTGATGAAAAGATTTGAAAGCTGTGCCAGGGCCCGAGATGAGTGGAGCATGGGGCTGCCTCATTTAAGATTAATGATAAGACAAAGGGGCCCCCTGGAGATAGCTCTTTCTTGCCAAAAGCAACTTACACTACCTTCATTTCTTTAATGTTTGACTGCCTCCCCCGACTCAGCCGTCTCGCCCAGCATTCGGGTGACTCTTCTCCATCCCACCTCCAAGCTCACCAGACCATTTCCCAACAAAGCTGGGTGTTCCACTTTGAGAACCTGTATCAGCTGCTTTGACGTATGCACACTACTGCATATAAAATAGGAAACGAGGGACCTCCCTGGCGCGGCCCAGTGGCTAAGACTCCGTGCTTCCAATGCAGCGGGCATGGGCTTGATCCCTGGCTGGGGAACTAAGATCCCACATGCCCTGAGGCACAGCCAAAACAAATGAAAACAAAAGAAAGTGCCTAGCAGATAGTAACCACTTGAAAATATTTTTTAAAAAGATAGATAACTAACAAGGACCTACTGTATAGTGCAGGGAACTCTCTTCAGTACCCTGTAATGACCCATATGGGAAAAAAATCTAAAAAAGAGTGGATATTTGTGTCTATACAACTGATTCGCTTTGCTGTGCTGCTGCTGCTAAGTCACTTCAGTCGTGTCCAACTCTGTGCGACCCCATAGACGGCAGCCCACCAGGCTCCCCTGTCCCTGGGATTCTCCAGGCAAGAACACTGGAGTGGGTTGCCATTTCCTTCTCCAATGCATGAAAGTGAAAAGTGAAAGTGAAGTCACTCAGTTGTGTCCAACTGTTTGCAACCCCATGGACTGCAGCCTACCAGGCTCCTCTGTCCATGGGATTTTCCAGGCAGGAGGACTGGAGTGGGGTGCCATTGCCTTCTCCACTTTGCTGTACACCTGACACTAACACATTGCAAATCAACTATGTGCTGTGCTCAGTTGCTCAGTCATGTCTGACTCTCTGTGACCCCATGGACTGTAGCCCACCAGGCTCCTCTGTCCATGGGGATTCTCCAGGCAAGAATACTGAAGTGGGTTACCATGCCCTCCTCCAGAGGATCTTCCTGACCTAGGGATTGTATCCAGGTCTCCTGCATTGCAGGCAGATTCTTTACTGTCTGAACCACCTATACTCCAATAAAGTTTTTAAAATAATAATTTTAAAAAATCCATATGTACTTCATTCATTGTAAGTATAGGGAAGATTCAACACGTATGGCTTCCCCAAAAACAGAAAGCTTAGAAAATAATGCTCAGGATTCTAACAAAAATGAAGAGCACATAAAGACTACTTGGAAAACGTTTTGGTCCCTTGGAAAAGAACACCCATAACCTGATTCTTACTCTCACCCATTGGAGGCTCAAGCAATATAAAACTCTATCAGGAAAGCATATACATGGCATGGATCATCAAATAGGGAAAATTTGTTGAGAAATGGAGGCAGATATGAGCTAAGCAAAGTAGACGAGGCTTCTGTGAAGAAAATGGTCTCCAGAGCCAACCTGTCCAGCCCAAGACTTCCGCTCCAGAGAAGTTGTCATCCCCTGGAGGAGGCACAGAGGCCCTGAGCAGGCCAGGCCCCAGGCCTCAGGAAGGCTGCTGGGAGCTCCTGCTCCACTGGGCACCGCTCAGGGTGCCCTGACTCTCCTGCCACTGGGCCAACCCCATGGACTATCCTGGCAGACCCTGGGGAAGGATGGACACCCTCAGTGAACTAGTAGCTCTCAGCCAGCGATCAGGAAGCTGACATTTGCCAAGCAGTGCTAGGCCCAGCTCTCTCACGCACCTTCAGTAGATAAACAGCTGTGTTTGTGCTCACATCACCCAGAAGGGTTGCCTTTAGGCTGACATTAATTTTGTCAACCTGAGCTTGATTTGCTGACTGTTGACAGAGCACCCTGCTCCGCATCAGCCTCCTCTCTTTTTCTGACTTTGTTTGTTTATTGTTGGCTGTGCTGGGTCTTTGTTGCTGCGTGCAGACCTTCTCTGGTTGCAGTGAGCGGGAGCTGCTCTTCATTGTGGGGCGTGGGCTTCTCATTGCGGGGCCTTCTCTGGTTGTGGAGTACGGGCTTAGTTGCCCCACGGCTCGTGGGATCTTCCCAGACCAGGGATTAAATCCGTGTCCCCTGATTTGACAGGTAGATTCTTAGCCGCCTGACCGCCAGGGAAGTCCCCATCAGCTGCCCTTCTGTAGACTACTGAAAAAAGTGGGGCAGGCCAAGAAGAGTGGCAGGTGATGAGTGGGCTAAAAAGTTACCCAAAGTCATGGCAGCAGTAATGAAATTAGCGCTGAAAGTATTGACATGAAGAGGGATTCTATCGCGAGAAATAACGACAGGTGTTCACAATCCTTCTCCATCGCAGGTATGAAAAATTCGGTGAAAACAGTTTGGGAAAGGGGAATAGCTTTAGAGAAAGACTTATTCCCATTTACTTTTGGTCTTGGAGATTTTCTTGTTTGATGGTTAAAGGAAAAGCAGGTACATGATCAAAAAACATTTTAGTTAGAAAACACAAAGACCCAAAAACTGAATTTTTATGGGTGTTCAAGATAGGGGTTACATATGCCGTGCTTATTCCATTTAGAACTTTTCTGCAAACCATAAATGAGAGAGAATTAGACACACCCTGAAGCATTCTTAAGGCTCCTCAAGGAGAAAGGGAGAAATTGAAATGAGAATGTGAGAAAGTGGGTATCTGTATCTAGGGGCATTACATCTTACTTTGAAAATAATGCAATTTGTCTGTTCCTGCAAATGACACTTATTTTAGAAAAATTTGGAAAATATAGAAAAGTATAAAGAAAATTTAAACTATAGCCTCTGTATTTTCATGGTTTTTCATCTAGCTGTTTACTTATAAACTATACCTAGTTTTCTTATAGAATTGTGGTTATCATGTACATTTTGTTGACAAAAGTTCAATTAACAATCAAGAAAAAAGGAAACTATATTTGAGCCAGCTGAGGCTGATAACCTAGGAGACGGACTCTCAGGAGCTCTGAGCACTATTCTACCCATTAAAAGTAGAAGATCCAGTCACATGCATTTTCAAGAGACAGGATCGTACCTCAAAATGACATTGATATTTTACATAGGGTTAACCGAGGTTAGAGAGTCCAGGTAAACAGGTAGGCAGGGAGCAGCAAGTCACCATGATCCCCTACAGCATTGGAAAAGGACACTGTTCTTTTAAGAAGTTATATTCCTAGCATCAGAAGGAAGGGGGCGAAGTGCTCTTTACAGGCGAGCAAGCATTCCCATCTTTGAGGTGCTCTGGTTAATGTTTAATGCAAATACACAGTGCACGTTAGGGAGGAGGCCCAGAGAGAGAGAATTTTGTGTTTGATTTATCTTGCCTTAAAATGTAAAATTTAGTTCATCAATTTATTACTTTTTGCAATTTGATTTATCATTGACCAGTATACTGTGATGATATATCCAGGTCAGTAAATACTCTCCTAAAATGTACATCTTTAGTATCTTTATCATCTGATGTGCAGTTATTTAACTGGTCCCCTATTCTTGGGTATTTCCATTCTTTCCATTTTTTCAGCATTACTTCTTTTATTTTTCAGTTGAAGTAGGGTTGATTTACAATATTGTGTTATTTTCAGGTGTATAGCAAACTGATTCAATTATGTGTATATATGCTGGACTATTTTCCATTGTAGTTATTAAAAGATATTGAATATAGTTCCTTGTGCTACATAGTAAATCCTTGTTACCTATTTTATGTATAGTAGTGTGTATCTGTTAATCCCATACTCCTAATTAATCCCCCCCCTGACTCTTTCCCTCTTTGGTAACTATGAGTTTGTTTTCTCTGTAAGTCTGTTTCTGTTTCGTATATAGAGTCATTTATATTATTTTTTTATATAAAATCATTTGTATTGTGAAAGGGAAAGTCACTCAGTCATGTCCAACTCTTTGCAACCCTGTGGACTATACAGTCCATGGAATTCTCCAGGCCAGAATACTGGGGTGGGTAGCCTTTCTCTTCTCCAGTGGATCTTCCCAACCCAGGGATCGAACCCAGGTCTCCCACACTGCAGGCGGATTCTTTACCAGCTGAGCCACAAGGGAAGGCTGTATTATTTTGTAGGTTCCACATAAATGGTATTTGTCTTTCCCTACCTGACTTACTTAGCGTGTTATTCCCTAACTCCATGCATGCTGCTGCTGCTGCTGCTGTCGCTTCAGTCGTGTCCGACTCTGTGCGACCCCACAGACGGCAGCCCGCCAGGCTCCCCCGTCCCTGGGATTCTCCAGGCAAGAACACTGGAGTGGGTTGCCATTGCCTTCTCCAATGCATGAAAGTGAAAAGTGAAAGGGATGCCGCTCAGTCGTATCCCACTCTTAGCGACCCCATGGACTGCAGCCCACCAGGCTCCTCTGTCCATAGGATTTTCCAGGCAAGAGTACTGGAGTGGGGTGCCATTGCCTTCTCCGCACATTGCTACAGATGGCAATATTTCATTCTTTTTAGTGGCTGAGTAATATTCCATCACGCACACACGTACATCCGTATATCACATTTTCTTAAGCCCAGCTGTCTATTGATGGGCACTTGGGTTACTTTTATGTCTTGGCTATTTTAAATAGTGCTGCAGCGAACATTGGGGTGCATGTATCTTTGCAAATTGTAGTATTGTTTATTTGTGGGATCTTAAATGATGTAAATAAACTTATAGGCCCACAGACATAGAAAACAAACTTGTGGTTACCAAAGGAGAAGGGGGCAGGAGAGGGATAAATTAAGAGTTTGCGGTTAACAGAGAGCTACATCACTACCTATAAAATAGATAACCAACAGGGACCTCCTGTGTAGCCCAGGGAGCTCTACTCAGTATTCTGTAAAAACCTATAAGGGGAAGGAATCTGAAAAACAGATATAAATGTATGTACAACTGAATCACTTTGCTGTACACCTGAAACGAACACAACATTATAAATCAGCTATACTTCAATAAAAAATAAAATTAAGGGGCAAAGAGTATAACACATGCTACAGAAAATCAAAATTAGTGACATAGAGAACAGACTTAAGAGACTCTCACAGTAAGCAGAAGAAAAAGACCCAGATCAGTGCAGTCAGAGGATGACAGAAATAAGACCGGCGACAACATTTCAGTGTTGAACACTGATGTTCCTGGCAGAGAGGCCAGCTGAAACAGAAAATACTCCTGAGGAAAGGCTATTACAAGGAAGAGCTCATCATATTCCAGAAAAGAACGTAACAAAATCAGCAACCCTGAAATACACGTACAGCTGAGGTTGAAAGTGAAAGTGTTAGTCGCTAAGTCGTGTCCTACTCTTGGCGACCCTGTTGACTCTAGCCCACCAGGCTCCTCTGTCCATGGAATTCTCCAAGCAAGAACACTAGAAGGGTAGCCATTCACTTCTCCAGGGGATCTTCCTGACCCAGGGTCGAAAACCTGGGTCTCCTGCGTGGCAGGCAGATTCTTTACTATCTGAACCACCAGGGAAGCCCACAGTGGAGGTTACTTAATCTTGAATGGGCCCATCAAATGTACTGACAGGGGAAGGTATCATTTAGGAGAAACACACCTGACTTAACCCGTGTCGGATGCTTGAATCGTCACACTGACTTCAGATGTGGGTGCTACTGGTACCCCAGTCCTCAGACAGGAAAACCTAGGCCCACAGTTGTTACGTGATGAATGGGGGATACCAACCCAGATCCTGGATCATCATCAAACTATGGTGTCCCCCTAGAAAGGGCAGAAATATCAGTCTGGACAACACTGTATCTCAGTTGAGGAGATGCCAGCCTAAAATTCTATAAAAAATTCTAAAATTCTGCAAAGAATTTGCTACCCAGCCAAACGGTCATGTATGTCCTAGGCAATGTAAGTGTTCAGACATGTCCAACTCTGTGACCCCATGGACTGTAACCCATCAGGCTTCTCTGTCCCTGGGATTCTCCAGGCAAGGATACTGGAGTGAGTTGCCGTTTCCTCCTCCAGGGGATCTTCCCAACCCAGAGATCCAACCCAAATCTCTTGTGTTTCCTGCATTGGCAGGTGGATTCTTTACCACTCACACCACCTGGGAAGCTCACAGGCGATATAAATATATTCTCAATTAGACAAGAAAGTTAAATATAATGCAAATACTTCTTTCCTTTTGCAAAATTACTTCATTTTACACAGTTGAATTTCATGAAAGAAGATACCAATGTGCGTCATGGTGATATTTATTGATGTTAGGACTGTAAGAAAGTTTCTGGGGAAATTGCCACTAGGTCAGGAGCTTCTTCGAGCAGGGGTGAGTGTCATCCAGTCTTGGGGTCCCACTCACTCCGTGGGTCACAGAAAGTCACACTGAAGGATGGACTGGCTTAGAACAGCCCAGATCAGTAGCAGAGAATCAGGGTCAGGTGAGGCCATCCACGTGTCATCAACTTCATTCCTACCAAAAAGGCACAGGAAACTGCAGCTACGCCGGCTTCGACGTCACAAATAAAGCAACAGCTGCCAGCATGCTTTTTGGATCAGGGTGAAGAAACGAAGGCCCTACTTTGGGTAGATGTCCACTCTTGCTGTGTGAGGTTTCTAACTTTCTGCTGAGCTGCCAGGACCACTTCAGTGTCACCTGCCCCACCCATCTTCTGGGCAAGGATCCTTCAGCTGAAAGCCCAGCCTTTTAAAGGAGCTGGACTTGCAAGGTTAGCCCTCTGAAGAGCTTGCGCCTGGCTCAGTGAAGAACTCTTCAGAACATCAAAAGGGCTTCCCTGGTGGCTCAGATGGTAAAGAATCCACCTGCAATGCAGGAGACCTGGGTTCAATCCTTGGATCGGAAGATCCCCTGGAAAAGAGAATGTCAACCCACTCCAGTATTCTTGAATGGAGAAATCCACAGACAGAGGAGCCTGGGGGGCTACAGTTCATCGGGTCACAAAGAGTCGGACATGACTGAATGACAAACACTTCACTTTTTCAAGAAATAAAGGTCCTACTTTGGGGCAGATGTCCACTCTTGCCCTGTGAGGTTTCTAACTTTGTGCTGAGCTGCTAGGACCACTTCAGGGTGATCTACCCCACCCATCTTCTGGGAAAGGGTCCTTCAACTGAAAGCTCAGCCTCTTAAAGGAGCTGGACTTGCAAGCTTAGCCCTCTGAAGAGTCTGCTCCCAACCCAGTGAAGAGCTCTTTAGGACATCAAAAGCCCCGTGTTCATTGGTGAGACAATAGCTGAGGCCCACTCGACCTCAGTATCCCTTTGGACAGCACCAGTCACTGCCGACAGCCAGACATCTAGGCGTTCTTGATTTGTTTCTTCAGTCACCGAAGCCCTTTCCCACCAGCTTCAGAGTCTCCTCTCTATAAGCCTTTGGTAGAGTCCATCCAGTTGTATCTTTGGGCTCCCACTCATATTACAGGAGAGATGAAACTGAAATATCAGCATTGGTGTTAAAACGTTCTTCTTCACCTCACATGCATCAGGATGGCTACTGTCACCAAAACAGAAAACAACGCATTGGAACGTTGGGGCTGCTGCTGCTGCTGAGTCGCTTCAGTCGTGTCTGACTCTGTGTGACCCCATAGACGGCAGCCCACCAGGCTCCCCCATCCCTGGGATTCTCCAGGCAAGAACACTGGAGTGGGTTGCCATTTCCTTCTCCAATGCATGAAAGTGAAAAGTGAAAGTGAAGTTGCTCAGTCATGTCTGACCCTCAGTGACCCATGGACTGCAGCTTTCCAGGCTCCTCCGTCCATGGGATTTTCCAGGCAAGAGTACTGGAGTGGGCTGCCATTGCCTTCTCTGACCTTGGGGCACTATTTCTAAGAATGTGAATGGTGCGGCCACTAGAAAAACAGTATGGAATTTCTTCTAAAAAGATGTTTTTTAAAGAATTATATCAATTCCACTTGTTAGTATGCATCCCAGAGAACTGAAATCAGGCTCTTTGAGAGGGATTTGTACACCCAGTTCATAGCAGCATTATTCAGAAATGCTATGAGGTAGACACAACCTAAGTGTCCATCAGCAGATTAATGGATAAACAAACTGTATACAGGCAGACCTTAGAGATATTACGGGTTTGATTAAAAGGCCACCACAGTAAAGCCACAAAGTGAGTCACAGAAATGTTTTGCTTTCCTAGTGCATATAAAAATTATGGTTACACTATACTGTTGTCTGTTAAGTGTGTAATAATATCATTGTGTATAAAAAATGTTACATAAATTTAAATTTAAAAGCACTTTATTGCTAAAATTGCTCATCATCGTCTGACAATGCTTGGTTGTCTCAAATCTTCAATTATTAATAATAAAAATGCTATATCTATGAAGTGCTAAAAAGTGAAGCACAATTAATGAGATCTGTCTGTATATCTACACAGCAGAATATTATTCAGCTTGAGAAAGAAAGTAATTCTATCACTGTGTTTGAAGAAAGCAAACAATTCTAATTTCAATTAGATAAATAAATGTGTGAGAATATCCAGAAATTTTAAAAAAAAGTATATATATTTGAGGAGGAAGACCTGGGAGAAATATCAATAACCTCAGGTATGCAGATGATACCACTCTTATGGCAAAAAATGAAGAGGAACTAAAGACCCTCTTGATGAAGGTGAAAGAGGAGAGTGAAAAAGCTGGCTTAACACTCAACATTCAAAACACTAAGATCATGGCATCTGGTTCCATCACTCATGGCAAATGGATGGAGAAAAAATGGAAACAGTGGCAGATTTTATTTTCTTGGGCTCCAAAATCACTGAAGACAATGACTATAGCCATGAAATTGAAAGATGTTTGCTCTTTGGAAGAAAAGCTGTGACAAACCTAGACAGTGTTACTAAAAAGCAGATATCACTTTGCCAACAAAGGTTTGTATAATCAAAACTATGTTTTTTCTAGTTACCATGTACGAATGTGAAAGTTGGACCATAAAGAAGGCTGAGTGTCAAAGAAATGATGCTTTCAAGTTGTGGTGCTGAAGAAGATTCTTGGGAGTCCCATGGACAGCAAGAAGCTCAAACCAGTCAATCCTAAAGGAAATCAAGCCTGAATATTCATTCAAAGGACTGATGCTGAAGCTCCAATACTTTGGCCACCTGATCCAAAGAGCCAGCTCATTGGAAAGGGCCCTGATGCTGGGAAAGATTGAGGAGAGGAGGAAAAGGGGGCAACATAGTATGAGATGGTTGGATGGCATCACCGACTCAAGGGGCATGAGTTTGAACAAACTCTGAGTGAGAAATAGTGAAGACAGGAAAGTCTGGTGTGCTGCAGTCCATGGGGTCACAAAGAGTTAGACATGACTTAGCAACTGAACACAATCTATGTAGAATATTCCTACAAGTTTATTATAAAACTGTAGTATTTAAAAATTTATAATACTCCTTTAGAAATAGATCAACAGAAAAAAATAGGAAGTCCCTAAATAGGCCCAAGTGTATTGGGAATTTGAAGTACAATCCAGATGGCATCTCAGCTCAGTAGAGAACAGATTATTAATGTTGCTAGCAATTGCTAACCCTTTTGAAAATGAAGTTGCATACCACTAGTTTTATCCAGATAAGTATCAGATGGGTTGTATTTGTCTGCTGCTGCTGCTGCTTAGTCGCTTCAGTTGTGTCCAACTCTGTGCAGCCTGTGGGCTGTAGCCGGCCAGGCTCCTCTGTCCATGGGATTCTCCAGCCAAGAGTACTGGAGTGGGTGGTCATGCCCTCCTCCAGGGGATCTTCCTGACCCAAGGATCAAACCCAGGTCTCCTGCATTGCAGGCAGATTCCTTACCGCTGATTCACCACGGAACCCCATATTTGTCTGCTAGGGCTGGCATAACAGAATACCACAGAATATGTGGCTTAAACATAAGAAATGTATTTTCTCACCTTTCTGGAAGCTGAAAGTCCAAGGTTAAGGTGTTGGCAACTTAGGTGCCAATTTAGACACTTGAGCAGTCTGCTGAAACCTCTCCTGTGACAGACAGCTAGCTGCCTTCTCACTCTGTTCTCACACAGCCTTTCCTCTGTGCTCATGTGAAGACCCTTTAGGGTCTCTTCTTATTAACTCATGCAAGTGGTCATGTATGGATGTGAGAGTTGGACTGTGAAGAAAGCTGAGCGCCGAAGAATTGATGCTTTTGAACTGTGGTGTTGGAGAAGACTCTTGAGAGTCCCTTGGACTGCAAGGAGATCCAACCAGTCCATTCTGAAGGAGATCAACCCTGGGATTTCTTTGGAAGGAATGATGCTAAAGCTGAAACTCCAGTACTTTGGCCATCTCATGCGAAGAGTTGACTCATTGGAATAGACCCTGATGCTGGGAGGGATTGGGGGCAGGAGGAGACGACAGAGGATGAGACGGCTGGATGGCATGACGGACTCGATGGACGTGAGTCTGAGTGAACTCCGGGAGTTGGTGATGGACAGGGAGGCCTGGCGTGCTGCGATTCGTGGGGTCACAAAGAGTCAGACATGACTGAGCGACTGAACTGAACTGAATCCTGTTCGATTCGGGTCCCACCCTTATGACCTCATCTAGCCTGAATTATAGTCATTCTTTCTTAATCTGTAGGGGATTGTTTGCAGGACCTTCCTTAGATACCAAAGTTCAAGAATGCTCAAGTTCCATTTATAAAATGGGGTAGTATCTGCATATAACCCACACTCGTCCTATCATATAGGTTTTAAAAAGCATTTATTTGGCGGTGCCAGGCCTTCGTTGTGACATGTGGTATCTTTAGCTGTGGTGTGTGAACGCTTAGTTGCAGCATCTGGGATCTAGTTCCCTGACCAGAGATTGAACCTGGGCCCCCTACATTAGGAGCACGGAATCTCAGCCACTGGACCACCAGGGAGGTTCCTCATATACTTTAAATCATCTCTAGATTACTTATCATACCTAATACAATGTAAATGCTATGTAAATATTGTAAATACAACATACATGCTATGTAAATACTTCCTGGTGTGCGGCAAATTCAAGTTTTGCTTTTTGGAACTTCCTGTTTTTCCTTTTTTCCCAAAAAACATTTTCAGTTCATTGTTGGTTGAATCCACTGATAGAAAATCCATGAATACAGAGGGCCAGCTATCTCCGTGGAGGCCCTGTCTAAATACAGTTAGACTGGGAATATTGACCTTAAAAATAAAAGTCAGCTATTTTACCAGCAAAGATGGACTTATTTGGAAATAGCAGAGACTTGCAATTCAGGAAGATCATGCTACAGCAGAAACTATGGGCAAGTCCAACAAAGGAGAAGAATGTTATTTTACAGAGAAAAAGGAGAGTTCAGAGTGATGGTGGTTTCTCACTGGCCAAGTGGCTGGGGTAGTGGATTTCTTGTAGGAGATTCCATGTTCCTCTTTTCCTGTTGGGGCTTATAACTGATGGTTCTTTTCTGTTGAGGATTCTTCTGGTGTTTGAAACTGAAATGCTTCCTATAATTGACTTGCACAGTTCTGCCTGAGAGCTCCCCCTTCTGGCTTCCTCGCTCCATTTTAATAAGGCTAGTAAAGGCTGCAGCCCATGGGCTCCCTAAGTTGGACACGACTGAGCGACTTCACTTTCACTTTTCGCTTTCTTGCCTGGAGGATTCCACGGATGGGGGAGCCTGGTGAGCTGCTATCTATGGGGTCGCACAGAGTCGGACACGACTGAAGTGTCTTACCGAAAGAACCTGCCTGCCAGTGCAGGAGACATAAGAGATGTGGGTTCCATCCCTGGGTCAGGAAGATGCCCTGGAGGAGGGCATGGCAGCCCACTCCAGTGTTCTTGCCTGGAGATTCCCCTTTGTTAATGTTTTCAGGGGTTATGGCTTCAACATGAGTCTGGGGAAACATACTTCAGTCCATAACTTTAATCAAAGATGTAAATATTCCAAACCCATAAAAGTACTTGTAAAATAGGAGCAAATATTTTATATAATATGAGTTTGGGAAGGCCAAGCATATTACAAAATCTACAGTTCATTAAATAAAAGTTTTAACTGCATTTTACAAAAATTCTATATGGTAAAAATCTTCAGATCAACCAATTAAGAGAAACATTTGCTACCTGAGTAACAGAAGGTTAATATCTTTACATTTAATTTCTCTGAAAAAAACAAGATAAAAAACAGCCTCCCTTTTAAGACAAAATAAAGCAGATAAAAAGTATCCTCCCTTTTTTAAAAAAAAATGCACAACCGACATGAATAGGCAATCTGAAAAGGAGACATGTAAAGGGTCAAATATATGAAGAGACATTTAGCTTCAAAAATAATACAAGAGGAACTTCCTGGTGGTCCAGTGGTTAAGACCCTGCAGTTCCATTGCAGGAGGCGCTGCAGGTTTAATCCCTGGTCGGGGAACTAAGATCCTGCCAGCTGCATGGCATAGCCAAAAAAATTAAAAGAAAAAAGAAAATAACACAAGAATTATGCCTCCAAAAAAACAGTGAGATGCACTTGGGGAAGGACAAAACTGAGAGCCAGACTATTGATGTTTTTAATTGTCACTGAAATCCCATATCATCAACTGCTAAAGGAAGTGAGCAGTTTTTTGATAGTTGGAGTGGAAACCTACAGTCTTTCCAAAGAGTGGTTTGGAATATGTATCAAAATGTTTATTATGCATTCTCTGACCCAGCACTCTCTCTTCTAGGGATTACCCAAAGGAGACAATCTCACAATTAATGAAGGACTGTGAGAATTTCATCAGAACACTATTATAATGTCAAAAAATTATATTTTTGTCCATCAGTAGGGATTGGTTGGGCTTCCCTGGTGGCTCAGACAGTAAAGAATCTGTCTGCAATGCAGGAGACCTGAGTTCAATCCCTGGGTCAAGAAGATCCCCTGGAGAAGGGAATGGCAACCCACCCCAGTATTCTTGCCTGTAGAATCCCATGGACAGAGGACCCTGGAGGGCTACAGTCCATGGGGTTGGAAAGAGTTACAGACAGTTGAGCAACTAAGCATATACACGGATTGGTTAAATAGTGTCAACCAACAAAAAATCAGAAAGAAAGGGAAGATTTTATTAGGACCGAATTGAGGATTATAACCTGGGAAGAGCACCTCAGAAAGCTCTGAGAACTGTTCTCAAATAATGTGTTATTGACAGTTTACATAATCCTGGTCTGCAAGTACAAAGTGGTGGGTCATGTGACCCCTATAAGGTCAAGAAGGAATGTTATCTTGGAGGAGTTGTCTTACTGATGCTTGTACATGAGTACATTGATGGTTGGATAGCATCACCGACTCAATGGACATGAGTTTGAATAAACTCCGGGAGTTGGTGATGGACAGGGAGGCCTTGCGTGCTGCAGTCCACGGGGTCGCAAAGAGTCAGACACAACTGAGCGACTGAACTGAACTGAACTTGTTGATGCTAGGAGAATGTTGCACTTCATGGTGGAGCAGGCATTTCTGCCAAAGGGGAGGTTTGTGCAATGCATCATATACAATGCAGTGGGGAGAGAGAGACAGCCAAATGGCAGAGAAAAATTTTTGTGTCTTAAGTTTTTCTTGTCTTGCCATAAAATACGAATTTTATTTCATCTAAGTTATATACAGACAGTGTTACACAGGATCATCTGATTAAATGATGTACATCTGTGTGTGCTGAGTGATTATAAAGGCACATTGCTGAACAGCATGTGAGATTATATGTACAAAGATGGGTAGTGAGATGTCGGTAAAGATGTTCACCAAATGTTCTCTCCAAATGGCAGGGTTTCTGTTGATTTCTACTTCCATCTTTGTCCTTTGGGGTAATTTTACAAACAAATAAGGATTATGATTGTCATAAAGGCAGTAAAGCTATTTCCAAAAGTCAAGTTCTTCCTGGAAATCATGCCCCCTGCAGAAGTGCCGCCTCCCCCAGCATTCACTCCCTCCTCTGAACTTCTTTTCTTATAGTTATTTATTTATTCATCTGTGTTGGGTCTTAGTGGCAGCACAAAGGACCTTTGTTGGGTTATGTGGGATATTTTGTTGTGGTGCACAGACTCTCCGGTTGTGGCGGGCAGGCTTAGTTGCTTCATGGCATGAGGGATCTTAGTTCCCTGACCAGGAACTAAGATCTGCGTCCCCTGCAAGACGCCCCCTGCTTCAAACCTGCATCCCCTGCAAGGCGGATTTTCTACCACTGGCCCACCAGGAAGTCCCTCCTCTGGACTTCTTATCTGTGTAGTAGGAGGGCATCTGAAGGGGGAGGGAGCCGCACGAGGTGACCTCCTAGTGCAGGAGACAGAAAAGGGGGCTCTTCTGTCTGCTCCATGCAGGATCTCCCCGCCACACCGTCAGCCCAAGCCACTGTATTTCAAACCGGGGAGTGGTTTTTGACTACTGTCAGTTCAGTTGAACACTTTAATTATTTGTATGTGCATTATTCTTTTTGTATAGAATCTGTCTTCCTATCTCTTCAGGATTAACTGCCCAGTGCAAAATATGAGCATATTCTTATGGAAACACATTGCATAGAAATCATAACTTATATTCCAGATTGAAGTGGAAATTTGGTTGGGATTGTCTTTATACTAATCATTTCCTCCAGCAGCCTGGATAATCCAGAGCTGTTTGCTGGAGCCAGCGGTAAAGTGTCCAAAAGTTTTCTGACATAGCCCTTTGGGCATCAACATTGTGATTCTTGTTGCACGTGTGTGTTTGAACCAGGGTTTTTTTTCCTCATAATTCTTCTAATAGATACATCTTGAACACATTGTTGTTCAGTCACTAAGTTGTGTCTAATTCTTTGAGACCCCATGGACTACAGCATGCCAGATTCCCTGTCCTTCACCATCTCTCAGAGCTTGCTCAAACTCATGTCCATTGAGTTGGTGGTACCATTCAACCATCTCATCCTCTATCGCCCCCTTCTCCTCCTGCCTTCAATCTTTCCCAGCATGAGGGGCTTTTCCAATGAGTCAGATCTTCATATTAGGTGGCCAAAATATTGGATCTTCAGCCTCAAACCTTCCAATGAATATTCGGGACTGATTTCTTTTAGGATAGACTGGTTTGAAATCCTTGCAGTCCAAGGGACTCTCAAGAGTCTTCTCCAACACCACAGTTTGAAAGCATCAGTTTTTCCATGCTCAGCCTGTTCTTCATGGTCCAGGTCTCACATCTGTACATGTTATCCTTATTTTTTATAGCATTTCCTAAGAGTTGCAGCTGACCGGCCAGTTTGTGAATTCTTTGGAAGGAAAAAAAAATTTTTATGGTTTTATTTTGCCAAGAGATAAAACATGTACTATTAAGTTGGATCATGGAAAAAGCAAGAGAGTTCCAGAAAAACATCTATTTCTGCTTTATTGACTATGCCAAAGCCTTTGACTGTGTGGATCACAATCAACTGTGGGAAATTCTGAAAGAGATGGGAATACCAGACCACCTGACCTGCCTCTTGAGAAACCTATATGCAGGTCAGGAAGCAACAGTTAGAACTGGACATGGAACAACAGACTGGTTCCAAATAGGAAAAGGAGTACGTCAAGGCTGTATATTGTCACCCTGCTTATTTAACTTCTATGCAGAGTACATCATGAGAAATGCTGCGCTGGAAGAAGCACAAGCTGGAATCAAGATTGCCGGGAGAAATATCAATCACCTCAGATATGCAGATGACACCACCCTTATGGCAGAAAGTGAAGGGGAACTGAAAAGCCTCTTGATGAAAGTGAAAGTGGAGAGTGAAAAAGCTGGCTTAAAGCTCAACATTCAGAAAACGAAGATCATGGCATCTGGTCCCATCACTTCATGGGAAATAGATGGGGAAACAGTGGAAACCGTGTCAGACTTTATTTTTGGGGGCTTCAAAATCACTGCAGATGGTGACTGCAGCCATGAAATTAAAAGACGCTTACTCCTTCTAAGGAAGGTTATAACCAACCTAGATAGCATATTGAAAAGCAGAGACATTACTTTGCCAACAAAGGTCCATCTAATCAAGGCTATGGTTTTTCCAGTGGTCATGTATGGATGTGAGAGTTGGACTATAAAGAAAGCTGAGCACCAAAGAATTGATGCTTTTGAACTGTGGTGTTGGAGAAGACTCTTGAGAGTCCCTTGGACTGCAAGGAGATCCACCCAGTCCATCCTAAAGGAGATCAGTCCTGGGTGTTCATTGGAAGGACTAATGCTAAAGCTGAAAGTCCAGTACTTTGGCCACCTCATGCGAAGAGTTGACTCATTGGAAAAGACCCTGATGCTGGGAGGGATTGGGGGCAGGAGGAGAAGGGAATGACAGAGGATGAGATGGCTGGATAGCATCACGGACTTGATGGACGTGAGTCTGAATGAACTCCAGGAGTTGGTGATGGACTGGGAGGCCTGGTGTACTGCAATTCACGGGGTCACAAAGAGTCGGAGACGACCGAGCGACTGAACTAAACTGAAGTTTCTGAAGCCAACGCAGAAAATTCTGAAGCCAACGTCAGTAGTTATTAAAACAAAAGAAGTAAGGCTTAAATATCATGATGTTCCCTGTGAACAAGTTTAAAAAAAGCAAAATTGGGGAGATCTTCACGTTCTGATAGATCACTGATGGATGATTTAAAGGGTCTGGCAAAGTCCAGGAAAAGGAATATAATTAAGTAATAATAGGGACTTTCCTGGTGGTCAGATGGCTAAGACTCCACACTCCCAATGCAGGTGACCGGGTTCAATCCCTGGTCAGGGAACTAGATCTCACGTGCCATGCTGAGAGTTTGCATGCCACTCAGCCAAATAAATATTTTTTGAAAGATGTTAGATGATGTTCCAGTAGAAAGAATGGCATTTCTAAAAAAAAAAATTGAACATAAATTATGTCATATGATCTAGCCAAAAGTCTAGAGGCAGTGCGTGTAGATTTCTGCCTTTTCCATGTGTCTCGTCTATACTCTGTGCAGCTCTGTCTTATTCCAGCTTCTGCCAGTTTAGCAGTTGAGGTTTAACCCTTGTCTTCATTTCCCCTTCCTCTACCAGAAACATTCGCAGCGCTTTCCCAGATGTTTAGACATTAAATGATTCAGATGACAACATTCTGCAATCAGATTTAGACATAAAATTAAGAACAGGGGTTATGCATGAGCACTTCGAGAGAGAGGTATCCGATAAAAGGTGAGAAATCTTTCAGTTAAATCAGAGAGGAGAATGTGAGTAGGAGAACCAGAAGATGAAACATGCCTCCCAATTCAAGGGGACATTGTGGGCGAGGGCACCTCGGAGATGAAATTGCCCTGATCATTTCTGAGAGATTACTTCTTGCGAAAGGAGAAGGGGGCAGCAGAGGATGAGATGGTTACATAGCATTGCTGACTCAGTGGACATGAATTTGAGCAAACTCCAGGAGCCAGTGGAGGGCGGAGCAGCCTGATGTGCTGCAGTCCATGGGGTTGCAAAGAAGCGGACACAGCTTAGTGACTAACAAACACCACTTCATGTCTATGGCTCAAACAGCTCTCCCACACTACCAAGAAGTAGCCGAATGAATAATGAAATAATAATGCATTGTGCATATAACACATCTGTTGTGTCCTTCAGCCACAGGCTACCAGGTGTCGCTGATTCCACGGGAGTGGACACTGACTGGCCAGATGACAGAGCTCAGCAGCGCTGAGTGCAGCCCGTCTGGGACGTTGTCTTTTGACTCATAAGCCCCTGCTTCCTTTCTGAGATGCTGCTAGCTTTCTAGAATCCCTGGAGCTAGAACCCACTTGTTACGTTCATCTTTCATTCTGACATCAGTCCCAGGAGACTCTTCAGTGACTCACTAGCTTCTGTCACCACATAAATCACTCTTTTGGTGAGCTTGCAGAATGACTGAATTTTGGCTTCCTTTGTGGGAAATTGTGATGTGTCAAAGCTGAGAGGCGGTCAGAGTCATGTAGGACACATACCAACCTGTTAAAAGGGTTTGGTTAAATCAAGATCCGGGGTGGACCTGGGTTAATCACTCTAAACGAACTGAGAGCTTTGCAGTTCCTGATGGTGAAAGCCATGTAATAGTAAGCTCTTACTTAGGTTAACTTGGGGATATTAAAACTCTCTTTCAAATATCTCAGAATTACCTCTTAATATGTAATCAACATTTACAGTAGGTCCTTGTTGGTTATCAATTTTAAGTATAGCAGTGTGTACGTGTCAATCCCAAACTCCTAATCTATCGTTCCCACCCACCCTTCCCTGCTGGTGACCATAAATTCATTCTCCAGGTCTCTGAGTCTGTTTCTGTTTTAAGTTCATTTGTATGATTTTTTTTTTAGATTCTACATATAAGCAATATCATGTGATGTTTATCTTTCTGTGTCTGACTTACTCGCTTAGTTTGATAGGCCCATCTGTGTTGCTGCAAATGTGCAATCAACTTTTGATGTGAAAAACCCTGTATGCTGGTGATAGTGAACAGCAGCTGATTCGTTAGTCTGGACATTTGACTTTAGAATTCAGAGAAGGACTCTCTGTTATATTATCATGTATTCATACATATCTCCCACCCCCTCTGGTTTCCTCCAGGAATAACCTTACTCCCTACTAGATGCTAGTTGTGGCCTAGGACCCAATGATTGAGAATTTCCAATATTGATCTAGTCAATACACAACATTTGCTGGAAACCACTAGAAGCCAAACGTCTGCTGTATCAGAATACCGTGGACTTCAGTGACTCAAACAGTAGAAATTCATTGTTCACAGCTCTGTAGGCTGGGAAGTCTGAGATCAGGGTACCAACAGTCAGGTTCTGGTGAGGCCTCTCTTCTAGGCTTACAAATGGCTACCCTCTTTTGACCTCACATGGAAGGGAGGGAGAGAGAGACCTTTTCTCTTATAAGAGCACTAATTTTTATCACCTACCAGGGTTCTTGGCCTCTTTAATCAATAGAAATTGATCAGAGGCCAGACAAGAAATTCAAGCAAGGCTTTTCTGGGGCTCCTGCTGCAGCTGGTGGTGGGGGTCTGGAGGAGAGAAGTAACAGGTTTCCTTGCTTCCTCACTCTCCTAGGCGGGGCAAGCCGGCTCCTTACATGGGGTGAGGGGTGGAGCCAGAGGGCTAGTTTAGGAGGTTTGCCCACCGCTTTGGTGCTGTTGTGTGCAAGAGGCATGCGCAGTACCCAGCTTTTGCTCCCAACACCCTGTTTTTGCTCCCAACTCTTCAGGAGCGGCAGTTTGGTTTTGGTCTTTTCCTATCTTGTGTCCATAATTTGCCCCGGCTGTACATTGTAGCACAGTTATTTTTAGTCCCTTATAGTTTCTTTGTCTTTCTGTGCTCAAGGAAACCAGGTGTAAATATTGCAGCAAAGGGTCCCAAGTCCCAGCCCATCTCAGTTCCATTCATGAAGTTCCAACCGTCATGACCTAATTATCTACCAAAGGTCCCATCTCCATGGCACTGGAGATTTTGGTTTCACTTATAAACTTAGGGGGTTGGGAGGAGGACACATACATTCAGCCTGCTGCTGCTAAGTCAAGTCAGTCGTGTCCGACTCTGTGTGACCCCATAGACTGCAGCCCACCAGGCTCCCCCATCCCTGGGATTCTTGAGGCAAAAACACTGGAGTGGGTTGCCATTTCCTTCTCCAATGCATGAAAGTGAAAAGTGAAGGTAAAGTCGCTCAGTCGTGTCCAACTGTTTGCAACCCCATGGACTGCAGCCTACCAGGCTCCTCCATCCATGGGATTTTCCAAGCAAGAGTACTGGAGTGGGGTGCTATTGCCTTCTCCCACATTCAGCCTATAGCATAATTATTTGGAAGTATCTCGAGAATGGCCTTAAAACTGGTGTTAGGACTTCCCTGGAAGTCCAGTGGTTAAGACTGCGCTTCCAGGGCAGGAGGTCCAGGTTCAATCCCTTTCGATCCCTGGTTGGGTAACTAAGATCCCACATGCCTTAGAGACAAAAAAAAAAAAAAAACCCAAAGCCTAAAACAGAAGCAATATTGTAACAAATTCAATAAATTCCTTAAAAATAATAAAATTAAAAAATAATAAGTATTAGTCACTCAGTCATGTCCAACTCTTTGTGACCTGATGAGCTGTAGGCTCCTCTGTCCATGGGATTTTCCAGGCAAGAACAATGGAATGGGTTGCCATTTCCTTCTCCAGGGGATCTTCCTGACCCAGATATCAAACCCCAGTCTCCCACCTTGCAGGCAGATTCTTTAAAAAACAAAACAAAACTGGTGTGTTAATCTCAAATAATATACAACATTAGAAGAAAGAAAAAGAATTCACAAGCATTCACCCTGTAGCTTTAGCTCAGAATTCAGAGGTGAGGCATAGACCTGTAATATCCTCAGGGTTTTATTAGGCATATGATTTCTTCTGTTGGCACTTGTATCAGATTTGACCTTGTGAAAGATATCGTTGCACAGTGGGGGATGCAACCTGGCTGTGCTCTTGACTCTAATCCCGCTTTGTTTTCTTGGTGGGGAAGGGAGGAACAGGCAGGGCCATCAAGAATGCCTGTGACCTATTCCAAGTAGTAGTGTTAAATAGACCAGGATTGCTGAAAAATAGTTGTGAGTCGAGGTACTTTAGATGCAAAGGATAAATGCAGTGGGTGTCACAGCCAGAATAGTAATTATGTCATCTGTCTTGTCCTAGAATGTGACTTAGTAATTGCAACATTTTCTCCCCATCATTGAAGCTTGTAATTATAGTGCAACAAATGGGATTATGTGCTAACTTGAGCTGTTTTAATCACCTCTTTTACCCTGAAATGTAATGGCAAAATTCCACAGTTGTTCCCTAGCTCCCAATTCTTTTCTCTTTTCAACATCTGTTATCATGTAACTCTTAACACTTCAGTACTAAGGAGAGGAGGCAGAGATGCTCTGGGCATTTTGTAACAGAGGACTTGAAGACAAAGCAGACTTCAGGCTTGATAAGAAAACATAAACAGTAACGGAGTTTTAAATTTCAGAATGAAGATCTCTCTTTGAAAGTAAATTGTCTATTTTATGTTTCAAAGATGGCAGATGTTTCTAGGATATGGTGAAGTCTGCATGTGATATTTTATATACACTGAAGGAAGCTTTGAACCATAAAAATCAATCTAGGGCTGATTAAGGAAACCCTCCCTTTCAATCTAAGGAGTGGGTTTTTAGTTTAATTAACACCCAGATCCTAAACTGTGTGTTAGGGCGTCACCTTTCCTGTGGAAGGCTCATCAGGATGATCATTACATGTGTGAATCTTTTCAGATCCCATCACAGCAAGCTTCAGGGGTTATCCAAGATACTTTGGTTACACAGGAGTAAAGGGCCCTTGGACACTGCATGAAATAAAGCTGATGGCGGAGGTGGGGAAAGGTGGGAAACTCCTTTTGTTGTAAAATGACTTAACATGCTTATACTGTGCTGTGGGATGTTCTCAATAATTTGAGTGCATTTATAAAACTAACCCACTCCAGTGTTCTTGCCTGGAGAATCCCAGGGATGGGGGAGCCTGGTGGGCTACCGTCTGTGGGGTCGCAGAGAGTCGGACATGACTGAAGTGACTTAGCAGCAGTAGCAGCAGCATAAAACTAATACTGTGTGGAGCCGACCCAGATCCATGCAAAACTGGGTGCTGATCGCTTGGTACCAGTACGAACAATTCTGGTTTTATTCTTATAGTACAGGTGCTCCAGATGGAACTCTGCAATCCAGGGGCGTGTGGATATAACTAAGCAAACACTTCTGTGACCCTGAAACAACAAAGCGGGGCATTCTAAGAACAGCGTGTTTTCTTGAAAGAAAGATTATGGCATCAGGCGCAGTATCACCTTTGATAGATGATAGAAAAAGCCCTAGGTTAGACCTGCTTAGAGCTAGCGAGGCCACATGTTAATGGCATGGTTGTAGACCCGGGGCTGTGAGGGGAGCAAATACACAACCCTGAGACCGGAAGGAGACCGGTCCTAACACCTCCGCAGGACGACCGCTAAAGCCCCATTTTTTGAACCCCTCCTCCCATGCCTTGGCCTGATGGTTGAGGATGCAGCGCCCCCTTGCGGTGCAGTTGCTCTCAGAAAATTAATCAATCTGCCCACAATGCGGAGAAGGCAATGGCACCCAACTCCAGTACTCTTGCCTGGAAAATCCCATGGACGGAGGAGCCTGGTGGGCTGCAGTCCATGGGGTCACTAAGAGTCGGACACGACTGAGCGACTTCACTTTCACTTTTCACTTTAATGCATTGGAGAAGGAAGTGGCAACCCACTCCAGTATTCTTGCCTGGAGAATCCCAGGGACGGGGGAGCCTGGTGGGCTGCCGTCTATGGGGTCGCACAGAGTCGGACACGACTGAAGCAACTTGGCAGCAGCATCCCACAATGAATGGATGTTGACAAGCATCTGAACAAGTATACTGATCGAGAGGAAGGAAGCTGTAATAATATTTAGCAAACCAAAAAGCCAAAAAAAAAAAGTGATAATATTTAGTAAACCAAAACCCCAAAAAATATCTGCTAATGATATTTGCAAACTTCAGACCAGCTGGATCCTGTTAGTAGGTAAACTGAAGAAAATTAAAATGTTTTGATTTAATTTGGACATAGGTGGAGTCGAACCTGGCAATGCCAAACCAAAGGTAGTTAGCACCATCCGTTGACAGGCAGAGGGCAAGGTGTTTGTAGAGAAGATGCTGAAGCAAAGCACTGTTTAACTGCTTAAGCAGTTGCATTAGGTGGGAAAGCCTGGCTGGCTGTTTGTGGTGGTCTTAAGTTTCACTTTTTCAAGTTCTCTGGCTTAGGCGTTAGTTTACAAAGGCTGTGCTCTGCACAGTTATGTCCAGCTCTTTGGGACCCTGTGGACTGTACCGCCTGGCTCTTCTAGTCCATGGGTTGTTCCAGGCAAGAATACTGGAGTGGGTTGCCATTTTCCTCCTCCAGGGGATCTTTCTGACCCAGGGACTGAACCTGGGTCTCTTGTAGCTCCTGCCTTGGCAGGCAGATTTTTGACCACGAGCACCACCTGGGAAACCCTTAGTTTAAAAAGGCTGCTACTAAGGAATTAGCACCACCCCAGTGTAATAGCATCCTTGTTTATATACTAACAGCATGCAGGTCACAGCCTAGAGGAAGGAGTCTCAGAGCAACGTTGGCGCATCCATCCAGGCCAGCAGGGCAAAGGAAGAGGAAGCCAGTCCCAGCTGCTGACACTCAACTGTTAGGGTTTTCTTGGCAAGATTGTCCATGGGGGGCTTCCCTGGTGGTCTAGTGGTTAAGATCCCATGCTGACAATGCTGTGGGTGCAGGTTCAATCCCTGATCAGAGAACTAGGGTCCGACATGCCGTGCAGCATGACCAAAAGATTATTTTTAAATTGTCCCTGGATTAAACAAATGACCTAAGAAAGTTTAGTTGCAGGACTTCTCCTTCTGGTCACATGAGTTCCCAGGTAGCTGGTCTACAAAGAGAGTGTGCTGGCCCAGCAGACAAGAACTTCCAGGCCACCTTCCAGGTCCAGTTTTCATGAACAGTTAGTCAGGCAGCTACTGTAGTGTTTAGCTTCTGTAGCCAGACCACTTAGCTTCAATCCTGGTCTCTCTCTTACCAGTTGTGTGAACTTGGACAGATTTCTTAACTTTCATGACTTAGTTTCCTCATCTGTAAAGTGACTTTAACAATAGTATTTAGAATAGTTAAATGAGGACTGACATATAATGGGGCTTCCCCGGTGGCTCAGTTCAGTTCAGTCGCTCGGTCGTGTCCGACTCTTTGCACCCCCATGGACTGCAGCACACCAGACTTCCCTGTCCACCACCAACTCCCGGAGCTTACTCAAACTCACGTCCATCGAGTTGGTGATGCCATCCAACCATCTCATCCTCTGTCGTCCATCTCTCCTCCTGCCTTCAATCTTTCCCAGCATCAGGGTCTTTCCCAATGAGTCAGTTCTTTGCATCAGGTGGCCAAAGTATTGGAACTTCAGCTTCAGCATCAGTCCTTCCAATGAATATTCAGGACTGATTTCCTTTAGGATTGACTGGTTTGATCTCCTTAGAGTCCAAGGGACTCTCAAGAGTCTTCTCCAACACCACAGTTCAAAAGCATCAATTCTTTGGTGCTCAGCTTCCTCAATGGTCCAACTCTCACATCCATACATGACTACTGGAAAGCCCATAGCTTTGGCTCAGTGCTAAAGAATCTGCCTGCCAAGGCAGGAGATGCAAGAGATGTGGGTTTGATCGCTGGGTCAGGAAGATCCCCTGGAGGAGGAAATGGCAACCCACTCCAAATTTCTTGCCTGGAGAGTTCCATGGACAGAGAAGCCTGGCAGGCTACAGTCCATGGGGTCACAGAGAGGTGGGCATGACTGGGCATGCATACACACACAAGACATATGACAATGTGTTTAGCCCAGGGCTTGGCACATATTAATAGTAAGGACTCAGCTCATGTCAACTATTATTTTGATTAATGATTTTATACGGTTGTCTCTTGAACTTGTTTAATATGAATCTGCCACAAGATATGAGCCATTCTTGGCTTGCTAGAAAATCATGTCTCTGGGATCAGTTGGCTGGAACCAGCCTCTGGATAAAAGGGGCAGGTTTACCAGGGTAACTGCCCCCATGTGGAACTGGATGGGTCTGGGTACTCAGACACTTCTGTCTCCAAAGCCCTGCAGAGATGTGCAGCTGTGCTTTTGTGATGTTTTAGCACACCTTGATTGTTTTAGTAATGTTACAATTTTTGAGTCTTCTCAGACCCCTGGAAAGCAAAAGTCTTGCCCTATTTTTTCCCCTATAGCCTCTCAATTAGCCAAAAGATTGACACACAGCTTCCTAGATGAAATTGTAAGGTTTATAGAGAATTCAGAATGAATGGAAGCATGTCCTTGTCCCCAGAAGTGAAATAGATGGGAAAACTAGAGATAGGGGATAATGATAAGACTTTAGAAAATATATTTATTTATTTATTTATTTATTTATATATATTTGGCTGTCCCGGATCTTAGTTGTGGCATTTGAACTCCTAGTTGCGGCATGTGGGGTCTAGTTCGCTGCCCAGGGATCAAACCTGACTCCCTGTATTGGGAGCATGGAGTTTAAGCCACTGGACCAGCAAGGAAGTCCCAAGACATTCTTAAATGAAGCATCTGGAAGAACTCACTGAAGTTAGAGCTAAGAGGACCTGGCTCTTAGGGGAGGAAGATAGATGCTCGGACATCTCTGCCTTCTTGCGCATGCTGGCCTGGGGAGTGGTGAAAACTGGTTTGCAGTGGTTGTGGGAGGAGCTGTTGGGTGAATCCTGTGATCACCCTAACACAGCGGCCATGGAGCAGACCCCTTGCCTCTGTGGGCTGAAGGAGATGCCTGGAGTAGAGAGGAGGGGATTGCGACCCAGGCAGTCAGGGGAGAGCCCTTGGCTTTGGTTCAGAAGGTGACAAGCCTGGTGCCAGGCTCAAGCTCCACACCCAAGCACTCACGGTGTGATTCTGGGTTTTTGTATGTCTATCAGGAGTTTTTTTAAAAACTACATTTATTTATTTGGCTACACCAGGTCTTTGCTGTGGCACGCAGGATCTTTCAGTGGCGGGACATGACTCTAATAATAGTTGCAGTATGTGGAATTAAGTTCCCTGCCCGGGAATCAAACCCAAGCCCCCTGCATTGGGAGCGCAGCCTCTTAGCCACTGGGCCACCAGCAAAGTCCCTCCATGACGCCTTTGTGGGCTTCAGAGTCAGCTTCCCTGCTCCTGTTCTCTAGTCCCTTGTGGTGGCCTCGTAGGTCCCCTGCAGGCCTGTATTTGTGGCCTCCGCCTCACCTGGGAGATCCCTGTATGGGTGTCCTGTAAATCACTGCCAACTTCATTCTCATTCAACCCAGCACCCACTTTATTTAGGCTCTGCAGTGCTGCCACGGCGCTATCAGAGCTAAAACTACAGACCGTTTAGAGTAAACAGGACCTTGGAGATAGCTAACTCTCCCGATGTTATAAATGAGGACGCTAAAGCTCAGAGAACTTGAGTGACTTACCTCGAGTCGCACCGTCATCTTGGGGCCAAGATGGACAGGGAAGCCTGATGCTCCATTCCGCACTCCCAGCAAATGTAGCCTTCGTCTGGATTTAGGTTGAGTCATTGGCTCAACTTTTAGTTGTTTCATCAGAAGGAAACATTTATTACATATCTCTACTAAAATTATTGTTATATTCTAGCCACTGCTGAAATAGGTCGATCTGGGCTGGAAATTAGAAGACTTTCTATAAAATTTTGGAAGAGAGGCCATTTTTTTTTTTTTAAAGTTTTGAGTGTTGGTGACATTGTTTTTGTTTTGTTTTTAATATTTATTTATTTGGCTGTACCAGGCCTTAGTTGTGGCATGCGAGGCTTTCATTAATAGTTGCAGCGTATGAACTCTTAGCTGCAGCATGGAAGGTCTAGTTCCTTGACTAGCGATTGAACCCCGGCCCCCAGCATTGGGAATGTGGAGTCTTAGCCACTCGGCCACTAGGGAAGTACCAACAGCCAATTTTTAAAACCTGGATGGAAGGTGTATGGCTTGTGTGTACTGGGGGCCTTCAGACATTTTTCATTCACCTGCAGCGTGTCTATCATTCTGGGGAAGATTTAGACACTAATTGCAAAAAAAGGATTCCTTTTGACTGCCATATACTTACTGCAGCCTGTAGCCTCCAATAGGCACTTACAGGCAGAACAAGCTAGCCGGCAGGATGATTCGATACGCAGACCAGTCATTTGCTGGACTTGTGACCTAGACCACAGGCCCAGTGAGCTGGTCCCTTCCTCCTCTTAGCAAAGGCTTCCTAGTGCTTTGCCTACTCCCACCTGCTTCTCTCCTGGAGCTCCTGGAGATTACCTGGAAGATAATTTGATCCACAGCTGCCTAGTGTCAATAGGCTCCAGAGAAGCCTGAAAGGAAAAGCAAAGAGGTTTCTGGTGAGGAGCAACTCTCTCCTCGGGAGTGGCCGTTCCAAGTTCAGTGTGGGCTTGTGTGTGGCTTATGTGTGTGTTTCTCTGTAACGTGCTCATGATCTGTGTTCTCCTGCAGAGGATCAAGTGCCTGCGTTGGTCATGAGAGTGGATTGCAGTAGAACAATAACACTAATAATAATAATTACAGCCACATTGGCTTGGCCAGGGCCAAAAATTGGCTTTATCTGTCCAGAGGTAGTTTTACAGAGTCACTGGTGAGGCTCCTGGCCTGGAGCCTTCGCTCATCACTCAGTTCCGAGTAGGACTAGATGTCTAGGCCTTCCTGATGGCGCCTCATACCTCTCCTGGTATTGATCTACACCTCTATGGGTGGCACCTCTTTCTGTCACCTAGTCCAAGCTCGTACTGCTTGACCCATGACAGGCCGCTAAGTCAAGAGACGAGTTGTCGGGGCAAAGAAGAGTGACTTTATTCGGACAGCCAGCAGATAGAGAAGATGGTGGACTGGTCTCCCAAAGAACCATCTTCCCTGAATTAGAACTCAGGTTTCATTTATACTAAAGGAGGAGAGAGGGTGGCTGGTTATTATGAAATTTCTTGGTATTGGAATCCTTTGTTCTCACAGCTGTCCACGTAGCTCTGGTCACAATATTCCCCAAAACCTCCAACAAGATAAATGCTCTTCTGTGTCTGCAACTTTCTATCTCTCTGTGAATGGAAAAGTGTTATACTTTTAAAGTCAGAGCCTTGAGAATGGGCTCTCCTGTATATTTCAGGAGGAGCATTCTTTTATGAAAGATGCAGAGCCTGCATGGCAAAGCACAGATAGCAGAGCCCAAGGGTTAGAGCTAAAGGAGTAAATCCAGTATGGAGTCAGGCTTGTTCTTCTCTATTACATATCCTCAGAGGCAACTTTCAAATCCCGTCTCCTTTGGATTTGCACAAGCCCTCTCTCCAGGCCTCGGAATGGCCTTGTCACTGGCAGTGCGTGCAGCCCAGCCTATCCTCAGGCTTGTCCACACTCCAGACCGACACCTCTGCCTTGGACCCACTGTGAACTGGCCTCTAACCCTGCACCTGTGCTGTGTACCCCCCAGGTCTCCCAGGCAGCGGCGGACCTCCTGGCCTACTGTGAAGCTCATGTGCGGGAGGACCCTCTCATCATCCCAGTGCCTGCGTCAGAAAACCCCTTCCGAGAGAAGAAGTTCTTTTGTACCATCCTCTGACTCCATTTGTTATGAAAACGTCTCCTTTTCTGTCTGTGAAATCCCTGGTAGAGACCGCGCATGCTCTTAGCTTTAGGGAGCTCTGCCCACACTCACCCCTGCCCAGCCAGCGTTATGCTGCTGCCTGTCTTTTCATTGGTTTTCTTCATTGTCTGCAGTTTCACCTTTTCTTTTCATGTTTCTGTTATTTTCATTATTAGAAAAGAAAATACACATTTTTTATAGCCAAATAACAAATGTGCCAAGTTAAAAAATAAGTATGGGTATAAGGGCTTAAATTTTTTAAACATCAGTTCCCAAGTTTACTTACATCAAGTTTATACATTTCAGTGGATAATTTATTGAGAAGAGAAAAGATATTCAACAAGCCCCCCATTTACCTATCATTCAGTATCAAATTAGAGCATTTTGACCAACTGAAGACCATGGGTAAAGGTTCCATCTCTCTTCCTGGAGAAAGTTCTGGAAGTTTTCTATTTCCTACTTTTCCATCATCTGTTTAAAAAAGAAGGACCCCACATCACTGGATGGTTTTCTAAATAGGGTCATCTGGGGCCCTGAGACTCAGCCCCAGATAGAGAGCCCAGCCCCCTGTTTCCCACCGATTGTCATTGATTCCCTTTGTAGGTGGCCCTTCTGCAAATGTAGGTGTTGGGTAGATATTGGGGTGAGCTTACCTGTAAATGTGCCCCCACTACTGCTCTTTACGTGCTCCAGCCAAGCAGGCCAGGGGCATACTTCTCTCCAGATACCACTTCATCCTGCCTCCTCCTATTCTGGCTCCTGCCCTGCTGGGGCTGCATTAATAAGGGCCTGTTCTGGGCACAGCACTGGGCCCTGCAGGGTTTCACCTGGGTGGCCCCTGCCCCAGAGGAGCGAGTCAGGGGCGCAACTCACCACGTAGCATCCGTGATCGAAGCAGTCACATGTACCCACTTACTTAATCCTCCAACAATACACATCTGTTCTAAAAAGAGGAAAACTGAGGCACAGAGAGACCGTGTAGTTTCCCCAAAGCTATAGATAGTAAGCCAGAAGGCTGGGACCTGAGTGCAGACAGTCTGACTCCTAAGCCCCTGAGTTCCACTGTCTTCCAGCCCTACCTGTTTGCAGGTAGGTAGGGAGACCTGAAACGGCCTGAGCCGTGTGCCATGAAGCACCATCGCTGGGGCCTGCTCAGCAGCACACTTCTCTTCCCATCTTCCCTGGGAGCAGACATGTCAGTCCCATATTCTGACAGCTTATGGAAAATGATATGTGGCTGCCCATGTGGAAGGCTAAACAGCTTTTGCTTTTTCTGAGACAAACTTGCAGGTTCCACCTAAAACAAACTCCTATCACTCCAATAAAGGAAGGGAGTAAACCACAGGGCAGAGAGTGAGTGCTCTGTCCAGGTTTGCCCTGTTCCATTTGTTTGGGAACTTCTACCCCAGCTCTGGCAGTGGCTACACTGTGCGATTCTAGGCAAGCCACTGTATGCCTGGATTCCAGTCTGCAGATTGTGGATAGTGGGTAGTTATTCCTCCTGTCCATCATAAAGGAGATCTGTTCTGAGTGTTCAGTGGAAGGACTGATGTTGAAGCTGAAACGCCAATATTTTGGCCACCTGATGCAAAGAGCTGACTCATTTGAGAAGACCCTGATGCTGGGAAAGATTGAGGGCAGGAGGAGACGGGCGACAGAGGATGAGATGGTTGGATGGCATCAGCAGCAACTCAATGGACATGAGTTTGAGTAAACTCTGGGAGTTGGTGATGGACAGGGAGGCCTGACGTGCTGCAGGTCATGGAGTCACAAAGAGGTGGATGCGACTGAACTGAACTGAACTCCTGTCTTTGCTCTAAGACAGGGGGAGGTGCTACATAGATGAAAGCTCTGATTATCATTTAAAACAAGTAAATGTACTAAATGCCAGGGTATAGTATAAGGATCTAGAATGTGTGAATTCAAAGATCCATGGTTCAGTTGGAAGAATCATGTAAAATCACCCGCAAAAAAGGCAAATATAATTTTCAGATCAATTAGTGACTTGCTACCTTTGTAAATGATTTTAGTACATTTTTATTCTTTGCTTCTTTTGTTGAAATCAATTCTTCGTTTCATGAAAGCTCCCTGACAATACCAGTGCTGTTAGGAAGCTGTGTGCTCAAACTATAGCATAACTGTATGCTGTCTGTGATAATATGACTTCCAGTCTCCCTCTATTTTGGTTTATGACCAGGATCTCTTTATCCTGTGGTCCATGTCAATGTCATTAACTTGATCAAGCCAAGTACAATCCATAAAAGCACATCAGAGAGACTGGAAAAGTGGGACAACACAGAAACCAGCTAAACCAGGTCAAGAAACAATTCACACTCCTCGACTTCACCAAACTCCCTTCCTTTAGTTTTCACTTTCTTTAGTTCTTTCCCGCTCCTCCTGTCTGCCTTGCATCCCATCATGAAATGCTTTTTGTCCTTTCACTACACCTTTTCCTTTCAAACCTGCAGCATTTTGTGTGGCTTACCCCTTCTAAAGTGTCCCTGAACTCAGTGTTGCCCTTAAGGGCAAACTCATGCACATGGGCTGTGAGACACACGAATGTGTGAATGAGACCCTCCCCCTAGCAGAAGTAAGGATCCGATGAAGCTGGCTGTAGTGAGCAGTTGTCATGTGGCGTTTCCAGCTTGACTTTCCAGCACCTGACCCCTTTCCTAAAGGGGGAAATCATGAAATCACCCCATATAAACAAATGTAGTGGGATGCAGTGCCTCCAGCACCATGGATGCTGAAGTGGGAAAGCCTTCCCTGTCTCAGGTGCATCCCCTTCTCCAGCACCAGACTGACCAGGCAGTGCCCAGTGACCTAGGGTGAACTCCTTGGACTCCCATGCTTAGGACTGTGAGTTTGGTGCAAGTGACACAGAAATTAAGGGGTGCTGAAATTCATTTCATGGGAGCTGTGATGGTCCAGGAGTGGCAGTGGTCCGTCATGAAGGTTTCCAAGGCTAGCAGGCTGCAGGGGTGGTGTCCACCGGTAGTAGTGTCGGGATGACAGAGTCTGGGGCAGATTGTTTCTGCTTTGTTCCTTGGCCCCACTGAGCTGTCTTGGCCCCCACCTGTCTTTCTAACTCTCCTTTCTAGCTTTCTGTCAGTTCGGTGAGCATTCAAGCTCCATCCAATAAATTCCTCATTCTTCTGTGAAATAACCTGGGTTAAGTGTATTTACCATATGACCTAAAGACTCCATTCCTAGGTGTCTACCCAAAAGAAATGTGTATGTATATTCACCAAGAGAAATATACTAGAAAATTCATAGAAGCACTGTTCATAATAACCCCAAACTGGAAAGTACCCACATGCCCATGTTGAATGGATAAACAAGTTATAGTGTATTCACACAGTGAAGCCCTACACAGCAAGGGATAGTCCTGCAGACACACACGCGACACTGTGTGAGTCTCACAAGAGGAGGCAAATCCATACTGTGTAGTTCTGTTTACATCAAGTGAGAAACCTGGCAAAGCTGTTTGCAAGTAGTTATGTAAGTTACTCTTAGGGGGCACAAGGGTGTTCCTTGGATGTTCTGTTCCTTGATCCGGTTGCTGGTCACTTGGGCATGTCTATTTTGTGAGAATTCTTTGAGCTGTACACTTGTGGTTTGTGCCCTTTTCTGTATGTATGTTGTACTTCAATAAAAAGTGTGCTTAGCAATTGAGAATCCTATGGTTATTTCCCGTCCACCCCACCCCACCCCCGACTTTTTTTTGACAGCTCAACTTTTCACTCCTTTTTAGGTGTGACATCATTAGTGGGACGTTTAAGTATGTGATAACATTCTGAAATACAAAGTACTTGTAATCCACAGCTCTCTGGACAGAGAGTAGCTCCCAGAGTATTGTACACAGTGCCTGTGAACGGGGCATGTGAACGCCATGTGTGGAATCTGTGTTGTTGGGAGAACAGTGAGGAATCCTCCTGGCATTTCCCTCTTGGCTCAGCCTCTCTGTCAGTGAGGCTGATGACTTCCTCTCAGCCTCTCCTGCCTTCTGACCACTGGAATGAATGGATAACAGGCCACAAAGCCCTGTTATCAGACACCACCTCTGGGGGAAAGAGCTCTACACGCATCAGCTGGTTTTGCAATGATTCATCTTCTGAATGCAACCCAGTGTCCCAGGCAGCCCGACCCAGAGATACATGGAGGGAAACTCAGTTCCCTTGACTCTGCCCCCGCCCATGGGAATGCTGGGCCCCTTCCAAACCTCTGATTGATTCTGAGCTCCTTGTCTCTCAGCTCCCAGGTGGCCTGGCCATTCTCCTTTGTGCAGCTCTGATGCATCAAATCCCAGGCTGATCACAGAGCCACTTCATGCTGGGACTTCTGCTACACAAATCCACAGGTCTTACCTTTGATGCTGAGCACCACCCGCACAGAACTCAACAATGAGTCTGAGTCAGCAGCAGCTTCCCTCCAAGGGAGTCATGGGACGAGAACCAACCAAAGGTCAGAGGGAATTTTGTTCTGATGATTGTTCCAATTTGACATGCGAATAATGACAGCTAGTGTTTGGGGACTCCTCTGATGGTCCAGTGGTTTAGACTCCATGCTTCCCATGCAGGGGGCATGGGCTCAATCCATGATCAAGGAACTAGAGATCCCACAGGCTGTGTCATGTGGCCAAAAAAAACCCAAAACAAACAAAAAGCAGCTGGTGTTTTGACCTGAGGAGAAGATGGGCTGAGGTCATAGATTAGGCAGACTTCACCCCTGTACCTCATCTTCAGCTCTTCAGTGTGGTGGGAGGACACCAGGGCACAGACCGTTTCTCCACCCTGCCCCATGTCCCAGCTCCTTCTCCCAGGGCGCGCACCACTCTACCCTCCCCAGGGTGCACAGCCAGAGCAGGAAGGGTGGGGAATAAGCTGGAGGTCTGCCCAGTTTCAATGTCCCTGAAGATACGTGTGGATGAGGTGATGTCAACTCCCACTGGTCAGGACCTGATACCCCATCCAATTTCTGATAAAACCCTTACCACTTGATTCTGTGTTAACTGTTAATAAGTTACTGATTTATAAGATGTTCAGGTCCATGCATGGTAGTTAACCAAACGCTGAAGTAATTGTGACCACTTACCTTTAGAATGGATAAACAACAAGGTCCTACTGTATAGCATGGGGACCTGTTCGATATCCTGTGATAAACCATAATGGGAAAGAACAGGAGAAAAAAGTGACTGAGGGCACACACGCTCGTGTCTGACTCTTAGGTCCCGTGGACTATAGCCTGCCCAGCTCCTCTGCCCATGGGATTCTCCAAGCGAGCATACTGGAGTGGGTTGCCATTTCCTTTCCTTCTCCAGGGGATCTTCTCAACCCAAGGATCGAACCTGCATCTCCTGCATTGGCAGATGGAGTCTTTACCACTAGCGCCACCTGGGAAGCTCATATATATATATATGGTGGGCTACAGTCTATGGGGTCGCAAAGAGTATAACCGAGTTACTTAACTATACAGCAAAAACTAACACAACAGTATAGATCAGTTGTATGTCAACAAGATAAAGATTCTCCAGTGACATAGAATGGCCTTTTCTGTGTGTGTGTGTGTGTGCATGCTCAATCGTGTCCAACTCTGTGCAACCCCATGGACTGTAGCCCACTAGGCTCCTCTGTCCATGGGATTTCCCAGGCAAAACTACTAGAACAGATTCCCATGCCCTCCTCCAGGGGATCTTCCCAGCCCAGGGATCAAACCTGAGTCTCCTGCATTGGCAGGTGGAGTCTTTGCCACTGAGCCACTTGGGAAGCCAGAATGGCCTCTTAGGCCCTACTTATTCTCCAAAGTCACTTTCACACGTCACCGCCCACAAAACCCGGTGCTCCATCTACACTGGCCGTTACTCCAGTCCCCTTCACCGGCCCTGTTCCCTGCTGCCACGGGGGTTTTGCACCTGCTGCTTCCTCAGCCTAGGACATTCTTCATTCCTCTCTTGGTCTTATTCTTCAGAGCTCAAGTCCAAAGGTGCCAGCCTTCCTTGAACCCTCTGACCAAGTCAAATCTATCTGCAGGGTCTTGCTGTGCTCCGAAGCAGTCTGTCGTTGCTGCAGGTTTGCATCTGTACGTGTGGCCGCTCACCTGCCTCCCTGACTACACCGTCAGCTCCACGAGGGCAGGGTTTTATCCCTGGCCCCCAACATGTCACCTGGCACACGATGCGAACCTAGCAAGTAAGATCCCAATGAACGAGTGGAAGTCACTACCAGTACTTCTGTGACCCTGACGGTGTCTACTTAGAAGTCCTCATAAGCTGCAAACCAGTGTGAATGAACCCTCAGAAGACGCTGAAACAATAAGCAAGGGGAGGAAGGAATGCATCATTTGTTGCAAAGGAAAAAAAAATGTGCTCCACCAAGGTGTTCACATTTTGATCCTCACAGCAACTGTGTTGTAAGATTAATTATCCTCATTCTGTAGATGGATATTCCTTAGATGTATGTGAGGAAACTAAGTTTGATTTAAGTAACTCATCCAGTATTCAACAAGTACTGAGTGACGCCTGGAATTCTGGTCAGTCCTTCTAACTTACCACCACCAGAGCATCTGTAGTCAAATCAAATAGTATAAGTGTTTAAAGGTTTTCAGATCCTTCACTCTGTGTTTTGAAAAAAGCTACTAGGAAACCTGGGAGAATGCTCTTTTTAAATTTTTAATGGTAATTTTATTTGTCTTTCCAACTTTAACTGAACTTCAGATTTCTGCTTGTTTTTCCTTTTTTGGTCTGCCTATTTTTTTGGCCATGAGATGCACCCACAGCACATGGGGTCTTAGTTCCCCAACCAGGGATGGATCCCACGCCCCCGTGCAGGAGAAGCATGGAGTCTTACCCACTGGACCATCAGGGCCGTCCCAAACCCTCTTGACTTTACAGCAGAGGTCCCCAACCTCTGGAATGATGATCTGAGGTGGGGCTGATGTCATAATAATAGAAATAAAGTACACAGTAAATGTAATGCTTGAATCATCCTCAAATCATCCCCCCAGCAGGCCCGTGGAAAAATTGTCTTCCACAAAACTGGTCCCTGGTACCAAAAAGGTCGGGGACACTGCTTTACTGTATGATTCTGCTTTCAAGCCATTTAAAAGCCATAAAGCACCTGCGTGCTATAAACCCACTTTCACACTGTCTGGCTGAATGCTGGTTTAATTGTAGTGATTCAGGCCCCGGGAGGGCAGCTCCTGGGTAAGTGATGAAAGAACAGCTGCAAGAGGAAAGACACATTGTCCCGCGAAGCATGAAGGAACATTAGCCAGTTTAGTTCAGGCCTAAATGCCTAGTGTTTGGAGGAGGGGGTACTGAAGTGTTTCTGTGACAAAAGTGACCTATTATTGCCATGCCCAGGTGTGTGCTTAAGTACTAATTCTCTGACTTTTCCTTCCCAAGCATTTGGAAAATTCTTATCATTTACTTGGGGCTTTTACGTTTTTTGTTAAATTCTCTGTTTGGTTTTTTCAGTTAAACTTCATTTAACTTAATTTTAAGTAGAAACCAATCCCCAGGCAGAATAAAGAAAATCATTGCCCCTGATAAAGGCAGCCCTCTGTAGCTGATGCCACTTGTGTGACACCTGTTTTTTGATCAAATAATGTATTGTCTCATCTTAGCTCTGCCCGATCTCTTATACTCAGAAGTACAGATCACCATCGGCTCATCTTGCTGCAGGAAAAATTACATGCAAACAAGAAAATGCAAGAGGAAAGGAGAGGCGCCACTTGGTCAACACGTAATGATCGAGGCTGGAGGTATTTGGGGGACCAAAACACACAGAGTGCTAAGCAGCCTGGTCTTGGAGTCAGAGGGACTCAAATTAAAACCCAGCTCTGCCATTTACTAGCTCCACCACTGCTCTGAACTTTCATGACCTCATCTAGGAAAATGAGGATAGCAACATATATTTTAGAAGAATTGAATGGAATAACACAAGTATTCAGCATTGCCTGGGACATACACATGCTCAATAAATAGGGACTGACTATATGCTTTTGAACTGTGGTGTTGGAGAAGACTCTTGAGAGTTCCTTGGACTGCAAGGAGATCCAACCAGTCCATTCTGAAGGAGATCAGCCCTGGGATTTCTTTGGAAGGAATGATGCTGAAGCTGAACCTCCAGTACTTTGGCCACCTCATGCGAAGAGTTGACTCATTGGAAAAGACCCTCATGCTGGGAGGGATTGGGGGCAGGAGGAAAAGGGGACAACAGAGGATGAAATGGCTGGATGGCATCACGGACTCGATGGACGTGAGTCTGAGTGAACTCTGGGAGTTGGTGATGGACAGGGAGGCCTGGCGTGCTACGATTCATGGGGTCGTGGAGAGTCGGACATGACTGAGCGACTGAACTGAACTGATATACGTCTTTGAGGGCTTCTCTGGTGGCTCAGGCAGTAAAAGAATCCGCCTGC
Organism: Ovis canadensis; assembly: GCF_042477335.2. Lineage (NCBI taxonomy): Eukaryota > Metazoa > Chordata > Mammalia > Artiodactyla > Bovidae > Ovis > Ovis canadensis. Next base: position 26,046,965 of record NC_091269.1, on the reverse strand, counting down.
AATTCAGAATCTGCCTTCAGTCCCTGGGTCCGGAAGATCCCCTGGAGAAGGAAATGGCAACCCACGCCAGTATTCTTGCCTAGGAAATCCCATGGCAGACAAGCCTAGCAGGCTACAGTCTGGGAAGTTGCAAAGAGTCATATATGACTTAGTAACTGAACCACCACCATATAGATCTTTTATTAGAGTGGAAACCAAGCCAGCTTCAGAATTTAAAATAAGACTCTGTTTGTTTATTGTGAAAACAAAACCAGTTTTAGCATTTAAAATAAGACTTTCTTGGGTCTTTCCTGGCAGTCTAGTGGATAAAACACCACACTTCTACTGCAGGGGGCACAGATTTGATTCCTGGTCAGGGAACTAAGGTCTTGCATGCCAAAAAATAGAAGAAAAAAATTTACCAAAAAACATCATTTACCAAAGAGGCACCAAAAAGGAAGGAGAGAAGGTCAAGCTTAGCAGCCAGTAGCTGAGCAGCCATCATAGTCCAGCACCTTGACACATCGGAAGTATAGACTTCTTTATATATGAACACAATGTAGGAGGTCCCTAGGCCTAGAGCAGCCTTGTGAAGAAGGGGCCTCATGCTAGACAAGGAAATAAGACCTGGCAATCGTGACCGTTAGAGTCGGAGGTCAGGCCTATAAATTGTAAGTCTGCAAACTTCAGAATTGCTGTTTTAAAAATAATACTGCTTATCTGAGGTAACGTAAGGTGAAGTCGCTTAGTCGTGTCTGACTCTTTGTGACCCCGTGGACTGTAACCTACTAGGCTTCTCCGTCCATGGGATTCTCTAGGCAAGAATACTGGAGTGGATTGCCATTTCCTTCTCCAGGGGATCTTCCCAACCCAGGGATCGAACCCGGGTCTCCCACATTGGAGGCAGACGCTTTAACCTCTGTGCCTACCTGAAGGAGGACAAAGTGTTTGGTAAAACCTTCAGTGTCTCTGAAGGGACCATGGTATTCACCCAAGCAAGTAAACCGTTAAGAGTCTCTCTGATGGCTGGAACTTTGTACGACCAGGCAGTGCTGTCTTTGTGTGGCTGAGCTGACTTTTCTCTGTTATCGTCCCCTGGTTTTTACCTTTGACAGTTTTTTAGGATTTATTTGGCCGTGTTGGGTCTTAGTTGAAGCACCCAGGCCTTCTCAGCTGTGGCACGTGGGCTTAGCTGCCCTGTGGCAAGTGGGATACCAGTCCCTTGACCAGGGATGGAAACCCCATCCCCCACAGTGAAAGGTGGATTCTCAACCGCTGGACCACGAGGGAAGTCCCCCTTGGACAATCTTGAATGAATACACGCTGGACCAAAACGGCTAGGCTAGGCCCCCTCCTGTAGATACCAGGTTCTGCAGAACATGGAGGAAGGGCTCAGTAGGTCAGGCTGGACTGGTGAGGAAGGTTCCCCTGTTGTCCCAGCTGGATGCTGGAGGAGAGATGGAGGAGGGGGTCCCCAGGGGTTCTGCTACGGAGAGGCAGGGGCTTGTCAGAGTCCAGGGGCCAGTTATTTAATTATTGTTACAGGCTAAATTATTATGGCTCCCTAGAATTCACCAGAATGTGACTACATTTGAAGACAGGGTCTTTTAAAAACATTTAAAAATTTATTTATTTGTTTTATTTTTTGGCTGTACTGGGTCTTCGTCGTTGCTCCGGCTCTTCTCCAGCTGTGGTGCATGTGCTTCTCACTGGGGTGGCTTTCCCTGTTGCAGAGCACGGGCTCTGGAGGGCCCAGGCTTCAGGAGTTGCAGCACCAGGGCTCAGGAGTTGTGGTTCCCGGCCTCCAGAGCACAGGCTCAGTAGTTGTGGCACGTGTGCTTGGTTGCTCCAAAGCATGTGGGATCTTTCCGAATCAGGGATCAAAACCAATCAGGGATCTCCTGCATTGGCAGGTGGATTCCTCGCCACTGAGCCACCAGGGAAGCCTGAAGACAGGGTCTTGATAGAGGTGATCAGGCCAAAATGAGGTCTTTAGAGTGGGACCTACGGCACTATGAGTGTGGTGTCCTCGTAAGAGGAGGAGCTTGGGACACAGACACACATGGACGGAAGGCCGCATGAGAGCACAAGGGACCGCCATGTGCAGGCCAAGCAGAGACGCCTTAGAGGGAACCGTGCCACCAAAACCGCGAACTTGGACTTCTGTCCTGCAGAGCAGTGAGAAAATAAATGTCCCTTGTTTAAGCCACCCAGTCTGTGGTACTTTGTTACACCAGCCCTAGCAAACTAATTCCATTTTCTAATTTTCATATAGAATTAACAGGTGCCCATCCAACTCTTCAGCCAGTTCAGTTCAGTTCAGTCGCTCAGTCGTGTCTGACTCTGCGACCCCATGAATCGCAGCACACCAGGCCTCCCTGTCCATCACCATCTCCCGGAGTTCACTCAGACTCATGTCCATCAAGTCCATGATGCCATCCAGCCATCTCATCCTCTGTCGTCCCTTTCTCCTCCTGCCCTCAATCTCTCCCAGCATCAAAGTCTTTTCCAATGAGTCAACTCTTCGCATGAGGTGGCCAAAGTCCTGGAGGTTCAGCTTTAGCATCAGTCCTTCCAAAGAAATCCCAGGGCTGATCTCCTTCAGAATGGACTGGTAGGATCTCCTTGCAGTCCAAGGGACTCTCAAGAGTCTTCTCCAGCACCACAGTTCAAAAGCATCAGTTCTTCGGCACTCAGCTTTCTTCACAGTCCAACTTTCACATCCATACATGACCACTGGAAACACCATAGCCTTGACTAGACGGACCTTTGTTGGCAAAGTAATGTCTCTGCTTTTGAATATGCTATCTAGGTTGGTCATAAGTTTTCTTCCAAGGAGTAACCATCTTTTAATTTCATGGCTGCAGTCACCATCTGCAGTGATTTTGGAGACCAAAAAAATATACTGTTTCCCCATCTAATTCCCATGAAGTGATGGGACCAGATGCCATGATCTTCATTTTCTGAATGTTGAGCTTTAAGCCAACTTTTTCACTCTCCACTTTCACTTTCATCAAGAGGCTTTTCAGTTCTTCTTCACTTTTTGCCATAAGGGTGGTGTCATCTGCATATCTGAGGTGATTGATATTTCTCCCAGCAATCTTGATTCTAGCTTGTGCTTCTTCCAGCCCAGTGTTTCTCATGATGTACTCTGCATATAAATTAAATAAGCAGGGTGACAATATACAGCCTTGACGTACTCTTTTTCCTATTTGGAACCAGTCTGTTGTTCCATGTCCAGTTCTAACTGTTGCTTCCTGACCTGTATACAGGTTTCTCAAGAGGCAGGTCAGGTGGTCTGGTATTCCCATTTCTTTCAGGATTTTCCACAGTTTATTGTGATCCACACAGTCAAAGGCTTTGGCATAGTCAATAAAACAGAAATAGATGTTTTTCTGGAGCTCTCTTGCTTTTTCCATGATCCAGCGGATGTTGGCAATTTGATCTCTGGTTTCTCTGCCTTTTCTAAAACCAGCTTGAACATCTGGAAGTTCATGGTTCATGTATTGCTGAAGCCTGGCTTGGAGAAATTAGAGCATTACTTTACTAGCATGTGAGATGAGTGCAATTGTGCAGTAGTTTGAGCATTCTTTGGCATTGCCTTTGTTTGGGATTGGAATGAAAACTGACCTTTTCCAGTCCTGTGGCCACTGCTGAGTTTTCCAAAACTGCTGGCATATTGAGTGCAGCACTTTCCCAGCATCATCTTCCAGGATTTGAAATAGCTCCACTGGAATTCCATCACCTCCATTAGCTTTGTTCATAGTGATGCTTTCTAAGGGCCACTTGACTTCACATGCCAGGATGTCTGGCTCTAGGTGAGTGATCACACCATCGTGATTATCTTGGTCGTGAAGCTCTTTTTTGTACAGTTCTTGTGTGTATTCTTGCCACCTCTTCTTAATATCGTCTGCTTCTGGTAGGTCCATACCATTTCTGTCCTTTATTGAGCCCATCTTTGCATGAAATGTTCCCTTGGTATCTCTAATTTTCTTGAAGAGATCTCTAGTCTTTCCCATTCTGTTGTTTTCCTCTTTCTTTGCATTGATCTCTGAGGAAGGCCTTCTTATCTCTTCTTGCTATTCTTTGGAACTCTGCATTCAGATGCTTATATCTTTCCTTTTCTCCTTTGCTTTTCGCCTCTCTTCTTTTCACAGCTATTTGTAAGCCCTCCCCAGACAGCCATTTTGCTTTTTTGCATTTCTTGTCCATGGGGATGGTCTTGATCCCTGTCTCCTGTACAATGTCACGAACCTCCATCCATAGTTCATCAGGCACTCTATCTATCAGATCTAGTCCCTTAAATCTATTTCTCACTTCCACTGTATAATCATAAGGGATTTGACTTAGGTCATACCTGAATGGTCTAGCGGTTTCCCCTTCTTTCTTCAATTTAAGTCTGAATTTGGCAATAAGGAGTTCATGATCTGAGCCACAGTCATCCAACTCTTAGGCCCTTTGCAAATATCACTTTATAGCTCCTGTGAAGAATACTTAGAGTACTATGATTATGCCCATTTTAAAGATGGCAAAATAAGGTACAGGAAGTGGAGTGACTGTCTTATCACCCAAGTAGGAACAGGCAGAGCTAGAACCCAGATAGTTTAGTGCCAGAACGCATGCTCTTAACCACTTTGCCAGGCTACCTCTTGGAGTAAATGGGTAACAGTTGATACCCAGGGACTTCACCAATGGTCCTGCAGTTAAGACTTCACCTTTCCATGAAGGAAGCATGGGTTCAATCCCAGGTTGGAGAACTAAGGTCCCACATATTGTGGGGTACAGCCAAAAAATTAAAACATAAAATATTTGATACCCAGAGTTCAAGTGAAAATAGCAAGCAGCCAAACAGGGGACCGAGGCCGCAAGTGATGTGAAGGATCCCAGCAGGCAGTCGGTCATCACGGGGACAGGGAACACATAAGCTTCGCATAGCTGGCACACAGCCACAGGGCAGGTCACGGGGCCAAGCCCCAGTTGTGATGGGCCTGGTTCGAGTAAGATCTGGATTCATGTAATGTCTGGAGAACTAGAATTTGTCAGAAAAGAATGGCGAGTAGAGACCGCAGTAAAAGTCTAATCTTTTTGCAGACTGGGACACACCATAGGCAGAAGCCAGGCCTGAGGATTCAGGGCAGAGGCCTCATGAGCAGAAGAGATGGTGGACATGATCAGAAGAACATCACAGATTTCAACCAGGTGACAGGTACTGTTTTTCCAAGTCAGCCTCATTTGGAAGGGTTGGGGACAAAACTCTACAGATGTGGGCAAGGATACTTGAACACAGATCGGAACTGATTGTCTGAGACTCAGGAAGCCCAACTCTGGAGACCAGAAAAGGCAGGAGGAGGGGAAAGTGGGAGAAAAACTTTTCCAGGGGGTGACCAACCTCTGGGAATGGCCCTGCCCGCCTATGGAGAAGGAGACAGCTTTATAGTAATTATCCTGAAACCTACCACTGAAGCCACACTCAGTTCTACTAACAGAGAAAGGCTTGGAAAAACTGACTGCTGTGAGAGAGAAGATTCCCAGAACCAAATAAATTTGACATCAGAGCATCTTGAAAGAGAAGGAAAGAGGATTCCATGTCCTCCAAAAGATGTTATCTTTTTCCATGCTGACCTCTGACTTTTTTTTTTGAATTAATAAAATTTTTTATTATGACATATTAACTTGGGTCAATGCCACTTAAATGAATTGACTGATTTGACTTACAATTTTTCAACTTAACCAATGATGCAAAATGAAATATATTCAGTAGAAACTGTAGTTTGAATTTTGATCTTTTCCCTGGCTGGCAATATGTCGTCTGGTAGATCCTTTTTCGTAATGTGGGGCATCAGCAGCAACTGCTAGAAACCCATAGTCCCCAGTCAGCTATGAGCTCATGAGGGTAATCAATTGATACACTTAGTATTCTGCACCAAGACAACCATTTGTTTTTTACTTTCAGCACTGTATTTAATAAATTACATGAGATATTCAACACTTTATTATAAAACAATCTTTGTGTTGGGTGATTTTGCCCAACTAGTGGCAGTGTTCTGAGCACATCTGAGGTAGGCTAGGCTCAGACACAATGTTCAGTAGGTTGGGTGTGTTGAATGCATTTTATTTTGTTTAATATAAATTTATTTATTTTATTTATTTTTAAAAATTTACTTTAATTTTACTTTACAATACTGTACTGGTTTTGCCATATATCAACATGAATCCACCACGGGTATACATGTGTTCCCCATCCTGAACCCCCCTCCCCTCTCCCTCCCCATACCATCTCTCTGGGTCATCCCAGTACACCAGCCCCAAGCATCCTGTATCCTGCATCGAACCCAGACTGGCGATTTGTTTCTTATATGATATTATACATGTTTCAATGCCATTCTCCCAAATCATCCTACCCTCTCCCTCTCCCACAGAGTCCAAAAGACTGTTCTATACCTCTGTGTCTCTTTTGCTGTCTCACATACAGGGTTATTGTTACCATCTTTCTAAATTCCATATATATGTGTTAGTATACTGTATTAGTGTTTTTATTTCTGGCTTACTTCACTCTGTATAATCGGCTCCAGTTACATCCACCTCATTAGAACTGATTCAAATGTATTCTTTTTAATGGCGGAGTAATACTCCATTTGTGTATATGTACCACAGCTTTCTTATCCATTCATCTGCTGATGGACATCTAGGTTGCTTCCATGTCCTGGCTATTATAAACAGTGCTGCAATGAACATTGGGGTACATGTGTCTCTTTCAGTTCTGGTTTCCTCGGTGTGTATGCCCAGCAGTGGGATTGCTGTGACCTCTGACATTTTATAAGCATACTAAAAGCAGGCTATATTTTTGTGTGTGTGTGTGAAGAGGGGAATTGTTTGAAGAGATGAACTTCTAAACATCCTGGTTGAAGAAGTCTCTAATACCGAGTATCCTGGATGCAGAATCTATAATGATTCTGTGATTATCAACTATGCATTAGTAGCACTTTCCTTGGGGCGTCCCTGGTGGCTCAGATGGTAAAGGATCTGCCTGCAATGTGGGAGACTTGGGTTTGATCCCTGGGTCAAGAAGATCCCCTGGAGAAGGAAATGCCAACCCACTCCAGTATTCTTGCCTGGGAAATTCCGTGGACAGAGGAGCCTGGTGGGCTACGATCCATGAGACCGCAAAGTCGGACACAACTAAGCGACTAACACACTCCTATAATGTAAATGCTGATAAAGTAAACTTAAGATCTAAATATTTCACTAATCATGAAGACTAAGAGAAAATAAGTTCCCCCAAATCTACTGAGGATAAATGAGAGACTCATTTAACAAAACACTAAGCTTAAGCTTTGCCAGTAGAATATTTGTATTTAAATACAGATATATGATTAATTCTTTAGTGGTCAGAGTGAGTCAGATATTTATAATATAGACTATATTATATTTTTATAGCACTCAGATAACAACAACACATTACCAAGAGTTTATTTGCCCACCAAAATCTTGACTAACTTGTGTATAATTAACATGAATTATCAGTACATCTTTTACTTTAGCACAGCTATTTCAATTTTTTAGAGCATGTTTGTTTACTGAACTACCAAAAGATGTGATAAACTATCTTTGTAGCTTCTGCTTTACTTGGGAGCAGAAAAAATAGAAATTCCATAAAGAAACTCTAACAGCTAGCCAAAGGAAATGTATATAACAAAAGTAATCAACCATATGTGAAAAAAGAAAGCTAGTGGGAAGTTGTTGTTACAGCGTAGGGAGCTCAGCCTGCTGCTCTGTGACAACTTAGGGGGTGGGGTGGGGTGGGAAGGTAGGAGAGAGTTTCAAGAGGGAGGGGACGTGTGAATACCCATAGCTAATTCAGATTGATGTATGGCAGAAACCAACACAACATTGTAAAGCAATTGTCCTCCAATTAAAAATAAATTTTAAAAAAGTAATCAATGCTAGACTGAGAAAAATTCTGATTTTATAATCTGTGTCTGCCTCATAAACATTAGACTACACATTTCCTGTCAATTATGAGCTAGCTGTTTTAAGGCACTAGTTAATCTAAGTGATTTTTTAAATTTAATTACCAATGTTTTACTGGCTCTGCTGCTGCTGCTGCTGCTGCTAAGTCGCTTCAGTCGTGTCCGACATAGACGGCAGCCCACCAGGCTCCCCTGTCCCTGCGATTCTCCAGGCCAGAACACTGGAGTGGGTTGCCATTTCCTTCTCCAATGCATGAAAATGAAAAGTGAAAGTGAAGTCGCTCAGTCATGTCCGACTCTTAGCCACCCCATGGACTGCAGCCCATCAGGCTCCTCCGTCCATGGGATTTTCCAGCAAGAGTCCTGGAGTGGGGTGCCATCGCCTTCTCCTGCTGCTGCTGCTGCTGCTGCTAAGTCACTTCAGTTGTGTCTGACTCTGTGTGACCCCATAGACGGCAGCCCACCAGGCTCCATTGTCCCTAGGATTCTCCAGGCAAGAACACTGGAGTCGGTTTCCATTTCCTTCTCCAATGCATGAAAGTGAAAAGTGACAGTGAGGTCACAGAGTCGTGTCCAACTAGCTGGTACCAAATTTGAAGTAATGGCAGAAAGGCTCTGGACCATGTAAAATGGGAGAAACACCCAGAGCATCTCACGACTGTTGAGTATTTGCCATATACAAGTCAGCATGTTTAATTTAACTCTCCTAGAATTCTCCATGACAATATTCACTGTTATTACTCCTAGTTTACAGATAAGGAAACTGAGCAGGTGTGTGCTGGCAAATAGTGATAAGCAAACTGACAAAGAATCAACCTCAAAAATATACAAGCAGCTGCTGCAGCTCAATACCAGAAAAATAAACAACCCAATCAAAAAATGGGCCAAAGAACTAAACAGACATTTCTCCAAAGAAGACATACAGATGGCTAACAAACACATGAAAAGATGCTCAACATCACTCATTATCAGAGAAATGCAAATCAAAACCACAATGAGGTACCATCTCACGCTGGTCAGAATGGCTGCTATCAAAAGTCTATAAGCAATAAATGCTGGAGAGGGCGTGGAGAAAAGGGAACCCTCTTACACTGTTGGTGGGAATGCAAACTAGTACAGCCACTATGGAGAACAGTGTGGAGATTCCTTAAAAAACTGGAAATAGAACTGCCTTATGACACAGCAATCCCACTGCTGGGCATACACACCGAGGAAACCAGAATTGAAAGAGACACATGTACCCTAATGTTCATCGCAGCACTGTTTAGAATAGCCAGGACATGGAAGCAACCTAGATGTCCATCAGCAGACAAATGGATAAGAAAGCTGTGGTACATATACACAATGGAGTATTACTCCGCCATTAAAAAGAATACATTTGAATCAGTTCTAATGAGGTGGATGAAACTGGAGCCTATTATACAGAGTGAAGCAAGCCAGAAAGAAAAACACCAATACAGTATACTAATGCATATATATGGAATTTAGAAAGATGGTAATGATAACCCTGTATGCGAGACAGCAAAAGAGACACAGATGTATAGAACAGTCTTTTGGACTCTGTGGGAGAGGGCGAGGGTGGGATGATTAGAGAGAATAGCATTGAAACATGTATATTATCATATGTGAAACGGATCGCCAGTCCGGGTTCAATGCATGAGACAGGGTGCTCAGGGCTGATGCACTGGGATGACCCAGAGGGATGTGGTGGGGAAGGAGGTGGGAGAGGGGTTCAGGATGACGAACACATGTCCACCCATGGCTGATTCATGTCAATGTATGGCAAAAATCACTACAGTATTATAAAGTAATTAGCCTCCAATTAAAATAATTAATTAAATTAAAATAATAGTAATAAGCAGGTTAGGGAAGGGGGCAGGTATGGATTTATAGATTCTGTCAATTTTCATGGTGTTAATACTCCTATCAAAGCTGATGTCAAGTTACCAATATGATACCAACAGGCTTGCGATGTTCCTGAAAATTTCACAATTGGCTGTCATCAGCCAATCAACTCACTTTGCTCAAGATCAGCGAACATCAGTAAGTGGAAGAGCTATGATTTAAACCCAGGAAATCTTACTTCAGACTGTGTTCTCAACCACTATGTTAGCCTGTTTTTAGAAGGAATAATTCACAAGTGTTAAAGGGGGACAGGAAAAGGACCCTACTGTCCCCAGAGCTGCGCTTGAGCCAGAGGCACAATTAGGAATAAAGAAGTGCCTAATGGCTCTAACTAAAGACTTCAGCAAGAAAAGGAAAGAAAAAGATGATACTATATATTTTCTTTTTTTTTTCCATAAAAATGCTCTGTTCCAGAGGAGTCCTTAGATGGTGGGGCAGACAATTAAGTTGCCTTTATTTGTGGAGTCTACTAAGACTTGAAAAATAAATAGGAATTAGCCAGGTCGCAAAGCTGTAGAAACGAGAGCTGGCCGAGAACCCAACAAATGCAGAAACAAAAGTCCAAGGTGGGAGGGAGTGTCTACAGGTAGTTATGTGGTTTTTTTATCTACAGGTAATGTGTTTTATTTTTAAGACTTTTTTTTTGACATGAATAATTTTTAAAGTCTTTATTGAATTTATTACAATATTGTTTCTGTTTTATGTTTTGGTTTTTTGGCCCAGAGACATGTGTGATCATAACTCCCTGATCAGGGATTGAACCTGCACCCCCTGCGTTGGGAAGGTGAAGTTTCAACCACTGGACCCCCAGAAAAGTCCCAGCAGGCCGTTCTGAAGCCCTGGAGGAGTTACAAGTAAGGAAGTGGCCAACAGGGAGCTGAGGGAGGGTGGGGATGAGGGGCCTGGTAAACTGAGGCTGGGGTGTGAATTTTTTGCTGAGGGCATCAGAGAGCCACTGAGAGTTTGGGGAAGGGGGTTGAAACTATCTGATTTGCATTCTGGGCCCTCCCGGCCACCACAGTAAAGGGAAAGGACTGAAAAATCAGGTGAGTATCCCCCCTGAGCTGACCTCCATCTTCTCTCTCTTCCGTTTCAGTTGATCTTTGTTAGCGCGGCTGCTGAGGATCCTCGGAGCCATGGACCCATGGCGGACCACGTGACCCTCCAGGTGGCCCTGAGCTCACATATCCTCGAGGAGCAGACAGTCCTCTTACCAGGAGGAAGCAAGTGGGTGGAAAGTGGAGAGAGAAAGAAGCAGAGTGCCCGGGACCTTTTCAGGTGTTTTCCGTGTTTGGGGAGATGTGGAGGGGAGGCTGTGACCAGGCTGCACGGTGAAGTAGGTGAGGCAGGGGATGCGCGGGCCCAGGGTGTCGGCAATGCTCTTTCTTACCAGCCTGTCAGGCGAGCTTCCCTCAGGCCTGGGAGGCCAGGGTGGCCTCCGACAGGGAGTGGAGTTCCCACAAATCAAAGCCCAGAGCAAGAGGGCTGTCTAAGGGGGCTCAGCGGAGATGCCAAGAAAGATCCAAAGGACCTTGAAAGCAGACAGACAAGTGGGAGAATCAGGACGGTAGGAGCTGTTCATCCCCGCGGTGGGGAACCTGAGTGAAGACTCCTGTTGCGTGTTTCGCCGTTGTTTAGTCGCTAAGTCATGTCAGACTCACAACGCCATAGACTGTACCCCACCAGACTCTGTCCACAGGGTTTCCCAAGCAAGAATACTGGAGTGGGTTGCCATTTCCTTCTCCACAGATGTACTTGTGTATGTGTTAGAAAACAAAACAGAAGTTTAACCTCAACAATTTTTAAGTATACGCTATAGCATGTTATATGCATGTTCTGTTGTTCATCAGACCTCTCGAACTTTTTCATCTTGCATGGCTAAAATTCTATATTCCTGATTCCCCTTGGCCTCCCCAGCCCCTGGCAATCCCCATTTACTTCCTGTTTCTTTTTTAAAAATCGTTTTTGATAGTTATTTTCATTTTATTTATTTATTTGGCTGCTTCGGGTCTTTGCTGAAGCATGTGGTATCTTCAGTTGACATGCGGGATCTTTAGCTGCGGCATGTGGGATCTAGTTCCCTGACCAGGAATTGAACCCAGCCACTCTGCATTAGGAGCAGGGAGTCTTAGCCACAGGGAAGTCCCTACTTTCTGTTTCCGTGACTTGGATTCGTTTAGATATGCATCATAGAAGTGGAATCCTGCAGTTCTAGCGTGCCTGGCTTATTTAATTTAACATCATGTCCTCAAAGTTCATCTGTGTTGTGGTAAAGGCCAGGATTTCCTTCTGCTTTAAGGTTGAATAATATCCCATCGTATGGGTATAACTTTGTTTATCCATTCATCCCTCCATGGACATAAGGTTACTTTTACCCCTTGGCAACTATAAATAGTACTTCAATGACAAGGGTGTCAAGACTCCTCTTATAAAGACTCTAGGCGTCTGGCAGAGTGAGCTGTCAAGATTACTATTATAATCACAATACTATATACTGTATTAATTCCTATATACACAATACTATATACTGTATCAATTATTATGTATACAATACTGTATACTATATTAATTACTATAATAATTATACTGTAGCTGATTCACTTTACTATATGGTAGAAACTAACACAACATTATAAAGCAACTGCTGCTGCTGCTGCTAAGTCACTTCAGTCGTGTCCGACTCTGTGCGACCCCATAGACGGCAGCCCACCAGGCTCCCCCGTCCCTGGGATTCTCCAGGCAAGAACACTGGAGTGGGTTGCCATTTCCTTCTGCAATGCATGCAAGTGAAAAGTGAAAGTGAAGTCACTGAGTCGTGTCCAACTCTCAGCGACCATAGACTGTAGCCTACCAGGCTCCTCTGTCCATGGGATTGTCCAGGCAAGAGTACTGGAGTGGGGTGCCATTGGCTTCTCTGTGTAAAGCAACTAGACTGTAATAAAAATTAAGGGAGAAAAAAGGTGCTAGCTGTGAATGAGGAAATGAACCCTCATCCAACCATGCTGGCACTCTGATCTTGGACTTCCCAGCCCCTAGAACTATGAGAAATAATTTTCTATTGATTACAAGCTGCCCAACTAGACTAAGACACATACAAACATTTCAAGAAGTATTCTTACATTTACTCTGTGCAAGATTCCCTGATCTTTTCCATTCTGTTCTATTATATATTTTTGTTCTATTATATGTAAAATAATATATGTTTACGTTCTGCTATACACACACACACATATATACTTGTTAAGTTCTGGGCATGCATACTAAGTTGCCCTCAGATGCACCAGTGGATCCTGACCCCCACCTTGAAAACCACTTTTGTATTATGTATAATTAAGAGGACTGGGCTTCCCTGATAGCTCAGTTGGTAAAGAGTCTGCCTGCAATGCAGAAGACCCAGGTTCAATTCCTGGGCCAGGAAGATCTGCTGGAGAAGGGATAGGCTACCCACTCCAGTATTCTTGGGCTTCCCTTGTGGCTCAGCTGGTAAAGAATCAGTCTGCAATGAGGGAGACCTGGGTTCGATCCCTGGGTTGGGAAGATCCCCTGGAGAAGGGAAAGGCTACCCACTCCAGTATTCTGGCCTGGAGAATTCCATGGACTGTATAGTCCATGGGGTCGCAAAGAGTCGGACATGACTGAGCGACTTTCACTAAGAGGACTGGTTGCCTTTGAATTCTCCAAAAGAGAATCCCTTTCACTCTGACAGTACTAGTGGCCAATGTCAATTTTTCTGGAGGTTTGGCAGGAGTGATGGATGGAGGAAGGTTTTGTATCACGGCTGATTCTGTATGTCCCTTTGGACAAGCTTGTTCCACCAACTGAGGGTGCTCCCCTGTCACTCCTCCCCCATGCAGGACAGGGTCCCTTCCTCCCTTCTTCCTCCCAGGAACAGATGCCTCCCTTTTCGTGTTCCACACAAAGTAGCGCTGTTAGTTTCTTCCAGTTCAAGGCACCAGTTCACCTACAGGTACTGGAGTTCTCCCTTGAAAGGGAGTACCACAGTATCTACCCAATAAAATTGTGCCTCTTGTGACCTGCTAGGAAATTAAGGTTTCCTCCCTGGCGTTACACACACGCACAATCACAGGGATCTATTGCCCTACTGGATTGCCAGCAACTTGAGAATGGGAATTTGGAGAGCTCAGTAAATGTTGAGTTGATACAAGAAGTCCCTAATTAACTGAGGAAATGGTATTAGCCCCATTTTATAAATTAGGAAATGACAGTTTGCAGAGACTAAGTGATTATTACTTCTGAGGTTCTTGGATCCTTTAATCAATAGAAATTAATAAGAGGCCAGTAGAGGAATTCAGGCGAGGCATTGTGGGGACTTGAGCTGTAGCAAGAGGGAGCTTAGAGAGGGAGTGGGTTGATTTCTGAGGTGGAGTGAAGGTTGGGGTGGGTCCTTAAATGGAGCGGGGGTGGGGGCGGGCCCGGGGGCGGGGCTGGAGGTGTGGCTTAGGTGGTCTGCCCACCCCCCTGGTGGTGCTGTGAGCAGGGGTCACGTGCAGTTCCCTGCTTTCACTCCAGACTCCTCAGAAATGGCAGTTGGGTTTTCGGTCTTTTTGTGTGTCCTTACTCATAATTTGCCGCAAATGGGCATGCATGCAGTTATTTTTAGTCCCCTGTAGTTTCTTTGTATTTTGTTGCTCAAGGAAATGTTTGTCCAGGTGACAAAGAATCCCGGGTTTTAGGTGCCACCTGGTCTCAGGACCACTCTACTGACGATCTGAGAGCTAGCCTTCAAACACAAGCCCATGGAGGCAGGATGTATCTGCATCAGACTCACAGATCAGTTCTTCCCCTGGTCCCCTGCTGAAGCGGCCCAGGAATGAACCGAAGGAGGTGAAACATCAAGCTTGGACCTCACCATTTCTGAGATGCACGTCCTAGTCCGTGTGTTTGCTGTTTCAGACTCAGCCAAAGCAAAAAGGCTTCAGAAAATATTAACAAAATGCTCCTGATTCTATTTCCATTTCATGTCTGAGCTCATTGGGGACATCTCATCTGTAACACAATTTTATTTGTTGAATTTAATGAGTCCCCTTGGTTATGACAGCAACATGTGTGTTGATCCTTTTCAGACAAGGGTGCACTACTTTGTCCCTGGATAAGACAGTGGGAAGAGAGAACCTACACAAACATCCTCAAAGACTTAGACCGCTTGTGCTGGCTGTTTACAAAACCAAAAGCTTCTGTTCTTACTGTAGTAATATTACAAAAATGTGCTCAAAATTGTTGGTTTAGGCCAGTGTATAGAATGATATATAGAGTAATACAGAATCCTCTTAAGTGGTTTAGCAGACTAATAAGTGAAATTTATGGGCTGAAATTAAACAGAGGAATTGTTCAGTTCCTAAATGGAGCACACAGCAACATATGGTTGTGTGAAAGTGCATTTGTGATGAGAATGAAGCAATTCAGAAGAGTTGCTGATTGGACGTGGGCCACTCTGTCTTCTTGCAAAGTATCTGATAATCTATTAAGCACCTCTTACATGATGACAGTGACAGAAAAGAGCCTGTGGTTAAAAGCTGGATAAAATATCAAAGAACTATTTAACTGCTGTGAATTCTGTCAAAGCCTCAGAATTGTTCCTCTGATGCTTTATTCCTCAGTCTAGTTAATGCTGTAAGAACTCATCACAATGAGAGATCTCATCTGGACCCATCAATCTCAGTTCCAGGAAAGAACCTCTGCTCATGTGCATAAGGATAAGTACAGTAAGACGTTCACAGTGCATGCATGCTGTCGACTCTGCGCCCCTGTGGGGAGCACCTAAAGCACCAGCGCAGCTCAGGAGAAACACTCTCATGCGAGAGACACATCTGGGCTTGAATCTCAGTTCTGCCACTTATCCCCTGTGTGACCTTGAGTGGGTTAGCTAGCCTCTCTGTGTCTCAGTTTCCTCATTTGTAAAATGAAGGTGGGAATGATGCAACCTATGAGGATACATGAACCAGAATTTGTAAAGCACTTAGAACCATGCCTAGCAGATTGTGACTCATATATATATGTCCATCCCGTGGGGAAATGCCAAAATACATTGTGACATAGTCATCCAGTGGTGCAATTTCATAATAAACAGAAGCCCAAGTGAATGAATTAGGTCCGCATATATCAAATAAGGCCTTGAAGATAGAACATTGAGTGAGAAGAGCAAGTTGTAGGACAGTAATTAAAATATGCTGTTTTGGTAGATTTGAAAAGCAAAACAGTATGACATATTTTGATGGGCACACACAGAGACAATTAAAGTGCAAAAATGTGAGCCAGGGCTTCCTTGGTGCTCCAGTGATTAAGAATCTGCCTTGCAATGCAAGGGACATGAGTCCGATCCCCTGTCTGGGCAGATCCCAGGTACCTGGGAGCAACTAAGCACATATATGTCAACTAGAGAAAGCCCAAGTACAGCAACAAAGAGCCAGCACAGCCAAAAACAAGCAAATAAATAAATCTTAAAAAAAAAAAAAAAAAAGCGTGAGCCAGAGGCTATTCCCCAGATACACTATTTTGGATAACTCTGAGAAGGGAACACAGAAGCTGCAACTCTGGGACTTCCTTGGAGGCCCAGTGGTGAAGACTCCATGCTTCCACTGCAGGGGGCAAGGGTTCGATCCCTCATCAGGGAACTAAGATCCCACATGTTGTGGGGAGCTGCCAACAAATGCAAACAAGCTTCAGTTCTGCATGCAACAAAGTGAGTATCCAGTGGGACAGAGGTTTTCAAACTTGTGTGGGTGAGTGGGCTGCTTTGGAGGTGGTCCTGAGTCTGCTATACGTAAAACTGTTTAACTCAGAATGGAACTTGAGCCCATGTGCTGGTATTCAAACCCAGACAAAACCCTCCTCAGGACTTGAACCCATTAGAACCACTCAGCTGGTGTCTGCACTTACTGAGGCTCAGGTTCTTTGCATCTCATCACAGAAAGAATTCAGTGAGAGACAAAGTGATAGGTGAAAAACGGATTTTATTCACAGAGAAACACGTTCCACTAACAGAGCGTAGGCCATGGCAGGGGGCAAGTGTGGGGGCCTCAAAATGTGGTGTGGGTAGCTTCCATGGGCTGGGTCATTTCATAGGCTAATGAGTGGGCAGATTATTCCAACTATTTGGGGGAAGGGGGTGGAGATTTCCAGGGGTTGGCCCACTGCCCACATTTTGGTCTTTGAAGGTTGACCTTGGATCTGTCATGGTGCCTCTGACTATGTCATTTAGCTTATAAATGTGTTACAATGAGCCAATACTGAGGATGAAGGTCTAGACAAGTTGACTTGTCTTCCATCTTGGACCCATTTGGTTCTAAGCAGTTTATGTTCTGCCCTTGGGCTATGTCTTTCTTTCAAAGGTTGTGCCCAGCCCCCCTTGCCTCCTATTTCTTATGGATTTGCATGTCACCTAAGGTCCCCTCATCCAAGGTAAGGAGCAGTGGCTGCGCTTTGCTAGAGCAGCCCTGAAGAGATACCCCACGCCCAAGGTAAGAGAAACCCAAGTAAGATGGTAGGTGTTGCAAGAGGGGATCAGAGGGCAGACACACTGAAACCATACCCACAGAAAACTAGTCAATCTAATCACACTAGGACCACAGCCTTGTCTAACTCAATGAAACTAAGCCATGCCCTGTGGGGCCACCCAAGATGGCCGGTCATGGTGGAGAGTTCTGACAGAATGTGGTCCACTGGAGAAGGGAATGGCAAACCTCTTCAGTATTCTTGCCTCGAGAACCCCATGAACAGTATGAAAAGGCAAAATGATAGGATACTGAAAGAGGAACTCCCCAGGTCAGTAGGTGCCCAATATGCTACTGGAGATCAGTGGAGAAATAACTCCAGAAAGAATGAAGGGATGGGGCCAAAGAAAAACAATACCCAGCTGTGGATGTGACTGGTGACAGAAGCAAGGTCTGATGCTGTAAAGACCAATATTGCATAGGAACCTGGAATTGTCAGGTCCATGAATCAAGGCAAATTGGAAGTGGTCAAACAAGAGATGGCAAGAGTGAACGTTGACATTCTAGGAATCAGCGAACTAAAATGGACTGGAATGGGTGAATTTAACTCAGATGACCATTATATCTACTACTGCAGGCAGGAATCCCTCCGAAGAAATGGAGTAACCATCATGGTCAACAAAAGAGTCTGAAATGCAGTACTTGGATGCAATCTCAAAAATGACAGAATGATCTCTGTTCGTTTCCAAGGCAAACCATTCAATATCACAGTAATCCAAGTCTATGGCCCAACCAGTAACACTGAAGAAGCTGAAGTTGAACGGTTTTATGAAGACCTCCAAGACCTTTTAGAACTAACACCCAAAAAAGATGTCCTTTTCATTATAGGGGACTAGAATGCAAAAGAGAGAAGTCAAGAAACACCTGGAGTAACAGGCAAATTTGGCTTTGGAATGTGGAATGAAGCAGGGCAAAGACTAATAAAGTTTTGCCAAGAAAATGCACTGGTCATAGCAAACACCCTCTTCCAGCAACACAAGAGAAGACTCTACACATGGACATCCCAGATGGTCAACAATGAAATCAGATTGATTATATTCTCTGCAGCCAAAGATGGAGAAGCTCTATACAGTCAGCAAAAACAAGACCGGGAGCTGACTGTGGCTCAGATCATGAACTCCTTATTGCCAAATTCAGACTTAAATTGAAGAAAGTAGGGAAAACCGCTAGACCATTCAGGTATGACCTAAATCAAATCCCTTATGATTATACAGTGGAAGTGAGAAATAGATTTAAGGGACTAGATCTGATAGATAGAGTGCCTGATGAACTATGGAATGAGGTTCGTGACATTGTACAGGAGACAGGGATCAAGACCATCCCCATGGACAAGAAATGCAAAAAAGCAAAATGGCTGTCTGGGGAGGGCTTACAAATAGCTGTGAAAAGAAGAGAAGCGAAAAGCAAAGGAAAAAAGGAAAGATAGAAGAGATAAGAAAGCCTTCCTCAGTGATCAATGCAAAGAAGTAGAGTAAAAGAACAGAATGGGGAAGACTAGAGATCTCTTCAAGAAAACTAGAGATACCAAGGGAACATTTCATGCAAAGATGGGCTCGATAAAGGACAGAAATGGTATGGACCTAACAGGAGCAGAAGATATTAAGAAGAGGTGGCAAGAATACACACAAGAACTGTACAAAAAAGATCTTCACGACCCGGATAATCACGATGGGGTGATCACTCACCTAGAGCCAGACATCCTGGAATGTGAAGTCAAGTGGGCCTTAGGAAGCATCACTACGAACAAAGCTAGTGGAGGTGATGGAATTCCAGTTGAGCTCTTTCAAATCCTGAAAGATGATGCTGTGACAGTGCTGCACTCAATATGCCAGCAAATTTGGAAAACTCAGCAGTGGCCACAGGACTGGAAAAGGTCAGTTTTCATTCCAATCCGAAAGAAAGGCAATGCCAAAGAATGTTCAAACTACCGCACAGTTGCACTCATCTCACATGCTAGTAAAGTAATGCTCAAAATTCTCCAAGCCAGGCTTCAGCAATACATGAACCGTGACCTTCTTGATGTTCAAGCTGGTTTTAGAAAAGGCAGAGGAACCAGAGATCAAATTGCCAACATCCACTGGATCATGGAAAAAGCAAGAGAGCTCCAGAAAAACATCTACTTCTGCATTATTGACTATGCCAAAGCCTTTGACTGTGTGGATCACAAGAAACTGTGGAAAATTCTGAAAGGGATGGGAATACCAGAACACCTGACCTGCCTCTTGAGAAACCTATATGCAGGTCAGGAAGCAACAGTTAGAACTGGACATGGAACAACAGACTGGTTCCAAATAGGAAAAGGAGTACGTCAAGGCTGTATATTGTCACCCTGCTTATTTAACTTCTATGCAGAGTACATCATGAGAAACGCTGAACTGGAAGAAACACAAGCTAGAATCAAGATTGCTGGGATAAATATCAATCACCTCAGACATGCAGATGACACCACCCTTATGGCAGAAAGTGAAGGGGAACCCAAAAGCCTCTTGATGAAAGTGAAAGAGGAGAGTGAAAAAGTTGGCTTGAAGCTCAACATTCAGAAAACGAAGATCATGGCATCTGGTCCCATCACTTCATGGGAAATAGATGGGGAAACAGTGGAAACAGTGTCAGACTTTATTTTTCTGGGCTCCAAAATTACTGCAGATGGTGACTGCAGCTATGAAATTAAAAGACGCTTGCTCCTTGGAAGAAAAGTTATGACCAACCTAGATAGTATATTCAAAAGCAGAGATATTACTTTGCCGACTAAGGTCTGTCTAGTCAAGGCTATGGTTTTCTCAGTGGTCATGTATGGATGTAAGAGTTGGACGATGAAGAAGGCTGAGCACCGAAGAATTGATGCTTTTGAACTGTGGTGTTTTGAGAGTCCCTTGGACTGCAAGGAGATCCAACCAGTCCATTCTGAAGGAGATCAGCCCTGGGATATCTTTGGAAGGAATGATGCTAAAGCTGAAACTCCAGTACTTTGGCCACCTCATGCGAAGAGTTGACTCATTGGAAAAGAGTCTGATGCTGGGAGAGATTGGGGGCAGGAGGAGAAGGGAATGACAGAGGATGAGATGGCTGGATGGCATCACTGACTTGATGGACGTGAGTCTGAGTGAACTCCGAGAGTTGGTGATGGACAGGGAAGCCTGGCGTGCTGTGATTCATGGGGTCGCACAGAGTCAGACACGACTGAGCGACTGAACTGAGCTAAGGTCCCCACCCTCAAGACCTCTGCCTAAGTACCCTGAATCATGTTTATCTTTTCACCATTAGACCCCAGGGCTTGCCTCAGTGTCTCACTCTCAGCAGCGACTTAATCACTAGTTGAATTAAATTTTAAAACAGGACATTTGGGCTTTAAATTTTTATTTTTTTTGCTGAAGTATAGTTGATTTACAATGTTGTATTAATTTCTGCTGTACAGCAAAGAGATTCAGTTATACATATATTCGTTTTAAAATAATCTTTTCCACTGTGGCTTATCACAGGATATTGAGTATAGCTCCCTGCGCTATACAGTAGGCCCTTGTTTTTTATCCATTCTGTATATGTAAAACAAAACATTTTTGTAAAATGTTTGAGCCATTCGAATGTCAAGACATTTATAAACATGTAGTATAATGAAACAGAAAGGTAACTTACACTGAAAGAGCTGAGTTAGCTGTGTGAAGGGTTAATAACAAAGGAGGGAGTGTCGAGATGATGAAGGGTATCCTAGGTAGTACAGCGGCTTTCCAGGCATTACACAGACATGAAAGGCAGTGCTGAGAATTAAGCGCTGAGTTGATAGAGGTGCCATTGAGGCAATTCTGAACTGTAGACACTTCATCACTTCAAAGTTATATGATGGACATAAGGCGCACATTCAGATAGCTCATTCCCACCACAATCTTACATCCTTCTGGCTGGTCACTCACTCACAGCCATATTCTTCCCCCTTCTCCATCCCCTCAGAGGCCTCCAGCATACAGATCCCTCACTTCCTCCCACTCTGTTGCTAAGTCGTTTCAGTCGTGTCCAACTCTGTGTGACCCCACAGACGGCAGCCCACCAGGCTCCGCCTTCCCTGGGATTCTCCAGACGAGAACACTGGAGTGGGTTGCCGTTTCCCTGTCCAATGCATCAAAGTGAAAAGTGACAGTGACGTCTCTCAGTCTTGTCTAACTCTTAGTGACCCCATGGACTGAAGCCTACCAGGCTCCTCCATCCTCCCACTCACATAACCCTTTATTTTCCTCCTTTCTGTCCCTCATCAAGTTAGTGTCCATGATCCAACTCTAAGAGTTAGATCCTCAGAGAGGATCTTCAACCTACATCTTGCCAGCTCCCTAGATCCCCTTACCCTGTTTTGTTTGAGTCCTCCTGGTGGAACCCTAATCCTGGATAAACACATCTTAATTTTAAGATGCCCTTCACCCTCAGGTTGCTGACCTGTGGAAGAAACTCAAAAAGCACAATGTGACTCAGGAAATGCTTCTGACGCTGTGGTCAACACCATGCAGACAGTCTGGAAGCCACAGAGCAGAAAGCCTCGCACAGCACGTTTAGGAGCTTGCATCACATGGGTTAACAGATCAACCGAACACATTATTGACTGGGGGATTTTGCAGAAACTAATGCCTGTGGCCAGCGATTCGTTATGCAAGTGAACACTGATGCATCTCCAGTCAAGACGTGTTAATACATCTCTAGTCGGCAAGTTGTTAAAAGACTCAGGAAGCAGCGAGGGGAAAGGCGGGGGGGGGGGGTCAGCATGCTCAGAATGGGGTGCAGGCAGGGCAGGACTCTGGGTCCTGCAGGTTTGGCTGTCTTGTTTCTCCCCCTACCACACCAGCCTCCTCACTGATGATGAGGATCAGAGGAGGGGTTAGACAGGAGGGCTTGGCAGATGAAAGGGGCCTGGAGCCAGTATCTCCCTGTCGGAGAGCCTCAGGGCAGCACCCCAGCCAGAGGGGCTCACCAACAGCCTGATCATCCTCCATGCCTTTCACCTGCATCTGGGCTGAGCCGCATGCGCGGGGCGATGTAGATGACACCAGGTATGGCCAGGGCAGGAACGGCGTCGCCATCAACCTGGAGGTGGCAGGACTCATGTCTTATGAATATGTAAGGTCTGCTTTGGTGTTCCCAGCACTCTGTGTAGACTGACACTCTCCTTTGCGCCATCCTATTGATTTATGCTTAGCACACACGTGCTTGTTTCTCCTATCTTTGACATGTCTTACAGATTGATTACTTAAAATGTGATGTAATTTCCGCCTCTGCATCACAAGTTCATTGCTTGTTATCCACCCCAGTTGCTTTTCTTGTTTTCTATACAGCAGAAGTGAATTTCCTTATGTAATACTTTTTTTTTTTTTTTTTAGAATTCTCACTTCTCTTTAATCACTGAGTTTTCAGCTTTTACAAATAATCTTAGAACAATTCAGGGAACTAAGGTTCAGGGTGGGGGACAGTTCTTACTGGTACATGAACTATGACATGCTCAATTTTCTGTAAATAATTCAGTTGGCTGAATTAACAAACATTGTCACAGACACACAGATTTTTTTTTTTAAAGCCATAGATCACTGCATATATATTTACAAAAAGCCAGAACAAACATGCACTTCTCCTTACTAGGAGAACTGAAATAGATGTTTGAAATGTTAAGGCAGTGATGATTCTAAAACATAATGAAATACTAAGTTAAGGCTTTATGTTTGTTTTGAAACCCACATTCATAGGCAACTGTGACCCAAGCAAACTTTTATCTACCAGGTTGAGTTCATCTGCCCAGGACATGTTATTTATCCATTACCACCAATTCTTCTATGGGATAGGAATTAGTAGCAACACGAATGATTTTCTCTAATGAATTATTAGTTCCTTCCTTAGGTTGTATTTTGAGGGTTTAGTCTTCAGCAGCATAAAGCGTGTGCCACATAAGGAACAGAGCATTATTTTGGGTAAACTTAGGAAAATGTACAGACTGCATTGATTTTTACTTGCCTGAAAGCTGGCCAACAATCAAGAACTCAGGATCTTCTAAATACAAAAAACCCTACAAGTGTACCTGACTGCTCAGCCATCTCAAAACATACTGTGTTCTTGAAGTGCTGGATCTTCACTTCATTTTCTTTGAAGACCGTTCAGTATTACCCTCTCTAAACAAACAAAGCAACATAATGCAGAATGCCGTATTTTATTTTATTTTATTTTATTTTATTTTTTTAAAGACATTTTTATTTTGTTTAGTTGTTTACTTTTTGGTGCCTGGACAGGGACATGAACCCTGGGTCCTCAGATTAAAAGTCTGATGCTCTACCAGCTGAGCTACCCAGGCAGAATGCCGTATTTTAGACGGATCTTTTCTAGAATTGCCATCCTCAAGGCACAAACACTATTCTTGCTAGACCAATGTGTTTCCTCATTCAAGGAAGAAAATGAGGTGGATGAAAAGAAGATTCACTTTACTATAGTTGTTGATTGCACTCTTGCCCTAGCAAGCTTATGAAAAGTATTGAAATGTAACAGGGGATATCCTTTTCTCCTTACATTACTATTTTTATTGTTTTTTAACATTTAGAGCGACAAAACTCGGACTCAGGGGGTGGGGTGCACCTTGAGGAACAGCTCTGGAGCACCACCCTGGCCTTCGGTAGGGTGCAGGAGGGATGGCTTGTAGGACACACTCCAGGATGAGCTAACGCGTGATTCTACAGCCCAGCATTTCCATAGTCAGGATGACTTACTGTCACTTAGACTGAAAGGATCACTATTTACACTAAGTGCTTGCCGCTACTACTTTAAGCAATAATTGTACAGCAACATGTCGTGTGAGCAAAGTACTATACACTTATGTTCCTACCAGTAACAGTTCACATACAGGGATGGCATTGGCTATATGCAAATTGTCTCAGAAGCTAAAGACAACAGTAGTTTTCCTTTGTGTCTTCAAATTAGGGAAGACTAAGATGTCAAAGCAAGCGAAGCTGTTGTTGTTTAAATCTGACGGTGCAGCATCAGACTTCTTTACATGTTATCAGGGAACAGGACTCTCTTAACAAGCACTGGCAAGAGTATTTTAGGTGCAATTTAAGTCAGTCATGCTTTGACGAAAATGTTTTGAAGATCTGAAGTTTGTACCCTAAGTCCTGGTGAGCTTGGCTTCAGCTAAATGGCAAGATGGGTTTTAAAGGTGTAAAATACATTTTTTTTAAAAAAAGGGAAGACTACACTGAAAGGGCAAATGTTGGTAACACAAAAACAATCATGTTCAGATCAACATCTTACGCTTTATAATACACTCACAAATTTTTACACAAACTTCATGTTTACAAGTACAAAAAGGCAAAGAACCTCAAAGAATCGAAGTAACTGTATCGTCAACTACATTCAGTAGAGTTAATACTGTTGTCCCTGTTCTTCACCTTCTAAATCCAGAAGGGAACTGTGAATCCATCCCCGATGTGGACTCCACTTTCAGAAGTTGGAGACTGGGTGTAGTTCTGCACACGTTTGGGTTTCAACAGAGCTGAACTGAGACTCCATCGTGTTCCAGGCCAGATCGGCCAGAAGAAAGTCATCCATTGCTGTCTGAGTTTCATTGCTGGTGAAGAATAAACTCCCCAGAGTTTCGAAGCCAGAGTTCATGGTCTGTGTTTCGGCACTGTTCAACTGAACTTTGCTTTCTAGGGCAGGCAGGTTTTTAGCAGTGGAGATTCCATCAGTCTGGGTCTCTGTGTCAGATGAATCAGTACTCATAGAAAAGCTGGAGTGTTTCAGGATACTTCCCAGGGGCAGACGAGGGCTACTGTCTAAAAAGAAGTTCAGGTCTGTCTGTGTCTGCGTGTCAAACATCTCAAGGCCTAAGAAGCTAGAATTTCCCCTACAACTGTAGGCCTGGGCAGAAGGGTCTGCAAGGAAGAAGTCAGTTTGGGTTTCTACGTCCAGCGACTCCAAGACTGGCTCAGTGGTCATGGTGCTAAGCTCACTCTCCTCGGTTTGTGTCTGTATATTTGAGGCTGAAAAGAACTCTTCAATATCAAAATCAATTGCAGGATTCTGGGTTGGGCCAGATGGGAGCTGGGTGTCAGGTCCAGCATTTGTGTCAGACAAAAGACTACGATTGTCCAGCGTCTGACCAGGTAGGTTACTTGACAAGATGTTTTCTAGATCACTTAGTAAATCCATGGTTTGGGTCTGATTATCCGTTGTGTTCTGTGACGAAAGCATACTGTTTGGTGCACTGAAGTTTATAATTGGTGTGGATTTCTCAATATCTTGAGTTAAAGTTTTAGCGTGGTTCTGAGGTAACAAGTCATGAGTTACAGTCTCTGCTACTAAGCTGCTGCTTCTAATATTGTCTGTAGACACACCATATGATGAATGGACACTTTCAAAAATATTTCCACACATTACAGCTTGGTCCATCTGTACTCGGTCATCTGCTGGACTTTGCATTCCGCTGGTCTGAGTTTCTCTGGAGATCCCACCTGGCTGGAAACTGGCATCTGTAAATGCATCAGTCTGAGCAGCGATGGATGAGGTTACCTTAGAACTGGGCAAAAAAGTCTGAGTTTGAACACTAATGGGAAGGGAAACCTGGGAACCAAATGTCAAATCAGTTTGCGAACAGGATGACACAGAGGAGTCAGGGCTGGCCCACTGTGCAGACGGCATGAACTGTGGTGTGGTGCAGGACAGGTCTGTCTGCACATTGATGGAAGAAATGCTGTTCTT
Source organism: Ovis canadensis (assembly GCF_042477335.2). Taxonomy (NCBI): domain Eukaryota; kingdom Metazoa; phylum Chordata; class Mammalia; order Artiodactyla; family Bovidae; genus Ovis; species Ovis canadensis. The sequence continues at coordinate 26,020,885 of NC_091269.1, read as the reverse complement.
CTGACATGTGTTCCCCAGTTCTTGTAACGGGCTAAATGGACTTTTACCCAAGTTCACTTGAATACCTGTGCTAATCGGCTCAACAGCAACAGGATTTACAACTTTTGAAAGAGGGAGGCTCTCCTTGAGAGAGCAGGTCTCCGAGTCCAGGCCGAGGATCAGGGTTCCAATGGACAAGGGCAGTAAGTGCACGGCACCGGGGGGCAGAGCCCTGATGGTCCACACCCAACACCACAGGCTGGGCCGAGGAGTCGGCTGTAGGCACAAAGACAGGCACGGGAGAAAACTGCATGACAGAGAGTTTAACCAAAGCCACTTTGGGCTTTGGTAACAGCAACTTCTGAGAGTACCTGGGAGCTGCTGGAAGAGTCTATTGTTTGGCATTAGAGCTGCAAGAGTCTTCAAAGGAAGCCAGCAGCTTTATTTCTGAAGTCTCTAGCTCTGGAGCGTCTGGTCGGGGAACTGGCTGCTTGCTCAGTGATTCAACGGTCTTCCTGGACAGCTTCCAGCTGCGCAGGCAGCTTTCCATTTTCCTTTTCTTACTAGGTGGGTCCCTGTGCTCTGCAGGGATCTCATGGCCAGTTCGGTAGACGTGGGACTGCAACGCGGTCCGGCTGGCGTAGGGACAGCCACACGTGCACGGGAAGGTCTTGCCGCAATCCCCTGCGTGTCTTTTCAAGTCCCACTCGGTGCCATACGAATTGCTGCACTTACTACATTTATGCTTCTTTTCAGCATGCACTTTCATAAAGTGCTGTTTTACGAGAGAAAATTGAGAAAATGGTCTGTCGGGGCCTCTAGGGCATCCTTCAGTTGGACAACAGTAGAATTTCGGTACAGTTTTCAAATCTTTTCTTACTGTTGGATTTACTCTGCCATCCTGCAGGCGGTGGCTCTTGACCAGGTGCATGTTGAGCGCGGGGCTGTTGGGCAGGATCTTGCCGCAGCCGCGCACCGTGCACAGGATGTTGGTCCGCACGGCCCGGGACCGCTCGCTCACCGGCGGCTGGATGAGCTCCCGGGCCGGCGGCGCCGAACCCGCGGGCTGCTGCCTCGCCGGCGGCGGTCGCGGCCGGCTGCCTCTCAGCCGCCCGGGGGGCACCCACGGGCCGAGGCGGCGGCGGCTCCCCTCGCGGCCGCCGGGACGGCCGGGGGCGCCCGAGGCGAGAGCCGCGGGTCCCGCCGCCGCCACCTCAGAAGCCGCCATGGCTCTCGCGCCGCGGCCGGACCTGTAACACTTTTTAAGTTTAATGGTTTTTTACAGTCTTCTGAACAATTAGCATGTATTTATTTTGGCTGTGTTGGGTCTTCACTGCTGCGCGTGGGCCTTCTCTGGTTGCGGCAAGCAGGGGCTCCTCTCCAGGGGTGGTGCGTGGCTGCTCGTCGCGCTGACTTCTCTGTTGCAGTGTATGGACTTCGTTGCCCCTCAGCACATGGGACCTTCCTGGACCAGGGACCGAACCGGTGTCCCTTGCATTGTCAGGTGGATTCTTAACCATTGGACCACCAGGGCGGTTCTGTAATACTTTAAGCATCTCTACTTCTGGGGTAGAGCATCTCCTCCCACTGCCAGCCTTCCGCATGCCCTTTGCACGACCACACCCCCTTCCTGGAGGCTCACAGGCAACGCGTCCTTCCTCTGTGGTGACCCTGATTGTCCTTTCCTCCATGAAGGCAGGGGTCATGTATGTCTTAAACTTTGCTGGATCCAGGCACATAGTATTTGTTAAATGACCGAAAAGGAGTTAAACCTCGCCAGGCATATACACAGGCAGAATCACAACTGAGTTCCTGTTCTCTTTCCTACTTGAATTTCTGTCTTATCGCTTTTGCATTTCTGGTGTGCATGAGCTTCCTTGCAAACTCCACAGAACTTTCCACCTTTTCCTCTGACGACCTAGAACTTGGACTGAACTCTCATGCTAATTCCAAGAATCACACCTCCTCCGCAAGGTCTTCCTTAACTTTTCCAAGGTTGCTGGATTCCGACAGCACCTGGGTTTCCTTTTACCTCTGGCGCTAATCACAGTATTTTGTGACTGCTTTTTGTTTGCTTGGATTTATTATTTATTTGGCTGCACCAGGTCTTAGTTGATGCATGTGAGGTCTTTTCATTGTGGCATGCAGACTCTTAGTTGCTGCATGTGGGATCTAGTTCCCTGACCAGGGATCGAACCTGGGCCCCCTGCATTGGGAGCATGGAGTCTTAGCCACTGGACCACCAGGGAAGTCCCTGTGATTGTTTATTAGTCCATCTCTCCATTAGTCTTTGCCTTGCTAGTCTTTCAGCTCAGTGCCTTTTATGAAGCAGATGGCTGGGTCAGTGTTTGTGGAGGAAGGAGCAGAGGCAGGCCTAGGCATCAAGCCTTCCTTCTCTTGGGCTTCACTATGATCCTATTTCCCTTCAGTGGTCCAACCTCTCCTGAGCAGAAGGCACCCCAGCCTGGCCTTGTCCCTCCAAACCAGTGGCAGCTCAAGAGAAGCCCAAGTGGAAGAAGGGAACAGTGGCCCTCCCCCTCCTCCCGCCCAACACTCCTTCCCCCGGAGCATCCTGGCATGCGTCCTCCAGAAGCACCCATCTTCCCTTGAATGGTATCAGAGCTCCTCCTGGAGTGTAAAGTGAGCGGTCGGGGGAGTCCTTTCTGTCCTCTTTGATACCAGGTCAAAGAGAAGAGAATCCAGGAGCGTCCATTAATTCAGGGAGCAGATAGTCACCATCGACCTCTTTGTAATGCCATTTGATAAATGGTTGTTATAGCGGAGAAGTGATTTTCATCATTGTTATTTGTCTATTTTTAGACCAAGGAGTTCCTCTGACATTGCAGGGGCCTCTGCCCTGTGTGAATCTCACTGTCCCACTGTTTATAGCTTTGTAAATGAGGAGTGGCCGGCGCCTTCAGACCACGCCCTCTTTGGACCACTCCCCCACCCCATCCCTTCACTCGTAGGGAACAAGGGCATTGTATTAGCCTGACCTTGACTGACCCAGGAGGTATAGGGGCTGCTTTTGCTTCTCTGCGTTCCTTGTTTTTCCCAGTTCTCTGCATCCATGCCCTTTGCGTGTGGCTTCACAGCTCCCCCTGCTGGAGGTGGCGTGTATTTCAACACACACTGGGCGTGGCCTGTGGGAGGCAGTGACCCAACACGTCTGCACTTCAACCTGAAGAAACCTCACCTGTGCTTCTGACTGTGCCATAAAAAAGGACTGGTGGTGGCTGTCCCTTCAGCATGAACCCCAGAACCAGGCAAGCAAGGTAGAGCCACCCCATCCAATTCACAGTCTACAGCTGTCACCCCTCCTGACTTGCAGATACATGAACAAGAGTGAACACTGAGCTATGGTGTGGTTTCTTCGGCAGCAGTCGCTGACTGACACAGCTCGCTACCCTCTGTGTTTCTCCAGCCTCCTAGAAGAAAGGAAACCAACATTTCTAGACACCTGAAGTGTTTTCACATACAGTATTCTGTTTATTTTTTCAGACGTCCTATGAGGTAGGCATTCTTTGTCGCGTCCTACAGACAAGGCAACTGAGGCTCAGAGAATGAAGTAGCTCATCTGAAGTCATGCTTTTAGAAAGTGACAGATTTAGGATTCCAAACCAGGTCTTCTGACCTCACGAGAAACCCCACTTGGACTGCCAAATCCTCTATAGAGATCAGATGAGGTCGCCAAAGCATCTGATTGCCGTCTCCATGGAAGGTAATTATAGGCTTTGTACCCCAACACTAGGCATCAGGGGAAAGAGATCTTCACCTCATTGTGTATAAATCAGAAGGGAAAACTGTTTAACAGAGTGTAAGATGGGATCAGGCACTACTGTCACAGACGAAATTCACCCTAATAGTTATGCCAATGCGGATAATGAACCCCCATGCATAATTAGCTATTTGGAATTGCCCTTTTATCTTTTGAGATCAAAATATCATCCTGTCCTCTGACTCAGAATGCCTCTGATACGCTTGCTGAATTAGTGTAATGTCTGTCATTTTGGAAACCCAGTACCATCCTCCCTCCTAGCGTTTGAAATTCATTTCTTGCAAAATTATCACGCTGCAATTCGCCATAGGCTTCTCTGCACAGATTTTGGTCAAGAAGCTTTGAAGTAATTTTAATGGTATGCCTTAGGCGGGTGGAAAAACAATGTTGATTTTTAACCTAAACAGAACACAAAGGTATGGGAGGAAAACTTTTTTTCTTTGATCTCCTAAAAGCAACATTTCTCACATATCTCCCAGTAGCAAACGAACAAGGAGGAACAAGATGAAAAAAATCAGGGCAGAGAAGGGTACAAATGAATGTCTTCTTTTGTGCATAAAACCCAAGTCACTCAAAGGGTATTAAATTATTTTGTAATTTGAGAAACATGGACAATAGCCCCCCTTATCCACAGGGGATTATGTTCCAAGACCCCCAGTTTCGGCACCCTGAAGCCACAGCTAGTACCAAACCCTATATACAGTTTATTTTTTCCTATACACTTTATTTTTTCCTATACATACATACTTATGATAAAGTTTGATTTGTAAATTAGGCACAGTAAGATATTAACAATATAAAATAGAATGATTATAACAATACACTGTCATAAAAGTTATAGAAATGTGGTCTCTCAAAATATCTTTTTTAAAAAATATTTTTATTTTTTTAACTGTGCTGGGTCTTAGTTACAGCGCTCAAGATCTTCAATCTTCATTGTGGCATTTGAACTCTTAGGCGCATTGTGAGGGACGTAGTTCCCTGACCAGGGATCAAACCCAGACCCCCTGCATTGGGAGCACGAAGTCTTAATCATTGGATCACTGGGGAACTCCCCTCTAAGTATCTTACTGTAGTATTCTCACCATTCTTCTGCTTGTGATGATGTGAGATGGTAAGACACCTGCGTGATGAGATGAAGTGAGACAGTAGAATTTCCTAGAATAAGGGCATTTGGGGGAGTCTTGGAGAGACAGCAGACACTTCTTATTCATTGTCAAAGTCATTAGTGACGCTGGCTTTGCCAGTTCCAGACTGGCCAAAGGATACATCTCAACATCCATGGCCTCTAATGTTAACAGGGCGTTGGTATGGCGTAGACCCCTCCAGTACTGAGACCACCGTGCATGCAGTTCAACCTGGCTGATATTGTGGATGGCATTCAGCATTTCCATGAAGCTGAAGAGGAAGTGGAGGACGTGACAGAGCAATACAATTCATGAAGTTTAAAAAGGGCCAAGGACTCACCACCAGGTGTTTGAATTCTGGCCCTAATCCAGATGCTGCAATTTTTTGTCCCCATATTCCCTTATAGGAAATTTCTTACTAAATAATCGGGATTGAGTTGTAAAGTTGAAAAAAAAACAAGTCATGTCCAGCCCTTTTGGGGGTTTTATTGTTTGTTTGCTTTGTTTTAAAGCAACTATTAGAATTTCATTTTCTTAATCTTTGTGATATATTTTCTAAGCGTTAAAGTTGTAATAGCCTCATTTTGGTCTAGCTGCCTTCATGTTTGGAGGAGAGCAGGGAACATACTTATAAACTTTGCCCATATGTTTTCTATTCTTATTAATTAATGTATTTCTTTTTTTTTTTTTGTATGCCATGTTGTCCTTTATTTTTTATTTTTTTTTAATTTTAAAATCTTTAATTCTTACATGCGTTCCCAAACATGAACCCCCCTCCCACCTCCCATGTGTTTCTTTTATTATTTTTGGCTGCACCGGGTCTTCATTACTGTGTGAGAGCTTTCTCAGCAGTGGCGAGCAGGGGCTCCTCTCCGGCTGCAGTGCGTGGACGTCATCGCCGCGGCGGCTCCTGGTGCAGAGCACAGGCTGTAAGTGCCTCCCGTGGGCGCGGCGCCCCAGCCCAGGCGCTCCACACCACCTGGAATCTTTCCAGACCAGGGACGGAACCCACGCCCTCTGCACTGGCTGGCAGACTCTTATCCACTGTACCGCCTGGAAAGTCCACCCACATGTTTTCTTCTTTCGTGTTCAAAACAATTTAATGCTCCAAGTATGCCCTGTGAGTCTCATTTCACACATTAGAAATCTGAGACCTGAAGAGGTTATGTATTTTCCTTGCTCAAGGTCACATAACTCACAAAATACGAATCTGGGTTTTGAACTCAGCTTTGATAGGCCTGCAAAGAATATTCTAATTCTGTCTTTTAGAGTTTTTTTTTCTGAATTTTAAGTCTTAAATTCTGCCAAGATGACTTAAATAATGTGTGCTCTTTCACTTTATCATTTTCAACTTCTAAAATGTTTAATCTTTGGCCAACTCTTGTCTTATCTTTGATAAAGATAATTTTGGTATCATTTGTAATCATTTTGAAATATTTGTAATCTCTCAATAGCCAGGTCCCCCAAGATCTATCAAAAAATTTATATGTACAAATAAGAAATGTATTCATATAGCAATGCATGTACTGAATGGAATTAGTGGCATTGATAGAAATTACTCTGTATTAGGAGAAAGAGAGAAGTTCATATTTTAAAGGTCAAATGACTCACTAAGAAAACACAACTAACATATTTTATAATTGCTCAAATGTTATTTCCTCTTTGAGAGCTGTTAGAAATGTTTCTTTTCACAAAAAGGTACAAAATAAATTTTCCGGAAGTAAAACCCAGTTTGAAATCTGTTTGGAGCATATGCCTGGGGCTAATGCGAAGAGTTGACTCATTGGAAAAGACTGATGCTGGGAGTGATTGGGGGCAGGAGGAGAACCGGACGACAGAAAATGAGATGGCTGGATGGCATCATGGGCGTGAGTTTGAGTGAACTCCGAGAGCTGGTGATGGACAGGGAGGCCTGGCGTGCTGCAATTCATGGGGTCGCAGGGAGTCGGACATGACTGAGCAACTCAACTGAACTCAACTGAACTGAAAGTAACCTTTACCAATACTTAGTTGCGTTTTCCAAAAAAAAAAAAAATTTAAGCGACAAGCTCTTTACTGCCACCTACCGGTAGAAAATGCAATCGACTGCCAAGTGCACAGAGGACTGCCTTGAACAGAGAACCCGAGCTTTGGATGGAGCTCTGTCCCTGGTAGTTCAGCTGAAGAATCCGCCTGCAATACAGGAGGCCCCAGTTTGATTCCTGGGTCGGTAAGATCCGCTGCAGAAGAGGTAAGCTGCTGCTGCTGCTGCTGCTAAGTCACTTCAGTCGTGTCCGACTCTGTGTGACCCCATAGACGGTAGCCCACCAGGCTCCCCCATCCCTGGGATTCTCCAGGCAAAGAGATAAGCTACCCACTCAGTATTCTTGGGCTTCCCTGGTGGTTCAGACGGTAAAGAATCCGCCAGCAATGCTGGAGACCTGGGTTCAGTCCCTGGGTTGGGAAGATCCCCTGGAGGAGGACATGGCAACCCACTCCAGTATTCTTGCCTGGAGAATCCCCATGGACAGAGGAGCCTGGCAGGCTGCAGTCCATGGGTTCACAAAGAGTCGGACACGACCGAGTGACTAAGCACAGCACAGCACATATCTGTGTTTATTACAAGTCCCAGGTGTCCTGGCATCTGTCCAATTAACACTTGTCTGGTGTCCTTTTTCTTGCAAAACTCTGAATTGGATGATAAATTATATGGTTATTACTGGATCTTTCCATACATCATGTAAAATACTTGAGTTAGTCTGATCTCTCCCAACTAAGTGCCCACACACATCTTTAATCTGAGCCTTCCTCCTAGCTCCCATTCTCTTTCCTGCCTTCACAATCAAGCTTCTTGGAAAAGTAATCTGTACACCATTTCTACTTTATTACATCCTATTCTTCCCTCAACTCACAGGACACTCCCTTCTGCCCTAAGTAGCTCAAAATTCTGCCACTTACAAGATCAGATCAGTAGGCACCTTTCTGCCTTTGCCTTAGTTCCAGCTGCTTAAACAAAGTACCATAGACAGGGTGGTTTATAAGCAGCAGAAGTTTATTTCTCACAGTTATGAAGACTGGAATCTGAAATCAAGGTGCCAGCATGACTAGATTTTGATGAGAACCCTCTGCCAGGTTGCAGACTGCAAATTTCTTGTTCTGGAAATTGGTAGAAGGGAATGACCTAGCTCTCTAGTTTCTTCAGATAAGGGCACTAATCTTATCATGAGGGCTCCACCCTCATGACCTGACTACCTTCCCAAGACCCCACCTCCAAATACCATCACTGTTGGGAGTGAGATTTCAGTATATGAATGTGGGGGACACATTCAACCTTTCTTTTTAACATTTATTTATTTATCTGGCTGTGTTGGGTCCTAGTTGCAGCACGCAGGATCTTCTATCTTCCTTGCCACATACAGGACCTTTCCGTTACAGCACGTGGGACCCAGTTTCCTGACCAGGGATTGAACCCAGGGCCCCTGCACTGGGAGCTCCGTCTTAGCCACTGGGCCCTAGGGAAGTCCCCAGTCTGCAAGTCTTTGCCTTGCTTCGTATATCGACAGCACTGTTCTCAGTTGCTTGCCTTTGCTCCCCACCACACTCCCATCTCCTGTGACACTTTCTCCTGCTCTCCTCCTGCATTCTGGCTTCCTTTCAGTGTCCTTTGTAATTTCCTCTTCCTCTGCTTGTAGCTAAAACCTTGTGTCTCTGTTAGACCATCCCTGGGCAATCACACATCATGGATTCCTCTGCAGTCAAGTTGCTAAGGACTTCTTAACTCATCCACTCAGCCATTCATTCAGAAATATTTATGGAAGGTCTACAAAGCGCGTGTCTTGGGATATAGCAGCAAACAAAATGGAGGGAAGTTACCGCTCTGTGTGGGGGGAAAAAAATAGACTGGACAGTATATTAGAGGGCGGTAAGTGATGTAGAATAGAATAATAGAGATTAGGAGTTGGGGGAGGTTGTATTAATTTTCAGTGGAAGGAATGGGGAAGGCTTCCTTGAGAAGGTAGCAATTTAGCTGACTTGAAGGAAGAGAAAGAGTGAGTTATGAAGGGACTTGGAGAAAGAGTGAAGGATCTTTGCAAACAGTGCAAAGATCCTGAGGCAGGAATGTCGGTGCCATCCTCAAGGGTTGGCAAAGGAACAAGTATGGCTCTGGAACACAGGCAAGAGGGGGAGGGTAGTAGGGATGAGGTTAGAGGACCCTAGAGGCCATTGTGAGGACTTTAGCTCGCTGCGAATGAACTGATGAGCCATTGTAGGGTTTTAGGTTGAGAAGTGGGACAGTCTTATTTGCGTATTTTTGTCTTTAAGTTACTTATTTATTTGGCTGTGCTGGGTCTTAGCTGCGGCATGCAGGAAAGTTAGTTGCGGCATGTGGGATCTAGTTCCCTGATCAGAGATTGAACCTGGGCCCCCTGTATTGGGAACCCAGAGTCTTAGCCACTGGAGCACCAGGGAAGTCCCCTATTTATGTTTTAATAGACTCTCTGTCTTCGATCAGGTTTCCTGGGAAACAGACCCAAACTCAGAGTGTTTACAGGAGGTTTATTGGTTATTGGAGACACCTATATTGGAGTGCCTGTCTGCTCACTCATGTCTGACCTTTGCAATCCTATGGACAGTAGCCCACCAGTCTCCTCTGTCCATGGAATTTTCCAGGTAGGAGTACTGGAGTGGGTTGCCATGCCCTCCTCCAGGGGATCTTCCTGATCCAGGGATTGAACTCGCATCTGCATTGCAGACAGATTCTTAACTGCTGAGCCATCAGGGAAGCCCTGTGTGTGTGTCAGGGAAGCCGAATTGGGCAGAGGAAGAAGCTGAATTGGGATGCAGTTGCAACAGAGGCCATGGGATGGCTTTTCAGAATGACCCTAGATCTCTTGACCATATTTCACTAGTCCCTGTATGCAGGTGGCCTCCAGGGAGACAGCTGTACCCTTGGGCAAGGCAGCACCCTTCAGCTCAGAGCTATTTCCAAAAGGAGATTCAGCTGAGAGTCATTAGCAGTCCTCTCTCCATCCAGAAAGGGAGATCTTGATGGTATATCACTGCATCCTCTTAGCTCCACCTGGTCTATTTAGTTCCCGTCTAGAAACATTCCTTCACCTCCTGGTTGGCCCTTGCTGCTGCAGCCTGCCTCAAAGTGCAAATGATACTCACCATCTTCCCCCTCTGATACTCCTGGTAGGTACCCCCCACCCCCCACCAGTCCATTCTCAACACAGCAATGTGGATGATTCTGCTAAAACACAAGTCAGATCATGTTACTCCTCTTCTCAAAACCATCGAGTAACTACTCTCCATTCCAGAGCAAAAGTGAGAATCCCTTTCATGATTTCTGTCATATTCTCGCTTGAGACTACATCTCTAATCTCTTCCTGTATTCTCCTCCTATTCATTCTGCTCCCATTACACCAGCCTTCTTCCTCTTCCTTGAACACATTTTGTAAAACAGTTTGGCAGTATCTGCTTTCCTACTCATCTTGGAGAGGACTTAAACAAGTAGGACAATCAAAACACAAGATGCCTCAGACTGAAATGTTAAGAATTCCATCTGGTGGTGTAAAAAAAGTTGTCTTCTGCAAAGAATGTGCGATTGTTTATTATCATTTAAGCTAATTCTTAATTTAAAAGAATTCAACTATTGGCTGCAGAAAGAAAGCGATTCTAAAAAGAATCATTTAAATAGTACACATTACTTGAGTAGTGTGTGCCATAGGCAAAGGCTGCCTAGTAATCCTGAAACCCTTGAAAAGAACATCTGATTAGTTTTAAAGGTTTCCCAGCTATTGGCCTGGGCTTCCCATGTGGCTCAGTGGTTAAGAATCCACCTGCCAACCAGGAGATGCTAGTTCAATCCCTGGGCCAGGAAGATCCCCTGAAGAAGGAAACGGCAACCCACTCCAGAATTCTTGCTGGGAAATCCCATGGACAGAGGAGCCTGGCAGTCTACAGTCCACGGGGTTGCAAACAGTCAGACATGACTTAGTGAGTAAACAGCAGCAGCAGCAACTATAAGCCCAAAGAATTAAACTGATTGTTTAAGTGACTAAGCAAGATGGTTTCCTTCGGGTAGAAAGTGAATGAAGAGCTACAGAGAAACATTAATGATAAAGAATTAGAAGAAAAAATCCACAGATTTTTGCATACACAAAATCACACATACTATTTTGGCTATTTAAGAGATTTTTCAAGGGTAATTTTTACTTCATTGGTTGGCAAATAAGAACTAGACTCTATTCAAAGGATCTGAATAGACGATTTTTCCAAAGAAGACAAAAAGATGGCCAGTAGATACCCGAAAACATGACCGAAATAACTGATCATCAGGGAAATGCAAATCAGAACCACGATGACGTGTCACCTGAAACACGTTAGATGGTTATCATCAAAAAGACAAGAAGCAGAAAGTGTTGGTGAAGATGTGGAGAAAGGGAACCCTTGTGCACTATTGGTAAGAGTGTAAATTGATGAGGTCACTATGAAAAGCAGTATAGTCTCCTCAAAAAATTAAAAATAGAAGTATCGTATGATCCAACAATTCCACTTCTGGATGTTTATCCAAACCCTAAGTTGTCAGATGATAGTTAGCATTTTATAGCAACAAAGTATTTGTTAAATTAAACTATGAATATTGTCTTTTAGAGATAATGCTGTCACACACTTAATAGGCTACAGCATAGTATAAACATAACTTTTATATGCACTGGGAACCCAAAACATTTGTGTGACTTGCTTTATTGCAATACGAGCGGTCTGAGACAGAACCCACAACATCTCTGAGATATGCCTATATTGATCAGACCTTATGGTTATAAATGTCCTAAAATATGGGAAAATGAAAATATTGATTTAAATTCATAAAAGTTTTAAATGTTTTATGTAGCAAAATTCATTAAATTAAAAGACAATAAGAACACTATTTTCAACAAATATAAATATAAAGTGTTAATATCCTTAATATATAAAGGGCTCTTACAAATAGATTAAGGACAAAATACACAGATAATTTACAAAAGAAATAGAAGCTCCTAATAAACATAAAAATATTTAATCTCATTAATGAAAAAATACTTTGCTCCTTGAATTAGAATTTTTTTAATGCTAATGTAGGTAGGATGAGATAGAAATGTACTTGTTAAAGGAAGACATACATGTTGATACAATGCCAGCATGAACAAAGAGCCTTAAAATAATATTTATAAAGGAAATCATCCAAAATGCGGGTGAAGTATCATGCACAGAAGTGCCAATATCATTTACTATAGGGGAAAAATGGGCGTAATCTATATGTCCAACAATAGGGGACCAAGTAGTGTAGACAAATGGTTACTCAATTAAGTTATATTTTCTAAGACTACTAATTAAATATGAAAATGTTTATATGTTAGGTGAAAATAAATGGATGTAAATTTGTTATTTATAGTATAATAGCAAAATTTTAATGGGAAAAAGCAATATATGATTTGTATTTGGTATGATATAATTTATTCTCTCAGAAAAAAATAGGAAAAGGAACTTTCTTTAACCAGTGGTTAAGACTGGGCTTCCACTGCATGGGGCACGGGTTTGATCCCTGGTTTGGGACCTAAGATCCCACATGCTTCGTGGTACAGTGAAAAAAAAAGAATTTCTTCCTCATATTTTTCCTTATTTTCCAAACTCCCTTTTATAATTTTGTGCAGCTTTTGTAGTCAGAAAAAATATTCTTCCCCAGAGCCTTTGGGATAAAATCCAAATTCCTTAGCATCGCGTGTAATCATGATTGGGCCTGGGCCTTGAATCTTCACTTTCTCGCCATTTCCTAGTCCAGACTTTCCTGTGGTCCTGCCAAACTGCTTGCATTTCCCTAATTGCCATGTCATCACTGTCTTGGGGTTGTTTTCTCGCTGTTTTGTTTATTTTTGCCTGGGATGCTCCTGAATGCCCTTCTCCCCCTCTGGCCTGGCTAACTGGCCTCTTCAAGCCCCCCCCACCCCCGCTGTGTTTTCAAGGGATAGCCTCCTCCGCGGTGCCTTGGGGTGGGTCCAGTGCCTCCTCCTCTGTGCCGCCATCACAGTCTGTGGATCCCTTCTCATAGCACTGCTCACCCTGAATTGCAGTCAGAGTGAGCAAGCCTCCCTGGTTTGCCTCCCCCTAACTCTTACTCTCTGTTATCTTGTTCCCATCTTAGACAAGGAGCATCTTAACTCCACAGACTGTTCACATCATCTCCGTGTTTGACATTTTTTATTCTTAACAGTATACAGATTGTCTCTCTCCTGATCTTTTTTTGACCAATTTTTTTTTTCAATTTAGAAAAATATTTATTTTGGGCTGCACTGGGTCTTGGGTGCTGCATGGGGGCTTTCTCTAGTTGCGGCGAGCTGGGGCTCCTCTCCAGTCATGGGGCACAGGCTTCTCATCGTGGCGGCTTCTCTTGCTGTGGAGCACGGCCTCCAGGACGCTCAGCCTCAGTAGCTGCTGCGTGCAGGCCCAGTAGTTGCAGCTCACAGGCTTAGCTGCCCTGTGGCCTGTGGGATCTTCCTGGACCAGGGATCAACTGGTGTCCCCTGCATTGCAAGGTGGATTCTTAACCGGTGAACAAAAAGGGAAGCCCTTTTCTCAGGGTGTTTTTTTTTTTAATTGAAGTACAGTTGATTTACAATGTTGCGTTAATTTCTCTTTTTAAAAAATATTTACTTATTTGGCTGCATGGGGTCTTAGTTGCCGCACTCAAAATCTTCCATCTTTGTTGGGGCATGTGAACTCCAAGTTGCTGCATGGAAACTCTTAGCTGTGGCATGCGGGGTCTCAGTTCTGTGGCCAACAATCAGACCCAGGCCCCCTGCATCGGGAGCCGGAGTCTTAGCCACTGGACCACCAGGGAAGTCCCTGTTAATTTCCGCTGTGCAGCAGTGTGATTCAGTTATGCATAAATATGCATTCTTTTTGCAGTGTTCTTTTCCATTGTAGTTTATCATCTCTTATGCGGTTTACTCACTTTAGTCTTAAGTTTATCAGGTGATGAAAGATAACGAAGAGGTAGAAGGGTGACTGGTCCTGTCAACAGGTGATACAGGCCACTCTCATTGTGGTGATATCTGAAGATGCTAAAAAGTTACTCATAACTCTGTTATAGGCCTGCCAGACACCAGTGAAATTTCCTCGGTAGGTTAAAGCGTCTTGGTAGTTGGAAGGAACATGGTGATTAGTTAATATATTAGGATGGTTTAGTTTATTCCTCCCTTTCAGTTCAGTTCAATTCGTTTGCTCAGTCGTGTCCGACTCTTTGCGACCCCATGAATTGCAGCACGCCAGGCCTCCCTGTCCATCACCAACTCCCAGAGTTCACCCAAATTCATGTCCATAGAGTTGGTAATGCCATCCAGCCATCTCATCCTCTGTCATGCCCTTCTCCTCCTGCCCCCAATCCCTCCCAGCATCAGAGTCTTTTCTAATGAGTCAACTCTTCGCATGAGGTGGCCAAAGTCCTGGAGGTTCAGCTTTAGCATCATTCCTTCCAAAGAACACCCAGGACTGATCTCCTTTAGAATGGACTGGTTGGATCTCCTTGCAGTCCAAGACTCTCAAGAGTCTTCTCCAACACCACAGTTCAAAAGCATCAGTTCTTCAGTGCTCAGCTTTCTTCACAGTCCAACTTTCACATCCATACATGACCACTGGAAAAACCATAGCCTTGACTAGACGGACCTTTATTGGCAAAGTAACGTCTCTGCTTTTGAATATGCTATCTAAGTTGGTCATAAGTTTCCTTCCAAGGAGTAAGCGTCTTTTAATGTCATGGCTGCAGTCACCATCTGCAGTGATTTTGGAGCCCCCTAAAAATAAAGTCTTTCACAGTTTCCACTGTTTCCCCATCTATTTCACATGAAGTGATGGGACCGGATGCCATGATCTTCGTTTTTTGAATGTTGAGCTTTAAGCCAACTTTTTCACTCTCCTCTTTCACTTTCATCAAGAGGCTTTTTAGTTCCTCTTCACTTTCTGCCATAAAGGTGGTTTCATCTACGTATCTGAGGTTATTGATGTTTCTCCCGGTAATCTTGATTTCAGCTTGTGCTTCTTCCAGTCCAGCATTTCTCATGATGTACCCTGCATATAAGTTAAATAAGCAGGGTGACAATGCACAGCCTTGACGTACTCCTTTTCCTATTTGGAGCTAGTCTGTTGTTCCATGTCCAGTTCTAACTGTTGCTTCCTGACCTGCATACAGATTTCTCAAGAGGCAGTTCAGGTGGTCTGGTATTCCCATCCCAGAATTTTCCACAGTTTATTGGGACCCACACAGTCAAAGGCTTTGGCATAGTAAATAAACCAGAAGTAGATGTTTTTCTGAAACTCTCTTGCTTTTTCAATGATCCATCAGATGTTGGCAATTTGATCTCTGGTTCCTCTGCCTTTTCTAAAACCACCTTGAACATCAGGAAGTTCATGGTTCACATACTACTGAAGCCTGGCTTGGAGAATTTTGAGCATTACTTGACTAGCGTGAGATGAGTGCAATTGTGCAGTAGTTTGAGCATTCTTTGGCATTGCCTTTCTTTGGGATTGAAATGAAAACTGACCTTTTCCAGTCCTGTGGCCACTGCTGAGTTTTCCAAATTTGCTGGCATATTGAGTGCAGCACTTTCCTAGCATCATCTTCCAGGATTTGAAATAGCTCCACTGGAATTCCATCACCTCCACTAGCTTTGTTTGTAGTGATGCTTTCTAAGGCCCACTTGACTTCACATTCCAGGATGTCTGGCTCTAGGTGAGTGATCACACCATCATGATTATCTTGGTCGTGAAGCTCTTTTTTGTACAGTTCTTCTGTGTATTCTTGCCACCTCTTCTTAATATCTTCTGCTTCTGGTAGGTCCATACCATTTCTGTCCTTTATCGAGCCCATCTTTGCATGAAATGTTCCCTTGGTATCTCTAATTTTCTTGAAGAGATCTCTAGTCTTTCCCATTCTGTTCTTTTCCTGTATTTCTTTGCATTGATTGCTGGGAAGGCTTTCTTATCTCTCCTTGCTATTCTTTGGAACTCTGCATTCAGATGCTTATATCTTTCCTTTTCTCCTTTGCTTTTCACTTCTCTTCTTTTCACAGCTATTTGTAAGGCCTCCCCAGACAGCCATTTTGCTTTTTTTGCATTTCTTTTCCATGGGGATGGTCTTGCTCCCTGTCTCCTGTACGATGTCATGAACCTCCATCCATAGTTCATCAGACACTCTATCTATCAGATCTAGTCCCTTAAATCTATTTCTCACTTCCACTGTATAATCATAAGGAATTTGACTTAGGTCATACCTGAATGGTCTAGTGGTTTTCCCTACTTTCTTCAATTTAAGTCTGAATTTGGCAATAAGTAGTTCATGATCTGAGCCACAGTCAGCTCCTGGTCTTGTTTTTGCTGACTGTATAGAGCTTCTCCATCTTTGGCTGCAGAGAATATAATCAATCTGATTTTGGTGTTGACCATCTGGTGATGTCCATGTATAGAATCTTCTCTTGTGTTGGAAGAGGATGTTTCTATGACCATCGCATTCTCTTAGCAAAACTCTATTAGCCTTTCCCCTGCTTCATTCTGTATTCCAAGGCCAAATCTGCCTGTTACTCCAGGTGTTTCTTGACTTCCTACTTTTGCATTCTAGTCCCCTATAATGACAAGGACATCTTTTTTGGGTATTAGTTCTAAAAGGTCTTGGAGGTCTTCATAGAACTGTTCAACTTCAGCTTCTTCAACGTTACTGGTTGGGGCATAAACTTGGATTACTGTGATATTGAATGGTTTGCCTTGGAAACGAACAGAGATCATTGTGTTGTTTTTGAGATTGCATCCAAGTACTGCATTTCGGACTCTTTTGTTGACCATGATGGCTACTCCATTTCTTCTAAGGGATTCCTGCCCACAGTAATAGATATAATGGTCATCTGAGTTAAATTCACCCATTCCAGTCCATTTTAGTTCACTGATTCCTAGAATGTCGACGTTCACCCTTGCCATCTCCTGTTTGACTACTTCCAATTTGCCTTGATTCATGGACCTGACATTCCAGGTTCCTATGCAATATTGGTCTTTACAGCATCGGACCTTGCTTCTATCACCAGTTACATCCACAACTGGGTATTGATTTTGCTTTGGCCTCATCCCTTTATTCTTTCTGGAGTTATTTCTCCACTGATCTCCAGTAGCATATTGGGCACTTACCGACCTGGGGAGTTCCTCTTTCAGTATCCTATCATTTTGCCTTTTCATACTGTTCATGGGGTTCTCAAGGCAAGAATACTGAAGTGGTTTGCCATTCCCTTCTCCAGTGGACCACATTCTGTCAGACCTCTCCACCATGACCCGTCCATCTTGGGTGGCCCCACATGGCATGGCTTAGTTTCACTGAGTTAGACAAGGCTGCGGTCCATGTGATCAGATTGGCTAGTTTTCTGTGATTATGGTTTCAGTGTGTTTGCCCTCTGATGCCCTCTTGCAACACCTACTGTCTTACTTGATTTTTGATTCCTCCCTTTTATGCTCACTGATTCTGAACAGCTATTTAAATACTGCTGTTTAATACTCAATCCGCCCCATTGCAGTCCCACATTCCCAATTTCCTGTCCCTGCTCTACTTTTCATATTTTCTGTAGTATGTATTTCTTGTAAAATGTATTTCTTGATTCTATCTATAGTCTGTGTTCTGCCCCCTGCCCCACCATCACAGGACAGGAACCTTTGTTTTTGTTCATAAATTTATCGCAAGCACCTACAAAAATGCCTGGCACATAGTAGGTGCTAAGTAAGTATTTGACGAATTAATAGATCTACCTAAATTGGGGATTATACTTCTTTTGGGGTTTAGCTCATTATAATTCTTTAATCACATGATGAAAATTTTAGGATTTTAAGAGAGGCATTTTACTGCCTTTCTGAAGATAAAAAAGCAGGATGCCCTTAGTAACAACCAATTGTTACTTTCTGACAATTTCCTTAATTAAAATATAGAAAGCAGGTCAGCACAGTAGCGACTCTAGGTGGTTTGGTGGTTAGGACTCTGCACATCCTCTGCAGGGGGCACAGGTTCAATCCCTGGTCTGGGAACTAAGATTCCATGGTTGTGAGGAGCGAGCAAAAAAAAAAAAAAAAATTCTAGCCATGACGCTGCGTCCTTCCTTGTTCTGGGACAAGGGCACACTGATATTGGTGACAAATACCCAGGAGCCACAGTGATCATACCCTAATAACTCCACGTTTCTCACAAGGGTGACAAAGCGTTCTTTCTTGTCTTCAGGGCTTTCAGGGGCCATGAAGAACATGTTGGCGTCCTAAAGCCTGGAGAATCCTGTGAACAGAGGAGCCTGGCGGACTACACTCCGTAGGATTGCAAAGAGTCAGACACAACTGAGTAACACACACCCAAAGACTCCCTAGACTATTTAGAATCAGAGTGTGTGTGTGTGTGTGTGTGTGTGTGTGTGTGTGTGCTCAGCTGGGTGCAACTCTTTACAGCCCCAAGAACTGTAGCCTGCCAGGCTCCTCTGCCCATGGAATTTTCCAGGCAAGAATATGGAGCAGGTTGCCATTTCCTCCTCCAAGGGATCTTCCTGACCCAGTGATTGAGCCCATGTGTCTTGCATCTCCTGCATTGGCAGGCAGATTCTTCATCACTGCATGGCCTTAGAAACAGTCGTGTTCCTCAGATTCGCATAGTATACTGCAGTAGCTTGCATCGAAGGTGACCCTGTGGAAAATTCTTAAAAGAGATGGGAATACCAGACCACCTTACCTGTCTCTTGAGATACCTGTATGCAGGGTAAGAAGCAACAGTTAGAACCAGACATGAAACAATGGACTGGTTCAAAATTGGGAAAGGAGTACGTCAAGGCTGTATATTGTCATCCTGCTTGTTTAACTTATATGCAGAGTACATCATGAGAAATGCTGGGCTGAATGATTCACAAGCTCTAATCAAGATTGCCAGGAGACATATCAACAACCTCAGATATGTAGATATTGCCACTCTAATGGCAGAAGGTGAAGAGAAATTAAAGAACCTCTTGATGAGGGTAAAGGAAAGTGAAAAAGCTGACTTAAAACTCAACATTCAGAAAACGAAGATCATGGCATTCCCATCCCACCACTTTATGGCAGATAGATGGAGAAAAAGTGGAAACAGTGATAGATTTTATTTTCTTGGGCTCCGAAATCACTGCAGACGGTGAACATAGCCATGAAATTAAAAGTCACTTGCTCCTTGGAAAAAGCTATGACAAAACTAGACAGCATATTAAGAAGCTAAGAAGCAGAGATATCACTTTGCCAACAAAGATCCATATAGTCAAAACATAGCACATATATGCCCACTTGGTTTTTCAGGTAGTTATGTACAGAATGTGAGAGTTGGACCATAAAGAAGGCTGAGTGCTGAAGAATTGATGCTTTCAAACTAATGGTGCTGGAGAAGACTCTTGAGAGTCCCTTGGACAGCAAAAACGTCAAATCGGTCAATCCTAAAGGCAATCAACCCTGAATATTCACTGGAAGGACTGATGCTGAAGCTGAAGCTCCAATAGTTTGACTACCTGATGTGAAGAACTGACTCACTGGAAAAGACCCTGATGCTGGGAAAGACTGAGGGCAGGAGGAGAAGAGGGTGACAGAGGATGAGATGGTTGGATGGCATCATTGACTCCATGGACATGAATTTGAGCAAACTCTGGGAGATAGTGAAGGACAGGGAAGCCTGGCGTGCAACAGTTCATGGGGTCGCAAACAGTCAGAGACAACTCAGCGACCAAACAACAACAACAAAGATCACGTGACCGCCAATCATCCCTGCCTCCTGGTCTCCACGCTCTTCTGTGGCCCCTCCCACAGTGAATCAGGGCTGGTCTGTGGGCCAATAGAATCTTGCAGAAGTGACCATGTGTGTCTTCCAGCACTCATCATAAAAGGCACTGTGCCATCTACACTGGTCTCTCAGGTCTCCAGCTCTTAGGAAGCAAGCGGCCATGGTGTGGAGACTCTGAGGCAGCTTGTTGGAAAGACCCACTTAGAAAGGTCAAAAGAGAGCCCCAACTTGCCAGGCATGGAAGTGAGCCACCCAGGAAGTGAGTACTCCAGAACCAGTCAAACCTTAAGATGACCACAGCCCCGGCTGACCTCTGCCTGCAACTTTATGGGAGATCCTGAAGCCAAATTTAGTTCCTCAGTTCCTGACCCACAGAAACTGTGAGGCATGATCAATGACTATTGTCATTTTCAGAGTTTTGGAGTAATTTGTTAGGTAGCAAGAGATGACTAGTGAAGTGAAAGTCACCCAGTCGTGTCCGACTCTTTGCGACCCCATGGACTATACACTCCATGGAATTCTGCAGGCCAGAATACTGGAATGGGTAGCTGTCACCTTCTCCAGGGGATCTTCCAACCCAGGGATCAAACCCAGGTCTCCCTCACTGCAGGCTGATTCTTTACCAGCTGAGTCACAAGGAAAGCCCAAGAATACTGGAATGGGTAGCCTATCCCTTCTCCAGTGGATCTTCCTGACCCAGGAATTGACCTGGGTCTCCTGAATTGCAGACAGATTCTTTACCAACTGAGCTATCAGGGAAGCCCTTAACAAATAGAAATATAATAAAAAGAGACAACTAACAAATATACAAATTCCTTTAAGATGAAAAAATTACTTCTGACCCTAATTAATTAAATAATTTTTATTTTACTTAAATAGTACAAACATACAGTATAAACTCCTTAGGCTTATAGCTTTTATACAACAATTAAAACAAATTTTAAACGTAATACAGACCATATTACAAAACAATCAAATAGAAAGTAATTTTAGTTGCTGAAGTTAAAATTGCCTCTCAGTGAGACTACGGTACTGACAGTGCCTAAGACCTCTCCTCCTGGCCTGTTCAGTGACTTAAATAAATTACGCTTTATCCCTTAAGCATGTTGGAGTGGATTTTCTGTGGCTTTCAACCAAGGCTTTTTCGAACAATATATTGGGTTGGCCAAAATGTTCCTTTGGTGAGTGAGAATGTTTAATAGAGTCCTTGGTAGAAATGAAATCGCGTCTTTTATTTTTACTTAAACCGAAATTTTTGGTCAACCCCGTAGTTATCTTCTGTTTCCACAATTTGGGAAACCTTAAAAACAAATAATCGGAACGCCATAAGCCAGGCGCTCGTTTTCACCCTCTCCCTCTCCGTCTTAACATCGGTACCTTGACCATCTCGCCCCTTCACTCCCTGGCACTCAACCACGGCATTCGTGCGTTTGACCAGAGGCGAGCCGGAGGGGCCAAGTCCTCAGGCCGATGGGCAGCCCTCCAGCCCTAAGGAGCGCGGCAGGGGTCCTGCGCACGGGGGTCCTGGAGCCCGCGCTCTCCCGGCTCACATACTGCAGCAGATGCGTTTGCATCTCGTTCTACTGCAACTTCCCAGCGCCAGTTGGAAACGGGGGCACGTGGAATTTTACCCTCGACTGGACCGTCACTGTCGTACTCCACAACTGAACTCCTAGGCTCGATCTTAGTCAGCGGAGTTCCTAGAGGACAGGACAGGGCAAAGAGCCGGGTACACGTTGCACCAGGACTAACACGAGATGATTCACAGCTGAAGGCAACTGGGCTGCTTCGCCCCGATCTCCGCGCCAAGGAGACGTCAGCAAGATCCCATTGCCCACACAAGACTAGTATTCGGCATAAGGAAGCCCTGTGTGTTTTAAAGGAAGAGTCTTCCTTTCCATCGCCTCTGAACCTTAGGCTGTGTTTCCCTCCCTTCACCTCGGCTGTGTTTCCCTCTCTGGGTAAGGGCGGTCCCGGAGTCCTGGGTGGCCCAGCACTACCTCGGCTCGGCCATCAGGGGGCAGTAGGCCTCCAGGAAG
Organism: Ovis canadensis; assembly: GCF_042477335.2. Lineage (NCBI taxonomy): Eukaryota > Metazoa > Chordata > Mammalia > Artiodactyla > Bovidae > Ovis > Ovis canadensis. The sequence goes on along the minus strand of NC_091269.1, from coordinate 25,999,141 downwards.
GTTGCGCATGCTCAATGTGGGGCCTCGCGCTTCGCCTTCGCGACCGCCGAGTGACGGAAGCGAGCTCCTGGGATTATGGGAAATATGGTTTCCCAGCCACGGGATGATTGGTGCACTCCTTGCTTGAGCCCAGGGCGGGACTTCAACTCCCGGCTAGCTGGTGGGAGCGGGAGGGGATGCGAGAGAAGGGGGCGGGGCAAACGAGAGAAAAGGTGGGCGGGGCTGGGGGAAGGCCCAGCGGAGGGGGCGGGGCTCCGGCCGGCTGATCCTCCGCCGCCCGCGGTCGGAGGAACGTGAGTCGCGGGCCCTGGAGCCGAGAGGAACCTAGACGGCGGCGGGCGCGAGGGCGGGTGTCCCCGGAGTGGTCGTGCGGGAGTCGGCCGCTGCCCCTGGGCCTCCCGACTTGCAGGTCCCCTCTCTCTCCACCGGGACGCGGGAGAGCCCGGCGCGCGGCGGGGGCGCGAGGTGGAGCCGGCGGGGGCGGCCAATGCGAAACTGGCTGGTGCTGCTGTGCCCGTGTGTGCTCGGGGCCGCGCTGCACCTCTGGCTGCGGCTGCGCTCCCCGCCGCCCGCCCGCGCCTCGGGGGCTGGCCCGGCAGGTGAGGACCTGGGGCCGGGCCGGGCGGCCCCGAGGCGGGGAGGCCGGCCCCGAGGCGGGGAGGCCGACTCCGAGCCTCCCGGCGGCTTCTTCCGCGGGTCCCGGACTGGGGGGAGGGCGGCCCGACGCGAAGTTCCGCAGATGAAACAAATAACCCTCTTTATCCGCGGGGCGTTAACACTGGGCAAACTTTGAGGGCGCTTTCCACCTCCCCGCGTTTCTCAATGGCCACAAGGCCGGTGCACGCGACCGCAAGTCCTCCGGCCGTCCCCAGGCCTGGCCCGGGTCGCCCGGCGCCTGCCCGGGAGCAAAGCCCCGTGGGTCCTTCTGCCCCGAGCGGCAGCTGCTCAGCCCAGCGCAGGGCTTCCAGGTTGCCTTTTTCCTGCCCAAGTTGTTGGTCTTATTCGGTCAAGACTTTAAGGTCTTCGGGCCAGGGATCGCGTTTGTGCGTGTTTTAAAAGGTGGCTGGATGTTGCTTTTAAGGAATAAGTTTGCTTTAAAAAGGTACTGTACTTTGTATTTTTTGAAAACTCTGTAAGTCTGTTGAACAAATTTAGGCATGAAGTAGGGAATGGCTGCGAGTGGAGTTGTTCTGGGAGTTCCCTTTGCCAAGCCTGCTAATGAAACATACACGAAAGTATCGAGTTCTTTAACTATGTTAACCGGTTGCTCTAAAAGTTATTCGTGGGAAAACCTTTGTCCATGTTCGCTTCACAGCCTGATAAATAGAATGCTTTGCCCACAGCCTAGTGGATTTGCTGTTAATGAATTCCACAGCTCCTAAGACTTCTTAAGATTTCTTTTTTTTTTTTTCCTTGTCTTCTTTTTTAAGGGCTTGCCCTAGGACATATTATATAAAGGAGCTTGGAAGGCTGTGGTAAAGATGAGATAATAGTCGTTTTGGTTTTTAACTACATTGGGAATTTTTTTCTTACCACTTCTTCCCAAGACAGTTGTTTGCTTGTGCAGTATTTTTAAGGATTAGAATTGAATATTTGCAATCTTGAGATGGCTCTGTGCCTTAACTTAGAAGTAGAAAGTATAGAAACTAATTTGGCAATCCTCAAAGCAGTCTCATTGTTATAATTGGAGTTCTTTATTCTGGTAACACTCTCTTAAAATCCTTTTCTCTTACACAAGCTACAAGCTCTTTGAAAAGACTATTTGTGTGACCTGAATAGAATTAAGATACTATTTAAATGATTTAATGAAAATGCAGCATTTCAGGACATTTAACTTAACAGTTTAGGGTTTTATTTTTGTCTTCTTTTTTAGACTTTTGTAAATGGACCTGAGGAAAGAGTGCTATATATAGAGAGAGAGAGCGTACTATATATATAGGTATATATTATATATAATGCTCTGTGAGATTCATTGTGTTTGTATTTTACAAGGGGTGTTTTTTGTTTTTTGTTTTTTGTTTTTTTGGTTTGATGAATGAGCTCTACTGGAATTTACATTTAGAGTGTACCTGGGATATTTATGACCTTATCTTTTACGGTCCATAAACAAGCAAAAACCCTGTATTCTTTTAGATGATAGCCATTCTGACAAGTGTGGAGTGATATCTCGTGATTTTGATTTGCAGTTCCCTAGTGATTAGGGATGTTGAGCATCTTTTCATGTGCCTGTTGGCCATCTGCATTTCCTCTTTGGAACAGTGTCTCCAGTTCTTTTGCCCATTTTTTAATTGGGTTGTTTTTTGGTGGTGAATTGTATGAGCTGTTTATATATGTTGGATGTCAGTCACTCATTGGTCATATCATTTGTGAATATTTTCTCCTATTCGGTAGATTGGCTTTTTGTTTCTGTCAATGGTTTCCTTTGGTGTGCAAAAGCTTTTAAGTTTAATTAGATCCCATTTGTTTATTTCTGCTTTTATTTCCTTTAGGAAATGGGTCCAAAAACATATTGCTGTGATTTATGGCAAAGAGTGTTCTTCCTGTTTTTTCCTCGAAGAGTTTTATAGTATCTAATCTTACATTAGATTATACGTAAGATTATATACTGTGGTGTTGGAGAAGTCTCCTGAGATCCCTTGGACTGCAAGGAGATCCAACCAGTCAATCCTAAAGGAAATCAATCCTAAATATTCATTGGAAGGACTGATGTTGAAGCTGAAACTCCAAACTTTGGCCACCTGATACTAAGAACTGACTCATTTGAAAAGACCCTGATGCTGGGAAAGATGAAGGGCGGGAGGAAAAGGGGATGACAGAGAATGAGATGGTTGGATGGCATCTCCAACTCGATGGACATGAGTTTGAGTAAGCTCCGGGAGTTGATGATGGACAGGGAAGCCTGGCGTGCTGCAGTCCATGGGGTGGCAAAGAGTCACACACGACTGAGCAACTGAACTGAACTGAATCTTACATTAGGTCTTTAATCCACTCTGAGTTTATTTTTGTTTATGGTGCTGGAGAATGTCCTAATTTTGTTCTTTTACATGTAGCTATGTGATTTTCCCAGCACCACTTACTGAAGAGATTTTTTCCCCATTGTCTCATCTTGCCTCCTTTGTCATAGATTAATAGACCATAAGTGTGTGTGTTTATTTCTGGGCTCTCTGTTCCCACTGATGTAGGTGTCTGTTTTTCTCCCACCACCATACTGTTTTGATGACTGTAGCTTTGTAGTGTAGTCGGAAGTCAGGGAGCCTAATTCCTCCAGCTCTGTTCTTCTTTCTTAAGATTGTTTTGGCTCTTTGGGGTCTTTTGTGTTAGAAATTATTTCCTCCAGTTCTGTGAGTTTCACGGCCTCGTGTCTAGCCCTCTTGATGCTTGTCTTTGTTCCTGGAGCTAGTCCCGCCATGCTCGCATTTTCTCAGTGCTCCCAGCCCCAGTGGCATGCCCTTTGCCCTGAGTCTGCATTGGATCTCTCTCGTCTCTCTTGTACCTTCCACTCAAGTAGCCAGTCTTCCCTGGACCACTCTTGGGCGTAAGGAGGTTATCCCTTCCTAGTTTTTTTTTTTTTTTTTTTTAATTCCTGTGGGCTCACCTCAAAGTAATAAAAGTAACTTTGTAAACAACTTTTTTCTTTTTAAGAGTAAAGTTTTCTACCTCCATTGGTTTTGATGATGCCTTATCTGCCATCTTGTGAGACCAGGCTAGATTAAGGAAGCTAGGAAGGAGACCTTGGAAAGGGACACGGCTCTCAGTGAGGAGTTGAGTACTAGTTGTGTAAGTTAACTTTGACTTTAAATGGATATTGTACATCCAGTCAAATAGTAAATAGAGTATTTTAATCTAAGTGAAACCTTGGAGAGTCCTAACTTTTCCTTTTGCACTTCTGGTTCTTTTGAAACTAAAAACAATAGAAGCATCTCAGTTGCTAAACTTTCCCACAAATCCTTTTCTCATTGTGTTTTCACCAGTTCAAATTAAAACATTTGAGCATTTTTACATTTAAGCCCTTATCCCTTAAGCCTAAAGTGAGAGAGAAAACCCAAAAGTTTGTTAGTATTCGTCCCTCGTATTTACATTTTAAGTTTTTGTTCTCTTTTCTGCCTCTCTGTCTGTCTTCAGTTTCATTGAGTCATGGCAGTACTTTTCAAAAGGGACGTTTATCTCCCCTGAATAGTAAAAAAGGCTCTCTAACTTGCAGCTGACTCTGCAAATGTTTGAGAGCTGCCTCACTGCCAATTCCTGTTGTAGGTGTGGAATTTAAGCAGTAATCAAGATAATGTCCCTGCCCTCATGCAGTTTACAATTTTGAAGGGAAGACAGAACATAAGAAAGTAATTATTAAATGTCATAGGGGAGAGTGATGAGTGTGGTGGCAAAAATAAAGCAGTGTAAGAGGACAGAGAGTGGTGTGCTGCTGTGTTACGTAGAGCGTTTGAGGTCGCAGTTGGGCGGGAACCTGAATGCACTGAGTCAGGTGGGTTAGTGCCTGGGGCTGCTCTAATGTGGGGCTTTCTAGGTGGTGCTAGTGGTAAAGAGCCCGCCTGCTGAGGCAGGAGACTTATGCAGCGCAGGTTTGATCTCTGGGTCGGGAAGGTTCCCTGAAGGAGGGAACGACAACCCACTCCAGTGTTCTTGCCTGGGCAATCAGTGGAGCCTGGCGGGCTGCAGTCCATAGGGTCGCAGAGTCAGACATGACTGAAGCGACTTAGCACGCATGCACGCTGTTCTAATGACCTTGAGCAGGTGAAACCTGGTCAGAGAGAAGAGCTGATGAAGAGCAAGCAGCTCTTCTGTTGTGAAATCCCACACACCTGGGGCGAGGAGAGGACCGTGGAGGCGTAGACAGCCATCTGAGCTGGAGAGGAACGATGCAGCGTATCTCGGTTGTAACGCACTGCTTTTGGGTTGTGCCTTAGCAGTAATTAATTGAGCAGTTAACTTAGAGAAATGGTGTGACAAAAGATATTTGGGAAGAAAGATATTTAGGATATTTGGGAAGAAGGAAACCAAGAAAGGAAAGAAGCATAGCCATTCAGCAAATCCTTAGAGCGCTGGGTTTTTAGTCTCAGCTCTCAAGGTATTCATAGTTTGTTAAATGGAAACTGACATGGGGCAAGTAGAAGGTCAAAGACAAATTGAGCTTGCTTAGCAGATTCGCCGAGGGCTGGTTCATCTGAAATGATCCCTAAATGCTAATCTTGTCTCAGTGCTTTTGTTGTTTCCTTATTTATAAGATGATGACCTCATAGGGTTACTGTGAAGATTATGTTAATAAAACACCCAGAACAGTGCCTGATTCATGGTGAACACTTGGTGAATGTTAGAGAGAAGTGGTGGTTTGATGGAGGCTAATGCCCGTGCTAGTGAGGTGTTTCCTTTGGCATCTGAAGTTGGTGGGAGCATGCTGGTGATGTGTGTAATGATCGTCCTGATCAGCAGATCTGTGGGGAGCATGTTTTCTTCATTTTCTGGGTTTCCGTCTATCTGTGGTTGATGTCATCTGAGAGCGTGCACATAAGAGGGGACATTTCAGTCTCCGTTTTAAGGATCTGTGAGCTTGTTTTGAACACTCAGTTCTGAATTCTACCTCCACTGGTCTTTAATAAAATTTCCAATGTCCACTTTCAGTGCAGAGGCTAGCAGATTGCCAGACTCTCAGGGTGTACTACATACTGAGGAAGAGAGATGGTCAGTGCCTTTGGGGAGCTTGTGTGGAGTTTTAATGATTCTTGACATTATGAAGATATGTTTATTGCTATCTGTTTTCCATCTAAAGCAGTGAATGTAGGAAGTGCTCAGTAATTTAAAGGAATGGATCAAGAGGATAAAACTGGCAAAGTATGAATGGATTTGTCATTCACAGACCATCCGTTCACATTCTATGATTTTAATTTTTTACTTGTAAAGCAAGCTGCTTATAGAAAATTTTGCAATTAGTTTTAAAAAATGAAAGAAAAATGAGCTATACTGGGCAGTTTTTGAATGTACATACATAAAACATGTTTGGGGCATTATTTAGTATTAAAATTTTTTTGATGTGTCATGTACATTCAGAAAAGTGCACACAAATGTAAACTTGATGTAATTTCACAAACTGAATTTGTTGTTCAGTTACTCAGCTGTGTCCAACTTTTGCAACCTCATGGAATGCAGCATGTCAGGCTTCCCTGTCCTTCACCATCTCCCGGAGCTTGCTCAAGCTCAGGTCCTTGGAGTTGGTGATACCATCCAGCCATCTCGTCCTCTGTTGTCCCTTCTCCTCCTGCCTTCAGTCTTTGCCAGCATCAGGGTCTTTTCCAGTGAGTCGGCTTTTTGCATCAGGTGGCCGAAGTATTGGAGCTTCAGCTTCAGCATCAGTCCTTCCAGTGAATATTCAGGAGTGATTTCCTTTAGGATGGACTGGTTTGATCTCCTTGCAGTCCATGAGAGCCTCAAGAGTCTTCTCCAACACAGTTCAAAAGCATCAGTTCTTCGGTGCTCAGCCTTCTTTATGGTCCAGCTTTCATACATGACATCCATACATGACTACTGGAAAAACCATAACTTTACTAGACGAGCCTTTGTCGGCAAAGTAATGTCTCTGCTTTTTATTATGCTTTCTAGGTTTGTCATAGCTTTTCTTCCAAGGAGCAAGTGTCTTTTAATTTCATGACTGCATTCACCATCTGCAGTGATTTTGGAGCCCAGGAAAATAAAGTCAGCCACTGTTTCCACTGTTTCCCCAACTATTTGCCGTGAAGTGATGGGACCAGATGCCATGATCTTAGTTTTTCTGAATGTGGAGCTTTAAGCCAACTTTTTCACTGTCCTCTTTCACTTTCATCAAGAGGCTCTTTAGTTCCTCTTCACTTTCTGCCGTAAGGGTGGTGTCATCTGCATATCTGAGGTTACTGATATTTCTCCCGGCAGTCTTGATTCCAGCTTGTGCTTCCTCCAGCCCAGCGTTTCGCGTGATGTACTCTGCGTAGAAGTTAAGTAAACAGGGTGACAGTACACAGCCTTGACGTTCTCCTTTCCCAGTCTGTAACCAGTTCGTTGTTCTGTGTCCATTTCTAATACAAACTGAATACACCCAGCTAATCAGCACCCAGATTAAAGACAGGAAAACTGCCAACACCTTAGAAGCTTCCTTTGTGCTCCCGTGGCCAGGAGTGGTAACAGGATCCTAATCTTTAATGCAGAGATTTGCTGGCTTTATGTGCTTTGCGTAAATGGAATCATAGTACACAAGGCTTCCCTGGTGGCTAAGGTGGTAAAGAATTTGCCTTCAGTGCAGGAGCCTTCGGTTTGATTCCTGGGTCAGGAAGACCCCCTGGAGAAACAAGAGGCTCAAGTAGGAAGGAAATTCCCACTCCAGTGTTCTTGCCTGGAGCATTCCATGGACAGAGGAGCCTGGTGGGCTACAGTCAGGGAGTCACAAAGAGCGGGACACAGCTGCGACTAACACACTCTATGTACATAGATCTCATAACCTGCTTCTTTTCATAAGACGTAGAACAGTATTTAATGATATGTTTAAAGCATGATGTCAGTGGCTGTGTAGTGTTCTGGCATCTGGATACACCATAATTTATTTAACTAGTGCCTTGCTTGTTGTATTCATGCAGTTTGCAGTTTTTCATTGTTAAGAAATGACTCTGTGATGAACAGAGATCTTTTAATGCATCACCGGTTATTTCTTTAAAATGTATTTTTAGCTAAGGACAAAAGTTACAGAATTCTGAGGTATTTGATGTATCATGGGGAAATTTCCTGCAGAATACTATACCGGAGTACATTCCTGCCAGCAGGATAGGAGAGTAGCCTTTTCCTGGTAACAACTGCCTGTATCAAAATATCCATCATTGGGGCATTGTCATTTAAGAAGATATTTGTCAGTTTGAACGTAAGAAAAAACTAGTGTCTTATTGCTATCATTCAAATTTGACTTCCAGTGACGTTGAACTGTTTTTCATAGATTTGTTGGCTCTTTACATTTCTTTTTCTGTGAATTATCTTTTTCTGCCCATGTTTACATTTTAGTTGGGTTGGCTTTTTCTTTTTTTTCCAATTTTCAGACATGGAAATTGAACAAGCTACCCTATGCTTGGAACACTGAGCAGGGGGTGATAAAAAATGCAGAAGGGGACTGGAAAGTTGGGCTGAGTTCTTACACAGCATCCACTTGGAGGGGTTTGTGTGTTTGTTTAATCTTGGTTGCGCCATGCAGCCTGCAGGATATTGGTTTCCTGACTAGATGTCGGACCTGGGCCACAGCAGTGAAAGCACTGAACCCTGACCCCTAGGCCCCCAGGGGAGCTGTCTGCTCTGAGTTTTATACTGTGTAACACAGTATTCACAGATCTGTTGCACTGATATATGTTGGTGATATGTGGTAGAAGAAACCACAGGCTTTTTTTAAAGTTGGAGTATAATTGGCTAACAAGCCTCAGTTCAGTTGTGCAGCTGAATGATTTGATACATGTATATATCCTGAAATATATACAGCTAACCATGATATATTTAGTTAACATCTGTCACCACGCATAGCCAGTTTTCTTCTTCCTGTGATGAGAACTTTAAAGACCTCCTCTGTTTAGCAACATTTAAATACAATACAGTTTTGTTTTGCTTTTTTTGGACCCAGGCCCCAGCAGTGAAAGCCTGGACTCCTAACCACTAGGCCACCAGGCAACTCTCTACAATACAGTATTATTAACCGTGGTCATCATGCTGTACTTTACAACCCCGGAACTTACTTACTTTATAACTGGAAGTTTGTACCTTTTACCGTTATGCCTACCCCCATCCTCTGGTGAACACCAATCTGTTCTCTGTGAATTTGGTGTTTTGTTTTATTAGTCTGTCTGTGTCTGACTTACTTCACTAAGCATAATGCCCACAGGGTCTTGAGTGTTAGTGCAAATTTGCAAGATTTCCTTCTTTCTTGTGGCTGAGTAACATTCCATTGTGTATAAAGAATACATTTTCTCCATCCATTCATCTGTCAGTGGATACTTAGGTTGCTTCTGTATCGTGACTGTGGAAAATAATGCTGCAGTGAGCATCCCCGTGTTCATCTCCATTCATGTCTTTGCTAGTGGAAGTTTTCATTTCCTCCGGATAAATATCCAGAAGTGGTTTTGCTGGATCGAATGTGAGTTCTATCTTTAAATTTTTGAGGACCCACCATACTGTTTTCATAGTGGCTGCGTCAGTTTCCATTCCCACCAACAGTGCATGAGTTCCCTCTTCCCTACATCCTCTCCAACATGTATTATTTCTTACCTTTTTGATAATAGCCATACCAGGAGGTGTGATGATATTTCACTGGGGTTTTGATTTGCATTTCTCTGATGATTAGTGATTTTGAGCACCGTTTCACACAGCTGACGGCAGGCTGTATGTCTTCTTTGGAAAAATGTCTACTCAGATCCTCTGCCCAGTTTTAACTAGGATTCTTTGGTTTTTTGCTGTTGAGTTGTGCAGGTTCTCCATGTGTTTTGGATGTGAGTCAGATGTGATTTGTACATGTCCTCTGCTCAGTTGGCTGCCTGCTCATTCTGCTGATGGTCTCCTTTGCTGTGCAAAAGCTTCTGAGCAGGATGTGGTCTCATTCATTTTTGTTTTTGTTGCGTTTGCTTTCAGTGCCACATCTAAAATTATTGCAAAGACTACCATCAAGGAGCTTACTTGCCTGTGTTTTCTTATAGGACTTTTGTGGTCCTACATTCAGGTTCTTAATCCATTTTGAGTTGACTTTTGTGTATAGTGGTAAGTTAGTGGTTCTGTTTCATTCCTTTGCATGTGGCTGTCCAGTTTTCCCATATCATTTATTTAAGAAGCTGTCCTTTCCTGGTGGTTTTTTCTTGGCTCCTTTGTTGTAACTGAATGGGCCATATATGTGTGGGCTAATTTCTGGGCTCTCTGTTATGTTCCATTGATCTGTGTGTCTGTTTTAATGCCAGTATGTACTGTGTTAATTACCGTAGCTTTATAACATGGTTTGAAACCAGGCAGTATGGTGTTTCCAGCTTTGTTCTTTTTTCTCTAGATTGCTTTAGCTATTCAAGGTCTTTGTGGTTCCATACAAATTTTAGGATTTTTGTTTGTTTGTTTCTGTGAAAAATGTCCTTGAAATTTTAAGAGATTGCACTGAATTTGTTGATTGCTTTAGCTGGTATGGACATCTTAACAATATTAATGCTTCTGATCCATTAGCATGGGATATCTGTTGTTTTTATGTTTTTAAATTTATTTCATCAATATCTTATACTTTTCAGTGTACAGATCTTTTGCCACCTTAAATTTATTCCTAGGTATTGTTTTTGATGCAATTAAAATTGGGATTGTTTTCTTAATTTCTCTGATAGTTTGATATTGTATAGAAATACAGTTGACTTTCATATACTATATATCCTGTAATCTTACTGAATGTATTAGTTCTAACAGTTTTTCGGTTGAGTCTTTAGGAAACTATTTTCCTGGAAGTAGGAGTTCTCTGAAGGCCAAAATCTGCCATGTACTTCTCTTCTGCAAGAAAAAGAGAAATGTATGTGAAGTTACAAAGCTCAATAGAAGCAGCTTAGACATGGATTAGAAGCAGAGAGGATTGGCAGTGGCAGAGAGAGGTGAAATAAGATCAAAAAGTACTTCACAGTGATAATCCATGAGATTTTCACATACCACATGGTTATCTTTGCGTCTGTTTATTTTTAGAAAAATCTCAAGAGGTCTGGGTGAAACCATTAGGATACCCTTGTAGGTCCAAGTGAAAGATAAGAAACTGAGTTGATGCTAGAATTAATGTTGAGAAAGAAAGATTTGAGAACAATTTTAAGGAGATTTTGTTATCAAGAAAAGGTCTCATGTAATGCATCAATAAAAGATGTATTTTGATTACTGATCCAAAATAAGGTAGTTTGGTATTTAAAGAGATGTTTCAGTCATGTTGAAATTTTTGTGCAGCAGCTTTGTTTTCTTATGATGTCAATAACTGAGGCATTTAGGATACCTTGAATTTTTCCTCTAATCTTTTAAAGCTTTTTAATCTTTTGAGAAGACATTTTGAAACAGATGAAATAGAGCAGCTAAAGACTTTTTGGTGTCAGTTTTCTCTGATTAGGAAACTGAGGCACAAGGATTTGAATAGCTTCTTGCTGATACTGTGGCAGAATGTCAGCTATAGAATCAGTCAGTTATGTGTGGGTGACTGCATTTGCCTCCCTGCTGTCAATAAAACGTACTTACTACCAGTATTTCTCTGATAAAGGAGGAGGAGAGACTGGGTTGTCATTGCTAATTTTACATAAGCATTTAAATCATTCTCCCTTGAAGAAATAACATAGTTTTGTTGTCTTTTGAATAACTAGATCCTCTGGGATATAAAACATTGTGTTTAATGTAGTAACACTCTCCGGCCTTCAGTGATTTATTTTTGGAAGCATTTTGGATCAGTTTTCACCACTGGAGAAAGATGAAATGGGATCCCTAATCAGAGCTATGTATAGGCTTGTAGCTTACAAGCTTTGAGACTGCTGATGATAAATAGGGACAAAATATCTTTCTATCTTTTTCTGAGGACAGATTTTTTAAATGTAATCTTGTCCATTAAATGACGATAGAAATTGAGTCATAAATATGACAGTAAAAATAATGACCTGTCACTTGATTTTTTTTTTTTTTTTTCAAACTAGAAGTGTTTCAGGAACTTCCCTGGCAGTCCAGTGGTCAGGACTCCAGACTTCCATTGCAGCCGTGTGGTTTCAGTCCTTGGTCGAGGAAGATCCCATTTGCTGTGTGGTGCAGCCAAAAAGTAAAAGAAAAAAGGAAATGTCATTTCCCCTCTTTAGACTAAGGGATAAATGTTTGCTGCTTGTAGAATTTCTTGGCATAAATGAGGGTTCTGATTCTTTCCAGCACGGGAGTCCTTCCGCTTTGTCTCCCAGACTTAGTAACCAATATTAATGTGTGGCTCCACCTTTGAAAGCACATTTGTTGCTGTTAGTTGCTTGATTGCCTACTGTTTGCCTGGTTCCAAACCAGGACCTTTATACACATTATCTTGTTTAACTTTTTACAACAACTCTGTGAGAAGTATTACTACCCCCATTTCTACTTAAGGAAACTAAAGCTTAAGAAGTTAAATAGCTTTTATAGCTGAGGAGCCAGGATTCTGACTACAGCTTAATTGGCTCTTGCTGCTTACTGCTGTGTGGCTTATGCCACATTGACCTTCTGAACTGACTCTCATGAGAAACATCTCACTTGTTTTTTAAGAATTTACATACATGCTGTGCTGTGCTTCCCGCTCCAGTCCTCTTGCCTGGAAGAGCCCATGGATGGAGGAGCCTGGAAGGCTGCAGTCCATGGGGTCGCTGAGGGTTGGACATGACTGAGCGACTTCGCTGTCACTCTTCACTTTCATGCATTGGAGAAGGAAATGGCAACCCACTCCAGTGTTCTTGCCTGGAGAATCCCAGGGACAGAGGAGCCTGGTGGACTGCAGTCTATGGGGTCACACAGAGTCCGACACAACTGAAGCGACTCAGCAGCAGCAGCTGTGCTGTGCTTAGTTGCTCAGTCGTGTCTGAGTCTTCTGTGATCCCATAGACTGTAGCCCACCAGCTCCTCTGTCCATGGGAATTCTCCAGGCAAGAACACTGGAGTAGGTTGTTATGCCCTTCTCCTGGGGATCTTCTGAACCCATGGATGGAACCCGGGTCTCCTGCATTGCAGGCAGATTCTTTACCATCTGAGCCACCAGGGAAGTGCATGAATACTGGAGTGGGTAGCCTATCCCTTCTCCAGGGGATCTTCCTGACCCAAGGGTTGAACTTGGGTCTCCGGCATTGCAGGCAGATGCTTTACCAGCTGAGCTACCAGGGAAGCCCCACATACACACTGTGTGAGCACAAATACATATATAGGTATGGAAACAAAAAGGCTACACCAAAATGTTAGTGGATATCTCTGGATGGTGAGTTTACGAGTGCTTTAAAAATTTCTTTCTTTGTATTTATCTTTTTTTTTTACAAGCATCAACATATATTTATATTATTTTATAATAAACATTTGTATGCTACATAATGGACTTAACAGTAATTGAGGCATGACATTTCAGCTTATTGTTGCTTATTTCCAGATCAGCTGGCCTTATTTCCTCAGTGGAAATCTAATCACTATGATGTGGTGGTTGGTGTGCTGTCAGCCCGCAATAACCATCAACTTCGCAATGTGATAAGAAGCACCTGGCTGAAGCATTTGATACAACATCCAGCATTAAGTCAACGGTAGGTTCCTTGAGTTCACACCTTGCCTGCTGTATTGAGTAAGTGTTCTGAAAAACCTCTTCTTGGATAGTCAGAGCTATTAGTTCAGATATGTGGCCTCTTTTTCCCCGGAGAGAGGACTATCCCATTTTGCTTTTTTTCCACGTAGTTGAGCCCCAAAAGTAAACTTAACCAAGACTTTAAGCCAGAAGATAGTTGGAGGGGCGTATATCCCATATTCAGTGTTCACAGACCTAGTTTTTATAGATACCTAGTTTGGTTGGTTGGTTTGCTTTTTGTTTGTTGGCTTTCGGGTTTTTTTGCTTTTATTTAGAAGAATAGTCCTTAAAAGGTTCTGTTCCAGAGTAGTTTTCTACTAGATGAGTTTGTGTCTAAATATGCTTTTGACTGACTTCGCAGAGATACACTGAGTTTATTTTTGTTCCGCGGTGGTTTTTAGTTGTGTGTGGTCTACGATTTGTATAGTTTGCAGTCCTCTTTTTTCGCAGCCACCCTTCCAGACCTGAGCTTTGATAGCACGTCACATGTTGTGGTTTTTTTAAATTTCACTTTATAGTGGAGTACAGTTGCTTTATCTGTTTTCTTAAATACTTATTTGGCTGTTGGGTCTTAGTTGCATTGCGCGGGATCTTTTGTTGCAGTGTGCAGGTTCTTGCGTTGTGGCGCACAGGCTTAGTTTAGTTGCCCCATGGCGTGTGGGATCTTAGTTCCCCAACCAGGCATCGAACCTGAGTGTCTTCCAATGCAAGGCAGATTCTTGGACCACTGGACCGTCAGGGAAGTACCAGCATGTCATGTGTTGGCATTAGATGGCTCAGTTATTGGTTAGGAGCCCAGGGTCTTAGTCTTCTCAGGAAAAGCAGCCTCTGAAGATTATGCAGTGAGGGGCTAGTGAAAGAGAGGCAGAGAAGTGTGGACTTCTAGTTGTGTGAAGATTCTTCTGTGCTTGTGTGAAGTCACTGAGAAGCAGAGAAGGCCCTCAGGATCGCGTACAGCTGGCATGCTTGTGACTGAGTAGCTATACAAGGGAACTGTGGTTGTAAATTTTCTCATCACCAGTAGTGAAATTTATAAATTTCCTATCTTACTCATGGCAGCTTCCATTCCTTTTCAAGACAGTTTTCTCTAGTTCATGATCGAAATGATGATAGAAGGGCCTCAGAATCATCACTGCTATAGAACAACCTTGAAAACCTGATTGCCTTTCCCAGCTCAGAAAATAATGACCCCTCTCTCCCAGTTGCTCAGACCAAAAACTTTGGTGTTTGTCTTGTGAATGGAGGAGTAAGTCGCCCTTGTGGGGTCTTGAAGGATCATTGCAACACAGCAGTGGAAATTACACTGGGAATTTTCTGAGGCATAGGAAATTAAAGGATTTATTATGCTCACAGGTCTAAGAGAGAGAGGTCCACACCCTAGTGTAGGGGACCAAGTAGGAGGAGCATCCAGGGAACGGACTCACCCAAGCAGGTGGGGAGCCAAGAGAAAGGGAAGACCCAACAGCAGGTGCCTTTATTTGGGGTCAGGGTGGAAAGTACAAGTGAAAGGTGTGAGGGCATTTCATTGCTGTGTTTGAATGTCACTAGGTCACTCTCGGGGTAGGGGGTGGCAAGAGGGCAAACTTGTGGCAGGACCAGCCTCATCACCCAAGTGTACCTGGTCATCTGGGTAGGATACTGGATGCTCACAGCCTGTTGGGGGGGAATGTCAAAGCATCAGAAAAATAGGTTTTTGCAATTCATAGTACAGTGTTCTCTTTATCCACATCCAGTCTGCTAGCGTATCTTCTCAGTGCTTCCTTTCCGTCAGATCTGGAATCCAGCCTCTCCCCCCCTGCACCGCTACCCTCCACACTGGTTCAGGCCACCGTCACCCCTCACCTAGATTATTGCAGGAGCCTCTGTATCTGCTTCCGCCTTTGATCCCTTATATTTTATTTTCCATACTGTTGCTACAGTGACCCTTTTAAAAACAGTCAAATTGTGCCAGTTTTCTGCTCATACACCTCCACTAACTTCTCTTCTTGCTCAGAGCGAAGTCCCGGGTCTTTATTGTGGCCTTACCTGCGCCTGCTCCCCCTGCGCTGGCTACCGTATTATCTTGAACACCTTAAATGTGCTCCTGCCTCAGGGCCTTTGCGCTTGCCATTCCCTGCCTGTGCCGCTCTTCCGCTGCACGTCCTCATGGCTCACTTCCTCACTGTCTTCAGGCCTCTGCTTAGAGACCACCTTAGCAGACAGTGCCGTGTTAAATAGTACCGTTTCAACTCTGTCTTCACTTACTGTACTTATTGTTTTTTATGATACGTATCACAAGCTGGCATGTTTATTGTACTTAGTTGAATATTTACAAATTTTGTCTTTTCCCACTAGACTATGTTTTATGAGCATAGGGGCTTCAGCCTTTTTCACTGGTGTATTTCCAGCACCTGGAACCTAACTTGGCAGAGTAAGACACTCAACAACTATTGAGGGGATGATTGAGAGTTACATATAATGAATAGAATTAACATTCAGGCTCTCATCAATAGTTTATTTGCTATCATAGCATTAGGGCTTTAAATTAAGTAAGCTTGATGATTTGTTTTATTAAAATGATGGAATATCTGTATAAAAATAGATATTAGCTAAATACTTTTTCCTGGGGCAGAGTAATTTTGTGGACCTAGTAAGACTAAGGTAGCTTAAATTCGGTAAATATCTGCAATAATTTAACACATTTGTTCATTTCTGTTTGTACTTTTATTCTAAACAGCTATATTCTAGTTTGTAAAAAAGTATTCTGGCATAATTGGCTGTTAGTAAAAGAAAGCCTTTGCATTTCTGCGGTTATGGCTTACTTTCAAGTCTTGTATTTCACTGAAGGAGCCAGACTCCACATACATTTCAAGGACCCTATTTAATTAAAAACCTCTGTAGTGAAGCTGTAAGTTGTCAATTTCCCGAGAGTTTATTATCCTGTGTGCAGGCGGTATGCTATGTGTAGATAAATCCAGTACAGCCTGAGTCTTTATGGGGGCCTGGAGTTTAGTAGAAGGAAATAGAGGTAGTAGTGAAATAAAATGTTATGTGTGCTGTGACATAAGTAAATGGAGAGTAGCTTGGAGTGTTTGGGAGACTCCATACATTTCTGTGTAGTTCTGTAAGGCTGACGTGCAGAGATTATGGAGGAGGAGGTGTATGTGTTTGTGAATGAGTGTGAGAGAGAGCACTAGGGAGGGAAAGAGAGGCAAAGAGAGTGAAAAATCATGTAAAAAGGAAAGGAGGGAGGGCTTATAACTGTGAGAGGTAGGCAGGAACCAGACAGTGTGTTGAGAGTTCAGGGGGGTGGGTGAGACCCATTTAGACAAGGACTGCTAAGGGCTGAGCTAAAGTGGTGACTTTTTAAGAAAATAAGGCTATTGAATGGAGAAAGAGAAAGAAAATGCTAGGATAATTGCTAGCTTTCTAACTTGGAGAATAGTGAAATCATCCATTGAGACAAAAAGTACTAGATGAGAAGAGCAGGTTTCATAAGAAAGGTGCTCAGTTGTAGATCTGTTGAGTTTGAGGTACCTGCAGTCAGCGGTGTGATGTTAAATGTTTATCTACTGGCTATCTGAAGAAAAGCATGCTTATTTGTATGTATATGTTTGTTATAAACTTTATTGATACAAAGGCTGTATAGCATATAATTGACAGAAATTAATATTTATAAAAGTCTCTGACTTCATATAGCCAGTTGATTCTGAGTGTTTTCATCATTTGCCAGACTTTTGTATCTATAACCAGCTTGTGGCTGCAGTTGACAAGAGTATAATTCTGACATGAATATTTAAAGTGTAAAACTAGAATGACAACTATGCTATGTGCCAGAACTCTGAGTCAGTGAAGTGAGTGACCTCTTTGCTGAATCAGATCATAGGTTTTGAACAATGGAAGAATATTTCCTCAATTTTTTATACTATTCACTGTGGAATGGCTACAAGTTTTTTTGTGTGTATGGTTTTTTTTTTTTCCTTTTAAGGGTTTTTGTTTTATTTTGGAGGATGAGATGGTTGGATGACACCAACTCGATGGACATGAGTTTGAGCAAGCTCCAGGAGTTGGTGATGGACAGGGAAGCCTGGCGTGCTTTAGTCCATGGGGTTGCAAAGAGCTGGACATGACTGAGCAACTGAACTGAACTGAATCTTTATTGGGAGACTAGTTGATTTACAATGTAGTATTGCTTTCTGCTATACAGCAAAGTGAATCAGTTATACGTGTATCCACAAGTTTTAAGTTTAATCTGAATTACTAACATTTTCTCCATCACTTTACGTCTGGACAGTCAACAGAACAATAAATCCAACCTTTATTTGTAGTGCTTGCTAGTTTCCATGGCGTAAGTATTACCACTGTGGCCAATTTCAAGCTATATATGTCTCTAGACACAGACTTGGGGAAGATCAGCAGTGGCACAGCATCGTAAAATCGCCACCACACAGATACAGCAGATACATATAACCTCAGGAGCAGGGATGATAGCGAGACAGTTAAGACGCGATGAATCTGAGCATTGGTTTCATTTGTTCTTAATATAATGCATTTAATTGTAAGTTTACATAATTTAATTTTTAATAAAATCTGTGCTTAATAACCGTCTCACAAAATTCTTGAAAATTTTATAGTCGGCCCTCATGGCACAACGGAAGCAGGCTATAGCACACAGCTGTTTGTGGGCCGTCTAGCTGAAAATGTAGGATGGATTTGTGAATCTTTTCCTTAGAAGAGTGGTCCAAGCTAGAGATGCTAATTCAGGAATCACTCCCAGGCTGGTTGAAGCCTTAAGAATAAATATTGTCCAGGGAGGGACTTCCCTGGTGGTCCAATGGTGAAGACTTTATGCTTCCACTGCAGAGGGCTTGGGTTTGATCCCTGGTCAGGGAATTAAGATCCCAAATGCTGTGTGACGAGGCCAGAAAAAAAGAGAGCAAGGGAAAAGAGTGAGTTGAGTGAGAAATGATCCAAGGGCAAAGCCCAGGGGTGATGTCCACTCAGGGACAGGCTGCGCTGGAAGAGCTGGGAGCCACCGAGCAGGGCCACGTGAAAAAGGAAGAGAGCTTTCTAAGGAGACCTGCACTGTCCAGGCCCAGAAAAGCCAAGTAGGGAAGGCTAAGGAGTGTTGATCAAGCAGCAGATCGCTAGTTATGTTTGTAGTAGACATCTCTATGGGCGTGGTGGGTACTGAAACGAAAATTTTTGTGGTATAAAATGAGAAGGGAAAACCAGAGGCTGCAATTTTAGTTGTTCCCTTATAGGACTTCACTGTAAAGGAAAGAAAGGATGGGGACAAGGAGGGAAGGACAGTGGATAAAAATTAATGTCAGGACTTCATTATATTTATTATGTGTTGGGAAGGAGCCATGGGTTACAGGTGGCTAGTGAAGCAAAATCTCGAAGAGAAGTCCTCCCCTGGGATAGAAAGACTACTTTTTATTATTATTATTTTTTTACTTATTTACTGGCTGTGTTGGGTCTTTGTTGCTGCACGTGGGCTTTGTCTAGTTGTGGTGAGCAGGAGCTAATTTCTAGTTGTGGTGTACAGGCGTCTCCTTGCGTTGGCTTCTCTTGTTGCAACTCATGTGGGATCTTCCTGGACCAGGGATCGAACCCATGTTCCCTGCCCTGGCCGAGAAAGGCTACTCTTGAGTAAAAGGAACACTTTCTAAAAGAGAAGGAAGTGAGTGAAGAAGTTTACCGATAGAGACAAGTTTTTAGGTGTGGGCATGAGAAGTTGGCTTTACCATAGTTTGCAGTTAAATGGCCTGAGCACCTGCTGCTGGCCAGGCTTGCTCTAATATAGTCCTGTGGTAGACGGCTTCCACGTCAGTCACTTGGCAGTTAGCGACTTCTGATTTGCCTGTTGCCGCTTTTTGCTAGACCAAAAGAATAAAGTTAGAATTAATCCTAATAAATACTCGTTGTCTCAGAGTAAAAGCCCTGAATTGGGCATGAAGAAACATGCGTGTGTGAGGTGGAGATCAGTAACTCATGTTAATGCCAACCCATCTCTCAGTGTCCTTGTGAAGTTCATAATAGGTGCTCATGGCTGCAGTGTGCCCGTGGAGGACAGGGAAGATCCTTATTCCTGCAAACTACTCAACATCACGAATCCAGGTAAGTCTTTTCCTCAGCCCGGCCACTGCCGTGTACAATGGTCCTCCCTTACCCACGGGAGATACATTCTAAGACCTCCGCCCGGCCCATGGATGCCTGAAATCTTGCATAGAACTGAATCCTATGTATACTGTTTTTCCCTGTTCATCCATAGCTGTGATACAGTTTAATTTATAAATTAGGCACAGAAAGAGATTAACAACAGTAAGTAGTAACAACAGTTATAACAGCATACTATAATAAAAGTTATGTGAGTATGATCTCTCAGAGTATCTTACTGTACAAATTTAATGCTTTTTCCATATAACTAAGCACTTATCACATGTGGCCGTAATTTCCGCAGTTTGAATTGTGCCAGAAAAATTAACACAAATTTCTTTTTCCTCCTTCACAGTTTCACAGATACACTATTGTTCTTATGGTAGATCTTAGCAACTTCAACTGTGATTTTTTTTCTTCCCTTATTCAGTGGAGAGCTTTCACTTTTTCACCTAAAGGAAGCACTTTCTGGCTTCCATTTGGCACATCTGAGTTGCCAGCGTCACTGCTCATGCCTTTGGAGGCCTTATTGACATAAAATAAGGGTCACTTGAACACCAGCACTGCAATGTGTGGATGGTTGACCAGATAACCCAGGCGGCTGCTGAGCGCCTAATGGGTGGGATGTGCTGGACAAGGATGAGTCATGTACCAGGCAGGACCAAGCTGGATGGCTCGAAATTTCATCATGCTGCTCAGAAGGGCCCGCAGTTTAAAACTTATGAATTATTTCTGGAATTTTTCATTTAATGTTTTTGGACCATAGTTAAATGTAGATAACTGAAAACTTGGGAAAGTGGAACTGCAGTTAAGGGGCGGGGGAACTACTGTACAAATTTGATGTTAAGGAAGAGTTGTTGAGATGAATAGTATGGCAGTCTGTTTTTGGCAAAATAAAATCAAACATTAATCGAAATTTATCTTTCATCCTTTCTGACAGGCTAACCACTTTGCACATCTGTGAAGATTCCTTATGAACATATGTATGATTTTAGGATCCAGGAGAGTTTATTTTTCAGTATGGTTCCCACGCACCTGGAAATTCCTTATGTGTAGATAAATCCTGAGTTAGTAAAGTTTAAACTTAACAGAAAACTGCTAATTTCACCAGCCTGTTGATTTATAATAGCCTTGATACAGATCTTATGAATCACCTTTCTCTAAGAACTATTGCCTAAGGTACAAAAGAAATAGTAATCAAATAAAAACGCAATAATTTTCTTTTTTTCCTTACAGTTAAAAATTTGTGGGAGCTCTGATGAGATTAAAGACAGGTGGTCCTAATTAGGCTCTCTGTGTTGCCAGGGAAACAATTTCAGGAAGGTGATAACTTTATACCTTTATTTATTAGCATTTCCTCTTATGTTCAGCTCTGGTTCTGAGGGAGGTTAAACTTCCCCACATCTTGAATCTACTGATTATGACTTCAGGTGTTTTAAGATCTGTCACGTGTTCACCTTGCCTGTGTAGGTAGCAGCAGAGTAATGGTTAGGAGTACAGCTCTGTAGTCAGGCTTCCTGGCTTTAAATCTGCTGCTAAATCACGTCAGTCGTGTCCGACTCTGTGTAACCCCATAGACGGCAGCCCACCAGGCTCCCCCGTCCCTGGGATTCTCCAGGCAAGAACACTGGCATGGGTTGCCATTTCCTTCTCCAGTGCATGAAAGTGAAAAGTGAAAATGAAGTCGATCAGTTGTGTCCAACTCTTAGCGACCCCATGGACTGCAGCCCACCAGGCTCCTCTGTCCATGGGATTTTCCAGGCAAGAGTATTGGAGTGGGGTGCCATTGCCTTCTCTGGCTGTGCCATTTCCTAGCTGTATGACCCTCAAACAGTTATTTACCACTTGCAACCTCAGTGTCATGATCTGTAAACTGGACGGACATGAGGATGAAGTAAGTTGATACATAGGAAGTATTTAGTTCTGGGATATGTTCAGTGTTTAATACTGTTACTTTTTAAAAACCCACCTTTTTATAAAATTGGCTTGTAATCCGCTTTTTAAATAAATTGGACCATATTTTCAGGTCTGTATTGTAAAACAGATGTTTCTTACTTAGGGTGTCTATGAATTTAGTTAACATTGTAAATAAAGTTTTATGTATAATTGTGTTTTTCTGGGGAGAGGGTCCTTTAACATTCACTGAGATCCCAAAGGGACCGTGAACCTAAAAAAAATATTGTATTACTAATGATGTTAGAGAAGAGATTATGTTTGAAATTCAAATCCAGGCCAAGCCAAATTTAAAGAAACCTTTAACCAGACTTTCTATTATTTTAAGTGCTGTTATTCATTAATAGTAAAGGAGTGGAGATTTTCATTAATAGAAAGTTTTCATGTATATAATATTTAGGTTACCAATTTGTAAAAATAGGTATAGCTACTGACTCGATGAACATGAGTCTGAGTGAACTCCGGGGGTTGGACAGGGAGGCCTGGCGTGCTGCGATTCATGGGGTCGCAAAGAGTCGGACACGACTGAGTGACTGAACTGAACTGAAATTAGTATTTAGAATCTAATTTTATCTCTTTAATTTAAATGGCATTTAGATTTATCTCAGTACCTTAAGGTCATCATGAACATTAATCATCATGATACCCTGGATGTATAGAAGTTTGATTAATAGGATTATCAGAGCAGCAGGCTATCTTGTGTCCAGGTGGCTTGAAGTTCAAGGTACATTTGTTTTAGATAGAAAATAATTTTTCTAGATAGTTATAATTTTATTTACACACTCCCATTTATAAAATACATACATATTGTCAGTATTAAGATTAATACTATCAGTATTAAGATTAATACTGATAGTATTAAGTATTAATACTGTCAGTATTAATAAGATTACATTTTATTTTCAGATACACAGAAATTCTGTTTTCTTCCCACACTCTAGCAGATCATTTGGGTAAGTGTGGGAAGAAAACAGAATTTCTGTGTATCTGAAAATAAAATGTAATCTTTATTAATACTGAATGTCTTGACACAATATGTGTATATTTTATAAATATATGTATGTTATAATCTTTAATAGATGTGCTTCACTTTGGATATCCTATTTACTGAAAATATTAAAGAGAAAAATTTTTGTTACTTTCCAGTATATTTGGAGTCTAGACTGTCTGACCAGTGCTTGCCCCAACCCATGACAAAATCTAATGCTCCTTTTTTCCTGCCTGCTCATGTTTATAAGTGGGTAGGAGCCAACAGTTCTATTTAGTCGTATTTTATTGAGCGGCTACTAAGCGTAAAATAGCACGCTAGGAACTCTAAGGTAGGGATCCAAATGATCCTCTGGAGTGTGGGAAGGAAACAGAATTTCTGCTTATCTGAAAATAAAATGTAACTTTAATTAATATTGAATACATTGACAATGCGTGTATATTTTGTAAATATGAGTATGTGTGCAAATTTTTTTAACTAATGGGACCTGCATCAGGGACTGTGTGACCTGCAGAGTTGGAAAATCATAGCTCTAAAACATACAAAGAATGTAGAATAATCTTTTAAAATAAGTTTTTAGATTATTTCTCAAGCTGGCATTGATATTTTCAGCCATATTAACTGTTTCACGTAGTCTGTCCTGATTAATTTATGGTAGCTGAGAAAGTTATCCCCAAAGGCCTGCTTTGGTCATTGATTAGACTCTGGGGGAATAGAAAGAGCACTGAATCTGAAGTCAGTAGATATGGGTTTGATTTCTGCTCTGTCACTTTCTGTGACCTTAATCAGATACATCTCTGGAGCTCATTTTCTGACTCTGTAAACTGGAGATAATGCCACAACCACATAGGGTAGTTGTAAAGATTAAATCTGATGGTGTGTGGCACATAGTAGGTGGTCAGAAATGCTGTGCTTAATGTGTTTATCTTTGTCAATACTACATGGCTAGAGTTTTTCAGTGCTATTTGAATTGATTTCAGTTACTTTTGTACAGTGATAACTGCCTGACATCACAAAAATTGCTCAACGCACAGTAGGATTTTTGGAATTTGCAGAGCAAGACTAAACGTACTCGTTATTTATGACTGCAGTTAGTACTTTTTAATATCCAATCTTTAAGTTTAATATTCCCCTATAGTGTTCATACATACAGAGGCACATAGGCATATGCAGAAGTTTATTAAAAGTACCTCTAATAATTATTTTGCTAAGATGTGGCCAAAAATTTTGTTCTTAATATGTTTTTTTTTCTGAAAGCAGTGGTATTTCTGAAGCACTTTAAAAATGTATTGCAATTTGTGAAAGAATTATATTAACAAATCTAGATTTTGCTATAAAGCGCACCTCATATTGGTAAAGTAAAAGATTGTGTTTGATTGCGTAAAACGCCTTTTCTCATTATTACTTCCTTAGTTCTGAATCAGGAGATTGAAGCATTCAGTCTTTCGGAAGACCCTTCATCAGGGCTCTCTGAGGACCGAGTTGTCAGCGTGAGCTTCCGGGTTCTCTATCCAATCGTTATTACGAGTCTCGGGGTGTTTTACGACGCCGGTGATGTGGGTTTCCAGAGGAACATCACTGTCAAGCTTTATCAGGCAGAACAGGAGGTATGCACTGCTTCGTACACGTTTTTCCCCATTTTTATTTTTCAAAATCATCAGCTTTTTCCTTGTGGCAGCCGTAGGTTGGGAGACTTCCACCTGTCTTCCCCGATGACTAGACACATTGTAGTGTGGTGTATTATGATGCTGGTTTGAGAAGACACTACTGATGAATAAACATGCTATACCCAGGAAAGGAGGAGTTGGACCAGATTAGAAATTTCCAGCCTAAAATCCCTGAAAGCCTAAGGAATTTAAAAAGCTGTTGATGAGTATTACATATTTGGGACTCGTAGGTGTAAGCAAGTATGATTGCCTCTTCTTTCCAACCCTAAAAGTCTATCACCATAATACAGGCTAACAGATACATCACATCTTCTTTATAATAAGAGCATAGAGGAAATAACAGTTTAAAACAGCTGTTTCTGATATTTGAGGAAACCCATTTGTTTCCTTAAATTTGTTGAGAGTTTGTCTGAAGGAGTGTAGCAAGGCATTGTATTTGAAAAGATCTGTCCCTGGATTTTAAGCTATAGAAATCTTAAAAGAATTATACAGTGAGTGCCATATATCCGGAGAAGGAAGTGGCAACCCACTCCAGTACTCTTCCCTGGAAAATCCCATGGATGGAGGAGCCTGGTAGGCTACAGTCCATGGGGTCGCAGAGTCGGACACGACTGAGCAACTTCACTTCACTCACTTCATACTTTCTCCCTGGAGGAGGAAATGGCACCCCCTCCAGTATTCTTGCCTGGAGAATCCCATGGACAGAGGAGCCTGGCGGGCCATGGTCCACGGGGTCGCAGAGAGTCGGACATGACGGAAGTTACTAAGCACGCACGCACGCCATATATCCACCAAGTAAATTCTACAGTAGTTAACATTTTGCTCTATTTGCTTTATGACATCCATAGTCATTCATCAAACTATCTTTTAAAAACTACGTATATTTTAGGGACTTTCCTAAAAAGTTGTGGCCTAGTTGTTAAGACTGTGCACTTCCAATTCAGGGCACACAGGTTTCGTTCCTGGTCAGGTAACTAAGATCCCACATGCTGCACAGCCCAGCCAAAATAAAAAGATGTGTTTTAGATGAACTCGCAGGCTTCAATAATGTTTCAGCCCTAAACACTTCAGTGTGCTTATCATTAACTAGACTTTAATATGTGCTTCTGGTTTAAGAAAATCAGAGTAATGTGTGTGAACTACAGAAGCCTGTGTGATCCAGGCTCCTGTCACCCTGCCCCATTCCCTAGAGGCGATCACTGTTCTCATTTTTTTTAACCATGGGCTAGTGTTGCCTTTTGTAGGAGTTCATTTATAAATAGAAGCATATGCTAAGCACTCTTTGGAGTAAGGCTTCTTTTATTCAACGTGATGTTTTTGAAACTCATCCATGTTGTTGTATGTATCAGCAGATTTTTCCTTTTCCTTCTTTTAATTGCTAAGTTGTATTCCAACAATACATAGTATTTATCTGTTCCATTGATGGGCAACAGGGATGTTTCCAGGGTTTTTCCCCTTTTTTCTTTTATTGTGGGTGAGTTACATTTATTAACTTTGCAGTATTAAAGCAACTTGCTATTCTTCTTGATCATGATGTATTAATTCTTTTTATATATGGCTGGAAATTGTGTTTCTTATGGGTAGCATATAGTTAGCTATTCCTTTTTATCCAGTCTGAGAATCCCTGCTATTTACAAGGGCTATTTTTTCCATTTATACTTAAGGCAGTTACTGAAGTGGTTGGATTTCAGTTTTTCTTTTTGCTATTTGTTTTCTATTTATCCTGTGTTTTTTGTTTCTCTTTTCTTCCTTTTCTACCTCTTTTGGGTTGAGTATTTTTTAGAATTCCATTTTAATATTTCTATTTTCCTTTTAGCTACAGCTCTTTCAATTATTATTTTATGTCAGTCTGGTTGACATAAGAATTACAATGCATGTCCTCAACTTTTTCAGTCTTCTTTAGCATTGTGCCCCTTCCTGTAAAATGTAAGAACCTTGCAACTATATAATTCCATTTACTGTTCCCCATCTTGTTATAATTGTCACATGCCTTATATCTATGTGTGCTATAAATCCCACAACACAGTATTATAATTTTTGCTCAAAACAGCTAAACGTATATTAGAGGAAAAAGTCGTCTTGGCTACTTTAAAGACTTTCTCTTTATACATACGTAGTTTTGTGCCGTTTGGCTGTGTTATATCTTGGTGTGGTTTTTCTTTGTGTGTTCTGCTCAGGGTTTGCCAAGTTTCTTCAGCCTGTAAATTTATGTCTTTTAACAAATTATAGAACTTTTAGCTGTTTTTCCTAAAGAAAATTTTTTCGCAGCCCCATTTCTGTCCATTCCTTCTGGGATTTCAGTTACGTGTAGTTTCTTTTTCTCTAAAGTATCCCATTTTTCTAAGTTTCCTGTTTTTCTAAATTCATTTTGAACATATTACTTCTGTGGCTTTGACCTAGATTATAATGACAGCTTTAAAATCCTGTCTGCTATACTAAATTTGAGTCATCTTGGCGTGTCTTTGTTGATTATCATCTTTTCTCTTGCATACAGTAACATTTTCCTGTTTCATTTTACATTGAGTAACTTTGGATTGTATCCTAGATACTGTGAATAATTCATTGTAGGATTGTGGATCCTGTTGTAGTCTTTGAGGCGAGTTGCTTTTGTTTTTGTTTTTTTTAAATATGTTTATTTTAATTGGGGGCTAATTACTTTACAATATTGTATTGGTTTTGCCGTACATTAACATGAATCCACCACGGGTGTACACGTGTTCCCCATCCTGAAGCCCCCTGCCACCTCCTTCCCGATACCATCCCACTGGGTCATCCCAGTGCACCAGCCTTGAGCACCCTGTATCATGCATCCAACCTGGACTGGTGATTCATTTCACATATGATATTATACATGTTTCCATGCCATTCTCCAAAATCATCCCACCCTCGCCCTCTCCCACAGAGTCCAAAAGACTGTTCTATACATCTGTGTCTCTTTTGCTGTCTCGCATACAGGATTATCGTTACCATCTTTCTAAATTCCATATATATGCATTAGTATACTGTATTGGTGTTTTTCTTTCTGGCTTACTTCACTCTGCATAATAGGCTCCAGTTCCATCCACCTCATTAGAACTGATTCAAATGTATTCTTTTTAATGGCTGAGTAATACTCCATTTTGTATATGTACCACAGTTTTCTTATCCATTTGTCTGCTGATGGACATCTAGGTTGTTTCCATGTCCTGGCTATTATAAACAGTGCTGTCATGAACATTGGGGTACACGTATCTCTTTCAGTTCTGGTTTCCTCAGTGTGTATGCCCAGCAGTGGGATTTCTGGGTCATATGGCAGTTCTATTTCCAGTTTTTTAAGGAATCTCCACACTGTTCTCCATAGTGGCTGTACTAGTTTGCATTCCCACCAACAGTGTAAGAGGGTTCCCTTTTCTTCACACCCTCTCCAGCATTTATTGCTTGTAGACTTTTGGATAGCCATTCTGACTGGTGTGAAATGGTACCTCATTGTGGTTTTGATTTGATATCTCTGATAGTGAGTGATGTTGAGCATCTTTTCATGTGTTTGTTAGCCATCTGTATGTCTTCTTTGGAGAAATGTCTATTTAGTTCTTTGGCCCATTTTTTGAATGGATCGTTTATTTTTCTGGAATTGAGCTACAGGAGTTGCTTGTATATTTTTGAGATTAATTATTTGTC
Organism: Ovis canadensis; assembly: GCF_042477335.2. Taxonomy (NCBI): domain Eukaryota; kingdom Metazoa; phylum Chordata; class Mammalia; order Artiodactyla; family Bovidae; genus Ovis; species Ovis canadensis. The sequence continues at coordinate 25,971,423 of NC_091269.1, read as the reverse complement.
AATTGTTTCATTTGCTATTATTTTCTCCCATTCTGAAGGCTGTCTTTTCACCTTGCTTATACTTTCCTTTGTTGTGCAGAAGCTTTTAATTTTAATTAGATCCCATTTGTTTATTTTTGCTTTTATTTCCAGTATTCTGGGAGGTGGGTCATAGAGGATCCTGCTGTGATGTATGTCAGAGAGTGTTTTGCCTATATTCTCCTCTAGGAGTTTTATTATAGTTTCTGGTCTTACGGTTAGGTCTTTAATCCATTTTGAGTTTATTTTTGTGTATGGTGTTATAAAGTGTTCTAGTTTCATTCTTTTACAAGTGGCTGACCAGTTTTCCCAGCACCAATTGTTAAAGACATTGTCTTTTCTCCATTGTATATTCTTGCCTCCTTTGTCGAAGATAAGGTGTCCATAGGTGTGTGGATTTATCTCTGGGCTTTCTATTTTGTTCCATTGAACTATATTTCTGTCTTTGTGCCAGTACCATACTGTCTTGATGACTGTGGCTTTGTAGTAGAGCCTGAAGTCAGGCAGGTTGATTCCTCCAGTTCCATTCTTCTTTCTCAAGATTGCTTTGGCTATTCGAGGTTTTTTGTATTTCCATACAAATTGTGAAATTATTTGTTCTAGCTCTGTGAAAAATACCATTGGTAGCTTGTTAGGGATTGCATTGAATCTATAGATTGCTTTGGGTAGTATACTCATTTTCACTATATTGATTCTTCTGATCCATGAACATGGTATATTTCTCCATCTATTAGTGTCCTCTTTGATTTCTTTCACCATGTTTTATAGTTTTCTATATATAGGTCTTTTGTTTCTTTAGGTAGATATATTCCTAAGTATTTTATTCTTTTTGTTGCAGTGGTGAATGGAATTGTTTCCTTAATTTCTCTGTTTTATCATTATTAGTGTATAGGAATGCAAGGGATTTCTGTGTGTTGATTTTATATCCTGCAACTTTACTGTATTCATTGATTAGCTCTAGTAATTTTCTGGTGGAGTCTTTAGGGTTTTCTATGTAAAGGATCATGTCATCCGCAAACAGTGAGAGTTTTACTTCTTCTTTTCCAATTTGGATTCCTTTTATCTCTTTTTCTGCTCTGATTGCTGTGGCCAAAACTTCCAAAACTATGTTGAATAGTAGTGGTGAGAGTGGGCACCCTTGTCTTGTTCCTGACTTTAGGGGAAGTGCTTTCAATTTTTCACCATTGAGGATAATGTTTGCTGTGGGTTTGTCATAGATAGCTTTTATTATGTTGAGGTATGTTCCTTCTATTCCCGCTTTCTGGAGAGTTTTTATCATGAATGGATGTTGAATTTTGTCAAAGGGCTTTCTCTGCATCTATTGAGATAATCATATGGCTTTTATTTTTCAGTTTATTAATGTGGTATATTACAATGATTTGCAGATATTGAAGAATCCTTGCATCCCTGGGATAAAGCCCACTTGTTCATGGTGTATGATCTTTTTAATGTGTTGTTGGATTCTGATTGCTAGAATTTTGTTAAGGATTTTTGCATCTATGTTCATCAGTGCTATTGGCCTGTAGTTTTCTTTTTTTGTGGCATCTTTGTCAGGTTTTGGTATTAGGGTGATGGTGGCCTCATAGAATGAGTTTGGAAGTTTACCTTCCTCTGCAATTTTCTGAAAGAGTTTGAGTAGATAGGTGTTAGCTCTTCTCTAAATTTTTGGTAGAATTCAGCTGTGAAGCCATCTAGACCTGGCCTTTTGTTTGCTGGAAGATTTCTGATTACAGTTTCAATTTCTGTGCTTGTAATGGGTCTGTTAAGATTTTCTATTTCTTCCTGGTTCAGTTTTGGAAAGTTGTACTTTTCTAAGAATTTGTCTGTTTCTTCCACGTTGTCCATTTTATTGGCATATAATTGCTGATAGTAGACTCTATGATCCTTTGTATTTCTGTGTTGTCTGTTGTGATCTCTCCATTTTCATTTCTAATTTTATTGATTTTTCTCCCTTTGTTTCTTGATGAGTCTGGCTAATGGTTTGTCAATTTTATTTATCCTTTTAAAGGACCAGCTTTTGGCTTTGTTGATTTTTGCTATGGTCTCTTTTGTTTCTCTTGTTGTTTGTTTCTTTTAGCCATCAGTTAAATTGCTGGGCATAGACACTGAACCCTGTCTCCCTTGCAATGAGCAGCAGCTGAAGTCTCCAGTGTGTTCTCTTGGGCTTAGATGGGCTGCTCGGATTCTGCTTCAAATGTGTATTTCCTGACTTAGCCGCAGACTAGGACAGAGCTCATAGGAAGGGTTGAGAACTCTGTGACCCTTCCCTCTCTGGGTTTTTCTTCCTCAGTTGTTAGCCAGTGTGTTTGCCTCTACTGTCTTCTGATTTGGAACCGGAAATACTGCAGTTCTTCCTCCAGACTTTTAGTTGCCCCCTGAGGTATGCCTCAGACAAAGAGCCATTTAAAAAAAAAAAATAGGGGAAGCAGATCCAGTGACTTTCTCACCTTCTGGGCATAGCTTTTCCTCCGGTGTGTGTCCTTTGCGTATGTTCCAGTTCAGTTCAGTTAGTTCAGTTCAGTTGCTCAGCCGTGTCCGACTCTTTGCGACCCCATGAACCGCAGCACACCAGGCCTCCCTGTCCATCACCAACTCCCAGAGTTCACTCAGACTCAGGTCCATCGAGTCCGTGATGCCTTCCAGCCATCTCATCCTCTGTCGTCCCCTTCTCCTCCTGCCCCCAATCCCTCCCAGCATCAGTCTTTTCCAGTGAGTCAACTCTTCGCATGAGGTAGCCAAAGTACTGGAGTTTCAGCTTCAGCATCAGTCCTTCCAAAGAAATCCCAGGGCTGATCTCCTTCAGAATGGACTGGTTGGATCTCCTTGCAGTCCAAGGGACTCTCAAGAGTCTTCTCCAACACCACAGTTCAAAAGCATCAATTCTTCGGCGCTCAGCCTTCTTCACAGTCCAGTTCTCACATCCATACATGACCACAGGAAAAACCATAGCCTTGACTAGACGGACCTTAGTCGGCAAAGTAATGTCTCTGCTTTTGAATATGCTATCTAGGTTGGTCATAACTTTTCTTCCAAAGAGTAAGCGTCTTTTAATTGTAGGCATGTTTAAAAATGGTTTTGTGTTAAGGTTGATTGTTATTAACAGATACAATGTCAGAGTCACCAATAAACACACAGATCAATTTAATATTAAATTTTTTGTTTGCCGTATTCCTTTATCCTCTAAAGAACTTGTTCAGTTTGCAAATGTGCTTAATGACATAAAAATAAGAGAGGGAGCAAATCTTAGTGACAATTCCAGCTATTATGATTCTAGGGAAAAGAGCTTTATTACTTAAGTATAGGAGTTCATATATTATTGTGGTTAAAGGTTGCGTTGATACTGAAGCTCAAATAGGTAACAGCAAGAGTGGTACTCTGAATTTCACTGTCAACCTTACCTAGAAATTAGGATCAATCTTGAATTTTTTTCACGATTAATTGTCTTAGTATATGTAGTGGGTTTTTTTTTCTTTAAGCTTCTTTTATTTCTTTGTCTATTTGGCTGCACCAGGCCTTAGTTGCAGTCTGTGGGATCTAGTTCCCTGATCAGGGACCAGGCCTGAGCCCCCTGCTCTGGGAGCATGGAGTCTGAGCCACTGAACCACCAGGGAAGTCCCTAGAGTCTTTTTGAGCTGTCACTCAAGTAGTTTGATTCAGACGTACAATATTTTTATCATGTTGATTTAATTTTTAGTTGCCATATATTTTTTTTTCACCCAAGGAGGGGTTACTCTTTGTCCTCAAGGAAGGTCTGATCTCAGGTGGATTGCAGTGGGTTCACAGGTAGTCACAGTGTATAAAGTATTACCACTGCATTGCCATAGACCACCGTCGATGAAAGAAATACACGTAATTCACTTAAACTCCCTTCGTTCTGAACTTCTGCATGGTCTTGATAGCTAACAGAAGCATCTGTAGCAAATTGGTATCTAAGAATAGCTATGAGAATAAGGAGATGTTCTTGCCTAAAACAAAAAGGAAGGACCCAAAGAAAACAATAGTCATAATGAGAATCAGTCTTTTTTTAATGTTCCCATTTTTGTTTCTGTTTGTTCTTCTGTTTGTTCTTCTAAACGTTCTTTTTGAAGGGTGATTCCTAAGTACCTTTGTTCTATGTAGAAGTCTGTGATCTTTCAGTTTATTCTTAACCCTTTGGGGTTAAGTAACTAAGTTCGCTTAACACCTTACACTTCCCTTAATGCTCCTCATTTCAAGGTATTGTTTTAATTTTTTTTAAGTTATGTGGATTATATTTAGTGTTTGAGAACTTCATGACAGCCTTGGTGATCTTAAGTAGCTTTACTTAATAACCATGATTGCCCTGGAAAGCCCAAATGATGCCTCAACCGCAGTACAACAATGTTAGTAGCCATGGTTGGGGCCCCTGAGAATTTAGAATGTCAGCTGTGTGAAAACTTGCTGCATCTGATGGGAAGTATTTCTTCTTGTCTTTTCCCCACCCAATCTGTAGGAGGCCCTCTTCATTGCTCGCTTCAGTCCTCCGAGCTGTGGTGTGCAGGTGAACAAGCTGTGGTACAAGCCTGTGGAGCAATTCATCTTACCCGAGGTACTACAACGAAGGGACTCTGGGCTTGATGCGGGCCATTCTCGCCCTGGAGATGTGCTTCCGGGGGCAGGCATTTGATATTCTCCTGCCAGGACAGCTCTCCAGAGTGACAGATGACACTACAGCAGGGGTGTACTAAGCTGTAGCCTTCTGCAGTCCTCCCACCAGAGAGCGTCATGGTGCCCCAAAGGTTCCCAACCACACTTTGAAAAGCACTGCATGTTCCCATGGTTTCTTCAGTGGAGTAGAGCACTGCATGAGTAGGTGTGGTTGTTAGAAAGACACTGTTACTGTTTGAGTACATCAGATAGTTGCTAATCTAAACAACAAGGAGGTGGAGGGAAGTGCGGACAGGCTAATGCCAAAGAGGTGGGTCACATTCCAAGATAAATTAAACTTCTCCAGGTTGTGGAAGATGTTTGAAACCTTGCTGCCAAGGGCCTCATCAGCCCTGGAGTTAAGCCCATATGTGGTGTATCACGTCGTGTGTCACACAGTTAGACATGAACAGCCATTGCCTGTCAGCCTCCCCCTTTCCAGGCGATTCCAGCCTGTCTGAGTACCTTTCTGAGCAGAGTGTTTTGGACCCGCTGTGCAGGGCTCAGTTTGCCAGTCCTCTCTGGCAGACACCATCAGTCGATTTTGGCGTTCGCCCAGGGACACCAAAGCTGAGTTAAGATGTGGAAGCTGGATGATTGACCACCCTGCTGGCTAACCAGGAAGCCTCTTCCTGCCACTGGTCACGTGGGTGATGTTCACACTTGGGCAACAACAAAGTCACACATTTTATCACGTGCTGTGGATCTTTGGAGCTGAGTACAGGTAGTCAGCTGTGTATGTTAATTCCATGACGGTCAAAGCGAGCCCCTTTATTTCACCTATATGTGAACTTGTGTTGAAAAACGTGTAAAGAACAAAACTGAAACAAAAAATTTCCAAGTTCTCGGTGTTACAAAAAACTCTAGTGAGCATCTTTACACTCTCTTTGGGGTACCCAACTGGTTGTTTTCTTAGGATGAATTGTGGGTTCAAATTTCTACGTATTTTTCAGGCATATGATTTTTTGGGGGGGGAGAATAGTTTAGCAGTTTATATCCATTTGAATAGTCATTGGCATTATATGAGTGTACCTGTTTGTGTCCTTTTTAAATTTCATGTATGGACTTTTTTCCTAGTTAAAGGAAGTATGCACCATCAGAGTTCTCTCTTAATGAAGAATAGTGGTTCAACTATCAACCAAGTGTTGGATCTCAGTTTTTGTTTTTCTAAGACATTTTTCATTTTCACCAGTAGCTTACTTTTTTAATTTTAAAAGATATTTGTTTATTTGTCTGCGCCGGGTCTCAGTTGCAGCGCAGGGGGTCCCCGTTGCGTTGTGCGAGGTCTTGCAGTGCGGGGCGAGGACTCTCGTTGTGGCGTGGGCCTCAGTAGCTGCAGTGCACAGGCTTAGTTGCTCTGCAGCATATAAGATCATAGTTCCCTGACCAGGGAGCAAACCCACATCACTTGCCTTGGAAGTACGGACCCAAACCACTGGACCACCAGGGAAATCCCGGATTTCAGTGTTTGCAGGAAGTCATTCTTTGATTTGTTAACTGATTTACTCAGAAAATATTTTTTGAGCACTTAGTACATGCCAAGCACTGGGTCTGCTTGAGTACACAGTACAACAATCCCTACCCACGAAGCAGCTTATGTGCTAGTGAGGGTTGCTGTTGTTTAGTTGCTCAGTTGTGTCCAACTCTCTTGTGACCCCATGGACTGTAGCCTGCCAGGCTCCTCTGTCCGTGTGATTTCGCAGGCAAGAATACTGGAGTGGGTGGCCGTTTCCTTCTCTAGGAGATCTTCCTGACCCAGGGGTTGAACCTGGCTCTCCTCATCAGCAGGTGGCTTCTTTACCACTGAGCCGCCGAGCCAACTAGTAAGGACAGAAGAGCTGACATTGATGTGCTTACCCTGCTGTGTTCCAGACACAGCTGTAAGCAGACTTCCTACACTGGCTTGTTGGTGAGGTCTTCTAGGATTGAAGCAAGTCATTGATGAGAGTCCTTCTTTTCTACTCAGAGCCAGTGTGGGCAAAACCTCACTCAGACCTTGTGTGATTCCCAAGGCATCGGAGAGTGATTCTGTGGGGACCAGAAGTGCTAGCACGTGCTAGGTGCTGTCCAGAAAGGTCTGGAACCTGCTGGAAGGTTGGTTTTTACAATTGACTCATGAGGGTTAGCATGAGTAGGAAAGGAGAAACTGCCGCACCGGGGAGTGAGTAAGTCTGAGGGCACAGTTGGGTGCAGGTGTGTGATTGGGCGCCTGTGGGTGAGCTTGAGTCCCTGCTCTGCCGCTCAGCGGCTCTGTGACCCGGCACTAACTTCTTCCCCTCCCTGTGTCTGTTCCCGCCTCTGTAAGGTAGACCAGTTCAGAGGATTGTTCTAGCGTGTAAATGATTTCACGGGACTTCCCGGGTGATGGGGTGGTAGAGTCCACCTGCCAGTGCAGGAGACACGCGAGACAATCCCTGGGTTGGGAAGATCCCCTGGAGTAGGGAATAAGTACGCCCTCCAGTGTTCTTGCCTCAAGAATTCCATGGACAGGCGAGCCTGGCGGGCTGCAGTCCATGGGGTCGCAAAGTGTCAGACACGACTCAGCACACTCAAACTCATCACGCTCAAGTGACTTCGTAGGTGTGGAGCGTTGAGAACGTGCTGCCACGTGGTGAGCGTTCAGCAGATAAGTGCGTGCTGTCCTGTCACTGCTGGCTCTCGCGTGGATTTGCGGCTCTTGTTCTTCGAGAGCAGGGTCTCTTCTCCCAGGGCACCCTTAGCAAACGTTTGGGGTCGCTTTTAGTTGCTGCAGCCAGGTGTGGACCCTGCCTGCCTCCTGTGGCAGAAGCCGGGGATGCTGCCCAACATCCTGCGGTATACAGGACGGCCCCCACAGCACTACGTTACCTGGCCCCAAACGTCGGGGGTGCCTGGGTTGAGAAACTCGAAGAGGAGGGAGTCCCAGGAGGAATGAAATAAGCTTTAATATTAACTTCAGGCTAATCGCAATAATGCATCTACTCCGTTATCTTGGTCACCTCATAGAAAGAATTATAGTTTGGTTAATTAGTTAGTCCATATTATACTTTCCCTTAGAAGTCTTTGCCCTTAGGAAATCTGTGCTGAAGCCAAGGTGAAATGTATTTTACTTTCAAGTGATTCAGCAACAAAGAACAGCAGAAAAGTAGACAGAGATAAAGCACGTGGGGCCAGGGACTTCCCAGGTGGTTCAGTGGGTTAAAACTGCGCTTCCGCTGAAGGGGGGCAGGTTTGATCCCGGGAGACTTAAGATCCCAGTGCCATGCGGCATGGCCAAAAAGTTAAATAAAAAAGCGCACATGTGGCTAAACATTGCCAGTTGTTGAGTCTAAAGGATTTTGTGTTAATCTGAATTTTTCTATGGGTTTGAAGTTTTTCAGAAAAAGAATCTAGATTGGGGTGAAGGGCTGCCTTCCTCACCTGTGTTCAGGTTGATATATATGCTAGAAGGTACTCATGATGGGAAGGACTCAGTCAAATCAGGCAGTGGCCATTTCAGTTATTAAGATGTTCACTAGCTAATGCCTTGTGTTGTTTTTTTTTTTAATTGAGATTTTACTTTATTTATTCTTATTTTATTTTTTGGCTGTGTCGTATGGCACACGAGATCTTAGTTCCTCAGCCAGGGATTGAACCCGAGCCCCCTGCTGTGGGAGCACAAAGTCTTAAGCACTGGACTGCTGGGGAAATCCCAGCCTTGTGATCTTTATTTCCGCTGAAGCTTTAAGCTGAATTCGCTTTTGATTTTTCATTACATCCGAGTAATCTATTTTTCTTTTTATAAATGTACACTTATTTAATAGTGTCTACATCTGAGGGAGTAGGATTGTGGATGAATTTTATTTTCTTCTATATATCTGTTTTTTAAATGTCCTGAAGTATATATTAGCCTTATTGAAAGAAAAAACTTTAAAATACTTTCCTTTTACACAAAATCCTGGTTTTGTTGAAAGCTTGTTTAATTTCACGTATATATTCATTTTTGCTGCATCAAGCCCTCATTGGACTTACTTGCACAGAAAACAGTGATAGTGATGAATGGGTTTGCCTACATATCATCAGGAGAGAATAACCAAAGAAAAACAGATCGTTGATCCCAGTTGCAAGGGAGAAGTAGATAATTTTTCATCATCATATTCTCTCTAAACTTCACAGTCTGCTGGAGTAACATGTCAGCAGTGTGGCTTGTCAGCTAATAAGCAGGGTTCTTGCAGTATTTTCGTTGTGTGACTCACTAAAGCAGAAATCTCAGTGTGGGGGGGGTCACGCATTTAAATAGACTGCTGAGTGTTTCTCTTAAAATATTTCTCTAATTTCATATTTCTTTTAGTAGTGCACCTGAACCGGAAACTAATTTCAATAAAAAGACTGTTCATTAAACCAAGTCACTAGAGACAGTATTGTCAGTATCATGGGTACCTACATACTTATTTTTTATGGAAGTTAAAATTCTTCAGCAGTAGTCGTCTCTGCAGGCCATAAGAAATTGTTAATGGTTACAGGCGTGAAAATACAGTGTATGTTTAAGCTACTCTATTGGTTTGCATGATGAGTTAGAAATAGGACACAGAAGAGGGACCACATGGGTTGCAGATAGCTCAGTTACGTTACAGGTGAGAGGACTTACGAGAGCTCTTTTTTCCAATCTGCACTGTGCTGTTCTTTCCTACCTTTTACTTTTGTAATTATGTTTTTATTTTCAGAAGCAATTACATATTTGATGTCTGCTTTCAAGGGATACTTGTTTTGGGTTATGCTGTGCAGCATGTGGGGTCTGAGTTTCCTGACCAAGGGTTGAACCCAGGCCCCCTGCATTGGGAGCAGATTCTTAACCACTGGACCCCAAGTCCAGAAGTCTCCCTACCTTTTACTTTAATTTCTTGATCTTAGCAGGGAACTGTCATAAACAAGGTGTTAGGCATCTGCAGAGATTCCTAGCTTAGTGATTGCTTTGTGTCAGAGAGTAGGAAGAAGGCATTTGAGGGAAGTGGGGAAGAGAAATGTATCAGTGACTTGGAGCAGGTCCAGGAGAGGTGGAGAAGGGAGAGCTCTTCCCCTCCCTCACAACAAAACAACTGGCAGGTTCTGTAAGTTGAGTGAACGAACCAGGATCACTTTTTGAGCCAATGAGTGTTTATGGTAACTACTCAATTTAGTTAACATTATTATTTTTTTCTAATATTTTTTCATTTGGCCGCCCCAGGTCTTAGTTGCAGCATCAGGATCTTTCATTGTGGCATGCAAACTCTTAGTTTGGGCCTGCGGGATCTAGTTCTGTGGTCAAGGGTTTATCCTGGGCCCCGCTGCATTGGGAGCGCTAAGCCATAGCCACTGGACCACCAGGGAAGCCCCTGCTCAATATTACAGATCTTATATTGGGATGCAGTCAAGGATGGAGTTGGTGCTGGGCAGGAGAAATAGCAGTCAGGTGCCAAGTGTCAGTTGAATGGACTGGACAAGAGAATTACTTGCTTTGTCGTATTTGCCAGATTTCTGCTTTCAAGGTGAAGCTTTTTTGGATTACCATAGCTTTTTACTTATATGGTTCATTTGGAACTACAATCACAAAGATTCCTGGTCACCTAACTGCTACCTACAGGGGAGACTTTGAGTCATTACCTGAGTTGACTGCAGTTTTCTCTTAGCTTATGTTGGGTTGGGCCAAAAAGTTTGTTGGGTTTTTCCATAACATCTTTTGGGAAAACCAGAATGAACATATTGGCCAACCCAATATGATATACATCTTCTGGTTCTGCTTAATCTGATGCAGTCCTTCTTCCCTATTCCTCTTTTGTTTTCCTCTTCAACATTAATCATTAAGAGCTGATACCCAGCCTTCTGTTTATTGTATTCATTCTTCTAGGCAGTTTCATCTATTACCACCTGTTTGTTACTGGCTCTTCAGTCTGCTTGCAGCCCACATTTCTTACGAACTCTGTATGCACTTCAGCTGAACGCCTCCACTTGGAAGGTCCCCTGGGTGTTCTAGTGGTGATAGCATCTCCATCCCCCGTTCTCACCTCCTGTATTTTCAGTCCTGGGGCATAGTATCTCCTTTTTTTTTCAGGTCTCCAAACCAGAATCGTGGAATTTATCCACAGCTCTCATATCCAAGCATTCACTAAGCCTTGTCAATTCTTTCTCCTAAACATACTTGGTTTCCCCCACTTTCTTCAGTTTAAGTCTGAATTTGGCAATAAGGAGTTCATGATCTGAGCCACAGTCAGCTCCCGGTCTTGTTTTTGCTGACTGTATAGAGCTTCTCCATCTTTGGCTGCAAAGAATGTAACCAATCTGATTTCATTGTTGGCCATCTGGTGATGTCCATGTGTAGAGTCTTCTTTTGTGTTGTTGGAAGAGGGTGTTTGCTATAACAAGTGTGTTCTGTTGGCAAAACTCTGTTAGCCTTTGCCCTGCTTCATTCTATACTCCAAGGCCAAATTTGCCTGTTACTCCAGGTGTTTCTTGACTTCCTACTTTTGCATTCCAGTCCCCTATAATGAAAAGGACATCATTTTTAGGGTGTTAGTTCTAAAAGGTCTTATAGGTCTTCATAGAAACGTTCTATAAAGAAAGCTGAGCACAGAAGAATTGATGCTTTTGAACTGTGGTGTTGGAGAAGACTCTTGAGAGTCCCTTGGACTGCAAGGAGATCCAGCCAGTCCATCCTAAAGGAGATCAGTCCTGGGTGTTCATCGGAAGGACTGATGCTGAAGCTGAAACTCCAATACTTTGGCCACCTGATGTGAAGAGCTGACTCATTGGAAAAGACCCTGATGCTGGGAAAGATTGAAGGTGGGAGGAGAAGGGGTCGACGGAGGATGAGATGGTTGTATGGCATCACCAACTCAAGGGACGTGAGTTTGGGTAAACTCCAGGAGTTGGTGAGGACAGGGAGGCCTGGCATGCTGTGGTTCATGGGGTCGCAAAGAATCAGACATGACTGAGTGACTGAACTGAACTGAAACATATTTGGTATCAGTCCTTCCAAATATTCCAAGGGGAAGAGGTGGTGGTTTCTAGGAGAAAGACTTACGATTAACCAAAAGCAGCCTCATATAGTCAAGAGTCTAGGACTTAGCTTTCAGGTCCTGTTGTTGACCTTGTAGAGTGTATAAACCAGAGTGTCTGTTGATTCATGTTTAATGGGTGTTAGCACATTAAAGTGGTTTGAATGCTTAAGGCCACTAGCTGGTAACCTTCTTCCTGGTACGTCAAGGCACCTAAAAAACAATCTGAACCATTAGTTTGGGAGTTGAATTTGATTACAGCAGCGGGAGGTGAGTGTTTCTGAGAACTTTCTCATTCAGGTGGGATGTGACCAGAAGACTTCATATCTTCCAGTTATTGTATCTTTCTCCCCTTAGACATTGCTGCAGTGCCAGAATTCTCTCTGAAACCAGCTTTCCTTTAGTGTTATAAGGTATTGATTTTACTGATTAAGCTTCAGCCTTAGAGCTCTTCCCAGTTACTAGGAACATTTTTTTCTTTACTATAAGGATTTAATTAGTTCAACTCAGAGGGCAGTCTCTTTAAATTTATTTATTTTTTAATCGAGATAAAACTGACTTTCATTTTATTAGTTTATATAATATAATGACTCAATATTTATATATGTTACAAAATGATCAATGCAAGTCTAGTTAGTATCCATCACCAGACACAGTTATAAACTTTTCTTGTGAGGAGAATTTTTAAGATCTGCCTTGGTGTTTAGCCACTAAGTCATGTCCAACTCTGTGACCCCATGGACTGTAGCCCCCCAGGCTCCCCTGTCCATGGGATTTCAAGGGCAAGAATCTGTCGTAGCAACTTCTAAATATGCAGTACAAATTTATTAACTATGGTCACTGTGCTGTTCATTACATCCCGAGACTTCTTTTTTCTTAACCGGAGGTTTGCACCTTTTGATCACCTTCACCCATTTTAGCTACCTCCTACCCCCCATCTCTAGCAACCACCCGTATATTCTCTGTATGCGTTTCCGTTGTTTTTGTTTGTTTAAGATAAATGAGATAGTATTTGTCTTTTTCTGTGTGACTTATTTCACTTAGCATAATGCCCTTGGGATTTATCCCTGTTGTTGCAAATGACAAGACTTATTCTTTTTTATGGCTGAATGATACTCCATTGTATACAAATACCTTATCTTCTTTATCCATTCATCCCTTGATAGACACTTAGGTTGCCTACATGTCTTAGCTGTTATAAATAAAGCTGCAGTGAACATGAGGGCATATGCGTCTTTTCGAGTTAGTATTTTCATTTCTTTTGAATAGATACCCAGAAGTGGAATTGTTGGATCATATAATAGTTCAAACCTTTTTGCACAATGGTGGCACCAATTTACATCCCCACCTACAGTACCCAACACTTGTTATTTTTTGTCTTTTTGATACTAGCCATTCTAACATGTATGAGGTTATATTTTACTGTGATTCTGATTTGCATTTCCCTTATGCTTTGGTAATGTTGAGCACCTTTTCATCTACCTGTTGGCCATTTGAATGTCTTCTTTGGAAAAATGTCAGATAACTCTGCCCCTTCTTTAATTTGGATTCTTTGGGGATTTGCCTACTGAGGTGTGTGGGTTCTTATGTATTTTATGATTTGCCAATACTTTGTCTCATTTGGTAGGTTGTCTTTTCATTTTGTTGGTGGTTTCCTTTGCTGTCTAGAGCTGTTGAGTTGGATGCAGTCCTACTTGTTTGTTTTTGCCTTTTCTTTGGTGTCAAATTCAAAAAATCATGCCTAAGGCCAGTGGCAAGTATCTTTCTGCCTATGTTTTCTTATAGGAGTTTCATGGTGTCGGGTCTCAGGTTCAGGTTTTTAATCCTTGTAGAGTTGATTTTTGTGAACAGCATGAGTTAGTGGTCTAGTTTTCCCAATGTCATTCCTTCTGGCACTTCCCAAGCTCAGGGTGGTTAAGACTCCACACTCCCAATGCAGGGAGCACCGGTTCCAGCCCCGTCAGGAAACACAGAACGTGCATGATGCATGGCACGACCTAAAGAAAGACTGTCCTAGCTACTGGGAGTCGGGGAGCTGGCTCTTATCAGACACCTTAACGTGCCGCTGACTTGACTTTGGACTTTCCACCCTCCAGAATTGTGAGAAATAAATGTTTGTTCAGTTCAGTCACTCAGTTGTGTTTGACTCTTTGCAACCCATTGGACTGCAGCATGCCAGGCCTCCCTGTCCTTCCTCCCAGAGTTTACTCAAACTCGTGTCCATTGAGTCAGTGATGGCATCCCACCATCTCATCCTCTGTCATCCCCTTCTCCCACCTTCAATCTTTCCCAACATCAGGGTCTTTTCCAATGAGTCAGTTCCTCACATCAGGTGACCCAAAGTATTGGAGTTTCAGCTTCAACATCAGTCCTTCCAGTGAACACTCAGGACCGATCTCCTTTAGGATGGACTGGTTGGATCTCTTTGCTGTCCAAGGGACTCTCAAGAATCTTCTCCAACACCACAGTTCAAAAGCATCAATTCTTCAGTGCTCAGCTTTCTTTATAGTCCCAACTCTCACATTCATACATGACCACTGGAAAGACCATAGCCTTGACTAGACAGACATTTGTTGACAAAGTAATGTCTCTGCTTTTCAATATACTTAGGTTGGTCATAACTTTCCTTCTAAGTAGTAAGCATCTTTTAGTTTCATGGCTGCAGTCACCATCTGCAGTGATTCTGGAGCCCCCAAAATTAAAGTCTCTCACTGTTTCCATTGTTTCCCCATCTATTTGCCATGAAGTGATGGGACCGGATGCCATGATCTTAGTTTTCTGAATGTTGAGCTTTAAGTCAACTTTTTCACCCTCCTCTTTCACTTTCATCAAGAGGCTCTTTAGTTCTTCTTCACTTTCTGCTATAAGGGTGGTGTCATCTGCATATCTGAGGTTACTGATATTTCTCCTGGCAATCTTGACTCCAGCTTGTGCTTCATCCAGTCCAGTGTTTGTTATTTAACCAAATAAGAAAAGAAAAGACTGTCCTTTTCCCATTGTATATCTTAGTCCCTTCATTGTGAATTAAGTGACTGTGTATGTGGAGGTTTATTTCTGAGGTCTGTTCTGTTCCATTTAGCTATGTGTGTGTTTTTAATGCCAGTACTATACTGTTTTGATTACTGTAGCTTTGTAATATAGTGTTGATTACTATAGCTTTGAAATCAGGAAGCGCGATGCCTCCAGTTTTGTTCTTCTTTCTCTAGATTGCTTTGGCTATTCAAGATCTTTCATGAGTCCTTACAAACTTTAGGATTGTTTGTTCTATTTCTGTGAGAAATGCTATTGGGATTTTGATAGGGGTTGCACTGACGACTGAAGCGACTTAGCAGCAGCCGTAGCAGCAGTGAACAGTATCGACATTTTAACATTTTTAATTCTTCCAATCAATGATCATGGAATATCTTCACATTTATTTGTGAGTTCATCAGTTTCTCAGCAGTCTTAATTCCTAAGATAGGTGTTTGCTTATTCTCACGTGAATTTTTCAAATAACTCGGTTACCACTCTCCCTACCAACCTCTACTCTGTCGCCTGAGGTTGGAGTGACCTTTCTACAACTGCAGATATGATTGCGTCACTCTGTACTTGTGACCATCTGTGCTTCCCACTGTCTTCGGTAAAGAACAGACTCTGCTGTAGAGGACAGAGCTGACCTCAGCCTCTCTTTTGCTCTTTCCTCAGTCTTGTGCTTTAGCAGTAGTGCACTACTTATCATTTTTCTGAATGTCTAGTGCTATTTCAAGTCTCCCCTTTCATTTGTTATTTTATCTGCCTCCTTCCTATTTTTCTGGACTCAAACTCCTTTAAGCTCAGCTCTCCTAGTCTTGAAGTTCTGTCTGACCTCCCCAAACAGTGACTTTCCTTTGTCACTGCGCGTGTTACGGCATATATGCTTACTTAAAGATGTGGCTACTTCTTTTTTTCTTTTAATCTTCAAGGACATGGCCCACAGCCTGGTACATAGTAGACATTCAAAAGTTTAAATAATGGCTCATGTCTGAAAGAAGATTGACCCCAAATTTAGGTTTATATACGTGTTTAGTTACAAAAAAAGGTTTTCCTGATTATAAAAATATGAAAATGTTTGAAAGTAATGCTTGTTCACTGTTGAAAACTTGACAAAAATATAGAAGAGTTAGAAGAATATGATGTCACCCATCTGTTGTGCAGCAGCATAGTTGGTGTATTGCTTCACAGTCTTTTATTTTTTTTTAACTGTACAGGGTCCTAGCTGTGGCCCCCGGGCTCTAGAGCATGCGGGTTCCCGCAGCTGCCATGTGCAGGCTTAGTTGCTCCGTGGCATGTGGGACCTTAGTTCCCCAAGCAGAGATCAAACCCGCATCCCCTGCTTTGGAAGGCAGATTCTCAACCAGTGGGCCGCCAAGGAAGTCCCTTCCTAGTCTTTTAAGAATGCTTCTGTGTACATCGTCTATTTGTGAGAACATTTCCTTGTTTTTACAGAAAGGATTGAGGTTAATGAACATCAAGTTTAATAAAGAGCTAAGGTCTCCCAGGGGAAGTGTAGAAGTGAGCAGGAGCTATTTGTAAGATGAGGAAATGGGATCCTTTAAAAAGGCAATGCATTATGTAGTATATGCTTTATCACTGATCCTCAAACAGCCCTTTTACATAGGCCTCATCTTCTCCGCTGTAAAGGCTGGGAAATGATGGCACAGGTTATGTCTGCAGAGTCTGCTCTGAGGAGCCCTAGGGCTCTGCAACGCACACCAGGAGTTTCACAGATAATGAAATTTAAGGATACATTTGCAAAATATAAAATGACACACTGCCCAAGGAATCCAGATTCCTTCAACGTTCTTATCTTTTGTGGTAGAGAAGTTTTTTTGTCTTTTTTTTTTAAAAAGCTTGCAAATCATTGCCCTAGCTTATGGGACAAGTTCAATTCTGTCTAGTTCCCTTATAATGCTGGTTGAATGAAACATTACTATAAAGTACTTTATCTTTTAATTTTAATACATAAAATGTTTTTAGTATCCTAAAACTGTATCCTTTATGTCCTGTTGTATACCAGAATTCTACGTGCTTTTGAGTTCAGTGTCATTCAGCTACTTGAGTAACGCCTGGTATCAGGCATTCTAGATGCTGGTTGATAAGACAGACAAGATCACCGCTGTTCTGCTGCTTGCAGTCTAGTGGGAGGAGCAGTTAGATGGGCAGTAGAAAAATAAATATCAGGAGTGGTGAGTGGGTTTTAGAAAATAAGACAGGCTGGGGCCTTCCCTGATGGTTCAGTAGCTGAGACTGGACCACAGTCGTAATGCAGGGGCCTGGGTTCATCCCTGGTCAGGGAACTAGATCCCACATGCTGCAGCTAAGAGTACACGACGTGCCACAACTAAGACTGAGTGCGGCCAGATAAATAAATACTCAGTAAAGAAGGCAGACTGATGCGATAGAAGTTGGGAGTTGGCTGCCTTCTGTTCAGTCTCTAGAGAAAGCCTTCCTGAGACTACCGTGGAGCTGAGACCTGGGCAGTACTGAGGAGCCAGCCATGCACAGATGCTAAAAACAGGAACTGGAGAGAGATTAGAAGATACTAGAATTCAAAAGAGGGACAGGAGCATAACTTCCTAAGTTCCAATTTTAATACTAATAATTACTAAGGAAAAGTTTGTCTGATTTGACAAGATTAAAGTTATGGATTAAAAAAAAAAACCTGGGAATCCCCTGGCAGTCTGGTGGTAAGGACTCGGCGTGTTCACTGTGGTGGCCCAGGTTCAACCCCTGGTTGGGGAACTGAGATCCCACAAGCCTTGTGGCATGGCCAAAGAAAGAGAAAACAAAGAAACGTGCAATATGAAGTGGCAAACAATTCTGGACAAATAGTATATAAAATATTACAGGATTAAGGTAATTTATTACAAGCTCATACAGACTAATAAGAAATATATAAAACTCAGTGGTTAAATGGTAAAGAAGCATGACTAGGCACTTCCCAGAAGAGACGGTGTAGTTGATACACATCATTAAAAGTCAGAAGGAACAGGGATTTCCCTGGTGGTCCAGTGGTTAAAACTTCATGCTTCCATTGCAGGGGGTGCAGGTTCGATCCCTGGTCAGGGAACTAGACCCCACATGCCACGTGGCACCTCTCCCCAGAGTCAAAAGAAACACCAATTAAAAAATCATTTCGTTAAATCTGCTAAATTAGCTTAAACTTCTCTTCTTTTACTAATATCCCATACTGGGAAAAGGCGAGTGAAACTAGGCATTCTTATAAATTGCTAATGACAGGGAGTTTGGCATGTGTGCCGAAATGCGTATAAAATATCTGTTACTGTCCTAGTAATTTCATCTCTTTAATTGGAGAATAATTACTTACAGTATTGTAATTTTTTCTGCCTTTCATCAACATGAATCAGCCATAGGTGCACACATCTTCTCCCTCTTAAAACCTTAAAACCCATCCCACCCCTCTAGTTGTCACAGGGCACCAGCTTTGGGTTCCCTGTGTCATACAGAAAATTGGGGATTTATTAAAAAAAAAAAAAAAAACAGATTTATTGGGGAAAATAAACATTTACACCAGAACATGCCTCACATTGCTTTAGTAGGTATTTGATAGGGTCCAAATGTTCCCTTGGTATCTCTGATTTTCTTGAAGAGATCTCTAGTTTTTCCCATTCTGTTGTTTTCCTCTATTCATTTGCATTGATTGCTGAGGAATGCTTTCTTATCTCTCCTTGCTATTCTTTGGAACTCTGCATCCAGATGCTTATATCTTTCCTTTGTCCTTTGCTTTTCGCTTCTCTTCTTTTCACAGCTATTTGTAAGGCCTTCCCAGACAGCCATTTTGCTTTTTTGCATTGGGATGGTCTTGATCCCTGTCTCCTGTACAATGTCATGAACCTCCATCCATAGTTCATCAGGCACTCTTATCTATCAGATCTAGTCCCTTAAATCTATATCTCACTTCCACTGTATAATCATAAGGGATTTGATTTACGTCATACCTGAATAGTCTAGTGGTTTTCCCTACTTTCTTCAATTTAAGTCTGAATTTGGCAATAAGGAGTTCATGATCTGAGTCACAGTCAGCTCCCGGTCTTATTTTTGCTGACTGTATAGAGCTTCTCCATCTTTGGCTGCAAAGAATATAATCAATTTGATTTCAGTGTTGACCATCTGATTATGTCCATGTGTAGAGTCTTCTCTTGTGTTGTTGGAAGAGGGTGTTTGCTATGACCAGTGTGTTCTCTTGGCCAAACTCTATTAGTCTTTGCCCTGCTTTATTCGACATTCCAAGGCCAAATTTGCCTGTTACCCCAGGTGTTTCTTGACTTCCTACTTTTGCATTCCAGTCCCCTATAATGAAAAGGACATCTTTTTGGGGTGTTAGTTTTAAAAGTTCTTGTAGGTCTTCATAGAACTGTTCAACTTCAGCTTCTTCAGCGTTACTGGTTGAGGCATAGACTTGGATTACTGTGATTTTGAATGGTTTGCCTTGGAAATGAACAGAGATCATTCTGCCGTTTTTGAGATTGCATCCAAGTACTGCATTTCGGACTCTTTTGTTGACCATGATGGCTACTCCATTTCTTCTAAGGGATTCCTGCCCACAGGAGTAGATATAATGGTCATTTGAGTTAAACTCACCCATTTCAGTCCATTTTAGTTCTCTGATTCCTAGAATGTTGATGTTCACTCTTGCCGTCTCCTATAGAGACCTCTTCAAGAAAATTAGAGATACCAAGGGAACATTTCATGCAAAGATGGGCTCGATAAAGGACAGAAATGGTATGGACCTAACAGAAGTAGAAGATATTAAGACGAGGTGGCAAGAATACACAGAGAACTGTACAAAAAAGATAGACCAAGATAATCATGATGGGGTGATCACTCACCTAGAGCCAGACATCCTGGAATGTGAAGTCAAGCGGGCCTTAGAAAGTATCACTATGAACAAAGCTAGTGGAGGTGATGGAATCCCAGTTGAGCTATTTCAAATCCTAAAAGATGATGCTGGGCAAGTGTTGCACTCAGTATGCCAGCAAATTTGGAAAACTCAGCAGTGGCCACAGCACTGGAAAAGGTCAGTTTTCATTCCAGTCCCAAAGAAAGGCAATGCCAAAGAATGCTCAAACTACCGCACAATTGCACTCATCTCACACGCTAGTAAAGTAATGCTCGAAATTCTCCAAGCCAGGCTTCAGCAATACGTGAACTGTGAACTTCCAGATTTCAAGCTGGTTTTAGAAAAGGCAGAGGAACCAGAGATCAAATTGCCAACATCCGCTAGATCATCGAAAAAGCAAGAGAGTTCCAGAAAAACATCTATTTCTGTTTTATTGACTATGCCAAAGCCTTTGACTGTGTGGATCACAATAAACTGTGGGAAATTCTGAAAGAGATGGGAATACCAGACCACCTGACCTGCCTCTTGAGAAACCTATATGCAGGTCAGGAAGCAACAGTTAGAACTGGACATGGAACAATAGACTGGTTCCAAATAGAAAAAGGAGTATGTCAAGGCTGTCTGTTTTCACCCTGCTTATTTAACTTCTATGCAGAGTACATCATGAGAAACACTGGGCTGGAAGAAGCACAAGCTGGAATCAAGATTGCTGGGAGAAATATCAATAACCTCAGATATGCAGATGAAACCACCCTTATGGTAGAAAGTGAAGAGGAACTAAAAAGCCTCTTGATGAAAGTGAAAGAGGAGAGTGAAAAAGTTGGCTTAAAGCTCAACATTCAGAAAACGAAGATCATGGCATCTGGTCCCATCACTTCATGGGAAATAGATGGGGAAACAGTGCCAGACTTTGTTTTGGGGGCTCCAAAATCACTGCAGATGGTGACTGCAGCCATGAAATTAAAAGACCCTTACTCCTTGAAAGGAAAGTTATGACCAACCTAGATAGCATATTAAAAAGCAGAGACGTTACTTTGCCAACAAAGGTCCGTCTATTCAAGGCTGTGGTTTTTCCAGTGGTCATGTATGGATGTGAGAGCTGGACTGTGAAGAAAGCTGAGTGCCGAAGAATTCATGTTTTTGAACTGTGGTGTTGGAGAAGACTCTTGAGAGTCCCTTGGATTGCAAGGAGATCCAACCAGTCCATTCTAAAGGAGATCAGTCCTGGGTGTTCTTTGGAAGGAATGATGCTAAAGCTGAAACTCCAGTACTTTGGCCACCTCATGCGAAGAGTTGACTCACTGGAAAAGACTGTGATGCTGGGAGGGATTGTGGGCAGGAGGAGAAGGGGACGACAGAGGATGAGATGGCTGATGGCATCACTGACTCGATGGACGTGAGTTTGAGTGAACTCCAGGAGTTGGTGATAGACAGGGAGGCCTGGTGTACTGCAATTCATGGGGTCGCAAAGAGTCGGACACAACTGAGCAACTGAACTGAACTGAATGTGTGCCAGTAGGGAGATGTCGGAGTGACTCAGGATGCATTCACTCTGTGGCATTGGTACAAGCCCTTGAAAAAGAGCAGTCGTAGCAGCTGAAGTCACAGAAGGAAATGCCTTTGATGCGGTGGGAAATGACAGAACTGCAGCATGTAAAACTGTCAAAAAGAGGTCTTTGAAAGTGTTGATTTAGATGTGCATAAAAAGACTCCAAGATATACACTAAATGTTACTATTGGTGTGTTAGCGTGCCCAATAAGTTTTAACTGATGTGTCTTAGAAAAATAAACCTTTCCCTAGAAACTTACTGAAGACCGAAATGACAGCAATAAAGAAACTGACTCTGTGTTCATTTTTCTACAAAAGAGCTTTGAAGGTACAATCGTGTGGGAGAGCCAAGACCTCCAAGGCCTTGTGTCAAGGAATCTCCACAAAGTGACAGTCAACGATGGAGGAGGAGTTCTCAGAGTCATCACTGTAAGCCCTTCCTGTTTCATTTTAGGTTGTTTAGCATACCTTAGCATTTTTAAAATCTTAAAATGTTTTTAAGTTTACTTTTACACCAACTCCTATGGAACAATGAATCTTAGGTTTTAGAATGTATGTAATAGAAAGTGTTGTTGAGTCGCCATAGTAAAAGATGAAAAACTCAAATGTTCTATGATTTTATAGCTTCAACCTTCGTAGACAGTTTGCCTTAAGATTAGTGCATTTAGGACGTTTGTTTTATTTCTCGTTGGTTTTTAGGTTAACATCTTTCTAAGTTCACTTACTCAGTAGTAGAGTATTCACAGTCTCACTTAACAGTATGATGTCAGTTACAATACTATAGATAAAAGTATTAGAAAGTAAGACTGAATATTCACTGTCACTTATATTGCTGGTCTTTGTGGTTTTTTCATTTGCCAAATTTTCTGAAAAGTTAAAACAGATTTCTCAGAGTAAGTGTAGGGTGATAAAAAGGTGTAAGCACACTTAAAATGATGAACTTAAAATAAATAAGAAATCGTGTGGTATGGTCATAGAATTGTTCTCCTTGAATTCTGGCCTAATGATTAGGAAAGCACTTGGCATTTAAATTCACGGGGTTAGTACATTTCATTAAATATTAACCTGATTCACATAAATGACTCCTTGAATTTGAAATGAAAACCATGAGGTTTGTTATTACACATTCAGAAAGCATTTATTGCATACTCGTTGTGAGGCAAGCACCTTCTTGGGAGACCCATAACTGTCCCCCAGGGGGATTCACAGTCCAGTGAGGGAGACAGGCCTTAGACAGACAGAGCCACACATTCAGGGGTAGTTACAGCCTTAGCCTTGTAGGCCATGTTTAGGATCTCATCCTTGATTATGAAAAGTCCTTTACTTAATATAGTGTTTTATGGATTTGTAGGGGTTTTCCTTATTTTCAAAGCAAGTGCCTTGAATTTCTTGCCTCCTTTTCTGTGTGTGAAACTTAAATATGCAAAACATGACAGAATTCTGTACTATTCAGTTGATTGCACAGAACTCAGTTTACTTCTGAGATTTGGGCTAGATTTAAGGTGAAGATTCACATGATCTTCTTTGGGAATGAGTATGGTTGTGGAGGGCTGTGAAAGCTCAGTCATGACTAACACTTGTGATCCATGGACTATATCCGGCCAGGCTCCTCTATCATGGAATTCTCCAGGCAAGAATACTGGAGTGGGTACCCATTCCCTTCTCCAGGGGATCTTCTCGACACGGGATTCACCCTGGGTTGCCTGCATTGCAGGCAGGTTCTTTACCATCTGAGCCACCAGGAGGCCTTGTGGAGGGTTAACAGTAGCTTAAACACTCAGCTAACTGAAAAAAAACACACAAAACTGATTGCTTAGGAGCCTATTCTAAGGAACCCATGTGTAAATAAAGGTTTTCATCATAAATGCAGAGCTGGAAGTTTTCCTAAGCCTTGCTCCCTTGCCAGCAAGTAATAACCTCAGGAAATTTTCAAAGGCAAAATAAAAGCCAAGATGTGACATTTTAGACAGAAGTTAATAAAGTACTGTCAAGTTCTAAACAAGCCAAAACAGTATAGTGTGTGCAGTTTTTAAAAAGAAGAAAAAACCAACTCTCCCCCACCCTCCGAAAAAAAGTGTGCAATCTTTTGTGGAATGACAAAGTTTGAAGCAGTAGCATTCACCTCTAGGAATTCTTTCCACATTCAGCTATAAATCATATTCTTGAATTAAATGGTGATTGACCTCAGTCACTCCAGAACACTTGTGTCTCCACTGGGCTTAACGCATTAGTTTGTACAGTAGAGGTCTGCTAGAAGGATCTGTTCACAAAAGGACTAGGCAGGCAGTAAGGCCTCTTGATTGGGTGAGTATGTAGAAAAAATGCTGTAAAGCTGCTGACGAATGACAGTCTGATCTAGCCTGCAGCAGCTGGTAGACATGTTAAGTTGGGGTGTAATACCCAAGGTGAAGCCCCTCACTTCAAGCAAGGGCCTTGGGTAACCTGTGAGGTGAAAAGAGGCATATGTCTAAAAACAGCTGCTCCTCCAAAGCCGAGAGGTAGACAGGACTGTTGTTGGCTGTTGGCACAATAATCTCTGGGCACCGTCAACATCATTAGTCAGCAGGGCTCCTCTGGTTCAGCTGTTGGCTTAGGGCTCGTCACTGTATGGTAGCAGACACTTTAAAAATGTGCCTTGTGTGTTTGAACTCATGGGCATTCTCCAAGTACATGATTGTAATTTTATTTTTAAGTGTGGGTGTTTGAGGATGTAAAATAACATTGGTTTTGGTAATAATGTTGGTAGCAAGTTCAAGAATATGGGATTCTGTGTAAGCTGGAATTCTGAACACCAGTCTCGAGATTATTGGGTATACCTATCTTGGACACTGTAATAATTAACAATAGCAAAAGTAGAATGCTGATATCCTGATAGCATCTTAGATGGATTCATGCACCATGAAGTCACATTATGAATTTTGCAAAATCAATTTTCAAGCGTAAGGAATGTATTTTTAGTCATGAAGCATCAAGCACTTCTATTCTCGTTTCTTTCAGACTGGGGAGGGTGCCCTGCCTCATGAATTCATGGAAGGTGTGGAGGGAGTTGCAGGTGGTTTTATTTACGCTATTCAGGGTAAGTCAGCTGGTTGAAAGTTGAAAAGCATATTGAATCTCACCTACTTCATCTTCATACTTTAGTCATGAAAGGTAATCTTTTTTCTAGTTATTAAAAATAGTTTTTATTGACAGATAATTCACATACCATATAGCTTATCCTTTTCAAGTGTTTGATTCCAGACTTTTTAGTATATCCTGGATTCTGCTATCATCTCCACTAATTCCAGACCATTTCTATCACCCTCAAAAAGGAGTCGCTGTGTTTGTCTTTGGTGATGCTTCTGGAAATACCCACATTTGTGAACTTCTGAGATTCTGCATCAGTGACCCCTAAGAACAGCTATTGAAGATGCTGTTGGTGGTGGTCACTTGTCCTGAGCATCACTTACGGAACAAAGGCCCGATGGTGGTCCTGTCTGATTTCTCAGAGCTGTGAGGATCAGGGATTCCTATGAGAGAATTTGAACCCAGCTCCCCTGAAGTCACCCTGAGGTGAAGCAGAGTCCATATTCTGAGAGGCAGTTCTTCAGGGGGACTCCTTTAATGTGCAGGACTGAGGATGGGACAGAACCCTCTATTTGAGGCCACTGTATGTAGTTTGAAGATGGGAATGGGCTGTGGTGCCTTATTTTTCCTCTAGGATCTTTATTTATACAGTGTTCCCTCATAGTATTTATATCACCCCTAAGGGAAAGTCAGAATAGTTACATAGGTTTTGCCCACAAACTTGCCATTAAATATCGAGATATAAAGTTTAGGGATCTTTTAGTCCAGAGATTTTTCATAAAACTATGAGACCACTCTGCCAGGGGTGGTATCAACTTAGCTCACCAGAGACTGGCTAATGGGTCACCTGGGGAAAACTCAGGTCAGGAGGCCAGGTTCATAAAACAGCTCACACTTGGGGGCGGGCACAGGTGTGCACACCATCTGACTCATCGCGACTTTCTTTCTTGTACCAGTTGTGGCAACTCTGTACTGTCAGGAGACTTTAAAACTTGAGGGGCCCTTTAGACTTCTGGCACTGAGCTCTTCTACAGAGAGCAGCTACTGTGCCTTGAACAACTGTTTATCTTAAATTTTCTCTCTGAGGCTAAAGGATTAAGGTTTGGGTGAGAAAAATTCCTTTCAGACAAGAGAGAAATATCTCTCTTTTAGGGTAAAGGAATTAGGAATTTTGGGGTAAAGGAATTAGGAATTAGGAATTTTAGGATAAAGGAATTAGAATGAATAGATTTTACTTCTCATGTACTGGATATATCTGAAAAGCTAACTATAATTTTTTTTTAATCTGTGAATTTATGTGCTGTTTTAAAAGAATCACGTGGTACACAAATTCTCAAATTTTGTTGGGTGTTAGCATCTCTGGCTACGCCCTGCCTCAGGTTAGAAAGTTAAGAATCTTCAGGATTGGAGCTCAGATACCTGTATTTCAACAAGCTTGCTAGATGGATTTGATGCCTCTAAAGTTTGAGAGGCTGTAAACTGTATGATTCTTGTAGATAGCACCTAGACAGATGGTCAGATTTAAAACAGATAGTATACTCAGTTTCCAGATATATGCAATGTAAGCCCAAGTGTACAATCTGTTACTGAAAAAGCCTGTATTTAATTTCTGCTCTTACTACCAACCATTTTCCTATTGCCATAATTTTATAACACTTCTACTTCCCTTCAAGTGTTAAATTGTGTATATTTATCCTTACCTTTAAAGTGACAGGATGTTACAGTAAGAATTGAGAAGGGACCCAGGACCATTTAGGCCTGTGCTTCTCAAAGGGTTGTTTGTGGTCCACCTACATCAAAGTTACAGGAAGTCACAGGTTAGAAATACAAACTCCTGGGCCCCGCTGACTCTCTAGGCTTGAGGCTTAGAAATCTGTATTCCGTAAGCATTCCTGAGAACCACAGACTTAGTCCAGCTCCCCCTTTTACAGATGAGAATGCTGAGGCCCAGAAACGTGCAGTGTGTCCACTATCCCGCAGACAGTGGCAGAGGCGGAGATCAGAAACAGGTCTTCAGCCCGTGCTGCAGTCTGTCTGCAGTTACAGAGCGGAGCACTGAAATGACTTCTCAGTTTCCTTCCCCCACCGCTCAGCCACCCATTGGTCATTTTTCAGAGATTTTCTAAGTTGACAAAATCCTGTGCCAGTGAAAGAATTGCTGCCTTATTTGAGGACAGTCCTTGCACAAATGTGACTAATGATTCATTAGCTTGTGAGATGGTAATTAAGATGTCTTTTAAGCACATTGGTAATCATTTTTATTATGGAATAGCATAGATAATCCAGAAATAGTGCTATTAAGAAACACTCATGTCCTTGTTGCTTAGAACTAATAAATGTTTACATTTTTTCATATTTGCTTTTTTTTTTTTTTGGAGAAATGAAGCATTTCAGATACAGTAGAAGCCCCTCCCTCCTAGGACTTCCTACCCCTGCCCCTCCCGCTCCCCTCAGAGAGGACACCAGTCCTAAAGCTCACGTGCATCCTTCCCAGTCTTAACTATCCTACTCTCTACTACATACGTACGTAAGTCCTATAACATACAGCTTTGATTCAAGTATCTCATAATTTATACCTGTAGTATGTATAGCAATTGGCAAAATATGTTTTTTTACCCGGCATTATTTTTTTAGTGCTGTTCCTCTTAACATCCAAGATCAGGTTGATTTTTTTAAAAATTTATTTTATTGAAGTATAGTTGATTTAAAATGTGTTAATTTCTGCTGTACAGAAAGTGTTTCAGTTAGATATATATGTGTGTATGTATATAACATATATGCTTCTTTTTCATATTCCCTTCCATTGTGGCTTATCACAGGATATTGAATATAGTCCCTTGTGCTACCCAGCAGGATCTTGTTGTTTTATCTGTTCTATATATAAATAGTTTGCTCTGCTAACCCCAGGCTCCCAGTCTGTCCCACTCTCTCCTCCCTTTCCCTCTTGGCAACCACAGGTCTGTCTTCTATGTCTGCAAATGTTTCTGTTTTGTAAATAATTTCATTTGTACTGTTTTTTAGAGTCTACATATAAGTGATGCTGTGTGGAGCTTGTCGTTTGCTTTCTTACTTCCCTTAGAATGATAATCTCTAGGTCCATCCGTGTTGCTGCAAATGGCTGCATCATTCTTTTTGTGGCTGAGTAGTGTTCCATTGTATATATGTACCATATCTTTACCCCTTCACCTGTCAGTGGACATTAGGTTGTTCCCGTCTTGGCTATTGTGAGGAGTGCTGCTATGCAGGTTAATTTTTTTAACTGCTGTATCCCATTATGTGAATATACCATGATTTAGCCATTCTCTCACTGGTAGGCATTTAGACTGGTTCCATTTTTCACTGTCACAAACAGTGCTGCCATAAATACCCTTGTGAGCGTGTAAAATAACGTCTCTGGGAATGTATCTACAATTGGACTTAGTGAGTCACACAGTCAGACACCTTCAGCCTAACCAGGTGTTGCTGAATTGCTCCCCACAGTGAGCCCCTCGGTTTATCCTCCCACCAACAGTGTGTGGAAACCCTGGCTTCCCTCCCTCAAAATTCCTGCAAACGTTTTCTGTTAGCTTGCCTTGGGAGGAGTATTAGTGTGATGATGTCACAAGTTCTAGGTCTTAAGCTTGCAGCAGCTCTTTTTTCCAACTCTCTCTTTTTAGAAGGCGATGCTCTTTTAAAAACCCTTCATTCTCGCCCTCGAAGACTTCTCGATCACATACATAATCTCCACGAAGAGGATGCCTTACTAAAGGAAGAAAGCAGCCTCTATGATGACATTGTGTTTGTGGATGTTGTCGACACTTACCGAAATGTTCCTGCAAAACTACTGAACTTCTATAGATGGTATGTTCTAAAAATGTTGGGTAGGTGTTGTTTTATTTTTCTTTTGATGTAGAAGCAGTTTATCAATAACATCAAACCACTGAGATTTTTTTTTTAACAAACTAACCTAAGAGCCCTGAGCGCCTGCGGTGTGATCTATCATACCCTACTTCTTTGTGAGGACTCATCTTCTGTAATGGTGCCTTCTTGTTTCTCTTAGCAGATCCATAATGTCAGTGCTATTAATCAAAAGCAAGGTAAAAGATGTTTCACTTTGAGTCATTCCTGCGTTTCCATAGTTGTCTGAAGCCAACATTAGGTGAAAATCAGTGAGTTTGAAAGTGGTTTTCATCCCTACTCACCTAATATCTCCAATTTACAGTCACTCACACCCAGGTTACTGATCTGAGTTCTGTTCAGCTGAACATCCACATTGTATTTCTGTTCTGTCCTCCACTCATTGAAAAACTACCTGCCCTGATTCCAAAACCTTTAATAAGATGAAATTCAACAACCCTTAGAGTCTACCATATTGTTACTTCCCAGACCCTCCAGTATTTCTTGGGTCTTGGTTGTAACTCCTTTTAATACCAGCAATAAGTATATAGTAACTTATTAATTGAATACAAGTAGTTGTTAATATTACTAAGTTACTCTAGAGTCTTGTAACTTTCTGTTGAGCCTCTGATACTGTCTACCCTGACTGTAGATGGAAAACCTTCAAACTCTCTCCAGATCAAACACATGAAGTATACTCACATCCTTTGTCTTTTTTTTTAAACTTTATCAGAGAGCTTGTTGCTTGATGAGCCCCAAAGGCTGTCCCTTCTGTTCCTCTCGGTTGCTCATGGGAAATTACCAACTTCTGGTCCTGAGGGGTAGACAGTTAAATTCATTTATGTCCTTTCATAGCTGGGGCAAGTCAGTATAATTTTGGAGTCCTCTTGTGGTTAGAGGGCAGATATAAATAAGAGTTGGAAGTGTGGGTATGCCCAGAATACCAGGATTAAGTTTGACAGCTGTAGTAAGAAGGACCTTCTTTTCGCTTGAGGCCACTGATGGGGCTCCTTTTGGCGGGGCCAAGGCAAGGACCTAAAGCGGTGAGGAGAGGTAACGGAGGTCCAGGTGGTGGAGATCAGGACTGCGGAGGTCTAGGGCTTTCCATAGGGAGCTGATTCTCAACGGTGGAAGTTCAGGTTTTGTCTTTTCTGCTTGCATATCTCTGTGATCTTAGTCTCTGCCAGGACACTGCAGTGACCTATTAACAAGCTGTGTGTCCAGGCCCGCTTCCCACTCGTCCCCAGGCTACCCTCCACACTGTAAAAGACATCTTTGTTATTCATGCATCTTTATCCAGGGGCTCCATCAGTGTCCTTTATCATGGAAGTTTATTTCTGAGTAGCAAGTAAATAGTATGTATATCTTCTGCTGTTAACTGAAAATAAAACTTTAGAAACATCGGGTTATGCTTTCGGTTGTGGAGCTGTTGTTAAAATTCACCATTTTGTGACCTAATGAAACTTCTTCTCCAGACTTCTTTAGTTCTAATTTCTGTCATCTTACTGGTTCTTACTTATCAAGCCTGGGTTTTTTAACAAAGAGGTGCAGGGATTGGCAGTGTGAAATTGAAGAGTCAGTTTTGTCTGTAGTTGCCATTATATACTTTTTAATGTCTAGATAAATGAAATCACCCTCTTGTGCCCTCCAGAAGGTCATCTGTGATGGCTGAATTACTGAAGATCGCTTCTAAGGGAAAAGGTATTTCAGTGTTTCGCTCAGCTTTTTAAACAC
Source organism: Ovis canadensis (assembly GCF_042477335.2). Taxonomy (NCBI): domain Eukaryota; kingdom Metazoa; phylum Chordata; class Mammalia; order Artiodactyla; family Bovidae; genus Ovis; species Ovis canadensis. Next base: position 25,941,647 of record NC_091269.1, on the reverse strand, counting down.
CATAAAGCGCCTGAGTGTAGTACAGACAGCAGCAGAGGACACATCCTTTTGTGTGCCGCTGTTCTGTGAAAGGCACGTGTGCCCTCACCCTGGGCCTCTTGTTAGGAATGCAAGGGGCAAAGTTCTGCTGCTTAACAGACATGCTGGCCTGACCTGCGCAAGGCCTAAGAAGCGTTTGATTGTACGTTCCGTCTTCTTTTCCATTGTGTTCTTTTCCTTAACACCTTTGCAGGTTGGCCCGGTGCTGCCTGCTGGGCCACTCTGCTAACATGGCAGCATCCATCTCCCCTGAAGGCAGGTGCTCTTGATATTGGAAGGGTGCCCTGACTTTGTATCCCTCTTTTCGCCAACAGGACTGTGGAAGCAACCAGCTTTGATCTGTTGCTAAAGACGGATGACGACTGTTATATAGACTTGGAAGCTGTTTTTAATAGAATCGCCCTCAAGAATCTGGACGGGCCTAATTTTTGGTGGGGAAAGTAAGTTAAATATTGTTAGCATCGATGTTCGTTTCATGTACTGAGCACATGTAGTTAAAAACTAGGGCTGAGATAGAAATTCCCTGTTAGGCTCCTGAGTTACTATGTTTCATTAATCTACAATTAAAGGGGAAACAACTCTTTTAAATGGAAAATCTCAGGCTAATGTAATGAAGCGGGGAAATTAACGTGACTTTTATCACCGTGCCCTACAAGTACTACTGAAATTAGAAGCTGCTGTTCCTTAAATGTATGATCCATTTCTGAAACCATTTGCTATGTCTCTAAATATGGAGTGGTGATTTATTTTTCATTTATTTTTTTTAATATATCTATGCAAGATGATTCAGAAACTCCATGAGAGAATTTAACATATCAGTCTTCTATATAAAAAACACCACTAAATACTAAATTCCTTAAGACTAAAATAATAACCTCTCTCTTTCCTTGCTCCTATAACCTGTTCCTTTGTAGTGTCAATTAAGGACTCAGGCTTAGCTAGGGGTAGGTACGACCTGCATCCGAACAACAGAAGCCGGCTCACTTTCAATCTTAGTTTCAGACTGAACTGGGCAGTTGACCGGACTGGGAAGTGGCAGGAGCTAGAGTACCCCAGCCCCGCATACCCCGCTTTTGCATGTGGGTCGGGGTATGTTATCTCCAGGGACATCGTCCACTGGCTGGCTGGCAACTCGGGGAGACTGAAGACCTACCAGGTAATTAAGGACTTCTGACCTAAAAGTCCACTCATTAAGCAGGTGTTTTTTTTTTTTTTCAAACTCGACCTAGTATTTCAGCCCTAAAAGCAGAGCAGCTTCCCTTGGGGAATGTATGGTATTCCTTCTATATAGGAATCAGCAGCCCTCAGAGGTTAGGGATATACTTCTATCCCTTAAACCTTGGCTGTAAATTTTATTCCTAAGTCGTCTTTGGACGTACTTCTTAGGTTTTCAGCCTGTATTTAAAGGCATAGTCCCTGGAGGAGTGTAAAGATTGTCTTCAGCCTGCTTAGTCTTCCTTCTTATGAATAAAGCTCCCTTTTTTTGGCTGATTCTGGTGGCAGTGTCAATACAACAGCTCTGCCTGGGCCTTAGATCCCCAGTGCCCTTCATACTGCGGGCGCTGGAAGCTTAAGGTCCATGCACAGAGGGGCTGGCCGCCTGCTTAGTGGGTAGTCTCGCTTCATTGTGGTGTGTATGCTTCATGTTAATAACGACCAGTAGCTTTTACTTTGCGTGTCAGTGTTAAAACATGCTCAGCATTTCATACTAGGTTAGTTAGAGAAGTACAAAGAGTACGTGTGGGAGTGGGTGTGACTCTGTCTTGACCAGTGAGACAGCACTGAAATTTTTCCTTTCTGAACCTTCTGCGGCACGTGTAGGGTGAAGATGTAAGCATGGGCATTTGGATGGCAGCCATAGGACCTAAAAGATACCAGGTGAGCAAGCCTGAGCAGGGCTGGCCGCAGGGCTCGGGAGAGCTAAGTGAGGTTTCTCTTACCCAACCTTGGGCAAAACTGTGAATGGAAAGTCTTCGAGCGTCGCGACAACTGTGCACCTGCTCTGATTCACTATCATCGGCCAGGGTCTCATAAACCAAAAAGGAAGTGTTTTAAATGGAATTCTCCGACCCACAATGAGTAAAGTGTTTATACATTTTTATACATGTCGTTCAATTCTTTGCAGCTATAAAATTTACAGGAGTTGGCTGACTTCAGAACCTGGCCATGAGACAGCCCCACAGAATGAGACTCCAGCAGCGTGCCCACCTAAGTGGGGGCTGTGGTTCCAGGTGCTCAGGGGAGACCCTCCCCAGCCCACCCACCTAGGGTCAGGGTGGAGATAGAAAGCCTCCCATCTCCTTTAGTGCCCCTGGAGGTGCTCAGCCATCAGGGCCACAGCTCTCTGGGAAGGAGTCTGATCATTTTGTCCCACCTTCTTATGTCCTCGAATTGAATGGAGTCTGTACTCTGCAGTATTGCTGGAAGCAGAAGCCAGTCGATGGAGCTGGGAAGTAGGCTGGTGGGTGAGAACATGAACTCTGCTGAGATTCCTTTTTAACCCTCCTACTCAGCCTACCAGCATGAACTTCACTGTAACCTGAAGCGAGTTTCTTCACTCTGTTTCTCATTCATGACAAGGAAATAATTCCTAGCTCACAGGTTATTGTGAGAACTAAACTGGGTAATACCTAGAAAGCCCTGGTACTGTCCCCAGATACCGTAACCGGTTCTCCAGAACACGTGCTGCGTTCACAGTGCTGTCGGGCCAGCTTTTCTCCAGTAGCAGAGACGACTCTGCGTTTGTGGCTCTTTGTTCCAGGGTCTCAGGGTCCCAGGGTCCCTGCCGTGCGCTCGCTCTCCCCGTGCCCCATAAGCTGAGCGGGCTCACACATGCGCTCGTCTTTGAGATGACTGCCACCTCACCGGGCTCTGGAAGTGCCCGTGAACACCCGTTGTGTCTGCAGCAGGGGGTCAGCCTGCATTTTGTGTTCCGACAGGACAGCCTGTGGCTCTGTGAGAAGACCTGTGAACCAGGAATGCTGTCTTCCCCGCAGTACTCTCCGCAGGAGCTCGCGCAGCTGTGGAGACTAAAGGAGCTTTGCGGTGACCCCTGTCGGTGCGAAGGAAGAGGATGAGGTCGATCTGCTGTGTTAAAGGTCAGGGTGGGCGAATGACCGGCTGAGCAGAAGCCTGAGGTTTGGCCGCAGAATATATGGTCTTTCAGGATAATTCTTGGCTGGCACTTTCACTTCTCACCAATGTGGTATTCCATGTGGTATCTCTTAACATTTGCACAAAATTTCCTTTTTAAAAAACAACAGATAACTGTAGTACAAGAAAAACTTACGTATATATTGGAAGATGACTTGAAAAATACCAAATTGTAAAAAAAAAATTCCTCAGTCCTGTTGCGTCATTTTGGTTAAAACTTGGCCTAGTTCAGAAATCTTGAGTATTCTAGTCTGAATTTCAGCCTGGAATGCGGACTAGCTCTGGATAGCTAAGTAGGATAATTACAGGCCAAAAAGAACTCATGCTGTGTGACCTGTGGTCACTTACACCAAAGTGGGGGTTTCTGGAAATCAGGTCAGATTTTATAAAGCTCAATGAAGTGGGCAACCTGAAAAGGAACCACTGTAATTCTCACTTCTGGACTCCGGTTTTAAATTCATTCATTAAGCAGACTAAGTTCCAAGTATTCTTTTGCTGTTTAACGTAAATCCTGAAGATCACAGCTGTATTAATACTCCTTTTTTTAATGCTAAAGTTTTATGAATATAAGTAAAATCATACCTCTCAGGGTTTTAATGCCATAGGAAAGGATATTTCTAAGTAGATGAAACTATTTTGCTTTCTTCCATTGTAAAATGTTTACCTAATATAAGTGAATTTCAATCAGAGCTGGTAATCTTCCTTAGAAAGAATGTATGCTCAGTTTAGGGTTTAACTGTAGGGAAAAGCACATAATTTTTCTAAAAACAGTGTAACTAAGTGTAACATTTAACAGTGTAACAGTGTAATATATAACATATATATGTTATGATCTCTCTGTCAGATATATTACATAGAGGATATGTTTTCTTCAGTTTAAGATTTTCCCAAATCAGCCAAATCATTTTAGTAATCTTTTAAACTAATAGTATAAATAGAGGATCCCATTAATACATCACTAACTTCAGATTTTTAGACTAGTGAGGTTCTATTTAGTACTTATCTTCTCATAATGAAATATAGTTATGAACTGTGAAATAAAATCTGAAAATCATTAGTAGGTGCAAAGCCTTTATTATTGCTATTATATACATGCCTAGAAATGTTTTCTTCCCTATGAAAAATACAGCTATTCTATACTTAGAGCAAGTTGTAAACCTCTCTTTTTTTGGAAAGACTTGTCCCAGTACAGCATTTATTTTCAGTGAAACCCAGTCATGATACATGATCAAACCTGACTTTTATTAGTTGGCTGTTACCATCGCACTAGTAGGCAGTCTCCATTTTCCACAGAATAGAACTGTAATGACTGCAGGTCATTTTCTAGTTCAATCTCTTTGCCCGGCATCTAAAATTAGAGCAGAGAGGTGGGGGTGATTAAGACAGACATGACAAAACACATATGCCCACACACACCCCAACAAAGATACACGGTTTCTATTCCGAATCAAACCCTGTTACGTGAAGACTTAGCTCAACAGTGCGTCAGATTGTGGGAAACTCAGCTTGACTTTGCGTTTTTTTTCTGGGCAACTTACTTTGGGACTTTCGTAGGACAACAGAAGTTCTGACACAGGAACTTTGAGGAGACGTGACAGCAAGCCTTTCACCTTTTGAACTGTCATGGATTCTGTCGAGGAAAAGAAAAAACATCATCAGTTCTCGCAGGTGACAGCTACCCGTAAGACGAGCTCCCGTGCCAAGACCACACTGGTGATGAGAGCTGCCACTGTCGTCCCCCACCCTGTTTACCCAAGTAAGGACCAGGGGACGGCTTGCCCCGCAACGTGGGCCACCAGACCAGGGCCTCACACCACTTAGGGGCTTGTCTGGGAGGCTGTGGGGAAACGGAGCTGATGTCAGACCTAAGTGCCCTTTGCTGATGACTCTTCATATCATGTCTGTGGTGTTTAATATTTCCTCCTTATTCTGAATAAACCAGAAACCATTCTCAGCACAGAAATAAATGTGAGTGAAATCATTAACTTTTAAAACCTGTGCTTGCTCACTTAAAGGATGCTGGCGTCAGGTGTGGGATCAGTGAGGACTTGTGTCCGTCTCTCTGGCCTCGTTTCCTCCTCTGCACAGTGAGGTGTGGAGCCTAATGACCCACGTGCTCCCAGTCCGTGGTCGCTGCGGTATGTGATGTGTGCGGCACACACATCAGGGGCCACTGGGCCCACGGATGTTACCGAATGAGGAAATGCTTTGCTTTGTCCAGAAAACACTATGAACTTCTTTCCAAAGATGGGCTGTGGTAAATATTGGATATTCTGATTATGAGAAATAGTTTTTCTGAAGCTTTAGCTGGAGGTACAGCAATAGTGTGTTCCTACAGATATCACATGTATTCAGAAAAATATTTTTCTATCAAACATTTTTGTAAAAGCTGTGTCTTTATGCAACTTGTGATAATAAATGTTATCTTTATTTTAGAATAAAAACTTGCCTTTTCTTGTTTATGTATTGAATACAGATACTAAATGGACATTTATAATGTCGATTAACATAGTTTGCTCTTTTATTTGTGATATGTGAGAATCTTGTCCTTTCAAAGGGTTTAGGTGGACTGGCTTTCCTTGTTCAGAGGGTGGTTAGTGATGGCTTAATAACTCCGACTGCTGAGTTTAGAGAATATACGACTCAGATTTAAGTTGCTTATAGCATAATTATTACATATAATTTCTCCAGATTAATCTGTTAATTCTACTTGAAGGTGAATAAAGCTCAGCCCATGAACACGGTGAGTGTTCCAGGAGAAAGGACGGCCCCTATTAGATGAACACAGACCTAATAAGAGCATTCCTGCAAGTTGACTTCATGTAAAAGAAGGAAAAATGCAAACATGTCCAAAATCAATTATATTAACAAAACGGTCGAGTCCTCTTTCACTTGTCTGTTCCCATTTTAGGGTCCTTACTGGCAGTATTTTAACTTGAAAACAGAAAAATGAAGGGGAACCACTAATTTTAATTCAGCATTATGTAACAGTAGCAAAATTACATGTCACAGGAATCGAATCTGGGTTGCTAGTAAGGAAAAATGGAGCAATAATGGTAAGTTGCTATTAGATGATGGTTTTCAGTCGTAAAGGTACTTCTTTGGGCACAACAAAAGCCCTCCATAAGGAATACCAGGATAACCTTGTTTTATTTGATAAAAATGAATTTAAAAATCAGTGTGAATTCACTGCACTGACAGGCAAATAGAAAGGTATTTCACTAGAGTCATTTACGATATTTTACTTCTTCAAATCCTCACTGTGCTAAATTTAAGCTGTTTATATTCTAGTATTTAACTGTGAATCAAGTTTAATCTTAAGAGTCAGACTATTTCTCTTTTGGGTGAAAAGTAAGTTACACTGATCTTTTGACAGAAAACTATTTCAAATGTGTCCATTAAGCAGTGTCCACGAGCTGTCTCTGTAGGGGCTCCTGACTGGTAAGGAGTAGCAAGCACTCAAGCCAATGCCACTGTTTCTTCCGCCCAGAAAGGCCCCCAGAGCAGTCTTGTGAGAACTAGCCAGCAGAGGGCCTCTGGGTAAAGAAGTAACCACACATACGGGCTCCTGATTCTAACAAAACTGTTTTCTAGACAAGCCAAGAAGTTACGGGAGACTCGAACTTTTTGGCGGGGAGGCGTGCACAGGAGGAGTAGGTTTAGCATGATCAGTTGTATTTTAGAATGTAGAAGACTGGTGAACACCTACAAGCTATAAAAGCCCACACTCTGAATGAACTGTTCTACTTCCAGCTGCCTCATGGGAGGGCCAGCGATTCAAAAGCAGAAAGAGGGGTGAGAGACATTTTTTCTTACCCGGCAGTTGTTTCTCTATGACTTTCTGATCAAGTTGATTGGGATATTTTATCTTCAGTGCTTGAAAGTAAAAAGATTAATTGACATTAATTGAGCCCTGCTAGAGGAAGGGTTTAAATCATACACATATTAACAACAGTGACCAAAGAATGCAGCTCAAATCCCACTAAAGGAACAGGACTTACTGATGTTTAAAATTCCTTCTATTACTACTTCACTGAATTACGGCGACAAAAATAGCTGGACCAACATTCTGCTGCTTTCCCTTTTCCCTTAAGTACTTCTTTCCTGACAGTTACCTAGGTTTTTAAGTTCACGAATTTCCAAGTAACAGTTCAACTCACTATTCAGATACTTCCTACATTTATAACACTGTTAAAGCATGGGGATTGCTAACATGTTCAACATTAGAATTTAGGTTTATTTTAGATCATTTCTTTAAAAATTAAAGTGCCTGTCTAGGTATTTACTTAAGAGAAACAAACAGTCCTTATTAGGTCATCTTCAGGGCTTCCTCGGTGGTTCAGCTGGTAAAGAATCCACCTGCAGCGTGGGAGACCTGCGTTCCATCCCTGGGCTGGGAAAATCTTGTGGAGAAGGGAACAGCTCCCCACTCCAGTATTCCAGCCTGGAGAATTCCATGGACTGTATAATCCATGGGGTCGCAAAGAGTCAGACATGACTGAGCGACTTTCACTCATCACCATCTGTGTTAGCATCTAAGGACTCGAATATAAATAAGCAGTCTTTGAATGTGTTCTTACTTAGTAACTGGTTTTTGAGCAAAAATGGTTGTTGTGTTTTCAGTTCCCCATCTTCAGGTGCACCGTATTCTGTTTAAGAAGAAATGAAAAAGAAGGAGGATAAACCAAAAGGCCACTGGTCGGGGGGGGGGGGGGGGGCGGGGTGGGAAGAAATGTATAGGGAAGTGTCATCCTAGCCTTTTCTTTTCCCAGGATGAACCCAGCTGCGGCTGGGATGGGAACCTGGGCTCTGCTTCCTTTTATCTGGTTACTTGGTTACTGTATTTTTTGGAGGGAAGGACAGACGGCAACCGCTTCCAAGCCTGGAACCCTCCTGCCATCTGCGTGCCGCGTCACTAGTCCTGGGAGACACCATCCCGAGAGACTGGTGAGATGAGGCTGTGCCTGCAGGTACTTAGATGCAAAATTTCACCTTTGGTCACAGTTCCTGTCCTTCTGAGTCCTGAGAAAAACTCCACTCCGGGCACTGTCACCGGTTTCAGCCAGTATGCGCAGTGCTGGCTTGGGTGCTCAGAACTACCACTGGAACCCAGGTACACTGCCAGGAAAAGCAGCCTCTATGCAAGGCAGAAAGAGGAGGAGGAGGGACTGCCGTCCACCTTTGGCCAGACCACGGCAGGAAGGGAGACCTGAGCCATACCCGCAGGGCAGCTTTAGATTCTTCGCCTCCCTGCCCCTGAGTGATTCAGAATTCACCTTAAGTGGCCAGGAAGTCGGGCCAGCTAATGGAGTAATTTGAAAGCAATTCCCACAGGCAGCTTTTCTTCCTCAAAGATGTTTCAGCCTGAAGCGTTTATGCAGTGAGCTCATATTAGGAAAGATATAAAAGAGAAATTGCATAAACGTGAAATTTGGAATAAAAAGTCAAAACAAAATGGAAAGTACATCAGGGACAAGGAGCCCTGGAGTCAGAGCATCAGTCCAGGGGACCAGGCTGGAGCAGGTCAGAAAGCGCCTTGCCCACCAGGTGCCAGGATGGGCGAGCGCTCAGGAAGACAGCGTGCAACTCACGAACGTTAGAATCACCCGCAGAGCTTCAAAGAATACCAGTGCCTAGGCTCCACGTTAAATGCTCTTCATTAAAAACTCGCCAGGGTTGGAATGACCTGGAGTCCTTCCTGCCCTTCCTAAAAGGAGGAAGTGGTACCCACCTCCTGAAACTGAAAGCTGGGTGAGTACGTGAAGAGATGAGCTTTTGGTGAAGAGCTGCTCTCCCCTCCTCCCCCGCTGAGGTGCTGCAGATGTATCTTCTCTAAAGACAGCTGTTTAATTATCTGCTCCCCGCGAGCTGCAGGAGCCCCTCTTGTCCATTTAGCTGCCCAATGGAGAAAAGCAACAACACGGAGGACCTCCTCTAACACCCATGGGAAACCCTGTCCCAGTGGGGATCCCCCAAGCCCAGGCGAGGGCCCTGGCGCACAGGACGTACTGAGGCAGAGTGCCTGGTATCTAGGATGGGCTGCAAGAAATTCCTCGTTTGGCCTGTTTTTCTCTGGATCCTGATGTCCCCCGGCTTTTTTCCATTCATTTCCAAATGCTTTTCGGTAATCGAGCTCAGCCCCACGTCTCTCTTCTGGTTCAACCTACAGGGATGTGAGAAAAAAAGCAAATCTATTAAAGCATTTTTCTAATATGTGTGTCTGGCACCCTATCCTTCTCCACTGCTACTGCTGCTAAGTCGCTTCAGTCGTGTCCGACTCTGTGCGACCCCATAGACGGCAGCCCACCAGGCTCCCCCATCCCCGGGATTCTCCAGGCAAGAACACTGGAGTGGGTTGCCATTTCCTTCTCCAATGCATGAAAGTGAAAAGTGAAAGTGAAGTCACTCAGTCGTGCCCGACTCTAGTGACCCCATGGACTGCAGCCTACCAGGCTCCTCCGTCCATGGGATTTTCCAGGCAAAACTACTGGAGTACCCGGAGAGAATAATCAAACTGAGGCAACGAGACAAATTTCTACCTTTCCTTTGTAACATTCACAGATCCACGAGTTTATTCAGAAAGAACAACGATCTCCATTTTATCCTTTTCTTCATGAGTGTATCTGCCCACGAACCAGTTTCTGGGCGGTGTCTGCCTGAGGCCCGAGGCCACACCATGAGGTTGTTGGGCTGGAGTAGCTGACTTCTGAGAGAGTACCTAGTATTCCACTGCCCAACCCTGCTCAGGTGACAATAAATTGGACTGGAGCAGCTGAACAGTGGTTTCCCCTGCAGGTATCTGAGTGTAACCCCACCTGCTAGGCCGGAAAGAACGGCCACAACGCAAGTCCACACGGGTAATACCATTTGAAGGAAACGATACCTGACTGCCTTTACGATCCTCAGCTCCAACGTCTCTTTACACTGGACCATTTCGTTTGCAGTTTAAGAAATACCTCCCCAGGACACTGGCACTCACCGCACACTTGTTCAGGGTCCTCAGCTGACCAATCCTGGCGATGATGAACTGCCGTGTGGTCTGGGCGTCTTTGCTGCCTTCAGTCAGGGGGTTTCTCGTGCAGGACAGCGCATGCAGACTCTGCAACTTATCCAGCTCGTTCATGAAGGACCACTGAAATCCCAAACACATGAAGATAAACATGTTTCAGGCTAACTTTTCAACAGATTATTTGAACCAGGAACAGAAAAGCAAGCAAGTTCCATCGGAGATAAGGAATTTCATCCCACAGTGAGGCCCCACCAGGAAGACCACGTACTTTACAACTGTGCCGTGGAAACTGACGTATGGGTTTATATGAGGAGTTTCACTCTGAGGAAGTGTTTCTCTTTCAACTTAAATACTCCTTAAGAGCAGGAGCCTACAAACAGCATCCTAAAAGTGGAAATAGGTAATGCAGTGCCCGCGTTCTGAAGATACGCTTACCTGCGCTATCCGATTGTCATTTAGTACCAGGTACTGCAAGGAAGGAAACATGGAGGTTTTGCACCCTAGAAGAAAGAGAATTAAGTTACACAGCAGAAGGGAGAGAGAGCTGAAGGGTGGGGGTGCCGGGAGAGGGGTGACTGAATAATCTTGGGTACCAATTCCTGCGTCCGGAAAATGTATAGAAGAAATTCCAATGTCAGAGAGGATTAGTTGTTCTAATCTGAAATGTAAAAACATTCAATTTGATTACACAGAACAATATGAAATGCCACTGTGCTATCCGAGGAGACTAGATCTGTACATTTTCTCCTGCACCCTAGCTTTTCATCCTGTGTGTGATGCTGCAGAACCATGAGGTCCAGGGTAGGGCACACAGAGCAGCTTGCTGTGCCATTCTGCTGGATTCCGAGTCATCAAAACAACACCTGGTGCCTCCTGCTGTGCTCACTGCTAAATGGGTTTCGGGAAAGAGACACAGACTGCCCCACGCTTACTGAATGAAAACTTTGGTATCAGCATCAGGGCCAAAATACTCATCCTTTGAGTATCACAGGACGGGCATAGACTACATTGTACGTGGTTCACAAGTCATTTCATGAATTCAAATAAAAATTTCGCAAAGGCAATTAACTGAATTTGGGATTTCCATCCTCACTGTCTCATATTTCCACTGAGAAACCATATACAGCATAGGATCCGTTCACTAAAAATCTACGAAATTCTACTGTAACGGGCGTTTTAGGAGCAGGTTACCTGGGCAGATACGCTATTAGAAACAGCTGGTTTTCATCAATTGATTGATTAGAGGAAAGGTCTAACAACTTCACTGTCTGTAGAACATCAGTTGGCCTGTATGGGAGATAAAAATTTTTTCACACAGATTTGTTTTCAAAGATACAGCCTTAAAATACCTGGCTGTGGTGGTAAGGAGCGATCAGGGGTGTGGGGGTGGGGTGGGAGGCAAGTGTATGATATGAAAGGTCCCATAAAGGATCCTGGTGGTGATGGGAGTGTCCCGATCTTGACCGGGCCGGTGTCCTAGCTCTGATACTGAACACAGCTCTGCAAGCCGTTGCCAGTGGGAGAAATGGGAATGGGTACAGGTGACCTCTGGCCACTATTTCTTATAAATGTATGTGAATCCAAAATTAAGAGTTTTTTTTAAAAAAAACTGTGTCTATATAATAAATAAACAGAATCATTCTGAACAGTAATTTCATTCATTTGAGTCCTTGGAGAATTTGCTATAAACTTGTCCATGTTTATTTTACACATTAATGATATCAACAAGAGAGGAGGATTAGGCGACAACCTATTTAACTGACAGAAGAGAACAAGCTTTCTTTACATACAGGGTCATCCCTAGGTATCCCTGGGGAATTAGTTCCAGGACCCCTAAGGATACCACAACCTGAGGATGCTAAGTCCCTTATATAAAATGACACAGTCTATGCCTATAACCTACATATATTGTCCATATATTGTAAATCACCTGTAGAGTACTTAAAACACCTAATACAATGTAAACAGTTCCAGTGCACGGCAAATTCAAGTATGGCTTTTAAGGAACTCTCTGAAATTTTTTTTTTCCTGAGTATTTTCGATCTGTGGTTGGTTGGATCTGTGGACGCAAAACTGGGGGTCTGGAGGGCTGTACACTGACCTTGAACAGATAACGCTAATTTAAAATCCATTATTTAATCCTTACAGGTCATCCTACAGAACTTCCACTTAGAAATTACATATGTTTATGTAAAACTAATACAATTCAAAGCTTAAAAATGTTTAACTTAAAACTTTTACTCTGAAGGGGTCTCCTCAATTAGAACCTCTAGTGAAGTTTGAGTTGACAGTCTAATTTGGGGGGGCAATGAATAGTAATTGTTTTTCTTATTTGAAAATTCTTCTAAAAATTAGGTATAAATAGGAGCATTTATTTATTCAGAATGACTGATGTACAGCTACTTCTCAGAGAATGTGATTACATCTCTACTCTTGATGTTTGGAAAAACTAGTATTTCAATAAATATGTGTTTTGAACTAAAAATAGAATGGCTAAATGGTGACAGATGCATTGATGTAAACCCTGGTTACCTTTCCGAAATGACGATATTGTTAGACTCAAGGTACAGTTTCTCAAGGACAGGCCAGCCAGAAGCACAGCAGAGCACCTGAGGGGAAACTCAAGTCAGGGTGAAGAGGCCTCAGTCACTCCCCCGTGTGTTTATTACTAGAACTTCCACATGAGTTCAGTTTGGCTCCTGTTTTAGAAATAAATGCCTTTGGACATTTTGTTACAGATTCTGTCTCAGGCCAGGAGCGCTGATTGCTGCTACTACCGCTGCTAAGTCGCTTCAGTCGTATCTGACTGTGCGACCCCATAGACGGCAGCCCACCAGGCTCCCCCATCCCTGGGATTCTCCAGACAAGAACACTGGAGTGGGTTGCCATTTCCTTCTCCAATGCGTGAAAGTGAAGTCGCTCAGTCATGTCCGACTCTTAGCGACCCCACGGACTGCAGCCCACCAGGCTCTTCTGTCCCTGGGATTTTCCAGGCAAGAGTACTGGAGTGGGGTGCCATTGCCTTCTCCGAGGAGTGCTGGTGGACAGCTGATAAAACTATGGTGTTAAGGGGCAGAGCTTCAATAGCATGGGAGCACACACTCCGGGCACCCGGAACCCATCAGGGTAGGCATCCGCCCGTCATCCAGGCATATCCTGACCTGTACAAAGCGGAACTGGAGATGGTAACTTAACACATTCTCATTACTGGATACAGTTCACTTAACCAACAGAAGGAAACTGATGTTAAACGTGACCTTTCCTCACGTCTCGATGCCAATCTGGGCTTATAGAGAATGTGCTAATGGGACAAACTCTCCGTAACTATGTTCACAGTTTCTCACTGGACGCCGACTGCTACCTCCACTGTGCCCTCCTTCCTGTTCTGCATGGAGAAGCCCTCAAGGAAGAAGTCAGGTGGTGGAGGCACGGGCGGCCCAAGGGCAAGGCCACTCGTCTCTCCAGAGGTCCCCTGGCGGAGCGTCACCGATGCACACTGCACCCATCCGCCCCTGGTTTGAAACCGCAGTGTTCTTGGTGTGTGGAGTCAGTCGACCTCTGACCGAGCCGAGCAGTACCAGATCTAGACTGCAGAGGCGGCCCAGCCCAGGACTCAGAGTCCTCTTTCAAACCCAGCTGGGTACCTGAGCAGTGGCTTCAAGGAGCTGAACCCCAAACAAGAAAAGGATATGAGAACCTTTTTGCGGCTCGGCCTCAGCCCTAAGAACACTCGCGGGGAAATTCGGGCAGCTGAAAGGCTTTTCAAAGCCTGGCAAGCACTTCGTGCAGACTGCTCAGGAGACACCAGAACTAACCAGAAGAGCCAAGAAAGGGCAGATTCAGAGACAGAAAATTCTACTAACTACGAGGATTTTGTAACCCCTTTCTGTTAGGCTGTTTAAAAGAACCTTATTACCTGGATAATAGGATGATTAAAATGAAGCCACCGCTGGGCTTCACTCCCTCATTTAACCAAGAATTTAAAACTACTTATTACTAGGTAAAAAGCAAAGAGTCAGACACAGCTGAGCAACTGAACACCAAAACCAAAGATACATAATTACCTCTGCCCATGTTATGCCTGTCCGGTTAAGGACTAAAACCTTCAGCGTAGAAAATGCTCCGGTTGGAGAAGGTGAGCTCGAGGGAAACGTTAGTCTATTTTCACTGTGTAGAAGAAAAGACATGATGAGCTTATTATTGTGACAGAGGCGGCCCAACTGAGATGGTCACTGGCGACAGTTTGGGATTTAACATGAGGGGTCTGGTTTGTTTCAACCTTAAATCGCAATTATATTAAAAACAAAATGTTTCAAGACTACCTAATTTTTAATAGTTACAATGCACAGTTCACTGGTATCTGACACGAAAAGGTGTGTTCATAGGGTTAGGCTGCCAGGTGAGGCTGCAGATTATCTGACACACGAGGCTCGGGGATCGATCTGTGAGGTCAGCTGCTGTTCTGGATGCTGTAAAATCCAGTCCTGCTCTCGAGAGTCTTACAGATGTGCTGGACTGTGAGCTAGAATTTTGCATCTGAACAGAGCCTGCTGTCAGTGCGGACGAAATAAATTGCTGCCCTTCAAGTTCCCTCTCAAGATCCGAATCTCAGAAGCTACCCCACATCTTTTTTCAGAAGGTGCCCCATATCGTGGTCATTTTTGAAGGACAATATCATTAAATAAAGCACATTAACCCTTATTTCTAGAGGAGGTGATACCATGGGTCAAAACATACTCTTTGCCCTGTTTGGAAGAATAATTAATTTAGGCCTGTCTATCTGCTCTGCGGAACCTGCCTGTCAGGTACGACTCACCTGTATGTGTGAGGCTGGCTTAGATGTGAAAGGGGGAGCCTGGCTGAGCCCTTGGAAAGTTAGCTCCTGAGATTAAAACTAATCAGATACTCAAGAAGCCTTGGCAAACATTAGTAAAATACAGAGCTCAGTGAAAAGCCCTTATCAGAAGTGAATTAAACAGTGCCTCCACTGAAATAACTCATTCCTAAAGCAGTTAAAGGCTAGAGGGTTCAGAATGAACAAGCACTTTTAATCACATCTCCTTCTCCCCAGTTAAATAATAAGGTACCCAGATGGCCCATCTTATGGGCTTGTGAAAAAACATGAAGACCTTCCAGTTCAACATGGTAACCTAATGTTCCATCTAATCAAAAGTAAAACACATTCCCTATTAATGAATCGCCTCATGTGACCATTTAAAAAACTAAAATCAAAGGATATTAAAGAATACATTAAACATCAATAAATTCAACTCGGCTGTCCTTCCCTTCACTCCCGCAGATATGCTGTGAAGGAGCAGGAGAGGTTAGGACTTCATAATCATGTGCAGTTAGGCAACCACCAGTTCATACCTGAGGTTGAGGACTTCTAGGTGCTTGAGCTGATTGGCAATATCTATAACTTCTTCCCATGACGACAACAGATTCTTTGACAAATCGATGCTTCTAATATCTAAATGCACGTGCTAAGAAACAGTAATATGGAAAGATGCAGAAGAGGACAGTTGTTACCTCGGTTCTGGAACTTGGGATTTTTGCCTTTTCACTTTACGCTTTCTAGTCAGCTTGAAATTTTTTTCATGAGCACATACTACTTTTACCCCTTTTTAATCATCCAGGTGTTCATCTAGAAACTAAAAGGTTCACTGTCACATACTGCATGCTTGAGGCAGACGCAGTCGAGTGAGTGGGAACCAAATGTCGTTAACAATGATCCATTCTAGCATTACTCCCCCATCAAAGTAACAAAAAAGGAAAAGACCCAACAGAAATGGTAACTCATCTGTCCAGCACCCAAGGTGTACCCACATATACTGCCTTTGGTACTGTGAGGCCCCTGCAGCCTTATGTCAAGCACTCAAGTCTCCTCCCAGGGGGTACTGCTGAACTCTACACCCTAGGAACCCCCAAATAAGGAGAGGTGCCTCCAGGGGGTCAATAGCAGTTACTTTGGAGACATGTTCAAAAGGGCTAAGAATGACCTGGAATTCTGAGGGTCTCCTATAGACTGGATGGGGTTGGTGTGATACCCACCATCCCTGGTACAGGAATCCAGAGTGGGTAACCCAGGACAAAGGAGGGCCCCGGATGCCACACGGGATGGTGGCAGTGTGTGCCATCAAGAGGCAGAGGAAAGCCTGAAGGGCTGGACCAGCTCAAAGAGGATTGTACACACTACTCCAGTATGTATGGAAACTGTTCTTCTATCCTGCAAATAACGACTGGAGACCAAGTGTCTAGCAGTGAACACGCCCATCAAAAGCACGTGCATCTCTGGTGTGCCAGGTACAGACATGCCTCAGAGTAACAGAGCTGGGCCTGCAGCAAAGGAGGCGTAGGGGATTTATACCCAGTGCTCACGAAGGCCACCTGACCGAGAAGGTGACCTGTGGGCAAAGCTGAAGGAATTGAGGGAATGCCACCCTGGAGAAGCGCGTCGGGGCAGAGGGGACGACAGGAGCAAACGCCCTGAAGCTGGAATGGGTTTGGCCTGTGGTGGGGGACAGCAAGCTCATGTCTGCCTGCGAAGACAGGGTGGAGGCACTGGAAGGGAGGCCCCAAAGCCCAGGTCAGACCACACAGGGCTAAGTCTCTGTTAGTCTCTGCCTGCAAGGGGAGCTGCTGACGTGGGCTGACCCAGGTCTTTTAAAAGGCCATTCTACTGCACTGCTAAGGGACACACTGCAAGGAAACGAAGACAGAGCAGAAAGGGGAGGGGGGAGGCTCCCGAACCAGAGGGGCAGCAGGGGAAGAGGCTGACGGGACTTGTCAATGGATTCAGATGAGACTTGAGAAAAAAGGAAGAGTTAAATTAACCCTGACGGTTTGGGCTGGTGTCACTGGAACTGCCCTTTATGGAGAAAGACTACAGAGGAGCAGGTGTCACTGGAACTGCCCTTTATGGAGAAAGACTACAGAGGAGCAGGTGTCACTGGAACTGCCCTTTATGGAGAAAGACTACAGAGGAGCAGGTTTGAGGGGACACGTTCAATGCGAGATGACTGCAGACACCCCAGCAGAGGCAGCACACAGTGGACAGACAGGACTGGGACAGAGGCCGGAGTGCAGGAGCCTGGCAGCCACAGGCTGGACTGGCCTCATCAGGAGAGGCCGAGGGTCTAAGGTCTGAGCCTGGGGCGTGCTGACCTCTGGCACCTCAGTCTGCCAGAGACTGAGGGGGGTCAGCGACAGAGGGAAAGAGAACCAGAACCAAAGAACGACGGTCCGCGGCCCAGGTGGTCCACTGGGTGCAGACAGCATCTTGCTTTTTCACTGAAGGAAAAACCGAGCAGTCAGCAGCCGTGCTGCCTGGGGCGGGCCAACGGCTGTGAACTTAGATCCCGATCAGCCTCAGCCCCAAACCCATTTTCTTATAGCCCCCAATGCAACAAGGCATCATTGCCCATGAAAGATGGAGAAAGTCACTCTTAATACAAATAGTGGCGTCCATCAACAGGGCTGGTTGGAGAGGAAAGACTTGCCAATGAGGAAGCTCCACAAGGAGGCAGGAAGAGGGGAAGGCAGGCGGAGGAAAGGCCCAGAAGGGGATGAACCCAGCCGGACAGCAAATCAGAGCCTGTAGCCTGCTCCAGCCGCTGTGGGCGTACTGAGGCCAGAGAGCTAAGGACGGTGTTCACGGTTTTAAATGGTTACATTTGAGGCGGTCATGGAAGCATCCACACAATATCCCAGTTTGCTGGTTGGCCACAGGCCTAAGGTATTTATTCCTTGGCTCGTTAGGGGACAGCTTGCCAGTTCCTGACCTAAGGAGCTCTGAAAGAACAGAGTGCAGGAAGGCTTGGAAATAACACTCAGAACTCTGGGGGCAGGATTCTTATGCCCTGATGGTAAGACACGGCGCAGAACGGTGCTTGTTCACGCTCCAGGGCTTGCTGCCAGCAGAGTGGAAGTCAGTGGAGAAAGCAGCAGAGAAAAGCTGGGCCTCTGCCACTAGGAGAACAGTGGCCACCTGAAGGTGTCCATCCACATGGAAGAAGAAAGGGCCACAAGTGTGGGCCAGCTAGACACCACCCAGACACAGAGCATCCCCAGTCCCCCCGGCTCGTCCCCCAGCCACTTGGCCACCCACTCGCTCTGGGGGTCTCGAAGCCACCACAGGGGCAGTGGGGCTGACCCTGCACGGGCCCTTCCTCCTGCCCCTGAACTGCAGCCCCTCACGCTGCCATGTCCCCACCGCTGCTCCGCCCTAGACGCGGACCCGCGTGCAGCGGTTGGCCTGAGCGCTTTTTTGTGACCAGTGGTCAAACCCCCACTGCCCTTCGTTCTCATCAGTCCTGCTAACTCCGGGCCATCAGGCTGATTGGAAAGGGTTCATGTCCAGTCATTCTCCACTCGCTTGTGCTTTCCACTGTGTAGCTAGAATTATACATATTTCTACTAGCCTGTACAGAGCACAGCTGCTGCTGCTGCTAAGTCGCTTCAGTTGTGTCCCTCTCTGTGCGACCCCATAGAAGTCGCTCAGTCGTGTCCAACTCCTTGCGACCCCACAGACAGCAGCCCACCAGGCTCCCCTGTCCCTGGGATTCTCCAGGCAAGAACGCTGGAGTAGGTTGCCATTTCCTTCTCCAATGCATGAAAGTGAAAAGTGAAAGTGAAGTTGCTCAGTCGTGTCCGACTCTAGCAACCCCATGGACTGCAGCCTACCAGGCTCCTCCGTCCATGGGATTTTCCAAGCAAGAGTACTGGAGTGGGGTGCCACTTCCTTCTCCAACAAAGCACAGGGATCACCTGTATTCAGACTTCAGCTTGATATAGTGGCCCCACACCCATACATGCACGTATGCGTGCGCGCACACACGCACACACACACACTCGAGGGCACACATACACACACATACACTCTTGAGGGCGCACACACACACACTCTTGAGGGCACACACACACGGCACACACACACACACTTGAGCACACACAGTCCTGGGAGCTCTGTCACTCTCGCTCCTGTGGGATCCCCAAGTTCAGAGACACCTCTTCCCAGCCAAGCTCTCCGATCCACCACCGTCAGCCCTGGCTCAGTGAAGGATCTGAGAGAAGGATCAGTCTAGAAACGATGACTGGATTAAACACACCAGGCAATCCTTCAACTTCGGGCGAGAATTCAATCAGCGAGTGCAAGGCATTCATCACTGGGTCTGCAAATATAGGCCATGACTTGATTATCTCAGCAAACCTCATTGCCTCATGTCTTGGGGGACATTCTTGCCCAGGAGAAAGTGGTATAAACAAGCAAGATGCTGACTGCCCAGCACACTGCTGACAACTCCAATCAGCCGATCTGCACACCCAAACCCCTCTGCTGACCAGAACTTTTCTGTGTGCTGAAAATGAGCCTTGAACCATCCAATCCCAGTCTTCCGAAACCATTTAGGAGGAGGCCAGGCAGATATAGAATGCGCCACGCACTTCCGTGGCACTTTGCTCCTTACCTAGCTCCATTCCACACCCACCTCAATGCCCGGACTCTGTTCACACCCACCTCAGTGCCCGGACTCTGTTCACACCCACCTCAGTGCCCGGACTCTGTGGCCTAACCTGCAGAGGGAATGACCGCATCTGGGGCAAAGGTGGGGTGGGGGCGCTACTTACTGGCAGAAAGAACCAGTGGTCCCAAGTCCCAGCAGGCCCCCAGCGCCAAGGGACTGCACCTCTGAAACACTGGCTTGGGGAGCTATGCTTCAGTTCCTATCACAAGGTAGGTAGCGTCAGAGTGGTTAGAAATATTTTGCTAAAAGAAAGTTCTTCATCAGCCATCTCCTCAGTTGAGAGACCTATGAGCTGCTGTCTTTTGCATAAACTATTATGCAGAGATGAGGCAGGCTTAAGGAATTGAGAGAAGACCTTTTAAAGTTAGAGAAAGTCTATTTGACTTGCCACTTTTTGTTTTGAACGCCAAAAGATGCATTTATTTGGGGCTTGTTAGGACTGTAGCAGATCCAAGGAGCCCTTGAACCAGACTACACCCTACCAGACTACAAAGTGGGGCAAGTTTAATGATTTTTCTTTTAGACTGACCTCCTCTATTTTCAGGTGTGGGCATAAGAGAAACAGGGAGAAAAACAAAGAACACACTTACGAGAGACAGATGACAAATTTGGAAAAGCTTGGTTTTGAGGTATGATCTCAAACCGCATTGCTGCATGAGCAGGAACCTTAATGAAGGAAAGGATTTACTCCCCTCCCTCTCAAGAAGGCCGTCAGGGCTGCTGCAGTGGCCCCGGGGCCCTCCCAGGGCGCCAGTCCCTCTCCGCGCCTTCCCTGCCGGCTCTCGCCCCACAGCCTGCTGCCGAGCCCTGGACCCTCTGTCTGTGCTCAAAGAGGCGGGGGGCAGGGTGGTGGGCAACGGACAGAAGCTGGTCCAGCCATGTCTGTCCCCCTGGAAGAAACCCTGTCCAGACACTCCCATTTTACCTCTCTCTGGTCCGGGTGAGTCACACACCCCACTTGAAAGCAAATGGTCTAGGAAGGCAATTTCCCCGAGTGGCAACAACCTCAGGTGGAACCGAGTCCCCGTTAGGAGAACGGACATTGGGTAGGGAACCAGGGTGTCTGGCTCAAGTGTCCAATCCAGCCCGACCCCAGTGACGAGTTCTCACTGGAAAGGATACTAGGACAAGCCTTGGCAATTCCTCCTTGATCACCAGCACCATTTACTGCGCAGTTCCTCAAAGAAACGTCTTGCAACTTGCTCAGCTGACTGTATGAAAAACATAGAGTTCACATGCAGACATAAACATGTACGCTATCCATCGGCCCTTTAAAAAATTAAAAAGCGTTTTAGACACATAAAAAGGCACCAGAAATAACAGTATCCACTGCCCAACGTAAGAAATAAAGCCTTACCGAAAAAAAAAAAGAAAGTATTACAAACATTATACACAACACTAAAATCCTCTCGAGCCCCTTTCCATTGCCCTTTCCTCTTGCCCTCCACTCCCCATAGGGCACCAGGGCACTGGGGTCAGTGTTGGCTTAATCGTAAGCATTTCTTAATAGTTTTACTATTTTTTTATAGTTTATTATTTTACTCTCCTAACAGTTTTACTATATTTCCATGTCCCTAAACAGTTATTGCAGTTTTGAATATTATAAAATTTGACATAAACGGTACCGTACAGCTTCCCTAGTGGCTCAGACGGTAAAACGTCTGCCTGCAGTGCCAGAGACCCGGGTTCGGTCCCTGGGTCAGGAAGATCCCCTGGAGAAGGCAATGGCAGCCCATCCCAGTATTCTTGGCTGGAAGATCTCATGGACGGAGGAGCCTGGTGGGCTACAGTCCATGGGGTTGTGAAGAGTTGGACACGACTGAGCAACTTCACTTTCATTTTCCTGTGACTAACTTTCTCCCTCAACAATACCCTGTCCAGCACTGAGAGGGGACTACATGGACACATGCTCTGGAATGGACATGTTCACACCTGTGGTCTGTCACCAGAGAGAGAGACCGCAGTTGACTTATTTGCCCCTCTGGTGACAGGGAGATTATTCCCAACAGTGCTAAGGGGCACACTACTGTGCACTTTCTGTACTCAGGTGGGAAAACCTCTCGAGGGATATAGCCTCGAGAGCACGTGTGTGTATCTTTAGCCTTTTTAGATACTCTCAGAAAGCACTTTTTTAAGTGTAGAGAATCTGGGTTCTGTTCATTCAAAGAGCCCAAGTGTTACAGCACCGCAGAGTGCTGAGAACACAGGACCTGGAGTCAGACTGCCTGCGCTCAGTCCTGACTCCACCCTCCTCTGGCCCTGGACGTGTGAACCTCTCGACACCTCAGACGGCACATCCACATGCCCGTGAGCATGACGGCGTTACTCACAAGGGCCACATGTACCGAGTGCCCACTGACCAAGGAATAACATGCGGTCAGTCCATATGACGGAGTGCTACTCAGTCTTAAAAAGGAAGGAACATTTGTGAACCTGGAAGACATCATGCTATGTGAAAGGGGCCAGCCACAAAAGGACACACACTGTATGCCTGCATTCATACGAGGTACCTAGGTGAGGGTCGACCTCACGGACACAGAAGCAGGGCGGCGGCTGCCACGGGCTGCGGGAGGCAGAGATGTGCCGCCATTGTTTAAAGGCTGCAAGGTGTCAGTCTGGGAAGAAGAGAAGGTCCTGCAGATGGACAGTGAGTCTGGTTACACAACAGTGGGAATGCACCTAACCCTCCTGAACCATACACTTAAAGTTAAGATGGGGATTTCCCTATTGGTCCAGGAGTTAAGAATCTGCCATGCAATTCAGGGGATGCAGGCTCAGTCCCTGGTCCAGGAACTAAGATCCCACATGCCTCAAAGCAACTAAGCTTATGCACCACAACTGAGTCTGTATACAGCAACAAAAAGATCCCACATGAGGCAACTAAGACCCGATGCAGCCAAATTAAAAAAAAAAAAAGGTTAAAATGGTAAATTTTACATTATGTATACTTTACAACTTTTATACGCTATCATTTAGCGGGTCGGTATTTGTGAAACCCTCAGAATACAGTGTGACATGCAGTAAGTCAGTTTATAAGCATTTATAAAAGTAAATATAAAACTGACAACCTCTGGGGGAATACTAAGACCAACCTGCAAGGCATGAGCTATTATAGTCGCAGAAGCTTAAGGGAAAGGCAGTAGCAAAGTCCTGGGGCATAGGCTGCCAAACTTTCTCAGTTCATGGGGCCCTTAGCATTTCAGTAATCTCCTGCAGTGCCCAGAGGCCAAAAGAAAGTACCATTTAGTAAGCAATTAGGACCAAACAAGTTTATAATTATTTATGTCCTGTCAAACTAGTGTCTGCTGGGCACTTCAAACCCTGGAGTCCGAACGGACTCCACCCCTCCTTTTCCTGTTCCATGATGATTTTCAGGAGATAGAGTACTTGCTTTTCTTTCAGCACAAGAGTGACCCCAAACCCAGCTTTGCAGGTATGTGACGCCATGGAAAGAAGAGGAATATCGAGCACCCCTCCTTTTCCTGTTCCATGATGATTTTCAGGAGATAGAGTACTTGCTTTTCTTTCAGCACAAGAGTGACCCCAAACCCAGCTTTGCAGGTATGTGACGCCATGGAAAGAAGAGGAATATCGAGAAACTCAACTACCTGCAACTAGCAGTTCACACCATGTCCGGCAGATGTCACTGTTCCCCTTTAAAATGCAAACTATCCTGCTGGACCCGTGAGCTCATGTGGTGCCTGGAAGCTTAGGGATCCCGGTCTCAATTCAGACCTCAGTCAGAGCCACAGCCATCTCCAAAGAGAAACCATACACAGTGGTTTTCATTTGGTTTTGCTTCCCTCATTGTAAGTCTTTTCTCAGGGATGCAAACTCAAAGCTGGTCAGCTGGAATTATTAAGGAGATAATACAGTGGCTTAAAGTTGAGGTTGAGTCGAGTGGTTAAGACTCCACACTCTCGATGCAGGGGGCACAGGTTGATCCCACGTAAGATCCCATACACAGCACAGCAAGGCCAAATTAAAAAAAAAAAGCAAGCATCACGCCAACAGTGATGCCTACCACTTGTAATTCCCAAGAGTTCTAACAGCTTAGGTATTACTTTGGAAATGAGGAAACGGAAGCTTAGAAACCAAAGAAGCTCTAACTGGCGTCAGGACTAGAAAGTGGCTGAGCTGACATCTGAACCCAGCCTGACTGATTCCGACACTGGGTCCTTTCCAGAAAGACACTAGCTCATTAGTGAACACGTTGATATACATGCAAGCAGTAATCATTCACTAGAAATCTGAGTTGTGCAGCTGTTCATAAACCAGGGGAGAAAAATCTGTTGGCAATTTGTTAACACTCACAGTGCCCATGGTGTTCTCTGAAAGAGATCAACAGGGGGAAAAAGCACCTCTTCTGGTGTAAAAAAATTTTTTTAATATTTGCATTTTAAATGGAAAAAATTAAGCAGGGAACCCTAACCCTATGAAGGATACAGTTCTGTTAGTGTTAGTCACTCAGCTGTGCCCAACTCGTTAGGATTCCACCGATGGCAGCCTGCCAGGTTCCTCTGTCCATGGAATTTTCCGGGCGAGAACACTGAAGTGAGTAGCCATTCCCTTCTCCAGGGGATCTTCCTGACCCAAGGATCAAACTCAGGTCTCCTGCACGCAGGCAGACTCCTTGCCATCTGATCCAGCAGGGAAGCCCCGCAGTTCCATAAATCAAGTTCGATAAAGCAAAAACCACCCACATTCATTGTCTCTCAGTGTCGCGATAGTCACAACTCTTTCATTCAAGGTATATTTTCTAAATCCTCAACAATGAATGTACATTGTTTGTAATTAACAGTTGAGTTACTGCTTTTCCAAAAATCTTGATTTCTTTCGTGTGTGTTTTTTTTAATGCTAAAAACCAGAGAAATGAATTTACTAGGAGTTCCTTCATGGTCTAGTGGTTGGGACTCCCTGGCTCTCACAGTCATGGCCTAGGTTCAATCTCTGGTCAGGGATCTTAGATTCTGCAAGCCACCGGGTGTAGCCAAAATTTAAAAAAAAATTTTTTTTTTAAATTTTAAAAAAGGAAATGTATTTACTCTTCAACCTTGTGCCCATGTGCAGTTAAATTCGGTACCATGTTTAAATCACCATAATAATAATAATGAGAACAATAAAAAGATAGCAAAGAATTTAATTTTGAATAGAATCACAGTTTAACTCTTTCAGAGACTGAAGGTGTCAATAGCAGCAAATCTACTCTCCAGAGTGGCCACCAGGGGTCACTTCTAGGACGCCTCATCCAGGTCAGGGTCACACACCACACACTGACCATCACTAAAGAAGCAAACCTGGGAAGTCGCACAAAACCACACAGTTGTGCATGGCTTTGTGTGAATATTAGCTTCTACTCTGGTTCACATGGTGCATCAAAATAAGCAATGAGGCTTTCTGAAGAGCATCACTGTGTTCAAAGAGTTTGAAAGTGCAGGGAAAGTTCAAACACAGCACTTTCAAAATGCATTTAGTGCCCCTTAGACACAGTCACTTTGGGGTACATTTTAAAAGCAAGACCCCATAGTATTGTGATCCAGTAGGTCTGGGATGGGACCCAGAATTCGGCATGTTTCAAAAGCAGCCCAGGTGATGACTGTGTGCAGAGACGGGAACTACTGGGTTTTAGAAGGTGCCATCGTGCTACACGGCACAGGTAACAAAGTAGACTTCTGTTTCCATTCCTGACTCATCAAATGTCCAACCTTAGCTCCTTAATAATTAGTCAATACAGTACAGTATGGTATAAATAACAATGGGCAAATCAATGTTTATCTTTCAATCTAGAAAAGTCCTGTGCTAAAATAAGAACTTTAATTTCCCCTAAATATTCAATCCTTGGATCCCTCTGATTGCAATTTGCTGATGTGCAGAAAAGAGACCCACTTGGGAGCAAAGTTCTCAGCACTGACACACAGTCAAGTGAACTTAAATCCTAAACTGTCAAAGTCAGCTCTACCATGTCAGTTTCAGTTACCTTTGCTGTTTTATAACAGAGTCAAAACCAATGGTTTCTACAGGCTTATTTCCAATTATAACAATCTGCTCTGTTTGCTCTTCCTTTGGTTCATCTTCTAGCACATAGCGGTTCTTAATTGCAGTGAGAAAGTCTACTCCAAAATTTACTTTGTTTGGACGAATGAAGGATCCGGCTGTTGGGTGCCTGGAAATGGAGATAAACAGAACAGAGAGAATATCATCTGTGGGGATATTTAAATAAGATCACACGCACAGATATCCTTTATAAATTGTCAGTCTGCCACAAATGTAAAATGTCTGCATTTACAAATATATTAGCAAATAAAAGCAATTAAACAATTTTTAAAAAGAAGGAGAAAGCATCATCCACCAAGAATGGCCATAAGGCAATGTTCTGAAGGTTTTCAAAATTTTCCGTATGCTAAAAAAGGAAAAACAGCATAAAAGGGAATATTTTTTTAAAAGCATAATTGATACAATGATCATAAAGCATTGAGAGCTGATGCAAGCAGGTAAAATCCCAATAGATAAACAGATAAGAAATACAGAACAGATAATTCGTAAAACAGGAAAGAGTATTAAAACCACGGAGAAAAGTTTCACCTTGCTAATGATTAAGAAATGCAAACTTGGGGCTTCCCTGGTGGCTCAGTGGTAAAGAATCCTCCTGCCAATGTAGGAGACACGGGTTCAGTCCCTGGCCTGGGAAGACCCCATATGCTGCAGGGCAACAAAGCCCATGCTCCACAACTGCTGAGCCTGTGCTCGAGAGTCCACAAGCCACAGCTACTGAGCCCCCATGGCACAACCATTAAAGCCTGCACGCTTAGAGCCCACGCTCCACACCAGGAGAAGCCACAGCAATGAGAAGCCCATGTAAATAACTAGAGTGCCCGCCCCGCCGCAACGAGAGAAGATGCTTACGGCGCAACAAACACCCAGCACAGCCCAAATTTAAAATTTAAAAAACGCAAATTCAAACAATGAAACTGTTTTCAATAAAACTGGCAAAAAATAAAGTCCTAACATTCAAAGACTGCAAGGTTGAGTTAGTGTTTGAGTGTATAATCATACCCCTGGGAATCCGTCAGCAGGCAAAAATTTTAAAATAAAACAAAACTGCATTTACAAAGATTCTATATAATAGCATTTTTTAAAACTGAGGAATTCAGGAAACCATAAAAATGTCCAGCTGGACAGGAACTATTAAGTAAACCAGATAGATGAGGTCATTAAAGTATTCTAGCTGTAATACTTAAGAAAACTACTTACAGAATAATGCTGAGATTTCTAAAAACTGTTCCAAATTGTACATGACAGAACTACAGAAGAATCTTATCTATGGCTAGACAAAGATTCAATAAGGACACAAAAAAATGAAAACACTTGTGGATAACAGGATTACATACAAAACGTTTCAAATTATAACCTGAACTAAATGAAAGTTCAAATATGGGGATAAAATTAGAGCATGAATATTCTACATTCTACAGAAGTATAAGATATTCTAGCATAATTAATATTTACCACCATTTACATATTTTATATAAATTTATATTTACCATAATTTACATAATTTTAAATTATAAAATTGTTTTATAGCAATTTTTAGCAATAATTTCAAGAAGAATTTAATAAAAATATTAATCATATTGCCATATGTAAGGACTACTGTCAGGCTTTTCAAGACACTCAAAACAGATCTTTAGACACATTACATTTCACCATCAGCACTGGATCATGGCAACAAGACCTAACTTTCAGGGAAATCCAAGTATGCCTATAAAATGGCTGAAAATGGTAGTATCATTTGATCACAGTAGACAATAAATGATGAAATACACGAATTGCCAAAAATTGTACAATAAACATTATTTTGGCTTATGCCCTTTAACTCTTAGAGAAATCAAACTTCCCTAAAAATCACCATAATGAAAGGGGATGAAATACTACTGACAATAAATTTTGTCCATGTAAACATATACACATTTTTTTCTAGAATGTGGCTCTAGAGAGATTACCAGATTGTGAAAGGTATTTGTAACCCCAGAGTCAGAATGATGCCTCACGGAAAAAGTGGCCCCGAGGTCGTGAGAACCCCAGAGAGGGCGGTGTCCCGGAAGGCGATGGAGACTGGACAATTGCGTCCAGGGCTTCTGGGCACAGAATCTAGCAACTGGACAATGACCCTGAAAGAAGTAGCCGGGGTGGGGCCGTGAGGCGAGTTCCAGTGGGAGGAGACTGGCCTGAGATTACTCACACACCGAGGAGTTTTATTGGAAAGGGGAGATGTTTTGAGATCGGACAAGGCGTGAAACTTATATGCTGATGAAGATAACCCTACAAAGAGGGGGAAACTGTTGATGCAGGAAATTAAATTCTCTGTTGCAGCAACATCACATTCTGAATCTGTGTTGTCTGCTGGGGTATCAGAGGATCACTGTCTACTAGATGCTCCCTAGGAAATATTTCGGTTGTTTTCTCACATCTTTTTTCATTGTGGTAAAAATCACATAATATAAAACATACTATTTTAACAAATTTAACTGTACACAACATTCACACTGTTAGATACCTCTCACCATCACCAATCTCCCGGATTTTTGACCTTCCTAAATTGAACCTTTTGGGGTGGCAATGAGGAAATGCCCCTCGTCCAAGGTAAGGAGGAGCGGCTGCGCTTTGCTGCAGCAGCCGTGAAAAGATACCCAATATCCAAGGTAAGAGAAACCCAAGTAAGATGGTAGGTGTTGCAAGAGGGCATCAGAGAGGGCAGATACACTGAAACCATAATCATAGAAAATTAGTCAATCTAATCACACTAGGACCACAGCCTTGTCTAACTCAATGAAACTAAGCCGTGCCCTGTGGGGCCACCCAAGATGGGCGGGTCATGGTGGAGAGGTCTGACAGAATGTGGTCCACTGGAGAAGGGAATGGCAAACCACTTCAGTATTCTTGCCTTGAGAACCCCATGAACAGTATGAAAAGGCAAAATGATAGGACACTGAAAGAGGAACTCCCCAGGTCAGTAGGTGCCCAATATGCTACTGGAGATCAGTGGAGAAATAACTCCAGAAAGAATGAAGGGATGGAGCCAAAGCAAAATCAATATGCAGTTGTGAATGTGACTGGTGACAGAAGCAAGGTCCGATGTTGTAAAGAGCAATACTGCACAGGAACCTGGAATGTTAGGTCCATGAATCAAGGCAAATTGGAAGTGGTCAAACGAGAGATGGCAAGGGTGAACATCGACATTCTAGGAATCAGCGAACTAAAATGGACTGGAATGGGTGAATTTAACTCAGATGACCATTATATCTACTACTGTGGGCAGGAATTTCTTAGAAGAAATGGAGTAGCCATCATGGTCAACAAAAGAGTCTGAAATGCAGTACTTGGATGCAATCTCAAAAACAACAGAATGATCTCTGTTTGTTTCCAAGGCAAACCATTCAATATTACCGTAATCCAAGTCTATGCACCAACCAGTAACACTGAAGAAGCTGAAGTTGAATGGTTCTATGAAGACCTACAAGACCTTTTAGACCTAACACCCAAAAAAGATGTCCTTTTCATTATAAGGGACTGGAATGCAAAAGTAGGAAGTCAAGAAACACCTGGAGTAACAGGCAGATTTGGCCTTGGAATACGGAATGAAGCAGGGAAAAGACTAATAGAGTTTGCCGAGAGAATGCACTGGTCATAGCAAACACCCTCTTCCAACAACACAAGAGAAGACTCTACACATGGACATCATCAGATGGTCAACACCGAAATCAGACTGATTATATTCTCTGCAGCCAAAGATTGAGAAACTCTATACAGTCAAAAAAAAAAAAAAAAAAAAAAAAACAAAACAAGACCAGGAGCTGACTGTGGCTCAGATCATGAACTCCTTATTACCAAATTCAGACTTAAATTGAAGAAAGCAGGGAAAACCACTAAACCATTCAGGTATGACCAAAATCAAATCCCTTATGATTATACAGTGGAAGTGAGAAATAGATTTAAGGGACTAGATCTGATATCTATGGACTGAGGTTGGTGACATCGTACAGGAGACAAGGATCAAGACCATCCCCATGGACAACAAATGCAAAAAAGCAAAATGGCGGTCTGGGGAGGGGGAGGCCTTACAAATAGCTGTGAAAAGAAGAGAAGTGAAAAGCAAAGGAGAAAAGGAAAGATATAAGCATCTGAATGCAGAGTTCCAAAGAATAGCAAGGAGAGATAAGAAAGCCTTCCTCAGTGATCAATGCAAAGAAATAGAGGAAAACAACAGAATGGGAAAGACTAGACATCTCTTCAAGAAAATTAGAGATACCAAGGGAACATATCATGCAAAGATGGGCTCGATAAAGGACAGAAATGGTATGGACCTACCAGAAGCAGAAGATATTAAGAAGAGGTGGCAAGAATACACAGAAGAACTGTACAAAAAAGAGCTTCATCATCAAGATAATCACGATGGTGTGATCACTCACTTAGAGCCAGACATCCTGGAATGTGAAGTCAAGTGGGCCTTAGAAAGCATCACTACGAACAAAGCTAGTGGAGATGATGGAATTCCAGTTGAGCTATTTCAAATCTTGGAAGATGATGCTGTGAAAGTGCTGCACTCAATATGCCAGCAAATCTGGAAAACTCAGCAGTGGCCACAGGACTGGAAAAGGTCAGTTTTCATTCCAATCCCAAACAAAGGCAATGCCAAAGAATGCTCAAACTACCGCACAATTGCACTCATCTCACACCCTAATAAAGTGATGCTCAAAATTCTCCAAGCCAGGCTTCAGCAATACGTGAACCATGAACTTCCAGATGTTCAAGCTGGTTTTAGAAAAGGCAGAGGAACCAGAGATCAAATTGCCAACATCTGCTGGATCATGGAAAAAGGAAGAGAGTTCCAGAAAAGCATCTATTTCTGTTTT
This sequence comes from Ovis canadensis, assembly GCF_042477335.2. Taxonomy (NCBI): domain Eukaryota; kingdom Metazoa; phylum Chordata; class Mammalia; order Artiodactyla; family Bovidae; genus Ovis; species Ovis canadensis. Next base: position 25,911,015 of record NC_091269.1, on the reverse strand, counting down.
ATTGACTATGCCAAAGCCTTTGACTGTGTGGATCACAATAAACTGGAAAATTCTGAAAGAGATTGGAATACCAAACCACCTGATCTGCCTCTGGAGAAACCTATATGCAGGTCAGGAAGCAACAGTTAGAACTGGACATGGAACAAAAAACTGGTTCCAAATAGGAAAAGGAGTACGTCAAGGCTGTCTATTTTCACCCTGCTTATTTAACTTCTATGCAGAGTACATCATGAGAAATGCCTGGCTGTATGAAGCACAAGCTGGAATCAAGATTGCCGGGAGAAATATCAATCACCTCAGATATGCAGATGATACCACCCTTATGGCAGAAAGTGAAGAGGAACTCAAAAGCCTCTTGATGAAAGTGAAAGAGGAGAGTGAAAAAGCTGGCCTAAAGCTCAACATTCAGAAAACGAAGATCATGGCATTTGGTCCCATCACTTCATGGGAAATAGATGGGGAAACAGTGGAAACAGTGTCAGACTTTATTTTGGGGGGCTCCAAAATCACTGCAGATGGTGACTGCAGCCATGAAATTAAAAGACGCTTACTCCTTGAAAGAAAAGTTATGACCAACCTAGATAGCATATTCAAAAGCAGAGACGTTACTTTGCCGACTAAGGTCCATCTAGTGAAGGCTACAGCTTTTCCAGTAGTCATGTATGGATGTGAGAGTTGGACTGTGAAGAAAGCTGAGCGCCTAGGAATTGATGTTTTTGAACTGTGGTGCTGGAGAAGACTCTTGAGAGTCCCTTGGACTGCAAGGAGATCCAACCAGTCCATTCTGAAGGAGATCAGCCCTGGGATTTCCTTGGAAGGAATGATGCTGAAGCTGAAACTCCCATACTTTGGCCACCTCATGCAAAGAGTTGACTCACTGGAAAAGACTTTGATGTTGGGAGGGATTGAGGGCAGGAGGAGAAAAGGACAACAGAGGATGAGATGGCTGGATGGCATCACCGACTCGATAGACGTGAGTCTGAGTGAACTCTGGGAGTTGGTGATGGACAGGGAGGCCTGGCGTGCTGAGATTCATGGGGTCGCAAAGAGTTGGACACGACTGAGCAACTGAACTGAACTGAAAATCACTGCAGATGGTAACTGCAGCCCTGAAATTAAAAGACGCTTGCTCCTTGGAAGAAAAGCTATGACGAACCTAGACAGCATATTAAAAAGCAGAGACATTACTTTGCCAATGAAGGTCTGTCTAGTCAAAGCTATGGCTTTTCCAGTAGTCCTGTATGGATATCAGAGTTGGACTGTAAAGAAAGTTGAGTGTCAAAGAATTGATGCTTTTGAACTGTGGTGTTGGAGAAAACCTTGAGGGTCCCTTGGACTGCAAGGAGATCAAATCATTCAATCCTAAAGGAAATCAGTCCTGAATATTCACTGGAAGGACTGATGTTGAAGCTGAAACTACAATACTTTGGCAACCTGATGCAAATAACTGACTACTTGGAAAAGACCCTGATGCTGGGAAAGACTGAAGGAAGGAGAAGGGGATGACAGAGGATGAGATGGTTGGAAAACATCACCAACTCAAAGGACATGAGTTTGAGCAAACTCTGGGAGTTGGTGATGGACAGGGAAGCCTGGCGTGCTTCAGCCCATGGGGTCAATAAGAGTTGGACACGACTGAGCGACTGAACTGAACTGTTAGAAAGGATCCTAGTGTGAAGAACACAGTTCTGTCTCAATAAAACACATTTCTATCACTTGGCTAAGAAGATTAAATATAGCTAGCCTCATTTTTAGAGGTTCAAAGGAATCTACCTAAGAGATGATCTAATGCAGGACTTCTCAAACTCAACCCAACCAGTCAGTCACTTGGAAAGCTTATTAGAACCCACCTTGGGATGTACACTCAGTGGTACTGGGCTGCAGCCAGGGGATTCTGATGCAGAGCGCCCTCAGCTCCCACTTTAAGAAACTCATCTAATTCAATTCCATTTCCGTTGGAGATACTGGGATCACCATCACTGAGGTACACGAGCTGTGCTTGTGCTAAGCTGCTTTAGTCATGTCCAACTCTTTGCAATGCCATGGACTGTAGGTCACCATGCTCCTCTGTCCATGGGACTCTCCAGGCAAGAATACTGGAGTGGGTTGCTGTGCTCTCTTCCAGGGAATCTTCCAGAGAGGTGCACAGCCAAGACCAAAAGTCGTGGAGTCCTGATGACTAGTGCACTATCCTTTCCTGCATCTCTGTCTCTACTCTCCTCACTACCACAAATTTTAGTAGTTACTAGATCTGTTAGTAGGTATTATTATTTAATGCTGTTTAGTAAAGAAATAAAACAAGCCCTTTAATAATAAATGAGAAAACAACAACGCAAAACAAATGCCATGGTTTTCATTTCTGTCCTAAATTTATACTTTAAAAAACTGTGGTAATGAACAATTCCACAGTATAGTCAAAGCTATAGTTTTTCCAGTAGTCATGTGTGGATGTGAGTTGGACCATAAAGAAGGCTGAGCACCAAAGAATTGATGCTTTCAAACTGTGATATTGGAGACAACTCTAGAGAGTCCCTTGGACTGCAAGGAGATCAAACTAGTCAATCCTAAAGGAAATCAACCCTGAGTATTCACTGAAGGACTGATGCTGAAACTGAAGCTCCACTGCTCTGGACACCTGATGCAAGGAACCGACTCATCGGAAAAGACCCTGAAGCTGGGAAAGGTTGAAGCTAGGAGGGAAAGTGGACAACCGAGGATGACATGGTTGGATGGGATCATCATCTCAACGAACATGAGTTTGAGCAAGCTCCGGGAGATGGCGAAGGACAGTGAAGCCTGGCGTGCTGCAGTCCATGGGGTTGCAAAGAGTTGGATACAACTGAGCGACTTAACAACAACGAACAATTCAAGACTAGACCTTTATTAGAGCTTAGGTTTGGCTGCAGGCAGAGGAAAGGAGTCAGCAATGGTGTTGGATGGTTGCAAAGTAGAAGCTATGCCTTTTTCAGATCAAGGTCAGTCTCCTCTGCAACATGCCTGGCAGGTCTCTCAGAAAACAAAACGGTGCTGCAAATACTGAAAAATACCAGCTGAATGAGTGCCCATCAATAACCATACATCTCCAAAGGTGAACTAGTAATTCGTAAAGATTCCACAGGAAAACTATCAAGGTGTTGCATCTGAACTCTGAGAGCCTGAACCCTGTCTAAAGAGAAAATATTGGGGAGGGGAAGGAGTGAAGCGGGCACAGCACAAAATTTTTTTTCTTATAAACACTCAGCATGTTCAAGGTCCTGCCTCCTTCTGCCCAACAATTACAGGATGCAGGTAGCAAAATTCACATCCTGACCGTGGCCCTTGCAGAAACAGAAGACTCTCACAGAGCACTGTAATCAAGGTTAGATCTGCCCACCAGAGGTCTCAGATGAAATTCAGGTGCCCAGTTAAACCTGGGTTTCAGACAATGTTTTTCAATTGAATTTCAATTGTTTTCTGCATCTTTATTCAGTATGATGCATGTCCCATGCTTACACTAAAAAAGGATTCACTGCTTATCTGAAATCCAAATTTCACTATGAGTTTTTCTGTTTTTATTTATTGAAACAAGCAACTCTACTCAAAGGTAAAGGGAGACCAACAGAGCCCAGAAGTCCCACAGTAAACAGTTTTTTAAAACTGGGGATAGTTTAAATGCCGAGTGCTGGGAAAGACTGGGTCCCTGGGGAGTATCAGCTAAATGTTGATCTTGATACCTTGCTTGTTTCAAGCTTGCCCAGAGCCTTCTCACCAAGACTGCATAACTAACATTCACCCTGAGAGAACTATTCACTCATTTAACATATACAGAGATTTGACCTGGTGAACTCATTTTCCCAGCAGGGGAGAAAAAAAAAAAGGCCACTAGATAGGCATCTTTTTACACATTCCTTCTGATCGTCACAATTTCTATTTTGCCCTGATTCATGGAAAGGTTCCGAAAACAAAATCTCTCTCTTTACCTTTTATGGAGATTCACCCCACCTGTAACCTATCAGCACACTTAGTGATTATTTTAAACATTCTTCTATCACTTTACACCACATGCTCAGTCGTTCAGTTGTGTCCAACTCTTTGCAGCCCCATGGCCTATAGCCTATAGAATCCTATATCCATGGGATTTTCCAGGCAAGGACATTGGAGCAGGTTGCCATTTCCTATTCCAGGGGATTTTCCCAACCCAGGGATCAAACCCATGTCTCTTACGTCTCCTGCATTGGCAGACGCATTCTTTACCACAAGCACCACCTTGGAAGCACTTTATACCATACCAGGAGAGTATTTTACTTATTTTAAAATTAATTTTATTGCAATATAGTTGCTTTACAGTGTATATAGTCAATTCTCATTCAGTTCAGTTCAGTGGCTCACTCCTTGCAACCCCATGAACCACAGCACGCCAGGCCTCCCTGTCCATCACCAACTCCCGGAGTTCACTCAGACTCACGTCCATCGAATCCGTGATGCCATCCAGCCATCTCATCCTCTGTCATCCCCTTCTCCTGCCCACAATCCCTCCCAGCATCAGAGTCTTTTCCAATGAGTCAACTCTTTGCATGAGGTGGCCAAAGTATGGGAGTTTCAGCTTCAACATCAGTCCTTCCGATGAACACCCAGGACTGATCTCCTTTAGGATGGACTGGCTGGATCTCCTTGCAGTCCAAGGGACGCTCAAGAGTCTTCTCCAACACCACAGTTCAAAAGCATCAATTCTTCGATGCTCAGCTTTCTTCACAGTCCAACTCTCACATCCATACATGACCACTGGAAAAACCATAGCCTTGACTAGACGGACCTTAGTCGGCAAAGTAATGTCTCTGCTTTTGAATATGCTATCTAGGTTGGTCATAACTTTCCTTCCAAGGAGTAAGCGTCTTTTAATTTCATGGCTGCAGTCACCATCTGAAGTGATTTTGGAGCCCCCAAAAATAAAGTCTGACACTGTTTCCACTGTTTCTCCATCTATCTCCCATGACGTGATGGGACCAGATGCCATGATCTTCGTTTTCTGAATGTTGAGCTTTAAGCCAACTTTTTCACTCTCCTCTTTCACTTTCATCAAGAGGCTTTTTAGTTCCTCTTCACTTTCTGCCTTAAGGGTAGTGTCATCTGCATATCTGAGGTGATTGATATTTCTCCCGGCAATCTTGATTCCAGCCTGTGCTTCTTCCAGCCCAGTGTTTCTCATGATGTACTCTGCATATAAGTTAAATAAGCAGGGTGACAATAGACAGCCTTGACGTACTCCTTTTCCTATCTGGAACCAATCTGTTGTGTCATGTCCAGTTCTAACTGTTGTTTCCTGACCTGCATATGGTTTCTCAAGAGGCAGGTTAGGTGGTCCGGTATTCCCATCTCTTTCAGAATTTTCCACAGTTTATTGTGATCCACACAGTTAAAGGCTTTGGCATACTAAATAAAACAGAAATAGATGCTTTTCTGGAACTCTCTTCCTTTTTCCATGATCCAGCAGATGTTGGCAATTTGACCTCTGGTTCCTCTGCCTTTTCTAAAACCAGCTTGAACATCTGGAAGTTCACAGTTCACATACTACTGAAGCCTGGCTTGGAGAATTTTGAGCATTACTTTACTACTGGCGTGTGAGATGAGTGCAATTGCGCAGTAGTTTGAGCATTCTTTGGCATTGCCTGTCTTTGGGATTGGAATGAAAACTGATCTTTTCCAGTCCTGTGGCCACTGCTGAGTTTTCCAGATTTGCTGGCATATTGAGTGCAGCACTTTCACAGCATCATCTTCCAAGATTTGAAATAGCTCAACTGGAATTCTATCACCTCCACTAGCTTTGTTCGTAGTGATGCTTTCTAAGGCCCACTTGACTTCACATTCCAGGATGTCTGGCTCTAAGTGAGTGATCACACCATCGTGATTATCTTGATCGTGAAGCTCTTTTTTGTACAGTTCTTCTGTGTATTCTTGCCACCTCTTCTTAATATCTTCTGCTTCTGTTAGGTCCATACCATTTCTGTCCTTTATTGAGCCCATCTTTCCAAGAAATGTTCCCTTGGTATCTCTAATTTTCTTGAAGAGATGTCTAGTCTTTCCCATTCTGTTGTTTTCCTCTATTTCTTTGCATTAATTGCTGAGGAAGGCTTTCTTATCTCTCCTTGCTATTTTTTGGAACTCTGCATTCAGATGCTTATACCTTTCCTTTTCTCTTTTGCTTTTTGCTTCTCTTCTTTTCACAGCTATTTGTAAGGCCTCCTCAGACAGCCATTTTGCTTTTTTGCATTTGTTGTCCATGGGGATGGTCTTGATGCCTGTCTCCTGTACAGTGTCACGAACCTCAGTCCATAGTTCATCAGGCACTCTGTCAGATCTAGTCCCTTAAGTCTATTTCTCACTTCCACTGTATAATCATAAGGGATTTGATTTAGGTCATACCTGAATGGTCTAGTGGTTTTCCCTGCTTTCTTCAATTTAAGTCTGAATTTGGCAATAAGGAGTTCATGATCTGAGTCACAGTCAGCTCCTGGTCTTGTTTTTGCTGACTGTATAGAGCTTCTCCATTTTTGGCTCCAAAGAATATAATCAATCCGATTTCAATGTTGACCATCTGATTATGTCCATGTGTAGAGTCTTCTCTTGTGTTGTTGGAAGAGGGTGCTTGCTATGACCAGTGTGTTTTCTCGGCAAACCTCTATTAGTCTTTGCCCTGCTTCATTCCGTATTCCAAGGCCAAATTTGCCTGTTACCCCAGGTGTTTCTTGACTTCCTACTTTTGCATTCCAGTCCCCTATAATGAAAAGGACATCTTTTTTGGGTGTTAGTTCTAAAAGGTCTTGTAGGTGTTCATAGAACCGTTCAACTTCAGCTTCTTCAGTGTTACTGGTTGGGGCATAGACTTGGATTACTGTGATACCCAATGGTTTGCCTTGGAAATGAACAGAGATTATTAGTTATCTATTTTATACAGAGTATCAATAGTGTTGCTGCTGCTGCTGCTAAGTCGCTTCAGTCATGTCCGACTCTGTGCAACCCCATAGACGGCAGCCCACCAGGCTCCCCCGTCCCTGGGATTCTCCAGGCAAGAACACTGGAGTGGGTTGCCATTTCCTTCTCCAATGCATGAAAGTGAAAAGTCAAAGTGAAGTTGCTCAGTCATGCCCGACTCTTTGCAACCCCATAGACTGCAGCCCCAGGCTCCTCCGCCCATGGGATCTTCCAGGCAAGAGTACTGGAATGGGGTACCACTGCCCTCTCCAATATGTCAATCTCCATCTCCCAGTCATCCCAGTCCCTAAGAAGACTATTTTATACTGATTTATTCATGCTCATTCAAGAACTTCAAAATACTTCACGACAATCTTAGGCTACACACAGTAAATCAAGGGGCTTCCATTTGTTAAGTCAGCCGGTATCATGGATAAAGTTTGAGACACCATGTCCCCTCTGATGCCAAGTATAAATTCTATTCATGGTGCTGAAGAACACATTTTAAGATTTCTTGATCACCAGAAAAGAGAAATCACATAATTACCTAGAAAGCAAACATTTTCAATAACAGCTGAGGGTAGAATACTGACCCAAACAGTTCTAAGAGTTTAGAGTATAGGTTGTTTAGGTTGAGAAAAAAGCACTGGAAATCCAGACACAAGGTACAGAGAACTTCAAGCTTCATCACCTTAACTGAACCACTCAATTACTCAAAAGACAAGAGATGGAGAAAATGAAGCACCCGAGAGAGACGGTGATGACTGGTTCACGGCTGTACATTTGGGGTAAACCTGTATACTACTACTGTACACTGGAAAAGTCACAAATACTAATTATGGGCACTTGCTATTATAAACAAGAGACTGCCATATTTACCTTAGGTTATACAGAAATCAAACTGAAAATAAACACGACGTGAAATTACCAGCACCCTTGTTGAGAGGGAAGAAAACACGGAAGAATGTATGCCCTGTGCTGGGCTTTGAAAACCACCCTATCTGTTCCCAAGGTCTGCCCTCAAGCGGCAGGGTGTCACCCCAGCAACCTGAGATGCTGGGGAGACTCAAGAAGCAGGGGGTTTCCAAACACCCAATTCAATATACCCTGATATCCTGCTTACGGTGCAGAGGCCAGCAAACCAGTCTTCACAAGACACGTGTGAAAGCACATAACTGCATGTCTAACACGCTGGTGGCCACTCGATATTAACACATGCTTCTGAAGAGATGGAGATTTGAGTTCTGCTATTGAGAGGGCAACTTCTGATTCACTTGCCTCATTTAAAATGGGTATACCAGCTTTTTTGCCATTTACCTATTTCACAAGTCTAAGATGAGAACATTTATCATCTGGCAACGTTGAACTGCTCTGGCTTCATGAAGACAGCATCAAAGCATTAAAATGCTTACTGTGTTTAAAAAAAAAAAACTGTAATTATGGTTTTCCAAGTAAAATTTGAAATATGAAGGACGACTCCAATAAAGTTAGTACGAGATCCAAATTAACTTAATAACAAGTACATGTGATATAAGCTATTTTGTCTGATTTAGAGATTCCAAGATACTGACATAATCTTTACTAGTTGAAGCCATGTTCAAATGAATATTAACGTCAGTATTAACAACTATAAAGGAAAAGGCCATTCCTTTAGTTTAGATCACTGGTTATCCACCATATCAGACCCAATGCACCCTATTACACTGCCTCCAGAACAACCTGAAATGGAATTACCTACCCATATAGGATTTCCAAGTCAAGAAAAATGCCCATTTCACTGAAACAAAAGTAATTTAAAATCAGATAATATGTATTTCGACATGTAGATGCTCAGGCAAGGCTATAACTAGGAGACACTAAAAAACAAGGAGATGCTTATTTCAAGAGTAAGAACTGAAACACCAAGTCCACACCCTTCAGCACTTCAGGGCAAATCCCACATCTGCCAGGACTGATGCGATCTTCAACTGTACTACTCAGAGACTGAAAATGTCATCACATCCAGAGACCACTAAGGACATGTAGCCATGGATGATCTGGGAGGTGCTGGAGCAGGCTCCACAGGAAGCACTCCCTCAACGGAGGCTGCATGAGGGCATGGTCCAGGTAAGGCATCTATAGGCCCGGCTAAGAAATTTCTATTTCCACACCTTTCTAAACACATAAATTGCTCCCTTCATCTCCATAAACTCTTGACAGATTCTGAGCTGGCCTTGTGACATATGTGTCATCACCACTGGCCTCTAGGAATATGCCAATTCTTCTATCCTGACTTTTCAAAATTACAGACTGCTGAACTAGCCAACAGTTTGCAATTATCTAATTCTGACCTTCATTTTAGAGGTCAGTAAAGTTAGATTTGTTTAGGGTTCTAAAGATTGTTAAAACCAACGCATGAACCTGCTTGATTTCCAGGAATGTGTTCACTGTACAACATTTAAACAATGATAAGCTTAATATTCCCCTTCAGGGATCATAGCCTTTCCATGGTGAAGGGGCTTGCGTAATTCAATGAAGCTATGAACTATGTCGTGCAGGGCCACGCAAGGTGGACAGGTGACAGGGACGAGCTCTGACAAAACATGGTCCACTGGAGGAGGAAATGGCAAACTACTTCAGGATTCTTGCTGCAAGAACCTCATGAACAGTATAAAAAAGGAAAAAGATATGACACCGTAAAATGAGTCCCCCAGGTTGGAAGGTGTCCAATATGCTACTGGGAAAGCGCAGATGGAAATTACTAATATCTCCAGAAAGAATAAAGCAGCTGGGCCAAAGCAGAAATGATGCTCAGTTATTGATGTGTCTGGTGGTGAAAGTAAAGTCTGATGCTATAAAGAACATTACTGCACAGAAACCTGGAATAGTTAGGCCCATGAATTAAAGTAAATTGGACGTCAACCAGGAGATGACATGAGTGAACATCGACTTCTTAGCAATCAGTGAACTAAAATGGATGGGAACGGGCGAATTTAATTCAGATGACCATTATATCTACTACAGTGGGCAAGATTCCCTTAGAAGAAATAGAGTACCCATCAGCGTAAACAAAAGAGTCCAAAATGCAGTACTTGGGTACAATTTCAAAAACGACAAACCATTCAGTATCACAGTAATCTAAGCCTATGCTCCAACCACCAAGGGCAAAGAAGCTGAAGTTAAACAGTTCAGCTACAGCTCAGCTATAGCTAAAGACCTACAAGAACTTCTAGAATGAACACACAAAAAAAGACGTCCTTTTCATCATAGGGGAATGGAATGCAAAAGCAGGAAGTCAAAAGATACCTGGAGTAACAGGCAAGTTTGGCCTTGGAGTACAAAATGAAGGCAGGTAAAGGCTAACAGAGCTTTGCTAAGAGAATACACTGGTCATAGAAAACAGCTTCTTTCAACAACACAAGAGATGACTCTACACATAGACATTATGAGATGGTCAATACAAAATTAGACTGATTATGTTCTTCGCAGCCAAAAACAGAGAAGCTCTACATAGTCAGCAAGAAAAAAAAAAAGACCTGGAGCAACTGCAGCTCAGATCGTCAGCTCCTTACTGAAAAATTCAGGCTTAAATTGAAGAAAGTAGGGACAACCGGAGAATGCAATGGCAACCCACTCCAGTCCTCTTGCCTGGAAAATCCCATGAATGGAGGAGCCTGGTAGGCTACAGTCCATGGGGTCTCGAAGAGTCAGACACGACTGAGCAACTTCACTTTGACTTTTCACTTTCCTGCACTGGAGAAGGAAAGGGCAACCCACTCCAGTGTTCCTACCTGGAGAATCCCAGGGACGGGGGAGCCTAGTGGGCTGCCATCTATGGGGTCACACAGAGTTGGACACGACTGATGCGACTTAGCAGCAGCAGGGACAACCACTAGGCCATTCAGGTATGATGAATCAGACCCCTGATGATTATATAGTGGATGTGATAAACATATTCAAGGGACTGAACTTATTCAATCCCAGATCTGGTAGACAGAGCACCTAAAGAACTATGGATGGAGGCTCGTAACACTGTACGGGAGGTAGGGACCAAAACCACCCCAAAGTAAAAGAAATGCTAAGAAGGCAAAGTGGTTGTCTGAGGAGGCCTTACAGGTAGCTGAGGAAAGAAGGAAAACAAAAGACAAGGGAGAAAAGGAAAGGTATACCCAACTGGGTGCAGAGTTTCAGAGAATAGCAAGGAGAGATAAGAAGGCCTTCTTAAATGAACAATGCAAACAAAATGGGAAAGATTAGCGATCTCAAGAAAACTGGAGGTATCTAGGGAACATTTCATGCAAAGATGGGCACAATGAAGGACAGAAACGCTAAGGATCTAAGAGAACCAGAACAGATAAAGAGGTGGTAAGAATACACAGAAGAACTATACAAAAAAGGTCTTAAAGATCCGGATAACCATGATGGTGTGGTCACTCATCTAGACCAGACAACTTGGAGTATGCAGTCAAGTGGGCCTTAGGAAGCATTACTATGAACAAAGCTGGTGGAGATGATGGAATTTCAGCTGAGCTATTTAAAATCCTAAAAGATGATGCTGTTAAAGTGCTGTACTCAATACATCAGCAAATCTAGAAAACTCAACAGTGGCCACTGGACTGGAAAGGTCAATTTTCATTCTAATCCCAAAGAAGAACAACCCCAAAGAATGTTCAAAGGACTGTACTTCTGCATTCATTTCATGTGCTAGTAAGGTTATCCTCAATATCCATCAAGCCAGGCTTCAACAGTACATGAACAGAGAACTTCCAGATGTACAAGCTGGGTTCAGAAAAGGCAGAGGAACTAGAGATTAAAATTCCAACACTTTGATTATAGAGAAAGGAAGGGAATCCCAGAAAAACATCTACTATTGCTTCCTTGACTACACTAAAGCTTTTAACTATATGGATCACAACAAACTATGGAAACATCTTAAAGAGATGAAAGTACCAGATCATTTTACCTGCCTCCTGAGAAACCTGTATGCAGGTCAAGAAGCAACAGTTAGAATCAGACATGGAACAATGGACTGGTTCAAAATTGGGAAAGGAGTACAACAAGGCTATATATTATTACTCTGCTTATTTAACATATTCAAAGTACATTATGTGAAATGCTGGGGTGGATGAATCACAAGCTGGAATCAGGACTGCTGAGAGGAATATCAACAACCTCAGATATGCAGATGATACCACTCCAATGGCCGAAAGTGAATAGGAACTAAAGAGCCTCTTGAGGAGGATGGAAGAAGAGAGAGAAGGTGGCTTAAAACTCAACATTCAAAACACTAAGATCATAGCATCCGATCCCATCACTTCATGGCAAATAGAAGGAGAAAAAGTGGAAGCAGTGATGGATTTTATTTTCTTGGGCTCCAAAATCACTGCAGACAGTGACTGCAGCCATGAAATTAAAAGATGCTTGCTCCTTGGAAGTAAAACTATGACAAACCCAGAGTATAAAAAAGCAGAGACATCACTTTGCTGACAAAGATCCATCTAATCAAAGCTATGGTTTTTTCCAGCAGTCATGTACGGATGTGAGAATTGGACCATAAAGAAGGCTGAGTGCAGAAGAATTGATGTGTTCAAACTGTGATGATGGAGATGCCTCATGAGAGCCCCTTAGACTGCAAGATCAAACCGGTCAATCCTAAACACTCAATGGATGCTTGAAATTCCAACAGTTTGGCCAACAGTCAGCTGATGTGAAGAGCCGACTCACTGGAAAAGATTGCGGACAAAAGGAGAAGGGAGGGACAGAGGATGAGATGGTTAGATAGCATCACTGACTCGATGGACATGAATCTAAGCAAATTCTAGGGGATAGTGAAGGACAGGGAAGCCTGGCATACTGCAGTCCATGGTGTTACAAAGAGTTGTACAAGACTTAGCAACTGAACAGCAACAAAGCTTAATATTAAAAGGTTCTTGCAAGAAATTGAAACTTAGGGAAAATAAACACCAATAAAAATTTGAAAGCCTGCCTGAAATTCCCCACCATCCTTTTCAGAGTTTCACATAGTTTCTCTGAAATCAAACAGGTAAAAATATCAGTAGCACTATAATGTGTCATTCTTTTCATGACAATAGCTTTTTAAAATAGTGGCCTAGCATTCCACTATTTGGATGTTCTATATTTTGTTTAATTACCTAGTTCTTATTGGCTATCTTGTTAATGAACCATAAGAAGTGTTCATATCCATTCAATAAAAAAAGAAAAAACCACCACAAGACAAAAATACACAAAAAAGACAGAGAAAGCAATCCCACTTGTAAGGTTAAGACTGAGAGTTTTAAAAACAAGGAAAAAGGACTCCCCTGGTGGTCGAGCAGTTAAGAATCCTCCTGCCATGCAGGGGACATGGATTCAATCCCTGGTCCAAGAAGATTCCACATGCTTCGCGGCAACTAAGCTCCCAGGAGCTGCAACTGCTGAGGCACACACGCCCTAGAACCCCTGCTCCACTGCGAGAGAAGCCACTGCAATGAGAAGCCTGCACACTGCAGCTAGAGCGCAGCTCCCACCTGCCGCAGTTAGAGAAAGCCCGCCTTCAGCACAGCCGAAAATAAACAAACAAAAAGCACAACAAACTAAAAATAAAAGCAAGGAAAAAATCCTACAAACAGTGTGGGCTTTTTAGAATACACCAAATTCTACATTATAACCACCCCAAGAGTCAAACGCCTCTTCTTCTCCATCCCCCTTTATTCAACTATTAAATATCCTCCTACATAACTATGTCAGGGACTTCCATGGGATTCCGGCAAGAACCCTTTCCAATTCAGGGAACTTGGGTTCAATCCCTGGCCGGGGAGCTCAGATCCCACATGCCAGGGGGCAAATAAGCCTGTGCGCTGCAACTGGAGGGCAGCGAGAGTGCCAAACGAAGACCCCAGAGCTGCAGCTACGAGCCGACGCAACCAGATAAACACACAGACATTTTAGAAGTAAACAAAGATAACCAGGCCAGTTCAGAATGGAGAATTACCTGCATTTAAAATACACAGTCCCTTCGTGGCTTCCATCATGCTTTCCCCGCTCAGGATTGTCCCATTCTACTCCTAACCAGGGTCCTGGCAGAACAAGAAAACCCAAACGAGAAATTAGAACAAGGTGAGGCTCCATTTTTCTGCAACCAAATACAGTTTGCAACGGAAACATATCACACAGACACCACTGGGGAAGAAAGAAGTCTTTAGAAAAAACAGTAACCTTGGACACAGGACTTTATCAGCAAAGGCAACAGTAAGTTTGGTTCAAAAAAAACCAACAAAAAATAAAACTGCAGAAAATAACTATAGCTACTGAGCACGTATGTGCCAGAAACTTTGCTTTATTTCATGTTATCCTTACAACAGACATTTCATCTTTACAAACGAGATGTTACCATTATCCTATTTTGAACAGTTCCTGAACAAATACACACTTTTTTGAGTCCTAGCCTAGCAATATGCTGTTCATAAAGTAAAATTATATATATATATAAGTAGTATTTTTCTTCAATATAGGTAAAATAACACCCAAAGTCACACATCTTCAGGTCATTCTAATTGCAGAAGCCAATACTTACCCACCATACTATGCCATGTATAACTCGTATCTCGTATTTGCAAAGCACATTCAGTTTTCAGAGCGTTCTCTTACCTTCCCCTCTCTCTTCTCCCTCTATTTATTAAGTACCCACTGTCCCATGGACAGAGGAGCCTGGTAGGTTATAGTCCAAGGCACCGCAACGAATCAGACATGACTGAAGTGACTTAGCATGCACACACACACACACACACAGAACTGTGCCAGGTGCAAAAGTATGTGAGACAAAGAGTTTCACTTCTGATAAAAAAAAAAAAAAGTTTCACTTCTGGATCTACCCTCCTGTGGAGAACTAGAAAATCTAGATAAACAATTTTTAAAAATCACTTGACACCAATTAGAATGGCTTGTGTCAACAAAACAAAAGAGAAAATAAGTGCTGGCAGGGATAGGGAGACAGCGTTAATTTTATGCATTGTTCGTGGGAATGTAAAATAGTGTGGCAACTGTGGAAAACAGTACAGTGCTTCCTCCGCAAAGCTGCACGCAGAATCATCACCCAGCCTAGTGATTCTACCTCTGGGCAAACACCCCAAGAACTGACAGCAGGGACTCAAACAGGTATTAGTGTACTTGTGTTCACAGCAGCATTATTCAAAACAGCCAGAAGTCAATGGATGAATGGATAAACAAAGTGTCCAATGGCGGATCAATTACTAAACAAAATGTGGTCTGTCCATACAATGGAATATTATTCAGTCTTAAAAAGGAACGAAATTCTGACACATTCCACAACATGGATGACCCCTAAAGACCTTATGCTAAGTGAACTAAGCCAGACACAAAAAACAAACAATACATGCATGCTAAGTCATTTCAGTCATGTCTGATTCTTTGCGACCCCATGGACTGCAGCCCACCGGGCTCCTTTGTCCATAGGAAGCCCGAAGCAAGAATACTGGAGTGGGTCGCCATTTCCTCCTTCAGGGGATCTTCTGGACTCAAGGACTGAATTCACATCTCTTACGTCTCCTGCAGCGGCAGGCAGGTTCCTTACCACTAGAGTCACCTGGGTTTTCTTCAGAAAGTGAGAAATGTTCAGTCCTTTACCCCAAAGTCGATGCACTCACCACCTGGTCCCCCTATCACCTGGCACTTTAGACCCAGATCCACCTGGCACCTGCCTGCCACCGAGGGCCCGCATGCCTGAAGCTGCCACCCCCGAGGCACTCTCCCTAGGGCGCTGGCGCACCGACAAAGGAGTCCACAAGGTCTCAGCACCGGCTGCGGCTGCTGTGCGCAAGCAACTGTCCAGGGGTGGGGCGGCAGGACACTGGGCTCGGCTCGTCTAGCACAAACCAATTTGAAGCTGAATACAATTGTATAAACTGAGTCATTTCTGATTAACTCTGCTAAAACCACATCATGAAACTAGAGCATAAAGAACTCTCTTCAGAAAGAAACCCAAGTCTCCAGATAATAGGTTCATATCCAGTACTGATGACCAGGCATCATAACTGGGGCTGATAAAAATTAACTCAAATACAGAAGTCATGTCCTACAATTAAAATAAACCCCAATGCCCCTGCTATGGACTTGTGGGGGGGAGGGAACACTGAGTATTCTGATTCATAAGGTATTCTGACTCCTATTGAAGTTAAAGGGGTCATACTGAAAACCTTAAAAACGTGTGTTTACAGCTGAGTACATTAGGGCAAAATTGAGACCAATGTTAGGTCCAAATAGAAAAAACCCTAGATGTATGGGAGGAATTTTAACCAGGTTTCCTTTGCAGTGAGGTCCCACGTTCAACTCAGCTCAACCTAGAACAGACGACGGCCGTGGAAAGGAAGCCAGTCGACCAACTCTCGAGGTCATACACAGAGAAGAGGGGACATGGTGTAGAATCAGGGTGGTCAATAGGACGGGTCCCCAGTCCTTCCTGGGACCCCTGCAGCCCCCAACCCCAGAGCCCCTGCCCCAAACCACGGAATCTGTCAGGATTTCTAACTTGGGGTGTTTCCACTTCCACAACCCCCCAGGCAATGGGGAGTGAGGGGTCTGAGAACTTCTGGCTCCGTTTCCTGGGCCGTGATGGGGAAGGCATCCTCAGCCACCCAGATAGGACCTCATCCTACCCGCCAGCGCCTCCCCCACACAAAGGCAGCTGAATTGGCGGCGGGGAGGTGGGAGGCAGGACTCGGCACTCCAGGTTCAGTGGGGTGTCCGGGCCTCTGCCCTGGAAACCCAATTGTGTGTGTGGTTCAGTCACAGCAGAGATGAAGTCTGGGGCCACCTATATGAGATGCCTAGAATACTCAAATGCATAGAAACAGAAAGTGGAATGGTGTTTGGCAGGAGCTGAGGGGAGGGTAGAACAGGAAGTTACTGCTTAATGGCTACAGGGTTTCACTTCTGTAAAATGAAGAGGGTTCTGGAGATGAATGGTGATGACGACTGTACAACATTATTCTACCTAAAAATCACTCAACTATACAATTAAAGGTGACTAAAATGTTAAGTTCAGTTATGTATAACTTACCACAATTTAAAATATACACACGCATATATATATGTTTTAAACCACCACAGAGCTAAAAAGGCACTAAAGAATTACAAGGCCAAAATCTGAGAGAAGAGGGAAACCTAGAGTTAAGCAAAGCCTTAGAGCAACTTTTTTCCCTTGGGCATCTGCTGATTCTGGCAGAAAGGCTGAAAAGCTAAAAAGCTGAACAAAGCTTTGTTCAGCTTTGGATAGAGCTTTTGAGGGACTAAGGCTTCCCTAGTGGCTCAGCTGGTAAAGAATCTGCCTGCAATGCAGGAGACCCGGGTTCAATCCCTGGGTTGGAAAGATTCCCTAGAGAAGGAAATAATAACCCGCTCCAGTACTCTTGCCTGGAGAATCCCATGGACAGAGGGGCCAGGCAGGCTACAGCCCATGATTGCAGAGTCAGACATGACTGTGTGACTAACTTTCACTTTCACTTTTGAGGGCGTAAGAGATAAATAACGAAAACCAGGGTCTCCCAAGGAAGGTGGAGGCTGCAAGAAACTCTCTAGGTTTTGTTCTGGGGCTTGAAATGCTTTCAACCTAAGAGCAAGAAGGAACCAACCTAAACAGACTAACCCCTGTACCGACTGAAGGTTGACTTCAAACAATCACATTCCCAGATGTGCTTAGGTGATCTGGGATTGCTGTGGACTTTCTGCATCTGCCAGAGTCCACTTCAGTCCTCTCTGGAAGAAGATACCACCCCTGCAAAGCTCAAATTACAACTCTTCACAACCAATATCTGGCACTCAAAGAAAACCAACTAAGCACAGAAAAACACAAGAGTCTATGACTGGAAACCAAGAAAAACAACAGCCAACAGAAACGGACTAAAGAGAGATTGCACCCAACTGTGTCAAGAGAGGCTGCGACATGGTAAAGAACTTGAACTTCATCCTGCTTCTCCAGAGAAACCTATAAGCATGGAGAAAAGAAGCCATCACAGACGGGCAACAGGCACATAAAAGACGCGCATCATTGCTAACTAGTAGAGAAATGCAAATCAAAGCTACAATGAGGTACCACTTCACACCAGTCAGAACGACAACCATTAAAAAGTCTACAGATAACAAATACTGGAGAGGGTGTGGGGAAAGGGGAGCCCTCCTACACTGTTGGTGGGAATGCAAATTGGTGCAGCTACTGTGGGAAACAATATGGACGTTCCTCAAAAAACTAAAAATAGAGCTAACATATGGCCCAGCAATCCCACTCCTAGACATGTATCCAGACAAGAATTAAAGAATTTTAAAAACTCTTAATTCAAAAAGATACATGACCCCCATGTTCACAGCAGCACTATTTACCATAGCCAAGACACAGAAGCGACCTAAATGTCCATCAACAGATGGATGGATAAAGAGATGGTATATGTACACAATGAAATGTTACTTAGCCCTTACAAAGAATGAAATAATACCATCTGCAGCAACATGGATGAATCTAGAGATTATCATACTAAGCAAAGTAAATCAGAGAAAAACAAATACCACATGATATCACTTATATGTGGAAGCCACAATATGATGCAAACGAACATATCTAAAGAACAAAAACTCACAGATGAAGAGAACAGACTTGCGGTTGCCAGGTGTGGGGGTGGCAGGCAGGGAAGGATTAGAAGTTTGGGATTAGCAGCTGCAAACTATCATATGTGAGATGGATAAACAACAAGGTCTTACTGTATAGAATGGGGAACCATGTTCAATATCCTGTGATAATTAAGCCATAATAGGAAAAAAATTAGAAAGAATATATATATATATGTAAAACTGAATCACTTTTCTGTAGAGCAGAAAATAAAAACAACATTGTAAATCAACTATAATTCAATAATTTTTTTTTAAGTCAGAAGAAAGAAAACTGGATACTGAAAGATCAAAAATCACTAACAACAACAACAAAAAGCTGAAGGAGGGTGGATAAGAAGCATTTAAAGAGGATAGGAGAGAATAATTGAAAAAGTAGTAGTCAAGTAGCTTTTTTCCTTGCAGCAAAAAGAAAAAGATGCAATCCTCTTGTTCAGTAGTAAAATCATCTCCGTTTTTCCCCATTCCCTGAGCTAACAATAATTTGTCACAGAGTGTTTGTCTGTATAAAGGGCATTAAGATAATGAAGAACACATCACACTTGATAGCATCTTTATAACATATTCACTGGTGTTTCAGAAGCGGCTATTTCTTAATTCAAGCCTCAACCGAAGTTCAGGATAGAAAGCTTGGTTTTATAAGGGCTCAGATGGTTTTATTTTGCTTTCTGGTGGCTTCCTGATGCAACCAAAGGAATAAAAACTTCATCTCAAAAATGGGACATCAGAATCATCTAGGGAGCACATTTTAAGTGATGAGTCCTGGAACTTAACTCTGAAATAGTGAATTAGAATCTCTCCATGTCCAAACTGAGAATTCATATTTTTAACAAGACCCCAGGAACGCTGCATTAGACTCCCCTTGCTAGACATGTTACCTTGGCTAGACTTCTTTCTACAATGAAATGACAGTGATTCCAAACTGAAGTCACTTATAATAAACCAAACAACAGGTATTCTATTTATCTGTTACTAGTCCTACAGCACATGGTTGATAAGGGTAATAGTTTCGTCAAACAAAGAGCACATTTTCTGTCATTGAGGGCCAGTAATCACAGATTTTATATTCATCACAATTGATGACTGCAAAGTATTATGCCCTAACAAAAACCAACACATTATTATTTTCCTATAGATGAAAATTAAGTGTTCTAAGAACATTTTAAAAAGTATTTTTTCCTAATTCATTGTAATAACAATAATCAGTCAGTCACTTCAGTCACTCAGCAGTGTCTGACTCTTTGCGATCCATTGGACTGCAGCGTGCCAGGCTTCCCTGTCCGTCACCAACTCCTGGAGCTTGCTCAAACTCGTACCCATTGAGTCAGTGATGCCATCCAACCATCTCATTTTCTGTCGTCCCCTTCTCCTCCTGCCTTCAATCTTTCCCAGCATCAGGGTCTTTTCCAAGTAGTCAGTTCTTGGCATCAGATGGCCAAAGTATTGGAGTTTCAGCTTCAACATCAGTCTTTTCAATAAATATTTAGTACTGATTTCATTTACGATTGACTAGTTTGATCTCCTTGCAGTCCAAGGGACCCTCAAGAGTTTTCTCCAGCACCACAGTTCAAAAGCATCATTTCTTCAGGACTCACCTTTCTTTATAGTCCAACTCTCACATCCATACATGACAACTGGAAAAAACATAGCCTTGACTAGATGGACCTTTGTTGGCAAAGTAATGTCTCTGCTTTTTAATACGCTGTCTAGGTTTATCATGTTAAAGCATCTGCCTGCAATGTGGGAGACCTGGGTTCGATCCCTAGGTCAAGAAGATCCCCTGGAGAAGGAAACGGCAACCCACTCCAGTATTGTTGTCTGGAGAATCCCATGAACGGAGGAGCCTGGTAGGCTGCAGTCCATGGGGTCGCAAAGAGTCAGACATGACTGAGTGACTTCACCTTCTTTCTTTCTTTCTAGGTTTATCATAGCTTTTCTTCCAAGGAACAGGCATCTTTTAATTTCATGGCTGCAATCATCATCTGCAGTGATTTTGGAGCCCAAGAAAATAAAGCCTGTCACTTTTTCCATTGTTTCCCCATCTATTTGCCAAGAAGTGATGGGACCGGATGCCATCATCTTTGTTTTTTGAATGTTGAGTTTTAAGCTTTTTTCACTCTCCTCTTTCACTTTCATCAAAAGTCTCTTTAGTTCCTCTTCACTTTCTGCTATAACAGTGGTGTCATCTATGTATCTGAGGTTATTGATATTTCTCCCAGCAATCTTGATTCCAGCTTGTGCTTCATCCAGCCTGGCATTTCTCATAATGTACTCTGCATATAAGTTAAATAAGCAGGGTTGACAATATACAGCCTTGACGTACTCCTTTCCTAATTTGGAACCAGTCTGTTGATCTATGTCCAGTTATAACTGTTGCTTCCTGACTTGCATACAGATTTCTCAAGAGGCAGGTCAGGTGGTCTGGTATTCCCATCTCTTTCAGAAGCTTCCAGTTTGTTGTGACCCACACGGTCAAAGATGTTAGAATAGTCAACAAAGCAGAAGATGTTTTTTTGGAATGCTCTTGCTTTTTCTATGACCCAATGGATGTTGGCAATTTGATTTGGTTCCTCTGCTTTTTCTAAATCCAGTTGAATATCTGGAAGTTCTTGGTTCATGTACTGCTGAAGCCTGGCTTGGAGAATTTTGAGCATTACTTTGCTAGCTTATTAAATGAGTGCAATTTTGCAGTAATTTGAACATTCTTTGGCATTGCCTGTCTTTGGGATTGGAATGAAAACTGACCTTTCCCAGTCCTGTGGCCACTGCTGAGTTTTCCAAATTTGCTGGCATATTGAGTGAAGCACTTTCACAGCATCATCTTTCAGGATTTGAAATAGCTCAACTGGAATTCCATCACCTCCACTAGCTTTGTTCGTAGTGATGCTTCCTAAGACCCACTTGACTTCACATTCCAGGATGTCTGGCTCTAGGTGAGTGATCATACCATCATGGTTATCTGGGTCATGAAGATCTTTTTGGGTAGTTCTTCTGTGTATTCATGCCACCTCTTCTTAATATCTTCTGCTTCTGTTAGGTCCATACCATTTCTGACCTTTATTGTGCCCATCTTTGCATGAAATGTTCCCTTGGTATCTCTAATTTTCTTGAAGAGGTCTCTAGTCTTTCCCATTCTATTGTTTTTCTCTATTTCTTTGCACTGATCACTGAGGAAGGCTTTCTTATCTCTCCTTGCTATTCTTTGGAACTCTGCATTCAGGATACTAAGAAACTCATGTCTAACATTAATCAAGAAAAAAGTTAGTGTAAAATTTTGATGACACAAACAGTAGATTAAAAGACCTCTAACTACTATATCAAAACCTCCTGGTAACCACAAACCAGAAATGCACTCTAAATATACAGTACATTTATATATATACATAAAGTGTGTATATATTATATGTACATATATGTGTGTACATATACATGTACACATATATACATGTATATATAAACATATATGTGTACATATATACATGGGCTACTCTGATGGCTCAGTGGTAAAGAATCTGTCTGCAGTGCAGAAGACGCAGGAGAATTGGGTTTGATCCCTAGTTCAGGAAGATCCCCTGAAGGAGAAGATGGCAACCTACTCCAGGATTCTTGCCTGGAAAATCCATGGACAGAGGAGCCTGGCAGATTACAGTCCACAGGGTCACACAGAGTCAGACATGACTGAGCATGCACGCACGCATATATAAACACACACACAGAAAAAAGAAAAAGGAGTTCAACCTCAACACTAAAGACAGTCACAGAATCATAAGAGAACAAAAGAATAAAAAAAGAAAAAAGACCTGCAAAAGCACATCCAAAACAATGAGCAAAATGGCAAGAAGAACATACATATTGGTAATCACCTTAAATATAAATAGATTAACTACTCCAACCAGAAGACACAGACTGGCTGAACGGATACAAAAATAAGGCCCATCTATATGCTGTCGACAAGAGACCCACTTCAGATTAGGGACACAAAGAGTCTGAAAGTGAGGGGATAGAAGAAGGTATTCCATGCAAATGAAATTCAAAAGAAAGTTGGAGTAGCAATATTCTTATCAGAAAAAAACGTCTTTAAAACAAAGACTGTTACAAGAGTCAAAGAAGGACACTACAAAATGATCAAGAAGTCAACCCAAGAAGACATAACAATTGTAAATATAGATGAACAGAGCACAGAAGCACCTCAATGCAGAAAACAAATGTTAACAGATATGAAAGGAGAAATCGACAGCAACACAATAATAGTGGGTGATTTCAGCACGCCACTTACATCAACTGACGGATCATTCAGACACAAAGTCAACAAGGAAACACATGCCTTAAGTGACGCATTAGACCAGATGAACTTAATTGGTATTTACAGAGCATTCCATCCTAAAGCAGCAGAATGCACATTTTTTTCAAGTGCATGTAGAATATTCACTAGGATAAATCATATGTTGGATCACAAAGCAAGCCTTGGTAAATTTAACAAAACTGAAATAATATCAAGTATCTTTTCTGACAACATTGCCTACAGATTCTAATCTAATCTTCAATTTCAAGGAAGAATTATAAAATCTGTAAAAAAAACACAAAAATGTGGAGGCTAAACAACATGCTACTTAACAACCAATGGATCACTGAAGATGTCAAAGAAACCAAAAAATACCTAGGGCTTCTCTGGTGGTCCAGAGATTAAGAATCCACCTGCCGATGCAGGGGACATGGGATCACTCCCTGGTCAGGGACGATCTCACATGCTGTGGAACAACTAGGCCCATGCACCACAACTACTGAGCCAACAACCCACAAATACTGAGCCCACGTGCCACAACCACTAAAACCCACGTGCCCCAGAGCCTGTGTTCCACAATAAGAGACGCCACTGCAATGAGAAGCTCATGCCCCACAGTGAAGAACAGCTCTTGCTCTCTGCAACCAGAGAAAACCCACAGGCAGCAATGAAGACCCAGTGCAGCCAAATAAATTAACAAATTTTTTAACAAAGAAAAAAACAATCTCCTAGGACTGAACCATGAAGATATAGAAAATAGGAACAGATCAATCACAAGTACTGAAATTGAAACCATGAATTTAAAAAACTCCCAACAAACAAAAAGTCCAGGATCAGATGGCTTCACAGGCAAATTCTGGCAAACATTTAGAGAAGAGTTAACATCTATCCTTCTGAAACTCTTCCAAAAAACTGCAGGGGAAGGAACACTCCCAAAGTCATTCTATGAGGCCACCATCACTCTGATACCAAAACCAAGGATATCACAAACACAAAAAGAAAATACCAGGTCAGTATCACCAATGAACGTAGATGCAAAATCCTCAACAAAATACCACGAAACTGAATCTAACAATATATTAAAAGGATCATACGTCATGATCAAGTGGGAATTATTCCAGGGATAGAAATTTTTCAATATCCCCTAGTCAACCAGTGTGATACACATTAACAAAGTGAAGAATAAAAACCATATTAACATCCCAACAGATGCAAAAACAGCTTCTGACAAAATTCAACAACTATTTCTGAGAATAACTCTGCAGAAAGTGTGAATAGAGGGAACATACCTCAACATAGTAAAGGCCACATATGAAAAACCCACAGCTAACAACATACTCAATGGTAAAATCGGAAAGCACTTCCTCTAAGATCAGGAACAAGACAAGGATGTCCACTCTCACCACTTGTATTCAATGCAGTTTCGGAAGTCCCAGCCATAGCAATCAGAGAAGAAGAAAAGGAATCCAAAGTGGAAAAGAAGATGTAAAACTGTCACTGTTTGCAGATGACGTGATTCCATGCAAAGAAAATTCTAATGATGCTATCAGAAAACTACCAGAGCTCATCAATGAATCTGGTAAAGTCGCAGGATACAAAATTATATACAGAAATCCACTGCATTTCTATACACTAACAAAGAAAGGTCAGAGAGAGAAATGTAAGGAAACAATCTCATTTATCATTGCATCAAAAGAACAAAATACCTAGGAAAAAACCTACCTAAGGAGGCAGAAGACCTGTACTCTGAAAACTGTTAAGAAACTGATGAAAGAAATCAATGACACAAACAGATGGAAACATACACCACGTTCCTGGACTGGAAGAATCAATATTGTCAAAATGAGTATACTATCCAAAGTAATCCACAGATTCAATGCAACCCCTATTAAATTACTAATGGCATTTTTTGCAGATCTAGACAAAAAATCTTCACACGTTACTGACTAGGGGATTTTTGCAGAAACTAATGGCTGTGGCCAGCGATTTGTTATGCAAGTGAATACTGAAATGTCACCAGTCAATAATGTTTGGGTAACAGAAGATGTATTAATATAGCTCTGGTCTTTAAACTGTTAAGATTTGTATGGAAACACAACAGATCTTGAAGAGTCGAAAAAAAAATAAAATAGAGCTGGAGTAATCAGATTCCCTGACTTCAGACTATACTATAAAGCTATAATAAAACAATATGGTACTGGCACAAAAACACAAACACAGATCAATGGAAAAGAATAGAAAGCCCAGAAATAAATCCACAGAGCTACTTGCAAACAATACAACTGACAAGGGCTTAATTTCCAAAATATACAAATAGCTCATACAACTCAATATCAAAAACCCCAAACAATCCAATTGAAAAATGGGCAGAAGATCTAAATAGACACGTCTCCAAAGATGACATACAGAAAGCCAAGAGACACATGAGAAGATGCTTGACATTGCTAATTTTTAGAGAAATGCAAATAAAAATTACAACAATATATCACCTCACAGTGGTCAGAATAACCATCGTCAAACAAAAGTCTACAAACAAATGCTGGAGAGGGTGTAAAGAAAAGGGAACCCTGTTCCCTTTCAGGAACTCCATACACTGTTGATGGGAATGTAAATTGGTACAGCCACTATAGAGAACAGTACGGAGTTTCCTTGAAAAAGTGAAAATAGAGATCTCCCTCATGATCCAGTGGTTAGGACTGGGCACTTTCACCGCTGGGGCCCATGTTCAATCCCTGGTTGGGGAACTAAGACCCTGCAAGCCCCATGAAGCAACCAGAAACAAAAATTTAAAAAAAAAAAAAAAAAAAAGACCTCAATAGAGCTTTACCATATGATCCAGCAATCTCACTCCCAGGCATATATCTGAAGAAAACCATAATTCAAAAAGATACATGAGGACTTTCCTGGTGGTCCAGTGCTTAAGAATCTGCCTGACAATGCAGGGGACAAGGATTAGATCCCTGGTCTGGCAAGATTTCACACACCAAAGGGCAACTAAGCCCGTGCACCACAACTACTCAGCCCTCTGCAACAAGAGAAGCCACAGCAATGAGAAGCCTCACACCACAGCTAGAGAGCAGCCCCCACTTGCCGCAACTAGAGAAAGCTCAAGCACAGCAATGAAAACCCAGCACAGCCCAAAGCAAGTAAATAAAATGAAAATTTTTTAATTCAGAAAAATTGTTTAAAAAAATACATACATACAAATATTCACTACAGGAGTATTTACAATAGCTAAGACATGGAAACAACCTAAATGTCCACCAACAGAGGAATGGGTAAAGAAAATATGGAACATATATAAATGGAATATTCCTCAGCCATAAAAAACAATGAAATAATGCCATTTATAACAACATGGCTAGATCTTGTCATACTAAGTAAACTTAAGTCAGAGAAAGACAAATATCATCTGATACTGCATATATACAGAATCTAAAACATGATAGGAGGGGATGGGAAGGAGGCTCCAGAAGAAGATAAAATATATACTCACGGCTGATTTGCGTTGTTGCACGCAGAAACCAACGCAACACTGTAGAGCAATTATCGTCCAATTTAAAATTATTAAAAAAGAAAAAATAAACAAAAAATGATAGGAATGAACTTATTAACAAAATAGAAACAAACTCACAGACTTAGAAAACCAAATTATGGTTACTCAAGGGGAAAGGTGGGTGGGGAGGGATAAATTAGGAGGTTGGGATTAACATACGCACACAACTATATATAAAATAGATAATCAACAAGGATACTGTACAGTGCAGGGAACTTTTACTCAAAAGTCTGTAATAACCTATATGGGGAAAGAATCTAAAAAAGAATTGATATATGTATATGAACAACTGAATGACTTTGCCATACACCTGAAATTAACATAATAATGTAAATCAACTATATTTCAATATGAAATAATTTTTTTTTTACAAAAGAAACAAGCTAGGGTAGAATTCTGATGGCATAAACAGCAGATTAAAAGACCTATAATGTTGAAGGATCGTGTGTGTGTGCTTAGCGGCTCAGTTGTGTCCAACTCTTTGCAACCCCATGGACTGCAGCATGCTAGGCTCCTCTGTCCATGGGGCTTCTCCAGGCAAGAATACTAAAGTGGGTTGCCATGCCCTCCTCCAGGGGATCTTCCCAACCCAGGGATCAAACCCAGGTCTCCCGCATTTCAGGCGGATTCTTTACCAACCGAGGCACCAGGGAAGCCCTGCAAGATCATATTATATGTAATTTTGAAGGACTAAATGATTATCCATATTAAAGAATGTACCTACTCCACCTTGTATCTTCAAGGACTGTAAACCAAGAAGTTAATAAGAACACAGTTTTTCAATAACCTGACTTATTGGTTTAAAAGAACTCTATTCACCAATATGATAAAATGAATCGAAATTAAAGTTTAAAGTATACATAGTTTTAAAGAAAATGTGTTTATGTTTTAGAGAAGCACAGTGAAGCATCAAGGGAACATTTCATGAAAGGATGGGCAAGATAAAGGACAGAAATGGTGAGGACCTAATAAAAGCAGAAGAGATCAAGAAGAGATGGCAAGAATACACTGAAGAACTACACAAAAAAGGTCTTAATGACTCAGATAACCACAGTGGTGGGGTCACTCAGCTAGAGCCTGGACACTCTGGAGTGTGAAGCCAAGTGGGTCTTAGGAAGCATCACTATGATCAAAGCTAGTGGAGGTGATGGAATTCCAGTTAAGCTATTTAAAATCTTTAAGGATGATGCTGTTAAAGTGCTGCACTCAAAATGTTAGCAAAGTTCAGCCGTGGCCACAGGACTGGAAAAAGTCAGCTTTCATTCCAATCCCAGAAAAAAGCAGTGCCAAAGAATGCTGAAACCACCGAACAACTGAGCTCATTTCACATGGCTTCAGCAGTATGTGAACCAAGAACTTCCAGATGTTCAAGCCGAATTTAGAAAAGGCAGAGGAACCAGAGATCAAATTGTCAACATTAGTTGGCTCATAGAGAAAGCAAGAGAATTCCAGAAAAACATCTGCTTCATTACCTACACTAAAGCCTTTGACTGTGTGGATCACAACTGTGGAAAATTCTTAAAGAAATGGGAATACCAGACCACTTTACCTGTCTCCTGAGAAACCTGTATACAGGTCAAAAAGCAACAGTTAGAATTGGACATGAAACAACTGACTGGTTCAAAATTGGGAAAGGAGTACAACAAGGCTGTATACATTGTTACTCTGTTTTCAGAGTACACCATGCAAAATGTCAGGCTGGATGAATCACAGGCTGGAATCACAAGATTACCGGGAAAAACATCAAGAACCTCAGATTTGCAGATGATGCCACTCTAATGGCAGAAAAAGTGAGGAAAAACTAAAGAGCTTCTTGATGAGGGTGAAAGAGGAGAGTAACAAAGCTGGCTTAAAACTCAACATTCAAAAATTTGAGATCATGGCATCTGGTCCCATCAGTTCATGACCAGTAGATGAAGAAACAGTGGAAACAGCGACAGATTTTATCTTCTTGGGCTCCATGGGGTCGCAAAGAGTCAGACATGACTTAGCAACTAAACAACAACATAAATATCTGTACAAAAAATAAAATATCAAACCTGAATCTGATCAAGCCTATATGTAACTACTAACCTACAGGGAATGTATGGGACAGAAAAACTAAATATTAATGACTTTGTGGGGATGCAATGTAAAAAATTCAGAATATGGGAAATTTTACAAGACAATTTTTTCAACAAACAAATGGTAAGGAAAAAAATAGAGAATCAATTCAGGAAATCCAATATCTAACCAAAAGGATCACCAGGGGGGGAAAAAAGCAGGTAATATGCAAGGGTTAAATTATCAAAGGTATCTTAGAAGAAAACGTCGCATCACTGAAGAAACGCTGTGACCTCAAACTGAGCAGGATTAACTAAGAAAACACACCAGACAATGAGTCAAGAAACACCCACAGCTGACACAGCTGCTCTCATCATAAGGCTTTCTGTCCTCTATTGTTACCGTGGTCACATAATTATGTTAATATATACTAAGAAACAAGAAAGAAAACACAGCACCAAGGCTTCCAGAATGTCCCACAAGATCCGACACTCCCCACGAGGCCCACGTACTCTACTTGGCAGTATCTGTGAGATGCCCAAGGTGTCAGCCTCTGCTTTCTTAAGGTGAAGTAGGTTTGTGGAGCTTCACAGTTTAACAAAGGCTGTCAGTGAGGTGGCCCTCTGAGCATCAGGACCACCCTGGGGAGTGCACAGAGGGGCTGGGATGAATTCCTCCCCAAGTGGGTGGCCAGGGAGCTCACTCTTAGCTTGAAAGAAGGGTACAGCTGGTTGTTCACACTGAGGTGAAGGGAGGGGTTAAGGGCATCACTCCCAGTCCCCTGGCATGAGGGGCTAGAGGAATTAGGGCCTCCAGGCCCCCACAAAGGGCTACAGGGCCACTACCCATGCTGAACATGGGGGTCTTCCAGGGGCCTCGTTACTCTTCTGGGTTCCAGAGTTGAGGAGAGAGCACGTCCCTGGCTCCTGAGCAGTCTCGTTTCCCCCCACCCTCTTCCTCCTCATCCATCCTCAATACTGAAGCTGGATTCTCCCAAGAAAAGAAGGTAAAGACGTCTCCATCTACCAGCTGCAGACAACTGACCTCCCTCAGCTCCTGTTTCAGTGGCAAGCTGAACAAAATCAGTGCCCCAGAGAAAGCGGCCGGACCAAGCAGGCGGGGAGCATATGGGTGGACTGAGAAAGGGGACCCCTCAGCTCTGTCGCCCTCCTTGCATGGGTCTGGGTGCCTCCTGGCTCTTCCTCTAAATTGTGGAGCCACCATTTGTTAAATGTTCAGATTCTGTGTCTTTAGCAGGAGATGGACTGAAGCAAAGGAGTGAAGCTCTTTTTTGTGAACAGTGATTATTCCCCCAAATGACAGCCAGATGCAGGCAGTGCCACCCAGAGATCTTACCTGCAGATACCAGTGGGAGCCACCCCCTTGGGCTTAACTGGACTCCATGGTAACAGGATTCGTGAAGGCCGCCCCTGCTCCCCAACAGGCCTGAAAGAGAGGCCTGGGGAGGAACCGAGGATCAGCTGAGGCAGATGGGGCTGAGCTGCTTCAGCAATCAGTCCAGGTCGCTCTAGAGGCCCTGCCCAGGTCCTCTGCGGGAGTTCCCGGCCCTGCCACCACCTGGGGAACCAGGTGTAGAGTGTTGGAATCTGAGCTTACAGTTCTGCCCACTGCAACCCTAAAGCAGATAAAACAAACAAAGCCCTAAAACAGAGCCTAGAAATCATAGCACAGAGCAGCAGATCAAATTCCCACTCCATGGTTCATTCCTTCCCCTGAACTGACACCTCCCTTCACAGCTCCAAATATGCCCTGCCTTTGTGTTTCTTTCACATTTTACTCAGCACAGGGAGGGCTTCCCAGTGGCTTAGATGATAAAGAATCTGCTTGCAATGCAGGAGACCTGGGTTTGATCCTTGAGTCGGGAAGATCTCCTGGCGTAGGAAATGGCAACCCACTCCAGTATGCTTGCCTGGAGAATTCTGTGGACCAGAGGAGCCTGGGGAGCTACAGTCCATGGGGTCCCAAAGAGTAGGACACAACTGAGCAAGTAACACTTTCACTTCAGGGGTTAAGAGTCAGAATAATTCCTCATGAATTCCTAACCAGGTGAGCTCAGGTCTACTTAACCTTTCTGTGCCTCAATGTCCTCATCCAGAAAACAGGGAGGATGCTGTCGACATCACTGGATGAGAGATCGTTCCGTCATTCAACAAGTGAACTGAGCACCTAGTAAGCACTCAGAGGACTAGATGTGGCTAGTCCAGGTGCTCAGCAAACACCAGTAACTGGTCTAAGTGCTTTAAGCTTTTAACTCATTGAGTTGTCACAACAGCCCTACAGCCACATCCAGCGAAATAAGCAGTAAGTACTAAATCTCTGTTCCATTTCTCTGCATCTTTGCACCTATCCCAGAGATGAGTTCTACAAGAAATCCAAAAGTAGCACCAATTGAAGTAATGGAAAGAATGCTGCATACAATGATATAATTGATAAAGAGTAAACACACAGAAGTTCCCTCTTGGCAGAATTATAATATTCTGGGGGAAAAATGCCTGATAATACATACATGAAGAAAGTGTCAAAGTCACAGGCAACTTAATAAGTGAAAATAATGTACATCCCTTCATATTGTTAAAGTACCATTAAATAGCTTCCACCTAACTTACTGTATTTGTGAGGTGCCACCCCAATCTGCCTTTAGAAACTGGAATCAATTCCCCCTGGATGCTGGCAGTACTGGCTTTTGGCAGTTGGCACTCAGCTGCAGGCTCTCTTTTAGGATTGTCTCCACTGGAAAAAAAACACCTTGGCCCAGAGCACACCTCCTTCCTAAGGCAGCCACAACCCAGTGATAGATCATCACATCTCAACTATGAAAGACTTTGAAGGGCCATCCTATCTTCAGAGTTCCCCCAGAAGATCAGGTAAATCCTTTATTTACAATAATCATGGCACCTGGACTCTCCTGGCTCAGTGGATAAGAATCCGTCTGACAATACAGGAGACATGGGCTTGATCCCTGGTCCAGGAAGATTCCACATGCCGTGGAGTCCCTAAGCCCATGCGCCCCAACTCCTGAGCCCGCTCCAGGGCCTACGGCCACAACTAGAAGCCCGCTCCAGGGCCTACAGCCACGACTCCCGAGCCCGCTCCAGGGCCTACGGCCACGACTCCCGAGCCCGCTCCAGGGCCTACGGCCACGACTCCCGAGCCCGCTCCAGGGCCTACGGCCACGACTCCCGAGCCCGCTCCAGGGCCTACGGCCATGACTCCCGAGCCCGCTCCAGGGCCTACGGCCACGACTCCTGTGCCCGCATGCCTAGAGTCCCTGCTCTGCAACAAGAGAAGCCATGCAACACAATACAGGGTATCGCCCGTGCTTGCTGAAACTAGAGAAAGCCCACGTGAAGCGATGAAGACCGAGCACGGCCAAAAATAAACAAAAATTAAAAATAAATAAAAGACTGGAATGATCATGGCCCAACTTCTCCCTCTGCCCAATCCAGCCCCCTTCCCTTCCCTGGCATTACTATCAATTCTAAGAGGACTACCTAATACACTTCTTGAATAGTAAACTTCCTAAATGTGAATCTCCATCTCAGTCTACTTCCCAGAGAACTAGGGCATTCGAAATTTCCAAGAATTGGACATTGATCCAATACTTTCACACAGCAACTTGGCAATATATATCAAGCATCTTAAACTATTCATAGTCTTGAGAAGCAACAGAACAGAACGGCTATGGGCTCTAAAGCACAGTTTCAAATCCCAGCTTTTTACAGGAAAACTTTGGGACCTGAGTCTCGGGCTCTTCATCCGTAAAAATAACATGTCTATTCTACAGCTGTTATAACTTTAGAGTTGTAAGAATGTTCTTGTTCAAAGTGGAGAGCATATAAGAGCAACTGGTACACAATGCTGCTTAATTAGCCATGAAGGTTGCTAATCAGCTGACTTTAAGATTAAACGTTACTTTCTCTTTCGATTTACCAATAATCCAAGTAAAACAAGAGAAGAAACCCTCTCCATACTAAATATTCTGGTAAATCTTAGGTCCATGAAGGCAGAGTTCATAACTATCTAGTTCAGTGGTTCTCAACCTTAATGAACCTAATAAAATGCCCTGGAGAGCTTCTTAAAACAGAGATGGCTGGGTCCCATCTCCAGAGTTGCTGATTCAGTAGTTCTGGGGTGGGGCCCAAGAATGCGCATTGCTAACAAGTAACCAAGTGACATTGATACTCCTCAGTGACCATATTTTGAGACCCTCTGGTGTAAATTTACCACTGAATACCTTCACTGCAGATGGTGACTGCAGCCATGAAATTAAAAGACGCTTACTCATTGGAAGGAAAGTTATGACCAACCTAGATAGCATATTCAAAAGCAGAGACGTTACTTTGCCGACTAAGGTCCATCTAGTCAAGGCTATGGTTTTTCCAGTGGTCGTGTATGGATGTGAGAGTTGGACTATGAAGAAGGCTGGGCACCGAAGAATTGATGCTTTTGAACTGTGGTGTTGGAGAAGACTCTTGAGAGTCCCTTGGACTGCAAGGAGATCCAACCGGTCCATTCTGAAGGAGATCAACCCTGGGATTTCTTTGGAGGGAATGATGCTAAAGCTGAAACTCCAATACTTTGGCCACCTCATGTGAAGAGTTGACTCATTGGAAAAGACTCTGTAGCTGGGAGGGATTATGGGCAGGAGGAGAAGGGGACGACAGAGGATGAGATGGCTGGATGGCATCACTGACTTGATGGATGTGAGTCTGAGTGAACTCCGGGAGTTGGTGATGGACAGGGAGGCCTGGCGTGCTGCGATTCATGGGGTCGCAAAGAGTCGGACACAACTGAGCGACTGAACTAACTGACCTTGTATACATTTAAGCCAATTCCTAATATATAGAAGGCACTTAAATATTTGTTGACTGATTGACTAAGACATATAAATAAGTCTACTATATTACTGTCATTGACAAAAGTAAAAAAAACAACTAGAAATTGATGTCTAAAAAGGAGGAATGATTAAGCAAGCTATGCACCATACTAAATACAACCATTAAGAAATGCAAGTAAAGGAGTGCTCTGGGGGCCTTGTGGTTAGGACTCTGGGCTTTCACTGCCATGGCTACGGTTCAGTCCCTGGTCAGGGACCTGAGATCTCACAAGCCAAATACAAGTAAATCCATTGCTATACACTAACAATGGCAGATCAGAAAGAGAAATTCAAGAAACAATTTCACTTAGCATCTTATCACAAAGAATAGAATACCAAGGAATAAACCTAAGGGGACAAAAGATCTATACTCTGAAAACTGTAAGATGCTGATGAAAGAAATCGAAGAAGACACAACCGATGGAAATAATATTCATGGACTGGAAGACTCAATATTGTCAACATGACCTTATAACCCAAGGCAATCTACAGATTCAATGCAATCCCTACCAAATTACCACTGGCATTTTCCACAGAACTAGAAAATAATCTTAAAATCTGTATGGAGACACAAAAGATCCCAAACAGCAAAAGCAATCTTGAGAAAGAAAAACAGAACTGGAGGAACCAGGCTCCTTGATTTCAGACTATACTACAAAGCTACAGTCATCAAAACAGTATCGTACTGGCACAAAAACAGAAATACAGATCAATGGAACAGGACAGACAGTCCAGAAATAAACCCATGGACCTATGGTCAATTAATCTATAACAAAGAAGGCAAGAACACGCAATGTTGGAAAGACAGTGTCTTCAACAAATGGTGGTGGCAAAAATGGACAGCTATATGTAAAAAAAAATGAAATTAGATCATTCTTTAACATCATAACACAAATATAAACTCAAAATGCATTAAATATCTAAATGTGAGACCGGGTACTATAAAATTCCTAGAGGAAAACATAAGCAGAACGCTCTCCAACATAAACTGCAGCAATATCTTTTCTCAATCTGTCTCCCAGAATAATGAGAAAAAAAAACAAAAATAAAGAAATGGGACCTATTTAAACTCAAAAGCTTCTGTACAGCAAAGGAAACAATAAAGAAAATGAAATGTCAACATACAAACTGGGAGAAAATATTTGCAAAGAGGACCTATAGGTGGCCAAAAGGCAACATATACAAATACTGAATCATTATATTGTACACCTGAAACTAATATATTAATTATGTCTCAATAAAAAAGGAAATACAAGTAAAATAATGCTATAGAAACAGACATATACCAAATCATAAGTGAAAAATGGTAACACAAAATTGTATTCAGATCAATTTGAATTACACATACACATGAATTAATGATAATAGAAATTTCAAAACTATTACTTCATTTTCGAGCTTAGGATTATGGGAATTCAAGTTTTGTTATGGTTTAAAGTTACACTGAAGCTATTTTAAGACTGACAATATAAAATAGTAACATTAAATAGTTAGATAAGTGTATAATCAAATTAAGTCATGGATACCACAGGATATTGTCCCTGAAGTAAAACTGTATCAGAGCATCTATAACTTGGTGGTTAGCATCCTCAAATTGGTATCATAGACCTCTACTGAGACACCTACCAGAAACAGCTACAAAATAAACACGTGCACACAGTGCCATAGATTACCTGCCACAGGAGGGACAATGCCAGAAAAACGCACTGTTGCGTGCTCCCCGTTAACTTCAACTCTCCGACCGATGACGTCCGACGGCAGAGTGCTGTTCATTGTAACATAGCCAGAATCCAAAATATGAGATCTAGGAAAAGAACGTGACATTAACAAGAACTTAGTAAAATTCGTAAAAAAAAAATTTTTTTAACTGTATGCAGAAGCTCATTAGGTCAACGCTTCTACCCAATTTAGCCTTCCTATTTTGGTAAAGAGAAGAACCTAAGGGTTTATGTGTCAGACTCTCAGAATGTGATTTTACTTTACTCTCCATTTTGATAATTTAATGCATTAAAAAAAAAACACCTTGCTTAACTCTAGTTAGCTCACATCACATGACTGTACTTTTACTAAGGATGGGAAGGGAAGGAAAAGAGAGGGGGATCAAGGTGACAGAGAAAAGGGACAGGAGACTTGCAACACAGGCATCATTCTCTGCCCAGGAAGCAGAAACACACAAACCCAGAGGCAGGAAGGAACACGTGTGATGACAAATTTAGAACCCTAACAATAGGGAGCCCAACAGAAAAGCATCATCTCTCCAGGAATGATCACTAGATCCAACTCCCACTCCAACAAGTCAGCTTCTTCAACAGATAAAAAAGAAAGAGATGGAAGGGGAAAAAAAAAAAAGATTAAAGGAAATGTAAGAGATGTCAACTAATTACAATATATGAACATTATTTGGAACCTGAACTCTTAAGAACTGTAAATAATTTTCAAAATAAATTACGAGAAAAATTGAACATTTGAATGCTGACTAGATAGCTGATGATATTCAAGAATAATTGTCTCCAGTAAGGCTATTATAAAATCAATTTATTTGGGGGAAAAAACGGAAAGGGGAATTCCCTGGACCAGTGGTTAGGATTCCACGGGTTCACTGAAGGGGGCACAGCTTCAATCTCTGCTCAAGGAACTAATGATCCCGAATGCTGCACAGTGAGGCCAAAAAATAAAACTTAAAAAGTCAAAGAATAATTGTGAAATTTTTAGCTATGAAAATGGCATAGTGGTTATGACTTTTTAAAATATCGTATCTTTCAGAAATATACATTAAATTATTTACAAATTTTAAAAAGTCATATTTTAGACATGTCACACAGTGGTGATGTAGACAACACACTGAAAGGAAGTAAAAAGCAGAGGGGACAGTTAGGGAAACAGTGCTGTAATTGAAAACAAGCAAAGAATGAACCAAGACACTGGCCTCCATCCATTCATTTGACACATACTAAGTACATCAAGGCTGTATATTGTCACCCTGCTTATTTAACTTCTATGCAGAGTACATCATGAGAAACGCTGGGCTGGAGGAAGCACAAGCTGGCAGCAAGATTGCCGGGAGAAATATCAATAACCACAGATATGCAGATGACACCACCCTTATGGCAGAAAGTGAAGAGGAACTCAAAAGCCTCGTGATGAAAGTGAAAGAGGAGAGTGAAAAAGTTGGCCTAAAGATCAAAATTCAGAAAACGATGATCATGGCATCTGGTCCCATCACTTCATGAGAAATAGATGGGGAAACAGTGGAAACAGTGTCAGACTTTTTATTTTCGGGGGCTCCAAAATCACTGCAGATGGTGATTGCAGCCATGAAATTAAAAGACGCTTACTCCGTGGAAGGAAAGTTATGACCAACCTAGATAGCATATTCAAAAGCAGAGACATTACTTTGCCGACTAAGGTCCATCTAGTCAAGGCTATGGTTTTTCCTGTGGTCATGTATGGATGTGAGAGTTGGACTGTGAAGAAGGCTGAGCGCCGAAGAATCCATGCTTTTGAACTGTGGTGTTGGAGAAGACTCTTGAGAGTCCCTTGGACTGCAAGGAGATCCAACCAGTCCATTCTAAAGGAGATCAACCCTGGGATTTCTTTGGAGGAAATGATGCTAAAGCTGAAACTCCAGTACTTTGGCCACCTCATGTGAAGAGTTGACTCACTGGAAAAGATTCTGATGCTGGGAGGGATTGGGGGCAGGAGGAGAAGGGGATGACAGAGGATGAGATGGCTGGATGGCATCACTGACTTGATGGACGTGAGTCTGAGTGAACTCCAGGAGTTGGTGATGGACAGGGAGGCCTGGCGTGCTGCTATTCACGGGGTCGCAAAGAGTCGGACACGACTGAGCAACTGAACTGAACTGAAGCACTAACCACATGCTGGCTAAAACGCTGGACCCCACATGACAAACAGTAAACCCTACATGTATGATTCCTGCCTCAGAGTATAAGTACAGTGAGTGAAAGCTGAGAAAAAGGTATGGATTTTGGAGAACGTTAAGAGCTAGAACAGGATCTGGAGATTAAATGGATAGAAATGGTAAAATTGAAGACTAGGAAGACAAGATTGTGTCTGGGGTAGATGGTGGCACCAAACACCAGCATGAGTAATACAATAGGAGGTTCAAGTGTGGGAGGGAAAACAACTTGAAGTGTCTATCGAATGTCATGATGGATGTAGGTCTCTAGTTCAAAGGACACGTTTTCACTAGAAATGTGTATTTGGGAGTCGTCACCTCAGTATAAAAGTGGATGAGATCGGAAGTGTACTAGGTGAAAAGAAAAGAGATTACTGAGAGAACTCTGGGGAAACATAATATTTAAAAGAGAAAGGGAAGAAACCTCTAACAAAGAATCCGAGGAAAACCAGGTTTGGTTTTCCTGGCTTTTCCTCTAGACTCTGCAAGTGGTGTTGGGAAAGTTGGACAGCTGCATATGAATCAATGAAGTTAGAACACACACTCTCATCATATACAGAAATAAACACAAAATGGCTTAAAGACTTAAATATAAGATACAACACCACAAAACTCCTACAAGAGATCATAGGCAAAACATTCTGACATAAACTGTACCAATGTTTTCTTTCAGTCTCCCAAGGCATTAGAAATAAAAGCTGCTGCTAAGTCGCTTCAGTCGTGTCCGACTCTGTGCGACCCCATAGACTGCAGCCCACCAGGCTCCCCCGTCCCTGGGATTCTCCAGGCAAGAACACTGGAGTGGGTTGCCATTTCCTTCTCCAATGCATGAAAGTGAAAAGTGAAAGGGAAGTCGCTCAGTCGTCTCCGACTCTTAGCGACCCCATGAACTGCAGCCCACCAGGCTCCTCTGTCCATGGGATTTTCCAGGCAAGAATACTGGAGTGGGGTGCCATTGCCTTCTTCAAGAAATAAAAGCAAAAATAAACAAATAGAGCCTAATCAAATTTACAACCTTTTGCACAGCAAAGGAAATCATAAACAAAACAAAAAGACAACCTCTGGAATGTGAGAAATATTTGCAAATGATGCGACCAACAAGGGCTTAATTTCCAAAGCACACAAACAGCTCATAAAACTCAACATCAACAAAAACAAACCACCTGATCAAAATCTGGGCAGAACACCTAAAGAGACATTTCTCCAAAGAAATAGATGGCCAATAAGCACATGAAAAGATGCTCAACATCACTAATTATTAGAGAAAAGCAAATCAAAATTACAATGAGATACCACCTCACATCTGTTAGAATGACCATCATTAAAAAGTCTATAGATAATAAATGCTGGAGAGGGTGTGGAGAAAAGGGAACCCTCCTACACTGCTGGTGGGAATGTAAGTTGGTGCAGTCACTGTGGAGAACAGTATGGAGGTTCCTCAGAGAATGAAAAACAGGATTATCATATGATCCAGCAACCCCACTCTGGGACATACATCCAAACAAACCTGTGTGTCAAAAAGTTACATGCACCCCTGTGTTCACAGCAGCACTGTTCACAATAGCCAGGACGTGGAAGCAACCTAAATGCCCATTAACAGATGAATGGATAAAGATGTGGTCCATACATACAATGGAATACTACTCAGTCCAAAAGAAGGAAATAATGCCATTTGCAGCAACATGGATTATCCATGAGATTTTCATAACAAGAGATGATCATACTAAGTGACGCAAGTCAGAGGAAGAGAAACACATGATATCACTTGTATGTGGAATCTAAAATATGACATAAGTGAACTTATCTATGAAACAGAATCACAGACCCAGAGAACAAGTTGGTGGTGGCCAAGGGGGAGGGATGGAGTGGAATCCTTGGGTTAGTATATGTTAAGTTTTTATATACACAATGGATAAACAACAAGGTCCTACTGGTATAGCACAAAGAGCTATATTCAATATCCTATGATAAACCATAATGGAAAAAAATATTTTAAAACAGAATGCATGTATATATATGTGTGTGTGTGTATAACTAAACCACTTTGCAGCACTGCAGAAATTAACACAACACTGTAAAACAACTATAGTTCAATTTAATAAAAACAATAAATAAATGATTTTTAAAAAATACAGGCAAACCTCTTGAGATGTTGTGTTTGATTCCAGAATACTGCAATAAGGTGAGTACTGGAAGAAAAAAAAAAAAGGCGCAGGGGCGGGGAGGCTGAATTTTGACAGTTTGATTATCCAAGGGCAAGAACAAAAACAAAGTAAGAAAGATAAATATGGGTGGACAGGACAGTCAGGAAGGAGCCAACATCTAGATCTAAACTTGCCTGGCAGGTTTGAAAAGCAAAAGGGAAATCAGCCCAGAGCCTCAAATTGGTGGGAAGAATCAAAACAGTTCAGATAATTTGAAGAAGAGTCAATAGGAAGATGAGGGCAGGTATGGGGAAGCCATGGTTTAGCAAGCTCAGACACACGTGGAGTCAGGCAGCTAAGAGGTCTAGTCAGTAGGTAGACCTGATGCCAAGTTCTAGTCCCCAAGGAGAAAAACCTGTAAGGTCACTATAGACCACCATTCCTACAAGAAGTTAAAGCGGAAGTCCAAATCTTGGTTCCTTGAACTAGAGTGCATGCGGGCTATCCAAACCCAGACACTCACAACTAAGCCTCACAAGCAGTCTGAAGCTCTTGATGGGGCTTGGCCTAAGGAGACCACTTTATAGATCACGCTCACAGCAAGGATGTCTGGATAAGAAGAAAGGGGCTGTGGTCACCTGGTGAGTAGGAAACCAAGTGGCATAAACGGCAGAAGTGAGAAAAGGAGACATTAGGAAGTCATCCTCATTTTCTTTTAATACATATAATTACTTGATAAAAGTTTAAAGTTCCTTCACCGGCTCAATTCTACTTGATCTCGAGTAACAATCTCTAGTAACCTGTATGTTGTGTTCACAGGATCCGAGATGATCCGGTGTATGGTATCCAAGGTCAGTTAATAACTGGTTCTACATCATGATTTTTTTTTTTTTTTTGGCAGCATCCTGCACCTTACCGGATCTTAGTTCCCCAACCAGGGATTGAATCTGGGCTGTGAGAAGTGAAAGCGTGAGGTCCTAACCACTGGACCACACCAGGGAATTCCCTGCTTTATGTATTTTTGATGATCCTGTCTAGTCTCTTAACTCTTCTAGTAACTGTTTCTTTAACTGTGACCTTCTGCAAGGAACTAGAAACTGGCTCCTTGTCTTGGTGACCTATGCCTTGGTTTCTTCTCCCTCTGGCCAGTCGCCCAATAAGTCCCTGTATCCTGTTGTCAGACCCACTGGAGGTTAGTCACTGGTCCACCCTGGACCTCCACAGCCTGTTGCTGTCATTTCCACCCACTGATTTTAGTACTGCCCTCTGCAGCTATAAAGAAACAACTATTCCCTTTTCCAGCTGACATTCAAATATTTGAAGACCCCATTATGTTATTACTTCCCCTCTCTCCTCTTCCTGTCCTCATCTTCTAAACCCCGTTAACAGGGTTAACATTCCCACATCCATCCTCAGGTGAATTCCAAGATCTCCTCCATAATTCATTTACGGATTCTTTTCTTAATATTACAACACCCGTACACCGAAAACTAACACAACATTGTAAACCAACTACACTACAATAAAAACAAAAGCAAAACACCTAAAACTGAAAACCATATTCCAAGTGTGATGACTTGTGTGGGTTCAATGGTCTGAACATCACACCTCTAATAATATAGCCTAATATTATATTTCACTTTTTCTCCTTTTCATGGGAAAGACTGCTGCCTGCTATTAAGACTGCAAGGAAATAAACTATATCACTTTCTGATCATAAAATTAAAATGTTTAAATTTCACTAATTATTACCTTCCCTGTAATAGGAAATGGCAACCCACTCCAGTATTCTTGGCTGGAAAACTCCCATGGACTCCTAGGAGCCTGGAGGACATACTCCACAGGGTTGCAAAGAGTCGACCACAACTGAGTGACTGAGCATGCATATATTATTACATTACTCTAAAAAACACTTTTCCATAGTTTTAAAAGTCCTTTAAGTCTCATTAACGTGTAAATAGAATTTCATTACAATAGAAACAGATACATAATTTCTGTTCTATTTCTTTTAATATTCTGCCAACATTTTTCTATACAGCCACAGAATCATAGTAACTAATTTACTCTTGACATGTAGATAACACAATTTAATCGCTTCTCTATTGTTATGGTTTTATTATTTACTAATCCAAAGAAAACAGCTAAAAATATCTTTTATTTTAAAACTATTAGTATCCTCTTAAATATTTTCACAGGAAAAATTCTTGAGACGATTACTCCAAGTAAATAAATACACTTAAGATTCTAGAAAGTCATGACCAACTTATTCATCAAAAAAGAAGCACTACCACTGACACCAAGAGAAAATCTACTTGTTTATTTCTTAGGAAGTCTCATCAAGAGCTTTCAAATCAGGCCTTCTCTATGCTGTATTTGTATAACTAATGTTTGAGGCAGGAATTTAATACATTACATCATTATTATAAATGTAGAACTTTACATTCATATATACTAAACATTAAATAATCCAACATATTTACTATCTCTCCTGTGTAGTTTTGTAAAAACGAAGACAAAAAAGAATATAAGACTCTAACCAAAGACAGAAACCCATGGGTAACACTTGTCAGTTACAAGCCTTTCTATTATCCACCTCACATTGAAGAATGTCATGAACTTTGTGAAATGTTTCACTGAAATCAAAATACACTGTCAGTCAAGAGACATAATCCTGTCAATTAAACAGAGGAGGAATGGGGTGGAAGAAGGCTTCATTTCAATTCAGTCGCTCAGTCGTATCCGACTCTTTGCGACGTCATGGACTGCAGCACACCAGGCTTCCCTGTCCATCATCAACACCTGGAGCCTACTCAAATTCACATCCATTGCATCAGTGACGCCATCCAACTATCTCATCCTCTGTCGTCCCCTTCTCCTCCCGCCTTCAATCTTTCCCAGCATCAGGGTCTTTTCCAATGAGTCAGTTCTTCACATCAGGTGGCCAAAGTATTGGAGTTTCAGCTTCAACATCAGTCCTTCCAATGAATATTCAGGACTGATCTCCTTTACGATGGACTGGTTGGATCTCCTTGCAGTCCAAGGGACTCTCAAGGTCTTCTCCAACACCACAGTTCAAAAGCATCAATTCTTTGGCACTCAGCTTTCTTTATAGTCCAACTCTCACATCCATATGTGACTACTGGAAAAATCATAGCTTTGACCAGATGGACTTTTGTTGGTAATGTAATGTCTCTGCTTTTTAATATGCTATCTAGGTTGGTCATAGCTTTTCTTCCAAGGAGCAAATGTCTTTTAATTTCATGGTTGCAGTCACCATCTGCAGTGATTTTGGAGCCCCCCAAAATAAAGTCTGTCACTGTTTTCATTGTTTCCCCATCTATTTGCCATGAAGTGATGGGACCAGATGCCATGATCTTCGTTTTCTGAATGTTGAGCTTTAAGCCAACTTTTCCATTCTCTTCTTTCACTTTCATCAAGAGGCTCTTTAGTTTTTCTTCACTTTCTGCCATAAGGGTGGTGTCATCTGCACATCTGAGGTTATTGATGTTTCTCCCGGCAATCTTGATTCCAGCTTGTGTTTGTCCAGTCCAGCGTTTCTCATGATGTACTCTGCATAGAAGTTAAATAAGCAGGGTGACAATATTCAGACTTGACATTGTCCTTTCCCAATGTGGAGCCAATCTATTGTTCCAGGTCTGGTTCTAACACTTCTTGACCTTCATTCAGGTTTCTCAGGAGGCAGGTAAGGTCTGGTATTCCAATTTCTTCTAAGAATTTTCCAGAGTTTGTTGTGATCCACACAGTCAAGGGCTTTAGTGTAGTCAATGAAGCAGAAGTAGCTGTCTTTCTAAAATTCTCTTGCTTTTTCTATGATCCAGCGGATGTTGACAATCTGACCACATGCATGATAAGTGCTTAAATGAAAAAGGCATTAAACTTTTACAGTAATATCTTGAGACTGAGAAACCACACCCACACAACTTTTATTACTTTTATTATTTTTATATGACTACAATTGTTCTATGTTATCATTATTTTTAATCTCTTACCGTGTCTAATTCATAAACAAACTTGAGGGGGAAACACTATAATTAGAGGTACTATCTGCAGCTTCAGGAATCCACTGGGGGTTTCGGAATATAACCTCCACAGATAAGGAAGACTACTGCATTTTTCTTTTTTTATATATATCTAAAAATGTTTAGGATTTGGACCCCTGGCAGTCTAGTGGGTAGGCCTCTCACCTTCAACTGCTGGGGGCCCAGGTTAAATCCCTGGTTGGGAAAGTAAGCCTTCAGGCTAAGAGGCGCAGCCAAAAAATAAAGTTTAAGATTTAGTTTAAAAAAATATATTACTAAAAGCAACAAAAAAGAAAGAAATGTGTTACTGTACCCAAGGAGCTGGTTTTCTTATACTATTTTTTAGTCTAAATCAATCCTAAAAGCTTTTAAGTTTTTTCACATATTGATTTTGCGGTTCTCCTATTTCTCTTAAGAGGTGTGTTAGAGGGTCTCAGTCATTGGTTTAGAACTATCTCTTCCTCTATTTTAGTAATCCCCTTTGCTTTTTTCTATGCGTATCTTTTTCACCTAAATTTTGAATAGCTAGTCATTCTCCCTTCCCACTGACAACAGCTTTATTTGTATCTTATAGACACTTCCATACATATTCTATGCACATATAAGGAAACATTCTTTTCTTTCTTTACACAGATGATGGCATACTATATGTGTGATTCTATTCCTTGTATTTTCATTCAATAATACATCCTAAAGACTTATCCAGAGCCATGTCAGGAGCATTTAAATTTTTTATAGCTGCATAGGATTTGTATAGATATAACAATTTATATAACCAGTATTCAAGGTTATGGACATTTAGGTTACTCCCAAGTTTTTGCTACTGCAAACAATACATCAAGGATTAATCCTGTATATTTATCTTTTACAGCTGTGCAAAAATATCTGTAGGAAACATTCTCAAAATGGGTACTGCTAAGTCAACAGGTATGTGCATTTTTAATTCTGATAAGTAATGACAAATACCCCTTTCTA
This sequence comes from Ovis canadensis, assembly GCF_042477335.2. Taxonomy (NCBI): domain Eukaryota; kingdom Metazoa; phylum Chordata; class Mammalia; order Artiodactyla; family Bovidae; genus Ovis; species Ovis canadensis. The sequence goes on along the minus strand of NC_091269.1, from coordinate 25,866,559 downwards.
GTGGCCGACCCTATTTATAATTCCATTAGCTGTATATAAGCCCCCATATCAGCACAACCTTGCCCTTCACAGAATATTAACACCCTTTTAGTTACTTGTCAGTCTGATAAATGAAATATGTATTTTATTTGCATTTCTTTTTATGAGGAGAACTAAGCATCTATTAATTTTGATCTCCTTTTCTGTGAACTACATGTTCAGAATCCTTTGTCAATTTCCTATGGGTTTATGATCTTTTTCTTAGTTGACTTTTAAAATCTAAACTTTTTTCTGCATGGTCTTAATGATGAGATGCTACACAATTCCTCAAATAAAATAATTTGAAAAAAACTGAATGTAGAGACAGAAGCAGACATCTGCACACCCAGATGTTCACAGGAGTCTTATTCACAACAGCCAAGAGGTGGGAATAACTCAAATGCCCACTGATGGAGGAATGGATAAAACAAACACAGTATATACACCCTGGATTACGCAGCCTTAAAGTGAAGGAAATTCTACCACCTGATACAGGAGTGAGTCTCAGAAAAACAACACTAAGCGAGATAAGCCAGTCACAACAGGAAAAATACCGTATGATTCCACTGGAGAGAGGCACCTAGGGTAGTCACCTTCAGACAGAAAGCAGAATCTTGGCTACCACATGCTGTGGTGAGAGGGCAATGAGTTGTTCAATGGTGACAGTTTCAATTTGGCAAAATGAACAGTGTTCTGAAGACAGTGTTCTGAAGAGAGCTGACCAATAATATAAACGTACCAAACACTACTATACATTAAAAAAAGGTTAAGATGGTAAATTTTATATTGTCTGTATTTTACTAGAATTTAAAAAATAATTTAAAATTTAACCCCCAAATTTTAGATTTTACAGAACTTTGATTCAGCTTTGACTGGGACACTGAATCCTAAAAGTATGGTAATTCTCTATTTCTCAAATGTACTTTCCTGATACCCAAGGACACAGTTCGATTATACTCAACATTTTCTCTGGAGAGACTCAAATATAGTAGTTTCATTTCCCACAACATTCAGCATCTCCTACTTCACTTGTTTCTTCCTCCTTGTCCATGAGATTTCAAACCAAAGAAATCTTTTCTCTCATTTTGTTTTTTACCAAGAACCTAAATGATAAAAAGGAAAAAAAAAGTCTTGGCCCTAGGAAGGAAAGGATCTCTGGCAGAATTTAAGATCACTGAAATCGTCCATCATACCTCTATCTTATTTTTGTGCTACTTTTACAATCTAGAGAGCAACAACCTTACTCTCCTTCTTACCACATGATCTATAGATCTCTTCTTTCTCTCTCTCCTTTTGTCATTTATGCTTAACAGGCTAATGCCAATACTCTTGGCTGCAAACAAGTATATGCATCTTCCTCATATACAATATCAATCACACAAATCTTACATTGGATTGTTTTTAACAAAGATATATCTCCATTCAAATAATAAGCCTATCCCAGCAAGTTTTAGTGACATTCACAGTACTGCATATATCTTCCTAGAAAGGACCCTTGAGCCCACAAGTTCAGTTACTGAGCTTTTGCCACAATCTCTCTTCCTAAATAAAGTGTATGCTATCTCAAAATAAATGTTACATTCATCACCACTTCGAAATTGTAATATTTATTACACCTGCCACCGGAGTGCTACTTACTATTTTATAGTAAAACACACACACAGTGAAGGGACTTCGCTGTCAGTCCAGTGGTTAAAATTCTGCACTTCCCCTGCAGGCGGCGCCAGTTCAATCCCTGGTTGGGGAACTGAGATCCTACATGTGGCACAGAGCGGCCAAGAACAAAACAAAAAAAGAAACACGCATACTCTTATACTACCATTTTTAAAGGATTTTGATAACTTTATTTCACAAAAATGATTTCATATGAAATTCTAGGTTTTTTTTTTTTTTTTTTCAGCTCTTTTAAAAAGCTTTTTTGGCTGTGCTGGGCCTTCCCAGCTGTGTGCAGGCTTTCTCTAGCGGTGGTGAGAGGGAGCTGTTCTCTAGTTGCAGTGCTTCAGCTTATCACTCTAGTGCCTTCTCTTGTCACAGAGCCCACAAGCTCTAGAATTTACGGGCTTCAGTAGTTGTGACGCTTGGGTTTAGCTCCCCCATGGCATGTGGAATCTTCCCTGACTAGGGATCAAACCCACGTCCCCTGTACTGACAGGCGGATTCTTCACCATTGAACCACAGGTCAATCCTGAAATCCTCTTTTTTCTGTATTTAAAAATATTCTAAGGAGTTCACAGGCTTCATCAGACTGTGAAGAGGTCTTTACCTAAATAATCAATTAAGAAAACTGAAGGATATGAGAGGAACAACAAACCATATGATTGAAAATAAATTACACAAAAAATACAAAAAAAAAATTACAGCACTGTACAAAGTACTTTTACTTTCCTTATTTTAACTGCACAATAGTCCTTCAAAATTTTAGCAATTTAGGTAAAAATAACTGCTATCTTTTACAACTGGAAGAATCTTAACTTGGGAATGGCACCTAATGAAAGAACAAGAGTCACTGCTATGTTGCCAAAATGGTTTTTCCTATTTTCTGCCTCCTTTAGCCCAAACATTTTCCCTTTCTGGGAAGTGTATTTTGTCTAGTGGGCTACCATTTCCCCCGCTACAGGAGTACACACACGGCCCAGGACGGCCAGTCTGATGACTCTTTACCCCCATTTCTTTGCACACAGCAGCTAGTCCATGTGTGAAGATCCTTGACCAGGCAGAGCCAATCTTCCAGGAAATGACGTTGCAAAAAACTAAACAGAAACTTCAATTAAATAACAGGTCAGAAAGGAGGAGTTCTCACGCCCTGCAATCTTTGCACAGCCCAACAAGATGAAAGACTCCTTTTCCTGAAAGGCCTCAGCGAATGGAAAACCGCTGACCCTGTTTACTGAGCCCTCCCAGCTTCCTTTCATGAAAGCCTTCTCCTTTCCATGCAGTGCAGGGACTTGCACATGGCCGGCCCAGAGTTGCAATTCCCTGTTGATCCCAAATAAAACTTATTTGGAGAGAAGTGGCAGTCTGCTTGTTCTTAGTCAAAATCGGGCCCTTGAGGAGAGGATTCATTTCTTTCTTTCTCAAAACCTTAAAACAAAAGGACCACTTAAACCTGGACAACTGAGGGACACCTTTGCCACTATGTGGAAAAAACTTGTCTGGGAACAAGGCCAAACAGAAAAGCAGAGTTGACCCAGCTATGCTTAAAACCTTTCATTAGTCCAGTTCAATGAACCATGAAATTATTTGTTTTGTTCACATAAGTTTGAGCTGGGATTCTTGTCCTGCAACTGAAAAGTAAGTAAGAATTTAGGTTATATTTGTTCCTATTTAATGTTATATGGTCCGTCAAGGCTATGGTTTTTCCTGTGGTCATGTATGGATGTGAGAGTTGGACTGTGAAGAAGGCTGAGAGCTGAAGAATTGATGCTTTTGAACTGTGTTGGAGAAGACTCTTGAGAGTCCCTTGGACTGCAAGGAGGTCCAACCAATCCATTCTGAAGGAGATCAACCCTGGGATTTCTTTGGAAGGAACGATGCTAAAGCTGAAACTCCAGTACTTTGGCCACCTCACGCGAAGAGTTGACTCATTGGAAAAGAGTCTGATGCTGGGAGGGATTGGGGGCAGGAGGAGAAGGGGACGACAGAGGATGAGATGGCTGGATGGCATCACTGACTCGATGGACATGAGTCTGAGTGAACTCCGGGAGATGGTGATGGACAGGGAGGCCTGGCGTGCTGCAATTCATGGGGTCGCAAAGAGTCAGACACGACTGAGCAACTGAACTGAACTGAACATTATATGGATATTATATGCAGCCAGTTGGCTGGATAAAAATATTACATGTTAGCTATGGGAGAACTGGACAACTTAACCTCAGTTTCCCCAACTGCAAAATACAGTAATATTAGGAGCACAGGGCTGTTTTAAGAATTAAATGAGTTACTATGTGTAGAAAGGTTCAACACATAGTAAATGTATTAGTCAATTAAGATCATAAATCAGATTCTATTCAGTCATGTCCAATTCTTTGTGATCCTATAGATTGTAGCCCACCAGGCTCCTCTGTCCATGGGATTTCCCAGGCAAGAATATTAGAATGGGTTGCCATTTCCTTCTCCATGCTGCTACTGCTAAGTCACTTCAGTCGTGTCCGACTCTGTCCCTGGGATTCTCCAGGCAAGAACACTGGAGTGGGTTGCCATTTCCTTCTCCAATGCATGAAAGGGAAAAGTGAAAGTGAAGTCGCTCAGTCGTGTTCGACTCTTAGCGACCCCATGGACTGCAGCCTACCAGGCTCCTCTGCCCATGGGATTTTCCAGGCAAGATTACTAGAGTGGGGTGCCATTGCCTTCTCCGCCCATTGGCTGAATAGATAGAGAAAAATATTCCACAAATCAAAAGAAATATAAATTCAAAATAACAGAAGCTGAGGCTGGACACAAAATGGCAGAGTAGAAGTACTTGAGCTCAACTCCTTTCATGAAAACACCAAAATCACAACTAACGGCTGAACAACCATTGACAAAAAAGAATTGAACCTACCAAAAAAGATATTCTATACCCAAAGACAATGAGATGGTAGGAGGGGCACTTTTGCAATACAGGCAAAATCCCTTCCTCCTGGGTGGGCAACTCACAAGCTGGAAAGTAATCACATCCCAGAGGTTCTCTCATAGGAGTGAGAGTTCTGAGCTCCACATCAAGCTCCCCATCCTGGGGAGTCTGGCATCAAGAGGAGTCCCCATAGCATCTACCTTTGAATGCCAGAGAGATGTCAGTGCAGGAGCTCCATAGCACTGGGAGAAACACGGGTTCCACTCTTGGAGCGCACACACAAGTTTTCACGTGTACTGGGACCCAGAGCAAAGCACCAACTCCAAAAAAGCCTTGGCCAGACCTACCTGCGGGTCTCAGAAGGTCTCCTGGGGAGCAAGGGTTGGCAGTAACTCACCTTGGGGGCAAAAACACTGATTGCAGATGCCCCAACGAATACTCACCAGTGTGAACTCTCCCAGAGATCACCATTTTGGCAGCAAGACCCAGGCTCCACTGCTGGGATACCTCAGGACAACCAACCAAAATGGTGGGACACAGTCCCACCCATTAGCAGACAGGTTGCCGAGTCATCCAAAGACAACAGTCACCTATAAACACACCCACTGAGATGGCCCTACCCACCAGAGGGACAAGACCCAGCTCCATCCACCGGTGGGCAAGAAGCAGTCCCTCCTGCCAGGAAGACTGCACAAGCCCCAATATAAACTTCACTCATCAGGGGGCAGACATCAGAGCCAAGGAAAATTACAATCCTGCAGCCTGAGGGGCAGAGGCCACACAGAAAGTTAAGACAAAATGAGACATCATCAGAGAAATATATTCTAGAGGAAGCAACAAGGTAAAACCCGAGAAGAACAACTAAGCAAAGTGGAGACAGGCAATCTACCTGAAAAAGAATTCAAAGTGATGATAGTACTGGTGGTCCAAGATCCCAGAAAAAGACTAGGGGCACAGACTAAGAGGACACAACAAACGTTTAATAAAGAGCTAGAAGCCGTAAAGAACAAACTGCGATGAACAATACAGTAACTGCAATGAAAAGGACACGAAAAGGAGTAAATAGAATAAATGAGACAGAAGAACAAGTACGTGAGCTGGAAGACAGAGACTGATGGAAATCACTGCTGCGGAACAGAACAAAGAATGAAAAAAAAATGAGGACCATCTAGGAGACCTCTGCTGCTGCTGCTAAGTCACTTCAGTCGTGTCCGACTCTGTGCAACCCGAGACGGCAGCCCACCAGGCTCCCCCGTCCATGGGATTTTCCTGGCAAGAGTACTGGAGTGAGGTGTCATTGCCTTCTCCAAGGAGACCTCTGGGACAGCAATAAATGCACCAACATCTGCAGCATAGGAGTCCTAGGAGGAGGAGAGAGAGAAAAGGCCTGGGAAAATATCTGAAGAGAGAATAGCAAAAACTTTCCTAACATGGAAAAAGAAACACTCAAGTCCAGCAAGTGCAAAGAGTCCCACATAGGATTAACCCAAGGAGGAATACACTGAGACACACGTTAATCAAACTGACAAAAAGAAAATATTAAAAGCAACAAACACATACAAGGGAATCCCCACAGCGTAACAGCTGATTTTTCAGCAGAAACTCTGCAGGCCAGAAGGGACTGGCACAATATATTTAAAGTAATGAAAAGGAAAAACCTACAATCAAGAATACTTTTACCCAGCAAGGCTCTTGTTAAGCTTTGCCAGAGAAATCAAAAACTTCAGAGACAAGCAAAAAGAAAAAAAAAGCTAAGTGAATTCAGTACCACAAAACCAGTTTTACAACAAATGCTTAAGAACTTTTCCATATGGAAAAGAAAATGCTACAATCAGAAACAAAAACATTATAAATGCTCAAGTTCACTGGTAAAGGCAAACATATAGTAAAGGTAGGAAAACATTCACACATAAATATGGTATCAAGACCAGCAATCATGAGAAGAGAAGACTTCAAATGCAGAATATTGGGAACACATTTGAAATGAAGTGACCAGCAACTTAAAACAATCTAGTATAGTACACTGCTATACCAAAACCTCACGGCGGGAATTCTCTAGCGGTACAGTGGTTACCACCCTGTTTTCACTGCAGTGGGTCCAGGTTAGATCCTTGGTCAGGGAACTAAGATCCCACAGCCAAATGGCACGGCCAAAAAATAAAACAAAACACCTCACAGTAACCACAATCTGAAAACTTAACAATAAATACGCACAAAAAGAAAAAGGAATCCAAACACACTCAGTCACCAAATCACAGGAGAACAAAAGAGGAAGAAAAGAAAACAGACCTACAGAAACGAACCCAAAACAACTTAACAAAATGGCAATAAGAAATACATATTGCTAATTATCTTAAACAAAAATGGATTAACTGCTCCACCCAAAAGACAAACAGACCTGGCCGAATGAATACAAAAATAAGACCCTTATATATGCTATCTACAAAAGATAAACTTCACATCTAGGGACACGTACAGACTGAAAGTGAGGAGGTGGAAAAAGGCTTTCTATGCAAATGGAAACCAAAAGAAACCTGGATAAGCAATACTCATATCAGACAAAATAAACTTTAAAATAAAGACTGCTATGAGAGACAAAGGAGGACACTACATAATGATCAAGGGGTTAGTCCAAGAACAAGATAAAACAATTTTAAATATATATGCATCCAACATGTGAGTACCTCAAGGATTATGACGAATGTTAAGAGACATAAATGGAGAAATTGACAATAACACAGTAACAGTGGGGACTTTAATACCCCACTTATATCAACAGACAGACCATTCAGACAGAAAAATCAATAAGGAAACACAAGCCTTAAACGACACATTAGGAGGAGAAGACACATAGGAGAAGGGGGCAACAGGATGAGATGGTTGGTTGCATCATCAACTCAATGGACATGAGTTTGAGCAAACTCCTGGAGATAGTGAAGGACAGGGAAGCCTGGCGTGCTGCAGTCCGCGGGGTTGCAAAGAGTCGGACACAACTGAACGACTGAACAACAACATAGAGCATTCCACGCAGAAGCAGCAGAATACACATTCTTTTCAAGTGAACATGGAACATTCACCAGGACTGGCCACATACTGAGCCACAAAGCAAGCCTTGATAAATTTAAGAAAACTGAAATAACATCAGGCATCTTTTCTAACCACAATGCTATGGGATTAGAAATCAACTACAAGAAAAAAAACTGAAGAAACATGGAGGCTAAACAATATGCTACTAAGTGACCAATGGATCACTGAAGAAATCAAAGAGGAAGTAAAAAGATACCCAGAGACAAATGAAAACAAAAATATGATCCAAAACCTATGAGACACAGTAAAAGCAGTTCTAGGAGGGAAGTTTATGGCAATACAATCGTACTTCAGGGAAAAAAGAAAAATCCCAAATAAACAACCTAAACGTACATCTAAAGCAACTAGATAAAGAACAAATTCTAAAGTCAGTAGAAGGAAAGAAATCATAAATATCAGAGCAGAAATAAATGAAATACAGACAAGGGAAACAACAGAAAAGATCAATGACACTAAATGCTGGTTTACTGAAATGACAAACAGACCTGATAAACCTTAGCCAGATTCATCAGGAAAAAGTGGGAGAGGCTTCAAGTCAATAAACTTAGAAATGAAAACTGAGGAGTTAGAACTAACACCACAGAAATAAAAAGGACCATGAGACTACTAAACCAAATATATATATATATATATGCCAATAAAATGAACAACATGGAAGAAATGGACACATTCTTGGAAAGGTATAATCTTCTGAGACTGAACCAGGAAGAAACAGAAAATATAAACAGACCTATCACAAGGACTGAAATAGAAATAATGATTAAAAGACAACAGACTTCCCTGGTAAGATAAGACTATCCCTTATCCCCGGATAATACTCCGCACTCTTAATGCAGGGGGCCCAGGTTCAATCCCTGGTCAGTGAACTAGATCCATGTGCCACAACCAAGAGCTGCTGCTGATGCTGCTACTGCTAAGTCGCTTCAGTCGTGTCCGACTCTGTGCGACCCCATAGACGGCAGCCCAACAGGCTCCCCCATCCCCGGGATTCTCCAGGCAAGAACACTGGAGTGGGTTGCCATTTCCTTCTCCAATGCATGAACGTGAAAAGTGAAAGGGAAGTCACTCAGTCGTGTCAACCAAGAGCTGGTGCAGCTTAAATAAATAAAAATTAAAAAAAAGAAAACATACTCTCTACAAACAAAAGTCCAGGACCAGATGGCTTCACAGAAGAATTCTATCACACATTTACAAAAGACTTAATACCTCCTGAGGTGCAGGAGCGGCTAGCGGCAGTTGGGCGGCCAAGTGGCAGACAGGAGATATTCCATGTCCAAGGTCAGGTGCAGCGGCCGTGAAGACATACCCCGCGTCCAGGTAAGGGGCAGCGGCTTCACTTTCTTACAACAGCTGTGAAGAGACACCCCCCGTCCAAAGTAAGAGAAACTCAAGTAAGATGGTAGGCTCTGAGAGAGGGCATCAGAGGGCAGACAGACTGAAAGAACAATCACAGAAAACTAGACAATCTGATCACACAGACCACAGCCTTGTCTAACTCAATGAAACTAAGCCGTGCCCTGTGGGGCCACCCAAGACGGGTGGGTCATGGTGGAGAGGTCTAACAGAATGTGGTCCACTGGAGAAGGGAATGGCAAACCACTTCAGTATTCTTGCCTCGAGAACCCCATGAACAGTATGAAAAGGCAAAATGATAGGACACTGAAAGAGGAACTCCCCAGGTCAGTAGGTGCCCAATATGATACTGGAGATCAGTGGAGAAATAACTCGAGAAAGAATGAAGGGATGGTGCCAAAGCAAAAACAACACCCAGTTGTAGATGTGACTGGTGATAGAAGCAAGGTCCAATGCTGTAAAGAGCAATACTGCACAGGAATCTGGAATGTTAGGTCCATGAATAAAGGCAAATTGGAAGTGGTCAAACAGGAGGTGGCAAGAGTAAACGTCAACATTCTAGCAAACAGCGAACTAAAATGGACTGGAATGGGAGAATTTAACTCAGATGACCATTATATCTACTACTGTGGGCAGGAATTCCTTAGAAGAAATGGAGTAGCCATCATGGTCAACAAAAGAGTCTGAAATGCAGTACTTGGATGCAATCTCAAAAACAACATAATGATCTCTGTTTGTTTCCAAGGCAAACCATTCAATATCACAGTAATCCAAGTCTATGCCCCAACCAGTAATGCTGAAGAAGCTGAAGTTGAACCGTTCTATGAAGACCTACAAGACCTTTTAGAACTAACACCCAAAAAAGATGTCCTTTTCATTATAGGGGACTGGAATGCAAAAGTAGAAAGTCAGGAAACACCGAGAATAACAGGCAAATTTGGCCTTGGGAGTACGGAATGAGCAGGGCAAAGACTAATAGAGTTTTGCTTAGAGAACGCACTGGTCATAGCAAACACCCTCTTCCAAAAACACAAGAGAAGACTTTACACATGGACATCATCAGATGGCCAACACTGAAATCTCACTGATTATATTCTTTGCAGCCAAAGACGGAGAAGCTCTAAACAGTCAGTAAACACTAGACCGGGAGCTGATTGTGACTCAGATCATAAACTCCTTATTTGCCAAATTCAGACTTAAATTGAAGAAAGTGGGGAAAACCACTAAACCATTCAGGTATGACCTAAATCAAATCGCTTATGATTATACAGTGGAAGTGAGAAATAGATTTAAGGGACTAGATCTGATAGACAGAGTGCCCGATGAACTATGGACAGAGGTTTGTGACATTGTACAGGAGACGGATCAAAAAGAAATGCAAAAAAGCAAAATGGCTGTCTGAGGAGGCCTTACAAATAGCTGTGAAAAGAAGAGACGCAAAAAAGCAAAGGAGAAAAAGGAAGATACAAGTATCTGAATGCAGAGTTCCAAAGAATAGCAAGGAGAGATAAGAAAGCCTTCCTCAGCGATCAATGCAAAGAAATAGAGAAAAACAACAGAATGGGAAAGACTAGAGATCTCTTCAAGAAAATTAGAGATACCAAGGGAACATTTCATGCAAAGATGGGCTCGATAAAGGACAGAAATGGTATGGACCTAACAGAAGCAGAAGATATTAAGAAGAGGTGGCGAGAATACACAGAAGAATTGTACAAAAAAGAGCTTCACGATCCAGATAATCACGATGGTGTGATCACTCACCAAGAGCCAGACATCCTGGAATGTGAAGTCAAGTGGGCCTTAGGAAGCATCACTACAAACAAAGAGAGTGGAGGTGATGGAATTCCAGTTGAGCTATTTCAAATTCTGAAAGATGATGCTGTGAAAGTGCTGCATTCAACATGCCAATTTGGAACAGTCAGCAGTGGTCACAGGACTGGAAAAGGTCAGTTTTCATTCCACCCAAAGAAAGGCAATGTCAAAGAATGCTCAAACTACCCCACAATTGCACTCTTCTCACACCCTAGTAAAGTAACGCTCAAAATTCTCCAAGCCAGGCTTCAGCAATACGTGAGCTTTCAGATGTTCAAGCTGGTTTCAGAAAAGGCAGAGGAACCAGAGATCAAATTGCCAACATCCGCTGGATCATCGAAAAAGCAAAAGAGTTCCAGAAAAACGTCTATTTCTGCTTTATTGACTATGCCAAAGCCTTTGACTGTGTGAATCACAAAAAAACTGTGGAAAATTCTGAAAGAGATGGGAATACCAGACTACCCGACCTGCCTCTTGAGAAACCTGTATGCAGGTCAGGAAGTAATAGTTAGAACTGGACATGGAACAACAGACTGTTTCCAAATAGGAAAAGGAGTACGTCAAGGCTGTATATTGTCACCCTGCTTATTTAACTTATATGCAGAGTACATCATGAGAAACGCTGGGCTGGAGGAAGCACAAGTTGGCATCAAGATAGTCAGGAGAAATATCAATAACCTCATTTATGCAGATGACACCACCGTTATGGCAGAAAGTGAAGAGGAACTAAAGAGACTTTTGATGAAAGTGAAAGAGGAGAGTGAAAAAGTTGGCTTAAAGCTCAACATTCAAAAAACAAAGATCAAGGCATCCAGTCCCACAGCTTCATGGCAAATAGATGGGGAAACAGTGGAAACTGAGAGACTTTATTTTGGGGGGCTCCAAAATCACTGCAGATGGTGATTGCAGCTATGAAATTAAAAGATGCTTACTCCTTGGAAGGAAAGTTATGACCAACCTAGACAGTATATTAAAAAGAAGAAATAGTACTTTGCAAACAAAGGTCCGTCTTAGTCAAGGCTATGGTTTTTCCAGTGGTCATGTACGGATGTGAGAGTTGAATTATAAAGAAAGCTGAGCACCGAAGAATTAATGCTTTTGAACTGTGGTGTTGGAGAAGACTCTTGAGAGTCCCTTGGACTGCAAGGAGATCCAACCAGTCCATCCTAAAGGAGATCAGTCCTGGGTGTTCATTGGAAGGTCTGATGTTGAAGCTGAAACTCCAATATTCTGGCCACCTGATGGGAAGAGCTGACTCATTGGAAAAGACCCTGTTGCTGGGAAAGTTTTAGGGCAGGAGGAGAAGGGGACGACAGAGGATGAGATGGTTGGATGGCATCACTGACTCAATGGACATGAGTTTGGGTGGGCTCCGGGAGTTGCTGATGGACAGGGAGGCCTGGCGTGCTGCAGTTCATGGGGTTGCAAAGAGTCGGACACAACTGAGCAACTGGACTGAACTGAATACCAATCCTTTTGAAACTCTTCCAAAAACTTGCAGAGGAAGGAATACCCTCAAATTCATTAATATTAGGCCACCACCACCAATGCAAAAACCAGACAAAGATACCACACAAAAAAGAAAATTACAAGCCAATATCACTGATGAACATAGATGCAAAAATCCTCAATAAAATACCATCAAACTGAACCCAACAATGCATTAAATAGATCATACACTAGATTATTAAATGAGATTTATTCCTGGGATGAAGGATTTTTCAATATCTGCAAGTCAATCAGGGTGATACACCACATTCATTAACAAACTGAAGAACAAAAACCATATGATTATCTCAACAGACACAGAAAATGCTTGTGATAAAATTCAACACTTAGTCATTCATGAAAAAAGCTCTTCAGAAAGTGGACATGGAGGGAACTTATCTCAACATAATAAAAGTCATATACGACAAGCCCATGGCTAACATCACACTCAGTGGTGAAAAGCAGAAAGCCTTTCCTCTAAGATCAGGAACAAGACAAGGATATCCACTCTTTCTGCTTTTACTCAACATACTTTTGAAGTCCTACCCACAGCCATCAGAGAAGAAAAAGTGAATAAATAAAAGGAGCCCAAACTGGAAAAGAAGTAAAACTGTAACTGCAGATGACAGTTCAGTTCAGTTGCTCAATCGTGTCCAACTCTTACTGCACATATGAAATCATAAAGATGCTACCAGAAAACTGCTGAGCTCATTAATGAATTTGGTAAAGTTGCAGGATATGAAATTAATACACAGAAGGGCTCCTCTGGCAGCCCAGGGGTTAAGACTCCGTGCTTCCACTGGGTTTAATCCCTGGTTGAGGAAGCTACAATCACATATGCCGTGCAGCACATCCAAAAAACACAAACAAACATACAGAAAAATCTAAATTAATACACAGAAGTCTGTTGCATTCTATACACTAGTGAAAGAGAAATTAAGGAAATAATCCCATTTATCACAACATCAAAAGAATAAAATACCTAGGACTAAAACTCCTAAAGGAGGCAAAAGACCTGTACTCTGGACACTGGATGATGATGATGAAAGGAACCGAAGACAGTGGCGGGGGGGGGGGGTCGAAAAAGAAAAAATTGAAGATGACACAGAAAAATATGCCATGTTCTTGGACTGAAGAATCAATTACCCAAGGCCATCTTCACACTCAATGCAATCCCCATCTCATTACCAATGGCATCTTTCACAGAACCAGAACAAAAATTTTTGAAATCTGTGTGGAAACACAAAACACCAGTAACAGCTAAAATGATCCTGAGAAAGAGAAACAAAGGTGGAAGAATCAGGCTCCCTGACTTTAGAAAATGCTGTAGCAATTAAAAGAGTACGGATGGCACTGGCATAAAAAAACAGCAATACAGAACAGAACCGGACAGAAAGTCCAGTAACAGAGGCTTCCCTGGCGCCTCAGTGGTGAAGAACCCACCTGCCAATTCAGGGTTTGATCCTTGGTCCACGAAGACCCCACGTGCTGCAGTGCAACTTAGTCCATGCCTCACAGCAACTGGGCCAGCACACCAGAACAGAGACCACTGCAATGAGAAGCCTGCGCGCCACAACGAGAGAGAGGCCCTGTCGCCACAACTAATGAAAGGCCCATTCAGCAAAGCCCAAAAATTAAATAAATAAATAAAGCTTTTGCAGAGCAACAGAAATCATAAACAAAACGAAAAGACAACCCACAAAATGGGACAAAATATTTGCAAATGAGACAACGGACAAGGGATTAATCTCCAAAATATACAAACAGTTCATGTAGCTTTATGTATTAAAAAAAAAAGTCCAATCAAAAAATTGGCAGAATATCTCAACAGACATTTCTCCAAAGATACACATACAGCCAAAAAGCACATGAAAAGAGGCTCAACGTCTCTAATTATTAGAGAACTGCAAATCAAAATCATGAGGTATCACCTCACAGCTAGCAGCATGGCCATCAGAGAGTCTACCAACAGGGACTTCCCAGGCGGTCCAGTGCTTAAGAATGGGCCTGTCAAGGCAGGTGACATGGGTTTGACCCCTGGTCTGGGAAGACCCCACATGCAGCAGAGCAACTAAGTCCTGTGCCGCAACTACTAAGCCCATGTGCTGCAACTAATGAGGCCCACACACCCTAGAGGCCATGCTCTGCAACGAGAGAAGCCACCGCAGTGAGGTCCAGACACTGCAACCAGAGAAAGCCCACAGGCAGCAAGGAAGACTCAGCACAGCCAAAAATGAATATATATATATATATTCTTAAAGTCCACAAACAGTAAATGCTAGAGAGGGTGTGGAGAAAAGGGAACCTCCCGACACTGCTGTTGGGAATGTAAATTGGTACAATTATAGAGAACAGTATGGAGTCTCCTTTAGAAAACTAAAAATAGGCCTATCATATCATCCAGCATTCCCACTCCTGGAATGTATCTGGCTGTCCTCAGTCATGTCTCTTTGCGACCCTATGGACTATATAGCCCACCAGGCTCCTCTGTCCATGGGATTTCCCAAACAAGAATACTGGAATGGGTTGTCATTTCCTCTTCCAGGGGGCTTTCCTGATCCAGGCATTGAACCTGTGTCTCCTGCACTGGCGGCAGATTTTTCACCACTGAGCGTCCTGGGAAGCCCATGTATATGGAAAAAACTATAATTTGAAAAGATATATGCACACAATGTTCATAGCAGCACTATTTCAGTTCAGTTGCTCAGTCGTGTCCAACTGTTTGTGACCCCATGGACTGCAGCATGCCAGGCTTCCCTGTTCATCACCAACTCCCAGAGCTTGCTCAAACTCATGGCCATTAAGCCGGTGATGCCATCCAACCACTACAGTCGAGACATGGAAGCAACCCAAATGACCACTGACAGAGGAATGGATAAATAAGATGTGGTACATATAGGCAATGGGATATTATTCAGCCATAAAAAAGGATGAGATGCCGCCACTTGCAGCAACATGGATGAACCTATATATCATCATCAGTTCAGTTCAGTTCAGTTGCTCAGTCGTGTCCGACTCTTTGCGACCCCATGAATTGCAGCACACCAGGCCTCCCTGTCCATCACCAACTCCTGGAGTTCACTCGGACTCACGTCTATCAAGTCAGTGATGCCATCCAGCCATCTCATCCCCTGTCGTCCCCTTCTCCTCCTGCCCCCAATCCCTCCCAGCATCACAGTCTTCTCCAATGAGTCAACTCTTCACATGAGGTGGCCAAAGTACTGGAGTTTCAGCTTCAGCATCATTCCTTCCAAAGAAATCCCAGGGCTGATCTCCTTGCAGTCCAAGGGACTCTCAAGAGTCTTCTCCAACACCACAGTTCAAAAGCATCAATTCTTTGGTGCTCAGCCTTCTTCACAGTCCAACTCTCACATCCATATATGACCACTGGAAAAACCATAGCCTTGACTAGACGGACCGTTGTTGGCAAAGTAATGTCTCTGCTTTTCAATATGCTATCTAGGTTGGTCATAACTTTCCTTCCAAGGAGTAAGTGTCTTTTAATTTCATGGCTGAAATCACCACCTGCAGTGATTTTGGAGCCCCCAAAAAGAGTCTGACACTGTTTCCACTGTTTCCCCATCTATTTCCCATGAAGTGATAGGACCAGATGCCATGATCTTCGTTTTCTGAGTGTTGAGCTTTAAGCCAACTTTTTCACTCTCCTCTTTCACTTTCATCAAGAGGCTTTTGAGTTCCTCTTCACTTTCTACCATAAGGGTGGTGTCATCTGCATATCTGAGGTTATTGATATTTCTCCCGGCAATCTTGATACCAGATTGTACTTCTTCCAGCCCAGCGTTTCTCATGATGTACTTCGCATATAAGTTAAATAAGCAGGGTGACAATATACAGCCCTGATGTACTCCTTTTCCTATTTGGAACCAGTCTATATCATACTAAGTGAACTAAGTCAGACAGAAATACTATATCCTATATTCTATGTGGAATAAAAATAAAATGATACAAATGAACTTATTTACAAAACAAAAACAGAACTCCAGACTCTGAAAATAAATTTATGGTTACCAGAGGGGAAAGGAAGGGGGAGAAAGAATCTGAAGAAGGACACATGTATAACTGAATCAGGTGCTATACACCTGAAACTGATGCAACACTGTCAATCAACTAAACTCTTGTATAAAATAAAAATTTAACTTAAAAAAAGAATAACAGTAGTTGACATGGGGAAGTCTAATTCCAGTGAGCCTATTCCACCCGTAGGTACTGATTCAGTTACCACATCTCCTGCTTTGTTTAGCCACCAAGGGATCCAAAAAGATGTTTGATGCCCAACAGAAAACGTGAGAACACTGGCACTCTGTGAATTAATTTTAGGAAAAAGCTTTTCAATATGTATTGTTATCTTTCTAAACGTATTTTGCTTTATCTTTCCTGCTACTTGTTCAAAATTGTATTAAAATAATTTAGCATGAGGTCTGAAGATCCATTCACACACTGACACTTATCAAGTAGAAAACAACATCAACAGAAAACACGCATGCTTCACTGAGATTCAGGAGCTCCAGGTAGCAATCCTGGCTCAGGCACTTACAAGCTATGGATTCTGACACTCATTAACCTTTCTGTCACCAGGATTATAAGCAAGTAAAAGACAGTCTCTTGTAAGGAACTTAAGAGTTTAATTAGGAGAGATAACTAACAGCAAACAATTAAGACCTAGAATTAGGATCAAATTCAGTAACTGTGAAGAAGCAGGAGGGTTAAGAGTGAGGCAGACTCCATGTGGAAACCATTCTGATTAAGCTGATGGAAATACGCAGCAGAAATTAAGAGAACAAGCTTTCCAGGTCGTGAAACCTAACAGGGTTTCACTGATTGGAGATTCAGGTTGGGAAACCACAGAAAGTGGGACTACAACACCTTTGAATAGTGTGGGCAAAAAGGACCACCTAAAATGTTAACAACTTCTGAATTTTAATAGCTCAATTTTAAAGAAAGCCACCTGTGGTCCTTTTTAAAAAGAAATTTAATTGTTGTAAAATACGCACACCATAAAATTTATTACCTTAACCATTTCTAAGTGCACAGTTCAGTGGCATTACATACATTCACACACCGCTGTGCAACCAATCACCAAAATTTTTTTGTCTTGCAAAACTGAAAATCTATATCCACTAAACAACTCCCATAGCCTCCTCTCCCCAGCTCCCCACCTTCCATTTCTTATTAACCTGCCTACTCTAAATATGTCAGAGAAGTCAAAGCATACAGTTATCTTTTGGGGACCAGCTTACTTCACTTAGCATAATGTCCTGCTGTCCTCCATGCACATCATACCTGATGTCAAAGACCGTGTCAAAGTTCTACATCCCCACAGTATTCCTTGGCCCTCACGCACTGAACTGTCTCACATCATTTTAAGTAGTGCCTCCAAAAACCTTTAGGTTTTCTGAAGAGGCTGTAGACACGTTTTCTCTCTCAAACATCAATGACTTAAATCCACACCAAACCTACAATTTTAAAGACACAGCTATACAACTATATGAAACAGAACTAATAAAATGAATGAAACAGGTTGTGCCTTTTCTCCACATACTTTCAAATACCACCAAATCTTCCCATATAACTCTTCCACAAATTCATTCCATCTGCTCCTAATAACCAGCAAACTGTTAAAATTCCCTTTCTGGAAGTCTCTACCTACTTTCTAGGCAATATTCATTTCATAATATTATCTACCATATTTCCTAGTGGACTCTTTTGCACATTTCAGAGCAAAAAGGTAAGGGAGGAAAAGTATTGTATATTGAAAAACAAAACTTTGAGTGCTAAGTATACAGTAAATATTTTATTAATGTATATGACAAATTTAATTTGTAATAAACCAAAAAGGAAAAAAATGAAGACCACCAGAAAATAGTGACAACTACTAGTTTTATTGAACATTTACATCTTACAAAAATAAATACTGAGATGATCCAGGAAGACTGATAAAAAAACCCAGTAACTTACAGGTAAAAACAATACGAACAATACGGTTTTGCAAAGCTTTCTGATTAGTTTCAATTACGCACAGTAAAATTAAAATTAACTACATTAATTTTAAACCACAATAAAATTAAAATTAACCACTATAAAAACAGAAATACAGTATATAGAATAACATATCTTCAAACAAGTAGAAGGAAAAAGAGAAGACAAAACCTCAATTCAAAAAAAGGCAAGGCAAGAGAAAGAAAAAGAGCAGAAAGTACAAATTATAAAATGGCAAAAAAAGGTTTTTCAACAATTATATTATAAACAGCCCACTAAAAGCCAGGTATTGTTTTAGGCACTAGCTGTAAACAAAATACAGAAAAATACCAGCTCTCATAAATAAGATTCTATGGTTGTGGGCTAAACATTGCTGAGCCAGAGAAATAAATGAACCAATCCCACAGCAGGTCATAGGGTGACATGCAGAAGTAGGATGAGTACAATAGAAATGTAAGGGAAGGCTATGCCAGGGAAGTCCTCACTGAAAAGGTAAAGTTAAAAAAATATATGACGGAGGTAAGGGATTAAGCTGTGTGGACATTCAGACAAAGGAACTGCAAGTGTGAATATCTTGAGGTTAGGATGTGCCTGAGGCACCAGAGAAAAGGGGGAGAGGAGCTGGAGATTAGACCAGAGATACAGCAAGGGCAGGATCAGAAAGCACCTTGAGTGTCATTCTAAAGAATCTGGCTTTCAATCTGAGTGAAATGGGAAGTCCATGGAGAGTTTTGTGAGAAGGAGATAATCTGAAAAAAAAATTTTTTTTTTTTTTTTAAAGAATCACTCTAGATGTGATGGAAAGGCTGAAGTAAGAAAAAGCAGACTGGTTAGGTGCCTACTGAGGGAATCCAGGTGAAAGATAGCTGCAATTTCAATAAGGGGAGGTGGTGAGAAGGGCTTGGGCCTCTGGATAGATTGTGAAGGCTGAGTTCTTGGATTTGCTGCTGACAGATTAAATGTGTGCGAGAAAGAGATGAGTCAAGGATGACTCAAAAGGTTGTGGCTTGAACAAATACCTCAGAAATGACTTTGAATATAAGTACAGTAAGGCTGCCAGTCAAAAGGCACAGGCTGTCCACTTAGATTAAAACAAACAAACAAAAAAAACCCCAGCAATATGCTATTTTATTATAAAAGTACACAAAAAGGTTAAAACTAAAAAAGATGAAAAAAGCTGAGACAAATAACAAACAACAGTCCTCATGGCTATATTAATGCGAGCCAAAAGAGAAGTCTGTACTCTTAATCTGTCAACTCTTTCTGTAAGTTTGGCATTTGAGTCCGGTTTTCACAACGGGACTGTAGTTTCTTTAGGGACAGGGATACCACACCCTCATTTGGATCCACCCACAACCTAGAACAGTCCTCTCGTCAGTAGTGAACAGTAGGTAAAACTTGTAAATACGTTCTCCACCCACTTAACATTATTTTTCCTACATCATAAATGTTAAAGCATTTAAAAAGTCAGAGTTGGTTCTCTAACCTGACACCAAGTCGTGGGTCGCCTGTACCATTTTCACCTATGTCCAAGTGACAAGCCAACAGGCTTTTCGGTGGAATGCAATGCAGTGTGCCCCGCTCGCCCGCAGCTGGCCCAGGCCCGAGACCCCGCCCGGCCCCGCGAATGCAGGGGAATTCGGTCAAAGACTAAGTGCAGATGGATTAGGTCAAAGCCTCAGGAAGCAGACCACGCCCGGCAATCTGGGAAGTTTCTAAGAAAGGGCAAAAAGACCGAGAGCCCTGCAGGGTTGCACTGGTCACGAGACAGCTAGCAATGCATGGTTCCTCCGCTACCCAGACTCACCCCAATCTCACCTGCCTGCAGCCAGCCAGGGTGGTCTGAGCGACAGCCCTCGGCACGCGCTTTGCCCCAAGGCAGCTTCCGGCTCTGGTCGGAAGTGCTCCTTTAGGAAAACAGGAAGTCCCGCCCCCGCAGCAGCTGAATCTCAGCGATGAATATCAACTCAAGAGTCTGGGTAGCGGGAGGTGTGGTCAGCTCGCCCAGACCCAGCCAAACACTTGGCCCCTGGGCTGACCCCGCGATACCCCCGAAACTTGGGATGACGGAAAGAAGGAACACGCTCTTGCCAGTTTACTAGTTATCACGGAAGCGAGTTACAAGTCCCGTATGAGATTCAGTTCCATATTCGTGGAGAATTTACCACATAGGAAGTCTGTGGTGGTCATAGAAAAGAAACTAGTGTTGATACCTCAAACGCTAGGGGAAAAAAATTTAACGTGCTGAATCGTAAGGCAGAATGAAAGTAAACGCAAAAAAGAAAAAAAAAGTAAACGCAGTAATAGAAAAAGGAAATTCCATAGACATGTTAATTTCTAACAGTTTTCTCACATCTCAAGAGTTGTGAAGATCAAATGTTGCTGCTGCTGCTAAGTCGCTTTAGTCGTGTCCGACTCTGTGTGACCGCATAGACGGCAGCCCACCCGGCTCCTCCGGCCATGGGATTTTCCAGACAAGAGTACTGGAGTGTGGTGCCATTGCCTTCTCCGGAAGATCAAATGAGATGACGGATAAATGTTTCCCCGTCGCGGAGTCTGGTACATGAGTAAAGCGTATCATATCCATAGTATAGTTATTGCTTTTAAAAGTCCTTTATTCCAACCAAAGAGAAACTGAATAACACTTCAGGGGGGTAGCCTTCAAGCTGAATGTCAAAATTAAACAATTTCAACACATAGAGATGCCCCTTATGAAGCTGTAAAAACTGCTTTTGTTGATTAATGAAAGGACATAGGCTAAGAAACCATGTTCCAAAAACAAACTTTCAGAAGCTTTGTTGTGTGAAATCATATCAGTAATCATGGAATACCGTATGTCTGCCTGGCAGAGCTGAGTCCTGGGGATCATTCTGACACTTTGCCAACCCAGGCATACTGCTTCAAATAACATATTTTCAAATTAACATTCCACATTTAACTTTATATTAATAGTTTTCGAGAACACATGACCTTAGAGTCAACTTCATGGCTCAGGCTTGAGCCTGCTTAATTCTTATCTACACTCCACCAAGTTCTATGCTATGACCGCTTCTTGTTTTCCCCCCTCCCCTTTTTTTTTGAGTTAAACTCCTCCAATTCCTCTGGTGTGTGGTTTTCCTTATTTCAGCAACTTAATAAATTTTGTTAGACTACAGGTTTGACACAGATGGCTTTATCAGATAGGCTTTATCACTGTTTATTTTGATTAAGCCTCCTGCACTCATGAAAGTTGGAGGATACCACTGACCCCAATTTAGACAAAAACTGAAGCAGAATAAAGGTAAGTTATTTACTGACATTCATCTGTGTCCTGAGAAGAGCTGTGCCCTTTTTTAACTTGAGAGTTTTAAGTTATCTTTTGGTAGAGAATGATCACAGTTTTTGAAAATTATTGGCATCCACCAAATTCAAACCAGCCCCATGGATAAAGAAGCATGCATATTCCTTTTCTTTGTAAAATATTTCCTGTCTTCACTGAGTTGTGACAATAGTTGCCTGGTTGTGCCTAGAATGAAAGAATGACACTTCTCTGCCTTCGGTCCCTTTCTCTAGACAGTGATCCTGTACACTGCTCCCTCAACCATGTTATCTTTTTGAAATGTTTTCTCTGCTAAATTTTCCCCTGAAAGAGATCTCTATATTCTGTCTCATTCCTCACCCTCCTCTCACTTTAATCCTTTTTAGCCTGGCCTTCTGGCTTCTCTTTTCCCTCCAGTTCTTCCACAGTTATCTTTCAAATATCAACACTAACTTCAGGTCATCTAGGTGATTTTTTAGTCCTCATATCCCTTGATTTCTCAATAGAATAGTTCGCTAGGGTTACTTACCCACCTTTGCTGTAAAAATCATATATAAAGCACTGTATCAAAAGAGCGCAAACTTAAAATATAAAATCTTTATAGTGCAATTCATTTTGAGTGTCATCATTCATGCATCAAGTCAGTAAGTGCCAGTTCTGCACCAAACACTATTTTTAGACACTAGAGGTCTGGCAGAGAAAAAGAGATGCAATGTTCTAGTCCTGGAAAAAAAATGTATGTCTTAATGGTATGAGGCAGATGACACATAAATAAAAATAATAAGATAATTTCAGATTGTGTGAGGTGCAATTAAAAAAAATAGATGGTTCAGTGATAATGTTAGCAACTGAAAGTAGGAAAGCAAGGGGAGGATAACTTTCAAGGTGACATTTGAACTGACAACTGCAAGATAAGAAGGATCGAACAAGGTTAAAAAAAGAAAAAATAAACTGGAAGAAGATCCTTCTAGTTCTATAGGATAACAGAAGTGGGAGGCAGGGTTGAGGGAGGGTTAAGAGGGTCATTCATGGGGAATTTCCTTGTGGTCAATGGTTAGGACTCAGTGCTTTCACTGCCAGGGCCTGGGTTACATCTCGTGATGGAGAACTAAGATCTTGCAAGCTGCATGGCCAAAAAAAAAAAAAAAAAAAAAAGAGGGAGTCAGTTATGAGCTATTGTAGTCATTTCATCTAGGGCACAAAAGGAAATGGTGGTTTAAGCCAGAAAAGTTGAAGCAGACTGGAAGACTGTGGAGTCACAGCTACTGAGAAGTCATATAAAATGAGAAGACAGAACTATTCACTAGATTTCACAAAATAAATGTCAGCGTCATCGACAAGAGCAATTTTGGTAGAGTAGTGGCCTCAGAAGCCAAACTGCAGTGGAAAGGAGGTTGACAGAGCACAGTTCAATGACTATTCCAAGAAGAGACTTTCTAAGGCCTACTGATTAAACGTTTTTCAGTTACTATCCTATTGGGTATCTCTACTGCATTATATCAATACTCTAATGGTTCACTTCTTGAAACCACATAGTTTCTTTCCAGCGGTTATTTTTTCCTTTTTCTTTTCTTTGTTGATGTTGTTGCTGTTGTTGACAGGGAGTGAAGTCACTTCGGAAATCTGATGACAGCTATCCACATACGTGCAAATTTTGTATATAATTTCAGGAGTTAATTAATCCTTTGAAGATCATTAATGGGCCCCAGAGAAGAAAATGGAGTGCAGATTAAGAATGTCAACTAGCTGTTCTCTTCTTCCTTCATAGTTTCCTCATTCCATTAACTGCTCCCTCCTTGATAACTGTCCTTATGGTACATACTCTCTCAGTGACTACATCTACTTTCTTGATTTTTTTATTGGGACCATGATACCTATTTTACTTAAAAAAAAAAACTGAACTAAAGTTGATTTACAATGTTAATTTCTGTGTACAGCAAAGTGATTCAGTTCTACACATATACATATATATTCTTTTTCATATTCTTTTCCATTATGGCTCATCACAGGATATTGAACATAGTTCCCTGTGCTATACAGTAGGACTTTGTTGTTTATCAATTCTACATATAATAGTTTGCATCTGCTAATCCAAAACTCCCGATCCAGCCCTCTACCAGCTTCCTTTCTCCTTGGCAACCACAAGTCTGTTCAGTCTGTGAATCTGTTTCTATGCTGTAGACAAGTTCATTTGCATCATTTTAGATTCTGCACATGTGATATCATACAGAATTTATCTTTCTCTTTCTGACTTACTTCACTTAGTATGATAATCCATAGACCCACCCATGTTGCTGTAAATACACGGTCCATTCTTTTTTATGACTGAGTAGTGTTCCATTGTGTACATATACCACATTTTCTATACCCATTCATCTGTTGATTCACACTTAGGTTGCTTCCATGTCTTGGCTATTGAAAACAGTGCTACTATGAACACTGGGTGACTGTATCTTTTTTTCTTTCTTTTTTTGGCCATGCCACAAGCCTTGTGGGATCTTAGTTCCCTGACCAGGGGTTGAACCCTGCTACAGCAGTGAAAGTGCCAAGTCCTAATCACTGCAAGCCAGGAAATTCCCAACATTTAGTTTTTGAGGGACCTCTGTACTGTTTTGCATATTGGCTACACCAATTTACAATCCCACTAAGAGTAGATGAGTTCCCCTTTCTCCACAGCTTCTCTAGCATCTATTATTTGGAGATTTTAATGATGGCCATTCTGCCCAGAGTGAGGTACCTCACTGTAGTTTTGACTTGCATTTCCCTAATAATTAGTGATGTTTCATGTACCTGCTGGCTATCTATATGCAATGACACCTACTTTAGTACAGAAGCACCTTGGAGTTGTGGGGTAACTTAAGAAAAAAATCAAGATCAGTTAAACCCACTCAATAGCCATAGATTTATTTGACTTCACAGTATCTAACTGGACACCGTAAGAGTTGAAGCTGTAAGGAATTGCTCATAAGGACATCCTGAAAAAGATTTTTATAAGAAAAATGAAATAAAAGGCTAGTACTTTTGCTGTAACATTTTACACTGTTCTTCTATGTCTGTTTTCCTCACAGTTCTATCACAAGGAAGTCAGATTTCCACTGGGAACTTCACAGTGGCAGATGTTTACCATGCAAAGTCCCCTCCAGCCTTCTTCCTTCCTTCCTTCCTTTGGTGCCTTCTAACATGCAGCTTCTCATCCTAGCAAGTAGTTGTGAAGGTTAATTTTATATGTCCTCTTGGCTAGGCCATTGTACCCAGATATTTCTTCTAACACCAGTCTCCATGTTGCTGTGAAGGTATGTTTTAGATGAGATCAACTGTTAAATTAGTACACTCTGAGTCAAGCAGATTGCCCTCCATAATGTGGGTGAGCCTCACCCAATCAGTTGAAGAACTTATGTGATGAAGACTAAGCTCCCTCACGTGTGCATGCTAAGCTGCCTCAGTCGTTTCTGACTCTTTGCAACGCTATAGAGGTAGCCCACCAGGCTCCTCTACTATGGGATTCTCCAGGCAAGAATACTGGGCTGCCACGTCCTTCTCCAGGGGATCTTCCCGAGCCAGGGATCGAACCTGTGTCTCTTATGTCTTGTGCACTGGCAGGTGGGTTCTTTACCACTAGTGCTACCTGGGAAGCCCGCTCAAAGAAGAGAGAATTCTGTTTCCCCTGAAACACATGGCCATGCAACATGGGGAAAATATCAGGGCTCTTTTCATAAGGAAGAATTGAGTAATGACTATTCAGTAAACAACAACATCTGCCATAGATTCAATTCAGTATCTTCTCAGATCTCTCCAATGATATTACTTACAGATTATGGTTTGTCTTATTTTGTTTTAAGGTGATTTCTGTTCCCTTAATTATTCCTGTTTCGTCTAAATTAAGTTTTCCCATATTTTTGTTTTTGCTTGTTTTTTTGGCTGCAGACTACAGCATATGGGATCTTAGTTCCCCACCCAGGTATTGAACCTGCATACCCTGCCTGCATTGCAAGGCAGATTCTTAACTACTGGACCACCAGAAAAGTCCCCTTTTTTTTTTACCTTGGTCTTTCTCTGTCATACTGCAGGTATTCTATAAATATGTAGGCCTTTCTGGTTGTCCATTTATGTTTTAGACAGAATGAGGCAGCAGAAATGCTAAACATGAACTAATGGGAGCTCCGCTTACGCAGGCAGGGCTGGTTGGCTGACTAGTTAAGTGTCAATGTCACGTGAGTGGGAAGGGAGCAGCCATCCATCATGCTCCAGGAAGGCTACCAAATGCCAGGACAGAAGAATGTAGCTCTTTGGCACCAATACCTTCCCTATGTACTCAAATTCTTCCTATAAACTTAACTTGTAGTTCTCTAAAAAGATAAACATCTGGCAGTGATGATATAGTTTGCCCACTGGAGTATAACAAAGAGGTAGTGTAGGGGGATATACCCTTCAATTTACAGACTAATCGTTTTCGTCCACATTTATCACTCCAGCAAGTACAGAGTTGTTCCAGTCAGTTTCCTACTACCACAATCTTAGTAGCTTAAAACAACATCTATTTATTATATAGAGTTCTGCAGAAGCCCATCACTTCTCAAGGTCTCAGCAGGGCTATGTTCCCTTCTGGAGACTCCAGCAGAGAATCTGTTTCCTTGCCGTTAGTGTCTAGGAGCTGCCTGCATTCTGTGCCTTGTGGTCCCCTTCTTCTATATTCAAAGTCAGTCCTTCTTATCACACCACTCTATCTTTAGTTCAACCTCACATCTCATTCTCTGACTCTCCTCTTCCTCCTCCTTCTTCCACTTTGAAGAAATTTGTAGTTACTGATGGGTCCACCTGAATAATTCAGGATAATCTCCCTATTTTGAGATCATCACTTAGCAACAATAATTTCTCTCCAAACTTATTTCTCCTTTGCCATATAACCTAATATATTCATCAATTCTGGGGGTGAGGATGTGAACATCACTGGGGGGAGGGACCCTTATTCTGCCAAGCACTTCTGGTTCTCCTGTGGCTGCTGAGTCCACAACCCCTTCTCAAAATAGCCTCAGCTCAGACCATATCCCCATGACTTTCATCAGTCAGCAGTCTTTCTGCTTTCTATATTCCAGATTTTTTTTTTGAAATTTCTCATCCATTAATAAAGTCCTTCCATTCTCAATGTTATTTTGATATTTTAGTCTATATAGTATCTTCCTTTCCTTTCAGTATTCTCCCAAGAGGGAGAAAAGATAACCACATACTCAGTCCAGCATCTTGAAAAGGATGATTGTTCTTTTGGCACTTTCTTCTTGCTGGAAAAAAATTTAGTCTCAGTCAATGTTGGCACCTCCTTTACCTCTCATAGTAAGATTTAAGAGGTGCCTGAGGGCATCTTGACTTCAGGCATCAGAGACACCATTGGCAGGTTTATTGTTGAAGCCCATAACGTAAAGTAAGGTGAAGTCGCTCAGTCGTGTCCGACTCTTTGCGACCCCATGGACTGTAACCTACTAGGCTTCTCTGTCTAAGGGATTCTCCAGGCAAGAAT
Source organism: Ovis canadensis (assembly GCF_042477335.2). Taxonomy (NCBI): domain Eukaryota; kingdom Metazoa; phylum Chordata; class Mammalia; order Artiodactyla; family Bovidae; genus Ovis; species Ovis canadensis. Next base: position 25,839,442 of record NC_091269.1, on the reverse strand, counting down.
ACTGGAGTGGATTGCCATTTCTTTCTCCAGGGGATCTTCCTGACCCAGGGATCAAACCCGGGTCTCCCGCATTAGAGGCAGACGCTTTAACGTCTGAGCCACCAGGGAAGCCCACAATGATCCCTCAAAGCCTGGCACCTTTCTGCTGTCCTGTCACAGGAATAGAGGGGAAATGTTATCTAGTTCATCTTCGGTGAAGTATTGTTTAACTACTTGAGTACCATCAACAACCAGGGGAACTTTTGGCTTTTTGTTCCCTTCCCAGGAATCTCTCCTCTCCTCTGTTCTGTTTGCCCTTAAAGTCCCTGCTCCTTTCCTTTGTGTCTCCCTCCAGTACATCTAGCCTAATCTCTTTAACAGGCTCAGGTTGTAGAAAAATTAATTCAGAAAGGGAAGTGTCTTACAAGAGACTTCTTTTAGCTTTATCACCATAATATTTTCCTGAGGCAAGAAAGCACAAAATGGCTTGAGTACCTTCCTACAACTAAAGATAAAAAAGTAGAGGGAAATGGTGGTCCAGTGGTTACGGCTCCATGATTCTTTCATTGCAGGGGGCACAGGTTTGATCCCTGGTCAGGGAACTAAGATCCCACATACCACACAACAAGGCCAAAAAAAAAAAAAAAAGAGGGAGGAAAAAAACATCTTAAAAATTAGTCTGCTACTATATACTTACAGTATACAGTTGGTTTTGCCACATTAGATCACTGAAGTGTGATTTAATCAATTCATTGTTGTTAGTCAGTCGCTAAGTCGTGTCTGACTCTTCACCATCCCATGAGCTGCAGCACACTAGGCTTCCCTGTCCCTCACCATCTCCTTGAGTTTGGCCAAGTTCATGTTCATTGAATCAGTGATGTCATCCAACCATCTTGTCCTCTGTTGCCCTCTTCTCCTTCTGCCTTCAATCTTCCCCAGCATCAGGGTCTTTTCCAATGAATCAACTGTTCACATCAGGTGGCCAAAGCACTGGAGCTTCACCATCAGTCCTTCTAAAGTGTATGCAGGGTTGATTTCCTTCAAGATTGACTGGTTTGGTCTCCCTGCTTTCCAAGGGACTCTCAAAAGTCTTCTCCAGAACCACAGTTCAGCACTCTGGCTTCTTTCCTGTCCAGCTCGCACATCTGCATAGGACTACTGGAAAGACCATAGCCCTGGCTATATGGACCTTGGATGGCAAAGTGATGTCTTTGCTTTTTAGCACACTGTCTAGGTTTGTTATAGCTTTCCTGCCAAAACAATCATCTTCTAATCTCACAGCTCCAGTCACCATTGACAGTGATTTTGGAGCCCAAGAAGAGGAAATCCGTCAGTGCTTCCAACTTTTCTCCATTTGCCATGAAGTGATGGGACCAGATGACATGATGTTAGTTTTTTTAATATTGAGTTTCAAACCGGTTTTTTCACTCTCCTCCTTCACCCTCAAGAGGCTCTTTAGTTCCTCTTCGCTTTCTGCCATTAGAGTGGTGTCATCCGCATATCTGAGATTGTTGATATTTCTCCCAGCAATCTTGATTCAAGCTTGTAACTCATCCAGCCTGGCCTTTCACATGATGTGCTCTGTGTATAAACAAACAGGGAAACAATAAACAGCCTTGTTACACTCCTTTCTCAATCCTGAACCAGTCAGTTGTTTCATACAGGGTTCTAACTCTTGCTTCTTGACTTGCATACAGGTTTCTTGGGAGACAGTTCAGATGGTCTGGTATTCCCATCTCTATAAGAGTTATCCACAGTTTGTTATGATCCACAAAGTCAAAGGCTTTAGTGCAGTCAATGAAACAGAAGTAGATGTTTTTTCTGCAATTCCCTTGCTTTCTCTATGATCCAGAAAATGTTGGCCATTTGATCTCTGGTTCCTCTGCCTTTTCTAAACTCAGCTTGAACATCTGAAAGTTGTCGGTTCATATAGTGCTGAAGCATAACTTGGAGGATTTTGAGCATAACTTTACTAGCATGGGAGATGAGTGCAATTGTCCAGAGGTTTGAACATTCTTTTGTACTGCTCTTCTTGGGAATTGGAATGAGGATTGACCTCTTCCAGTCCTGTGGAACAATGTACCATATGACTCAGCTGAGAGTTTAACTTTCTTAGTTGGCTTGGGTTGCTATAATAAAATACACAGATTGAGTAGATTTTACAACAGATATTTTTTTTCTCATAGCATTTTTTTTTCCCTCTGGACTCTGAAATTCCAGAAAAACATCTACCTCTGTTTCATTGACTATGCTAAAGCCTTTCACTGTGTGGATCATAACAAACTGTGGATAACTCTTAGAGAGATGGGAATGCCAGGGGGCCTGGTTCCTGGTGAGGGCTCTCTTCCCAGTTTGTGGTGGCTGCCTTCTTTCTGTGTCCTCACATGGTGTAAAGATACAACAGGGCTCTCTTGAGTCTCTTCTTGTAAGAAAATTAATTCTATTGGATCAGGTCCCCACCCTTATGACCTCATTCAGCCTTAATTACTTACATGAAGATCGTATCTCCAAATATAGAAATACTGAAGTTTGAGGCTTAAACATATAAATCTGAGAGGGACACAAACTTTCAGCCCATAATATTACCCAAGAGAAATGAAAATATATATCGACAGAAAAATGCGGAGACAAATGTTCATAGCAGCATTATTTATAAAAACCAAAAAGTAAAAATAACTCAAAGGCCCACCAACTGATGAACAGACAAACATAATATGGTATTTTCATACAATAAGCTAATTCAGACTTAAAAATGATGGAGGTTGTGATATAGTATGTATGAATCTTGAAAACATTATGCTAAGTGAAAGAAGCCAGTCACAAAAGGCGATATAGTGTATGATTCCATTTATATTAAACATTCAGAACAGGCAACTCTATAGACACAGAAAGTAGATTAGTGGCTGCCTAGTGTGGACATTGACAAGACTGAGTGACTTCACTTTCGCTTTTCACTTTCATGCATTGGAGAAGGAAATGGCAACCCACTCCAGTATTCTTGCCTGGAGAATCCCAGGGCTGGGGGAGCCTGGTGGCTGCCGTCTATGGGGTCGCACAGAGTCAGACACGACTGAAGCAACTTAGCAGCAGCAGCAGTGTGGACATTGGGGCTTCCCTGGTGGCTCAGACAGTAAAGAATCTGCCTGCAGTGTGGGAGACCTGGGTTCAGTCCCTAGGTTGGGAAGATCTGGAGGAGGGCATGCAACCCACTCCAGTATTCTTGCCTGGAGAATCCCTATGGACAAAGAAGGCTGGCAGGCTACAGTCCATGGGGTTGCAAAGTAATGGACACTACTGAACGACTAAGCACAGCACAGAGTGGGCGTTAGGGACGGAGACAGGGAAACAGGGAGTGAATGCTAGTTGTGATGGAGGTTTCTTTTAGGGGAAGCAAAAACGTTATAAAATTAGATTGTGATGATGGTTGCTTAGCCTCATGAATATACTAAAACCCACTGAATTGCATACTTTAAAAAATTTGTGATATGTGAATCAATACAGCTGTTTCCAAAAAACAGGAGTAGCAGTGCCCAGGGACCAGTGCTGACCCCTTCTTTGCCTTATTCACACACTCCCTAGGTGGTGAGCTTATTCAATCCTATGACTTCATGTCAATGGCTCACAAATCCAGCTTCCAGCCTTTCTTGATCTCCCCTCTGAACCCTATCTAAGTATGTGCCTGCAGATACCTTCTTGACATCTCTCTAGTATATCTCATAGCCATCTCTAATTCCCCTCTAAAAGTTGTTTCTCCCCTGCCTTTCTAAATCTAATTTATGATCTATTTATTTAATATCTTAAAAAAATCTAGCAGTCATCCTTGATTCCTCTTTTTAACTCTATTTTGTATCCGCCAGTGATTCCTATCAGCTCCACTTTCTAAACAGTCCCCAGCTGACCCCCTTCATACTGTGTCCTGTGCTATCATCCTTATTTCTGCTACCATCAGCTCTTGTGGGATATTCTAACACCCTCCTCATAGGTCTCTTCACCTCTTCTCCTTCACCTCTATACACCCATCCTCTACTCAGATGCCAGAACCATCTTTTATAAAGGTAAATTAAATCCAGTTACTCCCTTTCTTGAAACCTTCCACTGGCTTCCCAATTGTACTTAAAGCCCCAAATCCTTACTCAAGCGCTTTCCTACCTTAAGATCTTTGGATTCCTTTTGTTTTGATTGCTCTTCACCAGGATTGTGGTATATATATATATATATATATATATATATTTAAATCACTCAGAGCTTAACTTACATCTGCTTCCTCAGGGAGGTCACCCTTGAACACTGAATGTTAAGTAGCCACCTTTGAAAAATTATCTGCTTAGGACTTTCCGATATTTCTTGCTTATTGCTTTTATGACTTTAAATATGTTCAATATTTGAATATGTAATACAGTCCCAAGCTTCAAAAGTCAAAAGCAGTCAGTAGGTGTACAGTGAAGTCACTCTTGCTACTCTGACTTTTAGTCTCTGCCCCTCAGTTCCTACCCTAATCTATGCAAATACTTTTCTTTTATTCCATTCTTTTTCACACAATTGGTAACTTACAACCTTAACAACCTTGTGTTTTCTTTTCCTATACCTTGGAAAGTTTAGTTGCTCAGTCATGTCCAATTCTTTGCAACCCCACGGACTGTAGCCCACCAGGCTCCTCTGCCCTTGGGATTCTCCAGCTAAGAATACTGGAGTGGGTTGCCGTTTCCTTCTCCCGGGATCTTCCCGACCCAGGGATGGAACCCAGGTCTCCTGCATTGCAGGCAGATTCTTTACCATTGGAGCCACCAGGGAAACCCCCATAAACTGGAGATCTGCCTAATTTAAGAACAAAGGGGATATACTGGGAGGATACTGGATAGCTCACACTGTAACAGAAGCGTTGGAGCACCAGGTTCAGCTTTAGGACAAAGAACCGAGATAGAACTGGAACAAGATAGAACCAAGAACTGGAACAAGATAGAACCAAGAACTGGAACAAGACAGAACAAGAACTGGAAAAGAACCAAAACAGCAGGTACTATTTAGTTGCTTGGTCAGATTCCTAGCAGGTGAATAAACTCCAGCAGTCTTCTCCACACAAGAATGGAGACAGAATCCAGCTGGTTAAGATTAGGTCATTTTCAATTCAGTTCAGTCACTCAGTCATGTCTGACTCTTTGCAACCCCATGGATTGCAGCATGCCAGGCTTCCCTGTCCATCACCAACTCCTGGAGCTTGCTCAAACTCATGTCCATCAAGTTGGTGATGCCATCCAACCATCTCATCCTCAGTTGTCCCCTTCTGCCTTCAATCCTTCCCAGCATCAGGGTCTTTTCCAATGAGTCAGTTCTTTGAATTAGGTGGCCAAAGTATTGGAGTTTTGGCTTCAGCATCAGTCCGTCCAATGAATACTAAGGACTGATTTCCTTTATGATTGACTGGTTTGATCTCAATCAAATGGTCATGTATCACCTTTCAACTATAGCCAGGCAGTGGGCAGGAGACAGCAACCTCCTAGGATCCTTTGGCTTCCATATTCAAAGGCAGGGTACCTTGGCTGTTAACAGTTGGCAAGACATAATTCACCAAAAGGAAACAGGAATATGATCAGGTAGAATTAGGACAGGAGAATGGCTAATAAACAACGGTGTCCCTGGTAGGAGCTTATGATTTTACACACATAATGGTGTAACATGCTTCCCTGGTGACTCAGTGGTCCTAAGTCTAATCCTGCCCACAATAACAGGATATGGGTCCAGTCCCTGGGTTGGGAAGATCACCTGGAGGAGAAAATGGCAACCCACTCCAGTATTCTGGCCAGGGCAATGCCAACGACACAGAAGCCTGGCAGGCTAGAGTCCGTGGGGTCACAAAGAGTCAGACATGTTTGAGCACAAAAGAGTGTCAACACAAATAACCTAGGTTGAAAGCAGAGGCCCAGGATAATTTTCCTTTAAAGGAGATGGTTCAGTATTCAAGTTGGAGAAACACTGTTACGTATCCCTTTTAAAGAAATGTTTTCCTGCTGCCCCACAGAGGAGTCAGCACCTCACTTACTCTAGGAGAGCAAGGGGTCTGCTGAGAGTAACAAAAAGACTTTATTGAGTCAATCACACACCATTTAGTGGCTATTTATTAACTTAATTAATGACCATGTTTAAGCTTTGCTTTGGAGGATCTCTACCAAGTACTTGGCTAAGGCCATCCTCTGACTCATTTTTTATCTGAACGGTGGGAGTGGCTTGTTTCATCTATTTTCATTGTTAATCAGTATAAAGACATTTTGATTTGGAACAAAAAAATTCAGTTAGGCTTTAGACATAGAGCAGATTTAATGGGTGGCAGGGGGACATTTCAGAAACAAGTATATGAGTACAAGCATGAAGGTGGGAATGTGTTTAATAGGCAAGAATGAACAGTCAGGCTTTACTGAAGGGATGGTGGGAGATAAGATGAGAAACAGATTATTGGGAGCTTTGACTGTGAAACTAAAGTGTTTATCCTATAAGGAAATGATTTATGAACAGAGGCACAAAATGAAAGCAAATTAAGATTACTTTGGCAGTTGTGTGCAACATGGACTCAAAGGAGGGGATTCCAGTAAAACAAGCTGGTAACATTAATTATCCATATATGCTACGATACTCCAAGGCAAGAGGAAATTACTGACCTTTTGTTTGTTGCAGCATTCACTAGCTGATACTCCTGTCTTTGTCATGTAACACAGTAAACTGCTCAATTCTCCCAACAACGTCCTCATTAAATCATAGGTGACTTGTGGCCTCAATAAATTGAGAATTTCTTCTAAATAACAGTCTTTATGGTGCTGAATCCTTAGTTCCTTCTGAACTATCGGCAATTATACTCAAATTTTTTCTAAGCCTTCTAAGAGAGTCTAAAATTGTGCATTTTATATCTTTAGTGCTAAGCCATGTAGTGAATGCTATTTTTTTGTTCATCTCTAATTCAGAGCTTTGTAAACTTAAATGGCCAAGTTTAAAGATGCAAAAAATTGAACAAACTTTAAAAAATTATACTTTCAGGACTTCCTTGTTGGTTCAGTGGTTGAGACTCCATGCTCCCACCTCAGGGGAGCACAGGTTCTATCCCTGGTAGGGGAACTAAGATCTCACATGTTGCGCAGTACAGCCAAAACAGAAAAGAAAAAAATTACACTTCCATGTCTGTTATCAAATCACAAATGCATGTTCATAAAATGTATTAGAAAATCTATTAGTTTCTCTCTTGGAATAGCTAGTTTGCCTTGTTTCAATAATCTTCTGCTTCATTTTCAGGTTCTTTTGGTTTTGTCTAATTCTTTGTGGTTAACTGACTTAATCTGTCAACTTCAATAAATCATTTATTTCTTGTAAAATATGGACAGCTGTTAGAATTTACTAAAGCTAAATCTCTTTACATTTTTTACTTTTTAAATATTTAACTATTCCAATTTTATACTTCATACTATGTGACTTCACAAGTTTTGTTGAGATTTATAAATTACTTTGGCAGCTTACCATTAGTACTGCTTTGCCCATTGAGATCAAAATATCTTCCATTATTCATTATACCAATGTTCCAATCTTCAGATGTATTTTTCTTTGTGTACAGTAACAAATATAGATCAAAGGTAGTAAACTGGTTATTCTCCTAAAGCACAGAGTGCTTCATATGTGCATGCCAGGGCAGGTAGTGCTGCAAATGCTTCCCAGATATCTCTGTGACAAGACGCCCATTAAACACTCTACACAATTAACTTTAACTAATGGGCTAATACCGAAATTTCTATTTCTATTGAAAATTCTAATGGGCTAAACCTTTGCTTATTACACTACTACAATATTTACCAAGAGTATTGTAAAATTCTGCCATGGAACTGTAAGGTCCAATATATCCAATCACATAAAACCTGAGGTTGCATTATTCTAAGACTTAATCAAATAATAAATCTGCAGTTAGCCAACTGGAGGTGGTGGGAGGTTAGGGAGCCAAATGCCAACTGTATTATGTCTCAGTTCATATTATTATGGGGTTCATCATCATGAGTTCTTTTCTGTATTCCAACCAACAGATATCAGCATGGCAATAAAGGTTGTTGTAAGTGCCGTAGTGAAAATGAAAAGGAAGTGAAAATGTAAAGAGAGAGAGAAGAGACATCTCAAAGGACAAGTCTTGGGAGGACTGGATAGGAGGCAAGGCTAATAAGTCAAAGACATACTACTGGGTCACTTTAAGAATGGCAGTGGTGGACTTGCCTGGCGATTCAGTGGTTAGGATTCTGCACTTACTCTGCAGGTGGCCTAAGTTCAATTCTTGGTGGGGGAACTCAGGCCAAAAAAGCGGGGGCAGGGTGTGTGTGGGGGTGAGGGTATTAAAAAAAAAATGCCAATGGTGACAGAAGAGACAGAGGTCGAAGCAGTTTCATTCCATCATTTTGGTTGGTAAAGGGATAGGAAGGGAGGTCTAAGTTGATTTTAAATATGTTGATTTCAAGCTAACGGAAAACTCAGATGAATAGGTAGTTTAAAAATACAGAAACTTGAATATGAGGTCAGGGTTCTGACACAATACTAAGTATGGACAAAACTGAAAGTAAACAGTCTAGAAATGCTTTCGGAAGGAAAAACATTCAATAAGAATCATTAGAGGAAGAATTAGAGGTAGAAGAACCACATTAACATAAAAGGTAACATTTGAAGTTTATGGTATCTTTTCACATACATCATATTTAATGGAACCCTTGAGAGGTGGGAGATTAGTTTCAAGTCGAGATTTATTCATTCATAAATATTTATTAAGCGCTACTGAGAATAGGAGTGTGCGTAAGTCACAGTCCTTGCCCTTAATGAGTTTCTAATCCAATGGGAGAAGCAGACATGTTAAGTAATTAGGGGCTCAGATTCTAGCACTAACAATACTGTTTAGTAATTGGCTATTTACTTTCCAGTCTCCATTACAGGAAAATCACATGAGGCTAAGTGATAGTATTTGTCACTCTTCTATCTCCAAAGCCTAACAAAATATCTAACTCATAGGCACTCAAGAAATATTCTAAATGAACTGAATGACAAACAGGAGTATCTCAACAATGATGAGCATTATTTTCTGGCAGAGAATAAGGTGTATGGGGAGAGTAAAATATTAGACAATATGGGTAAAGTTGGTTGGAGAGATCAGATTTTGGAAAGCCTTATGTGCCAAAGGATTTATAGATGGCAGTATTAGGGATTCAGAGAATTTGATACATGGGAATGATACAATCAGATTTGTGTTTTGGAAAGACAGCTTTGGAGTGTACTGGATAGACTGGAGTGGGTAGAGGTTACAGGAAGGGAACTGTTTAGTACTTTAATACAATGGATCAGTGCTTTCTAAACTTAAACATATTTACGTGTGCATACAGAATGGGAAGCCAACAGAAGAACAAAGTGCTCTGATCTGTATTCAAGGCCCTGGCTCTGTTCAGTAAATGCTCGAAGAGAAAAACATAAAACGGGGTACCTACTAGAAAATTCACAAATGGACATTTTCTTCCCTCTTGGTATAATGTTTAGAAAAGAGCCAATGGATAAATCTTGAGGATATAAGGCAGGGAATGAAACAGGCCCTCAAGAGACAGAAGAGGAGCGAATGAAGAACAGGAGAGCTTGTTTGGCTGAGCGCAGGAGGACAAACTTTTCTTGAGATGAAGGCAGACTATTTGAAGACAGACCTAAAGGAGTACAGCGCAAGAAAGGCAAGAAGAGTTTACATTTAAACGGGAGAAGGATGCAGAAGCTGGGGTGCTAGATCGGGATTTTAAATCTTCATCATCAGGATTAGATGGAAAATAAAAGGGCTCTTGAGGCTTTAATACATTAACTTGCAATGGCGGCAATAGCAGTTTTGAAAACATCCCCCTAGTAGCACTAGGCAACATGGGAAGGGCAAAGCATGTGAACCTTGGATTCATCCTGGGAACTGGCAGGATAGTAGGGCCTAAAGAAAGGAGGAAGGTGATTGACAAAAGCTCTTGAAAAGGTCCCTGAAGAGAATGACTACAAAGTATAGGTTAGGAAGAGAAGTCAACTCAGGAAGCTGACAGTGAGGAGAACTGATGCATTTAAAACCTTGCTGAGGTCAGAAAGTCCTTTCTGTCAACATAACTAGCCTTCATTCTTTTGATTTTGCCAACAAATAAAATCAATTCCGTTTTCTTCTGTGTTAACCACCATGACTACAGTTCAAGTGAAAAAGATTTTTGATTTAATACACAACTCTTTGCCAAGCATTTCTGTCACTGAAAAGCAAGATAAAAATGACAAAAGAATCATGAGTTGCACCAGGCCAAAATTAATTTGATTAGGTAAGGAATAACCTACTTAAGCAATCTTTATACTTACAGGTAATTTGTCAATATAGTTAGCATTAGATCTTTCTGAGTAATCCAGTTTAAGTTATAGGTTCATAAAAATAAAGTTCAAACATCTGTAGGGTAGCACAAATATCTGATTTTCAGAAGAGGCTTCCTTGGATCAATTAAAATGGAAGACTCAAATTTTTAGTAAAGGCAATACCCAACTTTTTCAAAAAACACTTAGGTTGGGTGCTTTGGTGAGAATCTCTTACAAAAGTATATGGTAATTTGACCTGACATAACATATTGCACTGAGAAATACAAACTTTGGGATGTCAGTGACACCTCTTACTACAGAAAATAGTCTCTTTTTCTTCATAGCTCTTGGGCCGCAAGATTGCTCCAGGAGCTTAGGGTTTAAAATGAAACAAAGGGATAGTCATGGTTAAGGCACTATAAAGCTAATTGTGCCTGAGTCTAGCTTTTGGATACTTTGGCTCTCAGGTTAACTCTTTTCTTTCCTTTAATCAGAGATTAAAGATGCCTACTTCCTTTTTCCATTCAAGCAACTGATTGCCTTTGCGCGTGGGGGTGGGGGGGGGGAGGCGGTTAGTGATGTGTGTGGGAAGGAAAAGGTTAGTTGCCCCAGCTTTTGACTTGCAGTGAGCCAATCACTCTTTTATGATTTTTACTACTAAGAAAGGTTTAAAGACTCCTTCCTAAAATACTTTTTGCATATACCTTTTCTTTTTTCCCAAATGGAAAGATACCACTATAACCAGACACTAGTTTTGAGGTGGAAGTTACATTAGGGCTTCCCTGCTGGCTCAGTGGGAAAGAACCTGCTTGCAACGCAGGAAATGCAGGAGACTCAGGTTTGATTCCTGGGTCAGGAAGATCCCTTGAAGAGGAAATGGCAAGCCACTCCAGTATTCTTGCCTGGAAAATTCCATGGGCAGAGAAGCCTGGCAGGCTACAACCCACAGAGTTGTAAAGAGTCAAGACACGACAGAGCACTGAGCACGTGTGTGGGTAGCAAGTTACATTAGGAGGAAAAAAGCATCTGGGCTAGTGTGTAAACTTCATTCAGTGAAGAGTCCTTGGTTAAAACAGCAGAATTTGCTGGACAGGGAGGAAGGGAAAAACGAGTTGAAACAAAGGGCCAGAATGCTTACTTTCACGGTCAGCTTCTTCATGGAAGTAAGGGAATTTCCAGGGAGGAGAATGAGTTATTCTAAGCAACAACATTTAGGAAGAAACAAGAGTTCCTCTGATCTTTAGGCCAGTGAGCTATCGAAACTGGTCCCAAGTAGTTGATGGTGCAGAAATGGGGTAGATGAATTGTGAACTGCCCATGTAGTACAGTTAGGAAGTATGTGGATAAAAGTTCCTGGAAGCTGAAGTCTTCTTTTATTGACAGAATCCACAGAACATGCGAGGCAGACTTGGCCACCAGGTCCCAACACAGCACATTCTGACATTCAAATAAGACCTATTTAAATGTGGCTCCTTTTGATTCCTACAGCTTTGTACTATGATGATTATCTGTACACAGGAATTCTAACTGGAAACAACCTTACTCACATCATCATTGTCACTCAATTTTTGGAGACTAACAGCTTGGTCCAATTTTTTTAAAAGGTAATGGGCCAAAAGACAAAAAAAGTCAACTAAGTATCAGGCCTAGTCGAGAATGGCTTAACATTATTCATTCTCTTCTTTGAACATTTTACTTAAGTGTTTTATTAGAGCTACTAGCTCAGGGTTTCCACCACGAGCATCAATTTGTTTATAGGCTTTAGATTCAAGCTCTTTAAGAGTATTCCGAGTGTATTCGAAGGAACCTACATTCTCAAGGTAATGTACACAGTATTTTTTAATATCTATGTTTTCGGTTCTCTGGCGCAAGATATTCTGCACCTGGGTGCTTTCTGGCCTTGACCAGATAGCATGAATAGTAGGGAATGAGAACTTTCCCTCTGTTAGATCTTCACAAAAGCTTTTGTTTTCACTGTATTCTTTGGAGTGTAGATTAGCGTAATCATCCCTAATTTGGAAAAAGAGCCCAAGTGTATCAAGTAGTGGTTTTAAATCTTCTTTGTAATCAGAGAACAACTGCATGAGACCTACTGCTAATCCAAACAGTCCACCTGTCTTTTGCAGCACCATTGCTTTATATTCTTCTTCGGTGGGACAAGTGTAATTATCCCTCCAGTAGATATCTAGGCCTTGTCCCTGATGGAGTTCTAAAAGCTGGCGGGTAAAGAGCTTTACTGCATCCGGGTGATTGAGGGTTAAGACTTTCTCTAGGCCAAGAAAATATACATAATTGGCAGAATTGATGACAGATGGAATTCCATAGATACTGTGTGCCACTGGAAAGCCACGTCGGAGTTTTGAGTTGTCTTCAATATCATCGATGAGTAAACTGGCATTATGCAACATTTCTGTCACTTCAATGATAATCTAGTAAAAAATACAATTGAAAAATTTCATTTTATTTGAATTATTCAAAAGAGCTTACCAATACTCATCATATAACAGATTATCAGTGTCAGGTGTCTTAGTTTTTACAATTAATTACTATCTAGAGACATTTCTTGGGCTTAAAAATGAAGTTAGAGAACTTCCCTGGTGGTCCAGCAGTTAAGAATATTTCAATTCAGGATACGTGTGTTCAGTCCCTAGTAAGGGAACTAGGATCCCACAGGATGCGAGGCAACTAAGCCCGTGCCACAACAGAGAGACCATACTGCAACAAAGATGCTGTGTGCCACAACTAAGGCCTGATGCAGCCATAAATAAATAAATATATACTAAAAAAACCCCCAAAACAAATAGTGACATTATAATTGCCTAAATACCTGTAGCTTGTCTTCTGGAACTTTTAGCCAATGATTAAACGCCTGTGAAAGTTTTGTTCTCACTTGTTTACCTGCATTTAAAGAATACAATTTGGCAATAAATTAATATTTTAATTATAAGAAACACATTCAGAAACTTCTTCTAAAACTAATAAGACTTGATAAAGCCAGCCCCACCAATTCATTACCTACTATAGAGCTTATCTTCTACTGCTGGGTCCCTACTGCCAAAACTCATATCCTAAAGACACATAACCTTTTAAAATTTAGGCAGGTGAAACAGATTTATAGTACTCCAGTGGCCCATCTGGAGAAGGCAATGGCAACCCAGTCCAGTACTCTTGCCTGGAGAATCCCATGGACGGAGGAGCCTGGTAGGCTGCAGTCCATGGGGTCATGAAGAGTCGGACATGACTAAGCAACTTCACTTTCACTTTTCACTTTCAATCACTGGAGAAGGAACTGGCGACCCACTCCACTGTTCTTGTCCAAGAGAATCCCAGGGACGGGGGAGCCTGGTGGGCTGCCGTCTATGCGGTTGCAGAGTCAGACACGACTAAAGCGACTTAGCAGCAGCAGCAGCAGCAGCAGCAGCAGCAGCAGCAGCAGCAGCAGCAGCAGCAGCAGCAGCAGCAGCAACAGCGGCCCATCAGTGAACCCACTCCTTTCATCGTAACTTATATCAACAATTTTGGAATAGAATGGCTTTTAATGAATTATGATCTAATTCATTCCTTTTTTGAAAAGGGAGACAGTCTAGTTAGTGGCAGTTACTTAGCCTATTTCAGAGACTACAGGTATTTTATTAATTGAAATATAGTGGATTTATAACGTGTTACCTTTCTACTATATTGCAAAATGATTCAGTTATACATATATACATTCTCTTTTTAATATTCTTTTCCATTATGATTTATCATAGGATACTGAACATAGTTTCCTGAGCTATATAGCAGGACCTTGTTTATCCATCCCATACATAACTATAGGTATTTCTAAGTAAAGGTACTTTGCTACTGAATTACCTTATAAAATGACCTCTTAAAATTATCTGCCTTTAAGATTTTGGAGACTGGACAGCTTGTTTCTTTTCAAGCAAAAAGTAAGATCACCATCCCATGAAGTATTCCTTTTCAACATCCTGAATTTAGTCAAAAATTAATTTATTTTGACTGGGGCTATTAGTTTTTCAATATTATCTTTTTCTTACACAGAAAGCTCAAGAGAGGTATTTGGTTAACAGTCACCTCTAGAAGCTGTTTTAGCCCAGATAAAGAAATGGTAGCTAAAAACCACAATCAGTTCATTTAATAAAAATGTTCTATGAGCTTCCTGCTAAAGTGAATGCACAGTAACATACTAATTTCAGATTAGGCTTCAGAGAAATAGTTACATTAAAAGTTTCAGTAAACAAAAACAGTATTTTCTGAGTCTTATCTGTTTTTCTCTGCCACGATCATCCAAACAAGTGAATACATACACCCCCATCACATACCCAAACGGAAAAAAGTTTCACTTTCTGTGAGAAGTCTAAAAGGGAAGGCTCTCTTAGGGTTCTGAAAATAGTGTCCTCTATTAACCCTTAAGGTGAACATGGTCTCAGTAGCAATTATACCCTTAACATCTGATGTATTTTCCAGTTTGACAAAGGTCAATCTGGGCTACAATGAGAATGCACAATTGTGCAAAGTAACTTCATCACTTAAACACCAAGCTTCATTTTCATTAGAAAATGAAGAACAGAGAAGCAATGTACAGTCATATTTCCGCTTTCATTTCAGGATGTATTTGGAAAACAGTCAAATGAATGGCTTAATTTACACATACTCAGGTTTTATTTTCAGGTTTTAATATTACAATAATGACTGTTTTCTCTTTAAGACCTTAAGATTACCGACTCCCTTTCTGCACGCTTACTTCTTCCTCGGCTTCCAACTACAAAGGCCTGGGGACCTACCCTTCTGCATAGGTAAATAAACAAACATAAATACAAGTCTTTCTATTAATACTTCACTAATTTCAGAACACCCTAATGTCCAAAATTATTATTATAACCTTTTATTGTAAGAGTAGCTTTACAGTAAGTGGTCTTGCCCACCTTTAAGTCACTTTAGTAACTCTGAAGCTCTCTGTGAAAAATATGCATAACCGTTTCCTGCTTCTTTAGGAAAATCTTTTGAGATTATAGTCTACCGTGAATGCAAGAATATATTTGATTAAAAAACAAAAAGACAGGATACCTAATGAGTTTTAAATATGTTATCTAAAGGTCTAAAACATTACTTCCGAATAATGAGAATTAAAACTACTGGAGTAGTTCATTAGGTAGGTAAGCATTATTATTAACGTGTAATTACAGGCAGTTCTTGCTTTGTATAGTAGTGGAGTGGGAGACACTGGGAAATACTGGCTAAGACTCCTATCATCACTGATACTGGCATGTTTTACAGTAGCCCAGTTCCAACCAGTGTTTGTCAGCTCGTAACAAAGTAAGCCCAGCAACAGGTGGGGGGAGTTCAGAAGAAACAGTGTGACCTTTCTCAATTTGAGACTCTAAAATAAGTGAAGCTACTGGCAGCTGAATAAATTCACCCAAAAGAAGTCTCTTAGCTTTTTCTTGAACAGTTGGCAATGTTGCCTCGCATTCTCCATTTGTTTCTCCTCCATGCTTCTGAAGCATTGGCAGTAGCAAGCGTGTCTCCGTCACGGTCTGCTAGAGTAGGAATACCACTAATCATGATGGTTTCCACGGTGGAGGCAGAGCTACCACTCTCTGGCTTGGGACAACCACACTGACCCTCCCCCAGCTCATAAAGGATAGAAACGCCCTAACTCCCCCTGAGGTATGCTCATCAAGAGAAGGGTGCAGTTTATTCATTTTAAAATGTTTCTTCACTTCTGGCTGTGCTGGGTCTTGGCTGCTGCATGAGCTTTCCTCCAGTTGTGCTGAGTGGGGGCTACTCTAGCTGTGGTCTGCAGGCTTCTCATTGTGTTGACCCTCCTGTTGCTGAGCATGGGCTCTAGGGCACAAGGACTTCCGGAGCTGCAGTTACAGTGCTCCGGAGCACAGGCTCAACAGTTCTGGCACATGGGCTTAGTTGCTCTGCGGCACTCAGTTATCTTCCCAGATCAGGGATTGAACCCACATCTCCTGTACTGGCGAGTGGATTCTCTACCACTGAGCCACCAGGGAAGCCCACATGTGCACTTTGGAACTGAAGTAAAAAGTTTTAATTGTGACTGAGTTGAGATCATCACTACACTATAACCGAGACACACTATGAGCTAAATAGGTCTTCCTATGGTTGCCAACTTATCACCTTATTTTTTTTTTTGGCCACACTGCACGGCTTGTGGGATGTCAGGGATTAAACCCGGGTCCTTGGCAGTGAAAGTGCAGAGTCCTAACGACCAGATTGCCAGGGAATTCCTAACTTTTCACCTGAGTTACCGGTTTGAATTTTTATTATGAGAAGCCACATTTATCAAATGCATGACTTTTTACTTGCTACTATCACATCTCAGAAAAGCTAAGGAAAAAAAATTAGCAAAATAAAACAAGCACATACATATGATTAAGCCATGTCCAAGTGACTCATCTTTGTAGAGGAATAATTTAGGTTATGCTTCTAAGTAATGTGCTTTGAATGTACTGCTATTCGTCTCTTACAGGAAGTAGTAGTGTTAAAAAATGCTGTCTGGGGTTTCCCTGGTGGTCTGTGGCCAAGGATTCACCTTGCAATGCAGGGAATACTGGTTCGATCCTTGGTCGGGAAACATGCCGTGGAGCAACTAAACTCATGGGCCACAACTACCGAGCTTGTGCATCTAGAGTCCACGCTCTGCAACGAGAAGCCCCTGCAGTGAGAGGCCTGCACCTCACTGAGGAGCAACCCCTGCTCGCCGCAACCAGAGAAAGCCCACGTGCTGCAACGAGGACCCACCACAGCCAAAAACATAAAGAGTTAAGTGTAGCTTTTTGTTGTCACACAAACTGGCATAAAACCCCCTAATATCAAAACAGTAGGGAATAAAAATGTGTCACATCCATAAAGGATGAAACTTCTAATGAGACACTCCAATGTTTTAAGTATTTTTTAGTTATGTTATAAAATTGGGTATTTTTAAAGAGGTGCCTTAAAGATGTCCCTTTTAAGAAAAAAAAAACTGTAAAAGTTTATAATTATTTTCCTTATATGTATCTCCTTATAGAAAGTCTCAAGAGCTGGCAATTCTAACCTTTTCTGTACGCTAATATTAAATGACCACTGCTGCTAAGTCGCTTCAGTCGTGTTCAACTCTGTGTGACCCCATAGACTGCAGCCGGCCAGGCTCCACTGTCCCTGGGATTCTCCAGGCAAGAATACTGGAGTGGGTTGCCATTTCCTTCTCCAATGCATGAAAGCAAAAAGTGAAAATGAAGTCGCTCAGTCGTGTCCGACTCCTAACGACTCCATGGACTGCAGCCTACCAGGCTCCTCCATCCATGAGATTTTCCAGGCAAGAGTACTGGAGTGGGGAAAATGACCCCATATGTATTATGACTAAACTATTACCTGGTAACTGAAGTAAGTACTTGTAAGGTTCTAGAAGAATTCTTTGGACAGTTTCTTGAGTCTTCTCCATTGTTTTTAAATTTCAAAGCTGATCTGTAAAAAAGGAGAAACATAAAGATGATGTAATTGAGTATCAAAGTGGAAAGGAGTTTGTATTTCAAGATGTTTTAGTAAAAGTAAACGTTCAGTTTGGTTTTAAGTGAAAATTCTACACCTATGAGACCTTAAAAACAAATCCACAGAATTAGATACTTCTGTGTTTGATTGATCATATAAATTAGAAAACATACTTTGTTTTCTAAGAGCATTAAAATGAATATGTTTTATAATGTGACCCTTAAACAACACTGGGGTTCGGGGCACCAACACCTTCCCCTCTGCAGTTGAAAATCTTGAGTACTATCAATACTTCACAGTTGAACCTCAGTATCCCTGGTTCTGCAGGCACAGATTTAAGTCTAACACAGATCATGTAACACTGTATATAGTATAAAAAGAAATATGAGTATAGGTGGAACCTGAGCAGTTCAAACTCACATTCTTCAAGGGTCAAATGTATATTTAAAATGTAAGCATACAAGGAGAAAATTCTTTGATGCATTTTCTTCACAATCCATTTTAGACACTCTGATTAAGACATGCGCTCAAGAGTGCAATTATAAAAGAAGCTTTCTCAAGATTAGTTAATTTACTAAGTTTGGCCACGCTGGGTCTCCGTTGCTGTGCGTGGACTTTCTCTAGTTGTGGCAAGCAGGGCATACTCTTTCCTGTGGTGCATGGGCTTCTCACTCTGGTGGCTTCTCTTGTTGTGGAGCACAGGCTCCAGTGCATGTGGGTTTAGTTGTGGCACATGGGCTTAGCTGCCCTCTGGCATGTGTGATCTTCTTGGACCAGGGGTCGAATCAGTGTCCCCTGCACTGGTGGGCAGATTCTTATCCACGTACCACCAGGGAAGTCCCTTGAGTGCAATGATATTATTGAAAATATTCCCCTGAGGTGACTTATTATTCTGAATTTTACATTTACTTCAGTATTTCCTAAAATTGCACTCACAATTTTACTAGAATCCTCCTTTACTGTTGAATCTCCACTATCTCTTCATAAATATCTATTGCTACTTTTGTCCTCTTATTAAGGAATTTTCATTTCTGTTTTTTTTTTTTCTGTTTCTTTTGTTTGGGGGGGGTGGTTGCGGGGAAGTCTTCATTCCTAATCTGGACATTTTAGAAGGTTTCTCACCTTTGTCTACTTTTGTTTTTTGAGACAATGATTTGGTCCCAAGGATCATGCTAAAGGATTGAAAGGTGTGTTTCCTGTAGTCTACTCTTGAATATCTAGGTGAAAGGATCATAAAAACCTGCACTTTCCAAAGGAAATCCTTTTAGCGATATGAATCCAAAGAGAAAACTTCCATACAGAAAACTGGTACATCTGCCTTGAACAACAATTAAGTATGTCCCAAGGTAAAAAAAGTTCAGAAAATACTTTGGAATAATCCAAATACCAGTTTGGTAACCTGATGTGTGCTCAGTCATATCTGATTCTTTGTGACCCCACGGACTGTAGCCCGCCAGGCTCCTTTGTCCACAGAATTTTCCAGGCAGGAATACTGGAGTGGTTTGCCATTTCTTTCTCCAGGGGATCTTCCCTACCCAGGGACTGACCCTGTCTCTTGCATTGGCAGGCTGATTTTTTACCTGTGTCACCTGGAAGTAACCTAATAACACCTATACTGTTTGAAGTCTGACAAAGATTACCTTATTCTTAAGAGATTAAAAAAGATGATATGCAGGAAGAATAATCACTTAGGTAAGAGATTACTGAACAGAATTAAAAGTAGAATTTTAAAAATGTACTATATATATACTATTTTATTTAAACCAATTAGTAGCCACCTCTTCTCAACTAGGTTGAGAACAAATATTCTGTTTATCTTTTTCACAGCCTCCAGAACACATAATTTGAAAATCAATATGGACTTCCCTAGTGGTCCAGTGGTTAAGAAACCATACTTCCAATGCAGGGGGTAGAGTTTGGATCTCTGGTTGGGGAACTAAAATCCCACATGCCATGCGGTGTGGCCAAAAGGAAAAAAAAAAAAAAAACTTGTAAGACCAACTCTGAATAATTCTGTTTTGTCTCTGTCTAAATTAGTAGCAACTATACACTGCTGGATAGATACCAGAGCTAATCTGTTTCAATTCTGTGGGTTTTGTTTGATGTTTTTTTCAACTGAAAATATGAGTTATGAATTTTTTAAAAAAACATCTTTTCCTTTGATCATTCAAGAAAGTTTAAGAATACTCACCTAACAAATAGGTCAATTAATCTTCCTTTCCCAAAAAACGTTTATATCAAAGTATTCTCAACAATGGGGAAACATAGAAGCCTCAATTTTTCTAGGTACTGACAACCAGCCCGTTTCTTGTCTTGTCTAGTTTAACTGTTGCTACATTACAACCCTGTGGCAATACCTATTACAGTGGCAATACTCTGACTGACCTTTTTCTTTACCCAAAAGACTGCAATTCATCACACCTAGCAATTTTAGCTGTGACATAGGAGGCCTGAATACAAAGAGGCATTACTGTGCTACATGCACTCTACTAATTTTTAAAATATTTTATTGATGTGCAGTTCATTACCATGTTGTGCCTAATTTACTTTTAGAGTGAACCACCACCACAGATTGCCTCTGTTCAGAGTCTGAAACTACTCCTTTTCAAAACTGGGAAATTGCCTTAAATTTGTTCAAACAATATATTATGAATATTAACACAAAATCAAATTCTCTTCTCCATGGAGACAATAACCCCCAGGCTGGACTCCCTAGTACCTGCCCCTCTCTTCTAGTCCTCTACTCTTCACCGTGTGACCTTTTCTAAATTCAAATCTGGTCCTATCTCCCCTCTCTGATTGGGAACCCATACACGTTATCCCATGGCTCTTAAACAGAACAAAACTCCCTAACAAAGCGTGTCAGGTTCGCAGTCAAAACCCCAGCCCTCCAGCCTCAGTTCTTCATATTTTAAAAAGCTCCCGCTGGCATAAGGCTTTCCAACATGATACCGTTTCTGTCTGGAATGCTCTTTCCTTAAGTTTACTCCTGCTAAACCTTCTGCTCTCAGCTCGATCTTTACTTGCCCGGGAAAGCCTTCCCTCATCTCCCTAAGGCAAATTTCCTGTTTCCAATTCTCATATCACCGTGACACTCTCTTTCGTAGCAATCACACCTGTTGCCATTTCACACTGACGTGTGTGCCCATCCTGTCCGTCTTATGCTCGGATTCAGGAAGGCAGGGGCCACACCAGTTTTTTCACATGGTAGGCGCTCAAATATGTGAAATGAACGAAGGAACCAATGGCAAGTGCCTTCCAACGCGTTAGAGGATAAACTCAAGGCACACTCCGGCATGGAAAAGTGATAATATCATGCAAAGTGGGTTTTTTTTTTTTTCTTTAAAGGGAAGGATCTGGTTTCAGTATTGCCAAATCGACACACAAATATAAGGGCGGCTGCGGAGCGCAGAGCACATCCGTCCAAACTCCAGGAGATGATGGATGGGTCTGAAGAAAATTGCCGGGGAGATACAGGGAGGGAATTTAAATAACTTCGAGTCAGATTTTTAACACAGCCTTGGCAGAAGAGCTTCAAACGTCGACTCCCCTAGCACAGGGTCGGTGAGGTGCCCGCTTCCTCTCCGCCCAGAGGGCCCCTTCCGCCCCACTGGGTCCCTTGCGGCTCCTCCCCTTCTCCAGCCAGAGGATGGAAAATTCATACACAATCCGGTTCAGCATCCGGGTCCTCACCCTCCTTTCTTTCTTTCCTCTCAGCTCCGCCTCCCAGCCTCCCCCACCCACCTCCCCATCCGGGTTCCCCCCAGCCGCCACCACAGCCACTCACGGTTCGAGGATGATATCACAACTTTCACGCCGCGGGTCCGGGAGTAAGCTGTACCCAGTATCAGCTTCCCACCTTATAGTTCAGAGTAAGGGTCCTTCCGATGCCTACATGAATACTTTCCCCTATTTCACCACAGAACTCTCCGCCCTCTTCGGCCGCCGGCGACCCCGCATTACTCGGTGCAATAAAATGCGCCATCCCGGTCACACTGCGCAGGCGTCGTTGCCACCTCCCCTCCGCTTTGTTGCTCCGCCCCCTTTCGTTCCCCCCGCCTGTCTCACGGAGGCGCGGGGCATTGCGGGTCTTGCAGTTCTCCGGGGGGAGGCTTCGCGCATTGGTCCGACAGGCTGGACTACATTTCCCGGGGAGCTTTGAGGCGTAACTTTCTGTTTCCATAGAACTGGTGGGAAAATGGCGTCGTTGTTTGTATCGCGGGGACCAATAGGAACAGGGTATAGGCGGGTTCTAAAGAAGCCTAACCAATCCGAGGTCGTCTAAGAAGCCATCCGGGAAAGAGGTAGGGGAGGGGAAAAAAGTCTAGGGGAGGGGAGAAAGGAGGGAAGGGGGGCACTTGGGGTGGGGGGGGAAGCGATGTTTGCCCGTCAGTCGAGTCCGGAGTGAGGAGCTCGGGCGCCGGAGCGGAGGGAGACTCTTCAGCTTAAGCTTGCCGCTGCCACGGCCACCGCCTGGACTTTCGCTCGGAGGGAGTCGCAGAGGGTCTGTCGCCGCCGTCCTGTGGAGGGCAGCGCGATTGGGGGCCCAGACCTCCAGTCCGGGAGAGATTTTTCGTCGTCCCCCCTCCCCCCAGCGAGGGAGCCCGAGCGGCCGCCAAACAAAGGTACCAGTCGCCGCCGCGGGAGGAGGAGGAGCCGGAGCTTCAGCCTCAGCAACCGCTGGACCCGCCGCCCTTCTTCCCCCATCTCTCCCCCGGGCCTGCTGGTTTTGGGGGGGAGCAGGGGAGGGGACTCTGGACGTGCCAGGGTCGGAGCTCGCCTCCGAGGAAGGTAGGGACATTTTCTGAGGCTTTCGCGGTCTCGTAAGGGGGTCATTAAGGGAGTCACTGGGCCCGGCCGAGGATCCGGGGAAGGTCGCTTTGGTGGTCTCCCCGGGCACGGAAATTCGGGGCCTCGGCCTCCGTGCAGCTCCCCCGCCCCCCGCAGTTGCCGAGTCCGAGTCGCCCCCCAGCCTGGCGGCCGCACACTCAGCGCTTTAGCGTCCCTCGGCCGCGGTGGGGGGCCCGGGTCGGTGGGGGAGCTCTGCCGCCTCCTGGCCCCCTCGGCGCTCTCGCTGTCCCCTCGGATCCCGCTCCCACTTGTCGGGTGTCCATCTCGGAGCGGGACGTGGGCTGAGGCTCTGCGGCTGGTCGGTGCAGCTCGCGGCCCGCCCGGCCCGTCCGTCGCCCCTGCTGTGCTCCCCCAGGCCCGGCTTGCGCCCGCTTGGACTTGGGGTGCGCGGCCCTTTCGAGGGGGAGCTGCCGGAACGGCGCGGAGGCCCTCGGGCAGGAGGGCGGCCGGCCCCGCGCCGGCCCCCAGGCTTGTTGTGAGTTTCTTCTCTGACAGAAATGGCGTCATTGTCGGAGACGGGAAACTCCGTCGGGTCCCGACAATGGGGACGGGAAGCTGTCGAGCTGTGTAGGTGGCCAGGTTTGCGGGGATGGCGGGGCCAGAGGGGGACCCTGGATCGGCGTTTGGTGGTTTGGGGGCTGACGCCTCCTTGAGCTCCTTTTCGGCGTGCAGGCTTCGCTGGAGTCCCTCCGCCTCCGCCAGTGCAGAGGGGTGCCCGTGATGTTGACGGGGTGTCTTTTGTTTCTTCTCCAGGTGCAGGTGAATCTGGTATTTTCGGGGAGATCGCGGCCCCAGGATCATCATGAAGGTAAGATCTCCAGAAGACGAGCCTGGGGGCCAGAGAATCTAGGAAGTGGGGGCTTTGATTGAGTTCGGGTAGGGGGCCCCAACGAGTTTTGCTGAGGAAGGTGTGTGTGGTGGCTTCGCGCCCGAGCTCGTCCCCGGAGACGACGAGGGTCAGCTGGTGTGGATATCGGTGGGCTTTGCTGTGGAGTTGGAGCCGGTTATAGGATATCTCGCTGAGGATGATTTTTCCTTATAGAACCTCTCTCTTTGCGGGGAATGAGAGAAATAGCTGCGTGAATTTAAGTGTTTTAAAAGCAGGTCAAGTAATCTGATTCTAGAAACTGAACTGTATTGTGGTTCTATCGGTTACCCTGATGAAAGAACATCTCATTTATTGTGTGAACAGTATTGTCAATTTTTAACCGAAGACCTCCTTGCTTAGGAGAATTAAATATAATCTTAATTGAAAGATTTTTTGAAGAGAATGTTGGTGATCTTTACATAATTCAGAGACAGCAGTTAGTTGTTCCTTGTATTTCCGGGGATTTAGGATTATATGGTGTGTTTTCCTCTGCTGATCCATTAGGTCTATAAATTATCAGATGCTGTATTGCATTATGATAAAACCGATTGCCAGGTTCCTTTTAAATGTAAACATG
Organism: Ovis canadensis; assembly: GCF_042477335.2. Lineage (NCBI taxonomy): Eukaryota > Metazoa > Chordata > Mammalia > Artiodactyla > Bovidae > Ovis > Ovis canadensis. The sequence goes on along the minus strand of NC_091269.1, from coordinate 25,815,314 downwards.
TTAACTGAATGGAGGATATTGTCTAAAAGAGTATGGTTTGCTTAAATGGTTGAAGAAATTATAGTCATAAACTTAGTACAGGTTGTTTTTTCACTTTAGAGAATATGTGATTGAATGCTGCCATATTTTTTTAACCCACTTTAGGATGAAAAGCTTTAGATATCTGAAATGTTTAGATTCAACTACTGGAACTTAGAGACTAGCAGGTATTTTTCATCCATTACAAACTCAGAAGAGCTTGAAAAGAGTAGAGGGTTTTCACAGGGATAGAAAAGCAACAGTTAGTATGTTAAAATGTAAATTCCAACTACTTTTGACAGTCCTTTGAATTATTTAAAAATAATTTTTAATTCCAAGTTAAAATTTGGAGTACATGCTCATGGTAGAAAATGAAAGCTGTGACTACTTAAATATTTATCAGCTATACAAAGTAGTTAAATTCAGTCTTTTTTTAGGTTGTTTTGTTTTTGAGTTTGAGGTGCTATAAACTCCTACATGAAACAGTTTAAATCTGATGAATTACTATTTCACTTTCATGTAAATAAAAAAACAATCAGTGATGTTTCAGAAATGAATCCCTTTTGTTAATCATGCTAAAAATGCTAGCTCCGTCACCTTCTGTCTGACCTGTGTGAAACAGTGACAAGTAAATTTTTTAGAAAAAAATATCTTCTTTGGCATTGGACAGCAATTTCTATAGAAAAGTGTTGGGTTGAATGATTTAAGTTTATAGGGTGAATAATACAGGAGTTAGTTTGGAATGAATGTTGTAATCTGTCAAAGTTTCCAGTGGAGTGCCTGGCACATCTAGGGTACTATGCTAATTTTTGGTTAAAGGAAATGTAAGTTGAAGGTCTTTTAGATTTCCTTTTTCTCTCTTCCTTTCATTTTCTTTTTTTTTTTAAACCTTTTTGAAAAATGAAAGTACGTTGGAAACTTCAGCTTGAAAGTTTCATAGTATTAGGCAAATGCAATTTTTATTGTTATTTTAGAACTCATTTTAAAGATTCAGCATTTCTGTTATTACTGCTTTTAAACAAAAAGTTACTAGTAATGTTAAAAAGAAAGAATTGTTAAAATAATCTTCTAATTTTATACAAGAAGAACTTACGTTTTTATCAGTACAGTAAGTCCTCTCTTTGGGAATCTACTAGTAATCATAAGTGCTAAAAACTTAGCTTATTTCTTTCAACTTAAAAAGTTGAGAGGCTGCCCATGGTTGGTATTTGCTTTAACAAAATTGTAATTCAAAAAGTATGTAGTATTGATTATATTATACTTTAGATTTTCTCTTTTGTGTGTTCCCAGTCTCTATTGTAGATTTAGGCCAATTGTCAGATCTACCAAAGAAATTCGTACTTTGTAGCAAACTTTTAAGTTCATATTACTTGTCTTCCTAGTCACAGTAAAGTTTATTAAGTGACAGCGTATTGAGGGGACTGAAAAAGTGTGTAGGAATACACTTTTTTGGTGGTTGCTTTAGAGTCCCAAGGCAAGGAAAAATATACATATCATTTTAAATGTTGTATGTTTTAGAAGCGATTTTCCTGTAGTACTGCCTTTAAGAATTTATTTAAATAAATAAAGCCCCTTTACCATATCTCGTGGTCCTGCTCGGTGTGTTTTTGAGAAATATGGCTATAACGTAAAAACGGTTTTGTGCTTTAACATAGATCATGACGTTGGCATTATGTCGGGTTTACTTTTCATACTTACGATAAACCTTTCAATGTCATTGATAGCACATTGTGAGGAAATGATAGATTATTGAAGTCTGTAAATAATTCTAAGAATTATGTCAGTTACATTTTGTGCTTTTTTCTAAATTCCTTTTTTTTTTTTGCTTTTATATCATGCATGTTATTAACATTTCTCATTACACTGCAGTAAATTTTCAAGTGGATATGGAATAGAGTAGACACTTCAGAATCTTTAGGGGATAAGTGATTCAGATGGTTGTGCTTAGGATCTGGGGAGATGGGCTTTTTCAGATGTACCGTTCACTCCTCAGTAATCACTGTCTGAGACCACATAAAAATAATGGATTGATTGCACATGCCTATTGAAATATCCTTTGTTTGTGTGAGTGTTCTCAGCCCCTCTCTCCCCACTCCACCCTTCTCCTTTCCTTTCTCTCCCTCCCTCTTTCCCTTCTACCTTTCCTTCCTCTGTTTTTTTTTCCTTCCTTCCTCTCATCACTTGTCCTTCTTTTCTCTCTCCCCATTTTATAAATCTTTCACTTAACAACAACCCCTTCCATGTGTCAGGGAGTGTAACATGAAGGTAAATAACATCAGTCCTGTTCTCAAGGAGCTCATAATTTAGTTGAAGACAGAAAAATAAAACAAATGGTACATATTGAATTATACAAATATTTTTTGCTGCGTAGTATTTGTGATTAGTGCAATGGGAGGACAGAAGAGGACATCTAAAGCAGAGAGCCACGGAAAGTTCTCTGGTAGACTTGGCATCTAAGCTGAAAGTTAAAGCTTTCGCTAGGTAAGAAGAGTAGAAAAGAGTGTTTCAGAGAGGGAACAAACATACTGGAAAATAAAGGAAAAAAGCAGGATGATGTATCTGGAAACTGTAAGTAGTTCAGTGTGGCTGAGGTTGACATACAGTGTGATGCATTGGGGGTGGGAATAGGAGGGCAGTGTCGGGAGATGAAAATAAGTCAGAGCCGAAAAAGTTGTGCAAAGCTACATGGACCCACTACATGTAAGGATACTGGGCTTATGCTAGAGAGAGATCACTTTGGTAGTATTGTAGTGAAGTATCTAAAGGGAAATCTGAATGGAAAATCTGGAAATTCCAGGTGATAAGTCCAAGTGAGAAGTGAATAAGGAGCTGACTCATGGGAGACTTAGTTCCAGGTGATAAATCAAAGTAAGAAGTGAATAAGGAGCTAATTCCATGGGAGTAGAACCAGAGGGAATAGATCTGAAATATCCAGGAAGTAAAATTGAGGACTAGCAACTCACCCTCGGGTAGAAGGAAGATGGAGGTTTCTGTCTTGAAGTATGAGATAGATGTTATTTTATTTTGAACTATGCTGTGACTGGAGTAAACATGAATAAGGTTTTGAGTATTCAAGGGACCTGTAGGGGGTCCGCATCCAAGTGGACTTAACTAATTAAGATATAAGAGTAAGGGAACAGGTAGAATGAAGAAAAATCGGAGGCTTGGTTAATCCAGTGTGAATGTTAACCTCATAGTTAATATTTATGGTATTTCAGGGTAGTTGGACCCATAATATGGCAAATGTATTTTGTGCTATAAACTTGTGATCTTTTTGATGAATAATTTTGAAAAACACTGACTTGTTTCCTGTCCACATTTCTAATCCGTTGCTTATTGTAATTTTTAAAAATGTGGTAGATATTTCACAGAAGAATGTGTTTTTGCTAGCTTGCCTTGTAAATTCAGTCACGAAGAGATACCGCATGCCTTATTTGTACTAGATGCGACTGTAGGTATTGAGGACACAGCAGTAAACAAAATGAGAATTCTTAACCCTTGTGGGCTTCACAGTTGACGCTCAGCCTGCACTTGTGCATGGGTTTTTGGTAAATATAGGGATAGTGATAGTGAAGTCGCTCAGTCGTGTCCGACTCTTTGCGACCCTGTAGCCCACCAAGCTCCTCCGTCCATGGGATTCTCCAGGCAAGAATACTGGAGTGGGTTGCCATTTCCTTCTCCAGGAGATCTTCCCATCCCAGGGTTCAAATCCAGGTCTCCAGCATTGTAGGCGGACGCTTTACCATCTGAGCCACCGGGGAAGTAAATACAGGTATATGTAGTGTAAATGTATTTCCTCTTTCTTATGATCTTAATAATATTTTCTTTTCTCTGGCTTACTTTATTGTAAGAATACAGTGTAAAATACATATACAAAATATGTTTATCGACTTTGTATGTTATTGGTAAGGCTTTTGGTTAACATTGAACTATTAGTGGTTAAATGTGGGGGGAGTCTGAAGTTATACATTGATTTTCCATTGCATGGGGAGAGTAGGGCCCCTAATCTTTGTGTTGTTCAAGGGTCGACTGTATTAGGGTGGATAGACACTAAACCAAAAGAAGAAAGTGGTAAGTTCTATGAAGGGAGATGAAGCAGAATCAGGATAAAAGGGTAGAGTGACCGAGAGTGTGACTTTAGGTTAGATGTTTGATCTTGAAATGTTTAAGGAGCAGGAAGGTGTCCTTTAGGGCTGAAGCGGGAGGAGATGAGGCTTGAGAGCTCACAAGGGCCAGAGCAAAGTAGGGCCATGTAGGTCATGGTAAGGACTTAAAGTCTGAGTGTGCTGGGAAGTCACTGATAAGTCTCAAGCCAGAGAATGAAGTGACTGAGAAGGGGTCAGCTGCGGGGGAGTCGGGTGGAAGCAGGGAGGCGAGCTGCAAGTCAGTTTGGTGAGGGGTGGAGGTAGACCAGGTGTGGGAAATGGTTGTATTGAAGGTGGGGATATAGGAGTGTAGTGAATTGAGTATGAGGTTTCTGCTTACTGCTGTTTATAGATGACTAACCCTCCCATCCCCAGTCCCTTTAAAAAAATCTTTCTGCTGTGATTTGTTGGTGGATAGATTTCTTGGAACTGAGTACAGCCAAGAAGCCGTTCCCAACTCTTTGTTGCTGTTCAGTTGCTCAGTTGTGTCCTGCTCTTTGCACCCCTATGACTGGAGCACCAGGCTTCCCTATCCTTCACTGTCTCCCAGAGTTTGCTGAAACTCGTGTCCATCGAGTCGGCGATGCCATCCAGCTGTCTCCTCCTCTGTCAGCTGTTCTCTTCCTGCCCTCAGTCTTCCTCAGCATCAGGTCTTCTCCAGTGATTGGGCTCTGCACCAGGTGGCCAGAGTATTGACGCTCCCAACTCTCAGCCTTCCATTGTTAGTGGGCAGTGAACATTGAACTGAGCAGTCCCTCCTGTTATTTTGTTTTGCCTTTGAATTTTAGGGAATGAGGTAAAATTCACCCCTTTAAAAGGTATTTATTTATAAATTTTGTTATGCCAGGTCTCAGTTGCAGCATTGCAGGGTCTTCAGTTGTGGCGTGCGATATCTAGTCCTGGACCAGGGATTGAACCCAGGCCCCCTGCTCTGGTAATGCAGAGTCTTAACCCCTGGACCACCAGGGAAGTCCCGCAGTTCATCCTTTTAAAGTACACAATTCAGTACTTTCCACAGGCTGTTTCCGTCACTGCTGTCTAACTCTGGAGCATTTTCATCTTCCCCAGAGAGGCCTGTTGTCCACTAGTAGTCACTCTTTGTTCTCCCTTCCCTCTACCCTTCCTCTGGCAATCACTAATCTACTTCCTGTCTCTAAGGTTAATTTGCCTGTTCTTGACATTTTCTAGCAATGGAATCATATAATACGTGACCTTTTGTGTCTGACTTCTTTCACCTATCATAATATTCTCAGGATTCATTCATTCTGAGGCCTATGTCAATATTTCATTCCTTTTAATTGCTGAATAATATTCCATTTCCTTGGATATACCACATTTTGTTGGTTCATTTATTTCTACTTTTGCCTATTGTGAATAATGTTGCTGTTAACATTTGTTTCAGGCTTTAGTGTGAACATACATTTTCCATTTTGGGGGTTCTTAGGAGTGGACCTTACAGAGTAGTGATGCCACCTCTGGTAACCCTATTGAGAGCTGAGTGTTCCGTGTTGTAGAAAGTGACCACTGAAGAGTTGGCCACTCAACGTTTCACTCAACATTTATTGAATCCTTGCGTGCTAGTCTCCAATCTAGCCATTTAGGATATATCCAGTGAACAAAACAGGTAGAAAGTCCTGGCCCTGTGCATCTTACCTTTTAAGATGAGGTGAGGGGCAGACAAGTAAGAATAGACATAATAAATCAATTATCTAATTTGTTGGGTGGTCAGTAGTAGAGAAATAAAAGGGGAGCTTGGTAAGGAGGACAGGGAATATGAGGTGGATAGGTTGTAGCATGAAGTAAGGTGGTCAAGTAGGGTTTATCGAGAAGACGTTTGTGCAAATACTTGAGAAAAGGACGTAAGGGAGTTAGTCATGTGGCCTCCAAGGCAGCTGGACGTGTTCGGTGACCTGCACAGAGGCTAGGGTAGCTGGAGCGGATGAAGGAAGGGAGGAGATCAGAAGTGGACGGGGTCAGGCAGGCAAAGAGGACTGCACGACCGGGATGGAGCACATCAGAGCCGATCACCTGAAGGCCTTTTTAAGGATTTTAACTTTCACTCTGATAGAAATAGGGAGCAGTTGTGCGTTTTGAACAGAATGATGCTCTCATTACAGAGTGGCCGATTTTCCTTACGTTTTTAAAGGATCACTAACTGCTGTGTTAAAAACAGGCTGTGGGCAAGTCTACAAGATGGAAACCGACCAGTTAAAAAGCTGTAGTCACAAAGGATGGTGGCTGCCCAATGAGGGAGGTGTGGAATGGTCAGCTTCTAGGTGTGGTTTGAAGATAGAGCCGAAAAGAGTTCTTGTCAGGTTGAATGTAGAGGAAAGTCAAGGAGGGGACCAAGATGTTGTGGATGAATAACTGGAAAGCTGGGATTTTATGAGGAAATTAGGGCTGCCTAATTTTTGGAAATAAACATTTATATTGAATACATTCATAAAATATATTTTACATTTGTGAAAATTGCCAACTGGTGTATTGCTTGGTGAAATATGACTAAAAACTCAAAATATGGATATGCTATACAGTGGATCCTTGAATAACATGGGTTTGAACTGCTTGGGTCCACTTATACAAGAAGTGTTTTCAGCAGATACACAGTCACACTACACAATGCATGGGTAGCCGAATCCGAGAATGTGGGTCTGCAGATACAGAACGCAGACTGTAAAGTTACACCAGGATTTTCAGCTGTCCCTCCAGTCCCCCCGCCAGTGTTGCTTAAGAGTCAACTCGATTAGGTTTTTAGTTACAAGTATTTAAAAACATTGCAGCCTTTCATTTTGGATGAGTTGTTCAAACCAGGACTGGTGGCACCTTCATTTGGGTGTCACAGGACAAGGATGTTGCTGCATTCATGCAAAGCATGCACCAGTATTCTGTGTAAGATGACAGCCACAGTCCTCTGTGGGTCAGAAAGGGCCAAAATCTTTGCGATATTTAAATATTGCAGATTCTAGAAGGTGTGGATTTTGATAGGGCATATATTGCAAGTAGAATCACTTAAAATTTTTTATTGACACTTCAGTGCAGAGCTTTTTAGCTTGTAGCTTATTTTGAATACAGAAGACAAAAGAAAATACTGAAAAGTCTGTTTCTTTCAGAAAAAGAAAGAAAAAGGAAAGAAACTTTGGGGACTTGTTAATACCTAGTGGACATTAAATGAAACATGAGCTGTAAATAACAAGCTTTTGTTCCCAAGATGACTGAAATATTTTCATTTATTACTTTACATGAAAATAAGTCAGTGTATTTGTTACCTCTTAAACTGCTAATTAGTATGTTTAATTTTAAGAGAGAGCTTTTGTTATAAAAATTGAGGAGTGCAGGAAATCTTGATGTTCACATTTCCCATGGAAGATAATGTGTTTCTAGAAATCTGATAATTTTCATACTAAAATTGGAGACAGCATTCAAGTTTGGGGAGGAAAAGTGAGTTTAAAGAAGTATGTAAACAGTTTAGCAGAAGATAAAAGACAAATCTACTAGGGTCAGTTCACAGAGACAGAGAAGCCAACTTCCTCTTCACCTCACATACTAACAGTCATGTTTTAGGTTGGTTGATAGGACTAAGGGACAAAATAAAAGAGGCAGAAAAGAAAGTTTTAAAACAACACTTGGCTTATTCTGAGGATAATATCTAACTGTGAATAACTAGATGTACTGAGCATTAGGACAGTTGAAGATAAAGATACAATTCTATATTACTCTGCCTGGTGTATCTTTCCAGCTTAACATTGGTGCTGGCAGTCTGGTGGTAGAGAGGTTGATTCTTTGGGGTGATTATTATCATTTGAAGGAAGAAAATCTTTACAGAAAGTAATGGATCACTTTTAAGTTATAAATTTAGCTATCACTTGAGAGAATAATTATTTGTACATATTCTTTTACTATTGAAATGTGTCAGAAAACAGTCTGTATGGGACAGTGAGATAGATACTTTATGTAGACTTTTCTTATTTAAGCCATTTTTTCCCCTAATTTATAGATGGGTTTTTGGCAGTGTGACTTAACTATAGGATATTTAAAGTCCTATGTCAAGGTTTTGACGAACAGTGGACTGCTGTCTCCTAATTTGATAATCTTGCAGGGCATACTTGCTTAGAAGAATGTCATTGGTAACTGTTTAGTAAGTTTCACGTAAAGTCACACTAATTTCTATCATTTTCTTTAATAACAGAAATGAACATTATAAATCATCAAATCTTAGACCAAATGGCATTTAAAGAAAAGACTTACCTTATACTGATAGTGAAAGTTATACTTGAAAATGACTATAAAAACCATCTTTTTTTAGTTAAAAGTGCCCAGTAAATAGTGTAGCTTAGTGATTAAGAGCATATGGCTTGGAAAGAGAGAGGTCTTGTTCCCAGGGCTGTCTTTCTGTGTTCTGGCTGTTGAAGTTTGGGGAAAGTTGTTTATTTTTGAAGTGAAAGTAAACATCAGATTCATTTTCTTGCAAAGTGGGATAGTAATATTGATAGTTACCTGACAAGGTTGTGTAAGTATTAAATGAAATAACATTTAACTTAAACTGTACATGTTCTGAGTAGTCAGTACGTGGTAGCTGCATTATTCTGGTAAAAGCTGTCACTTCTTTTATAAATGGGTAGAGTGAGGATTCTTTCATTGAGACTGCTTGGGATTAAATTGGGACTCTCACGCTTGCCAAGTTGTGGGCAGTTTTCTTTAACTTTCTAGGAAGGCTGGTGTCCTTGTCTTATGAGGAATGGTGGTAGCGCTTACCTCATGGGGTTGTTAGGGGTGACTAAGTGTAATGACACGATCTACTCCATAAATTGAAGCTATTATTGTTAATTCATGGAAAGAATGTGTAAATGCTTATGAGTTGAAATGCTTTGGGGGTGATATAGTGACTCTAGTCTCTTTTAACTTAAAGTTTGATTTGGAAGTTGGGGGAAGAAGTTACAGTTTTGTGATTAAGATTGAAGCCTGTTATTACTGTCTTTGTGAAATCCTTAAAAAGACTGTTCAAGGGAAGGTGAAAACCAGATTTCTTTATTCTAAGAACTCTGCCCCCATTCAGACCTTTATTTATTCTAGCCCTTCCTGATGCAGAATCTTCTCTTAGTAAATACTTGCCCTTTCTTCTAATTTGCTGCTGGCTTGTCTAGATGGGATTCTTTGAAGGGAAAAGTAAATTTTACTTCCAAGCCTAGAGGTTTTGTGTTGGATTAGGTGAGCCACTGGAGATGTTCATTTTCTAAGCGAGCATCCACATCCAGCCTTGCTTATATAGGGAAAAGTCCTTTTTCTTCTCATGGTCTGATCTGATCTCTGTTCGGATGTGGCGGTTAGTCACCTGAAGCTGCTCTGGCGCGGCGCGCTGTGGGGGTGGGGTGTACGAGGCCTGGGGCCCTGCCAAGCCTGAGTCTGTCTCTACCCCAGAGACTAAAAGGAAAACTGAACAGGCTCAATGACAAAGAGCTACTATTGCTCCCAGAGTTTAAATGAGGCAGCTTGGCTTATACCTATTCGGAAGCTTTAAAAAATTTTAGCTTTTTATATTTCCAGTTTTATCTTGCTGAGTGTATCTCATCCAAGGCCCCATTTCTTTTTTTTTTTTTTTAACCTGAATATCCTTGTTGAAAGTTGTTCAGTGATTTCTTTTTTTCTTGTCTGGGCCCCTTGGCTTGTGGCATCTTAGTTCCCGGTCCTAGGATTGAACCCAGGCCTCCTGCAGTGAAAACGCAGAGTCCTAACCACTTGACTGCCAGGGCAGCCCTATGTTCAATGATGGTTTTAAAAAGTTGTTCAGTGTCAGAGGGCTTCACACTTAGTAAGTCACCTAATTTTGCTTTGCCTCAATTTGGAAAAATACTTTTCTAAACTAATGTGTCCTGTTCCTAGCAAGATTAAATATATTTTTTTAGTATAAAAGCAATTGCAGTTTGCTGTAGATGTTAAAAAATTACAGAAAGATAATGTATACAGTGAATAGTAAAAGTCATTACCTTCTTCCTGTTGGTAGCTTGATTTAAAAGTTTGGAGTATGTTCTTCCATAACTTTTTCCTTGCACGTATAAACCTATATATTTTTTGATATGTTTGATTTTATAAAAATGGGCTTATCCTTTGCATATTGTTTGTGGCTGTTTTTACATCTTTCTATATCAATTTATAAAAGATAGATATCATTCTTTTTTGATGCCCTCAGAAAGATTTTATTTGCATTCAGTATGCTATTTTCTCTACTACCAAATGATTTACTTAGGGCAATGCCATGTTTCTTTAGCTTTACGTTAATGGCAGATAAGTATAGGCCGTGCTCAGTGGTGTTCAGCACTCAGTAGACATTCAGTGCACGCGTGCTCAGTTGCTCAGTTATGTCCAACTCTTTGTGACCCCATGGACTGCAGCCTGCCAGTCTCCTCTGCCCAAGGGGCTTTCGAGGCAGCAGTACTGGAGTGGCTTGCCATTTCCTCCTCCAGAGGGTCTTCCTGATTCAGGGACTGAACCTGCATCTCTTGCATTGACAGATGGATTCTTTAATGTTGAGCCACCTGGGAAGCCCAGGTATTCAGTTCAGTTCAGTTCAGTCGCTCAGTCGTGCCCGACTCTTTGCGACCCCATGATTCGCAGCACGCCAGGCCTCCCTGTCCATCACCATCACCATCTCCCGGAGTTCACTCAGACTCACATCCATCAAGTCCGTGATGCCATCCAGCCATCTCATCCTCTGTTGTCCCCTTCTCCTGCCCCCAGTCCCTCCCAGCATCAGAGTCTTTTCCAATGAGTCAACTCTTCGCATGAGGTGGCCAAAGTACTGGAGTTTCAGCTTTAGCATCATTCCTTCCAAAGAAATCCCAGGGCTGATCTCCTTCAGAATGGACCGGTTGGATCTCCTTGCAGTCCAAGGGACTCTCAAGAGTCTTCTCCAACACCACAGTTCAAAAGCATCAGTTCTTCGGTGCTCAGCCTTCTTCACAGTCCAACTCTCACATCCATACCTGACCACAGGAAAAACCATAGCCTTGACTAGACAGACCTTAGTCGGCAAAGTAATGTCTCTGCTTTTGAATATGCTATCTAGGTTGGTCATAACTTTTCTTCCAAGGATTTCATGGCTGCAATCACCATCTGCAGGGATTTTGGAGCCCCCAAAAATAAAGTCTGACACTGTTTCCGCTGTTTCCCCATCTATTTCCCATGAAGTGATGGGACCAGATGCCATCCATGATCTTTGTTTTCTGAATGTTGAGCTTTAAGCCAACTTTTTCGCTCTCCTCTTTCAGTGGGTATTACTAATTTATTTGAATATCTAGTACTACTAGGTGGTGAATAGACCCAGTCCTCTGTAGCATTTATGATAGTCTCTCATAACTCTATAGATTATTATTACAGCTGCTGTTAGTGAAATCTGATTGCATGAGATTGCTCTTAAAAGGTAAGCTGTGGGAGGTAGTGCGGGAACATCCCGTGCTATATGCCTGTTTGTGAAGAAGCTAATGTTGTTCTTGGGATCTCTAGTAGCGTTTATTAGAAAGGTTACTTTGGGACAGACCACTCTAGGTAATGACCCCAGCAGATGCTTAGTCAGAACATGTGGTTTGTAAAGTATTTTTTTTAAGCACTGTAGTTAGGTTTTTAAATGGTGCATTACATTTGTAAAATTTCATAATCATTAGTTATTTCTTATAACGTCCCTTTGAGGCAGGTCAGCAGCATTTTTCCTTTTTTATGGTTGAAGAAGCAGATGCGAAGATGTTGAGTGATTTGCCCACGGGCACACTAAAGTTATGGCCGAATCTGTTCTTCTGTTAGTAAACGGAACCATGCTGCTTTCTGCTAGTTATGCGTGAGTTAGAAAGGTGTTATCATCTCGTGACCTTTCGATGGGCTTATGGAATAGCAGGTATAGCTTAGAAACCATTTACCTACTTTCATTGAAAGGAACCGTTTTAAAGCTAAAACTTATTTGCATTGTGATAGTAAATATTTTAGGGAAATTTATCCTATTCTCTTAAATGTAGACGAAATTATATGAAAATATATTAAAATGAACTACAGTGGACTTAGTTTTTCTGGGAGAACCTATTCTAGCTTGAAATTGTAAGTAAGAGGAAAATAGTACAAGGCTTGAAGATATTTTAAAGTAGGAGAAAAAAAAATAAAGTAGGAGAAAAATGAATTGTCAGGGTATATTTTCATGAGTAATTTGAATTGAAACACTATGGCTTGTAGAGTCAGAAGAGAATTTTAAAGATCGTTTGGACCTGTGGATTTAGACCCGGACTCTCCTGCCGTGTAACAGCATGGAAGGTTATCTAGGCTAAAAAAGTGTCCTACACTTTCCGTACTCATGCCCACCCAGAAAAAGTATCTGAAATTTTGGTAACATTCCTTAAGCTATAAGTTTACTTGTCTGAAACATCCTCTATTTACTTGTTAGGACTTGATTCTATTGTTCTGTAAATTGCTGGTATATTTTTTAAATATATTTTAAAATTCAGGATTAATTCCTGTGTACCTTTTTTTTTTTTTAAGATGTCAAGAAGCTATTATGTAAGAGTATACAACTTGAATTTTGAAGCACTGAACAGGACAGAGGAAACACAACACTGCTAAATTTTACTGCTACTACCTGTGTTGTTCACAAACTTTAGCAAATTCCTGCAGAATGGTGACAGATTTAGACTGTATTTGTTTCATATTGCTGCTATAACAAGTTGCCAAATATTTAGTGGCTTAAAACAACACAGAGTTATTATTTTATAGTTCTGTATGTCAGAAATCTGAACTGGGTCTCAGTGAACTGAATTCCTTCCGTGGTCTCTCGGGGAGAATGTTCCTTGCTTTTTCAAGCCTCTGGAGGCTGTACACATACTGTTGGTTGTGTTCACTCCTCTGTCTTCAAAGCCAGCAGCTTAGTATCTTCAAATCTCTCTGGCTTTGACACTGCTTCTACCTCCCTCTTTCACTTATATTAGGGCCCTTGTGATCTCATTGGGCCCATTCAGATAATCCAGGATAATCTTCCCATTTCAATGTCAGTTGGTTAGTAACCTTAATTCTGTCTGCAACCTTAATTCCCTCTTGCTATTTAACAGCAGTTTCACAGATTCAGGGAATTAGGATACAGACATTTTGGGGGAGGCCATTATTCTGCCTACTACAGACTCCTTAGTTCAGCAGGATTTATTTAACCTTTTAGGCTGTTCCATAAAATGAGATTAATATTTACTGTTTGCTACAAAGGAATTTTATGGAAATGGAAATTATATGCCATTGCAGACAGACCATGCATAGAATACACTCAGAAATATTAACTGATGCTTTCTGGTTGGTCTTATGTATTAGGTAGATGCTTAACTTGTGGATAGGTCGTCTCCACAGTAAGCAGTGAGTGGGTTTGGTAAACTCCAGTCTGAAAACCTGGAGTTAACACTTGGCCTCTGGAAGCAGAACAGGATGTCAGTGACTCACAGGCTTTCCAGAGAATGAGCCTTCTCTACTGTTGTTTACTTTTCATTTGACTCTTATAAAGGCAGGCTTTTGTCTTAGAATTCAGCTTTTCCAGACCTTTGCTTGTTGAGGATAGTGTTAATTTATAGCATAGAGTTGAAAAAATAGGTGAATGCTTAACTATAATTTGTTTTATGCTTTGAATCTGTTTTAGTCTGAAAGATACAACACATTTTTTAAAGCAGTATGCTTTTCTACTTCCTTTTTCAAAGAAAGTTATGACAATAATTAATGGAGAGGCCTTGAGTAATTGTTTTAAATCTCAACTCCTGATGATTGATTGTTTAGTATGTGCCAACTTCATATTCTTTTTTGAAGTTAAACTTGGAGAATTGCTGTGTTTAGTGTTGTCATTTCCTAAATTTTCTTTTAGTCTTTCAGCTCTCAAAACTGTGGTGCTGTGAGGCAGGATTCACAGACTGGAGTAGTAGATAGTGGAAATGGCTTTTAGAAAACCATTTTCTAAAGTCAAAGGGAATTTTAAGGGTAGATATGTCATCTGTTATTTCTGTTTCCAGGTTAAAATTTGAGTTACATTTCTCTAGGGGCTCCCCTGGTAGTTCAGTTGGTAAAGAATCCTCCTGCAGTGCAGGAGATCCCGGTGCGGTTCCTGGGTTGGGAACATCCCCTGAAGAAGGGACAGGCTACCCACTCCAGTATTCTTGGGCTCCCTGGTGGCTCAGCTGGTAAAGAATCCGTCTGCAGTGTGGGCGACCTGGGTTCGATCCCTGGGTTCGGAAGACCCCCTGGAGGAGAGCATGGCAGCCCACTCCGGTATTCTTGCCTGGAGAATCGCTATGGACAGAGGTGCCTAGTGGGCTACGATCCATGGGTTTGCAAAGAGTTGGACACGACTGAGCGACTAACCACACAGCACAGCTCTAAAATAAACATAACAAAACATTCCTGTGTGATTATTCGCTAGGTTATCTTGTAGATATAGATGGAAAGAGAAATCCACTGACTGTCTTACTGCAAATATGTTTCAAGTAAGAAATTGAAATTTTCTCAGTTCTGTGGTAGGAATACGTTGGTTTTTCTCTGCATTGCATTATCACGTATTTCTTTGCACATAGCTGCTGACTGAGTATGATTTAAGTTAGAATGTTTCTGAAGATTGAGTTGTAACCAGTCATTTGGCTCTTCTAGCATTAGTGGATCCTCTGATTCTGCCCTTCTGTCCTTTTCTTCTAGTTATCCTCTACATAGTTCTAGCAGTGCCCTTATCACACTTGAATGACAGGCAGTAAATCCTGGACAATTATTTTCATACATGCATCAGTACAAAATAAGTTGCACAAAGTTCTGTCTGCCCTGAGTTGTAAATTTATTCTCTCAAAGTTTCTATTTTACATATATCAACTATTTCTGTTATATATATATATCAAATAGTGTTTTGTAAAATGTAGATAAATGAATGATTTGAGTTTGGTAGCACATGGTACCGTATTCAAATTATCTAACTTTAAAAAAATTAAATGTCAGCACGTCATTTTAATGAAGGTGATAAATTCAAGCACCACCCTTCATTCCCAGATGTCATTACAGGCGTATTAGAAGCACACAAGCGTGTGTTTCAGGATGTGCTGTTGCACGCCTCGCCACCCTTGTGACGGAGCAGTAGTGGAATGGAGTCGTCAGGGTTGAATTCGGCGCTGCCCCTTGACTAGTCGCAGGACCTTTGGCAGTTATGTAAAATGGGGAGAATAATATTTGTTCCAGACACATTGTACATTTAAGAACTGTGAGGGACTCTGAAGACTTCTGCTGGTCCTAAAAGAAGCCTTACACTCCTTTGCAAACGAAGGCTTTGGGCACCTACCACCCATGGATAAGAATTACGAATTCAAACTGGTGTGGACCTGCCGCCTCACTTGGCTCTCCTGACTCATAATCCAGCGCTCCTCTCCATTATATTGTAGAGAACTGCTCTACTTGGACAGCAGTGCCAGGATTCGGGTCCTCAAATGAAAGGTTGAATGGTGATAGGCAAGAAGTGGTTTTGTTTTGTTTTTTAAATGAGAAAATAACTCCTTGATGTATTAGTGTCTGATGTTAATTTTTGACGAGACTGAACTCTCAGGATTTGTTATCGTTATTAGGATATTAAACTTTTGGAAATTTTAAAAACACAGTTTGTCCTCTAGAAAAACACTAAAAGCTTCTTATACATATAAACTTGGATTAAGTTCAAACTTTAAGATGTACAATGAGAGACTTACAAGACTGCAGTTTTTAATGAATGAAATGCCTCTGTGTATGGATCAAAGCCAGCTTTCATGGTAAGTATGAACAATGTGGTTAGGTTCCCCATCTACATGCCCATCCAGTTACAACTTAAATTGCCTTGATTGCATATTAGCTGAATTAAGTGTTGATGAAACAAATATGGGGTCCTAATTAAGCACAATGAAGATCTTACATTAGTGAAGCAGTATATTACCTAAGCACAAATATGCTAAACAAATATTTAACCAGTCCAGTGGATAGGCACAGTGACTATAATGCAGATAGTAATTTACATGCATGTTTAATATAATGTAGTAATTGGCATTTGGATTCATGTAAATATGTTATTTGAAATACAGTATTTTTAATTTTTGGAAAGTTGAATGAAATTCAAATCTGGGGACTCTAATAAAAACAGATTGTTAGAGGTGAATACACTTGAGGGTAGCAAGCACACTGGTGATACACAGCTTTAAAACTTTATTATAGAAACTTAAAACATGCTGAAATGAAGTTCAGTTAATTTTTCCATCCTTAGCTTCAGCCGTTGTCAACATTTTGCCTTTCTTGTTTTATCCTTTTTACTCTGGTGCTCCTTCTCTCCCCTCCCCATCACCATGTAGGATTTTAAAGCAAATTCCAAGCATTATTTCACAGATACCTTTATCCAAAACATAGGTACAATGCCGTTGTCACAACTAATAATGTTAACAGTTTCCTAATGATATCCTATCAGAGAAGGCAGTGGTTCTCCACTCCAGTACTCTTGCCTGGAAAATCCCATGGGCAGAGGAGCCTGGTGGGCTGCAGCCCATGGGGTTGCTAAGAGTTGGACATGACTGAGCAACTTCACTTTCGGACACGACTGAGCGACTTCCCTTTCACTTTTCGCTTTCATGCATTGGAGAAGGAAATGGCAACCCACTCCAGTGTTCTTGCCTGGAGAATCCCAGGGACCGGGAGCCTGGTAGGCTGCCCTCTATGGTGTCGCACAGTCGGACACGACTGAAGCAACGTAGCAACAGCAGCAGCAATGATATCCTATAGTTAGAAATGTTTAGATATTTCTGTCTCCAAAATGTTTTTCACAGTTGGATTGTTTGCATTAAGTTCCAGATAAAGTCCTCATGTTGCAATTGAAAGTTATGTCTCTTAAGCCGAGTCATTTATTCTGTGACGTCTCCTGCCTGTTCATGCCTTACATTTGATGAAGGATCCATGTCATTTAGTCTTTCCCTCATTCTTTGTTTGGCTCATTGCATCTTTTTGATTTTGTTTAACCCCTAACTTTACTGTAAGCTGGTCATTCGTTCCAGAGGCTTTTTTAGTGAGCATTATAGTAGGTGAGGCATTCTTTCTACTGCATATCATTAATTCACTGTTACTAAGGCTATGATTGGTCAGTGATTTTAGGTGTTGTCAGTCTTATCTGGCTGTAATAAACATCCTGTCAACTTTCACTCTGATTTTAGCCCCTGCTAGTGATTGTTGTCTGCTTCATTGTATAAGGATTACAAAATAGGTTTTTAATTATATTACTCCTACTATATTTGCATATTTAATAACTCTGCAATACATAAATGCAGAATAAATGATTATTTCCCCCCTGCCTTTGCTGGTGTTTAGAATAATGGGTTGGTGCTACAGGAAGCTCTTAAAATGACCAGTGAAGTTTTTTGTTTGTATCTGTTTTAGTTGTTTTTAGTGTCATGGATTTTTGTGCATTATTTGTGTCTTCATCAGTTGTGGTTGCTGTTGGTGATACTTTAATTGTCTCATCTTTGGGCGTTTGGAGTCTCTTCTAATGGACGTCTATGTTCTTTTGATAACTTCATTACTTTTTGTCACAAGGAATCTCAGGTTCATCTTGTACATTTCTTGTCCCAGACTTGGAATCGGATATTTCTTCAGGAAGCCCTGGTTTCTTCAAGTGAGAAATGGTTTTTAGAAATCACAATCGGGATATTAGGGGTATTACTTGCTACTGGTTTCGTTATTGCTTCTAGATATTTTTAGTGCTTAGACTCAGGAAATGATTGTTTTTTGTTTGTTTTTAAAGAAGAGAAATAAATAGAGGACTTTTACTGATATTTTCAATTTCCATAAAAATTACAGAGATTTAAAAATATATAGATTTTATTTATTTACTTTTGGCTGTGTTGGGTCTCTGTTGCTGTACAGGCCTTTTTCTCTCGTTGTGGCCAACAGGGGCTCCTCCATTGGGACCAAGTGGGGTGTGTGGGCTTCTCATCGCAGCGTCGTCTTCTGTTGTGGAGTGTGGGCTCTAGGGTGTGCGGGCTTGGTTGCGACTTCTGGCGCTGAGCGCAGGCTCAGTAGTTGTGGTACATAGGCTTTGTTGCTCCAGAGCATGTGGCATTTTCCTGGGCCAGGAATTGAGCCCACATCTCTGCATTGGCAGGTGGAGTCTTTAACACTGAGCCACCAGGGAAGCCCCAGAGTTTTGATTTTGACTTATTTTCTATTTGTATCTTTTTTATTTTATGCTAAAAATACTGCTAACAACTTAAGCATATATTGCATATAACATACATACATTTTGAAATAATACATCTTACTAGTCATAAGAAGACTAATTAACGCAACTTAAGATTCCTTTATGTTATTTTTGTCCTTAGGCTATATTCCACTAGGGATATAAGAACAGAATACTCATTTTAAATTGGCTTGAAATAATTGTTCCTATGTGCTTATCCTGCCAACTTGAAAAACAGGTCATTTACTTCACTTGCTTTTGATTTTTCAGGAATACTCTTAATTTTTCCTTATTAATTTTTTGATAAAAATATTTACATTGTTTCAAAATGCTAGGGGTATTTTTTTTTAAAGATGCTGCTGTTTGACACATCATAATTCTCCCAATATTCTATCACTAACTAAAGCAATATATCATTTTACCATATATTTTAAAATTTAATATCTGCTTGTATGAGTTTTTAAGGTTCAAATTTAAAAGTCCAGTGGATGGCTGCTAGATGGCAGTAAATAGTTCTTGTTTATATATTGCTTCTTAGAATTTCCAATGTTTTGCTGGATTTTGTCATGAGAAGGCAAATGGATATATAGTTGCTTAAGCGTGGTGATTGTGATGTTTGCAGGTAATCAGTGAATAGTTCCACCCTCCTCCCTAGTCAGTTAACAACTATTTAAAGATGTCTTACAGGCTGATGTATTGACATCACAACACAGAGTCAAACTTCTAGATTATGTGGCTTAAATTTGCCAGATGGGGCATTTTTCTATTGGAGGAGAAAGAAGGACTCTTATCCCAGAAGTTTTTGGTGTGTGTAATTTTGCTGAATGCCTGGCTGCCATGGAAATAGATGTTAAAATAAGCTCTTGAGTAGGTAGGCGGAGACAAAACTGGCTGTGCTGCTGTGCTGGGCGCTAGACTTTATTGGACCCTGCCTTCCTCTCATCCTTCCTCTTTGTTTTGCTTGTTTTTTCAGTGTCTGTGCTTTTAGAATATTCTGTGTGCTGGCTTACGTAAGTTCATCAGTGGTTTGCTTTTGCTTACACTGGTACTGTTTAGATAAGTAAGGTATTTTATCTCATAGGTTATTGAATTGGCTTTTTTTTTAAAGTAAATTCTTACTGATTTACTATACTTAAGGGGTATAGACTGGTATATTGATGGTTTTTTTTTTTTTTCTTTTAAGCAGTTTTATTGAAGTGGGCACAGTAGGTGTTAATGCTTCTTGGAAAAGGTCTGGAAGGACCTGTATCAAGTTGTTAATGGTGGTGGGAGTATAGAAAATGTTTAGTGTCTACATTGTATTGTTAAAATGTTTGATTTTTTTTAATCGAATGTGTACTGCTTCATTAACTGTAAAATTTTCCACTTCCAAAAAGCTTGTTAGTAATCAGTAATTCAAATGTATAAAAATCTGAGGAAAAGTAGAAATCCTCTGTTATTGCATATTTATTTATTTATTTATTTGGCCTTGACTCTGACATTGAATTGTGTAATGTTGGTCCTTAGTTACTGTACCTAGATACCAAGGCTAACGCTATTTATGTCATAGTGTTGTCATGAGGTTAAATGGGATAATATTCAGTTCAGTTCAGTTCTGTTCAGTTGCTCAGTCGTGTCCAACTCTTTGCGACTCCATGAATCGCAGCACGCCAGGCCTCCCTGTCCATCACCAACTCCCGGAGTTCACTCAGACTCACGTCCATGGAGTCAGTGATGCCATCCAGCCATCTCATCCTTGGTCGTCCCCTTCTCCTCCTGCCCCCAATCCCTCCCAGCATCAGAGTCTTTTCCAGTGAGTCAGCTCTTCGCATGAGGTGGCCAAAGTACTGGAGTTTCAGCTTCAGCATCATTCCTTCCAAAGAAATCCCAGGGTTGATCTCCTTCAGAATGGACTGGTTGGATCTCCTTGCAATCCAAGGGACTCTCAAGAGTCTTCTCCAACACCACAGTTCAAAACCATCAGTTCTTCAGTGCTCAGCCTTCTTCACAGTCCAACTCTCACATCCATACATGACTACTGGAAAATATTACTAAAGCATAATGCCTGGCACATGATGAGTGAGCAGGGGAGTCTTTGTAGATGCTCTGTAGGTCTTAGGAGGGGTATAGCTGTGTACATATGAGGAGTGTATTGTGTAATCTTACAAGAGCTTTGTCTTCATTTGAGCTCACTACCTTCTCTTGGCACTTCAACTTTTCTTCCCTGTATATATATTCCCAGAGGACTCATTTCCAGTTTTTCTGCCAAACAGAGACTTTGGGTCCACTTTATACCTGTTGTGTTACTGTTACCTACAAATTGGTATATTCATTTATCTTGCTCAGTAAAGTGTAAGAAGTCAGAATTGAGGTTTTATAGGTATCCTTGATGAATTGACTTCCTCAGTATCAAACTGGGTCATGTGATTTTAAAAAAGGATTTTTTTGGTTTGTTTCTTCTAGATGTCACTGTAGATATAACCTGGGAAGTTTGGAATTTTCAAGAGCCTTTGTCGATACATAAATCAACAGCGTTGGAAATGAATGTTTGGAACTATTCCCAGAATATTACGGATATGAGGTTTTTGTAGGCATATGTCTACAAATACTTCACAAAGGCAGACTCTTGGGGACAATCAGGATGACTGCAAAACTGTGTCACATATAATATGTAATGAAATACAGAAGCATATAACTTATTTGCAGATATATTGTTGCAGTTCAAATACCTATTTTTTTCATTTAATTTTCCTAAAGGTTAAAACACTTATATGGCCAATAAGTTTTTAAAAATACATAAAGTAATATAGTAAGAGAAATCTTACATTCCATCTTTTCCCTCCATTTTTTTGAATTTCCTTCTTTCTGCTGGTGTTTATCATGCATCATCATTCCGGTATTTCCTATGCAGAGAAAAACAAACACAGATTTGCCTTCTTATTCCTCTCTCTCTCTCTTTCTTTTTTACCTTCAGTTTTTAAGTCATACTTACTATTCTGCACTTTTCAGATTTGTCGCTTAACACATCTAGGAAATGTTTCTATACCAGTACATAGAGAGTGCCCTCATTCATGTGTTCTCTTATCACTCTTTTGAGGTATGATTTTTACATCAAAAAATTAAACCATTATAAATGTAAAAACCAATGATTTTAAAATAAGTGCATAGCGTTATGCCTTTGCCACCACAGCCCAGGTTCAGAACGTTTTTATCACCCTGAAAAGTTACTTCCTGCGCATGTGCGGTCAGTGCTGACTCCCATCTTGAGCCTCAGGTAGCCCTGGGGCACCACACTGGTTTTTGCCAGCTCTGTGCTAGTCAGTTTTATGGATGTGATGTAGTTTTTTAAAACCACTCCCCTATTTTTGGATGTTTGGGTTGCTGTTGACCTTTTTCTTTTACAAACAGCTGTGAGGTGAGGTAACTTTCTACATACATTATCTATAGGATAAGTTTCCAGGAGTAGGGTTACTGATTTAAAGGGTGTATATACATTTTTTTTTATAATTATTGCAGGTTTTTCCCCATATAGGTTATACAGACTTATAGTCTCCCCTGCAGCATAATTGTTTGTTTGCCCAAACATTACCAGCCAAGTGTGTTACCAGATTTCTGAACTTGTGCCAGTCTGCTAGTGGAAGATGGTATCTTGGAGTCATTTTATTTGCATTTCTGTTATAAATGACTTTGATCTTCTTTTTATGCATTTAAGGGCCATTTACTTGTATTTGTTTTTATGTCATCTGTCTCTTCTTATGTTCATTTTTCTGTTCAGCAGTTAGTCCTTTTAAAAATGACTCATTTCTAGGTGTTCTTTAAAATCAGAGATTAACTCTTTGTAGAGATACGAATTATAATCCTTTCAGAGTTTGTCATTTGTGTTTCGATTTGCTTGCTTTGTGTAGTTTTTGTTTGTCATGTAGTTTTTTATTGCTAAATTTATCGATATTTCCTTTCATAGCCTCTGAACTTTGAGTTTATTAATTATTTAAAGTAAGGCCTATATTGAATATCCTTCCAAGGTCATTAACTTATCACCAGTTTGAATTAAGTTAGAGATTTAGCCAGATCTACTGACTTGCATCTGTGACAAGTACCTTTGAACATGTTACCTGACACATACACAAGTATATCTGTTGGATAAACTTTGGTGTATATTCTTGGGGCTGTTGGATATGCATGTTTTTAAAATTTTGACAGTTACCATCACACTGAATCCATGTTTTTCCCAAGACCATTAAGATACATAATTGTTAATAACTGGTGAGGAAATTAAAGGTGATTTGTGTTCAGGGTGCCAGGTAGTGAGACTCATGCAGTACTACTAGAAAAGCTTTGGTCAAAAATAGAATGGGACAGTGTGAAAGTGTTAGTTGCTCAGTCATGTCTGACTCTTTGCCACCTTATAGACGGACTGTAGCCCACCAGGCTCCTCTGTGCATTGGATTCTCCAGGCCAGAATACTGGAGTGAGTTGCCATGCCCTCTTCCTGGGGATCCTGGTGGACTAGGGATCAAACCCCTATCTCTTACATCAGAGACATTGGCAGGAAGGTTCTTCACCACTAGTGCCACCTGGGAAGCCCCCTAGACTAGAATACTTGGCTGTAAATAATAATCTTTTTCCATTATGTATTGATCTTCATGGCAACAGAATTAAGTTTTAGAAATTCTTGAAGAATTTCCATTATCTCTTAAAGTACCAGTTCTGCATCATCCTTTCTGACATTTGCCCTAGAGCACCGCTTGTACAGGTGCACGAGGAAGCATGTTCTAATTATGTCTATTGCAGCCTGTTTGTGATATTGAAAAAGTGGACACCACTTATATCATTAGTAGAAAAGTTGAACCATCGTAAGTTCCTACAATGATTATATCACAAAAGTAATTTGATAGTATTTACTGATTGGAAAGATCTCCAATACATTTTTTCTGTGAAAGAAATGTATTTGAAAGGCAACGTGTTACATATAATACCAATTATGAAAAATATATTCACAGAAATCCTATATATGGACACATAGACATGTATATAAATGGAAAATTCTGGAAAAAAATCTGGAAAGACATATCCCCGAATGATAAAAGTGATTACCAGTGGGAAGTGGTTTGGGATTGTGTATGGTAATTTAGAACTCTCTTTTAAAGTTTTATTATTTATACAAGGATAAGATATTCATAGATTGTGTAGCTAAAAGCTAATTTTACACATAGTTTGGCAATAAAAGTATGTGGTATTGTACATGTATCCTTGTAAATGCAGAGTAAGGGGACTGGAAGGATTGTATGAATAGAAGACAGTAGTCTTGTTGATGAGGGATGTGAGAAAAGAAATGAAGAAAAACTGTGTGTACTTTTGTGTACTTCTGTATTTCTGTATTTTCATAAAGCAAATGATGAATTCATGTATTAATGTCTGTGATGGAAAAAGGAGTAAATTCTTTGAGACCAAGAATTCAATCAGAGTATGATTTCATTTTGTCAGGCTCATTTAATAGTTCTTAATGAAAATACTAGCTGCTAGTTGAATCACTAGGTAGAGAATAAAGATACATTTTACTAGTTTGCTGATTTATTTGCTTGACATGATGTGTTTTCATCACTTTAGGGCAAATACAAGAATAAAACTAAGTAAACCTTTTCCCGTATACCATTGTGAATACTAGTTGTTTCTAATATCATGCAGGATGGTACATATAGAGTTGTTCTCTTCGCTTACATCCTCATCTGAAATTTCTCTTCTTCTCCTCTTTTCTTCTACAACTTCTCCTGCAGTCTGGATATCTCTCTAGTTCAGTTTTCTTAGTTTACTGGCCCAGGATCAGATTCTTATGAAATGGGAATTAGCAGTGATGTTTCCAGTCAGTCCTTCTTTCTCTCTCTACCTTATATTTCGTTCCAGATTATGGCAAGAAATACCTGGAGTAACAGGCAAATTTGGCCTTGGAGTACAGAATGAAGCAGGGCAAAGGATAATAGAGTTTTCCCAAGAGAACGCACTGGTCATAGCAAACACCTTTTTCCAGCAACACAAGAGAAGACTCTACACATGGACATCACCAGATGGTCAATGCCGAAATCAGATTGATTATATTCTTTGCAGCGAAAGATGGAGAAGCTCTATACAGTCAGCAAAAACAAGACCGGGAGCTGACTGTGGCTCAGATCATGAACTCTTTATTGCCAAATTCAGACTTACATTGAAGAAACTAGGGAAAACCACTGGACCATTCAGGTATGACCTAAATCAAATCCCTTATGATTATACAGTGGAAGTGACAAATAGATTCAAGGGATTAGACATGATAGAGTGCCTGAAGAACTATGGACAGAGTTTTGTGACATTGTACAGGAGACAGGGATCAAGACCATCCCTAAGAAAAAGAAATGCGAAAAGGCAAAATGGTTATCTGAGGAGGCCTTACAAATAGCTGTGAAAAGAAGAGAAGCAAAGGCAAAGGAGAAAAGGAAAGATATACCCATTCAAATGCAGAGTTCCAAAGAATAGCAAGGAGAGATAAGAAAGCCTTTCTCAGTGATCAGTGCAAAGAAATAGAGGAAAACAACAGAATGGGAATGACTAGAGATCTCTTCAGGAAAATTAGAGATACCAAGGGAACATTTCATGGAAAGATGGGCTCAATAAAGGACAGAAATGGTATGGACCTAACAGAAGCAGAAGATATTAAGAAGAGGTGGCAAGAATACACAGAAAAACTGTACAAAAAAGAGCTTCACGACCCAGATAATCACGATGGTATGTTATCTCATCTAAGGCCAGACATCCTGGAATGTGAAGTCAAGTGGGCCTTAGGAAGCATCACTACAAACAAAGCTAGTGGAGGTGATAGGATGTTGAGCTATTGCAAATCCTGAAAGATGATGCTGTGAAAGTGCTGCACTCAACATGCCAGGAAATTTGGAAAACTCAGCAGTGGCCACAGGACTGGAACAGGTCAGTTTTCATTCCAATCCTAAAGAAAGGCAATGCCAAAGAATGCTCAAACTACCACACAGTTGCACTTATCTCACACACTAGCAAAGTGTTGCTCAAAATTCTCCAAGCCAGGCTTCAACAGTACGTGAACTGTGAAGTTCCAGATGTTCAAGCTGGTTTTAGAAAAGGCAGAGGAACCAGAGATCAAATTGCCAACATCTGCTGGATAATCGAAAAAGCAAAAGCATTCCAGAAAAACATCCGCTTTTGCTTTACTGACTACTCCAGAGCCTTTAACTGTGTGGATCACAACAAACTGTGGAAAATTCTTAAAGAGATGAGAATACCAGACCACCTGTTCTGCCTTCTGAGAAATCTGTATGCAGGTCAAGAAGCAACAGTTAGAGCTGTACATGGAACGACAGACTGGTTCCAAATCGGGAAAGAGGTACGTCAAGGCTGTTTATTGTCACCCTGCTTATTTAACTTATATGCAGAGTACATCATGAGAAATGCCAGTCTGGATGAAGCACAAGCTGGAATCTAGATTGCTGGGAGAAATAATCAGTCACCTCAGATATGCAGATAACACCACACTTACGGTAGAAAGTGGAAAACTGAAGAGCCTCTTGATGAAAGTGAAAGAGGAGAGTCAAAAGGTTAGCTTTAAAGCTCAACATTCAGAAAACTAAGATCATGGCATTTGGTCCCATCACTTCATGGCAAATAGTTGGGGAAACAGTGGAAACAGTGAGCGACTTTATTTTGGGGGGCTCCAAAATCAGTGCAGATGGTGGCTACAGCCATAAAATTTAAAAATGCTTGCTTCTTGAAAGAAAAGTTATGACCAACCTAAGACAGCATATTAAAAAGCAGAGACATTATTTTGCCAACAAAGGTCCATCTAGTCAAGGCTATGGTTTTTCCAGTAGTCATGTATGGATGTGAGAGTTGAACTATATAAAGAAAGCTGAGTGCTGAAGAATGGATGCTTTTGAACTGTGGTGTTGGAAAAGACTCTTGAGAGTCCCTTGGACTGCACGGAGATCCAAGCAGTCCATCCTAAAGGAAATCAGTTTTGAATATTCATTGGAAGGACTGATGTTGAAGCCGAAACTCCAATACTTGGGCCACTTGAACTGAAAAGACCCTGATGCTGGGAAAGATTGAGGGCAGGAGGAGAAGGAGACGACAGAGGATGAGATGGTTGGATGGCATCAGTGACACAATGGACATGAGTTTGAATAAACTCCAGGAGTTGGTGATGGACAGGGAGTCCTGGCGTGCTGCAGTCCGTGAGGTCACAAAGAGTCAGACACAAGTGGACGACTGAACTGAACTGAATGGTCTCTCAGTTCTGTGTTGTGTTCTTCAAGTTCTTCCATTTTCCACATGGCAGCCACAGTGATCTAAGACCTACATCAGATTATGTCAGTCCTACGCACAAAATTTTGTAATGGTTCTGCTGCTGTCAGGTCCTGCTTGTCTGTTGGTGGTCAGAATGCTTCTCAGTATGATCATTAATAATTACAGCTTCTGTATGGCCACATTTCCCCTTGCACTCCAGTTCTCCAGAGTGTATTTCTCATTTCAGACTGTCTGAACATCTTGATTCCTTTTCCTTGACCACCTTCCCTGATACCCTAAGACTGATTTATCTCCCTTTATACAGAACGTGGTCACAGTAGTTATCTACGTGCTATAATTGCTCACTTGTTTAACTGACGCCTCCACTAGACTTCATCTCAGATTGTGAACCCCGTTCCTATTCAGTTCCTGTCTATTATCAGCTTTAGGTCAAATATGTGAATCAGTGGATGGTTAATCTTATCATGCATGCCCCCTCAGCCATTTTCTCTTCTTTGCTTGTTCTTTCTCCACCTAGCGATAGAGGGAGTAGAAGAAAATAGGGAAACGGGTAGAGGAAAAAGGAAACAGGAAAAGAGAAGGAAAGTTTGCTGCTGGGTTCTAGTATTCTGTACCTAATCCTCCCCCCCCCATACTTCAAGGATAAAATAATTTATTGTCATTATTACAAAGGATGGACAGTTACTTTTTCAGTTTCAGATTTCTAGGCAAGTGATATGGTTTTTAGTTTGAAAACTAAAAAGGCAATATTTGTATGCTGCAGTATGAAGAGAAATTGCGCTGATACCTGCCATTTACTTTAAAGTCCCTGTCCTATAATTCCAGCATCTGCCGCAGCTGAGTCTGGTTCTGATACATGGTCTCTTTCTTCAAACCCGGTTAGCGTGCTTTGTAATTTTTATTAAAGGCTGGACATGATGTACTGGGTAAAAGGAACTGAGGCCTTTAATAGGTGGGTTTATGTTTATTGTATGAAAGCTAAGCTTTGTTTACTGTTGGTATAGCTGTAGATGTCAGGCTAAAATTTTCTTTGGTGTCCTTGCTTTTGTCTTCGGGTTTTCCTAGAGATTTCTTAAGTGAGTCTGATACGTGCAGTTCTTTCATTTGTAATCCGCTGTTACTATGCAGTTCTCTGGATATCAGCCAAGGTGTGTGTGTGGGGGATGCGTTCCATAGCCCTGTGATCAGCTCTCATTCTTTGGTGCACTGGTGTCCCTTGGCTATGACCTTCTCAGGTACTTCTCCTTAGATGAGACTGGAAGGCTTGAGGGGGCTGGAGTTGGGTATTTTACTTAGCCAGGTCAGTTAGCTAACTAGCCAAGTCACTTCAGTCGTGTCTGACTCTGTGCAACACCATAGTTGGCAGCCCACCAGGCTCCGCCGTCTCTGGGATTCTCCAGGCGAAAACACTGGAGTGGGTTGCCATTTCCTTCTCCAATGCGTGAAAGTGAAAAGTGAAAGTGAAGTCGCTCAGTCGTGTCGGACTCTTAGCGACCCCATGGACTGCAGCCTACCAGGCTCCTCTGCCCATGGGATTTTCCAGGCAAGAGTACTGGAGTGGGGTGCCATTGCCTTCTCTGAGCCAGGTCAGTTAGGCTCTAGTAAAACCCCAACAGATTAGGTTCTGATTGTTTCTCTTGAGGGCAAGTTTTGTTAAGAAGAATAGAATGCTTTGGCCATGTTTCAAAACGGGTAAAAAAGTTCTCTCTCTCCCTGCCAGAGCATCAGGGAGATTTTTCTCTGATATTCGCTGTGAGAACCTCATTCCTCTGTGAGTCCTCATTTCGAGTGCCTGAAGTGTGGGGGCTCCCTGAATACTGAGTCCCCTTGGAGTTTTTAACTTTCACAATGTCCACAGTGAGCCTCTAGCACTTCATCACCAACACCTGACTAGTTCCAGCAGGGGTTTCTTTTCCTGCGCTCCTGCTTCTCTGATAAATTGTGGTTTTCTGTATTTGCCTATTTGTCTCCAATTTTGGGGGCAGTGGTTGGTTCTGTAACCTCAGTTCTATAATAGATCTAAGAAGCCTGCTGCTATTCAGTTTTTTTTTTTTTTTTCTTGTGGGAATGGGAGTGATGACTACTGATCTCCTTACAGGCTAGATGGGAAACTGCAAGTCTTTAGCCATTTTCTTTAAATGTGAGTGGTTCACGGATAGGTGGAGGGATGGTGGAAAGATGCATCATGAAGTGAGTAGAGTAAAAACACTGATGGGAGAATCTGTGTGTTCTGACCAACAAAAGGTAAGATCCATACAGAACATTGTCTAGAAACTCAGAAAAGCCTTTATATTTGAGCAAAACTTTGTCAAATGAATAGGAGTTTCCAGATGGAAAACTAGAAGGTGGGATGCTCTGCGGCCAGAGGCCCTCTGTGCTGGGAGAACTGAAGTGGTGAAAGCCTGGCATGGCTGGAGCACAGAGGCTATTCCTGCCTGATTCTTGCTTCTGAATATTTGATTAGAATACACTTTTCCAGTACCCACACCTCTCCAGTTCCTTGCTTTAGGGCCAGTACTCGCAGTTGGAGTGCTCATCTTTTACTTTGGCCTAACCCTCAGCCAAGCATCTTGGTGGGGTTTTCATAAGGAAAAAAAATGGTTCCAGGGGTATTATAATACAGTATAAAAGTTTTTCAAACTTTTTTTGAACACAAATTTTGTGTAACAGCCCCATATATACACACATAAACAATGGAAACACACATTTCACGAAGTAATAATTATGCCATGTTTATTTTACTCTGGTATTTTCTGATCTTTTCTACTTCATTTTTAAAAACTGCTACTGAGGACCCACCAGATTCCATTCACAGTCTGTTAAGAGGGTTTGACTCACAGTTTGAAAACTGCTTGTGTAAGGGAATCATGATACATCAGGTAGTACTCTCAGAGTACTGCCAGAATTATCCCCCAATTTTTTATTCAACTGTAAATGGTATCATCTTGAAATTTTAATTTCTGATTGTTTTGTATATAGGAATACAGTTGATTTAGCTATGTTGATTATGAACCCTGTGATCTTGCTAAAACCGCTAAGTATTAGTTAGTTCCATGGGTTTTTTCTATAGATTATCATGTCTGTTTTAAATGTTTCATAGACTTCACCAGTGAAGCTTTTTGGGTATGGTTTTCTCTGTTAGAAGGTTTTACACTGCAGACTCAGTTTTTCAAAGAGAGTGTCTGTTTCAGTTTTCGTTTCTTACTGAATGTGCTGCTGTTGTCATTTCTTTCAAGGGACTTGTCCATTTTCTCTAAATTGTTGAATTTATTGGCATGAAATTGATCGTAATATTCCTTTATTATCCTTTTAATATTTGTACACTCTGTAGTGATATCACTTCCTTTATTCCTGATAATGGTAACTTGCATCTTTCCTCTTTTTTTCATGATCCATTTGTCTAGATTAGCAATTTTGTTGATCTCAAGAAGTCAGATTTTGTTTCTTGATTTTCTCTATTTTTCTCTTTTCATTAATATTCATGTTAATTTTTATATCTTCTACTTCCGGTTTAATTTGTTGTTTTCTTCCTAGTTTCTTAAGGTACAAGTTGAAGGTCATTGATTTGAAAAGTTCCTTTTTTTATGTACGTTTAGTGCTATAAATATCCGCCTAAGTGCTGCTTTAGCAATGTCCCACACTTTGCACTGCATTGTATTTTTGTTTTCATTCTGTTCAGAATACTTTTTAATTTTCCATTTTATTTCTTCATTTACTCATGGGTTATTTTGACATGTTACTAAATTTCCAAATGTTTGTAGACTTTTCAGAGATTTTTCTGTTATTGGTTTTTAAATTAATTCCATTTTGGTCATACTTTGTGTAACCTAAATGCTTTCAAACTTATCTGGTACTTAATTGTGACTCAGAATATATTCTTGGGAAATGTTTTGTGCATGTTTGAAGAGAATGTATATTTTCTTTGCGTTGGGTTCAGGTTGAGTTTGTTGATAGCGTTACTTACTTTTACTTGGGATTTGTTGAACTTCTTGGATCCCTGCTGCTGCTAAGTCACTTCAGTCGTGTCCGACTCTGTGCGACCCCATAGATGGCAGCCCACCAGGCTCTCCCGTCCCTGGGATTCTCCAGGCAAGAACACTGGAGCGGGTTGCCATTTCCTTCTCCAATGTGTGAAAGTGAAAAGTGAAAGTGAAGTCGCTCAGTCGTATCCGACTCTTCGCGACCCTGTGGACTGCAGCCTACCAGGCTCCTCTGTCCATGGGATTTTCCAGGCAAGAGTACTGGAGTGGGTTGCCATTCTTGGATCCCTACCTACATTTATAGTCTTTGTCTAGTTTGGAAACACTTTGGCTATAATTTCTTGAAAAATTCTTTATTTTTTTCTCTTTCCTTAGGGACTCCAGCAACATGTTTGTTAGACTTTTGAAAGTTGTGTGGCACCTTCCTCATGCTCCTCTCATTTTTTGTAGAGAGATGGGGGTTCTTCTTTCTGTATATTTTGAATAATTTCTATTACTGTGTCTTCAAGTTCACTGATCTTTTCCTCATCTAGTGTTTTTTAACCTCAGATTCTGTAGTTTTCATATTTAGAAATCTGAGTCCTTTAAAAATAGTTTCTATTGTTTTTGTTTGACTTTTTGAACATATGGAATACACTTAGAAGTAATTGATGTCCTTAGGTGCTAATTCTAACATTTGTGACAGTTCTGGATCAGTTTTGAGTGATCAGTTATTCTCACTGTGGATCATGTTTTCCTACCTCTTAGGCCTTTTAATCTTTGATCGGATGCCAGATATTGTGACTTTTGCCATTTTGGGTACTGGATATTTCTACAGTTCTATAAATCTTCCTGGACTTCTTCTTATGATGTAAAGTTACTTGGATACAGTTTGATCTTTTGGGATCTTACTTTTAAAATTTGTTAGGCAGGTCAGGAGCTCAGACAAGGGCTGTTGAATTATTTTCTGCTACTAAGATAAGAGCTTCCTGGATACACTACCCAGTGTCCCATAAATTATGAGTCTTTTTAGTTTGACTGGCAGGAACAGACACATTTTTTGGCTTCATGTTGCCAAAATAACCAGGCACTGTTCCATTTAATCCTTTCTGGTGGTTCTTTGCATGGCCTTGGTTGATTTCCTCCCATGCATGTGCTGGTCCTCTGCTGAATTGTTGAGGGCAACTCTTTGCCCTTCTCCAGGATTCTCTTTCTGTGCAGCACTCTCCTTCCTGGTAGTCTGTTGTATGAATTCTGGCTACTTTGGCCTCCCTAGACTCTTATCTCTGCTTCTTCAAAGACGTCTTAGACTTTTGCCTCAGTTCCTTTTCATTGTTCCATGGCCTGCTAGCTCTCAGGGCAGTAAAGGAAAAAAGTGAAAGTCGCTCAGTCGTGCTGACTCCCTGTGATCCAGGCCAGAATACTGGAGTGGGTAGCTGTAACCTTCTCCAGGGTATCTTCCCAGCCCAGGGATTGAACCGAGGTCTCCTGCATTGCAGGCACATTCTACCGTCTGAGCCACCAGGGAAACTTTTACTCACCTTATTTGTTTTCTGTCTTTTGAAGAATCTCTGTCCTTTTTGGCCTGAGGTTCAGTGACTTGAAAGCAGTGTGTTTAAAGAATTTTGTTTTTTGTTTTAGGCTGGAGAGTGAATCTGGTTGCTTGTTACTCCACTTTGGCTGAAAGAGGAGACTAAGTTCTTTAAAAGAAAATATCTTATACACTAAAAAAAAAATCAGTAAGTCAAGATTCCAGAAACCACAGAAATAGTGCATCAAAATTTGATGCTGCATGCCTGTTGAAGAAATTATCAGTTTAGGGCCTTCTATTCGTGGGATTGGGGCTGATAATATTAAGTTTGTGAGTTAGACAAAAGGTCAGGTTGTCATTAAGAGTTTCATTCCTTTATGTATTTATTCCTCTATTTACTTGTACCTTCTTTTACATTATCTCATTGAGACTATGGAAGCATTTAGGTTAGCGTCATAAATGTTACTTTAGGGTTTTATGCTGATGATAGTTAATAGAAGGTTTGCATTTTTTGGTAATAATTTGAATAGTTGACAGAGGATGAGATGGTTGGATGGCATCACCGACTCAATGGACATGAGTTTGAGCAAGCTCTGGGAGTTGGTGATGGACAAGGAGGCCTGGCGTGCTGCAGTCTCTGGGGCTGCAAAGAGTCAGACACGACTGAGGGCTGAACTGTGTGGTACTGAATGGCTGTATTACTTGAGGATACTCTAGAACTTAGGTTCTGGGGAACTTTTGGGAAAAGTGAGTCACTTCTAGATACTCAGTACATTTTGTACCTTTTTCTAACGTCCGGCTGTAAACTTTCTGACTGGAACTCTTAAATAATGTCTTGGTATTTCACTATTGTCTAAAAGATTGTTGTAAACTTAATTTGACCCTATTCTTGATGATAGTGACTGTATTATTGATAAACCTTCGTGCCCACTTAAATCTGAGATGCAAGAGTAAATACAGAAGTATTTATACATTGCCTGTTCTCTGGTTAACCAAATATAGCATTTTAATCTTTGTGGAAGAAGTGTAATTACTTTCTTTTGATAACCAGGATAATGACAATACGGCCTGTTGACAATAGAGTTAATGACAGTAGGTTATGCAGTAAATAGGGAGATTTTGGCAAAGTTAAAAACCAAGTTGAGGTGAAAATGTAAGTCATTTACAACTAAATCACTTAATATTTAGTTAAAATAATGAGCAATAGTCACATTATATTTTTAAAGATATTCTTGTCATATAAGTATGAAAAGGTAAAAGCCAGTGAAATAACTAATTGAATTTCACTGTCAGATCAGTTTATCACATTGCACCTTAAGATGATTTTACATTGTACTTGGAGATAGAGTGTTAGGCCTTATAGAATTTATTTTATTTTATTTTTTTTTTTTACTTTACAATACTGTATTGGTTTTGCCATACATTGACATGAATCCACCATGGGTGTTACATCTGTTCCCCATCCCGAACCCCTCTCCCCCCTCCCTCCCCATCCCATCCCGTCCCCCTGGGTCATCCCAATGCACCAGCCCCGAGTACCCTGTATCATGCATTGAACCTGGACTGGCGATTCGTTTCACATGTGATAATATACATGTTTCAATGCCATTCTCCCAAAGACCTTATATAATTAATGGGGGATTCATTTAAAATACAGGAAGAATTTCATTTCCTTAGAGTCTAACTTAATTTTTTTTTAAGAAAGTACAGTATTGACAAGAAAATGCATAATTGATAACCTTAAAGTATACATTAAATACTAAAATATAATATTTATAACTTTATAATAAAATAAACATTTCACTTGGTTTCTGGTTATTATAAAAAACTTATTATAGAAAATTTGGAAAATTTAGAAAAGTAGACAGAAAAAAGGAGAAGGCGATGGCACCCCACTCCAGTAGGACAGAGGAGCCTGGAGGCTGCAGTCCACAGGGTTGTGAAGAGGTGGACGTGACCGAGCGACTTCCCTTTCACTTTTCACTTTCACGCATTGGAGAAGGAAACGGCACCCCACTCCAGTGTTCTTACCGGAGAATCCCAGGGACTGGGGAACCTGGTGGGCTGCCATCTATGGGGTCACACAGAGTCGGACACGACTGAAGTGACTTAGCAGCAGCAGCAGACAGAAAAAAGATTACTCATAATTCAGACATTGTAGAGATAACTGCTGTTAACATTTTATTATATCCTTTTAAGTCTTTACCTGTGTGTGTCTGTGTGTGTATTTAGAATGGTTGTTATAATTTTTCTTTTAACCATTTTTGACGGTGACTCCTAAATGAGTATTTTAATTTGTATTTTAGTTATAGATAAATTTTTAAATGGTGATAGATTGTTACTACCTGATAGCACAGAATAACATTGAGTAAAAATCTGAATTTAAGCTCTTTAACTGCCTCTGATTAGCTGTGACCTTAAAACCACTTAAAGTTCTGCCTCTGTTTGCTTTATTAAACCAGTGGGTAATAGTAATTTTCCTATTTGCCTACATAAAGAAAGTGAAAGCATTAGTCACCCACTCATGTCTGACTCTTTGTGACCCCATGGACTGTAACCCGCCAGGTTCCTCTATCAATGGAATTTTCCAGGCCAGAATACTGGAGTGGGTAGCCATTTCCTTCTCTAAGGGATCTTTTCAGGGATCGAACCCAGGTTTCTTGCATTGCAGGTAGATTCTTTACTGTCTGAGGCATCAGGGAAGCTGACATTTGCCTAAGAGGTTTTGTTTTTTGATGAAAGTGAAAGTGCTTTTAAAAGATGTGTTGTCAAATGTATTATTTTGTTATAATATTGAGTAATATCTAGGTAGTAAATATTTCCATATCTGGTTAAATCTGATTTAACTCTGAGGTTTTCTTGTTCTCTCCCTTTCTCCCATTTTAATTAGGTAATCTTTATGAAAAACCATGCCACAATAGAAATTCGTATTTTTTAGATCTCTTGGAAGCATAAGCTTTACTGTGTGTATGCCTGTATATATCTAAATATATACACATACATATAGGTATATCTATATATCTCTAAAAATTCTGTCTGTAATTGCAGGGTCTTCAGAGACCTACAGAAACACTTTTGTTTTGTTTTGTTTTGTTTTTCTCTTTTTTTTCTTTTTCTTTTCCAGAAACACTTTTGTGACTTTCAGGATAATTATCCCTATATATAAAGTAGTCTTCATCCATTGTTTACAGCATCTTTGTTTACCTACTTGTGCTTTCAAAATCTGACACACTCATTGAACTAATTTTCTGTTGACTGAATTTACATACTGTTATCCCAAAGTCTAATGAGCAGAACCTTGCTGTTTGCTAGTTGTATCTGCTGGAGTAATCCAGAGCAAAATATTACCTTCTGTGCTAAAGTAAGGCTGTTGAGAATATGAATAAGTAAAGTCAGGGTTGTGAACAGTTTCACGTGATGTCACAGTGTTAAGGGCAGACCCTTGTTACACCATTATGCTTTACGTAGTGATTGTGTTTTTGATGACTTTAATTCCTCATGTGCCACCAAATTCTAGTATTTTAGTGTTTGTCCTTATTTCATACTGCTGCTGCTAAGTCGCTTCAATCGTGTCCGACTCTGTGCAACCCCATAGACAGCAGCCCACCAGGCTCCCCCGTCCCTGGGATTCTCCAGACAAGAACACTGGAGTGGGTTGCCATTGGCTTCGCCAATGCATGAAAGTGAAAAGTGAAAGGGAAGTCACTCAGTTGTGTCCGACTCTTAGCGACCTCATGGACTGCAGCCCACCAGGCTCCTCTGTCCATGGGATTTTCCAGGCAAGAGTCCTGGAGTGGGGTGCCATTGCCTTCTCTGTTATTTCATACTAGATCCCCTCGTTCCTGAATCATTGTGCATATCCCAAGGCTATTATTTTACCCAAATAGGAAAGTTTGTGTGTGTGTGATGCAAGAATATATATTTTAAAAGGCATTGTAAACTGCAGTGCATTGGGAAAATATAAGATAATTGATCTTCAGTAAATAGTAAAACTCAGTAAATGGTTTTTCACCTTAAGTTTCTGATATATGTGGCACAGAGAATCTGCAGTTCCCATGTCAGCTTTACCAGGAGTACACACAATATCTAGCTTTATTTTTATCTTAAAGTGTGCACAGAAAACCCTTTGGACTTCCCTGGTTGTACTGCCAGTGACTTCTTCAGTGGGCGCCGAGTGAAAGGTTTGTTGCCACCTGGAAACAGAGGCTTGGGAATCCTGGAGGCCAGTGCTGCGATCCCAGTCCCTCTTCAGCTGCCATTACTGCTGCTTGAAATTTCATTTTTACAGACTCGGGTCCCCGTGTGCCATGCCACCACCACTGCTACCAAATAGGAAAGTTTTAAGGATCACTTTTGTGCCTGAGAATTATTCTCTTATTGACAATATTGATACATAGCAGGGTTAGTAATATATTACTTTCTCTTCATTTATGCCTAGCTCTACTATTTAAAACATTTCTCCGTGGTCTTTAAATGATATAAAGATTTGTTAGATATCACCCAGCTTTCCTAGAGTTGCCGACCACTGAATTAAATATAAAAAGCTCCTGCTCACTTTGTGGCATGCTGTATAGAGTTGTCTTGGTGAGAAGTAATCTGGTGGCAAGTTATCCCTTCAGTCTGTAGAGTCTGTGACTTTTTATTCTGGGCTCACATTTGAAACCATATTGTTTTTTTATGTTTTTCTATCTTAACATGTGAACTAACAATTAGAAGTTACTTAGGGCTCTCTGTAACTTAGTTCGAACTGTGGGAGGTCATGGCTGTCCTCCTTGAAGTGCTTTCCCAGTGCCCTTGAAGTAGATTTGGCATGTGCCAAAGCGCCTGATTGGGTGGTGGTCCTTCGTTGGTGACAGCACACCGCCTTCCCTTAATGCACTGACTGCCAGTGTAGGTGCCCTGCCCTTCGTGGGTCAAGGACTGAGCGTGTGATTTAAGTTGCACTTACTGGCTGTACTACAGAGAATAAGAAAATGAAGATGAAATGATACTAAAATCTTTTGTATTATTAACGGATCAAGTAAGAATAGCGTAAACATGGCAGATTTGTTGGTCTGGTCAGTGTTTTTAACCCTGTTACGTGACTGTCAGAGAACTCTGAATTGAAGTAAGAGTGCATTGGAACTCCTCAAGGCCACCCTCAGGTTTGGTAATTGGTTGAGAGAACTCACAGGGCTTGGTGTATAGTTGTACTTAGGCTTAAGAATACAAAGCGTAATCAGCAAAAGGAAAGGATGCTTGGGGTGAAGTGTTGGGGAAGCCAGGTGCAAGCTTCCAGTCTTCTTTCAGTAGTCACAGGATGCAGGTAATTCTTCTAGCAGTGAATTGTGACAACATATCGCAACTGTTGCCAACAGGAAGGCTTGTTAGGGACACAGCACCTAGGGTTTTTACTGGGGACTAGGAGCCTGGTGGGCTGCAGTCCGTGGGGTGGTGAAGAGTCAGACACAACTGAGCAACTTCACTTTCACTTTTCACTTTCATGCATTGGAGAAGGAAATGGCAACCCACTCCAGTGTTCTTGCTTGGAGAATCCCAGGGATGGGGGAGCCCGGTGGGCTGCCGTCTGTGGGGTCGCACAGAGTCGGACACGACTGAAGCGACTTAGTAGCAGCAGCAGCAGTCACTTAGAAAGCCCATACCGGGCGCAGAGTGGAATCAAAGCAGATATTTAGCATAAACTGTTATTTGTACATATAGTTTAGGCACAGTGAGCCACTCTTATCAATTAATTGTGAGAACCCTCCCGAAATTCAGGTTCCCACAACCTCCCAGATGCCATCCAAGGGCCAACCTTGAAAGTAGGCCAAAAATAGCAGTCAGGCCTGCTGTGTTAACTCTTTTCATAGAGATAGCTTAGCTTTCACTTTTCTTAGCTTTTTCTCTTTGCATTGATAACTTTATCTGTTTCTTATTTCTTCCTAGAATCTTCTTAAGCCATTTTTCTATATTCTATATTCTATTATTTTTTAGTCACGCCATGCCACACAGCATGTGGGATCTTAGTTACCAACCAGGGATGGAACCCATGCCCCCTGCAGTGGAAGGGGGAAGACTTAACCACTGGACCACCAGTGAAGTCTTGATGTTATATTATTTTAAATACATATTTTTACTGCATTATTTCATTCTGTGTCTGTTACCTGTTTTTTTTTTCATCATCATCATCATGGCATCTCTCAAGTCTTTACAGTTTTAGTTGCTCAATTGTGTCTGACTTTTTGTGACCCCATGGACTGTATCCTGCCAGGCTCCTCTCTCCATGGAATTCTGCAGGCAAGAATAGTGGAGTGGGTAGCCATTTCCTTCTCCAGGGATTCTTCCTGATCCAGGGATAGAACCGGGTCTCCTGCATTGCAGGTGGAGTGTTTACCACTGAGCCACCTGGGAAGCCCCAAGTCTTTAAATGGTAGCTGTGATTTCCCGGATTGCTTTCACCTTGAGTGTTCCTCCCATGTTACCTCATACCGTATCAGTCAGGAAACCAAGTAGAGAGTCTGTTAGTTGCTGAATATATCTAGTCCAAGTTCCTAGAGAAATAGCCTCTATATCATTGGTTTTCAAACTGTGGGACATCTGAGTTCTCTGGAAAATTCGTTTAAACACAGATTGCTGATTCTGTCCCCCAGAGTTTCTGATTCAGGATGCCTAGAGTGGGGCCTGAGACTTTGCATTTCTGACAAGTTCCTGGGTGATGTCAGTGATGTTGGTCCTGGTGGCGCACTTTAAAAACCTCTTTTCTCGTTTATGATAAAATGTAAACTCATGCACACCAGCATCCTGTGCTCTGTGGAACGTGTGTGTGCGCATGCCTGACACAGTGCTGAGAGCGAGCGAACAGTTGATTGGCACTGTTGCCAGCCTGTGTGTGTGTGCACCTGCTACTTTTCTTTCGAGACGTTCGTGGGACACACGCTCATGTAGATCAGCCTAAGAAATGGTTACTAGAAAAGCATACTTTCTTATCTATTTTTAAGATAAATCATAGAGCCCTCATATTTTTATGTGCTCAGGGAATCTTCCCCACATCACTTGAAATTTATCATGTCACCTGGGTAATTACAGTCCAGTGGATTCTTTCTTCAATATTTTCTTGGGGACAGTCGGTCAGCAAGGGAAATGCTAGAATTCAAGAGCTCTATTGGCTTCCCTCTCCAGCTGGGAATGCTTTCTGGAAGGGAGTACCATTGGAATGTTTCTCATGACTGCAGTGTGTCCGAGGATCATAAAGTGGCAGTTTAGCTGGTGACAAGATGGGCATGGTCATCATAAAAGACAGCAGGGCGGGTTTGATACTGGAATTCTGAGAATGTACTAACCACCTGGGGTCTTACTTTCACTGCAGTCTTTCAAGATTGTGAATCAAATTAGTTTGAGGTTTCTGAGATTTTAATTTGAAAGTTTTGGCAACTCCCCAGCCCCCATCCAAATCATGCTATCTGGAGTATATGATATTAAATGTATCCAGTTAGTCTTCTCACTGTCACAGTCCTTGAAGAGTTACTTTAAAAAAATTTCCTTTTGACAACATTGCTGAACTTGGAGAGCGTTGTACTACTAGGTCAGATGAACCTAACACATATTAGATATTATCACTTAAAGGTTAGAATATTTTTAAAAATAAGTGAACATATAGTTTAATTTGAACTTGTAGGGGGGAAATTCTTTTGTCTTAAACATTGATTTGTTCTTTTGCTTATTGTGTCCAAGGGATAATGAATTTTTGAAGACAGGAAAAGTATATTTTGTTTTTTGCATATTCTGGGCACCTCACCAGGAACTGCCTACTGGTAGTTCAGTTTTGATCTGGTTTGATTGATTGATTGGTTCATTCATTCACTTAACTAGTGTTTTATTGAGTAGTTATTATTTCTACTTTATTTTTTTTGTACAGCTTGTGGGATCTTAGTTCTCCAACCAAGTATCAAACCCAGGCCCCAGCAGTGAAAGCGCCAAGTCCTGACTGTGGGGCCTCCAGGGATTCTCTGTCCCTTACTTATTCTTGACTAGCACTCTTTCTGTCTTCTGATTTGGCAAGATATTCTAAGTTTTGAAAAATATGACTGGAAAAAGTAGAGAAGTCTGTTGAAAATAGAAACTATTCTTTTTTTAGTATAAATGTATTTTTATTTTTATTTTTTTATTTTTTTATTTTTTGCATGTAAAAGATTTATTTAATTCATTGGTAAGGGAACCAGACAAGTGGTAAAGCTGGTTCAAAATGCATTTGAGGCACAGTGCATTTTTTTTTTTTAATAAATTTCACTTTATTTCCCATTTTTATTCCTTAAAATGTAACTATATAAAACAAAAATAGCAGCAACATGTTGTGTTCATACTACATATAAAAGTGAAATACATGACAACATTAATACAAAAGATGAGAGGGAGGAATGGGGAATATGGTATTATAAAATCTTTATACTCTACATTAATCAGTATAATATTGTTTGAAGGTTGAATGGGGAGGGAGGTGGGAGGGGGGTTCATGTTTGGGAATGCATGTAAGAATTAAAAAAAAAAGAAATTAATACAATTATATATTAATTTGTATATATAGTATAGCTTTCTTTTAGAATTTGCATGATATGACTTTCTCCATCTTTTTATTTTTAATTTTTGTCTTTATATTTAAAGTGGATTTCTTGAACAGTGCATAATTGGTTCCTGATTTTTTATACAATCTGATTTTTTAAGTCTTTTAACTAACATGTTTAGACCATTCATATTTAAAGCATTATTGATGTGATTGGTTTAAAAATGCTATCATGCTGGGGTTTTTATTTGTTTGTTGTTTCTTTTTTCCTCTTTTTTCCCTCTCTTGATTTAATTGTGTATGTTTTTTTACTCCATTTTATCTTCTCCATGGAATTATTGTTCACACCGGTTTTAAGCAATTTTTAGATTTTCACTTAATCCAAATCAACCTTCAAACAATATTATACTGATTAAATGTATTTTTAATAAGTTGATAAGAGTGTAGAGCCAGACCTATAAAGGCCTGTAAGTTGATTTTTAAAAATTAAAGACCAGAAGTTGTATTTTAGTGTTGTTTTCTAATGCTGCTGTAATAATGACTGATGACTTTCAATAACTTCTTACAATGTTTTTTCCATAGGAAAGATAACCAAAATGCACATAATAGTGGTTTGCTTGTAGAGGAAGCAGGGTCAGTGGTGTTGGGAGTTTTACAGTTGGTAGTAATCTTAAGAGATGTTTTACTGTGATATTTCTTTCACATCTTAAACATTCCTGGCAAATATTTTCACATTAAATAATAAAGTTAAAATGACCATAAAAAAATCTGGTGTTTTACTTTGTATGTCCATATTTCATTATTCCTTATTGGTCTTCTAGAATTTTATATATTGTGACAATTCCACTTAAAATTTGAAACTGGAATTGGTTTCCTATTTGTGTGAATAGGATCTGAGTCCTAATTAGCCCAGGACGTTATGGATGCTCAGTAAATGTAGACTTGATACAACATTTTATGTCTTCTTTCTGATGTGTTTAATTAAGGCTATTTTGGTTACAGTAATAGAAACCATCTCAATTATTGAAAGCCAAAAAGTGAATTTATTTTATGGATACTGAGTACCTGCAAGTAGAGAGCCCAGTCAGGTTTGAGGAGAGATTTAACTTTTGGGAAGCTAGCAGAAACTAAGTCTAGTGGTTCTCTCAGTCACTTAACAGACTCATATATGTCCCTTTTTTTCTCTACATGTCTGTTCTTTTTTCTTTATTACTGTTTCTCTTTCTTTGCAGACTGGTTTTCTCTCCTCCCTACACATGTCAGAAAATGGCTAACACGGGTTTTTATCACCTTGCTGTACCAGAAAATTGACAAGTCTTTCAATTTTGAATTCTTAACAGGGAGAACCTGTTTGGCACACTGTATATCAGATTGCTGACAATCTGTATAATCAAATTCTTATACCTCTTTGTTAAGAGAAATAATCTGACAATTGGTGCTTGTCGCATTAGCAGCTTATTCTTTATAAAACTATATGGATTCTTTTTAACTGTAAAAATTTGATCATCTCATAAGTTATAAACTGCATTTTAGATTTATCAGCATATGACAATTTTATGTGCAATAGGTAACTTTATTATACATTTTTTATATTATATAATTTACTTATAAAATATATAAATAGACATCATGTGTTTACTTTATTACTGTTATCAATTCCACTTTGCAAATGTGAAATTAGGCTCAGAGAAGTTAAATAACATGTCCCAAAGGTCACATATGGGCTTCTCTGGTGGCTCAGTGGTAAGGAATCCACCTGCTAATGCAGGAGACCCAGGTTCGATCCCTGGTCTGGAAAGATCCTTTGGAGAAGGAAATGGCAACCCACTCCAGTATTCTTGCCTGGGAAATCCCACAGACAGAGAAGCCTGGCGGGCTACTGTCCATGGGGCTGCAAAAGAGTTGGACATGACTTAGCAGCTAAACAGCAACAACAAAGGTCACATAGATGTGGAGTTTGAACCCAGATACTCTTGATTCCAGAGCTCATGCTTTTGACCTCTCGGTGTATAAGATTCCTCCCAATTTATCTGACCTTTGTTTTTGAAGTGTGAATAATTTTTACCTTAAGGAAAATCCCATTTAGCAGGGCTTAACTAATGTCTAACTTCTGTGGTTCAATAAATGATTCCTGAATTCCTCTTGTATATAGGTACAGTTCTAGGACTGGGATATCTGAAGATAGATAAATAAGATGCAGTTTTTGCTTTAAGTTGCTCAATCTAGGAGAGAAGACAGATACAAATCACTAAAATAGAATGTGAAATGTTCATCTTCACAGAATGTTTGTACCCATTTGGACCAAGCAGAGCTAGTATTGTAGTATGGCAGTGAGTATTGTAGTGTTGGTTTACCAAAAGGATTACCTTGGGCTCTGAAATTAGAGTGCATTCTATGGCTTAGAATTTCTGTTTATTATGTATTATATGGTTCAGTTTCTTTTGCTCACTAGACAAAGAATGGATAGATTTTCAAGTGATCAGAGATTATGGTTTGCTTTTGATGGCTTCTTTCAAGGTCATATCTGTGTATCTGTCTTGTCTGTATATTTTTTTTTTGGCTATGCTCTGTGGCTTGTGAAAGCATGCAGTCCTAACCATTGGACTTCCAGGGAATTCCCAGGGTCGTATTCTTGAGAATGTAAAACCAGACAAAAACGTGGTTGGTGCACAGACAGCCAT
Source organism: Ovis canadensis (assembly GCF_042477335.2). Lineage (NCBI taxonomy): Eukaryota > Metazoa > Chordata > Mammalia > Artiodactyla > Bovidae > Ovis > Ovis canadensis. The sequence continues at coordinate 25,771,946 of NC_091269.1, read as the reverse complement.
CAGGTGGGAAAATAGCTGTAGCTTCACTAGTGGTGGAATGAGTCCATCGTTGGTTGGCCCAGGACCCAGATCTCTGTGTGAGGCCCAGTTCTCTGGCAGTAGGAGTTGATATACAGAGGTGGAGTCCTGCAAGCTCCAGAGTGATTCGTCCTGCAAAGCTCTGTCTTGCGCATGGGCAATAGAGCAGAAACTGCATCTGAGCAGATTGTGGAACAGGACTGTTTTGTTTCTTGGGTGTTGGTCTGTGGTTTCCCAGCTGCTTAAAGGAAGTGGAGAAAATCAGTATGAGATTGAAACTAATATAAAATTGCCAATATTTGACCTTTTCTGATTTCAGAAAAATAGCAATTTCATATGATTTCATCTAATATTTGCTAAGTGTTTTACTCAGGACCTGTCAGTCTCCCAAAGTTTCTGAACATGCTACCTAATTTAAAACTCTCAAGCACCCTACACGATCAGTCTACAGAGAGGAAACCAAAAATCAAAGTGTCGGGGTGACGTACACCCAAAGACATACCGAAAGTTATTCAGTAAATGAATTGCAGTCTCTTGTTCCAAAACCAGAGTGTGTTCGAATTTGCCAGGATCTTAATCTGTACGTTGAGCAGTTCAAGTAGACAGCAGCCATTCTGAAATCAGATAACAAATAAGTGATGGCTTGTATCCAGAGAGCTAGTGAACCAAGACCCAAACCCCAAGTCCACATGGCCAGACATAAATCATTACAGTGCCAGCTTATGGTTTTTCTTTGTGCTTCTTGAGTTTTGAACTGGCTGTAACCTTCACTTTTGAACTGTGGTGTTGAAGAAGACTCTTGAGAGTCCCTTGAACTGCAAGGAGATCCAACCAGTCCATCCTAAAGGAGATCAGTCCTGGGTGTTCATTGGAAGGACTGATGTTGAAGCTGAAACTCCAGTACTTTGACCACCTGATGCGAAGAGCTGACTCATTTGAAAAGACCCTGATGCTGGGAAAGATTGAAGGCAGGAGGAAAAGGGGATGACAGAGGATGAGATGGCTGGATGGCATCACTGACTCAATGGACATGGGTTTGGGTAAACTCCGGGAGTTGGTGTTGGACAGGGAGGCCTGGCGTGCTGCAGTTCATGGTGTCGCAAAAAGTCAGACACGACTGAGCGACTGAACTGAACTGAACCTTCGAGATTATTAAAGTTTAAACATTATAAATAAGCATGGTATGTTCTGAGTGATGTTATGCTAAAGTAGATTCATTTGAATAAGGTTTTGATTTCACTAGCAAGATAACAGATAAGTTTAACTTCTCTGAGGGCAAAATAAATTGTCTACCTTTATGTTACATGGAGAAAGTGGCTTTGCTTTTTGGCACATAGAATAATGTCTTAAATACAGGTGGCACTTAATAAATGTCCTTCCCAGTAAATTTCTCTCTTACCTCTTTGCAGATGATGAGCATTCTAGTTAGAATGTCTTTTTTGAGTTATTTAAGTTTCCAGGAATATGCAGACAACCCCTCTGTGAATATGTAGGTCTCTCTCTGGTTAATAGACGTGGGTCTAAAATTTGCTTATAAATAATTTGTAGTTTCAGCTCACAAGGTAACTTAAATTTTAGGGAGAAAATTAATAAATACGTACCATCCAGAGAAGATTCTTGTGCTTGGAGGAAAGGGTTGGTGTTGTTGTTGTTGTTGTTGTTGTTGTTTTTAATATGGAAGAACTTTCACAGTTCAGTTTTTAAAAAAATGAGGAACTCTGATAAAGAACACATAATGAGGTGGATGAAACTGCAGCCTATTTTACAGAGTAAGCCAGGAAGAAAAACACCAATACAGTATACTAACGCATATTTATGGAATTTAGAAAGATGGTAACGATAACCCTGTATGCAAGACAGCAAAAGAGACACAGATGTATAGAACAGTCTTTTGAACTCCGTGGGAGAGGGCGAGGGTGGGATGATATGAGAGAATGGCATTGAAACATGTAAATTATCACATGTGAAACGAATCACCAGTCCAGGTTGGATGCATGAGACAGGGTACCCGGGGCTGGTGCACTGGGGTGATCCAGAGGGATGGGATGCGGAGCGGGATTCAGGATGGGGAACACATGTACACCCGTGGCAGATTCATGTCAATGTATGACAAAACCAATACAATATTGTAAAGTAAAATAAATAAAACTGAAAAAACCTAAAGAAAAAAGAACACATATGAGCAGTTAATAGGAAAAATATACAAATATCCAATAAATACATACTGTTTAAAAATAATTTTTTCATGTATTTCTTTTTTTTTTAACAACAAAAGGAAGCCTGTTGTTTATTATTATTGCTGGTTATAATTAGTATCCAGAGTAGGGACAATGTATTATATAAAATGTTCAGGTTTCAATAAAAATATTGGACACTTATAATGTTAAAAGAAAGTAAGACTCTTACACAAAGTTGCAGGTTACAAAATAAATTTTACAATCAATTGTATTTTGATACACTGGCAATGAATACTCTAAAAACAAAATTAATAAAAATATCAAAAAGAATAAAACACTTGTTCAGTTGCTAAAGAAGCACAAGAGTTATTTTAAAAAATCAGAAAATGTTTCTGAAAGAAATTAAGAAAGGCCTAAATAAATGGAAAGACCCCACATTCATGGATTGGAAGACCTAAAATACTGTTAAGATGGCCTGTGCCCTTTGCTTAGCCACTCAGTCATGTCCGACTCTTTGAGACCTCACGGAGGGACTGTAGCCCGCCAGGCTCCTCTATCCCATGGGATTTCCCAGGCAAGAATGCTGGAGTGGGTTGCCATTTTCTTCTCCAGGGCATGTATTTCAACTTTATAGTATGCAGAATTCATATAATCTGTATATGTGTATTCATGTATTGGGTTGGCAGAAAAGTTCTTTTGTATTTTTGCATAACATCTTATTGCTGTCTTCACACTTCGAGAGCAAGCTGCAGACATGATGTCCTTTCATCCCTAAATGCTGCAGAGCATGCTGCTGCTAAGTCACTTCAGTCGTGTCTGACTCTGTGTGACCCCACAGACGGCAGCAGACACTCCTCCTTATTGTGCATTCAGCTGTCTAAATCGGAAAGTCAGCATTGGTATAATACTGCCATCCTAGTCTGAGACCGTTTCAGAGTTCACTAACTTGCCTAATAAGTCTTTTTCCTTTTCTGGCCCATGCTCAGTCTAGGACTACACGTTACATTTGATTATCACGTCTCTTCAGAGTGCTTCAATTTGAAAGTCTTTCCCAGTTTTCACTATATTTCGTGTCCCTTAGCGTGTTAAGGAATACAGACCTTATATTCTGTGCATCTAATTTTTCTCATCGTCAAAATCATTCTTGACATGTATATCACAGAAAGGATGTGCTTTTGTTCTCCGTGCATGGCGTCATTCCACTACTGATAATTGAATCGTATGCCAGGAATGTGTCAATATCCTATTCTTTATCACACCTTCACTCATCAGTGTAGGATCTGTTGACAACTCTATGAAATCAATCACCTTCATGATGGTTGCTAAAAGATAATTCTCTGTTTCCATCATTCTTGCTACATTTATTAACATTTTACTGTAAGAGAGCTTTCCTCTTTCTACATTTTTTTATTTATTCATCATTCATTCATTTCCTTGTCAATATAGAATCATAGCTGCAAGTTTTACTAAGTGGGTTTTGATTTTTCACCTGAATGTAATTTACTTACACACACACACATCTTAAGTCATTCACTTTTGATATATACATATATCCCCTAACAAGATTATGGGACAGCCAATACTTTGATGCTGAAGGTTTCCCTCATTTGGCCAGTAGGAGCCCCTTCAAGGTGGCTCCTATGTCCCTTTGAAATGTTCCGATTATTCATTGAGCATTTCTTTACCTTCTGCCATAAGATATTTTAGATTCTGCTTGTATTTTCTCTGCCCAAGTTTGAAATTAGCTGTTTCTCCAAGGATCCTTGGTACCTTTTGATGTATTATGGGTTCATCTGTTCGAATTATCTCCATTATTGTTTTAATGCCTCTGTGAGATCATCGCATATAAAAAGGTGGTTTCATAGATTTATTATCACACTGTGTGTTTAAATACATTTATTTACTGAGAATTTTAGTATCAAATTTAATATCTTGATTCCCTTGGCTACACTGGCACTGCCTTAGTAATCAATTTGAATGCTTACTGTTTTTAAAAAATACCTCAATAAAATGTCATCTAGCATGTTTTCCTTTTTGAAAAATGTATCTTGAGTAACTGAATATTTCTTAGGCAGTGCCAACGTTAGTCATTTGGAGCATTGATTAAACTGTTATCTCTCTTAAACTTGCATATATCGTGTACTGTAGCCCAAGGCACATAAGAGATTATTGTTGATTCATTTGAGTACTTATATATTTCCATGGCATTTTGGCTTCTTGAAGGATTATTATCCACCAATAGCTAATTTAAAATTTGCTTATGCTTTTTAGTGTTTCCATGGAATTTAATGGTTTTTAGGTGCCAGTTAGGACACTTGGTAGATTGACTAGAAAAATAATTGTTTAAGCAGTGCTGAAATAACTGTGAGGTAGCTGTTGCCTTGACAACTGGAAAACTGTTCTGTTTGCTAAACAAAGGGATGGTAATTTAGTCATTTAATTTCCTTTTTGGCATGGAGGTAGTTTAGAAAAACATTTTATTTTAGCCTCTGAGATGATCTGTATTTTTTACCAAAAGCAGCAGAACAAAAAAAAAAGGTAAGAGGTTTTTTTTTTTTTTTTTTCCTGGTGGTATACATTGCACACCTTACAGGGTTGGTGTTGGTCAAAAGTATCTTGGTAAATCTGACATGCTTCTTTGAATAGCTCTGCTTTGGATCAAAGTACAGTAGCCTCAAAAGAGAGGTGTATAATCTTGGTAATCTTCCTGCTACACTAAAGGACTCAGATAGACTTTTTCTAGCATCCCCACAAACACTTAACCTCTCCTGATACTAGAATTCAACATGATTGCTTTATTTCTGAATTGAACAGGGGGATACTATTTTAAAGATTCCTTATCCATATACACAGTTATACTGGAATCTGTTTTATTTATGTGGAATCTCCTTTTGTATAGAACTTAAACATTTTTTTAAATTCACAATTGTACCTCCAGAATATTGAATAATAACAGCCTTTATTTGATATTGTATGCTGGGTCCTGTTCTAATAAGCACTTCAAATGTAGTGGTTCAAGCTTCATCCCTGTGAGATAGTCACTATTTATTGTGTCTAGAGGCAAGGTTATCTGGCTGCTCAGTGGTAGATTTGAATGTAAGCATCTAATTCAAGAGCCTGTGCTCTTAATTACTATATTATACTGATTCTCATTAATAGAGTCACTCCAAACACACTGGAGAATATAGACAAGTATTACTAAGAATGTTCAAAATAAACCCTCTTCCCAGTGACTTAACAGATTATAATATTTTGAGTATTATAATTGATAATTGTGGGAGCCAGATTACAAGGGAGAGTTATCACACAGTAATGTCTTCTTCTTTTAATATGTGTGAAATGTTCCTTAGTTTATATTTTAAAAAGTAAAGTGCTACATGCCAAATGTAAAAAACAAAAAATAAACTTTTTTTTAGAGCAAAACAGAAAACATACTTTGAATAAAGTATTTTCATTTCCACACCCCTCCTTTCCAGTCCCTTTCTGATAGGGTAATCACTCTTTAATAGCTGTCTTCAGCTTTAAGGTGCATGTTTTTCTGTGTGTATACTGTATCAAATATATCTTTGATTATTCCTGCATTTCTAGAAGCATAAAAACTATAACAGTTTAAAGATATGTACATATTACCAGTTACTCTGTACTGTGCTCTCATTAGATTTAATGCTGAAGAAATACTATATTCTGAGAAGTAGTGACACTGGTTGAAAAAGTGAGAAAAGTGGTTTAACGTTCTCTTTGCCCTAATTTATATGAGTAGTCATGTAAAATGAGGTTTTGCCTCTCCCATTTTAAAAAGAAAAACGAGGGGGAGCCAGATTCGAATTTACATTGGTTTAATGACTTTTTTGCCCACACATACAAAGTTTCATAATAGTAATTGTGAATATTTAAATACTTTGGGCATCATAACTGATTACTTTTAATACTAGTCCTATTTTTCTGATATGGATGGACACTGAAGTTTAGGGAGGTTCTGAAGCCTGTGAAGATGCACCTAGTTAGCATAATGAATAGAGCTGGGATTAGGACCGTGTCTTCTGCTTTGAGAACCTGTGCTGTTAGTCTTACATTACACTAATTATAGAGTGATAATTTATGATGTGCTAAAATTACATACTGGACATGGAACAACAGACTGGTTCCAAATAGGAAAAGGAGTACGTCAAGGCTGTCTATTGTCACCCTGCTTATTTAACTTATATGCAGAGTACATCACGAGAAACGCTGGGCTGGAAGAGACACAAGCTGGAATCAAGATTGCCGGGAAAAATTGGCTCAGAGGTTAAAGCATCTGCCTGGAATGCAGGAGACCCAGGTTCGATCCCTGGGTCGGGAAGATCCCCTGGAGAAGGCAATGGCAACCCACTCCAGTACTCTTGCCTGGAGAATCCCATGGAGGGAGGAGCCTGGTAGGCTACAGTCCGTGGGGTCACAAAGACTCGGACACGACTGAGTGATTTCATTCAGATATGCAGATGACACCACTCTTATGGCAGAAAGTGAAGAGGAGCTAAAGAGCCTCTTGATGAAAGTGAAAGAGGAGAGTGAAAAGGTTGCCTTAAAGCTCAACATTCAGAAAACGAAGATCATGGCATCTGGTCCCATCACTTCATGGAAAGTCCCTTGGACAGCAGGGAGATCCAACCAGTCCATTCTAAAGGAGATCAGTCCTGGGTGTTCATTGGAAGGACTGATGCTAAAGCTGAAACTCCAGTACTTTGGCCACCTCATGCGAAGAGTTGACTCATTGGAAAAGACCCTGATGCTGGGAGAGATTGGAGGCAGGAGGAGAAGGGGACAACAGAGGATGAGATGGCTGGATGGTATCACCGACTCGACGGACATGAGTCTGAGTGAACTCCGGGAGTTGGTGATGGACAGGGAGGCCTGGCGTGCTGCTTTTCATGGGGTCGCACAGAGTCAGACACGACTGAGCGACTGAACTGAACTGAAAATTACATACGAGCTTCCCTGGTAGCTCAGTGATAAAGAATCTGCCTGCCAACCAGAGAAGATGCGAGTTTAGTTCCTGGGTTGGAAAGATCCCCTGCAGAAGGAAATGGCGACCCACTCCATATACTTGCATGGGAAATCCCATGGAGAGAGAAAAGCCTGGTGGGCTGCAGTCTGTGGGTTCACAAAGAGTCAGGCACAACTTAGTGACTAAACAACAACAAAATTATATACACAAATCTGACCATGTATGTTGTGAGTTTCATTTGTTTTTTTCTGTAGAAATTCATGTTCTGGTTAGCATAGTTTTACTTCCAGACAATTAATGTGTCTCAGTATCCCATTCTGACCATCTGTGTAGCTCCAACCTGTGTTAAAATGCAGGCTTGTTAAACAAATGTATATAGAATTCAGATTATTCATCCAAATAATTAAGAGAAATTAGAGACAAAAAAGTAACTTACCTATGATGATACAAAAAAAGAGAGAGAGACAAATTAAAATCAGGGCATGGATCTTTGCTTTTCTTAGGCTCTTTTGAGAAATTAACACTGTTCTAACAATGTATTTAGCAAGTTTTTTTAAACTTCAACTTTCCTTTGCAAGTATTTTTCTAATAGACATTTTCTTTATGTAGTTTGCTAATTCCTTTTCTTGTGTTCTAGTGTGAAGGAAGGAAAATATTACTCCTTGAAAGTAATAATTTGCCCTCATGAAATCTGAGCTAATTATTACTCTTTTCTATCTACATGGATTTCCATGTTGGTTACAATGTGGCTTTGATTTGGAGGAAAAATCACCTTTCTCAAATTCAGGCTGAATAAATCTGCTCAGTAAGCATAGTTATTGTTTGCTAATGTTGGGTTGTGGCCAGTGTTTGATATGAATATTAGTGAAAGGAACCCTTAAATGAGTTTATGTGTGCTAGTAGTCTAAATAATATCACTGTTCTGTTTCACCCCCCGCCCCGCCTTTTTGGTTTAGAATTCTCTGTAATAAAAGTACCTAAAAAGCGTATCATTTCTTAAATATTTATTTGTTCCTGATTGGGCACGAACATGTACTTTTAGATGACCTCTGATTCTTTCTGTATTTCACAATTTCTGGTTCCTCAATTTTTATTGAACCAAACTATTTATCTATGAAAATAAAATTTTGCTGGCTAATGAGGCAGGAAGTATTAATGCGAGAGGTTGTGAGTTGTGGAGGTTAATGGGCCTTATGGTCATGAAGCGGCCCCTTTATCTGGGCTTCTTTAGCAATAACACAAAATTTATCAATTGAATTGATGTCTTTTTGACAATTTCTGAGTGAAGTGCTGCAAATTCCTTTTCATATTCTTGCTAAAATAAAGCCACTAGCCTGTCTGGAATTAAATCAAAATTTTGACCAAGAAAGGTGATATTTTAAGAGGGCTCAGCCATAAGGTAGAAATGCATTTATTAAATTTAGGTGCAAAGACTAGTATAGAGTTATCAAATTGTAGTTCATGGTATCAGCATATTTAAAAAGTAACAATGCAGAAATGATTATCTTTCTTTGAGGGTATACTTCTGCTATAGCATAAATTGAAATATAAGCATTTTCTTAAGTAGATTTAAGAAGTCATATACTTGATATGTTTTAAGTATTTATTTTAAAAATATGTGAGGCAAATGGCCATTAAGGAGGATGACCTGATATGTTTAGTTGTAACTCCTTTTTTTGGTTTCTGGTACCTCCCCACCTTTCAAAAAGTTATTAAAATTATTTGCTATCTTTATGATAATTTTTGTTGTACCATTAGAATATTTTTTTAGAGATAGATCTCTTCTGTGTGTATTAGCCAGAACTATCAGGGGTAAATTTATTTTAAGATCCAAATGAAATTGATGTTCTCATTAGTTATTGCTATATAATAGTATTTTTCCACCTTGTATTCTATGGAATTTCTGCAGGATGTTAATAGATGTTAATTTTAAAAAAGGATTCTTTGGACAAATAGACTGGGAAATAATGAGACAGAATGGGAATTCATTCGATAAACTGATATTCCCAGACTCCCAACTCTTTTTTTTTCTGATGGTGCATCTTGGTATATTAGTTTTTCTTGTAAAACATTTAGGAGAAGTTACTTGTATGATCTTTGTCTGTGGAATTGATTAATGTAAGTAGAACCCCTTAGAACTATAGCTCCTGTGCAGAAAAAGAACCTGATTATAAAAAAACCAGCTAGATTAGGACTATTAAAATTAAATCACAGTGAAAAAGCTTAGAATAATATTTATTGTAGACGAGAAGTAAACAGTGAATTCATGCCAAAGCAGTTGAGACATTTTGGCTGATTTTTACTTCAGATTTTTCAAATTGGATTTCTTTGTTCAGTTTTCAACAATAGTTTGAATCTATGTGGTTTTCCCTACCCTCTTTATACTGTTCTACCTTAGAGTCATCTTGATAGGGAGCTGTTCTGAATTTGGGTGGCTGCCAAGATAATAGCCTAAATATGAAAAGAAATTTTCTTTGAGCTTTAAGGATGTTCCTTTTCTTTCAGTGGTTATTTAGTAAAGAAAATTTGAATAAAAGAGTGGATAGAATGATACATACTTGTGATTGAGCTAATTCTTATCATGGACCATGTGTGTTTTATGTAGAGAAAAAAAGATGCCTTTGTATCTTCTTTGATGTACATTTTGGTACATGTAAATAGACCTTATGTATTTTACTTATTTTTAAGTTAGAGTATTTTATAGATTGTTCTTGTTAACAATACATTCATATATTAAAAATTTTATAGCTGTAACAGGATTAGATCAGCCATTCTAAAGTCTGATTGGGGGAAAGAACTCGAAAGTTTAAATCTAATAATAAGTTTTTGCATTTTTAGGCGCTTGATGAACCTCCCTATTTGACAGTGGGCACTGATGTGAGTGCTAAATACAGAGGAGCCTTTTGTGAAGCCAAGATTAAGACAGCAAAAAGACTTGTCAAAGTCAAGGTACAGTATATACATTTTATCAAGTATATATTTAGTATTTGACATCTGAACTTTTATTTGGTGAATGTATTAAGAATTCTTCTGCAAGTTGAGTTCAGTTTCTAAGAGTAAAGATTGTAAAAATAACTGAAAGCAAAGCATTATTTGTGATTCTTAAGTGTTCTAATTGGAATGAAATTAGATGATCATAATTGGTATTTTGAATGCCATTTCACTACAGACATGGTCATATTTGTATTGTTAGCCTTTTAGAACTGGAAAGGACCTTAGAAGTCATGTAGTTTAATTTGTTAATTTTATCCTGAGGAAAATGAGGCTCAATAAAAGGTCAGTGATTTGTCCAGGGCCATTCTGGAAAATTAGTGACATAGTGGGAATTAGAATAGTACATCAATTTTAAGACCCTTCCCCATTTTAACCATGAAACTGAGATGTGGTTTATAACTGATGATGGTGGGTCTCGTTGCTGATTCCCTATCTTCTGCTTTTCTTGAAAAAATCTTGCTAATTATTTATTGACTTGCAAACTGTGCAGGTGGGAAGGAGGATGGGGATATGAGAATAGCCTTGTCTCTTTTCCAGAGATTTAGAATCCAGGTTAGCAGATACCCCATAAAATATTGTTTTGAACGTCACCAGTAAAACAGCCACAGAGGTGTTGAACGTGAGCTCTCAGAGCTGCTTCCATGCTTGTCTGCCTTGGTTCTTTCCTTATGCATGGACATGCTGAAAAAAGCTTCGGGGTGATGCTGACTGGCACTGCTAGTTAAGAACCATTGTGACAGGGCCTCTAAATTAGCTGTAAGTCTGTAGGATGCTGATCTGGTCCCCCTCCCTGCCTTCAGGTTTCACATGCTTGGTGTACCTAAGCTTCTGTAGTGCCTTTTCCTGTTCTGACTTCACACGCTGGTGTTCTCTGAGCACTCATTTTTGCCATTACTATCTTGTAGATGAAGAGAAAGTTTTTTAAATCAGTTTTCTCACCCTTTCAGGCAGAGCTGCTGAGAGCACATGTAATACCTTAGTGTGAATTAGACAGAAATCTCTCCCTTTGGAGAGAAGTGGAACTTCTCAGCAGAACTTGGCCTCCAGATAAGCACCTTCTAACTTGTGCTGGTTAGAAAAGGTGTTCCTTTGGGCAAGAGCCATGTGTTACTCCAGGAACCATGCTTCACTGGAATTTAGCCGTGATTTGTGATCTCACCTGGGTGTCTCTGTGTACTGTATGAATCTGCAGAATGACACACAGCAGTTCCGCCGTTTCTTGCTGCCAGCGAAAGGAAGGAGGCAGCCTGTACTACTTGTGCTGATAGCACAGAGCACCAGCCAGTACCTTGTGTCTTATAAGTAGTGGCTGTCTAAAATTTGTTCTTAGTTCTTTAGACTGCTCTAAAAATGTGTTTATAATTCAAAGCTAATGATTTTCTCAAAAGGTATGGTAGTATATTTCTGTATCAGTTTGTTTATGATTCAGAGTTAATACATTTTCAACAATTTGTTGATATACTTCTTCCCTATCAGTTTTTATTTATTGAGCATTTATTACATGCTGAGCATTGTATCAGGTATTGAAACTCTAGTATTAAGACCTTTTCTCAATTCTTAAGTGCTTTACTGTCTAAGTGAATGGCACAGATATGTAAACACATAATTTAAATAAAGAGTAGTAGTGCCATGTGTGAGACAGAAATGTATGGGATGCTGTGAGTACAGGACAGCTCCTTTCGTAGCTGGTTTGTGAGCCTGTTTCATAACTGATTACCGCATATCAGATAAGACCACGTTAATGGTTCAGTCCTTGGAAGCTGTTGTTTTATATAGGGGAAACCACCTTTTCTATGCTGAGTATTGGAAAGTATTTTGTTTTTACCAACTAATTATGTATTTAAACTTGATCCCTTTATTTTAACTTAACTTTATTTTACCATCTAGTGTCCTATTCTCTGATGTCTGTACTGACACAGTATAGCAAGTTCTGGATCCGGATGGCCTGAGTTTGAATCTCAGCTCTACCATGTACTTGGACCAGTTGCTTACACTTTGTGTTCTTCTGTCTTCTTAGCAATAAAGTGGGAATAACCACACCTGTCTAACAAAGTTTTTGTGAAGGTTATAGGTTCAATGCTTGAGCTTGATGCTTGACACTCAGCAAATGTTTGTTGCTAAGGCTTATTATTTACTGATTTATTTAAAATGGTAGAATTTATTTTTTTTAAATGGTAGAATACCTAATAAACTAAGATCACCACCTCCTTTTTCCTCATTTTTTAGGAAAACAAATTATATGATTAAACTCATAACTAATAGTACTGAATAAACTATAGTAAGTGAGTCATCAAGTAAATTAGTCTGGATGTTGTCTGTTAAATAGTAAGTTTTTCAGTTTCTACTTAGGGATTGAGATTTTGTATAAACTAAGCAGCCATTTGTTTAGATTACTTATTTAAGAAAAGAATTCATGCATTAATGAGCTTGTGCTGCTTTTTTTTTCTTTTTTGGTGGCTAATTAAATTTATAATCTCTAGGTAACATTTAGACATGATTCTTCAACAGTGGAAGTTCAAGATGACCATATAAAGGGCCCACTAAAGGTAATTCATTTATTTATTCATAATTACTGTTCCCCACTGAAGCACTAGAAATAATAATCTTTATCTTTTAAAAAATTCATTGGTTACTTTGCAATTCAGTTGATAAACCTGTTCAGTTCAGTTCAGTCGCTCAATCGTGTCCGACTCTTTGCGACCCCATGAATCACAGCATGCCAGGCCTCCGTGTCCATCACCATCACCCAGAGTTTACTCAAACTCATGTCCATCGAGTAGGTGATGCCATCCAGCCATCTCATCCTCTGTCGTCCCCTTCTCCTCCTGCCCCCATTCCCTCCCAGCATCAGTCTTTTCCAATGAGTCAGCTCTTCACATGAGGTGGCCAAAGTACTGGAGTTTCAGCTTCAGCATCAGTCCTTCCAATGAACACCCAGGACTGATCTCCTTCAGGATGGACTGGTTGGATCTCCTTGCAGTCCAAGGGACTCTCAAGAGTCTTCTCCAACAACACAGTTCAAAACCATCAATTCTTTGGTGCTCAGCTTTCTTCACAGTCCAACTCTCACATCCATACATGACCACTGGAAAAACCATAGCCTTGACTAGACAGACCTTTGTTGGCAAAGTAATGTCTCTGCTTTTGAATATGCTGTCTAGGTTGGTCATAACTTTCCTTCCAAGGAGTAAGCATCTTTTAATTTCATGGCTGCAATCACCATCTGCAGTGATTTTGGAGCCCCCCAAAATAAAGTCTGACACTGTTTCCCCATCTATTTCCCATGATGAGATGGGACCGGATGCCATGATCTTGGTTTTCTGAATGTTGAGCTTTAAGCCAGCTTTTTCACTCTCCACTTTCACTTTCATCAAGAGGCTTTTTAGTTCCTCTTCACTTTCTGCCTTAAGGGTGGTGTCATCTGCATATCTGAGGTTATTGATATTTCTCCCGGCAATCTTGATGTCAGCTTGTGCTTCTTCCAGCCCAGCGTTTCTCATGATGTACTTTGCATATAAGTTAAATAAGCAGGGTGACAATAGACAGCTTTGACATACTCCTTTTCCTATTTGGAACCAGTCTGTTGTTCCATGTCCAGTTTTAACTGTTGCTTCCTGACCTGCATATAGGTTTCTCAAGAGGCAGATCAGGTGGTCTGGTATTCCCATCTCTCTCAGAATTTTCCACAGTCTATTGTGACCCACATAGTCAAAGGCTTTGGCATAGTCGATAAAGCAGAAATAGATGTTTTTCTGGAACTCTCTTGCTTTTTGGATGATCCAGCAGATATTGGCGATTTGATCTCTGGTTCCTCTGCCTTTTCTAAAACCAGCTTGAACATCTGGAAGTTCACAGTTGACGTACTGCTGAAGCCTGGCTTGGAGAATTTTGAGCATTACTTTACTAGCATGTGAGATGAGTACAATTGTGCAGTAGTTTGAGCATTCTTTGGCATTGCCTTTCTTTGGGATTGGAATGAAAACTGACCTTTTCCAGTCCTGTGGCCACTGCTGAGTTTTCCAAATTTGCTGGCATATTGAGTGCAGCACTTTCACAGCATCATCTTTCAGGATTTGAAATAGCTCATCTGGAATTCGATCACCTCCACTAGCTTTGTTCATAGTGTTGCTTTCTAATGCGTAATTCTCTCTAAATAGGAAAAAAATAGACTTAATGTGCTATAAAACCTATGTGACAGTAAAACTTGTGTTCAGAAGTTAAATGAACATCAAGGAAAGATTGATTGCTTTTTATTCACTCATCTGTTTTAGTCTCGCCATGTTTCACTTACTAAAAGGGTGGAATTTCCAGAGATATTAAGTGGTAAACTAGGGATCTAGTGATACTGAGTTCCATGATGATGTGAGAAGTGAGAAAAGAAAACATAATAAAACAAATCTTCAGAGCTTTCAATTCTTTCAGGCAACTGCTGGCCTATGAAATGTTTTAAGGGTCATCAGGCCGTTATAAGTGACAAACATGTTCATACATACACATAGAGAGTTTAAGTTCTTTGCATTAGTTGTTCTTCATTGGCCAGTTATGAATTAAGTGCTACTTTACTTTCCACTAGGGCTTCCCTGGTGCTCAGAGGTTAAAGCGTCTGCCTGCAATGCCGGAGACATGGGTTCGATCCCTGGGTTGGGAATATCCCCTGGAGAAGGAAATGGCAACCCACTCTAGTATTTTTGCCTGGAGAATCCCTTGGACGGAGGAGCCTGGCAGGCTACAGTCCACGGGGTTACAAAGAGTTGGACACGACTGAGCGACTTCACTTCACTTCACTTTTACTTTCTAGTGGTAGCTCAGAGGGTAAAGCATCTGCCTCTAATGCGGGAGACCTGGGTTCCATCCCTGGGTCGGGAAGATCCTCTGGAGAAGGAAAAGGCGACCCACTCCAGTACTCTTGCCTGGAAAATCCCATGGACGGAGAAGCCTGGTAGGCTACAGTCCATAGGGTTGCAGAGAGTCGGACACAACTGAGCAACTTCACTTCACTTACTTTCCACTAGTGAGCAGGCTTAAAGGAAATACGTAGGTAGCCACTATGTGCTGTTTGGCCCTTTTGAATGTCTGAAACGGACATTGGCCTAGCTGGGCAAATTTTAAGAAATGCTAACATAATTGAAGAAACATTTGTAGATGCAAGAAAATTCCTTTCCTAATGAAACAGTACTTTTCAGAGAATTTGATAGATGTCTTTATCTGCCAATTTTTGTTGGTGGTTGATTTGAAAACTTTTAATTGAATCCCCAGGGCATTATTGCATGTCTAGTAGACACTGTGGAAGACTAAGAGCTTCCCAAATAGCACTAGTGGTAAAGAACCCGCCTGCCAATGCAAGAGAAGTGGATTTGATCCATGCTTTGGGAAGATAGATCCCTTGGAGTAGGAAATGGCAACCCACTCCAGTATTCTTGCCTGGAAAATTCCATGGACAGCGGAACCCGGTGAATTGCAGTCCATGGGGTCACAGAGTCAGACATGACTGAGCACATGTGCACGAGGGAGACTAAGCCTTGTGAGGTTTAGTATTGCCTTGGGAAACTTATTTTCCCCTTGTGCTGTTTCATAGGTGTCCTCTTTAATGTTGCATGCACATGTGTATCACTTGTAGGGATAAGAGGACAAAAACATGTGCCTGTATACTTTGATGTTGGGCTTCCCTGGTGGCTTAGATGGTAAGGAATCTCTGTGCAGAGAAGATGTGGTTCGATCCCTGGGTTAGGAAGATCCCCTGGGTAAGGAAATGGCAACCCACTCCAGTACTCTTGACTGGAGAATTCCATGGACAGAGGAGCCTGGTGGGGCTGCAGTCCATGGGGTCACAAAGATTCAGACATAACTGAGCGACTAACACACACACACACACACAATTTGCTGTTAACTGCCATTTATTTAGCATTTAGTATGTGTTAGTACTGTGCTAATTCCTCTGCACATAGTGTTTTATATAATGCTCATAACAGCTCTTTAGAGGTGAGGAAGTTGGTGGGGGATGGAAGGTAAAGTAATCTGGCCCTAGGTCTTACAGCCAGTAATGGGATGGCAAAAATAAAAATTCTCATGGACTCATAGCCTGTAGTTTTGAAGCATTGTGCCCCCTGGATGATCAGAACACACGCATCTCTATGCCTTATTTTTATTTTTGCCTTATGAGCACACCAGCTAGCTCTTCACTGCCTGACTACCTTACTTACCTGGCACATGCTAGCTGCTACCAGTTAATAAAAAATACTCAGTGTTGCAGGGATAGGAAAGACAATTTGAATCTTCAAGACATCTCTCCTTTTGGTTAAGCCTGTTTGATTGTGGCATAGTTGGTTTATTTTGCTTGTTTGATTTGTCTTATTAAAATTTTCTTTGTTTTTGATTAGGCTTGGGATCATTTGATTTTGACATAGACAAGTATACTAAATTATAGTCTCAAGATTGTTGAAATAGTTCTCTTGCTTATGGATTTTTTTTTGTATCTAGATTTTCAGTTGTTTCCTAATATACTTGGTAGCTTTCTATCAGCTGATAGAGAGTATTAACATTTGGATAAATGTTTCTCCTAGAGAAAATAAACTTCTATTTATTTGTGGTTATTTGATTTCAGTATATTTTCAGTGAGTTGACATGAAAATGATACTGGAATGGTTGAGTGTTATATTTTTAAAATGCACCATGTATTTATTGACGGTAGTCTCTGGTAGTCCAGTGGTTGGGGCTGTGCACTTGTACTCCAGGGGGCCTGTGCTTCATCTCTGGTTTGGGAACTAGAAGAGAGAGAGAGAGAAGAATTTGCTTCCCTTTTTTGGGCATCGTGTGGGGCTGACGCTCTCTTCTCTGAACAAGTTTAGTTTTGTTATCACTGTAAAGCTCATATACATTTTCTTTTAACTGAGATGAAACTAATATTATTACTAGTTTCAGTATACGGCATAATGGTTCAATATTTGTAGATCACCAAGTTAACATTTGTCACCATACATGGTTGCAAAGGGGCTTCCCAGATGGTGCTAGCAGTAAAGAATCCATCTGCCAGTGCAGGAGATGGAAGAGTCTCGGGTTTGATCCCTGGGTGAAGATCCCCTGGAGGAGGGCATAGCAACCCAGTCCAGTATTCTTGCCTAGAGAATTCCATAGACAGAGGAGTCTGGAGGGCTACAGTGCATAGGGTCGCAAAGAGTTGGTCACTACTGTATGAAGCAACTTAGCACACACAGTTGTTAAAAAAATTTTTTTCTTGGGGTGAGGACTTTTAAGAATTAGCCTTTATTTTCGATCTTATTCTCTGTATCTTATAAAGTTGGCTTTTTGTTTGTTTTTTAGACTTCACGTATAAGTGATATCATATGGTAATTGTCTTTTTCTGTATGACTAATTTCACGTGGCATAATGCCCTCTGTCTGCCCATGTTGTTGCAGATGACAAGATTTCATTCTTCTTAATGGCTGATTTATGTGAGCATGTGTGTGTGCACACACATATCTTTAGCATCCATTGATGGATACTCAGCTTCTTTTCATATCTTTGCTATTGTAAATAATGGTTCAGTGAACTTGGGGGGGGTGCGTATATCCTTTCAAATTAGTGTTTTCATTTCCTTCAGATAAATATCCATGAGTGAAATTATTAGATTATGTGATAGTTGTCTGTTTATTTTTTTGAAGACCCTCTATTCTGCTTTCCATAGTGCTGTACCAGTTTACATCCCAACCAGTGGTGCACAAAGGCTTCCTTCTCCACATCCTGGTCAGCACTTTTATTTCTTGTCTTCTGATGATAATAAGCCATTCTCAGTAGGTGTCAGGAGATACCTAATTGTGGGTTTAATTTGCCTTTCTCTGTTGATTAGTGATACTGAGCATATTTCCATGTACCTGTTTGCTGTCTGTATGTCATCTTTGAAAAAATGTCTGTTCAGGCCTTCTGCTCATTTTTTAAATGGAACTTTTTGCTTTTCTGGATATTAATTTTGTGAGCTGTTTATATATTTTAGATTTTAACTCCTTGTCATTTGCATCATTTGCAAGTATTTTCTCCCATTCAGTAGATTCTATTTTTGTTTTGTCAATGATTTCCTTTACTATGCAAAAGCTTTTAAGTTTAATTAGGTCCCATTTATTAATTTTTGCTTCTGCTTCCTTTGCCTTAGAAGACAGATCCAAAAAAACATACTGCTATGTGTTATGTCCAGGAGTGCTCTGCGTATGTTTTCTTCTAGCAGGTTTATGGTTTCCAGTTTTACATGCAAGTCTTGAATCCATTTTGAGTTTATTTTTGTGTATGGAATGAGAACCTTTGCCGATTTTTCAATTGGATTGTTTGATTCTTCTTTATTTTGTTGCATTGTATGAATTCTTTATATATTTTGGTTTTTAACTCCTTACCAGATACGTGATTTGCAAATGTATTTTCTCTCATTTCGTAGGTAGCCTTTTCAAATTGTTGACAATTTCTTTTGCTGTGTAGAAGTGTTTTAGTATGATGTGTGTACACATGCACACACATACTTATAAAGACCATATACATTTATAAACCATATAAATTATCAGCATTTTCTTGATCAGGTGAAAATATTTTGAATGATTTTCATTATTGGTACACTGTAACTTAGGAGAACCTCCGAATTATTTGTTAATTTCTCCCCAGCATCTTTTAAAGAAGAGTTGTAATATGAGGCGAAGATACGCAGTTTCATAGATAGGGATCCCCAGACCCGTGAGAGTTCCCTCAGAGAGGTTGTAAGGACAAAACTATATATTTTCATAATAATATTTAGATATTACTTGCTTTTTTCATTATGTTGATATTTTCACTGATGATACAGAAACAATTGTGAGTAAAATTGCTGGCACTTTAAGACAAATCAGTAGTTACTTTATTCTTCACCATCACAAAATCAATTTGTCAAAAAAAAAGCCAGTTTTTAGTTTGTTCATTTCTCTTAAGTTTTTCTAACTTTTTTTTTTTTTTAATGCTTTAGGTTGGGGCTATTGTGGAAGTGAAGAATCTTGATGGTGCATATCAGGAAGCTGTAATCAATAAGTTAACAGATGCTAGTTGGTACACTGTAGGTAAGGGAATACATATTCTTCTTAAAATGTATTTTCAATGATAATACAAATCAGGCAGAGCTTTTTCTTGATTTACTTCCTCTCTTAGTTGCCACAGTTGTTACTACTGTTAATAGTTTTTATCTTTTCAGATCTTTAAAATCTTTATTTCATAAATATGTACATAATTTATAATTTGAACTTAGTGTATATATTATACAGTGGATTTCTAGCTTTTCACTTCAGAGTGTATTTTAGAATATTTTTTTTATCTTAACCATTTTTGAGTGTGCATTTCAGTAGCGTTCAGTAAATTCATGTTGTCATGCAACAGATAAATTTTTAAAACTAATATTCATGCTGATGATTGCCAGTTTTCTTGGTGTTATATAGTAAATTACTATATTATGGATTGGATGTCTTTGGTACATGGACATTATTGTAGCATTTCCCTAGTGTGTGCATTGAGAACTAGGCATAGATTGAAGGGAAAGTCCTTTTAAAACTTTAGTAAGTTATGAAAACCACTTTCCTAAAAGACTATTAATTTACACTCCCATAAACAGTAGTGTGTGAATGTACTTGTTTTCCCAACCCTTGTCAAATTTGATGTTACTAGTATTTTTAAATTTGTGCCCATCTGGACGCAAAACAATATCTCAATTTTGTTTTAATTTGCTTCTCCCATGATTAGTAGTGAGATTGGACATATTTTCATATATTTATTGAAAGGAACATTATTTCTGTTGTGTTTTCTCTTCTTTTGAATTGCCAACGTATAGTGTCTTCCCAGTCCCATCTTTTCCTCTTGGAAAGGTTATCATCTTATTTTTAGGATATGAGTTTATATATTTAAATATACAAAGGGATTGTTAACCCTTTTCCTCTTCAGTTGCAAGTATTCTTCTATTGCTTTACTCCTACCTCTGCTGCCAGTTTCCATATGACAGTTTTCCTGTGGTTGCCTTTTCCTTTGTAGTTTTAGTTTGAATCTTGTTTAAGAAGGCTTTCCTGTTTCATCTGTCCCCAGATGTTAGTAGTGCTGAGATTGGGATTAGAGTAATTTATAGGGGCAGTCTGAATATATAAATTTATACTCTTGTTTTTTGTTTCTTAAATTTGTTAGCATTTACCAGTAGAAAAACTTGCTGTTTCTCTACACTATTGAGAAGGGTTAATCAGCATTTAAAAGTTTTCTTTCTGAAATACTAACTTCTTTTCATTTGGTGTTTTCTGTGCCAGGGAAGATGTCTTCATTATATTATTTTTTTTCCCAAGGAATTGGATACTCTGCATTTGAAGTTGTTTGTTAGAAAACTTAAAATGTATACTTAATGTCACATCTAATCTTTTAAAGCAGTAGCTCTCTTTACACTGATAAAATTAAATGATAACTTATGTCATTTTGTTAATCTTTGAAAATCCCTTCAGTAGTTTCCTTTTCTACCACTTCTCGCAGTTTTTGATGATGGTGATGAGAAAACGTTGAGACGATCTTCACTGTGCCTGAAAGGAGAGAGGCATTTTGCCGAGAGTGAAGTAAGTAATCACTTAATGAACAAACATGTCGTATTTTGTATTGGGGGTGGCAAAGTTTTGCTTTCTTATTCAAGCAACTTACTTGTTAATCAGGAAAATTCATTAATATATAAAAGTATTAGCATGTAGTCTGAGAAAACTTTAAGGCCTTGTGTTTGAGTTACCAGGTTCTGTATACTCTTTTTTTTTTTAATGTATTTTAGCAATTAGCATTTGTCCATGAAGAAAATGCAGTGAAACTGTTCATTATCCTTAGGTGACTTATAGAGTCCTTTAATTTATAAATAATTACAGACTAGAGGTTCCTCACTTGTAACCTTTGAACCCCATCATCACTGCTAAAGGGACCTCCTAAGTACTCTGACGACTGCAAGCACCTGCTAACTGCTGCTGCCGCCGGCAGCTGACTTCTGTTACAGCCTCTGTCTGGAGAAGCCTTGCCTGGCTGCCCTTTCTGAAGTGGGCGCTTCCATGCCTCATAATCTCCTGGGTTAATTTAGTCTTCTTCATAGCACACATCTTTCTCACCACTGTGTTTATGTGGTTATTGACTGTCTGCCTTCCTTACTGCAGTGTGTCTCAGTGGCAGAGATTTCGTGTGTCTTCTTCACCACCTTGTTCCCAGTTCCTGCAGCAGTGCCTGGCACAGAGCAGGAGCTGAATAAATGTTACTTGGATGAATAACTGAAGTGCCCGTATCTGCCAGGGACTTTGCTTAGTGCTCTGCATATGTCCTCACATTTACAGCATTATGAAAGAGATACAGTGCTTGTTTTTAGCTTACAGTTGATGAAATTGATGGTCAGAACCATTTCTCAAACCAGGACTCCATAGTACCAAAATCATGCTCTAAAATTGAAAGATGTTTTTTAATAAGCCTGCAGGCTTCACACAGTTTTGAAAATCAATAACTTGCAATTCAAATTTTTTTTACTGGGTACATTGTTACAAATTGTGTTATATTCTGTAACACTATAAATATTAGTTAATATACAGTGTGACCAAACCAAGATTTCTTTTTTCTAATAACTGTTTAGAATGATGTTATTGTGGGGAATTTTAATATTTCTGTTAAATTATTAGACTTTATTTTTTATTGTTGTTATTTTTCCTTTTCCTTAAATGATTGACTTCCCATTTCAATTCTGAATTTGGGACAGATTCTCTGTAGTAATTCTGGCCTACTGTTTCAGTCTCATGCTTCATTATTTCGCTGTACTTCTCCTTTGTAAGATTTTCAGATTATGGTTCATACTTCCTTTTCTTTGTTTCTTCTGAGCCCCGTTCCTCTCAAGACCGTGAGAAATGCTTCCTCCTTCATGATGTCTTTCAGGAGCTCTCTAACCAAATTTGATCTCAGTATCCTTTGATCCTTTTCCACTTCTCTTACTTTGTTTTTATGGTCTTTTCTTGTTACTTTTATCATTTTCTCTTTAAAATTGTAAGCTGTTTTGCTGTAATAGCCAAATTCTTGTCATTTTGATGAGCTCTCCTTTTCCTAGTAGTGTTTTCTGCACAGAAGCCTTCACTAACCATTTGGTGAATTAATTGTTAAGGTTTAAAGATCGGAAACACATATAACTTCGGAACAAGTACAGTAAATTTGGCTTCTTGTAAATTTGGCTTCTTTCACTGATGACATTAACAGAATTCTGAGTTTATGGAGTTCTTAGAAATAATTTCATTTTCCTTAGAATATGTGATAATTATAGTGATTTAATGAGTATGAGAACTTGAACACTTGATTTTTCACCTAAGCGAAGGTATGTATATGTCTTATTTATTTATTCCAGTGAAGTATCTTAAGGAACTAATTTTGTCTTTGCCAGGAGAATTTTAAATTGGGATAGTTTATAATATAGTTGTGGTATGAAGGCCGAAGCAGTGGTATCTAGTAGCTCAGTGTATCCACCTTAATTTCAGGAGGGATCAATTTTACTCTGTGTATCTCTACATGTTAAATTTCATGTTTTGCTAGAGGATATTAGAATATTGGTATATTATTCCTTACCCATTGCCATATGCTGGTGCTATACTAGGTACATGGATAAGTTAGATAGACATGGGATTTATCCTTGGCATCTGTTAGAGTGGTAATTTGAATAATATTTCAAAGTAGTTTTATCAGCTGGCATTCTCTTTGTGCAGTTACTCATGCAGTTGAAAACTCTGAGGAAAGTTTAGATGAAATCCTAGCTCCATATTTCCTGCAGCCCATTTTAGATAACAGGGCTCCTAGGCCTGTGGAATTTTCCTCAGCCTTTAATATAGCCAGGAGTCTCTGGTTTTGCTCTACAAGTATTTGTTGTAGTTGTTTAGTTGCTAAGACATGTCTGAAGGCAGGAGAAGGGGACGACAGAGGATGAGATGGTTGGATGGCATCACTGACTCAATGGACATGAGCTTGGGCAAGCTTGGGGAGTTGGTGATGGACAGGGAAGCCTGGTGTGCTGCAGTCCATGGGGTCACAAAGAGTCGGACACGACTGAATGACTGAACTGAAGTCGTGTCTGACTCTCTTGCTACCCCATGGACTGTAGCCTGCCAGGTTCCTCTGCCTGTTGAATTTTCCAGGCAAGAATACTGGAGTGGGTAGCCATTTCCTTCTCCAATTCCTGACCTGGGATCGAACCCACGTCTCCTGCACAGGCAGGCAGATTCTTTACTACTGAGCTACCAGACAAGCCCTCTTAACTCTGACCATCCTTTGCTCTTTTCTGTGAAGTGAAATAAAAGTGCTCCTGCTTTCCAGGATTGAGGCCAGGGACACAGGCCTGCTTTTAGCAATAAGATAATTACTTCTTATTGTTCTAATTCTTTTTTAAATACTAGGGAGAGATTGTGGTTTATCTGGGAATTCCTATATGTGATTCCTAGATAACTTTTCAGAAATTCTGGATATTTTCTTTCTTAAACCAAGTAAAATAACTAGCCAATACTTAAAATAGAAATAAAATAGAAAGCTGCTAGTTAAAGTTGCTCAGTGATTTCCAACTCTTTGCAACCCCATGGCCTATACAGTTTGTAGAATTCTTCAGGCCAGAATACTAGAGTGGGTAGCCTTTCCCTTCTCCAGGGGAACTTTCTCTACTTTTAAGAGAGTGGCCTTAATCTTAGGGGAGGGGCATTTAATTCTTTTGTTAGCTTAGAAGAAACTGAGCCAAAATAGTTTATTTTTCCTATTTACCAAATAGAGTGCTTTGAAATATTCACACTTGGGAAGTACAATTAGGAGTTAATGACAGGTTACTTCTGAAAAGATTTGTCTGGCATATTATTGTATTTGGGCAAGCTTTTGCCTTCAAATATTTTTTTAAATGCCCAACTTAACAAGCTACATTTGAAAGATTTATATTTTTAGCCATATAAAAGTTATGATTTTTGTCTGTCTTTTCAAGAAATCAGTTTTTATTTAATGCTTTGTGGCTAATGCCTTTTTCCTATGCTGTATTCTTCATTGTTGGACACGTGTGTGTGTGTGTGTGTGTGTGTATCCCTGGAGAAGGAAATGGCAACCCACTCCAGTATTATTGCTTGGAGAAATCCATGGACAGAGGAACCTAGCAGGCTATAGTCCACAGGGTCACAAAGAGTTGGACACAACTGAGCAACTATCACGTGTGTGTGTGTGTACCTTAAACATATTTACATATTCTAACAAATTATGTAAAATAAATTAATATGCCTCCTTCTTTCATGTTTTAGTACACTGTTTCAACAAAATTATCTCAGTTTTAAGAATAAAAGTTAAAATTTTTCTTTTAAATATTGGCATTAGTTTATATTTAAATATCTGATCTTTAAAGTAATGGACACCCTTTCATATAACATTCTTGTTTGTAACTTTGAGACGTTTTTATCATAACTAGTTCCTTGCCCCCACTTCTGCTGTGACAGTTTTCCTGGGATCTTTTGTTCCCCTTGTGTTCATAAAAGTATCTGAAATAGCAGTGATTCTGTTGGGAGGGATAAAAGGAACAGTAACTGGAAAATCTTTAAGATGCTAAAAAAGTTTGATTATTATCAAAATGATACTCAGAATTAAGTCAGTTGGGATAGCATCTTCAGATTGATACTTTAACTTTTTAGATATAGAAACCTTTTAAGGAATTAATGACACAAAACAATCCAAGAAGTCTCTGATATGGAGAAACAGAATTTCAAAATCCCTTTTTTCACTGTGCTTTTAACCAACAACCAGTTCCTTCCCTGGAAATCAGTTTTTTTTTTTTTTGAGCAAGGTAAGAGACATGAATTGCCAGTTGATAACAAGAAGGGAGTGTTCACTTATTGATTATTGTCTTCATAGCAAGTATTGGAGTTGCTGTATTAAAAAGAAAGGGAAAATAAAAGTACTAACTTTAGAAAAACTAATTTTTACATTTTCTTTAAAAGTAGGATTTGTTGCAGGAATTCCCTGGAGGTCCAGTGATGAGGACTTGGTGCTTTCACTGCCAGGGCCTGCGTTTGATCCCTTATTTGGGAAATAAGATCCTACGAAGTGCAGGGGGATTGGGGTGTAGGGCGGAGGGTTGTTACAGAAAATGTTCGTAGAGTCATAATATCGCCTATCTGAAGCCCTTTTTTCAGGCAGTTGATGGTTATCCTGATAATTTAGTTTCCATTACTTATTAAGAATTCTATTTTGTAGGTTATAATTCCCTGTATGCAAAGAAAATTTTGAGATACAGTTGGCCTCAATCTAGGGATTAGGTACTTACACATAGATTTCTCATCTCTCAAATCTGTGTTTCCACTGAGCTGTATTTGTTTTGTTTTATATTTTAATCACTCTTAAAAGTCTGTCAACCCTCAAGTAGATAATGAAATTATCTAGAGAGAACACTAAATTTCTTTTCACTTTTTTCCAGTTTATGAGCTCATTCATCTTCTAATCTTTGAAGTAAAAGTTTTGAATCTTTAGGAAAGTTGTATTTTTGTCTTCCTTGGGAAGTTTTAAATCTAAAAATCTAAAGATATTTTTAAATTGATTTGATTTAAACAGGAAAAAAAGAACTTGCAACTTAATAACTTTTGATGGGTTTATGTTCCTACCCACAGACATTAGACCAGCTCCCACTCACCAACCCTGAACATTTTGGCACTCCCGTCATAGGAAAGAAAACAAATAGAGGAAGAAGATCTAATCATATGTAAGTCCATTTTCATAACTGTTAGTTGAACCTGAATTCATTTCTCCTTCTAGTGTTGTTTTATAGTTGTTAATTTTAAATTGTAATTTTAAATTTAAGTGCTAACTGAATCTAAAAGTAACTTCAGACTCTCCTTGGCATGGGTGCTTGAGGTTCTCCATGCTCAGCCAGCCTTAGCTATATTATTTATCTGCCTCCCAGTTCTCCTTACGTGTATCTTATGCCAGTGTCAAAATGGATTTAGTCAATATTTCCTGAGTATCCTGAGTAATACACCCTCTCTTTTCCTGATACTGTGTTTTTTATTCATGCTGTTTTTTTTCCTGTCCTAAATGCCACCCTTCCATGCCACTGGCTCACTCATTCTTCAGTTCTCAGCCAGAAATGCCCAACCTTTCTGTGAACCATTTTGTGCCTCCCCTCTCTTTCCTTGGGCTTCCCTGGTGGCTCAGCTGGTAAGAATCCGCCTACAATGTGGGAGGCCTGGGCTTGATCCGTGGGTTGACAGACATGTTTTCTTCTCCGCTGAATCCTCTAAATTCTTTGAATTTATCTAATGTCATAGACAATATTTCACCTGTTATTATCATTGTCATGTTTGCTCTTGCTTCCTAATAATTTAAATCCTCCTGACAACCGAACTATCTTACTTGTTCTTATGTCTTCTTACTGTTGTGACACATACTATACATATTTAACAAATGACTTTTGATGAAATATGCTTAGGCTCTTAAAGGCTTTAAATTAAAAGGGATCACAGGATCAAGGAGTCATGAAACTTCAGGTCATCAGAGATAAACAATCTTCTAACAGTTCCAGAAAGAAAAAACAGTTTACTGCTAAGGACTGAGAAGCAGAATGGCAGGCATCAGACTCCCCAGTGGTAACACCAGGTGCTGGTGATCCGTAGACAGGAGAGTGGAGACGGGAAACTTGCTCTTAAAGGGAGGACTTGTCATCACATATGATGGAACATTAGGGGGAAATTAGAGGTAACAGTGGTAACAGATGGGAAAAAATAGCAAAGGCATTTAGTTACTCCTCTCAAAAAATTATATTAGAAAGAAACACTGCGTTAGTAGGATGGAGGGTAGAGAAGTTACTTAAATGTAAAAGTGAAGTCCTTATAACAATGGGAAATCGATAGAATAGCATCTTAAATATATAAATATAGTGGTATTATGACTATAAATTATATTACTATTATTATATACTATCGGTATATTACTTACCGATGAGGTTTTAACCGTCAGAGCTGAAAGAGTTAAAAGCAGTTGTCTCTGCAGAAGAAAATGGGAAAGGATGCGGCAGGAAAAAGTAGTTTTTAATTTATTCTATTGGAGGTTAAATTGTTTAAAAACAGTTTTGAATATTTTACTTGGATAAAATTTTTAAAATATTAATGTGCCTGAGCTAAGTATTATCAGAGTAGGTATGAAAAATATTTAGTTGAATTATTGAAACTTTTAAATGGAAGTGAATGCTTTCATTCAAAATATAGAGTCAGGTATTAAATCTAATAGTGACTAAGCTTTGGCAATAAAAATTAGGTAAACATGCTCTCTCATATAGCTTAGTTTCAGCCTGATAGCAAACTCATAAAGGTAGGTATTATTTTTATCCCTATTAAAAATTGGGGAAATTGGCCTCTGAGACAGTAACTAATCCAAGAAACACAGGAAGGAAAGGACCAGGACTTGAACTCTCCCATGTGGCATAGTCCTTTTCCCATTCAGACTCTTTCTTGTTTAGAGTATCACAGTTAATTTTCCAAATAAATTTTAACAGGAAATGAATAAGGACTTATTTGAGGGAGGAAATGAAAAGACAAATCCTTGCATTGAAAAAATATTTAATATTGATTATTTTGCTGCTAATGATTTGGGCCATGCATTTCTTTTTCTTCCTTCTTTGAATCTTTTAGAAAATGTTGCTCAATTAATAGGTGACAGTTTCTCTCACATGTGATGTAGCTTGCTGGTGACTTGATTATTTTTAGGATACTGAGGTTGTGATTATTATTTACTCTTCTTTGTGTAACATTTAAAATTTGAGTATTCTAGCCAGAAAGAAAAACAAGTGAAAAATGTACAATGACATTATCAGTTTAGAAGAGTCCTATTGTGATTAATAAATGTTATTGTGATCTGATACTGTTTTCAGGTTTTCAGAGGGCTATTATTTGCCATAACATATTCACTGAAGCACTTACAAGTTAAATATTTTGATATCCAGTTGAAAATTAATAATTTCAACTGTGAATTAAAATTTTATCTATCATTGATCATTATAGTCTTCCCATAGCTTTATAGTCAACTCTTAATTAACTGTGATTGATAATGTTGAAATAGTGAGGTATGGGTGTATATTTAATGTGAAATTACTTTTATTAGCAAAGATTTTCCACTTTTCTGTCTCTTAAGAGTGGAAGTGTGGCTGGGTTGAGAGTGTGAACAGTGGAAACTTTCCTGTTGGTCCAGTGGTTAAGACTCCATACTTCCATTGGAGGGGGCAAGGGTTCAATGCCTGGTCAGGGAACTGAGATCCAGCGTGTCTCGAGGTGTGGCCAAAAAACAACAGAGATCTTAAGTGTGAACAGTGAAGCACAATAGCATGGGTTTGAATCCTGCTTCTGCCACTTCCTTGCTGTGTGACTTTGGGCAGCATGCTCAGTCTTTTCGTACCTTAATTTTCTCATCTGTAAAATTGCGGTAATAGTATTCCCTGTCTCTTAAGAGTTTAGTTTGAAAGAAAGTGAAGTCACTCAGTGATGTGCGACTCTGCGACCCCGTGGACTGTAGCCTGCCAGGCTCCTCCGTCCATGGGATTTTCCAGGCAAGAATACTGGAGTGGGTTGCCATTTCCTTTCCAAGGGGATCTTCTCAACTCGGGGATCTAACCCAGATCTTTAGCACTGCAGGTAGACTGTCTGAGCCACCAGGGAAGCCCGCAGAGTTGTTTCAAAGGTGAAATGAATTCATATCCTTAAAAGGTTTATATAAATTACTATTACTAATAATAATCACTTAGTAATCAGTAAGACTTCCCTGTATCTCAGATGGTAAAGAATCCGCCTGCAACACAGGAGACCCAGGTTTGATCCCTGGGTCGGGAAGATCCCCTGGAGAAGGAAATGGCAACCCATTCCACTATTCTTGCCTGGAGAATCCCATGAGAGGAGCCTGGCCAGCTACAGTCCATGGAGTCGTAAAGAGTTGGACACAACTAAGTGACTCTTGAGAAATCTGTATGCAGGCCAGGAAGCAACAGTTAGAACTGGACATGGAACAACAGACTGGTTCCAAATAGGAAAAGGAGTACGTGAAGGCTGTATATTGTCACCCTGCTTATTTAACTTCTATGCAGAGTACATCATGAGAAACGCTGGACTGGAAGAAACACAGGCTGGAATCAAGATTGCTGGGAGAAATATCAATAACCTGAGATATGCAGATGATACCACCCTTATGGTAGAAAGTGAAGAAGAACTAAAAAGTCTCTTGGTGAAAGAAGAGAGTGAAAAAGTTGACTTAAAGCTCAACATTCAGAAAACCAAGATCATGGCATCCAGTCCCATCACTTCATGGGAAATAGATGGGGAAACAGTGGAAACAGTGTCAGACTTTATTTTTGTGGGGCTCCAAAATCACTGCAGATGGTGATTGCAGCCATGAAATTAAAAGACGCTTACTCCTTGGAAGGAAAGTTATGACCAACCTAGATAGCATATTCAAAAGCAGAGACATCACTTTGCCAACTAAGGTCCGTCTAGTCAAGGCTATGGTTTTTCCTGTGGTCAGGTATGGATGTGAGCGTTGGACTGTGAAGAAGGCTGAGCGCCAAAGAATTGATGCTTTTGAACTGTGGTGTTGGAGAAGACTCTTGAGGGTCCCTTGGACTGCAAGGAGATCCAACCAGTCCATTCTGAAGGAGATCAGCCCTGGGATTTCTTTGGAAGGAATGATGCTAAAGCTGAAACTCCAGTACTTTGGCCACCTCATGAGAAGAGTTGACTCATTGGAAAAGACTCTGATGCTGGGAGGGATTGTCTTCAGGAGAAGGGGACGACCGAGGATGAGATGGCTGGATGGCATCACGGACTCGATGGATGTGAGCCTGAGTGAACTCCGGGAGTTGGTGACGGACAGGGAGGCCTGACATGCTGCGGTTCATGGGGTCGTGGAGAGTCGGACACAACTGAGCGACTGAACTGAACTGAAGTGACTAACAGATGCACACATATATGTACTAGATATCATCATCATGTATTGAATGAAAAAACTCTCATGAAATATCAGTATGTAACACGATTTCATTTACAAATAAAAGTTGTTTAAGTATGTAAAAATTCTGCTTACTAATGTTTATGTCTGACAGAAAGGACTGTTTGGGGCTCTATTTTGTGAATTTAACATCATTCCTTTGTTTTATATTATGTACATACTCTAGGGAAAACTGTTTTTGAATCAAGAATGCTTTTAATTTTGAAACAAATTTCATCTAATATTTAAGCAATATTTTACCTTTCTACAGATGTCATCCAGAAGTGTAAAAATATTTTAAAATAAGGTAATTTATGGACTATCACATAGATTGATCCACAAAAATGACCAGAAAGGAATTCTGAGGGCCCAGATCCAGTTGGGAAACTTCAGATTCCACAAGCTGCGCAGCACACACACACACACACACCTAACACACACACACACACCCAGCACACATACAGATACCCAGCGCACATACACACACACCCAGCATACACACACCCAGCACACACTCAGCATACACACACACTCAGCACACACACACACTCAGCACGCGCACACACACATACACACACCCAGCAGACCAAAAATTTTAGTATATTATTTAAATTATCTGTTATGTTTCTTGGCTGAGGTCTCCCTTTTTTGTATATGAGAAGAAAGCATGCAGTTGTCACTGAGCAAATTGATTTTCATTTTCTAAAGACTCTAGCAAGCACTGAATTAGTGATTTTCCTGTTGAGAATCTGTGTGCACAATGAAAGATTTTGCTGTAAATATGTGAAGTGTGAAGGCACAACAAAGGTCGAGAATTACTACTGTAGGAAGTGAAGTGCCGCCTGTCTACAGTCTTTCGTCACTTGCTGCTTCCTCCATCTCACTACTGTGGTCATTCTTAGTGCCTCCTTGGTGCTCTAAGCACTGGCATGTAAGCGCCATTGGCAACCACCACAGCTTAAAATGCCCGTCTCCTTAAATTACACTTCCTTGAAGTTCTTTCTTCCCTTTCTTCAGAGTGATTTTCTTCAACAAAATCTGGGACCTGCGTCTTAAGGTCATTTATCTGACCTTCATTTCCTGTTTCATTACTCAACTTGAAAAGGTCTTCATTATGGTTCTCTGATTGCCATTTAAAATTAGTACAAAGATAAATAAGGTTATCCTTCCCAGGATTCCCGGGACTCCATTGTTGCAGTGATATATCACTACGTTTGTTTTTCTTTTAAGAACTGTTAATCCACAGACCAGTTAACTGGCCTCTAGTTATTCCAAAATTGATTATTTTTGACAGCTTCCTTTAATTATTTTATTTATAGTCTGCTTTTAATCCTAATGTATTCATATATGTTTGGAAGATTATCATCCTGTAGCTTAATTTTTTAAAAGCAAGTCATTGATCCTTTTGATAATGTATAACTTGAGTGAATTTTTCCCTTATAATTTATATTGTATGCAGAAGTTTTCTTTGATTCTACCTAAATTAAAGAATAGAATGCTGAAATTATAGAAATTTTTGTGTTCCTCCAAAAGTTTTTTCCAGTAACGTGGCCAAAGTATATATGCAACACTCTTTGTAGGAAAGCACTCTAGGCTGTTATCCTTCAGAAAAAGGATAAAGCATAATAAGGCTTGTAATGATACTTGTTAGGTATTATTTGTGGGTAGTTTCTACCCAGTAACATTGCTAAGATTTACCCAATAAACTAGTGATTTGTACCGGATATTTACAGGTCTGCAGATTGATCTTGAATAATATTTTTATTGAGATATAATTCACATATAAAATTCACCCTTTTAAGTATTGTTCTTTTTTTTTTTAGTATATTCACAAAATTTTACAACCAGCACCACTACCTAAGTCCAAAAGTTCTTTTTATTATTAACTGCTTTATTTTGATACGAGAATTTGATTGTAGTTTCCTTCTTGGTAAAAACTGGGAAAAAATGTTTTATTGGTTAAGTTCATACATGTTTGTATGATCTGTATATTTTAATCTCTTAAGAGGCTACACATTTTTCCTGATAACTAATACAGATTTTGAATTTGCAGTACAAATTTGAAGCTGAGTTAGTTGTTTGAAAGAGTAAGGATCACTGAAGTCCAAATTGCATTTTAAAGATTGAGCCTCTGAAGTTTCTGGCTCAGTTTTCTATTTGTACCTCATCATATGGTATTCTTTGGCACATGTCCAAGTTGCCAAATTTTTACTTGATTTATAATTAATTTGTAATTAATATCGATGTGTGACCAGCTTTACGTGACTAGCTGTTCGTTTGTTTGGTAAACATTCCCATGTAATTAGCATTGTTTCCAGTGGCATCATCATGTGTCATTTCCGCTACACTAGTTATTTTGTTATGGCTCTGTAAACACATACCTGGTACCAGAGAAGCAACAGTGTCAGAGGGGAGTAAACACCAAGCATATTCTCTGCTTATTCTATCTTTGCTCCTTTAAAATATTTCCAATGCTCATTTATTTTGGAGTATCAGTTTATTGAGTACTCGTCTTATATAAACAATTTCCTGGGTACATTCCACTACAAGGAAAAATTACAGGAGTCTTAGGAATAAAGGTATGGTTTAAACTGGTTGTATACATTATGTTGATTGTATACATTGTGTAATTTCAGGAGAAATAGAAATCAGAAGTATCACAGTAGAAAGAAATAAACCTATTTAGTTCACTTATTTAGTCAGCAAATATTTATTGAGCATCTGTGTTGTGGCAAGCACTGTTCAAGTACCTGGGATATATCAGTGAACAAAACAGGCATTCATAAAGTCTCTGGGAGACTTCCCATGTGGTCCAGTGGTTAAAGCTCCACACTTCAAATGCATTGGACACGGATTCATCCCTGGTCAGAGAAGTGAAATCCTGCATGCCATGCAGTGCAGCCAGAACACCTCCTCTACCTTCAGAGCTAACACTCTCTCATATGGAGAGAGATGGGCAATACAGAAAAAAAGAAGGAAGTAAATTATGTAGTGTGATAGGTTTGTTAGTGCTGTGGAAATAATAAAATAAGATTCGGGGATTAGGATGGGCAGGTTGTAAATTTTAATAAGTAAGTGAAGTTGCTCAGTCGTGTCCGACTCTTTGTGATCCCATGGACTATAGCCCACCAGGCTCCTCTGTCCATGGGATTCTCCAGGCAAGAATACTGGAGTGGGTTGCCATTTCCTTCTCCAGGGCATCTTCCCCACCCAGGGATCGAACCCAGGTCTCCTGCATTGCAGGCAGACGCTTTAACCTCTGAGCCACCAGGGAAGCAAATTTGAATAAGGTGATCCTAATTGAAATGACATTTGAACAGAGACTTAGAGGAGATGAAAAAGTTTCCAAGTATCTGGGGATAAAGCATTGCAGGCTGTTTCTCTGCAAAGAGTAGTAGCTGGTAGAGAAAGTGAGGTCAAGGGGTCTTTTGTTGTTTTTTTTTTTTAAGTGGAGGAAGTAACAGCATTTTCTTAGCAATAACACAGTGCTGCTACTGCTGCTAAGTTGCTTCAGTCGTGTCTGACTCTGTGCAACCCCAGAAACGACAGCCCACCAGGCTCCCCCATCCCTGGGATTCTCCAGGCAAGAACACTGGCGTGGGTTGCCATTTCCTTCTCCAATGCATGCAAGTGAAAAGTGAAAGTGAAGTCACTCAGTCATGTCCGACTCTTCGCCACCCCATGAACTGCAGCCTACCATGCTCCTCCATCCGTGGGGTTTTCCAGGCAGGAGCACTGGAGTGGGCGCCATCGCCTTCTCCAAACACAGTGCTAGGAGGACTCAAACTAGTAGAGGTAAAAAACCTGATAGAGGGGAGATGTAGGAACATTGCTGGAACAGAAGCTTGTGGATGTGAGAGTGGAGAAGGGTGTCTAGTCCGTGAGTGGGGAATGGTTTTGGAGTGGAACCTAGACAGTAAAGTGGATGGATGTTCTCTGTAGCCAGTCAGTTTACAGTAGATAGATAACTCTCGTGTCTGAAGTCTTCACATTCGCTAAGTCTTAGGAAAGAAATTAGAACCTTTATACTATCGCAGATGATTGTGTTAACCGAGTAAAGCCCGGTTTTCTCTTTCTGTGTTTTACAGATTTGATTAATGTTATTTGTGACATTGTGATTTTGTCTTGCTAATGATAATGGCATAGAGGGCATCCGTAGCTGAATATGTCCTTTGTGACTATTTTGAAAAAAGCAGTAATTATGATTTTAAATTTGGTTGTGTTCTATGATCATTAGAAAATGGAGAAAAAAAGTCCTTGTCTTTGAGAAGTTCTGCTAATCAAGTAGAAATCAGACTTGTGAAGGTCTGTCATTACTGTTCCAAGCTGTGTGCCTATTTGTAAGGTTTTATGCTCCACTAATATGAAAATATGTTGGGTTTTCCTGCTGCCTATTACCTGCTTTCTAAGTAGGGGTTGAACTTCTTTAAGTGCCATTTTGAAGTACAGTATTCTCAGTAGCAAACTTTGAAGATGTGGTTTGTTCTTTATCAGGGGACAATTTTTAGGTTAATTGATCACTGAAATCAAATCATGATATTCCCCTTGTCACTATAAAATGTTTAACAGTGTTATAATAGGTTTTGCTTCCTTTATATTTATGTTGGAACATATAGATATAATGAAGAAGGAAATGGCAAGCCACTCTAGTATTCTTGTGGGGAAAATCTCACGGACAGAGGAGTGTGGAGGGCTAGAGTCCATGCGATTGCAAAGAATCGGACTCGGCTAAGTGTGCAGCACATATAAATATGAGGGGTGACGTTTGTGTTGTGCTTTTTATTTTATAGAAATACCATATGTGTTTACTTCTCATTTTGTCGCAGTCTATTTATTCCACATTTCTTAATATCTTTATTCTGGGCATTTTGAACATAGTAATTAGAATAATTTTTTTTAACTGGAGTATAATTGCTTTACAATGTTGTGTTAGTTTCTGCTGTACAACAAAGTGAATCAGCGGTATACATACGTCCCCCTCCCTCCAAGCCTCTCACACATCCCCCCATTAGAATCCATTTTCTTTACTACTGACTGTGGGCTTTTTTAAAACCAGATTGAGAACTTTGTTTTGTGTGTTCGTGTGTTTTTTTTTTCCCCCTCTCTTTTTAAGTTTTATTTTTTACTGTACTTCCCTCTTAACATCGAATGGATGGTTTGAGTTCCTTTTTCTTCTTTTTAATTTATTCAGAATACAGTGTAACCAAAAGGAATTTTTCACATAATACAAAAGAACCATATTGTACATCTTATGAATACTTAGTTTTTATGTATCTGATATTAAGCATAGCAGTGGTGATGTCTTATCAGATTGTCTCCTCTCTCTACCTTGACCCTCTGTTAGTAAAGATCTCCCTTCCCCCTTTTAAAATTTGCTTTATGCTGGGAGTGCATTACCATTTCTAGAATTCCTTTACTCTGAGAGGAGAACGTAGTGTATTTTAGTGCAGTCCTCAGATACTTAAAATGGGACCTTCAGGTTTTGAGAATTTGGGAACCAGTGCTATTGTGTTTTTATCTTCTGTGTAATCTTTTAAAATAGTACTAAATAAATTCAGGACATTTTTAGGAAAATGCTGTGCTTTTCCTCTAGTGATAACCTTTTTTAAAAAAATTATTTTTTAGCAATTTAGAAAGCTATTAAAAATTTTAATTTAGCCATTTTGTAGGTTGTAGGAAACAGGATAGGATTTCTAGAAAACCTGTGTTTATCAACTTGGCATGCTTATTCTTTGTGATGATGAACAGGAATATCTCATTTTTTCTCTCCCTAGACCAGAGGAAGAGTCTTCTTCATCCTCCAGTGATGAAGATGAGGATGATAGGAAACAGATTGATGAGCTTCTGGGGAAAGTTGTATGTGTAGATTACATTAGTTTGGATAAAAAGAAAGCACTGTGGTTTCCTGCATTGGTGAGTAACTTCAGTATCAGAGTTTAATTTTCAACTATATAAGTTCATGAAGAAAGCAGTTGATTTTCTTAAAAATCAGTGTTTTTCATAGGTACAGAATGGGAAATGGTTTTAGCATCATTCAGTTCACACAGAATTACTTTGAAAATTGTTTCTGAGTACAAAGAACTTTTGAATTCATCCATGAAAAGCAAAATCATGGTAATTTTAGAGGTTTGGTATATTACACTGCTGAATTTTGGATAAAAAATTCCTTGTGCAGACTTTTAAAACTTCTAAATGTACCGTGCAGAAGACTGCTAAAGAAGAGTGGGACCCTGTTTTCTACTGTTGTCTGCAAATGGCATCTGTTCATCATCATTTTTGTTGAACGTTTTGTATTCTGTATCCTGAGATTTAAAAGTGTTTTGCACAAAACTAAGTGCCCAATAAATGTCAGCTGTTTTAAACTAATGAGGGCAATTATTTTCATAAATGTGAATATTGTATAATACCTTTGTACCTCTTCGTATATCCATCTATCCATTCCTCATTTATTGGATGCCTGCTGTGTGTAAGGATTGTGCTAAGATCTTTTTGAGGATTATGAGGTATGTATTATCCTCATTTAAAGATAAGGAAACTCAGTGTTAGAAGGGTTAAATAACCTGTCAAGCTTTGGGTTAATGGTAAGCAGAAAACTTTAGTCAGTGTATGTGGTCATTTCTTTTTCATAAAGCACTAAGATTCTTTGTGAGCATTTCTTTTGAAAACGTTTTTTGAAAGAGCTTTGTGTGTCTTTTTCTAAAACAACAGGAACATTAAAATTTTCACTTTGGTATTTTCAATATTAATTTAACATTCTCATCATCATTTCTAAATAGTTTCCTGATGATGAGGAAAAGATTAACGGTACCAAAAGGTTAGTAATCTGCTTAGTCAACATTTCATTATTATTTTTAACATCTTAGCATTATTGATACGTGTTATCCTCCACGCAAATTTGAGATCTCTTGGACAGTAATGGATAATTTTTATTAACGAGAGTGTGAAATTGTGTTCTGAATCAAACAACCTTGACATAATCACACAAAATATTTGCATTTCTATTTTTGAAAGTAGTTTATAAATTGAGTAATGTTAACAAGTGCCTGCTAATATCATGTTAGAAAACAGTTGCATACTCTTAGAAACAATAAATAGCTACCGTGGTTTGAGCACTTCCCCTGGCCAGGCACTGTGCTAAATGCACAGTCTCATTTCACCCGAATTGAGGCTGAAACATAAGTGGTATTTACCCCCATTTAAAGGGGTGGAAATCTTAGCTTCCCTGATTCACTGTTTTTCAGTTTCAGTCATTTTTCCTCTGAGCTTTAAATGTTGTTGTTTAGGGTTCAGAATATATCACTCTATTTTTTCAGGGTGATCTCATCCCCTTTAATAACATTGGTTGCAGGGATAATAAACTGAAATGTCTTAAGGACTGAGAAAATCAGATGCATGGGTAAATGGGATAAAATATGGATTTTAGTTCCTGTAGCAGAATGGAGAGTGGACCCGCTTACTTACACACAATGTCAGCAAAGTCTATCATGTTTGTTTTTCAAAATCCAGTCTAATGAGAAAGAAAAAAATGGGTGATTTGTCTCACAGTTTTAGACCTCTATTTCGGCTGTTTACTCCCAGGTTTATATCTTAGCGTTCAGACCTCTATTCTGAGCTCTGGACCTGAGTATCTGTCTATTCAGTATCTCTACTTGGTTGTTTTTTAGTCACCTGAAAACTTAACAAGCTGAATAAACCTAAACTTACTCTCTCCTCCCTGTATTCTCAAACTTGACCCCTCTCCATTGTTTCCTTTCCCTGTGAATGACACCATTTGCACAAGGTAAAAATGTAAGCATCCTTTTCTCTCTCACCTCTTCACTTCCCTAATTATCTCTAATATTTCTCATTCCTTTAATTTGCCATCACCATCACTTTGTATCCAGGTCACCATCTCTCACCTGGATGATTTGCAGTAGGTTAATCTCTTTCAACTCATGCCCTTCTCTGGTCCACTTTCTTTGTGATAGCCAAAATTAATTTTTTAAAAGGCAATGGCAATTCTGTTATGACATTGCCTTGCTTCAGATCCTTCTCTGAGAGACTTCAGATTTTTGTCCTCCGAATTACCATGGCTTACAAAATGGACAAATCTAAGCTCTGCTTATCTTTCTTATTCAGCCCAGGCAGAAAGTTAGCCATGTTGACCTTTTACTTCCTAGAATGGGTTGCCCTGCTTGCTGTGTCAGGCCCTTCCCATAATCCGTTTCCTCTTCTTGCAGCCTGGCCTACAGACATGTGTATTACACATCCATCCTTTGTCAAGTCAGTTCCTCCTCAGTTTTCAAAGCTTAGTGTAAATGTTGTGTCCTCAAGAAAGTGATTTCTGACCACCTAGATAATAACAGTTAAATAAATGTGCACTTAACTTGTTTAGTGCTTGCCTTCCCAGTTAGAGTACACACTCACTGTGGGGAGAAACGGTGACTGTCTTGGCCTCTGTGATCTAGTACACAGTGCCTTGATGAAATAGTTTGTATTTGTAGAGTGGATGAATGAATGGACAAATTAAGTATTTACTTCAGTAAATCTACTGAAGTAAATTTACTTCAGTGATCTACTTCCTATCATTACTTTTGAAATGATAGGAAAGTTTTCCTAGATGCTAATACACGTAAAAGCCTTTTCTTAGTGAATTATTTCATAATGCCGTCAACATTTAAGCAGTGCTGATGCAGTGCAATGACAATTATGGAAATTGTTAACCTTTTAGAGACTGAATTAGGGGAATTTCCTGTGCTCTCCAGTGGTCAGGACCAGTGCTTCCACTGCGGGAGGAATGTTCAGTCACTGGTTGAGAAAGATCCTGCGTAACACACGATGCAGCCAAAACATTAAAAAATAAATTAGAAAAAAAGTGAATTAAAGACTGAATTAGAACTTATGTATTTCTGGCTCCTCTCAAACCTGTAGCGAGACTACATGCATTTAAGTACCATTGTGGCATTTTTCAGAGCTTATGAGACAGTCCTTAAATCTGTCATACTTATTCAGCCCATTTTTTCATTAAAAAACCAAATTATGATGTTGTTCTCGATACATATAGTGAACTCTTTTGGAATTAAAATAATAAAAAATTTATGGATGTCTTGAATTAATGTTATCTTTGAGAAGGCATGCTTTATCCTTATTTTCAGTAATAGCTGGAGTGACTTCAAATAAAATCTTTTATTTTGGTAGTAGTAAATGTTATGTAGATTCCAGGAAGGTACTCACTTTAAAATCGTTTATTTTTAGAATGGGTAGTGTTATAGAGAGATTTTAGTATTATTAACATATGTGTTTAGATGTAAATAATAGCCAGCACATCATCTGTCTTTTTTAAGATAGAGGCTGCTCTGGTTAAGATTCCCATACCCTGCTCTGGCCCCTGCAGCCCTGCTGCAGGCCTTCTGTCGGACTGTCTCCCTCCCCCCACCCCTGCGCCACTCTCAGCCAGTTTTCTGTCTCTGCCTAGACTTGGTCCATAGCATCAGTCTAGTCCCAGCCACGACTGTGCTCTCAACATCATGCCTGTGTCAGAAATTAATGTGGATAATCCAGAGAGCTGGAAGGATATAGAAAATAAAATTACTTGTGTGCATTCCCACATATGTATGTGTGTGTTTTAGGATATAAACTTTAAATTACTTGTGTATATTGTTACGCATGTGTATGTGTTTTTACCCTCAGACTAAAATTAGTTTTTAAATTTTAAGCTGAAACTATTTTTTAAGATTTAAATAATTGATA
The DNA here is from genome assembly GCF_042477335.2 of Ovis canadensis. Classification (NCBI taxonomy): domain Eukaryota; kingdom Metazoa; phylum Chordata; class Mammalia; order Artiodactyla; family Bovidae; genus Ovis; species Ovis canadensis. Next base: position 25,732,046 of record NC_091269.1, on the reverse strand, counting down.
TTTATGTAACTATCTATAAATAGTGCTTTTAGTTATAATAGTTTCATACTTTTTTTTTAAAAAGGTGGTATGTCCTGACTGTAGTGATGAAATTGCTGTGAAAAAGGATAATATTCTTGTTCGATCTTTCAAAGATGGCAAATTGTAAGTATAATTCACTTGGTATGAAAAATAAGCTGCTTTTCCAGATTAGGGTGATAAATTATAAATTAGTCATTTCCAGTGATGTTCTGCTTTTCTTTTTTATCATTCAGAGTGTTTCAAAGCATGATCATCTTTCATATTATCATTAAGTGTATTAGTCTTAAAATATGTCTTGTTCATTTGGTCTTTTCTAAGCTATATTCTCAATGCTGTCTGATTGATCAATATTTGCCTATATAATAACTGATGGTTTATTGAAAATTCAATATATCTACCACATCTAATATTTCATGGATATATTAATCGATATATATTTATTGTTTTGAATGTCTAATTAGGATTTTCTAACATTTTAAATTACTTCTAAATGAGTGTGGTAATACCTGTTGTGTAACGTTTGAATTTTGCAACAGTCTTAAGGATTAAAACGAGTTACTGTAAATATATGTTGGGTATTAAGACAATGAATTTTCGTGTAGAACGTTTCTAAAACTGAATTATCATTTCCTATGAGTGTTTTTTCCCTTAAAAAATTGTGACTAGAAAATCCATGTATTTTATGTTGATATTTTGCCTTAGTGGGTGACTGCTTTAAAAATATCATGATACATAAAGATTGGTTTTTGGATTTTCATGTTCTGAAACATGACTTAAAAATAATCTATATGAAACCCACTTTCACATTGAAATTGAATACTAGTTGATATTAAGAAATTACTATGAATTTTTAAATGTGTGATGATAGGATTGTATTTTTAAAAGAATAAAATATTATAAATTAAATTATATAATGTCTGAGATTTGCTTCAAAATAATCCAGTTGGGGTGGGAGGAGGTAGGTAGGGGTATAAATGAGACACTGACTCTGAGTTAATGATTGTTGTAGTTGGATGATGGATTCGTGGGAGTTCATCTCACTGTTATACTACTGTATATATTTGAAATTTTTAAATTTAAAGTTTAAAAAGAGGCAGACTGAAAAGTGTATTTGGAATAGTTTTTAGACTTCTGTGGATTGGTTGAAACAAACCAAGTGTAGAAAAGGTGCATGATGATTTATTCATGTACAGTAAGAAATAAATGTGACATTTATGATAAAACGACCTCTCCCAGTTGCTTGCATCCAAACCATTCTTATAGTTTCTACATGAGAGAACTTCAGTTGTATATTAGAAGTTCGCTTTGAACCTAGAATTCAGTTTAAAAAAATTATTGAACATTTTACATTATAAAATAGTACGTTTTCTTCTAATCTTAAATTTATTTATTTCTTGAGATTATCTTAAGATTATGGCAGATTCTTGCTGTTTAACTTGTTTTTTTAATTGGATTGATGCATTCTGCTATGTAAACATTTTAATTTATTATTTTCAGGGTTTCAATATTTTTAGTATTGCATTTAATCAGGTACTCTGAGAATTCCTTGTTTATAAAACATCTATTAAGGTGGGGTCCTTCTTTGGATGATTCCAGTTTTAATGTCCTGCCTAGTATTTTGTTTGAGATTTGCAACCCTGTGTGCAGTCATTTCCATCAGTGTTCCCATGTTCTCAGTATCTTTCTGTGGTAGATAATTGGACTCTTAATTAATCTTTATTGTGTTTTTGTGGGTTTTTTCCTTTAAAAAAAAATGCAGTACTTCAGTACCAAGGAAGGATGTCCATGAAATTACTAGTGACGCTGTACCAAAGCCTGATGCTGTATTAAAGCAAGGTAAGGGTAATTTTGGAACAAATTATACTTAACTGAAAACCTGATGGGGCATGCCCTGGTGGTCCATTGGTGGACTCTGCACTTTTACTGCTGGAGCCGAGCTTCGATTCTGGTCAGGAAACTAAGATCTCATAGGTCTCACAGTGTGGCCAAACAGAGAAGAAAGAAAAACTAAGGAAGTATTTCTGAAGTTTAAATATTCTTTTGGTCTTAAAATTTTTTTTTTTTTAGTGAAGTCTTTGAAGTTACATTTGGTCCTGTGCGACTTCTGCTTTTGTAAACCAATGTGTCTTTTGTTATCATAGTAGTCTTTTTTTGTTTATAATTGGGATAGTAGTCTAAAAAAGATCAAGAACAAGATCATCAGCTATCACTGTAGTCTGGCCTAGTAAATATCAGTTCCTGAGGATGGTAAACACAGGAATCAAAGTAGTCTTGATTTTTGTCATTTCTTGTAACAGTGGTTATATTTTATTGGGGAGTATGCTGTAATTACATCTCTTACTTGATTTTTCACACTGCAAATAACTTTTTTTTTCTTTGCCCATGTTCACCAAATCAGGTAATACACTATATAGACTGGTTAAAAATCATCAAGATTTATGGTAGAGAATTTATTTCTCTGTATTGTAAAGTGAGAATAACTGTTTCTAGTTATTTATCCAGTTAAATTAATCATTAATATAAGTTTAATTTAGAGTTAATTAAAAATGTAGAGTACATATTTATAGTATATTTTCAGATACTTGTAAGTTATTACAGTGGCTCTGTGCCTATTATATAAACTGTTTATTAATTTTTTGATAAAATGATTATAAAGATTTACTTTAATGTTTACTAGACATTCTTAATTTTTGTTTTAAAAGAATATATCTGCCCCTTTTTCTTGTCTTTGTTTGAACCTAAGTCACCTAAGTTTTGCCATCTGTAAAACAGATATCTAATGCCTAAGACGGTTAAGATTAATGGGCTGCTACACCAAAAAGCAGTTAGCACAGTGCCTAGCTCATAGCAACCACTTCATAAATGTCAGCGGTGGCAGCACAGTAGCTTTTAGTTCTTTTTCCTGTTAATATTTTTAGACAAATCAGTTGTCTTAATTTCTCCAGTTGATAGTTTGTTACCTCTTTCCAGCCTTTGATCAGGCGCTTGAATTTCATAAAAGTAGGACTATTCCTGCTAACTGGAAGACTGAATTGAAAGAAGATAGTTCTAGCAGCGAAGCAGAGGAAGAAGAGGAGGAGGAAGATGATGAAAAAGAAAAGGAGGATAACAGCAGTGAAGAAGAGGTGAGTAAAAAGAGTTAATGCCTTTTACAATGAAAAACAGTTGAGTTCCCTTTGGGATTTGGCATGAAGTTATTTATCGCTTAAGTATTTTTAGTATTAGAAGTGTTTTATAATACAGTTGTTCTTGTGTATTCATCATAATCAAATAGTTTGCTTACTTAACCTTAAAATAGAAATATGGTTTTGTGAAATTAAAAATATTAAGTATAGTTATGCCTGTAATCTCAAAAATATTTCTTAATCTCCAGTCTGTAATGTATTTAAATGTCAAATCAATATGTCATACACCTGAAATTGATACAGTATTGTGTGTCATCTATAGTTCAATTTAAAAAAGGGAAAAAATGTTTAATACAGCAAAACTCTACTTGTATATGCTTTTTAACATCACATAGACAGCTGTGATCTCAGACTGTTCACATCTGCATATTTTATTACAGTGTCTCATAAAGGATAAAATATGTCTTTTATCTAATGTTAAAGGAATAATCAGCATAAAAGTAAAGATTAATATCTTTGATTCAAAGAATCAATACAAAGATTTTTGCATTAGATTTTATCTAATACAAAATAAGACATCTGTGAATTTATGCGGATCAAGGAGCTAACTATAGATTTATTGCAGCTGGCACTTTAGGCCCGTCAATGACAAGCACTGAGAAAATTGCCCGTAATCTTACTGGTGACAGTGCTCCGCTGCGCTCTTTAATGGTTTGCTGAGTGGCTTCATGAGAATTATTGGGGGAGTAATGGTGCAGATAGTGATAGCTGCGATACATGACCGTTGTATTTAATGTTTTTAGGAAACAAAGATAAGTCAATGTCAATATGTAATATTTTAGGTAAGTTATGAAATTTTGCCATGTAACTGTAATAAACAACTACTGATGAAGTAGGAACATTTTAAAGTTTATTTTATAATGTAGTGATCAATAATGACAGTGTGTAGTGTGAAAGTTTCCCTGGCATCGGTCTTCCCCATTGCTTTCTATTTAAAATGTTAAAACTAAGCCATCAGTCACTTGCTTAAGGCTTCTCAGCTGGCGCAGTGGTAAAGAATCCGCCTGCAGTGCAGGAGACACAAAAGATGCAGGTTCAATCCTTGGGTCAGGAAGATCCCCTTGGATTAGGAAATGGCAACCCACTCTAGTATTCTTGCCTGAAAATTCCTTGGACTGGTGGGCTACAGTCTGAATGACTTATTACTCTGGAAGTCAGGCTTTACTTTCAGAACCTCCCTTTATAGCCCAACCTGTGCTCTCTTTTTTTCCATCACTACTTCTGGTATATTCTCCTACTTTTATTTTTTTTTGTTTATTTGTTTTTGGTGGTACCATGTGGCTTTCCAGATCTTTATTCCCCAACTAGGTGTTGAACCCGGGCCTTTGGCAGTGAAAATGTAAATGTCTAACATTGGCCCTCCAGGGAATTCCTTACCCTCCTACTTTGAACTAGGTTGTAGCAACATTGAATTACAAACCTTTGTTTCTATTTACTTCTGTACAAACCAATCCCTTTGTCCAAGGTGCCCTTCCCCACCCTGCCCTTTGTCAGCATGACACACTCCTGTTGAGTTTTTTAAACCTTACTAACCTGTTTTCCCTGTAAAGGAGAGAACCGTCACCTTCTACAAGAAAAGTTAATCACTGTTTGATAGTCTATAAACAGATACCACTCCTCGTAGAAATTTCTGCCTACATATATACATGCATTGCATGTGTGCATGTATGATTTTCTGCTTGTTTTTTGCCCTACTAATCAATAGGCTCCTCAAGGGTCAGGAGTCCACCTTACTTGTACTCATACTCATAGTATCTGTCATAGTGTGTAACATGGAACAGATGATCAGTAAATACTAGTTACCAAAACTTTTGTCCCTTAGATTTATGTTAACCAAATGTGGTTTCCAGTTTAAACAGTTTTTTTAAAGTTAAATACAGACTTCACTTAAAATTTTTTGCAGTAGGAATAAATTTGGTGGTTTATGAAAGTCACATGTTGTGCCATGGGGGCATTTAAGAAAATACCTAGAAAACAGTATTCCTTAGGCTCACGTCTGACTACCTTACCAAAATGCGGTACATGTGGATCATGTTTAGGTTGAGAAAAACAAATTTTATCATAAGCAAACTAATAATTGTCATTTATTCTTCTCTGCCCAATTATTAGCAAGCATAATAGTTTTATCGATACAAGCTTTTATTGTCTTTAACTTCCTTTTTTCTGCTTGCTTTTAAGATAGAGGCCAATCTCACGCCAGCAGTGGTTTTAGACACATGATTTTTAAAATTAGAATGATATATTTAGGCTATCAGTTGAAAAGTATTCTCCTGACTTCTACCACTCGGAATACTTTTGTTTCAACCAGAGTGACTGTAAAGCCTCAGTGTGTATTTTGAATTACTTCCTCTGCAGTTACCCCCGATCATGCTCTGTAATGGCAGGCACCATCGCTTGTTTCTCTTTTGACTCAGCACCTTGCACAGTGCCTACACTCACTGGTGCTCATTAAATGTTTGTTGATGGTCACTGAATTGATGAGTTCCTCCGTCTCACCTACTACCCTGCTCCTTGCAGGTTGCTTCAGGACCAGCTCCCTACTGCCACAGCCCCTGGCCACAACAGCAAGAAGCTAGTCCCTCCCTTGTAATTGATAAATCGGGGAACTATTTTATTACTTGAAGATTTCCCTAAGTCTGAATCTTCAGGTATTGTAGATCAAGTTTGTTCCCCACTTTACTGATTTTATAAGCTTGAAGTACTATACTGTGGGGCCGAATATAATGAAGGATAATTTTAGTTGCAGCTGATGGGCTCTCACTTGTTTAGTTCCTGGAGGAGCAAGAGTAGAGCCTGTTTCGATGTTAAGCCCTGACCCAAATTAGTATAAGTGAGAGTAGGTCTTCTTGAGCCTGTGACCGTGATTTAAAGACTAGATCTCTGATGTGGTGGAAAGTTGATGAACCATCTTGTTGGTCTCATTTCTCATATGAGCATTTCCATTTGGGATTGTCACTACTGAGATAACCTTTTAGGACATAGTTCTCTGTAACGCAGAAAATGTCTAGACTTTCTGGTTTTGAATAGCTTAGTGTTAAGTAATTTTTTTTTTTTTTTTGTAAAAAGCCTTTGAAATATTCTAGCGAGTATTAGTCTTTGCTGTTGGTAGGAAATCTGCTTGTGTTATTAAAATGCTTAACTGAGGAAAATAATATTTTATTCTTCTGTGACTAAAATTAGGAAGAAATAGAACCATTTCCAGAGGAAAGGGAGAACTTTCTTCAGCAGTTGTACAAATTTATGGAAGATAGAGGTGAGTGTTTTTTCTTTGATTCATTATTAATGTAGATATTAGAAAATATCTTAAAAATAAGAATTCTGTTTGTTAAGCTGCATGTCACTGGTAGTCATGGCTGTCATTTTGATTACCAGTATCAGCAGCACCCTAGTATAATGTCTGTCACGTAGTAAGTAGAAAGTGGGATTTGACAGTATTTTGATGGATGTTATGGCCATGGACCCATAAATAACTGTATTTTGTCCTGTCTTTCCCACCACTTCTTTGGGGGATCCCCAAAGAACCTTTACATTAGAAAACAGTAACAGAATGGGAATCGTAGTGTCTTTTTATTTGAGCCTCCGTGTATGCCTGTAGAAAAGCCTCTTCTCTAAAATCACTGCCAGCCCCAAGATGTATGTGTTTGTGTATGTGAGTAAGAGAGACACACAGACAGACACGTCATTCATTCTAAGATGGGCCATAAGCCTTCTTATGACTTAGCCATATAAAACTAAGAACAAAATTAAACCATCTGTAGAGAAAGGTGACCAAGTGTCAAGGTGAGCCTTGTCTTAGCTTTTTGAATCTGTCTTTGTGGTTCAAGAAATATAAGCATGGGTAATTAACACTAACTTTTAACTTGCAGTGATGACCTGGTCATCTAGTAACTGTGGCCCTGTTTCTTTCTTATCTGCTGTTATGAGTATAGTTTCTCCTTTCCTGTAAAGATGCTAGCAAGGTAGAGGGCAGAGGCTGAAAGCTTTCTGACTTGAAGAAAAAGACAAAATGAATGAATGATACTTAGAAGTGCTGCTATGCTCTGTGAATTCAAGTTTTTTTAATCCAGTTTTGTGTTGTTGATAAGTACCTGCGGGCTTGGTCTTCTTTTTGCTCTCATAAATCATAGTGGCTACTACAATGTAGTTATCTTTTTATTCTTCAGTATAAAATGTCCTTGATTTATCTGTTTATTTGTGTGCATGGAGGCTTGGCCTAAGAAGGCAGGCTATTTCTTAAGCTTTTTTTATGTAAGCTAAATTAAAAAGTGAAGAAAATGAATAAAATCTAATATTAGAAAAAAATGAAGAATATGATTATCCCCATCATGTGTTTTTTGGAAAGGGCAAAATATGTATCTCTATCCTGTTATTTTCTCTTAATCACATTCTAACAGTCTGATAGTTTTAGTATCTTTCTACTTTCTTACATCCTAGAATAAACAACACTATAACTTTACTCTAGAATTACTTACTTTGTAGAATAGTAGTAAGTTGGTAAAATACCAACTTACTTCCCAATAAAAGGGAATTCCCATTGTGAAGCAGTTGCCCATCAATTATCTCAACACTGTTTTCAGTTCTACCAAACATTGTTACCCTGATGTTTTAAAATTTTGTGTTGGTATTTTATTTTGCTTCATTTACTGTTTATTCTTTTGCTCATCGGGGGAATGAAAGTGGAATAAAATATAAATAAAGTTTCAAAAATCTGATGTAGGAAAAAAGGTTTTGATAAAATGGATTTAAGTAGATATATTTTTGATTAACCAGGGATGTTTTTCTCATATAGACACAGATTGCACTGTGTATATTTGATGGTAATGTTTGAATCTTCAAAATTTAAATAAATACGAAGCCTGGTTCTGATATATCCGTGTTTTCTTTAATAGGCACACCTATTAACAAACGACCTGTGCTTGGATATCGAAATTTGAATCTCTTTAAGTTATTCAGGCTTGTACACAAACTTGGAGGATTTGATAATGTAAGTATTACGATCAGAAGTGAAACATGTTCTTCATACATGTTTTCTCATCTAAATATTATCTAAAAGTGTCTATTAACAAAAACTTAAGAATAAAAGGAAAAGAAAATGGAGAGCACAAGTTAGACTATCTAGCTTCCTCAGACCAAATTTAAACTTGAAGATTTTTTAAAATGAGCTTTCCAATTTACTGTTAAGTTTGTCAAACTTTCATAAGCTATCTGAGTCATAACACAGCCATGTTAGTGGAAATTCGTTCTGTGTCTTTTCCATTAGACTGTAAGATCGGTAAGAGCAGCGATCTCTCTTAATATTCTTTATATCCTTGATTTCTACCACTGTGCCTTACATATATAGAAAACATTATTTGCATATATATGTGTGCATATATGCAGAACTGAAGAAATTATCTTAAGGTTGCCATGATGTATGGTACTCATCCAGTTAATACTATTCTGGGGGGAGGAAAGGTACGTTGTGTTACTAGGATTCATGAAACGACTTTATTAGCTTATAGGAAATCATACATCATTGACATTTTTTTAATCTGTCATTTTATGAAGATTTTGATTCAGGCATGTAGGTGTTTTCTTATTTACCATAGCAGGGTTTATTTAAACGTCAAACGGGGACTTCCCTATCTAACGGTTAAGACTCTGAACTTCCCGTGTAGGGGAAGCAAGCTTGATCCCTGGTCAGGGAACTGGAATCCTGCATGCCTTGAACCATGGCCAAAAAGGTAAAATGTCAAATGACCTAGGATTTCAGCATTTATAATTCTCTGAGATTTGTTAGAATACCAAAACTTAACTTAAAAACATTGCTGTAAACCAGATTATTTTACGTAGAATTTATCAAAATTGGTATTTTCCATTCCTTGAGACTAGAAACAACAAATACAGAACTCCATAATAGATACATACACACAAATACACACACATTTGGTATTTACCAAAACTTTATCATAATTCCTCACCTTTTAATTTTGAATTTTCATTTTACTCTTTCAGATTGAAAGCGGGGCTGTTTGGAAACAAGTCTACCAAGATCTTGGAATCCCTGTCTTAAATTCAGCTGCAGGATACAATGTTAAATGTGCTTATAAAAAGTAAGTCCATGTGCTGAATATAGCTATATTCACCAGTATTTTACCTAGAAAGCAGGATGGAATTTACCATGTAACTGAGGCTAGTAATTTCGAGGAAGGTTTACTAGAGTAATCACTCTATAATAGCATTTTCTAGAGTGTAGCCTATGAATATTCAGTTCAGTTCAGTTGCTCAGTCATGTTCAACTCTTTGCGACCCCATGGACTGCAGCACGCCAGGCCTCCCTGTCCATCACCAACTCCGGGAGTTCACTCAGACTCATGTCCGTTGAGTCGATGATGCCATCCAGCCATCTCTTCCTCTGTCATTCCCTTCTTCTCCCGCCTTCAGTCTTTCCCAGCGTTGGGGTCTTTTCACATGAATCAGTTCTTCGCATCAGGTGGCCAAAGTATTGGAGTTTCAGCTTCAGCATCAGTCCTTCCAGTGAATATTCAGGACTGATTTCCATGAATATTAGATCTGTGAGATAATCTGTGAAGAAAGTTTTTGTGCTCAGGCAAATTTGAAAAGTATTGTATAGAAGTTAAAATGCCAAAGTTTTAAAGTCACATAAACCCAGGTTCGAATCCTGGTTCTGCCAGTTATTTGTTGTTTATGCCCTTGGGCTACTTATTTGTTCTTCCAGACCTTGATTTTCTTGTTTATAAAATGAGATAATACTGTTTGTCTCATAGTAGTGATTAGTCTGATCAGCTAGTGAAATTTTACGTATACTCAGAGGCCCAGTACCTAGCATATAAGTAGATGCTATTACTTGCTACTATTACTACAGTTACTACATTTAAGATGATGACTTTCTTTTCACTTTTAGCATTTTTTTAATGAAGTTTTTTTTCTTTGAAAAATGTTTCTATTTGAGTAACAAGATTGTAAAGAATTGAATTAAAATAAGCTAGAATATTAAGGTAGCTCAATATCTGAGAACTTAGAAGAAGTGAACACATATTTTAAAAACCACAACTCTACAATAACATTTTGAAATGTTTTCCCAAATATAACTTCTTTTCATGTTTCCAGATACTTATATGGTTTTGAGGAGTACTGTAGGTCGGCCAATATTGAATTTCAGATGGCACTGCCAGAGAAAGTTGTTAACAAGCCTTGTAAGGAGTGTGAAAATGTAAAAGAAATAAAAGTTAAGGAAGAAAATGAACCAGAAATCAAAGAAATAAAGATTGAAGAGGAAGCCAATATAATACCAAAAGAAGAAAAGCCTCTTGAAGAGGGTGTTGAAAGAAAGGAGACTACTCAGCCCTCCCAGGTAAATAGGATACTGTTAATAGTCCTTTGTTTTCAGTGGTACATTTTCTCCATCCTCTCTAAAGATTCCTTATTTAATTTATCTTATAAATTTTATTGTTCATACATTTTCTTTATTACATGCTATTTTTGTGTTTGAAATAGCTGTTAGCTATTTTTGCCATTATTTTAGGGATGGCAGAAGATTGTTAAAATAACTTTCTCAGTGTTAGTACTGGTTGGTACCTCCTGTGCTGATAATTAGATAATGGAATTAGGCTGACAGTTTTTACTTTTGTTGGTTTAGTTCCTCTGATCTTTTTCTAGGGGAGTAAAAAGAATTTATTAGAATCTATGCCTACACAATCTGAACAGGAAAAAGAAGTTAACATGAAAAAAACAGAAGAAAATGAAAACCTGGAAGATAAAGATGATGATACAGCTGGAGCAGATGAACCCCTCAGCATAAAGGTAGAAGCTGGAGAAGAAAAAGCAAAATCTGGGTAAGAAGTCTGTTTTTGGTTAAGATGCATTTTATAGCTGAATGAATTTTTGTAATTTGCTCTTTGTGTGTTTTTATGAATCTAAATGTGATTGACAAAATAAATAATTGATAATAAATAAATAATTTTAATTTATATTTATTATGCAGATAGCATTTGGCTCCTTCAGAGACCCTACTAATGCAAATTTGTAGAAAAAGATCATATTTCTGATCCATTATTCTTGCTCTCATCATGGAAATTAATGAACTCTTGAGCTAGAGAAAAACAGTTCTTACTGCATTAGCCCCTGCTTCATAACTAGATAATACAAATTTGGGAAGATGTCTTTCTCCAGTGTTCTGTAGATGGTATGTTGGGTATAGATTTTGAGAGTTGTAATCATTTTTTAAGCAAAAAATAAGAATGGAAAAGTGCTAGTACTTAGTTTATAAAATTGTTATATTGCATTTTATATGATAGTAGCATTTACTTGGTTTGGTCAATTTGAGAATTATTTAGCAATGTATCAAGGATATCTATACTGACAGTGGACCCTGCATTTTATAGGTGATTTTCGGCATTTCATCTTGTTTCTGAGGCTTTAAAAAAAGCTAAACATCCCCATTGTTAATGATTCTTCTAAATAAGTACAACTATATATTTTTTTATCATTTTCGTATTTTCTAAAATTTGGCCACAGCATGCAGACAAGCAAGGAAGAGGAAAAAATGATGCTTAGATGACTATAGTAAAATGTGTTTATTACACTTTGTAATATATATGTCTCTCTGTGTACAAATGTGTATTTCAAGTACTCCTTAGTGATACTGGAAATTATTTCTACTTTTAAGAAACTTAGTAAGTATCTTTTTGCTTAAAATCTCTTGCTCATTTTGGTGGTGGTTGGTGATTTAATCACTAAGTTGTGTCCGACTCTTATGACCCCATGGCTGCAGCCCACCAGGCTCCTCTGTCCATGGGATTCTCCAGGCAAGAATACTGGAGTGGGTTGCCATTTCCTCCTCCAGGGCATCTTCCCGACCCAGGGATTGAACTCCTGTCTCCTGCATTGCAGGCATATTCTTTACTGACTGAGCCATTTTAGTGTTCTTCTAAAATTTTGACCACAACATGGAAATAAACATGGAAAAAGGAAACAAAACTGGCTTTAAATGAATATAGTTTAAGTGTTTATGATACTTAGTTATGTTTCTGTGTGTGTTAAATGTATATTTGAAGCACTCTTGCTACTACTTGAAGACTATGTCAGCTATTAAGAAATTTAGTAAGGATTCAGCTTCTTGCCTAAAAATCTGATTTATAAATATGTATCTATTTCTGGAGCATTTACTGTGTGAAAAGCCCTGTAATAAGCCTATATTTTCTCTTTGTGACTAATAATTATCTTAATTTTTCACATTGGTACTTCAGCTTATTTTATGGTATAAACTATTTTGTGGATGTTTTGAATTCTTCAGCTGTATGGCTTATGTATTCATTAAATTTTTAACATTTCCATACACTTTTTTTAAAATTTAAGTTTTTATTTCTGACTGCATCAGGTCTTAGTTGTGGCACCCAGGCTTCTCTCTAGCTGCAGTGCCTGGGCTCCAGAGCTCGGGCTCCGCCCCGTGGCATGTGGGGTCTCAGTTCCCTGACCAGGGATTGAACCTGCGTTGCCCGTACTGCAAGGTAGATTCTTAACCGCTGGACAACCAGGAAAATTCCTATGGCTTTTTATTTACTGCAGATATTTATAAATGTATCATACCATAAACAAATTTTCCTGATATGGCTGCTGTAGAAAATTTATGGGTTAGAAATATCCAACTGATCTCTGGATTTTATTAGATCAGTACAACAGAAAATTTTGTGATTGTGAAGAATTAACATATAAATATTTATCTAGTATATAAACTCTCTTAAGTAATTAGCTGGTACAAGAACTTTCAGTGTCCTTCCTTTGTAGTTCAGTTGTGTAAGATTAAATAATTGAATTTATGTAAAATGTTTGGTTCAGTGCCTGGCCCGTAGCAGGTACTAATAACCTATAATAGTTATTTTGGTCTTAATTTTGGTCCATTGTAAGTAAGGAATGTGACATCAAACTTGGGAAATTTGATTATTTGTGAGTTCAGATGAAAAAGTCCTCGTGGATACATTTGGTTTCCCAAAATGTAAAAGATAACTCATGTAATGTGTGTGTGTTGTGTTTATGTTTTTGTGTAATACATACATCTGCTTAGTATACCAGCTACATTTTATACTTTGAAAGGCTCTCTTTCTTGACATTCTGTGTTCTTTTTGATGTATCTACCTCTGATTTTTGCCACTGAGAAGAGAAGGAGGGGGAGAATATTTGGTTCGGCTGATGGCCAGTAATTGTGTTGTTTGCCTCTTTGTAGTTCAGTGTGTTATTGAGTGACTCATTTGATTTGTGTCTGAGGTTGACATTAAATGAGAAATTCTAATTTTTAATTTTTGATTGCTTTTAAAAATTAATACAGAGTATTAGGTTTTTATTCCAGATTACATAAAAGATTGCCCTGGCTACCACTGAAAGTAGGATTGTGCTAGCTATTATTGGTGTTTGCCGGTTGTGTTCAGTGCTACGTGTGCGTGTGTGCTCAATCGCACAGTCGTGTCTGACTCTTTGCGACCCCATGGACTATAGCCCACCAGGCTCCTCTGTCCATGGGATTCTCCAGGCAAGAATACTGGAATGGGTTGCCGTTTCCTCCTCCAGGGGATCTTTCCCAACCCAGGGACTGAATCTGTGTCTCCTGCCTTGGCAGGTAGATTCTTTACCCTTGAGCCACCAGGGAAGCCCTCAGTCCTATATGGTTTTTTAATGAACAGTTTCAAGTTAGTTTTTGTTTAAAACATTTTAAACTTTTAATCATCTATATCTCTTTTATGTTTTCTATAATGATTCTGAGATGCATGATAAATCTCTTTGGTGTATGATCCGTCTTTGTTGTATCTACCAGAATATGCTTCCTTTTCTCCCTGATGAGCAATGATACAATCTTCTGATTAAACAAGTAGTATTCTTTCAGAAAAAGCCTTACTGGTTAATTTTACATATGTTTATTACGTATACATAAATCAGTTAAGTTGTTAATAGTTTATCTGATAGTTTCTTAGATATTTCAGGCTTTCTGATAATTTCTTAGCTATTTCAGCTTTACTTACAATTTTTTCATTATAGAAATGTTAATAGATTTTCAGTAGTAGAATTCATATTTTTTGTCTCAGGTTACAGCTGGATTCATTTAATTTTTAAGTACCAATTTGACTATAAACAAGTCTTTAAAATAGGAGTAATTCTTAAGAATCTTTGTAGACTTTGTGATGCATTTCAGAGAAAATTGACTCATTTGGTACTTTTGTGAACTCAGACTTAATTTCATAAGTGTATTAAGCTTCCCTTCATCCCTGCTGCCTCACTGTATAGAAGGAATAAAAAAGCCCTACAGTTCTAGTTGTGACAGTATTTCTAGTTTATTTTTTGTTGCCTACATAATTGCATAATTAGGAATGATAAAGTATGTTATTGCTAAAAAAGTTTGCATAAAAGAATTTAAAACTAAAATTATTAGTGGAGGAAGATTTTTTTATCTACATACTATGCCCATTAACTTTTAAGGGTTAGTTACTTAGCTGTCTTATGGTTCTATTTTATGACATTTATTCATTTGTCAGCTATAAAGTGATGGATTCTTTTTGAGAGCAAACTGTTGTAATAAGGATAGACATACTGCAGAGTAAATAATTGAAGTTTTTTAAAAATAAATCTAGTGCATGGAAAATTTATAATTTAAGATTTTCCCCCAATTTATTGAATACAAATTTGTGATCAATATAAAATGAATATGATTGTTTTAGAAAGCACGTGATATTGAGAAGACCAGAATTGTTGCGTTGCTGCTTCTAGAATGCAAATGACTTTCAGTTTCATATTTGCAACTGGTCTCTCATATGCCTGTTTCTTCAGAACTTTAAAGTTGAGAGAATTGGTAGAAGAGGACTTTTGGTAAATATGGAGAAAAGAGAGCAGAAATTGTGTTGAAGTTTAGAAGAATAGAAAAAACTTGATGCGATTTTAATGTGAACTTAGTAGGATATTCCTATAAAAGGTGAAGCAATATTTCATTTAATACAACTTCAGAAAATCTGGTTGAAATTATTTTAATTATTAAAACTAGCCATTGGCTAGTAAAAATTTGTTTAAACTTTTATCTGGAGGTTGGAAATATTTGAATGAAATTTATTTTTTAGTCAGAAAATGGCTATGAGTTACGATGATTTTTGTTTTTGTTAACTGAGTTGTAAAGAAATTCTACAATAAAACATGAGGAAAATGTTAGCGTCGACCTTACTAGCTAGTTTCTTGCTGTTCAGCACAACTTCTGTTCTTCTGCCTGTTGGACATTTTCTTTCAATACACTTACTTTTCAGTTTTCATTTTCTCTGAATATATCTTTCTGTAATCATCCATGGCCATCTCATACAGGTTTAGTTTTTAATATTGAATTGAAACTCAGAGAATATCATACGCTTGGAACCTGCTGTTCCCGGAACAATCACAGCCACGATTTTTATCAATTTATGTGGTTTGGAACTGAAAAGCTTATGAAGTGTCTTTTATTAACTGCAGTTTTTTAAACCTTTCAAGAGATGAAACGAATAAAGAGGAAGAGGAAGATGATGAAGAAGTAGAGGAGGAGGAGGAGGAGGAGGAGGAAGAGGATGAAGAGGATGATGACAACAATGAGGAAGAGGAGTTTGAGTGCTATCCACCAGGCATGAAAGTCCAAGTGCGGTATGGACGAGGGAAAAATCAAAAAATGTATGAAGCTAGTATTAAAGATTCTGATGTCGAAGGTGGAGAGGTCCTTTACTTGGTGCATTACTGCGGATGGAATGTGAGGTAACTTGAGTTTTAGCTAGTGATTACTACCTAAAAAATCTTGTACAGTAATTTTCTATTTTAAAATTTAACGAATTATAGATTTATTAGTATTCCAATTGAGGTCATAGTATACCATATAAAAAACATGGAGTTTTGACTTGTAAATACCTCTTTCAGTGACTTCCTACTTACTGTTTTCAATACTTTAGTCTAGAAAACTAAAGTCTGTGTAGTTGATTTTAATTTTATGCATGTAGATTAATAGGGGCAACATTGTTGGTAAAATGATAGAAAAATTTCTTTAAAAGTTAAAAGGGATTTAAGCTTCTTGAGGTCTACAAGCCAATTATGAGGCTTCTGGCTCTCTTGCATTTTCATCTACCTTTCCACGGTAACCTCTTGTTTCCTTCTTAAATCATCCCATTTTCTTGCCTTTAGTAGGCAGGATTTTAAAGTTGCGATTTCTTAGGAAGCTTTAGCTATTTCAGGAAGACCTTATATCTGCATTGGCAGCTCTTGCATGACATCTTGTTCAGAACCCTCAGAAATTAATTTTTATGTTTGAAACAATGATTGAAATATGAGCAAATCTGCTTGACTGAAATAGGGTGCATGGTCCAACTCTACTCACCTAGGGAACTGAAAAGCAGGACTGAGTTTTCTTCTTATACAAGTTTCCTTTGGTAATATCTGAATTTTATCCAAAGTTGGCAAGCTCGTTTTGGGATCTGAGCATCTAGATATCTTTAAGAAAAACCTTATTTATTTTGGAATGTCTGATACTGTATTTGAAGTAGCCTGTGATAAGAGTTGTAGCTTTTGAAAAGATTGCCATCTTAGTTTTCAGTGGTGGTGTCATGGTGTACCTAGTGTTTTCAAGGAGGAATACAGTTCTCATGATTTCTGTTTACATTGTATTCTGTGGTTTGGAATGTGATTAAGAAAAGATCATCTCCAGAGTGTCTGTTTCTTAAAAAAATACACTCTCTGTTTCTTAAAAGTACAATTTGTGTTGTCTTTTTGCAGCAGTAGGAAGCTTTGGAAGCATGTCTAATCTGATTACCTTTCCTAACTTGAGAATAGTACAGTTCTGTTCCATTCTGAAGCTTGGAAGAAAATAGCACTTAAGTCATAAGGAAATGTGTAGGAGTTTTGTTTGGGACTTTTTCCCTTTATTACTTCTAACCAGAAAGATTAACAAAGTTTTGGATTTTAAGAATACCTATCAGTATTGTTCTTATGAAACATAAGCTTCTCCAGATACCACTTTTTAACACTGTGTGTAATTTATCCTTTTGGCTATCGGTTCTTGTGCTGTCTCTGTGGTGCATGACTTTGCTCACCTGAAGGGCTATTAGTATCATGTTCAGACGAAGATACTTGAGATTACAGAGCTGCTATCAGAATATTTTGCTGTCTGTAATATTTAATCATTTTGATTTTATTAAATATAGATGTAGAGGGAGTTCCACTTTGACCCAGGATGTAAATGTTAAATATGTTAGTTTAAAATTAGGAAGGAAAAATTGTATCAGTGAAAATTAACAACTATTATGTAAGGCCCACAAGATAGATAATCTGAGATACATCATCTTGTATGTTTTTTTGTTTGTTTCCAGTTCTTTCCTTCTAGTTATTCTGCTAGGTTATATAATGAGGCAGTTTTCCTAGTAGTCTTTATAAAATGCTTTAATTCTGTGACTAGTGGGTAGAATTTAAGCATTCTCCAAGTTTAACTGTAACACAGACTTGATTATTTTCTGTTAATTATCTCATTAAATAGAGGCATAGATAAAATTGAAACATTCATGAAATTATTCTGCAGTTAAGTTACAACTTTGTTTTGTCAAGAAAAGATTCAATAAAGGAAAGAGTAATCCTATCGTAGGAGCACCTGGATTTTAGAGGAGAGAAAGAATGTTTGGTGCTTGTGCTTTGAAGTAGATGGAGGGTTGGATAGAGAAAGGGAAGATTTTAAATTGAGGCATTCAAGTTGTTAATAACATAGAAAAGCAAAATGAGACCTAGTCCAACAAGACAAACTTGAATTAATGAGAAGGATGTCATCTACTCCTGACAACTGATGCATTTGTATGGTACGAACTTTCAAAAGAAGAAAACTTACCGTCTTGATGAAGACCTGTAGAGTGGATGTCTACAGACTCCAGCATCACAGAGAAAGCAATTGTACTTCAGTAGATTAAGCAGTTATTTTTTTATAGTCCCTGTTCTAGTATTTCCATTTCTCTCTGGAATAATAAATACCCAAAGAGTCTGTCTTATTGATGAATAAGAAATTGTGAGTTTTGCTGCTCTTTTACATCTGAAGCTAATCTGATGAGGACCTCAACAAATCCTCATCAGCTCTACAACTGTCTTCCTGTTACTTGGGAGAGCTCCAGCTTGATTTCTGAATTTAAACTTGAGTTGTGCAATTAGAAGTGAAGATTTATGCATGAAGTTTCATGAAAATAGTTTTATTTTCACTGGCAGTCATTCATTACAGTAGCAATTTAGGAAATTTCGTATGGAGCTGTTTGAGTTTTGTTTGATAGGAAACATTTTCCAGAAAGCAGATTTTTCTTAAGAAAAATAATATCTATCTTAGTTAGAAAAATACTGTTTTCTTATGATTTCTACATTTTTCTTTTTTATGAAGTTCTATATAAACCTTTATGTTAATTTTCATTTATACCCCTATTTCATAACTGAAAATGTCGCTTTTTTTTTTTTTGACATAAGATAGTGTTTGGGCCAGTTTGTTTTTAACTACTACAATGAGAAAAAAAAACATTTTAATGTACTCACATCAGATTTATGAGAAATAGCCAGAATTCTGATCATTGCTTCAGTGCTAAGTTACTTGAGTTGTGTGAGACCCTTTGTGAGCCCACAGACTGACTGTAGCCCACCAGGTTCTCTGTCCATGGGATTCTCCAGGCAGGAATACTGTGGTGGCTTGTCATTCCCTCTTCCAGGGGATCTTCCTGACCTAGGGATCCAACCTCAGTCTCTTAATGTCTCCTGCACTGGCAGCAAGGTTCTTTACCACTAGCGCCACCTGGGAAGCCCAAAATGGTAAAACATAGCTACAGAATTTTTCAGCTGTGATGACCATATGTAAGGCTGCTGTCCAGTGCTATATGGTCTTTACTATTTCACCACATGCTTGTTTACAGAATTTTAAAAACATCCAAAAATCGCATTCAATGGGAAAATACATAAAAGAAAGATAAGATCACTTTTTTGTATTGTAGTGTTCTCTTTTAGTCTTTTAAAAAATATATCTCCATACGTTAAAAAACTTAGTCATACGTCAGTAATTTTAATAGTAGGCTGTCTGTTAATTCGTTTTAATTTCTCAGTGATGTTTATATTATTAGGTATTTTTAGTATGTTTATATTTTATTGTTAGACACTTTTAGTTCTATTAGCTAATTGATCCTTTCCACTCTCAGGTTTCTAGGTCGTACCATAAAATATGGGGTTGATGTTTGAAAATAAACAGTTTGGAATTCACTGGCCATAACTTTGAGTGTGTTGGATTTATCTTTGTTCAATAGCAAATAGCCTTGTTCAGTAATATTTACAACCTTGTGTGTTAGAACTATCTAGACTGCTTGGCATGGGATTTAAAATACATCAGTATTCTGTCATGTATTGGTGCTGATTTATTTTTCTCCATTTCCACCTTGACTTTCTATAACCATGGATTTCGGAATTTGACTAGAGAATTTATTTTTTATGTTGATGATTACCAACTACATTAAAGAATACCTCAACTAAAAATAAGAGACACTGTAAATTTCAGCTGTAACTCAAATAGCAAGTCAGTTCTAGTCCATATTATGTCACAGAAAACTGAGAATAAGGTAAATTATTCTTGAATATATTACTTGAAATGAAAAGGTGTTTCATTTTAAAAATACCATATTTTTCTAAGCAAATTAGCACTTCCTTGGAGGGAATAGGTGGAGTAAAAGGCTTTCAGAAACCAGTTGGTTTAATCACATTTTTGTGAGCATGCACCCACTGTTTATCAAACATGTTTCTTTATTTGGCAAACATAAGTGCAACATCTGTGAGCCAATATTGCGCTTTGCATTAAAGGTACAAAGAAATATTCCCTATTGAGGCATTTGTCCAGGTGAGGGAAGTACCCCACCAGGATTCACAACCCCCAATGCCCTCAGCCTCTCCTTCTGTTGCTTACATTCTTCAATCATTTCTTATAACTTTTTTATACCCCCATATTCTTCTGTTGCTCTTATGTTGCTTTGCAACACCTGCTTGACAGAACCGCAAGAATCCTGATTAAATCTAACACTCCTCCTCCTCGCCTGCACCTGTGCAGTTGATCAACAACCACAGTGACTGGTCTTGTTTTAAATTTATGACTGTGAACCTCAAGTGGGCACTGTTTGTCCTCCCTCCGTGCCCTTCCTACTGTCTCAGACTGTTTTATTTTTTAATGGCATAATCTTTAATTATTACTATAATTTTTGTTGGTATCATTAACATGTAATTATATTCAGGTGTACAATAACAGCACTTTGATATTTGTGTACAGTAATGATCACTGCAGTAAGTGTAATTCAGTCACATCCATCACTGTACATAGTCACAGAAATCTTTCTTTTTCAATATTTCTTCCCTCCTCCAAGCCCCGGCAACTCTCTCCATCCCCACTTTCAGCTGGTGACCTCATTGAAAAATTGAAAGAAGAAAATTTCTACAGAATTCCACTACATGACCTTCTTACCTATATATGCTGCCATATTTAATGCCTTCTCATCTTTCTCTTTAGGTGAACAAGCATGCTTCTATCTAAAACTCATCTTCTAACTGCTATATCTTCTGCCAAAATCAGAGTTATGGGCCCAGAAATTCTCCTCTTTTTTCTGTATATTTTGAGTTTCTTGTTCTCTTCTAAACCATTCCCATCTGTATATAGACCTGCAGTTACTTCTTTCATCTCAAAGAACACGCCTTTGAACTTACCCTGCGTTTTCTACTGTGCTGTTTCTTTGCTCCATTTCCATCTGGCAAAAATGATTTGAGTTACTTACACTTGTTATCCACTTTTTCTATTGTTTTTGTGTAAACCCAACCCAGTAAGGCTCATGCCACCCTGCACCTCCAGAGCTGTCAACTGTTCAGCCTTATTTCTTAACTTCTTACTTGCCTTACCTGTGTAACTGACCCAGTTGATCACTCTTTCTGTGATACTTTTTACATGAGTTCCAGCTGCTACAGCTGCAGTTACTTTTCTTGTTTATTTTTCTTTTCTGCCTTTCTCAAAATTAAAAAACCACTTCTCAGTTATTTTATCTTTTCTATCTTATTTCTTATCTTTATGTGTTTTCTCTCTTTTAATTGTTCTCTTCTTTTATTCTTCTGGTATACACTTTAACTTAATTTACACTGTATTTCTGTTTTTCCAATTCTGATTTGAGTCACATTTTTGATGTTGAATTTTTTTTTTAAATTTTTTGTTTTGCCCATTTTTGAATTGGTTGTTTTTTTGTTGGTGTTAAAGAGTTGTCAGAGTTCTCTATGTATTCTGTATACTAATCCCTTATCAGACATGGAATTTGCATATATTTTCTCCTGTGAACCCACAGAATTGTCTTTTCACCCTTGGTATTGTCATTTGCTGTACAGAAGTTTTTAATTTTGATAAAGTCCAATTTGTCTGTTTTTTTTTCTGTGTTGCTCATGCTTTTGGTTTGTATCCTAGAAAACATCGCCAAGTTCAGTGTTATGAAAATGTCCCCATTTTCTTATGAGAGTTTTATAGTTTTAGCTTTAATATTTAGCATTTTGGTCCATCTTGCATTAATTTTTATCTTTGATGTGGTATTCAGCTTTTTTAGTGACCTCTTTGGGTCTCACACAGAGCCCATCTCCTGATTTGCAGATAACATGGGGTTGAGAGTTAGAGACTCGGATAGACTGGAAGTGCCCACTCCTGTGGCCTCCCACTCCTGTGACTTTCCTGCCACTCCATGTTAACCTAAAGAGCTGTAAGTGAAGGCCATTTGACAGTGGTCTCCAAGTAAATATCTGTCCGTCTGTTGTAAGGAGAGAAAGGGAACATGGCCCATACCTTTGTCTCTAAGCCTCCTTACCCTCTGCGCACGGCTCCTCTTATGTGCCCTTCTTCATTTAACTTCACTTTATACCTCACTGCCATCTCCAAACTCTTGTCTCTATAAACCCTTGTCCTAGCCTGTTCACTTACGTTTATGATCCAAAGCATTAAAATGGAAAACTACTATGGAAGTCAAGGGCTATATGTTACTGCTCATGTGAAAAATTGTTTTGCACCATGTAAAATGCTTTATATTAGACAGTCCTTCATGTAGAGAAATTTAAATGAAAGCTTATAAGCAGTGAGTAAAGTGAACATAAATATAATTTCTCTTTAGAAAAATGACTTTTGAGTTGGTTAGCTTTTCAGCGCAAGTGAAAGTAAACATTTCCTTTGTGAAAAAGATGAGTAAACTCAGGCATTTTTGCACTCAAATGGCTTTTCTCTCTCTCGGAGTGCTTATTTAACTGGACCTGTTCCATCAGTATTTATTATAGATTGATAGGTACATTTACTGTAAACCATTAACTTGGACCTGTTCCATTTCATAGGTTTATAGATTGGCAGGTACATCAATATGTTTGTCTAAATGTGCACAAAAATACTAACCCCCTAAACTTATCAAATATTCATAAAACAAACTTTGGGGATTCTTTTAGAAGTCAGTAGCTGCATCACAACATACAATGAATGCCAGAGTTGTTAACCATTAACAGTGATCTTTATAGTCCTGGTACAATGTTCTGTGATGTGTTGTTAACATTATATTCTACCTCTGCCTGAAGACCTTTGTTTCATTTTACACAGTTAAATTTTCTAGGAAAACAGATCTGTAGTATTGTAACGCCATTCTCTTATACTGTTTATGTCTTTAATATTGATGATGTGATAATGTTAGTGTTTCCATCATTCTTCTTTTCTCTATTATGATGAAACCATTCCTGCTTTTTTTGGTGTGACTTGAACAGTGTTACCTGGGGTGGAAATATGAAATGTTAAGAGCATGCTTAGAATTTTATTTTTTTCAACACTGTGCTTTTATTTTTGTTTTGTTTTATCTTTCTAAGTTTATTCTTAAACTTTTTTGGCTGCGCAGGCTCTGCATTGTTGTGCACGGGCTTTCTCTCGTTGTGGTCAGCGGGGTTTACTGCAGTTGCGGGCGCAGGCTTCTCACTGTGGTGGCCTCTCTTGTTGCAGAGCACAGGCTCCAGGGCTCATGGGCTCAGTAGCCGCATCACTCGGGCTCCGGAGCTCAGACTCGGCAGCTGTGCCGCACAGGCTCAGTTGCTGTGTAGCATGTGGGATCTTCCCGGACCAGGGATCAAACCCATGTCCCTGCATTGCAAGGCAGATTGTGAGTCACTGTATCATCAGGGGAGCCCTGTTTTAAAGTTCATGACTAAAGGCATTAAACAGTACTCAGTAGGTCTCTTTATAAATTTTGCTTTAGGTACTTTTTCACATTAAAAATAAATGTCTAAATAGAGATTATTATAGAAAATTCACAAAGTAGGTAACCTGGTTAAATTGCTTGTAAAGTTTGTAATTGATAACTAGTGCTGCTTTTCTCATAACTTGGTCTTTTTTTCTCTTACAACAGATTTCCCCCCATATTTTCTTACCCAGTTTAAGTGGGGAAATTCCTTTCCATCCTAAGAGGGCCTAAATTTTCATCTCAGATGTGAGGTTTTTAAAGCTAAGTTAGTTTTATGATGTATGTTATCTTTTTTGCATATAGATAGGCAAGATACAAAATACATAATTGTTCAGCAGTTGCTAAATGAGTCTCTCCTTTATAGAAAAAGTACAAATGATTTTAATACTTCACTTAAATTAATGGTTGGTTACTAGATTTTTATCTTTTACAATCTGTATGTGTATTTTAAATAATGAGTTTTAAAATATTTTGTCAGTTCAGTTTTGCTTTTGAAGTTATTTGTGCATTATTCTGCATGTAATTATTGTGTGGGTATATGTAAATACATGACTGATAATATTTCTTTGACAGTGGTTTAGTTGGGTTTAAAAAAGAGCCAAAATCTGAATTATTGTGGGCACAGTAACCGTTTTGGTATCTTATGTCTGGTTGACGAATGCTCTTTTCCATTTTTATTGTTGCTAAATGATTTCTTAGATGATTTGCCAACACATCCAAACAAAAATCAAAACGTTTTCATTTTAGAACTCTTCATTTTTCTCTGGTGAGAGCAAGTATGCTATGGTCTCTGAATGGTTCCTTTTAGCTTTGCATAAATATTTTAATTCAACACATTAAAATTTCAAATATTATGTAGCTGCTTTTTTGGGAAGGGTTCAGAAGATTTGTATTGTTGCCATGTCATGGCTGACTACCGTTGTCCTCTGTTAAATTGTAAGCTCCTTGAGAAGAGGCTGTGGTGCATTCATTGCCCAGCGCCTAGTGCACAGCCTCTCCCATGACAGGTACCTAACAAATACTTGTCCAGTGAACAAGCCCTTGTGCAGACTTCTAGTCTGGGGTTTCGTTGGAGGTTTTAACTTGGGGGATCATCTGTTCTACTTTTCTTTGTTTTATGGAGGTCAGGGAGCCAACTGCTAGAAGGTAAATGAGTTGCCCACGCTCTGTTCTTTCATGTTTATTCCATTAGTTGAACGTTAGATGATACCAACAGATTTTCCCCGAGTCAGTATATTCTTTGAAAATGTTTTCCTTAGTACTTTAAATATCAGATGAGATACTTATCTAGGCTCCACACATTAATTACAAAGAGTTTATTGATAACTGACTTGAAAAAGTGTGGTCTAATCACTAACAGGTTCAGTCTTCATTTTTGTATTCCGTTTGTTCACGTTTGCTTCAGTATTTGTTTTTCCTGGTTTTTTAATATTCGTTGTTTAATGACAGTATTTAGTAATTTTCATTTCCTTGTGCTCTTGCAAGCTGTATTTCCTTTTGTCATGAAGAGGCCAGTTGCTCTCTTCAGTTTCCAAATTTAAAGTCCAGTTATAGGCAGTACTGGAGAAGGAAGTGGCAACTGACTCCAGTATTCTTGGCTGCAGGATACCATGGACAGAGGAACTTGGCGGGCTACAGTCCATAGGGTTGCAATGAGTCGGACATGACTGAAGTGACTTAGCATGTGTGCATGTAGTCGGTGCAGTTTTTATCAATAATCTAGAGTACCTGGTTTTCCTCGGACATTCTCAAAAAACTCTGATGCTTGAATTAAAGTTGCAAGTCATTTTGTTCATAGGCCAACTGCTTAGCTTCAATTTCTTTACTAGTTTTCAAGCTGCATTATCACAAAACATGATAGCTGACAGCAATGGGCTTGCTGTCCTTGGGGGAAAATCTAGGTATTTAGCAATGAAGTGGTTTCTTGGAATACCTATTGCCCTGAATAGCTGTTAATAGTGTTCTTCATTCACAGTTGAGAGTCCGCATTGGACCGTGCATTCTAACGTCTTGGTTCCCTTTGTGGTGTTTAAAGCAGAATCAGGGGCACTGGAGAGCCACGGGGACAGGACGACCACATGGCTGAGGGTGAAAGCATGTTCATTCGTTTGGGAATGTTTGAGAGGAGGAGGAAAGCATCTTAAAACCAGAAAATGTGTATTTGCCTTAATTTTTTAAATTCCTGTTTTCTTTAAAGAGGTTATTTTTTAAAATTTATTTTTAAATTTAAGTATATTTGCTTTATACAGTTTTATTGTCTTCTGTCAAACCTCAACATGAATCAGCCATAGGTATACATATATCCCCTCCCTTTTGAACCTCCCTGCCATCTCCCTCCCCACCCTACCCCTCTAGGTTGATACAAAGCCCCTGTTTGAGTTTCCTGAGGTTGTCTATTTTACATACGGTAATGTAAGTTTCCATGTTACTCTTTCCATGCATCTCACCCTCCCCTCCCCTCTCCCCATGTCCATGAATCTGTTCTCTCTGTCTGTTTCTCCACTGCTGCCCTGTGAATAAATTCTTCAGAACCATTTCTCTAGATTCCATATATATGTGTTAGAATATGATATTTATCTTTCTCTTTCTGACTCACTTCACTCTGTATAATAGGTTCTATGTTCATCTACCTCACAAATAGGTTATTTTGAAGGATGAATGAATATCCTACTTGGTATGGTGCCCTGAGGAGGAACTGAGACATGTTTTATGGTCTTTTTTTTTTTTAAGCTACAATTTTCTGCTCTTTGCCACTTCCCCATAATTTCATTTTTTTAATGCAAGATATTTAAATTTAAACTATTTTTCCCATATTCTATCTTCTTGGACTATTTACTTATGCCTAAAGTAAATATGTTGCAATCTCTTTTTAATAAATATTAAATATACTACACAAAAAGTTTTGAGTTGATAGAGAATAAACAGATTCAGTGACAGCTTTTTTTGTAGTTCTGATCTTAATTCTCTTTATTTCACTCAAGTCTTTATTCTTGGTATTTTATAGGGAATCAGAGATCTTAATCCATGATTATTACCTCCTTTATTTAAATTAACAAACACTAGTAAAATAAAAATTAAACTGGCCTAGCTCTGTCTTAAATAATTTAATGTCAATAGTAATTTTGGGATATATCAGTTTGCTTTTGTCTCTTGCGTCAATTTCTTTTTCTCTCCTTTGTGTTCTTTGAAAGTATTCTGTAAAGAAAATAGAACCGTTGAATAATACTCTAGTGAGTAATTACATAATGGGCAAGAACATTTCTTTATATTTAAAATACAGTGATTAGTTATGACATAAGTTTATTTTCTGGTCATTTTTTTTCCCTTGTAAGAGTAGTCAGGCAACTGAGGTGATATTTAGAACCTCATTACATTCTGAAATGTTTGTCTGTTAATGTTTACATTGGTGGTCTCAACCTCAGGGCTTCCCTCGTAACTCAGCTGGTAAAGAATCTGCCTGTAATGCAGGAGACCCCGGTTTGATTCCTGGGTCAGGAAGATCTGCTGGAGAAGGGACAGGCTACCCACTCCAGTATTCTTGGGCTCCCTGGTGGCTCAGATGGTAAAGAATGTGCCTGTAATGCAGGAGACCTGGGTTGGGAAGATCCCCTGGAGAAGAGAATGGTTACTCACTCCAGTATTATGGCCTAGAGAATTCCATGGACTGTACAGTCCATGGGGTCACAAGAGTTGGATATGACTCAGTGACTTTTCACTTTCCCTTTTCTCAGCCTCTGTGTGGGGCAAGGGCATTTGTAATGTGAAGCAGCTACCTTAACCAAAATTCTCACACACTGTTTTCACCTGGTCCCCCTCCTCGTGGGTTCATTCCCACTTTACATTCTTCAGGAGGCTTTTTAGTTGCTGGTCTGGACTCTTCTGTATATGCTGTATACTTGATCAGAATAGGACCTGGCACGCTTTCTCATTCTAGTGTCACATTGTTTAACAGGCCCATTTCCCATTCTTCTCAGGCTCTTCACATACTACTTTTTGGCAAGCCTGTAGTTTGAACAGTCAGTTCAGTTCCATGGTTTGAGTTTCTTAATCTGTGAAATAGGTTCATTGATAGATTTTTTAAGGCATGTTCTAGTTCTGAAGGATATAAATTATAATAACACTAACAATATTATTATTACATTTTATGAAAAGAGCATAAATCTGACTGAAAAATGAAAGTGAAAGTTTCACAGTCAGGTGACTCTGTGCACTGCCGTGGACTGCAGCCCGCCAGGCTCCTCTGTCCATGGAATTCTCCAGGCAAGAGTACTGGAGTGGGCTGCCACTTCCGTCTCCAAAATCTGACTGAGGAAAGACAAGACCTAAAGGAATAGAGTTAGAACAAAGGAATGCCTAAACAGAAGGCATGAAGAAAATGGAATAGAAGGGGGCAAATAATAAGGGAGTCATATAATATTAGCTAATACTTATGGAACCATATCAGTTCAATTCAGTCGCTCAGCTGTGTCTGACTCATTGCCACCCCATGAATTGCAGCACGCCAGGCCTCCCTGTCCATCACCAACTCCCAGAGTTCACTCAAACTCACGTCCATCGAGTCGGTGATGCCATCCAGCCATCTCATCCTCTGTCATCCCCTTCTCCTCCTGCCCCCAATCCCTCCCAGCATCAGAGTCTTTTCCAATGAGTCAACTCTTTGCATGAGGTGGCCAAAGTACTGGAGTTTCAGCTTTAGCATCATTCCTTCCAAAGAACACCCAGGACCGATCTCCTTCAGGATGGACTGGTTGGATCTCATTGCAGTCCAAGGGACTCTCAAGAGTCTTCTCCAACACCACAGTTCAAAGGCATCAATTCTTCAGCGCTCAGCTTTCTTCACAGTCCAACTCTCACATCCATACGTGACCACTGGAAAAACCATAGCCTTGACTAGACGGACCCATATAATTATTCTAATAGGAAACACATCTAAAAAATTTCTCAAAGAATCTCCTAAAACCATGCAGAATGATCAGTAACTTAAAAAATGATTGTTACAGTTTAGTTAAGACCATAGGGTTTAATGACTACTATTCAAATATTTTAGAAGCATGTATATTTTGTTCCATCTAATTCCAGAACCTTTCTCTAGCTTTTTTCCTGACTCAACATTGCTTCCACCCCCATATTCATTACTCAAGATAACCAGTCCTCTGATACCATCTGCAGAGGAGAAGATGTTTACCATATAGCATCTGTACTCTAGTGGTGCTCAGGGTAGCAAGCAGCCTGTGCCATATGGAGTAACCATTATTTTATTTATGTATAGGTTCCTCCTATCTTGTTTCTAAGAAATTTTAAGCAATGTACTGTATCTCTAAGTCATAAAGAAATCATTTTCACAGTACACATTGTAACTATGAAGACAGTGACTATTTTTTGCTTGTTTGATGCATTTGGTGCTCCATATAAAATATACAAGGGTACAGTGTCTTGGTAATATTCTTACACTGAAAGCTACTGTTTTATCCTAATTTGAATTTTATCCTACCTTGACATATAATTCATGTCAAAAATACAAGTCAGATTAGTAGTACACTTATTGGTTGTCAAAGTACCTCGTATTACAAAATTAATTAAACAACAGAATCTTTGGTTCAGTTCAGTTCAGTTCAGTCGCTCAGTTGTGTCCAACTCTTTGCGACCCCATGAATCGGAGCACTGGTTAAAATACTATTATATCTTTCTTTAGCTTATGTTGATGGTATGTGTAACCATCATGAACTATTTTTTCTCACAAGAAAACAGTGTGTTGTGTTTTATTAAAGTGCATAGCATTAATTTCCATAACTATATTCTAATAAGAGCAACTTCTAGAAGTTCACATCCAGCTTTGCAGAGGGTGGAGTTATTTTCCGTTTATTCTTTGCTTTCACTGTCTAATATTGTTAGGAGCTAAATTGCTTTCTTCTCAAGCATAATGCAATTTTTAGCATTAATGGGAAAATTTATAATATGTAAATATACAGGTAGGTGCTAATGTGCCAGTATACATACCAGAGGAGTGTTTTTAGTAGAAGAATAATATTTGCTTTATACTGAATAAACTGAAGTCTCAGGTTGAGAATGTCTTGACCACATAGCTAGTCAGCAGGGATTATGTAAAGACTTTTCTAGAACTCATTCCATCCTTTCCTCATCCTAATTATCACTGTGGCCCTCACCAGCTTCCAGCAGACACCAGCCTACCCCTTGTGGGGTTGAGCTGTCAACGTTGCTGCAGGCCACAGTTTGCACCAGCAGTCTAGCTCTGCCTGGGAGTCCTTATAGATACTTGCTAGACCTATTCTGGGGCTTCCCAGGTGGCGCTAGTGGTAAAGAACCTGCCCTGCCAATGCAGGAGATGCAAGAGACATGGGTTTGATCCCTGGGTTGGGAAGATCCCCTGGAGGAGGGCAAGGCAACCCACTCCAGTATTCTTGCCTGGAGAATCCTATGGACAGAGGAACCTGGTGGGCTACAGTCCATAGTGTCAAAAAGACTTGGACACGATTGAAGGGACTTAGCACGTATGCATACAGGCCTACTCTAGAGCAAGAATATAATTTACTAGTAAGGTAATGACCTAAATCATTTACTTCCTGACTCAGGGTCTTTCTTACTTCACTTAATGCCTCTAATAATGAGGAGATTTTAATTTAAAAGCGCATTTTCAGTTTTTCATGTTCTCAAGTTAAAAATGTCAATCAGTTTTCCATTTTCCAGAATAAATGTATGTGATTTTGAAACATAAAAAGAGGTTTATTTTTAATGTTCCTTCTAGCTGAGTTTGTTACAAAATTAAACTTTTTCCCTCCCTTAAACAAATAGATTTATTGCAGTCAGTAGTAACTTGTGCCCTGTGAACTCCCTCAGACAGGCAGCACCTAGTGGAGAACCCATCACAACTGTTGACTCTCAGCCATCTGTATACGTAGGAAGCAACTCCGAAGCCTGAAAACTTGGCAGTCATGCTTCCCCTTAGCTTCCTGATATGTTTAGGGAAAAATAAACTACTTGCTGCTTACGAAAAGAACAAAGTAAACCAAAAAACGTATAGGAAATACTGTGAGTGCTCTTAATGGTTATTGTATAGCTTTGGTTTCTCTTTGGTGTAACAGAGGAAGTAGTGCTGGTCTAGGAATCCAGAGACCTAGCTGAGCCTTGGCTCAGCCAGCAGCTGAAAGTGTGTCCTGGGACAGGCCACTACATCTCTCGCTGAGCCTTGGTAACTTTGTTCCTTAAACCAGAAAGTTGAACTTAGTGGCCCCCAAGGTTTTATAATATTATGATTCTATTTATGAGGTTCTCTTTAATATGGCATAGTTCCTTCTGTAGTATGTGTTTTGTATATTAACGTTAATTTCCTTTGATTTTAGGTATGACGAATGGATTAAAGCAGATAAAATAGTAAGACCTGCTGATAAAAATGTACCCAAGATAAAACATCGCAAGAAAATAAAGGTAATGAAAGCAAAATATATTTTGCTGTATATTATAGCTCTTAATTAAGGAACCTTTCCTCCAGAGTGAGTTGAGAGACTGCATGTGTGTGTGTGTATGTATGTCTGTGTGTGTCTGTGTGTGTGTTAGTAGCTCTTAATTAAGGAACCTTTCCTCCTGAGTGAGTTGAGAGAGAGACTCTGTGTGTGTGTGTGACTCTGTGTGTGTGTTAGTAGAGTTGGAAATACTCTCTTGAAATAGCCAGTTTATCAAATACTAGATTTGGGTACAATTAATATTGTCAGCTTGTGGAAAGGCATTTTGAAAACAGTACTAAGTGATCTTTGAGGCTTTTTTAGTTCCGACATTGTATAAGTCCACTCACCTAAGATTTCACTTACCCATTTCAACTGTTTCATGCACCTCTGGTCTCCAACTGGGAGCCAAGAAGTAGTGTGTAGCTGGGAACTCTGGGGTTACTGTAATAGCTGTAAACCATTCAGAGGAAGAAAAGAAGGTGCCTGAAGGAAGAGGAGAGCCTAGCTGCAGCTCTTTTGTTCTTCATCATCTTTCTGTCACTATAGATAGTGCTTTAGAATGTGTTCACAAGACCCCAAGAAGCACACACTGCATAGATACCATGGGGAATCTATTAATAATGCACTTGTATGGAAATTAATGTTAGTTTTATATATGATGGGATTAGTCTTGTTCATTCTAAGATTAAATCTTTTTAATGTTTTATTAGAAAGCAGACCATTAACTAGGTTTTAGAATATCTTTTCTCTCTTAATGGCTTTTTACTACTTTGAATGGTATATATAATTGAAGTGTTTGATAGTCCTCCTGAAATTCAATTTTCATTTTAAAAGTGAGGCGCTATTTACTTTCTGGCTAAATGATACTTTTGTGGCCCTACGTACAAAATTTTTCCCCTAAGATTATTACTCTTTTCTCATGATGAAACTGGGTTCATATTTTTAAAGTTTTGGTTTGGCAACTCAGTAGCTACAACTCAGGACACTTGGTCTTTATTGAAAAGTGTGAAAGTCATGCTGTTGCTTCTAAGCTACTAGAAGAATTTTGTGTGTGTGGCAGTAAACAGCCTGTTTCCTTGCACAGAGTAAATTTTAGGAGTTGTATTTCTCAGGTAGAGGATAGGGTAGGGGTAGGAGAAGCAATATTAGAATATTACTTGGGGAATTTTTTCTAAATATTTATTTACGTCTCAGTTTAGTTCTAGGCCCCTCCCAGGCATTTAAAATTGTTGGTCATAAGGGAAGAGGCATGTGAATTTTGGAAAAGCTTCCTAGAAATTATTTAATAATAGTATACCCATCCGTTGATCTCATCTGACTCTGAGAAGACAGCCATTAAAAGCCATATTTGAACTTTGCATGGCGTAGACTATTTCTGCCTTCAGACTGTATGATATATTATGATCTCTGGTATAAAGTGATGAAAAGGCTGGCAAGAATAGGAAAATTAGAGCAGCACTAGTCATTGATAAGCTTTGGTACACATAAGCCTTCTCAGTGCATCCAGAATCTTCAGCTCAGGTGCTCTGAGTAAGTGAATCTCACACTTAAGCATGCGTCACAGTCACCTGGAGAACTTGGTGAAACTCGGATTGCTTGTTCCCATCCCCAGTGATTCTGATTCACTGGCTTTGAGTCTGGTTCGAGGAGTTTTCACTTAAATTGCCAGGAGGTGCTAAGGTCTCTGGGCCCATGGTCCATACTTAGAGAACCACTATCCTAAACAGAATTAACTTCTGTGTATCTAGAATGATACTAACTCTGTACCATCTATGAGAGAACTGTGAAAATAGTCACTCAGCAATCTGTAGAAGTTCCAGGAAATATATTAGCCCCTTCCCGTCTATTCATAAAAAGAGAATTTGGGAAATTTTCTCATTTTTTCATGAAACATTAATTTATCAATGCAGGAAGGATGTCCCACTGACTTGACTTTATAGCAAGTCATTTGTTTCTTTCCAGTTGTCAACTGAAGATAACTAAAATTTTATCATTCCCAACCCTCATTTTATATTGAGAATCTTCCAGGTTTTAAAACTACCAGATTGAAATTGTGTTTCTTTTTTAAAGAGTGAATATTTAAGCCTATTGTGATTTCATTTTTATAGAGTTTGTAACACCAGTTATTAGCAGTATGGAGGTTTGCTTTTCTTAATTGCCTATATGATTGCTAATTTATTTCCATTAATAAAATATAAATATTAGAAACTTTATTTCTCATCCTATAATATTTGTTAGATAAGTTTGAAAAAACATCTCTGACTGTTTTGTGGGACTTTATATTCTTTTTATGATTTTTAGTAATGTAGTCTATAGCTTTGAGTTAAAAATGAGTTTTAGCATTGTTACTAATGAATGCTTCATGATAAATTATGACTAACATAGGATACCTTTTTTTCCTTAACTTAGAATAAATTAGACAAAGAAAAAGACAAAGATGAAAAATACTCTCCTAAAAACTGTAAACTCCGGCGCTTGTCAAAACCGCCATTTCAGACAAATCCATCTCCTGAAATGGTATCCAAATTGGATCTTACTGATGCCAAGAACTCTGATACAGCTCATATTAAATCCATAGAAATCACTTCAATCCTTAATGGACTTCAAGGTAAACATAGCGAGCATCCTGTTGCATGCAAGTATTTGTTTTAAATGTCTTTAATTTTTATAAATCAAATGCTATAAAGGTAATTCATTGACATTATCAAGTTCTCTTTTTTAATTGAAGCATAACTTTGACTCTGTTATTACTTGAAATCAGCCATTGATTTTATTTTTTTTACAACTGTATTAAATCTGTATATACTCCTAAAGAGGATATTATTTACTTTTTTTTAAAACTGTGGCAAACATAAACCTAACTATGTAAAAAAAGACAGTATTTTCACTTCAATGAAGGTTCATCTGAATAGAGTTTCCAGGTGATATTCAGGTTCTTTGTGAGTCTACAAAGACCTCTCTCAGGAAATTCAGTGGGGCAATGTTATTAGGGCCTTCTAGGAAACAAGCTGGTTTTAGAAAAGGCAGAGGAACCAGAGATCAAATTGCCAACATCCGCTGGATCATTGAAAAAGCAAGAGAGTTCCAGAAAAACATCTATTTCTGTTTTATTGACTATGCCAAAGCCTTTGACTGTGTGGATCACAATAAACTGTGGAAAATTATTCAAGAGATGGGAATACCAGACCATCTGACCTGCCTCTTGAGGAATCTGTATGCAGGTCAGGAAGCAGCAGTTAGAACTGGACATGGAACAACAGACTGGTTCCAAATAGGAAAAGGAGTACGTCAGGGCTGTATATTGTCACCCTGCTTATTTAACTTACATGCAGAGTAAATCATGAGAAACACTGAGCTGGAAGAAACACAAGCTGGAATCAAGATTGCCGGGAAAAATATCAATCACCTCAGATATGCAGATGACACCACCCTTATGGCAGAAAGTGAAGAGGAACTAAAAAGCCTGTTGATGAAAGTGAAAGTGGAAAGTGAAAAAGCTGGCCTAAAGCTCAACATTCAGAAAACGAAGATCGTGGCATCCGGTCCCATCTCATCATGGGAAATAGATGGGCAAACAGTGGAAACAGTGTCAGACTTTATTTTTCTGGGCTCCAAAATCACTGCAGATGGTGACTGCAGCCATGAAATTAAAAGACACTTACTCCTTGGAAGGAAAGTTATGACCAACCTAGATAGTATATTCAAAAGCAGAGACATTACTTTGCCGACTAAGGTCCATCTAGTCAAGGCTATGGTTTTTTCTGTGGTCATGTATGGATGTGAGAGTTGGACTGTGAAGAAGGCTGAGTGCCAAAGAATTGATGCTTTTGAACTGTGGTGTTGGAGAAGACTTGAGAGTCCCTTGGACTGCAAGGAGATCCAACCAGTCCATTCTGAAGGAGATCAGCCCTGGGATTTCTTTGGCAGGAATGATGCTAAAGCTGAAACTCCAGAACTTTGGCCACCTCTTGTGAAGAGTTGACTCACTGGAAAAGACTCTGATGCTGGGAGGGATTGGGGGCATGAGGAGAAGGGGAGGACAGAGGATGAGATGGCTGGATGGCATCACTGACTCAATGGACGTGAGTCTGAGTGAACTCCGGGAGTTGGTGATGGACAGGGAGGCCTGGCATGCTGCGATTCATGGGGTCGCAAAGAGTCGGACACGACTGAGCGACTGAACTGAACTGAGGAAACATCAGGGCTCTCAGGAATATCTGACATAATCTTAGTGGATGACCAAAAGAATTATGCTCTGTGCTATTGATAAGATGCTCTGTATGTTCTGATTTTAGGCTGCCCAAATATACTCCTAATTTTCAGGTGTAGGTCAAAACAAAATGTTTCTGCTGGGTAAGATGATGTCATTGCCTGATCCAGGTAATGGCACAAAAGAGATTGAGCAGAGAGCTGGAATCTTATCACCAAATGGTTGGAACAAGCTAATATAGGAAGAATCTAACTGATGGCAAGAGGCATTCTGATGATGATAGAAGTCATATGAGTTCCTTTGGAAATAACACCACACAGGTCTGGACTGGTTTCCTTCTGTGTCTGATGCATAGTTCTCTTCCTGGGAACTTTTTAAAGCTCTCTCTTCAAAGTAGTCCCTAAAATTTTTTTCTTTCGGGTATCTGATTTTTTAAAACATCTTTGGTATACCCACTGTGATGGAACA
This sequence comes from Ovis canadensis, assembly GCF_042477335.2. Lineage (NCBI taxonomy): Eukaryota > Metazoa > Chordata > Mammalia > Artiodactyla > Bovidae > Ovis > Ovis canadensis. The sequence goes on along the minus strand of NC_091269.1, from coordinate 25,696,441 downwards.
CATTCTTCCATTCTCTAGTAGATGTTAAGAACAAGTGAGTAAGAGGGAAGATAAAGACTATCCATATTTGAAAACATTATTTATGGTCCGGCAGGGTTGGAAGTTTTTCCTTAATTATTTTATTGGCATTGTTCAGCTGTATTTTTCCTTCAGTGTTTTCTGTGAAATCCAGAGCTCTTGTCCCTGATTCTTTGTGGATGACTTGTTTTATGGCTTGCTTTTTGCCTTCCCTTTCTCTGAAATCTGGAATCTTTGTTTTGAATGTTTTCAAATTGCACAAAGATTATCCCTTTTGTGGATATATTTTCATCTATTGTAATGTGTACTTGCTAAGCCGCTTCATTCTACAAACTTGTATCTTTCTGTTCTGGATCAGTTCAGTTCCATTTAGTCGCTCAGTCATGTCCAACTCTTAGCGACCCCATGAATTGCAGCACGCCAGGCCTCCTTGTCCATCACCAGCTCCCGGAGTTCACTCAAACTCAACATCCATCGAGTCGGTGATGCCATCCAGCCGTCTCATCCTCTGTGGTCCCCTTCTCCTGCCCCCAATCCTTCCCAGCATCAGAGTCTTTTCCAATAAGTCAGCTCTTCACATGAGGTGGCCAGAGTATTAGAGTTTCAGCTTTAGCAGCATCATTCCTTCCAACGAACACCCAGGGCTGATCTCCTTTAAAATGGACTGGTTGGATCTCCTTGCAGTCCAAGGGACTCTCAAGTCTTCTCCAACACCACAGTTCAAAAGCATCAATTCTTTGGCACTCAGCCTTCTTCACAGTCCAACTCTCACATCCATACATGACCACAGGAAAAACCATAGCCTTGACTAGATGGACCTTTGTTAGCAAAGTAATGTCTCTGCTTTTGAATATGCTATCTAGGTTGGTCATAACTTTTCTTCCAAGGAGGAAGCGTCTTTTAATTTCATGGCTGCAGTCACCATCTGCAGTGATTTTGGAGCCCCCCCAAAATAAAGTCTAGTTTTCTTGAAATCTTTTGTTGATTTTTCTCCGGTACACTTCCGTATTCTTTCCCCTACTCCTCTCTCCTCCCTTTCTCTCTTTTGAACCCTGCCATTATATTAATATTGAACCTTCTGCAGTATACTCTAATGTAGTCAACTTTTCTCAGAGATACATGATTGATTGTTTTGTCTTCCTCTTCTAGTTTCTTAGAAATTTTCTTGATTTTATCTTTTAATCCTTTTATTGTTTAGTACTCTAATGCTTATTGACAGCTGTAATGTTTTTTCTTTTTAAGAACTCTTTTCTACATGCTCCATATAATTCTGTTATAAAATGGGTGGGTGCAATATCTTGTTTCTCATTTCATTCTTTTTTATTGTACTAGAGTTGATTAACAATGTTGTGTTAGTTTCTGGTATATAGCAAAGTGGTTCAATTATATATGTAGTCTTTTTTCATATTCTTTTCCTTTATGGTTTATTACAAGATTTTGAATATAATTCCTTGTGCTATACAGGACCTTGTTGTTTATTTTACGTATAGTAGTTTGTATCTGCTAATCCCAAACCCCTAACTCACCCACTCCACTCCTTTTCCCCTTTGTTAGTCATGTTTGTTTTCTGTGTCTTCAAGTCTATTTCTTTTTCAAAATAATTTACTTGTGTCATAATTTAGGTTCCACGTGTAAGTGATGGCATATGTTATTTGTCTTTCTCTGATTTAACTTCATTTAGTGTGATAGTCTCTAGATCCATCCATGTTGCTTCAAATGGCATTGTTTCCTCCTTTTTGTATGGCTGAGGAGTATCTCATTGCATAAATGTGCCACACCTTATTTATCCATTTATCTGTCAGTGGCCATTTCGGGTTGCTTCTGTGGCTTGGCTATTGTAAATACTGCTGCTGTGCACATTGGGATACGTGTATCTTTTCAAATTATAGTTTTCCCCAGATGTCCCAGGAGTGGGATTGTTGGATCATACAGCAGGAAAGACTAAAAACTCTGTTTTTAGCTTCTTTAAGGCGCCTACATACTCTTTTTCATAGTGGCTACATCAGGTTACTTTCCCACCAGCAGTGTACGAGGGTTCCCTTTTCTCCACACCTTCTCCAGGATTTGTTATTAGTAAACTTTTTAATGATGGCCATTCTGACTGGTGCCTCATTATAGTTTTGATTTGCATTTCTCTGGTACTTGGTGATGTTAAGCATCTTTTCATGGGCCTGTTGGCCATCTGTCTGTCTGCTTTAGAGATAGGTAGGTCTAGGTCTTCTTCCCATGTTTCAGTTGGGTCATTTGTTCCTTTTTTGTTGTTGAGTTGTATGAGCAATTTGTATATTTTGGAAATTAAGCCTTGTCAGTTGCCTCGTTTGCAAATATTTTCTCTCAGTCCATAGGTTGTGATTTCCTTTGTAGTTTCCTTTGTGATTTCCTTTGTAGCAAAATCTTAACTAATTTGATTAGGTCACATTTGTTTATATTTGCTTTTATTTCTGCTGCTTTGGGAGATGAACCTAAGAAAACACTGGTACAATTTATGTCAGAGAATGTTTTATCTGTGATCTCTTCTAGGAGTTTTAGGGTGTCATGTCTTAAACTTAACTCTGAACTGTTTTGAGTGTATTTTTGTATATGGTGTGCGGGTGTGTTTTGACTTCATTGATTTACATTTAGCAGTCCAGCTTTTCCAACACCACTTGTATACAAAGTGTGGCAGAAGGTGATGGAGGTATTAACAAGAGAATTCTCATTGCTTATATATGTTAACAAATAGTATATTATTAAGAGATGATGATAGTAACTATGAATGGAAATAGTTACAAGATTTTGGAAGCTGGGGAAGGAAGAAAAGAGGAGCTGTTGGTGTTTTGTTATGAGAGTAAATTAGTTTTCACTGTTTATATGTATTTCTTGCTCCTTCATTGATTACAGCCTTACTGTGGTAAAGGGGCCTGTGTAACTCAGTGAAGCTATGAGCCATGCTATGTAGGGCCATCCAAGATGGACCGGTCATAGTGGAGAGTTCTGAAAAAATGTGGTCCACTGAAGGACAGAATGGCAAACCACTCCAGTACTCTTCCCATGAACAGTATGAAAAGGCAAAAAGATATGACACCTGAAGATGAGCCTCTCAGATCAGAAAGTGTCCAATATGCTACTAGGGAAGAGCAGACAGCAATTGTTATTAGCTCCAGAAAGAATGAAGAAGCTATGCCAAGGCGGAAATGCCACTCAGTTGTGGATGTGTCTAGTGTGAAAGTAAGTCCAGTGCTGTACAGAGCAGTGTGGAATAGGAACCCAGGATGTTAGGTCCATGAATCAAGGTAAATTGGATGTGGTGAAGAAGGAGGTGGCAAGAGTGAACATTGACATCTTAGGAATCAGTGAACTAAAATGGACAGGAATGGGCAGATTTAATTTAGATGACCTATATATATCTACTACTGTGGGCAAGACTCCCTTAGAAGAAATGGAGTAGCCCTAATACTCAAAAGAAGAGTCTGAAATGCAGTACTTCGGTGCAGTCTCAAAAATGACAGAATGATCTCAATTTGTTTCCAAGGCAAACCATTCAGCATCACAGTAATCAAGTGTATGCCCCAATCATGAATGCTGAAGTGGCTGAAGTTGACTGATTTATGAAGACCTACAAGACCTTCTAGAACTAACACCCCCCGCCCCCCCCAAAAATGTCCCTTTCATCATAGGGGATTGGAATGAAAAAGTAGTAGGAAGTCAGGAGATACCCAGAATAACAGACAAGTTTGGCCTTGGAGTAAAAAATGACACATGGCAAAGGCTAACAGAGTTTTGTCAAGAAAACACTCTGGTCATAGCAAACACCCTTTTCCAACAACACAAGAGACGACTCTGTACATGGACATCCCCAGATGGTTAATACCGAAATCAAATTGATTATATTCTTTGCAGCCAAAAATGGAGAAGCTCTATATAGTCAGCAAAAATGACACCCGGAGCTGACTGTGGCTCAGATCATGAGCTTCTTATTGCAAAACTGAAGCTTAAATTGGTCATGAGTTTCTTACTGCAAAATTGAGGCTTAAATTGAAGAAAGTAGGGAAAACCGCTAGGCCATTCAGGTATGCCCTAAATCAAATCCCTTGTGATTATACAGTGGAAGTGATGAATAGATTTAAGGGATTAGATCTTGTAGACAGAATGCCTGATGAACTATGGACGGAGATTTGTAACAATTGTACCGGAGGCAGTGACCAGAACCATCCCCAAGAAAAGAAATGCAAGAAGCAAAGTGGTTGTCTGAGGAGGCTTTACAAATAGCTGAGAAAAGAAGACAAGTGAAAGACAAGGGAGAACAGGAAAGATACACTCAACTGAATGCAGAGTTTCAAAGAATAGCAAGGAGAGATAAGAAAGCCTGCCCCAGTGATCAGTGCAAAGAAATAGGGGAATACAATTGAATGAGAATGACTAGAGATCTCTTCAAGAAAACTGGAAATAGCAAGGGAACATTTCATGCAAGAATGGGCATGATAAAGGAGAAAAATGGTAAGGACCTAATAGAAGAAGAAGAGATTGAGAAAGGTGGCAAGAATATCCAGAACCGTACAAAAAAAGTCTTAATGGCCTGGATAGCCACGATAGTGTAATCACTCACCTAGAGCCATACATCCTGGAGTGTGAAGTCAGGTGGGCCTTAGGAAGCATTATTATGGAAAAAGCTAGTGGAGGAGATGGAATTCCAGCTGAACTATTAAATCCTAAGAGATGATGCTGTTAAAGCGCTACATTCAGTATGTCAGCAAATTTGGAAAACTCACCAGTGGCCACAGGATTAGAGAAGGTCAGTATTTATCCCAGTCTCAAAGAAGGGCAGTGCCATGGAATGTTCTAACTACTGTACTTGTTTCACATGCTAATAAAGATTATGTTCAGAATCCTTCAAGCTAGGCTTTAATAGTACATGAACTTCCAAATGTACAAGCTGGGTTTAGAAAAGGCAGAGGAACCAGAGATCAAATAACCAACATTTATTGGCTCATAAGGAAAGTGAGGGAATTCCAGAAAAACATCTACTTCTGCTTCCTTGACTATGCTAAAGCCTTTGACTGTATGGATCACAACAAACTGTGCAAATTTCTTAGAGAGATGAGAATACCAGACCACCTGACCTGCTTCTTGAGAAACCTGTATGCAGGTCAGGAAGCAACAATTAGAACCGGACATGATACAACAGACTGGTTCAAAATTGGGAAAGAAGTATGACAAGGCTGCAGATTGTCACCCTGCTTATTTAACTTCTGTGCAGAGTGTATGCTAAGTCATTTCAATCGTGTCCAACTCTTTGAGACCCTATGAACTGTAGTCTGCCAGACTCCTCTGTCCATGGCATTCTCCAGGCAAGAATACTGTTTTGGGTTGCCATGCCCTCCTCCAGGGGATCTTCCCAACCCAGGGATCGAACCCATGTCTCTCTCATTTCCTGCATTGGCAGGCAGGTTCCTTACCACTCGTGCCGCCTGGGAAGCCCTTTAAACAGAGTACATCATGCGAAATGCTAAGCTGGGTGAATCACAAGCTGGAATCAAGATTGCTGGGAGAAATATAAATAACCTCAAATATACAGATAATACCATTCTTAATGGTAGAAAGTGAAGAGAAATTAAAAGGCTTCTTGTTGAGCATGAAAGAGGAGAGTGAAAAAGCTGGCTTAAAACTCAACATTCAAAAAATGAAGATCATGGGATCTGATCCCATCACTTCATGATGAATAGATGGGGAAAAAGTGAAAACCAATAGATTTTATTTTCTTGGGCTCCAAAATCCCTGCAGACAGTGACATGAAGTTAAAAGACCCTTGCTACTTGATAGAAAAGCTATGACAAACCTAGACAGCATATTAAAAACCAGAGACATCCCTTTGCTGACGAAGGTCCATATAGTCAAAGCTGTGATTTTTCCAGTAGTCATGTATGGATGTGAGAGTTGGACTATAAAGAAAGCTGAGCACTGAAGAATTGATGCTTTTGAACTGCGGTGTTGGGGAAGACTCTTGAGAGTCCCTTGAAGTACAAGGAGATCCAACCTTTGCATCCTAAAGGAAATCAGTCCTGAATATTCATTGGAAGGACTGATGCTGAAGCTGAAATTCCAATACTTTGGCCACCTGATGCGAAGAACTGACTTACTTGAGAAGACCCTGATGCTGGAAAAGATTGAAGGCGGGAGAAGGGATGAGATGGTTGAATGGCATCATTGACTCAATGGACATGAGTTTGAGTAAACTCTGGGAGTTTGTGATGGACAGGGAGGCCTTGGCATGCTGCAGTCCATGGGGTTGCAAAAAAGTCAGACATGACTGAGCGACTGAACTGAACTGATGTTTGTATAAAGTTAATTGTGTTTTCAAAGCATCTGTGGTAGAAATACATTGCTTACAAAATTTTTGAGTTGTCATTGCTACATTGAAAGTGAAGACTACACTTTTATAAAAATATACACTTTAGAGTTTGAACATCCTGGAACTACATCCTGACTCCACTATGTTCTGCTCATAAATTTGGATACGATTCTTTCTTTTTTATAATCTACTTTATTGAGGTAAAATTTACAAAGTCACCAGTTTTATGTTTACAATATGATGAGTTTTGGCAAAAGCATACAGTAGTGTCACTCCCACTCTAGTCATGATAGATGACATTTCCATCATTGGGTGAGTGTCTTCTCTCTGAAGCTCAGTTTCCTCAGTTGTAAAATGAGGATAAAACCTAGCAACCTGGAGTGGTTATAAGCATATGAGCTAATACTTGTTTATATTAGTGGGGCCAGAGAAGACATCGCTGCTATTCTTATCATACTCATTGTTTTTTCTTTCTTTTCTAGCTTCTGAAAGTTCTGCTGAAGACAGTGAGCAAGAGGATGAAACAAGTGTTCAGGACCTAGAGAACCATGGCAAAGAAGAATCTAAGATGGATCATTTGACTCACAACAGAAGTGATCTTCCATCCAAAGAGGAACAGAACAGTTCATCTTTGCTTGAAGAAAACAAAGGCCACGCAGATTTGGTAATAGCCAAACCCTTGTCAAAATCTCCAGAAAGCTTAAGAAAAGATATGGAAGCATTATCTGAAGATACTGACTATGAAGAAGAAGATGAAGTCACAAAAAAGAGAAAGGATGTTAAAAAGGACACCGCTGATAAATCTTCAAAGCCACCGGTAAAACGTGGTAAGAGAAGGTACTGCAATACCGAGGAGTGTTTAAAAAGCGGCTCCCCCAGTAAGAAGGAGGATAAGGCCAAGAACAAAGAAGCCCTTTGCATAGAAAACAGTAGCAATAGCTCCTCAGATGAGGACGAAGAAGGAAAGTCCAAAGCCAAGGTGACACCGACTAAGAAGTACAATGGTTTGGAGGAGAAAAGAAAGTCTCTACGGACAACTGGTTTCTATTCAGGATTTTCAGAAGTGGCCGAGAAAAGGATAAAACTTTTAAATAACTCTGATGAAAGACTTCAGAACAGCAGAGCAAAAGATCGAAAAGATGTCTGGTCAAGTATTCAGGGTCAGTGGCCTAAAAAAACGCTGAAGGAGCTTTTCTCAGACTCTGACACTGAGGCCGCAGCCTCCCCACCCCATCCTGCCCCAGAAGAGGGGCCGGCTGAGGGGTCCCTGCAGACTGTGGCTGAGGAGGAGAGCTGCTCCCCCAACACCGATCTGGCTGCCCCGCCCTCGGCCGGTGCAGAGGGCAAACCCACTGAGGAGAAGCCAGCTGAAGTCAGTGACAAAAAATCGGAATTTCCGAGCAGCGGCAGCAATTCAGTGCTCAATACCCCTCCCACAACACCCGAGTCCCCTTCCTCAGTCACCGTGACGGAAGCCAGTCGGCAGCCACCTTCTGTAACAGTGTCAGAGCCGCTGGCCCCAAACCATGAGGAAGTCCGCAGCATCAAGAGTGAGACTGACAGCACAGTCGAAGTGGACAGTGTCGCGGGGGAGCTGCAGGATCTGCAGTCAGAAGGGAACAGCTCGCCCACGGGCTTTGATGCCAGCGTGAGCTCGAGCAGCAGCAATCAGCCTGAGGCAGAGCATCCTGAGAAAGGTGAGGCCCCAGGCCCCAGCGTCATGGTTCATGATCGTCCCCCCTGACGGTTTCAGGGGCTTCATACCCTTCATTACAACATGAGGTGTTTACGTGGAGTACTTGTGTGAGCATGTGAAAGTGGCAATGTGAAAGGTAGTTTGGGTAGTGGAGGGTGGGATGCATTTAACAACTTGAGAATTGAGTGTTTTTTTCACTTCAGCCACCTGTGACATTTCACAGTGGACCAGATCATGTGCTATTTAATAGAAAATGCACCCAGGCTCAAATCCAGACCTGTTTGAAAACTCATTATATACTGGTTGACTGCATGGCATGAGCAGCTTAAATATATTTCTTTAACATTGTTTCTGCAGTTGTCCCATGCAGTTTCTCACTAACATTTTGATTTATTGATGGACTCGTCCACCCTTAACCAAAGTACTCTATGTAGGGATTTGGAGCAAGCAACTGTCCAGGCTGTGCTGTCCTCAGATAATCATGTCAAACTGATTTTTGAGCCTGACTACTGTTTGAGAGTTTGTAAAGGAACTTTCTTGGTTGCCTAGCTTCCAAATTGAAGGACCAGTGTCTATGCTGTACTTCCCTGAAGTCTTAGTGCCTTTTTATTGGTGCCATAGCTCTGACACCATTCTTCTTGTAAACCACTTCATTCAGGTGTCTTTAAATCAGTATACTGTAAGCTGACACTTGGCTTTAAAACACACTTTTCCAGTGTAAAGCACTAGGGTATGTATGTTATATAACATACCAAATTTTATTATACTGATTTCAGGTTTTTAGATAAACTTAAGGAGATACAGTCTAGACCAAATTAGTTAACTTTCAGTTTTCTCTCATAAACCTTTTTTTTTTCCTTTTTCTAGTTTCCCTGAGACATAATTGACATAACTATCTATCACACAAATAATTTTGTCTTAAAACATTTTTCAAAAAATACTAAGTAAAAATATAGTTGCAGTAGATTTCAGTGATCTTTTTTATTTAAATATTTACACACATAGCTACTGTGATTATGTTTGTGTGTTGTACTGTCTCACAGATTTGAATTATCCAGGCATAAATATCCTCAAGATGAAAGAAGCATTTATTACAGATGATTAGAGAAGCTTTCAATAAAATATAATGAACTTTTAATCATAATTCTGAAGAGGTTGCATCCTCACTGTGCTCCTCATATCTAATGAAAGATTGAGATGTGTTTTCAACAAGTCTGATAGCCTATGTCAGTATTACCCTTTTGAATCTTAATCTTAACTATGTTAAAAAGTAAGCAGTTTGAGAACTTCATTTAGGATATATCTGTCTTATCAAATCAAAGCATATTACAGAATTTTTTAGAATTTTATCTCTTTAAAAATAAATTCTTAAGCACTTGTTCCATATGGCTCCTTTTGTCTGCAAAAGGAGTAAATTTATCTGCAGATATTGAATACTTCACTTTATATTAAAAGTAAAAATGTAAGTTTTACAATTTAGATTTAAGATTGCCTTCCAGGTTAGCCTACAGTGAGCTTTTTATTTTTGGAGATGAAAGTTTCAGAATTAAACTCTTTCAGAGAGAAATTTGGCAATTATTGTTAAGATTCTGTACTTTAATATAGGTAATATCTGAATCACTTCCTTTATGGTTCACCTTGTTATATTAAAATAGCCTTAGGGAAAGTTATCAATTAGATGTAACCCATTTAAAAAAACAACTAAAAAGTTGTAAACAAAACATTTAAAATAGCTTGTTCCATTTTTTTACCAACAAAGCCATGTCTTGTATATGTTACCATTGTAACAGGCTTAAGAAACATTTTTAGTAACAAACATGGCATAATTTTATCATAGTATTGATTGTATTGTGGTTATAGTAATAGTATCTGACACTGCAATGGAATAGAGATAAGACTTTATAAGTCTCAGGAAAAAGAGATTACTGTATAGTCTGAAAAGCAATACATATAATTAGACACTAGAAACACAGCAGATGCTGAGGATCCTATTAGAAGTAGAGAAACTGTAGTTTGGACTAGCAGTTAATCATTGAAGCCTGGGCATCAGGGAAGGTAAGACTTGAGCTAATCCTTGAGGAAAAGAGAGACTTTATAATATTTTGGAATAACTTCCTACCAAGATGATGAAATATTTTTTAGAACTACTGCACTGGATTTGTAAATGGTATACATGTTAACCATTGCCCAAGAAGGATATGCATGCTTTATTTGTTTTTCATTTTTAAATGTTTATTTGTTTATTTATTTTTGGTTGTGCTAGGTCTTTGTTGCTGTATAGGCTTTCCTCTAGTTGCGGTGAGCAGGGCCTACTCTTTGTTGCTCTGTGCAGGCTTTTCATTTCAGTGGCTTCTCTAGAAGTCTCCAGCCGGACTCTAGGGCACGAGAGCTTCAGTTGTTGCGACTCCCGCGGTCCAGAGCGTGGGCTCAGTAGCTGTGGTACACAGGCTTAGTTACTCTGCGGCATGTGGGATCTTCCCAGACTAGGGATAGAACCCATGTCTCCTGCATTGGCAGGCAGATTCTTTACCACTCAGCCACCAGGGTAGTGCTTTATTTGCTTTTTAAAAAAACTCTAGGTTTATGATGTGTTATAATTCAGCTCATTAATGACTTTTTAAAATTCTAATAATTTCTGTGATAACTTATAAATCTCAAAGAACATCTGTAGTTTCAGAATTGGTCTATTCTTCTAAAATGTGGAATTAATTTATACCTGGGGACAAGCTTGATTTTATTTTGTGTTACTTAATAGTTCTTTTCCCCATCAAAGCCTGTACAGGTCAGAAAAGAGTGAAAGAAGCTCAGGGAGGAGGAAATTCGTCAAAAAAGCAGAAACGAAGCCATAAGTCTGCAGTGGTAAACAACAAAAAGAAGGGGAAAGGCAGTAAGTGTGAAATCTCTAATGTTTAAATATGAAGATGATGGTGGATGTGTTTTTTTCTCCCTTTAAGAAAAGGGTATTTAGGATATGGGATACTTAATGTTTTGATTGTTGTCTCTACCCCTGCAAAAATCACAGAGAAGTCTCCTGACTGCAGGTAGATTCTAGGATTGAGCAATTTGTTGTTATTCAGCAGTTGTATTGATTGCTGATTTTTAATCTTTTTAAAAAATAATAGCCAGTGTAATATAAACACCAACATTTTTGTTAGTTTTATGTGCAGATTCTTTTGCATTATATATATTACATATTATTAAATATGTAATTGAATTATATATTCTTTTTATTACAGTGAAACTCATTGCTTTGTAATCCATTCAGGCAAAATCAGCCTAGAAGAGAACAACCAAGATAGCTTTAGAGCTATGATTCCAATAGCTGCAGCCTAATATCTTTATCTTCGATATCCTGAACTGTGTATTCAAGAGCAGCTCTAAGAATACAGGGGTTAAATATGTTCTAACTAATGACTTTAGCAATGATTCTTATTTATCAGTCTACAGGAATATATATATTGTATTTCTCCTGAGAGCTGCACGTTTTTTTCTCTCTCTCGTAGACAAAGTACGAAGCAGAAAATATGTAAAGAATTTTTTTTCAGGTGCCCCACACTGACCTCCTGCTGCTCTTCCAGGAGATTCCTGCCACCTCCACTGCCTGACCTTTGCTATCGGCCGGCTTGCCTGCACTTCAGTGCAGAAAAGGGTTTTGCGGCCAGCTCCCCGAGGTTCTGCTGAGCCCATATGACTTCCAGGCGGTGAATATGGCATCCTTCGGGGCCCCGGGCGGCTGTGTTCAGCAAGGCCATGAAAGCCGAGCTGAGGCAGACCACTGCATCAGAGTGGGGCCAAGCCTTGGGTGGCTGAGCTAGGAGTTGCCAGGGGTTCCAGAGCAGCAGTGGGGGGACTGGGAAGGGATTCTTTTAGGACATGTACAAAAGAGTGGTGGAGTTTCTTTACTCCTGAACACCACAGTGGGGAGGAGTTGCTCTGTGTCTTTCCTATCTGGAACACTTTTCAGTTTTTTAGAGCTGAACTATATTTTTTGGAGGGTAGCTATTGTTAAATGAAGAACTGATAAAAGAAAATGGATAAATTTGATGCCAGATTGATGCCACATTTGGAGTAACTGAAAGGATATTCAAGACTTTTTAAATTACATTGTAATGTTTTTATCTTTAAGACTTTTAAATGACATTCTCCAAGAGGGCTCAGTTTCAACAAGTCAGTTGACGTATTCATATAATTTTGAGCTATAGCAGTTGATCATATATTCTTCCATTTTAATTATTGGACTTGTATCTTGGTAAATCAGAATGAGGAAACAGTTCTCTGAGGAGAATTTAGTCAAATGAATTAACTGTCATAGAATCTACAGTAATGCTTGTATCCAGAAAGAGGTAATTTACGGAAATAGCAATTCCATTACCTATTCACATGTCAAGATGTTAAAGATTTCCATTCTGGTACTGAGGCTTTGGGCTTCCCAGGTGACACAGTGATAAAGAACCCATCTACCAATGCAGGAGATAACAGAGACAGAGGTTCGATTCCTGGGTCGGGAAGATGCCTTGAAGTAGGAAATGGCAACCCACACCAGTATTGTTGCCTGGGAAATTCCATGTACAGAGGAGCCTGGCAGGCTACAGTCCATAAAGTCACAAAGAGTCGGACATGACTGAGCGCGTGCGCGCGCGCACACACACACACACTCACACACTTCGTTGAGGTTTTAATCAACAAAGGCAGATTTAACATTATTGCATAGACTTCTGAATTCTTCATAAATTACTGAATATATTTATCAGGGTAAAACCTATGATTTACTTTAGTCAACAGGTTATGATGTAGGAGTTTCTTAAGAAATCACTGTATATATTAAAATTTGGAACTTATTTTCAAAGAACTCTTTATTGAATGTAATGATAGTGTGTCATTGATTTGGCCAGAGAAGTAGGAAAGTGTCGCCTGTACACAATTTAAAATATGAAATTAAGATTTCATATGATTCATTAAAAAAAATGCTGTATTCTATTATCTATATATATATATTTTAATATAGTAGAGTTAAAAGCTATTTAAATAATTACTGCATATTTGGTAATCACCAGATATAATGAAAGATTACTTTGAGTATTTTTTTAATACATTATTGGTGATTCAGGTAAGAAGAGTTTTTGCTTTCCTTAACTGATATGCTGCTATGTTTATACTTGATTATTTTCCAAGTTTTTAGTCAGGGTCTGTTAAAGCAAGTTGTTTACTATAGTAGTGAATGGAAATGGTTAATTTTTAAATTGTCCACTAAAATCTGTAACAAATTATGATTACTTTTCTGTTTACTAATGCTTTAAAAAAATTTTCTTTTTCAGCAAATAGTAGTGATAGTGAAGAACTTTCTGCTGGTGAAAGTGTAACTAAGGCTCAGCCCATCAAATCAGTTTCCACTGGAATGAAGGCTCATGGTACCAAATCTCCTGCTAGGACGCAGTCTCCAGGAAAATGCGGAAAGAATGGCGATAAGGATCCTGACCTCAAGGAACCCAGTAATCGATTACCCAAAGTTTACAAATGGAGTTTTCAGATGTGTAAGTGACATACGCTAAGTCAGAGGTGAAGCAATGGAAACTTCCTCCCAGTAATTTTTTTTCCCCTTGTTGGTTATCCGTTTTAAATACAGCAGTGTGTACATGTCCCCCAAATTCCCTAACTATCCCTTCCCACCATCCTTCTCCCCCCAGCAACCATAAGATTGTTCTCTGTCAGTCTCTTTCTGTTTTGTAAGTTCATTTGTCGTCATTTTCTAGATTCCACATATAAATGGTGCCATGTGATGTTTCCCCTTCTCTGTCTGACTGACTTGACTCAGTATGTTAAGGCATTTGAGGCACATACCAACATTGACTAGATGTTTCTGATATAATGTCAGAAACGTACTATAAAAAATCTAGCGTTGCTCCTGGAAAGTGGATTGTTTAGGGTATACATGAGGCAGAATTTACAATGACTTGCTAATTATTGAAGCTGGATGAGTATAAGTGACTCTGTTATACTACTCTTTGTACCTTTGTATACCTGAAAAATAGCCATTTCAAGTTTTTGTTTGTTTTCTTTTTATAAAGAGATTACTTCAGTGTTTCTCATGCAAGGAAATATTCTTAGGAGATTGAAAATTGCTTCAGAGCATTTGAAAATTTTTCTAACAATGTTAAAGTTATGCATACTTATTAAAAAATCAAAAAAAGAACAGAAAGACAAGAAAAAAATTTTGTTCAGAGTTCTAACATTCAAAAATGTATGCAATTTAAACATTTTGAAAAAAAAAATTTTTGGTGTCTTTCCAGTCTTGTTTCTAAGTATAATTTTTAATGATATACTATGGTGATGCTGTACACATATGTGGATTTTGGGGGGGGGGAAATGTGGAAATTTTAACATCCATGTTTATTTAGGTCATAAGATCTTTAATTCTACACATTCATTCAAAAGTTACCTTGCATGTATTAGTGCTGGGCATTTTTTTAGGCTGGGGAGAAAACTTAGGCAAACAATATTTATAAGCCTTTTTTTAAAGTTTGTCTTGACCTCATTCTGCAACCACACTATATATTCTCTAATATATTAAAATTTTGTTCACAAATGAATATTAATGAAAGTTTTAAATTCACAGCGGACCTGGAAAATATGACAAGTGCTGAACGCATCACAATTCTTCAAGAAAAACTTCAAGAAATCAGAAAACATTATCTATCATTAAAATCGGAAGTAGCTTCCATAGATCGGAGGAGAAAGCGTTTAAAGAAGAAAGAAAGAGAAAGTAAGTGTTTTTACCTTACTTTTCCTAAACACAAAGGAGTTTTGACTCGACAGTTGGGCTCATGTGAACTGTATCTGTGATTCTTCAGGCAGTAACCGCTCTGGCTTATTTTCTTCATCTATGAAATGGAAAAACTTTATCTAAAACAATTATCTCAAACCATAATATTCAATTTCATGGAGCTTACCATCTGCTGCCCTCTAAGAAACTAGTAATATGTCAGATAGTACAAAGCACTGTGAACAGAGTAGAGCAATGCTAAGGCAGTGATTGGGTGGGTTGTGTTAGATTCAGAGTGGCTGTAACATTTTCATTGAACCTGAAGGACCAGAGGGAGTGAGAGAGTTAAAATCTAAGGGAAGGGGGTGGTTTTAATCTGACAGAGCTTCTGAAACAAAGTGCAGGCCTACTTCCAAGATGTTGTCGGTTCGTTTCCATACTGTCACAAAAGAGCAAATGTCACAGTAACGTGTGTCATAGGAATGTCTTTGGTTTTCTAGTGCATATGAAAGTTATATTTACACTGTACTGTAGTCTGTTAAGTGTGCGATAGCATCATGTTCCAAAGAATAATAAACGTACCTCAGTTGAAAATACTTAATTGCTAAAAATGCTAGCCATCATCTGAGCCTTCATTGTGATCATTTTGCTGGTGGAGGGTTTGCCTCAGTGTTGATGGGTGGTGATTGCTGAAGGTTGGCGTGTCTGTGGCAGTTTTTTAACATAAGACTACATTGTAGTACTCTGAAGTTTGCTTTACCAATTGGCTTTTCCTGTCATGAATGATTTCTCTGCAGTGTTGTTTGATGGCATATTACCCACAGTAGAACTTCTTTCAGAATTGAAGTCAGTTTTCTCAAACCGTGCTGCTGTTCGATCAGCTTAAGTTTTTGTTTTATTCTAAATTCTTTATTATTTTAGTAATCAAGAAGTTCACTGTCTTTTATAATAATGAGCATGGTTCATGACATCCCAAAGCAGTTGTGATAGTAACATCAAAACTCACTGCTCCCACCACCATAACAAATATAATAACAGTGAAAAAGTTTGAATTATTGTAAGAATTATCAAAATGCGACACATACAGAAAGTGAGCAATACTGTTGGAAACAATGGTGCCAACAGGTTTGCTGGATACAAGATTGCCAAAAACCTTTTGTAAAAAACAGTATCTTTGAAGCACAGTAAAGCAAAGCACAGTAAAATGAAGTAGATGGACCGCAGGCCTGATTACCTTGGGAAATGGTTTGACTGTGTCTTTGGACAACTAGCTGCCTCCAGTTCTAAGAATGGGTCCCAAGGAAGAATATGTGGCCACAAAGAAGTTTGTTATGGTAGTATTTATAGTAGAAGATAGAAATCTTTAAACTATATTCTCTAATAATATATTTAAATACTTAAATTTTTATTTATAATGCTCTTAAGTATTCATTTGTTGTTGGTAACAGCAAAAGGCTAGGAATTAAAGTAGTTGCTGTTCATAAATATAATGGAAAACTATTCAACTTTGAAAAGAAAAAGGTAAATCTGTATATGTAGTGATAAGGAACATCTCACATTGTTAAGTGTAAAAACCCAGTTAGACTCTGTACTGTGCTTCCACTTGCATTTTTAAAAACAAAGTTACTAGTGTTTTCATTTTAAATATGCATGTCATGTGTCTAGATTCTGCGATAAAATTCCTCTAGAACTAGGGTTGCAGACATTTTCTATAGAGACAGATAATAAATATTTTTGGCTTTGTGAACCTTGTAGTCTCTTTAGAACTACTGGACCCTATCATCATAGGTATGAAATCTGCCATAAGCTAGATCTAAACAAATAGGCATAGTTGTGTTCCAATCAGATTTTCTTAACAAAAATGGGCAGACCAGATTTGGCCCTGGGGCCAAATTTACCAGTCCCTCTTGTGGCTTTTTAAAGATGGTGGCGCAGTTGGTAACAGTGGGGAGGGGAATATGGAAGATGAGGAGGGTCTTGAATCAGAGGAAAATTCATTTTTCCCCCTTATTTCCCATCTCTGAATGATTTTTTTTTAACCTTGTGCATATATTCCATAAAAAATAAGTTTCAAACGCTGATTTATAACACAGAGAATTTCTTTGAGGAAAATAATAATGTGTCATTTGCTTTGTAAACCAAGTGGAGCAAAAGGCAGTTATGATGTGATATGTAGTAGTAGTTATTTTCCCCAACTTTAAAAAGCAATTAGCCTTCGATGCTCATCACCATTTCATTTCATAAGGAACTCCAGAAGCAGAAGGATACAGGAATTGGAAGGGGGGAAAGATCTGGGGATAGGTTACAGATTTTCCTATTGAATTCCAAGGTCTTCTTGACATTTGTTTCATTATTACTGCAAGTCTGCCTTTATCTTATTTCCATGTCTCCGTGGACGGAGCCCACAGTTTACTTTCCTTTGAACAGTGCAGGAGAGCTCCCTGGTCTCTCCTTGGTGCTTGCTTCCGGTAGTTGGGCAGTGTCCCCTTACCTGAGGTGCGCTAGATTCTCCTCTGTGCACATTATGGTATCCTAAAACTCGACTGCTCTCGTAGTAGGCGAAATGATTCTGGAGACTGCGGCAGAATCTCAGTTTAGAGGACTAGCGTGTTGCTTCTTTGTGCAGTTACTAAGCTCTCGGCTTCCCTTCCGCGCAGGTGCTGCCACCTCCTCGTCGTCATCCTCGCCTTCATCCAGCTCCATAACGGCTGCGGTCATGCTGGCGCTGGCTGAACCGCCCCTGCCTGGCGCGCCGCAGAACGGAGTGTCGGTGGAGTGCAGGTGACGGCGGGCTGGCCAGGCACTCTGCACTTCCGGCTCCGGGCCGCGCCTTTTTATACTGCACAGCGGCACAAACAAATCAGACAAGCACTATTTTATATTTAAAATTGTTTCTTGACAAGCTGACTTGGCACTTAAGTGCACTTTTTTTTATGAAGAAAAAGTACAATGGACTGCTTTTCCTCAAGCAATAATTGTTTCCAACTTGTCTGGGAATTGTGTGTCTGGTAACTTGAAGGCCTTCCACTGTGGCAAATGGAGGCTTTTCACTGCCTGTAGAGACAATACAGTAAGCGTAGTTGTTGGGTGGCCAGAACATGTTAAGAAAACTTACTGTATATGTATTCCCTTGTATTTTGTTAAAGCTGGAACATTTGATATTTTTCCATTTATTTATGAAAAAATATGAACCTATTTTCATTTGTACAAGCTAATTGTTTTTTAAAGCAAGTCATCTTAGGGTGGCTTTAATTGTATAAGTCAAGCACATGTAATAAATTCAAAACCTGCAGTTAACAGGATGTTAGACATCAATCCTGATAACCAAATATTAAAGATTCTCTTTAAAAAAGACTGAACATGTTTACAGGTTTGAATTAGGCTAAAAGGTCTTGCAGTGGCTTTTCATGCCCCTTCAAATTGGAATGGAACTACTGTACTTTGCCATTTTTCTATAAATCAGTATTTTTTTTTAATTTTGATATAATACATTGTGTGAAAAAAGAAAATGGCTAATAAACTGTATTAAATCTTAAACAATGTATAAAGATTGTACTTAGCCAGTTCAAAGTGTATATTTATTCATAATGAATTATAACAGTTATATTTTTGTGTTTTCTTGTAAATGTTTCTTTTTCCTTAAATACAGATAATTCATTTGTATTGCTTATTTTATTATGAGCTACAACAAGAGGACTTCAGGAGCAAGTAAACTTTATTAGTATGGTTCAAGGCTGTTGCTATGAACCGTCTCAAAAGGATGGTGGTTATTTTAAGTATAAATAGCTAATTGGGGTGGTAGGCCTATAAAAATTAAATGCCTTGTATAAAATCCAAAATGAACGCAAAATTGTTTTCACCTGTGTTGACTTTATGTTGTATGATTCCAATCTCTGTTCTGTTTGGCACTTGTATTTAATTCTACACCTTTGTAAGACATTTGTATATTGCGGATGTGTTCATTCAAGCTATTTAATACCTGGCACTGTTAATACACAGTACTTTACTGTACAGACTGTTTTACTGTTTTAATTGTACTTCGGTGTACTTTTTTTGGATGGAGCTGGCATGTTTTATTTGCTTTCTGGCGATACAACATGTGAGAATTTCAAAGCGTTTCGTTGTAGATGCTAACGTGTCAGAATCCTTTACATTCAACTTTTCTAAGAAAAGCATTTTCAGTCTTGTAGTGTGTGCTTACAGTAACTAATTTTGTTGAAAATGGTTTCAAGTTATTCAAATTTGTACAGGACTGTAAAGATTTGTTGACAGCAAAACCTTGAAGAAAAGCTTATAGAATAAAAGCTATAAAGTATATATTAGGATCTGCAAACAATGAAGAATTATGTAATATATTGTACAAATGTAAGCAAAGGCTCTGAAATAAAATGCCATAGTTTGTGAATCCTTGATTTTGTTTCTAAAAGATTAAGTAATTTTAGTTCATTTCTGTATGATGACTGACTGAAATATACTTTTTCAGCATATATGATCAGAAAGGATTAATTTTTTTAAAAAGGGAATATTCTGCCTGTAGGAATTGAAAGTCCATTAACAAGATTTATATACAGGAGTTATTAGGCATTCTTATATCTTTGCATACACTGTTTAGCTTGAGTCTGAGCATGAATACTTATGACTTGGAGGTTTGTCTAAAGAAAAATCAAAAAGGCTTTTTCTTTTAACACTTGAAGCCATTACTAGCAGCTTTTTTTTTTTTCTTGTCTTTTAATGTTATTAGACCTTTGTGACTCCCTTAAGCTTTTAGTGTACTCTACCCCATTAGTACACCTTGGAGTCATCTGGGGATTGTTAAAACAATAGTCAATACCCAGGGTCCATTCTCAAAAAGTCATATTTAATTGGTCTGGGATGATACCTGGTTATTGATTTTCTCTTATTTTTTTAAGGTGGTGGACAGTGACTTTAATATGCATCTAGGTTGAGAACCACTGTATTGCTCCAAACCTTTAAAATCAGTAATTAGGGTTTTTCACCCCATTTAATGACCTTTCCACTAAGAGAAAATCCTTTCTTTAAAACAAAAACTTTTTTTAAGGCCCCAAAGCCCAAATGTTTATTTTTGACTCACTTTTGTGATGACCCTTTTCACAGAAGTTAGTTTAACATTTAAGGGATGAGTTTTTAAATCTATAGAACAATGCTTCTCAAAAATGAGATTCCGGAATACCAGTCCCTGGTATTCCTGGTATTTCCTTGGAAATACTCTGGGAATTTATTATCAAATATATTTTGGAAATGCTTATATATAGCACATTCCCTTAGAGCTTCAGTGTGTGTGTGCTTAATCACTCAGTCATATCCACCTGTTTTAGACCCCATGGACTGTAGCCCTCCGGGCTCCTCTGTCCGTGGGATTCTCCAGGCAAGAAGACTGAAGTGTGTTGCCATTTCCTCCTCCAGGCGATCTTCCTAGCCCAAGGATGGAACCCAGGTCTCTTGGGTCTCCTGCATTAGCAGGTAGATCCTTCACTATTGTGCCACCTGGGAAGCCTCTTAGAGCTATAATATTACCATATTTTAAACTTTAGGAAAGTTTTTTCCTTAACCTACTGTTTTTAGTTTTACCTGATCATGAAACCCTGTTTTTCAAGGAACTCCCAATGTCATCTACTTGGTGTGTTACAGAAAGAGTGCTCTAAAGGACAAAGATGATCGATCAGCTTTGGAGTTCAGGTTTTATACCGTTGGGTTTTTCTGCCCTCTTGCTTGCCTATTTCTTCCCAGCTTCTCCAGAGAGTTCGAGAATTTCATGGCATTTCTGGAATTTGACTTTTTTTCCCCTGATCACCTAAACTACATTTTACCAAACTAGTTTACAATCTCAGATAAAATTAAGATGGTACGTTTTTCAGTGTTCTCCAAAACCTTTTTTTCCTACTGAAATAACCTGAGGGTGAGAGCTTGTTAATTTTAATAACCTGGGGAGATTAGAGATAGTGGAGTAGATTTCATGAAACCCCTAACGTTTTTTACAAAATGTATTTGTACTCTTTTATGAGAAGAGCGCTTATAAGTTTAAGAAACTAGTCAAAGGCATTGGTGATCTCTAAATGGTTAAAAAACAGTTCTTAATAGCAGTGTGGATCATTTTTTAACTGTCTCCAACCAATGTCTCTTTCATACTTAACCATTTTCTTCCTGAAGTGTGGGCTGCCTTTCATTCTTTGTTGAAATTCAAAAGGCCATTTCTCCACCTTTCGTCTAAACTTAAGCTACTATTTAGGGAATTTTGTCTAACATCATATGATGGGTTTTATATGTAGAAGAGGTAAATCTCCCAGAGGAATAGTTTCATGGTTTAATTGTGGAAGTAATACATATTTGTTGTTTAGTCCCTAAGTCATGTCCGACCCTGAGACCCCATGGACTGTAGCCCGCCATGGGATTTCCCAGGCAAGGATACTGGATCAGTTTGCCATTTCTTTGTCCAGGGAATCTTCCCAACACAGGGATTAAACCTGTGTCTCCAGCTTGGCAGGTGGATTCTTTACCATTGGCCACTTGGGAAGCCTCTCTCTCTCTCTCTCTCTCTCTCTCTCTATATATATATATATATATATATGATCACAAAATTAAGCACTAAATTATCTGGTTGAGGAAAACGTGCATAAGAGCTTTAACGAGGGCAGTGTATGAGCATACAAGAAACGCGATGATCGGTGGGGTGGTAACAGAGGAGATGCAAATCTTAATTTAGCATTTAACAGATTCATCTGGAAGTGGAATGCAGTAGGCTAATGTGAAGAGGAAGTGTCAGGAAAGCCAGATTCAATGAGGTTACCATGCTCCAGCTAGGAAGTGATTCTTGGAATGTTAGAGTGAGGAAGGAATCTGGAAGACATTCTGAAAGAAAATTGAACAGAATATCTTCATTGGATGGTATAGAATAGATGGAGATGCTTGAGTTGCAGATACGCACAGTTTTTCTCTGTGAGATACCACAAGGTCACAATTACGGGAAGTCAAACTGAGGGACTCAAGGCAAAATCAGGGCCAAGCAAATAAATAATGGTTTTCCATCATGTTATCTGATGTGGACTATAAAAAAGGTCACATACATTCCCAGTGACTTGTTAAGCAGCTCTCCAAAAATAGCAAGTCTGTCCCCAAAGATTCAAGGTCGCTTGCTTTCACCACCCAAACTACTGAGTCAATGACTTACCTAATGATAATCTAATATTTATCTTTTATTACTTCAAAGTCCGTTTACCACATATTCACTAGGTATGGTGAGTGGGGATACAGAATACAGATACCAATTTGTATCTAGACACCAATTTGTATCTAGAGACACTATTTCATCTCTATTGTAAATAGTAGGGAATTTTACCAAGTGAGTTGGGCTTGAAGGATGGGTACAATTTTGCTGGTGACAATGAGGGGTAAAGGGGAGGATAATAGTGGAGGAAGGCATAACAAAAATAAGGAATGACAGGTTATGAAATAATGAGGTGGTGGGAAAAAAGCAGGCTTTGGAGGCTTGGACCTTGGAGGTGGGGGCTTCCTAGGTGGCGCTAGTGGTAAAAGAACTCACTTGCCAATGCAGCTGACTTAAAGACGTGTGTTCGACCCCTGGGTAGGGAAGATCCCTTGGAGGAGGGCATGGCAACTCACTCCAGTATTCTTGCCTGGAGAGTCCATGGACAGAGAAGCCTGGCGGGTTACAGTCCATGGGATGGCAGAGTCGGACACGACTGAAGCGACTTATCACGCACGCTGAGTAGGTTGAGAAAATCGCATTAGCTTTGAGAGCCAATACAGTGTGCTTAGTCGCGCAGTTGTGTCCGACTCTGCGACTCCAAAGAGTCGGACACGACCGAGCAACTGAACTGAACTGCGACCCCAAGGAATTGGGTCAGAGGAAACCAGCCAGTTTCCTCTGACCATGGGGATTCTTCAGGCTTTGAGAGCGAAGGTTCTTTTTCTGGTGTAATAGCGCAGATCAGGTTAGAGCTTGCGTGTGCTCTGCTTAGTCGCTCAGTCCTGTCCGACTCGAGACCCCATGTACTGTAGCCCGCCAGGCTCCCTCCGGCCATGGTGCTCCTCCAGGGGATCTTCTCAACCCAGGGATCGAACCGAGGTCTCCCGAGTTGCAGGCAAATTCTTTACCATCTGAGCCACAAGGGAAGCCCAGGTTAGAGCTGTGGTCTTCCACAATTTCTTCTCAATTTTACTTTGAAATAATGTCAGATTTCAGAAAAGTTGCAAGAGCAGCACTAAGGAGCCCCATGTATCCTTCACACCGATTCATCATTTGTTAATACTCATTTCCTGACAAACCTCTGTCTTCGACAACGCAGAGATTCTCGTACGTGTTTTACCTCTGATTGGATTGATAGCCCACTCACAGCCTGGCTGATTCTTGTTCCTACTTCAGACCTGAACTACTCTCGGAAGAAAACTCGGTCTCAGCCAGAGTTAAGTGCGATCCGTTTCGAAAGTCTCGCTTCGACCGGCGGGCTCGCTGTGTCCGCCCTCATCCGCTATCTCCGCCCTTCGCCCGCTGTCCCCGCCCCTTCGCCCGCTGTCTCCGCCCCTAGCGCGTCCACAGAGACTCCTGGGGCGGAAGGGGCGTGGCTCCAAGAGCCAAGCAGCCGAGACCCGGAAGTGCGGGTTCACGTGCTGCTGCTGCAGGCTGGGAGGCTTTTAGGTGAAGAATGGCCCTGGAAGGGAAGAACAAACGGGAGAAAAAAAAGAGTGCGCAGGAGGGGTGAGTGGCTCGTGGCTTTTCTGCCTGGGCGGGAAGGCGTTCGGGAGCTCGGGGCGCGAGGAGTGGGGCATGGAATCATGTCGTTGAGTCTCTGGCGTCCGTGTCTAGAGAGAACCCGGATTATGGCGCTTGTGGGAATCTGGAAGAAGACTATGAGGTTGGACAAGTCGCCAATAGTTTATTCCGCGGCAAGCAACCCTCCAGAGGCAGTACCGGTCGGCTGGCTTCGCTCTTTCGTTCTGTGAACCCTCAGCTTCAACCCGTGTACGTGCCTGTACCTAAAGTAAGTCACTGCGTTCTACTCCGAATGGAGTAGAACAAACCTACCTTGCAGGGGATGCTTTGTAAACTGGGGCAGATAGGATCAATTTTCAGTAACCTTTCATTACTGGATGTACCAGTGAGAGAGAAAAGATGCTACTTTAGAAAGACCAGTAAGTGATGAGGTCTCAAACATAACTTTAAACTTTTAAAAGGAAGCCATCAAAAAAAGGAAACGAGATGAGGAGGAAGAAAGTTCACCCCAAATCCAAACGCCACTTTTGCAAGAACCTGCCAAAAAAATGAAAGTGAAGAAGAAACTTTCTGATGCAGAGAAGAAGTTGGCAAACAGGTTGGTAAAATTCTTTTAAGTTGATGGTAAAGAAATCAGATGGTAACAAAATTGAGATTCTTACACTGGTAATATTCATTTTAGTTTTTTTCCTTCATAGTTCTCTTTAAATTTTTTTTATTATGTTAAGTCCCATACATATTCAAAAATTGAAAAGAGTACCCAGCATCAGCAGTAATTAATACTTGGCAAAGCTTGTTTCATCTTTATCCTGTTAATATCTTCCTCATTGTTTGGAAGCAAACCTAAGACTTAGATTTCATCTATAAATGTTACTTCGTGTATATAAAAGATGAGTTTGGTTTTTTTAAACTTATTCAGAGATCAGATTCCTCCATTAGCTCAATTTTTAAAAAAAAAAAACAGTTTTTTTTTAAACACTATACGTTTCTAGTTAACTTTTCTCCGTCTCTAGACCACTTTCTTCACGCTCTTTATCTCTCTGTTCCCAGGTGGTCTTGTTACTTGTTCTGAGAGTCATGAATTATTAACAGTTGTGAATTACATCCTCCTCCTGATTGCAGCTATGCATGTTTTTAGTTTCTTCCCCTTTCAGAGAAGGGTGTCTTACTCCCTGTCCAAGATTACTGCAGTCACCTGTACTGTTTATATATATCACGTACCTCTTCTGTCTTCTCAGAGGTTATGCCATCAGATAACCTATATCCATTTCTGCTTTTTCCTGTATCTTTGATCTGTCCACTCAAGATTCTCTTAAAGATTCTCATCTTAAAGAAATCCAACTGTCCACAGGCATATGTGACCCCCAAATCTTTCTTTCATCATTGAGCTTTTAGAAATCCCCACTAGCTCGCTCTTCCTTTTCTTGATCTATCTTCTCTCCCACACACTGGCACTCTGGTTGTTAATTTTTTATTTGATCTGACCATACTTCTGAAACAGTGCTCAGGGAAGCCATTCTGACCTAGGTGCCGCATTTAATAGGGAGCATTGCCTCTAACTGCAGCCCTCTCTTTTACATGTCACGTGGTTGCTGTTCTTCTCGAAGCTATTGCATTCTTTGATGTCAGCCTCTTCTGAGTTTCCAGTTCTCTCTGTTCCTTCTCACTGTTATCTCAGGCACCTTTCCTTCTGAATGTTCCTTAAATGTCCATTTCGCTTGGGGTTCTGTCCTTGGTCATGTCATGATTCCTTTTTATACCCATCAATCTGGGCAGTCTCCCAGTCTTTGTGGCTCTAGCATTCTGATCTCGCTCTCTCTTTCTAAAACATAGATTTATTTGCCTGCGCCAGGTCTTAGTTGTGACATGAGGGATCTTTTAGTTGCAGCACGTGGGATATAATTCCCTGACCAGGGATGGAAAACGGGTCCCCTGCCTTGGGAGCGCAGAGTCTTAGCCACTGGTGAAAGTAAAAGTGTTAGTTGCTCAGACGTGTCCGACTTCTTGCGACTGCCTGGACTGTAACCCTCCAGGCTTCTCTGTCCATGGGATTTTCCAGGCGAGAATACTGGAGTGGGTTGCCATTTCCTTCTCCAGGGGATCTTCCCAACCCAGGGATCGAACCCAGGTCTCCCACATTGACGGCAGATTTTTTACTGCCTGAGCCACGAGGGAAGCCCACTGGACCATCAGGGTAATCCCCTGATCTTTATTGCTTGATCTGTTTGTCAGCCTGTTCATTGTTCTTGTTGTTCAGTTGCTCAGTCATGTCTGACTCTTTGCAACCTCACGGACTGCAGCACGCCAGCTTCCCTGTCTTTCACCATCTTCTAGAGTTTACTCAAACTCATGTCCATTGAGTTGGTGATGCCATCCATCATCTCGTTCTCTGTCATCTCTTTCTGCCCTCAATCTTTCCAAGCACCAGGGTCTTTTCCAGTGAGTCGGCTCTTTGCATCAGATGGCCAATATGTTGGAGCTTCAGCCTCAGCATCAGTCCTTCCAATGAATATTCAGAGTTGATTTCCTTTAGGATGGACTGGTTGGATCCTTGCAGTCCAAGGGACTCTCAAGAGTCTTCTCCAGCACCACAGTTCCAAAGCATCAGTTCTTTGGCAGTGTCCTCTCATGCGATGTTCTGCTGCCCATTGGCTTATTCATACACACATCAAATTCAGGATGCTTCAAACTGACCTCATTATCCTCATCATACCTGTTCCTCTGCATGAGTGGTGCCATCAGCCTTCCCGTTGCCTGAGCCTGTGACTTGGGAGTCATCTTAGACTCTTTCTTTTCCCCACATTTCTCATACATTGCCAAGTCCTAATGATGCTGTCTTTTAATTCTCTCTATGATACGCTTTCCCTTTCCATCACCTCTTTTGCTGTGGCGGGTTTGTGGTCTTCTGAGATGCCCACAGTTGTAACTGTCTCCTTACTGGTCTCCCTTACCCAGCCTTTCCGCATTCATAACTCTGTTCTAGAGTTATCTTCTGCTCTGCTGCCCATAATGTGAAATGCCAGGCTGAATGAATCACAAGCTGGAAGCAAGACTGTCGGGAGAAATATGCAGAAATATGCAACCTCAGATATGCAGATACCACTCAAATGGCAGAAAGTGAAGAGGAACTAAAGAGCCTCTTGATGAGGGTGAAAGAGGAGAGTGAAAAAGCTCACTTAAACCTTAGTATTCAAAAAACTAAGATCATGGCATCTGGTCCCATCACTTCATGGCAAATAGAAGGGGGATAAGTGGAACCAGTGACAGACTTTTTTTTCTTGGGCTTCAAACACTGCAGATGTGACTGTAGCCATGAAATTAAAAGACGACTGCTCCTCGGAAGAAAAGTTGTGATAAATGTAGATAGAGTATTAAAAATCAGACATCACTTTGCTCTGCTTTAGTCAAAGCTATGGTGTTTCTAGTAGTCATGTGCAGATGTGAGGGTTGGACCATAAAGAAGGCTGTGTGCTGAAGAATTGATGCCATCAAACTATGGTCCTGGAAAAGACTCTTGAGAGTCCCTTGGACTGCAAGGAGATCCAAACAGTCCATCCTAAAGGAAGTCAGTCCTGGGTGTTCATTGGAAGGATTGATCCTGAAGCTCCAATACTTTGGCTACCTGATGTGAAGAACCAATTCATTGGAAAAGACTCTGATGCTGGGAAAGATTGAAGGCAGGAGGAGGAGGGCACGACAGAGAATGAGCTGTTTGGATGGCATCACTGACTCAATGCACGTGAATTTAAGCAAACTCCAGGAGACAGTAAAGGACAGGGAAACCTCCTGGCATGCTGCAGTCCATGGGGTCCCAAAGAGTCAACACGACTGGGTGACTGAACAGCAGCTGCTGCCCAAATGACCTCTTTCAGGCACCTTCAGGGTCTTCAGGAGCTCCTCGTCTTCTGTGGGATAAAGTCTAAGCACTTCTGCATAACAGGCGTGGTCCTTCTTGATCTGGTTTCTGTCTTACTATTGCGTCTCATTTCATCTCACTCCTGCTAGGTACCTTAAATGCCATAGTAAATGGAAAAACTAGGCATATACCCTCTCCTTAGTGGAGCTTGTGGTCTAGTGGAGGGATGATAATGGTCATCATTCACTGATACTGACCACGTGCTGTATACTGCCTTATGTCTCTTGTTTCTTTTATGTTTCTACACCAGGTATTATGCATGTTACTATTTTATGGTGAACCTTGCCTGTCTCCTCAGAGACTAGACTGTTAATGGTCTGCTTATCTTTGTATCCTCAGAGGCTAGAACTGAGTAGTAAATATTGAGCAAATGAATGAATGAGTTTGATGATGCCTACTACTCGTTCTTGCCCCTCACTCCTAAGTTCCTGGTCCAGTTCTCTTTCTGGACTGGTGTGCTTATCCAAGTGCACCAATACTTTACAATACTGGCAGAATTTATTGGGTTGTCCAAAAAGTTCATTCAGGTTTTTCTATAACATCTTATGGAAAGACCCAAATGACTTTTTTGGCTAAGCCAATAATTTTGATAAGCAGTCCTTTAAATATTGCAGTAGGAAATCTGGTCTCTCCTGTTAGATTGGTTTTACAAAGTTAAGTACTTTGCTGGTCTGTTAACCTTAACAGAGCCCCTGGGAGTGCTGCAGTAACTCTAGAATTCTAGAGCAGAGAATATAATTAGGCACTGATAGAAGGTAAACTCGGAGAAGGCGATGGCACCCCACTCCAGTACTCTTGCCTGGAAAATCCCATGGACAGAGGAGCCTGGTAGGCTGCAGTCCATGGGGTCGCTAAGAGTCGGACATGACTGAGCGACTTCAATTTCACTTTTCACTTTCATGCATTGGAGAAGGAAATGGCAACCCACTCCAGTGTTCTTGCCTGGAGAATCCCAGGGACAAGGGAGCCTGGTGGGCTGCCGTCTGTAGGGTCGCACAGAGTCAGACACGACTGAAGCAACGCAGCAGCAGCAGCAGCAGGTAAGCTAAATCCCCAAGAACTTCAAGTGAACCAGCTTTTGTTTGAGTGAACTTTCGTTGCTTAATTAGGTGGCAGTTTTAAACTATTTTCAGAAATTGACCTTAACTTTTGCTAACTCTTGAGTTTCCTAAAGATACGAGTCACATTTTGATAATGCTATTTAAATGTAGATGTATTTATGAATGGTAAGTTTATAGGAAAGCCAGGAGGTGGGAAGCATTCCTAATCTGTGCTTTGTCAAATGCTAGACCTGACTTCCATGCCCTCTTTTTTTTTTTTTTTTTTTTTTTGGCTTAAAAAGAGAAGATGCGTTAGCAAGTGCTGATTTAGAAGAAATTCAGCAGAAACAAGGGCAGAAAAGGAAAAATTCTCAACCTGGTGTTACAGTTGCAGATAAAGAATTACTTGATGATGTAGAAGAGACGGTTGTAAATCAAAGAAAGAAAATTCAAATCAACCAAGAAGCAGAGAGATTAAAGAATGAGAGAACTGTGTTTGTTGGGAATTTGCCTGTCACCTGTAAGAAGAAGGTGAGTGTATAGTCTGTATGTTATAAACATGCAGAGAAATTATTTATTCATAATTTTGTTTTTGTGTTTGTGTGTTAGTTGCTCAATCATGTCTGACTTTGCAAACCCATGGACTGCAGTCCACCAGGTTCCTCTGTCTGTGGAATTTTCTAGGCAAGAATACTGGAGAGGGTTGCCATTTCCTCCTCCAGGGAATCTTCTCAACCCAGGGACGGAACCCAAGTCTTCCACATTACAGGCAGGTTCTTTACTGTTTGAGCCGCCCGGGAAGGCCATATCACTTTATTGAATAAATACACAATTAATAAGTCATTAATACATACTTTCATTATAAATGACTATCTAAATCATTTGATAGATTCATTCCAGCATCCACCTGCTCCTTTTCCATTCTCTGCTCTAATTCGGGCTTTTGCAAATCTTGTCTGAACTGTCGCAGGGGTCTTCTCTCTGTTTTTTTCCTCCAGCTTTCTCTTCTGTTACATGCCACGAGAACAGAAGCACAGTGTTTGCAAGGGTGTGTGTTTTTCTTCTTCATGTCTCTGTCACTAGCATTGAAACAGTGCCTGATGTGTAGTAGAGGCTTGATAAACATTCGTCATGTGAATGAATCCATCCTTCCTGAGTTTCCTCCATTATGTGGAGTTCCATCAACCAAGACATGCCCTTTTCTTTCTGTGTGTTCATGTGATAGTCACCCTGATGGCAATCCCTTGGGTCAAAATCCTGCTTATCTTTCGAGGAACAGTTTCAGTTCCACTTTCTTAAAACAGTACAAGAAGCTTACTTTCTGGTTTTTCCCTTGGCCCTTTGGCCTTTTGTCTCCTAGCTTTTGATGGGTGCTTATTTTGTAGAACATAATCCATTTTCCGTAGTAGCGTAGTTTCAGTTTGGTTACTTATCTTCATGTTAGATTATAAGGGCTCAAGGGAGGGGAGTGTTTGTGGAGCTTTACATGTTTACTAAGTTATTTTTGAATTAAAGTTGCTTATAGACATTATTGTGTGAGCTGTCAGATACACACGTTCGTCACATCCTGAGCCAGTCATAAGCATAATGTATACAATTCACCCAAAGATTTTTCTTGAATCTGATGGTCTCAGTTCCAGGCAATTGGGAAATTTCCCATAGTGACATAAGCATCCTTAAAATCCATTTCTGGTTTAAATAAGCCAGTGTGGAAAGATGACAGAATCTATGACACATATAGTACTAGTTTACATGCAGTAAAAGATTCTGAAAGATTGAAAGGCAGGAATGTGTATTTCAGGGATAGTAACGTGAATGTGTTGTTTTTTTTTACATAAGTTTCAGTAAAAACTTGTCTTCTAACTGAATAGTTACTTACTTTTCCTGAAATATTCTTGAAACGTGGCAGGAAAAGATTATCCAACCATTTTACTTAATTCTGTTTTGTGGTACTTACTTGATGTTCTTAAAATGGACTAAAATATATGTATCTTTTTTTTCTTTTTTTTAGAAGCTGAAGTCATTTTTTAAAGAGTATGGACAGATAGAATCTGTACGATTTCGTTCTCTGGTATGTTTTCCTTCCTTGAAAGTACATCATCTGAAAATGTATTGCGTGTAAGTCAGACTTTTTCATGTGTTGGTTTTAGTGAGATGAAGGAGCCCTTGACTTTAACCTTTAGAATCAACATGCTCAAATCTAGCGCCAATGCAGAGTCACACCTGCTGTCTATTACTGACCCTTGGACTTTGTTGGGTAATTTAATGAGTTCACATAGTAAAACGATATCGTTCTTAAGTATATTTTGGAGAGTGGATCTGTGACTTTTGTTTGTGGGTCAGTTGAACAGGTGGAGATGTTCAACCTACTGAGTAGTATTTCTGAAATCACAGCTGTTCATATGGGGGGTTTGCCTGACTCTGCAGAGCAGTGCTTATGCTCTGACATAGAAAGATAAAGTATGTGTAATCAGTTTAATGTTAAAACTTTATGGAAGAGAATGGAATCAGATTTCACCAATTGAGTGCTCTGTAGACCAGTTACAGCCATGTTCCTTGGACCATGAAGAAGCAGCATTCATAGATTTTTTAAAAATATAATTAATATGTATTAGAATATAAGAAATGTTTATTCCTTGTTTCAGACTGCTCTTTCTCAACGTGAGTCTCTAAAATGGGGTTTCTCAACCTTGACACCATTGACATTTGATGCTGGATAATTGTGTGTGGTTGGACACTGACCTTTGTAATGCAGCATCCCTGGCCTCTGCCGACTAGGTGCCGGTAGCATCCTTCCCACCCGAGTTGTAACAACCAATTGCCAAACGTCCCCAGCGGGCAAGACTGCCCACTTCTCTAAAAGTAGGCCCTTCTCAAGGTTTTGGCACAGTCTCCATAATTACTCTCATGGTGTTAGATTCTTCCGTTCATCACGTGCATCTTCTGTCCGCCCTTCTGAGTCCTGCTTCCTCATATCAGACCCTTGCCTGACACGTCCGCAGGGCTGTCCTGCCAGCCCCTCTGTGCTCACCTCACCTGCATCGATCCCCGACCCCGTCCCATGCCATCTGCTGATTACCTGTTCTTTAGTACCGCTCACACTGCCAGCCGTGGCCTCTTCTTTGGCTCATCCAGCCTGTTGGCTTGTCGTCCCTGCCTGGTTTTCAGCTGTGGTTTCTTCTGAAGTTGATTCATTCCTTTCCTTTTGCATTAGCCCACCTAAGTTTTCACTTCTTGCCAAAAT
Organism: Ovis canadensis; assembly: GCF_042477335.2. Taxonomy (NCBI): domain Eukaryota; kingdom Metazoa; phylum Chordata; class Mammalia; order Artiodactyla; family Bovidae; genus Ovis; species Ovis canadensis. The sequence goes on along the minus strand of NC_091269.1, from coordinate 25,664,690 downwards.
AGTTGCGGAGGCCTGCTACGATTCCTGCTTTCAGTCTGCCTCACGTGTAGCCAACACACCTCTGTCTACTTACTCTTCCTAAAGCACTTCTTCCTGGAACTCCCAACATGAAATCCCTCTCCTCCACCTCCCCTCCCGTGAACATTACACGCGCACAAAGACACATACACGCACTTGGCTTGGTGTTCTCCTTGAGGAGCCAGCCCTGATTCTTCCCTATCCCTGAATTACTGGTACGTGGGGTGACCCTGCCGTCCACCCTCCAGCAGCCGGCACCTCACTGTAGTCCTTAGGAGGCAGCTGGGATGTTGTGATGCTGCCACCCCCCCTGTGGCAGCCTGCACTCACTGTGGTCCTCAGGGGGCAGCTGGGACGTTGTGATGCCGCCGCCCTTCCCGCGGCAGCCAGCACTCACGGTGGTCCTTAGGAGGTGGCTGGGACATGGTGATGCTGCTCCTCTGTGCCAACAGACTGTGAGCCCGGCTGCCTGCTGGGTCACCAGTACCTGCACCTGGTTCACATCAAATATGTACGGAGGTGCCCCAAATCTTGTCATTTTTCTAGCTGTTTGTTCGTCCCGACATCCTGACGGTCTGCGCAGGGTGGCCCTGGGGCCCTGTGCTCTTCCACACGTGACTGTCCTGCAGCCTGGGCGCTGCGCTTGTAGCAGATCATATACTTGGACCTTCCCACCCGCATCCTTTTGCTCAGTTCTGTTTTGTTAACTTGGGTAAAATTGGTGTGTAACATTACACTGATTTCAGGCGTTCCGTGTAACAGTCCAGCGTCTGTTCACACTACAGAGCGGTCACCACCATGGGCCTGGTCACCATCTGTCACTGTGCCCTTGAGCCCCTTCACTCATGTTGCCCACTCTCTGCCCCCTGCTCTCTAGGGCACCACCAATCTGTTCTCTGTATCTCTTGAGTTTTATTTATTTATTTATTTTTTTGGGGGGCATATTGTGAGGCTTGTAGGATTTTAGTTTCCTGACCAGGGATCAAACCTGGGCCCTCAGCAGTGAGAGCACAGTGCTAACCACTGGGCTACCAGGGAATTCCCTGTTTTGGTGTTTAGACTGCATGCATAAGTGACATCACAGGGTGTTTGTCTTTGTCTCCCTCAGCATACCCTCGGCATATATCCATGTTGTCACAAGTGGCAAGATTTCCTTTTTTATGGCTGAGTAGTATTTCACTGTATGTATAGTCTGGGAATCCTTAAATTCTCATTTTGCTCATCAAGATAATATGTATTTTTCAGAAGGCACTTAAGATGTCACTTATTCAAGGCTTTTTGATACTTTATAACACCAAGTGGTATTTTTTTCCCCTCTGAATCCTTTTTGTAGTTTATTGTCTTATGCTATATCTATTCATTCTTATCTTTAATAGCAGGGCACAGGTCCTTGAGGGCTCCTAGCAAGCCTAGTAGATGTGTTTGGATGCCTGGCACTCACATGCGGATTGTCCATGTGGGCATTTCTCATGTCTTGGACTGTATTTCTGTCTATATTCTGAGAACTTTACCGTTTGTTAGTTTGAGCAAGACAGACTAAGGAGTAGTTCAGATTTCTTACTTTCACTATGTAAACTATCGAATGACTAACAGGCAAGGTTTCCAGAGATTTATAGTGACTGCCTGAATGAGACTGGTGTTCATAGACACCCCTGGACTGTGGCCTTGGCAATTTGTATCTTTTTACCTTCCTGTTCACAGTGCCTGGTGGTATTTGGCACATTGCTGTTAGTCACCATTGTTGATTTGAATTTCCACCTTCTCCATAAGCTTTCCCTCCCTGTTCCCGTCACTCTTAGGTACCAAATATGACTGAAAATAGCATGTTCCTGAAAAAAGGGAGATTCCATTATTTCTCCGAAGACAGATACTGAAGGGTTCTGTTTTGTTTTTACCAATTGACATATATAAACTCATAGAGATATGAGTGAAGTGTCATGTCTTCTTATATTACTTATCAGTTAAGTTCATTTCAGTTCAGTCGCTCAGTCGTGTCCGACTCTTTGCGACCCCATGAACCGCAGCACGCCAGGCCTCCCTGTCCATCACCAGCTCCCGAAGTTCGCTCAAACTCACATCTATCAAGTCAGTGATGCCATCCAGCCATCTCATCCTCTGTCGTCCCCTTCTCCTCCTGCCCCCAATCCCTCCCAGCATCAGAGTCTTTTCCAATGAGTCAACTCTTCGCATGAGGTGGCCAAAGTACTGGAGTTTTAGCTTCAGCATCATTCCTTCCAGAGAAATCCCAGGACTGATCTCCTTTAGAATGGACTGGTTGGATTTCCTTGCAGTCCAAGGGACTCTCAAGAGTCTTCTCCAACACCACAGTTCAAAAGCATCAATTCTTTAGCGCTCAGCTTCCTTCACAGTCCAACTCTCACATCCATACATGACTACTAGAAAAACCATAGCCTTGACTAGACGGACCTTTGTTGGCAAAGTAATGTCTCTGCTTTTGAATATGCTATCTAGGTTGGTCATAACTTTTCTTCCAAGGAGTAAGCGTCTTTTAATTTCATGGCTGCAATCACCATCTGCAATGATTTTGGAGCCCCCAAAAATAAAGTCTGACACTGTTTCCACTGTTTGCCCATCTATTTCCCATGATGTGATGGGACCAGATGCCATGATCTTCGTTTTCTGAATGTTGAGCTTTAAGCCAACTTTTTCACTCTCCTCTTTCACTTTCATCAAGAGGCTTTTGAGTTCCTCTTCACTTTCTGCCATAAGGGTGGTGTCTTCTGCATATCTGAGGTTATTGGTATTTCTCCCGGCAATCTTGATTCCAGCTTGTGCTTCTTCCAGCCCAGCGTTTCTCATGATGTACTCTGCATATAAGTTAAATAAGCAGGGTGACAATATACAGCCTTGACATACTCCTTTTCAATTAAGTTAGACATATTTAAAATCATAGCATATTCAATAAAATGCCAACTTAGAAGTGTCCCCTTTTTCCATGCTCATTTTATAAAACGATTTTCCTTAACACTCTTCACATGTGTCTTCCACAACATTGTCTCCTCATATGACCAGCAACCCCTTCGAGTCATCCGTTATTTCTGCCTCGTTTGAGAGTTGCTGCCTGTGAAATCTGGATATGGCGCTGTCACTGGAAATGTTTGTCCTCAGCCCCAAGGTCCCATTCATACAACACTAGGACCGTTGTTTCTGATTCAGTATTTCCTTCATTTTTATTCCATATTGGAGTTAGGTATTTATAATTCGATTAATTAAAATATAATTATTTTGAAATAATGTCAAATGATGACTTTCCTGTAATGCTTTTTTTTTCTCTTAAAGATTCCAGCAGAGGGAACTTTGTCCAAAAAGTTGGCGGCAATAAAGTAAGTTTATAATTAGAGAAAGGGAGTACTTGTAAATTCTCTTCCATTTTGGTGAAAAATGAGATAATTTCTTAACCTCACAAATGTTTATGTTTGGGTGAACCATCATGGTTTATTGTTTCTAATGCCGATGATCACTTATAAATTTGTCAGATGTTTGTCTTCAAGCTTCAACGTAAGAAACAATTGCAGAATAATTTAAAACGTGCCATGAAAAATGAGAAATTTCAGACATGTTTAATCAGACATACTGTGTGAAGAGAAGAAGAAAGTTTTGCATCTAAATATTCTATTATAAATCACAAGTATCACATTTCATCAGTTCTAAGGTATACATTTCCTATACCTAACATTTTTAAGCTCAAAGTTCAGTTCAGTTCAGTCGCTCAGTCGTGTCCAACTCTTTGCAACCCCATGAATCGCAGCACGCCAGGCCTCCCTGTCCATCACCAACTCCCGGAGTTCACTCAGACTCACGTCCATCGAGTCAGTGATGCCATCCAGCCGTCTCATGCTCTGTCGTCCCCGTCTCCTCCTGCCCACAATCCCTCCCAGCATCAGAGTCTTTTCCAATGAGTCAGCTCTTCGCATGAGGTGGCCAAAGTACGGGAGTTTCAGGTTTAGCAGCATTCCTTCCAAAGAAATCCCAGGGCTGATCTCCTTCAGAATGGACTGGTTGGATCTCCTTGCGGTCCAAGGGACTCTCAAGCATCTTCTCCAACACCACAGTTCAAAACCATCAATTCTTCAGCACTCAGCTTCTTCACAGTCCAACTCTCACATACATACATGATTCCTGGAAAAGCCATAGCCTTGACTAGACGGACCTTTGTTGACAAAGTAATGTCTCTGCTTTTGAATATACTGTCTAGTTTGGTCATAACTTTCCTTCTAAGGAGTAAGCGTCTTTTAATTTCATCGCTACAATCACAATCTGCAGTGATTTTGGAGCCCCCCAAAAATAAAGTCTGACACTGTTTCCACTGTTTCCCCATGAAGTGATGGGACCAGATGCCATGATCTTCGTTTTCTGAATGTTGAGCTTTAAGCCAACTTTTCACTCTCCTCTTTCGCTTTGATCAAGAGGCTTTTTAGTTCCTCTCCACTTTCTGCCATAAGGGTGGTGTCATCTGCATATCTGAGGTTATTGATATTTCTCCCGGCAATCTTGATTCCAGCTTGTGCTTCTTCCAGCCCAGCGTTTCTCATGATGTACTCTGCATCGAAGTTAAATAAGCAGGGTGACAATATACAGCCCTGACGTACTCCTTTTCCTATTTGGAACCAGTCTGTTGTTCCATGTCCAGTTCTAACTGCTGCTTCCTGACCTGCATATAGGTTTCTCAAGAGACAGGTCAGGTGCTCTGGTATTCCCATCTCTTTCAGAATTTTCCACAGTTTATTGTGATCCACACAGTCAAAGGCTTTGGCATAGTCAATAAAGCAGAAATAGATGTTTTTCTGGAACTCTCTTGCTTTTTGGATGATCCAGAGGATGTTGGCAGTTTGATCTCTGGTTCCTCTGCCAAAATGCATCTTCAAATCAGAAGTGCCTCATGACTGCTGTTGGCTGGTCAGTTTTTTCCAGGGAAATTCTTTAGGTCAAACTATAAGATAGATAAATGGTGAATCAGATTAAACAGGATTCTAAAGACTTTTCAAGTGGAGAACTGAACAAGACCAAAGTATGTCTCGTGGTAGACACTTGGGTGATAAAACCACATAGACATGCAGGGAAGTAGTTCCTATAAAGGTGGGAGTGGTGGTTGCCTTTGAAGGAGGAGAGGAAGTGCTGTAGTTGTTGGGGCCACAGAGAGGCTACAAGGGTGCTAAGTGCTACATTGCTTCAGTTGTGTCCAACTCTCTGCAACCCCCATGGGCTGTAGCCTGCCAGCCGCCTCTGTCCATGGGATTCTCCAGGCAAGAATAGTGGAGTGGGTTGCTATTTGGGTATTACCCTATTAATAATTTTCTTAGCTGTACACGTTTACAGGTTTGTATAGTTTTTATTTTACAGTAAAAGGAAAAAAGCACGTTGTTTTTCCTGTCTATGTGTGTATTAGATACAGAGCTGCAGCGAAGTTGACAGTTTGTCATGCGGTGGGGTCACCTGGGGTGGCCTCCTGCTTTCTCACAGTTATGACTGGGAAGAGGGCGTAGGTCACTCGTTTCACCATTATCTGTACAAGTTGTGTGTTATTTCTTGGGTTATTACTAAATGTTTATGAAAAGAATTTATGAAAATCCTCCCAGAAATTCTTGTCATAGGTGTTGATTGAGAGTGTAAAAGAAGCTGTATTTATTTTAGTGACTTTGGGATTAGCAAATTTTACTCTTTTTTTTTTTTTAATGTAGGCGTAAAATTCATCCCGATCAGAAAAATATTAATGCTTACGTTGTGTTTAAGGACGAGAATGCTGCTACAAAAGCACTGGAAAGGTAATTTTGTCTCTTTGATGTTTGCACAGAATTATTCTACGTGTGAGTCCAGCTCTCTTTTATTCTTTGGGTTCACTTCAGATTAAATACCCCAGTAGCTCAGTGCCTGTTTTTAACAGCCATTTTCCCTTCATATTTATAACAGAAATGGGGCCCAGTTTGCAGAAGGATTTCGTGTTAGAGTGGATCTTGCAACTGAGACCTCCTCCGTAAGTAGTTCTTGCACTGTCTGAAGAATTTCGCTGCAGTAGTGTAGAGAAGAACGTTTTCTTCTGAGCATGTGCTGGGAGAGGAGTTGGGTTAGCCAGGAGCACGAGGAATGAGAGGAAGGCGCCTCTGCCCTCTGTGGTCTCAGCATGGGCGCCGGGGGCGGGCAAGGGCTTAAGTCCGCGTTGCTCATTCTTGCTGTGCTCAGTCATTGCAGTCGTGGCCAACTCTTGGCAACCCCAGGGGCTGTCGCCCGCCAGGCTCCTCTGTCCATGAAATTTCCCAGGCAAGAATCCTGGAGTGGGTTGCCACTTCTCCTCCAAGGGATCTTCTCAAGCTAGGGATTAAACCCACATCTCCTGCATTGCCAGGTGGATTCTTTACCACTAAACCACCTGGGAAGGCTCTAGCTTTTGATTTTTATTTTCTTTTTGGTTGTGCCATGTGGCATGTAGGATCTTAGTTCCCCAAACCAAGGATTGAACCTGCACTCGCTACATTGAAATAGAGTCTTAACCATTGGACTACCAGGGAAGTTCAAGTCAGCATTAGCTTCAAGAAAGTGGTTCCCTAGACTTCTGGTCTCAGTGGCAGAAGGCAAGGGTGGGATGATTTGAGACAATGGCATTGAAACTTGTATATTACCATATGTGAAATGGATCGCCAGTCCAGGTTCAATGCATGAGACAGGGTGCTCGGGGCTGGTGCACTGGGAGGACCCAGAGGGATGGGATGGGGAGGGAGGTGGGAGGGGGTTCAGGATGGGGGACACATGTGTACCCGTGGCTGACCCATGCCAGTATATGGCAAAGCCGCTACAGTATTGGAAAGTAATTAGCCTCCAATTAAAATGTTAATTTTTTAAAAAGTGGTTCCCACTCCTGCATCAGATCCAATAATCCTGGAGAGAGTGGCTGAAAGGTATATTAAAGAGCACTGGAGCCAGCACTAAGGTCTCGAGTCACATTACTCATTAGCAGTGTTTCGTCCCTGCTCTGTGTCAGGCGTTTGGTGCTGAGACACAGGCTCAGCTGTCTGGAAGTTTGCAGTGTAAAGGTAAAGGTGAGCAGATGTGCTGAGCACGGCACTGGTATGATAAATTCTGTCATAGACGTCAGCTCAGGAATGGGCCACGCAGTGTGGGAGGCTGCCAGCAAGAAAGGACAAAGGAGGGTTTCCTGGAGAACAGGTGTCCTATCAGTGTTATATGGACAAAAAAATTTTGAACACTGTGAATGGTGGGACCAAAACCTAATCCTTTGTGGGGGTTCCAAGAGCTTGGTACAGTTATTAGCGGGTAGAGTCTGAGGAGAGGCCACAGTCAGAATTGCTGTTGGAGAAATAGGTGGAGGGCAGTCATGATGACCCTTGCCTGCCATGTTGAGAAGTCTGGGTTTTGTTCAGAAGCTTTTCCTTGGGGTCTCTTGAAATGAATGAAGCATGAGTTGGTAAGAATTCACTGCAGAGGCAGAATGTGTTACTATCGGTGTGAGGTTAGCTAGGTGAGAAATGACCAAGGCCTGGCTGACTGTCCTGGCTTTGATGGTGGGCCTGGCACCAAATAGCGAACTGGCCTGAGGGCCCAATGTTTGCTCCCTGTTTTTGTGAATAAAGTTTTATTGCTACATTAAAATAGCACGTAAATGATACCCATTACGTGCTCAGTCGTGTCTGACTCTTTGCAACCACATGGACTGTAGCCCGCCAGCTCCTCTGTCATGGGACTCTTCAGGAAAGAACACAAGTAGGTTGCCATTTCCTCCTCCAGGGGATCTTTCTGACCCAGGAATCAAACCCAAGTCTCTTGCATTGGCAGGTGGATTCTTTACCACTGATCTACCGGGGAAGCCCATTAGTTTCACGTTATTTTGCTTTAACAGCAGAGGCAAGGGGAACAGCAGAGACTGCCTGGCCCACAAATACTTGCTTTCTGGCCCTTTATAGAAAAAGTGTGCCCACCTCCAAAGGAGCAGGCCTTTCTTGAGCACTGCCATGTTGTCAGTGCCAGCTGTAAACAGAAGCCACTCCTCACTCTGGGGCTCACACTCCTGCGGGAAAGATGGCAGAAGCCAAATCCAACAGGGGCCTGATAGGCAGGGGAATCAGGAGATGGAGCCCCGTCAGACATGTGCAGTGAGGGAAAGAGTAGACTTCAAAGTGACTTCCATTTTCTCTTTCATGAGTGATTTTTTTATTTTGTGTTTCAGAGGGACAAGAGATCCGTATTTGTGGGAAATCTCCCATACAGTAAGTTTGTTTAAATAAAAAACTATCTGTTTGTCACTGAAGTAATGCAAATAACACCCGAGTGGTCACTCAGCGTTTTGCTTTAAGACTAACTTTCAAAAGTGTGGAGTGTAACTTGACTAATTACTTCAAGGCTGTGCTTACCTTGATGTGTGATTAAACATCTCTAACTTCCTGAGGCGATTCAAAGTCCTCACTTCCCCTTTGGTTGAACCTGTTTTTAGAAGTTGAAGAATCTGCAGTTGAGAAGCACTTTCTGGCCTGTGGGAATGTTGTGGCTGTGAGGATTGTGCGGGATCAAGTTACTGGAGTCGGCAGAGGCTTTGGCTACGTGCTCTTTGAGGTACAGAGTTTAATGTGTCGTCACTGTCCTTGAAGTGTGTTGGGGGAGGCTGTCCCATCATTCAGCCATAACTCTCGCTGTCACTCTCGAATTGCACCTTAAGTCAATTCATAACCTGCCATAATAGAGCACGGTTCCTACATTGCATCTAAACATGCAATGTCCTAATTGTTTCTCCATGTTAATGTCATGAAATAATGTTTTATTTATTCATTTCTACCTTTGTATCTTTCTTATTTATTCTTAATTGGAGGATAATTGCTTTACAGTATTCTGTTGGTTTCTGCCATTCATCAACACGAATCAGCCATAGGTGTACAGGTCCCCTCCTTCCTGAACTTCACTCCCACCTCCGACCCCATCCCACCCCTTTGGGTTTTCACAGAGCGCCAAGTTTGTGCCCCCTGCGTCATGTAGCAGATTCCCACTGGCCGGCTATTTTGCATACGTTAGTGTGTTCCCATGTTGCTCTGTTAGTGCAGGCCCTGTCTTTCCCCCACTGTGTCCATAAGTCTGTTCTCTGTGTCTGCATCTCCACTGCTGCCCAGCAGATAGGTTCATCAGTACTGTCTTTCTAGATTCCATATGTATGCATTAATATACTCTCTTGTTTTTCTCTGTCTGACTTACTTTATTCTGGATAATAGACTCTATCTTAATCCACCTCATTAAAACTGACTCAGATGGCTTTCTGTGGCTGAGTAGCATTCCACTGTGTGTATGCACAGCTTCTTTGTCCATTCATCTGTCGATGGACGTCTAGGTTGCCTCCCTGTCCTAGCTACTGGAAATAGTGCCGCAGTGAACATTAGGGTACACGCGTCCTTTTCAGTTATGGTTTCCTCGGGGTTTATGCCCAGTGGTGGGATTATTGGGTCAAATGGTAGGTTTATTTCTAGTTTTTCAAGGACTTTCCCTATCATTCTCCATAGTGGCTGCATCAATTTACATTCCCACCAACAATGCAAAAAGGTTGCCATTTCTCCACACCCTGTCCAACATTTATTGTTTGTAGATTTTTTGATGATGACCATTCTGACCAGTTGAGGTGACAGCTCATTGTAGTTTGATTTGCGTTTCCCTAATAGTGAGCGATGTTGAGCATCTTTTCATGCATTTATTAGCCATCTGTATGTCTTTGGAGAAATGTGTGCTAGGTCGTCTGCTTACTTTTTGATTGGGTTGTTTTTCTGGTATTGAACTGCATGAGCTGCTTGTATATTTTGGAAATTAATCCTTTGTCAGTTGTTTCATTAAATAATGTTTTAGATGCTGGCTTTTAAAAGTATTGGGCTTCCCTGGTGGCTCAGCAGGAAAGAATCTGCCTGCCTGTGCAGGAGATGGAGGTTCGATCCCTGGGTTGGGGAAAATCCCCTGGAGAAGGAAATGGCAACCCACTCTAGTATTTTGCCTGGGAAATCCCATAGACAGAGGAGCCTGGTGGGCTACATACAGTTCATGGGGTCTCCAAGAGTCAGACACAACTTAGTGACTGAACAACAACATTAAAGGTACTAAATCTCCAAATCTCTACCTACTGTAAAAGGAGAAAATTGACTGTTCACTCAGCTAGAAGAAAATTTTAGTTTTTGTTATGCAATTTATATTTAGTTATAACCAGTATCTTGTGTCTAAAATTACGGGAATACACGTACAACCCAGAGGCACTTAAGCTTTTCTTCCCTCTTCAATCACCCCATCATATGTGTCCTCTCAGTTTCTGCCTCTGCCTTTTTGTGGGCACACTTAATATTGTGAACATAAGCTTCTGTAGCCTGCCTCTGTGTTGTTCTCTATTGTGTAAGTATGTTCCATTGAGGAATGTAACATAATTCATACTGTCTTTTCCCCTAGTGTTTCCCAAATATCACACATGTGTGCTGTTTTCTCTCTTTCTCTGTAATAATGAAATTGGAGTGATTGTTTTTTCCTTCAAATGTTTGCCTCCATTTTTGGATTACTTCTTTAGGAAAGTTCCCCCGTGGGTTATCACTAACCAGATCAAGACATGCGACAGTTTTTAAGGCTCTTCGTATGTAGGACCAGATGGGTTTGAAGGAAGGGGCTCACATCCTGATGCTTCCATCCATGACTGTGGTGTAACAATCTCATTGTCTCTCTGCTCTCTGTCTTCTGACTACTGATAAGTTTGTAAACCCCTATAACACGTCATGAATATTTAGAGTTGTTAACACTGAGTTAGAATAAAAGAGTAACTGTATTTGGGGTTTAAATGGCACCCTGAAGGCATCTAGTCTGACATCTCAAGTACTGTAATGGAGTTCTCTGTTCTCAAATCAACCAGTACAGCAGGGGCTTTGCAGGAAGAGACTCGTGAGGAGGAGCTTCATTGCTTTAAAAGGATTGATCTCCTTAGTTGAAAGTTCATTTTACATTGAGAAAAAATGAAGCCTCTTTGATTGTGGGCTTACCTGGTCATTTGACAAGCCAGCCTAAGTGCTTCCTGGGGAGAAACGCATGAGGGTGCATGATTAGAACTGCAAGCACCACTGCTGGAACCCTGGGGCTTGGACTTCCTACCTGTGGAAATGAGCGGGGTTTCTGCTTTTTCTTTCTTTGGCCACACCGAGGCAGGTGGGATCTTTGTTCCCCAACAAGAGATGGAACCTGTGCCCCCTGCAGTGGAAACACAGAATTTTAACCACTGAACTGCCAGGGAATTCCCGACAGGGGTTTCTGTATTATAAGCTTGAAAATTATTCTAATCCATAAAAGTTGTAATTTTGCTAGATTCTTTGCAGATGAGTTTCTGTAAAATTTAATATATTGATTTTTATTACAGAATACAGATGCTGTTCATCTTGCTCTGAAATTAAATAATTCTGAGCTGATGGGAAGAAAACTCAGAGTCATGCGTTCTGTCCATAAAGAAAAGTTAAAACAAAATTCAAATCCTAGTTTAAAGAATGTCAGTAAACCTAAGCAGGGACTTAACTTTGCTTCAAAAAGTGCACAGAATTCTAAAGGTTTGTTTATTGGAGAGAAAGCTGTTCTCATGAAGAAGAAAAAGAAAGGACAGAAGAAAAGCAGACGAACTAAGACACAGAAAAAGCAGAAGTAACAACCTGAAGCTTTTATTTTCCCTCACTGACTACTGGTAATAAAATTGAGATAAATCTATGTACTGAGTTTCAGAATTTTTTATATATGTGAAACATGGATGCTTTTTCAGTTATTCATGTTGTAATACTACCTCTGAAGCAACTATTTTAAGATGTAGTCATCATGTAATACTGTTGATTGTAGGAGAGATGATTTTAAGTGTAGGGTGAACGTTTAGAATTTTAGTGGTTATGTATTATTTTACCCTATGTTGCAAATATACCTGTCATTTTAAAGAATTACTTGTTGCTATTGTTACTAAGCAGCTTCAGTCGTGTCTGACTCTGTGCGACCCCATAGACGGCAGCCCACCAGGCTCATCTGTCCCTGGGATTCTCCAGGCAAGAACACTGGAGTGGGTGGCCATTTCCTTCTCCAATGCATGAACACAAAAAGTGAAAGTGAAGTCATTCAGTCGTGTCTGACTCGTAGCGACCCCAGGACTGCAGCCCACCAGGCTCCTCCGTCCAAAGAATTACTTGGGATGAGACTAAATTTAAAAGTGAGCAAATTTAAAGAAAAATGAAACAACCTTAATACTTACTGTACCTAGACAAAGTATCTGAATAAAAGTAGGAATACTGATTGATCTGAGGTCAAGTGATAATCCCTAAGGAGTAAAGTTTTAAGGGCTGGTATATGATAGCTAGTCATTTTTCTTCCTTTCTTTTGTACTTATGATAAGTGGAGTTCTAGGTTTTAATTTTATTTCATCAGCCTAATAACTAAACAGGAATTTTATATCAAATGTAGGTCTGATTTCTTATTCTTAATTGGTGATTAGATTGATTATTGCAGTCCTTGGTAAATTTGCTATAAGGCAGATTTTTACTTTTCAATTTTTTAAAAAAATTTTTATATATTTTTGGCTGCATGGAGTCTTGGTCTTTTCTCTAGTTGCAGCAAGCGGATTGTGGAGCGCAGGCTAAAGGGCTCATGGACTCAGTAGTTGTGGCGCATGGGATTAGTTGCCCCACAACATGTGGGATCATCCTGGAGCAGGGATCAAACCCGTGTCCCCTGCATTGGCAGGTGGCTTCTTAACTACTGGACAGTCCCACCTCTATTTTTAATTTGAAGAATATTCTCCCAGGAATACTTGTGATACTTAATGTCACCCAAAAGAATGAAACTGTTTTTTAAAAATCATACTTAGGGACTTGCCAAGGACTGTTGGACTTCTTTGGTGGCAAGTTAAAGAATCTGCCAGCAGTAAGGAGACCTGGTTTTGATCGCTGGGTGGGGAAGATCCCCTGGAGAGGGGAATGGCTACCCATTCTGGTATTCTTGCCTGGAGAATCCCATGGGCAGAGGAGCCTGGTAGGCTACAGTCCATGGGATTGCAGAGTCAGACATGACTGAGCGACTAACACTTTCACTTTTCACTCTCTGAACTGGAAGCCATCTGATGTGAAGAGCTGACTCATTGGAAAAGACTCAGATGCTGGGAAAGATAGAAGGCAAGAGGAGAAGTGGGTGGCAGAGGATGAGATGGTTAGACAGCCTCACTGACTCAGTGGACAGAAATCTGAGCAAACTCTGGGAGATAGTGGAGGACAGAGGAACCTGGTGTGCTACAGTCGGGGTCTGGAAGAGTCAGACTTGACTTTAGTGACTAAAAAAACAACAAAAACCAGCAGTCTGGGGTTAAGACCACCTTCCAATGCTGGGGGCGCGGGTTTTGACCCCTGCTCAGGGAACCAAGACTACATGCCACACAGTGTGGCCAAAAAATAAGTTAAAAAAAGTCCTGGAAACAATTTTCTGAAAAAGTATGGTACTGAAGTCACAAAGTGTAAAGTTCAACCGGGGGAAAGAAGAGCATTGCATTCCGTTGAGATTTACCCTTAGGACATACAGCTGGTGCCCTGCTCACAAGACTTAGCAAGCTGAAGCTGTGTCCTGGAGGGAGGAGTGGGCGTGAGCCAGGAGGGCTGATCTGAGGCAGGCTCATCTGTGATACATGCAACTGATTACTTACAGGTGGGCAAGGGAATTGCAGGACAGTGAGTTATTACTCGTTATTTTGAAAATGTTGTCTTTAGGCTTTGCACAGGGAAAACCTAAATAGGTCTTCAAAATGTAGCTCTGGGCGGGGATGGGCTTATTGAATGTTTGGAAAATGAGTTTAAAGTGTTTGTACATTTGTGAACTCTTAATTACACATGTGAATGTTAATACTCTGAGTGAATTATTTATTGTTTGCACAAGTGCACTGGGCAGTATTATTTTATGATAAATTCTTTAGGGTATGTCATTAATTTATATCAATATAAAAAGTATAAATTCTCACCTTTTAAAAGTTAAAAAAAATTTTTTTTTTTAATGTAGCTCTGTAGAAAGCAAAAAGAGCTCCATTTTCATGTATCCAAAGACTGGATATTTTATGCTTAGGATCTTCTATGGCACTTTGAACCTTGCTTTTCAATATTTATTTATTTGATTGTGCCAGGTCTTAGTTGTGGCTTGTGGGATCTAGTTTCCTGACCAGGGGTTGAACCTGGTTCCCCTGCATTGGGAGTGCAGAGTCTTAGCCACTGGACCATTAGGGAAGTTCATTTGTTTTTCATAAGTATGGTTCAGTTAATATTTATCCCTTGATAGCTCTTGAACATTTCTGCATATATTTTCAGTTAAATTTATATAAAGATGCCTTATCTGTAGACTACATACACTTACCTCTTTAATTGCACGGTGTGTATTTTCTTTAAAGTATATATTTTATTGTATATGCTTTTTAATGTATATAAATTTATATGATTTTAGTGTCCTTAACATAGAGTGTGGGTCTTTGGGTTTTCATGTAAGGACCCCTGGACTAGGGTGGAGGGACATCTGATCCTTGACCCAGTTCTCTGGCTGTGTATGCATGACCTTGGACTAACCTCAACCTCTTTATCTAAATATCTTGACTGGGAAAATAAGGGGCTTGGACTAGATCAGTGGTTTCCCACTTTTTTGACTATGATCTGTGATAGTCTTTAATTTCTCATTGTGATCAGTACAGTCATAGGTATATTTATTTGACACACAAGTCTCACATGACAATACCAGTCCTTACTACCCATGTTGCCCTCGGATACTTTTCATTCTGTTTACAACACTGGTGATGATCCACTAAGGTCAGTCCACAGCCCAATAACGATACCACTTACAAGCAACATGCCTCAGGGATTTACAGTCTGCTTCTGTTTGAGGATTCTAGATGGTTTACAAGTGAAAAAAAAATATGAATAACTGTAGAGTGGTTGAGAAATTCAGAGGCACAGGAGTTGCACTAACTGTTCTTTGTATCAACAGGTTGCTTGGTTTATCTTATCTCATAGCAATGACCTCCTACTTACATGGCATTCTGTGATGCACAACAGAAAGAACAGCATGTCCTTTGCTTAGTGTCATAAGGTGATGGACACATAGTCTCTGATTACCCCTGCTCAAGTTCTAGGCCTCAGGTCATCTGTGCGGCCCTACAAGTCTTCCGTTCCACCTGTGGCTCAGGACATACCTCTGTCAGCTGATAGGGGTGCACTGTTAAGGCTAGGAAGAATCCGTATGTGTGCATGACATAAGGAAAAGCTTTTTTTCTGTTGTGTCCAACCCCCCAATAGCAGTCATTTGCTTTGCTGTGATATATATGCACCTTCGCATCTCACCCCAGTCCAGGCAATGTACATGTACCTTTGATCAAATTTCCAGTCTTATAGGATCTCAGGTTCCCAGGTGGCGCAAGTGGTAAAGAAACTGCCTGCCAGTGCAGGAGGCATAGAGACTCAGGTTCAATCCCTGGGTTGGGAAGATGCTCTGGAAGAGGGCATGGCAGCTCAGTCCAGTACTCTTTCTTTGCGTGGAGAATCCCATAGACAGAGGAGCCTGGAGGGTTCATATGGTCACCGAGAGTCAGACACGACCGAAGTGACTTAGCACGCACACTTGCACAGGTTCATTATCACTCAAGCAAAAGGGCTTTCCCAAGCTCTTGGACTAGGTTAGGAATGTCAGCTAAATGTTTCCATAAGTACCCTGCAACAGCTTGACACCATCTACCCTAGAGTTGAGCCAGACTTTGTGTTATGGGGACAGTATTGCTGTATGACAAGATGGCTGTATGAGAATACACAGGTCACAAATACAGGGAGAGATGTGTCTCCAGGCCACTCTTCTGACCGACCAGCTAGTAATTTGGAGGTTCCTACTCCCTGTCTCAGGTTCACCATAAGGAATCACAGAACTCAAGAACATGTTCTACTTATGATTACAGTTTTATTACAGCAAAAGGATATACATAAAATGCAGCCAGGGAATGCCCTGGTAGTCCAGTGGTTAGGACTTGGCACTTCCACTGCTTAAGTCCCAGGTTCAACCATTGGTCAGGGAACTAAGATTTCACAAGCCTTGCTGTGCAGCCAAAAAAGAATAAACCAAAACCAGCCAAAGGGAAAGAGAAGAGGCATGCACAAGGGAAAGGTATGGGCGAGTCCCAAATTCAAAGCTTCTGTTGTTCCCTCCCTGAACACCTCCCAGAAGACAGAACACCTCACCCTCCTTGCACATGGCACGTTGATTCCTAAGTACAGAGTACTGCCAACCTCGGAAGGGCACATGCTTCGGTGTCCAGAGCCTTCATTGGGCTTCCCTATGTGGGTCATAACCTACCTTCCCTGGTGGCTCAGACGGTAAAGCGTCTGCCTACAATGAGGGAGACCTGGGTTCGATCCTGGGTCAGGAAGATCTCCTGGAGAAGGAAATGGACACCCACTCCAGTATTCTTGCCTGGAAAATCCCATGGACGGTGGAACCTGGTAGGCTACAGTCCATGGGGTCACAAAGAGTTGGACACGACTGAGCAACTTCACTTATGTAGGTCATGAAGTTGAACTCCATGAAGTTATTCTCCAGCCTCCTTCCCCTCCTTTCCCCCAGAAATAGGGCTGATACCACCCAGATCAAAGTCCCAACCGCCCAATCACAACCCTGGTCTTTCAGGTCTTGCTGGGCAGCCCCATGATGAACCATCTCTTTCGCATAAACTGTCAGGACACTACAGTCTATAATAAACATTCCTATCACTCCAAAGGTTTCAGAGGATCCCGTCTATGTCTTTTCAATTTAAACTACACACATAATGTCTTCAGTGGGTATGACAACTTGACAACTCAATGTTTACTATTTTTTTCCATTGTGTCTCTTACCCGTTATCCTTTTCCAGGAATCGCTCCATTTAATTTTCTTCCACTCCTGAGACTATACCGTAACAATCTTTTGAAATCGAATCACTAGATTATGGTCCTTGCTGCAAAACGGATTGTGACTGAGCTTGAAACCAAATGAAAGTGAATCAAACAAGAGTTACAGGGCGCCTGTGTAACATAAAATGATGAAGCATTTGCGACCAGTGACCTTCCATCTTTGACACAAGCAAGGAAGTCAGCTACACACACTCTGGAGTGTGCGCACGACGGCCACGTGCCACCCTCATGACGTCAAGCTCAAACGCTCTTAAGGACGTGCGCGACCTCGCGCAGTAGCTCGACTCCGTAGCGAACTTAAGCACCTGCGCAGGCGCAGAAGCGGCGCGGGTGCCTCCCCTCAGGCACTGCTGCGGACATCCCCAGGGGCCTCGGCGACGGGGGCCGGAAGTGACGCATGTTCCGCCTTTCCGCGTCCCTCGCGGCGGGCGGCGGGCGTCGGGACGGAGCCGCGCACTCGGATCTGGGTCTTCGGGGTCAACGGCTTCTTTTAGGGCCCCGCCGCAGCCGACCCGGCTCCTCGGTGGAGAGAAGATGGTGGGCCGGAACAGCGCCATCGCCGCCGGCGTGTGCGGGGCCCTTTTCATCGGTTACTGCATTTACTTCGACCGCAAGAGACGGAGTGACCCCAACTTCAAGAACAGGCTGCGAGAACGTGAGTGGGTCTCCGGTTCCCTGGGCCTCCCTCCCCCTCCCCCCGCGGCGCCCTCGTCCCCTGCTTCCCGCCGGCCGACCCGCCGCGTGCTGGGCGCCGCGTGGTGCTGCAGGGTCTGGGCCCTGGAGCGCACCCGCCAGAGAAAGGTGATGGCGCCGCTTCCAGGGTTGCTCCCGGCTCGTGTGCCAACGAAAGCGTCCCTCCATTTTGGAGGAACGATTTTTCCCATTTTGTTTTCCCTAAGCATGTACTGTGTAAGTGCAGATTGGTTTGTATTGTAATTTAGGGGGTTGTGGCTCTTTTTTGCTGTTTATCTTTTTTCGCCTCTTCCGAACTCGAATGTCGGGTTTTTTGTGGGTTTTTTTGTATTTTAGGAATTTGTGCTTAGACTGAACCTGCAAATCCAGTTTAGTATCATTCTCAAACGATAAGGTTGCATGCATTCTTAAACCCTCTTGGTAGCTCCACTGTAAAGGCTTCCAAGATATGAGTGAATGCTATAGAAATCGCAGGGGCGTCCAAAAGGCTGCACGTTTCCTGTGGCTCAGTCTTATTTCATACCTGCGACATCTTTTAAAAGAGATTTACAAGAAGGAAATCGTGTCGCCAAAACCTTTCGTGTGCTTTGAATTTCGGAGGTATGCTCGTTCGCAGCAACAGAAGAGCAAATTTGTTGCATTAAGAAATAATTTTGTAATCTACCTAGGTTGCTCAGTCAGAATAGTTCCTGAAACTAGAATGTATAGGTAAATTACTAAAGCCCAGAAAAATACGAAAAAGTGATTAGCGTTTCACGTGTACTTGGGTCACACGTGGCTGGGACTACCTTACTGGAAACTGCTGCTCTTACACCATCTGCAATGTGATACCTGATTCTGGCTCTCTTGTGTCTCAGGAAGAAAGGGATATAGAGGTGATTTTTTTATTTATAGTTAGGTAAACTAATGGAAATAATGCTGCTTTGGATTCAGACACTGAGTTTCCTGACCCAGGTTAGTCACAGATTAGCAGTATGATCTTGGGTTTTCTGAGTCTTAATTATTTTCTTAGCTTGCAAATCAGGTATTGCCTCTTGTTGGTTTTGTGAAGATTAAAATGTTTGATGTGCTCACCACCATTCTTGACATGGAGAGCATCCTATAAATTCCTGCTGTAAATGTAATTATTGGAATTGTTATCATTTTCCTGTAGCTTCCAAGAAATAGTTGGGCAGTGGTGGTGTGGAGGTAGATCTCTGTAAAGACTGGATTAACCCTTCCTTTGGAATCGCTGCAATCCTATTGTTGAAAACCTTGAGAAAACTAATTTTTGGTTGAAGAAATAATAAAAGCTGTGGTTTTGAACAAATTGAGAAATCTGTTATTTTCAGGTTTTTTTTTTTTGTCTTCCATAAATTTCTTTCTAGTTTCAGTAGTAGCCTGATGACTTAAGTGTCAGGCTTGAATTAGTAGCTAAGTAACCTTGGGCAACAAATTTCAAGCTTTAGTTTCCTTCTTTTTTTGTAGAACATTATAATGTAGAATTTAGTACAGTACCTGACACACGGTGATTAATGAATGTGCTGAAGTCCTGGGTGTTCATTGGAAGGACTGATGCTAAAGCTGAAACTCCAGTGCTTTGGCCACCTCACATGAAGAGTTGACTCATTGGAAAAGACTCTGTTGCTGGGAGGGATTGGGGGCAGGAGAAGAAGGGGACAACAGAGGATGAGATGGCTGGATGGCATCACGGACTTGATGGACATGAGTTTGAGTAGACTCCGGGAGTTGGTGATGGACAGGGAGGCCTGGTGTGCTGCGATTCATGGGTCGCAGAGAGTCAGACAGGACTGAGCAGCTGAACTGAAAAATTGTTTATGAATATAATTGTTATTTTGTGTTTTCTTAAGCAAGTAAAACATGCTCAGAGTAATTTTGAAGTCCTTCTGTATGGTTGACTGATTTTAAGAACTTGAGGGTGTTTTGTATTTGTGGGGTGTAATTGATTTCAGTTTAGTTAATTTTTCATTTTCTTAGCTTAATTTCTAATAGAATATTTATATCTGTAATACTGTTCATGGGGTTCTCAAGGCAAGAATACTGAAGTGGCTTGCCATTCCCTTCTCCAGTGGGCCACATTTCGTCAGAACTCCTTACCATGGCCCTATGGCTCATAGTTTCATTGAGTTGGACAAGGCTGTGATCCAGTTTGTTGCAAGATCAGTTTAGTTAGTTTTCTCTAATTGCGGTTTCCATTCTGTCTGCCCTCTAAATAAGGATAAAAGGCTTGTGGAAGCTTCCTGATGAGAGACTAACTGGGGGGAATCTGGGTCTGGTTCAGTAAATCTTTAATCCAATTTTCTGTTGATGGGTGGGGCTGTGTTCCCTCCAGGTAGTTTGACCTATGGTAGGGATAATGACGACCTCCTTCTAAAGGACTTATGCCTGAACCCTTGTATTCAGTACCCTGGCCACGCCTCCATGGGAGACTCCTGGACACTCACGGGCAAGTCTGGCTCAGTCTCTTGTGGGGTCACTGCTCCTTTCTCCTGGGTCCTGGTGAGCACAAGGACCTTTGTTTGTGCCTTCCAAGAGTCTGTTTCCCCAGTGGTGTGGACGTTCTATAATCAAATCCCACTGGCCTCCAGAGTCAAATTCCCTGGGGGTTCTCAGTTCCTTTGCAGGATCTCCACATTGGGAAATCTGTTGTGGACTGTAGAACTTTCAGAACAGTGCAAGAGCTTCTTTGGTATAATTGTTCTCCAGTTTGTGGGTTGTCTGCTCAGTGGCTCTGTGGTGGGGCTTATACATCCTACCTTCATTGGAAGGACTGATGCTGAAGCTGCAGCTCCAATACTTGGGCCACCTGGTGTGAAGAACTGACTTGTGGGAAAAGACCCCGATGCTGGGAAAGACTGACGAAAGGAGAAGGGGAGAACAGAGGATAAGATGGTTGGATGGCATCAGCAACTGGATGGACAATGAGTTTGAGCAAGCTCTGGGAGTTGGTGATAGACAGGGAAGCCTGGTGTGCTGCATTTATGGGGTCTCAAAGAGTTGGACTGAGCCACTGAATTGACTGATATCTGTAATAAAAGGGCAGAGTTTTTCAAATCAGTGTTTCTGAAGGTTTTTTGGTGGTGTTTTTAGGAAAAGAGAATTAGGCTGTTTAAAAATAGGTTTGAAGTTAAATCAAGACTTAATTTATTCAATTTTTTTCTTACCTTCCGTTAATGTGAGATTACCGGAAACTCCTACAGCATAATTTTTATCTAAATAATCATTAATAAATGATAATTAACCTACAAAGTACCAACTACAGATGTTTTTCATTTTACAGCACTGTATGAAATGATTCATTTTTAAATAAAGTAATTGATTGCTTTAGATTTGGGACTTTTTGTATTTTATGTGTATTTTTTTAGTCTAACTTGTTAGGTTTACGCAGAGGCACTTTGGACTGATTTCTAGCCAAATACTGTGTCAGTCTGCTGATTGAATATGTAGTAGCTCCTTGATTTTTCAGTCTGTTACTGCCCGTTTGTCAGAGATACTGTTTGATAAATAAGTTGATGGAACAAGTTAGTTGTCTTAGAAAAGTAGAGTGAGAATTTTAATCTTACTGCTGTAAATTTAAAGCAGCTAAGCAAGCTTAAAATTTGGTAACAAACATTCAGCAACAATCACACATTCTTCTCCACTCCATTAAAAAACCATATATATATATATATATATATATGTATGTATATATGTTTGGAAATCAGGCTTCTTTCTACTATTACCACTTTTGTCATTTTCTGCAAATTTTGACGTAACAAATTTTATATCTCTGTTTATTCCACAAACTTGCCATGTTTATTTCTGAGCTGCCTTTTATACTGATGGGCATATCTTCACTTATCTGCAGTGTAATGTCTGAGTGAAATTCTGCTTCCTGAGTGTTTGGATTGCCACTCCACCACCCATTAGTTGTGATCTTGGTAAATTATCTCTGTGATAACATGGTGATGACATTAGTACCTGTCCTCCTGTTGCTGTGAGGATAAATAAGCAGGATAGGATAGTGTAGCATAGTGTCTCTCTTGAATCTAAAACCAGTGCTTATCCTTAACGTCAAGTGTTCCATGTCCAATCCTAGTGTTCTTCCCAGCACATTGGTATCTTGATCTTTTAATAACTAGTTAATATAGTCTGGTGTCATTCTGCCAAAAGAGAGCTGAACCTTAATTGAGGTTATATATTGTTTCTCCACAGTTGCCTAATGACAAACACCTAAGAAAGGTAGTTAGGAAAAATGGGCAGTCTTCAAATTAATAGTAAGATCAGCTTTAACCTATATGTATATTTTTGAAAGTGCTGAGGCCTTAGAGTTGTAGCACTTTACGTAATCTGGGGGCTAGAATTGGCTAGAGATACTGGTGGTAAACCTAGTTTGTAAATGCAAGTTAGAAAAGGTTCCCTGACCAGAGTAAATTAACCATCTGTGTGCACTTAGGTCACAGCCTCTCTACTCATGCATTGAAAATTGGATTTATAGAATTTTGTTTCTCACAGTAATAAAGCATGTCTGATCTTTTGAGAGTTGATATTTATTTGCTGACCCAGTAATAAGTATTAGAGCTTTACCTTTCTTAGCCACATGGTGCCTTTGGTAATTTTAACTGGTTAATGAAACTAACTTAACTACTTAGCATAGTACAACTCCTTAGCTGAGGAGTTGGTTGCTATTGAGCTCCTGAGTGCTTATATCTCAATAGTGCCAACCAGGCACTGAAAATACAGTAACTAATTTAATCCTCATATCAACTCTGTGAAGCAGGTATTGTTCTTAAACCAGGTTTACATAAGGAGAAAGAGAGGCATAGTAATACTGTTAACCATAACTTGCCCAAGGTCACACTGCTAAGTCAGTGGAAGATCTGGGATATAAAGGAAACCCAAGCTTCCTTGTGCCAGCACCCTTTCTCATGGAGTATACAATTAAAGTGAAAATCACTCAGTTGTGTCTGACTCTTTGCTACCCCATGGAATTCTCCAGGCCAGAATCCTGGAGTGGGTAGCCATTCCCTTCTCTGGGGGATCTTCCCAACCCAGGGACCAAACCCAGGTTTCCCACATTGCAGGCAGATTCTTTACCAGATGAGCCTCCAGGGAAGCCCAGGAACACTGGAATGGGGAGCCTATTCCTTTCTCCAGTGGATCTTCCCAACCCAGGATTTGAACCAGGATCTTCTGCATTGCAGGCGGATTCTTTACCAGCTGAACTACCAGGGAGGCCCATGCAATTAAACAGCAGCTTAAAATATTGTTAGTGTCCTCCTACTGATTTGATTTTAAAGGCTGACTAATCGATTTAAACAATGCCACTTACTCCCGGGTTGGTGCTATCACTATTTCATGTCAGAAACAAAAGCAACCTACAGGCTGTAGGGCGAGGGCTTTTCCCTTTAACTGGCAGTAATTGTTTGAGTGCTGCCTTTCTGCGCACTTACTTTTGCCAAATGCATAAATACTGTGCTTTTTTTCTCAAGAAAGCTTTTTCAAATGCTGTTTTTAAAATTCTTTTCTTATTTAATAATGCCAGATAGTTTTCAAAATTTAGTAAAGACAGAGTCAGTTATATTTCAGTAATAAAATTCCATCACAACAACAGAGGCTTGACTCTTGGTCATGTGTCTGTCCTGTGGAGGTGGGGGAGAGAGACTTTCTCTACTTAGGATGCTTCCAACAGCTGAATCTCTTAATTATCTCCACGTTGCAAACTGCCGAGCCTGGTACCCCAGAGGGAAGGACAAAGCTTCTGTCCAGGAATGTCCCATTGCCAGTCGCTGACCTGAACTATTTTTATGACCCTGACAAATCACAAGAAAAAAAGCCTGAGTTGGTCATGTTTTGCAAATAGAATGAGTACCACAGCAATCAGACTTCTTTTGATTCCCACTTTAATAATAAAATGAAAATATTCCCTTTCTTGCAGGAAGAAAGAAACAAAAGCTTGCCAAGGAGAGAGCTGGGCTTTCCAAGGTAATAATCTTTTTTTATAGTCCACTTCAAAAGTATATTTTGAGAAAGCTAATTGGTATCAGACACTGATTTTATGTTTTAAAGTAGAATTTCTTTCTAAGAACGGTTGTTAGCTCTGTTCCCCTGCAGATTCTTCAGTCCTTCCTATTTCCCCTTTGTCAGCCTCATAGCAGACAGCTTACTGTGCGAACAGTGAGGGTGGTAAGATGATAGGCTCTGAAGACACTTAGCAAAAAGTTCAAACTTTTTCACTTAGCTGCTCCAAAATAACAAAACATTTATTACTAATTCCTTTAGAAGAACCACGTTACTCATTTTGAAAGTTACATAAGATTATTCACACCCACTGATCCACATTCCCACTGCCTGTCAAATTTTTACCTTGTAATATGTAAATGTAGACTTAAGTCTTATTCATTTTTTTTCCTTTTCATAGATCCTATGTTCATGATTATTTTTAATGACTAGATTTATTTATCTATTTTATAAAGAGCATTATGTATAGGTAAATGTTAATCACTGGGCATATAGCCTTTTTTTTTTTTTTTTTTTTAATTGAAATTAGTTCCATCATCTGGATATCCAGTACTTGGACCTACTGGATCAGTAGTAGTTCTTTTTAAAGCAAGTTGAAGCAGTGAAAAAATTAGATCAATTAATGTTACATTTGAGTAATTAACACACCTGACTGACTGGATATGATGACAGCAAGATGAAACTGGGAGGCAGTCACTTTGTTCCCCTGTTACGCCCAAACTACCTTTCTGAAGTATGTAATATATTCATTATGTTTCCAGAAGTCTTGTCTTTCTAAGGATATAGAAAATGGATGTGTTACAGGTATAATTCAAAGATATTTCTGGTTTGGTCCCAGAGCACTGTCTTAAAGAGACTGAATTTTGTGGTTTCCTGGTCCATGTAATGGCTGTGTTTACACCACACTGTGTACTTAGCATTGCCTGGTGTCTGGTAACTGTACACACCTGTAGTGAGAGTGCATATGGTGATACTCAGGAACTTCTAGTAGTAGTCCAGGTTTTTAAATAAAAAGGGACTTTTTAAATACTTGGTGTACATTTTTTACAAAGATAATGCATAATCATTTGATTTGGTAATATATAACAAGCCTAAAACAAAAACACAGAAAGGCAAAGTTAATTAAATAAGGCCGCTTGTTTGAAATAGCAAAAAAAAACCAAAAACAAAACAAATCAGAAGCAGCTCAAATGCCCAACAAATAGATCATGATTATACAGTTATGTATCCCTCAATATAGTTATATAAAAATCTGTGATAATGGCCATCAAAAAATATCAGTTTTGTAGTTCATATTTTGTGGTAAAGATATATCTGTACTCCTTTTTACTTGAGGTTTGATTCACAGCTTTCTAAGAACTGTTCAAACACCAGTTTTATCAGAAAGGATTTTTTTCTTGCATTTATTTTAAAGTAGATATTAAACTCTTATCCTTGAGGGTTGTTGAAGAGTAAATTTCTTTTTATCAGCTTTCATAATGAGCTGGGTTTTTTTTAATGGCATAATTTTTTGTACTGTGTATATCCCTGAAGTAAACCAGCCAGTTACTAAATATTCTATTTTTAAACAGTTACCTGACCTTAAAGATGCTGAAGCCGTTCAGAAATTCTTTCTAGAAGAAATACAGCTTGGTGAAGAATTACTAGCTCAAGGTAATTAATAGTCATTGAAAGACTAGGAAACTAGATAGGTAATAAGGGGCCTTTTTTTGGTGCAGTGTGGCTATGTTTTAAAAATATATTCTTAAAATTTCTGGGATGGGGGATAATTAGGGAGTTTGGGTTGGGCATGTACACACTGCTATGTTAAAAATGGATAACTGACAAGAACCTACTGTATAGCACGTGGAACTCCGCTCATGTTATGTGGCAGCCTGGATGGGAGGGGAGTTTGGCGGGGAATGAATACATATGTTTGTGTGGCTGAGTCCCTTTGCTGTTCACTTGGAACGATCACAACATTGTTAGTCAGCTATACTCCAATACAAAAAAATTTTTAAAGGGATATTCTAAATATTTCAAGAATTAGGCATTTAATAATATGAGGCATTTAACTTAATAATGCAAGGAAAATAAGTAATTTTACAAATGAGGTTGCTTTTAAAGTAGTTTAAAAGAATATAGCCAATTGTAATATGTAAGCAGTAACTGAGAGAAATATCTGGGAATATAATTTCCTCAACTGCTCCACCTGATCTTCAGATCTTTCCCAGTACCTATAGGAAGGAATGACCAGTAAAATACATCCCAGAGAAGGTTAGTTTACCTGTTCAAGGTTACACAGTTAATGGCATATGGTTTTCAGAAACAGTGATCTAAATCTCATCTAGGATTTAGGCTTTGTGCTTTGTGTATTCCATCAATAGAATTAAGAATTCTTTCTAAAAAATTACTATTATGAAATTAAAATGATCATTTTTCAAATTTGAGAACCATAATTCATTCAATAATTGAGCTTCTTAAATGTATTTATATTTTTATTGTCAAAATAGCTTTTATCACAAAAGTAGCTTTGAAATAGTTGCTGTCGTTAGTAGAAATGGTATCAAGTGTTGTTTTTCTTATTCTCACTGTTGTATTATAATAGATTTTGACATTATTGAACTATATGATGCAGGTCATTTGTGGATTTTTAATCATTGGGCAGAGTAAAGCACTTAAGGCCTCATAAAGATCATTTGAGACTGTAATTTCATTACTTTAATATTGAAAGAAAAGTAAAGCATGTATAATATCTATTTCTAAGGATAGAGATTATAATATTTCAACGTATGCAAAGACACTGTCGGTATTTGCTCATACTCATAAAGATGTCAGTTTATGACAATCAGATTTCCCTTCTAGCCTCCAAAATAAACATAATGTAAAAAAATTTGCCTCAGATACTGTAGTCCTGTCCCAGTTACTTGATTATCTTAGAGATCACTTACCGTGGCCGTTTCTCTGACTTGAGCTGTTAGATATATATTGACAAGAACAGTTAACTCATGAGGGGAGTGAAGGGGTCAGGGAAGGATAGGGAAGCGTTTTTTATTCTTTATTTGAAGCTTATATTCCACATTTCAGCCTAGCACACCCCAAGAGTTATGTAACTCACCTGCTAAGTTGCCTTTATTCTGGTGGAATCCACCAAACCAGCCTGAGGCTAGAATTAGGGAAAGGTAAGCCATGAGAAAGCATAAGCAGTTTAGGCAGTGAGTCTCTTTGCTTGACAAAAGCCTCCCTCTTGCAGGTGTCTTCATCCGTGATAACTGAGCAGTATTTCGGGATAAGTGAGTAGGATCAAGGCTGCAGTGTGGAGAGGAAATGGTTTCATTTCTACACTAAATTGCTGTGGTTGCTTACAAACAGTTTCCAGTGTGTTTAGAAGTTTTAGGAGGTGTCTCAGCCGAAGATCCCCTGTGTTCTCCACATACCACTCTGGTAGCAGCTCTATTTATTTCCATTTAATAATCAGAATTAATATTCTCAGACAGTACTGTGAGCTCCTCTGTGGCCTGTAAATTCCGTGGCCATTGCGGCGTCTTAATTTCCAAGTCAGTGGAGCCCTTGTGGCCCTGGTGGAGGCCCAGTCCTGTGTGGGAGGCCTGTGCCTCACAGTTCCCGTTTTTAGTGCGGCTTTGTAGAATTGAAGCTTTCTTCAATTTGAGTAGTTTCAATAAAAATGTTACGCAGCAGGCAGTTCCTCAATTACCAGTCCCTTATTTGGTCCCATTCGTACTCAGGGTTGGAAAACCTTTGTGTTTATTGGTTTATTATAAATAATACTATTCAGGAGTAACTAGCAGTAGGAGATGCACAGGGTTAAGGGGTGGAGAACTTTCATGCCTTCTCTGGAGGTGCCACCCTTCTAGTCTTTGATACATTTACCAACCCAGAATCCTAAGAAATAATTTTTTGACAGAATTTGTTCATTTTCACCTAAAGAGTTACAAATGGTCCAGTCCCTACATTAAATTGCTTAGCAAGCCTAGAAAGATCACCACTCATTGAATAAGAGAATCAGTGAAACTGTATAACAAGTGCGGGAGAACATGAGATAAACCAGGGAAACATTTTCAGGTCTTCTTCAGGCTGCACCTTGAATTTCCTGAGAGAGAAGGCCTAGGCATTGAGGAAAGGGAGAGCGTTCTGCCCAGCAGAGGAGTGGATGGTGACTTCCATCTTGTGACACTTGGTTTGATCTTGCTCTGCTATGTCCTAAGTGGATTATATGCTGCTTTCTAAGCTGTTTCTCAGACTTGAGATCTGGCCATTCAGTCAGCAAAAGTTTTATGAAGGTTGTAGCAGCATTCCATGTGAAGGAAGCTCAAGATGACAGGTTGACCACTCTTGAGGTTGTGTCATTGTATAAGTGTATCCTGGATCTACAGGATTCTTAGGCAGAGAGGATAACTGCCGGTGATGACTAGGTTCAGCAGAGATTAAAGGCCTGTAGGTGTCTACTTGCGTGTGGTGATATTCACATAGTGTGAGGGGTTTCAAGTGAAAGTGGGCCTGTCCACCTCAGTCCTCCAGTCTTCCAGTTCTCTCTTCTCGTAAAAAAATGTTTCCTTGTTAGCAACTTCTTAAGTAACCTTTGAGAAATACTCAGTATATAACTAGTGATAAACTTAGACATTTCTCTACCTTAATTTCCCCCCCTTTGAAAGTGTTACTGGAGTCCCTTCATACATATAATCTGACTTATTCCTGTTGGTGGCTTCTTAGTTATACGAGTGTACTATATTTTCTAAATTTTGATCTCCGTGATGTTTTCGGTCATTATCATTTGGAGATACAGTGAAGACCTCAGGGTTGAATTTTGGACAAAGACAAAGGCTTTTCCAGTCACACGGTATTTTTCTGTAAATCTTGCAGGTGAATATGAGAAGGGCGTGGACCATCTGACGAATGCGATTGCTGTGTGTGGACAGCCGCAGCAGTTACTGCAAGTGTTGCAGCAAACTCTCCCACCACCAGTGTTCCAGATGCTTTTGACCAAGCTCCCGACAATTAGTCAGGTAAAGGTCTGGACTGTACGGGAGTGAGTAGAGTCTGAGAGTTCGGTATTTAAGTGACGTGAGACTCCTCCGTATAGTGAGAATAGTGCTAGAGACGCCAGTGCTTGACCAATAGAAACACACCCCGACGAAGGGGCAGAGAACCTGGTGATCATGCCCAGGAGGTGACTGGAAGTAAGTCTCTCTAGTGCTAAATCTCAGGCCTTGGTGTTCAGATCCCCAAATTGAGATCACTCCCAGCTGAGAGAGCTTCTAAACCTAGCTTTCTGCCACCTCTTTTGCGAGACCTCTTGGTTACGTGGCAGAGGACGAAGGAGCCACGATGGCACAGCCTAGGAATCAGACCCTTGAAGGCCTGTGGCTCCCTCAGACCTCACGTATCTGAAGGCCTCAGTGTCTCTGCTGATGCTGAGTTGGGCTTTGAGTTTGGAGCTGTTCGATACATCCTCATTGATATAGTAGGTTAAGCATAACTTACAAGTTGATTAAAATGCATCCCATTCATTTTAAATACTCAGGAGCCCCAAATGAATCTACTTTTTGGAATATTATGTCTATTAAATGAATTTTCATGGTTGATATAATTGAAAATTAATAAAAATGACCAGTTAATTCTTTAAACTGAGCTTTTACTCATCTGGATTGGAAAAAGACTGAGAAGAAAAAGTTCCCAAAGATGTAAAGGAAAGAATTGAAAGAGCAAGAAGCTGGATTTTGATCCTCCTTATTTTATTTTTTGATCCTAATGATTGTGGTTCCCAGTCTCTTGTCAAAATCCTCTAACATTACTCACCTTTTGAAAGACAGCATAGCGTAGTGCTTTTGGAAAATTGACCTGAGGATGATGACTTTTGAAATATGGATGATTTCAGGATGAAGCTTGAATTCCTCAGCAAGAATGGCCTTTTTTACTTTGTTCACTTGTGCCATGTTACGTGGAAATATTTTCAAAATGCTAATATTTCGGAATACTGTATTCCTTCTTTGTATAATGACAGACCATTTACAGGCCAATAAGGAAATGTTTGGAGGATAGAATGGTCACTAAAACACTAATCATTATTTTTAGTTCATATGGGAGTGAATAGAGATCTTAAATTCTTTTGATTTTAGTTAAAAAGTTGACTAACATAACACAATATAATGTTACACTTCCTTTATTTTACTGACTTGAATTTTGAGGTGGGGCTGACAGTATTTTCTTAAAAATGGTGTATGAAGTATTAAATATTAACATTTCAATATGAATAAACTTCAGGGAGATTGGAATCAGAGATCAGAAAAGCATTTTATGTTGAACTTAGAATCCTGATTAAATGCTTATACTTTTTAAAATTTATAAGTATTTATAAATATTTTCTCTTTCAGAGAATTGTAAGTGCTCAGAGCTTGGCTGAAGATGATGTGGAATGAGAAACAAATGTCAACATAATGATCTCAATTAAAACATATTTCTAAAATCTTAACTCAGAAGATGATCGGCTCTGGGGGAGTAAGGGCAGATAAGCTTGTTATGGACTGTCCTCCACAGTGACGTCTACCAAAGTTAATTTTTACTTTGTGTAGATCCATTTGTCTGTTTTATTTATTTTTCCCAGTGAAAAGTGTATTTTGATAGAGAGCTTTTCTTTTTATAAATACACTATGAATTACTGAAATATGCATTTTGTTTATTCCTAAAATGTGTAATTAGAATGTACATATAACATCCCATTACATTAAAAATACCCAGTGCTCGGTTTTGAAAGGCCCCAAAAAATGTAGAAGAAGACTAAAGAATATACTTGTTTTGCTCTACATCAGAAAGTTGGCTGGAAACTTGTGTTGATCAAAACTGAGCATTAAAATAAGAGATTATTTCTTTCCATTTAATCTCTTAAATATGTGTAATGTGCTGCTATGCTATAATAACAACTTCACCCCCTCCCTTGAAATATTTTCTTTAAATCAGTGGGTTTGATGTATTCTGGATATTTATCTCCTTGTATTTTAGATACATGTAGTTGCGGATAGCACCAGGAATTAGATGCTATACATTCTTCATCTGGCTGAGTAAGCTTTACCAGTTAATGTCTGCCCACTTGCCTCATATATAGACTGAGGAAATGGGTCTGCTAATTCAGCTTCTAATTCCTTTGGTTCTGTGCAGCATTTTCAAATCCCTCTTTATGAGGGAAATACCTGTTTGGGCAGCCAGCCCTTGCATTTTTTTATACTCTAAATTTTGCATGCTTGCCTGACTTAGTATTCCTGAATTGTTTTTTTTAAAGGTATAACGTGTTGATTTTCACTGAAATCATGGTTCTGTCACTACTTTGGTAAATTAACCTGAAACGTAACCTTCACGGTAACTGGGACGATATGCTTGTAAAAGTGTGTGTTCCCTTTTGCTTTTATCCTGAGTGTACCTCTTTAATCCCCTACCAACCTTTATCTTGTATGAGAATAAGGTGTAACTTTGTGGCTGAAGACTTGAATGAAGATAATGGGACCTTTTATTCTCTAAATAGTGACATCCTATCTGTAGCCACAGATTAAATACCAGACCTAAGAATAAAGATCCTTGGTACTTGGCAGTGTCTGTTGAGTGGCATTTCTCATTGTACAGATTGCCTTTATTCTGTCTGAAAGTCTGTGGAGAGACCTTTTCTATGTACATATTTTCTTAATAGGGTTTTGTGGTGGTTGTGATGTAGTGGGAAGAGTTTGGAGGATGGTTTAAGTTTCCGCCTCTGGATAATCACCTAGCCTTGGGCAAGGCCATGTTACATCTCTGGACTCCAGTATTCTCATCTGTACAATAAGAACAGCAGACTAGGCCACTCACACTTGCTGGTAACTCTTCCTCAGGAGCCTTTCAGGTTTGTGATCTGAGCCCTTAAACAGTGTGCTTTTTTCCAGTGACAGCCCTGCAGGCTCTTGAGCGGGTGAGGTGGGATGAGGCGAACACCACAGTCATGTTGATCGGTTCATTTTCCTAGTAGGATCCCAAATCCAAAGTAGTGCACTGGTGCCCAGTCCGTGACTGGCCATGCAACTAGGAAGCAGTCTTCGTTCCTGCGTTTGCCAAATGGGGACGGACTGGGACAGTCGGGGATTACAGGCGAGGAAAGAGCAAGGGGCAGACAGCTGGCCAAGAGAGGAGGAGGGGTCGGCCTAGGTTTTATTTTAGGAGGGGATGCTTACTATGTGCCCTTGTGAACTCTAATGCAGTCCAAGCTGGGTGTCACTTGGCTTTATGGAAAATAATCGCTTTGCTTTAATGCTTACGGAAGAGGCAGTGAAGTGCTTATAGTAGAGCTGATTTTGCCCAGTACATATTACTTGAATGACAGTTTTGGTGCTTTAAACATTGTTCAGTCACTAAGTTGTGTCCGACTGTTTGCGACTCCATGGACTACAGCATGCCAGACTTCCTTGTCTTTCACTATCTCCCGGAGTTTGCGCAAACTCACATCCGTTGAGTCAGTGATGCTATCTAACCGTCTCATCCTCTGCCTCCCCCTTCTCCTTTTGCCTTCAGTCTTTCCCAGCATCAGGGTCTTTTCCAGTAGTCGGCTCTTCGCATCAGATGGCCAAAGTACTGGAACTTCAGCTTCATTCAGCATTGGTCCTACAAATGCATATTCAGGGCTGATTTCCTCTAGGACTGATTGGTTTGAACTCCCTGCAGTCCAGTGGACTCTGAAGAGTCTTCTCCAGCACCACAATTCAAAAGTATCAGTTCTTTGGTGCTCAGCCTTCTTTATGGTCCAGTTCTCACATCTGTACATGACTACTGGGAAAAACAGGCCTTTGTTGGCAAAGTGATATCTCTGCTTTTTAATATGCTGTCTAGGTTTGCCATAGTTTTCCTTCCACAGACACCAAGTGTCTTTTAATTTCATGGCTGCAGTCACTGTCCATGGTGATTATGAAGCCCAAGAAATTGAGTCACTTACCACTTTTACCCCTTCTGTTTGCCATGAAAAATTAGATACCACTTTTGAAAACTATAGCAATATTACTATAGCTATGTTGTGTTAAAAATTACTGCTGGTACGAAAACTTTTTTTCCTTCTAGACACTCACATTACTGAACACTCACATAGTGATGGAACCAGGCAATGGTGGGGTTGCTGGCTAAATGGGGCTCAACCCAAGATTTAAGTGAAGTGGAATAGCTTGGATGTTGTCATTTGTTAAAGTTGCACTTTCATATTTGGAAATGAAAATGTTAGTGCATGTTGGCATGCTTCCTTGGACAAAGATCTGCTGTTTGGTTCCACAGTTTGTGCTTAGAGTCTTCACCTCTTATTTGGTTGCTCTGTATATTTTCTCTTTGCTGAAAACGAAATCTCACTGTGCATCCGTTTCCCGAGTTCGTGGATTACAACCATTACTCTGAACACGTTCTGGTAGGTTGGCCACTGACCACCTCCACTTCATGAAGTTCTTTGGGGATTTTATCTTGTTCCTTCACCTGGAACCTACTGTGTGGCCATCTCATTTTTAAGTTTCTATTTGTATTTTTATCTGTGTAGTAGCGTAGTTAAACGTTTCCTGAAGAAGTGGCCCTCTGTAGATGTTCTGTGTCCCAGCAGTACGTTTCCCTCTTGTCACCCAGGGGCCAAGGACCTGGGTAGGTTCTGTGATCTGTGATTGCCATTTTCCTTGCTTCTGGTGTTTGCCTCTTGGTGGGCAAGGCTGGTCTAGAGGTCTGTTTCAGGCTTCCTGGTGGGAGGCGCTGGTCCACGCCCACTCATGGGTGGAGCTTGGTCTTGGCCCTCTAGTGGACAGGGGCACGTCTAAAGGTGGTGTGGGGCTCTGTTCCCACCCTGTGGGTTGTTTGGCCTGTGAGTCCCAGCATAGGAGCCTACAGGCTGTCGAGTGGGGCCGGGTCTCACAGCCAAGATGGAAAAAATGTCTGCTGCCAACTGGAGTTAACATAGGTCCCAGCTGCGTCTGCCACCAGCTTATATGACCCTGGAGAGCCACAGCTCTGCCCACCTGCCTAGGGGACCCTTGAAGAGCAGCAGGTAGGTCTGACCCAGTCTTCTATGGGGTTGCCACTTTAGTCCTGTGCTGGACCCTGTGTGCACCCTCCTGGAGTGAAATCTCCTTTTTCCTTCCTGTGACCAAGCCCTACTGGCCTTCAAAGCCAAATGCTGCGGGGGTTCCTCCTAATGCTGGGCCCCGGGTCTGGGGAGCCTGGTATGGGGCTTATCATGTCTTTGACTAGAGAGTATCTCTTTGTAGATTCCAGCCTTTTAAATTGACAGATCAGCAGTTGTGATTTTGGCGTACTCATGCGAGAAGGTACGCTCGGGTTCTCCACCATTGTCTCCACAGTTTGTACTTGAAGAGCGTTTAGAACGGGGGCTGCCCTGGTAGGATCAGTGCTGTTCTGTTATCAGATAGATAGAGCTTAGGTTCACGTCTCACATAGTGTGTGAAACCTGGTTCCATGTGTGTGGTAGACAGTCAGTAAACATTTGAATCCTTTTACTCCTCAGTTAAGTTCAGGAGTTTATCATTTATCTGCCTTTCTGACCTTGTTGAATTAGCCTGTAGACCAGAGTGTTTGTTAATGTTACTGCAAGAGATTTTTGAGAAAATTGGTCTACCATACAAAAAAAAGTTTTTTTTGTAACAAAAAATGGAGTTTTTATTATTGCTTGTGCCTCAACTGTTTAAGTGCTCTTAAGTGGTATTAAGGCTTGGAGAATATCTTGGCTTGGCGTATATTTGCAGAAGTGAATTCTGCTGAGTTTGGTGATTCAGAGCAGAATGAAGTTTCTTGGTCACCACTGCTTTGAGACAGTTGACAGCTGTGCAGCTTCTCCCCAGGTGACATCTGCGTTCAGCTTCAGAGCATTCACAGATCCAGGCTAGAACCCCTCCCTGCTTTCATGTCAGCTGGTGAGGATTAGGCAGTAATAATGTTTTCCCAACTTGAGA
Source organism: Ovis canadensis (assembly GCF_042477335.2). Lineage (NCBI taxonomy): Eukaryota > Metazoa > Chordata > Mammalia > Artiodactyla > Bovidae > Ovis > Ovis canadensis. The sequence goes on along the minus strand of NC_091269.1, from coordinate 25,630,087 downwards.
TGTATCAGAATCGCATGGAAGCCTTGTTAACAGCAAATTGCTGGGCAGGAACACATATCCATCAGCATTTCTAGCAAGTTCCCTGGTTTTGGTGATATTGCTGGTGTCGGAGTCATGAGTATGATACAGACAGTGATGCTCAGTGGTGAGGTGGAAAATGTGAATAGGAAATGGTCACAGAGAAGAACTTGAGCTGTGTTAAGGTCACAGACGATGTCCTGTAGCACTCTAAAAATGAGATATGTGCTTAAACCTGCCCCCTGTAGTGGAACGTGATGGGAGCCCCCTGTACAGGCCATCAGTTATCAGACTACGTTTAAGATAGGCCAGGCCACTAGATGTATTTTAGGAATTTTTGGAGGGAAATAAATTCAACTAAGCAGAAATTACATCCTCTAAACATTTCAGTTCTGCATTTTTAAGTTTTTACTCCACATTTATGTCTTTGAGTGAATCAGATGGATTTTCCCCCCTTTGTAGATTCAGGTTGTCTGGAACATTATACATATAATTTTTAAATAATTATATTAACTAAGTTATGTTTATGTAATGAATTGTACCATACAATTTTTGAGGTAGTAAATCCTGGTTTAATTTCTGCTGATAACTCATAAGGGAGTCAAGTACTTTGGTGTAACACTGACAAGCTAGAGGTGGGGAGAGAAGTGGGGGAAAGGGCAGAGGCCGTGGCTGGCCTGGGGCTTGATGTGAGAACCGGCCGGCACCTGATGGTCTGCACACTCAGGGACAGCAGTGAGGTCCCGCGGGAGCTCCGCACGAGCCCGCACACCCCGCGGACCCTGCCTTCCGTCCCATCAGAAAGTAGACATACGGCGCTGGCCTGTCCGTTTTTCTCTTGGTTGAGCAGGCACCTTTGAAGTTTTAAAATCAGAGCACGTCTCAGTACCCCGAGTTGACACAGCCCTGGTCCCCACAGAGGCTGAACGCGCTACTCTGACCTCCTCCGTGTGGTGTTCACATCAAACTGTTTGAAGAGGATAACTTTGTAGTTGTCAGCAGAGACTGATTCTTTTATAGACCATTTTTCTTTCTTTCTCAGGGGTGTGGGGGAGACATGGAATGAGCCTTGTGGGATCTTAGTTCCCCTACCAGGGGTCACACCTGGGCCCTCTGCAGTGAAAGCATGGAGTCCTCACCAGACCATCAGGAAATTTCTTACAGAACAGTCTGACCCATATCCCATTCCTGTGGAGCACTGCAGTGGTTTGCAAAGGCTTCCTTTGCGGTTCCCTGTATGAATTAGGACCCTATGGCACCCCACTCCAGCACTCTTGCCTGGAAAATCCCATGGACGGAGGAGCCTGGTGGGCTGCAGTCCATGGGGTCACGAAGAGTTGGACACGACTGAGTGACTTCACTTTTCACTTTCATGCATTGGAGAAGGCAATGGCAACCCACTCCAGTGTTCTTGCCTGGAGAATCCCAGGGACGGGGGAGCCTGGTGGGCTGCTGTCTCGGGTCGCACAGAGTCAGACACGACTGAAGTGTCTTAGCAGCAGCAGGGAGACTTAGGATTAGAGCCTGAATCACCACACCTGGACAGCTCCTGCCGTCTCTGCTTCTCACTGTGCCTGTTTGATTTTGACAAAGAAGAGGCCGGAGCCCTGGGCTCTGGCAGCTGCAGATGTGTGTGTGGTAACAGTCACACTTGCTGATTTCTGGTGGTGGTGCTTTAGTCACTCAGTCGTGTCTGACTCTTTGGCAACCGTAGGCTCCTCTGTCCGTCGGGTTTTCCAGGCAAGAAAGATGGGAGTGGGTTGCCGTTTCCTTCTCCAGTGGATCTTCCCAACCCAGGGATTAGACTTCGGTCTCCTGCATTGGCAAGCGGATTCTTTACCACTAACGCCACCCGGGAAGCCCTTTCTGAGCTCTAGAATGAATGAATTTACGAATGAATCCTCACCGTTTTACAAGGTGTGCCCAATGTTGCACGGTAAGTGGGAGATTTGAGGGATCCCCCCCGTCTTAATTGAGATGATTTACAAACTGAAACTGTCTGTGTGTTTTGGATTAGATGTATGCACAGTGTGGCGGCTGTGGTGTGTGCCCACTGTGAAATTAGTGAGGTCATGCATGCCTTTCTGTGTCTGGCTTTCTTCTGTTGGCATGATGTTCCCAGTTCATCTATGTTGTTGGAAATGGCAGACTTTCATTTTATAAAGGTGACTGATTGTATGTGGGTGTGTATCACATTGATCCATTCATCCACTGACAGGTTATTTCCGTATCTCGAGTCATACGGATAATGTGGCAGTGAACATGCGGGTGTAGGTGCCATTTTGAGACGCAGTTTCATCTCCTCTGGGTGTGTAGCTGGTGGGGCTCTGGTTTTCTGTATGGCTGCACCAGCTTACATTCCCATGAGCAGTGCATGGGGTCCCCTTTCTCCACACCCTCACCAGCATAGCTTGATGACATTCCCACCAACAGTGCACGGGGTCCTCTTTATCCACACCCTTACCAGCATAATGAGAGGTGTGATACTCACTGGGACTTTGATGACTTTCCCAGATGACTAGTGATGTTGAGCAGTTTTTCACATACTTGTTGGTCATTTGACTGTCTTTGGACAAAGTGTCTGTCTAAGCTGTTTGCCCATTTTTAAATTGGATTATTATTTTGCTTAAATTGTATGAATTCCTTGTATTTTGGGGGGGGTTAACCATTAGTTGCCTTTTCATTTTAAGTTTCCTTTGCTATGCAAAAGAAAAAAAAGCAGAAGCTTTTTGGTTTGATGTAGTCCCACTTGTTTTATTTTTTATTGTGTTGGTACATTTGGAGTCAAAAAATTACCAAGACTGATGTCAGGGATCTTCTCCCCTAATTTACTTCTAGGAGTTTTATAGTTTCAGGTGTATATGTAAGTCCTTAATCCCTTTTGTGGTAGTTTTTGCATCTGGTGTAAGGTAAGGATGTGATTTCATTCTTTTATATGTGAATATCCGGTTTTCCTAACACCCTTTATTAAAGAGACTTCTCATTGTGTATTCTTGCACTTTTGTTGAAGGTTAGTTGACTGTAAGATTTTGGACTTGAATTAAGAAGGGTAACTTGCGCTGTACTTGGCTACCTTACCTATTTGATAGGATGAAGGCATTAGGGATATTTTTGTTGTTTTTAAAGATGAGAGACAAAATGGTAACTATATAACTCAAGTTGCACATAGAATGCACGCCCGTTTCTAGTGAGAACAGAGTCTGAGAAGTTAAAAGCATGACGCATCGTTGAAATCTTACATCTTTTGAAGAATTTTTATTTGTCTTTATCTTTGGCTCTACTGCTCTAGTTGGGGTGAGCGGGAGCTGCTCTTCTCTGTGGGGTGGTGACTTCTCATCGTGATGACTCTCTCTTCATTGCCACAACTTGTTTTGGAGCAAGGGCCCAGGGATCAAACCTGTGTCCCCTGCATTGGGCAGGCGAATTCCCAACCACTGGACCACCGGGGAAGTCCCTTATACCTTTTGTAAAATGAGACTTCTGGTGCGCTTTTGGCTTTATAATTTTGCAAAGTCTAAGAAAAATCTCCCAAGTTACTGAAATAAAGGTGATGCTTCAGGAATGGACAATGCTGTGACTTCTAAGCTACTGTCACAGACTGGACCAGATAAATGGGACCTGAGGTTGGAGAGCAGATCAATTAGGGGACTGAGGACTGGGCTGAAGTTGGGTGAGAGCCAGAGGCCATGGGAGCTGGCCCTCAGGGCAGGTGGTGAACCTCTGCCGGAACTTGCTCCTCTCCTTGAGTATCCTGCTGGAAATTCTCCCCAGTGTTTCCACCCCTCCCGGGTGATCTTATCCTTTCTGGCTTCAGTGGCACTGGCCCCTGATGACCCCTCCTGAGCTCAGGTGGGTCTGGCTCCCTGCGCAGCATCACGCCGATGTCCACAGGCGCCTCCGGTGACATGCGGATGATTAAATCCATTCCCTTGAACCTGTCTCCTTAACTGCCCTCTCCCCGGCTGCTACCTGCTCGCCACATTCCATCAGTGTCCACTTGCCCCTCTTCTTACCATGTCCCTAATCCATTCACTCCTCTCAGGCTTCACTGTCACTCCTGTGGGCCATTTATCTAAATGCACAGCCTCATCCCCTCGGATCCATTCTGCTGCCTAAAGAACTGTTTGGAAACATTTTGTCCCTCGTGTAGTGCCCAAGCCCCTCATACTCTGACCTGATTAACTCGCTAACAGTTTTCGTCTGGGAAATCCCATGGACAGAGGGGCTGATGGGCTACAGTCAGTGGGGTCATGAGAGTTGACACCATTTAGTGACTAAACCACCATCACGAAATCATTCCTCAGATCTCCTCCTCCCCGCCCAAACAGAAACCCAAGTTCTGGTCAGTTCAGTCACACAGTCATGTCTGACTCTTTGCGAACCCACGAATTGCAGTACGCCAGGCCTCCCTGTCCATCACCAATTCACGAAGTTCACTCAAACTCATGTCCATCGAGTCGGTGATGCCATCCAACCTCTGTCGTCCCCTTCTCCTCCTGCCCACAATCCCTCCCAGCATCAGAGTCTTTTCCAATGAGTCAACTCTTCGCATGAGGTGGCCAAAGTACTGGAGTTTCAGCTTTAGCATAATTCCTTCCAAAGAACACCCAGGACTGATCTTCAGAATGGATTGGTTGGATCTCCTTGCAGCCCAAGGGACTCTTGAGTCTTCTCCAACACCACAGTTCAAAAGCATCAATTCTTCGGCTCTCAGCTTTCTTCACAGTCCAACTCTCACATCCATACATGACCACTGGGAAAACCATAGCCTTGACTAGATGGACCTTTGTTGGCAAAGTAATGTCCCTGCTTTTGAATATGCTATATAAGTTTGTCATAACTTTCCTTCCAAGGAGTAAGCATCTTTTAATTTCATGGCTGCAGTCACCATCTGCAGGGATTTTGGAGCCCCCAAAAATAAAAGTCTGACACTGTTTCCACTGTTTTGCCATCTATTTCCCATGAAGTGATGGGACCAGATGCCATGATCTTCGTTTTCTGAATGTTGAGCTTTAAGCCAACTTTTTCACTCTCCTCTTTCACTTTCATCAAGAGGCTTTTGAGTTCCTCTTCACTTTCTGCCATAAGGGTGGTGTCATCTGCATATCTGAGGTGATTGCTATTTCTCCCGGCAATCTTGATTCCAGCTTGTGTTTCTTCCAGCCCAGCGTTTCTCATGATGTACTCTGCATAGAAGTTAAATAAGCAGGGTGACAGTAGACAGCCTTGACGTACTCTTTTCCTATTTGGAACCAGTCTGTTGTCCCATGTCCAGTTCTAACTGTTGCTTCCTGACCTGCATATAGGTTTCTCAAGAGGCAGGTTAGGTGGTCTGGCTCTCCCATCTCTTTCAGAATTTTCCACAGTTTATTGTGATCCACACAGTCAAAGGCTTTGACATAGTCGATAGAGCAGAAATAGATGTTTTTCTGGAACTCTCTTGCTTTTTCGATGATCCAGCGGATGTTGGCAATTTGATCTCTGGTTCCTCTGCCTTTTCTAAAACCAGCTTGAACGTTTGGAAGTTCACGGTTCACGTATTGGTGAAGCCTGGCTTGGAGAATTTTGAGCGTTACTTTACTAGCATGTGAGATGAGTGCAATTGTGCGGTAGTTTGAGCATTCTTTGGCATTGCCTTTCTTTGGGATTGGAATGAAAACTGGCCTTTTCCAGTCCTGTGACCACTGCTGAGTTTTAGACCAAATTAATCCCCCCAGAAGTGCCTTCCTCTCCAGCTTTGATCCTGTCTGTGGCCTCATGGCTTCATGCAGTGAAGGTGTCCTGTGCTGTGGGCCAGAGACTGTGGCAGGAACCACCAAAGATCTCTGGACAGACAAAACATTCCTTGGCCCCCGATTTTACTATGGGGTTGAAAAAAGCCTTCCTGGGTGCCAGAGTCGGTGCCCTTTGTTGGAGATTCTTTAGGACCCAGGAATGTTCTAACCATGGCACCGACCACAGTTGCTGTAATTTCTTGGTAACTTGTCCCTCTTTCCTACTAGACCACTTCTAAGCACATGTCTTATTCTTTTAAAGCACTTAATCTGAAAAAAATTCTTAAATTCTTTCTCTTTAGCATTACTATTATTACTTCTATTTCTGGCTGTGCTGCCTCTGGCTGCGCTGAGCGGGGCCACTCTAGTAGCGATGTGCGGGCTTCTCAGTGTGGTGGCTCCTCTTGGTGCTGAGCACAGGCTCAATAGCTGTGGCGCAAGGGAGCCCCCACGTACCGGAATCTCCCGGACCAGGGATCGAACCCATGTCTCCTGCGTTGGCAGGCAGATTCCCCATCACTGGATTGCCAGTGACGTCCAGAACATAGATCTTACTGACCTTTGGATTTCCCAGCATAAAGCATACTCGAATGCTGAGTAAGTAAATAATGGATGAATGGAGATTCAAATGGGCAAAAGTCAGTTGGGAATTTTTCACAATGAAATTAAAGATTCTTTGACATGACACACACAGGATAAGTGGAAGGAAAAAAGTATGATTGTGAGGAGTAAAGAGGTCTGTTTTTAAAGCTGCTTACTAAGTCACTGGACTAGAAATAACAGTTTGAAAATAGATGGAAACTAGTTTTTTCATATTTCTTGACAGCCTCCTGGCTTAAGAAAAGGCCAAAAAAAAATGGAAAAGCAAATCTGGCAGACATTGAAGTAGCATTTGTAAGATTAAAAAAGGCAACTAAGAGTCATTCCAAACTATTTGTCCTTTTGTTGAAATCTTGTCAAATGTGGGGTGAATTATGTGGAGTCATCACTTGAATCTGCTGTTCTGTGGACAGTCCAAACTCTGCTCAGTGCCTTAGAAAGGACAGGATTTTTTTTTTAACCTATCCTTGGAGCAAGAAGAACTTTCCACAGCAGTCCAGAGTTGCACCTCTTACAGAACTTGGAAGACCTGAAATCTAACCTACTTTAATAGATGACTCATTTTGAAATTCACTTTATATTCAGGAAAAGTTACTAGCTAAAATGACCATGTCTTCACTAAATATTTGATGACAAATGACATTACAAATTTTCTTTAACTTCCTAGGTACTACATTAGATATTCAGCAAGCTCAATTTAAATAATAATTACGAATATTTTTAGTGACTGTAGGTTCCATCATAGACATTGTTTATCATACACTGGCTGTCTGATCTTGGATGCTTCATTACTTAGAAATACTTTCTTAGCCTTGGGAACAGAAATCAGGGCAAATGGACCTGTTAACTTGGCCTGAACTAAAATATTCTAACACCTGACAAAGATGGCTTTCCTTTCTGGGCTAGGCCTTACAGTGATTCCTTTAATTAAATAGAGACAGAAGTTTCAGGATGGGATGAAGAAGTCAGCCAAAATGTTTTTACTGCCCCCTTAATTTTACCGAAGAGAATGCCAAGCAAAATTTAGATATTTCTGTTAATCTTCTCAGGTCTCTGTTAAACTTGAGATTTCTTCCCAATGTCCTTAGACCCAAAGTTTCTTTGATTTTGAGAGTAGACACAGTTATTTATCTTAGGCTCACACCAAACTTGCATTGAGTAGAGGAGATGGAAGGGGAGGTGTCCTAATGTTTGCTTTCCTTGCAGAGAATATGTTGGCCCTCGGTCCTTTCATTTGGGCCTGTGAGGAGTGGGTGGGTGGTGTGTATTTCTCCTGTTTGTCAGTCCAAACACAGAATGGCCAGCCAGCCTGCTTTCTAAATAAGAAGGACTTTGAACTGGAAATATGCAGGATGTATAGGCTCGCTCTTTTGCCACGTCTAAGTTCTCTTCTGCAAAAGGGCATACAGATTTTTCTGTGCTCAAGAAAAATAGAATTAATATTCTGTTTCCTATGAAAAAAGAAAACTCAGTCCCCGTGAAGCCTGTCGGTGGTGGAGTTAACTGTCAGGACGCACGAGGAGGGGAGGAAGCTGAGAGCGCGGAATCCTGTCGGGGGTGGGCGCGGGGGCGGGGCTGTCACTCAGCTCCACCGGGTCCTCTTTCTGTGGGACGCACCGCAGCCTCCGCAGCCTTAGACACCACTTCTTCAGGATCCATCTCGTCTTCTCTGTGCATCTCACAGTCACCGCAGCTGCTGAGAGGCTCTGGGTTGTCCAGTGTTGGAGAGTCCCCCAAAGGCAAGAGGCCATCCACAGTGGACTTGAGCTTCGTCAGATCAGCGCTGTTGGGGCTGGCAAGGCTGGTTTTTATTCTCCATGTTTGGGCAAGCCAGTCCTTTTCTGCAGATCTGCCTAAAGCCACTCTCCAAGGGAGTCTACCTACCTGCTAGGAGGACACCTAAAACTCATGGGTTTAAAAAAAAAGAAAGGCAAAAGGTTCATGGGTTTGTTTTCAGGGCTGACAACATGCCTCAACTCTGATCCCTTTAAGAGAGATTGATAAGAGCTGAAAGTAAATGATACCTTCTGTTGGAGGGAGTTCTGGCCTAATCTCACAAGTCTTTTGCCTGATTTTAAGAATCACCAGTTTAAAAAATCACCAGTAATCAAGTGTTCCCTTATTTTCACTTATCTTATGCTCTCTTTAAATTCTGTGTCATAACATAAACCTGTATTTGTGTAATGCTCTTACAGCTCTAGATGTTTATCACATTGACGTCTCAAAGCTATGAGGAAGGCAGGATATTACCAGAGGATATTAACTGAGGCATAGAGCTGTGAAGGGCGTTGTTCTGAATTACCTGAATTAGTGGTTAAAATGAATTCAGGCTTATCGTCGTGGTTTGTACCTGAGCCATATGAACCACGAACCGTGCTATGTCACGATGCTTTGAGGACAGTACGTATCTTGACAGGATACATGGTTAAAACTTGGTGTTCTCCTCTCCTAGGAGAGGAGCACAGCACTAATTTTTTTTTTTAAACTATTTTTGTTCATTGCTATATCCCCAGTACTTAGAATAGTTTCTGGCACAAGAGGGACACCTCAATAAAAGCTAAATGAGTTCATTAAAAAGACATAGGTTCCACACACAAAAATGTATGGGGTTGGAGAGAAAAGGCTGTTATTAGTAAAGAATAACAGGGAACTTATCAATAGGTTCCCAGGGGTACTAATCACTATGAAACATTTCTCACAGTGAAGGTGACATGTCAATTACACTATACCCTTTTACCCCTGCTGTCGTTTCCCAAAGCAGGTACTCAGATCAGCTCCTTCCTCAGAGTGACTTAAGGGAAGTGATAAAGATTATTCCAGGAAACATCTAAGCCAGCCCTGCAAACATCAGCTCTAGATCCACAGTATGCCTGGAAGACTCCTATCATAAATAATATACCCTGACTTTTAAAACAGTTTATGATGAAAATTTTTTAGTTTATTCCATGCTGAAAAGCACTTGGCAGATACCCTCTCAAGTCAAGAAAAAGCATTTCCTTTAACCAATTGTCAAAGGGGTCTGAAAAAGTGAAAGTTGCACTCACTCCTGTTGGACTCTGTGACCCCACGAACTGTACATTCCTTGGAATTCTCCAGGCCAGGATACTAGAGTGGGTAGCCTTTCACTTTACGGGATCTTCCCAACCCAGGGGTCGAACCCAGGTCTCCTGCCTGGCAGGTGGATTTTTTTTACCAGCTGAGCCACAAGGGAAGCCCAAGAATAGTAGGGTGGGTTGTCTATCCCTTTCTCAGCGGATCTTCCCAACCTAGGAATCGAACCGGGGTCTCCTGCATTGCAGGTGGATTCTTACCATCTGAGCTATGAGGGAAGCCCTCTGGGTGTGGGTGTGGGAGTGTGTGTGTGGGGTGGGAGGGCGGGATCTAGGTTGGTTTAATTGTAGAAAATATTCATCAGATAGGGAGCTCTTCCACCTAGCTTGTCTCAGGGACGAGTTTTTCGAGGATGGGCTTGTCAACCACAGACTGCTGTTCCAAGTATCTGTAAGCTGTCTTGTTTCATGCCGTGGTGGCGTGTCACCATGGAACGAAAGAAGGAACACGTGAGCTCATCTGAAGACGATTTAAAGCCATCAGCTGCTCCACAGGGGAAATTCCATCTCCATCCCACAGGGGTGAAGGCAGCTGAACTGGGTTTGTGGAGGACGCTGGAGCAGGCTCTGTGAGAAGCAATCGTGGGCAAAGGATGTGTCCAGTAGTATTTTCACAATTACCTCTCCCTGCCTTCTCCCTACATCCACCGAGTCTTGGCCGAGTGATCTGGGTCGCAGAGGAAGACGCCGGCCTGATCGAGTCAGGACGAGGGAGAGGACCACTGGCGGCGCGCTCGGGGTCCCCGCCGGGGCGGGGGCGTTGGACACGGGGTAGGAGGCGATCCGTGCGGCCTGCGCGGGCTGAGTGATGCGCAGCCCCGTGAGAATCCTGTGGAGGTGGAAGCGGAGGCGAAGGAGAGCTCTGGCGCCACCTGGTGGCCGCGTCTCTGCCGGTGGCCAGAGCACTCTGCCATGCCCTGTCCCGGGCCCGGTGCTCTCCGAGGCCGTTGTGCCGGCGTCTGGGCTCGGGCCCTCGGCGTCCCCTTGCACGAAAATGTGATTCCATAATGTATGTGCCATGCTTAGTCGCTCAGTCGTGTCCGACTCTGCGACCCCATGGACCGTAGCCCGCCAGGCTCCTCTGTTCATGGAATTCTCCAGGCAAGAATATTGGAGTGGGTTGCCATGCCCTCCTCCAGGGGATCTTCCCAACCCAGGAATGGAATCAGGGTCTCCTGCGTTGTAGGCAGTTTCTTTACCATCTGAGCTACCAGGGAAGCCCTCCATAATATATAGTGATCACCAAGAGCGAAAGGAAAATGCTAGGACATTTAGACGGGGAAGAGTTCATCCTGGAAAATGTACCAGGATGACATTCTGTCTAGTCTTGGTTTAGATCCCTATAAGTTAAAATTTTATATGGGAACATGCCAAATGAATAAAATGAGACAGATTTTCTTAAACTTCTCCCAATTCTGCATAATCAAAGTGCAGAAACAGATTTTAGAGTCAGGGACCTGGGCTTGAGTGGCAGATCTGCCACTCACTAGGGACCTTGCCTTCTTTGAGGCTCAATTGCCTCATTTCTTTTTTAAAACTTATTTATGTGGCTGCTCCAGTCTTAGTTGTGGCACTCAGAATCTTTAGTTGCAGCGAACTCCTAGCTCCCTTATCAGGGATCGAACCTGGGTCCCCTGCATTGGAACTATGGAGTCTTAGCCACTGGACCACCAGGGAGGACTCTCAGTTGCCTCCTCCTCCTCTCTCAGTTGCATCCTCCAAAGAGGATGATAGAGTCTTCTCAAAAGGAGAATTTCAAAAAGAGAATTAAAACTACAGTGTCTGTGCTCATACTGTTGCCTTCCCCCTCTTCCTAGAGGTAAGCTGTCCACACCGCTCTGCTGTCCATTTCTCTGGATCACTCGTGGACCTTACCCAGCAGGATCTCTGCATCCTCAGTTTCCCCTCACCACTCCTTAACTTGATTGGCACACAGACATGGTATAAGTTCTCTCATCTTACAAAAAATCTGACTCCTCATGCCCTGCAGCCAGCTCCCCATTTTTTTTTTCACATTTATATCATAGGAAAACATCTCTAAAGTGCTGTCCTTACCCACTGCCTCTGCTTCTCCTGTTCTGGTGACTATCAGACTTCTTCTCCTGGCCCATTCACCGAGACTGCTCTTGCCAAGGAAAGCAGTGGCCGCCTCATGCTGAATATTGATGTCGGTTCTCAGTCTTTATCTCTGCTGCCCATCGATAGTATTTGACGTGCTCATTCCCTGCTCCCTTTATCCTCCTGGCCATGAGACACTGCAGCTAAGTTTTCTCCTGCACCAGCAGTTTCCCAGTCTCTAGGGCTCAGTTCTTGGATGTCTTTTCTAGCTATATGAACTTCACTGACGTCATCCCGTCTCAAGGCTGAAAATGCTACCTATATATTCTGAATGTTTTTGAGCAGCATCACCAGCCTGGACTTCACCCCTGACCTTTTTTTTTTTTTCCAATTTTTGGCCACATCCTGTGGTATGTGGGAGCTTAGTTTCCCGACCATGCGTAGAACCCATGCTCCTTGAGTTGGAAGGTGGAGTCTTAACCACGGGACTGTGGGGAAGTCCCTGCATTGAATTTTGACCCTCCCTTCCAGGTCTGCTCTCCTTGGGATCACCTCGACTCTAGTTAATAGTTTCTTCAGCCATCTGATTGCTTAGGCCAAACGTTTTGGAACCATGCTTGAGCCCTCTTTTTCTCTCACACCTCACATCCCATCTGTCAGGAAATCCTATTGGCTCTCTCTTCCTAGTGTATGCCCATCGTTTCTCACCCCATCCACGATCACTGTGGTCCTTTCTCCAAAGCCCGTATGTATACTATATATTGTGTTTCTTATTTATCTATTTAATGCCCATCTCCTCCACAAAAATATAAACCCCGTGAGGGCTGGCTTCCGCTTGCACCTTAGTCTGATTCATTGCTATATCCCCAGGTTTCAAACCTAATTGTGTGTGTGCTCAGCCACTCAGTCGTGCCTGAGTCTTTGCGATCCCATAGACTGTAGCCCGCCAGGCTCCTCTGTCCCTGGGATTCCCCAGGCAAGAATACTGGAGTGGGCTGCCATTGCCCTCTCCAGGGGATCTTCCCGACCCGGGGATAGAATGTGAGTCTCCTGTACCTTCTGCATTGGCAGGTGGATTCTTTACACTGTACCCCTTGAGAAGCCCTCAAGCCTAATGGGTCCTCAATAAATATTTGCAAATAAGTGAATGAATGAAGCCATTGGCAAACAGCAAGTGTTTAATAAATGAATAAATGGTGGTGGTGATAGTTATTTAGTCACTGAGTCGTGTCTGACTCTTGGGACCCCGTGGACTGTAGCCCACCGGGCTCCTCTGTCCATAGGATTTCCCAGGCAAGAATACTGGAGTGGGTTGCCATTTCTTTCTCCAGGGGATCTTCCTGACCCAAGGACGGAACCCAGGTCTCCTGCATTGTAGCTGGATTTTTTGCCGACTGAACCACCAGGGCTCTAAATGGATAAACGGTAGCTATTATTTTACATCAGCCTTCTTAGATGTCTAATGTGAACAGAAAATTAAAAGACTAAAATGTACTCTGAAGGAGCCATCAGACACATCCAGAGATGGGCTGTTTTACTCAACCAATTTTTAAATAGTCAATATCTTTAAGAAAGAGGCTGGATGGAGAGCGGACTGTCCTGGATGAAAATATATTTAAGAATTATCATATGTGAAATAGATCGCCAGTCCAGGTTCGATGCATGAGGCAGGGTGCTCAGGGCTGGTGCACTGGGATGACCCTGAGGGATGGAATGTGGATGGAGGTGGGAGGGGGGTTCAGGATGGGGAACACATGTCCACTCATGACTGATTCATGTCAATGTATGGCAAAAACCACCACAATATTGTAAAGTAATTAGCCTCCAATTAAAATGTTTTAAAAAAGGAAATATATATGAGATGGAATTCCCTGGTAGTCTAATGATTAGGACTCCGTGCTTCCACTGCGGTGGGGAGGAGTTCAATCTCAGATCCCACAAGGAGCGTGGCACGGTCAAAAAAAGAAAAAGAAAAGAGATAAAATGCCAAATACATTGTATGGTTCTTGATTATTTGAACAAAACAGCTTTAAAGGAAAATGTACTGTTTGGAGAAATTTGAATATGAACTGGGTATTTGACAATGTTGAAAATTATTTTTATTAGCTGTTTTAATACATAATTGGGATTATTGTGATAACGATTTCATTTTATATAAATATATTCATATATATGAAATTTAATTTTTAGAGGTGAAATAGGATGTTTATAATTTACTTCAGCAAGAAGAGAAACACAAGAGATGATTTTCTGGTTATGAAAATCAAGCAAAGTTGGCACAGTGTTAACTGTGAAATTGAAGCAGGGCACACGTGAGTGTCTGTTACACTATTCTCTCTGTTCTCTCTGTACATCTGAAAATCTTAATAATAACAGACTTCCCGAGTGGTCCCAAGGTTAAGAATTCGCTTTGCAATGCAGGGGATGCCAGTTTGATCCCTGCTTGGGAAACTAAGCTCCCACATCCCTGGGGCAACTAAGCCTGCGCCCTGCAACTAGAGAAAGCCCAGCACTAGTTATCGCAATGACTGGTTGCAGCAGGACTTTGATGGTGTTACTGATTCAAAGTCACCTGGGCCTGGACTCCTGGCAAGGGCCCCACAGCTTACCTCCCAGGGCCGTGCAAAGATGCATCACAGCAGCTTGGCAAGCTCAGCACTGCCTCCACGCCGATTCCAAAGGAAGCCAGCTGCTGCCAGGAGGCAGGCAGCCCTCAATCAGCTCAGCTGTTGTAGCAAAATGCCTCTGGAGCCAGGCCAAGCCAGAGTCGGGAGCATCTCCGACACCATGTGTCTGGTTTCTAGGAGCACAGATTTATGGCTTTTGGATTTGGAAGGTGGAAATATTTCTTAAATCCAAGTCAAAAGCCTGCTACAACAACCCTCTAAAGCTAAACAGAGCTGGACAAAAATCTCTCCTTCTGTATGACTCTTCTTTTTTGGCCAGGTGGCGCATGGGGTCTTAGCTCCCACACCAGGGATACGACTCGTGCCCCCTGTTGTCTAAGTGCAGAATCCTAACCACCGCACCACCAGGGAAGTCCTATCCCTGTGTGCGGTTTAAATGTGATAACTCCATGCGTGCATGGTAAGCATTTTCAGTCATGTGACCTCAAGCTTGACTCTTTGTGACCCCATGGATGGTAGCTTGCCAGACTCCTGTCTATGGAATTTTCCAGGAAAGAATACTGGAGTGGGTTGCCATGCCCTCCTCCAGGGAATCTTCCCAACCCAGGGATCGAACCTAGGTCTCCTGCATTGCAGGCAGATTCTTTACTGCTGAGCCACCAGGGAAGCTTGAAGATGCTCAGGGATGGTGGCTTTTCCCTGTCTTCAAAGTAAATTTGGAGGATAGTCCATTATCTCATCATCTCTAAGTTAGGGAGTTTGGGGTGATTTTTCTTCTTATTTATACTCCTTGTGACCCCCATGGATGGTAGCCCGCCAGACTTTTCTGTCCATGGGATTCTCCAGGCAAGAATACTGGAGTGGGTTGCCATGCCCTCCTCCAGGGCATCTTCCCAACCTGTCCGGCAGTGACTAATAAGTCCAGATCACACTGTGGTGCATGGAGAATTTGTGGCTTCCTGAGTGGGGGTGGGCTCTGGGCACTGACAGGCCTGGGGGCCTTTATCTCCCATCCTGCAGGTCTCGCTCTTGAGTTGGCTCCACTTTCAGGCAGATGCTCCCTTGTGGTCACAACACAGCTGTGGCGACTTCAGATTTGCATCTTTCAGACATCAGCTCTAGTGGGAACAATTTCTGATCCATGATTCCTGGCAAAATGTTCTTTGCATCTTCTTGGTTCACACACTCCCCTCAAAACCAAAGCTGGGGTGAGAAGGATAGAGCAGGTGATCAGTTCGTGTTCCCTGAGATGGAGGTGGGAACCAAGCACACGGGTTGGAGGAGAGGTGGTTTCTGAGAGGTAATTTGGTGCCTATTTAACAGAAGAGGGGAATAGATGGATCATAACCAGAAAGTCATCTGTGCTCTGCCCTTCTCCTCTCAGAAAGGATTAGCAATGATGCAGGAAGCAGGATGCTTCAGCTGAAGAAATCTGCCCTAATTAAACCCAGATTTTCATTCTGAGTTTCCTGGCAGCCAAAGCAAAAAGGGACAGGTTAACTCATTAGGATTTAACAGCAAGTTAGGATCAACAACTCTGATGATACAACTTTCCTGAGAGTCCAATGCTCAGTTTAAACTGTGTCTTCTTCCACTCTTTTCTCTCTCCACCTCCAATATTTCTTACTGTTTCACTTTTTTTTTTTTTTTTTTTTTGCCACATTGTGCAGCTTGTGGGATCTTAGTTCCCTGACCAGGGATTGAACCTGGGCGCTTGGCAGTGAGAAGCTCAGTGCTAACCTCTGAACCACCAGGGAATTCCCTGTTTCCCTTTCTGTCTTTCTTGGGCAACCTTTACCTTTTTCCTCATGTTGCTAAGACATGCCCTTCCTTTTCCCTGTCCCTGCCTGAAGCCACCATACGGGCTGCTGGCCTTTCTTCATATGTCGGTTGAATTGGAAACCATCGGGACCTCCAGGGGCTTGGATAATGCTGTGATAACATTTCTATATGCTGGTGGAGAGAGGGGTTGACCTTAAAACTAAAGGCTAAAAATCCACCCCCCTCGGAGGGCCAACCAGAGGCGAAGGGTCAGAAGACCTGGAGTTTAGTCCAGTTTCTCTTTGGAGTCATCTACCCTCCCTGGACTTTTACAAAGGGACACACTGGATGGGACGCCAACATTCCCTCCTGACTTTGCAGAAAGCACTTGACACGGTGGGAAAGGAGAATTCTCCTCACTGGACCCCACTGCCCAATGTCTTTTGCATCAAAACGGTTTTCAGGGCTTTTCTGCCCAGACCACATAGTTTCTCACAGATCCCGAGCCTTTCACGCTCCATCCTTTTTCCTGTGCTGACAGCCCGAGGAAGACCATCTGCTCGGGGTGGGCGTGGTGCTGGCGCCCTGCGCCCTGTCCCCCCAGGGCCGCCGCAGCTGCAGATGTGCCGGGGGGCCGGGAGCGGGGTTGGGGGCGGGGGGGCGGCCCGGATAACCGACGCGCCCGCGGTGCTCTGCTTCGCGTTCCTAGGCTTCAGGTTTGCAGAGTAGCACCACGGCGGGCAGGGAGGGCCACCTTTGGGTCTTACTCCCGCTTGGGCTCTTTTCTCTCCTAGACGTGGCCTTTCCAGTTTGTTGTTATTATTTATTCAAGCTATTGATTGATTTATTTTTGGCTGTGCTGGGTCTTTGTCGCTGCTCAGCCTTTTCTCTGCTTGCGGCGAGTGGGGGTCGCTCTCTTGTTGTGGGGTGCGGGCTTCTCATCGCCGCGGCCTGTCTTGCTGCGGAGCACGGGCTCTAGAACGTAGGCTCAGAAGTAGACACTTGCCTGAAGAATCCCGCGGGCAGAGGGACCTGGTGGGCTACAGTCCATGGGGAGGCAAAGAGTTGGACACGACTGAGCAACTAGCACTTTCAGGGGCTGAATTGCTTCAACACGTGTCTCCTGCACTGGCAGGTGGATTTTTTGCCACTGAGCCATCAGGGAAGCCTTTGCACCTTTTTAATTGCCAGTTGTTGTTGTTGTTTTTTTTTTTCCCCTGGAAAAGCCAGATAGGGGAACAATTTGACAATGAAAATGGAATGATTTGGAACCATTCCTGGATAATCTGTCAAGTGTGTTCCTCTTTTTTAAAAAAAAACATTTATTTATTTGGCTGTGCCGAGTTGTAGTTGCAGCAAGTGGGATCTTTAGTTGTGGCATGAGGGAACTAGTTCCCTGATCAGGGATCAGACCCAAGCCCCCCTGCATTGGTAGCATGGAGTCTTAGCTACTGGACCACAGGGAAGTCCTTGAGTTATTATTATAGTCTGGATTTTAGTATTTTAGCTTGGAGTTGTATGCTCTGTTGAGGATCTATTCATTTTACTTCAGAGAATGGGTATGATAGGGCAATAGCCACCTTCACCTCCAAGGAGAGGACCATTGCTCAGAACTGGTCTCAGGCATATTTCAGTCTTTATCGTCTGTTTTTTATAAGCCCAGACTCCCAGTCCATCCTCTCTCCCCCATCCCCCTTAACCACAAGTCTATTCTCTATGTCTGTGAGTCTTTGTTCCTAGATGTTTATTTGTGTGCTATTTTAGATTCCACATATAAGTGATATCATATAGCATTTGTCTTCTGACTGATTTCACTTAGTGTGATAATCTCTCGTTGCATCTGATATTGCTGCAAATGGCATTATTTCATCCATTTTTATGGCTGAGTAGTATTCCATGTATATATGTACCCCTTCTTTATCCAGTCGTCTGTGGATGGACACTTAAGCTACTTCCATGTCTTGGCTATTGCAGTAAACATTGGGGTGCATGTATCTTTTCGAATTATGTATCTTTTCTCTGGATATATGCCCAGGAGTGGGATTGCTGGATTATATGGCAATTCAGTGGACATAAATTTGGGCAAACTCTGGGAATGGTGAAGGACAGGGAAGCCTGGCATGCTGCAGTCCCTGGGGTCACAAAGAGCTGGACACGCTGAGCGGCTGAACAACAAACAACAAATGGCAACTCTATTTTTAGTTTCCTGAGGAGCCTCCCTACTGTCCCATAGTGTATTTCAGCCTTTTCTTGGGGGATCGGATATGACCTAATAACACCAGGCCTAGGTTGTGTGTTGTGATAGAAGGGCATCCCCACCGTATAGAACCTTGTCTGTGCTGTTCTGTCCCTTCATTCTCACCCAGGTGGACCAAGGGACAGGCCACAGTGGCTTTCTTTCAAGACAGAAGCCCCACTAGCTCACTAATGGTATCTGTCAGAAGTCTTATTTTAAAAACTGGATTGCAAAGTAGAGTTGATCTCATTTGATTTAACATGGTTTTTTACGCCAGTGATTTTTAATGAGTCTATTGCAAATGGGAAATTTTCACTTTAAATAAAATATCTTTTATTGTGCTGACAATGTATAAACACCAGTTTTTCCTGAGAAGGATTGTGTAAAAATACCAATACAGAAGGATCATGAGTGATTTTACTGAGGGCAGAACCATTTGCAGTTTTATGGTGAAAGAAAATAATTTTGCAGCTAAAGCAAGTTTGTGTCTCACCTAACCAAGGGGTCATTTATGAAACTGCTGAGCCTGGGTCTCCACCCTGCACTTTCCTTCAGTAGGGAGGTTGTAACAATCACACTGAACGCAGGAGACTTCCTTTAAACAAGCAAACGTTTCCAGTTGACAATAGGAAGGTAAATGTGACTCCATTTAGTGAATTTGCTCATAGAGCTTTGAGCAGCTGAGAGGGGATTTTAGCTTTGAGCAGCTGAGAGAGTGAACTTTCTCCTCGGTCTTCCCACTTACTCATCTCCAATTAAATTTCTTACAATCAATTCACAGGCTTTTAGGGATTATCAACTAATTCTTAAACCTTGACTAAAATTTTTCAAACGGTATACTCAAGCCGCATAGGTTAGGATGGTGCCCCCAGAAAGTTAGCTTATAACCACTGTCATGGTTCATATCCCGTGCATTGCTTTCTCCGGAGGGGTAGGGTCCCGGCAGGAAAAACACACTGATCAATCTAAACTTTGGATTTGGGGAGGAGAGGAACCACTAGCACTTTGCATGCATTAAGAGAGAATGCAAGGTCACCGCCACTCTGGACCAACAACTCAAAGGTTATTATGTGGTGATTAACTTTATGTGTCAGTTGGAAGGTGTTTTCGGATGGGATTAGCATTTAAATGGGTGAACTTTGAGGAAAGCAGATTGCCCTCTCTAAAGTGGGCGGGCCACACCCAATCAGTTGAAGTCCTGGGTAGAACAAGAAGACCCGACTCCCTAAGCTGGAGGGAATGTCCACCCGGCGGCTTTAGAAATATACATATTTATTTATGTAGCTCCTCCAGGTTTCAGTTGGGACATGCAGGCTCTTTTAGTTGTGGCATGTGACCTCTTAGTTGCAGCATGTGGGATCTAGTTCCCTGACCAGGGATGGAACCCGGGCCCCCTGCATTGAGAACAAGGAGTCTTAGCCTCTGGACTACCAGGCAAGTCCTCAGGCTGATGGCCTTTGAAATTCGTCTGCACCTTTGGCTCTCCTGGGTCTTCAGCTTGTTGGCCCACATTGCAGATTTTGGACTTGCCAACCTCTATGGTTGCAGGAGCCAATTTCTTATAATAAATCCATTTCTATACATGGCCTATTGGTTCTGTTTCTCTGGAGAACCCTGATTAATACAGTACGTCCTACTGAGCCTGGATCATTTGTGCAAGCTAACTGCTATTCAGTTAAGGGGGCCTGTCACAGTCTTCTTTAAAACCCCTGGACCAGGCTTCCCTGGTGGCTTAGTGGTGAAGAATTCATCTGCCAGTGCAGGGGACATGGGTTTAATCCCTGGTCTGGAAAGATCCCACATCGGGCAGGACAGCTAAGCCTATGTGCCACAGCTACTGAGCCGGTGCTCTAGAGCCTGTTAGCCACAGCTGCTGAAGCCCAGGCACCTAGCGCCCATGCTCTGCAGCAGGAGGAATGACGGCAATGAGAAGCCCATACACACAATTAGAGACCAGCCCCCGCTTGCCACGACTAGAGAAAGCCTGTCCGCAGTAGCAAAGACCCAGTGCAGCTGTAAATAACCAAATGAATGCTTTTTAAAAAAAAGAAAAAAAGGAATACATCAAAAAAAGAAAAACAACGAAACAAAAAAACCTCTCCACCAAAAAAAAAAAAAAAAAACCAACCAAAAAACGACCAAACACCCACACCTCCTCTCAGAAGCATCTTCTTGGTGTGCTTGGGTTCCATCTAGTGCCAAATTTAGGTACTGCACCGATTTAATTCCCTGAGTACAAAGATGGCTCAGAGGTAATGAATTTGCCTGCCAATGTAGGAGGCTCAGGAGACGCAGTTTCAATCCCTGGTTCGGAAAGATCCCCTGAAGGAGGAAAAGGCAACCCACACCAGTAGACTAGCCTGACAAATCCCATGGACAGGGGAGCCTGGCGGGCTACAGTCCATGGGCTCGCAGAGTTGGCCGAGGCTGAGCACACACACACTTATTAATAGACCTCTATACTCGTGTACATCACTCCTTGTTTTATTCACTTAACAAACATTTAGAGAAGCCTTGCTTGTACCCAAGACACTGCAGCGAGTGGCCTCTCTCCTTCACGGGGCTCAGAGCCCAGCTGGAAGCAGATGATGGTAGTCACACGTGCTCAGGGCCAAGAGAGGAGCGTGCGCAAGGAGCTAAGGGACGAGCAAGGAAGAGCTGAGGGTCACCACTGGGAGACGGGGGGCTGGCTCTGGACAGACCACTTCCCTCCAGCAGCTGTGGGCCTTCTGGACCATTTCCTCCCCTGCTGGCTTCCTTCACCACGGCTGCGTCCTCTGGCGGGCGTGACTGTGATTCAGCTGCAGTCTCCTTACTTGACGCTTGAGGCAAGGTGGCCGCAGAGAGGCCCCTAGTTCCACAGGGAGGACAGCAGGCTTCGGAGACAGAAGGCCTAGCAGCAGATCCGAGCTCTGGAGACCTTGCCTTCATTTGCGTATGTGTGAAATGCAAAAAATAGGATTGTCCATGTCGGCTTGTTGTGGGAGCTTGTTACGGGAATCCAGCGTGGTAACGTGCTTGACTTGTCTGAGTTTTACCTTGTGAACATCAAAAATCAAACCTGGTTAACGTAAGTGGAAAAAGGAGTTTCTTGGGGAAACGTCAGAAAGCTCACAGAGATGGGGGTGGATGTAGAAGTGTTTATCAATTTTTGTTCTCTCTCTCAGCTCATTTTTTAAAAACTTGAAGTATGGTTGATTTACAATATTGTCTTACTTTCAGGTATACAACAAAGTGATCCTGTTATGCATATCTACATATACATACTCTTTTTCAGATTCTTTTCCATTATAGATTATTACAAGATATTGGTTATTGTTACCCGTACTGTACAGTAGGTCCTTATTGTTTACCCGCTTTATATATAGCAGTGTGTATCTGTTAATCCCAAACTCCTAATTTATCCCCCTACCAGTGGTAACCGTAAGTTCGTTTTCTATGGCTGTGAAGCTATTTCTGTTTTGTAAATGAGTGCGTTTGTATCATTTTTTTCTGGCATCCACGTATTAGTGAGAGTGTATGGTGTTTGTCTTTCTCTGACTTACTTCGCTTGGTGTGATAATCTCTAGGTCCATCCATGTTGATGCAGAACGCATTATTTCATTCTTATTTATGGCCGAGTAGTATTCCCCACCTCAGCTCTTATGCGCACACCAGCTTTGTTCCGGCCTGTCCCTGCAGAAAGATTGTCGGTTCCACAGTCTCCGGTGAGGATGGCAGAACCGCTCACAGCTTCAAGTTCACACGCTGTCTGTTGGTCCTCTAGGGAGAGACCACATCTCTCAGTAAGTCGGGTTCGTGGGCAGGGATGCTGAGCAGCCCGGCTCTGATCAGGTGTGGGCTCCCTGTGGTGAGGCTGGACAGAAGGGCAGGGCTGCGCGGGGTGCTCCTCAGGGGCGGCCCTGGTACCGGTCAGCGTGGCGGGAGCGTGGGGCTCCTCTTGGTGTTGATGGTGGTCCCTTTGGGCCAGTTCTGGAAGTCCACCCTGAGACGAGGGAGCTGGGCGTCGTGGAGAGTCCACTTTGCTTCCCAGCAGGGACCCGAGTCTTTCTGGAAGTCTCCATGGCTGTTGGCAGCTTCTTCCCGGCTTTGCCCATCAGAACCTCCCGCTGGGCCACACAGGCCTGCCTTCGAGTCTCCTTCCTCAGCGGCAGGCCTTAGAGCCCTGGTCCCGCAGGGGGCCGCTCTGCCTCGCCCCTGACGGTGACCTTCCTGCTGACGCGTGACTCCTGCTCCCCGCAGGCCTGGCCTCCGCCCTGCTTGGACTTGATGTCCTGTAAAGAGAGGACACGTAGGGCTATCCTCCAGGCGCTGGGCTGACTTCCCTGCATCTGCCAGCGTGGGGCAGTGCTCCTGTAAAGATCGGGCCCTGCACTCCTGAGTGCCCACAATAAGGGGGAGCTCTCGGGAAGTGGGGGGATGTTCCTGAGGAACCAGGACGTGGGGTGGGTGGGGGCTGGACCCGAGGTGGGCGACCCCTGCCCCCCTCCTCATCCGCTCTGGGCAGGATGGATGGCGAGGGGGCCAGAGGAAGCCTCCTGTGCTCTCTGCTCCCTGGCAGGGTCCCTGCCTCCACCCCCTCCTCAGACCGCCCGAGGTCACCCCCTCTCCCTCACACAGCCCCCCACCTCCTGTGGTGAACTCATAGGTGCTGACTGAGTGTCCCTGAGGCTCCAGGGGTGCTCTTTCAAGCAAGACATGTCGGCATCGCTTCACTGGAGAAAGCATCTTTAGCTGCTAGTAATTCATTAATTAAATTTTATTTTTGGGTGCCCTGGGTCTTCATCGCTTAGAGGGCTTTCTCTAGTTGCGGCGAGAGGGGCTCCTCTTTGTTGCGATTCTCGCTGCCGCCTGCGGGGGCGTCTCTGGCTGTGGAGCCCAGGCCCTTGGGCTTCCGTGGTTGCAGGTCGTGGGTTCCGGAGCGGACGTTCAGTAGCTGAGCGCACGGGCTTAGTTGTTCCACGGCAGGTGGGATCGTCCCCAGAAATGGAACTTGTGTCTCCCGCCTCGGTAGGCAGATTCTTAACCACTGGACCACCAGGCAGTGCAGTGGTGAACACTTACTGAGCACCTGTTGTATGCAGGCAGCTGTGAGGCGTGCTTTCCCTATGGTGATGTTGTCTCCGACGTCCTGGGCACTTGCTGGGTGCTCTTGTCCTCATTTTACAGATGTGGCAGCTGGTACACAGTGTGGGGCTTGTCCTCTGAGGCCAGGTTTGTATGAGCAGCAGGCCGAGGCTCACCTGGTCCTGGGCTCATCTCATTTGTCTACCTGCTGCTGGAGAGCCCCAGATAAATTCAGGCATCACAGGCTGGTCCCCCAGCAGAGGGGGTCATGGGGGTGAGGGAGGTGGGGCTCCCGAGCCTATGCTCCCCTCTTCGGAGATCCACTCTCCGCCCCAGGGCAGGGTAGCTTGCCCACCTCTTCCATTGTCTCAGGCCTAACGAGGGGCCTGTGCCTGGCTCACCCATCCATTCCCTACTCAGACTGACTGTGCCAGACGCTGAGCCTCCCAGCAGGAAGATGCTGTCATCTGTTGACCTGTGGTCTGGGGGGACCCAGGTGGCACCCCTGCGCTCAGGCTTGTTCAGGGGATGGACCCGTCTCTCGCAGGCAGCTGAGGGCTGCCAGCCTGCCAGCCACTGGTGAGTGCTAGGTACCAGACCCTGTAGAGTAAACTGCATCCTCATCTCCTCATGTTCTATGCTAAGATGACTTTTCAGTGAATTCACTGGGAAACCTGACTTTGGGAGAGCCAGAGGTCTGGAGATGATCTGGACTTGGCCGCGTGTGGGTCTGGGCCGTGGAGAGACCAGCCGGGGACCTCCCTCAGGGCAGCCAACTGAACCGAGCCCAGCTTGTATTCTGAAAGAGTGTTCAGCCCCTTTTCCTTGGAAACCCATCCCCAGGCCACGTGCATTGGACGATTCGTTTGCCACATTGCTTCTCCTCGATGGGGACCCATGACTTCCGGAGAGCCAGGAGCGGGGGTCCCCGGTCTCGGTGGCTTTGCTCCAGAGGGCCTGCTCTGCTGCGGCTGCTTCTGCTGCTGCTTTTTCATAGCTAATATTTATCTGGCTGCTCTTGGTCTTAGTTGAGGCATGCGGAATCTAGTTCTCTGGCCAGGGAGGCAGGCACAGTGGGGCTGGAGCCCTGGCCTCCCCGCTGTGGTCCACAGGGCACCTCCACCCAGGGGATGAAGGGCTCTGAGAGGCCAGAGCGGCCCTTGTTCTCTGGAGGGGCCAATGTGGGTGGTGGAATCGAGTGACAAAGCTGGCCTTCCACGTGGGGAACTACAGTCATGGGGCCCCCTGCTCTGAGCAAGGCTGGGTGTCCTCAGATCGGGACCCCAGGTCTGGGTCAGCTGCGGCGATGGGGCTCCTTGCTCTGTCAGGTCCTGGGTGCCGATCAGCAGCTCCTGCCCGTCCCCAGGCCCAGACAGTAGATCTTCTGTGAGTCAGTGACATGCGCCCGGCTATCCCCGCCGGGACTGCATAAATCTTCTCGTTTTTGCCATATCACTGGCTCTCGTGACAGCTCAAGATGTTTCTCTGCTTCTGAGTATCCCTTTTATTAAAAGGCGCTGGAGCCCTGCAGACGTGTTAACCAGTGGCCCCTCTGGCCCCCCTGGCCTCTCCTTTCTCAGCTCAGCTTTCCCTCTTCGCTGCTCCCACAAGTCTTTCACATCATTCATTTTGACATTTAAAAGTTTCCAAGCTTGATCTGAGATGCCACAAACACTGCCATTGTTATTTGGTGGGCTCTGGAATGCTGAGAATCCCAGGACTGGGGCGGGGGGTGGGGGAAGGGCGGGCCTGCCTGCCTTGTCTGGATGCAGGGAGCTCAGTCCTTGCTGGGAGGTGGGCTTCCGCCCTGGGGTTGTGGCCGCTCCCGCCTTCTGCAGGCTCTGCTTGCCTTTCGGGCTTCTTTCCTTCTCACCAGGCCAGTCCCTCCTTTTGTTTTTCTTGAGGATCCTAGAATCTTAATGTTCCACTTTTTCAGGAAAGTTGCTCCTATTACCCAGGGGTGATTCCGTCACCTTCTCCCTGGCTCCTGCTCCTAACAGGCCCTCCATATTTCAGGAGAGGCTGTCAGAGAGAGCAAAGCTGGCCGCGCTGGGTCTCGGGCCACGTGGCGCCATCTCTGACGGTTCTTGGTGGTGGTGCTTTAGTTGCCAAGTAGAGTTCGACTCTTGCGACCCCATGGACTGAAGCCCGCCAGACTCTCTGTCTGTGGGACTCTCCAGGCAAGAGTACTGGAGTGGACTGCTGTGCCCTCCTCCAGGGGATCTTCTCGACCCAGGACTCAAAGCTTCATCTCTTATATCCCCTGCATCTCTTGTACCTCCTGCATTGGCAGGTGGGTTCTTTGCCACTAGCGCCTGAGAAGCCCCTGATGGTTCTTGTGCTGTGCTTAGTTACTCAGTCTTGTCTGGCTCTTTGTGACCCCATGAAATGTAGCCCGCCAAGCTCCTCTGTTCTTGGGATTTCCCAGGCACGAATACTGGGGTGGGGTGCCATTTCCTACTCCAGGGGATCTTCCCTACCCAGGGATCGAACCAGTATCTCTCACGTCTCCTGCATTGGCAGGCAGATTCTTTACCACTAGTGCCACCTTGGGTTCACGGGGTAGGAAAAATGGTGACAAAAAGGCAGGCCTCGTTACCCAAGTGTTATTTTTGTCTGCTAAACACATGAAACAAAATAGAACTACATCCACCATCACAATCACCTTCATTTCCTAAAGCACTTTTGACGCCTAAGACGTAGTAGGAAGGGAACAAAATCAGAGTGAAACCCAGTTTTTGCCAACAAAGGACAAATTTCACACTGACATTTTTACGTGGACCAGTGAAAATTCTACCAAAGCCGAGTGTCAGTTAAAGGGGACCAGTATTTCCAAATTAGAGCTCCTCAAACTTTAAATGCATGCACGGGGGGCTTCCCTAGCAGTCTGGGGGTTCAGACTCTGTGCTTTCAACACAGGGATTGGGTTCCATCCCTGGTCAGGGAACTAAGATCCCACATGCCTCTTGGCAAGGCCAAAAGTTAAAAAAAAAAAAAAAAAAAAAATAGACGTATGCACAAATCTCCAGACCCTTGTTAAAATGCAGATTCTTATTCATTAAGTTGGAATGGGGCTTGGAAGTCTTTTTAATAAGTTCTCAAGTGAGGCCCCGCTCCCAGTGCTAGGTCTTGAGTAGTAAGGGTCTGCCCTGTACAGAGCCCCAAACAAAACCGAGGTTCCATCACCCTTCTGAAGTATAAAATTAGGTAAAGTGTTGTTTTGTACCACGTGAACCAAAACATCACTTATCAACTAGATTCTCTGCTATGGCCTGTCCATAGCATCTCCCACAGACTGCTGTCTGGCTGTAAGTTCCACAGATAAAGTCAGAGGGCTGAATCATGGCTACTGGACAGCTTCAGTCATCCAGGCCAAGCATCAGCTAGACCAAAGGGAGCAGGGCTTTCAAGCCTGCCAATCCCTCTGGCCACCTGCCCCATCCTCCACCCCCAACCCACAGTGAGAGGTGCACTTGGCATCACCACCCTGCGCTGAAATCAGGTTTTCCATAACAGTACTTCGCCTTATTGCATGTGACACGTTCTAATTTTAAAAATACATAAAATGCTCATTCCTATAGACTCAGTGGGTTTTAGGGTCCACCATTAGGTTGTGACCCAGAGTCTGACAAATACACGTGCTCCTTGAAAGCCTTTTTACAAATTGATGTTACGTGAGTTTTTGATCTGTTGTGGAGGAAGGCACAGGTCTTCTGTAGCGTAAGAAGACCTAATTTAGGAAATACTGACTTAAAGTTATAGTCAAAGCTATGGTTTTTCCAGTGGTCATGTACGGATATGAGGGTTGGACCATAAAAATGACTGAGCGCTGAAGAATTGATTCTTTCGAACTGTGGTGCTGGAGAAGACTCTTGAGAGTCCCTTGGACAGCAAGGAGATCGAACCAGTCAATCTTGAAAAAAATCAGCCCTGAATATTCACTGGAGATATATATATATATATATATATATATATATATATATATATATATATATATATAATATTCAGAATAATATCAGCTTCACTGATGCTGAAGCTGAAACTCCAATACTTTGGCCACCTGATTTGAAGAGCCGACACTTTGGGGAAGACCCTGATGCTGGGAAAGATTGAAGGCAGAAGAAGAGAGCAACAGAGAATGGAACGGTTTTGCATGACATCACTGACTCAATGGAAATGAATTTGAGCAAACTCTGGGAGACGGTGAAGGACAGGGCAGCCTGGTGTGCTGCAGTCTGTGGGGCTGCAAAGAGTAGGACATGAGTTAGTGACTGAACAAAAACACAGCACTGAAAATGATGATTTCTCCATATTATATACCCTGTCAGCTCTGTTTTTAAATTTTTTCTTACTTTTTTAATCCAACAATTTTTTTTAAAAGTTTAAAATTTATTTATTTTATGGGTGTATGTATGCACTTATCTGGTTGTGCTGGGTCTTGGTTGTGGCATGTGGGATCTAGTCCCTCGATCAGGGGTTGAACCCAGAACCCTGTACTGGGAGCGTGGAGTCTTAGCCTTGGGCCACCAGGGAACTCCCCCTTATTTTTTTAAATTTAATTTTTATTTTATATTGGAGTATGGTTGATTTACAGCGTTGTGTTAGTTTCAGGTGTACAGCCAGGTCAATCAGTTACACGTACACATACATCCACTCTTTTTCTGATTCTCTTCCCATTTAGGTTATTGCAGAATATTGAATAGAGTTCCCTGTGTTATACAGTAAGTCCTTGTTGGCTATCTATTTTATATATGCTGCTGCTGCTAAGTCGCTTCAGTCGTGTCCGACTCTGCGACCCCATAGACGGCAGCCCACCAGGCTTCCCCGTCCCTGGGATTCTCCAGGCAAGAACACTGGAGTGGGTTGCCATTTCCTTCTCCAATGCATGAAAGTGAAAAGTGAAAGTGAAGTCGCTCAGTCGTGTCCAACCCTCATCGACCCCATGGACTGCAGCCCACCAGGCTCCTCCGTCCATGGGATTTTCCAGGCAAGAGTACTGGAGTGGATGCCATTGCCTTCTCTGATTTTATATATGCTAAGTCACTTCAGTCGTGTCCGACTCTGTGCGACCCCATAGACGGCAGCCCACCAGGCTCTCCCGTCCCTGGGATCCTCCAGGCAAGAACACTGGAGTGGGGTGCCATTTCCTTCTCCAATGATTTTATATATAGTAGTGTGTAAATGTTAATCCAAAACTCCTAAATTTATCATTCCCCCCCACATTTCCCTTTTGGTGACCATAAGTTTCTTTTAAGTCTGTTGTGTGGTGAGCCAAGGATAAAAGAGCAGATAAAACCAAGGAGGGTCTTGGAATGCGGAACAGAAAACCCTGACCCTTGTCGTCCTTCCCTCCCCCATGCTGTAACTATTATGGAACAGTACAGCCCGTCTCCCCGCCTACCCCACAGGCAGACGGCATCCGCCCTCCTCTTCCCCTATCCCACTCCTGGACCCTGGGTGTGAAAGTGGACTGAGGACCCTGTTCCACGTTGCTTCTCCCTTGAACTGGCCTGCTGTTCTCAGAGCATCTCCCTCTCATAGACTTAATTTCCGTCTCATTCCGCCTCATGTCTGGAAATTCTTTTCCAACCTGCGCATGGACCGCAACATGTTATTCTGTTTCTGTTTTGTAAATAAGTTTATTTTTATCATTTTTAAAATAAAGATTCCACATATAAGTGATATCATATGGTATTTGTCTTTGTCTGACTGACTTAGTATAATAATCTCAAGGTCCATCCATGTTGCTGAAAATGACATTATTTCTTTTCTACCCTATAAGCTCCTACTGAAGAGATTTTTTGCCATCCATTTCTTTGGTAAATCTCAGAGTAAACTCATCTTGAATTTCATCTTGGTAAATTCATCTAAGAAAATGGATGAATGAATGAATTAGCATATTTATAGATACATAAGTCCTTGGATGGAAGATTTCAGGACTAATAAATTTTGAAATGTGTTACCAGTAATGTGGTCTGAGAACATAGGAACAACAAAATGTTTTTGAAATTAAAATGTATAGCAGCAGGAAAATGATTGATTTATAAATGGCTTTTGAGTATACTAATCACAGAGGCAATGATAATGTTGCTTTGTACTGAGTCATTACATGCCTACTGCAGTAAACATTTTGGTTCGTAAAATTACAAAGTCTATTTAGAAACTGCCCGTTTTTCTTTTTTGCTTTGTCTTGCTGCATGTGGAATCTTAGCTCCCTGACCAGGAATCGAACCTGTGCCTCCTGCAGTGGAGGCGCAGAATCTGAACCACTGGACCACCAGGGAAGTCCCAGAAACTGCACTTAAAAAAGAAAAAGAGAAAAACCAGAATGTGGCTCCAGGGAGATGAGGTGTATTGCACTGGGCGGGGTGATCTCGCTTTTTAGAGACAGGAAGAAGCTTTTAGAGGATCCTGTCTAGAGCTTTTAAAGCTTTTAATAGGGGATGTTTACTGAAAGGGAACATGGCAGCTTTTAACAGGTGACATTGTTTACTGAAGGGGGACATGGCGGGAGGAGGTTGGGGGAACCCCACGGGGAGTGGAAAGCTGCTCAGGGCTCCTCCCTCCCCTAATCCCAGACACCCATTCCCTGCTGGCCACCTCAGCTCTGATGGGAGACTGACTTGGACCCAGTCTGACCCACTTTCAAATTCTGGGGAGGAAGAACCAGATTGGGTCGCCTGGGACAGCTGTCCATCTCTTGGGTAGTCAGTCGTCATCTGGGAATGCAGTGATGACGTACAGACGTGGTGTTAGGGCGTCTGCTGGCGTGGTGGGGCGTCATGACAACTGTGGTCCAGGCAAGCACCTCAGAAGTGCCCATGAAGAGACCTCTGGTGCTCCTTCTCTGGTGGTGGCTGGGACTCTGTGCTCCCAACATAGAGAGTCCGGGTTTGATCCTAGGTTGCAGAACTAGATTCCCCATCCCACAATTAAGAACTGGTGCAGCCAAATAAAAAGTAAAGTAAAATAAAATGAACATTTTAAAAAAATTGGCTATGGCACTGTGGAACCCTTTGTTCATATAAGATCTTTTATTTTCAATTGTAGAAGACGTTTTCACAATCGATAGCCAGACAAAACATAAAAAATCAATACAAGTGCAAGCCATAATGGAAACATGATTAAACTAACAATATAAAATAATTACATACTATTTGGGGGCCAAGCAGAGTAATGTGGTAAGTGGAAGGGCATCCATGCGCAGTGTTTTCGTCTGCCCAGTCATTCTGTCTTTTGTGCATTTAATCCATTTACATTTAAGGTAATTATCGATATGTAGGATCCTATTACCATTTCCTTAACTGTTTTGGGTTTATTTTGTGTATTTTTTTTCCCCCTTCTCTTGTGTTTCCTGCTTAGAGAAGTTCCTTTAGCATTTGTTGTGAATCTGATTTCAGTTCAGTTCAGTTCAGTTCAGTCGCTCAGTCATGTCTGACTCTTTGTGACCCCATGGACTGTCGCCTATCAGGCTCCTCCTTCCATGGGATTTTCCAGGCCAGAGTGCTGGAGTGGATTCCCATTTCCTTCTCCAGGGGATCTTCTCGACCCAGGAATCGAACCCTGGTCCCCTGCATTGCAGGCAGACACTTTTACCGTCTGAGCCACCGGGGAAGCCCAAAGCTGATTTAGTGGTGCTGAATTCTCCTAACTTTTGCTTGTCTGTAAGATCTTGCCTAGCAGCCAGCTATGAAAAAAAATGGACAAAGGCCGAGTTGTTCTGGTAAAGGAGGTGGTAACCAAAGTCCCGCCAAACTGATATCCCTCTGCTAGTGCTGAGGAGTGAGTTTTGAAAACTGTGGCTCTCACTGTATCTCCTGGTTTTATGGAACAGGTTCAGACGGTAAAGAATCTGCCTGCAATGTAGGAGAGCTGGGTTCGATCTCTGAGTGGGGAAGATCCCCTGGAAGAGGGCATCATAACCCACTCCAGTATTCATGCCTGGAGAAGCCCATGGACAGAGGAGCCTGGCGGGTTAGTCTATGGGGTCACAAGAGCCGGATAAAACTGAGCACAGAAGCTAGCACATGAGGTCACTGCCTCAGAGGTTCACAGCAGCTCAGCGTCAGGGTGTGAAGAGCATCAAGAGCCTGGACTCCTGGGGGAACGTTCTTATGGAGGTCCACTTGCTCCTTGATTCCAGGTACCAAACACACAACGGCTGGCAAAGTCTCCTATTTTAGTAAAATGCCTCTCTTTGGAAAGAAAGCTATTTGTGGAGTTCTAAGCCAAATTGATTTTGATTTACAGGGTTGAAAAAAGAAAAAAAAGAAAGCAACTACAGTCAAATGAAATGCCAGGAGATTTGTGTCCTGAGCTGGAAGTTTAGCCTGATTAGGTTTCCGTAGGTGTGCTCACCTTGCCTCGTCTCGCTCAGCATCCTTCTGCCCTCGCTCTCCCTTGAACATAGACGAGGGTCTGAGGGCCCAGAAAGGCTTGCTCTGGTCACTGACCACTTTTCCGGTTGCAAATACGCTTTGGTGTCTCATGGGATAACGCCTCCAGGCGACGCCTGTGTGGGGGTAGGCAGAAGCTAAACGAAGCAGGAACCTGGTAAGCTTGGTCGCCTCTATCCATTTGGGTTATTTTATTTTTCAAAAAGAAGCTCATCTTATTTGTCCTTCGGGAAACACAATTTATATCTTATCTATTTATTTATTTATTTGTCTGCATCGCAGCATACTGGATCTCTGATCTTCCTTGTGGCATGGGGAATCTGTAGCTGCAGTACGTGGGATCTCATTCCCTGACCAGGGATCGAAGCCGGGACCCCTGCGTCGAGACTGCAGAGTCTTAGCCACTGGACCACCAGGGAAGTCCCTCCACTGGGGTTTTTAAGGGTGCACTTGGGGAGCTCTCTTGGCCGTGTCCTTGCAAACCATTCTAGGGAAGAGTTCGGCTATGCGGCTGGAGGCCGGCCCCCGGCCATCAGCTGGGTGCCCTTTGAAAGTCCGGCCGCTCCTCTCTCCACAGGGCCGTGGGGGCTGTCCAGAGACTCTGCCCTGCACCTCTGCCCTGCGCCTGCTCGCTCAGCCACTGGATGGCACTGTTAGAACTGGAGAAAAGAGGCTTCCTCCCCTGAAACCGTTTTCCCTCATTCCAATCCTCTCCAAACTGTCATTTCCACCCACCTCCTTCCAAACAGAACAGAACAAAATCATTTCGTAGCCTGTTCCTGCTGCTCTGCCCCCAACCCAGTCTGCCCTGTCCGTCCCTGGGTGCCTGCAAAGAGGAGTAGCCCAGCTGCCTCCTTTTCTGCCCTCAGGGTCCCCTCTGTCCATCCTATTTTTGCATCTTTATCATTCTGTGTGTGGTGGGGGTGGGGGCCCCTCTAGAGTTTCAGGCAATCTAGGGAAGCAGCAAGGGCCGTGAAAGACTTATAAGGACCTGGGGGCCTAAAAGAGAAAGCAGAAGTGCCTGTAATCCTTCTGGTCGCATGACTTGTGTTCTAGAAGGAAAAAGAAACTAGGGCTGCATGCACAGAGGCAGA
The DNA here is from genome assembly GCF_042477335.2 of Ovis canadensis. Classification (NCBI taxonomy): domain Eukaryota; kingdom Metazoa; phylum Chordata; class Mammalia; order Artiodactyla; family Bovidae; genus Ovis; species Ovis canadensis. The sequence continues at coordinate 25,597,346 of NC_091269.1, read as the reverse complement.
GTGGAGCAGGGTCACTGGGAGAAGGGGCTGGAAGGGGGAACGGGGCGGGGAAGAATGTGCCGAGTGCAGGAAACGGGCTCTCGGCAGTGGAATCTTGGCGTCAACTTGGCCACTCAAAGGCTTTCTGTTCCTGGCTTCTGAGCTGCCGCTGTGTCAGAACCCCCTCCGCCGGGTCAAGGGTGGGTAGAGGCCTGAGCAGCCCTCGCCCTCATGCACTGGTTTTGACCCTTGCTTCCCAGTTCTGGCTGCTACTTCCTCTTCCTGTGAGATGTGAGTGGGGAAGCAGACTGAGAGGACCAAGAGCTGGAGGAGAGAAAACATAGCTGTCCCCCACGTTTGCACACCTATCTCAGGTCCCCCAGACTGCCCGTCGCTGCTGCCTCAGCTCGCTTCCCTCTCAGGGGAGGCGAAAACAACATTTCTTGGGAGGAATTCGCTCTGAGAAAAGCATTTTCCCCTAACAATGACCAGGAAATCCTGTCTTGACTGATATTCTCAAGGTGTGCTGGCCTCTTGGCCGAGTCATTTGAAGGCTTATTCAACCATGCAAACGCCCATGAGACACGGTTCCCAAACTCTGTGGAGGTGTGCTGGCCACACCCCTCCCCTTGGCCAACCCTGACCTTGAGCAGGGAGCCCGGCCAGCTCGCCCAGCCTGCCTGCAGGTGGGAGGTCTCTCTGCTGACTCAGGCCCAGACTGGGTCAGGTGCCTGCCTTCAGTCCCATGAGTAATACCCTGCCTGTCCTCTGCAAAGGGCCTTCCCAGGATTAATGAATTAGTCACCCCCCGGGAGAGCAAGGGAGCAGGTTATGGTCATCCTCATTAAGGCCTTGCCTCATAAGGCCTGCCTCAGGCCAGTGAGCGTCTGGATGTGGGTGCAGGCAGACAGTGGCTCAGGGTGTCCCAGGGAGAGGCCCCTCCAGGGCGCAAGGGAGGCTGGAGCTTCTCACTGGGCAGCTGGGGGCTTCACCCACTGAGGGCCGAGGGGAGGGGACTGGAGAGTCTCAGGTCCACGTGAGAAGATGCAGACAGTTTGACACAGGCTCAGCCACGCAGTTCCACAGTCTGCTCTGCACAGTTCAGAAACTGACGCCGATGGGCCTCCCACCATTCTGCCCCTCCAAGCAGGTCGTCCAGATATTTATGAAATGCGCCTCGGAACCCTTTCCTTTCTGTGTCTGCGTGGGGATTTCAAATGACTAAAAGTGATAAAGCACAGGTCATTATAGGACCCTGCAAAGCAAAAGCGTGTTGTGAATGCCTAGGAGAGTAGGGGCCCCACGTCCCTCTGGGTCACGGGGCCCCCAAAGAGGTTTGTCTTCTTTCGGGAGCAGGACACAGGTGAGAGAGCTTTAGGAGGTAAGAATGTGTCCTGATGGCAGAGCTAGGACCCAAGCACCTTCTGGAAGCCAGACAGCAGAGCAATCCTTTCGGTCAACCCTGTCTGCAGCTGCTTTTTATAAACTTGGCATAAATATGTGCTTGGAAATGCCCGGGCAGTGTATCTGGAAAATATTTTCTACCATTTGAAAATACACACACACACATATACATGCTTAGAAAGGAAAAAACACACACACACACACCAGAAACTGCGCATGTTACAGAATGCCTTCACTTGCGGTTTTTTTCCATTACTTCCTCAGTTCATTTTTCTGCTGCCAATTTTAGAAGGCCATAAGTCATAGTTGTTGTTAAACTTTGTCAGTTAAAATGTAACTCTAAGAACAAGTCATATGATCCATTGGAGCCAAATGGCCTTTTGGAAAGCGTGGTGGTGGGAGGTAGGAGAGCCAGCCCTGGCGTCTCTTCTCTGCTGTGTGTTATGTGTCCTGCCCACGAGAAAACAGAGTCCCCTGTTGCTGGCCTCGGCTCCCAAAGGCCACTGATCCGAGGGAGGGAGGCTTTTCAACTTTTATTCTGTGTGACCCAGGCATGGAACATAATCTTGTGTTTTGAAGTGCTCGTGTGTGCTAAGTCGCTTCAGTCATGTCCAACTCTTTGTGACCCTATTGACTGTAGCCCGCCAGGCTCCTCTGTTCATGGGATTCTCCAGGCAAGAATATTGGAGTGGGTTCCCATGCCCTCCTCCAGGGGATCTTCTGGATCCGGGGATCGAACCTGCGTCTCTTACGTGTCCTGCATTGGCAGGCGGGTTACCACTAGCACCACCTGGGGAGTCCTCAGTCTTACACAATAATGAAATTCTCAATTGTTGAGAGAGACTTGTATATGTAAGTTTTTTTTTTTTAATGTGGACATTTACTTGTTTATCTTATTTATGGCTGTGTTGGGTCTTATTAACTGTTGCGGCACACAGGCGCTTCTGCCTCTATTGTAGCATGTGGGATTTAGTTCCCTGACCAGGGGTCGAACCTGGGCCCTCTGCATCAGGAGTGTGGAGTCTTAACCACTGGACTACCAGGGACGTCCCCTCCTCATGGAGGTTTTACTCTAGTGGGATCGATGGACAGACAGACACGGGCTGACTCACCCCTACAGTGCCTTTTGCACATGAGGCTAGCTACATCCCTGGAGCAGAGGGACAGATGGCTAAGAGCCACCAGGAAAGACGGCCTTATCACAGGCAGAGTGGGATACCCTTGGGTCTGTCATGTACTGTCCAGAGCCTGCCCGCCTTCCCTGTGGAGTGGGCACAATGCCACTGCTCATGGGGTGAAATAACAAAAGGGAAAAGCACATTTGTTGTTGTTGTTAAGTCACTAAGTCTTGTCCGATTCTTTGCGACCCCGTGAACTGACTAGTTCAGACCTGGGAAAGGAGTACGGCAAGGCTGTATATTGTTACCCTGCTTATTTAGCTCACATGCAGAGCACATCATGTGAAATGCTGGGCTGGATGAATCACAAGCTGGAATCGAGATTGCCAGGAGAACTATCAATAACCTCAGGGATGTAGATGACACCGCTCTAACGGTAGAAAGCAAAGAGGAGCCAAAGAGCCTCTTGATGAGGATGAATGAGGAGAGTGAAAAAGCTGACCTGAAAGTCAAATTTAAAAACTAAGATGATATCACTTCACGGCAAATAGAAAGGGAAAAAGGAGAAGCAGTGGCAGGTTTTGTTTTCTTGGGTTCCAAAATCTCTGTGGACGGTGACAGGTGTTGGCAGCTCCCATAACCCTCTCCTGGGTCCCTGATGATCAGGTCCATTTTCTGCCTTCTCCTTTGAATAAACTGATGGAATCATCCAACCTTCCCTGGACAAACAGACCCTTTCCAAAACAGCCGGTCTGAATGACACTTGTCGGGACCTGCTCCCCCAGGTCCTTTCATGGCCCCTTGGTGCTGAGTCCAGCTTCCCCGCCGCTGGCCCTTAACGAACACGGGTGGGGCCGAGCTCCTCTCTGCGCCCCACATGTGCTACGGCCCTGCTCGCTCTCTACCTGGGGCTGCAGCTTCTCAATGCTGTCTACGGAGAAAAGTTTCAAAGACTCAGGAAATGAACTCACTTGTTTCCCCCCTCCCCCTTCTTTTCCAAAACAGTGCCGCCTTCCTGGAAGAAAACAAGCAAAACAAGTGTGACTGTTTAAAACATTATTGGAAAACGCCTTCTTCATGCATGCTACAGCTCCTCTGGGGCGGGCGTGTCACCCTGGGCTCCCTTTGCTGCTCAGCCCCTGGTGCATGTAGTGGGGAGGGGCCAGGGCAGCCTTGGAGGAGGAGGAGGAGCTGCTGGAGCCTGGGAAACAGGCCCCTCTAAACGCCCACGTGCCCCTCGCACACTCCCATGTGGAGATGCGTGCACCTGTGCGTGCGGACCCCACATCCAGCTGAAGGTAGCCCAGTGGTCTGCCTTCCTCCCAAGCGGGGACTGGCTTCTGCCGGGCGTGGGGCTGACTATTCTGGGTTTCTAGGTGTTGTTATAAATAACATCATGGGCTGAACGGGGGATTGAAGACGAAGCCTTTTCCTTTCGGCCATCTGGGCAGGATGCTTTTCCTTTGATGAGGGGAAAAAAAAACTTAGCTGTGTTCCAACTGGAAAATTGCCTCCCAGTTAAGGTGACAGCAGACACTGAATGATCCTGTCTTTGCAGGAACGAGAGCAGGCTCTGTCCGGGGCGGGGGGCAGGGCGGGGAAGGCCCTTCAGTTGCTCAGGCCCTGACTTGAGGGGACCCGGGGCCGGGAGAGCCCCCTTGAGGTGTTCAGCAGTGTGGCTCTCTTGGGGCAGGTTTTTCCATTACCAGGCCGTGACAGCCGCGCATGGCAGACACCCTCCAGAGATCTCTCTCCTTTCATAACACTGAAGGATTTTTTTTTCTGACTCATCTTCAGAAGATCCCCCTCCCCCTCGTCGTTTGAAAATAAATATAATTAGTAACAGGCAGACATACTGTATATAGCCAGCCCTTCCTATCCGGGAGAGTTATAATTAAATGTACATGCTGTCTGCTGTTCACTGTCTGCTAAATGCTTCGCCACCCGCTTTAGGGAAGCGGCAGCCCCCCGGGTGGATGTTGCAGGGAGAGAGAGCGGGTGGGGCTGAGTTCAGTGCCCCGTGGAGCGTGAAGGCTGGAGTGCTGGCGGAGTGGCAGGCTTGCCCCCTGTCCCTTGCACTGCCCGCCTCTCTGCCTTTCTCCATTGTCCGCCTTGAGAGGCTCCAGGAAATGCCTGGTCAGTTCTGGGGACTGTCCCCTCCTGGGAGGCAGAGAGATGGTTGCCAAGCCTGGTTGTCATGGCAACACGGTGGCTGCTGCTCCTGCAGCTGGTGAGGGGCACCTGAGCGCGTGCAGTTTGGTGAGATCTGCCCTCCCCAGGCCAGGGGCCAAGACCGTTGCGTTCGTCTAGTCCCAGCTCCTGGCCTGTGAGGTTATCCCCAGGTAACCCTCGACTCTCCTTCCTGACACCAGGGTGGGCTGGGTGCTCGGCGGCCACTGCCCAGGCTCCGGGAGAGGTCATATTCTGCTGAAATCAGTGGGTCAGGTGGCTCTGGGAATGCACACGCACCTCGTGGATATATTCTGGGACCAGAGCACAGCCAGCAGGCTTGGCGACACCGGGCCTGGCGACACAGCAGAGGCGGGTGTCCCTCCTGTCCCTCGGGCAGCTGAGGCGGTCACCGGATGACGAGTTGGCCTGGCCCTCCCTGGCCTGGACTGAGTACAGCAGCGTCATCCGAGCCACGGGCACCTTCACCCGAGTTGCTCTCAGAGTGTTTTCCAAGCAAATAGTAGTTTCACAACACCCGTGAGAAGTAGGTGCGGTGACAAAGCATTCTTTGTCCCTGTCTTACAGATGGGGAAATGGCAGGGCTGGCCTGGCCAGCTGGTGAGGCCAAGAAGGGGAGGCGGGTGCCCTCCCCTGCCCTGGGGCTCTGGAGCACGAGGGGCCAGGGTCTGCTGGCTCGTGGTCTCAAGTCCAGCTCCTGGGGGGAAGGGGGAGACCCCTCAGAGACGGAGGCCATGGGTGGAGGCAGTGCAGGGCTTCTCGGGACTGATGAGCTCAGTGGCCAAACCAGGAACTCAGTCACAGCCCTGTGGTCTGAGGTGCTGACCCCAGCAAGTGTCTACCACGCTCTACCAAGCCCAGTCTGCTTAAAGTTACTGGACTCTTGGAAGTGGTGCTTAAGTACTTTTTGAGCAGCTGTGCTGGTAATACTTCCAGGTGCCAGGGCTATGGTGGTAAATGAGGCAGACGGGGCTCCTGTGGCTTGTGGGGCTCGCAGGAGACAGATAGTCACCACATCAAATGAAGAGGAAAATAAAAATGCACGATGTAGTAGAGATGGGCTAGAGGGGAGGCTGGGGGAGGGGGGCCAACTTTAGGTAGGGGAGCAGAGCAGGAGTCTGTAGGAGCTAATCCCAAGTGATGGGGAGAAGCTGGACTGGCCCGAGCATGCCAGAGGGAAGGGGCAGTGGTGCAGAGGCCACAGGGGAATGAGGTGGCCTGTTCAAAGGTTAGGGAGAAGGACGTTGCAAGAGATGACGTTGGGAGTAAGCAAGCAGTATGTGACCCCGGATTTATGTCTTGGAGAGGCGGTACCGACATACTTTTCTGATGGACTGGATGTGGGGCATGAAGGAGGGGAGAGTTAAGGATGACTTCTGAGTGTTTGCTTGAGTTGCAGAGTAGAGTGGCAGATTGAGATGGGGAGGACTTAGAGCACGCGGAGACGGGAAGTGAAGAGGATGGTCTTGGACACGGGTGTTTGAGATGCTGCCTTCTAGCCGGCTGCAAATGGGGCTTGAGTATCAGCCTTTCTTATGCTCTCCTTCTGAGATCATGGAGAAGAAAGATGGAAAGTTGGGACTACCCTGGTGGCCCAGTGGTTGAGACTCTGCGCTTCCAGTGCAGAGGGCAGGTTCGATCCCTGCTTGGGGAAATAAGATCCTGCATGATGCAAGGCCAAAAAAAAAAAAAAAAAGTGGTGAGTTCTATCCCAGTTGGGTTTTGAATTCACTGGGGCCTTCCAGGGGAAGCCTCACATCCCATATTTTCCAAAGAGGATTATACTCCTGCTTTCTGGGTTGGGGGAGGTCTCTTCTACTGTAGGGGAAGGAGACCAGCCAAGATGGGCTTGTGCCATATGGTGAACAGCCTTCTGCAGACCCAGCCTGCTTTTCCTTTCCTGTCCAGCTCATCTTGTCCCTTCCCGTTCAGAGCCAACTCCTCGGTCATTTGTCCTTGGGCATCGCAGTTAGACTGATCTCATCGCCTGTGGGTGAGGAAGAACTGGAGCCTTGTCTCTCTTTTGGCTGATTAAATGGAATGGTGAAGGTTTAGCCATTTCTTCTGAGAAGAGGCATTTGAAGAGCTGTGAGCAGCAGCGTCATTGGCCAGAGAGGGATCTGCTGAGTAGCAGGGCTGGGATCCTCTGTGCCTCTTCACAGCATGTACCTTAGAAGAACCTGTTCATTCTCTTGTAGCATAAATTGGAAACTATAAAAAGACTTGATATTGGGCTCACCTACTATATGTCACTGCAAGGCCAGCTTATAGCCTGTAGTGCCATGGAAACGCCAATTCTGGGTCTCCAGGGAATTATTTTAGAGCAAAGGACTTATTGTGATATTTACATATATGGGACTCTCCTGACATCATAGAGCTTTACAATGTGGCATGGAGTGTATATTTTGGATTTTACCCTGGAAGTTTACTTGCTGGTGTACTAAAAACACTGAAGTGGATTTGGGGATATCAGTTCTCATACCCCCAACAACTCCTTGGGTAAAAAGTCAGAAGTTCGTCTATTAGAATCAGTTTTTCAGCCAGACAGAATGACTATCATTGGCGTTGTGCTCTCCAACTCACAAAATGCTTTCACAGCCATTTCCTCATCCAACTCTCCCCACAATTCCTATGTGGATATAGAGGCAGCAGCTCAGAGAGGCTGAGTCATTTGTCTAAAGCCACACAGCAGAAGGACAGCTGGGAATGAGCCCCAGTCCTCTGGCCTCTACCTGCCCGAGGCCCTGGTGTTGCATCTTTGGTGGAAAAGGGCCAGGGTGGTTCTGGCACCTGGACCGACCATGTGACAGTGAGTTTGGTAAGCCCAGCCTGGGAGGTGTTTGAAATTCCCTGAGCTGGCACCTGGGAACTAGTCCTTCTTTCCAGAAGGCTGTGTTGCAATGTGACCAAGAAGGTTGAGACTGAAAGGCATTACTTCACCCATGTGAGTGAAGGTCATTCATCACCCCAGGAAGTGCATGGAGCTGCGACGTTTAGGAGGGAGGTGAGCTGCTTCTGAGTGAAGCCTCGGTGTGGCCTGGCACCCTTCCACATGGTGGGGAGAAGGGGAGCTTCTGGAAGGGAGCTAGGCAGGTAGCTTGGCCCAGGACCCCAGAGTCCCCCAGGACCCTGGCCATACCCGAACCAACCCCTCTTCTGAGAATGCTAGGTGGAGGTTGCACCCACAAACAGGAGGGACACTGGTTCACAGGAGCTGGCTGAGACTTTTTGCTTCCTGTGATGGGCACGACTGGAGGGTCATCTGGGGAAATCTGAGTGACTGAGAGCTACCTGAGTGTCCTTGCATGAATGGCCTCTCTTCCAGGTTGAGCAGGCCATGCTTGCTTTCTTGTCTGAGGAGTCCAGAGTGTCCCACCTGCACTGGTGTTCATGGAAGTCCTGTCCCTCAGAGTTGGGTGGGGGGACAGAGTCCTGGACACATTTGTACACGTTCCTGCCGTGAGCGCCTATATATATTTTGGCCACGGGATCTTACTTCCCTGGCCAGGAATCGAATTCATGACTCCTGCAGTGGAAGCTTGGGGTCTAACCACTGGACTAGCAAGGGAAGTCCCGGGCACCTGTAACTGGTGAACTAGGGTAGTGCCAGGGCCTTCTGCCTCACACTTGTGACCTGGCTCTCCGTCACGGCTCCCTTTTGGCCTCTTCTGATGAGGGCCCAGGGCTGAAATGTCCTTGAAAGTCACCACTCAGGCCTCAGGTTGGTGTCCCTTCTTCAGAGAGGCTTTCCTGACGTTAACACCCATGCCGCCAACAACCTTGGTGCTTCCCATGACACATGTCTCCACCAGAAACTGGTTTCTCTATTTGTTTGCTCCTCACATCTCTTCTCACCCAAACGTAAACTCCATCAGATATTGCCTTGTACCTGGTCCGCCTCCTGTCACACCCTCAGCACCTGGCAGAGCCTGGTGCTGGCACACGCAATATCAATACCCCGAATGAGTGAATGCAACCGAGTAGCTGACACGGAGGTGGGCTGGAGGGTGGGTTCATCTGAGCCGATGCCCCACGAGCACCCTTGAGGATGCTCTGGGCTCCAGCAGCAGGCAAACTTTGTTCTCCTGGACCCCTGCGACGCTCTCTCTGGGGCTGAGCTGGAGGAGCGTCCTAAGAGCATGGTTACTCCCTGATGGATGAGTGGGTTGTACGGAGGAGTAAACCCAAGGACTGGCCAGAGGTCAGGGGTCATTCCGCCTCAGAAACTGCACATGTCAATAGCATCAAGGCTCCCAGGAATGTGGTTTTGGTTGATGTAAACTTGCTGCAATAGACCACACCTGCTTCTCAGCCCAGGGACGTGGGAAAGAGAAAGACACGGCTTGTTTTGGTGGTGGCGGAGGAACCGGTAATAGTAGAAGCATGCCCTTCGTCTGACTCAGAGTGGGTGCCCTGCCGTCGCCTAAGGACCTCAGGGAGGTCGGCCCAGGGCTTCTTGCCCTGCCTCGTCAGCGCTCGGCAAGCCACGTGTTCCAACAAGTACTGGCGTAGGGGATGGAACAGCCTGCCTTTTGTCCAAATTTTTCCTTTGAACTTAAGATGTACAAAACACCTTTTGAAGAGGAACATAATGGGATTGGGACGGGAAGACTGCCTCATCTGGACACTCACGTCCTCAGCTCTGCCCAGAGGGCTTCTGTCGTCTGCTCCTCTGGCACCTGCATCACATCGAGTCTTTGGGCTCCCAGGCTGGTCAGCGTCCACGGTCTCCTTCCGAGGAGGCCATCACATTCCCCGAATCTTCTTCTTCTCCTCTCCCCGCCCCCAGTTATTCTGCTAAGAGGATGTGGCAATTGAAGAGTGAGCTTCTGGAGCCGGAAGCCTGCCTGCAGACCCTGTGTTTATCCCCAGAACTCTTGAGGCAGAGAAAGCAGGACAGGTGAGAACAGCTAGAGAGTGACTCGCGGGAAGGTCTAGGTTTCGCTCCAGGGGATTCTCCTGGTGCCGGGGAACACGCTCAGCCCTCTCCCCTCCAGTCTTCTCTCTTGCCCAAGAGCTGCTGGTGGGAGGTATGAACTCCTTTTCTCAGGCAGTGGAGGGCCTGCCTTGCTCCTCTGGACCGCAGCCTTTATCCCTCACAGCGCCCCTGTGTGGCAGATGCTGTAATTGCCTTGCAATTCATCCTGGAGTGTGACCCCAGGGTACCGGGAGCTGAGACTGAATGGAGCCTGCACCATGCTGTGCAGAGAGGGGCATTTGACAGATGGGGCCAAAATGTGGACCCGACACCCACCCACTCACATACCTTATACCTTCTGTAGGAATCCTGTTCTCAGCAAGTGGTGGTTTAAAAGCCATGGTGATCCGCTTTGGATTCAAGCTACATCCCGAGGCTTTTGTAAGTCTCCCCTTGGTCAAATGAGCAGTTTGATGCCTTGGTTTTCTTTAAAATGCTGGAAATGTTTATTTCTTCTTGCTTCTTGTTCTTTCAAGCTTGAAATTTCTCTGCACATCAAAGTCTTCAAAATGCCCTCAAACTTGTCTCCAAAGGCATTCTCACTTGGCTCTGGGTGATGGCAGATGTTCTTCCTTTGGGAGGTGGAAGCTTGTGTTCTGTTCTCCAGTTCGGTGATGTTTAGAAGACCAGATACCGAGACAGACGGCCTTTTTCTCAGAAGAGCAGAAATCTGTGTTATGTTTTCATAGATTTTGATGATTCTAAGTCGGGGTAGCTGAAGTCTACATGGCGTTTGATGTGCAGTGGTCTTATCTGCTGCAATCTATGTTTCTTATGGTTTTACAGCATCTTAGTACAATACATCAGTGTGGCCATATCCAACAGGATTTTTTTCCACCATCACATTTGGTATATCATGAATGTATGTGCATATCCTATGGACAGCTCTGACCATATTTCACTCAGAATTCGTTTATCTTTCTAAAGATTTTCTTACCTAGTCATTAAAAGATGCAATCTAATTACCTAGGTAACTTTTTCATTAAGCCCGTTAAAAAATGTATTTATTTATTTGGCTGCGCCGGGTCTTAGTTATGGCACATGGCACCTTCGATCTTCGTTACAGCAGGCAGAATCTTTAGTTGTGGCATGCGGGATCTAGTTCCCTGATCAGGGATCGAACCCAGGCCCCCTGCATTGGGAGCTGAAAGTCTTAGCCACTGGACCACCAGCGAAGTGCCAAGCCTGTTTGTGTGTTTGTTTAAATAGAGGAGAACAACAGCAACAGCATTACAGTTCTTGATTTCTTGTCCCTCTTTGCCCCAACTTACCAGACGATATCTGTCCTCACACATCTGTCTGCCTCTTGCTCTCTCCAGGAACTGGAAATAAACCACCCTTTCCTATTCCTGGCCACTCATCTGCATGTCTGCCTGCATCCTGGCCCCACAGCCCACCCCTCACTCCCTGCAGTTCTCTCGCATCCTAGGGAAGTCAATTCTGTTACCCTGCAGAGTTCTGATTTTCCTGCTCTTTATCCTTAGCTTCATTCATTCAGGACTTCACTTCCTCATGACTCCTTACGAACCCACCGAAAACTCGCCTGCTGAGGCCATTCATCTGCACTCTTCCACACTCGCATGTCCAGGTGCACAGGGGCATGTTGAGGGAGAGGTCCCACAGATGTCTCAAGCTCAAGACGGCCAGGAATGAAGGTGCCATCCTCCTCTCGAAGTCTGCTTAGCTCCTGGTATTTCCCATGGCAGCTGGGGATGCAGACTCATCCAGGAGCACCTGGGTGTCATCCTCACTCGGCCTCACCTCCCCTGTTCTAGTCTATGGGTTGAGTTGACTTTCTGACTCCTGTCTCCTGGACAGTGCGCCCTTCAGCACTTGGCACCCCACTGGGCCCACATCCCTCTTGCCTGGACTATGACAATAGCTGATCTATTAATCTCTTTGCTTCTTGAAACTCTCTCCAAACTGAGTAGAGTAGCCATTGACAGTGGGAATATGGCCATGCACTCCTGGTCTTTTTTCCCATATGTTTTACCACAGGATGTGGAACAGAGTTCCCTGTGCTGTATCATAGGACCTGTTTGTTTATCCATCCTACATATAATAGATTGTATCTGCTAATCCTAAACCTTCAGTCCAACCTTCCCCCACCTCCCTTTCCACTTGGTCTCTTCTCTGTTGGTGAGTCTGTTTCTGTTTCATAGATAAATCCATTTATTTCATATTTTAGATTCCACATGTAAGTGATATCATATGGTCTTGGTCTTTCTTTTTAAAAACTTCATTATGTATTTATTTATTTGGCTGGGCTGGGTCTGAGTTGTGACATGCAGGATTGCCGCATGCCAGATCTAGTTTCCTGGCCAGGGGTTGAACCCAGGACCCTTGCGTTGCAAGTGTGGAATCTTACCTGTTGGACCACCAGGGAAGTTCCTGTCTTTCTCTTTCTGACTTATGTTACTTAATATGATAATCTCTAGGTTCGTCCATGTTGCCGCAAATGGCATAGCTTCATTCTTTTTTATGGCTAATATTCCATTGTATGTATGTATGTGTGTGCTTCCATGACTGCTGACTAGCTGTGGGGCACACACAAGCTCTTAGCCCGGCATGCAAACCTGGACCCTGTTTATATTTTTGGCCTCATTTCCTGCTACTCTGTGCTCTAGAAGTTCTGAGCAACTCGTAATCACCAGCATCTGCATGCTGGTCATGCCCACTGGGGCTTCCCAAGTGGCTCAATGGTAAAGAAGCCACCAGCCAATGCAGGAGATGTGGGTTTGATCCCTGGGTCAGGAAGACCCCCTATAGAAGGAAATAGCAACCCACTCCAGAATTCTTGCCTGGAAAATCCCATGGACAGAGGAGCCTGGCGGGCTATAGTCCATAGGCTCGCAAAAGAGCTGGACACGACTGAGTGACTAAACAACAGCCACATGCCCGTGGCCTTACTAAGTATGAGTCTCTTTGCCAGGGATAACTCCTAATTTCTCAGTTTCCTGGCAAACTCCTATTCATCCCGCAAGATCCTCACTCAGGATCACCACCGCTTCCCCCTACCTAAGGCAGGACCGCCGCGAGGGGCCCGCTCTCCTCCTCCCGTGCTCTGTTGTCATTGTCTGCCTTCCTGCTGCCATCTCGTCTGTGGGGCTGTAACTGTTCTGAGAGCAGGACCTGTTTTGCTACAACCCAGTTTCTAGCGCAACACACAGCATGTTAAATGCTCAGTAAACATATTGAGCTGAGACTGCAAATATTCCTGTTGTTGTTCAGTTGCTCAGTCGTGTCTCTTTGTGACCCCACGGACTATAGCCCGCCAGGCTTCCCTGTCCTCCACGATCTCCCAGAATTTGTTCAAACTCATGTCCATTGAGTCAGTGATGCCATCCAACCATCTCACCCTATGCCTCCTTCTTCTACTGCCTTTAATCTCTCCCAGCATCAGGGTTTTTTTCCCAATGAGTCGGCTCTTCACATTAGGTGGCCAAAGTATTGGAACTTCACCTTCAGCATCAGTCCTTCCAATGACTATTCAGGATTGATTTCCTTTAGGATGGACTGGCTTGGTCTCCTTGCTGTCCAAGGGAATCTTGGACAAGAGTCTTCTCCAGAACCACAGTTTGAAGGCCTCAATTCTTTGGTGCTCAGCCTTTTTGATTGTCCCTCCCTCACATCTGTGCATGACTACCATAGCTTTGACTATATGGACCTTTGTCACAAAGCAACGCAGACCTTTGTTGGCAAATATTCTAGGAAAGTACAAAGAAAAGTCCTGGGTCCTGGTCCTTAGGCCTCTTCACGGCTAATACAGCTCAAAGAGAAACACCTGGCAGGGCCCAAGAGACATCACAGAACTCGTCTCCCCCGTCTGGGGTGGCCGACTGCTCTCACATTGCCTTTTTTGGTCAGAAGACTTGAGCCTGATTTGGCTTTGTCATTTACTGATGCTGAAACTCTCTGAGCTTCAGTGTGCTAAAGGAGACAAGGATTTGCTAGGATAACAGCCCAGAGCCTGCTGTGAACCTGGGGGCTGCTACAGAGCTCTCTTCCTGCCACCAGGAATCTGGGCTTGCATCTCACCTACAAGCACAAGGGGCACGTGTGCCCCCAGCCTGTGCCCAACGCTGTTTATAAAGGTCGATGCGCTGGCAGGGATGTGGCTTCAGCTGACAACGGTCTGGTACATTAGCAGCTGTGTTCCTTTATGGGGTGACGGCTGGGGAAGGTATTATAACAGTGCTGTTTGGGGTCACCTAAGGTTGGACAATGTGATGGAGCCACAGAGTTGAGGCTGTGGAGTGGCTCTGTTTTGACTCAGCACGTTTATTAGCAGCTCCTGGGTGGGAATGGCTGGTGGGGATTTGGTGGGTGTGGGTGGGCATGGGGGATGGGACATGGGCGTGAGTGGGAGGGGAGGTGGGGATTGAGAGGGGGCCGGCAGGTGCAGGCAGCATCACACGAGGGGAACCCAGTGATGGTCACGGCCATCAGCCGTGGGCACAAGCCCCCACTGAGCTGCTCCCCGGCACCCTGGGTGCGGCGGCTCACACAGCCCCCTGGGCAGCATTTGACACACACGCCCATCAGTGAGGGGACTTGAGCCCCGCACTGCGGTTGGCCTTCATTATACCGGTCCTGAGTGACACCTTCATAGACTAGACCTTGGCGCCAGTGTAACCCCTGGCATCAGCTAACCAGGTGGGGCGTTGCTGACACTTTCCGAGTCCTCCTTTTTGGCCCTAGGAAGATCCCTAGATTCTAATCATACAAGATGCCACATGTTTTGTGCCGGATTCCTCAGCGGATAGATATCTGCCTCTCCCTGCACCGCTCAGGTGGCCACAGGCAGCGGCCCCCTCCTGCTGACTGTCTTACCTAGCGGGGTTTCCCTGGTGGCCACAGCCGCCTCCCATGACTGGCTCTCTTTTAACGAGCTAGACTTTGTCTTTCTGCCCTTTCCTACTCACCCTCACCCACTCACTTCTGCCCCAGTGCTACCGTGTGCATGTGTGAGTCACTCAGTCGTGCCCAACTCTTTGCGACCCGACCCCATGGACTGTAGTCCACCAGGCTCCTCTGTCCGTGGGATTTCCTAGGCAAGAATACTGGAGCAGGTTGCCATTTCCTCCTCCAGGGGATCTTCCCGACCCAGGAATGGAACCCGAGTCTCCTGCATTGGCAGGTGGAGTCTTTACCCTAAGCCACCTGGGAAGCACCCTGCCCCAGTGCTACTGAGCATCCTCTAAGCCAGCTGCCTCACTCAGCCCAGGTATAGAAACAGGACAGGCTCAGTTCCGCTCTCCAGAGCTTGTGAGTACCAACGACAGAGAGTGAACTAAGTGATCCGAGATCAGATCCTGGACCCTCAGCAGGGTTATCCGCACAGAGTTGCTCAGCACCTTTTGGGGAGAAAACACAGTGGCATCTATAAATACAAAATAAATGCTTCTTATGTGTGAACATGTGTGATCAGTCTGTCTGACTCTTTGTGATCCCGTGGACTGTCGCCCATCAGGCTCCTCTGCCTATGGAGTTTTCCAGGCAAGAGCACTGGAGTCAGTTGTCATTCCCTTCTCCAGGGGGTCTTCCTGACCCATGGGTCAAACCCATGTCTCCTGCACTGGCAGGCGGATTCTTTACTACTGACCCACCTGGGAGTAAGAACTATATATGAACATAGTTAGCACCATCAGGAATCTTCCAGGACAGGTGCTCTCTAGATATGGAACTCTTGGTGCCCTTATTATAATCAAATCACTCAGTGACAATCCACATGTATGAAGGGCTTCCCATGTGGCACTGCTCGTAAAGAACCCCTCTGCTAATGTAGGAGACTAAGAGACATGGGTTCAATCCCTGTGTTGGGAAGATCCCCTGGAGGAGGGCATGGCAATCCATTCCAGTTTTCTTGCCTGGAGAATCCCACAGACAGAGAAACCTAGTGGGCTACAGTCCATAGCATTGCGAAGAGTTGGATGTGACTGAAGTGACTCAGCACGCACGTACACACACATGTGAATGCAGACATAATTAGCTTTGAGGGGGTTAAAACACAGCTCAGAGAAAGATTTTTGGAGATGGGCCATGTCTGCAAGCAGAACTTTCTTTCAAAACCCTCTTGGGCAGCGGCCTGACACAGGAATCCAGGGATAAAGGTGAAGCTCAGAATGGGAACCTGCACCAGGTGCGTCTCTCACAATGCGCCTCACCTGGGTAAACACATATTTGCATATCAATGTATGGATTACGATGCTTTCTTTTCTCAGAACTAGTCAGTGCTGTGTTGCACACAGAGGCAAACAGGCAGTGATCTTTCAAAATTCCTTGCAATATGAGTAGAGGACTCAGGGCTTCAGAGCCCCAGAGGCCTGAGCCATTTAGTGATTTCCTTACACTCTCCCTGAGTGCAAGTGATGCTGTTTGGTAACTGGTCCTGCCTTCAGAAGTGGGCCTGGCCTGCACTGTGCTGTGCTGTCCCTTAGTGTCCGACTCTTTGCGACCCTATGGACCGTAGCCCACCAGGCTTCTCTGTCCATGGGATTCTCCAGGCAAGAATATGGGAGTGGGTTGCCATGCCCTTCTTTAGGGAATCTTCACCCAAGGATCGAACCCTTATGTCTCCTGCATTGGCAGGAGGGTTCTTCACCACTAGCGCCACCTGGGAGGCCCTGACCTGCACTGGCCAGCCAAAAATTGAATTTCCACTGGAAGCCAGTCATTATAGGAAGCCTGGAACTTGCAGAGGAAGAAAGGTGGCTTTGATGGTTATTGGTGAGTTCACTAGGTACAGATGGAAGTTTTCAAAGAGACCGAATGAAGTACCAGGTCCTGAGCTTGGGTCCTCATGTTTCTGCTGCCACGAGGAACAGCTGGGAAGGCTCCGGAGTATCAGCTGCGTCAAGTCCAGGTGAACGGTAACTGGATCACCGCAGGGTCCTGAGGCGGCCAGGGCACCGCATGTGATCCATCAAGGGAAGCGGTGTCCTGGGGGCAAGGCCGAGTCCCTCCCACCTGTTAGCTGTGGGACTCATAGGTTAACCTGAGCCTGTTCCCACAGGACTGACATTGACTGGTTCCAGTCGATGGAAGCTGATGCAAATCAGTGCCATTTCCTCTGCAGCAATAATTAACCTGCCGCAACCTTGTAGGAGCAGGTAGTTTTGGGAGAATGGTGGGGAGATGCTGGAGGCAGATTAGCATTTTTCAGCTCTCGTGGTGATTTGTGCTGAATTTCAGTGTGCGTGCACGCGGTTCCAACTCATTACCATAAAAGAACCTCATAAATTCAATTGCTAGGCAGGGAAAATTGACTGTTTAGATAGAGGGCCTGGGATGCTAGTCTGCTCTGAGGGACTGTGGGAGGCCTGGTCCCCACCTGAGTGTCCTCAATTTCCTGATCTGACCTCTAGAATTCGTCCAGCCCAGGGACCTACGATCCTATTCATTGTAACGAATGAGAGGCCTGCCTGGGGCCCGAGGAAGCATCTAGCCTGCCTGCCTGAGCAGTTGCCAACAGACGACACGTGATCTTCATTTCCAGTCACTTGGAAGACAGCACTGCCTCCTTGGGCCCTCTGCACATGAGCAGCTGCCCTGTGATTACAGGTGGTGGGCTTATTTTGGGAGGATCAGGTGGCCCAGTGTGGAGAAGGAAATGGCAACCCACTCCAGTGTTCTTGCCTGAAGAATCCCAGGACGGTGGAGCCTGGTGGGCTGCCATTTGTGGGGTCGCACAGAGTCGGACACGACTGAAGCGACTTAGCAGCAGCAGCAGCCACAGGTGGCCCAGTGAACTGATTACTTGCAGGGCGTGGGGCTCTCTGTTTTGGTCATTTTGATCCCAGCAC
This sequence comes from Ovis canadensis, assembly GCF_042477335.2. Lineage (NCBI taxonomy): Eukaryota > Metazoa > Chordata > Mammalia > Artiodactyla > Bovidae > Ovis > Ovis canadensis. The sequence continues at coordinate 25,579,872 of NC_091269.1, read as the reverse complement.
AAGGCACTCATTTTGATCCTTAGCACAAGGTACTCAAGATCCGAGAACCATTCGTGGAAAGAGGGAAGAAAGACCAGAGGGAAGAACATTTCCCCGGAAATCCTTCCTTATGTTGGAACCAAATCCTACCGCCGTCAGCTCAAGTCACGTTCTCTGTAGCTTACTCTTTTTCCCATCAAGCATTTAGACACATCTTTAATTGGTTCTTAACACTTCTCAAGAATACCAATGAGAGACATCAAGTCTGTTATCCGCATTCCATTGATCAGGCGGGCACAGAGCAGAGGCAGCTGCTCTGTCATCCCCCGTGGCAGTGGGGTCTGGATGGGAGCTCGGTTTACCCATGTGCCCTTCCCCTTCTTGGAGGCTGTGCTTGGAAGGGCTCAGTTAGGCCCATCCTGAGGGCCCGCTCTCCCTGGTCAGGCTTCTAGAAATCTAGCACTGACTCTGGTTTCCAGAATGGTGAGCGTGCGTTTCCTTTTGGAGTCCTCTGGCTGTGAGTGTGACGAGCATACACCAAGGTGCCTAAAGACACAAAACGAGATGCCATGTGTCATTATTATCTTTTAGTTACTTTGAGGTTGAGTTTCATAGGAAAAGAGTGTTGTTTCATTTGCATTTAAACCTATGTTTAACCTTGGGACTAAAGGCTGGCTTTCCTTTACAGGAATTTCAAGTGGTAGAGGTCAGCTGGTCCTATGGGCTGCACGTGTGTGTCTCCCGAAATTCATATATTGAAACTTAACCTCCAGTGAGATGGTATTAGTGGCAGGGACATTTGGGAGGTAATCAGGTCAAGAGGGTAGAGCCCTGTTAAACGAGAGACCCTGGAAGCTCCCTCAGCCCTCCTGCCCTGTGAGGACCCCTTGAGAAGGTGTCTGTGAGCCAGGAAGCAGGCCTTCATCAGACGCTGATCCTGCTGGTGCCTTGATCTTGGACTTCCACCCTCTTCTGCTGTGAGCAATTAATGTTGGTTGTTAATAAACCACACAGTTTATGGTGATTTTGTTATAGTAGCCTGAGTGGAGTAAGATACAGCCCTCGGAAACTGATGCAGTGTTTCTAAGAGACGTAGATTTAAACAAATGCTCACAGAGGCCATTAATGTGTGGGTGCGTGCACGTGTGTGGCGGTGGCATCTCTGTGTGTCAACGGAAGACATACTTTGTCATCCTCTATGTAGTCTGGGAAAGGAATTTGATAACATACAGAGGAACTTCAAGGGCATTCCCTGGTGGTCCAGTGGTTAGGATTCTGGGCTTCCACAGCAGGGGGCACAGTTGGATTCCCTGGTCAGGGAAATAAGACCCAGCATGCTGAGAGGCATGGCCAAAAAAATAAACACATCAATATTTTAAAAAGAGAGAAAAAAAGAACTTCATCATCTTGTTTCTGTTTTTTGCCTCAGAATGCTTGAAGACCTTCCCAGCTGTTCTGTGTTTGGGTTTGGCTCTCAGGCCTGAACACAGAGGGTGCAGAGGGTGGCTGGAACCAGTCCTGGGTTTCTCTGAGCACCTCAAAGAACATTCTGAGTACATAAGAAACCATCTGTATACTACCTGCAATAGTAGCTGTGCTGCTGAAGAACAGTAGCATGAATTAAGAAGGAAAATTCTGAGCTTAAAGTTAACCCCACTCTCTACCAGCATATACAGTTAACTAATATTTGACAGGAAAGCCAAGAACACCCAGTGAAGAAAGGAGGGTCTCTTCAACAATGATGTTGAGAATAGCGGATAAACACACGTAGAAAAATGAAACTGGACCTCTATCTTATACCATTTACAAAAATTAACTCAAAATGGATCAAAAAGACTTAAATGTCAGACTCAATACTCCTAGAACAAGACAGAAAAGCTCCTCGAACTTGGCATTAGCAAAGATTTTTTGGATGTGATACCAAAAGCACAAAAAACAAAAGCAAAAGTCAACAGATGGGACCACATCAGACTTAAAAGCCTCTGCCCAGCAACAGAAAAAAAATCAACAAAATGAAAAGGCAACGTATAGGACAGGAGAAATATTTGCAAACCATGTATCTGATAAGAGGTTAATATCCAAGATAACAAAAACCTCAAACAATCTGATTTAAAAAAAATAGAGGAGATAAATAGACATTTTTTTCCCAAAGAAAATCTAAATGGCCAATGGGTACCTGAAAAGATGCTCAGCATCACTAATCCTCAGGGAAATGCAAATCAAAGCCAAAATGAGGTGTTAGAATGGCTTTCATTAAGAAGACGAGACAAGTGTTGGTGAGGAGATGTAAAAAAGGGAACTCCTGTATACTGTTGGTAAAATGTAAATTGCTATAGCCACAACTGAAAACAGTATAGAAGTTCCTCAAAAAATCAAAAATAGAACTGCCATATGACCCAGCAAATTCATTTCTCGGTATATGACCAAGGGAAATGAAATAAAAACAGGATAGTGAAGAGTGACATACACTCCCATGGGTATTGCAGCATTATTCACAAAAGCTAAGATATGGAAACAACTGAAGCATTCGCCGACAGCTGAATGCATAAGATGTGGTGTATATATACAGTGGAATATTATTCAGCCATGAGAAAGAAGGACACCCTGCCATTTGGAACAACATGGATGGACCTTGAGGACATTAGGCTAAATGAGTCAGACAGAGAGAGACAAATACCATGCATCACTTATATGTGGAACCTATTATTAAAAAGCCAAACTTGCGCAAAGAGTGAGTAAAACAGTGGTTTCCACGGGTTAGGGTATGGGGGGACTATGAGCGTTATTTAAGGATATGAGCTTGCAACTAGTAGATAAATGAGCTTTGGAGGTCTAATACACAGTATAGTGAATATATATAGCAATATTGTATTCATCAAATTTGCTAAGAGACTATATCTTATTTATTCCCACCACAAAAAGCAATGATAACGGCTTCCCTGGGTTCTGTGCTTCCAATACAGGGGGCGCAAGAGTGTCCGAGTGTGGGGCTCAGTAGTTATGGCATACGGGTTTAGTTGTTCTGGGGCAGGTGGGATCTTATTTCCCTGACCAGGGATCAAACCTGTGCCACCTGTGTTGCAGGCAGACTCTTAACTGCTGGACCACCAAGGAAGTCCCAGCTTTGCTCTTTAGCTTTGCTGGCTCTCCAAAGCTCTTTCTGAAATCAGCCTCAGCGTTTATAGCGGAAGTTTCAAGCCAGCAACTTGGGCAGAATCTAACCGTCCGTGTTTTGTTTGGCTGGCATGATGTTAATAAAAACAATTTAGTTAATTAAAAAAAATCAGGAGCTCTCACATAGAAATCTAAAATTCCAACTTTTTTTTTTTTCCTCACTTAAAACAAATTATTTTGGCTGTGCTGGGTCTTCGTTGCGTTGTGGCCAACAGGGGCTACTCTCTAGCTGCGGCTTGAGGGCTTCTCTTGTTGCAGAGTATGTCTAGAGCCAGTGGGCTTCAGGGGTTGTGGCGCGTGGGCTCAGTAATTGTGCCCCACTTGCTTAGTTGCTATGTGGCACATGTGATCTTAGTTCCCCCACCAGGGATTGAACCTGTATCCCCAGCACTGGGGCTGGACCACTGGACCACTAGGGAAGTCCCTAAATTTCCAACATTCTTAAAAAGTCTTAGGGAGGACATACACTCACCAGTTTGTCCTGTCCTCCTGATTCCTGGTATTTACATCCATCCCACTTATTCACTCCTACCTACCCAGCCCCTGCAGACATTGAGTTTTTGTCCTTTGATCTATGCATACCATGTGCCAGCAAGTTTCCTTCTTCTTGCAAAGAAAGCAAAAGTACCAAGAGTATTACTGAGTGCACTGGCTCCACCCATTTCTCCATTTTCCTGCATCTCCCTCCCTGAACCCTTATTCCATGGACTGATGCTCGTGCAGTGGTTGCCAATCATGTCCTCTCCCCATGGCTCACGGTGTCTCTTCCCCCAGAAATGAATGCCAACCTGACTTCTGAAGGCCAACTCATGGTCATGGTTTCCTTCAGGATGGTGCCAGGAAGCCTTCCTCCACTCCTAAAGCCCTCTGAAGCACACTCAGAATCGCATTGCCATTTGGCTAAGCGTTTTCTCTTCCATTATGGTTTATCACAGAATATTGAACATAGTTTCCGGTGCTATACAGTAGGATCTTGTTGTTTATCCATCCTGTATGTAATCGTTTGCATCTGCTAACCCCAAACTGCCAATCCATCTCTTCTTTACGACCCTTCCCCCTTGGCAACATGAGTCTGTTCTCTGTGTCTGTGAGCCTGCTTCTGTTTTGTAGATAAGTTCATTCACGTCACATTTTAGATTCTACATATAAGTGATATCATATGGTATTTGTCTTTCTCTGTCTGGCTTACTTAGTATGCTAATATCTGTGTCCATTCATATCGCTGCAAATGGCATTATTTCATTCTTTTTTATGACTGAGTAGTATTCCATTGTGTGTGTATATGTGTGCATGTATGTATGTCTATACATGCTGTGAACACTAGGGCCTACATGTCTTTTTGAATTAGAGTTTTCTTCTGATGTATGCCCAGGAGTGGGATTGCTGGATCATATGGCAACTCTATTTTTAGTTTTTTGAGGAACCGCCATACTGTTTTCCATAGCGACTGTACCAATTTACATTCCTGCCAACAGTGTAGGAGGGCTCCCTTTTCTCCACACCCTCGCTTGGCTGAATTTCTTTACTGTACAGATTAAGAAATGGAAAATGTGACTCTCAAGGATTGTGCACAAGTAAAACTGTGTAAAACTGTGAGTAGAATGCAGGCGCCTGGGAAGTGGGACTTTCTCACCAAACCACGTGCTCTTCCTGCAGATCCAGCCTCAGTGATCTCAGCGTCTCCAGCATCATGTGCTTAGTGAATTTTCTCTGACTGATTGATTGATTACTAAAACACTCAGGGCTCCTGGCAAAGCAATTCTCACTCTGTGGAACACATTATCTTGACATACGACTGTCTCTAGAGCTTAGATTGGGGGAGCTCAGTATAATCTTCAGATCATTTAGCAATGTCTTGGAGCTACTGAACATGAGATAAAGATCTAGGAAAAGTGCCCGCTATTGACAAGTGGAAAGGAAGGCGGGTGACTTGCTTCAGGGCATTTCAGGTTTGTTTTCTAATCTAAAGCAAAGGTGGGCAAATTACTACCTGCAGATCAAATCTTGCCCACTGCTTGTTTTTATAAATAAAGTTTTATTGGGACATAACTGTCCTCATGTCAGTTTGGTCTATGGATGCTCTCACACTACATTGGCAGGGTTGAGTAGTTGCAACAGGAACTGTATGGCTGTAACTGTAACCCCAAAATGTTTACTGTCTGGTTCTTTAGAGGAAAATTTTCTGATCCTCCTGCATGTAAACCATTCAAGAGCGCTCCAGGTTGGATGTTATTATTCCCAATTGCTTGCTCCTCTGGATCCCCAGTCTCACTACCCACAGTATGTGCGGGGGATGGAACTCAACCATTTGACTCCCAAACTCATTGTCCTCTGACCAAATGCCCACAGGACAAAGTCCCAATTCCCTAGCATGGAACAAACTCATCCGACTCTTCCCTCCTGTAAGTCCCTCAGACCGATGGCTTTGAACTCCTTGCTGGTTTCCAAACATGTCTTGCATGTATGTATGTATTGAGATCTTTGTGCTTTTGAATTGTGATGCTGGAGAATACTCTTGAGAGTCCCTTGGATAGCAAGGAGATCAAACCATTCAATCCTAAAGGAAATCAACCCTGCATATTCATTGGAAGAACTGATGCTGAAGCTCCAATACTTTGGCCACCTGAGGTGAAGACCTAACTCGTTGGAAAAGACCCTGATACTGGGAAATATTGAGGACAAGAGGAGAAGAGGGCAGCAGAGCATGAGATGGCTGGATGGAATCACTGAATCAATGGATATGAGTTTGAGCAAACTCCAGGAAATAGTGGAAGACAGAGGAGCCTGGCGAGCTGCAGTCCACGGGGTTGCAAAGAATTTGACATGACTTAGTGATAGAACAACAAAATGAGATCTTTGTGAGTGACATATCCTTTTCACCAAATCCCTGGTTCTCCTTCCTAAGTGCTGATATATCCATATATATATATATATATATATATATATATAACATATATAATATATATTAGATATTTTTTGGATGTGAACCATTTTTAAAGTCTTTATTGAATTTATTGAATTTGTTAGAATATCATTTCTATTTTATATGTTTTATTTTTTTTTGCTCCAAGGCATGTGGGATCTTAGTTCCTCAAGCAGGCATAGAACACGTACCCACACCCCTCTGCACTGGGAGGCCAAGTCTTAACCACTGGACCATCAGGGAAGTCCTAGTCCTGATACATCTAAAATCTTACCTCCTCTGTGGCAGTTTCTCTGATTTTGTCAGTTGAGTGAAAAAGAATGAAAGCTAATATTACTGAGAGTGTCTCTGGTGGCTCAGATGGTAAAGAATCTGCCTGCAATGCAGGAGACCTGAGTTTGATCCCTGGGTCAGGAAGATCCCCTGCAGAAGGGAACAGTTACCCACTTCAGTACTTTTGCCTAGAGAATTCCATGGGCAGAGGGGCCTGGTGTGTTATAGTCCATGGTGTCGCAAAGCGTCTCACATGACTGAATGGCTAACACTTTCAACTGGGTATTTTCTTCAAGTTGTGGACCAGGCTGTGTGTTCTATTTGGTTGTTTTAGCATGGCCCTCAGAAGTGGACACCGATATTCTCATTTCAAAGGGGGCGTGAACAGGTTGAGACAGCTTAAGTAACTTGACCACAGTCCCAGAGTCAACAAGGTTCCATTCCAGGGCTTGGCCCTGGTCTGCTTGGTGTTGGAGCTGAGCTGTTACCACCGGACTCCATCTGCGTCCCCTTTCTGCTCCCCCTGCTCCTCCAGCCCCGTCTGTACAGCACTTGCTCAGTCTGGGGTGACAGCACCTCCTGGAAGCTGGGACCTTCTGGGGGACAGTGAGCCCGTCCCCTTACAGGTGTGACCCTACACATGAAATGACTCAGTCAAGTGTTTGCTGAGGGAATGACAGCGTCGTGACTTCATCGTGCCAACCTTGAACTTCGTCTAATTGCTCCGTGGGTAGTATTTCAATAGCATGTAGCAGTTTGGGGGAGATAAGTTCCCTGCACTCCTTCCCGTTAGTGCCACCATCTCCCTGCCTTGGGTTGGATCATGCCCAGTGAACAACCCCGGCCTCTTCCCCACTCGGTGTTTCATTTTCACTGTGGTCACTTGGTACCCACTCCTTTCTGAGCATTTCAAAAAGGTGCTTATGTTTCATCCATAATTGAGTAAAGGTTTGCAGCTGTGAACAAAGGATTGATTAAAAGTAACAACACCAAAAATAAGTCCCTCTTCAGTCTGCCTTCCTCCAGAATATCCCCCAACTCCGATGAGACAATGCAGACAGTCTGTGATGTAAATCCACAGCATCTTATGGGTTTACTCAGATTCCAGAAAGGGAAACATGGCTATTTATCATAACAGTCAGTCCTCCACATATGAAGGAGTTCCATTCCAAGAGTGAGTTCGTAAGTCCAGTTTGTTCATAAGTCCAATGAAGTTAGCCTATGTAGCCAACTAATGCAATCGGCTATGTAGTACTGTACAATAATAGGTTTATAATACTTTTCACACAAATGATACATAAAAAGCAAACACAAGAAATAAAACATTTTTAATCTTGCAGTAGAGCACCTTGAAAAGCACAGTAGTACAGTGCAGCAGCTGGCATACAGGGACAGGCATTGAGTGAACAGGCAAGAAGAGTTACTGCCGGGAGGAGAGAGGGGGGGGTGGGAGATGGTAGAGCTGAAGGATTGTCGGCAATAGGAGACAGAGGACAAGCTGCAGCGTCGCTCATGCCTGATGCTGATGGAATGCATGTTTGCACCTTTGAAAGTTTGCAACCAGAAGGTCTGTAGGTAAGGAACTCACTGTACTCGATGAATAACAACAATAACATCTTGACTCTTTCTGAAGTTGGCACACTTCATTTTGCATTTTATGTGCTGGGTTTAGAGGGCATGGTCCCTGTGGTCCCATGACTCACAGCCAATGGGGAAATGCCACAGCCCCCCTGCAGCCAATTGTGATTAGGGAGGTGATCTCAGATGAAGGGTCCCACCCATCCCGGGGTGGGAGGCACAGGGGAGACTCCCCTCCACCTCTCCGGGAGGGGGTAGAGGGAAGGGAGCCGAAGTTGGACCTCCAGTGTTGGTTGGAGCTTGGCGCAGTGGCTAGACCAAAGCTGCTGTGTGTGGAATAAGAGATGGAGTGGGGAAGATTCCAACCGAGGTCTCTGTTGGCTCTGAATTCAGAGGGATGGTGGAGTGGGGATGACCTCGGGCACACCAGGTCCCTGCTGAGGGCATCTGAAGGCCACAGAGAGGTGTGGCCAGGCATTCCAGCCCCCCCACCAGCCCCAGCTTCCTGCTCTCACATACCTTCTCTCAGCCAGCTCACTGTCTTAGTTGATATTGCTCGCTCAATCATGTCTGACTCTTTGTGACCCTATGGACTGTAGCCCACCAGGCGCCTCTGTCCATGGGATTCTCCAGGCAAGAATACTGGAGTGGGTTGCCATGCCCTCCTCCAGAGGATCTTCCCGACCCAGGGACTGAACCTGTCTCTCCTGCATTGCAGGCAGATTCCTTATTGCTGAACCACTGGCGAAGCCCCACTGCCTTCTTGTGTGTGTTAGTCACTCAGTGGTGTCTGACTCTTTGTGACCCAATGGACTATGGCCTGCTGGGCTCCTCCATCCATGGGGCTTTCCGGGCAAGAATACTGGAGTGGGTTGCCATTTCCTTCTCCAGGGGATCTTCCCGACCCAGGACTGAGTCTGTGTCTCCTGCACGGCAGGCAGATTCTTTACCGCTGAGGCACCAGGGAAGCCTACGTCTTCCTGTGACTAAAGCGAAAGGCATAAAGAACCTACTTGCCTCTGCTGCATTTTAATGGAGGCTCCAAACCACCTAAAGGATGTGTCTGGGCAGCACAACGGAAGATGTTTATGTGCTGCAGGAACCATCTCAGCTGGGCTTTGTCTGCCCGAGTCTTCACCTGGGTGCTGGAAAGGGCCAGAAAGTTCAAGATAGAGAGTCAGGATCTTGGCTGCAGTTTCGGTGGGAGGGGGGCGGTGGGGGCATATGACGATCAGCCTTGCCACCATAAACATCAGACCTGCCACAACCCTGTGAAGAGCCAGGGAGCTGGTTTCACATTTTGCTTTGCTGCTATTTTGTCATGAGACCGGAGGCAAGGGGTCCTCTTCCAGGGGTAGGCAGCCCTGTCTCACTCACGTGTGTAAGGACAAAGCATCTTGGTGCACATTACCATGATTTGAAGTGTGTTATAGATCCTTTGCCTCTTGTTTCAGGAGAAAGGAAAGGATGCAATGACCCAGGTCTGGGCTGGGTCCCAGCTGATGCGTCATCCTGCGTCTGGCCTCCCTCTGGGGTTTTCTCCTTGGTTTGGAGAGGGGACTAAGCATTTTTTGTTCAGTGTTCCTGGTCCCAGTGATAACAGGGGCTGTGAATTATGGACTCAGCAGCAAATGTTTTTAATCTTCCATGAAACAAAACCAGCGTGTGTTCTGCACCAGGGGCCGAGGCTGAGGGAGGAAGCCAACAGCTGCTCGGATCTGGCTAACTCGGGCTGACGTCAATGCGAGTCCGTCAAGGCCAAGGGCTCCACGCAGGAAGCTTCACAGTGATACCGAAAACAAATTTGCATTTTTTCCTTTCACGGGAACTTAGCGATACTCTGTTCCACTGAGACGTTTTCACCAGCCCTTGCAACTAGTGTGTTGAATAAACCTGGCTTGAGGTGGACTGGGGGCTGCAACTTCAGGGTCTGTTTGCTCTTGCCGCTTTAAAATGTGATCAGCGGGATTAATGTACCCTGGCTTGGGAGGAAAACGCTGGCAGTCGCTGCCTTTTCTGCTCCTCTTAGGAAATAGTCTGTCCTAAGGTCGCTTTAAATGGAAAACAGTCTCAATTTGGAATTTGAAGGTCCAGGCCAAGATATTAGTCAAAACTCTCAACTTTGACATCCCATTCTTTTCCTGGCTCCAGTTTAGCTTGCTTAGGCCTGGAGGCTTGCTTTGGACAGGGAGCTCCTCTGCTGGACTTCTGTGCCCCCACACCACACCTCCCCGAGGTGGAAGCTGGGGTTCGGAGCAAGTAGTAGGCACAGGAGAACTCTTACTTGAGTGGATGCTGTGGGAGCCCAGTATGGTTTAAGCTGACCTTTCTCCTGGTGGAATTCTTTTAAGGCTCTGTACTTCTTTGACTTTAGAAGAGAGGAGATGTCCCTCTTCTGAGTGGTCCCTTGGGACATTTCCCTTAGGCTTTACCTCCAACTTCTTGCTGCTGGGGTCTCTGCCAGATGAGTTTGGAATGAGGCCGTCCTGGTTCCCTCCCTGTGTGGTGCACACCTGGCTCTCACCTTCACACGGCATCTGCCCTAACAAACTCTTGAGGTGGAGGATGACCCCAACCCAGGTGCTTGCTCCTCTTGCCACTACCTAAGCAAAAGTCACCTTGCCTATTCATTAGTTCTCGGTGGGTGCCGTAAGGACTTACCACAAACCTGATGGCTTAAAAGAAACGTGATCTTCCACAATTCTGAGGACAGAGGTCTGAAGTCTGCGTGTGGGGGCACGCTCAGTGGCTTTAGCTGTGTCTGACTCTTTGCGACCCTGTGGACTATAGTCAGCCAGGCTCCTCTGTCCAAGGGATTCTCCAGGCATGAATACTGGAGTGGGTGCCATGTCCTCCTCCAGGGATCTTCCTGACTGAGGGATCAAACCTAGGTCTCCCGCATTACAGGCAGATTCTTTACCACTGAGCCACTAGGGAAGTCCCTGAAGTCAGTTTACTGAGCTGAAATGCAGTGTCAGGAAGGCTGAGCTCTTTCTGGAAGCTCTGGGAGAACATTTGCTGCTTGCTTCCCTGGGTATCTGGCAGCTGCCAGCATTCCATGGCTTGTGGCCCCAGCACACCAATCTCAGCTTCTTTGATCACATGGCCTTCTTGTGTGCAGCTACGTTTCCCTCCGCTATTATAAGGATACATGTAATTGCGTTCGGGCTCATCTGAATAATACAGATTCACCTTTCCAGCTCAAGAGCCTTAACTTAATCACACCTGCAAAGACTTTCTCCAAATAAGGTCACAGTTATAGGTTCCAAGAATTAGACCTGACATCTGAGAGGGACTCACATGGTAAGCTCATCAAGTAGCTGGTGGAAACCCCCAACATGTTTGAAATGAGGGGCAGGTCCCCACCTGACCTTCAAGAAACACTTTGTGCTTTCTCCAAAGTTACACTTCTCAGAAAACCCTCTCTTCAAAATCCTGTCTCTCAATGAGCTGACGGGTTATATTCTCAGGGTCAGTAGGCTCACATGCTGTGAACCTTGAGTGTTTCCTGTGAACACTTCTTGCTTTGGAATTTTACAGCAAAAGTCGTTTGACCTTCAAAGTGTCACTTTTAACATTCTGTTACCTTTGTGATGGAATGACTAGTCGTTGTTGCTGCCTGGGGCCGTGGCCTTCAAGGCTGTCCAATGGGGCTAGAATCTAGCCTGCGCTCTGCCTGACAAGCCTGGCATGGATGCCTCCACCTGTGGGGAGCTCGGGGCCCTCTTTGCCAGTTCATATGGCCGTGCTGTCCATGTTCAGCTCTCAAACAGGCCAGGGACTTGCCAGTGGGAGGCGCAGAGATGCAGGGGCTGCTACGTGGCATGGAACTCTGGTGACAAATGACACAGGCCACTTCCATCTTTGGGTTTCCAACTTGCAACCGTTGTGCTGAGCTAGAAATTTCCTATTCTGTGGGTTAGCAGATTGTCATTTGATAAGTGTTTCATGTTTGTGTGAACTAAGCTGAGATGGACAAGCTGGTCTGGAAAGAAAATGTATTACTCCTCAGCTCTCAGAAAGTGGGTCCAGCTTTTAGGGGAGACAGTGGAACAGATGTGTTTGGAAGGTTCTGGAATGTTTAGGTCATAAATACTTTTATGGCCTTCCTCCACCATAGCAGTGAGGACAAGCAGCCTGACTCTTGGCTGCTAGAATAGGGGATGGAAAATCAGAAGTCCTGGGCTAAATTCCTAAAGACTTGGGTTGGTTGGTTAACATGAAACCAGTTGGTTCATAGAGTTACCTGCGAAAACTGCAATTAATAGAAGAAGAAGGTGACAGAGATCCCTGAAGATATTGTTTAGAGATTTCCCTTGAGGTCCAGGGGTTAAGACTCTGTGCTTCCACTCCAGGAGGTGGGGGTTCAATCCGTAGTCAGGGAACTAAGATCCCACATGCTGTGCGGTGAGGCCAAAAAGGAAAAAAAACGGTATTGTTCAAAATGACATAGACAGCAAAGGTCAAGCTTGCTCAAGGATTGATCAGTGTGCCTTTTTTTCCTATTACTAAATATTTCTTTCTCCTTTCTCTTCTTTTACCACTGAACCCCTCGTCGCCCCCCCACCCCAAACCCCCACTGATGATGATAGAGAATTTGAGTCTTTTCATATTCTCTCCCAGCTGACCTTATTCTTGATTCTCAGAGGTGGGTCTGTTCTGAGCAAGTCCATCTCTTTGGAAAATCCTGGGGGGAAACTGAGGAAGATTTGGGGCAGCCTTGGTAGCCAAGCTTTTGCCAATGTTATGAGACCTGGTACCTGGTACCTGGTACCTTAGTCTGCCTGGGCTGCCAGAACAAAGTACCACAGGCTGGGCGGGCTTAAAGTATGGAAATTCATTGTCTTATAACTCCAGAGGCTGGAAGTTTGAGATCAAGGAGTCAGCTGGGCTGCTTCCTTTCGAGGCCTCTCTCCTTGGTTGGCAGGTGGCCGTCTCCTTCCTCTGTCCTCATATGATCTTCCCTCTGTGTGTGTCTGTGTCCTAACCTCTTCTTTTTTAATATTTATTTTTATCTGTTTATTTGGCTGCACCAGGTCTTAGTTGCAGCACATGGGATCTTTTAGTTGCGGCGTGTAGGATCTGGCTCTCTAACCAAGGATTGAACCCAGTCCCCTGCACCGGGGGCACAGTCTTAGCCACTGGACCACCAGGCAAGTCCTCTAATCTCTTCTTATAAAGACACTGTTCATATGGGATTAGGGCCTACCTTAAAGACCTCATTTAACGTAATTACGTCTTTCTAAAAAAAATTATTTATTTTTAATTGACAGATAATTGCTTTACAATATTGTGTTGGTTTCTGCCATACATCAACATGAATCAGCCCAAATTACCTCCTTAAAGATTCCATTTCCAAATAGAATCATTTTCTGACTTACCAGGTGTTAAGGCATCAACATATCAATGTTGGGGGACACAAATCAGCTCATAACACTTGGGAACCTCTGGACTCAGCTACTCTATACCAGACAGGGGTTGAATTCCTGAGAAGAAAGGGGTAAGGCCATACAATTCCATTTCTACTTACAGCAGAATTCCACAGGCTTTTTCCTGATTCCTGTGCCAGCCTCCAAGCTGCTCCCCGCAGCAGCCCCAAGTCAGAAACAGGCCTTTCTGATGCTGTGCATCCTTCTCTGCCCCTTATAGACCCACCTTTTCCATAGAGCCCCCCTCCTTCTTAGGAAGAGGGAATCTCTGCAATTCCTGCCAATTGTCACAGCCAAGTAAAGAATAAATATGAGGGCTGACCTAGCGGGAAAGGAAACACATAGGGCACTGGACAGGGGTGTGAGAGGAAAGATTAGGGCTGACTACACATGGGCATGTGACCCTCTGTGCAGTATTTTTAGTGCCAGCTTATAATATACCACCACCTCTAGCCCTCGTGACTTGTAGCCACCTGGTCCCAGTGGGCAGTGTGGTGCAACGGCCACAGGCCTGGGGGCAGTCAGACCTGGTTTGACTCATTTCTCTGCCAATGACTAGTTGTGTGACCTTGGCCAGTTTACCTAATCTTCTTGGGCCTCAGTTTTATCATATATGAGTGCAAAAGGAACGTTGGCCTCATAGCTTTGCTGGAAGGATTACTTGAAAACCATGCCTGAAAGCTGTTGGTATGTACTGAATTGGATCCCCCCAAATTCATACATTGACACCCTAACCCCAGCAGCTCAGAATGTAACTGTATTTGGAGATGGAGCTTTTTAAAGAGGTGATTAAGGTAGAATAAGGTCCTTGTGCTGGGCCCTAATCCAACATTAATGATGTCCTTATAAGAAGAAGAAGAGATTAGGACAAAGACGCAGAGGGAAGCCACGTGAACACACGGGGAGAAGGTGGCCATCTGCAAGCCAAGGAGCGAGGTCTCAGAAAGAACCAGCTGTGCTGCCCCTTGACCCCAGACATCCAGCCTCCAGAATGTGAGGAAATGAGCGTCTACTGTTTAGGCCTCCTAGTCTGTGGTCCTCGGTTATTGCAGCCCTAGCAGAGTAATATTTCTGGTGTATAAACCACTTTCTTCCTTTTCTTCTGGTCCCTGCCCCTACTGCCCCCAGGTGGAGCAGTCTTGGACTAATCCTATCTGCTTTGACTGTATACTTTGTGAACTGTAGATGGGATACGCATGGACAAAGGCTCAACGTAGAATGAAAGGCGCAAACCAAGGGGAAATAGAGGACTGGGTTAGAGAAACATCTGGCACCTTAGACAAAAACCACTTTAAAAATCACCTAAAAATTGGCTCCTTAAAAAAAGATGAAAGCTGTCTGTCGTGGTTGCTTTCTTGGGTTTTTCAGAAGTTCCCTGTTGAGCCCCTCTGCCTATGGTTCTTTGGATCTGGTTCAGGAAAAAAAACTTTGCGATATTGATTCTCCTAATTCAGGGACATGACACCTCTCTTCATTTGTTTAGTTCTTTACTATCTTTCAATGAAGTCTTAGAATTTTCTTCCCTAAAGACTTACACATCTTTTTATGTCATACTTCTAAGCATTTTATTTTTTCAGACTTTTGGAATTTTTAAAAACTGCGTTTTCTTTTTTGCTGGAGTATGAAAACACAACTGGCTTTTATATTTAGATGTTGTGTCTAGGATTCTTATTATACTCATTAATTCTAGTAACTTAAATGTAAAGTTTTTAGTGAGATGCTTCTGTAGAAACCATATCATCTGCAAATAATAACAGAAAGGCTTCCTTTCTAAACCTCTTGCCTTTTATTTCTTTTTCTTGCCTTATTGTGTTGTCTGACATTTCCCACAAATGTTGAAAACACGTGGAGTTATCAGGCATCTTTGTCTTATTCCTAGTCTCAGAGGTAAAGCCTTCCACATTTTAGTTTCTTGTCTCTGCTGTAGGTTTTTTTAAATATACTCTATTAGGTTAAGGATGTTCCTTCTATTTGTAGTTTTCTGAGAATATTTCTATTTTAAAATCATGAACAGATATTGAATTTTAAATAATACTTTTCCTGCATCTATAGAGATAATCAAGATTTTTCCTCCTTTGATTTGCTAATACAGTGAACTACTTTAATTTGTTTTCTAAAGTTAAACCAAATTTGCATTTTTAATTTAAATCCATCTTGTTTATCCTATGTTAGAATTTTCATACATTGTTAGATTTAATTTGCTAATTTTATTCTTTATTTGCTTATTTGTTTAAAATATTTATTTATTTGAGTGTGCCGGAGCTTAGTTGTGGCACAGAGGATGTTCCATCTTTGTTGCAGCATGTGGGATCTTTAGTTGTGGCATATAGGATCTAGTTCCCTACCAGTGGTTGATCCTAGGACCCCTGCATTGGAAATGTGGAATCTTGGCCACTGGACCATCAGGAAAGTCCCTACTTTGCTAATTAAAAAAAAAAAAGATTTAAAATTGAAATTCATGAGCAAGTTTGGCTTGTGATTTGGAGATTTTCTGTTTGCCTTCGCAGATGGGCTCACTGCCAAGTGGGACTGCCAGGTATGAGGCTATGAGTGTCTTCAGTATCTCTCTGGTTCACAGTTGGGTTGGGCCAAAGAGGAGCCCTGGCAGGAGGTGGGGGAGGAGAGTGAGGTCACTACAGACTGGCTGTGTCCTTTGATAGAAGGGCCTCTCAAAGCGGCCTACTCTACTCCGCGCTTTATCTTTTGGGGTTCTGATAACGTCTCTCTTCCCTGTTTCCTATCCCAGGTACAAATGCCTTGTTTCCCTTCGACCACATGCTGTAAATAAGTCCTCCCCAGATCATCTTATTTCCTGCTGGGGCTGTTACTGATGCAGTTTTATAATTAAGTTTTATAATCAAGGCTATGATAGCTTAATAAAAGAAGGTGAGGGCTCTTCCTTCTTTATCTATACTCTGGAATAGAACTGGTTCCTTGGTAGAAAATGTTAAAAGTTTGGTAGAACTTGCTGGTGAAACCATCTGGGCCTAGACCTTTCAACTGGGAGAAGAGTTTTACCTACTCAGTTCAATGTCATTAGGGGTTGTTGAACTAGTAACAGTTTTCCCCCTCTAGGGTCAGTTTGCTAAGTTGGAAATGCATTCCCTTGCAAACTTACTGGCCTTTATTTTTTACACTATCTTCTTATTAACCTTTTTTTTTTTCCCCCTATATAACATTTTAATTGTGGCTCAGAGGTTAAAGCATCTGCCTGGAATGCGGGAGACCCGGGTTCGATCCCTGGGTTGGGAAGATCCCCTGGAGAGGGAAATGGCAACCCACTCCAGCACTCTTGCCTGGAGAATCCCATGGAGGGAGGAGCCTGGTGGGCTACAGTCGACGGGGTCGAAAAGAGTCGGACACGACTGAGTGACTTCACTACTACTACTAGAGCAGTTTTAGGTTCACAGCAAAATTGAGCCAAAAGTACAAAGGGTTCCTATATATCCACCCTCCCCACATTGGCACAGCCTCCCTTCTTATCAACATCCCTCACCACCGTGGTAGGTTTGTTATGGTTGATGAACCTGCATGGCATCATTGCCACCCGAAGTCTGTAGTTCACAATGCAATTCACTCTTGACGTTGTCCCTTCTATATGTTTTGACAAATGTGTAATTACATGTATCCACCATTACAGTAACACACAGAGTATTTTCATGCTCTACAAATCCTCTATATTCTGCCCATTTACTACCACACCTTTCCCCTGCCCAAGCCCCTGGCAACTTCGCCACTGTTCATTCTTAATCTTTTTATTTGTATCCTTTCTTTTTTTTTAATTTTAATTTTTACTTTATTTTGCTTTACAATACTGTATTGGTTTTGCCATACACTGACATGTATCCATACCTTGATTGCATCCTTTCTTTCTTAAGTTTGTCAATTTTATTAATCTTTATAAAACACAACTATCCACTTTTAAAATCCTATTGTAATTTGTTTTTTATTTCATTAACTTCTCTTTATTATCTTTTTCTTTTTCTTTCTTAGGGTTTATTTTTAACTCTTTTTTCCCCCTAAGTTTCAAACTTGATTAGTTTTTCTGCCTTCTTTCCTAAGGCAAGCATTTAAGACTACAAATTTCTATTTAAGTGGCATTTTAGCTGTGTCTTGCAAAATGTCTTATATTTCTATATGGTGTTTACATTATAGTTTGACTGGAAATATCTCCTAATCTCAGTTTTGATTTCTTTTTTGATCTATGAGTTATTTAGAAGAACTTCTAAATATTTTAACTTTTCTATTTATCTTTTTATTATTGATTTTTAACTTCATTGCATTCTAGTTAAAGAATATGGTTTGTAAAATATTAAACTGTTATAATTTGTTGAAGTTGGCTCTCTGGCTGAGTATGTCATAGATTTTCATAAATGTCATATGTGCTTGAAAAATTGTGTAATATGTAGTTGTTATGTATAGGTTTTCTTTACAGATCCTTTAGATCAAGCTTGTTAATTGTGCTGTTAAAATACATGTTATGTTTTCTGACTTCTCACTTTTTTATTCTATGAAAGGATGTGCTAAACCTTCCTACTGTGTTGGTGGTTTTGTCTCTTTCTTGTTACAATACAGTTCATTCCATTTTTCCTTTATACATTTTGAGTCTCTGTTGTTAACTAGTTACAAATTCAGATCTGCACCTTTTATCTTTATGTACTGAATCTATCTCTAGCAATTATTTTTTGGCCTTAAAGTCTATTTTAATTCATATTAATTATTAATACATTAGCCTATATTAGGCATGCCTGGAATATTGCATTATATCTATTTTCACTCTTTTTGTATTATTATATTTCAGTTGTATCTCTCTTAAACATCATAAGGTTGAATTCTGTTTCTACTACTCAATCTGATGATCTTTGTCATTTAATGACAGCATTTAGTCGTTTTACTTATTGTAATTATAATTTTAGAATTATTTTTTACCATCCTTTTGTGATTCATGTTTGTCTCGCATTTTTCTTTGATTTTTCTATATTTCTTGACCCTTTTTTTGATTGAATGAATTTTTTTTTCTTATTCTATTTATTTTCCCATACAGGGAATATTTTTATATTTCTTATTTCTATTGTGTTAGTAGTTAACCTTATACGTTTAACATGTGAAGTTATTTATTATCTTTCCCTTCCTCTGGAATAATGTGAAACCTTAGAACACCTAAATTCCCATCATTCTTTCCAGGTGCACGTGGTATTATTGTCAGGTATTTTAGTTCTGACTTGTTTTACTTTAACTGCGCAAATGGAACACAATTATCATTGTTTTACACCATCCCTTTTTATTTAGATTTACCCGTGCATGTTTTTGTTGTATTTACTCTTGCATATTCAGATCTTCCTCTTCTGGGATCATTTTACTTCTTTCTGAAGTGACTGAGAGTCTGCTTGATTTGAATAGTCTAAAAATGCTCTTTTTCCCTCTTCTTCTTGAAAACTATTTCCCATTTTGATTGGGCATACAAACAGGAGTGGGTTAAATTTCTTTCCCTCTGTTGACAGAGGAATGGCATTTGGAAACAACTGTTCTTTATCGTTTGGGATTTTCTAGGTCAGCATTTAAATGTCTATTTCCTACACAACTCATAAATACATTTTCCTCATTTTTTTCGAACAATAACTGAAATACTGATTGAAAATTTTTTTCACACATATTTTTTCACAATTGTTGCAAAAATGCAATCCTGCACTTTTTTGCAGTTGAATTTTTTAGACCCTGCTTATCACATTATGACAAGGCTTTATCCACCTTCTCTGTGTGTAGCTTGTTATTTCCATCTTAAAGGTTTATGAGCAGAAGTTAGTAATTTTAGAAGGGCGTGACCAGGACGGCAGACCCTGAGCTCATCTCCTCCCACGTGCACGCCAAAATTACAACTGTTTACAGAGCAGCTATCGATGAGAATGACCTGAAGGCTGGCAGAAAATATTTTCCACGACTAAAAATATAAAGAAGGAACTACAACCAGAGGGGTGGGAGATGCAATATAGTCAAGACCCACGTCCTGGGTGGGCGGCCCACAAGCAGGAGGATCATCGCAATGGCAGAGGTTCTCCTCGAGGAGCAAGGGGTCTGCGCCCCACAGCAGCACCCCCAGCCCAGGGGTCTAGCACTGAGCAGACAAGCCCCCAGAACATCTGGCTTTGAAGGCCAGTAGAGCATGAGGACAGGAGGGGTGGAGGGCTGTGGGAAACAGAAACTCACTCTTAAAGGGCACATGCAAAAATCTCTCATGCTCCAAAACCCAGCACAGAGGCAGTAATTTGAGGTGAGCCTAGGTCAGACCACCTTGGAGAACCTCCTGGAGAGTCAGGAGGCAACGAGGACTCCCCTGGGGGACAAGCACTGGCAGCAGCCACTCTGGGGAGCTTGTTCTACCAGAAGGAAACTGGCACTGCAAACACCATTTTGCAGTCCTCCCACTTGCCTATTGGGCTTCCGTGGTGACCCCGATGGTATAGAGTCCACCTGCAGTGCGGGAGATCCGGGTTCGATCTCTGGGTTGGGAAGATCCCCTGGAGAAGGAAATGGCAACCCACTGCAGTATTCTTGCCTGGGGAATCCCATGAACAGAGGAGCCTGGAAGGCTACAGTCCCTGGGGTTGCAAAGTCGGACACAGCTTTATCGACACACACACACTCTCTCTCTCTCTCTCGCCTATTAGCACCAGAGGCTCATCTTTCCTCCAATCCTGGGACCTTTTAGGTCAAGAGGTCAGCTGTGTGGGGACCCAGCCCTACCCACCAGCAGGCCCAGGATGTGAGCCTGCTCACCAATGAGCTGGTACTAGTACTGGGATACCCAGGCTCTACTGTCAGCCATCCTAGGACTCAACCCCATCCACCAGCAGGCTGAAACCAGTCTCAGACATCCCACTGTGCCACCAGGACCCCATAGCCAGTTGCTCTGGGACCTAGCCCTGCCCACCAATGGGCTGCCATCGGCAGTGAGCTACACAGCCAGCTGCACTGAGACCTGGTCACACTCAGCAGAGTGGTGGGAATCACCCAAGCTCAACAGAAAAATGAAAAAGAATTTAAGAGACCTCTGGGACCACATCAAACATACTAACGTTCACATTATAAGGGCCCCAGGAGAAGAGAGAGAAAGGGACAGAGAAATTATTTGAAGAATAATAGCTGAAAACATCCCTAATTTGGGAAAGGAAACAGACATTGAGGCCCGGGAAGCAGAGAGAGAGTCCTGATCAAGTGGTCCACATCAAGAAAGATAATGATTTAAAATGGCAAATATTGGGACTTCCCTGCAGATGCAGTGGTTAAGATCTCCCTGCTTTCACTGCAGGGGGCATGAGTCTGATCCCTGGTTGGGGAACTTAAGATCCTGCAAGCCATGCTGTGCGTAGTCGTTTTTTGCAACTGCATGCACTGTAGCCCGCCAGGCTCCTCTCTCCATGGGGATTCTCCAGGCAAGAATAATGGAGTGGGTTGCCATGCTCTCCTCCAGGGAATCTTCCCAACCCAGGGATCGAACCCAGGGTCTCCCACATTGCAGACGGATTCTTTACTGTCTGAGCCACTAGGGAAGCCCTGCCATGCCATGCAGTGTGGCCAAAAAAAAAAAAAAAAAGGGGGGGGGCAACAACTGAAAATAGAAACTCTTTTCTTTCAAGGAAAAAGCAACTAGTTACATACAAGGGAACTTCCATAAGACTGCAAGCTGACATTTCAGCAGAAGCCTTGCAGGCCAGTCTTTCTGGCATAATATTCAAAATGATGACAGGAAAAAAGCTACAACCAATAATACCCTACCTGGCAAGCCTATTATTCAGATTTGAAAGAGAGATAAAGAGTTCTACGGACAAGCAAAAGCTAAAAGAGTTCAGCACCTCTAATCTGGCTTTTCAAGAAATGTTAAAGAGATTTCTCTAAGCAGAAAAGACACACCTAGAAATGTGAAATTATGAAAGGAAAAATCTCATTGGTAAAGGCAAAGGTACAGTAAGAGTGGTAGGTCAGCCACTCATAAAGCTAGCAGGAAAGTTAAAAGACAAAAGTAGTCAAAATCACCCCTACTTACAATAAGTAGGTAAGAGGTACACAAGTGTGATGTCAAAAACATTAAACACACAGTGGGGGAGTGAAAATGCAGGGTTGTTAGAATGCATTAGAATTTAAGAGATTATCAACTTAAAATAATTATATAATGTGTGTGTGCTCAGTCATGTCTGACTCTTTGAGATCCCGTGGACTGTAGCCCTGCCGGGCTCCTCTGTCCATGGGATTCTCCAGGCAAGCATACTGGAGTGGGTTGCCATTTCCTTTTCCAGGGAATCTTCCTGACTCAGGGATCAGACCCATGTCGCTTGTATCTCCTGCTTTGGCAGGTGGATTCTTTACCACTAGCACCTGGGAAAACCAAGATAATCAAAAACATGTTGATATATACACACCTCATAATAACCCCAAACTAAAAACTTATATATATATATATACACACACACACACACACGCACACACACACAAAAGAGAAAGAAATCCAATGTAACACAAAAGATAGTTATCAAATTATGAGAGAAAAGAGCAAAAGAAGAAGAGAGGAATGAAAGAGAACTACAACCAACCAGAAAACAATGAACAAAAATAAAAAATAAAAAATGAACAAAAATATTGTCATTTTTTAAATGTGCTTTTACTGTGGTAAAAGTCACATAATCTACAACATGCTACTTTACCCATAGATAACTAGTTTAGTGGCACTAAGCACTGTTGCGCAACTTTTACCGTCCATCTCCCCAAATTTTCACCTTCCTAAATTGACACTGTCCCCATTAAACCCGAGCTCCACATCGCTCCCTGCACCCCACTCACCCCTGTCCCCTGGCATCTACCGATGCACCTTCTGACTCCATGACTTTGACTGTTCTAGGTATCTTGCATAAGTGGAGTCAAACACCTAACGTACATTGGAATGCAAAAATATTAAATATTTGCTTTCAACCATCAGCATAATTTCAAGAAGAAAAAAAGTCTGTCTATCCAGATATTTACCATTTCTGTTCCTCTTCCTTCATTTTTGATATTCCAAGTTGCCTTCCGATATCATTTCCCTATATCTGAAACATTTATTTACTGATTCCATGTCATTGGGTCTGCATCCTTAGATGGCGTTGGAGACATCTGTGAAGCAAGAAGGACTTCACTCATCCCCAGGGTCCTGCAGTTCTGCACTCTGGGCCTCCTGCCTCCCCTTCCTTCTACATGCTCCTCTTTGCAAGCAAGCCCTCCTGCTGGACTTTTGCTCCTTGATATTCAGAGACAGTCCTTACCTTGTGTAGGTTCATTTGTATTTAAGTCCTATATTTAACTGTGACATTAAAGGCTGGCTTCCCTTTAAAAGAATTTCAAGTTTTAGAGGTCAGCTGGTGTTATGGACTGAATGCTTGTGCCCTCCACCCGCACCCCTCCCCCCCCCAATTCACACAATGAAACCCTAACTCCCAGTGTGATCATATTAGGAAATGGGGCTTTGGGGAGGTGATTTGGTCTTGAGGGTAGAGTCACCATGATGGCATTAGTGTCCATATAAAAAATATCCTTTCTTATACACTAGAGAGATATTTCACTTTGCCATGTAAAGACACAGAGAGAAGGTGGCTGTCTGTAAGCCAGGAAGAGAGCCCTCACCAGAGCCTGACCATGCTGGTATCAGGATCTTGGAAAGGTCCAGCCTTTAGAACTATGAGAAATAAATATGTAAGCCCCTTGGTGTGTAGCATTCTGTTACAGCCATGCTGATTGAGGCAGATGGGTGGGCATTTTGAGCTGGAGGAAGACTTCCCTGTGGCCATTGACCCCAGGAACACACAGGCGAATCCTTATCTTCGTGAGCACAACTGTGTCAGTCTGCTCACTGCCTGAACAGAATGCCAGATAGTGGCTCAGACAACAGAAACTGTCTCCCAGTTCAGGAGGTCAGAAGTCCAAAATCAGGGTGTCTGCAGGTTTGGTTTCTTCTGGGGTCTCTCTCCTTGGCTGGCCGATGGCAGTCTTCTCTCTGTGTCCTCACATTGCTTTCCCTCTGTGATGTCTGTGTCCACCTCATAGTATATTAGGGCCAGCTCTCATGACCTTATAACTTAATTATGTCTCTGAAGACCCTATTCCAAATATAGTCATGTTTTGAGGTGCTTTGGCATAGGACTTCAACATATGAAGTTTGGAGGAACATGATTCAGCCCAACCATTTCCCTTAAACGCTGAATGGAGAAACCAAGACACAAGTCTTGATGTCTGAGAAGCTTGTAAACAGTATTTGTTGGATTGAAAGTATGAGAACAAAGGGATGGCGGTGGATTGGGTAGGGGTGTGTGTACATGTGAGCATGTAAGTGTGTGCCTGTGTGTGTGTGTTCGGGGGTTCCTTCCAAACGACCATGATAGAATTGAGTTGGCACCCAGCATGCGAGAGACCCCCTTGAGGTCTGTTATTTGGAGACACATTTTAAAGCACACTTTCATTTGCTTAACATTTCCTTTTCAAATAATTGCTAAAAATATTAGCATCCAAATAGGGTAAAACCTGATGTGATCAATTTAATCTTCATACTAATCCCAAATTATTTATTAGTTATTTTAATTTTATTTTTTAACTAAAAATATTTATTTATTTACTTGATTGCGCCGGGTCTTTCTCAGTTGTGGCACATGGGATCTTCGTCTTCACTGCAGCATGCAACGCTTCTGGCATATGGGGTCTCATTCCCGGACCAGGGATTGAACCCAGGCCCCCTGCCCTGGGAGTGCAGGGTCTTAGCCACTGGATCACCAGGGAAGTCTCCTTTTACGGTTATTTTAAAAAATGTACCAGTTGAGTAAGAAGTTAAAGGAATAGTATATCAGAGCTGCAAGCAAATAGACGTTGGAATAGTCCTTCTTTGCGGTTGGCTATCATAAACAGATCTCTACTGAAAACCTTATTTTGAAACTCAAGTTAGGCAGTCATTAACATATTCTTTTTCCTGTAATTCATGGAAAATAATCAGTGGACTTCATATGAGATTATTTCTTTCATCTTCCAAAGGGCCTGTTTTCCTTTATATTTGTGTATTGAGCACTTATTTTGCAATAAATACTGTGACATGATCTTACCCTCGAGAAAGTCAGTCTCATGGGGCAGACAGACAAGTAAGTTGGTGATGAGACAAGTCATGGACATCCCAGGACACAGCCAGAATGCAAAGGAGGGTCTCTTCTTTCATACCATGGTTTGGTGGAGAAGGACCGGTAGGAACTGGGAGATAATAAGAGGATGGGAGAGGGTATGATTTTGGGGGAAGGGGCTGAGGTAAAGTCAGGAGAAGTTATCTCGAGATCCATCTACGTTACTGCAAGTGACATTGTTTCATGTTTTCCCACGGCTGAGTGATATTCCATTGTGTACGTGTGCCACTTGTTAACCCATTCATCTGTTGATGGACTTTTTTGTTGCTCCCATGTCTCGGCTCTTGTAAATCTTGCTGCAGTACACATTTGGGTGCCTGTGTCTTTTCGAATTCTGGCTTTCTTCAGACATATGCCCAGTTGCAGGATTGCAGGATTATATGGCAGCTCAGTATGATCTTTATCTTTTAAACCCATCTCCTTTCTATGCTCTCTAGTGGACGATACCAGTTAACATCCCACCAACAGCAAAGAAGCGTTCCCCTTTCACCACCACCTCTCCAGCACGGGCCAGCCTGTGTCCAACATTGTACCTGGCAGCTTTTCACCAGGGCCACTGGTTAGTCCTTGACTGTTTTGATCTCCTCTGTGTCTATCCCATTCTTCTGTATCATCACCTCTAACAGTATCACCTTCCTCAGGTGCTAGGGCAACCTGAGTGTCCAGAACTGGCCACTCAGCATATTCTGATCCCCTGAACCCAGTAAGGGCTGAGCATGTTGACACAAATTGGTTCAGAGAGACCCAACCCAAGGCTCTTACTGGAGTGTCTTTCCTCTGGGCTCTCAGGGAGAATGTGAAGTCACAGGTGAAATCACCTGCCCAAGGTTGAGTCCTACAGAACAGACATTTCCGAGGTTGATGATGAGAAAAGACCACAGTTGGAAGCTGTGGCTGTGGAAATGAGTGTGTAAGTGGAAATGTGTGTGTAAGAGGAGGGAGCAGGGCATCTGGGGCCAGCCTGTGTGCATATTTAGTGGCTCAGTCATGTCTGACTCTTTGCTACCCCATGGACTGTGGCCCACCAGGTTCTTCTGTCCATGGGATTCTCCAGGCTAGAATACTGGAGTGGGTTGCCATTTCCTCCTCCAGTCTGGGGTCAGAGGATGCTGCAAAAATACTCTGCAGCTGGACCCAGGTGATTGACAGCTCCAGGTCCCTCAGTACCCCTTCTTCCCCTTTGACTGCAATGCCCCAGAGAGCCCTCTGGCCTTGGCCGGCTCCCACAGGAGAGCAGAGGCTGGGAGGTGCTTGTGCACAAGGACAATAGGAACAAAGGCAGCTTTCAGGCCAGTGTTTGCATCTCTGCCTCATCGTCTAAGAGAATTAAAAACAAACCTCACCACTTGTTGGAGAGTTACGTTGCATGACTAAGGCGGTGATTTACCGACGGGGATAAAACTTCACTAATGGGTTCCAGTGACTTCAGTACATCAAGAAAGGAAGACTTGCTCCCAAGATCCCTGGTCTTCATCGGGGAGGCCATGGTCACATAAATCTCAGTGACCGTCCAGGGCCGTGAGCTGCAGGAGCGCTGGCCCCTGAGGGGAGCTGACTACAGTGGAGGGGCCTGGAGCCAGGGAGCCACTGGGGGCCCTCTTAGCCCGCCTCCCCACCTGGAACATCCAGCTGCTGCTCTTCTGGGGCTTTCCATTTCTCTGGGGCTTTGCCAGCCTGGCCCAGATCTCCATCTTGGCCTTCCATGACGCAACCGAGGCAGTGTGCTTTCCATCCCCGCCCCGGGGGTGCCCCGTGTGAGGAATTTGTTCCTGATATTCAGCTGACATCCTCCTTTTCTTTCCATTTCATTCCCATGACGCTTATAGAACTACTACTCCCTGGGGCCATCGCTGACTATTTCCTCTCTCTTTGGGGCCGGCTCCTTCTCCCATGAGCGGTACCCACCCGGCTCTGCCAGTGTGACCCGCCAAGGCTCTCACTTGCTCGTCTAGCTCATTAATCATCTTTGTTGCTTTTCTTGGGAATTTTCTGAGTCGTTTGCTAGTTTCCTGGACAGAAGAACACAGCACAGCTGCTACTTTCACAGGCGTAGTAGAGAAGAGGGCTCTTCTGTCTGGTCACAAAATAGCCCCTCCGGAGCACGTCCTGGGTGACTGCACCTGGGGCTGAGCAGAAATGCTCCCAGCTTCCGGGGAACTGTGTCTGCTGGGTCTGTCTGGGATTCTTTCCAAGCCAAGGTTTTACATTTTTTTCCCCCCAGTATTAAAAAGGGCTTCATTATGCAAAGGTGGCTCAGTGGTAAAGTATCTGCCTGTTAATGCGGGAGACACAGGAGGTGCGGGTTCGATCCCTGGAGGAGGAAATGGCAACCCACTCCAGTATTCTTGCCTGGAAGACTCCATGGATAGAGGAGCCTGGCGGGATACAGTCCACGGGGTCACAAAGACTTGGACATGACTGAACTGCTGAGCACGCACCTTATAAAGCAGGCCCAGGACAGGGACAAAGGAAACACTGTGGAGAGAAAGCCAAGGGCATGATAGTGGTCATTCTGCAAGAGATATCTCCTCCAAGTCAGGGCCCCAGGGCTAGAACCATGGGGCCAGGGCAGCCAGGGATAGGGAGAACATAGGGCCACCCTCTTTTTTTTGTTGTTGTTATGCGATCTGGCTTGTAGGATCTTAGTTCCCCTGCATGTATGCTAAGTCACTCAGTCATGTCCAACTGTTGAGACCCGACAGGCTCCTGAGTCCATGGAATTCTCCAGGCAAGAATGCTGGAGTGGGTTTTTGTGTCCTCCTCCAGAGATCTTTCTGCTCAGAAATCAAACCCGCAGCTCTTACATCTCCTGCATTGGGAGGTGTGTTCTTTACCATTAGCACCACCTGGGAAGCCCCTCAGTCCCCCTAAGAGGAATCAAACTTGTGCCCCAGCAGTAACAATGCCAAGTCCTAACCACTGTAACACCAGGGGATTCCCAGGGCCTCCCCTCATTTGGCAAGTGCACACACTGCTTGGGGTTATTTACCCTTCGAGCAGGTTTTATAAAGTAATCAGGGCCTTAGAGTCAGAGTAAGGTGGTGTTGTTACTCACTAGCTATAAGATCCTGGCAAGTCCTTTGGCTTCACTGAGCCTTAATGACTTACCAGAAAGGATGGGCAAATATTGATGATGATGGTTCAGTAAATCCAGTGGAAAAGTGATGTCCACTCCCATCTCTCCTGGGCTTGTAGTGGTCTCAAGTGTGCCCATCTGGCCCTGAAGAACAAGATTGAGCGTTCCTTTCCCATCCTTGCTGGGGTTTCCGGGTCCCACTAGGGCTTACAAATGTCTATGGGATGTTTTGGATAGCTTAGCGATTTGGCACTGAGGTGGGGGGACTGGAAGTCCTAGGAGGAAGTTGATCCAGCTCAGGGGAAGGCAAGGGGTTTCACACTCCATCCTGGTGGGGTTCCTACTAGAGCCGACCGCCTTCCCTTCTCAGAGCTGAGCTTGGCTCTCTGGTCTCGCCTGACCACTGGCTCAGTTCAGCTCAGTTCAGTCACTCAGTTGCGTCCGACTCTTTGTGACCCCACGGATGGAGCACACCAGGTTTCCCTATCCATCACCAACTCCAGAGCTTGCTCAAACTCTTGTCCATTGAGTCAGGCATGCCTTCCAACCATCTCATCCTCTGTTGTCTCCTTCTCTTGCCTTCAATCCTTCCCAGCATCAGGGTCTTTTCTAATGAGTCAGTTCTTCATATCAGGTGACCAGAGTATTGGAGCTTCAGCTTCAGCATCAGTCCTTCCAATGAATATTCAGGACTGATTTCCTTTAGGATGGCCATTAGAACATGCCTCAGACACTTGACCTCATGCTGTTCTCTGTCCCCTGGCACTGCCTTCAGAACTTCCGGGATCCTCAACTATCTCTAGTCCTCCAAACCTGGTGACTGACTCCCCTTTCTCCATCCTAGGTCCCTCCCTTTCCACGTCTCCCACAGCAAAATATGTTGTATGGCGCTCACTGCCCACCAAAGTGGCACCTACACCCTGGGACTATAAAAGGTTGTTTATTTTCTTGGAAGATGAGAAGGCCCTGAAGCATAGTAAAGTCAGGGAGGGAGACTGTTTTCATTCCTTCCAAATGCCTCCCTGTCTCCAAGGAGAGACAGAAGGGCTTTGGGCTAAGGGAATGTATATGCCACGCTGACCTCACATGTTTTTTGCAAGACTCAGCTGAGATAATATATGTAAAAGTGCCTCTTAAGCACACACAAAAAATGACACAAATATGAGTTGCTGTTATTTCTTTAGTACAGAGACACTTAAAAGTTGCCTAGAGTCCGGGGTCCCGCAGCTAAAAGCAGTCTGGAATTTATCAGGCATTTGTAGGGCTGGTCACAAAAGAATTGGGACCTTCTTTTGAGTGGTGGTAAAAGAGGAAAAGTGCCATTTTTCCCAAAGTGTATAACATAGGTCTCTGCTGGTCTCGTGGTAGTGGGCTTTGTCTGGGTATGGAATGCTTAGTATTGGTCTCAACACCCTTGTGACTGACAATAGTCCTGAATTATGAGAGGTTGTCTAAACATTGCTTTTGTGCTTAATGTAATTGTGTAGGTTCACATAAAGGAGCCTTTTTCTAATACGTGGAAATTTTTGCTGTTTAGAGTTGTAGACATTTTTTATGGCATTGTTTACAATGGAATGTGATTTACAGGCTAGAAAAGAAGACTTGTGCTCCTATTAATATCTGTCTTAAATTCATCTCTATTTTCTCCACTCTGTGATTTTTAAAGACTTGTCTGCAGAATCTGATTCTGCTGTCACCACCAGCCATTTCAGAGCCGGTCTCAACTGGCTTCTTGCAAACACACCCTTTTTTTAGATAGTTTGCTTCTCCCTGGGTGTTACAGGCTCACTGTCTAGACTGAGGATTCATGGTGGCTTTTCCCCACCGCATACTCTACACTCCATTCCCTGCCCCCTGCCCATGCCCAGTTCTCACAGGCATCCCTTGGATAAATATGCTCTGTCTCTACAGCGGACTCTTTATCCTCTCAGTGTCCAAGAAAACTGATTCATCACACTGAGGTTTCTGTCTGGGAACTGCTTCCAGACAACCCAAGCCATGTCCTAGCCTATGTGTGGGGTCTGGGTTTGGGTCTGGTCCTCCTCTTCTTTTGTTTTGCTTCATTCCATCCCCCTCTGGCATGTGGTCCCTTGTCTCTTTCTGTCCCATTATTTCACATAATTCCATGCCCAGCCTCAGGTTTACACCAACCAAAATTCTTGTTGGTCATTGCCCTGCAAGGCGTTTCAAAGCCAGTGCTAGGTGTTCAGGCACATGTAACCCTTCTCTGAGTCAAGTGTGCTCAGGCCAAAGGGTGAATCTGTGGGCGTAAATAGGAATAAACCAGGGGCAGCTGGATTTCCAGTCATTTGGCTTCCTGTTTCAAGTCAGTGGTATTCAACAATCTTGGTGGCATTTTTAGGGGCTTTGATGATGGAAGGAGAAGCGTTTCTTTCCATTTCGGAAAATAACTACTCAGTTCAGTCTGGAATTAATTTTTCCTGTCCAATTATTTTCAATCAAATGGCGTTGTGAAGAAACCACTGTAAACTTGTTTAATAACTCTTCTGTTGTGTCTCTGTGGTTTTTCCAATGTTCAGAGAAGTATTTCATCCCTGTAAGGAGTCCCGACAAGAATTTTTGGAGGATTAACAGGGACCAGGTTGTAAATTGGAGATGGAACATCCATCATGGAGGAGGGGCTGTTGACAGATTTAGAAGCCCTCTTGTAAAGGGGGAAACGCTGGGTGCTCTTTTTTGTGGAGTCAGGGTCTTATATCTGGTAAAGACTTCTTGATAAATGGTGGAGCAGCTGAGAATTCAGATAGCTAGGGGTAGGCAGAGATAGAGCAAGATATTCACAGGTCAACAGAGGAGCATTCAGGAGACAATTCTTTCAACAGGCAGCTGGCAGCAAGCTTGGGAAGAATAGCTCAGCTCTGAGAATACATCTCAGACAATATGGCAGTGCCTAGGCTCAAGATTCTTTAGATTCTTAGGAGATGAAGGAGGTGAAGTCTATGTCCCTCTTCTTGACAGACTTGAGACTACTTTAAGCAGGAAGGTATGGGGTAAGTGACACTGTACAACATCTGAAGCTGGGTCACAAAATGTGATGTAGCTCTGTTTTGTTTGTGGGGACAATGCTTTTGCATCTCTGACTCTTCCGTGAGAAGAGTAACCAAGCAAGAAGTCTGACTCTTCCGTGGCTGCCCTGATGTGAGGAAGCCAAGCCGCACAGAGACGGCGTCCATGTGGACACATGCAGACCACAGAGAAGGCTGAGTGAGAAGAATTGATGTTTTCAAACTGTGGTGCTGGAGAAGACTCTCAAGAGTCCCTTGGACGGCAAGGAGATCAAATCAGTCACTCCTAAAGGAAATCAATCCTGAATATTCATTGGAAGGACTGATGCTGAACCTGAAGCTCCAATTCTTTGCCCACCTCATGTGAAGAGCCAACTCATTGGAAAGGATCCTGATGGTGGCAAAGATTGAAGGCAAAATGGGTAAGGGGTGGCAGAGGATGAGATGGTTAGATAGCATCACTGACTCAATGGACATGAATTTGAGCAAACTCCGGGAGATAGTGGAGAACAGGGGAGCCTGGCATGCTGTTGTCCATGGGGTTGCAAAGAGTCGGACATGACTTAGTCACTGAACACACACACACAACACACAGATCTTCTGGTCCACAGTCCCAGTCTTTGAGATGGACCAAGCCCAGATGCCAGATATATTAGTGAAGCATTCAGTTGATTTTAAAGCCTGGTTGTTAAGTCACCATCAGCCTTTGAGTCTTCCCTGTTGAGGCCCCAGACATTGTCGAGCATAGACTAGCCATCTTCTCTGTGCGCTATCCAAATTCCAACCCACAGAATCCATGTGCATAATAAGATAGTTACACAAAGCCACTAAGTTTTGGGGTAACTTGTTAATGCAATAATAGAAACTATAATAGGCAACCTGTAAATGGGAGAAAAATAAAGCAGACCACAGGATGCAGGCTCTAGAGCACAAGGGCTCCATAGGTGTGGTACACGACTTAGTTGCCCCGTGGCATGTGGGATCTTAGTTCCCTGACCAGAGAGCGAACCTGCATTTGGAGGTAGATTCTTAGCCACTGGACCACCCAGGAAGGCCTGTGGGAGGCAGATATTTTGGATAGGGTGTCAGAACATGTCTCTGAGGAGCTGACATTTAAGCAGAGAGCGGAACGATGTGGGTGTGCAGGTTCACAGCTGCGGGGAACAGAGCCTGGTCCTAGGGAACAGCAAGTGCAAAGGCCCTGGTTGGGAATGAGATTTCACTAGGGACAGCACCGTGGCCTCAGAGAGCTGAGAGAGTGAGGTGAGCCATAGGAAATGAGAGCAGGCCACACACAGGGCTTTGCTGGCCATAATGAAAGGTTTGGTTTCTATGGTAAGCCCGTGTGAGGTTTTGAACAAGGGAATATTCTCTACACTCACTCCCTCATTGATTGTGTCCAGTCTTGTGACTTCAAATAGCTGCTATATGCTAATGATTTTGAAATATTTATTTCTAACCCAGACCTCAGTTTTGAATTCCAGATTCTTTATGTGGCTGCCTGCTCAGCTCTCCACATAGATCATTAATAGATAATTAAAATGTCATATGTACAAACTATTGAGCTTATTTCCTGCCCCAAATCTCTTCCTCCCGCAGTCAACATCATCAAATGGCAACTCCATCCTTCTAGTTGCTCAGGTCATCCTTGACTCTGTTCTTTCTCTCACGTTTCTGTCTGATCCGTCAGTAAGCTCCACCGGTTCTGTTTCCAGTCAGTTTTCCCTTCTTCCATCCTCACCTTCTTTCCATATATTCTGCTGGCATAATGTGTGGCTGTTGAAAAATCTGAAACAATCTGATTCTCCTTCCCTTGTTAGTAGCTTGGGTTTCTTTTTTTTTTCCCCACTTGAATTTCCAAGAGATTTTATATGCATAAAATAATCTCGGGACCCAGATTTTTAAAGTCTAGAAATTTTACCAGAATATGTTTTGGTATTACTTGTTCTGAGTTCGTTTTAACTTTATATTTGTAGTTGCAAGCTTTGGATATTTAATTTTTAACATTTAAAATTGTTCTTGAATTATAGATTTTAGTTTTGATTCTGTTCCTTGCTTTGGTGGTCTGAATTAGGGACTTCTGTTATATTATGTTGGATCTTCTTTGCCTGTCTTCTATACTTGTTACTTTCTCTTGAATCCCTTTTCATTCTTTCTTTATTTCTTTTGACATAATTTTTCCCTTAAAATTTTCTGTTTCCATTATCTCCTGGATTTATGCACTCTTTATACTATTATAATCTGTTTCTATTCACAAGACTTCTGACCACACATATGGGTTTTCCACATCAAAAAATTCTCCATTTCTCCATGGACATCAACCAGGTGTCTTATAGTTTAATTTGTTTTGACACTAACTACCTGGAGTTAGTGCAGACCCCACAGGTTAAGGGCTCACTCTCACAAGACTGTTTCGCACTTCCGCTGTCAATCACAGGTTGTGGGTCCCCAGATTATCCACACTTCTATCTGATTTGGCTACAAATTGAGGATTTCTCTGAGTACCTCCTCCGCTTCAATGATTTTCTGTAATGGTTTATGGAACCAAGGGAAACACTGAACAGCCAGATGAAGAGTTACATAAGGTAAGATCTGGAAGGGTCCCAAGTACAGGAGTTTCTGTCTTTGAGGAGTTTGTGGTGCATCACCCTCATGGAACGTGGATGTTTTCACAAATCTGGATGTTCATTCGTTTAGGTTTTTGTGGAGGTTCCACAGCATAAGCTTGAGTGATTAAATCAGCAGCCACTGGTGGTTAACTCAATCCCCAGTCTCTCTTTCTTCCACTGAGGTCAAGGAGTGGGGCTGAAAGTTTCAATGCTCTTATTACGTGGTTGTTTCCTCTGGCAACCAGCCCCATCCTGAAGTTATCTAGGGGTCCACAAAGAGTCACCTTATTAGCATAAATTTGAGTATGGTTGAAAGGATCTCATTATGAATAACATCCCTTCTCACCCCTGTCACTCAGAAACTTATAAAGGTTTTAGGAGCTCTTTGTGAGGAACTGGGGAACAAAGACCAAATATGTATTTCTTATTATATCACAACATTACCACACTTGTCTTCTGTTAAATATAATCTGATTTCTGATATGACTTAAAACATTCCTAAGGGGGAGTGGGCATATGCATACTTATGGCTGGTTAATGTTGATATATGGCAGAAACAAACAATATTTTAAAGCAATTGCCCTTCAATTAAAAATGATTTTTAAAAAAAAGATGAAGGGGATATATGTATACCTATGCCTGATTTATGTTGATGTATGGCAGAAACTAACATAATATTGTAAAACAATCATCCTCCAATTAAAAATTAAAAAAAAAAAGATTTCCCTGAGTGGAAAAATAAAATATACCTAATACTTTCCTGCATTCTATCATTTTAATTCTGAGTTGTTATAGCTCTAATTTATGTTTTTCTTTTAGCCTTTTTAGAAATATATTGTAGATTTCGCTTATTTTGTGTCTCTGTCTTTTTGGCATTTTTATGTTCTACAAGGGTGTGATTCTGTGACTTTTACATTTTTCCTAAAATAAATCTGTACTTTTTGTTGTTGTTGAAAATTTTTATATGAAATTAGTTTTTCTGACGGAGAAGGCAATGGCACGCCACTCCATTACTCTTGCCTGGAAAATCCCATGGATGGAGGACCCTGGTAGGCTCCAGTCCATGGGGTCACTAGGAGTCGGACATGACTTCACTTTCACTTTCCACTTTCATGCATTGGAGAAGGAAATGGCAACCCAATCCAGTGTTCTTGCCTGGAGAATCCCAGGGACGGGGGAGCCTGGTGGGCTGCCGTCTATGGGGCCGCACAGAGTTGGACACGACTGAAGCGACTTAGCAGCAGCAGCAGCAGTTTTTCTGAATCTCTCATGGACATAGTTCCACTTGGCTTCTCTAACTTCATTGCTGTAGAGTTTCCTCTTCTGTTGGCAGTGTTCAGGAATCTGTTGGTTTACTTTCAGAAGTCTCCAGGCTCTGTTTCCCTTATCCTTTATTTATTTATTTAGCAGTACCATGTGGCTTGCAGGATCTTAGTTCCCCAACAAGGGACTGAACCTGGGTCATGGAGGTGAAAGCCCAGAATCCTAACCACTAGGCCACCGGGGAACCCTCCCTTTTGGATAGCCTTTCACTTATTCCCTTTCTTTTTCCCAGACACCTCTAGACCTTTCCGACCTTTCCTGTTGCAGGAACTTTGAACTCACCCATTAATTGAGTGGGGAAAACTCTTCCAGTTTCAAACTGACTTTCTCAGCTCCCCACTGAGTACCTGGGATTTCCTGAGTATTTCTTCAGGTACCTGGGAGTACATGAGGATTTTGGGATGTCCTGGTTTGTCGGATCTTTGATTCTCTCCTTTGTTTTCTCTTGTACAGATGTTAATTCTACTCAGGTCTTGTAGCTGTTGGTTGTTTGTTCCTATCCACTTACCGTTTGGAGATCAGGGAGGTGCTTTGTCAGTTTATGGTACATATCGTCTGTAAATTTTTGTTTTTGCTATTCTGTACTACCTATACTCTTTTTTTTCATGGTGAAATTTAGAAAGATTAAAAAATTATGCTTTAGGGATCATCCCAGAATCTTCTTCAGTCTATAGTCAATACATGATTCAGAATACTACTATTAAGATGGTGGTGCAATGGAAGGACTACCCACCTGCCAGTGCAGGGGACATGGGTTTGATCCCTGATCCGGAAAGGTTCTATGTGCCTGGGGGCAACTAAGTCCTGAGACAAGAGAAGCCGCTGCAGTGAGAAGCCTGGGTACCGCAATGAAGAGTAGCCTCCCCTCAACACAGCTAGAAAAAGCCCGCACAAAAGTAACCTGATGAATACCCAGTGCAGCCAAAAAAAAAAAAAAAAAAGTACATCAGACCATGTCACTATGATCTTTGATAAAAATGCTTTCCTGGAATTTCCTTGGTGGTCCAGTGGTTAGGACCCCACTTTCCAAAGCAGGGAGCCCTGGTCAAGGAACTAAGATCCTACATATGGCAGAGTGTGGCCAAAAATTAAAAAAAAAAAACGCTGTCTTGGGTCTCTGTGTCTCTAGAGAAAAAGCCTAAGTTCTTACACTGACTTATAAGGTGTTACATAGTCTGATTTTTCTTGACCTTTCTTCCATGTTACCTCTCTGAACTCATCTCATATTGCTCATATCCTTGCTTATTACACTATGGTCGCACTGACCTTACTATTCCCGAAGTTTACCAGGAATGGTTATGCTTTTGGGTCCTTGCTCTTGGTATTTCCACTGGTCTTTATTCAAATGTCACTGCCTTGTTGAAACCTTCCCTGGCTACCCTATATAAAATAGCAGCCTTTCCAACATTACCGAACCCCCTTCACCTTTCCCACTTAATTTTTTCTTGACACTCAACCCCACATAGTTTATTTATTAATACTTATCACCACATATTTTAATTATTAATTTCCTTATTAAATATAAAAATGTCAACTAGGATGTAAACTCTATGGAGGTTGATATTTGTGCTCAAAACTAAATTTGTGTTGAATGAATATATTTCACAAACCCCTCTATGGAGAATGGCAATGAGTGGGGTGACAGAATTCAAAGGGAGCTACCAGTTAGGAGGATATCACTGGTGGGCTTCCCCGGTGGCACTAGTTGTAAAGAGCCCATATGCCGGTGCAGGAGAGGCTCGGGCCTGATCCCTGGGTGGGGAAGATCCCCTGGAGAGGGCATGGCAACCCATTCCAGTATTCTTGCCTGGAGAATCCCACGGACAGAGGAGCCTGGTCGGCTACAGTCCATGGGGACTGTGGTGGAGGTGGGTATGCAGAGCTGTATTTGTGATCTATTTTCAGTGTAGAACAGGCTTACTTGCTGACTATCAGCCTAGCCTGGTAGATGCTGTTTAATTGATTGATGAATTATTCTAACATGTATCTGTGAAAATGACTTCGTGATCACAGCTCCTGGTCCTGGTAAATTCTCTGTTAGTATTTCATTGAATAGTCTGCCAGGCGTGGCTTGGGGAAATTCAGGAGTGGCCAAGGGATAAAAGGTTTTGGAGGTGGAGGAGAGGAAATGTGTTTCAGTAAAATGTGCTGCATAATAGATCAGCCTAAGGCTCAGGGACTTCACACAACAAGGATTTATTATTTTTCATGATGTTTTGGGTGAGTTAGTTTCTCTGCTGATTTTGTCTGGGCTCACTCATGTGTCTTCAGTAGCCAGAGGCTCAGCTGGGCTGGAAGGTCATCTCAGGATGGCGTCAGTGACCGCTCTGGCAGCTGGTGCTGGCAGTCAAGACGGGGCCCTCACTTCTCCGTATGGCCTCTTCTCATCTGTCGGCTAAACCAGATTCCTTAACACGGTGCTCCCAGGGCAGCATTTCCAGAGGGCAAGTGTGAATGCTTTAAGGACTTGCCTTGGAAGCCATACATGGTTACTTCTGCTAAATTCTTCTGGCCAAAGTGAACTCAGATTCAAGGAGGAAGGGAAATAGACTTTAACTCTTGATGGGAAGAGATGCCCAGTCATTGCCAAGAGGCTTGCTTGCCAACATAGGAAGAATTTGTGGCTGTATTTTGCAACTGTCCACAGAAAGAGACCAAAGTGCATTGTTAATTATGTTCCAGGCAGTTTGTAGGTACAACACATATATGATTCTGCTTAATTCTCACAGCCATCCCGGGAGAGAGGGTACTGGAAAACAGGCCCAGCGACAATACATAGCCTCTGCAAGGACCCAGAACCAGGAAGAAGCTAGCCTGCTAGTATAGATTTGCCTGTCCCTAAAAACCTCTGTGTTTTTTTTTTTTCCCTCTCTTCTACTTTAATGCTGATTCTAGTCATCAGTCTGCAAGGCATGGAAGAGGCATTCAGTTGGCTCTGTCAAACAGCTTTTTTTTTTCTTCCTCTGCCTTCCCTCCCTTTTGAGCAGATTTAATGAATTCCTCACCTTCTTTGAAGATTTTTTTTTTTTAATTTGGTCACATGCTCAACAGTTGACAGTTTAACTGAGCGGCTGCTGTACATGGAACATAGTTTTGCCCAGGAGCCCGGCGGCACTCCCCAGTTGGTCTGGGAGTCCTTCCCCACGTTGTGTCTGGGGACCCTGGGACAGTCTCCCCACTGGCTGGCCTCCACCCCCTGTTTTCTCAGGGGCAAGGTGAACAGTGGTGTCTCCTTTCCGGGTAGGAGATGAAGGAACATTTAACCTTCCTGCTCTGCCAGTCCACACGGATCTGTGTACCTGGTTCTGCTCTGGGTGGAGGTTGCTGGTGGGTGAAAGCTTATTCCAGACAGTAGGTTTTACCTCTTTCACCAGCGACTTGGAATGGCCCGTGATCATGTGAAACACAGTCCCACGAGAACCTTGCAACCTTCCTGTGAGGGAGGCAGGTGAGTGATACCATTTACATTTCAGACATGAGAAACAGGAGGCTGTTACCTGCCTCTTAGCGGCCACCCCGTTAGACTGGGCACTCGAGCCCACTTTAAGTCCCGGTTTTCTGCCCTAGGACCAGGCTACCTTTCGAGGACCAGGGGGGAGGATGGAGTCTGGGAGCATGGGAGGAGCAGATGGCCCGTGACTGTCTCCAGTCACTACCTGGAAGCAACAGCTATGATGTAACCACAGCATCTTTCAGCGATGGCTGCCTTTGCTCTGTGGGTGGGACCACGCTGCCGGCTGGAGGGGGAATCCCGTTGGTGACAACATAGCAGCCTTTTGAGCTGACGCGGCAGCAGATGCTCCAGACCAGCTCCAAGGCTGACAGCATCTCTGCGAAGCGTGTGAAGGGACAGCAGGCGTCAGAGCACTCCTGTAGATCACCTTCACAGACGCTCTTTGTGGTTGATTCCCTGATGACTCATTTATAATCTGGTTTCAACATAGTGACTCAAAATGCACCACTTTCATTAAAAATAACATTCACTGGGGTCTAACGGCTTTCTTTTTTCTGCTTTTTACTGTACTGGGTGGTTTCTGGATGGGAAGCTGTCAGATAGCAGGTGAGGGGTTCAGAGGGACGAGAACACCATGACACATGCCTTCCCAGGCTCCAGCTGCTAGGGAATTGACTGACAGAATGTCAGCTACCTGCTGTGTCTCCTGCAGCCCTGAGTGTGTGCATGTCAGTGTGGGCCAGTGTGGGCCATGGGTGGGAGTGTGTGCGCTGAGTGCACGGGTGATCCGTGAAAGGCAGGGTGTCTGCCCTCCAGCAGGTTCTACTCCAGAGTGTCAGTACAGCTTGGGATGCTCATTAAAAATGCAGATTCCTGGGCTTCAGCCTCCACCTCTGAATGGGGAGTGGAGGAGGGGCTCTACAGATTCCTCCAGAGACTTTTAGGCCGAGCAAAGTTGAGAGCAACGGGTGAGAGATGACAGCTCCCTGTGGGCAGCCCTCTCTGCGAATGGGGGAGTGAAGGGAGAGAGGAAAAGGCCAGGGTGGGGAGAGGGTGGAGGCGAGAAGGCAGCACCGAGGGTGGAGGACGAAGTGGGCCCCCAGAGTCCCCGTGGGGACTGCCCTGAAACCCCCTGCTTTATTTGAGGCACCCACAGTCTTTCTGGTTTGGGGACCCAAACTTGGGCATCCCCTATTTCCTTGGTGAAAAAAAATAAAACCCCCAAATGGTTTAGTGAGCATTCTGTGCACCTTAGTGATGCTGGAAACTTCAGTGGGAAAGACCCTGATAAGGTACAGTTGAGTCTGACCTGGGCAACAGTCCAGAGGACCCCCTCCCCAACACTGAAGGTCTCAGCTGCTCTCAGAAATCACCATTGTATCTCAGCCATTTGTGTCTTTCTTCATCAATTTTTGTTGTCATTCTGAAGTTTCGTTTCACGAAGACTTTCCCTTCCAAGACCAGGGGAAGTGTGACTTGACATTCAGCTCACCATCCCCATCACTTCCTCCTCTGATGGAGGGCTCCTGGTACCCAGGCTCTTCTAACAATGGAAATAGGTGTGAGATGGGGAGTAAGGCTCACGGTGGCTCGGAGTGGGAAGGTGGATGTTTCATCCCAGATGGCTTGGCCGTCGTCAGGGATAAGCTTTGTTATTCAGCATTTATGGTTTGGCCTGGTCCCCCAGCCCCTTCCTCCTGGTCCTTCCATTCTCAGTGATGCAAAAGCCCAGCTCCTTATGGGAGCATCACCACAGTCTTCACCTCTTTGCCTCATTTCCTCTCATTGTCCCTCTCCCCATCCTATGCCTGAGCCCTGAGTCTGCAGCTCCCCTTGCCTGCTCTGGCCTGAGGCCTGAATTCATTCATCCCCTGTTTCCCTCCTTTATCATGATTCAACCCTGAGCATTACTCCCAATCCCACACCTATTTCCATTGTTAAGAGAGCCTGGGTACCAGAAGCCCTTGGAGACGAGCTCCATCAGAGGAGGAAGGTGACCCAAATGTCAAGTCAACCCACTTGCTTCCATCTGCTTCTTCACCAAGAGACTTTCTAGGATGTTTCCCAGCACCTGTTGACTGGCTGCCATTCCCGCTGGGTTTCCTCCTCTCCCTGGAAGGTAAGGAGACTGTGGAATGGAACTTTGGTGGCTTGGGCAGGGATCTGATCAATCGCCTGCCATTTCCTTGTCCTCACTCCCCTCTGCTCATCAGTCAGGTGCATCGTGAGGCAAATAGTCACAGATATGGAGAGGGTCTTGATCCCTGAGACTCTGTATATCTCAGTGCTTACCAGAAGCATCACCCAGGCCATTACCTGTTACCTGACCCATTTTCAGTAGAAAACTTATTTCAGCTGAATGAATTATTGGGGTCTTTGCGGTTGGCTTTGGAGCTGGTTTGGGGAGGATGCTTTGTTAAGAAAAGAGAGGCAGCACAGAGTATTACCCAAGAGTGCAGAATCTGGAGTCAGAGTGCTTGGTTCAGATCCAGGCTCAGCTTCCACGTGGCACCACTGTTGGAGGAGGATTGGGATACAGTCTAGAGCCAAATAAACCACCTGAGCATTGCTCATCACCGGTGAGGAGTCTGCCCTAGAGATTTCGCACAGTGAATGCTGGTCCATCTTGCCCTTGCCTTGAATCTAGGCTTAGCACACTGCCACCCACTCTTGCCTCTGCCGTCCCCCATGCAACATGACACACAAACACACACACAGCCTTGACTTACAAAGCATTTAAAAAGAAATTTAAAATTTTTAAATAGTGGTAAAATACACGTAATGTAAAGCTTAGCATAATAGCGTCCAGGTCAGTGATGTTAAGCACATCCATGTTGTGTACCTCTTCATTGTTGTTCCATGTCCAGAGCTCTTTTTTTAATCTTGTGAAACTGAAACTCTGTGTACCCTTTAAACAATGACTCCCCATTCTTCCCCCACCTCCACTTTAACCTCTGGCAACCACCAATCTACTTTCTGTTTCTATGGATTTGAATATTCTAGGTACCTCAAATAAGTGGAATCTTGCAATACTTGTCTTGTTGTGACTGCCTCATTTCACTTACCATGACATCCTTAAGCTTCATCCACGTTGCGGCGTGTGTTAGAATTTCTTTCTTTTTAAGACTGAATAATATCCAGCATATGGATAGACCGCATTTTGTCTATCTGTTTGCCCATGGGTGGACATGCATGTTGTTTCCACCTTTTGGCCATGTGCTGTGAATGTGGGTGTGCAAATATCTCCTTTCCACTCTGCTTCCAATCCTT
The DNA here is from genome assembly GCF_042477335.2 of Ovis canadensis. NCBI lineage: Eukaryota > Metazoa > Chordata > Mammalia > Artiodactyla > Bovidae > Ovis > Ovis canadensis. Next base: position 25,538,575 of record NC_091269.1, on the reverse strand, counting down.
TTAGGTATGTACCAGGGGAATTGCTGGACCATAAGGTAATTCCTTGTTCAGTTTTTTGAAAAGTTGTCATACTGTTTTCCATAGCAGCAATACCACTTTATATTCCTAACACAAGTGAACAAGGGTTCCCAGTTTCCCCACATTTTGATACATTTTGTAGACTTTTACCGACCTATTTCAGTATTGGAGATTGGAGGAAAGTGGTTGCATTCCATATTAGACCACAAATGTTTCTAATAATTTTCTTTTTTAAAATTAATTTTTATCAGAGTATGATTGATTTGCAATGTTGTGCTAGTTTCTGCTATACAGCAAAGTGAATCAGTTACATGTATACATATATCTACTTTTTCTTATATTCTTTTCCCATATAGATCATTACAGAGTTTTGAGTAGAATTCTTGGTACTGTACAGTAGATTCCTATTAGTTATCTATTTTATATGCAGTAGTCTCAAAATGCTCTTTAAGCATCTCCCTCTTTCCCTGGGATTCTCCTCCCAGTGGCAGATGGCTCCTCTTCCACTGCTCTCTTTCTCACTAGTTGGCACTGCCTCCTGAAGTCTTATCATTCTTTTCATTATTTACTTTTCCAAGTATTTTTTTCTGACTTAAAAAGACTCTTTTTTTTAGAGCAATTTGAGGTTCATGGCAAAATTGTGAAGGATGTACAGATTCTCCTGCCCACCCTCTCCCCACAGCCTGCCTCATTCAACACACCCAACCAGATGGTACATTTGTTACAAGGGATGAGCCTACAGTGACTTACCACAATCCCTGAGTTCATAGTTGACACTCATGGTGTTGTATGTATTTTATCATGCTATGCTCATGCTAAATTGCTTTAGTCACGTCCAAATCTTTGTGACCCCATGGTCTGTAGCCCACCAGGCTCCTCTGTTCATGGGATTCTCCAGGCAAGAATACTGGAGTAGGTTGCCATTTCCTTCTCCTGGATTTGAACAAATATAAAATGACACGTATCCATCATTATAATATTATACAGAGTATTTTTACAGCCCTGAAAGTCCTCTGTGCTTCTTGATTAGGTATTTCCTCATGTGGTTCAACATTAAAACGTTCAAAAGTCTCCCTTCCAGACAGTCCCATAGCCACCCAGTTCCATTCCACCCAGAGACCACCCGTGTGTTACTTTCTTGAATACACATTTGGAGATATTTTATACACATAATATGGGAGAGCAAATTGATGAGAGGTAAAGTGAAGCATGAAATATAAAAGTAATAACAGGTTGGCACCAAAAACAGAACTGAAAGACACACACAGGGAAAAATCAGATAGGTTTGCTTAATGCCAGCTGAGCTCATGAGCTATAATGTAAAGCAACCACCTGGCTCTTTGCATGATTTGGGTCACAGATGCACAAGGTAGGCTGCACACATCTGGAAGGAAAGCAGTTTGCATCAGAGCCATCACCAAGGTAGGGCCATGGCCTGTGTGTGGGTGGGAGGTCCAGGACTCCTAAAGGAGATCTTGAGTAGGATTCTGGGGCAGGCTCAACAGAGAGAGTGAAGATGATGGGAGGGATGGTATTTGGACAAATACATAAATTCAAGAATGTGTATTTGGGCATCTGGGGCATTGAGGTTTTCAATCAGTTGACAATGTGGACATTCTGGCTTTGGAAGTATCATGTGTTTCCCTGCATTACTCCCTGGTCTCTTGGTCCCATCTGGGGGATGGGCTGCAGCCAGGGCAGGAGTGGTCCCCTCCTTTGGTTGTGTTTGTGAATATCTGTTCCCCTCTTCTCCTCTGGTGCATGGCCTGTCCCTCCATTAAGTGGAGGGAGTGATACTGCCGTGCACAGTATGTACTTTATTCCAGTGAAGCCAACCTCCGCTCAGAAAGAGCCCCGTCCTTAACCTCTATACTCTTCTGCCTTCTCTTGGTTGCCTCTATGCATATATCCATCATTAAAGAATAAGTATTTATTCTTCAGTCCGTCATTGAGGATATTTTTTAAAAATGCCCTCAAAATGCCATTGAGGATATTAAAAAAAACTGATGGGATGATGGCTCCATCCATGGAGTAGGACTGTAGCTTGAGCTGTGTCTTGAACCCTCTTGAATCTATTTAAAGACTCCTCTATCCTCTTCCAAGGGACCATGCAAATAGTCATTATTCACATTAGCAGATGGAACGCCAGTTCCTGGTAGGTCTTGAGAAGTACCGGTAGCCTATACTAATTCAGGATTAAACAACATTTTGCAACTCTGAATTGACAAGTGTGTGTCTGTGCTAATTCACTTCAGTCGTGTCCGACTCTTTGCAGCTCTATGGACCGTAGCCCACCAGGCTCCTCTGTCCATGGACTTTTCCAGGCCAGAATACTGGAGTGGGTTGCCATGCCCTCCTCCAGGGGATCTTCCTGACCCAGGGATCAAACGAGCGATTCTTATATCCCCTGCATTGGCAGGTAGGTTCTTTACCATTAGTGCCACCTGGGAAGCCCCTGAATTGACATATTATCACAAAAAATCTTCACTAAATATTGACTCCAGCTGTATGTAGGGCGATGGAGTCTTGAGTCGCCATGCTGTGTGATTGGCTCACAGCATCTCATCCCCTCCACCCCACTCCCACCCTCTGCTCCCATCCCAGCCTCCTCTCCACATCCCTTGCTCAACAGTCAGATGAGACCCATCTTATTGTAGGTCGTTATCATTATCACATCTGTGACGAACAACAATCAAAACCCAAATAGAATTTCTCAGATCTTCCCTCTGGTTAAAAAAACCACAAAACTCTAATGATGTTTCAAGGTCAGGGCTAATAGTGCAAAAGTACTGCATTCGTTAATGTGTATGCATGTACTGAATGTCCACGCTTTGTTCTGACTTTCAAATGTAACAAAATGGGTAAAACTGTGAATAGATAAATATGCTTTTCATGAATTCAGGCTTCTGGCAAAGTATTTAAAGGGTAGAAACACTAAGGATTGTTCTTTCAGCACATGAAGGACAGAATAAGTAATCCCCTTGGGGGCAGGGTATTGGGGCATGTGCGTGTACTCTCTAGATGATTAGAGAGTACTTCTGAAGCTGAAATCATGCGAATGAACCTTTCTTGGTATCTTCAGATGACATTGGGTTGATTTGTCTTCACAACACCCTTTCACCTGTCTTGGTCCTACTGTGAAGTTCTGCAGGTCAGTTTCACGCCCTGGGTGACCTCTTTCTGCACTCTGCAGAAACAGGGGACCACGGTTGACATTGCTCTCTATTTCCTTTCAATTAAGCACCAATCAAAAGTTGTCAGTGAGGTTATAAAACTGATACAGGTAGGATTCCAGAAAGAAAATCCCTGTGAGTAAAGCAAAGATTCTTGAAGTGACACTTTGACAAGCCTGTTTCATTTGTCGCAAAATGTCCAGGATCCCTTTTTAAGCTTCCCATGAAAACCTGTGTACTTTGAGATTCAAAGTCCCATGAATCTTTGCCTGGCAGAAATGTAAATGTTTTGAGAAGGCTGAGTCTTTGCAAGTTTGAGTCACTGCAGATGCTGAGGGACCTGCGGATGAAGGATGGATGATGTAGGCTGGTGTTCTGGGCAATTTCTATCTCTGACAAGACACAGGTCCCTCTCTCACGCCCCTACCCCCACATCTCCTATCACCTTCAGCAGACACCCGGGTTTGGGACTGTGGAGAGAATGGTCCCTTCTCCCAGATTTGGGCCCATTATGACAAGAGGATGAGGGCTAAGGAGACCCCCAATTTAAACCCAAGCCATGGTTTATACCATGATTATTCCTTTGCCCTTTTCAAGTGTAGATAGGGAGCATTGGAGCTGATCCAGGCTGCTTTGTGAATTTTAAACTCTGTGTCTGACCCCAATGGGCAGCCTGGAACTGTCCTCAGAACAGAGCGGCCATCAGATGCCTGAGACTAAGAAGGAAGAAAAGAATGGAGAGAACCGAGCGTAAGTGTGGCTGCCCTGTGTTGGATGTTAATGCAATCTGGCTGAACCCCTGTTCAGCAAAATGGAGGAGAAACAGTACTTCTTTATAACCAAATCACTGTGCTGTGCCCCTGAAATGAACATAACATTTAAATCAACTATATTTCAATAAAAACAGGAAAAGAGAAAAACAAGGGCTTCCTGCCTTTCTTTCTCTCTCTTTTTTGAAGTACAGTTAATACAATGTCGTGTTCATTTCAGGTGTACAACAAAGTGATTCAGTTACACAGATACTTGCATCCACTCTTTTTTAGATTATTTTCCTATATAGGTCATTACAGGGTATTGAGCAGAGTTCCCTGTGCTATATTCTACTGCAGGTCCTTGTTGGTTATCTATTTTACGCACAGTAGCATGTATATGTTAGGACTCACTGACACCAGTAGGTTGAAATTCTACCCTTGGCCGCTGTTATTCACAGCCCTGTAGCTGCGCCTTGGGGGAGGGGTGGAGCTGCTGAATGGACCCCTGGGCTTAGCATCAGGAGACTGGGTCCAGTTCAGCTACTTGTTAGTCCTGTGGCCTCTAGAAAGCTGTTTGTTTTCTTCTAGGGCTGGTTGTCATATGGGGACCTGTCATCGAGGTGTGGGGATGTGGAGAGATTCAAGTGAGGATGAAAGTGAAAGTCTTAGTTGCTCACTCAAGTCCGACTCTTTGCGACCCTACAAACTGTAGCCTGCTAGGCTCCTCTGTCCATGGGATTCTCCAGACAAGAATACTTGAACGGGTAGCCATTCCCTTCTCCAGCGGATCTTCCTGACCCAGGGATCAAACCCAGGCCTCCTGCACTGCAGGCAGATTCTTTACCATCTGAGCCCTCGGGGAAGCCCTGGTTGAGTGAGGATGGTGACTGGTAACTGAAGACCAGCCACATGCAAGTGAGGTTGGTTCTGAGGCTGTGGCATGAAGAGCTGAGTAGAAATGTGCAGGTCTAGCTAACCATAGACTTTTAGTAAGTTGCAGCCGAATGGGAATGGAGCAAATATTTCCTCTAGCTCTTCCACTGGACAGATAAGAAAACTGAATCTTAGATAGAGAATCACTGGGAGGGTTTTCTTGGGCTATTTGAACAGCCTCAGAGGTCCCTGGAGAGATCTGTACTCTGTAGCCATGCCACATCCCACCCAGTGAGATACTGCTAGGGTCCCAGGGAGTCTTAACAATTCCTAGATGAGGAGTAGCTCACCAGGCCAAAGCCGTGGAGACTCTTGCCTGTTCAAATAGTAGAACTGATGATCTGAAAGACAGACATAGGACTAACCCTACATAATGAACAAAGGCCAAGGGCATGATCAAGGCAAGAACCAGAGGGTTTTTAAAATTTTTAAATATTTTCTTTAAAACAATTTTATTGAAGTGATTTACAATGTTGTATTATTTTCAGGTGTACCACAAAGTGATTAAATTGTCCATATATTCATTCTTTTTCAGATTCTTTCCTCATACAGGTTATCACAGAATATTGGGTAGTGTTCTCTGTGCTATACAGTGGGTCCTTGTTGGCTTTCTGTCTTATATTTAGCAGTGTGTCTCTGTTAAGCTGAAGCTCCCGATTTATCCCTTCCCCCCCAACGTTTCTCCTTTGGTAGCCATAAATTTGTTTTCAGTAAGTCTTTGCTGTTTTGTAAATAAGTTCCTTTGTATCCTTTTAAAAATTGGATTCCACTGATGAGTGATATCTTATGATATGTCTTTCTCTGTCTGACTTACTTCACTTAGCATGGTCATCTCTGGTCCCATCTATGTTGCTGCAAATGGCGTTATTTCATTCTTTTTCATGGCTTAGTAATATTCCATTGTATTTATGGACCACATCTTCTCTATCCATTCCCACGGACAGAAAGTTCTACTGCTTCCATTCATTGTGAAAAGTCCCTTGACCTTAGGAACATGGGTAAGCTCAGTTACCTCTTCCACATCCCACAGAATCAAACACGCCTGTTCACTGAGGTCCCTCTTGGGTGGGCAGGGCCACGAGAAACTGTGACTCATGGCTGCTTCCTCGAGGGCTCTTTCTCCACAGCAAATTGCTCTGATGGAGAATCGTAGGTGTGGACGAGAGAAACGTTAAAGGCTACAGCTTTATTGGGCATGAATAAAGGTTGATGCATGATGCCGACTAACAAAATAAGGGGCCATGTAAGCTCTTGACCACACCCAGAGAGGCCTTGACTTGCTCTCTGGGGCCAGGGCCGCTGGTTCACTCAAAATGGAGAAGGCAGAACATGGGAGCAAAGGAGAAACCCAGGCGCTAGTCCAGGAGAACACAGCCCTCTTCTTTACAGAGATTTGCATACAGGCGGGGCCCAGGGCAATCTTTGCTTTGAGACAACCAACCTCTGCAACTCCAGTCACACAGGGAAATGGAGGAGGGACAGCTGCGTCCTTGCTACCTCTGGAATGTTGGAAACACTGCCCGGGGAAGTGAAACAGTCTCCCACACTCTCCTGTTTCTCTATCTCCACCTTCCTTCAAAACCTGCCAGGCTCATGATCCACTCGAGCAAGAAGTCTGTACTCGCTCTCTTTTCCTTGACACTGATGATGTGGTAAAACCTACAGATAAATGACAGCAGGGCAGGGGCTCTAGTGTCTTCACTGGGAGATAAGCATTTCTCTCTCTGTTTCTCTGGGCCACTGGATGTAGCATGGGCCTGATGCAGAAAGACGGAGAAATGCCTGTCACAGGTGGCAGGGGAGACCAGGGCTCCAGGAGCACCGAGCATCATTTACGCATTTGCTGGGAACCTGGGCACCCAAGAGCTGTGGTGCAGAGGGTTCTGAGGTCTGTTCCTCAGAACAGACTGTGAAGGGGACGGCTGCACTCTTTCCAGAAGCAGGGCTTGTAAGGGTTTGGACTTTCTCTAGAGCTTTTCCCGAAGGACTGCCTGCAGCTCCTGCAGTGAGGGGGGACCTCCGTGATCCTCTGAGCCGAGTCGATTTGGGGAGCTGAGTCAGAGGGAATGGCATTACTCCCCCTGGAGTGTGGCCAGGGCCCGAGGGGGACTTTTCTAAAAACAAGCCATTCATGTTTGGACTCTGTGCTTCTGTTTCCACAGCAACCAGACACATAATGCCAGGCTACATGCCCTGTGATGCCCTGTGCCAGTGGAGGCCAGGACTGAGTTGGGAAGGAGGTTCTCTGGTCTATTTTTCTGCCAAGTAGGGTGTGATGGATGGAACCCGTGGAATATGCTCAGGCCTGAGCCCCTCCAAGGTTATCAGTGGGGTCTGCTTTTCCCAGGGGCTGTCTCTCTGGGCCTCTCCTAGGAACTCCCCCTCCCAGAAGCCAGGCTGACCCATGGCATGGGCCCCACCAAACACCAATGCTCCTTTTAAGCTATCAGTGGGGGTGGGGGAGGCAAGCAGCTTTACCCAAGATGAAAAACCACTATTATTAGTTTTTAAATGAAAAAGTAAGGTGTAGTCATTATTTTTTTAATCAAGCATAAAAAGTAGAAAGAAGAAATGAAGACATCACCTATGATCTCCCTCTTTCCATAACTTTCTAGAGGAAATATATGTATTTTTCTACACAAATATGCACATTAAGTTGAATATTTTTTCCTTTTATAAGAATGGGGTGAAATCAACCTTTGCCAACTGATTTTCTTACTTAGTCATATATCATAACAATTTTCCAGGGCCATAATTATAGATTTATGTAGTCATTTTAATAGTTGCATATAACTGCATATAGAAGAATCATAATTTAACTTAGGGGTCAGCAAACTTTCTGGAAAGGACTGGACAATAAATATTCTTGTTGACCTGATGGGCTCTGTTGCAACTACTCAAGTCTGCAATTAGGGCTCCCAAGTGGTCAAAGATAATATGTAAAATATACAAATGAAATGGCTATGTTCCAATAAAACTTTGTTGACAAAACCAGCCAGGTCCTGGGCTGGTTTTGGCATGTGCATGCATGCACGCACATATATGCACACAAAATCCAGAGGTAGATATACATGTGTACAGACACATACATACACACACACATATATACACACACACACAAACCTAGATAGTGTGTTGAAAAGCGGAGACATTACTCTGCCGACAAAGGTCCATATAGTCAAAGCTATGTGGTCTTCCCAGTGGTGTGAGAGCTGGACTATAAAGAAGAAGAATGCAAAAGAATTGATGCCTTTGAATTGTGGTGCTGGAGAAGACCCCTGAAAGTCCCTTGAATAGCAAGGAGAGCAAAGCAGTCAATCTTAAGGGAAATCAACCTTGAATACTCATTGGAAGGACTGATGCTGAGGTTGAAGCTCCTTAACTTCAGCTCCTCAGTATTTTGGTCATCTGATGTGAATAGCAGATTCATTGGAAAAGTCCCTAATGCTGGATGGCATCACTGATGCAATGGACATGAACTTGGGCAAACTTAGGGAGACGGCGAGGGACAGGGAGGCCTGGCATGCTGCAGTCCATGGGGTCGTAAAGAGCTGGACACGACTGGGTGACTGAACAACATATACACACATATGCCTGTGTGTATACAAAAACATAGTTCTCCTATTTGCAGGGCAGGAACAGAGACACAAACCTAGAGAACAGACTTGTGGACACAGCGGGGGAAGGAGAAGTTGGGACAAATTGAGAGGGTAGCATTGAAACACACGCATCACCATGTGTGAAACAGAGAGCCAGTGGGAAGATTCTGTATAACACAGGCAGCTCAGCCAGGGGCTCTGTTATGACCTAGAGGGGTGGGGTGAGGTATGGGTGGGAGAGAAGCTCGAGAGGGAAGGGACATATATATACATACCTAGAGCTGAATCACATAGTTATACAGCAGAAACCTCAACAACGTTGTAAAGAAATTATCCTCCAATTGAAAATAAATAAAAAAACATAGTTCTCTAGGCTTATGATCAATAGGCATGAGGCATGCACGCCAGTCCCTGCGCGTGGGACTGTCCCCTGTGCATCTGTTCTCTGTCCACCACACCTGTGTTGGCCTGGGATATGGGACAGGTGCTGGGTGGCGTGGGGCTGAGGCCAGAAAGGGGATGTAGGGCTGAAAGGGTCTTTGTGGTTCAGTTCACCTTGGGAACTGGTGGGCCCAGCTTTGAAGGCTTCCAGGGCCCATTCCAGATAAAACTCACAGTCCCAGGAGGGAGAAGGGCAGAGCAGGGACCGCACATGCAGACAGAGGAGCAGGTGGCCTTGGACCCACCCCATGGCTCATACACTGGGAATGGGGGCTGGGGGTCGAGGCTACAGAGAGGCAGGACCAACACACTGGGCTCATGTCTTGGAAAGGTGTTATCTGATCAAGAGCACATCTCAGTCCATTTTCTGGGCCGGTGGCACAGCTCCTGAGGAGCCCTCTAAATGAGGCAGTAAGACGAAGTGGCAGCGACTTAGTCTGGAGCTAATCTCAGCATCCACAGGGGCTGTTTAGAGAAACACAGCGTATGCTGACACAGGGCCATGCTCTGAAGGGAAGCAGCCCTTTGGAGAGTGGATTCAGTGGGTGCCCCCTTGCTCACATCATGGATGATTTTGATGGCATGAATTCACAGCTGTGCCCATCACCCCAGGTTTCCGTGTGGGGAATGTGGACACGGGTGTCGGAGAGAGTGGTTAGGAGGTTCCGCCCATGCTCCAGGGGAGAGGCGATGGGGTGCATGGGTAGAAGATGCTGAAGCTGCTGGAGCCACCCTAGGGGACATCAGGCATGAAGGGGAGGAAGCCGGTCCATGATGATGGGCCTGCTTTTCCCTGAAGAGGAGACTCATTTTGAGGAAGGGGGGTGTCTGAGTCTGAAGCTCTGGGAGTGAGGTTGAGGCTGGAGAGACAAACTTGAGGATCATCAGGGAAACATGACATTTAAGACCCCAGAGTGAAAGCATTTGGCCCCAAGATTGCTCCCAAGGATCATGTGAGGGCTTTTGCTACAAAGGCAAGCTGATTCAACATTGCTAATCATCAGAGAAATGCAAAGCGAAACCCCAGTGAGGTATTACCTCACACCTGTCAGAATGGCTATCATCAAAAAAGACTGCAAATAACAAATGTTGTCAAGGAGCAGGAGAAATGGGAGCCCTTGTAGGCAGCTGATGTGAATGTAAATTGCTGTCGCCACCGTGAAGAACTGTATGCTGCTGCTGCTGCTGCTAAGTCACTTCAGTCGTGTCCGACTCTGTGCAACCCCAGAGATGGCAGCTCACCAGGCTCCCGGTCCCTGGGATTCTCCAGGCAAGAACACTAGAGTGGGTTGCCACTCCCTTCTCCAATGCATGAAAGTGAAAAGTGAAAGTGAAGTCGTTCAGTCATGTCTGACTCCTAGCGACCCCATGGACTTCAGCCTACCAGGCTCCTCCGTCCATGGGATTTTCCAGGCAAGAGTACTGGAGTGGGGTGCCATTGCCTTCTCCAGAAGAACTGTATGGACGGTGCTCAAAAAACTAAAAAAATAGAACTACCATATAATCCAGCAATTCCACCACTGGGGATATATCTGAAAAGAAAAAAGATTGGAAAAGATACATGGACCTCAGTGTTCATAGCAGCATTATTTACAGTGGGCAAGACATGTAAGCAATCAAGTACCCATCAACAGACAAGTGAATTAATAAGATATGGTAGAGATACACAATGGAATATTACTCAACCATGAAAAAGAATGAAATACCACCATCTGTGGCAATGTGGATGGATCCAGAGAATATTATGCTTGGAGAAATAAGTTAGAGAAAGATAAATACTCTATTTTATCACTTATATGTGGAATCTAAAAAATAAAACGAATGAATAAAACAGAAACAGACTCACAGATATAGAGAACGAGCTAGTGGTTACCAGTGGGGAGAGAGAAAATGGGAGGGACAAAAAGGGGTAAAGGATTAAGATTTACAAATTAGTGTGATTAAATAACCATCAAGGATATAAGGTACAGCGCAGGGAAATATAGCCATCAATTTGTAATAACTTTAAATGGAGATGGTGAAGGACAGAGAAGCCTTGTGTGCTGCAGTCCAAGGCATCACAAAGAGTTGGACACGACCGAGCAACTGAACAACAACTTTAAATGGAGCATAATCCGTAAAAATATTGAATCACTATGTTGTATACCTGAAACTAATACTATTGTTAACCAACCATACTTTAATTGAAAAAAAAAGGGAAAGCAGAGAAATGCTTTCTCCCCAGCTCCAGACCCCACCTACCTACCCAGCACTCAGCTGGATGCACTGCCTCTCTGAGGGTGGGGGCACTGCGGCGCCCCTCCCTGCTCCGCCCATGCTCACAACTTCTGCTGTCTCTGCACTTTTCACCCTGTTTTGGGATTGCTCCTGGAATGCCTGCATCTTGCAACCCCACTGCCCAGGGCACTGGGAGGGATCAGGATTCGGGATGATGAGCCAGAAGGGAGCACAGCCATGGAGGGGCTCTGTGAACATGCTTTAAATAAATGAATGCCAAGTCCTCCTGGATTGTTTTTGTCTGCCATGGCACTGGTTTCAGAACCCATTTTAGAAAATCAGTCCTGGCATGCTCCCATCTCTCCACAGACCAGGGTCAGTTTTGTCTCTTGTTTACTCAACACTGTAATCCAGAGATATGTCACCAGGAGTTTTAATCATGGGCAGACCCTGTGAGCTGTGTAACCTCAAGCAAGCTATGGAACCTCCACGACCCTTGGTTTTTACATCAGTCAAAGAGCTGCTCTTTTTCTGCCTCATGGATATGTGGTGTCTCCTGCTCAGTTCTGAAGCAGAAACATGGGTATGTGGATTCACGACTCTCTATGGGCTCCAAAACAAAGGCACAATCAGTGAGTTTCTCAGAGAAGAGCTGGTTAGTATGTGTATACGGAGGGGGCAGATTTAGTCTCTCAATAGTCTTTATTCAGAATTGTGAATTTAAAAAAAACTTAATGAAAAGTATGCTTAAGTTGTGGCTCACATGGTAAAGAATCTGCCTCCGAGGCGGGAGACCTGGGTTCAGTCCCTGGGTTGGGACGATCCTCTGGAGGAGGGAATGGGTAACCCACTTTAGTATTCTTGCCTGGGAATTCCCATGGACAGTGAAGCCTGGTGGGTCTATGGGGTTGCAAAGACTCGGACATGACTGAGCAACTTTCACATGCTTAGGTTGTGGCAAAATATACATAACATAAAATTTACCATCTTAGCCGTTTCTCTTTTTTTGGTGGGTTTGCTGACTTTTTAAATGGAAATATAGTTGATTTACAATGTTGTGAGTATGGTTTCAGTGTGTCTGCCCTCTGATGCCCTCTTGCAACATCTACCGTCTTACTTGGGTTTCTCTTATCTTGGATGTGGGGTATCTCTTCACGGTTGCTCCAGCAAAGCGCAACTGCTGCTCCTTACCTTGGACGAGGGGAATCTCCTCACTGACGCCCCTCCTGACCTTGAACGTGGAGTAGCTCCTCTTGGCCTTCCTGCACACACATGCACATCACTGGATGGTCAACACCGAAATCAGATTGATTATATTCTTTGCAGCCAAAGATGCAGAAGCTCTATACAGTCAGCAAAAACAAGACCGGAAGCTGACTGTGCCTCAGATCATGAGCTCCTTATTGCCAAATTCAGACTTAAATTGAAGAAAGTAGGGAAAACCACTAGACCATTCAGGTATGACCTAAATCAAATCCCTTATGATTATACAGTGGAAGTGAGAAATAGATTTAAGGGCCTAGATCTGATAGATAGAGTGCCTGATGAACTATGGACTGAGGTTCGTGACATTGTACAGGAGACAGGGATCAAGACCATCTCCATGGAAAAGAAATGCAAAAAAGCAAAATGGCTGACTGGGGAGGACTTACAAACAGCTGTGAAAAGAAGAGAAGCAAAAAGCAAAGGAGAAAAGGAAAGATATAAGCATCTGAATGCAGAGTTCCAAAGAATAGCAAGAACAGACAAGAAAGCCTTTCTCAGTGATCAATGCAAAGAAATAGAGGAAAACAACAGAATGGGAGAGACTAGAGATCTCTTCAAGAAATTAGAGATACCAAGGGAACATTTCATGGAAAGACGGGCTCGATAAAGGACAGAAATGGTATGGACTTAACAGAAGCAGAATATATTAAGAAGAGGTGGCAAGAATACACAGAAGAACTGTACAAAGATCTTCACCACCAAGATAATCACAATGGTGTGAATGTGAAGTCAAGTGGGCCTTAGAAAGCATCACTATGAACAAAGCTAATGGAGGTGATGGAATTCCAGTTGAGCTATTTCAAATCCTGAAAGATGATGCTGTGAAAGTGCTGCACTCAATATGCCAGCAAATTTGGAAAACTCAGCCGTGGCCACAGGACTGGAAAAGGTCAGTTTTCATTCCAATCCCAAAGAAAAGCAATGCCAAAGAATGCTCAAACTACCACACAATTGCATTCATCTCAAACGCTAGTAAAATAATGCTCAAAATTCTTCAAGCCAGGCTTCAGCAATACATGAACCATGAACTTCCAGATGTTCAAGCTGGTTTTAGAAAAGGCAGAGGAACCAGAGATCAAATTGCCAACATCTGCTGAATCATGAAAAAAGCAAGAGAGCTCCAGAAAAACATCTATTTCTTCTTTATTGACTATGCCAAAGCCTTTGACTGTGTGGATCACAATAAACTGTGGAAAATTCTGAGAGAGATGGGAATACCAGACCACCTGACCTGCCTCTTGAGAAACCTATATGCAGGTCAGGAAGCAACCGTTACAACTGGACATGGAACAACAGACTGGTTCAAATAGGAAAAGGAGTATGTCAAGGCTGTATATTGTCACCCTGCTTATTTAACTTATATGCAGAGTACATCATGAGAAACGCTGGGCTGGAGGAAGCACAAGCTGGAATCAAGATTGCTGGGAGAAATATCAAGAACCTCAGATATGCAGATGACACCACCCTTATGGCAGAAAGTGAAGAGGAACTCAAAAGCCTCTTGATGAAAGTGAAAGAGGAGAATGAAAAAGTTGGCTTAAAGCTCAACATTCAGAAAATGAAGATCATGGCATCTGGTCCCATCACTTCATGGGAGATAGATGGAGAAACAGTGGAAACAGTGTCAGACTTTATTTTTCTGGGCTCCAAAATCACTGCAGATGGTGACTGCAGCCATGAAATTAAAAGACGCTTGGAAGAAAAGTTATGACCATCCTAGATAGCATATTGCAAAGCAGAGACATTACTTTGCCAACAAAAGTCCGCCTAGTCAAGGCTATGGTTTTTCCTGTGGTCATATATGGATGTGAGAGTTGGACTGTGAAGGAAGCTGAGCGCCGAAGAATTGATGCTTTTGAACTGTGGTGTTGGAGAAGACTCTTGAGAGTCCCTTGGACTGCAAGGAGATCCAACCAGTCCATTCTAAAGGAGATCAGCCCTGGGATTTCTTTGGAAGGAAGGATGCTAAAGCTGAAGCTCCAGTACTTTGGCCACCTCATGAGAAGAGTTGACTCATTGGAAAAGACTCTGACGCTGGGAGGGCTTGGGGGCAGGAGGAGAGGGGGGCAACAGAGGATGAGATGGCTGGATGGCATCATTGACTCGATGGATGTGAGTTTGAGTGAACTCCGGGAGTTGGTGATGGACAGGGAGGCCTGGTGTGCTACGATTCATGGGGTCGCAGAGTCGGACACGACTGAGCGACTGAACTGAACTGAACTACAATGTGGTATTAATTTCTGTTGTTCAGCAAAGTGATCCAGCTTTATATATATATATGCATTGGAGAAGGCAATGGCACCCCACTCCAGTACTCTTGCCTGGGAAATCCCATGGACGGAGGGGCCTAGTAGGCTGCAGTCCCTGGGGTCGCTAAGAGTCGGACATGACTGAGCAACTTCCCTTTCACTCTTCACTTTCATGCATTGGAGAAGGAAATGGCACCCCACTCCAGTGTTCTTGCCTGGAGAATCCCAGGGATGGGGGAGCCTTGTGGGCTGCCATCTATGGGGTCACACAGAGTCGGACACGACTGCAGCAACTTAGCAACAGCAGCAGCAGGGACCTCGAGGCCTCAGACAGTACTTGTTCTTCTGTTTACTGGTTCAGTTCATGTGGCATTTGTTGTTGTTTTTCATTTGCTAAGTTGTTTATTTGCTTTGTTGTATTTTGCTAAGTCTGACTCTTTGTGACCTGATCGTCTGTAGCCCACCAAGTTCCTCTGTCTGTGGAATTCTCCAGGCAAGAATCCTGGAGTGAGTTGCCATTCCCATCTCCAGGGGATCTTTCCCGACCCAGGGATTGAACTCAGGTCCCCTGCACTACAGGAAGATTCTATACCATCTGAGTCACCAGGGAAGCCCTCACCTACATACTGTCCTCAAAATTCACCCATGTTGTAGGCTGTGTCAGAACTTTCCTTGTGTTAAAGGTTGAATAATATTCCATTTATATTCCAAGTCATTTTATCTTTTCACCTACTGATGGACCCTTGGGTTGCTTCTGCGTGTGTGCGTGCTAAGTCGCTTCAGTCCTGTCCTACTCTTTGTGACCCTAAGGACTACAGCCCTCCAGGCTCCTCCGTTCATGGGATTCTCCAGGCAAGAATTCTGGAGCAGGCTGCCACGCCCTTCTCCATGAGTTGCTTCTACTCCTTGGCTAATAAGAATAATGCTGCTATGAATATGGGTGTACTATCAGAACTCTGAATTGTATATTATAGCTTGACTCACATTCATTCTCTCAGCATCCTTGGTTTTCTTGGTCCTGTGGTTGATTTATCTAAAGCTATAAGAAACCTGAAATCATCTGAGCTGTTGTTCCTACACAGTCTATGTTTATTAAAAAACAAAACAAAAAACAACTCCACAAGGTTTCTGTTGAGGGAGTTAAACGTTAGATAACGTACAGTTTTATGGTTTGGGAGATACAGTTACTATTTTTTTTTTTCCTGAAGAATCATCTGTTTTATCTCCACTTGACTTTTTTAAAATGCTGGAACAGTTTTTTGATTGAACATGAAGCTTTTCTTTCTTTCTTTTTCCTGTGATGTTTATATGACCAAAGGTGGAAAAATAAGACCTTTGCTTATTAACAGAATGAATCAATCTCTTTCCCTCCTGGGAAATTGAAAACAATTTGGAGAAGAGAGTAAACTTCAGATTTCCTGTGATATGAATTGGGTGGACCTTTCCTCGAGGTAAGATTTAAGGTGGACCTAGCTGGGCTTGACAGTCAGTGATGGAACCAGGTGTTACCATATTACATTCCAACTGGATCATTCTTTTCAACTGGAACCACCTGGCTCTCAACATTGGTACAGCCTCTTACAGCATCCCCAGGGAGAGCACAGATGGAGAATGTCACTTTGTTAGCAAAGGTCACCCAAGGAGATATCTCAGCCCAGAGCCTTTCATGAGGCTACAGTGGACACCTGCTCCCACAGCAAATTCTTGAAGGCAGTGGTGGTTTACTGTTTGGTTCTTTCTTCCTTTTTCCTTTGTATGTGTCAGATGTGTTTGGGGAAACTCCCCCCAAGACTGGCGCATGGTTCACACATCCTTTGACTGTTTCACACGTTCTCCCTCTGGAGCTGGTGGCCGGGAGTTTCCAGCCAGCCTGAACTGGAGCCATTGGCCAGGGCATGCTGTCCATGGCTGGAGCTGTATCTAGTAGCATCTGGTACTTGCCCAGAAATGGGACACAAAGAATAAACAAAGCAAAGAGACTGCCTTGGAAACTGGACTGCAGAACTGAGAAGATACTCAGAAAAGTGGCTTCAGGCCAGCTCCTACTCTCTCCAAATATGCCAGGAATGCAGGGCCCGGAGGAAGGGGACAAAACAGTGGAAAGAAGGAAAAACCACAGCCCATCACCAAGGGCACCCTTCCAGCTCCTCGTCTAGCTGTCCAAACAAAGCAAAAGGATGCGCCTCACCCCAAATAAAAGTGTATCGGAACTGAAAAACAATTGTTAGTACAGTTTGCATTTATTTTGGGCAAGCATCTCCCCAAACAGATCTCTGAATCTTTTTAGCATCCCCTTTTTGGGTGAGGACCAGTAAGAGTGAGGATTTATAGAAGCACCTACAGGGAGCGAGCAGGGCTGAGATAGAAAACTTTAGTTGCCAGGGAACTGCTTGGAGCTGGAGATTCTTTCTCAGTTTGAGATGAAGATCAAGACAAAGGACAAAAGGCCAAAGCGGGGGGTTGGTTAGAGAACAAAACAAAAACAGGAAGTGGCCAACTCAGGGATTTTCCATGGAAGGTTAGGAAGCATATCCGGATAGAAAGAGAAAAAGGAAGAAAAAGGGCACCTCTGAATCTCCTGGAAGCCACTTGAGATGTTGGGAAATTGGGTTTTCAGCAGACCCCAGCTTGATGGAGGCACAGCTGGCGATCAGGACACCAGACGGGAAGCCAGAGCCCTAGACTCAGCGCCGGCTCATCCTTGGCATGTCCCCACGTCTCTGACTGCCTTTGTTCTTCTCTTCTAAGGAGGCTTCTTCACCTCTTGAGTTCCTTAGAGCTGTTTCTGTGTGTCCTAACGAACTGTGAAAACAGTCTAGAATAACCCAGAAGCACATCCTCACCTGTAAGCAAGCATTCCCAAAGGATATTTGGCACACAGATGGAAAAATATACGTGTTACCTGCCTGTTGCTGTTAGGACTATATGACTCAGTTCTTTCGCTACCACATTTAGAAGAGGCTGTGTGATGTGGGGGGAGGGGAGGTGCTGTCTGCTGTCTTTTTCATCTTGAACTCTGCCCTTCCCTTACTCCCTAGTCAGGGCAGAAGCAGGCTTCTTAGACCTGGCTCTTTCTCCATCTCTGCCTTCTTAGAAGTCAATGGGTGAGGGTCTGTGGGGCAGGGGAATGACCCATCTTGGGTGAGGGTCCAATAGAGAAAATGTCTCTGTTGCTGTCAGTAAATCTCAAGAGCAGGGATGTCCTGGATCCAGACTGTGTCCTCTGGGCAGTGGTCCTTGAAGGGCCCCACTTAGCACCATGAGGGAGATGTTGATTCGAGTTGAAGAGGTTTTTTTTTTTTTTGGCCAAGACAGGAGGAGACAGGGAATCTCTGGTTCCCGCCCGGGCTTGTTTTGTCTTGAGATCTTGTTTTACTCCCTAGTAGATCAAGGAAGTCAGAATTTTATCTGAGATGAGAAGAAGATGCCAGAGGGTTTCTAACACCCTTTATGCAAATGAGCCAGGAAAGTAGATTGCAGGCAGCCATCAGAGGTCAAAGGTCACGCTCCACAATTCAACAATTATTTTGCTCCAAATGAAGGAGGACAGCGGGACTGAAGGAAATGAGTTGCAACTACCTCAATTCATGTGTGAAAGTTTCCAATTAGAAATTCAAAGGACTTGTTGTTTAATGAAAAAGTGAAGCAAATTCCTTTTTATGTGTTTCCCAACTTCCTTGGTGGTCTCTGTTGAAGAGCTGGATCCCACTGCAGGAATCGTTTGGTTCCTGACCAGAAGCAGAATCTGAAATAAAGGAAAGGTCATCGATTACTTGGCTTCTGTTGCGAGCAGGGTGGGGTGGGGGTGGGGGGAGGGTAGGCATGGTGTTGGCACCCTACTGCCTGGGCCAAATCTGTCCCACAGCCTGATTTTGTCAATAAAGTTTTATTGGAACTCAGCTTCACCCATTTGTTGGTAGATGATCTGTGATTGGTTTCATAGTACAAGGGCAGAGTTGAGTAGCTAGGGCAGAGATCATACAGTCTGCAGAGTCAAAATATTTACTTTCTGTAAAGCTAGTTTGGAATGCTCAAACTACCGCACAATTGCACTCATCTCACATGCTAGTAAAGTAATGCTCAAAATTCTCCAAGCCAGGCTTCAGCAATACGTGAACCGTCAACTTCCAGATGTTCAAGCTGGTTTTAGAAAAGGCAGAGGAACCAGAGATCAAATTGCCAACATCCACTGGATCATGGAAAAAGCAAGAGAGTTCCAGAAAAACATCTATTTCTGCTTTATTGACTATGCCAAAGCCTTTGACTGTGTGGATCACAATAAACTGTGGAAAATTCTGAGAGAGATGGGAATACCAGACCACCTGAGCTGCCTCTTGAGAAACCTATATGCAGATCAGGAAGCAACAGTTAGAACTGGACATGGAACAACAGACTGGTTCCAAATAGGAAAAGGAGTACGTCAAGGCTATATATTGTCACCCTGCTTATTTAACTTCTATGCAGAGTACATCATGAGAAACGCTGGGCTGGAAGAAACACAAGCTGGAATCAAGATTGCCAGGAGAAATATCAATCACCTCAGATATGCAGATGATACCACCCTTATGGCAGAAAGTGAAGAGGAACTCAAAAGCCTCTTGATGAAAGTGAAAGAGAAGAGTGAAAAGGTTGGCTTGAAGCTCAACATTCAGAAAACGAAGATCATGGCGTCCGGTCCCATCACTTCATGGGAAATAGATGGAGAAACAGTGGAAACAGTGTCAAACTTAATTTTTTTGGGCTCCAAAATCACCGCAGATGGTGACTGCAGCCATGAAATAAAAAGACGAATACTCATTGGAAGAAAAGTTACGACCAACCTAGACAGCATATTCAAAAGCAGAGACATTACTTTGCCAACAAAGGTCCGTCTAGTCAAGGCTATGGTTTTTCCAGTGGTCATGTATGGATGTGAGAGTTGGACTGTAAAGAAGGCTGAGCCCCGAAGAATTGATGCTTTTGAACTGTGGTGTTGGAGACGACTCGTGAGAGTCCCTTGGACTGCAAGGAGACCCAACCAGTCCATTCTGAAGGAGATCAACCCTGGGATTTCTTTGGAAGGAATGATGCTAAAGCTGAAACTCCAGTACTTTGGCCACCTCATGTGAAGAGTTGACTCATTGGAAAAGACTCTGATGCTGGGAGAGATTGGGGGCAGGAGGAGAAGGGGACGACAGAGGCATCACTGACTCGATGGACATGAGTTTGAGTGAACTCCGGGAGTTGGTGATGGACAGGGAGGCCTGGCGTGCTGTGATTCATGGGGTCGCAAAGAGTCGGACACGACTGAGCGACTGAACTGAAAGCTAGTTTACAGCCCATGTTCTCATTCACTGGCTCTTCCAGCCGCCTCCCCCCCGTCATTCACTGGCTCTTCCAGCCGCCCCTCCCCCCATCATTCACTGGCTCTTCCAGCCGCCCCTCCCCGTCATTCACTGGCTCTTCCAGCCGCCCCTCTCCGTCATTCACTGGCCTTAATTTTTGATCTGCAGTGGGTCCCTTTGGAAATATACGAACGTTCTATAATCCCATTTTAGAAAAATATTAACATGTGATCTCTTGGTTAAAAGTACCTAGATGCGGGACTTCTCTGGTGGTCAGTAGTTGGGACTCTGTGCTCCCACTGCACAGGGCACAGGTTCGATCCCTGGTGGGGAACTCAGATGCCTCATACTGCATGGCATAGCCAAAAAAAAGAAAAGTAACATGGACCCAGTTCAACTCTTCAGAACTCAAGGGAAACAATTCAGAGCCCAAGGTCCCCTGGCAGAATGGTCCACAGTCCACCTTCTACCAGAAAGAGGACACGCAATTTATCTTGGCCAGATACAGCCTGTCAGGGACACAGACTTACTTTTGGGCTTACTTACTTTTGTCTTACTTTCAGTTTTAAAATGAAAACAGATACATAATTTTCTCTGATCATAAAAATGCTTTGTGTTTCTTATCAAGAATTTTAAGAAGTACAGAAAATATGGAAAAGGTAAAAATCACCTTGAAATCCACCTCCACAGAGATGAGCAGTGCTAACAACTTGATAAACCCTTTCAGGTGTCTCTTTTAGGCCTACACGCCATCAACAAGTCCATAGATGGGCTGCACATATTCTATCTCCTACTTCTATCAAAATCATCCAGGAGAATATTACTATTATTAGGGACTTCCCAGGTGGTGCTGGTGGCAAAGAACCTGTCTGCCAATGCAGGTGAACTTAAGAGAGCCAGGTAGAGACCTGGCTTCGATCCCTGGGTCAGGAAGATCCCCTGGAGGAGGGCCTGGCAACCCACTCCGGTATTTTTGCTTATCCTATGACAGGGGAGGCTGGGGAGTCCGTAGGATCACACAGAGTCGGACAAGACTGATGAGCCATGTGGATATTGTTCTCTGGCTTTGCGTGTACACGTCCGACAACAGAGTTGCACAGTACTTTCATTTATTTATTTATTTACAATAAATATTTATTTATTTGGCTTTGCTGGGTCTTAGTTGTGGCACACAGACTCTTTCAGTTGTGGCATGTGGGATCTAATTCCCTGACTGGGGGCTGAATCAAGGCTCCCTGCTTTGGGAGCTTGGAGTCTTAGCATCTTAGTCTTAGTCTCCCGTTGGGAGGTCCCAACGATTACACAGCATTAATCGTTTATTAAGTGGGGTATAATTCACTGGCTCAATCACATCTAGGTTGTTTCCTGTTTTCTTGGTTTTGTTTTATATTTATTTACCACACAGTCATGTGACTTTCTTTCTACTTACATTTTTGTGCGTTTTCCTGATTGTTCAGCTGAGGCTAAATGTCTAGCCTTGAAATGAAGGAGTCAATGTTACTCATTAATAATGGTAATACACAGTATCAAACTGCCTCCAGAAAATGTGTAACACTCCACATCCACCAACAGTATAGGGCAGTGCTCGTTTCTCACTCTCTGGCCACTGTTAATATTTAAGGTTTTAGTCAATCTGATAGGTTAAAACTGACACAATATTGTCATATTGATTCGTTTCTTAGGTTGTTTTACTTTTCTTTTAGCCGTGCCTCTCTGCACTCAGGATCTTAGTTCCCTGACCAGGGACCAAACCTGCACTCCCTGCAGTGGAAGCTCGGAATTGTAACCACTAGGATCTCCAGGGAAGTCCTCAGAGTGCTTTACTTTCGAGTAGCATTGTCTATGATTGAATAGAGGCGAAAATACTGACTTCAAATTAGGTTCTCCTTATTACACAAGAACCCAACACTGGCACGAAAGCAGAGTTACTATTCAGAGGAGCCAGTTGCCTAGCACAGGACAGTTTGAAGCTCTTTGAGGACGATACTCTTTCATTGATTGATTTATTCATAGGATCACTGGTGACTACTTTCGGGTGCTTACTGAATGGCATCTGGAAGGCCACATGGTTTCGGTCAACAAGAGGCTTGGATGACAGGGATGACCTTTGTAACATTCTTGCAACATGCTTGCAGGCAGAGAGCCGACTCCGTGTTCTGTTAGTGACTCTACTCTATGCTGCATCCCATTTCAGCTTCCCCCACTTGTTTGGCTGCTCAGGCACTTTGTTTGAGCACAAGGACTTTGTCAGTTGCAGCACGCAGGCCTAGTCGCCCTGCAGCATGTGGGATCCTACTTTCCAGACCAGGGATCGAATCTGGGTCCCCTGCACTGGAAGGTGGATTCTTAACTCCTGGACCACCAGGGAAGTCCCAGCTCCCTGGGTCTTGAATGGATCTGCCCATTTCTCTCCCTCCCAGCACTGGAAGATGACAGCTTCACGTTAGCCAACACAACCAAGAAAGCCGTAAGAACAAAGTCAGAAATGCTGTCTGGAACTCAGGGCAAGAGTGGATCAGAGAGTGGGGGGACAGCCGTGGCAGACAATGGAGGAGAATGAGTCCCCAGAGTGGCAGCTCCGTCCCCTAGGCTTTATGGGGTCCTCGGGATGCCCAGGCGCGCCAGAGTCAGCTGCAGGATTGCAGTCCCTTCTAGGTCTGCCCCTCCGTGGTTTCCTGCCCGGCTGAATGGCCGTTGCTCCGTGGTGATGATTCACGGCGTTTGGAAAGTGTGGCTGTGTTCTGAACAGGGAAGTGAAAAATAACCCAGCCAAGGGCAGCACAGGACAGCAACGGGGCTGTCACAAGACGTGAAGCTTTACTTTGGAAAACGCAGGGGGTGGGGCACCTCGGGGAAGTGGGTCTTGGTGGTTCGGCCCTGCTAGCCCTTCTGCAGAGCCTCAGCTTTTCCGAGCACTGGTCACCGAGCTGCCCCTTGGAAGCGGCTGCTGGTCTTGGCCCAGCGGCTGTGGGTAGAAGGAAGTGGACGGGTGATTCAGTGACTGTCGGCTTCCTCTCTGACTCAAGATTGGATCCGTTTTTTAGGGTGGTGCCAGGGGCCCTGGGCTGCTTTAGCTAGAATCTTTGGAGTCAGAACAGAGGCACTGACCGCTGTGGTTGCTGGCTTTCCTCCGACCCTTTGGGATGGGTAAGGGGATTAGGCTGAACTCTCTGCCTCCCTCCTCGTTGGGTAAGCCCTTCTGACTTGAGGCCTGCCTGTGCTTCCAGCTGAGAGAGATCAGTGAGCTGGGGAGCAGAAGCCTCTCTAGGTCTGTGGCCATCTAGAGGGTTTGCTTGATTTGGGGGTCATATTTGGAAGAACATTTGGGCTCTGAGGGGCTTGGCTTTGGCAGGTATCAGACGTGTTGAACTAGCTTTCATGGAGTCCATCTGTCCATCATGGTACACAGGGGCCCTGCTGCTCCCTTCCCATGAGCAGAGTCGTGATCACCTCCATCCTCTGTGTGCTGCTTACACACCATCACCACCATCACTGAATCCTGTTCTAAGAAACACTTTAACTATCCAGATAATGACCTCTGCCTGAGAGTGTCCAATCCTGAAAGTACT
This sequence comes from Ovis canadensis, assembly GCF_042477335.2. NCBI lineage: Eukaryota > Metazoa > Chordata > Mammalia > Artiodactyla > Bovidae > Ovis > Ovis canadensis. Next base: position 25,515,034 of record NC_091269.1, on the reverse strand, counting down.
GACTTGATAAAGACGTGGAAATCCTCTCAAGAGCTGCAACAGGGGTTCTGTATTTCAGTGTCCTAAACAACCTTGGATGATGGTCCCTTCTCCTCTCCTTTCCCTCCTGTTCCCATGGCCAAAGCTGAGGACAGCTGGTCTTGCTTGGGCAGGATGGCCAGAGTCCACTCCCTGGTGAGTTTCATGGGGAAGCTATTATTCAGTTCAGTTCAGTTCAGTCACTCAGTCGTGTCCGACTCTTTGCGACCCCATGAGTTGCACCACGCCAGGCCTCCCTGTCCATCACCAACTCCCAGAGTTCACTCAGACTCACGTCCATCGAGTCAGTGATGCCATCCAGCCATCTCATCCTCGGTCGTCCCCTTCTCCTCCTGCCCCCAATCTCTCCCAGCATCAGAGTCTTTTCCAATGAGTCAACTCTTTGCATGAGATGACCAAAGTACTGGAGTTTCAGCTTTAGCATCATTCCTTCCAAAGAAATCCCAGGGCTGATTAGCCACACGAAAGAGAAATGTGACCCAGATCACTCAGGGCTTCAAAAAGGGACTCAGGGCTTCAAAAAGGATGCCTGAGATGGGACCTGACCCTGCCAGGCGCTCTCATCACTTACTAAATCTTGGTCTCGTCTACCCCAACATGGATTTCAATCTCTTTGATAAGCTTTCTCTACATGGCAGGGAATGTACAGGACAGCAGCTTCTGCTTATCACACCTCCCAGCTTCACTGCTGGAGAGGGGGCCAAGAGTTCAAAAGTTCCACCTGATGGCCTTTGTGGGGGTCAGACAATAGTTCCCGGTTCCATCTCTGTGGTCGGGGGAGGATCTCTGAGCAAGAGGCTGCCCACATTTGGTTGCTATGATCAGTTCAGGGGTGGCAGTATTTTCCAAAGAAGGGGGCGCCCATCCTAGGTAGACAAACAGTAGGTCCCCTAACCCTGGGCACTGTAGGCTGGGGTCCTGGGCCGCCTCACCTCTCTTTGTAGGGGCTGCAGTGAGTGGCCTGGCCAAGGGGAGGAGGTGCCTTTTGAACCCTCAGAAACCATCATTTTACTGCTTGAAAATCCATAAAAGATGGGGGTTTCCTCAACCATCTTTTTTTGGGGGGGATACATGTTTGAGGCCACAGCTGTGTGTGATCTTCTGAAGGGACGGCCTTGGAGGCTCAGAGCAGAGTGAGAAGAACAAAGGAAATGTTCTGAGAAGCATGGCAAAAATGAAACCAAATAAAAACCCCATAAAAATCCCTCCGAGGGCAGAGGAAATACCAACCCAAGGCTTCTGAGCCACAGATTCGGTAGTAAAAATTGAAGGACAGGCCACTCAGAGGCGATCCCACTGGGGCCAGAGGGAGAATGTACTGGAACACAATAAAAGGGAATCATCCGAGCAGGGAAGGGCCGCTGGGGTGTGTGTCTGTGTGCTGTAATTCAGGAACTGACTGATGACCAGGGTTCACGGGGAGCCTGACAGACATAGGCCACAGGAACCGGTTCAAACTGCGCTTGCAGCGGCCTCGACCAGATGATGGACAGCTGGCCTGCCCCCTGCAGGCTCTGACTGATGGTCCTGGGAACTCTGACCTCTACTAGGCCACAAAAAGACCTGTTTAGAAATCTCTATTGATTAAGTAAACAGCCACAGGGCAGATAATAATAATTGTGTGACGTGGCTGGTGTGCTTGCAGTCAGGAGAAACACGTGTTAATAATGACTGGGGCAGGAATCTTGCCTTTCTGTTCCTCTTTATTGACTTCCTGGCTCCTGGTGTCAGTTCTAGGCTCAGAGAGTATTTGCAGGGGATGGAGTTGAGGGTGTGGAGACTTTCACTCATTTCACGGGTGTCGACATCCCAGGGATGGGACCCCACCTGTCACTGCATGGCAGCTGGTGGGCAGGTGGTCCTCCTTCCTGCCCTGGCTAACCTGAGATGCTGCTCCTGGTGGCTTTCCATCTGATTTGTGGCCCTGGGGCCACTGGAATCATAGCAGGAGTGTCTCCCCAGGTCTCCCCTGGAGTAGTAGGCTAAGCATGAAGAAAAGTCTGGTTTTCATCTGCAAGCATCTCTGAGCACACTGATCCTGTTTAGTTTTAGCCAAGAGCTGGTCAGACTCCCCTGGACAGAGAATAGAAGCCCCTTTGCCACTTTGCTTCTCTAATGATCTCTGAGACCCCTTTGTAGATGGAGGTGGGAGTGGGCTGCTGGCTCTGGACTCAGTTATGCTTCTGGACGCAGTATGGTTATGTCTAATCAGCTCTCTGGGCTCCAGCAGCAGTTTTGATGTTTGTTCATCCCATTCATTCATCACTGATCCATCCACTGACTCACTTGCTAGGACTGTCATTTAGTCATTCAGCCACAATGAGACTGTATCTTCTTATCTTTGGTCTCTGCTGTCTGGCGTGGCTCCAAGCCCATGGTAGCGGCTCTGTGCGTTTGCTAACTTCCTTCCTGGCCTCACTTTTGTGGAAATTCTTACTTTTGGGACCTCAGAATGTGGCTGTATTTGGATGCAGGGTCTTTAAAGAGGGGATTAAGTTAAAATGAGGCCGCTTTCAGTTAAAAATGAGGCTCTGATTCAATCTGGTTGGTGTCTGTATACGAAGAAGAGATTAAGGGACTCCCCTGGTGGTTGGATGGCATCACTGACTCAACAGACATGAGTCTGAGCAAACTCCGGGAGACACTGAAGGACAAGGAAGCCTGGTGTGCTGCAATCCATGGGATTGCAAAGAGGTGGACATGACTGAGTGACTGAACAACCACAATAACCTGGTGGTCTAGTGGTTAAGACTCTGCCTTCTATTGCAGGGGATGCAGGTTCGGTTCCTGATCGGGAAAGTAAGATCCCACATGCTGCAGGGCAACTAAGCCCATGTGCGACAACGAGGGAGGACCCCGAAGAGCCCATGCATTGAAACTAAGACCTGACACAGCCAAAAATAAATAAAAAAAGTTTTTTAAAGAAGAGATTTAGACCCAGACACACACAGCGGAAAGACGGTGTGAAGACACAGAATACAGCCGTCTACAAGCCCAGGAGAGAGGCCTGGCACAGATCCTTCCTTCATGGCCTCCAGAAGGAACCAACCTTGCTGACTCCTCCTCGATCGTGGACTTCCAGCATCCAGCCCTGGGAGGACATACATGTTTTCTGTTCAAGCTATCAGGCGGCGGTTCTTTGTTCTGGCAGCCCCAGCAAACCGGTACAAGCTTTCAACACATTCACCAAGCACAGGACCACATGCAAGGTGTTCTAGGAGGTCTGGAGACAAAGCAGAGAAATAGACACAGGGAAAGAGGAACAGCTAGGGGCCCATCCTCGCTATACATTTTCTCCTCCCAAACCCCTCTCTACTTGGCCTCTCCTTCCCTCTACCTCCAACAGAAAGAGGAAACACAGGGGGAAATGAAACAGAGGGTTCCCCAGCAAAAGGACTGGCATCCTACAGAAGCTCTGTAGTAGAATGCATATAGAATCTGAAGCACTTTTGTCTCTTTGTTTTTTACACAATAAAGAAGTTTATTTCAGTCTCTTATCAAAGAAGTGTAGCAGTAGGTAGCCTAGGACTGCTTTAGCGGTTCTACACTCATCAGTATTCCATGTTCCTTTCTTTCTATTCTTAGAATTTGGCATCTATTGCAAAGAACACCTCATGGTCCAAAATGGCTGCTTTAGCTCTAGCCATCATATTCTTATTCCAAGCCACAAAGGATAAAGCAGGTAAATAAGTCATCTTTGCTGGGTTAACTCCCTTTAAGCACTCATCCAAAAAGTATTTTCCATGTGTATTTGCAGAAGTGCATTTTTTTTTTTTTCCTGGCTACCTCTCTTTCCACCGTCTTTACTTGGTGCATGTATGCATATGTGCATGGCCAGCCTGAATGTGTGTGTGCACCTGAGGAAGGCCCGGGAAAGGGTTCACAGCTGTTGTGGACACATTGTGAGCATTTAGCTGGCAGGGCCTTCCCCAGGGTGCTTGCCAGCCCCAGTTTTATGATACATGGTGGCTGGAAAGGGCCACAATCAAACCTTTCTCGGGATCATGAAGTACATCCCTTGTTGCGCTTTTTGACTAAATATGATGCCAATGTTGTGTCTCCACGCAACTGCTACAGGAGAAATGTCCTTTGGTTTCTGGCCCTGGCCAGTGTTGGTGGGGCTGTGACCTCCTTGTCTTCAGGAATCAGGAGCTCTTGTCATCATGCAATAATCTTGTGATCTCTGGCAACTTCTCTGAGCCTGCAGACCTAGCCTATTAAGAAACTAAGTCCATTTGCAAATGTGCCTGAGATATGTCTTGATACTTCTGGTTCTTCCATGGTGTCCACCACTTTTCAATCAAAGACATTTTGCACCACACAGCTCAGTAATAATCCTGTCCCCTCATGGGTCTCTTTTGCAATCCTAGCTTAGCTCATCGATTTTAAAGGGAACTGGAATTCCAGGAGCTCAGTGTTGACCAACCTGTCCCATGTTGCGTAGTGCTGGGTCCCCAGTGGACTTTGGCAGAGATGTAACCGCCCCTATGGTTGCAATCAGCTTCTGTTTGCATGTTGGGGGTGAAGTTTGCAACAGGGTCACTTGTACTGATCGTGGCGTTTCTGAAGCGTGGTGCCAATTTCTTCATTTAACGTTGATGTGAAAGAAGCTTCCTTTCTTTTTTTTTTTTTTTTCAAACTTTAAACTTGTTATTTCGTATTGGGGCATAGCTGATTAGCAGTGCTGTGGCAGTCTCAGGAAAGAGACTCAGCCATACATATACATGTATCCATTCTCCCCCAAACCCTTCCCATCCAGGCTGGCACATAACATTGAGCAGAGTTCCATGTGCTATACAGTAGGTCCTTGTTGATTATTCATTTTGAATACAGCAGTGTGTATATGACCTTCCCTAATCTCCCTGCGTATCCCTTCCCTGCCGGCAACCATAAGTTCGTTTTCTAAGTCTGTGGGTCTCTTTCTGTTTTTTAAGTCCATTTGTAGCATTTCCACAAATAAGGGATTCCATACAATATTTCTCCCTCTCTGTCTGACTTAGTATGACACTCTTTAGGTCCATCCATGTTGCTGCAATGGCATTATTTCATTCTTTTTACGGCTGGGTAATATTCCATTGTATACATGTACCACGTCTTTATCCATTCCTCTATCGATGGACATTTAGGTTGAAGCTGCTTTTCTTTTCTGCATACAGACAAAGGAACATCTTCCAGAATAGTCATGTCCTGCATGTGCTGGGCTCTCCCCAGCCCACTTCCTCCTGCAGTGCCCTCCTTGCTTGGCTTGCCCGCCATCCTTGCCCTCTTTTTCTTGCTTCCTGATTCTCACCAAGCATAATCCCCCTACTTGATAAACCTTAGGTTTTATCAAGAGGCAACTCCAGAGGTTATCTATATTTTAGATTTTTTTGATGTCTTTTAAAGTCTTTATTGTTGTCACAATATTGTTTCTCTTTTATGTTTTGATTTTTTTTTTTGGCTGAGAAGGTATATAGGATCTTAGCTCCCTGACCAGGAAACTGAACCCTCACCCTCTGCATTGGAAGGCGAAGTCTTAACCACTGGACCATCAGGGAAGTCCCAGAGGTTACTGGCATTTTAAATGAGTGATTCATGAACAACTAAGCTTTCAAAACCCAAAGAAATGATCTTCCATTGCTTGAATGGAGCCAAGGGTTTCTATCTGGACTGGGTGTGCACACAGGTCTACTGTGCTTATTCAAATACCCAAGCTGGGGCTTGGCGGTCCAGTGGTTAAGATGCAGGGGACCTGGGTTTGATCCCTGGTCTGGAAGGATCCCACAGGCTGCAGGGCAACTAAGCCTGTGCACCACAACTACTGAGCTGGTGCTCTGGAGTCTGTACTCTGCAACAGGAGAAGCTACTGCAATGAGAAGCCTGCATACCAAAACCAAGAGTAGCCCTTGCTCATCGCAACTAGAGAAAGCCTGCACACAGCGACAGAGATTAATAAATAAATAACCTTAAAAAATCCCCAAATATCCAAGACTGTGGCCAGTCTCCCTCTAAGCCAAGTGGCACCACCTTCCTTGGTGTGTGTCTTGCATGATGCAGGTGACTTTTCCAGCCATGGCTTTGACACCACTCAGGCTATTTATCACATATCTTGCTGCAAGCAGAGGCTGACTCGGGTCTTGGTGCCATCTTATTGCCACTTACCCTAGACCCAGAGCTATATTTATTAGTTAGCAGATTACGTTTTTAGGGCTTCCCCAGTGGCTCAGTGGTAAAGAATCTGCCTACAAAGCAGGAAATGTAGGTTTGATCTCTAGGTTGGGAAGATCCCCTGGAGGAGGGCATGTCAACCCACTCCAGTAGTCTTGCCTGGAGAATCCCATGGACAGAGGAGCCTGGCAGGCTACAGTCCATGGGGTCTCAAAGAGTCAGATATGACTGAGCGACTGAGCACAGAATATGCTTTTAAACTCACATCCTTTCCTCCCAGGCTTCAATTTCATAAATTTTGGTTCTTCCAGAGAACTGAACAGGGCCCGCAATCCTGCACGTACTTTTCAATAATCCCATGACTAGTCAGTGAGGATGGAGCAGTGACCCCGAGATAGAAGACTTCATTCGGCATGACTCATCCTTGGAGACAGCCAGGTCTCCTGGCGTGTGTTGTTAAGTGCCTGGTTCTGTAAATATTGACAGTTAGAAACCATCCTGAGAGCTACGAAGCGATGACCTTGCTTCATAGGAAGGTAATGTATATGAATATGCCCTGTGATTAGGTAACACTCGTTATTTGCTCCGATTTAGTCACTGATAAATATCACTGCACTCTCTCTCTTCCTAATAGTGGCTCCTCTGTTCATGTGTGACTCAGAGCTGATATATTATGGGGTCTGATTCAGCAAGGAAAGTTTGGTCTGCCACAGCAGAGAACAACATCCAAGGCCACTTTGGTTTCCAGGATACTAGTTTCTTAACAAGTGTGGCACTGCCAAGAAGGAAAAGCTCAGTAGGAGTCTCCATATTTGAGAAACTGAAGCGGGTGTGGAGGGATAAAGAGCAGAAGAGTGCTTTAAAAAAAATAAAATTTATTTATTTTAAAAAGTATTTTGGTTCAACTTGAGGCGTGTGGGATCTTAGTTCCCTCACCAGGGATTGAACCTATGGCTCCTGTACTGGAGGCTCAGCGTCTCAATTACTGGACCAGGAGGGAAGTCCCCAGAAGGGTGCTTTTCATCATTCTGAGCCTGTGTGTCAAAAAATGCTGGTCTCTTAGGCACATTTCCAGTGTATTTCACCCACTGGCTCCCCAGGGGGTGACCTCTCTATTCAAGCCAACCCTTTCAGGCTTGTGAGCACTGCCCTCAGAGAAGGGGTGAGGATGCCCATGCAGAAACTGGGTTTACCTCTTGCTCTCCCTTTCTAATAACTTAAAATTAATGGATCATTACCGACGTTTTCTGAGGGCTTTGGTTGTTTGGTTTCTGAAGTTTTATTCCTGTGAAGGAATTTCTCATTTGAATTGCAGTTCAGTTCTTTTGAATGGCCCTTGTTTATTTCCTACATTTTTTCAGGGCCTGTCCTGCCAAAGCGGAGATGAGCTTTTCAATAGGTGGGATTTGAACATGGGCTTTTGGCAGATCAGTATGCGGGCTAAAATTGTGGCCCTTGGCCAAGGGCACGTGCATGCACACATGCACACACACACACGTGCAAGGCTGCAGCCCTCTGCATAATCACTTGGCACTTACTCCGTGTTGTCTTCTAAAGAGAGCAGAGCTCGGCCTGTGCTAACTGCATCAAGAGGCAGCACAGCCCTGTGAAGGGAGCATGCTTTGGGGCTGGCACTGAAGCACCGATTACCTCAATGTTAGATATTTCTTTACTGCTGACTGTGTGACTTTGGGCAAGTGTCTTAACTTCTCTGAGCCTCAGAAACCTTATTTGTAAAATGAGGATCCTAACACCTACCCAACTAGCAGGGCTAGTGTGAGTCGAGATGAGATAATGCATGGAACACACCTGGTTCATAAAAACTGCTTTGTCCACAGTGGCTATGTTATTGTCTTTAGCACAAAGCCAGTGTGAAAGCTGCTGCTGCTGACAATTTGGGATTGTTTTGGATTCAAGTTATGAAGTGCTTACTCTGAGTCTAAAGTTTTATATGCATTGGCTCAGCCCCTCAAGGAGGTATTACTAGCTTCACTTTACAGAAGAGGAGCTTGAGGCTCAGGAGTGAGTACAGCTTGCTGGAATTGGAGCCAGGCATCTCTGGCTGTGGGGCTTCCTAGGTGGAGCTGGTGGTAAAGAGAACACCTGCTAAGACATAAGAGACGCGGGTTCAATCCCTGGGTCGGGAAGATCCCCTGGTAGAGGGCACAGCAACCCACTCCAGTATTCTTGCCTGGAGAATCCATAGAGAGGAGCCTGGCAGGTTACGGTGCATAGGATCACTAAGAGTCGGACACAACTAAAACAATGTAGCGCGCATGTATGCATGTCTGGCTGTGGGGAGCCTGCACTGATTGCGAGATGGGCCATCTTTTCAGGGACACTGGAGGTCATGAGTGTGTGTTTATGTGTGTGGGTGTGTGTATTTAGCAGAGGCTGGCAACTTGCTGTGTCAGGAGGACACCGGGGCACCTGCTTCATCTTTACCCCATTACATGAACACAGATCCGTCTGTGTGCTGTAAGCCAAACAGCTTTGCAAAGCCCTTGCTTAGCCACCTCACAGTGGCTGGGCGTTCTGTCCTTTTGTTCAGGTAGATCCCACACCTGCTGAGTTATGACGCAGTGTTCTGGAACCTGTTGTTAGTCCCAATTTTTAATGGAATGTCAATGGGTGGGTGACAGGCATCCTAGCCTTTGGCTGGGGGTGGGTGGTGGTGGGTTCTAGGATGCTGGAGGAGATGGAAACTCAGAGTGACAGTCACCTTGCTTGTCTGGGTGACCAGAAGGAAACAGATGGTTTAAGTTCCTCCTCCAAACCCCCTCCCTCAGGGACACATTTTACCTGAAATGATGAGATTTCAAATTATGCCCTCTCAGGGCAGCTTTCTGGAGGAGGGAATGGCAACCCACTCCAGTATTCTTGCCTGGAGAATCCCATGGACAGAGAAGCCTGGCAGGCTACAGTCCATGAGGTCACCAAGAGTCAGACAGGACTGAAGCGGCTGAGCACACATGTACGCAGGGCTGTCTCTCTGGTGCCAGGACTATACAGCATGTCTGGAAGAAAAGAGAAGCGGTCAGCAGGGCAATGTACAGACCATGAATAAAGGAGACTTCCCTTGAAGTGGCCCCAAATGAAGGTGTGTTTTCTGAGCGGAAATGTGAGGTAAAGGATCCTTGTGACGACTTGAATGGAGAGCCTGTTTCTAAGTCATAACAAGAACTTCTAGGCATGAATGCTTCAACTGGATGAAACCTATGTTTCTTGTTCCTCTCTCGAAGGTGAAAGGTCTCCCAAGGCCCCCGAGGAGAGGGCTCTTGCCATCACTTCTACTTACCTGGGTCCCTAAAGGTCCCAGGAGGTGGGAAGGTGTTTCCATCAGGGCCCAGAGGTCACCCAGCAAGGTCAGAGCCTCGATGAAGGGGTGTTGAAGGGGTGTTCCCGGAGGAAGCATCAGTGAGTCTCAGATGCATCTGTGGAAGGCCTGGCATTTCTGAGAGAAGGAAGGAGCAGCAGAGTGGAGGCAGGGAGGCTGGCTTTGGCTGCCTGGAGATCAGATCTCATACCTTACCGAGGGGTCTCTGCTCCGTGAGTCAGCAGGGGAGCAGGGATCCTCTCTCAGCGATGGCCAGTGGAGGCAGAAACTACAGTGGAGGCAAGACTAGGCAGGCAGGTTGGACAGACTTTAAAGATGCACATGGGTTGCTCTGTATTGACGGGATCTGCTTCCAGTCCTTCTAAATCTTTCAGGTCCAGGAATCTCTTCCTTGGTGCCCCAAAGAGCTGACAGATCCTCCAGCTGGCTTCCATCTCTGGAGGGCGCCACAAAGACTAAGCCGGTGGTGCCAGGTAAGACACTTGCAACATCTGGTACATAGGATGTGTTGAGTACAAGTCGTCTAATGTTACTGTCACTTGTCATTATGTCAGACTCCATTTTGTGTTTACACTTTAAAATAAAACTTTATTTTCAGATTTTTTTGGTCGTGCTGTGTGGCATGTGGGATCTCAGTTCCCTGACCAGGGATCGAACCTGTGCCCACTGCATTGGAAGGGTGGGGTCTTAACCACTGGAGGGCAGGGAAATCCCTGCGTTTTACACTTTAGAAGTCTGTTCTCCTTCAAACAGAATGGTTCTTTCTGGCAGACATGCCCCAGCCCATCCGCCTTACCTCCCAGAAACTGTGGGCTCCTTTGTGCTTCCTTTGTGTTCCACGTTCATTTCTTATGTTCATCCCCTTGCTCATTCATCGGTCCTCCCAACACTTATGCTAAAGAGATCGTGGTCTGTGCCCTTGCTGAAGAGGTGTTACCCAACCCACTTGTGACACTCCCTCGCACCACCCCACCCTCTGCAAATACATACGATGAATTCTTTAGTCGTTCTGGTTCCACGTCTAATTTCTGAATAGATGCACGTGACCTCCATTTTTGTGTGAGTGTATTTTTTCAACGCCAGTAGACTTTTCAGGGGAACTCAGTGCCCGCAAAGAGCATCTGGAGGCTCTGATTTAGAAAGCGCTCCCTGTTCCAAGGTCCTCTGAGGCTCTTGCTGTCTAGATCAGAGAAAGATCAGGGAGGAGGGAGGAGTCACCAGAGACTGATGGAAAAAACCAGGCCCACGTGTACCCTGGGCTGCTCCTTAGCCTACCCTGCCTGGAACCATACTCCCTAACGTGACATCTGGATACCGATGTCTGCTTTTCAAGAGCTGCCTGGGTAAAGAATACGAGTCAGGTTACTTTAGAAACTAAGTAGTCTTTCTTCTTTTTTTTGCATCAGAATCTACGTTTTTTTCATTTTATGTTTTTAAAATGGAAGTATAGTTGATTTACAATGTTGTAGAAACCAAGCAGTCTTGCTGAGCTACATGACAATTACTAGCCACACAGAAAATTGCCAGCCCCACCAACACTCATCATGTGACTGTGGGCGGGACCCTGCCGTTGAGTGACCACAGCGGTCCTTGTTGAAACAACTGGGCCCCAAAGTCAATTTAAAGGGGAAATAAAAAGATAGCAGGGTCAGGCTACAAATGCTTACGTATATAGCCGTGGAACGCTCATTCGAGATCGTTCTATGTCAACATGGGGGCAGCTGTTGCTCCCTTGCGTGAGGATAGGAAAAACAACTATCCTAGGAGAGGTGCGGGGGGCTAGGGTGCTGGAGAATTCAATGCACAGCAGAGGGGGCTGCCTCCCCCCTTCCCCGGGTGCAGCAGCAGGGCGGCGGGTGCATGCTCTCCAGGATTCTATTTCAAGCCGACTGGAGGCAAGAATGTTCTTTGCCACAGGAAGAATGTTCCCTCAGACAGAACTGCTAATCAGGCGAGAGGATGGGAGGAACGTACAGCCAGTGGTGGCGGCTGCTGGTTTTTTTAGCAGCCTTTCCCCTCCTGGCCTGAGTCGCATGATTTTTGGCCGGCTGAGACAGTGGCTGAAGATCTATACCCCTCCCCACCCCGCCGCCTCTCCAACCTCATGGCCTTTGTTTTTGAAAATATAGGAATTTTCTGAGCCTGCGAGCTCCGTTGCACAACTCTGAGCGATTTTCCAGAGCTTCCCTATGTCATCTGTCTCCGTGACAGCAACAGGGAAGGAGGAGGGAGGAAAAAGGCCAGGGTGCACACGGGCCGAGGAGGGAAAAGCAAGGGAAAGGCGGCGGGGGGCGGTCAGTGGAGAAACATTTTGGTGACGTCAAAGAAGACCACACTCCCCAGCATAACATTACTTGGTACCTCATCCGCCCACTCTCTAATTTACTAGAAACCAAACAGCCTGTTTGGAAACCTGTAGCCTACAGTCTTTTTTTTTTTTTTGGTTTTATATTTTTTGTTATTCTCCCTGGACCCAAAGGGCCATTCATTGTTGGGAGTTTGAAAGCTACCTGATTTCCTGAAACAGAGGGGATTTCCACGAGTAATAATTCAGCCCGTGCTGGTGCGAGGCGCTGGAGCTCGAGTAAATTGATCCAGCTGCTCACGGGCTGATGGAAAAGCGCCCGGGGAAGGGGACGGCATCTGCAGCTGGGGCCGCAGCGGGCGCGGTCACGTGGCCAGGCCGGCGTCCGCGGAGCTGACTTGGGCTCGCCCCCGCCCCGCCTGCATCCTCCGACCCCGCCCGGCGCGCCAGCCCGCCCCCCGCGCGCCCCCGCCCGCCCCCGCGCGCGCCCCCGTCTCCCCCGCGCGCCCCCGACCCCCGCCCCCCTGCGCGCCCCCGTCCCCCCCGCGCGCCCATCCCCCTGCAAGCGCCCTCCGACCCGGCGCGCGTCCGCGCTCGCTCCTAACTGTGCTCTCTTCTCTGCGCCTAGACCCCGCCTTCCAGCCCGCGCTGGTCTCGCTGGAGGAAGACAGTTTCATGGGCCATGTGGCAACCTCTTTCTCGGGAAATGCGAGACGCCAAGGATGGTTGGGGGCGGCCCTACGTCCTAAGCTTCCCCAGAGAGTCACCCTTTTGGCTCCGTTGACTGTGCTTCCCAGAAGCCTCCCCCGTTTCTGTTGTCTGGACAGTCAGGGCCTATTGACAAATAAAATCGGAGCTGGCAGCGGTAACCTGGATGAAACCCGAGGCTAAAGAAATACCGTTTCCAATACCCAGATGGTAGAGTTCAATCTGTTTTCTGGCCAAGGCCGGGCAAGTTAATTTTTATCCTAGTAAAAATAATAAACAGGGCATTAGCAACTAAATGTTTATCAATTTGCAGTTCATTTCCAGCCAGTCTATTTCACTCCCGCATGCTTTTACTGTTAGCTGATGAACTGGAGTGCTTTACATGAAACCATATGTGACTAGTTAAGTCCTAGCCCCTACAGCATTTCTATGGTGCTTTTCACCTTAATTGGTTAATGTTATTTGGCTGTTTCAGCCATGGTCTTCCAATATAGCCTTTTAATGATAAACTTCAGTGGAGAAAGGTTAAATGACTTGCTGGGGATCACCCCACAGTTGAGGAGTGGGGCCGGTAAGGATGCCCTGGTTGGGAAGATGTCTGATTAAATGGGCAAAAAGCAAGGAGAGCTCAGAGAGACAATGATAAATACTTGTGAGCATCTGGTCACCCACAAGCCAAGCCTTTCTGCAAATGCCATGACTGGTTTTGTTGTCTTAGCGGAATTCACAGGCCCATTTGGTGGTGTCATCTATTGTTTATCCACCAACTATTATATTCGGAAACAATTTCAGCGATGACAAAATGGAGTGATGGCTATACTGTGAATCACACAGGCAGGGAACCCTTCTCTCAGCCTCCCAGTTTTCCTTCATTGAGTATATAATAGAAATCTTGATATTGCCACATGGTTCAACTCAGATCTAAAGTGGTTACTTAGAGAAAGGGAGAAAAGAAAGAATTTATGAGGTAGCGGTGCAGAAAGAACTAAGTCAGACCTACGCCTACGTTCCATCTTTTTCTCCTTGGGAGAATAACTCACTTTCTTGAAGCTTCAGTTTTCTTCCCAGTGAAAACATGGGGCTGGCAGGATGCCCTTGGAGTGCTGCTGCTGCTGCTGCTAAGTCGCTTCAGTCGTGTCCGACTCTGTGCGACCCCATAGACGGCAGCCCACCCGGCTCCCCCGCCCCTGGGATTCTCCAGGCAATGTATTCAGGGCTTGGCACTGTGCTTGGAGTCTAGTAGAGGCTAGTAGGAATCCTTTCCTTAGGAAGAGTAGTCTTGGCAGGGCTGGCAGGCAATGGGTTGAGGACACCATATATGCAACTCCAAATATGAGGCAATACCCCATTTCCCAACGAGCAAGTTACAAAAGTCTTCTGTGTGTGCACCCGTGTCTGTTTTTCTTTTCTTGGCTGGGTTGAATATGGACACTTTTAATGATGCAAGTGGAATAGTCAAAATTCTAGTTATAAAATTTAACTTATTGGTCTCATTACATGCCTATTTAAAATTATAGGTGTAAATATACGTATTTAGAATCTTGCCCTTTTGAACTCATTATCCAGACTCTTCATCATCACCTGTCTTTGTCATCACTGAGCCCCCCTTTTGAGTGATCTCACTCCATCTTCCAGAACTTGCTTCTGCCCACATATTTTTGAGTTTGTATTTGCAGTCACTGGCAATGTTATCTCAAGCTTAATATCCACACGCTATTTATGATATCCCTAAAGTAACTTCTTCTTGTCCTGCTTAAAAATCTTAACAGGGTGAAGATCTTAACCCATTAAAGATCTTAACAGCGTTGTGCCTAGGTTAGGAAAGAATATTCATGCGTTTTAACGATGCATACTCAGATACCAAAGCGTGAAATGACGTGAGGTTTGGGATTTTCCTTGAGACAATTCAGCAAAGAGAAAAAGATAAAAGACAAAAAAAAAAAAAAAAAAGAAGGACCAGTGAAGCAAATGTGGAAAAAATCTGGGTAATTAGTAATCTGGAGAGAGAGTATATCATCATACTGTATGCTCTTCTTTCGATTACAAATTTTCATAATAAGTTTATAAAAAATGAGCTTTAAAAAACATGCTTGCATTATCTGTTACTTGCAGTTAGAGGCACACCTTCAAGGATAACTACAAAAACTCCTACCTTACTGTGATTAAAAAAATACAACTGTTCTTCGGACCTGTGGACACAGGATTCGGGGGAAGGAAAGGGTGGGACGAACTGAGAAAGTAGCCTTGACATATATACATGACCATGTGGAAAATAGGTAGCTAGCGGGAAGCTGCCGTATAGCACAGGGCGCTCAGCTTAGTGCTCTGTGATGACCTACAGTGGTGTGATGAAGGGAAGTTGGGAGGGAAGCTCAAGAGGGAGGGGATAAAATGTATACTTATAGCTGATTCATATTGTTGTACAGCAGAAACTAATACAACATTGTAAAGCAATTATACTCCAATAAAATTAAAAAACACTGTAAAAAGCAAAAACACCCACAACTGTTCTAGGCAACCTCTATGAACATCTTAAACTGGTATCGATTGAATGCCTTTAAGGGCATTTTGTTATTTAAAATAAAGAAACTGAGTGAGCATTCTATAACATGAGGAACTTTGGATAGACACACTTATAAGGTGACATCTTACATTTGCTCATATGAGTTATTTTCCTTGTTGATCTGAGTGAATGGGGATTGGTGATGACCCAAAATAGAGAACTCCCATAAGTGATATGGAAAGACCTCCTGCAATGTCCTTTGTCAAAAATACCCATTACCTAGTGCCCTCATTGGCATCTGAGCTCGAAAGCCCAGGATAGTAGGGAACATACAGTCCTGGAGGCGGGCCTGGTGACACCTGCCTGAGGATGGGGTGTCAGTGGTGATGTAAAAGGGGAGAGGCAACATTTTCCTCATTGGGCAATGTTTATCCCCTGGGGAGAGGACACAGAGCCGTGGTCCACGCAGCCAAAGTGAGAGGCTGGTTGGGTAATTGTCCAGCAGGTTCCAAGTCAGGCAAGACTGTTTAGGCCTGTGCCTAGTCACTCAGTCCTTTCTGGCTCTTTTTGACACCATGGACTGTAGCCCGCCAGGCTCCTCTGTCCATGGGATTCTCCAGGCAAGAACACTGGACCAGGTAGCCATTTCCTTCTCCAGGGCATCTTCCCAATCCAGGATAGAACCTAGGTCTTCTGTATTGCAGGCAGATTCTTTACTGACTGAAATGAACCAGGGAAGCCCACTTTGCCTAAGAGTCCTAAACTACCACTATCAGAAGGGATTGGAAAACTGTTCAACGTTTATGTTTGTTTTATAGCATGGGTTTTCCAGAGGACGAAAGAAAAAGTGATTATTTTAAAAACATTTTTGAAGGATAGGATGCTTTCCATAAAATGAAGTAGACTACTTGCCAATGAGGATTATAATTAAAAATATCTTCTTGATCTGGGTGGAAAGTCTCCAGAATTCTTTGATTTTTACTGTTTTTTCCCCTGAGGATACATCATGCTAGGCCACGGTAGACCTGTCATCATTGTTGAGAGATTTACTTCTGACAGTTTTCTTCATCTCCTTGTTCACACTCAGCATTTCACAAGAGAGAGGATTTTTGGTATTTTGAAGGAATCCTCTCTCAAACATAAAAATCACAACATTCTGGCTTTCCAGCGTCTATCTCAACATTTTAGCGCAAGCAGATTGATTGGAATGCAGAAAAACAAAAGAAGATCAACAAAACACCAGCATGCTCAAACTGAGAGCGGGTTCTTTTTGGACAGTGTGTGTTTTTTTGATGAGCTAAGTGTTGATTCTAACCCAAAAAGACTGAGAAGTGTGAGGTTAGATAAGTGTCTGCTAGATTCATTATTGCCATGTGGATTCTGTGGAGTCAGCTTAGAGTCACTGGGTGTAGCTGCAGAATAAAAGTTTTTCTGGTTTATACTTAGCTCTGATTGGACAGTTACTGAGAGCAGGGACTTGCAACACCTTCCGGAAGCTCTCTGGTAACTTCAGGTCTGCGCCCAGAGGGTGGACGCCTCTAGCAAGGTAGTGCAGGATGGATTCTGCAGGCGTTGCTTGAGCAACGCCAAGTGGCCCCCGGCCAGGGTAGGAGTTAAACCAGGAGATGGCTATCAAGGGCAGTTGTTAGGTTTGGCGCTTGTCTCTTGAGCTGCTGTGCTGAGCAGGAAGAGAGACATTTGTTTGTGGATTTAGCTCATCGCGCTATAGTGCACTCTGTAATCTGAGTCTTTCTCTTTGCTCCCGAGAAAAACAAGTCTGACTTGCATACCATGGAGGATTTAGATTGGCCAGTTTACATCTTTCACCCAGGTTGCTCGGAGCCCGCTCCCCACGATTTTCTACATTCATTTCCTAGCAATCTGGACGGCAGCCTCATTTGGTGGTTTGGGACGTAGTTAACATTTTCCAGTAGACGTGCTGCACACCCTGGGATGAATATAATCTTTTTCCAAGAACCATGATGATTTCTGACACTACCTTTGCCCCCGTGTGTATGTGTTCGCATGAAAACCAGTATGGCTGTACTATGGATCAGTGATCTGACTGCAGAGCAGTTATTGTTGGGTTTTCTTCAGGGTGGTTATCCTCCTTCTGGTCAGTGGATAAATGGTGTTTGGATAGGACCTGGCACAGATACTCTAACCGTTCAGCTTAATGTATAACTACTATGTTTTTCTTCTGTGTCAGCAGTTGGCAGCATGATCCTGTAAGTACCAATGCTGGTGAATAAGTGGATGTCTGTGGAGTGAGGGGAGGGCAGGGCTGGAGGAGGCAGTTTTGAAATCCATACCAGTGGTTGCTGCAAGTGATAAGATCATTTGAGTAACCTGTAAGACCTGTGGATTCACGGCTTTCAAAAACAGGAAAGTCTCTTGTTCAAAAACCCTCTAAAGCAACATGTGGGCGCAGAAAAGAAGCTGGCTTGTGGTTTGGTGATTGTAGTTCCTTATTGATATAATGGCCAGTGACGCAAGGCCTCTTGGGATTGCAGTGCTGTGACCGCAGGTGACAGTTACCCTGACAGGGTTCTGAAACAGGCCCGGGGCTTTCTGGACGGATGAGAAGTCTAAAAATTTCCCTTTTCATTTCCTCTCTTGTGTGACTTTGTCATTAAAAAAAAAAAACTGGTTCTTGACAAGGGAATTTTGCCCCAGCTCTTCAGGAGTTTAACTGGGTGACTTCTCTCCCACTTCCCAAAAATCCCTCCCTGAAAACCCCAAGCTAAAAAAAAAAAAAATTGTCTGGTCTATTCTTGCAGATTTTTCAGTGGGTCTATGTTTGATCAATTAGCTTTGAAGCCAGATTGATAACAAGCAGATTTCAAATACATTTTATGATCTGGAACAAAGACCATCAGGAACATCTCTATATCCTGAGTCTTCTGGGAATTTTAAGCCTTGAGTAAATGCTATGCTGTTCTGGAAGCCAAAGCCTCTCATAAGGAGAGGGAGGCTTGGAGAGACAGATGCTCCCAGGACCCCTGCTTGTGTCCTGAAATAAATGAAAACAGGTGCCATTCCTGCGTCACACGGCTAACTGACCGCCGCACAAACAATTCTGTTGGCTGGATGTGTGGGGCTATCTTGGCGTGAAAAACATTCTGCTTTAGAAATAAACTTCAGATGGGGCTTCTGATCCCCTGACTGCTCGGGAGGGGATTCGGGCGTGACAGTTTGGTGGGATGAATCTACTTTTAGAAGGCTACTTCTGTACTTTGCCTGCAGGGGGGAGAGAGGCCAACTTGGGGGAAGCCACCTCCACACCCCAATTCCTCCCAAAGTCCTTGTGAACACTTGGCATGCTTGTATGTAGGTATATATGTCTCTTTGTGTACATGCCTGTATGTGTATTACCTGTGTTGTTGGACACAACCGGCAAATTCCTTTTATTTTTCGGTGAATTCAGAGGACATAGCATTTGGAAGAAGGGTATGCACCAGTGTTCCAGCAAATTATCAGTCGAGTATGCCGATCCTTACTAAATGAACCCATCTTGGTGATTCCTCTAGGGTGGGCCTGATGACTTGCCTGGCATTATTGCACATCAGAATTTTCTGCCCATCCTCTCTCTTTCTCTCTCTCTGATAAGCCCAGTAAGTCTGCCCCAGTCACGTCACTGAGGTCATAGGGAAATGTGATCCTGCCAAGAGTGGGAGCTCAGGAGAACCGCCAAGAGCAGAAGGTTACATTGAGAGCAAGAACCACTTTCTGGGTTATGCATGTGTGCATGGGTGTTGTGTGTGTGTGAACTGTGTGTGCATTTGTGTTCTGTGGACCTGCAGGAGCGCTGGGCCTATGCGGAGTGGGTGTGTGTATTGCCTCTGTGTACCTGCACACACGTGCGTGTCCACTGTGTGTGACACATGGAATATCACAGACCTCTGGGGGCAGTTACGGGAAGGATGCTGGTGTATGTTAGCCTGCTTGGGAAGAGGTCAATCACTTCAGTACAAAGTGCTGTTCTTCTAATTTGCTCCCCTTTCTCCTGTCAGCAACGTGTATGGAGATCGCAGAAACCTTACAGGCAAGCAAAGGATCTGTGACATTTCTCCTGCCTGCCTGCCTCTCAAATGAGTTCTACTCAAACCCCTGTTGTCTTCAGCCTAAGGAAAAGGGAGAGAGTTTTAGAATTGAGAAGAGGGAGCAAGAATTCAATCGCACGCTGGTCTTTTTCATTGTGTTTTGAGTGTATGTTTTCTGTACGTCCAAAAGGACAGGAGAAGGGATAAAAGGGGGGTGGGGCAGGGAATCAGATGGGGCAGATTGTCTGATTTTGGACCTGAAAAGTAACATTTCTATCCTTCTACTCAGGACTCTGCCCCAGTTTCCTGTCTCTAACCTCCGAGTCTGACCCATTTCTGGCTATTTTTATTTGTTTCCCTGAAAATGCTCCCTGTGCGATTGGAGTTGACTCTTTGCCAACTTTGTTCTTATCCTCCCTGCCATCTGAGTCCAAAAGTGCAGCCCTTCCCACCTCACTCCCAGCAATTATGGGTGAGTTCAGAGTCAAAGAACGGCAGGGTTTCATGGTGATGTGACAAAGCGTTGACTTCTTTTCTCTCCATGAGACTCAAAGACAAGCAGCTGCTACCTGCACGCAGAGCTTTGCGCCCACTGCATCACCTTTGGTCTGATTTTCCTCGCCAAGGGAGCAGGCTCCTGTGGGGACAGCGGTTCCATCTCCAGCATCCCTGGGGGCACACGGATGCTGGAACACTCACCCCAGGCACTTATCTCCAATTACAGCCTGAGTCAGCAGGGGAACCGGGAAGTGGACTCCAGGTCCATTGTGGTATGGAAAGTTGGGTGTATTTACTTTTCTCTTAGAGCAAACTTTGATTTACTCTTTAATAAGTTACCATGAAGGATATGGTGCTGGAGAAATTTGACTTGGCACCTAAATCTAAGTCATATATTGATAAAGGAGGAGAGGGAACTAGGAGTCTTTTGCGTTTTTCTGGCTTTATCATTAACCCAAAGTTTGGAAATCTATTTGCTTTTAGAAGCATCAGTTTCCAAGTCTTCAAGAAGGTGTTAATTCTCTACTGATGAGGGATTTTGGCATCTTTAGCTGAAAGGTGTGATAACCGGGGTGACCTGTGACGCTGTGGAAACCCTAGAGGGGCTGTGTGACCAAATGAAGACTGACCTTGACTACAGGTTGAATTCTTGATCCTGTCACTTCCAGTTTCACTGGGGAAAATCGATTCATTTCTTTGGCCTCAGTCACCTCATCTGTAAAATGGGGGTAGGGGGAAATCCTATCTCCCTCCGAAGGGATTCAAAAGAGAGATGTGAAGGGCCACGTGGGAGACTGGAAGGTGGTGTTTCACTTAGCCTACAAAATGTCAGGGTTAGAGGTCTTTGGTCACTTTATTGGGTGGGAGAAAACATCTGTTATCTCTTTCCAGAAGTTTCTGCAGGAAGTCACCTGTACAAGGTAAAAAACGTGATTGCATCCTCCACGCTTTTTCTACTTGTTTCTACCTGAGTGGACGGAGCCCCCCTGCAGAGCAGTGAGCTCTCGCCTCACTGCTGATGGGGGATGCACACCCTGAGAGCAGCCAGGCTGAAGGTTTCCTATTTTTGCTGACAGCGCTTCCTCATTAAATGCAGCCATCTGCAAAAAGGGAAAGAAGAAGAAGAAAAAAAAAACACTCAAGAAGGGAAAGGTGGAACCAAGTCCCCTTCTCAGGCTTCTCTGGTGATCTCTGGGGAGGAATTGTCTCTTTGTTTGTCCGAAGGGCCTGGCATAACTTCTTCTCTGGAGTTCTCTCTCGCCATGGCTCCAAGAGTGGAGACTTAGCACCTTTTGTAACAAAAGCAGGGCTTCCCAGATGGCACCAGTGGTAAAGAACCTGCCTGCCAATGCAGGAGGCACAAGAGACATGGGTTCGATTCCCTGGGTCGGGACGATCCCCTGGGGGAGGAAATGGCAACCCATTCCAGTATTCTTGCCTGGAGAATTCCATGGACGGAGGAGCGTGGCGGGCTACAGTCCATGGGGTCACAGAGTCAGACATGACTGAAGCTACTTAGCATGTATACATGTGATAAAAGCATCAGCAGAGAAAGAGAGAAGGGTGTCATTCAGGAGATGAGAGTGCTGGGTGGGCAGACCTCAAGTGTAGTCATGAGGGGTGCGCTGTCTCTAGAGTTTTCTGCTTTAAAAATTTTTGATTGCTGGGTACCAGTCATTCTACACAAACTTAGTGATAAAATACTCCTTTCCTCGGGCAGCTGCTGCTGCTCTGTGTGCCCTGGGTGAGCACGTAGAAAGTAGACAGTGTAACCAGAACTCAAAGCAACCTGAGATGTTTCTTTCCCTTAAAACGGGCTGGAGGAGCCAACTGCTCAGGCAACGCTGGGCATCCAAAGAGTAATGAAAGAGAGGGAGAGAGAGGTGACCCTAGCTCGGAGAGATGCATCCAGCTGGTTCTCCTCTCTCCCTGACATGTCCAGAGGCAAGGCCTGGGAGTGGAGCCCATGATGGGGCCGTGCTGGGCTGGGGAAGTGGGAATGGGGGACGCTTTAGAGAGAATCTGGTAATGGGCCTCCCAGCAAAGCAGATGGCCCTGGACAGTGAGGGTGTGACAGAGAATGGCAGCGTTCCAGCATGTAGAGACCCCCTCCTTCTGCCCCCACCTGGAAGCAGGTACTTCTGCCCGGCTGTGCTTCTGCCTTTTCTGGTGGAAATAGCTCTAAAGACTCCTGCTTACACTTAGCAGGTGGGCTTATTGAACCACCATAACCAGCTGGTGAAGTGCATGTAATCATGTCCTTTTTAAAGAGGAGGAAACTGAGGCTCAGAAAGGGACAGGAACCTGAGTCTGCCTCCTGCTCCCAAAGGCTGAAAGCAATCATTTCTTCCCAGGGCCTTGTGTCACACGGAAGCCCTTTCGGGTGGAAATACACAGAGCTCCCCTTAAGCTCGGTGGGCCAAACTTACTGCAATGCCACAGAATGAAAAGGCATCACCTCTGAGGGTCGTTGATGGTCACAGTGCCAAACAAACAGGCAGCCCCACCTTGAGCATGAGCTATTTCCAGAGCGACTGGTTTTCCCTCAATGGCAGACCTGTGATTTTTAGAGACCAGTTTGCTTTGAAGATGGCCCTGGGGCATATGTTCTCTGTGGGATCCTGGAATCCTTGCTCGCTCAGAGGCAGCCTGCTTGCGGGGACCCATGGGTTGAAGTGCTTCCTTGGGCTTTTTTGGTCCAGAGGATTTAAAAGAGCCTTTCACCTCCACCCCAAAGCTCAAGGTTGGCTCCTCTCTGCCTATCGACCTCTCAAGCAAAGAGGAAACCTCAGAATATGGGATACAAAGGGACTTCTCCAGTGTTCCCGTGGTTAAGACTTCGCCTGCTGATGCCGCGGTTGCGGGTTCAATCCCTGGCTGTGGCGCTAAGACGCCATCTACCTTGAGGCCAAAAAACCAAAACATAAAAACAGAAGCAATATTGTAACAAATTCAGTGAAGACTTTTTAAAAATGGTCCATATTAAAAAATCTTAAAAAAAAAAAAAGAAATGGGGAAAAAAATCTTAAGTGGAGTCCAGCTAATGTGACATAACCTGGTGTAATGCAAGACCCCTTGTCATGACTCATCATGGCCTGAATCTACCAGGTTCCTTGAGTCACAGGCACCAGAGGGGCCACCCTGTTCTTGGGATCCTGGGCAGTAGCGGGCCAGTCTGAAGGATGGGTCAGCTGGAGGCTTCAACCAGAGCTCAGGGCTGGGCCAGGAGGAAGAGACCAAGAGCCCACAGGCCCTAGGCCTCAAGGGATTCAGGTGCTGGCGGAGGTCTGCCTTCCTGCCCTGCCTCCCTCAGGATTCGAACTCTTCCGAATTGGAGAGAGAAATCTGGAATTAGAGAAGGAAGACCTGGCCTGTCCAGGTTATTTATGTGTCCGTGGATCCACCTTTGTTCTACAGAGCGGTGAGCATGAAAGGCTGGCCGGGTGGGAAGAAGTGTCCATCAGTAACTTGCACAGGAAATTGGAAATTGGAAACCTGAGGGTCTACCCCCACCCTACCTCTGACTCATGCTTAAACAAACCCAACACCCGCCCTGACCTTTGCTCCCTGCATCTGGGGCAGCTGGACCTGCCAGCAGCTCACGCTCCCCATCAGTGGAGGGCTCTTGAACGCGCAGCCTCTGGGCCACTTCCTGTGGGAGAGAATCCTTTAGGCCCAAAGCAATGCCATAGAGGCAGCCCATGTTTTTTTTTTTTTGTCTTCCACAAAGTGAATTCTTAAATTTTTTTTTCTCTTTAAATTTTCATCCATTATATTCATCAACGCAGAGAGATGGAACATTTGGCAAAATTATTTTAAGTGGCACTTCAACCTGTGATCATAATTTTAAATCAAGGAATTTGCCGAGCAGCTGTGGGAAGAACAAAGGCCCAGGCAGTGATTTAGGGGCTGGGGGAGGGGAGGCTGCATGGCTGGTGCAGAAGCAGTTGGGGGGGCAGTTTGTTTGCCTACCCAGGGGGAGTCAGCCTTCTCAGCCCCGCCGTCTGTCTCCGTGGGGCGACGCTGTGGTTTCCATCTGCTGAACTCACCACACATGGCACTCCCTGTCCACGGAGCGGAGGATTGAAATTCAGCTTCAAATGGTGGCTGAAAACTTCGGCTCAGGAGTGGGACAGCCCTGGCCTTGAATCTTGGCTCTGTCCCTCACCAGCCTCAGTTGAGTCCTCTGTAAGATGGGGATTATCATAGTAATCATGTCTTAGAATCAAGAGCAATTACTAGCAGTGTGTTAAGTTTGTTTGGCCAGGTTTCTAGCACACAGTATGTGTTCAAAATGCTCTTATTTTTGCCAGTTGGCAGAAATGGACCATTTACGTGTTTTGCCTTTACAACTGATTCATTCAACAAACATCTAATGAGCACCTATTATGTTCCAGGAGCAGGGCTGGGTGAGGCAGGGCTACAAACATGTAAAGCATAGAAACTCCTGCTATTAGATAAATAGAAATGTTCCTTTGAGTAAAATAACGAGTCCCAAGAATATTTCATTAATTTATAAAGCGCTTTTCTTAGCAGAGGGTCTATTACAAATGATTTGAAAAACGTAAAAAATTTTAAACAGGGGGACTGTCTTATTTCTAATTAATTTTGAGTTCATTGCTTTTCAATAAAACTATTACCTAAATTAACTTAATTTCTTAAAATAAGCTGTGCTTCAGATCTGAGAACTTCCATCAGCTGATTTGCAGATAATCAGAACTATTGGCAAAAATTTGGTTGGTCTAAGTGCCTTTAAGATTCGTGACATGTGGATACTCAGAAAAAAATATCATTTGTCATAAGGACATCATTATCCAGTTCTGTTAAATTACAGTTGGAAGAATGAGAAGTGAGCTAGTCCAATCTCTCATCCTTGTAGCAGAGTTTCTGATAGATAATAGCTGGGCTTCTGCTCCAACTCTGCTAGGAGCAGAAAGCTCACTACAAAAGGTAGGTACCTGTGGGGTTGAATAACTCTAAATATTCAAGGTGAGCTAATTAATGGAGATACATCAGACTGAATTTGCATAGAGCACATGGAAAGTGCCAGTGGCCTTGTTGTTTTTCCTCTTATCTTGCCGTCTGTCTCTGTAGTTTGGTCTTGCTTTGACTGCCTATCCATCTTTCCCCTTTTATGCTGAGCCTGTCCTCTGCCCAGAGGGGAACAGCAATGGCCCCGGTCACTGTTGGGTGGCCAAGCATCCCAGGCCTTGGAGAGCCAGCCTTCAGTTCCTGGGCTCCTCGCCCTGTTCTCTGGGGTGGCTCAACCAGGTCCTGCTTTCTTGGAAAACAACAGTGAACTTTGTTCAGTCAAAGCCATATTTCCCAAATTCTGATATTTGCTTGCTGGCCCTCCTCCCTCCAGCTGTTCCCAACTGCTGACCACTTCTTATGCACCCTGCTAGCTGCTTCCGATGTTCCAGCACTTCTTGGAAGCCAGCCACCAGGGCTGAGGCAGATGCAGAGCGCCGCTATTGCCTGTGGCCTTGGCTTGTGGTTGGAATCCACCGCTGGGTCATTGGGAAAGAGCGGGTGTACGCCTCCCTTGGAAACCAGTGGGCTTAAGCCAGGATGAACAAAGCAGCTTCACAAAAACCTATGGTTGCTTTATTTTTTTCCCCATTTCTGGTTGCTTGTAGAATTGTTAGTGTTTTTTGTTTTTTTTTTTTTTAAAGGCAAGTCGAGAGCAAGTAAAAAGAGAAAAGTGATAAAAGGCAAAGGTTTATTTTTGGAGCTCTTGCAGTCCAAAACTGCCTCTCTCACTTCTTCTAACTCAGCTCTTTGTTCTCCTGGGGGCTTTGAGTCTCTGATCTCTCTGGAGACTCTGAGTGCAGAGGCCCTTCTGGCATCCTGGATCTTGGTGTGAACCCTTTCAATGAGGTCCGCCCTTGATTTCCTGTCCCTCTTTTGTTCTTCTGTTTTCTGGCATTCTTAGTCACCACGTTTGACACTGGCTGATGGGTGGTTACCAAACCATGCTGGAGAAAGCCACGCCCCTGGGGTGACTGGTCCCCCGAACTCTGAGCGCTTCACCCAGAGGCCTTAAACCCCAAGGACCTCATCTGGAAGATAAAATGGGTTTTGTTTGACCTGGACAATATTTATAGTAGTTTGATTTTGTTATCAACAATGAAGACACAGGGGATTATAAGAAAATCCAGATATTTTGCTATTCTTGAAAAGTTGGTGAGCTGGCAGGCCTGGATCTTTGCTAACTCTGGCACTGAGAGCCAGTGGCTCCCCTGACATGTGGCGCATATGCTCTACTTTGTCACCATCTCTGCAACAACAGTGAGGATCTTTCTGGACACACAGACTGAGTATGAGACGCTCATGATCAATGGGCTTCTCTCTGCCTCCTCCCCGCCAATGTACCTCATTCATGGAGGACCTGCCTGATTCTTCCAGGCCTTGGAATCTTCCTGATCATTCCCTCCCTCTTCCCTCCATCCTTTCTTTATCTCTTTTCCAACATTTAAAAAATTATAAAATAAAATGTGCCTTTGAAAGAGTGTTCAAATCCAAGATCAATAGATCAATGATTTATTATAGTCAACATCAGTGTCCTTACCAGGCAGGACAACAAATATAACCATGCCATACTCTGGAAGCTCTAAACACTCCCTGTTTTTTTTTGTATTTAAAGATTTTTGGGGATGTGGACCATTTTTTTTTTTTAAGGTTTCCGTTGAAGTTATTACAGTATGGCTTCTGTTTCATGTTTTGGTTTTATGGCCTTGAGGTATGTGGGATCTTAGCTGCCAGGGGGATCAAACCTTGCCTCCTACATTGGAAAGCAAAGTCTTAACCACTGGACCACCAGGTAAGTCCCTTCCCACTGCCTCTTCTTGCCTCCCCCATTCCCTCCCTGCCACAGGTAACCTCTATTCTGATTTTCATGGTAAAACGTCCTTGATTTTTTTCTTTATTGTTTTACCATCAAAATACAATGCAGTCCTCAAAAGCTAAAGTTTTGTTTTGCCTGTTTTTACAACTTCAAATAAACATAACTACAGAGTATGTAGTCTATTACACATGATGCCCTTCATTCATTATACTTGTGAAATTCAACTGTGTAGTGTTCAGCTTTAGTCTGTATGTTTCATCACTGGATAGGATTACATTTTATAAATGTGACATGATATGCTTGTCTGTCTACTCCTGTACATTTGGGATGTTCCAGGGCTAGTGCAAATAGTGCTGCTGGGATCATTCTTGTGTTTGTACACTGGTACGTGAGTGCATGCACTTCTGAGGGTATTACCTCCAGATCTGGGGTTTTCTTTGTGGAAGGGTTTTAAATTAGGGATGCAATTTCCATGAAGTTAAAAGACACTTGCTCCTTGGATGAAAAGCAATGACAAACCTAGACCATGTATTAAAAAGCAGAGACATCACTTTGCTGGCAAAGGTCTGTCTAGTCAAAGCTATGGTTTTTCCAGTAGTCATGTACAGATGTGAAAGTTGAACCATAAAGAAGGCTGAGCTCCAAATAATTGATGCTTTCAAATTGTGGTGCTGGAGAAGACTCTTGAGAGTTCTTTGGATAGCAAGGAGATCAAGCCAGTCAACCCTAAAAGAAATCAACGCTGAATATTCATCAGAAGGACTGATGCTAAAGCTCCAATTTTTTGGCCACCTAATGCAGAGAGCTGACTCATTGAAAAAGACCCTAATGCTGGGAAAGATTGTGGGCAGGAAGAGAAGGGACGGCAGAGGATGAAATGGTTGGATGGCATTACCGACTCAATGGACATGAGTTTGAGCAAACTCCGGGGGATAGTGAAGGATGGGGAAGCCTGGCATGCTGCAGTCCATGGGGTCACAAAGAGCCAGACACGACTGAGTGACTGAACAACAGCAATCCAACTGAGTGGGCCCTGGATTCTATCCCTGATCCTCTAGCCATAGGACACAGTGAAGGGTACTACTTGGCCTCTCAGCCTCTTTCCTGCTTGATCTGGAGCTGAAGAACAGTCCAGAGGAAGAGCAGCTTCAGATTCCAGCTGCAGGTCTCCTCTGCCCTCATTTCCCCCAGTTCCTGGCTTGCTAATTCTTCACTGTGGTGAAGACTATCCGATGCCTCTAGAAAGATGATTTTTATATTTGTGTAACTAGTATGTTTGTCCTCTTTGGGAAGATTGGGAGAAAATTGCCTGGTCTGCCATGGTCCTCCACCTTTAATTTCTCTTCATTGTCAGACTTTTTTTTTTTTTTTTCACATCTTCTCAAAAGCAAGCCCTTACTTGTGTGATCTTTCTCTCTGTACATGTCTAGAATGATAAAGCATCTTCACTTTCTCCCTTCGTATTAGGCCTTTCCTTACAAACACAGTCAACCGATCTCTCCACAAACAAACAAAACCGTGAAAAACCTGAACTGTGGTTCTTTCCAATCACCAGCCTAAGTAGTACTATTTGGGTGACAATTCTTGCTAGAACAGTTCAACTCCTTTTTTCTCCTGTAATAACATTGACAATTTGCTCACGGTTAGTGTTCCCATTTTTTCCCCCTTTTGGTAGAATGGTCTTTTCTTTTTTTCTTAAATTTATTATTCTTATTTTTTTGTCCATGCTGTGGACAAAAAAAATCCCCAACTAGGGATTAAACTGGTCCCCTGTGTTGGGAGTGTAGAGTCTTAGCCGCTGGGCCACCAGGGAAGTTCCTAATTAACTTTTTCTTGAAGTATGGTTGATTTACAATGCTGTACCAATCCCTGCTGTAGAGTGAAGAGACTCAGCTATACACATGTAGACACTCTTTTTAAATATTCTTTTCCATTA
The DNA here is from genome assembly GCF_042477335.2 of Ovis canadensis. Lineage (NCBI taxonomy): Eukaryota > Metazoa > Chordata > Mammalia > Artiodactyla > Bovidae > Ovis > Ovis canadensis. The sequence goes on along the minus strand of NC_091269.1, from coordinate 25,486,671 downwards.
TGGTTTATCACAGGACATTGAATATAGTTCCCTGGGCTATACAGTAGGACCTTGGTGTTTATCTGTCCTATATATAATAGTTTATGTGTATTCCCATCTTGACTGATGGCTTGATTTAATGTCACAAGTCTGCTAAGATGGGTGAAATAGTCATGGGCCTTTAGAACCATCATAGCCTCTGTTTTCGCTCTCACAGTGTAGCGAAATTTAAGTAATTATCTAGTGGCTTATATGGTAGAACTGGCTTTGGCTGGAAAGGTCCCCAAATCCCATTACTTCTTTGTGGGGCCCTAAATGGGAAACCTTAAAAAAGATGGGTTAACTTTGCAGTCGGAAACTAAGATGGCGCCTGGCAGAAGAGATAGGGGTGTGGTCTATGTTAAAGTTTTTGATTGGCTCTCTTGATTTCCGTGCACGTGGATAGCGGGTGATCACCATAGACTCCTGTTACAATGAAGGCACATGATGATTTGACCTGTAACGTGATTGGTGCAACTATGGCATATTATGATTTGACCTTTAACATGATTGGTGCAACTATAGCACATGATGATTTGACCTTTAACGTGATTGGTGCAACTATGGAAAGTCCCTCCCAAAACCCCCTGCTTGCCTATATAAACCAAGAGTTTGTGGCAATAAAACGGAACTGCTCAGAGGGAACGTCTGTTGCGTTTGTTTGTGTCTGGCTTGCTGAGGGGCTGGGTTGGCGGAGAACAGGCTTACTTCCCCTGGGGACCCCTCGGCTTTCCTGAGGGAAGTTCCACTGCCTCTCTTTTTCTGCAGAGCGCCTCTCTCGCACTTCTTTTTATTTTTCCTCAATTTATCTCGATAATTGCTTCAACTCATGACTTCTCTAGATCTTTGTTAAATCGCCTGTTGGGTCCAGGCAGTCATCTGTTCCTACTCTTATTTCTCTCTTTGACCTTCTTTTCCTTCTTGGACTTACAGGTGGGGAAGGCTGGCTGTAATTGTCCTGGAAAACCAGCCCTCAACTGGGAAGTGGCCCTTTTCTGAAAGTGCCTCAGGTCCAATACACGTTTCTTCCAGGATGGACATGTCAGACACTGGTCTGCCTCTTGGCCTATCAGGTACAGTTGAATAAATGTGGCTGAAGCTCCTTCAAGTTGGTTATTTATCTTCTGCTTTCAGTTGAGTGTAGCTTTCATTATGGTCCAACTCTCACATCCATACATGACTACTAGAAAAGCCATAGCCTTGGGTAGACATTTTTGGCAAAGTAATGTCTCTGCTTTTAACTATGCTGTCTAAGTTGGTCATAACTTTCCTTCCAAGGAGTGTCTTTTAATTTCATGGCTGCAATCACCATCTGTGGTGATTTTGGAGCCCAGAAAAATAAAGTCAGCCGCTGTTTCCACTGTTTCCCCATCTATTTCCCATGAAGTGAGGGGACCAGATGCCATGATCTTAGTTTTCTGAATGTTGAGCGTTAAGCCAACTTTTTCACTCTCCTCTTTCACTTTCATCAAGAGGCTTTTGAGTTCCTCTTCACTTTCTGTCCTAAGGCTGGTGTCATCTGCATATCTGAGGTGATTGATATTTCTCCTGGCAATCTTGATTCCAGCTTGTGCTTCATCCAGCCCAGCGTTTCTCATGATGTACTCTGCATAGAAGTTAAATAAGCAGGGTGACAATATACAGCTTTGATGTACTCCTTTTCCTATTTGAAACCAGTCTGTTGTTCCATGTCCAGTTCTAAGTGTTGCTTCCTGACCTGAATACAGATTCCTCAAGAGGCAGGTCAGATGGTCTGGTATTCCCATCCCTCTCAGAATTTTCCACAATTTATTGTGATCCATGCAGTCAAAGGCTTTGGCATAGTCAATAAAGCAGAAATAGATGTTTTTCTGGAACTCTCTTGCTTTTTCCATGATCCAGCGGATGTTGGCAATTTGATCTCTGGTTCCTCTGCCTTTTCTAAAACTAGCTTGAACATTAGGAAGTTCATGGTTCACGTGAAGCCTCGCTTGGAGAATTTTGAGCATTACTTTACTAGCGTTTGAGATGAGTGCAATTGTGCGGTAGTTTGAGCATTCTTTGGCAATGCCTTTCTTTGGGATTGGAATGAAAACTGACCATTTCCAGTCCTGTGGCCACTGCTGAGTTTTCCCAATTTGCTGGCATATTGAGTGCAGCACTTTCAGAGCATCATCTTTCAGGATTTGAAATAGCTCAACTGGGATTCTATTACCTCCACTAGCTTTGTTCATAGTGATGCTTCCTAAGGCCCACCTGACTTCACATTCCAGGATGTCTGGCTCTAGGCGAGTGGGCGTGATCACACCTTCGTGATTATCTGGGTTATGAAGATCTTTTTTGTACAGTTCTTCTGTGTATTCTTGCCACCTCTTCTTAATATCTTCTGCTTCTGTTAAGTCCATACCATTTCTGTCCTTTATTGAGCCCATCTTTGCATGAAATGTTCCCTTGGTATCTCTAATTTTCTTGAAGAGATTTCTAGTCTTTCTCATTCTATTGTTTTCCTCTATTTCTTTGCATTGATCTCTGAGGAAAACTTTCTTATCTCTCCTTGCTATTCTTTGGAACTCTGCATTCAAATTCTTTCCCCATATATATATATATATATATATATATATATATATATTCATATATATGAATATAAATATATTCTTGTTTGTATTATTTTCCCTAATAGTTATTACAAAATATTGAGTATAGTTCCGTGTTATACAGCAAGTTGTTGTTGGTTATCTATCTTATATATAGAAGTGTGTTTGTTAATCCCAAACTCCCGATTTATCCCTCCCTGCCCTTTCCCTGAATCCATGGCTTCTAATGCAAGCAACTGCTATGTGCTAAGCACTGCTTAAGCAAATAGGGCAGAGTTGTTGCACTCAGGAAGTTAATTTTCTCATGATTATAGATAGCAAGTTCATTAAGAGACCCAATAATTTCACATACAGGTATGTTATATATAGAAGATTAAATGGAGTAATGAGGCTGGGGTGGAGTGTTGGAGGCTTTAATTAGAATGGTCAGAAAGGGTCTATTGGTGTGACATTTTTGTTAAGTTTTGAATGATAAAGAGGCAGCCATGCAAAAGCCTGGGAATAGTGTTTCAAGAGGAGGGAACAGGATGTGCAAAGGCCTGGAGAGAGGAATCCCTTGGCAGCTTCAAGGGAGAAAAAGAAGGCACTTGTGGCTGGACTGGGGTGGATAGAAAAAGAAAAGAGGGGGAAAGGGTTATAAACTGGGCAAGCATGAGGTGTTGAAGACCTTATAGGAGTTTGGATTTTATTTTGGTTACAGCAGGAAGTCACTGGAAAGCTTTAAGCAGGGAAGTTGTGGTAAGTTGAAGAGTACCCTCAAAAACTCATGTCTGCTGGGACTTCCCTGGCAGTCCCGTACCTAAGACTCTGTATTTCCAATGCAGAGTTTGATCCTTGGTCAGGGAACTAAGATCCCACATGCCATGCTGTGCAGCCAAAAAAAAGTTCATGTCTGCTAGGAACCTCAGAATGTGACCTCCCTTGAGAATTGAGTCTTTGCAGATATAATGAAGGGAAGGATTAAGACGAACTCATCTTGGATTAGGGTAGGCCCTAAATCCCACGAGAGTATCTGTATGGGAGACAGAAATAGGGTGACTCGGAGCAAAGACAATGGGAAGAGGGAGGCAGAGACTGGAGTGATGTGTCTACCAGCCAAGAACTCAATGCTGGTAACCACTGGAAGCGAGGGGAGAGGCATGGCACAGGGAGGACATGGGACAGCTTCTCCCTCGGAGTCTTTAGAAGGAACGAACCCTGCCAATATCTTAATTTTGGACTTCTGGTCTTCTCAGCTATGACAGAATACATTTCTGTCATTCTGAGCCACCTGGTTTATGGTAATTTTTTCATGGCAGCTATAGGAAACTAATAGAGGAGTAGTGTGCTGTATGGAGAAGGCGGTGGGCACCCCACTCCAGTATTCTTGCCTGGACCATCCCATGGACAGAGGAGCCTGGTAGGTTGCAGTCCATGGGGTCGCTAGGAGTCGGACACGACTGAGCAATTTCACTTTCACTTTTCACTTTCATGCACTGGAGAAGGAAATGGCCACCCACTCCAGTGTTCTTGCCTGGAGAATCCCAGGGACAGTGGAGCCTGGTGGGCTTCCATCTATGGGGTCGCACAGAGTCGGACATGACTGAAGTGACTTAGCAGCAGCAGCAGCGTATTCTAATTACTGCTGTGAAAGATCACTCTGGCAGCTGACTGTCTGGGTGTTTCAGTGGTCCAGGACAAAGATGATGTAGCTTGGTCTAGGGTAGTGTCTGGGTAGATGGTGAGAAGCTTTCAGTTTCAGGATATTTTAGAGAACTCCTATGGGCTTTTCTCTTTGATTGGCTGTTGGGGGATGGCTGGGAGACAAAAAAGAAGAGTTAATGTGACTCTCAGGTTCACGGCCCATACAATCAGCATGGTTTATTTTTATTTAAAAAATTCATTTATTTTATTTTATTTATTCTTTTGACTGAACTAGACCTTCACTGCTATGCACGGGCTTTCTCTAGTTGCAGTGAGCGGGAGCTACTCTCTCGCGCAGCACAGGCTCTAGAGCATGGGCTCAGTAGTCGTGGCACACGGCCTTAGTTGCCCTGAGGCTTGTGGGATCTTAGTTCTTTGACCAGGGATCAAACCTGTGTACCATGAATTGGCAGGTGGATTCTTAACCACTGGATTACCAGGGAAGTCCAGAATAGTTTATTGAGATAAGAAAGTTTGGGGATCTGAGTTAGGATCAAGACTTGGTCATGCTAAGCTTGAATGACTATTTGAAACCTAAGTGTTGATGCTGAGCTAGGCGATTTACCAGTCTAGGGTGTTAGGGAGAAATGGGCACAGGGATAAAATAAAAAAAATCATTAAAGTATAGATGATATTTAAAGTGTTGAGACTAGGTAGAAGAGAGAAGAGCAGATTGGGATATTCAAAGACGATATAGAGATTGGGCAGAGACAAAGGAGCCTGAGAATGAGGAGTGTGTAGGAGAAACATTAGCTGTAGGTGGGATTGTAGAAGTCATCTGAAAAAGTGCTTCTGGGAGGGAGTTATTGACTATGAATGCTGTAGAGGGTTTGGGAAAGAGGAAGACAGCACTGAGCAAGCCCATGGTGTGATGGGGTCTCTGGTGCCCTATTTTAGGAAGGAGGTGGAGATGAGAGCTTGACCCAGGCAATTGGAAGAGAGAAGCAGGGGTGCCGGAGGTCAAGGAGGTGGTAATGGTGAGTCTATACAACTCTTCAGAGAAGTTAGCCTTCTGAAAGGAAGGATGGAAGTGGTTGGGAACTGGTGGGGGAGGTGGAATCAGGGAGACGGGGGGTCATGGCAGGAGAAGTGTGCTTGAGGAGATGGGGAGATTCAGAGGATGAGTGATGGTGTTGGCCGTTGATGGTTAGGGACACTCTCTCTGCTGGATTTCAGAAGGTAAGGCAGAGTGTGCGTACAGGGCCAACAGGGCTGTGCCGGCTGGTGCAGAGCGCTGATGGTTGGTAGAAGGGGTGGTGGAAATTGAGCTCAGAACCCAGTGATGACTGCTGGAGCCTCTGCCATCAGGACTCTTGTGGGAAGTCACCCTGTCTCAAAGGTGGTTTGTTTAAATCACATCGGCAATGTCCAGATGGCAGGAACCCAGGGCTCTGTGTCAACGAATTAAACAAAAAGTATCCCTTTTCCCTTGAGGATCTAGAACCACTGCTTTCCTTTCTTCCCATCACTCCTTGTCCCCCACCCCAGGGAATTCTGCAGGGGCAGAGTTTCTCTGTCCCAAGAGTCTGATTATACTTCTTGTCTCTAGAATAATCTTGCTCCTCCTTTTCAAAATAAAGCTAATGAAGTTATTTCTCTTTCTATTCTCTTTGTCTGAGACCGTGGGACCTTCACTCTGCTCCCCTCCCCCCCATTTTTTTTTTAAACTAGAGTTCTCTCTGACGTCCATTCTCTTTTTTCTTGTCCCAGCCTTCTTTGGGGGCTCCTCTCATGGAATTGGAACTTAATTTTTTCCCTGAAAAAAGGGAAAAGCCTTCATACATTAAACCTTAGCTAACTAATAATATGGTTTGACTGGTTGTCCTTTTATCTGCTAGGGCAGTTTTTTTCCAGTCTTCTGTAGTCCTAGGAAATATTCTGCCCCTCCAAGAATTTCTTGGTTAAACCAGCTTTGGACATAGTGTATATTAAAGGTTCAGAGAAATCCTGCAGTTAAAAATTTAATCATTCTGCTTCATCCAACATTTCTCAAACATATTTGGCCAAGCAAAACATATTTGGCATGTGTTCTGCAGAACACATATTGAGAAACTTCTACCTATGCAGCCTTCGTGTACTGGAAAAGACAGTTGTCCCTGCCTAACATCTGAATTGATGCTTTTGAACTGTGGTGCTGGAGAAGACTCTTGAGGGTCCCTTGGACTGCAAGGAGATCCAACCAGTCCATTCTGAAGATCAGCCCTGGGATTTCTTTGGAAGGAATGATGCTAAAGCTGAAACTCCAGTACTTTGGCCACCTCATGCGAAGAGTTGACTCATTGGAAAAGACTCTGATGCTGGGAGGGATTGGGGGCAGGAGGAGAAGGGGACGACAGAGGATGAGATGGCTGGATGGCATGACTCGATGGACATGAGTCTGAGTGAACTCCGGGAGTTGGTGATTGACAGGGAGGCCTGGCATGCTGCGATTCATGGGGTCGCAGAGAGTTGGACATGACTGAGCGAATGAACTGAACTGAACTGAACTGAACATCTAGATCCAATGGAACCTTTAAAAAATATTTTTCAGTCATTGTACAAATAGTCTGTAGAAGTAAGAGCAGAAAACAACTCTATTAGATATTTGGACACTAGAATTGAACACAAAAAGTCCACATCTTTCTTCCATATTTTTCTGATTTTTGATGTAATACCCTTTGAATGCAGCTCATTGCCCTTCAGCTGCTGCGCATCATTGTAGAACATGGTCCTGTAAATACTGACTCAGAATTCAAACACATCTCTAGGAAGTTCTAGGTTCTCACTGTTTCTGCATCTTCTTGCACTTGCATCATCAAAATATGAGAAAAAAATTGGGACCTTTGATAGCACATGATTTTGAGGAAGAGATGATGGCCATCTTCTTTGCTTCATAACTTCACAGACTTTTCATTTTTAGATTTATAACTAGATTAAGATGATCAGTCTAACAAGTTTCTCTATTGGCTTCCCATCACCTCTGTATATACATCTGCTTTCAACATTTGCCCACTCAAGTAAATTCCCAGCACCTAGACATCACAAAAGATGAAAGAGCACTTCCAAACATCCTTTTAGCAATGCAATGGTCCAGGCTCCTGTGACAAAACATTGCATGATGAAGTCTTTCTGGTTTGCATAGCTGATTGAATGAGAACGCCATATTTCCTTCTTGTCCATAAGAATATGTAATTCACCCATCACATTTTGAGTTTGAGAAAATCCATCAAAGATATTGTTATCTGAAGACTTATTGTCTGAGGTTTCATGCATATGATCAATTTCATCATTGTCATTAGAGCACGGAGGACTGCCGCCTCCGTCTTCATCTTTTGATTCATCAAGGAATTGTGAAACATCGTCCTTTAGTTTTTTCTCTATGCCATTATAAATAGAAAGTAAAAAAGATGCTCAGTTTTCAAGTGTGTTCATGCAAGCTCCAGAGATGAGGTGTCTACTCTTCTTTTATAATTCTTAAAATGATGCCATGCTTTTAGCAATGCAATAGGGAAACCAAGAATGATGCAAGTGTGATGATTTATCTCACAATTGCATTATCTTCTTAACCTAGGTCATTCCATCATTTTTCTTCTACTCCTTTTTTTCCCACATTGTTCAGAATAATTGTGACTAATGATGAAACAGCAAACGTGTTTCAAGATATGAGAAAAATAAGCAACCTAAGATCTGCAAAAGTAACTTAGGTGTATAAAAGGGTCTTAGGGATGGTATGATCATCCTTTTCTCTACTTGTGGTGAGTGGTGACTGCTCTCTACTTACAGTGCTTGGGCTTCTCATTGCAGTGACTTCTCTTGTTGCAGAGCATGGGCTTTAGTGTGTGCGGGCTTCCAGAGTTGCAGGATGTGGGCTCAACAGTTGTGGCGCACAGGTTTAGTTGCTCCAAGGCACATGGAATCTTCCAGGACCAAGGATCAAATCCATGTCCCCTGCATTGGCAGGCAGATTCTTAATTGCTGGACCACCAGGGAAGTCCAAGAATTAATCTTAATCTTTTAAGAAAAACAGTAATTACTTCTTTTTTCCCTTTGGAGAACCCCTAATAAAGAATAGTAACATCAATCCTTACCAAAGAAATAGAACTGCTCAAAAAACAAAATACCTCCAAAATTAAAATTGAATCTAACACAGAGGAGCCAGATTGGGCACCAGCCTGTCCAGGATGGCTTGGGGAGGGGGAAGCTGAAGCCCTACCCCCAGCCCCTGGGAAGAACCGGCTGATCAGGCTATGAGGTCACATGTGCCACAGCCTGGCTGGTAAGACCCTGGCTGGGAGTCACCAACTGAGGCTCTGAGGGGCTGTGGGGAGGCCACACCCAGCACCAGAATACGGAGCCTCTCAAAGATTTAGAACACCTTGGGTCTCAAGCTTTTATCTTCCACACCCCATCAGGGAAAGACAGAGTGAGAGGAAGCCAAAAGTTAAGAGACTTTGTGCTGTTGTGTGTGGCTGTTGGGGCAGCAGTCCCTAGAAAGGACTGGTTTGTCCGGTTAAGATTTCTCTCTCCTGTCCCCATTGGACAAAGGAAGTCAGGGAGTGAAGAAATAATTTCACTCTCTCCTCACTCTTCAAAGCTCAGTCCTAGTTCTAGCCTTGAAGTCACCCAGACTCTCCTAGCAACACAGCTGCCCACCCCACTACACCCCTGGAAAGCACACAGCCCCTCTTCCTCTGCCTTCCACAGCAAACAGTGACTGACTGACCACACCAAGGCGACCTGCCACCAGGCAGGGTCAGCGCTCTGTGTGTCCTCAGGCCCTGGCACAGTCCCTGGGCCCGGTTAGGGCCTATGCATGGATATGGAGGGCATGGACGTGGCTGTGCTCTTGCACACAGGGTGTGGGGTGGTATGGTCTGTGCACACGTGGGTCACTGTCTTGCCCCAAGGAGCTGACTTATTACTTGAGGAGATATAGCCCCATGCAAGAAAAATTCATAGTATGGCAAATGACATTTGGAGAGATGAACCCTTCTCTTCTTATTCCTCCCAAACCCATCTGGGGGTTTCTGAAAGATCCCATTGCCTCCTGGCTGGCATCGTCACTGGGTGGATGAGGGCAGAGGGCAGAAGGGAGACCTAGGAGGGAATATTCCCAGCTTTATTTCCCAAGTGTCTAAGCTGTAGTCTTATGGATTCTCTTCTGCCTACTGTTAACCCACAGTTTCCTTTTGGGTAGATAAATAACGATTCTCTGTCATCACCCAACATTCCCTGCCCCTCTCCCCCACCCTAGTGCTCCCTGAACGTCTTCCAGTTCTTTTTTTTTTTTAATTTATATATTTATTTTAATTGGAGGCTAATGACTTTACAATATTGTGGTGGTTTTTGCCATACATTGACATGGATCAGCCATGGGTGTACATGTGTCCCCCATCCTGAACCATCCTCCCAGCTCCCTTCCCACCCCATCCCTCAGGGCTGTCCCAGTGCACCAGCTTTGAGTGCCCTGTTTCATGCATTGAACGGGGACTGGTGATCTATTTCACATATGGTAATATACACTCCCTGCTCCAAAAATCCATTTAATATATGTGAAGGCCGCCCTTTGGGATTCTAAGAGAAACCTCCTAGTTCTTAATACAGCTTGACTTTTGAAAATCAAAAGCACTTTGGTTTTCAGAGTCTTATTTCAGCCAAAGGGGGACAACTAAGAACCTTGAGAACCGGAGAACTAAGAATTTGAACTTGAAGCGGACAGTGTCAGGAAAGCCATCCTACCCCTGAGTTGGGGAGGGGCCAGCAGGCCACCACCCAGGGATGGGGCAGGTCAGCTTGGGCGGTCCTAGGGCCCACCACTCATCACAGACTTTACAGATGTGCTGTGCCTACAGTGATGGTGATCTAAAGGTAGCGTTTTAAGGAAGGAAAAAATTTTGTGAATTTGAAAATGAGCCAGTGGAGGGAAGAACAGGAAACAGTAATGTCTTCACGCCTTACAATATTACCCCAATGTCCTCATGCAAAGTGTGAGACACACCGGCAGTGAGAGCCATGGGGCTTCAGGGAGAGGAGAGAGCGTGGTTGGAGACTGGGAGGGTTACTGAGGGCAATGCACTGGAACTGGGGTTCGAAGAGGAACCAAGGGACTTCCCTGCTGGTCCAGTGGCTAAGACTCTGTGCTCCCAATGCAGGGGGCCCCAGTTCAATCCTTGGTCAGGGAACTAGATCCTACCGGATACAACGAAAAGATTCTGCATACTGTCACTAAGACCTGGCACAGCCAAATAAAGAACTATCTAAACAAACAAACCTCAAAAAAAAAAAAAAAAAGGAGCCGAGTAGGCAGATTAGAGGGAGAGGAATGTCTAGGTGAGGTTATGATGCAGACAAAAGGGTGTGGGGAGAGATGCTCCCAGAGCAAGTGAGGATGCTGAGGCTTTGGTGTTGGGAGGATGCAAGAGAAGCTTGGGAAGGTGGTTTGGGGTGGGGAGGGTGGGGCTGGGGAGGCCCTGAAGGCCAGGCTAGAGACAAGGTCACTGGAGTGGGTGGTGCAGGAGGGCAGCCTTCAGACAGGAGGCCCTTCTGGGATGAACCTGGGTCAACACAAGGCCTCGCATGGTGGAGCAGGAAGGCCTGACAGCAGGGACTCTCTGAGGTAGGATAGGAAGGAGTCTAGGGCTGTGCGAGAGGCTAAACTGTGACAGGAATGGGGAGGCCAGAGGGGAGCCGTCAGTGGGGCCTGAAGGTGGTGATCCCCGGTGGGCAGCCGGTATCAGGCCTTTTGAGGACAGCTGAGTGGTCAGGACATGTCCAAGGGGCACCTGCACAGAGGTGGCCCTGCCCTGGGGCGAGGCTGGGGGAGGAGGGGACCTCAGCAGGAGACCAGAGCCGTCTGGGAAAGCCCACGGTGGGCGGTCACCTCACATGCAGCCGGAACAGTTTTCAGATTTGAAGTCGGTATGCACGACTCGGAGCTTGTGGAAGGGGCTGCTGATTGCTCATTGTTCTGTGATGTTGGTTTCAGTTTTGCTATGAGTGTTCATGAAAAAAAAAGAAAGAAAACCTGGCACAGCGAACATCCCAGGGGCCTAATCTCTCTTTCAGGGTTGCTGATTGACCTTGAACTCTGTGTCTCCTCCTCCCCCGCCCTGACACCCGCACCTGGGCCTCTCTGACCTCTAGGAGGGCCTCGCACCCCGCCTGGAGATTTTCCACGCAGCTTCGGTGATTTACATTTTTGGTATCATAGATTTTTGAATGAGCGATCTGGAGATGGTGATTTTGGGGGGTGTGCCCCCCCGGCAATGGTTGTCTTTCTGGCCTGATGAGTCAAGATGACTGAGCGGGTGGTGGATGAGATGATGTCTTTTTTTTTTTGGCATGAGATGTCTTCCAAGTGAATGAATAGGCTACTTTGAAAAACACTGCAGTGGGAGGAATGGGTGCACACGCGTCTGCTCCAGGCACTGGGGTTCCTGTGCATCCTCACCACCATCTCCATGCACTTGTGTTTCCCCTCCGCGGCCCGTTCTCCCGGATCTGTCTCCCCACCCCGGGATCTGATTGTGAGAACAATGAACAACGTCAGCCACAGACTGAACCAGGCTTCCTTCCCTGAGCGCTTCCGACAGCCAGCAAAAATCAATAAATTAGGATAAAGAAAATGACATTTGGCTTTGTCTGGGCTCTCCCACCAGCGTGTTACTACCGCCTTGGTGTTGAATGGAAATTCTGTTTCCTCCCCCCTCTAAATTTACAGACTGTGTTTCCTGCTTTCCTGTTAGGGCCTACTCTCACTTAGACACTTCTGACACTTACGGATCGACCTTTTTTTTTAAAAAAAACCACAGATTTGAAAAGTTAAACACATATAGATACACATACTCACGGGGGAAAAAAATTACAAAACAACAAACCCTCTTTAAGAGCTGACTAAGCACTAAGGCTGGCCCTCCAAAAGCAAGGGGCCATGACAAAAATTCTCAGCTTAGCTGACTTACACAGCTTGAATTTTTAATAGTTCACAACTCAAGGAAAGCAATTAGCACTTTGTTGTCTAGAGGATGGATACCTCATATGGTTCTTCCATTAAGACATACCACTGCCGTTTGAGAGAAAAGCAAACACTTGTTTGCAGGAAAGATGGGTCAGGTGGCCAAGTGGGTTGGTACCCAAATCAGATAGCACAGGGCCAGGCATCTGGGCATGGCTTTGGATCACTGGAGTAGATCATCTTGAGCCTTTCTCCCCGCCTTTCTGTTTACCCTGATGGTCACTAAATGCTCAGAGCAGGAGAACAAAACATCTTTGCAGTCATCTTGAGTGCACATCCCAAGACTACTGTTAGCACCATCCTGGCAGAAGTGTGAAGTTTTCTCCTGATGGGATATTTGATTTGAGATGAAGCAGTGCTGCCTAAGGGCTTCCTGAGTGGCTCAGCAGCAAAAGAATCTGCCTGCAATGCAGAAGCTGTGGGAGACACGGGTTCAATTCCTGGGTTGGGAAGATTCCCTGGAGGAAGGCATGGCAACCCACTCCAGTGTCCTTTCCTGGAGAATCCCGTGGACAGAGGAGCCTGGTGGGCTACAGTCCGTGAGGTCTCAGAGAGCTGGACATGACTGAAGCAACTCAGCATGCACACGTACAAGTGGTCTAAAGTCGGTAGTGAGGTGGGGTCCCCATACAACCAGTCTCACTTCTTGATGAGAACTTTGGTTTCTGCTTCTGGGCCTCGGGATTTGCTCCACTAGGCCGAACACCATTAGAGCTCTGGTTGAGCTCATGCTGTAAGGTACTGATCCCAAGAATGAGCTGCCAGATTTATAAAGAGACCACTCTTACCCACTGGATTTTGTGTTGCATTTGCTCAGAGGAAAATGTGCAAACTTGTTAGATAATGAGCAGTGATTCTTACCCACGGGTGAGACCAATTCCACAGAACTTCTGTACCTTGAGAACACATATGCTCATCGTTCAGCAGCGGACTGGGGACTTGTCCCTGGCGGACAAGGCCAGGGTCTGCCTTCTAGGGCCCTACTGCCTCAGGCAGGGCTGTGGACATTTCCGCAAAGGGCAACTATTTCCTGCTGTGAAGACCATGTGTCTCTGAGGCAACTACTTGGTCACTGTTGGGTGAAGGTAGCTTGGTTGTGGTTGTGTCTCCATAAAACTTTATTTACAAAACAAGTGCTGGCTGGGTTTGGCCCATTTGTTAACTGCCTAGATTTTTCCTCTAAGTTTCTGAAGTGCAGGAACAAGTTCTATTTTAATGTTATTGAACTATAGTTGATTTACAATGTTGTGTAAATTTCTGCTGTACAGCAAAGTGATTCAGTTATATATACTTTTTCGTGATGATCTGTCATAGGATATTGAGTATAGTTTCCTGTGCTATCCAGTAGGACCTTGCTGTTTATCCATTCTATATATAATAATTCGCATCTACTAATCCCAAGCTCCCAATCCTCCCCTCCTCATCCCCCTCCCGCTTGGCAACCGCAAGTCCGAGGAACAAGTTCCTATTCATGTTTGTCTAGCTAGAGCCTGGTGCAGGGCCTGATTTTCAGACTGAGAGTTAAAACTTTTGGAAACGAATGCACACATGCGCATGTATGAGATCGATGGCAGCAGTACTATTTTCATTAGCCCTAAACTGGGAACAGCCCAATGTTCATCATGAGCAGAGCAGATGAGACCCTCAGGGGCATGTGCTGAGTAATACACCATGAAGATCTTCCAAGGAAAATGCCATGGGTCTCTAGGTATATTTATAATTCCCACCTTGAGCTGCCTTGGAGTCATGATACTACACTATTTAAAATAAAAGACTCAGCATATCACATACACACAGGCACACACACAGGCAGTTATCTTACAATTAACCTTTCAGGTGTGTGGATAGCTTATATTCCAGTTCTGTTGTCCTTCCAACTCCCTCCTTTTCTTATTCCTCTCTCTTTCTCCCTCTTTCCCTCTTCTCCCTTCTCTCACCTCTTTTCTTAAATATTTATTATTCATCTTCTATGTACCAGGCACTATGCTAGGGTCTAGATAACAAAGAGCAACCAAGACATAATATCTTCCTGCAGGGAAATTATAGTCCAGATGCACTGGAGAAGGAAATGGCCACCCACTCCAGTGTTCTTGCCTGGGGAATCCCAGGGACGGGGGAGCCTTGTGGGCTGCCATCTATGGGGTCGCACAGAGTCGGACACAACTGAAGTGACTTAGCAGCTGCTGCTGAGGATGAGATGGTTGGATGGCATCACCAACTCAATGGACACAAGTTTGAACAAACTCCAGGAGGTGGTGAAGGACAGTGAAGCCTGGCATGCTGCAGTCCATGGGATCCCAAAGAGTCAGACACAACTTGGCAACTGAACAGCAACAACAAAAGCTGAACCCAAAGAAAGGAAAAATAAAGGCAGAATTTAATAAACTAAGACATAAATATAAAATAGGGATTATCAATAAAACCCAAAGTTGGATTCTTTGGAAAAATAATAAAATTTGTTTTAAAAGTCAATAATTTTAGCAAGATTGAGCAAGAGGAAAAAAGAAGGTAAAAATAATCAATGTCAGGCATGATAAGGAGACATCACAATAGAACCCACATTCATTAAAGACCATAAGAAGTTGTTATGAACAATCTTATGCCCATATATTTGAAAATTTAGATAAATGGGTATATTCCTAAAAAATATAATTTACCAAAACTGACAAAGAGTATGAATCTTAACTCTTCCAATATCTATTAAATAGATTAAACCCTTAATTTAAAAAAAAAAAACCTTTCCACAAAGAAAACCCCAGGCTCAGAGGCTTTTAGAAAGGCTCATACTTTTAGAAACGAATGGGTGCAAAATTTGGAAAACTCAGCAGTGGCCACAGGACTGGAAAAGGTCAGTCTTCATTCCAATCCCAAAGAAAGGCAATGCCAAAGAATGCTCAAACTACCACACAATTGCACTCATCTCACACGCTAGTAAAGTAATGCTCAAAATTCTCCAAGCCAGGCTTCAGCAATACGTGAACCATGAACTTCCTGATGTTCAAGCTGGTTTTAGAAAAGGGAGAGGAACCAGAGATCAAATTGCCAACATCTGCTGGATCATGGAAAAAGCAAGAGAGTTCCAGAAAAACATCTATTCCTGCTTTATTGACTATGCCAAAGCCTTTGACTGTGTGGATCACAATAAACTGTGGAAAATTCTGAAAGAGATGGGAATACCAGACCACCTGACCTGCCTCTTGAGAAATCTGTATGCAGGTCAGGAAGCAACAGTTAGAACTGGACATGGAATAACAGACTGGTTTCAAATAGAAAAAGGAGTACGTCAAGGCTGTATATTGTCACCCTGCTTATTTAACTTCTATGCAGAGTACATCATGAGAAACTCTGGACTGGAAGAAGCACAAGCTGGAATCAAGATTTCCGGGAGAAATATCAATCACCTCAGATATGCAGATGACACCACCCTTATGGCAAAAAATGAAAAGGAGCTAAAAAGCCTCTTGATGAAAGTGAAAGTGGAGAGTGAAAGAGTTGGCTTAAAGCTCAACATTCAGAAAACAAAGATCATGGCATCCAGTCCCATCACTTCATGGGAAATAGACGGGGAAATAGTAGAAACAGTGTCAGACTTTATTTTTGGGGGCTCCAAAATCACTGCAGATGGTGACTGCAGCCATGAAATTAAAAGGCGCTTACTCCTTGGGAGAAAAGTTATGACCAACCTAGATAGCATATTCAAAAGCAGAGACATTACTTTGCCGACTAAGGTCTGTCTAGTCAAGGCTATGGTTTTTCCTGTGATCATGTATGGATGTGAGAGTTGGACTGTGAAGAAGGCTGAGTGCCGAAAAATTGATGCTTTTGAACTGTGGTGTTGGAGAAGACTCTTGAGAGTCCCTTGGACTGCAAGGAGATCCAACCAGTCCATTCTGAAGATCAACCATGGGATTTCTTTGGAGGGAATGATGCTGAAGCTGAAACTCCAGTACTTTGGCCACCTCATGCGAAGAGTTGACTCATTGGAAAAGACTTTGATGCTGGGAGAGATTGGGGGCAGGAGGAGAAGGGGACAACAGAGGATGAGATGGCTGGATGGCATCACTGACTCGATGGACGTGAGTCTGAGTGAACTCCGGGAGTTGGTGATGGACAGGGATGCCTGGCGTGCTGCGATTCATGGGGTCGCAAAGAGTCGGACACGACTGAGCGACTGAACTGAACTGAACGTGTATAACAGCGATGGCAGCAACGCTGTCTGCACTAGCCCTAAAGTGGGAACAATGCAAATGTCCATCAGCAGCAGAACAGATGAGGAAAAATCAAAGCCACAAAATATTTGGAAGCTTGCCCTGAAGCAGTGTATGCAGATGGTTGCTCTGTGGTGCTGGAAAAGATTTTCAAGGGAGAGGTGCTCCTGTCTGGAGGCTTGAGAGAAAGAGCAGATTCCTGCTGGTGGATTTGTTAGGAGGGTGGGGAGGGAGCAACACACCCTATGTGTGTGGGAAGGACAGGCACTTAGGGAGCTGGAGATTAGGAGCAAGGAGGAAGGGCTGGAGGTGATTCTCGGTGGGCCAAGGAGAGCCATTTAGGGGTTTAAGCTGACAAATAATAGAACCAGAGCTTTCTGTTTTAGAGGGATTCTCTGGAGGCTTTACTCTGAAGGCTGAATGGAAACTAAGCCCAGAGGGAGCACTGGAGAGATGCACAAGGTCAGCTAAGAGGGGGTGAAGCAGGGTATGGGGCCATTGCTGCAGAGGGTAGAGAGGGGGGATGGAAACAAAAGCACTGCTGGATTGAATCTGTATGACTTGGGCAGGGAGCGCATTCAGGGGCGAAGGGGAGAGACAGGAGTCCAGGACAGCCCTCAGGTTGGGTTTGGGTGGACAGGTGGCTAAAAATCCCGTCCTCTGGGGAAGAGGTCAGGGAATAGGAGGAGTTAGGTCTGAGGCATATTGAGCTGGAGAATCCAGTAGGAAGTTGGGCATTTGGATGCAGGGCTCAGAGGCAAAACTGCGCTGGACATCAGTTCATTCGCTCAGTTGTGTCTGACTCTTTGCGACCCCATGCACTGCAGCACACCAGGCTTCCCTGTCCATCACCCGCATAGCAGCTGTCAAAAGGTGATCGGAGGCTTCCCTTGTAGTCCTGTGGTTAAAAATTTGCCTGCTAGTGCAGGATATGGGTGCGATCTCTGGTCCAGGAAGATTCTACCTGTGTGGGGCAACTAAGCCCACGTGCCACAGCTACTGAGTCCACGCTCTAGAGCCCGTGCTCTCCAACAAGAGAAGCTTGTGTGTGCAAGGAAGAGTAGCCCCTGCGTGCTGCAACTAGAGAAAGACTGTGTGTAGCAATGAAGACCCAGCACAACCAAAACTAAGATACATAAATTTTTTTTAAAAGGTGGAGGGAGAAGATTCTTTGGCCAGCACCCATGTATCTGACAGTCATGGGCTGTGGTGGGAAGGCTTCTACTGCAAAGAAAGCGCAGAGCCTTCCTTTGAGGTTGTCTGCATGTGCTGGGGCAGAAGTCGTCACACTGGCTGAGCGAGGGCTCCTGTGGGATGGGGACCCAAGGAAAACAAGCCCTTAGATGCCCTTAGATGCTGCCTCCTTCCAGCAGCAACTCCTGGTCTCCATTAACATTTGCCTCCCTCCAGGAGGCTTTTTGCTTCCTTAAACAATAAGGAATTAGGGCCATTGGTTCTGGATGTTGAAACAAAGCATGCTTTTTTTAATATTATCAGTCCCATAAGGAATGAGAAGCTTCAGAATGGCTTGTCTTGTCTGGGAATGGCACTGTTCATGGGGGCTCCTTTCCTTCAACTAAGGAGTAACTTGACAGTTTTGAGAATTGTCTCAGCCTCAAAGCCACAGATTCGGTTTGAAAATCATTCTACACATATGCAGTCCTGCATGATTTTCGTTTTACAGCATAGAGGCAGAAATGTGTGCCTATTGTTTTGATGAGCTTTATGATCAAAGTCTATGGAGTTGGTCGTAGATATTTTAAAGGCAAAGAGGAAGCAAGTTCTCATCTGGGGGACAGAAAACTAAGCTAAATGGACCATTTGAAAATGGAAAGAACGTACCCAAGGAGACTGGATAAGACAACTTTGGAAAAACATAATGCAGACTCAACCTTTGCTTAAATAAATCTTATCAAGGGACCCAGTAGGGCTTCCCGGGTGGTGCTAGTGGTAAAGAACCTGCCTGCCAATGCAGGAGAGGTAAGAGACATAGGTGCAGTCCCTGGGTTGGGAAGATCCCCTGAAGGAGGAAATGGCAACCCACTCCAGTGTTCTTGCCTCGAGAATCCCATGGTCAGAGGAGCCTGGCAGGCTATAGTCCATGGGGCCACACAGAGTCAGACACAACTGAAGCAACTTAGCATGCATCAGGGACCCAATAACTAACACGGGTCAGTGCTGAGCTGCTTGGGGCTTTGGAGCCCACCCCTGAAGGTGTCGCATCCCCTTTGTCCATGACCCCCTGCTCCCCAGGCTTCACTCTTGGAGCACGGCTACCATGGTCTGTGTCTGTCCTGCTAAATTTACCCCACACTCCTTGGGCAGTGTCTCTCGTGTAGCCACACACATCTCTCCATCGGGCAGACCTGACTCACAGCCTGTTCATCTGCATGCCGTTCCTGTCTGGTCCTTCTGTCACAGGGAGGCCACTGGCTCTTTTGTTTCCCCCAAAATATTCCAGCCCACGGAGTTTTTCACCTGGGGCTTGGTCACAAGGCTTCTGGCTTGAGTGGAACTGACATCTTGTGTCTGGAGGGGGACAATCGGCTCTGGGCTTTGAGAGGAAAGAAACCCAGAGGTGTGTGCATGGCAGGCATGTGTATGGGTGCCGTGTCCTCCTGGGGCTTGAGGCTGTACATGCACACGCTTCCTTGGGTGTGAGGAAAAGGGGACCGGTGGGGAGTGGGCCCTGCAGGGGCCCAGACCTGGAGGAACTGCTGAGCAGTGAACTCTGAGAGGCTTTGAGGGAAGGGATGTTTAGCACACAAAGGGCAAACATAATTCATATCCATAAACCTGACAAAGGCATGTGACCACTGACCGTTCTACTTTGGAATTTGCTCTTTAACCTAGTAAGGTGGATTCAGAAACTCAGCGAGATGAGGACATTGGTTCAGAGGTCGAGTCTGGCTGAACCACTCGGAGTCACCTAGGCTAGCTCTGCAGGGCCACAGTCTCCTCCTGTCAACGGCAAGTATTCACCAGGCACCTAAGGGCACCTGTTCAAACCTCAGATCCATCCCTACCTTGTCCCAGAGGGTCAGCAGGGCCAGGAAGCGTCTGCAGGCACTCAGGGCATGCTGGGCACTGTTCTAGCACATTCGGTGCCCCATCTCATTTCATTCTCATAACACCCTTGAGAAGAGAGGCTGGATAAAAGCAATGGTGAGCATTGATTTTTTTTTGGTGTGGACTCACCATGTTATGGGCTTCCCAGGTGGCTCAGTGGTAAAGAATCTTCCTACCAATGCAGGAGACTCGGGTTCGATCCCTGGGTCGGAAAGATTTCCTGGAGAAGGAAATGGCAACCCACTCCAGTATTCTTTCCAGGAAAATCTCATGGACAGAGGAGCCTGGCAGGCTACAGTCCAAGGGGGTCACAAAAAAGTCGTACATAACTGAGTGACTAAACAGCGGCAACACCACATTGTAGGTTCTGATTTAAGCCCCCGACATGCACTGGGCCTGGGTGAGCTCTGGATAGATGGGTGACTTTGGCAGCGGCGAGCAACCTGGTGAGGGCAGAGCAGGGAAGAGCTTCAGGTGCCAGGAGAGGGACCCACCAGGGGCACAGGCAGGGACAGAGTCCAGCATAGAGCAGAACAACTTGGGGGGAACCCAGGCTGCTGCGGTCCCTCGGGATCTCAAGCAGAGCAGCTCCCACCTCCCCAGGCAGGGACACTTTACAACCTGGTAAAGAAACCCTACAGATTTCCCAGGATTTCCCTTCGAAGTTGGGTCCAATGTGGATTTATTAGGATAGTTCCAAAGTCCAGGAAAACTCAGTTACAGAATCTGTGAATCATGTCTCTCTCTCTCTCTCCTGGAGCATTTGATGGGGATAAGAGAGGCAGAGGAGGACCGCTATGCAAATAGCTATGTTCTAAGCATCCCTCCTGACCTCACTCAGCCCCAGAGGATGAGAGAAGCTGGACAAGCAGGAAGATCAGGGGAGTGAGGGAGGTTCTCAGGGGCATCTTGGGGTACTGGCCTTTTTCAGTTTAAGATTCTTGGTTCAACTCTCACCTTTATATGCTTTTCTATATAGGGAAATGGTCCGATTAGATTTCAGGGATCAGAAAGAACTGAGCTTCTAGTTGGTGAACAGAAAGTGCGGCTGCTAGAGGAATAAAGGGTGCTCTGGATTCCAGCCTCTGAGGCGGCCAGTCCCGCTCCTTGTTCAGGACTCGAGGGTGGTGCAGGATACAGCCTAGATGTCCCTTGGCCAGTGCCTAGGGACAAACTGGCTTTTCAGGAAGGAGGCTGATGAGCCAGCAGGTGACTGCATAATAAATTTGTGAGAATTTATCTGCCAAGACTGGAAGGAAGGCTCATCCACAAGCTTTCTGCGGTCTCTATCCCAGATGATGCCGTCGAGAAGCGCAAATGTTGCAGGCAAGGGAATTTGCAGTGTGTCTTTTCATTCCAGGTCTCGGGCAAAATATGTCCCTTGATTGACAAGGCGTGAAGGTGAGGAGAGAGCAGGCAGAACCTCCCAGGTAAATCAGAGGGAGATTTTGCAGGACAGGAGGGCATAGAGGAAGCTTCTCCATAGGGTATCTGCAACCTGGGGAGGTGGGAGCTAAGTGCAGCCAGAGCCAGCTGGCTCCTGGGGGAAATGGAGAGAGTAGAAGTGCACAGTGGTGCTAGGGGGGATGGGCAGGCAGGCTCCCAGGTCGGGAGGGAACTTTAGCTGCCCTGCAGGGGGACTTAGGAGTCAGCAACAGGATGCAAGAAAGGAGAGAAGGGACGGGGCCTTTTTTCCCCTAAGAAGGAACAATAGCTATTCTTCCACTGGAGGCTGACCTTCCCGAAGAAGAGAGGAAAGGCCTCCAGGGCGAGGGGGTGGGGGAAGGATTAAGGAAAGGGAAAACAGGGGCCACAGACGCCTGCACTGATCCAGGCGAGCAAGAGGCCTTGGGAGCTGACTTGGAATCTGATACGCCCCGTCTCCGGCATGAAAGAACCTGGCCAGCTCCTGCTGATGGCTTTACCTGAGTGTGACTTTACGACTTCACAAGGCGCCACTGACTCAGCCCCCACCCAGCCTGCCCACCTCTGTGGCCTCCTAGGACCCAGAGCTGCAGGCCTGGACGGGTCGCTGCCAAGCTGCCCACGGTGAGGGTCTCACATGCTGTGTTGTGAGGTTCTGTGAGACTCACCATCTATACACACAGGAAGAAGGATTTCCCAGAAAAAATAAAGGAAGCTGGCCAATGTAATCAACTCACACAAACCCCTCCTCTTTCCAAATATGCGCCTATCTCCAAAACAATCAAAACGGCCCCATTAAATAACACTTGTTCAGTACAAAGGAAGTACAGCATGATGGGATTACAAACCGGTTCCAAGGAAAACATTTCCAATTGTTAGGCATGCAACAATGGATAAAAAAAGCTGAATGGCATTTCCACGGGAGGACTCTCGAGATTGGGGCAAATCCTTGAGAGCGCTTGAGTCCCCTGTTGAGTCCCCTGTCTGGGGGTCACCTAGTGGCTCTCCCACAGTCGGCGCCCCCAAGGAGGCTGTCCCTTCTCCACATTGTGTCCAGAAGGGATAGAACCTGGCTGGGGCTTGGCACTCATCACAGCCAAGTCCTCACCTGCCTGCTGCTTACTCTCAGTGACGTGGACATTTGAGCCACACCTGCCTCTGGTGTTAGTCCCCAGGCCCTCAGTGGGAGGCAGGCCCTCTCTCCACAGTGGCCAGTGGCCCTGGAGACTTCATCTGGTGATGGAAGCAGACAGTCGTCAGGGGCCAGAGGCAGCTGAGACGGGGGAGCCTTTCTTTTTTTTTCCCTCCAAATGTCACATTTTATTATTTGATCAAGGACTATCTTTACTGATACAAATGACTTACACAGTGAAAAACAAACAAAAAACCCCAATACTTATGGTCTTCCCTGGGGGTCTGGGCTTCCCTGGTGGCCCAAACAGTAAAGAATCTATCTGCAATTCAGGAGATTCAGGTTCGATCCCTGGGTTGGGAAGATCCCCTGGAGAAGGTAATGACAACCCACTCCAGTATTCTTTCCTGGAAAAATCCATAAACAAAGGAACCTGGCTGGCTACAGTCCATGGAGTCACAAAGAGTCGGACATGACTGAATGACTCACACACTGGTGGTCCAGTGGTTAAGAATCTGCCTGCCAATGCACTGGACACGGGTTCCATCCCTGGTCCAGGAAGATCCCACATGCTTTGGTGCAACAGGGCCCATGTGCCACAACTAACTGCAACTCCTGAAGCCCATGCACCCAGAACCTGTGCTCCACAGGAGGAATCACTGCAACGAG
Source organism: Ovis canadensis (assembly GCF_042477335.2). Classification (NCBI taxonomy): domain Eukaryota; kingdom Metazoa; phylum Chordata; class Mammalia; order Artiodactyla; family Bovidae; genus Ovis; species Ovis canadensis. Next base: position 25,463,901 of record NC_091269.1, on the reverse strand, counting down.
GAGCCCACATGCCTTGATGAAGACCCAGCACAGCCAAAAATAAATAAGTAAATAAATTAAAATGAAAACAATGAAAAGAACCCTTTGCTTAAAACATGTTACACATGCTTGCGTTCGACAGTTAAAAACATGTTACTATATCTCTGGGAGATAAACAAATATCATTGTCCTCTTTTTATAAACTAAGAAATTGTAGGTGAAAGAGATTTTTCCAAGGTCATGTGGATAATATTTCACAAAACAAAAATAAGTAATTATTTATTTTGATTTCCTATGCTATGATAAAAATTCATCATTTGTTTATCATCACACAGCATTAGAGGTTGGGGAGTCTTAATTTGTCACCAAAAGAAGGGTTTGGGAAACCTTAGGGACAACAGTCTTCTCTTCTCTTATGGGCTGAATTGTGTACTCTCAAATTCCTATGTTGAAGCTCCAGCTCCTGGTGTGACTGTATCTGGAGACAGGGGTTTTATGGAGATATTAAGGGTGGGGCCCTGATCCCATAGGATTAGTGTCCCTGGAGAGGAGACATCAGAGAGAGCTCCTCCTGTCCCTCTCTCACTCCCAGTCTCCCCATGTGGGGACAGAGTGGGAAGGCAGCCATCTGCAAGCCAGGAATTGAGCCCTCACCAGGAACCGGACTTCCAGCTTTGGAACTGTGAGAAATAAGTGTGTTCAAGCCACCTGGTCTGCAGTACTTTGTTATGACAGCTCAAACTGACTAAGACATCATTCAGTGACAAACCTGAAGGAAAAAGGGACCAAGAAGTCTAGGGGCAAATGGATCCTACATCCATCTCAGGCATCTGCCCATGCAGCTGATGAGGGCTGCCCTCTCAAGACCCCACTGAGCCTTGTACGCATGGATGTCAGCTTTATGTTAGGGTGTCCCTGGTGGCTCAGATGGTAAAGAGTCTGCCTGCAGTGTGGGAGACCTGGGTTTGACCCCTGGGTCAGGAAGATCCCCTGGAGAAGGAAATGGCAACCCACTCCAGTATTCTTGCCTGGGAAATCTCATGGACAGAGGAGCCTGGCAGGCTACAGTCCATGGGGTCGCAAAGAGTTGGACATGACTGAGCGACTTCATTTACTGGAGCAGAAAAGCAGAACCCAAGCAGAGCAGACCCTTCTCTCAGCCTTCACTGTGTCTGTTGGTTGTGTATGCCTCACCTCTGGGTGAAGGCTGGTGTGCCCATCACAGGCCATGTTACATGGCACCTGTGAATCTCAGGCAGGCGGTAAACAGCAGGGAGAGATAAATTCTTAATAAACCAAGTCCTGTTTTTATGCAAATACGCCTGCTGACAAAGAAAAAGGGAGAGAGAACTACAGGATATTTATGACAGGGAGAAGTGGGACTGTTTGGAAACAGACGTTTTATGAGGCTCCCGTGAGGCACCAGCTGCTCTTTCAACATTTCTATTTCAGGGCTTCATGTAGGGAAGCGATCCCTCTATAAATAGCAGGGCAAACACATTTGGGGAGGTGGCTGTCACTGTGTGGGGAGGCTGGGGCCAGGAGCCCCAAGTAACCTTGAGACCCTGTCACCCAACTCTCAGGGGCTTCCCAGGGTGGACACCTCCCTCCTTGCCGATGTTTCAGGGGTTCCAAATTCTTTTCCTTTCTGCTTGCCTCTGGGCTTATTCTTTCTTTCTTTTTTTTTTTAAACGTTTAAAATATTTTTCTTTATGTTTTGAAAAAAATTCATCCCTCAGAAAAGTTGCAAGGTTATCGTGTGAAGTGAAGTAAATCAGAGAAAGACAAATATCATATGATTCACTTACATGTGGATTCTAAAAAAAAATGATAGAAATAACTGATTTACAAAACAGAAATAGACTCAGAGACACAGGAAACAAATTTATGGTTGCCAAAGGGGAAGAGGAGGAGGGAGATAGACTAGGATTTCGAGATTGACAAGTACACACTGCTATATACATAAAATAGATAAACAGTGACCTACTGTAGAGCGCAAGAAACTACATTCAATATTTTGTAATAACCTATAAAGGAAAAGAACCTGAAAAAATGTGTGTGTACGCAAACATACTGAATCACTTTGCTATATAACTGAAACTACGTAACTTGTAAATCAACTCTACCTCAATTTTAAAAAGTTGCGAGAAAACTACAAGGAGTACCTGTATGCCTTTTGCACTGATTTACAAGCCCACATTGTGCATCCTCTCTCTCTATGAATACTTGCTATTTGTAAGTTTTGCTGAGCTATTTGGAATTAAGTCGCAGACAAAGGGGTTCTTCAGGAAGCCAGTATCTCCTGAGAAGAATTTTTTTTTTTAATATAACCACAATATGGCGAGTTTCATATGTGAAGTCCATGTTCACATCTTACCGTTGTCCCCATTATGTTGTCAGAACATCCCCCTCTCCTCCCCTATACACGATCCTGTCCAGAATCATTTGTCACATTTCCTTATTCTGTCTGTTTAGTTTCCCAATCCCCGAGAATTCTATAGTCTTTCTTTGAACTGCACGGCCTTAATATTTAGCGTTAGGATCTGAAAAGGGAAGCAGCATGACCACGGGTACAAAAGAATGAGATTTATCAGAGGATTTGTTTATGGCAGCATCGTGGGAGAAGCTGGGAGGTACAACTCTGGAAGCGGGCATTTGGGGGATCAGAAGAAGGTGCTACCTTGAGGCCACTCAGGGAGCTGGGACCATGTGGATGGAGGCTGTCCTCTGATGCGTTTTGGGGCATGAGGTCTCTGTGGGTGAGCAGGGCAGGGAGCTGGAGAGGGAAGGGGACGCTGAGCAGGGGGAACAAGGATGAAGTGTCTGTCCCCACTGCACTTGGAGGAGAAGCTGATGCCTCCACACGGAGCCGTGCCCGTGCCTGGTCCAGACTTAGGGAAGCTGAAAGGAGACTTCGCTGTCACTCAGGGCTTGAAGGTGGCCAGGCGCCAGATCTCAGGAGCCTCTGTGAGCCCTCCAAGCACCGGGGCAGCCACTCCACGTCTGCCTGCGTGTGTGTGTGTGCTAGGTCGCTGTAGTCATGTCCGACTCTGTGTGACTCTATGCTCTATAGACCACCAGGCTCCTTCCTCTGTCCATGGAGTTCTCCAGGCAAGACTACTGAAGTGAGTCGTCATGCCCTCCTCCAGGGGATCTTCCTGACCCAGGGGTCACAGCCAGGTCTCCTGCATTGCAGGCAGGTTCTTTACTGACTGAGCTACCAGGGAAGCCTCACTGCATGACAACCACCAGGATTTTGAGCACATTCTATTTTGCACACACTCTCCACCCACCTGCCCAGCCAGCTGTCATCCCCACAAACTTCTCTCTCCTCCTGTAAAAGAGCATCTGATAAATGTAAGGCAGGTGAGCATACCTGCCAGCTGTCCTTCAGTGTCAGCCCGCTTACCAGGTTAGGTCCTTGTTTCGGCTTCTCTTCCTTGTGAGATGGGAGACCTCCCTGGGAGGACAGAACCCAGACCATCCTACTTACAGGTCCACCTCCAGGAGCCAGCCCAGGACCTGGCAGAGTCTTGATTCACAAAATAGCTGGATAGATGAAGGGATGAACTTGTTCATCACAACAGATGAACTGCTTTTCTGGAATCCAGACTGCCCGAATGATGCCTTGTATGGTTGTTTGTTGTTTTTTGGTCACTAATCATGCCCGACAGTTTTGTGACCCTATGGACTGTAGCCCTCTACGCTCGTCTGTCCATGGGATTCTCCAGGCAAGATTACTAGAGTGGGTTGCCATTTCCTTCTCCAGGATATCTTCTGACCCAGGGATCGAACCCAGGTCTCCTGCATTGCAGGCAGATTCTTTACTGCTGAGCCACCTGGGAAGCCTGACTGGTAGGGTTTGGGTCTCGCTATGAGCAATGGCTTAGTTGGTGGGCTGTAGTGGATTGGATCTGCCGCTGTTTCCAGTGGTGACTGTCCTGGAACAGAATTGGTATGATTAGGGCAGGATTCAGTTTCAAGGCCTGGAAAATCAGTATATCCGTTGGCTTAAACAAGATAGGCATTTATTTCTCACATGAACTGCATCCTGAGGGATGCATCCTTGGGGTCCCAGGCTCCCCTGACTTCCAGCTCCACCCTCCCCAGGGCGTGGCCTTCTTTCTTGTCCCTAATGACTATTACCTACTTTCAGGCTACAGGAAGAATCACAAAACAAAGAAGAAACCAAAAGTGTAGCCAAGGGACACCTCTGCTTACACCCCACTACCTAGCACTTGCGTGGGCCATGTGGGTGGCAAGGGAGGTGCAGTGTGATCTTTATCCTGGGCAGCCTCCTGCCCGGGTTAAAATGCTGCTGCCACGAGGAGAAAGGAGTGGTTGTGTCTGGGTCCCAGCCGTCTTCCCCACAGTTGTGTTTGGGAGAAGGCCACATGTCTTGCTTTTCACTCTTTCACATGCAGGACATGGGTTTGCACACTCTGGGAGACAGTAAACGACAGGGAGGCCTGGCGTGCTGCAGTAAATGGGGTTGCAAAGAGTCGGACACAACTGAGCAACTGAAAAATAACAACAACATGCAAGGTGGGCCGGGGCAGAGGGCCCAGGCGCCACCTCTGCCAGGACAGTGAGGTTGCTCATCTTTAGCTTCTGCTAGGAGTGGGGCAAGCTGGAGGCTGTGTGTCGTGACTGGATTGCTTGCGTTGAATGGCACGAGGCTGTCCATGATGCAAATGACAAAAATTGAGAGAGTAGGCTGTCCTTAAATGCATTGGGAAAATCCCCCATGAAACAACAACAAACAAAACCCACTGAAAGCCCATGGGAGAAGAGAGGAGGGTTGTGTGTGTTTGTACATCGGAGCCATGGTTTCTCATGGCGGGCTCACTGGCCATTTTTGCTGCAGTATGATAGAAAGAGCCCGTTTACTGTAGGGTGGGAATTTTAAATCTCCTTTTAAAAACATGATTCTCCTGGGATTGTGTCAGAGGCAGGGAAACTGCTCCCCAGAGAGCAGTTTCGTAACAACTTGTAGCTGAGTTTATTTTGTTTCATTAAAGTATGCCCAGCTGATCGTTTCCTCCTGTTCTCATGCCTCGGGAGGCAGAAGGCAGAAAGCAAATTGGCCCCTGAACAGTACAGCAGGCGGCGTGTGAACCAGGGTTGCCCCTTGCTGTGTTCAGCGGGTGAAACACCCTGACTCCCAGCATCCTTATGGGTGGGGAGGGGTGGTGGGGTTGCCTCTGGTAAGGGGAGGCCGTGTGTGCTTGTTTTAGCCACATGGCACTTGAGCATGAACTGCTGGTGTATATCCAGGTCAGTTTCCCCATGTCCTCCATGCTGGGACCTGGACTATCCTATTATAGCCGACGCTTCCAGTCTGTGGGATCTGACTTGAAAGGGGATTGTACCATTGTTGTAGAAGGAAATGGCAACCCCCTCCAGTATTCTTGCCTCATGGACAGAGGAGCCTGGCGGGCTACAGTCTGTGGGGTCGCAAAGAGCTGGACGTGACTTAGCGACTAACCCACCAACACTGGGCATCACAGGGCTAGGGTTTGTCTATTTAGCTTCGTCATTGTCCCTCTAAGCCCTTGTGCTATTTGGCAGGTCAGAGGGGCAAATGCAAGAATGTGTATGTATCAATCAACGGAGTAAACAGAAGCACAAAACAGGGAAGTGAAGTGAAGTCGCTCAGTTGTGTCCGACTCTTTGCAACCCCGTGGACTGTAGCCCGCCAGGCTCCTCCATCCATGGGATTCTCCAGGCAAGAATATTAGAGTGGGCTGCCATTTCCTTCTCCAGGGGATCTTTCCGACCCAGGGATCGAACCCATGTCTCCTGCATTGCAGTTCAGTTCAGTTCAGTTCATTTCAGTCGCTCAGTCGTGTCCGACTCTTTGCGACCCCATGAATTGCACCACGCCAGGCCTCCCTGTCCATGACCAACTCCCAGAGTTTACTCAAACTCATGTCCATCGAGTCAGTGATGCCATCCAGCCATCTCATCCTCTGTCGTCCCCTTCTCCCCCTGCCCCCAATCCCTCCCAGCATCAAAGTCTTTTCCAGTGAGTCAGCTCTTCTCATGAGATGGCCAAAGTACTGGAGTTTCAGCTTCAGCATCATTCCCTCCAAAGAAATCCCAGGGCTGATCTCCTTCAGAATGGACTGGCTGGATCTCCTTGCAGTCCAAGGGACTCTCAAGAGTCTTCTCCAACACCACAGTTCAAAAGCATCAATTCTTTGGCGCTCAGCCTTCTTCACAGCCCAGCTCTCACATCCATACATGACCACAGGAAAAACCATAGCCTTGACTAGACAGACCTTAGTCGGCAAAGTAATGTCTCTGATTTTGAATATGCTATCTAGGTTGGTCATAACTTTTCTTCCAAGGAGTAAGTGTCTTTTAATTTCATGGCTGCAGTCACCATCTGCAGTGATTTTGGAGCCCAGAAAAATAAAGTCTGACACTGTTTCCACTGTTTCCCCATCTATTTCCCAAGAAGTGATGGGACTGGATGCCATGATCTTTGTTTTCTGAATGTTGACCTTCAAGCCAACTTTTTCACTCTCTTCTTTCACTTTCATCAAGAGGCTTTTGAGTTCCTCTTCACTTTCTGCCATAAGGGTGGTGTCATCTGCATATCTGAGGTTATTGATATTTCTTCCAGCAATCTTGATTCTAGCTTGTGCTTCTTCCAGCCCAGCGTTTCTCATGATGTACTCTGCATAGAAGTTAAATAAGCAGGGGGACAATATACACCCTTGATGTACTCCTTTTCCTATTTGGAACCAGTCTGTTGTTCCATGTCCAGTTCTAACTGTTGCTTCCTGACCTGCATACAGGTTTCTCAAGCGGCAGGTCAGGTTCTCTGGTATTCCCATCTCTCTCAGAATTTTCCACAGTTTATTGTGATCCACACAGTCAAAGGCTTTGGCATAGTCAATAAAGAAGAAATAGATGTTTTTCTGGAACTCTCTTGCTTTTTCCATGATCCAGCAGATGTTGGCAATTTGATCTCTGGTTCCTCTCCCTTTTCTAAAACCAGCTTGAACATCAGGGAGTTCACGGTTCACGTGAAGCCTGGCTTGGAGAATTTTGAGCATTACTTTACTAGCGTTTGAGATGAGTGCAATTGTGCAGTAGTTTGAGCATTCTTTGGCATTGCCTTTCTTTGGGATTGGAATGAAGACTGTCCTTTTCCAGTCCTGTGGCCATTGCTGAGTTTTCCAAATTTGCTGGCATATTGAGTGCAGCACTTTCACAGCATCATCTTTCAGGATTTGAAACAGCTCAACTGGAATTCCATTACCTCCACTAGGTTTGTTTGTAGTGATGCTTTCTAAGGCCCACTTGACTTCACATTCCAGGAATGCCTGCATTGCAGGCAGTTGCTTTAACCTTTTAGCCACCAGGGAAGCCTGCATTTATTGAGTGTGTACTATGTGCTAGGTCCTGAATGGACACCATCTCAAGACATCCTTTGAGGACATAATGACTAACTTCTCGCTTTGGAGCCAAGGTCAAGGAAGTTGTGGCAATTGAGGAATTTGCCTCCACGTCTGCCTGTGATGGAGTTTGGGGGTGGGACACTCAAACAGGGAGGCAGCCCAGCCCTTTAAGGCTGCCCAGGGGCATCCGTGCAGGAGAGAGAAGGCTTTCTCACGGTGGGGGCTGCACGGGCTATGCTGCAGAGCAGTGTCTCACACGCACAGGCCCCTCCCTCCACTAACGGACCATCCGGGCAGACTTTTTGCCATTAGCAGCGGCCTCTGTGGTTTGACAAAGGTCCTCCAGCTTATCTGGCCCTTGGTTTCCTGTGATATTAATGTTTACACCGAGACAATACTAGTGCTTTCACTGTGGGTTAGAATGAAGAATTTACCTTCTTCAAGTGTGAGATCTGCCCTCCTGAACTTTTCCACACCAACCGTTTAACCCTTTGATCCTTTCAATCTGCTGTTTTCCATATATCAGCTGGTTTATCAAGCCCCGGAGGGCAGGCACCTTGGATTTAAAATCCCCTCCCTGGCCCAGTGCTAACCTAGCAGAAAACAACAAATTCAGAAAGACTGATCGAGAGATTTAAATAAAAAAGTGACTTCCTCACTTTGTTGGTGTCTTTAGCAAAGCAGATATTTACTCCATTAGTAATTCATGCTAAAAATCTTTTCATTTATTCATTTTTGTCTTCGCTGGGTGTTCGTTGCTGTGTGCAGGCTCACTCTAGTTGTGGAGAGCAGGGAACTACTTTCTAGCTGCGCGCCGGGGCTTCTCATGGCAGTAGTTTCTCTTGTTTCCGCGCACAGGCTCTAGGGCGCATGCGCTTCAGTAGTTATAGCGCGGGGGTCAGCTGCCCTGAGGCATGAGGACTCTTCCCTGGACCAAGGATGAAACCTGTGTTGGCAGATGGATTGGCAGATGGATTCTTAACCACTGGACCACCAGGCAAGTCCAGTAATTCATTTTTTTTCCTATGTCCCGTGGGAGAGAGACCTCAAAGAGTTTCGGGTTTATTGTTCTGCTGAGCTTTGCATGGGCCACCGTGTTTTCTCCTGCACGAGTTCCTGCATCTCCCATTCTAGGTGACAGACTCAAGCATAGAGTTCCCACCAAAGCAGCACCGCAGAGACCCAGCCCTTACCCCAAATGCAATCCAGAAAATTCTCCTCCACCAAATAATAATTGTCTCATCCTCAAGGTATATACTTTTATACCAAGTAGTCCTTTGTTTCTTCCCATATGTCTTCCAGCTGTTTCTATGGTGCCGACTCTCTGCTGTGGGCAATATTAAAAACACATATGTCACAATCCCTGCCCTCAAGGAACTTACCAGACAGTTGGGAATTGACACCAAAAAAATGATAGAGAACCACAAAGATGGCACAGCCTCAAGACCTAAGTTTCAGACTATAGTTTGAAATCCACTGGTGGATGGGCTGTAAAATCAGTTTAAGGAATCACAATGGGCATTTGAAAAAAAAAAGGAAATAACTCAAACAGCAAAGATTTGAGGGTCTATGACATAGTACAAGTAAGCATATTTTTAGTAAAAGTTTGGTTCTGTTTTACATAGAAATATCATGTTTCTTACCATAGGTCCTGGTCACATGTGTTTGAACACTTCTGACAAGCCAGGTGTGAGGTGTGTATGGTCTGGTGTATGAAAGAATGCCAAGGGAGGGGCCGTCGTTCCTAACTTGTGTTTGAGTCACGGACCCTGAGGACCATTTGAGAATGATTGCAAGTCCCTCTAGAAAGCATACATATGGCTGACATTTTGCCTATGATCTCAGTAGTTCATGGACTTTACAACCCGTTCACAGACCTTGGTTAGATCCCTTTGATCTGGAGATTAAAGCCAGGAGTTGCGTGGGGGTGGCGGTGGTGGAGAGGCTGGGGGAGGTGGTGGGGTCTATGTTCTCAGGGCCCTGAATTTCTCTTGAGGAAAGAAGATCATCCATTACTCACGGGAAGTCAACAAAGGCTTCCAAGGAGAAGCAGCTGACAAGCTAATCCTCATTTTAGGAAGATTATTCTGGAAACTTTAGAGGGCAGAAATCCAACTTGGAGGCTTTGTAATAATTATTTGAGAGGTGGGAGAAGCGGATAGGTAGGAAGGCATAGCCTGAGATGTTTTTAAAATTAAAAAAGAAATCACTGGACCTGGTGTTTGGATAGAGGGGGAAAATGAGGAAAGAGTCTAGGGTGGCCCCTGGGTTTCTAGTTTTAAATGGACAACGATGCTCATCACAGTGTCAGGAATAAATAGAGGGGGAAAGTAAGCCTGGGGAAGAGTATGAGTTTAGTTTTGTGGTTAATGGACATGCTCAGGTATATATCTGGAGATCCCAACATGCTTCCTATGAAGATAAACAGCAAGTGCCAGTGAAGGCTGCCTTAGGGTGGGGCTGAGGACTGGCAGCGTGGAGGAAGAGGGGGCTTTTTACTTCATTTGCATGGGCGTGTTGTTTGGTGGAACAGTTTGGTGATGTGGGACAACAGGAGTGTTCTAAAGACTATGAAATCCCCACTCACTGTGGAAATAACAGGAAAGGCACAGCAGGTGAACTGGTGAGGGGGGCAAAACAGTGCTTGGAATAAAGCTTGGGGCTCTAGAGGCAAGAGGGACTGGTTTTAGAAATAGAGGGGAGGGGCTGGTCCTGCTCAGTGGGGAAGAAGGCCCTATAGACTGTGGCAAGGATACTGGACTGGGTTGCTCTGCTCTCCTCCAGGGGATCTTCCCCACCCAGGGATGTGTGTGTGTTAGTTGCTTAGTCATTTTCGACTCCATGGACTGCAGCCTGCCAGGTTCCTCTGTCCATGGAATTTTCCAGGCAAGAATACTGGAGTGGGTTGCCATTTCCTCCTCCAGGGAATCTTCCTGACCCAGAAATCAAACCTGGGTCTTCTGCATTGCAGGCAGATTTTTTACTGTCTAAGCCACCGGGGAAGCCAGGATCGAACCTGCATCTCTTCCATTTCCTGCATTGACAGGCGGGTTCTTTACCATTAATGCCACCTGGGAAGCCTGTGTGTGTGTGTGGGGGGGGGGTGGGGGGGGCAGCGTCCACCCCAGAAACCTGAATTGGTGGTTCTGTCCACTCCTACGCCATCAGCACGTGTGAGAAGGAAGCACCCTGACACTAACACTGCCTATTTCTAGCCCATATCCTGGCTGTGTTCTGCTGTGTCTCTGGTGTGCTTCTGATCTGCCAGCTCCTAAGCTTCTGCTGGGTCCTTTTATGGCTTGTCACTGAACCCTCAAGCCTAGTGCCCAATAATGCCCACTCAGTCCTGACCTCTGCTGACCACCACATCCGTCTACCATTTGCCTTTGAACCCTGGCCTAAACTTCTGCCAGCATGTCTAGACCACTGTCCTGTCTCATCCAGTCCTGTGGCCTGGTTTCTGCTGAATTCCACTGAGCCTGCCAGTGGACAATATACCAGAGACCAGGATCCTCCAGTCTCTTCCAGGCCTGAGTACCAGAAACAGCCATGTTTGTTTCTGCTACAGAAGAAGATCAGGTCGGGAAGGAACTTCACGTTTGTTCACTCTTGATGGGTGCTGCTGAGAATCTGGGTTAGAGTCAAATCTGTATTTGATGATCTGGGCCAACTCCTTAACTGTTTGTTTGTAGTGTTACTAAATAGTTCCAGATGTCAGTATAACATGTATGCCATGATGCTCTGATTGGAGCACTCTGTGCTGAAAAAAGTTTTTTTGTTCAGATAAGCAAAATGCATAAGGTGAAATTAAATCTCCCTCTCAGTCTGGAAACCTCTGTGAAGATCCTGCATTATTTACCAACCACAAGAGCTTTTCCTTGGCTGGGGCATGTGATCCTACTAGCACTTTTTTCCAGCTGCTCAAACATACTTTGACACAGTCACTCACTAGCTCCAAATACCAGGATTACTCCATTCCTGTTCAGTGGTTCAGTGACTTGGCGCCCAGAGGAAAAGCAAAGGCAGTTTCAGAAATCTACTAACTCCCCAAATGGAACTAAATAATAGTCTCGACTTCAGGGTATTGTTTGAAGGTGAAAGGAGATGATGTGTAGAAAGCATTTATGGTATGTAGGTGCCTGGCACCTAGGGAGGTCTCGGTCAATGTCAGCTCTTTTCATGAGGCGGTTCTACGGATGACCACATCAGCTGGGACTTCTGGGGTGGGTTTGTCATAAGTTGAGAAATCAATCCAGAGTCTCTAGGATGCCATGTCAGCAGCTGAGGAAGACCCAAGTTTGAATCCTTGCTTTGTATCTTCCACCCAGGATTTTGCTGAGTCTCAGTGTTTTCATTTGTCAGTGGAAAGAATGCCTTTCTCAGAGGGCTGCTGAAATGACCAAGAAAAACATGGACAAACGGTAAGTTATCAAGCAGCAGTTATGATTACCGTGATCTCTCTCACTCCTTTTTTTAAAAAAAACTGTCGATTTATTTATTTGGCTGCACCAGATCTTCGTTGCAGAATGTGGGATCTAGTTCCCTGACCAGGGATTGAACCTGGACCGCCTGCATTAGGAGTGTGGAGTGGGACTTCCTTAGTGGGAAGTTGCTTTTTGTAGCAAGTTGTCAGGAGAGCATCACCTTCTGAGATATCTTCTTGGGTGTTACAGAATTGCTTTAGTGTAGGTGATGACCATTCACTCCTTTGTGCATATGCTCATTTATCAATTCATTCCTTCCTCCATTCACCTAACAAGTATTTGTTGATTACCTTCTGTGTTCTATGTGCTAGAAGTACTGCACTTGCCCTTATGGACAAGTGCATATCCTGGTGAGAGGACACAGTCACATAAACCGAAACATATGGGAGGTACGCGTGACACTTGTGCAAATGGTCAATGTCAGGTTTATTAGGGAGATTCAGGGTCTGACTTCACCAAGCTCAGGGAGCCAGTGACCTAGGAATCCATGACCTTTATGCCTATCCAGGCTTTTCCTAACTGGGTTGACTTTGCTGGTGCTTTCAGTTGAGGTCCTTCCTCCAGTCCTGTGGGGCCCTTGCCTCCCAGGCTCAACAAGGTCTGTTGCTCTGTGGCTCCCTAACTTCTGCTTTGCTCCCCATCTGGATGAAGGATGCTCCTGGAGTTTTTATAAGAACATCTAGCTTCTCTAGAAAATTAACTCGGGAAACTAAAGAGTGCTTCTGGCTGTGGGGAGGACACAGAAGAGAGCCCTGATTCTCCATCCCAGGACCCAGAACTGCCTTCATGTCTCACTCAAGCACCCCTGAAACTTGTCAGCCGCCTTCACACTGTGGTGTCTTGGTTAACACAGTTCTGTCAGCCTAGCATCTCTCTTCTCCACCTCTCAGTTCTATCCATCTGCCCAGGTGCTGCTCAGATAATCCCTCTGTTTCAGAGAATGCAAGCTATACTGCAGGATCCATTCTCCTCTGATTCTGGTGGTCACAGAGTCTCTGGAGTTGAACTGGGCACATGGCAAAGCATGCAACACTTCCCAGACTTCCTGAAGCTCGGTGTGGCCACGGGACTAGTAACTGGCTCCTTCCCACCCTTCTTGCTGGCAGGAATGTGAACTTGGTATTAGGACCCCATATCCTGGCAGAGCAACAAGATGGAAGGTGCCTGGGTCCTTGACGTGGTAAAGCTGCCCCATCAGCCCTGGGACATGGATGTTCAAGCAGTAATCTGAGAGAAAACCGGTCTCTCTCTTTTAAAAGCTAGTTATTATGTTTTTTTCAAATTTGATTTTTTTATTGTATATTGGAGTATAGTTGATTTACAATGTTATGCTAGCTTCAGGTGTCCAGCAAAGTGATTCAGATCTATGTATGTATATATATACATCTTTTTCAGATTCTTTTCCCATGTAGGTTATTACAGAATATTGAGTAGATTTCCCTGTGCTAATCAGCAGGTCCCTGTTGTTTATCTATTTTATATAAAGTAGTGTGTATATGTTAGTCTCAAACTCCTAATTTACCCTCTCCTCCCTTTCCCCCCAACACCGCCCCGTGGCTCAGTAGTTAAGAATCTGCCTGCCAATATGGGGATGCAGGTTCGATCTCTGGGTTGGGAAGAGCCCCTGGAGAAGGAAATGGCAACCAACTCCAGTATTCTTGCCTGGAGAATTCCATGGACAGAAGGACCTGGTGGGTGCAGTCCATGGGGTCACAAGGAGTCGGATATGACTGAGTGACTAAATAACAACAGCAACTACCACATATCCTGTTTGGAAACCATAAGTTGGTTGTCCAAGTCCAAATGAAAAAAAAAAAAAAAAAGTAGATGTGAGACACAAGCTGACTTTTATCACACTAGAAATTTAAGAAATTTGGGGAAAAAATGTAAAATAATGCAGGTCTTGTCAATGCAAGTTTTTGTTTTGGAAAATATACTTGTTTTCATTACATTAAAAAAGCTAGTTATTTTGATTTTCTTTAGAGAACCAGATCTAATCTCCTAAAGACTCATCCTCCTCTGTGAGAAAGCTGAGTCCCTTTCTGCCTCTTCCAATATATCCTAAACATGTGTGCTTTGGCCTTCAATAAAGCCATCCTTTGGCTCTGTTTTGGAACCCAGAGATTTGTAGGAGCTTATAGTTCCCTGACAACATGACCCCTGGGTGAGCGGGAACCTGTCCTATTAAATGTGTACCTCTCCCGATAGCCATAAGCACAGTTAGCTTTTATTTTTCATGTACTTAATGGATGTGTGCTTAACGAATTTTTGGTGAATGAAGAATGATTGCCTGATTCTCCTGGACTAAAACTAACCTTTTTCTAAAGCATTGCTGTCCAATAGAAATATAATGCAAACCGTATACGTCATTTCAAATTTCCTAGTAGCCACCTATAAAGAAAATGCCAAAGCAATTTGGTGACATTCCTTTTAGTTATATGTTTCATTGAACCCTATATATTCAAATGCTGTCATTTTCACGAGTAATCATTATAAAACTTATTACCAAGAGAGTTTTTACAGTCTTGTTTTTCATGCTAAGCTTTGGTATATGGTGTGGTTTTTATATTTTCAGCGCATCTCACTTGGGACCAGCTGTGTTTTAAGCGCTCAATGGCCACTTGTAGTGAGTGGCTTCTGTATTCTGTTCTGGGGGGCCCTAAGCCATCTTGGAGGCATGCAGGAGACGTGAAGGGGCTGGAAGGGCAAAGGGGATACCAGGAGGCAAAAACGAGGCTTCGTAGAGCTTTGCTTGGCTGTGTTATACTAAGACTCAGTGAGTCTTACCAACTGTTGGGTGATTTCAATATAGAAAGAATACTGTGGAAAGAGAAGGAACCACTGACAAAATGAAAGGAGATGGAGTCAGGAATCAGGAGTAGGCGGACTTTGAGAGGTACTCTGGGGGCCATCAAAGGCTTCAGGTAGAAGTCGACCTCTGCCATATCTAATAGTGGATTAAAGTGAGGACCAACCTTGCCCGAGAGACATGATGGCACAAGGCTGGATTTTCCACCACACTTGCCTGAGCGGCCCTGGTGAGCTGTTTCCACGCTGAACTTCAGTTTCCTCAGGAAGCCCCCTGGTAGCAATAGCCTGTGAGCGGAGAGCAATCTCGCCAAAGGATCAAGATTCCCAGCAGCATGGTAAGGAGACATTCCGTGGACCATCTCTGACAAGCTCTAGGGCCACCAGACACAGCAGGCTCCATGGATGTCCCAGAGGAAGGATGGAGGAAGGCTTTTTCCTTGGCTCATGGAAGCAACAGGTAGTTTCCAACCGAGGGATCTGGCCAAGGAAGAGCTGATTCTGCAGAAAGGGAAACTCGGGGACTGAACAAGGGAGGGGCAGTCCCCACACAGCGGGGAGGGGGACGGAAGTTGGGGAACACTGAAGGCAGGATATGCCTTTTCTCCTGTTCCTGGAATTTCCTTCATGGGGCTCAGGGGTCCGTGAGGAATTCTGAGGAGATGGGGCATGAAATACCTCTCAGCAGCCCAGCCTGGGCCTATACAAGGGAGAAAGGAGAATCATGGCACTCACATGAATCATCTGAGGGAGAAGCAAAAAAACACCCCCAAGAATTCCTTTAAGATCTCAGCCTTCCAGTATCTTGGGCTTCTTTTATCCAGGTAATAGTCTTGGCTTTCTATATAACTTGGGCTTCCCTGGTTGCTCAAACGGTAAAGAATCCATCAGCAGTGCAGGAGACCCAGGTTCGATACCCGATTCAGGGACATCCCCTGGAGGAGGGAATGGCAACTCACTCCAGTATTCTTGCCTGGAGAATTCCATGGACAGAGAGAGGAGCCTGGCGGGCTACAGTCCATGGGGTCGTAAAGAGTCAGACACGACTGAGTGACTAACACACTTTCTTTCCACACATAGATCTGGTCATAAAGGATGTGGGAGGAGGCCAACTTGGAACTGATTTCAGGAGGAGGAGGTCTGATGTCTCGAAGCTCAAGGTTCCAGTCACTGGAGTATTCCAGGGAATAACGGAAACCGTGGTCACGGTGATGGTCTGAGAACATTTGCCTGCTTGAATCACCAGAGAATCTTAGAAACTTATGACTTTGTTCTTGGGATGCTGCCAGTCTTTCTGGAAGTGGCTGTACTTTGGGATGAAAGCAGCTGAGGAAATAAAAAAGTATTAGGTCAGGACCAACAGCCTGACGTAAAATCCCCAGGCCACTGTTGCAAATGAGAGGTCGGCCAACCCCCAGGCCAAGTGTATTCTTGATGGAAAACTAATTAATTCTCAAGAAGGAAGTATGTCATTGGATAGAGTTCCTTCTTGTCTCCCCAGCTTGTAGAAACAGCTGGACTTGTAAAATTTTCCGCATAGAATGCTGGTCCTCTAAGACCCAGCCTTGGCCACATGTATCCCAATGTTTCCTGACGGTGGTGCTTTCCTTGAGTGGCCCCGCTGGGGATAAAGGAAGAAGTTTCTACTGCACATCTGGAGTGGTTCTTGGTCCAAGCAAGGTGCTCCACAAATGTGTATGAGGAGGAGGCGTTCATGAGACTCAGCTTCTGAACAATTAGGAGAAAGAGGCACTAGACTCCTCCCACTTCCTCCTGCCTTCATTCTCCAGGTCTGTTGTGCCCAGAGGGCACTGGAAGCCCACCTTTTAATTTTTTGCCAGTCTTAGTATTGTGTTGCTTAGTGCTGTTTTTCTTATGTAAGACAGAACATCCAACAGACTTGATAAACAAACATATTCATTCTCGAGTGTTCGGAATTTAACCCTTCACCCTGGTCCTGAGTGGCCTAGGCTGAAGATTCAGAGCTCAACCAGCTGGTTGCCAACCAGGACTTTGCCCCTTACTAGCTGTGAGGCTCTGGGCGATTATTCACTTTGCCTCTCTGAGCCTTAAGTTTTCTATTTCATCTTAAAAACAGAAGTGCTTTCCTTGTGTTTATCATTGTTTAAAGTGGAAGTTCTTGGGACTTCCCTGGCAGTCCAGTGGTTAAGACTCTGAGCTTCCACTGCAGGGTTCAATCCCTAGTTGGGAAACTAAAATCTTTAAATACTGCATGCGGAGTGGCCAAAAAGACAAAAAAGTGGAGGTTCTTAACCTGAGTCCAGGGATGAGCTTTAAGAAGTCCATAAACATTCCGATATACCTGATACATTTTTTTCTCTTTGGATATGTGAATTTTCCTTCAGAGACTATCTGTAACTTTCATCAGATTCTTAAAATGGCATTCGACACTTGCCTACCTCTCCCCTCAAATAGCACCACTGGGTTAGAGACGACAGCTGTAAATGATATACAATAAAATTTCTACTTAAAAGGTTTTAACAAATGCTAATGATTTTTATACCTACTTTCCAGGGTTTGTAGGATTAAATGAGATGATGGCCAGTAAGCTCTTAGCACAGTGATAGACATGTTGCAAGCACTCCAGTGCTAGATACTGGGGTAAGATTTTGAAACATAGAGACTTAATTTTCTCTTTTGTCTTCTAGAATATATAACCCGTATACTAATTGGGTGGTGCTAGAGTAGGGGAAGGAAGCAGAGGGGAGATTGTGATTTATCACAGAAAAACTCTCCATCATTCATTTTGGCGACCTCACCTAGAAGCTTGCTTGAGTGCAGGGCCAGAACTCTGTATCTTAGATAAGAAGTTGAGTGTGGTCCAGGGATCTAGGCATTAGGAATGTTGTATTAAGGCAGAGTAGTGAGAGTGGGGCTCCCTTCTCTCTAGAGCAGGCCAAACAAGATTTACTGTCTGTAGGGAATTTTAAAATGAGGATAAAATTGGGGCTTTTCTGGTGGTACGGTGGTTAAGAACCCACCTGGCAATGCAAAGGATACCAGTTCCAGCCTTGGTCCAGGAAGATCCCACATGCTGCAGAGCAACTCAGCCCATGCTCCTGGAGCCCGTTCTCCACAACAAGAGAAGTCACCACGATCAGAAGCCCGCACACCCCAATAAAGAGTAGTGCAACTAGAGAAGGCCCGCGTGCAGCAACGAAGACCCAACACAGCCAAAAGTAACTAAGTAAATGAAAGAACAGAATGAAACCCAGCGAGTCTATTTTTTTTATTGTCACAGGCAATTTTAAACACTTTCTATGATAAAGAAGATGCGATATATACTAAAATAATGCTACTTGCAGCAACATGGATGGACCTAGAGATTATCATACTGAGTGAAGTAAGTCAGAGAAAGACAAATATCATATGATATCCCTTATATGTGGAATCTAAAATAGGACACAAATCAGTGTATGTAAAAGACAGAAGCATACTCACAAATATAGAGAACAGATTTGTGGCTACCAAGGGGGAGGGTGGTTGGGAGTGAAGGATTGGGAGTTTGCCATTAGCAGAGGTAAACTGTTATCTATAGATGGACGAATAACAAGGTCTTACTATATAGGTGCTGCTGCTGCTAAGTCACTTAGTGGGTTGCCGTTTCCTTTTCCATACTGTATAGCACAGTGGACCATATCCAATGTCCTGTGATAAACCATAATGAAAAAGAATGTGTGTGTGTGTGTGTGTGTATATATACATATATACATATATATATATATCTCAGAGAAGGCAATGGCACCCGACTCCAGTGCTCTTGCCTGGAAAATCCCATGGACAGAGGAGCCTGGTAGGCTGCAGTCCATGGGGTCGCTGAGGGTCGGACACGACTGAGCAACTTCACTTTCACCTTTCACTTTCATGCATTGGAGAAGGAAATGGCAACCCACTCCAGTGTTCTTGCCTGGAGAATCCCAGGGACTGGGGAACCTGGTGGGCTGCCGTCTATGGGGTCGCACAGAGTTGGACAGGACTGAAGTGACTTAGCATAGCATAGCATATATATATATATAAAACTGAGTCACTTTGTTATATAGCACCAATGAACACAATATTGTAAAACTATACTTCAATAAAAGTAAAAAATAAAATTTCTTACATTAACAAAAAATCAGTATCTGTAACAAAATAGTCCTCCCTACAAAAAATAATTTTGTTTCTCTAAGTTCTAAATAACTTGTACAATTACGGTTGAATTTTAATAGAATATATGTTAACTTTTTAGCATATTTTTTTACTGCTTATCCTTTAATGAACACTGTATTCTCTGTGGAAAGTACTTTGGACACCTCCTAGGTATGTCATGGAGTAGTGGGAAAGAATCTGCCTGCTGACAACAGGAGATGCAAGAAATATGAGTTGGATCCTTGCATCAGGAAGATCCCCTAGAGAAGGAAATGGCAACCCACTCCAGTATTCTTGCCTGGGAAATCCCGTGGACAGAGGAGCCTGGTGGGCTACAGTCTATGGGGTCACAAAGAATTAAGACACAACCGAGCACAACACAAACACACAAAAAACTGAGTATACACACACACACACACAGAGGTATGTCGTTGGCCTCCCAACACATGCTTACCCAGCTACACAGTTCAAGAGTAGATGCATAGTGATCTAGAACCATCTAGAACCAAAAGAAGCATCTAGAACTGTTCTTTGGGATGCAATTCATGCCTCCAGTCCCTGTGATATAATATATTCCTTTGAAAAATGGTGTATCAATTTAATAGAATAGTAAGCAATTATCAACAAGAAAAAGGTAGATCTCTAGATACTGATATGAAACAATCTCCAATCTATAGTGTTAAATGAAGTAAGCGATATACAGAACATTTACAAATATTTTAACAAGTGATGTGTATGTTTATGCATATGTGAAGAATGGTAGTACAGTGCTTGTAAAAATAAGGACACATACTTGAACTACTTCAATTGTTACCCCATGTGACTGCTTGAAGGTTTTGTTTATGTTAAAAATTGAACACAGTGAAGCAGAGTGTGAATTTCGAGGTGCAATATCTTTGGTAAGTGACAAGTTTAGTTCATACATGAAATATTTTTATGGAATCTGAACAATATTTTGAACACTGGCGTTTCTTTTTCTTTCTGTATTGTTTTGTTCATTTTAAAGCTAAAGAACACATCAAGACGTCAAGAGGGTAGTGACTATTACTGATTATTATGTGATTCTTAGATGAATAATTTTGTGGCATAGAGAAGTGGGCTTTAAAAAATGATATACTCTGGGTGTCCGATACACTGTGTGCCACCTATTTTTAATCAGAAAAATGCTTTTCGGGCATTATTTTTATTTGATTCTCACAAGAGTTCCTCAGAGAAGCAATTTTATCAACATTTGTAAATCAGTCAACCTTTGAGGCCATTCCAACAGAAACACCCAGGTTATTGATCCTATTGACCTCCTACTCAGTCCCTGTTCTAACAACAAGAAGCTTCCTACTTACTCATACTGCTACTCATAGAAAAAAAAATCCTTTAATTCTAGAGACAAAAGGATAAACATAATGTGGGATAGAGTTAGCATCTCAGGATGGGGAAGGAGACCTCAGATGGAAGTCTTCCCTATTTTGGTAAAGGGAGAATTTGCAAGAGTTCAGCAGGGAATTTCAGAACCTGGAGCTCCTTCTTGGTGGGAAAGGGGAGTCAAAAGAGGAGACTTGGAATCTTTGGGCTTTTTCTGGTGGCTCAGATGGTAAAGAATCCGCCTGCAATGCAGGAGACTCTGGTTTGATCCCTGGTTCGGGAAGATCCCCCAGAGAAGGGAATGGCTACCCACTGCAGTGTTCTTGGGCTTCCCTGGTGGTACTGGTGGTTCAGATGGTAAAAAACCTGTCTGCAATGCAGGAGACCTTCGTTCGATCCCTAGGTGGGGAAGATTTCCTGGAGAAGGGAGTGGCTACCCATTCCAGTATTCTTGCCTGGAGATGGGCCATCTCAGGTTTCTTTGATGAATCCGGTTTCCCTGCAAGTGGGCGGGGCTCTGCTTGGCAGCGCTGTTGCACAGGGAAGCAGCGCAGTTCACCGCAAGTCCTGTTTTACCTCGCCCCTTGGTTAACCATGCGTCATAGAATTACCGAGGACCTCTCCTCACTTCTATTTGGGACTTCATCAGGGAGGCATTCTCCTGCAGCAGTTGATGGACTTAGGCATGACGAAATGGATTTTAGCTGGGCTGATAGAGTGTGACTCAGCCACCAACTTGAGCAGCCCGGGGTCCTGGGCTGTGAGCCCAGCTTTGAACAGCAGCTTCCCATCCTCCACCCACAACTCGTGTGCCACGCAGATGCATTCTGCATGTGTGCTGTCTTGTGCAAAAGGTCAAGAAGTACTGCCTCCAGGGCTAAGACAATGCTATTCCTGGCTCTTGAGGGGAGAAATGGATCTGTCAGGTGCAGATAAGAGAAGGGTGGTTTGACCTGTTTCATTACTGGTGAAAATTACCTGGTGGTCTGTGTGCTTCCAGATTAATTGGAGTGTTTTGCAATTCAGTATCCTGTGGGGAACACGGGCACGCTGAACACACATCACCCTTGTGTTTGGAAGCACAGCGACTGTTTTCCAGCTTGCGTGGCTGTATTTTTTTTCTGTTTGTTTTTTCTGTTTCCACCCACAGCCTATTAAGACATTGTGAAGTGCCCCGAGATACAGCAGTGCTGTACACGTTAATTCTTCTTCCCGAAACAAAGGGAAGGCGCTGTGGCTTTGGTGCCCTGTGATGCGTGCCATCTAAGACTTATCATAAGATGGTTTGGATCCTTGTTTCTGGAAAGATGGCACCACCTGTGTCTGACGGTGATGGGGACAGTTTATAAGTACTTGTCAATTACAACATATGAATGAAACTCAAGTCACGAATGAAATTCTTTTGCAGGGATTTACAACTGTTGATTAAACCATCCAGATTTTAGTCACAATTGGTTGAAATTTCATATGCTCTTTCCATGTGTAACGAATGAACTGCATTCAGCCAACAAGTATTTATTGAATGTCTTCTGTATCAGGCACAAGACTGTGTGCTGAACATGCTTCATTTGGCAAGATAGAAAAGCTATTATCGAGGCACAAGGAAATGCATGTAGACAAAAGCTGAAGGTGTTCTGGTTATCTGAAAGTGGTTCTTGAAACGAAAATGTGTAATAGTGTCTGTCTTCCAGATTCATAGGTACATCTGGCTTAATCCTCTCTAAATTCATGGGTCCACCTCTAACATTTACAGAGTCCAGGGTGGGGGTACAAATAAGCCTATAAACGGTTAAATAATGTCTTCTCTTTCTTCTTCCTTTAAAAAAAATATACATTCATAAAGACAAAATTGAAAACTGTCCAAGGCAATGTTTCCATGACCAAAAGTTGGCAGTACTAGAGATGACTGAATTAATTATTATCGCACATGTTTAAATGTTCTTTTGTTTCATTTGAATGACTAACAAATGAAGACACACTTAATTTATCATTATTTTATATTTATTTCCTCAAATTAATTTTTTGCTTTCATTTCACCATGATCACAAATCCTGAAGTTATAAGTGAACATTTTCACATCATTTTGTTCTGTGCACAGCAATGAGCTAAAGCAGTTCTTTAAGTGTAAGTACAATTAAAATATGCAAATCTTGAGTGTATTTTCATAAAAAAATGTGAGAGTACATATAAAATACTAAAAAACAATATTTTTACATATACTGGGTTGGCCAAAATTTTCATTCAGGTATTTCAATACGATGCTACAAAAACACCTGCATGAACTTTTTGGCCAAGCCAATAATTTCAAAGAAAGTCACTTTTCTCATAAAATATGAAGTTAAAATTTGAAAGGAAATATTCAAATTGTAATTCAGTTCAGTTCAGTTCAGTTGCTCAGTCGTGTCGGACTCTGACCCCATGAATCGCAGCACACCAGGTCTCCCTGTCCATCACCAACTCCCGGAGTTTACATAAACTCATGTCAATTGAGTCGGTGATGCTCATCCTCTGTCGTCCCCTTCTCCTCCTGCCCCCAATCCCTCCCAGCATCAGAGTCTTTTCCAGTGAGTCAACTCTTCGCATGAGATGGCCAAAGTACTGGAGTTTCAGCTTCAGCGTCAGTCCTTCCAGTGAACACCCAGGACTGATCTCCTTTAGGATGGACTGGTTGGATCTCCTTGCAGTCCAAGGGACTCTCAAGAGTCTTCTCCAACACCACAGTTCAAAAGCATCAATTCTTCGGCACTCAGCTTTCTTCACAGTCCAGCTCTCACATCCATACATGACCACTGGAAAAACCATAGCTGTGACTAGAGGGACCTTTGTTGGCAAAGTAATATCTCTGCTTTTGAATATGCTGTCTAGGTTGGTCATAACTTTCCTTCCAAGGAGTAAGTGTCTTTTAATTTCATGGCTGCAGTCACCATCTGCAGTGATTTTGGAGCCCAGAATAATAAAGTCTGACACTGTTTCCATTGTTTCTCCATCTACTTCCCATGAAGTGATGGGACCAGATGCCATGATCTTTGTTTTCTGAATGTTGAGCTTCAAGCCAACTTTTCACTCTCCTCTTTCACTTTCATCAAGAGGCTTTTGAGTTCCTCTTCACTTTCTGCCATAAGGGTGGTGTCATCTGCATATCTGAGGTGATTGATATTTCTCCTGGCAATCTTGATTCCAGCTTGTGCTTCTTCCAGCCCAGCGTTTCTCATGATGCACTCTGCATAGAAGTTAAATAAGCAGGGTGACAATATACAGCCTTGACGTACTCCTTTTCCTATTTGGACCCAGTCTGTTGTTCCATGTCCAGTTCTAACTGTTGCTTCCTGACCTGCATACAGGTTTCTCAAGAAGCAGGTCAGGTGGTCTGGTATTCCCATCTCTCTCAGAATTTTCCACAGTTTATTGTGATCCACACAGTCAAAGGCTTTGGCATAGTCAATAAAGCAGAAATAGATGTTTTTCTGGAGCTCTCTTGCTTTTTCCATGATCCAGCGGATGTTGGCAATTTGATCTCAGGTTCCTCTGCCTTTTCTAAAACCAGCTTGAACATCTGGAAGTTCATGGTTCACGTACTGCCAAAGCCTGGCTTGGAGAATTTTGAGCATTACTTTACTAGCCTCTGAGATGAATGCAATTGTGCGGTAGTTTGAGCATTCTTTGGCATTGCCTTTCTTTGGGATTGGAATGAAAACTGACCTTTTCCAGTCCTGTGGCCACTGGTGAGTTTTCCAAATTTGCTGGCATATTGAGGGCAGCACTTTCACAGCATCATCTTTCAGGATTTGAAATAGCTCCACTGGAATTCCATCACCTCCACCAGCTTTGTTCGTAGTGATGCTTTCTAAGGCCCACTTGACTTCACATTCCAGGATGTCTGGCTCTAGGTGAGTGATCACACCATCGTGATTATCTTGGTCGTGAAGATCTTTTTTGTACAGTTCTGTGTGTATTCTTGCCACCTCTTCTTAATATCTTCTGCTTCTGTTGCTGCTGCTGCTGCTAAGTCGCTTGTCATGTCCGATTCTGTGTGACCCCATAGACGGCAGCCCACCAGGCTCCACTCTCCCTGGGATTCTCCAGGCAAGAACACTGGAGTGGGTTGCCATTTCCTTCTCCAATGCATGAAATTGAAAAGTGAAAGTGAAGTCGTTCAGTTGTATCTGACTCTTAGCGACCCCATGGACTGCAGCCCACCAGGCTCCTCTGTCTATGGGACTTTCCAGGCAAGAGTACTGGAGTGGGGTGCCATTGCCTTCTCCTTCTGCTTCTGTTAGGTCCATACAGTTTCTGTCCTTTATCAAGCCCATGTTTGCATGAAATGTTCCCTTGGTGTCTCTAATTTTCTTGAAGAAATATCTAGTCTTTCCCATTCTGTTGTTTTCCTCTATTTCTTTGCATTGGTCGCTGAGGAAGGCTTTCTTATCTCTTCTTGCTATTCTTTGGAACTCTGCATTCAGATGCTTATATCTTTCCTTTTCTCCTTTGCTTCTCTTCTTTTCACAGCTATTTGTAAGGCCTCCCCAGACAGCCATTTTGCCTTTTTGCATTTCTTTTCTATGGGGATGGTCTTGATCCCTGTCTCCTGTACAATGTCAGGAACCTCAGTCCATAGTTCATCAGGCACTCTGTCTAGCAGATCTAGTCCCTTAAATCTATGTCTCACTTCTACTGTATAATCACAAGGGGGTTGATTTAGGTCATTCCTGAATGGTCTAGTGGTTTTCCCTACTTTCTTCAATTTAAGTCTGACTTTGGCAATAAGGAGTTCATGATCTGAGCCACAGTCAGTTCCTGGTCTTGTTTTTGTTGACTGTATAGAGCTTTTCCATCTTTGGCTGCAAAGAATATAATCAATCTGATTTCGGTATTGACCATCTGGTGATGTCCATGTGTAGAGTCTTCTCTTGTGTTGTTGGAAGAGGGTGTTTGCTATGACTGGTGCATTTTCTTGGCAAAACTCTATTAGTCTTTGCCCTGCTTCATTCTGTATTCCAAGGCCAAATTTGCCTGTTACTCCAGGTGTTTCTTGACTTCCTACTTTTGCATTCCAGTCCCATGTAATGAAAAGGACATCCCTTTTGGGTGTTAAGTCTAAAAGGTCTTGTAGGTCTTCATAGAACTGTTCAACTTCAGCTTCTTCAGTGTTACTGGTTGGGGCATGGGCTTGGATTACTGTGATACTGAATGGTTTGCCTTGGAAACGAATGGAGATCATTCTGTTGTTTTTGAGATTGCATCCAAGTACTGCATTTCGGACCTTGCTTCTATCACCAGTCACATCCACAACTGGGTATTGTTTTTGCTTTGGCTCCGTCCCTTCATTCTTTCTGGAGTTATTTCTCCACTGATCTCCAGTAGCATATTGGGCACTTACCAATCTGGGGAGTTCCTCTTTCAGTATCCTATCATTTTGCCTTTTCATGCTGTTCATGGGGTTCTCAAGGCAAGAATACTGAAGTGGTTTGCCATTCCCTTCTCCAGTGGACCACTCTGTCAGACCTCTCCACCATGACCCACCTGTCTTGGGTGGCCCCACAGGGCATGGCTTAGTTTCATTGAGTTAGACAAGGCTGTGGTCCATGTGATCAGATTGGCTAGTTTTCTGTGATTATGGTTTCAGTGTGTCTGCCCTCTGATGCCCTCTTGCAGCACCTACCGTCTTACTTGGGTTTCTCCTACCTTGGACGTGGGGTATCTCTTCACGGCTGCTCCAGCAAAGTGTAGCTGCTGCTCCTTTCCTTGGACAAGTGGCCCCTTCTGATCTTGAACGTGGAGTAGCTCCTCTCTGCCCTCCTGTACCCACGCAGCTGCCACTCCTTGGATGTCATGTAGTTCCTTTTGGCAGCGCTTCAAATTGTAAGTAGCAAATATAAAAAATGTTCAATTTTCTTAAATAAAATGTCTTAAGTGTTATTTTCTGAAAATTAAATTTTATCAAATCATTGTAAACTATACTTCTGATTGCTAGTATTCAGCTCTCATCTATTTGCTAATATAAAGGATCCATATTCTGCATCAGACACGTTATAGTTAGACCTACAAAGGCTCCAATTTTAAGATGATGGGAATTGTGAGATTTTGCACCAGGTTCCCCAGCTGCCATGTGTGATTGTTGCGAATACCATGTTAACTTTTGAGCATCTCCGGGAACAGGAATTGGAACAGGAAGAGAATCTCTGGAAACAGATGAGTGCGTCTACTGGGAAATGATAATTTCTGATGCAAGAATCTGTTCAGTCACATTGGCCGAGGGAAAGCAGTTGACATGTTAATTTGTCTTTGCTCTCACCTGCCTGCATCTGCTGCTCAAACCCTCTCTGCACTCTGAAATCCTGTCCTGTCTCTGATCAGCAGCCACGGTAAAACTCAAAGGCCTTCATGGCATTTGGAAGCAATGAGTTTCTCTCTTTTTCCCAGAGACCATGGGCAGAGATGCAGAGATGTGATGGAGAAGCAGTTTCCTGGGGCCTGAGCCATGTTAGTTACAGAAAAGATGTTTAGGGTTATGAATGAGGCTTTGGCAACAAAGAGCACAGATCCTAAGTGACTGCAGTGTCTATGTGAGTGTTAATAAAATTGCCTTTTTTTTTTTTTTTTGTATTTATGAGTGAGGAGCCATCTAGGTCACAGGGTTCAGAGCAGAGTCCCTGAGTTTCCTGGCAGCATCAGTCATTCATATGGAGCAAGACCTAGTGATGCTTTCCCACTTGAGAGTGACTCTTCTTACCTCCTGCTCGCTGCCCCATCCCAGCTCTGCTCAGCCCACTTTCAGAGTGGGCTCTGGACAGGTGTCTTCCATCCAGGGTACGTTCATGGGCCATGAACCAGGAACAGTTCATTTCTGTCCTGGGAGGGGGTGGGGTGGAGTGGGCTGGGAGGTGGGAAAGAGGTTCAAGAGGGAAGGGACATATGTATACCTGTGGCTGATTCATGTTGATGTATGGCAGAAACCCAAACTAAGTAAATGAAAAAAACAAAAACTTCTTTATGAGAGTCTGACAGATGGAGACAGAATTTCCTGCTTAGAATGAGCATATAAGCAAAAAGTGAAAAATAGAGGGACTGCATGAGGGGCTTCCCTGGTGGTCCAGTGGCAAAGACTCCATGCTCCCAATGCAGGGGGGCCCAGGTTCAATCCTTAGTCAGGGAACTAGATCCCACATGCTGCAACTAAAGAGTTCACATGCTACTATGAAGATTAAAGATCCTGTGTGCCTAAGACCCAGTGTAGCCAAATAAATATTTATTAGAAAAAAAAGAAAATGCAGTGTGAACGGATGAGTCCATTGTAAGGCCCACGCAACATTTTGGGGCTGTGTTTACATAACCAAGGGTGCTAGAATTCCATGTCTAGCCTTGTAGGATGAGGGCTGACTTCAGTCCTCTCTGATCACCTTGGCAAAGTCTTACAATTTGAAAAGACTCCCTTCAGTTACTTGGGATCTGTGCTGTCTCTTGTCTACCTACTGCATAGACCTGACTCATTGGGAAAGACCCTGATCCTGGGAAGGATTGGGGGCAGGAGGAGAAGGGGACGGCAGAGGATGAGATGGTTGGATGGCATCACTGACTCAATGGACCTGAGTTTGAGCAAACTCTGGGAGACAGTGAAGGACAGGGAAGCCTGGCATGCTACCATCCAGGGGTGGGTCACCAAGAGTCAGACATGACTTAGCAACAGAATAGTAACAAGAAGTCTCTTACAAGTCGCTTACAATGAAAACACGTGACTGTGATACCTTCTGCTGTTCATCTGTTCATCTGTCTGCTCTGTAAACTGAGCTTTGTCCTTGCTGACATTGGGTGCATCTAACAGCAGGTTCAGACTCTATTTAAGTTGTACTCTAGTACAGTGATTCTCGAGGAGACCCCAGTTTCTCCGGTTTCACTGATGTTTTGATTGGATTTTCTTTTCAAGCTACCTCAGCCAAAAGCATCTTCTCACAAAAACAGTAGGTTCATTTCAACTCAATATTTCACTTTGGACAATTGCTGGACTCCATTTTGCACCCCATACTGGAACGCAGGCTCCCCAGGGCGCACATGCTTCCCACCCATTAGCATTTGAGAGAGCCTTGGCAGACAGATTGAGGTCAAGGGAAAGGCAGACCCCCATGGCCAGTGGAAGAGCAGAAAGTTGGTGCCTTCAAATTGTTGTAAATAGTGCTTTGCAAGCCATATGCTGCCTGAGACTGTATTTGCATTGCGTACCCGGCCTCTTGTTATTAAACACGGTAAGACACAACACTGGACGGTGGGAGATAGAGGCCCCAGTGAACTCCAGAGTTTCCACCATTTACCTGATGTTGACTGGGTGTTTAGTCTGGCAGAAGCTCAGACCAGAAGGTCATTTCTGGGAAACACAACAATGTCTTGTGTCGTGGGTGTTTCAGAAGGTAAGGAGGCTCTCTTTGCACCCTGAAGCAGAAAAATATTTGGAATTCTCCCGCCCGACTAGATTTTTCCTCTAGGAACTGGTGGGGCTCTTCAGGCCAAGCCCAGGTTAGCTTCAAGGGCTTCTCTGGTTAAGCGCCTTACAAAGCTAAAATCCTGGGGTGCAGTTTTGGGACCCTGCTATGAGAAGATGCGGCTGAGACACTGGAGCAGAGGCCAACCTGGAGCCCAGGGGTGCCTGGTGGCTGTTTTCCCAGGTGGCCGGCAGGGTCCTGACAACCCCAGATGCATGGTCCTGGTGGGTTGGGGAGTGGGTGTCACTTAGCAATGTTGCCCTACCTGACTCATTGCTCTGTGACTCTGAGGGACTCTTTCACGATACAAGTTCGATGCGGCTAAGTTTTCAGCTCAGGTTACCCTGTGGCACAGGTGAGAGAGAAAGACCCTTTCTCTAGCTGGAAGTCAGTCCCTCCTCCTGCCCCAGCCTGGGAAGTGAGAGCGGAAGAGGAGACCCTCTCCTGCGGCCTGGCCACACTCACCTCCAAATCACACGGATTAGGCAGGAGCTCTGTAGGGTCAGTCAGAGGGTAAGTGCAGGCGTGGTGTTCTGGGAAACCTGAGTTTTAAGCTTCATATCTCAGTTGTTTGCTTGCTGTGCAGCTTCAGGTAAATTCCTTAATCTCTCTGAGCCTCAGATCCCTTACTCCTCAAATGGACAGCTGAATGAAGTCGTAGTCTGGCTCACAGTAGGAGCTGAGTAAAAGATAGTTGCTTTTCCTGCTTCTCCATCTTTGAGCTGGCCAAAGCCCATGGGCAACACATTCTCCCCACCTCTGAAGTGTGTTCCTGTCCCTCACAGACTCAAGGACCTTTGGCTCTAGTGTGATTCACATGGACAGCCCTGCCTGTCTCTTTGAGGACAGGTGTGGCTCAAGAGTCCACCTGTCACCTGATTCTCTGCCAGGCCAGCTCAAAGTCCATAGCTTCTTTAGTGCTTGGGGACCTGGAACACCGGTGACCTCACACCCTCATATCCGTGGCACTTGGCTTTGTCAGTATGTGTCATCTTGTCTGATGCTCCTTCTCTGCAGGCATCCTCCTCCTGCACTCTCCCCAACTCCCCTGCCTGCCTAGAGTCACCAGAGGAGATAAGAAAGAGAGTGGAAAGCAAGAGAGCCTCCAGTCTTCTTGACCTCAGTTAAAATCTTGGCTCTGCTAGTTATAAGCTGTGCAGGGGTAGGCATGTCCCTGAACTCCCAAGTCCCAGCATATCCTAGTCTGAATAGCAGGAATACTAATTCCTTCTTGGCAGGAGTGTTGTAAATATCAAAGGCAGTGACTTGTCTGGCACTTGGGAGGTATTTGATAATAATATCCTTGTTATTCAGAGCAATGTTCTCATGCCCTTAAGTCATTTTCTTGAAATAATTAGAAAATCGGTTCTCAAACTGTGGCCCCAGACCGGTAGCATCAGAACTTGTCAGAGATATGCATTCTCAGGACCTGCCGGGGGGTGGGAGGGGTGGGGATGGGGGGCACACAGTCTGTTTTCACAAGCCCTCCAGGGGATTCTGATGTGTGACAGAGTTAGAGAGCCTCTGAACTAGAATGTCTTTCAAACCCTCTCATGTCTTTCAAGGTCATTTCTTTGGCCTGCCTGATTATGCTCACTGGCTCCTGCTTGTGATTTGGGAAGGATTATAACTCAATGATCATCAAGGCTGGACTGATACCTGCAAGCTGAGGAGGGTATCACCTACCTGGATGCAACAGAAGGGCTCCAAAATCCTTGAGCCATATCCTCCTCTTGGTGTAGACAAGGGTCTTTGATTAAGGGATCAACATTCTGGGCTTTGCTTTTCATTCCCCAACACACACACACACACACACGCACACACACGCACGCACGCATGCATGCACGTGCGCGCCTGCGCTCTGAGAGGGCTGTTCTGTCTCTGGGTAGCAGAAGTGTGTAAATTCTGTGCTGATCTTTTCTCTTCCAGCCCAAGCAAAGCTTCTTCCACTTATCTTGGTTCTTTTCTTCCATGGAAGGGACAGCCAGAGCTTAATGGATAGGTAATCAGCTAAGTCTTCTGTAGGGTGTATTATGAGCATAGATACCACCAGCGAGGCTGGACCAGCACTTTGCCTGAGCACAGACAGTGTTATTAGTACCGAATGGAGGCTTTCTCCTAACTGTAGGAGAAACCTGATGCCTTGGTGTTGCCATGTTCTGTCAAGCTGTCTTCCCAAGGATGTGCTGATTTCTTTCATGTGGCTTGTTATCATCCTGCTCACAGAATTGTGGGATGAGGGCACATTCAGGCAACTGGCATAAACAGCACTGGATTTTGAGATTTATGACCAATTGCCCTTCCTGAGGATCTACTAGATGCCAGTCACTCCACAAGGAGTGTGAAGTATTTAGAGTCTGGGATGGCCTCTGTTTCTAAGAACAAAATATTTCAAACAGCTTCCCTGAGTTTTTCAAATATCCAAATATTTAGCATCATAAATGAATCTGGCCCAAGTGTGAATCCTTAGTGTTTCACCCCTCTTTTGGGAGGTAGTGTGATTTTGGAGATGAGGGAGACCTGAGTTTGTTGGATTTTGGTTCTGCCACTCACTAGCTATGTGACCTGGGGAAAGTTACTTAACGTCTCTGAGCCTCAATTCCCTTATCCCTCCAATGGAGCTAAGAATTTTTGCAGAGCTGATGGGGAGATTATGAGAGATCTATAGTATGGTGCCTGGCACATACTTATGGTAGGTGATCCATAAGCTGTAGTTGTTCTTTTGGAGTTCGCCTCTGGGCAAAGCATTAGAAAGATAATATACGTCATCCCACAGAAAAATAAC
Source organism: Ovis canadensis (assembly GCF_042477335.2). Classification (NCBI taxonomy): domain Eukaryota; kingdom Metazoa; phylum Chordata; class Mammalia; order Artiodactyla; family Bovidae; genus Ovis; species Ovis canadensis. The sequence continues at coordinate 25,432,454 of NC_091269.1, read as the reverse complement.
TTTGAAGTAACTGTTTGAAAATTTTAATGGAAGAAAGATGGAAAAGCTTTCAGAACTAGAAAGCAGGGTCCCTCCAGCAACATTTGGGCTTCTCGTTTCATCATCTATTCCAACATACCCCACTGGTACGTCCTGTAGGGCACTCTTTCTGGACACCAGGTGAGGGATGTGTGCCCACAACTGAGCCCATGAGCCATGGTCCAGCCTGTCAGCCAACTGTGGAACCGACTCAAGATGCTGAACTTGGCTGCTGTTTTCCTCTAGGAAACATTTGCCTGGAGCACTGACTGACAACGCCAGGAGCCTCGGCTGGCTGAGCCAAGAGTTCTAAGAACTTGTTCTTGACTTTTCACTGGGATCTCATAGGTCAGGTCATTCGAACTTTTCAAGTTCCGCGGGCTTTGCAGGAGAAAGGCATGGGAACAGAGCGACTCCCCCAAGGCTGATGGCTCAGACATGGGACTGGCCCAGAGTGGATGTTTGCTATTCCTGAGAGTGCTCAGCAAACCAGGCTCTGAATGCAGAGTTAGGAATCAAGTAAAACAGAATGGGCTCTGCTTAAATATTAAACACAATGGCAGAATAAACCTGTAAAATATTTTAGATTCTTTGTAGCATGGTGACCTTTTTTTATTTCCTTGACACTTTTTTGGGCCTGATTTTTATTGTCGTAAAATATACTGAGCCTAAATCGACTCTTTGAACCATGTTAAAGCATACAGCTCAGCAGCACGAGGTACATTCACATTGTACTCGCCACCACCCATCCGCAGAACTTCATCATCTTCCTTAACCGAAAGTCTGTCCCCGTGAAATGCTAACTCCCTTTGCCCCTCCTTCCAAGCCCTGGATAAATTGACACTGTTTATTCTACCCAAACTTTTTTTGTAAAGACAAAAGGGGGCTTCTAGAAGACAGTAGAGTGTGCCACCAATAATCCTCCCCTTCAACAAGACATGGAAGAACTCTGTCTTCTTAATACCAGGACCTTTGACCCCCTCACATGGAGTGACGAAACAAAGGCTCCAACACAGGCGGAAATATTTTGCCTCTCTGGAGTCATCCTGCGTGCCTTTATTTTTGCCCTTGCTGAAAAGAGCAATAATATAATGTTTAGAAAAGAACACTTGCAAAGAAGAAAGACTTGGAACCAACCACCGTCTTCCTGAGTTGTTGACAGCTGCTATTCAGTGGAACCCTCAGTGGAAACAAAGAGAGACTGCAGCATTGTTTTAACACGAACATTGGAAGTGGCTTCCTTCCAGAGCTTGGCTGATTGAGGTACCTGGATCAGCGGCCAGAGCCTCCTGCGCTGTCTTGACTTTTCCCCCATGGCGATTGTTGATGCAGCTGTGGAAGGGTCTGGTGTGTATCCTGAATCTCCAATTGCTTCCTTTGCCTGGAGTCAGACGTTTCTAGGTGCTGTCACTGTGTCTTCCTGACGCGGTGTCTGCTCCATTTCTACGTTTTCTCTGTGTCGAGGAAAAGTGATTATTTCCCTGTTGAGAAGATTCTTTAGGCTTTCTCAGAATCCTAGCAGTAGGGTTGGCCAACACCTTGATTTTAGTGAAAGATCACTGAGATATGAAGATAGGAAAAATCTAGAGGCACTTAAGAGAACTTGAAAAAGGTTCCCCCCAGGAAGGGGTGTACCTCTACATCATCAGTTTCCATTAAAAAAAATTGGTAATGATCTCTAGGTCTATCCATATTGCTGAAAATGACATTTTGGTTCTTTTTTATGGCTGAGTAGTATTCCATTGTATCTATGTACCATATCTTTTTTATCTGTTCATCTCTTGATGCACATTTAGGTTGCCTTCGTGTCTTGACTATATATAAATAGTGCTGCAATGAATGTTGGAGTGCATGTATCTTTTCCAATTATGATTTTCTCTGGATAGTCCAGCAGAAACTAATGCAACATTGTAAATCAAATCAATAAAAAAAAAAATCTGGCAGTGTGCAGTCGGCTTGTTCTGAGCCTTTGATGCCATGTCACTGACCGGCTCACCTGGCCTGGCTGCTGACTCACTGTGTGCCCCACTGAGTCATTTCACAGCTCATTTTCCGCCACCAGTAATGGGCTAATAATGCCTGCCCTTGTTGTAAGACTCAAATGTGGAAACACATATGAAAGTGGTGTGAAATCATAACTGCTTTCCCAGTGAAATGCGGCTGGCCTTGCGGTGAGCCTTGTGCCAGCCTGTCGGGGCAGAGCTGCCCAATGGGGTGCCCAGCTGTGAGAGGTGTGTATGGAGGTGCTGAACCCCCAAAGCCCTCGGCTGTGACTCATCTCCTGTGAATATTATCATTTCCTCAGAGGGCTGTGGCAAATGACACAACTGACTGAAGTGACTGGGGAAATGCTGTCTGGGAGGCCAGGTGGAGAAGGCCTACTGGCATTAAGAAGAGCTGAGATGGATCCTGGGCCAGGGCTCCCATAACACACTCACTTGACTTATCCTGGTTCAAATGTCACTTCCTCCAGGAAGCCTTCCCTGAGCTCTAGGTACCTGGCCTGACCAACACTGCATAGGAATTGCTGGTTTCCAGTCTCCCTTGCAGTTCATAGGTTCCATGAAGGCAGGACCATGGATTCCATCTATCTCCACTGTAACATTAGTTCCTCAAATATTGATAGTTCTCTGATATCCCCACTCAGCCACTCCCTAGCTGTGTGACTTCAGTTTTGCGATTTGGTGAATGGGAATTGAAGTCACTCTCATGAGACTGGAGTGAGGACCGACAGAGCCGGTAGCACAAAGGCACACCTCCTGAGAGGTGCTCTGATGGGGTCCTTTCTTACCCAGGTCCTGGAGGTGGCTTCCTGGAGAGACTGATGTCACTGTGTGGGTGCTCCTTCTCAGATTCTAATTCCTGCCACCATATTTGTTCTTCACCAGCCTTTCCACTATAGCATCAACACATAAATCCTTGATCATTGTGTGCTCAAACAACGCAATCTTGGGCTGAATTCTTTGAACCTGTGTTTACTTATGTCACCAAATTGAGCAATAGGCTTTATGGCTTTCTTTTATGGGACAAGGACTTTTGACCAGCAGAATTTGGGATGCGTGAGCAGTATGTAAGGTTAAGTTTGAGTAAGTGTGTCTACACAGAGACTTTCCTCATGTAGATCTAAGACTGGATTTATGGATTCCTATCAGGGCAGCCCTGAGGGTCCACATGAGGAAGTGTCAGGCCAGGCCTAAGTGGCCTCGTCTCAGAGGGCATAGGGACTTCAGGTCCAACCTGGGGCTTAGGAGTCCAGGACATAGAGAGGAGAGGGGCTGCTGCCTGGGTGAGGGTCTGAAGCTGGGAACCACCGTCCCTCTCCTGGCCAAAGAAAGGGCCACAGAGCAAGGGGAATTCTGGAACACTGAGAGGAGGCCTGGGGCAGGTCATGAATCTAGGGAAGGTTTGGGGACAAGCCTGACAAGGAATAGAGAAGGGGTATGGAGGCATCACTTGGAGGCATGGTGTGTGAGAGATCAGAGAGGGGCAGGGGCCGAACCACAGTCCCCAGGAGGCCACGTGGTAACCCTCACCTGGGCAGATGTCATGAGGGTGTCCCAGCTTTCAGGGTCCCTGGAAGCTGTTAGTGCTCTACTGATGCCTGAATCCCATTCATTTATTTATTCATTTGCTTATTTAAGGTTTTTAAAAAAGTTAATGGAATATCATTGATTTTCGGTGTTGTGATACCTTCTGCTGTACAGGAAAGTGAATTCGTTATACATATATATGTATCCACTCTTTTTTAGATTGTCTTCTCATATAGGTCATCACAGAGTATTAAGTCATGTTCCCTGTGCTGTACGGTAGGTCCTTAGTAGTTCTCTATTTTATATACAGGAGTGTGTAGATGTCAATCTCAAATTCCCATTGTATGCTTCTCCCTTATCCTGGGAGTGCTCGGAAAGTTCTTGATACTAGGAAATCCACCAGTGGGTGCAAGGATGTGCCTTGTTGTCCCAATTCAGTTCAGTTCAGTCATTCAGTTGTGTCTGACTCTTTGCGACCCCATGGACTGCAGCATGCCAGGCCTCCCTGTCCATCACCAACTCCTGGAGCTTACTCAAATTCATGTCCGTTGAGTCAGTGATGCCATCCAACCATCTCATCTTCTGTCGTCCCCTTCTCCTCTCGCCTTCAATCTTTCCTAGCATCAGGTCTTTTCAAATGAGTCAGTTCTTTGAATCAGGTGGCCAAAGTATTGGAGTTTCAGCTTCAACATCAGTCCTTCCAATGAATATTTAGGACTGACCTGTTGTCCTAACTCCCTTTTAAAATGGCTCAACCTTCACATCGACCCAAGTAACCACCTCCCAGATCAGGATAGAGAATATTTCCCAGGTCCCAGCAAGTTTCTTCCTACTTCTTTCCAGGGAGCAGCCCCCTATCAGCCCTAAGGCCCCTGCTTTCCTGATTTTGATCACCTTTGATTAGTTTCACCTGTTTTTGAGATCTGTATAAATGGAATAGGCTTTCTGGGAGGCTTAGGTGGTAAAGAATCTGACTGCAATGCAGGAGACTGGAGTTCAATCCCTGGGTCGGGAAGATCCCCTGGAGAAGGAAATGGCAACTCACTCTGGTATTCTTGCCTGGGAAATTGCATGGACAGAGGAGCCTGGCAGGCTACAGTCCATGGCATTGCAAAGAATTGGACATAACTTAGTGACTAAATAATAAAATTAAACAAAAGAAATGGAATGACATACTCTTCACTCTTGTGTTTAGCACTTGCATCTCCTAGGAGGAAACAGCTCTTTACTGCTTTGAACCTCCTCTGGTGGGTACCACCCACATCTTAGCTCACTTCCCAGAGAGTCTCCTCCCAGGCACCCCTCCCCCAGCCCCACTTCCCGCTGCACTCCTCCAGGTCCTTGTCATCAGAGGGCAGAATGTGGTGGCCGCAGTGCCAGGGCTCCGCTGATAAGCGTTGTCTCCAACTGTCCTCAGAGGAAGTGCCAAGAGCGAGAAGAACTGGCTTTTCTTAACCCCCAGAAGGGGAAGGCCATGGCCTGGAGTTTGGAAGAGGCAAGCTGGTGATGAACTTGAATACTAGCTCATGATCTTGAGAAAGTCATTTGACCTTCCAGTTTCCTCCTTCCCAAAATAAAGGGGTGGTTTGGTTTAGATGCTCTTTTAAAAAATTAATTCAATCCCAGGGTGAGGGCTGCTGTTGACTGCAGAGAGTCGGATTTAGGGGATGTGAGGGAGGAGACTGTGGTGGGAAATGCCAGTGGAGGAAAGCCAGGCAGCCATGGAAGCCAGGCGATACTGCTGAGTCACGTGTAGGGGGTGGAGCCATCACCATAGCCTCTCTCTCCACACGCCAGCATAGGCAGCTGAACGATGAGAGGGTGGGCCATCAAACGCCTGACGCACTGAACTACAGAGTAGGACCCCAGCCAGGGAGCCCCTCTGTGTGTCTGATGCGCCAAACAATGGAGAAGGACCCCAGGCAAGGGAGCCCTCTCAGTGCCTGAACTGGCAGAACTACAGAGAAAGACTGGCCAAAGAGGCCTTCTGATGGCCAGCTACAAGAGGCTCTAAAAAGACTCTGATAGGGCCATAACTCCTGCGGTGGAGGCAGTCTGTGTCCTTGCACACTTTGAGCAAGCCAGGCAGCTGCACCACCTTCACGCTCAACTCGCACTAGGGCAGAGCTGCCACAGGCAACAACAACAAAAAAAGTATTGCATCTATGCACACAAGGTCAATTTGGCCATGTCCGACTCTTTGTCACCCTGTAGACTGTGGTCTGCCAGGCTTTTCTCTCAGAGAATGGGTTCTCCAGGCAAGAATACTGGAGCGTATTGGCCAATACTGGTTGCCATACCCTTCTAGAACACTATATTTCCTGCTGCTGTAGCTGCCAACTCCCTGAAGTACCTGGTGCTGCCAGAACCCCTGGGACCCAAGCAGCTGCACCACCTCCACACCTGGCCCCCACAGGGGCAAATCCAAGCCTTCCAGGGCAGCCTCAGGAGCAAAGCAGAGTGGATGACCCACATGTAGGGGGAAATAGAACCACAACTGAAACCCAGGGGCAGTGTGGCTAAGGAAGAAGACCCAAAACCTTCCCACCAGCTGTACAAGCTGCAGATTAAATCCACACGATCAACTAAGCAGACTCTGTGTCTATGGAATATATAAAAGGCCATTGAGAGCTCCCACAAAAGAAAACGCCCTAGGTCTGATAGCTGTGGACATTGGAGGCAAGAACACACAGGAGTAGGACCAGACTAGAATCTGAGCTGCCCCCACAGCAGGTCCAGAGACCAGCACAGTGTTGGAGGGCATCCTAGGGAGGTGAGGTGGACTGTGACTCCCAGCGAGGGGAAGGACTCTGATAGCAGTGACTCAGGAAAAACATTTATTACTCTTATTTTTGACTTGTTCTGTAGATTCTTTTGGATTTTTTCCCCCTTTGCCTGCCTCTGTGGTAGTTGTCGATTTTATTGGCACTAAGAAATCCAACGATCCAAAAGTCTACAAGCAATAAATGCTGGAGAGGGTGTGGAGAAAAGGGAACTCTCTTACACTGTTGGTGGGAATGCAAACTAGTACAGCCACTATGGAGAACAGTGTGGCGATTCCTTAAAAAACTGGAAATAGAACTGCCTTATGACCCAGCAATCCCACTGCTGGGCATAGATATGGAGGAAACCAGAATTGAAAGAGACACGTGTACCCCAATGTTCATCACAGCACTGTTTATAAGAGCCAGGACATGGAAGCAACCTAGATGTCCATCAGCAGATAAATGGATAAGAAAGCTGTGGTACATATACACAATGGAGTATTACTCAGCCATTAAAAAGAATACATTTGAATCAGTTCTAATGAGGTGGATGAAACTGGAACCTATTATACAGAGTGAAGTAAGCCAGAAAGAAAAACACCAATACAGTATACTAATGCATATATATGGAATTTAGAAAGATGGTAATGATAACCCTGTATGCGAGATAGCAAAAGAGACACAGATGTATAGAACAGTCTTTTGGACTCTGTGGGAGAGGGAGAGGGTGGGATGATTTGAGAGAATGATTTGAGATTTGAGGGAATAATGAGAGAGTATTATACATTGAACCATGTATAATATCATATATGAAACTAATCGCCAGTCCAGGTTCGATGCATGATACTGGATGCTTGGGGCTAGTGCACTGGGATGACCCAGAGGGATGGTATGGGGAGGGAGGTGGGAGGGGGGTTCGGGATTGGGAACACGTGTACTCCATACTCTTGCCTGGCAAATCCCATGGACAGAGGAGCCTGGTTGGCTGTAGTCCATGGGATCGCTAGGAGTGGGACACTACTGAGCGACTTCACTTTCACTTTTCACATTCATGCACTGGAGAAGGCAATGACAACCCACTCCAGTGTTCTTGCCTGGAGAATCCCAGGGACGGGGGAGCCTGGTGGGCTGCTGTCTCTGGGGTCGCACAGAGTCAGACATGACTGAAATTACTTAGCAGTAGCAGTACACCCGTGGTGGATACATGTTGATGTATGGCAAAACCAATATAATAATGTAAAGTAATTAACCTCCAATTAAAATACATAAATTTATTTTTTTTAAAAGAAATCCAATTAAGCCTTTGAGCTTTTTTCCCCTCAGTCACATTTTTTATTGTCATAAACATCTGCCTCTATGTTGGGCTTTTGCAGTTATGTGGACTTTTCCTCTTTTTTTTTTTTCTCTTTTTGTAATTTTTAAAACCTATTATTATTTTTTTCTATATTTATTCCTTTGTTTGCTTTTCCTACTGTTCTTTTCCCCTTGCAGTTAATCTTTAACGTATATAAATTTTCTCTATCTACCTCTATTTAACTTTGCATATCTATTCTTTCTTTCTTTTCTTTCTCTCCTTTCCTCTAAACATGTTTGTTAGTTTTATTTTCATTGCTTTGTTCCCCAATTGGCACCTTGCTTTAGTTTTGTTTTCCAGTTTGTGCTTTAGTTAGCTTTGTTCTGCTAGATGTAATTTTTGGTTTCCTTTGTTCACCAGGTCAATCTCTTGTACTTTATTTTTGTTGGACTGTTTTGATTTTGATTATGGCTGTATATGTATCAGTGTATATTCAGTCAAACTTTCTATTGTTGTTATAAAAGTCTGCCTCTATGTTGGGCTTTTGCAGTTCTGTGGAGTTTTCCTTTTTTTTCTTTCTTCTTCCATTTTTAAATTTTCTTTTTTATAACTTTAATTTTTAAAAACCTATTATATTTTTATACATTTATTCCTTTGTTTGCCTTTCCTACTGTACTTTTTCCCTTGCAGTTAATCTTTAATGTATATAAATCTTCTCCATATACCTCTGTTTAACTTTCCATATCTCTTCTTTCTTTCCTTTCCTCTCAACGTATTTATTAGTTTTGTTTTCATTGCTTTATTCCCCACTTGGCACCTTGCTTTAGAATCATTTTCCAGTTTGTGCTTAAGTTAGTTTTCTTTTTAACTGGTAAATATAATTTTTGATTTCCTTTGTTCACAGGGTCTACCTACTATACTTCTGTTGGACTATTTTGACTTTGCTAATGGGTGTATATGTATATGTTTATATTCTATTATTTTAACTATTATTTGCCTGATTTTGTAACTGCCACTTGTCTTGGGTTCATCTTTGGATTCTCGGTTTTGGATATTTGTTTTAATCTTAATGCCATAACAAACCACTTGTGTAATCTTCACTCCTGACCAGAAATCAAGCCCTGAGCCTTTGGAGTAGGAGTACTGACTCCAAGACCCTAGACTAACTAACCTAGTTCAGTTCAGTTCAGTCGTTCAGTCGTGTCCAGCTCTTTGCGACTCCATGAATTGCAGCATGCCAGGCCTCCCTGTCCATCACCAATTCCTGGAGTTTACCCAAACTCATGTCCATCGAGTTGGTGATGCCATACAGCCATCTCATCCTCTGTCATCCACTTCTCCTCCTGCCCACAATCCCGCTCAGCATCAGGGTCTTTTCCAATGAGTCAGCTCTTTGCATCAGGTGGCCAAATACTGGAGTTTTAGCTTGAGCATCAGTCCTTCCAAAGAACACCCAGGACTGATCTCCTTTAGGATGGACTGGTTGGATCTCCTTGCAGTCCAAGGGACTCTCAAGAGTCTTCTCCAACACCACAGTTCAAAAGCATCAATTCTTTGGCACTCAGCTTTCTTCACAGTCCAACTCTCACATCCATACATGACTACTGGAAAAACCATAGCCTTGACTAGATGGACCTTTGTTGGCAAAGTAATGTCTCTGTTTTTCAATATGCTATCTAGGTTGGTCATAACTTTCCTTCAAAGCAGTAAGAGTCTTTTAATTTCATGGCTGCAACCACCATCTGCAGTGATTTTGGAGCCCCCCAAAATAAAATCTGACACTGTTTCCACATCTATTTGCCATGAAGTGATGGGACCAGATGCCATGATCTTCATTTTCTGAATGCTGAGCTTCAAGCCAACCTTTTCACTCTCCACTTTCACTTTCATCAAGAGGCTTTTGAGTTCCTCTTCACTTTCTGCCATAAGAGTGGTGTCATCTGCATATTTGAGGTGATTGATATTCTCCCGGCAATCTTGATTCCAGCTTGTGCTTCTTCCAGCCCAGCGTTTCTCATGATGCACTCTGCATAGAAGTTAAATAAGCAGGGTGACAATATACAGCCCTGACGTACTCCTTTTCCTATTTGGAACCAGTCTGTTGTTCCATGTCCAGTTCTAACTGTTGCTTCCTGACCTGCATATAGGTTTCTCAAGAGGCGGGTCAGGTGGTCTGGTATTCCCATCTCTTTCAGAATTTTCCACAGTTTATTGTGATCCACACAGTCAAAGGCTTTGGCATAGTCAATAAAGCAGAAATAGATGTTTTTCTGGAGCTCTCTTGCTTTTTCCACGATCCAGCGGATGTTGGCAATTTGATCTCTGGTTCCTCTGCCTTTTCTAACACCAGCTTGAACATCTGGAAGTTCACGGTTCATGTTCTGCTGAAGCCTGGCTTGGAGAATTTTGAGCATTACTTTACTAGCGTGTGAGATGAGTGTAATTGTGCGGTAGTCTGAGCATTCTTTGGCATTGCCTTTCTTTGGGATTGGAATGAAAACTGTCCTTTTCCAGTCCTGTGGCCACTGCTGAGTTTTCCAAATTTGCTGGCATATTGCGTGCAGCAGTTTCACAGCATCATCTTTTATGATTCGAAATAGCTCAACTGGAATTCCATCACCTCCACTAGCTTTGTTCTAGTGATGCTTTCTAAGGCCCACTTGACTTCACATTCCAGGATGTCTGGCTCTAAGTGAGTGATCACACCGTCCTGATTATCTGGGTCGTGAAGATCTTTTTTGTACAGTTCTTCTGTGTATTCTTGCCACCTCTTCTTAATATCTTCTGCTTCTCTAGGTCCATACCATTTCTGTCCTTTATTGAGCCCATCTTTCCATGAAATGTTCCCTTGGTATCTCTAGTTTTCTTGAAGAGATCTCTAGTCTTCCCCATTCTGTTGTTGTCCTCTATTTCTTTGCATTGATCGCTGAGGAAAGCTTTCTTATCTCTCCTTGCTATTTTTTGGAACTCTGCATTCAGAGAGCACCAGGCTGCGATGGCACAGGTGTGGCTGAGAGAGCTTCCCCACGTCTGAGGTCAGGGGTGGCAGCTGAGACGAGCTACCCCATGTCCGAGGTCAGGGACAGCGGCTGATAGGAGCAACCCCATGTCCGAGGACAGGGGTGGCGAGGAGCTACCCCACGTCCAAGGTCAGGGGCAGTGGACGAGAGGAGCTACCCCACCTCGAGGTCAGGAGTGGTGGACGAGAGGAGCAACCCCACGTTCAAGGTCAGGAGGGGCGACTCGTCCAAGGTAAGGAGCAGCGGCTGCACTTTGCTGGAGCAGCCGTGAAGAGATACCCCATGTCCAAGATAAGAGAAACCCAAGATGGTAGGTGTTGCGACAGGGCATCAGAGGGCAGACAAACTGAAACCATAATCACAGAAAACTAGCCAATCTGATCACACAGACCACAGCCTTGTTTAACTCAATGAAAGTAAGCCATGACGTGTGGGGCCACCCAAGATGGACGGGTCATGGTGGAGAGGGCTGACAGAATGTGGTCCACTGGAGAAGGGAATGGCAAACCACTTCAGTATTCTTGCCTTGAGAACCCCATGAACAGTATGAAAAGGCAAAATGATAGGATACTGAAAGAGGAACTCCCCAGGTCGGTAAGTGCCCAATATGGTACTAGAGATCAGTGGAGAAATAGCTCCAGAAAGAATGAAGGGATGAAGCCAAAGCAAAAACAATACCCAGTTGTGGATGTGACTGGTGATAGAAGGAAGGTCTGATGCTGTAGAGAGCAATATCGCATAGGAACCTGGAATGTTAGGTCCATGAATCAAGGCATATTGGAAGTGGTCAAACAGGAGATGGCAAGAGTGAACACTGACATTCTAGGAATCAGCAAACTAAAATGGACTGGAATGCGTGAATTTAACTCAGATGACCATTATATCTTACTACTGTGGACAGGAATCCCTTAGAGGAAATGGAGTAGCCATCATGGTCAACAGAAGAGTCTGAAATGCAGTACTTGGATGCAATCTCAAAAACGACAGAATGATCTCTGTTCATTTCCAAGGCAAACCATTCAATATTACGGTAATCCAAGCCTATGCCCCAACCAGTAACTCTGAAGAAGCTGAAGTTGAATGGTTCTATGAAGACCTACAAGACCTTTTAGAACTAACACCCAAAAAAGATGTCCTTTTCATTATACGGGACTGGAATGCAAAAGTAGGAAGTCAAGAAACACCTGGGGTAACAGGCACATTTGGCCTTGGAATACGGAATGAAGCAGGGCAAAGGCTAATAGAGTTTTGCCAAGAGAACACACTGGTCATAGCAAAGACCCTCTTTCAACAACACCAGAGAAGACTCTACACATGGACATCACCAGATGGTCAATACCGAAATCAGATTGATTATATTCTTTGCAGCCAAAGATGGAGAAGCTCGGTAGAGTCAGCAAAACAAGACTGGGAGCTGACTGTGGCTCAGATCATGAACTCCTTATTGCCAAAGTCAGACTTAAATTGAAGAAAGTAGGGAAAACCACTAGACCATTCAGGTATGACCTAAATCAAACCCCTTGTGATTATGCAGTGGAAGTGAGAAATAGATTTAAGGGACTAGATCTGTTAGACAAATTGCGTGATGAACTATGGATGGAGGTTCATGACATTGTACAAGAGACAGGGATCAAGACCATCCCCATGGAAAAGAAATGCAAAAAAGCAAAATGGCTGTCTGAGGTGGCCTTACAAATAGCTATGAAAAGAAGAGAAGTGAAAACCAAAGGAGAAAAGGAAAGATACAAGCATCTGAATGCAGATTTCCAAAGAATAGCAAGGAGAGATAAGAAAGCCTTCCTCAGCGATGAACTAACCCTGCTGCTGCTGCTGCTGCTAAGTCACTTCTGTCGTGTCCAACTATGGGTGACCCCATAGATGGCAGCCCATCAGGCTCCCCCTTCCCTGGGATTCTCCAGGCAAGAACAATGGAGTGGGTTGCCATTTCCTTATTCAATGCATGAACGTGAAAACTGAAAGTGAAGTCACTCAGTCAGAGTATCAAGTAGTGAGGACTCACACAGAGGAAACCACCTGAATACAAGACCCTGCATCACCCAACCACCAGTAGCACCCTGTGCAGGATGTCTCATCTAAACAACAAAGAAAACAAAAGTACAAACCCAATCATCAGTAGACAGGATTACCACCTCACCCAGCCTTGCCCATCAGAGGAAAAACAAACAAACAAAAACTCAGCATAAATTTCACCCTATACAAAGCTCACACAAACCACTGGACCAATCTTAGGAGTGCAGAAACCAAAAGGAAGAAAGAATTCAACATTCATCAAAGAAAAAATTCAACTTTCCTGGAAGCGTGGGAAAGGAGACCTCAGACACAATAACTTAAAAATATTGAAAAGGCAGAGAAATACTGCACAAATGAAGGAACAAACTGGAAATACAGAAATCCAAATAAATGAAGAGGAAATAGGCAAACTATCTGAAAAAGAATTCATAATAATGAAAGTAAAGATGATGAAAACCCTTGGAAACAAAATGGAGAAAATGCAAGAATCATTTAACAAAGATCTAGAAGAATTAAAGAATAAACATACAGAGACAAACAACACAATTACTGAAATTAAAAATATTCTAGAAGGAATCAATAGCAGAACATCTGAAGAAGAAGAACGAATCAGTGAGCTGGAAGGTAAAATGGTGGAAATAACTTCTGAAGAGCAGGATAAAGTAAAAAGAATGAAAAGAGAGATCTCTGGGACCATATCAAATGCAACAACATTCAAATTATAGGAGTTCCAGAAGAAGAAGAGAAAAAGAAAGGGTATGAGAAAATTTTTGAAGAGATTATACTTGAAAATTTCCCCAGCATGGAAAAAGAAATAGTCAATCAAGTCCAAGAGGCACAAAGAGTCCCATACAGGATAAACACAAGGAGAAACATGCCAAGACACATACAAATCAAACTAACAAAGACTAAACACAAGAAAGAATCTTAAAAGCAGCAAGGGAGAAGCAAAAAGTAACATACAAGGGAAACCCCATCCGCTCAACCGCTGATCTTTCAGCAGAAACTCTGCAGGCCAAAGGGGAATGACAGGACATATTTAAAGTACTGAAAGGGAAAAATCTACAACCAAGATTGCAGTACCCAGCAAGGATCTCATTCAAAACTGATGGAGAAATAAAAAGCTTTTCAGATAAGGAAAAGTTAAGAGAATTCAGTACTACCAAAGCAGCTTTATAAAAAATGTTAAAGGGACTTATATAGTTAAGAAATACAAGAGAAGAAAAAAGATCTATAAAATCAACCCCAAACAATTAAGAAAATGGCAATTCAGTTCAGTTCAGTCACTCAGTTGTGTCTGACTTTTTGCGACACCACAGTCTGCAGCATGCCAGCCCTCCCTGTCCATCACCAACTCCCAGAGTTTACCCAAACTCATGTCCATTGATTTGGTGATGCCATCCAACCATCTCATCCTCTGTCATCCCCTTCTCCTCCCACCTATCTTTCCCAGCAAATGAGTCAGTTCTTTGAATCAGGTGGCCAAAGTATTGGAGTTTCAGCTTCAACAGCAGTCCTTCCAATGAACACTCAGGACCGATCTCCTTTAGGATGGACTGATTGGATCTCCTTGCAGTCCAAGGGACTCTCAAGAGTCTTCTGCAACACCACAGTTCAGAAGCATCAATTCTTTCGCATTCAGCTTTCTTTATGGTCCAACTCTCACATCCATACATGACCACTGGAAAAACCATAGCCTTGACTAGACTGACCTTTGTTGGCAAAGTAATGTCTTTGCCTTTTAATATGCTGTTTACATTGGTCATAACTTTCCTTCCAAGGAGTGAAAATGGCAGTAGGAACATATATATCAATAATTACTTTAAATGTAAATGGATTAAATGCTCCAACCAAAAGACAGACTGGCTTAATGGATGCAAAAACAAGACCTGCTGTCTACAAGAAACCCACTTCAGTCGTCAAGACACATATAGACTGAAAGTGAGAGGATGGAAAAATATATTCCATGCAAATGGGAAGCAAAAGAAAGCTGAAGTAGCAATCCTCATATCAGACAAAATAGACCTTAAAATAAAGATTACAAGAGATAAGGAAGGATACTACATAATGATCAAGGGATCAATCTAAGAGGAAGACATAGCAGTTGTAAATATCTATGCATCCAAAATAGGGGCATCTCGATATATAAGACAAACACTAGCAGACATAAAAGGAGAAATTGAGAGTGACACAATAATAGTAGATTTTAACACCCCACTCACACAAATGGACAGCTCATCAAAACAGAAAATTGATAAGGAAACACAAGTCTTAAATGATACGTTAGATGAGATGGATCTCATTGATATCTTTAGGACATTCCATCCAAATGCAGAAGAATACACCTTCTTCTCAAGTGCACATGGAACATTCTCCAGGATAGACCACATCTTTTTTCACAAATCAAGCCTCAGTAAATTTAAGGAAATTAAAATTGTATCAAGAATCTTCACCAACTACAACGCTATGAGACTAGATATCAATTACAAGAAAAAAAGTCGTAAGAAACACAAATACATGGAGATTAAACAACACGTTTCTAAATAACCAACAAGTTACTGAAGAAATCAAAAGGAAATTTTAAAAATTTCTAGAAACAAATGACAATGAAAACTTGACAACTCAAAACCTATGGAATGCAGCAAAAGAAGTTCTAGGAAGGAAGTTTATAGCGATACAATCCTACCTCAAGAAACAAGAAAAACATCAAATAGACAATCTAACTTTACACCTAAAACAACTGGAAAAAGAAGAACAAAAAAACCCAAAATTAGAAGAAGGAAAGAAATCATAAAGATCTGAGCAGAAATAAATGAAAAAGAAATGAAAGAAACAATAGTAAAGATTCATAAAACCAAAAGCTGGTTCTTTGAGAAGATAAACAAAATTGACAAACCTTTAGCCAGACTCATCAAGAAAAAAAGAGAGAAGAATCAAATCAACAAAATTAGAAATGAAAAAGGAGAGGTTACAACAGACAATGCAGAAATACAAAGGATTATAAGAGACTATTATGAACAACTATATGGCAATAAAACGGATAACCTGGAAGAAATGGACAGATTATTAGAAAAGTTCAATCTTCCAAGACTGAACCAGGAAGAAACAGAAATTACGAACAACCAAATTACAAGCACTGAAATTGAAACTGATAAAAAAAATCTTCCAAAAAACAAAAGCCCGGACAAGAAGGCTTCACAGGAGAATTCTGTCAAACATTTAGAGAAGAGGTAATGCCTATCCTTCTAACACTCTTTCAAAAAATTACAGAGGAAGGAACACTTCCAAACTCATTCTATGAGACCGCCATCACCCTGATACCAAAACCAGACAAAGACAATGCAAAAAGAAAACTACAGGCCAATATCACTGATGAACATAGATGCAAAATTCTTCAGCAAAATTTTAGCAAACAGAATTCAGCAACACATCTAAAAGCTCATACACCATGATCAAGTTGGGTGTATTCCAGAGATGCAAGGATTCATCAATATATAAAAATCAATCAATGTGATACACCTTATTAACAAATTGAAAGATAAAAACCATATGATAATCTCAATAGATGCAGAAATAGCTGCTGCTGCTGCTGCTAAGTCGCTTCAGTCATATCTGACTCTGTGCGACCCCATAGACAGAAGCCCACCAGGCTCCCCCATCCCTGGGATTCTCCAGGCAAGAACACTGGAGTGGGTTGACATTTCCTTCTCTAATGCATGATGTGAAGAGTGAAAGTGAAGTCGTTCAGTCGTGTCCAGTTCTCAGCGACTCCATGGACTGCAGCCTACCAGGCTCCTGCATCCATGGGATTTTCCAGGCAAGAGTACTGGAGTGGGGTGCCATTGCCTTCTCTGGCAGAAAAAGCATTTGATGAAATTCAGCACCCATTTATAGTTAAAACTCTTCAAAAAATGGGTATAGAAGGAACCTACCTCAACATAGTAAAGGCCATATATGATAAGCCTACAGCAAACATTATTCTCAATGGTGAAAAACTGAAAGCATTCCCCCTAAGATCAGAAACAAGACAAGGGTGTCCACTTTCATCACTGCTGTTCAACATAGTTCTGGAAGTCTTAGCTACAGCAATCAGAGAAGAAAAAGAAGTTAAAGGAATCCAGATTGGAAAAGAAGAAGTAAAGTTCTCACTATTTGCAGATGACACGATACTGTACATAGAAAACCCTGAAGATAGTATCAGAAAATTACTAGAGCTAATCAGTGAATTTAGCAAAGTTGCAGGATACAAAATCAACACACAGAAATCACTTGTATTTCTATATACTAACACTGAAAAATCAGAAAGAGAAATTAAGGAATCAATCCCATTCACCATTGCAACTAAAATAGTTAAGTATCTGGGAATAAACCTACCTAAGGAGATAAAAGAACTGTAAACAGAAAATTATAAGACCCCAAAGAAGCTGGAATCAAGATTGCCAGGAGAAATATCAATAACCTCAGATATGCAGATGACACCACCCTTATGGCAGAAAGTGAAGAGGGACTCAAAAGCCTCTTGATGAAAGTGAAAGAGGAGAGTGAAAAAGTTGGCTTAAAGCTCAACATTCAGAAAACGAAGATCATGGCATCTGGTCCCATCACTTCATGGCAAATAGATGTGGAAACAGTGGAAACAGTGTCAGACTTTATTTTTTGGGGCTCCAAAATCACTGCAGAAGGTGATTGCAGCCATGAAATTAAAAGACGGGAAGAAAAGTTATGACCAACCTAGATAACATATTCAAAAGCAGAGACATTACTTTGCCAACAAAGGTCCGTCTAATCAAGGCTATGGTGTTTCCAGTGGTCATGTATGGATGTGAGAGTTGGACAGTGAAGAAACCTGAGCGCTGAAGAATTGATGCTTTTGAACTGTGGTGTTGGAGAAGACTCTTGAGACTCCCTTGGACTGCAAGGAGATCCAACCAGTCCATTCTGAAGGAGATCAGCCCTGGATTTCTTTGGAGGGAATGATGCTGAAGCTGAAACTCCAGTACTTTGGCCACCTCATGCGAAGAGTTGACTCATTGGAAAAGACTCTGATGCTGGGAGGGATTGGGGGCAGGAGGAGAAGGGGACAACAGAGAATGAGATGGCTGGATGGCAGCACTGACTTGATGGACATGAGTCTGAGTAAACTCCACGAGGTGGTGATGGACAGGGAGGCCTGGTGTGCTGCAATTCATGGGGTCGAAAAGAGTTCGACATGACTGAGGGACTGAACTGAACTGAACTGAATGAAAGAAATCAAAGACAACATAAACAGATGGAGAGATATTCCATGTTCCTGGGTAGGAAGAATCGATATTTTGAAAATGACTATAATACCAAATGCAATCTACAGATTCAGTGTGATCCCTATCAAATTACCAATGGCATTTTGCACAGAACTAGAATAAAAAGTTTCACAATTCATATGGAAACACAAAAGACCCCAAATAGCCAAAGCGGTCTTGAGGAAGGAGAATAGAGCTGGAGGAATCAACCTTCCTGACTTCAGATTATACTACAAAGCTACAGTCATCAAGACAGTATGGTACTGGCACAGAAACAAATACAGACAAATGGAACAAGATAGAAAGCCCAGAAATAAACCCATGCACCTATGGGTACCTTGTTTTTGACAAAGGAGGGATGAAAAGACAATGGTGCAAAGACAGCCTCTTCAATAAATGGTGCTGAGAAAACTGGACAGCTACATGTAAAAGAATGAAATTAGAACACTTCCTAACACCATACACAAAGATAAACTCAAAATGGTTAAAGACCTAAATGTAAGACCAGAAACTATAAAACTCTTAGAGGAAAACATAGGCAGACCACTTGATGATGTAAATCAAAGCAAGATCCTCTGTGACTCACCCCATAGAGTAATGGAAATAAAAACAAAAGTAAACAAGTGGGACCTGATTAAACTTAAAAGCTTTTGCACAGCAACAGAAACTATAAGCAAGGTGAAAAGACAACCCTCAGAATGAATAATAGCAAGAAATAGAAGAAATAATACAAGAAAATAATAGCAAATGAAACAATGACAAAGGATTAATTTCCAAAATATACAAGCAGCTCACACAACTCAACACCAGTAAAATAAACAACCCTATCAAAAAGTGGGGAAAAGACCTAAACAGACATTTCTCCAAAGAAGACAAATGGATGGCTAATAAACACATGAAAAGATGCTCAACATTGCTCATTATTAGAGAAATGCAAATGAAAACTATAATGAGATATCATCTCACACCAGTCAGAATGGCCATCATCAAAAACGTCTACAAACAACAAACGCTGGAGAGGGTGTGGAGAAAAGGGAAAGCTCTTGCACTGTTGGTGGGAATGTAAATTGATACAGCCACTATGGAAGATGGAGATTCCTTAAAAAAAACTAGGAATAAAACCACCATATGACCCAGCAATCCCACTCCTAGGCCTATACCTGAGGAAACCAAAATTGAAAGAGACACATGTATCCCAGTGTTCACTGCAGCGCTATTTACAATAGCTGGAACATGGGAGCAGCCTAGATGTCCAGTAGATGAATGGATAAAGAAGCTGTAGTACATATACACAATGGAATATTACTCAGTCATAAAAAGGAACACATTTGAGTCAGTTCTAATGAGGTGGATGAACCTAGAACCTATTATACAGAGTGAAGTAAGTCAGAAAGAGAAAGATAAATACCGTATTCTAACACATATATATGGAATCTAGAAAAACGGTACTAAAGAATTTATTTACAGGGCAACAGTGGAGAAACAGACATAGAAAATAGACTTATGGATGTGGGGAGAGGGGAGGAGAGGGTGAGATGTATGGAAAGAGTAACATGGAAGCTTACATTACCATATGTAAAATAGATCACCAACTGGAATTTGCTATATGGCTCAGAAAACTCAATCAGGGGCTCTGTATCAAGCTAGAGGGGTGGGATGGGGAGGGAAATGGGGAGAGTTTCAAAAGGGAGGGGCTACATGTATACTTATGGCTGATTCATGTTGAGGTTTGACAGAAAACAGCAAAATTCTGTAAAGCAGTTATCCTTCAATAAAAAAATAAATTAAAAAAAATTGTAGTAAGACAATGACACACCAGAATATCTAAATGCCTCTCATATATTTACCTATTTGATCACCTCTCTATAAATTAAACTAGTCAAGTACTGACCAGGGTGCAATAAACAAGGCAATGTAAAAAAATAATTGGGCTTCATCAGGTCTTAATTGTAGCATGTGGGATCTTCCTTGTGACACACAGACTCTCGCTGTGGCGCTCAGGCTTAGCTGCCCTGCAGCATGTGGGATCTTAGTTCCCCAACCATGGATCAAACCCAAGTCCCCTGCATTGCATTCTTAACCGCTGGACCACCAGGGAAGTCCCCAGTGCCCTTTAAATTTCCTTTGGTCTACAGTTGTGGCCCGGAATCCTTCCTTCTCGGAACCATTGGTACACCCAGAACTTACATGTAGTTCTCAAGTGAAAAGTCTCAGTTGAGAGAGCGTGTGTGTTTACCCCACCTTGAAGTTCAACATTGCTGTAGACCTAATTTTTTTTATACCCTGGGTTTGAAAAGCGACCTTTTGACAGCAGGGAGAGCCGACCTCCTTACATTGATTGATGAGGGGCTTTTTAAATTCCATCTGACCTCCGGTGCTTGCCCCCACCCACAGGCAAAGGGCTATCTGGTGGTCTTCTCTATAGAAGTTTCCAGAAATGGATAAAAGGACAATTCTGTTTGGAGAGTATTTTGATGTCTTGGTTTCAAGAGTTTTAGAAAATCTTCAGACTCTGAAAAATCTATATTTTGGGATTCAGTTCAAAATGGGGCTCTAGGGTCCCCTGGCGAGAAGGCAGACTCTATAATGACCACGCGACCATCAGCGGCCAACAGCGGGCGAGCTCCTGGCTGCCACGGCTGGGCGTTCCCCATCTATAGAACAGGGAAACGATCCCTGATTTATCTTGTAGGGTAGTCCTGAGCATCAGCTAAGAGAAAAGCCCAGAGAAAAGGCACTGCCGCAGTGCACCAGGGGTCGTCTAATAAACCTTGGCTTTGGTCGAAGGCTCAGCCTGTTGATCAATTAATTCTGGCTTTCGTTTCCTGTTTCCCTGAGAGCCTAGCACTTTTCAAGAGTTTTTTCAATCCCTCTCCATAGCTGCTGTCCCTCACCTTTTCTTTGTCTCTGCTCTTCTTTTGTCTCGAGTGCTGCTCTTTTCCCTCACCTCTGCTGCTGGGGGCAGGAGCCTTCAAACTAATAAGCACCCTTTTCTCTCCTCCCTCCTGTATCCATGGCTCCCTCGCAGGAAATTCACCCTGCTGCAGCCCAGGGATCTGATCTGGGCCATCTCTTGGTGCCCGTGTGGGGCTGCCCTCTAGGTCACAGGTGCACCTGGACTTGTGTCCCTCCTGGCTGGCTTGGGATGTTTAGAGCTGTCATATACGATGGCTAGATGGGGGCTATGATTTCTTCACAATGAGATCCAGACAAGCCAAACCACCTGCCTCAGGCCCCGGGACAGTGTGTCTCCAATCTATACTTTGCGTTAGCTCCTTAAGCCTTCAGTCTCTGATCACGTCACACTCGTTTATGTGAGTCTCCTTATTTGAAACTTGTGAGAATTCAGTCTAAGCCTTACACAGCTACTCAATCTTTTTTTTTTTTTTTTAATTATTTATTTGGCTGCACCAGGTCTTAGTTGCAGCATGCAGGAAATTTAGTTGTCACACGTGGGATCTAGTTCCCTGACCAGGGATTGACCCTGGGCCCCCTGCACTGGGAGCTCCAAGTCTTAGCCACTGGACCACCAGGGAAATCCTGCTACTCAATCTTTTTTTTTTTTTTTTATCAGATTGAACAGTTAATAAATATTTGTTTCATTTAATGGAAGTCTGAAGAAATAGGTGTATCATGAATGTTCTAGCATAGCAGTTACTTGTGACCAGGCTTAGCCTGTGGCCACAGGGCATGGAACTCCTGATACCCTCCAACCCCCCACTTTTGAGTAGTACCTTCTGCCATTTTGTATAGCAGAGAAAATTAAGGCCAAAAGTGCAGAGAAGGCAAAGAGGTTAATCTCTATCCACAGGCTTCTTCCTTTGCCTCGTGTGCTCCGAACATTCTGGAAACATTACCTTCAAGTAAGCTTTAAATCATAACATCAACCTGCTCTTCATTCCCATTTACTGTGCTGGCCCCCAGGGATGAAACATGCCATTTTTACAGTGGGCGACATCCTTCCTAACACATCTTCAGTGGATGATTTCACCTGTGTAACATCGCTTGTACCGATGACAGGCTCGAGGATAATAGAGGCCTGGATCTTACCCTTTCATGAAGCCATTTGGTTCCCAGCTTTGGAAACTCAGAATCAAAACATAACCAAAGCACAAGGGAACATTTTCTGAGTTTAGCGTGACCTCCGGGTTCTTGGTGAACGTGTGGAGCCTGTCACGCGCCCAGGAACCTCACTGTACTGGATCATTAGTTGAAAGCGAAACCAGAAGCATTTCTGTAGAGCAGTAGGGCTGCGGCATCCTCTTTTCACTGACACTGAATGCAAAGGGACTCGCTTCTATGTCCCACATGGGATGGTGTCCGTGCTTCTTGGCTGTCTGCGTAAGACGGTCAGCTCAGTTCAGCAGCTCTCTGGGTTGGCTCAGAAGATGATGCTCTGGGTCCCCAGGTTCCCAGCAGTGTTGGGAAGCCGTACTTCCCTCAACCACCAGGCTCATTCATAATTCGAGACCAGCCAACTCCATCTTTATGGATCTACATTAGACATGGGGCTGTTCATTTGCTTAAAATAGAGATACAAGTTCCAGACGAAGAGAAAACTGTCAAGGGTTATTTCTCAACCTCTAAAAGATCTGGAGTTGCCTTTCAAGTCATAGACACATAATTTATAAGCGTTCACCCCAAGCAGGTTTCCAAAAATAGCGGAGCTGTTACACAGTCAAGGTTACCTCACCACCAAGGTCCACGAAGGTTCAGGACATGGGACTTTCCCCTGCAGAGATGAGATCTTACAACTTCCGTAGCTCTCTGGGGACCGCTCAGGCTGCTACAGGACCTGGGCTGGAAGTAACCTTGTTTCCATGAATATCGATATCATTGAACATTCCAGGTCAAGCTGGCCTCTCCATCTCCCTTCATGCTCCTCTTTGGAAGAGGACATATGTCAGGTCATGGGCAGTGGGGAAGAGAAAAGAGCCCTTGTCTCAGTCAGGGCCCACCCACCCTGCCCTTAGTCTGGGCTGCTCACCCTCTGTGGAGGGCTCCTTTCTCTCTCTCAGGTGTGTGGGTTGGGCTCCCTGGGCCATGGAGCTGACCAGGGGAGTCAGTCATCTGCAGGTTCTATCTTCCCATCTATACCCTACTTAGCCTGTCCCTTTCAGGGGCCCCCATGTCCCACATCACAAACCCCTATGCTGTGGGGTATCTTGTCAGGTCCCTGAGCAATGCTGATGCCCCTCCCTTCATACCAGAGCTATCAAGTCTGGGAGAGCAGAGGATGGGGGACAGTCTGCTGGTCCAGCGTCCTCTATTTCTCAGCAGGGCGACATCTGTTCTCCTGGCCTCCTTTTGTTTTGAACCAATGTGATCCTCTTAGAATACTTGCCATCCCATGTGTCTCAATCCTTTCAGGCTGTAATTACTAACAAATTATAGTAGACTGTGTGCCTTAAACAACAGAAATTTATATCTCACAGTTCTGAAGGTTGGGAAATCCCAGATCAAGATGCCAGCAGATTCAGTGTCTAATGAAGACCCATGTGCAGGTTCGTAGATGACTGTCTTCTTGCTGTTTTCTCTTACGGCAGAGAGAGGAGCGAATTCCTGTGTCTCTTATTAGGGCACTAATCTCATTGATCAGGGCACCATCATCACGACCTAATCACCTCCCAAAGGCTCCACCTCCAAATAACATCACTTCGGGGGTTAGGGTTTCAACATGTGAACTTTTGGGAGGATGCATACATGCAGTCCGTAACATCATGAGGCAGGTGGAGGGGTGTGGAGTGAAGGCACTTCATCAGAGAGTGAGGGCAGTTCAGGGCACAGATGGCTAGCAGATCACCAAGGATTGCCTCCAAGAGAGGCTATTTGTCTCTGAAGCTTAAGAGGGCAGCTGAGAATACTAGTTCAGTTAAGGGACAGCTAAATACAATCCCCAAGGGATGCTTTACCTGTTCCATTGCCTGTTTTCTTAAGATTAAAATTTTTTTAAAAAAAATTTTATTTTTTTTGGCTGCACTGGATCTTTGTTGCTGCACTGGGTCTTCATTGTGCTTGGGCTTTCTCTAGCTGTGGTGAGAGGGGATGCGCTCTAGTTGAGGCTTCTCAATGCAGCAGCTTCTCTTGTTGCAGAGCATGGGCTCTGGGATGCATGGACTCAGTAGTTGCAGAGTGTGGGCTTAATTGCCTTGCAGCATGAGGAATCTGGACCAGGGATAACAACCTATGTTTCCTGCATTGGCAGGTCAGATTCTTCACCATTGAACCACCAGGGAAGTCCCCCATTGCCTGTTATGAGGGCTGGTCTAATGCTGGCCTAGCCTTGCATATGAGTGGATCTGTCCTTGGGATACCTAGTGTGTAATCGTTGATGTGTTCTGTGATGATCTTTGGGTCAGAGGATTCCAGAAGTCTGATCTGGTAACTGGACTAGTCTAGGTGTTCATCTGTGCATTTCTTCCCATGTTCAAAAGACATTTATTAAATAATTGCTATGTGCTCTTGGGAAACAATATAAAAACAAGCATTGGTTGCAGCCTTTGTGTAACTCATAGTCTTAAAGAGACTAGAGGCAAGGAAACAGGTGTATTGGCTAGCCCTTGCTGTGTTAACAAATAACTGCAAAAACCTCAGCAGCACACAATCATACGTGTTTATATTCATGGATTTGAGGGTCAGTTGGGGTGGCTCAGGTTCAGTCTATAGGTCTGTTGGTGCTGACGGGGCTCAGTCCTTGCCATAATTGTTCATTGGGGGTCCCAGGCTAAGCGACAGCAATGATCTGGCAGTAGACTCTTCTGATGATGATGGGAGTACAAAGGGGCAAGTGGAAACATGCAAGACTCCCAAGGCCCAGGCTCAGGGCTGCTGTTTGGTCTTTCTGTCCACACACTTATGGCCAATGCAAGTCACATGGCCAAACCTAAAGCCAAGGGATGGCAAAGAGCACCCTTCCATGGCTGGGCTACGGGCACAGGAAGGCAAGAACAGGGCTGATAATGCGATCTACTACCACACGGGCATGACCACGGAAGCAGACCACCGTGAGGCCTGGGAGTGGTGGTGGTAGTGGTGGGGGCACTAGGGCAGGCCAGCAGCAGGTCACAGGTCAGAGTAGGCATTAACTATGTTAGTTTTTGGGGCTGGGGAAAGCAAGATCTCCCTGCAAGGTCTGTATGGGTGCAGGTTCCTGGCTTTGGGACCTCTGGGTGCCTATGGCCATGTGATTTCCAGCATCCAGAAGGTGCCCGGGGACCTGTGTGACTGTATTCTTCAGGGCCTTGGCATGTTGCATGGAGGGGAGCCCTGGATTGTCCTGCTCTTGCTCAGGGAAGGGAAGGCTCTTCTCCCTGGCCTTTCTCTTCACAGTGGGCTCTGGACAGCCAAGACTATTTTCAAAACACTGCTAAGGCCTCATTCCCCTTTTTCACTCTCACTTTCTTTGAGTGTACAGAGGAGTTTCCCACTGGCTTCATGATGGGGCAACAGATGAGTTCAGAAGGAGAAATGAGAGTTGAACCTGGGTGTCCTGCCTTGAAGGCAGATGCTTTACCATCTGAGCCACTAGGGAAGCTCTAATATAAATAACACAATTATATGATAAATAATAATTATATTATAAATAATAAATTTGTAATAAGAGAAACATTAATTCAAAGTCTATGAAACATAGAGGAAGAATTTACCCTGAAAGTGAGGAAAGAGGAAGAGAAGACAGTGGTATTTAGAAGAAATAGCTTCCCTGGGGTGTGGCCTTGAACCCCCATCTGAAAAGGCTGGAGGTGGGTTTTTACAGCTGGTCCAGTGGTTGGCCATACAGGGGCCTCACCTCCACCAGCCTTGGTTTAGGCAGGCTTCAAAATGAGAGTGCTTTTCCCACCCTTGCTTATCCAGCCCAAGCCCTGGGGCACAAGCGTGCGTGACGGGGCTTGACTTTCCCGGACAGAATTCTGGTGGCTGCTTCTGAAAAGCAAAACACAAAGGAAATAACCCCTCTGTCCTGGACGGAGCAGACCTGCCGCCTCTCCCTTTGTGGCTGCTCCCTGCTGTCTGCTTCTGAGTGACTACTTCTTTGGCTGATGGAGTGAAACCAAGAGACGTCTTTGACCTCGGGGTATTTATAGCCAGGAGGTAGGAAAGTATCACGAGTAAAACCAGAGAGGGGAAACCATACAAGGTCCCCTGGGAAACGGTTCGAGTTTGTGTAAGCGTGTGTATGTGTGTGTGAGAACGATTTAGTCAAAGTCTTGATTAGAAGGAAGCCTGCGTGGCTAGGTCAAGTGAAAGATCAGCATCTTTTGCCTGTTCTGAACTTAGTCTCCCTATCTGTGAAATGGGACGAGTGCTTGTTCTGTGAGGCCCCTCTTGGGCACATGAGGGGGTGGAAGTGACATAATTACAAACTGCTGTCAACATGAAGTGTTCTAGAGGGCTTCCAACCCAATAAGAGAAACCACAGAATTGCTGGCTGAGAGGGAAAAATATGTTTAAACATCAACAGTTCAACTATCTGTGGCATCCCAAGCCTTCCTTCAAGTTTCTCTTGTCATGATGTAGTAACAGCTGAGAACAGTCAGCCCTGGGGATGAGGAGCTTCAGTCTGTTCGGCACAGAATGTCCTTGGCTCCCGGGCGGTTCTCAAACGGAAGCAGCTCTGAGACCTGGGAGGCCCAGCTGGGGGCAGCTCTGGGTGAGCGGCGGGCCATGCTGGTACTGGCAGAGCTGAGCCTTCGGATGGAGCTGGATGAGCAAGGAATTGAGGAGAGGAAGGAACCTGTCTCCAAGGGCCACAGAACAGCACTGTGCCCCTGCTCTTAGGAGGCTGGTGAGTACGTCTGGGCCTGACACCCTCTGATCCCCCTTGAAACCGTGTCCCCTCTTGCAGAAGTGCAATGGGGGTGACATCTGCATCAGATGATGAATCATTGCAGAGGTTCCCAGGTAGTGCTGTTGGTAAAGAATCTGCCTGACAATGCAGGAGACACCAAAGATGCAGTTTCGATCCCTGGGTCAGGAAGATCCCCTGTGATAGGAAACGGCAACCCATCCCAGTATTCTTGTCTAGAAAATTCCATGAGCAGCGGAACCTGGCAGGTTATAGTCCACTGGGTTGCAAAGAGTCAGACGCGACTGAGCATGCAAGGTCAAGGCAATCCAGCTTGGCTGTAGACGTAGTACTTGGCGTGGAGGGATGGTGACCGTATACCTTTTTGCACAGCTGGGGTGCTATTTTGAAAATAAAAGGAGGTGCTGTTAATGATTACTCTGGGTAACGAGAATAAACTGAAATGGCCTGGGTACAGGGAGCATGTGGTCACTCACCTAGAGGTCATGAGAGACACACAGCTTATCCCATGTGCTTTCCCGTGGAAAGGCAGCCAGCCACTCCCCAAGGGTTAGAGAAAGAGTCCCAGTGATTCCTCCTGTGAAGGGCTTGGCCAGTTCTTGTCTTGGGTTTTCCCAGGACAACAGAAGGGTGAATGGGAGGTCTGGTTTAGAGACCCAAGCTGGAGTCCCCACAATCCCTCCCGTTTTCCCAGAGTTTCATATTTTTCAGAAACATTCACAAGATCTACCATTTGATGGGAAAATCTCACCCAACAGAGCAAGAGTGGATATGGCGGCTTGTCATTGGAGGGGTGAGGAACTAGAGGAGCATTTGAGCCCAAAGCCATCAGCCTGCGAGGAGTGAATTCATCTCCCAGTACCTGCCCGAGGGTGGTTCTCTCCACTAAGCTGCCCATCAGGACAATGGCTAAAGTCTGAATGTCTTATAATGCATTTCTACCCAACTGGTAACCTTTTTATCAAAATTACTACTTACTCATGTTTTGGCTGCACGGGATCATTGTTGCTTGCAGGCTTTCTCTAGTTGCAGAGAGAGGGGACGACTCTCTAGTTGTGCTTGGGCTTCTCATTGCGGTGGCTTTTCTTGTTGCAGAGCACGAGCTCTACAGGGCGGGCTTCAGTAGTTGCGGTGCATGGGCTTAGTTTCCCCTCGGCATGTGGAATCTTCCTGGAGCAGGGATCGAACCCATGTCCTCTACATTGACAGGCGGATTCTTAACCATTGGGCCACCAGGGAAGTCCTCGGCTGGTAACCTTTGAGAGAGTGCACAAAATCAGAAAGGACAAACCCCTGCTGTGCATGGAGCAGAGAAGCCCTTTGAGATGGAGAGGGGAGGCTAGGAGCCTGTCCAGGCTGTGCGACCAGGCCTCCACCCAGGTCTTTTGGTGTCCCTGTGGTTTTACAATGGCAGCCGAGCCCAGAGCCTGTCAGTTAGAGGCCAGGAGGGCAGCTGGATGCAGAATGCATCACCCTATCCTCCACAGGAGAGGAACTTACAACCCCTGTGATTTCAGGGAACAGCAGGAAGTCAGAGCTGAAAGTGGCCTTGAGACCCACCTCCTCCAGCTTTTTAATCTAAAAGGTGAGGAAGCTGGGGGACTTCCTCGTGGTCCAGTAGTTAGGAATCTGCCTTGCAATGCAGGAGACTTAGGTTCTATTGCTGTTCAGGGAACTAAGATCCCACATGCTGAGCAGCAACTAAGTGTGTACATTGTAAGTAGA
Organism: Ovis canadensis; assembly: GCF_042477335.2. Taxonomy (NCBI): domain Eukaryota; kingdom Metazoa; phylum Chordata; class Mammalia; order Artiodactyla; family Bovidae; genus Ovis; species Ovis canadensis. The sequence continues at coordinate 25,403,986 of NC_091269.1, read as the reverse complement.
GAGTTAGTGTGCTGCAACAAAAGATCCTGGGTGCTGCACATAAGGCCTGATGCAGCCAAATAAATAAATAAGTAAATATTTTTAAAAGGTGAGGAATCTGATGTGTAGAGGTGGAGGAGGAGGCCAAGCATGTTTATTTCATGCCAAGCATCTCACTTGCACGAATCTCAATTCCTTTGCAAAACCTTCTGAGATAGGAAATCTCATCTGAGATGAACTCTGTTGCCCCAACTAGTTAAGTGGGGAGGCAGGATTTGAACTCAGGCCTCTGCCTACTCCAAACCCATGCTCTTTGTACCCAAGGCCCTGCCTTCCTCTGAGGCGCTCTGTCTGGAATTGGTCAGGCCAAGCTGAAGGGACACTGACCCCGGTCTAGATCTTTTTTAGGTCAACCTTTATTGTAAATATTTTCCCTTTGATTTTGCAACCCTCAGCAATTACTTAACAGGGCTGCATGGTGAAGATAAGCTTATGAGAGAGGAACCTGCTGCCTCACTCGAGTGAACCACAGTGGTTTCAGGAAGACTCTCAGGTCGTTCAGGGCAATTAACCCCAGCAGTGAACACCAAGTCCATTCTGGAGATATGACCAGGGTTCACTGTTTTGTGATCTCAGAAAAACTGGGTGAGTCAGAGGCAAATCAGGCCTGAGATGAGGTGGTAGGATGTTTTGGCAGGGCCTGAAAGCCCACCCCACTCCAGCAGAGGCCCCTCCTGGCCCTGGGGAGGTGCACAGTTGTGGGACTGCACTGACGGGCCAGCAGCAGCCGATTTAGCCCCGCCAGGTAGCCCACTCCCTCGCAGAGACAGTGCCAGGCAAGGTGGGATCCTGTCTGGGGATGGGAGGGGTGGTGGGGAGAGGCAGGTGGATGCGGTCCTGGGCAAGTGACCCCAAGGCTCACTCTCGTGTGGTCATCTCTGATCTATTTTCTCTGGAGATGCTGGAGAATCCAGAGGAGAAGGAGCAGTGGGAACTACATTCCCAAGAAGACCATGTGTCCCCAAGAAGGAAGCAACAGTGTCTCACATGGGGCTGGTGGTCTGTCTGGACGGAGACTGGGTCCACCAGTGAAGGGTTCAGGGGACTGTCCTTGAGGCAAGAGTCAGCACTGTAGGTCCTGGTGCCCTCCCCCTCTGCCTGCATTCAGGGTCCGGTATTTGTAGTCGTCTGCCTTCTCTCTTGGCTCAGCGCTTACCATATCCTTGAGAAACAGGCCAACACAGGTGGGTCTCTACCCACCAGGCTGATGTTTGGAGCTCTGATCCACACAGGGGCAAACAAACCAGGTTCTTGAGCTCACTCAAGGGAGCCAGCACTCCCTTAAATGAACTTTTTGGCCAACTCAATACATACTAGATTTTGCATCTCTAAAAAAGATGGGAAAAAAAAAAAAGACGGACATTTCAGATGTCATAATATTACTGTTCGAGACCTAAAAATAGAAATAATTCCTTGCTTTCACCCAATCCAATCCAGATGGAAATTTTTCCGATTGTCCCTTTTTTTTTTTCTAACAGTCGATTCTTTTGAATCAAGTGTGTCATTTGAATTGGTTGAGGTTTTTAAAGGAATGAGGCCAGTTCTGCAGAAACCCCCAGGTCTGGCTTTTGCCTTTCTCTCCCACACTGATGCTCAGCTTACAGTCCTTACTACAGCTGCCCTCAGTTGTGTCCACAGCTGAACTGGCCTTTCTGCTCCGTCTGTATCATGAGCTTTTCTTGGGGACAGGTGCTTTGTATTCCTTGTGGTTCCCAAGAGAGTGCATTGTGCATAATAAGTGTTCTGTTTATTCTCAAAACATCACTGTATCAGAGGAATCACAAGGTTTTTCTGTTTGCCAACTTAAAACTTAAGGGCTTGAGATTTTTGAAACCCTTCCATGAATGGGACTGACTGACTGGGTCCAGAGATGTTTGTGCACAGAGCAGAAGGTAGACCAGATAAACTTTAAGACCCATGATGACTCTACAATACTGGCTGCTGTTCGACTTTGTCCTCCAACTTTCCTCTGGGATTCATCAATATTCTGGTGGTTAGATTCCATGATCTGAGAAAGAAGATTTGGACACACTTTCTTGCCACCACTTTTTACAGCTTGGCAAGGGGCAGAAAGGGTGCCCTCCCCTCCGTGGTTGCTGTGTCATTTAGTGAGATTGCTTGGAGCCAAGGTCTTGGTGTGTCTGGGTGGTGGCACCTCCTGCCCCTTGCTCTGCTTTCTGACCCAACTCTCTGATCTCATAGCCTCTGACTTATTTCTAGAGGTGTAATCTATATGCCATATTGCAAGCGAATGAGAAAATATGGCTTGGATTATGGAGTATGGGATTTATTCATTCAACAAGAATTTTCTGAGAATCTGTCATGTACTAGGTCCTGTCTTCCTAGGTTCTGGGGGTTTCATGGTGGTCAAGATACACTTTGTTGAGAAGGAGTTCACTGTTTAATGAAAGAGAGCATCAGTGCCATGGTGGAAGGGAGCCAGGGCGCTATGGAAGACAGAGAAAGGCAACCATTTCAGTCTGGAGAACTTGGAGGAAGCAGATTCTAAGCCAAGTATTGAAAGGCATATAGGAATTTGCTGAGAGAAAGGGAAGGAGAAGAGGGAAGAACTTTGTAGATGTATTTCAAGGAGAGAGAATAGCATGTGGAATGGGAAACCACATTTACTACATATTTTCAGAGATGTTTGTAATTCACATTTCACAAATAATTATAAAAAGACCTCAGGGAGGTTAAATGATTTAGCTAAGGTGGGGGCCAAAGAAGAATTAGAATTATGGTCACTGATTCTCTAAGAAGCAGTTTAGCACCCTGATTTTATTCCATGCCCATATAGTAGCACCCACTCCCTCTGCTCAGCAATTGAAACACCTCCCCCATCATGCCTGGAGAGTCCCATGGACGGAGGAGCCTGGTGGGCTGCAGTCCATGGGGTCGCTAGGAGTCAGACATGACTGAGCGTCTTCACTTTCATGCATTGGAGAAGGAAATGGCAACCCCCTCCAGTGTTCTTGCCTGGAGAATCCCAGGGACTGGGGAGCCTGGTGGGCTGCCGTCTATGGGGTCGCACAGAGTTGGACACAACTGAAGCGACTTAGCAGCAGCAGCAGCCTCCATTTGTGCCAGGCATGAAAGACTGGGCCAGGAGTGTTCAAGGGGTACACAGTTGCTGCTTTTGGGTAAGGAGGGTTAGGCTTTGTCCACGTTTAGGCAGAATCACAGGGCTCCTTCACAGAATCCTCATGACTTACCTGGTGACTGGAAATCCTGTCTTAGGGAATGGGAAATTTCCTCTTCCTAAAGTTAATGCACACTGTTTTATATTGGCTGCTTTTGAACTGTGGTGTTGGAGAAGACTCTTGAGAGTCCCGTGGGCTGCAAGGAGATCCAATCAGTCCATTCTAAAGGAGATCAGTCCTGAGTGTTCTTTGGAAGGACTGATGCTAAAGCTGAAACTCTGGTACTTTGGCCACCTCATGTGAAAAATTGACTCATTGGAAAACACTCTGATGCTGGGAGGGATTAGGGGCAGGAGGAGAAGGGGACAACAGAGGATGAGATGGCTGGATGGCATCACCAACTTGATGGACATGAGTTTGGGTGAACTCTAGGAGTTGGTGATGGACAGAGAGGCCTGGTGTGCTGCAGTTTATGGGGTCACAAAGAGTCGGACACGACTGAGCGACTGAACTGAACTGAACTGAACTGACAAACTAGATATACCAGACTACTGACCAGATAAGATTATTTGATGATTTATATATTACATGAAAACTGTGCTCAGTTGTGTCTGACTCTTTGCGGCCCCATGGACTGTAGCCTGCCGGGTTCCTGTGTCCATGGCATTTCCCTGGCAAGGATACTGGAGTGGGTTGCCACTTCCTCCTCCAGGGACTTGAAAACTATGGTTTATTATATATACATGATATATACATATATATAAATAGATTTGGTTATATATACATATGGTTACTCCAACCACAACCTTAAAGAAGACCATAGTTTTTCTTCTCTTTATCAGATGGTTAAAAATAAAATCTCCAAAAAATTAGAAGCATTCCTCTAGAACAGATCCATGAGCTCTTTTAAAACCCCTTGACCCTGGAGTATTTGGCGCTCAAGTGATCACCATAGCAGTAGGCACTTACTTTGAAGATTTTCTTAATTAGATGAAACAAGGAAGCACATAATGACCCAGTGCCTACTACATATCAGACATTATTCTAGAAAGTTCCACACGCCATTCTATGTAATTTTCACTAACTGTCAGAGACATTCATTACTAGCCCAGTTTTTACACATGAGGGAACAAATATTCTGAGAGGTTAAAGAACTTGTCACAGAATAAGCAGTGAAACTACAATTCTGACCCCGAAGTCTATTCTCCCCTTAGAACCATAATTATATTTCCATACATGAGAGGTGGTGCCTAAGATTTAGTTCTCATGTCAGACTCTCTGGATTTGAACCCAGGCTCCAATACTTACTTACTCTGGACAAGTTACTTAGCTCCTTTTGCCTTGACTTTCCTAGTTGTAATGTGGGTAATAATGCAACTTTTTCATAAGAAGGACTCTGGAGTCAACCCAAGTAAAAGACTCAAAATAGTGCTTGGCGCTGAAACAAATGTTAAGTACTATTATAGAGATTGTTGCTTGAAATCAAGCTTACCTTTCACCTTGGTTTGTCTTCTTTGGGGATAGAACAGCATGTTGGCACAACTTTGAGGGAAGCATGGGTTGCCTGGACCACACAGCCAGGAAAGCAGTGGAGTGTCCAGGACTGGGCTTCTCCGCATCCAGCCAGGAAGGACTGACCAGTGTGCAGGGGGTCCCAGACTCCCTGAGGAGCTGGGCTGCCTCTGCCTGACTGGACCCATCTGATAGGCCAGGGGTGGGTGAGCATAGGGCTTTGGAGACGAAGGATCCTGAAAAGAATTGAAAGTTGAGAATCTCTCTGAATTCAGTAATGCCATACTTTCCCAAAGGCCATCTAGGGGATTTAGAGCATGTCAAACCTCTATCTGCTGGGGCAGGTCAAAACTGACCCCAGAATATGCAAAGCAAAGCTCATATCATAAGTGACTTGCCCAGGAATTGGTGGCAAAAGTGGGATCTTATCTGCTGAGGCTTGGAGGGGACAGTGATGCATAATGACACACCAGAACCTGGAGTCTAGCTTGGCTGAAAGAGCCAGGCAGGGTCCGCAGGGCAGGCAGACAAAAGTCCAGGGCGGTGCTTAGTTGGTATCATGGGAGCTGGTCTGGGCAGAGAAGCAGGTGGCACTGGGCATGAAGGAGGATGAACTGAGCAACACTGTGCGGGCTTAGAGAGGACAGGCCCCTGGGTCCAGGGAGTTAAGTCCAAGGCAGAGCCAAGGAGGAGCAAACAAGGATAGGTCTGGACCATGACCTTTGGCCCACGTCAGACGAAGCTGGTGCTGGTGGGTGAGGATGGGGGTCCAGGTGACAGAGGGGCCAGCTGCCACTGCAGCGATAGGGCATGAAAAGGGCACTGTGCTCGGGGGCAGAGTCCAGACCCACACCTAGCTAGATGCACACTTGGGGCCATTTCCTTCAGCCTGGCGGAGCCTCAGTTTTCCCATTATTAATTGGGGATAATGCTGTCTGCTTTCTGTGGCAAAGTACAGACCACTAAAGGAAGGGACAATGCCCGTGCAGCTGCTCAAGGAAAAGGAGGGTGTGGCGTGGGGAGGCTCCGTCCCAGCCCTTCCCTGCAACCCAGTTATTCCTACCTCCTCGTGCCAGCTCCCTGAATCTTATTCTGTAAAAAGGCGTCTAATCTGTAAAAGGGAGATAAAAACAACAACCTCACACTGATACCTACCAGGGTTCTTGGCCTTCCCTAAGCAATAGAAATTGACTAGAGGCCAGACAAGAAATTCAAGCAAGCCTTTACCAGGGGGCCTCTACTGCAGCCAAGGGGCACGGAAAACAAGTAACGTTTTTCCTTGCTCACTCCGATGGGGAGGCGGGAGAGCTTGTTCTGTATATGGGATGAGGGTAAGGGTGTGCCCAGGGGTTGGGCTGGATTAGGTGGTTTGCCCACCACTTGGGTGGTGCTGTGTGCAGGGGGCATGCGCCGTACCCTGCTTTTGCTCCCGACAACCTGTTCTTGCTCTTCAGGCTCTTCAAAACTGGCAGTTGGGATTTTTGGTCTCTTTGTATCTTTTGGATGCAGAATTTGCCCCAATTGTACCTGCCCGAAGTTATTTTTAGTCCCATACAGTTTCTTTGTATCTGTTGCTCAAGGAGAGGTGTGTCCCGTGCAAGCATAGCAGCACTGCAGCAAAGGGTCCCAGGTCCCCGCCAGGCTCAATCTCATGGTGCCTGTGAAGACTTTTGGTGCCAAAAATGTTAGAGGCTTAGGGTCTGAGGCAGAGTGGGCGCTCCTTGAGGGCCCAGGGGACCCGGGAGGGAGCTAGACCCTGGCCAAGAGCCCTGTGCCCTGCAGAAGAGCACTGCTGTCCAGCAGCTCTGAGTGGCAGGGTCTGGGATGCTGCTCAGTGACCAGGCAAGGCCACTCTGTGCTGGGGCCTCATTTCACCTTGAGCAGGTCAAAGCCTGCATGTGTTATGTCGGGTTTCACCTTCCATCAAGTCTCCACCGCACTGAAATACAAGCGTCTCCATCAGGAGCTAGGGCAGCTGCCCTGTCTCCTCTGGCGACACCTGCAAGGTGGATCTGAGTGTCCCTCAGTGTCCCCACAGGCCTTCCCACTCCCTGGACGTGGGACATGGTCGCAGTTAGAGGGACAGGTAATGGTGATATATGCCGAACTTCATCAGCCCGGGAGGCAGGTGGCTTTAATGGCTATCTTGGAGGTGACATTCCATTAGGGGTGATTGAACTTAATGTTAATGGCAGGATGACTTACTGTTTCATCATCCTCTCCCATGCCTGAAGGTCAGTGGGAAAACTTTCTTTCCTCCAGGAATGACACTCCAAAATCCATGTAACTCCGTGCCAATCTTGCTTAATGCTAAAATACTGAGGGGTCTGGGAACTCTTCTGCACAAACAGATTTGTTTGTCAATGTGAGTCTCTGAGTTCAGTGACCCCAGAGCCAGATGGCACAGGGGTCAATGTTGATTCCACCACTCGCTGGCTCTGTGGCCTTGGGAAACTTACTTAACCTCTCTGTGTCTCAGTTTCCTCCTCTGTAAGGTTAGGTGATGACAGTGTGCATTTCCCGGGATCATTGTGCAGATAACACATGTTGGTAGATGTAAAACAGTTCAAACAGTACCTGAAACAAGGAGATTGCCGTGAAAGTGAAAGGAAAGTGAAAGTCACTCAGTCGTGTCTGATTCTTTGCGACCCCATGGACTATATAGTCTGTGGAATTCTCCAGGGCAGAATATTGGAGTGGGTAGCCGTTCCCTTCTCCAGGGGATCTTCCCAACTCAGGGATCGAACCCAGATCCCCCTTCCCATTGCCGGCAGATTCTTTACCATCTGAACCACCAGGGAAGGGAGAGGAATAAACAGTCATTTACAAAACATGCTCAGACCCACAAGTGAACAAACAGTGGAGCTAAGGTGAAGGGTTCAGGAAGGAGTAGGTGAGTGTGGAAAAGCATCTCAGGGGTGATCAGAGGGGTGTCAGAAAGCCAGGCTCACAGATTTTGACCAAGTCCAGAATGATATACCCTTGAGTGGAGAGTTTCCAAATGTTTCCCAAGAGGCAAAGACAATGGGCAAGATGTATTTTTGGAGGCTCTTTCCTGACAGTGGGAATGGAAAGAAATCAATATATACGAGGGCCATTAGGAAGGAGGGACCGGCAGGACCTTGGGGGCTCGTAGGATGTGGGGTGAAGGGGCAGGAGAGGGCCAGGGTGACTTTGAGGTGTCACCACCAGCGTGGGAGGAGCTGGCTGGAGGGAGGAGGGTGTATGGGTTTTTGGACAGCAGGAGGACGTGGTTGCTGAGGGCCACTTGTGAGCTGGGTCAGGGGTGGAGATGTAGATTTGGGAGTTGGCTGCTGACATGAGAGGGGTTCTCAGCTCTTGGGAAGGGAGAGACAGAAGGCGAAAGCATAAAGCATTGAGGAGATGCACAGGGAGTATTTATGGGGTTCAAGGCTGACAAAAGAAAGAGCAGAGTGGGAAGAGGGCCAGAGGAAGGAATAAGCCGCGGTGCTGGTGGCGCCAGGGTGAAGGTCACATGCTGCAGAAAGGCCAAGGTGGGGTGATGCAGACGGGCAGGTGCTGCTTGATCAGCCTCTGGGCAGCCAGTCTGGGTACAGTTATAGGGAGGGGCTCGGCAGGAAGGATGCCTTCAGGGTGCTGGGCCGTCTGCAGCGGGATTCAGTTTTAAGAATTTCTGCAAAGTGCCAGAAATGACAAGATACTGTCTTCCTCCAAGGGAGAAACGGCAGCAGGCTGGGCAGTGAGCAAGTCCCGTTTGTCTATTCACTGGCCTGCCTTCTGAAGGCCAGACCAGGAAATGGCGAACAGATGGAGAGGTTGGGCCTCTTAGTCATGTAATTTTGAGCGCTCTGGGTCCCAGTGTCCCGGGGGGGCGGGGGTGGTATTTGGACTGAATGGTGCCTGAGGTCCCCTTCTGCCCTCTCTGCCCACGAGCCCCATAGCTAAGTAGTTCCTGTGCTAGGCTGACCTCTGAGGGTCAGGTTCTAATCACTAGAGACCACTTTCATTGGCACTTCAGCCCCCCAGTATGTGTGGGTCATGTAACTCTCACTGTGATAGGAATAACTCATGACTACACAAACATTTATGGATTGCAGACTGCTCATGAATGTGTTCGCATGTGAGCTGAGTGTCATCATCTTTTTTTTTTAACCACTACAAAGCAAAGCTTTACTGTATTTCTCAGTGACTAAGCTTAAGAATGTGATGGAATGCAACCAGAGGTGATCATACTAAGTAAGTCAGAAAGAGAAAGACGAATACCATATGATACCACGTGTATGTGGAAGCTACAATGTCACATAAAGGAACTTATCTATGAAACAGAAACAGAATCTCACATACAGAGAGCAGACTGATGGTCGCCAGGGTGTGGGGGGCAGGGGTTGAGGGGCAGATGGAGTGGGAGGTTGGGGTTAGGAGTAAGCCTTCATGTATAGAGTGAATAAACAGCAAGATCCTATTGTACAGCACAAAGAACTATATTTAATGTCCTATGATAAACCGTACTGGGAAAGAGTACATATGTGTGTTAGTTGCTCAGTCGTGTCCGACTCTTTGTGACCCCATGAAGTGTAGCTCCCCAGGCTCCTCTGTCCGTGGAATTCTTCAGGCAAGGATACTGGAGTGGGCTGCCATTTCCTCCACAAGGGTATCTTCCCCACTCAGGGATTGAACCCCAGTCTCCTGCATTGCAGGCAAATTCTTTACCATCTGAGCCACCAGGGAGTGAGTAAAAGTGTGTAACTGAATCACTTTGCTGTTTAACAGAAACTAACACAACACTGTAAGTCAACTCTACTTTGGTTTAAAAAAGAATATGCTAGAGAATATGTTAACAATGCAGATTAAATTTAACAGGGTATGGCATGTATCCATTCCGCTGTGAATGGCACAAAGAATTTTTTAAGATAGAAAATTCTGCCGATATTAAAAAGTTATTTCATTAGACAAAATCACAGTATTCAAAGATGAGTGAAATTCGAGCATACATCTTTGTTATTTTATTGTCTTGTTTACGTGGTCAAAAAACTCAAGGTTCAGTAGCTTGACCATACTCACACAGCTAGGCAATGGCAGAGCTGGAATTTGAACCCAGACACTTACACTCTAAGTTTCCATCACAACACACTATTTTAAAATTTAAGTGGATTAGAATAAAATGTTTGAGTAGTGTGAAGAATTTTGTATGACTCCTTGAAATGTTTAGCAAAATTGATATGGCCAAATTTGAGCTAGTTTTGGGGGTATTTGATGTCTCCAGCATGGAAACAGTTGGTTTTAACCTTTTTTTCCTGTTTGCCGATAAGGAAAGCACAGCCACCCCAGATCAGCCTTATGCTGCTGCTTCTGGATCTGTTGACTTGGATGGTGGCTGTAGTGACTCATGGGTGCTCAGCTCACAGCTGTCTAGGACCAGTGGGTGATGGTGGACTCCCAACAGTAGCATCTCTGGTTTGGAGTTCCACCTGCACAACTTCCAGAGCCCAAGCCCTCCCTTTCTCTGGAAGTTAAGTGTCTGGAGTGACCTCAAAGATTCTCCTTGGTGGGACATAGCTTTGCACGCTAGCTGTCACTCTGGAATCCTTTCCTGTTCTGGCTGGGGCTCTGCTGATCCACTGGGTTCCTGTCCTGCTGTTGTGGGTTGGCTTTGATGTGACCCTGAGATTAGCTGCTGCCACACGGAGGTCTGTCTTCCTGGTGTTGACCACCTTCTCTGTGGTCCAATGCTTCCTGATGAAAAGGAGGGGTAATCCCCTCCCGCAAGTCAAAGAACGCTGACTCAGCTACCAAACCCTGGTCTTTTCTGCAGTATTACAATCTCAAATGTTGCTCATTCCATTCTTTCAATGTCTCCTGTGCCCAGGAGTTCAGTTGAAAGACAGTACACGTGAACGCAACCAGCATCGCACTGCAAATTCTCCCTCTGTCTCTCTATTCAGCACAAGCACTTCAATAGATGGGGAAAACAGGGATGAGGATGAGTTGAGCTGGGTGTGACCTTTGCACCTTCCTTGTGGTATTCCTTGCTTTGTTGCAGAACTGAGTGCTGGCCCCATTATTTGGAAATGAGACAGAAGTCTCTGCGCCTTTGCTGGACAGGCTGTGTATCCCTTGACACATACTTGATACCTAGTGTGCTGTCGCAAGACAAACCCACAGGGATATGGGAATAGAGATGTGTAGAGGCCACATGGTTTTGATCAAACAAATGTCAGCTGTAGCTCTAGAATTTCCTTCTGATGAGTTTCCCCATTGTAGACTACATTATTAAGGGCTCCTGGAAGAGTCTTGGCATGTAGGAGGCATTGGATAGATACAGGTTAAGCAAATGAACAACTGAGAGAGAATGGCTCCATGTCCTCTGCTCTGCTCAGAGAAACCTGGGGAGGGGGTTGCAATGTGGGGCTCATGCTTTCAGAGGGACTTGGGCAAACTGGAGCAGGAGCATGGGGTGAACGTCAAGCTTGGCGTGCACGTGTATGTGCTCAGCCGCTTCAGTCGTGTCCGACTCTTTGTGGCTCTATGGACTGTAGCCCGTCGGGCTCCTCTGTCCATGGGATTTTCCAGGCAAGAATACTGCAGTGGGTTGCCATGCCCTCCTCCAGGGGATCTTCCCAACCCAAGGATCGAATCCTTGATTCCTGCATCTCCTGCAATGCAAGTGGCTTCTTTACCCACTGAGCCACCTGGGAAGCCCCCAATGTTGATAAAGGGCTTTAAAATCATGTCAAGGGAGGAATGGATAGAGGAGCTTAGGCCTATGACTCTGAAGGGCAAGGGCCCATTGGTGCATGGTACATCTGTGGGCCCTCTTGTGCCAGAGGGATCCAGGGCCCTATCAGGGTCCAGCGTCTGTGGCGGTGGGAGGGACTTCCGGGCAAGGATGTCACGAAGAAGGACGTCATGGCTGCCTAAGACCTGTCATGGTGCCTGGGGTGGAACCGAGCTATGCATCCTAGGACTAGGAGTGAGGGTGGGAGGACCAGGACTTCTCCTGGAGAGGTGCAGTTTCCTGGACCATGGACCATGCTCTGAGAAGTCTTTTGGAGGCTGCTGTATGCTACTTCTCCATCAGGTAATATCACCAGACTGGATGGAGGAAGGTCCTGTCCTCTGCTGGTTGGCCCAGGACCTCTCCGTGTGTGGTCTGGTTTCTCCAGATGGCAGTGGCATGTTCTCCTTGACTGATGGGTTGCCCTATTCCTTTAGCACTTTTGTGGGAAGCAGAAAAAACACACTGCAGTGCCCTGTCTCCTCTGAAGAGTGGATGAGTCTTCGGCTGCAGGGGACTCGGGATGGTTTTCTCAGCCACTGAGCTTGTGAACCAGGCCTGAGTCATCCTTTCTTCTGCAGGTTTTTATTAGGGGGGAAAAAAGTGCCCTTGCAGAAACTGGCACTGTGAGTTTAGATCTGGAGGGATCTTGGACTTTGGCAGCGCCGTAGGGGAGGCGGTCAGGGGGCGTGGCCCCGCTTAATGCCTAGGGCAGCGGAAGTCCAGCTCCCCCATCTTGTCTCTAGAATCCCTCTGGATCCCCCACTTCAGGCCAGGTCATCACTTGACCCGGGCAGCACCAGGCGGGTGATATAATCCATGCCACCCATCAGTAGCAGAACAAATGCATTCTCCCTAGTCCGGGAACTGGAGCAGTCGGGGAACTGGAGCCTCCCCAAACCAAATCAGCTGGTTGATGTGAACGGAGCTCAGGCTGGTGGGAACAGGACATTTTGTGGAGACACTGGCGTCTGTTCCCTCCCAGAGCCCCACACCCTTCAGCGCTTTTCCTTGAAGTCCGAAATACCGGAACGAGCGTATTCTTTCCTGGGGCAGCTGCTCTGCTTACTTCCAACATGTTGTGCTTCCAGAGCTCAGAAAATCAGAGGCATCAAAGGAGAGAAGCTGCGAGTGCTCAGCCCGCAGGGACAGGCGGCTTTGGAGACTCCAGTTTGCTTTTTTCTTTCCATGTGCGTCAGATGTGCCGTCTCATCTTGCAGCGCCGGGCCAGCTCTCACTCTTCCGCAAAGCTGTGGCTGGGGCGCCCTTCTGGCTGGAAAAATGTTTAAAGTGGGGGTGACAGGCGGCAGTCCCTGGCGCTGGGAGAGAAACGCAGATAACTAAACCAAACATGAGAGCAGTCGCCCATGTGTCATCCTGACAAGATGCAAGTCAGGTCGGATCTGGGTCCAGCTGTAGCCCTCAAAGCTAGAGAGGGGATATTCTGGGCGTGGGAGCCTTCTTTTTCTTCAGCTGCTTGCAAGGAACCCGTTGTTGAAGTTGATTGATGCCCTAACTCAGTGGCCACGTTGGCTTCAAAGCAGGCATTGGCTGGTCCTCTTGCTGATTTCACGGCATCCTCTATTGATTTCAGCTTTTACAAATAGGCAAGGGAGTTCATCCACGTGGGGCCTCCTTCTGGGTTTTCTGGTCTCCTGGGCAGCCATAGTTGTCTGTTCATGTTTGACCTTGCCTTCCTCCAACGTCAGGTTTAGGCTTTGGAAAATGCTTGACAAATGCAAAAACAATAGGTTTAACAGGAGCCTGAGGCATGATTGGGAAAGCTTAATTTAGTTTACTTTTATTTTCGGACAGGTCGTTCATTTTCTTGGTTCATAAATCAAAGCTATAAAAATCCTGGCTTCTATTCCTGTTCATCAACCCCAACTCAAGCGAATACTTATGTTAGTTTCTTGGGTGTCTTTAACAAATACAAGCAAATATGTGTGTATTTATGTGTTTGAAAACAGATATGCGCTTCCTTTCCTCTTTCCCAGAAAATAAAATGCAAATGGCTCATGAAAGAATGGAAGGCTCCTCAATCTCACTTACTTTAAGAGAAATGCAAATTAAAATGACAATGAAATACTAGCATGGCAAGGCTGACAAAAGTTAACATTCTATGCAAACTGTTTTGCACTTTGCTCTTTTCACCTAATTGTATATCTTGGAGATCTTTCAAATCGGTGCATAAAGAGTGTCTTCACTCATTTTTACAGCTTTATAATATCCTATTTATGGACATACTGTAAATTTGTTTAACTAGTTTCCTATTGATGGACCCTTGGGTTGCTTCCAGTCTTTTGTTACTATAAACAGTGCCAACCAGGACACTTCTGTATGTGCTGGTACATCTGTAGGATAAATTTTGGCAAGGAGGACTGTTGGATCAAGGGATAAGTGTGTTTATAGTATTTATAAGGTTTTCCGGATACCTTCAATGGGATTGTGTAGTATGTACAACCTTAGTTCAGTTCAGTCGCTCGGTCGTGTCCGACTCTTTGTGACCCCATGAACCACAGCACGCCAGGCCTGCCTGTCCATCACCACCTCCCGGAGTCCACCCAAACCCATGCCCATCGAGTCGATGATGCCATCCAACCATCTCATCCTCTGTCGTCCCCTTCTCTTCCTTTAGTGACAAATAAAGACCCTCCTTCCCCACAGCCTGGTCACAGTGGCATTTCACTGCAGTTTTAATTTGCATTTCTCTTATTCTAAAGTGAAATTGAGCACCATTCAGTTCTTTCAAGAGCCATTTGCCTTTCCTCTTCTATGAGTTGCCTCTGCATATTCTTTGCCCATTGAAACAAAAATTGTCTTATTGGCTTGGACCCTTTTCCTTAATAACTCTGGGAGCTCTTGATATACTAAGGGAAGATTAGTTCTCTGTGATAGGAGTTGTAAATATTTACCCCACAATGTTGTCTTTTGATTTTGCTTATGGTGTGTGTGTATCTAAGTGAAATCAATTTTTAGGTGATAGAATATAGTAATCTTTTTCAGGGTTATGGATTCTGGATAAAAGAAAGGCTTTCTATACTTCATAAAGAAAGCTGAGCACCAAAGAATTGATGCTTTTGAACTGTGGTGTTGGACAAGACTCTTGAGAGTCCCTCGGACTTCAAGGAAATCAAACCAGTCAGTCCTAAAGGAAATCAGTCCTGAATATTCATTGGAAGGACTGATGCTGAAGCTGAAGCTCCAATACTTTGGCCACTTGATGCAAAGAACTGACTCAATGGAAAAGTTGGACACAACTGAGCGGAACTGAACTGAACTTCCATACTTCAAGGCTCTAGAGTATGGTTTTTTTTTTTCCTAGTACTTTTATGGTTTCATTTTTTTAATGTTTATACCTGTGGGAGTTGATGCTGCAGAATGATCTTAGAACGTGGAGAAAGGCATATTCATCACTCATCTGTTCCCTTGGAGACAGAAGGCAAAATGGAATTAGCAGGTGTCCTGTAATGACCCAGGGACTCCCAGGTGGTGCAGTGGTAAAGAATCTGCCTGCCAGTGCAGGAGATGCAAGAGACATGGGTTCGATCCCTGGGTCGGGAAACTCTCCTGGAGTAGGAAATGGAAATCCACTGCAATATTCTTGCCTGGAAAATTCCATGGATAGAGAAGCCTAGCAAGCTACAGTTCATGGGGTCACAAAGAGTTGGATATAACTGAGCACTTATGCACACAGCTGTGATGACCCAGTGAGAGACAGTTACCACAATGGGCTCTGCCTTGGTTGTGATCTGGGGAGGACTGGGCAGGCCCTACCCCAGCACCAAAGTGCCCTTGGGGTCTCCCATAGTTTATTCAGCCAAGGACTTGGGGGTTCATCTGAGACTCAGGGACTTTTCAGGGAACAAAGTTTTGTTTCTTTTTCATCTTTCAGTTCAGTTCAGTTCAGTTGCTCAGTCGTGTCTGACTCTTTGTGAACCCATGAATTGCAGCACGCCAGGCCTCCCTGTCCATCACCAACTCCCGGAGTTCACTCAAACTCACGTCCATCGAGTCGGTGATGCCGTCCAGCCATCTCATCCTCTGTCATCCCCTTCTCCTTTTGCACCCAATCCCTCCCAGCATCAGAGTCTTTTCCAATGAGTCAACTCTTCACATGAGGTGGCCAAAGTACTGGAGTTTCACCTTTAGCATCATTCCTTCCAAAGAACACCCAGGACTGATCTCCTTTAGAATGGACTGGTTGGATCTCCTTGCAGGTCAGGAAGCAACAGTTAGAATTGGGCATGGAACAACAGACTGGGTCCAAAGAGGAAAAGAGTACGTCAAGGCTGTATATTTTTACCCTGCTTATTTAACTTATATGCAGAGTACATCATGAGAAATGCTGGGCTGGAAGAAGCAGAAGCTGGAATCAAGATTGCTGGGAGAAATATCAATAACCTCAGATATGCAGATGACACCACCCTTATGGCAGAAAGTGAAGAGGAACTCAAAAGCCTCTGGATGATAGTGAAAGAGGAGAGTGAAAAAGTTGGCTTAAAGCTCAACATTCAGAAAACGAAGATCATGGCATCTGGTCCCATCACTTCATGGGGAATAGATGGGGAAACAGTGGAAACAGTGTCAGACTTTACTTTTTTGTGCTCCAAAATCACTGCAGATGGTGACTGTAGCCATGAAATTAAAAGACGCTTACTCCTTGGAAGGAAAGTTATGACCAACCTAGACAGCATATTGAAAAGCAGAGACATTACTTTGCCAACAAAGGTCCATCTAGTGAAGGCTATGGTTTTTCCAGTGGTCATGTATGGATGTGAGAGTTGGACTGTGAAGGAAGCTGAGCGCTGGAAAATGGATGCTTTTGAACTGTGGTATTGGAGAAGACTCTTGAGAGTCCCTTGGACTGCAAGGATATCCAACCAGCCATAAGAGGGAGAATGTGTTATCAATCACTATATGTTATCAATCACTATACGTGCTGTCATCTGTAAATCATCTTATTCTGTCCTCTGAACCATCCTCCATAGGGTTCTCTCTGATTTTACAGGTAAAGAGATGGAGGCTCAGGCAGGCAGTTGACTTGCCTAATGCCGTTCATTTGGCTAGTGAGTAGATGAGGCAAAGTACAGGTCACAGGACACCTGCTGATTTCATTTTGCCTTCCGTCTCCAAGGGAACAGATGAGTGATGGATCTCCATGACTTTCTCCATGTTCCAAAATCATTCCACAGCATCAGCTCCCACAGGTACAAACATTAAGGTCCAGAACAGTCTCTGGGCAGCCCGTTCCCCTTCTTTAATGAAAGCAGCTCTGCCTTCACCTGGTATGCTTATGGGTTTCAAATTAAGCTTTGGCTTGAAGAATGGACCTACTGCAAGAGTTTGTGTTCTCCAGACAGGGCCATTTTTTAGTGCTTCTCATCCTCAGCAATGGGTTTTGGATTGGCCAGTGCCACCCCACATCAATTCTGTCCCTGCTTCCATGCCCCTGACTGTTACCCTCTCTGCCTAGTAGATCTGAAAGGTCCCAGTTCACTGAGGGCATTACCAGGAGTTGAAAGCTCAGTGGGGGCTCAGGGCTGGGAGCTAGCAATGGCAGCTGCAAAGATGATTCCTCAACTGACTCAGCCCAGCTCTGGGCCTCCTCCAACCCACTGCCACCACTGGCTTCATGCTGGAAGACCCCCAGTACAGTAGAGCTGATCTTTTTCTCAAGGGCTGGAATATGGGGAAAAACTGCCACCAGGCACCCTCTCCACTTTCCCTCCCTCCTCACACCACAACAAAATGTTGTTGGGTATCTCCAACCAAAACCAACAGTTACTCAGTGATATCTTTGGTAAGAAGTAGAAACTAAGGGATTACTCAAAATCAAGCTGAGGGGCGTTTACAGGTATTGATATTTGAGCATATTATAACTTTTTACAGAGTGAATTTCCTTCTGCATTTAAGGACTAATAGACTTTGATGCTTCTATCATCATTTCACTCAGTGGTGTTTAAGAATACTAGAAATAAAAACATTTCTAACAACATCATCATTATCATTATCCTTCAGCATCTAAGTTAGGTGGACTCTATCATAGATGGTTAAGTCAGCATCATCATTCCTATCACCATTACTAATACAATAATATGGGGTTAAACAATCAGCCTTCATAGAAGGAGCTCAATACCAGAGGCCTGATACCAAGCTTGAGAAAACATAGTTTTAGAGAGAGAATGCAAATCAAAACTACAGTGAGGTATCACCTCACATTGGTTAGAATGGTCACCATCAAAAAGCCTACAAATAATAAATGCTGGAGAGGGTGTGGAGGAGCAGGAACTCTCCTGTGCAGATGGTGGGAATGCAAATTGGTGCAGCCACTATGGAGAACACTAGGCCCTCACAAAACTAAAAAGAGAGGCACCACATAATCCTGCAATCCCACTCCTGGGTGTGTATTGGGAGAAAATTTTAATTTGAAAAGATACACGAACCACAATGTTCATAGCAGCACTATTTACAATAGCCATGGAAACCACTTGGAAACATTCTAAAAGTCCACTGACAGATGAATGGATATAGATGTACATATATACAATGGCATACTACTCAGCCATTAAAAAAGAATGAAATGATGCCATTTTCAGCAACATGTCTGGACCTAGAGATTATGATAATAAGTGAAGTGACACAGAGAAAGACAAATACCATATGATATCACTTATATGGGGAACCTAAAAAAAAAAGCTGCGAAAGAACTTACATACAAAACAGAAATAGACTCGTTGTTGTCCAGTCACTAAGTTGCGTCTGACTCTTTGTGACCCCACGGACTGCAGCACTCCAGACTCCTCTGTTCACTATCTCCCAGAGTTTACTCAGATTCGTAGAAACAGACTCACAGACATAGAAAACAAATTTAGGGTTACCAAAGGGGAAAGGGTGGGGAAGGATAGATTAGGAGCTTGGGATTAACATAAACACACTTCTGTATATAAAATAGATAACCAACAAGGACCTACTGTGTAGCACAGAGAATTATACTCAATAATTTTTATAGCATATAAGGGAAAAGATGTATATTTTTACCTATATCTATATATACATTGTAAATCAAGTATACTTGAATAAAATTAAAGAAAAGAGGAAAAATGGCCGTCTCGAGAGAGGAGGCCATTTATTTCACATTTTTTGCAAATATGAAGGCACATTCTAGGAAAGCACTGTGCTCTGCTCCCCTGGCTTTCCTGAGCAGTTTCAGCTTGTGAGGATCTTGTGTCCTGCGCAGAACCCTGTGGCAGGATGGCTGTGTTTCATGATCAGCCCCTGGGCTGTGTGGGGGCAGGCAGGTGTATTCAGAACCCAGAGCCCACTTTTTCATCCTTGTCTTCTTGTCATGGACGAGGCAGTGCAGGAACTTTCCCATCAGGCTTGATGGGAACAGGCTTAAACTTTGGGGGATAGCACTGCAAAAATGAGCAATGAGGTATCATGCGGGGTGCATAGCTGGGGACAAATTTTATTCTTTCTAGTTAACAAACATTGGATAGTGGTGGTATGTCCGTGGCCCTGTCTTAAGTTAGGCTCCTAGCAGCAGACCCTGAGATGAGAATTCCTGAGTAGGTGGTGGGTCAAGGAAGTGCTTCCTGGAGAAATGTGCTAGGCGAGATGGGGGAGTTGGACTAGGAAGGGAGCCCAGCAGAGGGTGGCTCCTACTCAGTCCTTCCTGGGAGCAAGGTTTTCAGTGACCTGGGGCCTATGCTCAGGGAGGCCCTGGCCTGGGACTAATGCTCTTGAAATTCTTAATCACTTTGGATCAAGAGATGTGCATTTTCGCTTTGCACTGTGTGTGTTAGTCCCTCAGTTGTGTCTGACTCTTTCTGACCCCATGGACTGGAGCCTGCCAGGCCTCTCGGTCCATGGGATTTCCCAGGCAAGAATACTGGAGTGTGTTGCTATTCCATTCTCCGGGAGATCTTCCCAACCCAAGGATCGAACCTGAGTCTCCCGCCTTGCAGGCAGATTCTTTACCATCTGAGTCACCAGGGAAACCTTGCAAATTCTGTGTATGGTCCTGGTCACAGGGGAATTCCTGAGTATGGGTACCTCAGGGCTGTCCCCTCTGGGGGCTGGGGGACCTGAGCTTTATAGTTCTGTCATTAGCTACCAGCACCCTTAAATATTCCCAAGTTTTTCTGGTTCCTTTTATAAGCAGGCAGAACTACTCTAGGGGCTTTAGGGCAATCCTCTGAAAAAGAGCAGCCAGGGGGTGGCTGTTGGAAATGCCAGCATCTTGAAGAGGTGGCAGCATCCAAATTCAGGGCCGAATTCTTCACACCTCTTGAGGCCAAATTCAGGTCATGTAGTGGCTTCAGTTCTACTAGGAGTCCTCGGTCCTTCTCTTCATCTACTGCTTCTGATTATGGATAAAAAGGGAAAGTGAAAGAATGATAAATAAGGTTAAATAAATGATAAATGATGCCAACTGCTAGGAATGCTGTGATTCTCCTTCCCATGGGGACAATTCCTCACAAATCCACTGTGCTCAGGTTGGAACTGTGTCGTTGCACCCATCAGCTTTGCCTTGCTGTGTTCAGTCAGTCGCTCAGTCGTGTCCGACTCTTTGCCACCCCATGGACTGCAGCACGCCAGGCTTCCCTGTCCATCACCAACTCCTGGAGCTTGCTCAAACTCATGTCCATTGAGTCAGTGATGCCATCCAACCATCTCATCCTCTGTCATCCCCTTCTCCTCCTGCCCTCAATCTTTGCCAGCACAGGGTCTTTTTCAGTGAGTCAGTTCTTCACATCAGGTGGCCAAAGTATTGGAGTTTCAGCTTCAGCATCAGTCCTTCCAGTGAATATTTATGACTGATTTCCTTTAGGATTGACTGGTTTGATTTCCTTGCAGTCTGAGAGACTCTCAAGAGTCTCCTCCAACATCATAGTTCAAAAGCATCAATTCTTCAGTGCTTAGCTTTCATTATGGTCCAACTCTCATATCCATACATGACTACTGGAAAAACCATTGCTTTGACTAGATGGACCTTTATTGGCAAAGTAATGTCTCTGCTTTTTAATATGCTGTCTAGGTTGGTAACAGCTTTTCTTCCAAGGAGCAAGCGTCTTTTAACTTCATGGCTGCAGTCACCATCTGCAGTGATTTTGGAGCCCTCCAAAATAAGATCTGTCAGTGTTTCCATTGTTTCCCCATCTATTTGCCATGATGTGATGGGACTGGATGCCATGATCTTCGTTTTTTGAATGTGGAGTTTAAAGCCTGCTTTTTCTCTCTCCTCTTTCACTTTTCATCAAGAGGCTCTTTAGTTCCTCTTCACTTTCTGCCATAAGGGTGGTTTCATCTGCATATCTGAAGTTATTGATATTTCTCCCGTCAGTCTTGATTCCAGCTTGTGCTTCTTCCAGCCTGGCATTTTGCATGATGTACTCTGCATATAAGTTAAATAGATATACAGCCTTGACATACTTCTTTCCATGTTTGGAACCAGTCTGTTGTTCCATGTCCAGTTCTAACTGTTGCTTCCTGGCCTGCATACAGATTTCTCAGGGGGCAGGTCAGGTGGTCTGGTATTCCCGTCTCTTGAAGAATTTTCCAATTTTTTTTGATCCACACAGTCAAAGGCTTTGGCATAGTCAAGAAAGCAGAAATAGATGTTTTTCGGAACTCTTTTGCTTTTTCAATGATCCAATGGATGTGGGCAATTTGATCTCTGGTTCCTCTGCCTTTTCGAAATCCAGCTTCAACATCTGGAAGTTCACAGTTCATGTACTGTTGAAGCCTGGCTTGGAGAATTTTGAGCATTACTTTACTAGCGTGTGAGATGAGTGCAATTGTGCAGCAGTTTGAGCATTCTTTGGCATTGCCTTTTCTTTGGGATTGGAATGAATCCTTTTCCAGCCCTGTGGCCACTGCTGAATTTTCCAAATTTGCTGGCATATTGAGAGCACTTTCACGGCATCATCTTTCAGGATTTGAAATAGCTCAACTGGAATTTCTTCATCTCCTCTAGCTTTGCTCATAGTAATGTTTCTCAAGGCCCACTTGACCTCGCATTCCAGGATATCTGGCTCTGGGTGAGTGATCAGACCACTCTGGTTATCTGGGTCATGAAGATCTTTTTTATATGGTTCTTCTGTGTATTCTTGCCACCTCTTAATATCTTCTGCTTCTGTTAGGTCCATACCATTTCTGTCCTTTATTGTGCCCATCTTTGCATGCAGTTCCCTTGGTATCTCTAATTTTCTTGAAGAGATCTCTAGTCTTTTTCATTCTATTGTTTTCCTCTATTTCTTTGCACTGATCACTGAGGAAGCCTTTCTTATCTCTCCTTGCTATTTTTTGGAACTCTGCATTCAAGTAGGTATATCTTTCCTCCTCCTTTGCCTTTCGCTTCTCTTCTTTTCTCAGCTATTTGTAAGGGCTCCTCAGACAACCATTTTACCTTTTTGCATTTCTTTTTCTTGGGGATGGTCTTGACCACTGCCTCCTGTACAATGTCACGAACCTCCGTCTATCTCTGTCTATCAGATCTAATCCCTTGAATCTATTTGTCACTCCACTGTATAATTGTAAGGGATTTGATTTAGGTCATACCTGAATGGTTTAGTGGTTTTCCCTGCTTTCTTCAATTTAAGTCTGACTTTGGCAATCAGGAGCCGCAGTCAGCTCCTGGTCTTGTTTTTGCTGACTGTATAGAGCTTCTCCATCTTTGGCTGTAAAGAATATAATCAATCTGATTTTGGTATTGACTGTCTGGTGATGTCCACGTGTAGAGTCTTCTCTTGTGCTGTTGGAAGAGAGTATTTGCTATGACCAGTGCATTCTCTTTGCAAAACTCTATTAGTCTTTGTTGTGTTCAGTCCTCAAATATCTACCCAACAAAACACTCAATATGTACATTTTTCTACTTTGCCATCTCCTATGCTCCAGTGTTTTGGTCACCTGATGTGAAGAGCAGACTTCACATCTGCTCTGAGGGCAAAAGGAGAAGAGGGCATCAGAGGATGAGATGATTGGATGGCATTACCAATGCAATGGACATGAACTGGGGAAAACTTTGGGTGATGGTGAGGGGTAGGGAGGCCTGGTGTGCTGCAGTCCATGGGGTCGCAAAGAGTCAGACGTAACTGGGCAACTGAACAACAACATGCATTTTTAAACACTTTTAAAAAAATTTATTCATGGCTGCTCTGGGTCTCTGTTGCTGTGTGCAGGTTTTTCCTAGCTGCGTCGCGAGGGGGCTACTTTCCAGTTGCAGCGCACGGCTTCCCACTGCGGCGGCTTCTCTTGTGGAGCACGGGCTCTAGGTGCACAGGCCTCAGGAACTGTGGCTCGCGGGCTTAGTTGCTCTGCAGTGTGGCATCTTCCCGGACTAAGGACCAAACCCATGTCCCCTGCGTTGGCAGGTGGATTCTTAACCCCTGGACCCCTAGGGAAGTCCTGCTAAGCATTTTTAAAGAAAATATAACTCTTATGGCTTTGAATCTTCATACCAAGTTCTTCAAACTGTACATTTTTAAAAGTTTTTATTCTTAGCTTAAAAATAAGATTTACAACACATTTGTCCCTTGGCTGGCTGTGTCTCTGACTATCTAGACACAGCTCCTCTGCAGATTAGAGACTGGCCCAAATGTGACTAGCTTTACTGGTCTACCCAGATTTTACCATCCAGCGTTAGCTTGTAGAAGAGGCTAACAAATTCTTGACCTGAGAATTTGTCTTTTAAAGGACACAGTTATGCAGCCATCAGAGAAAAAGCAGGCAGCCATATGAAATGAATCCCCTGAAATAGCTTGCACTGGCGTGCATTTCCAGATGATGGATTCATGTCCTAAGAGCAGGAACTTCCCCACTTTTAACATTGTCATGCCACCTACAAACATGCCCATGGGCTCTTATGCAACACGCATATCCACTAAATACACTAAATAAACAATAAACGTGAGAGCTCAGTTGTGCTACCTGCAACCTGCAACGTTCTAGAAGTGTTTAAAAATTTCCTGTCTCTTGTACCATGTCTGAAAAATGCCTCTTTTAGCTTTTAAAGATTTTGACATTTAAAGTTTGGTTCCTATGTCCTAAGCCGCATGTTTGTCCCTGGGTCACTGTTCTCACCAGTCGCTGTTAGCCAGTGACTCTTCTAGAATGCACCACCAGGAAATTGCTATCCTTTCTTCCCGCTGTCTTCACTGTCATCATGATCCATCTAACCTCATCTTGCCCTCTTCCTCTTCCTCTTAGCTTTTTTCAGTGTGCTTACCTTGGATTTTAATTAAGTCCAATTTGTTGGACTGGCTATGGTGAGATACTCATTTTGACAAAGCATACCCATTCGTGTGGTTAATCTGGGGGCGTCTGGCTAAAAACCAACAAGCACATCACTGCCAAACCTGAGCCTTCCTTACATGGGAAGCCAGCAAAAGCACATTCTCTCTCTCTTTTTCAATTTCCTCAAAATATACATTCCCAAAGCACACAGAGAAGCGCATGCTCAGAGAAGTGTCACTGTTTACTAAAGATGCCCCACAAAGGCTGAAAGAGGAAGGAGAGGATGTTTGACTATCAAAGCCAATCTGGAGGAATCTTCGAAGGAGGAAGAATCTAAGAATTGGGGCAGAGGCCACTGTGAGAAGACTCTTCATGTTTTTAGGCTTGTTCTAATCCTTAACATCTCCTGTTGAAGCCTGCCATGCACTAATATCTTCTCCATCTTCCATCACAGTTTGTCCTTGGAGAGAAAGAAACTAAGATAGCCATCTTCAGGGAGTTCTCTAGGGAATGAAGGGAAAGAGTGAGTAGATGGATGATAGACTCAGGGAGTGTGTGCGCAGTGAGATTGGAGCGCCCTCTCTGTCCCCGTTTTCCACTCTACACTGTGCCACGTAGAATATACATCTCAGCTTGTGAATAGTGTCTTGGACTACTGAAGGGTTAAATTATTTTGAAAGACTTCCAAAGGAGACTCTGTACTCTCCCAGTATGAGAGTGACTCACTAAAGGAAATCATTACTTATATCCAATTAGTTTCTTTACAAATGCTCATTAATTTAATTTCCTAGGCAATCTTCACTTTCTATCTCAACTGGAACAGTCATAGGTAATTCCTTTTTAGGAATCCACTACAAATTTGTCCCCATGACCCAGTATGGAACTGAAGCCATCCTTCTCTTTGCCTCTGTTTCTTTCCCCTCTCTCTGTCTCTGTCTTTTTCTGTCTGCTTCCACTTCACTTTGGCTTGCCATCTAATTCCATCCTACCCCATATAACCTCAAAAACTGCAGATGAAAAGTTTCCATTTTAATTCTGATACTACAAGACTCTTTTGCAACTCTGAATTTTTAGTTCTAAAAATGGCACTTTCTCCTAGATGTTTGATACTTTTTTTTGTCTAATGGATCAAGATGGCTGCAAATATAGTACAAATAGACCAATTAACACTGCTATTTCTTCCAAAGTCAGGGTAATATTGAAAAACTATTTTAATGGATAGAATCCATCATCATGTAAGGCTGTAAACCTATATCTTTGAAAAAATAATAAGTCAGGTACTTTCATACTAGTACGGCTACTTTTTCCTGCTTTTTAAGGCATCTTCTAACATTATCAGAATCTTCTACACGCATGCTCAGCTGCTCAGTTGTGTCTGATTCTTTGCTACCCTTTGGACTGTAGATGTCCAGGTTCCTCTGTCCATGGGATTATCTCAGGAAGGATGCTGGAGTGGGTTGCCATTTCCTCCTCCAGGGGGTCTTCCTGACCCAGGGATTGAACCCGTGTCTCCTGCAGCTCCTGCATCGGCAGGTGGATCCTTTACCACTGAGCCACCTGGGTTGTTGTTTCTCAGTCCCTGAGTCATGTCCGACTCTTTGCAACCCCATGGACTACAGCATGCCAGGGTTCCCTGACTTTCGCTGTCTCGCAGAGTTTGCGCTATCTCATGTCCATTGAGTCAGGGATGCCATCCAACCATTTCATCTTCTTGTCCCCTTCTCCTGCCCTCATCACCTGGGAAGCCCCATCATATATCAATGCAGCACAGAATTGCATTTTTAGAATTAAGATTCTTAATTAACATTACCAAGATAAAATAATTAAACAATGAAATCCATCATGATATCTTTTAGAAAAATAATGAAATTAATTTGGCTGTGTCAGGTCTTACTTGCTGCAAGCATGATCTCCAAGGCTTGTAAGATCTTCGTTTCCTGACCAGGGATCGAACCCACATACCCTGCACTGTTAGGTGGACTCTATCACTGGGCCACCAAGGAAGTCCCTCGAGATACATTTTGAAGCAGCTTTTCCTCATCACCACCTGTCACAAGGCCCTTGTAACTTGAAGGATTAGAGGAGGGGCTTCCAATGATACTGGTGAGTGTTTCCATCCGTGTGTTTGAGAAAGATGATTTCCTTTCTAGGGACACCAGCTCTAACTCCTCTTTCATTGTTGTTGTTCAGCTCCTTGGTGCATTGTGCAAGGTACCTGGCTCAACAAATGTTTGCTTTTTGGTGATGTGCTTACTCCTTTTTGGTTTGGTCCCTGATAGAGCCTGATTCCCCCTCTCCTCCTCATGTGCAAGGGACTTGAGCACTTGTAGTTGATAAATCCCATCAAATATGTTTGCATAAGTTCTTCTTTCTGTCTTTCAAGATACAAGACCTAGATTTTTCTGCATGTTGGTTTTATTTTAATGAACTTGACCACATGTCATATGGAATGCTGCTTGCTTACTTCTAAATGGTACTAGGTCCTCAGGACCTGCATACACAACCAACCACATAATTTGTAGGGCCCAGTGAAAAATAGAACCACACGGATCTTTCTCAAAAGTTATTAAAACTTTCAAGTTGGTGACAGTAGATCATTGGATCAAGAGCTCACCCCCATGAAATCCATTATTCCTGCATAAATAACTTCTTATGACTAAACCTAGGCATGATCTGTGATTTAGCCTTGGTTTGTTTCTTTGCTATTTTTAACTTCCAAGCTAAATATGATTTGTCTATATCTCTCAGTGCTTTGAGAATCTTCCACTGACCTCTGGTTTATATTGTAGCTATCAAAAAGTCTGCTGCCAAAGTGTTGTTTCTTTGAAAGTATTCCCCCCTCCATTGATTTTATCCTTTGCAGTTTTTCCTTAAAATGTGTCTAGTTTTGTGTATCTAATTTTGCTTTATGTGACCTAATTTTGCTTCCTGAACTTGATTTTCATCCTGTTTTAAAAAATTCTCAGCCACTAGCTTTTAAAATATTGACTCTTGACCCATTTTTTTCTTTCTGAAAGTCCAATGTGATCCATGCTAGAACTTTTCATGTCTTTAACTTCTTTTTAAAACTGCTTTTCTTTCTGTATTGTCCTCTAGGTAATCTCCTTCCAAACCATTTTCTGGTTCTCTAATTCTCTCTTCAGCTATCTTACCTGATCTTTAAAGCCATTCATCGAGTTTTTGTTTTTTATTATATACATTTCATTTCTAGAAGTTATATTTGGTCATTTTCCAAAAGTGTCTGGTCTCTTTTTTAGGAGTCTGATTATTTTCTGATAATTTTTACTTCTTTTACATTTGGGCCACAATACCCAGCCTCTTTCTGATAGTTTCATTATCTGATGTTCTTGAGGTTCCTGGGATTCGATATCTTATACTGTCTGCTGTTATATTCTTAACTCTGGTTCTTAGTGGAATCTTGGTCATATTTCCTAAAGCACTGTGTAGTTTTTGATTGCGTGCTTCTGTCTCACAGAATTCTCACTCTGGGGATATTGTGTGGCAGAGGTTGAGGATCTGTTTCTATAGAGGAGTTTTTCATTTGCTTTAGCAAATGCCCCTGTGATAGAATGAGATTGGGACTCTTCTTATGTTATTTAATTGGTTTGGGATTCCTAGACTGTACAGGTGAGTACATTTAAATGCAAACCTGTGTGAAGTGTGGCCTGTGGTTATGAAACTCAAGGCGACTTTTCTTCCCTGCCAGAGCTCCCATTGCCTGGGCAGCCAAACTGTCAGCACCTGCTCCAGTCTCAGGGATTTCCTTTACTGATCTCAGCTGCTCTCTTAAAACCATGTTTGTTATTTCTGTAGGCATATCTAGGTATTTTGTGGCTGGAGGTTTTGTTAGATTCTCCTTCATGATATTGCCACAAATGATAGTTCCTGTCATTCTGAATTTCTGAGCTCAGAAAAAGCATTCTCATTATGATAACATATTTTGACATCTCTCTAGATGTTAGAAACATCTTATGATGCAGGCCAGGAGCCCTGGCCAAATTCATGGTGGTTCTTTTGCACTTATAAGAAAGTGCTCCTTATTTTTACAGGTGTCTTTGATTTAGATGAGACTTTGGTTTTGTTCTGCAAAGAAAACAGCTAATGTACTTACTCTTTGCTAAAAATGACTGAAGTGCACAAATGGCTGGATTTATTTAGTATCAAAATGTGAGATGTTTAAAAAAATCTTAGGAATTTGAGGACACCAAGAGGGTTGCTCAGCACCGAAGGGAAAACAGGAGGAGAGAGGCATTTCGGTTCCCTGTGCCACGAATGCTCTCTAGCTTCGAATAATGCCAGGATTTCTCTCTGCTGTTTCTTCCTTTAGCTGTTGAAAAATTTCAGCCCCTTCAAGCTCTGGTTTATCAGAAAATGGGAAAGTCTTCACCCAAAGAGGCACCAGAGAAGTGAAGACAGATTCCCATAAAAGCTTTCATGGCTGAGTCAGCTGGGAGGGCAGCTGGTGATCATTTCCTGTCTCACCCTGCAGAAGGGAGCTACCCAGGAAAGAGATATCTAAACTGGAAGGACATTAGTTGGTTCCTGCTGAAGCGACTTAGCAGCAGCAGCAGCAGTACCTCTCCAAGGACCTGCAAGGCTCGTGGCATGGAATGCTCTGATAGCCAGACAGGGAAAATACAGCCCTGTGGACCAAGAAGGAAAGTCATTCATTTATCCATGCAGTCATCATTTTTACTTCTTATTAAAGTCAGGGCTACATGGGTAATTTAGGTAGGAAACTTTCCGTATGACTCTCTCTCTCTCTCTCTCTCTCTCTCTCTCTATATATATATATATATATATATATATACTTAACTTTTTTCTTATTTTTTTTTTCTGCTATTCTCTAAAAAATCATTTGCTTGAAGTACAACTAATTTTTTGGTTGTTTTGGATTAAAAGCCTTATTTACTCTGAATGCAAAACATTAGATAACATTTATTGGTTTTGTTGTTTTTACTATTCTGTGAACATCTTTTTAGGAAAAAAACACCATGCAGTATTATGACCTTTGTCAATGAGGAAATTCTGATTGTTCTTTTATTTTTTGGTTCAAATAACATCTATTTAGTATTATGCTCCTTCAGGTTTTGTGTTAGTTTCTGTGGGTCTAAAAAGGTAAATTATAAATAGTCCCTGCCCTTATCAATCCCAAGGTACAATGCCTTGTGGGGAGGCCAGCACATATACAGAAAGAAAGTACTAAATGAGACCCAACTAATCTTCAAATGATCTAATTAAAGAATTACAATGAGGGACTTCCCTGGTGGAGTGGTTAAGACTACAAGCTTCCAACGCAGGGGACACGTTTGATTCTGAGTTGGGTAACTAAGATCCCACATTTGGAACAGCCAAAAAACAATCACAGTGACTAGTTCCACAGCTTTTTGTGTGCATGATAAAGTAGACGCAACATAAAGCTTACCATTTCAGCCATTCATCGGTGTTAGCAAGTACGTTCTCATTGTTGTGCAACCATCACCCCATCCATCTCTACAACTTTGTCATCTCCCCAAACTGAAGCCCTGTACACATTAAATAACAACTCCCCATTTCCACCCTGGCAACCACCCTTCTACTCTTTGTCTCTATGAACTGGACTCCTTTCAGTACTTCCTACAAGTGGAATCATGTGGTATTTGTCCTTTTTCGTCTGCTTCGCCCATTGCTTTTTTAATCGAAGGAAATCTGTCGTACAAAGATGAACATCTCAGCCTTGTCCCTGACTGATTCACTACTTGGCTGGCCTGGTGTAAGATAGTCAACTTTTCCTAATGCCCTCAGCTCTGCAATTGCTCAACTGTTTTAGAACCGTTTTTTTTTTTTTTTTTTGGAAGAGTCCATCACAATGTGTGATATTAATCAATTTAAGTCTGCTGACATTGTTGTAGTGCTTAAGAGGCTGCTACTCCCTGGAAACACCGAACAGCCTCCCTCCGTGGGTGGTGGTGTGGTGAGGTCAGAAGCTCGCAGGTGGGCCTGAGCCTGCTGGGTCCCTAGGCTGTGCATTTCCCAGGGCTTCACGTGTGATCATGCAGAGAGACCTGCTATTCCTTCAGCCCAGCTGCCTGCCAGAAACCAGGCCCTGTGGACTCCCTCCAGACTCGGGCTCTGAGCTGGGCTGTCTAACAGCTTTCCACTGGGGCCAATCAGACTCTTGCCAGAGGGCCATCTCACCAACTGCTTTTGAGTCACTGGTTCTATTTGAGATCTGTCATGTGCTGGGAGCCCTCACTGGGCTTAGGGAAAGACCTGAAGTCAGTTGAAACTTGACCTGGGTCAAGTTTCCCAGCTGTATTATTGGGGCACTTGTTTATGCAGTGAAATGTGTAATTTACAGTGGGCGTGGTCTGCTGAGCAGGAGTCAGCTCTGGGCAGCTTATTGCCATGAGCAAAAGAACTCATTTTCTTGGGTTCACTTCTTTTTTTTTCTCTATTCTTTTCCATTATGGTTTATTACAGGATATTGAATACAGTTCCCTATGCTGTACAGTAGGGCCTTATTTATCCATCCCATATATAATAGTTTGCCTCTGCTAATCCCAAACTCTCAAACCCAACCTTCTATTGATGGAGTCCGCTACTTATTCCACCAAAGTATACATTCCACAAGGGCTGGTCTGATCTCTGTTATAGTCTCACTCCAGAAGACAGCCTGGGATAAAGTGTGAATATCTCCTACAAATGGAAGGGAAACATCCTCTTGTTAGGATATCAATGTACAGAGAATAATGTCGTTAGAAATCAGAAAATGATACCACTGATAAATGCACTCATGCTACTTAATCAAGAAATAGTCCAGCTTATTCTAGCTTTCAAAAAGTAGAATAGGAAAAAAATTCTTTTCATTTAAAAAAATTTTAGTCATTTCTTCTTAAAATAATATTACTGATTACCTTCTTAAATTTCACAGGATCTTATTGATACATCAATGAATTGTGTAGAATTGAAAAAGGAAATTAATTGCTTGAGTTTCCAGAATGTCTGCATCGGCTCTGTAGTAGAATTAAATGCTAATATTACCACGGAAACTGATGCAACGTTTGTGAAGCAATTGCTGTAACGGGGCCTCTGTAACATTTCCTTGTATAGGATTTTGAAAAAAAAAAAAAAAGCTTAGGTCTTGGAAAATATTAGACAAGCACCTCTCTGCAGGCTTACCACACAAGCACACAGCTTTCATTCCCCAGTGGACTCTGGTTTTGACTTGACAGTTCCTCATTTGTCTCTGGGGTTTGAGCCTCGCTTCTGTTTTCTGACCACCAGCCAGCCCTGCCGTCTTTGTAGAAGTGGGAGGTGGCTTGGTCTTCACACAGATGTGAAGTCCATCACCAGCACACTCTCTCCCCCGACACTGTGCCATCCAGCAGAGCAGGCGTTAGTGAACAGCTCTCAGTGTGCCTCCAAAGTCACCTGTGACCACTTGAATCCTCTCTCCTCCACTGGCTTCTTTCTTATTTGGAGGGTTATCAGTACATATCCCTTTTTAAAAAAATTCTTTTTATGTTTTACATTTTGGGTCTATGTCCATTTTAGTTAATCTTTGTATGTGGTACCAGATATGATCAGTTGTTGTTGCTGTTTTTTTTGCATAGTTATTCAGGTTTGTACAGATGTGAGAGTTGGACCATAAAGAAGGCTGAGTGCTGAAGAATTGATGCTTCAAGTTGTGGTGCTGGAGAAGACTCTTTGAGTGCCCCTTGGACTGCAGAAAGATCAAACCAGTCAGTCTTAAAGGAAATCAATCCTGAACATTCATTGGAAGGACTGATGCTGAAATTGAAGCTCCAATACTTTGGACACCTGATGTGAAGTGTCAGCTTGTTGGAAAAGACCCTGATGCTGGCAAAGATTGAGGGCAATATGAGAAGGGGGAAACCGAGGATAAGACGGTTGGATGGCATCGCTGACTCAGTGGATATGGTAGAGCAAACTCCGGGAGATAGCGAAGGACAGGGATGCCTGGTGAGCTGCTGATCCTGGAGTCACAAAGAGTCAGACACGACTTGGTGACTAAATAGCAACAACAATTTAAGTTTATGAGGCATGTAGGAGCTTAATTCCCAGACCAGGGATGGAACCCATGCATTAGAACCCTGCATTAGAAGGTTTAAGGCCAATGGCTCTGGTATCCTGGCCCGATCCTCTATCCTCTGTGATTGGATGGTATCTGATGTTACGTTTCAGCAGTTGTATTATTTTAGGGAATTTTCGCAGAGGCAACAAACCCTCAGATTTCAGGTCCTCAACAATGATGTTTATATCCTGTTCAGGGTGGTGGACAACTCCCCTCAGGTGCTGATTTGAGGAGCCAGACTCCTTTCAGCTACAGCTCTCCCATCCGCCAGGGCCTTGGAGACCTTTGCACAAGCTGGAAGGTGAGGGAGAGGGTACATTTCACCCTGTGAGCCTGAAATTGCTTCTACTCCATTTCCTTGAGCTGGAGGCCTGGGAGATGTAATCCCACTGAGGCTTCTATAATGGGGGTGGGAGAACGTGGGTGCTACTGGACACTTAGTTTCTCTATCACAATGATGGGCTCACCTTCTGAAGCCTCAATTTCCTCCTCTGTAAAACAGAGACAGAATCCATCTTCGAGAGTTCTTGAGAGGATCAGAGCTAATGTCTGTGATAAGACTAGTTGAGCATTTGACACAAGCCATGGTGGTGATTACAGCCAGTGAGTGAGGGGCTCGCTCACTTTGGGGAGAGCAAGGGCAATTCAGTCTCATCCCTTCCTGATTACGAATGCTTTATCCATGCCTGTACTTCTGCTGAAGGTTTCATAATGATTATTAGGCAACCTACATTCTGTATAATTATTATGTAAAGACAAGTATGTCATCATGATTATTATGTAATATGGATTATGTATTGTGATTATTATGTAAATACAAATGAACCTCTCACTCTAAGCATATGTCTCATGGACTAATATTCCTGGGGCACTGACATGGGCTTTAAAATATTTTCCCATTGTCTGCTACCATCCGAAAAGCTATTGTCATCAAAGCAATATAGGTCATTGCAAAAATTGCCAGTGTACAGACAGCTCTAATGTGGAGCTTCTGCCACATGCTGGGTGCCCCCTCCCCTGCCAACCTGACTTAGAGACTTGGATCAGCAACCATGGTTAACAGTTTGGGTAAATCTTTTCAGAAATACTCCATGTTTACTAACAAGCATGTATAAATGCTTTCTTTTTACACAAAAACCAACTCTGCCCACACTCATTCCTTTTAACAGCCACATGGTTTCCCATCATGGCCAGTTTATTTAACCAGAGATGAGAGCTTTACTGGTAAGTACAGAGGCATCAGACTCTTTTCTCTGTGTGAACTGGTTAACTCCCCAAGTTTCCTCCCCATCAAATTGCAGTCCCCCGACCCCTTCCCCTGCCCCTTCTGCAAATGCATGTGGATGCATCCTTATGCCTCCTATAGGGCAACCCTCACCATCCCAGGAAATGGACCAGCTGTTTAATCAAGGATTAACATTAATAAAATATAATGCACTCCTCCTGGAAAAAAAAAAACAAAAAACAAAACAAAACAAAACTTCCTGCTTATGTTGTTAGGGAGGAGGCCGTGGCGGAATAACATGTCAAAAGCCTGGAGGAATCCCTTCCCTGAACCTGTAGCCTCAGGCTGGTTCAAAATAGCAAGGCAGACCCCCGTCCCATTCACTGTTGGTGGGAATGCAAATTGGTGCAGCCATTACGGAAAACAGTATGGAGTGTCCTCAAAAACTAAAAATAGATTTGCCATATGATTCAGTAATCCCACTCCTGGGCATATATCCAGAGAAAACTCTAATTTGAAGTGATGCATGCATTCTAATGTTCACAGCAGTGCTATTTACAATGGCTAAGACATGGAAGCAAGCAAGATGTCCATCAACAGATGAATGGATAAAGATGTGGTGCATATATACCATGGAATATTATTCAGTCATAAAATAATGAAATAATGCCATTTGTAGCAACATGGATGGACCTAGAGGTGATCATCAGAAGTGAAGTAAGTCAGAGAAAGACAAATATCCTATGATATCACTTATATGTGGAATCTGTAAAAATGTTACAAAGAACTTATTTATTATACAAAACAGAAATAGACTCATAGATGTAGAAAACAAACTTAAAGTTACTAAGGGGGATAGTGTCGGTTGGCAGTGGGGTAGAAAAATTAGGAGTTTGGGGTTAACATATACACACTGCTGCTGCTGCTGCTGCTGCTGCTGCTGCTAAGTCGCTTCAGTCGTGTCCGACTCTGTGCAACCCCAGAGACAGCAGCCCACCAGGCTCCCCCGTCCTTAGGATTCTCCAGGCAAGAACACTGGAGTGGGTTGCCGTTTCCTTCTCCAATGCATGAAAGTGAAAGGTGAAAGGGAAGTTGCTCAGTCGTGTCCGACTCTTAGCGACCCCATGGATTGCAGCCTACCAAGCTTCTCTGACCATGGGATTTTCCAGGCAAGAGTACTGGAGTGGGGTACCATTGCCTTCTCTGATATGCATACTACTATATATGAAATAGATAAATAAGGACCTACTGTATAGCACAGGGAACTTTACTCAATATCTTGTAATAACCTATAATGGAAAAGGATCTGAAAAAGAATGTATTATATAACTGAATCACTTTGCTGCACACTCAAAACTAATACAACATTTTAAATTAACTATACTTCAGTGATAAAAATAAAATTCTCATTGGAATAATTTGAAAAAAATAGTTAAACAATCTTTGTTTTTTTCTGTAGGGCACTGGGAACACTTGCTTCCAGTTCAGGAATTTGGGTCCAGAGATGTTAGATCAGAAAAGAATTTTTGCCTATTGCTCAATCTGGTTGAATTAAGACTTCCTAAGTTAGCAAGAAAACCAAGTGGTTCTTGCAACTTTGCTGAGGTACCAGACAGGCAGTAAGGTCATGGAGAGCTCAGAGATCTTGGTGGTTCTATGTTCTGTGAAGCTGGGAAAATGATCTTGTGTGTCATGTAACTGACCCAAGCCATGGGAACCCATCTGGCTTCAGTCCTAGAATAATATTTTCCAATTTTAGCCATCTTTGTGCTGCCTTCTGATCTCCTTTGTGTGTGTGTGTGTGTGATTGCATACCTCCTTTACCAATTTATTTAGTATTTATGTATTTGAAGAATTGCACTTACTATTTTACAACTGATTTTTAGATCTACCTTAATCCTATGGAACATCTTGGAGTTACAGGTTTGTTAACTTATACTTTTTCTAACACACATCACAATATATACAACTCTTCAAGAATTATTGGGACCTCCTTGGTAGTCCAGTGGTTAAGACTCCAACCTTCCAATACAGGGGGTGAGGGTCTGATCGTTGGTCAGGGAACCAAACCCACATGCTGCAGGGCACAGCCAAAAATAATTAATTGAATTTAATTTAAAAAATCATTCATCTATGTACTGCCCAATATCATTGCCTATGCTGCGCTTTGGCAGTTGCTGTTCTAGTAACTTTCACATCTCTTCAAGGGAGATGAATCACTTTGAACCACTGAAGAATGACCCTAAGTAAGTAAAACAGAGAAGAACAAATCTCATATATTAACACACATATGGAATCTAGAAAGATGGTATTGATGGACCTATTTGCAGGGAAGGAATGGAGACTCAGATACAGAGAATGGACTTGTGGACACAGTGGGAAAAGGAGAGAGTGGGTCAAGCAGAAAAGGAGCGTCGGTACATCTGCACTGCCTGCATGCTGCGTGCTAGGGAGTGTCCGACTCTGTGCAGCCCAGTGGACTGTAGCCTTCCAGGCTTCTCTCTCTATGCGGTTCTCCAGGCAAGAATACTGGAGTGGGTGGCCATGCCCTCTTCCAGAGGATCTTCCCGACCCAGGGATCAAACCTATGTCTCCTGCCTTACAGGCAGATTCTTTACTGCTGAGCCACTGGGGAAGCCCATATATAAACTCAGTTCAGTTGCTCAGTTGTGTCCCACTCTTTGCGACCCCATGAATCGCAGCACACCAGGCCTCTCTGTCCATCAGCAACTCCCAGAGTTCACTCAAACTCATGTCCATCGAGTCAGTGATGCCATCCAGCCATCTCATCCTCGGTCGTCCCCTTCTCCTCCTGCCCCCAATCCCTCCCAGCATCAGGGTCTTTTCCAATGAGTCAACCCTCCACATGAGGTGGCCAAAGTACTGGAGTTTCAGCTTTAGCATCAGTCCTTCCAATGAACACCCAGGACTGATCTCCTTTAGGATGGACTGGTTGGATCTCTTTGCAGTCCAAGGGACTCTCAAGAGTCTTTTCCAACACCACAGTCCAAAAGCATCAATCCTTTGGCACTCAGCTTTCTTCACAGTCCAACTCTCACATCCATACATGACCACTGGAAAAACCATAGCCTTGACTAGACAGACCTTTGTTGGCAAAGTAATGTCTCTGCTTTTTAATATGCTATCTAGGTTGGTCATAACTTTCCTTCCAAGCAGTAAGTGTCTTTTAATTTCATGGCTGCAGTCACCATCTGCAGTGATTTTGGAGCCCCCCCAAAATAAAGTCTAACACTGTTTCCACTGTTTCTCCATCTATTTCCCATGAAGTGATGGGACCAGATGCCATGATCTTCATTTTCTGAATGTTGAGCTTTAAGCCAACTTTTTCACTCTCCTCTTTCACTTTCATCCAGAGGCTTTTGAGTTCCTCTTCACTTTCTGCCATAAGGGTGGTGTCATCTGCATATCTGAGGTTATTGATATTTCTCCCAGCAATCTTGATTCCAGCTTCTGCTTCTTCCAGCCCAGCATTTCTCATGATGTACTCTGCATATAAGTTAAATAAGCAGGGTGACAATATACAGCCCTGACGTCCTCCTTTTCCTATTTGGAACCAGTCTGTTGTTCCACGTCCAGTTCTAACTGTGGCTTCCTGACCTGCATACAGGTTTCTCAAGAGGCAGGTCAGGTGGTATGGTATTCCCATCTCTTTCAGAATTTTCCACAGTTTATTGTGATCCACACAGTCAAAGGCTTTGGCATAGTCAATAAAGCAGAAATAGATGTTTTTCTGGAACTCTCTTGCTTTTTCCATGATCCAGTGGATGTTGGCAATTTGATCTCTGGTTCCTCTGCCTTTTCTAAAACCAGCTTGAACATCAGGGAGTTCACGGTTCATGTATTGCTGAAGCCTGGCTTGGAGAATTTTGAGCATTACTTTACTAGCGTGTGAGATGAGTGCAATTGTGTGGTAGTTTGAGCATTCTTTGGCATTGCCTTTCTTTGGGATTGGAATGAAAACTGACCTTTTCCAGTCCTGTGGCCACTGCTGAGTTTTCCAAATTTGCTGGCATATTGAGTGCAGCACTTTCACAGCATCATCTTTCAGGATTTGAAACAGCTCAACTGGAATTCCATCACCTCCACTAGCTTTGTTCATAGTGATGCTTTCTAAGGCCCACCTGACTTCACATTCCGGGATGTCAAGCTCTAGGTGAGTGGATGTGATCACACCTTCATGATTATCTGGGTTATGAAGATCTTTTTTCCACAGTTCTTTTGTGTATTCTTGCCACCTCTTCTTAATATCTTCTGCTTCTGTTAGGTCCATACCATCTCTGTCCTTTATCAAGCCCATCTTTGCATGAAATGTTCCCTTGGTATCTCTAATTTTCTTGAAGAGATCTCTAGTCTTTCCCATTCTATTGCTTTCCTCTATTTCTTTGCATTGATCACTGAGGAAGGCTTTCTTATCTCTCCTTGCTATTCTTTGGAAATCTGCATTCAGATGCTTATATCTTTCTTTTTCTCCTTTGCTTTTTGCTTCTCTTCTTTTCACAGCTAAGTGTAAGGCCTCCCCGGACAGCCATTTTGCTTTTTTGCTTTTTTCTCCACAGGGATGGTCTTGATTCCTGTCTCCTATACAATGTCATGAACCTCCATCCATAGTTCATCAGGCACTCTATCAGATCTAGTCCCTTAAATCTATTTCTCACTTAAACTACCATGTGTAAAATAGATGGCTGGTGAGAAGCTGGTATATGATCCAGGGAGCCCAGTCTGGAGCTCTGTGATGACCTAGAGGGATGGGATAGGGGAGAGAGGGAGGCTCAAGAGGGACGTGATATATGTATAATTATGGCTGATTTGCATTGTTGTACAGCAGAAACCAAGAAAACATTGTAAAGCAATTTTCCCCCAATTAGAAAAATAAATTAGAAAATAACAACAGCAACAAAATGTATAAGTATAGCTGACACTTTGCTCTACAGGAGAAGCTAACAGAACATTGTAAAGCAACTATAGTCCAATAAAAAATTTTTAAAAAAAGATACAACTCTTTAGAGATCTTTGGAACATGTAGGATTTATGTTATAAGAAAACAAACTCTGTTTATTCTCCTGCACCAGCACAGGATGATATTTTTGGCCATAGTGATCATCATGGAATGCTTTCTCTTTTTCTGGAAAGAAAGTAAATGCCTCCATTCTCAATGACCCCTGAGGATAAGTAGTAAAGCGTGAGGAAGCACAAGGGACCCTGACCTAGCAGATGTAGGCATCTTTTTATGGCTTCATGTGCACTGGGCCAGGCTCACGTTAGACCTATTTTTAGACTTTCGGGTTGACTTGGTGAATCTGGCCTCCTTTTCAACAGATCATATTAATGGCCTGCAGATGGGTCTGTAATTGATTCCTTTCCATCACAATTATTTCACATGCCGGCAAATGTACTCAATGTCTCCTTGGTGAATAGTCATGTAGTTTCTAAAACCTCTGCTAGGTCTGGGAACAGGTTTTGTCTTTGGCTTGGACATCAGAGGATAGACTGTTCTAGAAGGATTTACTGAAGCGCTTGCATGCACATTCAGCGTCCTTGGCAGTTATGTTGAGAATTCGAGTACGTTGTTGGCTCTGCATTCAGTTACATGGAGATGCTGGTACTTACTATCTTGACGGCTGGAGGCAAGGGCTGCATTACTGGATGACATTTAGAAACAATTCCCCAATGTATCAGCATACTTACAAGCTCCATCATCCAGGAATCTAGCCAACTCTTTCCCCCCCTTCTTGGCCATACCTTGAAGTATGGCCGGGACTCCAAAAGCATTTTAATTTTATGTTCCACAGACTTTCCCTTAAGAGGCTCTCATTCCTCCTTGAGCAAGAAATGCAAAAAAAGCCAAATGGCTGTCTGGGGAGGCCTTACAAATAGCTGAAATCTGGGACCCATTTCCCCAGTGTAACAAGCACTAGTGGGAGTCATGAGTGGGACATGAGTTTGCATACATAACAGTGTGAGTCACTGTCCATCCAGGCTTCAGGGAGCCACTGATGTTGCTGATATGCCTATGAAGAATTGCAGCCATTACATGGCAGAAGCAGTGACCGAGTCAACTAGGCAGTTACTCACCTGATGCAAAGGACCAAACGGAGTGATGAAAAGAGAAAATGAAACTTTAGCTATGTTCATACTCCAAACATGTGTTCATTTCCTGGTGAGTTAACTAAATCTTGCTCATCAGCACCTGAGATTTATCCATGTTCTCTTCAACTTAGTGCATTACCCAGGGAGCCAGTTTTTCTTCTGGAGCAAGAGTTTCACTGTCAATCCAGGGTGCGTGTGGCCACATCCTTTCCACATCAGATACTTTGTGAAAGTGAAAGTGTTAGTTGCTCAGTTGTGTCTGACTCTTGGACTGTAGATGGTGTCAGATCCCATGGACTGTAGCCCACCAGGCTCCTCTGCCCATGGACTTTTCCAGGAAAGAATACTGGAGTGGGTTGCTATTCCCTTTTCCAGGGGATATTCCTGGCCCTGGGATCGAACCCAGGTCTCCAGTATTGAAGGCTGATTATTGTCTGAGGCACCAGGAAAACCATCAGATTTCAGGACACAGTTTAATAGATACGTTTATCTAGATCAATGTGTAATTTAAAAGCTGAAGCTTCTGCTTTAAGTTATGACTTCCTTTTCAGATCAGACCAATGTTACTATTATTATATACCCTTTGAGTTATTAGAGCTTTTATTCATTAATGAGGTTATAGAAAGCTACCTTTTAAAAAAAATTAAAGTATAATTGACATGCAAAATTATATTCATTTCAGATATAATGTATAACTGATTTGGTATTTGTTATGTATTTCATTCAGATATATAATGATTTGATATTTGCATATATTATGAAATGATCGCAGTAAGTCTAGTTAACATCTGTTATCACACATAGTTACAGAATTTTTTTTTCTTTCAAT
Organism: Ovis canadensis; assembly: GCF_042477335.2. Classification (NCBI taxonomy): domain Eukaryota; kingdom Metazoa; phylum Chordata; class Mammalia; order Artiodactyla; family Bovidae; genus Ovis; species Ovis canadensis. The sequence continues at coordinate 25,364,059 of NC_091269.1, read as the reverse complement.
GAGATTTCAAGATTTACACTCTTAACAACTTCCAAATATTCAGTATTAGTATTATCAACTATAGTTGCCATGTTGTACATTACGTCCCCAAGACTAATTTATTTCACAACTGGAAGTTTGTATCTTTTAATTCCCTTCACCTAAAAGTTAAGGCAATGGCACCCCACTCCAGTACTCTTGCTTGGAAAATCCCATGGACGGAGAAGCCTTGTAGGCTGCAGTCCCTGGGGTCGCTAAGAGTCGGACACGACTGAGCTACTTCACTTTCACTTTTCAGTTTCATGCATTGGAGAAGGAAATGGCAACCCACTCCAGTGTTCTTGCCTGGAGAATCCCAGGGACAGAGGAGCCTAGTGGGCTGCCATCTATGGGGTCGCACAGAGTTGGACACGACTGAAGCAACTTAGCAGCAGCAGCAGCAAGAGTTACCTTTATGATTTCCATTTATGACGTTCAATAACAATATCAAACTCAAGTAACTTTAACTTTTGGAGTTAAGAACTCATGTTACAAATATGTTCTGGGATATCTTTCAGAAAGGGCCTGACCTCAGCTGCCTTACAATTCACTTGATCTCTTACAACATCTCCAAACCAACAGAATGGACAAAGAAAATTATTCACGAGTCTTGCTGGCTTTGAGATGAAAAGATAAATGGGAAATGGTGTCTGAGGTTGTTCGGGCAGGGAGACAGGTCATCCTCGCTGGGGACCATTCAGCCCTCTCCAGGATGGTGCAGAGGTCATGCTAGGAAGAGCCAGCCACTCTCCCTGCTTCTTCCTTGTGGCCTCCAAGCCCACTTATTATGGTCTTGACTGTTATTGAGCCTTTTACTTAACAAAATGCAAGGCCTGTACCAAAAAACAAACAGTGGTTTGCATTCACCCTGAATTAAATTATTGGGGTGCCCAACACTTAAGTATCCAGTTTCTTTTGGACAGAATGGCCATCAGAAACCTTGTTTGCTCATCTTACTTCACTCCAGGTACCAACACCTCTGAAGTCCTACAATAAGACTCTAGGAAGTCACTCAAGTTCTCGTCATCTCTAAACGAAGACACTTAATGGATTAATGTTTTGTGGCTTAGTCTAGTTAGGGGATTTCCAATCTCCAGTGATAAAGGAGTTCATTATTTTTCTAGCACATAATTGTATTTACTAGCTTGAGAATTATAGTTGGCCTGGATAGATACTAGTTATCTATGAGGAAAGAGGTGACATCAGAGTGGGGATAAAGCTTCATCACTGATATAAATGCTGAATGATAGGCTTGATTCTTATCGATTATCTTTAATTTTTTTTAAAAAAAATTATTCATTTGGCTGCATGGGATCTTAGTTGCAGCATGTGGGGTCTTTGTTGCGTCATGTAGGATCTTATGTTGGGGCACATGGACTCTACTTGTGTGCAGAGGCTCAGGAGTTGCTTGCTGGGCTCGCTGGGCTTAGTTGGTCCTCAGCCTGTAGGATCTTAGTTCTCTGAGCTAGAGTCGAACTCGTGTCCCCTGCATTAGAAGACAGATTCTTAACCACTGGACCACTAGGGAAGTCTCCTTAAAGGAGTTTTTTAAGCTCAGAATTGGCTTCTGTTTCTTTGAAGTGGGAAGAACATCACTCTTTTTTTCACCCTGATCCTTCCTTCTATTTGCCATTGGCACTGACTTTCTTAACTAAAAATGCAATTTAATGGCACCCCTCCCATGACATCAAATTTTAATAAAGAATGTCTCAGGCTGATCAAAGGTGCCCAGCCCCAGATGAACCTTTCTGTTTCAGCAGACTCTCTTTTGCAGTGCCGGGGATAAAGAAGCTGAAGAATGGAGGACGAAGGTGCCCAAAACCTCCAGGTTTGTGGACTTCGCAGAAGAAGGGGCTTGGCAGATGAAGGCCAGCGTTGGTGCGTCTGAATAATTCACACCTTCCACTCATGTGAGCTCTTATTTTTAAAATATATGAACATGGGTATAATTAATAAAATGTACATTTATTTACTTGAAAACATGCCTAAATTCATTATAGACTTTTGTCATTATATATTTTCGCAATCAAGAAATACTTAACATACAACCACTATTCTCTATGAGTCTGCCAAATTGGGGGGAGTTTAAAAAGAGTTCCCAGATTTGAGAATATAGAGCTGCTAATAAAGAGACAAACCAAGGCCAGTACCATGCTGCTGCTGCTAAGTTGCTTCAGTCGTGTCCGACTCTGTGCGGCCCCATAGACGGCAGCCCACCAGGCTCCCCCATCCCTGGGATTCTCCAGGCAAGAACACTGGAGTGGGTTGCCGTTTCCTTCTCCAATGCGTGAAAGTGAAAAGTGAAAGTGAAGTCGTTCAGTCGTGTCCGACTCTTCACGACCCCATCGACTGCAGCCCACCAGGCTCCTCCGTCCATGGGATTTTCCAGGCAAGAGAACTGGAGTGGGGTGCCATTGCCTTCTCCATGATGACCCTTTAAACATCAGGCCCAGTGGAGCAGAGAACTGTATCCTGGGTGGGGTTGCAGAGCCAAAGTACAGAAATAGGGTGAGCTTATATCTAATGAGACCAGGAAATAGCCCACTCATGGGGGTCAGCAGCTTGGCATCATGTTTATAAAATTCCCACTTAATTTGTTGATTTTTTATTAAAACATTGTTTAACTGGAGCCGATTATACAGAGTGAAGTAAGCCAGAAAGAAAAACACCAATACAGTATACTAACATATATATGGAATTTAGAAAGATGGTAATGATAACCCTGTATGTGATACAGCAAAAGAGACACAGATGTAAAGAACAGACTTTTGGACTCTGTGGGAGAGGGAGAGGGTGGGATGATTTGGGAGGATGGCATTGAAACATGTATACTATCATGTAAGAAACGAATCGCTAGTCTAGGTTCGATACAGGATACAGGATGCTTGGGGCTGGTGCACTGGGATGACCCAGAGAGATGATATGGGGAGGGTGGTGGGAGGGGGGTTCAGGGTTGGGAACTCATGTACACCTGTGGTGGATTAATGTCAGTGTATGGCAAAACCAATACAGTAAAATAAATAAATAAAAGGTGGAGATATGGTAAATGAAAAAAAATAATAAAATAAAACTAATACAGTGGTACATTAAAAAAATAAATAAGTAAAAATAAAAAATAAAAAAGATTAAAAAACATTGTTTATATTGAAATATACTTCATTTACAATACTGTGTTAGTTTCAAGTGTAGAGCAAAGTGATTCTGTTGTGCATATATACATATATATACACAGTTTTTTCAGGTTATTTTCCATTGTATTAATGGGCTATTACAAGATATTGCATACAGTTCTCTGGGCAATACAGTAGGTCCTTTTGGTTTACCTATTTAATATATAGTAGTGTGCATCTGTTGGGCTTCCCTGGAGGCTCAGACAATAAAGAATCTGCCTGCAATGCAGGAGACCTGGGTTTGGTCCCTGGGTTGGGAAGATTCCCTGGAGGAGGGCCTGGCAACCACCCACTCCAGTATTCTTGCCTGGAGAATCCCCGTGGACAGAGGAGCCTGGCGGGCTACAGTCCGTGGGGTCGCAAAGAGTCGGACACGACTGAGCGACTAAGCAGAGCACAGCACAGTGTGTATCTGTTAATCCCAGTCTCCCAATTTATCTCCTCTTCCCTCCCCCGCTAACCACTTAGGTTATTTGTTAATACTTAGTGAGTTTTACCTAAATTCATTGTCATGTTGCACATATCCAGTCTGAGTATGGACAGTTAGCCCAATAGAAGTGGAGGCACTGACTTGTTTTGTGCCCTTGGCCTTCCTGGAGGAAAATAGTGATACTACCTAATGCGATGGTGGGGTAAAAGCCCTCTGTGTCCCCCTCCGGGCCAGGGAGGAGGACACATTGGGTGCTGGGCACGCCTACATGTTTCCCACAGTTCCCTCTCATCTGTCACCTGGGGACCATCGCCCCCTGGCATGTAGATCCATGTTCCATTTCTCTGCCAGAGGTTAGGCTTTGTGCATCTGGGGCTGTGTCTGCCTGGGTCCAAATATGGGACATATTTGCTGAATGAATACATCAGTGAGTGCATGAATACATGAATGGCTAGGCGTGACTTTGACTTTACAAGTTAGAGATTGAAACCATTTGAAGGAGATTTCAAAAGTCCAGATCACTACTCATGAAATATGCCTTTCAGTTTTTCCTTTCTTTTGTGTTTGCCCACATGGATTTCTAGAAGGTCAGAGTGTTAAATGAAAAATCCTATTTTTTCCCTTGGTAATAGAGACAACACATGTTCATTGTAAAAGACTTAATTGCATAAAAGGGAGAAGGGAAAAGCTGACCGTCCTTCATAATCACAACTCCTAGGGTATGCATTTCTACCCTGTTCTGGGTGTGTCCTCTGTGGTCTCCACGGAGGCCCCAGACCTTCTCTGCCCTTCTCCGCCCTGCTTTGTGCCCAGAGGCTGGCCCATCAGGGTAGAATCCAGGCTCCTTTGCATACCCCATGCTGGCATCCTGTTATGTTCAGCCAGGGGCAGGCAGAGAAGTTGTAACACCGTTCCTTTCCTACAATTCGCAGGGATTTTCTGTCCTTGCTGATTTCAGTCCCTACTTCCGGCCCCTCCTGTGAGGTTTCAGTCCTAACTAGGCCCATCCCCCTCCTTGCTCTTCATGCCCTTGGAGCCATAATGGCTTCCCACCAGGACTGGCCAGGGTGTCACTCTCCCACCTGTTCACTTACCTCTGCCCACAGTCCTTTTTATTGGTGGTGATGGCGGGGGTGGCGGGGGGGTTGGGGGGTGGTGGGCAGGTGGTGCTGTACCGGGTTTCATTGCTGTGTGCAGCCTTCTTCAGTTGTGGTGCGTGGGCTTAGTTGCCCTGTGGCATGTGAGATCTCAGTTCCCCGACCACGGATTGAACCCACATCCCCTGCACTGGAAGGTGGGTTCTTAACCACCAGTCCACCAGGGAAGTCTCCGCTCACAGCTCTTGATGAGGTCTTTTCACTAAACATGGAATGAATTCTGCTTCCTACCAGGACCCAGAGTGAAATAACACACAACTGTGTTTACATAAACGGTGCCTTAATATCTATTCTATCTTAGTCATCTGGTTTTTTAAACTTAATACTCTCTTAGAGGAATCTTTTAATGCTATTAGATGTGATTACATTTCCTCATGATTTTGATAATATTTTAATAATATTTGATAATATTTTCAATAGGGTTTAATTGAAGCCCACAAAGATTTACTGAGCACTTACCCTGTGCAAGATGGCAATCCACTTCACTATTCTTGTCTGGAGAATCCATGGACAGAGGAGCTTGGTGGGCTACAGTCCATAGGTCACAAAGAGTCAGACATGACTGATATGACTTAGCATGCAGACATGCATGCCCTTGGGGCGAGGGGGGCTTAAGTAAAATGTGGAAATAACTGGGCAGAAAAATCAGAGGTATCATAAAGGAGATGCTAAGTAAGAGCTTTAAGAGTTCCAAGGAGGCAGAATGCAGGGCATTAGAAAGACTTCCTGGAGAAAGCAGTGCCCCTGATATGCCAGGGGGTGAAGACTTAAACCAAAGGGAGCTGGGAGCCTGACATACATCTAGGGCAAACAGGAAGGCAAGAGCCAATACCTTAAACTGAGAATTTTCGGAGTTTTCTGAGCAGTGAAGAGTCTGGTTCAGCTGAGCAGGATGGAATGTTCTCGCAGGGCATTTTGCTCGTCTCCCCTTTAAAGCAGTTTTCTGGAATAATATCATTTTTCTGTCTCCCCTCTAGATTATAAATTCCTTGAGGCTAGGGATGGTTCCTTCACATCCTTGTATAAATATCACATGTAGCATAGGGAAGGGATTCCAATGAAAGTTTGTTGAATGGATTTGGATGGATACCCTCTGATGGGAATGGAAATTCGCTGTCAGACGGTGGTGGGTTTCCAGGACCAAGCTGAGTGGTTTGTAGGAAATTCTCTGGACCTGACTCCTTCTGTTCATCTGCTCTCCTCTCTCTTTTAGGCTTAATTGCAATCATAGATATAAAAATGATTTGTGGACAAGGACACGATCTTCTGAGATGATACATCCCCCTTTCCCATCTTCATTCTCTTAATGGTGGGTCAGGGTTAGGAAGCCCAGACCCTCCTCATGGAAATGATTTGGCGCGGGGGGTGGGGGGGGGGTGGAGGGGGTGGGGAGGGGAATCTCAGAAGCTTCTGGCTTCCTGGCTCATGTTAACCAGAGAAGCAGTCAGCAACGGTTCTGCAAGGTCAGGCTGGTCTTTGAAATGGAGAGCAAAACAAGAGCTGAGTTTGGCTCCTGTCCCAATATTAGAAGTTCAGAAAGTCGCTCTTTTCCTGCTGTTCCACCGCTTCTCTGACCAACCCAAGTCAGGCCAGGGAGCCCCAGCTTCTGTCCCGGACACTCCCTTTCTCGCTTGTCCTCCACTTCCTGCCTGTTTTCTTCTGCTTGGAGGCTGAGAGCATTGATAGTATGGTCAGGGAATAGGACAGAGTTTGGGAAATTTGTAGGGTATGGGTTTGAGTGAACTCCGGGAGTTGGTGATGGACAGGGAGGCCTGGCATGCTGCAATTCATGGGGTTGCAAAGAGTTGGACACGACTGAGTGACTAAACTGAAAACTGTGTACTTTGTAATGAGGTATAGATGATGGTGGGTAGCTCAGCTGGTAAAGAATCCGTCTGCAATGCGGGAGACCTGGGTTCAATCCCTGGGTTGGGAAGACTCCCTAGAGGTGGAAATGACAACCCACTCCAGTATTCTTGCCTGAAGAATCACAGTGACAGAGGAGCCTAGTGGGCTACCATCCATGGGATCGCAAAGAGTCAGATACGACTGAGCAACTAAGCACAGCACAGCATAAATAATGGTGTTGTAGCAGCAGCAACAGTGATAATACAGAAGCAGAGATGGACATAGCTGGATGTGAACGTGAGCTTCACTGGTCACACACTGGCTGGGGGTGACATTGCTATCGGGATGCTGACTTTGTTTATACTATAACAGTCATGCAAATGAGGGGAAAATGGGGCAAGGGGAAGCACATAGCTTGGCACAGCAACTCACCGTGTTTTATCCTTTTTCCCCTACACACAAGCACTCTATGTGTTCCAAACTCCTGAAGGAAATACATGTGCATCTCTTTATCAGTGATTATCTATTAATACCCTATGCAGTGCAAATTCTAGCAGAAGTACGTAGCACTTTGGAAGATATAGTTGGGGGAGAAATCAGGTTTAGCTGGCTTTTCAAACAGTTCTCCATTGTCTCTTAATCCTAAAAAATTAAAAAATCAAAAAGAAAGATGAGTGTCTGGCCTCCATTTCTGAAGCCAGTTGTCCCGTTAGCTCATGAATCACACAAAAAGCACGACATACACACAGATGACCCCCCTGCCCAGAGCATATAGCAAGCTTCTCAGGCAGGAGAGGTGCTTTGACAAGTGAAACCAGTCTGCACTGATGGGACCTCAGGATGTCTGGTTACAATGATCTTGTAAACATCCAGGCAAACCTGTTGACTGGTGAAAATCCAGGCTCTAAATACTATTTACTCAGGAATAATTTGTAATTCCTTTCCCAGCTCAAATAACCATAAACTCCTACAAAGTGCTTTATAAACACTCATTACAGTATTACAAAAGTCTTTGGAGCACCACGTGATGATCTCCATTTGGCAGTTGAGTAAACTGAGTCACAAAAGTTGAAAGATCTGCTCAAAGCTGTGCCAGGAGCAAAGGCAGGGCGGGGCCTGAGCTCAGACTTCCTGGCTCCTCTTCTGCCAAGTGGTTCCCCGGGCTGTGCTGGGAGGAGGCATGCCCGGGCTTCTGACCACCCAGGGTCCCTCATGGGCAACACTTCACTGAAGGCCATTGCCTGGGACTGGCCGAGGTCCCCTGGGCTCCTAAGACACCACCACCCTGGGCCAAGGCTCCACTTTGAAAAGGCAATCAAAACATCCCTAAATACCACCCACGCACATCCTTTACTCCCCAGGAGGCTGGCCTCACCTGTGCTCAAATCCTGCCCACAGATGGAGAGGCAGATAGACTAAGATGCTAGCTTTCGGTTCTTCCATGTCTTTACTGATCAGCTGAAAAGAGCCAGGCTTAGCTGGGGCTGGTCCACTGCACTGCAGGCAGATTCTTTATTGTTTGAGCCACCAGGGAAGTCCCTGATATGGATGAGCTTAAATGTGAGGAGTTCATGTTTGAGAAAGATGGAGCGCCTTGTTCTCTGACAGTCCTGATCCCACATCAGCACAGTTGGCTGGCACACTGCCATCATGTCCCGTTGTGACGACTCTTCCGGTCATTACTGTGACCAGCATCATCACTGGCATTACTGTCCCAGGCACTGTAACCACCACAGTCATGACCAAGATAGCATCCACCTGTACTCACCTCTTGCCTCCCTCTAGGCTCCTCTCAACAGGTTGTTCCCCGTTCGTGGTCCTCACCCAGCCTGGATGCAGTCGTGAGGCAGCAGTGAGTGGACAGTGATGGTCACCACTGCCTGGAGCCCCACGTGCTTTGTCTGTCAAAGTGCCTTTCAGGACGGTGGTGCTGTCCAGGGCATCTGGAAATCTAAGAAAACAGCCTTTTTACCTATGGCAGTGCCTGTGGGCAGAATACAATTATAGACTCTTAGAAGATAATATAACAAAAACTAATATTTGTTGAATGCTTATTATGCAAAACCTCATTTAACCTTCCTAACATCCCTATGAGGAAGGTGATATCACTATCCCCAATATAAACAGGAGGCAACTGTGGCACAGAGAGGTTTAGTGACTCTCCCAGGGTCACCCAGCTCCAGGCAGTGAAGATGGTCTGGTGGTCTTTGTCACTGTTTATAATACCTTGGCTAGGTGCCTGTGTGCACCTGCGTGGCTTTCAATGCTAACTCTTTATCACAAAGATATGGAAAGATTATAAAAATATAGCTTTCCAGGGTCCACACCCAGAGAGTTTCATTAATCGTGTAAGAAAGAGGGTGGGGGCTTGGAGACTGAATTGTGAGCGAGCATCCCAAGTGATTCTGAGGGAGTCTGCCCATGGACAGGTAGTTGGGAGCCGGCGGCTGATGCGGGTGCACAGGCAGCCTCTCCCCTTTCTATGCGCTCGGCAGAGGACGTCGACTAATCACGGTGCTCTTTCCTGATGTGGTCCCAGAATCCTCAGGGCAGGTAGTGACCATCAATCATTTGGAGGTGGCTCCCAGACTAAACCCATTTGTCATCCTCAGCCCAGAGTATCCAGGAAGGGAACTGAAGAAGTTGAGTTTTATCACAGACCACTAACCCAACAAAGAAGGAAAATAATGGGATGTTTCTGTGCCTCGGGTTCCTTTCTACTGTGTTAGGGGTTGATAGTTAGGGAATTTTTCATTTTTAGCCTGGAGACGGTGGATTCTTATCTCTAAACTGCTCTATTAGTTAAGGTAAAGCAAGTTATTTTAACATTTTATGACATTTTATAACATATTGTAACTGTCACTGAAGCCATTCTGAGTTCAATTATTTTTTAGCCATCCACCTGACCAGCTTCTGCCCCATGAACTGGAATAGCTTCCATGTGTTGGATTTATTCATTAGGATGACTATCAACAGCAAATGAGTTGTGTTCGACCAGCAGCAGGACCAGGGGAAAGAGTTTCATTCCACTGAGGCCTTCAGAATCCAGGCTGATGGAGCCTCAGACATTCTCAAGATGTGGCTTCCAAGATCAATCACCCAAGTATTCACATCCAGGAGACCGACAAAGATAAAAGACAGTGGAGAAACGCCCACTGGTCGGAAGTCACATTGGCCAGAATACATCTCATTGGCCAGAACATGGTCACGTGGCTTTTACTTAACTGCAAGGGAGTCTGGGAAATGGAGCCCAGCTTTCCCAGGAGGAAAGGGAACCGGGTTTGTTGTGCAGCTAGCCAGAGTCCCCTGTGGGCCAGGAGGGGCTTTGGGTGCACCAGGAGGGGGTGATTGAGCACCACGGCATCTAGAGTGGGTGCTGCTTGGGCCAGTGGTATTTCATTTTGTAACTCTTGAGCTATCTCCCTATTGGACAATCAAAATGCACTCAATGGGACAATTTTCAAATTTTAAATAGTAAAATAACAAGAACAATGACTACTCTTTTTTTTTTTTTTTTTGGCCATGTGTGGCATGTGGAATCTTAGTTTGCCCCCAGGGATTGAACCTGTGCCCCTTCAGTGGAAGTGAGGATTTTTAACCACTAGACCACCAGGAAAGTCCCAACAATGACTACTTTAGAATTTTCTCCAACATCTTAACAATCTCTTGTCGTTTGGGAGGGGGATTCTTTGTATTTGTGATTTTAGAAATGCTTGTCCGGCTCATCTTATGGCTTTGTTCATTGTCTTTCAAACTGTTTCCTTGACCTCTAAGGGAAACCTGTCAGAATCTGTCCCTGGCCTTCTCCATATTCTGAGATGAAGACTAGAGGGATGGACTTCCCTGCTGGTCCAGTGGCTAAGACTCCGAGCTCCCAACACAGGGGGCTCAGGTTCGATCCCTGGTCAAGGGAACTAAGATCCTACATGCTGCAACTAAGACCCAGTGCAGCCAAGGGAAAAAAAAAAGACTGGAGAGATAAATGAAAGTTTCTGGCTTCTGAGCAAAAATGGTGGCCTGGTCCTTGTTCTCAGAAGTAAGCATCCTGGTTGTTAATGTACAGGCTCTGGGATCAGAACCCAGCACCATGCCCTCCAGTGGGGGTCCTTTCAAATGCATTCACCTTCTTATACCTCACTGTCCCAATTTACACAGGAGGCTAAGAATACCGATGTCGCAGCACTGCAGTGAGGAGTAGCAGGGGTGGTGCCCGATGTACAGGAAGCATGAAGGCTGGTCTGCGCTGTTATTATTGTGGTTAACTCCAGAGGCAACCAGCCAGCCACTGGATCTCAGGTGTGCTGTGTGGGTAGGATTTACACCAAGGGCTCAGAGTCTGTACATTTCCCTCAGAACCAAGGTGTGGTCGGGAGTGCTCTCCCACCGGCCCACCGAAGAGCTGGTCTTTGAAGCAAACCCTGCAGGCTCTCCAGCCCTCACCCAGCTGTGACTCAGTTTCCCCACCCACTAAAGGGGGCAACAAAGACAGTTCTGAACTTGTTGGTAAGACATGTTGAGAACCTTGAAATAAAGATGGTATTTAGTATGAGTTCAAAGCAGCATGTAATGATTTTATTGCCCCTTTTATTCTTGAGATCTTTCTGTTTGCTTAGCTTCCAAACCCAAGCCAGAGCCATAAAATCACTTTTATGCGAGCGCCTTTCACACTCACTTTGTACCAAATGCACTTTTCAGATAACGCGGAAGGTGCTTGGAAGGATGGGGTGGAGCCGTGAGGGACAGGGACACTGGCCAAATGGAAGCCATTACTGCCCGCGGTCACTGCCATTGGTGGTCAAGCTTTTCCAGGTGTCTGTACGACCAGGTTCAGCCCCAGGGAGTGGATTAGCTGGCACGTGTTGGATCTGTTAGGATGGCCCTAACAAATAAACACAAATCAATTGTGTTTATCAAAGCTTTGTCCTTTCTTGTGGGGTCAGAATCTCTGCCTTATCACCATTCTTTCTATAAGTCCCCCGACCTGAAACCACAGGAAATAAAGGATCTCAAGTTGGAAGAGACCCTTGAAGTTGGTTGGCAGGTGTAACTGATCACCTAGGGTGGGAGTCCATTTCACGCCACACCAGGTAAGTGGTGGCACAGTCTTTGCTGGCAAACATGAGACTCACCTTCCCTGTGTTGGGAGACATCCCACTGTATCCTTGGGTGGATCTGTTTGTAAAATGTCCTGATGACATGTTGGCTGTGTTCGGGTAAGTCCCAGGATGCGCTGGGTTCCCATCTGGCAATGGAAGATGCAGGAAAGGCTGAGAAAGATTTTAAGCCCCTGGGTAGGAAACAAAGAAGCACAAGATCCAAGGAGCATTTCCAGTCAGGTTCCTCCTCTTGTCTCTTTACAATCCTTGGCAAGCGGCGGCCCACTGACATGAGTCAATGCCTAGGGTTAATTTTTAGGGATTGAATTTTCAGAGGCTGTGTCTTTGTTGCTGTTCTTTGCCTTCTGTTTTTAGTCCAGACAGGGAATGGCAGGCCCCCAGGTGAGGTAAGAACAAGGAAACCCCTTCAGGATCTGTCTACACCAGCAGGAGTTAAAAGCAAATGATTTAGTTCTCAAATCCACTGAGTAAGTCACTTCTTCAGTTGCCATTCAACAAAACCCTGTTGTGGAAACAACCCTACAGAATATAAGGGAATTCAGATCCTGATGCTTGAGATACTTACAAACTCTTTAGGGAGATGGAAATTTTACCCGGACTTTACAACCTCACCCCCAGGAACTCTCCCATCTTAGGCTTTTGGGGGTGGTTATTGGCATCTCTGGCCTTCCTCCTCCCTTTAGTCTCTGTGTGTCTGAGGCATATACACACCACACACACAGACCAGAAAACAACTTCCTTTTGCCTGGAAGTTCCCTCACCCCCTCGCCATAGACATAGAGATTGAGGGAACACGTGAGTGGGTTTTGAGGTGCAAGACAGGCAGCCTGACTCTGGGGGGGGTCCAGCCAGGGAGAGTTGGTTCTGGGTCAAACAGTGGCAAAAAACCTGGGGCTGGTGGTTGGGGGCCCATTATAAACACTCTGTAAGTTACTATGGGTTAAATGAATAAATGCCGATGAGTACACGCATCCAGGAATCTATCTCATGTCTATACATGGTCCCAAAGTCCAGTAGCAACTCGACTCCGTTCTTTTCCTCCTGTTGCAGACTGCTTTTGTCTACATCATTCAGGAAAGGGGATTTTAAAACCACAATATTCTAGAAACACCTCTTGCCATCTTACAACCCTGGGTATATCCTCAGACCCTTCTCCCAAAAGAGATTTTATAGAGCAGAGGATTCAAGAACCAAAGTCTTGTGGGATTTTTCTCTCTTTTAATCTCTCAACAAAGATAGGCAGAGGAATTTATTATTATCCATTTAAGTTGACTGGTGTCCAAGAAAATCTAGCAGTGAGTGCGCTAATGTTTAGGAAGTTCCTTTTAACGTCAGCCCAAAGCACTTGGGGAAAATGTTCTATTCATAGTGTCCAAGTGAGGCAGGCAGATGTCAAGAATTATTATTCCATTAAACAGATGGAAAATATGAAACCTTCATTCACGGAGCAAGTGGAGAACAGAGCTCAGGAGAGAAGCCATCTCTCTCTGCCTGCACAAGTAGGTGAGTTACCGTATGAGCGTCACGTGCTCTTGGGACATGCCTCCCTGAAGTCAACTTTCCCTGGCCTGTGTCCCTCCAGGAACTGGATGAAAGGAGTGGTTCCAAAGGTATCTATACTGTCCACCATGTCTTTCCAAGTTTCTGGGAGGGAAGTGGGTAGTCTCTCCAATGAGGTCCCCACAGCATTGCTCCAGTGCTGCCCAGAACCTTTTGACCATCCACACTTATCACACACTCTTCATCTTGGCTGTCATCTTCTTGGTCCATCAACTCATGCCTCACCTACTCTGAGCCCTGCAACCCAGCTCTCTTCTCCACCCTGTCTCTTCCAGGTGATGACCATTCAACTACAGCTACACAGAAGAATTAGGCTTTAAAAAAACACATATGCTGGGGCCTTCCCTGGTGGTCCAGTGGGAAAGAATTACAGGGAATGTGGGTTCAGTCCCTGGATGGGGAACGAAGATCCCCCCTGCCAAGGAGCCCTCTGTGCCACAATTAGAGAAAGTCAGGGTGCATCAAAGACCCAGCCAAAATCAAATCAATCAACCAATAAAAGTAAGTGCAGGGCATCAAGTAGAAACCTCATCCATGATACAAAGTTGTCTTTTTGTTTTTTTTTAAATACACAGGCTTGTGTGCTGCACCCAGAAACTTTGTTGGGGTATCTGGGAGCTACCTATGCAAAGCAAGAGTTTTGCTCCTGTGTCCTCCTATGTCCAGAGCCAGGCCTGCTGTGAAAGCACTCATGGGCACCAGGGCCTTGTGTCATAACCTGGCAACAAGCCGACACTACTTTTCTCCAGGGCAGCGAATGGGCAGCCTCTCTCTCCTCCAGGTGAGGCTGCCCAGGGGCCCAGCAGGATGATTTGAGTCGCGGATGAAGGCCCTGGCTAAGGGGGCCCTAAGGAGAGGCTTCCTAGGGTGAGCCTTCTGGTCACGCTTTCTCCAAGGGAAGGTGGGGTGTCTGGGCTCCTCTCCTCCCCAAAGAGGCCCAAAGAAGAAGTCATGCAGAGGACACACTCAGCTGTGGGAGGCTGGAGAAAAAGAGCCAATAAAATTGGCTTTATTTATAATGTTCCCGTGTTTGTTATTTTGTTATCCCTACTCTGTTCCCTCAGTGTAATGTAACAAGGAAAAGGATAAAAAAAATCCCCACTCTAAGTATGCATGAACTTTATGGCCTCACCGCTCCCTCTCCTCCTCTGTCCCCACCAGGCTCGCCTTGCCTGTGAATTCCTCTCCCAAACTGCGTATTTTCCATACTAACTTTTACGGCATCTTCCTCGATTAATGGTTAACAGTATTCCTTTTCTCCCCTCCGCCCCCATTATCAAAGAGTGCTTGGAATGACTATTAACTCTCTGGTTAACAGAAAGAAACATGTTAATCATCTACAAGCCCTTGGACAGGAAAATTATTCTTTGTAACCTTCTCCCAACGGCTGGAGAGCCCCTTGTCCGCCAGCAGCTGACCTTCAACCACACCTGGGTCTGGAAGCTTGCAAAGCCCCGACAGTAATCGGTAATCGTGTTACAAGGGCTTCTGAGGAAAAGCCAAGGTCAAAAACCACCCCTCCCCCCCACCCTTAGCGGGAATGACGCTGGGCCTCTGGTGTCCAGGGAGGGCGCCTTTCCATCCAACTACTCTCCTTCCACGACCCCGTAAACAGACCACGCTGCACCTCTTTAAAAAAAAATTGTTTTGCAAGTGAGGGCTAATCATTCTTTGTTGTACATTCTTTGTTGCTGGGAGACTCGGGGTGGCTGTACAGGCTGTTCTTTCTTGCAGCCATAGTTCAAAAGTGCTCCTTTTGACCCAAACACACACGTGTTGTAATCCTGCGCTCCCTTGTGTGGGGCTGGGAGGCAACCAGGAAGCGTGGATTCCCAAGCCAGACCCAGATGCTGGGAGGGTGACCTCTTTCTGAAGTTAGAGGGGCGGTGCCTTTGCAGGGAGGGGTAGGCAGGAGCAGCAGAGGATAATGCTCAGGGAAGTGGCGGGAGGAGGGGGGGGCCGACCCCCACCCCGTACTCAACAACGGGAGCGTGGAGTATGGCATCTTGGAGAAAGTATCCCTTCATTCATTCACAAAGCCGATCTTCTGCGGAGAGGGGAAGCCTGGGGAAAGGAAAGCTGGCCTCCACCTCTGCTGAGTTTGGCTTGCTTTTCTCCCCTGCGGCCCGCTCTTCTTAAATAAGACCTGGGAGCAGGCGAGAGGTTGTTCTGCCGAGAGAGAAAGGACGCAGGCATCGCCAGACTTATTAGGAAAGACGCTGTCGGGGTCTTGGCAGGCGCGGCGCTGCGGACCACGTGGTCCTCTGCGCGCCTGGATACTGTCAGCGCTGAGCTCCGGCCCCCGCCGGCCAGGTCTCCTCCCCATCGGCCTGGAGGCTGCCCCCAGCGCCTGCCCCGCTCGGATCCAAACATTTCCACATTAGGCAGCCTCGGCGCTGGGCTCCCCGCCTCCGGCAGTGACCTCGGGTGACCTCCACGCCGGGCTCCGCGCCAAGCCCCTCATCACAGGTGCACTGGCAGTTTTCTGGGTCACCCTTGTGATCGGGTGTCCAAGCACTTGGCAAAATTTAGCGAGTGTTCCTCGGTGCTCTGCATCATCTTGACACTGTTTGCACAGACACCCTTGGGGACGCGTGAGAGGAGCTGGTGCCTCTCATTCAATCTCTGGTTATAGCAGAGCTAGGCATGCTGGCCCCTCCAAAGGCTTGGATGACCTGATCTCCCTCTGTGTCCCCAGCCCGCTCCCTCTAAGCTGATCTGACTTCTCTCTTGGACTTAAGAATCCAAGCAGAAGTTATGGATCCTACTACACACACCCATAGCTAGATTTGCGCAGCCATATATGGCATCCACCGGGGTCTGTGGCTCTGGAGCCTTGGAAATGGGGCTGCTCCAAACTGAGATGTGCTATGATGGCAAGTTTCACACGGGATTTCACAGACTTATGTGACAAGAGAACGTGAAGTACGCACGTGTTGAAATGATCACGTTTTGGAAAAAGTGGGTTAAATAAAATATGTTATTAAAATTAATTTTATGTTCCTTTTAATGTGGCTACTAAAAATAAATGCTGCATGTAAGACTCATGTTGTATTGGTCTTGGGCGGCACTGGTCCTGACCATCCCACTCTGGAAGCTTCCTTCTGTGCTTCACCAACAGCCTGCATTTCCCTGACAGCCAGGGACTACTCCCTTCCTGTGTCCCTCCTTCCTGCCTTCCTCCCCGCAGAACTCCTAGCCATAGCCCTGGATCCAGGCCTAGAGTCTTCTACCCAGGCAGCCTCTCGGGCAGACATTGGCTTCGAGGCCATTCCTGCCCCTGCGTTCTCAGTCTGCCTGGCCGTCACTAGGCCCTGCTCGCCTCCAGGGCAGCTTGTGTGCCCAGGGTCCCTGGCAGACAACACGCGAATACATGTGGGTGTTCAATCATAGGTTGGTGAATAGCCCTAAGCAATGGGGCAGTTAATATCTACAATTTTGATTATGAATTTGCATTTTTTCCTGTTGAGATCTGTTTATTATGAGGGCTTTAGATGTCTTGAGGACATTTATTTCATATTAGTTTATAAATACTACAGCTTCCTGATAAGTAAAACTTTTTCTCATAAAGAATCTGGCTATATTTATTTTTCCATTGTGAGGGGCAAAAACTAATTAGCCTAACATATGATGCTTTGATCGCAGTTCTCAGCACTAGAAGGAAAGGGCCAACCAAGGCTGCTTGGTACGCTTCAAAAGACGTTTTTAGAAATTCTTATCTTATTAGGAATGCGAGCATTTTAAATCAAGTAAGAGTCAAGCATCACAGTTTCATTTATTCTATGGAAAATGTTTCAGGAAAGTCACAATGTTTTGAGGGGGGAACATCATCTTCAGAGACTATCTGTCTAATATGGTGCCTGGGAACTCGAAATGTGGCTGGTCTATGTTCACGTGCTGTGTGTGTGCACCAAGTCATGTCCAGTTCTTTGCGACCCCGTGGACTGTAGCCCACCACACTCCTCTGTCCATGGAATTTTCCAGGCAAGAGTGGGTGGTCATTTCCTACTCCAGGTGGAAATTCATATATGCCATATATGCCATAAATATATGTTATTCATATATGCCATCAATACTACAGATCTCTGGGTTTCGAAGCCTTAGTGTGGGAAAAAAAATCTCATGAATAATTTTTATATTTTATAGATGATATATTTTATATTTAATGGTGAAATAATATTCTTGGTCCATTAAGTTGTCAAAGGGAATCTTACCTGTTTCTCTTTTTAAACGTGGCGATTGGAAATTAAAAATGACACCCCTGGCTCCCATTTTATTTTTCTGGGACAGTGCAGCTGGAAGGGGATGAGGTTTTGTTTACTTTGAGACATTTATTGGCATGTGTGAGCATCCCAGCCAGGTTTATCACAGCTTAGAAGACTGGGAACTTTGAGTCTTCTAGTCATTCCCCAAAACAGGCATCCAGTGTTGTGTTTGAATCTTGGTTCCTCCAGCCAGATGTTGCCTGGATGGTCCCCACCGGCCCTCTGGGAAACTCCCCGGTTCTGTAGAGTCTTGCCAGGGAATAATTACAGGTGTGCAAAGACCCTCCTGCTTTATGCACTTAGTCATAATTATTTACCTTTACCAGGCACCTGAGGTGCGATGGGAGATTAGTGGAGCAGGGAGAAGCCTCGGCAAGCAGATCACCTTGAAGTTGACCTGTCAGCCAGATTTCACAGCACCTGCTGTACCAGCCCGAGGGGCTGCGATTCATTCTTTGGGAAAGGGAGCTGCAAATAATTCTGTCTCCAGGCCATGGTCCAAATCCTTGCCATTCTCTTCCAGCTTCTGAAAGACAGATTAGAAGCATCTACAGAGCAGGGGAATTTTTTTTTCCAGGGAGAGTTTTCCACCTGAGTTAGCTTTTCTGACACCTTCAGGCAGGCGCTAAGATTTTGGTCTTTTAATACCCTCCCTTTACACCCTACCTTCACACAAATATATGTAAATATCGAAATCCACATTCGAATGTACTTGCTCTTTGAGTCCCCTGGAGTCACATGAGTCATCTGCTCCCCTTCCCAGGCCCTGGGGAGCAGGGACTCCTGGATTGAAGGCAGTGGGAAAAATCCCGATAAATCAGGTGTTTCTGCCTATTTCCATAAACTGGGCACCTTGCCTGCCTAACCCACAGGCTGAATACTGCTTTGGAAGGAGAGAAGATGCATTTATTAAAGGGGAGGAAAAATTAGGGCTTTTTCATTAAGGTCAGAGGATTTTTTGAGATTGGATCAGCTGGCCAGGTGCATGACCAATTTTCTTGGCTTCTTGGAGGCAGGAAAGTGTTTGAAAAATAATGGAGCCCTTAGTCCTATAAGTAAAGACCCATTTATCTTGGGAATTTTTTAAAAAATTGCTGGCAATGGAAATTTTCTGATGAGATGCATTTCTTCTCGCCTGAGTGTCTTGAATGCCTGCTGGATTTGCCTCCATGCTAAGATACTTGCACTTGCAAATCTGTGCTTTTCAAGGTGAGGAGATGAGAATAAAAAAAGTCTGTGAGAAGTATTTTTGGGAGGGCCAAAAACAGGAAGCAAATTGGAACCACAACATGTGGGGCAAGGATACTGGATTTGGGGAGGATGTTTGCTTATTTGGACTGAGAGCAAGTGTCCTGTCCCACCCACTGCTGGGAGCTCTGTACTTGGTTAACATCCCATGGAAACCAAGGTTGTCTTTGGGACTTGGTGGGACTGGGTTATTTTTCTCAGCTTAAAATGTTTTTATATGGTTACCCTCAGTACTCCTTTCTGTTTTGGGATATTTTCATATTTTTTATTGAAAAAAAAAAAAACACCAGAATGTCTTGATTTTGAAAAGGCACATTCAGCCAAATAAGGTGCCAAGAATATAAACAAGGTTGCCTCAATATTTCATGCGTCAACAGCCAATGTTCCCAGTATGAGCAAAAAAGTTTAAGAACGAGAAAGGAAGGAAAAGACTCAGCCCTTGCTCCCTGGGTGTTTAAACACCTCCTGGTTCCATCTTTTGACCTCTTTTAATGACTTTCACTTCTGCGGCTTTGAAGGGCGAGAACTCAGGTTGGGAAGAGGATGGTATTAGGTGTGCTGATTATGGAATGAGGCAATTCAGGATGTGCCTGGGGAGGACGTGGAATGAATAGGGGTGGAGAGTTTGTCTGTGAGGGCTGCTCCAGCAGTCTTGGTGACTGGACCCTGTATGCACCCTTTCGTGGCCCCCAGCAGCTCACAGAACTCTGTTGGTACCATCTCAGAGGAGGGACACCAGGGAAGTGTCCACATACTAGGAAGTTCTTCATCAGATTTGGAAGGTAGAGACTCTGAAGTCACAGAACATAATTTTACATCTAGAGAGTCCCAAAGAGGCTGCATATGGTAAGCCAGTGGCATGGGAAACTGGTATGGGCTCAGCCTTGGGCACCATTTTGGAGTCCTCATTATCTGTGTTTCCCATATGCATGCAGTCCATTGAATCTCATCACTGTCCCCTGAATTGTCTCTATCTTCTGTCCCTTTTCAGCCTCATCATTAAAACCCTCCAGTAGCTCCCCTTTGTACTTCGAGTAAAATCCAAACCTGGAATAAAGCTCTTGTGACCCAGCCCGAGCCCCTCCTCTCTGGCCTCATCTTGTGGCTGCTTCCCTATGCTCCCGCCACTCCTGCCATTCTCTGCTCAGTTCCTTGAACACTGGCCAGCAACTTTACTGCCTCAGGACCTTTGCACACACTCTTCCTGCTGGCAGGATACTGCTTTCTGCATCTTCTCATGGCTCCTGCACTTCTTTGAGGTCTCAGCTTGAGTGGACCCTTCTCAGTAGGAACAGTTTCTATTCACCTCACTCTGAAGGTGTACACACAGAACCAGTTAAAACCGAGTGGTTTGGGATTTCTGGGTGAAAGAAGCTCTGTGGGTTCAAAATGTTCCTGGTGAACTTGCCAAGGTGGGAAACCTTCTTGTAATACTGCTTGGCAGTTCTTTTTTGGTGACCGTGCAGTTTTGTGTTCATCTGGGCAGAGGGCTGGGAAACCAGAAACCAAGCTGCTGGTGAACGAGGATGGCCGTGCCAGGGGATGGGTGTGTGGCAACCTCGGTCCAGCCTAGCTGGCAGGGCACACGCATTCACAGTGGCTCTAGTCTTGTCCTAAAGCTCTGACTGGCCTCTGGTTTGTTATTGGAAGTTGCCCTGATGATTCCCTTTAAATAGATCCTAAGCAAACCTCACAATTTGTTTTTCTTGAAATGGTCCTGAGAGGTGCTTTCCAAGAAACAAGGGGGAAAAAAAATGAATTCACAGTGGTGACTTTGAGTCTGGAGAAGGCAGTCCAAGTGGAGGGGAAATCAGTGGCTCATTCTCAATGGCAAAGCCTTTCCTTGTGGCCTAGCGTGTGCGATGTGGAAGACAGGGGCTGTGGCGTGGGAAAGAGACATGGGGTGGGGGGGATAATCTGAGGCTGCTCCTGCCGCATCCTTGGGCAGTCCTTCTGGCACCCCCTGGGGTATAGGGCGGTGAAGGTGTTGTATTCATTTCCTAGGGCTGCTGTAACAAAATACCAGAAACTGGGTGGCTTAAAGCAACAGAAATGTATTCTCTCACATTTCTAGAGGCGAGAAGTCTGAAATTTGATGTGTCACAGGACGGTGCTTCTTCCGTAAGCTCTAGGGCAGAAGACCCCCTGTCTTTTCAGCTTCCAGTGGATCCTGCCCATCCTTGTCTTACTTGCATCACTCCAATCTCTGCCTTCCCTGTCACATGACCTTCTTTCCTCTATCTCCGTGTCCAAATCTCACTCTCCTCATGAGGACACAATTCACTAAGTTTAAGGCTCAAAGAACCCTCCTGCCAGTGCAGGAGATGCAAGTTCGATCCCTGGGTTGGGAAGATCTCTGGAAAAGGAAATCGTAGCCCGCTCCAGTATTCTTGCCTGGAGAATTCCATGGACACAGGAGCAAGGCAGGTTATAGTCCATGGAGTCATAAAAGAGTCAGATACAACTTAGCGACTAAACAATAACAACAAACCTAGGAAGACATTGTCTGAGCACATCTGCTGCTGCTGCTAAGTCGCTTCAGTCGTGGCCGACTCTGTGCGACCCCATGGACTGCAGCCCACCAGGCTCCCCTGTCCCTGTGATTCTCCAGGCAAGAACACTGGAGTGGGTTGCCATTTCCTTCTCCAATGCATGAAAGTGAAAAGTGAAAGTGAAGTTGCTCAGTCATGTCTAACTCTTTGTGACGCCATGGACTGCAGCCTACCAGGCTCTTCTGTCCATGGGATTTTCCAGGCAAGAGTACTGGAGTGGGCTGCCATTGCCTTCATCTGCAGAGACCCTATTTCCAAACAGGACCCCATTCACAGGTATGGTGTTAGAATGTCGACATATCTTTTGGTGGGAGACACTATTTAATCTACCAGAGAAGAGGTCCCCTTGCTCCTCTGCAGGTGACCATAGAGCATGGACATGTCACAAACAGTCAGAGCTGATGAGAAAACATCCTCTCCAGTTTGAGTAAGTAAGATGTGATTTCAAAGATATGTACTTTGTAAAAACACCTTGAGGTTTGGAGTAAGAGATTGCTAGTATTTAGGAAACCTAATTCATTCAAAGATTTCCAAATATATGTTACTTAGGTCATTGTGGCAGGTTGAATAATGGACCTTTAGTGATGTCCACAACTTAATCACTAGAACCTCTGAATGTTCCTTTACATGGTAAAAGGGAATTTGCAGATGCAATTAAATTAAAGATTTTGAAGTGATGAGATTACCTTGGGTTATCTGAATGGGTTCAATGTCATCACAAGGGTCCTTATAAGGGAGAGGCAGGCAGGTCAGAGTTAGAGATGTGACCGGAGGAGCAGAGATTAGAATGGAGGGTTTGAGGATGTTACACTGCTGGCTCGGGAGTTGGAGGAAGGGGCCAGGAGCCAGGGAATGTAAGCTGCCTTTTGAAGCCAGAAAAGGCAAGGAAATAGGTTCTCCCCTCAGAGGAAGGAAACAGCTCTGCTGCTTGATCTTAGCCCTGAGACACTGGTCTTTCATTTTTTTTTTTTTTAAAGATATTTTTCTGATGTGGAACATTTTTAAAGTCCCTATTGAATTGCTTACAATATTGCTTCTGTCTTATGTTTTGTATATTTGGCCTCCAAGCATGTGGAATCTTAACTCCCTGACCAGGGATCAAACCCACACCCCCTATATTGGAAGGCAAAGTCTTAACCACCAGACCACTGGGGAAGTCCCTGACTTTTCACTTCTGACAAATCCATTTATCTTATTGTAAGCCACTGGATTTGTGGTCATTTGTTACAGCAGCCACAGAAAACTAATACAGTCCCATAGCCCAGTTCAGTGTCTTGTACTAATTTGACAGACTATCCCTCTGTCTGTTGTTTGTGTTGACTAACATCTAGAAGGTTATGTTGCACGTGGAAGACACTTAGGAACTATCTGTTGGATGAATACATTGAGAGCTTATTATATATATAGATACATATACATATACATATATATATTATAGGTTGCTAGACTCTGGATACATCACTGTCTTCAAACCTATGAGTATAGACATGAAGTGGATATTAAACAAATACCTGTACAAATAAAGCATACGTAGATTATGTGGCAAGAGCTATGGCAGAGAGCTCCAGGAAATGATGACAGAGCAATAGGCCCTAAATTAGATCCCAGGGATCAGGCAAAGCCTCCTGCGTGCACAGTTGAAAGGAGGACCAGACATACCTTCTCTCGATTCCAGTTTCAAAGAAAGAAACTTTCTCTGCATCAGGAAGTGATTTGATTGAAGCTCTCATGGTGTCCATTATTTTTCTTTAATGGTGCGATGCATGTATGCTAAGTCACTTCAGTCATATCCAACTCTTTGCATCCCCATGGACTGTAACCCACCAGGCTTCTCTGTCTATGGGATACTCCAGGCAAGAATACTGGAGTGGATTGCCATGTCCTCCTCATGGGATCTCCTTGACCCAGGGATAGAACCCATGTCTCTTATGTTTCCTGCTTTGGCAAGCAGGTTCTTCACCACTAGTACCACCACTAGTACCATTAATGGTGTGAGGTTATTGTTTATTCACAGAACTGTGGAGTAGGCTAAGCCTGGCTCTGAGCTTCAGGGGGTCATGCATTTTTATCTTCATTTTGTGGTTAATGCAGTGATCACCCTTCACTTCAACTCCAGGCCTCCCCACATGCCGTTTGCTCTCTGGCTGATAAAGGATGGTCTCATTGGTGCTCTACAGGTATGGGAACTATACCTGTAAGGATGACAAGATGGGAAGAAGGACCACTGCCTCCTCTCCACCACCTTCCTGAGTCTTGGGCATGCCTTATATGGGCAGCTGACACTTTCTGAAATAGAACTAAGCCCAGGGGTAGATGAACCCTCATCAGCATCTCTGTATGAGGGAGGGGGACACAGCTGGGGAGGTGATACCAAGCAAAGCAGAATTCCTACACCTAAGCATTGGTGATGTGCTGGAGAGGTGAATGCAAATACTCGGAATACGAATCCTGGAGAGTTATCACAGAAGCATAAAATGAGACTTGACAAAGTCTACCCAAGGAACTTAGGGGGACAGAGAGGGTGTCTGGAAGGAGGGTAGCAGACACCATTTCTTTTTTTTATTTTAAATTAATTTAGTTTAGTTGGAGACTACTTATTTTACAATATTGTGGTGGGGTTTTTTTTGCCATATATTGACATTAATTAGCCATGGGTGTACATGTATGGATGTGAGAGTTGGACTGTAAAGAAAGCTGAGCGCTGAAGAATTGATGCTTTTGAACTTGGCCCCAAGGTGAAATGGCAGCTGAGAAGTAAAGAGGTGGGGATCTGTTTTGGAGCTGGGCCAAGGAATGTGTGTGTTGGGGGGTACCACCCCTGGCCTGCACGTCATCATCCTGATGTGTTGGAGAAGACTCTTGAGAGTCCCTTGGACTGAAAGGAGATCCAACCAGTCCATCCTAAAGGAGATCAGTCCTGGGTGTTCATTGGAAGGACTGGTGTTGAAGCTGAAACTCCAATACTTTAGCCACCTGATGCGAAGAGCTACCTCATTGGAAAAGACCCTGATGCTGGGAAAGATTGAGGGCAGGAGGAGAAGGGGACAACAGAGGATGAGATGGTTGGATGGCATCACCGACTCAATGGACATGGGTTGGGTGGACTCTGGGAGTTGGTGATGGACAGGGAGGCTTGGTGTGCTGTGGTTCATGGGGTTGCAAAGAGTCAGACATGACTGAGCGACTGAATTGAACTGAACTGTACATGTATCTGCTTATCCTGAACCCCTCTCTCCCTCCCTCCTTATCATCCCATCCCTCTGGGTTGTCCCAGAGCACCGAGCAACCACCATTTCTTGAGAGTTTTCTATATGGCCAGCCCTGGTTAGAAGCTAGGCATACAGGGACTTCCCTGGCAGTCCAATAGTTCGGATTCCAAGCTTCCACTGCAGGGAACATGGGTTCAATACCTGGTAGAGGAACTAAGATCCTGCATGCTATGCTGTGCTGTGCTTTGTCGCTTAGTCATGTCTGACTCTTTGTGACCCCATGGACTGTAGCCCACCAGGCTCCTCTGTCCATGGGATTCTCCAGGCAAGAACACTGGAGAGGGTTCCCATGTCCTCCTCCAGGGGATCTTCCCGACTCAGGGATCAAACCCGTGTCTCCCACATTGCAGGCAGATTCGTTACCGTCTGAGCCACCAGAAAGCCCTCTATGCTATGCAGCGCAGCAGCAAAAAAAAAAAAAAAAAAAGAGAGAGAGAGAGAAGCTGGACACACAGCATTTCCTCCATCCCTGAAACAGCACCGTCCCATTATTGTTATCACCTCTGTCTTTTCAGTTGTGTCTCAGAGGTGCAGTCACTGCTCATCCAGCCTCAATAGCTGCTAAGATCTGAGTACCATCTACTTACATTCATACCCGGGCTTTCACCACTATGTGGAGGGTGGATTTGTGGGAAAGATAGTGATCAGGGTTCCTCTTCCCGCCCCGCCCCATTTATCCACACCTAACGTTTCTTGGAGGAGTGTTTCTTGGCTCAGAAGAGAGCCAAATCCTGGCAAGTTCAGAATTGGTCCTGGGGTTACAGGACCTAGACTGTCCATTTTAGGTGACTCCCAGGAAAGCTTCTGAGGTTAAGCCAGCCCCTGCTGACTGCAGAGAGCTTGCGCCCTCCCACTGCTGCAGGGCCAGCCCTTCAGATGGGAACACTGCATGCCCCCTCCGGATGTGAACCTGAAACCCTCCTCTGGGCACAAAGCCACTTGAGCACAGCAGCACGAAGGCCTGGGGTGCCAGAAGGTTCTGTAGTAAGCCGCTTGCCACCTGCCAACAAGTAACCCTGAGCTCCCCTTCACCTACCCTCCCACTCCTGCCTTATCAAGTGGGATCTTGTAGGAATGGCTGGCGCTCTGGCAACCATGGGGGAAACACCTTAATCAAACAAAGGCTCTGGGAGCTTTGGCGCAGAGAGAAGAATTAGCCCCTGGCTATGGCCTTCTGACAGCACTCTTGCTCAAGCTTTTATAGGGGAGCCAAACACCCTCCTCCTCAAGGCCCTCCCACGGCCTGCTGGTGAATCATTCCCTCCAGGCACCCGTTTGAGGGAAGAACTTGGCCCCAAGGTGAAATGGCAGCTGAGAAGTGAAGAGGTGGGGATCTGTTTTGGAGCTGGGCCAAGGAATGTGGGGGGTGGGGGCACCACCCCCAGCCTGCACTTCATCATCCTCAACAACCTTCCTTTGCCACTGGGTAGGAAGTACCCTCCACCCCCAGGAGGCAGAGGGGAAGGGAGCTGTGTTCCGGAAAGACCAGAAGGCACCAGTGTCTCCCCACTTGACTAGGGAGGCAAGACCCAGACAGGAGCTTCCCTGGCCTTTGTTTAAGCTCCCTTCGGTTTCTGAGTTGGTCTAGAGGGGCTCACCACTTCATCGCCCTTCATTGCATTGTGAACCAGCTCACCTTAAGGCCAAACCATGGCCAGTATGACAAAGCTGAGGGCCAGATGCTCACCACTTGGCGCTATGAGGTGTCCTTGAGTTTGTATTACCGTGGCTGCTGCTGCTGCAGGGCCGGCATAACTGGATATGCCAATGAGTGCTCATCTAGGGGTCTGTTGCTGATGGTCTGGAACCCCGGGTGTAATGTGTGTGAGTGAGGATGTGGAATGGGATGAGGCAGGAGGTGCTGGGCAGGCCACAGATTAGACCCAGAATGTCCTAGAACTTACCACCCCATCTGACAGCGCTTGTCTACCTGCTCATTCCCTGTGAAGGACCACAAGCTCCACGAGGAGAGAGGCCAAAGTTTTATTTTTCTTTGGACCTCCAGCTTCTTCAATATCCCCACATATCCATAAATATTGCTGACTGCACAATCGATGGTTTACAGTGAGATTGTTGAGCAGAGTGTTGTTGGGGGCACCACAGTAGCTTGTATCTTTTGCATAGTAGGGAGAGTTTAGCAGTGATGATAACCACGCTGGAGGTCAACCAGGTCAAAAGGGTGTGGACATCTACTGGGTCAGAGTTGTGTGTTTCACGTGGCTCCATTTACCTCTGGAATAACAACAATATCAGCAATTTACCCTGTGCCAGGTCCTACACTGGAGAAGGAAATGGCACTCCACTCCAGCATTCTTGCCTCGAAAATCCTGCGGATGGAGGAGCCTAGTAGGCTACAGTCCATGGGGTCACAAAGAGTCGGACATGACTGAGCAACTTCGCTTCGCTTCACTTCAGGTCCTACACTGACTTTTCATATTCGTTTTCCATTTGAAAATTTTAACGAATTCATTTCTTTTTTGAACAAGCTCTTTATTTCTTTTTAAATTTCAATTTATTTATTTTTGCACATACGCTTTCTTTTTAAAATTTCAACAAATTATTTTTGCACGTACTTTTCTTTTAAATTTTTATTTATTTTTGCATATGCACTTCCTTTTTAAAATTTTAATTATTTTCTGCACATGCTCTTTCTTTTTTCATTTTAATTTTTATTTATTTATTTTTGCACATGAAATTTTTTAAATTTTAATTAATTTTTTGAGCCTGTTCTTTCTTTTTTAATTTAAACTTTTATTTATTTATTTTTGCACATGCACTTTCCTTTTTAAATTTTAACTTCTTTATTCCAAGGGCTTCCCTGATAACTCAGTTGGTAAAGAATCTGCCTGCAATGCATGAGACCCCAGTTCAATTCCTGGGTTGGGAAGATCTGCTGAAGATGGGATAGGCTACCCAAAACAGGCTCTTTCTAATCCTTGTGAAGACATCGCAGGGTAGGTGTTACTAACTTCAGAGGAGGTGGGGGTAGAAAAGAGCTGTTTCAGGAGGAGGAAGTAATCAGCTGGCTCAAATGATGCCAGGTCACCTAAGATGAGGACTGAGATTCGGCCCAGCTCCATGCAGCCCCAAAATACTGTGCGCTGTTTAGTCCCTCAGAAGTTGACCAATGACAGAAGCTGAAGGCTGAAATAAACTAACAAAAATCACAAACCCCAATTCATAGACTAGATATTTAACATTAGGTTTCACTAAACCACCGCAGTGCTCCTCAGACACAGCTGGGCTCCCTTCAAGTTCTCACCGCCTGACGTGCTTCCCACCCCACAGCAGGTGCCCTCCTGAAAACAGAATGGAAAAGCAATTATTCCAGAGATTATTATATCATAAATGCCCCAGAGGACCTTCAAGGAAGCCTTTTGCAAACCTCCCCCCACTTTTTAAAGAGAACCGTCGCTCTCTAATTTCTCTGTTTTATAATACAAGGTGTGCAGATAATGAGTGGAGTTTGTCTGCCCTGGGGTTTGACCTATATTAGAACATCCCTGAGCAGCACAGCACATGGTACTGGAGGAGAAATTCTCAAGGAAGCCAGAAGGAGAGGTGGGTTCAGCAGGTGTGACCAGTGGAAGTGACCCTCAGAAAAGAGGGAATCTAGGTCAGCCTTGGTTCTGGACTTGGCCACAAATCATGGATCACATTTTGCTCATCTGTTAAGTGGGAATAACTGTGATTCCCATTACATGTACCTCACAGAGAAAGGATCTGGTTAAGATGTTGTGAAGGCCTTTTGTCAAGTGGAAAACACATGTGTAAATGCCACTGAGTGCTGAGCACCGCGCCTGGCACAGCATAGGGTGCAAATCATTGGAAATTGTTCTCAACTCTTCTTGTGCATTTTGCATGAAAATATGAAAAGCAAGAAAAATCTGAAACATGCTGGGAAGGGGTGAGGGGTGGTGAGTGCATCCTGTGAGTCTATGCTTATCCACCACTGGGAGACTGGCTATTGGTCCAGGTCCTGTTCTCTGGAGGATGGGCTTAGAATTTCTGTAGATGGTGCTCACAAATGTGGATTTCTCCCTTGCCTACCAGCATAGCTCCAATTAAAGTTTCTAATTCACCAGTCTTCTCATCCAAGGATGCTAAGGGAATTCACTGCTCTACCAGAGAGACGAAGTGTTCATTCAGCATCACATTGCCATCACCACCAGCACTGCTGTGGCCATTAGGATGGTTGGCAAGGCGACAAGTTGGTGTCACTAACGGGCCTCACCATTAGTCCTCTTGATGCCTTTTCATGATGGACAGTTCTGGAACCAAAAAACGAACTCTTGAGGAGCTTGCTTCATCAGATCTGCCTCAGGCTGTTCCTTCTTTATCCCTTTCCCATTTGTTCTACTGTCTGGGGGTGATGCCTGCCTCTGAAGGAAATTCAGTGACATTCCTAGGTAGTCCGAAACCTGCATGAGCATCAGCGGTTCCCTTTGCTTTTCCCTGCGGCCCTTTCTCCCTGCCCTTTAGGTCCTGTGCATTTGTAGATTTTTCCTTCTCCTCTGCCCAGCTTTGGATCACTCACTCATTAGCTCTTGTTCCAGGCGAGGTGTGTGGTCTTGCTACTCACCTCCCGGCTTCATTAGATATGACCGCTTACCCCCCGCCCCAACAGCCACGCTCACTTTCTTCCGCTGGAGCTGAAAGTGGGCTGGGCACATGGCTGTCTAGTTAAGGACCCCATTGCCTAGGATCTCTTGCATCATAAGAGGGTCATAGGATTCATTCCTGTAAATGGAGCTTGTGCTAAAGTGGGAGGTGCCATTTCCGGGCCTTTGGGGGGAGAGATTTGTGTCTCTCATTCTTCTGCTCCCCCCACTTCCTTACCCCTTGTTGGAAGGTGGGCCCAGTGATGAACCATCTTGGACTAAATGGATGAGGACAGCATCCTAGATGGAAGGTACCTGGGTCTCTACATCAGAGCTCTGGACTTCTTTATATATACATGGAAATGTGAGAAAGACAGGAAGTTCCAGCTTATTTGAACCCTACTAATTTGAGGTTCTGTTAGAACTGAAGAACCTTTCTTCTCTGACTGACATATGGGACTATAGGTTCCCTGGGGACAGAGAGCCTACTTTGCTCACTGTTGGGTCATTGGGGCTGGCACAAGGGCTTGGCACATCATATATGCTCAATAAATTGTTGAAAGTATGGAGGATTTATTGTTCTACTCAGCATCCTGACTTCTGCTTTCCAAAGACTGAGAGGCTCTTGACCACTTTCTCACTTGGAAGAAGGTGGCCTCTGTCATGGGCCAAGTATGTAATATCCCCAGGAAATGAAAAGTCAGAGGAAGAGCCCCCATCCAGCTGAAGGGCTCTTTGGGGGTGTGAGCCTTAATCAAACTGAAAGATGTCACTTTCTTCTCTGCTGGGGATCCAGTTGATCCCTCACTCCCTGGGGCCCATGTGTCTTCTCAGCTCCCTAGGGATGATGCCTCATCCATGCAGGAGGCCCTTTTGACAGAGAGTGCCAGCAGAGGTAGGGTGCCCACCAGGTGGACCTGTGAGGGTCAAAACACCCACAAGGGTCCTATGGATATTTCAAAGCTCTGACCCTTCCAGGGGACAGCAACCCAGAGTTCTGGCCTCTCTCAGCCTATGGTTTCATTTTTAAAGAACATTTTATTATTTTAATTCATTAATTAATTTCTGGCTGGGCTGGGCCTTCGCTGCTGCCTGTGAGCTTTCTTTAGGCACAGGCTTCTCATTGTGGTGGCTTCTCTTGTAGAGCACTGCCTCTGGAGCTTCAGTAGCTGTAACTCGCAGGCTGTAGGGCACCTGGCCTCAGCAGCTGTGGCGCATGGGCTTAGCTGCTTTGCAGCTTGTGGAATCTTCCTGGACCAGGGATTGAAACTGTGTCCCCTGTACTGGCCAGCAGATTCTTAACCACTGGAGCACCAGGGAAGTCCAGCTGGTGGTTCTTTTTGATCCACTGAATGAGTGTGACCCCAGTTGCCTGCTCTTCAGGATTTTCCTGCCTTGAGCCTTTACCTCTGACCGGGGCAGCACACAAACACTAGCCATATACCCCAATCCCAGATTAGAGGGACCATGAGTAACATTTTCAGCCTCTGCAGACTACCCCAGGCTATAGTGATAGTCCTTTGACATCAGAGTCATGGATCCTGTCCCCACTGCGTGAATCCTGCCCTCCTCTCTTCATCCCACACTTAATCTGTCGTAGCTTTCTTCTGTGTCACTTCCTTGTCTTATCCAGAATGGGTCTTCCTCCAACATGCTCCCAGGCATTCTTGCTGCTCTGTTTCCTCTCTTAGTGGCCAGGTCTGTGATCTGGTCACTTGCCTTGGTGCCTGGCTCTCGGAATTTTCTCACTAAATATTTGTTGAACAGAGGAGGAGACACGTAAGTGTCCTTCTCGCTTAGTATGACCTTAATTCTATTCTTTTTATGTGGCCAGTCCATGGCCTTGAGCCCCCAGTGAGGTTTCCAGTCCTTATTAGTGCTGAAAAATATTGTTAGACTCTTGATGATTGCCTTGTTTGCTGATCCATCACCTAATCCAGTCCCCTGATCCCTCTGCTGATCCCTGGCACCGTATTGCTGCTCCTGCTTCTGTGCCTCCCCAGGGCACAGAAATCCAGAGTTCTGGCCTCTCTCAGCCTTCAGTTTCCTTTTGTAAAAATAGTTAATTTGTTTATTTTAGTTAATTAATTTCTGGCTGGGCTGGGTCTTCGTTGCTGCGTGTGGACTTTCTTTAGTTACAATGAGCGGGGGCTACTCTCTCCTTGTGGTGTATGGGCTTCTCACTGTGGTGGCTTCTCTTGTTGCAGAGCATGGGCTCCACTTTTGGGCTGGGAGGCGGAAGCAATTGAATAGTTTGTTCGCATCTACTTAAAACCGCTCTTTCAGCTCCATGATCTCAAGGAGCTGTGGGCAGAACCGGCCCAAGGGTCAAACCGGCATCTCTTGTGTCTCCTGCATTGACAGGCAGATTCTTTACCACTGTGCCATCTGGGAATCCCATATATATTAATGCATCGCATTTATTAAGGTGTCTCTCTAACAAATTAGCTAAACTCTTGGGAATGAAAAGTCATGCCTCAGAGTTCATGGACCCCCAACATCTGATTCACTGGACTCTTCTATATTTTTATTTTTAACATAAAGTAATACTGTCATCATGCTTTCATCTGCAAAATTACAGATCCTGGAGCATTACACATGGGTCATGCTTTGGGTTGTCTTTCTACAGGGTTGATAGATTTGCCTGGATCTGGCCCTTCCATCGCATTGTCTTGCTAGAGACCAGTGGCTCATCTTTGAGTAAGATGGTCAGGGTTAAGGGTGGAATCTGAGGCCATGAGGCAGAGAGAAATTAACTGCTCCCTTCACATGGGGATTGAACCCCTGACCTTCACCTCATTAGCACGGCACTCCAACATAGCAATTCCCAACCTCAATTTTATATCACCCTGGGGTGTTTCTACTTATCTCAAGAGGGAGCTGTGGAATTCCCTAAACAAGATTAATTTTAATTTGCTTTCACTTAGACATTAAATATGAACTACATAGACTACTTTGCAAGACTGCAGGAGAATGGCCTATATTAAAAAATTAAGCCACCAAGATGCGCTGGTACCCCAACACACTGAAACACCCTCTCTAACCCACTGAGCCAGTCTGGGGAGGCATGTTAGCAACAGACACAGAAAGCTTTTAGATTACGGGGGGAAATTTATCCCAATCCTATTGAACAACTGCATTCCATAGGGACAGTTTCATGGGGTCATCTAGGAGCTCTCTGACTTTACCTAATGGCCATAGCTCAGCTCCTATCCATCTGGGCCCTCTTTTTCTCTTCCTAGAGACTCTGATGCTTTGCACAATCTTAGGAAGAATTCCTGAGAATTCTTTCTTTGCTACAGGAACAATTTGTGATTTACTAAGATAATAAATCGGGCTTTGTTGTCGGGGCTTTTTCCTGGGTCAGTACACAAGATTTATCACCTCCATGCCCTCCTGGGCCCAAAGTGTTCCAGTACCTTCTGGCCACCGGCTTGTTTTGGAGGTGAGTGGGATCTCAGCAGGCCCTTTGCAGGGTAGGCTGGCAGCCTAAGTATAATGCAGTGGAAGAAACAGTGGGCATTACTTATTTAATAAGTATCTTTAAAACTCTTCCTGGTAGTCTATTGATAACTGCCATAGGCATTTATTAAAGTGTAAAAATTATAGCTCCTTATAAGGTCTGTGTACTTTGTAACTTATAAAGGGCTTTTACATACATATCTTATTTGTTTATTCTGTACACATCTGAGAAGAATTGCTATCTTCATTTTATTGATGCACAAACAGATTCAGAAAATTTAAGTGACTTGCCCAAGGTCACACGGCTAATAAATCTTGGATGCAAGACCAGGTTCCATGGCTTCTCCTATTCTGTATCCTTTTCACTATATTGCTCTTATCTCAGTTTGCTTTTGGCAGGAAAGGGTCCACTGCTGCTAAGTCACTTTAGTCGTGTCTGACTTTGTGCAATCCCATAGACGGCAGCCCACCAGGCTCCCCCGTCCCTGGGATTCTCCAGGCAAGAACACTGGAGTCGGTTGCCATTTCCTTCTCCAATGCATGAAAGTGAAAAGTGAAAGGGAAGTCACTCAGTTGGGTCCGACTCTTCAGGACCCCATGGACTGCAGCCCACCAGGCTCCTCCGCCCATGGGATTTTCCAGGCAAGAGCACTGGAGTGGGGTGCCATTGCCTTCTCCGAGGAAAGGGTCTAGTATCTCCCTTTTGCAGAAGAACAAATGGACACCAAGATGTAGTTACACTTCTGGGCTCCTGCGTCTCCTTCTTCCGATGGGATTATGTCCCTTCCTTGTAGGAGGACAGGTAGTTCTTTTGCACTAATTTCTGCTCTCGGAACCCCAAATCTCCATGGTCACTGTCACTACCAGGATGGTCATATGGCTCCCAGTGTGACCTGGGCGTCCAATGGAGGCTTACACTGGCTGCTTTCGGGTTGGAAGGAAGAAGCAATTGAATAGTTACCTCACATCTGCTTAAAACTGCTCTTTCAACGCCATGATCTCAAGAAGCTGTGGGCAGAACCCTCTCCTTCTCAGTCCTTGAAAGGATGGGCTTTTTGTCCTAGATCTTTCTTGCAGTCGCTTTCTGTGAAATTCTGCTCATACAGTGAGCTTGGAGAACACGTTCCCGATTGGGCCCTTGGACACCCAGCTTCCCCCTAAATGACTAATTTCTCCAAGACTCTTTAGATAAATGCATGGCTACCACCCATGCTCCCCACCCGGAAGAGAGTTTGAGCTCTTCTAAACATCTCTTCATTCATTATCCAGACTTTGATAGGAACTTAACGATATAGTACGAAACTGTCATTTAAAAACTTCCCAGTATCTACATTCTTTTCCTAGGTTGAAGGAGTTCACTGTGGGGCCCAAAACAGCCTGGGCAAAAGCATAGCACCAAGCTTGGCCAACCTGAGTGAGTGAGAGAGAGAGAGACGACCCCACTAGGATGTCAGCCCCACAAAGGCAGAGAGTTTTGCCTTTTGGGTTCATGTCTGAAACCCCAGTTCTAGAACAGCGTCAGCCTCCTACAAGATTATTTATTCAGTGAATAAACTAATGATGCAAACAAAGATGATGAGATTAAAACTGGCCAAAGTGGTGTAGGCAGTCTAGCCATCCCAGCTATGTTCCTTAAAGGCATTAGATTGTTTCTACTTCCTGGATCCCTTGATTTAAGGCCATTTATTAAGCCTGTTCCTCTAACCTTCCCAGTAATTCCATTTTCCCCTTAAGTTATCCAGAGTTGGTTTCTAAGGCATGTAACCAAGAAACCTGATGATGTAAATGGGATGTTGATTAACCATGTATAAACATTTTATCTAACTTAGATTGTAAATTCACGGACGGCACCATATCTCACTGGTGAAGGGAATGGCAACCCACTCCCGTATTCTTGCCTGAAAATCCCATGGACAGAGAAGCCTGGCAGGCAACAGTCCATGGGGTCGAAATGAGTCGGACACGACTGAGCAACTTCACTTCACCTTCACTTCACCTTATCTCATTGTCCTATAGAATGGTGCTTTGCAAATAATGACAAGGCATGTTTGCCGATGGTGATGAGGATGCTCCCATATAATTTTCAAGGCCAGGCGTCCAAGAGGCTGGGTGTCTGAGGACTGTCTTCTCTATGAGCACATGTGTGCACAGTTGCACCTTCACACATGCATGCATTTCTCATTTCTGAGACACCATTTGCAAGAGGCCATTTGGGTCATGCCGTGGGCTCACTGAAACCGGAAGAGATTCAAGGCCATGGGCCAGCTACACCACGGAAACCCCACACTCAGCCAAACATTCTCATTGGCAAATCAAACCTGAAAGCTGTCACCAAATTCTGCTCCCTGGCAGTCCCAATGCAACCATGAGCTGAGAGACAAAAGAAGTAGAAACCCAAGAGAGATCCCCAGTGTGTTTTCTTGAGCAATCAGCAGACTGCACAGAGGGTCAGCATAGACATCGGCAGAGAAGAACATTCTCCTGGCAGGACTCCATCTCCAAATTAGGCGCCACTTCAGAGAATCTCAGCCTCGTACCTTATGGGATTTAATTTTTTTTAAAGATCTAACATTTGTTCTTAGTTATTCTTAATAAAACTCTTTCTGAGTGTATCATCATTTCTTTACTCACTCACTAACTTGTTTATATTTTGCTTCATTCAATGAAACCCTTGTCATCTGTCTGCTGGGCCCTTTCTCTGGCCCATTTGATGCTAAGAGCCCTGGAAAGCCAGTAAAGTCTTCTCAACTGTGCATGTGAAAGATGAAGAAACCCAATTAGTTAGAGCCATCTCCCACAGCTCATCGATACCAAAACTGAGACTAAGACTCAGATGTTCTAAGTCTTTTTTTTTTTAATTTTTAATTTTTATTTTTTTATTTTTTAAATTTTAAAATCTTTAATTCTTACATGCGTTCCCAAACATGACCCCCCCTCCCACTTCCCTCCCCACAACATCTCTCTGGGTCATCCCCTAGTCTTTTTAAAAATTAAAGTGTAGTTGATTTGCAATGTTGTTTTAGTTTCTGGTGCACAGCAAAGTGATTTGATCGTATGTGTACATGTATTTGTACATGCTAAGTTGCTTCAGTCGAGTCCAACTCTTTGTGACCCTGTGGACTGCAGCCCGCCAGGCTCCTCTGATCATGGAGATTCTCCAGGCAAGAATACCGGAGTGGGTTGCCATGCCCTCCTCCAGGGGATCTTCCCAGCCCAGGGATTGAACCAGAGTCTCTTATGTTTCCTGCATTGGGAAGCAGGTTCTTTACCACTAGCAGCACCTGGTATATATTATTTTTTATATTCTTTTCCATTATGATTTATTGCAGGATATTGGATATATTTTCCTGTGCTATACCTAGACTGCATATTAAAAAGCAGAGACATTACTTTGTCAACAAAGGTCTGTCTAGTCAAGGCTATGGTTTTTCCAGCAGTTATGTATGAATGTGAGAGTTGGACTATAAAGAAAGCTGAACACAGAAGAATTGATGCTTTTGAACTGTGGTGTTGGAGAAGACTCTTGAGAGTCCCTTGGACTGCAAGGAGATCCAACCAGTCCATCCTAAAGGAGATCAGTCCTGGGTGTTCACTGGAAGGACTGATGTTGAAGCTGAAACTTCAATACTTTGGCCACCTGATGTGAAAAGCTGACTCATTTGAAAAGACCCTGATGCTGGGAAAGATTGAGGGCAGGAGGAGAAGGGGACAACAGAGGATGAGATGGTTGGTTGGCACCATCGACTCGATGGACGTGGGTTTGGGTGGACTCCGGGAGTTGGTGATGGACAGGGAGGCCTGGCGTGCTGCGGTCCATGGGGCCGTAAAAAGTCGGACATGGCTGAGCTACTGAACTGAACTGATACAGTAAAACCTTGTCATTTATGTGTTTTCTAATGGTAAAGCGTCTGTCTACAATGCAGGAGACCCAGGTTCAATCCCTGGATTGGGAAGATCCCCTGGAGAAGGAAATGGCAATCCACTCCAGCACTATTGCCTGGAAAATCCCATGGACAGAGGAGCCTGGTAGGCTATAGCCCATGGGGTCGCAAAGAGTCGGACACGACATTTATCCCAAACTCTTAATTTATCTAATTTGTCCCTCCTCCTCCTTCCCTTTTGGTAACCATAAGTTTGTTTCCTAAGTCTGTGAGTCTGCTTCTGTTTTTAAAATAAGTTCATTTGTATCATTTTTTGTTTGTTTTTAGATTCCACATAAAAGTGATATCATAGGACATCTGTCTTTCTCAGTCTGGCATTTCACTGAGTGTGATCATCTCTAGGTCCGTCCATTTTTTGCTGCAAACGGCATCATTTCCTTCTATTTTATGGCTATTGTGTATGTCTGTACCACTTCAGCTAGTCTATTACTAACTCTCAATTATGAGTTAGTAATAATAATCAATTATCATAATAATCAATTATGACAAATGGTTATTGAGAAATACTGACAGGGAAAAGTACTCTTACCTGGCAGATCATGTTATTTTAGTTTGTAACCCTCAAGAAGCTATTTCAGATGTGTGTAGTGATTTTACAGGCTGGCTTTGAGTTACCTCATGGTGTTACCAATAATTCTAAAATTCTTAACAACAACAACAAAAATATATTTTCATTTGAATTCTGTAACATGTCATGTAACTGGATTTCCTTCCATTAGGATGTGAAACTGTAGTAGAGGACATTGTCTCAGCATCGTGGGTGTGTAGGTAAGGCTCACGGCTACAAAGTTCCTGACTGGGGCCTGCACAAGAGGAGAGGTCTGATAGCTTGGGGTGGACAGAGCTTGCAACTACCGTTAGGAGAGCTATTCCACAGAAAAGAGGAACTTGGGAGTAAAGGGGGGGGGCGGTTATCCTAAGTGGGAAGTTAACAGAAAAGGTTCCAGGTTGAAAGACTGATTTCCCAATTCAAATGACCATCAGAATCCCTTGGGGCTCTTTTTACAACTATAGATTCCCAGGTCTTCTTCCTTAACGCTTTTATTCAGTGAGTCCAGGTCTTCTTCCTTAATGATTTTATTCAGCGAGTCCAGGTTGAGGCTAAGGAATATGCATTTTCAGCAGAACTCCCCTGGTGATCTTTTTCTACTCAAGGAAGATTTAGGTAGACCCTGGTTTGAAGGTGTTGCCTCTCAAACTGAAAAAGCAACTTGACAAAGCCAGGTCTCAGAGAGAGGGGTCTGCCTCAAAAGGCAGGAACCAAGACAATGTGAACCTGTTAGAAAACAGGAATTGGCCAAAAGCAGGTGTAGTCCATATTTCATGATCTCCCGTGAGTTTCAGAAATAGCCGAGTCTGCAGTTCCCTGTTCTGGAGCAGGATGAGTGGTCTGTGTGCTCCAGGCCGTCGCAGCACCCGCTTTATTATCAAGGTACTCCACTGAACCATTCCCTTTGAACTCCCCATCACTCAAGTCCCAGGCTGGGCTTTCCTTGGACTCTCTCTTCTCAGGGACCGACAGTCTGCAAGGGCTGCTGCCTACTCTCCCCCTCTCTTTCATTCAAGTCTCAGCTCTACAGACTTCCTCTGGAGCAAATGACTACATTTCTGTGTCTCGGGTCCTCCTGGGGACCTGGCTCTGGGCCTCCTGTGGGGAAGCCAGGGGCTTGAGCTTGTCTGGGATGACAGAAGCTTAATCTCCATCCTCATCCTGACCACACCCACAAGCAGCTAATCCCTCTGTAGGTGTGAGGACCACCAGCCTGGAAAATGCCCAGGTTTAGTGCTGGCTAGTGTGCCCAGGAAGGGAACTGGCTGCTTTGGGAAGCAGTTAAACCCAGATAATCCCAGAAGTAAACAACGAAATGGCTGAAATCCTTTAGAGTGATAACAAAGCAGCTACTGTTTATTCAGCTCGTCCTCGGCTGTCCCTTTCACATACATTATTTCATTTGTATCTCAGAGTAATCCTTTGAGATGGTTGTTATATACCCATTTTCTAAGTGAGGACAGAAACACAACACAGCTAAGCAACTTGCTACTGTCACACAGCTAGTAAATAATTTTTTTAAGACTGAAGTCTAATGGACATAAAAAACACTGTGCTGTGCTACTTAATAGATTATCACAAATGTAAATTCATCTGTACTACCATTACCCAAAACAAGAGCTAGAATATTACTGGCATCAGAAAAATCCATCCACGCCCTCCCTCTCTAATAGTCACCTCTTCCCCAGTGATAACCATTTTTGTCACCAAACATTAGATTGCTGGCCTGTTGATTTTGTAAAACTGTGATTGTACATCATGCATTCTTTATATCTGGCTTCCCCTCCACCCCCCGACCCCACTCAGAATTTTGTCTGCAAATTTGATATAATGTTGTTAAGGCTACAAGTAGTTTTCTCACTTTTAATGCTTTATGAGTTTCCTTAGTATTAATCTATCACAATTTATTTATACATTCATCTGCTGCTGGTCTTTGGATAGATTTTAATTTGGGCCTATTACAACTAATGCTCCTTGGAACATTCTTGAATATGTTTTTTGGTGCATACATTTCTGTGGGATATGTACCAAGGAATGGAATTGCTGGGTCATAAGGTGTGCTTATGTTCAGCTTTAGTAGAGGCTGAGAAATAGTTTTGCAATGCGCCTGTACCAGTTCATACTTCTAACAAATTCTGGTGAGAGTCTGGGGGTGAGTGGGGAGGTAACCATATTCTCACTAATAATTGATAATGCTGGTCTTTTTTATTTTTGCCATTCTGGTGAATGTATTTTAGCTTGTATTTCCTTGATGACTAATAAAATTGAATATTTTTTCAAATATTATTGGTCATTTGAATAATGACCTATTGCCTTGTTTGAGTCTTTTACTCATTTTTCTGTTGGGTTGTGTGTCTTTCTTAATGACATGTAAGAGTTTTTGGCATTTTCTGGATATGAGTCCTTTGTCAGTCAAATGAACTGCAAATATCTTTTTGTCTGTGGGTTTCCTCTCACTATTTTTTTTTTTTTTTGATGACAAGAAGGTCCAGATTTTAACGTAGTCTAATTTCTTAACATTCCTTTTTGGATTCTACTTTCTGTTTCTGTTACATAAAAAAATACAGATGAAATGATTACATATGTAGAAAATACAAAATAATCTGTTAAAAAAAAGGCCAGAATTAACAAATAAATCAAGCAAAATTGGTGTTTTTAATCCAACAACATTGCTTGATTTATTTACTAATTCTGACAGTTTTTCTACAAACTATTTTGTGCTTTTTATATATGTAATCTTAGGGTCTATAAATGATGCCAGTTTAATTAAGATTTTTTTCTAATTCTTAAAATTTTATTTATTTGTCCTGCTTTATTGCAAAGGCTAGGACTCCCAGTATAATAATGAATAGAAATAAAGATAGGGATCATCTTTCTTTTATTCTCAGTATTGGAGAAAAGTATTTATACTTGAACATTAAGCATGATATTTACTAGAGATATTTTTGTAGCTACTCCATCATATTAAGCTGCTGCTGCTGCTAAGTCGCTTCAGTCGTGTCTGACTCTGTGCAACCCCATAGACGGCAGCCCACCAGGCTCTGCTGTCCTTGGGATTCTCCAGGCAAGAACACTGGAGTGGGTTGCCATTTCCTTCTCCAATGCATGAAAGTGAACAGTGAAAGTGAAGTCACTCAGTCGTGTCTGACTCTTTGCGACTCCATGGACTGTAGTCTACCAGGCTCCTCCATCCATGGGATTTTCCAGGCAAGAGTACCGGAGTGGGGTGCCATTGCCTTCTCCATCATATTAAGCTATTGCCCTTCTATTCCTAGTGTCTTAAGACAGTTCTTTTTTCCCTTTTATTATCACTAGGGGCTTCATTTTATCAAATGATTTTTTTTCTGAATCTATTGAGTTGATAAATTATTTTCTGTTTCATTTTGTTAATTACAAATTAACGTTAATTGACTTTTGAACATTGAGGTGGTCTTTCATTTCTGAAATAAAGCCTATCTTGTTGTGATGTATTATTTTTTCATGTATTGGTAGATCCAGTTTGATGATATTTTGTTTAGTATTAGCACCCATCTTCAGGAGAATGAGATGGCCCATAATTTTCTTTCCCTGTCAGATTTTGACATTCAGGTAATATTGTTCTCAAAAATGAGTTGAGAAGCCACTCATTTTCTATTCTTTGGAATAGTTTGTGTAAGATTAATGTTATTTCGTCCTCAAGTGTTTGGAAGACTTCACTGGTGAAGCCATCTGGTCCTGGAGTTTTCCTTGTAGAAAGATTTTTCATTGTGGATTTCATTTATTTAATAGATATAAGACAGTGAACTGGTTCAGAACAGCCTCTTATTTAATTGGTGTATGCTATATTGTGATGTCTTCTTTTTCATTCCTGATATTGATTATTTGTGCCTCATTCTTTTTTTTAAAGAAATCAGTCCTATCGGGAGCTTATCAACTTTATTAGTCTTTTTTAAAATAAAATTTTTGACTTTGTGGGTTTTGTTTTATTATTGTTTTCTACTTCATTAATTCCTGCTGTTGACTATTTCCACCGTTGTGTTATCTTAGGGTTTAATTTGTTATTCTTTTACTAAAATCTTAATATAGAAACTTGGTTCATTGCTTCTTCATCCATTCTTCTCTAATGCATTTAAGACTATAGATTTCTCTTTAGTGCACTTTGGGTACATCCCATAAGTTTTGATGTGTTTTAGTTTTATTATCTTTTCATTAAAATAGTTTCTCATTTCCATTCATGATTTCTTTGTTGACTCGTGGATTATTCAGAAATGTATTGCTTTGCTTTACATCGCACTGATTCCATCAAGGACTGAGGTTTTGAAAGATGATTCGAACTTTCTGCAGGCTGGTATCTTTCTGGATTGTGCTTTTTCAAGGAGTCTCAGCTGCAAGTCTGAGGTTTTCAACCTGGCCCTCCCCTCATGTGGGACCCTGAATTCCGTTTTTTTTGTCACCCCAGCCCCATAGATTCCTAGAAACTGCTCAACTTTTCAGATATTGCTTAGGAATTGACAAATCCCAAGGAAAAAAGTGGCTGAGACTCCTCTCTCAGATCATGCATTCTTTTTGGGATCTTGGCTCCTTAGTTTGTAATGCCCTGGTGATTTTTCGGTGGCTTGAAGTAGATTGGAAAAAAAAAAATGTGTCTTGTCCGTATTTTCCAGTATTTTCTGCAAGAGGGTAGTCTGTGATGAGTCAGTCTGCCATTATCACCAGGGAAGATGCCCTGGAGGCAGGATTTAGGTGTTGGTCCCCACTTGCCCAGGTTCGGAGTTGAGGCTACCTCCCGGCAGCTGGAGGAGTGGGGGGAGAGGGCAAATGTGGAATTCAAAGGCAACGTTAAGCCATCCTTGCTGTCCAGCTCTCTCCTTTATCTTCCTCATTACTATTGATCTAGTCCTTTGGGTTAAGCGTTGCCATTTATTGAACATCAATTTTTATTTATTCATTTTTTTTTATTGAAGGATACTTGCTTTACAGAATCTTGTTGTTTTCTGTCAAACCGCAACATGAATCAGCCATAGGTATACATATATCCCCTCCCTTTTGAACCTCCCTCCCATCTCCATCCCCATCCCACCCCTCTAGGTTGATTCAGAGCCCCTGCTTGGGTTTCCTGAGCCATACAGCAAATTCCCATTGGCTCTCTATTTTACATATGGTAATGTAAGTTTCCATGTTATTCTTTCCACGCATCTCACCCTCTCCTCCCCTCTCCCCATGTCTATTCTCTATGTCTGTTTCTTCATTGCTGCCCTGTAAGTAAATTCTTCTGTACTGTTTTTCTAGATTCTGTACATATGCATTAGTACACGATATTTATCTTTCTCTTTCTGACCTACTTCACTCTGTATAATAGGTTCTGTGTTCATCCACCTCATTAGAACTGACTCAAAGGCATTCCTTTTAACGGCTGAGTAATAGTCCCTTGTGTGTATATGTACCACAACTTCTTTATCCATTCATCTGTCAATGGACATCGAGGTTGCTTCCATGTTCTTGCTTTTGTAAACGGTGCTGCAATGAACAATAGGTTACATGTGTCTTTTTCAGTTTTGGTTTCCTCATGGTATATGCCCTGGGGTGGGATGAACATCAGTTTTAAAATGTACTACATACAAATTTTCTAATGTCTTAACAGAATTCATCTTTTCTGGTTACTTCCTTTCTGATGTTTCTTCACAGGGCCTCTGCTATGTCTTTCCAACACTCATCCTTTCCTGGCCTGAAATCAATATGAAAAGGAAACCATAGCAGACTTAAATTGTCCTGGAACTTTTTGTCTCCCATGGTAGACTTGGCTGGCCTTTGAGTGGAATCTTCTGTACAGCTCCAGAAGTCACTGTTCTCAAGGATTTCCCACAGGGTTTCTTTTCTGTCAATGTGAATGCCAGGACTGACCACAGCACCCTTTTCCCTTTGGCTGCCAGGAAGCCCAGAATGTAGAGTGAAACTTATGGTTCAAGGCTGGCAGCTACATCAGTGCACTGAGGCTGAACGTGACTTTTCCCCTCTGGCTGCACTTTCACCTCTTATTTCTTTTTTCCCTTGCTCTGAATTTTCTTTATTTCTCTATATTTGTCATGTGATTATTTCTCTCAATGTGTCTTTATATGAAACTTGAGTTACTTCAATTCTGTCAATCTCTTCTGTCAAACTTTGAGTCTTTATTTGTGTTTAAAATTTTTCCCATATGGAGACATTTGGAAGAGAGTGGAATGGATTTTAGAGAAATAAAAATGTGGGCAGGACTGCAATTTCTAGAATTTATGGTGATTTTTTGTGACTTTTTGCCATGTATATTTTAAGAGCTTTCAATATATCTATTGCTTTATAGGAAAGACACTTTTAAAAAATATTTATTTATTTGGTTGTGTGGGTCTTAGGACTTCCCAGTGGCTCAGCAGTAAAGAATCTACTTACAATGTGGGAGCTGCAGGAGAAGTGGGTTTGATGTCTGAGTTGGGAAGATCCCCAGGTGGAGGGCAGGGCAACCCATTCCAGTATTCTTGCCTGGAGAATCCCATGGACAGAGGAGCCTGGCTGGCTACAGTCCATAGGGTCGCAAAGAGACAGGACTGAAGCAACTTAGCAAGGCATAGCATGGTCGGGTCTTAACTGCAGCACTTGGGATTTTCAATCATCATTGTGATATGAGGGGTCTTTTGGGCTTCCCCAGTGGTAAAGAATCCACCTGCAGTGCAGGAGATACAGGAGACATGGTTTCAATCCCTGGGTTGGGAAGTTCCCCTGGAGGAGGAAATGGCAACCCACTACAGTATTCTTAAGTAGAAAATTCTATGGACACAGAAGCCTGGTGGATTTTAGCCCATGGGGTTGCAAAGAGTCAGACATGATTGATGCAACTGACATGCACTTGAGGGATCTTAAGTTACAGCACATGAGATCTAGTTCCCTTACCGGGGATTGAACCCAGACCCCCTGCCTTGGGAGCTCGGAGTCTTAGCCACTGGACCAGGGAAGTCCCTGGAAAGACAATTTCCAAAATTAAAATTAATAAATTATGTTCTTTCATTAACCAGGAGTAAAAGTAGATGACAAATCTGGCTATCCTGTCCACTGAGCATGAAAATTTCAAAATCAATTTTTCAAGTACATGGTCAAATGAAAGAATTTACCCACCAGAAACAGAAACTATAATGGTATTGCTCATTTTTGCAATAGAACAATCTGGAAATAAGTTTTTCCTTTTCCCCAAATAACACATTCATGTAACTAAAATATAACTAATGTAATTATAGGGACTAATCCACTGCGTTTGCTAGGTACTGGAATATTTATTGTATTTTCTGTTTTTTTGGATAGACATGACCATCTCCAGAAAAGGTCAGAAAAATACTATCCGCTTTTCTTTTCTAACCATTACTGTTGTTGTATTTATGATTATTAATGAC
The DNA here is from genome assembly GCF_042477335.2 of Ovis canadensis. Taxonomy (NCBI): domain Eukaryota; kingdom Metazoa; phylum Chordata; class Mammalia; order Artiodactyla; family Bovidae; genus Ovis; species Ovis canadensis. The sequence goes on along the minus strand of NC_091269.1, from coordinate 25,319,477 downwards.
AGTGATGTTGTCATATTGGAGCAAGGGTGAGGCAATGTCCTCTCTGGCAGTCAGTTCACAGGCGTGCCACCAGGCACCCAGTAAGGGCTGGAGAAATAGTTGGTAATCTGAGTTCTGGTGTCTTAATGCCTGTCCTGCAATGCGGTCAGCATTCTGCTTTCTCAAGGAGCAGGCAGTTCTCTGCACATGTTTCCTCAGGCTGATGCTGTTAAATTTCATCTGTACTGGCCTTTGTTATTGAGTTCAATGTCCTTGCGAGTCCCCCCAGGGCCTGGCCAGGGCAGGCTCTGTGCAAGATGCTTTCTGTGTGTCATCTCCCAGCCATGGAGCTCCACTCAGCTGCCTGGACCCCAGGCTCAGCCCAGCCCCTTCTTACTGTGTGGTCTTAAAGCAGGTCACCTCTCTGTACCTCTCTCGGTCAAACCCAGATAATAATACTTCCCAAATAAAGAAAGGGTTTTCTTTAAGCCCTTTGAGCTCCTCGGATGGACTGCACCATGGAAATGCCCAGTGCGGCCTGGGGACGGGTTGCTGCCACCATGTGATTAGGTAATTTGAGATGATGCTCATTACCCTTTGTCTGGACTGAATGCAAGGCTGCACAAAGCGCTGAGGAATCTCCGTTACACCCAACCCCGCCGTAAACTGGGATTGTCTTACACTCTCATAAAGCACACCAGAAAAGAGCAGCCGTGTCAACTAACCCAGTCCTCAATTCACACTCTCATTTGATTTCTTCTGCTGAGTACAAGACCAGTAAGTAAGACGTGACCCAGTTACAGGTGGCGGTGGCGAGAGCAAAACCGCTGTTCCCAGCCCACTGAGCTGGGGGAGGGGCAGCTTCGGAGGAGGAGGCAAGCCAGACTGGGCAGGGCTGGGCCTTTTCCTTTGCTTTTTCCATAGCAATCCTATAGGCAACTCCTACAAGGTGCTGAGAACTATGTGAGGTATGTCCTTCTATTCTAAAACCTCCAGACAACTGTATTAAACCCTATTAATATTCTAAAGACAAAAACAAACAAAAACCCATCCACTCAACTTTATGTATTTTTCATCATAATGAAAGCCTACCCATTTGGGTCCAGAAGCCTAAGCCTGAAATTTTGGCCTGGGGCCTCCTCGCTGATCCCGAGGCTTTGAGACCACACAGCTTGGGCCTGCAAACTGCAAAGGGGAGGCTTACTTTTCTCACTCTGAGCCAGCCCTCCGTAAGTGTCCCTGCAGCCAGGTGCAGCCTCCCTCCTCACACAGCCTTGGCCGGATCTCTCCGAGCCCGACAAACCTTTGCCCAGAGCCCTCTGACCCTCGCTTGGCTAATGAGACGCAGATCCCACTGGGGCCATTCATCTGGCTGTGGCATTGCAGGCCATCGAAGGCACCGTCTTCCGTTGTCTTTCGAGCTGGTTATGAACCGGGTAAGAGCAGGGCTGGGAGAAGGGGCTGTAAGGGACCCCGGAATCAGAGAAGATGAAGCGAGTGTCTTTCTGGCTTGGGATTCTCCAGGCACATTTAGGCAAGTACGTGAATGTGCTCAGCCGTGTCTGACTCTTTGTGACCCCGTGGATTGAAGCCCACCAGGCTCCTCTGTCCATGGGATTTTCCAGGCAAGGATACTAGAGTGGGCTGCCATTTCCTCCTCCAGGTGATCTTCCCAACCCAGGGATCAAACTTGAGTCTCTTGCATCTCATGCACTGAAAGTGGATTCTCTACCGACAAGCCTCCGGGGAAGCCCTAGGCAAGTATGGTGTGCTTGAAAAGAGGGGAACAGATTGCTGAGGCATTGCTCTTGAAGAAAGAAAAGGGAGGTCCCCTAGGATGGGCTACTGGTGTCGGACCCCCTGTGGCCCCCAGAAGCAGGAGCCCCAGAGATCCCAGGTGAGAAGACATCTCTCCCGAGTGGTGAGGAATCTATTGTGTCAAGTGCTGGGAAACATGCTTAGTTGAACTGACACTATTGCAGTGTGTGTGTGTGTGTATGTGATCCGTTGTTATGGAAACCATGGAAGGAAGAGAAGCAAAACGCTTTGGATGAGCGCGACACTCCTCTGGAGTCTGTGTGCTGATTGGCTGGGCCCTCCAGACGAGGTTGCACGTTATTCAGGAATTGTTGTTGCCCAGAGAGCCCTGGGCTGACTTGCTCCCTTTGGAGCTGATGTTTAGGGAAGGGTGAAAGCAGCTGGTTTATGGAAGCATCAAACAATGTGAGCTATGGAACCCTCCAAATCCCAAATGTTCCTTGCCAAGAGCAAGGAACTCTAGGTTTCCAACTCATCTGTGTTTCAAAAGCAATTTCACTTAAATGGCTTATTCCTCTGACTTCTAATCCTTGGGAAGCTGTAAATTGCAGGCAATAAAGAGGGCTCCTCCAGATTCATTCAGTAAGTGTGCTATGAGCTAGACACGGGGCTGACATGGCTTGCCATCAGGGTGTGGTAGACCGAAGTCAGACATCTGATCCCCTGCAAAGAAACCAATGTGCAGGTGTGGGCCTCTGCAATCCACTGGTCAAGGTCTCAAGGCACATAACTTTGCAACTTTCTACTTCTAACTGAGCTGGCATTGTTACCCAGGATACATCATTGCTGTGCGCGGCCTGGGACTGTGTGGCATTTTATCTTACCATCTTCGAGGAAGCTGCGGAGGCTCCGTCTGTAAATGTTTCTTGAAGGAATGCTTGAATGAATGGATGAACAGGCTCATTGTGTTGGTCATTAGCCAATGCAGTAGTTTCCTGCCAGCCCCGCAATTTCCACAGGGAGTCTCTGCAGATTCCTTGCAAAGAACGTGGTGCTGAAAGAGGCTTATCATGTCGACCTCTATCAGCCTGTGTCTTGTCCAGACTCTAGGAGTTCTATGAGAGAGCAGGGGGGAGAAAAGGGTGAAAAAAAAAAAAAAAACTCAAGAGAAAGGAAAAAAAAAAAAACAAAACAAAGCACTGTAGGAAGATTCCGCTGCCTCCAGACCTTAGGAAAACGGCTGGGCTAATTCATTCGCTATGGCGACTGTTTCATCTGCAGGCCTGGCGCTGCCTGCTGTAGCTCAGTCCGTGAGGCCTCCCTTTCAAGCCAGCCCGCTACTTGGCGCTCCTGACTGACAATATGGGGGGCAGATGTGGCACCCTCTTGGAGCACACTTGTTGGTGGGCCACAAAATCCAAAGGCAAACCCTCACAAGATCTAACCACCGTATTTTTTTTTTTTCAGGTTTCCAGATCCAAGTGCCCATCTGGTTCCCTCCTTAGGATTCTAAGACATCCAGGCGCCTGCGCTGGAAGAGACTTGCCGATGCTGAGTGCCTGTTATACCCTTGAGTTGTGCTAAGCCCTTTCCCGGATGCTGTCTCATAGAATCCCTCACAAAACCCTGCCAGGGTGGAATTATTATTATTCCTCTTCTAAAAATGAGAAAACAAAAGCTCACAGAGGCTGAGTTACTTGGCCACAGTCACAGAGATGGGAAGTGGCAGTTCCTGAATTTGTATCAGGACAGTGACATCACCAAGGGATGGTTTGGGAGGGTTTCTGTCCAGCTATCATCCAAAACCCTCCCCGGCACAAATAAACATATGATCTAAGTGATGAGAATGCAGGGGACAAAATCAAACTTTGATATGTCTTGCCTTGCCAGCCACCTCCCTTTCAATGAGACTGCTCCCCAAGCCCTATCTAGAGTCCACGCTGAATTAAGATCTGTCTGGCTCCAAACCCATCTTCTTCCCAACATAACCAGGATGCCAGATCTTTTAGATTCCTACCAAGAAGGCTTTTGTTTTCTTGAAAACTTTACCCAGAAGAGCCAATCAATCAGTGGAGGATTCTCTTAATGGAGCCTGGTTCCCACATTTCACTAGCTTGCCCATTAAATGCTTCCCAGGGTACCTGATACATTGCTTCCTGATGGGTTAGCATCACTGGTGTGAGAAAGCACCCAGCTAATGGTGTGGATTAGAGTTTCAATTTTCTTTGAAACATCCACCGGCCAAAATTAGTTGCAACTAATTTTATGTCAGTCTCTAAATGTAGACGCCAGGGATATTTCATGTGGCTGTCCACCCCACCCTGCATGTGTGAAATGGACCCAGGATTAAGGTCAGCCATGATCTTGTATTCCAGAAGGATATTAGTTTTCAGAGACGAAATATTCACAAGTGAACATCGTGTTCCAGATCTGCTAGAAAATACAGAAACAAGCTAAGATTCCAGGATTTCAGAATCGTAAACAGGTAGAAATGTTTCTACCATCTCTGCTCCTTCCTCCAGGGAGGTTCTACCCAAGATTGCTGATAAATGACACTCAGCTCTCCTTATAAACTGCACAGCGTTTGTACACTAGGAACTCTACTTTGACCCACAAGTATTATTGTTCCATTTTATAGATGAGAAATTGGAGGCACCAGGAGAATAAAGCCAGTAGGTAATAGACGTGACAGGCTCAGATCCGATGTCACACCCAGCTCTCTTTCCATCAAACGCGAAGTCATTTATTTCACTACCCAGGTTCTCCCTGAAAGGGCAAAGGGTAGATCTGATTTTTGCAGAGCCTCATTAGTTTCATGGTCCTGGAAGGTTGCCTTTGTCTGACCAGACCTGGTGCTTCAGAGTTTAGCTTGGCGATCAGATACCACCCCTCTCTCTAGGTGTGGGCATAGTTTCTAGAGAAGAGGCAGCAATTTCTAGGGACTTGCGTGCCAGGTCATCTGAAGGTACCTGGTCAACTGCTGTTCGATGGGGCTGCGGGAGGAGGAGAAGAGAGAGCTGATGCCTGGACTGAGTGATTATCTCCGTCAGCTTCTGAATTACCAGCATCCTCAATCATCCATTGGTCCAAGAGAAGGTGGCAGTCTGTGAGGTGCCACTGAGCAAGTGGGGAGCCTCCCAGACCAGCTGGCTTTCTGCTGAAGCTGTGAGCTACTTGGAGCATCATCTCAGGAGGCATCAGTGCAGCCAAGGAGCTTCCTGAGCCACCCAGTGGGCTGCTCTCAATGTGGACCCACTCCAGGTAGGGGCCTCTCCGGGGCTGGTGGCAGCAGCTGCTAGGACAGGAGCTGAATTAGGCTGCATGCTGGGTAGGGCAGGGTTTGTCTCCTCTCTGCATGCCATTCTTGACCAGCTGAGAGACAGGGTACAGTCTGCCATCTCAGAGGCTGGCCGCAGGGAGCTACCTGAAGGTAAGCAGTAGCCCCAGGTGCAGAGACTCCATGGCACCCCAAGGTTGTGAGAGGCCCCCGCTTCCTGCACTTTTGACTGCTCAGGCAGAGACCCCTGGAGACTTTCTTCTTTGGCTACAGCTCTGCTCCTCAAACTAGCACCCCTTCCTCCTCCTAGCCCACGGTGTGCTCTTCTGATTTCAAAACACTTTCACTTCTAGGACTTCATGTTCCTCGAATATTCCACGAGTCAATGAACCAGTAACTCAGATCATACCCATACACCTCTGTGGCTTGGGTACGATTATCTTCATTTTTCTGAGGCGGGTGGTGGGCTCCTGGTCTTACAGGCTGCAAGCTGCAGATAGGAATCAAACTGAGATTGCTGCTTTCTAATTACACTGCGCTTCCCCCAACCCACCCCCAACCGCCATCTACCAGGTATCAGCTCAAAGTCTCATTGGCTCTGCAAGGAAAAGGTGCATTCTTGGCTATCCCGCCCGTGATGTGTCTCAAGTCAGGATACACAGTAGATTCCAAGAGGCTGGTGAAATAGCCTCGGGAAACTGCAGGGACTCCCAGGAACGCTCCTGGTGGGTCCTGTGAGAGTGAAGCCTGGCTCGGCTCATCAGAGCTGGGATAGAAGGTCACCAGCTAAAGGCAGGGGACTGGCTGTAGCACCAGCTGCAGGTTGCCAGAGGCACATCTAGGGACCTGGAATTGTCCCTGGGTGTTACCTAGAACCATTCCAGAGGCTCCAGGTGGGCTCTTAGGAAGTGCCGTGCTCTTTAGTGTGGGTCTCAACGTCTGGATCAGCATCCCTCCCTTGCTCCTTGCCAGCCCTCTTCTGTTTGCAGTTGGAAACCCTGCCACAGCTCACTGCAAGCAGCACTTCTGTGCCCAGTGGGGCAGGGGCACAGGGTTTGGGATGGTTTGCTTTCCCAACTTTTTGCAATTCATTTGCGTGGAGCAAGAGGGTCTTGGCAGGTCCTCTCCATGGTGGAGAGAAAGTCTTTGCTGGGAGGGAAGCCAGTTTAGAAACCTGACCCGTCTTGTTCACTGGTCCTTCCCCTCTGCCAAAGGGAGGCTGTTGACATCTTTAGATTCCTCTTTCTTTGCTTTGCAAGATGTCCTGTTTTTATTTAGCTTGGTGTCCAGATCTGGTGCATGGGCCCGGGAGTCAGCAGTGTTCCCACCACGGGTCAGTCTAAGTGTTCAAAGCCCAGCATCATCACATGTGAACTTTGTTCAACCTGCTTCAGTTTCCTCATTGTAAAACAAGGGTAAGGACAGCATGGAGCTTGTTAGGTTGTCACAAGGATTAAATGAGTTAGCTCACATGAAGCTCTTAAAACACTGCCTGAGGGATTTCCTGGTGCGCCTGTGGTTTAGACTTCACCTTCCAGTGCAGGGGCTGCAGGTTCAGTTCCTGGTGTGGGAACTAAGATCCCACATGCCTCATGGCCAAGAAAACCAGAACACAAGACAGAAACAATGTTGTAACAAGTTGACTAAAGACTGAAAAATAGTCTACATCAAGAAACAAAACATAAAACACTGCCATACCACTTACTCTGACCAGCTTGGCTTCTCTTTTGGTTGGTGTCCATTTGCACGATTATTTGACATTTGAAATTGTCAGATTTCCTGACAGCCAGGCAGGCCGATTCACCTGTGGGGTATAGATTCTGTGTCTTTTCCTCTTTCTGGAACTGAGTGATGTCCCCCAAGTTTGCCCTTCCCGGGTGAACGTAGCATCTTAACTGCCCGCTAGAGAGAGGAGTTTAGGAAACTGATTCCTGAGACCCTCACAGACACCTGTGGTTTGCAATTGCTTGCAGGAGTAGATGTAGTCACTTGCTGGTTGTCTCAGGCTATCTCCTGGCTCCCTGAAGCCATCCTGAGTGCTGCCTAGGTGGAAGGTCAGGGTGCCCACTGCCCTGCATGGAAAATTTCCTGGGGGAAATCCAGAGCTCCCTGGCTTCCCCACTCTTTTGGCATCACGTGCAGCCACTGCTGGCGAGTCAGTCCCTGGAGCCTGCGCTCAGTTGTCCCTGGCCCCTCATCCAGACCAAGGTGGGCTGTCCTTTATTTTATTTATTTTTGATGGTGCTGCGTGGCATCTGGGATCTTAGTTCCCTGACGAGGGATTAAACCCATGCCCCCGGCAGGGGAAGTGTGGAGTCTTAACTGCTGGACCACCAGTGAAGTCCTTGGGCCTTTCTTTACAGAACAACCAGAACTGCCTGTGTGCCAGGCTGGTGCTGTGGAGACCCAGGTGACTTGAACGACGATCAGGCAATTGAAAGACGTCAAAGGCGAGTCTGTGAATACAGCCGGCTGGTGCTCAGCTCTACAACGTGGAACTAGCTTATTTGTTGTTAACTTTCATCCAAACAAAGAGGCTGGAAAGGCACTCCCCTGACACATAACCCCCAGATGCCCTTGAGACAGTGGGGGCCTCTCTCATGGATCACCAGCGCTGACCTCTCCACGACACAGGTGCCTCCTCTCTGGGTGTTCCATCTGTGAGCATGGATTCCCTCTGTCCTGCTTGCTGCTGATCCTGGGGTGTGAAAGGCCCCTGGGAGGGACAGGCTCCAGGCGACATGGATTTTGCCACTGTGCTGTCTTTCAGGGCCATGGGCCAGATGATACCGTGATGAACTGAGGCCATGTTGTATCTGCTGCTGGGCTGTGCAGAGCTCACTCGTCCAAGTCCATGCAGGTGGTGCCTCAGCCCTACGGCCTTGAGGGAATTGTGTGAGGAGCATGAGGGGTCACAGAGTGTCCTGCTCTATAGATGACCTCTTAAGAAGGCCAACTTGATGACCATATTGATGCCAGGAGTGATGACGTGTAAGATGACACTAACAGTAATGACCACGATGGAGGTCCCCTAGATTACCAGCTGTCGTGTGAGTCACAGCACGATCATCACTTCCCAGCATCCCTGTGATGTCTGGTCCCAACCAATCACCTTCCCTTTGCAGTCAAGGAAACCGAGGCTCAGCTAACCTGAGCACCTTGTCAGAGCCATGAAGTGAGTGAGCAGCTGAGCTCCGTTTCAAACCCAGGCCTGCCTGAGGCACAGCTCACCCCGTGCTCCTCCACGACAGGGGGCCTCATTCACTCCCAGTGCTCAAGGTTCTGATGACAATCAGATTTGCAGGGGAATTGCACAGAGATGGCTCTTCTAGTTATTTGAGGGGGAATCGGCTCTGTCATCCAGCATCTCAGGGCTTGGGTGTTGGACCTAAGGGTTCTCTTCCTTTGACACTAGACTGTTTCCCCCACGTCTGCTGGCCTCCCTTCTTGGAGAAGAACCATCTTTCATCCCCCTCATAGTTGCTATTTTTCAAACATCAGTTTTAATTTGGGGCACTCTCTCTCTGGGAGATTGCAAAAATTAAATCGTTTTTAAGCAACCAAACAACACTTGTGGGGTTTGTAACAAACTTGTGAAATTTGCGGAACTTGGCAGCGGAGGTTCTCTTGGCTGATTTCCCTGGGGCCCTGAGGACCTTCATGTTGGCTCTTATTTCTGTCTCGTTTGGGGTCTTTCTTGCCAACTAGGGCCCAGCCGTTGCATCTTAGACTGATTTCTGAAAACATCAAGGGCTGGGGACAACTCCCAGTCTGGATGTCCAATTCTGCCTTCCGTTTGTCATTGTGGGAAGTCAAGAAGACATTGGTGGGTTGGGGGACCATCTGGTGGGGCAGAGGGTCACAGGGCCAGGATGAGGAGGAGGACGCACTCTCCCCTTGTAAGTGTGCACACCTTCCCCTTCAATCCAGGGGACTCCAGGGTCCCCTGAAGGGTGGGACCATGTTCCAATTTATGCCAGTTCCCACTCCTCTGCAGAAGGTCCTCTCCACTCAGGGAAAACAGCAGCAAGATGATTTCCAAGCCTCAGCTATCACCTGCTAGTATTGTTATGGTCTAAGCCAAGTATGCAAGGTGGCATGTGTTTCTGGCTCCTCCAAATTCTTAGCTGGAAACAGCTTCAAGTGGTCAGGACATGGATGGTGTGAAGCCAGCAGACAGAACTTTATAATTCACCTTCTATGCTGGGCTGGTCCTCTGATATAATAGGGAGCCCTCTCTCTCTGCAGGAGGACTTAAAGGGAACAAGGGGACAGGAGGATTTGCCCTGGGGGTTTGGAAGGTGATGTCCCAGGGGGCTCTGGTGCTAAAGAACCCATCTGCCAATGCAGGAGATGCAAGAGACGTGGGTTCGATCTGTGGGTGGGGAAGATCCCCTGGAGTAGGAAGTGGCAACCCACTCCAGTACTCTTGCCTGGAAAATCCCATGGACAGAGGAGCCTGGTGGGCTATAGTACATGGAGTTGCAAAGAGTTAGACATGACTGAGCAACTGAGCACACACACAAACCCTATATTTATCTAGAGAACCTGGAGTCTGGGCCGGAGTCTGGGCCAGAGCCTGGGTGCTAACCATCTCCACCCTTTACCGGCCATGGGCATTCTCTGTATGGTCCTCATCTGTACAATGGAGTGAATAATAGCATCACAGAACTGTCATGAAGATTAAGTACAACAAGATGTGCTTAGAACCATGCCTGGCAGATAGTACATGTGCATTCTGTCAATTACCTTATTGTGAATGAGAAACTGTGTTATGCTGCGTGAGACTGACAAAGGATATTATGGACCCTCCTAGAATAGTGGCCACCAAACACACCCCCAGCCTCATTCCCAGAACCTAGGAACATGTCAGGCTACTTGGCAAAGGGGAGTGGAGACCGCAGAGGGAATCAAGTCTACTAATTGGCTGACTTTGAGAGACGGAGCTCACCCTGGATTCTCCAGGTGTAATCACAAGGGTCCTGGAAAGTGAGTGGAGTGGGCAGAATAGGGGTGTGAAGGATCAGGGGAATGATGCCAAAAGAACCCTCTGGAAGGGGATGGGCACAGAAGCTCTCCTAGAGCTTCTGGAAGAACCGCTGCCCTGTTGTCCCTTGATTGTAGCTCAGTGAGACCTATGTCAGACTTCTATCCTACAGAACGGCAAGATAATAAATATGTGCTGTCTAAGCTGCCAAGCTCACGGTCATTTGTCATAGCAGTGTTAGTTGCTTAATCGTGTCCGACTCTTTGTGACCCCATGGACTGTAGCCCTCTAGGCTCCTCTGTCTGTGGAGTTCTCCAGGCAAGAATACTGGAGTGGGTTGCCATGCCTTCCTTCAGGGGATCTGCCCGACCCAGGGATTGAACCTGGGTCTCCTGCACCGAAGGTGAACTCTTTACCGTCTGGTAGGAGACTAATCCTCATGCTGTCCCTCGTGTGTCCTATGGACTCCCTCTGTGACTGATCCCAGATGCTTCACCCTGTCTGTGCTATGCCTGGACACTGCCCTTCTGAGGAATTCGTACGTCGCAATAAAACCCTCAAAGAATCCATGATGCTTTGAGCAATCTGACCTCTTAAGGAGCTGTTTGTGACAACTCCAGGATTTTCTTCCACCCAGAAAGTCCTTAGGTTCCGTTAGGATGGAGAGGCAGCTGGCATTTGAGACAATAGAAATAGTGCTTCATAGCTGGGGTGCTTTTGTGGCTTACACGGTTCCCAAGCTGTTCAAGGGTCATACCATGTTCTTGTTCTAAAAATGCTGAAGGCTGGGATTGCTTTTCCCAAATGACTCCACCTCTTGAAGAAAGCTGTCTACAACAGCAAAAACATCAGAGCAAAATGGATTCTTGCATGAATCTACCACTTTCCCATATCAACTGCTGGTGATACCAGAGGCCAATGTTCTGGGAAGTCTTCCCTCCCCATACAGGAAGCCGAGGCCTCCTACCACCACCCTGCTCCCACTTTCAGAAGCTCCGCGCACCCTTCTTTGGGTTTCCTGTCCCAAGGAAGTTTAAGATTTATAACTTCTTTCAAAGCAAATTCTGGCTTATTTCCACCAAGTCCTTTTTTTTTAAAAAATCTTTCCTCTTAAAGTCATTTTCAGAGCTTCCCAGGTACACTAGTGGTAAAGAATCTGCCTTCCAAGCAGGAGACCAAGGGGATGCAGGTTCGGTCCCAGGACTGGGAAGATCCCCTTGAGGAGGAAGGGACAACCCACTCCGGTATTCTTGCCTAGAAAATTACGTGGACTGAGGAGCTTGGCAGGCTATGGTCCATGGGGTTGCAAAGAATCAGACACAACTGAGCACGCACATGAGCAAGAGAAAGTCATTTCAGCCCAATTCTGTCTTTATTCCTAACCCCCCGCCTTTCTGTTCTTTTGGCCTTTGGAGCTAGTGAAGGAGGGGACTTGGGGACGCTCCCCACAGCTAATGACTTGGGTTAGAAGTTAGCTGACAGGGACTGGACTTTATTTCTTGTTGGGCCAAAGAGCTACAGAGCTGGGTCCCTAGCGAGCTGCCCGAGGACATCTCATGGCTCCATCTGCCTGCCCCCTACCAACCATTGGCCTCCATTGCTGTTGTTGCTGATTTATTTTTTTAAAGTTTTTGTTGATTTTGTAAATTCGCTAGCTCTGTGCTTTTTCAACTTGGCCTGCTAGCCGAAAAAAGCAAAACCAGGGCAAAGAGAACAAAGAGAGGCTGGCAGGAGCCTGGGCCACACTGAGCAGGGCCACTGAGCTTCTCTCAGGAGGGGTGCGGGCCAAGATGTAGCTGAAAACTTCTCCTGGCTTCAGGGTTTAAAATACCTACACTTCCTGCTCCTTGGAGAGGGTATGCACAGAATGTGAGTGACTCACTGCGGTGGTTTTCAAATGTGTCTGTCATAAGGAGGGAACATCAAAAGCCCGTCCTGTTTCAGATGTTATTTTTTCCACTCTCAGCTATGCAGCACTAGAAAAGCTGAATGCCTGAAACCAGTGTTTGTTTTGAGTGCAGAAAGTGAAGGGCGAAGTCATTGCGCCGCAGCAAGTAAAAACCCAACTCTTAAGGAAAAAAAAAAGAAGAACACAACAAAAAACAACCAGTGTGTCAACAGGGAGGGGATTGTGTTTCAAAGCCCTGGTTTTCAAAAAGTTTAATTATATTTCAACTCAAGCCAAACTGTCAAAACATGGGAGGGGGATCTGCCTGCTTTGAAAATGCATTAGCCGTCTTATGTAAAAGCCCATAATTGATATCCTAGATGAAACCAGAGCTGGGGTGGGGGTGGGGAGGGGAGGATGGCCGCTCAGAACAGCTCTGATGGACTTCCCTATTGACCACGTGCAGTTTTACAGATCTCAGTTCCTGAAGTGGGAAACTGGAGAGGAGAACAAAGCACAACACCCTCTGCGAACAGGGAGGGTTTAAAATATCAGGCCTGGTTTACGCAACATGTGGGCCCTGTGCATTGTAAACTGTCATTTACATAAGGGGAAACTTGGTAGACCGCCTCTCAAGCTCCATGACGGTTTATGAATAACAGCAGGCTGCACATTCTGCTGCCTGAGAAGCTTTTCCATCTGCTCTCAGGTCTGAGGGTTGTCTGGGGTGGGGTGTGGGGGACCTCGCTTGCCTCCCATCTGCCTTGTTTGCAAGGGGAGTACTGCTGTCCTTCCAGACTCCCCTTGGCCATCTCCTCCAGAAAAAGAAGGACCTAGGGGATTGAGACTTTGCCTTACTTGCTCTGCCTGTCCTTCTGGAATCTTCTAGAACTTTCCAGTTTCCAGTGCAGAGATTCTGAATCTTCTCTTTTGTCTGAGCATGTTCTGTGTAAACCTGGTCTCAAATCAAATTAAACTTGAACTAAATGAAGATTAAGGCTGTCAGCCATCTAAGGCATAATGAGGTGCATTATGAGTAGCATCAAAGCAGACCATGGCAGGAATGGAGGGACCAAAAGGGCTAGGAATTACTGACCTAAGGCCTGCATCCCCCCAGATTAGCCTGTGTCCTTCTTTCTCCTTCTTTGGTCAAGCCACTGGCCTCCGGGCAGATCAGGTTCATCCATAGGGCCTGTGGCCTGGAACCATCTCGTCATTTCCCCCTTGTATGCTGATTTGTCTGAACAAGCCAAAGTACCTATAACATGGATGCCTTTAGATTTGAGAAGTCTCTTTTTCATCCTGGTGACACAAGACAGCCATCTCTCTCCTCCCCTTGGCTTTGCTGACCTCTCCCAGATGGGATAAATCCACACAACCCACTCCTGGGGAGAGCAGACTTTCAGGTTTGTGGTCTGGGACTCTGTGGACCTCAGAAAAGAGTTTGCCAGATAAAATACAGGACATCAGGTTACATGTGAGTTTCAGGTCACCAAAGAATCATTTTTGTAAGCAAGTATGTCCTACATGGTATATTCTTAAAAGTATACATGCAACACTTAGGACATACACTGAAAGTTATGCGGTGTGTCTGAAGTTCACGTGAAACTGGGTGCCCTGTGCTCTTGTTTGCTAACTCTGACAGCCCTCCTGAAGTCCCTCTGTTCTAAATGGACCTGGGCTTCATGTGAGGAAGTGAGTTCTAACCAGGATCAGAGCCTGGTGCCGCGATATTCTCCCCACAGGGGTTCAGTGGTAGAAGAAGAGCCCATGGGATGGGGAGGAGAGAATTAACAGCAGAACCATAGGCCACATCTGGACAGTGGAGTCCTCCCTTTGACCACCTCTAAATGACTGCAGAGGCAACAGAAGCCACCACGCAGCTCACATAATGATAGCTTTCTCCTTTCTCATTCCAGACAGTTTGGATTCTTTAAAAAAAGAGAGAAAGAAATTGCTTTTGGGAAGCAGCAGAGGGTGCGGGGAAACTCAGAAACTGGCCGCCAATGGAAAACAGGAAGGCAGTGCCTCTAATTAAAAGCAGCCAGCTCCCCCTCCATCTGCAACGCTGGGAGCCCAGCTGACAAGGGAGGCTGTTCCCTTGCTGGCTGGCACTGTGGGCAGGCGGCCGGGACAGACCCTACCGGGCAGCACTCCGGGCCCTGCGTAGAGGAGAGTCAGGGTGTTGTCAAGCCCTCTCCACAGGATGCTTGCATTCTCGGACCCCTACCAGATTCCTTCCTCCCCCACCGAAAGGTGACTCTGGGCTCCAGGCTGGGTGCTCAGATACACAGAGTTTGTGTGAGCTTAGATTTGCTCAGAACCATCTTCCGTTTCTTCTATCACAGACAGAAAAGTCCCCTTTCAGTTTCTCCAAGAAATACTCTCAGCACCAGGCGTCTACTTGAGCACCATTCCTGGAGTTTGCATTTCCAAAAATCTTTCTGCAATTATATATACACTAGAATACAGCCACATTGCATACAGGTCAGCAGTATCGTATTTATTCTATAGATCCAAGGGAAGGCCCAGAGATGGTGAATATTCGGCCTAGGGTCAAACAGAAATTCTCTTATTACCATAACACAGGAGTGTTTAAACACCATGGAGGCATTAGAGAAACAAAAATGAAAACGGTATCCCTAGTAAAATTGTAAGGAAGGCAAATTGTGGTGGTCAAAGGGCCAGCTGGCCTGGGGCATGTGGTGTAGACAGAGAAGTACAGGATTAGCTGTCAGGAGAGCCAAGCCTTGTTTAGTCCCTGACATTAGCAAAATTTGGGCCGGCCATCTTACCTCTCAGGGCCCTCTCCTGGGTTACACATCTGAAATTGTCAGGTGTGTGTGTGTGTGTGTGTGTGTGTGTGTGTGTGTGTGTGTATGTGTGCTGCATTTGATGATTTCCAAGATCTCTTATGGGCTTCCCAGGTGGTGCAATGGTAAAGAATCCGTCTGCCAATGCAGAAAATGAGGGTTCGATCCCTGGGTTGGGAAGATCCCCTGGAGGAGGAAATGGCAATCCACTCCAATATTTTTGCCTGGAGAATCCCATGGACAGAGGAACCTGGTGGGCTATGGTCCATGGGGTTGCAAAGAGTTGGACACGACTGAGCACACACACGTGCGCATGCACACACACACACACACACACACAAGATCTCTCAGAGCTCTAACATTCCAGAATTCACTGTGACGCTCTTGACCCCACCCACAACATTGACTCAACAGCTTTGGGAGCATGATTGATGAAGCCGATCACTCAGTGACTCAGCTGAAATTGACTGAGCACCTACTATGTGCTGGGCTGCAGTGGTGTTGAAGCACCCCTGACGGAGCCATCAAGCTGCAGAAAACCCTCTTCCTTGGGCTCAGGTCTTGCTGGTCTCTGCATGTCCGCTCACTATCAAGTCTGCTCACCTGGCAAGCACAAAGGGATCGCTGGGGAGCTGTAGACTTGAAGCCTCAGCCGGCTCTCGCTTTGATCTTAGCAAAGTTGCATTCTGCAGCTCTGGTGCTCTCTGCTCCTTCTTGAGGCGTGGGAACAGACCTTTATAAGAGAGCAGTGTAAGCGGGACCCTGCTGAAGAGATGTTTCCAAAGTGTGTGGTCAGGGACCTAGGGCAACACCAGCAGGGCCAAGCTCCCCCACCAGACAGCCAGCTCACTGAGAGCGGACATTCATATAGCACCCAGAATGCGTCATTTCAAGGGGCCATGCTGTGGAAAATCTGTGGGGGTCAGGAAAGAGTGGTTGAAATCGGCACTCCTCTGCTGATATTTGAGGCAGAAGACTCAAACAAGAATTTAGACCTTTAGGGAAAGGGATTGATTAGACCTGGGCACAGGGAAGGAGCAGAGGGTGGTAGGGACACCAGCAGCAGTGATGAAGCTGTACCCTCTGGTGGGGGCAGGGCTAAGAATTTCACTTCCTTGTTTGGTGCGTTAAAATGCTAGATCATCACTCAACTCCTCATGGTTAGAAAAGACAGCAAGGAGACTGCAACCTGTTAACCCCGACAGTCCAATCCCTACTGTTGTCCCAGAGTAACTGAAGTGTGTGGGCGTGCATGCTCAGTCATGTCTGACTCTGCAATCCCAGAGACTGTAGCCCACCAGGCTCCTCTGTCCAGGGAATTTTCCAGGCAAGAATACTGGAGTGGGTTGCCATTTCCTTCTTTAGGGGATCTTCCCAATCCAGGGATTGAACCTGCGTCTCCTGAATCAGCTCATTACCAGGTGAACCACCAGGGAAGCCCCTTATTCTCAAAAATGCACTTGTTTGAACAATAAATTATAGGGTCAGTCTTGAAGAGATGAACCCAGTGACTATTAGAAAACTTAAGCGGGACTTCCTTGGTGGTACAGTGGATAGGAATCTGTCTGCTAATATAGGGGACACCGGTTCAATCCCTGGCCTGGGAAGATCCCACATGCTAAGGAGCAACTGAGCCTGTGTGACCCAGAGCCCATGCTCTACAACAAGAGAAGCCACTGCAATGAGAAGTCTATCCATCACAGTGAAGAGTAATCTCCACTCACCACAGCTAGAGAAAGCCCCCACACAGTAACGAAGACCCAGCGCCACCAGAAATAAAAAATAATTTTTTAAAAAAGAAGAAAACTCAAGCAACTTGTGTAGGGGAGACAAGGCTCTGAAAGAATAATGCCCAGTTCTGGCCTCATTCACGGTCTTTTCAAGAAGCTCAAAGTGCTTCTCGGTCAGGACGATTTATCATCAGGTCTTCCCACTTTCTGATGCCAGGCTCACACTGAAGTTCTGGACTTTAGGACAAAGGTTTTTCAAACCCAGCATAACCTCAGAGCACTTTGGAAGCCATTTCTGATTTTGCTTCTCCAGTCTCTGCCCCCTCCGCTCCTTCCTTAAGTATCTCTCACTCCACTCCTTATCTGGGAATCTTAGTGCTCCGAAGAATACAATTCATGAGGGAAGTGCTGCCCAGAGCTAGCCCCAAATACTTATATTCGAAAGGAGGTCCGAGGGCCTCAGTCAATTCAGTTGCTTAGTTGTATCTGACTCTTTGCGACCCCATGGACTACAGCATGCCATCTTCCCTGTCCATCACCAATGCCCGGAGACTGCTCAAACTCCTGTCCATTGAGTCAGTGATGCCATCCAGCCATCTCATCCTCTGTCGTCCCCTTTTCCTCCTGCCTTCACTCTTTCCCAGCATCAGGGTCTTCTCCGATGAGCCAGAGGGCCTCAGGAGGTGGTCTAATCTGGTGAGGAGAACATGGACCCTAGAGCCCCAGTCTTGCCACAGGGGCTGGGTGACTGAAAGCCACCAATATGTTAGTTAGGGTCTGGAGCTATATGTGGGCCTGAAACCTTCCTAAAGCACTGAAAGTCATCTCTGTGTGCACTCTGGATTCTGTAAGTTAAAAGTCACAATGGAATATTACTTGACCATAAAAAAGAACAAAATAATGCCATTTGAGGCAACATGGATGGACTTAGAGATTATCATACTGAGCGAAGTAAATCATATGGAGACAAATGTATGACATCGCTTATATGTGGAATCTTAAAAAGGGTACGAATGAGCTTATCTCCAAAAGAGAAATAGAGTTATAGATGTAGAAAACAAACTTACAGTTGTCGCAGGGTGTAGGGGGTGGGGATCACTGGGAGACTGGGGTTGACATATACACATTATTATATATAAAATAGGGAACTAATGAGGACCCATTGCATAGCACAGGGAACTCTATTCAATACTCTATAATGGTCTATACGGTAAAAGATTCTAAAAAGATGTATATAACTTATTGACGTCATACAGCAGAAATTAACACAATGTTCTAAATCAACTACACTCCAATAAGTTAAAAAAAAAGGCACTGGGTGCAGGGCCTGGGAACCCCAAAATCTGCCCAGGTGTCAAGGAAGTGGATTTCGGCACTTTCTCCTTTCCTGGGTCTACAGAACTGAACTGCCTAGAGACAGAGTTGAGCTGATGCTAACGGGGAGGAGGGACACCATCCTGTGCCCTAGGGACATGGCAGCCACCAAAGCCTCTCCCTGTCCTCATGGAGCTTACCCTCTGGAAGGAGAGATGGAGAATCAGGTACCGTGCCACATGTATGAAGAGGAGTGAGGTCGAGTTAGAAGGCTGGGAGGTGGGGCTGTTATCCCAGATAGGATCATTATGGGGAGCCACTTAGAGGGGCTGGCATTGTAATAAGCTGTGTTAAAAGTTATGGGAAGCATCTCCCAAGGTCAAGACCCCGAGGCACCAGCTAACCAATGTCTGAGGAAGAGTCAAGGCCAGATGGGCGGGTAGGGCAACAGTGGTGGGATAAGAGGCCAGGCAATGGGCTTTCTCCTATGCCAGGCTATTGATTTTGGTGTGTGTGTAGGGGAGGGGCTGTGGGTTTTTTCTAATTATGATAAGAAGCCTTTGGAAGTGTTGATTAGAGGAGTGATGCAATCCAACTGACGTTTAAAATGCATCCCTCTAGCAGCTGGATCAAAGTAGCAAGGTAGAAGGCCAAGAATGAGGACATCTTGGTACTTTCCTTGTGGTCCAGTGGCTAAGACTCCACACTCCCAGTGCAGGCACCAGGGGTTCGGTCTTTGGTCAGGGAACGAGAGCCCACATGCCGCAACTAAGCGGTTGTAAGCCACCACTGCAGATCCTGCATGCCACAACAAAGATCAAAGGTCCTACCTGACTCGACTAGGACCTGGTGTGGCCAAATACATAAACAAAAATACTTTAAAGGGAGTGAGGATGTTGTGGGGTGCTATTGTAACAGTTGGGGTGAGAGGCAGTGATGGGATGGACCTAGTGGTAGCAGCAAGGTAGCAAGAAGGGATTTGGTTTGGGCCCTGTTGTGAGAGTAGAGCTTATAAGGATTCATTGATGGGTTAGCTGTGGAGAATGAAAGAAAGAGGGGAGTCATGGATAATGCCAAATATTTCAGTCTTGGCCACCTTGGTGATTTCATTTATGGAGGTGGGGAACACTGGGGAGGAATAGGACTGGGGGAAAATCAAGACTTTGGTTTGAGATATTTTGCCTTTGAGATGCTGACTAGACAGCATGTGGAGATGCTGAGCCGCACTTGTATTTATTTTATGACAGGTGTGCTATTTACAATATTCAACAGTTGCTTAAAAATTAAATATAGAATGACCATATGATCCAGCAATTCAACTTCTGGGCATATACCCAGGGTCTCAAACAGATATTTGCACACTTCTGTTCATAGCAGCCTTGTTCACAATAGCCAGGGAGTGGAAGCAACTCAAGTGTTCACTACTACTCTGGAGTTACTGGTCACAACACCTGGGGAGAGAGTGTAGGCTAAGAGGTAAAGGAGATGCTCTACCCTCCCCGTGATCAAAGCTCATGAACATGAAGCTCTAAAATGAGGCAGCTGGACTCCATTTTCCTCCAAGTGCACCCATCCGCCACCAACTGCACCAGTTCGTACTTTGTGTGTCGCTCCTGCAGCTAAACACACAAATATTCTTCCTTCCATCCTCTTTGCTATCTGAATACTCTTGGCTGCCAAGTCAGCTGTCTCTCCCCTTGGTCCCCTCCATGCCATTTCCAAGGTTACCACCCCATGCAGACCCTTTGCTTCTTCTGGAATGAAGCCACCACATCCTCTTGCCTCCTGGCCTGGGAAGACTGACAGCAAGAGGGTTGGCGGAGGTGAGGTTGATTAGGACAATGTTGCTGAGAGTTGGTACCTGGAGAGGATCATGACAGTCTTTGGAGCACAGTTCCCAAGATCTTGACCCCACAAGGTAAAGCTGGATCAAGGTCACATCAGAGGGTTCACAGGGTCAGAGCAGGAAGAAGCTTCAGCACTCCCCAGGACTGATGCCTAGTGAGTCAAGTCACTAGTGACTCAAGGAGTGTATGTTTCTGTCAAATGTCTGTTGCAAAGAATTCTAAAACAGAGGAGTGGCAGCTGATGCCACTGAGTTGGTCTCCCTACCTCCCAACCACCCCATCCCAAATTCACTTTTCCAGAATTTGACTATGATGGAGAGAGAGAGGGGCTGTCCCCAGCCTTGAGTCTTGGGCAGATCTTCAAAGCTTCTTGCTGTACAGTCGACATCAAGATGTCTCACCCCAACAGTTGCAACCCTTTGTGATTTGCACTTGGCCTGCCTTTCAGATATTCATTCTCTCCACCCTCTGGCATGCAACTGTTTCCCCAAATGAACTTCTGCTCACCACACAGTCCTGAGCATTCCACATCTCTGCTGCAGCTTTGCTTTCTGCTGGAATCCTTGATTTTCTTTATTCCTTTTATCAACTGTTGCCAAATTCTATTTTCAGAGATGGGTACCAGGAGGTTAATAAATTTTAACCTCAGGCTCCCTCACTTGCACCATCTATTCTGTGGACCTTGAGGCATCATAATAATCAGTTCATATGGGCATGTGCTTTGTAAAGTTTGCAGAAGCAAGATAAGTAGGTTAAGACTTTTGTCTTTTTCCAACCCTACTTGCCTTGACACACCTTACTAGTTTCTCATGGTGTTGAAGTGGCTTTGAGTATTTTGGGGATATGGTGAAGGGAAAATTAAGTTGGGAAGATATTGAGTTTGGACTGAGGGGTATTTATCAGTTTGCAGTCTGATGTAGAAATGACTTCCAGGGTTACTCCTCCTGGTTCCCATCCTGGCTCAAGGGGCCTCATCATCTAGAGGTACAGGGCCTGGGGTCATATCATCATATAAATAGATCCTGTGGCTTCTGTGTCCAGAACCTGATCCACAGGAAAGTAGAAGCAGAATTTGCAATGTGTGGAGCAGAATCTTGTCAGCGCAGAGTTCTTTCAGTTATCAGATATGTAAAATTATAAGGAGAAAATTCTGTTTTCACTGACAACTAAACAGAAGTCCTCTCCTCTTAGGAAAATGCCCAGAAATGCAGCAAATACCACTGTGAATGCACAGAACTGAGTCACAGAGGCCAGGAGGCCCTCACGGAGCCTGCAGCTGATAGAGAGTTGGGTGGCTGTGAAGTCCTTAGAGGACTGTGGTTATGTGGTGGGTGTGAGTGTGTGGGTCTTTGAGTTGGAACACACTGTCCACATTTTGTGTATATATGTATGTGTGCATGCTATATATATACACATACATACATATGTTCACCATATGTATAAATGAGGATCTGTATACCTAATGGATATATAATGAATTATGTTCTACAAAATTGAAGAAACGTGTTGTAGAAACAAGGGAACCAAAGGAAGCCTGGTTTGGCACAGAAGCTATAGAATTTGGGATTATTGGTTCAGCCCATCCACAGGTAGGGTTTTCCATACCCCTGGGGCAAGCTTGAGGAGCCATTCTACCTTCCTTTGGAGTCCAGAAGGGGCTTACAAATGAGGGTGAAGGAGTCCCTCTTGTTGATTGCTCCACACGACAGCCCTCCACCTGCCCCGGGTGACCAGTGAGGGTCACCGGAGGGGAATGGGGTTTTCTCAGAGCTCTGTGACCAAGTCATGGAGCAGGGCACATGGAGAGGAGCGAGGAGTAGACAGCATTCCAGTACATTCGAAGGCAGATCTGCCCACACATTCAAGAGCATCTCATCTATCTGAAGGCTAAAGTGGGCCAGGAAGCCACAGGAAGTGGGCAAAGCCATGGGGGCAGGGACTCAGTCCCGCCTGAGCTCCAGAATCCCAAGCCTCTCCTAGGAGGCAGGCGAAGGCTGGAATGATTTTAGCTTCTGAAAACTGTCAGTCTGCCCAAGTGTTGGTTTGGCTGACAGGCTGGAAAATTCTTAGGGTTAAAATTCAAATGGGAATAATAGCATTGGAATCATGAGTATAGTCTTTATTGAAATTATGTTCCCAGACCTCTGTGAAGTCAATCCAAAACATAATTAATACTGGTGTGTTTTTTTTTTTTTTTTACTACAGAGGATAAGTTTTTCTTGTAAGGACACACACACACACACACACACACACACACACACACGAATGCGCTCATGAGACAATGTATACACATGTATTTGTCATGAAGAAGTAATTAGAAAGATGAAAGGTATACCCAAGTTGACAGTAAATGTCGAGTAAAGAAAACTGGTGACTGTGTTCCAGGTGTGGGGCGCCTCTGAGCCGCCCACATGGAGTGCCCTAGCCTGGGGAACATACAGGAACCCCAGGCCCACAGTGCCACAGCCTTAGCCTTTTAAGCCCAGCACACCTTCTCCCTCCTCTGCCTTCCAAGTTAGAAAGAGGTCCAGCTCCAGCCCTGTACTGCCATCCGCTCTCTCTCTTTGTCTCTCTCTCTCTTTCCCTCTTACCCATCTTCCTAGACCTGCATCCTACCTTCCTCCTGGTTTTGAAAAATAGGTACCCCGCATTTACACCTGCTTGTCATTTGGAAGAAAGGAAGGGATGTGGGAGAGAAGCATCTTAAGATCTGGGGTGCTCATGGAATAGGAGCGCAGCTTCAAAAGAGTGACACGGATGAGGTGACTGGAAGAGAAAGAGCATTTAGGGGGGCTGAGCAGCTGGAACATCTTAATCTGTGGGTGTCCTGGGGAGCTGCCGGTCCTGGGGAGTGAGAGAGAGCTTGCTTTTGGGTGTGATTGCCTTTCACGGGCAGTGGCCTCTCTCTCTATGCTGCTCCATTCAGCCCTGGGAAGAGCAGGCAAGCTTGTGTTTCTGGTTACACTAATGCACAGAACTCTGGACGGGACTCGGGGTGAAACTGAGAAAGCAGGATGCTGGAGCCCAGGGATCCTGGAATACCTTCTGGGGCCTTTGTGTCCTGGAGCAGCCAGCCTTTCCCTGGGTCCAAGATTCCTCATCTGACAACCTTCTTCTCTCAGCTCTAGCTCTGTCCTTGGAGAGCTTCAACCTCCGTAAGTTTGCACCCAAAGTGGGTCCCCCTACTTGCCCACCTGGCCCGACTCCTCAGCTACCCAAGCAAGAGCTGAAAGGCAGTAATGGGGAGCATTCCCACAGGAGAACATGAAGTTATGGCTAGATGTGCCCTTTGGAATATGGGCTATGAAACTCGTACATCCCTGCTATTGGAGTGCCCCCAGACTGGAAGGGTGTGCAACTGTTTCTCATCAGAAAGAACCATCTTCCTAGTCCGAGTAAAGTGAAAGTCACTCAGTCAAGTCCAACTCTTTGCGACTGACCCCATAGCCCACCAGGCTCCTCTGTCCATGGGATTCTCCAGGCAAGAACACTGGAGTGGGTAGCCATTCCCTTCTCCAGGGGATCTTTCCGACCTAGGGATCAAACCTGGGTCTCCTGCATTGCAGGCTGGCTCTTTACCATCTGAGCCACCAGGGAGACCCAAAACCCAAAACCCAAACAAAACCACCACCATCCATGTTTCAGAGCTCTTCTCCTCAAATCACCTTCCAGCCAGAACCCTTTCCAGCTGGCACCCGAAAATTCCTCACCTGGTCCACCTCCTACGTTTCACCTGTTTCTGCTCCTTCTGGTTGACGTGGCAAGTCCCCTTCTTTTGGGTCATCTCAATCCCCAGAGACTGCCCAAACACCAGGGCAGTCACCTTTGTGAGATGGAACTTCCTGCCACCGATAATGAGGCTAAGAAGTTTCAGGGGGAGAGGGGCTGAGGGCCGGCCCACCTCCCAACGATGCAACTTGGATGAGTGAGTTGTGCCATCCAACAGGAGGACAATTTCCAGGGATACCAACTCCTCCGGGCGTGGCTGAATTACTTCATCATTCTTCCCAGCAGTGCCTGAGGAAGAGGAGCCCTAGGAGGTTACCTTCCAACTCAAAATCTAAAATGATTTTAGAAGATAGTTAAAATGTCCTATCTGTTTACAGCATGTGTTTTCCTTTCGCCACCACGTGGCGTTTAACACCCAGATTGTGAGATCTGAAAAGGAAGGTGGTCCCAGTTAATCCCCCATCCATGACTCACACATTGGGAAAGTGACTGGGGGTGTCCCTGGTGGGGAAATTGCCATTATGGTCTAAGGCCAAGAGAAGGAAGGGAAAATATAAAGGGAGGAGAGAAGGCAAGAAAACAAATGGGATCACTTTCTGATGATCGGCTATGTGCTAGTGTTGGTCATTTTCGCACCGTGTTTAATCCACACAGCCACTCTCAGGACCCAACAGCTCTGCTCATTTTACAAACTGGATGAGGAAATAGATGCAGAAGGGGGCGTGTCTCAAGGTCACCCCGCAAAAACTGGTCCCTCCGGATTAGCAGAGGAGAGGAAGGTAGGAGGCAGACAGGAAAGATGGATGGAAGAGAGCAGGCTAGGAGCATTTGCTGGAAACATTTCAGAGAGCAATCGTGCTCCAGCCTGAGTGGCGTCATCAGATCCACAGCCTGTCTAGAGAGGGGATGCTGCCTGTGGTCGGGGCCACGTGTGAGGGGTGATCCTGCTGAATGTTTTGAGGTTCTGGACAATCAGCCACAGCACTAACCTTCTGTTTGCTGTGTGTTTCCTGTTGTTATGTCTTCCAGGTTCCCTCTGCCATGGAAGATGCTTTTCTGCTACTCCTATCTAGGACTGAATGGAGGAGAGGCTTAGAACCTTCCAGAAAACAATTTTGTGTGTGTACAATGGAGAGAGTGGGAAAAGAAGTTTTGACATAAAACAAGCTCAGGACTTGGCCCTGCTGCTGACTGTGTGACTTTGGGCAACTTACTTAACTTCTCTAAGCCTCAGTTTTCTCAATTCCCAAACAGGGAGAATAATAGTATCCCCCTCGCAGGGCTCTTTTAAAGACAAAATGGGGTCCTGTATATAAAACACTTAGCACCAAATATGGCATGTATTAAATGCTCAATGTTCATCGACTTCTATTAATTTTAGTATGTCCTGATGAAATGGCCTTGATCTAAGGAGCATCCCATCAATAAAAGTTTCCACAAAAGCAGTATATATGGCTGAGTCCCTTCGCTGTTCATCCTAAACTGTCACAACATTGTTGATGAGCTATGCTGCTGCAGCTGTCGTTTCAGTTGTGTCTGACTCTGTGCCCACCAGGCTCCTCTGTCCATGGGATTTTCCAGGCAGGAATACTAGAGAGGGTTGTCATGCCCTCCTCCAGGGGATCTTCCCAATCCAGCAATTGAACCTGTGTCTCTTATGTCTCCTGAACTGGCAGGCAGGCGCTTTACTACTAGCGCCACCTGGGAAGTCCCCTTAATTGGCAATACCCCAATACAAAATAAAAAGTTCAAAAGGAAAAAACCCTAAGAAACAAACAAGTTTATGCAAAAGAAGCCCCCATTTGGAATTATTTGGTCAAATATGCCAAGATCTGCTGAGGTAGGTATAAGGCCCCGTCCTTGGTTAGTCTGTGTCGAAAGTGTCTGGGGAATTGGTGAGGGGGAGGGTAAGAACAGGTTTGGGGGCCCCAAGAGGAAGCTGTGTTTAGGTGGCACCATCTCATGCCAGTAAGGACGCAGGTGGTTTGTAGGCAGCCACACCTGGAGCTCTGTTCTTCCTACACATGGGTGCTTTGCCTCCCTGCTCAAGATGGCCCTTCAAATCCTATTGAGATACATGTGGTTGGGATCTCCAAGTCTTCGGGGGCTTCAAAAAGATCTGGAAAGAGAAAATGCCCTAAGCCACTGTCACTTCCATCAGAGAGCTGACAGGTAGCTGCCCCCTACCCCCTAACCTCCACAGCCGCTGCGGGGCAGGAAAGTGTTGAAAAGAGTCTGCCATTGAAAAGAGTCTGCCAATGGACCTATTTAGCCAACAGGGGTACAAGTCTGCCAGTTTGATAACTTTTCCCAGAGTAACCCCACTGGCCAGGCATGACCCTCCCCACCTCTATAGCCCTTCGTATGTTCTTCCTTTTGGTTATAGTTAGGATAGAAAGAAATTATTTTCTATGTGGTGGCTTTCGGGTGGAGAAAGTGTATGTGGTGTGACGGATGTGAAAATAGACGGCCTGAAGTCGTGGGTCGAATTTTGTGGTTAATTCCCCTCACATCTCTAAACAGTGAGCCAATGTTTATAAACAGGAACTCTTGGTCTTGGTGATGAAAGCTCTGCCCCTCGCCCACTCTGGCTGCTGCGCAAACACACACACACACACACACACACACACACACACACACCCTGTTTTTGTCTCTGATACATACAGCTGCATGGTGCGTGCAGCTGGAAGAGATGTTAGGAATCAGGGATCAAACTCCCCTTCCCATCCCCCCAAACTTTCTCTCACTAAGACCCAGCTACCCGGATAGCACATTTGAGGACTCAGGTGATGGGACAGCCAGTAGCTGAGGCAGAAAAACCCCATGGGAAGCATGGGGAAAGGAGAGATTCTAGAATAGAGGGCTGGAGAGAGTGGGAGGTTGAACTGGGGCAGGATCACCTGGGTGGGTTCAGTGGTAAAGAATCCTCCTGCTAATGCAGGAGACGCAGGAGACACAGCAGACACAGATATGGTCTCTGGGTTGGAAAGATGCCCTGGAACAGGAAATGGCAACCAACTCCACTATTCTTGCCTGGAGAATTCCATGGACAGAGGAGTCTGGTGGACCCCCGTTCATGAGGACACAAAGAGTCGGACACAACTGAACACACACACACACAACACATATGTGGGTTCACCGTTGGATCTGAGGACTTTTATTTCACCTCCACAGAGAAAGGAATTTCAGCTAAGTACCTTGCTTGGCTTCTCTAGGTGCCCTTAGCTTTCCTTCCCTGGTGGCTCAGACGGTAAAGCGTCTGCCTACAATGCAGGAGACCCAGGTTTGATCCTTGCATCAGGAAGATCCCCTGGAGAAGGAAATGGCAACCCACTCCAGTACTCTTGCCTGGAAAATCCCGTGGACAGAGGAGCATGGTATGCTACCATCCATGAGGTCGCAAAGAGTCGGACACGACTGAGCGACTTCGCTTCACTTAGCTTTCCTTACTTAATTTTGCCCTTCACTCCTCTCTTGGCAGGAAGACAAACTTTCCAGGCCAAAAACGCATGACCTGATGTTCCTGCCCCAATAGGCTCCTTCCCAGAACAAGGATTCCTAACCTAGAACCAGCAACTTTTTGTTTTTTCTTTAAATGTTTATTCTTAGTTTATGTATTTGGCTGTGCCAAGTTTGAGTTGTGTGTGGATTTTGTTGCAACGTGCTGGATCTTTCGCTGTGGCATGGGGATCTTGTCCCCTGACCAGGAATTGAACCCACGCCCCCTGCATTGGGAGCCACTTAGCCAGTCTTAGCCACTGGACCACCAGGGTAGTGTTTCTGAGTAGGCTGCATGCATTATATAGGGTCCACTGCCTTCATTTTTGTTGATAGTGAAAAAGACGTATTTCACATGGCAGCACTATTTTTTGTAAAATATGATACCTTCCAATTATTTTTGAAGCATAATTGACTTACATTATTATATTACATCATACTGGTGGACAACATACCGATTTTATATATATTATGAAATGATTGCTGCTGTAAGCCTAGTTACCATCTGTTACCATACAAGTTTATTATAGGACTATTGACTATGTTCTTGATGCTATACATTACATCCCTGGGATTTATTTATTTTATAACTGGAATCTGTACCGCTTAATCCCCTTCACCTATTTTGTCCATCACCTCACTCCCTTCCCCTGTTCATTCATTCTTTCATTTGTGGATGGACGCTTAGGTTGCTTTTGTATCTTGGCTATTGTAGATAATGCTGCTATGAACACTGGGATGCATAAATCTTTTTCCATTAGTGTTTTCATTTTCTTTGGGTAAATACCTACAAGTCGAATTCTGGATTGTATGATAGTTCTGTTTTTAGTTTTTTGAGGACCCTCCATACTGTTTTCCATAGTGGCTGCACCATTTATTTTCCCATCAGCAGTATACACTGTGTGTGCCAGTGCACAGCAGTGCACATTTTTCCACACATCCTCACCAACACTTTTTTCTTGTCATTTTGAAATAACTGTTCTGTCAAATGTGAGGCAACATCTCATCATGGTTTTGATTTTGCATTTTCCTGATGATTAGTGATGTTGAGCATCTTTCCATGCTCTTGTTAGCCATCTGTATGTCTCCTTTAGACAAATGTCTGCTCAGGTCCTCTGCCCACTTTTCTGATCAGATGTTTTATATTTAGTTGAAGCAATGCTTTATCTATTTTGAATATTGCCAGCAGAAATATCATTTGCAAATATCTTCTCCCATTCTGTAGTTCGCTTTCTCAATTTATTGTTGGGTTCTTTCACCGTGCAAATGCCTTTTATTTTGATGTAGTCCCACCTGCTTGGTTTTGCTTCTTCTGCCCTTGCCTGAAGAGACAGATCCAATAAAAACATTGCTAAGACTGATGCTGAAGGGTGTACTGTTTATGTTTTGTTCTAGGAGTTTTACGGTTTCAAGTTTTACAAGTCTTATCCACATAGGGTTTATTTTATTTATGGTGTAAGAAGTGGTCTAGATTTATTCTTTCACATTTAGTGTCTATTTTTCTTACCATTTATTGAAGAGACTGTCTTTTCCCCACTGTATATTTTTGCCTCCTTTGTTGTAGGTTAACTGACCATATAAGTGTGAGTTTATTTCTGGGCTTTCTATTTTGTCCCATTGACCTATGTGTCTGCTTCTTTGGGCCAGTAACATACTGTTTTGGTACCTATAGCTTTGTGCTATACTTTGAAATATGGAAGTGTGATTCCTCCAGCTTTGTTCTCCTCTCTCAAGATTGTTTTGGCTATCAGTATCTTCTGTGGTTCCATACAAATTTTAGGATTATTTGTTCTCATTCTGTGAAAAATGCCAGTGCTTACTTTACTAGGGATTACACTGAATCTGTAGAGTATGGTCATTTTAGCAATATTCATTCTTCCAGTTGAGCTATTTCAAATCCCGAAAGATGATTCTGTTAGAGTGCTGCACTCAGTATGTCAGCATATTTGGAAAACTCAGCAGGGGTCACAGGACTGGAAAAGGTGTCAGTTTTCATTCCAATCCCAAAGAAAGGCAATGCCAAAGAATGTTCAAACTACCACACAATTGCACTCATCTCACACACTAGCAAAGCAATGCTCAAAACTCTACAAGCCAGGCTTCAACAGTACGTGAACCGAGAACTTCCAGATATTCAAGCTGGATTTAGCTAAAGCAGAGGAACCAGAGATCAATTTTTTAACACCCGTTGGATGATCAAAAAAGCAAGCGAGTTCCAAAAAAACACATCTACTTCTGCTTTGTTGACTATGCCAAAGCCTTTGACTATGTGGATCACAACAAACTGTGGACAATTCTTAAAGAGATGGAAATACCAGACCACCTGACCTGCCTCTTGAGAAATCTGTATGCAGGTCAAGAAGCAACAGTTAGAGCCAGACACAGAACAACAGACTGGTTCCAAATAGGGAAAGGAGTATGTCAAGGCTGTATATTGTCACCCTCCTTATTTAACTTACATGCAGAGTACATCATGTGAAATGCCAGGCTGGATGAAGCACAAGCTGGAATCAAGATTGCTGGGAGAAATATCAACAACCTCAGATATGCAGATGACACCACCCTTATGGCAGAAAGTGAAGAGGAACTAAAGAGCCTCTTGATGAAAGCGAAAGAGGAGAGTGAAAAAGCTGGCTTAAAACCCAACATTCCAAAAGCTAAGATCATGGCATCGGGCACCATTACTTCATGACGAATAGATGGGGAATCAATGGAAACACTGACAGACTTTATTTTCTTGTCCTCCAAAATCACTGCAGATGGTGACTTCAGCCATGAAATTAAAAGAAAGACACTTGCTCCTTGGAAGAAAAGCTCTGACCAACCTAGACAGCATATTAAAAAGCAGAAACATTACTTTGCCAGCAAAGGTCCATCTAGTCAAAGCTATGGCTTTTCCAGTAGTCACGTATGGATGTGACAGTTGGACCGTAATGAAAGCTGAGCACTGAAGAATTGATGCTTTTGAACTGTGGCATTGGAGAAGACTCTTGAGAGTCCCTTGGACTGCAAGAAGATCAAACCAGTCAATTGGAAATCAGTCCTGATTATTCATTGGAAGGACGGATGCTGAAGCTGAAGCTCCAATACTTTGGCCACCTGATGTGAAGAACTGACTCATTGGAAAAGACCCTGATGCTGGGAAAGATTAAAGGCAGTAGGAGAAGGGAACAACAGAGGATGTGATGGCTGGATGGGATCACCAACTCAGTGGACATGAATTTGAGCAAGCTCTGGGAGTTGATGATAGACAGGGAAGCCTGGTGTGGTGGAGACCATGGGGTTGCAAAGAGTGGGATATGACTGAGTGACTGAACTGAACTGAATCTGTTAATATGGGGTATCTTCTCCCTTGTTTGTGTTGTCTTTGATTTTTTTCATCAGTATCAAAGTTCAGGTCTTTCGTCTCCTTGGTTAAATACATTCTTAGATATTTGTTCTTTTTGACACAATTGTAAATGAGATTGTTTACTTAGTTTCTCTTTCTGATACTTCAGAGTCCCCTCTGAGGTCTGTAGCTAGTTGTCTGTGGCTCGTGGATTTTGGGTGAGAATTGGGAGGTTAACTCAGAAGGCACGGGAAATTGGAAGGTGGTGTGAGTATTTAATAAGCAGAGTAAGCCCTATAGTTCATTTGGGAGAGGTGCTCTGGAGATGGGTTCCCAGCTTTACCCTCCAACATCTGCTGAGATGATTCAACACGCTGCATCTGGATGCCAGAGAGGAGCCCCATGGAAGGCCTAGAAAGCAGGTAGCTGTCCCTTCATACTATCATCCGGGCCAATGAGCAGCCTTTAGTTACGGGGTTACTCGGGGTGAGAATTGTCCCAGACTGCGTCTAGACTGCCTTCAGGTAAATAACCAGAAGAGTAGCCCTCTCGATCTCCTTGCTCACTTTGAGTCCTCTTGCCTTCCTCCTACGTGGCACTTTTATTCCTGGCTTAGACCAGAAATAGATATTGTGTTTGTCAGTCAATTTGTGAAAATAACAGAACCATTATCCCCCACAGAGTAACTTCTTACAACACGAGTCGATTTTTTTTCTGTATAAATTGTCTGTTGACAATTTTTTTCCTGTGTCTGTAAAGTGCTTGGAGCTCCTCAGAAGAAAGGTGTTACCCAGACACAAAGTATTACTATTTTTGTCATTATCATTGTTTCATAACACGGGACCCTTTTACAACAGAAATAAGTATGGAAAGCAATTATTTTGTTCGCTTTAGTTACATCTAGTACATCTTTTGATAGCGAGATGTGACATCCAGAGAACCAAGTCACAGGAGGAAAAGAAAAGCATTATGTATTTGTGTGCTTGCTGTCATCTGCGGGTTTTACAGCCTTTACAACCTTGAATTCATCAATTCCCCAGGGTATTAAAGAGATGAACAGTATTGTTCCAAGTTATAAAGACAAGGAGGCCTTGGCAGACCCAGAGTTACCAGAAGAAAGAAACTGAACCTGCGGAACTCATTTGAAACCCCTTTTGGGATATGCTGAGAAATTCCCTTTCCGGTCGCATCACAGGATCATTGAAAACCAGCATACTTTGTTGACCAGCACCTGTTGGAGGTGTAGGCATGATGGTGTCCCTTTTGACCCCTTCTGTGAGAACCTCCTTCCACACTCTCCCCTCCGGACACACCGACACAACCCTGGATAGGTACCACACATCTGGGTTAATTACATCACATGGGAATGAGCCAGAACTAAACAAGGTGACAACTTCCTGGCTCATCAAATGAGGGCCACCTTCTCGGCTGTGAGAAAGTGCGTGTCTCTCAAGGTGGTGTCAGGAGTTCTTGGGCAGTCTTGAATCTTTCACTGGACACAATCCTGCTCGTCCAGTCTCCAGGATTTGTGACTAGTGGGCCACTGCATTCGCCCATTCGTTCACAGTGTTATGTCAAGGAAATGTGAGGTTCTGGGAGGACTGAGTTTGGGAGTTATGTAGACCTTCGTTTAAATCCTAAGTCACCTCTGACTAGCTATGTATGTGATTTGGGGCAAAGCGTTTTCCAAGCCTGTTTCCTCACTGACAGCATGGGAACAATATCTTTCTTGTAGGGTTGCTGTGAAAATCATTGCTAACCCTGTACTTGTATAGCTCCAGCCATAGTAGGGGAGGTGGGTGGGCAGCTCCTATTGGACTGATCATGTGTTCAGTGATGTCATTATCGGAAGCTTGAAACTGACCACTATAGTATTTCCTTCATGGAAATCAACAGATTCTACAAAGAAGGGCTTTTCCCCCACTAAAGCCTATTTTGGAGAAGGCAATGGCAAGCCACTCCAGTATTCTTGCCTAGAAAATCTCATGGATGGAGGAGCTTGGTAGACTGCAGTCCGTGGGGTCGCTACTAATCGGACACGACTGAGTGACTTCACTTTCACGTTTCACTTTCATGCATTGGAGAAGGAAATGGCAACCCACTCCACTGTTCTTGCCTGGAGAATCCCAGGGATGGCAGAGCCTGGTGGGCTGCCATCTATGGGCTCGCACAGAGTTGGACACGACTGAAGCGACTTAGCAGCAGCAGCAGCAAAGCCTATTTATCAATACATCCCTACTTAGTAGGCACTCAATAAATGTAGCTATTATTAGTAAACTCAGGTAAAACTCACGTTGATTCAAGATGTAGAAATAGAATTACTGGGAACATAAAATCACTACTTGTTTTACAAGAAAAGTGATATTGCATCTGCCCTGAATTGATCCCACAGAAAGATGAATGTGTGGTTCTTTGGATACATGGAGCTTGTCATTTAGATCTATTGCTTTTGCTTATTGAACTTGGGAGCATATTTTGTGTTGCTTCTAGTAACTCAAGTCCTTGTTTGGCTTATAAGAATGCACTGGCTGAAACCCAAAACAACAGAAAAAAAAAAAAGAATTTGGGAAAATTTTTCACTGTTTCAAAGCTGGAGAAACAGCTTGTCAATCAACAAACATCCAACACTGTGCTTGATGCTACAACTGCAACTTGATTCTTAACACTATGAAGCCCACAGTCTGCATGGGGTGTTGAGAAACACAGTGCCTGTATTTGAAACAATATAAATAATAAAAACCTTTTGAAAACACATAGTATGCTTCCACATAGGGGAAATTCAGGCACAGAGAAATAAAGTCCAGTTTTTTAGGTTACAGAACTAGTAAGAAACAAAGCTGGAGTTTGAACTCAGATGTAGAGCCAAGCATCTTTCTAGAAACAGGTTGGGAACAAGTGATAGCATTCCATGCCAAAATAAAAATGGGCCACTTTAATATGTAGATAATTAGAGAATTTGTCGTTCAGTTGCTAAGTCGTGTCTGACTCTTTGCAACCCCATGGACATCAGGCTTCCTTGTCCTTCACTATCTCCTGGAGTTTGCTTAAACTCATGTCCATGGGTCAGTGATGCTATCTAACCATCTCATCCTCTGCCGCCCTTTCTCCTTTTGTCTTCAATCTTTTCCAGTGAGTCAGCTCTTAATAAGAAGCTACTTATGTGGTCATGAACAAAAAGCACAAGAAGATCGGAACAATTTAAAGGCAGCAGGAATCACTTGGGCAAATCACTGATGAGAAAAGTCTATGGAAAAATGCAGTTTGTACAGGTTGACGGATAGTCACACATTTTTGTGATATTTTGCTAAGCAATGAACACAAGCAAGCCCACATATGTTTCCCCTCAAGATAATAAACCATCTGATGAGCCCACCATGGCCAAGATGGAAGGGGTGAACCCCACAGGAAAGGGTACAGAATGGTGATGAAGACCCTTTCTCTCCTTAAAAGAATCCTAAAATATTAGGGAGAAGTCAGTCCAACTGATACTTTGATATTACAGACCAGACCAAGTCTATTTTTCTTATTGTACAAACCTTTCTTCCTTTTCTCCTTCTTCCTCCCCTTACTTCTTGTTCTTCAGACAACAACAGCAAACATTGATGGACTTTTCTGACCAGCCCAAACATAACTCCAAATAATAAATACTGAAGCAATGGTGGCAAAGCCATTGCTTGGCTGGAAGAAGGCCATACTTCATCTCATACATCATTTACTAGTGTGCCAGGCAGCAATGCCAAAAAAGCCAGGAAAGATTTAGAAAGAGAAGAAGAGAGGGGGAAAACTCCAACACCACGACTCCTCCATTATCTTGTAAAGTTTATTGATGCACAACACAGAGGCCATTAACAATGGTGCCCGTGACTGTTCTGATTTACACAAGTAAGGGCTAAATGATGCTCAACAGTGTTTCAGTGGTGCTTTTTTCTTTTTTTCTTCTGCACAGAGTGAAAAGGTGTTTTTTTGTTTTTTTTTTTGTCTTACGTGTAACATAGGCAATTTATTTCAGTCCATACATTTTTAAGAATTTCACATGTTCTGATTCTTTCCACGTCAATCACCTTAGTTCCTCCAAAGTCCTAATCTTCAAGATGAGATGGCTCTTTCAAAGAGATGTGTTCCTCAGCCTACAGCTGTCACATCAGCCAGTCCAGACTTCTCTGATCTCCAGTGCAATATGGACACACTTTAAAATTTCCACCCATAATCTCTGGGATCCGATTTCCTCAAGCAATTTACTTTAGGACCATGTTTTGGGTCAGGAGATGGATCTGCCTAGTTTTGAATTTGACACCTTCCAAAAAGGTATAAAGTTCAAATCATGCTCACATGTTCAAATCACCCTAGAACAGTACAGATCACTGGGGTATACCATACCTTTATTTATTTATTTTTTATCTGGCCACACGGGGTCTTAGTTGTGGCATGTGGACTCTCTGGTTGTGGCGTGCAGGTTTGGTTGCTCAGAGGCATGTGGGATCTTAGCTCCCTGACCAGGGATTGAACCTACGTCCCTTGCATTGCAAGGTGAACTCTTAATCACTAGATCACCAGGGAAATCCTGCCAATACCTTTTTAAAATCCAGACACTGTGTTCTTAAGATAAAAGCCTAAAAAACCAGAAGCCATCTTTGTTTTGGGTCAACATTAAAATTAGAGTTCTAAAACAATATGTTGTTGTTGTTTAGTCCCCAGGTCATGTCCGACTCTTTTGTGACCCCATGGATTGTAGCCCCCAGATTCCTCTGTCTGTGGGATTTTCCAGGCAAGTATAATGCGGGTGGCAAGAATACTGGAGTGGGTTGCCATTTCCCTCTCCAGGAGATCTTCCCGACCCAGTGGTCAAATCCACGTCTCCTGATTGCTTCTCCTGCATTACAAGTGAATTCTTTACCGCTGAGCCACTTGGGGATGCCTAAAACAATATAGCTGATAATTTAAATGCTTAAGATATGGAGGAAACGATCAGCTCTATAGTCCTGGAAGCAATCTTTATGCTTATCAATACACCCTCTCTATTGAATCTGTTTTAGGCAAATTGTTCCTTTTTATGTGTAT
Source organism: Ovis canadensis (assembly GCF_042477335.2). NCBI lineage: Eukaryota > Metazoa > Chordata > Mammalia > Artiodactyla > Bovidae > Ovis > Ovis canadensis. The sequence goes on along the minus strand of NC_091269.1, from coordinate 25,284,271 downwards.
CAAAACTCATACTGAACAATGAATTCTGGGTTGCAAAAAAGGATTTATTTCTGCACCTGTAAGTCTTCGTCCACAAATTAAAAACAGACACAACTGCTGTAAATGGCGTTTAGTATTGGTCACAGGCTTCTTTGGAAATGTGATGATTTCTTTCTGTGACCCAAATCTGGGTTTTCTAGAGCCCACTTTGGAGTGGAAAGCAAATATCACACACGTGGGCTGTGGATATCTGAGGTGGCCCCTGAGACCTGGGGCCTCCTTGGCAGAAAAGTAATAGAAAGTTACCAGCCAGCCTTGGCAGCCACTGTCCATCCGAGAGTGATGACCAAGATAGAGGAGGGAGATGCTGGAGATGCAGACGAGGGCTGGTGGCTCCTCCTTCTCACCTGACCAGCAAAGCTCAAGAATCCCTGTACATCTTTTTTGTTTCCATCCCTGTGTCTGTCTAAGGACACTTAGGTTGATTCCAAGTCCTGGCTATTGTAAGTAGTGCTGGTATGAACACTGGAGAGCAGGCATCTTTTTGAATTATGGTTTTCTCCAGATACATGCCCAGGAGTGGGGATTGTGGAATAATATGGTAGCTCTATTTTGAGTTTTTTTTTAAAGAACCTCCACACTGTTCTCCAGAGTGGCTGCACCGCTCTGTCACAGCCAACTTCAGATTAGTGCCACGATGTTGTTGAACGTCGGGAAGGGACGCATACAGTAGGCCTTGTGGGCTGACTCCTGTGCAGCCCTGAGCCTGTCCTGTGAGGTTGGATGCTTTAACACAGGGTTGCACAGACAGTGTTTAGCGTTGTTTGGTACACAATATGGCACACAGTGGGTGTACTTAGAGAGCTGTGGCTCACACCAGCCAGGACTCTGGGCTTCTGGCCTCCTGGCCCTGCAGAAGACAGCTAATAGGTCCCATCTTCTGAGGGAAGCAAATTGCTAATAATCTTTCAATAAAATGAGACTCTTTCCTGGCTTCTGATAAACTGCTCTGAGCAATTTCTGGAAAGAACCCAGGGCCAGTGCCTCTGTCTCAGGGAGGCCCTGGAAAGGAAATCTTTTGAGGCTGTCCCTCCCCGCCCCTGGGACAGCCAAATCTCTGCCTCCATAGCCATGCTCAGCTGCCTCGGCCCTTGTGCCAACATATAACCCACAAAACCCCTTTTACTTTGAGCAAGTTCCTGATGTGTGTATGTGTGTGTGTTTTCCTTTCCTAAGCAACGGCTCTGCTGCTGGCCACATCCAACAAAGGAACAAAGTCACATTGTTCAAAGCAAACAACTCCAGTATCACTTGGAACAAATATACAATCACACTCGCAGACCTCAAGCTCCAAACCCAGCTGGACAAAGCAGAGTGAAAGACTCAAGACCTCAAGGCAGCAAAACACACCTTTATCTGCTTCCAAAAGGCCTTTATCAAGGCTAGTTTTCACGTCGGTTTCTTTCCCCCCTGACTGTTACTAATATCCTTTTAGAAACTTGAAAATAGCATGTCTTTCCTTACTGATGGGTTCTGTTCCAGGTGACTTTGATTGATTTATTTTTTTTTTTCCCTCGCCACCCTGTGGGTTTTGAGAAGGACAGAAAGGGTTTCTTTGGCTTCTCTGTTGGCTTTTGAAGGTCCTCATAGTGAGACGATCATTTCACTTTTAAAATTCAGGCTCTCCATCTGTCGGACGAGATGATCATTTTAGACACATGTACCATTAGCTATCCGATGATTCTGTGAGCGATGCCCCCTTTTCTGGTCTCCTGCCCCCAGGCAGTGGTGCTGACTGACAGGAGAATTTACCACGTGGAAATTCACTGGGTGCAGTTTACTATTTGCAGACACACAGGCCATCGTGCGGCTCACAGCCCACTGGGTTCGTAATGCTGGGCACTCGATGCTGGGCACTCAAGGAAACTTCGAGAAAAGCACTCCTGCAGGTTACTGGGCTCCCTGTGGGCCAGGAATGTACAGGATGCAGCCAGCCTGCAAAGGTGGACGGAGGGGGAGGGAGGGGGCTGAGTACCCCACCAAGGAGCAGGAGTGGGAGTGACAGTGAAACCCTTAGTCAGCCCTGAAAGCACGGCGCTGCCTCTTGCACACATTAGAAAAAAAAAAAAGGCAAGTTTTTTTCCGAACTAGGCAAGCTTCTAGTTAGGAGTTATTCACAGATCCATCGGAGACTGCTCGCCAGGGTACAAGGGGAGAGGATCAGGAGAACCAAAGAACTGAATTACCATGGGAGCCTGGCCCAGAGAGACAGCCCACCTGGAGCCTCTCAGCAAGAGGAGCTGAGTCCTGGGAAGGGAATAGGATTTCCCTGGAGAAGAAAGCGGAGGGAGGGGTACCAGGTGGACAGAACAGCTTGGGCAAACAGCTTGGGCACATGAAGTGCCCACAAACCCGTGTGGGCGTGACCCTGGCCTGATGTGTGCCCACATTTCAGGACAGAGGATGAAAGAACTCATTCTTCTGAGCTCATCTCTTTAGCAAAAAATGACTTGTTAAGTGCTTTCTGGGGTTCTAGGTCTATGATGAGGGCTGAGGTTAACACAGAAGGAGCATAAGATGCTCCCACCTGGCACACACCCTTCCTCCCCTTTATCCTCCTCAATGCGCTGCATGAATCCCCACTTTAAAGACCACCAAGGGATGTCTCTGATAGTCTAAGACCCCATGCTTCCAATGCAGGGGATGTGAGTTTAATCCCTAGTCAGGGAACTATTAATAAGATCCCACATGATTCAAGGCATGGCCAAAAAAAAAACAAAAAAGACCATGGAGAGTGCACCCCCATCCCCCCATTCCAATCAATTGCTGTCTGTATAGTGAAGCCGCTCAGTCATGTCTGACTCTTTGCGATCCCATGGACTGACTATAGCCTACCAGGCTCCTACGTCCATGGGATTCCCCAGGCAAGAATACTGGAGTGGGTTGCCATTTCCTTCTCCAGGAGATCTTCCCGACCCAGGGATTGGAGCCCGTCTCCTGCGTTGTAGGCAGACGCTTTACCATCTGAGCCATCAGGGAAGTCATAGAATTAAGCTTTATTCTTAATCCTGACTTGCTATATCTCTTCTATCGTTGTCTTGAACAGACTTTTTTTACATTTTAAAGTACTATTTAGTGGTGTATACAATGGAGTACTACTCAGCCATAAAAAGAATGAAATAATGCCTTTTGAAGCAACATGGATGGACCTAGAGATTATCATACTGAGTAAAGTAAGTCCAACAGAGAAAGACAAATATTATATGAGGTCACTTATATGTGGAGTCTAAAATATGATACAAATGAACTTATTATCAAAACAGAAACAAACTCACAGACATAGAAAAGAAGCTGACAGTTACCAAAGAGAAAATTTGGGGGAGGGATTAGAAGATACAAAATACTGTATATAAAATGACAAGGTCCTGCTGAATAGTAAAGGGAACTGTTTTCAATATTCCATGGTAAATGACAGTGGAAAAGGATACATGTATAACTGAACCACTATGTTGTGCAGCAGAAGCTAACAAAACATTGTAAATCCACTAGACGTCAATAAAAATAAAAATTAAAAAAAGAATGATTCAAAAAATACTGTTTAAAGTTGACTTGATTATATAATTTACATATAATGAGGTGCATAGAACTGAAGTGTATGCAGTTTGATGATGATGTATACATGTCACCATCACCCCAAGATAAAAGGTCCCACTGCTACAGAGTTCTCATGTGTCCCCCTCTTCCTTCACCACCACCCATCACCCACTCAGACAGCCCCACCAACCACTGATCTGATTTCTAATGTCATAACTTAGTTTTTCCTCCTTTTTTGAATCTGTTTTGAACAGAATCAACTGGTATATCATTTTTGGAGCTTCTTTTGCTCAACATAACTTTTTTGATATTCATGAATACTGAGTGTCAGAGAAGGCAACAGCATCCCACTCCAGGACTCTTGCCTGGAAAATCCCATGGATGGAGGAACCTGGTTGGCTGCAGTCCATGGGGTGGCACAGAGTCAGACACGACTGAAGCGCCTTAGCAGCAGCAGCAGCAATACTGAGTGTACCAGTAGTTGATTAATTTCTATGACACATAGATACAATAATTTCTCTCTTTTACTCCTTCCCTTATTGGTGAACATTTGGGTTGCTTGTTCTGTGCATTTTTTGGTCTTGTCTTTCCAACTAGATTGTGAGTTTAAGGGCAAACATGTGTTTCATATACTCTGTCCCTACTCTGAAAGCACCTCATCTGGGGCCAAGTCAGACTGGCTCCCTCAACATGTTGGTTAATTGAATTATATTTATGGATAAGATGTGGTCCCTGCCTGTTAAGACCTTGTAACCTAATTATGGAGGCAGCTACAAATAAAAATCAGTTATTCCAAAGCAACACATTAATCCCTTCATTCAGCAAGTATTAATATTTATTTCAGAGAAAGCAGAAGACATACTGATGAAGATCTAAGACACAGGGCAGAATGTGAAAGGTGATATGAAAGATGTTCAGCAGAGTTGTGGAAACTCTGAGAGCAAAGCACTGCCTTTTGCTGAGAAGCTCAGGGCAACCCTCAAGGAAGAGAAGGAGAGGCCCAGGCCCCAGAAGATTGAACACGGGGAAGCCACGATAGACCAGAGGGTCCAACAGAGGCAGAGCTGGAAAGGCAGGGGGAGAAGAGGAAAGTGACAGAAGGAGTGTGCCTAGGGGCTGGGAAGCTGGAATAGGGTGGGACCACAGAGAGTCTTGAATGTCGAGCTTGGAAATCCATGAGCAAGTTCAAACATACAACACGTGCCCATCAAACACTTTTGTGATGATGCGGATGCTCTTGCAACAATTCAGCATCTATACTCTGCATGGCAAGACTACCACCACCTCTATATGATTACATTGTCACAGCGGAACAACAGAAACTAAAGGGGGGCAAGAAATTGACTAGTTCACAAGAAAGGTGAATATCAGGGTCACAATCCACCCCAGAAGCAGGTGGTCAATGTCTGGGAGGAGCAAACAGCCCAAAGGGTAACGGTGTTTTTGGTGAAAGAGAAATAGACGGACTTCGCTGGTATCTCAGTGGTAAAGACTCTGCCTGCCAAGCAAAAGACACAGGAGATGTGGGTTTGATCCCTGAGTCAGGAAGATCCCCTATAGAAGGAAATGGCTACCCAACTGCAGTATTCTTGCCTGGGGAATTCCATGGACAGGGGAGCCTGGTGGGTTATGGTCCATGGGATTGCAGGAGTTGGACATGACTTAGAAACTAAATAACAACAAAAGAGATATAGAGTTTTGTTGGCTGTTCTTAAGGTATGAGAATGCAGTGAAATTATTATTATCAATAACAAACACTACATGTCACTTTGAGAACATCATATTTTTCCAATAATTTCATATTCATTATTCATTAGACCCTCATGGTAATCCTGATGACTCATCAAATGAGGTGTTAATTACTGTTATTATTGTTATCACTGTTCTAGATTTTTCAGGGGAAGAAATCAAGACCCAAAAGAGTTAAGAATGTCTTCACGTAATGGAAACGAATATGAAAAAGGATATAAATGCTCAGTCACTCAATCGTGGCCGACTCTTTGCAACCCCATGGACTATAGCCTGCCAGGCTCCTCTGTCCATGGAATGTGTGTGTGTGTGTGTGTGTGTGTGTGTGTGTGTAGTTGTTTAGTTGCTAAGTCATGTCCAGCTCTTTTGCGATCCCATGGACTGCAGCCCATCAGGTCCTCTGTCCATGGAATTCCCCAGGCAAGAATACTGGAGTACGTAGCCATTTCCTTCTCCAGGGGTCTTCCTGACCCAGGGGTTGTACCTGAGTCTCCTGCATTGGCAGGTGGATTCCTTACCACTGAGCCACCAAGGAAGCCCAAGCAAAGACTGTCAGATTCCGAAGGTTCAAGGCACTTTGCCAGAGCCCAAGCTTGGAACCCGTAGCAGAAGGAACCAGATATACATATATCTCACTTTGCTGTATATGGGAAACTAACACAACATTGTGAATCAACTATGAAAGGAAAAAAGGAACTCTGAAAGAACTTTAGTTAAATTAGCCAGGACTCCAGTCAGCATCTCTTGAATGAATTTCTACAACCAGTTATTGGAAAATGAGGAGGTAGGATTCTCTTGGACAGAAGGGTCTTGAAGATCAGTGTATTCAAACCAAATCAGTTGGCCTAAAACTCCCTCCCTCCCCACCCCTAACACACTGTTGCGATATGGGTGGTCTGAGAGGGGACTTGGCACAAGTCAGGATAGGGATCTGATTCAGACTTTCTGTTGTGAACATGAGAGTGTCAGACGTTTCTTTTGTAACAAGAGGCAGTTGAAGATGTAGCTCACCAATCTTTCTGCCAGTGTAGACGGTTCTCTGATCCTTAGGGCCATAGTCAGAAAGTGAGTTCTCTGCACTAAAAACTGGAGGGACTCTAAAATAGTTTCTGCAAGGATGTGGGGTTTGCAGGTCTGGATTGCCCACTCACTACCCCAGCCTAAAGCTTCCCTCTGCTGCCTGATGGTCATAACCTCCTGCACAGGCAGGCCCCAGCAGGCTGTGTATTGTGACCCAGTCCTGGCTGAGAACAAAGAGGAATTCAAGAGGGGATGGATGAGAGGAGTTCAGCTGTGTTGTCATTTTGCCTCAGGTAAATCCCAAACAACTAAGCCCCAGAGAGACAGAGGCAGTGATCAACCAGGAGAAACCATCACCACAAACAGAGCTTGCTGAAGAGGTAAGGGTGGTGTTGGGGCTGGCTTTCCAGACTCCACGGCCTAATTTGGAAACTCCCAAAACAGTTTGTCTGCTTTTGTGTGCCTGTGTGCATGCTCGGTCGTATTTGACTCTCTGTGACCCCACGGACTGTAGCTCACCAGACTCCTCTACCCATGGGATTTCCCAGGCAAGAGTACTGGAGAGGGCTGCCATTTCCTTCTCCAGGGTTTTTGTGCACGTGATCACTAAGACAGCCTGCTAAGTCACATGAACAAATCATCTCCTTCTCCCTGCATATATAACTGTTTCCACATTAATCCATGACACCCATCAGGCCAATCAACCCACCCACACAGTACGTGATGCCCCCAGTGGAAACAGTCGTTTTTCCCCACTGGGTATCATCACCCTCCTCTTGAAATGTACACACGCTGCAAAGGGACTCTAGAAGTAAATCTTTCCTCAGTGATGTCCTCTGCATTAATTTCCCTCCTTCTCAGCAGCAGCCCGGCAGCTAGTAAATAGCGACTGCCCTTGGTCACTGCTGGGAAGATAAAGGATTATTAAAAGAGGGACCAGCTGCTTGCCAATTATACGGTTTAGGCAAGGAGGGCAAAGAGGCTGGTCTGCCATCGCCCTCTGCCTTGTAGGAAGATGTTAACAACAAACTTCAGCCCTAATTACTGTCTAGTCCATTTTCTCCTGGACCGAGTTTGCATCTAAGCCTGAGTGTCAAAGAGAAATGGAATCTTACCCGTAAACACGACCTTTCAATCACATGAGAAAGGCACCCCTCTCTCTTCCTGACTTGGAGCACTCTGGAGCTCTGAGCTGTGAAGAGTTGCCGCAGGTAGGAAGGAATGCTGGCTTTGGAATTCAATTAACTGTCAGCACCACTGTTTGAGAGAGACTCCAGCAAACGGGCTCGGGGGCTGGGAGCCACCGAGATGAATGGTGATTGAAAAGTACCAGAGGACCAGGACTTGCAGACTACCGGAATCCTGCTCTCACCCACACACGCTTCTAGGCGAAAATATAACAAAGAGCAGGAGAGGACGTGTGAGTACTTGGGAGATGCCGTCAAGAACTGGCTTACACATTCTTCTTTTCTGTTTGTAAGTTTCGCTGGATTCTAAGCTCTCACTGTGGGGACTGTGTTGTGTCTCTCCTTTCTTTCAGTTCATGTCTGAATTAATGCTTAAGGGAGGGAAAAAGGATGCTGTTTGGTTCCCCATGCACCTCTTATAGCTGACAGGAAGTAGCTTGCTAATGAGAGAAAGGGTCCAGGCTCTGTCTCAGAAAGGCTGCCAAGAATACCTGCTCTATCCACTGACCCACACTGCCTCTTGCAGGGTGGACACACTGTTCTCTGTTTAACATGTAAAGTATAACGTGGGCCTGAAAAAGGGGAAGACACGTTTCCCAATCTATGCAATAGTGTGTATGCAATCTACATACAATATACAATTCATCCCATACACAATAGTTCATATAATATACAGTAGGCAGAATGTGCCTGGCCCTTTTCCTTGGTCACTGGAAAGGCTCAGGCCATGGCAGACAGTCCGGCAGTGGCATTCTTGGTCAGCTTCCCCCAGCTCCATCTTTCATCTTCCAGAATCCTCTGCCCCTTGTTTCAGCTTTGCATTTGCAGAGATAATCTGCCACACAGCTCCGAAGGAAAAGGAAGGCTTTGGTGAAAGCTAGAGAAATGAACGACACACTGGTTAAACTGAAAACTCCTTCAAGACTTGATGATGAACGTGAAACTATAAGAAGGAAAAGTCGAGGTGCCTGGTCCACCACGCTCAAGGAACAGGTCAGGAATGTCACTTGCTTGTGAGAACCAAGCCAGGGCGGCCACGCCAGCAGAAGGACCACATGCAAGGATGAAATAAGATACTCTGAACACAGGAGAAACACTGGCCCATTTCCTCACGCATTTTATAAATTTCGCATAGATAAGAGACGACACGGAGAAAGATGACCTCAGCGTGGTACCCTCACACACATTAGAATTTGGATACCACTGCTCCGAGCGGCAGAGATTTTAGGCTGGGTCGCATTAATATGAGAACTCCCCAACACATCCCTGGATTGCTGGGTTTCGCTTTCTTCGCCTTTGTCTTTGCTGTCTCTCCCTGTTTGCCTACAAAACCAAACATACTTGCTCGCCCAGCTTCACAAACAGAAAAACCAATTCCAAGAGGAAATCACTTCACAGCAAGCAAGCCCTGGGAAGAATTCAAGAGTGAGGAGCTCTTGTAACGAGATTAAGGGAAAAAATGCTTTTGTGCATCCAATTCAGACCCGTCCTCCGTCCGTGAAAGAAGCCAAAACAAACACAGGCATTGTTTTGGGAAGGAAAAGGTTAACAAGCTATGAAAACAAAATTAGAGATATTTTCAAAGCATGACCCCCGGCAGGAGGAGTAGAACAGTCTGCCAGTGTGGCAGCCTCTCCCCTCCTGTCGGACGTTTCTCCTGCAGCTCGGGGAGTGGGGGTGGGGGAACAGCCGTGACTGTGATGCTCTGAACAGACCGCAGGGATGCTGCATTCCCCGTGGTGGATGGACCACATCCACAGGGCAGAGGCATAAACGTCTGGCTCCAGGGGGAAAAGACACACAGCTCCTTGGCCCCTTCTTAGAAATAAGCTTAGGAAAGATTCTCTGTGGATCCTACAGAGCTTTCCTCCACCCTCTGGCAAAAGCACTAGTCTGCAAAGGAAAATCCTGGGCTTATATTCAGACTTGGGTCTCAAGACCTGTGCCTCAGTTTCCACATTCATTTGATCAGTATTTAGCAGGCAATCACTGTGTACTGCACTGAGGACTTCCGACTGTGGATATAAAGTTGAAAGGCCCCCACCCTTGTCATTAAGGGACACACGGTTTGGTGAGGAAAGCGATACACAAATGGATAGTTATCACTGTAGTACATGAAGCGTAGCACAGTTAATGTTTATCACATGGAATGGTTTTGATAGGTTTCCAGGTATAGTAGTATTGTGAGTAATGCCAGTGGACATTTGATACTCAAGTAGAATGGTGTGTGTGTGTGTGTGTGTGTGTGTGTATGTGGTCAGAGGTCCATCACTCTCTGTAGGTAAAGCCCCTGGTTCTTTGGGAGCCTACAAACCCACTTCCCTGTTCTAAGCAGGCTTCTGGTGATGGAGGCTGTCACCCCAGAAGCACACGGAACACCAGGATGATGTGTGAGAGGGCCAAGATGACGTCATAGAGGCACTTCCTTGCACTTTTCATCCAAGAACTCCAGCCAGTGCCCATGAGGGCCCGGACAGTCTTTGTTTAACTCAATGCACACAGATCCCAGCTCTAATCATAAACTCTGCTGGTAATGATGAAGAGAGGTTTTATATATAGAACCCAGAGCCCAAGACAGAGAAAGAGATGAGCACACATCTGCAGTGGGTTCCATGGCAAGGCACCCAGTTTTCTCCAGCAAGGACTGAAAAATCTACCTTGTCATGTTAAAGTCTCAGCTCTGCCTCGCCAAGAAGACTCCTCTGGGCATATTATATGAACTTCATGAACTTTGCTCAGACTTCGAGGGAGCGACTTCTTCTCAATGTTTCCATGATTATTTTATACCTGAAACTTCACAGCCCTGGCTGGTGATTTCCCAAGATCTGAATTGATGAGATTTATTTCCATGCATCAAAAAGTAGAAATATCAAAAGCCACACAGAGCAGTTCAGTTTCCAGGAGGAAAGGCATGTGTGCGTACGTGCTAAGTCGTTTCTGTCATGCTTGAGTCTTTGTGACCCCATGACTTCAGCCCACAAGGCTCCTCTGTCTGTGGATTCTCCAGGCAAGAATACTGGAGTGAATTGTCATGCCCTCCTGCAGGGGGTCTTCCTGACCCAGGGTTCGAACCTGAGCCTCTTATGTCTCCTGCATTGGCAGGCGGGTTCTGTATCATTAGTGTCACTTGGAAAGCACCAGGAGGAAAGGCGGTGACCTAAAAAGGGAGCCCCAACCATAGCCCAACAGCCCTGTCCTTTGTCTGAGACTTGTAGTAGTGAGCCGAGAAGTTTAGGGACACTTGAATGTAAATTTGGCATGGAGGCAGACAGGGGAACAAGAAGTCTGCCGCCCCTTCCTGCTGAAGTCAGGGCAAGAAGGACCACGAATTCACCTCTGGGCCCTCTGGTGAAGTTCTGGTTGTTGGTTCCCAAGAGTTTCGTTAACCTGATGTGAAGTTAATCAGGCTTTTCACTTCCAGATCTGTATATAAGACTTGGATTATTCCTTCAGATAAAGTGTTAGTCTCAGTCGTGTCCAACTCTTTGTGACCCCATGGACTGTATCCCATTAGGCTCTTCTGTCCATGGGATTTTCCAGGCAAGAGTCCTAGAGTGGGTTGCCATTTCCTATTCCAGGGGATCTTCCCAACCCAAGGACTGGATCCGAGTCTCCCATATTGCAGGCAGATTCTATGCTGTCTGAGCCACCAGGGAAGCCCACTCAGCTAAAGTACTTGTTTTCAGTTCACTGGATTCCTCAGACATAAGGTTTCTTTGAATGCATCTGGCCAGCTTGTGATTCTCTGGAACAAGAATTTCTCACCCCAGACCAGCTTCCTCTCCTGCTTCTGGTTTACTTCCCTGCTTTTTCCTTGCCCATCTCAGTCCATAATATCTATTGTACCGATTACTATGAGACTTCATCCATGAGGAGCCTTCTGGGAAACAAGGAGTTTGATACCTGTTTTTGTTCCCCTGATGATTGAAGCTTACCCCTAAAATCTCAATTGTTAAAATATAAGATGGTTGGTACACAGAAGAATTTTAAATCTTTATTGAGTTTCTTACATTTTTTGCTCTATGTTCTGGTTTTTTGGCTGTGGATTGAACCTTCACTCATTGTGCTGGAAGGTGAAGTCTTAACCACTGGACTGCCAGGGAGGTCCCCCATCTAAAATCTTGAAAGTCATACTTTTTTATGGATGTCCTAAAATACTTTCCAAGTCCAAAATACATACAAAGGCCTTCTTGACATCTCTGTGGGGCTAACAGATGCCCTAAATTCAATATGCCTGAACCCGGCTCCTTACCCTCACAGCCAGGCTCCCCTCTGCCCATACCCACCCCACCCCACCCATAGCCTCCTCATCTCAGCTGGGTGGGAGACAGGGGTGGTGGGGAATGAGTAGAGACTATTTCCTTCCAGCTGTTCAGGCCCCAAACCTCAGAGCCATCCCTGACTTCCCTCTTTCCCTGATACCCTGCTTTTGAACTGTCAGGAGACCCTTGAAAATGTATTTCCTGAAAATACATTGAGGGTCCAGCCCCTCCCCATTCCCTCCACTGCTGTCACCTGGCACCACCACCCTCTCCCCCTATACATCAACACGCTGCCAGAGGGACCCTTGGAAAGTAGAAGGTGGCTGGTGAGACATCTGCGCAGAATCTTGCAGAGGTTGCGGCTCACACATGGAGTAGCTGACCTCATCACACCCACCTACACTCTGTCCCAAACCATGTCTCTGCCTTCACTCACTCTGCTTTAGCCACCCCAGCGTCCTTGATGTTCCCGCAAGTCAGAAACACCCCATTGGAGGGCCTCTGCCCTCCCTGATCTTGCTACCCAGAACTCTCTCCCACCTAGTCCCAGGAGAGCCCTTCACTGAGCACTGCCTCTGACCTCCCCTCCTGGTGGCCCCACTCTGATCTCCACTGAACTCGCCTGTGTCATCTGCCCCACCCTGCCTTGCCCCAGCATCTCTGGTCCTTCTTCTCCCACTTGGGTTTTAATTTTTGTTCTTCAGGATTTCTTGTTTCCATCACACTCTCCCTCATCTCCCACAGGGTCCAGGATCTCGGTTTTATTTGCTGATCTCTCCTGAGCACTGGGAGCAGTACCTGTCATAGTAGGTCCTCAATAAATATTTGTTAATTGCATTGATGACTCAGGGGCTTGGTGAACAGTGTTGAAAAGAGCATGGGTTTGAAACCAGGTGAGCCAAGACTGACATCCTGCCACTTTCTAGCCAGTTACATAAAATCATAACTATAAGCATCTCTGATAAGACCTGATGTATATAAATACTCCATAAATGGTGGTTATGGTATTGTTATTACTGCTGTTTGTGCCAGTACCTGCTATAACACGGCTGTAACCTCAGGGAATAGTCTATGTAGGCTCCCCCATCCCAAGTAGGGTCATAAACCCAGGCCTGGGTGAGTGGTGTTTGGCACCTGCCACGCCTCCCTCTTGCTCAGCCCTGCTGTCGCTCTGTTTAGTAAGAAGGAGGTGCTGAGAAGGAATATAACTGCCATGGCAATCATTTGCTTGGTTGCATTGAACTCCAACCCATACCTGTTAGACTGCAGCTCTGAGAGAAAACCAACACTCTGAGCATTTTTCAGAAGGAAACTGCTAAGTAATTGCAGAGGCCTTGCCTGGAGGGGGTGAGGTAACTGTCCTAGAGGTGTTCAAAAAGAAATTGGACCACCACATAATAGATTGGATGACCAGACTGTGACTTAGGCCTCTTCATATCTAATATCTACAAGGACAATGAAGTTGTTTTCCTTAACCACCACCCCCCCACAATAAACTTGACCAGGTTCTTGACATTGCAAAGACAGAGCTTGGCCTTCTCACAATGCCTCCCATCCTGGAACAGTCACCATGGGATGAAGGTACAGAACAAAAATGATGCTCAGGGTATAATTATGACGGACCTAGTAAGTTCATCTTATAGACACAAAGTTAAATACAGCAATCTTGTATAGGCAAGTATAATGAAGCATGTTTGGAAGAGACATCCAACATCCTCTTGCTTCACTTAGAGAAGACAGGCCTAGAGAGACAACTCTGAATGATGGAAAGGTGTAAGTGTGGAAAAGAAGACAGGAATATGCCTTCCATTTTAGAAAGTGTGAGAGTTTTGGACATGCTTCACGACTGCTGAATATGCAGGGGTAAAAGAAAAAAAAATGCATCTATACTAAGAATGATTCCAGAAATACAGAAAGCCTAGGCCCAAACTCACACTGCTGTTTCCACGATGCTTCTCTGCAATTCTTTGCACCCAACCCTTCCCAAAGTGGTCCACAACCAGAGAATGTTGCCATAGCAACAGGCTCAGTAGGGGAGCCACTCAGCCGTACCCAGTAATTCACATCTGTGCTTCTCTCTCTCTCCTCTCTCCCTTCTCTTTTTATCTGTAAATGGAAAGCAGCTCGTGAGTGATGCCACCTTGAAGCTGACAGTTCTTAGAAAAAGGGAAGAGGAGACTTGCTTTGACTGGAATATTCCTGCCCCCATGCAGAGTTCTTTTCCCCTCTCTGCAGGTGGCTCGCCCTCACCTGGGAGTAGAAGGAGCTGCCTGAGAACTGGAAGTATGTGGAGGCCCCAGGGATGGCTGGGAACCAGCCATTGCATTTGACCTTTGCTGCAGGAGAGGCTCTTCTTAGAAGGCTAAAGAATTGGCCTGCAGGCTGTTACAAGCTCGCTTTGACTTCAGGAGGGGTCAGGCAGATGGAGGTGAAAGGGAACCCTCCCCACCTCCCACTGCTGTGTCCTCACCCTTTACCGATGTCCTTGATGGCCTGCTCTTGCCTCTCATCTTGATCTTTTTCTTCCCTTCCTTGTTTCTAAATTCTCTTCCTGCCTTCCACACCGAGCCCAAAGCAATGGACTCCTGAGGCAGACTGGTCTAAGATGGGACTGTTCAAAGGCAGACTTGGGGATGCCAACTGGGGAGAGATTGTTCGGCCCCTTGCCCGTGCTTCCTCTCTGTTTCCTCTGGATTCTCTTAGGTCACAAGCAACAATTGGGGTCAACCCACCCACCTTCGCCACTTTTCCTTCCTGTAAGATTAGCCATCCATCCATTCTTGTCTGTGCCCGATGGAGCATGATGAAAGCACCCAGCTTGTCTTAAAGAGTTGATCCCTATAGAAAAAGTTATTTGAACATGCTCCCTGACATCTGAGTATGATGGGGTCCTCATTGTGATGGCCTGTTTTCTATCGAAATCATTTGTTGATGTGGTTCAGAGCTTGGATAAATTCATGTCTCTATCTCTCTGCTTTTCTTGTTTTGCCTTAAAAAAATATTGTATCTCTGCTTCTTAAATAAGTTATGTAAGTCATGTTAGCAAGATTGAAAATATTCCAGAGCTTTATTGGGAAAAGTCTCCCTCCCACTCCTGTCTCCAGACACGCGTTCCTCTTCCAAGATTCAACCAATATGACCAGTTTGTATCAGAGACACTTAATGTGCTCCCAAGCAAATATGTTTGTGTATTTTATTTTCTCTTTCCTATTAATTTTCTCTTTTCTTTTAAACTCTAAAAAAAATAGAGTTTGGGGATTTAAAGTTCCTAAAACTGGACAGAAGGGGACAGGGCACAACCTTTAAAAGAATAACATAACTCAAGGGCATGACACAGACTGATTACAACCGAACAGTCCAAGATGGGAGATGAATCACTAGACCTTGAGCCTCATCCTATGTTCATTGTAATACATTAGTATAAGCTAAGTGGCACACCCACCAGCAACAGACAGTCCCAAGGCTGACCATTAAAGACCAAAAAATGGGTGGTGGCCCAATTACTGGAAATCTGCCCCCCTTCCCCAAGATAGTTTGAATACTCCTCCCACTCATTAGCCTATGAAAGTACCCATTCTGTAAAAACTAACCATCACATATTTCAGGGCCTCTCATCTTCTGAGATGGCCCATACTCTGTCTGTGGAGTATGTTTTTCTCTGAATAAATTCACTTCTTACCCATCACTCTTGTCTCTCACTGAATTCTTTCTGCAATGAGACATCAAGAACCTGAGCTTCATTAAGTCCCAAGACCAGATGTGATCCCAACTGTGGGTTCAAGTTCCAATCTGAGTTACATGGTTTCAGTCTGACCCAGTGAACATACTTAGACCTGTTTTGTAGCCAATTTAATTTCCTGATGAAATCTGTACTTTGTTCAAGCATTCATTAAAGGACCAAGTGGATAAATTCTTGGGTAATCACAGACTTCTTTTTTTTTTTTTTTTAAGAATCTCCTTCCTCCCTGTCACTTCCCAGAAGGACAGGGAAGGGTCACAGAGAGCCAGGTTGGGTCTGTTCCTTTCTGTTGGGCAAGGAGCAGATGTGCAGGGCTATTTGTCAGGTGGAGATGGCGGGAATGGTGGGAAGATGGCCATCACAAGCCTTGAGCCAGATCACTTTGGAGAATCAGGATCCACTGGACAGGTTCCAGTGGCAGGGAGAGTGCCAGCTGCTTTTCCGGGAGGATCTGGGGTGTTTGCAGCCTTGTCTTCCTTCATGAAGGAGAGATCCAATAGGAGGCAGACCTGCATCTCCTGGCTGCACGAGGAGCAGGGGTGGGGAGGGAGGAGGGAATCGACCAGACTGCTTATTCGGCTTTAACTGACTCTGTTCGGATTTCAGTCAAAGCTGCTCAAAATGGCTCATGTGGGCAGACAGGGCCTGAGTCAGCCCGTCAATAACATCCATTGCGTGGTCCCTGGATACAGGGTGCAGAGCCCAGAGCTGGGGAACAGGAAACAAGAAATATATGGTTCAGTCCCTCCCCCGAGAAGCTGAGAATCTGAGGCAAACAGGAAAGACAGCTATGCCTTGAAAAAGCCTCAAAAGCCCATGAACACAAACACAGACACCAGGACAAAGGAACACACGGGGGTTGATGCTGTCTGTGGTCCAAGCTGCCTGAGACCAGCTTCCTTCCGTGGATTCTCTTTAGGAAAAGGGTGCAAAGACACTCTGACACAGTCCCACCTGTCCAAGTTGTTTGATGGAACTTCTGTAAGGAAGAGGACTTGGGCTTTGCAGAAACAGGCCAGGCATGGGTTTCTAAACCTGTCTGAGGTCAGTCTCCTCACTTGTCATTCGGGGACAATCCCACACCTTACAATTATGGTGAGATCAGAGGATACCCAGTGCCTGCCCAGCTCTAGCACAGGATGGCACTCAGCAAGGGCAGCAGTCATCATTATTCTATAGATCATTCTAGACTCACAGCCTCTGGGTACCAATGTGGAAAAGCATCTCATTTATCTCTCACCCTTCTCTTAGTGGACGGATCTCTTCCCTCCTTCCTAGTCTCACCTCAACCCTTGTCTCCTGGTTTTTGGTCGGCAGCATTCCCCACCTGTTGGGCCAGGCCTGGTGAGATCTGCCTGCATGGATGGGACCCAGGGTGGGTACCCGAGAGCCAAGTCAAGCAGGAGGCAAGTTCTGTCCCTCAAGCCATTGCGCCGAGGAAGAGCTGGGATGAGACACCTAGAGATGGAGCCAGGATCAGCTGGATGGGCCGCTGGTGGGTGGGGCCAGGAATGGAGTAGAGGCAGGAGGACCCTCAAGGGTGTCATGCGGGGAGGCTCAGCCCACATCCGCTGCTGCCGGTCCCCGGTGTGGCCGAGGGCCTGTGCAGCTGCTACCATGACCTTGCCAGAGCCCTCTGTCTCGCTGGGACCCCAGAAGTCACCTCCCCGCTGGGCTTCCTGCCCATGTGTAGGCCAAAATGATATCTTACCTTGTAAACGACACCCTCACCTCCCTTCCTAAAGGCTGCTAACAATTGGGGTCCCAGCCTGTTCAAAGCCGTTATGGAGAGTCTGACCTGCTCCCACTACCTCCCTCATCCTGTCTCTTTCTCACATACCCTGCTCCCTGAGGCCCTAGACCAGCCACCTTCCCTTTGAAATGCTGCTTTCCAGAACTTGCAGAGCTGGCTTCTTCTCTCCGAGTCTTAAGTCACCTCCCCAGAGAAGCCCTCCTTGACTGCCTGGTGCCCTCTCCTCCAGCCTGCTTCTCTGCGAGGCAGTTAGCACTGGGCAGTCTTCCCTGGATCACAGGTGTGGTTCCTGATTTCTTCTTGATTCTCCACCCACTGGAGCTCCTGGGAGCAGGCACTAGGCACTCTGCTGTTTCCCCAAGCCCTGGGGCAGTGGGTACTGATGAAAGGAGGCCTTCAGACTTGAGGGGCCGCAGTCCCGGGAACTCTGGGCACATGGAAGAGCAGGGTCCCCAGGGAGGTTATCCTTGGTGGTCTGGAGCAGCAACAGCATTGTGTCCACTGTGTCCTGTGAAATATTCGAGAGTACAGGCCAAGAAACTGGATTTCCACCCGGAGGCCTGGAAATGGGAGAGAAAGTCTGAGCCATCAGCAACCAGAAAGATGCAGGAACAGAGATGCTGGTTGGAGCCAGACAGAATGGAGGGGAGAGCAGAGCGGGAGGACCACCCCCAACGAGGCCCTGGGCTGGGGGCTTCCTGTCCAGGTCAGGGTCCCTTTCTGTCCCAACACCTCAACACAGGTGTACATTCTGCCATGCCACAGGTGTACAGAGAACATTTTTCCTTTGAAAATTTGAAATGACCATCGACAACGCTAATCTAACTTTGTGATGGTTGATTCTAAGGATCAATCAAATATTTAAATATTTTTGTGAGTTCTAATGAATACCGTGTGTGTGTATGCTCAGTCACTTAGTCATGCCCGACTCTTTGTGACCCTTTGGACTGTAGCCTGCCAGTCTCCTCTGTCCATGACATTTGCAGGAAGGATACTGGGGTGAGTTGCCATTCCCTCCTTCAGGGGATCTTCCCCACCCAGGGATTGAACTAGAGTCTTTTGCATCTCCTGCATTGCAGGCAGATTTTTACCGCTGAGCCATCAGGGAAGCCCCAGCGAATCCCATAGATGCTTATATATAAAAAAAGATTCATTCTTGCATTTATTCCAAGTGAAGATGCCAGAAAGGGCAATGGTGAGATTTTCATCATTTGTTACCAGTTAAAGCAGAGACATTACTTTGCCGACTAAGGTTCGTCTAGTCAAGGCTATGGTTTTTCCTGTGGTCATGCATGGATGTGAGAGTTGGACTGTGAAGAAGGCTGAGCGCCGAAGAATTGATGCTTTTGAACTGTGGTGTTGGAGAAGACTCTCGAGAGTCCCTTGGACTGCAAGGAGATCCAACCAGTCCATTCTGAAGGAGATCAACCCTGGGATTTCTTTGGAAGGAATGATGCTAAAGCTGAAGTTCCAGTACTTTGGCCACCTCATGCGAAGAGTTGATTCATTGGAAAAACTCTGATGCTGGGAGGGATTGGGGGCAGGAGGAAAAGGGGACGACCGAGAATGAGATGGCTGGATGGCATCACGGACTCGATGGACGTGAGTCTGAGTGAACTCCAGGAGTTGGTGATGGACACGGAGGCCTGGCGTGCTGTGATTCATGGGGTCGCAAAGAGTCAGACACGACTGAGCGACTGAACTGAACTGAAGGTCTCAGACCTAGGTCTTTATAAAAGCGTGACTCAGCAACGGGGAAACACTGCTAGTCTTTCCTAATCACTCTGGTTCTTTCTATTTTCTCTCCTCCTGCTGGTCCTACGGCATTCCCCTTTGATAGTGAAAGAATCAGATCAATGCAGGCATCAGAGGATTTGCCTGGCAAGGCCTTCGTCACCGCCCATGTCAGAGCCGATGTGGGCTTATGCGAGGAGCTGGAGGGTGACCAGTTCCTTCTTAGTTTCTGGTGATTCCTTTTATCTTCATGTTTCCAGCAGTTTGGTTTTGAACATCAGGAAAGGGTGTGTGGTAAAGATGGACCCTCCCCTGATTGAGATCGCATCTTTGAGCACCTTTTGGAAATAGTGGTGTGTACATTGTAAGGAGCTTTGGGGGGGTGGGGTGGGGAGTGGGCCTCCTCCTGGCAGTTTCCTGGCCAGCTTGACCCATTCCTTCTCCATGCTTCTCCAGTAAAGATCCCAGGCATTACTGATGGTCTGCTCCAGGGCCTGCAGTCTGGGGCTTCCCCTGCCATTTCTGGGAAGCAGCCTCTGAGTGCCCAAGGCTTCTTGCGGGGAGGCGGGGGCTCTTGGAAGTCTGTGCTTTGGTAAGCCTGCACCTCAGCAGGGCTGTCCCCCAAGAAAGCAGACATGCCGAGGTTACCTGAGTGACCGGTCCTCGGCTTAGAAGCCACATTCTCTGGTCTGTAGGAGGCCCCAGCTCCCCATGCTGGATGAACTTCCCTGCCTCTAAGATACATCCATGCGTCCTCAGTCCCTCAGTTGAGTCCGACTCTTTTCGACCCCATGGACTGCAGCCCTCCAGGGTCCTCTATCCATGGAATTCTCCAGGCAAGAATACTGGAGTGGATTGCCATTGCCTACTCCAGGGGATCTTCCTGACCCAGGGATCGAACCCGGGTCTCCTGCATTGGCCAGTGGATTCTTTATCATGCGAGCCACCAGGGCAGCCCCCAGGTACATCCAGCTAACCCACAAATTTCCATACATAGCCTCAAGTCTGTCTGGCTTAAAACAGAGCTGCAAGGACTTCCCTGGTGATCTGATGGTTAAGGCTCTGTGCTTCCACTCTGGGGGCATGTGTTCGATCCCTGGCCTGGGAACTAAGATCCTGCATGCCCTGCATGGCAACCAAAAAGTGAAAAAATGAAATAAATCCCAAAAATAAAACAGACCAAAAAAGTAGCTGCAGTGTGTTCCCTGAAAGTCAGGCCCACTGTCTCTGGTTTTAACTGTGTCATGGACAAGCCCCTCCTCCCCACCCACTGCTGCCACAGGAGGGCGAGGTCTGTCCTGGAGCCAGGCAGGGCTATGTTGTCAGGGACTGTTGTGCAGGGTATGAAATAAATGTCTCTGGGGGGTACGGTTGATGAGGACCATGGTCCTGCCCTGCCATACCTGGGGATCAGGCAGGAATCACCTGCAGGCTGGACACCATTCTCCTTTATCAGAGGTCACGCTTACAGATCAGAATTCTCCCAAAGAATCGAGGCATGCTGCTCTAGCACTTTTCTAAAAGAAGACGAGAGTGAAGTCGCTCAGTCGTGTCCGACTCTTTGCGACCCCATGGACTGTAGCCTACCAAGCTTCTCTGTCCATGGGGTTTTCCGGGCAAGAATGCTGGAATGGGGTGCTGTTTCCTTCTCCAAGGGATCTTCCCCACCCAGGGATCGACCCAGGTCTCCGGCATTGCAGGCAGATGCTTTACCCTCTGAGCCACCAGGGAAGCCCGTCGCTTTTCTTAGCCCCTGTTCAATTTCCGAGTGGCTCAGTGGTACAGAATCTGCCACCAGTGCAGGAGCTGCAGGAGACACGGTACTTTTCCTGAGTCGGGAAGATCCCCTGAGGAGGAAATAGTAATCCACTCCAGCATTCTTGCCTGGAAAATCCCCTGGACAGAGCAGGCTGGCAGGCTACAGTCCATGGGGGTCACGAGAGTCAGACACGACTGAGCACGCGCGCACACACACTCAGTCGCGTGCTCCCTTAGGTCACATTGCCTTCCTTGTGGCCTTGCATATAGGTGATGCATCATAAAGGCACACAAACTGGGCAAAATCCTGGCGGCCGAAGCCAACCTGCGACTTCTGCTGTAGCCACTTCACTCGCCTGATGTTCACTAAAGCAGATTTGACTCAAAGACGAAGGTGCTTTGTGACTTGGGAAACAGAACACTGGCCCAGCGTATGACAAGGTGCAGAGCTGGGTGTGTGTTTCCTTGTCTGTCCACCCTTATCAGCCAAAGGGTGTTTCTAGAACTGACAGGGGAGGACATGCCAGGGGTTGAACAGACCGCTTTTATTCTTTTCGCTTGATACTTCCGGCAGTTTTACGTTATCTCACGCAGTTAGAAGGGGATGTAGATAATATACATGTTTGTCTTTTCCTGATTACATACAGTTTCACTTGGCTAAAAATCTACACCAGCCACAAGGATACATTCTCACTGAAATAGTAGAGACTTTTCTCATCATCTTTAAAAACAAAAAACCAAACTCTCCAGCCTCTCGATTACTATTGTGCTCACTGCTGCCATAAAAGCAACCGTTTGCAGAATTCAATGCTCTGGGTTTGGGCTATAAGCAAACAATGTCCCCGCGTGGGTCTCTCTCAGGTGTTCTTGCAGGCTTTGTTCTAGTTGGAATGGTGGATGGCTGAGTAAGCCCATGGATCGCAATTGTTTCGTGGGTAGATGTGGCCCTGAGACCACATGCATTTGGGGCCTTCTGTACGGCTAAGCTTGATTTTTCTGAAGAACTGGAATTTGGAGCTCATTGCAGGGACCTCTCTGAACCCAGACCTTGTGGCAAAGATTACATCTCATCCCTTCTTTCAATGTTCAATCCATCAAGAAGAGATTTCTGGTGCTTCCAGCCAGGATTTGTGTCCTGCCAGGTTCCAGGGAGGACCCAGAGGAAAGATGGAAGGCGCCTTTGGCCCCACACATGTTCACTTCAGTTCAGTTCAGTTCAGTGGCTCAGTTGTGTCTGACTCTTTGCGACCCCATGAATCGCAGCACACCAGGCCTCCCCGTCCATCACCATCACCCAGAGTTCACTCAGACTCACGTCCATCGAGTCCGTGATGCCATCCAACCATCACATCCTTGGTCGTCCCCTTCTCCTCCTGCCCCCAATCCCTCCCAGCATCAGAGTTTTTCCAATGAGTCAACTCTTCGCAAGAGGTGGCCAAAGTACTGGAGTTTCAGCTTTAGCATCAGTCCTTCCAAAGAAATCGCAGGGCTGATCTCCTTCAGAACGGACTGGTTGGATCTCCTTGCAGTCCAAGGGACTCTCAAGAGTCTTCTCCAACACCACAGTTCAAAAGCATCAATTCTTTGGTGCTCAGCCTTCTTTACAGTTCAACTCTCACATCCATACATGACCACTGGAAAAACCATAGCCTTAACTAGACGGACTTTAGTCGGCAAAGTAACCTCTCTGCTTTTGAATATGCTATCTAGGTTGGTCATAACTTTTCTTCCATACACGTTAGCAAACCAGAACTTAGATATCTGCTTAGATAACATTCCACTTCCATGGGATGGTGTGCTTCTGTAGTCTGGTCCTGTCTGCCCGTGTTGAATGTATGGAAACCGAGCCCTCGGTCCAGCAGTACAGACTTTGAGAGGCCAGCCCCATCACTGGTAGAGCTAGGAGGTGCTGTCCCTCCTTGGAATGTGGATGGCATCTGCTACCCCTGTTACGCGGCTGGGCCATGCATCACCATGCGCTATTGATTATTTGTTAAGTGTCTCCACCACAGCTCTCCCTGGATAATGGAAACCTCAGGGGCTTTGGAGATGTCATCTACCCCAGTGGGGAAAGAAGTCTGTGGCTCACCCAAGACCCCCAGGTTCCCTGTTCACTCAGGGGCTTGAGAAGCTGGCCCCGGGCTAGAGGAAGTGCAAGACCCTGGAGCCACACCAGGGACCCCAGCACCCCAGGAAGGAGACTGAGGAACCCCTTCAACTGGGCCTCCAGAGCCCCATGGCCCCTATATGCAGACAAGTGACAAAAACATTCCTTCCCCTTCAGGTCCTGTCCCAGCTTTATTGCAAACAGGCCAATGCAAGTGCCGAGGGTGACCTCAGCATAGATTTTCACCCCAGAACTCGCTCTGTGGCAAGAAAGAACATTCCTGGTTTTCATAGATGCCTTCTTGAGTATAAATAGAAGAGGACCAGGAAACAGACTAAAAATCGGTGCCCAGCTGGCAGTCCCAGGATAGTTCTGCCAGGCTTCTGGGTTGGGGTTTGGGGGGAAAGGAGCCAGGGCCCAGAAAGGTTTTGTGTGTCCCCGTGGTGTCACTCCAGGCCCACCTTGGAGATGGCTCCAGAGCCTGCAGAAGACCCTAGAGACTAAGGTCAAAGGTGCTGCTGCTACAGTGAGACCTTCCCTGCCCTGGCCAGTCAACCTGAACGGCCAGTCGAACGACGGCAGACATCCCTGTGGCTGATGGTGGAAGGGCCACACACAGGACGAGTGTGCCTCACACACCAGGCTGGTGGGGCTCCTCCTCCCTCCTTCTTGTGGTGGGAGGCGTCGCTGAGCAGGTGGGACAAGCTATCGGGGCAGAAATGACGGACCTGTGGACGAACCCTAGGGGTGTCTGTGTGGCGAGAACTGAAGTACGATGGCCCAGATATGCACATATGTGGGTGTCTTCTGATCCATCTTCCGATGGCGGGGACCAGGAACGTGCAAGTTTTATGCAAATCCAAACATGAGCGCAAACCCCCGAGTCTCTAAAACTCTTCAACACTGGTTTTCCAAATGGCAAACTTTCTAACCCCTCCTTCTGGAAATAGCTTCACCTGAAGCTGCCTTCAGGCTCTCCAAGCCCCTCTGAAAGTGTTAGTCACTCAGTCGTATTTGACTCTTGGTGAGCCCACAAACTGTAGCCCGCCAAGCTCCTCTGTCCATGGGATTCTCCAGGCAAGCGTACTGGAGTGGGTTGCCTTTCTCTTCTCAAGGAGATCTTCCTGACCCAGGGATCAAACCTGGGTCTCCCACATTTCAGGCAGATTTTTTACCGTATGAGCCAGCCTCCAAATCCAACTGGGTGGAGCTAAAAGGACATTTATGAAGGTGGCTCATTAAAGCAGCACTTTGGAGCCAGCATCTCAAGTTCAACCATTGTATTCTGAAGACCATCCTAGCGTCTTTCACTTAACAAGCCAACAGGCCCAGGACTCCATATCAGAGCTTTATCTGAATTTCTGGTCCTTGACTTTCCCTAAACACACAAAGGCTTCTCTCTAGCTAGAAAGCTGGTGATGAGTTTCACTTGTCTATCTACAAAGAGAAATATTTTAAATGCTTTCTATTTATAGCTGTAAAGTCTTGATACCACCAAAGGCAAAGGCGGAATCTCTCTGTACATTGATTTTTCTAGTGCAGGCTTAATGTCTGTATGTGATTATGTTTACCATGCAGGTGAAGCAAAAAATTAAATTGGGCTTCTTTAACAAGGGGGAAAGACTAGCAGCAGAACTGAAAGATCACAGGAGAACTTGAGCAGGTAAGCTGATTGCAAATACTGTCCTGGCTTTAGACCTCTGCAGCTGCTAAAAATGCATTCATCCCCACCTCCACACCCTCCCCACTGTGCAGATCTGCTTTTGCTTTCTCCTGGTTTCTCAGGGGAAAAAAAAAAAAAATCCCCTAGGGTTCTCTGTCTCTGTCTGCCTGACAAACCCAATAGGAAACCTACATTAATCTGTAAGTGAGGGTAATGGTTTTTCTGCTGTTTCATACATGCTAGGTCAAATCCATGGATCCTGCGACAAGAGGAGGCCCCTAGGGGAAGTGAATTCCCTTCCCTCTGCAGGGCCTGGTACCCATAGGCCACTGGAGGTACTGGAGGGGTGTCCAGGAGCCCTCTGCTTTCCCCAGAAGATACTCTGTTCCTCCTAACCTCGTCCTTCTCTACTTTCAGACTGTAGGCAAGAAGGCCAGACCTCCAAAAACTAGGCCCAGGAAGTCAGATTTCTACCGTCGTCTGGCATGGGAAGGGCAGGTTCAGACATCCCTGCTAGAGGCTGGCTTTCCAGGCAGCACCCGAGGAGGCAGGCTTGAGTCCTCGGGGTCAGCGATCATGGGGTTTCATTTGCTCAGACATACTGTGACACGAGGTCAATCTTGGACCAAAATGGGCATGGAACCCTCTGACTCAGGGTGGCTTTTAGAAACCCATCAGGGAGTGTTTTCCATCATTCGCAACATCTCAGAGCACAGGGACGGGGCCTCGCCAGGCCTGGGACTGGCATCAGCTGCAAACGCCATGGCCTTTCCTCCCATCAGGGAATGGGCCTAGTTCTGAGTCACCAGTTAAGAACAGGGAGCTGTTCTTAACAGGGAACAGATTCAGCTCTCAAATCCAAGCAGCCCCTTCCTTTTCTAATTTGTAAGAAACTGGCCCCCAATCAGCTTTCCTTTGCTCTGTCTCCAACTGGAAGTGAAAACGTGTCTCTTGCAGGCCTCCAGCTCCCGTGCTCCTGGGGTCTGCTTGTCTTCTTGAAGCCCGAGCTCATGGGGGCTGTTTGGACAGGAGCACCCCCCCCCCGCCAACCCCCACTCTAGCTCTCCCGTGGCTGTGTCCTCCTCAGGGGTGACAGGGTGTGTGGGAGCTGGGGGCCAGGGTTGCAGCCAGGTGTGGGACTTCTGCCCACAAAGATGGGTGAGGGTAAGTGCCCTCTAAGGGAGCCCGAGTCACCCTACCTTGGGAACTTCCCGCCAAAAGACAAAGCTCCCAACCTCCCAGGGAGCCTTATGTGGCTGCCGGAGAAAGACAGCCAAGCCTTGGTAAAAGCAGGAGGCGAGGAGTAAGGATGATGGGACCCTCCTGGAGCTTCTCCCCACCCAACCTTGGGCTGTATCCTCCTAAACACCTTTGCTTCCATCCCTGGACCGAGGAGGTGGTCACGCGTGCTCCTGAAAGTGAATGCCCCTTTCAGAGGGTCTGGAGTTGGGATGGGGCGGGCATCGGAAGGAAATGATCAGCTGTTTCACAGTGAGGTCTCCGCAGGCCCGTGAGAGCAGCCCCTGCTGTGGCCTTGCCTTCTTCCAAATAAAGGAGCCAGGAAACAGCCAAGTTGCTCCTTGTGGCAGAAACTTCTAGAACCAGAAGAGGCCCTTCCCAGCATCTGGGGGTGGGGATGTCAGATTCTGCTCTGGGCAGGGCGGGGGGTGGTGGCTGGCAACCAAGTCCCACTCGTATGTAACCTGGCAGCTCTCTGCCTGGAGACTTGCCGATGGTCACGATGTGTCGCCTCCCAGGAGATGTTCCACTTTCCAAGCAGGTGGGAAATGACCCTGGTTAAAAATAGCGGCACCGGACTCATCACAGAGTCCCCTTGTAAAGCAAAACCGTGGGTTTCCTCCAAGTGGCGCAAAGGATCAGCCGTGGCTTTTGGGTTCCCTCTGGGACTCTGGGGGCTGGGGTCCCAAGTGCACCAAATCCCCCAGTGCCCTCCCCTGCAACACCCCGGCGCCCAGCACAGCCACCAGCAGAGCCCCTCAGCCGTGGCCGCTGGCCACCTGCCCACCCCGGGTTCGCCTCGGTGACTGGGGGGCCACTGTGACTGTCCACACCCTCTCCCCGC
Source organism: Ovis canadensis (assembly GCF_042477335.2). NCBI lineage: Eukaryota > Metazoa > Chordata > Mammalia > Artiodactyla > Bovidae > Ovis > Ovis canadensis. Next base: position 25,257,643 of record NC_091269.1, on the reverse strand, counting down.
CTTCCTGCTCCCCTCAGTGCCTGGTGGACCGGGGTTTCTGGAGCTTTCTCAGAACCGTGGACACATTCCCAGTGGAAATCATGACATTTTCCGTTTCACATGACGCACTCCACAATGCCTCAGGAAAAGGGAGAGAGAAAGAGAAGGCAAACAGAGCCTGGGAGCCAGCCCCTCTCTGTCAACAGCCAGGCCAGGTCCTCTCTGTTTATCCTGGAGTCGCCTCCCCGGGGCTTGACAGTCAGCCTCCGTGTTCTCTCCTGCAGTCAGAGGCCCGACGACTAGGTTAACTGCCTTTTCTCTCTGCTTCTTGGCACATCTGGGTGAAGGCGTGCCTCCCTACTTTGTTGTGTTTTTTTTTAAACTTTACTTTCGACTGCCATGGTGACTGCTGCATGTTTGGCAAAGGGAAGGAGGGGAAAAAAAAAAAAAAAAGCTCGGGGAGAAGAAAAGGAGCTCTCAGCGCAGGGCTGGCGGCCGTCCAGGGTAATCATGCTGCAGAGCTGAAATGAGGCCTCTGGCGGGCAGCCAAGTCACAAAGAACAAAGCTGTCAGTTCCTAATGTTGGCGGCAAAGCCTGTTTGGCACCCTTATATGCTTTCCCAGAACTCCCTGCCTTGGCTGCCTTCCATTCCCTTCAGGGCAGCAAACAGGATTAGCCCAGCTCTGAGTTGTTTTTCTTCCCTCTCCTCCAACTGTTTCCAATGACATCATCCTTGCTGCACTCATTTGCCAGCAGGGTGGTTTTTCTCTCTCTCTCCTCCCACCCCCCTCTCTCCCTCCATCTCTCTCTCACACACACACCTCCACTCCCACTTCCTTCCTGTAGCCGCCCCCCCAACCTCCTCTGACTTGCTCGAAGCGCACTGTTTGAGGTCATGCCTCTTGTCCGGCATCTCTGTGAAATGCACACACGCCCCGGCGCTTGTCCATTTCGCTGAATCAAGCCAGACGTTGTATTTTATTTTTATAACTGAATTCCTGTGAGATAAAAATCTCATTTTCCTTCGCAGGCTGTAATCAGCACTCGCAGGGCTGTGGTTTCCAACTGCCCCATCTCGTGCTTCCTTACGAAGCACCGCTGAGAAATGAACTTGGCTGCCATTCAGGTTTAAAGGGCCCGCGGCTAGTCATACATTGCTGGTTCACACACACACACGCACAAACACACGATGTGCACACAAAGACTATTGCATGCGCACACCCACAGGCACACACACCCACTGGGCTACACAGACAAAGGGTATGGAGATACCCCCCCGAGAGAGACAGACACACACACAAGCAGCACCTAGGGTCATTCTTTCCCTTTCAAGAAAGAGAATAGGTGAACAAGTAGAAGCCAAAAGCTGCTTCCGAAAAGGCTGGTTTCAACCAGGAGGCAGGCAAGCGTTATGCAACTAATGTCTGGGTTCATGAAAGGAATCGAGGTTCGCTGACTGCACAAATGTTCCCCCGCCCCCGCCCTGCCCCCCGCCCCCAACTCTGATTCATGAACTAGTTTTCAGATTCATGAATCACTCGGGAGCCAGCAAGAAAAAAATGAGTAGTATTGATCTCATTTCAATTGAAACGGGCTCATTATGGCCACGCAGGGGCAGGGTGCAGACAACTTCCTACTACCAGACACTCGCCAGCATCCTAGGTCTGCAGGGAGGCTCCCCCGCCTGTGGGTGGGGCAGGCTGGCTTTTGCAGAGGAGAGGGTTCCCCCTCTTTTGATGATTAAATAGGCAGAATCAGATCTATTGGCACGAGGAGCTGGGGCTGGACTCCTCTGTCCTCTTTCGGCAGGTCGGTGGGCTTCCTTGGGTGTTCTCCATTTGTGGTTTTTTTTTTTTTTTCACTTTTAATGAAATCTTTTAAGAGGAATCTCAGTGCAAATTCATTTCTGGATTGTTGGTGGTGTCTCAAGGACTATCTAAAATAACAATTCACCTTCTACTAGGTGAATTCAAGTTCAGATCCAACTAGGATGTCTTGGGGTTTGCTTCTTTGTTTGTTTCAAGGCCAACATGTAGCTTTTGCCTTTTTCAGCCCTTTGCATTTGATTCAGCAAAGAAAGCCTGGGGAATATGGACCCTCTAGATTTGGGCCAATCACATTTCTGTAAAGAAAAACAGTCCTCCAGCTGGGTGACTGTCATTACAGGGATAGGAGGCTCTAGGATTTCAGAAAGTCATCCTTTTCCTTCCCAAATGAAGTGAGGGTTCTCTCGCTGACTGTCAAGGAGGTGGGCGCTGAGCTGGGGTCCAATGGCATTACAGACAGGGAAACTTCAGTCCCTGGGTAGATTTATCGAGGGCTGTCCTCTAGGGAACCAGGCCTCTCCAACTGCCTTTCCTTGTTCCCCTTGAATTCCAACTCAGCCATCTTCTCTCTTGACATATGCCCCCTGCCCAGTCCAGCATGTTACACTCATCCTCATGACCGGGGAATCATTCTCTCTCACTCTAGAACACTGCAGTTTGGGCTGTCACGTGTAAGCAGGCCATGATCAGTGTGATTGGCTTTGACTTGCAACTTTGCACTGGGATTTTGTGTGGTTTCAGCTCCCAGATCTCCCCCAAGCACCCCTACTCTCCCAGTGCTGGGAGATTTAAAACAACTGATGAGACATTCACTTTTCAGAAACCTCACAGAAGTGGGCAACCCTCAGCAGAAAAGGATTCTACCCTACACTGCATCACTTTGGATCCAGGAGTTCGGAAATGAGACTCTCACCCATTGACTTCAGATGCAAAGCTGCGCCATTAGGCATATTTAGCTTGGCAGAGATTCATTGCATGACTTTGCCCCCTTTTGTTTCTGCGGTGCCCAGAGAAACTGGGAGCAGCCCCAAGAAGGGCAGAGAAGATGTGCTTGTGTGAATTTCAATAAGCAATCAGGCTTCCCTGGTGGCTTAGATGATAAAGAATCTGCCCAATACAAGAGACCAGGGTTCGATCCTAGGGTTGGGAAGATCCCCTTAAGAAGGGAATGGCTACCCACTTTCAGTATTCTTGCTTGGAGAATTCCATGGACAGAGGAGCCTGGTGAGCTAAAGTCCACGGGGTCGCAAAGAGTCAGACACAACTGAGCGACTAACACACACTATAAACCATTGGTTCAGAGGTGAAAAGAGCTGCTTTGCATTTCGTGAGGCCCTTTGAAGGTGTCTTTCAGCTCTGAGCTTGTATTCTTGGGCTGAATCTTGGAGCCAGCTTGGAGTCCTGGGGTGTCATGGGTTAAAATCACTTCCACAAATGGGCTGGCTGGCCTCAGAGCAAACGGCGATAGTGGGTTGGCTCATGTTTTGCATTAACTCCTTCTTGTTGTTTTTTTTTTTTTTTTCCACTGCAGCCTCACATTCTCTGATAAACCTGAGTTGCTAGGAAAGCTTTATGTAACACCACCAGCCTCAGCTTCTTAGAGAAGCAAGTGCTCTGTTTCCAGAGTTCCCCATAAACCTGGCAGCACATCAAAACCTCTGTTTCATAACAGACCAGAAATAGGATTTTCTAATAACATCCCAAGGACTGGACTGAGTGTGCAGGGGTCTGGATTTTTATGAATTGCTAATGGTTAACTAAACAGAGACCCCCATGACACCCAACCTGCTATCTCTGGGGTTGAGGAGGGTGGGGATATGGGAGGAGTGTGGTTTCTACATCCATGATATGTTGGTTCCTGACCCACGGCCCCTTTCAGAAAATCTGCTAAATGATCTCAAACATATTGAGGATCTTACTCATGTTTTAAAAAAAGAAAAGGGGCGGGGGTGGGACTACCTTCCTCCTGCTCCTTCCTTCATTCATGGAGAATGTGGCTTCCTTTTATTTTGTTGCCAGACTTGCTGATGGTTACAGGTTTAACCCCTGGCTTTCCTCAGGGAGAGGTCAGCTCTCTTTAATGGACACACCTAGTGTGAGGGATCCAAGTATCGTCCTGCAATACACAAAGAACACATGTGAACCTCAGCCCTGTGACTCGTGGGCTGATGAGATGATCACTGAGGGGGAGAAGGGAGAGGGGAGGTGGCCTCACCCTGCTCCCTCACTCCTGTGGTTCACCTCCCCGGCAGGCCACCCCGCCTAGTCCAGTCCTGGTTTAGATTATGACAGCGAGGGGAGTTCCCTCCAAAAGGCCATTTGCAGCCTATTTAGATGTCACTCAGGCTTCCAACCACTATCCCTTTGTTCCATTTCATCAGCTGTGCCTTCCTTCCGGTTCTGTCTGGACCATCCTTATCCTGCCCTGTGTGAGCTGCTAGCCCAGGGGCATCACTTCAAAACAAAAGAGGCCCCGGGTACGGCAGGATAGCGGGATCGGGGTCAGCCAGACTCCGCTTTGGGGAGAACCCGGGGTGACTCGTGGCACGACTGCCCCCAGCGATAAGGAGCTGCCATAAGAAGATACTGCCCTGTGAATCCTCTACACCCACTCCTGCATCCCTGCCCCCCTGCATCCCACCATCCCCCTCTGCTCCCCCCAGGTCAGCTCTGCACTCACCCGACCACCCTAGTGGAGCCTCAGCTGCATGGCCCCTTCCCCTGGAGCCCTTCATGCCCCCACCTTGTGTGTTTCCCTGTTTTAAGCTTAGGTATATGTGCTCAGTCTCACTTTGATGTCTAACTCTACGACCCCATTGACTGTAGCCCACCAGGATCCTCTGTCCATGGGATTTCCCAGGCAGGAATATTGGAATAGGTTGCCATTTCCTCCTCCAGGGGATCTTCCTGACCCAGGGAAGTTGCCATCATTCTCTCCCAGACCTTCTCAAATGGTCCCCTTATTGTTCACCTCCCCTACCTTCTCATTTTGGAATATTAACACCAAGATGTAACAACTCTGGGCTCACCAGGACAATCCTCACTTGGTTATTTCCTCCTCTGCCATTGAGATAATTTCTCTGGTGTTTGCAACTCTTTTCCATTTAGTTTGACTCGACCTGCTATTAGTAAAAATAATCCAGAAAAGTCTCCTCTCCCAGCAGGGCCTTAGGGAAGCCCACACACGTCCCCAGAGCCCACCCACCAGCCTTCAAGCCCAAATGGCTCCACTGAAACTGCAATCAAGAGGGGGTTCCCTCCCAAGCTGAGATTTAATATCCCTGAGATCCGCTGAGTGTCTGGGCACCTGGTTGCTATGGAGATGGTTGTCATAAAAACACACCGATCTGCAGAGAGATATAAAACCGAGTCTGAGGTACACGATCGGACATATTAGCGCAGAGAGATGGCAAGCTGCTTATCTCCTCCCTTTGTTGACACAGGGCCTTTGCCTTTTAAATGCATCCTGAGTGACCTTCTCAGAACCAAGCCAACGCAAATCCATTTCAGTTAATATTTCGTAAGGGACGATCAAGGGCTTTGCCAAATGCCAGATGCCTGGTCTTCCTGTCCCCAGCTGAGTCAGCCCAGGAGAAGAGGACATTCCTCTCTGGCACCGCTTGTTCTCTGCTGACTGTCATTGATCCATGAGTGCAGCAGGCAGAATAAAAACACTGACCCTGACCGTGTTCCAGAGCAGATGGCTGGGGATGAGTAACCTGTGTGGGCAGGGAGGCCCTGGATGCGTGGCCCAGTCTGGAGGGGCAGAAACTGGAGGGGCCCCCAGAGACCCATCCAGGAGGTAATGAAGGCCTGTGTCTGTTGCCTGCCAGCTCAGGATGGGGTAATTCAGCAAGAGACACTTACGTGGTGTGTGGGTGTGTCCACTAACCACCTACACCCCCTTGTCATCTGAACTTTCCAAGCCCTCATAACAAGATCAGCAGCTGAAAATCCATGTCTCCCTTGGTCTTGTCTCTGTGCAGGAACCAGTAAGGCATTCCCTCCTCGCGCATGACTGGGCTGTTCTGGCATAAAGTGTGTAAGTGTTAGTTGCTCAGTTGTATTTGACTCTTTGTGACCCCATGAACTGTAGCCCACCAGGCTCCTCTGTCCATGGAATTCTCCAGGCAAGAATACTGGAGTGGGTTGCCATTTCCTTCTCCAAGGGATCTTCCCAACCCAAGGAGCGAAACTGTGTCTCCCGCATTGTAGGCAGATTCTTCTAATTTAGATTTGTCTAACCACCAGGGAAGCCCCAGTTGGCCTCATAAAAGGGCAAGTACAATTCACAATGTGTAGCTGGAATCCTTCTGAAATGTGTTTGGGGAAGGGGCTTGAAAGAATGATATGGTGTTCATTTCTTTAGCTCTGCCATCCTGGAGGAGGGAAATGACTGGGAAAAAAATAAATAACCAGCTCTGGCAGTGGCCACATTGTGACTGCAGACCAGGCCTGCTTCTGCGCTGACTCCCAGCAGCAAGCCTGCATGAACACCTGAGATCCAAGTTACCTTCTTTGCTCTTTCTCCTCTTGGAAGATGTTTGAATTCTAGAACATAGATCATAATTTAGTCATCGGCATGGTCTTGGATCTTCAGCAATCCACTGATTACCTAGTGCCTGAATTTCTTTTCTGTTGGGAGATGTATTTCTGTTTCTGTTTAGCACCAATGGCATTTTAGTTGATCTTTTTATTGACGTATAATTGCTCTACATTGTTGTGCTAGTTTCTGCTGTATGACAAAATGAATCAGCTATCTTACTGTTGTTCAGTCGCTAAGTCAGGTCCAACTCTGTAGCCTCCATGAACGGCAGCACTCCAGGCCTCCTTGTCTCTCACTGTCTCCCGGAGTTTGCCCAGCTTCATGTCCATTGAATCGGTTATGCTATCCAACCATCTCTAAAGTCAACTCTATGTATACATACATCTCCTCCCTCTTGGACCTTCCTCTCATGACCACCACCATCCTACTCCTCTAGGTTATCACAGAGCACCCAGCTTAGCTCCCTGCCAAACAGCATTTTAAACTTCTTTTGCTTGAGTCAATTCTCGCATATTGCCACTGAAGAAGGAGGTAAACATGAGATCCAGACTAATATGCAAGACCTTGAGAACAATGAGTTCATTTATCATGCACGGCATTAGCACGAGACGCAATGTAATGTTAAGACGCCTCTTCTTAGTACCCCCTATATCCAGGATGGCAGAAAAATAATTGCCTCTAGAAAACAATCTTCTGGTCACCAAAATGAAAAGAAAGGGGGTGAAATTAGAAACGTGGGATTAGCAAATACACACTACTGTATGTAAAATAGATCAACAACAAGGACTTACTGTATAACACAGGGAACTATATTCAAAAGAATCTGTAAAAAAATATATATGTGTGTATATATATATAGATATATGTATATACGTATGTATGTATACATATACATGGGCTTCCCTGGAGGACCAGACGATAAAGAATCTGCCTGCAGTGCATAAGACCTGGGTTCGATCCCTGAGTTGGGAAGATCCCTTGGAGAAGGGAATGACAACCTACTCCAGTATTCTTGCCTGGAGAATTCCATGTACAAAAGAACCTGGCAGGCTACAGTCCATGGTGTCACAAAGTCGGATATGACTAAGCGACAAACGCTAACTATATATATATATACATACATACATATATATATCCACTAAATACCCTGGCATGCGTGTTATTGCAATCTCTCATTTGCATATCTTCAATTTTTCTAAATACTCCCTTCTTCAGTTCAGTTCAGTTCAGTTCAGTCGCTCAGTCGTGTCCGACTGTTTACCCCTGTTTATCAATAGCTTATTGACCGCATCTTCATTATTTTCCAATGGTCCTTACCCCTTAACTTTATTTTCCTTGTTTAAGATACTTTTTTAAAGAGCCATTTAAAAGCTCAGCGAATGTAGAGGCGGCTGGTTTTCAACTTTCTCCTCATTAATGAATTGGGCCAACTTTTTCTTTTTCCACACTCCTTCCCCTGAACAAAAGGAAAAAAAGGGAAAGAAAAAAGCAAACATGTTTTTAAAAACACACCCTATTCCCCTTAGCTCCTTTGGCTATCATTAAACTGTTCTGCCTTTTTCTTTCTTTCTTCCTTTCTCTCTCCCACCCTCATGTTTTTCCTGAAAACTTTAACCTAATCCTGGTGTTCTTTCTCATTTCCCCTCCCCTGCCTCTCCATTTTTTGAACAAGTTCAAGAGGGAGTTGCTCCTTTGATTTTTTTTTTCCTCTGGCCAGGCTGAAAACACACGGAGCATTTATTTTCTTTCTTTCTTTCTTTTTTCTTTTTTTTGCTATTTTTTGTTCTGTTTCGCGGGGCCTGCAGTCTTGGCCCTGCAATTATGGCGTCTTTCATGTTATCTTTCTCCCAAGGCAACGGCTCACATCCTGGCAAAGGAGACAATGGCAGTGTGTGTCTTTACTTAGCTTTTATACCTTTTGTTTCAGAATGCAGGATTTCCTTATGGTTTGTTTGGGCTTTTCAAAAAGCTTATTTACTGATCCGGAGAGGTGCCAGACTCCCGGCCTGAAGAATGCAAGCCGAGTTTATATGTGCCTGAAAATACACCATCATGTCCAGGCCCATTGCGTGTTCGGAGCCAATGTCGAGGCTGATTTGATTGCTGTGTGTTCTGTCCTGTTCTTTGCCAAAAAAGTGGCTGTTAACACAGGCCAAAACCTCAGCTCACTTGAGCCTCTTGTGTGGAAAAAACAGGGCTAGAAATTCAGACCAGGATAATGGCTGAACTCTGAAGAATGATGACCACCTTTTAAACTATGATCCTGTTTATGTGCTGGTAGGCGCCTCTAATCATTTGCTTGTTTTAATTAAGCCCCCATTCCCTTCATGAAAAGTTGGGATTTAAAAAGTTTATCCAACTATGTTTAAACCTCACACTCTTATCTTCTGTCCCCAGGCCCTATCTCTGTATTTTCGATATGATACCATATTTTCAAAAATAAACTGGAGACCTGAGGTCTTTGGGGGAGAGAGAATATGTGATCTTCCTGACAGAACCACAGAAAGGGCTGTTGGGCATGAGCATGTTGCAGGGTACTTAGTTATCGCTCATGAATGCAGGCCACCATGTTTATTTTCCTTGAGGTCAATGTGATGTCATTGTCCAAGGAGAACTGTTTATTGGTTGAGAATACACACACACACACACGTGCACTCACAACAAAGGCAGGATTGTTCCCCTGCCTTCCTCACAGAGCCATGGTGTGGGCTCAACCTTTGCTCCAAGAGTAGTTAGGGAACCTGCATCTTGGTGACTCAAGAGGACATAAAATGCTAGATCCAAGTGACTTTTGCCAGAAACTTGACTCTGTGTACTAGATTCATACCTAATTCTTACTCCTGTGTGTTAAGACAATGCCTCCAGAGGTTCCTCCTAAACTTCTCCTTAAAATATCACATCCTCTGCCTGACGTGACCATCTCATGGTCAAAGGCTCATGGACCATCCCATTAGCCTTTATACCCCTTGTTCAAAGTTCGAAGCAATGTAACCTACTCAGGGAGACTTTCCTTAATCTTCACTTAAAATATATTTGATTTTTCTTTCTGGGTGCCCAAAGTACGAGGCTTCTCTTCTAAAGCAATACTCCTGTTATGTTATAACTCTCCTTGGACATAAATGGTAGTAAGCTCCTTGAGAGCAAAGATCATGTCTTTTTCCTAGAGATCATGACTTGTGCTAAACACTACTCTTCCCAAGATTTATGGTTTTGCATTTTGACATGTCTGTCCGGAACCACAGACGGAAAGCTCTTTGGGCACGTGGACTTTTATTATATCCCCAGCATGGGATAGATTGTCATATTGAAGGTGCCCTAACACCTCTGGCATGGTTGAAGCCATCTGACCTGCAGACAGGAATGCAGAAAGTCCACACAGCCTTCTCAACATTTTCTCTTATACATACCTTCCTTGCTGTCTTGTGGGTTTCCCAGGTAGCACAGTGGTAAAGAACCCACCTGCCAGTGTAGCAGATGCAAGAGACCTGGGTTTGATCCCTGGGTTGGGAAGATCCCCTGGAGAAGGAAATAACAACTCACCCCAGTTTCTTGCTTAGAAATCTCATGAGCAGAGGAGCCTGCCAGGTTACAGTCCATAGGGCTGCAAAGACTTGGACACCACTGAATTCTGTAAGACCCTTGCTGTTTCCACTATGCCTTTCTTACTTTTTTTTTTTTTTTTTTGACTGAGATGCACAGCTTGTGAGATCTTAGTTCCCAGAGCAAGGATCGAACCCAGGTCCTCAGGAATAAAAGCCCAGAGCCTAACCAGTGGACCACCAGGGAATTCCCCTTACTTCTTTTAGTCTACTTAAATCTGTAAAAAAAAAGTATCTGTGCCTGACACTTTTTCATTTAACTGTTATTACTTTAAATATATGGACCTCCTAAATGCCTGTATTCCAAAGGGCATTTTTCATGAGACACCTTCTTCTGTCCTCCTGGAATATTTGGCACTGGTGATGGCCCATCACCCTGAAGCTCCCTCCTCCCCTTAGCATTCATGGTGTAGCGCTCTTCTGCTTTTCCTCCACTCACAGAACCCTTGTGTATTCAGTTGATATTGGTGCCCCAGCCTCCTGAGTCCCTTCTCTTCTTCAGCTGTACACGCTCCCCCAAGAAGCCTAACCTAGGGCTCCCCTGGTGGTCCAGTGGTAAAGCTCTGAGCTCCCGCTGCTGGATGGATGATTTAGAACCCTGGATGGAGAACTAGGATCCTGCATCAAACAACAACAACAAAAACCAACCCTAGCCCAACTGTGCCATCCACAGCCATGCCACCCAGAGCTGTTTAAATCACCGAACCTACCCCCACCAAGAGATTCATCTGCATCAGGGGCCTCTTCATGGTGCGTTGGATATTCATTTCCCAAAGTATGCATGAATCTCCTTAGGGAAACGCATGTGTGAGTGCTAAGTCCTGTCTGACTCTTTGCAACCCTGTGGATTGTAGCACGCCAGTCTTCTCTGTCCATGAGATTTCCAAGGCAAGATTATTGGAGTGGGTTGCCATTTCCTCCTCCAAAGGATCTTTCTGACCCAGGGATCAAACCCACATCTTCTGTGTCTTCTGCACTGCAGGTGGATTCTTTACCACTGAGCCACTGGAGGCATCCCGCTCAGTACATATCTTCCCACCCAAATCTGTCTCCACCCTCAACTCCTTTTCATCACAGTATCCTGAGAGTGTACCTAACAGCTTTATTCATCCCTTTGTCTCCCATTCACCTCCCCATTGCCACTGGGCACATTTTTCTAAAATATACAGTCTAAGAGATGCAATCATGTCATCTCATCCAAGTCTCCATGTACACACAGGCTAAACCCAGCACCGGACACACAAAGCCTTCCTGATACGATCAGAGATATACATTCTCCCTGGTTTTCAAAGATTCACAGTGCATTTATGTTTTCTTCTTGATTCATCATTTTCAAATGCTAATAAGAAAGAAGGGGGAGAGGAAGGAAGATTGCTCCAGATGTGTAGCACTGCTGTAAATCCTGAAATAAAATGATCTTTGTGAACTAAATGGTACCTGGGTTTTAGTCAAGTGAAGAGCTAAGCAGTTGACTGTGATTTTAAACTATCAGTGTTCTATACTTTAAATACACTGATACAGATTTTTTTTTTCAATGACCTAAGGAACATATGCAAATTGAAGTTATATTGTTTAATCTTAAGCAGTCAGGGCTGATTGAATAATTGATCTACAAGTACACATAAAGTGTCCTGTTGGGGTTATATACTATGATTTACAACTAAATAGTACACATAATTAACATGGACTTAAGGTGTGCAGGAACTATGTAGATTAGCTAATAAAAGACCAAAAATCCTAAAATAGCTAATGCATAGTTGATTTTCAGAGGTTTTGTTTTGGTTTTTTTTGGAGATAGGAGAAGATATGAGGGAAAAATAAGTATATTGAAAGCTTCCTTGTGGGTTGTCCATTTACAGTGTAGGGTCTGTTGTTTAGTCACTAACTTGTGTCCAACTCATTTGTGACCCTCATGGACTATAGCCCACCAGGCTCATCCGCCCATGGGATTCTCCAGGCAAGAATACTGGAAAGGATTACCATTCCCTTCTCCAGGGGATCTTCCTCACTTAGGGATGGAACCCACATCTCCTGCATTGGAAGGTGGATTCTTCACCACTGAGCGACCTGGGTCTGTATTATGGAGCAGATGTTCTCAGACTCTGGTCTGGGGAAATTTTTTATTATTTGCTTCTTTTAATATGCTGCCATGCCCTACCCATGACTGCGGAGTCTGATGTGGGTTCTTGATCTTCTCAAAAGGCCTACAGTCAAAAGTCCTGGTGTGCACCCTGCCGAAACCAGTAGAAATTAAACCGTTAATTATTATCTTGCCTACAGAACACCTTTCCTAGAGAAGATGATGCTGATTGGGGCCCTGAGGCATTGAAAACACACATTTTGCCTCTGTTTCTTCGTTTCCTTTAAAGGACCTGACTCACGTAGCCACATTACAGCTGTGGGTTGAGGGGAGAAGCAGGACAGAGAGAGTGGGGGCTGTCACCCCACATGAGTCACCCCCTTCCTCCACACACTTCCCTGAGGGGATTCAGCAGTGGGGGTTACTCTTCTCTGAGATGGGCAAGAATATGTCTTGGAAGGTTCTATAAGTGTCCTTTGAGCTGGCAACATGGGGACAACCTCAAGGCCAAGAAGGACTCCATCTTTGCTGCAAAGCACCAATCCCTGCTCCCTGGAATGGGTCAGCCCCTGCATCCCCAAACCCTGGTTGCTGGGGCCCCTATTTGGATCCCTGCTAGTCTTGGTCCAGACAGAAGACAGGACCTGGAGTGACGTGCAGCAGTGAGTGATGGTGAACCACAGTGAGGTGCTGTGAGACTCTCTGCTGTCCTGGTGACCTAGTTCCTGCCCTCGATATGCATGTGAGCGGGAAGCAGCCATCCGCAGGGCCAGATCACTTGGTCTTTGTTTTTGTGTAGGTTGTTCTCAACTCTGGGATCAGTTAGGGTGTTTTGAAATACTTACTACCTATGCCCAGGCACGTTCTCCCTGACCAATGCCATCAGATTCTCTGGGGAGGAGAGCTGGCCGTGGTGCTTCTTAAAAACCTCCCCAGATGATTTTAACATGCTTCCTGGGTTGAGAGGTTCCCTGGTGGCTCAGACGGTAAAGAATCCACCTGCAGTGCAGGAGACCCTAGTTCAAACCCTGGGTCAAGAAGATTCCCTGGAGGAAGGAATGGCAACACACTTCAGTATTCTTGTCTGGAGAATTCCATGGACAGAGGAGCCTGGCAGGATACAGTCCGTGGGCTCACAAAGGGTTGGACATGACTGAGCAACCAACACTTTCTGTGTTGAGAACCGCAGGATCAATGGCCATATTTCTGACAGAGGATAAATTCGAGTCAAGGTTTGGGCAACGTTAAGGACCCCTGCCCTGTGCAGGACCTGTGCCTGGACTCTGGCGATGTGTGAATGCATCCAACACAGGCACCTTCATACTGTAATGAGCATTCAGATAGATAAAAGATGTTCCTGTACCAGGTGGGAATGCTCTGAGGCACGCACGGGGAGCACGATCCAGGGGCTCTGTGATCTGCGAGAGCTGTGAAAAGTTTCCTGCAAAGGTGGGAGCCTGAGTAGAGCAGATGATGAGGGGTATGGGGAGTGGGACATTTCAGTAGGAAGGACAGTGTGCAGATGTGAAGCAGCTTGAATTGCCAGGGGACTAGAATGTCAACTCCAGGAGATCTGGGTGTCTGGGTCTTCTCGGCTCTTTCCTGAGAGCCTTGACCTGAGCTGGACAGCATCTGGTACATAATAAATATTAGCAGAATAAATGAATGAATGAACATACAATCATTACCTTCTCAGGGGTGTGGGGCTACCGAGAGATGAAGCTGGAAGAGCAGCAGGAGCGCCATCACAGACAGAACTCTGAACCATGTTCATCAGACTTTATCCATAAGGCAGTCATTCTCAGCAAGTTCAAAAATGAGGACCCACATTGAGTGAGGGGGAAAATGTCTTCTCAGACACTTCCATAGTCACAGCAGTACTTTTAGTACCATAGATGGAGAAAATGCATATAGACTTAAAAAAACACAAATTTTGCGATCTTTAAAATGAATTCTGTGATCACAGTAGAAATATAAAAGTAATATGTTTCTCCTTAACTTTGAAGGGTATGAAATGTTTACCTATCTTTATTTTTCTAAAGTGAATCATGACCGTTTGAGCTCTTTCTAGAAAAGATAGAGGGGAAAGTCTTTCTCAGTCCACTGTCCGGCTGAGAACTTTGAAGAACTCCAGATCTCATGTGGTCTGGTCTGTGCTGGTCCCATCTCCCGAAGGTCTACAGAAATGTGTGTCCGTCCTCATCATCTTCTACCCTCTCTGCAAATCTTGCCAAGGAACCCCAAGATTGGGGTTTTGAGGGTCCAGTCTTCCCAAAATGCACTTCACCAAGGCCTACCAGGGCTTCGCAGGTGGTGCTAGTGGTAAAGAACCTGCCTGCCAATGCAGGAGATGCAAGAGATGAAGGGTACGATCCCTGGGTTGGGAAGATCCCCTGGAGGAGCGCATGTCAACTCATTCCAGTATTCTTGTCTAGCGAATCTCAAGGACAGAGGAGCCTGGGCTATGGTGTATAGGATCACAAAGAGTCAGACATGATTGAAGCAACTTAGGATGCACGCACACATCCTCATCTCCACCCAATGAGATAGGTACTGTTACTTTCCCAGTCTTACAGAAAGGAGGAGAGAGATCAGGGAAATAGGTGTCAAATTTTGATGAAACACTAGATGGAGGAAGGAGGAAGTGGATGGTTTAGGATGACTCACAGATTCTGCTTCAGACTATGAGGAAATATTAAGGGAGCTGGGGATGCAAGGGAAGAACTTAAAGCCTTATTAGTAACTTTATGGTCTTTAACCTTTCATATTTATTCTTACTATTCATATTTCTCTTGTACTACATTTCCGACAACAACTTCTAAATCATTCACCAGTAATTAACCAAACTACTAACTATTGATTAAATCAGACTCAGCCAAAGAGATAAACCTTTGACACTGACGGTGAAAAATGGATTCTCTTTACACTCTTTTCCAAGTCCTTCACCGTGACCCTGACTCATTAGAGTCAGTCTTTTAATCAGCCTTGGAAACACAAGGAGAAAAATCTTATGAAATTGGGCATGTGCTTTACGCAGGCCTAGGGTACTGGATGTGCTGCATGCTGGCTCCAGGGACCAGCTTCCGAGACAGCTTTGTGATCACTAAGTTTCCAGGTCAACAGCAGTATCTCTCTCATCCTTTGTCAAGGGCTGCTCCCACCCCACAGCTGACCTGAGGCCGCGGTATGACTGTGAACCTAATGCAACCAAAAGTTACTCTTAAAATAAAAGCCTGTAAAGTAAAATAGGACTTCGCTGGTGGTATGGTGGATAGGAATTTGCTTGCCAGTGCAGGGAACACGGTTTTGATCCCTGGTCCAGGAAGATTCCATGTGCTAAGGAGCAACTAAGCCTGAGTGCCATAGCTACTGAACCCACCTGCTGCAGCTAACTGACCTGGCGCTCCTAGAACCCACGCTCCACAACAAGAGAAGCCACCACAACGAGAAGCCCATGCACCGTAATGGAGAGTAGCCCCCACTCACTTCCTGCGACTAAAGTAAGCCTTCTCGAGTCAGCAAAGACTCAGTGCAACCAAAAACAAAAATAAATAAAAAATAAAAGAAAGAAAGCAAAATAAAACAAACAAACAAACAAAAAAGAAAGCAAAATAAAATACAATCAAAGGCTTCAAGTGTTCATCTCAAAGTTATTTCTACAAGTCACTTAATCGATCACTCAGGAGATCATTATTTGCCTCCTCTGTGCAAGACACTATACTACAAGTGACCACAGAAGAAAGAGAAGAGGGTATGGCAGACATCTTTGAGGAAAAAGAAGCCCTGTTCCAGCCCCACAGGCTGCCCTGACCATGGGGAAGAAGCATCAGAGACGGGGAACCCCACAGGTGAGGCAGGAGCTGCCCTGGGGCCCAGTCTGTTCTTTCCGACTCAGCTTGGGGCAGTTACAGTTGCCTTAAGTCACTTGTAACATCAAATAAATACCTGTGAATCTTGGCCTAGGGCTTGCTTAGGATCCACTCCAGAGGTCTAGTTTGAAGTGCTCAAATTAAGGGCTTGCTCTTTTCAGTTAATTTCAACAAGGAGTCGAGTTTTCTTCAATTTGGCAAATATTAGGACTTGAGGCCAGGCCATGATATATCTGTATAATGAAGTCACCAAAACTCCTAACAGAGTCCCAGGTTCAATGGATTGGGGTGCCATTGGAGAAATTGGTCCCTGCACGTCCTTAGGCCGTGGGGAGCCTTTCTGGGGCCAACGGTGATCAGCACACAATCATCTGATGCAAATAAGCTCTGATGTGCCAGCTAAGGCTTCAGTTGGCCCCGCTACAGGAGGACAATGTGTGCTGCAGGGTGGTGATGATACCAAGAAGGAACTCTTGTGACTGTGACCCTGGGTCCAGATGCGCAGTCATACTGCAGAGGAGAGGTGGGTGGGAGGCCCTTGATCGCTGCAGCCTGGCGCAGAGCCTTTCACCCCTCCTGACCCTTCTCAGATGGGTGCTCTCTGGCCACAGTGCGGGGAGCCTGGAGCACTTCAGGGCTCAAGTGGCAAAAGGCACTGGGGTCAGAACTTCAGGTGATCCTACCCAGCAGCCCTGTGCCCTCAGGCCCCAGGATACCAACCTCAGCAGAGCTATCCCCATGGATGACAAAGAGGCCAGTCAGGAGTAGCTGGACAGTGCTCCATGGTCCTCACCGCCCACAGAATCAGCCCCCGCTCCTTGGCTCGCCCCTGGGGGTGGCCTCCAAGCCTCCACTTGCCCTCCTGCCTTGGCATCCTAATATTTGCCAAATATTTGCCAAATTGAAGAAAACTTGACTCCTTGTTGGAATTAACTGCAAAGAGGAAGCCCTTAATTTGAGCATTTCAAACTGAACCTCTGGCGTGAACTCCAAACAAGCCCTAGGCCAAGATTCAAAGGCACTTCCTTGATGTTACAAGTGACTTAAGGCAACTGTAACTGCCCCAGGCTGAGTCGGAAAGAACAGACTGGGCCCCAGGGCAGCTCCTGCCTCACCTGTGGGGTTCCCTGTCTCTGATGCTTCTTCCCCATGGCCAGGGCAGCCTGTGGGGCTGGAACAGGGCTTCTTCGCCTTGGTGAACCTCCAGCCTGGCTTGGTGGAAAGTCATCGTCCCATGGAGTCTGCTCTCTCCTCCTGCCTTGCTTCCAGTGAATCCTCACCAGCAAAGGGAGGGTAGCTGGAAATGAGATGGACACTCCAAGTGGGTGATTAAAACAGTCAAACAAACAAAAGCACACAAGCAGAAATGTTCCCCCGAGCTGAGATGGTGTGCTGGAGGTTGGGGTCATGGGCTCAGCTCAGCCTCTGTGGTCTCGTGGTACTGGCAGCTGGCCCCTGGACCCCTTTCACATGACCAGGCATAACAAGCACCACATTTAAGCTCTGCAAAACCTGGAGAACAGCCTCATGCATTTTGCACACAGTCTCCAAGATTTATAGATGTTGACATGCGTACCTGCTGATTGTAAAGAGCTAAAGCCCCCCAAAGAAGGTCTTCCTGGGAACTGAAAGCCCCCTGGCCTCTTGTGCACCCTCACAGGGCTTCCTCTTGGACGTTTTCAACAGTTCAGTCTGTTCCAAAGCCCAGAAGGAGACTGGGTGAAATATTATGCTGTCACACTGGCAGGGAAGGGGGTGCTCTGCGTGTCCTGGGACCCAGAAGCCATGGGACCAGCAATGGCATCACACTATCCCAAAATGATTTCCTGGGGGTTCACTCAAGCCCACTCTTGGGAGGGGCATGTGGGAGGAAGGAGAGGGATGGCTCTGACTAAGTTAGTGGACAGAGGTGGAACCACCTTCGCTGCCCCAGTATATCCATCTCATTAACCAGTGGCATAGGAAGTACTTACACAGTGTGACAGGGTCACTAGCCCACTCCTGGGCCCCACATCCTAAGATGAGTCCGCTGTTCTGTTCCAGCCATGCTGATGCTCTTCTCCTTGGTGGGGCCAGTCAGTCCTAGACACAGGTGTGCAGCAAATGATGCTGGCCCTCCATAGCATCCTCTTCCTTTCTCTCCCTGCACCTGATTCTGTGTGCTCCCTTCCTCAAGATCCCAGTATTCTTTTACAGTTCAGGCTCCTCATGCCCCCCCTCACTGACACCCACCTGTGTGTCCACACCTTTCCCAATTCAACCCTTTTACATCCCCCCATCATGACATAACAGTCCACTCACTGCTGAGAAATAAGTTTGATCATCCACTCTCTATTCTTTTCTCCACAATATAATCACTGAAGGTCCAACACAACCAAAAGTGCCACCCTGTCCTGGGTGCTCTGAATGATAACAGAATCCCTAAAGTGACATTGCCCGTGTCTGGGCCTCTGGCATTGATATTTTGTTTGTCTTTTCATCTCTAGGGTCTGGCACACAATTCAGACTTCAGCATAAGCAGCTTTTCATATTGTGGACTCTTTTCATATGTGTTATTTCTGTCTCTCCATCTAGATTTTAAATTCTAAATCTGCTATGTCCTAGCACAGGATTAAAACATTGGTTCACTCACAGAAATAACTCTCTAATGTACATGAAGTCAGAAAGGAAAACAGACTCATAAGTTGCCTCATCCTATAGTTGAGAAATCTGAGTTCAGAAAAGCATGAACACTTCAGACAGTGAATCATTTATTCATCCAAGAATAAATATTTATTCAGTGTTTAATCCAGTTGCTGTAGTAGAAATATAAAGACGATTCAGTCATAAACCTTGTTCTCTAGGAACTTCATGTTTGATGTGTGAGGGAGATAAGATATGAATGAACATCAATAACTACTCTATGTGAAAGGAAGCTGTAGGTACTATTAAGGTGCTAAATGGACTGTAACCAGGTGCCAAAAATGAAGAGAGGTGATCCGGCAATCCCATTACTAGGCATATATCCAAACAAAACTCTAATTCAAAAAGATACATGCATCCATATGTTCATAGCAGCACTATTCACAATAGCCAAGACATGGAAGAAACCTGTCTATCCACTGGCAGATGGATAAAGAATATGTGTACGTATATACAATGGAATACTATGCAGCCATAAAAGAGAATGAAATAATGCAATTTGCAACAACATGGATGGGCCTAAAGATTATTATGCCAAGTGAAATAAGCCAGACAAGGACAAATATCATATGATATCACTTATATATGGGATATAAAATACAACACAAATGAACTTACGAAACAGAAATGGACTCACAGACATAGACAACAGACTATTATATATAGAATGGATGAACAACAAGGTCCTGCTGTATAATGCAGAGAACATATTCAATATCCTGCGATAAACCATAAAGGGAAGGAGTTCAAATTATATATGTATATATATACACACACATATATATACACACACATATATATACACACACATATAACTGAATCTCTTTGCTGTACAGCAGCAACTAACTATGCCAAAGCCTTTGACTGTGTGGATCACAATAAACTGTGGAAAATTCTGAAAAAGATGGGAATACCAGACCATCTGACCTGCCTCCTGAGAAATCTGTATGCAGGTCAGGAGGCAACAGTTAGAACTGGACATGGAACAACAAACTGGTTCCAAATAGGAAAAGGAGTCTGTCAAGGCTGTACATTGTCACCCTGCTTATTTAACTTATATGCAGAGTACATCATGAGAAACACTGGGCTGGAAGAAGCACAAGCTGGAATCAAGATTGCCGGGAGAAATATCAATCACCTCAGATATGCAGATGACACCACCCTTATGGCAGAAAGTGAAGAAGAACTAAAAAGCCTCTTGATGAAAGTGAAAGAGGAGAGTGAAGAAGTTGGCTTAAAGCTCAACATTCAGAAAACTAAGATCATGGCATCCAGTCCCATCAGTCCCATCACTTTATGACAAATAGATGGGGAAACAGTGGAAACAGTGAGAGACTTTTTTTGTGGGGGCTCCAAAATCACTGCAGATGGTGATTGCAGCCATGAAATTAAAAGACGCTTGCTCCTTGGAAGGAAAGTTATGACCAACCTAGATTGCATTCAAAAGCAGAGACAGTACTTTGCCAACAAAGGTCCATCTAGTCAAGGCTATGGTTTTTCCAGTGTATGAATGTGAGAGTTGGACTGTGAAGAAAGCTGAGCACCAAAGAAGTGATGCTTTTGAACTGTGGTGTTGGAGAAGACTCTTGAGAGTCCCTTGGACTGCAAGGAGATCCAACCAGTCCATCCTAAAGGAAATCAATCCTGGGTGTTCATTGGAAAGACTAACGTTGAAGCTGAAACTCCAATATTTTGGCTACCTGATGTGAAGAGTTGACTCATTGGAAAAGACCCTGATGCTGGGAAAGATTGAAGGCAGGAGGAGAAGGGGACGACAGAGGATGAGATGGTTAGATGGCATCACCGACTCAATAGACATAGGTTTGGGTGGACTCCGGGAGTTGGTGATGGACAGAGAGGCCTGGCGTGCTGCAGTTCGTGGGGTAGCAAAGAGTTGGACACGATTGAGTGACTAAACTGAACTGAGTAACTGCCGCTGCTGCTGCTAAGTCGCTTCAGTCGTGTCCGACTCTGTGAGACCCAATAGACGGCAGCCCACCATGCTCTTCCGTCCCTGGGATTCTCCAGGCAAGAACACTGAAGTGGGTTGCCATTTCCTTCTCCAATGCATGAAAGTAAAAAGTGAAAGTGAAGTCGCTCAGTCGTTTCTGACTGTGTGTGACCCCATGGACTGCAGCCTACCAGGCTCGTCCGTCCATGGGATTCTCCAGGCAAGAGTACTGGAGTGGGTTGCCATTGAACTGAGTAACTAACACATTGTAAATCAACTATACATCAAAAAATGAATAAGATGGACTTTAAATGCTGTGAGTGACCAGGAAGGGAAGAGCTGAGGCCAGGTGGCACCATAGAGGAAATTTGCTAGTAGATCTGTGTCAAACATGTAGCCAAAGTTGAAGGATGAAATCACACAATGCCCTGCTCATTGCTTGGTTGGTGAAGATGTGATTTAGCCCCATGTTTATGAGGAACGTATTGTGTGTCCTGACATGACTACTAAAGAGACAAGGAGGGAAGCTGAAAGAGCAGAGCAAATGTACCAAATCACCACCTTGGAACCATCCAGCTTAGCCTGACTTTTAAACAACAAAGCTCATTAAAAAAGAGGAAGAGAAACTGTCTTTGTTTCTTTTAATATCTTCTCTTTCCACCAAGTAATTCTTATTTTCAACTGTAAGTTGAGTTTCCCCCCTCATCTTATTCCAACTAAATCCACACTTGCCAAGTGTACCAGATCAATACAAATAATTTTTAAAGGCATGGCCCAGCTCTCAAGAGGTGAAGAGTGCCTGGCACTTGGTGCTTTGTAAAGATTTGCCTGGATAATCTGAAGGAAAACCATCAGCAATGAGCAAGACCAGGTTCATTCACAAATCACACAATTCTTATCCCTGGTGCTGCTGGGATGGCAAAAGTAGTGGAAGCCACAGTCCTTACCTTTAAAGAGATGACTATCTAAGGAAGAGATATATCCATGCTTGAAATACTTAGAGAAAACTGACTCCTACATGCAAGATAGCATGGTTTGCATCACACACACACACACACACACACACACACGCACAGAGTTCTGGGAACAAGGGTATGTTTTGTGGCCTTACAACTTCACTCAGCTTCTCATCCATCCTGAAAGCTTTTCTTCTGCCTCAGAAAATGAAGGATCGTTGCTCTTTAAAGGCTGCCCTGTCACTTAACCCATACCTGTACCACCCCTGAAATCTCCATCTGCGATCACGTCTCTATTTTGAATCTTCAATCCTGTCTTCTCCTTGGCTTCTTTTCCATGTCCTTCGAATATGCCAATGATACCCTGCTCCAAAAATCCGTCTCAAATGACTGCTCTATGTCATGCCTTCCCTTCACCATGAAAATTTCATTTTTTTTTTCTTTTGGCTTCACTGTGTGGCATATGGGATCTAAGTTCCTGGACAGGGATCAAACCCACCTCTCCCCCTGCATCGGAAGTGCAGAGTCTTAACCACTGGACCACCAGGAAATTCTTCAATTTCATTTTTTAATAAGGCTACCCAAGCCATCTCCATGGCCCCAACTTTTACCTGTCCCTCAACTTTTTTGTACTTCAGCTTTAGCTCTGGCCACCCCACTGAATGGCTCTCTCGTTCTCATGACTGCCCTTGAGATGTACATGAGCCCCCTGTTTGGGTCTTGGGCCTACTGCCCCAAGCTGCACTGTCCAGTCTCAATTCTGAGATACAGAGATAGTATTTCCAGTGACCCACTAATTTCCAGTGACCCACTAAGCATGCGGTCTACGTGGCCACCCTTGAAAACTGTGAAACTCTACATGCCCCAGATGGACTCCACCCTTTTTCCCTCAAGCCTGTGTGCACACACGTGTGCCAAGTCACTTCAGTGGTGTCTGGCTCTGTGCGCCCACCAAGCTCTTCTGTCCATGGGAATCTCCAGGCAAGAATACTGGAGTAGGTTGCCACGCCCTCCTCCAAGGGATCTTCCCGACCCAGGGATCAAATCCGCGTCTCTTACATCTCTTGCATTGGCAGGCAGGTTCTTTACCACTAACACCACCTGGGAAGCCCTCCTTAAGCCTGCTCCTCCTCTAATTGGAATGGTATTTTATATCATCATCAAGCATCTACCAGGCAGCCCTAAGCTAGAACTTCAGGGTTATTTTAGAGGCCTCCTTCTTCTTCATCTGCTTCCTAACCATCTCTTCAAGTTATTCCCACTTGACATTCTATCCCGATCACCTCAGTACAAGGGACTCATCTACATCCTTTCTCCTGGCTTCCCCTCCCTACAAAATCAGCGAGCAATAGACATTTTAGGTAAGAGCCCCAGGTCCCTCCTCATTGTTCTCAGCTCTCTGCTTCTTGACTTCTATTTTGTACCCCCAAACCTGATTTTCCATTTCTGGCCACTCTGGCTTCATGGATTATAGATTTCCATGTGATTTTCCACAGTGGATCTCCATCTGTCTTGTACTTCTGCTTTCAGATATAAAATCACACCCATTGTCCCTTAGAGAAACATCATGGTCCAGTCCTACTCCTGTGAGCCCTACTGGCCAAGCCAGCCTCAAGGTTGTTACCTCAGTGCTTCCATAGTCATCTTTTTCTTTGTGTGCCTGTTTCTTTCACTGAACTTGAAGTTCCTCGAGGGTAAGAACTGGCCATTATTATCTTGCCTTTGAATTTCATTAGAGGCACAGTATGGCTTCCCAGGTGTGGCTCAGCACTAAAGAATCTGCCTGCCAATGCAAACAATCCCTGGGTCGGAAAGATCCCTTGGAGGAGGAAATGGCAACCCACTCCAGTATTCTTGCCTGGAAAATCCCATGGGCAGAAGACCCTGGTGGATTACAGTCCATGGGGTCACAAAGAGTCAGATACGACTGAGCATGCACGCATGCATGCAAAGGATTATTATCGGGTTAGCCAAAATGTTTGCTTGTGTTTTTCCATAATATATTAACAGATAAACCCTAACAAACTAATTGGCCAACCCAATAAATGGAAAGACTGTGGTGCACACAGGAAACATTTAAGAATGATTCAAGGCAATACATGTCCTGTAGAAATACAGAGAGAGGGAGGGGGCTGCTGAGAACTGAGTCAGTACAGGAAGCTGGATCCCAAGCTGAATACAGACATTGTAATTATGATATGCCCTAAAAACAGGAAAGTGCTGGTTACTCTGATGAAGTCTATCTTTTAACTCCTCCCAGTGCCCAGAATTCTCCTCTTACTCTATTACCTTTTCTTAACCCAGCTGGGATGACTACTGCTGGTAACACCAAGAAGAGCTGCCCATGGTGTCACAGAGGCATGGTCTAGCCACCAAGAAGCCATGGGCCAAAAGCCTCCCTGATGTGTTAGGGCCAGGAGTTTGGGAGGCCTTTGTCTCTGTTTACTTGGACCAAAGGGACAAAGTACTCTTCATCATTCCAGACGAACATCCAGAGAGTTTTTGATCATGAGCCCTCCCTAGAGTTGACTCTCCAGCCAAATGTGACCAGCCCTTGGATAATCCTGGCAGATGCTCATGGCCTTAGATTTTTTTCAAAGAAGTATCCTGGCCTTCCTGTTGGTTTCTCCATTTATTGTTTCCTGTCAAGCTCTCATGTGATTGGAATACTGCTGTCCTTAAGGCTGTGCCCCTTTGGTACCATGAGCTCAAGTTCTGCTCCCTTTCCTCCTGGCCTCACCCACTGGCCCTTGGCTGAGAGACTTCTGAACTGCACTGCGGCATCAGCCTGGACTGTGTTTTTTCCTAAGATCCTCCTCTAGGCTTTTCATCACAGTTCAGCAAAGGGCACTGCTTGGATCTGGCTTATACTGAAGGGAACATCAGTCCCTAAGAAGCAGTTGAATCAAACCACCTTCCCAGTTGAGTTTTGGCAGCCAGGCCCTTCTTATTCTTCCCTCTCTGGTTCCTCCCTTTTGGCCACTTACCCTAACCTCATTGTCCTCCTGGCTGCAGCAGGCCCCAGATTTTCCAGAGAAGTTGCTAGAGATGGCTTGCTGTTCATGGTGAGGTTGTGTGGGTGGACACTTGGCCAACCACACCATGAGCGGCCTAACAAAATGGTGTCTGAGGGCAGATAAGCCTTGACCCCTGGGCCTATTCTGCATGGATTGTCCCTTCTAAGATGCGTGTATCCCCTGGATTTTGCTGACTTCTTAAGCTTGTCGCAGAGGTATTTATAGCCCAAGCAAGTTGCTCAATGGTCTTATTCATGGTCCACGTGTAAGTCATCACACAATCTCTTCCAGTTTCCTCGGTTCCTGAAAAGCATGGATGAACTCTGTGCAACAGAAATCTGATCATTTTGTAGCATATGAACGCACATGTTCAGAACCCCACATCCAAGTCACAATAGGTTCACTCACCCTTTTGGGTTTCTAAACCTGAAAGAAGACCCTTCCTAAAGAAAGAAAGAAAACGATGAAATGAATACATAAATAAAGGAAAGCACCTTAAGATTTTCAAAAACTTCTCTGTCACTCTCTCGATGCACATCCGTGTGTTAATAAGTGCCTTCTCCTCTTGCCTAATCCAACCTTGCCTCTGGCTACAGACAGATGATGGGTAAAGAGAGAGATCCAAGGGGAAAAAACATCCAGTATCATTCTCTTTAGAGAAGTTCATCATGTTGTGGAGAAGAGCTAGCTTTTCCACACATGTTGAACTCGCTAAGGAAAGCCTTGGACTTTGTACCATCTCTGTTGATACAATCACCTTGTGTCAATCATGGGCTACACAATCCCCTGGCAAATGTTTCCAGGTATAACGTAATTAATGTGGCATTAGCCTTGCTGATTTTTTTTTTTCTGCACTGTACAGTTTGCAGGACCCTATTTCCCTGACCAGGAATCAAAACTGGGCCCACTGTAGTGGAAGTGTGGGGTCCTAACCACTGGACCTCCAGCAACTTCCCATCCGATTGATTTTTAAACTCAGTCCAGGCAGGGTCACCTTGCAGAAAGCCTGCTCCTTTTCAGTAGTCAGGCCATAGCGATGATCTTTATCCACCCTCTACAGGCCCTGAGCTTTGAGCTGCCCACCTTGTCTGGAGGGGCCAGAGTATCATTCCTCCTCCTGGTTCTGTGCTGCTCAGCCCACAGTTCACACCCTCTCACTTCCATGCTTCCTTCTAGCCACGTCAGAGACGGGTTCCCCTGAGAACCTTAGGTCATTCTCACATGGCTGGGCCCACCAATCTTGACAAAGCATTTTCTGTAAACCACGTGAGGGAGGGCAAAAATAACAATAATAAATAATGCCTCTGAGTCATCCATTAACTGCTGTCACCACCGCCTCCATGTCAGCTGTCACATGTGAATAGTGTCACCTAGAACTCCCGCCGGGGCCATGCCAGCTTTCCCACGTTCCCTCCCCCATCGCAGTGCTGATGGCCATGCCTCCCTCATGGCCCAGCTCCCCTGTTCCCTGAAGCCAGGCCTGTTTCTCTCGGATCTCACTCTGAGCCCCGTCGAGCTTATTCTCATGACCGTGGCCATGAAAGTTTCGATGTCCTCTGCCTCCCTCTGATCTTTGCTGCAAACCAGGACGATGTGGGCTGTCTGGCGATGCACCACGTTGCTAACTTGCCTTCAGGTCAGAAATCAGTGCTTGGATTTCTAAAAGCTCTGGGTTGGGTTTGTCTTGGGAAACCTCTGCCTGCCAGGGCCCTGGGGCTCAGCCCACCCTGGGAGTGTCTGCAGAGTTGAATGGGCCTCTCTCTTCCAATCTGCCCATGTTCTTGCTTAGCTCAGCTCTCAGGGCTTATGGTGACATTCTCCTTGCTCCATGGCCTTGCCCTGAACAGCCACAAACATACCACCCCAGCAGCTCATCTCGAAATGGTGGTCAAATCTTCTCCTCTATGAGACCTGTCATCTCAGTGAGCTGAGCACCAGTCAAGCCAAACCTAGACCTCGTCTGCAGGGAGGTCAGAACCACCACTCCACTCCAGAGTGTAGTTGCACGGCACAGCTTCTGCACTCGCTCTAGATCTCAAGTCCTTCTTGAAACATAAATGGGGCAGGGCTTGCGTCTGCCTTTCTGGAGTGCCGCTCGCGTCTCACATGGTTCCTCAGCCTCTGGGTTCAGAGGTCTCCAGAGGGTTTCTTCTCTCATTTTATTCCTTGTGCACCACAGAATGTTTGGTCTCCCAGTGTAAGGCTGGCCCAGGCCAGGTGCTGAGGCTCCCACCATGGCTAAGGTTGGCGCCTGCTATACCTGAGGGGAGGCTGTGGGGTGGGGGTGAAGTGCAGGGAGGTCCTGCAGAGGAGGCTGGAAGGCGTTTGAGGTGGGCTTAAAGCAGGACTTCCCTGGTGGCTCAGATGGTAAAGCGTCTGCCTACAAGGCAGGAAACCCGGTTTCGTTTCCTGGGTAGGGAGGATCCCCTGGAGAAGGGAATGGCACCCCACTCCAGTACTCTTGCTTGGAAAATCCCATGGATGGAGGATCCTGGTAGGCTACAGTCCATGGGGTCACAAAGAGTCGGACACAACAGAGCAACATAATTTTCACTTTCACTTAAAGCAGGATGAGGAGTTTAACACTGAAAGGGCAGTGGCAATCCAGCCAGAAGGAAGTGTTCAGGAGCCCCTGAGGGGGCCCTGGGGGATCTGGCATTGGCGAGGCGTGGGGTGAGGAGCCCTGCGTCCAGGTCCTGTGTGACAGGCCTGGCCTGTGGTGAGGATGTCTGAGGCCACTGGTAGGTCCCCATGTGTGTGCGAAGGAAGTCAGACATTGTCCTGGAGATGACAAGAGTCACGGATGGTCTCTAAGCAGAGTTGGGTGTGAAGCGTGGATTAAACAAGGGCAGGGAGACAAGTTGTGATGGTCTTGGTTGAAGACGGTGGGGAGGTTGGCTCTGGGGCCATGGGTAGAAAGGTGACATTTATGGGACTGAATCAACCAAGTCTAGTCACGAGTGGACTAGAGAGAAAGTGAGGGAAACATTGAGAATCACACTGAGATTCTGAACTGGACTAGACTCTGAAGGTGAGGAAAAATGAGGACAGAGTTGGGAATGATGGGGTAGAAACAGACTATAAGATCCCTGTGAATGTGGTGACTAATGGCGCGGAGGCAGTGGGCTGGATGAGCCCTTTGTGAAGTCTGTGGAGGAGGAGGGGGAGGAGGGAGACACTGGCAGTGCTGGGGGACTTCTCTAAAGTGGGGAAAAGACCACGTCTGTGAGGAGAGGGGGAGACACAGGAAAGGAGCCACCCCTTACTTGCGGGGAAGGTGGGGGCCGTTGCTATGAGCAAGCCTGCCCCACACAACGAAGACACCTGGTGTGTTTCCAGTCTCATGAGGTAGGAGTAATTATACCCATTTTCCAGATGAAGAGTCAGCCCAACTATTGGTGCAGCCACTATGGAAAACAGTATGAAGTTTCCTCAGAAAACTAAAACTAGAGCTGCCAAGTAGCCAACAATCCTACCCTGGGCATATATGCAGAGAAACTCTAATTCAAAAAGATATATGCACTCCTATGTTCAAAGTAGCACTGTTCACAATAGCCAAGACATGGAAAGAACCTCAATTTTCATTGACAGGTGAATGGATAAAGCAGATGTGGAACATACATACAGTGGAACATTATTCAGCATAAAAAAGGAAAGCCATCTGCAGCAACATGGATGCAACTAGAGGTTATCATACTACGTGAAGTAAGTCAGAAAGAGAGACACAAATGCCACGTGATATCACTGATATGTGAAACCTAAAATATGGTACAAATGAACCTAGCTACAAAACAGAAATAGACTCACAGACCTCGGGAACAGACTTGTAATTGCCAACGGGGAGAGCGAGGGGACAGGTGGATTGGGAGTTTGGGGTTAGCAGATGCAAACTATGATATACAGAATGAATGAACTATAAGGGTGTACTGTACAGAGCGAGCTTCTGTTCTGTCGATCAGTTGTATCCGACTCTTTGTGATCCTGTGGACTGGTAGCCTGTCATGCTCCTCTCTCCGTGGGATTCTCCAGGCAAAAACACGGGAGTGGGCAGCCGTTTCCTCCTCCAGGGGATCTTCCTGACCCAGGGATCAAACCCGCGTCTCCTTCATCGGCAGGTAGGTTCTGTATAGCACAGGGAACTCTGTTCAATATCCTGTGATCAACCATAATGGAAAAGAATATTTTTTAAAAATGTCATATATAATTTCACTTTTAAAAGGAGTAAAACAATTTAATACTATTGCTGCACAATAAGCTCTAAATAAAAATGCATACATCGTAAAAAAAAAGGATGTGTATATGTGTATAACTGAATCACTTTGCTGTATAGCAGAGATTGCCACAACATTGTAAATCAAGTATACTTCAACTTAAAAAAATTTTTTTAATTAAAAAAAAAACAAAGCCCAACTAATTGATTCTACCAGAAATGGGGGTTCACTGAGCAGTTGATGCAGAAAAATGAAGTGGTTGGGATGGGAATAAAATGAGATATAAGGGAGGTAGTTGGATGGGGTTGGGGAGACGCTTGAGGTGCTGAGGAAGGCCAAAATTTTAAACTTGGGATTTGGAGCAGTTCTGGCTGAAGACAAAGACCAGACACAAGGACCAGGGGCTCAGCGGTTCACAGAATTCGTGATGGTTACCCGAGATGAGCCAGCTACAAGCAGCCTTCGGAGGGGGCGGTGGCCGAGGGGACAGGGAGGCAGGTGTCTGCCCCTTCTGTCTCTGCGCCTCCTCTTCTCCTCACATATTCAGAGGTGTGTGTGTTCCCGCCCATCCCACTGTGGTTGAAAGTCAGTCTTGCTTTCTGCCAGCCTGTCTTTTTGAAGCCTCTATGAACCACAAATAGATGCAGCCCACATTTTGCCTCAAAGATTTATTCTCTGTTTGCTCTCAGTTACCAAGTTGAACTCCAAGCTGCTGTTGAATTTATCTGAGGTACCGAGGGATGGGGGACAGCCTTGCATAACTGGAATCTGAAGATAAGCCAAAAGCTCACTGTAGCCAAAATTCCTATATCTTTTCCTACCAAATATTTATGGCAGTGTTGCCAGCCAATAGCAAATTGACTAGTCTGAATTTGATTTGTTTTTTATGCAACGTGTCTGACCTTGCATAACTGGTGGTGACCGGGCGTTCCAGTTGGTCCAATGCATCAGAGCCCAGTTGTAGGGTCCTTTGAGACGCAGACATTTCATGCTTGGGTGGCCATCCCAACAGATCCCAGTAAATCAAAGCTTTGCTTCTACCTCTCATGTATCTTTCTGCCGATTTTGGAAAACACAGCCACAGTCGACAATGAACTAACTTCTGGTGAAATTACTGAGTAGATAAACAGATTAATGAATGAATGAATTTCTAAGCAACATAAATTAAATTTCTGGATAGTTCAACCATATTAGAGACAACTATTATACAGATTTCTGTGAAGAAGTATGCTCTTATTACTCTCAAGTTTTTTTCCTATTTGCTGTTTGATCATCACAGACGTAAATATATTCCAACATGTGAGATGTTTTGGAAGATTAACCGAAACCATGATGAAATTTACCAGGGATCATATACAAAGTTAGCCACCTTGGTTTTTATTTTTAACACACTCCTGAGTACAGAAGTGTAAAATGGAAATAATAAGATGTAGAATCAGAGTGAAAACATACTATCAGATAATCATGCAATCTATCCATAAGGAAAATTAAGCACAGTGAGATTTCAAGACTTGCCTAAAGTCTTGGCAAAGATTGTTCAGAACCAAATTCCATTTGAAGAATCTTACATTTAAATGTATTTAACCTGAGGTTTCCCTGGCAGTCCAGTGGTTGGGACTTCATCTTCTAACGTAGGGGGTATGGGCTCAATCCCTGGTGGGGGGAACAAAGATTCCACCTACCTCGAGACCAAAAAATCAAAACATAAAACACAAGTAATCTTGTAACAGATAAACTGAAGACTTAAAAATTATTTTTTAAAAGATGAACTTAACCTCACAAACAGAAAAACCTCGTGGAAACTAGTCAGAAGAGGTTTAGTGGGAACTTGTGAAAAGTGATGTCACTGGTTTAGTTTCTCAGTCTGTTTCCATGGGGCCCTTACGGACTCCTTTCTGGACTTCCCAAGTGGCGCAGTTGATAAAGAATCTTCCTGCCAATGCAGGAAACACAAGAGATGCGAGTCCAATCCCTGGATCCGGAAGATCCTCTGGAGGAGGAAATGGCAACCAGCTCCAGTACTCTCCCTATGGAAATCCCATGCACAGAGGAGCCTGATGGGCTTCTGTCCACATGGTTGCGAAGAGTTCGACATGTCTGAGCACTCACATACACCCTGCTTCTAGGACCTCCTTTATGCCCTCTGCAGCCTGGTTTCCCTGCTCGCTTATAGCCATCTGGAAAGACAGCGTCACTTTCAAGTCTCCATGACCTTTTAAAGGCTCCTCACAGCTAAGTGAGGTAGGCTGGGTAGGCTCTCCTAGGTCTAGTTAAGACCAGGGCCCACTTGCGGCCCACTGCTGGAGCAGTGAGTAGAGCTCTCCCTTGTGGAGCTGGCAGAGGCTGATTCTCTAAGAGGAAGGCAATGTTGAGAGCATGAGACCAGCCACTCTAGCGACACCTGGATGGCACAAGCAAGTCAGAACCTGACTGTCTGACTTCAGGCCAGCCTTCCATCGAAGACTGGAAGGCTTGGGTGAACTCAAACACAACTGCAGGGAAAAGTGAGGTGTCTTCCGAGGGTGAAGGCAATTATAAGCCAAAAGAAAGATAAGAACCTTGCTCTATTCTTCCCTGGCCAGGTAACACCCAAAAGTGCATGGCTGATGCATTTTAAGAATAATCCAGAGACAGTTTAGAGCACTGCCAGACAAGGGTGACATTGATGGTGAAGAGATTCGGTATTATGTTATCAAAGACATGATTGGAGGATTCAGCATATTAGCCTGGAAAAAAAGGCTTAAAAGAGATGTAATTCTTTTTGTCCAAATGTTTGAAGGGCTGGTTTCGTTCTTTAAAGAATTCTATGTTTGCATACATCTGCAGAGGTTCAGAAGTAGTACCGAAGGGAAAAAACTAAAAGGCGGTAATGTGTGTGTGTGTATGCTCAGTCGCTCAGTCAGACTTTGGCTTAAAATTGGGGCCAACATTCTTTCTAATAGAATTATCTAAAAATTGATTGCCCTATCATGTTCAAGAAGTGATGGTATGATCACTTGTAAGGACAAGTACATTTATTTTTGTTTTTTAAGAACTGACTATTTAGAGTCTAGATCTTTCCAGGTGGCTCAATGGTAAAGAATCTGCTTGCCAATATAGGAAACATGGGTTTGATCCCCGGGTCGGGAATATCTTCTGGAGGAGGAAATAGCAACCCACTCTAGTATTATTGCCTGGAAAATCCCAAGGACAGTGGAGCCTGGTGGGCTACAGTCCATGAGGTCGCAAAGAGTCAAATATGACTTATTAAAGAACAAACAAACAAAAAGGAAAGCTGTAGAAGTAATATATGAGTTAAGAGAGTTCTAAAGTCTATTCTAATCATGGAATTCCATAACCCTGCCGCAGGTACATCTGGTTGGCTAGGTTGACTGCTGCCACAAGAGTGAAGGCCACTGTGTGTGGTCTGTTGGATTAATGATATCAGCAGATGCCGCGTGGCTCCCTCTGAAACATCAGCAGGCTGCCCTAATCTCACACTGGATTTCTTCTAGCCTGGACCTTCTCAGGTCTGGCTCCGACAAGGCTCCTTCAGTTAAGATGCTCTGGATCATTCAAATCTCCCTACCATCTGCAGGAATAGCCAGCAGGATGGGGTTGAATACCCAAGATATGAAATCCACCTTGATAAGGTTCTTTAGACATAGCTTATCTAGTTGCAAGCTTATTCACTGAAAGGACTGATGCTGAATACTTGGCCAATATTTTGGACACATGATGCGAAGAGCTGACTCATTTGAAAAGACCCTGATGCTGGGAAAGATTGAAGGCAGGAGGAGAAGGGGACGACAGAGGATGAGATGGTTGGATGGCATCACCGACTCAATGGACATGAGTTTGAGTAAGCTCCAGAAGTTGGTGATGGACAGGGAGGCCTGGCGTGCTGCAGTCCGTGGGGTTGCAAAGACTGAGTGAACTGAACTGAACTATTTGGTTGTAAAGATCAGTAGCCCTTTCAAGGTAGCTCAGATTTAACAAAGAATAAGATAAATGTATCAAGGGATGCATTTTAAGGATATGAGGAGGTTTTGAAGAAACTCAGGGAAAGCTGAACAGCACGAGCAAGGAGGGGCAGGACTTACAGACAATAGGACAATCTGTCCCTGGTGACTCCTCACTCAAGATGCTTCAGAGGCCTCTGACTGCTGACCAGCTGATATATTATCTAGTTGAATCTTCTAGCCATCATCAGACTAGTAAAGTGCAGTTGGTAGGGCCTAATTATCTAGGAGCTGCACTAAGGGCAAGTTAAACTGGAAAGAGAAATTGGGCTTGGGAAAGTGAACCAAGTCATCCAATACAGAGGTGACCAAGGGTCCTAAGGATCCCAGCACGATATGCATTCAACCAGTTCTCATGAAGTGTGGGTTGTTGATACTTTTATAGGAGCTTCCCAGGTGACACCGTGGTAAAGAATCTGCCTGCAAAGCAGAAGACCTGCAGGAGACACAGGTTTGATCCTGGGTTGGGGAGATCCCCTGGAGGAGGAAATGGCAACCCACTCCAGTATTCTTGCCTGGAAGATTCCATGAGCAGAAAAGTCTGTGCGCTATAGTTCATAGGGCTCAAAGAGTCAGACATTGAGCACATATGCAGAGGTTTATAGTTTAGTCTTTCCTTCTGTCCCCACTGTCCTTTTCTCCGCATCTCCACACACTTATATTGCTCTCCACTGAATCAACAATCCCCTGAAAACAAGATCAGCAGACCTGGTAGGACAGGTGCCTGTTCCAAAAATTTAGACAAGGATATTGAATATCTGGGTTTTCCTGGTAGCTCAGTTGGTAAACAATAAAGAATCCGCCTGCAAAGTGGATTCAATCCCTGGGTTGGGAAGATCCCTGGAGAAGGGAATGCATACCCTCTCAGTATTCTGGCCTGAAGAATTCGATGGACAGAGGAGCCTGCTGGGCTATAGTCCACGTAGCCAGTTGCAAAGAACTGGACACAACTCTGTCTTGGGCTTCCCTGGTGGCTCAGACAGTCTGCCTGCAGTGTGGGAGACCCAGGTTCTATCCCTGGGTCGAGATGATCCCCTGGAGAAGGAAATGGTAACCCACTCCAGTATTCTTGCCTGGAAAATCCCACGGATGGAGCAGCCTGGCAGGCTGCAGTCCATGGGGTATCAAAGAGTCAGACAAGACTGAGCCACTTCACTTTCTTTCACTGAATATCCAGGTTTCATTTGTGTGCTTGCTCAGTCTCTCAGTCATGTCTGACTGTGACGCCATGGACTATAGCCCACAAGTCTCCTCTGTCCGTGGAATTTTCCAGGCAAGAATTCAGGAGTGGGTTGCCATTTCCTCCTCCAGGGAAGCTTCCTGACATCAGTTCAGTTCAGTTCAGTTGCTCAGTCATATCTGACTCTTTGCGACCCCATGAATCACAGCACGCCAGGCCTCCCTGTCCATCCTGGAGTTCATCCAAACTCATGTGCATTGAGTCAGTGGTGCCATCCAGCCATCTCATCCTCTGTCATCCACTTCTCCTCCTGCCCCCAATCCCTCCCAGCATCAGAGTCTTTTCCAGTGAGTCAACCCTTTGCATGAGGTGGCCAAAGTATTGGAGTTTCAGCCTCAGCATCAATCCTTCCAGTGAACACCCAGGACTGGTCTCCTTTAGGATGGACTGGTTGGATCTCCTTGCAGTCCAAGGGACTCTCAAGAGTCTTCTCCAACACCACAGTTCAAAAGCATCAATTCTTTGGTGCTCAGCTTTCTTCACAGTCCAACTCTCATATCCATACATGACCACTGGAAAAACCATAGCCTTGACTAGATGGACCTTTGTTGGCAAAGTAATGTCTCTGCTTTTCAATATGCTATCTAGATTGGTCATAACTTTCCTTCCAAGGAGTAAGCGTCTTTTAATTTCATAGCTGCAATCACCATCTGCAGTGATTTTGGAGCCCAAAAAATTAAAGTCTGCCACTGTTTCTACTGTTTCCCCATCTATTTCCCATGAAGTGATGGGACCAGATGCCATGATCTTTGTTTTCTGAATGTTGAGCTTTAAGCCAACTTTTTCACTCTCCTCTGTCACTTTCATCAAGAGGCTTTTGAGTTCCTCTTCACTTTCTGCCATAAAGGTGGTGTCATCTGCATATCTGAGGTGATTGATATTTCTCCCAGCAATCTTGATTCCAGCTTGTGCTTCTTCCAGCCCAGCGTTTCTCATGATGTACTCTGCATAGAAGTTAAATAAGCAGGGTGACAATACACAGCCTTGACGTACTCCTTTTCCTGTTTGGAACCAGTCTGTTGTTCCATGTCTAGTTCCTGGCCTAAGAAAGATCAAACCTACATCTCTTGCATCTCCTGCATTGCGGGCAGATTCTTTACCATTGAGCCACCGGGGAACTCTTTCTAACTCACTCACTCATTAGTACAGGTAACACATAATTATTGAGAGCTTAATTGTGAGCATAGCTGTCGACTAGAAACAAGAGATATGATCTATGTTTTATATCCTCAGGCAGCTTGCAATCTATCGGGGAAACCAAGACACACACCCTTAAGCAAATAAATATAATTTAAGGTAATTCCTATTATCTCAGAGCTCTGTGGATTTTAACTAATCTCATTATAAAAGGAACCAGATTCAACTCATTCAATGTGGTGCTAAGGAGAATCCAACATCTCCATTCAGCACTGAGAATCCCTATCTCTCTGAATCACTGAACTGTAGAACTTGATGTCTTCTGCAATTTATTATGCTGAGTCCAATTAACATGCAGAATAAAGATGGAGCTCCATGGATAAACAACAAGGTCCTTCTGTACAGCACAGGGAACTACGTTCAATATTCTATGATAAACCATATTGGGAAGATATAATTGTATCATTACATATATATATATGAATCACTTTGCTGTATAGCAGAAATTAGCATAATGTAAATCAACTATACTTCAATAAAATTTTTAAAACGTTTTTGATTTTTAGCATTGTTTAATGACTGAAATTCTAACATCAGAAGAATAATATGTATTTCACTTCTGGAATGCTCTTACCAAAGGAAATAGCTCTAATTGAACATATTGTTTATTTTTTCCACAAAGAATGTGTAATTTTCAGTGAACTATTACTTAGAATCAGCTATAGCTATTAAGACTCATTACTTGTGTCAGACAGAAATAAGAGAACTCAATTTTTCATAGTATTACAGAAATTCTCTCCTTACTGGAAATTTTTCCTATCAGATTATTTTATCACAGATAAAGATGTAAATTAGTATCAGAAGGAACACAATCTGCAGTACTTTATGAGAGATCAAGTTTAGAAAAATAATATGAAAATCCCACAGATTTCCGTTCCTTTAAATAAATTAAGAGACATACCTATGTATGGAAAGGAATGTCACACACATTTCATAGAAAATAAAGATGGCTGAATCTTCCCCTAGGAAAAGCTGTTTTTGAAAAAGGTATTTAAAGATAAAGGGCTTCCCTGGTGGCTAAGAAGTAAAGAATCTGCCTGAAATGCAGGAGATCTCTGCAGGAGATGTGGGTTCAATCCCTGGGTCAGGAGGATCCCTGTTGAAGGAAATGGCAACCCATTCCAGTATTCTTGCCTGGAAAATTCCATGGCCAGAGAAGCCTGGCGGGCTACGGTCCATGGAGTCGCAAAAGAGCTGCACATGACTTAGTGACTAAACAACAACAGAAACAAAACAAAAAAGATCAAGACCTCTGCCCAACTCCAAAGTCAAGTCCCCTGCTTTCTTCTCTGAATCTTCCACTTTTTAAATAATAAAATCTTAGGGACTTTCGTGGTGGTCTAGTGGCTAAGACTCTGAGGTCCCAATGCAGGGGGCCCAGGTTGCATCCTTTGTCAGGGAAGATCCCTCATGCCTCTATGAAGAAGGAAGATCTCACATTCCACACCCAAGACTCAGTGCAGCAAAAGAAACAAATGCATAATAAAATCTTCCTTTGAGTTAATAAAAAAAGGAAAATAAGTATAATGTTGCAAAATCTTGATTGAACCTGTTGAATTTGGGTGATAGGTATATGTGTGCATATATGTTAAGTCACTTCAGTAGTGTCAGACTCTTTGTGACCCTATGGAATGTAGCCGGCCAGGCTCCTCTGTCCATGGGATTCTCCTGGCCAGAATACTAGAGTGGTTGCCATGCCCTCTTCCAAGGGATCTTCCTGACTCAGTGATCCAACCCACATCTCCAACCCACAACTCACATTGGCAGGCTGGTTCTTTACCACTAATGCCACGTGGGAGGCCCCATAGGTATATGGGGCACATTCAGTATGCCACATGAGTGTGTGTGAAATTTTGAGAGAAAGAAATTCCTTTTACCTAATAAGATTGGCACCCTCCCATTCTCTAACTGCTCTTTCTTTCTCCAGGCAGTTGCTAACAGTAGCAATGCTTACCACTTTGCTATTCACATTCATCTTAATTTTTTTTCATATGTTGTTTATTAATCCTTCATTAGTTGGTGTATTTCTTAGTGTTGAATAGTTTATTTTATTCATTTATTTGGCCACACCACGTGACTTGTGGGATCTTAGTTTCCTGAGCAGAGAATCCACCCTACAACCCCTGGAGCGGAAGTTCAGTTTTAACCACTGGATCTCCTGGGAAGTCCATCACCTTCATTTTGCACCCCAGGGATTTCTCTTACATTCTTGGAATTCAAATGATAACTTTAAAAGGTGTTATACGTTTTCAGTATTTCTAGGTGTTTCTTAGGAAGAGAGATTTCAGGTAATCCAATCCACCCTACTTTTGGAAATGGAAGTTTTCAGCTGTTCGTTTGAAATAGTTTTAATTGAATTTTAATATACAGGGCTATATTTAATATACAGGACTATAGACTAATATACAGTCTATAAAGTGACTATCTCCTTATCAAATATTAGTTCACACGTGATTGGTGCTCAAACAATTTAAATGAATGATAGCAACCCCTATCCTCACTCTTACAAGAAAAAAAAGATAATTCAAAGTAAATTTCCTATTTTAATAATTTTTGCATAAACAAGCTAACAGTTTTGTTTGGGTTTTTTTCTTAGGTATTACAAAATACTTTGCTCCAATTTTACCTCAAGAACCATGAGTGAATATCACTTAGCTAATTCAGGAGGACAGTATCATCTTAAAGTATAGACTATAGGAGGTTACAAAGCATTACCACATGGAACCCTCACAGCAACCTCACAACAGAGCAGGAACTGCCATCTTGCATTTACAGATGGCAAGACTGACGCCCAAGAGGGTGAAGGAACGTAGTAAGCCTTACGCACTAAATGCCAGGACCAGAATTTGAACCCTTGGGGTTACACCGTCCCGTAGCATTTGTCCTCCCAAAGATGAGGCTGTCTTCTCGTAATGGTCATTAGCGTATTCACTTTCAAGGTATAAAGCAGCTAAGCCTTCAAAGAAAAAAAAGAAGGTATCAATAGCTTCAAAATCCAAAGAAGGGAGTGGACTCTGTTTTAGACCAAAAAAAAAGTGGTAGTTGGTGGGAAGATTAAATCTGAAAGGGAAAAAGGTCGTCTTCTCTAGGTCTAGGGAGGTAGTCAGACATCTGCATCGCCTCCTGTGCTCTTAGGACACATACGGCACATCCTTCAGACAAATAGGAGCGGTCCTAACGGGAGCTCCTCTGCGGCTGGCTGGCCTGTCGTTCGCCTGTTTTGCCATTTTTATCCAAACAGTTAAATCTGGGGCTGGGTAGATATTAGTGGCTGGGTCAAAAAGACAGTTTTGGTATGAACTATTTATACTTAATTGGCCTCTGTTTCTGTCTGTGTAGTTTTGCCAAGCATTTTAATAGTTTTCATTGAGTATTCTTTATTCTTTTTTTGGGAAAAAAGTTATTCAGGGTGGGGAAGGGGAGAGGACAAGGCATGAAATGCTGTCTTCCCTAAAAACTTTGGGCACTGTTCCCAAATCAGAGGGCAGAGGGAACACTGACTTCTGACTTGCAAATAATTTGAGACATTTTTCTTGTAGTTCACCACTGTTATTCTTTGCTTTTAGACGCTCTGATTTAAATTCCAGGGTAGTCTTGATATAGTAGAATAATTGTGTGATTTTTTTAATTTGCAATTTAATTTTTTAGCATACTTATTTAAATAATTCTCAGCCAATATTTCAAAAAGTCTTTAGTTTTATCTTTAGGAAGTAAAATACAGCTATTGTCAACTAATATAAAGAAACAAAACTATTCACATCACACGATACCAAAAAAAACCAATTTATTAAATTTAAGGTGTCTCATCTCTGTTCAAAACCCTCAAATGAATTTTCATTCAGAATAAAAGCCAAAGTTTATTGATTTCTTTTGAATTAACAGACTTAATTTCTTTGTCCGTAGTCACATAGCTGGCAAGCAGCAGAGTCAGACTTCAAACGGCAGCCCTGAGTTTATGCACTTGGTTACCAAGTTTTTGTTGTTGTTCAGTCACTAAGTCATGTCTGGCTCATTGCAAGCCCATGGACTACAGCACATCAGGCTCCTCTGTCCTCCAATGTCTCCCAGAGTCTGCTCAAATTCACATCAATTAAGTCAGTGATGGTACCTAACCATCTCATCTTCTGCCACCCTTCTCCTTTTGCCTTCAATCTTTCTCAGCATCAGGGTCTTTTCTAGTGGGTTGGCTCTTAGCATCAGGTGGCCAAAATACTGGAGCTTCAGCTTCAGCAAAGCCCTTCCAATGAATATTCAGGGTTGACTTCCTTTAGGATTGATTAGTTTGATCCCTTGCAGTCCAAGGGACTCTCGAGTCCTCTCCAGCACCACAATTTAGAAGCATCAGTTCTTCAGTGCTTGGCCTTGGAAAAGCCATAGTTTTGGTTGTATGGACCTTTGTCGGCAAATGACGTCTCTCCTTTTTAATAGGCTGTCTAGGTTTGTCATAGCTTTCCTTCCAAGGAGCAAGCATTTTTTAATTTCAAGGCTGCAGTCAAGCTTTACTGCTTCTCAGATATATATTTGATAGATAATTTATTTTGTAGTTTATGGTCAACTCATTCTAGACAATCAAATAATTTGCAATATTTTTCCTCTTTTTCAAATATTTTTATCATATTATTTTTTCTGTATGCCTTCTAATGGAAACTTCTAGGAAAATTTTAATAGCAGTTATAGTAATAAACATCCTTATTCATTTTTAAACAGTCACATCTTTATTATTTTATTCTTAACCATGATATTAGGTATATGTTTATTAATTGCTTTTACTGGGAGTAAATGTTGAATTTTAACAAATGCTTTTTTAGTATCTGTTGAGATGTTTTTTCTCAAACCTTTTTGTGTGATAAATTGTATTATTATTTTCTTCACATGGAAGCACTCCTGGAATAAAATCTCCTTGGTATGATATATTATTCTTCTAATATATTTCTGGATTTGATTTGCTAAAACATTTTAAAGCTTTTTATCTCTGTTTATAAATAATATTGGTGTATAGCTGCTGTTTTTGTTCTGGGTTCCCCAGGTTTGGTAACAAGATTACACAAATTTATAAATTGACTTGGAAAACTTTATCTATTTTGCTGTTTTCTGCAATGATTTATTTAGTATGGGAATT
The DNA here is from genome assembly GCF_042477335.2 of Ovis canadensis. Classification (NCBI taxonomy): domain Eukaryota; kingdom Metazoa; phylum Chordata; class Mammalia; order Artiodactyla; family Bovidae; genus Ovis; species Ovis canadensis. The sequence goes on along the minus strand of NC_091269.1, from coordinate 25,217,369 downwards.
ATTTCTTTTTGTAAGTTTGAAAAAAGCCGCCCATAAACTATATACCCATTTGAGCCTTTTGATTTTGTTGAAGATTGTTCATCAACAACTTGTTTCATACCATCTATAGCTACTGATTTACTAGGATATTTTCTTTCTATTGATTTAATTTATATTTTCTCAAAAAAGGTCATCTACATGCTGCCTATAAGAGGCACAAAATGGGATTCTCCAGGCAAGAGTACTGGAGTGGGGTGCCATCGCCTTCTCCGGCCAAATCTTTAGGTCAACACAAAACAAAAAGAAAAGAAATATCACAAAATTAATATCAAATTAAAATTCAAAGGTGGGAGAATTCATGGGCCACGGGAGGTAATATTTTGTTGATGAAGAACATCACCTTCTGGAATGAAATAGCTAACAGGCACACATTTTAAGTCCTAAGTAACATAGCCATGGCATATGGAATACAGAACTCATTCCAAGTCTGAGTATTAATTGACAGAAAAAAGTGATAGGAAATTTTAAGACATCTTGTTAGTTCAGTCGCTAAATCGTGTCTGACTCTTTGCAACCCCCTGGATTGTAGCATGCCAGGCTTCCTTGTCCTTCACTATTTCCTGGAGTTTGCTCAGATTCATGTTTATTGAGTCGGTGATGCTATCTAACCATTTCATCCTCTGGATTGGCTTTCCCAGGACCCTCTTCTTCTTTTGCCTTCAATCTTTCCCAGCATGAGAGTCTTTTCCAATGAGTTGGCTCTTCGCATCAAGTGGCAAAGATGTTAGAGCTTCAGTTTCAGCCTCACACATTTTACTCATTTCTTAAAAAATCAAGTGGCAAAACATAAATGAGGGTAAGGAGGTTGAATATGTTTCCCATGTCTTCGATTAGGGTTAAGGTTAGCCTTAGAGTTAGGGAGTAGACTGACTGGGCTGCCCTGTCTCCTAGGGCCCAGCAAGCATGCACCTCACACAGCTCACATGTACCAATCTGGGCTCCTCTGCCTGCTTGCCTAACTTGTTGACCCCATGGAGTACATGAGGACTTCATCCCCAGTCCTGCTAACAGATGGTTTCCTCCTTGAGCCCCACCCAGAGTTCTCATCACCATCAGCCTCCCCTCTTCCCGAAGCAATTTCCAGCCTTTTCTCTGGGAACGGAAATCTCTCAACATTATAGGGAGAGAGCTAGGAAGGCAAGAGTTGGAAGGGCAATTTGCAGACTTCCTGAAAGAAGCAAAACCCACTCATAGGGAACCAGAGGCTCCTTTTTCCAATTGGTAGGGTTTTGGGGTTACTGACCCAGCGTGTGAAGTGGGGGCATGAGACAAAGTAACCATCATCCTACCTTATCTGGAAGTCATTGGACTCAGTGTCAGAACATGAGACAGGGTAACTCTTCTTTTTAAATCAATTTTATCTCATTTTCAATAGAAATCCCTCCTAATTTCCCCAACAGAAGATGAAGATGGTGACTGAAACCTACAAGATTGTTTCCCCTCCAACTAAGTTAATGAGGGCTTGGGGAAAGCAGTAGAAAGACCGGAAGGGTGGTCAGGAACCTTCTCCCTTCCCACCATCAAGGCCTCTTGAAAGTGAAAGTATTAGTTGCTCAGTCACATCCGGACTCTTTATGACACCATGATTATAGCCTACCAGGCTCCTCTGTCCATAGGATCCTTCAGGCAAGAATACTGGAATGGATTGTCATTCCCTTCACAAAGGAATCTTCTCAACCCAGGGATCGCAGCTAGGTCTCCTGCATTACAGTCAGATTCTTTACCATCTGAGCCACTAGGTAAGCCCTCAAGGCCTCTTACTGGATTCGCAAAAGCTTCAGCAGTGGCCAAGGCTGCCAATATTGGAATAGCCAAGCGTTCTGCTATGGAGGATTATGCTGAGAAAAAAATCTCTACTCCCTTCCAAGATGAGGAGTTCAAGGTGGAGTAAGAAGGGAAAGAACAGAAAGGGAGAAAGCATATGAGTACAATAATTAACACAGGATGGTATCATCCTTCCAGGTGACTATTTCAAGGCTGTGGTCCAAACTGCAGGAAAGTTGGGGAATAATTTCAATCCAGTAGGAGATCTTTCTCAGATTTTCTTATTTACAGTAAGTAGGTGTGTTACATAAGTGAAGTGAAAGTCATTCAGTCATGTCCAGCTCTTTGAGACCCCATGGACTATAGCCTACCAGGCTTCTCTGTCCATGGGATTCTCCAGGCAAGAGTACTTGAGTGGGTTGTTATTTCCATTTCCAGGTGTTACATAAGAGCCTGGCCATACGTCTCCTTTAGGAATTGGGCTTTCTGAGTCCTTTCATTAAAGTATCACTATTACAATGAAAGACTTAGCAGATATGTGTGCCGTGCCCAGCACTGCTGGTGGTCTGCCTCAAACTAGTAAAGGTTTGGGAGAATCCCACCCCAGCTTGCATGGAGGTCTGGCTCTAATATCTGCTTGGGAGTTTGGGGGACAATGTTAGTTGAGCTGGAAAGACTAAGCTCCTGGAGACTGAACCCCATGTCCTTGACATGTGGCTATATTTGGTGCCTATGAAACTACCCTGGATGCCCAGGCAACATGGGAGCTTCCTGGGATCAGTGATGCATCACACCTGCCACAGTGAATGTGCCACTTCCTCCTCCCACCTGTCTCAGCCTCCAGGTGGATTGGCTTTCCCAGGACCCTCGCTACTCCCAGAACTTACTAGGTGAGCTTTTATTTCTCTGAGTCAGCTAGGTACAGGTGTCTGTTCTCAGAGCTCCTATAATTTGGGTCATATCCATGATTCTGGAACTGATGGCCCTAAGATGATCTTTTATAAGAGAAATATGTATATATATTTCTATATTCCTCTAGCACATGATTGTGTGTGTTCCCAAGCATGAATGTGAAACTACCTCCTTTCTGAAGGCTAGCTGGTGGTGGAGATCCACCATACCTGTTTTCACAGACCACCCTACTCGTTGGGTGTTGTTCTTATAAAGCCCAGGCTCCAGTGATTGGTGGATACTAATGAGTCCCAGATGGTAATGAATCTACCTGAAATGTGGGAGACCCAGGTTCAACCCCTAGGTGGGGAAGATCCCCTGGAGAAGAAAATGGCAACCCACTCCAGTATTCTTGCCTGGAGAATCCCATGGACCGAGGAGCCTGGCAGGATACAGTCCATGGGGTCAGAAAGAGTTGGACACGACTGAGCGACTAACACTTTTCACACATTATGAGTCCCCTTAATAGTAGCGACCAGATTTCACAGGCTCTGATCCCCCCTCCAGCATACTGAGCACAGGTTCTCAGTCTCCCTCTCCTGTTTCGAAGGATCTGTGTCTTACAGGTGCTAACAGTCTTGTCCTTGTTCCACTGACTCCCCCACCCCCACCCCATTGCTGATGGCCACGGACTGCATCCCCAGCAAAGAACATGCAGATCCTTCCTCAAGCACCCAGACCCCCTTGGAAGTGGAGGTAACAGCTCTCTCCTCCACCCTGTGGGACTCTATTATTATTATTATAACTACTACTCTCTATTATTCATTATCCCTCTGGCTGGGGGAGAAGGGGAGAACTCTAGCTGTGTGAAATCTGAATGTCAGTCCTTACCTTCTCCGCTAATCTCTGTTCTGTAACCGTGTCTGCACCTCTTCCTTCTGTCTACCTGTCTGCTTCTCATTCCAGAACAGCGAGCACAAATGGGTCTGCTGGACACCTGTGACCCAGTTACCTTGCAGGTCACACAAGGCTCACCTCTACTAACCACTGAGCAAACCATTTCCCAAAGGGATCATTGTCAAGCAGTCCAGAAACAGTCTCTCTGCCCTACAGAAGGGGAGGATCCTTCTATACAAGAGAACTGTCTATCAGAGTCAGCAGATGAAGAAGGCAGATGAACCTTCATGTTGATGAAACTCAGCCACCTGGCAGAGAGCCCCCACATGAGGATAGTGGGTCTGCTTGACCAGGGGAGACCAGCTACGACTCATAGCAAGAGTGGATCAGACTGGCCTCCCATCCACGCATTCCATCAGCAATCCATGAGCACCCCTGCCAGTGACCACAGTCCCATCACACCTCCATTTAGCAGGGTTCTTGTAGGACACACAGACCAAGAGGGACAGCCGCTCGGGACCCCTGGAAGCGGGGTGACAGGTGGTGTGGTGATGAGCTCCATGGGCAGACAGGAGGGAGTCTTCTGGAGCAAAGGACAGGAAGCAAGATAGGAAAGGCTGGTGGGCTGAACCTCTTCTCACCATCATCTCTTCCTTGGGAGGCCTGCCAAAGAAAGCGGAAAGAAAAATGCATTTCCTTTGAGGTCTCCAAAGCAAACGTTCTTCAGAAAACAGAATAGCTGAGACTGGTTAAAATGGATTACCTGTCTGATGTCTATCCAGAGAGGTGTCTATTAACAGATATAAAATGGAAAGTTGAAACCATGGGGCTGATTAATATTTATGACCAGTTGAATTAGGCAGAGGGGAAAATGCAATAAGGGGAAAGGGTTATGTACTATAGATACTGCGGAATGGATTTGTTTGGGTAAGGCTCCTGTTTTGATCACTGTTTTTGGCAATCTTATAGAACAGGAATGTAGGATAGAGAAATAAAATTTATATCTAGAAGATGCTAACTTTATGCAAAAAAGTGTTGGCGCCTATTTTTGTGAACTATTCCATCTTAAAAATAAGTATGATTTTGTACAGCCAGTTGTGGTAGAAAAGGAACTCTGAAGGGTGAGCAAATTTCCTACCAAAAAACCCAAACTACTGAAACTACAGTTAAGACATGTGAAGAGTCATAGATTTTACTCCTTTCAGTGAAAGGAAAGTTACAAGCAGGAGAGAAATACAGAAGGAGCAAGTCCTGAGACAAGAACTCTAATTACAGCAGGGTAAGATGAGTCCGCTTCGGGAAATTCCTAAAAGGTTAACTAGGAAATCCGAAGGTCAAATTCATACTGTGATGAGAATAAATAGAGAAGATGGGTTTGCAAGGAGCTAAGCTGGGTAATCACGAAGGAAAGAACAAGGACAAAGAAGGGAACCTGAAGACCCCAGTAAATAAAAGAACTCAGCCAGTAAAAGATGCTGAACATAGTACGCAAATACTCAGATGATGCAGAAACATAAGTTAGAAGCCAAAATTCAGCATTATCACGCAAAAGAACAATAGAACTGAAATGCATGAACAAAACGCAAGAACAAAAATGCATGGCTTTGCAGAAAGAAACTCATAGAGAGAACAGACAGGTGGTTGCCAAGAGAGAAGGTGGGTGGGAGAGAGATGGACTGGGATTTTGGGATTAGTAGGTGCAAACTATTATACACATGATGGATAAACAACAAAGACCTACTGTATAGCACAATATCCTGTCACTATCCTATGATAAATCATAATGGAAATAAATATGAAAAAGAATGAATCACTTTGCTGTACAGCAGAAATTAGCATTGTCGATCAACTGTACTTCAAGAATAAATTTTAAAATAAATAAATGACATCACACATAATACTGCTTTTCTTAGGTAGCTTGGTCTGCAGAGAAAAGGCTGATAGTTAACCTCATGTCAAGAATTTTCAGCCCATTTAAGTGAGCCCCTCAAGTAGGAGACACAGCCAGGATTATTGACCATTGTTATCTTTCAAGAAGAAGCAAACTGTTGTCCTGTATTAGAGTTCATTAGCATTCTCCAACACAGATTACAGAATACTTGGAAGAATTCTCCTGAAGACATTGGGCAATGCTAGTAAACGTGTGCAGGTAAGTGTTGCCAGTCTGATTGCTCTGGAGCAGGAAATGCTTCTCAGCAGATGGCGGCATGATTTCTTTTTCAAAGGTGAAAATATGGATATTACTGTCACTAGATCAGAGCAGGAAGAGAGAGGCTGGGCTGACGAGACCAACAGATACTGCAACTCCCGCGAGAAGAAATGCAAACCAGTCTAGCAACACACATTTTTGTTTGTTTGTTTGTTTTTTGCAACACACAATTACTGAGCATCAGAGTGTGATAGGAACAAGGAACAATGGTACCACAATAGCTGATGAAGGGTTTCAAAAAGTATGTCTTCCATTAATTCACATATTTTCAGGCAGTGGATGCAGTTAGCCCTCTTCGTTCATAGGCAAAAATGAGATTCAGACAGGTTAATTGAATTGGAGATCTCCTGATTTCTAGCTTGAGAACCTTGCTGTGTACTGTCGGGGTTTAAATCCTGGTCACATCACTTCTTAGCGAAGTTAGCTGAAGAAATTATTTAGCCTCTGTATTGTCAGTGAATGGAAAAACTAATCCCTACCACCTAAGACAGATGTAGGGATTCAGTGAGAGATTGTATATAAGAATGCCAGATGTGATGTCTGGTACATAGTAGGTCCTCAGGAAAAGTTGGTGTTTCTCCCTTCTCTTTCCTGATGCACAGTGGTGGATGGAGCTGGCTGTCCACCCTGGATGGCACAACAAGCAGACGTAGCACAGAGGGATGCGCCAGGGCGATGCAAGATGATCCGGCAACCGTGGACCACGCTCTGAGGTCCAGGATGAGTCCCTAGGCTCGGTGGGGAGGGGCTGTGTAGGTCTGCGAGTGCAAGGACTGGGACAGAACCTCCAAGGAGGAAAGGGATTTACATGGCTGGAGAGGTGGGCAAAGTTGAGCAAGCAGAGAGTAAAGGCATCGAAGCCAGAAGATGGGGGCCATGTGTGAAGGATCTGGAGCTGCTAACCAGTTCGCTGAACAGTGAGCTAAGTTTGGGGAGGAGAGGTGGCAGGGGCTCCCATGTGAGCAACTTCCACATTCAAAGATTTTTTACTTGATCTCACAAGAGAAGGGGAACTAGCAAATGTCTGTTAACTGTCTCATTTATAAAAATTAATCTGGTGCTGGTGCATAGAATGAAATGTCCGGGAAGCATTAAAAAAAAAACACAAGGAATTTTTCTATTTTATCCACACATACAGCCCTTTTTATTACCAAATATATACAATTCATTTAATCCTCTTAAATGGCTTGGGCATTCATTTGACTTGTAATAGATTACAGAGATTTCAAACAGCTGTGTTTTTGCTTTTGTGACATATTATGGTCATATCTAAAATTCATTTGATGTTAAATCAACAATAAAACTTTGAATTATATCGTTGTGCCTATGGTAAAATAGAATCTACTTTAAGGCAATTCACTTTGTCATAAATTTTCCAGGAATGAAACTGGATAAAAAGCAGAGACTTGCTGCATATGACAATAATTAAATCTATACTCAACAAGTATAAAAGAATGACTGTAGGCATAGACAATTTAGAAGGAAAAAAAAAACAGACTTAAACATGTCTAGAAATCATACTAAAGTTTGATAGCCATGGTCTATTGAGATATGGGATTACGTTATACACTTGAGAAAGAAAAAAGCAAAATCCAGTAAGTACCCAAATGATGAAATGAATTGTATTTTCAAAATACAGGCTGGAGGTCCAAGGTCAAGGTGTCAGCAGGTTGGACTGCTCCCAGAGCCTGTCTCCTTGGCTTGCAGATGACTGCCTTCTTATTGGGTCTTCACCTGGCCCTTCCTCCAGTACATGGGTATTGCTGCTGCCCCTCTCTCCTTCCTTTAAGGACAGGCCTATAGGATTAGGGCCTCACTCTTATGACCTTATTTGACATTCATTCAGTTCAGCTGCTCAGTCATATCCCACTCTTTGCAAACGCATGGACTGTAGCACTGCAGACTTCCCTGTCCATCACCAACACCTGGAGACTGCTCAAACTCATGTCCATTGAGTCAGTGATGCCATCCAACCATCTCATCATCTGTCGTCCCCTTTTCCTCCTGCCTTCAATCTTTCCCAGCATCAGGGTCTTTTCCAATGAGTCAGTTCTTTGCATCAGGTGGCCAAAGCTTTGGAGCTTCAGCTTCAGCATCAGTCCTTCCAAAGAATAGTCAGGACTCACTTCCTTTAGGATTGACTGGTTTGATCTCCCTGCAGTCTAAGGGACTCTCAAGCGTCTTCTCCAACACCATAGTTCCAAAACATCAATTCTTCAGCGCTCGGTTTTCTTTATGGTCCAACTCTCACATCCATACATGACTACTGGGAAAACCATAGCTTTGACTAGACAGACCTTTGTTGGCAAAGTAATGTCTCTGCTTTTTAATCATCTCCTTAAAGGTCCATTCCCAAACAAAGTACTGGGCTTTAGAACGTCAACATTTGAATGGGGAGGTGTGCGTGAACCAGCCCATAATAGATGGACTGACGAAGTCAGGGCTGCAGCAAAGCTGTCCACCCAGATGAAGATCCAGCAGTGGGGCAGCAAGGATCAGCTAGTGATATTTACACGCTGGGGCTTGGCCACAGCCCAAGCTTAGGATCAAGGGCACTCGGGAGGGCATTTCAGGGTCCAGCTCCTGTAAGTGTAAATAAGTATTCCTCTGAACCCTGGTGGCTTACTTGGAAATGTTTTTTTAAGTGTCTCCAGTTTGGGCAAAAGGAACTGAGAGCTCCCTCTGCCCCAGGATCCCTGTTGCCCAAAAAGCATGTGATGGAAAACCCCACCTGTGCCAGGGACAGCCTCAGGGTGAGCAAGCTCCCTCGGCTGTGAGTTGATATACATTGTGGTTGGTGCCTGCACTGATGGAGCTTCTCCTTGGCGACTGGTATGATCTGGAGGTTGGCATTGTTAAAGAGAGGTTTTCTTTGTGACTTCAGAAATTAGGGGGAAAGAAATGACTGTAAATAAAGTGGTATTTTGCTGTTTTCAATTTTAGTCGGCTCATGATATCATGGTCAAATGAAAACCTTGACATTTGGAGCAGGAAGCATGTGGTGAGCGGGGGTAGATGGACTCCAGGCAGGACTGTGACACCGAGTTAAAGACCTCCAGGGTCGCACAAGAAGGAGGCACACAGAGGGGTCTTCAGAAATCAATCCGGTGACTTTCTCTTCCCCATAGAGTTCCCTCCTCCATAAATATCCTCCTCTGCTAGTTAATAAAGAGACAGGAACAGAGGCTCAAGGAGTGTGGAATAGACTCTGTGGAGACAAATACCAGTGGCTGGGGCAGGCTTCTTGTAGAGCAAAGCAATCTGTCCTTGTTCTGAAGCCCTGGCTTGTGATGTCAGATGGACCCAAGGCCTTGGCATCTCTGAGGCCAGGCTGACCTGCTCAGGCAATGCTCTTAGCAACTCTGATGCTTTAGGAAAAGGCAAGGAACTTTCCCAAGTTGTTCCATATCTGGCCCGAATAAGCAGTCACCCACAACTTGGATGCAGAAAATTTAGAAATTTTGGTACTTAATCTCCCTTCAGGCCAGCTGGCTCAGACGGTTAAGAATCTGCCCACCATCAAGGAGACCCAGGTTCAATCCCCAGGTCGGGAAGATGCCCTGGAGAAGGGAATGTCTACCAACTCCAGTATTCTTGCCTGGAGAATCCCATGGACAGAAGAACCTGGCAGGCTACATACAGTCCATGGGGTCACAAAGAGTTGGACACAACTGAGTGACTACACTTTTACTTTCACTTGGGCTTCCAGGTGATGCTAGTGGTAAAGAACGTACCTGCCAATGCAGGAGACATAGAGACTCAAGATCATTAAGTTAAAACAGCGTTTAACATCACATGTATCCCTGTAATAAAATCCTACTGGAATCCTGTTCTCTATTTGAAAATCTGGGGACTTCCTCTGCACTCCCAACACAAGGGGTTAGAGTTCAATTCCTGACTGGGGAGCTAGATCCCACATGCCTCAACTAAAGGTCCTACACGCTGCAACGAAGATTGAAGGTCCCAAGTGCCATAACTAAGATTTGGCACAGCCAAATAAATATTTTAAAAAAGAAAAGAAAGAAAGAAAAACTGTGAAGTAAAAAGGATGTAAGAGACAAATCATAGAATGGTGCCGTTGCTGAGAGAATGGATTAGGGTCGTCTGACCTGGGTTTAAACCCAGGCTGTGACACCCTCTGGTGACCCTGGACGAGTGAGGTAACCTGTCTGTGGGTGATGAGACTGGCTCCCTCCTGGCCATGTCGTGAGAAACACTCACACAAGGGCCTGGGACAGTGACAGCCACTTGGGACAAAGAGAGCTTGTGAGTATGATGGCTAAACAAAGGTTCTTTTGGAAACTTCACTGGGTGAGGGGAGAGGAAGAGGCAGGGGAGAGAGAGAGAGAGGGAGAGACAGCAAAGCTGTTTACACCTACTTTGAAATGGTATCTAGCAATGGACAGGCAAACCGGTTCTGATGAAACATTGCTGTAAACACTATATGATATTAAACATCTCTTTCCAAGTGTGGGCTTGTGGCGTAGTTGACAGATAGCACGTTGTTTTCCTCTCTAAAAGAATATATTCTATTTGGTTGGCCAAAAATTCGTTCAGATTTCTCCATAAGATGCTCTGAAATACCCACACTGAAACTTTTGGCCAACTCAAAACTTCCCTTACTCTGAGACTCTGTGCTTGCTTAGTTGCTCAATCATGTCTGACTCTTTGCAACCCTTTGGACTGTAGCCCACCAGGTTCCTCTGTCCAGGGGTTCTCCAGGCAAGAATACAGGAGTGGGTTGCCATTTTCCTCCTCCAGGGGATCTTTTCAACCCATGGATCAAACCCATGTCTTCTGTGTCTCCTGCATTGCAGGCAGATTCTTCACCCGCTGAACCATAGGGGAAGACTCTACAGGTCCTGAAAATTCCAGGAAACACCTCTCCATGCCTCGGTTGTCTTGCCTTCCTCTTCCTCTCCATCTTGACCACTGTCCCAGGCTTAGAATAAACAAGTCGCCAGCCCCAGCCCCTTCCAGTAAGACTTGCTAGTACCAGAAATCTGTCTTCTGCCCAGCAGTGGCCTTGAAATTTCTCGGATGTTGGGTGTTTGTGAAACACTCTGGTGTGCATCTTACAACGATACTTCGCAGAGTTGAAAAAGATGTCCCTCTCTGTCTTAGGAAAGAGAGGCTTGAGATGAAGGTAGGTGGGAGGGAGGGAGAAAGTATTGGCCAAAAATTCAGGGTTTTCTGTCACATCCTATGGAGAATCCAAACAAATTTTTTGGCCAATTCAATTCAAGGAAGCAAGGGAAGGAAGGAAAAAAGTTGGGGGGAGAGAGGGAAATACAAGTGGAAAGAGAAGATACATTTTCAAAGTTTGCTGCTAAGGAAGGAGAAAAAGCAGGCAAGTGAGACTTTTCACAAAACAGATGTAAAAATACGAACATTCATAAGAACCAGGATAATTTTAATAGCAGACAAAGAGACATACAAGGATACTCAATGCAGTAAGACAGCACGTTGCAAACCTGGTATCATCGCAACAATGGGCAAACCAAACGAAAACTGAGGCAGGAAGAAAATGGCTTGGCAGAAATTATTTCCCAAGAGTCAGCAGAGGTCATCTTTGGGAGGATGCGGGGAATTCCATTCTTTTTAGAGAGCATAAAGAATTAACAGACTGATCTCAAAGAGATAACTGGTTCCACAATTGCCTTCCACCTGAAAGATCCATGTCCTGCGCTCAGGATGAAGTTCCACCATCCAAGAGCTGGGATGTGCCTACAAGTCTCTCCTTTGCAGCTCCAGCTTCTATCCCCTCTTACAAAGCCAAGTTCAAGAGCTTCCGGTGGATGCTTTGACCTCCAAGCATCTCCTACCCTAACCTTCCCCAGTGCCTCTGGCCTCATCCGCCTCAATTAATGAGCTCTTCCCGGCCTCCGCCCTCACCTGTTCATCTACCGCCTCCATTTCTCACGTCCTGCCTGCCCCTCCCTTGTCCCAGGTCGATCTTTCCCATGCCTCCCTCCGCTGCCCTCGGGACAAAGTTCAAACTCCTCCTGCTATCCACAAGTCCATCCGTGACTTCCCTACCTCCAGACCACCAGGTGTCCAGCCTCATCCTTAACCTCCGAAAGCACTCATCACATTCTACAGGAAGTATCTGTTTCTTATCCATCTGTCTCCCAAACTAGAAAATCTCTAGGAGTAACAACCGTGTCTTATTCATGATTTGACCTCTGGGATCTATCACAGTCCGCCAAAAAGGGTCAGCTCTCCATCAATACTGCCTCACTGAACCATTCCTTCCTTACAACACTTTGTTGTGGGTCCATCCAAATCAGTCCAGCCCCATCGCCTGAGTTTCAAGAATCTGCAAAGGCTGATTAGAACCTGCCTTGGTCACTGCCCCGCACCGGGCCCAGGGCTGCTGTGCTGAGTACTTAAGCGTACTTGACTCATGGTTTACCCACTCCTTTTCTGGCCATGCCCAAGGTACCCTCCCATATCCAGTGTCCTAAGGTAATTCTGATTCCCTTTCAAGTCCCAGCTCCAGCCCCAGTTGCTTTCAAAGCCCATCCACCACCACACTCAGTCAGGGCCACAATCTTTCAATGTTTCTGGAACTTCTCCTGTGCACTTTTCTTAATTCTCCAATTCACCTTAAACACCAGCCCCAAGCCCTGGATCGCAGGCCCTCAGCCCCCTCCCAGTGTCTTAGACACAGATGGACCCTCTCGGTGGAAGCTGCTGAGTAAGGATGCTGGCTGGGGAGAGGTGAGTATGCTGGGTGCCCCTTTTGGGGTACTGAGCTGTGGATCCAAATCTCTCACAGGCTGCTTTGAACGAGTCCCCTGGACCTACCAGGGAGAGGTTAGGTCACCCGAGGCCTCTCCCAGATGCCCTGTCCTGCGTCCTTACTTCCTGCCAAAGGACACAGATGAGGGGATGGCCAGAGGTCCTGCCACATCTCAACCAGGATCAAAGCCCCCCCACATCCTTCATCCAGCATCCTGCTCCTCAGAACCACTCACCACAACGTGTCGAGAAACTCCAGCATCTGCTGAAACTGTAGGCAAACTCTTAACATCCACCAGAAAGCGTCCAAAATGAGAAGATTGTGTTTGTTTTCCTTTTTGCTGTAAACTTCCAGGCCACTCCACTTGGAATACCATCCAAGGCATTTGCAACCTTTGCTTTGTTTTTATCCAAATCTGCCTCTCATTAATCAGGTACCATCCAAAGCCAGCCTGTACCTTTCACTCATTTAGAAAGCAATGAGAAATTCCTCACCAAAGACATAAATAAATTAATTCATCCACTTGTGATGGTTGTACATTTCATCTTATGTGTTCTATGGATTTACTAGTCAGTAAGGTGCTGGGCACCCCAGAGCGACTTTACCGCATCCTGATTGGTGTCCCCGGGGGCGGGGGAGGGGCTGGCTTGAGCCACTACCGAGGAACGCGCAGAGCTTGGCAAGAGAACAAACCTCCTCTGGCCTCCAGACACACAGTGACGTCACTGACTGACCCCTTCTTGGTGTTTCTCCTCCCCCCATGGAGGTGATGTCAACAGTGGCCCTTCCCAGCCTGGAAGACAGGACTGGTTGCATGGAAGGGTAAGGTAAGGTAAGGTAAGCTGAGGACAGGTAAGTAAGACTTCTTGGAGTGATTGAGGGAGGCTGGGCTTGCATGGCTTAGAGGAGAAGGAAGCAGGGTGGGCTTGTAGGGCGAGGACCCCAGGGCCTCGGGGCTACTTGGAAGGCAGTGGGTTCTCAGTTCTCGAACCTGGGCCTGAAATCATCCCCATTGTATACAGATCAGGGAGTGCTCCTCACCCTCCACCTTTGGGTATTACAAAACTGGGGCATGGCCTTTGCTTAACCAAACAGAAGCCTGGACTGTGACTCATTCTAACTCATCTGAGAAGCTGCAGCTCTTTTGCTCCAGCCCAGGCCGCCTGTCTCCTAGGTGCTGGGCCTTCCTGTATCTATTGGGACAGCCTTAAAGCCAAGGGAGCTAAGAGAGCAAACTTGAGATTTTAAAACTCAACAGTAAGGACTTTCCTGATCGTCCCGTAGCTAAGACTCCGTGAGCCCAGCTCAGGGGGGCCTGGGTTCAATCCCTGATCAGGGAACTAGATCCCACATGCCACAACTAAGAAAAGATCCCATGTGCCACGACTAAGACCTGCATAGCCAAATAGATAAACAAAGAAATAAATATTGAAAAAACAACAACTGGACAGTGGTGAAAATGAGCCTCCTCAGAACAGGCTCTTCCTCCCCCACTGACCTCTCACACCCACAATCACCAACTGTAATCTTCCTGAAATGTCCAAGCTATTTGTCATCCCCTGGGAAAACCTTATCCACAGAGCTCCTGGACTAGGGGCTAAATGATAGGAAATCAGAGAGATTAAAAGGGCCAGATTCCTAATCTTACTTCCCTGCACAGAGACACAATGTCTACGTATGTGTATGAATGGGATGCGCAGAATCAGTTATTTATCATAATTGATAAGAGCAGAATCACTCCAGGAGGAAATGCCCCAGCTGGGATATCTTTCATCAGAGACACCTAATCTGGGGCCAGCCCTCTCTGCCCTGACCTTCAGCCCACTCTCTCCTCCACATCCCCCAAGATCTGTATTGTGTTTGGGTTCCCAGAGAAGGAAGAAATGTTTGCAACTTAATCTATGTGGTATCCTTCCAGAATTCTGCTGCCCTGGAAGAGGAATTGGCAACCCACTCCAGTGTTCTTGCCTGGGAGATTCCATGGACAGAGGAGCCTCATAGGCTACAGTCCATGGGGTCACAATGCAAGAGTTGGATATGACTTAGCAACTAAACCACCACCACCATTTGAATGAGCAGGAAGCTCCAATGAATCCCATGAGGCCCTGAGTGCCACCCAGATACTCCTGTGAAGGTGACCACAGCGATGGTGAAAAAGTGAAGTCGCTCAGTCATGTCTGACTCTTTGCCACCTCGTGAACTATAGCCTACCAGGCTGCTCTGTCCATGGGATTCCCCAGGCAAGAATACTGGGATGGGTTGCCATTTCCTTCTCCAGGGGATCTTCCTGGCCCAGGGATCGAACCTGAGTCTCCTGCACTGTAGGCAGACGCTTTACCCTCTGAGCCACTAAGGAAGCCCCACAGCGATGGTGCTGTCACCCATCTGTCTAGCACCAACAGCTTGCAAGGCAGACTGGAGACTGGATGTATTGTCCACCCAAAGGCCTTAGAGTCGAAACAGCCTTAGGTGTCCCTAGGGACATTTCTAACTCAGGTTACATCATAAGGGGAAATACATATCCGCAGACAACTGTCTTCTGTTCTCTTTCTTTCTCTCTGATAATGGAAGATGTCGGTGGGGCCACTTGGGGACAAGGGCACAGACCCCAAGTCTATCCCATGGGGCAGGGCTTGTCCTTGAAACTGTGTCAAGTGGAGATCCCATCGCAGACAGACCCCTCTTCACTTTCAGGCAAGGCGTGTAATGGGCTCTAGCTTCTTCCTGGGTCCTTGGTGCTTCCAGCTCCATCAGATCCAGGCTGAAGACAAGCTGAGTCTTTCCCTAAACAGCTTTGGGGAAACCTGTCCTTTCCCACTGGGAAACAGAAGCTGCACAGACCTGCCTGTCCACTAGGATCCTGCCCAGTGTCTGGCCTCCTGCAGGTTAGGCTAGACCCCTCCCAGCCTGGCCTAACCCTCGGTGAGCTGGCCTTGGCTGACCAGCCTGGCCTCATCCAGCCTCCTGGTTGGGCTTGGCCTCTGTCAAGGAGGCAGGGAGCCTGAGGAACCAGAAGGTTAAGCAACAGCTTCCCAAGGGCAAATTCCTGTCCAGTGCCTGGTATCTGGGTTCTGAGCCAAACATGGGCGGCTCTGTTTCTGCTGATCTCTGAGAGTGACTGCACGCTGCTCACTGCTTCTCTTGGCTTACCTGTATATTCCTTCCCAGGAGAGGGAGGACAGTCAAGGGGCCTGAGAGTTACCGGCCCAGACATAGGTCTCATATGCAAATACTCCAACTCTCAGAAGATAGTAAGGCCTTTTAGAGCCAAGCCAGAGTCCTGTTAGCATTTCCTCTGGACCCAGCTTAGTCGTTTTGGCCAGGGCTTGTTTAATGCCTCAAATGGGCAAGTGCTGGAATCAAGATTGCTGGGAGAAATATCAACAACATCAGATATGCAGATGATGGCATGCTAACCTCTTGAGGTCGGTGAAAGAAGAGAGTGAAAAAGCTGGCTTGAAATTCAACATTGAAAAAAACTAAGATCATGGCATCCAGTCCCATGACATGGCATGACTTCATGTCAAATAGAAGGGGCAAACGTGGAAGCAGTGACAGATTTTATTTTCATGAGCTCCCAGATCGCTGTGGATGGTGACTGCAGCCATGAGATTAAAAGACGTTTGCTCCTTGGAAGGAAAGCTATAACAAACCTAGGCAGTGTATTATAGAGCAGAGATGTCACTTTGCTGACAAAGGTCCGTATAGTCAAAGCTACGGTTTTTCCAGTAGTCATGTACAGATGTGAGTTGGACCATAAAGAAAGCTGAATGCCAAAGAACTGATACTTTCAAATTGTGGTGTTGGAGAAGACTCTTGAGAGTCCCTTGGACAGGAAGATCAAACCAGTCACTCTTAAAGGAAATCAGTCCTGAATATTCATTGGAAACTCATGCTGAAGCTGAGGCGCCAATACTTTGGCCACCTGATGCAAAGAGATGACATTGGAAAAGACTCAGATGTTGGGAAAGACTGAAAGGAAAAGGAGAAGAGAGCAGCAGAGGATGAGATGGTTAGATAGAATCACCGACTCGATGGACATGAATTTGAGCAAACTCCGGGAGATAGTGAAGGATGGATGGGGAAGCCTGGCATGCTGCAGTCCATGAGGTCGCTAAGAGTCGGACACCACTTAGCAACTGAACAATGAAAACGGTCAGTGCTTGACATCATGGTAGTCTAAGTGTCAGTGGGCCAAGGCATGGCTTAAGGTTTGAGGCCAGAACCTCTCATGAGCAGACAAGAGCCTTCTTTGTCATGGTGACAGCTTTGCTTAGCTTCACCCCTCATTTCTCAGATCACTCCCTGAGAGTTGGACCCAGTTACTTTTGCACATGAGTTAGAAATGTATGAAAGAGAGTCTGAATTTCTCGCCTCCTTCTCTAAGCACAATCAATGGCAGAGGCTGCAGCGAGCTGCTGTGGTTCTCTCGTGGGCTAGGAAGTGAGAAGCTAAGGAAAACCTGTGCTAGCCCCAGGGTTTACCTGGGATTCTAGAACCAGCCAGGGACAAACTTACCACAACGAGTAGCACATTAGGTTCCTTCTAGCCATGTTGTTTGAGGATGTGCACAGAGCCTGGCAAGATTGCAGACGTGGGGGATGAGGAAGGGAAGTGGCTTGTCTACGCTCTCTTGGTGACTCAGTAGCAGGACAATTTAAGAGAATCCAGGAGGTTTGACTAACCAGCTACTCAGCCATGACCCTGCCCTGTTGAAGGAAGTAGAAAGGACGGGAATTGGTCAGTCAACAGCACTCAGGTGCCAAGTCGTGAACACACTGTGGGGAGGAGACCAGCGACAGAAAATGTCTAGATGACACAAGGAATCCCTGAAAGTATGTGGGTTGAGAAGAGGGCGCCCGCACGTCCACACATGTGAAGTGCCTTCAGAAGAGTTACAAAGGGGAGGGTGCAGAATAATATTGTCTGATGCTGCAGGCCACACGGAGCTGGGCACCCGTGGTTGATGGTGATGATGGGTTATGAGCACCCGGGAGGATGAGGGGAGGGAGAAGGAGTGATGGCAGGACAAGCCAGGTGACTTGGGGAGTCACTGGGTCGCCTCCAGCCCTAACCTGGGGTGACTTAGCGAGAAAGTGCTGAGTTAGGTTCTGGAAGAGGAAGTCTGTCCAGGAGAAAGGCGGGACTTGGCCTGGCTGGGGCCCAGCATGAATGAGGGGTGTGTGGGGACAGCGGGCAGACAGGCAGGCCTGGGGCAAAGAGGTTGGGGTCGGGGTTACCAACAGACATGGAAGAAAAGAGACAAAGACTGTCTGGCCAGCATCCTCATTATTTTTTGGTTTTATGGGAAACATGGTGAAACTCTTTCTTAAAAGTGGCCATTATAGAGGGTGGGGGTAGGAGAGAAACCACAGTGATCTCTTTCTTTGTTTTTTTCAGGATCGAAAAAATGTTCTCCACAAACTAAACAAAGTTGGATTGGGAAATGCAGCGTGGTACCATGGGGGCCTGATTCGGCCATGACCCGCCTGCCCGCAGGCGCCGACCTCAGATGCTCAGAGCGGCCAGGGGAGAGAAGGGACACTTTGACTTTTCAAGATCTAAGAGTTATGGTTCCCTTTTGGCAAAATGCTTTTGTCCTGTGATACACTTGCGTCCTTTGTAGTAGCACCGATTGTGGCCTTGGCAGTCCAGGTGAGTGCCTTTCCAGCCTCACCTGCCCAGGGATGGACTCTTCCCGAGACCCAGGGATGGCACTGATGCCCTTGTATTCAGTGCCTTTGGGGTGGGGGCTGCTGTGTGGCCTGAAAGGTGACTTCCCTGGGATGACAGGGCTTCTTGGGTGACACTAATGGTAAAGAACCTGCCTGCAATACAGGAGACATAAGAGACACGGGTTTGATCCCTCGGTCGGGAAGATCCCCTGGAGAAGGAAATGGCAACCCACTCCAATATTCTTGCCTGGAGATTCTCATGGATGGAGGAGCCTGGTGGGCTACAGTCCGTGGGTTCACGAAGAGTTAGACACAACTGAGCAACTTCACTTCACCATCATTAAAGGAACATAGGGGTCCCAGAATGACAAGGCTGAACTCTGCCTTCAAAACAGAACAGGAGAAAAAATGCTGCTGGGGACCTAGATGGCCTTGCTGAGATGAATTCTTGGGTGATTTGATTCAATGAAGCCATTCATTTCAAAGCTGCCTCTTCATTTTTTTTTTTCTTAAACAAAAAGGTAGGAGTCTTTCAACCTTTTTCAGCAGATTGAAGTGATTTTTAAGTGAATACAGAAAGCAGCCTCACCCACACCCTCCTCTGTCAGGAATGAAGCATCTATGATGGAAAATACCTGCAGCCTGGGAGAAAATTTACTGCAACAGCTCCATTGCACATTGTGGGGTCATATTTTTACTGATGTGAAATTCTTCCTCTCTACTGTGCAATTTTTGTTAACCACTGAATCTAAATCTTGTCGGGTCTTGTGCTTGCAAACCCCTGTAATTAGTATGATATCCTAGATTGTTTTTAAATTGAAGTGGCCTGGTTTCTGTGTCTAACCTGTGCAGTTAGAGGCCCCGGGGGTGAGATTTTATCTGGGGCTCTCCCCGGACCCCTCTCTTCCACTCCCTGGTTGGAGACTGAGCATCAGAACCTCCCGTGAAAACCTGGGTCCAGAGTTTAGGAACTGGGAGGCTGGCACAGGCGAGGGGGTGCCAGGTGATGTCAAGCACCCTTCTCTGGGACTTGCAAGGTGCCACAGGGTGGGTGGCACATCCCCCCGCACACCCCCTGCCCTGCTGGCTGTGCATGGTAGGGATGGGTTCCATCCTCAGTGGGAGGGCTTTGCTATCTCACACAAGGCTGCCTACAGGGCTCGAATCCTTCAAGTGTGGGGAGGAGACACCCAGATTTGGATCCTGGCTTGGCCAGTCCTGGCGCGGATGTCCAGCCTCTCTGCTGGGTGAAGGCTGAATCCCAGCACCCACCAGCGCGCTTTTTCCTCGAAGCCTAGATGAGATAATTAGAAAAACCAGAGAGATAAAGAGAACTTCCGCTCAATCCTAGCTTCTGTCTTCTGAATAGAGGAGGGCATGGCAACCCACTCCAGTATTCTTGCCTGGAGAATCCTATGGATGGAGGAGACCTACAGTTCATGGGGTCAAACAGTCAAATGCAACTAAAGTGACTTAACATGTGACTATCCCAGCAGAGGATTCCTCCCACCTACCCTACGCCACCAAGCCAAATGGACCAATGACATCGGGCAGCTTCTCTTAAATCTCACCCCCAGGACCTCTAACTGCACAGGCAAGACACAGAAACCAGGCCACTTCAGCTTAAAAGAAGCCTTGCAGCTTCTTAAAGACCAGGGTCAAGTCCGTATAAAGTCCTTCCGTTATTTACCTTCACAGAGACCAGTGGTTTATTTCAAGTTCTAGTCTATTCGTTGATAGATTTTCCTGAATGGTCTCCAAAAGCTCTCTGCAAAAGCGATTTACAGAGTGGCTGACCAGTTCCTTCCGCACACTGAAGGAAGGATCATGTAGCTAAGAACTGCCAAACAGACAGAAGAGACATGTTATCAACGAGGCAAGAAGTGCACAGTTAGTGGGGTTAGGGACCAGGATTTGGGGGGGCACATAGCTGCTTGTAGCGAGAAGGTTCTTGCATGAAGAATCTTCCCAACTATCTTTCCTTGCCCACAGCTAAATAGTAGCTTCTACCTTAAATCCAGGTCACAGTCATTAGCTACCAGCGTGGTCGGCACTAGATACTCAACGGGTATGGATCAGTTTAAGATTTGCTTGAAAGTGGAAAGAGGAATTATTTCATCAGTGGTGTTGGAACCATTGGCTAGCCATTTGGAATAAAAAGTTTAGAACTTCCCTGGTGGTCCAGTGGTTAAGAGTTGGAGCTCCCAGTGCAGGGAGTACAGGTTTGACTCCTGGTCGAGGAACTAAGATCCTGCATGCCACTCGTGTAGCCAGGAAATAAAATAAATAAATAAATATAAACTTAAACTGATTCTTACCTTACTCGTCACTCCCAGTAAATTATATGTGGATAAAAACTTCAAAGATAAAATTTGAAACCACAAATTTAAAAACTGTGGGTGCATTTATTGCTCATCTCTGTTTGGAGAAGTCCTTTTTAGCAAGGAAGCCATAGGTTAAAAAATCATAAATTTCATACCATAAAAGAAAACATAATTTTGTGTGACGAAAAGTACCTTAAAAATGACAAAACAGAAAATATTTGCAATATTTGTATATGAGAAACATAATTTAATTAATTTAAATTACAAAGAGCTCACACAAATCAATAAAGAAAAAGCAGAATAACACAATAGAAAATAAGGCAAAGGATATGAATGGACAGTTAAAAAGTGAGGCAAATGTCTGATAAGAAATTTCACTGGAAACTACAAGATACCATTTTTCACCTAATTGTCAGAAATTGTAAAGTTTTATTATAATTAGTGCCTGGGAAGAAGATATGTGGACAAGTAGGCATTTGAGAATATGAATGTAAGAACTGTCAACTGGTGTTCATTTGCCCAATATTAAGATCCTTCTAAGGGCAATTGAGTAATATCAATCATGATTTTTAATGTCTATAACCTTTGCTCCAAGAACTTCACTGCCTGAATTTAGCCTACAGTTACATTGGCAAAATTATGCCAAGGTATATAGGACAAGGATGCCCATGGCAATGTTGTTTGGAACAGCAGAAAGCCGGAATCCACTTAAAGGTCTATCAGTGAGACTGGCTAGAAAATGGAACTCTAAGAAGCAGTTTTTGTGTCTTTAAAAAAAAAAAATATTAACAGGGTCTTCAGATCATGAGACCAAGGATATATGAGTTTATTTTTCAATTTTGTCTGCACAGCAGGTGGGATCTTAGTTCCCTGACCAAGGATCAAACCCATGTCCCCCGAATTAGTAGGGCAGAGTCTGAACCACTGGACCACCAGAGAAGTGCAAGAAGCAATTTTTAAAAAGGTTGAAAGGCGATTGGTGGAGCTAGATATAGAGAACCTTTGGTTTTTTAATGAGTGGGAAAGGAAAGCAAGGCTCTGGGCAAGGTATTTAGGAATATCTGTTTTCAAATTGTGTACCTGACTAGCCAAAACTTTTGAACACATTCACTAACGTATTTGTTGATTGATTTATACATATGTGAACTGATCCAAAAATAGCATAAAAAAGTGAATTCAAGCAAAGCATAAGATCTAAAATTTTTTCGACTACGCTGAATTGTTTCAAGGACCTTTCCACCTTACACGTATGCACTTATGCCACGTGAGTGACATCAATTCGTCACTTGGCAATTTTAAAATTTATCTGCAAATTCTTTAACACCTTCCATTGGTTTGTGTGATCTATGCCCTGTTCCCTTCAAATGGGGCAGACCTTCGCCTTTGTTTTGGCCACCAGGGTATGGCAGAAATGACAATATTGAATTCTGAGTTTAGATGATAAAACACTAGTGACTGGTTTGGTTTTAGTTTTCTGGGATGCAAAACCAAGAAAAGGGAAAGGAATGGCCAACACTGATGTTGATACTTGTGGGAGGTTCAGACTTTGTTTAGACAGCACTTCCGCTGCTATGAATAGTAGCTGCAGAAGTGATGAACACAGCACAGACAGACATGCTGTACTTGGAGAATTTGAATTAGAACCAGGAAAGGCTGGATAATATTTGCTCTTGTACAAGGAGTAAAATCATAGTGTTCCATGTGATTAATCACTGTATGGACTTCCATCATTGTCAGTATCCATTCATGCCGTTTGTCAGAAAAACTGGGACCTGATGTCTTCTTTCCCCAGCTCTCCTCCCTTTTCCCCTCCCTCTCTTTCCTTTTTTCCTCCCTTCTTTCTATCTCTTCTTCCTACCTTCTCTTAATATTTTTAACCCCCTGCTACATGCCAGACTCTGTAAGATGAGTACCTCACATTTAATGTATACACCTATTATTTCCACATCTCTCTGATTTTTTACTGTAACCAGGGGTTTACTTCTAGTCATAAAAGATGGCTTACCTTAGATTTCTTGCCATATATCTCTTTCTCTTTATAAGACTTCATATGGTCTACAGTAAGCATAGATTAATGTTTTATTATGAGAAAGCTAAAATGAAGTCTTCCTAAATACCTGCCCAAAATATAGTTAACTAACAAGATGACTATTCACTCTTCAATCTGTGGTCCATTGAGATGATAGACAGGTGGCTGGCTGGCTGGCTGGATTGATGGATGGATGAAAGGATGATGGGTGGATGGATAGATAAGTGACAGATGAATACTTCCTCCACACTCACACTCGATATAAGAGGAGGAAGAGAAGTAGTCAGGATAAAACAGTGGTTCAGCACTATGTCTGATTGTCATAGTATTCACTTCAAACTGGAGAGACTTGTCAAACCAATCATCCAGAAGAAAACAAGAACTATCTCAAGCTTGTCATTCAAATAAATGACAATACTCAAATCACCGTTTTGAGTATTGTCTCTTTTTAAAGAGCTTAGAACTCATTTGGACATTTTACATAATGGCTAGCATCCTATGGCTATGTAGGAGATGTTATAGGCTAAATTGTGTCCCCCCACCCCTCCTCAAATTTATAAAGTCCTAACCTTGGAATGTGACTGTATTTGGAGATGAAGTTTTACAAGAGGTAATTTAGAATTCATCTGGGTGGGCCCTAATCCAATATGACTAGAAGAAGAAATTAAGACCCAGACCTATACAGAGGAAACCGTGTGGACACAGAGTGGAGATGGCTGTCTACAAACCAGGAAGAGAGGCTTCAGGAGGAGCCAACTCTACTGACACCTTGATCTTAAACTTCTAGCCTCTAGAGTTGTGAGTAAATTTCTTCTGTTTAAACTGCTTAGTCTGTGGTATTTTTTTATGACAGCCCTAACAAGCTAATACAGTAGATTTTTTTTAAAATAAACTTTGGTTCAGTTTGTCTAAAAACAGGGACAGAGTCAGCAATATTTACATTCACGTAGGTAACACGGTGTAGTATTTTACACTTACCTGGTCTAGGCCTGGGTTCAATTTGTCCATCATTTAGCAGCAGTGTGGCCTTGGACAAATGACCTAATCTTTGTGTGCCTCATTCACATACACGTAAGCTAATATAATAACAAGTTAATAAGTTATATGCAGAGTACATCATACGAAGTGCCAGGCTGGAGGAAGCACAAGCTGGACTCAAGATTGCTGGGAGAAATATCAACAGCCTCAGATATGCAGATGATACCACTCTAATGACAGAAAACGAAGAGGAACTAAGGAGCCTCTTTATGAGGATGAAAGAAGAGAGCGGAAAAGGTGACTTAAAACTCAGCATTAAAAAAGCTAATCTCATGGTATGCGGTCCCATCACTTCATGACAAATAGGTGGGGAAAAAGTGCAAACAGTGGCAGATTTGATTTTCTTGGGCTCCAAAATCACTGTAGATGGTGACTGTAACCATGAAATTAAAAGATGCTTGCTCCTTGGAAGAAAACCTATGACAAACCTAGACAGCATATTAAAAAGCAGAGATATCACTTTGCTGACAAAGATCCGTATAGTCAAAGCCATGGCTTTTCCAGTAGTCATGTACAGATGTGAGACTTAGACCATAGAAAAGGCTGAGCACCGAAGAATTGATGCTTTCAAATTGTGGTCCTGGACAAGACTCTTGAGAGTCCCTTGGACAGGAAGATCAAATCAGTCAATTCTAAAGGAAATCAACCCTGAATATTCACCGGAAGGAATGATGCTGAAAGCTCCAATACTTTGGCTACCTGAAGCGAAGAGCTGACTCACAGGAAAAGATCCTGATGCTGGGAAAGATTGAGAGCAGGAGGAGAAGGTGATGACAGAGGATGAGATGGTTGGATGGCATCACCAACTCAATGGACATGAATTTGAACAAACTCAGGGAGACAGTGAAGGACAGGGAATCCTGGCATGCTGCAGTCCATGGAGTCCCAAAGAGCCGGACATGACTTAGCGACTAAACAACAGCAACGTCACAAAATTGCTATGAAAATTAAATGAACTTGTGTTTTAAGCACTTTGAAAAGCACTGAACACATTGCATCGGATACATAACATGAAATAAAGAGGTTGGAGAGCATGATGAAATCAAGTTTATTAAATCCTTTTAAATTTTAACATATTTTTAAAAATTCTAACTATAGAGGATTTTTTTAAAAATATATTTATTTATTTGTTTTGGCTCTACTTGGTCTTAGTTACAGCATGTGGGATCTAGTTCCCCGACCAGTGGTCAAACCTGGGCCCCCTGCATTGGGAGCACAGAGTCTTAGCCACTGGACCACCCGGGAAGTTCCTACAGAACCTTGATACAGGGAGGAAATAGCTGTTAGCAGCATTCTGAGTTTTCAACTGCGTGCTGAGTTGGGTTTATGTTAGGATGAACATCTAACATCAATGAACATGCTCTGAGGATGACAGGAGTAACTCCCAGTCATCTTAACAGCAGTGGTTGTGAATCATTTCCGGTATTTTAACATTTTAACATTTGCCAAAGATTGGAAAATGTCTGGCTTTCCCACCAACATTCATTGCAATGGGAACTACGAAAGAGAGAGTCGAACATGTGTGCTGAAAATGTTCGCAGGTGCTATTTGCACATGACTTGCCACAATGCTGCTGTAAACATGACTTCATTTCTACTGGTAAAACTTTAACTCAAGATAAACTTGCTGACTGCAAAGGGTATCACAAGACTGTGCTGTGCGTGATAGCTAATATAAACAGTGGGGGCAGCGGAGGCCTTCCAGGGTCCAGGGACCAGTGTGGATCTTTCTGGAAAGCCAGTCATTCACCATCTGCTCTAGGTCTCAAATTGCACTGGAGGAAACAGGCCAAAGTGGAAAATCAGAAGCATCTCACAGTTGAATGTGACAGTGTTTGGTGACCAACTGCTCCCAACCCACTTTTGGGACTTTTCATATTCATTCCAGCTTCTTCCAGGAAATCTTGAAGAGCTGGCAATTGTCTTGATTACACTTTTGAACCAATAGAATGTAAACAGAAACAGCTGGTCATGGACACACATCTTATAAACCAACTGAGAAAAAAAGAAAGTGTTTCCAATCAGGCAATGGCACCTGAGACAGATTTTTGACGATATTAATTACCTGTGATCAAACACCACCTTTGATATATTGAGTTTTATGAGCATAAAGATCACTGAAGGAATCTTGAAATATTTTCCTCTCATGTCAGTTCAATCCACAGAGCTATTAAAATTTTCACGATTTCAGGGCATTGAAGAAATATATTATCTGAAGAGAAGCATTTGAATAACTGCTAACTAGTCTCATACAGGGCTTCCCTGATAGCTCAGTTGGTAAAGAATCAGCCTGCAATGCAGGAGACCCTCATTGGATTCCTGGGTTGGAAAGATCTGCTGGAGAAGGGATAGGCTACCCACTCCAGTATTCCTGGGCTTCCCTGGTGGCTCAGCTGGTAAAGAGTCTGCCTGCAATGGGGGAGACCTGGGTTCGATCCCTGGGTTGGGAAGATCCTCTGGAGAAGGGAAAGGCCACCCACTCCAGTATTCTGGCCTGGAGAATTCCATGGACTGTAGAGAGAGTTGCAGAGATTTGGACACGACTGAGCAACTTTCACTTCACTTCAGTCTCATACAACTGACAGGGGCGGAAGTAGGAAGATCAATAATACTTTACAGGTTTTTTCTTTACATAGAACTGAGTCATTGCATCACCTCAATTATGCAGAAAATAGTTTAGAAACAAGGAATTTTTTTAATTAGAACAAACTTGAAAAATATTTTTCTTATATTTGCTCATAGAAGAAATAATTCTTAGGCTCAGATTCAAAAAGTAAAGTTTATTGTACACACAGCTGTAATTGTGATCTTCTCACTTTCATGCCCAGCTCACTTTAGAAATAGAAAATTAGAAGTAGGGAGAGGCCTTGCTATAGACATACGTGCTAATGGGAAGAAACTGCTGACACCCTAAAGGCGGGAAGTAGAAAAGTGAAAAAGCCGACTGAAGAATTAAAAATGGCCCAGGAAAATGGAGACGTGTCGTGTGCCCACAAATATCCCCATCTCTCTCAATTGCCTAAGCACATGATTTTATTATACAATAACATTAGAATTGGTTCTTATTGTGATGACATCAAGGGGTTTTCCAGGTGACTCACTGGGTGAAGAATCCGTCTGCAATACAGGAAACACAGGAGATGGGGGTTCAGTCCCTGGGTGAGGAAGTTCCCCTGGAGGAGGGTATGGCAACCCACTCCAGTATTCTTGCCTGGAGAATCCCGTGGGCAAAGGAGCCTGGTGGGCTATAGTCTATGGGGTCTCGAAGAGTCAGACACGACAGCAACTGAGCATGCTCACGTGCCTGATGACATCAAGACCACAGAAAGAAAAAAAAGATGGTAAACACAGTCTCCCAGGCTTTTTCAGAAAACAAGAGAGGTTGAATTACACTTTAGGAACTTTCTTACCCAAAATGTCTTTTCTTCTTTCCTCCCTCCCTCCCTTTCTTTTGTCTTCTCTTTTTCTTTTTTTTTTCATTGCTTCAAAGTAAAAAAATGGCCTAGAACTCCATTCTCCAGAATGGCTACTTTCTCAAAGAAAGCTCAGATTTTATTACATATTATGTGATTAGTATTAGTTCATATCCTTCAAGAGTTATAGTTTTTTCCATTTCTGGACAGGTGAAATACTGTTAAAGATACTGCTACTCAAAAGGAGAAGAAACAAACCCAAGCAACAAAAAAATACAGATAGCGGGCAAACATCAGAATGAACATTACATTGCCAGGGAAATAGGAGGAGAAAAGAGGGTTAAATAAACCAAATTTCTCTGTTCCATTGATTTTTACTTTTAACCCCACTCACAGACAGACCAGGAAAAGTTTTCTTTCAACTGATGAAAAACTGAAAGAAAAATCCAAGTCTCCTCCTCATATGATATATAAGAACTGTTGACACATTCATATTTTCCTGAGGGAAAAAGTTCAACTACAGCAACTCTGAAAGCAAGCCTTATCAATTGCATCCTCCTTTCTTCCACATAGAATATAGATATGTTCACAAAAGCACACACCTTGTATGAGGAACACTGTCGTCTATGGAATGTATAAAAACTGTAAGAGCTGCCCTCTACTTGAGCACATTCTATAAGCAGGGCAATGGGTCAAAGGGCAACACTTTGCTATCACTTGTCCACACCCCCATGAGGAAACTGAGGCTTGAGGAATTTAAGTAAACTTTCTGAAAAGCAAGAATCTTGCAAACAACAGAGTTGGGATTTGAACCAAGGGCACTTAATAACCACTGGGCTGTGCTATCTCCCAGTGAGGTTTAAATGGTTATCTTGGTCAATGACTCAAGACCTGGGATGTGCAGTGGAATCCCAGGGCGCACTGTTGCTATTTGCTGACTGGTACCCATTTTCCCTGAGTGACTGGTGAAATCCACACATCAGGGCCTGGGAAAGGATGTGGGAAGAACATGCATGCCCGGAGGCTTCTGCGTCAGAAAACCACCTGCTTAGATGCTTCTTTGTTCACCAAGAGGCTTTCTACAGCAGGGAGTAAAAGGTTTACAGTCGGGGGATTTCCCTGGCAATCCAATGGTTAAGACTCTATGCTCCCAAGGAAGGGGGCATAGTTTCAATCCTTGGCCAGGGAACTAAGATCCCACATGCAACGTGGAACAACCAAAAATTAAAAAAAAAAAATGTTTACAGTCAGGCCCACCCTTTGCAGTGGGGGCACTCTATAAACAAACTATACGTGCCCTTGTCAGTGGGTCTCAAACACAGGTCACCCTTCATGCCGCAGCAAGCCCCAGCTCCATCCTCCACAATGTAAGGAGCGAGGAAGACCTGAGGGGCTGACTGTGCAGGGATTGGACTGAGGGAGCCCAGAGGCCCTGCTTCCTCTATCTTGAGGTACTTAGAAAATGCAACTGGAAAATAGAAATGTGTAAATTGGAGAGAGATGAGGAGAGAGAGAGACAGGGAAAGGAGAGGGGATTGACTTTGGAAATTATCAGCCTGTCAAGCTAACATATGGAGAAATACAGAAACCACTGATCAACCTATCAAGCAGTCAGTGTTGAAACAGGATGCTAAGAAAGTCCTGAGCTGTACAACTACATAAAAAGCCAAGCTTCACGGACCAACACAACTTCCTTCTGAGACAGAACAGCAGAAGGCAAGATATCTGTGGGATCAGGATGGGAAACTGCAGAAAATCTGCCTCCACGCTTTGTGGAGACTGAGCTGAGAAGCTGAGCCTGGGTCTTAGATGCTTGGGCAAGGCTTAGTCTCCTTGCAGTTTGCTTGGGTAAATTTGCCCAAACTTTAGGAACATCTTGTTCTTCCCTAGTGGCTCCTATGGTAAAGAATCTGCCTGCAATGCAGGAGACTCGGGTTCAATCCCTGGGTTGGGAAGATCCAATGGAGAAGGGAAGGCTACCCACTCCAGTGTTCTTGCCTGGAGAATCCCATGGACAGAGGAGCCTGTCAAACTACTGTCCACAGGGTTGCAAAGAGTAGGACACAACTGAAACAACTTAGTACCACACATCCTGGGCTTGAAATGAAGATACTACTGTATTCTATACAGAATTGTACAGAAGAGTACACACAAGCACAACCGCTTGTGGAGGATGCATGCATGTGACAATGCACGCCAGAAATTTGAACTAACTTATGTGATTGGATATAATGACTCATGTTCCCATCTTAGAAAATTCCCAACTTGGAAGTTGGTACTTAGGAGACTTACTGTAAATATCTGTTCGTTGACTGAGTTATTAATGTGTGAAAATAGAGTGTTTAGTCATAACTCTGCACCTCACTACTTAAAAGCCAAGCATGGTGTCCACATTTTTTATTTGGCAGGAGGACGTTTGTCATTTTAAAGGAACATACGTGAATAACAGAACCTTAAAATTAATATTTCTGACATTAAAATTCTTAATGCTTGTTGCAGAAAATTCTTAAAATACTGCCAAATATAAATAACTGGAAAAAATCACCTGTAATCTTACAATCCTGCTGCTTAGAGACAGTGAGTTAACACTTTGGTGTAGTTTTTTCTGATTTTTTTTTTTTTTTTCTGTATAGGCATGTGTGTGTGTGTGTGTAGAGAGAGATATATATTTAAAATTATAACTGTGAAATAATTTGATTGTGAACCTGCCTATCTCACTCAACAGACTGGGCATTTTCCTTTCTCAACAACCGTTTCTAAACATGTGACTTTTAAACATCTACGCATCATTCCATCATATGAATGGACTATGACTTATTTAACCATTTTCTTATTTTTGTACACTGAGCTTGTTTCCCACTTTTCCTATAAGTAAGGCTTCAGTAAACAGGCTTATTCATCCATCACTTCTGATTACACAGTTACGATTATTGAGATAAATACCTAGAAGCAGAATTACTAGTGCAAGAGATATAAGCAGTTTTACAGCTCTTGTCACATATTTCTTAAAATATTTTTAAAAACTCTTTTTAAAACATAGGACTAAGACCTAAAGGAAGTTATGGAAAGAAATGACAGGTTTTTGGTTTTTAGTTTGTTTTTGCCTGATTACCTCATTTCCTTTAGCTCAGATGAGCCTATTTAGAAAGGCAGGAAAGTGGGAAATAAGGAAATATAATGAGAAGGACTTAACAAAATACATCCATTATAATAATTAAGTCTCAAATTACCTAAAAAGTAGAAAAGCATATTTATCTTTTAGACATGGATTCTAAAATCCATCCTGCTTATATTTCCCCTGTTCCTCAGGTGCCCTCATCTGAGAGACTCTTCTGTTATCTAGGGTCTGTGTTGCCTGGCCCACATTTGAGGAACAGTGACCTACGGCTCAAGGGCACTCTGATCCACCGTATGTAGAACCAGGAATTTCTCTGTGGAGAGGGGATTTCAAGGCTTGACACACACTAAAATCAAAAGCCTATTGTCTCAAAAAAGCAAATAAATATCTGCAAGAAACATTGATTACATTAGATTAAAAATTGTAGATTACTTCCTGACCCTGTATTTCTACCCGCTCATCCCAGCCTTCAAGCAGTCTTCAGAAATAACAAAGGACATTGTAGTTACAGGAAAAGTTGTTGATTCCAAGAAACACAATAATGGCCATCTTTTAATATGGTGTTTGTTTTGTGCAATTGTAACTTGAAGTTAGGGTTATTTCAGCTTTTTCTTTTATGCAGTGAAAAATTGTTTGGCTGTTTCCATTTAAAAGGCATGTAGGATTTCTAATTGTATCTAAAGGTAGCTTTTGCTTTTCTTTTTTCCTAAAAATTATCTTTGCCATAGCATGAAATATACCCATGTTAATCATGAATATGCTCTTCTCCTTTTTAGGTAAGTTGAGATTTAATTATTATAATGGATATATTTTCTTAAGTCCTTCTCATTATACTTCCTTATTTCCTACTTTTCTACATTTTTCCAAAACCTTGTCAAACTTCCCTGGTAGTCCAGCGGT
Source organism: Ovis canadensis (assembly GCF_042477335.2). Lineage (NCBI taxonomy): Eukaryota > Metazoa > Chordata > Mammalia > Artiodactyla > Bovidae > Ovis > Ovis canadensis. The sequence goes on along the minus strand of NC_091269.1, from coordinate 25,186,328 downwards.
TAAGACTTGGCACTTCCACTGTGGGGGGCATGAATTCAATCCTTGGTCAGGGAACTAAGATCCCACATGCTGTGGGTTGTGGTAGGAAAAAAAAAATAAATAAAATAAAAACTTTGTCTTCTATATTACACAAAATCTATTCTGAAAAACATATGCAAAACAATTTAATGTTATATACCAATCAAGTCATCAAATGTATTCCCACACATTTCAGGAACTTAGGCATATACATATCCCTGCTGATAAATCATAAAATCAAAGGGAACAATGAATTTAGCTAGGGCCTTGGGATAGTAACAATAAACCCCTCATTTGGATAAAGAAATTGCAGTCCAAAGAAGTAAAAAGTTGGTTACTAAGTCTTTGGGTTTGTTATTCAATCAAGAATGTGGAATAGGAAAAATAGTAAGTATAATAACTAACTTCTTTACAGCCCTATACAGTTTATAAAATACTTTCACACTCAGCACTAAAAGATGCCTCAGTTCCAGGGCTTCAGCAAATGAAAACTCCCACAGCTTCTATTTCCCGCCAAGAGACCCATGTGGCTGATTTTACATCTGGTATTATTTCACTGAGTGGTTGTTGCTGGTGAGGGCACCCTTTACCTAGAGCCTCAGGAGGTATTTACGATGAACTCATGCACAAAAGAGTTATCATTTTAAGTGGGCTGATTTTAAATGGAGAATAACACACTTTGCCCTGAAAATTTAAAACCTGTAGCCACATCTGAGTAGCAGAATAACAACATCAGGGGAATTTTCAGATTGAAAGAAAGATGTGACTGATCACATTTGCCCCTGAGGGGCTCCAAGGACCAAATTAGAAACCCAAGGTCATGTCTTACAGAGTCCAAGAGTGGATTCCCCCAGTGCAAGTACTGGACCTGATTTCTTTGCCAGTTACATATTTTTTTAAAAGATTTTTTTTTTATGCGGACAGTTTTTAAGACTTTATTGAATCTGTTACTATACTGTATCTATTTTATGTTTTGGTTTTTTGATCCTGAGGCATGCGGGATCACAGCTCCCCAACGAGGATTGAATCCACACCCCCTGAATTAGCAGGTAAGTCTTAACCACTGGGGAAGTCCAGCCACTTTGTTGTTGTTGTTCAGTTGTCCAGTCATGTCCAACTCTTTGAGACCCCATGGACTGTAGCACACAGGTCTTCCCTGTCCTTCATTACCTCCTGGAGTTTGCTCAAGCTCGTGTCCATTGAGTGAAGCCATCCAACCATCTCATCCTCTGTCATCCCTTCTCTTCCTGCTTTCAATCTTTCCTAGCATCACGGTCTTTTCTAATGAGTCCGCTCTTTGCATCAGGTGACCAAAGTATTGGAGCTTCAGTCCTGCCAGTTACCTATCAATTAATGGAGTCGGTCAATGTGAGTCGCTCAGTCATGACTCTTTGTGACCTCATGGTGGAGCCCAGCAGGCTCCTCAGTCCATGGAATTCTCCAGGTAAGAATACTGGAGTGGGTGACCATTTGCTTCTAGATGGGAATCTCCCTGACCTAGAGATCGAATCCGGGGCTCCTGCATTGCAGTGGATTCTTCACCATCTGAGTCAAAAGGGAAGCCCACGTATTAATGGAAGATGATGACACTTAAGTGGTAGTGTTAAATAATGTGAATCACCCATCTGACATACATTCTCCCATTGATTTGGTCATATTTTCAACATGTATCAAGCACTTCTGGTTTCAGGCACAGAATGAGGGATGAAAAAGAGAACAGGCAAGGTTCCTGCCCTAAAGCACCCCCAGTCTCAGGGGTGGGGCCTCACACGTGCAGCCACATCTAGGGAGCCTCTCAAGTCCTTAGTGAGCTGCACCTCCTTTGGGGAAAGTGGCATCTTTCATTATGATTACTTGGGACAGATCTACGGTGACCTTTTCACGCACTTGCTCTTTAGTCAGGTATATTAGGTTCCTAGGGCTGCCATTACCAGATTGCCACCAAACAGAGTGGCTCAAAGCAGCAGAAATTTATTCTCATGGTTCTGGATTCTAGAAGTCCTAAATCAAGGTGTCAGCAGGGCTGTGCTCTCTCTGAAGGCTCTAGGGGAGAACCTGCCCCACGCCTTTCTCTCAGCTTCTGGTGTTGCTGGCAACATTTGATGTTCGTCTACCTTGTGGACACATCACCCCAGTCCCTGTTTCTGACATCACAAGTTGCTCTCCTCGTGTCTCTTCTCTTCTCATGCAGACACCAGCCACACCGGATCAGGCCCGTCCAGTTTCCATCTCATCTCACCTTCAACTGATTGTGTCTCCAGAAACCTGGGACTTTCACAGGTCCTGGGATTAGGGACTTCAACATATTTTTTTTAAGGATTTTATTTATTTTTATTTATTTATTTTTAAAATATTTATGTATTTATTTGGCTGCCCCAGGTCTTAGTTGTGGAATGCAGGAACTAGTCCCCTGGCCAGGGATGGAACCCAGATCCCTTGTATGGGAGCGCAGGGAAGTCCCCAACACACCTTTGAAAAGGCCCATTCTACCAGAACACAGGAGTTTGCTGCATCCATATCTTTTCTCAGCAGAGACAGTAAGAAGACACTTGTCATTTCCCTTTGAATGGCCGGCTGCAGTTTCCTAAGTCTGGGGTCGACAAGAAACCAGAAAAGTCTAGGTGTCTTGAGCTCTGGAGTGGACCACAGATGGTTAAAACACTGTGAAATGTGTTTTCGGGGGTAAGAGGACAGAAAAGCCTAAAGCTGACCTTCAAGTAAGTGACATTTCGTGCGCCCCTCTCTCTTTCATCTTTATGTGTCCACAGCGCATTAGCCTTCATCCTAATGTCTTTTTCTCCTTGTTCCGGTGAAGCGGCAAAGAGCGTAAAAGGGCTGAGCTCCTGCTGTAAATTAGGTGTCACTTGGCGCCCCCCCATCCATTTGGACCACTCACTGCTCATCCTCGGCGATGAGGTTGTGGCCATGGCCCTGATGGATCCTGTTTGGCTTCTCTTAATTGAGTCTGAATGGCCTACCTGTGAAACCTTTTATTTAGGCAGCAGACTGCACATCTAGGTTTCATTTCAATCACCGGCATAGGAAGTGTTTCCCCCTAATGAACACACGCTCATAAAGAATCCAGCTTGGCTTGTAGTGCTGTGCCCCCTGGCATCTGTAGGCAGGTTGGCAAATCCTAGTCCCAGCTGGCAGAGCCCTTTATAGCCAGCCCTCTGTAGCTCGCATCTGCGCTGCAGCCCTTCTGCAGAGGCGGTAACACACACGGAGCGCCTTCACTCCAGCACGGCTCTTTCTTTCACAGCGGTTTTCCTGTTGATATTATGTGATGTTCTGCTGGATTCATCATAAATGGAAAACTGTGGCGGACTCAAGTTGGAGACAGAGAAGGCAATGGCACCCCACTCCAGTACTCTTGCCTGGAAAATCCCATGGATGGAGGAGCCTGGTAGGCTGCAGTCCATGGGGTCGCGTAGAGTTGGACACTTACTGAGCGACTTCACTTTCACACATTGGAGAAGGAAATGGCAACCCACTCCAGTGTTCTTGCCTGGAGAATCCCAGGGACAGCGGAGCCTGGTGGGCTGCTGTCTATGGGGTCGCACAGAGTCGGACACAACTGAAGCGACTTAGCAGCAGCAGCAGCAGCAAGCTGGAGAATCCTATGGGCAGAGAAGCCTGGTGGGTTACGGTCCATAGGGTCACAGAGTCAGACAACGTCTGAAGCGACTTAGCTTGCATGCACAAAAGTACTTCAGAGAGGATAAGAAAAGAAAAGCCCTCTCTTCCCCCAGGCAGAAGGTATTGGTCCCCAAAGGAGCTAATCTTCCTGGAAAAGAATGGCTCTGCAAAACAAGCTTTCCTGGTTACCCTGAGGGGAGAGGCAGGAAGGTTTCTCCAGAAAACTGTAGGAAGAATGGCCATCTTTTCTTGCCATTGGAAATCGTGTCTAAGTTTCTTACAGCAAGTGACACTTTGCTGGGTGTTATAAAAACATGTTCATCACAGTCCCTACTACTTAAGATGAGTTGCAAGGACAAGTGTGTAAGAACTTTCTGGCAACTCAGGAAGTACGTTTGTTTTTGTTTTTTTTTTTTCTATTTATTTTTATTTGTTTATTTGGCTACACTGGGTCTTAGTTAAGCCACTGCAAGATCTCTAATTGCAGCATGAGAACGTTAGCTGTGGCATGTGAATCTAGTTCCCCCGACCAGGGATCAAACCCCAGGCCCTCTGCATTGCAAGCTTGGAAGTCTTAGCCACTGGACCAGCAGGGAAGTCCCAAGAAGTACATTTAAAAAATTTTAGGTTGTATACAGGTGAAAGTAAACAAATATAGGTCATAAGAGAGCCTTTGGGGAGGAATAGCCATCCTCCTACCAACTAGAAAAAGTTTCATGAAGGAATTTTTAAAAATCTCTATATCCTGGTAGTTTCCTGGAGGTCTAGAGGTTAGGATTAGGTGTTTTCACTGCCATGGCCCTGGTGCAACCCCCAATCAGAAACCTGGGATCTCACAACCGTGTGGCCAAAGACAGGACAAAAACTCTATATCCCAGTAATTTAATAAGAAATTCAGTCTACGGTCAAGACTCTCAGTCGCAAACGACTGGAATACAACTTAAATAAAGGGCAGAGTTCATGTCCACAGAAAAATGCAGGAGTAGACTTTCAGGTGTAACTAGTCCTAGACCTTCACATAAAGTCTTCAGGAATATGTCTTGGGGCTTCAACTTTGCCTCCCTCTTTCTTGCTTTCATTCACATTCCCATCTTTCTCACCAGAAGCTCTAGGCTAAACTTATCTTGATTTAACTACCCAAGAAGAGAGTTTCTCTTTCCCAACCCTTCTAGTACAGCTCCAGGGGCCAACAAGCTTGGTTTCCATAGGCTTAGCTTACAACACACCCTCATTCCTGAAGCACAAAGTCTGGTTAACATTCTCATCCGTCAGACTTGGAGCACACACCCATCTTGTGGCTGAAGGGGAATAAGCCCCACCAAGGACTGAGAGTCAGGGAGGTTGTTTCCAAAAAGAATACTTGGGTTCTCCTATGGCAGGAAGAAATGGATGTTGAGCAGGCAAAAGCAACAGATGCCCATGACACTATGTGAAAATAATGTAAATTGCAGTGAAATTCTGACTCAAGAACTACAAAATTAACCTCTGCTTTTAAAGTAACTTTAAAAGAGTTCATCTTGCAGTTTCTTTTGTAGAATTTCTGAGTGCTTTGCCACTAGTAACCAACTTAGCAATAAATGAAACAAAGTTGTTCAGGAGCAGTTCCTATAACTCCTGAATCCTTCTTTCAGGGAGAAAGGTGAGAAACAGGTGTAGATTAAAAATAAACAAGACAGGAAGTTTTATAGTGAAAGTTCTCTATTTTCACATCATAGTTTCAGCGGAAAAAAGTCTATTCGGCTGAGTTAATTTTGAATAGAGAGCAGATCGAAAAGGAAGAGATAAATCTGTTATTTGAAGTTGATATGAATGTTGATGTAGAAAATCCCAAGAAATATTTCAATAAAACTCCTGGAACTAATAAGAGAATTTCATAAACTTGCAGGATACAAAAATCAATCACATTTCTACATATTAACAATAAACAGTTGGAAATTAAAATTAAAATATAATACATCTTTACAATCATTCCAAAGAAAATTAAATACTTAGGTATAAATTTAACAAAATATGTACAGAACCTATATGCTGAAGATTACAAAAAGAGATTAATAAGTCAAAGAAGACTTAGACATATTGTGCTCATGGTTTGAAAGACTCAACATAGTAATGACCTCAATTCTCCCTAAATTGATCTATAAGGTTAATTCAGTTTCTATCAAAATTGCAGTAAGGTTTTTTGGTAGACATACACAAGCTTATTCTTAAGAATAAGCACCCTCAGGTGCTTACAGAAAGGCACAGGACCTTGAATACCTAAAACAATCTTGAAAAATAAGAATAAATGGTGAAACATCACTTTACCTGATGTCTACTATTTATCAGTGCGGTATTAATGGAGAGATAGACACTTAGGTCTGTAAACCAGCAGAGAGGACCCACACAAAATGTCCAAATGATTTTCAACAACGGTGTAAAAACAATTCAATGAAGGGATGATACACTTTTCAACAAATTGTCCTGGAGCAACTGAGAAAAAAATTGTCCAAAAAAAAAAAAAATGAACCTCAACCTGAAGCTCAACACCTTAGGCAAAAATGGACTCAAAAAGGATCATAAACAAATATAAAACATAAATCTTAAAACTTATAGAAAAATATTTTGAGGGCTAAAGTTAGGCAAAGATTTGACACCAAAAGCATGGTCCATTAAAAAAAAAAAATACATCAGACCTCAAATAAACGAGTAGTTTAAACAAGAAAGAGATTTCTCTAACATGAAAGTGTTGTGAGAGGGGTTGGGGTCCACAACTGGCTGAGCAGCTCCAAGTCCATCAGAAATCTAATCGCTCTGCTCCATTTTCTTGGTGAATGATTTCTGTTTGCAAGGTGACAAGATGGCCAATGGAATTCCTGCCATTACGTCTGAGTTCTAGACAGCAACAGAAGGAAGACAAAATGGTCCCCTTCCTGTTAAAATCAGCTTCCTTTAAGCAGCCTCCTGCAAAGTCATACAGAAGTCATTCAGCTTACATCTCATTGGCCAGAACTTAGTTACCTGGCTACACTCAGCATGTGGAGCTGGGAAATAGGGTCTCCTGCTTCTGATGTCTGTTTCAGTAAGGTGCTTGTACATATTATTGCAACTCCAAAATGATGAATGGCTCAAACATTCAGAAAGAAGAAAGTCCAAAACGACACTCTTGTTAGCAGGTGGTTCTCCCCCAGGCAGTGATTGAGGGACGCAAGTCTCTTCTGGTTTGTGCCTCTGCCATCTTTAACACTTACCTTCCGCATTCTTCTTACTTGTTTTCATCAAGCTCTAGGAGCAGGGAAGAGCATGGAGAACTGGCAAGGGAAGCTTCCGATGGTCAGAGCCGTAAGTGACACGTACCATCTCTACTCGCCAATGACCAGAACTCGAGCACATGGCTTTATGAATAACAGGCAGGGAGACTGGAACATGGTGCCCGAGAAGAAGGTATGGGTTGGTGATCAATGACTAAGGCAAGGAGCCCAGCTGAAAATGAGGCCTCTATTACCAAGAAAGATAGGAGGATGGTCATTGGGAAGCAGGGAGCAGTTTCTGTCATTGCACGCAAGAGTAGGGCCCAGGACACCAGCTGCATTGAAGGGCTAGTAAGCAAATACCAATCATCTTCCAGCAAGGAGATGCATACTGTAGAACCCCAAGCTGACACAGTCCTACCACAGATGTGGTTTCAGGATGCCTCACCACAAACATCTCAAGAAGTTTTCAGCCCCCAAAATGTTCTTCAAATTAACTTACTATTTTGGGGGACTTTTCTGGTGGTCCGGTGGCTAAGATTCTGTGCTCCCAATGCAGGGGGGCCAGGTTCAATCCCTGGTCAGGGAACTAGATCCCACACACTGCAACTAAGACCCAGCGCAGCCAAATAAAAAATAAATATTAATAAATAAATAAATAAACTTACTATTTTGGAATTAAGCATTTTAATTTTATTACTTTATCTTCTTAATATTATAGAAGGTTTTTTTTAATGATCTACACATGCTCCATAATCTGATGTTAAGGCTTTTCAGAAACTCAACCAGGTTGGGGTATATAGACGACAACAACAGAGAAAAATATTATCAATGACTAAATATTACTGCAAACCCAACTGAAGAATTCCTGGTTGTGAACATACAATGTGTTCATTTTAAGATACTAGTCTTGTGTTCCAAATTTCTGTTTTCATTATACATTTATTGATTTCTTCGTTTTTAATATTGAGTTTTATTCCATTTATAGAATATACTGCTTTGCAAGAGAGGAAAAGATGAGTGAATGCCCATGTGAGCTCAACGCTTATACGTATTATACATATGTCACCAAATAACCAATCCCTGGTGGACATTTACAGTGAGAGTCTAGAATGGTTTAGTGGTTCTGACACAGATGTAGAGAGCTGAAAGGATCTTTAAAAATGTAAAGGGAGAAAGAAAAATGTAATTTACACTAGGAAAAGATTGAGTAGATTTTGATCTTTACAAATCAACCAAAAGTAGTGTTAATTTAACCTTATGTTCATGACACTTTTAGGGACCCAGGAATATATTTTAATCTTGATTTCTTTTTTTAATTTTAAGTCAGAGACTAGTTGATTTACAGTGTTGTGTTAGTTTCACGTGTACAGCAAAGTGATTCAGTTTTGCATATACATAAATCCATTCTTTTTCAGATTCTTTTCCCATACAGTTTATTACAGAATACTGAACAGAGTTCCCTGTGCTACAGGGGACCTTCCTGACCCAGGGATTAAACCCGGGTCTCCCGCATTCCAGGCAGACACTTAAACCTCTGAGCCACCAGGGAAGCCCAAGCCTACAGCACCTGGTATTCCCAGGCGGTCTCCCATCCAAGTACTAACCGGGCCCGACCCTGCTTAGCTTCCGAGATCAGATGAGATCGGGCACATTCAGGGTAGTATGGCTGTAGACTAAAATCAGAAGAGAAAAAAAATAAAATAAAATCAGAAGAAAGAAAAAAATAATACAACAGTAGCTGTAAAATAATTCAGTCTAGATTATACTTGTCTTTAGACCATTACAGTTGCAGAATTTAATTTTTTTTTTTTTTAATTGGAGGAAGGAGACCACAGAGGCAAAAATGCCCACAGCACTTCTGGAGCCACGAAAGTCATAATGCAGCTCTGGCAATGACAACTGATTTTGTTTAGGTTCATGTATTCCTGGAGTGTTTTCATATTTTAAATTTATACATTACCCAAGACAGTCTTCAGTTTTCCAGTTTTTTCTATTTGCACTGATCCCTCACAGGCCTCATCCATTTCATTGCTTTTGTTCACTGTAAATGACTTCAGAACCTTTGAATGTCCAAATACTCATTGGGCCTTTCTGCTTGCGGTATCATCACTGACTGGAAACTAACCAACACATTTTCCCCTGAGCTCATCCTCCCTGCTCATCAGGTCTCTCTCTGTTTTCCTGTGTAGTAGAGTTACTACCAGTTTGCAGACATTTAAGAGCCAGGCTTGGGATCGTCTCTTCTTTCACACCATTATCCAAAGATCTTGTGGAGCCATAAGTCCCATGCCCACTGCTGTCTCTGCTTGAGCCTGGCTGCCCACGCCTCCAACCCAGCTTTCTTGGCCTCTCATCAGAGTTCCTGGCACAGACACTTGGCCAACTTCTCTGCAGCCCAGCTTCCTCCTACTAAATGATTCCTAATCTACCTGAATTGATCTTACCACTGCTTTCACTGTCTGCTGCCCTGCTTTGTAACCCACCACTTCAGCCCAAAGTCCTTCCCTAGGTTTTAAGCTCCTGCTCAGGGGGACTTCTCCATTCTGACATCAACACCCATCAAAGGCAACAATGAAGGACTCCTCCCAACCTCCCACAAACTGGTCTGCGGTCTTTGCTTTTTGTTGTTGTTGTTTCTGTTGGTTGGTTGATTTGACATCACAGCATGTGGACTCTTAGTTCACCCCCTGCATTCGAAGCACAGAGTTTTAACCACTGGACCTTCAGGGAAGTCCCAGGTTTGCAGTCTTTGCCTTTTGTTCACACACTTCCATTCATTCAGTACTTTGGGGGCCGGGGTGATGACAATCCTGTCCCAGGCACGGCCACCTTAGATGTCCCTCACCTCCTGTCCCAGCTCTATACAGCTCTTAAAGCTCAGGCCAAGTTCCCATCCACTTTGCCCCCGGTCCACACACGATCACTGGTCTCTTTCGTCTGAAGCCCCAGGGAGCCTGTAGACAAGTCCCATAATTTAGCTCTTAGTTATGTATGTGGCAGGGGATTTCCTGATTAAGTTGCGTGTGCTATTTGTCTTGAGTTTTGTGAAAGCAAAACTCAACCTACACCTGACATCAAATGCAAGGCTGGGCTTGGGTGCCGACCCACTAATTATCTATTACTGTGCTGTGCTAAGTCACCTCAGTCCAGTCTGACTCTCTGCAACCCCATGGACTGTAGCCTGCCAGGCTCCTCTGTCCATGGGATTCTCCAGGCAAGAATACTGGAGTGGGTTGCCATGCCCTCCTCCAGGGCAATCACTATATTTCAGTGCTTTCTGTTCTCTGACCCAGACACTTACTGTGATAAGTAGGGACTTGTACACTCTTACCTCTGTGAGGTTGATATTATTGGCCTTTTTTTACAGGTGGGGAAACTGAAACTCAGAGAAATTGAGTGACTTGGTGAAATTTCCATAGTTGCTAAGTAGCTAAACTTGAATTTAAGTCTAAGGTATGATGTTATCAAAAATGGTATGTTCACAACCATACGTCATGGTGTGAATAATCCAAAGTAATGGGTAATTTTTAAAAAAATATCATGCACAGTTGACTTCAGAAAATGTGTGGATGTGTGTATTTAAGGGGAAGTTGACCTCTCTTTTTAAGTTATCAGCTATTATTTCAACTAACCTTGATTCTCCTAGTTGCTGGTTTCCCAGGTGGTGCTAGTGGTAAAGAACCCGCCTGCCAGTGCAGGAGACATAAGAGATACAGATTAGATGCCTGGGTCGGGAAGATCTCCTGGAGGAGGGCATGGCAACCCACTCCAGTATTCTTGCCAGGAGAGTCCCATGCATAGAGGAGCTTGGCAGGCTACAGTCCATTGCGTCACAAGGAGTCGGACACAACTGGTGACTTAGCACACACGCACTCCTAGGTATAGAGCCTTTTTTTTTTTAATCTCCCCCACTGAGGTAGCCCTGCACAGCTGTGGAGACTCAGAGTGAGGTTGAACCAATAGTTATCATACTTTGCTGTGTTTGAGAGAGAAAATTTATTTTTTAAATACATCTTCTGGGGTTCTACCTCTCAGATAATGTGATTCACTTGTGAAAAGGCATCTTATGCATCCCAAAAGCAATTGTTTTCAGATGAATTGTGTGTGGTTTTGATATTTGGGGGACTTAATTCTTTTTTTTTTTAATTTTGGCTTTAAACATTTTATTTTTATTTTTTTATGTCCTAATTCTGTTTAATTTTTTTTTCTCTTTTCATTTTTTCTCTCTATTTTTTATTTTCTTTTATTTTTTTTAACTTTACAATACTATATTGGTTTTGCCATACATTGACATGAATCTGCCACGGGTGTACATGAGTTCCCAATCCTGAACCCCCCTCCCACCACCCTCCCCATATCATCTCTCTGGGTCATCCCAGTGCACCAGCCCCAAGCATACTGTATCCTTTATTGAACCTAGACTGGCAATTCGTTTCTTACATGATAGTATACATGTTTCAATACCATTCTCCCAAATCATCCCACCCTCTCCCTCTCCCACAAAGTCCAAAAGTCTGTTCTATACATCTGTGTCTCTTTTGCTGTCTCGCATACAGGGTTATCATTACCATCTTTCTAAATTCCATATATATGCATTAGTATACTGTATTGGTGTTTTTCTTTCTGGCTTACTTCACTCTGTTTAATTGGCTCCAGTTTCATCCGCCTCATTAGAACTGATTCAAATGTATTCTTTTTAATGGCTGAGTAATACTCCATTGTGTCTACAAGCAATAAATGCTGGAGAGGGTGTGAAGAAAAGGGAACCCTCTTACACTGTTGGTGGGAATGCAAACTAGTACAGCCACTATGGAGAAGAGTGTGGAGATGCCTTAAAAAACTGGAAATAGAACTGCCTTATGACCCAGCAATCCCACTGCTGGGCATACACACCGAGGAAACCAGAATTGAAAGAGACACATGTACCCCAATGTTCATTGTAGCACTGTTTATAATAGCCAGGACATGGAAGCAACCTGCATGTCCATCAGCAGACGAATGGATAAGAAAAAGGACTTAATCTTAAGTCTATCTTCCGAATAAAGTGAAATTCAGACTTTAAAAATGCCCCCCCACCCACACACCCACAAGCTGGAAACCTGAAACAGGTTCTATTTATTTATTGATTTGGGAGATTCGGTTTACCGATTGTTATTGTTCAGTCACTCAGTCATATCTGACTCTTTGCGACCCCATGAACTGCAGCACACCAGTAGCTTCCCTGTCTTTCACTATCTCCCGGAGTTTGCTCAAACTCATGTCCGTTGAATCAATGATGTCATCCAATCATTTCATCCTCTGTTACCCGCTTCTCCTCCTGCCTTCAATCTTGCCCAGCATCAGGGGCTTTTTCAATGAGTCTGCTCTTCGCATCAGACTGTATTGGAGCTTCAGCTTCAACATCAGTCCTTCCAATGAATATTTAGGGTTGATTTCCTTTAGGACCGACTGGTTTGATCTTGCTGTCCCAGGGACTCTCAAGAGTCTTCTCCAGCACCACAGTTCAAATTTCAAGCCTCAGATGAAGAAAAGGATGGGTGACAAGTCAGGCAATCTTAAAGAGTTTATGTCCCTGTAGCAGAGATTCCAGGAAGAGCAGCACCAGCTCCCATATCTGGAAAGCAACATGAAAGGACAGCGATGAGGAAGTCCTTGAACGTCACAGTTCAAGGCAGTCTTATGTTTGCTGAGCATCTTCTGTGTGCTGAGTACTAAAACCTCCAGCCTGGAGAAAAGTGTGGTGTGGGTGGAGAACAGATAAGACACATGCATAGGGACTTCTTAAGTTCTTAAGTTCTTCAAGTTCAGCAAGTCCAGGATATTACTTTATGAGCCAAAGTGAGAAAAAAAAATTCAAGGAGTGATAGTGGTGGATGACTCAGAAAGGATTCAAGATAAGAGTTTCATAGAGATGGTCAGAATGAGGTCATTGGCAGCTTGAGTGATAACTACTTCCTGGAGTGGTGGGTGTGGAGGGGTGCTGAGTAGCAGGGGTGGTTCCTCAAGTAAGATCTTGAAGTCTGGCTACAGGAGGTACAAGAACTGGTTGGTTTTAGAGCAAGCACCTGCTTCAGCCTAGTCTGGAAATAGCTTAGATGACAAAAGCCAGTGTTAGTGGAGACAGTCTGTATGTCTTACACTTTTCATGTCATCGAATCCCTCCACCAACCTCTGCAGTAAGTACTGTTTTTATACCCATTTCACGGGTAAGGAAATTGAGGCACAGAAAGTTTAAGTGACTCGCCTATCACACAGCTGGTAAAGTTCAGAGCAGGAATGAGAGCCCTGGTTCTCTTCCTCCAGGTCCCGTACTCTTAGGTGCTGGGTGATATGTACCCATACTGATATATCTCTGGACATATCAGTAAATCTCAATTCATTTGTCACTTGGTCTTGCTGTTGTTTTCATGTCCACTTACAGAAGCAAGTGAGGTACAGGAGAGCAATTTGCCTGTGTTCACATAGAAAGATGGCAGGAGAGGCACCCATCAGTGAATGAGTTACTCTCACAGGACTTAAAGTGGCTGGATACAGGGATTTCGAGCTTTTAGCACTGTGTGAAACACAGCTAGATAGCCAAGATGATCCAGGGACTCTGCATCCATTAGAAAGAACAAACTTTTATGGACTTCCCTGGTGATCCCATGGATGGAGGAGCCTGGGAGGCTGCAGTCCATGGGGTCGCTAGGAGTCAGACACAACTGAGCGTCTTCACTTTCACTTTTCACTTTCATGCATTGGAGCCTGGTGGGCTGCCATCTATGGGGTTGCACAGAGTCAGACACGACTGAAGCGACTTAGCAGGTGGTGATCTAGTGGTTAAGATTCTGCTTCTACTGCAGGGTGTGAGGGTTCGATCTCTGGTTGAGGAACTAAGATCCCACATGCCATGCAGCATGGTCCAAAAAAAAAAAAAATCAACAACAATCATTTAGCGAGTCTCCAGTCCATACCCACCCCTGCATTCCTAATGACCCCCAAAAAGGAAAGCAATATTTGAGAAGAAATTACTTTGTTCTCACTCTTTGGATATTTAGAAAATGCTGGGGCTTCAAAGCCTTTCCCCAGACCCAGATGGAAAGGCTGGATGGAAAGTTCATTTGAAACTAGTGACATACTACCTAACATTATTTTTAATATATATTTTAATAATATACTAATACTATATAATAATTATATATAATAATACAGTATTATACTACTAATGTATGCATATATATTACATACATACATACACAGATATATACACACCCACGCAAATGCATTGGTCATCTTGGGTTTAGCTTTGAGTTCTTAAAAGGAAAAACACAGCCTAAGCATAAAGGGCTATAATTGGCTTCTTTTTATCCTAAGTTAATGACATTGCTTTATCAGCTTGGAGTGTGTGTGACTGACCTATTGGCCTTTCTCTGTCCAGTAATGAAAATATGTGCTTTGAAAATGTGTGTACATGGGCAACGGGAAAACTGGAAGGATAGTTGTCATAATGATGGGGTAATAAAACCAGGCCCTGATTTTTGTGACTATGGTCACTGCCCCTTCGACAACTGTCACATTATAAGGAAAATGGTGGTGAAACATCCATTGAGAAGTTGAGAGGAGACCTTATCGTCTGTTGAAGAAAAATTGTGGTATCAGCTTTGGCTACGCTATGAGGGCCACAGTTGAGGATAAAAGAGGTATACATGTCTACCTTCCCAATGCCATCTGTGTTGTGCATCTTTAAAAGGGATGTGTTGGGCGTTATGTTGTGTTCCAGTGGTTAAGACTCATGCTTCCATTGCAAGGGGCATATGTTCGATCCCTTGTTGGGAAACAGATCCCACTGCTACTATGTGGTGCGGCAAAAAAAAATTAAAATATGTACTGGTTAAATTGTTGAAGACCTAATACTCTGTAAGTATTCTAGAGGAACTTTTTTTTTTTTTTTTTTTGGCTTCCTTGGTGGTTCAGATGGTAAAGAATCCGCCTGCAATCAATCCCTGGGTTGGGATGATTCCCCTGGAGAAGGGAATGGCAACCCACTCCAGTATTCTTGCCTGGAGAATTCCATAGACCGAAGAGCTTGGTGGGCTACAGTTCATGGGGAGTCAAATTACAAACTTCAGACAGTTTTTTTCTAAATAATTTTGAATGATCGCCTCCTAATTTATCTTTTGTAAGGGATATAGCATTCCATACAAAACGTTTTTAAAGCTCAGTAATAGGCCTGAATGGTTACTAGCAATAAGAGATAATTACTGTGGAGAATCAACACGGAGAATCACATATTGCCTCCCGCTGTTTTGGAAATCATATTGGGCAGGGAGGCACTGCTATTAAACCTCAAGGCTGTGCCTTTACCTGTAAAAGTCAGCTCCTCGTGGTGTCCTGGTCTGGAACCCAGACTGCCTGGTTTTTCTCCTTCAGTTCATTCTGTGTCACTGTGCAGCTCAAAAATGTGCTGAGGTCATGTGTGGTTAAGACAAGAATTTACCATAGTCATTTTCCCTCCTGACCTACCTATTATGAGACAGTCTACAGTGATTTGCAAACTTTGTTTTCTTTCAGAAGGCACAATGGGCCACCATCTACTGGGCTCCTCTGAGGGTAGGGAAGTGGGAGAGCGGGAGGCGGGGAGTGGGCATGGAGTCCTGACCTCAGAGCGGGGCTGTGAGGTGGTGCCGTCCTGCAGGCACAATCCCTAGGGGCGCCTGAGGATGCAGCACTGGCTCCGGTCCAGGTACATTGGAGGCAGTCCTAGAAGTAAGAACATCCATCATGCTTAGTAAGATCTTAGGTTGTAACGGCTGCCTTGAGCCTGCAGACATTTTTCATGCAACTCACAATCCTGAAGAAGCTCTCTTTCTGCCTCTGCGGCCGTATGTTTTTCCAGCTGGACCTCCCCCAGTCTTCCGCTCTCAAGAAAGTTCTCATTCATTCAACCCAAGGGTGGCTCAATGGCTTTTCTGAGGACCACTGCAAGCATCGGCAGGAGTCCTGGCCACAGGGAAAAATCAAGCTACCTGAGCTTGGAGACAAAGCTCTCAACTCGGCAGTCTGTGTCTTCAGATGCTGTGCTTTCCTTACTCAATTTAAACTTGGAGAAAAGTAAATAAACACATTGAAATATGTGAAAAACATTCTTATTAGCATGCTTTTTTTTTCTTCTGTGATTGAGACTTCCTCATCAAACCCAACAGTGGGAAAATGAAAGAACAGCTTTTGTCCACCCACTTATTTACTCTGATTAGCCAGTGACCTCTGGACCCTGTTTTCCATTGTTCATCTTCTATTCACCTGGGGAACTGGAGTTGTTTTCGCTTTTCCAGATGCTGTTTTTCAGATTGGTTGATACGATGGTTGGAGTTACAACTCTGATACCCTTTGGAGTTCTGGCCAAAGGGCCAAGGTTCACTTTTTATAATTCTAACCAAGTCCCTGGGTCTTTGCGATTCAGACTTGGTTGCTGCCCTCTTGGTTATTTTTCCATGGAGTGAATTTAGGATTCAGTTCCTCATCCTCAAAAGCCCTAACTGGAAAGAAAATCGATCCCACATTCCCTGTGGAAAACTCCTTGAAAAAACCCACAGGGAATTGAGTTGTTATGTATAAAACTCTTACTTTTATTGACATATTTATATTTAATTTACAATAGAAACTAAGCCCACTGCTTTACTTTAATAGTGTCCTCGTTGCTTGCTGGTCAGTCTCTGACTACACTTCCCGTTGCCTCCCCACCATTCATTGCCCCTCCTCTGCACAACTGTTTTTTCCCAAGCCACCCCCTTGTTGGCATTTGTGTAGGTTTAAATCTTTTCGCATCACCTTCACACTACAAAATGTGCAAGAGCAAAAATGATGTCTCTGATAACATACAGAGGTCTTAGAACACCCCACACTAGCAGTATAAAATCCAAAATCCTGATAACATTAGTTTGGGGAGACCAATTAAATTCAGGGATTGCTATGAAATTGTGCAATCTGAATCAGTATTATTCAGAGCAGGCAAGAGAGAGCAATATTATGAGGAAATCACTGATTTTCACTTTCTTTCTGGTTTGTTGGTTTCACAAAATGCTTAAATAAGAATATAATTATAATATTTCTAAATGGATTGTGCAACTGCTCTCAAGCTCGACAATACACCTCCCAACACTCACAATAATACAAGTGGCATATATCTGGTAGGTTACCCATTAAACGACTGTGACAGATCGTATTTCTGGTTAATTGTTAGTTCCTTATGACCTTAGACTTTGCCTGTGTATTTAATAACACCATCTGCTGCCTAGGGTAGCAATGCCACCTTTTAACATGAGGATTACTGTTCTTACTTCGTAAACAACTGTGCTCCATCAGAGGTGCTGAAATTCTACCATAGAATTATTTAAATTATACTACCTATGGAAAGCTCAAAAAAAGAAACTTGACTTTCTTGCTTCTGCTGCCTTTATGGGCTTCTCCTAAAATGTCATAATTTATACACCATAATAAAAGCATAAAAAAGATTTACAAGTTGTATTCTTGGACTCCAAAATGAAGTATTTTAAAAAGAACTCTGACTCTGTTGTGCCTGTCTTAGTCTGTCTTCTTCCAGGCTAGCTTCTCACTGCATTATCTCTGGGAAATTTCCCAATAAAACAGATGATTAAAAAATAATTCCCACAGAACGAAATGAGATGACATCTTTTTTTAAAAAATCATCACCCAAGACCATGCGTCTCTGTTCTGGGGCATGTTAAGAATCCTGCTGGTGTTCAAGAAATATGAAAACTTCTGTTACCACATGGCCTATGATAGCGTAAATATGGACGGGGTTTTCAGTGGTCTCCTTTGTTTGGGACCCACAGATGCCCCTGGGAAATGAACTCTTGGTGGTCAGAGTGAGGGGTGGAGGGGGTCAGAGTGTCTACTTTAACTTAACCAGGCCCATGCTGTGCAGTACACTAATTTAGTGCAATTCTCCAATTCATGAATCAGAACTGCCTAAAAATAGAGGCTCTCTGGAATGGGAACTGCCTTGCATCTAACCTGATTCTCCTGCTGGCAGGAGAAACTGTATCTTTCTGAAGCAGAAGAAAGAAACACCATAGACTCGTTCATCCATTTATTTGTCCTTTAATCCATTGCTAGCCTTGATTCCAAAAGGAGCTGAGGGGAATGAAAATTATTGCTTAATTTTACTAGGGAAATGAAAAAAGGTGAAAACTTTTCCCCAGTTGCTATAATTTTTCATTCCTTAACAGGGTGACACTTTTAAACAGCAGGAGTGAGCTTTAGAGAATAAAGCATTCTAGGTTTTTAACTCATGCTGGGAA
The DNA here is from genome assembly GCF_042477335.2 of Ovis canadensis. Classification (NCBI taxonomy): domain Eukaryota; kingdom Metazoa; phylum Chordata; class Mammalia; order Artiodactyla; family Bovidae; genus Ovis; species Ovis canadensis. The sequence continues at coordinate 25,168,141 of NC_091269.1, read as the reverse complement.
GATTGAAGGCAAGAGAAGGGGACAACAGAGGATGAGATGGTTGGATAGTATCACTGACTCAATGGACATGAGTTTGAGCAAACTCGGGGAGATATGGAAGGACAGGGAAGCCTGGAGTGCTGTAGTCCATGGGTTTGCAAAGAGTTGGACACGACTTACTGGCTGAACAAATGACAAGGCTCATAGAATTGATCACTATAAGCCCAGCACTCGCACAACCCACAACTTTATGCTAAAGTGTGGATACTTCACAGAGTACCAGTTTATTGTTGTCTTTTAATTACTTGGAACGGGAGAGGTTGGCCTGAACACTCATCACATGAGAATAATCAAGAGGTTGTCTGCCAACAGAAAACAATTTCAAAAGTACAGAATGTAGAATTCAGAGCCTAAACCACTTGGTAGCATCCCAAAAAGGCATGTCCTAACATGTTTTCAGTGTAAGAGAGCTTCAGCATTCCAGGCTTTTAAAAGAATGTCTCCTGTTACAGCTAAAGGGAGCTGCTTGTCCTTTTCCACACTCTGAATTCATGGAATCTGGAAGTCTGATTCTGGAACACTCATCTTCAAATAAATTGAGTCATCTTTATATGAAAACTAGAGAACTTGGCTTTTCTCGCCCCCGTTTTTGAAGAATAGTTGAAATGAAACAACCACCACATGTAAATGCTTCCCACCATCACATTTTTAAAAATTTTGCTGTTGTTGCTGCACTGGGTCCTTGTTGCTGTTCTCCAGCTTTCTCTTGTTGCGGAGCACAGGCTCTAGGCATGCAGGGCTCAGTAGTTGTGGTACATGGGCTTAGTCGCTCCGTGGCACGTGGGATCTTCCCAGATCAGGGATCAAGCCCTTGGTCCCTGCACTGGCAGGCGAATTCCTATCCACTATACCACCAGGAAAGTCCCCACCACGATTTCTGAGATACACAGAACTGATGAAGCTTCATTAAGTTTTTTCATAATCAGAACCAAAGAAATGAAAGTTGTATAGAAAGCCACAAATGTAACATTTCACTATGGTTAACAAAAGTACAACAAATTTCAAAACATCAGAATTCCTAGAACTTACTCTCACAACATCCTTCATAAATTCAGTACATAGCCAGCAAAGAACCACACAGCTATTAAGCAGTGGGATCCTGGGTGAGAATACAAAAAAACCTCAAAACAAGTTTCCACATCCTGCTGACCTATTCAGCCAAATGCTGGTCAGTGTATGGAATTGCTGTCAGGTTTTGTTTTGTTTTGTTTTTTCCTTCTCTTTTTCTTCAACTGTGGCCCTCTTGAGTAATCTGAAAGGCTTGTGGTTAGTATACTGAGTTTTGCCCACCACATATATACATATATATCAGTCTCTTGTGGAAAGAAGTATTTTCTGTAAGCTTTGAGACATTTCAGTCGGGCATATTAATGCTGATACAGATGCTTTTCCACTGGCTAACTTAAACTAAGTATAGACTGTGGTTTAGACACTCCTAGCCTGGGATCTGAGCCCGGACCAAGCAGACATATTCTCAGATGATATGATGGTCTGGTAGCCATTTAACCTCACAATTTTATCCGATGGCACAAAGCCCCCAGATGGTGGACAGGCACTTACTGTCATTTTTCTGCATTGTTTTGTGATTCCATGTGAGTCAGAAGGATGTTGGGCTTGGGCTTGCCACATTCTCCTTGTTTCCATTACCCTCACCCACCATATGAAGGGTCAGAGCAGAAATGGTGTCAAGTTCAAATTCCCTCTTCCAATCAAGAAAAACACAGACCCAGAGTGCTCCAGTGATCTGTCTCAGCTCCCAGGCCAGCTGTGTGAAGACAACCGATGGTCCCACAGATATCTCCTGTGCAGATATGTGCTGCTGCTGCTGCTAAGTCGCTTCAGTTGTGTCCGACTCTGTGCGACCCCATAGACAGCAGCCCACCAGGCTCCCCCGTCCCTGGGATTCGCCAGGCAAGAACACTGGAGTGGGTTGCCATTTCCTTCTCCAGTGTGCAGATATGTACATGTATGTAAAAAAGAACCTGTGAAAGAAATAGAAATAGGAGGCAGCCCACCAGTGGGCTAAAGAAAGAACTGCAGTTTGGGAAACCTGAATTCTAGCTGTTGTTCGACTATATTCCTTCGTCTCAAGGCAAGTTCCCTACTGTGCTGGTACCTCAGTTCACCAAATCAGTAAACAGAAGCTGATGTCTTTCTTAGTCAGCATTAAGGATAACGAATTGGTCTGCTAAGGCAGATATAGATAGGTAGGTAAGTAGATAGATAAATGGAAAGAAAGAATAAAAGCAGTCTGAAAAACGTTCACAATCTAGCTATTTCTTAAATGCTAAAAGATAACAGCCCCTAGGAAGTTCATAAGTGCTAGCTCCCAGGTATATTTCAGAACCAACTTTATCACTCAGGAATTTGCTTAAAGGGCTGAGGAGGCTTGCCAGCTAGCCCATCAAGGTTCATTTGTATTTGCATTTTAGCTGTCTGTGACAAGCTTTTTAGTAAACATGTTATATTTAGTCACTTTTAGGAAATCTATTTCTGTCTTTCCGTCCACCCGTGGTCTTTTGCTAGGGCTCAAACCCAGGCTATCTGCTCCCGTGGATTTCATTTTCTTCTTCCTGGTATGAACTTCAGTTCTGAGTGTGAATCTGAATTCTCTCCATGGTTTTGCACTCCCCTTGCCAAAGAGGTATCACCACCATGTGGGCCCAGGAATGGATGTGGTGCCAACCCAGACTGGTATTCATTCCAATTAACAAATTACAGCCCACAGTTAGGCTTTTAAACTTTCTTTTCTCCTTCTACAGGGAGTCAGTTCTCTGTCTCCTTTATACACAAAACTGACCAAAAAAAAAAAAAGTTAAAGTTTTCAAATGCTTATTGTTAATGTTTGCATCTCTGGATATCATTGGGCTATCAACTACATATATAATTGCTTTAAATAAAATTACTTTGTGTGTGTTTGCTAAACACATTAGATCAGGGCAAGTCAGTCACCAGAACAGATTCTAGAAACCCCCATTGGTAGAGGTCAAATTTTCCTGTTGATTGGCATTCTTTTGTGAAATATATTTGCATCTTCTCAAGAGAAAGTCAATCTAGCTCATACTGGCTCCCTTCCATAAGAAATACAAGCAATAAAAATGAAGCTTTATTTGGTGAAATTCCATGAAACATCTGACTTCATGGTTTTTTCTCTTCAGTGCCTTGTAGCCCTATTGTATTTACCTGTCTGCATGCAGAGTAGCCAGAATTGGTGTCCTATACGAAGAATTAAATGATTTCATGAGACTTCTCTTTTTGTTTTTAGGGAAATAGGACATAAAGAGTTAGAGGTGCAGTATTGCAGTTTGGTGAGTAACCAAACCATTTCCTCGCTCAACTAAATCCTAGAAATGAATTTTGTATCCAAACACCAACATCAATTTTTATCTATAGTTTATAAATTCTAAGTTTCACCAGCATAAAACGGTCTACCATTTAAGGAGTTCCATACTAGGCATGGCATGGTGGCAAACTGACTCACCTCTACCCTATCTCTCTATCTGTTGTGACTGTTGACTTTTCTTTGGATCGCCTGTCCTACGAACTATACTAGAATCTTGTTTCCTATAAATACGGGTATAGATACGCAAATCTTAACATTCTTTTTGTGAACACTCACAAATGTTAACATTCTTCTTCTAGGCCTCTAAACTGTGCATACATTTTATGTTAAATGCAAGATGTATATAGTATGTTCTAGACTATGAGAGTGTGTATTAGTCATCCAGTTGTACCTGACTCTTTGTGACCCCATGGACTGTAGCCTGCCAGGCTCCTCGGTCCATGGAATTCTCCAGGCGAGAATACTGGAGTGGGTAGCCATCTTCCCAATCCAGGGATTGAACCCAGGTCTCCTGCATTGCAGGCAGATTCTTTACCGTCTGAGTCACCCATTCTAGACTACATTGTTAGACAAAAATACTCACACCTGCATTTCAGTTCTGGCACTCATCTTTAATGTTACTGCAAGAAAATCACTTAATTTTTCACTATCTTAGGTTTTCAGCTTCTGAAAAAGGACATGAATAAAATTTAGACTCAAAATAACTTTTCTGAATGCCCATAGGAAAGCAATAATAAACATAAAGCTATCACAGCATGCTTAACCTTTCAGAATTGTAACATCTATTTTTTTCAGTCCCCTTATTCCTGAATGTGTATGTAGGAAAGTTACCTTTTTAAGTAGGCAAGCTAAATGAGAGAAAGTATATTATTTTATTATTTTCAAACAATATCTTTGAGATTGGTTTGCTCTTTTGTCAGTGTCTTCCCCCTGGTATCTTTTAAAGGATTTCAATGAGTGTCTTAAATAGAGGTTAAACCCGAATCCAGATATTATTCCAGAAAAGTGCATTTCATCATGCTCTTTCCAAAAAGTCAATGGGAGGGTTCTGGCATCAAATGGCTGTTGAATACCTTCCAGTTCTCCTCCAAATTTCCTTGCAGACTGAGCGAGTGTGTGACCTCAATTTCTCCTTTATCTGTATTTTTCACTTAGCTCTTTAAATTCTGACACAGTCAGTAGTTAATCTACATCAAGGCCCAAAATTTTACTGTATGTCGGGACTGTACCTATGTTTACACACAGGCTGGTGACTAACAGCTTCTGTGTGTATACGTGGATGATAGAGAGCTTCTGTGATTTCCTAGACCTTGCACAGAGAGTTTATCTCCTCCATATGCAGAAGTCTCTTTAGTATCTGAATGTTTTCTGCACACAGGGAAGGTAGGCTATAGGGAGGTCAAACAGAGGGAAAGTATTTCTAAAATAGCATATTTGCAATTTGAAAACCAGTAGGATTGTCTCATAAAATGCTATTGCTTAGAAGGAAGGTGCTCATATCTATTACAGAAGGTTCTTTTATGTCATGACTCTCCATAGTATGTGTTGATGTGTCATATAAACAAATATGCTCAAATATGTATTTATAACTTTTTCAAAGTGGAAAGCCTTGAATATCACACATGCTCTTCCAGTCTTAGGAAACTTCTGGCCAAGTACAAGGAGCCTAGGATGATAGCCACAAATATTCAGATGCCATATGGCTGCTTTTTTTTTTTTTTTACCTTCAAATATGCCAGGGTCAGAGTTTAAGAAGCTTTAGTATGGTTGAAACATCATGCTATTAATAGAAGCTGCCCTCTAAAGAATGAAGGCTGTGATTCCATGCGTGGATACAGGGTGACATGAAGGAACTCAGAAGTCCCTAGAAATACCACCTCCTGGACAGCACCCACCCATTCCTGGGGACAGGGGGTCATCGCTCTCCCACAGCTGTGTGTCCTCCAGGCAGAGTTCCATCAGGGTCGTCTGGGGAGAATCATTTCTTTACAATGCCCTGTCACCTGCCAGTACAGGGCTGTGGTGTGTTATCAAGAGCATCTCAACTGGAGTGAGCTCCAGGGTTCAGATTCAGATTTTAGATGTTTAATGCTCATGCAGGGGAAATCTGTGCAGGGGCTGGATTTGTTCTACCCAACTGAGCTACTGCTTAGAACTGCTCTGTTTGGTTTACCTTTCAATCACTTCCCTTATGCCAGTTTTGGAGAGTAGCATACTGAATGGTTATCCTTTTGCTTCTAAACTGCAATTTTCTCTCTTTTTTTTTTTTTTTTAAATGTTAGAAATTAGAGCTGGAAGACTGCTGCTCCATCTTGTCTCAGCAGGAGTGTTCCCCATAGAATATTCCTTAAGTTTTTAATACAAATTGCAGCATTTCAGCATTCTGCTAAAAAGCCAGCTTCAACCCACTGCCCCACCAACAGTTCACCTGGCATCAGCCTGTCTGGCCACATAGGAACAGCCAACCTGGTAACCTTGACTTGGAGTGGCAGAGATGATCAGAGTTCTCTTTTGAGAAGATCTGGAGCCTTTTAAGCAAGAGGGCAGCGTCTACGTGACTAAAACATACCAACTTCCTCTTTCATAAGTCATCACATGATGAACTGCAATTACAATTCCTGCCTTGTCTCTGCGAATTGCAGACGCATTGCCTCACCCTAGAAACCCTGCTCCTGTGTGTGGAGGAGGCGGCTCTAACTGCTGCAGCAGCCGCTTTGGAAGGGTTCCAACTCCAGTCTGTGCCGGGAGGGAGGGCGGTGGGTGGAAGACGAAAACAAAGCTCTGTTTACTTAGCATACATCGATAAAGCTGCTTCGGAGAGACATGAAAGGCCAGGCAGCATGAAAGACTTTAGATACAATATAAGGAATTGCTGCTCTGGACCCACGGCCAGCCTTAACCCCCTTGATTCCGGATCCTTTTATGGCAAGAGAAACCAGAACTAAAACAAACCTTTCCATCTTCCAGTGGGCATTTCGTTAGGGAAGTTACAACAACTTGAAGTTTCAACACTAAACTGGTAGTGTAAAATAAAAAGGAAATGCTCTTCATTTGGAGAAGAAAAGCTCTGTTCCATAAAAACCCTGACTTAGTACCCCTCAAGGCAGAATTTGGAGCTCAGTGTTTCTATTTTGGGATAGAGCGACAGGCTGTCCCACAAGGATATTACAGTGCCTGCCTGCTTGCAGGTAAATGAGTAAAATTAGGCCGTGGCTGTAACCCCGAGTTGTTTCCTTTTAATATTTCCACCCCAACCTACTGAGGCCACTTCTTGGGGGTATTGAGATGGCTCATCTCTCTACAGCACAGAGCCTAGGTCTTATTCCCTTTGGTTAGTGCCCTAGTGGCTTAAGTTACATGCTAGGAGAGGCTCTGGGTCTCCTAGGAGAGTGACAGGTCCTGAAAACGGTGCATGATAGCAGGGACCAGGTGTGGCCAAATCCACCAGTTGCTGGGGATCGGGGTCCTATCCTCCCAGTTAGAAAAGGGTGAGGCAGGATTGTAATTGCAGGGCAAGATCCGGGAGCAGTTGGGGAGACCTTTATAGAGGCGCACCTTCTCTGGAAATCCCCACAAGACATTCAGGCTTTGCCTGCAAAAACATTTAGCTCTGGCATTACATTTTCTGTGCCATTTTCGAACAGGTTTTCTCATGTGCTTTAAGCAGCTCCCTCCACTGTTTCTCTAAGGGTGTTTTTCCTCTTCCCTGTGGTTAATTCTTTGAGGCAACCTGGCATTTTCAATAGCAACAACTAGAGAGAAACGTCAGCAGGATTTTTTTCTCTCTCCACCTACCAATCCAGTTGTAGGGAAGATAATATAATTAGTACCCTGTTCTTCCCACACTTAACCAGCTCATTCCAGTCTCAGGGAGAGAGGTGGGCCTGTTTTCCAACAAAGGAAGCTCGGGAGGCCGCCCTTCCAGAGCTGAAGTGTAAAGGTCCCAACTGAGAGTGACTAAGCCCGCGTCTATTAGTCAGAAAGACTAACGACCAGCCAAAAGTGATTTACCATAACACACGCCAGCTCCTCCTCCCGATAAAAGTGTGAAACTCAAGTGCTCAATTCAGTCTGGGCACAGCCTGTGGCTGCCAACGGTGGCAGAACGCGGCGAGACTGGCTGGCTCTGCACCCACATGTCGCCTTCGCGCCAGGCGGGTTTGCACCCACCTAAGCCCATCCTGGGCGGTGTGGTGGGCTCGAGGTCGGCCCTGCCCACCCAGCGGGGCCGGGAATGGCTGAGATCTGCCGGGTCCGCGCGACCCGCAGGCCAGCCTGCCGCTCACCCCCAAGCGCGCGCGGACCCCACCGCCGCTCGTGCCCGCGCCCCGCGCCACCTGGAGTCCAAGTTTGGCCCCGTGGACGGGGCCTGGAGGCCTAGAGTCGCCGGCGGGGGGGCGGAGCCTGCGCGGTGACGCGGCCTCTTTGGCCGCTGACCCCGGATCCCTGGAATGTGCATTCGTTCAATGGAGCCGCCAGTGCCAGCGGCGCCGAGTCACGTCTGCGCGGAGCGTGCGCACTCGGCGGCGGCGGCGCACGCGGCCCGCGGCCCCGCGCCCACGTCACGCGGCTGCCGCGCGAACCTGCGCCAGGTGGCCGGGACCCCCGCGCTATAGCGAGGGCCGGCCGGGAGGGAGCGCGGGGTGCATCGCGCGGTGCTGCCGCTCCCTCCCGGAAGGGCTCCGAGAAGCGGCGGGTGGACTCGATCCTAAGCCTGAGAGCACGCCCTCTTTTAGTAAAACTTCAGGGGACCGGCGGCGCCTGTGTCCTCCCCAAGACCCATGCGAGTGTAAAAGCGCTTGCCGAAGAGTTCAAATAAAGCTCCTTAAAAGATGTTTAAAAACGGACAGAACCAAGTTACAAAGTGGCCTTGCTTTTCAAAACACGAGTTTTACACGGTTTGCTCTAAACGGATCTGGAGGAGAGGGAACTCGGCTCGAGTGGTCTAGGCAGCGGAGCGGGTGCAGGGAAACAAGCTGCGCCAGCCACGCGTTCACGTCGGGGACACAGGCCGCGGCGCGGACGGGAGGGCGGGCACAGAGGAGCCGGCTCTCCCAGCAGCGCCCGTTCTGCGGCGGGGGGAGGGGGAGGGCGAGGGCGCGGGGGAGGGCGGGCGCGCGCGCGAGGGGAGGGGGCCCGCGCAGGCGCCTTGCGAGGCTGTCGAAGAATCAAGTCTGTAGAAGTGGAGCGGCCGCGGCGGCAGCAGCAGCAGCGACGGCGGCGGCGGAGCTGAGGCGGGCTGGGCGCTGACGCGGGCGCTGGAGAGCGGCGACGCCAGGAGCTGTGAGAGAGCAGCGGAGCGACCCGGGGTCCGCGCCGCGTCCGAGCTCCGCGCCGCCCGGCCGCCGCCGCCGCCGCCGCCGCCGCCCCGGCGCGGCATGCCCCGCCGCTCGGGCTGAGCCTGCCCCGGCGGCCGCCCCCCGCCCCCCGCCCCCCCAACCTCCCCGCCCCCCGCCCCGCACTCCGCGCCAGCTGCCGCCGCGACCTGCTGCGCTCCCCCGCGTCCGCGCGGCCCGTCTTCGCCCCGGTCTGGAGGCCAGCCGCGGCTCCAGCCGAGCCCCCGCCGCCGCCGCCGCCGCCGCGCCCGCCGCGCCGCGCCGCCCCGCCGCCCGCCCGAGCCCGCGCCGGCCGGGGGGACGTGCTGCCGCGGCTGCAGCCCCTCGCCCCGCGCCCGCCGCCCCTCGTGCATCGGGGGCGCTGCGCGGGCGCCGAGCCTTCGCGGGCTTTGCCGCCGCCGCCGCCGCCTCTGCGGCCGCCGCCGCCGCTGGTCGGGGAGACGCGGGGTTGGGGGGGGAGGAGGGCGCGCGTGGTGCCGGCGGGTAGCGGCGGCGCCCCCTCCTCCTCCGCCTCCTCCTCCTCCTCCGGCGCCGCGGGCTCCTCGGACATGGCCGCGGCTGTGGCGGTGGCCGCCGCGTCTCGGCGGCAGTCGTGCTACCTGTGTGACCTGCCCCGCATGCCCTGGGCCATGATCTGGGACTTCACCGAGCCCGTGTGCCGCGGCTGCGTCAACTACGAGGGCGCCGACCGCGTCGAGTTCGTCATCGAGACGGCGCGGCAGCTCAAGCGGGCGCACGGCTGCTTCCCGGAGGGCCGCTCCCCGCCCGGCGCCGCGGCCCCGGCCGCCGCTAAGCCGCCGCCGCTCTCGGCCAAGGACCTTCTCCTGCAGCAGCAGCAGCAGCTCGGCCACGGCGGCCCTGAGGCCGCCCCGCGCGCTCCTCAGGCCTTGGAGCGCTACCCTCTGGCGGCCGCCGCAGCCGAGCGGCCCCCGCGCCTGGGCTCCGACTTCGGCGGCAGCCGCCCGGCCGCCGCCCTGGCCCAGCCGCCGACGCCGCAGCCGCCGCCTGTGAACGGCATCCTGGTGCCCAACGGTTTCTCCAAGCTGGAGGAGCCGCCGGAGCTGAACCGCCAGAGCCCGAACCCGCGGCGCGGCCACGCCGTGCCGCCCACCCTGGTGCCGCTCATGAACGGCTCGGCCACACCGCTGCCCGCCGCGCTTGGCCTGGGCGGCCGTGCCGCCGCCTCGCTGGCCGCCGTGTCCGGGGCCGCGGCCGCCGGCCTGGGCTCGGCGCAGCCCGCCGAGATGGGCGCCCACAAGCGGCCGGCGTCCGTGTCGAGCAGCGCGGCCGCGGAGCACGAGCAGCGCGAGGCGGCGGCCAAGGAGAAGCAGCCGCCGGCGGCCTCGCACCGCGGCCCGGCCGACAGCTTGTCCACCGCGGCCGGGGCGGCCGAGCTGGGCAGCGAGGGCGCAGGCAAAGGCCGCGGGCCGGGCGAGCAGGACTGGGTCAACCGGCCCAAGACCGTGCGAGACACGCTGCTGGCGCTGCACCAGCACGGCCACTCGGCGCCCTTCGAGAGCAAGTTTAAGAAGGAGCCGGCCCTGACTGCAGGCAGGTTGTTGGGTTTCGAGGCCAACGGGGCCAACGGGTCTAAAGCAGGTAGGGGCGGCTGTGGAGTGAGGGGGTTTAGGGGCGAAGCGGGGCCTGAGAGCCGAGGAGGGGGTGCTCTTCCTATTGGCCGTTCTCCCCCTGCCCAGAAATAGCAAACATCCAACTTCCTGATCTGCTCGAGGCGGAACCAGTGCTTAGTGGCAACGTGTTCCTCTGCTGAAGCAGCATAACAGAGATGAGTCAGATGGACCGATAGGCAGCGACACAGGGCTTTCCTTTCCCAGCACATTCCTGGATGCGAGCATGAGGGCACCAGTCACCTTTTAACCTGAGGGTGGGGAGGGGGGGGACTGGGGGGCGTTAACTCTCATGTGCACAGGGCAGCCTGGGTACTTGCAGGCCTGTGGAAGAACAGGCAGTGCTTTCCGTGCCTTTTTTTTTTTTTTAACTGCTAGACTGCCTCAGAGCCTTCTCAGTCTAAGTGGTTTAAGTTGCACGTGCTCTTGAAACTTGGTTTTTCTGTACCAACTTTGGAGAATAGAAATTCTTCAGAGGGTTGTGTTGTGTGTTAGTGAAAGAAAGATCCTTTTTAGTGCACGTTCATTTATTCCTTTTTTTCCCCTTTTCTATCTTTGTTCTTCCAGTTGCAAGAACAGCAAGGAAAAGGAAGCCTTCTCCTGAGCCAGAAGGTGAAGTCGGGCCCCCTAAGATCAATGGAGAGGCCCAGCCGTGGCTGTCTACATCCACAGAAGGGCTCAAGATCCCCATCACTCCTGCATCCTCTTTTGTGTCGCCACCACCACCCACTGCCTCACCTCATTCCAACCGGACCACACCGCCTGAAGCGGCCCAGAACGGCCAGTCCCCCATGGCAGCCCTGATCTTGGTAGCAGACAATGCAGGGGGCAGTCATGCCTCGAAAGATGCCAACCAGGTGCACTCCACCACCAGACGGAACAGCAGCAGTCCACCCTCTCCGTCCTCTATGAACCAAAGAAGGCTGGGCCCCCGAGAGGTGGGGGGCCCAGGGGCAGGCGGCGCCGGAGGACTGGAGCCAGTGCACCCCGCCAGCCTCCCAGACTCCTCCCTGGCCGCCAGCGCCCCGCTGTGCTGCACCCTCTGCCATGAGCGGCTGGAGGACACCCACTTTGTGCAGTGCCCTTCTGTTCCTTCGCACAAGTTCTGCTTCCCCTGCTCCAGACAAAGCATCAAACAGCAGGGAGCTAGTGGAGAGGTCTATTGTCCCAGTGGGGAAAAATGCCCTCTTGTGGGCTCCAATGTCCCCTGGGCCTTCATGCAAGGGGAGATTGCAACCATCCTTGCTGGAGATGTGAAAGTGAAAAAAGAGAGAGACTCGTGACTTTCCGGTTTCAGAAAAACCCAATGATTAATCTTAACTAAAACTGCTTGAATTGTATATATATCTCCACATATATATATATATCCAAGACAAGGGAAATGTAGACTTCATAAACATGGCTGTATAATTTTGATTTTTTTGAATACATGTGTTTCTATTTTTTTTTTTTTGACGACAAAAGGTATGTACTTATAAAAGCATTTTCTTCTTTTGTTAATGTTATTAGCATATCTCTGTGCTTTATTATCCTGGTGACAGTTACCGTTCAATGTAGGCTGTGACTTGCGCTGCTTTTTTAGAGCACTTGGCAAAGCAGAAACGCTTCTAGCTGTATTTGTATGCACTTATTTTAAAAAGAAAAAAAAAAGCCAAATACATTTTCTGACATTGTAAGATTGCCTTACTGTCTGTTGTTATTTACTGCTGGCCCGTTTCTCAGGCTGGAGGCCAATTGGTGGAGAAGGAAAGGAAATGAGGAAAGGGGCAGTGTTGTGAAGTGGGCATGCCACTGAGAAATGTCACCAAGTTCCCCCCAAACATTGCCCTTTCAGAGTAACAGGAAATCGATTGTGAATCTTTCTCGATTTTGTTCTTAAAGTTCAGTTGTTAGGTTATTGATGACTGCCTGAGAGTTGCTGCTGAGAGATTTTCAGGACTGTGGGGGGGGTTTATTTGGGGGGGGGGGTGATTTTTTTTTTTTTAAGGCAGAGTTGACCACTGTTCACTGCCCATGTGATCAGTTGTAAGATGACAATGCTGCATGCTAGTTGGTTACATAATACACAATCCAGTGACTCAAGACAGTGATAACGGTTGTCGGTGGGGACAAGATGGCACTGCCATCTTTGCATGGAGCCTGCCTCTGCAGCGCCACTTTGAAACCCCCTGGAGCTCTGTCTGTCGTTGCTGTGGTCGTTTCCTTTGAAAAGAATTGAAAAGAAGTTACAGTCCAGGTGAACTGGAGATTGTGGGATTGGTTTCGTTTCCGTTTTGTGTTTTGTCGTCTTATCATTTACCTGTAGCGCTATTGCTGTCGATGTGATCACCTGCACCCTGTTCCTAGTGAGTGCTAAATACAGTATGGTACAATGACAGTATCAGCGTAGGGTGCTGCCAGGACTGCCCGTGGGCATATCGGTGACAGCCCAGATGGGGGTGGAGGAAACCTGTAATTTCTTTCTCACATGTGTTTGAAATACCAAGTGAATAATACTGTTCTTCTGGACAAAAAATGATAACCTAGCGAAAATTAAAGAGTTTTACATGATAGACAGGCCCCACCTCTCAAACTATTTTTAGAAGCCTTTTGTAAACTAATTTCTTTCGATCACTATTTTGCATCAGTAAAATGATTTTTTTAAACCAATAAATCATCAGTTATTAGAAATAGTTGTCTCACAGTGATACTGGTTTTTCTTTTGTGCTGTTATGATTTAACATTGACAGGAACACTACTTTAAATCCTTTTATGTTCAGGTGTTTGTAACTTGGCCCTATCATTAGGCTGAATCATGGCTTCGAGGTCTACAACTTCTGTGTATGGTTCACAACCCAGCTTTTAATTTGAAAATACAGATTGTTACCCACTTTGGATTACCTTTTTCAGTTGTGTTTTTGTCTTTCTTTTTTTAAATTGCTCAAATATTTTTTAATGGTCGAGTTATTAACACTTGAAAATCAGATACTGCACCAAATACAGTATTTTTTTCATGGTGTTTTTAATAAGTGCACCTATTATTAATGCTGTGCAAATTCATGTTACCGGTCATTGTTATATTACAAACAGACTTGCATGATTAACCAGTTTGTTGTTACACTTTTTTAAAAAAATTGGAATATCTATGACTCAGATCTGACTGGTTTCTCTTATGTAAATGCACACATGCAGAAACACAGTCGCTTTTACATGCCCAGAAAGACATTTGTAAAGAATTCAGTTTATTATGGTCTGTTGTATAAATGTGTATCTAGGCACTTTACTATAAACTGGAGTTTGACCTCATAGACGTTACAAGTTGATCAGTCATTTGACCTAATTTGTGGTAGCTATCTGTATGTTTTTCGATCTTTATACAGATAAGCTTTCCAAAAGATTAATAAAGAACCATCCTGCTGTTTTGAATAAGTCTCTCCAGCTGTGGAAAAGACAACCTATGGTTTCTCTGCGCTGGTGTTCAAGAGGGAGAATTTAAACAGCTTTAAAGGGCTGCATGTTGAGTTTACTCCTATTAAAAAATAAGAGTCTGACTGGCCCTTGGGTGGCCTTATAGAAGGCTTGCAGCTGGGAAAGTGTTGGTCTGGGTTATTTCTCTGGCATTCTCTGAAGTTAAAAAGTTAGCACTGGGACATGGGTTTGATTCTTTGTTGTACTGATGACAGTGCAGAGATTCTCCACAGCTGGATAAAGATGTCAGAAAGCTACTTACTGTACGTGGGCAGTATCAGATTTCAAATCCTAATATTTCAGCTGTGCTTTTAATACTCAAAATATTAGGGGATGGGGTGTTGAAGCTTTCCCCTTTTTTGCTTTAACAATTTATAGAATTTAACATGTACTGTCTTTCATGTGGCCTCACATTAAAAGTTATAAGAACGTACACATGGTTTACAACTTTATTACTAGATACCTTTCCTTGGCCACCAAGTATTTTAAAAGTGTGCCACCTTTTAACCTTTACTTTTTTTTTAAGTTGAAGGTGATACTTTTTCTATATATGATGAAACTCATGTCAACTAAAGTGAGTGTAATCTCAGATATCAACATTATTTTAAAATCACGCTATGGAAATATCACCTGCATTCTGTCATTTGTCAGATTTACAGTACTTTTTTTTTTCTTTAACTTTTAGCATTAAATAAAAATAAAATTGGGAGCACTGAACATTTTCTGAGGCCTTTTTTAATTGTTTAAAGTAAGCTTAGAGTGGCTCTTGTTTTAATCACCAGTGGCAATGTGACCAGAGGATGTGTGGGTTTGGCGTTGGGGTTTGACTGAACCAGCAGGAGAAAGGGAGGAGATAAAAGACATGGAACAAAAAGGCAACTGATGGAAGGCGGAAGAAAGCGCTAGGGACTGGGGAAAGGGCAACTGGATAGGGGAAGCAGATAAAGAGAAGAGCTGAACAAAGTACAGCCAGAGAAGCACTTGTTTACTTTGCAGCTTGCAGTTCAGCCAGCCATTCTGCAGTAGTAGATTGGGAAGAGAAGATAGTGATGACATTGAAGAGATTGTCAAGACATGGAGTTGCTCGCTGGGAAGCAGTGGAAGAAAACAGCGATGTTGGGCCAGAGAAACTTCACTGCAGACGAAAGAAAAAAGCCTACCTTTTGGAAAGCTTTAGAATAAAGTCACGAGCCCAAGCCATGTGTGAGCTTTGTTGATGCTCTGAAACCTAAATTTATAAATGGAGATAAAAGGTGGAAAGCACCGAGATAAAGATATTTTTAACAAACTCCTGTCTACTATCACATAGTAAGAAATTTCCTAGATGTTTGCAGCTTTTACTCTTCTTATTGATTAATGGCTTGGCAGACTTCTCTACAAAGGGAACTTGTGAAACTTACTACAGTGTTTAAGATCAGGTACACGTAGACTTACTATATGTTTTAAATTAAACAGCAACAGTTAATGCATAGTTAGAGGTGGCCCAGTAACTTCGGGAGTCCATGACTATATATGCATTTTAATGGATTTTTAATTAGCCTATTTAAGGGCATTTTTAAGAAACAGTATCCTTAATAAGTTATTTCTAGATTATAATACACAATGTGATATTCCATTTAATAAGCTTAAAAGAACTGCTAAACTATGAAGTCGTCTTAAAGGTGCTAAATTTTATTTTCAGTGAAACTGAAAATAGTGCCGCTTGCAGAAGTCATTTTTATAATCTGAAAAGCGCCTCCCAAAGTAAACGGTGATGATTGCATTGTTTCCAGTGTTTTTTAAAAAAACACCAATCTGACCCCTTGATGTGGCAGATATCTTTGTTTATTCCCCAAAGCTGGGAAAAAATTGAAGGGAAAACATGGAGCTCCTTTTAATTCCTAGGCTTTTTAAGTCCCCCCATTACTCAAAGTTGTTTTACATATGATTTATAGATGGTTTTATTTGGTTAGTGAAGAGTAGAATGTTTCTCTTCCTGATTCCAAAGTGTATACGTGGAATCATTCAGAAAAATGTTCAGTCGTGTGTAGCCACTGGAAGTACTGAGTCACCCTTATTTGCTTGCCTTTTCTTCCTAGGGAACAGTGAGAGGACACGCCTTTCCTCTGTCACAGACCAAGGGCAGAGGCACCAATGAATGGAATACAGATTTACCTACTACATCATCTGGGGTTCTAGAAATGGGGGTGGGGGGTGGTGAGGTGGGAGTGGGGATGTTGTTTAACTCCTTCAGTGCCACTGCTTAGGCCTCTGACAGCAATAGTATTGATTACAATACAACTGGTTACAATTCAATAAAAATTATGGGTGTAACTTCTCAGATTGTCAACTATCTAGATCTTTTGCTGCAGTTTCTGTTAATAGCCTGCATTTTCCTCAAATGTTAGGAACCCCACACAGGCATTTAAAAGGCACAAAAATACACAAAAATCAATTGGTAAATTACTTCAGGAGTTGAAGATAGACAATGACTGGATTTATGGATTATATGTGGCTTTCTCTTATTAATCCTCAGATAAGACCATAATTAGGGATAGCCACACTATCCCAGTTTACCATTAACAAAATCATTTATACTCAATTTAATGGTGAAGTTTAATTCATCAGTGTTACTTGTTCCTTCCCAATGGCAATACAACTTAAAGTGCTTGATTTAATTTGAGGTATAACTTTTTTAAAAAAATTATAGAATACAAAATCTACAGATGTAGATTTCACTGGTCTTTATCACAGGATATTGCGCACTTCTCTGAGGGGCTGAGCAGCACCAATCCATGCAAGTTACAATAAAGGTACTTTAGGGCAAAAGTATACTGTAGGCAAATCATCTGGACATTGGGTCTAAAAGCTGTTCTTTTAATCTGAAAATGGGACTAAATTCTCCTCAATAGAACAATCCTATTAGAATGGCATGAACAGTTTCTACTATAATAAAAACTTAAACACTGCTTTAAAAAGAAAATGTAGAATAGCCCTTTAAAACTCAAAACCATAGTATAGGAACTCTTCAGTGCACGTAAAATTTATCACGAAAGTCATCCTTGAAAATCCTTTTAGGAGATGATTTTTCTCCTAGGTCAGACAAGGTCTGGAGACTAGACTACAGGATTCCTAGTTTCAATTGTAAGCATCAATGTACTGGTTGATCTCATCCTTTGAATAGACTTTAGAAGCAGGATCGCATAATCTAAAGAGTCTTCTCCAGCAATTAGACAGAAGCTCTTGATACTGAGATAATACATCCTGAATAGAGTAATATGTCACATTTCAATGTTTCTAAATATAGTTTATATTTGGGGGGAAATGAACTGTGTTATATAATCTGTAGATCTCACTACTTATCACTTTTACTTACCAATTGCTATTTCATTCTTTGTATCATTACCATCTGGTAAAGTTGAGATGCCCATGAAGGGACTGCGGCATCTCGTGCAACACAAGTCGCATTTTGCTGTGTACTCAGGTAGCAACTTTAGCAGACAAATATTTGGGTCGTATATTTCTCTGCCATTTAGAAAAGTTTTCCTGTGACAGCGCAAGCAGAATATTTTGCACTGTAAATGTGGCGATCTCGCCAAGAAAAACAAAAATCCTGAAACATTTCCCCCGGAGCGAAGGGCCTAAATTTATTTTAATGTATGGAAAGAGTTTTTGTAACTCAAACTACTTTTATTTTTAACTCAAATTATTTTTAAGCTCAAAAATCACTGAGCTTTATTTTCCTTTATCGTAGGATTTTAAAATATTAAACCGTACCAGTGAGAGTTGTGCAGAGAAGTGAAACGTAGGAGTAAGGATTGTCTAGGACTTGAATAAATCAGCATTTCTTTATACACAGCCTTGGCCTTGGGCCCTTCATGTTCTCTACAGCGTGAGAGAGCTGCAAAGTAGAAAGAGGCTGCTGCATGCCTTAACCCAAGTTGTTACTCCAGCCTCCAAACAGCAATTTGATTAGCTTTTTTTCAGTGATAAAAGATAAAGATTTATTGTAACTCACATACAATTGAAATCAGAATTTCACAGGAGGGTCACAGTCATTAGGGAAGTTTTGGAATACTATTGTCTTAACAAGCACCATATGGGCTGTCGCTGTTATTATTTAACACCTATTAAGGAGGCACATCGCTCTAGGCTTTGAACAGCTGAGAGGCCATAGCCCCCATCGTCCTTGGAGCTTCGAGTCGATGCCGCAGGTAGGGTGCGTGTTTTCTGGATGAAGGGCACGTACCGACAAGACTTAACGGTGAGTTGGTTTCTTTCCAGGAGTTGGAAAGTATAGTCAGAGCTAAATTCTTCTATAGAGAACCGACTCTCTTCCGGAGCTTACATCCGGAAGTTCGGTGGAATTCTGACATAGGAACACAAGCCTATATTCAAGGCGCTTTAATTAGGTCCAACGGGCAGCCATCACGCACGAAAGGGGCCACGGGACACCATTTTCTTCATATAAATCAAGAGGCCGGTTGAAAATATGGGAGCTAGGTCGTAACTGTCAAACTGTAGATCTTTTTTCACTTTTTATGGTTGCTCAGAATGGCGTTTTTTAAAAGGAAGAAAACAACCGCCGGTTCAGCCAAGCCCTGTTTACTCGAGGGGAAGGAAAGGGGCGGAGGCTCCCGGACTCTCCAGCCGCCTGCGTAAAGGCCTTCGCCCACGAGGAGACCTTGCTGTGGTTTCCAGTGCTGCACCCTGACTCACGCCGCGCCCGTATTTATTTATTCTAGAACTTTTTCCCGGGCAGCACAAACGGGCACAGCGCCTGCTCCCCGCGCCGCTATCTGCGCACGTGGATCCGCGCGACCCCGCGGCGGGACCCGGCGGCGGGCGGGGCCGGGGGCGGGGCCAGAGGGCCGGGGCGGGCCCATGGCGGGGCGGGGCCGGGCCCGGACCCGGAAGCAGCGGCGGCGCACCCGCCCCGCAAGGCCTCCCTGGCCCATCCCGCACTGAGCGCCAGGCCCAAGGGCGAGCCAGCTGCAGCGGCTATAATTAGAGGGGAGCTGCGGCCCTGCCGAGCCTGAGCCCTCGCGCCCCCCGCCCGCGTTCCTGGGAGGAATGTGCGGGCGCGAGGCCGTGCGTGGCCGCCAGCGCGCTCCCTGGACGGTCACCTCGTGGTGGACCAAATAAAGTAAAAGGTCTGGCTCCTGCTGAGCGAGGCCGAGCAAGCGACCCGGGAGCCAGCCCAGGGGTGTGGCGAGCCCTCGGCTGCCCAGAAAAGATCAAACGCTCGTCGGCAACAGCCGTGCCTGCCGCCTGCGAGGGTCCTTACGCGGGCCAACCAGTACAGGGTGGATTTGTCTTAAGTTGGAGATGGCGCATGACAAGAGCGGCCCCAAATGTCACTCCCGTTTTGGAAATCATGATGCTGCCTTTTTTTTTTTTAAAGACTGCGGCTATAATAAGGCAAATGATCCATGCTGGTGGAGTAAGCACTCATGCCTAAGGGGCGACTGTATTAGCAAAAAACACTGATGCACGGTACACGTTAATACAAATGTATTTATTAAGTAAATCTCAGGGTGTGCTCCTGTGGGTACTACCAAGCCAGATTAAGTCTGTAACAACTGACTGCTAAAAGAGAGTCGTCTTTTTAGGGAAAAACTTATACCTTAGAAAAAATTTTTACTAGCGGGCCCTTGAGGTGCCACCAATTAATTAACTTCTAATTTTTGTTAATTATTGAATTTAATACTCTGTAGCAGTATCTTCCAAAATAATAATAAGCATGAGCCCATCCTTTTAACAAAATGACTGTTCATTACTAGCCTTGGGGCAGGGGCCTGGGAACTTCACTGTGATCTAAGAGTTGTATAACATTTTCGGTCATTGTTTAAAAAAGAATTGCAGAAGATAGACAGGAATCTAAAAAAAAAATTAAATCTTTGCTCCAGGCTTAAGAATACCTAGACACAACCCTACTAAAAGACTTCCTTCATCAACATATTTTTCTTTCTAGATAGCAGGCACAAAAACGAGTTTAGAAGCTTGAGATGGAAATCATACAAAACAGTCCACTCCTTATATATTTTATCGAGGAACCTGGAAGCCTTTTCGGTGGAAATTTGATTCCTAGGAAGTTATTCTGGCTGGAGCCTGTTTTTATTGACACAGTAGCGCTGTACTCACAGCCTGCTCTGCCCCTTCACAAAGCTCTTTGAGGGGAAACTATGTTGAGAGATACAAATTCAAGTTTTTGTGAAAACTCACCTCAGCATTGTCCAGTTCTATTCCAGATACACAAAAACAGTGAATAAAGGTCAAAGAGTCTCCAGATACCTTGGGCTTTGTGTGGTCATTTCAGGTAATTCAGTTAATGTAGTGTTTCTATTTTGCAAGTTTTAAAATGACCGTGTACTTACCTCAAAAGGGGTTAAGGAATTAAACTGGACAATCCTTATGATAGCATTTTTCATGTCAGCCAGATATGAGAAAGCACTGGGCATGTGTGGTAGGCATTAGGTGCTTGGGTGCAGTGAGTATGTACCACTAAAAATGGAACTCCCCTGGTGTCCAGTGGTTAAGATTTCCTTTTCCAAAGCAAGGGGTGCAAGTTTGATCCCTGGTTGGGGAGCTAAGAGTCCACAGGCCCCGAAGCCAAAAAACCAAAACATGAAACAAAAAATATCATAATGAATTCAATAAAGACTTTAAAAATGGTCCACAAAAAAAAAAATTTTTTTTTTCAAAACTGTCGACTTCTGGTTATATCATGAAAGGGGGTCACAGCAAACAGTTTTGAAACACTGGTAATAGGAGGCTCCCCCTGCTGTCACATAGAAGATACATCTCTCCTAGGCCAGTATCCCAGGAGTCCTGTACTTGGGACAGCCACTGGGTGTAAAGCTTAGCATCAGGCGGTTTGTGAAGTTATCAACACCATGGGGGATATAGCATTCTATTGAAAATGAAATAAAATTATAGACCACAAATAAAGGGAATGAATATTTTCTTTAAAAGTTTCTCTGCTCAGATTTATTTACTGAAGGGTCAGCCTACCTAAACCCCACCAGAACGGTCTCCTTCCGTCTGTGTATGGCTTTGAAAGCAAAGACGATATTTGTGTGGCTGGTGGCAGGTGGGTGAGGGGAGACCTGAGGGAGTGAAGATGTGATGGAACCTATTGTATTCTTTTAAGATAATCAGTAAAATTGATGTATGATGGAAAATAAAAGAACACCTACACTGAAATTTGACTTCAGTAAAATTGTTGGATTTATTTTTTAAAAATCATTTTATGTCCATGTATTATGAATTACACTTTTCTGCACAGGGACCTTTAGGTCCATAAGTAAGCCTTCAGTAACCATGAACTTTTTGTAGTCCCGAAAGGAACTCATTCAGGGTCTCTGGAACCAACAGTGCCTCAGTTGAGTGTCAGCCGGTACCAGACTGCACTGATGGTCTGCATGTTTGCTGAGGGTTTGAAGACTTCAGTGGAATTAGGCGGACAGCTTGAATTACAGTCAGTAAAGGGAAAGAGACGGTGAGTGCAAGAATGAGAGCTTGGAGAGGAAGAATCACAGGAGAAACATTAGTCAGAGTTATTCATTCATTCACTCGGTTCCCTTATTCCTTCTCTCCAGGAATCTATTGCGTGGAAAAGTATGTGGGCTCTGGAATCAGACTGCTTAAGCTAAAATTCCAGCTCCAACTGTTTTTAACCTTTAGGATTTAACCCTCCAATCTCCATTTAATTATCTGTGAAATGGGTTAAGGATATTACTTCCCTTGTGGAGTTTTGAGGGGACGAATTGACAGGAGTACATAAGGTGCATACTGTGATGTCTGGCACATAATAAATGTGTCATAGTGATGAGTGGCATATTGAACTCTCAGTAAATAGTTGTTAAAGGAATCCATTTAGTCTCTAATCTTAATGAGGAAAGTGTGGTGAAAAATAAGAAAAGAACCATAAAAATGTGTTTATAAGATACAGTGAAAACAGGGTTAGCCTACATGAGGAGAAATTACCCAGGAAGTTTGTACTGAGGAGGAAACTGAGC
Source organism: Ovis canadensis (assembly GCF_042477335.2). Taxonomy (NCBI): domain Eukaryota; kingdom Metazoa; phylum Chordata; class Mammalia; order Artiodactyla; family Bovidae; genus Ovis; species Ovis canadensis. The sequence goes on along the minus strand of NC_091269.1, from coordinate 25,146,348 downwards.
GGAGCCATTCACAGAGCTGGGGCCCCCAGCAGCCACTGGGGCAAAGGGCAAGCACGGGATCCTATAGACACTGTTGAGCCCAGTTAGGACTCTGCACTTTCAATACAGAGGCTGCAGGTTTGATCCCTGGTCTGGAAACTAAGGTCCCATGTGCTGCAGGGTGAGGCCAAAAGATTGAAAAAAGGCAAAAGTGGGGGCTGGCTGCACTCACTCCAGCTTTCCACCTCCTCCTGACAGGAGAAGAGAGAGGCAGACAGACAGCCTGACTCACCTAACAGCTCCCAGGTGATCTTAGAAGCTGGTTAGCGGCAGTTGTAACAGCAATACTTTTGCTGAGAAGTGGTTAACGGGTTGAAGTGGTTAAAGACGTAACTGTCTTCATTCCAACCCTGGCTCCACCCCAGCTTGGCTATGTCCTCAGACAAGTTTCCAGATGTCACTAAACCTCAGCCTCCTCATCTGTAGAATGGCAAGAAAAGGGGTACCCATTTCATAAGTCTCTTGTGAGGGCTAAGGGATTTATAAAGTTTCCTTGGGATAGTCACATAATAATCATGGTGTCTAATTATTCCAAAACAGGGAGGATCAGAGGGTGGGGAGAGTGATCACTTCATCCCCTCATCCTTTGGCCAACACCTGAGACCTCACCCCTCAGGTCTTTCCCATGAGTCCTCTATGTCTGGAATCCCTCTGGTTGTCCTTTATTTTGGCTGTGCTGGCTTTTTGTTGCCGAGCGCGGGGGCTACTCTCTAGTTGTGCTGTGCGGGTCTCTCTCGTTGTGGCGCGTGGGCTCCAGGTGCGCGGGCTTCTGTAGTTGCAGCTTGGAGGCTCAGTAGTTGAGGCTCACGGGCCCCAGGGCGTGCAGGCTTTGGTAGTCATGCCACGCTGGCTTAGTTGCTTCTCGGCGTGTGGACTCTTCACTGACTGGGGATGGAACGCAGGTTCCCTGCATTGGCAGGTGAATTTTTATCCACTGGGCCACCAGGGAAGTCCCTGGTAGTCCGTCTTTAAATGGCTATTGAAACCTTCCCAAACTCCCGAGTGTTCTATCCAAGCCCCTACTCCATGGACCCCTCCCCTGTCACTCTCGATGGGAATATGGATTTCCAACCTTTTGTCCATTCTTGTGCCTGCAAACTCTGCCCAGCAGGCTTCTGCTGCAAGTCTTCAGGGCCCTCCTCTGCCTGGCTTCTACTGGTCCCATGCATCTTTGGCCCTGAGGGAGAAAAGAAAGGAAGCCCACTGTATTCTAGCGGCCAGAGACAGGATGGCTTGGCGACATCTATAGATGCTTCAGTTCTGATTCTGCTTCTCCCTAGCAGCAAGGGTTAAGGCCAGTTTTATCCTAAATTAACTAACATAGAATTATGTACACAAGCATGTGCTGTAAGCTCCAAAATAGCATAAAAATGCTGACTTTTACCTAACTTGGGATCCCTCTACCCATAGAAGATTTACCTGAGTCATGAATTCAGGGACTTACTTCCCCTTATGTTTAATTTATAAAAATATCAAGACTGAGACTAGTTTCTGGACAGCATCACTGATTAACTTTTTCCTGACTGTCTGTGAAGTGTTTATCCAAGACTTTCCCCTAAATCTCACGCTCATCCTTGGGATGCAGCCTTGTCTAGAAACAGGTTCTCCTGGCTTTGGTGCAGTTACAAGTCACTGGGTCACATTTCTACCCTGCCTTGAAGAACTGCCACGGTCAGGTGTGTGCCTTGGGCTCCATGATCAGGGCCAAGAAGTCAAAGGTCCCAGTAGAAATGCAGAGTCCTTCCTGCAGGGCTGATAGGAGAGGGGGGCTTGTGGGTGAGCCTCCCTTCCCTCTGGTTCCCATTGGAAGGCCACAGGAGTCAGAGAAGTCAGAGTTTATATGCCTAAGGGGGCTGACTACTTTGGGCAGATCTGACAAGACTGGAAGTACCCTTGGTACTACAACATGGAAGGTGCAGTGAAGGAGGCCTGTACACTGTCTTATTTCAGTGTGGACTAAAAATTCCACGTAGGATGATTCATATGGGAGCTGCTGCCTGGCTGCTTTTTCCTGAGCTATAATAAACGTATTTATAAGTCACCATGATGGCTGAGCCTTGCAGGCTGAAACTCAGGCAGAGTATCTTTGTTGTTGTCTTAGAAGTCCTTCTTGGGGAAACCCCAGTCTTGGCTTTTAAAGCCTTCCCCTGATTGGACGAGGCCCACCCACATTATGGAGAGCAATCTGCTTTACCCATAGTCTACTGATTTCACTGCTAATCATATCCAAAAAGTACCTTCACAGCAACATCAGGACTGCCCTTCACTCGGCCAAATAACTGGGTGCCATGGTCTAGTCAAGTTGACATGTAAAATAATTATTACGGCCACTTTCCGAGTTTTCTTCACCTCCTCTGGCTGCCCCAGGTTGTGATGCTTCTATCAGTGATGATGCTTTCAAATGCAAAGTCACAAAAACAATCTATTCAAACAGGATTCAACTCTAAGGGGAACTTATTGGCTCTTATAACTGAAGAATCCATAGCAGACCAGCTTGAGGTCTGACTCACTTCAGGTTTGTACCTCATCTCTCCCTGGTTCTCTTGACTCCACCTTCCCTGTGTTGATTTTATCTTCAGGCAGGCTTCCCCCAAGATTATAAGATGATTGACATGCTTTCTTATTCACACCCAAGAGGAAAGAGAGCAGGCGCATCCCTCCCAGAACAGAGCAGAAGGAGCACCAAGCTTGTCTCTGCTTAGCTTGATCCTGACCTCATGTGGCCAAGGGAATAGCCCGCTCTGTTTGGCTTAGGTCTGCCCACACCCTGACCAATCCCAGAGCAAGAGGATGAGATTTCTCTGACTGGCATCTAGTTAGAGGTCTTCCCTGGAGCCAGGCCCAGCCAAACAAGTAGCTGCTACACAGTGGCCAAGGGGTGGTCTGGATGTGGACGATAACCTTAGATCTCTGCATCAGTCTCTGAAGCCTGGAGCTGCAGTGCCCCAGCCTAGGGCACATGTAGTGCTCCAGCCTACGGGACTTGTGCCCACTGGGGCTGAGTGGGCTCAGCCTGTGGGGTCATAAGCAACAGAGAGGATATCTGCACAGAAAGAGAGGTGTGTTCCCTTGGATGTCAGGGCAGAGTGAGTCCAGCGTGGAGGGGTCGGTGGTGGCCAGCAGGCGGGCAGCTGTGTGCTCACTTTCAGCTTCCTTGTTTCTAAACTGCCTCCCTGCCACTAAGGGAGTGATCTCAGGACTGAACTCCTAGCAGCCAACTTTACCACTGTCAGCGTTCGAGCAGGGCTGTGACGCCGCCAAGAGGAGTGAGTCACGCTGTTCTGGTTGGGATGGTTTGGTGGGGACAGACAAAGAATGCAGGAAGAAGGTGACTGGAAAGCTTGTGGGGGCAGTCCCTGGGAGGGGGTTGTCTCTGAGATTCCCGTCTGGAATTTAGTATTATTAAAAAAAAATTTTGGCAAAAAGAGGAAAAACAATAAAAATTCTGCAGGAATATATATATGTGTACACACACACACACACACACACACACACATATAATGTATGTATACTAATTCACTTCAGTCATGCCTGACTCTTTGCAACCCCATGGGCTATAGACCACTAGGCTTCTCTGTCCATGGGATTCTCCAGGCAAGAATACTGGAGTGGGTTGCCACTCCTCCAGGGGATCTTCCTGACCCAGGGGTCGAACCCATGTCTCTTATGTCTCCCTGCATTGGCAGATGGGTCCTTTACCACTAGCGCCACCTGGAAAGCCCATATATAAATATTACATTTGCATGTGTGCATGCTAAGTTGCTTCAGTCGTGTCCAGCTCTGTGCAACGCAGTGGACTGCAGCCTGACAGGCTCCTCTGTCCATGGGATTCTCCAGGCAAAAATACTGGAGTGGGTTGCCATGCCCTCCTCCACGGGATCTTCCCGACCCAAGACTCAACCATATATATACTGTATACATATATAAAACTGATTCACTTTGCTGTATACCTGACACTAACACAACATTGTAAATCAACTATATGCCAATAAATTTTTTTTTTTAAGATTCTACTTTGGGCAAAAATAGAAATCATAAAGAAAGATTCTGATTTTGATGAAAAAAAGAAAGAACGAAAAAGAGGGGGGAAAAAAGTAAGTGAAGTATCAGGACTTACATCTTAACAAGCTGTAAATGTCTCTTCTGCCCCTCGCTCTGTCTGTGCTGCTGCTTCAGCGACTTGCACTGGCCTGTCACCCAGGATGTCACAGGTGGGGAATGCTTCCCTTTGCTGAAAAGCTCAGGTTCTTTGCACTCCACTTGTCTCCATTCTGGGGTCGGGGAGTACGCTCAGGTCAGTTCAGCTCGACCATGGATCCTCAGCCTCCCTATCAACCACTGAACAGTGAGGATCTTCCACTGTCTGAGCCAACACGAATCAACATTGTGTTGAAGAGACCATCACGACGGACCTGGGATTACAGGACGAAAATCAGCAGAGTTTTTCTATTGCCTGAATACAGTTAGACAGAGAGGCACTTGGGGCCAAACACCGCTGGATTTAAACAAGGATGCTGTCATGTAAACAGGCACATTGTTCTAAATTGAGCAAGAAAAAAAAAATTATTCTGCTGAATACCAATACAATACCTCCTGACTGACAAAGGCTTTGGCTTCTCTCTTGTCACTAACTTCTCATAACAGCCCAGAAAACAAAAGCATTGGAAACCCTCAGAACAGAAAACTGAGGCAGAGAAGTCTAGAAATTGCTTCAAGTTACAGTAAGTCCCCCTGCACGGTGTAGTGGCTCAATCATGTCCGACTCCACAAACTCATGGGATTCTCCAGGCAAGAGTACCAGCGTGGGCTGCCATTTCTTTCTCCAGGGGATCTTTCTGACCTAGGGATCAAACTCAAGTCTCCTGCATTGCAGGTGGTCCTGAGCCACCAGGACTTTCAAGTTGCAGAATTCCAAAGATGCTAATGTGAGTGCCAGCCTCTGTATGCCAGCTGCTGTACTGTACTACCATACTTTTCTAGGTACTGTACTGTCAGATGAAAAATGTTTTCCTTTGTGCATTGGGTTTTTTTAATATATTATTTGTGTGAAAAGTATTATAAACCTATTACAGTACAGTACTATACTAATTGTGTTAGTTGGGTACCTAGGCTAACTTTGTTGACTGACAAACAAGTTGGATTTATGAACACACTCTCAGAACGGAATTCATTCATATGTAGGGGACTTACGTACATAGTTACTAAGAGAAGCCTCTACTTAACTTTAGATCAGCTAACTCTAAATCCCCACCACTTTTTTTCCCAATATTTAAGAGTAACACTTTGGCAGTTGGGGGGGCAGCTGTCAATATAGCAAATATTCAGTAAGGTGTGTGCCACAGAATGGATCATACAAGTCTCACTAGCCCCCTTTCACCCACTGGTTTCTTCTCATGCTTCACGGCTTAGCTTGCTAATGCAGGAGTCACATGTTTCTGTCGTCTTTATTCTCCTGGTTTAATCAGGAAAACGAGCCAGAAGAACTGCAATGATTAGCCTGGGATCGTTAGAAGAGGAAAGAATTTATATTCACAGTGACTGTATTTCTAGTCCATTGATTAGGCAGTTTTGCTTTTATAAATCAATTGGGGTGATTGCTATGCTAAATAAAATGTAGCATTGCTATCACAAGGAAAACATAAATTATTAGCTTTAAAATACAGACTGTCTCTGCCTGCAGTTAGGTTTCCTATGGAATATTTCCTATTTTCTCATCCTGATTCCTGTCTTGGTTTTCTCAAGAGGTACCGTTAGAGGTTCCTTAGCTCTGCTGTGGATGTACCAGTGTAATCCAACAACATGGGGTATCCTGATGTGCGCCTATGCCTGCGCGTGTGTTCAGGCACTTCAGTCATGTCCAACTCTTTGTGACCCTATGGACTGTAGCCCGCCAAGCTTCTCTGTCCGTGGGACTCTCCAGGCAAGAATACTGGAGTGGATCGCCATGCCTTCCTCCAGGGGATCTTCCTTACCCAGGAATCGTACCCACGTCTCCTGCATCTTCTGCATCGCAAGCGGATTCTTTATGGCTGAGCCACTGGGGAAGCGCTAGGTATCCTAATATGTGACATTATTACTTAAGGTCCCTTGATAGCTCCGTGGTGGATGCAGGGTTGGGTTCAAAGTCAACACAAGGGACTTTAAGACAATACCACTGCCACACATACCTTCACTCTGCCGCTCCAATCCAGAAGGCATGATGATTTTTTTTGGAAAATATACACAATCACCTTTGGAGGTTCTAGTCATAACTACACCAACAACCTCATCTCTTATAAATGAGTTACATTTTTTTCTTAGGGTATACAGAGGTCATTTCACAAATTGCACATTTCACACTGATTAATCTCAGTGGATTGCCTCTTGCTACAGCAAATATGATAATGTCCAACAATTGTAATGAATAATCATGGAACTTTATGCCATAAGAGGATGCTTTAAAAGCTAAATAATCATTTCTAAGAGGACACTAGAAGATTGAAGAGGGCAGAATGGAGATGGAAGAAAGAGGAGAAAACAGAAAAACAGCAATGAAGGAAGTGCTCAGGGGATTAAAACGTTGAAAAGCCGGAGTTTAGGCTTTCAGAGCAAAGAAGGAGGCAATTGGCTTCAATAAGATGGGATCTTATGGATTCTAGAGACCAAAAGTTTTACGAATTAATTTATTCAGCAAATATTCATTGTATGCATCCTATATGTTAAGACTGTGAGGATTTTAGATTGTTATCATGTTTTTAAGATCTGGTAGCCTTGTAGCCTACAGAAAAAGGACTGAAGCACAACAGAGATTTAATGAATAAAAAGAGAAAGGAGAAAGAAAAAGGAAGAAAAAGCAGAAATGGGGACTTTCCTGGTACTCCAGTGGTTTAAGACTCTGAGCTTCCAGTGCAGGTGGTGTGGGTTGTATCCCTGGTCAGGGAACTAAGATCCCACATGCCACCTGGTATGGCCAAGTGGCCAAATGATATGGCCAAAAACATAAAAAAATTTTTTTAATAAATAGAAAAAAAGCAGAAATGGAAGAAAGTAGCAACAGCAATCAATGCAAACAAAACCCCCTCGCAAGCCCTGATTTTTCCCAGAAAAAATAGGTATAACGTTTTGTAAATGCTTTCCCAGTTTTCCTCAGCAAAGTCAGGCAATCCTCAGTTCAGTTCAGTTCAGTTGCTCAGTTGTGTCTGACTCTTTGAGACCCCATGAATCGCAGCACGCCAGGCCTCCCTGTCCATCACCAATTCCCGGAGTTTACCCAAACTCATGTCTGTCGAGTCGTTGATGCCATCCAACCATCTCATCCTCTGTTGTCCCCTTCTCCTCCCACCTTCAATCTTTCCCAGCATCAGGGTCTTTTCCAATGAGTCAACTCTTTGCATGAGGTGGCCAAAGTACTGGAGTTTCAGCTTCAGCATCAGTCCTTCCAATGAACACCCAGGACTGATCTCCTTCAGAATGGACTGGTTGGATCTCCTTGCAGTCCAAGGGACTCTCAAGAGTCTTCTCCAACACCACAGTTCAAAATCATCAATTCTTCGGTGCTCAGCTTTCTTCACAGTCCAACTCTCGCATCCATACATGACCACTGGAAAAAACATAGCCTTGACTAGACGGACCTTTGTTGGCAAAGTAATGTCTGTGCTTTTGAATATGCTATCTAGGTTGGTCATAACTTTCCTTCTAAGCAATAAGTGTCTTTTAATTTCATGGCTGCAATCACCATCTGCAGTGATTTTGGAGCCCCAAAATAAAGTCTGCCACTGTTTCTACTGTTTCCCCATCTATTTCCAATGAAGTGATGGGACCGGATACCATGATCTTCGTTTTCTGAATGTTGAGCTTTAAGCCAACTTTTTCACTCTCCTCTTTCACTTTCATCAAGAGGCTCTTTAGTTCCTCTTCACTTTCTGCCATAAGGGTGGTGTCATCTGCATATCTGAGGTTATTGATATTTTTCCCGGCAATCTTGATTCCAGTTTGTGCTTCTCATGATGTACTCTGCATGGAAGTTAAATAAGCAGGGTGACAGGATACAGCCTTGACGTACTCCTTTTCCTATTTGGAACCAGTCTGTTGTTCCATGTCCAGTTCTAACTGTTGCTGCCTGAGCTGCATATAGGTTTCTCAAGAGGCAGGTCAGGTGGTCTGGTATTCCCATCTCTTTCAGAATTTTCCACAATTTATTGTGATCCACACAGTCAAAGGCTTTGGCATAGTCAATAAAGCAGAAATAGATGTTTTTCTGGAACCCTCTTGCTTTTTCGATGATCCAGTGGATGTTGGCAATTTGATCTCTGGTTCCTCTGCCTTTCCTAAAGCCTAGGCACAAGCATATGACACGGTTTTTGTAAGTCCTTCCCGGCAGCAGATACTGATTATGAGGAACAAGACTCAGATCCTATTCTCAAAGAACTTAGAGTCTACTTGAAAATTTTGAGCTAACATACGTTAAATTATGGATCCCACTAAAATGACATTCAAGCAGGTCAAGGGAGGCCTGATGCATACTTTGGCTGCAAGGTTCAAAGAAGGGAGCAAGTCAAGCTGGTGACAGAAGGGAAAGTAAGATTCATGGAAAGGATGGGTTCCAGGAGGTACCCTGGAGGTGGAGGGACCACTACATCAGATGGAGCAAAAATAAGTGTCGCATATTTGGGGACCAAGCAGAATCTGTGACTCCTAACGGAAAGATAATTACTGGGGAGTAATAGGACATGAAGTCAGGTGGAATTTCCAAAGGCCCTGAAACTCACGTATGAAAAGACATCAGGGGTCCAAGGGTGTCTGTCCTGACAGCAGTGCTGTGGGAAGTCACCGGGGCAGAGGTTTTCACGAAGGATGGAACTGTGGCTCGGGCGTGTGGAGTTAAGGCCACTGACAGGCCACCAGATTCTGAGGAATTGGACCAGCGTGGCAGCACAGAGCAGCTAGTAGATGAGCCGTTTCAACAAAGGAGTAGATCAGACGTGGAGACCAGTCTGATTTAGGGCATGGATGGGAAGAGGGCGTGGAAGATGCAAGTATTGTCCATTTCTGTGAAGGGGAGCAAGATTCACCTTGGGAGAAATGCCCAGATAAGTGAGTAAAAATGAATTGATGTTAAGCTGGGGGCACACTTCAGAACGAAAAGAACACACCCTCCCTCCCCAGCCCCCAGGTTTAGGCAAGGATGGTAATAGGCGATGCAAAGCACATCCAGCAGGAAATGGGCCAGGCTGCCTGGCAAGGGGCCAGGTGTGGTGGAACGGAATTGAACCGGGATGTTCTGGGCACTCAGGAGGTGTTTTCCGTCCTCTACCCCGAGAATCGTTGGTGGTATGTATGCTGCATGAGCATCAGTGTTCATTCCTGCCTCCACTGACTTGCTTATTCCATGTGTACTCTGTATGTACACAAGGCTCCGCACTGGGTGCCACAGCAGAAAGGGGTAAGATAGGGTTGGGCGTCTTCAGGAAGCTCTCAGTCTATGGGGAAGACACAGATAAACGTGTGTGTGTGTGTGTGTGTGTGCTAAGTCGCTTCAGTCATGTGATCCCATGGACTGTAGCCCACAGGCTCCTCTGTTCATGGGATTCTCCAGGCAAGAATACTGGAGTGGGTTGCCATGCCCTCCTCTAGGGGATCTTCCCAACTCAGGGAACGAACCTCCATCTCTTACGTCCCCTGCATTGGCAGGTGGGTTCTTTACCACTATTGTCACCTGGGAAGCCCACAGATAAGCACAGAATGGAGCAGTAAGCCTGAGGAAAGCATTTGAAATAGCCATTACAGGGAACTCATGGATACTATGTTGAATTAGGATTAAAGAGGGTAAAACTTCAGAGTTCCTTCGAAGATTTCAGGATTCTTTTTTTTTTTTTTTTTTTGCAGGAGCAGAGAGTGGCATGAGTCAGGGTTAGAAGTTTGTGTCTCAGGAATTCACTGGTAGTCCAGTGGTTAGGGCTCTGAGCTTTCACTCCCAAAGACGTGGGTATGCTGTCAGCCCCTTGGTGCGCCCAAAACTTTTTTAAAAAAGAAATAAGCAAAAAAAATGTGTGTCTCAAAGTTCAACATGTAAGAGGCAAGGGCTGTAGTCCTTCCAGAGTCCTAGAGAAGTTAAGCAGTGTAGCTCCCGGGAGGCTAAGATGCAGAGAATGTGCTTTTTTACATCAGAGGACCAAACTGAGCCTAAGAACACAGGCTCTTTTTTTTTTTTAAATCTTTACCGATTAGGATATTTTTCAGTGCTATTTTCTGGGCGCGTACAAAGTCGTGAAGTGCAGGTTTTCTTTTCATCAGTGTATGGCATCGGTAGGAAGTAAGCTCAGATTTTCCCTCCAAAGTCACAGCTATGGGCCAGGCAGCGTTCTTCTGTGCCCTGTGCGTGGAGGAGAGGCAGGCTGTGGTGGACACTTGGGCTCAAATCTGCCATTCAGATGTTCCTGATTTAGGTCCAGCAGGGCTGCCAGACACTCTCAGCAGGGAGAGGAGTCGGGAGCCGGGAGCCCTGGCCTCTGGGGCCGGTTCTCAGTCTGTAACACTGCGACCTTTCATCCCTGAACATCTCAGACATTCCCACCCCCACCCCTGCCTGGCCCTGGGAGAGCACTGATGCATTTGCACGAGGCTTAGGGTGTGTGTGTGTGTGTGTGTGTGTGTGTGTGTGTGTGTGTGTGTTAGTCAGTCAGTCAGTCATGTTGGACTCTTTGCAACCCCATGGACTGTAGTCCGCCAGGCTCCTCTGGGCATGGGATTCTCCAGGCAAGAGTACTGGAGTGCGTTGCTGTTCCCTTCTCAAAGGGATCTTTCTGATCCAGGGATTGAACCTGGGTCTACAGCTATGCAAAAAGGAAGTTTAGCTAAGTCAGTAGCTGCCTAGGTTTGGACATCCAATAGTCTGGGTTCAAATTCAGCCTCGCTATGAAGTCTGGACAAGTTATTTTCCAGGGCTCTATTTTCTCATGCAGACCGGGCATAAGGAAAGCCCTGGTCTCAGACGACATTTGTGGATATTGAATGAAACGATCTATTTAAAATGCTTCCTGCTGTAGCTCTACCTAGTACGTGCTCAACGTGTGATCCTCGGTATCTGAATATGCCTGTACCCGGGTTCCAGGCCAATGCTAGGGGTAAACAAGGCTGCCTGTACCCTTCTTTGCATCTCTCTCCTAGCAACCCAACTCAAATATCAGCTGCTGAAACTCTAAACCTCATTAACAGGCAGCTTCATCTCCGAGACACTTTCACCGTGTGGTATGGACCCCACTTTGACCCCCTACTGTTTTGTTTTCCTGCTAATTTTCTGGTTAGTCCAAGGACTTGATCAACAGTGTTACCCCTGACCCCACCCCCAACCTCCCACCCCCTACCCCCAACCCCCACCAGAAGATGAACAGCAGGCAATTGGGGAACTGGGGTCATGGCAGCCCAGAGGCAAATCCTGCCCAAGAAGCCCTGTAGGAGAGCCCACAAAAGAAAGAGACTCTTTGCCAGAGGAGATTTTATTTTGCAGTTTCCAAAAGGTAAGGGAACCCTTCCAACATTTTTTTTTTTTTTTTGCTTACAGACTCAGAATTTAAACATAGGACACTGAATGGGCAGAACTTTGGCCCACCCCTGAGTGCCCGGGGCATGTTGCCAGCACCAAGAGTTCGAGTTTCTGCCCACTAGGCTTGTAACCTGAACTTTCTATTTCTAAAATCCCAGTTCTTAGTAGCCAGCACACATTTTGAGCCACAAAATTCTGAGAATTATTGCACTTGTCAGCTGCTAAGTCACATGCCCTTCAGCCTGGTCCCTTTCATTGGTATAATCATACTTCTGTTAGAGACTATGAATTTCACTGTCACATAAAAATTGGCATCTCTTTTAATACCACCCTGGGCTTGCCATAATCAGCCAGAAATATACCATTGGGCTTGTCATAATTCATCAATTTTCAGGATCCCTCAGGAACTCCAAATACAATGACTGATAGCAAATTAATGGATCCTCCCATTTAACTTCATTAAAGGACTGACCCCAAGATGAAAATTTAGTTTAATTAGGATAATATCTCATATTTAAAGTGCCTCAAAGCCAGGAAGCCCACAGATCTTCTCTCTTAATTTTTAGAACAACACTATGTGTCACCTAGAGCCAAGCTCAGTGAACAAGTATGTTTGTTCCCATTTCATGGGTGAGAAGAAGTTGCCTTATGTTGACAAGTAAAATAACAATTACAGAGTTAGGAGCCAGGGATGTGAGCCCAGACTCAGGATTTGCAGTTAAGATTGACTTTATCTTCATGTATGTCTGTGAACTATTCAGCAGAACAAAAATACATACAGAATCTTTTTTTTGTTTTAATCCATGTTTAATGAATAGGGGATCCTGTGTACATGGCCAAGCTGTAAATAGATGGCAGTAGTGGAATGCAGGCATGGACAAATATAGAATGAAGCTTGTGCTCAGAAATGCTGCCCCCCTCTCTCGGCCCCAGTCCCCAGGCTGGTATGTTAACTGGTCTGTTTGGAAGCTTTTTCTTCTTCTTCTTCTTCTTCTTTTTTTTTTAAGGTTCAGTTGCATGATAGTACAAAGAGCCTTGTGTTACGACTCAACACTGCTATTTATACCCTGTGACCCATTAAGCACTGATTCCTTGGTTGGGGTTCTCCCAACATCTTGAGAAGAAGAAAAAAAAAAGAGGAAAAAAATAGCCTGACTGGAAAAAAAAAAATAGGAGTTCTCGTTTAACAATTCTCGAGTCAAGAATTTGGAAACATGACCCCAGCCAAAGCTTTCAGAGGACTGGTATCAAATGTTGTTATTTTTGGTGGCTGGAAAATCAGGCTGCTTGAGGAAAGGACAAGGTGCCCAGTGGCTGCAGCAGGAAGCAAAGCAGGGTTGGGGCGGGGTGGGGGGCGGTGAGGCTGATCTCACAGGAGGAATCTGCAGGCAACTTGGGCAGAAGAGAACCTCACTGTCCTTCGGTCCACCTCCCCCCCCATCAGAGGGAGGCACAACGTGCACGTTCCCCTTTCCGGGTTTCCCAACGACAGCTCAGCACTCTTCCTTCCCGATACCCTGGGAACCAAACCTCAGTGATGGCTAAACCCCACCTCAGCCCCGCCAGGAGATTTATTTTTCCTTAAATGCAGTATTTCCCATGAAAGTGAAGGGCCTCCCCCTTTTGGGAAAGCTACCCGCTGAAGATATTTTTATGCTCTGTCTGCAGTGGGTGAAAGGGAATCCTGGCTTAAGATAGAGCCAGTAATGCCCTCCAGCCCAGTAGGGCTGGGCCAACGTCAGAGCGGAGGCGCCACCCATGTTTGGGAATACAACTCACTCTGTCTGTTCCCCGGGTCTCTCTTCCAGCTCAGTCTGTCTCAGCACATAGACGCACACAAGCATGAGAACACGTGCAAGCACACATTCGGGCATATGTGCACACACACATGCATGTGCACGCACACAGGCACACACATGCACACATGTCACCACACATATACCCATGCCCGCACGCATGCACACGCAGACAAACATGTACAGTCAGCCTAGGTGCCTGCTGGTTATCGCTGCGTCATGGACATTTAGTTCAATTCAAAAATTGTTTTGAGAGAGTGTTAGGGAGCCATGTGTCATACTCCTCTGTGAAAACAGCTAAGAAAGACATCAGACGAACTTTCCTGAGCTTACACTGGAGTGAGGTGGAAAGGAGATCAAACCAGTCCATCCTAAAGGATATCAGTTCTGAATATTCATTGCAAGGACTGATGCTGAAGCTGAAACTCCAATACTTTGGCCACCTGATGCTTTTGAACTGTGGTGTTGAAGACTCTTGAGAGTCCCTTGGACTGCAAGGAGATCCAACCAGTCCATTCTGAAGGAGATCAGCCCTGGGATTTCTTTGGAAGGAATAATGCTGAAGCTGAAACTCCAGTACTTTGGCCACCTCATGTGATGAGTTGACTCATTGGAAAAGACCCTGATGCTGGTAAAGATTGAAGGTGGGAGAAGGGGATGAGAGAGGATGAGATGGTTGGATGGCATCACCGACTCGATGGACATGAGTTTGAGCAAGCTCCGGGAGTTGGTGATGGACAAGGAAGCCTGGCGTGCTGTGATTCATGGGGTCGCAGAGTCAGACGTGACTGAGCGACTGAACTGAACTGAGGTGGAAAGTCTAAACCCTGTTCTTGGCATTATTCACATGCCCTCAAAGCTACCTTCCATGAAAAGGTCTTTAAAATACTTATACTTGATTCTTCTTTATAAGAAAATGAATGTTTAACTGCCTGTGTGTGTGCTAAGTCACTTCAGTCGTCCAACTCTTTGTGACCCCATGGACTGTATCCTTCGAGGCCCTTCTGTCCATGGGATTTTCCAGACAAGAATACTGGAGTGGGTTGCCATGCCCTCCTCCAGGGGATCTTCCCAACCCAGCGATTGAACCAGCATCTCTTATGTCTCCTGCATTGGCAGATGGGTTCTTTACCGCTAGTGCCGCACGGGAAGCCCAAAGATTGATTGATACCGTATAAATCATTTCTTCATATATTATAGGGGGAAAACATACTATTTTTAACACCCATCTAGAATAAATGTACTTGAATGCTTTCTTCACATGCCAAAACAAAATATAAAGCATGTGAGATGCTCCACCCTCCGTGTCTGCGGGTTCCTCATCCGAGGATTCAACCAGAGGCAGATAGTGAGCAATCACTGGTTGAACCCTCGCCTATGGAGGACTGGCCACGGGACTGGAACATCCGCAGAAGCTGGAATCTGCCTCAGATGCTGGAACCAATCTCCCGGGGATAGCGAGTTATGGCTGTGACCTACAGAATAGGCTGTCGGTATCTGTGATTTCCTCCGAAGGGAAGACGTAAATCTTCATCCAAGCCTCTCCCACCTGCTGATGTCGAGTGCTAAGAGATGGTTTCCAGCCAATGCAACAGAAAGTCAGAGGGCTCAAAGGTAGGAAAGATTACAGGTACCCTCTATAACACCTGTGTGATGAGGAGATATGCTCAGGGCTGTGCCTTGGAGATACTATAGACTCAAGTGAGACTATACACCTTAATCTCTAACTCTCAGTTTAGACACTCCTGCTACTTCTTGATGCCGGCAGGATGTGAAGCCACATTCAAGAAGCATATAGCCTTGGTCAGAAATCCCAAATCCCTTTTATTCCTGAAGTATCCTTTCTGAAACAGGTGTATTGCCTCAAATTTACTTTGGTAGAGAGAAGGCTGATCCAAGCAAAAACAAAACTTCCCTCTCAAAACACAGCAACAACGATCATAACAACCCACCTCCCTGCAATCTCCAAGAATCCTTCCTTACAGGGAATGGTGGAGGGCCTGGATTTCCAGTCCCTGGCGCCCCCTGGCTTATTCCTGCACCCTTGAATGCCTTCCTCTGCTGAGTGGCTGTGTGAGATACTTGCAGATTCAGGAGACAAAACACGGAAGATATTTGGTTTTCTGAGCCTGTGTCTGTGTGTGTGTGTGTGTGTGTGTGTGTGTGTGTGTGTGTGCGTGCGTGCTCAGTCATGTCTCACTCTTTGTGACTCCATGGACTATAGCCCACCATGCTCCTCTGTCCCTGGGATTCTCCAGGCAAGAATACTGGAGTGGGTTGCCACTTTCTCCTCCAGGGGATTTTCCCAACCTAGGTATCCAAACTCTAGTCTCCTGGATTGGCAGGTGGATGCTTTAACACTAAACCACCTGGGAAGCCCCTTTTCTGAGCCTGAGTAGAAGGTATATCCCATTCAGATGCTACCTCCAGGAAGGCAGCCCTTCCAGACTTGTTTGCTTAGTCCTGGGATGTCCACTGTTACAGGGGACATTCCCACACCCCTCATCTCCTGACTGCTCCTTGGCAGAAGCCCACATCCACTTCCTCCCTTGTCCTCTCTCCTTCCCTTCTGCTCACTCCACAAAGCCTCCCAGAGGGGACTTTCCACTCCCACGGGCAATCACTGTCTCGTGACAGAGGCTCCTGCCAGTCATATATACTTCCAGTTGATACTGGTAAAATAAGATAAAATAGTTTGTGAAAGCTACGTAACAATACTCAATCCTCAGTCCTTTTTTTTAAAAAAAAAATTGTAGTTGTTTACAATGTCTGTTAGTTTCAGGTGTATAGCACAGTGATATATATTAAATATACATACATGTATGTATATATATATATATATATATATACATATCTTTATCAGAGTCTTTTCCATTATAGGTTATTGCAAAATACTGAGTAGAATTGTCTGTGCTATACAGTAGGTCCTTGTTGGTTCCCTATTTTATATATAGTAGTGTATATGTGTTAATCCCCAAATCCTGATTTATCCCTCTCCTACCTTTATATCCCCTTTGATAACCATGAGTTTCTTTTTATAATATGTCTTTAGGTCTGTTTCTATTTCTTAAATAAGCTCACTTTAACTGTTTTTTTTTTTTTTTTAGTAGATTCCACATGTAAGTGGTATCATATGATATTTGTCTTTCTCTGGCTTACTTCATTTATTATGATAATCTCTATGTACACCCATATTGCTGCAAATGGCATTATTTCATTCCTTTTCATGACTGAGTAGTATTCCGTTGTGTATATATGTACTACATCTGCTTTATCCATTCATCTGTTGATGGCCATTTAGGTTGCTTCCATGTCTTGGCTGTTGTAAATAGTGCTTCTATGATCACTGGGATGCATATGCCTTTTCAAATTATGGTTTTCTCTGGATATATGCCCAGAAGAAGAATTGCAGAAGCATATAGGAATTATATTTTTAGTTTTTTCAGGAACCTCCATACTGTTCTCCATAGTGACTGTTAACTCCTTAATCGTATTAAAACAACACTCCTAAAAAACTGGGCTTACCCTCCTAGAGGTTGCCTTCTCAACCTGCGGTGCCTGTGAATCACCCCAGGAACCTGCCAAAATCAACATTCTGAGTCAGTGGGTTTTCCTTGGGACCCAAGAGTCTGAATTTCAAACAGGATTCTAGGCAGTCCAACGGCCACCCTTTCAGTGGGAAGGGGTAGACCTCAAGCTCCTTGAAGGCCCATTCCTGTCTGATGTGACTGTGTCCTCACTGTGTAGCGGCGTAGCCGGCGCATGGTGGGTCTTCAGTTGGAAAGGAGGAAGAGGGGTGAGAAGAGAGACAGGAGGTTAGGAGTTTTCCGCTGGGTAAGTCTTTGCTGTTTTTGACAACACTGGGCAAGTTTCGTGTCCTTGATATTAAACACCAAGACAGGCTCAGGTGAGGCAGATATGAACGAAGGCTGATGAGTCTTTCCACTCTTTTTTTTTTTTAATTAATGTATTTTTAGTTGGAGGCTAATTACCTTACAGTGTTGAGTTAGTTTCTGTTGCGCAATGTGAATCAGCTATATGTACACATATACCCCCTCCCTCCCCTCCCTGCCCCGCCACCACCATTCTGTCCCTCTAGGTCGTCACAGGGCACTGGGCTGAGTTCCCTGTGCTATAACGCAGCTTCCCGCTAGCCGTCCATTTCACACATGATCGTGTGTATGCGTCAGCTCTCCAATTAATCTCAGGCCTCATCCCATCCTCTCCCGAGAGTTCCCTTCTAGCTATTCACAGATGGTCTCCAGATCCTCAAGGCTCCCCACCAGTTTGCCACATTACCAAGAGAATGCCGGAGTCCTCTCAAAGGCTTGGGAGCTGGGATGGTATGATGCGATGAGGCGTGGTCAGTGCAGAAAGGAAGCATTCTCATCATATGCGGCTTATATCTCGAGCTCACGGGCCAAGGTGTGGGGCTCCATGACCCTGGGGAGCATTTGATGGACAGCATTTCCCTTAGAAAGTGATAGAACTTTTCTGTTTGCAGTTTGTATCAAAGCCTCAAAGTCTGTGATTTATTTCATCTCTTCTCCTCCTCATTTATAAGACAAAGCCTAAACTGCTTGATCTCTAAAATGCATCTTGCCAACAGCAAGCAGACTCATGGAGAGCCTCTGCAGCTGTGGCAGCTTTCATCTTAAAGAGGGTACAGTGCCAGGGAGACAGGCATGCTCTGCTGGTAATGAGGTGGCGGCCTTGTTCACCAATTCATTATTGTTTTTAGACAAAACGCATTCTAAGTCAGCATTTTAAAATATGAAATTAACCTAATCCTTCAATATGTGGGAGGTTGGAGTTAGATGTAAGCATATATATAAAATGGATAAAAAACAAGGTCCTACTGTATAGTATGGGGAACTATACTCAATATCCTACAATAAACCATAATGGGAAAGAATACTAAAGGAAGAATGTATATATACATATATATTATAATAATCATAATATTATAATTATATATATGTATATATACATATAATTATATATGTATATAACTAAATCACTTTGCTATACAGCAAAAATTAACACAACATTGTGATTCAACTATACTTCAATAAAAATAAAATTAAAAATATAAAAAGCAAATAAAACATAGAAAAAAGAAAAAGAAAAATCACGCTAATACATTAATATTATGTATTATATCAATAATCTCAGATATGCAGATGACACCACCCTTATGGCAGAAAGTGAAGAAGAGCTAAAAAGCCTCTTGATGAAAGTGAAAGAGGAGAGTGAAAAAGTTGGCTTAAAGCTCAACATTCAGAAAACGAAGATCATGGCATCTGGTCCCATCACTCCATGGCAAATAGATGGGGAAACAGTGGAAAGAGTCACAGACTTTATTTTGGGGGGCTCCAAAATCACTGCAGATGGTGATTGCAGCCATGAAATTAAAAGACGCTTACTCCTTGGAAGAAAAGTTATGACCAAGCTAGACAGCGTATTAAAAAGCAGAGACATTACTTTGCCAACAAAGGCCCATCTAGTCAAGGCTATGGTTTTTCCAGTGGTCATGTATGGATGTGAGAGTTGGACTATAAAGAAAGCTGAGCACAGAAGAATTGATGATTTTAAACTGCGGTGTTGGAGAAGACTCTTGAGAGTCCCTTGGACTGCAAGGAGATCCAACCAGTCCATCCTAAAGATCAGTCCTGGGTGTTCATTTGGAAGGACTGATGTTGAAGCTGAAACTCCAATACTTTGGCCACCTGGTGTGAAGAGCTGACTCATTTGAGAAGACCCTGATGCTGGGAAAGATTGAAGGTGGGAAGAGAAGGGAATGGCAGATGATGAGATGGTTGGATGGAATCACCAACTCAATGGGCATGAATTTGGGTAAACTCCAGGAGTTGGTGATGGACAGGGAGGCCTGGTGTGCTGCAGTCCATAGGGTCGCAAAGAGTCAGACACGACTGAGCAACTGAACTGAACTGAACTGAATACATTAATGTTATCTAATACTAATAATATCTAATACTCTAATAAATTAATATTCACTATGTTAAACATAACTATTATTAGCATTTAGTTGTGTTTTCTATTTTTTTTCCTGTGAATGTGTCTGTTTTCATAACTATGGTAATTTTTATATTATTCTGACATATATGTAATTTTATATGCAACTTTTAAAATGTAACATTGCATGTAAATATTTTCCATGTTATTGTAGCTTTCATCACCACCTGCATGACATTTCCTTGAATGGCTATAACTGATGATATGTATAGTCTTCATATACTTATGCGCACTTGGTCATATCTGACTTTTTTCTACCCCGTGGACTGTAGCCCACTAGGCTTCTCTGTCCATGGAATTTTCCAGCCAAGAATATTGGAGTGGGTTGCCATTTCCTTCTCCAGAGGATTTTCCCAACTCAGGGATCAAATCTGTGTCTCTTTTATCTCTTGCATTGTTAGGCAGATTCTTTACCAGTCAGTCAGTCAGTTACTAGTGCAATTAAATGTACTAGGCATTTCCGTTGTTTTGAAGGTTTTATAAATATAATTGGACTGCAAATACATGAATAGTTTAGCAAGTGTCTATTGGCACCTGGCATATATTGTATCTAGATTATCTAGTGAGCTTGAAATCCTTTATAGATGTATCGATCCAGGATTTTTAAAGAGGTATATAATGGGAGTGAGGGGTGCGACCACAATAAAATCATCCAACAAAGAGACTTGGCCTGTCAGCCTCTACCATGGAAGAGCTTCTGGGGAAGCAACGGAGCTGGTCACAGAGGGAGCTGGAGCCCTGGAGGCCAGGATGAGAGGCCCCTCCCCTGGTCATGGTCCTGTGACCACCAGTGTGTGCCTTGCATCCCTGCCTCCTCATCTAAATCTGGGAATGGTGGGTCTTCCCTGGTGGGCTAGTGGTTAAGAACCTGCCTTGTGATGCAGGGGACACAGGTCTGATACCTGGTCAGGAAACTAAAATCCCACATGCTGCAGAGTAACTAAGCCCATGCACCTCACCTACTGAGCCCACGCAGCTTACCTACTGAGCCCATGCGCCACAACTAGAGAGCCGTTGTGCCACAACTAAGACCCAACATAGCCAAATAAATATTTAAAAACTAAATGAATCTGAAATGATGTCTATCTCGGAAAGCTATGGTGAGGGATGAATGAAATACACAAAAGCACTTAGTAGGGTGCTTGTCTCAGTGTGAGCATGCAATAAAATTTAGAAAAGACTATGGTATCAGCAATCAGAGAGGTTGGGGAGCTGCCCACTCCTATCGCTTGCTAGGCCTGGGGCTCATTTGCCATGGTCTAAGTATTTGAAGCTATAAATCAAGTTAACAGATTGTCAAGGAAAAGTTTTATCCTTACATCTTAATAACCTTCACTCACAAAAATAGAGAAATACATGTAAAACTAGGGTATTTCTATGACTAAAAGTGAGTAAAGTATTAAAGACAGGGGAGGGACTTCCCTAGTGGTTTAGTGGTTAAGAATCTGCCTTTCAATATACAAGACAAGAGTTCCATCCCTGGTTGGGAAACTAAAATCCCACATGCCTCAGAGCTACTAAGTCTGCATGCCTCAGTGAAGACCCAGCGAAGCCAAAATATTTTAAAAATAAAATAAAAGGGAATCTGATCATGTGTAAGGCTGTCTGGGATGTTATTTGGATGAGTAGTAAGAATAAAAACATATAAATTCATAAACTATGATATATTTATTTAATAGCACTCATTTTCTTGCCTTTATTTCAGCACTATCATTAATTATATTTTCATAATCAAGATTTTCCAAAGTCTGTGTTTCATTAATAGCAGTAATCTAACAGATTAAAAATAAAGGTAATTGTATTAAAATATACAAAATCTGAATATATTTTAATCAATATGTAAATTAATGTCAATAGAGGAAGATAACAATTTAATTATTTTAGATGTTTCCAGAAAAGTTATTTTTCTTCCAAAATATTCAAAATTACCTATTTTAACAAAAATGCAAAAATATATTTTAATTAATAAATATCAAAATTTTAAATTATTTAAATCTGGAGATGTTTATAATTTTTAAAGATTTAATTACATTTTATGCATTTTTGTATAAAAATAAAACTACATGCAACTCTAGAAAAATCCATTTTTATTTTATATGTCACATATATTATATCTCAGTTCAGTTCAGTTCAGTCATTCAGTCATGTCCGACTCTTTGCGACCCCATGAATCACAGCACACCAGGCCTCCCTGTCCATCACCAACTCCCAAAGTTCACTCAGACTCAGGTCCATCGAGTCAGTGATGCCATCCAGCCATCTCATCCTCTGTCATCCCCTTCTCCTCCAGCCCCCAATCCCTCCCAGCATCAGAGTCTTTTCCAATGAGTCAACTTTTCACATGAGGTGGCCAAAGTACTGGAGTTTCAGTTTCAGCATCATTCCCTCCAAAGAAATCCCAGGGCTGATCTCCTTCAGAACAGACTGGTTGGATCTCCTTGCAGTCCAGGGGACTCTCAAGAGTCTTCTCCAACACCACAGTTCAAAATCATCAATTCTTCAGCACTCAGCTTTCTTCACAGTCCAATTCTCACATCCATACATGACCACTGGAAAAACCATAGCCTTGACTAGATGGGCCTTTGTTGGCAAAGTAATGTCTCTGCTTTTTAATACGCTGTCTAGCTTGGTCATAACTTTTCTTCCAAGGAGTAAGCGTCTTTTAATTTCATGGCTGCAATCACCATCTGCAGTGATTTTGGAGCCCCCCAAAATAAAGTCCTCGACTCTTTCCACTGTTTCCCCATCTATTTCTCATGAAGTGATGGGACCAGATGCCATGATCTTAGTTTTCCGAATGTTGAGCTTTAAGCCAACTTTTTCACTCTCCTCTTCCACTTTCATTAAGAGGCTTTTTAGTTCCTCTTCACTTTCTGCCATAAGGGTGGTGTCATCTGCATATTTGAAGTGATTGATATTTCTCCCGGAAATCTTGATTCCAGCTTGTACTTCTTCCAGCCCAGCGTTTCTCATGATGTACTCTGCATAGAAGTTAAATAAGCAGGGTGACAATATACAGCCTTGACGTACTCCTTTTCCTATTTGGAACCAGTCGGTTGTTCCATGTCCAGTTCTAACTGTTGCTTCCTGACCTGCATATAGGTTTCTCAAGAGGCAGGTCAGGTGGTCTGGTATTTCTATCTCTTTCAGAATTTTCCATGGTTTATTGTGATCCACACAGTCAAAGGCTTTGGCATAGTCAATAAAGCAGAAATAGATGTTTTCTGGAACTCTCTAGCTTTTTCGATGATCCAGCAGATGAACTATGCTATTGTTGTTTAGCTTCTAGGTCATGTCCAGCTTTTTGGGACCCCATGACTGCAGCATGCCAGGCCTCCCTGTCCCTCACTGTCTCCTGGCATTTGAACTAGAACTATATTTATATACAAAAGTAAGGAAAATAGAAGTTATGTAATATTGCAAAATGTTGGCCAATATATATGCACAACTGTTGCACACATTGTATGTGGTTGTTTAGTGCCACCCAGAACCCTGAGCTGGAATGCGAAAGGAAACAAGAAAATGGACTCCTGGCACTACTGGGAAATAATTCTTCATTATGCAAGAATTTATTACATCCTTGCTCTATGAGAGGAAGAACTTAACAAGGTAATGAATTTGTCTTTTCTCTTATCTCAGCACTTCTGCCGCTTGAATCCTGTCTACACTCCAAATAATGGTCATTTTTGAAGTCAGCAGTGGTGCACACACATCTTCTGGGGACTCAGATTCAGTACCTTTTATTTACCAGAGATATAAAACTGAGGACTGAGCAGTCCTGGTCACCAGAGTGGATGTTTAGGATTACAGGTTGTTCTGCCTGCCCTGAGCACTGACTTCAAGGGATTGGTTACCATGTGTATTTCAGTGTGTGTGTGTGTGTGTGTGTCTGTATCTGAGGAGCCCTTGAAACTGTGGGGCTGAGTCAGAGCCTCTCTTGACCATCTCTAAAGGCAAGCCAGCAATTTAAAAAAGAGCAATGTTACAGCCAAAAATTTATTGGGATAAATTTTCTGCAGTATGCAAATCCTTCTTGCAAATACCATTATCCACATCACTTCCCGTGTTGGCGTTGAATCTATTCTAGAGCATCTCTCAATGCCTTACCCACCCTGGATGTCTTGACTTTCAAAGATTGGATTGTGTCCGTTGGGACATCAGCTTGTTAGAGAAAGCAGATGAGAGAAGGCCCCTTGTTTCCCACCACCAGGACCAATTCCAGAATTGGACAACCTGAAACATAGCTGCCCATCTGGAGAGAAGGCCCCAGGACACAAAGAGGGGCCAAAGCTGATCCAGATGCCACTCAGAGTCACTGCTGTGTTCATTAAGAAACTCTTTGAATCTTACCCCTTTTTTCATTATCCCTGAAACTCAGTTGAGCTTTACTTTCTACCAGAAGCTTCCAGCCATTTGTTGGGGGAACATGACTTTAAGGAAATAAGACAGAAATGTGTTTGAATGTGAAGCAGTTATTTTTGCAGCTCAGCTGTGATATGATAATATCACTGTTTGCAGAGCTGGGACTCTGGGCTCTCAGGGGGCTAGTATAGAAAGCTGAACTGGCCAGTAAAGGTGGGCAAAACCACAGAGCTAGGAACTGAGCCCAACCCACCCCCAGGAGAAGGGGCCAGCTGTCCACTTGTCTAGGAAAGAGCAAAAGCTAACACACTCGGCTCTGAAATCTTTCCATAAAATATTTACCGTTTTCTTTAGAAGTAGTTTATACACTTACCACCTGCTTACCTTTGATTTCTAATGAGCCTACACTAGATTTTTAGAAGGCCCCTCTCTACCCTGGGTTTAGTCCATTGTTTAAATATAATACCATCATTTCAGGGATTTCCCTGGTTGTCCAGTGGTTAAGAATCTGCCTGCTAATACAGGGGACATGGGTTCGATCCCTGGTCTGGGAAGATTCCACATGCTGTGGGGCAGCAAAGCCCACGTGCCATAGCTACTGAGCCCACGCACTCTAGAGCCCTTGCTCTGCAACAAAAGAAGCCACCATAATAAGAAGCCCTTGCACCACAGCTAGAGAGCAGCCCCTGCTTGTGCAACTAGAGAAAAGCCCATAAATGCTGTGTAGCTCCCCAAAAACATCATTTCAAAATGATCACTTTTCTTGTTAAATTAAAGCAGTGACCTTATTTTCCTTCCATTCTACCTTAGGTTTTAAATCATCCTTCTTCTGAGATGTGTTTAGGGTAGTGTTTATGTTTATATTTATTTCAGGAATATTGAGGGTGGGGTCAAGGAGAACTGGAGGAGAATAAATCTATGGTCATGCTGGGAGACAGCAAATCACTTCCACAAATCTCTCCTGAGAGGCCATCTTGTGTCTCATACTGCTCTGGTGGCCCATAGTCTCCTGAGCTGGTTGTCATCTAGGAAGAAAGAGGAACCCAGTATATGAATGATTGTAAATCACGGGAGCCCCAGGTGAAGTTATAAGAGAAGAACAGGGTAAACTGTCTTCAGTTCTTCATATGGATCAGGAAGAGTTTCTTGCTGAGTGTTTTAAAACAAAAGAAAGAAAGGTTTCACCAAGGCCTGGAAAGGCTGGCTGCTTGGGACAGGATGAATGGGGCACTCTGATCTCAGCCTTGTTGGGTGGTTTGGATGAGACACATGGGCATCAGGGAACGTGAGGGTTTTAAGTAGGGAGGGTCCGCTGATTAAGATTCCCACTTAGTTTGATTTTGTTTTGAGTTTTGTTTTGGCCATGCCACACAGTATGTGGGACCCTAGTTCCCCGACCAGCGATCAGACCCATGCCCCCTGCTTTGGAAGTTGGAAGCACAGAGTCTTACCCACTAGACCAGCAGGGAAGTCATGAGAGCTTCATTTAGGAAGTAAATCAGACAACAGAGTGTCCAGCAGACTAAAGTTGAAAAGGTAGGTGATAAAGAAGCCTGCTGAATTATGATAGCATCTTGGCTTGGAAGGAGTAAGGATCTGAGCTTAGAGAAATAGGAGGACACTAGCCAAGGAGTTCTGGGTCTACTTGTAGGTATCTGCATTGCCTTCAAGACCCAAGGATCCTCTACTCCTGCCCACATGTTTTATTTTGTGTTCGATGCACATAAATTGCAAGCGCGTCTGTCACCCAAAGGTGTGGACTGAGTGGACGTGATCAGCAGAACAAACTTGGGTCCCAGGTTGGGACATTCAACATCATCAAGGGTTGGAGAGGTCGCAGAAAGAGCACAGCTCTGATGTGGGCTGGAGGCATTAGGTGAGACTCATAAACAAAGGAATGAACACCAGAAAATTCTAGCTGAGAGAAGAAAAGTCAGCATGCACGTGGCCGTGCCAAAGACTGGGTGACAGGACAACAGAAACACCAGACAGGTTTGTGAGCTCAGCTCGCGTGAGACTTTGCACTGGCACTTGGGGGCTGAGGCCCTGGGCAGAGATGTTTGGTCAGTCTGTTGCGTTTCCTGGGCATCCAAGTCTGAGGCTGCAGTGTGTGTGCGTGCAGGATGATTATTGAAGAATGCTCTTGGGAAAAAAGAAGGAAATAGCGACTCACTTCAGTATTCTTGCCTGGGAAATCCCACGGACAGAGGAGTCTAGCAGGCTACAGTCCTTGCGGTTGCAAAGAGCTGGACATGACGTAGCGACTAAATACACACCGCACACAACTTGGGAACACCTTCTGTTGGGGAGTAAAGGAAGCAGAACTGGGGAAAGGAGTTGAACTGGGAAGCAGAGGCAGCAGAGGCCTCATCCAACCCCATGGGAGCTCTGGAGCTGGGATGGCCCTTTGGACTTGGCTCCAGTGAGTCTAGACGCCTGGGTCTTTGTGTCCCACGTGTACAATCACTGGATGTGGTTGGGGGTGCTGGTTGTTCAATGACTCCCATAAGGCAGGGCAGTTCCTTGGGAGTCTCAGCCAACCTTTCCTGCAGCCAGGGGAATGAGAATGGGGTACCATGGTATCTACTGCTGGGGGTTAACCTTGTCTATTTGGAGACTCCTGGGGAGACGCTGGCAGCTATCACTTAGAGCTGCGAGCTCATCAAAGCTGAGAGGTGGTGCAAAGCCAGCAGCTGACGGGCCACCGGATGACAAGGTCAGTGAACCTGAGAGACAGTGGTCCAACCTGACTACTGTGAAGTAGTTGAAGGCAGTGGTAAGGGTGAGGGGTCTGGAGTCGGACAGGTTGGTCTTTCATCTGCCACTTACCAGCAGTTTGACCTTGAATACATTACTTCATCTCTTTGCCCCTCATTGTGTTCGTCAATTAGGGACCAAAATAGTACTTATCTCATAGAGTCGTTGGGAGGCTAAATGAGATAATGCGTGCAGAGCACTTGGTGCTGGCCCATAATAAGCAGGACTCTTTAGCGAGTGACTGCTTGTGTCACTGTTGATGTTAACAATTTCACCAAACTCAGAGAAAGGCCTTAGACAAATATTGCTGGCCAAAGTCCCAGGGCAAGAGGTCGAAGAGTGAGGAAAATCAGATCAAACATGGAAGTGAGAAGGATGCATTCGTGAAGGATGGGAAGTCTCAACAAATACCCAAGAGAGGGTCCCTTGCCTTTTTGTGAGGAGAGATTGGTGTTAGTGATTTTATTAATTAATTTTCTGGAATATAGTTACCTTACAATATTGTGTCAGTTTCTGCTGCCCAGCAAAGTGAATCCGCTATCTGTATACATATATCCCCTCTTTTCTGGACTTCCTTCCCATTTAGGCCACCACAGAGCACTGAGTAGAGTTCCCTTTGCTACACAGTAGGTTCTCACTAGTCGGCTATTTTGTGCATGGTATATATGTCTGTCCCAATCTCCCAGTTCATACCATCCCCCCGGTTCATCCCACCTCACCTTTCTCTCCTTGGCATCCATGCGTTTGCTCTCTACGTCTGCATCTCTATTCCTGCCCTGCAAATAGGTTTATCTGTATCATTTTTCTGTATTTCACATATATGCCTTGATATGTGATATTTGTTTTTCTCTTTCTGACGTGCTTCACTCTGTATGACGGCCCCTTGTCTCTATGTGTTCTCAATTATAAGATGTATGGCCAAACCAACCCTATTAAAAAGCCAAGAGTAAAATTAAACACATTTCTGGGGAGAAAGTTGATATCGTCTCCATTTCACACTATTCCTTTCAGTTCAGTTCAGTTGCTCAGGCGTGTCCGACTCTTTGCAACCCCATGAATCGCAGCACGCCAGGCCTCCCTGTCCATCACCAACTCCCGGAGTTCACTCAGACTCACGTCCATCAAGTTGGTGATGCCATCCAGCCATCTCATCCTCTATCGGCCCCTTCTCCTCCTGCCCCCAATCTCTCCCAGCATCAGAGTCTTTTCCAATGAGTCAACTCTTCGCATGAGGTGGCCAAAGTACTGGAGTTTCAGCTTTAGCATCATTCCCTCCAAAGAAATCCCAGGGCTGATCTCCTTCAGAATGGACTAGTTGGATCTCCTTGCAGTCCAAGGGGCTCTCAAGAGTCTTCTCCAGCACCACAGTTCAAAAGCATCAATTCTTTGGCACTCAGCCTTCTTCACAGTCCAACTCTCACATCCAGACATGACCACTGGAAACTAAGGCTTCCCACTGTGTTTCCTTTACCTGCAATCTCAAGTCCTGGCTTTGCCACCTCCTGCCTGTGTAGCCTTGCAAAACTCACACAACCTCTCTAACCTTCAGTTTCTTCATCTATGACATAAGATGAATAATATCTGATTTTACTTTTTGTTGTGAGATTCAGGTGAGATATTATATTTGGTGTCATTGGCAAACTGTAAAACACAGTCTGCCTGTGTGTGTGCCAAGTTGCTTCAATCGTGTCCAACTGTTTGTGACCCTATGGACTGCAGCCCGCCAGGCTCCTCTGTCCATGGGATTCTCCAGGCAAGAATACGAGTGGGTTGCCATGCCCTCCTCCAGGGGATCGTCCCAATCCAGGGATCAAACCCACGTCTCTTACATCTCCTGCATTGGCAGGCAGATTCCACTAGTGCCACTCGGGAAGCGCAAAACACAATATTGCTGTCACTACTGGGGGAATTTATTTGTTCTGTGGACAACCTTTTTTTGTTGTTGTTTTGGGGGTTGATTTGTGTGTGGATTTTTTGGTTTGTTTGATATGATAGTTATAGGCCATAGAGGCTGGAGAGGACAGCCCCTGGTTGATGAATATGAAAGAGTGAGGAATCTCTGGTGAAAAGAGTGATCTAAGTAATAGCTTTCCTATCTGAGTGAGGATGATACTGTTTTCCACACCTCCATGTATTAGGAGCCTTTGTGTTTGTGCCAGTGTCCAGGTCTTTCGATCTAGGAAGATATAAGATCTGCTGCATTCCTTCAAGGTGTTCATGACATCTGTTTGGTCATGTGTATTACATTCTTTTTCCATTGGTAACAAAGGATTTGCACACTCCTCCCACACTCCATCCTCCAGTCCCTAAATCATCTAGATAAAGCCCTCATGGGAACATGAAGGTCCTGCCAGGTGGATGTCTTCCTGAATTACTGTCATGTTGGGTGTGGCAGCAAACTTTGGCTGAACACCCCATTCCTGGGGTGGTGATACCCAAGTGTGACACACACCAACATATGTTTAACATCTTAATTCAAACAGAGTTGGGGAATAGGGTCTTCTGATAAACTCGAATTTGAACATTTAATGAATTAATTTATCAATCTAGTTTCTAGTATACAGCAAGATGATTCAGTTATACATATGTATTTTCTTTATCATAGTCTTTTCCATTGTGGTTTATTACAGGAAATTGAATGTAGTTCCCAGTGATATACACTAGGACCTTGTTGTTTATCTATTTTATATATAATGGTGTGTATCTGCTAATCCCAAATTCCTAATTTAGCCCTTCCCCACCCCCTTTCTTTCTTGTTTTCTGTGTTTCTGAGTCTGTTTTGTAGAAAAGTGCATATTGTATTTGGATCATAATTAATATTCCACATGTGAGTGATATTGTATACTATATGTCTTTCTTTTTCTGACATGTATCAGTTAGTATGATAATTTCTAGGTCCACCCATGTTGCTGCAAATGGCATTATTTCCTGCTTCTGATGGCTGAGGACTATCCTATTGGATGTATGTACTGCATCTCCCTTATCCATTCATCTGTCAGTGGACACTTGCATGTTCCTTCCATGTCTTGGCTGTTGTGAATAGTGCGGCTATGAAGATTGAGGTGTATGTATCTTTTCAACTTAGAGTTTTCTGGTCTAATTTTTTAAACTCTTTCCCTGCTCTATGGTCAGAAATTTTGAAAAGTTTTCTTTTGACACTAAATCTGAACTGAAACTAGAGTTAATTTCTAGGCATTGTGTGGCTTAAGGACCTAATGTCTTTCATCTTCATATACCTACTTTTTTTTCTAAAGCAGCGGACATTTTCAAGATAATGGGAAATGTGAATGTTAAGAAAAAGGAAAAAAACAAGCAAACAGGACTGGATTCCAGGAGGATAAGAAACAACTTGTCCTCAGAGTTTATTAAGATGAAGCCCTTCAGTCCAAGTGGTAGTCATGGGCATTGACTGTGCTCCCCTGTCCCTTTGAAACGTATCACTTTTGGTTTGATTCAGCCTCTATACTTGAGAAAGGCTTGGGACCTGGGACCCTTTGCTGTAATGCTGCAAAGCTTGCAACCAGACACACCTCTCCTAGAGCAACAAAATACAAAGAAACTATATAGGACTAAAAATAACTGCATGCTAGCTCAGTAAGGGAGAATTTTAGACCTAAAAGATACAAAGAGACTAAAAACCCATCTGCCACTTTTGAGAAGCCTGGAGCAAAAACAGGGTATTGGGAGCAAAGCAGGGTACTGCACATGCCCCCTGCACACAGCACCGCCTGAGGCGCGGGCAAACCACCTAAGCCTCCCCTTCTGCCTGATCACTGGACACACCCCCAGCTTCACCTCATATAAGGAACAGGTGTGTCCCTCCTCGGGGAGTGAGCAAGCACAGGCTTCTGTTGCTTGTTCTTGCTCCCCTCTTGCTGCAGCAGGGACCCCAGGAAAGCCTTGCCTGAATTTCTTGTCTAGCCTGTAGTCAATTTCTGTTGATTGGGGAAGGCCACGAACCCTGGTGGGTAACATACTGCCTGGGTGAGTCCCTGAGCTCAGTTGGGTCATGGTGATAAGGAAGAGCACTTATATAAAAGCTATACTATTAATTTGTTCACTTACCTTAAAAATACCTTAAAATACCTTAAAAATACCTATTGATATACAAAAATGAAGAAGTATATTTCTCATCCTCAAGGAGCTCATCTGGATGAAAACCCAGTGCGATCTTCAGTGTGGTTTCATGAATGAACGTGAATGCCTTACACTCATTAAACCTTAACAGTTAACAAAGCACAGTCGTCCTTTGGTATCCATGAAAGAATGGCTTCAGGACCTCTTGTGGGTACCCACATCAAGGGGGCTCAAGCTCCATTGTGGATCCGCCTGTAAGGACAGATCCCACATTTGCAGATACAGAGAATCAACTGTACTCTATACGTGCAGGTAGTAGTCCATGAGTATTTATGACTCCCTTTTATACATGTAATTGAGATTCACAGAGGCTCAGGGACTTGGAGAGAATATAGCTAGTTAGCCCAGGGCCTGAAGTAGAATCTAAAATTTTCTGTTAATCTGGTGTATTTCTTCTATCCATCTCTTAACCTCAATTTCCTAATGCCATTTATTACACATCTGCCAATCTGCTGATGATCTGGATAGGCAGAGTGGATGATGGGAAGAGTATTGGGGAAGATCTGAGGCTACCTGCCTTCAGCCAGTTCCCAAGCTCTTTTCCAGCCAATTGCCTAACATCAAGCAAGTTACTTCATCTATTTGCAATGCAGTTTCTACAACTGTAAAATGAGGGGTTTGGACTAAATGCTTTTTCAAGTGTGTCTTGATTCTAATATGATATCCTACTAACTTGATTTTCAAAGTATTGTCTCATTTAATAGTTTTATTTACTAAGAGGTAATTGACTTCACACGTGTGCAAGTTCTTTTGGGGCAAATTCCTCACTAAGCCTCAACCTTTCCTGAGACCTAAGTGGTCCAAGAAATGGGAATAATAAAACTAATTTTTCAGGACTGTTGTGATAATTAAATGGGCTACATGTGGACATCAGTGAGGAAATGTTTGAAATTTATTTTATTAAGTATAGCTGATATAGAATGTTGTGTTAATTTCTGCTCTATAGAAAACTGGTTCAGTATTACATATATACACACATATACATTCTTTTTCATTATGGTTTATTATAAGATATTGAATAATACAGTTCCCTGTGCTGTACAGTAGGACCTTGTTGTTTATCCATCCTGTATATAATAGTTTACATCTGTTAAGCCCAAACCCCAAATCCATCCCTTCCCCCACCCCCAACCCCCATGGCAACCACAAGTCTGTTCTCTGTGTCTGTTAAGTCTCCAGACATATGCCCAGGAGTTGTTACAAAGCAAAAGTGAGCATACATCTGCTGGAAACTTTTTCATTCTCATTTTTACAATCCAGGAATTTCAAAATACTTCGGGAGTGTTAGGTCATCCGCAGACCTGTTTCTCTGTTACTCACCCACTGTTCGTCTGCATTCGCTGAGTCTTTGCAGGGTGTCTCACCCATACCTGCAGTCCAACAGTGAGTGACTCAGCCTGTTGAATAACCCCCTTTTCCCCAGTATGACATGTCAACTTTATTTCATTGCTGTGGCATGTCTCTTGCCCTGTGGCTGATAAACAAGGCAACCCAGTTAGGAAACCAAAGCAAATTCCCTCCTCCTGAGTCAAGGCGGGAGGTCTGCCAATCTAGACCTAGGAGACAAGCTTTTACACCGTGCTCACTGTCTAAAGATGTTGTTCTTCTCTTTCTCAAGCTCACTCCACTCCCCTCGCCCCTAGCCATCTCCCCAAAAGAGGCCATAACCTGGGAGCTATTTTTACCTACAGAATAAATCCAGGGGCACGACCTTTCGTGTTGCATTTATCAAAAAAGAGGGGGTTTATGTTATTGACTTATTTAAAATCAAGTATTGGTTTCTGCAAGGGTTTGATGCATTTGATGTTTGTAAAACTGGGTTACACTTTAGGATTCTCAGACTGCGGCACAGCTGGATTGTCTGCAGATATGGACGTCTGTGGTCATGAAGACACCACAATACAATGAATGGGAAAGGCAGAGGTTTGATGTTTCTGGGCCCCATTTTCTTTATCTGGAAATAAGGATTAAAAATAACTCTTTTTTTGTGAGAATTAAGTGAGAATATGCATAAAGTGTTAGTTGCTCCGTTGTGTCCAACTCTTTACGACCCCATGAACTGTAGCCCACCAGGCTCCTCTGTCCATGGAATTCTCCAGGCAAAAACACTGGAGTGGGTAGCCATTCCCTTCTCCAGGGGATCTTCCTCACCCAGGGATCAAACCCAGGTGTCCTGCATTGCAGGCAAATTCTTTCATGTCTGAGCCACAAGGGAAGCCCAAGCATAAAGTGCATGCAAAAATATACCCTTGAGCTACAGGAAGGTGATTCTGCCAATGGACTTTCTGTGTAGCCCTCACAACAATACTGGTTTCTGCCTTAATTGTCCCAAATGACAACATAGAGATTATTATGCTTACCATAAAATCATGTTCTCGAAAGCTTGAACTAGTGAAATATGAACCAGTACCACTGTTCTAGAGGCAACTTAGCATTTCTATCAAAAATAAAAATTACAACTTACCAATCCCACAAAGTACACTGGGTAGGTAAATTATTATAAATCTATAAAGAGGAATACCATCTAGGCAGCCATTAAACATCACGTTGTAGAAAAACATTTATTCTTATGGGAACTATTCATTCTGTATCACTCTGTGAAATATGCGGACAGTAAAAGAGGATACACTGTTTGATATTTTTTAATAAATAAGAAAAGCACATACACACATGGAAAAAATACTGGAAGGTACCCAGCAAAACATTAATCCTAGTTTTCTTTGGTTGGAATCCAAGTGATTTTTGTTGTCTTCCTTTGTGATTTTTCTCTGTTCCACAAGTTTTCTTTTCTGACGATACTTTATTTCTTTGATTAGAAAAAAATATGGCTATGAAACCAATCTGGTTTTCAAATGAGTGTTATAATTTCATCCACAATCCCCACCTTTAGAATGCTTTAGAATGACTTAGAAAAGAATTTATAAACGTGTGCACAGGAAGAAACCTGAGAAGAAACACATCAAAACATGAACAATATTATCTCTGTGTAATGGTTTATGAGTGATTTTGTTTTCCATCCTGCAATTTTCTATATTCTCAAAATATCTACAATCTGTATATATTACTTTTAGAAGTAGGAAAAATGCTATTAAAACATCTGTTGAATCATTATTATTTATTAAAAGTAATGTTTTCTTGCTGCCTCCTGTGAGAGCAGTGTGGTTGATGTAAGCTTTTTTCATAGCTGAATTTTCTTGCTGTGAATAAACCGGCTCAAAGGAAGCTCGTGATTCTCAGTTTCAGGATGTCTAATTTGAACAAAATCTATTTTTTCTTTTAAAAATCTTTCATTCATAGTTCAGGGTGATTTTAATTTGTATATATCAAGTTATTCAAAGCTCAAGTTATAAGACACCAGAGGGAAGACGGCTGAATAGGAGGAAAGCCTGAAAATCTTGTGGGCAACTCTGGCCTCACAGGATTGTCAGCCTGATTCCAGATCAAAGGGGCTCGGATAAATGCATTAACTTTAGATTTCTTTTCCCCGAGCCTCAGATCCACTGGACGCTTGCCCATCTGGGCTGAGCCCCATAGGCAGCTGCTTTTGGAGCAAGGGTGTCTTGAGGTCACATCTAAGCAGCTCTCCATGTCTGGTCAAACAACCAGAGTGTGTTTAAACATGAGTGATATTTTCAAGGTCAGTGCTGGGTTTCTAGCAAAAGAAAAAAAATAACTGATATTCAGGATAGAAAACAGGGGCGGAGGGCAGGGAAACAAATGAAATTCTAGGTCTGTTACTGAAGCTCTCTGTCCAGCAAATATTTTAGGGATGTCTAGAAATGGGTGAATTTGGGACCAGATTACAGTTTCTTCATCTGTGTTTTTCGCTTAAAGGATGAGTTATGTGTATGTTGGAAAACAGCTCTTATTGACAAAGGTGAACAATGTTGACTTCTTAGCATAAATACCATTGCAGAGGAGAAGACGAACAAGGAAACAAACAACATTTCTTTCCATTAGTGACATCCCAAGCAGGAGGAGAAGGGGGTGACAGAGGATGTAATGATTGGGTGCCATCACTGACTCAATGGACATGAGTTTGAACAAACTCCGGGAGATGGTGAAGGATAGGGAAGCCTGACATGCTGCAGTCCACAGGGTCACAAAGAGTCTGCCATGACTGAGTGACTGAACAACACCAAGCCATGCAGTGGCTCAGCTAGAAATCTGGGAATTATCCTTGCCTTTTATCTGTTTTACCCCCTTCTCCGATTCCAAACCCCCACCTCTTGTTTCTCCCAACCACCCCTTCTCCAGCTGCCTCTGGCATCCTGGCCTTATCCTGGTGGCCTTCTCAAGGCCCCTGGACCTGTGGGTAGACTCACCCAGGTCCCAGAGCGGTCATCGCAGCATGCAAACCTAACTACTTCATTCCCTCTTAAAATTTACTCCTTCTGGGTCAAAATCCAAGCTCTTTGACCTGGCATTTGGGGACCTTCTCTCTTTAGCCACCTCTACTCCTCCCAGCTCAGACCTGGGCTTCCTGCCATTTCCCGACCGCCCCCCCCCCCCCCGCCCCCCCAGGGCAAGGGTCCTTCCTTCAAACCACAAACTCAAAGATGAAATTGAGGATTTTAGGACTTCCCTGGTGGTCCAGTGGTTAAGAATCCTCCTGTCAATGCAGGGGACACAGGTTCAATCCCTGGTCTGGGAAGATCCCGCATGCCACAGAGCAACTAAGCCTGTGCAGCGCAACTACCCATGCCTGTGTGCCCTAGAGCCCATGTGCACAAGAGAAGCCTCCACAATGAGAAAACCACACACTGCAGCTAGACCCTCACTCACCACAACTAGAGGAAAGCCTGCGCGCAGCAACTAAGACCCAGCACAGCCAAAACTAAATACATAAATAAGCCATTTGTTTTAATTGAGGATTTTTAAAGTGCTATCAGCAGGGCCTTAAAACTCCAAGCACAGGGCCTGTGTGACTACAGTAAGTCATCTACGAACCTTCAAGTTGTGAACTTTCAAAGACGTGAACAAGTGTTCACACATCCAATCGCATACGTTAGCTCATGTGTCTGCCTTACATTGCCATGGGTGTGCACCCTTTACAAGTGGTCACGCTTTGGTGAACTTCACTGTAGAGTACTGTATCGGGCACAGTGGCACAGTGTCTTTGTGTGAAAAGTACTATAAATCCATTACAATATTGTGCTATAGTACATATACAGTATACTACACACAGCCGATTATGTTAGTTGGGTACCTAGGCTAATGTTGTTGGCCTTACGAACATATTGTGCTTACAAACGCGTTCTCGGAAAAAAACTCCTTTGAATGTCAGGGACTTACTGTGTTCAAGTCACCTGCCCATGAGGCCAGCCCTGCCCCATGGGGTGTTTACACCACAGTTCCCTCACTCCTGTGGCGCTTAGCCTGGAATATCCTGCTCGTTCTCCACTTTCATCATCCTCTTCTCCTCCTCGTTCTTTAAGATTCACTTGGCTTGGGTACCACGCCAAGAAATCCCTCCAGACTTTCTTCCTACAACACAGGACTCCCAAGTTGTGGTGTGTCTTCGTCCTCTGAGCTCATTTTAGTCAGTGATTCCCCAAAGATGGGCCTCAACCATCTATGTATGAGCTCCTAGGGCGGTTTTGACAATGAATCTGAACCACTGGGACGAGGCCTGGGTACCTGCAAAGCTCATAAGCAGTTCTATGTGCCCTATACTGAGTTTTGAGGATGAATGCTCCTGGTCTGGTCTCCTTTTCGGGGTCTCTGCTTCCCTAATATCTGACACAGTGCCTGGCACCCCCATGTGTACCCTGGCCTCCAGAGGAGCTCCAGAAGTAGGGGAAGTCCCATTTTCTCTGGTTGGGGGCCTTCCTGGGAGGCACCAGGCAGGCTGCAGGCCAAGGAGTGTGCAAGGCCCCCACTTGCCAGCATTTCCTTCTGGGTCTCCTTGTTCTTGAATCGAAAGGTGACATCCATCCAGAAAAAAAGCTAAAAACCCAGGACCCTGCCACTGGCTTACATCTGGTCCAGAGCAAAAGGCAGTAGTGAACTTGGCTATGGCTGAATTTACCCCATTTCTGGTACTGGCATAGGGTATATCGATCACAGAAGTCCAGGGACCTGCACCCAAGGCCTGATAGCCCTCTTCCCACACTCTCAGCCCTGGGCTCACAGAGCAGCACCCAGGATGCTGTAAAGATGTAAAGATGCTCCAGCCTCAGGCCCCAAACAGGGCATTTCTTTGCAAGGAGGGGAAGATGCTACCTTGGGTGGTGGGTGTGCAGAAGAAGGGCTGTGCTGTGCTAAATCACTTCAGTCGTGTCCAACTCTTTGGGACCATATGGACTGTAGCCCGCCAGGCTACTCTGTCCATGGGATTCTCCAGGCAAGAGTACTGGAGTGGGTTGTCATTTCCTTCTCCAGGGGATCTTCCCAACCCAGGGATCAAACTGCATTGGCAGGTGGCTTCTTTACCACTAGAGCTACCTGGGAAGCCCCAGGGGAAGGGCAACCAGCCTGAAATCTACTGCTGTTCACTCCTGTCTTCTCTGCAAGATGGAGGAGCTGCAGGTACAGCCCAGGGGGCACCTATATCCCCCATGCTGGACACACCCTTGGCTCAGCTGGCCACATTCCCAAGACCAGCCCAGGGCCCACCCAGATCAACAAGCCCCCCTCAACAAGCAGGCCATCTCCACTCTCAGGATCTCCCCATTACCCTCACTCATGGAGTCTGGGCACCCCAAGCCCTAGGCTCCCATGGTCCTATTTCAGGCGTATCTACTCCAAGCAGGAAGACTGCCTCACAAAAACTTGGCCCTCTCGCTCCTGTTTTGATTAGATACAGACTGTTTTTGCTTTGTTTAAAAAAATATTTTTGGTTTCTTTTATGGCTGTTGTTTTAAACAGTAGCTCTTTCTAATTAAGAGCATCATCAAATTTGGGTCCATTGCCAGCTAAACTAGGCAAAATTTCGAGGTCTTGAGGCTGTTACAGAAAGGGGAGCCCTGCAGTGTCCACAGCAGAAAGAGGCAAGGTCCCCCGACGGACCACTTAGTAATCATCTATGATCCAGTTCTCCGGTGGCCTGCCTGTGGTTGCCTGAGTAAACAGAGGCCTCGTGAATCACAAGGTAACTGGGGCTACTTCTCTGTCAAGTTCTTCAGCCACATACAAATTTCTCACTATTCCTCTGAAATTTTCCTTTATCATCAACATCATCACCCAGTATCAACAGCTTAAATTCACCAAATGATTCCTATGTGTGAGGCATGGTGTGAATGTTGTCCTTAAAGAGTCTCATTATGTCCCATATTAACCCTGAATATCACCATTATTGGCCCCATTTATGGATGGAATGATGGAGGCTCATAGGTGTAGGTCACCTGTTCAAAGGCATACAGATATGAGGATTCAAATGTACATTGCACTGTGGCCATAGTGAACCGTGCATATATAGTTCCCTCATGGATCACTTCCTTTATATGGCCTCCCTAGCCAGCAGGAAGGGATGCTCAGGATCACCTTTCCTTAGCCCTTCAGAGCAACCACTACATGCATTCACATTTCTGTCTACCTGTTGTTGTTCAGTTCCTCAGTCGTGTCCAACTCTTTGCAACCCCACAGACTGCAGCACACCAGGCTTCCTTGTGCTTCACCATCTCCCGGAGCTTGCTCAAAATCATGTCCATTGAGTCGGTGATGCCATCCAACTGTCTCATTCTCTGTCATCCCCTTCTCCTCCCGCCTTCAAGCTTTCCCAGCATCACGGTCTTTGCTAATGAGTCAGTCCTTTGAATCAGGTGGCCAAAGTATTGGGGCTTCAGCTTTAGCAACAGTCCTTCCAATGAATTTAGGGTTGATTTCTTGTTTACCTGTGGTATGATTTAAAAAACACATAGATAAATTTCGCCTTTGTCCTCATTTCCTGGCACAGAGTTCTTAAAACCTTTGGAATTTCCTAGTGATAGGAGTGTTATTCATAACACTTTGACCACACCTGAGTTTATGCTGATGAGATGGCTCATGGGGGTTCCCAGGGAAACCAAACATACAGTGAGAGGGTTGGAGATTTCAGCCCCACCCCACCTCAGCATCACCTCCGTGGAGGTGAGAGGGGTTGGGGATTGAGTTCAATCTCCGATGGCCAATGCTTTCATCAATCATGGCTACTTAATGAAACCTCCACAAAAATCCCGGAGCTTCCGATCTGGAAACCACATTCACGTGCTGGGAGAGTGCTACACCCCAACCCAATAGAGGCTCCTGTGCTGGGGACCCTTCCAGACCTTGTCCAACGTAAATACTTCTTCATTTGACTGTTCATTTCTCTCCTTTACAATTAACAATAATCATAAATCTTGACTTTAGTGAGTCCTTGTAGTATATTATAGAACCTGAAGGCAGGTCATGGGAACCACTGAATTTGTAGTCAGCTGCCCAGAAGAGCAAGTGGGCTGGGGACCCCATTTGCAGCTGGTGCCTGAAGTGGGAGCAGTCTCATGGCACTGAGCCCTTGATCTTGGGTGTGTGTGTGTTGGGTGGGTGGGTGTGTGTTGGGTGGGTGGGTGGGTTGGGGGGGGAGGTCCTGTGCTAACTCCAGGCAGTTAGTGTCAGAACTGGATTGAACTGTAGGACACCCTGTTGGTATCAGAGATTTGAAAAACTAGTTGATTGGTGTTGGAAAAACCACAGAACCACTGTGTTGACCCATGAGCTTCTAGACCTGGGGAGGGCCTAGACAGCACAGAGCCTGGCATGTCACAGGTACTCACCTCGTTTCACGCCTTTATCTGCAACTTCAGGCTCTCAACCTCCAGGTGTAGCTCCTGAAACCTCTCTTTATCTTCAGTTAGTTAGTGAAACTGGTGTTCATTGGGTTGGGCTCAGTGAGCTTGGCCTTCAAATGAGAGGTGTTAGTTAAGTTTGAGGACTCAATGACTAAGGTCACATTGATGCTCAGTGACAGAGCAAGGACGGGGCATATCAGCCTCTTAAGTCAGACATCAACCCTTGGCCTCACTGTCTTTCAACTTCCCGAAGTTTGCTTCCTTATTCGCTGCCACAACAATTCTGTAGGACCAGTGATGGCACCCCACTCCAGTACTCTTGCCTGGAAAATTCCATGGATGGAGGAGCCTGGAGGGCTGCAGTCCATGGGGTCGCTAAGTCGGACATGACTGAGCAACTTCCCTTTCACTTTTCACTTTCATGCATTGGAGAAGGACATGGCAACCCACTCCAGTGTTCTTGCCTGGAGAATCCCAGGGACGGGGGAGCCTGGTGGGCTGCCGTCTATGGGGTCACACAGAGTCAGACACAACTGAAGTGACTTAGCAATGCAAAAGTCAAGTCTCCGTGAAGGTTTAGGACACAATGAAAATGGTATCCCCTCTTTAAACTGGACTTTTCTCCATCAGGCAGGATAACTGAAGGCAGCATCTCAGCTTTTCGCCACCCACCGAATAGGCCTCTCTGTCTGGAAGCCCCAGTCCCTCTGAAGGCGAGAGAGCTGAGGGCAGTTGGGGAAAGAGATGACTCCAGAAAGGCTGCACTGCTGTCAGCAGCTTCCAATGCAGTGATTCACGGGGCCGGCCAGCTCTGCATCACGGAGGCCAACTGGGCATCTGTCATCGGCTCTCTCCTCTCTCGGAAACGGCTTCTTCAAAAGGGTCTGCAGCCGCCAGTGGCGAGGCCTGCTCGGAGCCGCTGAGGTGGTTGGAAGCTGGAGGGAGGCGGGGCGGGGGGGGGAGGAGGCCTGGAGAGCTGCCGCCCAGAGAGGCCGGTGACAGGAAGAATCCATCAATCTTGCATGCAGCGCCAAATATGGCGCTGGGCTCGAGAGGGAATAAACAAAATGGTCACACTGCGGGCTCCCAAGGAGAGACATGACAGAGGAGAGCGAGGGGCCGGCCTGACGTCAGCGTGTGCGGTCCCGGCTGAGCTGCCCGGCTCACCCCAGGGAGCAGGAATCCCATATTTGTCCTTGCGGAGCCCCTGTGGGCTTTGTTCTTGATGGATGCGCCCGAAGCCGGAAGGGGGAAGCTAAGGCCGTGGATCATGTGGAAATGTGTTCTTGGCACTGCCCCCTGGGCCGGGAGGCTTTCCGAAGGCATGGTGTGGATTGAGCCCCTCTGTCACGGCCCCTGCTTGCTTTTGGCAGCACCATCCACTCACAGCTGGGCTCTTAGCGAGGAGGGAGCAGATGTCATTGTTGGAAATAGTCAGAACTGTTCTGCATGAATGGTGTGAGCACTTACTACACAAATTTGATTTTTATTTTATTTTTTACTGTAAACACTTGTTGCTGGGGCTTCCTGGGTGGTGCTAGTGATAAAGAACCCACCTGCCATTGTAGGTAGACCTAAGAGATTCGATCCCTGGGTTGGGAAGATTCTCTGGAGGAGGAAATGACAACCCACTCCAGTATTCTTGCCTGGAAAATCCCATGGACAGAGTCTGCAGCCCATAGGGTCGCAAAGAGTCGGACACAACTGAAGAGACTTAGCACCTGTTGCTTAGCTATTTTATTTTATCTTGTTATTTTTTGCCCTTGGGGATGTGGGATCTTAGTTTTCCAACCAGGGATCGAAACTGTGCCCTCTGCATTGAAAGAACAGTCTTAACTACTTAGGCCACCAGGGAAGTCCCAGATTTTGAGTTTTACAGATTTTAGGACAGCTGTTTGTAGGGGGCTGGAGAACCCACAGACACCTAAGGCTGGTCCAGATAACTAATTTCCCTGCATAGAAATCTGAGAGCAGAGCACAGTGTTTTCCCTCCAGGACCGGATGGTTGGCATGTCTCTAAGGGCCATGGGGCCGGGGCCACTTCTCATGGTGTCTTCGAGAATACCTGGCTCCTGCATTGGCTTCATGAAAAAAACGGAGACCTTGCCCTTTTGCTATGCCTGTGTGTGTTTGGCTTTTGTTTTTAATTTTTATTTTATATTGGCATACAGTTGATTTACAAGGTTGCGTTAGTTTCCAGTGTATAGCAAAATGAGGCAGTTACACATATATTTCGGTTTTCTTAACAATGAGATTTATCAGGGGCTTGTGTCATATGACTGCCTAGAGGAATAGCTGATGAGGGAGGTAAGATCACATGATGGTAAGAAGTATCCAGGATTTTGAGCCAGAAAGACCTGGTTTTGAATCCCAGCTGTGCCCATCAGCACCCATGAACCCTTTGAGCATCCAACAAACACACCAAGTTTCCATGTGTCCATAAAATGGGGTGATTGCTCCCTCTTCGCAGAGTTTTCATGAGAAATAGCCTTTCAGAAGGTAGTCAGCTCAGTCGCTCAGTTGTGTCCGACTCTTTGCAACTCCATGAACCGCAGCACACCAGGCCTCCCTGTCCACCACCAACTCCAGGAGTTTACCCAAACTCATGTCCATTGAGTCGGTGATGCCATCCAACCATCTCATCTTCTGTCGTCCCCTTCTCGTGCCCTCAAATCTTTCCCAACACCGGAGTCTTTTCAAGTTCTCAGTAAACTGTAGTTTCTATTGAAATGCATATGGGTTCTTATAAATTACCTATAGATTGTTCATGGCTAGAAACTTTCCTTCTTCCTGTACATTTTTGTTGTTCAGAGCTCTTTCCAACAAGCTGTGGCTTTAAAAATGCAGATGCCTTCTGCAGAAGAGAAAAAGCTTTCCGAGGAAAGCCAAAGGGCAAACTGTTCTGATTAGCGCAACTCTGTCTGCACTCTAATGCCTGCTCTTGCCTGTCACAGAATGCTGAGCAGGGGTCTGGATCAGAACTGCACAGAAATGTGACTGCGATCCTGCCTGACCATGAGACTGGGGTGCACCACCGTTGTCCTCAATCTTTCCACCGGTCATCCTCAGTGAAAATGCACTGAAGCTTTCAGAAGCAGAAGCCTGAGGAGTGGGAGCCAGAGGTGGGGGATGGAGAAGATGCAGCTCCTGAGCTGTCCCAGAGGTGGCAAGCTTTCCATGCTGCTGATGGCAATGTGGCCAGCATGCTGGATGCACTAAGAGATGGTCACCATATGCCTTTCGTGCCCTCATGTCGATTGGACCCATTCCTGTTGACTCTCCAAGATCACTGTCTAAATGGAGAAAATTAGGAGATCCACCGGAGAAGGAAATGGCAACCCACTCCAGTGCTCTTGCCTTGAGAATCCCAGGGACGGGGGAGCCTGATGGGCTGCCGTCTATGGGGTCGCACAGGGTTGGACACGACTGAAGCGACTTAGCAGCAGCAGCAGGAGATCCACAGGCATTTGCTTCATATTGTCCAGGATGGAAAATTCTTATCCTTTGTCCCAGAAGAAAAATATCTGAGAGGACATCAGATATTAAGTCTTAAACGTCATGGAGAGATAATGTCCCAGAGCCATATGAGCTCTGATGGACCAAAACAGGGAGGTAAATGAGCTAAAAATGGGAAATGAATGAGGATGTCTAAACAGACAGGCAAGCCATTATTAACACAAGAATAGGATTAAACCTAAAGCACGACTTACTAGTTTTAGTTGTGTCTGCAATTCATATTTCTCCCACAGTGAAGCTACATTAAGAATAGTAGATTAAATAAATAAAGAAAGAATAATGGAAGAGGGTGACGATTGTCATTTATCACCCATAAAGATCCACATTTCCACTCTGTGGCAACAAAATCGGGGATCTAAATATTAACAAGTAGAACACATTATACACAGTTATATAGTATTATCGCTGTAAAGTCATTACAGCAGAAATAAAAACTGTTTTTTATTTTAACTATTAATATTCATCAAATGTTAATGAAAATACCTAACAAATAATTATGAAAAACACATTGCTTAAGTAATAAAGATGAAAGAGATGATCATCGTGGTGAATATATAATCTGCAAAATAAAGAACATGCCTTTAATAAGACTTAATTATGTCATTAAATATTTAATTTTACTTTCACTACTAAATTTTGTTTGCATTTCGCATATTTTAAATGTAAAAAGCTCCTTAATAAGATTTGTCGTTTAGTGCAACATCAAATGCCCAAGTGTTGAAGTTTGACTTATTGTCTTCATCAAATTGGTCGAACATCATTTTTTTTATCATTAAATGAAATGAACGACCTTCTTTGAAATTTACTACATGTTATGCTTTATCCAAAAGGGGTTTAATAATTGATTCTAGGTTATACCCACAGAAATAATGTTTTCTAATGGTGACCAAAAAAAATCATTGCTTTCCTTTCAGTTTTTTTTAAGTGAATATCTCACAATGCCCCCCATTTCTCACTGTTTGTATAAGATAAAG
This sequence comes from Ovis canadensis, assembly GCF_042477335.2. NCBI lineage: Eukaryota > Metazoa > Chordata > Mammalia > Artiodactyla > Bovidae > Ovis > Ovis canadensis. The sequence goes on along the minus strand of NC_091269.1, from coordinate 25,102,460 downwards.
TAGATCTGATTCTGCCTTAGCTTGCTATAGGATAGGTCTGATACCATTCATAATGAGATCATTTATTTCCTGAGAGTTGATCCCTTCACTTATAATTTCCGCCTTTAGATAAATCCTGTTTCACTGGTTTAAGGTCACAGCGAGTTAGTTGGTTTCCTGGTATTGGTGAATATTGCTCAAAACTCTTGGACTCCAAATATCTTACAGTATTGCTTATACATGTAATCTAAACAAAAAGGGTACAAATGAACTTATTTACAAAATAGAAGTAGAATCACAGGTGTAGAGAACAAACTTATGCTTACCATGGGGGGAGGATGGGGAGGGATAAACTGGGAGACTGAGACTGACATAAACACACTACTATATATAAAATAGGTATCTTACAAGGGCCCACTGCTTAGCACAGGGAACTCTACTCAATACTCTGTAATAACCTATAGAGGAAAAGAATCTAAAGAGTGGGTATAGATAAATGTAAAACTGACTCACTTTGCCATACACTTGAAACTAATGCAGCACTGTAAATCAACTATATGCCAATAAAAAACTTTTTCATAAAAATAAACACATACATAAATAAAAGCATTAAAAAAAGAACAAACAAACAAGTAAAAAACTCTCAGCCTCACCTTCGCACACAGTGAGAACCTCCTCTGTCTCAAGCGCCCTGTGCAAGGCCTGACTAGATCACTCAGTGGACACAGCCAGAGAGGCACACACAGCACAGGGATGCGGGGACACGGTTTCCATGGCTCAGCAGAGCCAGGGGTGTGCATCTGTCCCCATTCACATCGGTAGCTGGAAATCAGCTATGAACCGTCTACACCAGACACACTGGTGTTTGAAACAAATGAAACAAATCAGAGCTCTGCCTGCCACCCCCCGCTCCCGGCCCCAGAGATCCCATTGTTAAACATTGAGCAGCACACCCCTGTGTATATGTACAGGGCTCAGGACATGACACCCCGCTTCTCTCCCACTGCCCCTTCACTACCTGACCCATAGCCCAGCAGGGGGAGCAGAGATGCCCTGTGGTTGTCAGCAGGTCAGGGTACCAAGTGCCCGCCTGGACTTCAAACATCTCAGTAGGACAAATGTTGCTTTCTCCCCCTAGTGTCTCCATCTCCTGACCAGCTCCTACTCCCAGTCCTGCAGCTGAGGCAACAGGATAGAGGCCCACACCCAGGTTTTCCTTTGCTGCCAGAAGATAAAGAGCTCTCTGTGGGGAGAGAGGAAGGTACCCTCCGCTCATGCACGTCTCCTGATGGAGTCACTGCCTAGGGAATCTCTCCACCTGGACTCCAGGGCTGAGAAGGAAGCTGGATGGGGGGGGGGGGGGGGGGGGGGCGGTGCAAGCGACCAACTGTCCCACTTAGGACAGGATGAGAGTTTTCTGGGGTGGAGGGACATTCAGAGATAAAACCCAAGATGGTCCCAGGCAGCCCTGGACGGTGGGTCCCCATGGGGGCATCTTCTAGCCTCATTCTCTTACCCCATCTCCCCGGGGGTCCAGAAAGGCAGATCCACTAGAAGACAGATGTCTGTTTGGAAAGGCCTATTCCTTCTCTGACGGTGACTGGGAAGAAGAGGAACAACAGAGAAGAAACCAGAAGTCCCCAAGAGAATCCACTGTTTCCGTCCTCGGACATAAATGAGGGGTCTGGAGCTCCACCTCTGATTCATTTAGGAACTCAATTACCTAACCTCTGGAGCTTTGGGGAGGCCTAAGCCCCCAGCCCCTGGGAGAGGCCTGTGGAAATATGGACACAGCCCCCTCCCTCCTGACTGCCAGGCCTGTGCAGGCTCATCATTATTCATGCCTATCAGGGCTTTCCACATTTCCCAGGCACCAGAAACTTGCCCTTCTGGGTTTACCTTTCCTACTTGGCTGGAAGTGCCTGACTTGCATACGGATGGGGCAGGAGGTGGGGCTGGGGGCAGCCGGCTGGTGTGTCAGCCTGTGGATGCCAGACGAACAGGCCCATCCTTACCCCCTCGGCCACTCTGGTCTTAACTTCCTTCCCCAGGATGTCCTGGCTTTTTTTAGGTTTGCCACTTTCACAGAAGAAACAATGACCAGAATAGTAATGGGGCGAATCTCCCTGCCTCCTCTTGCCTACGCTTGTCTTAGAATGGAGCCACTTCACGTGATTGCCTCTTTTCTAGCCTCTGCAGGGAGGTGGGGAGTCAGACAGCCTGGGGATTGCTGGTTTAACAGTGGTGCCGGGGTTGCTGCTCACTTCCAAGGGGTTCTGCCCATGAAGAGGGGGCCCAGAATCTGTTTTTTGTCAGATTCTTTTCCATGATAGATTATTACAAGAAATTGAGTGTCGTTCCCTGTGCTGTGCAATATCTATTATTTATTTTATACATAGTCATGAGTATCTGTTCATCTCAAACTCCTAATTTATACCCCCCTTGCTTTCTCCTTTGGTAATCATAAGCTTTTTCTTCTATGGACCATCGAAAAAGCAAGAGAGTTCCAGAAAAACGTCTATTTCTGCTTTGTTGACTATGCCAAAGCCTTTGACTGTGTGGATCACAATAAACTGTGGAAAATTCTGAAAGAGATGGGAATACCAGAGCACCTGACTTGCCTCTTGAGAAACCTGTATGCAGGTCAGGAAGCAACAGTTAGAACTGGACATGGAACAACATCCTGGTTCCAAATAGGAAAAGGAGTACATCAAGGCTGTATATTGTCACCCTGCTTATTTAACTTCTAGGCAGAGTACATCATGAGAAACGCTGGGCTGGAAGAAGCACAAGCTGGAATCAAGATTGCCAGGAGAAATATCAATCACCTCAGATATGCAGATGACACCACCCTTATAGCAGAAAGTGAAGAGGAACTAAAAAGCCTCTTGATGAAAGTGAAAGAGGAGAGTGAAAAAGTTGGCTTAAAGCTCAATATTCAGAAAACTGAGATCATGGCATCTGGTTCCATCACTTCATGGGAAATAGATGGGGAAACAGTGGAAACTGGTCAGCCACTGGAAACACTGGAAACACTGGAAACAGTGTCAGACTTTATTTGGGGGGGGGGCTCCAAAATCACGGCAGATGGTGACTGCAGCCATGAAATTAAAAGACGCTTACTCCTTGGAAGGAAAGTTATGACCAACCTAGACAGCATATTAAAAAGCAGAGACATCACTTTGTCAACAAAGGTCCATCTAGTCAAGGCTATGGTTTTTCCAGTAATCATGTATAGATGTGAAAGCTGGACTATAAAGAAAGCTGAGTGCAGAAGAATTGATGCTTTTGAACTGTGGTGTTGGAGAAGACTCTTGAGAGTCCCTTGGACTGCAAGGAGATCCAACCAGTCCATCCTAAAGGAGATAAGTCCTGGGTGTTCTTTGGAAGGACTGATGTTGAAGCTGAAACTCCAATACTTTGACTCATTTGAAAAGACTCTGATGCTGGGAAAGATTGAGGGCAGGAGGGACGACAGAGGATGAGATGGTTGGATGGCATCACTGACTCAATAGACACGAATTTGGGTAAACTCTAGGAGTTGGTGATGGACAGGAAGGCCTGGCATGCTGCTTTTCATAGGGTTGCAAAGAGTCAGACACGATTGAGCGACTGAACTGCACTGAATGAGCCTGTTTCTGCCTTGCAGATGAGCTCATATGTGTCATATTTTCGATTCCACGTATAAGTGATCGTATGGTATTTGTCTTTCTCTGTCTGGTTTACTTCACTTAGTATAATCTCTAGGTCCATCCATGTTGCTGAAAATGGCATTATTTCATTCCTTTTTGTAGCTGAATAATATTCCATTGTGTCCATGTAGCACATCTTTATCCATTAATCCGTCTGTGTATATTCAGGTTGCTTCCATGTCTTAGCTATTGTGACAAAGGACACATTTAAATTACCTTTTCTAAATGCCTCACTGTGTTGTCCACGTCCATCAAACGAAGGGCTCTTCCTCATTCACTAAGTGTCAGTACTTTTCTGTGCTGGGAAAACACCCAGCTATTAGGTTGTATTTATCAGTGAAAGAAGGCAGATCCTTGCCGTGAAAGTCCTGTTTCTACTCCAGTGTTTTCCCACCACGTGAAGAAATGCACGATTCTAGTTTCTTCATTCACACAGGCCTTGAGAAGATGAGATACTCAAGGACAGACTGATAGACCAGAGCTGGGCAAGGAATAGGAAAGGAGATACCCCCATGGATATCTGTTCTATGTTAAACCTGCTGCTGGCTTTACTTTATTTAAGCCTAAAAGCGATTGTGTGACCTAACTACAGTAAGTCCCTTACATACTAATCTTCAAGTTGCAAAATTTCAAAAATTCGAATGTGCGTTCCGTTAATGTCAGATATGTGTGAAATTGCAGCTTGCCCTCCATCTCCTGTTGCTGACAATCCTTCACCTCTACCATCTCCCACCCCCCTCCCTCCTCCAGGCAGTTGCTCTCTTGCCTGTTTTCTCAATACCAGTCCCTAGTTCCTGATGCCAGGTGTTGTACTGTGCTACTGTGCTTTTCAAGAGACTATCCTGTAACATTTAAAATGTTCTCTATGTTTTTTTGGTTTGTTTTTTATGTATTATTTATGAAGGGTATTAGAAATCTATTACAGTACTATATAGCTGATTGTGTGCATGCGTTGGGTATCTAGGCTAACTTTGTTGGACTTACAAACACACCGGACTTGCAAGCTCACACTCGGAATGGAACTCATTCGTGTATAGGGGACTTACTGTTCCAGCGTTCCCATTTCACAACTGAGGCAAACTCAGGAAGGTTAAGAAACTGTCTCAGAAAGGGACACTCAGGAAGGAATAGAGAGACAGGTCTTGAACTGGGTTTGTCTAATTTCACTGGCACAGAGGCTGAGGATGTTAGATGGAAATTCTCCTTCATCTTAACACAGGAGGGCCACCATTCAACAACAGAAAGAAGTGTTTGAGATTGACTCTCCGTTCTTTTTGTGTGTGTGTGTGTGTGTGTGTGTGTGTGTGTGTAATTATTGCTCCTCTAGTAAGACAAGGCCAGTGGTTAGAATCAGTGTGAGTCAAACAGACCTATTTTACATTCTTCCTTGCGTTCTTTCTTTGTTTTCCTCCTATTTCTAATGGAAAATTCTAGAGCCTCTCTGTCTAATACAGTAGCCATCAGCCCCATGTGGCTACTGAGCCCTTGAGACACCAGATTTCCAAGACTTAATATGAAAAAAGGAATACAAAATACCCCATTAATAATTTCTAGATTGATTTTATTGAAATGATCATAGTTTGGATATACTGGGGAAAGTAAATTGGATTAACATTTATGTCATCTGTTTCTTTTTGCTTTTTTCATGGGGCTAGTAGAAAATGTAACGTTATGTTATATGGCTTGTGTCTTATCTCTACTGGAGAGCACTGATCTGCTGCACTGCATTTGTTAAGTCCTGATAAAAGACGGATGGCTTGTTAAAACTCTCCTTGGCCAGAGGAAATGCTTTTACCCCATTAATACTCACACTGAAACAAAATGAGGCTGATTGGGGATGAACACAGCTTGGGCCCCTGCCTCCCTGGCCCTCTGGAATATGCTCGGGGTACTGCCTGGGGCAGCCCATGCCTTGTCCCCTGAATCCACAGCTCTCGACATTCTGGAATGTTTCTGCCTTAAGCCTTTATCCTTTCTTCCCTGAGCAAAGTGCTTTGTCATTCCTCTTTGGGAGGAAGGTAGATGATGAAACCATGACCCAGAAAAATGATCTGATCTCACCAAGGTCATTACTGAAGGTCATGACCAAGCCAAGAAGAGCATGCGGTCCACTTTGGAGTTTGCCTCCCTGAGCAGCCTGCAGAGGCTTTTCTGGTTGATGATCTTAGTTACAGGAAGGCAGGTTCAAAACCCAGGCGGTGGGAATAGGGATTACAGAGTCTGTGAGCCCTGACCCCTCCCCTGCTCCTGGCATTCAGCAGCCTCCGGGCTCAATGACTTTATTTTTCTCCTCTCAGAGATGGAAAGTGCTGTAGTATTCCCCTTTGATGATTTAAAAGTGTTATGTGCCTTTTCCTCTTTCCTCTTTATATCCAGCTCTCTCCTTTCTCTGGGCTGCTTTTACACTCGTTTCCATAGTAACCACCTCTATTGTATCCCTGACTGTGAAGAGAAATCTTGCAGATGTTAGTAGGGATCCAACACCTTCCAGGAGGTATTTTGATGCACTGTCTCCTTATCTTCCCGCACTAATTTTCTTGCCTTTCTTCTTCTGACAGCTGCCCCTTCCTCCAAGTACCTACAAGCCCTTGGGGATGGCTCTCCTCCTCCATGTGAGCCTGGGGGTGAGCAAGGAGAAGGGTGATGCTGGAAGAGAAGGCAGAAATCTCTGGGTCTTATTACAAATCTTAATTCTTCCCATGGCTTTGACACAACATGCCAAACCTAAAAGCCCTTGGGGGTGGAATCAAAAGCGCCGAGGCCTGCGAACAGTGGGGTTAGGCGCTCCAATGGCTGTTAGACAGGCATCCTTACCTAGAGGTTGGCAGAATACACAGAGGCTGTCTTGGCCATCTTGAATATAAACCCCACCCAGCCATCTCTCCGGTTCCCATCACCTCCACCCCAGCCTCATGAAAATCTCATGACCGTCTCTATGCACTTGAATGTCTTCATTCTGTGCATTTCCCTTGGGTCTCCAAGCCTTCTTTCCTTATTATTTTGGAAAGGAGGGCAGACGTGGAAATACAAAACACACACACACACACATGAATCAGGGCTTTGAAAACCCCCAACAACATCATCACCCACCTCCTTCCCAGAGCCAGGCTCAGCTGGCCATCAGGGAAGGGAAGGAACATGGGTCTCCATCACTGACCTCCCGAAATTGTTTGAAGATCCTTTGCCCACCATTCCTCCTTGGAACTGGACATTATTCTTTTGATTACACAAGCCTGACAGCCTGATCATAATAAACATGTAAGTGAAGAGAACCTATTCCTTTCCAGCAGCATTATTTATTCACCTAAAGCAAAGGCTGTGCTATATTTAGCATCTGATGTCAGTGGGTTGTTTGATTTCTTGGAAATTGGCAGGAAGCCACCTCTCACATGATATATGAAATCACTGATAAATGCTTCTTTTCACCAAAAGAAAAACAGCTTAATAGATGCAGCCCTTTTCTGCTCCCCTCCCCTCCTCCCTCCGTCTTCTCCACCGTCCTCCCCCCTGCCTTTCCTTTCCTCGTCTGGGATTTGTCTTTCTGTGGCACAGCTCAGCAGAGCCTGTGAAGTGGAAATGAGTTGTTCAGTATCACAGGGCAAAATGAGGCTGTTGGGATGCTCAGGATGGTTTTTTTCCTCTCCTAGATCCTGGAAGGCTGCCAGAGTGCCAGTGAATCAGACGCACACGCACAAAAAGGCAAATCTATACAGCCGTGGCTTTATGGGGCCCAGTATTTATGGCGGAGCACTAGCTCCGGCTTGCTGTTTTGCAGGCGAAGATGGGAAATAGATAGTGATTCAGGATTGCCATTAAGTGAGAAAACAGCCCCAGTACAGATTGTGTGTAATAAACCAAATGCAGGGAGAAGCTGGAAGAAGCTGTGGATTTGCTACATGAGATCAGCCTTGGGCCCCATCAAGTTCAAGCTCCTGATTTGTGTGGTGGTTAATACCTGGTGCTCGGAACAAATCTTTCTGCTTTCACTCTGTCTTCTCTGCCATACACTGGGTCTATCACATAAAGCTAGTGGAGGGGTTGGGCAGGGCTGTGCACGTGAAATTAAATTAATTCTCGCCCTCCTGTGGAGATCCATTTATATGGCTTGAAGTACAAGATTTAATTACCCTTATCTTAGATCCTATAAGAACCAACATCACTATTGTTCATAAATTCACCCAGCCCCTTTCCACCATCAGCTGTGAGGTTTAACTCAGGACCCCCAGCGGAAGCCGGGTGGATAGTCTAACTGGCCACGGGAAGTGAGGAAACAGCAGCTTCAGTGGTGATTTCTTTGCATTTCTTTGTCCTGGGCTCCATTCAGTGACACCCTATTGGAAAGTATTCTGAAGACAAGAGAAGGGATTGTTTTCAGCCCTGCAGCATCTTAGGTTTCCCTTCATTAGGTTCCCCTCTATAGTATGATCTGTCAAGCAATCCTGGCTGGGTGATATTGACCATGGGCGTGTGAGGGACTTGGAGAGTTTCAAAAACCCCACAGCGACACCAGCAGTGACTGGTCTTTCTCCCACCCCCAACACATGTGCATGACGCTCATCTTCATCCTAGGTGAGAGAAAAATACAAGGAAAGAGGAGGAAATGAGAGCAGCGATATCTGTGCTCTTTGTGTAGCTGCCTGAAGGTCTTACTAGGCAGAGGAATTGATGGATGGAGGGACAACAGACAGATGAACAGATGGGCAGATGAATGATGGACCCTCATCAATTCCTCAATCAGTAAGAAAGCCCACAAAATGAACACTGGCTCTAGGTCGAAGTTGTTTTCCATTCAGTCCTCAAATTTAGCATTCATTGAGGGCTCCATCCTAGGACCCACAGTAAGTGACAGCCTTTGTTTTAATTGAGATTATTTTTTTGATTCTCAAAATGAGGGGTATGGGACCGGATGACCTGTTAGCTCCCTTCCAGGCTCTGAAATGTTAAAGTTCTGTAATTGTGTGATTCTGTGATATTATGAGTCACCCAGGTGAATTAACGCTTTTCTGAGAGGTAGCCAGCCTCGTCTCCCCCAAGGGGAGGTGAATGAGCTCTGTCTCAGACACAGATGCTTCTGGGACACACCCTACCAGTATGACTGCCACTTCTCTGGGCCCTGAAGGAACCAATAAAAAGACTTACTCTGGGTGAACATTTGCTCACTGAGAACACTGCTCACTTGGGCTCTTCACAGGGTCACAGTATGTTTATAACAATGATGATGATTTCTGCTTTGTGCAAGGAATTTTTCTTTTGGTTCGAGCTGCTTGAGAAGCTGGCTATGGTTTCTATCAGCCCCAGATCTCACATGGAATAGTACCATGGCCTCTAGCAGAATGACACACAATAGCTGCAGTAACCGCCTCACCCATCTCTGGAGACTGGGCAGGGTTTTCCTAGCACTGGGCTGCAGCCACGGTCTATTTTATCATAGTACCTTAGATAGGGATCAGTAAGATAGATGCACATCAAGACTGAGAAAGTTTAAAGGTTTGATTATCCTACAGTCCTTGGGGAGAGCACAAGTCACCTTGCAGGGCCATAAGGGAAAGCACCAGGATCAGTCAAGAGGCCGAGGGAGCTAGGGGGACCTATAGGTAAGAATCTTTATGTTTTTCATGGGGAGGAATGGGTGAGGTGGGACAGCCAAGTTTAGATTTGGCCAGCTATGTGTAAGAGTAGGAACCCGTGAAATTCGTGTTCGCAGTCACTGGGAAGTATATAGTTTAAAGCTGTCTGAGGAGTCCTAATATTGATGGGTGTATTAGTCAGTGTGCTGCAGAGAAACAGAACCAGTAGAGGGTGTGTATGTGTGTGTGGACAGAGAGAGAAAGGAGGAGAGAGAGCAATTGATTTTTAAGGTATTGGTTCATGCAACTTTGGAGCCTGACAAGTCCAAATTCTGCACAGTAGGCCAGCAGGCTGGATACACAGGGAAGAGCCAATGCTGCAATCCAAGTCTGCAGGCAGTCTGCTGGCAGTTTCATTTCTTCATTGGGGACCATCAGTCTTTTGTTCTATTTAGGCCTTTACTGATTGGAAAAGGCCGGCCAACAGTACAGAGGGCGATCTGCTTTACTCAAAGTCCAGTGATTTAAACGTTTGTCTCATCCATATACACCCTCACAGAAACATCCAGAATAATGTCTGGCCAAATATCTGGGAACTGTGGTCCAGGCAAGCTGACACATAGAATTGGCCACCATAATGAGGTTACAGTTTGCTCAGGGGTACCTGATAGACCCTTGGATGGCTATTAAAGCATCACTTTACAGAAATGTGAAGTATTTAAAGTTAATTCATGGTCACTGACTCCATAGAGACAGGACATCTGAGGTGTCCTCACCTCCCTAAACTTTTCTTGAGAAAACACCTCAGAGCTTACAAAACACGTGCATCCCATCCTCTCCCTGACTCTAACAACGGCTGATGAGGTCATCATCTCTGTCTCCATGTGAGAGATCAGAGGACATGAGTGGAGAAGTGAGGTGACCTGACCCACCCGGGTCAGACAGCTCACAAGCGAAGAAAGCCAGGATGGGCTCCAGCTTCTGGTCCAAGGTGACAGGATCTGGCTTAGTCTAGCATAGTCTAGCGACTACCATGTGCCAGGCCCTACTCCGGATGCTTCCGTGTATTAATTTGCTTAATATTCAGAGCAGCTCAGTGAGAAAGCCCTCGCTATTGGCCCAGGCAGGGAGGGTGAGGCCCACTCACCACCTCGCATAGGCTGGGGTCTGCAGCCAGGCTGCTGCTGCTGATCCTTCTCAGCCCCTCCCCCGCTTCCTCGCCACCCAGAGCTTGCGGTGCTCTCTCTTCCTGGTCCCCCACTCAGCACGCTGCTGCACTCGCCACCCCCAGTCTACCCTGGAGATGATTAATAACCACCTTGTCAGGCAGAGTGACTGAAAGCTGTAAGAGAAGGCTGCACAAAGGTTTGGAAAGGAAAATACAGAGAAACCCCTACAGTGAAAAAGGATCTCAGAATGATCACTTCACAAACCTCACTTTTCAAAACATCATATCCAGGATTGGTCCTGGGTGCCCCAGCACATCAAAAGGGGCCCCAAGCCCTGGCTTCTCTGCAGCTTTCATCCTGTCCCACAGTGGGATCCCCTTTGCCTTGTTCTCGCATTATTTATTGGGCCCTGGTCCCACCTTCCCCATGATTTGCCAAATGAGGGCAACACACTCCTTTGATAAATCTGTACCAGTTGCCAAGCACTGTGACGAGGACCAAGGGCTGAGGGGTGAGGAGGAACGTGGGTCTGCCCTCAAGGCACTCAGAGCCCAGCGGAAGAGGCAGGGCTGCCCAGCAGGCAGCATCAACTCGGTGGCAGTGACGCCAGCCCAGACACTGGCTCAGGCTGAGCACCCTGGACCCCCAGAAGGAGGTGTCACCAGCTCTGCCCAACAGACGCTGGCGGCTCTGTCAGGAGGGGAGGGTTAGCCTGGAACTGAACAGATGAATCCACAGGTGGAAGAACAAGGGAAGGACAGCCAGGTGGAGGGAACAGTGTGTGAAAAGGCCCAGAAGCCTGAGCGCTCAGTTCTGCTCAGCTGGGACGGAGAGCACACGGGGCCACAGCCAGGAAGGCACAGGAGGAAGGTGGGAGAGAGTGTCCGCAGCCTGGTGGCCTGCCTAGAATGAGCGGGGTTTGTTTTCCTCTGAATAGCCTGCCTGGGGACTTCCCTGGTGGTCCAGGGGTTAAGAATCTGCCTTCCAGTGCAGGGGATGAGAGTTCGATCCTTGACTGGGGAACTGAGATCCATGTGTTGTAACTAGAGAAGCCTGAGCACCACAACCAAGACCAGTGCAGCCGGAAAAAAAAAAAAAGAAGAAGAAGAAGAAATAGCCTGCTTGGCCCTTGTGCAGTCCCACCGGTGCTTCTGAAGCTTCCTAAGCCAAGTGGGAAGGGTTCTGGCACACCACGTACTTACTGAGTCGCGGTTGGTGCTCAGCCCTGGGAAGGATCCTCAGGGCATGTGAGTAGGTTAGATACTGGCTCCTGACCCCAAGGCATATATAGGCCAGATGAAGGGCAAGAAACGAGAAACATTATGGACCCTCGGCAGGAAGAATAATTAAACACCAGGCAGGGTGACCTCCATTGTGAGTGTGATGAGAGATGGTGAAGGAACAAGAGAGATGCTTCCACAGGAGGGTTTTAAATGAGGAAAGCCCTCCTTTCCTGCTGCTAAACTGGGTACAACCCTGTCCACTGACCTTTCCACAGGCCTTTTCCTTAGAGGTTTCTCCAAACACAGCCTCACCAACTCTCATCAGCATGAGGACTTCTTTCCATTTGGGGCCTGTACCTGTCAGTTTACCCTTGTCTAAGCTGAATGTTATATCCTCAGCTAGACCTCATTGGGCCCTCACTGTGTTGAGATCTGGGTTTCAGAACTCCTCTTACTTTGCAGCTTCACCTAAAACCAGCCAGCTCTTCCACTTAATACAGCCCAGAGCATAAAGATATTTCAATATATGCTTGAATAGTGGAGATTTGCACACGAGGCACCAGTTACAAGCAACCCTACTTCTGCACAAGCTGATCATCTATTATGGAGTCCTTTGAATGCACTTGTTTGTAGCTGGTAGAGAGTTCCTTGGCCTACTGATCACTGTTTCTGGGGTTGTTGCTCCAGAGCAAAGCAGTGCCTTTGTGTGTATCTACTACAAAGACACTGGGTTTCCCAGGCAGCTCTAGTGGTAAAGAACCCACCTGCCAATGCAGGCGACTTAAGAGACGCAGGTTTGATTCCCTTGGTTGGGAAGATCCCCTGGAGGAGGGCATGGCAACCCACTCCAGTATTCTTGCCTGGAGAATCCCATGGACAGAGGAGCCTAGTGGGCTACAGTCCATAGGGTCACAAAGAGTCAGACATGACTGAGGCGACTTAGCATGCACACAGGCATTACAAAGACATAAACCATACACATGGCCCATCTTCTCCTTTACACGGCGGCGCAGCCAGGGGTGATTGGAAAACGACATTTTAAACCCCAAAGCAAATTACAGCAAGGAATCAGTGTGAAATTACTATCCTCTCCTTGGAGTTCCTTTTTAAAAGTCAGGCAGCAGAGCCCAGGATAAAAGTTGGCCTGTCAGACAAGCCCATTCAAGCTTGCAATTCCGCTGTCATTTGCCCGACGGGCTTGTGATAAAGAGCAAGGATAAAAAATCTGCCAAAAATAGTGCCACCGAGAAACCGACACCCAGGCCAACTCAGGAGCCAGCACCGTGCCAGCTCTGCCCTCCCCAGTAGGGCAGTGTCTCTGAGGATCTGTTCTGACAGAGATGTCGTGTGACCTCCAATTTCAGCACCAAGGAGAGGAAGGGCCGAAAAGAGCTCCAGCTGTGAATCCCCGAAGAAAGGGGAGGGGGAACAAAGTTTACATTGAAAATCTTGGCTTTCCAAACAGCATGTTGAGACAGACCCACAGCAGACAGGTTTGCTGCAGGCCTGGAACTTGCCTGGGGTGGCCACAGCCTGGAGATTCACCTAGAAAGATTGTAACACTGAGCTTCCTTCTCTTTGTACTTTTGCTGGGCCTTCGATCCCTGGAGTGGTACCCTAGGGGCCTGAAAGAAAGAGATACCCCTCTTTGTAGCCGCAAGCAATGGGAGCCCAGGCAAATGGGCCAACTGGCGAACTTTGGAAAAGCCTACAGCCACGTGGCAACAGGCGCTCTGGATATCCCAGGCCGAACAGAACCTGCTCAGCCCAGGCTCTGTCACCAGTTCTCGGTGGGGAGGTAGCAGGCTGATTTCCAGCCTGTGTGCCCCTGCTATGAGGGGGTGAGACAGAAGGACACCCACACCTGCCAAGTGACTAACGCCCTTAGAGGTAAGAGGTCACGCCCACGGACAGAAGCAGATTTTACTGTTTCAGCTCATGTTTATTGTGCCCCTGGGAGTGAGGTGCCTCCTTGGGACTCCCTAACTGCCCTGACAGGCAGGTCTCAGTCCTAGTTTACAGGTGAGTCCACTGCATCTCAGAAAAGTTCACTAACATGCCTCACTTCATTCACACTGTTGTGAAATGGGTAAGCCAGGAGTCAGATCCCAGTCTTTGGGACCCAAGTCAAGTGGATTCCATCAGAGGCATCCGCCAAGCCTGCTTCAGAGATGGCAGCTCCCACAGAAGTGGGGACAGTGGGGTCTGTCTTCACCTGCAGGGCGCAGCATCTCCAAATCCTTTGTCCCCATTTTCTTGTCTTGATGTCCTGTCACCCACTTGCCATGTGCAACCACCGACCAGATTTTAAAGTAGCCACAAATATCTGGCAACATATAACCTGACTTGTGTTTGGTTGATAAAGACCCTCAAAAGAAATAAACACAGGAATTGCGAGGAGTCCAGGGTGGTAATCTTTTCCCAGAAAGGACCCCTCCAGGGGCCAGGGTGTCAGGGCAATGTATTGTCTAATAGGCCCCAAAGAACAACAATCATCATGACGGTTATCATAGAAATCACCCTAGGTACTACTAGACTTCGCATCTGGAGGGTGGTCCTGATGGATGGCTCGTTAGAGAGTTCACGGGGGCCCAGCTGTCCTCACTCCTGCTGTCTCTCTTTCATGTCACTCACAAGTGCCTCCTGCAAACAGAACATTCCCTGGGGAGCTTTCCCCGGGGACCCTGATCTCTGGCATCCTTAAACAGCTGTCACACTGTCCCAGTTGTTTTCCAAGAAGGAGGTCCCCAGGGCTTCACCGAGGCAGACTTGAACTCAACCCTGCAGTGTTGATCTATCCCCTTTCATGTCCCCCTGGGAGAGGGGTGCCGCAGCCTGGGTGCCCATGGTTAGATCCTGGCAGCCTCTCAGCTTCTGCAGCTCATTACCTGTTGTTTTCTACCCAGAATATGCGTTTGGACATGTCAAGATCTCAGCGGCTCCTACAAAGGCAAACTCCTCTGGAGGAACCTGAGATTTCTTCTGCACAGACCAGCCTCACACCCCGTGGGGCAGTCTGTCAGCAAAGCATTTACACTGGGCACGGAAGTAACGAATTAGAGAGGGTAGGTGAGGGAAGCCTTCATTCAGCACTTGATCTTGAACTTTGTATTTGCCAAGGGCTTTTAAGTCATTTCCGTTAGCTGTTACTCTTGAACGTCCTTAGGAGGTGGGTAGAAACTGGTGTCCTCCTTTTGAGAAAAAGGACATGGGGAGGGACGTGTCCCCAGGGACACATCCATGGAGTGGAAAGGGTCAGAGACCTTGCTGGGGAGGCGTTCCGCTCAACCTTCATCCACTCTCAGCCCCCTCTGCATACAGTAAGCCAACAGGGAGGATGTTTCTGGAGCCTGGCTTTCATCCAGGAATCGTCCTGCATGTTAGCCTGCTAGAAGCCAGGTTGAGGTCTTTGTGACTGTCATGTGGCAGGTGAGGGGGAGCCTCAGAGGGGTACGTGCTGTGCAGCAAATCACAGAAGGATGAACAACTGCTGGGCACGCAGAAAGCTGGTGCTCACTCCCCAGCCACTCCCGAGCCAGCTTTGAAGCAAGATGTATTTTTAAACACGAGCCTCGTACAGAAAATGTTCCCTTGCATGTCCCCATAGCCTACTAATGGGGCAACGGTTGGCAACCAACACCACCAGCCCGTGCTCAGGGCTGTGTTCTCAATTTTTCTTTCTATTCTTGTCCCCTGGCATACGATAGGGGTTGCTGTCCCAGGAGACTACAGGCGACTGACGAAAAAGGTTGCAGTCGTCTCTTGCCTGCTCTCAATTTCAAGACTCTCTGATTTCGTTCAGACACTGGGCCTGTGGGTCTGTGTCCATTGACCGAGTGTGGAACCATTATTTTTTTTTTAAATTCTTCCAGCAGATTCCATGAAACTGCCCGATGTTTCCCAGAAGGCTGTGGTCCCCCTGCATCACCCTGGACTGAGAAGGGACTACGTTAGAAAGCCAGCTACCCATCTGGGGCGCGAGAAAGCAGCCTCTGTGATCCTGATAAATTTCACAGCAGGATCAAGGGCCTCATGTCCTTTTTTTGAAAATGAAAATAGCCATTTGGGGTCAACTTTCTGTCTTCCCATTGCTCTGATTAGAATTTATCTCCTTGTGCTCGTATGTGCTAAGTCGCTTCGGTCACGTCCGACTCTTTGTGACCCCACAGACTGTAGCATGTCAGGCTCCCCTGTCCTTGTCCCCAGGGGATCTTCCTGACTCAGGGATCGAACCCCCATTTCATGTCTTCTGCATTGCCAGGTGGGTTCTTTACCATTAGCGCCACCTAGGATCCTCTTCATTTCCTTAGCAAGAGAAAAGAAAGTCACCTTACAAGTCCAAATTATTACTAGAATGATTCCTCTACTTAATTTATTTAGGATATCCTCCTGAATTGTCCTGGTGTGTCCCTGAGTATTATTATTATCTGTTATTGCTGTTGTTGTTTTAAAGGAGCCATTTCTAACCAGGGGCTGGGGCAACACCCTTTGTTCTCTGGGCCCCAGGTCCTAACCCTCAGCAAGGGAAGCATTCCTGCACTGCTGTGTTTTTTTGAGTTATGCAATATAAACAGCTTCAAGGAGATGAGCTCCTCCAGTTTTGTTTTTAAACCCTGACTTCACTTGCCCTCTGCAGAGCTTGGCATTTGGGTGGTTTCCTCCTGCCTTCTCTGTTTTCCTTGCTAGAAAACAAAACACCCTTCCCTTGACCCTCCTCCAGGACCAGCCCTTTCCTCCCCAGACTCAGCAATGGAATGAGCCACTGCTGATGGAAGGAAATTCACCAGGAATTGGTGAAGAAGCTACTGAGGAAGTCTAACACACCCCTGCTTTGTCTCTGCTCAGTTTGGACACCTCTTTTTCCTCTGGTGCAGGCTCATCAGCTTGGATGCAGAGTGGGCGCCCAAACTGAGCAGAGACGAAGCAGTCCTAGGTGTTAGATTTTCTCTGTAACTTCTTTACCCATTCCTGGTTCCCCCAAGTCAGGAGTATCCTCAGAACATCTGAAGCATAATTCTGCTCAGCATATGGATTCACACCTGACTTTTCAAGAACACAGCTGATGTGTAAAACAGGTGTGACTGGACTTAGGAGAAAAGTTCAAAAGGTATTGCAAACGTCAGCTCCACATTATTTTGCTACTTGCATCCCCTTAAAACAAATATTTGCAAATCGTTTCATCGCTCATTAGACCAGACTCATGGTTTATCCTCCTAATGATTCCACGCAGTGGAGAAACCCTGCAGTCTTCTCGATGAGTTTGGCTTGGCAAAACGGCATGCAAGGCACAGTTGGATTATAATACAATTTTAGTCACAGGTTTCCTAAAACAACCATCCTAGGCTGAGTCACTGAATCCTTTATTTACACAGTTGTCTTAATGCAGACAACCAATATTTTCAGAATAGGTATTAACTTTCAAATTTCTTAGTAGGTCAAATCCCTACTTCCATCCATAAAATTTTATTTTACAGTATTCTGTCTGTCTAATCACCTCTAATGACTCAGGCTTGCCATCTATCTGGTGGGGGTCAGCACCTTCAGGATGAGAAGGATGCTCTTTTCATCCTTCCAGAAGTGTGAGTTTGGGAGGGAGGGCTGAAAGGTGGAAGGCATAGAGGTTTGGAAAATCGAGTGCCCAGGGCATGGAAGTTGTGAAGAGGGAGCCCAATGGTAGGAATGGCCTGGGATAGAGTGAGAGGAGCCAGGTACTTGGCCTTTCCCACTGGATTTGAGAAAAGTACAAGAGAGAAAGAAAGAAAATAAAAAAAAAGGAGAGAAAGGAGGGAAGAAAGGAAGGCAGGAGAGAAAGAAAGAGAGACCGGAGAAAGAGAAAGAAGAGAAATTACAGCTGTGGTTGGGGCGGGGGTGCGAGGAGGGGGGATGTTGGATAGGCCTGGATATTTTTGCATCAAGAAATGCTTCCAGTTCTACCAATTGAAGCTCAGCCAGGGCCTCTGACAAAGCCACACGGCATCCTCTTTTCAAGACTTTCAGAATTTCTCTGCATTTTTCCAGCAGTAGGAGCAGCTGCTGCCAACCTTGGCCCAGCCTCTCATTTGCCAGCTCGCAACCCTACCCACTCTTCTCCTTCTGTTTCTCTCCTTCAAGGTCAAATCCCAGTGCACCTCAACTTTTCAGTGAGAGCCTCAGCCCTCAGTGTCCCGGGGGCGGGGCGGGGGGTGGGGTGATGGGGCCGGGCTGTGAGCAGCGTGGGGCGGGAGGGAATCTGCTGGGGCCTTGACTTTCTCACCCATGTTTCAGATGTGCTGGGGTGTAATGGTAAACAGCGTCTCCCTTGCTGCCAGAACGGCCTCTCCACCCCAGTCCTGTTCCCATCACCCTAGGGGTTCCAGTAATAGGGCGTAAAGCAAACAAAGAAAAACAGTAATCTGGTGTTCCAATTGCATTTTTTGTTTTTAGAAAATGTTAATGATAGGTTATTTGATTACCCTAGGTTTGGCTCTGCCTGCTCGGCATTAAGCACATCTGGTATTTAGTAACAATATAAGTAGCAGGAGTTTTTTTGGCACTTGAAAATAAGCTCATCCAATGTTGCCATGCAGTTTGGAAACTCGTCAGAGAGGCCAGCCAAACTTGTGGAGATACAAGACTTTTTCTGTAGGCCGGGCAGCTGGCCAGGACAGCTAAAAAATGTGAATTGGCTAAGAACTGCTGCCACGCAAACACTTCTGGAAATTTCTGTGCTTGGGCCTGCCAAATCCATTATGCACAACATGAATTACAAGACTTTCTATCTCTCCAAGCAGTTGCTTTTTGAGCTTAATTCTCCTATGCACTTTATGAAACATACACACACAACCAAAATGAGAAAAACACCCTCCCCCAAATCCACTACCATTAAAAAAAAAAAATCTCTTTCCACTGGGGCTGCCAAGCTCACAACTGTTCCTGAATTAGGAGAAATAGCCTCAAACTTTGGGTTGAATTACATTAAATCTAACACGTGGGAGGCAACTGGGCTTCCTGGAAATTCTAGAAAGGAAAGATGTCTCACATCATGGAGACAGCCTGATGTCTAGATGGGAAACACGGAGTAACAGAAGAACTTGGAAGGAGAAAAACATATACACCCTTCACTCGGCCTGTCCGGTCACCAGAGCTTGGACTTTAACTGGGATTTGAATCAGACCAGGGAGCAAACCTTTTAAGCAGAATGTGTTTCTTCGGCATGGAGGCTGCGGCCCTGCCTGGAGATGTCTGGGTCCGCCTTGAGGTCTGGCAGGCCTATCAATCATCCGGGCAGGATTTGAAGCAGAGGGTGGGCCCCGGAGGACAAGCCACAGCTGGCCAGGGGGAAAGCAAGCAGGAGAGGTACAGCCAACACTTCTAGTCGGATCCTGGGTCTGCCCGGGCTTCCCTCCCTCCCAAGGCTTAAAAAGCTTTGCATCATTTCATTTCTGCTTCCAAATTGAGACTTGCCTCTTGCTTGTGATTCAGAGGTACTAGATTACTCAGACTCTGCCCGGGATTGTTGTCAAGGGCCTGGAGCTCCACTCCTATTCTCCAGAAGCGCTGGGATGACATTTTTCATAGGACACACATAATAGCTACTATGAGATAATCATATTAGCCCATAATGAGACAGAGAGTACAGCTAAATCCTTCCGACTCCCACTGGGGCTGACGCTTTCTCCATACACAGCCCTTTTCGTGAGAACTGTAAGGTCGCTGCAGGTGTTTTTTTTGGTCTTAGACAATGGTGTCAATTTCACTAAGTCCCAACTCTAAGGTGTTCAAAAAGCCCATGGTCCCCACGATGTCATTGACCCAGTGAATGAATAATTAGCTACTCCAGTGTGCCTCGGTTCCCCTCTCTGTGTGTGCTGTGGGAGTTCTCCCAGGGCAGGGGAAAAGCCGTGTGATTGGACATCGGTCTCGGCCTCGTATTTTTGTCACCCTGTTACCTCCTTCGAGCCGCAGTCTCTTAAGTCTCAGCCTGGCATCCTCTCTTGTAAAATGGGGCCAGTACCAGCCTCCTCTTAGCGCCACAGTGAGGGACCAAGTGTGGTCGTAATTACACAACTTCTTTGTAAACTCTAGCACAGTATACAAATGTGAGGTGTTCATAGTATCTTTCCAGTCCTAATTGCAGAAATTTGATCACTTAAGTTACTGGGAAAGTGACACAGAGGCTTGTAGTGGGATGAGGGTGGAGGATGGGATCCGAGCAGTCCACGCACATGAGCAATGGAACCCGGGTCTTTATCGGGGCTGTCAGTGAGAAGAGATGCTCGTTTTCTGCAGCTGTTACAGGACGACCTCTCTCGGTATAACTCTTCGTTAAAGTGTGTCCCCTCCTTCCTCTCCCTCTCCCTCCTGTCCTCTCTCTTTTCTTTTTCTTTTTTTTCAGGAATCAATTGGTAGCAATCACTCTTAATGTCCCATTGGACTAGACTGACCTGAGATTGAAGGTGAGGCTGCCAGTTGCTAATTAGATTTCCTTTCCCATCGTGAACTGTATCCCAGAACCATCGCTCACACGAAGCAGTTAAACAGGTTTAGGCATTTGAAAAAAAAGAAAGAGCCAGGGCCCCAAGAAAGCAGTCTTGGCCTCATTTCTATTTGGCTCACATTGTCTGTCCTGTTCTTGCTTAAATTTGGATTACAGGACACATTTTTCTCAGTTTCCTTTTCTCGTGTTCCTGGATCTTTGTTGTAGAATTGTAGGAAACACAGAGTCAGGGGAGTCAGCCAGAAAGGATCTCTTTCTTCCCGGGAAGGTCTGGGGCCCCGTCTCAGACACCACGTGTGTGCGGCGCCCGTCTCCCCTTGGCCCCGGCCACCTCTCCCCCGTGACAGTTGTTGTTTTCTTCACGATGGCCACCATTCAGGGCTTTTAAATTCTGATTAGTTCAAGGGCTTTTTCCTTTCTCAGTCTGAAGACAGTCCCCCCAGTCACCACCAACACACACACACACACACACACACACACACACACACACACACACACTGCTCCCCCGGAAACCAGGCCTGCCTGGTCCCTGTATGCTGGGGCTGCCCAGCAAAGATCCAGAGCTTGTGAATCAGTCTGAGTTCAGTCAAAGCGGAAGTGTGGACAGAAACGAGCACAGAAGGCCACTGTTCAGCCGCTGCAGAGGGAAAGGATGGAGGCTGGGGCTGGGGGAGGGGGCGGGGAGGAAGGCACAGCCACGCCAGCCGCTCCACCCCAGGCAAGGACAGTGACACCATGCGGGCACATATCTCATTATAGCACCGAGGTGGCTTTGCCCACCCAGCACTCAAGAGGCCAGGTACCATCTCCCCATTCTAACCAGCGAGCGCCAATGTTGGTATGGTCACCAGGATGAGCATGGAGTTTTCTGAAACCAGAGTCAGACTGTGAAGCATTCCCCTGACATTGTAACACCCAGCCAGTCACTCCTGTCATTTACCTTTGAGGTTCACCTCTGTGAATCATAATCATAAATATTCATGGAGCATCCCTCATCTCTCAGCCCGTCAATGTGAAGTAGCTTCATTCTCGTGGGAGCCCTATCACCACTTTGCAATGAGGTAGGCAACATAATTACCCCTCATTTTCAACTGAGGGGACCAAAGCTTGGGTGGGTGAAGTGGCCTGGCCAAGCTCACAAACTGTAGCAAGTTGAGGGGGTGCTGTGTGGGGCAGCCTGAAAAGCCACCGTGCCACCACTGCCTGGGGCTTGGCGCTGCTCACGTCTCACCCCTGTCCTGTTTCATTAAGACTGCTTTTGCACTGGATGTCAAAATGGTCTCCCTACAGGGATACCTGCGGAGATGCATATCCTTCATTCCTCCTACACGTGAGGTCAGCTGAGTGCTGGGTTAGGTCACCAGCCTTGTCTCCCAGGTGCGTGGTGACTTCTCAGAGTGGGTCTGAGACACCTTCCACCTAGCCAGGCTTCGTCTCCCTCCCTCCCTCATTGCACTCACTAGGCATCATCACCACCACGAGAAAAGCCTGCTCTTCTCCTTATCAGGTTAACAGCAGAAAGGATCACTAAAATGTCACCTTTTGGGTCAGATCCATGGGTCAGTGTTGAATACACAAACCATTCCACCTGACTGGTTTTTTCATTTATTTTTTTCTTGGGGTAACAGTTGACCTACAGTGTTGTGTTAATTTCTGCTGTACAGCAAAGTGACTCAGTGATACATATATATACAATTCTTTTTCATATTCTTTTCCAAATTATGGTTTATCACAGGATATTGACTATTGTTCTCTGTGCTATAAGCAGGATCTTGTTGCTTATTCATTCTATAGGTAAAAGTTTGCATCTGCTAATCCCAGACTCCAATCTATCCCTCTCCCACCCCCCACCCCCTTGGCAAGCACAAGTCGGCTCTCTATGCCATCTGACATTTTGAAAGTGAAGACTGTTTTCCAGAGCTGATGCCATTTTCGAGTATTCAATATTCGCTGGGTACCTACTGTGTGCTTACTATGTTCGTAATAGTCCAGGGACTGTTTCAGGTTAAAGTGTCTACAATGCTTAGAATAGGAATAAATACCCCTTGAAATCCCAGTGTTCCAGAGAAATCTTTTCCTGTGACTTGGTGCAGAATCCAACTCTTCCTCTCCAAGGTGATGGCTCTAACCAAGACAGAGATTTAAAATGCCTTCTTGTAATGGTTATCTGATGTTTCTAAATGTGATTGCTAATGGCATTAATCAGTCCTTCCTATAAGCAACTGGTTGAGCTACTGTGGGTATGAGAAAAGGACAGACAGGGAGACGATACAGCTGTCACTATTGTTTCTAGATGACAAGACTGATTGTATATTACCATGGTATAATTATTGGCATTACATATCACCTCTTGCTGTTGTTCAGCCACTCGGTTGTGTCTGATTCTTTTCGACCCCATGGACTGTAGCACGCCACGTTTCCCTGTCCTTCACTAGCTCCCAGAGTTTGCTCAAATTCATGTCCATTTAGTTGATGATACCATCCAACCATCTCATCCTCTGTTGCCCTCTTTTCCTCCTGCCCTCAATCTTTTGCAGCATCAGGATCTTTTCCAATGAGTTGGCTCTTTTACTTATAACTTGGGTTTGTGAGACATTACAGAGAAACCCAAACAAACTTTTTGGCCTACCCAATAATACTCAAGAAGTTAATTTTTTTTTTTTTTAACAAACCTTAGGTTTGACAGATACTAAATTCTGCTGCCTAGTAACCCCTTCCTAGATCATAAGTGTATTTGTCTTTTATTGCCCTGTAACAAGTTAGTGCAAATCTAGCAGCTTAAAGACACACACATTTATGATCTCACAGCTGCTACAAGTGAGCTGTGTCCTCTGCCCAGGTTCTCAGGAGCCTGCCATCAGCCTGTCACCTGGAGCTGGGGTCTCAGCCAGGCTCAGGGTCCTCAGCCAAGTTCACAGTGCTGGTGGTTTAGTTGCTAAGTCGTGTCGACTCTTTGCGAGCCTATGGACTGTAGCCCGGCAGGCTCCTCTGTCCATGGGTTTCCCAGGCAAGGATACTGGAGTGGGTTGTCATTTCCTTCTCTAGGGGATTTTCCTGACCCAGGGATCAAACTGCGTTTCCTCCTTTGCAGGTGGATTCTTTACCACTGAGCCACCAGGGAAGCTCACCCAAGTTCACAGGGCAGAATTCATTCCCATGAAGCTGTAACTCTCCTGGCAGTTTACATCTTCAAAGCCAGCCAGGAAGATAGAGAGTATGCTGCTTAGAGTCTCTGACCTCTAGACCTTCTTTTAAACGGCTTGTCTGATTAGGTCAGACCCACCCACCATAATCTGTCTTTCGATTAACTTACAGTAACTGATTAGAGATCTTAATTACATCTGCAAAAATCCCTTCACCTTTGCCACATAACGTAATGAAATCACAGCAGTGATATCCTATCACCTTTGCCAGATCCTATTGGCTAGAAGCAAATTAAGGTCCTTCTCACTCTCAAGAGGGAGAGATTATACAAGAGCAAGGGGTCTTAGAGGTCATCTTCGAATCTGCCTTCGACAATAAGCTACTGGAGTATAGGAAGGCTGTGATATGTTTTTTGATGTGCCATTACATTCAGCAGAGTGATAGGCACAAAGTAATTCATGGACACTGAAAACTTAGCGACTGACAATAAATTCATATAGTAAATATATGAATATAATAAATTATATTTTTTAAGCTGGGGTATGGTTGCTTTACAATGTTGTGTTAGTTTCTGCTGTACAATGAAATGAGTCAGCTATATGTATATATATATCCCCTCCCTCCTGGACCTCCCTTCCAACACCCCCATCATCCCACCTGTCTAGGTCATCAGAGAGCACCAGACTGAGCTCTCTGTGCTATACAGCAGCTTCCTACTAGCTGTCCATTTTACACATGGTAACGTATATTTGTTGTTATTCAGTCGCTAAGTCGTGTCCGACTCTGCAACACCACAGACTGTGCGGCACACCAGGCTTCCCTGTCCTTCACTATCTCCTGGAGTTTGCTGAAACTCATGTCCATTGATTTGGTGATGTCATCCAACCAGCTCATCCTCTCTCATCCCCTTCTCCTCCTGTCCTCAGTCTTTCTCAGTATCAGGGTCTTTTCCTGTGAGTCAACTCTTCACTTCAGGTGGCCGGATTATTGGAGCTTCAGCTTCAGCATCAGTCCTTCAAATGTATATTCGGGGTTGATTTCCTTCAGGATCAACAGGTTTGATCTCCTTGCTGTCCAAGGGACTCTCAGAAGTCTTCTCCAGCACCACAGTTTGTCAGTCCTAATCCCCCAATTTACCCACCCGCCAACCACTTCCCCATGTCTACAAGTACCTAGAGATGTGTCTCTATTCCTGCCCTGAAAATAGGTTCATATTTTTAAGACACGAACTTTCTTCCAGGGCACACTCTGGAAAAGGTCCTTTTTTCCCTCCATTGGTCTTCATGGGTTGGGATGGAGGGAAGTGTGACTAGTTACCGATCCAAAGTGTCTGTGGTTGAAAGGAAGGAAAAAGGAGCTGGGAAAGAGGCTTCATTCCAGCTCCTCCTCTGAAAGCTGTGAGTGCTTCCTCAGCCTGGAAAGTGGAAGAAATAGTACCCGCCTTCCCTGGCAGGGTTGCTGAACAGGCAAAATGACGCTGGGCAGAGAGGGCTTTGAAAAAACAAGCTGTGGGTACAAAGGTTTTATTGTCCTGACGCAGATTGCTATGGAACTGGTGATTAATAATACACTGTTATCTCAAAAGGTGGATGTGTGATCACATAACCAAGAGTTGTTTTTTGTTTTTTGTTTTTTTTTAAATGATAAGTAGGGAGGCACTCTCAAGAGAGAGCCCAAGTGTCTCCCAGAAACTGGGGGATCCCCTTTCCGGGCACACGTTAGAACCCTTTCTGAACTTCCTTCAAAGTTTTACCCCAAAGCTGCTACATAGCACAGGGAGGTCTGTGATGAATAGAGGGATGGGATGGGGGTGCAGAGTGAGGCTAAAGAGGAAAGGGATAAATGTATGCATATAGCTGATTCCCTTTGATGTACAGCAGAAACTAACACAACATTGCAAATCAATTATACTCCAATTAAAAAACCAAATAAAAAAAAGTTTTACCTCAAAGTTGAGCTCTAAATCAATAACCTCTTCTGCATGGATGGACTTAGAGACGATCATACTAAGTGAAGTAAATCAGACAGAGAGAGACAAATATCATATGATGTCACTTATAAGTGGAATCTAAAAAAAGAGATACAGATGAACCTATCTACAAAACAGAAACAAAGCTACAGCCTTGGGAAACAAACTGATGGTTACCAAAGGGGAGAGTAGGGGAGGAGGGATAAATTAGGATTAACATAGGGATCAACATGGACACATTACTATGTATAAAATAGGCAATCAACAAGAGCCTACTGTATAGCATAGGTAACTCTACTCAATATTTTATAATAACCTATATGGGGAAAGACTATGAAAAAGAGTGGATATATGTATAACTGAATCTCATTGCTGGACACCTGAAACTAATACAACATTGTAAATCAACTATACTCCAATATAAAATAAAAATTAAATTTAAAAACTCTCTTCCACAGCATCCACAGCCAGATTGCATGGTCCCCTGGTCCTCTGTGTGTCTGGACCTGGCACACTAATGAAGGGAGATGGACACTGGAGAGTCGGAGGTCAGCTCCAGTGGTACAGCTACACAGAACCAATGCACACACAGTCCCGTCTGGGAAGACAGCTTTGCAGAGCAAGGGCCCGCTGAGCAGGCTTCCCTCCTGCAAGGAAAGAGTCGGCTACTGATGTGTTAAGATTCGATTAATGCAGGAAATAAACATGTAATAAATAATAAATGTAATAAGCATGATTGTCGTTGAAATGGTTCTATCAGTTGAAAATATGAGATCTGGAGGATAGGTTTCTTAGGCTTGTCTTGCCCGTATTTAAAAGAAACTGACATACGTAATTTATAAAATGGAAGATAATTTTAAAAGAGTTGGATACTGACTCGTTTTCCCAGTTTAGCCACTGCCTTGTTCTTTTGACTGAAAAAGGATGTTTATTTTTGTTTTTTAAGAACTGATATTTAAAGTCCAGGGCTTCCCAGGTGGCTCAGTGGTAAAGAATCCACCTGCCAGTGCAGGAGACATGGGCTCAAAATCTAGGTTAAGAAGATTCCCTGGAGGAAGAAGTGGCAATCCACTCCGGTATTCTTGCCTGGGAAATCCCATGGACAGAGGAGCCTGGTGGGCTACAGTCCATGGAGTTGCAAAGAGTCGGACGTGACTGAGCACGCATGCGCACACGCACACGCTCACACACACACACACACACACACACACACACATGCATTTAGAGTATTTTTCATGCCTTCCATCCCTAAGTTCCCCCAAGTCAACATTACAGACACATAAAGCCGTACCTGAGTCCTAAACTCTCTGGGAAGTGACGTGACTTAACCTCCATCCAAGGCTGTGGTCAAGCCAAACAAAACAAGCATGGAAAAGCAAACAAGCATTTTTAATGATCTGGAAGCCAGCTCAGTTTATGATTTGCACACCTCTGAGCATTCAGTTCATGGAACCGTCCTAACAGCTTTATCTCAGTGTAATGTTGCTGACTCCTCAGAAAGAAAGTGCGAGAACCCAGACTATTACTCCTCGTGTACTTGGAGCAAGTTAAACAGCATTCTAGGACATGAAGCAATCTGAGTAACTCTCCTCACTTCAGATATTTTTGCATCTGAGATGCTTAAAACAGAGTTTCTACATGACACAGGGCCATATCTGAACATGGCAAAGCAAGAAACAGGGAGCTAAACTTCTTGAAATAACTGCCGGTCTGGACTCTGGACTCTCTTAGAATTTTCAAATGAGGAGATCTTGTCGTCTTTGCAAGCCATGTTGACAAACTGATACTATATTTTTAGCATGACTTGAATGGAAAACATGAAAGATATGTGAACAATATATTTCCAAATATGTCACATATTTATAAAACATAGTAAATGCATGACAGATTGAGGAGGATATGTGGAAAAAATAACAGCTGTGGTACACCCAATTTCTTAGCAAATTCATACACAACAAATGACATTCATATCCCGTGTTTTGTAAAAATCTATTTTTTCAGCATTTTAGAAAAGGATGTAGGGAATGAAAACAAAAGTTTGCAGGAGAAAAATCACAAGATGGATGTAAATTTAAATGACATGTCACATAATAATCATGAATAAAACTAGCTCTGAGTAGGTTACCCACTTTCCTCCGCATGCCATCTTTTGATGGAAATGATATTAAATAAAGCATTAAAAGTGATCTGCATTTTAAGGTGGCCTAAAATGTGAGACATGAAGGAAAGCTTATGAAAAGTTTCAGGATATGAAACAATTTGTGGGTCAGTGTTGTTAAGATTTCCTTGGATGGAGTAAAATTGGCATCAGAAGTTGTAGTTGGTGGCACCAAAGACAAGATTGGGTTCTGAATTAAGAAAAGTCTGACCAGACACTTGGATTTGCATAACAGGCCAAAGGGATCCTGGTAAGTTCTAAAGCAGAGAATTAGCATGAGAAGCAGTATTTTTTAATATTTATTTATTTGGCTGCACCAGGTCTTAGTTACCACATGCAGGATATTTCACTGTAGCATGTGGGATCCAGTTCCCCGACCAGGGATTGAACCCTGGCCCCCTGCATTGGGAGCATGGAGTGTTAGCACTTGACCACCAGTGAAGTCCCAAGAAGCAGTGTTTTTAAGGGAATAGTTTCAGCAGTTTTGAGTACAATCGTGACAAAGCAACCTCTAAGGGTAATAGTATGAATTCCTTCTATAGATAATACAGATATTTGTGCTTTCCAAATGAGTTTTCCCATTTTCAAATCCATAATCTTATTTGAGCTGTGTAGCAAGTCTGGCAGGCCTGCAAGAAAGGTTTTATCATCTGCATTTTTCCTCCCAAAGAAACCAAGAGTTTGTGACTTCAAGGTCATGGTTAGAAAGAGGAGAAGCTAGTCCTAACAATCAAGATGTTTATTCTTTTAGGATCACACCTGGGAGAAATGGGATTAAATATTTTTTTCCTTCCTCTTCTCTTTACTTTCGTTTTTCCCAAATTTCCTACAATGAACAAATATGATTTTAGAATGGTAAAATGACATTAAATGTTACACTTCTTAATATTTATATTAAAATCCCTACTCTCACGCCTTCCACTCCACTCTCTTTTCTTGCGTTCCTACTTGAGGACTTTTTGCGCCATCCATGGCTGACCCCTCCCCACAGGCAGGAAGAATTTGATTCAAAATGCAGGTCTTGATTGCTAGGCTGAGCTGGTGTAAGTCAATGTAGAACAGACCAGCCTGTGAGTATAGAGAACTAAATTTGCATCCTATTTTCTACAATGCTGGGAAGTTCCCTCCTATCTGTGTGCCCTAGTTTCCTGTTCTGTATCCTTTCTGCCAGATAGGAAGTGTTTCAAGATTTCAAAGCAAACATCGCTTTATCAAAGAAAGGTGATGCTAAAATTACATTCTTATGTGAGACTGTTAAAATGTTGAAATTCTGCAGTTGAGTCTTCTGCTTAGCCTTGGTCTCACTGAAAGGAGACTTTGGGTAGCAGGTGGGGGCCCGAGAGGGCAGAGTGGGCAGGCATGGGAAAGGATGGGGGCCGGGGCTGTCAGTTAAGTTGAAATTGACCTCATCAGAAGGCATCCCAAGCTTCCTCTGGTCCTTCCCTAGTAAGCAGTGCTCTAAAGGAACATTCCTGACTAATGGACATGCCACAGAAACTCATACAAGGGGACCGTCTGATCTTAGTGTCACTGATAATAATAGACCAGGCCACTTCATGACCTTGGGCAATCAACTTAGCCTCTCAATTTCCCACTTTCTTTACCTGTAAATAAATGATCTCCCTGGGAGCTAAAGGATAATTGAGATCAAATTCCTGAAGGATTTTTAACTCCTTAGAATTCATCAGTTTTCACACTGGAGGAGCTTTTGGACTTTTTTGAAAATCTAATGAAAGGTGGAAGACTTCCTCCCAGAAAAATATGTATATAGCCATAAACTTTTCATATAAATTCACGAGGCTTATTGACTCCCCAAAGCTTAAATTTCCTTTGGGTTGGAAAAAAAAAAGCTTCACTACCTTAGAAGGACAGTGTTTTAAATATGTCAAAGGTGAATCGTGTGTCATTGGTATCACGTCACTATCATCCTAGTGGACTTGATTCCTGCATCTAATGTGCTGTATCATCATTATATTCATCTCATTATTATTAAAAAATAACTCTATCTCCATTGGTGTTCATCCTTCCCTTTCACCCCACCCCCACTTTATTATTATTTAGACTCTGAAAGTCTTGGAATGAGGGATGCTTTTGCTGTTGGTCTTCTGTGTAAGATTACATCAGTTCCTTCCATCTAAGTATGACCTAGAAAATAAAGAAGAATGTGCATAATTGAACTGAGCTTTTAAAATGGGTTCTTCTTTATCACTCTTGGACAGTTAAAATTGCCATGCCTGAGAAAGAGAAAATGCAAACGTGGCCCCTTAGCCCATTGTAGAGGACCCTTGACATAAGCATTCAATCCAAGGCTGATTAAAATTTGCATAATTCATCTTATTATTTATTCTAAAATAATTGAAAAGCAGTGGTCTTGAAGATAGAATTTTTCAAAAGCAGTATTTTACGCAGAGGTTTTAAAAGGAATCAGCCCATTTACTCGATAATGAAAAAAATCATTATTTTCACATTCCCACCTAATGTCTTCTGTTTTCTTCCATCTTCATTTAGCTCAGCTGGGAATTAGGCATATTCCTTAGTTATGCTTTAAAAAAAACTAATAGTATGAAATAATAGTATCTTTTGTTGACAACTGGCCTTATTCTATGGAAAGACACCTGAATGCATTGTTAGGTGCTTCTTAGCTTTGTGTTGGTCCTTCCTTCCTTTGCCTCTCTCGTTTTTGACACAATGTATAGGTTTTCAGCACACCAGAATCTGGGGTTCTCTCTCACTCTCTGTATACATATTTTTTCTTTTACTATCTTCTATAAAAGGAGCTTGCTATTGATTGCAGCTGACTGAGCCGCTTGAGTTGATATCCAAGCAACGCTAACCCAGAGAGGGATTAGCATTACATCAGCCGCCAGGCGAGGGAGCCTGGCAGCCCGCCCGCCTGTAAAAACGGAACGCGTTTGCGTCACTGTTCCCTTGGTAATGTTTCTTGGAGCCTTGTCAGCTGTCCCCTGAGGTTGTTTCCTTAATATGTCAACAGACATTCCTGAATCTTTCATGCCGAATAGTTCTTTTCCTTTTCCAAAAACACTTAGATGACCCAGCAGCTGGTGCCTCCTGTTGCTGGGATCTTTCAAAACGTAATTTTTTTTTTTTTCATGAAATAGGTGTTTTTGTTCCATTCCAAACATTCGAGGGGGATTTAGGAAGGTTTCGATTTCTGCTTCTCCACGTTAGAGAACCTATTTTTGAAGAAACAGGGCAGCCAGTTTAGGGCAGAGAGCTGTTTCTCTGCTTTTATCATCCTTGGGAAAAGCCTTTATTCCCTCACCAGCTTATCCAAACCCTCCAATTACCCTGTTACCTTGTGACCTTTCATAGAGCAAAATGGCTGGTTGAAAGACCCAGCTGAAATTTGCCTCCATTTATGATTTGCTCTCTGATCTCGCTTTAAGAAAGTCAGCCAGACCTTGTGGGCAGTGACCTTGAGCAGCCCCTGCATGCTGAGAGCCACAGATAAGAAAGATGTGTCAACCACTGCCCACGTGATACCTATTTCCTCATTTTCCCCACGTCATTATTTGCTGATCTGGTAATTTGATCTCCACTTTCATCTTGGAATATTTTACTTTGAAGAATACCATAGCCAAGACCCTGGTGCTGGGAAAGATTGAAGGCAGGAGGAAAAGGGGGCAACAGAGGGTGAGATGGTTGGATGTCATCTCCAACTCAATGAACATGAGTTTGAGCAAGTTCCAGGAGCTAGTGAAGGACAGGGAAGCCTGGCATGTTGCAGTCCATGGGTTTGCGAAGAGTCAGACACAACTGAGTGACTGAACAACAACAACAAATAGCCAAGTGGATAAGAGAGCCTCCAGCTAACGCCCCTGCCTTCTCTCTTTCTGAAAAGTGAGCAAAGCTCCTTGAAGTTCAAGGAGATTTCCCCTGCACAATAGCCCTCCAGATTGTTATGCAGTGGCTATAGCAGTTAATCACAGTCAATAGTTGGAACATCGTAAATTTGGAGAGAAGTCATTCGGTTGGTGGGGAGGGGGCATTGTTATTAAATTCACTTAATCATGAGTGACGATGATGGAGGATTTGGGGGAAAAGCCACTTCCGCCTGTGTGAGCATCAGTCTCCACTGCGGAGGGGCGCCTTTCATCACCAGCTCCCGGGGAGGTCGTAGGTCTCATCCTCTGGAAATGCACTGAGAGCCCTAAGAATTCTGTGGCTCTGAAATCTGCCTCTGAGCGGGGCTGTGGAGGATGCCACTTCCTCCTGCCAGCAGATGGAACAATCCCCCTTCTGTTCTGTAATCCTTGTGCCCTTGGTGCACAGCCTCCTGGGAACTCGGCCATCATCCCCACTGAAGAAGGTCCCCTGGTTCACAGGAGGAGAATGGAAATGGGGCTGCCCAGGAGGGGAGACATTTAGAATCACTGGGTCTTAGCATTGAAAGGAATTTTTAGAGACTGAGTGAAACCCAAGCTCCTCATTCATTTTGAGAATGAGAAATAAGAAATCCAGAGAAGTTGAATGGCTTTGCTGGTATGGCCAAGTTGGTGTCAGGGCTAAGAACTGGTCTTGCTGCCCGGGTCTGTGTCTTTCTCAGCATTGCGGCCTGCTCTCCTCCGGGGTCAGACCATGGTCCTCTTTGCCAAGTGCAGTGCCCTGTCCAGTAGAATGTGAAGCTCAAGGACCATTGAGGCTACGGGCAGTGTGGATGTGAGCAGTAAGGATGAAGTTCAACTCCAGGTGAGGTTGGGGTGGGGGTCAACTGTACCCACATCCCTCTTCTCCTTGCTTCACTGGTGTAAGAAACGCCTCGGGAAGAAGGAACCACCCCTATGGACCGTTGTTCAGGGGCTTTTATTGGGCGGTCGCTCTCCGGCAGAACTCCCAGGGGCAGGTAAGCAAGGGAGCGGGGGTGGGGGGGGGGGTGTGTGGTCTGCGAAGCAAAGGGAGTCAGCGGGGTAAAGGAGTCTGCAGGGGAAAAGGAGTCTGTGGAGTCTGCGAGGTGTGAGGGGTGGGGAAAGGGTTTTATAATCCGGGCCAGGGCTCCCATATAAGGAGGAAAACGCGGGCTCAGCGGTGATTGGTGTCCAAGGGCTCCATGTCAGCTCCTGATTGGACGGCGAGGGCTTCGTGTCGGCTCCTGATTGGTCGGCTTGGTTGCCGGCCCGTCTCCGGGGCTTGTCTGCAGCGCCCTCTACTGGGACATGTCCGGACATGCCCAGGCATGCCCAGGCGTGCCTGACCTCGCCCTGACCTTTCTTCCTGGCCTTGCCCTGACCCTTCATCCTGACCTCGCCCTGACCTTTCAACTGGGTGCCCACAGAGGAGCTCTCTGGTTTACATGCCACTTGGACCAGCAGGAGCCCATGGTCTCCAGACTGCACTTGTCCCCTGGCAGGACTGGAGAGGCAGCAAAGGAGCCCAGCAGTCATCACAGGGCCAGAGGCAGAGAACCTGGGTGGTGCTGGGACAGCCTTGAACTAGACTCTCACTCTCTTTCCCTTGGGAGCCAAGCAGGAAAATAGCATAACTGTGTATAAGGCAGTGGAAAAAGGATGTGTTAACCCTCACCCAGAGCTTGTACATCCAAAATCAGTTTTCTCATCCTTTTCTTCCGTTTTTGCCAAACTCCATACATCCCGCATGGGCTGAGATGCTGTGAAGCTGGCCAAGCCTGGTGGCTACGATTCAGAGCAAGGATTTTGGGGTCCAACCTCCTGGGTATCCACCTAGCCTCTGCCCCTTGAGCGCTGTGTGATTTCAAGCAGGATTTTATTTTCTGGAAGCCTCAGTTTCCTCATCTGGAAAATGGACATCATGCCAGTTAGTTTAAGAAATACCCTAAGGCTTAAATAAGGGGAAGCTTGCAGTGGGTTTGGCTAAGTGCCTGGCATGAAAGTGATGGATATACCTCAACTCCTGTTGCTGTTAGCACATAGAGAACTTCACCAGACAGAATTCATAAAAGAATTTACTTGATTGTTTTTTAAAGGGTCTTCTTCCATGTGGACCATTTGTAAAGTCTTTATTGAATTTGTTGCAATGTTGTTTCTGTTTTTATGTTTTGTTTTCTTGGCCAAGAGGCATGTGGGATCTCAGCTCCCCGACTAGGAATTGAACCTGCCCCCACTGCAATGGGAGGTGAAATCCCCACTGGATCACCAGGGAAGTCCCAGGAGACCATTTAGAAGGACAAACCTTTGCAGTTAGCAAGTGAGACTGCATCAGTCATCAACATCTGGGCTTGGTGAAAAGGAAGGGCAGCTGCAGACAAGGAAACCGACTGGTGGAAACAACAGATGACCCACACCTTGATGGGGCTACATATCAACATTGATCCCTTATAAAGGGTAGAGCCAGCCTATCCTAGCTGGGGAACCCCAAATTCTGCTTTCAGTGACCTACAGCCCTGGCTGGGGGCACCTAGGTCTAGCAAGCAGTCCAACCACAGGGCATGACTGCAGGGAAAAGAGAGAAGCAGCACAAAAGAATGGGGGACTTCCCTGATTGTCCAATGGTTCGAATCCACCTTCCAGTGCAGGGGACGTGGATTCCATCCCTGGGGAAGGAACTAAGACTCCTCATGCCAGGTGGCAACTCAGCCCCGGAGCCACAACCACTGAGCCCATGCTCCACAAGAGAACCTCAGGCGCTGCAATAGAGAAAAGCCTGAATGCCGCAACAAAGACCCAGCATAGGCAAAAAAAAAAAAAAAAAAAAAGGAATGGTGGCATTCTCATGGCTGCGGTGCACAGAGGGTTTGACTCATCTCTGCGAAGAGGACCTAGTGTTTTTCACGATCACTATATTCCAGATGCAAACATTCTCAGGCAGGAGAATGGTCCCTAAAGGATTGGTCTACCAATTGAAGAGTGAGAAACTGTTTATAGAGTCACGCCTGGACTTCCTCGAACATTCCTCCTGCACACACTCACGGACACAGACGTGCACACGGGGTGCCTGACTGAGGGGCAGGGGGACCCAGCTGGTGGCTCAGACGGTAAAGCGTCTGTCTACGATGCAGGAGACCTGGGTTCGATCCCTGGGTCGGGAAGATCCCCTGGAGAAGGAAATGGCAATCCACTCCTGTACTACTGCCTGGAAAATCCCATGGACAGAGGAGCCAGGTAGGCTACAGTCCATGGGGTCGCAAAGAGTCGGACACGACTGAGCAACTTCACTTTCACTACGCTGGCCAGAGCTCCCTGGGGTCCTTAGTACCTGGAGAAGTGACAGAAGAGGCGAGGGCTGGCCTCACCTCACCAAGGATCAGCTAAATGAACCTGGTACCCAGAGTTTTCCTTTCCCTGCAGAGGGAGTGGACCTGAGAGACTGGAACACAGGAAAAACTGGAATGTCCCCATTTTCCTTCCCCAGTGTCTCTCTGGCGGTCATGACAACAGAGAGGTGGCTGACGGGGGTGGATCAATCTTTCTCCGGCTCTGGAGTGAGTCATTTGGCAAATAGCTTCATGTGGAAGTTACAAAACCTCTCGGGTCACCTATGGAAACCCCAGTGT
Source organism: Ovis canadensis (assembly GCF_042477335.2). Classification (NCBI taxonomy): domain Eukaryota; kingdom Metazoa; phylum Chordata; class Mammalia; order Artiodactyla; family Bovidae; genus Ovis; species Ovis canadensis. The sequence continues at coordinate 25,067,594 of NC_091269.1, read as the reverse complement.
TCAGAAACCACAGCAAAGTTTCTGTTTGTTTGTTTGTTTGTTTGTTTTTTGCTGTTGAGCTCACTTCCGCAGCGGCAGGGATACTGGCGAATCACAAACCGCACACCGACCGCGCACATGCGTTCCACCTGCGGATGGATACGCTGCCTTCGGCCTGGAGGACCCCGGAAGTCCCTTTCATCTGCCCTTACAGTTTCTTTTGTGTGTTGCCTATTGGGTCTCTGTTGTACTGATTTGTCGAGGCCACTCCCAACATGGGGGCGCTGCTACGGTCCTCTGAAGGACCTTTCCTGTGGGGCCCCGAGAAAGCTTTTACTATAGACATGTTTTAAGGAGGAATTTTCTTGCTTTGTGTTCCCTACACAGATTTTAGGGGTTTCTTTTACCCCCTTGGGGATAAAAGTCATTACAAGAAAAACCCACAAAACTTTTGACACCTGTGGTATTTCTGCTCTTTCGGCTTTTAGTCCACTGAAATTATTTTGGAAACAAAGTAGCTTTCAATTTTTCAATAGCCACCTTCTATCCCAGTGGCTGGCACGTATACAAATTCAGTCACTCAGGAAGTATTTTTGAGCATTGCCTATGATCCAGGGACTGTTGAGTTTGCTGAGTATATAGCTTTGAACAACACTGATACACTTCTTGGTTTCAGGAAGCTTACATCCCAGTAATAACTAAAAAAACTTCACAGATATACTATGAACCGAAACCAGAATTAAGGCCGGATAAAGACCCACTTAAACTTAATGGCCTACCTTTATTAATGTATATGCAACTATTGTTCTCAAGTCATTGTTAGTGTACACAAGGGGCTTACCTGGTGGCTCAGTTGGCAAACAGTCTGCCTGCAGTGCAAAAGACCAAGTTCCATACCTGGGTCAGGAAGATCCCCTGGAGAAAGAAATGGCAACCCACTTCAAGTATTCTTGCCTGGGAAATCTCACGGACAGAGGAGCCTGGCAGCATACAGCCCACGGGGTCGGAAAGAGTTGGACACGACTTAGGGACTAAAGGTACCTACCTACTAGTGTCCATAGATATACAACAGGCATCCCCCCAACGTGGCGGGGGTGGGGGTGGGGGGTGGGGGTGGAGGTTGGCTGTGTCACTGAAAATTTTGGACTCTGTGAATTCTCCTGCAGTGATGACAAAAGCTTAGATGCAAGGTTGAAAAGGGACCACCCAACCTGTGAAAAAAATTGGATTTTGCTGAAGCTTTATCTTGGAAAAGGGCTTAGAAGTAAGTATCATTTAAACAGTTTGTTTTTCTTTAGAGACATACAAAACAACTATTTAAATAGACTGCTGATTTTGTAAATCTGCTGATTTTAATTGGCAGCTCATCCATGTATTCATTTATGGTATACCAAGGCACTGTGCTTTATGGCAGAAACATGAAGTTTAATAAGACATGGCCTCTGCCCTCCTGAAGCTTATAATCCTGTAAGAAAAGCAGACATGGAAACAATCTAGTAGGTGCTATGTTGAGGTGAGAGTGGGGATGGAGTCCATCTTGCATGATCAAGGCGATGGGAGGGTCATCAAAAGAAGACTTTTGAACAGTGTCTTCAGCACAAGTTTAAAGATGCCTAAACCTCTTTTAAGAGCCGGTAGCTTTTCTGCATCCTTGTCTTTTTTTGTTTGTTTCTTTGCTGCATGGCATATGGTGTCTTAGTCTCCCAAAAGACTAAACCCACACCATCTCCACTGAAAGCATAGGGTCTTAACCGCTGGACCACCCGGGGAGTCCCAACACTATCCTTTTCTCTGTGATGTTTGTCTATGGTAGCTGTAAGGAATTTGGCTGCGTTATCCATACACCAATAAACAACTCTACCAGCCCTTAGACAGAGTAAGCTGCTTAGTATTCTATTTTGTGCAATCAGAGATTAAATTCCAAATTCACTGGCACCCGGAGATGAAACAGCTAATTATATACAGTAATTGCATTTAAAATCCATGCCTTTGAATGACTGATGAAATCTTCTTTTACAAATGCTCATAAAACTTAGTGTGCCCAGCAACCAACTGGGAAGAAGTGGCAGTAAGTTTTTAGTCTTGTAATGTGGGTATGGTGCCATGCTCTTTCACCCCTGTGCTTTCCTTGAATTCACCCTGCACATTTAAATAATACTTTTGTCCAAGAGGAAGAAGTAAAATTGTCTCTGTTTGCAGATGAAATGATATTATATATAGAAAACCCTAAAGATTCCACCAAAAATTGTTAGAACCAATAAACAAATTCAGTAAAGTTGCAGGATATAAAATCAATATACAAAAATCAGTTCAATTTCTCTACAGCAACAATCTTTCAGAGAAATTAAGAAAATAATTACCTTGACAATAGCATCAGAAAACATAAAATACATAGGAAAACATTTAACCAAGGAAGTGAAAGAACTGTATACTGAAACCTATAAAACACTGATGAAAGAAATTAAGGGAGAAACAAATAAATGAATTGGAAGAATTAATATTGTTTAAACTTTATTCTACCCTAGCAATCTACAGATTCTGTGCAATGTCTATCAAAATACTGATGGCATTTTTCACAGACTAGAACAAACAATCCAAAAATTTCTGTGGAACCACAAAAGATCCTGAAGAGCCAAAGCAATCTTGAGAAAGAAGAACAAATCTGGAGGCACCATCCATCCTGATTGCAAACTACAGTTGACCTTGAACAACACACAAGGTGCCAGCCCTTTACACAGTTGCAAAGCTGCATGTCACTTCACAGTCAGCCATCCTCTTCATCCAGAGTTCAGTAGCCTTGGATTCTACCAACCAGGGGTCAGATTGCATTTTATTGCAATTCGTATCTATTGAAAAACATCTGTGTTTCAGTTGACTTATGAAATTCAGACTCCTGTTGTTCAGGGGCCACCAGTATATTACAAAGCTATTACAATCAAAACAGCATGGTATTGGCATTAAGAACAGACACATAGATCAAAGAAACAGAATAGACAGCTCAGAAATAAACCTATGCTGTGCTGTGCTGAGTCGCTCAGTCATGTCTGACTCTTTGCGACCCCATGGACTGTAGCCTGCCAGGCTCCCCTGTCCATGGAATTTTCAAGAATACTGAAATGGGTAACCATTCCCTTCTCCAGGGGATCTTCCCAACCCAGAGATCGAACCTATGTCTCCAGAACTGCAGGCAGATTCTGTACCATTTGAGCCACCATGGAAGTCCAGGGAAGAAAAAAACCTCTTCAAAAAATGGTGCTCTAAAAACTAGATTCCTTCATGCAAAAGAATGTCACTGAACTATCTTACGTCATACACAAAAATCACCTCAAAATGGGCTAAATGCTTAAGTATCAGATGCAAAACCATAAAACTTATAGAATAAATTTTATAGAAAAAGCTGTTAACCTTTGTCTTGGGTATGCTTTTTTTTTTTACACAGAAAGTAAACACAACAGAAACAAAAATAAACAAGTGGGACTATATCCAACTAAAAAGCTCCTGCACAGCAAAGGAAACCACCGACAAAATGAAAAGTCATCTGTGGAATGGAAGAAAGTATTTGCAAACCATATATCCAATAAGAAAATATTTGCAAACCATATATCCAATAACCATATATCCGAAAATAATAACACCCTAATTATACAAAGAACTCACACAACTCAATAGCAAGAAGCCAAATAACCCAATTTTTAAAATGGGAAAGGGATGTGATTAGACGTTTTTCCAGAGAAGACTGTCTCATGGCCAGCAGGTGCATGAAAAGATGCTCAAATCACTAATCGTCACAAATCAAAACCACAGCGAGCTATCACTTCACATTTGTTTTCTGTTATCAAAAAGACAGGTGATAACAAATGCTGGTGAGAATGTGGAGTAAAGGGGGCCCTCATACACTGGTGGTGGAGACTGGTACAGCTGCTATCAAAAACAGTAGGGAGATTTCTCAAGAAATTAAAAATAGACTTACCATCTGATCCATCAATCCCACTTCTGGGTATATATCCAAAGAAAGCAAAATCATTATTTCAAAGAGATATCTGTACACTCATTTTCATAATAGCCAATAACATTATTCAGAATAGCCAAAGTATATAAACAACCTATGTGCTTGGATGAATGGATAAAAAAAAATGTGGTATTCACACGCACCATGGAATATTATTCAGCTTCAAAAAAAAAGAAAATTTGCCATTTGAAACAGCATGGATGGATCTTGAGGGCGTTATGCTAAGTGAAATAAGTCAGACAGAGAGAGACTAATGCTGCTTATATACCGGATCTAAAGAGAAAAAAACAACAACACTGATTACATAGATACAGAGTTGAATGGTGATTGTCAGGACTGGGGGGAGGGAAATGGGGAGAGGTTAGTAACAGGGCACAACCTCTCAGGTATAAAAATGAGTAAGGGGACTTCCCTGGCGGTCTAGTAGTTAAGACTGTGTGCATCCAGATCAGGGGGTGTGGATTCGATCCCCAGTCCGGAAACTAAGATCCCACGTGCCACGCAGCATGGTCACACAAAAAAGGAACGAAATAGTAAGATAACCTGTATCTATAGTTAAGATAACATGTAATAGATAATCTATAGAAGGCATAGATTGTAGTAAGATGACATGAATTCATAGTAATTGTGTAATTTCATGATAGCATGACAGCCAATTTTTGTTAATATTTTAAGTTTCTTATGTAATAGTGGTTTGCACCTCAAACATCTATAATTTATAGCATTTTAAATCTTTCAAATAAATACTTAAGACTCTGGGGTGTTCTTACTCATAACCTGAGTCACTCGTTATTAAAATGGATTCAGTCATGTATTAGAATGTATTTATAGAATCCATGCTTCACTATAAACACCACAGGAGGGGAAGGGACACAAAATATATCCAGGGCTTGCACTCAGGCCAGTGCTTCTGCTGGGGAGCTCAACTCAGGAAGTGGTGGTGTGTTTGGAAGACATTCAGTTAGTTTTCTCCCAACTTGATGGTTAGTTGAAGCTTTTGGAATTGTTTCAGTTGGATGGAAAACGGAGGAAGTTATGTCAGGTGAATCATTTCCCTGTGTGTTGCTTTACAGAATCACTTCCCCTGAATAATTAATAAAAAATTGACAGGAAGAATGTCCCCGGAATAACTAGCAGGCAATTTCAGCGGGGGAATTTTTATTTTTCTCAGTCAAACTGAGCACTTAGTTTTTGCCATTTGAGGAGTTTCGACAGACACGGAGGCAGCCGTAGAGCATCTTCAGAGCAGCTCCCAGTTAGAACAGGGCGTGTGGATTCCTGGAGAAGCACTTTCATCCTTTTTCTCTGAAGACCCCTGGAAATCAGCCTTGACTTTGGGAAGAGCCCTGCCCCATTCTCTAGGAGACTCTCCAGCATCGCCTGTTCCACACACTGGTTTTGGCATTTTGTGGCCAAGTGACCAGCAACTTTACAATGAGATGAAGTTTCCAGTTTCTAAGCAAATAAGTCAAGCAGTGCAAATTCAAGGGGCACAAGGATTTTTTTGCTGTTTTTACATAAGACGGTGCCAAAAGTTTTCAAGGACTATACAGGAATCCTAAGTCCCATTTGGTCAAAAAACACTCAGAGCTCACACTATGTTGAATTGCCCAGAATCCTACAAACACATGTGGGGACAAGAAAAATATTTGCTTTCTGGGTCAGAATGCTCCCCCTCTTTTTCCTTCCTGCACTTCTCATGTTTTTGCTTTTGCACTAATTTTATTCTTTCTTGCCACTCTACTCCCATATCTGTATTACTTTAGGCAAAGAACGCTGGCTGATTCAGCAGCCATGTTGATATCCATTGCAACTTTATTAATAATCTTGATAGTATTATTAATACGAAAAATATAGCTCTGGTACTAATTAGGTGGATGACCTCCCACAAGGCATTTAAACGCTTTGAACACCAGTTTCCGGATTAGGTTAGAATTTTTTTAGTTGTTTCAATGTCTACACGCTACGGTTCTGAAGAACCTGGCTGGGCTTGGGGCAGTACCATTCACAGATTGATGAGAATATAACCAAGGGCTCCCTGGATGTCATTCCAGACACTCTGCCTCTCGGTGCCTCCTGCCTCCCCTCTCTCCCTGAAACTAATCAGTCGTTCAGCCTATGTGTAAGGAGGAGAACAGTATGGGGGATGCTCTGGGGGCACATGGGGTTTCTCAACTCCCCCCTGGGGCCACCAGCTGAGAGATGTAGCTTTTCAGGTGCTCTGGACCATTCTTGGTGATTTAGACACATCCCTGCTTAGAGCAGATTGCTTCTCCTAATCTGAGACCCGCCCCCCCCCCCCAACCTTGCAGTGTTCATCAACTTTTTTCAATGTGGTTGAAAATTTTACTATTTTGAGCCCATAAAACTGTAACAGAGTATTTCACCATTTACCTGGTTAATTTCACATACAGTGGATTGTTCCATCTCATCGCTGTCAGGATTTCATTTTTGCCTCTGGAAAGTAAGCGGCCCAGTTACCTCCTGCCAGACCACTGTGGGCTAAGGGCCTGGGGAGTTGCTGCATGTTTGCTCTGTGGGGGGACAAACCTCCACCGGGCATGCCTCCGGGTCAGAAGCCAAGATGACTACAGTGTTCCCCACACGTGAACCTTCACTGTGTGAACTTTCAAAGACGCGAACATGTGTTTCCATGTCCAATCACATAAGTCAGTTCACATGTCTGGTGTACATGGGCTTGCATTCTCTATAAGTGGTTGTGCTTTGGGGTACTGTCCCGTACTGCATAGAGTACAGTAGCGTAGTATCCTTATTTCAAGCCCAGGATGTCTGAATGCAGGCTTAAAAGCAGCGGTGATATAGCTGATAGTGCTAAAAATCACCAGCTATTGTACTATACTACTGTACTTTTCAAGGTACTGGAGTGTAAGATGAAACATGTTCCCTTAATTTTTTGTGCTTTTTTAAATGTATTTTTTTTGTGAAAAGTATTATAACTCTATTACAGTACACTACTATATAGTCGATTGTGTTAGTTGGGTACCTAGGCTAACTACGAACAAATTGGACTTCAGAATGCGCTCTTGGAATGGAACCAGTCCATATGTAGGGGACTTAATGTATTTCACACAAGAGCCGAGGTGCCTTAGCTAAACCCCATCACCCCATAGCTGCCCATCTACAACACGGTGCTAAAAGGGACTCACCTCTCCAGGGGCTGTGGGTACCCTTGAACTGATTATCTGTGGCAGGACAAGACTGCTAAGTATTATTATAGTAATAGAGAAAGAGCCAGCATTAGCATTTTTAGGCCCTGGGGACACTTGAAAATCAGATACTCTCAGAGCTGCTGGTAATGGCTGCCTGAGAGCTGGGGAACCAGCTTCTTCACCATCCCCAAGCCGCCAACATTTAACTCATCACAATGCAGAGCAATTTGGGTGACATCAGTTGGGAAGGGGGCTGGGGAGCTGGAAGGGGTGGTAATTAAAAAAAAAAAAATTCTTGTCTATGTGTTCATTTAATCAACAAATAACTGAATGTCAGGGGTTGCTCCTGGCAGGGGGTAGGCCCCCTGCAGCGCAGCAGGCAGCCTCCGGAAAGGGAGGGGCTATCCCGAGGGTGGGGGCTATTCCCAAGCTGACAGAAAGCAGCAGGATCCCCGGGGCAGATAGATGGTACAAGTGCTGGGGATTCTCAGAGCCCTGGCACAGAGCCTGGCACCCTGTAGGCACCACAAAATATTTATGGATGAATGAATTTAAAAAATAAATAAATAAAAGCAGGAAGGTCCAAATGGAGTGGAGAGATAAATCCAGTCAAGTCAGAGGCGGCAAAGCCCAGGAGAAATGACACATGCCAGGGTGTGGAGCCTCAAAGGGAGAGCCCGATGGTGGCCCGGGAGCACATGTTCGCATCTTTGAAAGGTCACAACAAGCAGGTTCACATGTAAGGAACTTATACTGTAGTCATCTCGGCTCCTATCCTGGGTTCTAGGGGACAGATGGACAGGGAGACAGAAGTGCAGCCAGGCCCTGGGAAATGAATGGAGCGGAGGAGCTCCTCTGAGCAGCGGTGTTGAACTCTCTAGGCACCAGCCTAGGGAACTTGTTCTCTCTCTGTCCACATATGGGCCACACCCTGCAGCCCTCAGCTTCTCTCCTGAGGCAGGTGCTTCCCAGCGTTGCCACCAGCAGTTTCTGACTCATCCTTTCATTTCTATCCTTGCTGTATGTTTTATAAACAAATTTTTATTTAATCCTTACAGCTATGATTTGGTGGTTGACATTGGCCCAGGTTTTCAGATGAGCAGCTGAGGCTCAGAGAGGTTCAGTCACTTTCCTGAAGTCACACAGCCAGCACAGGTGGGAGCTAGGAGATTAACCCAGGTCTGTCTGGCTTCAAGGCTAGGATTCGTTTTCTCCACCAAGGCATTTCACAGACTTATAGAATCTCCCAGTTGTGAGGGCTTTGAAAGGTCATGTTGATGAACCCTCTGAAAAAAATGCAAGAATCCTTTTCTAACATTCTCCATAAGTTTCTCATGCTCTCGCTTAGGGAAATAACAAACATAGACAAAGAGAAAGAAGATGGGAAGGAGGGAAGAAAGGATAAATGAAAAAGAGGCAGAGAGAAGACAAAAGTTTAGCTTCAGTGAATGTATTCAGAGTTTAATTGGCAGGAAAATCTAGCAAGAAGCTACTTTAATTTCAGCATACCTGAACATCTTGTATTTTAGGTTTAGTGTTCTTCTTGCAGGTCTTAGGTCTGGCATGCAGGGATGCAGCATGGGGGATCTAGTTCACTGACCAGGGATCGAACCCCAGGCCCCCTGCACTGGGAGAGCAGTCTCAGCCACTGGACCACCAGGGAAGTCCCTAGTGTTGTCTTATATGAAGTTACATCTGGAGATGGGCCCACCTGCCTTCTCCAGGTGAAGGTCTCCGAAGGCCTGGTCTGCCAGGCTGTGTCCTGGCCTCTGCCCTCTAAGATGTGCTCTTTTTTTCCCAGGCGAGATTTTGCTTCCTCTTGTTCAGCCACTCAGTCGTGTCTGACACTTTGTGATCCCATGGACTGCAGCACACCAGGCTTTCCTGGCCTTCGTCATCTCCCAGAGCTTGCTCTAACTCATGTCCATTGAGTTGGTGATGCCATCCAACCATCTGTCATCCCCTTCTCCTCCTGCCTTCAATCTTTCCCAGCACCAGGGTCTTTACTAAGGAGTTGACTCTTCACATCAGGTGGCCAAAGGATTGGAGCTTCAGCTTCAGCATCAGTCCTTCTAATGAATATTCAAGATTGATTTCCTTCAGGATTGACTGATTTGATCTCCTTGAAGTCCAAGGGGCTCTCAAGAGCCTTCCCCAACACCACAGCTCAAAAGCATCAATTCTTCCTCTTGTTAAAGGTCCTAATTTGCTGTCCTCATAATGAAGCTTCTCCATCGCATGCCCCATTTAAACCATGGATATCAGTATCAGCCCAGGGGTGAGGCATCCATTTGACCTGCCCAGGCTTCCTGAGCAAGACTAAACTAGGGAGAGGGCAGAAAACATGCTTCAGGCACCCCCAACTGGCTTAGGGAAGGGCTGATGAATTCCCAGACCTCAGGAAGACAGAAATTCCAATAGACTGGAGTTGAAGCGGGCACACATACGTGACTTTGGTTACTTCTCGAGGTTATTTGGGGCGAGACAACTCTCAGAACTAGAAGAGTAACAACTGTCTAAATATCCTGGTCTCTACAACTATCCATAGGCAAAAAAGAAAGAAAAATAATCTTGCTCTAAACTTTATATCTTACACAAAAAATTAACTTGAAAGAACTGCTGCTGTTGAGTCGCTAAGACATATGTGACTCCTTGCATCTCCGTGGACTGCAGCCCAACAAGCTCCTCTGTCTTTAGGATTCCCCCAGCCAAGAATACTGGAGTGGGTTGCCACTTCCTTCTCCAGGGGATTTTTCCAACCCAGGGATCGAACCCTGGTCTCCTGCTTGGCAGGCAGTTCTTTACCACTGAGTCACCTGGGAAACCCAACTCAAAAACAGATGGACTTAAATTTAAAGTGTAAAACTATGAAACATTTAGGAGAACTGTTAGCATGATCCATAAAAGAAAAAACATAAAAGGAAAAAGTCATTATACTACTCTGTTTTTATGTATATTCACATTTTTCCCTAATAATTTTCATTATTTGCTATATAGAAATATTGCTCTGTTCATCATGAGCCTCTCTGGAGTTCCAGGTGGATGGAGGGAGGGGCAGCTTGCAGACAGCACCCTGCTACCCCCCCAAAGAGCTGACAAGGATGGGACAGGTTCAGGGCCACTGCCCAGCAGTTCCTAACCCTTGGAAGCATGCTAAACAACAGAGGGAATCTAAGAGACCAATAAGGCTGGCCTCCTGCCCTCAGGTTGCTTAGTGTCTAGACTCGGGTCCAATCAGAAGACAGTTTAGGGCTAAGGTATGTGAAAATAACTGTAAGGTTGCGTGCATGTGTGCCAAGTCACATCAGTCATGTCCAACTCTTTGCGACCCCATGGACTGAAGCCCACCAGGCTCCTCTGTCCACGGGATTCTCTAGGCAAGAATACCAGAATGGTTTGCCTTTTCCTACTCCGGGAGATCTTCCCGACCCAAAAATCCAACCCATGTCTCAGGTCTCCTGCATTGGCATGCCGGTTCTTTACCACCGGCACCACCTCAGGGAACTATGTTCAATACCCTGTGATAAACCATAATGGAAAATAATATGAAAAAGAATATATATGTAAATATATATAGTAAACTGAATCACTGCAGATGGTGATTGCAGCCATGAAATTAAAAGACACTTACTCCTTGAAAGGAAAGTTATGACCAACCTAGACAGGATATTATGGAGAAGACAATGGCACCCCTCTCCAGTACTCTTGCCTGGAAAATCCCATGGACGGAGGAGCCTGGTAGGCTGCAGTCCATGGGGTCGCGAAGAGTCAGACACGACTGAGCGACTTCACTTTCACTTTTCACTTTCATGCATTGGAGAAGGAAATGGCAACCCACTCCAGTGTTCTTGCCTGGAGAATCCCAGGGACAGAGGAGCGTGGTGGGCTGCTGTCTATGGGGTTGCACAGAGTTGGACACAACTGAAGCAACTTAGCAGCAGCAGCAGCAGCAGCAGACAGCATATTAAAAAGCAGAGACATTCCTTTGTCAACAAATTTCCATCTAGTCAAGGCTATGGTTTTTCCAGTAGTCATGTATGGATGTGAGAGTTGGACTATAAAGAAAGCTGAGCACCAAAGAATTGATGCTTTTGAACTGTGGTGTTGGAGAAGACTCTTGAGAGTCCCTTGGACTACAAGGAGATCCAACCAGTCCATCCTAAAGGAGATCAGTCCTGGGTGTTCATTGGAAGGACTGATGTTGAAGCCGAAACTCCAATACTTTGGCCACCTGATGGCGAAGAGCTGACTCATCTGAAAAGACCCTGATGCTGAGAAAGATTGAGGGCAGGAGAGAAGGGGATGACAGAGGATGAGATGGCTGGATGGCATCACCGACTCAATGAACATGAGTTTGGGTAAACTCCGGGAGTTGGTGATGGACACGGAGGCTTGGTGTGCTGCGGTTCATGGGGTCGCAAAGAGTTGGACATGACTGAGCAACTGAACTGAACTGAAACTGAATCACTTTGCTGTACAGCATAAATAAGCACAACATTGCAACTCAACTACATTTTAACAAAATATATTTTAAAACAACTTTCCTGGCATACATAAGCATCTCATTTAATTATCACAGCAATCCTGCAAGATTAGTCTTATTATTCCCCTTTCTTGGGCCACTTAGGTCTCAGAAAAGGATGAGGCTTAATGCGAAATGTGCCCCAAACCACCAACTAGTAAGTAACTGAACCTTGACTCAAGTTCAGAGTTGATTTCAAACTACGGTGTCTTCAACTGCTTCCCCATAGCACTCTCACCCATATTAGTCTGCAACGGTTGGCCTGACAAAGTATCCCACCCTGGAGAGCTTAGACAACAGGAATAGCTTGTCTTGTGGGTCTAAAAACTCAAAGTCTGAGATCAAGATCAGGCAAGGCTTATGGAGAACTCTTGCCTGCCTCATCTAGGTTCTGGTGGGGGCAATCTTCACCTTGTAGCTGCAACGTTTCATCCCTCTCTGTCATCACATGGCCTTCAGTCACTGTGTCTGTCTGGGTGGCTCTTTCTTTTGCCCTTATGGGGACACCAATCACACTGGATCAAGGGCACACTTACAACCTCATGACCTCATCTTACCTTGACCACATCTGCTCAGACCCTATCTCCAAAGAAGTTCACATTCATAGGGGTTTGGCACTGCACCGTATCTTTTGGTGGGGGACACGAAGTAACCCAGAGAATGAAATCTAACTGATCCGGGAACTGAAGGCAGGAGATGCAGTGATGTACCCAGGCTACCAAGCCTTCTGGCGGGAAAAGGGCTCTCTCTTTTTTCACATTATGAATGGATTGGGTAAACCTACCCTGTAGACACAGGAGAAATCACATAGACAGTAATGAAATTTGGGAGGGGTTGGCGAAAACCTGATATTGATTCTTTGACACGTTTGCTAAAATAGAGCATAAAGCAGTCAGTAGGAGCCAGGGGTGAGGGAGGAAAAAGGAGCCAGCAATCAAATCACTGCAAGTCATCTGGGTGATTGTTCACTTATTCCATTATTAAACACATGCACATGTGCAGTCAGTACAGTGAAGGGTCACTCACCTGGTAAATTTCCACTGAGTGGCCACCATTGTCAGTGTGAGTTTATATGTCCAGTTGGCATGCTTGTCTCCTGTCTTCTGTCATATGTCTTTGGATAATCCTGAAAGATAATTTTGCTGTACAGTCTTTAAGAAACCAAGATTTGACCTGTTTCTTTGGAACATTGGTCATCAATTTTTCAGATTAACGTCCTTTGGGAAGAACCAGGAAGTTATCAAGGGAAGGAAAAATGTAACTAATTATACTAAACATAATATGATAATTCAAGTCACCTCTGGAAATTCCTAGCAAGTAGTCATGTCCAAATTATGCTTCACTTTCTAACCAACAGGCCTTGGTTACATCTCCATCACCTTCAAGCTTTCCAATGTCACTTTGCTGTGCTGGTCTGCGCTTAGTTGCTCAGTCCTGTCTCTTAGTCATGTCCAACTCTCTGCGACCCTATGGACTGCCGCCTGCCAGGCTCCTCTGTCCATGGGGCTTCTCCAGGCAAGAATACTGGAGTGCGTTGCCATGCCCTCCTCCAGGGGATCTTCCCAACCTAGGGATCGAACCCAGGTCTCCCACATTGCAGGCAGATTCTTTATAGATTCTTTACAGAGCCACCAGAGAAGCCCAAGAATACAAGAGTGGGTAGCCTATTCCTTCTCCAGGGGATCTCTCCAACTCAGGAGTAGAACCAGGGTCTCCTGCCTTAGTCCCAAGAAGACAATAGGACAACCAGGAAATGGCAGAGGAAAGCCCATGAGAACATGGACTAAATCATCTGGGTGTAGGAGACCTATATTTGTAGAGGACAGAATCCAGGGGCCCCCGAAAATAGAAGGTGTACTGCAGTATCATTCTGAACTGAGCATGAATCTTTAGGAAGTAGTTGTTTAAAACAAAATAACTTCCCAGTTCCCCAATTTTCTCTCTCTACAGCTCATCACCTCAGTCATCCTTCCTAACACCTTGACACAAATGCCTTTATCCTCTCAGTCATCCTCTCTAACAGCCCAGGGCTGCATAGTGCCCTCATGGACCCCAGACCTCCTCCCCAGCTTATATCAAGCACGTTCAGAGCTCCCACCCTCCACCCTGACGGATGATGACATACGAGCTGAGGGCAGTCACGGTTGGTACATTAGCATGTCGCACTTTCAGACGTGTGATGAAACAGTTATTAGTTTAGATTATTTTCACTTCATATTTTGAGAACAATGAGTATCATCTTGAGTCAACTGAGCATGTTGGCATCCACCAAGTGTTGAACGGGCAAATCGATAGGGCGTCAGCCTGCTCACTGAGTTCTGATTCTTGGACTCCTTTCCCTCTCTCCCATGACCTTAGTTCTAAGTTTGCCTCAGGATCCAGCAAGACCACCTCCTCTTTCCACTGAACATTCATCAGATTGTCACAGCCTCCAAAAGTAGTCCCTCTCCAGTCTTGCACTATGAGGTTTGTTCAGAGATGCTGGCAAGAGATACATACCCCAAAGATGGGATGGGAAGAGTCACACTGACCCTCCTTCACTTAACTAAGGTGCACTGTAATAAAACCAGTCCTGGGAAGTCCCTGTCCTCAGCTTACAAACATATATACCTGCAAGCCTGCTCGTATGGCTGCAAGAATTGAAGGAGCATTTTAAAACCCTGAAAGGCAACAAACCTGTGACAAGATGGGGTTTTCAGTATTTCCTATAAGCAAGCTTCACCTTGAATATTCAAAAGGTACTGCTTGACTCACGATGGGGTCATGCCCCTTTAAACCCATCGGATGCAGTTGAGCATAATCATCTAACACAAAACCTATTTCATGATAAAGTGTTGAATAGCTCATGCAATTGGTTGAATACTGTACTGAGGGCGGAAAACAAAATAGTTATCTGGGGACTCAATGGTTGTAAATGTATTGACTGTGAACACTCATGACAACGAGGCTGATCGGGAGCTGCTGCTCGTGGCCCAGCATCACCAGCGAGGATGGAGGGTCGTGACCCAAATCACTAGCCTGGGGAGAGATCGCAATTCAAAATCTGAACTTCTTTTTCTACTGAATGCCTATTGGTTTTTGTTTGGTTTGGTTTTGTTTTTGCTGTACTGCTCAGTTTTCAGGATCTTAGTTCCCGGAGCAGGTATTGAACCCGTGCTCCCTGCAATAGAACTGTGGAGTCTTAACCACTGCACCACCAGGGAAGCCCTGCATGTTGCTTTTGAACTGTCATGAAGGTGGAAAATCATTAAGTTAAACCAGCATAAGTAGGGACTGTTTCTTCCACTCTTAGTCTCGGAACTGAATATTTATTTAGACTTCCACCATTAAGGGAAAGAAGAAAAATAAGAACACCTCAGTCCAGTTTTCTGAAAGAGATCTAACTCATTACAGAGCACACGTGTTCTCACAAGAGAACGTCTCTCTACATATAATTTATATTGACAAATTATATACACAAATTTATAACACATATCATATATCTCATAATACATTGTATGTATATATCTCATAATATATAATTAAAACATAATTATAATATACAAAAGTATATGTCATATGTATTTATATATATTTGATGATATATTTAATATTTTGGAGAATATTTAGAGAATACTTTCCTTTATTCCCCATCCCCGGCCTCGTGGATATTCAGGCCACCATTGCCAGCCAGCAAGGGAAGAGAATCATTTCTGTCTTCCATAGTCATTTGAACTTGAATTCTTGCAAGGTCTTTGCATGGTCTTGGAACCTAGTTTCTTCAGAGTTCTCCTAATTCCCTCAATTAAACTGGATAATTTCAAGCTGGTTGTACAGAGGGTCTTCGTGATTTAAACCAAAACAAGACGTTCCCTACTTGGCCATGTCACTTGAAGGACATCTTCTTGACCTTCCTTCCCTGGCCTGGGACAGGAGTAAGTGGAACTAATCCAGGCCTCACGTACAGATAGCCCATCCCTGGGATCTGCCAATATAGGCTGGCCCAGTGGCCTGCCTCACAAGGGTGTTTTGAGGAGTTACTAGTTAGTGGCTATAAAATACTATATGAGTATAATAAACCCCAGGTAGTGAGGTCACACTTGCACCCCAGTGTTCATTGCAGCATTATTTACAATAACCAGGCCACAGAAACATCCTAAATATCCATCAACAGAGGAAGGGATAAAGAAGATATGGTACAAATAAACAATGAAATATTATTCAACCACAAAAAGGAATGAAATTGGTTCATTTGTAGTGACACAGATGGGCCTAGAGACTGTCATACAAATTGAAGAAGTCAGAAAGAGAAAAACAAATACTGCATATTAACATATATATATGTGGAATCTGTAAAAATGATATAGACGATCTTATTTACAAAGCAGACACAGAGACACAGACATAGAAAGCAAACCTATGGACACCAAGGGGCAAGAGGTAGGGTGGGACGAAGTAGGAGATTGGGGTTGACATATAGGCACAGTTGATAGTACGTGTAAGATAGGTGGGCTTCCCTGGTGGCTCAGTGGTGAAGAAGCCGCCTGCAACGCAGGAGATCCGGGTTTGATATCTGGATGAGGAAGATCCCCTGGAGAGGGGAATGGCTACCCCTTCCAGTATCCTTGCCTGGAGAATCCCACGGACAGAGGAGCCTGGCAGGATATAGTCCAGCAGTCTCAAAGAGCTGAACACGACTGAGGGACTAAGCATGCATGCATAAAATAGATGGCTAATGAGCATCTACTGTGTAGCACAGGGAACTCTACTCAGTGCTCTGTGAGGACCTAAACGGGAAGGAAGTCCAAGAGAGAGGGGATATATGCACATGTATAGGTGACTCACTGTGCTGTAGAGCAGAAGCTAACACAACCTTGTAAAGCAACGTTCAATAATTTTTTTTTAAGTACTATAGAAACCCAAATTGTTTCTGAAAATGCTAAACAATAAGACATTTCTCAAAAGAGCCTCAGTCCCTCCAGTTTTTTCCAGGAATCCAACTCAAGCAGCTTTACACAGCCATTATCACTTAATTACCAATATAAATCTCACTAGCGACTTCCATAACTTTGTTTGCAAATGAATATGCACACCTCCTAAATCATTCCCTCCTTTTCTCTCTCTCCCCAGCTGGAGTGGAGAGAAACTGTAGCAGCTGTGATTTGCAGAGGCTCCTGGCCTGCAGTGTCACCCCAGGCCGCCCGTACCTGGGACACGGCACTGCTGAGGCTATGGAATTGTACCTGGTTCCCGCTCAGCCCCATAAATCCCCCCCTGGCATTGGCGGGGGCAGGCGCATGGCAGAAACCTGGCTCCATCTGTTTGAAAGGTTCACAAACCACAGTGAACTTTTTAGTGATCTCAGGCCAAGTTTCCGGTGTGTAATGAAAACCGAAACCCAGTGTTGGGTTTCCTTACCAAATTCACACAGGGCTGGTCATGACAAGGGACTAAGTGTGAGGTGGCAGGGCAGAGCTAGGACACACAGCCATCAGTTCTATTTCTAGCTCGGCCACTGGCTTGCTGTGTGGCCTGAGGCCAGTCCCCTACCCTCACGCCTGCAGTTACCTGTCTCCAGTATAGAGGGGGAGCTTTTTACCAGAAAGTTAGCTTTCTGGTTCAGAAAGGTGTTTTGAGATAGTAGCATTCCTCTGCATCACTTTTAGTTATAGCACAGAGGCACTTGAGAATATTATGACCATCCCACTTGTATGTATTATCCATTTTTTAAAATATTTAAATAAAATTGAAACAAAATCTATTTCATTTATTTAGGCCCTCTGTCTGCATTCTGAAGTCTTGCTCTTCTTTCTTTCTAAGCTTCAGCTTTTGATTCCAGGCACATTTACATTTACAATTATAGTGAACAGTGGGGAAGGGATTATTGCATGATTTAGAGGGTTTATCTAAATGACCTCCCAAACTTCTCCCAACTCAAAGGTTCTGTGAGTCAATGAAATGCCTTGACAAAGGAGAACAAACCCAGGCCTTCAAGTTCAAAATACCTGTGTCTATTTTCTAGCTCTCACATTTACTGGCTGTGTGACTTCTGGCGAGCTACTTAACCTCTCTGAGCTCAGATTTCTCATCTGAAAACCTGAGGCAATGCCAAATACTAAGTCGTTGTCAGGAAGATGAAATAATAAAGTACTTTTCAGACATGGGACAGGGTGCCAGACAAAGAGTAGGTGCCAAGGTTTTGCTTGTCTTGATTCACACAAGTTTCTGATTGGGTCAAAAATGTAGGTCATATTTGAATATTGCCTTTGTCTTCCCTTCCAGGGCCCTACTTCAGAAAGACAAAGAAAGAAGGAAATAAAAAGTGACTCGCTGAGGCCCTTCTGAAAGCATCACCCATGTATTGAAATATTCCTTCCAGTCAAAAACTAGGTTATTAATTATACATTGCTATTGGAACAGAAAATAAGAAGAGGCCTCACTGCTTATGACCCAGAACTTGACCATTGTTTGATTTCGATTATTTCCTGGTATCTGCGTAATGTATCCCAAATGTGAGATTTGCAGTGGTGAGAGTCCAACCAACTGTAGCCTGAATGACTGTCCGTAATATTTAGTAAATGCCCTGGAATGACTGTTCATTTCCACTCCAGGCAGCGCATTTCTGGGGGATTATTTCACTGCATGGGTGGCCCAAGTCCCTTGGCCTTCAGCCTCACAGCTCATTCCACAGCTCTGGGCAAGCAGCAACCACCCAAAAATGCGAGTCTTTCTTCC
This sequence comes from Ovis canadensis, assembly GCF_042477335.2. NCBI lineage: Eukaryota > Metazoa > Chordata > Mammalia > Artiodactyla > Bovidae > Ovis > Ovis canadensis. The sequence goes on along the minus strand of NC_091269.1, from coordinate 25,049,200 downwards.
TGGCCCCAGTGGCATGAGTAACATCATTAACTCTTCGGGGCTGAGGTCTGGGATGACGTCGAAATCTTCCACCCCACTGTGTTAGCTGACAGAATACCAGAGTAACAAAGTTTTGGCAGTTTGTTTTCACGCCAGCAACGTGCCTGCCCTCATACACAATCTTGGGATATTTTTTTCCTCTTCTTTCCCAGCAGGATTGTGGGTTTCAAAATGGAAGCAAAGTCCTCCCCGCGTCTAGCTCCAGTTCTGAGAACAAATGGGCAAGAAGGCTCCAAAATTCTACAGACAAGGGGAAATGCTGCTGACGTGTCCCCGCCAGGGACAGGACAGGAAGAGCACAGCTGTGCCGTGTGCCGTTTCACATGCTCCTCTGCCGATGAGCTTTCTAAAGTGTAAAAACGTTGCAGGGCGCTCCCTAAGAGGAGACACACAAACACATTTCCTCTGGGCCCCGGGCCAGCGCTGGGGCAGGCAGAGGCCGCGCAAGTGCACTGTGGATGCCGCGCGCCATCTGGTGGCCAGGAGGTGACATTGCGTGCACCATCCGGGCTTTTACACCATTGATCTGCAGTCATTTCACGGAAGGAGCAATTTTGTTCAGTTGCTCAGTCGTGTCCAGCTATTTGCGACCCCTTGGACTGCAGCACGCCAGGCTTCCCTGTCCTTTACCATCTCCCAGAGCTTCCTCAAATTCATGTCCATTGAGTTGGTGATACCATCCAACCATCTCGTACTCTGTTGTCCCCTTCTTCTTCTGCCTTCAATCTTTTCCACCAGCAGGATCTTTTCTAACGAGGTGGCCAAGTATTGGAGCTTCAGCTTCAGCATCAGTACTTCCAATGAATATTCAGGGTTGGTTTCCTTTAGGATTGACTGATTTGAGCTCCTTGCAGTTCGAGGGATTCTAAAGCGTCTTCTCCAGCACCACAATTCAAAAGCATTGTTTCTTTGACACTCAGCCTTCTTTATAGTCCAGCTCTCACACCCATACATGACTACTGGAAAGACCATAGCTTTGAATAAAGGACCCTTTGTTGGCAAAGTAATGTCTCTGCTTTTTAATATGCTGTCTAGGTTGGTCAGAGCTTTTCTTCCAAAGAGCAAGTGTCTTTTAATTTCATGGCTGCAATCACCATCTGCAGTGATTTTGGAGCCAAAGAAAATAAAGTCTCTCACTGTTTCCATTGTTTCCCCATCTATTTGCCATGAAGTGTTGGGACTGGACGCCATGATCTTTGTCTTCTTAATGTTGAGTTTTAAGCCAACTTTTTCACTCTCCTCTTTCACTTTCATCAAGAGGCTCTTTAGTTCTTCGCTTTCTGCCATAAGGGTGGTGTCATCTGCATGTCTGAGGTTATTGATATTTCTCCTGGCAATCTTGATTCCAGCTTGTGCTTCCTACAGCCCAGCATTTCTCATGATGTACTCTGCATATAAGCTAAATAAGCAGGGTGACAGTATACAGCCTTGATGTACTCCTTTCCCAATTTTGAACCAGTCTGTTGTTCCGTGTCCAGTTCTAACTGTTGCTTCTTGACCTGCATACAGGTTTCTCAGGAGGCAGATAAGGTGGTCTGGTATTCCCATTAAAGGAGTATACTGTGGGCTTTTAAATTCTGTTGGGAGTGATCATAGGGGATCCCGAAGGAAGACACCAAGGGCCAGGTGTTCTAAATTCCGTTCGTTCTTCTACGACTGGATGCTTGATGTCTCAGATTCTCCTAGAAACAGAGATAACGATCCTTGGGAAGCACTCAGCTCTGGACATCCAGCGTCTCATGTCCCCGGGTCCTCCTGTCCCTGTCATGATCGTACAGACCTGGGCACAAGAGCCTCCTTCTTTCCACTGCCTGGGACATGCTTAGGTTCTCTTCTCCAGCCTTCAGAATCCAACATTTCCCAAGGCTTGCTTCATGGCATCTCTACATTCTCAGAGTATCTGCTTCATTTTTTGCCCACACTAGTGTTTGCGAAGCCTGTTCCAAGAATACTGGTTTTATTTTTCAGAACTGTATCTTCTCATAAACAGTGTAGGAGGGTTCCCTTTTCTCCACACCCTCTCCAGCGTTTATTGTTTGTAGATTTTTTGATGCTGGCCATTCTGAAGAGCGTGAGGTGGTACCTCATTGTAATTTTGATTTGTATTTCTCTAATAATTAGCAGTGTTGAACATCTTTTCATGTGCTTTATGGCCATCTGTATGTCTTTTTTGGAGAAATGCCTATTTAGATCATTAAAAAACTAAACATCTGGCAATCCCACTCCTGGGCATATATCTGGAAAGAACCCTAATTTGCAGAGATACATGCACCCCAATATTCATTGCAGCACTATCTACAATAGCCAAGACATAGAAGCAACCTAAATGTCCATCAAGGGAGGAATGGATAAACATGTAGTACATATTAATGTATACAATGGAATACTATGCATCCATTAAACAAGAATGAAATAGTACCATTTGCAACAATATGGGTGAACGTAGAGATTATCATACTAAGTGAAGTAAGTCAGAGACAAATATCATATGGTATCACTTATATGTGAAACCTAATAAAAATAATACAAATGAACTTATTTACAAAACAAGAGAACTATATATTTTTTTAAAAAAAGGCATTCCATGTTTGAGAAACTCTGGAATTAAAATAAGAATTATTGTAGGACATCTGAAGAACGTTGACATATTGACATTGTAGGGAGTATTTAAGAAAGAACTACGATTTTTTAGTTTCTAAACTTGACATCGAAATTTTCCCCCCATCTCCACCTTCAACTGTATCTTGAAAATAATCCATTTGATAAAGCAAATTTAGCAGGAAATTGGTCTAGCCTATTCCTTTGACTCATGATTAGATAGGCTTATTTTAAAAGTGATTCATTTCTGGTAGTCTGTTGCGGCTGTATAACAAAGTACCGCAAACTGGGTGGCTTAAACTGCAGAAATTTATTCTCTTGAAATTTCTTTTGAAGCTTCTCCTTAACTTGTAGATGGCCATCTTCTCCCTGTATTTTCACGTGGTCTTCCCTCTGAATGTGTCTATGTCCTAATCTCCTTTCTTACAAGGATACCAGTCATATTGGACTAGGGCCCACCCTAATGGCCTCATTTTAATTACCTCTTTAAAGATTCTATCTCCAAATACAGTCCCATTCTGAGAGACTAGAGGTGGAGGAGGGGTTAGGATTTCAGCGTATGAATGTTAAGGGGACACAGTTCAACTGATAAGACCATCTTATTTTTGTATCTGTTGGAGATAACTTGTGCTTCAGTGGAAAACAGCATTCTTTAGAGCAGGGTCAGCAAACTATAGTCAGTGGGCCAGATATGGCCTGCCACCTGGGTCTATAAATAAAGTTTTATTGACACAAAGCAACGCTCATTCCTTTATGGATTATCTATGGTTACTTTTTGTTTAACAGTAGAGTTGAGTAGTTATAACAAAGGCCACATGGCTTGTGAAACTGAAAATATTTGCTACCTGACCATTTATAGAACAAGTTTCCCAGGTGAGTATATACCTCAAGGTTATCTAATTCTGACTCTATAGGGACTCTGCATCTTTCATTGCCTTTGAGCTGTTTTACAGCTTATTAGGTTGTAGAAAATGAAGAGCAATGTAAAATAATCCTTCCCTTAGACACAACGAGGGGCTTCCCAGGTGACTCTAGTGGTAAAGAACCTGCCTGCCAATGCAGGTAAATGTAAGAGACGCTGGTTCGATCTCTTCTCTGGGTTGGGAAGATTCTCTGGAGGAGGAAATGGCAACCCACTCCAGTATTCTTGCCTGGAAAATCCCATGGACCGAGGAGCCTGGCGGGCTATAGTCCATAGGGTTGCAAAGAGTCGGATGCGGCTGAGCATGCACACGCATTAGACACAAGGAAGCCAGCTTTGCCTCCACTTGCTCATTCCTTTCAACCTTCCTCATCTACAAACATGCCTGCTCTTTAGATTCTCTTTTGAACTCGTTGTGACATCCTAACAGTTCCCTCACTGATCATGACTTCAATAAAATCTTTAACACATGTTGATTCTATATTGGGATAAGAGTCATCATTTTCCTTCTTTGAAAACTTTCCCTTAATGTACTGATGTCATTATTCTTGGGTGTGCTCATAACAATGGGATTGTAAAGGACAATGTTTTTTTGTTCTTAAAAGATACACACTGAAGCATTTAGGGTGGAGTGTCATGCTTACAGTTTACTCATGATGACTTTTAAATGGCTTGGCATGTGTCTGTGCACAAATTCTCACACATACTATATATATATACGGAAAAAGAAAGAAAAGAGAAAGCATATATAGTAGCATATAAACAACCAGGGAATCTAAGTGAAAGCCATATGATGTCTTTGAGTGGTGTACTACTCACTCAACTTTTCCATAGGTTTGACAATTTTCAAAATTAAAAAAAAAATTGGAAGAGAAAATTTGTGTCCTGCTCCCAGCTAAGTGTGTAGCTGGCCTGTGTCCTGTACTTCTGGATGTCCTTTACTTCAGAGAGCAGCCAATTACAGACACTTGTTAGCTATCTGACGCTTGGCAGTGGGTTCCACAAATAAGAATAAGTAAATGAAACATTGTTGTTTCTATCGTCATAGGCCTCCCCCTTCTCAGATTTTTTTTTTTTTTTTGACACTCTGCAGACCATGTGGGATCTTAATTCCCCGACCATGGATCGAACCCACAGTCCCTGCAATGGAATTGCAGAATAATAACCATCAGACCACCATGGAAATCCTCCATTTAAAACAAAAAAAGTTAATAGCACCATGTGAGCAGGATAATGTAGAATTTTTAAAACTAGATTTCTCATACTCCCCAAGAGTATTTTTAAAGGAAATGAATCTTTTAGGATGAACCCAGAATCTGAGGACCACTTGGAGCATGTTCATGTACAAGCTTGGGGTACTACTTTCCGGAAGTGGGTGGGCATTGAGGTTCGTATCTCTCAACTGCTCTGCAATTATTGCCCTCCCGCCCCTCAGTGTGACATCATGGTCGTAATATGGTTAAGGACCCCATGAATTGCAGTTGTCTGCTGCTTGCGTTGGGACTGTAAGATTCGGAGCTTTTAACATCCTTCAAGGCATGATGGCAAGGTAACAAAGAAGGAAGAAAGCCAGCTGAATGCTCAAACGCTGTGTCATTTAGTGTGAAGGCTTGGGATTGAAATTTTCTGCCTGAAGGAAGCAGAAAAAAATGAGTTTTTACAGAAAGCTGCTGTTTCTAAATCTAAAAGGTGCACTAAAAATAGCTGAAGGGACTGAGCTACCCAGAGGCTTCTTGAGTTGCCCAGTGGGAGTTCTTGCTTGGAGAATCTGTCCTTCAAAGATGCTGCTCCAAATAGCCCCAATAGCTGGTGTGTGGGGGGCTCTCTCCAGGGCTGTCGTTCATCCAGCCACAAGGAAGCAGGGGCTGGAGTGGACAGAGATGCTTCTTAACTGAAGGAGACCCTGGAGGAAGACTTTCTCCCTCTGACAGAGGCTGATGGTTCTGAGAGAGAAGCACTATGTGGGCAGAGACCAGACCGTTCTGAAATCAACCAGGAGCACATGAGTTTTGGCCATGACTAACTTCCCCGTTGGCTCAGACAGTGAAGAATCTGCCTGCAATGCGGGGGACCCAAGTTTGATCCCTGGGGTCAGGAAGATCCCCCAGAGGAAGAGATGGCACCCCACTCCAGTATTCTTGCCAGAAAAATCCATGGACAGAGGAGCCTGGTGGACTAGAGTCCATGGTGTTGCAAAGAGTCAGACACGACTGAGCGACTAACACACACACGTTAACACAGACTCTAAAGGAAAATGTCTTTATCCATCCCCACTGATATCATGCTCATTAAAGCCCTGACTTTTTTTTCTTACCTGGGCCATCTGCCATAGCCTCTGATAGGGGCACTCTATCTCCAATTTAGGCCACTCCAATTCATTCCACTTATGAACTCCAAAACCATGTTTCTGTATCCCGAATCAGTTCAGGTTTTTCTATCTATTTTTAGCTTAACTTGAAACAAATCAAACAACCAATAAGCCAAGCAAACAACAAAAAAAAAACCAAATTCTTCAGTGATCGCTACCTTTTCTTGAATTAACCTAACACCCTTACCCGGCCCTGTCTTTCTAACTATGTCAGCCACCTCTTCTTTATCTACTTCACCAAATGCCTCCTCTCTCCACCAAAATGTGCAGAGAGAAAGAGGAGGCATTTTCCTGTCTACACTGGGCTGACAAGAACTGTCATATTCATTTTTCTAAGCCCCCATTGAGTTTAGTGTAGTGCCATTCCTATAAAAGGTATTCAAGAAATAGCCTTGCAGTATATACTAAAAAATGGGCTTCCTTAGTGGCTCAGAGTTTAAAGCGTCTACCTCCAATGTGGGAGACCTGGGTTCAATCCCTGGGTTGGGAAGATCCCCTGGAGAAGGAAATGGCAACCCACTCCAGTATTCTTACCTGGAGAATCCCATGGACGGAGGAGCCTGGTAGGCTACAGTCCACGGGTTGCAAAGAGTCAGGCATGACCGAGCGACTTCACCTTATATACTCAAAAGAACTGAAAGTAGAGATTCAAAAAATGCTACAAATGAACCTATTTACAAAACAGAAGTAGAGTCACAAATGTAGAAAACAAACTTACAGTTACCAAAGGGGAAAGGGAAGTGGGGGAGGGGTAAATTGGAAGATTGGATTGACATGCGCACTGCTATATATAAAACAGACGATCAACAAAGACGGACTGTGTAACGCAGGAAACTCTACTTGACGCTCTGTAGTGACCTGCCTAGATGGCAACAGAATCTGAAAAGAGATTCTATTCTATGTATATGCATACCTGAATCACTTTACACCTGAAACTAACACAGCATTGTAAATCAACTATACCCCAATAAAAAATTAATTAAAGAAAAAAGAGGCTCAAAGAGACATTTGTACATCCACGTCCACAGCGGCGTTATTCACAAAAGCCAACAGATGAATGGATACACCACGTGTGTTAAATCCATACAAAGGAATATTCCTCAGCCTTAAGAGGGAGGAAACTCTGACGCATGTTACAGCATGGATGAAGCTGGAGGACACTGCGGTGAAATAAGCCAATCAGAAATGACAAGCACTGCGTGACTCCACTTAGACAGGATCCTGAGAAAAGTCACAGTCGTGGACACAATGCACAATGCTGGTTTGGGGAAGGTGGGGGTCGGGGGGGAAAGGAGGGGCAGTTGTTTAGCAGGGACAGAGCTCCAGTTTTGCAAGATGATTGCACAGTAGTGTGAATGTACTTGATGCCACTCAAATGTCCACTTAAGAATGATGGAGATGGCACATTTTATGTTATGTATATTTTGTGTGCCTGCATGCTAAGTTGCTTCAGTTGTGTCTGACTCTTTGTGACCCTTTGGAACCATAGCTCGCCGGCTTCCTCTGCCCATGGGATTCTCCAGGCAAGGATACTGGAGTGGGTTACCATGCCCTCCTCTAGGGGATCTTCCCCACCCAGGGTCTGAACCCGAGTCTGTCTCCTGCAGTGGCAGGTGGGTTTTCTTTACCACTAGTGCCACCGGTGAAGCCCATGTGTATTTTACCCCAATTTTAAAAGGGAAAGAAATAGGCCTGGAATGCTGAGTTAAGGAGTTTTTGGATGATTTCACCTGTACCCTTGTAATGCTGCTCTTTCAACAGAATGGCTAGACTTTTAAAACATGCAAATCACAGCCTGCAACATTCCCTTCTCCCCTCAAAAAGCCCTACAGTGATTTCCCATCAAGAATCAAGACTGAAACTCTTAATCTAGTCTGTTGGCTTACCAGGCCAGTCTCATCTCTCCCCCACGTTCCACCATCCTTTTATCTTTCACAGGCCTTTTCACTGCTCCCTCTCATCTCAGGGTTTCCCCCAGCGGAACTGGTCAATCCCCCTCATTCTTTAGATATCAGCAGACGTACCTGTTATGGGGAAGTCAGGCCTAGCCCAGACCAGACTGGGACCTCTGGTTGCAGGCTCTCAGCATGCTCTTGCTTCTCTTACACAGTGCTTGTCATAACAGTTAGTAATTTTTTTTTTTTTTTAATTTTAGATTGTAAGCTCCCAGAGGACAGGACTACTCACTGACCTCCACATAGTGCAGGTACTCAAGGATTTGCTGGGTGAACAAGTCCGATTTCAAGTTGTCCTTATTGATGTGGACTCTTTCTGCCAGTCCCATCAGCAGGGGTGTGACAAGAGCTAAGACCCCAGAAAATGTAAATACATTTGCATACATCTAAGGTCCACTTTATTTTGGGGGGCTCCAAAATCACTGCAGATGGTGACTGCAGCCATGAAGAAAAGTTATGACCAACCGAGACAGCTTGTTAAAAAGCAGAGACATTACTTTGCCAACAAAGGTCCATCTAGTCAAAGCTATGGTTTTTCCAGTAGTCATGTATAGATGTGAGAGTTGGATATAAAGAAAGTTGAGCACCGAAGAATTGATGCTTTAGAACTGTGGTGTTGGAGAACTCTTGAGAGTCCCTTGGACAGCATGGAGATCCATCCAGTCCATCCTAAAGGAAATCAGTCCTGAATATTCACTGGAAGCTGAAGCTGAAACTCCAATACTTTGGCCACCTGATGCGAAGAACCTACTCATTTGAAAAGACCCTGATGCTGGGAAAGAATGAAGGTGGGAGGAGAAGGGGATGACAGAGGATGAGATGGTTGGATGACATTAATGACTCAATGGACATGAGTTTGAGTGAATTCCAGGAGTTGGTGACAGACAGGGAGGCCTGGGGTGCTACAGTCCATGGGGTCACAAAGAGTCGGACACAACTGAGTGACTGAACTGAACTGAACTGAAGGTTAACTAATGTAAGCAACACCAAGCTCTGCCATAGTCCCTAACCAATGGGAACCTGTATTCACAGAGAACTGTGATCATGTGTTAAAATCATGGCCCTGCCCATTCACAGGGACATTAAGTTTCCATAATGTCAGTTATAGATAGAAAAATAAGTTGCCCAGGGACTTCCCTGGGGGTCCAGAGATTAAGAATCTTCCTTGCAATGCAGAGGACGTGGGTTTCATCCCTGGTTGGGGAACTAAAATCTCACATGCCTCAGACCAACTAAGCCGACACACTGAAACTACTGAAACCCAGGTGTCATAGCCAGAAAGTCTGTGAATCAGCCATGAAAGATCCCACGTACACAATGAAGACCTGGTGTGCTGTAACTGAGACCCCACAGAGCCTAATCAATCAATTATTTAATTATTAATTATTTACAAAGTTGCTCAAGTACTAGATTTAATGCTAGTTTACCAATGCTTAGATTTTCAAATTGAACGCAAACAAGATCGAGGATTATTTGTCTCCTCTGCAGGCAACCTTTGTAGTTGCAAAAGGAATTGGGTGGGAGTGGGTCGGGAAGGGGGCAGGGCTTCCCAGGTGGCTCTAGTGGTAAAGAACACGCCTGCCAAAGCAGGAGACATAAGATCCCTGGGTCTGGAAGATCCCCTGGAGGAGGCCAGGGCAACCCACTCCAGTGTTCATGCCTGAAGAGTCCCATGGACAGAGGAGCCTGGCGGGCTGCGGTCCATGGGGTCACAGTCTGACACGACTGAAGTGACTTAGCGTGCACGCAGGTGGGGGCACACTTGGCAAAGCCTGACAGTTGTCATCCTCCCGTTTCTTTGTCCTTGTAAACATTTTGACTCATCCCTCTCCTCTCTCCAACCCCTGTCCACCTGCCTGCCAAAGTCCTCCTCTTGGATCTGACCTCCTGAAGTTAGATTCAGATTCTGCTCTCACCATCTGCTGCTGGGTATGGGGTGGAATGCCGTGTGTGTGTGTGTGTGTGTGTGTGTGTGTGTGTGTGTGTGGAGAGCAAGGTCTTTTTCAAAGTCTGTTCATCTGTTCTCTGGGTAGAGGACCTTAAAGAACAATACACCCTGCACAGTGAAAAGATCAGCCTCCTCCTAGCATATCTCCTGTATGTCCATAGGTTGAGTGGCTGTCTGCCTCCTCGCACCCCCCCCTTTTTTATCTTAACCTGGAGAGCAAGATGTGTGTGCATGTTCAGACACTCGGTCTTTGTGGGCCCACAGACTGTAGCCCACCAGGCTTCTCTGTCCGTGGAATTTTCAGGCAAGAATACTGGAGTGGGTTGCCATTTCGTACTCCAGGGGATCTTCCCAATGCAGGGATCAAACCCATGTCTCTTGCATTTCCTGCATTGGCAGGTGGATTCTTTACCACTGCGCCACTTGGGAAGGCTGGGCAGTGAGATAAATGTGCCTTGTTATGCTGATTTTTATAAACTATGCAGTTTAGGGAGCATATAGTGGATGAATACTAAATAAATTCATCTTGATTGATTGATTAGTTGATTGTGAAGAATTAAATAAAGGGCACCTATTTCTTACAGACTCAGAAACATTGAAATAATTATTAGCCAATGAGAAAACACTGAACTTAAATAAAAGAGCCCATCATTAGAAAGATATGAGATTATCAACTTAAAATCACAACAATCTTTGAAGATGAACTTGAAACACTCAGCAAATACATCTTTTCCTTCTTACTTTATAAACATTGCATTTAATAAACAATGTTCTCAGACAACTTACACGTTTGGGAATTTGTTTGTATTGGTCATGATGCTCCAGAGAAATAGTCCAATAGGATATGAGAATATAGAGAGAAAGAGATTTATTTTAAGGAACTGGCTCACACAATTATGGAGGCTGACAAGTTCAAGTCTGCCGTGAGGGCTGGTGGTGGGAGACCCAAGAGAGCCAATGGTGCAGATGAAGCCGGAAGGCTACCTGTTTACAGTGTTGCCTCTTACTTAGGGGTCTGAAGTTTTGTGGTTGTTGGTCTATTCAGCCATCACCCGATTGGGTGTGGCCCACCCATATTAGAGAAGGCAATCTGCTTTACTCGAAAGTGTGTGTGTGTGTGCATGTATGCATGTGTGTGTTGCTTCAGTCACGTCGGACTCTGCGACCCTATGGACTGGAACCTGCCAGGCTCTTCTGTCCACGGGATTCTCCAGGTACGAAGACTGGAGTGGGGTGCCATGCCCTCCTCTAGGGGATCTTCCCAACTCAGGGATCAAACCCCCATCTCCTTCATTAGCAGGTGGGTTCTTCACAACTAGCACCATGCGGGAAGCCCACTCAAATTTATACCAATGTACTATTAGTCTCAACCACGGATACCTAATTTGACATATAAAGTTAATCATCACACTTCATATGTACACATTCACAAAGAAAGAGAACCCAATAGAGAACACACTTAAGTGAGGAAAACCATGTGGCGCCACCCTGCCCGAGATCCAGAACCAAGCCTGAAAACCACTTGCAGAGGTGAGTGATACTGATGGCACCTGCTCTGTGCTGTATAAACCAGTCCTGCCTTAACGAAGCAGGAAAAACAACAGCCATACCATACCAATGCACGCAACCTTGAAAACTGTCTCAAGACCTCACCTTTGGAGCCTTGTCACAGCCCTACATGGGAATCAGCAATATCTACTTACTGTTTTTTGGCTCTAAACCCAGGATAAACATTTAAATCTATGTGCCAAAGCCTCTGTTAGGCCTCCTACTCACCCAGCAGGGAAAGGAAATTCCCAGTATTCCAGGAAAAGCTCTTTGAGTCACTGCTATTATTGGTGAGAATTTGATTGGCCTAATAGGACCACGTCTGGCTGAAAGAAGCAGGTAAAGGGCTTTCTGTAGTGTTCAGTTGCTTATCAGTGGGCTAGAAAAATAAAGACAGCCAGTAATGGATTTTACCTCCTTCTTTATTGCAGATGTAGCTGTTCAAGGCCCCTCCAGGGCTCTTCCACTGGCGACAATTCCCTGGGCTTTAACCTCTCCTGCAGTGATGAGCTGCTTGATACAGAATCACAATTCATCGTTTAACAGGAATCCTCGTGTGCCTGAATATATTGCCACTGCCTCCCTAAGCCAGACACAGCAGAGTGAGATTCTGCCACTGACAGAAAGCCTGAGAATTCTGATTCTGCCTCACAAATAGAGTGGATGAGCAGGCTTTGTCCTGCACTCCCTGCCTGCCAAACTCGGGGATCTCATGGGAACCGTGATACCCAAGGCCCATGGATTGAAGCATCCCCTGGGTAATTTTACCATCACTGCATCAGGGAAGCACACCCACGCAGGACCACTTTGTTTGCAGAAAAACCAAAAAGGGAAGGAAAGATGGGAGGAAGGGTGATTCTTAGATTGTTTTTAAAAGATATGCTGGTGGGAAGTTTGATGGATTTCAAGGCAGTTTCCTTGGGATCCCAGGTGAGATACAGATGTATTTTGCCCAGGATGGGCATGTCCTTCCTGGGGACCTCAGTCATATCCCATCATTTTCATAGTTAGGCTGGTAAATTGCCCAGCACCCCACACCTCTCCTTCTGTGCATCTCCAAGTGAGTGAGGCCATCTCGATGGAGATGAGACAGTATCTATCTATAGCAGGGTGGTTTTCTGAGTGTTGAAAGGATGGCTTGTCCTCAAAGTTGTTATCCTCTCTCTCCCCTAATTCCTGTGAACATCTATAACGAGTAAGTAGGTGCTAAAACAAGGCCAGCATTTCTCAACCCTCTTGTGGAGCTTTTAAAAAAAATTCATATGGGACTTCCCTGGTGGTCCAGTGATTAAGACTCTACATTTCCACTGTAGAGGACACAGGTTCAAGCCCTGGTCCTTGATCAGTCCCTTGAGTATGAATTGAGGAAAAGGAAAAAGGCCAATGGATGCCCAGAACCAATTGCGTAGCCTCCTCCTTCTTTGTTGGACCAACAAAGACCCACAGGGCTTGGTCCAGCCAGTGTGCATTTCAAGGCAGGAATGATGGTGCTGATTTGTCAGAAAGAGGCTCCTCTGTGAGGAAAGAATAAGATGCTCAAAATGAACTGAGCTAATAATACTAAATAATACACAACTGGGTAGGAATTTTTACCACGGAGGAATGCTTGGCTGCACTTACAGAAAAACCAACAAAAGAAGCTTAAGCAAATAGGGGCCAATATTTCTCCTAGAACAGTAAGTCCAGAAGTGGATACTTGCTAGCACGGGTTGAGCACCTCCAAGGAACCCAGGCCCCTCCTCAGTCTCCTTCCTTGCACCTTTCATGCAGAGTTTGCCCTTTGCTCCTTGTTCTCCTGTGGCTTGGAGATGACTACTGGAGATGCAGCGAACACAAGGCTTTCAGGCAGACGGGAGAGAGGAGGGGCGAGGCAGCAATGGTCTCTTTTATCAGAAAACAAAAGCTTTCCCAGATGGGGATGTTCCTGATGGTCCAGTGGCTAAGACTCTGCTCTCCCACTGCAGGGAGCCTGGGGTTCAATCCCTGGTTAGGGACCCAGATCCCACATGCTGCAACTAAGAGTTCACATGTAGAAACTAAAGGTCCCAAGTGTCACAGCTAAACCCTGGAGTGCATACATGCTAAGTCACTTCAGTGGTATCCGACTCTTTGCAACCCATGAATGTAGCCCTCCAGGCTCCTTTGTCCATGAGATTCTCCAGGCGAGAACACTGGAGTGGGTTGCCATGCCCTCCTCCAGGGGATCTTCTCAATCCAGGGATGGAACCCACGTGTCTTACGTCTCCTGGGTTGGCAGGTAGGCTCTTTACCACTAGCACCACCTGACCTGGCATAGCCAAATAAATACATATTTTTTCAAATTAAAAAAAAAGAAAAGTGTCATCTCTTTCAAAACAAAAACAAAACAAAAAAAACATTCCCAGACTACACAAGCCAACTTCCACTTCAGTCTCATTGTCCAAGACTGGGACTCAGAGCTAGCCCTCGCCTCTAACTGTGAGGACAGCTGGGTCTTGTGAGCATGAGGCCTTGCCCCAGGGGTTAGCATATTGTCATCTCGAAGGAAACTGGAATTTTGTGAGCAAGGGAGAAGAAAGTACGAATGCGGGGTTAATAACTGATGGTGTCTGACACTGAGCTCCACAGGGAATTTGAGTTTTCTAGACGTCGCCCTTCACACAAACCTATTACCGAGACTGTGTTGGCAATTTTCTCCTTGGAGATTCTCTGAAGGGTTTTCACGGGAGACATCACAAAGCAAGAATCAGGACTCTATCAAGCAGCTTGCTCCCATTCTTTGATCCTCAGAGGTTCACTGAAGACTCCAGCTGACATCTTGCTCTGCAGTTGCTATTTTCTTTCTTTCTGCAGCTGTCTTCCACTTTGCAGCTGTGACACTGAATGGAAAGGATGGCAGAAGCACGCTGCGTTGACAACAGCACCCTCTTCTGTCCGGAGAAATGTCCGCTTCTTGACGGATCAGACTTCTGGGGGTGTGCCCGTTCATTCCCGAGCAGACATACAGGTGAGACACACGCGCTAAGAAGAAGTCTTGAGTGGGCTCTTGAGCCCTGTGCACCGATCTTTTTCAAGATATTTATTCTATTGAAGCACAGTTCATTTACAACGTTGTACGGACTTCTGCTGGACAGCAAGGTGACTCAGCTATACATATGTACACTCTTTTTCATATTCTCCTCCATTATAATTTATCATCACAGAATATTGAATATAGTTCCCTGTGCTATAAAGTAGGATCTTGTCGTTTATCCTCTCTATAATAATAGTTCGCACCTGCTAACTTCAAACTCTCAAGCCATCCCTCCTGTACCCCCGCCCGCCTTGGCCGCCACACGTCTGTCCTCGATGTCTGTGAGTCTGTTTCTCTATCACAGATGCATTCATTTTGTTCTCTTTTAGATTCACATATAAGTGATATCATATGCTATTTGGCTTTCTATTTCTGAATCACTTAGTATAATAATCTCTAGGTCCCATCCATGTTGCTGTAAATGGCATTATTTCATTCTTTTTAGAGTTGAGTGGTATTCCATTGCATACATGGAATCACGGTAGATCGTGGCATCCAGTCCTATCACTTTATGGCGAATAGATGGGGAAAATGTGAAAATAGTGTCAGATTTCATTTTCTTGGGCTCCGAAATCAACGTAGGTGGTGACTGCAGCCACAAAATTAAAAGATGCTCGCCTCTTGGAAAAATAGCTATGACAAACCTAGACAGTGTATTAAAAAGCAGAGACATCACTTTGCTGAAAAAGATCCATTTAGTCAAAGCTATGGTTTTTCCAGTAGTCATGTATGGATGTGAGAGCTGGACTTTAAAGAAAGCTGAGTGCTGAAGAACTGATGCTTTTGAACTACAGCGTTGGAGGAGGCTCTTGAGAATCCCTTGGACTGCAAGGAGATCCAAACAGTCCATCCTAAAGGAAACTAACCATGAATATTCATTGGAAGGACTGATGCTGAAGCTGAAGCTCCAGTACTTTGGCCACTTGATGCAAAGAGCTGACTCATTGGAAAAGACCTTGATGCTGGGAAAGATTGAGGGCAGGAGGAGATGGGGGTGACAGAGAATGAGATGGTTGGATGGCATCACTGATTCAATGGACATGAATTTGAGCAAAGTCAGGGAGATAGTGAAGGAGAGGGATGCTTAGGGTATTGCAGTTCATGGGGTCGCAAAGAGTCGGACCCAACCTAGTGACTAAATGACAAGTATTCCGCTGCGCTCATGTACCACACCTTTACTCATTCATCTGTTGATGGCCTTTTAGGTTGTTTCCACGTCACGGCTATCGTAAATAGTGCTGCTGTGAATACAGGGGTGTATGCATATCTTTGAATTACAGTTTTTTTTTTCTCCTGGATATGTGCTCAGGAGTGGGGTCACTGAATCATATGGCAACTCTATTTTTAGGTTTTTGAGGAAACGCCATACAGTTCCCCTTAGCGGCTCTACCAGACAAGTTGCTATTTCAACATCAAAAACAGCGGCCAGCGTGGACACGTGTTAGAGTCACCCCGGCCTCCTCTTGAGCTGCTTTACTCCCGCTCATGTAGTCATGGATTCATTCCCCACTCTCTCCAGCACCCCTTGGACCCCAAGCCTGCCCCATGCTGTTTCCTCTGTAATACATGTGTGTGCTTCTGAGGGAGAAACTCCGCCTGTGCTTGGCCCTGTGGACATGAGCGTCTGGCGGTGGTCTCTGAGGACCATTTCCTGGGATGTGCTCCATCCTCCACCTCTGGCTCTCACAGCTGACCGGCCATCTCTCCTACTGTGTAGCACAGGGAACTTTACTCAATGCTTTACAATAACCTCTGAAAAAAAAAAAAACCATACATGTATGTATCACTGAATCACTTTGCTGTACACCTGAAATTAACATAACATTGTAAGTCAACTATATTTCAGTTAAAAAAAAAACTAGCCATAAACCCTAATTCACTTATGGATAAAACAGGAAACTCGCAAGGAGTTGAGGAACCAAACTCAAACACCTTTCACACACAACTTCCAACACAACCCCACATCTTCATGGGAATGAACAGGGGTAACTGGCTGTTTCTCACACAGGTCTCCTCTGTCTATCAAAGCAGCGTATTGTTGCATGTTGAACTAGGCAACAAGGACTTCAGCTCTCAAATGCTCATGTTTGAGTCATTATGTCCCAGAGAAGACTTTCAAGATGGTGGAGGAGTAAGACGGGGAGAGCACCTCCCCCACCACTCCCTGCAACAAATACCTCAGAGGTTCATCAGTGTGTGGAATGGTTCCTACAGAGCACCTTCTGAGCGCTGAGGAAAGACCTCAGACTTCCAAAAAGGCGATGAGGTAGGGCAAAATGCTCCACACCTGAAACTAACTACTTATAAACTAGTGTCCCTGGAAACTTTCCGACTGATCAATTTATAACTCTCTCACTATAAAATACTGAATTCATATTCACTCTGTTCCAAACGCTTTTTGAGTAGCTACCATGCTCCTGGTACTACATTTGGTGTGTAGGCTACACAATAAATTAAAACTGAAATCCTTATTTGAAAAGGAGATCATGAGCTATGGCAGAAGCACACAAATTCATTCATTCATTCCTACCACATTCCTAGACCCTGGGAGTGCAGATTATGTAACTAGTGAATCTAACTGCAATCGCAGATTTTGTGTTCTTGATGTTTTAGAGGTAATGTAGCAGAGTGCACAGCTTTGAGTCAGTTCTGCTGCTTTTTCATCATGTGACACCGAGGCAAGGTACTTACTCTCTTCCCTGCTCGGTTTCCTCATCTGCAAAATGAGAAAAATAACAGCACTTCATTTCCGAGTTGTTTTGAGAATTCAGTACAGTATTATAAGTAAAGATATTACCATATCTTCTTTTTAGGTATGATAAGTAACTGTTGCTGCTGCTGCTAAGTCGCTTCAGTCGCGTCCAACTCTGTGTGACCCCATAGACAGCAGCCCACCAGGCTTCCCCGTCCCTGGGATTCTCCAGGCAAGAACACTGTTAGCTATTGTTATTACCACAATTGAAAGCTTGGGGAAGATAGAAGTACCATTAAGGCATTGTGAAGGGCTTCTTACAGATGCCCTATAGTTCGGGTCTTCATTGAGGAGTAGCGGATAAACATTTCTTGAGCATGATACAACCAGAAGTGCAGATGCTGGGATTAGTGTAATAAAAGATATAGCCCATGACATGATATGATATGATAGATATAATATAAATGAGTGCTCGGTTATGTCTGGCTCTTTGAGACCCCATGGACTGTAGCCCGCCAGGGATTTCCCAGGCAGGAATACTACAGTGGGTTGCCATTTCCTGCTCCAGGGGATCCTCCCCACCCAGAGATCAAACCTGAGTCTCCTGTGTGTCTCCTGCATTGCAAGCAGATTCTTTACTGCTCAGCCAGCAGAGAAGCCCATAGCCCCTCATAGCCACCCATAGCCCCTGATAAGCCCTCAAATTGCTTACAGGGGGAGGAGACAGAGAAGTAAACCTGTGGTCACAACAGTGTGGCAAAGGCTGTGTAAGAGATCTGCTAGGAGAATCCCAGGGACAGGGGAGCCTGGTGGGCTTCTGTTTATGGGGTCACACAGAGTTGGACACGACTGAAGCGGCTTAGCAGCAGCAGCAGCAGCAGGATGTTTGGGGAGTTTGGAAGAGGGGGACACCACCTAGGTGGAATGGGTGTTGGTAGTGGGAGTGAGGTTTAAGGAATGACTTTCTGGGATTTCCCTGGCAGCCCAGTGGTTAGGATTCCATGTTCCAAATGCATGGGGCACAGGTTCGATCCCCAGTCAGGGAACTAAGGTCCTGTATGTCACATGGCACACCCCAAAATAGAAAAACAAAAAGAAATGACTTTCTGGAGAAATGACAATGTGAACTGTGTCTTGAAAGGAAAAGAACTAGTCAAATGGAGTAACAGTCTTCCAGAAGAGGGAAAGCCTTTGGAAAGACAAAGTGAAAGCACATGGCATGTTTTGGGGACTTCAAAATCTAGGTGTACATGGGGCATGAGGACAAGGAGGCTGGAGAATAGGCAGGGCCACCTCAAGAGGCATCTGGGATGTCATGCTAAGAAATTCAGCCGTAATTCTGGGGGCCGTGGGTAGCTGTGGCTTAATTTTAGGAAGGTCATCCTGGTAGCAATGTGGCATGTGCCCTTGGGTGGAGAGTGAATCAGGCAGGAAGTTATTATTGTCATCTTAATAAGAAATGAGGAGAGTCTAAAACTAAGGTATTGGTGGGGGACAGAGAGGTGGGGACACAAAGAGATTTAGAGAGTTTCATGGATAGATTTGAGGAGCAATTATATGTAGGAATCAAAGAAGAGAGGAAATCTATTTGTAACCAAACAAGACTCTATGGGGCCTTCCAGGCAGAAATCACAGCCCACCACTATGTCCTCTGCCTGCCTCTTGCTTGTAAAAAAAAAAAAAAAAAAAAAAAACCTTTAGGCTGCCAGGCCTTCTCTGAGTTATAAAGAGTACTTTTAATCAGAGAAATGAGTAAATGCAGAAAAAAAGGAAAACAGTCAAGCAAAACAAAATAGTAATAATTTAGGGACTTCCCTGGTGTTCCAGTGCATAACACTACACTTTCACTGAAGGGGGCATGGGTTCCATCCCTGGTGGGGAACTAAGAGCCTGCATGCTGCCTCATGCAACCAAAATAATAATAATAATAATAATAATAATAATAATAATAATAATAATAATAATAACAACAATAGTTTGGGCACTTGAAAAAGTCAAGGACCTTTAGTTCCATCTCATGGGCTATAGGTAATATCTGAGGCCATGTTCTTTAAGCTGTTTTGCAGATACTGCAACCTCCACCAGGTGGAAGAAGTTAATGGCATGCTGCCCGCAAGCACATAACCGCAGACCAGAAGGAACCAGAAGGTTGAAGAAGGTTGATGATGTTGACTCCTGATTACCTCACTACCAACCAATCAGAAAAATGTGCACGAGCTGGTCATACACTCCACAGTCCCTCTTCCTTACCCTGTCTTTAAAAACCTTTCCCTGGAAGCCTTCATTGAGTTCAGGCCTCTTGAGCACTAGCTGCCTGGACCCCTTGCTTGGCGCCTGCAGTGCACTTCACTGCCACCTGGTGTCAGTAGATCGGCTTAACTGCACATCCAGGCAAGTGGACCAAAATTTGGCTTGATAACATTTTGGCTCCCAGGTTTTTTGACTTGGGCAACTGAATGAGTTATGGCCACTCCCCTAAATAGGAAATATACAGGAAGAAGTACATTGGTGGGGATAGTGATAATGGGGAAAGGGATGAAAGAATTAAGATAATAAGGTGAACTTCTTAAAAGTGGAGATTGAGAGTGATGTCTTGAGGGACGTTCAGTTTCGTAGGCAGGAAGTAGGTAGGTTTGGAGTTCAAGAGAGAGATTTGGTGCAAGACATCTAGAGTTTCTTCATCATTAGCAGTGTGAATCACAGTAGAATCTGTAGTTTTAATGACGCTATTCAGGGAAATTTTAGAAAGTGAGAAGAACAGGAATCTAGAGATGTTAAGTCTGGAAATATCCACATGAGCAGGTCAGGAATAGAAAGAGGAGTCCTTCCCAAAAGGATGGAGAAGGAACAGCTGGGGAAATAAGAAAAAGAAAAAAACATAACAAAGGTATACGGTGAAAACTAGAGGAAGACAGGGTTTCAAGAAAAGGAAACCCTTGAGTCCTTTGGCAGTTTCAGTCTTTAAAATTTTAGCCATTCAGATGGGTGTGAAGTAGTATCTCTTTGAGGCTTGAATTTGCATGTCTGTGAGGAATAATGATTCTCCATACCTTCCCATATGCTTACATTAGCCTATCTTTATTTGCTGAACGTCTGCTCGAGACTTTTGTCCATTTTTGATAGATATATAAAGACCATATGTTGAAGGAAACTGATGTTTATTTGGCCTTGCTGCAGGGCATGAAGGATCTCAGTTGCCAAGCCAGGGATGGAACTCATGTGTCCCCTGCAGTGGAAGCACAGAATTTTAACCACTGGACCACCAGGGAAGTCCCTGAACTGATGTTTTTTCAATGCTGAAGGCAACTGATATTTACTGACACAATCTAAATTGTTGTCATTGTCGTTTAGTCATGTCTGACTCTTTTGCAACTCGGTGGACTACAGCCTGCCAGGCTCCTCTCTCCATGAGATTTCCCAGGCAAGAATACTGGAGTGGGTTGTCATTTTCTTCTCCGGGGATCTTCCCAAACTTGTTTCCTGCACTGGCAGGCATATTCTTTACCACTGAGCCACCAGGGAAGCCTTACAATAAAAACCTTTATGCATGCAGTCAATGGAAAACCGAATGACTCTGAAACATGGAAAAAAATCCTGCATATATGATGTTGGATAACTTTATATAAATTATATAAAACATAAAATATAAAAATCAAATGACTTTAAATTGCATAAAATACACTTAAATAACTTTAAATTACACTTTATCCATTATATTTATTACACATAAAGCTCTTTAAAGGGGCAACTGTGACTTCTCCATGGACTAAGGGAGAGATCTTTGTGGTGTGGTTGGAAGGCACAGAAAACCCACCTCACTGATTCAGTTTGCCTAGGATTAAGCCACAAACCAAACCAGTACGGTGCATGCTTAGGTGAGGTTTTTGTGTTTCTGTATTTAGCAGTAGACGCTGTCAGAAATACAGAAAATATAGACAAAAGAACTATTTGGGGACTGCATGTGGAAGCGCAAGCATTGTGTGGGAAGAACTGCATGCTGGAGTCAGCTTGGGCATTCGACTGCCAGTGCTGCTGCGGGCATCTCGTTTTCAGCTCTATCCCTAGCTCATTCCTACAGTACTTTGCACGGCTCCTGAATTACTCTTGTTTTCAGTATTTATTTTTTCATGCAGCTGTCGGGAGCCCACTGCATACCCACTGTATCAATGTCTTTGTGGGTGGTGCCAGACTGCTCCTTTTTAAAGACAACCTAGGTGACGGTAAGCGTACCTTCCAAATGTACCTCTGGCCCATTTTCATGGCACTCTGAAATGATTTAGAGCCCCTGGATAGGCCAATCTCTAATTAAGAATCGATGGAGTTGGTGTAGAGACTATATTAACATTTCACGAGAGAGCCTCTTTTCTTCTTTAAAAAGTTACCCAGGCCATTCTGGTAGGACCTGCCCAAGGCGCCGCGACCCGGCTCAGGGCGGGGCTGCAAGCCCCCTACCTGCGGGCGGGTGCTCGGGACAGCCGCGCACGCGCACGCACTCGCGCACGCCGGCGCCTTCCTCTGGGCGCCCGGGGTCGGCGGCGCGCGGGGCAAATGGAGTGGGTGCTGGCGGATGCGCTGCTCTCGCAGAGCCGGGACCCCCGGGTCCTGCTTGGGGCGCTGTGCCGCGGGGAGGTATCTGCGGAGCGCGTGGAGACCCTGTGTTTTCTTCTGCAGCGACTGGAAGATGAGGAAGCGCGCGGCGGCGGCGGCGGCGCGGGCGCGCTCCCGGAGGCGGCGCGCGAGGTCGCCGCCGGGTATCTGGTGCCGCTGCTGCGGGGCCTGCGCGGGTGCCCAGCGGGCGGCGCGGAGGACCCTGGGCCCGCGGCCCGCCAGCGCCGGCGCGTGCTGAGGGCGGCAGGCGCTGCCCTGCGCTCGTGCGCCCGCCTAGCCGGGGGCCCGCAGCTGGCGGCCGCGCTGGCCGAGGAGGCGCTGTGCGACCTGCTCAACGCGGGGCCCGCGCCCGGCTTGGAAGGGGCCGCCGAGGCGGCCGTGGAGGTGCTGGCGGCCGTGGGGCCCTGCCTGCGGCCTCGCGAGGACGCGCCCCTGCTGGAGCGAGTGGCGCGGGCCGCTCTCGCGCTGGCGCTGGGTGGGGACAAGGCGGGGCCGTCCCCGGACGCTGCGGCGCTGGTTGCCGGGCGGCTGCTGCCGGCTCTGGGCCGGTGCGGCGGGGCGGCGCTGCGGGTTGTGTGGGGCGGGCTGGTTGCGCCCGGGGTGTCTGAGGAGCCGGGCCGCGTCGGGTCGCAGCTGCTGATTCTGAGCGCCCTCGCCGAGAAGCTACTGCCAGAGCCCGGCGCAGACAGCGTGCCTGCCGCGCGCGAGGCGGGCCTGGACGCCCGGCGCTGCTGGCGCTTCTGGAGCGCGGTGCAGGCCGGGCTGGCCTGGTCTGAGGACGCCCTGACGCGCAAGCGGGCGCGCTACCTGCTGCAGCGGGCGGTGGAGGTGTCGGCGGAACTGGGGACCGACTGCGCGTGCGCCCCCGGCGAAGGACCCGGTACTTGCCTCTTTGCTCCCTGGCCCGTCCCTACTTGACTTTCTGCGAGGGCAGCCTTTCTGCTTCCGGGGCCGTCTCCGCGATTCGTACAGAATTTGGTTATTCTCGTGGTCCCCATAGAGCCTGAAAAACCTTGGGAACCTTATCTCGAGGGTGTTCTCTGAACTGTAACAAATCACTGTTAGAGGAGTCCGCATTTAGGATAAATTCTCTGACCCAGAGCGGGTGGAATACTGCATTCGTGGAATAATTTAGGAACTAGTCCAGCAGGATATTAACAGACCAAAATTGCACTAAATCGTGGGCTCGTTCAAATAGAAAAGAAGGGATAGCACCCATCAAATTGAAAGGAAAAGTATTTACATGTACTGACCTACGAATTGAGCCTTGAGTATTAGAATTTTGTCATGGGAAACCCATCACAATCCTTCGGTAGTTCTCTTAGGAGAATTTATTAATATTAGTTAAGTATAATGGCCTTAAGTCGACCTTTGGCGGAGAGTATTTTTGCCATTGATTTAATAGAATGAGGTATTAATTAATTAATTTTACATTTTGAGCCTGTGCGTCCTACCAGTTTTTTACAGGATAAAAGTAGACAAAATAGCAAGGCCTCCCTTTAGTTCGGTTTGTTACTATTGATCAGTTTGTTCACTGAAATGTGTGGAAAATACACTTCAGTCGTTTAAATTTATTTTGATCTATCGAAGTCTGAAATGGATTGATTGAGTCAAAACTGCCTCAGTGGATGGAAAATTTCTATCCTTTCAACTGTAGCTGCCTACTTACTTATACTAGTAAGAGTTTTGTTCTGCTGAAGTTGTGAGTAGATTAGATTTTTATGCACGTTTAAAACATCAGATAGTAGATATTTTAATAGCCCGCAAGTTGATGATCATCCAGTGAGCGCTGTTGCTAGAAAACATTTTTTTTTAATTACCAAAGTTAAGCAATCATTTATTTTAAAGCGTCAGTCATTCTGCAGTTTTAAAGATAAGCAATAGTCTTATGCTTGCCTCTCGTCTACATTTCCTTCGTTTCAAAGAGCAGCCGCTTTTATCTCTTAGCTGATTATTTTGGTGTCTGTTCCTATATCTTTGACATATTCTAGTAATACCATAAAACCCATTATCCTACGTGCA
Source organism: Ovis canadensis (assembly GCF_042477335.2). Classification (NCBI taxonomy): domain Eukaryota; kingdom Metazoa; phylum Chordata; class Mammalia; order Artiodactyla; family Bovidae; genus Ovis; species Ovis canadensis. Next base: position 25,025,448 of record NC_091269.1, on the reverse strand, counting down.
ATTTTGATTGAATGTGAGTTCAACAAAATTATGACTATGCAGGTACTGTTCACCAGTGACCTATGTAGTCATCTAGGATTTATTTTTTCCTTCCTGCAAGTTTTCCCTATATTTGTCATTTAGTTTGGTTGCCTCCATATTTACCACTAATTCAGCCCCAGATTCTTAGTTGTTTAAATCTGTCCTGTACAAAGTGAGATCATCAGTCATTATAAATTTTCCTGAAGAAGTCTCTTCTGAAGTCCCAGTCCAAGCTCAGCCTTGTGCGTACCACTGACAATCTTACATCTGCCTTCACTTTCACCTGGGAGACTCCCTTCACCTGATCCTGTGTTGAAGCTATTTTCCTGGAGTTCTTATCTTCAAGAACTCAAGTATCTGATAATTTAATCAAAGGATCCTTTATGTCTTTTCTGTCAGTTCACCTGACACTTTTTTAGTTTTTGTCTCCTGGAAATCCCCATCTGTTTGTGGCTGTTTTCTACCTTTTCCATTAGATCCTTTAACATACTAATCAGAGGTATATGTAAGTTCTATTTTTGGACCATCTTTGAGTCTGGTTTTGTTTTCTGTTCTATCTCTTGGCAATGAGATTACTTTTTTTTTCAGAAGCAACTGCATTATTTATGCCTTAGAGATAGGTACTCTGTTAGATTGCTGGGCTTGAGTCACTCTGGTTGAGCTGGCTTTGGATTTTGTTATTGCTATAGTTGGCAGATTGTTGTCTCCTTATGTTTAGAAACATAAAATTTTCTATTTAGGAACTAAATCTAGAAACTGATTTTCTTTTTTAAACCATGTCAGGCCCAAGTCTGTTTTGGTGGTCTGAGAAGAAAAAAGATGAGCTTCTAAAGTTTTGGGAAAACTATATTTTAATTATGGAAACTCTTGAAGGAAATCAGGTAAGTGTTTTCATATTTTATCAAATCATGTATAGGTGCAGTTTCTTTTCTTCCCCCAAACATTTTATAGAACCAATACAAAAAGGTCTACCTGGATATAGCATAATGGAATACAAGCATACTTTGTTTTCCAGTGTGAGTGAGTGAGTGAAGTCACTCAGTTGTGTCTGACTCTCTACGACCCTGTGAGCTATAGCCTGCCAAGCTCCTCTGTCCGTGGGATTTTTCAGGCAAGAATACTGGAGTGGGTTGCCATTTCCTTCTCCAGGGGATCTTCCAGACCCAGGAGTTGAACTCAGATCTCCCATATTACAGGCACTCTTTACCATCTAAGCTACCAGGGAATCCCTTTTTCTTTTCCAGCATAGATTAAATTTAAGGTTAAATGTAAACTCAGGAAGGAGGAGAGTGAAAAAGCCGTGTTAAACCTATTTAAAAGAAGAAACTAAGATCATGGCATCCGGCCCCATTACTTCATGGCAAATAGAAAGGGAAAAGGTCGAAGCAGTGACAGATTTCCTCTTTGGGCTCTAAAATCGCTATGGATGGTGACTGCAGCCATGAAATCAGAAGACAGTTGCTTCTCAGTGGGAAAGCTATGACAAACCTAAGCAGTGTGTTGAAAGGCAGAGATATCACTCTGCCAATAAATGTCTCTGTAGTCAAGGCTATGGTCTTCCCAGTGGTCACATACAGTTGTAAGAGCTGGACCATAAAGAAGGCAGAGAGCCAAAGAATTGATGCCTTCAAACTGTGGTGCTGGAGAAGACTCCTGAGTCCCTTGGACAGCAAGGAGATCAAACCAGTCAATCTTAAGGGAAATCAACCCTGAATACTCATTCAAAGGACTGACACTGAAACTGAAGCTCCAACTTTTTGGTCACCTGATGTGAATAGCTGACTCTCATGTAAAGCCCCTGATGCCTGGAAAGATTGAAGGCAGGAGGAGAAAAAGGTGTCAAGAGGATTAGATGGCTGGATGACATCACTGATGCAATGGACATGAACTTGGGCAAACTTGGAAAGATGGGGAGGGACAGGGAGGCCTGGCATGCTGCAGTCCATGGGGTTGCAAAGAAATGGACACAACTGGGGGACTGAACAAGACAACGTAAACTCAGGAAATTAAAGAATACTTCTGTTGACTTAATTTATCATTCAAAGGATTTGGTCTTATTTGATCTTCCCTTGACATTTACTTCTAAAGTGTTTGTTAGTTTTTAGTTTCTCTATGTTATAAATAATCTCCAAAGAAATACGCAATGAGGAAAATGTTACTTAAAGTCTGAGGTCAATTGTTATTAAATAATAATGACCCTTTGATTTTGTAGGCTTGCTTTCTTTTCTTCCTTTCAGTTCTTACATCTTTGCATTCTTTGGTTCTGAGACTTGAAACCTGAAAAATCATTTTCAGTTGACTTTGAATTAATCTTCGTCAGAACATGGAATTTTTAAGTTAGGAGGAATCTCTTTAGAGATTAACATTTAGATTGACATTCATTAGAATCATCCTGGTGCCTCATTAAAGTATTAGTTGCTGGACCTGGTCTGCAGTTTCTGATTCATTAGGTCTGTGGTGTGGCCTGAGAATTCAAATATTTTACGTCTTCCCAGGAGACCCATATGCTGCCATTCTAGGGACCACACTTGGAGACCTGTTACAGGGGTTCCCATACGTAAGCTGCAGATCGGTGTGGGACCAGCCGTCATGGGGTCACTGTGAGGTGTCAGTCCAAATGCATTGTTTATTGACTAAAAGAAAGAAGTACTCATATATGCTAAATGTATGTAGGTGTGGGGATGAGGACTAAACGAAAAACATTTCTAAATTTATATAAACTGCGGTTTTCCTTAATCAGTGCATCCATAACACCCTCACTGTTTAGAAACTCTTAAGTTAGTTGCCCTTAGTTTCTAGGATATGTACATTAGACGGTGGTATCTGCAAGAGTCTAAGAAAAAAGAGCGTTGAACCCTGAGCTGGCTCTGTCTAAATGTGTGGCCTTGAACAACTTGAGTGACTAGAGAAAGCATTTCAGTATTTTTTCATCTTTGTAATATTAGTGTTATCAGCTGCCTGCTTCCCAGGACAGTTAAGGATTACATGACATAATTTATGATACTCTATAAATGTAATGTTACTATAACTATGTTCTATATTCTAACTATAGAATATAGAATTCTAACTATATTCCAACTATTCTATGTTCTATACTCTATTTATTAGCTTTGCCATACTCAGTCTTGAATTTGTATGATTAGAAAAATGGAAAAATCAGGCACCTTCTGCGTATTTTTTTACGTGGGTGTGGTGGGGTCAGGGAGGGTGGAGGTTGTGGAGGGAGGAACAGAAGAGTGACTTACATAAATATATAACAATACTTTGGTTTTCAAAGGTGAATTTTCATTTCCTATGGCTTTTTGCTTTTGTTTTCAGATACATGTTATAAAGCCAGTTTTACCAAAGCTAAACAGTCTGTTTGAATATGCAGTGTCAGAGGAAAATGGTAATGGTTGCTTTTATTTTGATTTTTTATGACACATCATTTTCCCCCTTATTTTATAACTAATTCTTGTTCATTGTGGAGAATGTTATATGAATATATAAATTCGGTGCTACCAGGAGACAGCTGCTAATATTCCAGATATATACCTTGTGGATTGATTGTTCATAATGCTTTTTTCTGACTCAGCAGTATATCCAAAGTGCACTTTCCTGTGTCCTTAAATAGTCTTTGAGAATTTAATTTTAAATGGCTGCAGAGTTTTCTATAATTTAGAGGCATGGTAATTTTATAAACTTATGATTATGGAAAATTTCATACAGAAGGAGAGGAGTTTGTATGATGCACCCTGTCACCTAGCTTCTGCACTGATCAACTTGTGGCCAGTTCCTGTCTTACATTGCATGTGGCCTCACTTGCTCACTCTCCATCAAATGATTTTGAAGCACATTCCTAGCATTATCATTTCATCTCTAATTATTTCAGTATATATCCTTAAAAGATAAGGACTCTTTGGTAATGTTTTATGTATGGTGTATTATTCATTTTTTAATAAGCATTGTTTGATATTATATATTCTAACTGCTTTCCAGCTTTGTTCTCTTAATATATCTGTTTCATTGTTAAAGTTGTTTTCTTAGCGTTTCAGCCATTGTTCTGTAGGTTGGACTTCGGGGGAAGGGAGAATTCTAAGACACTATTTTAAATATAGTTTTTAAGTCCTTAATCAGTACTATATTATGAGGGCTTTTCAGGAGAAATAAAATGAAAATGGAGCTTCCTAAAATTATCTTACGAAATTAAGTTTAGATAAATGAGACAGCTAAATGCAGGCTAACTGTTTTGTATTCATAAGAATGATGAAATGCTGCATTATCGTGTTTACACATGAGAGTTAACCTAGGTAAATGGGTTTCGGTGCCTGCTTTAGATAATGACAACTTTAATAGTGTGACCCCTTAGGAACTGAGCTTGATTCAGCTGATTGCTATGGTTGTTTTCTGATACACTGGAGTTTTTCACAGACCATAAGAATCTATAGTCCCACCTGGGGCTAGAATTTAATTAAATCCTGTTGTGACTTCACTTACGCATTTACTGTTAAAATGATTCTCTTATTACCACATTTTGCCCATAGCTCTCGGCAAAACAAATCAAATAGCAGTGACAGATTTTGAAAAATTACCACTGCCAAAGAATTGAACAAGCATCTTGATGTAAATAACACACAGAAAGGGACTGATTTATTTATAGAATGCCATGAGTTTAAAATGCTGAATTTTTTTCCTAAAAATATTAAGGATATTTGAAAAGAGTTAAAAGTATCTCTAAGGTACCTAATTATTTCATTTTTTGTTTATCACTCATTCATGTATTTACTTAATAGATGCATACTTAGTGTCCAGTACATACTGAGCACTGGGGTAAAGTGGTGAGACAGAAGAACTATTTTTCACTTGAGTTTTGGTCTGTTTTCCAGGAAAAAATGGTTTTGATTGTAAAGTTCTAGACAGACAACAGAAAAATGACGGGAATGGAATACTAGTAAGGCCATACCTTGGTGAGGCGAGCCAGCCAAGGCCTGCCTTAGGACTGACTCAGTGGAGCAGAGAGCTCTGGGTGCAGAAGCCCTGAGATGCGAGCGGCCCCATGGGCTAGAGCGCCCGCCTAGCGAGGCACAGCTTTGTGGTGCGGGAGGGGTGGCCTGAGGCTGGAGCAGTTGTCAGGGGCAGTGTCATGCCTGGTTTGGATTTTATTCTGAGTTTTGAGAAGCCACTCAAGGGTTTTAAACAGAGGAGGGACAGTTTCAGATGAAAAATAGATTGAAGTAAGATGAGAGAATTGGTTGAAATCACCCCAAACCTAAAGTTCTAACCTGTGTGTGTGGAGTCATATTTAATTCTGTACACTGTAGTCACCGTGACATCCGCTTGCAGTCTTTCTAAATGAAACTGAAAATGGAAAATGGAATACTGAAGTGATTTTGGTTAATCAGTAGTTAAACGCCTTTGAACGTGATTGTTGTAATGAAGTTAATGTGTTTGTGTGTGTGTTTATTTATGAATACATAGTCTGTGTGGAGCCATGTGTGAGAATCAAAGTCAACTTTGGGTGTTTATTTTCACAGGATGCTGGCTCTTTCACCCATCCTGGCATCTGTGCATTTATAAAAGAATGTTTGAAAGTGAAAATAAAATCCTGACTAAAGAAGGTGTTACCCATTTTTTGGAACTGTATGAAACAAGGATTCTTCCATTTTCACCAGAAATTTCTGAGGTAATGGCACCCTCTCCCTTCCCTCGTTCCCTCTGTCAGAAGATAAGAGGTGAAGGCATGTGTTGTATTTTATGTGATCTTCAAAAGTATATCCTGGGGCTTGAAAATCGCAGATAAAACTTCAGAGATTTGCTGAAAACAAACCCTATATCTCTAAACTAGGCTCTTGTACTTGGGCGTTGTCGACAGGCTGCCTGCATCATCACCGTGATGAAAAGTAGTCCTTTATTATCCTGAACAGAAGTCAGCGGCATGAGCCCTGGATTAGGAGTGTGTTAGTGGTACTCTCTCCATGGTCCTGAAGCACTGACTTATTGCTCTTTGTCTAGTGATGCTGTTCCTCCGATTCTGAGTCAGTGAATTACTATCGTGCTGTACTGAGCAGGGGTTGCCTCTTGAGCTATGTTATTAGAATGTGTACTTCCACTTGTCAGCAATCACACAAAGTGATGACCCTGTGAGAATTATAGCTGTGATTTTAAGTCTTATTATGATGACGTGAGTTGAATGATCATAGACTTAGGAACAGTAATTTACCTCTCATTTAGAGGTAACCTAAACGTCCCTAATTATCCAAGTACATGTACAGTGTTTTAGTAGGCATCCTTTTTCTACATTCTCCTAGCCTTCTTGCACTTCCTGAAAGCACACTTTTGTCTACTAATGTTTTCGAAGATACACTTTTCCCCATTTATCGTCCAGGCATAGGGGCTTAAATTTTCTCTTGGGTATCTTTCTGTTTTTCACCAGTCACTACCTTTATTTTCTACCATGTGTCCCTTCTTTGGATTCCTTTCTTCCTTCTCAGCACAGCACCTGCTCTCTTAGTATTCCATACATTTTTATCAGGTTGGAAAGTTTGGTTTGACACCTGGGATTAAGGTATCCTCCAAGGCTATCATAAATCAGCCTGCAGCATAAGAGATTGCTTATAACAGCTCTTCAGTAGCCCTGCACAGGATGTAGAGTTAGGGCAAGTTGACTTTTCAAAATTACAGTTACAGGTTAATGTCAGATTTTTTTTTCCTTTTTTTTTTTTAGTTTATCATTGGACCATTAATGGATGCACTTTCAGAGAGCTCTCTGTATAGCAGGTAAACATGCATTTTATTTAGCAGCAATGTAGTAATATGTATTTGATTATAAATTTAACTTGATTATGAAATATGACCAGATTGTTAAAAATGCATTTGGTGGATGAATATATGTTGCCTCATAGACATTCAGCTTTTTCTTACCATGTTGTCCCTTCTGGGTTTGTGATTCTTCTTGACCTTCTAGTAATTGTATCTGGTGTTTCTCTTTTTCTTTTCTTTCCCACTCTGAACCCATCCTTTCTTGGGTTTTAGGGAAGGACACCTCACATAGGGACTTTCTGACTTCTGCCCTCCTGGAATTTATGGTGGCTTTGGCTAAGCAACACTTGACACTTTTTTTCCCTTTCTTCTAACTTTCAGTTTTATAGAAAAGTTGTGAAAATAATACAGAGAATTCTGACTTACCTTTTATCCACATTCCCTAAACAATAATGTTTTACCGGATTTGTTTAATTGTCATCTTTATGTATGTATATGTGTCTCGCATCTCTGGGTATGTCTGTTCCTTAGCTCTGTCTGTTGAGCAGACTCACCCATCTGTATTTCAGTATCTGTCCATCCATCCATATTAAAAACCATCTGTTCACATCAGTATGCTCATTTCTAGTCCACTACCACAAGGTTCATTCTAACTTTTCCCTTTCCATATCAGATGGTGGAGGCCGTTCTCTACTACATGTTGCTTATTTAATACCTTTATGCTTCATCAAGCTTGATACTGAGAAGAGTGTCATCATTATGCCTTTCCTCATTTTTTGAGCTTTATCTGTACTCTTGAATTGTATCTTTAAAAATTTCCCTTGCTTTTGAAATTATGTTGTATTAATATTTCTAATTCTGATGACTAAGTTTATACTTGCTAGTCTTTTGTTTGATATACCTCTAATAGAGCAACCCACCCTGGTGGCTGGCTCAGAGGTAAAGGATCCGCCTGAAGTGCAGGAGACCCAGGTTTAATCCCCGGGTCGGGAAGATCTCCTGGAGAAGGAAATGGCAACCCACTCCAGTATTCTTGCCTGGGAAAAACCATGGACAGAGAAACCTGGAGGGCTTCAGTCCATGGGGTCACAAAAGAGTTGGACACGACTCAGTAACTAACACTTTCCCTTTTGCTTTTCTGATAGAAAGTACTCTGACAGTCAACTTCTTTAAAAATTTTAAATCAACCTGTGCTAAGTTATATTAATATTCAGTTCTATTTAATATCAAAAAAGCGTATCAATGCTTGATTTGCCAATAATTTTTATTTTTCAAATAACTCATTACTATTGAATAGTTTTCTGAAGCAGACAGCTGGAGAGCAGTAAAACCAACTTGGTGGTTTCTGAGAGTTGACAAACACATTTATTATGAAATGCCTTCAGTTTCCTCCCACACTAGTATGTTCAGTTAACAGATAATGTTCCTGGCAGAAGCAAAATAAACAAAAATAAAAGTGTCTTTAGTAGGTGTTAGCAATCAAATGCTTTTGCAAAAGCAGTTTATTACTAACATATGTCTTTTTCTTAATACTTAAAGGTATTAAATCATTGGAGTATGTGTTAGAAATAATAAAATATAATTTAAAATTACCATTTTTAGACTTTTCTTAAAATGATACTATTTGGGAAGGTTGATGCATATGTGTCAGAAAAAGTGTCATAAAAAGGAGATCTATGCCTGCTTAGTATAACCCATTACTAACTCACATCAGTTTTTCAGTAATATCCTGATGTTTTTGTAATCGGAGGGATTCTTAAGATTTTACTGAAAAATAAAATGCAGGTTCAGAAAAAGATGGTTTTATTGTTGAAAGACATTTGAGCCATATTGCACTTAGTTTCAGTATGCTTAATTGTCAGTAGATTTTATATATTTGTTTTTTAACCCCCTTTGTCTATAGGTCCCCAGGCCAGCTGATAGGAAGTGTTTCTCCACTGGGACTGAAATTACAGAAGTTTTTAGTCACTTATATTTCTTTTCTTCCAGAAGAAATAAAGAGTATGTATCAGTAAAGAATTTCTTTTTAACTTACTAGCTTAAATTAAAAAAATTTTTAGAATGTTGATTATAAGCACCATCCTTCTAGGAGAGTCCTGCTGTTGCTGCTGTTAAGTCGCTTCAGTCATGTCCGACTCTGTGCGACTCCACAGATGGCAGCCCACCAGGCTTCTCTGCCCCTGGGATTCTCCAGGCAGGAATACTGGAGTGGGTTGCCATTTCCTTCTCCGATGCATGAAAGTGAAAAGTGAAAGTGAAGTCTCTCAGTCATGCCCGACTCTTAACGACCCCATGGACTGCAGCCTACCAGGCTCCTCCGTCCATGGGATTTTCTAGGCAAGAGTACTGGAGTGGGGTGCCATTGCCTTCTCCAATGCATGAAAGTGAAAAGTGAAAGTGAAGTCGCTCAGTCATGTCCGACCCTTAGCAACCCCATGGACTGCAGCCTACCAGGCTCCTCCGTCCATGGGATTTTCCAGGCAAGAGCACTGGAGTGGGGTGCCGTTGCCTTCTCTGAGGAGAGTCCTAGGACTGTTATAATCAGTATTGTCAAACTAGTTCCTTTTTTTCAGGATAATGCAAATTTTGTCAGAATTATACAAGTGTCCATTGAAATTGAGTACACACTTTCACCTTTGTATATAGCATGGTACCAGTATTGGAATCTGTAGCATGGAAGCGATTATGGAATATTTACTGCAGTTTGCTATTCTTTCTAAGTATCTATATTCAGTTTCAAAAATTAGCAAAAAAAAGTCAAAGAAAAAAGGAACCTAGGCTTAGGAAAAAGTTATAAACTGAATATCCATTGTGTCAAAATTGTTGCCTTATACATACTGACTTAGAAAGATTAAAAAAGAAAAAAAACTTTTTATAAGACCTCGTATCTTAGAAATGTCCCACTTCTTCGGATTGGAGATGTGTGTTTCTTTCTGATGAGCTCTGTTGGTAAGCAAAGCATGGAACCAGTGTTGTTTTGTTTGCTGAGTAGCAGGATATACCCTGCTAAGCCTTTTCTTCATTCTAGGCTTTGTGATGTAGAAAGTGACCCTGGCCATGAAATATATATATTTTTTCCTTTTGTATTAATATTTAATCTGCATATAGGATGAACAATGACCAATGGTAATATGTATTCAAAAGTCAGGAAGGAAAGGGAAAAGATGGCCATCTGTATATCGCAACCTTAGATTTATAGAAATTTGATTGTTTTGGTTACTTTTAAAAAAGTTAGAGTGGAGAAGGTAGCTGCCGGAGCCATTCTTTAGTTTGCTGGAGTTTGGAAGTTTATAGCCTGGGGATTAATTTTCTGACCATGTGGGCGCATCCTGTGTGTATATCACAGTGTGAGTGAGGTGGTGGTGGTCAGCACCCTGCAGAGTCTGAGAGCCTGGTGTTTGTGGTTGTACCACACGCATGACAGACCCTTGTTAATGTGCTGAGTGAGTGAGAAATAGAAGCTTGACAGTTGCCATCTTCCTTGTGTCTTGAGAGAGGCATTAAGCAAAAGATGGAAACTTAAATAGTCCAGCAAGAATGAGGGCAAGAAAACTGTCTACTTATAGGTTTTACTTTGTAATTTTTTTCTGTCAGTGATTCCCAGTGAATATATTAAGCATACGTGGTTTTGGGCTAGGCATGTTGGGAAATACAAAATACATGTCATATCCTTTCAGGATTGTCCAAGGATTTCTTAAAAGTGATTTCTCAAAAGATTTCTACAATGATGATCTGAGGAAACAGACATTTTCATTGAATATGTGACTTAAAGACCCTTAAGACATCACATATTAGCAGAGAAAGCGGGATAGAGCACCATCCTTGTGTATCTCAAAATAGTTAAAGTAATTGTAGTGTAGGTAAGAAATAGCCTGTGAGAAAGAGCTAATATTACTGTTTGCAGATTCCAGAGGCCAGATACCAATGGTTTTTTTCTTTAACATCTCCAAGAAAAGAATGGTTTCCAACAGTAAAAAATGTATCTTTTACCTTAACTTAAGAAAGAAAAAATATATATATATATAAAACACTTGTTATCAGAGTATGTACAGTATATTGGAATACTCATCTTACTAAAAGGGAATGAATTTGAAATAACATTGGTTTTTTTTTATCAGCTTTATTGAGATATAATTCACACACCATAAAATTTACCCTTTTAAATTGTTCAGTTCAGTGGTTTTTAGTATATTCACAAATTTGTACAACCATCACCACTAATTTCAGAATATTTTCATTATCCCCAAAAGAAACTCCATGCCCATAAGTGATCGTCTCATTTTCCATCTCCCCCAGCTCCTGTCAGACACTAGTTTATTTTCTGTCTAGATTTGCTTATTCTAAACATTTCATATAAAAAGAATCATATAATATATGGTCTTTTATTTTATGTCTGGTTTCTTTTTGCTTAGTGTAATGTTTTAAGATTCACCTATATTATAACATGTATCATTCCTTTTTGTAGCTGAATAATAATGTAATAATATTATAGATACTTCACATTCTGTTTATCCATTCATCAGTAGATATTTGGATTGTTTCTACTTTTAACTACTAATATGAATTACTCCTGTTACTATTCATATACAAGTTTTTATATGAATATAATCTTTCACTTCTCTTAATTATATACCTACGGGTGGAATTATTGGGCAATATGGTAACTCCGTTTTTAACTTTTAGAGGAGCTACTAAACTGTTTTCCACACTGACTGCACCATTTTCATTCTCACCAGGAATGTCTGAGACTTTAGTGCCTCCACATCCTGTTAACACTTGTTATCATCTGTCCTTTTGATCAGAGCCATCCTAGCGGGTGTGACGTTGTATCTCATTATGGTTTTATTCGCATTTCCCTGTGTAGTGTCTGATGATTTGAGCATCTTCTCATGTGCTTGGTAGCAACAATGATGTCTTAAAACTTTTTCTTTCAGGTAGTTTCCTGTTAAAATTTATTCAGAGGATGACAAGCAGACATTGGTGTGCTGTTCCCATTTTGTTTTTATCTAAGGCTTTGGCAAACATCCCACGATGTAAAGCCCTGGGTATAGAAGGACTTCTTGCCCTCAGGTAATTTACTCTTGTGTATATTCGTATGTGGTTATTTGTCATAACTCTCCTTAGTAAATTAAGTTTTCTCTTCTGCTTTAATCCATGGTGAGTGGTTTTAGTTAATATTGGCATTCTGATTTTGCACTCTTAATTTTATAGAAGCAGAAAGCAAATTAAAAAAAAATCTATTCATGGGGATTTCCCTGGTGGTCCAGCGGTTAAGACTCCACACTTGGACTGCAGGGGGCACAGGTTCAGTCCCTGGGTGGAGAACTGAGGTCCCGCATGCGGCTGCACTTAACCTTTGTTTTATGAATTACTAATTTAAATGTTAATAAATGCCGTAATATATACTGTTGGATTTTGACCACTTTAAAAATAAGGCCAGTGTTTTTATTAAATATCAATATTGATTACCAGTTATTTCCAAAAATGTGCCTTGAACGTGTCTTGTTAGTTTTTTAAGATTCTTTTCCATATTAAAATTGCACTCTACTAGAGGCCTTACGTATTTAATAGCTTTGCAGCTCTCCTGACTGACTTTCTGCATCAGAAAGTGTAGATATTATAAGCCGAGTTGTCAGTAACTACAGATGACTGCGGTATTCTCTGAGCCCACGGGAGTGCGTGTGTTTTTCCCCCCGTCAGGGACGTTCTGCAGTGCACCATGATCACACATCAGATCCTGCTGAGAGGGGCGGCACAGTGCTATCTCCTGCAGGCCACCATGAATCTGGTAGACGTGGTAAGCTGATCTTTCTTACTCACGTTAACTTCAGTTCGAGAGTCTTTCTCAGTGAGCAGGAGTTCGTTAAAAAGTCTACACGGCAGCCCTGTGATGCTGTCATTAGAAAGCCCTGTTCATAAGATTGGCCCTTGGCTGGCATCTGGGACCTGAGGGCTCCCAACATCCCAGTATCGTGCCTGCAGAGCTCATGAAAACAGGGTGATCTTCACTGAACAACTGCTTTCCTTCTGGGGCTCTGAAGTTGTAGGAGCCGTGCGCAGGGCATCTGTGTGACCAGTTCCCCAATGAAAACACTGGGCACTGGTTCTCTAAAGAGCCCTTCTGGTAGGCATTTTACCTGTTGGTAGGGAAGCTCGTGACCATACTGAGAGACCATTCTTAGAAGCTTTCACCTGGTTTCCTCTGTATTTTTTTCCGCACATCTTCCAGGAACTTGACTTTCAAAGAACATCCTTATTCTGTTTTTCACGGAGCTCCAGTAACACACTATTGTTGAGAACAGGGGTCAGCAGACATTTTTGTGAAAGGCTGGCTTGGTATATTTTAGGTTTTTTGAGTCATACAGTTTCTATTCAGTTCAGTTCAGTTCAGTCGCTCAGTTGTGTCTGACTCTGCGACCCCATGAGCCGCAGCACGCCAGGCCTCCTTGTCCATCACCAACTCCCAGAGTTCACTCAAACTTATGTCCATCAAGTCAATGATGCCATCCAGCCATCTCATCCTCTGTCGTCCTCTTCTCATCCTGCCCTCAATCTTTCGCAGCATCAGGGTCTTTACAAATGAGTCAGCTTTTCGCATCAGGTGGCCAAAGTATTGGAGTTTCAGCCTCAACATCAGTCCTTACAGTGAACGCCCAGGACTGATCTCCTTTAGGATGGACTGGTTGGATCTCCTTGCAGTCCAAGGGACTCTCAAGAGTCTTCTCCAACACTACAGTTCAAAAGCATCAATTCTTCAGTGCTCAGCTTTCTTTATAGTCCAGCTCTCACATCCATACATGACCACTGGAAAAACCATGACTTGACTAGATGAACTTTTGTTGGCAAAGTAATGTCTCTACTTTTTAATATGCTGTCTAGGTTGGTCATAACTCTTCTTCCAAGGAGTAAGCATCTTTTAATTTCATGGCTGCAATCACCATCTGCAGTGATTTTGGAGCCCATAAAAATAAAGTCAGCCGCTGTTTCCACTGTTTCCCCATCTATCTGCCCTGAAGTGATGGGGTCAGATGCCTTGATCTTAGTTTTCTGAATGTTGAGCTTTAAGCCAACTTTTTCACTCTCCTCTTTCACTTTCATCAAGAGGCTCTTTAGTTCTTCTTCACTTTCTGCCATAAGGGTGGTGTCATCTGCATATCTGAGGTTGTTGATATTTCTCCCGGAAATCTTGATTCCAGCTTGTGCTTCCTCCAGCCCAGCATTTCTCATGATGTACTCTGCATATAAGTTAAATAAGCAGGGTGACAATATACAGCCTTGACATACTCCTTTTCCTATTTGGAACCAGTCTGTTGTTCCATATCCAGTTCCAACTGTTGCTTCCTGACCTACATACAGGTTTCTCAAGAGGCAGGTCAGGTGGTCTGGTATTCCCATCTCTTTCAGAATTTTCCACAGTTTCTTGTGATCCATACAGTCAAAGGCTTTAGCGTAGTCAATAAAGCAGAAATAGATGTTTTTCTGGAACTCTCTTGCTTTTTTGATGATCCAGCGGATGTTGGCAATTTGATCTCTATTACAGCTACTCAACAGCAACCATAGACCATTTACAAATAAGGGGGCATGACTGTGTCCTAGTAAAACTTTACTCACAAAACAGGCTGTGAGTGACTTTGCCAACCCCAGTCTTAGAGCTGCTGCTGCTGCTAAGTCGCTTCAGTCGTGTCTGACTCTGTGCAACCCCATCCCTGGGATTCTCCAGGCAAGAATACTGGAGTGGGTTGCCATTTCCTTGTCCAGTGCATGAAAGTGAAAAGTGAAAGTGAAGTCGCTCAGTTGTGTCCGACTCTTAGCGACCCACGGACTGCAGCCTACCAGGCTCCTCCATCCATGGGATTTTCCAGGCAAGAGTACTGGAGTGGGGTGCCATTGCCTTCTCCTAGACTTAGAGCAGGGTGTCTTAATTGGAGATGTGTGACCTTAAGAGAATAAAAAGATTTGGGTGGTTTTCTGAAGGCTGAGGGTAGTTTTTGTGGATTTGAAAAACAAAGATTCACTTTTGGTGTAAATAATAAGTAATTTCTTATAGGATGTTTCTGGTTTTTGCTTTTAGATTATACTACCTTATCTCAGAGATAGTAATCTCGATTTTAAGGAAAATAGGTTTATAAAGTAGTCTTTCATTTTATATAACGGTTAGCTGTTTATAATCAAACTCTTCATTTTGAAAGTTGAATATTTCCTTTTTAAAAATATAGCTCTTGATTTAACTAATAGTATTCTACTTTAAATAATATGCTAGATTGGTTTTATAGTGATGTTCATTTAGTTAAACATTTTTCAATGAGTAATTTTTTAAAACTGCCCTGCCCACAGGAGAAAGTGTCACTCTCTGACATCTCAACTTTTCTCATGTCAGTGAGACAAGAGGAGTCATTAGGAAGAGGAACTTCACTGTGGATGGAGGTGAGACTGAAAATGATGATAAGGTCTTTGAAAACTTTGTGAAAAATGGCTTCTTGTCGAATTCACTACTGGCTTTTCTTGTTACCTGTCAACAGAGGTTTTTAAAAAAAGTTTATTTGCTTTGAGTGGACCTAACCAATAATGCTGTTAGAATTCCTTTGGGGAAGTGGGAGACAAAGTGAACAGAGATGGAACTGTTCTAGAGAAGATAGTGTTAGTGGGCAGATCTCGACTGCAGATGAGAGTGGTGAAAGTACTGACGACGTTAGACTCGAGGACAGTGACACAGACATCTACTCGGGTTCCCAACCCTGGCATTTCGGTGATCTGTAATTCTTCTGACTTCTTGCATCTCGCTCGTCATGAAACCCTAAGTGTCTTGCAGTGGATGGAGAAAAGTCCTGGCGATTATGAGTAAAGTTGGTATAAACATTTGCATACAGATTTTTGTGTCACCATAACTTTTAAACTCATTTGCATCGGTTTCAAGGAACATGGTTTCTAGATTGTGTAATGAGCATATGTTTAGTTTTTTTAAGAAACTGCCTTCCATATCCATGATTCTGCCGTGTCAGGACCCATACAACCATGGATTGTTAAATGCCATAGTATTTACTATTGAAAAAAATCCACATGTAAGTGGACCTGCAGTGTAAACCCACGTTGTTCAAGGATCAACTATATTTTAAAATGCACATATGATAGAAAATAAACTTGCAAGGAGGGTAGGAGCTTTCCTTATAACTTACATTTCAAATTCTACATTCTCTCAAAAATAAATCCTTGTTTTAGTATATGAAGACGAAATGAATTTTAAGGTTATAATTTGTTTTCCATAAGGTGTTATTATTCATAGAGATGTTCTTTACAACACTTTATCAAAATGTACATTTTATATTAGATGCTTTAAAAATTCTTGCCTGTTAATGAAGCTTATAAGTTCTTTGAGGAGTTTAGAAAACATTCACACACGTATGTGAATATACTCACATACATACATGCATACAAACATTTTTTTCTGTATGAACTGTGTGTGAAGCTCAATCATGACAATAAACATTCTGTTACTTTGTTGTGTTCAGTTATCTAAATTCAGTTTATTGTGGAAGAAAGAAAATTAATTAGGGAAATTAGAAGCCCTTTGTTCAGTTAGACTTTCAAAATAAGTGATAACTGTTTTCTTTTTCAGCTCTGTGATTGGTTGCGTATTAACGAAAGCTATTTCAAGCAGTCCTCAACTTGTAGCTCCATTGGACTTCACGAGACTTCGTTAAATGCTTACGTCAGGAACCTAGTGCAAGAGTATATTAGGTCACCTGCCTGGGAAGGTAAGTCTGAGATCATTTTTACGGACTGATGTAACCAAAACATTTTCTAAGAACTTTCTACTGGTGTTTCAAATTGAAAATATATGCCAAATATATGCTGATTTACAGATGTCAAATTTATATTTCAGCCAAGTAACGTGAATAAACGTTATGTAAAAATATTGTTTCCTAACTTGCACTTTATCTCTTCTAGAACTTGAGATTTTAAACCATCTTAAATGTTCTGAGAAACTAGGAAATTGTCTGAGAAGGAATTGAGCACAAATAAATTTATTAATTTATTCTACAATTACTGAGTCTTTGTCAGCTAGATTTTGCAGATGTGTGTTTGGAGCCTCTGTAGTGGAAATATTTGCAGATAAATCTGTTTATCTTTTGTTTGTTTTCAAAGCATTACATTTAGTGTCAGCTGATTATGAAAAGTAGTTTTAGAGAAAAATTGTATTTGAAAGAATGGTTTTGTTAGTTTCTTTTTTTTTTTTACCAGATACTTAGCAAAAGATCAAACGCACTGAGTGAGGGAAGAATTCTGAGTAGATTCATTAATTAGGATTCTTTCTACATTTCTAACGCTTCCTCATCATTAAAGTCATTAGTGATAATTTGAGTAAATTGCGTCTTTGAATTTAACGTGTCTTCAATTTCCTAGCTTTGTCTCAGACCAAGTCATTTTTATCTCCTGACTTCTCTAATCTGATTATGGAATAGGTCTTAAATGATCAGATAATTATCCTTCCAAAATGCATGAGTTTATCTGTTTGTCCTTTCTGGAACGTTTTGCTTTTGTGTTTTATTGTCTCTATTGTCTAGTAAATTTACTGTTACTTGGAAGGTTCTGTAGTTAGGCCTATAAAAAGTAAATAAATTTTAGTTCCTATTGGAGGGAGCATAGATTAAACTCCCTGAAATATCTATATAACTTGTCTTAAAACTCAGTCTATAACAGCATCAGGTCTGATTAAATCATTCAGAATTGGATAAAATAAGATTTTTAGAGTTTCTTCCTTAACATTTCTGGGACTTAAACTGTTTAATATAAGTTTTTAAAAAACTGATCTCAAGTGCAAAGGAGGCGTGTGTGTGTGTATGTGTAATATTTTGTTTGACTCTTAATGCCCTTGGCTAAGTGTCTTTATAAAATTTCAGTTTGATTAACAATTACTGGGCAGTTTTCAGAACAAGGCAATAAATTCCAAAGCAAACATGATTTTTTTGAGCATAAAATACTTACAACACTCAGATTTGTTTTTATTAAAATCATCAGCTCAAACATTTTTTAATCAAATTCTACACCTAAAGTAGTTTTTTTCTTTGGGTTTCATATGATCAGTACAGATAGATTTTACACTGATTATTCAGCAACTGTATGTCAAGTGTTTTCGAAGTGCCAGACACTGGAGTTACAGAGATAACAGATATGTCCTCTACCCTCAGAGAACATAGGCCAACAAGGGAATTGATAAGTAAACACCTAATCTTAACACGATGCCCTGAAAGCCATGAACACTGGGATGGGGCCCCAGGGTCGGGGCTGCTGATCAGGACTTGTAGACCTGTGGGGGATCAGGAGAGGTCACTGGATGAGGTGAACAGAAATTAAGGTGGAAAGGCGTATCCTGCAAGGCTTGGATGAAGTTACATCCAGGAAGCTTGAAAGTAGCTAGACCTCCACCAGTGTCTGTCTGTAGTATGGAGCCCAGGTTGGAATGGTGAAGGGGTGGTTAAGAGAGGATGGATATATATTTGGTAGCTATATATGTACCATATCATATATATGATATGTAACAAAGCAATGCAGCAACAACAGAAACCACACAAAACCAGCATCGTCAACAGGCAAAAATGTTGGAGCACTTTCAGAGCAGGGTTTCTGAATCAGAGAAAGTGAGACAATTTGCAAACAGCAGTAACAGTGTGTCAGAGCTTGGAATTGTTGAAATCAACCAAAGAGTGAAATATACTAAAGAAATTTTATATTTACACAGTTCATCAGAAAGGGTGCCTACTTAAAATGTAACCAAGGTACCTGAGGAAAGATCCCAAAGTAGTATATACTACAGCTGTACAACCAGTTTTAGAAACAGCTTTAATATATAATTGACATACATTAATTGCACATATTTAAACTTTATACAGTATGATGGGTTTGACCTCTGTGTATTGCTTATGAAACCATTAGCATAGCAAGATAATGAACATAGCCGTCACTCCCCAGTGTCTTCATGCCTCTTGGTCATCCGTGGCTCCTGCTTCTACCTGTTCTCTGCATCCACAGACCACCTTGACACGCTTTCTGACACTAGCTTGCATTTTCTAGAATTACAGTCAGTTTTTAGAATTCGTAGTAGCAAAATTTGACTGATAATTCAGGGTTAACCTGCATTACGATGACCAGAGATAGCCAGTGACCTTTTGTTTCTTTAAAACCATTCTTGCCTATACTTTTCCAGCCTCAGTGAGAGAAGGGGGAGAAGGTGTAAAGAATTCTTTGCCATTGGTTCTCAGAGCCTGATTTCCAGACCAGCAATATCAGCATCACCTGGAAACTGTTTAGAATTGCAAATTCTCAAACTCTATCCGGCACCTGCTGAAACAAACTCTGGGTGTGGGGTTTACCCTCTGTATTTTAAGAGGCTCTCAGGGGGAATTCTAAACCACATGCTGAGGTTTGAGACCTGTTGTTCGGTAGCCTGGGTTTCTCTTAATATGGCAGTAGAGGACTCGGGAAGCAGCCCTACAGCAAAAATCTCTGCTAGAATGTCCTCCACTGGAGTAGTCAGGCACTCTGTTGTTATTGACCTAATCCTGTGACTCTCCTTACAATCAGGCATCTTTAAAAATCCACTGAACTTCTGATTCCCTTTCAGTTATCCCTTTCACTTATCCAAAGTGAAATTTATTCCTTCCCTTTCACTGATCCAAAGTGAAAAATTGTTTAGGACTTCAAAAAGTGCCACTGTGATTGGAAACATTCTCAAAAAGCACCCCTACGCCACTCCCACCTTGTAGAAGGTCAAAAGGTATCTCATTATATGATTGCTAGAAAATGTAAGGAACTGAATAGTGTATTGGTATTTCAGTTTAGTCTTTGTTAACAATGAGTTTTTATATGTACATGTGGGATATAAAGCACTTAATGTGAGTAAAAAGGGTTTATCATTCTTATGATAGAATGATAGAGAGCAAGTTTCAATAATTCACTCTTATAAAAAGCACATAAATTTTACCTACTAAATTATTTTGGAAAGTACCAACATTTAGATTGTCTAAAAATACACATTTCTTCAGCTCAGTTCAGTTCAGTTGCTCAGTCCTGTCCGTCTCTTTGAGACCCCATGAACCGCAGCATGCCAGTCCTCCCTGTCCATCACCAACTCCTGGAGTCCACCCAAACCCATGTCCATCAAGTCAGTGATGCCATCCAACCATTTCATCCTCTGTCGTCCCCTTCTCCTCCTGCCCTCAATCTTTCCCAGCATCAGAGTCTTTACAAATGAGTCAGCTCTTCACATCAGGTGGCCAAAGTATTGGAGTTTCAGCCTCAACATCAGTCCTTCCAATGAACACCCAGGACTGATCTCCTTTAGGATGGACTGATTGGATCTCCTTGCAGTCCAAGGGACTCTCAAGAATCTTCTCCAACACCACAGTTCAAAAGCATCAATTCTTTGGCACTCACCTTTCTTTATAGTCCAGCTCTCATATCCATACATGACCACTGGAAAAACCATGGCCTTGACTAGATGGACCTTTGTTGACAAAGTAATGTCTCTGCTTTTTAATATGCTGTCTAGGTTGGTCATAACTTTCCTTCCAAGGAGTAAGTGTCTTTTAATTTCATTGCTGCAGTTGCCATCTGCAGTGATTTTGGAACCCAGAAAAATAGTCAGCCACTGTTTCCACTGTTTCCCCATCTATCTGCCCTGACGTGATGGGACTGGATGCCATCATCTTAATTTTCTGAATGTTGAGCTCTAAGGCAACTTTTTCACTCTCCTCTTTCACTTTCATCAAGAGGCTCTTTAGTTCTTCTTCACTTTCTGCCATAAAGGTGGTGTCATCTGCATATCTGAGGTTATTGATATTTCTCCCGGCAATCTTGATTCCAGCTTGTGCTTCCTCCAGCCCAGCATTTCTCATGATGTACTCTGCATATAAGTTAAAAAAATAAGCAGGGTGACAATATACAGCCTTGACGTACTCCTTTTCCTATTTGGAACCAGTCTGTTGTTCCATGTCCAGTTCTGACTGTTGCTTCCTGACCTGCATACAGGTTTCTCAAGAGGCAGGTCAGGTGGTCTGGTATTCCCATCTCTTTCAGAATTTTCCAGTTTATTGTGATCCACACAGTCAAAGGCTTTGTCCACTAAATGGTGTTTATAACATTTTAAAGGATAATATAAAGTTTATTCTTTTGTTGTGTTTTTAAACTAAGTTATCCTCCGTGCAAGTGTGTTTTTAGTATTGTCTTCTGTACTAGTGTAACAAATTTGTATCAAAATAAATTACTCCCAATATATATTAGAATATTTGAAAATATGTTTTAAGTATTTGAACCACTGGTCTGGAAAACTAGATTAACTAAATCTTTCTTGGAAGTTGAGGTGAGGAGTATCATCTTATGATAGAAAGAAAAGGAGCTCTAGCTATGATTTATTTTACTTTACCTGGCTTTCAGGAATAGGAAAATACTGATTTTTATCATTTAACCACATTCTTCCAAAAGTTGTTCTAGAAACTTTGCATATATTACTTAATTTTTATAATAAACCCAAGAAAAGTCACAGGTTTATTTAGTTTGATTTTATAGAGGATGACCTAAGCTTTCTGAGAGGACAGTCTGCTGTCCCAGGCTCCCATAGCTAACAAGTTCAGACAGGAGTCTGAGATGTCAAACCCTTTGTATCTGTATCCACTCCATCCCCTTTCCAGTTCCATTTTAGGGAACTCTCACCTCTCATCCAAGATGCCAGAATTGCCTCTTAACCGGTTACCTTGCTTCTAGCTTCCTCTACAATCTCTTTTCCACCTTATACCTAGAAAAATCTGTTTAATATAGAAAGTGTGATCTTACATAATTCTCCTCCCCGTCTTTGTATCCATTCACTTTGACCTCTAGTGGCTTCCTTTCACTTTTGGGGTAAAGACAGAAACCCCTTACAAGCCTATAAAGTCCCTGGTCTCTCCTACCTGTTCCTGTAAGGTCATCTTTGGTGCTCCCTCCTGCTTTATACCCCTGTCCTTTACATGGAATATGGCATGCTCTCTGCTGCTTCAGAGCCTTGACATGCTCT
Organism: Ovis canadensis; assembly: GCF_042477335.2. Taxonomy (NCBI): domain Eukaryota; kingdom Metazoa; phylum Chordata; class Mammalia; order Artiodactyla; family Bovidae; genus Ovis; species Ovis canadensis. The sequence continues at coordinate 25,003,643 of NC_091269.1, read as the reverse complement.
TCCTTCCACCCAGAAGGGTCGTGTCTCCCTTCCCCTACCTCATTCTTTCCTAGCGTTTGTACCCAGCCCAATCGTCATTTCTTCAGGGCGACCTTGTCTTCCTCTCCAGCTGCACGATTTCGAACACTTGCTGCTATTGTCGTTGTACGCGTCTCTGTATGTTCTCTGATGATGCTCTTCTCTTCTGCACTGTGAATTCCTCGAGTATAGGAGCCACTGGGTCTGAGGCCAGCGCATGGCATGCACTCGGCATGCAGAGATGTGTGTTCACACTTAAGTGTATAAAAATGAACCATGCTGTGGGGCGTTCTACTATATTTCTTCTCAGCTATATTTGTCTCATGTAATACTGATAAAACATATTCATTTACCTGTTTTATTTTTGAAACATCATCTTTGAAGGATTTTGTTAATGCTTTGCAAACCTTAACTATTGTTATTTAAGGAGGAGAAAACAGCTGTATGCCTGATTGGTTTGAAGCTAAGCTTGTTGCTATGATGGTGTTGCTGGCCATAGATGTAGAAAGAATGAAGAGTCAATATAGGTAAGTGTTTCTAAATGTGAAAAAAAAGCTTTTTTTTTTAAGAAAAGGCTAATCCTGTTTATAGTCCATATTCAGACTTTTCAGTGATTGGTATGGAATTGATCACAGCTTATTAAAGGAGAAAATTAGAATATGGCATCATACTTAAAGAAATGTTTAAAATTAACGATAAATTAATAGTGCCAGAGTTTTAAACTTCAGAAGTTAAAAACACAACTATGTATTCACAAATCGCTGGTTTTGTGTAAGAATATTAGAAGGATGGGTTGTAAGGTCCTAGCATAAGATTAAGTAAAGACAGTTACTAGATTTTACCCCTTTATAAAATATGTAAATTTTAAAAAATAAAGTAATAATGATAAAACAGTCCCATTTATATTTTGAGAAATATGAGCAGATTGTCACCAGATTATAATTATTGCAGAAAGCAGCTTCCTTAGGTAGTGTCTTTGCATATAATGTAAATCTCTTTTCTAGACAAAGTTTCAGTACTAAAGTTGGTTATGACAGTTTCTCAAAAATCTTTAGTTCTTTATATTTTTTTGTTAACATGTCTCATTTCCTTGACTAGTATATATTTGTTTTGTTTTTTCTGAAATATGGAAGCAAGGTTTAATTTGCAAGCATTTTAATTTGCTGATAAATTGGATCTAGGATTTTGTTCATACTTCTGCCCGAAACCAAGGACATGCATTGTTCCTTGTGCTTTCTTCTCCGGTGAACTGCTGCACTCACTGAGAAAGCATGAGTGCAAAGGCCTGTCCTGACAGGTCGTCCTTAAGAGTAATCCCGTCTGGTGGAATCTTTAGCTAACCAAAACTGTAGGTGGAAGACAGTTTCTTTATCCTTTTGAAATGCTTGATTTGGGCATGTCTTTTAATGTCTAGTGAAAAGCGGAGGACACAGAATGTGTTAAGGATACTCTTAGATCCTCTCCTGGATGCCCTTGTGAAGTTTGGTACAAATGCCTACATGCCCTTGCTGAAAACTGACAGATGCCTGCAGTTGCTGTTGAAGTTACTGCACACTTGCTTGTTGAGAGGTTCCGGTACCCGAGATGGTGAGGATCGATAGTTTCTGTCGGTGTTTTGCCAGGTATATCATTGGTACTCAGGGTATGTCATTGGTACTCAGAATGAGAAGCAATTCCTGACCTTTTTCTTTAGCTTCATACATTCAGCAAATATTTACTGAGTTGGTGCTGGGGAGGCAGCGACGAAGGAGCAGACTGCCCATCCGGAGCTGACATTTTAGTATTTGCATTCATTGCGCACTGTTGATTCCATATTGATGGAATAGGACTTCATTTACTTTTACTTGTTTTGTTTGTTTGTTTCTGTAGGTTCTCATTGATTTCCAGACTATTGAAAATGATCACTATTTCATATATTTTCTAAGCCAAGATCCATTTCTTATTGACACTGTGTAACTTGTTACAGAAAGTAAACTAAAGCATGAGAATAGCAGTAATTTTATAATTACTTGTGCACAGCGGAGTGTGGAGGGCTACAGTCCATGGGGTCACAGAGAGTCAGAGACGACTGAGCACGCAGTCACACACATGTCCCTAAGCACGTCTATGTAGAAAATGCTTCATCCAGGAAGTACATTGTTGGTAGATGGAAGCACTGAGCACTTTCTTCCTTAAACTAAGATTTATGTAAAACAGTATTTGAAAACCCATGGACATCGATATTAGAATTATCAGTGGGTAAGCCTTGGTTCCCAATATTTCTAATCAATTTCATTTGGGATTTTAGAAATTTTCCGTTTAGGAAACAATATTCTAGAGAAACTTTGGTATCAGGTTAAACTGGAGGATAACGTTGAAAGGTTAGATTTTCATATAGACTTGTGACGTATTATAAAAGCTAGAGTCCACGTTCTGGTACTTTTGATAATGATTGCAGAGCCAAATGCTGTGTACATAGCAGGAACTTTTTATAAGATTTTACTCCTTTAAGGGCATAAACTTGTGTTCATTTCACACATCTTGACTGTTGAAAACACTTGACTCAGTCCCCTCAAGTGCAGGACTGGGTCATGGGTGCCTTTTGGAAAATTATTGGGACATTAAGATACACGCAAGAATATGAGATAGTTGTATGTAAATTATGATGCAAAATAATTATACATCCGTGAAAGCACCACCGTTGCATCTGTTGCTGAGAATGAATTTACCTATAACTTCTCAGTCTCTGCCTTTTGCCTCCTTATTTTGGTTTTTATCTGTGTCACTTCTATATACTTAAAGAATGATTTTACCACATAAATCAATTTTCTCACAGTATATTATCTCATTTTCCTGCTTTTAGGCTTTATAGAAATGTTGCTCTACTGTAAGAAGTCTTCTCTTGCTTTTTTCGCTTAGTGCTCTTCGAAGATTAATCCATGTCCTTTCATATAAACGCTTCCTCATTTTCCCTGTGGTGCTGCCTTCCACGGTGATGACACCACAGTTAGGTGTTCTCATGTTGCTGGACGCTGGATGGCATTTAGTCTACTGCTTTTTAGTACAGTACTGATTTGAGCACTTGTCTACATGTCTCTTCTAGCGTGTGTATGTCTCTCCAGTGTGTGTACCCCCAGGACCCAAATGAGTGGTTCTTAGGGTGTGTGTGTATTCAGCTTTTAAGACAATAGAAAATTATTTTCTGTGTTTTTTGCACACAGTAGTTGTGTACATATTTTGTGTTCTCACTTGCAGAATAAAAGTCCCCATCGCTCCTTGTGCGTCTCTTTTATTAGACTGTGAGAGCCAAGGAAATCCGAATTTAGTTTTGGTAGCAGGTAGTAGTAGGTAGTAGTAGTAGGTAGTAGTTTGCCAGATAACTGGCAAAACATGTTCGTTTAGTTAACTTTATTTTTAATTGAAGTCTAGTTGATTTACAATGTTGTATTCATTTCTACTGTACAGCAAAGTCAGTTTATATATATATATATATATATATATATATTTATACACACACATACACACACTTGCTTTTTTAAAATATTCTTTTTCATTATGGTGGTGGCTCAGACGGTAAAGTGTCTGCCTACAATGCAGGAGACCTGGGTTCAGTCCCTGGGTCAGGAAGATCCCCTGGAGAAGGAAGAGGCAACCCACGCTAGTATTCTTGCCTGGGGAGTCCCATGGATGGAGGAGCCTGGTGGGCTACAGTCCAAGGGTTGCAGAGTCGGACACGACTGAGCGACTTCACTTTCACTGAATGTAGTTCTCTGTGCTATACAGTAGGACCTTATTTATTTATCTGTCCTATATGTAATATCTTACATCTGCTCATTTAGGTTTATTTAATTAAATTAAAATAGATGTAAATCCTGAAAGAATTTCTTTGATAGGGAAAGAGGAAAATAGTTATTTTCATTTTATAAATGAGTAAATAATCTAGCAACTAACTGCCGGTCCTAGGATAAATGAACACATAATGGTAAAGTCAGAAATAACGAGGTAAAGTCAGCCCTCCATAGTTATGGATTAAACCAACTACAGACTGAAAATATTCAGGGCAAAAATTTCTAGAAAGTTCCAAAAAGCAAAACTTGAATTTTCCGTGCTTCAGCACATTCTGCAGCAGACCTTGGCTAAGCCTGGATCTGCTGTGTAATGTGTAACATTAAAACACACTCCTGGGAAATGCAGACACATTTTCACCTACTTACGAGCCATAGTGGCTTATGTGGGAAAACCCATTTCACTTAAAACTCCCCCAAAAGATGTCTTAAAATCTTCAAAATAAACTAAAGCCTAATTAGTAACTGGTGAAACGGTCTCTGCTGCCTCTGTCAGCTTAAAGCTCTAAATAAATGATGTTCCAGTGGTTACACAGTAGCTGTACAATGTTTGTCTTTATGTTTGAGGAAACATACCATCAGTCACATTGCAACTCTCCCCTTGTTCATTGGATTATATGCTGAGGCGCTTCAGTCGTGTCCGACTCTGTGCGACCCCAGAGACGGCAGCCCACCAGGCTCCCCCGTCCCTGGGATTCTCCAGGCAAGAACGCTGGAGCGGGTTGCCATTTCCTTCTCCAGTGCATGAAAGTGAAAAGTGAAAAGGCAGTCGCTCAGTCGTGTCCGACCCTTAGCAAGGACTGCAGCCTACCAGGCTCCTCCATCCATGGGATTAGAGGGCCAAGTAACTGCCCTTATCACACTTCTGTCCTAACTACAGGCTGAATTTGTCACAATAGTGGGTGTGATCCTCTTTGCTGAGTGTTACTTTTTCCCTGAGTTGCTTTTGTTTTCTAGCTTTGATCTTTTGTGTCGCTTTGAACTTTTCTTCCCAAATTAGGTTTTAATTAGTTTTTTAATTGTGGTAAAATATATGTAACAAAATGTGCACTTTAAACGTTTTTAAGTGTATGCACAGTGCTGCTTAGCCATCACCAGAGCACACCTCCAGGACTTTTTCATCTTCCCAGTCAAATCTCTGTACCTGCTAGATAATTACTCCCCATCCCAATCTTCCCTCCCCAGCCCCTGGCAACACCAGGAATTTCTGTCTCTGGGAATTTGATCGTTCTGAGTGGAGTCATACAATACTTATCCTTTTATGTCAGGCTTATTTCACTTAACATTAGTGTGTTCAAAAGGTTCATTCATGCTGTAGCCTGTATCAGAATGCCATTCGTTTTTAAGGATGCATAGTACTCTGTAGTATGCGTATGCCATGCTTTGTTTATCCATTCATCTGTTGGTGAACGTTCAGATTGTTTCCATTTTTTGACTATTCAAATAACGCTGCTCTGAACATTAATGTACAAGTGTCTGTTCAAGTCCTTGCTTTCAGTTCTTTGGGGTACATACCCAGAAGTGGAATTGCTGGTTCATAAGGTAATTCTCAGTTGTGTCCGACTCTTTGCGACCCCGTGGATGGCGGCATTCCAGGCTTCCCTGTCCATCACCAACTCTCGGAACTTGCCCAAACTCATGTCCATCAAGTCGGTGATGCCGTCCAACCATCTCATCCTCTATTGTCCCCTTCTCCTGCCTTCAGTCTTTCCCAGCATCAGAGTCTTTCCAGTGAGTCAGTTCTTCGCGTCAGGTGGCCAGAGTATTGGAACTTCAGCTTCAGCATCAGTCCTTCCAATGAACACCCAGGACTGATTTCCTATAGGATTGACTAGTTTGATTTCCTTGTAGTCCATGGGACTCTAAAGAGTCTTCTCCAACACCACAGTGCAAAAGCATCAATTCTTTGGCACTCACCTTTCTTTATAGTCCAACTCTCACATCCATACATGTCTACTGGAAAACCATAGCTTTGACTAGATGGACCTTTGTTGGCAAAGTAATGTCTCTGCTTTTTAATATGCTGTCTAGGTTGGTCATAGCTTTTCTTCCAGGGAGCAAGCGTCTTTTAATTTCATGGCAGCAGTTACCATCTGCAGTGATTTTGGAGCCTGAGAAAATAAAGTCTCTCACTGTTTCCATTGTTTCCCCACCTATTTGCCGTGAAGTGATGGGACTGGATGCCATATCTTAGTTGCTTGAATGTTGAGTTTTAAGCCAGCTTTTTCACTCTTAACTCTTTCACTTTCAACAAGAGGCTCTTCAGTTCCTCTAAAATCATGGTAATTCTGTGTTTAATTTCTTTTTTGACTGTGATGTGAGGCCTGTGGGATCTTAGTTCCCTGACCAGGGATTGAACCTGGGCCCCAGCAGTGAAAGCGCCAAGTCCTAACCACTGGACAGCCAGGGAATTCCCTTTGTGTTTAAGTTTTTGAGGAGCCACATGTTTTTCATAATAGCTGTACCGTTTAGAATTCCAGTTGGCAGTGCACAAGGCTCTAATTCCTCCACATCCTCGATAACGCTTGTTATCTTTCATTTTTCTTAGTTTTGATAGTGGCTATCCTCATGGGTATGAAGCGATATCATGATTTTGACTGTGCTAGCTTTTCGATCATTTTAGGTACTGCTTTTGGGATTCAGGTTGTGACTGTCAGTTACAGGAAACAAAACCCTAAACATCGTTCTGAACCTGTGCACAGTTTGTATACTGTGATGCAGTGTTAACTTTAAGGATGTGGCAGTGACTGGGGTCTAAGTGAAAGAGAGGGTCTTGAGCCCTGTGGTAACTGATAGGACACGCGATGGTAACAGCGATGCTGACACTGAAATCACGAGTAGCATCGACTTCTTCATGTCACTTTGTTCTCTCTTCTTCAAGCCCTAAGCCTTCCCTTGCAATCTCAAATTAACTTTTTTTCAGTCTAATGGGTTTGAATGAATCTGTGAAAAGTAGATTTTTTTTTTTATGCTATAAGTTTGAGATATGAGTTGAGAAATAAAAGGCAGAGATAGAAGAGAGGAGTTTTCTGTTCTTACCATATTCATCAGTCATTTTCTTGGTTCATAAAAAGCTTCAATTCCGGACTGTTTGCTGGTGGCTGCTTAAACTGGCAAGTGACTCATCCATGAGACACTTCAGAGGCCATAATAGGGCTGTCTTTATAATAGGTAACATGAATGTTTAAAATTAATAGTGTGTTTTTTAATGCAGTGTGTAATCTTCTTAAAAATTTATCTGCAAGTGATAGATGCAGAATCTTGTTAAATACCTATTTAAATCTTTTGCCTATTTTTAAATTGAGTTGTTTTCATAATCTTGTATATAATAACTAGTTTGTTATATATTCTATTAATAGATAGAACTCTTTTGTTTAATATGTGATTTAAAAATATTTTTCCCAAATCTGGAGTTTCTCTTTTTCACTCTCTCAACAGGGTCTTTTGTAGAAGAGAAGTTTTTCTTTTGATGAAGTCCAGTCTATTTATTACATAATTGCATTTATTTCTTTCTGACCGCTCGGTCTTCACTGCCGCGTGGGCTTTTTCTCTAGTTGCAGCCGGCAGGGGCCGCTCTCCAGGGACGGTGCACGGGCTTCTTGCAGAGCACAAGCTCTAGGGCACGGGCTCAGCAGTCGTGGTCCAGGCCTGGCGTGTGGGGTCTTCCCAGATCAGGGATCAGTCCCTGGCTCCCACAGCGGGAGGCAGCTTCTTTACCACCGAGCTGCCAGGGAAGCCCCTGTTTTATGGTTTTTTAATTCTTAGATCTGGGATGTAAGTAGAGGTAATTTGTTAAGGTGGGAGGTGAGGTTGAGGTTTGTTTTTTGCCTATGAGTTTCCAGTTGCTCCAGACCATTTGTTGATGAGATTTCCTTTTCTGTGTTGAATAGTCAAAAATTAATTGGCTGTGGTGGAAACAACCCCAAATAGATGGACGCATGAGTAGATGAGCGATATATGACTGTAAAAAGGAACAGAAGTACTGACACATGGATGACTCTTGAAAATATTAAGTGAAAGAGGCCACTTGCAAAACGCCATGGAGTATGTGATTCCGTTTACATGAAGCATCCAGAACAGGCAAATCTAGAGAGACAGAAAGTATGTCAGTGACTGCTTAGGGCAGGCAGAGGAGGAGGGTTATAGGGGTGGTGGCTCAAGGGTATGGGCTTTTCTCTCTGTGGTGATCTCTGACTGTACTGAACACCTTTGAAGTACACATTCTTAATGGGTGAATTGTAAAATATGCCATATAAAATTGTTTAAAAACAATTGACCATGTTTCTGTGGATCTGTTTCTGGCTTGTTTTATTGATCTTTATTTTTCTCCCTTCACCAGTACTGTACTGTTTTGGTCACTGCAGATTTACAATAAGTCTTTAAATAGGTAGTGTGATTCTTTCAAATTTATTCTTTTTTGTCAAAAGTATTTCGAGCTCTTCTAGTGCCTTTGCCTTTCACTATAAACTTTATAATCAGCTTGTCTGTATTTACCAAAAAAAAAATCCTACTGGAATTGATTGGAACTGAATTGAATATAAAGATCAGTTTTTTTGAGAATTGCTTTCTTTCTTGAGGCTGATAATTCATGAATATGTTTTATCTCCCAATTTATTTAGGCTGTCTTTTTATTTCTTTCATCAGAGTTTTTTCTTAAGTCTTCAGCATCTATATTTTGTTAGATTTATGCAACATATCTTTGGGGGAAAGATTATTGTAAATGATAAATTTTTTAATTTTTTGGTTTTGAATTGGTCTTTGCTAGTATATAGAAATGTGATTAATTTTTGTGTGTTGAACTGTGTCCTGTAACCTTGCTGAAATGTACTTAGTAGTTGAAGTAGTTTTTTTTTTTTAAGATCCTTGGGATTTTTTTTTAGACAATGATATCATTTGTGAATGAGGACAGTTACATTTCTAGGGGTTTTCATGGTTTATCCTTCACATTTCTTTAGGATCTGGGGTCTGAAGTGATTCATTTGTAACTCCTGACAGTGGTAGTGGTGATCCTCTCTCTCTTCTCTTTAAGACTGGCTAGTACTGACCTTTTCAGAGAAGCAGCTTTTGGTTTCATTGATTTTTCTCTGTTGATTTTTCTCTTTTCAATTTCATTGATTTCTGTTGTTTGCATCTTTCTCCTTGCTTTTGGTTTATTTTGGCTTTTGCTGAAGTTAAGGCAGAAGCTTAGATTATGATTTTAGATCTTTTTTAAAATGACATCGAATGCTGTGGATTTTCTTTAGTTTTGTATTATCTGCATCCCACAAATTTTGGTATGTTGTATCTTTTGTTCAGAATTTTTTTTTTAAGACTTTCTCTTCTACCCATGAATTTAGAAATGTATTTGGAGATTTTCCTGTTGTCTTTCTGTTATTGCTTCTTGTTTTGATTCTGTTCTAGTCAAGAGAGCATACTTTATACAATTTCAGCTTTTAAAAATTGTTGTTTTGTTAGGGTATGGTTTATTTTGGCCTATGTTCCATGTACACTTGGAGAGAATGTATATCCTGCTATTATTGGGTGTGGTGTTCTATAGATGTCAGTTGTATCCAAGAGTTTCATGTTTTTCAGTTTTATATTCTTGGAATTTAGGAGTGTTGAACTCCAACTATGATTTTGGATTTGTCTCTTTCTCCTTTTACTACTGCCAGCTTTGCTTTATGTATTTTGAAGGTCTGTTGTTGGGTAGGTTGTGCTTTTTCTTGGGAGTTGACTCTTTTATCATTATGTAATGTCCCTTTTTATCCCTGATTATTTTCTTCACTCTGAAGCCTCCTTTGTCTGATAGTAGTATAACCACTTGTACTTTCTTTTAATTAGAATTTGCATAGTACTTTTTTTTTCTGGCTTTGTACTTTTAGCCTATTTAATGAGCATTATATTTAAAGTGAGTTTCTTATGGACAGCATATGGTTGGAGCATGATATTTTTGTCTCTTCTGACAGTCTGTCTTTTATTTGGTCTAAACTATTTGCTGCTGCTGCTGCTGCTACTAAGTCGCTTCAGTCGTGTCCGACTCTCTGCAACCCCAGAGATGGCAGCCCACCAGGCTCCGCCATCCCTGGGGTTCTCCAGGCAAGAACACTGGAGTGGGTTGCTATTTCCTTCTCCAATGCATGAAAGTGAAAAGGGAAAGTGAAGTTGCTCAGTCATGTCTGACTCTTCGCGACCCCATGGACTGCAGCCCACCAGGCTCCTCCGTCCATGGGAGTTTCCAGGCAAGAGTATTGGAGTGGGGTGCCAGTGCCTTCTCCAGAACTATTTGCATTTAATGTAATTATTTACATATTTGGTTTTAGAGCTGTCAGTTTTTGTATTCTGTTTATTTTCCTGTTTGTAATTTCTTTCTTTCCCCTCTTCTGGCTTCTTTTGATAGTCTGAACATTGTTTTGTCTTCCATTTTAATTATCTTTTGTGTTTTTTCCTAAATGTCCAAAATTCTTTATGTGATTGCCATGGGGATTATGATGTGCATAGTTTTTTACAATCAGCTTAGAATTAACATTTTACCAACTTGAAATTCATGTAGAAATGTTACTACTTTATAGGTCCCTTAACCTCTTCTTCATTTATTATAGTTGTCTTATATCTACGTTTATTAAAAACGGTACCAGACAATGTTGTCTTTTTTGCTCTTAACCATCAAACACATTTTAAAGATTCAAGGGAATAGTCTCTCGTATTTACCCATTTAAAATTTTTTTGCTGTTTCATCCTTGACATTCCATGTTTTCCTGTGGCACTGTATACCTTTTGTTTGAAAAATGTCTTTTAATATTTCTTAGGAGGCAAGTTTGTTGGCAATCAATTCATTTCCCTCCATCTGAAAATGTTTTTATTTTGTCTTCTGGAGAATATTTTTGTTGAATATGAAATTCTGGTTTGCTGGGTCTTTTCTTCAGCAGTTTAGAAATGTTCCATTTGTTTCTGACCTCCACGGCTTCTCATTAGAACTCTGTAGTCATTCCCATCCTTTCCTCCCCCAGGTAGTAAGGTGTTTCTCTGTGCATTCAGCACTGTTTCTTTGTTTTCAGTTTTGGGAGCTTGGCTATACCATGTCGGATCGCCTTTCTTTTTAAAGCCTGGCCATGCTGCACATGCCGTGCAGGGTTTAGTTCCCAACCAGGGGCTGAGCCTGTGCCCCCTGCAGTAGAAGTATGGGGTCCTAATCACTGGGCCACCAGCGCATGCCCCAGTTTGCATATGTTACTAGTCTGCTTTCAAGTTCACTGATTATCTTCCCTTACATTCCTTTGCTGTTATTGATCCCATCCAGTGAGTTTTAAAATTTTCAGTTATTGTACTTTGAATTATAAAATTTCTACTTGGTTTTTGTATAAGGCTTCTATTTCTTTGGTGAGACTTTCTGTTTTTCCATTCATTTTAAGGATAAGTGTTGACTGTTCAGGCATGTTTTAGTAGCTGCTTTAAAGTCTTTGTCAGGTTATTCTGACATCACTGTCATCTTGGTGGTGTCATTTGTAGCTTCCTTTCCCACATGAGCCAGGAATTTCCTCATACTTCATCTACCCAGTCATTTTGGATTGTACCCCAGATCTTTTGAGTATTGTGTCATCAGACTCTGGATCTTGTTTGGATCTGTGGACGGTGTCGATACATTTGTGTGGCAGCCAGCCAGCCTGGCTTGTTTCAGGCCTCAGCTTCGGTGGCCCCAGCTTCTGTGGGTGTTGGCTCACGGTCAGTTTTGCTTTGAGGCCTTTTGCAGTGCTGTCTTGACCTGTCCGCCGATCGCTGCATCCGGCGGCCAGGCTGGCACCTGTGTGGTTGTCTGTTCAGTGCTGAACGTGCTGGGCCTTCTGAGTAGCATCATATTCAGGGCCAGCAGTTCAGGGGTGAGCCTGGCCACCCTCAGTACACCACTTGCTGGGGCTGTTTTCCTGATCACGTCCGTCTTTGGAGTCCCCTAACTACCCACTGTCTAGTTCTCTGAGTTTCTCCTTTTTAATTTCCTGACCAGAAAGTGGGGGCTCAGTCTGCTGCCCACCTTCATGACTGCTCCTCCATCAGGGGGTCCAGTCTACAGCGGGACCAAAGCAAATTCGCCACTGTTCAGGGTTATTATTTGCTAAATCCATCTGCTGCTTTTGACTTTTGAGAGTCTACACGTGACTGTTTCAGATATCCTGTCCAGGCTTTGTAGCTGAATTCAGTGAGAGAGGGCAGTGTACCTTTGCTGAATCTTATCCAGAACTGAAACTCTTCAATGGTTTTTAAGATTAATTGTAGATATCCCTACTGTTACGTTATCAGAATTCATTTTTGGTAAGTGAGTCACACATACACCTAATAGAGTTGAACTTTTGCTAGAATATATGATATACATTGTACCAAATAACTTATTTCTGTAATTTTAGTTGCATGCTTTTTTCCCTCCATACAGATGAGGTATTTACTCTTCTTCAGAACTTTATCATGTCTACTACAGAGAGCATTTCTGAATTTATTCTCAGACGACTTACTATGAATGAACTAAGTACTGTAAGTATTTACTTGAGTAACTTCAGTCTTTTCATCAGTATTTTGAGTGATTACTGACTGGCAGACACTGTATTAAGTTGAAAGGAAAAATTAATGTGATATTTTCTTGAAAAGTGGCCTTGGGGGGGCAGAAAAAAATGGAAGATTTAGAGTCTCTTAGTTCCAGTTCAATCGGTGTAACTGATCCTAGGAAAATTATATAGCTTTTCTGAGCCTCAGTTTCCTCATCTGCAAAGTGGGGATAAGATAGCTGCTTCCTAGAATTTAGAGAGTACCAAATGGTATAACATATTTGAAGTACTTAGCATAGTCAATGTATATTTGGTCCCAGGATCCAGAGATTCTGACTTGGCAGGTTTGGGATGGGACTGGGTGTCAGTGCACATAATATATTTCTATATCTGTATGTGATCTTCAAATGAAGTTAGAGTTGAGAACTACCAGTCTGAGGTGAAGAGGATGCTCTGTGAAGATGGGTATCCTCTCTTGTCTGTGCTCACTGCATAATTGTTCTTTCTAGGACATCTGAAAATAAAATTATAAAGTTTTCTCCTTTTCTTTAGGAATATTTTGAAAATATTAATTTTATAGAAATGCCTATAATTCTTAATTTGGGAGGGTTTGACATTCTCTAGGGCAGATGTTGAAACAGTTACAATCATTATATTGTCCATAGAGTGAGAAAGCATACTTATTTTAACAACTTTTATTAGAACATCCAATTAAGGACATTTGTTTGATAGCTGATAAGCAGGTGTGAAAATACAAAAAAGCAAGTTTTATACCAAAAAACCTGAGATATTTTCATAAGGCAAGGAACACACTCCTCTGGAGGGGAGTGTGTTTATCTTTAGCATTTTTCTTATTCAACAATTGTTAGCAGTATTGCTACACCTAAATTTCCAAGAAGACATTTAATAAAGAAGTAACTTTTCATAATTTGTTCCCCTATCACTTTATTGTTATCAGTATTACTTTTCCATTTTATTATAGAAGTTTTCAGACATACACAAAATTATAGTGAACCTCCTTGTCCCCAAGGAGGGACAGAAATAATATTTTTGTTTGTTTGGAGTCTGAAGCTAAAAATAGCTTTAAAAAAGGGAAAGTTATTGTGTTTGTCTTTGAGATTTTAAAAAATGAACTCATTTCCAAAATAACTTTAAATTATTACATAAATCCACTCTGTAATACATTTGGAATTAGAATTCCCAATTAAGTGCATTTATTTGATAACTTATTATAGTTTAATAAAAGTCTCTTCCCCACTTTCCTTCCCCTCAGCAGCGTGACAGTCAATATTTAACAACAGGCTCTCCTGCAAATGTCCGTTCTCTGATGTGTAGCCGTAAATCAGTTCTTCAGGCTTGGTTTGGGTCCCTTCTTTTTTCATTTCCTCCTGTCTAGGTGACCTCATCTGCATACCCAGGTTCAGTTATGCCAGGCACCCTCACATCTGTCTCCACCTCTGACTGTCCTTCTGGCTGAATGCCATTCAGCCAACTGCTGTTTGATAACTTGAGTTAGACTTTCCACACGTACAGTGTTTGAAATGGAACCTCTTATCATTCCTATAGGAGGTTATCCACCCTACCCCATACCCCTAGGTTTGCTTCTCAGGGGATGTGTGTGATCCAACAGGTTTCTTTAAGCCTAAGACTTGGGAATCCTCCCTGGTACCTTTATCCATCACTCTCCCGCTGTGTTCAGTCTGTCCCCACGCCCTGGAGTTGTCGCTTCTCTCTGCATTGTATCCTGGCACTTGGCAAAGCGCCTGGCATCTAGTGGTTGCTCCGTGAACACTGATAGACTGAGGGAATTCTGTGCTTCCTGTGTGCCACAGAAGCGCGAGGGTAGAGCACTTGGCACTGTAATAGTAATCAAGGCCACCACTCGGGGCCCGTCTCTTCAGCATGCTTTCCCTCACTTAATTCTTCCCCAAACCTTGTGATGGAGAGATACACCCTCCCCAGTTTACAAGCAAGGAATCTGAGGCCCAGAGAGATTAGGTCTCTTGCCATAGGTCACAGGGCTAGATGAACCCAGTCTACCTATGTGTAGGCGTTTAGAAGACCTGCATTTAATTCTGTAGCCCTGCTTACTAGCTCTGAGATGCTAGGTAGGTTGTTTGACCTCTCTGAACTTAGTCATCTTCTCAGGCAAGTGGAGCAGGGACCATTCCTTGTAAGAATGGAGTGTTACAAGTGCCTAAAGCAAAGGAAATGGCAGTTGCCATAGCTGTTATTGTGACGATTTATGCTGTGCTAGCATGGAGGGCAGGGCTGTGCATCCCAGGTGGTGTGTGTGTTGGGCTTCCCAGGTAGTACCAGTGGTAAAGAACTCGCCTGCCAATGCAGGAGGCTTAAAAGATATGGGTTCAATCCCTGGCATGGGAAGATCCCCTGGAGTAGGAAATGGCAACCCACTCTAGTATTCTTGCCTGGAGAATCCTGTGGACCGAGGAGCCTGGTGGGCTACAGTCCATGGGGTCACAAAAAAGTCAAACACGACTGAGCAACTTAGCACACACACAGCCTGGGAGGCTTAGTCCCTGCCATCCATGCTAAGTCTCTTCAGTCCTGCCCAGCTCTGTGATTGTATGGACTAGCCTGCCAGACTCCTCTGTCCATGCGATTCTCCAGACAAGAGTACTGGAGTGGGTGGCCAGTGTGCCTTCCAGGACGCTGATAATCAAGGTGGGGAGCCAGCTGCGTGCTGAGTGAGTCGTGATGTGTGCTGTAACTGTGCTGAACGCAGAGTCGCTGTCTCAGCACAGGGAGGATGTGCTCAGCTCTGCCTGGGGAGTTGATGGAAGCCTTCTTGGAGGAGATGATTTCTCCCCTCTTCAGTGTCATCTTTCAGTACTTTTAAATAAACTTAATAAACTGATAAACTTTTAGATAAACTGAACTCTCCTGGTTTTGTGAAAATCGTGGATCCTGCTTGTTAAGTGTTTTATTGTGTGTCTTAGGTTTCAGATCTGGATCGTT
Organism: Ovis canadensis; assembly: GCF_042477335.2. Taxonomy (NCBI): domain Eukaryota; kingdom Metazoa; phylum Chordata; class Mammalia; order Artiodactyla; family Bovidae; genus Ovis; species Ovis canadensis. The sequence continues at coordinate 24,988,312 of NC_091269.1, read as the reverse complement.
GCCATTTGTACCTGATGGTGTTAACTGAGCTTATAAATCTCCACTTGAATGTTGGGTGGAAAAGAGGAAACCCTATTTGGAGAGTTATTTCTCCTTTGAAAAATGCATCCATTCGGCATCTTCAGGAGATGGACCATGGACAGGTAATCCTCTTTGCTTCAAGGCTTATAGTTATGTTGAATAAGGCATGCATGGAATACATACTTGACTATTAGACAATATTTTGATACACAAAAAGCATCTGCCAAAATTTAATTTTGACGATAATACCCTTTGGTCATAATATTTGATGAAGATTAAGACTCCTGTCATAATATATAAATTATATTTTAATAATAGAACAACTCCTGTCACAATAGGTGTATAGCAAAGATATGGTGTTCAGTTCAGTCGCTCGGTTGTGTCCGACTTTTTGCAACCCTGTGGACTGCAGCACGCCAGGCCTCCCTGTCCATCACCAACTCCCAGAGTCCACCCAAACCCGTGTCCATTGAGTCGGTGATGCCATCCAACCATCTCATCCTCTGTTGTCCCCTTCTCCTCCTGCTCTCAGTCTTTCCCAGCTCAGGGTCTTTTCCAATGAGTCAGCTCTTCGCTTCAGGTGGCCAAAGTATTGGAGTTTCAGCCTCAACATCAGTCCTTCCAATGAAGGACTGATCTATTTTAGGGTGGACTGGTTGGATCTCCTCGCAGTCCAAGGGACTTTCAAGAGTCTTCTCCAACACCACAGTTCAGAAGCATCAATTCTTCTGCGTTCAGCTTTCTTTATAGTCCAACTCTCACATCCATACATGACTACTGGAAAAACCATAGTCTTGACTAGACGGACCTTTGTTGGCAAAGTAATGTCTCTGCTTTTTAATATGCTGTCTAGGTTGGTCATAACTTCCCTTCCAAGGAGTAAGTATCTTTTAATTTCATGGCTGCAGTCACCATCTGCAGTGATTTTGGAGCCCAGAAAAATAGTCTCTCACTGTTTCCATTGTTTCCCCATCTATTTGCCATGAAGTGACTTCAGTCAGTCTTAAAGTCATTTAGATACAGAGAGTGGATTTTCACTAGGTCTTTTACCCAGGTACCCGTCAGGGACACTTTAGGGTGTCCAAATTCAGCAGTGTGGTGTCGGAGCCTCCATACCCTGCCTTCTGCCTCATTTTCTAGCCTGGTCATGCATAGCCTCTCCCCTTCCTTCCCACGGGACACCTGTGCTGCACTCCTGCCAGGCCGCCACACGGGGCTTCCCAGATCACAAGCACACGCCGCACCCTGCCTCATCTAGGCCTCCCTTCTGTTTGGTCCTTCAACATACACTGAGAATGCCGTCCCTTCAACATACACACGCCAGTAGCTGGTCCATCCTTAATGTCCCAGCTCGAATTACATTTTCTCTTAAAGGCCTAGGATTGGTGTCTCATTCTTTCCTTCATTTACCTATTGCTTTTTATGCCTTCATTTTTGTACTTATTTCCATTTTACTTGTTTTTGGAATAATTTATGTGTATATGTCTTCTCCATTAGATTTTAGTACCTAGAGGCATTTCTTAACATGATATAATAAGATGTAGTGGTTATGAGCACAGGCTTTAGAATTAGACTTCCTGGTTATGAATCCTGGCTTTATCCTTACTAGCTGTGTGACCTTGGGGAACTTACTTAACCTCTCTGTGCTTCATTTACTGCATCTGCAAAATGAGGGTTATAGGGTTGATGTGCAAATGAAAGCTAGCTCATCAATGGTAAACATTTAGAATAGTACCTGGCACAGTGGAAAGTCATCAGTAAATGTTAGCTCTTTGCAATTAACACATGGTAAGAGTTTTTTAAAGTTGAGCTGAATCATAATCCAGTCTGGGCTGCTAATTAAAATAGCTCCTTAATTCCATTAATAATCTAATTTTTGAGGTAGTTTTCAAGAAGTGTCCTAGAAGAAGATTATAAGGAGGACTGATTAATCCTTCAGTATCCTATCCACTGCATGTTAGCGTAATGAAGGGCATTGTGAGTTCTGAGTGTGGACCAGAACCATGAACCAGACCTCAGTGATTTTTTACAGATGGGCTTGCTTTCTTTAGTGAGTCACTGAATTACATGAAGGTTAACAGGGACCATATTATGCAACTCAAAAGTAACCCTGCATTTTATTTCCTGTATTGGCGGTGTTGCTGAGTAAAATTGATCTGTAGAGATACTCAGTTTACTTTGGGGGTGGGATGGAATAAGTACTAGAGGGTTCCTTTCTGTAGAGGTGTTAGTGGTGGACAGTCCTGGGGAGAACAGCTTCGATCTCTCACAGAGCCTGTCCAGGTTCTGGCCTGCACTCCTGGTTAGAGATTGATTTTCTCTCTGTATGTACAAAGCCAGGCTGTCTTGGTCTCCTTCCTTTGTGCTCCTACATGTAGAGTTCCAAGCGCTTTATGTGAAATAACCAGTTTATTTAATTTTCACAATAATTCTGTGAAGTAGATTCTGTTACTGTCGCCATTGTACAGCAGAGTAAACCAAGGTGAGGTGTGTGTCCACAGTCAGCTGGGGGAAGTGCACAGTCAGGGGTCAGACCTAGGCTGTGCGGTTCACGAGTCCAGGTCGTATCAGTAACTGCTGTGCTGCGTCACGTGGCCTAAAGCAGGATACAGCTGACTGAAGGAATTGCGTATGATGTGCAGGGAGCCCTGTTTTTTCCTTTTTAAATGAATGAATCTCTCTCTCTCTTTTTTTTTTTTTGGCGGCACCAGGTGGCATGCAGGTTCTTAGTTCCCTGTGCCCTCTACAGTGGGAGTGCAGAATCTTAACTGCTGTACAGCCGGGGAAGTCCCCCCACCTTTTGTTTTTAATTCTAGTTCAGCCAAACAGTTGAAATAAGACTCACTCTTAGGAAAGTTGTATCCAAATTGTCTTTCAGTGAATTACTGAATTGTTGTTGTTGTTCAGTCACTAAGTTGTGTCTGACTCTTTGTGACGCCATGAACTGCAGCACACCAGGCTTCCTATCCTTCACTGTCTCCCTGACTTTGCTCAGACTCATGTCAATGATGCCATCCAGCCATCTCATCCTCTGTCGCCCCCTTCTCCTCTTGCCTTCAATCTTTCTCAGCATCATGGTCTTTTCCAGTGAGTCGGCTCTTCGCATCAGGGGGCCAAAATATTAGAGCTTCAGCTTCAGCATTGGTCCTTTCAGTGAATATTCAGGGTTAATTTCCTTTAGACTGGTTTGATCTTGCTGTCCAAGGGACTCTCAAGAGTCTTCTCCAGCACTACAATTCAAAAGCATCAGTTCTTGGGCACTCAATGTTCTTTATGATCCAACCCTCACCTCTGTACATGACTACTGGAAAAATCATAGCTTTGACTGTGTGGACCTTTGTTAGCAAAGTGGTGTCTCTGCTTTTTAATGTGCTGTCTAGGTTTGTCATAGCTTTCCTTCCAAAGAGCAAATGTCTTCATTTTGTGGCTGCAGACACTGACCACAATGATTTTGGAGCCCAAGAAAATAAAATCTGTCATTGTTTCCACTTTTTTCCCATCTGTTTGCCATGAAGTGACGGGGCTGGATGTCATGATTTTCATTTTTTGAACGTTTGGTTTTAAGCCCACTTTTTCACCCTCCTCTTTCACCTTTTTCTAGAAGCTCTTTAGTTTCTCTTCACTTTCTGCCATTAAAGTGATATCATCTGCATATCTGAGGTTATTGATATTTCCCCCTGCAATCTTGATTCCAGCCTGTGACTCATCCAGCCTGGCATTTTGAATTATGTACTCTGCATTTTAAGTTAAATAAACAGGATAACAGTATACAGCCTTGAGGTACTCCTTTTCCAATTTCGACCCAGTCTGTTGTTCCATGTCTGGTTCTAATTGTTGCTTCTTGTCCTGCATACAGGCTTCCTGGGAGACAGGAAAGGTGGTCTGGTATTCCCATCTCTTAAAGAATTTTCCGGTTTGTTGTGATCCACATAGTCAAAGGCTTTAGCATAGTCATTGAAGCAGAAGTAGATGTTTTTCTGGAATTCCCTTGTTTTTTCTGTAATCCAGCAGATGTTGGTCATTTGATCTCTTGATTCCTCTGCCTTTTCTAAATCCAGCTTGGATATCTGGAAGTTCTCAGTTCACACACTGCTGAATTTTTATCACCACTTTGTTTGTTCACCACCAGTTTGTGCAGAAATGGTACAACCAAGCGACGTATGTTGGATTTCCTTTTTTTGCCTCTGATATGCAGCAGCAGGCACCAAGCAGAAAAGGTGGGCACGAGATTCCGGCAGACTGGAGTTCACGTCCTTACTGGTTACAGAAGGTTGTCCCGTTTCCTCCCCAGGAGCCCACACTGGGCAGACAGATGCAGAGAGCCGCCAGCATGGCTGCGTTGGCCATGGTGTGTGAGGTCCTCAGCCAGAAGCCAGAGCTACAGCCGGACTCTCTGGATGCAGGTCCCCCAGAAATGTTCATCTCATCTCTCCAGCTCAATCAGACTCTGCAGAAGCCCCACACGGAGGGGGAGAGCAGGTGCGTTCACCACTTGGAGAGCAGCATGTACACGAAAGGCTTCTTTTTGCTAATGTTTAAAAATCCACTTTTGTCTCAGTCATTGAGGTAATTAGTGGTCGCTCACCGTTACTTAAAGAATTATTTAAGCTTTGAGAACAGGCTTCATTCAGACGATAATATATTATCACATTATTTATCTCTGTTACTGGAAACCCATTAACTTTTCTGCATTTAGTTTTCAGTGAGTCATTTAAAGTGAGTGAAAACACCTGCTTTCAGAGTAGTTAGGAAATTGAGTTTTCTGCGGTTTCCTTGTGTTTTGCTAGACAGAATAATTTAATAATGACTGTTTAACTTCTCCCCTTGTAAGGATAGTGTGCTGCTACATGCAAAAGAAATTGAGACAGACCTGAGGAAGGATGGGGTTTGTGACTTAAATTTTTTGTCTCAGTTTTTTTGAAGAGTCATCATCTTCCCAAGGATGGGGGAAAATAGTTGCGCAATATATTCACGATCAGTGGGTCTGCCTCTCTTTCTTGTTGAGAAAATGTGACACCCTTACACTAGCCTCAGAGGGTGCAGTTCCGGTGGCAGTACAGACTTTGCAGTCTGCACGGGAAGCCCTCACGGTTCTTCCTTCCGAGCAAGTCTTACCTGTGCTCCACTGTATGAAAATTTTGGTTCCCAAGGTAAGACGTAGTGAGACATAAATTGAAGAATAACCATAGGAACAGACATCAGTTTCTGAAATTGTGATAATCATGTGTTTCTTTCTTTCTATTTTCCCCTACCAGCTTCTGACCACCTCTGAATCACTCTGCATAGAATCTTTTGACATGGCATGGAAAATCATAGCCTCTTTAAGCAACACTCAGCTGATATTCTGGTCTAATTTTAAAGCTTTTGTTCAGTTTGTTTTTGATCCCAAAGTTCTTACCATCGCTGCAAAAATGAAGGGCCAGGCATATTTCAAAATAAAAGAGGTAACTTTTAAAAAATTGAGATGAAAATGCCCATAAGATTTAGCATCTTAACCATTTTTAGGTGTCCTGTTTTTCAGTTGTGTTAACTTTATTTACATAGCTATGACAGATCCCGAGAACTTTTTCATCTTGTGGAACTGAATCTCTGTCCCCATTAAACATCCCCCCCTTCCATCCCTCCCCTCACGCCCCTGGCAAGCCACCATTCTGCTTTGGGTTTCTGTGAATCTAATTACTTCAGAGAAAAGAGGGAACTTTTTGTTTTCATTTTAATTTGTGTAGCCTGTAGCACATGAGGAAGAGGAGAGGTGTATTTGTAACTCCATATTAGTTTGCTGTTATTTTTTCATTCAGTCAGTAAATATTTTGACCCTCTTTTAGTGTCATAAGTAAGAACAAGAAAATCTGTTAGATATAAAGGAGTAGGTGCAAAATGGTAGCCCATGAACCATACCTGCCTTCCAAATTTGGTTCATCTAGTCAAATTAAAACTTTTTTAATAGTTGCCAGCTTTTAAGAATTGGGAAATTTGCACAAAAATCTCTATTTCTTCTTCTCTTGGAAAATTGCATGACTGGCCAGCTCTGGTCGTTTCTACATGAGAGCAGCGGCTGGGTGCTGCCTAGTACTTGACTCAGGTGGGCATGCCCTTTCTGCTGCTTCGCTCCAACCACGGCTTGATTTCTTCTGGACCCTGAGGGCAAATTCAGGTGCCATTTGTCAGTGCATCCGTGCCATTGCTTTTCTCGTACAAAGAAATATTTCTTTGAATATAACCTTATTGAAAGGGCTTTCTGGTTTCTGGAGCCATTTGTGTTTACAGTCACTGGTGCGCAGGAGGGGACATAAGGCAATGGGACTGTGTCATGCCTGGGCTGCACGTGCACTCCTGATCCGAAGGGGGCGACGGAAGATAAGTCTGTATGTCGCCCTGCCGTCACTGCGCTGCCTCTGTCCTTTCCTGCCGCACAGCACACACTTAGAGATGGTGGCTTCTTTTGCTTTGGGGAAAGGGAAGCCTCTGGCAAGTGTAAAGAAAACTGAACATGTCAAGGATGAGGTGTTTTTTCTGCCTTTCATTCTATTCACTTTGGACAGTTGTTCCTCTGGGAAGGTTCTGGGTGAAATCAGTATCAATAACATTTTATTTATTTTTAGTATTAAGAAATGAAAAATTAGCATTCCGTGATTGGTTTTCAACTTTCAAACGATAAAAGAGTTTTCAATTTTTTAGACTATTTATGGTTATATTGAAACTATCATTTGGAAGCCATTCAAGTAACAAGTTTTGGCAACACAGATTAAAAAGAAAAAACTCGATTGATCAAATGATAAAGTAACTGTTGTATTTCATTACAGATTATGTACAGGATAATTGAAATGTCTGCTATAAAAACTGGAGTCTTCAATATCCTGATAAGTTATTGCTGCAGATCTTGGGTAGTTTCTGCTTCCAATGTGTCTTTATCAATTGCTAAAAATTACAGTGAACTTGTCCTTGAGGCATGTATATTTGGAACTGTGTTTCGGCGTGATCAAAGGTAAAAGATGCCATTATTGCAGCCTCTCATAATTTTTTATATTAAGTATCTATTTGGGTAGAATTGTGCCTTTATATTAGCGGAGAAGAGTACTCCAGTACTCTTGCCTGGAAAATCTCATGGACGGAGGAGCCTGGTGGGCTGCAGTCCACGGGGTCGCTAAGATTCAGACACGACTGAGCGACTTCACTTTCACGTTTCACTTTCATGCATTGAAGGAAATGGCAACCCACTCCAGTGTTCTTGCCTGGAGAATCCCAGGGACGGGGGAGCCTGGTGGGCTGCCGTCTCTGGGGTCTCACAGGGTCAGACACGACTGAAGCGACTTAGCAGCAGCAGCAGTGCCTTTATATTAAGGCTTTCAATTAGAAAAATATTACTTAACTTTTTATTTGGGACTTTAATTTTTTCCTCTAAAACTTGTTCTTTGTTGCATGTTTTTTATGGAAAGACTTATTCAGGATGTACAGACGTTCATAGAAAATCTTGGACATGAGTGCGCAGCAAATGTTGTTATTGAAAAGTAAGTGTGGTGGGTCTTCTGTATCTTGATATAAATGGAATATTCAAAATATAGCACATGAGAGATATTCTGTGTAAGATATTGCGTGAGCCTTCACAATTGTTAGAAATTATATTCCCTTGCTAATGTATTTTCTTCAGATCTGTCACTGTTTACTGAAATTTGATAAACTTAAAAATTAGTGCAGAAGTCCGGCATAAATAAGGAAATAACCATGGGAAGCATACAATCCCTATTCCTCTTTTCTGGGTGGAGGACTGACCATCAGAGCACAAGTTTATTCTTTTTTGGTTAAAAATCACTATTCACCAATTGCTATGCTCACGCAAAAACAAAATTAGTTGAAATAGACTCTAAAATTTTGATGTCTGGGATAAACCTCTGATCTACTGCTAAAATCATTGAGATTTTTAAAAGTTTTTATTTTCTCACATAATTTTCAAAACTTTGTGTGCATAGGTGTTTATAAATAGTATTGTCATGAGTTTAGAGTTTAGGACAATAAATGATGATTGTGTCTAGTTACCAAAAGTTAATTATTCTGAGAGTCATACTTGTGTTTTAAACCATCTGCCACTTTTCATTAAATATATAAATTTGTCATTGCTCATTGTCTTAATTTTTTGTTTTCTTGGCTGCTTTAGTATGACAATAAGTAAAAATTTTCAGTTGATGGTTCCAAAATATTTTGATTTCTACTAGACAGACGTAGTTAATTTAAAATAACACTGGTTCACATTATAACAGTTTTAATGGACTTGGAAATGCGTACTAACGATTTCAGTGAATTTATCTTTCCACACCGGATACTGAAAACGCTGGGCTGCTCAGCACACAGCGTTTCCTGAGTTTGCCGTTCACTTAGAGACACGCATTCACAGTGCCCAGTGAGAAGAGCATGCTGCCGATGTGTATTCTGGCCTCTGGGCAGGAGGCGTCTGTGGTCCTCCAGGAGCCGTGTCATGAGCTGTGATCTCGTTTGTCCACAGATAGATATTATTGACTCAGTATCACTGTGTGCATTGTTTTACCAAAAGTCTGGGTAAATTTGGGTTCTTTCAGACTTTTTGTACAGGCGCTCCTGTTGATGTATTTTGTCTTCCACTGTCTGTCCTAAATTTAAATTTATCCTAAGTGTTTATCCTAAATTGTCATTAAATATGAAGCTACTTAAGATTTTGTATTTCAAAACTGACATCTTACATGGTTTTTTTTTATTTTGAAGATGTATTAACATCATCTATCATTTTATGTATTTTAGTACCAAAAGAGAAGACCATTATGTGAGAATTTGTGCCGTCAAATTCCTGTGTTTATTAGATGGCTCAAATATGTCTCATAAGTTGTTTATGGAAGATCTTGCAATCAAGCTATTGGATAAAGTAAATATGCTTTATTTTAGCTTAAAGTATCTTAACTTGCTTAAAGCACTGGCAGTGACGTAACAAAAGTAAACGTAGCATTTGACTGAGTTTAGACGAAACAGACCATTAAGGCAGGAGAGAGCTCTGATAACCCAGAAGGGCGTGGCGCTGCAGCTCTCCTGCAGGTCCCATTTTTCCAGACGTACGTAGTCAAGGGGCTGGAGAATTCCATGGACAGAAGAGCCTGGCGGGCTGCAGTCCCTGGGGTCGCAAAGAGCCGGACACGACTGAGCAGCTAACACTTTGACTCTCAGTGTACGGCTAACATCTCAGTCTCCTCTCGCCCACGTGACCCCTCAGCTCCTCTAACGGGGCACGAGGAGAGAGAAGGACAGTTCCAAGTACTTTAATATTAAGCACAGGCGTATGGTTCCTTTCCTAATTTTAAAAGAAGATAAGTTTTAAAAACAAAAGCAGGTAAATGCATTGTTCTGAAAGGAAAAAGTACTTTAATATTAAGCACAGGCGTATGGTTCCTTTCCTAATTTTAAAAGAAGATAAGTTTTAAAAACAAAAGCAGGTAAATGCATTGTTCTGAAAGGAAACTTTAAAAAATGTCGTAAGGAAAAATAAACAGTGTCATAAGGAAGTGTCTTTTTTATCCTTCTACCTTTCAAATAATAGGCTCCTTTGCCCAGTTTATACCTTTTAAACTTGAAGTTGTCATTGATTTTGTTTTCATTACTCACAAATTCAGTAGATAGTTTAACATTGACCCTTTCCTCCCTCCTTCCCTCCCAGGATGAGTTGGTGTCCAAATCGAGAACTCGATACTATGTGAACTCTCAACAACACAGGGTGAAAAACCGAATATGGCAGATTCTGCTTGTACTTTTCCCCAAATTTGATCAGGTATAATGTTAATTATATTTGTACCTTTAAGCATAATGTTTTCATATGGAAGCTGTTACATGCTTCTTTAAAACGGAGAAGTAAGCTGTTTAAAATATGTATTTCAGTTCTTAAAGTTATTCAGAAGTTTAATAGAATATTAAGACAGGTGTCATGGAAGTAAATTGGAAACTGATTTAAATGGTCCCACTTAACATATTTTTCCATTAGTATTTTATTATAACATTTTAACATATATTTATGCCACAATAAAACTTTAAGCTTTTTTTTTTTTAATAGTGACTGTTTCTTAATTAAAATTAATAGCCATTCACAGTGGTTAGGACTTCAGATTTTCACTGCTGTGGCCTGGATTTAATCCCTGTTCAGGGAACTGAGATCCCGCAACCCACGCAGCATGGCCAAAAAAAATATTGATAGCCATTTCCAAGTTGATAAGACACTAGATTTGAATTGTTCCCATCACGAAAAAAGAAATTATTATGTGACATGATAGAGGCATTAGCTGATGCTGCAGAGGTGATGGCCATATTGCGGTAAATAAATGCATTGCATCAACATTCTGTAAACCTTCACCTTTTTATATGTTAATTATAGCTCAGATTTTTAAACTAATAATGATAACAGTTTAATTTGTCAACTTTATTTTTCTCAGAATTTCTTGAATAAAATTATTGACAAGATTTTCCAGGCTGGCTTCATCAATAATCAGGCATCCATAAAATATTTTATAGAATGGATTATTATACTGATTCTTCATAAATTCCCTCAATTTCTTCCGAAGTTCTGGAACTGCTTTTCTTATGTAAGTAGAGGAATTGTTTTCATGTCTTTTTAATGAAAAGATTTGGGCTATGTTGGGACATTGTTTCACTTTATAGATTTTTTCCATTGCCCTGCCCCTAATATACTGACATCCTAAATTGTGTTTGCAGGATTTGAATTAATTTAGGAGACAAAGCTCTGGCATTTATCTTAAGTAGAGCATAATTTTTATTTGAGAGCTTTTCTATTCCAACAAAACAAAGATGGAAAAGGCTTCTGTTATTAACAAATATGGGAAATAGGTGCCTTCTATATTTTTATTTACTGAGCAGTGTCTTTGTTTGATCTTAGAGATAAGAACAATGAGTCTCCCTTCTATACACAGTCTCTCCTTAACCAAATGATTTCTCATCTCTTGTTGGTAATGGTGCTGAGCTGCTCATTCCCCTCCTGTAACCACCTATCTACTGTTTTTCCTGGTTATGCCAGGCTGGGTGATTCTGCATGTGGTGTCTGCTGGGCTGGGGGCTGCAAACGGCTTCTTCCCCCATGTGTTTTCACTTCAGCCACAGTCGAGGGGCCAGCCGAAGTGCCAGGCACCACTATCTCAACATGTCTCCAGCTGGGAGGCCAGACCTCTCTCTGGTGCACAAGGTTCCAAGAATGAGCATTTCAGGAGGATGCGTCCCCGTGTTCTCATGCTCCCCTGGCCTCTGATCGCATCCTGCTTTTGGATGGCTCATCAGCCCATAGCAGATGCATGACCAAGCCCCCAGCCGGGGGAGGGTCTGGATTACGGCATGAGTGTGGGGAAGCTTGTTTCACTGGGGACCCCTAGGTGACTGAGTACCCCTCTCATCACCTGAGTACCTTTCCTCCTCATCAGCAGGCTGTTTGTACCGTGCTCCAGCCTGAAATGGTCTTCTTTATCATCTTTGCCTGCATAGCGAAGTTTTCCAGATGGAAGCTCACATGTGCTTTGAGTCTTTTCTTAAAGGAAGCTATCTCCCTGAGTACTTTGGATCTCCTTAGTATGGGTTTTTGTAGCAGAGAAATAGTTCTTGTTATAATGGGAATTTTGATTTATTGTATGATTGGATTTTACCTTTCTTCCCCATAAGACTCTAATCTCCATGAAGGCAAGAATCTTACCCATTTTTGTTTTCCCCTCTTTCTGCAACAGTTACTGGCCCATGGAAGACATGCAGTAACTACTCCTTACATAAAGGGATTAATCATCAAATGTTCCTCTTGGAGCAGTTTCTGAACTGTAGTGTCTATAGTCTCCAGTCCACCTGGCGTTCGTCAGTTTTTTATTGCTAAAATAATGTGTAATTCCAAATCACTTACCAAGAAGGTTCCCAAATTCTGGTTTAACACCTTTACAAGCAGTTTTTCCTTGTGACTTTTACAGGGCCTGCACAGGCCCGTATTTAACCTTTGCTGCTCCCCTCCACTTGGGGACCTTCCCTCCTCTTTGCCTGTGTCTTTGTCTTCTTCGTTTGCACTTGTTCCCTTTCCTTCCTGCTTCCCAAGCCACACCCTGCCCTTCCGACTCTGCAGTGAGCTCACCCTCACCTCCACCCTTGCTCAATCCTTGGTTGAGTGTCTAGTGCCCTTGTGTCTGCTGAGGGTTGCACTGTGGGCATTTGGCTCTAGGTCATTCCTGTCCTTTATTTGCTTGTGCTCATCTGTTCCGCCTCTAAGCCGTGGCTGCATCAGAGAGGAGCTGGCCTCTCATCACCAACCCCACGGCATCCAGCCTGGTGCCTTGAGGGACATGGGTTCACTGCAGCTGTGAATGATGGTTTGGTGTATCTGATATATTTTCAGGGTGAAGAAAACCTTAAAACAAGCATTTGTACATTTTTATCAGTTTTGTCACATTTGGACATCATTACTGAAAATATCCTGGAAAAGGTGAGTATAAATTGTTTATAAGAAGAGCTCAGGCTTGACCATCAAAATAGAATTTATATATCTGTATGAACTTTCTTCATGTGGGGTATTCCTTGTGTGTTTTGCAGCTTCTCTGCTTCTGCCCTCCCACTAATGACAGATGCACTTTGACACAGAGGCATACTAAGGTGTGGCCCACATGCACACACACACTGAGGTCTACCGCAGCACATGTTAATGGGCAACTTGTAATGATAGGATTCTTAATTTCATATAAGCGTTTGTGTAAAATTATTTAAATAAGACTTCCCTCATTGTATGTAACTGTGGAGTTACTTAACACATGCTTGTACAAAGAAACTTATGGTCAGAGTATTTACAAGCCATTGTGTTCTTGAAGGTTTATATGAAATGCTGTCATTATTCAAAGTGCAAAGGCCAGCTCTTTCATCTTTCTCAGGTTTAGAGCATCTTCCCTAGATAAGTAGAGATCCTAACTAATTCTGGTTCATCACTGTGGCAACTGTGAAGAATTCAGGGAAGCCTGCCAGTAAGATTTAAAGTTGGCTTAAAACTCAACTTTCAGAAAACTAAGATCATGGCATCCGGTCCCGTCATTTCCTGGCAAATAGATGGGGAAACAGTGCAAACAGTGAGAGACTTTATTTTTGGGCACCAAAATCACTGCAGATGGTGATTGCAGCCATGAAATTAAAAGACTCTTGCTCCTTGGAAGGAAAGCTATGACCAACCTAGACCGCACGTTAAAAAGCAGAGACATTACTTTGCCAGCAAAGGTCTGTCTTAGTCAAAGCTGTGATCTTTCCAGTGGTCATGTATAGATGTGGGAGTTGGACTATAAAGAAAGCTGAGCGCCAAAGAATTGATGCTTTTGAACTGTGGTGTTGGAGAATACTCTTGAGAGTCCCTTGGACTGCAAGGAGATCCAACCAGTCCATCCTTAAGGAGATCAGTCCTGAATATTCACTGAACGACTGATGCTGAACCTGAAGCTCCAATACTTTGGCCACCTGATGCGAAGAACTGACTCATTGGAAAAGTCCCTGATGCTTGAAAGATTGAAGGCGGGAGAAGGGGATGACAGAGGATGAGATGGTTGGATGGTATCACTGACTCGATGGACATGAGTTTAAGTAAGCTCCGGGAGTTGGTGATGAACAGCAAAGCCTGCCGTGCTGCAGTCCATGGGGTCCCAAAGAGTCCGACATGACTGAGCAACTGAACTAACTAACTAAGATTTAGAGCAAGATTCTGTATTATTGAATCTGCAGAGAATGCACTGCAGTGTTGTAAACTCTGGGAGGAAATACAGTTGACCCTCAGTCTACACAGGAATTAGGGGCACTGACCCCCTGCCCACTGGCAAATCAGCATATAGCTTTATAGTCACCATAATACAAGGTTACTCACCTGTATCTGCAGATGCAACCAACTGCTGATCAGGTGGTGCTGTAGGAAGCATTTAGTGAAAAAATCCATGTGTAAGTGGACCTGCACAGTTCAGACCCCTGCTGTTCAACAGTCAACTGTCTGAAATAAAAATATTCTGGGAGTAGGTTTCCTAGACTTTTTCAAAGTGTTGTCTTTAAACACAGTAACAGTCAAATTTGTGGTTAACCTTTTTTCATCAATCCTAAACCAGACCTGTCTCCCCAACACATTTTAACCTGAAAAACCATCATAATATCTTAAAATCAATGGTGTGTTACAGTGTCTGGCAACCAGATGGCAGTCATGTGAAAATTTGTGCTAACACCTTCTGGTAAGAGTAAGAATCTCTAACATCAGATACTATCACGTGTTATCTTTCTGCTTTAAATATGTGCAGGGGAGAGATTTGCTTACAGTCTGTTGAGGGAAATAAGATAGACAGAAAACCTCACTGTTGCCGGGCTGTTAGCCTGGTGCAGCCAGGAGCGTTTTCCGGTGAGCCGTTTAGCAGGCACATTAAGGTAGCTCCTGATACTTTATCAAATATTTGACTCCATCTGGCTTCTACGTTACTTCACATCACTTCCTTTGCCATTCAGTATCTGTTGAACTGTGTGGTTTTACAGATTAGGGACTATTATTGTGTAAAATCTCTAGGCTGTGAAGATGGAAAAATCTGTGAATTCACTAAAAAAGACTATAGCAAAGTTTAAGTTATCTTACTATTCTTCTCCCCACTTCTTAATTTTCCTGCCACCAATCAATGTTATGTGTGCCCAAAGTCACCACTAGGGAAAACAGAGTGGTTCAGACCAAAGACCAGGGAAAACAGCACTTTGATGGGATCGCTTGCCTTAGAAGTAGTTTCAGGTTCGCCTGAAGTAGAGCTCTTGAAGAATATGTCTCGGTAATAAGTGATGGAGACTGTTTAAATACAGGTTATATTATAGATAGCTTGAAAGTGCTTTGTTCAGGTTGACCTCGGTGCTGGAGTGTGGGGGAAATGTGTGGCAGCATCATAAATAAGAACTGAGGAGCTGGGAGGATACTTTGCTTCTTGAGGAAAGGGCCATGCCAGTGTATCTCTAACCTGTCTGAGAATGATGATGCAAAACCAGTGAAAGAGAATTGCTTTGTAGCGTTTTCATCATCTGTGACCTTGTTTTTGGTCCTACAGTAGAGGGTCAGATGGTCCTGGTTTACATGTGAAGAATGATTCTTTCTTTTCAGAAACTAATTCTGAAGCAAGCGCTTATTATCGTGCTGCAATGGTGCTTCAACCACAATTTTAGCATTCGACTGTATGCGCTAGTCGCTCTTAAGAAAATCTGGAGCATGTGTAAGGGGTTGCGCATTGAAGAACTTGAGGCTTTAACTTCTGTTATTGAATCCAGTCTGAGTCAAGTGGAAAACATGCACGGAGCAGGGTAAGCAGGCCTTGTCCTTTCCCCTGGTCCAGCAGAGCGTGTGGAGAGGTGTCGGGGGTACCTAGCCAAGGAATCGGGGGTGCCTGGTCCAGCAGAGCTTGGGGAGAGGCGTCGAGGGTGCCCAGCCAAGGAGTCGGGGGTGCCGGCCACAGCAGCTTCTCTTAAGCACATCACAGGCTGCGGTGTGCAGAGCCGGGTCAGGGAGCATTTAAGCTGCTCACTGATGTGCAGTTTAATTATAGTTCTAAGTGCTATCAGCTCCATCATTGACTTTTTTTTTGCCTTTTTTAACTCTTGGTCTTTATCTTGAGATGTTTCTCTTCAGTGCAGCTGAATGTTAGCATCCTCTACTGTCAAAGAACCACCGAGAAGCAGCACGATCTGACTTTAAAGCCATGTGCTTGTCACCCCTCCAGTGTCCCCACTGAAGCTGGGAGCTTTTCCTTTTTCTTTTTTAAAAGAACTTCTTGGTTCCCCAAACAAAATCCTACTCAGATGCTTGATATCAAACAGATAAAACACTGCTCTGGTGGATGGAGTTGGGAGGGGTGCACAGCGCAGAGCAGAACCCAGGGGATGGGAGCTTGGATATGCACTGGGGTGTTGTCCCTTGAAGAGGCTTTGGAAAGCCAAGGGGCAGAGCCAGCAGCTTGTAAGGAGGGGGCTGAGCTCTCATCTCAGGCCTCCTGTTTGTTACCCCACTGATACTGAGGCCTGGTCTTCAGTGACAGGAGGGATTGGAACTCAGGGGTGAAGAAGGCACATTGGTGGGAGCGGAGAAGGCGTCTTGAAATTCCTGCTTTAGCTTGGGGTTTGTTGATCATGAATTTAACCCAAAACCTTCTGGTGGCCATGTTTTATAATTTTTTTCCTACCCCTTTTGCCTTTTCAGCCTTGTCAAATTTTCGTTTTCTTGCTGTATTGTGTGTGTGCTTGTTAAAGTTAAGAATTTAAACCCTTGCATTACTTTTGTTTGACTTATGAACACTGCTGCTGTTTGGCTGCGTGTCATGAATCTTCAGAGTAGAAAAAGTGACCTATGTAATGATTTTCTCTCCTGAAAAAAAAAATTTCAAAGCCTCTATGGCCAGAGGGAGATGTAAGACTCCCAGCCTAGATTTCTTATACAGTTCCCTTTTAGGATTCCTTTTCCCCGGCATGAGAGGTGTACCTGTGGTAGCCGTTATGCGATTTTCCAATCCACTGACCACCATCTCTTTGAGGAAGGAGAGACCTGGTTTTCATTCTTGTTGAATCGTTGTTGTAGGACTGGGAGAGAGGTATTTAATTTCTTTGTCTGTTTTTCAGGTTTTATTTCAAAATATCGCATTTAGGATCAGCTGTTAAAAGGCTTTAATCTTGAAGATAGAGGTGTACAAATCTTGGGGCAAAATTCACAGATTTCCTACACATTCTAAATTCCACAGTGCCTGCTTAAAAGACCTAACTGGTGTTCACTCTTACCGGAGGCGATTCGCTAGTTCCGTTCCTCAGACGTGTTTTTAACCCTTAGGAGCGCGAAGAAGAACTGGCGACGCATCCAGGAGCATTTCTTTTTCACAGCGTTCCACCCGCTGAAGGATTACTGTCTGGAGGTGAGCAGAGAAGAGCGCGTGTGAATTTCCTTCCGTGTCTGTAGCCCTGATGCATCCTTATGTAATGAGGCTAACTGTCCCTGCAGCACCGCCGTCACGTTGTAAAGTCCTCAGTGTTGCTCTGTCGCCGTGTGCGGGCGGCTTGCTCGCGCTTCGCTCCTCAGCAGTGAAGATCGGCTAGTCATCTTCGCTTTCTGTTTCTCAGGCAGTGTCTGGCTTGTAAACCCTGGAAGGGGGAATATTTCACTCTGAACAGAAATCTGTTCTGACATTAAAAGGAAATGAGTGAAAACATTTGTGCAGGTGAGATTTGTTGTATGAAGCCCATTGTTATGAAAGATCAAAAAGATCTACTCTTTTAAGTGCATATTTTAGGTTCTGGATGATTGAAATTGTATAGCAAATGATCCATCACCTCACTGATCATAATAGATAATGTGCCTATGTAATTTTAAGAACCATAAACGTATTTATTACAGTTAGCATGTGAATTAATTAACAATATAGAGATTATTAAAATTTATGTAAATGATTACTACTTTCTTCCTTTTTCAACTGTAATTATCATGTTTTGCCTTTGATTTTTAACTATGTGACCTAAATTTAAATACACACACACACACACACACGACCTGGGACCTTTCCTCTAAGGAACTTGGAAGTATCAGTAACTTAAGCTACCGTGCATAAGAGTTTTTGTTGTTGCTGTTGGGTTATTTGTGTGTGTGGATTACTAATAAGCTGGCCTTTTTAAAAAGAGATATAGAGATTTGTTTATTGTGAGATATTCATCATAGAACATTATTGTGTGGTTTCTGTTGCTTCATTGCAAAAATTATTTAGGAGTTTTCAAATATTTTAACATGTTCTGTTCTATGTCCTTTAGCGCCCAGAATGCTTTGTTTGACATCTTTCTGAAGGACTCTTAATAACTCTGTAGTGCTAAGTCAGCCTTTTCTATTCACTTCTCCAGCAGGAGTAAGTCCCTTGCTTCCCCTCTTCCTTTGTCCTGACTTTGACTGCCTCACTCTCATATATTTAATATATTTTATTGTCCATTAATTATATGAACCATAAATGTGTATATGTAAATAAAATAATGGCTCACGAGAACTCTCCTTATACATTTGGAGCTATACTTAGTAGCTATTTAATAAACACTTAGTTGCATCCAAGCCAGTTAAAGTTTGCATGAATATTGAAAACCGTATTAATTCTAAAAGCTTTTATGAAGACTTGCACAATGTTATAAGTTTGTTATTTCATTCTTAAATTGCCTATTGTGCTTCTGCTTCTTACGTGCCTTGTCACCTTTGAGGATTTCTGGATCTCACTTTTCTTGTCATAGGTAAGAAAAGGGAAGGAGGATTGTTATGTAATGAATGAATAACTGCTGTTTACAAATTACTTCCATGTGCTGTTTTAACCTGATTTTACCCTCATTTTATCAATGAGGAAGTTGAAGCCAAGAAAGGCTAATGGCTTATCTGACATCACACAGCTAAGATACAGCTGATGCAAATCTGGATTCCAAATCTGTATAATGACAGTGAGGGTAAAGATCTGGCATCACAGGACCTTGAATTTGTTTGCTTATGGAGGTATTTGTCTGTCAATAAACAGTATTTATCCAAATACCCCCCAACACTAATGCCCATCAGTTCCCAAACACTTTTTGCTTGTGTCCACGGCATGGTGTGTAGTGTGTACAGTAAGAAATGCTGGAGCGGAAGATCTGCCTGCTCCTAAGGATTTCCAAATCAATCCCTTAATTTCTTAGAGAAGATAATAAATTTAGATAAGACAGTTGCTACAAGATGCAAATGAAAGTATGTAATCTGATCAGACACGATAGTTTGGAAGAATACATCAGTAATAATAAGTTGTACTTGAAACATTTTATCATGTATTTCTTTATTATTTTTAAGGGGCAAAAATTTTAGATTTTACAATTCTCCTTTCAGACGATATTTTACATCCTTCCACGCCTCTCCGGCCTTATTGAGGATGAATGGATTGCCATTGTTAAATTCACCAGGTTCACTGACATTCCTTTAGATGCAGGGTTTCAGTGGTGCCTTTCTACAACTCAGCTGTGTGAACTAAAGCCAGGTGACTGGTCCCAGCAGGACGTAGGTAAGCATTTTTGTTTTCTTTTCCCCCCGTTGCCTGATCAGGCTCCCTGATTTCTATTACTTAGAAACGATAGTTGGTCACTGTTTCGTTGACGTGCTGACCTCAGCTCCCCCTGTGAGAGAAGAGACAGACAGTGTGGTGTCACTCTGCACTTCTGTCCTAGTTTTAGGAGTACACTATTATTCACTCATCGACTTTAGAAGTAGGCTTTTAAAATTATGTATTATTATTTTTGGCTTCACTGGGTCTTCGTCGCAGCACTCAGGGTTTCTCTCTAGTTGTGGCTCACAGAGGTTAGGTGTCCAGGGGCATGTGGTATCTTAGTTCCCCAGCCAGGGATCAAACCCACGTCCTCTGCATTGGAAGGTGGATTCTTAACCACTGGACCACCAGGGAAGTCCCCTGACTAGTACTTTAGCCAATGTCAGTTGGTTTTGCTGTTCAAAACCAAAGAGAGCCTCACCTGCTTTACTATGTAAAGCTAAAATCTTCTCTCTTCTTTGCCTTCTACTATATATTTCTGAAAAAAGAGATTTTTTTTTAAAGGGCCAAATTAAGCAGTCTCTTTCCTTGTCCCTTTTGGGAATGAAGCTGAGCTTCCCATTCTCGCTCCCTCTGGCTGGACATCACTTACCTCTTAGATCTTCCCCTAGGCTCCAGCCCTCAGCCATGCCCGCTTCCCTGCAGCTTTCTCTAGGACCTGCCTTTCCCTGTTGATCACCTCCTGCTCCTTCCTCCCCTCAGTCAAGCTTGCCCTCCCAAAACCTAGGATCAAGTCCTACACCCATTTTTAAAACCACAATGAACCTTAAGAGATGTGTAGCAGTGATCTGTATTCTCCGCATTTCTGTCACTCACATTGTCCTCTTCGCTTCCCCTAACCCAGAACCATCCCTGCAGCTTCTTTCAGAAAAGCAGAAGCTGTCTCGTCTACTTCTTTACCATACCTGACTTTCAGTTCAGTTTATTTCAGTCGCTCAGTCGTGTCCGACTCTTCGACCCCATGAATCTCAGCACACCAGGCCTCCCTGTCCATCACCAACTCCCGGAGTTCACTTAGACTCACGTCCATCGAGTCAGTGATGCCATCCAGCCATCTCATCCTAGTTGTCCCCTTCTCCTCCTGCCCCAATCCCTCCCAGCATCAGAGTCTTTTCCAGTGAGTCAGCTCTTCACATGAGGTGGCCAAAGTACTGGAGCTTCAGCTTTAGCATCATTCCTTCCAAAGAAATCCCAGGACTGATCTCCTTCAGAATGGACTGGTTGGATCTCCTTGCAGTCCAAGGGACTCTCAAGAGTCTTCTCCAACACCACAGTTCAAAAGCATCAGTTCTTCGGTGCTCAGCTTTCTTCACAGTTCAACTCTCACATCCATACATGACCACAGGAAAAACCATAGCCTTGACTAGACGGACCTTTGTTGGCAAAGTAATGTCTCTGCTTTTCAATATGCTATCTAGGTTGGTCATAACTTTTCTTCCAAGGAGTAAGCGTCTTTTACTTTCATGGCTGCAGTCACCATCTGCAGGTATTTTGGAGCCCCAAAAAATAAAGTCTGACAGTGTTTCCACTGTTTCCCCATCTATATGCCATGAAGTGATGGGACCAGATGCCATGATCTTCATTTTCTGAATGTTGAGCTTTAAGCCAATTTTTTCACGCTCCTCTTTCATCAAGAGGCTTTTTAGTTCCTCTTCACTTTCTACCTGACTTTATGTAGCATTTATTTGCTTGTTTACTGCTATCCTGATTTTCCTCCTCAGTCTGACTTTTCTTCCTCTCCTTGAGCTCTCCCACTTGTCCCTTAAATTTATACTTCTCTAAAATTTTGGTGTTTTCAAGCATCTCTTGGATAACGTTAAAAGTGCAGATCTTGAGTCCTGCCCTTAGATTTTAACTCTGGAGGACAGTTCTGGGAATGTGCATTGTTTAATCAAATACTGTGGATGTTCATGAATGCATTTTAATACTATCACCTTAAATTTATTTACTCAGTCTACAAAGATTTACTGATGCCTGCTACAGGCTGAAAGTTAAGACAAAGGCCATACCCTCAGGGCACTTAATTCCTAGATGAGCACACCCCTATAGCAATGGATAATATGTCAGCAAAAAAGTACTGTGGAGACAATAAAGCAGAGTAAAGGTGTAACAGAGGATTAAAAAGACCTTTTTCAGGCTTCCCTCATAGCCTGCAATGCAGGAGACCCAGGTTCTATTCCTGGGTTGGGAAGATCCCCTGGAGAAGGAAATGGCAATCCACTCCAACATTCTTGCCTGGAAAATCCCACGGACAGAAGAGCTTGGGGGGCTACAATCCATGGGGTTGCAAGAGTTGGACACAACTTAGTGACTTCACCACCACCAAGGAGCTGAAGTTGAGCAGAGGCAGACAGGAAGTGGGAACAACTGAGGCAAAGCCTGGAGGAAGAGCTTCCCTAAAATAGAGGTCAGCAAATGTGAAGATGTGTGGGCGAAAGACTGGTGGCGAGAGCTGGAAGGGACAGCCCGCTGGGAAGGAGAGAAGGGAGCAACAGCACATCCTGACGTCCGATTCGAGTTCCGCTGTGGAGAGGGATGAGGAGTTACTGAGTGGGGAAAGGCTGCAGAGGCCTTTCTGTTTGTTTGTTTCGGGTAAAGAGAGATATTGCAATATGATTTCTATGTTGTTCAGTTGCTAAGTCATATCCCACTCTTGGCAACCCCAGGCTTCCCTGTCCATGACTATCTCCCTGAGTAACCCACTCAGGGAGGTATCACCCCAGGGAGATAATGGAAACCCACATTAGCTTTCCACCCTGAGTTTGCTCAAACTCATGTCCATTGAGTTGGTGATGCCATCCAACCATCTCATCCTCTGTCGTCCCCCTCTCCTCCTGCCTTCAGTCTTTCCCAGCATCAGGGTCTTTTCCAATGAGTCACATCAGGTGGCCAAAGTATTGGAGCTTCGGCATCAGTCCTTCCAGTGAATATTCAGAGTTGATTTTCTTTAGGACTGACTGGTTGGATCTCCTTGCAGTCCGTGGGACTCTCAGGAGTCTTCTCCAGCACCACAATTCGAAAGCATCAGTTCTTCAGTGCTCAGCCTTCTTTATGGTCCAGCTCACATATCCGTACATGACGGCTGGAAAAAACCATAGCTTTGACTGTGTGGACCTTTGTCGGCAAAGTGATGTCTCTGCTTTTTAATATGCTCTCTAGGTTTATCATAGCTTTTCTTCCAAGGAGCAAGCGTCTTTTAATTTCATGGCTGCAGTCACCATCTGCAGTGGTTTTGGAGCGGGAGAAAATAAAATCTCTCACTGTTTCCAGTTTTTCCCCATCTATTTGCCGTGAAGTGATGGGACCAAATGCCATATTCTGAGTTTTTTGAATGTTGAGTTTTAAGCCAGCTTTTTCACTCTCCTCTTTCACCTTCATCAAGAGGGTTTTTAGTTCCTCTTCTCTTTCTATGCTGAGACTTAAGTACTAGGATCCCCTAGGTGCCTTCATTTTTTCTTCCCATTCTGTTGGCTCTCCTTGCACATTTTTCACTTGTTTGCAGCTAGAAACCACCTGTGTAACTGCACCTTCCAGATCTTTGTCTCTCCCAGCCTCTTTCCTAAGCCTGCTGGATGCTTGCACCAGCTCTTCTGTAAGCTCTTTAAACTCAGTATCCAAACCCACATTAGCGTTCCACCCAGAGGCTCCTCCTCAGTATTCCCTTTCTATCAGTGAGGTTGCTTGCTCTCACAGAAGTCATTCTTTTCCTGTTGTCTCTTGCCATGTCTATCCGTTACAGGAGCTTGGCAACTCTGCCTTTCCTCTTCAGCCCTTCTTGCATCATTTAATTGAGACTTTCTGCTTTTGCTGGGCTAGTACAAAAGCCTCTCAATGGTTTTCCATCCCCAGCTTTTCCTCCTCCACATCACTTTTGAGGATTTTTCTAAAACACAAGACCAGTACTGTTAACGTCTTCTTAAAACCCTGTACTGCCTCCTGTCTGTATGATAAATTGTTTATCATTATACACAAAGTCCTTAGGACCGGGTCTGAGTCATGTGCCTCCATCAGTTGACTGCTGTGAGAGCCCTAAAGCGCTGCCGCCGCCCGAGCCCTGTCCTGCCGCAGCCTGCGTGTGTGCACGTGCCAAGTCTGCAGCCTGCACCACCCTTCCCATGCTCTGCTCTGCACACCAACACTCCCTCCCCGGAGCTCTCCTGGGTCTGGCTCTTTGCCGTGCCCCCCGTTAGTAACGCCTCCCTATGTGAGCATGCCATCAGTATAGGACTGCATCACCGTCCGGGTCAGGTCTCTTCAGTCCCCAGGAACCTCAGAGCCCCCATCTGCTCAGTCAGGTTCGGAGTGGGACAGGGTTGAGGAAGAGCCTGGAAGAAGGATCTCAGACCTGAACATAGAGTTAGACAGGTCATTATGTTCTGTGTGCTCAGCAAGTTGGTGAAGAGAGAATTATTTGAAAGAATAGTCCTCACTTTAGAAAAGGGCCCCCAAGTACTTGTAAAATAAGATAAAAACTGTTTATGTTGTTTTCTGGAATACAGTATTCCTACAGAAAACTCCAATCTAACAACACTGTTTGCAAGATACAGCATTATTTTCTGTACATCTAAGAAAAAAATGCTACCAAACTATGGATGTGGGACTTAAGGATTCTAAGATGCTTCCAAATTTGGGGTATGCTAACACGGAAAACAGTGTCAGACTTTATTTTTTGGGGCTCCAAAATCACTGCAGATGATGACTACAGCCATGAAATTAAAAGACGCTTACTCCTTGGAAGAAAAGTTCTGACCAACCTAGATAGTATATTCAAAAGCACAGACATTACTTTGCCAACTAAGGTCCCTCTGGTCAAGGCTATGGTTTTTCCAGTAGTCATATATGGATGTGAGAGTTGGACTGTGAAGAAGGCTGAGCGCCGAAGAATTGATGCTTTTGAACTGTGGTGTTGGAGAAGACTCTTGAGAGTCCCTTGGACTGCAAGGAGATCCAACCAGTCCATTCTGAAGGAGATCAGCCCTGAGATTTCTTTGGAAGGAATGATGCTAAAGCTGAAGCTCCAGTACTTTGGCCACCTCATGGGAAGAGTTGACTCATTGGAAAAGACTCTGATGCTGGGAGGGATTGGGGGCAGGAGCAGAAGGGGATGACAGAGGATGAGATGGCTGGATGGCATCACAGACTCGATGGACCTGAATCTGAGAGAACTCCGGGAGTTGGTGATGGACAGGAGGCCTGGTGTGCTGCGATTCATGGGCTCGCAAAGAGTCGGACACGACTGAACTGAACTGAACATGGAAAAAATGTGCATCTTTTATTTTCATAAGTTGTTGTATTTTGCTTAGTAGAGTTTAATTTGAATATTTGCAACTATTATTGAAAGTGGCAATTGTATCTGAATCCAGCTAAAGTTCTTTAGTTAAAAATCTCATTTTAAACTGTTCATTTAAGCTCCTAAAAAAATATATGAGACTTTCCTGGTGGTCTAGTGGTTAAGAATCCTCCTGCCAATGCAGGGGACACGGGTTTGATCCCTGGTCCAGGAAGATGTGCCTCGGTGCCTGCACTGCGACTACTGAGCCTGCGCTCTAGAGCCTGCGAGCCGCGGCTGCTGAAGCCAGCGCGTTCTGGAGCCTGTGCGCCGCAGCGGTGATAGCCCCTGCTCACCACGACCTGGGAAAGCCTGTGCGTAGCAGCCAGAGTACCCAGCGCAGCCAGAAACCAAATAAAATAAATCTCACACACACACACACACACACACACACACACATATGCATGTAAGTAAATAGGTTTATATTTTCTTTTTCCTTCCCAGGTTCCAACTCAGGTGAAGCAGATAACCAGTCAGAGTGGACTGATGTTCAGAAAAAGATTATCCCGTGGAAGAACCATGTTCCAGACTTGGACCTGGAGCTGGTATTTCAGGATCGTGCTGCCAAACTTGGAAAGTCAATCAGCAGACTGATTGTAGTGGCCTCACTCATTGATAAGCCAACCAATTTAGGAGGTAAAAGGACAGTCTTGATCCTGAAACTCTATACTGACCCAGTGCCATCTGGGGCCTCTTGTCCACATTCCACCTTCCCTGGGAGCTCCAGAGGAGTGCCCGGGTCCTGGTGGGCGTGGCCTTAGGCTGGTGGCAGTAATCCCCGCTTGTCCGCGCAGGGCTGTGCCGGACCTGTGAGGTGTTCGGGGCCGCGGCGCTGGTCATGGGCAACCTTCAGTGTGTCAGAGACAAGCAGTTTCAGCACCTCAGTGTTTCAGCAGAACAGTGGCTTCCTTTAGTGGAGGTGGGTGGAAAGTGCTTGATTATTAAAATTTTCATTCACCAGACTCTCTCTAGTACTCTGTCTTCCTGTCGGTCCTTTTGCAGTAGTCCAGCCTGTCATATTTTAAAAATAATACTAAAAAGTAAAATACAGCCCACTCTGTTCTCCTTTTTATTATCTCTCACACTATTATATTTTTAGAAATCATCAATAATGTAGACTTTTTAGTAAAATGTGTCCTGTTGTAACTCACTCATTTTATAAATGTATATGATGTTGGGAGCATCCTTTTTTATAGTGTATAATTCTGTCCTTTTCCTGTTAACAAATTTCAGTTTCATCAGAAGTTTTTTGTTTTTTTTTTTTCTTTTATTCCCAGCAGGGCTGTAAATGAACAATTTAATATTCTGCTCTTTTTAAGGTAAAACCACCTCAGCTGATCGATTATCTACAACAGAAAAAGGCAGAAGGTTACACCATCGTGGGTGTGGAACAGACTGCCAAAAGTTTAGACCTAACCCGGTACTGCTTCCCTGAGAAGTCTTTACTCTTGTTGGGGTAAGAGCTTTGTCTTGAGTCTCTGTCTGGAAAATGTTTCAGAAGATTTAGTTTTACCTGGGCTCCTGATCCTACCCCCACACCTGACTTCTGACTTAAAGGTTTATGAAAAGCGCCAGCCCCTCCCACTCTCCGGCGGCCCCCCCCCCCCCCCCCCCCCCCCCCCCCCCCCCCGCCCCAGGCTTTCCTTTTACTTTACCTGTTGGGGATGGTTCGGTGAACACAGAATCAACCCATAAACCTTGTTACACTCTTGTTTATTTTTCTGGTACCATAGACTTGTTTCATTTTGTTAACCTTTCTCTTCCAGTAATATCTAGGATGTCTAAGAAAAAAAAAATTGTTTTTTACAAGAAAACTAACCTTTCTTCCATTTCTCCTCATCAGCAACGAACGTGAAGGGATTCCAGCGAATCTGATCCAGCAGCTGGATGTGTGCGTGGAGATTCCTCAGCAGGGCATCATCCGCTCCCTCAACGTCCACGTGAGTGGGGCGCTGCTGATCTGGGAGTACACCAGGCAGCAGCTGCTGAAGCAGGGGGGCTCCACGGCCTGACGCCCGCGCCTCACCTGAGACGGGTTGTTGTTGGTGCTGCTGAAACGTTTAAAACTACCTGGACTCATGAGATAGATTCTGAAATTGACTGGGATAGTTTTGTCTTTTTTATTCACAGTTTAATGCCAAAACTTTGTCATGTGCCTTAACTATATTACTGTATATGTTGTCCCCTTTAATAAACATTTTTGGCTAAGTTGTATTACTTCTTTAATAAAATATTTTAATTGTGGAAATAAAACAATGAATTTTAGAAAGATCTTTTCTTTCCTAGAAATTAGTATTGTCAGAAAGGTGGATTATGGTGGGAGAAGGCAGGATTAAGGCGGCTGCAGTTATCTGTGAATACTGTTCCCTTGCCAGGAGGAAGCACAGGGGCTGGGGCAGAGGGGTGGAAAGTTAGTTTCCCCATGAGGGAGTCACTGGCCTCCTGCTGCTGCTTCGTATCCATTTCTCAGGGAGGAAACATGCTTGGCAAGGTATCAACCCAGGGTCCCAGTAAAGTTTGTAACTTATTTTTAAAGCCATGAAATAGGTCATCTGTTCAGTTCAGTCACTCAGTTGTGTTCGACTCTTTGTGACCCCATGGACTGCAGCACACCAGGCATCCCTGTCCATCACCAACTCTGGAGTTTACTCAAACTTAGGTCCATTGACTCAGTGATGCCATCCAACCATCTCATCCTCTGTTGTTCCCTTCTCTGCCTGCCTTCGGTCTTTCCCAGCATCAGGCTCTCTTCTTGTGAGTCAGTTCTTCACATCAGGTGGTCAAAGTATTAGTTTCAGCTTCAGCATCAGTCCTTCCAATGAACATTCAGGACTGACTTCCTTTGGATGGACTGGTTGGATCTCCTTGCAGTCCAAGGGACTCTCAAGAGTCTTCAACACCACAGTTCAAACGTATCAATTCTTCAGCGCTCAGCTTTCTTTATAGTCCAGTTCTCACATCCATATATGACTACTGGAAAAACCATAGCTTTGCTTAGAAGGACCTTTGTTGGCAAAGTAATGTCTCTGCTTTTTAATATGCTGTCTAGGTTGGTCATAACTCTTCTTCCAAGGAGCAAGCATTTTTTAATTTCATGGCTGCAGTCACCATCTGCAGTGATTTTGGAGCCCCCCAAAATAAAGTCGCTCACTGTTTCCATTGTTTCCCCATCTATTTGCCATAATCATTCAGATAAAGTTTTTAGGAAATTTTCCTATGTCACCTTTGCTCAGGGTTCAAATAATGATTAGATAGTAGTCTGTATTCTTAGAGTTGTCTACGTGGACTCAGAGGAGGTGACTGACTTGTGCTCATCGTTGCCAAAAGTAAGAGTGGAACCCTCAAGGGTTGACTCTGTTTCTGTTCTTCTGAGGGTTCTGTTATTAGGATTACTTTATTATTTAATGGTAACTATCACCTTCCAGCAACATAATCATTGTCTGGGTCCGTTTAAATAATATTTAGATTTCAGAATCTGTTCCCTGTATATATGTTTTTCTGCAGCTTTATTAAAACAATTTTTGTTTTGCATTAGAGTTGCAAAGATAGTACACATGCACTTCACCCAGATACCTCTAATAGGATCTTACATAACCACAGACATTTATCAAAACTAAGAAATTAACATTGATAACAGTGCTGTTCACTACACAAACGATTCTGATCTCTCCAGGTTTCCCGTTTCCCACTGATACTTTTTCTGTCCCAGGAGCACTGGCTTTGGCATCCTGGATGCTGTATTGATTCTACTCCATAGTCTCCTCCAATGTCTGACAAAGTTACGTGGGCCAGTTCCTTTCTTACCCATTCCTTTCAGTGAGTTTATGTCATATATTTGTAATAGACTGATTTATCAGTCTTTATTCCAAACTAGAATTCTCCCCAAATCCTATTGGATTTTAATGTACACAAAGTCACTCTCTACAGTGTATAACTCTCGTGGGTTCTGACAAGTGCACACCATGATGTCAGAGAAAGCAGCTTCCACACCTAAAAACTCCTTTGTGACCCCTTCAGAGGCAGCCTCCTTCACCACCAGCAGTGAATACCAGTGTTTCCCTGCATCTTCATCAGCACTTGGTACTATCAGTGTTTTTAAGCCGTTCTAATAGGTAAGTAGTGATCAACTGTTAATGGCTTTAGTTTGCATTACTCTACAAATAATAGGGAGTGTCTTCATAATGTTATTTATAACACTATGAATAAATTCATGAAAACATAATTTGCCCATTTTTTAACATCAGTGATTTTTTTAAATAAGCATTCATTATTCTGGATACAAATTCTCTATGATATATATATATATGACTTGCAAATACTCTCTCCCAGTTTGTAATTAATCTTTTCATCTCTTAATAGTATCTTTCACAGAGCAGAAACTTTTAATATCGATAAAGTCCAACTTAGCTTTATTTCCTCTTATGGATTGTGACTTTGAGGTCATCATCTAAAATTTCACTTCCAAACCCAAAATCATGTAGATCTCTATACTTCCTTCTGTTAGTTTTATAGTTGACGTTTAAGTCTATGCTCTATTTTGAGGTTTTTTTGTATCTTTAATTAAGTGCAGTTTGTACTGGCGTTCATTTTATTGTGCATGGACAGCCCCTTTACTCCTTGTCCAAACTCAGTTGACTGTGTCTATGTGGCTGTACTTCCGGACTCTCTTCTGTTCTGTAACCATGGGTCTACCCTGCCAATACCATATTATCTTTAATTACTGGAGCTTTACAACAGCATTAAAATCACTTAATATGAACCTTCCAGTTTTGTTCTTTTCAGAATTATTTTGCCTTTCCATACAAATTTTAGAATCAGCTTGTCAATATATACCAAAAATCCTGAGGTTTTTATTGGGGTTAATCTGAACTCATAAACTGAGGAGAATTTAACAGTTCCTTAGCAACAATGAATCTTCTAATTCATGAACACAGTACCTCTCCAGTTAAGTTGCTCTCTGATTTCAATGGTTTATAGTTCTGAGGATATAGGTCCTACACATACTGCTAGATTTATATCTAAGTATTCCTGTTTTAGTGCCATTGTAAATGGTGTATTTTAGATTCCAGTTGTTCATGGCTGGTATACACAAATGATTTTCTTTTGTATAGTGACCTTGTTTCCTGCCACCTTTCTTAAGATTCACTTACTAATTCTAGGTGCTTTTTTGGAAGGTTCTTTGGTATATTCTGTAGAGATAATCATATTGTCCATGAATAGAGCCAGTTTTATTTCTTCTTTCTTTCCCATTTGGCTGCTTTTTTTTGTCTTACTGCAATAGCTGGGAATTCAATACAGTGTTGAATAGGACAAGTGGGGACCTTTTTACCTTGTTACTGATTTTAGGGAAAAAGCATTCCCTGTCTTGTTGTTTAGTAACTAAGCCATGTCTAGCTCTGCGACCCCATGGACTGCAGCCCACCAGGCTCCTCTGTCCATGAGATTTCCCAGGCAACAATCCGGGAGTGGGCAGCCGTTTCCTTCTTCAGGGGATCTTCCCAACTCAGGGATCGAATCCGCATCTCCTGCGCTGGCAGCAGGGTTCTTTACCCGAGCCACCTGGAAAGCCATTCACTGTCTTATCGTTAACTATATTAGCTGTAAGGATTTTTTGTAGATGGTCTTGATTATATTACCTGTATATCTGAAGTTGAACCTTCAATTCCTCATTTTCTGGAGGCTGTATTAAAATGCTAACTCCCAGGACAATGGAAATCTATCTGCTTTTTTCAGTATATATCTCTATGATAGCATTTGCCTACTCCCCACCCTCCAACAGCACAAAGGTACACGTTGTTATAATTAATTTGTTCTTAAAATATATATTTACTAAATTAAGCATATTTCATATCATTTTATTTCAATTCTTCATACTTTGAATAATGGAATCTTGTTACTTGATCATTTAAATTAAGAACCATATATATGAAACAGGCTTTGGTGTCGGCCATCATTCAAACTACTATTGTCCCAGAGTCAAAGCATTTTTGAATGTCCAGAAAAAGTAATTTCAACTTTTCTGAACTATTCAGGAACAGCCTAGGACTGTGCAGTCATTTTCGAAGGCTGGAAATCTCCTGCTTCAAATTTTTCTTTGAATTTTAAGTAGTCTCTTCTTTTATCAAAATATTTTATCTGTTGGGAAAAAAAGGGTTTGAAATAAGGGTAAGTTATATAGATTAAACACAAGGAACAGACTTAAATGTAATTAATTATTCAATATAAATTATGTAAGTAGCCTAAGTAGTTTAATTCTAGAGTCTCTAAAGGGAGTGTAGACCAGTGAGTTCTAATCCTTCTTGGGTTATGAACCCTGCTGAGAATTTGAGTATGCGGTGCACCTTTCTCAAGAAGTGTATCTGTGCTTGCTGCTGCTGCTGCTAAGTCACTTCAGTCATGTCCAACTCTGTGCGACCCCATAGATGGCAACCCACCAGGCTCCCCCATCCCTGGGATTCTCCAGGCAAGAACACTGGAGTGGGTTGCCATTTCCTTCTCCAATGCATGAAAGTGAAAAGTGAAAGTGAAGTCGCTCAGTCGTGTCCGACTCTTCGTGACCCCATGGACTGTAGCCCACCAGGCTCCTCCGTCCATGGGATTTTCCAGGCAACAGTATTGGAGTGGGGTGCCATTGCCTTCTCCGGTATCTGTGCTTAGACATGTAAAATGTGCCAGGAGGGTCCACAGAACTCTCAGGTCACAAGACTTCATGATTGAAGACACTATACAAGTTTTTCCTATCAACTGTGAGTTCAATTAGCTTTATAATTTACCAGCCATGATATTTCTATTTATTTTTGGCCGCACTACATGGCATATGGGATCTTAGTTCCCTGACCAGGAATCGAACTCACACCCCCTGCAGTGGAAGTACAGAGTCTTAACCACTGGCCCACCAGGGAATACCCCATCAGTCATGACATTTTTATTAAGTTTATCTTACCCAGAAACATACATTTAAGGAGACACACACATAATTAAAAATTATATGTATGAACTATGAATAAGGAAACTGATGGTAAAGCTTTAATAACTCAAAGATTTCATTTTATTGTTTCTATTTACATCCTCCTCTTGCCACAGGGAGTCTGGAGTATCTTAAAGCCCCATATCCTGAAACAGTAAAATCACAGAAGTAGAAAATCAAGGCCAGCCACAAAATCTTCAGTGTCTTTATCTGAGCTGTTCTGCAGACAAGGCAAAGGCAGAATACGACACACCTTTTCACTATCAGAATAGAAAACCTTTTCCCAGGATTTAATTGTTGAATATTTCAGTGGAGCCCAAGTAAGTAAAAATGAGCTTAGACTGAGAACGTACAAATCTGCCCTGCCCTGTCTCAAGCTGGGATCAAAGACGTTAACGTTCCTCCAGAGGACGTACTGCAGGCAAAGACTGTCCAAAGAAACCCCTTTGAGTGACTACCGCTTTCTTACTCACCAAAAAACTGTTCTCGAAAATCAAACTATCAGAAATTTGCTCTTTGAAGTTACTTTGGTAAAAAATATCCCCCACTTTTACCTGGGGGATCTGACTGGCACTTTGACACAAAGAAGTAGTCCTGATTGGAGCTCAGGTGCGGGACTTCAAGTAAGGGACTTCTGAGCCTACGACAGTCAGCATTTACCTTTGTAGGAAATAGGACCCTGGGTCCACTTCTCAGTCCGGAGTTGTAGGCCTGCTTATACACAGAGCCCATCAAAGCATCACTTTTTCAATTTCACCTAAACCCTACCCTTCCCCAAGCCCTCTGATAACTCCTTTCCACTTGGTGAGATGCCCACAGCAACTCCAACGCATGGGCTCACAGCATGCTAATAAATCTCACTGTCAGACTCCATACCTCTGGCGGCCTTCGGCTGACTGAGCTGGGACGGATGTCATATGTAAAGAATATCAGATGAAGAAGTAGACAATGTCCTCAACATTTCTGTGGCAAATCAATAGATCTTTGCATTTCTCCTGTTACATTGTCAACTGCCTAAGGGATAATTCCATTTAATGGTCCTACTTAGATTTCACTCCCAACTTGTCTAGAACTTACTTCTCTACAGACATGTTTTTCTTCCTCTGTCCCATATTTCAGTGACTGCATCACTATCCACCCAAATGCTCCGATCTCCTTCCCCATCTTGATCGCTACAATACAGGCCCACATCATTTCTCACTTGGATTGCTGTAATAGCTCTATAACTGGTTTCTCTACCGTCAATCCACCTGTCACACCACTGCCAAGTATGTTTTGGAAATCTCAATTTGATCATGTCACTGCTTGTTTAAAGATCTTTCAAGGTATCCTTATTGCCTTCAAGAACATCCAAACTCCTTGTTTGTAAGGCAAACGAGGTTATTCAAGACTAAATCTCTGCCCACCTATCCTCTGGGTGTACCACCAACCCCTGAAATGCTAGCCACCCAGAGCTACCCCATTTCCCCAGTGTGCTGATTTCTCATGCGTCTTGCTTCCATGCCTTTCATATACCATACTCTGCTTGAAAATCTCTTCTCTCTAGTCTTTACCACCTGATTCAGTTAACAGTGGAAGGCCCTCAACATGTGCACCTCCATGAGGCTAATGTCTAAAAAGGCTAACAAATCAGCAGGCATTCCTTGAAAAGCACTGTATACATACAATGCCAGTGTCCTTAAGCCATTAAATGAGATGCAGTATAGTAGCATGAATACCAAAATACTGGAATTTCTGAGACATTTCAAAGGTTGACAGTGAAAAGACAATATCCAAAGTTGACGTTGTTGTTCAGTCACTAGGTCATGTCCAACTCTTTGCAACCCCATGGACTGTAGCACGCCAGGCTTCCCTGTCCTTCACTATCTCCTGGAGTTTGCTCAAACTCATGTCCATTGAGTTGGTGATGCCATCCAAATTGATAGATATAGCTGTCCAGTTGCTCTGTTTGTGGAAAACTGCATTGGATGATGCTAGAATGACAGACCTGATCCTTGCTCCTTCCTAGGTTAAAGAGCCAATAGGAAGCTTTAAGCAGGACCATAATACAAGGCAAACTGATGAAAGGGCTAAGCAAGAGGGTGAGCATGCTTGCTCAGTCGCTAAGTTGTGTCTGACTCTTTGTAACCTCACGGACTGTAGCCCACCAGACTCCTCTGTCCATGGGATTTCTCAGGTAAGAATACTGGAGTGGTTTGCCATTTCCTTTTCCAGGGGATCATCCCAAGCTAGGGATCAAACCCACGTCTCCTGCTTGCCAGGCAAATTCTTCACCACTGAGCCACCAGGGAAGCCCGAAGCAAGGAGGGAGGTAAGAGTAATTTGGTTTTGTGATGACATATTAGTCTTATGGCCTACATATTACATAACAAATTCGTTTTTTTAGTGTTTTACAATAGAAGCATTCACTGTAAATCTCTATTTGGTTGTACTTTTATCTTTACTATTCGTCTGTGACTTCAGCTAAGTGAAAGAACACAAATTCTGGAACCGGAGCAACCTCCATGCTAATCCTCTCCCCACCACTTTACTCGTTAACTGATCTTGAACAAAGTATCTCACCTCTCCGAGCCTCAGTTCCTATTATATAAAAGAGATACAAAGGCACCTCACAAGACTAAATGAAAATTAAAGCAAATGCAAACACAGCATCTTGCATAAAATGCACTCAGAGGATACCCCATCACTTCCCTCCTTGTCACCCTCTCCACCTTCTCATACACATCTCTGGAAATATCTTTCATTTTTATTCTAAGGCAATCGGGTAAGACTTCAACAAGTCTCGAGTAGAAAGCAAAGGTGAAAAGGGAGCCAAAACCTGAGCGCACAGGCTAGAAAAGACAGCTCGATCGTGGACCGAGTCTGCAGAAGACAAAGGTTTTCCATGGGTGCGCGTCCCTGTCAAATGCAGCAGAAGCCACTTTGACTACTTTGGCCACACCCCTTTCTCCTTGGAGCCATCTATAACTTTTCAGGTTGCCGTCATGTTCTCTAACAACACTCATGTCATAACTCAGATGGTTTCAGTAGCCATGTGGTTGACCCTTTCAACACCCTGGCCTCTCAGCTCCTTGACCTCTTTCTTAACTGATCTTTTCCTCCAACCTACCTCACTGCCAGAATCAAAGCCTAGTCCTCGTCCTTACCAACAAACATAGCCACGCCATAACCCCAATTCTGAGCATTTCCGTTCTCCAAATGCTCCCTTTTCACTTTCTAAGACCCTGATGCCAACAATCCATTGATCACACCACCTTTTCATTGACCATCATCCCCCTCATACCCTCACTTGTCTCCTTACCCTGAACCCAAAGCTTTTCACTCAGAGGAAAAGCCACTGTCCCCGGCTTCTCAGTGCCTCACACCCTAACTTCTGTTTCCTCCTTGCTGTTCCTTAAGCACACTGGACCCGACCCTACTGCAGCGGTGTTGGGTCACCCTGCTTCACTCCTGAGAACAGCCCTCCAACAATTCCCACTGTGGAGCCTGACACTCATCTCTGGGTCTGTGTTGATGTTAGCACCCTTGCCTGAGGAGGGGAGCAAGTGAGGAGGGCCTGTTGGATACAAGATGAGGAAGAATTCATTTGTGTATATGCAGAGGTCAAGGTTGGTCCTTGAGAACATCCAAATAGGAAGCTCTGGAGTTAGAGAGGATGTAGATTTGGACCTCAACACCTAAGTGGTACTTCAAGCCATGGCTGTAGGTAAGACTGGCTTGGGAAAGTTAAGCAGCATAGAAGGGAACTCTACAGGGTATGATTTAACAGACACATGAAGGCCTGCCAAAAAGCTATGGCTGCTGGAGACCAGGAAAACTAGGGGAGTGAATTATGAAAGAAGAACGCCACCACGGAGGTGAAGTCAAAGTCGCTCAGTTGTCTCCGACTCTTTGCGACCCCATGGACTATACAGTCCATGGAATTCTTCAGACCAGAATACTGGAGTGGGTAACCTTTCTCTTCTCCAGGGGATCTTCCCAACCCAGGGATCGAACCCAGGTCTCCAGCATTGCAGGTGGATTCTTCACCAGCTGAGCCACAAGGGAAGCCCACCAAGGAGGTAATGCTTTTGTATTTAAATAAATTTGCATTATGACTAAGTTTCTAGAACATGAGATTTGCACAGCCTAATCCATAGGTTCTTTTCTTGCATGACAGGGACAAAAAGAAGGATGTGGATCAGAGAAGAGCATGAGGTCTGGACTCAAGACTACTGAGCCTGAATCCAGGCTCTGCACATGACCTGTGCCCTCAGAAGTAAAATGGGGTAACAGAGCTACCATGAGGAATAAATTATAGAGACGATGCACCTGAAGTGCCCAGAGCCTGTACTAATACATGTTAGCTGTGACTAGCATGCGGGAACCTGGCGAGAGGGTGGGCCTGCACGCCATGGCACCCGGCCTACGTATGAGTGGAGGAGACGTCAATAAACAAGCACTGGCTGACAGTAAAATCCCTTTATGATGCTGAGAACAGAACCTGCCCTGAAATCAGGGAGATGGGAAGGTCCATTAGCCATTAGGATAGAGAAAAAGCAGTGTGTTTTGGTGGGGAGAAAGAGGGGAAAAAAAAAAAAAGACTGAAGTGTAACTTTTCAAAGGGACTAAGACAGTGATTCCAGCTGCGGTTATCCACCAGAATCACCTGTTGAGCCAGAGCCCTTTTGAGAGAAGCTTCCAGAAGTTTGCGGATCTGAGATGAGGTCTGAGACATAGCTATCTTTTTTTTTTTTTAATATTTCCACATGATTCTGACATGTAAACCTGGAGTGGAAAATCCTGGCTAGGCTGTCAAAAGACAGGTCTCAGGGTGAAGAGGTTCTCCTGGAAAAATGTAGGATAGGGAAGGGGGGAGATGGAACCTGCCAACACTCAGCTCAAAGGGCTTCATCACTCCCATCGTACATCCCTGTTTCTAAGTGACCACAGAGCCAGTGAGCAGAGAGTGAGAAAGGGCCTGGTGCATAGGCAGGAACAGTATCCAGGCCTTGAAGGAATTTGATGTTGGCCCAAACTCCCCCATTTTCCACCTACTTTGTAAACTAGGAGTTAAGTCTCTGTGCGTCTATCTAATGGGAAAACCAGAGATGTATAATACTTGCCTAAGTCATTATCTAACCCAATCACGAAGCCCCTGATTTATCACTTTTCAGTTTATATGTCAAGTCAGACATCTGATTGTCATAGTAATCCCACAGGACAGGTTACACTGCGCTGCTTTTACACACACAGAGTCCATCTAAGGCAATTATCTCTTCAATGCCTTCATCCCTACCCTCCATCACAGCCTTCTTGTGGTCTTCAAGCCTCAGATTCTTCATCTAAAAATGTGAGGTGTGAAAAGGTGAAGGTCGTAAATCCACTTCATCTCTAAAATGATCTGTTCTCAAACTGCTTGGTAAAGTTTGGAGGAACATGATGGTGAGAAATCAAAGTTCAAACCTCACAGCAGCCAGCTAGACCTGACTTAGAACTATGGTTCTGCCACTCACTGACCAATACAGAGTAAGCAAGTTATTGCAATGCTCTGGGCTTCTGCTGTCTGCTCCGGAAACTGACAGCAACAACACCCAACTCAAAGGGTGTTAGTGAAGAGCATCAAATACTTACTGAGCCTGGTGATGGTAGGTGCCTTTTCCACCCCTTCGCATTTGAAGGACAGGCCCTACAGAGCATGAGCATGTGTCAGCAAGGCGTCTGGAGTGGCTGGTGGCAGAATCCACCATGCGATCATTCTGTTTCTTCTACTCCCTAAGCTCCTTTGTGTTTCAGGTATATGACCACATGATTTTGAGCAGCCAACAGGGAAAGCTTTATTTCTGACAGCAGCTCTAGGACAATGAATCTGCCAACTCTTGCCCAAGATTAAATACTATCCCTTCAGAAGATCCTGGAAAGGGATTTCCCTGGTGATCCAATGGCTAAGACTCTGTGCTCCCAACACAGGGGACCTGGGTTTGATCCCTGGTCAGGGAACTAGAGGGCTTCCTTGTGACTCAGAGGTACAGAATCTTCCTGCAGTGCAGGAGATGCAGAGATGTAGGTTTGATCCCTGAGTAGGGAAGATCTCCTGGAGGAGGAAAATTCCATGGATAGAAGAGCCTGGAGGGCTACAATCCATGGGCTTGTAAATAAGAAAGTGAAAGTGAAGTCTTGTTGGACTCTCTGCAGTCCCATGGACTGTAGCCTGCCAGGTTCCTCTGTCCATGGGATTCTCCAGGCAAGAGTACTGGAGTGGGCTGCCATTTCCTTCTAAGAGCTGGAAACACCTGAACAACTAAACAACAACATGGAACTAGATCCCACGTGCCACAAATAAAGATCCCACATGCCGCAACTAAGACCCAGGACAGCCAAACAAATCTTTTTTTAAAAATAGAAGAGCCTGCAAAAATCTACCAATTTAGGGGGTTGGAATTTTTTGGTTATTTTTCACAGTAGTCTTGAGTCCAGACCCCAGTTTGTTTTTCAAGGAACTTTAAAGAGTCAGGTGACATTTTCCGAAGGTCTGTGCGATATGTACATAAAACAAGCCTGGATTACTGGACAAGGTTTTCTCTGCTGCTCACAGAAACTGTTGACTTGACACACTTCAGAGGGTGCTTCATTTCACAGCTCACCACAAGCTCTATGTATTTTGCCAGTGATCAGCAATATGTCCAAGTGTAACTTACCCACTGTTGGGGACAGCTTGATTCAAATGAGCTTCTTAACTTCTTGCACTTAGAAGCGTCCTCTGTGTTCTCATCTAAACACTTCCAGTACTCATCGCGGGCTCCCCAGCAAGCCTGCCTTTCTTTCATAGATGGGGCTGCCATTCCTAGCGGGCTCAAGCTGTCAACCAAAATATGTGATATTAACAAAGGACTTATAATTAACCAGAGAAGGCAAGCCAAAGAAAAAGATATTGTCATTCCCTCTGACCCCCTCTTTTTAAACCTTTGCCTCCGGATTTTAATGATGCGAGCACAACTAATCAGTTCTACAGGAACGTTATCATAAGAGCACTCGCTGCTGCTACTGCTAAGTCACTTCAGTCGTGTCCGATTCTGTACGACCCCACAGACGACAGCCCACCAGGCTCCCCCGTCCCTGGGATTCTCCAGGCAAGAACACTGGAGTGGGTTGCCATTTCCTTCTCCAATGCATGCAGGGGAAGCTTATCCCTTACTCCATGTAATTGCTCCGCTGCTGACGTAGCAGCTTGGTCTCAGAAAGCCGCTGTTAGCTCCCACATGGTCTGTCACTTAAGCCAGCGCGTGTACTCTCGAGACTATTTCCCCATCGGTAAAACGAGGGTAGCACTGCCCATTTCACAGGGTTGCTGTTCGAACCAAAGTGCTGTACAAATAAATGCAGGAGGGCAAAATCACCAGGCAGGACAAGGAGTGCTACTTCGTCTGGCAGAAGAGAAGCCCGAGGCTCGCGGAGAGTCAGCTACCTCCCGGCTCCATAGCCTCTAGGGCGCGCCCCACTCGGCCCCGCCAGCAAGCCCACCTCTCCGCCCGCCCAGAACCAGGTTCCCTTCGGCGCCGACGGGAGTAAAGAATCACGCGGTCCAACAACCCGGGAAGAAGGGCGTGGGACCGAGTTGGCGCCGCACTGTCTCCTGGCCCGCTTGGGCAAGTCACGTAGACCCCACCACCTCAAGGAAACAATTCACGTAGCGAATTCGCTGGCCTTGGAATGACCCTTACGGGCTACCGGTCTGTTCCAGGAGGGCGGGACTTCCGGCTCCTTTCTCTTCTGTGTCGGAGTGACTTCCGGGCCTGCTTCGTCTAGGGCGGCGGGTCCTAGGGGTCGTGGAGGTGAAAAGTGAGTGGGATCCGGTCACTCCTCAGTGGCCTTGGTGTTATTAATATCTCAGTGTCTGTCGCCCTACAGTTTTTCGTAATTTTAACGAACTGTGCTCCTTTCGTGAATCTGAGTTTTTATACACATTGCGCCAAGCGCCGGCCGGAAGATTTCATGTGCGAGCCATGCCGGAAACGGCGACTTCTTGTGGAAGTTGGCACCTGAGGCGAGAGAGGGACGAAACCTCAAAGAGCTGTGAGGGCTTAACTCCTCGCTTCTTAGATTAAAAGAAAAAAAGGAATGGCCCCCAGAAAGAGGCGGTGACGCCCCGGGACACATGGCAAATAAGTGACTAAGCTGAGAATCCAGGGTACCAAACTCCCGGTTTCCTGATTCAGGTTTGATCCGGTTACATCTCTTAACATCATCCATTACCTTTTCCTTGTTTGAACTCTTGCGGCTTTCTTCTTGATTTTTAACAAGCCTTCCCCAGTGACTGTTAAGACAAGCAAAGGAAAATCAGAAACGATAACGAAAATCTGAATAAAATGATTTGACCTAGTGAATACTCTCAGAAAAACAACCGAAGTCAAAGCATAGGTTTTTTGGAAAGGGAACATACTACCAACATTAACCACATACCTAGCTGTAAAGTGACTCTCAACAAATTTTAAAGGTCATTCGGCATGTGTTTTTTAAGCACATGTTCTAGTTAAGCTAGAAATCAATAAAGAATTATAAAAATAAGCCCATATAACCCATAGCCAATCATAATGGTAGTAATGAGAAAATACTTTGAGCCAAACAATAAAATACAATAGGAACACCTGTAGAATAAAGCTAATGAAGTACTTAAAGGAAAATTTACAATCTTTTTATTTTTTTTTCTGAAAATTCACAATCTTAAGTAAGTATACTAGAAAAGAGGCTGAAAGATCTTTAGCTAAACTTCCCCTTTCCAGAAATTAAAAAAAGGAGAGCAAAATTAAGGAAAGTAGGAGGGAAATAATGCTAAAAGCAGAAATGAAATGAGAAATGAGTGGTATCTCAGACACTGCCTGTCCTGAGAGCCAGCTGTGCACACCTCTTCCCAATTCCATAATCAATAGTATCATACTGCTAGCTTGAAATTGCCTCTGATGGGAATCTTCACACTGTGGAAATCAAACAAGATCGTGTTTTGTTTTGTTCAGAGCCAGTGCACCAGCACATCACTTCATACAGTAGATTTTTAAAATCCAAAGTTGATTTTTTTAGGGGGAAAAGACTAATAACATTGACAAAAATTTAATAGGATTGGGCAATAAAAGGAAAGATATTAACAACTTATACCAGTAATGAAACTGTATTTTAGAAAGCAAAAGAGAATATCTTATAAACAACTTAATGCAAATATAATTTAGATGATTTTGCAAACCTCAAGAAAAACAACTAGCTCACTCTCAAGAGAAGAAAATATGAATAGCCCCAAACCAGTATATAATTTGAATCAGTATTAAAGAACTCACACACAAATTCCAGGTCCATGTATCCACCAGTTAATTCCTCCAAACTTCGAAAAGTTC
Organism: Ovis canadensis; assembly: GCF_042477335.2. Taxonomy (NCBI): domain Eukaryota; kingdom Metazoa; phylum Chordata; class Mammalia; order Artiodactyla; family Bovidae; genus Ovis; species Ovis canadensis. The sequence goes on along the minus strand of NC_091269.1, from coordinate 24,947,533 downwards.
CATTTTTTATTATATAAGGCTACCATAACTTTTGTACTAATTACAGAGTCTCCAAACTTTGAAAACCCAACTCTTTGAAACTCATTTGGTGAAAAAAAAAATGTGACTTAGTGACATGATAATCACTTATATATCACTTAGCTGATGATATGTTTTGCTGTGGAAATATTGGTATTTTTGATCATAGGTACTGGCCCATTTCTTCTCATATAGCGTACATTGCACGTCCTGTGGTACCTTTCCAACATCCAAAAAAGTCTATATTCCAGAACACATCTGACTCCCAAGTATTTCAGGTAAATTAGGACCTATATGGAAGAGTGATTTTAAGACTTTAGGTTTGAGAATAACTTTTGTTTAGCCATAAAGGAAAAGAGCGATAAATTCAACTACATTAAAATTAAGGACATTTGTTTACTAAATACCACCATAAAGTGAGTGGAAAAGTCACAATATGGGAGAAGTTTGCAAAGCATATAATGAGGAATTAGTAGCCAAAATATATAGACACGTACAAATCAGCAAGAAACAGATGACCTAATACTAAAAATAGACAAATGGCTTAAGTAGGCATAGCACCTATGAGAAAATATAAATGACAGTAGAAAATATGCACATCCATATTAGTAGCCGCAGAAATGAACGTGAAAATCACAGTGCCATACTAGTAGGCACCCACCAGACCAAAGAATATTTAAGTCCGACAGTAATAAACTTTCAAGCAGGATGAAGCAAAGAGAATCCTTGAACACTAATTAATGGTAGTGTAAATTGAGACAACCACTTTGGAAAACTGTGACTTTAGTAAAGTTGAAGATACACATTTACTATGACAGCAATTCTTTTCAGAAGCTCTTACTATGCATCTTTGTAATAGCTAAAAACAACAAACAATCCAAACATATCAACAATAGGATGGGTAAATTGAGATGTGGTCACACAGTGAAATATAATGCACCAGTGAAAATTGACAGCCATTATAGCCGTCTATAATAACATGATGAATCTCTGTGCTGAGTAAAGGAGCCAAATCGACGAAAGGAGCCAAATCGACCTGATGTTTCACTTACATCAGGTTCAAAAATGCAAAACTCAACTCTACTGTTTTGGATACATACGTTAAATAGTAAAACTGTTAAGAGATACAGGATATGACCAGGGAGGGCTTCTGAAGTGCTGACAATGTTCTGTTTCTAAAACTGGATGTTGTTTCATACTTATTCTTTGAACTGTACAAAATATCTTATACACTCTTCTGTAAGAATGAATATATATCATATATAATTTTTAAATAGTTATTTGGCCAGATAAAGGTCATCTTTAGTACATTTGAGTCATAGAGAGGTAAAAATAATGGTAATTCAGAATATTTATAGTGTGATTACTAAGTTTTCACCAGCTTATGTGAATTTACCATCTTACGTGCTCTTCTAGGTCAAAAGTCAGTGGTCTCTAGTGCTAACTGCCGCTTGGGCAGCTAAGCAATTCCTGCTGGTGTGCCTGGGGCACAGTGCACGTGCATATGCTCAGTCGTGTCTGACCCTTTGCTACCCCATAGACTGCAGCCCACCAGGCTCCTCTGTCCATGGAATCTTCCAGGCAAGAATACTGGAGTAGACTGCCATTTCCTCCAGATCTTCCCAACCCAGGGATTGAACCTGGGTCTCCTCTGTCTCCTGCATGGGCAGGCAGATTCTTTACCAGTTGCAACACATTGGGAAGTCCATGCCTGGTGCACAGACAAGGTTCAATGAATTGCAATAATGCCCTTTGCCCCACCCCTGCTTATTCTCAAGAAGCTCTGCGGTCTAGCCAAGAGCAAAAACAACTAGAAGAGAGAAATTTTGAGGTGTTGGCATGGTAAATCATAAAAACAATACTGCAGGATAAGAATTGCAGAGGCCATATTCACTACAAAAATTTTGAAGACTGTGGGCAAGTAAAAGAATATGGATGCCATAAAATGATTTCAGATGTGCTGTTTTGACCCAAAGGGAGTGTAATCTCCAACCTATGTTTGAAGAAGAGAGGAGGCGAAGAGACGTCAGGGTGAAGAGGTAGAAGGCATGTTGTATTGTCATCGAGAGAAGCTTCGTGTGGGTGTTCTCCAGTCTGAACTAAGTAGCTCCCCAAACCAGTGGTGGGCAGGGCCAGACAGATCCAGTAGCACTGAAAACCTATGTGTTGTTTTTCTGTTGCTGCCCACAGACTTGTATTTATAATCTGTACTGTTTTACAAAGCAGTCATCACAGACACCTACTCAGGGACACAAACAAGAAAGATTCCTTTGACTTCAGTGTTGTTGCAGAGATCCTTTGAAATTCTTCTAGATCTTTGTGCTGAATCCTTGTCTTCTTCCTCCTGTTAACTATAGTTATGCCTAACTGTAGGCAGAGGAACCAGAGATCAAATCGCCAACATTCGCTGGATCATGGAAAAAGCAAGAGAGTTCCAGAAAAACATCTATTTCTGTTTTATTGACTATGCCAAAGCCTTTGACTGTGTGGATCACAATAAATTGTGGAAAATTCTGAAAGAGATGGGAATACCAGACACCTAACCTGCCTCTTGCGAAATCTGTATGCAGGTCAGGAAGCAACAGTTAGAACTGGACATGGAACAACACCCTGGTTCCAAATAGGAAAAGGAGTACATCAAGGCTGTATATTGTCACCCTGATTATTTAACTTATATGCGGAGTACATCATGAGAAATGCTGGACTGGAAGAAACACAAGCTAGACTCAAGATTGCTGGGAGAAATATCAATAACCTCAGATATGCAGATGACACCACCCTTATGGCAGAAAGTGAAGAGGAACTCAAAAGCCTCTTGATGAAAGTGAAAGAGGAGAGTGAAGAAGTTGGCTTACAGCTCAACATTCAGAAAACTAAGATCATGGCATCTGGTCCTATCACTTCATGGGAAATAGATGGGAAAACAGTGGAAACAGTGTCAGACTTTATTTTTTTTATCTCCAAAATCACTGCAGATGGTGACTGCAGCCATGAAATTAAAAGACGCTTACTCCTTGGGAGGAAAGTTATGACCAACCTAGATAGTATATTCAAAAGCAGAGACATTACTTTGCCGACTAAGGTCCGTCTAGTCAAGGCTATGGTTTTTCCTGTGGTCATGTATGGATGTGAGAGTTGGACTGTGAAGAAGGCTCAGCGCTGAAGAATTGATGCTTTTGAACTGTGGTGTTGGAGAAGACTCCTGAGAGTCGCTTGGACTGCAAGGAGATCCAACCAGTCCATTCTGAAGGAGATCAGCCCTGGGATTTCTTTGGAAGGAATGATGCTAAAGCTAAAACTCCAGTACTTTGGCCACCTCATACGAAGAGTTGACTCATTGGAAAAGACTTTGATGCTGGGAGGGATTGGGGGCAGGAGGAGAAGGGGACGACCGAGGATGAGATGGCTGGATGGCATCACTGACTCGATGGATGTGAGTCTGGGTGAACTCCGGGAGTTGGTGATGGACAGGGAGGCCTGGTGTGCTGCGATTCATGGTGTCGCAAAGAGTCGGACATGACTGAGCAACTGAACTGAACTGTAAGTAGGGGCTTCCCTGGTGGCTCAGATGTTAAAGCGCCTGCCTGGAATGCAGGAGACCTGGGTTTAATCCCTGGGTAGGGAAGATTCCCTGGAGAAGGAAATGGCAACCCACTCCAGTTCTCTTGCCTGGAGAATCCCATGGAGGGAGGAGCCTGGTAGGCTACAGTCCATGGGGTTGCAAAGAGTCGGACACGACTGAGCAACTTCATGACATGATGATGCTCCAAGATGTTGCCTTTTTTTTCTTTTCTTTTCTTTGCATTCTGTTTTCCATGGTGAGCTGATCATAGCTCTAGTTTGCCTTTTTTTTTTTCCCCAGAAAGACTTGCAAGTCTATGTTTTAGTCCTGAAAGAACCTTTGTGCCAGTTCTCTCTTTCCAAGTCTCTATGGTTTATCTCCATCTGTTTGTTCTTCCATCACTCCAGTAAGGTTAAAATTGGAACACATAGTCTTCTTTCTCCAGAAAAGCTTCTGCTTAGAAGCTGTTCTTTTCATCAGTTCTGTAAGTCCTTTGGCCTCTAGTTGGAAACTGTTGACTCTTCTTTCACACTCCTTGCCCTGTACTTACATAGCCAGATTACTTCACAGGTATTAACTACCAGCACAGTGCCAGGCACCATGGTTGGCCTTGGGGATACAAAGATAAATAAGGATAGATCTTGGGAAGCTCAGTCTTGTGGAGGACATAAGCCATACTGCCCTCTAATAAAGAGTATTAAGAGCTATGGTAAAGGCATGCACCAACTACAGTGGGAGCCTGGAATAGGAATTAAATCAAGAAAGGAAACACAGGCAGTGTCAGAAGTTCAGTGGATAAGAGTGTGACTAGGCTTGAGTCCTACCCCCTCTTCCTGCCAGTAATGTCAAGCTACGGACCTTGGACAGGTTACTGAACTTATATACACATGGGTTTCCTCAACTGAACATGTGGATGATTAGAATATCTACTTAGGTTTCTTGTGAAAGTTAAATGGAATATTCTAAACAAAGCACTTAGAATAGCACATGCAAAGATTTCATTCATTTATTCACTCACTCACCAAATGTTGATTGAGGACTTACTGTGTGCTGGGCACTGTTTTAGGGGCTTGGGAGACATCAGAAGACAATATAGATGAAAATTCCTGTTCTGTGGAATGTGAAATCTAGCAGAGAGACAATAAGCAGTAAACATTAAAAAAAATTCTGAATATAGTGTGTTAGATAAATGCTCTAGAAAAAGTGAAGATAAATATTAGTTTTTAATATTACTCTATTTTAGAGGTCACTTGATCTTGAACTTAGAAACCTTCAGTTCAGTTCAGTCGCTCAGTCGTGTCCGACTCTTTGCAATCCCATGAATCGCAGCACGCCAGGCTTCCCTGTCCATCACCAACTCCCAGAGTTCACTCAGATTCACGTCCTTCGAGTCAGTGATGCCATCCAGCCATGTTCCATTAAATCTAAGATGTGTTAATTATAATTTGCCCCATTGTTTTATGTACCCCTAAGAAAAGAAGATGAAAGTTGCTTAGTGTCTGACTCTTTGCAACCCCATGGACTGTAGTCTGCCAGGCTCCTCTCTGTTCATGGAATTTTCCAGGCAAGAATACTGGAGTGGGTAGCCTATCCCTTTTCTAGGGTATCTTGCTGACCCAGGAATCAAACCAGGGTCTCCCGCATTGTAGCCAGATTCTTTACCAGCTGAGCTACCAGCAAAGCCCAGCTATGAGGGGAGCCCACTTAAGAAAGGGAAAAGCACGGTGAATTAAACTATAGCACAATGCTTTTTCATTACTTAAGATTCTTATCTTAAACTGACTGAAACCTATTTAAACATAAAAGGATGAAGTTTTAAAAAATCATATCACAGCAATACAGAAGAAGGAAAAGCAGGTGTTCCTGAAACTTCTTTACATTTTAACTTCCAGTCCTCAGAATCTCTTTCTGATTCAGTCACTTTGGGCACTTTAAGCAAATCCTCTTACCTTATCTTCTCCCCTTCCCTCTTCCTGTCTTTCCAGATCCACTGAACAGCTGAAAACAATCCAGCCAACTTTATAATTAGGTACAAGGAGCCTATTCTTCACTCCTATTTTAGGAATGTTTCTTAAATACATCAGTGACCTTCCACTACCTAGCTCCCTTTAACAGTTTGATTCTTAGAGGTCAACAGTGCCCCCTTCTGACCTCCTAGATTTTCTAGGCCTCGGACCCTCAACTCTGCAAATTTGGATGCTAATGTTTTTTATGTATATGCACACACAGGTAGTGACAACTGTTATGACTGAGGTCTGGCATCTGTAGGATGCGTTTGTCCAAGGTGTGGAAATGCAGGAACAAAAATGGAGTCAGTGAAATACTACATTACTGACTACTCTTAGCCACTGGGCTAAACATTTTACACTTATGATCTCAATCCTTTTATCCATTGAAGTAAGCCCTCTGTTACCCCCATTTTATAGAACTAAATTATCCAATAGAAATGTAAGGCAAGCCACATATATAATTTAAAACTTTTTAGTAGCAATAAGAAAAAAGTCCATTTGAAACAGGTGAAATTAATTATAATAATACAGTTCCTTTAACTTAGTATATTTAAAATATTGTCACTTCATCCTATAATCAGCCTAAAATATGAATAAGATATTCTGCTTTTCCTTTTTCATACTAAGTCTTCTAAATCCAGTATGTATTTTGGGGGGAGATTTAAAAAATTATTTTTTTATTTTTTGGTCTCACCATGCAGCATATGTGATCTTAGTTCCCCAACCAAGGATTGAACTTGCCCCCTGCAGTGGAAGCTTGGAGTCCTAATCACCGGGCCACCAGGGTAGTCCCCAGTGTGTATTTTAACTTAAAACACATCTTAATCTGGACTAACCACATTTCAAATGCTCAGTGGCCACGTGTAGATAGTAGCTACTGTATTAGACAATAGAGTTATGGATGACAGACAGTTTGAATTGTTTAAGACATACATTAAATGTTAGTAGCTTAGTCATGTCAAACTCTTTGCAATTCGATGGACCAGGCTTCTCTGTCTATGGAATTCTCCAGGCAAGAATTCTGGAGTGGGTAGCGATTCCCTTCGCCAGGGAATCTTCTGGACCCAAGTCCCCTGCAACCTAGGCAGATTCTTTACCATCTGAGCCAACAGGGAAACCCATTAAATATGTGGCAGAGTAGATACTCCAGCTCAGATATAGAAATAGCTATGAGAATATCTCTTGACATGTTAGTAAAAGTATGTTTTTGCGAATATCTCTTGACATGTTAGTAAAAGTATGTTTTTGCAACTGTGGAAACTTTCCTAAAAAGATAACTGGTGTGATCCATAATGCAAATTTGGGCCTAAAAGGAGCCTGACAAGACCCCTTCATAGAGTAGAGGTGTTCTGCCAATGCTGGGCAGCCTACCTCTGGACTTTTGCATAAGAGAGATATTTCAACTCTTGTCTTGTTGAAGATATGACTTCAGGTCTTTGTTACATGCAGCTGAAGAAATAAGAAGGATTTGATAGACTCTTCCTGAAAGAGAAACAAGAATAAGATGGAATATAAGAGGAAGAAAATTAGTGGATCTGTCCATTAAATCCAGTATCCTACTAAAAGTTTAAGAAAGAGAGAAAAGAGAGGGGAGGAAATTTCCCAGAACCAAAGGACACAAAACCGGCTTGAAATGGCTCACTGTGTGCCCAGCAAAAGTTGTGGAAGAGACTCAAATTGAAGCATGTTATTGGGAAAGTTCAAAACACCGGAGAAGCCCCTGGAACTTCTAGAAAAATAATGACAATTTACAAATTATTGGCAATCAGAACAGCTTTGTATTTCTCAAGAGTGGCATCAGAAGCCAGATGGCAACAAATCCAATGTCCTCACAGTTCTGAGGAAATATTATTTGCAGCTTAGAATTTGAGAGCCAGTTTTAAAAAAAACTCAATCAAATATGAAGGGAGGATAGAGACATTTTCAGATTTTTTTAAAAAAAAAACCTCTCATATATTCTGTAAAGAAGCTATGGAGAACACCTTTCCCCAGAACAAGAAATTAAATGGAAGACATGACATAGGATCCAGGAAGGAGGATCTCTGGCAGAAAGAGAAATCTCACAATGATATCTTTGCAGAGAGCAGCCAATCCGTTCAGTTCAGTTCAGTCGCTCAGTCGTGTCCGACTCTCTGCGACCCCATGAATCGCAGCACGCCAGGCCTCCTGTCCATCACCAACTCCCAGAGTTCACTCAAACTCACATCCATCAAGTCGGTGATGCCATCCAGCCATTTCATCCTCTGTCGTCCCTTTCTCCTCCTGCCCCCAATCCCTCTCAGCATCAGAGTCTTTTCCAGTGAGTCCACTCTTCACATGAGGTGGCCAAAGTACTGGAGTTTCAGATTTAGCATCATTCCTTCCAAAGAACACCCAGGGCTGATCTCCTTTAGAATGGACTGGTTGGATCTCCTTGCAGTCCAAGGGACTCTCAAGAGTCTTCTCCAACACCACAGTTCAAAAGCATCAATTCTTCGATGCTCAGCTTTCTTCACAGTCCAACTCTCACATCCATACATGACCACTGGAAAAACAATAGCCTTGACTAGACGGACCTTAGTCGGCAAAGTAATGTCTCTGCTTTTTAATATGCTATCTAGGTGGGTCATAACTTTCCTTCCAAGGAGTGAAAGTGAAGTCGCTCAGTCGTGTCCAACTCTTTGCGACCCTGTGGACTGTAGCCCACAAGTCTCCTCCATCCATGGGATTCTCCAGGCAAGAATAGTGGAGTGGGTTGCCATTTCCTTCTCCAGGGGATCTTCCTGACCCAGGGATCGAACCCAGGTCTCCCGCATTGCAGGTAGACGCTTTAACTTCTGGGCCACCAGGGAAGCCCTTTCCAAGGAGTAAACGTCTTTTAATTTCATTGCTGCAATCACCATCTACAGTGATTTTGGAGCCCAAAAAAATAGTCTGACACTGTTTCCACTGTTTCCCCATATATTTCCCAGATGCCATGATCTTAGTTTTCTGAATGTTGAGTTTTAAGCCAACTTTTTCACTGTCCTCTTTCACTTTCATCAAGAGGCTTTTGAGTTCCTCTTCACTTTCTGCCATAAAAGTGGTGTCATCTGCATATCTGAGGTTATCGATATTTCTCCTGGCAATCTTGATTCCAGCTTGTGCTTCTTCCAGTCCAGTGTTTCTCATGATGTACTCTGCATATAAGTTAAATAATCAGGGTGACAATATACAGCCTTGATGTACTCCTTTTCCTATTTGGAACCAGTCTGTTGTTCCATGTCCAGTTCCAACTGTTGCTTTCTGACTTGCATATAGGTTTCTCAAGAGGCAGAGCAACCAGTGGGTTCATACCAAAAGGAAGGCAGGTATTTTCAGGAAATAAATATAACTGTTAATATGCATATGGCAGAAACATCAGTGCATTAGAGAAAAAAAGATAGTTTGAAATTTAGACTCCCCAAAAGGGCCAGTAGTAAGCCTCAGTAAAAAGGGAGGAGAAAATAGTAAAGAAATATGTAAGTAGTACATTACATGGTTGAGCAATGAACAAGGTTGGTATAACCACGAAAATGTAAATACCAACTATTCATTTAACCAACCATCAAAATAAAGTCAGGGGGATGAGGGGAATACAAGCAAGGTGGGGAGAGGAAATAGAGAGCTGATAGAATAAAGGCTTAGTGTGAAGTAGCCAAGTGGCTTCACTTCAAATCACAGCTGCTTTTTTTTTTTTAATTTTTTTTTTTTTATTGAAGGATAATTCCTTTACAGAATTTTCTTGTTTTCTGTCAAACCTCAACATGAATCAGCCATAGGTATACATATATCCCCTCTCTCCCTCCCATCTTCCTCCCCATCCCACTCCTCTAGGTTGATACAGAGCCCCTGTTTGAGTTTCCGTGAGTCACACAGCAAATTCCACCTACCTCTCTATTTAACATATGGTAATGTAAGTTTGCATGTTACTCTCTCCATACATCTCACCCTCTCTTCCCCTCTCCCCATGTCCGTAAGTCTATTCTCTATCTCTGTTTCTCCATTGCTGCCCTGCAAATAAATTCTTCAGAACCATTTTTCTAGATTCCATATATGTGCATTAGAATACAATATTTATCTTTCTCTTTCTGACTCACTTTACTCTGTGTAATAGGTTCTAGGGTTTCATCCACCTCATCAGAACTAACTCAAATTCGTTTCTTTTTATGGCCACAGCTTACTTCTTACTGGCTGTGTGATGTTAGGTAAATTATTCTATTTTTTATCTCTGGGTTTCCTCATCTGTAAAATAAGGAAATAATACCACTTACCTCAGTAACTGGCTTTTGTTTTGTTTCCTGGCCATGCTTCTTGACTTGCAGGATCTTAGTTCCCCAACCAAAAACAGCTCAAACCCTCAGCTATGAAAGTGCAAATTCCCAACCACTGGACTGCCAGGTACTTCGACCTCAGTTATTGTAAGGATAAAGTGAGTGTGTGTTTGTGTGTCCATGTACAGTTTAAGCATATAAAATGTACTGGTAAAAATATTCTACACAAAGTAAATACTTAGTGAGGATTTATTATGTTATTGTAGTAACACCGATGTGGTGGGGAGTGCTAAGTGCTAAGTCACTTCAGGGATGTCCAACTTAAGTCTATACTCTCTCTCAAATCTATATTCTCTAAACTTGACTTAGAGTTTAAAATGCCAGTAGTGGTGGTGGTGGTTTAGTCACTAAGTCATGTCCAACCCGTGCAACCCTGTGGACTAGCCCACCAGGCTCCTCTGTCCATGGGATTTCCCAGGCAGGAATACTGAAGTGGGTTGTCATTTCCTTCTCCAATATGGCAGTACATGCACACTACTTAAAATATGAAGATAAAAATAGAAGAGACATAGGGGCAGGGGCAGGGCAGCAAAAGAAGGGAGACTGTTAGATCTCGTTGATTTAACAAAAAGCTTCATGCCCAGACTAATATGATCAAAGTAAAACTTATTTCCAAACAAGGTGCCCTTAGTCCTCAAAGCATTCTGCCTTTTGGAAGGTCGCTGAGTAAGCCTTAATGATCAATTCCTGCTATCCTCGGGTAATGACGTTCAATCCACTTTCCAGCTCACTTCTCTCTCCTTAAGCCAAGTCATCTTTGCTGACTATAAAGCCTGTCACTTAAAGCCCAGTGACTTTAGATAGCAAATTGAAGGCCAAATGAACAAGGTTAGTATGACCACGGTAATGTAAATACCAACTATTCATTTAACCAACAATCGAAATAAAGTTAGGGGGATGAAGGGAATACAAGCTGGAGTGGGGTGAAGAAATAGAGAGAACTAATAGACTTCCCTGGTGGCTCAGATGGTAAAGCACCTGTCTACAAGGTGGGAGACCCAGGTTTGATCCCTGGGTCAGGAAGATCCCCTGGAGAAGGAAATGGCAATCCACTCCAGTACTATTGCCTGGAAAATCCCATGGACAAAGGAGCTTGGTAGGCTACAGTCCGTGGCGTCGCAAAGAGTCGGATACGGCTGAACAACTTCACTCACTTCACTCACGCAATAGAATAAAGGCTTAGTGTGAAGTAGCCAAGTGGCCTCACTTCAAATCACAGCTTACTTCTTGCTGGTTGTGTGATGTTAGATAAATTATTCTATTTCTTGTCTCTGAGTTTCCTCATCTGTAAAATAAGGAAATAATACCACTTACTTCAGTTACTCCTTGATACTCCTACCAAGTCAAATGGCCCTACTCCAGAGTATCAAAACAAGCCCTACCACATTTTTTGTAATAGAGCTTAAAGGTTCAAACTCTGAATCTGTCATTTACTAGCTTCATAATTTTTGGCAATTCACTCACCTCTCTATGCCTGTTTGCTGGGAATTGGAGCAAGGAAATCTTCAGTTGATGCTCTATGCCCTTGTCAGTCAGCTTTTAAGGAACAGTCATCAATACCATGTCAAGCTTTCATTCAACATCCCCTGAACAGGAAGCAGAGCACGCTGAGGACTCTTCTGTGGACAGAAAGCATATTCTGAAGCTGACCCCAGTCCTTCATTACACTCGTAGTCTCGTGTACTTAAAAGAGAAGTCGTAGGATGACAGCCTGGCTGTGGCCCAGTTGCTAACCTCAGTGGTAAGACACTGGGAAGGAAAGTTTTGTACCTTCACTCATCACATCTGATGCAAACATAGAACGAAATTAGGAAATAAATCTTTTCTTTTCTACAATAAATGTCAAAACACATATAGGGATTAAAGCTCCCTTGTAGTGTATAGAGGAAAGGAAACAGTATTAGCTATTACAATAATTTGCATATCTAAAGCTTGTTTTTCTGAAAAAACAACCACTGCTGTTAACAAACATGGACATAAAAGACCATCACCACCAAGAACAGTTCAGGTAGGAATAACTATTTAGTCTTTCTTAGATGATGCTCTTTTATCCTATTAAAATTCGAAGTGTTTCTTTGATACAGACCAATGGGTTTCCATGGAAACCTGCTTTATTACCTAGGCAACTAAGGGTTCATACTGGCACTGTTGGATTATTTTAAAATTTTCAGGAAATTCAGGCCTACTTAGATAAAAATTATGCTTCTTGGCTAAGTCAAAACTATTTCATTATTCCTTTGTGCCTTGAAACTTTCCAGTTAACCTCAGTAAACACAAGCAATAATGAAGTTTCTAATTGGTCCTTTGAATTGTACAACTCTTTATATTAGACAGATATTAAAGGAGTACAGTGGATCAAAGGTTTTATGAAGGATCTGTTTGAAAAAATCCATATTTTCTTTAGAGATTGACTGAAGAACAGTCAGTTCAAGGTTGAGATTCAAGTGTCTGGGGAAGAAAGACTTTGCAGTTTAAAATAATGCACAGTAAGTTTCAATAGCTTAATCTTAGAGGGCTAGTGAACGGTAAATCATGTGTATTGAAATAGGCAATCAATAATATCTGCTATTACTGTCAAGAACTTTGAATTGGATGCCATTATATATGAGTATTAACATGGTTGGATAAGCCTAGCCCAAAGAATCTGAGTATTCAACCTGATGGGAGGTTACTTTTAGAGTTATGACTATGGTTATGATTTTTATGTATTTTGTAGTTGATTTAGAGAAGCATAATCAAGGATGTCAAACCTATGTGGGGTCTGGGGATGGAGGAGTAGCTCATAGTTTTAATGAAAGACTCAAGGATACCAACAGGCTAGGATGATGGGCTGCAATAAACAAGACAGAATCACGCTATTCCCCTGCTTAATCACTTTTAGTGGTTTCCTATTGCTGACCAACAAATGCCCTAATACCCCAGAATGGTGCTGAAGACCCTCACAGTAGGACAGCTCGTTTTCTGACTTTATCTTCTACCCCTCCCCTACCTCTCTTTATCTGAGCTATTTGCTTTCCCCAGATCCTGCCCTTAACATTCTGCTTTCTTCCTGCTTTTTCATTCATCCAGAGTGCATTGTCATCCACTTCTTTCTGAAAATCCTATTCATCCTGTTAGACTCAACTCAAAAAGCTATTTCTTTATTGAAATAGTTCCCAATCCCTCCAGATCTAAACAGCAAGAAGTCAGCCCGAGAGTCAACTGTCTCACACTGCCTTATATTAGGGGTCTTGGTCACCTTGGTCAGTCCTTTTGTTAACTTCTAAGTTTCTTAAAGATAGGAGCTGGTTCAGGGACTTCCCTGGACATCCAGTGGTTCAGATATTGTGCTCTCAATGCAGGGGACACAGGTGTGATCCATGGCGGGGGAACTATGATCCTGCATGCTGCATGCCACAGCCTAAATCATAATTTTTTTTAAAAAAATTTAAAGATAAGAGCTGGTTCAATTATGCGGATTACATTTTTAAAGTATTTGTAGAACAAATAAATGATAAGTGTGAAATCCTATTTGTGTTCAAAACAAAATGATTTCAGGAGAATAGGATGGAATGAACGTCTAACTAAATCTTAGGGACCTTCTTGACCATAAGTAAAATAAATACTGTGAGTACTAAAAGCTAATGTAAAATAGGTTACACTGTCCAGATGAGAGAACAATTTTTGTGTTTCCAGATGTGAAACAATGATCATTCTATACGAGCTCTGACTGTTGAATGCTTAAAGAATTGCTGCAAAGTGTGACTATAGTGGGAAAGGCTTCACCTGCAGGGTGTAAATTATCATTTACCTTGCCAATAACAGCATATCCCTCAGTCTGGGACCTGATTAGATCTCTCCACATCCTCAGACCTACAGAGACTAATAAGCTTGAATCCTGTGTCTCTGGCCATGATTCAAAGGGGAACACACTGGCCAAAAATGAATAGATTCATCTTATGGTGGGAAATCAAAATGTTGGCAGCGCTCAGGAACAGTCTTAGAACCGCGAATCAGGATGGGGGCAGAAGGATGACCACTACATGTTAAGCTGAAAATGTGTGGGTCAAGTCAAGAGCCAGGAACGAAGTGACCACTGGAGGGAGGGGAGCGGGAGCCAGAAGCCTGCAGAGTGCCACAGTCCAGAAGGTTCAGAGGGTCTATGGGTCCCTAAGGAAAGGCGTCTATGTCTGGGCAGTTTGTGTTTCTGTAATCATTTCTGTTTTGCTCAGAAACCATGTGGGCAATAGAAGGACTGAAACATTTAAAGTGTTGAGAGAAAACCCCCACCAATCTAGAATTTTGTATCCCACAAAATTATCCTTCAAAAATGGAGATATAAAGAGACAAAAATGAAGAGAATTTGTTGCCAGTTGAATCTGACTTGCAAGCAATAAGTAAAGAAATTCTTTAGAGAGAAGAAAAAAAAAAAAGGTCAGAGACTTAGATCTACATAAAGAAAGGAAGAGCTTTGGAAAAGCAATCAGTGAAAGTAAAATAAAACTTTTATTTTTCTTATTTCTAATTGATCTAATGGATACATTTATTAAAATAATAACAAGGCATGGAATTATGTATGCTTATGTATCTTTTTATGTGTATGTATCTATATATGTTTATGTATGTGTGCGTGCTCAGTCGCTCAGTTGTGTCCGACTCTTTGCAACCCCATGCACTGTAGCCCTCCAGGCTCCTCTGGAATTTTCCAAGCAAGAAGACTGGAGTGGGTTGCCATTTCCTACTCCAGGGGATCTTCCTGACCCAATGATGGAACCCACATCTCTTGCATCTCTTGCATTGGCAGGTGGATTCTTTACCATTGCACCACCTGGGAAGCCCATGTTTATGCATGCTTATATATAAATAAAATTAGGATTATCTTATTATAATGTACTCACACTACGTGTGACATGGTACAGTGTTATCTGAAAGTGGTTGGGTTAGTTGATATGCTAGGAAAGAAGAGAAAGTGGAATCATATAAAATGCTCAGCATTAAAACAAATATATAGAATCTACTGACAATTGGCTTTCCTGATAGTTCAGTTGGTAAAGAATCTGCATGCAATGCAGGAGACCCCCGTTGGATTCCTGGGTCTGGAAGATCCAATGGAGAAGGGATAGGCTACCCACTCCAGCATTCTTGGACTTCCCTTGTGGCTCAGCTGGTAAAGAATCCACCTCCTATGTGCGAGACCTGGGTTTGATCCCTGGGTTGGGAAGATCCCCTGGAGAAGGGAAAGCCCTACCTACTCCAGTATTCTGGCCTGAAGAGTCCCATGGGGTCACAAAGAGTCAGACAGGACTGAGTGACTTTCACTTTCATTTCATGAGCTCAGGGGATGACTTTTTGCAGATTCTGACTTTGAATTTCAAAAAGGCCTTTCTGGAGATGATGTGCTTTGCCTCAGAAGAGTTTTTCAGTAACCAAGGTAGTGAGTGAGACATGTTGTAATAGCTGTAGACATGTTCCCAAAACAGATCTGAATAATCTTTCCTGCTTTCTCACTGTAGGGGGTGCTCAGAGGCCCGGTGTAGACCAGATAGAAACTGTAAAACAATGAATATAGTGATTGCTGCTATTTCTTGTTGCTGCTGTAAAGCTGGAACTGTATCAAATATTGAATTTAATTAATAGACCCTCAAAAGTAATGCTTGGCTAAGTTGGTAAAGAATCTGCCTGCAGTTCAGGAGACCTGGGTCAGGAAGCTGCCCTGGAGAAAGAAATGGCAATCCACTCCAATATTCTTGCCTGGAAAATCCCATGGACAGAGGACCCTGGCGGGCTACAGTCCATAGGGTCATAAGAACCAGACACAACAGAAGCAACTGAGCACACAGTGTCAAAAGTAATGCATTACATCAAAACACCATAAATGATGAAGAATCACTTTAGTTTCCAGTTTTATTAGTAAATGTTTAGAACAGTTCCCAGATTCATACATGAGAGTCACAGACGAGTACAGATCAAAGAGTAAATGTGAGCTTTCATATACACAGAATTTTTTAGAATTGATTTCTTCATCAAAAGTGAAGTATTAAATAACTTGGTAAAAGCCTAAAAGAGTCTCAAGATTCCCTATGGTTGAGTTGTTTGGAAGTATGCACTGCTTCCTGCAAACATCTATTATTAATTCTAATGTTAGTAAAATCATCCATGTAGTAGACACTTCCGAGTTCCCATAAAAGTTAAAAGTGTTTCTATTTTTAGTTGAATTTTCTGCTTATTGACTTTCCATCAGAAGTCCTCACAGAACTCTCTCTGCCAGACTTTGGCCAGGGAGCTGCCCTCCTTATCGATTCTATGCTTGCTCGATTGATCTAGTCACATTTCTGTGTTGAAAGCAGCCACTCTCAAGTCCATTAGCTACTTTTATGAGCACAGCGCCCATGTAACAGCCCCAGATGGGATTCTAGGACCAGTCTGCCTTTCCTGCTCTGACAGCTTGTGATGGCCCCCGGCTCCACTCTTTGTAAGTTTTTAGCAGATGTCTGCTGTCTGCTCCCGCCTAGAGTTCCATCATGGTGCTTGGTGAAGAAGGGACATCTCCCTTTTGGTGTTTTTTGCATAAGCTCCTTCTGGTCACAGTTTATGTACCATCAGGTAAAGGTGGATTAATACTCATGATTATGCCCTGCCTCTCTAACATTATCTTCTTCCATAAATACTGCTCTTCCCTCTGTTTTCGTAGTCCTCTCCCACTTTATTTACCTTGAAAATGCCCACTTAAGTGGTATCTCCTCTCTGAAGTCTCCTTGGACTCTTTCTTTTCTGGGCCATTAGTCAGTTCTAGTCCCACCCCATCTGTTCCCTGGATATATGACCTATATATCACTTACCAGATTCTATTTTCTGGCTCCATCCGTAGCTCAGTGCTTTTTTTTAAAGTGGTAAAATAAATATAACATAAAATTTACAATTTTATCTGAGCAAATCAGTGTCATTAATTACATTCGACTTGTTCTGTAACCATCATCACCAGTATTTCTAAAACTTTTCACTCCAAACAAAAACTCTGTACCTATTAAGCAATAACTCCTCAATTTCCTTCTTTCCCTTCTGGGCCCTAATAATCGCCAATCTACTTTTGGGACTAGAACTAACTAATGTCCCTACTTTTGGCCCTCTGCATCCACCACAAAGGGTGCTGGTTTGAACCCTGATCGGGGTACTAGATCTCTCATGTTGTGCAGAATGGTCAAGAAAAAGATTTTTCTCTCCAATTCTGTAGGTTGTATTTTTTACTTTCTTGATTATGCACTTTGGTGCACAAAATTTTTGATTTTGATGAAGCTCAACTTACTATATTACTATATATAGTTATATATATATATATATAATATGTATATACTTACTATATATTTTGTGTCTAATACTTTTGCTATCGTTGCCAAATTCAAGTCATGAAGATTTACTCTCATTTTTAAAGTTCTTTTTGCTCATATAGTGAGGCTTCTGATCCATTCTGAGCTAATTTTTGTGTATGGCATAAGATAGGGTTTGAAATTCATTTTTTGCTTGTTGTCCCAGGACTATTTGATAAAGAGACTGATCTTTGCCCAATTAAATGTGCTTGGCATCCTTGTCAAAAATTAATTGATCATAAGTATTTGGGTTTATTTATGGATCTCATTGCTATTCCATTGGTCTATATGTCAATCCTCATGCCAGTACCACACTGTTTTAATTATAGCTTTGAAGCAAGTTTTAAAATCAGGAAGTGTGAGTCTTCTGATTTTGTTCTTCAAGATTGTTTTGGCTATTTGGGTCTTTTGAAATTCCATAAGAATTTGAAGATTAGTTTTTTCAAATCTGAAAAAAATAAAGGCTGTTGCAGTTTTGATAGGAATTGGCTTGAATCCATATATCACTTGGGATAGTACTGACACCTTAAACAATGTTGAGTCTTGCAGTCCATGGACATATGACATCCCTCCATTTACTTAGGTGTGTTTAACTTTTGGGGGCAATGTTTATAGTTTTCAACGTACAAGTCTTTCACATCCTTGGTTAAATTTACTTCTACATATTTTATTTTTTATCGGTGTCATTGGTAGATGGAATTGCTTTCTAGATTTCTCCCATGGGTTTTTTAATTGCAGAAATCAGAACACAGTTGATTTCTGTGTGTTGATCTTGTACCCTGCAACTTTGTTGAATTCATTTATTAGCTCTAGCGCCTCTTCTGTGAATTCTTTAGAGTTTTCTGTATGTAGGATCATGTCGCCTGAAAATAGAGATAGTTTTAGTTTTCCCTTTCCAATTTGGACATCTTTTCTTTTTTCTTGTCCAGTTGCTTTGGCTTGAAATTCCATTACAATGTTGAATAGCAGTGACAAAGCCGTTTATCCTTGTCTTATTCCTGATCTTAGGAAGAAAGTTTTCAGTCTTTCACCATTGGGCATGATGTTAGCCATGAGTTTTTCATAAATAACCTTCATTATAATGAGGAAGTTTCTTTCTATCCCTAGTTTTCTTAGTGTTTTTTTTTAATCATGTAAGGATGACACCACCCTTATGGCAGAAAGTGAAGAGGAGCTAAAAAGCCTCTTGATGAAAGTGAAAGAGGAGAGTGAAAAAGTTGGCTTAAAGCTCAACATTCAGAAAACAAAGATCATGGCATCTGGTCCCATCACTTCATGGGAAATAGATGGGGAAACAGTAGAAACAGTGTCAGACTGTATTTTTTGGGGCTCCAAAATCACTGCAGATGGTGACTGTAGCCATGAAAGTAAAAGACGCTTACTCCTTGGAAGAAAAGTTATGACCAACCTAGATAGTGTATTCAAAAGCAGAGACATTACTTTGCCAACTAAGGTCCATCTAGTCAAGGCTATGGTTTTTCCTGTGGTTATGTATGGATGTGAGAATTGGACTGTGAAGAAGGCTGAGCACTGAAGAATTGATGCTTTTGAACTGTGGTGTTGGAGAAGACTCTTGAGAGTCCCTTGGACTGCAAGGAGATCCAACCAGTCCATTCTGAAGGAGATCAGCCCTGGGATTTCTTTGGAAGGAATGATGCTAAAGCTGAAGCTCCAGTACTTTGGCCACCTCATGAGAAGAGTTGATTCATTGGAAAAGACTCTGATGCTGGAGAGATTGAGGGCAGGAGGAGAAGGGGACAACTAGGATGAGATGGCTGGATGGCATCACGGACTCGATGGATGTGAGTCTGGGTGAACTCCTGGAGATGGTGATGGACAGGGAGGCCTGGCGTGCTGCGATTCATGGGGTCGCAAAGAGTCAGACATGACTGAGAGAATGAACTGAACTGAAGGGTGTTAGATTTTGCGAAATTCTTTCTCTGCATCAATTGGGATGATCATGTGAATTTTCCTCCTTTGTTCTATTAATGTGATATATCACACTGATTGTTTTTCTTCTGTTGAATTATCCTTGTATTCCAAAGGTCAATCTCACTTGTTCATAGTGTATAATCCTTTTAATGTATTGTTGGACTTGGTTCACTAGTATTTTGTGAGGATTTTTGAATGAATATCACAGGGGATATTGATGTATTATTGTGATATCTTTATCTGACTTTGATATCAGAGTAATGCTGCCCTCATAGAAAAAGTTAAGATGTGTTCTCATTTTGTCTATTTATAGGAAGAGCTTGATAAAGATTGGTATTTGTCAAATGTTTGGTAGACCACAACTATGAAGCCATTCTTGTCCTGGGCTTTTCTTTGCTGAGAGGATTTTTATTACTCAATTCAATCTCTGTTGAGATTTTCTATTCCTTTTTGAGTTGGTGAAGGTAATTGTGTGTTTATAGGAATGTGTCTTTTACTCTAAGAGTACTAAGGATTTTGCTCTTATATTTAGGCTTCTAACCTGCTTATTTAACTTCAATGCAGAGTACATCATGAGAAATGCTAGGCTGGATGAAGCACAAGCTGGAATCAAGATTGCCAGGAGAACTATCAATAACCGCAGATATGCAGATGACACCACCCTTATGGCAGAAAGTGAAGAAGAACTAAAGAGTTTCTTGATGAAAGTGAAAGAGAAGAGTGAGAAAGTTGGCTTAAAGCTCTACATTCAGAAAACGAAGATCATGGCATCCGGTCCCATCACTTCATGGGAAATAGATGGAGAAACGGTGGAGACAGTGGCTGATTTTATTTTGGGGGGGCTCCAAAATCACTGCAGTTGGTGATTGCAGCCATGAAATTAAAAGATGCTTACTTCTTAGAAGGAGAGTTATGACCAGCTTAGAGAGCATATTAAAAAGCAGAGACATTACTTTGTCAACAATGGTCCATCTAGTCAAGGCTATGGTTTTCCCAGTAGTCATGCATGGATGTGAGAGTTGGACTGTGAAGAAAGCTGAGCACCAAAGAATTGATACTTTTGAACTGTGGTGTTGGAAAAGACTCTTGAGAGTTCCTTGGACTGCAAGAAGATCTAACCAGTCCATCCTAAAGGAGATCAGTCGTGCGTGTTCATTGGAAGGACTGATGCTGAAGCTGAAACTCCAATACTTTGGTGACCTCATGTGAAGATCTGACTCATTTGAAAACACCCTGATGCTGGGAAAGATTGAGGGCAGGAGGAGAAGGGGACGACAGAGAATGAGATGGTTGGATGGCATCACTGACTCAATGGACATTAGTTTGGGTAAACTCCGGGAGTTGGTGATGGACAGGGAGGCCTGGCATGCTGCAGTTCATGGGGTCGCAGAGTCGGACACAACTAAGCAACTGAACTGAACTGAACTGAATATATTTTGAATTAATATTTATACATGTTATAAGGTAGGGTTTGATCTTTATTCTTTTGCATATGGTTGGTTATCTAATTTATTTATTGGTACACAATTGTTCACAATATTTTCTTATAATTTTTTTTATTTCCGAATCTGATCACACGGACCACAGCCTTGTCTAACTCAATGAAACTAAGCCATGTCGTGTGAGTCCACCCAAGACAGAGAGGTCATGGTGGAAAGGTCTGACAGAATGTGGTCCACTGGAGAAGGGAATGGCGAACCACTTCAGTATTCTTGCCTTGAGAACCCCATGAACAGTATGAAAAGGCAAAATGTAGGACACTGAAAGATGAACTCCCCAGGTCAGTAGGTGCCCAATATGCTCCTGGAGATCAGTGGAGAAATAACTCCAGAAAGAATGAAAGGATGGAGCCAAAGCAAAAACAATACCCAGCTGTGGATGTGACTGGTGATAGAAGCAAGGTCCAATGCTGTAAAGAGCAATATTGCATAAGAACCTGGAATGTCAGGTCCATAAATCAAGGCAAATTGGAAGTGGTCAAACAGGAGATGGCAAGAGTGAACGTCGACATTCTAGGAATCAGTGAACTAAAATGGACTGGAATGGGTGAATTTAACTCAGATGACCATTATATCTACTACTGTAAGCAGGAATCCCTTAGGAGAAATGGAGTAGCCATCATGGTCAACAAAAGAGTCCGAAATGCAGTACTTGGATGCAATCTCAAAAACGACAGAATGATCTCTGTTCGTTTCCAAGGCAAACCATTCAATATCACGGTAATCCAAGCCTATGCCCCAACCAGTAATGCTGAAGAAGCTGAAGGTGAATTGTGCTATGAAGACCTATAAGACCTTTTAGAACTAACACCCCAAAAAGATGTCCTTTTCATTATAGGAGACTGGAATGCAAAAGTAGGAAGTCAAGAAACACCTGGAGTAACAGGCAAATTTGGCCTTGGAATGAGGAATGAAGCAGGGCAAAGACTAATAGAATTTTGCCAAGAAAATGCACTGGTCATAGCAAACATCCTCTTCCAACAACACAAGAGAAGACTCTACACATGGACATCACCAGATGGTCAACACTGAAATCAGACTGATTATATTCTTTGCAGCCAAAGATGGAGAAGCTCTATACAGTCTGCAAAAACACGACCGGGAGCTGACTGTGTTCAGATCATGAACTCCTTATTGCCAAATAATTCAGACTTAAATTGAAGAAAGTAGGGAAAACCACTAGACCATTCAGGTATGACCTCAATCAAATCCCTTATGGATTATACAGTGGAAGTGAGAAATAGATTTATGGGACTAGATCTGATAGATAGAGTGCCCGATGAACTATGGATGGAGGTTCGTGACATTGTACAGGAGACAGGGATCAAGACCATCCCCATGGAAAAGAAATGCAAAAAAGCAAAATGGCTGTCTGAGGAGCCTTACAAATAGCTGTGAAAAGAAGAGAAGCAAAAAGCAAAGGAGAAAAGGAAAGATATAAGCATCCGAATGCAGAGTGCCAAAGAATAGCAAGGAGAGATAAGAAAGCCTCCCTCAGCAATCAATGCAAAGAAATAGAGGAAAACAACAGAATGGGAAAGACTAGAGATCTCTTCAAGAAAATCAGAGATACCAAGGGAACATTTCATGCAAAGATGGGCTCGATAAAGGACAGAAATGGTATGGACCTACCAGAAGCAGACGATATTAAGAAGAGGTGGCAAGAATACACAAAAGAACTGTACAAAAAAGATCTTCACGACCCAGATAATCATGATGGTGTGATCACTCACCTAGAGCCAGACATCTTGGAATGTGAAGTCAAGTGGGCCTTAGAAAGCATCACTACGAACAAAGCTAGTGGAGGTGATGGAATTCCAATTGAGCTATTTCAAATCCTGAAAGATGCTGCTGTGAAAGTGCTGCACTCAATATGCCAGCAAATTTGGAAAACTCAGCAGTGGCCACAGGACTGGAAAAGGTCAGTTTTCATTCCAATTCCAAAGAAAGGCAATGCCAAAGAATGCTCAAACTACCGCACAATTGCACTCATCTCACATGCTAGTAAAGTAATGCTCAAAATTCTCCAAGCCAGGCTTCAGCAATACATGAACCGTGAACTTCCAGATGTTCAAGCTGGTTTTAGAAAAGGCAGAGGAACCAGAGATTAAATTGCCAACATCTGTTGGATAATGGAAAAAGCAAGAGAATTCCAGAAAAACATCTATTTCTGCTTTATTGACTATGCCAAAGCCTTTGACTGTGTGGATCACAATAAACTGTGGAAAATTCTGAAAGAGATGGGAATACCAGAGCACCTGACCTGCCTCTTGAGAAACCTATATTCAGCTCAGGAAGCAACAGTTAGAACTGGACATGGAACAACAGGCTGGTTCCACATAGGAAAAGGAGTATGTCAGGGCTGTATATTATCACCCTGGTTATTTAACTTCTATGCAGAGTACATCATGAGAAACACTGGGCTGGAAGAAGCACAAGCTGGAATGAAGATGCCCAGGAGAAATATCAAGAACCTCAGATACGCAGATGACACCAGTCTTATGGCAGAAAGTGAAGAGGAACTAAAAAGCCTCTTGATGAAAGTGAAAGAGGAGAGTGAAAACATTGGCTTAAAGCTCAACATTCAGAAAACTAAGATCATGGCATCTGATCTCATCACTTCATGACAAATAGATGGGGAAACAGTGGAAACAGTGTCAGACTTTATTTTGGGGGGCTCCAAAATCACTGCAGATGGTGATTGCAGCCATGAAATTAAAAGACGCTTACTCCTTGGGAGGAAAGTTATGACCAACCTAGATAGCATATTCAAAAGCACAGACATTACTTTGTTGACTAAGGTCCATCTAGTCAAGGCTATGGTTTTTCCAGTAGTCACGTATGGATGCAAGAGTTGGACTGTGAAGAAGGCTGAGCGCCGAAGAATTGATGCTTTTGAACTGTGGTGTTGGAGAAGACTCTTGGACTGCTCCTTGGACTGCAAGGAGATCCAACCAGTCCATTCTGAAGGAGATCAGCCCTGGATTTCTTTGGAAGGACTGATGCTAAAGCTGAAACTCCAATACTTTGGCCACCTCATGCAAAGAGTTGACTCATTTGAGAAGACCCTGACGATGGGAGGGATTGGGGGCAGGAGGAGAAGGGGGTGACAGAGGATGAGATGGCTGGATGGCATCACCAACTCGATGGACATGAGTTTGAGTGAACTCCGGGAGTTGGTGATGGACAGGGAGGCCTGGTGTGCTGCGATTAATGGGGTCTCGAAGAGTCAGACACGACTGAGCGACTGAACTGAACTGAACTGAAGGTCAGTAGTAATTTTCCACCCTGTCATTTCTGATTTTAGTTGAGTTCCCTCTCTCTTTTTTGTCTTTGTCAATCTAGCTAAAAATCTGTTAACAATATTGATCTTAAAAAACACAACACCAATTTTTGGTTTTGTTGATTCTATTGTTTTTATATTCTCTATTTTATTTATTGCTTCCCTGGTGCCCCAGTCGTAAAGAATCCACCTGCCAATGCAGGAGATGCAGGTTTGATTCCTGGGTCAGGAATATCCCCCAGAGAAGGAAATGGCAACCCATTCCAATATTCTTGCCTGGTAAATTCCACGGATAGAGGAGCTTGGTGTGCTGAAGTTCAGGGGCTTGCAAGAGAGTCAGTCACAACTTAGCGACTAAACAACAGATAACAATTTTACTTATTTTCATTGTAATCTTATTATTCCTTCCTTCTATTAGCTTTGGGTTTAGTTTCCCTTTTTTATATTGTCCCCTGCTGACTAAAGTGAGGTTATTGACTTGAGATCTCTTTCTTTTTTAAATGAATGAATGTGCAGCTATAAATTTCCCTTTGAGCATTGCCTTCGCAGCATTCCAAGAGTTCTGGTATGGTGTTTTTTGTTTTTATTTGTTTCTAAGTGTTTGCTGATTTCCTTTGTGATCTCTTTTTTCATGCACTGGTTGTTTGGGCATGTGTTGTTTAATTCCCACAAATTTGTGAGTTTTCAAGTTTCCTTCTGTTATTGATTTCTCGTTTCATTCCACTGTGGTCAGAAAGGATGGTTTGTACAATTTCAATCTTTTCAATTTATGGAGACTTTTTTGTGGCCTAGTATATGGTCTGTCCTGGAGAATGGACCATGTGCATTGGGGAAGAACATGTATTCTACTATTGTTAGGTGGAGTGACTGTATTTGCAGACAAGACAAAAAAAAAAAAAAACCCTATCACTGACTTTAATTAAAAAGCAATATCAGAAGGAAACTTATGTAGAAAATGTTTAGCCTACAGAGCTTTCATGCTTATTGAAGTCTTTGAAAGTCTCAGGAGACTTTTCTTCCAAAAGGTCGATAGACAGAATCACTCAGCAGAGAAGTCTGTCCTAAAAGCCTTTCTCTCTGAGCAGTCTCCCCACAGGCAAGTCCTGGGGGACAAGGCAATCTGCTTGGCCCCTCCCAGCCATATGGTCTTGTGAAAGTCCCTTGATAATTACTTAATAAAGCCATAGAACATTCTGCAAGTTATAAGTTACTTTCACAAACATATCCTTGACAACCCTGGGGACCAGGTTTCATTGCAGTTTATGTATTATGATTGATTTCAGCAGTTGACATTTAAGAAGCAGATGGTCTGCTCATTGTCCCTGACCTCAAAATCTTTTCATTCATCTTCTACTCAGAAGTCCTGGTCAGATTTTCTTTAAGTGGCCTCTTGGCATCTGAAATCCTAGCAGCATTTGTCCTGCATGGGAAAAGATGGCAGAACATGGGTTATTCTCTAAATTTTTATAGAAACACCAAGCAAAATACAACAGAAAAAAGCCTAGAATTCACTAGAATTTCATTTCACTCAATACTCATTAGCAAGAGACAATAAAGGATCTGAGAGAATAGGTAGCTGAGACTGCTGAACAGTAACTTAGCATTTTTTTTTCTCTACTAAAAAGAGACAGGAAATCAAATGTTGGAAAATAGAAGAAAATCCAGGCCAAAGTAATGTGTTAATGCTTTTGATGCAATAATACCCTCAGGTAAGCCAGACGTGGGGGCAGCTAAATGTCCAAATGTGCTCTGGACTTTAAATCAGTGCTAATGGTAAGACTGCATTTAAAAAAATTAAGCTTTAGAGAAAGACACCAGATCCACCCTAAATGGTGATTGCGTGCAATAAAAGATTAAAGAAAGTCATCAGGCTGTAGGTAGACAAGTATGTGCTCAGTCACGTCCGCCTCTTTGTGATCCCATGGACTGTAAGCCACCAGGCTCCTCTGTTCATGGAATTTTCCAGGCAAGAATACTGGAGTGGGTTGCCATTTCCTGCTCCAGGGAATCTTCCCAACCTGGGGATCACATCCACCTCTCTTGTGTCTCCTGCATTGGCAGGCAGGTTCTTTACCTCTGTGCTACCAGGGAAGCCCAGGTGAATAAGTCTAATCTAAACGGTATCATTTTAAAAATTAGTGATTATTATGTAGTGATTACTTTGCATGAATATTTTACATAAACAAAGTAAAAAAATAGAAATAGCCTAATTCGTTGGAAAGATGTGCTAATCAAAAGCCCACAGTAAATGTGGCAAATGCTTGCACAGACACTCACACATGAGGTTCCTGAGGAAATCCAACATCTCAAGCAGTACCATTCAGCAGGGCTATCCACACGGTATAGATATTTTGCAGAATCCTTGATAAGTGCCGGGCTGTCAGCGTCCCCACAAGGCTGCTCACTCTGCACACTCCAGATTACAAAGGAAGGTACATCATACATGGAGTTTTCTCACTAACGGGATGAAATCAGCTAACAGGGAGAGTGAGGAGTGAATGTAGGTACATCTCCTTGGTGTAACTGAGTTTGCAGTTCCCATAAATGAAGGTACCACAAAAAGAGTGGTCAGGGGCATAAAAAACATCAAACTCTAATCCCTGATAATGTATCATGTATATGTTGAAAAAGACCACCACAGTGATATGACAAAAGCATTTCTTTATTTATACCCAGATTTTCCCCTTATAGGCACTGCTGTATGTGGACACAAGCCTTTAACTCTTGTCTGTCCCTAGCCTCTGAGATTCCCTACGTCATTAGCATAGCATAGATTCCTAAAAAATATTAGGGGGCCAGCAGGTCTCTTGTGGAGTTACTATTAATAGATGGGGTATAAACACTGGGAACTCCTGAAATTTCCATCAGGAGATTTTTTTTTTTTTTAAGTTCTTCTAATTTTTTTCTTATTTCAAAGAGTCCTTGCTTCTGGGTGCCTGTCACTCTCAGAGAGGAAGTGCCTGGAGGCTCCCTCTAGCCCTTAGTGAGATTGCTGGGCCTGGGGTTCCCTCTGGGCTCACTGTCCTGTGGCAGAGGCCACTGCTAGCACTGCCACTGCTGCTGGGGCACACGTGCACTTCTTGCTGGCTTGTGGCTGCATGGGTATTCCTCATTTTTTACAGAAAACCTATGAGAAAAAAATTCACATTTTTTTGTTGTTGAGAGTTAAAATTTACAATACATCATAATACATTCATTCATAAGATTTCATTTGCTATGATTCCAGTAACCACACTTTTTGTTGCCTTAGCTGAAGTTTACCACTATTCTACCTCAAGAAAATGACTTTTTCAAGATTTTGACAATGCTAAAATACATAAAAAATATGTAAGACAAATACTACTCTTTAAAAACTTTTAAAATGTATTTTAAGTGCTGTGAAAAACTTTAAAACCCTCTTTGTTTATATATTGTGGGTGTATTTCTTATGAATCATTCTCATCCATTCTTTAAAGCAGTTTGACCAAGGAGTCCTGCTTGGCCATATTGAGCCCAGATTCAAGAAATGTGAGTACCAGAGTCAAAAGAAACAAACAACCCCCAAATAAAAGTCCAATTTTTCTTTGAATATTCTACTTTTCTCCCACATGTTATTCAGAGTTCTTGAACTCAAGCAACAGAATTGCATCTTGCTGTCTTAAACAGGAGAGAATTTTTTGGAAGGCTCTTTGGGACTGCATGTATCCAAAGGACCTGTTTGGAAAAAGAAGGAACAGCAGAGACTTGGGGACTGACCGGTCAGCAAGCCATTCTCGGGCTGTTCCTTGGGGTCTGGCCAAGCCCTGGGAGACTGCAGCCCACTGGCCAAGGTCAGTTCATACCTCGCCCTCTCCACCGGATGCTGGCATCTGAGATGGAGACTCTGCTCCCTTCAGCTCCTGCAACAATAGCAAAATGCTGCTTCCAACAAGGATCAGACGCTGGGCAGCCAAACCCAAGCCAACTGCCCCACAAATGTCCTTTATACTTGTAAGATTTTGGCAAAGAAATTTTAAATCATTTTGTGAGGCAACCATTTCATAAACCACTCAACTGAGACATAATTCACATATCATAAAATTACCTGTTTGAAGTATACAATTTATGAAATGTTGGCATATTTGTAAGATTGTACAACTACAGCTACATTCTAATTTTAGGATAAATCATTTATATTCAAAACTGAAGATAAAGAACTCCATGCCATGTATCCTTGGCTAGATCTGGAAACACCCTTGTTCTATGGAGGTAGGTCTCTAACTACAACTTCCTGTCTCTGCATTCTCTTTATCCGTGACAGCCCAAGTAAGGAGGAGCTCCGGACCTGCGCTCCAGCTGGATTCCTATGTCCACATTCTGAGAGGGATGGGCTGGAGAGGCAGAGGCCCCATATCCTCTTTGTACCTTCCATCTTCCTCTTACTTTTATATTCCTTTAAGGAGCGAAGGTAGAATTCTTTAGTTCTTTCCAGCCTGTCCTCTAGAGGGCAGACAATCCCTCAGTGAGAGCAAAAATGGAGCCTGTTTCCCAAAGCCACCCCACGGTTCCATCAGGAAGAACCCCTTCCCAAGAGTTTCTGTTCATGGATCCTTCCTTAGTTTGTCACAGCTCATCCCAGTTCTTGAAATCTGCGTGGTAGGGGTGGAGAGGGTGGGAAAAGTTGTAGTTTGTATTCTTTCTAGAAAAAAAAAAAATCTCTCAAATCCTCCAACCCCCACCCCAACTCATGTTTATAATGTTCTGGAAGAAACATTAACCTCTCCTGAAAGTTTTAACCTCTTAATTTCACATATATTAATCTTCATAGTCTTCTTCTTACTGGAGTAAATTATACATCATATAAAATGTACCCTTTGGACCATTTCTAAGTGCACAGTTCAGTGGCATTAAGTACATTCACACTGTAGTACAACCATTATCACCTTCAACCTCCAGAACTTTTTTATAATCTTACAAAGCTGAAATTCTGTACCCATTGAACAATGACTCCTCATTCCCGGTCCCTAATAACCACCATTCTCCTTTCTGTCTCTGAGTCTGACTATGCTAGGTACCTCATATTAGTGAAATCAGTTAACATTTGTCCCATGTGACTGGCTTTTTTCATTAGTATAATGTCTTCAAAGTTCATCCAACTTGTAACCTGTATCAGAATTTCATTCCCTTTTGAAGGCTGAATACTACTCCACTACATGTATTTACCATGTTTAGCCATTCATCCATTGATGGACACCTGGGTTGCTTCTACCCCTTAGCGACTGTGAATAATGCGGCTCTGATGATAGGTTTACAAATATCTCTTTGAGTCCCTACTCTTGCATCTTTTGGGTCTTCATAGTCTGTTATGCCCATGGAAGAGTAAGGGAAACCTGTCATGTGTATGGTTTCCCAGTGTTTCACATTACTGCTTACACAGGAAATGCTTGGCTGTGTAACTGGAGGGGTTGGGAGCCCAGAAAGTCATGGAGGTGACTCCTAGGGGCTCACAGCACACAGGGGCAGCTCGGGCAGGCAGCCCTGTCCTAGACGGCGACATGCTCCAGGTTCTGACCCCATGTACCAGCGGTCCCCAACTCTTTTGGCACCAGGGACTGATTTCTTGGAAGACAATTTTTCCATGGACTGGGGAAGGAGGATGGTTTCAGAATGATTCAAGCATTACATTTATTGTGCACTTTATTTCAGTTATTATTATAGCAGCTCCACTTCAGATCATCAGGCAGTAGAATCTTGAGGTCGGGGACCCCGGTGTAGATGCTGTATGTGTGGGTGGTGGGACAATATTCCAAAGAGGCTGTCATCTCCTTTCCATTTGATACCAACCAGAGTTTTTAGCCTCCTTAATCAATAGAAATTGACTAGAGGCCAGACAAGAAATTCAGACAAGGCTTTTACCAGGGCCCCTGATGCAGCCAAGGGAAGCAGGGAGCTTGTTGGCTCCCTGAGGTTGGGCAAGCTTGTTCCTTACACGGGGTGAAGGAAGGAGTATGTCCAGGGGTCGGGCCAGAGGAGAGGCTTCGATGGTTTGCCCAGCCCCTAGGCAGAGTTTGAACTGCACCCTTGGACTGCGAGGAGATCCAACCAGTCAACCCTAAAGGAAGTCAGTCCTGAATATTCATTGGAAGGACTGATGCTGAAGCTGAAACTCCAATACTTTGGCCACCTGATGCAAAGAACTGACTCCTTGGAAAAGACCCTGATGCTGGGAAAGATTGAAGGCAGGAGGAGAAGGAGACGACAGAGGATGAGATGATTGGATGGCATCATCGACTCAATGGACATGAGTTTGTGCAAGCTCCAGGAGTTGGTGATGGACAGGGAGGCCTGGCATGCTGCAGTCCATGGGGTCACAAAGAGATAGACACGACTGAGCGACTGAACGGAATTGAACTAGGAGGTGCTGTGTGAGGGGTCATATGCAGTACCCTGCTTTTCCTCCTGACATGTACTTTTGCTTCAGGCTCTTCAAAAATGGCAGTTGGGTTTTTGGTTTACTTTGTATCCTCTGTCCATAATTTTGCCCTAACTGTGCATGTGCACAGTTATTTTTAGTCCCATACAGTGGTTGGTTTTTTTTTTTTTTTTTCCTGGAGGAGAGGTTTGTCCAGGTGCAGGCACTTCAGCAAAAGGTCTCAAGTCCAAGCCTGCCTCACGGTTCACATGCCCTCTTAGAGAACATGGCCTTCTGTGGCTGGAGGATGAGAGATGTAAGACCTCAGAGCCCCTGGCTGCAGCGGCCTGGAACAGTGATACACACGTTACATTAAATTCCTTCTAGAGCCAGGCAGAAGTCAGGTGTGGGAGCAAAGCTGAAAAGACCAGGTCAATTTAGGGACTGAGGCTGCCACTCTGAGGCTCAAGTGCAAGGAAGCCGAGGGACTGGGTTGCACAGGACAGGGAGGCAGAAGCCATACCAGAGATGCACAAGGGGGAAGGCAGGTGCCCCCAGGAGAGGGGCAGGTGGGGGAGGAGGATAGGAGGAAACCCTGCCTCGAGACATTTCCTTCCAGGGCTGGACCTTTGCCCTGCATTTCACTTTTGTGAAAGCAAAGTGTGTTAGTCATTCAGTTGTGTCTGACTCTTTGTGATCCCATGGACTCCAGCCCATCAGGCTCCTCTGTTCACGGAATTCTCCAGGCAAGAATAATGGAGTGGGCTGCCATGCCCTTCTCCAGGGGATCTTCCCAACCCAGGGATGGGACCCAGGTCTTCTGCATTGCAGGCAGATTTTTTTTACCGTCTGAGCCACCAGGGAAGTTGTGAAAGCAATTCTGTCTGCATTAAGAACTTTCTTTCCTTGAAGTGGCAAGATGGCTTTCTGTGCCTTGAGGGTGCAGGAGGATGGGGCTTGCTGGGAGAAGAATATCAGGTGAGGAAGCCAGAAAGTCAGATCTACCTAGTGGGAAAGGAACAAAGTTGCCACCAAGACAGCACAAAATGCTTCTTTTTTAAATAGTTTATTCATCTGTTTGGCCAAACAGGTAATGGAAACTGAGAATAATAATTTGCTAAAAAGTTTAGGTCATGAGTACTCCTTTCCCCTAGGAAACAAAAGACTCCATGGTTACAGAGTGCACCATTGGGTTATGACAACATTTCAAAATAAGGTTTCCATTTCGATATGTAACAATGTAAACTTTAAAAATAGTAAACTCTAACCCCCTCATCCCTTTTTACAGATCTATCACAGATAGAATTTTCTGGCAGACCTATAATGTGGAAGTAAACAGCCTGGTGCTTAAAAGTTTCATAAAAAGGTTTGCAGATTCAGTAAATAATTTTTCGGTCTTAGGAAGTAAAAGCAACCAGCGATTCATCTTCTGTGGACTCTGCCTCATATACACACCATGACCTGCGTTGTGTGACACTGGTCATAAGCTTTGCCATTTTTGTACATACAGACAAATATAGTATTTTGTTTGTTTCTAAAGATTTCTACATCTAAATGATAAGACGGCGCCAGTGACTTATAATGTCACCTCGCTTCACATAGGTAAAGACAAAAGTTCTGTAGAAGGCACTGTAATTTCTCTTGCACGATCTTACACAGACATGTGAGGGCAAGCCAGCTGGGGCTAAGACTTAGCTTCCCCTTTCTGTTACCCAGCTTGGCCTGTCCTCCTCTAATCACCACCCCCAGGTTAGCCACAGTCGATGGTTTTCCAAGTCCATTTTCCTTTTCTGCTCCAGCTCTTCACATCCCATCTACCCACCCATCCAGAAATCCATTTATCCCAGTTAACTCAGAGTGATCTTTTGGTTCATTGAAATCCCTTAAAATTAAGAGTGCAGCTCTGGTATAAAACAAAATATGACCTACCGTCGCTGAGAAATAATCACAGTGTGCAATGTAATTTTCAGCTGCAAAGATTTGAAACATCTGCCCTGCCATGTCGAGAACACCTGTCATCTCAAGCAATCTAGGCAGTCATTTTAAGCTGCTTTACATTCATGTAAAAAGAGCGGAGAGGTTCTTCTTTTCTCTCCCGTATTGAATCAGTACCCTTGAGTGAAAGATCTGATGTGAAAAAAGTGCAAGCAAGTTGGACATGCCAATAAATACCATATAACTTACCGCAGATTACCAAAACTGTACAGGTATGTACACCTCACTGAGGTTCCCCCTGCCAGGAAGAGATTCCGAACCCCCCTCGTGAGCGGTTGCCACAGAGTCCTAGGGCAGATGGTCAGCGGGCGAAGGAGGGCCGGGCCCTTCTGCTCTTGCTCTGAAGCCCCAAGCCCAGGTCCGCTCCGCCCTCAGCTGCCTCCTCCTTCTTCCTCACTTTGAGGCGAGTGAGCAGCTTAATCAACCAGACGTCCCACTCCTCAGGCAGGAGGAGGAGGAGGAAGCCCAGGCCGATGATGATGATGGCAATTACCCGGACGCTGTTGAAAACGATCTTACTGGTGTAGTGATCAACCACTGCAGGAGACAGAGAACGGAAGTTACCCAGGGGCCGACAGGCCTGGGCAATCAGGAGGTGGGGGACCCCCGCCATGCCAGGGCCTGGGGCAGCCCTTGCTGTGGGTTGGACTCTGTGCTCCCTTGACCAGGCAGGCAGAGCTGCCTCCAGCAAACCCCTCTTAGCTTTAGAAATGCTGGCTGGCAGGAGGCCTTGCACCATGTTTCACTTTCCCAAACTGACTTGACCTGGCACCTTAGTTCGGACATCGATTTGGCTGAGAGACGAAACAAAACCCAAGGGGCACTTAGAGACATGTGTGTGCTCAGTTGCTCAGTTGCTCAGCGTGTCTGACTCTTTGCCGCCCCCTGGACTGTAACTGTCCAAGCTCCTCTATCCATGGAATCCTCCAGGCAAGAATGCTGGAGTGGATTGCCACTGCCTACTTCAGGGGATCTTCCTGACCCAGGGATCTAACCCGTGTTTCTTGCATCCCCTGCATTGGCAGGCGGGTTTTTTTTTTTTTTTTTTTTTTTTTTTACCACTAATGCTACCTGGGAAGCCCTGTATATATACTGGTTGGTCAAAAAGTTCATCCGGGTTTCTCACACGCTCTCCTGGAAAAACCCCAGTGAACTTTCAGCCAATCCAGTATATACCAAAATTGATTGTGGCCACCTCTGGGGTGCCAGGACAATTAAAATGTTACTGCCTTCTTTCTATTCTTGGTGCTTTTCACATTTTAAAAAGATTTTATTCATTTTTATATTTCTGGCTGCACCCCACGGCATGTGGGATCCCAGCTCCCCAACCAGGGATCAAACCCGTGGCCCCTGCACTGGAAGTGCAGAGTCTTAACCACTGGATGGCCGGGGAGGTCCCATAGTTTTATGTTCTAAAGACCAAACTCAACCTTGTTCTTTGAAAGTAATAGATACAAACCTTTACTCCACTCCAGGGTATTATTAGCATGAGGCCACCTATATCATCGCTGATTATGAACATTTATTAAAGGCCAGAAGCTCACTTCTGACAGATGAGGTGAGGGAACAAAATGAGAACAGGATTCACATCAGTTAATACAAATCTGGATCATCATTCTTTTCATAACTAAAGATCAAAGTTGGTTTTCTTTTCCTTTTTCTGCTTTATTTTTCTCTTTTCTTAACTAAATCAAAGCAAATTTGGAGGTGGGCCTCCACATAAAATGGTTGTCTGAGGAGGCCTTACAAATAGCTGAGAAAAGAAGAGAAGTGAAAGGCAAAGGAGGAAAGGAAAGATACACCCATTTGAATGTAGAGTTCCAAAGAATAGCAAGGAGAGATAAGAAAGCCTTCCTTAGCATATTTCCAATGCAATTTTTGCATATTTTCCAATGCAAATAAATCGATGAAAACAATAGAATGGGAAACACTAGAGATCTTGTCAAGAAAATTAGAGATACCAAGGGAACCTTTCATGCAAAGATGGGCTTGATAAAGGACAGAAATGGTAAGGACCTAACAGAAGCAGAAGATATTGCTAAGAGGTGGCAAGAATACACAGAAGAACTGTACAAAAAAGATTTTAATGACCAGATAACCACGATGGTGTGGTCATTCACCTAGAGCCAGATATCCTGGAATGCAAAATCAAGTGGGCCTTAGGAAGCATCACTATGAACAAAGCTAGTGGAGGTGATGGAATTCCAGCTGAACTATTTCAAATCCTGAAAGATGATGCTGTGAAAATGCTGCACTTGATATGCCAGCAAATTTGGAAACTCAGCAGTGGCCACAGGACTGGAAAAAGTCAGTTTTCATTCCAATCCCGAAGAAAGGCAATGCCAAAGAATGCTCAAACTACCGCACAATTGCACTCATCTCACTTGCTTTATTGACTACGCTGAAGCCTTTGACTGTGTGGATCACTGTTGTGGAAAATTCTTAAAGAGAAGGGAATACCAGACTAGCTTACCTGCCTCCTGAGAAACCTATATGCAGGTCAAGAAGCAACAGTTAGAACCAGACATGGAACAACAGACTGGTTGCAAATTGAGAAAGGAGTACGTCAAGGCTATATACTGTCACCCTGCTTATTTAACTTATATGCTGAGTACATCATGCAAAATGCTGGGCTGGATGAAGCACAAGCTTTAATCAACATTGCTGGGAGAAATATCAATAATCTCAGACATGCCAAGGATACCACCCTTATGGCAGAAAGCAAAGAGCCTCTTGATGAAAGTGAAAGAAGAGAGTGAAAAAAGCTGGCTTAAAACTCAGCATTCAAAAAACTAAGATCATGGCATCTGGTCCCATCACCGCATGGCAAACAGGTGGGGAAACAATGGAAACAGAGAGTTTATTTTCTTGGGCTCCAAAATCACTGCAGATGGTGACTGCAGCCATGAAATAAAAAGACACTTGCTCCATGACAACCTAGGAGTTCTGACTAACCTAGACAGCATATTAAAAAGCAGAGACATTACTTTGCTGACAAAGGTCCATCTAGTCAAAGCTATCATTTTTCCAGTAGTCATGAATGGATGTGAATCCATAAAGAAAGCTGAGCATAAAGAAGAATTGATGCTTTTGAACTGTTGTGTTGGAGAAGGCTCTTAAGAGTCCCTTGGACTGCAAGGAGATCCAACCAGTCCATCCTAAAGGAGATCAGTCCTGAATATTCATTGGAAGGACTGATGCTGAAGCTGAAACTCCAGTACTTTGGCCATCTGATGCAAAGAATTGACTCCTTAGAAAAGACCCTGATGCTGGGAAAGATTGAAGGCAGGAAGAGGAGACAACAGAGGATGAGATGATTGGATGGCATCACCAACTCAATGGACATGAGTTTGAGTGAACTCCGGGAGTTGGTGATGGACAGGGAGGCCTGGCGTGCTGCAGTCCATGGGGTCGCAAAGAGTTGGACACGACTGAGCGACTGAACTGAACTGAACTCCACACAAGGGAGAATCAGATTGCTTTTCTGAAAAACTCAGTTTGTGAAAGAGTTTCTTCTGACTTGCACGTGCAGCTTTTGAAGCCTGCGTGCTATTCCTCCCTCTGCGCCCCCTACCCCACCTCGTCTGCCCCACGAGGGGGCTGCTCTGTCATCCCCCTTCCTGTTCCTCCAGTCCTCTTGCCCCGTCCCCTTCTTCCTGCACTTCTCGCCTCCATCCAGAGGCTGGGCAGAGAGGTAAAAGGCAAACCTGAGAAAAACATTTTGTTAGCAGTTCTTTCGTGGAATTAAAGCACCTCTTTTATCTCCCTCAAATTCAGAAACACTTTAGTTTTTAATACCGGCAGATCCAGCACAACAGCCTGTTAATTTACAAGTGAAAGAAAGTGAAAGTGTTAGTTGCTCAGTCATGTCCGACTCCTTGCGACCCCATGGACTGAAGCCCACTAGGCTCCTCTGTCTATAGAATTCTCCAGGCAAGAATACTGGAGTGAGTTGTCATTTCCTCCTCCAGAGGATCTTCCTGACCCAGGATCTTCCAAACCCAGGTCTCCTGCATGGCAGGCGGATTCTTTACAGTGAGCCATCAGAGCCAGTCAGCCAGTCCCGTGAGCTATGCTAGAGAGAGTGTCAGAAAGCCCAGCAAGGACTCTGCTCTGACAGGTCAGAGAACCACCGACTCCTCTGCTCCTCCTCCCCTGGAGAACTGACTGTCATTGCTTCCTCTGATACACTGCTGACCTTCTTACATTGCAGAGGATTCTGATTAACCTCTCACACACTGGCTGTATGATACAGTTCAAGTAGCTTCTATACAAGGGTCACCTGGAATATGCCTCCCTGAAACAAGACTGCTCTGTGACTATAAAGAAAACACTAAGATGCAGTGGGGGTATGTTGATGAGTTATTTTTCTGAAGCCTGTGGTGTGAGGACACAGACAGGCTGGACCACTTTTCTACCAGCTCTCCAGCTGTTTAGGGGCTTCCTGCCTTTGGAAGTTCTGCCTCATAAATCATTTCATGTGGTCCTCCTATGAACCAAGGTGATGACTCAGGGACAACCTTCATTTTTAGGGGATAAGTAAGGGCCCACAGAGGTTATGAGAGGGGACTGGTCACCCTCCCTCTGGGCAGGTGCCGGGCCCAAGGAGTCTGGGACCAGGGTAAGACATATATAGACCATGTGGAATGCAACGCAAGGAAGCTCTGGAAGTTGACTGTGGTCTTACCTATGCTTCCAGGCTTATTATCACCAGACTGAACAGGATATGGGGTTGCCATTCCCTGGGAGCCTAGTCCTCTAATGACCCAGAAGTGGGCAGGTCAGGAGATGGCTTTGGCAGGAGCTGTGCCAAGGTCACGGGGGTGAGTGCTCTGGGAAGTGACTCACAAACAGATTCTACAGGGAGGTTGGGTATAACTCAGGGAGATTCTGGGAGGAAAACCCAAAGTTCATAGCAGCAGGAGCCAGGAAAGGGAAGGAGGTGAGGGGCAACTGATGGCACGCTTCAGAAGAACCGACTAAGTGTGCTGGTGAGACCCCAGTGAAAAACAAAGTGGGGTCCTGAGCAGTTGGGCTCTCTTCTGGGACTCCGGGAGCAATGTCAACACTTCTCTAGTTGTGGACATGTCTCTATCTCATGCCTGCCATACCCTGAGCTAACATTCTCTTCTAGAAAGCTCCTTATGAAAACTAGAAAGCTTTTTCCTGCTACCTATTCGTCTCTACTTATTAATAATATTAACGATATTCATCTCTGATCTCCACGCTGGCTCAAATAAAGATGATTTTAGACTTCCTGGACCTTGGTGTTAAATGTGAAAATCAACCCATTCTGAAGAAAATATTGCATGTATCACAAACGTCAACATTTTACCCAAGTGGTTTCTTTCTATACAGGAGGTTAAACCTGAACACTGTACCAGGTAAGCAAGAATATATGTGAGTACGTGTGTGCACGTGTGTGCTTGCATGTGTGTGTTTACAAACAGATGCAGAGAGCCACAGAAGTTTACCTGCATTCACAGGTACGCTGAGGACGATTCCAAGAGACATCAGAGTTGGATATGTAACAGCAATTCCAAAATTTAATACAATATTGAATGCTGAAATAAAGAATAAAAAGATCGGTGTTATGCATGACCAGCTCTGACTTTCCATCCTTTCTGGCCTATCCAACCCCAGCTTCTCTGAGGAGGCTGGAGTCTGGGGGTTTTGCTCTTTATTCTGACTCAGGGGACTTGGGTTCCTGCAAGGGCTCCAGGACTGGGGATTAAGGCCAAACATCCTGATTACTTACGTCTCCTCTCTTCCCTGAGCTCTGAAGAAGAAGAAAGAAATTTTAAAAAGCTAAGTGAGAAGGCACTAGAAAAGAGGATGGGACTATCCTACTTATCTGCCTAACTTTGCTTTTTTCTGCTGCTGGCAGTGATTCTGGGACGACTATGATCAGGAG
Organism: Ovis canadensis; assembly: GCF_042477335.2. Classification (NCBI taxonomy): domain Eukaryota; kingdom Metazoa; phylum Chordata; class Mammalia; order Artiodactyla; family Bovidae; genus Ovis; species Ovis canadensis. The sequence continues at coordinate 24,909,277 of NC_091269.1, read as the reverse complement.
CTTTGGGATGCACATTTTAGATAGAAATGGGTGAGGCTCCTCCTTGGATGCTTCCCTGTCGAGGACCAGCCTTGCAGCAATTGCTCATGATGAGGATGGTGATGATAATGAAGCAATGCTGATGATGGCACTAATAGTGATAATGTTTACTGAACACCATCAGGCAGTGTTCTAAGAGCTCTGTGTGGATCGTTAACCAACTCTAAGCTTGTACTGCTTGCTGCACGACAGGCCAATAATTGAAAGGTCAGTTTCTGGAGGAAGGAATAACAACTTTATTCATAAAGCTGCCAAACTGAGAAGATAGTGAGTTCACGTCCCAAAGAACCATCCAATCTGGGTTAGAATTCAGGCTCCTTTTATACTAAAAGGGGAGAGAGTAGAGTCAAACACTTCCTGGTTCCCATCAGTCTCCAGAGAGGATGTGTTAATTTCTTCCTCTCTACAGTCATTCACAAGCGGGTCTAGTCAGGTTATTTCCTGTGAGCTACACAAAGGTATTTTCGCTTAATGCACATTACTTGGGGAGCATTATGTATAATTTAAGCTTGTAGGCATCATCCTTTTAGTGATAAACTTGTAATAGAATACAAAAGTTTCTTCCCTATTATAGTATTAATCTACCAATTTCTAACCAGCCCTATATTCAATGGAAGGACTGATGCTGAAGCTGAAGCCAATACTTTGGCCACCAGATGTGGAGAACCAACTCATTGGAAAAGACCCTGATTCTGGGAAGGATGGAAGGCAGGAGAAGAGGGGGGTGACAGAGGATGAGATGGTTGGATGGCATCACTGGCTCAATGGACATGAGTTTGCACAAACTCGGGGAGATAGTGAAGGACAGGGAAGCCTGGCGTGCTGCAGTCCATGGGGTCGCAAAGAGTTGGACATGTCAGCCCTAGAAGTAATGTACTATTATTACCCTTGGGCACTAGATCACTGTTCAGAGCAGCAGACCGTAGTCCTGGAATTAGAGCTAGTGTCATCATCACAAAGGCTTCCTTTGTGCGACACAATGACCTAGAAAACCATGGAGAACTTAGGGCTAATACTAGGCTTGGTTTTCTCCTTCAGGGCATGGGTTTCCGGATCCCACTGTCAGTCCCTGCTTTCTGGGGATTCTGGCAGGGTAGTCGCCACTTACTCAATAAGAGGACTGAAAATCCACAAAGGTTTCCCCATGGAATGTCATCAAAAGAGCTCCAGTATTCCACTTTGGTAAAGTAGAGGATGACAGGAATACAGGTGATGAAGAGGATGTTAAACACACCCAGAATGGAAAGAAATAAGGCGGCTTCTCCAAACTTAGCACTGCCCAGGAGGAGCTTGAACAGGACCTGCCAGAGAGAGCAGAGGAGGAGGGTTGACAGTTCGCCTTGGACTCCAACTTGCCACGGAGAAGCGAGTGCGCTTGGTAAGCTGGGGCTGGACCACGGGGCCGACAGCCATGTGATGGCAAATTCCACCTCACGTGGCCTTCAGCGAAGGGCAGTAGGGTTCCTCCATGCTCAGTAATGTGGCGATGGAGGGTTACTCCTCAGGTACACAGCATTTTCAGGAATCATGGGTTTTCACACCACGCTTGAATCCTCTGTGTTGTATATATGACACCATATCGCAGCCTCATGGCATTGAAGATGAGAAAGCCACTTAAATTAGAAGTATCTGCCATGATTGCATGGGCTTCCAAGTGGTGCTAGTGGTAAAGAACCCGCCTGCCGAACAGGAGACCTAAGAGACCCGGATTTGATCCCCAGGCCGGGAAGATCCCCAGGAGGAGGGCATGGCAACCCACTCCAGTATTCATGCCTGGAGAATCCCATGGACAGAGGAGCCTGGAGGGCTACAGTCCATAGGGTTGCAAAGAGTCAGACTTGATTGACGCAAGCCACAATTACACTTTCCTTTCGGAAATCTCTAACATTCATCCCTGAACAGTTTGAAAACCACTGCCCCACCCCGCAAAAAGGGACTATCACATCCTGGCTACAAAGACATTTCCTATAAACCAAATGGAGAGGTTTACAACACTCACAGCTTACCTCTGCTCCAGTCCACCACCCACATTCCAGACATGGCATGGGGTTTCAGTGGAACACTGCCGATGGATTTCTTGCCCCTGTGTGTACACATCTCAGATGCATGAAAAGCCAGGAAAGGGACAAAGGTGGCTGGAGAAGGCGGGAAGCTGAGCTCCCAGGGGAAGCAGGCCCTGTCCAGCCTCCAAGCTTACTACATTGTTCACAGTTACAGAGCTGACGGTCCAGTGTCAGCCTCTGCTCTGCTCCTCCTTCTTCCTCTTGCAGTCATTTCACACCTCTTTGGGGTATCTCTGGACATTTCTGGGCAGGAAGCATGCAAAGGGAAATGAAGTCAAGTCCTTTTACCCTTCTGCCCACCAGCCTGTCTGGATAAAGATCAGCCAGTGGAGGAGTTGGAAACGTAAGTCTAAATCAGAATATTTGTATTCGTGGTGGAGTATCTATCCACTCTGCTTCCCATTAGCATGCAGCTCATTGAAGAGAGCAGAGTATTTAAGTATTGGGCAGTGGCTCTGGAGTCACGAATGGGGCTAGATTATCACATCCTCTGGGTGAGATGTATTCCTCATGGGCTGTGTTTCTCTGAGGGCAAAGGGCAGGGAGCTGATGAAGGATAAGAAGGTACAGTTGGGATTTCCCTGGTGGTCCAGTGGTTAAGACTCCGAGCTTCCAATGCAGGGGGGGTACAAGTTCGATCCCTGGTCAGGGAACTAAGATATCACAAGCCTCAGGCCAAGGCCAAAAAAAAAAAAGGTATAGTCAGTTCATTTTACAAACGCATAAATGTGTTCCTCCCCATGCTGGAAAAGTTCCTTTTCTTAGAACTTTCTACAGTCGTTTATTTTCTCTGTCTGACTATCTGGATCCACAAAGGGCCGTTAAGACTCAAAGCTAAAATGTAACTTTTCATTGAATCTTCCAGGTCAGTTTCCCAACATGGAGACCAGAAAATATTTGCATTCTTGACTAAGGATCCGAAGAGAAGGGGAGGCAAAGCGGGAGAGCAGTTGAGAAGTGTGATGGAGCAGAGAGGGTGAGAGATAAGTGTGGGGGAAATAACTGTCTTTTCGAGACATTCAGTTGGCACACACACACACCTCCAATGGTTCCCAGCATTTTGTCAAAAATATTTTATAATTCCATATGATAGTAATCATGCTTTTATTTATTCAGTCTAAAGCAATACTTGAAACGCACATGGATTCATGTTGAGTCCTGGTGGCCTCAAAAACCATGTGATAAAAGACTTCAAAGCTGCAGGAGATATTCCAATTTTCATTTCCAATCTGATGGGAAATTATCTGACCAAACACAGAAGCAGGCAGTTAGGGCCCCTGATCATTCTCTGTGCAGGGGTGCTAAGTCTCCTCAGACCTGTCAGACTTTTTGTGACCCCATGGAATGTAGCCCACCAAGCTCCTCTGTCCATGGGATAAGGCAAGAATACTGGAGTGGGTTGCTACCCCCTCCTCCAGGGGATCTTCCCCACCCAGGGATCCAACCCACATCTCTCATCTCTCCTGCACTGGCAGGCTGGTTCTTTATTACTAGCATCACCCGGGAAGCCCAATTCTCCCTTGTCGGGCCAAACAAGGAAGTCACTCACTGGATTCAGTCGATCCACCTATCCTTCCACCCCTTTTATCCCCAATGCTGCAAATGTATGGCCATCGATGGAAAGGTCTGGAAAGCCAGAGCCAAGAGCTGCTGCACGTCCCCGGCAGCGTCAGGCTCGCTGTGCCCGGCGCTCGTCTCCGAGCACCAGCTCCATCCAAGGCGCCCTCGGAGCACCGAGCCGGCTAGGCCCGGAGAGCCCAGAGGGCCCGCTCCCCGCGCCTACCTTGTAGAGGGCGGACATGGATGCCGAGCCCACCACCAGGGCTATGCCGATGACGGAGTGGCTGTGGAAGCCATCCGCGTAGGTCATCATCACGATCCCAGCGATGGCGAGGATGGCGGCCACGATCTGGGCGGAAGGAAGACACTGCGGTCAGAGCAGCGGCGGGGAATCGGAGGGGCCCCCACGTGCCGATAGGGGTAGGCGTGTCTGCGAGGGTGCCGTGGAGGGCGGCGGGGCCCCCTTTCAGTCCTTCGGAGACCACGCAAAGGCTGCTCTCCTGTCTCAATGTTTGTCCCTGCTCGGAAGGGGGCCCTCGGCAAAGCCCGGCGTGACCCAAGGCCCGGAAATGGTTCACGGCAAGGGGCAGAGGCGTGACTCGGCGTCATGTCGGGGGAGGCCCGCCGGAGGGGGTGGTCACAGTCGCAACGACAGGTTCTTCGGTCATGACTATGGCCGGTTCACGACCCCCTCTTAGTTCCTTCCCAACTCTCCGGAGGTGCCTCTCAGGGTCCTGCTTTTATGTATTTCACATCTCAACACAGTGACCACGACCACGGATCGTGGCCCTCTCTTATACACCAGCAGTAGAACCTTCTGGACGGGCATGCGTCACTGGCCCATCAGGGCTACATACGGTGCCCTAACCCTGGCCCTGCAGTCCCTTTCCCCAGCTACTGGAGGGCCCCCCACTCCAGCCGCCCCTCCCCCGCCCCGCCTCCCGCTCCCGCCCCCGCCCCGCCCCCAGCGCTGTTCTCCAAACCCCTCAGGCTGAATCTTTCCACATTCCTGTTGTGCAAAGTCAAATCGTCAGACTGCGCAGGAGAGAAACTTACTTGGGATAACACTTCCTAAGGGAGGAATGCTTTAGCGCTGGCTAAGTACCGGTTCTAACCGGAGGTGGTCCTGGAGCGACATGAAGGTCGCTGGGCGGCAAGTGGGAGGGGCTGCTGGAGGCAGGACAAACGTGGGCGGAGCAAGTTCTGACAACTGGATTTACTGGAGTTCTCTCTCTCTTACAGACTGGTCAAATGACCTGTGCTCTCTGCAAAAATATCGGGTGGCTAACATGTACTGAGTGATCAGGGGATAAGTGTTTTCTGTGTACTTTCTCATTTAATCCTCAGACTAGGTAGATATTTCAGTTTATTTCATTTTATAGACATGGGCACTTAATCTCAGTAACTTGCTGAAAGTCATAGAGCTGGGATACACATTTCAGGTTTAAGTGCAAAGTCAGTGTTTCTATATATAAACAGAAAGTAGGATTCACCTCTGAAGTCATTGCCATTTCTACTCGGATATCTGAAGTGAGGTTTCGTGTAGGGTTGAACCATGTTGTGTTTAGGTTGGTGAAAGGCACTGTGTCAGGGCTCAGCAGTTTGAGCTGTAGTGCATTCCCCAGGCAGTGTAAAGACACACGCACCCTCACACAGGAGCCCCTGAGAGGGCAGGTGGTCATCCTTTCTTGGAGAAGTACCAGCCCTGCTCTGTCTACCAGCTCTTTCAGGTTTCCTGCTTCACTTTTTATCACTCATCATCACGTAATGCGTATGTTTTACATTCAAACACTACATGTACTGTGTACGGCTCTTCATTGAGAAAGAAGAAGAGGAACAGGAAGAGTAAGGGACCTTCCCCCCAGGAGAACGGGGATAAGTGAAAAGCAGGCAGGGCAGGCTTTGCTCCAGAGGGCCTGCACAGTACAAAAATGCAGCACGGGGCAGCTGGACCTGGCTAGGCAGCTGGGTAAACAGAGAACCAACTAGAAAACGAAGGAAATGGGGTGGGCGGGGAAGAACACAGCTCCACTCCAGGTGACATGGCACATCTCCAAAGGCACCTGAGTCTTTCCAAACATAAAGATGAAATTTAAGGAAGTGAAGGGGAACCAGGGTTATTCTTCTCTGAAGATCTAGAGGGCAGATTTCGGACCTCCTCATTCTCCTTTCTCTATTGATCAAATCATAAAGAGCTAAAAGCTTCCATCTGAGCTGTGCTGTGCAGAAGAGCTGAGGGGAGGGGCAAGAAATAGAGAGCGTGGGTGGCCACTGGCTTCCCGGTCAACATTTGCCAAGTCCAGACCAGCGAGCTCATTCTGGCAGATGGCACTGCGGACAGTGCTCACCCCCCAGCTGCTCACATCCAGAGCCTCTCCTCTTGGAGGTCCTCTCCATGAGTCACAGGTTTAAGCGACTCGATTCCAGGGCATACTGTCTGGGCATCGGCAGCTCCCTGGGACTCCTGACCCTGAACCTGGGCTCTGACCTCCATGCCAGAGGGGAAGCTGGTGGTTTTCCTTGCGTCTGATATCCCTGAAAGCAGAGCAGAGTTGAAACATACACTACGGATCTCAGAGGAAGACCTGAGCATCCTTCCCCAAGCCTGAAATTCCTTTGACGATGCCAGATCTCTTTAAAAAAAATAAGTGTGGAGTTCACACTTTATACTCTGAAATATCTGGCTTTTGGTTTACATGTGGAAATGTTTCCCAGCCCGTTTCCTGTTGTAAGAGGAACTCTCCAGTAAGGCTGGTCCTGCGTGTTCTGTGGTTTCACATAGTCCTCATTTTCTAGATCCCAGCCTCCCGGGGGAGAATGCTGTATCAGGATGGAATGAAATGGATATCCCTACTTCCCCTCACCCCTGCTTTCTCACCCTCTCCTGTTGCATCCCCAGTGTGTCACACTGAACAAAGACTTGGGGATCCAGACAAATGGCTGACAGTGGCTTTGAGACCAAGAGGAGGGGAACCGCCATCTCTACTCTGGGAAAAATGAGCCGAAGAGGAAGAAGCATGGACGTGGGAGACCCCGAGGCCAGCATGTTACCGTTTAACCTCTGGATGATGGTCTTGCCTGTGTGGTTATAGCCTGCCCCACCCCAGGGCTCTGGATTCAGGGCTCCAGCAGCTCCCTGATGCACCTGTACCCCCCACGGGCACACTGCTCCCCATCAGACGTCAGGCCGAGAGGAAAGGGGCACCACGGAAGGCACGAGGCAGGAGGCTGCAAGCCTCTCAGACCAGTACTGCTTCCCACTCCCGCTAGAAATGTGATGGGCTGCGTGCCCTCTGCCAAGCAGAGCCTCGTTTGTGATGGGTTTTAGATTTGTACAGTTTGGAGAAGTTTAAAAAAGGGAAAGGACAGGCTAATTTTTACGGATATTTCCCTCAGCCCTTTCCCTCCCAAGTCCTGCACTGCCCTCACCGATGCCAAGAGAGTCTGGAGGAATTAGCAGACCCTCTAGCTCACCCCGCTTGTTTCAGAGGCTGGAAAGGCATCTGGGCCCTAAGCCCCCCACCCCACGCTCCCCCACACTCTGTGTGCCCTGTGCCCTTCCCCAGCTGTGCTCGGGTGGTGGGGGACAGCCTCCCCAACAGAAGGTGGAGTCGAGGTCAGCACTAGGGGTTACCGTTCAGGGCTGGCACTGAACCAAAGGCTGCAAGGGGGTGAATTATGGAAAACATCAGCTGGGGTCAGACTGAGGCAGGACTTGCTCTTGAAAAAGGCCCAGGCTCCCCAGGACCATGCTGCTGGGGTTTGAGGCCACTTGGATGATCCCTTAGCTGCCCTCCTTGCTGCTTCTCCACTCCTCCTGGTTTGACGCTCTAGCTGGAGTGGGTGGTTCTGAACAGCTGAGAATGCCATCTACCCTCCCCTCTGAGATGCGGACTGGGGGTGGCATGGCCTTTATCCAGCTGCTGACCACAGCTGGGTGGCCTCTGGCTTAGGAGGGGCCATCTCTCCTCCAGAATTCTACTTGCTCTCATTCTCCCGCTGCTTTTGCTGCCCCCAGCTGCCTTCCTAAGTGTCTGTCTGCCTCTGACACTATCACGCAAAGAAGTGGGCTGGTCCATCAGACTCCTCTACTTGAGAAGGAATAAGAAGAATAACAACAGTGAGAGAAGATAACATTTATGGGGTTTCATGTGTCAGGCATGCATCACTTTATTTTATTCTTACAACTATTCTATAAGATGAGTCCTAACGTTCTATTTTATTTTTTGGCCTCACCCCATGCATGTGGGTTCCTAGTACCCTGACCAGGGATTGAACTTGTACCCCCTGCGTTGGAAGGGTGGAGTCTTAACCACCAGACTGCCAAGGAAGTCGCCAACAACTGTATTTTAAAATGAGGTCATTAAGGCTCAGAGACATTAAGTAACATACAACAGCTTATGAGAGTGGACCCAAACCCTTGTCCCTCAACTCTGGGATTTACCACCTCCTTGTTGCGTTATGACCCCCGAGCCTGGAAAGCCAGGACACATGTGAAAAGCAGAGTCAGGGGGTGACATGGGGGCCAGATTGGGCTCCTCTCAAACACTAGCCTCTGACGCCATGTGTGGCCACAACCTCCCCAGCATTTGAAGATAAACATTTGCTCTTCCTGGTCTGTCCACCTGACGCAGACCTGCTGCTGTTTTCCAGGAACCACAAACTCTTGTGATCTCAGTCATGGCCTTAATAATGCAGGCCCTCTATGTGGCCTGCTCCACAAACATCTGTTCTCTGTGTCTGGGTGACTCTCAGGCCAGTGTGCTCAGCCATCAGGATGGAAATGAGTGTCAGTCCCCTTCAGTCTCTGGCGATGACCCAGCAGGTGGTGGTCAGCTAAACTAGCAGTCCAAGAGAAGTCTCAGAGAAGCGTGTGTGTTAGGCCTCATCCTGGGCTCAGATCTCCATCTGTTTCCCCAGGGTGACCCCTGTCACTCTGCCCAGCTGCTGGCACCTTCCATATTTTTTTCAAGCTCTCTGAACTTCTGACGATAAGAAGAGGGTGCCCCACCTTGACTTGGAGTGGGACGATCTTAGAGGACACGTCACTTCTAGGAGGGGTGACGATTATCAGAGAGACTTAGAACTGCATGGTGCTTTACAGGTTGGTAAATTCCATCCCCAACACCGGCTCCTGGACCTTTATTTTAGTGCTGGCCTCGTGCCGAAGGCCTCGGTATGAAAATCTGCTCCGTGTGCAGTGGTCAGTGCAGACCAAGCCAGTGCCCAGGATGGCAGGGCCGAATCACGGCTCAGGGACGTGAGGGGGTCTTGCATGGCAATGGGAGAGAGATCTGGGTGTGTCACTCTGCTCTCTGTGAGTCAGCATTTTCACACCTCCTTCTCTTACCCTCAAAAACGTTTTCTTCCGCACGATGCACAATGAACCTTGCAGCATCTTTCCCCAGTAATGTTCCCATCCAGAATCTGCCTTGGACTTTCAGAGCCATGCCCCGAGAGTGCTCCGCCAGGCATTTTTCTTGGCTCTTGGCCTCAAAAGAAAGCCACCATGGGCCTCAGCACATCTGAGCCTTCAGTATCCAGTCAGGCAGGCTGTTGGACAGATTGCTGCTGGCTGTACCTCTTGTGGAGATGTATTCTATAGTTTATTTGCTCAAAGCTTTTCTGGGTGGTAGCACAGTGAGCTGAGTTCTTATTCCAAAATTAACACGAAGCCTCAAAACAAATTTTCCCCCTACTGCAAGCTAAAAATACAACTCAGCAGTTGACTCACGTCCCCACTGCTGTTTGAGTAACAAGGTGGGCGTGAAGCCACCCTGAAGGTGATGTCATTGTTCCCAGGACAGTGAGCCAAGGACACAAGTAGAGAGCCTGGAATCTGCCCCTTTGCTGGGTGCCAGCGGGGTTCCCTCTAATGGGACTGCTGTCCAAAAAGACTCAGCTTCCTGGCCTTCCTATATGTTCTGAGGGTGCAGGAAGGAGTAAGCGATGCATTCTGACTAGCAGAGATCTAGCCTGCTCAAATCCTTTCTGTCTCTGTTTGCGACAAAGTGATAGTGCGGCAGTGGTAGCTTCTGGCCACCAGAGGGCGACAAGCAGAAGGCAACAGGATTCTGTCCCAAGGCCTGCCTGCTCAGTTCCTTAGTCCTGTCTGACTGCAACCCCATGGACTGTAGCCTGCCAGGCTCCTCTATCCATGGAATTGTCCAGACAAGAATACTGGAGTGGGTTGCCATTTTCCAAGGCTAAATGTCATCTGTTCCTTACATCCTGGGTGGACTCCTCTATCTGTAGGCTCATGTTTCATACTGCATTTATCATATTTCACATAATTGTTCTAAAATATGACTAGCTAAGTTTGACTCTATTTTAAGGGAATTTACTCAGTCTCAGAGGTGACAACAAGAGGTAATTCAGGGGGTATCATTTCATTCTCCCTTCCTCTGGGGTTGAAGCAAGTGAAACTGCCCCTCCAAAATTTGAACTGAGCTTTAGTGGATCTTAAGTGTGTTCAGAATTTGAACTGGGCTTCCCTGGTGGCTCAGCTGGTAAAGAATCCACCTGCAATGCAGGAGACCTGGGTTCGATCCCTGGGTTGGGAAGATCCCCTGGAGAAAGGCATGGCAACCCATTCCAGTATCCTTGCCTGGAGAATCCCCATGGACAGAGGAGCCTGGGGGGCTACAGTCCAAGGGGACACAAAGAGCTGGACATGGCTAAGCGACTTTCACTTTCTAAGTGTGTCTGGCCCACTCAGGCATTGAATACACTGTCCATATAAATGGCCCACCAAGAGGGCATGTCCACGTGGATGAGGACATTTAGTTTTAGATACCAGTGTTATGGCAGTGTTAGCTGAGGGCTCTGGGCTGCAGGGACTGTGAGAGGCAGGCTGAATACATCACCCCTTCCCTAAGGGGGGACCCCAACTGGCACACACTTTAGGGAATGCTTGTTGAAATGCTTGAAATGAAAGGTGCTTTAATGAACGCTTGTCTGGAATGGTTCTCAAGCAAGAAGGTTTGCAAAGCACCCCAAGAGCCTGGCCCTTGGCTGGGCTCCTTTTCTGCTGCAAATCAGAAGGAGAGTGGTTAGCAGCTTAGGCTGAACGGTCCAGCACATGGAGTTAAGCAAGCCGATGGGCAGGTTTTGGCTGGCATGACTGAGTGAGGGAGGAAGACAGAGAATAAGGAACTTACCCTCACTCCCATGAACCTGTCCCTGAGAACGATCCATGAGAGCAAGAACACAAAAGCTTTGTTGCAGCAGAACAATACGGAGACATCCGTAGTGTTTATTTTCTTTATTGCATGTAAGTACAGGTAGTTTGTGAGAGTCCAAAGAACACCAAAGGGTGCTGCCTTGGTAAAAAACACCTTCAAAGTCAAGCCATTGTCTCCAAAAAATCGACAGCACTCCCTAAAACAAGGAAAGAGAGGCAGTGTTATTATCTTCTTGGGTTGAGACAGATCATTTTTATCCCCCTCTACCCAGTTTGTTTCTGTTTGTTTGTTTTTAGCAGATGCAGGAAGGGGTGGAGTCCTTTCATTTTTTATTATATTTTAGCAACGTCTTTCTACCAAAGCCCTTCAATCTAGTCCACTGAAGAAAGCACTGCACGAGGCTCTCAGCACAGGGATTGGCCACTGTGGATTATTCCTTTGGTCCGTGTTGGGTATGGAATGGTTGGTTTTGGAGAAGGTCATGGTGGGACCATTTGATCTAAAGAAGCCCCAGTTCCACGGTGACCACCTAAGGGATTCTGCTACTTGGTTAGTAAAAGAAGGCAGTCTCTAGACCAGGAAGTCTCTAGGCCTTTCTTCTCAGGGGCCTGGACACTCAAAGAGAACCCCCAAAACATATTTTTTAAAAATTTGCCTCCAAATGAAGTTGTCTCTGGGATCAGGCAGTGGCATTCATTTCTTGGGCACATCTAATACATTTTGACTATTTTAATCAGTGGTGTTCACTGTACATTTTCTCCATGAGGGCCTTTTCAGCTGGTCATTTCACATGTGGAAGGTCCTGTCCCCACGTCATCTGAGAGGTGATCACAAGAAGGATCAGCAGATCCAAGAGCTCAGCGGCTTAAGAGAGAAGGAGCTGAAGAAACACCTGCAGACAAACGTCTTCCAACATCACCTTTCCAGAATCTAGGGGAAGGATCACTTGTATTTGAAAAACTGCTTGAGAAAAAGAAAGTCAACCTTGCTCAGGCAGAAGAGGATGGAGGGGAGGAGGCGGGGGGGCAGAGGCTGTGAACAGAGGACTAAGTGGCTGGCTCTGCAGACAGCTGCCCGCTGCCCTGCCCAGGAGCGGAAAGCATCGTTCTGCTGGGCTGGATGAGCCAGCCAAGGAGAGGGACGTGAGAGGACATGCTGCCATAGCCGTCACAGCCCAAGCTCACAGCAGGGCCCAGTGTGGCCCAGACACCAGCAAGTGAGCAGGGGAAAAAAGATGGAACTAGAACAAGTCAAATACACCAAGGTGGAGAACAGCCGCAGCCCAAGCCACCTATTAATAACATGAAAATGCCACAATCAAGGAGAGCAATGAAAACAAGTCAAAGGGGATTGGCTGCAATTGCAAATTTAATTTGATTGTTCTTTCCATCAATCTAAAATGCAACTTGCCTTTGTTCACTACATCCATAGAAGAAACGGAAAACTCATCGCTGTTTGCTGAACTCTATGCTGCTTCTAAACCAGCAACAGGAAAAACAGTCAAATCACTAAATTTACCAAGAAACTGATTCAATTGAATTGACTCCATTTTGGCTTTCTATAAACGGAACTTTCATCTAACTGACTTGATATTTCTGTTTGCCCTTTAATTTTCATACAATAGTTCAGCTGCACTTTTCATGCACTTTTCTCCAGCCCCTATTTGCAAAGGAGTCTTCCTTCTCTCCAGAGAAGAGCAAGGAAAGATAAGAAGGCCTTCTTCAATGAACAATGCAAAGAAATAGAAGAAAACAACAGAATGGGAAAGACTAGAGATCTCTTCAAGAAAATTAGAGATACCAAAGGAATATTCCATGCAAGAATGGGTACGATACAGAGCAGAAATGGTAAGGACTTAACAGAGGCAGAAGAGGTTAAGAAGAGATGGCAGGAATACACAGAACTATACAAAAAAGATCTTAATAACCCAGAGAACTATGATGGTGTGGTCACTCACCTAGAGCCAGCCAGACATTCTGGAGTTCAAAGTCAAGTGGGCCTTAGGAAACATCACTACAGACAAAGCCAGTGGAGGTGATGGTAATTCCAGCTGAGCTATTTCAAATCCTAAAAGGTGATGCGTTAAAGTGCTGCACTCAATATGCCAGCAAATTTGGAAAACTTAGCAGTGACCACAGGACTGGAAAAGTCAGTTTTCATTCCAATTCCAAAGACAGGCAGTGACAAAGAATGCTCAAATTAAAGGACAATTGTGCTCATTTCACATGCTAGTAAGGTTATGCTCAAAATCCTTCAAGCTAGCCTTCAGCAGAATGTGAAAAGAGAACTTCCAGATGAACAAGCTGGGTTTAGAAAAGGCAGAGAAACCAGAGATCAAATTGCCAACATCCATTGGATTACAGAGAAAGCAAGGGAATTTCAGGAAAACATCTGCTTCATTCATTATGCTAAAGCCTTTGACTGTATGGATCATAATAAACTGTGGAAAATTTTTAAAGAGATGGGAATACCAGACCACCTTACCTGTCTCTTGAGAAATGTGTATGCAGGTCAAGAAGCAACAGTTAGAACCAGACATGGAACAACAGACTGGTTCCAAATTGGGAAAGGAGTACGTCAAGGCTGTATCAGTTCAGTTCAGTCACTCAGTTGTGTCCGACTCTTTGTGACCCCATGAATCACAGCACGCCAGGCCTCCCTGTCCATCACCAACTCCCGGAGTTCACACAAACTCATGTCCATCGAGTCGGTGATGCCATCCAGCCATCTCATCCTCTGTCGTCCCCTTCTCCTCCTGCCCCTAATCCCTCCCAGCATCAGTGTCTTTTCCAAAGTCAACTCTTCACATGAGGTGGCCAAAGTGTTAGAGTTTCAGCTTCAGCATCAGTCCTTTCAATGAATACCCAGGACTGATCTCCTTTAGGATGGACTGGTTGGATCTCCTTGCAGTCCAAGGGACTCTCAAGAGTCTTCTCCAACACCACAGTTCAAAAGCATCAATTCTTTGGCACTCAGCTTTCTTCACAGTCCAACTCTCACATTCATACATGACCACTGGAAAAACCATAGCCTTGACTAGATGGACCTTTGTTGACAAAGTAATGTCTTTGCTTTTTAATATGCTGTCTAGGTTGGCCATAACTTTCCTTCCAAGGAGTAGGCGTCTTTTAATTTCATGGCTGCAATCACCATCTGCAGTGATTTTGGAGCCCCCCAAAATAAAGTCTGACACTGTTTCCACTGTTTCCCCATCTATTTGCCATGAAGTGATGGGACCAGATGCTATGATCTTAGTTTTCTGAATGTTGAACTTTAAGCCAAATTTTTCACTCTCCCCTTTCACTTTCATCAAGAGGCTTTTTAGTTCCTCTTCACTTTCTGCCATAAGGGTGGTGTCATCTGCATATCTGAGGTTATTGAGATTTCTCCCATATTGTCACCCTATTTATTTAACTTATATGCAGAGTACATTATGTGAAATGCTGGACTGGATAAAGCACAAGTTGGAATCAAGATTGCTGGCAGAAATATCAAACACTTCAGATAGGCAGATGACACCACCCTTATGGCAGAAAGTGAACAGGAACTAAAGAGCCTCTTGATAAGAGTGAAAGAGAGTGAAGAAGTTGACTTAAAACTCAACATTCAAAACACTAAGATCACGGCATCCAGTCCCATCACTTCATGAAAAATAAAAGGGGAAAAAGTGGAATCAGTGACAGATTTTATTTTCTTGGGCTCCAAAATCACTGCAGACGGTGACTGCAGCCATGAAATTAAAAGACCTTTGTTTCCTGAAAGGAAAGCTATGACAAAAAGCAAAGACATCACTCTGCTGACAAAGATCTATATAATCAAAACTATGGGTTTTCCAGTAGTCTTGAACCAATGTGAGTGTTGGGCCATGAAGGAGGCTGAGCACCGAAGAATTGATGCTTTTGAACTGAGGTGCTGGAGAAGACTCTTGAGGGTCCCTTGCACTGCAAGGAGATAAACCAGTCAATTCTAAAGGAGATCAGCCCTGAAGATTCATTGGAAGGATTGATGCTGAAGCTGAAGCTCCAGTACTTTGGCCACCTGATGCAAAGAGTTGAGTCACTGAAAAAGACTCTGATGTGAGAAAGACTGAAGGCAAAAGGAGAAGAGGGCGGCAGAGGATGAGATGGGTTAGAGAGCATCACCAACTCAGTGGACATGAATATGAGCAAACTCCAGGAGACAGTGAAGGACAGGGAAGCCTGGTGTGAGGTAGGCATGGGAGTGCATAGAGTTGGACATGACTGAGTGATTGAACAACCACCTCCTTTCTTCGGGGATGGTGACCAGGGGCAGCTTCCTTCATGTTTGTGATCATGAAGGCTCACAAAACAGTGATATCAGTCCCTTGAGTATGATCAGTAGGAAAGACAAGTATTTAATGTCATTAATATCAGTGGGCTTCCCAGGTGGCACACTGGTAAAGAATCTGCCTCCTAACACAGGAGATGCAAGAGCTGCTGGTTCGATCCCTGGGTCAGGAAGATCCCCTGGAAGAGGAAATGGCAACCCATCCCAATATTCTTGCCTGGAAATTCTATGGACAGAGGAGCCTGGCAAGATACAGTCCGTGGGGTTGCAAAGAAGTGGACGCAACTGAGCACACACACCTTGAAATTAAACTTAGAGGTTAGCCTTCCAAAGGGAATGCAACACAAGGAGGATTTCCAAGTTTCCCTTGACTGTTATAAAAAATGATTCATGTTGTGGAAAGGGCCATACAAAGACAACTCAGACATCTCCTCGTTGAGAACCGATGTTCAGCTCATCCGAAGTGCAGTGTCTGTCTCAGTGGCAGGTGGGGAGCAAGTATGGCCGGGTAACGAGCAGTGCAGGTTGCCGATCAGAAGTAGGGAGGAGAGAAGGCCCAGATGGCGCACTGGTAAAGAATCTGCCTGCTAGCGCCGGAGGTGCAAGAGATGCCGGTTCGATCCCTGGGTTGGGAAGATTCCCTGGAGTAGGAAAGAGCAACACACTCCAGTATTCTTGCCAGAAATATCCCAAGGACAGAGAAGACTTCTGGGCTATAGTCAATGGAGTTGCAAAGAGTCAGACATGACTAAGCACACACTCAGAGTGCGACTACATCCCAGAGATGGAAAAGGCATGATTTCTAGGCCCAGCAGAGCTCTGTTGGCCCTCTGAGGATTCATGGTCGGGGGATTACAGATCAGGTGGGTAGATTTTGGTTCTAATGAGCCTAAGATGATTGGTCCCTGAGTCAGTAAACCTGAGTTGTTTTCAGACTATGTACTAAGCCATGTCAGCTGGCTTGGGTATATGACCCACATACACCCTTGATAGGAAAGGGACCCAAGACAGATGATGAGCACAAATCCATTTCTGCCAAAGACCTCTCCTTGGTACACCAAGAAGAGAGGATAGTAGACACTCTCTTGACTGCTTCCGCTTGGCTGACACGACAGTCTAACACCATTCATTCCTGGCAGGACAAAGGCCTGAAGCTGGCAAGTTACTCCCTAGAACACCCAAGCCCTTCAGGTCCTACCACCCTGAATCATGTTGGGAAAGATTTCAATGTGTTTGCATCCAACCCTGCTTGTGTCCATTGTTCTTGGTTGTTTCAAGTGCATAATTCAATTAAATATTTCCTAAATCAATGAAATATGACTGAGAAAAGAAAGTTGTGCTTTTCCTACGAAATTTATGTTGAGAGCTTCAGGGAACACTTAATAAAAGGAATTCACTAAAATATCACTGCTGAATTAGGTGTAGCTGAAACAACATTCAGAAAACTAAGATCATGGCATCTGGTCCCATCACTTCATGGCAAATAGATGGGGAAACAGTGGCTGACTTCATTTTTTTGGGCTCCAAAATCACTGCAGATGGTGACTGCAGCCATGAAATTAAAAGATGCTTACTCCTTGGAAGGAAAGTTATGACCAACCTAGACAGCATATTAAAAAGCAGAGACATTACTTTGTCAACAAAGGTCTGTCTAGTCAAGGCTGTGGTTTTTCCAGTGGTCAGGTATGGATATGAGAGTTGGACTATAAAGAAAGCTGAGTGCAGAAGAATTGATGCTTTTGAACTGTGGTGTTGGAGAAGACTCTTGAGAGTCCCTGGGACTGCACAGAGATCCAACCAGTCCATTCTAAAGGAGATCAGTCCTGGGTATTCATTGGAAGGACTGATGTTAAAGCTGAAACTCCAGTATTTTGGCCATCTGATGTGAAGAGCTGACTCATTGGAAAAGACCCTGATGCTGGGAAAGACTGAAGGTGGGAGGAGAAGGGGATGACAGAGGATGAGATGGCTGGATGGCATCACTGACTCAATGGACATGAGTTTGTGTGAACTCCGGGAGTTGGTGATGGAAGGGAGGCCTGGCGTGCTACAGTCCATGCGGTCGCAAAGAGTCGGACATGACTGAGCGACTGAACTGAAACACCGTGAAAGACAGGGAAAGCTATAAAAATCTGTAAGTTCTACACTTACATAATTTTAAAAATACTTATGTTCTTGGGGCCCTTTAAAGAACTCTCACTGGGATAGGCTGGTCTGGTGGGATAAGCATGGCTTATCATTTCGTTCAAATCAATGAGCACCTGTTTATCACTTGTTATAGTCACAACTCTAGACAAGGCACTGTAGCTGATGCAAAACAAGTAAATAGTCCCTCTTTTTGAAAGATTATGGCAAAATTGGGGAGATAAGACTGATTCCTCAAAAGGAAGTAATGCAAGTTTAAATAAAATTACCTATTAAGTAGTGTGGAATATAATAATGCTATAAAATTCCTATCTAGTGGCGAGAGTTGGACTGATTGGAGAAGGTCTAATAAAAGATAAGGTTTTGAGTTGAACCTTGAAGGATAGTTGGCATTCCAGGTGGTTCAGTGATCATGAATCTGCCTACCAAGCAGGAGATGTAGGTTTGATCCCTGGGCTGGGGAGATCCCCTGGATAAGGATTTCCCACTCCAGTATTCTTTCCTGGGAAATCCCATGCATAGAAGAGCCTGGAAGGCTATAGTCCAGGGAGTTGCAAAGAGCTGGACATGACTTAGCAACTGAATAACAACAACAACAAAACTGAAGGATAGTTAGGATTTATACAGGTTGGGTTAGGGAGGCGGTAACATCCTTAGAGAGAGGAGAGAAGAATTGCATCCACGACACAATAATAAATGGTTATAAAAATGGCAGTAATTTTTCAAATTAAATATAGAGTAGCCACATTTAAAAAATTAACAGAAGAGTTAGAATATAAAGTTGATTAATCTCAAGGAGGGGGAGAGAGTGAGAGAGAAGAACAAAGAAAAAAAAAGATAAAATGAGAAGGTCAAGCTAGAAGGTCTAATATTGAACTGAAAAGAACATTAGAAAGAGAAAATGGAAAAAATGAAATGGAGGAAATTACAAAATAAATAATTCAGGAAAGTGTTTTGGAACTATAGGATGTGAGTCTTCATAATGAAAAGGCTGATCAAGCACCAAGCAAAATGAATGAAAAACCATGATAAGGCATATACTCGTGGCAAAAAAGGGATAAAGATAAGACTTCAGGCTCCCTAGAAAAATAAAACTGGCCAAAGGATGCGCTTAGTTGCTCAGTCGTGTCTGACTCTTTGAGACCCCATGGACTGTAGCCCACCAGGCCCCTCTGTCCATGGAATATTCTAGGCAAGAATACTGGAGTGGGTTGCCATTTCCTTCTCAAGGGGATCTTCCAGACCTAGGGATAGAACCAGAGTCTCTTGTGTCTCCTGCACTGGGAGCTGGATTCTTTACCACTGTGCCTCCTGGGAAGCCCATATGCCTGAAACTAATACAGCATTCCAGAATACTGGAGTGGGTAGCTATTCCCTTCTCCAGGAGATCTTCCCAACCCAGGGATCGAACCCAGGTCTCCCACATTGAAGGTGAATTCTTTACCAGCTGAGCCACAAGGGAAGCCCAAGAAGACTGGAGTGGGTAGCCTATCCCTTCTCTAGAGGAACTTCTCAACCCAGGAATTGAACCGGGGTCTCCTGCATTAAAGGAGGATTCTTTACCAACTGAGCCATCAGGGAAGCCCTGGGGCTAAAGGATAGAAAATCATAATAGCATCAGACATCTCAACAATAAAAACAGAAGCCAGGCAATAGTGGCCTTAACAATTTTTCAAGGAAAATATTTTTCAAGTCAGAGTTCTAAAATCAGCCAACCATCCATCCATCAAATATGAGAGTGAAATAGACATATCCTCAGTTAGGCAGTGCTCGAAACACAGTCTCGCAAGCTACAGGAGGATGGGTTACATTAAAACCAGGGTGTAAACCAAGCAAGAGGAAGACGGCAGCCGGGCACAGGCTTCAACACAGGCAGGACTGGGCACTGGTCCTGGGGTGGCAGACCAGGGAGCCACAGAGGCCCTGGGAGGGGAGGCTCCTCATTAAATCAGTACAGGGAACACGCTGACAGGTTTTTGAGGTGGTGGAACATTTTCAGAAAATAGCAAGCATTAATGGAAATCAAGGCAAAGGCAACAAAAAGAGGCAAATACTGCTGGCAGGAGAAACGGGAGTTCCTGGTAAAAGGAGACAGTCGATGAGTTAAATTTGTCCACTTATAATTAGCCAAAAACTGGGATAGCATTACGAGAGAACAGACTCAGGTGAAGAGGGGATGGGGTCTAACAGAAATCAGTGCATCTAACTGTCATAAATATCCATAAGAACTGGGCGTGACTGAGAGTGAGCAGGTGTGGAGCAGGAGTTGCTATTTTTACGATGCTTCTTTTACTGTTATTTTGCTTTTCCAAGTTGTATCAGTATTAAGTTGCTAAAAACTAAAAACTGTTTAAAAACACATGAGAGGTTGCTGTGGCTGAAGCTGGCACGATGAGTGCCCTGAGGTGGCTTTGAGGGGTGCAGTTTGAAAACAATAGATAGAGAGAAAACCTACCCTATTCTTTGACTGAACTCAGAAAATTTAGAGCTCCTAAAAGCGTGCTGAATGAGGATGGGTACTCCTTTACCATCAGGGACGAGATCCTCACGGATGACGTAAAGCCTGGTTGAAGGCAGGGCACACATATCACCTTTGAGAAGGAAGGGGACCAGAATCCCAACATCATCTCAGCTGACATCATCTTCATCATAAAGGAGAAACTGCACCCTTGCTTCCGCAGGGAGAACGGCAGCCTCTTCTTTGTGATGTCCATCTCCTTGAGCAAGGCTCTGACCCGCTACTCCATGGAGGGGAAGACCCTAGATGACTCTCTGCTCAACATCCCCACCAGTAACACTGTCCACCCCAAGGACTACAAGAAGGTGCCAGGTAAGGGGATGGTGTTGCCAGAGAACCCCATCAAGAAGGGGGATGTCTTCATTTTCTGCACCAGCCAGTTCCCTACCTGTCTCACACCCCAGGAGAAGGAGATGCTACTCCAGGCATTGCTGACATGACTCTGGTGGGCTGGGGCCTGGAGCAGGGGAGGTGAAGGCCAGCTGGGCCTGACCAGCTCAGCCTCAGGGTGTGCGGTGGAGCCAGCCCACTGCACAGACATGACATGAGGATGGGATGGCATGGAACTCTTAAACTGACACAATGACGTTTTTGTTGTTGTTCCGTCGCTAAGTCATGCTCGACTCTGCGGCCCCATGGACTGCAGCACGCCAGGCCTCTCTGTCCCTTTATATTTAAAGAAATAAAGTGTTTTTTTTTTTCTTTTTAAAAACAGATGCTGTAACTCAGACAGATTAAGTGATGCTCTCCAGTTCAAGTTTGACTGAACTGCAGCCTGGGCTCACTCCTCAGTGAACACTCCCAAAGACCCCCTTTCTCTTCTGGATCCTTTCCATCACCATTAAACATGTCTAAGCCTCACCAAGCTTAATGCTAACAAAATGCTCGCCCCCACCCAAAGCAAGAGCAAGCATCTCATCAACCCCTTTTCCTCTCTCCAGCCCCCTTTCAGAGCCAAGCTTTTGGAAGAGTCCTGGCACTCACGTCCCCCATGACCACCTCTCACCCTCAGCTCACCCTGATTCAATGTCTGCTCCCACCACTCACCCAAACCCCTAGATCAGTTACCAGCGACTTTCTGTTGTTAAATCCAATAGGCACTTTCAGGTCTGGATCTTACTTTTGGAAACCATCACTGACTGTTCCTCCCTGAAACACCCTTTTTGACTTCCAACTCAGCACACTCCTCTGGGCTTCCTCCCACCTATCCAGACCCTCCCAAGGCATCCTTGGTATCTTCCAGGGTTCTCTTCTAGTCCACTCTCTTATTACCCTGCAAACAATGACTGAGGCAATCTCATCTACAATCAAGGTTTCAAAGGCCAGCCAGTCACTGTCTAGTGGAGAAACTTCTCCAGTCTGGTACCATCTGCATTCTGGACACCAGAAACTGAATATTCAGCCTTTCCTAATGAATGCCCATCTTTCCCCACAATTCTCAATCACCATAGTCAGTTCAGTTCAGTCGCTTAGTCATGTCCGACTCTTTGCAACCCCAAGGACTGCAGCATGCTAGGCCTCCCTGTCCATCACCAACTCCCGGAGCTTGCTCAAACTCATGTCCATCACACCGGTGATGCCATCCAACCATCTCATCCTTGTTATCCCCTTCTTCTTCACCCTTCAATCTTTCCCCAAATCGGGGTCTTTTCAAATGAGTTGGTGCTTCGCATCAGGTGGCCCAAGTATTGGAGTTTCAGCTTCAGCATCAGTCCTTCCAGTGAATATTCAGGACTGATTTCCTTTAGGATGGACTGCTTGGATCTTCTTCAAGTCCAAGGGACTCTCAAGAGTCTTCTTTAACACCACAGTTCAAAAGCATCAATTCTTCGGTGCTCTGTTTTCTTTATAGTCCAACTCTCACATCCATACATGACTACTGGAAAAACCATAGCTTTGACTAGACAGACCATTGTTGGTAAAGTAATGTCTCTGCTTTTTAATGTGCTGTTTAGGTTGGCCAGAGCTTTTCTCCCAAGGAGTAAGCGTCTTTTAATTTCCTGGCTGCAGTCACCATCTGCAGTGATTTTGGATCCCCCAAAAATAAAGTCTGTCACTGTTTCCACTGTTTCCCCACCTATTTGCCATAAAGTGATGGGACTGGATGCCATGATGTTAGTTTTCTGAATGTTGAGTTTTAAGTCAACTTTTTCACTCTCCACTTTCACTTTCATCATGAGGCTCTTTAGTTCTTCTTCGCTTTCTGCCATAAGGATGGTGTCATCTGCATATCTGAGGTTATTGATATTTCTCCTGGCAATCTTGAATCCAGCTTTTGCTTCATCCAGTCCAGCATTTCACATGATGTACTCTGCATAGAAGTTAAATAAGCAGGGTGACAATATACAGCCTTGATGTACTCCTTTCTTGGTTTGGAACCCATCTGTTGTCCTATGTTCAATTCTAACTGTTGCTTCTTGACCTGCATACAGATTTCTCAGGAGGCAGGTCAGGTGGTCTGGTATTCCCATATCTTTAAAATTTTTCCACAGTTTATTATGATCCACATAGTCAAAAGCTTTGGTGTAGTCAATAAAGCAAAAGTAGATGTTTTTCTGGTTGGCAATTTGATCTCTTCTTCCTCTGCCTTTTCTAAATCCAGCTTGAACATCTGGAAGTTCTCTGTTCACATACTGTTAAAGCCTAGCTTGGAAAATTTTGAGCATTACTTTGCTAGCTTGTGAGATGAGTGTAATTGTACGGTAGTTTTAACATTCTTTGGCATTGCCTTTCTTTGGGATTGGAATGAAAACTGACCTTGTCCAGTCCTGTGGCCACTGCTGAGTTTTCCAAATTTGCTGGCATATTGAGTGCAGCACTTTCACAGCATCATCTTTCAGGATTTGAAATAGCTCAACTGGAATTCCATCACCTCCACTAGGTTTGTTCATAGTGATGCTTCCTAAGGCCCACTTGACTTCCCATTCCAGGACGTCTGGCTCTAGGTAAGTGAGCACACCATCATGGTTAGCTAGGTCATAAAGATCTTTTTTGTACAGCTCTTCTGTGTATTCTTGCCACCTCTTCTTAATATCTTCTGCTTCTGTCAGGTCCATACCATTTCTGTCCTTTATTGAGCTCATCTTTGCACGAAATGTTCCCTTGGTATCTCTAAGTTTCTTGAAGAGATCACTAGACTTTTCCATTGTATTGTTTTCATTTATTTCTTTGCATTGATTGCTGAGGAAGGCTTTGTTATCTCTCCTTGCTATTCTTTGGAACTTTGCATTCAAATGGGCTTATCTTTTCTTTTCTCCTGCGTCTTTCACTTCTCTTCTTTTCTCAGCTATTTGTAAGGCCTTCTCAGACAACCATTTTGCCTTTTTGCATTTCCTTTTTTGGGGGATGGTCTTGATTACTGCCTCCTGTACAATGTCATGAACCTCTGTCCCTAGTTCTTCAGGTACTCTTATCAGATCTAATCCCTTGAATCTGTTTGTCACTTCCACTGTATAATCACCATAAAGAAAGTGAACATGAAAGAAAGTGAAGTCGCTCGGTCATGTCTGACTCTTTGCCATCCTGGGTACTGTAGCCCGCCAGGCTCCTCTGTCCATGGGATTCTCTGCCCATGGGATTCTCCAGGCAAGAATACTGGAATGGGTTGCCATTTCCTTCTCCAGGGGATCTTCCCAACCCAGGGATCGAACCTGGGTCTCCTGTATTGCAGGCAGACGCTTTATCCTCTGAGCCACCAGGGAAGGCCAACAGGTACCACAGTTGCTAGACACTTGGGAGTCGCTCTTACCATCTCCTTCTCCCCTTTCACATCTAATTCCTCACCAAGGTTTATTTCTCCTAAGTTTCTTATCGTTGTGACCACACTTGCCTCTGTTCCTTCTCAACTGGACCACGGCTGCTGGGAGCTTCCCTTCACAGTTGCCTCTCCTCCAATTCAACCCATTCCATACTCCATGCTACAATCAGAGAGAGATCCTTCTTTTCCCTCACTTTCGTTTAGGATGAGGGCCAAGCTCCCCACAGGCTTACCAGGTCCATCCTGAACTGGCCTCTGCCCATCCCAGAGCTTTACCCATCACTTCTCCTTCGCTACTCGGAATTTAAGCCACTTTGAACACGTTTCGGTCACTTGGCTTCGATGCTCTTTATTCTGCTCTGGGTCTCATTGGATTCTCTATTCCCTCAAAATACTCTTCCTCCTTCTTTAGGTGGTTTCTTTCCAATCACTGGGTATCAGCTCATACATCCTCTTCAAAGAAGTGCCTCACGTATGCTTCCAATGACCTGGAAGCCTCATCATAGGTGTAGGATCCTTTATTGTAACTGCTTATTTAATCACCTGACTTCTTCACTAGAATGCAAGGTCCATGTGGTCATTATATTTCTGCTTCATTTTATATCCCTAGAACTTAGCCCATAATATGTGTAAATAATTTTTTTTCTAACAGAATGAATGTGTTTATTCCTTTCTGGGGACTTCCCTGGTAGCTCAGACGGTAAAGCATCTGTCTACAATGTGGGTGACCTGGGTTTGATTCCTGGGTCGGGAAGATTCCCTGGAGAAGGAAACGGCAACCCACTCCACTGGTTTTCAAGCACTGATGCACACACCATCAGTCTTAGAAATCTCAGGGAGCTTTTCAAAATACAAATTGCTTGGATTCATCTAAGGTCCGTCTAGTCAAGGCTATGGTGTTTCCTGTGGTCATGTACGGATGTGAGAGTTGGACTGTGAAGAAGGCTGAGCACCAAAGAGTTGATGCTCTTGAACTGTGGTGTTGGAGAAGACTCTTGAGAGTCCCTTGGACTGCAAGGAGATCCAACCAGTCCATTCTGAAGGAGATCAGCCCTGGGATTTCTTTGGAAGGAATGAGGCTAAAGCTGAAATTCCAGTACTTTGGCCACCTCATGTGAAGAGCTGACTCATTGGAAAAGACTCTGATGCTGGGAGGGATTGGGGGCAGGAGGAGAAAGGGACGACAGAGGATGAGATGGCTGGATGGAATCACGGACTCGATGGATGTGAGTCTGAGTGAACTCCGGGAGATGGTGATGGGACAGGGAGGCCTGGTGTGCTGCAATTCATGGGGTTGCAAAGAGTTGGACACGACTGAGTAACTGAACTGAACTGAACTGGATTCGTCTCTAAACATATCCAATCATACCGTTCCTCGAGGGGCCTAGGATTCAGTCGAGAATGGTGCAGTTTAATGAGAGTGACATTTCTGACAGCATTCCATAAGGCAAAATGTATATTTCTTGATGCACTTCCCACAGTAGCACTGTGTTTCTGTTTGCAGCTCATGTTAACACTGCCACCTGGCATTTATAGTTCCCTCCGAGTTGAAACTGTGATTCTTATTTAACTGTTAAAATCTCAAGGGAGTCACATTATTTGAAATTTTATGCATAAATGAAACATTAGTCATACCTGTATTTTGTTACTGCAAATTTGCATTAAAATGAGACTGTGCTGTATTTAAAAATTTCCAAATGATTCTCAGGTGCAGCTAAGTTTGGATCCCAAGGTTCATGCTGTCTGTCTGTCTCTCTTTCTCCCTCCTCTGTTTGCTTTATTTCTTAAAAAAAATTTAAAAATCATGGTAAAATCCAGATAACAAAAGGTACCATCTTTACCATTTCCCCTCTTTTTTCCCCATATGAATTTTTCCCCTTCATTGAATTTTGATCACATCTATGCACTAGATTCTTTAAAAAAGTATTTATTTGGCTGCAGCAGGTCCTAGTTGCAGCATGTGGGATCAAGTTCCCTGAACAGGGACTGACCCCGAGTCCCCTGCATTGGGAGTGTGAGGTCTTAGCCACGCACCATCAGGGAAGTTCCCCATCTTAACTATGTTTAATTATTTAGTTCAGTGGCATTAAAAACATTCACATTATTAGCTAACCGATCTCTAGAACCCTTTTTATCTTCCAAAACTGAAACGTTGTACTCTAAATGACCACTACTCATTCTGTCTCCTACAGCTGCTGGCAACTGCCGTTCTACTTTCTGTCTCTGTGAACTGCCTATTGTATTAATAGGTACGTCAAGTAAGCGGGGTCATACAGTATTGGTCCTTCTGTAACCAGCTTATTTCACTCAGCGTAATGTCCTCAAGGTTGATCCATGTTGTGGCATGTGTCAAAATTTCCTTCCATTTAAGGCTGAATAACATTCCTTTGTGTAAAAAAATACTCCTTTGTGTGTATATATATCACATGCTGTTTATCCACTCATCTATTGATGGACACTTCGGTTGCTTCCACCTCTTGGCTATTGTGAATAACGCTGCTATGGACATCGATATACAAATACCTCTTTGAGACCCTGACTTCAGTGCTTTTTTACATATACCCCAAAGCGGTATATAACCCAGAAGTTGGACTGTAAAGAAATCTGCGTGCCAAAGAATTGATGCTTTTGGACTGTGGTGCTGGAGAAGACTCTTGAGAGTCCCCTGGACAGCAAGGAGATCAAACCAGTCAATCCTAAAGGAAATCCACCCTGAATACTCATTGGAAGGACTGATGCTGAAGTTCAGGCTCAAGTTCCAATATTTTGCCCACATGATGCAAAGAGCCAACTCATTGGGAAAGACCCTGGTGCTGGGAAAGATTGAAGGCAAAAGGAGAAGGGGGCGGCAGAGGATGAGATGGTTGTATAATGTCACTAACTCAATGGACATGAATTTGAGCAAACTCCAGGACATATAGTGAAAGATAGGGAAGCCTGGTGTGCTGCAGTCCCTGGGATCACAAAAAGTCAGACACAACTTAGCAACTGAACAAAAACAACAACTCAGAAGTAGAATTGTTGGATACTATAATTCTACTTTTTTTTTTTGAGGAATTATGACACTGTTTTGCCTAGTGGCCACACCATTTTACATTCCACCAAAAGCGCACAGAGGCTCCATTTTTTTCACATCCTTGTCAACGCTGGTTGGATATAAGGTGATACCTCATTGTGCTCTTGATTTGCATTTCCGTCATAATTAGTGCTGTTGAGCACCTGTTCATAAGCTTGTTTGCTCTTCTTTGGAGAATGTCTATTCAAGCCCTTGACCCATTTTTTCATTGTTTATTTTTGTTGTTTAGTTGTAGGAGTTCATATATTCTGGATATTAACCCCTTATCAGATAAATGATTTCTAATTTTTTTCCATTACATAGATTGCCTTTTCATTCTGTTGATTGTGCCCTTTGATGGAAAAGGATGTTAAATTTCTACGGCATCTGATTTTTACTTTTGTTGCCTGTATTTTCAGTGTCATACCCAAAAAATCATTTCCAAATATAATGCCAAAAAAGGCCCTTGTGCTTTCTTCGAAGAGTTTTATAGTGCTACCTCTTGGAAATTTGATTCATTTTGAATTAATTTTTGTATAGTGTAAAAAGTTAGGATCTACCTTCTTTCTTTTGCATGTCAATAGTCAGCTTTCCTAGTAGTATTTGTAGAAAAGACTGTCCTTTTCCCATTGGATGGTCTTGGCACCTGTGCAAACATTGTTGACCACATATGTGAGGGTTTATTTCTGGGTTCCCTATTCTATTCTGTTGGTGTATATGTCTATCTTCATGCCAGTACCACATTTCAAGCCAATTTTAATGACTATGCTTTATAAGTTTTGTAATCAGGAAATGTGAGACCTCCAACCTGGTTCTCATTTTTCAAGATTGTTTTAGCTATTTTGTATCCCTTGAGATTCCATATAAATTTTAGAGTAGATTTTCTTATTTCTGAGAAAACATGCTGTTGGGATTTTGATAGGGATTGCATTAAATTTGTAGATAGCTTTGGGCATCAGTGATATCTTATCAACATTAAGTCTTCCATCCATGAACACGGGATGTCTTTCCATTTGTTTGTGTCTTCTTTAATTTTTTTCTGATATATTTTGTAGTTTCCTACATGTAAGTCTTTCACTTCCTTATGTTTACTTCTAAATACTTTATTCTTTTTGACAATATTGTAAATAAAATGTTTTACTTTTTTTTTAGAAAAATCTTTAAAAATATATAACATATATTTAAGTGCACAAAAACACACAGTTTAACTTTTAGAAAGTAAAACACATATGTTACACTATCTCTACCAAGATACAGAATATATACTCACACCCCAGAAACTTCCCCTGAGCCCTCTCCTGGTCATGTCTACCCCCTTAAGTATTATACAGTCAGTATAGAGAGTTCTATCTCCATATTTATTTTTTTCATCTTAATAAAGTTGGAACCATACATTACGTACTCTTCAGTGTCTGGTTTCTTTTACTCAGCATTATGTCTGAGAGAGCGTATCCATATTGTTGTAAGGACCAGTAATTCACTTCCCATGTAGCATCTAACTTTATGAATGTACCACTATTTATTCATCCTATAGCTGAAAGACATTGAGTGGTGTGGGTTATGAGCAGTGTTGCTATGAACGTTTACATATATTTGGTGCACATCTGTATGCATTTATGTTGGATATATATCACAGAGTGGAAATGAAGTTTCTGAGGATATCTATATACTGTATATAGATACACGCCTCCCAGATGGTGCTAGAGGTAAAGAACCCACTTGTCAATGGAGGAGACATAAGAGATGTGGTTCGATCCCTTGGTCGGGAAGATCCCCTGGAGGAGGGCATGGCAACCCAGTTCAGTGTTCTTGCCTGGAGAATCCCATGGACGAAGAAGCCAGGCAGGCTACAGTCCACAGGGCTGCGAAGAGTCAGACAAGACTGAGGCGACGTAACATACATTCACATAGATACATGCACATACGAATAATGGTTTTCAAAATTAGTTGTGCCAGTTCATCCTTCCACGAATCTTTTAATCAAGACTTTAATTTATTTACATTTAGTGTAATTAATGCTCCATTTAGTTTTAATTCTGTCATTTTACTATTTTCCATTAAAAACATGGTGATGTGTTATGTCTGGGAGGACACGCAGGACACCCCCAGCTGATACCAGGCAGAGATCCCCCACACTGAGTGCAGTGTGGTGCCAGGGGGATGCAACTCAGTGCCAGGGCAGGGAGCTCAGGACATAGCTTAGATCCCTAGGAGTAAATCCAGTGTTGAGCGCTAGGAAGAAGACTACCGATTTTCTTCTCGGATCTGTCTATATTGAGAGGCTCTGGTGTGCTTTTGTACTTGTGGCTCAGATCTCTGTACTAGGTTCTTTCTTATCAGAGTCATTGGAATAATTCCACCAGACAATGTTTTTGATCCCAGCCACCCCTGTTCACCCCCGCCCTCCTTGTGGTTCAGCTAGTAAAGAATTCGCTTGCAATTTAAGAGTCGGACACGACTGAGTGACTTTCAGTTCACTTCACTTCATCCCTGTCCACAGTCTGTATTAAATAAGCTTGCATTCATGTTACTATATATTGATGGTGATAAAATATGTTATCCAATTTCAGGGAAACACACATACACACATAGTAGAAGATCAAAAATATATAGATTTGAGTAGGTCAATAGATTGGAGGAGGAAATGCAACCCACTCCAGTACTCTTGCCTGGAAAATCCCATGGACAGAGGAGCCTGGTAGGCTGCAGTCCATGGAGTCGCTAAGAGTTGGCACGACTGAGCGACTTCACTTTCACTTTTCACTTTCATGCACTGGAGAAGGAAATGGCAACCCACTCCAGTGTTCTTGCCTGGAGAGTCCCAGGGACGGAGGAGCCTGGTGGGCTACCATCTATGGGGTCACACAGAGTCGGACATGACTGAAGGGACTTAGCAGCAGCAGCAGCAGGTCAATAGATTAAAAAAGAGAGATTGCCTAATGTATGAAATAAAAATTATAATTAAATGAAATGATTAATTTGGGCTTCCTTTCTGCTGCAAATACCAACTATACTTACTAAAAATAAAAATCATGATTGGAAATATAGGCATGGCAAAATTAGAACTGTAACCACAGCTATACGCTTTCATCTCCTTCCTTTCATAGGTCTTAAGGCCTGTTAATATAAATTGTCATTTAATGGGACCTCCCGGGTGATTCAGTGGTTAAGACTCTACGCTTCCACCACATGGTTCATGGGTTCAATCCCTGGTTGGGGAACTAAAATCCCACATGCCACACAGCATGGCAAAAAAAAAAAAAAGAGAGAGAGAGAGAGAGAAAATGTCATTTAAGTACATTTGGATACACAAAAGACAGTTAAATGTGTGGGTTCTGGCTAGGAAGACAGTAAAAGGAATAAGAAAATCAGAAAATAGTTTCTGAAAAATCAAACTGGTGAATCAATAGTGCAGTAATGGGGGGTTTGGGGAAGGCAGAGGCACAGAGATACAGGATAAATTTCCAACAGACTGAGATAATCCTTCAGGTCCTCCCCTGAGAAATGTGTCTACATGGGTGTGATTACTGTGTCATGCCAGCCCATGCTAAGTCACTTCAGTCGTGTCCGACTCTGTGCAACCCCACAGATGACAGCCCACCAGGCTCTGCCAACCCTGGGATTCTCCAAGCAAGAACACTGGAGTGGGTTGCCATTTCCTTCTCCAGGGGATTTTCCTGACCCAGGGATCGAACCCATGTTTCCTGCACTGCAGGCGGACGTTTTACCGTCTGAGCCACCAGGGAAGTGAGTATCCCCCCATTATTAGACACTATATTACATCCATTTTCCCCTATTATAATAAAAAGGTGACAAATACCTTCCTTCTTACAGTTTTATATACATTTTAGAAAAATTTCCTGAAAAATTTGTAATAGAATGCTTGCAAGTTTAATGATGACCCAAGTGTTAGCTTAAAATTCTTTACCAACTCCCATGATTAGCACATGTCTGTATCATAAAGAAAATAGGTGCCATGGAGAGAATTAGGTTACAACCTCTGGGGTGGAGGGAGTTGTATTTGGATGCTCATTTCACATCCAAGGGGTGGTTCTTTAGACTTCAGCACATATTGAAGAACTTTGTTGAAAGATCAGTGGCAGAATAGCTAAGATGCACAGCTTATTCATAGAGCCCTGCGCCACTCGGCATCTTGATTCAGACTATCAATGAGCAGATAAAAACTGGTTGTAAAAGATATTCACTCCAGCATTAGGAGGGGAGTTGGACTTCATAAACTTGAATGCTTTTCAACTTTAAAATTCTGAGATTAGAAAATAAAACCTTTTAGGGACTTCCCTGGTGGTTCAGTGCTTAAGACTCTGCCTTACAGTGCAAAGAATATGGTTCAATCGCTGGTTGGGAAACTAAGATCCCATGTGTGTGTGTGTTAGTCCCTCAGTTATGTCAGACTCTTTGTGACCCCATGGACAGTAGCCCACTGCCGAGTTTTCCAAATTTGCTGGCATATTGCGTGAAGCACTTTCACAGCATTCTCTTTTAGGATTTGAAATAGCTCAGCTGGAATTTCATCACTTCTACTAGCTTTGTTTGTAGTGATGCTTCCTAAGGCCCACTTGACTTTGCATTCCATGGTGTCTGGCTCTAGGTGAGTGATCATACCATTGTGATTATCTAGGTCATGAAGATCTTTTTTAATAGTTCTTCTGTGTATTCTTGCCACCTCTTCTTAATATCTTCTGCTTCTGTTAGGTCCATACCATTCCTGTCCTTTATTGTGCTCATCTTTGCATGGAATGTTCCCTTGGTATCTCTAATTTTCAAATCCTAAAAGATGATGCTGTGAAAGTGCTACATTCAACATGCCAGCAAATTTGGAAAATTCATCAGTGGCCACAGGACTAGAAAAGTCAGTTTTCATTCCAATCCCAAAGAAAGGCAATGCCAAAGAATTCTCAAACTACCATACAATTGCACTCATCTCACAAGCTAGCAAAGTAATGCTCAAAATTCTCCAAGTCAGGCTTCAGCAGTATGTGAACTGTGAAATTCCAGACATTCAAGCTGGATTTAGAAAGGGGAGAGGAACCACAGATGAAATTGCCAACATCTGCTGGATCATTGATTGAAAAAGCAAGAGAGTTCCAGAAAAACATCTACTTCTGCTTTATTGACTACGCTAAAGCCTTTGACTGTGTAGATCACAATAAACTGTGGAAAATTCTGAAAGAGATGGGAATACCAGACCACCTGACCTGCCTCTTGAGAAACCTGTATGCAGGTCAGGAAGCAACAGTTAGAACTGGACGTGGAACAACAGACTGGTTCCAAATAGGAAAAGGAGTGCGTCAAGGCTGTATATTGTCACCCTGCTTATTTAACTTCTATGCAGAGTACATCATGTGAAATGCTGGGCTGGAAGAAACACAAGCTGGAATCAAGACTGCCGGGAGAAATATCAGTAAGCTCAGATATGCAGCTAACACCACCCTTATGGCAGAAAGTGAAGAAGAACTAAAGAGCCCTGTGATGAAAGTGAAAGAGGAGAGTGAAAAAGTTGGCTTAAAGCTCAACATTCAGAAAACTAAGTTATGGCATCCAGTCCCATCACTTCATGGCAAATAGGTGGGGAAACAGTGGAAAACAGTGACAAACTTTATTTGTGGGGGCTCTAAAATCACTGCCGATGGTGACTTCAGCCATGAAATTAAAAGACACTTGCTCCTTGGAAGAAAAGTTATGACCAACCTAGACAGCATATTAAAAAGCAGAGAAATTACTTTGCCAACAAAGGTCCGTATAGTCAAAGCAATGGTTTTTCCAGTAGTCATGTATGGATGTTAGGGTTGGACTATAAAGAAAGCTGAGTGCAGAAGAATTGTTGCTTTTGAACTGTGGTGTTGGAGGAGCTCCAATACTTTGGCCACCTGATGCGAAGAACTGATCATTGGAAAAGACCCTGACGCTGGGAAAGATTGAAGGCGGGAGAAAGGAATGACAGAAGATGAGATGGCTGGATGGCATCACCGACTCAATGGATGAGTTTGAGTAAACTCCGGGAGTTGGTGATGGACAGGGAGGCCTGGCGTGCTGCAGTCCATGGGGTCACAAAGAGTCAGAGACGACTGAGCGACTGAACTGAATTGAACTGGACTGTAGCCTTCCAGGCTCCTCTGTCCATGGGATTCTCCAGGCAAGAGTACTGGAGTGGGTTGCGATTTCCTTCTCCAGGGGATCTTCCTAACACAGGGATAGAACCTAGGTGTCCTGTATCACAGGCAGATTCTTTACCGTCTGATCCCTCATGCTTCAGTGTAACTAAGCCAGTTTGTCATAATGAAGATCCCGCATGCTGTAACTAAGACACAACACGGCTGGGTCTTAGTTATTATATAAGTAACTAAGCAAGCTGGTTTTAGAAAAGGCAAAGGAACCAGAGATCAAATTGCCAATATCCGCTGGATCATGGAAAAAGCAAGAGAGTTCCAGAAAAACATCTATTTCTGCTTTATTGACTATGTCAAAGCCTTTGTGTGGATCACAATAAACTGTGGAAAATTCTGAAAGAGATGCGAATACCAGACTACCTGACCTGCCTCTTGAGAAATCTGTATGCAGGTCAGGAAGCAACAGTTAGAACTGGACATGGAACAACAGACTGGTTCCAAATAGGAAAAGGAGTACATCAAGGCTGTATATTGTCACCCTGCTTATTTAACTTCTATGCAGAGTACATCATGAGAAACGCTGGACTGGAAGAAACACAAGCTAGAATCAAGATTGCTGGGAGAAATATCAATAACCTCAGATATGCAGATGACACCACCCTTATGGCAGAAAGTGAAGAGGAACTAAAAAGCCTCTTGATGAAAGTGAAAGTGGAGAGTGAAAAAGTTGGCCTAAAGCTCAACATTCAGAAAACGAAGATCATGGCATCCGGTCCCATCACTTCATGGGAAATAGATGGGGAAACAGTGGAAACAGTGTCAGACTGTATTTTTGGGGGCTCCAAAATCACTGCAGATGGTGACTGCAGCCATGAAATTAAAGGACGCTTACTCCTTGGAAGAAAAGTTATGACCAACCTAGACAGCATATTCAAAAGCAGAGACGTTACTTTGTCGACTAAGGTCCATCTAGTCAAGGCTATGGTTTTCCCAGTGGTCATGTATGGATGTGACAGTTGGACTGTGAAGAAAGCTGAGCACCAAAGAATTGATGCTTTTGAACTGTGGTGTTGGAGAAGACTCTTGAGAGTCCCTTGGACTGCAAGGAGATCCAACCAGTCCATTCTGAAGGAGATCAGCTCTGGGATTTCTTTGGAAGGACTGATGCTGAAGCTCAAACTCCAGTACTTTGGCCACCTCATGCGAAGAGCTGACTCATTGGAAAAGACTCTGATGCTTGGAGGGATTGGGGGCAGGAGGAGAAGGGGACAACAGAGGATGAGATGGCTGGATGGCATCACTGACTCAATGGACATGAGTCTGAGTGAACTCCGGGAGTTGGTGATGGACAGGGAGGCCTGGTGTGTTGCGATTCATGGGGTCACAAAGAGTCGAACACGACTGAGTGACTTAACTGAAGTAAGTAAATAAATAAATATTTTAAAGAGAAAGAAAATAAATCCTTTCTACCAGGCAAGAGGCAGAGTAGCATCCACTATAAGTCGCGAACTATTGGGTAAATGTTTATTTCCCACCATCGGCCCCCCACTTTTTTTTTTTTTTTTTTTGCATTTGCCTTCACTTAGAGCTTTAAGCTGACAGAAGCAGTAAAGACCATCTAACCAAACTTATGAATTAGGCTTTAGTTTAGTTTGAACATTTTAAGACATCTTTGCGGAAGTTTTAAGTAAAATGGGTTTTACTATGAGCCACCATGGCTCATAAGTAGGTTAAAATGTGTTTGCATTTCCCAGGAGTGTGTTTTAATGTTACACATTCCACAGCAGATCCAGGTTTAGCCAAGTATCTTTAGAATCAATTTATAAAGATTTGCTTAAACAATTTAAAAGATTAACCTTTTATAGCACGACAAAAATATTGAAGTATTAGTTTGGTTTTCTACACTGTAGTTTTTCTGAGCAACTAGTACAGTGTTCTGTTAGCTGTAAGTCCAGAAATTGAGTCTGTCTATAATTGCATGCATCTGTATCTATCTATATATCATGTATCTACCTACCAATCTATCATCCATCTTGCTATTGATCCGTTCCTAAAACACATGCCTGAGATAGTTAGAGGCAGAAAAAGATAGGTCTTCCAAGATGTGAGTGGTGAGGACTCTTGGAAAGGGTCTGAGAGAAATGAAAGGCATTCATTGTGTACAAAGAATTCTGAGAGATCTTCCCCTAGGAGTGAACCAGCCTTAACCACGTCTTGGAGAGGGAACATTTAAGAAGCACAGATTGGATATGTGTCCCACTAACTAGGAATTTCACAGCCTCCTCCACAGGGATCTGTTCACTGTTTAGGGTTCACCGGGTTTTGCATGGATAATCCAACAGCATGAGGGTCTGTAAAGTGCTGGGAGACTGCCTGCCCCCTGTCCACAGGGCTCCTGGCCAAACTGCCGGTCACTGTGAAGCAATTCTGTGTCCCCTCCAAAGGCGAAGACAGAAGCAGTAAAGACAGGGTGGTATTCAAAAATACAACAACTTATTTCTTTGCCAGCTCTCCCCAAATAACAGACATCTCCCAGAGGAGCCATCATCCCTGCCCTGCCAGGCAAGAGCAGGAGGGTAGACCCTCACCTCATGTGCATTTCATGAAAAGCCCTAAGTCTGTCTGGTATCACATTGAGGATATGAACGAAGAAGTACAGGAATAGTTCAGGCCACAAGGTTGATTTCTACCAGCTATCACCAGCATCAAAATTGGGTTCTAATACACTGAATGATGGGTTCCCCTGACGGCTCAGATGGTAAATACTCTTCCTGGAGTGCAGGAGACCTGGGTTCAATTCCTGGTTGGGCAAGATCCCACAGCTTCCACTTATATGCGGAGACTAAAGCACCAGCTGAAGTCCTCTGGCCGCTTAGGAAGGACAGACCCCCAGAATTGGTGAGCATTTCCTCCCAGTCTGAAACAGCCTCTCAATATCAGAAACCACTCTGCCTGTTCTAGGAGTTTATTCAAATCATCTGTGCCCAGAAGAGCTGCTCTGGGAACCTTGGCTTGTGGTCCACTTAACCCAGTGAGATTGGACACGTGGTTTCCTGTAGCAGGAAGACATCACAGGACCATCTGCTGTAGCATAGGATGCCTCTCCTGAGCTGGTAGGAGACAAGCTGGAGATGGGCTCTAAAGAGAGCTGTTAGCCCTGAGATAGGACCAGCGCTTCATGAAGAGTCTGTGTACTGCATTAATGAAGCGCATCCCGCTGTGAAGCTGAGGGACACAGCACCCGGCTCTTGATAAACGGGTCTCAGAAAATAACAGCTCCTGAGCATTTTAGAATTTCTAAAGATTTATTTATGGATTTTTGGCTGCACTGGGTCTTCACTGCTGTGCGCGGGCTTTCTCTGGTTGCGGCGAGCGGCAGCTACTCCCTGGTGGTGGCATGTGGGCTTCTCCCTGCAGCGGCTTGTCTTGCTGCAGAGCAGAGGTTCTAGGGCACTCAGGCTTCAGCAGTTGCAGCTCACAGGCTCTAGCGCACAAGCTCAGTAGTTTTGGCGCATGAGGTTAGTTGCTCCAAGGCGTGTGAGATCTGCCAGAACCAGGGATCGAACCCTGGTCTATCTATCTATCTACGTGTCCCCGGCATTGGCAGGTGGATTCTCAACCACTGGACCACCAGGGAAGCCCCTGAGCTTTTGCATCTATTTCTCTGCCTTTCAGTAAAGATTCATTTTGAGTCTCACTAAGCTGTCAAGACTTAAACCAGAAATATATTTTTATAACACTTGACTCAACAGCACTTTTATCACAGTGGAGAAGCCGTGGCAGATCTGTGGACTTTTCCTTGGTCATCAAAAAGAAGGTGAGACTTAAACTTCATGAGGATGGGGTGATATGGATCTGATGGTGCCTGCTAGACTCCTGAGCTGGGCCCCGCGGCTGTAACCGACGCCTGCATTCACCTGCTGGCTGGACTGGCTTTCTTCCCAGTGGGTGGCTGTTTGTCTGGGGCTTCGGAGAGGGCCCATTTAGTTCATCTCAAAGAAGAAGTTTATAAAAACTGTTCAACAAGAAAAAAGCCTTGTTCAACAATGGAACCTGTGTGCTCACTTCTGTTCTTCCACACCACATTTCAGGGACCTAGGATTCTATCCATGTGGAGAGACAACTGGCAGATACTCCCCAAATCTAATGGAATTTCCTGAAGGCCTTGGGTGAGCATCTCTCCCTCTGGCCCTGTCCGTCTCTCATCTTGGCACTGGAAAGTCCAAGGCTTCAGACCGGGGGACCAATGACTGGGGCGCTCTCTGCTTCTGTCACAATGAAAGGCAATGGCATTTGGTCAGTGGCCAGAATGGCAATCTCCAGTGTCCGAGCTCTGAAGGAACTAATGCAATGTACGGTGAGCTATTGCAGACAGATGCTTCACAGATCTGTCCACAGAGATGCAACAATGGTGTAATGGGACCATTATATTATGCTATGGAATTTCAAAAGACCTTTAGCTTGACTTTAGTCCCTTTGTTGCTCCTGTTGTATCTTCTGATGTCCTGGATCTTTCTCAGAGGAGTATAAACAATATCTTGTCCTGATGGCGTGTCTTTGAAAGATGGCTGCAGGAAGTCATACCTAAGACCTGGCCAAGACAGCAGAGCTCAGAGGCAGGGTCCTGCCTTGTTAGGAATCAAGGCATTTCTCTGTACTGCATTGAACTTGGTTCTTATGGGCTTCAGAAATTCAGAGACATCCTGCCACTGCTATCCCCTCTCCAGAGCTG
The DNA here is from genome assembly GCF_042477335.2 of Ovis canadensis. Lineage (NCBI taxonomy): Eukaryota > Metazoa > Chordata > Mammalia > Artiodactyla > Bovidae > Ovis > Ovis canadensis. The sequence goes on along the minus strand of NC_091269.1, from coordinate 24,871,788 downwards.
CCAGGCACCTTCTCACCCGAGGCTTCCTCTTCCACCTCCAGCCCCGCCCAGCACCCTGCAAATCTGCCCCACAAAATCCTGTGTCAGCTCCCTCATATCTCCCCAAGGTTTTTAAATTCTGTTTCAAAGATCCCCTGGCGAAGGAACTGGCAACTTGCTCCAGTATGCTTCCCTGGAGAATCCCATGGACAGAGGAGCCTGGCAGGCTACAGTCCACGGATTGCAAGAGCTGGACACAACTTAGCGACTAAACCCCCACCACCTCTTCCAACTGACTGCTGCTTTCTTCCTAGATGAAGGAACCTGGCTTCCCTGGTGGCTCAGCTGGTAAAGAATCCACCGACAATGTGGGAGACCTGGGTTCGATTCCTGGGTCGGGAAGATCCCCTGGAAAAGGGAAAGGCTACCCACTCCAGTATTCTGGCCTGGAGAATTCCATGAACTAAGTCCATGGGGTCGCAACGAGTCGGACACAACTGAGCGACTTTCACTTTCACTAGTCACGTTTGTATATGTCAGGGCCTAGGATAGTGCCTGACTCAAAATACACTGGTGAATAAATGACCACAACTCAGTTCTTGATATTTAAGCATATTTGGCAACATTAGCACGTTTATGCTGCTAGAAAGTTTAGCAAATGGATATTCTAAAACTGGACTGTCTATGCTGGTAAGGACGTTGGAAATCTGACTTTCTTTTGTAAAGGTAGGAAACCTCAGGCACAGAAGTGATGAGTTCTGTCCAGGGTTGCAAAGCTGGTTAGTAGCAGGGCTCAGTTTAACTAGGGGCTCCCAATTCACTCCCCCATTCTCTGCATTTATTTTGGTGACACCTTCGTGGTGGCCGATGTACCAGGTAAACTGGCTTATTTTTACCACCCACTCAGCTGGCCCGGACAGAATGAGAAAACCAAGCCCAGCCTGTTGCAGCGGTTCCCTTGCCACTTCCTGCTCAGTGACTGTGGGAGGGGCCTGCGTGGAGTGCTGACCGTAAGAAATCTGCTTCTCTGCATTTTGTAGAAATGGGTATGTGGATTAAGGGTATATTCCCTGCAACTAATTATGCAGACGTGTGGGCAATGCTCTTTGCTAATTTCAGGAGCTGTGCCCAAACTATTTAAAAGCAAGGGCGTGCTTTGTCTTCAGAAAGAAAAATTCAGGGAAGTTATCCTAAAGGCTCTACCTCAGACTTGTCAATGGGTTTTTTTGCTTTTAAAAAATAGCTTCCTTCAAACTGCAGAGTTTAAAGATTTTTACAATTCAGTGACAGACGACCAGTCTGTGTTTTCCTGATCTCGAACTGGGAGTTTATTTTTTTATTTTTATTTTTTTTTATTTTTCTGTATATATATTTTTAATATATATATATTTTTAAATTTTAAAATCTTTAATTCTTACATGCGTTCAACAAAGATGCCACAAACTCAATGGGGGCTGAAAAGTCAGGGTTGTTACTAAGGAGAACAGTTTTACAAAGGATGAAATTCTGTTGTATCTCGAGGACAGAAGGGTTTTGGACAAGGTCAGTTTCATAACATGCCATTTTGGATGGGATTGGTTTACATTAACTGTAAAGCTTTTCAAGGCTGGTACCAGGAGACTGGTGTGTGGATATGTGTCCGCTGATTTTTGCAGGCAGTCTTCCTCTCTCTCTCTCTCCCTTACACACACAGCTAGAACTGCCTCTGTCCAAATGAACAGCATTGACTTTTTCAGAGTTGGATGGATTTCCATGGCACAAACCAACAGCTCCTTTAGAAATAGATTGGACCTGAGGAATTGTTGAAATACATACGGCTTGGTCCTGACTATTGACTGTAGAAACGCACTGTACACCTTGAAGAAGACTCTGGTGACTCCTTGAGGTTCAAGGATTCAAAAATGGCTGAGAGACAATATAGATGGACCTGGAGAGTGTCATACTGAGCGAAGTAAGTCAGACAGAGAAGGGGAAACATCGTATGACATCCCCTACACGTGGAATCTAAAAAGAAACGATACAAATGAATTTACTTACAAAACAGAGACTCAAAGACTTAGAAAATGAACTTATGGTTGTCTGGGGAGGGGTTAGTTAGGGAGCATGGGATTGACATGTATACACTGCTGTATCTAAAATGGATAACCAACAAGGACCTACTGAATAGCACATAGAACTCAAAGCTGTGTGGCAGCCTGGATGGGAGTTTGGGGTAGAATGCATGTATATATGTGTGGCTGAGTCCCTTTGCTGTTCACCTGAAACTATCACAACATTGTTTGCTAATTGGCTATATCCCAATACAAAATAAAAAGTTAAAAAAAAAAAAAAGTAGTAACAAAGAAAACGGCTGAGCGAGAGCTGCCTTTACTTTGGGGTGTTTCTCTGGCTTAGTGAGAACTTCAGGGTTTACCTGAATTCCTGCTCTCATTTCATCCCATCCTAGACTTTGGCCTGCACCCCAGGAAGTGTTGTTCTCAGGGGTCCTGTTTACTCCAGGAGCTTCCTGATGGGCCTTCCTATTTCCCATATTCTTTCTGTTCACCCATAATCTACAAATATCCAGAACATCCAAGTGGTTGTGAGAGAGGCTGTCTATGTTTTCTAGGAAAGTGGAGGCTTCCAAAGTAAAGTGACCCCATCTGCCTGGGGGCAGCAGAGGTATCCGGAAGCAAGATCTCGCTTAAGTGCCCTTTCAGGGAATCTGATAATGAATGTAAGAGTCTTCAGTCTAACAGTGAATTAGCTGTATGTCTCCAGGCCTCAGTTTTTTCATCTATGAAATGCAGGATCAGTTCAAGATCCATTTACAGTCAATCATCTATGAATATGTGATTCATATTCTGGTGCGTTTCATCCTTGCTCAGTCATGTCCAACTCTTTTCAACCCCCTAGACTGTAACTCACCAGGTTCCTCTGTCCATGGAATTCTCCAGTTACGAATATTGGAGTGGGTTGCCATTTCCTTCTCCAGGGGATCTTTCAGACCCAGGGATCAAACCCGCATCTCTTGAGCCTCCTGCACTGGCAAGTGGATTCTTTACCAGTGTGCCTCTGTGCAGTGCTAATTCATATTCTAATGGCTTAGACGTCTACGCCCTGGAGCAGAGGCTGGACCCAGGGCTCTGGTCTGTGCAGCAGCAGGAAGAGAGGTTGAGCCTGCTCTGCGGCTTCCCCTCTGTTCACAGGGGCCACCCAACCAGCCATGGCCCCTCACTCTGAGCCTGTGAAGACAACAGGCCCTACTGTACAGTACAGAGAGCTATACTCAATATCCTATGATAAACCATAATGGAAAAGAATATAGAAGAAAAGAACGTATATATATATTCATAACTAAAATAATTTTGCTATACAGCAGAAATTAGCACAACATTGTAAAGCAACTGTACTTCAATTAAAAAAAAAAAAAAAGACACCAGCCCAGTGTGGGCCCGGGCCCCACAGTGCAAGCTTGCAGGGCCCTTTCCCATCCAAGGCAAGGATTTGGGAGCGTCAGGATTCTAGGTGTATTCTAGCCTCCCAGAATTCTCCTCAAGCATCACAATTATTTTAATCATTTCTTGGTAACATTTCAGAGAGCAGATGACTTAGGGAGACAGAATCTTCCCCATGTTCTGTATGAAAGCCCAGAACGGTGACCCCACTGGCCTGTAGAGGGCCACAGGTGAGAAGCCAAATGGTTTTTCAGCTGTCCTTAGCCAAACCCGGAAGAGATCAATTGCTTCAACTGTTACTATGGCCTGTCATGGGTCTAAATGTGCCAAGTGGTCAAAACTCAGCACAATAGGCAGTTAACAGGCATCAGAAGTACACTTACAGGAACTTGAATTAAATCAAGGCCTTACGAATCTCTGCCCACTTCATCCTGAAACATACAAGCCCAAGCCGTCAGACATGCAGCCAAGCCCAGACGCGTGTATCCGAGCTATGGTTTCCCTGGAGCCAGGACAGCCGAGCATTGCTCTCTGCCTCTCAACCTCATGCTCCCCTGTGACTCTTATCCCACCTCAGAGCTCAGTGCTTCTTTTCTGTCCTCCGTACATCAAGGACCTTCATCAGCTCCTGATGGTTTTGCCTTTTGCCTTTACATGTATTTGGAAAACACCAGGTACCAACTGTAGTTTTTTTTGCCTTCTGAATGCAAGAACACCTTGATTGGGATGAACACAAATGATGGTGGTTTCTCTAACTACAAAAGTCCCTTTAAGTGGCCAGCTCTGTGCTAACCCTCTCTATTTTTGGGGGGAAACTGCTCCTCTTCCTGGTGGACCCCTAGCCAAGGTGCAAGCTCTAGCTAAGGTCCTCGTGGGGTGGTCCAGGGACCAGAAGCATCAGCATCGGCTGGGAGACTGTTAAGAATGTAGAATCTCAGACTTCACTCCAGAGCATCACCTTGAGACCAGAATCTGCAGAGAACAAGTTCTGCTGGTGATCTGTGTGCAATTCTGCTTTTGAGAAGTGACCTCCAGCCATCTGGATTGAATTGCAGGTGCCTTTCTGGTCCCAGTGATTAGTGTGTGTGTGGGCAGGCAGCAGGGGATGGGGGTGGGGAAGGGGAAAGGGAAGAGGAAGGCAGAGGGTCAGGCATGTGACTCAAGCTGGCTCTTGGCCCTCGCCCACAATAGCTATAGTAATCCCGTGTCTTTTTTGAATCTCTGGTGAAGAGTCTATTCTTCCTTAGTAGAATATGTGAAGTTCAAGACTATATCTTGACATTTCTCCCATCAACTTGATCTGCATATTGACTGGAAGATCTGACGACAAAGGCCCCCTAGGGCTTCCTAGTGGCTCAGATGGTAAAGAATCTGCCTGCAAACCTGGGTTTGCTCCCTGGGTTGGAAGATGCACTGGAGGAGGGCATGGCAACCCACTCCAGTATTCTTGCCTGGAGAATCCCCATGGACAGAAGAGCCTAGTGAGCTGCAGTCCACAGGGTCACAAAGAATCAGACATGACTGAGCAACTAAGCACAGCATAGGACCCCAGAGAGGGCAGTCCTCTCCCAGGGAAGCTTAATACAGTATCATTCACTGGACACCAGTTAATTAGCATTTCAAGGTTCTGGGCACCACATCTGACTTATAGAATTGTGCTCATCATACATACATTTTCTCCTTCCCCATTTTCCCTCTGAGTTGTACTGTGATGCTTATAATTCTCTGGCCAAACAACTGGGGAAGCCAGAGGCTTCTGGTGAGCTTCAGAGGGAGCGATCACATCTGAAATGGGCAGCACCACAGTTATGGTCAACGAAACCACGGCCTTCGGTTCCTAGAGCCTTGATCAGAAGGCAGCGTGGGTCAGGGTATGAAACAATAACTTTTGAAGCCAGAGAGATAAAGATGAAACACTGCTTCACTGCTTATACTGGCGGGGTCCTAAATAACTTGTGGAACCTTTGGGATCCTTAATTTCTTCATCAGGAAAATGGGCAACCTTGGAGGATTAAGGTAGTAGCTAAATGAGAGAAAATAGTTCAGTAATCACCAAAGCAGCTGCCATGGTAGAAATACCTTATATATTACCCTCGTCACCCTTTCCATTCTTTCCTTTTGAAAGGACAGACTTTGGAAGTAACCTAAATGTTTACCGATAGACGAATGGATAAAAAAGATGGGATACATAGACACAATGGAATATTACTCAGCCACAAAAAGGGATGACACTGGGTCATCTGTAGAGACATGGATGGACCCAGAGATGCTCATACAGAGGGAAGTAAGTCAGAAAGAGAAAAAACAAATACCATCTATTAACGTATATATGTGGAGTCTAGAAAAATGGTATAGATAACCCTATATGCAAAGGAGGAATAGAGACACAGACATACAGAAAAAATGTATGGTTACCAAGGTGGGAAAGGAGTGGGGTTGGGGGAACTTGGAGATTGGGATTGACTTATACACACTATTGATCCTATGCATAGAATAGACAACTAGTGGGGATATACCGCATGGCACAGGAGCTCCACTTACTGCGCTGCGGTGACCTAAACGGGAAGGAGTCCAAACGGAGTGGACAGATGTATACGTACGGCCCATTCACTTTTCTATGCAGTAAAAGCTAACCCAGCATTGTGACACAACTATCCCATTATTACAAACTAATTAATACAAAATAAATAAAAGGACAGACTTCAATTTAAAGAAAATACTTTGAGGCTTGAGTCTAATCTCTCAAGTTGTCAACAGAATAAACTAAAAACGGCCTTAGCATTTTGTACTAAATCACAGTAGACACAAGGACTAGTCTGACTGCATTTCAGAAACTTTTATTAATCGCTGCTACACTGCAAGAATCATAAGTGTTTTTTTTTTAAAGAACTAAATGTATAATGATTTATATTTTGAGCATTTAATTAAAGTTCTGCCAATTTCTAGATTGTATTCAATGATCTCAGTTTCCTAAGGCTGTGAGATTTACCGCTTTGTTTCCATGAGGGTGGTGCCCTGGTTTGGAGGTGGGGAGTTGACGCTGTGATGCAGACACTGCCCTTGACCATCTGGGTAACAAAGGCTTGCCCAACACCATCCTCAACATTGAGGCCACTGTCTTTCAACCCACAGTCAACCCAAATGAAGGAAGTGGAATTTAAGCTTGGAGTCAAAGCAAATAATCCCATTCAGATTTTGAAGTCTCATATCCTTGGGCAAAAGTTTTCATGACATTGCAACGCCCTTCAGTGATGCTGGCAACCAAGTAAAAAATGTGGTTAAAAACACGAGCTCAAGAGCCTGAGTCCGAGCACTGTGTAGGATGGTTACCTGGGCCAGCTCCACAGACTCCCTGCTCCTGTGCCTCAGCTTCATCATCTGTAAACGGAAACAGCAGTAATATCCACCTCACACGGCTGTTAAATGAACTGCTTTGTATAAGGTACTTATGATTAGTGCCTGTACAAAGTAAGCACTCAATGAACCTTACCTCTTATTACTATTATTATTTATATATTTGGCTGTGCTGGGTCTTAGTTGCCTTCTTGAAGCATGCAGACTCTTACTTGTAGCATGTGGGATCTAGCTCCCGGACCAGGGATGGAATCTTGGCCCCCTGCATTGGGAGTGGTGAGTCTTAGCCACTGGACCGCCAGGGAAGTCTCATTCTTGTCTTTCTCAAAGTATGGCCGCATACAACATTACTAGTATAACCTGATCACTGCAGAAAGGGACAAAACTGTCAGTTCCTAAATTCAAATTATTGCAGTTCATCATATAACCTGCTGCTGCTACTGCTGCTGCTGCTAAGTCACTTCAGTCGTGTCTGACTCTGTGTGACCCCATAGACAGCAGCCCACCAGGCTCCCCCGTCCCTGGGGTTCTCCAGACAAGAACACTGGAGTGGGTTGCCATTTCCTTCTCCAATGCACGAAAGTGAAAAGTGAAAGGGAAGTCGCTCAGTCGTGTCTGACTCTTAGCGACCCCATGGACTGCAGCCCACCAGGCTCCTCCGTCCATGGGATTTGCCAGGCAAGATTAAACAAAATTCTTTGATGGCCTCACCATGCAAATAACTCATTTTACAGTCATAGTCAACGGAAGTCCTTTTCACATATGTGTGGTTGTCGAGCTACGCCTCCCCTCTGTCCAGCTTGCTCCTTGTTTTGTGGATTTATGTGGACACTTTAGACATACTCCTATTACATTTCTTATTGAATCTGGCCCTGCTTTCTAGCCAGCCAGATCTTTTTGGGTCCTGGTTTCACCATGTGCTGTGCTGTGTTTACTCACTTGGACATGTCCGACTCTTTGCGACCCCACAGGACTGTGTCCATGGGGATTCTCCAGATAAGAATACGGAAGTGGGTTGCCATGCCCTCCTCCAGGGGATCTTCCTGATCCAGGTATCAAACCCAGGTCTCCTGCATTGCAGGCAGATTGTTTACCATCTGAGCCACCATGGAAGCCCCCAAGACATCATTAATCCTCCTAGAGTTTGAGTCATTTACAATTTTAACGAATGTAACTTTCATGATTTTACCAAAATCACTGATAAACATATCCACTGGACTAAGCCCACGTTCCAGAGTTTGTTTCAGTGGTGGCCCACAGTATGGAATCCATTCATTCTCACCATTATTAGGATTTCTCTAAGGGACAGCTAGTCCAACCTAGTTTTCTTCTGACCCCTAGTACTATTTTGTTTTCGCCAGTGCTTTTTTGTCTTAATTTTTTTAAATTTATTTTTGGCTGTACCGAGTCTTTGTTGCTGGGCGTGTACTTCCTCTGATTGCAGCCAGCGGGGACTACCCTTTCTTGTGGTGCACGGGGCTCTCACACAGTGGCTTTTCTTGTTGCGGAGCATGGACTCTGGGCATGTGGGCTCAGCAGCTGTGGCACATGGGCTGTTTGACCTGTGGCATGTGAAATCTTCCCAGACCGGGACTGAACCCATGCTCCCTGAACTGGCAGGCAGATTCTTAACCACTGGACTGCAGGGAAGTCCTCCCCAGTGTTTTCAAGGAAGCTTCAAGTGGACCTAAACTCCTGGCTGCTAATTAGGCACGAATTGTGAAATTGTTGATTACTTGTGAGAAAATGACAGTAATTAGCAGAAAATACCTGTCCTTTGTGTTTTAAGAATATTTGCTGGATGAAGCTTAAGAAAGAGATCATTTGTTCAAAAGAGTTCCTGCAAAATCCAGGTTTGGCTTGTAGTCATGTGCACTTGGGCATGGGCCAGCCTGATGGGAGAGGGCTGTGGAGTCAGTCCTCTGACAGGAGGGGCCCTGGGAAGGCTCTGTTCTAGACATTGGAGAGGGGCAGGGGTGAGAGAACCACCAGCTCCTATCCCACCCGAATCATGAATTAAAGGCCCAGTAGAACTTGTCAGGCTTATGGACCAGATGAACATCTGAGGCTGCAGTCCTGGTTAATATCAGGGACTATGCATCAGGGCCTCCCAAGATGGCATTCGTGGTAAAGAATCTGCCCGCCAGTGCAGGGAACGTAAGAGACGCAGGTTCAGTCCCTGAGTTGGGAAGATCCCCTGGAGGAGGGCTTGACACCCCACTCCAGTATTCTTGCCTAGAGAATCCCATGGACAGAGGAGCCTGGTGGGCTACAGTCCACAGGGTCACAAAGAGTTGGACACAACCAAAGAACTTAATCCGCACACACGTGCATCAGTGTGGTGGGCCCTTTGATCTCCGCCCCCCTCCCACCTCCCCCAGAACTGAGCATAGCAGAGACTGCCTGGTGAAGGATTTAGGGCTGCTTCTTTCCTTTAGAGAGTGGCTGTGTGCATCCTGGCACCACAATGTCAAAAGGCGTTGGGAGGACCCTTTGTAGTGTCTGGCAGCTGGCTCCACAGGGCTGTGAGGCTGGGATCTTCCTGTCCACCCTGCACCAGGACAAATAGATGCTCCGGAAAAAGGGCAAAGAGCCTGGCTCAGCTGCAGCAGGCGGTCCCAGCCTGCTCCTCGCTCCTTGGGCAGGGCGGCCGCTCTGACAGTAATTTGACATGATGCGTAATAGATGAGGAAGTGGTTGGCTGGGCCTTCACAATGTGTTGTAATCCTGAGACAAAATACACAGAGATCTTCACACAAGCTGGAGATGATGGATTCCCAGGAGCTGATAACATAGGGCTTCTCCTTTCAAGCGAAAGGTCGAACCATTTCAAAGGTCCCCTTGGCGGCATGGGATATGCGATCACTTATCATGGACCTGTTTCCAGTTCAAGAGAAAAACTGAGCTTCCTGCTTTGTTTATATATACGGATTCTTTGATACAAGTCTAAAGATCCTATTTTAAACTGTTGTTATGATTAAACTACCACCTATTTTTTGGGTCAGAAGCATTAAAAGAGTCTGTTTTAACACTTCATTGAATCTCTGTTTTTCCAAAGATTGATGCAGATTAACCCTATGTCCTTCCTCTTCTTTGCGAATGGGGACGAAGAGGAAACAGAAGCCTCTGCTGTAACACGGCACCACTGGCTGGGTGGCTGAGACAACAGATGTGTATGTCCTCAGAGTTCCGGGAACTGGAAATCCAAGATCAAGGTAGTAGCAGGGCTGGCTCCTTCTGAGGCCTCTCTCCTCAGCTGGCTGTCTCTCCCCTGTGTCCTCACGGGGCTTTTCTCTGTGTGTCTGTGTCCTAATGTCCTCTTCCACTGGTCAGATTGGATTAGACCATCCTCATTTGAACTTAATCTTTGAACTCTTTCAAGGGCTTCCCTGGTGGCTGAGACCGTAAAGAACCTGCCTGCAATGCAGGAGACCCAGGTTCGATCCCTGGGTGGGAAGATCCCCTAGAGAACAGAATGGCAACGCACTCTAGTATTCGTGCCTGGAAAATCCCAGAGACAGAGGAGTCTGGCCGACTACAGTCCATGGAGTCGCAAAAGAGTGGGACATGACTGAGTGACTATCACACACACACACACACACACACCTCTTTCAAAGCCACGTCTCAAAAAAAAAAGTCACATTCTGAAGTTCTGGAGGTTTAGGATTTCAGCATATGTACTTTAGGGGTACACAACTCAGCCGATTAAACTCAAGTAAGGACACAGTTGCCTGGAAAAGCGCTTGCTGTCCCCATGCTGACTGCTGCCTTCAGGAGGACATTTGGTACTGACCACAGTTGCTGATGCTGAAGCTACAGGCAATCATCTGGAGGTCCCAGGACCCAGCCAGAGCAGACAGGATGAGGATGCTGTCAGCGAGGCAGCATCTGTGTTTTCCTGGCCACACCACGTGGCATGCAGGATCTTAGCTCCCCGCCCAGGGATTGAACCTGTGCCCTCTGCAGTGGAAGCGCTGAGTCCCAGACACTGGACTGCTGGGCAAATTCCAGCAAGGCCACATCTGGAGGCACTTTGGGTTCAGATCCTGCCTGTGATACCTGACAAGTTAGTCAACCTCTCTGAGGCTCATCTTTAAAGAGGATATGGCCATAATACTTACCTCCTAGGATGACTATGCAATAGAAATGACATACAGTAGGTACGCGTGCTCGGCACCCTGCTGGCAACTGGGGAGTTGTTTGAGAAATGGGGCTGTTGATAATAACAAGCAAAGTCAAGTGACTGTCCTGGCCTAGGGAGAGTTCGCCAGGCTGTCTAGGGTCCAGCCACCCTGCTTCCTGTCTGTCTAATCCAGTACTACCCAGCTATTTCCCCGTTCCACCCCCTCCCTTCTCAGAAAGCACCAGGGCTCAGTGAATACTGTGCTGTGACTTCCTGGCCTCGGGGCATCCCAAATTATTCTCCTCTCCACTGGCCTCCAATAAACAGACGAGCAAAGCGAGTTTCAGTTCATTTAAGGATGAAATCTCAGTAGAAGGGTTAAAACACAGCCATCAGCTTATTCTAATTATAGTCCCTCCGTCCTGCAAACATGCTCAGACATCTGAAAGTAGGTGGTGAATAGGAACAAGGAGATAAAGTGTGGGCTGTCTAGGAGGGAGTCCATTTGGTACCCACAGCGATGTAGTGGGCATCCTCATTTGGGGTGAAGCCTTGAGCTGAAAATGAAGCAGGAACCATCTCCACTGAGAGTACATGGGAAGGAACTTCGCTGGTGGTCCAGTGGCTAAGACGCCACACTCCCAATGCAGGGGGCCCGGGTCTGATCCCTGGTCGGGGAAATAGATCCCACATGCTGCAACTAAAGATTCTGTGTGCTGCAACCAAGACCTGGAGCAGTCAAATAAATAAATAAATGTGTTTTTTAAATAGTACACAGGAAAATGAAGATTCTTTGCCATTGAGATGCTAAGATGTTCTATTAAGGAAAGTGGCCCCTGGTGGATAAAGGTGGGGCTCTTCCTGCCCCTGGTGATCAGAGCTGGGTGAGGAGCAGACCTCTCCAGCCACAAGAATCACCAGGCCAGTTAATGGGCCTGTTGCCGGACACGGTTAATAAAGCAAGGATGACCTGGGTAGTGGTGCCCGACATGCCAGCAAATCCAGGGAAGCCTTAACTCACGCGCTGCAAGATACACATCCATTGCTTACTTACATAATGGAGCAAAGCCAACTTCTGGTAACACAGCTGTAAGTGGAACTAATTCCCAAATTAGAATTTTTAGTCTGTTGTTCTCAATCAGGAGACTGTCTTTGGCCACAACTTTTTTTTCCTGTTCTAGACCTAGCCTGTAGGGGAAGCTGACCCCAGGCCCACTCCCCGAGTAGCCTGGCTATTTCCCCCATCTCCTGCCCACCGGCACTTCCATGTCGGGCTCCTGGCCTTCCTGACCCTATGCTCTGTTCCCCATCCTGCCCTGCCTGTGGTCTCTGGGTGCCCCACGACCACTCTGCTGGGACCTGCTGGTCCCGCCTGTCCACCTGGCTCTCAGGTCCCCAGCCTAACAGGGACTTGAAAGCTGGAAGCCCCTTACTCCTCTCCTCTCTGTCTTCCCATTTCTTTTTAAAAAACCACAAGAGTCAGGACTTTGCTGGTGGTCCAGTGGTTAAGAATCTGCTTTCCAGTGCGGGGGATGTGGGTTTGATCCCTGGGCAGGGAACTAAGATCCCACGTGCCATGAGTCATCTAAGTCCATGTACCACAACTAGAAAGAAGCCTGCGAGCTGCAACTAGGGGAGCCCACGTGCGGCAACAAAGGTCTCGCCTGCTACAATTAAGACCCGACGCAACCAGATACACAAATAAATATTTTTAAAAACCACGTGAGTTTAAGCAAGTCTGCATAAAGTTATCTTGGGAGAAAGATACTCAAACAATAACATTCTAGCTCTGGTTCCCTCTCTCCTAAATGATGTAGCATCCACCTTCTAGAGTTGATAACTCTTTTCTCAGCTACTCCTGCTCTCAGGCTTCAGTGTCTCTGCCTTCCAGAAACACACTTTAGAAGCATAAATCTTGTTTGTCCTAATTCCTAGCCAGGGTCTACCACTGTCTGTTTTAGGAGGCCACGATCGCTTGATGAAAAGAATAAGAAGTATCTGCAATGACGGGGCTTCAGGAGGATGAGAAGAGACCCTCTGTTGTTTTCCTCTTTAGAAAAGTGAGATCAGCATTTATAAGGCTTCAGGCAAGAACACAAACCCAGGCCAAAGACAGTAATTTAGATGGGTATCAAAGGGCCCTAAGTGTAGACACTGCCTACTTGCTGCTATTACTGCTGCTAAGTTGCTTCAGTCATGTCCGACTCTGTGAGACCCCATAGACGGCAGCCCACCAGGCTCCCCCGTCCCTGGGATTCTCCAGGCAAGAACACTGGAGTGGGTTGCCATTTCCTTCTCCAATCTACTTATGCAGGACTGATGTAAATTCAGCTGAGAAGTCCTATGGGTGTAAGGGACCTGCCCTTTGCCTAAAGATTCTGGTTAAAGCACAAAGTCCTTGCCTCCACGTTCAGTGTCTCACCCAACCATCTCTTCTCTCTACAAAATCACAAGCCAGAACGAAGCTGCTGGGTGAGCCGCCCTTGCTCTAAAGCTCCCTAATCAGACAACACTTGAAACTGTGCTTCAGAAAGCCTCCAAACCAGACGGGAAGGAGTCTCGTCCCTGCTTTGCTGACTTTTCTGCCCACTGGCCCCACCACGACCCTCATCCACAGGGACAAGACAGTCCTCTTACAGAGACCAAGATCCTGGAATAGAGGGCTTTCTTCTTCTGTTTTCTGCTGCACTACCCAGCCCTGACTGCAGTATGGAGACCCACAGGTGGCTATTAAAAATGCCTTTGAAATCCCCATGTATTTAAGTGCACCAGCTCTCTACCAAACAGATTTGTTACATGGGACATGTACAGATTTGGGTACATGGTACATGTCATGCAACACAAATTAACTTAACTTCACTGAAAATCTCTTCCGAAAGTCCCTAGTTTTATGCTCCTCCTTTGACCACATCTTAGGCAGGGTCTATTCTTCCTGCTGGTTCATCTTTACCGCCATCTTCTCCGTATCACATAAGAGGAATCTTCTTTAATTCCTCGATCGTTGAGAAAGCAGGTGACTTTCTTTTTGGATCCCCAGTCCTGGGAATACAGGTCCAAATTACTCTCCTATGTCTTTGTTTTGTTTTGTTTTAAAGAAAGTATTGACGTATAGTCGATTTACATTGGACTAATTTCTACTGTACAGCAAGGTGACTCAGCTATGCACACATACATTCCTTCGCATTTATCACAGGATAGTGGATATAGTATATGCAGATGACACCTCTCTAATGGTAGAAAGTCATGTTCGGATGTGAGAGTTGGACCATAAAGAAGTCTGAGCACCGAAGAACTGATGCTTTTGAATTGTGGTGCTGGAGAAGACTCTTAGTCCCTTGGACTGCACGGAGATCAAACCAGCCAATCCTAAAGGAAATCAACACTGAATATTCATCGGAAGGACTGATGCTGAAGCTCCAGTACTTTGGCCACCTGGTGTGAAGAGCTGACTCTGATGCTGGGAAAGATTGAGGGCAAAAGGAGAAAAAGGTGGCAGAGGATGAGATGGTTAGACAGCATCACTGACTCAATGGACATGAATTTGAGCAAACTCTGGGAAATAGTGGAGGACAGGGGAGCCTGGCATGCTCCCATGGGGTCCGTGGGGTTGCAGTGTCAGACATGACTTAGCAGCTGAACACATGGACAGCCCTCTGAACATAGTTCCACACTATATAGTAGGACCTGGTTTCTTCCTATAGCTTTCTGGCCTTGGTTTAGTGCTATCTGTTGTTCAGTTGCTAAGTGGTGCCAGACTCTGTGTGACCCAGTGGACTGCAGCAAGCCAGTTCCCCTGTCCTTCACCATCTTCCGGAGTTTGCTCAAATTGCTATCTGTGGATTTGCCCATCAAGATCCCGGGATCTCTTTCACTGGAGGCACCAACAATCCTGAGTTACTCCTCTGTTTCTGCACATCTGCCCCCTGGACTCTTCTCTGCTGGCACCTGCTCTCACCTCGAAGAATTCCACCTGGATAGGTCCCCACCTGTGGCTGCTCTCAGACCTTTTCAGCTATAAGTATCACTGCTCTTAAGGGACATCTGGGGTGACCTGTCTCTCATCCTACCCTCTTTCACCTCCAGCAGCACTTGCTGGAGTTCCAGAAGCTCTGGGAGCCGAGGGGAAGGCCGAGCCTTTGCTGCACAGCTCCAGGACTGAGACACTCCATCTTTATTGTGTCTTTGTGTAGCAACAACATAGTGTTAACATTCACAGCTCTTGTTTATGGGAGCCACGGTCTATAAAGTAGTGGAGCAGGATTTGAACTCAAGAAATTAGGCTCCAGGATTAGCAGACACAAGTTACTAAATAAAATAAATAACAAGGTCCTACTGTATAGCATAGGGAACTATATTCAATATCTTGTGATAAACCATAATGGAGAAAATATGAAAAGGAATACACACACACACACGGATAGACATACATTGTGCGCACCCAGTCATGTCCGACTCTGTGACCCCATGGACTGTAGCCCGCCGGAATCCTCTCTTCGTGGAAGTTTCCAGGCAAGAATACTGGAGTGGGTAGCCATTTCCTTCTCCAGGGGATCTTCCTGACCCAGGGATTGAACCCACGTCTCTTGTATTTCCTGCACTGGCAAGAAGGTTCTTTACCAGTTGAACCACTGGGGAAGCCATATATATATATATAATGTTTAAATATATAAAAATGAATATATTTAAATATACTCATATATATAAATGAATCACCTTGCTGTACACCTGAAATGAACACATTATAAATCCACCATACTTCAATAAAAATGAAAAATATTGAAAAAAGAAATCAGACTCCACTGTCTTCACTATATTCACAGTCATCAAAATTCATGTCCAGCCTTCTTGAAGACATCTAATTTTGCCCTCCAAAGCAACTTTAAAAATAGTAAAAGTGTAACCAGCCTTGTCCATGACAGCATCTCAACATATTTGAAAACACTGAAGAGATACCCTTCTTCTAACCTTTTCAAGTTAAGCATTTTAAATTCCTCCTAAAGCTAGATTGTACAATTTGGCTAAACCACAAGTTTTATTTTTTTTTAATATCAATTAATACAGTGAAAGAAAACTAAACATCCAGTATATCGGTCAAATTAGCCGCACTCCAAGCATGCAGTAGTCAGTAAATGGGTGCTGGGTGGGGGACTTGCTGGACGGGGCAGTCAGGGCATATCCTCCACGGCAGGGAGTTCTCCTGACAGCGCTGCTTGGGGACCTTCAAAGTGCATATTCTAGACGCATCACCATCCCTCTTCGTGCAAAATTTCAAGGGGCAGCAGATAGACCCCAGGCCACACAGAGATCCTGTCCCTCCAGGGCAGAATTCCCATCACTCTTCTAGACGCACTAGCATCTCTCCACACCTACTGTGATCCATCCCTGCGACTCACAGCGGAGGCCACAAGGACCATGATGAACAGAATCACATACCCTTCCAGATCTGGGGCTTTTGTTGGGAATCATATTTTGTTGCTGCTTTTATTTAAGTTTTTTTTCGGCTGCACTGGGTCTCAGCTGCTGCATGCAGGATCTTGGATTCTCCCTGTGGCAGGCATAATCTTCGGTGGTGGTATGGGAACTCTGCCTTATTTGTGGTTTGCGGAAGCCGGTTCTCAGACTCTGCGTCTTAACAAGCTCCCAAGCGATGTGCTGCAGGTGGACCACTTGTCATATTTTGAGACCCTCCCACTTCCTCAAAAGGACAAGCGCCCCCAAAGCGTTTCCTCGAAAAGCATGAGGTTCCTAAAGACTTTCCAGAAACATGCCTGCAGGACTGCCATCACTTTGCCAGTTTCCTCTTTTTGCCCGGGTCAGCCCAGGAGCTGAGTGGCTTTGTCAGCACCTCCAGATTCCCCTGGAGAGGGATTCCTGGAACAGGGGAGGGGGGAGCTGGAGCAGCTGCTGGGGCAGGGCAATGACAGAGAACTCTCTGCCACTTAACGCCTGTGTGGGGAATGCAGCTGGCTGAGAGGCCTCCATTTACCCTGGCGGGAAGATGGGCTGGGTCCACTGGGGGGAGCAGCACGGGGCACCCTTGGTGAGGGGCTCTCCAGCTGGGGAAGCTGGTGGCCGTAGGGGTGGAGGGAACCGAAGCAGGGGAGAGCAGACTGGCTGGTGGCTGGAGGAGCGTGGGGTAGGAGTGGGGATGAACCAGCCATTCCCACAGGAGCAAAGGAGTGTGCAGTGAAAGAACCCTGGTGGCAGTGTGGAGGCTGGTGGCTCCCAGGAGTGCCTTGGATTTTATTTCCCCATCATTAAAACAGGGAATGGGATTGGAGATAGGGTCTCTAAAGTAACATGCTATGAAAGGCTGACAAGGTCACACAGAGCTCCGCAACCCCTCCCCTCCCCACAGCTTCATGTCGGCACCCGCCCCCGCCCCACAACCAAAGCTCTAATAAAATGTGAGCTCCATATACACTTCAATTGTGTTCGACTCTCTGCAATCCTATGGACCGTAGCCCACCAGGCTCCTCTGTCCATGGGATTCTCCAGGCAAGAATACGGCAGGGGATTGCCACGCCCTCCTTCAGGGGATCTTCCCGACGCAGGGATCAAACCTGTGTCTCTGCAGGGATGGAACCAGCATCTTTTACATCTCCTGCACTGGCTTTTTACCACTAGCGCCACCTGGGATGCCCATGCACTATTGATAGTATGTATAAAACAGACAACTGATGAGAACATCACGGAGAACGCGACTTAATGCACGGTGGTGACTGAATGGGAAGGAAATCCTAAAGGGAGGGGGTATATGTATACAAATGGCTCACTCCTTTTGCTGTGCAGAAGAAACTAACACAACATTGTAAAGAATACTGCAATAAAAACTGAATAATAAAAAGCAAGATCCATAAGACATTAGCATTAAGCGAAAAAAGCAAGCCATCAAGTAATATGTATACCTTGATAGTATACCAACACGTATACATTGTACATTCATTTATGCATTAAACAATAGCAAAATTAGCACCTATCACACGGCAGAAATTACTCTAGTCAGTGGAGATAAAGTAGCGACCAGATAGACAAAGGCCCTCCTAGAGCCGACACTCAAGTGGGCAGGCAAACAATGAACAAACAGACCAATTAATAGTCAAAATGAAAGAAGAAACCCGAGCTCCTTCCCACAGCTGTCGCGGCAATGTTCTTTCCCTCACTTCCATCCCTGGCTCCCCATCACATCTCACTGCTTTGGTCTTACTCACTTTTGCGCTTCGCATCACACCAGAGTCTTTTAAAATAATTTTCTTAGGCAGACCTGCATCACTTGAAACTGCATTAATGGGTATCCCATATGTGCACATACATATCTTTATATATGTCATATATGCTTGCACTTATTTGAGCACATACATGTGTGCGTGTGTGTGCCCCTGTACACGAATGTGCGTGTGTGTGCCCCTGTATATGAATGTGCGTGTGTGGTTCGGACAGGTCTTGGTACAACTTAAATCCTCAATAATGTTTGCTGAAGAAATGAGTAAGTTATGTGTCAATAATATCTTAATAAAACTGGGGGCAGGGAGAACAAAGAAGTGGTTGAATAAATCAACGATCACAGGATAAAGCAGAAAAGAAACAAGGCAGGTGTTAAGAATCTCCTCCCACTTTGCAGATGCAGCAGCTGGATAAAAGGAGGACTGAGTGATTTGCTCAGGATTACAGAAAAGCCAGGAAAGATCAGGGGAAAGAAAGGCCCCAAGCCAGGGACGTCCCTGGTGGTCCAGCGGCTAAGACTTCACGCTTCCAATGCAGGGGTCAGGGTTCCACCTCTGGTCAGAGAACTAGATACCCCACATCTCAACTAAGTCCATCCCACGTGCCGCAAGAAAGATCCGGTGCAGCCAGATAGATACATATTTAGTAGGAAGAAAAGAAAATCCCCAACCCAGGCTCTTTTGTCTCTTCCTCCCTCTGCAGCCGTGGTGGGTGGCGTTTGGACCAAGTTCCGGATCCAGGGGTGGTATAAGGCCACTATGTGGGATACATTACTGCGCTGAACAGGACTTTTTTTATAACAAGGGATCACTTTCAAGTTTATGCTTAGTTACCTCCTCTTTCCTAAGACGATACCACCCCCAACATGCACAAGTACTGTGGTTATGCCCCCTTATTTGAACCCTCCCAGCCATGGCATCCCATCAGTGGGACTGAGGTTCCTCTTGTTGGACTGTGTATGACAATGGATTTTGTAAAGGCCTTCCACCCTCCTCCCAGGTGATGTCAGAGACGGAGGCACAGTCCCTATCAGAATGCCTCTAGCCTTTCTCCTTTTCCTCCCAAGCAACTGAGAAATGGCTATTTTAAGTCCCTGGTGGAAAGACGCCCTGAAGCTGCCCTGGCTGTCCACGTGGGCCCCTCGGTACTCCCTACCTGCCTTCACCATGGTTGTTGGTGGTAAACGGCCAGATGTCGGCCTCTGTGGGCACCAAGTATTATTTATAACAAGGCCTGAGCTGGAGCCACTAACATCCAAGTCAAGATTTGTCCTCATTTTTCATTTTTAATTCAAGCGTAATTCCTACCTACTATTCTGCGTGATCCTTTTTTTGTTTCCTCCCGGCCTGCAGATCATTATAAAATAGAAACAGAGCCACAGAAAGTGACCTGTCTCAAGAAAGATTCTACCAGGAGGAGAGTTGCCACTGATGTGACCTAGGGTTCTTTCCACCTGGTCCTGCGCACATGCCCACTGTGTTTCTAGTGATCTCCCATCTCAGGTTAGGGTTCGGGTTCTCCCAACTCAGGCCCTGGGCTAGGACCTAATGAGTATTTAGGTCAACAGGAAGGGGCCCTGCCTTCATGGAGGTGCCCACTGGGTTGTTTAGAGGGCATATACTGTAGGCTGTGACGTCAGAATCTACGTGTAATGTCCCTCAGGCAAGGTGGACACGGATCCACAGAGGTGCTGGGGGGCTCCTGGCACCACCCCCAGGACCCCAGCACCCACTGTCTCCTCTGCCCTGAGGCCCTGCTCTGAGCACGCAGATTCTGGGGGTCGTGTCTTAGGGTAGATGAAAAAAGACAGGCCTGGAGGGCTCAGCGCCAGTCCAAGGCCAGGTCGTGCCAGAGAACCTTGAATACACGCTGTGTTTCAGTGCTTCTGAGGTAGAAGAGACTTAGACCATCTGTATGTGGATTGTCACCAACTCCTGATGAATAAAAATATTCCACTCATCAGCTGTGAAGAAGGAGTGAAAAAATGCGAAGTCAGTGACCGTGACCTCTCCCAGGAGCCACCTCCCCCAGCGCTGCTTCAGGGAGGCAATTCCTACGTAAGCTTGGGTTCTGAGCTGAGGCCTCCAAGGAGATCCTGACTCTTCATTTCGTAGCTCTGCATCTTGGGCAGGTGAGTGGTGAAACCTGCCAGGGCCTCAGCCTCACATGGAAAATGAAGACAATCTCGTCACTTCTCCCCTAGCAGAGGCCTAGGGGACTAGGCTCATAATATGTAGTAGAGGCACAGTGCTGAGAAGAGTATGTGACACCTACTGAATGCAGCAAAGGCTGAACCAGTGTTACTTATCAACATCATCTTTTGTGTGTATATATCTCTATCTCTGGGGCTTCCCTGGTGCCTCAGCAGTAAAGAATGTGCCTGCCAATGCAGGAGACACGGAAGATGTGGGTTTGATCCCTGGGTCGGGAAGATGCCCTGGAGAAGGAAATGGCAACCCACTCCAGTATTCTTGCCTGGGAAAACCCATGGACAGAGGAGCCTGGCGGGATATAGTCCGTGGGGTTGCACTGAGCACACTCACATAGATAAATGTATACGCTGTCTGTGCTCAGTGGTGCCCGACTCTTGGGGACCCCATGGACAAGGGATACTTGTCCATGGACAAGGGATTCCAGGCAAGAATACTGGAGGGGGTTGCCATGCTGCAGGGGATCTTCTCAATCCAGGTATCAAACCCAGGTCTCCCACATTGCAGATGGATTCTTTATCATCTGAGCCACCAGGGAAGCCCATAAATGTATATACACATACTCAGATATATACGTACCACGTATATCAGTCCATCTGACTGTCCATCCATCCTCCCACCTATCTACCATCTACGTATACCTATATATGTGTCCATGTACCTAGGTATGTGTACACGTATATACATTTAATGTTCATAGGCATTTTAAACATCCTTCTGTCTCTGCACAATATCGAAAAAAGCATCTGTGTCCCCTTAGCTAGGGATGACATAAAATGAGAAGTGCAGGGAAATGCAATTGGAATCTTACTAAAATAAGGAGATGTGAAATGCAGAATTCTCAGTCTTCCATCTGCAGCACTGACGGTGAGCGTCTGTGACGACAGGATAGATGATGACTTGAGGCGAAGCCACTGGCCAGGGAGCTCCTCCTCCTCTGAGAACACTGCCTGCACCATCACACCTGCCTCTGCTAGGGTAGCTGTTCACCGCTGGTTAGGGGATGTGCAGAGCAGGGCGGCACTGCAGTCAGCAGGGGGCCCCGAGGTCTAGCGCCTCCACCTGGCCGTGTTCACACCCATGTCCCCTCTCCTGAAATGACTGCCTAGCTCCCTCACTTGGCAGCTGATTCTGTGCTGTCTCTGGTGACGCTTCCTGGGTTCTTTGTTAACATGTCATGTGTAGTTGTTCCAAATGAAACATAATTTCCCCAGAAATACCAGACCATGTCTTTTTTTGTATCTATTCCCATTTTCCTGATTCCTCCACCCATGCCTCTATGTGTCATAGCTCATATTAAGCCTTTATTAAGATTTTTGCCTCTCATAACAGGACCCAAATTCCAACAAGATACTTTTAACTAGAAAAAAATATTCCCCTGAAAACAATCAGAATTTTACTGCCAACTAGTCTAAGTGTTGAGCTAGTTCATAAGTTGCTTATTTCATCTCTACAGCAAGTCCCCTACATACCAATGAGGTTCATTCCAAGAGCACATTTGTAAGTCCAGCTTGTTCGTAAGTACAACAAAGTTAGCCTAGGTACCCAACTAACACAGTCAGCTATATAGTAATTACTGAATTAGGTTTATAATACTTTTCACACAAATAATACATAAAAAGCAAAAACAAAAAAAGAAAACGTTTTAAATCTTACAGTACAGTACCTTGAAAAGTACAGTCGTACCAGCTACATCATTGCTGCTTTTAGGCTTGCTTTCAGACACCCTGGGCTAGAACTAAAGATGCTTACTACTGTAGTCTGTACAGTGCTGCACAGAAAAATACCCAGAAGCACAATCATTGGTAGAGGAAGCACACGCGTGACAAAGTACGACAGACGTGTGGACTAACTTATGCGGCTGGACATCTGAACATACATTTGCATCTCTGAAAATTTGCAACTTGAAGGTTTGTGTGTAGGGGAATTTATATATATATACACACACACTTAAATGTAAACAAATAAAATTTTAACCAAAATACTATGTCCTAAGTACAACAATGTTACTAAGTGGTATGTGATGAGAAAGAAAGGCTCAAAAACTGTCCTACCCATCAGTCTACACTTTTGACTTGAAAACCCCCCAGAGCTATTTCCTGGCACCCCTGGGCTAGGGGGAAATCCCCAGACTGCTATTTATTTTCCCCATATCTCCAGCAGCTCCAGATTTCATTTCATCAGTTTGCCATCCTTCACCAAGGTCCCACAGGTTCTTTTATCCCCCAGACCCATTCCTACCTGATTCCAGACCCTCACACTTTGATACGCAACCACCTATGCAAAGGGTACAAAAAATGTGTAAAGATATATCAGAAGTCAGATGTTTGGTTTTGGGAGTGAGTCTAATAAAAATCAGTGCATTGATGTCACTCTTGGGCATATACCTGGGAAAGATGAAAACTCTAATTTGAAAAGAAACATGCACCCAATGTTCACAGCAGCACAGCTCACAATAGCCAAGACATGGACGCAACCTAAACGTCCATCGACAGACGAATGGATAAGCACGATGTGGCACGTGTCTACAGCGGAATATTACTCAGCCACGAAAAGAGTGAAACACAGCCATTGGCAGCAACATGGCTGGACGTAGGGAATATCAGGCTTAGTGAGATGTCAGAGAAAGACAAACACATGATATCACTTACATGTGGAATCTAAGAAATGACGCGAATGAACACATTTATGAACAGAAATAGATTCACAGACATGGAAGATAAACTTGCAGTTCCCAAAGGGGAAAGGGTGGGAGGGATAAATTAGGAATTTGGGATTAACAGATACACATTAATAAATATAAAGCAGATAAACAACAACAGATACAGCAAAGGGAACTATATTCAATATCTTGTAATAACCTACAATGGAAAAGAACTTGAAAAAGAACACTATATATATATGTGTGTGTGTGTATGTGTGTGTACACTCTCTCTCTAGTTATAACAAATACATATACATACAATATATATATGTAAAACCAAACCACTTTCTACACACCTGAAACATCGTAAATTAACTATAAAAGTGACAGTGAAAGAGTTGCTCAGTCGTGTCTGACTCTGCGACCCCATGGACTGCAGTCCGCCAGGCTCCTCTGTCCATGATTCTCCAGGCAGCAATACTGGAGTGGGTAGCCATGCCCTTCTCCAGGGCATCTTTCCTACCCAGGGAATGAACTCGTGTCTCCCACACTGCAGGCCAATTCTTTACCATCTGGTAAAAGTAGACCACCAGGGTATATTTCAGCTTAAAATTAACACATTGAAGGAGGGACTTTCACCTACAGATAGAAAGACAGGACAACCAGAGTGAGCCAGTATCGGTGGGGCTCCAGAAAGGAGGCATCAGATGGTAACATTATGTTCACATGATTACACAATAGATGGAGGGGCAGAGAAGACGCTGAAGGAAGAGCATGTCTGGTAAATGCTGACTCCACAGTCACTTCACACCATGGGGTCTAGGCGCAGACCCTTCCTGTTAATGAATTCCAGGGGCTGCTGCCATCCTATTGAAAAGGAGCAGGATCCTGCCCATCCCCTCATGTCCTCTGTCTGCCTTTTGTCTGTGGGAAAATGTAGCCAAAGATAAGTTTAATCAGAGAAGTGAGAAAATGCAGAAACAAAGGAAAACAGTCAAGTAGGAGTGAAAGTTGCTCAGTCATGTCCGACTCTTTGTCACCCCACAGACTATACAGTCCATGGAATTCTCCAGGTCAGAATACTGCAGTGGGTAGCCATTCCCTTCTCCAGAGGATCTTCCCAAAGCAGGGATCGAACCCAGGTCTCCTGCATTGCAGGTGGATTCTTTACCAGCTGAGGAACCAGGGAAGCCTGAAAATAGTTCAAGAGACCAAACGGTAACACTTTAGTCATTAAGCATATTCAGGGTCCTCTTGTTCCTTCTCAAGGGCAACAGAAAGTATTCTGAGCCATGTCCTGTGAACTGTTCTGCAGATGCTGAAATCCCATCAGGTGAGGAAGCTAACTACATGATGCCCAGACTGTAGACGACATAAACTACAGTTCTGAGAACTGGCCTCAAAAAACAAGGAAACAAATCAACCCTGGAACTGCAGGTTAACTGTACTTCAAACGATCAAGATGATGCTGGTCAGGTCACAGATGACCCATTCCAAGACGACTGTCAAGAGCTGAATATGCTGTGTCTAGCTGTAGCCCACTGATTGTTGGAGCGGGGGAGCTGGCCTTTGAACTGGAGTCTGTCCTCTCCCCATCCATGGCTGCCAGTGTCCAAAATAAAGCAAATTTTCCAGCTTTTTGAGCAGCAAGCAGCCAGACCCTACTTTCCGTTACATTCTGAAGACTTCAAAATCCATCTGACACTTCTCATACCATGCTGATCCCCGTGACTCAGTAGGGGTGTCTTTACTGTCCAAACCAGTAGAATGAGAGGCAGCCACTAGGCAAGCAAAACGACAGGGGCAGGCAATCAGGTCCCACCAAGACAGCACGTGGAACTAGGCAATGTTTCATTGGGAAAGCAAATCTACACAGCAGTGGTCACCATGACAACGGAGGTGGGGGGAGGATAGGAAAACAGGTGGGATTTAAGAAGATTTGACACTGCTTTTACACATCTTCAGAAAAAGCAATAAAGCTCTGATGAAGTCGCAGGACACACACTCTCAGGGGGTGGAAGAGTTCTTAAGAGCACCAAGTCCGACTTTACATCCATGTCCTGACTTCCTTCATGGTCCATCTGATGGTGATTGGATCGGCCAATGCTTGCACCACATGCTCAGCCCACCTTTCTGCTGTCTCAGGACAGATTCAGATGTAAGGGAGGACCACAAATAAAGAGGCCACAGGTCGAACAGTGCTCCAGCAGCTGGGTATGCTAAAGAGAAAGTGTTCAGTTCAGTTCAGTTCAGTCGCTCAGTCGTGTCCGACTCTTTGTGACCCCATGAATCGCAGCACCTGTCCATCACCTCCCTGTCCAATCGGCCTCCCTGTCCATCACCAACTCCCGGAGTTCACTCAGATTCATGTCCATCGAGTCAGTGATGCCATCCAGCCATCTCATCCTCTGTTGTCCCCTTCTCCTCCTGCCCTCAATCCCTCCCAGCATCAGAGTCTTTTCCAATGAGTCAACTCTTCGCATGAGGTGGCCAAAGTACTGGAATTTCAGCTTCAGCATCAGTCCTTCCAAAGAAATCCCAGGGCTGATCTCCTTCAGAATGGACTGGTTGGATCTCCTTGCAGTCCAAGGGACTCTCAAGAGTCTTCTCCAACACCATAGTTCAAAAGCGTCAATTCTTCAGCGCTCAGCCTTCTTCACAGTCCAATTCTCCCATCCATGCATGACCACAGGAAAAACCATAGTCTTGACTAGACGGACCTTAGTCAGCAAAGTAATGTCTCTGCTTTTGAATATGCTATCTAGGTTGGTCATAACTTTTCTTCCAAAGAGTAAGCGTCTTTTAATTTCATGGCTGCAATCACCATCTGCAGTGATTTTGGAGCGAAAGTGTTAGCCACTCTGAAAGTGTTAGTTGCTCAGTTGTGTCTGACTCCTTCTGATCCCATGGACTGTAGCCCGCCAGGCTCTTCTCTCCATAGAACTCTGTAGGCAAGAATACTGGAGTGGGTTGTCATTCCCTTCTCCAGGGGATCTGCCCGACCCAGGGATGGGACCTGGGTCTCCTGCACTGCAGGCAGATCCTTAACAGTCTGGGCCACCAAGGAAGCCAAGGTATGGAAAGGAAATGTTAAAGATGTCCTTGATGTGCAACTTCTTAACCCTCCCGATCCTGCGGTCCATGGCTGACATGAGTCATTCTGCTTCTAGAACCCTTATGTCTTATTTCCTATCTTCTTTAAAAAAGTTTCATTGATAGAGATCCACTGCTCTTTTTTTTAAAATTTTTATCTATGTTTGGCTGTGCTGGGTCTTTGCTGTAACACACAGGCTGCTTGCGGTGGTGGCTTCCCTTCTTGCAGAGCATAGGCTCCAGGGCACACAGGCTCAGCAGCTGTGGCACGTGGGCTTAGGTGCCCTGTGGCATGTGGGATTTTAGCTCCCAGCCCAAGGATCGAACCCATGTCCCCTGCATTGGCGGGTGGATTCTGAACCACTGTTCCACCAGGGAAGTCCCCCACTGCTCCTTTGCCATCCTACTTTTCATACTCTGGCAAGTATACACAGTTTCAGAATATTCCAATAAGAGGACCAGCCCATGATCTTTAACTATAATGGGTTTCACCCTCTCTTTGCTTGTGGTCCAAACATATTTATTAAGGAGAGCTCAATCCCCAAATTAATTGAAGGTCAAGGCATTATCACTATTCACTGGGATGATGACATCAGATCAATTCATTGGTGATATTTTACTCTTTCTTTGCAAGCAAAGTCTATTAATGCTATGATAGAGCTTGAGACTCAAATCTCTACTGAATGAGAATTTTGAGTTAGTCAGACTTTATTTGAAAGAATACGCTTTAAATTTTATAGCATTTTTATGGGTCTCAAAGGACCTCTTACACACCTTTAGAATATAAAAAAAGAAGGAAGTATGATTTCTATGTTGCAAAAGAAAGAAGCTCTGATTCAGAGAAGGTTATTATTTACTAATAATTCCAGGAATGAATCTATTCATCAAGACCAGACTCTAGATGTTTTTAGTTTCTGTACTGATTGTCTTCACAAGATTTCCCCAAGTATTTCAAGAACTTTTTTTTAAAACTATCTGTAAAGAATAAAGAATAACTCATCAACTGTTGGTGGTCTATGAAAGTGTTAGTCACTCAGTTGTGTCAAACTCTCTGTGACCACATGGACTGCAGCCCACCAGGCTCCTCTGTCCGTGGAATTCTCCATGCAAGAATGCTGGAGTGGGCTGTCATTCCCTTCTCCAGGGGATCTGCCCTACCCAGGGATGGAACCTGGTCTCCCGTATTGCAGGCAGAGCCTTCACCTATTCTTTCCCTGTCGGAGCCACCATGTTGGTGCTCTGTACATGGTAGTAAATAGAAGTTGCCTCTCAGCCCTGTGTCTGTCCAGGACTTCTGCCCAATAGGAGAGAGAAGCTCAGATCAAAAATCTACCCCAGCAGGCTTCACTGGTGGTCCAGTGGTTGAGAGTCTGCCTGTCAATGCAGGAGACAATGCTTGGTCTGGGAGGATCCCATGTGCCATGGAGCAGCTAAGCTCACGTGCAACAACTCCTGAGCCCAAGCTCAAAGAGAAGAGCTTTGCCACAAGAGAAGCCTGCATGCCCCAACTAGAGAAGGCTTGTGTACCATACCAAAGACCCAGCAAAGGCAAACAAACAAACAAACAAAAAAGAATATCTTTTGGTGGTGAATACCAGAGTCACTCAATGGATTCAATCAACTCATATTTCTCCCCATCTTTAAATTTACAGCTAGTTTCCTACTATATTAGGAAGTTTATGATTTGAACTTCATTAAATTTTAAATTTCGCAATAAAATTTCAATGGTATAAAGAAACCAAAGAGTACATAGGCTATTGCTTCCAAATAAACTGTCCTGCCATCTGAGCCTTGCTGCTGGACTGCCAAGGAAGCCTCCTCCTGAGGGTGGTTTTCTGACTCAGTGGCAGAAGCACAAGGCCTGTGAGATGGTTTCTTGGATCGGCATGAGTTGAGGGGTGCCCCAAAGTCTGCACAACCAAAAGGGACTGAAACATGTCCATACGTACAAATAAAGGCATTCATTGGGAGGTCTTACACGTTAATTGCGCTTCCCTGGTGGCTCAGGCATGAAGAATCCGCCTGCAATGCAGGAGGCACAGGAGATGTGGGTTCTATCCCTGGGTGGGGAAGATCCCCTGAAGGAGGGCATGGCAACCCACTCCAGCATTCTTGCCTGGAGAATCCCATGGACAGAGGAGCCTGGTGGGCTACAGTCCGTGGGGTCACAGAGTCAGATAGGACTGAAGTGACTGAGCGCCCAAGCACATTAATTGGGATTTAAAATACCAAGACAGCACTTGTTACTCAATTTGTCCTAGAGCATAAGTGAAAATGGGCATAGGGTTTTACACTTCAAGAAGTGAAGGTTAGGGATGCTATGCTCTGCCGCTTACCAGACTGTGCCAGGAATGCCAAGGGCAGCATGGCAGGCCTGGGGAGATGAATGAGGGTTGGGACAAAAAAGGCTGGAGGGACTCAAGGCAGAGTGGTCTGCAGCAACACGGATGGGCCTAGAGACTCATCCTGAGTGAAGAAAGCCAGATAAAGAAGGGGAGATACAAAACAGGAACAGGCTCTCAGACTTAGAGAACGAGCTTATGGTTGCCAGCAGGGAAGGATGATGGGAAGAGATAGTTAGGGGGTTTGGGATCGACTTGTACACACTGCTATATTTAAAATGTAAAACCAACAAGGACCTACTGTGTAGCACATGGAACTCTGCTCGATGTCATGTGGCAGCCTGGATGGGAGTTTGGGGGAGAATGGATACATGCGTATGTATGGCTAAGTCCTTTCGCTGTCTACCTGAAACAATGACAACATTGTTAATCGGCTACACTCCAATATAAAATAACAAGTTAAAAAAAGAGAGAATTCTGTGTAGTCAGCCTGGGCCAGCCCTGCACTGGACTACGGGGTCACTGAAGAATGTGCCACCTGGTGGATCTGGTGGATATATTCTGTTCCATTCTGGTTTCCTCCCACTTTGTAGGATCCTCTCCAAATGTTGCCTCTCAGAGATCACGACTTTGAGGATCTCCTCTAAGAGAGCGCAAACCAGTTATAGGCAGGGTAGGAGAATTGGACTACTCCTGTTCACAGTTTTATACCAGGGAACAGTTCTGTCAAACGTGTGGGTGCTAAGTCGCTTCAGTCGTGTCCGACTCTGCAACACTATGGATGGTAGCCTGCCAGGCTCCTCTGTCCCTGGGGTTCTCCAGGCAAGAACACTGGAGTGGGTTGCCATGTCCTCCTCCAGGCAATCTTCCTGACCCAGGGACTGAACCTGTGTCTCTTATGTCTCCTACACTGACAAGCAGGTTCTTTACTAACTAGTGTCACCTGGGAAGCCCCATCTGGTATATAGCTCTATCCATTTTTTTTAACAGCTGGATTCTAGTTCTTTAAAGCATAAAGTAATTTAACATTAGATGTGAAGAAGCAAACATTTACACCATATATCAAGCAAAACAAAAGGATGCTCAACAATCAGCTTAAGATCTAGAACATTTCCAGGTAAAGCGGGGTTGATTTCAGCTCTCTGTCAGGAGCACAACTAGTGGTTTCTTCTATGTCTTATCATTGACAGGAACTGGAATAGGAGATATAGTGCATCACAGGAGCATGGGTGCTAGCTGAAGACAACTCAGACAGAGAGCTCCTGCCTGGAAGTGATTGCTCTAACCTGGTGCAAACGTTATAAGAGGGAACCAGCAGGACGCCATGAACCAGAGATTGAAGAAAAGTGAAAAGACACTTGGGCAGAAAGGCCTGGGTAGAAGAGCCGTCAGGGGGGACTAGGTACCGCCAGCCCAGCAGGAAGCTCCGGAGACAACGTGGACCTTATGTGATGACGATGTATTCTATGAGGCTAGTGTTCAGGTTGCTGAAGAGGATTCCTTCTCTTACTCTTACATAGAATGCATAATAAGAAGTGAGTTTCTTGAACCTATCACGGAAGAAGACTCACTTCTTAAGTCCTTTGTCTGAAAGAAGGACTGGAACAAGAGCTTTCTCAACAGGTTCTTATGGCAAGCTCACTTCTTGAATGTTCCTTGGAATACATGAAAAAAAATTAAAAAGGCAAAACAAGAATTGCCTCAACAGATTGTTGGGCAGAATCCACTTCTTGAGTTTTCTGAGTACAAAACAGGCAAGAAGCTTCCTCCCGGAGGAATACCCAGCACTGAATTTCCAGATCCTAAACAGCTCACAGAACGTACTAGAATGAAGCCAAGCACAAATAAAGAATACGATGCTCCAGAAAAATAATTGTCTTCACAATGGATACATAAGAGAGTTCAAGAATAGAGCATTCCTGGGAAAGCATCTCTGGGTTCACAGTCCCTGAGATCATGGATGTGCAGAATGTGGGAAAGCCTTCAAGGGGAGCACAAAACTAAAGAGCCATTTTCTGGTTCATACTGAAGTGAAGCCATTTACATGTACTCTTGAACGGTCCGGGAAAACATTTTTCCCTGTCCAATTTGTGTACATATGTACTGGGGAGAAACCTTTTGTGTGTCTGTTTGAAGGCTGTTGTAAGTTTATTCAATCAAATAACATGAGTTAAGTTCACCTCTTAACTCATGCAAAAGCTAAAGTGAGTCAGTGAAAGAAGATGGAAAATAATCCTCCAACAGGATAACATCCTGTTGGATGTGCTTAGTTGCTCAGTCGTGTTCAACTCTTTGCAACTCCCATGGACTGTAGCCCGCCAGACTCCTCTGTCCATGGGATTCTCCAGGCAAGAGTACTGGAGTGCATTGCCAGGCCCTCCTGTCGGGGATCTTCCAGACTCAGGGATTGAACCCGTGTCTCCTGCACTGCAGGTGGATTCTTTGCCATCTGAGGTACCAGGGAAACCCTTAAACAGGATAAGCATATTAACAAAAGAGTGACTGGGGACAAATATGCCTCATATGCCTCACTGATTATTGTTTCAGAAAATAATTTTTAAATCAATATAGTATCTTATGTATATTTTTAAATGTTACTAAGATGCTCCTATAGTCTGTGATAATATTTTAGAACTCTGTGTATGAAATTACAGTGTGCTTCTAATAGTAAGGTCAGTAATGAACTTACTTCAAAAGCAGAATCTCTAGTTATTATGAATTGTATTTTTGGATATGGGCGTTAATGTCTCATACTATAAAAATGAAATTAACTTTGCTTGTTGAGTTGTAATTTCCAATTGTTTAGCTTTTTCCTTTTAGGAATATACTTCTTAATACATGTGATAATTCCAGGTGGCACAGTGGCAAAGAATCCGCCTGTCAATGTACGAGACTCGAGTTCAAACCCCAGGTCGGGAAGATCCCTTGGAGTAGGAAATGGCAACCCACTCCAGTATTCTTGCTTGGGAAAACCCACAGACAGAGGAGCCTGGTGGGCTATAGTCATGGGGTTGCAAAGGGTCAGCCATGATAGAGCATACATACATAATCCGAGAGAATGTAAATTTTGCATTGAATTGTCAATAAATGAGTGAGTAGCTGAACTTTAAGTTAAATATGACATTTAATCATTTTACTTTTTATGACTGTACCACTGTAACCATTTACAGTGATATGGTTATTTGATAGTGTCAATGGTTATTTGATAGTATCAATCCATTTGAATCCATTTTAGATACTTTAAAATAAAAGGAACTAATCCCACCCCAAAAGAACTAAGACAATATGTCCTTCTTTTTCCTCCTTTCCCCCAATAAAGTACTGCTATCCTGGGCTAATCTTCCCTATATATTTCTTTATAGTATATATACTACATATATACACCACTAATCAATACGTAGTTTAACTTTGTATGCTTTAAACTTTGCATCAGTGGAATTACACTGATTACCTTCTTCTGTGACTTGCTTTTTTCCTTTTTCTCCTAACATATGTTCCAGAAAGTCATCCTTAGAGATGCCTACTGCTGAGTTTCATTCATTGTCACCGCTCTATGGCATTCTATTGTGTGTGTATAACACAAATTACTTCCGTGTTGCTTCACGGGTATTTGGGCTTCCCTGGTGGCTCAGGAGGTAAAGAATCTGCCTGCAATGCAGGAGACCTGGGTTCAATCCCTGGTTCAGGAAGATCCCTGGAGAAGGAAATGGCTCTCCACTCCAGTATTCTTGCCTGGGAAATCTCATGGACAGAGAGAATCCTGCTGGGCTACAGTTTATGGGGTTGCAAGGAGTTGGACACAACTGAGTGAACAACACACACACACACACACACATACACACACACACACGGGTATTTGGGTTGTTTTCTGGTATTTTGTTACTACAGACTTTGCAGTTGCTATGAACTGTTTTTAAAAGGGATAGTCCCAACTTAGCTTTCCACCAGTGAGTACAAGCTCTAGATATTGCACATGGCACTGCCTGATTTGTTACTTTTTGCCAGCCTGATGGGCACAAAAGGCATCTCCCATAGGTCTTCATGTAAAGTTCCTAGATCACTAAAGGAAGTTGAGCATTTCATATATTTACTGGCCAGCAGGTTTTCTCGTCCATGGCATGCAGGTTAAACCCTTTGCCCATTTTTCTATTATATTTTTTAATAATAAGCAAGATATTTAAACATCTTAAAATTTGATTACAAACTAGGTACCCAGAAATATAAAAAAATCCACTGTAACATTAATACAGAATCTTAAAAGATGCCAAATAGCCAAAGCTATCTTGAAAAAGAAGAGCAGAATTGATTCTTGATGTCAGAATATAGTACAAAGCTACAATAATCAAAACAGTATGGTAGTGGCATAAAGACAAACAAAACAATGAAATAGAACAGACAGCCCAGAAATAAATCCTCATGTATATAATCCAGCGATTTTCAGCGAGGTTGCCAAGACCATTCAGTGGGGAAAATGACAGTTTCTTCAACAACCAATGACGGTAAGCAACATGAAAAGAATGAATATGGATCCTTACCTTGCACTGTATCCAAAAATGAATGCAAAATGGATAAAAGACTTAAACATAAGACCTAGAACTATACCACTCTTAGAAGAAAACTTAGGAGTAAAAACAGCCTCATGATGTTGGATTGGGCAACGATTTCTTGGATGTGGCACCAAAAGTGTTAACAAAAGTGAATGCAGATAAATTGGATTACATCAAAATTTAAAATGTCTAAAAAAATAAATAAATAAATAAAATGTCTGAGGTCAAAGGACACCATCCATAGCATGAAAGACCACTACAGAATGGGAAAAAATATTTGCATATCATTTATTTGATGATAGTGGGTTAATGTCCAGAATGTATTAACAAAACTCCTACAGCTCAACAGCAACAACAAAAAGACCAAATAACCTGATTAAAAAACAAGCAAAGGACTTGAATGGATGTCTCTCCAAAGGTGAAAAAAGATGGCCAACAAGCATATGAAAAGATGTTCAAAATCAATAATCATTAGAGTAATGCAAACCAAAACCATAATGAGATATCACCTTACATCCATTACAAGGGCTAAAATAAAAAAAAAATTAAACACTGAAAATAATAAACACTGATGAAGGTGTGAAGGAACTGGAGCCCTTGTGCACTTTTGTGGGATATAAATCAGTGTGGCCGCTGTGATGCGGCAACAAATCCAGAGCAGAGTTATCATCTGATTCAGCCATTCCACTTCTGGGCATACAAGAAAGAACTGAGACAGAGACTCCAGGAGGTATCTGCACAGCCATGTTCAGAACAGCCGTATTCACAAAAGCCAAGACATGGAAGCAATCCAAGTGTCCATTAATGGAGTAATAGATAAACAAAAGGTGGTGTCAACACAAAATGGAATATTAGTCAACTTTAAAAAGGGAGGAGATCCTGACATAGGACACAGTGTGATGGATCTCGAGCACTATTATGCATAGAGCTAGGTGGCATAATATAAGTGACATAGGAGGCATAATTCTAAGAGAAATACCAGTCACAAAAGGACAAATGCTGTACGAGGTCTCTGGAATAGTCAAATACATAGAAACAGAGAGTAGAGCAGTGGCTCCCAGGGGCCTGAGGGGAGGGGAAGAGGGATATTGTTACTTAATGCAGACAGAGTTTCAGTTTGGGAAGATGAAATAGTTTTGGAGATGGATGGTGGTGATGGTTGTACAACAGAGTCAAGTACTTAATACCACTGAATTATACAGTTAAAAATGGTTAAGATGGCAAACCTGATGTCACGGATATTTTACTACAATTTAAAATAAGCAACACAACACTGCAAACCCACTATCCCTGCGTGCGTGCTCAGTTGCTTCAGTCGTATCCGAATCTTTGCTGCCCCACGGACCACCGCCCTCCAGGCTCCTCTGTCCATGGGATTCCCCAGGCAAGAATACTGGAGCAGGTTGCCATGCTCTCCTCCAGGGGCTCTTCCCCACTTCCCCATCCAGGGATCAAACCTGAGTTTCTTGCATATCCTGCACTGGCGGGCAGGTTCTTTACCACTAGTACCACCTGGGAAGCCTGCAAATCAACTATATTCCAATAAAAATGTAAAAAGAGAGAAACAATACAGACAGAAATTACATCAGGCTTCTTCAGAAACTATGCAAACCAGAAGATAATGGAGAGACTTTTTTTTGGTACTTTTCTGGAAATAAACCAGTGAGGGAGTGATCTCCTCTGAGGACATGGAATTTCCATGTTTTTTCCCCACTCTGCTTTGCCTAGCTGTACTGTAAAGGGGAGCAAGGGACTGGCATTTGTTGCGTGGTTTACTCCTTGCAATTTGTTGCGTGGTTTACTCCTTGCAAAGTGCTTTAGAAACCTAACTTTGACCTTGATATCTTACCCTCTCAAGTCAGTACTTCCTGAAGTACCTGAAGTCAGTACTTTCTGAAATTTGGCTTCCACTCAAGTTACCAATGAAAAGACCATGACTTGGAGAGATTAAATAAACTGCCAAATTAGGATAGCTCATACGTAGTGGAGCTTGAGCCTCAAACAAAGGTCTGTCTAACTTTGACAGACCTCATGTTGGTTTGTTTTTCTTTTTGGCCATCTGGTACAGCATACAGGATCTTAGTTCCCTGACCAGGGATAGAACCTGTGCCCCCTGCGGGTAGAGCTGTAGAGTCTTAACCACTGGACGACCAGGGAAGTCCCTGGAGAGACATCTTTAAGGTACTAAAAGATAAAAATTCTATATCCAGTAAAAACATCTTTCAAACTTGAAGGCAAAATAAATAGCCCCCACACCTGATCCCCCAATATACAAATCAAATGCGTATTCTCTGCAAGGTACTATTCTAGGTTCTGGGTGATGACAGTGAGCAAAGTCAACATACATCCTAAAAGAGAGAGGACACAAGCAAACACTCATGTAAATGCAGAGTGGACTAGCTGCTCTTAAGTACTGCGGAGGAAAGACAGCAGAGACAGAGACAGTGAGTGCTGAGCTCTAGGATTTAGGAAAGGCCTCACTGGAAGAGGGACATCTGAGTGGAGACCTGACTGAGCTCTGCAGATACAGGCAGACAGACCTCTAGAAAGGAGAGAAACCAAGAGCAGAGGCGCAGAATTGGGAGTCAAAGGCAGAGGGCAGGGCTTGGAGGCCCTGGACAGGTCAGAGGTCAGGGAGGAGGACGGAGAAGAGCCAGGGAGGACTGGGGGCTGACACACAGAGTGTGGGGTCCCAGGAGTCTGGGGAAGACAGTGTCTCCAGAAGGGGGTGTGGCCACGTGAGGGGAGACCGGAAGTGACAGTGACTCTGGACTTGGCACGTCTGCTCTGATCAGGGCCCCTCGGTGACTGTGGGGTTAAGACAGAAAGGGAGACAACCAGTAAAGACTGCTCTGCGGGTGAGCTTCTCTCTATTCAGAGATTAATGAGGCGGCCCTGGGGCAAGGGGATTTCGCAAATTCTTGGAGCTGCTATATTATGGTTAGCTGATGGGAATGTTCTAACAAGAGGTCACAGTGATGAGCAGGAGGCAGTGAAAGCAGCTGCTGGAGTGAGGTTCTTGAGGAGACAGAGCTGGGCTCACTGGGTTGGGAGAGAGCTCAGAGAGGATCATAGCTGGTGGCCCTCAGGATATTAACTCTTTGTCAGTAATATGCGCTGCTAATCTTTTCTCCCAGTGTATGGTGTCTTTTTCTGAAAGATATTCTTAATTTTTTTTTCTTTTTTGGCATAACATGTAGCATATGGTGGGGTCTTAGTTCCCCAACCAGGGATCGAACCTGTGCCCCCTGCACTGGAAGAAGGATTCTTAACCAGTGGAATCCCAGGGAAGTCCCAAGATACTCTTAATTTTAATGTCGTCAACCTAATCAATCCTCACTTCATCGCTGAGCCCCTGAGCCGCCTAGGGCTGTCAGGATGGAAGCTCCTGATCTGAGGGTGGGGTACGTGTCCCCAAGGTTAATGTTGGGTCCAAGGCTCACCTCAAGCTCTGGATTCTTGCCCCTTCCCAGAGCAACAGAGCCCAGAACGGAGGATTAAGCAGGATGTGCCAAGTCACAACAGTCACGTCCGACTCTTTGTGACCCTATGGACTGTAGCCCGCCAGGTCCCTCTGTCCATGGGATTTTCCAGGCAAGAATACTGGAGTGGGTCGCCACTTCCTCTTCCAGGGAATTTTCCGGACCCAGGGATCGAACTCATGTCTCCTAAATCTCCTGCATTGGCAGCGGATTCTTTACTACTACACCACCTGGGAAGCAGGATAAATTTTACTTAACATTTCACAAAGGAGGCAGAAGAGAGAACTTTTTTTGCATAGGAAACTATTCTTTCTAAGAGTTAAAGTTCTCACTAGAAATGTCTGCTTCCCTTTAAAGTTCTTCCAGCTCTCTTGGACATCCTTCTTTTAAAAATTTCCCTTTTAAACATCCCTAGCCCTCACTCTCATCAGAATGGAATCTTTCCCAACTCCCACCGTTGACTCCCAGGGTTTCCTCTGCCTTTGCAAGCCCCTTTCTCAGAGCATCTCTGATCCCCACAGCAGCTGGTGCAGCCGGGTTACCAGGGTCAATCATCTGAGTTACTGTACATAGCAACTCTTCCCTTTCATCAGCAATCCTGTGTGTATGTGTCTGATCCCATTAGCAAGGTAACCAAATGCAGAGCCCCGTGACCACAGGCACACCTGCTCCAAATACGAACCGTAACCCAGAACTCTAACAACCTAGACACGTACGCAGCCTGCTCTTGTTCCAAGGCCAAATCCATTAGTCAACTAGCTGTTTGCCTAACAAAAACTCATCTCTCTCTGGCTAACTGAATGTTAGAACACAAACAGTCCTGTTTCCCTAAGGCAGATGGAGTTCCAGGAACCACCATCTGGGGCCTGTGTCAGGGGGGAAGCGAGAAGGAGAAGGTGGGGAACAGAGCCCTGGGTCTTGGTATCTGCCCTGAGGCCACAAGCAGAACCTCATTCTGGAACCAGCCTCGTGTCATCTGGAAGCTGCTGCAGGTCAGTTTACCCACAGGAAACATGCTGATGGGATGGGCAGGAAAGAGGCTTCATTTGGTATACTCGGGTCCTGATTCTGCCAGAATCAGATGCCAAGGACGCCCTGAGGACCCTGGAAGGAAGTGGAGCTGTTTCCTTCTCCTGTAGGAAGACCCAGACCCGAAAGCCCAACCCCATACCAGCCACTGGGCTAGGGCTTTTTCATGCTGTGTGCTAAGTCGCTTCAGTCGTGTCCGACTCTTTGTGACCCCATGGATTGTAGTCCACCAGGCTCCTCCGTCCATGGGATTCTCCAGGCAAGAATACTGGAGTGGGTTGCCATGCCCTCCTCCAGGGGATCTTCCCAACCCAGGGATTGAACCCACATCTCTTATGTCTCCTGCGTTGGCAGGCGGCTTCTCTACCACTAGTGCCACCTGGGAAGTCCAAGACGTACTTTTTTTTTTTTTTTAACCACTTTATTTTGAACTAATTTTAGATTTAGAGAAAAGTTGCAAAGATAGTACAAACAGTTTCCTTTATAGGCCTTACCAGGCTTTCCCAAATGTTAGCAATGTTTAACCTCTTATATAATCACCGTACATGCACTCTTTGTTAACGCACAAATTCTCAAATTATTTCGTAGAGTCAGAGCAAACAATCCCTGGGTCAGGAAGATCTACTGGAGAAGGAAATGGCAACTCTCTCCAGTATGCTTGCCTGGGAAATCCCACAGAGGAGTCTGGCGGGCTACAGTCCATGGGGTTGCAAAAAAGTTGGATATGTCTGAGCAAAAACACAACAACAGCGGCTCCCCCTCTATCACTGACCTGTTTTTACTCTGCCTATAGTTTTGACTTTCACAGAACCTCATAGAGTTGGAATCACAGTATCAGCTGTAGGAATCATTTCTTTCACTTGGCAGTATGAATCATTACGTGCAACCCATACTTAAGGGGAGGAAAATTCACCTCCAAGGGCGGGCGGGTAATATTCTGAAACCACCATGTGCTCCATGCTTCCCTGTCTCTGCTAGCCTTTTACTTTTTGCCTGTTTCTTTTTTTTCTTTAAGTAAAAATCTATGTTTTTCAGTTAATTTTACTTTAGAAAATTTCTTTGGTTATTTAGGTTAAACAGAATACACTCATGATGAGAATACACTCTTGGCTATGTTCATGAGATGAGTTTAACGCTCTGGGCATTCAATTATCATCACTGGAAAACTAATGTTCTAGGCCATGGTCTGAAAGAAGTCATGATTGCATTTGGGGTAACAGGCTTTGGTTGCTATCTGTGGGGTCCTTCTTTTTTACTGACTGACCAGTGGTCGATATTTCTTCTATTGCTATAAAATAGTCATGTGGTGGTAGTAACAGCCACAGACAAGCCTGCATTGAAGATAAGAAGAGGAGCCTCCGACAGAAGCAGTCATTAGAACCTGGTTTCTGACTGTCATTCAACATGGACCCAAAAACCTGAGGCTAAGCGTAAGGCAAACAGTGAGCATCCTTATATACACAGATGTCGACAGATAAATTTCTCGAAGTAGAAAGAGGTGGGTTAATGGGCATTTAAAACTTTAATAGACATTGTCAAATTGACCCCCAAAACTATTGTATCAATCTATCCTCCCACCACAGCATGTCAGAATGCCGCCTGCCTTCCCTTACATGGGGTACCATTAAACTGCTCCATCTTTACGGCATGAGTCATAGCTGTTCTCAGCACGTTGGCAGAGAGAAGTAGGGCTAGTATCTGTGAAAACTTTAAGTGTCTTGTTCATTCAACACTTGTGATTTTTATATTCATGATTTTACTGGTATTTTATGGAATGTATAAGAGTAGAGGATGGGAACTGAGGTCAGAAAGGTGGAAGATGGGTCCAAATGGGATGGGAAGTGGTTTTAGCTGACACTGGCTGCAAGTATCCTCTATTGACAGCTGAGTAGCATCCACTGTAAGCCTGTACCATAAACTCATTAGCCAGCCTCTAACTGATGAATATTTGAGACTGTCTCTAATCTTTAGTTAATTACAAACAATGCTGCAAAGCTACCTTGTTTATACTTCATGATCCAGGCCTTCTTGTATATCTTGTAACATAAATTACGAGAGGTGAAGTCCTAGGTCAAAGTGGATATGCATTTGTGATTGTGGTAGGTACTCCTACAAAAATTGCCCTAAGTAAGGTTTATTAATTTACACCTCACCAGCAAAGTAGTAAAGTACCTGTTTCTTACAGTTTTACCAACACAGCATATTATCAATTAGGTAAAAAAAAAGGTACCAGTTTTAATTATTTGCTTTTCTCTCACAATTTTTCATTCATTCATAAGCTATTTTAATTTCCTGTCCTATGAACTACTTCTTACATCTTTTGTACATTTTCCTATTGAGTTGTTGGTCATTTTTATATTGATTTATAAAAGCTATTTATTAGAGAACTTAACTCTTTGGTCTATTAAAAGAATTGCAACCATTTCCCCCAACTTGTCAGTTTGTTTTTCTCACTTTGTTTATGGGTGATTATTATTTTTTTTTTGCCAAACAGCAGTCTTTAAACTTTTTTTTTAATGTAGTTTTATTTATAATTTGTTCAACTTTTCTTTGATGATTTCTAGACTTTGAATCAAAGTGAGAAGAAAAATAAAAGTTATAAAAAGATTTACTGTTGCTTTGGTTAGTTGCTGAGTTGTCTCCAACTCTTTGCGACCCCATGGGCTGTAGCCAGCCAGGCTCCTCTGTCCATGGGATTTCCCAGGCAAGGATACTGAAGTGGGTAGCCATTTCCTTCTCCATGTAATTTTTCTGACCCAGGGATTGAACCCGGGTCTCTGGCATCGCAGGCAGATTCTTTACCACTGAGCCATCTGGAAAGCCAATAAAAGGATTACCTCATATTTTATCCAGCACTCATAATATTTTAAGTTTTACAATTAAATTCCATTTGGAGTTTATCTAGGCTTAGAGTAGTCAAATTTATTTTTTTTCCTAGATGGCTTCCCAATTGTCCCAACATCACTTATTAAGTGGTTCATCTTTCCTTCTCTGACACGAAACAGCACATTTATCACATAC
Organism: Ovis canadensis; assembly: GCF_042477335.2. Taxonomy (NCBI): domain Eukaryota; kingdom Metazoa; phylum Chordata; class Mammalia; order Artiodactyla; family Bovidae; genus Ovis; species Ovis canadensis. The sequence goes on along the minus strand of NC_091269.1, from coordinate 24,831,303 downwards.
TAACACTCTTCATGTATCCAGGTCTACTTGTGATGTTCCAAGGCTTGCTCAGTCCTCTAATTGTGTGGCAGCATCACCCTGCTTTAATTCCTCCAAAACATGGCCTCCTATCAGGTTTTCACCTCTAGAACAGCGAGTTCCCCTTAGTGGGATTTTTTGGTCCATTTTCTAAAACAAACCTTTTGGTGCTTTAATTTGGATACCATTACACTCAGAAATTAACGTAGGGAGGACCGACATTTTTATGTTGTTGAGTCTCCAGAGTTTTGAAGTCTTCTTCATAGAGATACTATAAAAGTTGTTATGTTTATTACTAGGGATTTCAGCTTGTTTTGGTGGAGCTTGTAAATGGGCTCCTTTCCTCCATATAGCTTCCATCTGGTTGTTATTCCCAATACTAGCCCACAGTGCCAAAGGGTCCAACCCAGAGGATCTCTCATTTTAAGGTCTCTCCACGTCTATAAATACGTGTTTCCCTTTCACAAACTTTAGGATGACATGGTCACTTTCTCTTTTTAAGATTTTATTTATATATATATTGTTAATATTACACTGTTTAAAAAAAAATTTCTTTTTGGCCATCCCACACAGAATGTGGAATGTTAGTTCCCTGACCAGAGATGGAACCCAAGCCCCTGCAGTGGAAGTGCAGAGTCTTAACCACTGGACTGCCAGGGAAGTCCCACTTTCTCTTGTGTCCCTGAAATTGTCACTCACTAAGTTGCTTTTGGAGAAGGCAATGGCACCCCACTCCAGTACTCTTGCCTGGAAAATTCCATGGATGGAGGAGCCTGGTAGGCTGCAGTCCATGAGGTCGCTAAGAATCGGACATGACTGAGCGACTTCACTTTCACTTTTCACTTTCATGCATTGGAGAAGGAAATGGCAACCCACTCCAGTGTTCTTGCCTAGAGAATCCCAGGGATAGGGGAGCCTGGTGGGCTGCCGTCTATGGGGTCACACAGAGTCGGACATGACTGAAGCGACTTAGCAGCAGCAGCAGCAAGTTGCTTTTCCTTATTGGTCAGGTAACACCATTCCTAGTTATCTCCTTTACCTCTTGAGCAATGAAATATTTCTAAAGAAGGTCAAAGATTTATCAGAGGACCAAAGTCTAGCTTAACGAAGCATCCAATGATGGTCAAGAATATCCAACTGCTCTTGTGTTTCCGCTGGAGTTGGCTGGCACTGTCACCTCTACAAAGCGGGATCCGTCTCTGGCCTCCCTCTGCTGGGGACCACGGCCCAGCTGCTCTGCTCTCCGCCTCTGCTTCCTTCTGTCTCAGCCAAATGCTCTCCTCTTTTCTCCCAACTGCCACGTACTGCATCTCTCTTTTGTTAAGAATTCAATCTATTTCTTTTTCTTCTATTTGGAATAATTATTTTAAAAATTATCTTCAAAAACATACCTCCCAGAATATTAGCACATGTGTTACGTTCAGTAGAAAAAGGCCTGTGGTGGGAGACAGCCCATATTCCATGTCACCTGTAAGGTTCCAGTGTGTGTTAACACTTCAAGACCAAGAATTACTGGCCTTAAACACCATGCATTTCACCAATGGATCTGCCCACAGAAGCCTAATGAACACTCTGCACCCCTCACATCTGGGGAACACATTCCGGGGGACACAGACTCAAGACAATAAGCACCAGATCTGCCTGAGTCCCTCTGCTGGGGACACCTATGATATCCATTATCTTCCTGGGCTGAAGTGTCAACATCACCTATGGACTGAGATGTGGGATAGTGGAGCAGCGATTCTTGAACCTTTTTTTCTATCATCTAGCATTTACCTGAGTGATCTTTTTTTTAATTAGAAGAAAGTATTTCTATGCTAAATACCTCCAAACCAAAAACTAACTAGCCAACCAATCAACTGCCCAATTGCCCAATCAATTAGCCAGCCAACCAACTAACTAATCTATCAAACAACGAAGTTTAAAACCATTGTTATGGGACTTCCTAGGTGGTCCAGTGGTTAGGACTCTATGATTCCACTGCAGGGGGCTCGGGTTCGATTCCTGGTCAGGGAACCAAGATCCTGCATGCCTCATAGTGTGGCCAGAAAAAAAAAGATGTGCCAAAGCTTAAATGGAAATAAATATTACTATTGTAAAAGAACTGTTATATTTCTTTCCCCCTCCCCCCGCCCCATCCTTCTCTCTTCTTTTCCCAGCACTCAACACCCACTAAACCCACGCCCCTAACTGCTTACTGCCTGCGCTTCATCCCATCTGGTTCCACACTTTGGTTTCCAGCCCCGTGAACTCCCAGGTCTTGGACTCAGCCGTGGTTTTCCCTCTTTCGAGACTACCACATCCTGCGGTGTCTGTCACCTCTCCTGTGTCCCCCTGGCCCCTGGGTCAGCACATGGTCTGGCCTTATCCCTCACCTGTACCACCTGACTTGAACACACCGGGCAGCTAAGAGAGACCCCCAGCTCTCAGTCCACAGAGCCGCAAGGATACTCTGCTCTGCCATCCCTAAGGCTTCTGGGAGCAATTTCCTATTCACGCTTTAATCCAGCACATGGCTGTTTTGATCTTCTGTGGGGTTTTTTGTTAATGCCAGGTCCAGTGCATCAAAGGACGTGACTTGAGTTATAAATTCCTGTGCTGTCAGGGACCTGTAATACTGCAATCCTTACATTATTTGCATAAAAATAATTCACATCTTTAGAAAGGGAAAAATCAGTACAGAAAAAGACATCAAGGTGATACCCGGACTGTAAACACACAATGTGTTTGTTCCTGTAACTGAGCAGTTTTGGAGTAGTTTGACATTCACTGAATCAGTTATTATCACTTTTGTTAGCCCTCTCTACCCAGGTTGATATTGTTTTCTGCTTTACTGATAAAGGCTTTGATTCTCAAAGAAGGAAGACGGCAGAGGCAGTGGCAGACGCCTGGGGTGAAGCTGGAGCAGAATCTGACCTGGAGACCCCACAGATGCCCAGATGGGCTGGATGGCTGGTCAGGTCATGTCCACCAGTGTCAGGAGGGCGTTGGGGCTCTGATGTCTCCCCAGGTCAGGGGAGAGAAGTGCCTTGAGGCTCCGCTGCTTCCCTGATGGAATCCTCCTCCAGAACCAGGCCCTCCGCCTCCCACCCAAGGCTCCGGCCTGCCTTTGGTAGCCCGGACACAGCTCTTTCTGACAGAGGGGTGTCTACCACCCTCCTCCACACACCACACTGGCTTCAGATGTTGTGTATTCTTCAAAGGTGGTGGCAACAAAACCTTCCATTCTAGGCACTCTTCCTCCAGGGACCTCACCATCCTCCAGTTGAGAGGTGGGGTCTATGTTCCCTTTGAAATTGCATGGGGATTCCCCTGGTGGTCCAGTGGTTAAGAATCCACCTGCCAATGCAGGGGATACAGGTTCCCTCTCTGGTCCAGGAAGATCCCACATGCCGCAGAGCAACTAAGCCCCTGGACCACAAGTACTGAGCCCATGTACCCTAGAGCTTGTGCTCAGCAACAAGAAAAGCCACTGCAAGGAGAAGCCTAGAGGGTAGCCCCTGCTCGCTGCAACTAGAGAAAGCCCACACGCAGCAACAAAACCTATGCAACCAAAACCACAAGCAATAAAAAGAAACTGGGTGGGCTTGTGACAGAAAAAAGGGGCAGTGAAAACATCCCCGGTGGCTTCTGAGACCAGGTCCTAAAAGGAGCCCTGTTCCCCTGGGGCACTGCACATTAGGGCTCCTAGCCACCGTGGGAGCAGTCTGATTCCCCTGGGTCACCACGCTGTAAGGAAGCCCAGGCTACCTGCAGACGCCGGGCAGGTGTAGGTGTGCAGGTCGACAGCCGCAGTGGAGGTAACAGGTGACAGCCAGCCTCAACCACCACACACTGGGAGACCCCCAGAGGACTGCAGCCCCAGCTGCTGAGTTACCCAGCACATCTTCCCAGTGCACGCTGCTGACATCACAGAGCACGGAACATCCACTCCTGGTGCTCAGCTGGAATTCCTCACCCGCAGACCATAGCAGAGGGGTGCTGACACCAGGCAGTTAGGGGCAGCTTGTTAAACAGCGACTGTAACTGAAACAGCTATAAAGTCTCAACTCTCACAGCAGGTTAGAATGTCCGCCGGGCCTTTAAGACCCTGAATGCACAAATCTTCTAAACTCCTCCATTCTGGGGTGCGATAAGCATGTAGTTTTAAAAGAATGTGAAATCCTATACATCTGTGTCTCTTTTGCTGGATTCATGTTGATGTATGGCAAAACCAATACAATATTGTAAAGTAATTAACCTCCAATTAAAATAAATTTATATTTTAAAAAATAAATAAAAGAGACTTAAGAATATCAACCAAAAAAAAAAAAAGAAAAAGAAGAATGTGAAATCCTAACCAAAATGCCACACTGAACTTTCATGAGGATGGGTTTTTTCTCTGGCTTTAATCAGACAGCTAAAGGGCATCCCCTGAACTGGAGTGTCCTAATTTCAGACCTAACTTCCAAAACATATCTGATAATCAAGCCCTGCTTTTTCTGAAACTGTTTCATCCTTAAAGAGCTCTTTCAGAATAGGGTCAGTCAGTCATTCTGGCTGGAAGGGGCATGGCTTGTTGTAAGGACAGAGGGTCTCTTGTCTCTCTCAGAGCCGGCTTCCCCGCACCCCCTGGGGCCAGTGCCCTCTGAGAGCGGGTCTCAGCATCAGCTGTGACAGCGTACATGCCAAATGACAAGCTGACACTGCCCACTGGTAACTCCTTCCTCCTCCTGTCCTCTTCTCCTACCAGCACCCAGTGTGTGCTCTGTGCCAGGGGCTGAGTTAGGTGCTGGGGATCTGCAGGTGAGACCCCCCTCCTTGTGTTTAAGGACTGCCATCTTCTGTCCAGGTATGCTTTTACAATTTCTATTATACAGTAAGTCCCCTACGGACAAACCTTCAAGTTGCAAACTTTCAAAGACAGGAACATGTGTTCTCAAGTCCAATCAGATAAGTTAGTTCACGTGTCTGGCACACATCGTCACGTGCACGCATCCTCTACAAGCAGCTGTGCTTTTGTGTGCTTCACTGTACAGGTCGAGTAAAGCAGTACAGGATCTTTATTTCAAGTCCAAGATGCGTGGAAGCAAGCCTAAAAGCAGCAGTGATGTAGCCGGCAGTACTAAGGAGCGCCAGCTATTGTACCGCACTATGTGCTTTTCAAGGTACTCTACCATAAGATTAAAACTGTTTACTTTTAGTGTTTGCTTTCTATGTACTATCTGTGTGAAAGTATTATATACCTATTACAGTATAATGGCAGAAAGTGAAGAGGAACTAAAAAGCCTCTTGACGAAAGTGAAAGAAGAGAGTGAAAAAGTTGGCTTAAAGCTCAACATTCAGAAAACGAAGATCATGGCATCTGGTCCCATCACTTCATGGGAAATAGATGGGAAACAGTGGAAACAGTGTCAGACTTTATATTTTGGGGCTCCAAAATCACAGCAGATGGTGATTGCAGCCATGAAATTAAAAGACGCTTACTCCTTGGAAGGAAAGTTATGACCAACCTAGACAGCATATTCAAAAGCAGAGACATTACTTTGCCAACAAAGGTCTGTCTAGTCAAGGCTACAGTTTTTCCAGTGGTCATGTATGGATGTGAGAGTTGGACTGTGAAGAAGGCCAAGCGCCAAAGAATTGATGCTTTTGAACTGTGGTGTTGGAGAAGACTCTTGAGAGTCCCTTGGACTGCAAGGAGATCCAACCAGTCCATTCTAAAGGATATCAGTCCTGGGTGTTCATTGGAAGGACTGATGCTAAAGCTGAAACTCCAATACTTTGGCCACCTGATGCGAAGAGTTGACTCATTAGAAAAGACTCTGATGCTGGGAGGGATTGGGGCCAGGAGGAGAAGGGGACAACAGAGGATGAGATGCCTGGGTGGCATTACTGACTTGATGGATATGAGTTTGGGTGAACTCCAGGAGTTGGTGATGGACAGGGAGGCCTGGCATGCTGCAATTCATGGGGTTGCAAAGAGTCGGACATGACTGAGCGACTGAACTGAACTGAACTGAGCTATACAGCCGATTTGTTAGTTAGGTACCTAGGCTAACGTTGCGGGAATTACGAACAAATTGGATTTATGAATGTGCTCTCGGAATGGAAACTGTTCATATATAGGGGGCTTGGTGTATTCAGAATAAAAATGCAACTCCACGGAAGCTTTTGGGTAGTGAGGATGCTGAAATGCATGTGGTGGATGACACAGGCTTTCAGGTGGACTTCAGCTCTACAGGCTGGGGTAGAAACATGAGGACTGTACTATTGAGCATATCAGCGGCTGTGTCAACCCCACTGATTCAGTGGCTGAGCACAAGAGAAGTTCAGTACTGATCCGTGGTGTTGGAAGACAGGTGGAATTTTACCACTTGGTGATTCTCCTATTTGCCTTGCCAAAAAGGTATGCACATCATGCTGTTTCTGCCCTTGGCATTTCAAAAAGGACCGCAGGATACTGGTGCCGTTCCATCCAGGCTGTACAAGATGAAGGCTGATTTTGATCACTACCATCGGTGGTGTGGAGATCCCTCGCGGTTTTGCCATGATCCACTTTCACCAAGTGGTGGATTTGCAGGTAGTGGTGAGGATGAAAATCAGTGGGTTCAAGAATGAACTCAGGAAGAATAAAGAAGACAGTGAGTAGAGACAGCTCTTCTTAGGTAGTCTTTTGTTTTGTTTTAACCTCAATTTACTTAAAAACTTGTCATGTTTGGGAACCAGAGGCTCTTCCATCTTTAAGAACATGGGAAAACTGTGCAGGCAGGCAGTGGGGCAGGGAAGAAGGTGGGAAATGTTTGCTCGCCCTTGAGTTACCTTTGTTGACCACCTTTGGGGGAAGTCCCTTGGCCCAATGTAGATGCAGAGGGAGGCTGGGAGATATAGTTCCTAGCCAGATACTTCTTCTGGCAACAATCCCATAGTGTGGTAGGAAGAGCAGGGACCTCGTGATGGATGTCCCTATCTCTGCTGCAGGATAATCTGAAAGTGCTTCACGGTGCCAGTGATTATGAATTGCCAGGGACTTGGTTCCCCTGGAGAGCTGGGGACGTGGCCGGGAAGCTTACGAGGCTCCGTCCCTCCTCTCCAAGGAAGATGTACAAAGCCTCACAAGTCCCCCAGAAGGATCCTGTAAAATGCACGTGTGCACATGCCGCTCAGTCTGCCTTGTCAATTCCATCTGCTCTCTATTCCATCTCCTTCTCTAGGTGAAGGAGAAAACACCTTCACCAAGAAACAAGGGTTCTCTCCAAGCTGGGCTTAAACACACCAACTTTCACCTAACTTTCACAAAACCAAACGTTTGAAAGACAACCAACAAAACACCGAAAAGACCCAATCCTCCTGCCTCAACACTAATCCATAACAAAATATTTACAAGCTGGTCTCCATCCTCTTGGAGCATCTAAAGTTCATCACTGAAAAAATTCACTTGCATTTCCACCACCACCCCACAACCTAGAGAAATGCACAAGAAAATATTCCATAGAATGGTCCTCATGAGATATTTCTGCAATGAGGGAGCTTTAGTTTCCAGTGCTTTTAATTTCGTTTACACTATAAATTAATTATGTATGTATGGTAGAGAGTAATTCATTCAACGTAAGTGTCATAAAGTCAGGCACTTAGAAAAGAAAAGCGTGAAAGGATCCTGATGTGCTCTGAAATGGTACAGTAAGTACATAAATCATTTTGTTTTTTAAAACAGCTGAGGAGGTAAATGAAATGACTATAATTCTATTTTAAAAGGTCCAGGAAGCACGAGAATAGAATTTGTACAAACATTCAAAAAAGGCAGTTAGATTTGTCATCTTTTGTGACAAACTCAACTAAATGCTATGAAGTGTGGCCACTAAACCAAGATGTACTTTCAATGACAAAGACCTCGGCAGAGCCAGGTTCAAGGGCTCTGAGGTACAGGAGACCCGCCAACCGCTGGAGCCTCTCTTAGAACAAAGGGGTCCAACACTGGGGAAGGCACCTGAAGTTTCTCAGGGACCCTCAGCTGGGGACTCACTCCCCTCCGCTCCCAGCCCTGCCACGCACCCAAGCACTACAGGCCCAGACAGACCTGGGTGGTGAGTGGAGGGGAACATTGGCCCAAGGGGGCCTGGTCTGCTCTGGTTCATCCTTGAAGTAGACAAAACGTGTTTTGGGACTTTCCCTGGTGCTGAGTGATGAAGAATTAATGCTTTTGAACTGTGGTGTTGGAGAAGACTCTTGAGAGTCCCTTGGACTACAAGGAGATCCAACCAATCCATTCTAAAGGAGATCAGTCCTGGGTGCTCATTGGAAGGACTGATTTGAAGCTGAAACTCCAATACTTTGGCCACCTGATGTGAAGAGCTGACTCATTTGAAAAGACCCTGATGCTGGGAAAGATTGAGGATGGGAAGAGAAGGGGATGACAGAGGATGAGATGGTTGGATGGCATCACCGACTCAATGGACATGAGTATGGGTGACTCCAGGAGTTGGTGATGGACAGGGAGGCCTGGTGTGCTGCAGTCCATGAGGTCACAAAGAGTTGGACACAACTGAGCAACTGAACTGAACCGGTGGTCCAGTGGTAGGACGCTGCACTTTCACTGCCAAAGGCCCAGGTTCAATCCCTGGTCAGGGAACTAAGATTCCCACAAGCCTCCCGGCATGGCCAAAAATAAGTGTTTTGGTGGAGTGGGGAGGCTGACTCCAGGAAGTGCTCAGCATAGACCCTGGCTATATAAGAGAATATGGTTTGATTTTGCTTTAAAAATTAGGCATAATACAAAGAGGAAGGGGCTGAGGGAGGGATGGAATGGGAGACTTAGGTTAGCAAATGTAAGCTATTATATTTAAGATGCATAAACAACAAGGTCCTACTGTACAGCACAGGGGACTATATTCAATATCCTGTGATAAACAATAATGGAAAAGAATATAAAAATAACAGAAATAAAGTTTAGAACCACAAAAAAATCAGGCATAACAATTTCCAGTGATTGCTTTTCCCGTAAGTTCCCAATTTCCTAACTGAGGAGTGAATGTCATATAATGAAATAATATAGGAGATAATGAATGCACACAAAAGTTTTTTGCTCTGGGACTCAGTTAGAAGTGAAATAGCTCAGAGAAGCATGGCACATGCAGTAAGGCTGTTAAGGTAGAGAATGTAAATTAACCACCACCACCCCAGCAATAATTGTTCTAGTAGTGAGAGGAGCTGTGACCGCTGTTAATTCAGTCCCAATCAACAGTCAAGGTCAAACAAGTACCCTGATCCTACAGCCAGCCTGTGGAAATAGGCATTATTGGCCCATTGTTCAATATCAGATCACTGAACAGAAATGAAACTTCGGAGTCATGCAGAGTTTTTTTAGTCATATGATTTTCATATTACTATTCTTAAAAACTCTTTCTGGAGTACAGTGCTTTACAATGTTTGGTAGTTTCTTCTGTACAACAATGTGAGTCAGGTATACGTACCCATACAACCCCTTTTTGTTAAAGATTTCCTTCCCATTTAAGTCACCACTGGGTAGTGGCGATTCATCATGTGGCTTTGTAAACAGTGGATTTGAGAACCTTTGAGCCAGATGGACTTCAGTGCCTGGGATTCCTTCCCTCTGCCATGCTCCTCTCTGCATCCTTGGGGCCTGGTGCAAGGATCACACTAGTAGGTGTGCAAATACTACATGGGGAAGGAAGCGAGGTGAGCGATTTGCAAGGCATTACAATGTCTGTGCCCAGGGTCAGGGGTGGCCATTCCAATTCAGCTCTGCGTCGCATGCATCAAGGCTAGGGTGCTGCCTGCAGAAGAAAGAGGGTGGAGCAGGGTGGCACTTCAGCAATCCGCACAGCACCAGCATTTCCACCCCCTTTCCTTTTTTAGCTTCAATGAACCAAAAATAACATCAAGAGTTTGACAGGACACCGCCGTCGAGACATATGAATCACCTTGCATTTTTGTCTTACCCTCAGATCCCTCTAGATGACATGACCGTGGCATGGACCACATGAGTTCTCTGCCCCTTTCCTGGCAAACTTGTCTCAAAGCTCACTTCTGCCAACAAATGCCTCTTTCCCAACAGGCCAAAATAATAACAAGACATGGAGCTGTCCTCTCTGCTGTGGGCTCCCCACTGGCTACACGACTTATCTGAATCCTCAGGAGGAGAAAGACTCAGTCAATGTGTGGTTGGCAGGTTTTCCAACACGTCACCATCATCGTCGTCACCACCATCACCACCATCGTCATGACCATTATTCTCATCACCATCACTATCATCCTCATTATCACCATCCTTATCGCCATCACTATTATCACCATCACCTTCATCTCACCATCACCATCACCATTATCACCACCATCACTACCATCATCACCATCGCCATCATATTACGATCTGCAGAGAGCAGGAGGCAGGATTTGTGTGAGTTTGGAAATTCACATTTGGAGTCAACCAAAGATGGGTCAGAAACCTCTGGACCAGGTGAGGTTTGAGGTTTTATAGACACTAGCATATTTAATTGTGTTCAGTTCAAACACCAGATCTCTGCAGAAACTAGGAGAGCCTGGAATAAGGGAACTGTCAATTGCAACCCTCAGAAGTAGGAATTAGGGTTTCCATTTTATAGCTAAGGAGCGAGGCTTAGAGCTTTTGGTTTACTAAATCATGGCAATATAGCCAAATAAAGGCAAAGCTGGGTTTCAAACATCAGCTGACTAATGGCAAGCCACCTTCTTATCATTTTATCCCAGTGCTCCAAGATAGGCTGGTAGCTTCCTCTCCGCTGTCCCCCCGCATCATCTATCCTGTCCGGTGCTGCCTCCACATTCCTTCCTATGAGGAAACAGTATCGACCATTTATGCCCTGCTAGCATTTGAGACTTCACTTTCACTTTTCACTTTCATGCATTGGAGAAGGAAATGGCAACCCACTCCAGTGTTCTTGTCTGGAGAATCCCAGGGACGGGGGAGCCTGGTGGGCCCCCGTCTGTGGGGTTGCACAGAGTCGGACACGACTGAAGCGACTTAGCAGCAGCAGCATTTCTGGAGAGGTCTGGGATTGAAGCCAACAAAGGTCTCACACCCTTCCTCTGAGCATCTGTGGCCGCTCTGACTAGTATGGATGATTTGGGTTAAAGAATCGTCAAAGTTCCTTTTTCATCTTTGAGATCTCCATGCAGGTATCTTTTTTCCTAAATGTGGTAAGATGTTAAAATTCTAACACACCTGTGAGCTGGCTTGTTAGTCTTGATTCTTTGATTAGGAAGCACATGGAAAGTAAGAAATGGCTTGACATGAGCTGGGGGATGGCAGGGGTCTGTGCCTCCTGGTGGCTTCTAGCAGTGTCCCCTCTTCCTGCAACCCCCACACACCTGCTTATACCTCTTTGCACCTTCCCTCATGCAATGCACAGGAGATTTTTCCCATCACCTGACCTGTACAATGTTAGCAGTAGTGTTAGTCACTCAGTTGTGTCCGATTCTTTGCGATCCCACAGACTGTACCCTGCCAGGTTCCTCTGTCTATGGGATTCTCCAGGCAAGAATACTGGAGTGGATTGCCATTCCCTTCTCCAGAGGACCTTTCCGACCCAGGGATCAAACCCGGATTGCCTGCATTGCAGGCAGATTCTTTACTGCTTGAGCCACAGGGAAGACATACAATGTTAACTGCCCCTCAAGACCCACTGCCTGAAAGATCTCCCTCTGGGACCTGGAGATTCCCTGTTCTCCACCTCTTATGCCTTTAATACTGATCTTGCAAATATTCACAGTGACCCTGGTGCTTTGTGCTAACGCTGTTACGATATCTCTTATTAATAAACCCAGCCTGGGGTATCTTGACCATCAAAGAGCCGTAATCACCCAATTATGGCAATTATTTAAGTGGCCAGCATTTTTCAAGTCCACAAATATGAACACTGGAGTCAACCTTTGGAAAAATTTCAATGAAACTGCCTGAGAAAAACCACACAGCTGCGGCTGAATTAGACAGGCTCTGAAATTACAAGGGCATAACCTCCCGAAAAACAACTGCACTGCAAAGACAAACTCTTGATATCTGTTCAAGGATGAGCAGAGACCTCAGGTAACTGGGGGTTGAACAGTGACTGAAGTACATGAGAACAGAGGCGGTCAGAAGCTAATACAGGATTTCCTGTTTGCCTTAGTGAAAGCTGAAAAGTCACTCTTGGATGTTCTGGACTCCACTTTGCACGTGCCTGGCTGTCACTCAACTCCTCCACAATGAGGCTGGCAGCTGTTGAACCGAGATGTGAAAGTGGGGTGGAAGTGACACCCGCGGGGAAACAAAGTGAGCTAAACTACAAATGCCACGATGGCAGGACAGAGCAGCCGGGATCTGGCAGCGGGGACGTGGCATAAAGGCATGAGGTCAGCGTCACAACCCGGGGGGCACAGGGATGACGCTCTGTGTTTCATTTCTCCACTGACACAGCCCTGAATGTTTCTGATGCTGTCTTAAAACATGCAGAGACTGTCTAAGCCTTTTCCAGCCGCCCCCATCTCATTCCTGCCTCTGCTGACAGTGGGACCACCATGACATCTTAGATTCAGAGCATTGACTATGGACTGTCCTGTGCCTACACCATAGGTTCTGACGCTCACCTGACTATGTGTGTGTGTGTCTGTAGGGGGAAGGAGCTCTGCCTCAGCAGCAAACCTGACCAACGTCTCCTGGTATGAAGATTATTTTTAAAAATGTTTTATTTTGATTGAAGTATGTGCATGCATGCTCAGCTGTTTCAGTCGTGTCCAACCCTTTGCAATCCTATGGACTGCAGCCTGCCAGGCTCCCCTGTCCATGGAGTTCTCCAGGCAAGAATACTAGAGTGGGTTGCCATGCCCTCCTCCAGGGGCTCTTCCCGACCCAGGAATCAAATCCATGTCTACTGCAATGCTGGCAGATTCTTTACTACTGAGCCACGGGGAAGCCCCAACTGAAGTATAGTTGAATTACAACATCGTGTTAGTTTTAGGTGTACAGCACAGTTACTGAGTTACACACACACACACACACACACACACACACACATATTTCTTTTTCAGATTCTTTTCCCATATAGGTTATTACCAAATATTGAGTAGAGTTCCCTGTGCTATATAGTAGGTCCTTGTTGGTTATCTATTTTATATATAAAAGTGTATATTTGTTAATTCCAACCTCCTGATTTATTCCTACCCTTTCCCCCTTGAAGATTTTTATGCACAATTACTGTTATTTGCCACCAAGCAGAAGACACAGGCTAAATGAAAAACCACAGTTACCAAATATTGTGCCCATTTTCTCCAAACCAGTCACAAAAAACCAAACAACAACCACAACATCAACTGCAAGGGCTCTGGAGGCAGCGTGTTGCTTTTGGGTGGATAATTCTTAGATGGGAAACTTATTCTTAGAAATAAGATGGGAAACTTATTGGAAATAAGACTGCTTCAAGTTAGGAGGAAGACGGATGGCAAAAGGATGACTGTTGCACTTCTGTTTAGTTGCTAAGTAGTGTCGGACTCGTGACCCAATGTACTGGAGCCCGCCATGCTCCTCTGTCCACGGGATTTCCCAGGGAAGAATACTGGAGTGGGTCGCTGAGATCTCCTCCAGGGGATCTTCCCCACCCAGGGATCAAACCCATGTCTCCTGCATTGCAGGTGTAGTCTTTACTGCTGAGCCACCAGGAAAGCCCCCCAAAGATGACTGCTTGCAGGATATCCTGCCCTCTCCTCCATCCCCGGCCCTGGAGCTGGTGGTCACATAGGACTGTTGGACCCCATAGAGGTCAATCTGGTCAGACTCCCTTGCCACTGGACTCCAGTATCCTGGGCTGCAAAGATGCCTTCATCTCTGGGGCTTTAGACAGACATCTGAGGGGCAGCAAAGTGCTCAGAACCGCCCCTCCCCAGAACCACCCTACAGTGCATGGTCAGAGTTAACAGTCACAAGTGTACATTACTGCAGGAATGAATAAAGCATGACTGAGTCAGTGAGTAACCGGGGCTAACCCAGGCGTTTGGGTCTGGATGGGGTAAGGAGATGCTGGAGTAACCACAAGCGCCTCCAGAAAGACACACAGGCCCCCAGCCTGACGTCAATGCCTCTGCACCCAGCACTCCTACTCCAGCCCTGCGCCATCTTTCTCCAGAGCACTCAGCATCATCTGACTTATACTATTTTGTTTGTTTGCTTCCCAACAAAGAGGTAAGCTCCACAAAGGCCGGGCTTTTCATTTGCTTAGGTCACCGCTATTTCCAGAGCAGCCAGAACAGTGCCTGACACACAGCAGTCCCTTGGCGGATTTTGTGTCATGAGTGAAGGGCTGTCTCTGTGTTCCTGGAATGGAGGGGTCCCTGTGGCTCTGTTTCGAGTGCCCTCACCCTCTGGAGAGAACTGTTGGTGGCAGCAACGGGTCACGGCATGTTCAGGGCTCAGGGAAGCAAAAGCGAGCAAGGAGGCCCATCAGCTCCCACCAGGCGGGAGGCCCGACCGTGCCAGGAGGGCTGGGCGTGCTGGGGCATCGCTAATTAGGGTGACCTTGGCCACGCCTTCATGTTCACCATGGGCCTGAAAAACACATAACCAGTGTTTCCCGAAAAGAAGATACCCCTCCAATTTCCAGAATGCCCGAGTTAGACAAGAAAATAACCACTGAAATGCTTTTCACCAATGTTAACAGTTTGCTTTCAGCTGAAGGAGAAGCTGACAATTCACAGCAAAAGACCTGGCCTTCAAGGTCTGCACTCCAAACAAACAAACAAAAAACGTAATACTGAATCATTCTGCCTCTGATATGAGATGGGCACGTGTTCTGTGCCGTTATATAATTAGCACTCGGACTCTTAATTTTGAAGGCAGCTCTGAATGGATCAGCCCTGGACTCAAAAACTGTCAGAGGCTCCCACTGCCTGGGGAATAAAGCCCCAGTCCCTTGACCCAACGCCTAACGGTTTCCCCATGGCTAGTGGTACGGTAAGTCCATTAACTATCTGATTGGTTAGTCTTGCTGTTAACTGAAGCCTGTCCTCGTACTCAAGCTGCAGCCCAGACAGTCTGCCCTGCCTTCTCCTCCTTACACCCCGTTCTGTTTTTCATATGGGCATCTCTCCCACTTGGATGTGAGCTCCTAAGTTCCGGAACAACATCTGTGTCACTGACACATGCCCGCATGCCTCGTGGATGAAAAATGTCACCTGCCATGTCAGTAAACAAAGGATGTTTCAACCGTCAAGCTGTCGTATTAGAGCCACCCGACAGTGAGCACGGAGGGGACTCAGGATGAAAACAAACAGGATACCCATCACCAAGCCACCCTCAACCCTGCACCCCGAAGGGACTCAGGATGGGAAAGCACAGGATACTGGCCCCAGGTAGCTGAGCTGCATCAAAGGGATGATTTCAAAGAGCCCAGACTCTTACATCTTGCCATACACAGGAAAGGGCTAAATTCTTTAACTCTGAGATATATGGTTTTCTTTAATTAACAGTAATCTTTTAATGGGCTTTCCAGGTGGCACAGTGGTAAAGAATCTGTCTGCTAATGCAAGAGACACGGGTTTGATCCCTGGGTTAGGAAGAACCCTTGGAGTAGGAAATGGCAACCCATTCCAGTATTCTTGCCTAGGAAATCCCATGGTCAGAAGAGCCTGGCGGGCTACAGTCCATAGGGTTGCAAAGAGGGGACACGACTGAGCAACTAAGCATGAAGGCAATCTTTGGATGTTCTGACTATCTGGTCTTTGTTGCAAAAACTCCTATATATTCTGGCTCCTCTCATACATCTTCAGAGTTAATTCTTTAGCACTGAGAGGCTGTATCCCAGGCTTAAGTTCTTAGTATGTCTGCTGAATAAAATATAATTCTCAGCTCTTATGCTGTGTATTTTTTTCAGTTAAATCCTTGGCACACAGACATTGGGCTTGTGCTTGTTCAACAGGCCTGGCCTCCACTTGCCCTCAGTCCTATCCTTGACAGAGGGATAGTGGTAGAGTAAGCCCCCCTATGTATGAACAAGTTCTGTTACGACAGTGCGTTTCTAAGTCCAGTTTGTTCATAAGCCCAACAAAGTCAGCCTAGGTACCCAACTAATACAAGACTCTCACAGAAGTAACAAATAAACCTCTTTACACCAGGGCTTCCCTGGGGGTTCAGCTGGTAAAGAATCCACCTGCAATGCAGGAGACCTGGGTTCAATCCCTGGGTCGGGAAGATCCCCTGGAGAAGGGAACAGCTACCCACTCCAGTATTCTGGCCTGGAGAATCCCATGGACTGTATAGCCCACGGCCTCGCAAAGAGTCAGACATGACTGAGCAAACTTTACTTTCACACAGACACACAGACACACACACACACACACACACACACACACACAACACAGAAAATAAAGAAAACATTTTAAATCTTACAGTACAGTACCTTGAAAAATACAGTAGTACAGCACAATAGCTAGGCATGTTCTCATCTTTGAAAGTTTGCAACTTGAAGGTTCCTATGTGGGAGACTTACTGTATTGCTAAAGATCCAATCTGATGACTTTTCTGCCATCCCCACCCTCTCCCAACATTCACACCATAACTAAACCTCTCTGCATGCACTGGAGTCACACAGTCTGCCCCCACTGCCCTCCCCTCCTCCTGACCTCCCCCACTCACCTCCCACACAGGATCAGAGCTTCTCAGGCACCAGGCTCTCCGCCAGCCTTAGTGCATTCCCATACCCCCCAGGATTCAGCACCTGCAGGTCCAACTGCTCGTCTTCTAAGAGACTGCTCCTTGGTCATTTCCTCCAAGAAACCCCCCATCTGCCCCAGGACCCAAGCACCTGGGCCTCTCCCCTGGGGCCCCTGTGCCTACCCTCATCCGTTTGTCTATCGGACTCTTCCAGGGACGTGAGCTCCTTGAGGACAGGGACCATGGATAATTGTGTCCCTGGGAAGATGTGCACTCACCATTTCCAGAAGGCACAGGCCTCCAGATTGGGACACCCTGCTCATTAGACTTTGAACGTTAAAGCTGCAAGACCCCTTGTGGATCCCGCGTAAGTCTGTCCAGCCAGGGGCACACACCTGGCCCCTCGGGACAGAAGACAGACAAGAGGCATGAAAACCGTGTTCTCGCCTTTCCTGGCTCAGAACGTCTGTGGGTGTTTCTGAAGCAGAGTCAACTGGCTGTCTTCCAGAAGGCTGAAACTACAAAAGGCAGAAGGAAACACTGGTCCCCACAGCACCGTTCCCTTTTCTGGCAGCCCCATGTTAGCAGAAGGTTCTAGCGCTGGCTCATGAAAAGAGGTCACCACTGGAAGAAATTCCTGAAAGACCTGATAAGGTCGCGAGTGCCCCAGATCTGCTCTGGCTGATTCCTGCTTGCCGTGGCGGCCTCTGGGATCAGAGACACCGTCCACGTGTCTCAGGGTCAGAGAAGCTAGAAGGCTGTAGGTCATCACCATGCCTGCCCACAACAGTCTCTCCAGGGTCATGAACCTGACATAGTTTCCCCTGCGTGCCTCCCTCTGGCGCCCGGCTTCACACGGACTCCTGGGAGCTGAACCCCTTCTCAGGTCACGCCTGCAGTTTCCACAGCACCCACATGCATCCCTCTGGTCAGAAGCCTCCCTGAGTACTGAGCACCTCAGGGCATATCTGTGGCCGGCTGTCAGTGAGAAACAGGGACAGTGAGGGTGGGGATGTTGATGATCTGGGGAAAGAAGGAAGTTTTTATAGCAGGTTACTGCGGAGACCACAGGCTTGAGGCTGAAAATTCAGGACAGCTGGGTTTGGGAGGTTTTCACACCCACACTCCAATTCTTGAGAACAATGCCTGATATCAGGAAGGCCTGATCGTTCTAGAATGCCTTGTGCAGTCAGCAGACCTGCATGCTGATTTCTTTTTATTTATTTATTTTGGTTGCATTGTGAGTCATGTGGGATCTTAGTTCCCCAACCAGAGATCAAACCCATGCCTAATGCACTGGAAGTGCAGTCTTCACCAATGCACCACCAGGGAAGTCCCTGCAAGTTGATTTCTGCAAGGTGTAATACCTGCATGAGTCTGCAGGGGTGGGCAGTCCTGGCAGATCCACTCCTGCAGTTTAAATAGGCCAACTCACCCTAACGGCTGTGAAATGCCATAGAAATGCCAGGGACTATCACTGTGCTGTGATATCCTCAATGGGGCACAAGGCAGCCCATGCTTACTTTATTAGCTGCCTTGTGCCACATAGAGGATATCACAGCACAGTGATGGTTCCTGGCATTTCGATGGCATTCCACAGCCGTTAGGGCATGGTGTCTCATTTGATCACACAACAATCTTTTGTGCTGAACGGTACATGTGTCATCACCCTCTGTTTACAAACGAGCATCTGAGGCTCCTGGAGCTTAAAAGACTTGCCCAAGGAGCCTCCTCTTCCTCGCAAGTGGCAGCAGATCAGACTCAAACATCCTTGGGGCCCAAAGAGAGTCACCTGCCAATCGATATGGTATGGTGAGCCCTGCTTCCCACATTTCAGCAGGTCAGCAGCATTTTAAAACCTGTGTAACTGAGATTCAAGACCTCCAGGGCCTTGGCAGTCCAAGGGCAGCCCGTGGGCCAGCAGCACCAGCAACTCCTGGGAGCTCATTAAGAAAGCAGAACCTCACGTCCATCCAGACCTACGGAATCATCGTCGGCCCATCAACAAGATCCCAGAGACTCAGAGTTTGACCAGCTCGGAGTTTGAGGCAATATATGATTTCCTCCCCGTGCTTTGGCTGACTTTTCTAGCCTCGTGTTGGGGAACTGGCCTCAGCGGGGAGGTTGAAAAGGAAAGAAACTTCTACCTGATTGTTTCCTGAAAACCACTAGAAACGTTGGCTTATCTGGCCAGCTTCACCTTTTTCCTTCTCTCCCCAGCTTCCTGCTGAAACTTTCACCCAGATACAACTGTTCAGTTGACTCCAGATTTTCCATTCATTTCAATAAAAGTACAAACATGGAAGATGCGATTTCAGTTTGCCTTGATTTCTGGGAACCCTAATATCTGTTTAAAGAACTCCCAATGTGATAGGGGATTAAAATGTACAAATTACTGATACCAAAAAGGACCCAATGGGGCTCCTGGCACAAAAGCTTTTCTATATCCCCTGAGAAATGGAGTATTTCCTGTATAGCAGTAAACAAGGATGTCACAGTTACCAGTGATTCCAGCCCTCTGGGGCACTCGGGAAGGAGAGGAATGCCTGCATAATCTGGCAGCCGCTAGGCTGCAGCCCCTCCCCGTGGTGAGCACTGAGGAACTCACGACGTGAAGAAACACAGGATATGGCCCCTAGGGTAGCTGAGATGCATGTGAAAGGAATGATTTCAGTGAGCCCAGACTCTTGCATCTTGTAGAAAAGTGCTAAATTCCTTAACTTGGGATATCTGGTTTTCTTTAATTCACAAAAATATTTTTGATGTTCCGATTACTTGCCCTTAGTTGCAAACTTCTATATAACCTGACACTACCCACACCCGCCTCCATCCCACTCCCACCCCCCACCCCAACTCCTAGGAGCAGTTCCCTCAGGTTACTTGAGATGCTGTCTCCCAGCCCTGAAGTCCTAAAAATCCCCACTGAATAAAACGTAACTCTCAACTTTTAGGCTGTCACTATTTTTTAAGTCAACACCCCCAGTTTTTGATTCCAGGAAACAGGCTTCATTCAGCCTCCATGACCTTCCCTGAGTTCCAAAGAGCAGGTTCAAATAGATGCTAATCAGGGAAGGGAGGGGATTTGGAGATGAGGAAGGAACAGGCAAGAAACAAGAGTGCAGCCTTGGGGCAGGGTCCTGGTTCCCCTCCAGGGAGGCACAGAAAAATAAGATTGAGCCATTCTGCAGATACTGAAACCCCCACCAGGTGGGAGAAGTTAACTGCGTGCCGCCCACAAGCAGGTAGACCCCAGACCCATTGGAACAACAGAGGCTGATGAAGCTGACTCCCACTTTCCTCACCACCAACCCATCAGAAGAATGTCCGTGAGCTGATCACATCCTCTCTGAACCATTAAGATGAAACTCCTCACCCCGCCCTCCAGGTCAGGACACACAGTTCCGAGGGCATTAGTCTGCTGTGGTCCTCTTCACCTGGCAAAGCAATAAAGCTATTTTTTTCTACTTCACCCAAAACTCTGCCTCTGAGATTTAATTTGGTGTTGGGGTATGGAGGCCTGATTTGGCCTCACTATTAAGTATAAAACAAACTACATGGATATACAGTATAATGTGGGGAAACAGCCAATATTTTATATTAACTATAAATGGAGTATAGCCTCTAAAAACTGTGAATTACTAGCCTGCACACCTAAAACTTATATAATATTGTACATCAACTAAATGTTAATAATTTTAAAAAAACAGCCAATAAAAAAAGAACTCCCAGTTTGAGATGTGACGTAGTCATGAGTTTCTAGGTAAAGTCTGTGGTGTTAACATTTTCCTCTCCCTTTTCTGAGAAAGAATATTCTTTCACTCCTCCAGTGGTGCCTAGATTAACTGGCATGCCCAATCATCGACTGGTAAAATCAGCAGCTCTGTTTAGACACAAGCAGAACACAATTTATAACCAGAAAGATTTTTTTTTTTTTTAAGTGCTCAGCTTTAGCACAGAAATTGGGCAAGATTGGGCAAGATTTTACCTGGCTTCTCTAATCAAGTTATGGTTTTGCCCCTTGCCCTCCACTGTTTTTCAGCTGACATAATCATCACTATGATTCTCTCCTGATTTTTCCCAAATATTTTTAACAGGCAGACCATAAGCTGAAATCAAGGTGTGACATCTTTCTATGTTTAATCTGCTTCAATGATCTTGCATTTTTTTTTTCCCCGTAGACCTTTTAACCAACTGAGCCTGGTTCCTCCTGTGTTGTTTTCAGCACAGTTAATTAATGGTGCTGGGCCTGCACTAAATGGCCAGTGATGCCAGTCTTGTCCCACGGTGAGCGTCATGTTAAAGACACGTGCTTAGAGCAGTAGCTGGTGTTGCCTCTCAGGGAAGCCCTCTTTGAGTCCACATGTTTGAACAAAGCAGAGAAAGACCATTTCATCTTCCCTCCAGCAATTCTCCATGAAGAAAGGGCACATACACCCATTTTGCGAGAGGCAGCAGCATACTATCCTACTCTGTTTAGAAAAGGCAAACTCCTAATTACAAACTGAATACACTCAGGGCGACTTTACTATTAATGCATTATTTACTGAATATTTGCTTTTCTCTGCGCCTAAAAGCAGGCCATTATTTCTCTCTTGACTTTGGGACAATCTGGGGCTCTGTTAAAGTTTCTAAACCAATCTGTTTCAGTCTGCTTTTAGCTGCTGTTCAGAAGAGGTACATTAAGTGCCTCTCGAGTGATTTCTGGCTGGGCCATGAAGCCACTGATTTCAGTCAACACTGACAATGCCCCAGGCCTGGGCTCCGGTTCTGGGCTCCAGGCTGCCACGTGCCTGTCTCCGGAACTCGCTCCCAGTCCTTTCCACTAAGGGATGCTGGTCACTGAAAGCTCACCAGTGCTCCTTCCTCTAGAACGAGTGCTCTGACTTACCACTTGGCCTTTTAAAGGAGCCAGTCCAAATTATCTCTGAACATTCAAAAACTTTGGCGCCTCACACCTCCAAGTTGAATTTGACATTGACAAAATGGTAGAATCTCAGAAAAAAATTCTGATCAGCATGTAACCTTCATTCCTAAAACCTCTTTACGCCTTGAATTCAATGATGTTTTTTGGCTACCTTGCAACTTTTTCAGACCGGGGCTGAAGTTTGAACCAGATGGTAAATGGGACAAGGTGACTGTACAGGGGGTTTGGTGGCGTGGAAGTAAGGGGGTGGGGTGGAAAGAAGGCAGTGGTGAAGGAGTGAACAACCCTCAACTTCCAGATTTTTTTCCACCTCTGAGGCTGATGAAAGAGAAATTCCCCAGGCCCACCTGGTCACCTTGACCAATATTCTTTCTTGTTTTGTTTTTTGTTTTTTTTCCTGAGTAGATCTGATTTGGGCCAATAGTAAGGTCCTTGACATAGTCACAGAAGACCCCAGCTTTGGGTGACCATGAGAACTAGGGATGGGCATAGTTGATAACCCAGGGCCAACACTAAGCATCTGACTCTGGAGGAGTTTGGGGCACCCTGCTATACATTGTGGCAGAGGGCTGGCATCTGGACTTCTGGCCTCTTTTAAAGGGAGGTCATTTCAATGAGAAAATATGCATGTGTAATACAGTCAACAAAGTTCAGACAATGCTTTGACTTTGATGGCAACACTGCCAGATATTCAGACACCCGCCTCCAACCACGTAATCAAAAGAGGAAATGTCTTGTGCGGAGAGGAAATGAGCAATCAAGTGTTTGCCATGCGCACCCACGGGTCGAGAAGCTAAGTTACAGGGAGGAGCCAGCTCACCTGGCTCCATGGGCCTATCCTCAGCCCAGTCTGAGGAGGATGACAGAGCCATACAGTTTTCCCGTTTCTACCCTTTCTGGGGACTTAGCACAGCCCATCTCTGGAAGCTGCTGCCTTCTCCCGCCTACTAGAAAGGAATTCCTGGGGTGAAGAGCTAGAGGCGGAGGAAGGGTGTTCACCACTTCTGAAAGGAATGAATTCCGGTCCTGGAACCTCTCTAAGACAACGAGTGACTCGGTGACTTCTCCCTACGGTGTCTGCTGGCCCATCTCATCACCCACCCAGCAGCATCAGCGTCCGGAGAGCAGCCCCCTGCTGAGCCAGCATCCCAGGGGAGGTGCCTACCTGTATCTCTGCTTCACTGACTGCTTCTCCGCTGACTTGCAGATGTGCCCCGCGTAGTACAAGGGGAAGAATAAAAAGTTCCAGTTGGTGGCAAACCACGTCAGGGTGAAGGGAGCATCGAACTTCCTGAAGGTCAGCTTGGCGAGCTGCGTGGCGCCAGCCCAGGAGGCACACACGCACAGCACCACCGCCACACCCCAGAAGATCTTCTTGAGCTGCGCGCGGGAGCATCTCCAGCAGCGGCGGCTCGATCTCCCACCGGCCTCGGTCCCCGCCGGCGCCTGGGCCTCCGCCGGGCCCGGGGAGTCCCGGGGGCGCTCCTCCCCTGGTGGCAGAGAAGGGAGAGGTTAACTGGGGCCTCCACACCTTCATGCGGCCAGGCCGAACGGGGTTGGGGTGGGAGGGATGCCAAGAGGGCAAGTGACTCCCCCACCGCCATTGTCATCGCCACCCTGGGGAGGAGGGTTGGGGGGCGGGTGGGGGGAATGGGGGCCTGGAGACAGCTTCCTGAAACAAAACTTGAAGACATCGCCTCTGGTTTTCTGGTCCTCTAGAATTGCTATTGTTTGATCGCCAAGTCGTGTCCTACTCCTCCTCTAGAATCCTCTAGAAGCTTGAACCCCAAAAGATGGTTCAGGAGTGGGCTGGCAGCATCAGCACCATCCCCAGCTTGCTGGCAATGCGGAATCTCAGGAACCCTGGCATCAGAATGTGTATTTCAGCAGGTGATCTCTGTGCATGCCTGGAGAAGTGGAAACATTTCTCCAGAACCCAGAGTGGCTGAAATATTTTTCCAAATATTTCACTAGTATTTCAGCTCACAGGGATTGATGTGCAACTCCTGCGGTGGGCAGTGCTAGGGACTAGGGATTCCCTCCTGAGAAGGTCATAGGCCTTGACCTCTAGAAGCTCCTGTTACAGTGACAGAAGCTCCTCCTTGCCTGGCACTTAAGGGCGTGGATGCCAAGAACAAAGCATGCATGGAGAGCAAAAACAGATTGTCCTGGAACCTCCCTGGTGATCCAGTGGCTAAGACGCTGCCCTTCCAATGTAGGGGATGTGGCTTTGATCCCTGGTCAAGAACTAAGATCCCACATGACTGTGGGGTGTGGCTAAAAAAAAAGAAATAGGTATCTGTCACTCATTGGAAAAGACCCTGATGCTAGGGAAGACTGAGGGCAAGAGGAGAAGGGGGCGAAAGAGGATGAGATGGTTGGATGGCATCACTGACTCAATGGACATGAGTTTGAGCAAACTCTGGGAGATGGTGAAGGACAGGGAAGCCTGGCATGCTGCAGTCCATGGGGTCGCAAAGAGATACAGCAGGAGACACTGAACAACAACCCTCTTACTCCTCTATTTGCTCTTACTGACTCCTAGCTGATGGCCGTCAGTCCCACTGTGAAGTGTTACTTAAAAACCACAGCCTCTGGCAGCTGGTGCTCTAAAAGCCCTCTGATGATCGGCTGGAGGACCGTGTGACTTCTGGAAGCCAGGCTGCAGCTCAGAGCGTGGCTATGCAGCAGCACTGTTCCCACAGACCATGAGAAAATGGAAAAGGCATTCTCTTCCACTGTTTGGTTTCCATTCATGATTGTGTGCAAGTCAGTCAGCTGGAAATTTAGACAGAACTGTAACTTGTGTAAGGTGTGACCATGGGTGGGGGCGAATTTCCAAGAGATGGCCTACTTGCCTTTTATATGATCAGCCAGGCACTCAGCTGAAAGACGGCAGACCCTGCAGTGGTACAGGAGATGGGTACGAAGTATGTTGGGGTCAAATGGTACTCTATGGAAGCTGTTTAAACTTAATTGCAATTTCAATAGCTCTAATACTATGTCACCCTGCTTATTTAACTTCTATGCAGAGTACATCATGAGAAACGCTGGACTGGAAGAAACACAAGCTGGAATCAAGATTGCCGGGAGAAATATCAATAACCTCAGATACACAGATGACACCACCCTTATGGCAGAAAGTGAAGAGGAACTAACAAGCCTCCTGATGAAAGTGAAAGTGGAGAGTGAAAAAGTTGGCTTAAGGCTCAACATTCAGAAAACGAAGATCATGGCATCTGGTCCCATCACTTCATGGGAAATAGATGGGGAAACAGTGGAAGCAATGTCAGACTTTATTTTTGGGGGCTCCAAAATCACTGCAGATGGTGATTGCAGCCATGAAATTAAAAGACGCTTACTCCTTGGAAGGAAAGTTATGACCAACCTAGACAGCATATTCAAAAGCAGAGACATTACTTTGCCGACTAAGGTCCGTCTAGTCAAGGCTATGGTTTTTCCTGTGGTCATGTATGGATGTGAGAGTTGGACTGTGAAGAAGGCTGAGCACCAAAGAATTGATGCTTTTGAACTGTGGTGTTGGAGAAGACTCTTGAGAGTCCCTTGGACTGCAAGGAGATCCAACCAGTCCATCCTAAAGGAGATCAGCCCTGGGATTTCTTTGGAAGGAATGTTGCTAAAGCTGAAACTCCAGTACTTTGGCCACCTCATGCGAAGAGTTGACTCATTGGAAAAGACTCTGATGCTGGGAGGGATTGGGGGCAGGAGGAGAAGGGGACTACAGAGGATGAGATGGCTGGATGGCGTCACTGACTCAATGGACATGAGTCTGAGTGAACTCCAGGAGTTGGTGATGGACAGGGAGGCCTGGCGTGCTGCGATTCATGGGGTCGCAAAGAGTCGGACACGACTGAGCTACTGAACTGAACTGAACTGAATACTATGAAACCAAGTTTTATATATTATACTGTCTGAAATATAATAATTCTTTTTAAAATATTTACTTACTTATTTGGCCATGCCAGATCCTAGTTGTGGCACTCAAGATCTTGGTAGCTTTCAACATAGCATGTGAGATCTCTAGTTGCAGCAGCAAGGATTGAACCCAGGTCCCTGAATTGGGAGTGTGATGTCTTAGCCACTGGACCAAGGGAAAGTCCCAGAAATATAATAATTCTATGAGGCAAAATCCTGATTCAAGGTAGCCTATTATATGTTGTTATTATTTAGTTGCTAAATCATGTCTGACTCTTTGTGACCCCCATGGACTGTAGCCTGCCAGGCTCCTCCATCCATGGGATTTCCCAGGCAAGAATACTGGAGTGGGCTGCCATTTCCTTCTCCTGGGGATCTTCCTGATCTATTATATAGGTGTTAGCTAATCCTAGCATTAATTGCTAAGTCTGGCTGTATCTCTCTTTTGTGTTTTTTGCCACACCACGCAGCCTGTGGGATCTTAATTTCCTGACGAGAGATCGAATCCAGGTCCTCAGCAGTGAAAGCACAGAGTCCAATCACTGGATTGCCACGGAAGTCCTGGGTTGTATCGCTTTTAGCCAAGGGTAATCCAAACCCTTTGTGGCTGGCCAAGGAGAGACAATGTCCTTTACTGACCCCAAATCCTTGACACCATCTAGTAAACATATTGTGCTTCTGTGCCTGCTTTATTAATATTTATTCCCCCTCCTCCTCTTCCTTTTCATGTGTGCATATATCTGAGTCAGAAAGCACTTGGAAAACCACATGCTTGACCATCTCTGAGCTTCCAACAAGTTGTGTGTTTCTGGCATGGGCTGCAGAGAGGGGAGAAGCAGAGGGCGCAAAAGCAAGGAAGATCCCTCTCCTTCTGCCTAATACCCTTCCGCTAGGTCATCGTGTCTTTGTTCACAGTGAATCCTTACAACTTCCATTTTCAGACAGAAGCACACAGGTTTCAGCGTATACACTAACTCCCTGACATTTGGGGTGAGCCTCTGCAACCCGTGACTGCTGAGTGTTCAAGCAGTGTTAGGGCTGGGAGATACCTT
This sequence comes from Ovis canadensis, assembly GCF_042477335.2. Classification (NCBI taxonomy): domain Eukaryota; kingdom Metazoa; phylum Chordata; class Mammalia; order Artiodactyla; family Bovidae; genus Ovis; species Ovis canadensis. The sequence continues at coordinate 24,804,719 of NC_091269.1, read as the reverse complement.
GACCACCAGCATCAACTATCAGAAACTCATACCAAGAAGATAATTATGGAGATGAAAGGAAAAATGTCCACATAGAAAGGAAATGCAGTTTCACAGTATTAACTGGCCATTTAAGAATAGAACCTAGAGGAGGCTGCAAAAACATTCAGGCTCCTAACATGTTCATCCAGTTTTGCCAATTAAGTTTGAAAACTTCAAGAATGAAGCGATGACTGATGCTATGCAGTGTTACAATGAGGGAAAAATCACCAAATCATGTCATATTGTACTGTTAGGACTTCCTGGTGGTCCAGTGGGTAAGATTCTGCCTTCCAATGGACAAGATGCAGGTTCAATCCCTGGATGGGAAAGATCCCACATGCTGCAAGGGGGAAAAAAACAACAAACAGCCAAACAAACAAAACAAATTGAGCTCATAAAAAGTGTAAAATTAAATCTCTCTTTTAAAAGACTGGACTATTTAAATGTCTTTATATATTTGGATTAAAGAAATTATATCCAACTTTTTAACCTCTTGGCTCATTTGACCAGGGCATATTGATAATACACAAGCAAAATAAATACATTCTGCACTCTATTATTAAACAATAAGATAGAACTATGTTTCCCTAAGTATAATGCAATTAACAGGTACAGTATTATCAGAAAGAAGGATCCCAGGATCAGAAGTTTGGGAAGCAGATTCTTTTGCTACATGACTAATAGACGTAGTGGATTTCCAAAAGGCAGCTGCAGAATGCTTCCCATATTATTTCAACATAATACCTGTGGTAGGACTGGGGTCCCCTAGAACACACTTTTGGAAACACTGGAATAGACCATAAAGAATGAGAGGGATTCAAATCCAATACATTGCAAACTTTCCATTTCATGGCCTAGAGTCTCATATAGTGATAAATCACTCACCAATTTCATTACCTCACTCATTCCTAATACTTTTTTTACACTAGACCTACCTCCTGTAAACTAAAAATATTCTTTACAGAATCATTACAAAAGTATTTCATAGTATAAACAAAAACAGTGCACTGCATATTCGAATCTTAGTACCTAGAGATATCACTGGACATTTTGCCGCATTTTCCCCAGCAAAATTTGTATTTTTTGCACAACACACACACATTCACACACAACAAAACTGGGGTTCTACTGTATTTTTGGCCAGCAGTCATCTAACCGGATGCATAAGAGCACGTGTTTCTAAATCTCACAGGGCTGCATATACTGCAACATCCTAGGAGCATTTCAATCTGCTAGGAAGTTACGACGAAGCGTCTGCCCTGTGCCAAGAACTTTGGCGGTGAATAAATAAATATAAAACGTGGCTGCATCCTGCTCTTCAGGAACTTACAGTCTATCTGGGAGTGACAAAAGAGATCTATGAAAGAACTACAGAACAATCACGGATGGAGAAATTTTGACTGCGAGGCAAACTCTGAAGACAGTGACACCAGTGTGGCCGTGATCCCAGCAAGATCAGAGGAGGCAGAAGCTTGGCTTGGGTATTGCAGGATAGACAGGATGAAGGACAAGAGAAGCGAAGACCAGGATCAGGACCTGGTCTGCCCCAAGAGTGGTGAGGAAGACGGTGAGCTCTGAAACCCCCCACTGCCTTGCGCCACTGCAATGCCCAGTCTTGCTCTGGCCAGATACACAGCAGGAGAAGTTGCCAGGCTAGCAGAAGAGACGTTAGCAAATTCAGATTTTGGAACTTGCTTTTTCTAGGAAGTAAACATACATTATACATGCCCCAGTGTCCATAACAAACAGATAAAATTAAAGAATAAAAATAGAATGACATAATGAATTTGGTCAGCAGATGTGTTTATGCTCCCATATCTGAAAGGCAGCAAACACGTCCCATCTCATGCTACCGTTCTCAAGGTCATTTTCAGCAGCTGTCCAACTGATGCCAGATTTCAGAAAGGAAGAATGACACCGAGGGGGCCAGTTGCCCCTTTCAAAATCCTCTTGTATACGCCTGTGCAAGAAATTCTGGTTTATTTTCTCTCCCCTCCTAAATTACAAGCGACTCCTCAGTACCAGCGCCTTCGTGGTCACAGCAACACAAGTAACCAAGCATTTGTGGTCACTCCTTATCACCCCTGAAAGAGGCACTGCAGAGTGTCACAAAGAAATCAGGGCTGATTGAGCCTCATGCTGCGTCCCATCTCAGCTCCTCTGACTGTGACGACACAACTAAAATACTCTTTATGTCATCCTCACTCGCCAAGACCCCCTTCCCACTAACAAGCCCTCTGTTTATGATCTTGAGTTGGCCATCCTAACCTTGCACTTGAGCCAAGGGTTCTGGGCTCAGTGCAAAGGAGATGATATATTCTGACCGCATGGTTGTACTGACAGATGTGGTCTTTGTGGCATCATGCATCACCCTTTGGCTGTGTTGTCTCTACACGTCCTGTGTACACCACTTGATTCACTCCAAACAGCTGGGGGACAGGTGGGCGTTTCCCAATTACCGTCCCTGGAGCTGCTTCCACTGAGCATTTTGGAGAAAAGTACCTGTGTGTGTAGGAAGAGTGTTCTCCTACACACAATGCATATTCCACGGCACGCTAAGATATAACCATACCTGTGTGTAAACTTCCATCCTGAGCTGTGTTCATCCATGCTAAGTTGCTTCAGTTGTGTCTGCCTCTTTGTGATGCTACAGACCGTAGCCTTTCAGGCCCCTCTGTCCATGGGATTCTCTAAGTAAGAATCCTGGAGTGGGTTGCAATGCCCTCCTCCAGGGGTCTCCCTGACCCAGGGGTCGAACCCATGTCTCTTCAGTCTCCTGCACTGATAGGTAGGTTCTTTACCACTAACATCACCTGGGAAGCCAATAATTATTATAATATTATATATTATAATCAATTAACAGAGTGGGTTGCCAGTCCCTTCTCCAGGGGATCTTCTCAACTCACGGACTGAACCCAGGTCTCCTGCATTGCAGGTGGACTCTTTACTGTTTGAGCCAGTGTTCCATGTCATGCAATTTGCTGGAACCATACATTAGTCCTACCTGCAAAATCACATCTGATACTTCTCTCTTAAAAGGGATCTAGAAAAATTTGCACTCTTCACTCAAGCAGTGCCTAGAGGCTGTGTTCCTACCTAGCAGAAGGAAACTCTTGGAGGTCTGGTTCAGTGGCTAACTCATTCTGGGACCCAGGCAAGTCCTCTGTCCCATGAGGTGTCTATTGTCTTTTGCTGAGAAAATTATGAATTGAGGGCCTTTTTGGGTTTAGTTAGTGAAAGTCATTTCTCCAACAAGAAAGCAAGAACAATTGGAAAATCACTCACTGTCGAGCTCAAATTCCCATAAAATGGCTCCTCCAAGCCTCTGAGAGAACACAAACGGTGACTTCTCTAGTGGTGCAGTGGTTAAGAATCCACCTTCCAATGTAGGGGATGTGGGTTCAATCCCTGGTCGGGGAACTAAGATCCCATTGGCCTTCTGCTTGACAACTACTGAGCCCGCGGGCTCTAGAGGCCGTGTTCTACAACTAGAGAAATGTCCACGCGCTGTAACAAAGACCCAGCACAGCCAAAAAGAGAGAGGCAGAACACAAATATTTCTTTTCTGAGGTCCCCTAGAAAAAGCAGATGCTTGTTGACTGTTTCTCTGAAGAAGTAGCCAGGAAGTTCTGCACTTAGAAAGTGCAAGAGTCACTGTCTTAGGGATAAGGGACTCAGAGCTGGACTCAAGGATAACCCACAGGCTGGCCTGGTCCCAGCCTCCTGGAAGTGGAGGGGTTATCATCCTGAAGAGAACAGGAGAAGAGACCGCCCATGACACCTCCATCAGTAAGACCTACATGGTTAATTTTTCAAAGCTTTTTTTTGAGGACTAATTGTCCTAACTGCAAAATTCACTTGTTTCAGAAGTGCAATTCACAATTCTTAGTAAATCTACAGAATCGTGAATCTATCACCCCATCCAGTCTTAGAATACTTCCACCATCTCAAAATGGGTCCTCGTGTGTGCTCTGAAGTCACTCCCCAGGCCCCTGCCCCCATCCCAGGCAACCACAAATCTTCTATCACTACAGATTTGCCTACTCTGGTTTTTTCATATAAATTTGTCAGCTTTTGCACCTTTTCACTCAGCATAATGTATCTGAGGTTCCTCCATGGCACTCCTGGCATGCGGCAGGAGTTCATTCTTTTTGCAGCTGGATAGTAGGGCATATGGCTAGTCTAAATTTTGCTTATCCAGTTATCAGTTGATGGACAAGGGTACAGTTTCCAGTTCTTTGGCTACTGTGAATTACACTGCTATGAACACTCATATATACAGTAAGTCCCCTACGATGAACCTGCAAGTTGTAAACTTTCAAAGATGTGAAAGTGTGTTCCATCAATGTCAGGAGTGAGAACACTGCAGCTTGCCCCCCGTCTCCTACTGCTGATGATCCTTCAGCTCCACCGTCTCCCATCTCCACCCCCTCCTCCAGGCAGTAACTCTTGCCTGTTCACTTGATGCCAGACCCTGTATGCCAGCTGTTATACTGTACTACCGTGCTCTTCAGGGTACTGTGCTGTAAAGTTAAAATGTTTTGTTTGTTTTTATGTATTGTTTGTGTGAAAAGTATTGTAAGCCTATTGCAGTACAGTATAATATAGCAGATTATGTTAGTTGGGTACCTGGGCTTACTTTGTTGAACTTAGGAAAAAATCAGACTTAAGAACACGCTCTCAGAACAGAACTTGTTTGTATGTTGGGGACTTACTTTAAGTCTTTGTACAGATATGTTTTTGTTTCTGTTAGATGGACTCAAGTTTTAGCCAATTTATTGACACGTACTGTAAGGCATAAGGAGAAGGCAATGGCAACCCATTCCAGTACTCTTGCCTGGAAACTCCCGTGGACGGAGGAGCCTGGTAGGCTGCAGTCCATGGGGTTGCTAAGGGTTGGACGAGACTGAGCGACTTCACTTTCACTTTTCACTTTCATGCATTGGAGAAGGAAATGGCAACACACTCCAGTGATCTTGCCTAGAGAATCCAAGGGACGGGGGAGCCTGGTGGGCTGCCGTCTATGGGGTCGCACAGAGTCAGACACGACTGAAGCGACTTAGCTGCTGCTAGCTAGCTGTGAGGCAAAAGGCAGACACACACCCTTTCCTAGGGGAGCTTGTCTGTCCAAGTGTTGGGGTTTACAGTATCCACGTCGTAGATGGGTCAATGTCTCCAACTGACCCACACAAGACACAACTGATGGCTGCTCTGGGAACAGAGCCCCCACCCTTTTCTTTTTCTGGATTGCCCTGGGAATAGGGCTTGATGAGCGATTTCCCCATTTGCTGATCACTGACGCATATATCCTTTCAGGGCCTGGTCACCCAACGAAACCGCTTTTATAAAATCAGGAGCTTGGAAGAAAGCTTTTGTTTATGGCCATTTGCAAGTGTAATTCATCTCCCAAAAATGCAGTTCAGGTTTTGTTTACTTCATCTGCTCATTAAATACTTGCTCAGTGAATTTACGTGTGACTGTTTCTTTTAAGACATGGTTTCGCGGGAAGGGAAGAAAAGGCTGCCACATGTGGAAAGCCACCCCAGGCCCTGGGTGTCCCCAAAGCAATCCTGATGTCACATATCCTGCACTTGTCAAACTTCTGTTTGTATTCCTGGCCTTTGGGTCAGAAAATATTCCCATTATTCATGCATGATGAAGGATCAGTCACACTCCTGTCTGGCAAAGGGCCCCAGGAAAGATGGACTCCACAGATAATTAAAGCTGACCCTGAGTAAGGGAGAAGAAGAGGGCACGGGGAAGCAAAGGGCAGGTGATGAGTTTTTTTTTTTTTTTTAATTTATTTCAGACTGTGTGGTCGTGCAATTGCACTGCTTGCAGGATCTTAGTTCCCCAACCAGGGAATTGAACCCAGGTCCTTGGCAGTGAAAACATGAAGTCCTAACCACTGGACCCCCAGGGAATTCCCCAAGTGACAGTTAAACACAAGTGTATATGCGCTCTGCCAGGAGATTACACAGCTTTTTCCAAAACTTGCCTTAATGTTGGCAAAATATTTTTTTCCTTTGTGGGACAGCTGAGGGCCTCACAGTTAGTCTCCCAAGGTCACAGAGTAGTGAGGGGCTGAATGCAGTTCCAAGCATCCATCTGGCCCCAAAGCATCCAGAGGAATGGACAGCCTCCTTATTCTTCCCTTTGGAAGTGATCAGTGCTGACCACCCTGGTCACATCTGCCTATGACTAAAGAGGGGCTTTAAGTTTTCAAAAGGACAGACTCTATTTTTAAATTCGGAGCATCCTGAGTGTGTATGGAACTCTGGGTTGGGGTTCACCAATATGAAATGAAGACTTTTGTGAGCTGAATGTCTATGTCCTCCTTCAATTTATACATTAAGACTGTAACCTCCAACGGCTGCATTTGCAGTTGAAGCCTCTAAGGTCATAAGGGTGGGGCCCTGATCTGATAGGGTTGGTGGCATTATGGGAAGAGAGACAGCAGGGAGCTCTTCCTGTGCATATAGAGAGGAGCTGCATGAGGACTCAGCAAAGAAGTGGCTGTCTATAAGCCAGGAAGAGCTCCTCCACCAGAAGCCAACTTGGCCTACAACTTGATCTCGGTGATTGCAGCCATGAAATCAAAAGACGCTTACTCCTTGGAAGGAAACTTATGACCAACCTGCTAAGTCACTTCAGTCATGTCCGACTCTGTGCAACCCCAGAGATGACAGCCCCCTAGGGTCCCCCGTCTCTGGGATTCTCCAGGCAAGAACACTGGAGTGGGTTGCCATTTCCTTCTCCAAACTAGACAGCATATTGAAAAGCAGAGACATTACTTTGCCAACAAAGTTCTGTCTAGTCAAGGCTACGGTTTTTCCAGTGGTCATGTATGGATGTGAGAGTTGGACTGTGAAGAAAGCTGAGCGCCAAAGAATCGATGCTTTTGAACTGTGGTGTTGGAGAAGACTCTTGAGAGTCCCATGGACTGCAAGGAGATCTAACCAGTCCATCCTAAAGGAGATCAGTCCTGGGTGTTCACTGGAAGGACTGATGTTGAAGCTGAAACTCCAATACTTTGGCCAGCTGATGCAAAAATCGACTCATTAGAAAAGACCCTGATGCTGGGAAAGATTGAAAGTGGGAGGAGAAGGGGACGACAGAGGATGAGATGGTTGGATGGCATCACCGACTCAATGGACATGGGTTTGGGTAGACTCTGGGAGTTGGTGATGGACAGGGAGGCCTGGTGTGCTGTGGTCCATGGGGTTGCAAAGAGTCAGACACGACTGAGTGACTGAACTAAAACTGAAACTGGTCTTGGACTTCCAGCCTGCAGAACAGTGAGAAAATAGTCTATTAAGTCATCCAGGCAGTGGCACTTTGTCATGGCAGCCTGAGCAGACGGGCCTGAGCGTGTTACAGCAGGGAGTGCACTGTGTTTGTGAAGGTGTGAGGCATAGACCGAGAGCTGTCCCTTTGCAGGAAGTGGTGACAAGCTGTGGATGAGTATTTATCGTGATAACCTCTTAGAAGAAATGCCGCCACATCGTAACCAAGAGAAGACTGAGGAGGCATGTGATATGGCATGCTAGACAGCATCCTAGAACAGAAAAAGATGGGAGGTAAAAACCAAAGAAATCTGAATAAAAATGAATTTTAGTTAATAATAACACACCAATGTTAGCTCATTAATTGTGATAAATGTGCCATACCAATAGAAGATGTTAATAATAGAAGAAATTGGATGTGAAGTATTTAAGAACTCTCTGTACTATCTCTGCAACTTTTCTGTAAATCTAAACTATTCTAAAATAGGGCATCCCTGGTGGCTCAGTGGTAAAAAATCCACCTGCAATGCAGGAGACATGTGTTTGATCCCTGGGTTGGGAAGGTCTCCTGGAGAAGGAAATGGAAACCCACTTCAGTGTTCTTGCCTGAAAAATCCCTGGAGACAGGAGCCTGGCAGGCTATAGTCCATGGGGTCGCAAAAGAGTCAGACATGACTTAGCGACTAAACAACAACAATTCTAAAATACAAGATTTATTTTTTTAAAAAAAGAAAGAAATAACTGTCATGGATGACTACATTAGAAATACCAGGTACTTCTCTGAATTGCTTAAGCCTTTGCTGTAATTCAATGTCTAGTGGGCCTTAGAAAGCATCACTATGAACAAAGCTAGTGGAGGTGATGGAATTCCAGTTGAGCTATTTCAAATCCTGAAAGATGATGCTGTGAAAGTGCTGCACTCAATATGCCAGCAAATTTGGAAAACTTATCAGTGGCCACAGGACTGGAAAAGGGCAGTTTTCATTCCAATCCCAAAGAGAGGCAATGCCAAAGAATGCTCAAACTACCACACAGTTGCACTCATCTCACATGCTAGTAAAGTAATGCTCAAAATTCTCCAAGCCAGGCTTCAGCAATACATGAACCGTGAACTTCCAGATGTTCAAGCTGGTTTTAGAAAAGGCAGAGGAACCAGAGATCAAATTGCCAACATCCACTGGATCATGGAAAAAGCTAGAGAGTTCCAGAAAAACATCCATTTCTGCTTTATTGACTATGCCAAAGCCTTTGATTGTGTGGATCACAATAAACTGTGGAAAATTCTGAAAGAGATGGGAATACCAGACCACCTGACCTGCCCTTGAGAAATCTGTATGCAGGTCAGGAAGCAACAGTTAGAACTGGACATGGCACAACAGACTGGTTCCAAACAGGAAAAGGAGTACATCAAGGCTGTATATTGTCACCCTGCTTATTTAACTTACATGCACAGTACATCATGAGAAATGCTGGGCTGGAGAAGCACAAGCTGGAATCAAAATTGCCAGGAGAAATCTCAATAACCTCAGATATGCAGATGACACCAGTCTTATGGCAGAAAGTGAAGAGGAACTAAAAAGCCTCTTGATGAAAGTGAGAGAGTGAAAAAGTTGGCTTAAAGCTCAACATTCAGAAAACGAAGATCATGGCATCTGGTCCCATCACTTCATGGCAAATAAATGGGGAAACAGTGGAAACAGTGTCAGACTTTATTTCTGGGGGCTCCAAAATCACTTCAGATGGTGACTGCAGCCATGAAATTAAAAGACGCTTACTCCTTGGAAGGAAAGTTATGACCAACCTAGACAGCATATTCAAAAGCAGAGACATTACTTTGCCGACTAAGGTCCGTCTAGTCAAGGCTATGGTTTTTCCAGTGGTCATGTATGGATGCTAGAGTTGGACTGTGAAGAAAGCTAAGCGCCGAAGAATTGATGCTTTTGAACTGTGGTGTCAGAGAAGACTCTTGAGAGTCCCTTGGACTGCAAGGAGATCCAACCAGTCCATTCTGAAGGAGATCAGCCCTGGGATTTCTTTGGAAGGAATGATGCTGAAGCTGAAACTCCAGTACTTTGGCCACCTCATGCGAAGAGTTGACTCATTGGAAAAGACTCTGATGCTTGGAGGGATTGGGGGCAGGAGGAGAAGGGGACGACAGAGGATGAGATGGCTGGATGGCATCACTGACTCGATGGATGTGAGTCTGAGTAAACTCCGGGAGTTGGTGATGGACAGGGAGGCCTGGCGTGCTGCGATTCATGGGGTGGCAAAGAGTCGGACACGACTGAGCAACTGAACTGAACTTACTGTAATTCCTGGAGATTAACATGCAGAGATGGATGACAACATGGCATCTGCAAAGTTGTTTTTAAAAAACAAAATTATTTCCCCGGTGTGGATACAGAATTGGGAGGTGAAGGAAGGCTGCTTTTTAAAAGGAGGTGGAGCCAGTTGGCAGAAGGAACTTCACTGGAAGTTCCACCTGGCTGCAGTGCTGGTCTGAATCAGCCCCAAATCTGGCCTGCTCCCCGGCCATCATCACCACCTCTGAGAACAGACTGGCTTTTCTGTCCCACTCCTCATATCCTTAGAGGTCCCCAAATAACTCCCAATATCCAAACCACACTGCCTCTTGCAGTGGAATTAAAATAATTCTGGAATGTTCACAGCTCAAAGCAAACATGACTTCTGACAAGGTGAGTGGATACGGGTAAGCTTGAGATAATGCCATAGCGCCTTGGGGGAGGGAAGAGGCCACCTTGGGAGGGGAGCAAGGGCCTGTTTGGATCCGTGGTCTGAAGACACCTGGGCTCGAAGGGATCAGTTTTAATCCCCGCACCTGCCAGTCGTGGCCTGTTAGCCTCCAGAGTTCCACTGCCTGCCCAGGCACATCATGCTTCTGTTCACAGCACAGCAGGCACTCACCCCAGAAAGATCAGGGGATACTCCTGCACTGCTGGGACCCACACACAAATACCAACTTATGTACACACTCCTCTTCTCCCAAGTCTGTGTGGTGGGAGTCAGGCTGTCGTGCCTCACAGGGAGACGGGGGTTACAGGAAGGCAGACTGTGTGTAGCGCAGCCCCCCAGGAAAGAAGGGGCACATGGAGTCTCCCCCTCCAACGGGGCGCAGGGAGACAGGGCGATATTTTAACTGGTGGCCTAGGTGGTTACACAACTCATCTTGATGCACAAAGAGCACTGTCTTCTAGAATATCTGGTTCTCAGCAGAGTCATATAACGTCCATCTCTAAGGCAGGACTGAGGGTGCTTGCTCAAGGACCCAAGTGCGGTCAGCTTAAGGTATCAAAAGTCCTCCTTGGCTTCGCTCCACCCCTCTGCCTGGGCTCAGGGTGATAGGCTGAGCACATCCCAGGCAGAGAGGCTTTGTTGTGGAAACACCCAGGCCAGCTCCAGGCAAAGCTGGAAATTTGCACACTCCTCTTTGGGGTCTTTCTAGACCTCTTTCTGTACCCCCATCACGGGGGGCTATTGTCTGGAGTCCATTGCTTTGCTGCTGCTGAAGATTCATAGAATCTAAGTACTCATTTAACTTTTCTTCTTCTTCCTGCCCAGATGCCAAATCCCACCCCTGAAAAACACACACGCACATGTACACACATATACATAAATACAAGCACGCACACACACACAAGAACACACACACACACAAGCACACATATACACACACATGTGGGGCTTCCCAGGTGGTGCAGTTGTAAAGAATCCACATGCCAGTTCAGGAGGCACAGGTGACTCGGGTTCGATCCCTGGGTCAGGAAGATCCCCTGGAGGAGGAAATGACAACCCACACCAGTCTTCTCGCCTGGAGAATCCATGACAGAGGAGCTTGGCGGGCTACAGTCCATGGGGTCACAAAACAGTCAGACAGGACTGAGCATGCATGAAGACACACGCACACACACACACACACATCCACACTTATATACATGTGCACACACACACACACACATCAAATTTCTGACTTGCCCTGGGTCTTGTTCCCTCAGTCTTGCTCTCTGATAGTAAAGAGATTTCATTAGATAAACCAGTCCCTGCTAATGAGTAAGCTACTTGCTAGACTCATAGACTCTTTCTGCTGAAGCAGCCAAGGAAGCTCGACTTTAATCCCCTTTCTTTTCAGAAAAGAGAAGCCCAGGTTCCAGGAGGTGAGAATTAGCTAGTAGGGAAGCAGGACATGAAATGCCAGCATCCTGTGCCCACAGGGCGTTCTTCCTCCACACTCCCCTTCAGTGACACGGTGTCTTAACCAGTGAGAATAGATCACTTGCCAAAAAGGCTTTTAAGAGTTATATCTCTCCTGGGCTCTCCCACACAGCTCCTCCGAACTCTTTCTCACCTCTGCGAGCCTTCATCTCCATCCATCATTTCTGGCAGATGGTGCCACTTCGTACATTACAGAGAAGATCCAAGTCATCAGCTCAGATCCTCGGCTTCCCTCCCCAGCAGCCGACATTTCTGAGATCTTTGATCTCATCTCTTCCCTTCTTGCCAGGCTAACCATCCCTTCTCTGGCCTGGTCTGTCCTCCCAAGCCCCTCTGCCTCCAGTCTTTGCTGCCTTAATCACACTCTCCTGGGGCAACTCCAGACCTGCCCCGGCACTAAACTCCTTCCTCCGATTTACAGAAACATCAGCTCTCCCTAGGGCTTCCCAGGTGACTCAGTGATAACAAATCTGCTTGCCAACCAGGAGATGCAGGTTCGATCCCTGGCCTGGGAAGATGCCCTGCAGAAGGGAATGGCTACCCACTCCAGTATTCTTGCCTTGAGAATTTCATGGACAAAGGAGCCTGGCGGGCTATCATCAGTCCATGGCATTGCAAAGAGTCGGACACAAGTGAATGACTAACACTTTGACCCGATCTCCCCAAGTCTCTCCCCTTTCCCCTAAAGAGAACCTAACTCCCCTCCCCTCTCTTACTGACCAGCACCTTTACTGGCCTCTGCTTTTCTTCTTTGCCAAACACTCACCCCTTGCAATCTGGTTTGTGGACCAGCAAAATTGTTTCTATAAAACTGTCCTGGGGTCCAGAGGTTAGGACTCTGTGTTCTCACTGTCAAGGATGAGGGTTCTAGTTCCACAAACTGAACAGTGAGGTCAAAAGACAAAACCAAACCTGCTTCCTTTGGCCCTATTTGATACTGCAGCACGATTTCTCATTCTTGGTTTTCTTCCTGGGATTTCCACGATGCCCTTTGATCTGGGTTCTGCCTCTTCCATCTCCACAGTGTCTGCGACCAGCAGGCTTCTGGGCCAGCCCGTCCGTCCCCACAATGCCACCTCCCACCTGACTTGTCACTGGGCCGTCACCACCTCTTTCTCCCAGGTCCTTGCCTCCTACGCGCAAACACCTGCACTCAAAGGCGCTGCCAAGGCCTCACTCTTGTCTCATCTAAATTTGACGCGTCCCCTGTCTCCCTAGCTGTGACTGCCAATGACATCTTAATCTTTATTTGTTTTTATTTAATTTTTTTAGGGGGAGCCATGTCACTCAACTTTCAGGATCGTAGTTCCCTGACCAGGAATTGAACCTGTGCCTCTGAAGTGGAAGTGCAGAGTCCTAACCACTGGACTGCCAGGGAATTTAAAGCATCTTCATCTTTAGAGTCCTCTTGGATGACTCCCTCTCTGCCCTCCTACTTCAGCTCAGCCTGTGATATACTTGACTGTTTTTGATTCTAGTCTAATTCCTTTATAAATATTTACTGTGATTGGTGAAATCACCTTCATGGTTCATTCTGAACATCATAGCCATGTATCCCAGACTCAGTCTCCCTTCTCTTCCACACCTCCCTCTTCCTACTAGTTTCCGTCTACTCTCCCAGGCCCAGAATTCGAGAGGCCCTCCAAGTTTGCCTGGGGCCAGCCTTGACCTTGGACCTTCTTCCTCTGACTTCTACGTAAGCTCTGTCCCCACCAGACTCCCACAGGTCTCTGCCAAATGCTACCCTCTCCTAACTCTGCATCTTGGTCCATAGGGCCGCCTCTGCCTGGAACCCCATGTTCTTGCCTTTCACCTATGACACCAGGGTTTCACTAGCGGCTCATATAGTAAATAATTCACCTACAGTGCAGGAGACCTGGGTTTGATCCCTGGGTTGGGAAGATTCCCTGGAGGAGGGCATGGCAACCCAGTCCAGTATTCTTGCCTGGAGAATCCCCATGGACAGAGGAGCCTGGCAGGCTACAGTCCATGGGGGCCGCAAAGAGCTGGACATAACTGAGCAACTACGCACAGCACACGAGGACAGCAGAGGGCAGGGGCGTGGCCTCTACCACGATGCTGCGATCATGCTCCCAGAAGACCAGTGTGAAAGGAAACATAGCCATCACCTGGAGTTCAGTGATGAGAAAGGTTCTGAGACCACATCCAGGCTCAGCAGGAAACAGTGTCCTGTTAGATTACATCATTTTGACAAAGCAAGGGTAAGAGTGAACAAGAGCAGCCATCTGTGTCCCCGCCAAACGCGAGCTTCAGGGATTTCCCCGGCAGTCCAGCGGTTAAGACTGTACTTCCAATGTAGAGGGCCCAGGTTCCATCCCCAGTGGAGGGACTAAGATCTCACGTGCAGGGGGCACGACCAAAGAGAAAAGTTACCTTCCAACATGCAATCTTTCTTTGCGACATTTCTCACCTGTTTGGGTCAAGGATTATAACTAGCTCCTCTTAGCATCTCCAGTAATATCTGGTTCCTTCTCTTGCACATATTAGGTAACACACTGGATCAATTCAGGAGTGACTTTTGTCCTTGAGGTTTTAGGCCTAGAGCGATGCAACCTAGGAAACATTTTGGGCACGGGAACCCTTTGGCAGTATACTTCTCAAGACAAGAGGTTTCTAAGGTTGACCCTCAGGGCTGCATGTCCCCGAATAACAGTCTTATTCCTTTAAAAAAGGCAAAGCAGGTGGCTTCCCTGGTGACTCAGTGATAAAAAATCAGCTTGCCAATGCAGGTTCGATCCCTGATCTGGTAAGATCAGACATGCCACGGAGTAACAAGGCCCGTGCACCACAACTATGAAGACTGGGCTCCAGAACCCAGGAGACACAACCACTTAAGCCACATGCCCTGAAGCCTGGGCTCCACAACCAGAGAAATCACTGCAACAAGAAGCCCGGATATCGCAAGAAGGAAAAACCCTTAGAATCAACAAAGACTCAGCACAGCCAAAAAGTAAAATAAGTCAAACCATCTTTTAAAAAACAAAAAACAGAGGGACTTCCCTCGTGGTCTAGAGGTTAAGAATCCACCTTCCAAGGCAGGAGACATGGGTTCGATCCCTGGTTGGAGAACTAGGATCCCACAGGCCTCGGGGCAACACACCACAGCAAGAAGCCCCGCCCGCAACAAACACCTAACAAAGTCATAAATGAATAAACAAAGGAGCCAGATCGAGGCTGGGGGAGGCTGAGACAGGCTGGCCGCCCTGAAGCAGAGGCAGCCGTGACAGCAACAGCAGTGGGCCCTGTGAGCCATAGCAGTGGTCCAGACCCCCAAGCCACACTGTGATGGGAGCAGATAGGTACTGAGCACGCACAAAGTGCCAGGCAACTATGCCTGTGTAGCCTGGCACCCTTGCTTCTTCCTTTTCTTTCTAATAGAATTTTATCTAAAACTTTTTATTGACCATGCTGCAGTTTACAGGATTTTAGTTCCCTGACCAGGGATTGAATCCAGGCCTTCTGCGGATTCACAGATTCTTAAAGCACTGGACTACCAGGGAATTGACAGTACCCTTGATTTCTCATTGCATAGCTTCTATGAGTGAATCCCAGATGCCTCAGTTTCCTCAACTGTAAACTGCAGTAATAATGCTTGCTTCTTTTAGAAGGCAAAGAGATTATGTAGCCACCTCCCCCAGCAAAGTGCCTGCAACCTATCGATAACACTCATTAGCAGGAAACTGTTACTCTCATTATTATTAGAGACAGATCATCACCCTCATTTCCATTTGAAAGAACTGATTCCCAGAGAGCTTTAATCATCAAGCCAAAGTCACTTGCTTCAGCAGGAGAGGTGGGCCCCAAACCCAGTCCACGTAGAGTCCACGGGCCATGGCGGCCTCCTGGGGGAATTTATTGTCCTGTTCTCAGCCATTAATTCCTACTGAATGCAATTTTATTGAACATGAATTAGTTGGTTGTGAATACAGACAATCCAAGTAAAGATGCGTTACTGATCAATATTCAGTGTCTGAGTCCAGGGGGAACGCCAGGAAAGGAAGATGAAAAAAAAACAAAGTGTGCCGTCAGACAGGACAGATGCCATCAGCCGGGCTGGAAGCCCCTTTTCAAGACGCAACCTCTCCCGGACCCAGGCCAGAGCCCAGGCGCAGTCCCCTTCTCATGCTTTCTGGCAGGACCTGTGCACTTACCCTTCCCTCTGCCTGGACCAGCCTCCCCTCCCTCCCTGCCTGACAGGGTTTCTCACTTCAATAGCAAGGACTCTACCTCAGAAGACTTCCTCCACAGAAAAATCTCCCCCTCAGGAAGGCCTCCTCCTCCTCCTCAGGCAGACCTCCTTCTCCTCATCTTCTTTCCCAGGAAGGCTTCCTCCTCCCCCTCCTCCTCCTTAGGAAGGCCTCCTCCTCAGGAAGGCCTCCTCTTCCTCCTCAGGAAGGCCTCCCTCTCCTTCTTTTCTTTCTCCTCAGGAAGGCCTCCTCTTCCTCCTCAGGAAGGCCTCCCCCTCCTCCTCCTCAGGAAGGCCTCTTCCTCCTCTTTAGGAAGGCCTCCTCCCCCTCCTCCCCCTCCTCCCCCTCCTTCTCCCCCTTCTCCTCCTCAGGAAGGCCTCTTCTTCCTCCTCAGGAAGGCCTCCTCCTCCCCCTCCTCAGGAAAGCCTCCTCCTCCTCCTCCCCCTTCTCCTCTTCAGGAAGTCCTCCTCTTCCTCCTCAGGAAGGCCTCCCCATCTCCTCCTCCTCCTCCTCAGGAAGGCCTCTTCCTCCTCCTCAGGATCTTTCCCCTTCCCCTCCTCAGATTATCCAGTTATCAGTGTCCCTGCAATTCTCTGTCCTCAGTTCTGAACCAGAATTTACTACCTTGCACTGGATTGCCTATTCATTTCTATGGGTCTCTTTCCCACTCAGCTGAAACTTCCTTCAAAGAATGAAGTCTCATTGCTCCTATTCTCACTTCCAGGGACACAGAGCAGGCTCAGAGGAGGTATTTGTTGAGTAAATGAAGTCATCTTGTCCACCATCCTGTGCTTGAGTTCCACCAAGAGTTGTATTTTCTATTTTGGTTTTATATGTACCACATGCTGGGGCTTTCTTGCCTCCCCTTAGAAGACATACCACACAAGCTAATAAATATTCTTTGCTAGCTGCCTTCCATCGCTGGAGCCTGTCTGCCATCCACACAGAGACAGCCACAGTAGGGGGACCACCTTATCTTGTGCATCCAAGGCAAAACAAAATGATTCAACACTTCCAAAACAAGCACACAGATGCAAATGGTTTCAAAAAATAGACCCCAAACCAAACTGAACACAAATACCAAGGGAAGAAAAGCAGACAGACAGAAAGAGCTACATGAAAGTCTAGCACACCCAGGGCAGGTTTAATTAGCTCTGCCCTGCAGACTTTTTCTGATACTCACACAGGTATCCTATACAAAAAGGCAACTGGAGGTCTTCTGGTATCACTGGAACTCTTCAGATGCTTCCAGATACTTCCAAAAACATCTAGATGCCCCACACAGGTACTCTTTTTGAGAGCAGCAAGAAGGTTCACCAAAGGTGTGAGACAGTCTGTGACCGGAGGATTGCCAGACATTTATTAAGCACCTACTGTGTGCCAGGCATGTGCCAGGTATTGTCACCTACCTACCTACTGACCTGACTGCATTCATTTGCCAAAGTCCCCTGAGGTAGATTGTTAGTTCTGTTCTACAACTGAGGAAACCGAGGCTCAGTGTTTATGATTTATACACTGCAAGGGGGGGAGTCTAATCCCCTGAGCTGTCTGATTCTTAGTTTAATACACTTCCCATTATCCACAGACATTTATGTGCAAATGTTAATTAAGAAACCAAACCTGGGCTCTGCTAGGTCATCCATGTGAAGAGTAGGCTCAAGGCTCACCTGGTCGTAGCCCTAAGGGACTTGGGGGAGGGAATCCCCATTTTCACTCCTTGGAGGCCAACCCTAGGCCTGGCTGGAGGGGGGCCTGTGCCTGGCAAGTCACCCTTGCCCTCTGCAGTACCTGTGAGGTCACAGTGCCCAGCTCTGGAGGCCTCACCATTCATGCCCAGCCTGGTTCCGAGTGCCCCCTGGGAGGTGTCCTGCCCAAGGTGGGCTGGGGGCTGCCTGGGGGAGGTACCCCACAACTAGAGAGCAGGGTTGACCGATTTGACTTAATCAGTGAAGACAGAGCCACTTCCCATGAAGACCCCATGAACGAGAAGACACTTCCAGCTTCCCCAAGGGACACAACTATCCAACTCTTCCCCTCCCCTACTTGCTTATACCTTTGGGCAAGATCCTCAGGAAGGCTTGAATATGCAATGGTGAATGGCTACCCACTCCAGTATTCTTGCCTGGAGAATCCTATGGACAGAGGAGTGTGGCGGGCTACAGGCCATTGGGTCGCAAAGAGTAGGACACGATGGAGCGACTAACACGTTCACTTTTTTTCACCCCCACCCCAGAGGTAGGCAATGCACTGAATTCAGGTGTGGCTCACTCATACCAAGTCTTTCCTAAAATTGGGATGGGGGATGGGAGAGACAGCCATGTGCAGGAATAAAACAAACAAACAAACAAAAAATCCCAACAGTCTTCTACAGGTAGGAAAGGAGAAATAGTTAAGTATTAAGAAATATATAGAATATAAGAAATTGTTGAGTTGCAGGTTAGTGAAAAGTGATGTTCTGAAAAGCATGGCTTTTGGTTCCAACAGCTGAGATTCCATTCCTGCTTCTCCACTTCCCATTGTAGGTCTTGGACAAGTCCATCCACCCTTCTGGGCCTCAGAGGCCTCCTCTCTAGTATGGGGGCAACGGTACCAGGATGACTGGCAGGTGCCCTGCCAGCCTCCTCTCCCTCTCAAATTCCCTCTCTCCTTGTAAAGAATAAGAGCTCGGGAGGGAATACAGGGTCCTCAGAAACCATCACATAGAGGTCCCAGCTCCAAGCTCCAGTCACAGGGGAAGCCAGGTTTGCACGGGGATCCTTAGTCTAGAAGGAGGGGTCTGCTTTCCTCAACCCACTGACGGTCCCTCCGCCGCCCTCAGCTGGCTAAGGAGACTCAGCCAGTCCACCGTGGCCTCCCGGGAGGAGGAGCTGGGGGCTGAGGCTGACTCCCTCTGTTTTTCCTCCTTCCCTCATAGAAAGGCAAGGTCCTCTTTACTCCAGCTGAGTGTCCGCTGGGTCTGAGTAAGGTTGCTCTCCCAAGCCGCTATGGTCTCTGCTTCAGATCCCCTGAGTAGGGGGAAAGAAACGTTTTCCGGTGGCTTTTCGCTCACCTGCTGGGCCTGCCACGGAGCGGGGCATCGCTTGGCTTGCGGGCTGGGGAAGGCTCAGAGCACTGGGCGGGATGTCTCCGCCTGCGGCAGCCAGCCCTCTCTGAGCTGTCTCTGGTCTGCCCGGGGGCGGGATGGGGTGAGGGAGGGTGACGCTCCCAACCCAGGGGACTCCGGACAGGCCTCGAAGGAGCTGAAGTGCTGGACAGGAGGCAGCCGGGTGGGCAGCCCGCAGCCCGCTCCCCGCAGCCTCTCGGGGCAGCCGGGCAACCGAGCCGCCACCTCCGGAGGCGCGCGGCGCTGCCCCAGGGGCACAGGTAACAGGGTGCGAGGATCCCCGCTCCAGGCCCCGCCGCCCCCGTCCGTTACCTTCCACTTTGGTGAGGGTCAGGACCGGACTGTTGCAGGCGCTGAGCGGGGCCACCCGGGCCGAGTGCTTCTTCATGATGAGCCGTCAGCCTGCAGGAGCGCCGCTGCCGATCGCCTACATCCTGGGGCCGGCTGGAGCGCGCCTCGCGGGCCCGTTGGCCTCCTCCGGGGAGGAGCGCGAGCTGCTGGCCGCCCCGGCCCTGCCTCCCGGGGCCGCCGGCCGGGCTCCCGTCGCCGCGCAGGGCTCACTGCGGCGGCCGCCCCGCGGAGCGCATCGTCGCCGGCAGCGCACCCACTCCGCACCCGCGCGCACAGCCTCCCGTTCCGAGGTTGCCGCAAACTCCAACGTCACGGACAAGTGCACTCCCCGCTCCCACCCCGCGGGCTCACCTGCTCCGCCCCCGCCCCGGGCCGCCCGCCCAGCCCCGCAGCCCGGCTTCCTCCCTCGGAGCTCGGCCCCGAGGGTTGCCTCCGGTCCGGGCGGGGGGCCTGCCCGCAGCTCCCCGGCGGCCCCTGTCCTTTGCTGAAACCAGCGCACGGAAGGCGAGGCCCTGAGAACTTAGCCTCAGAGGTTCACAAGTTTAAACAGGGAGCTACTGACTTCGGATGGGGAGTCAGCCTCCTCCCTGCGCAAAATCCTGAAGTATTGGTTTACGAGAGGAGTCAGAAAAAGGCAAAGCTTTCCCAGGCTGGCATTAACTTCTTTGGAAGTCTGGGGGCACGTTATTCTGCCTGATCCCCTGGACAGCTCTTTTTCCTCTTGAGGACGGTGACAAGTCCAGAGAAGCAAGGCTGCCTCAAGAAAACAAAGGCGTGGGACTTCTGTGCCTGTCCTGGTGCCCCAGTCCTGAGAGGTTCGACTGCCTGGGAAGCAGGGAAAGCTTCATTTCGGCCCAGATTCTAGGTTTCTACCGCAGCTTTTGCCTCTGCAAGCCCTGGTCTCACTGCTTCTACTCTGACCCACCTGTAAGCTACTGGCCAGTGATGCTTGATTAAAAGTAATGACATACCCCTTGCATCACTGGCTGGGCGATCCCTGAGTGACTACCCGATCCACAGGACGTTTATCTCATGATAGTGCATCATCACAGGTGCCCAGCCATCATCCTTGTGGAAAGGACGCACAGGACTTGTGTGGTCCAGGAACTCGAAGGGCTTTATGGGCATCTCATTCATGCAGCCATCGGTTTTGCTCCCAGTCTCCGCTGGGAATCTGAAGGCTCCGTGCTGCTCCCAGGCAGGTTTCGTTGTTATTGTTAAGCCCTTACCTCCCACTCTACCTGGTTTCCTGTCACAAAGTGGATGTTCCACTCTACGATGTCATTTTTATCCCCCATAAGGGTAACTCAGTGGCATGGCAGAGATGGAGAGGGGTCTTATAGCAATCCGGTTTCCCTGGCCTGGAACCTACCAGGTGTCTCTGGTGACATCCATCTGCATGCTCCCAGATCTCTGGTGGAAGTGGTTCCTACCAGTTGCTTTTGGAAGGTTCTTGTTATTTGCTTGCTCTCAACTCCTGAAATGAACAGTATGACTGCTGGGTCTCCAAAAAGCCAGGGCTTCCCAGGGTCGCTGCCTCATTGCTCTAGCAAAGGAAAGGCCCTCTAGTGGTGGCCTTCACACTATGAGCCTCTTACTCGGACCTTGTCCCCAGGACTCTAGAGATGCTGCTGCTGCTAAGTCGCTTCAGTCATGTCCAACTCTGTGTGACCCCGTAGATGGCAGCCTACCAGGCTCCCCCGTCCCTGGGATCCTCCAGGCAAGAACACTGGAGTGGGTTGCCATTTCCTTCTCCAATGCATGAAAGTGAAAAGTGAAAGTGAAATCGCTCAGTCGTGTCCGACCCTCAGCGACCCCATGGACTGCAGCCCACCAGGCTCCTCCGTCCATGGGATTTTCCAGGCAGGAGTACTGGAGTGGGGTGCCATTGCCTTCTCAGAGAGATGACACCACAGTAAGTCAATAAACCATTCTCTTCTTTGTAAAAATTAAGCACAAACAAACAAAAAGCAAACCAAAAACTCGAAAAATCTCATCTATTAAAGAAGACCTTTCAACATAATATTCCCATGTGTTGTTTCCTCAATCAACATTTGCCATATACACAATAACTAAATAAAATAAACATCACATCATAACTTACCCACTTTATGAGCACTATGTATCAAGTACTGTGCTGTGTGTTACATAAATCACTTCATTTTCTACTCACAAAAGCTCTGCAAATTTGTTGTTACTTAGTTTTACAAATAGGGAAACTGAGGCTAAGAGAAATGAACTAAAATGTCCCAGGTAATATACAAACCAGCTGAGCAGGGATTTATTTATTTTTCTATTTATTTTTTAATGGAGGAAAATTGCTTTACAATGTTATGTTGGTTTCTGCCATACAACAACTTGAATCAGCCTTTATATACATATCCTCTCCCTCTTGAGAGTCCCTCCCCTCCCTGCAACCCCCCTCCCCCAGGTCATCCTAGAGCATCAGGCTTGGCTCCCGTATTAGACAGCAAATTCTCTCCAGCCATCTATTTTGCACATGGTACTGTACCTATGGCGATACATTCTCCATTTGTCCCACACTTTCCCCTCTGTGTCCACAAATCCGTTCTCTACATCAGTGTCTCCATTTTTTCCCTTGAGCTGCTGCTGCTGCTAAGTCACTTCAGTCGTGTCCGACTCTGTGCGACCCCATAGACGGCAGCCCACCAGGCTCCCCCGTCCCTGGGATTCTCCAGGCAAGAACACTGGAGTGGGTTGCCATTTCCTTCTCCAATGCATGAAAGTGAAAAGTGAAAGTGAAGTCGCTTAGTCGTGTCCAACTCCTAGGGACCTCATGAACTGCAGCCCACCAGGCTCTTCCGTCCGTGGGATTTTCCAGGCAAGAGTACTGGAGTGGGGTGCCATTGCCTTCTCCCTTGAGCAACTCTGAACAAATAAAAAGCCTATACCTACAACTGCTATGCTATTCTCTTATGTTATAAAATGTAAAAATTCCACGTAAGTATTCCAGCTGAGGTGGGAGACACAGCAATCTGTAATCCATTTCCTTTCATTTCACTGTGGTTTTAGAAGAGCTCGTCATGCTCATGCTTATCTGGACTGCCAAACGCATTGTGCTGCACAGGTCACAACCGAAATGTCCAACAAGCGTCTGCCTAGCTGATTCTTTAGTTATCTGTGCTTGTGTGTGCACGAAGTCGCTTCAGGCATGTCCAACACTTTGTGATCCTATGGACGGTAGCCCACCAGGCTCCTCTGTCCATGGGATTCTCCAGGTAAGAATACTGGAGCGGGTTGCTATGCCCTCCTCCAGGGGATCTTTCATGACCCAGGGATCGAACCTACATCTGTTATGACTTCTGTACTGGCAAGCAGGTTCTTTACCCCTAGCGCCACCTGGGAAGCCCTTTTAGGTAACTACTTTCTATTTATTGCAATCTTAAGTATAATTCAAATATATAACTCAGTTCAGTTCAGTTGCTCAGTTGTGTCCAACTCTTTGCGACCCCATGGACTGCAGCACGCTAGCCCTCCCTGTCCAACACCAACTCCTGGAGCCTACCCAAAGTCATGTCCATTGAGTCGGTGATGCCATCCAACCATCTCATCCTCTGTAGTCCCCTTCTCCTCCTGCCCTTAATCTTTCCCAGCAGCAGGGTCTTTTCCAATGAGTCAGCTCTTCGCATGAGGTGGCCAAAGTATTGGAATTTCAGCTTTAGCATCAGACCTTCCAATGAACACCCAGGACTGGTCTCCTTTAGGATGGACTGGTTGGATCTCCTTGCAGTCCAAGGGACTCTCAAGAGTCTTCTCCAACACCACAGCTCAAAAGCATCGATTCTTCGGCACTCAGCTTTCTTTATAGTCCAACTCTCACATCCATACATGACTACTGGAAAACCACAGCCTTGACTAGATGGACCTTTGTTGGCAAAGTAATGTCTCTGCTTTTTAATATGCTGTCTAGGTTGGTCATAACTTTCCTTCCAAGGAGTAAACACCTTTGAATTTTATGGCTGCAGTCACCATCTGCAGTGATTTTGAAGCCCCCCAAAATAAAGTCTCTCATGGTTTCCACTGTTTCCCCATCTATTTCCCATGAAGTGATGGGACCAGATGCCATGATCTTCATTTTCTGAATGTTGAGCTTTAAGCCAACTTTTTCACTCTCCTCTTTCACTTTCATCAAGAAGCTCTTTAGTTCACTTTCTGCCATAAGGGTGGTGTCATCTGCATATCTGAGGTGATTGATATTTCTCCTGGCAACCTTGATTCCAGCTTGTGTTTCAGCCAGCCCACCATTTATCATGATATACTCTGCATATAAGTTAAATAAGCAGGGTGACAATATACGGCCTTGACGTACTCCTTTTCCTATTTGGAACCAGTCTGTTGTTCCATGTCCAGTTCTAACTGTTGCTTCCTGACCTGCATATAGGTTTCTCAAGAGGCAGGTCAGGTGGTCTGGTATTCCCATCTCTTTCAGAATTTTCCACAGTTTATTATGAACCACACAGTCAAAGGCTTTGGCATAGTCGATAAAGCAGAAATGGATGTTTTTCTGGAACTCTCTTGCTTTTTTGATGATAGACAATTAAACATTACTGAATACCCTTGCCATTAATTTCACTCTAGGCCGCTTTGATACCCAAGAGGTCATCAGCTCCTTGCGGCTTTCGATCTCTGCTTATCGAAGAGGTGGTGTGGTATCAGTGCTCAACTTCTTCCCCTTAGTTTTAACACTGAGTGCTTTTCTCTATTCAACTCTATCAGCCTGTGTGCTTCCTCACCTTGTGTTTCACATAAAAAACAAGCTTCCTCCACTCCTTTTAAAAATATTACGTTTATTTATTTATTTTGCCACACCACCAGCTTGCAGAATCTTAGTTCCCTGGCCAGGGATGGAATCCATGCCCTCTGCAGTGGAAGCTTGGATTCTTAAGCACCAGACACCAGGGAAGCCCCCTCCACTTCTTTTCAAATCAGGAGGCTCTGCTACTTTCCATAGGAACACTGATACTCCTCAGTGCACATCTTTTTGAAAGTAGGTGTGATGCATGCAGGCTAAGTCGCTTCAGTCATGTAAACTCTGTGTGATCCTGAGGGTAACAGGCAGGAAGGCCAGGGGTCTCCAAATGGAGGAAATAGCCTGCAAGTGTCAGACATTTTTATCTCTCTTAAGCAGCAGGAGGAAACAAACTAGCGATATTTTTTCCTTCTCTATACAAATTTAAAAGGAGGTTTCTCTTAAAATACTGTGTTGCCATAATGATACCTGGTTTCACCTGAAGTTAACTATTCTCAAACCTTGAGTTCACCAATACATTTTTCTTATGGAAATATTTGTCTTAAGCTTTGTTAATGTACTATGCATTTACCCCAAACTCTGTCTTCAAGTTGGTTCTGCTTAATGGCTCAGAATTTACTTGACAAACCAGTATGTTATACTCAGATATTGTTCCCCTAATCTATGTAAACAAAACTATTTGTATGGTAATCTGCCCTTCTACAAGATTCAAGTTAATCAATTTATGGCCTGGGATGAATCATCTGGTGCCAAGATTATCCCAAAATGCATCTTATGCGTGAGGGGACATTCCTTTCTTTCATTAACAGACTGCTAGTGACTATATAACATCCAGCTGAAGACTAGCAGGGGGGTACTCTTTCTGCCGCCTTCTGATGCCTATGTCAGAAGCTTTCTCTGTCTCCTTTGTTCTTTAGTAAAACTTTATTACACAAAAGCTCTGAGCGATCAAGCCTCGTCTCTGGCCCCGGATTGAATTCTTCTCCTCCGGAGACCAAGAATCCTGGCCTCTTTTCGTTCAGCAACAACATTTCAATCCCAAAAACTTTAGCCTGCCAGGCTCCTTTGTCCATGGGATTCTCCAGGCAAGAATACTGGACTGGGTTGCCATTTCCTTCTCCAAGGTGTGATGGGGATGCATATTTAACACCTCACATACATACAAGTATTCTAGAAAGTTAACTGTGTACTGGTGTATGAGTATAAACCAGTATCTTAAAAATTCAAACAATTTAAAACTCTATGCTGGAGCTAGGCTATAATGATCTAATTCAGGGATACCCAGAAAATCACCAAGTTTCCCACTCAACACCCAAATCTCAAATTACCAAAAAAAAAAAGTGCTAATAATTCTTTCAACAACAACAAAAAAGAGACATGATCCTTGAAATATCAGTGGAAACAACTCTGTATAAAAAATATCCAGGACAGAGGATGGGTCACTTGACCTCTCCTCTTTTTTGGAGGGTATGTTGTTGTTTAGTCACTAAGTCGTGTATGACTCTTGCAGCACCAAGGACTGTAGCCCGGCAGGCTCCTCTATCCATGGGGTTCTCCAGGCAACAATACCAGACTGGGTAGCCATTCCCTTCTCCAGGGGATTTTCCCCACCCAGGGGAAAATCCTTGGGTCTTGAACCTGGGTCTCCTGCATTGCAAACTCTTTACCATTGAGCCACCTGGGAAGTCCCTTTGGAGAGTATGAGTGGGAGCCAATAACTGAACGATATTATTGGGCATCCACCTGTCTTAAATTTAGTATTACAGAGATTAATCCGAAAGCAGATCTGGGATGACATTTTCCAGGTTGTATTCATTAACAGATCTTCCTTGCCATCTTCTAAAAATGTAAGGTTCACTCATCAAAGTCAAGCGTTTCATCAGCTTGACATCTGATGGCCACTGGTCTGACAGAAACGTGTTCTTTGGCTCTGACCCCACTCTCGTTTGTTTTTCTGTTTCCCTCAATGCAGTTGAGGACGTGGGATATTTAATGGCAGTTTGTGGCAAGCTGGTATGGTGTACTCACAGAGAATAGATAGCCTAGCTTCTCTGCTCTATTTTGGTTTTGTTTTCTTCCGTGTTTCTCCTTTTATTTTTTTAATTGCAGTATGATTGCTTTACCGTGTTGCTGTGTGAATTACTGCTGTACAATGAAGTAAATCAGTTATGTGTATACATATATCTCCTCCCTCTTGAATCTCCTCCCAACCCCTCCCATCCCACCCCTCTAGGTTATCACGGAGCACCAAGCTGAGTTCCCTGTATTGGACAGCAAGTTCCCCCTAGGGAAATATATAGGTGCTTTTGAACTGTGGTGTTGGAGAAGATTCTCGAGAGTCTCTTGGAATGCAAAGAGATCAAACCAGTCAATCCTAGAGGAAATCAACCCTGAATATTCATTGGAAGGACTGATGCTGAAGCTGAAGCTCCAATACTTTGGCCACCTGATGTGAAGAGCCGACTCACTGGAAAAGACCCTGATGCTGGGAAAGACTTCGAGCAAAAGGGTAAGGGGATGGCATAGAATGAGATGTTTAGGTAGCATCATTGACTCAACGGACATGAATCTGAGCAAATTCATTCACTCCAGAGACAGTGGAGGACAGAGGAGCCTAGTGTGCTACCGTCCATGGGGTCACAAACAGTCAGGCATGACTTAGGGACTGAACATCAACAACAGCAACAACATCAGGAGACGCATAGGAAAGTGTCCATAGTATTAGAGATCCGTGTAGCCACGAACTATAAATGACCCAAGTCTATCGACAGAGAAGCAAACTGCCATGTGTTTATGTAATAGAATACTTTAAGCAATGTAAATAAATGTGTAAAGCTGGGAAAAAAAGGAAGTAGATGGTCTCTGTGTGTTCGAAGTAAGTTCAGTGAATAGATACGAGGGTAACAAGCCTTCGATGCAGAATTTACACACCACAAACCCTATTTGTATACTCCCTGACCTGCCCCTAACAGTCTTTTTGCTATCGCCCCACTTCCCACTTGCATAACCAAAGAGAAAAAAGTGAAAGAGGGGTCCCAGGAAAGGAAGGAGATGAAACAGCGGGTTTCTCCCACCACCAAGTGGCTATATTTCAGTTGCAGCCCACAGGTAGGGGCCTGCTCATGGCCTGTTAGGAAGAAAGAGGCAGATAAGCTGGGGGTGAATCACCCCGAAGTAAATGCTATGTAGGGCCTGGCTGATTTCTCAAATTCTGGAGGCCTACCACACTTCCTCCTGGCATGGAGCTTCCAGCTCTGGGCTTACATTCAGGCTTCAGCTTCCCTAAATAACTCATGCTGCCCAAATATCCTAACCTGACTTCCTGAGCAGACTCACGATTCTGCCATCCACAGGGGTCACTGGCCTATTCCTTCCTCTCTGCTGGTATGTGGATACATATAGGGCCTCCCTGGTGGCTCAGACGGTAAAGAATCCACCTGCAATGCAGGAGACCTGGATTCAATCCCTGGACTGGAAAGATCTCCTGGAAGGGAATGGCAACTCACTCCAGTATTCTTGCCTGAAGAATTCCAAGGACAAAGGAGCCTAGCGTGCTGCAGTCCGTGGGCTCGCAAAGCGTCAGACATGATTGAAGCGACAAACACTTTCACAGGATAGTTCAACTGAGGCATCCAATCTCTTTTGTGGGATTAAATTGTACTTATGACTCTCTTGAGCTTCCATGCAAGACAGCATGGAAAAGACCTTGAACAATGGCCAAGAGCTTGAGTCTGAACTCCAGCCCTGCCAGCTGGAGTGACCAACCTTGAGTGGCCACTCAGACACTTTTGTCCTCAGTTTCCTAATCTGGGCACAAGAGGGTTTTCAAACTGCTTCCTGGTCTCTGTGCAAAGCAACTCTACCTTACTTGTTGGCGTTCCATGGTAGATCTCGCTTATAAAAACCGTTGTCACTGCAAAAAGAAAGTTTTGAAAACCATTGACTGGAGAGTCTCCAAGGTGCTGTTTGACTTTAAAATCAGTGGTGTGTGAAATTATCTTTTTAGGTACAACAATGTCAGTGTCTCCAAAGATCTTAAATGAATCTTATTCTTTGTGAATATCTCCACTTAGTTAAGCAGATTTTTGCTATAAGTAGTTTTCTCACTTTTTGGACGAAGCTAGAAGTACATTTACATTTGTCAAAATTCATAAAGTTGTATAATACAAAAGAAGAATCAACTATTTGTAAATTACATATCATTTTAAAAATTAGGCATATGTTTTACATAGACAAATATATATAACTGATTTTAATATTTAATAAAATATACCTTTTATCATGTTTTGGCTATTCTTTTCCTATTCATTTTGTTATATTCTGTTCTTTCATTGCAAAAAAAAAAAAAAAAACCCCACTGATTGTGATCAACTAAGTTGGTTTGATTATACTTCACTCATGGGTCATAATCCATGTGATTTGAAAAATATTGTTAACAATAACATTCTTTGTATGCAAAAACGTTTACTTAATCTGTTCAAGATAAATAATAAAAATTTTAAATCCAGTCAAGATTTTCAACAGATAGAAAACAGACCACTTCAATTAATTCACTCTGAAATATTTAACACTGTGTCCTTTACAGTATTAAGGAGGAAGAGTAACAGATTATTCCTGTGGTTACGCAAGTTTCAAAATTATCACTTAAAGTAGCTCCAGGAACCAGAAATGAACTCTTACCCAAATAAGTCAGTCTACAGGATTCAGAAGCTTTCAGAGAGGAGCAACCATTGCAAAGGAGAAAAAATCTAATGATTAAAAGAAATTAACCCTCATGCACCGGGCAGCTCATTGCCCTGATCTGGCGGGAATAACTGACAACCTCTGTCAGGAACTTCAAGCGCAGGTGCAGGGCAGCCTTCTCTGTCTTCACTTCTCCCTTCTCTGCTTCGGTGAGGTGTGTTACCAACAAACCTGGGCTCACTGGTGTCCCGCTAGGATTTCTCCTCTTTCTCTAAGGAGGAATGTCAAGGTTGGATAACTCCGGGCAGGACACCAAGAAGCAGGATCACTGGATGTCACCAGTGGGCTTCCAGACACATTCGTCCAGGCATCTCCTTGCCTGCTCCGTGACCACTAGACACCAGCTGGCCCGGTCGTCATGCCGAGCCCTGAGCTGGGATCATGACGAGCAATGGAGGGTGCACAGAGGCTGCAACAGGATGTCTGGTAGCTTCCTCTATGGATCCCAGTCAAGAGCTTGTCCTTGCTCAGTGGCAGACAGCAGGGGGCAGACATCCTCAAAAAGCAGCATGGCTGGGGGCAGGGGCTCCTAGGTGGACACCTGGAGTAGCCTGGGGTTCCCCCTCCTGGGACTTCAGAGTCCTAACTGAGTATCAGCACAGATGAGGCATGTAGAAGGACCACACCATGTCTAGCCCCCAACAGGTATTCAAGAAATGATGGTTCTCCAGCCTGGACAGGAGGGGGATTTAAGGGAACATGGGTAAGTGTATATGTATAGCTGAGTCCCTTTGCCGTTCACCTAAAACTATCACAAAATGGTTAGAGGAACAAGAGATCAAATTGCCAACATCTGCTGGATCATCAAAAAAGCAAGAGAGTTCCAGAAAAACATCTATTTCTGCTTTATCAACTATGCCAAAGCCTTTGACTGTGTGGGTCACAATAAACTGTGGAAAATTCTGAAAGAGATGGGAATACCAGACCACCTGACATGCCTCTTGAGAAACCTGTATGCAGGTCAGGAAGCAACAGTTAGAACTGGACATGGAACAACAGACTGGTTCCAAATAGGAAAAGGAGTACGTCAAGGCTGTATATTGTCACCCTGCTTATTTAACTTCTATGCAGAGTACATCATGAGAAACGCTGGACTCTAAGAAACACAAGCTGGAATCAAGATTGCCGGGAGAAATATCAATCACCTCAGATATGCAGATGACACCACACTTATGGCAGAAAGTGAAGAAGAACTAAAGAGCTTCTTGATGAAAGTGAAAGAGGAGAGTGAAAAAGTTGGCTTAAAGCTCAACATTCAGGAAACGAAGATCATGGCATCCGGTCCCATCACTTCATGGGAAATAGATGGGGAAACAGGGGAAACAGTGGCTGACTTTATTTTTGGGAGCTCCAAAATCACTGCACATGGTGACTGCAGCCATGAAATTCAAAGGCATTTACTCCTTGGAAGGAAAGTTATGACCAACATAGACAGAATATTAAAAAGCAAAGACATTACTTTGCCAAGAAAGTTCCGTCTAGTTGAGGCTATGGTTTTTCCAGTGGTCATGTATGGATGTGGGAGTTGGACTATAAAGAAAGGTGAGTGCCGAAGAATTGATGCTTTTGGGCTGTGGTGTTGGAGAAGACTCTTGAGAGTCCCTTGGACTGCAAGGAGATCCAACCAGTCCATCCTAAAGGAGATCAGTCTTGGCTGCTCTTGGTAGGACTGATGTTGAAGATGAAACTCCAGTACTCTGACCACCTGATGCAAAGAGCTGACTCATTGGAAAAGACCCTGATGCTGGGAAAAATTGAGGGCAGGAGGAGAAGAGGACGACAGAGGATGAGATGGTTAGATGGCATGACCGACTCAATGGACATGGGTTTGGGTAGACTCCGACTCAATGGACATGGGTTTGGGAGTTGGTGATGGACAGGGAGGCCTGGCGTGCTGCGGTTCATGGTGTCTCAGAGTCGGACACAACTGAGCGACTGAACTGAACTGAACTGAACCCCAATAAGAAAAAAAAAGAAATGATGGTTCTCCTCCGCCTTGGGAAATGGATGTACCAGCTTCACAAAGACCTCCCAATACTGTGAGCCAGTATGGAAGGGGGCCCTGCTTATATATATGGTTTCATTAGGGTGAATTGTTCAGTCTCTCCATGCTCAGCCATTTCATCCTAAAAGTGAGATCAAACGAGCAGATACCTTATGGTGCTGTTGTGAAGAACAAAGGAGCTGATGCACGGTGAGTAGCTGTAACAGTGCGTGGCAAATGGCAGGCGCTCAGCACATGCCAGGCACTATTTTCAGTCTCTCCCTCTAGGTTCTTTCATGGGGAAGGGCCACCCCTGGTTTGTTGTATCTCCAGGGCTGGATACAGTATATGGTTTACAAAGCAGGTGCTCAAAGCAGGCAGAAAGGAAAGAGGAAGGCAGGAGGGAGGGAGGAAGGGAGGGAGCGGGTATCCACAGACCCAGAGTTTAGAGCTTTTATAGAACTGTTGGCTTTGCCCTTCTCCCAGACCATGCCTTCCGCCCACGAGGTAACAGGAGTGACTAAGGTGCTGGCTGGCTTTTGCCTGGGCTCTCTGCCCCTCACTGGCTCCAGCTCAGAGGGAGCGCTCTGGAGACCAGGACACTGGACTCAAGGTGAGGAGGCAGATCGGGTGGCGTTTGGCTCAGAAATAGCCGCCTGCCGTTTTCCGGATGATTCATCGACCACAGCTGGCCTCCTGCCGGATCCCTCTGATCTTCCTCCCCTGAAGGGTGGGGACCAGGAGACTGACCTACATCAGATCCCCATCAATATCCTGGGCAGACTCCCTTGGTGGTGTTTGCTTCCAAGGGTGAAACAAGGGGACTGGCCTTAAGACTCAGCTTAAAAGAGGAAAAATGTGTGGATTTGGAAAGGAGCCACCCACACTTTTTTTCCTCAAGTATGCAGCAATTAATGCATTCATTCTTTTTGCCATTTTTGTGGGATCTTAGTTCCCCAACCAGGGATGGAACCCATGGCCCCTGCATCGGAAGTTCAGAGTCTTAACCACAGAGCCATCAACGAAGTTCTAAATTTCTCCACTCTTGAGTTACTAAGTGTCAGTCAGGACCCACAGGCAAGATCCTGTTCAGGGAGGACCAGGCTCCAAGAGAGGCTGATAGAGGTTCTGAAGTTCTGATGTCTCAGACTAATCAGGAGCTGCTCTTAACACCCTTTGTATCATTGGAGGCTGTGATCCTCTCTGCCCTATCTTGCAGCTATTTTTATACTCTTTTCAGCTTCCTTGTTGTTGTTCAGTCGCTCATTTGTGTCCACCTCTTTGTGACCCCATGGTCTGTAGCACACCAGGCTTCACTGTCCTTCACTATCTCCGGGAGCTTGCTCAAACTCATGCCCATTGAGTCGATGATGCCATCCAACCGTCTCATCCTCTGTCACCGCCTTCTCCTCCTACCCTGTTGGGCTGTGAAGGCCCTGATAGAGAGATCTTGCCCACAGACAGAGTCTCTGGAAGCATCATGGAGGGAAGGAATGAAGAATCACCAGAGCAGAAAGAGCTGGAACTTGCCAGCTTGAGATGGACTAGAGACTCACTGCGGAGAGGCAGATTCAGCAGGACTGCAAGAGGCAAGTTCTGTCAGGATGGGTGTCCTGAACCAGCCCCAGAAACAGTTTCTTCAGGAATCAGGAAAAGTGTGTGTTAGTCACTTAGTCATGCCTGACTCTGGGACCCCATGGACTGTATCCCACCAGGTTCCTTTTGTCCATGGAATTCTCCAGGCAAGCATATTGGAGTGGGTTGCCATTCCCTTCTCTGGGTAATCTTCCTGTCCCAGGGATCAACCCAGGGTCTCCTGCATTGCAGGCAGATTCATTACAGTCTGAGCCACCAGGGAAGTCTCACCCATTCGTCCAAGGAATCTTAGGCAACACAAATGCCCTGTGAGCTCTTCAGGGCAGCATTGATGCCCAGTGACTTCTTTCCTCTCCTGAGGACCTGGCTCTTCTTGATCCCTCACGTAGGCTGGGGGATTCAGGAACCAGCTCAGCTCTCCTGAAGCCTGGTTGAGTCCTGCCCCTCCATATATCATGAAAGTAACAGGGGCCTCCAAGAATCACAGAGTCTGCATTTCCCTGTAGGGATGGCACAGGGGGGTCATGCCTCCTTCCCCCACCCCCCCCCCCCCACATTTTCCCAGTCCCAGCTGTTACACGCCCCTCACCCACACAGCACCTTTACCTGCCCTTTCCTCAACCCACAGCTCCAGGTCCACCATCCACCCCACCAAGCAAAACTCCTGGGAAGTGTCTCTGCTGACCTGACCCTGGAATTCCCGTGCCTAAAATCCTCCTCCTCGCTGACTGGCTTTTCTGAAGTCTTGGTCTGGCTCTTTCCTCCCACCGAGGATGAACTTGCCTCTGGGTATTGGGGTCCTCTCCTTCCATCCAAAAAACAGACCACTTTGCTCCCAGCAGAGGGCTTCACTCTTGGCCAGGTTGCTCTCTCTCTTTAGAAACCCTTAAGGGGCTTCCTTGGTAGTCCAAAGTTCAAGAATCTGTGCAGGATACAGGGGTTCCATCCCTGTCCAGGAAGATCCCACATGCTCAGCAGCAACTGGGCCAGCACTCTAGAGCCCGGCAGCCAGAACTACTGAGCCCCCACGCTGCCCTTACCGAAGCCTGCACACCTTAGAGCCTGTGCCCCAGAGAAGCTGTTGCAATGAGAAGCCTGCGCATTGCAATGAAGAGCAGCCCCACTCCCTGCAACTAGAGAAAGTCCTTGGGCCACAGCGAAGACCCCCTTGCCCCCTGGCCAGCCAAAAAAATAAAATAAATAAATGAATAGATACTGAAAATAAAAAATAAAGGATGTCCTCAGCCCAGGCAGAAAACTAAATATGAAATACGATAGAAAAAATAAAAAGGAAGCCCTAATGTCCCATCCTGGCTTCTGGCTGTTTCTGCCCCCTCGGTCTCCGGTTTCACAGAAAGCGGGGCCCTGATGGGGCCCTGGCAGGGAAGGGACCAGAGCGTGGCTCTGCCCTTCCTGCTTCTGGAACTCTCTTTCCAATCGTTTTGCTGGAAGTCTTTCATGAAGAGCACATTCTGTTTCTGGGGGTGTGCTTCCTGCTCCGTGACAGTGAGTTCTGACCAGCGACACTCCGTGGGATGACACAGTGAGGCCACATCTCAGAGCACAGCTGACAAAGTCCTCTGGAGCTCTGCCAGCTCCCCGAGGGAGCGTGATCACTCTGCCCATCAGAGATCACTACCAAGGGACCCACTGACCAAAAAGTCTAAAGTGCCCCAAAGAAACAACTGTGTCTTCCCCCCAAAAAAGCAGTGAGAATTGTCCTTTTCTTTCTTGCTTTGCATGAGATTTCTACTGGCTTGTGCTGAGCATGTGGGGATCTGGTTGCAGGGCTCACCAGAGGAGCTGGTGCAGGGCAAAGGTACAAAGATGTTCCCCAATTTAATCAGACATGAGGAACACACCTCATTTTTTTAAAGCATCAAACCAAAATCCTGCTTAAGACCAAGTCTCTTGTTTGCTTGGAGGCTGAAAGAGATGTTACCATTGATTTTGGATAAAAGTGAGAAGAGGCCAGAGGTCTCGAGGTTACATTCTGCTACTCCTGACTGAGGCAGTCAGTTAGCCTTTCTCTCCCAAATGACCGGTGAATGTAGAGTAAGGGGACAAGCCTCGAGGTGTCCCTAAAGCTCCAGTGGGGTTTGGAGAGTTCAGTGCTCACACCAGTGTTAGTCGCTCAGTCGTGTCCGACTCTTTGCGACCCCTGGACTGTAGCCCGCCAGGCTCCTCTGTCCATGGAATTCTTCAGGCAATAATACTGCAGTGGGTAGCCATTTCCTTCTCCAGAGGATCTTCCTGACCCAGGGACAGAACCTGGGTCTCCCGCACGGCAGGCAGATTCTTTACCATCTGAGCCACTAGGGAAGCCCCTAAATGGTTGTTCCTAAAATTAGCTCCTTGGTATTAGAGTATTTCTGTCTTCCAGATTCCAAAACTATATTCAAACAAGTAACTCCTTGTCATTTTGACAAAGATGAGCTTCTCAGTGTTTCAAGGGCACGCTTGAGGCAATGGGTTAGTGACCAGTCCAGGGTACTCCTTCGTGAGACCACCAGGTTTGGTTTAGGTTGGCCACAGCATGTCAACACAATCATAATTTGCTAGTTAACGGGAACCTTTGAAATTACCTAGTCAAAATTTCTTCTTGGATTTTTGTCAATCCCCATTTTGCTTTTAAGGTGATTATCTTTGAATCAATATACTGCCGGTGGGAGCAAAAATAGACCCTTTCTGAAAGCTAGCAGTATCTATTAAAATTCCTACAAAATAAAAATTGTTTTGGTCTGTTACCCACTATTTCCATTTTTAAGAATTCTTCCCAAGAAATCATCTGGTGTGAGTAGAGATATATTACAAGGATGTTCATCCAGGTTTTATTCTTAATCAGCAAAAAGTTGGAAACAACCTAAGTGTTCAACCACAGGGAAACAGGAAATAAAGTACGGTGTATTTACACGAAAGAGCTGTGTAAAACACACTTGATGAAACAAGTTATTCAATAAGATAGGGAATGTGCTGGAGAAAAAACAATGTACACAGTTTATCACACTGGATAAAAAACTAAAGAGGCTACCCCTCTTTCTTCCTCTCACCACCAAAAATAAAAATAGTGATTCATTCCCTTTCTCCTCCAGACTTCTCTAAAGGAGAACTTTGTCTGCTTTTAGAAGTTCAGTTCAGTAGAGGATGGGGTGGGGTTGAAATCAATTTTGATACTTAAGAATAATCCTCAGGGTCTAAAAATGTGTCTCTTGTAAACAGATAAAATGCTAACAAAAACAGGAAAAGTCTTCATGTGCAGGAGAGCATAAAATAATGGTGTGGCTGGTTTTTCTTTCAAAATATTTAGACAATTTCTATTCTTTTTATAGAAAACACTTTTAGGTCCACGCTTTTAAGAGGTCCATTGTTCCTCTGTCTTTGTAGAAGTGTCTATTATAACATCAAAAATAAATATACAGTTCCATTCTCTGTATTCTAAATATTTTGCTTTCTCACATCCTTTTTGTATCCTTACTGTGTAAATTTTCAGATAATACTAGTAATGAGCAAAGAGAAGGGAGGATGAGAAAGGTGCTTTAAGAACAGCACTGACTTCTTCCTGCAGGCGAGAAGGACTGCAGACCTTGGAAGCTCTTGAGCTGGTGAGAGACACTGAACCCCTCTGACCTGAATGGTACTCTCCTGGGGACTTGCCAGGTGGCGCTACTGGTAAAGAACCAACGCAGGAGATGCCGGGGGCATGGGCTCAGTCACTGGGTAGAGAAGACCCCCTGGAGAAGGAAATGGTACCCACTCCAGTATTCTTGCCTAGAAAATTTCACGGACAGAGGAGCCTGGAGGGCTACAGTCCACGGGGTCCCAAAGAGCTGGACGCAACTAAGCGACAAACACACATCCCTGGGCTCAGCAGCGACCAGTTGCCTAGACTGACTGCTCCTGCCTTTGCTCCAAAGTTAGTGAAATCCTTCCTCATCCTCTCTCCGCCTCATCTTTTTATTCCTGCTTCAATGTAGGTTTAGATTTCGCCCTGAGTACTGATGCTGTTTAGTCTCTAAGTCATGTTGGACTCTTTTTCAACCTCGAGGACTGTAGCCGCCAGGCTCCTCTGTCCATGGGATTTCCCAGGTAAGAATAGTGGAGTGGGTTGCCATTTCCTTCTCCAGGGGATCTTCTCAACCCAGGGATCAAATCCAGGTCTCAGGCACTGCAGATGATTCTTTACTGTCTGGGCCACCAGGGAAGCCCACCCTTGAGTATACAAGAGTGGAAAGGCTAATGGGCCGGCTGGAAGGCTAATGGAAAGGCTAATCGTTCTGTCTTGGATAGGAAGATGGCTGTCTCCTTGCACCTGGCTGGGTTCCCTGCTGCCCCATCACCTCAGCTTCAGGGAAAGGGGCAAAAGTTATTATTAGACACAGTTTTTATTAATGGATTTGTGTATATCCATTCAGTTCAGTTCAGTTCAGTTCAGTCGCTCAGTCGTGTCCGACTCTTTGCAACCCCATGAATCGCAGCACGCCAGGCCTCCCTGTCCATCACCAACTCCCGGAGGTCACTCAAACTCATGTCCATCGAGTCAGTGATGCCATCCAGCCATCTCATCCTCTGTCGTCCCCTTCTCCTCCTGCCCACAATCCCTCCCAGCATCAGAGTCTTTTCCAATGAGTCAGCTCTTCGCATGAGGTGGCCAAAGTACCCATTCAGTTCAGTTCAGTTCAGTCGCTCAGTCGTGTCTGACTCTTTGTGACCCCATGAATCGCAGCACGCCAGGCCTCCCTGTCCATCACCATACCCATTACCTATTGCTTGTTAAAATACTTCCCAGCTTGGATTTATTTGGCCTGATCCATTCTCTCTGCTTCCTAAAAGCTCAAATGTACAAAATGTGACACGATTCAATATCCCCCTTTCTCTCAAGCTTTCTTTCTCTCTTGGACGCTGTCTAAAACATGCCCCTTTCCATCTCCACTCTACCCCTCCTTTAAACCCACTCTTCTTGTAAAACTATAAAAATGGAAACAAAAAAACAGTATCAAAAGGGGATCATTACACAAAACCGTAATTCGAAAAGATACATATACCCCCGTGTTCACAGAAGCACTATTTACAACAGCCAAGACATGGAAACAACCTAAATGTTCAGCGACAGATCAGTGGATACGAAAGTATGGCACGTACATACAGTGGAATACTACTCAGCCCCCAAAAGGATGAAATAATGCCATCTGCAGCTACATGGATGACTTTCGAGATGATTACACGAAATGAATAAGTCAGAAGGAGAAAGACGCCATATGATAACGCTTATATTTGTAACCTAAAATGAAACACAAATGAGCTTATCTAAAAAACAGAGACAGGCTCACGGACATAGAGAATAGACGGTGGTTGCCAAGAAGGAGACGGATGGAAGAGGAAAGCAGTGGGAGTTTGGGATTAGCAGATGTAAACTATTATATATAGGATGGATACACAGCAAGGTCTTACAGTATAGCACAGGGAACTATTAATATATTCAGTATCCTGGGATAAACCATAATGGAAAGGAATGAAAAAAAATTTATATGAATCACTCTGCTGTCCAGCAGAAACTAACCCAACACTGTAAACCAGTGATACTTCAATAGAATTTTTTACTTAAAAAAAGTAAAAATAATAAAAAAGGAAACCATCACAGACACTTGCATTCAAGTATTGAATTCTCCACTTTCGGCAGTGAGAATCAAGCCTGGTGCAGTTCTGTTTGGGGTCCAGGTTATGGGAAATACAAGAGCCACTCATTGATTTTTGTTTTAACCTTGACTGCTTATTTAAAGTGAGCTGGCATCAAACACTCTGTTGATAGCAGAATTCTAATTTGGGATGAGTAACAGCCTAAAACATCTCAGACATGATGACTGGAACTGGAAAATCTGTCCCCAGTAGTGGCATTCTCAGAATTTAAGGTACACTTCATTTGTGGTCCTGGAAGCATTATTCGAATCATTCATAAGATGGGAAAAATAAACCACAGAGGGTTCAAGTCAACTATCCTCAAAGCTAACTGGAAATAACAAGCAAACCCCCCCCCCCCAAAACCCAAAAAAGGTAACTTAAGGCATTAGCATAAACTGTGATAAAAAAGTCACTTTCATTGCAAAATATTTGCCCACAACCCTGCCAAGAAAGGATATATGTAAACATAATTTGTCTTCACCCAAATATATATTTGTAGGAAACTTCTCTATGAATTTGAACAGTCCCAGGTGGCCTTAGTGGTAGAGAACCCGCCTGCCAATGCAGGTAGACCTAAGAGGCGCAGGTTCGATCCCTGGGTGGGGAAGATCCCCTGGAAGAGGGCATGGCAACCCTCTCCAGTATTCTTGCCTGGAGAAGCCCATAGACTGAGAACCCCGGTGGGCTGCAGTCCATAGGGTCACAAAGAGTCAGACACGACTTAGCTATTGAGCATGATAGAATTGCAGTGGGATTCAGAGGGCTTGAGCCTAATCCGATTCACAGCTGGGACCTCTTCTGCATTTTGGCAACAGTTCAGTCCTGCTTACACTGAGTATGGCTTACAGATGACACTGTGTGCCCAGGCAAAGGAGAGCATGGACAGTGATTAAGAACACAGACCCTCCGAGGTGGAAAGGGCTTTGGAAATCGCCTAGTACATCACTCTTAATTTGGACCAGGAAGGAATAAAGCTCAAAGGGATGCAGAGAAACCAAAGCCTATGGCTATTCTGGGAACACTCAATAGAAACAACCTAAATATACCAGTAGAAGTGCAAACGGCCAGAATGATGAGGTCTGTCTTGCAGCTGCTGCTAGGAAGCCGAGAGCATTTGAGATGGATGGGACCCGCCTGCATTTCAGAGACTCCTCTGGAGGTAAAATAAAGAGGCTACTTTTTTTTGGACTTCAGTTTTAAACTTTGGACAAGATTCAGGTAAATTAGAACATCTTTAAAGTGACTTGTTTTTAGAAAAGGAAGTTGTGCCTCTAGGAAAAAAAAAAATTCGGTCTTAAGAAAAAAGACAATGTGAGTGCTTCCTAGCTCCACATGAAAGCTTTCTGGGAGAGGGGGTTTCACAAGGGGAAATCAGATGAATTAGACTGCAAGAGTCCTCAGCCTCAGGGATCTAATGCCTGATGGTCTGAGGTGGGGCCGATGTAATAATATAGACATAAAGAGCACAATAAATGTAATGTGCTTGAGTCATCCTGAAAACCATACCCACCCTCCATCCGTGGAAAAACTGTCTTCTACGAAACTGGTCCCTGGTGTCAGAAAAGTAGGGGACTTCTGAATTAGAGCATCTGTTAAGGCTTTTTGTCAGAAAGATAGGCAAAGGAAAAAGAGCAAACTCATATGCTTCTCACCATTAAGAAACCAAAAAGATAACAAATGAAAGGGGAGAAAATATGCCTAGACCACATATCTGACTAGGGACTTGTATCCAAAATATAGGGGCTTCCCAGGTGGCGCTAGTAGTAAAAAACCCACCTGCCAATGCAGGGGAAGTAAGAGACGGGTTCAATCTCTGGGACACGAAGATCCCCTGGAGGAGGGCATGGCAACCCACTCCAGTATTCTTGCCCGGAGAATCCCATGGACAGAGGAACCTGGCGGGCTCCAGTCCATGGCGTCACAAAGAGTCAGACATGACCAAAGCAACTGAGCATGAGTATCCAAAATATATAAAGAACTCTGATGACTCAATAATAAAAGACAACTCCACTAAAAAATAGGCAACGGTGATTTAAAAATGGGCCAAAGAAAACATCACCAACCAAAAAGATACACAGACAGCAAATAAGCATATGAATAGATGCTCCACATCGTATGTCATCAGGGAAACGCAAATTAAGACAATGAAATATCACTATACACACATATTAGGACAGCCAAAATCTGGAACACTGACAACACGAAATACAGGCAAGGATGTGGAACAACAGGAACACATATTGTTTTGGGGAATGCAAAATGGTACACCACTTTGGGAGGCAGTTTCATTCAAAACTGAGCATATTCTTACCATATGATCCAACTATTATGCTTCTTGGTATTTACCAAAAGAAGTTGAAAACTTATACCCACACTAAAATCTGCACATAGATGTTTATAGCAGTTAATAGCCATGGTATGGACCTAACAGAAGCAGAAGATATTAAGAAGAGGTGGCAAGAATACACAGAAGAATTGTACAAAAAAGATCTTCAGGACCCAGATAATCACAATGGTGGGATCATTCATTTAGAGCCAGACATTTTGGAATGTGAAGTCAAGTAAGCCTTAGGAAGCATCCCTAGACCAAAGCTAGTGGAGGTGATGGAATTCTGGTTGAGCTATTTCAAATCCTGAAACATGATGCTGTGAAAGTGCTGCACTCAATATGTCAGCAAATTTGAAAAACTCAGCAGTGGCCACAGGACTGGAAAAGGTCAGTTTTCATTCCAATCCCAAAGAAAGGCAATGCCAAAGAATCCTCAAATTACCATACGATTGCATTCATCTCAC
Organism: Ovis canadensis; assembly: GCF_042477335.2. Classification (NCBI taxonomy): domain Eukaryota; kingdom Metazoa; phylum Chordata; class Mammalia; order Artiodactyla; family Bovidae; genus Ovis; species Ovis canadensis. Next base: position 24,763,957 of record NC_091269.1, on the reverse strand, counting down.
ACGCTAGTAAAGTAATGCTCAAAATTCTGCAAGCCAGGCTTCAGCAGTACGTGAACCATCAACTTCCAGATGTTCAAGCTGGTTTAGAAAAGGCAGAAGAACCAGAGATCAAATTGCCAACATCCGCTGGATCATGTAAAAAGCAAGAGAGTTCCAGAAAAAACATATATTTCTGCTTTATTGACTATGCCAAAGCCTTTGACTGTGTGGATCACAATAAACTGTGGAAAATTCTGAAAGAGATGGGAATACCAGACCACCTGACTTGCTTCTTGAGAAACCTGTATGCAGGTCAGGAAGCAACAGCTAGAACTGGACATGGAACAACAGACTGGTTCCAAATAGGGAAAGGAGTACGTCAAGGCTGTATATTGTTATCCTGCTTATTTAACTTATATGCAGAGTACATCATGAGAAACACTGGGCTGGATGAAGCACAAGCTGGAATCAAATTTCCAGGAGAAATATCAATAACTTCAGATATGCAAATGACACCACCCTTATGGCAGAAAGTGAAGAGGAACTAAAGAGCCTCTTGATGAAAGTGAAAGAGGAGAGTGAAAAAGTTGGCTTAAAGCTCAACATTCAGAAAACTAAGATCATGGCATCTGGTCCCATCACTTTGTGGCAAATACATGGGGAAACAGTGGAAACAGTGGCTGACTTTATTTTTTTGGGCTCCAAAATCACTGCAGATGGTGATTGCAGCCATGAAATTAAAAGGCATTTACTCCTTGGAAGGAAAGTTATGACCAACATAGACAGAATATTAAAAAGAAAAAGACATTCCTTTGTCAACAAAGGTCCGTCAGGTCAAGGCTATGGTTTTTCCAGCGGTCATGTATGGATATGGGAGTTGGACTATAAAGAATGGTGAGTGCCGAAGAATTGATGCTTTTGAACTGTGGTGTTGGAGAAGACTCTTGAGAGTCCCTTGGACTGCAAGGAGATCCAACCAGTCCATCCTAAAGGAGATCGGTCCTGGGTGTTCTTTGGAAGGAATGATGCTAAAGCTGAAACTCCAGTACTTTGGCCACCTCATGCGAAGAGCTGACTCATTTGAAAAGACCCTGATGCTAGGAAAGATTGAAAGCAGGAGGTTGGATGGCATCACTGACTCAATGATCATGAGTTTGAGTGAACTCTGGGAGTTGGTGATGGACAGGGAGGCCTGGCATGCTGCAGTCCATGGGGTTGCAAAGTGTTGGACATGACTGAGCAACTGAACTGAACTGATAGCAATTCATAATTGCCAACCAACATATATTTCTATAGGTGAATGGGTCTATAAATTGTGGTCCATCCAGACAATGGACTACCTGGTAGCTCAGCTGGTAAAGAATCCACCTGCAGTGCAGGAGACCTCGGTTCGATTCCTGGGTTGGGAAGATCCGCTGGAGAAGGGATAGGCTATTCACTCCAGTATTCTGGCCTGGAGAATTCCATGGATAGAAGAGCCTGGCAGACTATAGTCCATGGGGTCACAAAGAGTTGGACCTGACTGAGCAACTTTCCCTTTGACTTCACAGACAAAGGAATATTATTCTGTGCTAAAAGAAATGAGTTGTCAAGCCATGAAAAGACATAAAATGCACCTTAAATGCACCTTAGTAAGTGAAAGATCTGATGTGACAAGGCCTATGGTAGTATTCCAACTATATGATATTATGGAAAAGGCAAAACTTGGAGATGGTAAAAAAGATCAGTGGTTGCCAGAGACAGGGTTTGTTAGAAGCAGGGATAAATAAATATACAGAGTACAGAGGAATATTAAGGCAGTAAAGATACGATCATACTATAATGATGGACATGGGTATATGCATTGGTCCAAACCCATAGAACGTACGGTACCAAGAGTGAGTCAGAAAGTAAACTATGGACTTTGAGTGATTATGATGTGTCCATGTAGGTTCATTCTTGGTAAAACATGGGCCACCTTGATAAGTGATGTTGATAGTGGAGACTATTTATGTATCAGGGTTGAGGGTGTGTAAAAAATACGTGTACCTTACTCTCAGTTCTGTTATAAACCTAAAACTGCTTCAAAACAATGAGATCTTTAAAAAGAAAAAAGAAAGAAGGGCAAAAGATCTGAATATCCATTTCTCCAAAAAAGATATACAAACGGCCAATGAAAGCAACATGAGAAGATGCACAGCATCCACAGACCTCAGGTCAGTTCAGTCGCTCAGTCGTGTCTGCCTTTGTGACCCCATGGACTGCAGCACACCAGGCTTCCCTGTCCATCACCAACTCCCGGAGCATGCTCACACTCATGTCCATCGAGTCAGTGATGCCATCCACCCATCTCATCCTCTGTTGTCCCCTTCTCCTCTTGTCTTCAATCTTTCCCAGAGTCAGGGTCTTTTCCAAGGAGTCAGTTCTTTGCATCAGGTGGCCAAAGTACTGGGGCTTCAGCTTCAGCATCAGTCCTTCCAATGAATGGACTGATTTCCTTTAGGATGGACCGGGTGGATCTCTTTGCTGTCCAAGGGATCCTCAAGAGTCTTCTCCAATATCAGTTCTTTGGCGCTCAACTTTCTTTATAGTCCAAATCTCACATCCATACATGACTACTGGAAGAACCATAGTTTTGACTAGACGGGACTTTGGTGGCAAAGTAATGTCTTTGCTTTTTAATATGCTGTCTAGGTTGGGCATAGCTTTTCTTCCAAGGAGCAAGTGTCTTAATTTCATCGCTGCAGTCACCATCTGCAGTGATTTTGGAGCCCAAGAAAATAAAGTGTGTCACTCTTCCCATTGTTTCCCCATCTATTTGCCGTGAAGTGATGGGACCAGATGCAATGGTCTTAGTTTTTTGAATGTTGAATTTTAAGCCAGCTTTTTCACGCTCCTCTTTCACTTTCATCAAGAGGTTCTTTAGATCCTCTTCGCTTTCTGCCATAAGGGTGGTGTCATCTGCACATCTGAGTTTGTTGATATTTCTCCTGGCAATCTTGATTCCAGCTTGTGCTTCATCTAGCCCGGCATTTTGCAAGATGTACTTTGCATATAAGTTGAGTAAGCAGGGTGACAATATACAGCCCTGACATACTCCTTTCCCAATTTGGAACCAGTCTGTTGTTCCATTTCCGGTTCTAACTGTTGCTTCTTGACCTGCATACAGATTTCTCAGGAGGCACATAAGGCGGTCTGGTATTCCCATCTCTTTCAGAACTTTGCAGTTTGTTGTGATCCACACAGTCAAAAGCTTTGACATAGCTAACAAAGCAGAAATAGATGTTTTTCTGGAATTCTTCTGCTTTTCCTATGATCCAAAGCATGTTGGCAATTTGATCTCTGATTCCTCTGCCTTTTCTAAATCTAGCTTGAACTTCTAAATCTGGAAGTTCTTGGTTCACGTACTGTTGAAGCCTAGCTCGGAGAATTTTGAGCATTACTTTGCTAGCATGTGAGATGAGTGCAACTGTGTGGTAGTTTGAGCATTCTTTGGCATTGCTTTTCTTTGGGATTGGAATGAAATCCAATCCTGTGACCTTTTCCAGTCCTGTAGCCACTGCTGAGTTTTCCAAATTTGCTGACATATTGAGTGCAGCACCTTCACAGCATAATCACAGCATCAACAGACCTCACGGAAATGCAAATCAAAACCGCAACGAGGTACTACTTCACACTCATTTGGATGGCTAGAACCAAAATGTCAGACAACAACAAGGATTGGAGAGGATGTGGAGAAACTGAGAGGAAAACTTCCTACACTGCTGGAAGCACTGGAAAATGTGCAGCCACTACTAGAAAAGTCTGTCAGTTACACAGAAGGCTCAACACAGAGTGATTATCCTGTGTTTCTGTGTTGAACCTTCTGTGTAACTGACAGACTGTTAATATTATTATCCAGAAATCCCAACTCTATGGTCCATTTCAGGTTATCAATGTGAAGTCACTGAACATGGAACTGGAAGGAGATGTGTACAATTGCCCCTAGTGAGCTTGCATGAGCCAGCTTCTGCATACTGCTAGGTGTGTTTAAGCGCACATGAGTGACATACAATTCTAGACCATCCAGTTCAAGGATTACAGTACCACTGTCTACGTGCAATGCAATTCCTTGCTCAGTCTTGTCCAACTCTTTGCAACCTCATCAGGCTCTTCTGTCCACGGAATTCTCCAGCAAGAATACTGGAGCGGGTAGCCATTCCCTTCTCCAGGGGATCTTCCCAGTCCAGGGGTCGAACTCCAGTCTCCCGCATGGTGGGCAGATTCTTTATCATCTGAGCCATCAGAGAAAGGTTTGAGTACATATCAGTAAAGGGATGGTGAGTCAGCTAAAACACGGACTCTACACTGCTCACTGTGATCCTCAGACTCTGATGTCCACATGGCCCCAGTTTTCCACCAGCTGTTAACCCCCCTGGGCTGGCTGACTGCAATGGTACAGACAAGTGAAGTCCAGTACTTTGACATCTATATGGAAACTCATTCTAGTGTAGCTTCAACTATTAGGATTTCTGGTATGTGCTTTTTCAAAATATTTGCTCAGGGCCTCCCTGCTGGTCCCGTGTGGTTAAGAATCCTCCTGCCAATTCAGGGGACACGGGTTCTATCCCTGGTCTGGTAAGATCCCACATGCTTTGAGGCAACTAAGGCTATGTGCTACAAGTACTGAGCCCACTCCAGAGGTGGCGTGCTGCAGCTACTGAAGTCTCCACGCCAGAGCCCATGCTCCATGGTAAGACAAGCCATTGCAATGAGGAGCCCAAGCGCTCGAGAGGAGCTCCTGCTCACAACTAGAGGAAGCCCTCACATAGAAATGAAGACCCAGTCCAGCCAAAAATGAAGTTAAAATATACATTTGCTCAGAAGGGGGATGCTAAGAGCAGCTCCAAAGCACCTATGAGACTGGAGTGCAATCCCATCCATCAGTTTCCCGGCAACAGTTTCATCTTTAAAAAGAAACACTTCATCCAGGTAATCAACAGGAAAATGAGCAAAACACCTTCACAGGAATTCATTTCTTACTTGAGTAAAAGGTCTTAATTGAGACATGAAAACATCGGTTGAGGGCTGTTCTAGATATTTCCTTTCTTTTTCCTCTGAGATAGCTGAGCTACCAGAGTTGATACTCACTAGGTTTAACAATCTACCAAAAAGTCTCTCCAGAGCCTCTGGGGTGTGAGTTGGTATTCACGTGTCAACACATCCTTCTGTTCATATTTACAGTGTGCTACAGGTGAGGGGAAAACCTGGAGGGCATTCCTAACAGCTCAGTGTTAATGATGACCTTGGTGTGTACGGGATATCACAGGAGTAAACACACTTAATCTTTTCAGAATAAAAAAACGTGGGTGTTGTTCAGCTGTCTGTGTTTTTCTTGTTGGTCTTTCATCACAACAGCTTACTGCAAATACACTCATATTACAACCCGATCTGGTTCTTCTCACTCCTGGAATCAATGATATGAAGTCCAGGCCAATGAAGATTCTGAAGCTTCTCTGCAGATGCTCTAGAGGACGTCAGTGCTCTCCGGGGCAGGCACAGCCCAGGCTCCACTGAGTTGTCACCCTCCACCCTGGGATTCTCCATAGGGGAGCAAATGCCTTCCATTCTCCCTGCACCACCTGGTGACCCACACCAGGCTGTTCCTCCTTCTCTCATTTATTCCTTGATTCAGTGAAAGTTCACTGAGCATTTACTTGTTGACTGAAAAAAAATACACCACCTAAAGTTGAGCATTACGTCTTATTTGACAGACATTCTGAAGACTTCAAGCCTGGGACAGGGTTTCAGATAACACTGACAAGTTTCTCAGCTAGGAACCGAGCCCACGTGGTTTCAAGGCCTTGATAAATCTGGATTATTAAAATTTTCCTTTATTTCCTTCTGCCCCTTGCTGGGGCCATGCTGGGAGCCAGAAGTGGGGGAAAGTGGGTAGAATAAAGCCAAATTTGAATCAAGACATTGTACAGGGGGAATGGGATGGCAGTGAGGCAAGAGGTTAATTTCTGGTGTGATAGCAGAATCGTTCTGTGGCTGGGGGAGGCTGGAGGGAAGGAGTGGGGGACCGGGATGGTTTCTGAGTTCTTTGACAAAGGCCATCTTGGCAAATGCTTCTGGGAAGGCCTGGCCAGGACAGCCACAGGATGGAGGAAGCAGCAAAGAATGGAAGGGTTCTGGCCACGTGCGATCTCTGGCTACTTCCCTTCCCACTGGTCCACTTCCTTGTGGTTGGTCTTCCTTGCCCTGCTGAGAGCCTCGTGCAGCTTTAAGAAGCAGGAATGCTGAGCTATTGTTTTATCCCCTGCTCAGAAAGGAGTGTCTCCAGCTCATCAGGCACCTGGCTGGAAGGTTGCTTATGCGGTTCCGGGCAAATATGCTCTTTCCAAATGTGCAGACACGCCTGTTGCCTTTTTTTTTTTTCTTTTGGCTGTGCTGCGAGGCATGTGGGATCAGTCAGGGATGGAACCTATGCCCCTTGCAGTGGAAGCACGGAGTTCTAACCATTGGGCTGCTAGGGAGCTCCCTGTTGTCTGTCTTTCTAACTGCTCTTCTGCAGAGCTGGGCATGGTAGGAAACAGGGAAATGGGGTAAAAGTCACCAGAATTGGAACATTCTGGGATTGGGATGCCCTGGGGAAATAAAGTCACTCCCTATCACAGAGAGAGTCTGGAGATGCCCAGTATTTCTTATGGAAGGGCTCACGTCTATTCCTAAGCCCTGAACAGGTCTCGTTGACCCTCTGTGTATCCAGAAGCTGCTCATCCTCACTTTCTGTGTCTGGGATCCTCTCTCTTCCCCTCCTGAGTCACCTTCTGATAACCCTGTGCTTGTATGGGCGAGCCTGGCTGGTTCTCTGTTTACCTACCGAAGCTTTAGGTACGGCATCTGATGTAAAAACCTTTCACACAGGTGGGGTCAGCAGGTGATAACTGGGGCCCCTAAAGAGGTGCCTCTGGATAGTGACAAGAGCTCCAGAGTCGAGAAACTAGGGACACAAGGTTGATTTTCCCCTTCTGATAGAGGAGTTGCTGTGTGTATCAGATCAATTTCCCTGGAGTCCAGAGCCAGGAGAGCTGGCCACACGGGGAAGGGTAGGAAAGCTGGAGTAGCTAAGAGGAGGAAGCAGGAACCAGAGAGAAGGAAGAACAGGAGCCAGGCCAGAGAGCAGAGAGCATAGCAGGAGCTGAGAGAAAGGGAAGAGGCACAGCCTCTGTTTCTCAAGTGCCAGGCTTGCCCCTGGGCCCCCTGCCACGGTGCCTATTATCATGATAATAACAGAGATTATGACCTCGAAAAGGGTGCCATGAGGATTAGGTGAGGCATGTTCACCAAACGCCTAGCCCAGCACTTTGCACACAGTGAGTCACTATTTCCGCAGTTACTGAAAATAATGGCTGAAATGGCAGACTCACCAGATGTAAGTTATGTCAACAGAGCAGCATATACGTGAACAGGCTGATGGGGAAGAATCATAATTGTCACCAGTGATCCTGATGGCATGTCTACCCTCTGTACCTACCACAGGACACAGCAAGTCTCCGGGTTCAGGTTCTCTCAGATCGAACAGGTGCCAGGCTGGCCCACAGAGAGAATCTGGAAAGACTGGGAGGAGGAAGCGGCACCAGGAGAGGGTACCTTGCTTTTCCCACTTCTCAGAGTAGGGGGCTGAATCAGCCAATGGCTTGGAACTTGCTGCACAACCAGCTCCCCTGAGACCTGGCCCCATCCCTACACTGACTCTCTGCTGACCACGTCATATAAAGGAATGCTGGTCGATTCAAAGTCACTTAGCCATGGCAGCCAAACCCAGGACTTGGTCAATACCATACGAGGGTGACTTCAGCAGGACGAGACCATCCCCTGCTTGAAGGATGCTTTACAACAAACCAGGAGTATGAATGGGCAGCCTTGCAGGCAGCTGAGTGGACTGTGTGACCCTACCCCAGGGCCTCCGTTCATCTCTTAATGGGGACCTCTTGGCGAATGCTGTCTCCAGACAGTGTCACATGGCCCCCGAGCCTACAGTATGTAAACAGGAGGCTTTGTTGAAAGTCTTGTTTCCCAGAGAGTGGAAATGAAAACCAGCAGGACTCCATGAGTGGCTCAAGCCAAGAGAGGGATAAAAGCATCAGTAACAGAGTGAAAGGAGCCATCATCCCATCTTTTTTTTTTTTTTTTAATTGGAGTATAGTTGCTTTGGGACTTTCCACATGGTGCCAGCAGTAAAGAATCCATCTGACAATACAGGAGACATAAGAGATAAGGGTTCCATCCCTGGGTCGGTAAGATCCCCTGGAAGAGGGCATGGCAACTCACTTCAGTATTCTTGCTTGGAGAATCCCACGGACAGAGGAGCCTAGTGGGCTGTGGTCCATGGGGTCGCCAAGAGTTGGACACAACTGAAATGACTTAGCATTTCAATTGCTTTACAATGCTATAAACGTACAAAGTGAAAGTGAAGTTGCTCAGTCGTGTCTGACTCTTTGCAATCCCATGGACTGTAGCCCACCAGGCTCCTCCACCCATGGGGTTTTCCAGGCAAGAATACTGGAGTGGGTTGCCATTTCCTTCTCCAGGAGATTTTCCCGACCCAGGGATTGAACCCGGGTTTCCCGCATTGTAGGCAGACGCTTTACCGTCTGAGCCACCAGGGAAGTTCTATAAACGTACAACAATGTACAATGTTGTTAGTTTCCAGTGTACAATGAAGTGAATCAGCGTTGTTAGTTTCCAGTGCACAATGAAGTGCATCAGCTGTATGTATACATATATCCCCTCTCTCCTGTTCCTCCCTCCCACCCCACCTCCATCCCATCCCTCTAGGTCATCGCAGAGCATTGAGCTCAACTCCCCGCCCAGCTTCCCACTAGCTATTTATTTACACATGGTAGCGTATGTATGTCAATCCTAAGTTCCAGTTCATGCCCCCCTCCCCTTCCCGCCTCTTCTCAAGCCCCGCACCCCCAGCCATATATCTGTTTTCTGTGTCAGCATCTCATTGGCCCTGCAGTTAGGTTCATCTGTGCCATGCAACTCAGTACACACCTGAGGTGCACATCTGCTGCTGCTTACTTGTTAAGACGTGTCCGACTCTTTGCGACCCCACGGACTGCAGCATGCCAGGCTCCACTGTCCTTCACTATCTGCTGGAGTTTGCTCACGCTCATGTTCATTGAGTTGATGATGCTATCCAGCCATCTCATCCTCTGTTGCCCCCTTCTCCTTCTGCCCTCAATCTCCCCCAGCATCAGAGTCTTTTCCAATGAGTCGGCTCTTCACATCAGGTGGCGAAAGTATTGGGGCTTCAGCTTCAGCATCAGTCCTTCCAATGAATATTCAGGGTTGATTTCCTTTAGGATTGACTGGTTTGATCTTCTTGCTGTCCAAGGGAACCCCAAGAGTCTTCTCCAACACCACAGCTCAAAAGCATCAATTCTTTGGCCCTCAATCTTCTTTATGGTCCAATTCTCATATCTGTACATGACTACTGGAAAGACCAGAGCTTTAACTATATGGACTTTTGTCTGAAAGGTGATGTCTCTGCTTTTTCATATGCTGTCTAGGTTTGGCACAGCTTTTCTTCCAAGGAGCAAGCATCTTTGAATTTCATGGCTGCGGTCACCATCCACAGTGTATTGTGAATGGCCTCAAACTTATACTATTATTGTGTGAATACTATACAAATCTTAATTGGTTAATGGTGCTTTTCAGGACCACTATACCCTTCTACTTTTCTGTATGCCTATTAATTTTTGAGAGCTTGATACTGAAACTCCAAATAAAAAATCTTAATTTATCTACTTAATAATTGTAATATATAGTGGAACTATAGGTAACTATATGTAACTTTTGTTCTGTATTTTCCAAGTCTCCTGTAAATGTGGTATCATACTTTCATAATTTAAAAAATAAGGAAGAGAGAGGAAAAAAGTAAATTTATACTATGAAATACATTGGCTGGCCCCCCACATGTTCACTTTTCTTCAGGGTTGCTTCTTTCTGTTCTTTGAAGTGAAGACTCACTTACACTCGGATGATCCAGGCTCCCCCTATCCAAGTTTTCAGATCTGCTTCACCTCCTCACTACTATGGAGGGGAATTTCATGTCATCCAGTAAAATGATGCATGTGTTTCCTTTGTGCTCCAACAATGCCTCTTCTGGGTTTCCCAGGTGGTGCTAGTGGTAAAGAACCCGCCTGCCAATGCAGGAGACATAAGAGACACGGGTTCAATCCCTGGGTCGGGAAGATCCCTTGAAGGAGGGATGGCAGCCCACTCCAGTATTCTTGCCTGGAGAATCCCATGGAAAGAGGAGCCTGGTGGGATCGTAGGATCGCACAGAGCCAGACCCAGCTGAAGTGACTGAGCACGCTCACACAATGCCTCTTCCAGCTATTCATCCTTTAAGTATTTCTGAATTCCACTGCTGAAGTCAAAGAGGCTTTGCAGTCTGTCTCAGACAGCTGGCAGGCTTCACACTGCTATCTATCCCTCCCCTTATTCTCTTTAATTGCACTTGAATTGTGAAGTGATTTTTAACACAATTGGTCAAAATTTAAGTGTTAATACCTTGTCCCCGGACTCATAAAAACTTATTCATCCTTGGATGTGTTCCAACTCAGTGCTGATAAGAAAGTGGGTAAGAATTGAGCATTTCTGAGCATTTGAGTTAAGCTTGCTGTCCCAATAATTAAGGTTTGATTTTTAAAACATTGTCTGTATTTTTCTTCACATTAAGATACGTTCAAGCTCCCATCTGTCAGCTTCATCAAGATAAGAATAAAAAATATGGACCTGCAGCCTAATTGGAACATTCCCTAAAATTCTACTCACTGAAACCATCGCCTTAGTTCTATTCTACTCGAGTCTGAGGTCATCACAGTTGAGGCAATGCACAGGCAGCGGTTCATGGAGGGAGCGTGGGTCTAGGAGTCCTGAGACTGAGGTTCTTAACCATGTCACACACATCCCTGGGCATCAGTTTCCAGGTCCATCAAAAGGAGACGGAAGTTCAGCTGTAGGCCATTCCAAAAAACGCAAAAATTGTGGAGCAGTGAAAAGATCAGTGGTTGCCGCCGGTTTGTGGGAAGGAAGAATGAACAGGTGGAATACAGGGCACCTTCACGCCAGCATGTTAACATGGCAGACACACGTCATTGGACACTTGTCCAAATGTCTAAACAGGATGTCAAACATCAAGAGTGAACCTCAAGGTAAATGATGGACTTTGGGTGATTATGGTGTGCCAGTATGGACTCACTGACTGGAACAAATGTATCACTCTGGTGGGGATGTTGATAATGGGGGAGGTTTGACATGTGTCGGGGAGGGAGTAGATAGGAACTCTGCTTTTTGTTCAATTTTGCTCTGAGCTTAAGATTGTTCTAAAATAAAAATCTATTTAAAAAACAGAAAATGACAACTCTCCTATCTTAAAGGGTTGCTGTGAAGTTCAATGATAGAAACAATATGAAGGCTGCTTGAAAACAGTCAGTTATCATTAAAAAATCATAAGGTTTGATTCCAAGTGCAATTCTAGTAAGAGTTGATTCTGACGCCCGCAGTCGCAGATGTCAGGGGCGGGGGCTTGTGTGCTGGGGTGGGGGCTGGGTACTGCCTCTCCCCACTGAACCTGGAGGCTTCATGTGACAAGCATCCCAAGTGCACAGTGGACTGTCACTATACACACTGGAAAAAGCTCATCCAAATGACCAGCGCCTTTCAGGTGACTCTGTAAGACACTGGGGGATGGTCCTCTTATTACTAAAATGTTAGCACTGCTCAAACACTGCTGGAATTCCTGTTTTGAAACAGGCTGCCAGAATGGTATTTTAGTATTCTCAGGGCCTGGATTTAGTTTCTGGAAAGAGTTAAGTCTGATGAATAAAGTGTGCCTTGAATGATGTGTGGCTATAAATTAGCCATGAACTGATTTTTGCTTTAGCTGTGAGAACTGCAAGAGAAAACATAACTGGAACCACTGCAGTTGTGATAGTATGACTTGCAAGAGAGAAAATCTGTACCAGACCATGAATATCACAGGCACTGTGGAGGCTGATGCATCATTAGGACCTGGTCTGAAAGGGCTTCCCCTCTAGCAGCACTTCTGACTCAACCTGAAGACTCAGAAGATCCAAATTCAAACCAACATGCAAGATCCCCAAGGGTAATCCTCCAAAGACAGAATTTCAGCTATGGAGCCATTCTGGTATGCGGAAAAGCTTACTTAGAACCCCTGAAACAGTAATTATCAGGGTTTAGAGACTATAACAAGAACCCGGAGAGAAGTATACTTGATTTACAATTTTGTGTTAATTTCTCCTGTTCAGCAAAGTGATTCAGTTATACATACACACACACACACATATATATATATATTCATTTTCATATTCATTTCCACTAAGGTTTGTTACAGGATATTGAATACAGTTCCCTGTGCTATACAGTTGGACCTTGCTATTTATCCATGCTATATATAATAGTTTACATCTGCTAATCCTAAACTCCCAATCCTTCCCACCCCCGCTCCCCTCCCCGCTAGCAACCACGGGTCTGTTTGGAGAGAATTTTTAAAGCAGGTTCCTGATGACCTCCTGCAGATGCTCTAATTCAGTACATCTGGGGTGGGGCCCAGAAGTCTGAGCTTCTCACAGGTGCCCAGGCTGAGCAGTAGTGTTTCTGAAGGAGATGGTTTGGGACAGACAAGGCCGCTCAGGGGCTCCCTGTCAGCTCCCCGGCTGGGCACTCTTCTGGGAGCCATCAGAGTGCACAGGGCTCTGATGCAGGCTGACTTTCTGAAAGGACTTTCCAGTCTGTTCTGATGGGGATGCTGTTCTCTCAAAACAGTGGAAACTGGGAAGGCCTGAGGGACCAACTTATTCAGCACACTTATGGCCAAGGAGGGGGCTGCCGGTTTCCCAAGTGGAACCCGGGTTTCCTGGGACTGACTCTCTTCTCATCATCACAACAAAGATCGCAAAGATCTTCTCTTTATGCCTGCTTGAAAACTGGTTTTTCCATAGAAGAGAGTAGCATCCAGACACTCTAGGAAGAGATGGACCAGCTTCCTTTTCTCAAAAATGAACTAACTTCAGGCTTCCCTTGTTGGCTCACTGGTAAAGAATCCGCCCGCCAATGCAGGAGTCCTGGGTTCCATCCCTGATCCAGGAAGATCCCCACGTGCTGCCAGGCAGCTAAGACTGTGCACCATGACTACTGACCCTGTGCTTTAGGGCCCGAGAACCACAGCTACTGAAGCCAGTGTGCCCTGGAGCCTGCGCTGTCGCAACAAGAGAAGTCACCACAACGAGGAGCCTGCATCCCTCAACTCAAGAGCAGACCCCGCTTGCCACAGCTAGGGAGCAGTCTGTGCAGCAGTGAAGATTCAGCTCAGCCAAAAAAAACAATTCTGTTTAAAAAATGATCTACTTCAAATGCTGATCACTAGCCATCAGCAACGGCCATGAAACTCTCCCCCGTTTGGCAAAGACTACAAACCTACCGTCCAAAGCAGAAGTGAAAGTCACTCAGTCGTGTCCGACTCTTTGTGACCCCATGGACTACACAGTCCATAGAATTCTCTAGGCCAGAATACTGGAGTGGGGGGTGGGTAGCATTTCCCTTCTCCAGGGGGATCTTCCCAACCCAGGAATCAAACCCAGGCCTCCTGCATTGCAGGCAGATTCTTTAACGGCTGAGCTACAAAGGAAGCCTGAGAATACTGGAGTGGGCAAAGCAGAAGTGCACATAAAGTCCTCAGAGCCTCCTGGTGGAACGGGCCTCATGGAGAACTTCATCCCATTTCAGGAAGGAGATTCATCGATGTCACAGAAAAGGGTCAGACTTTGCTTCTGAGCCCCTCTAACCTCTCTGGCTAATAGGGCTGGGGTGGATGGGGGATGGGTACCCAGCACATGCTATTGGGAAGCCCTTTGAAGGCTGAATCCTTTGAAGGGTAAGGATGGGCTCAGGGCTGCGCTTGGGAGAGAGGAGCCTGGCAGATGTGAAGGGAGGGAGAGACTTCAAACAGGAAGGAAGGAAGAGGCTGCTCTGGGAATAAAAAGAGGACGTGGTGTGTGTCTGGGTCTGATCCCTGTTTTCCTACACTCCCGCGCTGGTCCTGGGGTTTTTCCCTTTGCCCTGACCTGGCCGTGCTGGGGACCACTGAGTTTCTGGCCGTGCCTTCTTGCCACCTAGAATCCAGAGACAGCGTTTCAGACCACCGGCTTACCCAGACTTCCCTTCTAACCAACTGATACACACTCAGCTTTTCTTCCAAGACAGGATGACATAAACAGGCTTGCAGAGCGGCCCTAATTACCGACTTCCTCCTGCCCTGTCTCCTTTTCTTCACCCAAAGGTAAAAGAACGTTTCTTCCTGCCTGTAATGCACAAGAGGAAATTAAGATGGTTTTTAAGAATGGCTTCCCAGGTGGGGCAGTGGGAAAAAATCCACCTGCCAATGCAGGAGACATAGGAGATGCAGATTTGATCCCTGGGTCAGAAAGATCCCCTGGAGGAGGAAATGGCAACCCAATCCAATATTCTTGCCTGGAAAATTCCATGGACAGAGAAACCTGGGGAGCTACAGTCCATGAGATTGCAAAAAGTCGCACACAACTGAGCACGCACACAGCCAGCAGATAAGAATGGAAACTAATTGTCCTCCTTCTTCTAAACATGATGAGAGAATAAAACAGCTAATACAGAGTGTTCTTTTTGATTAAACTGAAGAGGATTTTCCCAGGGTAGATACTGCTGGAACTTCCTTGATTAGAAATCTGAATATAATAATATATAGAAATGAGAGGCATAGAAATGAAACAAGTTTATCGGACAGGGTAACGATGGTGACATCTCCACTTGAGATACAGAAGCTGTAGGCACATTTCTGAGCCCAAGAAAATTCTGAAATTCACAAGAGATCTCCAGGTGGCTCAGCGGTAAAGGATCTGCCTGTCACTGCAGGAGACGCAGGTTCAATCCATGGGTCAGAAAGATCCCCTGAGGAGGAAATGGCAACCCACTCCAGTGTTCTGGCCTGGAGAATCCCATAGAGGAGGCTGGCAGGCTACAGTCCATGGGGTCGTAAAGAGTCGGACATGACTAAGCACGCACTCAAAAACAAAATACAGGATGGTGAGCAGAAGCAAAATCCACCTCCAAATGTGCTGGTCCATCAGGTGATAAGATCTCTCTCAGTTCCCATTGGGACTGAAATATTTTTTGAACAAGAATCTCAGCTTTCTCTCCCTCATTCTCTGCCTGATGGTCCCTGATAGTGAAAGCTTTCTCCATGTGGCTCAGGTGAGGACGTTGCTCTTGGTGGGCAGGTATCGGGCTGTTCCCTGAATCACGTTGACAGGTTATCAAGGATGACGTTTCCTACAAACATCTTCCAGAACTTCCTGCTCATCAAGGAGAACGTACAGCCTTCAGGTTGCAGACATTTTGAGCTTTCCTCAGTGATAGGGTTTCTACAGGGCCTCTGACTGGGAGGTCTGAGCTTTTGCATCTGCTAAGACGTTCATATACATGCACGCAGTGGAGTGGAATCTGATTCAGCACCTGGTACTTGGCCTCAGGCAGGTGGCTGATGCTCTGAATTCCAGGTTCCTCATGTGAAAAATGAAGACCATAACCACCTCTCTCCTAGAGACATCGGAGTGATTAAATAAGAGGATGTCTTATAGCTCAGCAGTAAAGAATCCTCCAGCAGTGCAGGAGATGGAGGAAACGCAGGATCATTCCCTGGGTAGGGAAGATCCCCTGGAGGAGGGAATGGCAACCCACTCCAGTATTCTTGCCTGGAAAATCTCTTGGACAGAGGAGCCTGGTGGGCTACAGTTCATGGGGTCGCAAAGAGTCAGACACGACTTAGTGACTAACAATGTTCTTAGAGAACAGACTTACAGTTGCCATGGGGGAGGGGAGGAGGAGGATTGATGGATTGGGAGTTTGGGGTAGCAAATGCAAACTATTATATGTAGGATGGATAAACCACAAGGTCCTACTGTATAGCACAGGGAACTGTATTCAGTGTCTTGGGATAAACCATAATGGAAAACAATATGAAAAAATAAATATATATATATCTGAATCACTGTGATGTACAGCAGAAATTAACACAACAGTATAAACCAACTATACTTCAATAAAATAAAGTTTTAAAAAGATAGGGTCTGTAATACATCAATATAAACAATGTTTGGCATATAGCAGGTGCTCAATAAATAGTAGCTATTATAATGCACCATGCATTATATATAAATACGTATATTTTATAAACTATTATGCATCCAAAGTGGCTGAAATGACTGGTTTTTTGGTTTTATTTTTTTTTTTTTTGGCTGCGCTGCGCAGCTTGAGGAGTTTTAGTTCCCTAACCAGGGACTGAAGCTGGGCCCTTGGCATGGAGTCTCAATCACTGGACCATCAGGGAATTCCTCCAACTGCCCATTTTTTAATCACTGATACAAGGTCAGGTTGACATACACTAAAGAAGCGGGCTTGGGGGGCCTAGCAGTCCTGTAGGGACTCCACCTCCACTGGTCTTTTTTAAAATAATTAAACATCTTGATTTATTTTCGTCTGTGCTGGGTCTTCACTGTTGAGAGTGCTTTCTCTAGCTTTGGTGATTGGGGGCCGCTCTCCAGCCGCGGTGTCGGGCTTCTCACTACAGTGTCTTCTTCTGTTGCGGAGCATGGGCTCTGGGCTGTGTGGGCTTCAGCAGTTGCGGCTTCCAGGCTTGAGAGAACAGACTCAGTCAGTTACTCCAAGGCAAGTGGGGTCATCCTGGATCAGGGATCTAACCCATGTCTCCTGCATTTGCACACAGAATCTATGCCACTGAGCCATCAGGAAAGCCCTCCACTGGGTCTTGGATCTTGATAGAAGTCTTCTGCTTGCCCTTGGCATAAGCTCAGGGTAAACAGGGGCCCCAGGCACCCCCCTTGACTGGTCCCACATCCTTGTCACAGACGTGCAGAGTTGGTGCCACAAGGAGATCGCCAGCACAGGGACAGGGCATCTTCCCATGGCAACATGGCACCATGGCAACGGCAGCACAGGACCTCTCTGCAGTCACCCAGGTTGCACCTGCGCCAGGGGAGTGACTGAACCTGCACACGCAACGCCTCTTCCAGCTATTAATTCTAAGGAAGTACTCCTGAATTCCACTGCTGAAGTCAAAGAGGCTTTGCAATCTGTCTCAGATAACTGGCATGCTTCACATCGCTACATACCCCTCCCCTTATCCTCTTCTTTAATTCAACTTGAATTGTGAAGTTATTTTTAACATAATTGGTCAAATTTTAAGTGTTAATGCCATGTCCCTGGGCTTATAACTTATTCTTCCTTGGATGTGTTCCAATTCAGTGCTGATAAGAAAATGGATATTAACTGAGCATTTGAATCAAGCCTGCTGTCCCAGTAATTAAGGTTTGATTTTTAAAACTTATGTCTTTTTTTTTTCTTCACATTAAGACACTTTCAAGTTCCCATCTGTCAGCTTCATCAAGATAAGGGTCAAGAATATGGACCTGCAGCCTAATTGGAACATTCCTTAAAATTCTTCTATTCACTGAAACCATGGCCTTAGTTCTATTCCGTCTGAGGTTGTCACAGACAAGGCTGCACCCACCCAGCCTCTGCTGGCTAAGCCTCACCCCAACCCCACCAAGTCCAGCAACGTCTGGAAGAGGCCTCTCGTTCTAATTACCCAGAGAGCCCTGTGCTACTTGGCAGGAAGGTTACAGATGCCAGCAGTAGATATGAGAACAGAAGGGAAGTTCCCCTTCTTCAGTGCCCACAGGCACCTCGCCCAGTGTCCAGGGGGAAAAACCACTCGCAAGCCCATCTTCTTACTCTCAGATGTGATGAATCTGTCAGGGTGAAGAGGAAGCCCTTGTTTTTCACAGAAAGAGTCTTAATGGCCTAGCAGGTGACTGCACAGATCCTAAAGGCAGGGACTATGGTCAGAATGGTCCTTGGTCAAGGCAAGGTGAAGTCGCTCAGTCGTGTCCCACTCTTTGCCACCCCGTGGACTGTAACCTACTAGGCTTCTCCATCCATAGGATTCTCCAGGCAAGAATACTGGAGTGGATTGCCATTTCCTTCTCCAGGGGATCTTCCCGACCCAGGGATCGAACCCGGGTCTCCCTCATTGGAGGCAGATGCTTTAACCTCTGAGCCACCAGGGCCCAGCCCGGTCAAGGCAAAATGTACTTAAAAATTCCAAGTCTTATCCTGAAAGTTCCCAAGGACTTTCTAATCCTCATGATGACTGCTTTTGGAGTAATATCAAATATCCCACCCTTCCCAATTTGGCCCTACGGTGAGCAATGGGCTTCCCTGATAGCTCAGCAGTAAAGAATCTGCCCGCAGTGCAGGAGACATGGGTTCAACCTCTGCACTGGGAAGATTCCCTGGGAGGGCATGCCAGCCCTCTCCAGTATTCTTGCCTGGAGAATCCCATGGACAGGGTACAGTCCCTGGTGGGGTACAGTCCATGGAGCCAGACACGACTGAGCATATACACACAAACACTGCCAGAACCATGCCTGGCGGGTAATGGTAGTATGAAGATGTTTGATATTTTCATGATTCTCATTCATGAGCTTTGAAGTTGGGAACAGAAGGTCACAGCTTCTGTTGAAGCCACTCCCCTAGCCTTGATGTGATGATGAACTGGAATTTCCACTCTTTGATAAGCTAGACATTAGACTCCTCAGCTCACGGTACACATGCGGCACGTGGGTCCTCTTCATCCCATTTCCACCACATCCTGTGAGTCTTCATGATCTCAAATAAATCGTTAGAGAATGATAGATGGGACCGCAGTGCAAGACATCCTGATATTTCTGATCAGGATCTAACTGAAAGGTCAGGACACAGGCCACTGTCAGTTGCAAACTTGCACTCACGGATGACCTGGACACCTGAGTGCCCTGGGGTTGTTCAAGAAAAACCAACCCAGACAAGATCTCTGTGTCATTTTGTTCTCTTGCCTGGCGGGGCTATCTGCTCTGCAGAGAGGAGATAAGTGCCAAGAGATTTCACACGGAGCAAACGGGGCTGGAGAGGAGGCAGAAGAGCCGGGTGCAGACGGCCCAGTGCCTGCTTTCCTGGCCCTGCCCTGGGCAGGAGGCAGGGACGAATCGCGTTTAATCTGGAGCATTCAGACTCCACCCACCTCTCCCACTCCCTCCTGCACCTGAGCATTCGGAGCTCCCCCAGACCTGGCCCATGGTTGGGGCTGAACTGTGTCCCCCAGAAAGAGATGTTGACATCTTAACCCTCAGCATCTCAACATGTGACTTGATAGAAGACGATGGAGGACAGTATGGAGGTTCCTTAAAAAACTAAAACTGGAGTTGCCATGTGATCCAGAAATCCTACTCATGGGCATATATCCAGACAAAACTCCAATTCAAAAGGATACATGCACTCTAGGTTCATAGCGGCGCTATTCATGATAGCCAAGACATGGAAACAACCTAAACGTCCATCAACAGAGCAATGGATCAAGAGCATGTGGGACATGCATACTGGAACACTCCTTAGCTATTAAAAATGAAACAATGCCATTTATAGCATGGACCTAGATGATTCCCATCCTAAGTGAAGTAAGTCAGAAAGAGAAGGGCACGCATCACATGATATCACTTACATGTAGAATCTAAAAGATGATAAAATGGATTTATTTACAAAACATAAACAGACTCACAGACCTCACAAACAAACCTATGGTTACCGAAGGGGAAAGGGAGTGGGTAAATTAGGAGTTTGGGATTAACATATACACGCTGTTATATCTTAAATAGATAATCAACAAGGACTTATTGACAGTGCAGGGGACTCTACTCAATATTCTGTAATAACCTAGACAGGAAAAGAATATGAATAAGAAAAAAATATATGTATAACATACATATATATATATACATATTTATATAATATATAATATACATATTTAGTTATGAGTGTGTGCTCACTCACATCCAAATCTTTGCACCCCCATGGACTGTAGCCCACCAGGCTCCTCTGTCTGTGGGATTCTCCAGGCAAGAATACTGGAGAGGGCTGTCATGCCCTCCTTCAGGGGATCTTCCCATCCCAGGGATTGAACCTGCATCTCTTAAGTCTCCTGCATTGGCAGGCAGATTCTTTACCACTGAGCCATCTGGGAAGCCCAGAAGAAAAACAAAAAAAGTGACTTGATTTAGAAATAGGGTTCTTGAAGTTGCCAATTAGTTAAGATCACGCTGGAGCCAGGAGACCCCTAATCCAACCATCGTGGCATCTTTATAAGATGAGGAGGAGAGACACAGAGACGCACGGAGGGAGAGATACGGGGGATTCGGCTGAGGCAGAGACTAGTTTCATGGCTGAAAGTCAAGGACCTCCTGGAGCAGCCAGAGACAGGAAGAAATAAGCAAGAATCCTCCTCTAAAGACTCTGAAGAGAATGTGGCCCTAACAACACTCTGTCTGCTCACTTCTGGCCTCTGGAATTGTGAAACCCAAAACTCCTCTTGTTTTAAGCCACCAGATTTGTGCTGTTTGTTACAGCAGCCCTAGGAAATGAATATATCCGTGTTCTGTATTCTATGAATCAGAGTGGCGATAAGCACAGCTGGGTGCTTTTTTTTCGGCTGGTCTGGGTCTCCATGGCAGCGTGGGGGCTTCTCTCAAGGCGTGGCTCGACGGCTTAGTCACCCTGTGGCGTGTGTACTCTTCGTTCTCCAAACATGGATCGAGCCACGTCCCTTGCATTGGGAGATGGATTCTTAACCACTGGACCACTAGGGAAATCCCAAGTTGGGTGTTTGGAGCCTGTGTTTCTCAGATTAAGGTTGGCAGACCATCCATGTCAAAAATCATCTAGGGAGTGTATTCTGAATGCAGATTCCTGGGACAAGCCCTGCTGCACAGAATCAGAATCCCTGAGGGTCCAGCCATGGAACAGACATGCATTATAGGAGAAGAGGTGACAGAGGATGAGATGGTTGGATGGCATCACCGACTGAATGGACATGAATCTGAGCAAACTCCGGGAGACAGTGAAGGACAGGGAAGCCTGGCATGCTGAAGTCCACAGGGTGGCAAATAGTTGGACAGGACTTGGCAACTGAACAACAACAATAGGTTTTCCAGGTGATTTCACAGACATCGCCTAGTCTGAGAACGGCTGCTGTGCCCAGGTGCCCCCCAGATCAAGAAAGCAGGACCTCTGAGGCCAGGGCTGAGGCGTTACTACTCTCCAGATGTCCCTCAGTGATCCCATGAGCACCGCACATGGCTACGTTGGGGAGGCATCCATCAGAGTCGCCTGGAAGGCACACTGCAACTCGGATTCCTGGGCCCCATCCCGGAGGTTTCTGACTCAGGATGTCGGAAGAGAGGACTGGGAATGGGTGTTTCCACCAAGCTCCCAGGAGATGCTGATGCTGCTGGTACCAGGGCCACAGTTTGAGAACCACTGCGCAAAATGAGGAGTCTTGAAGCTGTGAGATACTTAACCCACTTACATTATCACAGGATGTACAGAAGGATCTCCGAAGTAAGCTAAGCATGAATGTGCAAATTAAATTTCTTAATTGTCTCTTGGCATCACCCAGCAAGGGCGTGTTTGGCTTGCCAAGATCCTCAGAGGGCAACTGTCCTCACGGCAGGGCCGCGTCAGAATGACTTGGGAGGAAAGGAAGTGATGCTTTACTGACAGTGTAAGTACTTGCTGTAAATACACTTCCTTGAACTCTGCCCAGATGCCTCCGCAGCTTTTGGTCTGTACGTGCTGTGGATCCTGCAACTCTGAAGCTGGATTCTGGGGCTCCTGGGGGCCAGGACACGCACAGGGCTACAGTGAGAGCTTGGGGGATGCCAAGGGAGCCTGAACTTTTTTCTCTATGCCCAGGAAGGCGTGGATGCCTGAGAGGGGTCTGCTGTCTACCTGGGGCTGGGTTTGTGGGAACGGACACGTTATACCCCGGGGTTTGCCTGATAGCTGGTGGCTTAACTACCAGGAAGCCTCCTATGGACCACTGGCCAAAATGCATGATCTGCACTGGCTGAAATTTCATCTTTGTGCTCGTCCCTGGGCTTCAGTCCCTACTTGGAAGGTGGCATGGTGAGGGAGAAACAGCTTTGCTTTAGGCATCAGTTTTATTAAGCTTGAGCCTGAACAACTTCCCTTCCCAGCACATGGTTTATCCTCTGGAAGCCTCAGTGTCCTCCTCAGTAACGGAGCATGCCACTGGCTTCACAAGGCTCCGGTGAGGAGGAAATGAGATGGGGATGCGGGTGATGTCCCCAGTACAGGGCCTGAAACACAGGGCTTCACATTTGTCCAGAGGTATTTTAAAGAACTGGGTCATGTGATTGTGGAGGCTGGCCCATCCAAAATCTGCAGGCCGGCCAACCGGGGAAAGCTGGTGCTACAGTTTGAGTCTAAAGGCAACCTGGAGGCAGAATCCCCACTTTCCTGGAGGAGGTCAGTTTTTTTTCTCTTAAGCCCTTCAGTCGGTTTAATAGGGCCCACCCATGTCATGGAGGGTGATCTGCTCTTCCCCAAGTCTATTGATTTAAATGTTAATCTCATCTAAAAAGAACTTTAAAGTATGGAGATTCCTTTACAAACTAAAAAAACAGAGTTACCATATGATCCAGCAATCCCACTCCTGGGCAAATATCCAGAGAAAACTATAATTTGGAAAAATATATGTATCCCAATGTTCATAGCAGCACTATTTATAACAGCCAAGACATGGAAAGAACCTAAATGTCCATCAACAGATGAATGGATAAAGATGTAGTCCACATACAAAATGGACTATTACTCAGCCATAAAAAGAATGAAATAATGCCATTTATAGGAACATGGATGGACCTAGAATTATCATCCTAAGTCAGAGAAAGACAAATATCATATAATATCATTTAAATGTCAAATCTTAAAAAAGGATACAAATGAACTTATTTACAAAACAGAAACAGACTCCCAGACATAAAAAACAAAGTTATGGTTACCAAAGAGGAAGAGATGGGGGAGATTTAAATTAAGAGTTTGGGGTTAACATATACACACCTCTCTATATAAAACAGGCAAATAATAAGGACTTACTGTATAGCACAGGGAACTATATTCAATGTCTTGTAATAACCTATAAAGGAAAATAACCTGAAAAAGAATATATATATATATATGTATGCATCCAGTAGTCACGTATGGATGTGAGAGTTGGACTATAAAGAAAGCTGAGCGCGAAGAATTGATGCTTTTGAGCTGTGGTGTTGGAGACTCTTGAGAGTCCCTTGGACTGCAAGGAGTTCTAACCAGTCCATCCTAAAGGAGATCAGTCCTGGGTGTTCATTGGAAGGACTGATGCTGAAGCTGAAACTCCAATACTTTGGCCACCTGATGTGAAGGGCTGACTCATTTGAAAAGACCCTGATGCTGGGAAAGATTAAAGGCAGGAGGAGAAGGGGACGACAGAGGAGGAGATGGTTGGATGCATCACCAACACAATGGACATGGGTTTGGGTAAACTCTGGGAGTTGGTGTTGGGCAGGGAGGCCTGGTGTGCTGCGGTTCATGGGGTTGCAAAGAGTAAGACATGACTGAGCGACTGAACTGAACTGAACTGATGCATGTATATAAAAATATACACATAATTAAATTAGTTTGCTGTACACCTGAAACTAATACATTATCGATCAACTGTATATCAATAATTTTTTTTAAAGTCACAGCAACATCTAGACTGGTGTTTGACCTGAGTAATATGCTTAGCCAAGTAGACACAAAAATTAGCCATCACAGAGACTGAGGGTGGGGCTGGAGAAGACATATACAGGCTGATGACAGAAAGTGATAACATATGTCACAGAAGGTGTCTCTCAGGGATAACATGCTTCACTCTCCTTACTGGGTATATGTGGGGCTCTGCAGTTATCCGCTGGACCAAAGGCTAGCGGCCTCTGAGCCTGGACTTTCCATGAAGCTGGTGGGTGGCTGCCTCCTGCAGTGGGACTGTGGTTCCTGTGGTTATCAAGGTATCAGGGAGCAGGATGGATGCCTCTTTCCAGGGCATTACTCTCAGCCAGTCATAGCCAGGAATACTTGGGGGTCCAACAAAGCTTCCAGGCAGAGATCAGTGCCCCTTCGGCTACCAAATGCCAGAGCCCAGAGGCCCTGATGGGAAAACTGAGTGGGAGGACAGTTGTTCCAAGGTGACATCACTAACTGGCTACAGAGCTGGGCTGAGAGCCCAGCCCCCTGACCACAGCTCTGACACAGCAGGAAAGGAGCCCTCCAAAGGCAGCCATGCCTCCTGGGGAAGGGCCTCCCCTGGGGGCTTGTCTACAGGGACATCAGTACCAGCTCTAGCTGCTGATCCAGGAGAGACACCTGACCACAGCCAGGCCAGCTGACTTCCTACTGCTGGGGACTGGAACACCGGCCAAGACACACAGACCAGGAGTTGTGGGGCTGGGTTCCTGAAGGCGGCCATTGCGCTGAGGGTCACGCATCATGGCGGTCCTGATTTCCCCTTCTAGACTGGCTGTCTCATACTTCTGTGGATTCCAAGAACCACCTCTGGTCCTCGATCAGAATTTCCTTTATGCTTAAGGCATCCAGAAACCCAACCCTGGTCCTGATGCTAAGTGTGCAGGTATAGTACCCACAGCCCTGACCCCTGGGCCAGTGAAGGCAGGTGGGCAGTCGTGCCCCTCCTCCGTATGGACCACACCTGAGCCCCTCAACAGGCAGGGGTGGGGGGTTTGGCTGTGTGTCTGCTCCAGCCTCAAGTCATCTGATCGGAAAGAGTCCCCAGGGGTGGGTCAGATTCCTGAGACCCCAAAGTCTCCCCCTACAGCCGTTCCAGCCTCACCATCCACCAGGAATGGTGAACTGCAGCCCTGAACCTTCACCCTGCATTTCTGGGCAGGTAGTCAGCAATGGAATCACAGACGCTGTGTTCCACACGCCAAGAGTCATTGAGAGCCACTGCTGTAAATAACGGTGACCTTCTGGCCAGCGGTCCTGTCCACTTGGAATGCCGAGGCACGGTGGCCAGGATGACACCAATACTTCCAGGACGGGCAGAGCCACAGCCCGGCACCTCCACCTCATTCATTATGGGAAACTAGGACACAGGGCTCTTGAGGTCCCTGGAGAGGTGACTGCAGCCTGGCTGGGTTGTGTGGGGTGACTTGCAGGGACCAAGAGGGAGCGCCCTGGCCACCTCCGGTTCTCTGAAAAGCTCGGTGACACCAAGGTGCAACAAACTAGCTCGTCTGAAAGTCATATCCTGGCCCTAAGGCGCAGGGCCCTGGGGCTATGGCTTTAGGATGGCCTGAGGGAAGTTCAGCTATATCAGCGGTTCTTGTCTCCAAACAGCTGTGTGGACCGGGGTCTGGCTTGCCATTTGTCTTGGTCAGTACAGCTTCATCAGACACGGCCATACCTTCTTGCTTAGCTACTGTCAGCGGCTGCTCTCTGGGCTGCAATGGCAGATGGAACCACATGGCCCACAAAGTCTTAAAATACTGACCATTTCCAGAAAAAGTCTGTGGTCCTCTGGACTAGGGGACAGAACATGGGCTGGGCAGCAGGTCAGCTCCTTTGGGGAACCTTAGCCAAATTAGCCTTAACATGCCCCACATTTTTCATCTGATCAATGACATCCACCTCACCGAGTAGTGTGTGGGAGAGAAATAAACGATGTGATTTCCTGGCAAAAGGGGTATATTCAGTCATCATTTCCCCTCTGCTGGATATGGAAGGGGGCTGCAGATGGCAGCCTGACCTGCTTCAAACGGTTATTATTTTATAATGGACGTGAAAGCATTCTGAAAAGCTAAAGGCATTCTGTAGTTGCAAGACTCCACTACAAGTACTATTCTTGACATGAGAAGTCTGGAGCTGAACACCAAGAGGGATCAAAATAGGTCTGTGTCGGGGGACTTCTCTGGTGGTTCCAGTGGTTAAGAATCCACCTGTCAATGCTGGGGACGTGGGTTGAATCCCTGGTCAGGGAACTAAGATCCCATGCCTCGGAGCAACTAAGACCAAGCGCCACAACTAGAAAGCCCACGGGCCACAACTTCTGAGCCCTCAAACTCTAGAGCCCTCGAGCTGCAATTAGAGAAAGCCCTGCACACCAAAACAAAGAGCCCTTGCAAGCAAAGTTAAAAAAAAGTGTCAAAATAGTTCTGTTTTGGAGAAACTCACCCACACATGGATATGGACAGCACCTCTTTATAGTACTTGTTTATCTGCATCCTTGAGGGGCTCCCTGGAGGTGGTGTGTCTTCCCACCAGGGCTCCAGCCCTTGCAAGCTATGGGAACCTTGGGCACTTCCTTTGCCTCTCTGAGCCTCAGGGCTCATGTGAAAAACATCGATGCCAGTCACACTTTTCTCCGAGAAGTGCTGTGAGGATGTCATGAGATGGGATGACACATAAAAAGCTCCAGACAGGAAGCTCTAAAGTGTTAGTTATCATTTTCATCATGATTCTAGCCATAGTTGCAGCGAACAGCTGGCAGAGTGGCAGGAATGTGCTCGGGGTCTGAGGTGGAGGGAGAGGACGATGAAGAATCCTCTAGTCGCAATGGTATGTGGTCCTGATAGGGCCCCTGCAATGGGTCCGACTCCCGGGGACAGGAGCCATCTCTCCATCTCTAGGTGGACCCCCGAGTGACCTAGAATCCTAAGTGATCCTCCTATGGGCTAGGGGCAGCCGACATCAGTAAGGGGAGGTGAAAAATCCTTTAAAATCCTGTCTCCCTTGGGCATGCAACTGGACTGGGGAGCCAGGCAGTTTTTACATTTTTGCTGCTTGTCTGGGGATATTTCTTCTTCTGTTATTTTTGGCTGTACTGCACAGCCTGTGGGATGTTAGCTCCTGGACTGGGAATCAAATTTGTGCCTCTCGCAGGTGAAACTCAAAGTCGTAACCACTGGCTAGCCAGGGAAGACCCCTAGGGATATTTTTTTAATCCCATGAAACCAACAGCACTGAAGAAATGCAAATTCAGAAAGGAACCTCAAGATGAAGCATTTTTAAAAGAAGACCTTAAAATGCCTTAGTGTGAGCCAAGAGGCCTCACCTCATCCAAAATTGTTCAAGAGTCCCAGATCTAATTGCCGTTGACACGATGCTCTGCTGCTCAAGGTCAGAGGGGCTTCCCCTGCTCCCTTCTGCCCTGAGGAACCTGGAGGGTCACAGAAGCTCAGGAACTGTGGCCTCAGGGCCCCCCAATCCTCCCTTCAGATTCCTGGGCCCCATCCCAGCCTGTCCTGCTGGACAGAAGCCTCCAACCACGAGGGACAGGCACACACCATCTCACCCAAGACGCCACACCCCTCACTGCCGGGGCAACCGCTGGCTGTGGAAATGGACTTTCTTATTTTCCCTTGTATTAAAATCAAGGCTTCCTTATGGCACAATCGTGGCAGACACGCACCATCACACATTGGTCCAAGCTCACGGAATATACAATACCAATAGTGAACCTAAGGTAAGCCATCACTTTAGGTGATGATGGGGAACAGCAGGTATGTAGGAACTCGCTGTAATCCCTCTTAATTTCACTGTGAGCCTAAAACTGCTCTAAAAAATAAGGACTTTTTTTTTCAATTGAGGCTAGAGATATGCTGGCCGCGAAATGAAGCCAGCAACTCTCTCAGGAGGCCGTCCTAGTTGTTGTATCTGAGGGCCACAGCTTCTCACAGAGGGGTTCTATCAACAGCTCAGATGCTCTTCTCTTTACAGACAATATGATGGAGTTATGATTGTTTTCATTTTTTAAATTAGGAGCCCTTTTCAGAAAGACATTGCTACTTTTTATACGATGTTATTTTTGTAAAATAAAGAAAAGACTGTCTTAAAATATCACAGTTTCTCGTGCAAAATGTCAGCAAAATATCTTTCTCAGTGTCTCGGGGATGCTAAACACAATTGTGCTTGAGAAAAGTGCCAGCAACAAGCTGGTGATGTTCCTACAGAGGGCAAAAGGGAACTGGCCCACTGGATGTCCCATTCAGATAGAAGGATTCTTTCTTCATCTTTGCCACCAGGGATGGGCTGGCAGGAATGAAGCAACCCTGTCTTCTGCTGAACAAGAAGGGAAAATGACAACTGGAGAAGCCTGGGCACCTGTATTTAAAGTCGGACTGTTGGGGTAAGCTGCATGACCAGGGTTCTAATGACTGTGCCTGGGGCAACAGCGGTGGTGAGCAGCTCAGCTGTCACTCACAGCTGGGGGTGGAGGGGAGATGGAAGGAGGGATGAGGGACAGACAAAAAGAAACAGGGGAGGGGAGAGAGAGAGGAACGTTTCTACCAATGAGATCGCTTCTCCATACAGTTTCTCCTGCATTTTAGTCAGTCTTTTTTTCTTATGCATTATACAGGAGAGATCTTTTTCCTTTTTCTTTTCTGAAGGAATATTACTTTGATTTTTAAAAATGAGAGAAGCTGACAGTTTCTGAATAAGCTCTTCCCCTCCTGGGTGCTGAGCAAAGAAAAGATGAGTGATTTAGAGGACACTGGGACCCTCTCAGGAGGAAGAGACCCTCTCAGGAGGAAGGGCTGGCAGAGCTGGAGGAGAATCAGAGTTCAGTTCAGAGGTGGTTTGGGAGAGAAAAGGACTTGCATTTAAAAATATGTCCAGCATGTTTGATGGGTTAGCTGAAAAATCTAATCTGCTCTTGGTCTCCTCCCCTATAGAAAGAAGTTCCTCTGGGAAATCTATCAAGATGAGGGGGTTTCATACGGAATGGACGGAGGCTCCAGGCTACCCTTTCTCCAGGAATTGCAAGCGCATCCCTCTCACTGGTCCCTGTGCTTTCCTTGCCCATCACCATCACCAGAGCAGTAGGCATCCAGCTCCCCGCACACATCCCCAAGCCACATTTTCACCCTCACCCCGCTGCCTCGGAGGAGCAGGCCCTGCCCTGCAGGAGGTCTCCTTCTGGTCTTCCTTCCCCATCCTGCCTGCAACCAACCCTGAGCCCCTGGCTTTTCTCCACTTCCTCCCGAGCATCAGCATCGTCCAGCAGCTAAGAGATGCACCACTTTCCCAACCCCCCTCGCTGTGTAGGAGAGAACGAATATATTTGCATCAGCACCCAATTATACAGGGCAATTTGTGATAGAAATATTGAATACTGCCGGGTTAAAAAAAAAACTGAGGAAAGTTCAAAATGTTGTGAAGCCTTAGAAATAAAGACAATCTTCGGGGGCAAAGGCATCAAAAGCAACCTGCAAGGCAGAGGAATTTCCAAGGAGCAAAACTGTCTGCAAACAGGTAGGACAGCTGTGATGGGGACCTGGAATTTACAGATGCTCAGCACGAGACCTAGGTCACCGTTCTGATGACTACTTACCTTCTCAAGGTATTACTACACTCAGCACTACATGCACATCCAAGAGAAGCAACATGTGGGACACCTCACTCTTAATTAGCACAAACATGGCCAGAGGAAGCCATCTTCACACGCCGGGTTCCGCAGGGAAATACGTGGAAGGAGCCTCAGGCCAGCAGACCTGGCTCATTACACAGGGCTTGGAGCCTTATCACTTGCTATCCTCCCAGAAAGCTGCACAGGGCCTATCTGATCTCTGTGACTTTCCTGCACTCGCATCCCTGGTCCCTTTTGCTAAGGCCTGGAGTTATTAACTCACTGGCAAAGAATCTGCCTGCTAATGCAGGAGACACAGATTTGATCCCTGGGTCAGGAAGAAGACCTTCCCTGGAGAAGACAAGATCTCCTGCAGTAGGGGATGGCAACCCACTCCAGTATTCTTGCCTGGGAAATCCCATGCACAGAGGAGCCTGGCAGGCTACAATCCATAGGGTCGCAAAAGAGTCAGACACGACAGAGCAACTAAACAACAACAAATGAAATACAATTCTCTTTCATTTCTGAATAAAAATCCATCCATTTCTTAGCATTTTTTCAGTAATTGTTATCATTATTTTAATTCTGACCTGTTCATGAATCTATCTTCCATCCTATTAAAATATGTATGTTCAGACAATACCACAATATTTTAATTGCGGTATTTTATAAAAGATATTTGAAAAGTCATTAAGGCAAATATCTCCTTAGCATTTTCCCCTCTTGAAAGTTTCTTGACTATCTTCTGTTTTTGCTTTCAAGTGAATTTTGATAGTTTTTCAGGCTCCTCCCTGCAAAAACCCAATGATAATCCATAAATTAAGCACTATTTAAATCAGACTAACTCTGGTAAGCATCTGTATAATACGGAATTTTGCAACGCAAGTGAAACTGAGCAGGACTCTTGCATCCTTGCCCCGCCACCATATCCTCGGACTGACTTCTGTCTGTGGAAAAACTTTAGCCAAACACTTAGTTTAATCAGAGAAATGAGGACATGCAGAAACAAAGGAAAACCATCCAAGAGACCAAATTAACAGTTCAGTCATTAGCAAAGCTAAGGACTTTAGCTCCTCCTCGAGGGCTACAGGTAATATTCTGAGCCATCTCCTGTGAGTTGCCTTGTAGATACTGAAACCCCTGCCAGGTGGAAGAAGTTAACTACATGACCACCAGACTGTAGCCATGACATCAGCTGCCTCAATTCCAAGAACTGGCTTCAAAGGAAAGGAAACAAATCAACCGTGGAACTAAGGATTAACTGCACCTAAAACAATCAAGATGACGCCCGTCAGACCACCATATGGCCAATCTCAGGATGACTTGTCGAGGCTGACTGCGCTGTTTCTGCACCTAACCCAGCCCACCCCACACCTATAAAAGCTCTTGCCCACTGACTCTCAGGAAGGAGGGGGAGTTGGCCTTTGGTCAGGGGTCTGCTCTCCCCCCTCTCAATTGCCAGCAGCCAAAATAAAGCAAATTTTCCTTCCCACCAACCTTGACTCTTTATTGGCTTTTGAGTGGTGAGCAGCTGGACCCCCACTTTCAGATACACAGGGTGAGAAACTTCCTATTTATTCGTGTTTTGTCATAGATCTTACATTCTTCTGATTTAGTTTATTTTAAACATTTTACATGTGTCTACTTTGAATAGGATTTAGAATTAATGTCTTTCCTACTGGTTATCTTTAGTAAGTAGGAAAACATTTTATTTTTTTCAAATTTCTTATGTCACCATCAGCTATATTTATTACTACACTGCCTATCATGCTGTTGTGTGCTTAGTCACTCAGTCATGCTTGACTCTTTGTGACGCCATGTACAGTAGCCCACAAGGCTCCTCTGTCCATGGGGATTCTCCAGGCAAGAATACTGGAGTAGGTTGTCATGCCCTTCTCCAGGGGAACTTCCTGGCCCAGGAATCAAACCAGGGTCTCCTGCATTCCAGACAGATTCTTTACCAGCTGAGCTACCCTTATACACTAACAGATTTTATTGATTCCCTTGGCTTTTCCAGGTAGAGATTCATTGTGTGTGTGTGTGTGCGTGCGCGTACTCACGCACCTGCATGCTCAGTCATGCCCAACGCTTTGCAGTCCCACGGACTGTAACCTGGCAGGCTCCTCTGTCCATGGAATTTTCCAGGCAAGAATGCTGGGGTGGATTACCATTTCCTCCTCCAGGGGATCTTCCTGACCCAGGGACCAAATCTGTGCCTCTTATATCTCCTGCACTGGTAGGCAGGGATTTTGATCCCTGAGTTGAGAAGATCCCCTGGAGGAGGGTGTGCAACCCACTCCAGTATTCTGTCCTGGAGACTCCCCATGGAGAGAGGAGCTGGCAGGCTACAGTCCATGGGGTCGCAAAGAATTGGGCAGGACTGAGAGACTTTCACTTTTTCACTTTACCACTAACACCACCTGGGAAGTCATTACCGTCCACAAATTATAGTCTTTCAGCTTCCTGTCCAACGCCTTGCTCTTACTTCTGTGTCCTATCTATACTGGTCAGAGTTTTCAGGATAACAGTAAATAAGGACAATCCTAGTGGGTGTCCTTGACTGCTTTTTACTTCAGTAGGAATAGAACTGCCCCCAGTGTGGGCCTTGGGTCTCAGACATACATTTTTGCTGGAGGGAAGAGGTATCTGTTAATTTCTAGTTTACTGAGAACTGTTTGAGTTAAAATTGGGAATCAGTTCTTACACTGAATGCTTTTTAAGCATCTAAGAAGAGAATCCTATGGATATTCATTGTTAATACATAAGTATTGAATAGCTCATGTTAATACATGTTAATAGCTCACTGATAATACATTAGTACTGAATAGATCATGAACAGCTTTCCTAATATGAAATGATAGGGTTAGGGTTTGGATTAGCCCTACTGATTGATGCTACATTGCTCTTTTTAATATACTTCTGGGTTAGATTTGCCAGTCATTTATTTAGAATTTCGACATCTGTCTTTCTAACAGATTCATGCTTTTTCTCTCATCAGGGCTGGTGGTGGCACTGGTGTGTCTTAGTTAATTGTGTCCTTCCCACTCTCCTGGTCCATTCTAATGCTGACATTTTTTGGCTCACAAGAAGAGACAGTGGTCTACAGCTCTGCTGTCTGGAGGAGAAGAGAAATGACATTCACTGCAATTCAGTGCTGTTTAACAGTATTTGCCGTAGTTTAGAACTAAGGCCAGAGAAGGCGATGGCACCCCACTCCAGTACTCTTGCCTGGAAAATCCCATGGACAGAGGAGCCTGGTAGGCTGCAGTCCATGGGGTCGCGAAGCGGCGGACACAACTGAGCGACTTCACTTTCACTTTTCACTTTCATGCATTGGAGAAGGAAATGGTAACCCACTCCAGTGTTCTTGCCTGGAGAATCCCAGGGACGGGGGAGCCTGGTGGGCTGCCGTCTATGGGGTCGCACAGAGTCGGATATGACTGAAGCGACTTAGCAGCAGCAGCAGAACCAAGACTGACAAGATCCTGTGTGTCACAGAAAAATTAATCTGGATGAAGCTGTGATTCTAGACTGCCTAAGCCACTCAAAAACTGGAGTTTATCACCATTATCTTTCTGGCAGCTACTGACACAATCAACGTCATTACCAAACTGTCCAAGCTCGCACCTCATTTATATTCATGGATTGATTACAGTCAAGAATCTGCCAACTCCTCAAAGCACATGAGCTGCTCAACTGAAAGAATATAAAATGCAGACATGAGAATGTTCAGTAGTTTCTCTGAGCACCTTCTGGAGCCAGGCAAGCTCCCAAAGAGCATGCTGCAGGCTAGGTCATTAAAGAGACTCGCAAACCTCTTCACGCCTTCTGGTTCTAAAAGTGCCTGTTTGCACAGGGAAGCAACCTAGATGTCCATTGACAGATGAATGGATAAAGAAGCTGTGGTAAGTATACATAATGGAATATTACGCAGCCATAAAAAGGAATGCATTTGAGTCAGTTCTAATGACGTGGATGAACCTGCTGCTGCTGCTGCTGCTAAGTTGCCTCAGTCATGTCCGCTCTGTGTGACCCCACAGATGGCAGCCCAACAGGCTCCCCCGTCCCTGGGGTTCTCCAGGCAAGAACACTGGAGTAGGTCGCCACTTCCTTCTCCAATGCATGAAAGTGAAAAGTGAAAGTGACCTAGAACCTATTATACAAAGTGAAGTGAGTCAGAAAGAGAAAGATAAATACCGTATTCTAACACATATATACAGAATCTAGAAAAACGGTACTGAAGAATTTATTCACAGGGCAGCAGTGGAGAAACAGACATAGAGAACAGACTTACGGACATGGGGAGAGGGGAGGAGAGGGTGAGCTGTATGGAAAGAGTAACATGGAAACTCACATTACCATATGTAAAATAGGGAGCCAACGGGAATTTGCTGTGTGGCTCAGGAAACTCAAACAGGGGCTCTGTATCAACCTAGAGGGGCGGGATGGGGAGGAAGATGGGAGGGAGGTTCAAAAGGGAGGGGATATATGTATACCCATGGCTGATTTATGTTGAGGTTTGAGAGAAAACAACAAAATTCTGTAAAGCAATTATCCTTCAATTAAAAAATTAATAATTTAAAAAAGTTCCTGGTTGGGACTTCCTCTGTGGTCCAGTGGTTAAAAAATCCACCCTTCAATGCAAGGGACATAGGTTTGATCCCTGGTCTGGGAGGATCCCAAATGGCATGGGGCCACAACTACTGAGCCTGGGCTCTAGAGCCCTTGGGCTGCAAAGAAGATCCCATGTGGTGCAGCCAAATAGTTGTTTTGTTTTGTTTTGTTTAAGACTGCCTGTTTAGCTACAGCCTTTATTAACCAGAAGCCTGTGCCCACTCAAGGGTCCTGCACAACACAGTGAAATTTTAATGGGCAGAACTGAATGGAAGAGAGAAGCACTTCGTCACCACCACAGTGACTGGTTCTCCTGCAGAGGTGTGAGTAGTGCAGGGAGAAGTCAATTCTTATTCCATGTTGCAACTGTTTCTTTGACTTGCTTTTCATTGCTTTTGTTATTATAATCATACATAATGGCAGAGAATCCTGCCCTTCTGCCTGACCAGTGAGCTAAAGTGCCTTTGTCCACAATCCTGTCCACCTGCAGATTGAAGGAAGAAAGAAATTAGCACATTCCTCTGCCTGAGGCTTGCCATTCTAGGAGACATGTGCAAGATGAATGGACTTTTTTACTTTGTTTCCTCACCTCCCCTACCCATCTCTAATCCATAAAAGAATCTGGCATCTAGACCTGACAAGAGGGTTATTTTGAGACATTAGTTTGCCATCTTCTCAGTCAGCTGGCTCTTCAGATAAAGTCATATTCCTTGCCTCAACACCTCGTTTTTCAGATTCATTGGCCTTTGGTGCAGTGAGCAGAGAGAGCGTGGACTCGGTCACATCAGGACTCCATGATGGAGGCACTTCTGATATAGCAATGGTCCATGCCCCTTTGTGGGCTGCAGGCTCTCGACAGTGTGATGAAAACCATGATTCTTAGTGCCCGAAAAGCTGTGCTCATGAGTATACATAAACATGTGAGCAGTCTACCTGCCAACTAAGAGATTCAGAGCATCCTCCAGCTTGGTCAAGGATCTGAATCTGGCTGTGCCTCAGATTCATCTGAAGAAGTTCTGAAAACACATAATTTTAGGTGTTATTTCTAAAGAGACGGATGAAAACCTCCCCCGATAGGAAGGTGTGCTCTTCATCCCCTGGTACTCATGACAAAGCAGGGTGCAGGACAGCATGCAGACCCAAGGTGCCTTGATGGAGCCCATGTTAGCACCCTCTGCTGTAGATGCTGAAGGGGTGCAGGGGAAGACTCTTCAGACAGCCCAACTCGGTGAATCACATGAGCTTATTTCCTCTGGTCTTCTTTGGATATGAAACAATCTAAGAAGCTCTACTCCTGTTAGGGGAAGCACACAGATTGAAGCCGCCCTCCCTGGCCAGGCACCATAGTAACCATTTATTTGCATGAGTCGTTTTATGACAGGAGATCCTGATAAGGAATACGGAACTAATAAGCCACCACCAACCGGAAGAGCTCGGGAAAGGTCAAAAGGAGACACCGCGTGTCCGTCCACCTCCCAGAATCCCTCTTGCTAGCATCCATCTTGGCTGAGTGATGCGTGTGCCACCAGGAAAGACTCTGAATTAGAATGATTGGCCAAAGACCACCCGGAAACTAATCCTCATAAAACTCGAGACTGTGAGCCACACGGCAGAGCAGTTCTCCTTGGTTCCCTTACCCTACTGCTCTCCACCCGGGTGCCCTTTCCCAATAAAATCTCTTGCTTTGTCAGCACATGTGTCTCCTCGGACAATTCATTTCCGAGTGTTAGACAAGAGCCCAGTTCAGGCTCTGGAAGGGGTCCCCCTTCCTGCAACACTACAATATTATAGCATCTAAGATGGTTAATGAACTCCACGGATGTGGAGATCTGACCTCGGAAAGTACCCAGAAGGACATGAGTGAGGAATTGGTGGGCAGTAGGCAATGGCACCCCACTCCAGTACTCTTGCCTGGAAAATCCCATGGACAGAGGAGCCTGGTAGGCTGCAGTCCATGGGGTCGCTAAGAGTTGGGCAGGACTGAGTGACTTCACTTTCACTTTTTACTTTCATGCATTAGAGAAGGAAATGGCAACCCACTCCAGTGTTCTTGCCTGGAGAATCCCAGGGACAGAGGAGCCTGGTGGGCTGCTGTCTATGAGGTCACACAGAGTTGGACACGACTGAAGCTACTTAGCAGCAGTAGCAGCAGCAACATAAAGAAAATCATTTAAAACTTTACAATTGAGAACTGACTCAGTGAAAGAATGAGAAACTAATGATTTTCAAACTTGTTAATATCAGTTGTGAAATGACAATGTCTCCTGCCATATTAATAAACAAGAAATGTCACAGCCATCAGCGATTTCTGGCCTCCAGATGTGAATGAGGGCTCCCAAACTACAGTCTATTGCTGAGGAGCTGGGGGGATTCAGGTAGCATGCTGAGCAAGGAAACAGGACTGGCCCCAGACAGCTGAGGTGCAGCGAGCCCAGAGGCTCCCACCTTCCCACCCACAGAATGCTAAATGCCTTAACTGATACCTGATCTTTGAGGTTAAGATGGCCTACTTCCTTTGTTGCAAACTTGTATATAGCCTGGAACTCCCACTCCTGCCTCCTGGGAGCAGTTTTCTCAGAGCTGCTGAGATGTCTCCCAGGCTTGGAGTCCTAAGCATTCCTACCAAATAAAATAAGTCTCTACCTTCTGGTTCTGACTATAATTTTTAGTCGACACAGTGATGGAACTTGCTTCCAATCAAATGACTCTAACTTAATTCCAATTGTTTACCTTGGATGTTTTGAGTGTGTATGGCTCATAATTGAAAAAGCCTAGGGATCAGCTAACTATCTGATTCAACATATAATAGCAAATAGCAGTTTTAACTCAGAAGGGCAGGGAAATCTATCAAGACCCTTTAAAAGAAGGGGACAAGGATCAAGTCATGAGATAAATATTCATTAGACAATCTGTCCCTAACATTTCTCCCTGAAATAAAGCTGTCTTAAAACAATAAAACAAAGAACAGAAATGAATTCTACCTGTACTTGCTTATTCTGCTCCCTGGTGGGTGTCTTTTGCCATTACAGCAATCAGGGGCTGTTAAGCCCTGGATCAGAGCCCTTGGACAGGCTACAGGCTGAATTAAAATCTTTAGAATACCAAACACTAAAAATGCTTATGATGGCATTTCATGCCCATATATCAAATAAAATTTGCTGACATGAAAGTAAGTATAGGGAAATCTCACAAAGATCTGATTTTTTAAAGTTTTAATTATGACGGCCACTTAGATTTGGAGGGTGAAGGGATGATGTCAAACATCAAATTTGTCCTCCTTAAATTTGCTTTGGTACCCCTGTATGGCCCTGTGGTTTCTTTCTGTTTTGTCTTATGCTTTGCCAGTGAAATTTTTATTATACAGATAGTGAAATAAGTCCATTTATAGTTTTCATACTCTTAGAGAAAACTGAGTATGACCCTGTGATTCTTTTTTTTTTTTTAAATTTTGGACCTTAAGTTCCCTGATGAGGGATTGAACCCATGCCCCCACTGTATTGGAAGGCAGAGTCTTAAGCACTGCATCACCAGGAAAGTCTGACCCCATGATTTCTGATAGCTTCCTCACTATCTGATATTCCAAGAGACCCCAGGTTCATTTTGTATATTTTCTGTCAAGACCTCGAATCAACTATTCTTGCAAGAATCCTTGCAAGTGATTCTAGAAAATATTGAACTAGTGAACTAGAAAAATATTACTATGGAGACAGATAATAGACACATCTGTGAAATACCTGTTGAGTTCATAGTGAGTTCCAACTCAAGTCCAAGACTTCAGGGCTCTTATTTGCTGTCTATTACTGTCCCTGATCTCCTATCTTACACATTCAGAATATGGGCTTTCAAAGGCTACAGGGGATGACCGAATTAAAATACAGTCTGTCACAATTATTCATTTGCTTTATCCAACAGAACACACACAACAGTCTCTGAATAAGTCTGATACAACGTCCCACATAAGTGCTGAAAATACTATTCCAGGTTCTCAATGTATTCTCCCTACGGTTCTACCTACACTGTCAGAACATCATCCCAACACTGAGCTCATCTCAACTTGGCGTAACACTCCACACTAGCCCTTATGTCAACATCTCGCTAGTTGTTTGGTTGTCCGAAGACAGTGTTCAAGAAGATTCCACGGGAAATGTTCATGGGAACAACATGCCCTGAGTTCTTCATACTCGATATAAAACCCTTGGATCACACTTTTTTTTTCACTTGTGTAGGTAAATGTGATACTCCATTTTCTTCTGGGATTGCTGTTTGAAAACTGATAATATCCTCTTTTTCTTTTGCTTTAAAATTATGTATTCTTTTTTCCTAATGGTCTAAATATATATTTTCTTTATCTCTAAAATCTAGTTGTTTTACAAGGCGATGTCTTAGTGTTGCTATTCTGAGGTCATTCTTTTCAGATACACATTATGCTCTCTTCATATGTAGTTTCAATTTGTCTTTATTTTGGGAAAGTTTTCTTGAATTACAGTTTTCAGCATTTGTTCCGTCCCATCACTTTGGGTTTTTTCTTAAGCAACTCCTATTAACCATATGTTTGATTTTTTTGTCCATCTTCAACACTTACAACAGACAAATTTTTTCATCTAGTCATTTCTTTTTCATTGTAACAATTTCCTTTTTTACCTTCTATTTCTTTTAAGCCATTACATTATGTCTTTTTGTTTCTGTGTTCCTTCTAGATCGATCTTAATCTCTGAAGTTACTTTTCCTTTCTTTTCTAATTCTTTCCTGAGTTGTCTCACCTCATTTCTGGGTTGTGGTTAATTCTGTTGTTTATTTCATGTCTTAGATAATTTCCCACTATTTTGAAATTTTAGGTGACACTGTTATTGGGCATGTCTTGGCATCACGATTTTATTGTGTAAGGGTTTTATTCTGGTCCTTAGTCTCTTTTTTCTGACAATTAAACTCTGCATGGGATTTGACTATAGAATTTTCCTGTTCATTTTGATGTGAAATTGTTTTTTTTCCCCTGAACTTTTAGAACGAGATGGGATTGGGGAAAGCTTCTCTAGCTCCACAGGGCTTCTATTTTGCGTGTAGTTTACATAGATGGCAACTTGCCTCTGGGCTGTCCTGGCTCCGTCACCTTTCCCAGCCATTTTCTGGAATTTCTCTCTTCTTCCTTCCTGTTTACCCCCCTCATGGTCAATCTTGACCCCTAAGCAGTACCCCGCTGGTCAGTTTTGTCCTGGGGGGTAGGTCTGGTGAGGGGGTCATCTCCAGCACGCACCCACAAGGACTCTGGCTCCAGCTCCTTCAGTCTTGCCGTGGGCCCCCTCCATTGACCTGGTATCAGAGAGAACAAAACCCGATCCTGTGTTAGAGGTCCTTAAAATGGTCTGCTCTTTCCAGAGATGACCTGTTGGCCACTTGGAGTCCTCTTGTTCTCACATTCATCAGCAAGCTGCCCATCCCTTCCTTCTCTCCCTCACAGGTGCCACCAGCAGGCAGGACCTCTGGCTTGTTCATCATCCGTCTCCACCTGCTTGTATTCTGGAATCCTGGGATATCTTTTTGTTTCATTTTGTTACAAATTCTCACGGGCTTCTGTCTTTGTTTAGTTATTTAATTTTAATTTTACATTGGAGTATGCTTGATTTTGAAATTGTGGAGCTGGATAAGACTCTTGAGAGTCCCTTGGACAGCAAGGAGATCAAACCAGTCAATCCTAAAGCAAATCAACCCTGAATATTCATTGGAAGGACTGATGCTGAAGCTGAAGCTCCAATACTTTGGCCGCCTGATGCCAAGAACCGACTCATTGGAAAAGACTCAGATGCTGGGAAAGACTGAAGGCAAAGAGAGAAGAGGGCGGCAGAAGATGAGATGGTTAGATAGTCCATCACTGACTCAATGAACATGAACTTGAGCAAACTGGGAGATAGTAAAGGACAGGGAAGCTTGGCGTGCTGCAGTACATGGGTTCACAAACAGTTGGATGCAACTTAGCAACTGAATACCAACAAGAATTGATTTACAGTGTTGTGTTAGTTTCAGATGTACTAACACACCTGAAAAGTGATTTAGTTATACGTATACATACACCTCCTCTTTTTCAGATTCTTTCCCCATGTAGGTTATTAGAGAATACTAAATAGAGTTCTCTGTGTTATAAAGTAGGCCTTTGCTGATTATCTATTTTTTATATAGTAGTATATATATGTTAATCCCAAACTCCCAATTTATCCTTCTTCTCCACCTTTCCCCTTGGTAACCATAAACTTTTTTCTATGTGAGTTTGTTTTGTAAATAAGTTCATTAGTATCATTTTTTTAAGATTCCACATATAAGTGATGTCATAGGATATTTGTCTTTCTCTTAGTAGGATATTTCACTTAGTATGATAACCTCTAGGTTTATCCATGTTGCTGCAAATGGCATTATTTCATTTTTTATGGTTGTGTAATGCTCCACTATATTGTATCAATATCTATTCTATGCTTCTTTATCCATCTTCTGTCACAGACACAGACAGAGACACTACACTGTCACTGCTACCATCTGCTTGGAATCTTCTCCACACCTGGTCAACTTTTAGATAATCAGTGGCAGATTTCAGTGGGATATATTCTGATGATATTATCCAATGAGGTAAGATGTGGGAGGGGAGAAGGATGAAAAAGAAGGTGAATACACATTTTTTTAAAATCTTGGGACCGCAGAGAGGTCTTTAAGTATACTTAGACAGCATAAAAGTAGACAAAGTACAGACCCATGGGCCTGGCAAAAATGTATGACATGGTGGTATAGCACTGTCTGGAGATACAGAGAAGCTCAGAGAATGCCCAGTCACCAGTCCTTCCTACCTCGCAGTCAAAATCAATATCGTCTGTCCCTCTAACTGGGTCATCAAATTGGGCTACTCCTTAAGAAATGGGGAAACAAACAAACAAATTGGTTGCTTTATTTACAATGAGTTCCCATTCATACATATCCTGCCTCAGGAAGTACAGATAATTAGCCCTTACATTTGAGAAAAATTTAAATCAAACAATTAGCTGAAACTTGAAAGAATAAATCTCCTTCCCTAGACTTTGTTGTTCCAAGTGTTGGGTTTGGTTGAGCAAATACTATCAGAGGGAGGTTTCACTTCCGGTTCAAAAGGCCATATAAGGGTCAAAGCACATATGGGGTCAGGATGTGTGGGAAAACCTGGCAGCCCTGAGACCTTACCATGGCAGAGAATAAGCATCAGGCATCTCTCTGGGGAAAGGCATAAATTGCCACCTGCACCACAGAGTCGGACACGAAACTGAAGTGACTTAGCAGTAGCAGTAGCCACGTGCTTACTATTGATACTTATACTGCTAAAGGACTGAATTTCCAGGCACCACCTGGTCTGCTGGAGATTGGATTGTTTTGGGCAGTTAAAATCAATTGTGCACGACAAAACACAAGGTATTTACTTGTTTACATTGTAAATGTTTCTCTCTTGATTGCAGTGACTTCTTATACAAATATTTGAAACCATCTTTATTCATCCCAAAAGGCTGCTCCTGATTCCACTGATTTTGGCCAGTGGTATGAGGCAGCTCACATTCCTTTTGAAATATCAATCACGAGAACATAGCTCTCAGGGGTGTTCTTCAAGGAGAGGAAGAAAAGAGCATATGAAATGGATGTCCCAGAATTCACACAAGATCAAGGATGCCTCTTTTTTTTTTTTTTTGGTTTTTGGAGGAAATCATGAGGGACAAGCTGATGGACAGGAGTCAGGGAATTCTCTGGATTAAATTACTGTTGGAAACCATTCATGTAAATATCACAGTTACAGTATCATGGCCACTTGGAACATCTCCCATCAGTAGGCACATTATCATTCTCGAAAAAACATCAATAACTCTTTAATAACACATAACAACTAAAAATGTAAAGAAAGGTTGAGCATTCATATTGGACTTTGGGGAAAAAAAAAGACTTATAGAAGCTTATGACTTGAAAGTCACTTTATCCAACTTTTTTTTCCCCCCAATTTTTATTGGAATATATTCGACTTACAATGTTGTGTTGGTTTCAGGTATACAGCAAAGTGAGTCAGCTGAACTGTTCCGAGACATGTGGGATCTTAGCTCCCTGCCAGGGATGAAACCTGCATCCCCTGCATTGGAAGGCAAATTCTTAACCACTGGACCACCAGGGAAGTCCCCAAGGGCCACATTTCATGCTCTGGAAAACACTGTATTTGTAAGACTTCCAGCCATAGGGTCCCACATGCTGAAGTGTCATACTCTCTTTTTGAGGCTGACAACAATTTTATCAAAAGCACAGGAGTCCAGACTCCTTCTTAAGACCAAATTGTTCTTCCCCATGTGCCATCAGGCAGCAAATATTCCCATTTGATTAAAAAGGGATTCCTGTTCATGCTGATTCCAGCGCTCTGCCTCTGGACCCAGAAATTTTCCTCCGGGTGTTTCTGTTTTCCCCATCAGTCCTGAGATAAGCTTCTGTCTACTCTGACTTCCTCAGGGGGCTCAGGCCCATGGAGTGAGCTCCTTCCTGGTTTTTGAACAGCATAATCCCATGAGCCTTTGGGGCCAAGAGGTGAGCTTTGGTAAAATGCCCCTCTGTTCACTTCACCCAATAGGCCTTCCTTTTTTTTTTTTAAGCTCTGATTTTCATTCTCTCCCAGCAAGTCCCTCACGCCCTCAGTGAAGCCCTGAAGAACAGAACTGGTAAGACTTATGTCAATTTCAATTATGTCCCTGAGCCCCTTTCAGGCACTCAGAACCACCTAAAAGATTTCGTTTTTAGAAATTTTTATTGGAATATAGTGGCTTTATAATGTAATGTTAGTTTCTGCTGTATAGCAAAGTGAATCAGTTATACATATATATACTTGCACTGTTTTTAAGATTCTTTTTCCCATATAGGTCGCTACTGAGTATTGAATAGATTTCCTTGTGCTCAACAGTAGGTCTTTAAATTGCCAACATTCGTTGGATCATAGAGAAAGCAAGGGAATTCCAGAAAAAACATCTACTTCTGCTTCACTGACTACGTTAAAGCCATTGACGTGTGGATCACAACAAACTGTGGACAATCCTTAACGTGTGGGAATACCAGACCACACGTTATGTCTCCTGATATAAACCTGTATGCCAGTTAAGGAGCAACAGTTAGAACCAGACATGGAACAATGGCCTGGCTCAAAACTGGGAAAGGAGTACGTCAAGGCTGTGTGTATCACCCTGCTTACTTAACTTCTATGCAGAGTACATCATGCAAAGTGCCAGACTGGATGAATCACAAGCTGGAATCAAGATTGCCAGGAGAAATATCAACAACCTCATATGATGTCACTCTAATGGCAGATAGTGAAGAGGAACTAAAGAGCCTCTTGATGAAGGTGAAATAAGAGGGTGAAAAAGCTGGCTTAAAACTCAACATTCAAAAAACTAAGATCATGGCATCTGGTCCCATCACTTCATGGCAAATAGAAGGGGAAAAAGTGGAAGCAGTGACAGATTTTCTATTCCTGGGCTCCAAAATCATGGAATCCCAAGTTCTATTCAGTAGCATATGTGTGCATATGTCAGTCCCAACTCATCCCTTCACCCTTCCTTATACCCTGGGAACTATCAGCTTGTTTTTCACATCTGTAAGTCAGACAAAGATAAATATATGATATCACTTATCTGTGGAATCTAAATTAAAAAGATGCAAATGAACTTGTCTTCAAAACAGAAATAGAGTTACAAATATAAGCATTTCTTAAGTCTTCCTTCCAGTGCATGAGTGCTAAATCTCAGCACTTGACTAAATCACTTCAGTCATGTCTGGTTCTTTGTGACCCTATGGACTGTAGCCCTCCAGGCTCCTCTGTCCATGGGATTCTCCAGGAAAGAATATGGGAGTGGCTTGCCATGCCCTCCTCAAGTATTATGAGCTTATCCTTATGATCATCTACCTTCACTCAATATATACTTGCTGAGGCATGACCGTGACCAGGCTCCCCAGGAGGCAGTGAGGGGCAGAGCGGTGGGAAAGGCAGGTGTGGTCTTTGACGTGACTTGGCTCACACAGGTGTGGTCTTTGACGTGACTTGGCTCACGTCTGCTGGGGACAAAGATCCCCTCGATATGATGAAGCAAGTGCGAGGCTAGAGAGGAACAGGGGAC
This sequence comes from Ovis canadensis, assembly GCF_042477335.2. Taxonomy (NCBI): domain Eukaryota; kingdom Metazoa; phylum Chordata; class Mammalia; order Artiodactyla; family Bovidae; genus Ovis; species Ovis canadensis. The sequence continues at coordinate 24,719,836 of NC_091269.1, read as the reverse complement.
ACTGTGGGGGCTCCCAGAAGGGTGAGAATGGCCACCGGGAGGAAATAATAAACAGTAAACAGCTAAGGGATGAGTAGGTGTTATTTTGGGGCTAGGAGGAGGGAGGAGGAGCTAGAGAGGGGTGTTCAGGCAAGGACTCACCATGGCCAACGGTCTGGACATTACAGAGGACTTAGCAAGTGGTTCAATGGGTGGAACTTGATGCAAAGAGGGGTTTCTTCAAAGAAGAGCTGGCAAGCATGAAGAGCCTTGTGAACTGCTTTGGAATTGATCTGAAAGGCACTGTGGAGCCATGGAAGGACAAAGAGGGGTGAGCTGAATCACTCATCGCACGAGACCAGGGATGGAGGGTGCTGAGTCCAGTGCCTGGGTCTCCACCTACACCAGATGGAACATCTGGAAGGCTTTAGAAAGGACATCACTCAATAGCTCACAAGGCTCTGTCATTATTTTGAGTTTTACTTCCTCATTTATTAGAAGACTTCTTTTGGTAATATATTACCCAAGAAGAAGCCAGGGGAGAGGCCACAGGCATATCAAACAAGAGCATGCTGACTCATTCTCGCAGGCTCAGCCTCACTGACTGCTCTACACATGGTGTCCGTGACACCACACGGTCGCTCCGTAATTGAATTGCCACCCTGAGCAAAATGTCCAGCGATAAATTTCATCTAGTCCAATTAATAGCTGCCAAATTCCATGTCATCCTTCTTTCTCTGAAGTTTCAAGTCCACCCATCAAAGATTCTAAAGAGCTCACCATGCAGTGAATTATTTCGTCAACCCAGGAGAACAGCGACTCCTTGGCAGCAACGCCAGGTGTAAATCAAATTGCCATTGGGCAGAACTAATCAGGGAAGGGCTGTGAGACAGACAAGGTCAATCTTATTATTCTTAGTTTTTCGATAAACCGAAGAGGCTCGGTAGTGCTCCCTGAATCTGAATTAGAGAACGAGGGGGACTGTGAAAGCCAACACATCAAGTTGTTTCCATTGCTGAATTTTTTAAAGATTATTTTGATGTGGACCATTTTTAAAGTCTGGTGTGCTACAGTCCACGGGATCACAGAGAGTTGAACAAGACTAAGCAACTGAACAGCAACAATTTTAACAAGACTAAGCAACTGAACAGCAACAATTCTAAACGTCATTATGGAATTTGTTACAGCATTGTTCCTGCTCTTCATGTTTTAGTTGTTTGGGGCCAGAGGCATGGGGGATCTTAACTCCCCAATGAGGTGGCTCCGTGGATAAAGAACCCACCTGCAGTGCAGGAGTCACAGGAGACTGGGGTTCGATCCCTGGGTTGGGAAGACCCACTGGAGAAGGAAATAGCAACCCACTCCAGTATTCATGCCTAGAGAATCCCATGGACAGAGGAGCCTGGCGGGCTACAGTCCAGGAGGTTGCCAAGAGTCGGACATGATTGAGCAACTAACACTTGGGGAATAGATAGCACTGTTTCAGGAAGAAGAATAAGTACAATTTGCTGTCCACTTGGGCTTTCTACATCTTACGTAAGAACCTGAAATGGGCTCTGAACTGGACTAGATGTCAGAGGTGATATATTAACATTTCCCCAAAATTGTCCTAATATCTCATGGAAGGCAAAACTCAAGCCTATATGTAGCCATGCATAACAGATTTTAGTTTTGTGAAACTTTTAAACAACTTACAAGAAACGGTCCCTCTGGGAACTACACAGGGTTGTTCTAGAACACAGAGAAACCATCTGACCCTCAGTAGATGGCATCGTGTGGAAGAAGCGTTAACACAGCAGGCCTAAGATGGTCCTCCTTAAAAAGGCTGGCGTCTGGGGACTCAGATTTCAGATAAAACACAAACGTGGTTTCTACCGAACACTTTCTGCTTTCTACTTCCCTTCTGGGAGTCTGGATTCTTCGTGTCAGGCAAGAGTGCCTACAGGACAAGCACCTAAGAAAGACCCCAGGTGCTACATCTCACAGGCTTCCTTGGGGGAGGACATTTCACATGCATTGTTGCCACTTGACCCTCCAGGTCTTAAGTGTGTCCTGTGTGACTCCACAGAGGGAAACCACCCTGAAGCTCACAGCCAGTTTCCACTAGATCTAGCAGTGTGTGCCTGTCCCCTTTGCTGGTTTTCCCTTTGTATCATTTTTCTGTAAGAAACCTCAGTCCTGTGTAGGACTCAATGGTGAGCCTCCTAGGAAACTGTAATCTTGGGGTGATCTTGGTGACCCCCAACATAAGGTGCCCAGTTAATTTAATCCTCTCCAGTAAAGCTTCACTGACATCATCCTACATACTGATGCAGTCTGTCCATTCATCTCTTCACTCCTTCATGCCTCCTAAGTGCCGGGTGTGGAGCTGGATGCTGGCAACACAGCTTTTCCAAGCATCCGCAGGATGGCCTTTCATCCAGCCTCATCTCTGCTCAAATAGAGGGGCCCTCTCTGACCAGCCCATCTAGTGAAGGGCCCTGTCCTCATTCTCTGACTTGGTGGTTCTCACCTGGGCTGGACATTAGAAAATATCACCGCCAGGGCCCATCCCGAAGGTTTTAATGCCCTTGTTTTCAGGCAAGGATCTGGGCATCACTGTTTTCTAAACCTCCCCGGAAGAATGCAGCATGCAGGCAGGGTTGAGGCTGAGGACCACAGCTGTCTCTCTTTATCCTGTTTTCCTTCATTGTACTTAATGTTACCTGATATTTAACTAGAAAATACTTTTCATAAGAGTAGGAATTTGGCCTTTTTTTTTCCCCACTGTTATATCTTTGATGGCAGAATGGTACCTACCATCCAGTAGCTGCTCAGTAAATATTTTTTAAATGAAATAAATTATCCTCTCGTGTGGCTTTCAGAGCTCTTTGTGACTTTTTTTTTTTTCCTCAGCTGAACCACAAAGCACACAGGATCTTAGCTCCCTGACCAGGGATTGAACCTGTGCTTCTTGTGGTCAAAGCATGGATTCTTAACCACTGCACCACCAGGAAAGTCCCTCTCTCTGATCTTAAAAAGCTGACTTATCTTGCCATGCTTATTCTCTCCTGTCAAATCCACTTCATGTATTCTGGGCTATGCTTTCTCCCCTTATTTATATTCATCCCATTCTCTCTATCTGGACTCATCTGAGTATATACCCATGTACGTCCTCCATGAGATGGGATACATGTCTCCCAGGGTCACTGAAGATGCTGACCTGTTCAAAGCAGTTGTTCTGCTTGTGAATTGCACTGAACGTGTTCTGTATCCATAAAAGCAACGGGTTTCAGAGAAAGGATAATTAAGTCACTGATAATTAGGTCACTTACCAGAAGAGAGGGTGACAGCTGCTGTCTTACTCCTATCTTGGAAAATGCCTGATATCATTGTCCAATGCCTGCTTTGCTTTTTCCTAAGTTCAGCTCTTTTCTTAAATTTATTTTCTTTAATTGAAGTATAGTTGATTTACAGTGGTGTGTTAATTTTTGCTGTATAGCAAAGTGACTCAGTTACACACATATACACATTTTAAAAATATTCTTTTCCAGTATGGCTTATCCCAGGATATTGAATATACTTCCCTGTGCTGTACAGTAGGACCTTGTCATTTATCCATCCTATAAGAAATAGTTTGCACCTGCTAACCCCAAACTACCAGTCCACCCCTCCTCCCACCCTGCCATGGCAACCACAAGTCTCTCCTCTATCTCTGTGAATCTGTTTCTGTTTTGTAAATAAGTTTGTTTGCGTCATATTTTAGATTCCACATATGAGTGACATCATCTGGTATTTGTCTTCTCCGTCTGGCTGACTTCACTTAGAATGATCATCGCTAGGTCCATCCATGTTGCTGCAAATGGCATTATTTTGTTCTTTTTTTAATGGCTGAGTCCTATGTTCATTCAACTCTTAATCAGCTGGGCCAGGACTGAGACCCTCCTGCAGAAAACAGAAAATCACAAAATGCCAAAGTGCTAGTTCCAGTGTTTGTTGTTTAGTCACTAAGTTCAACTCCCCTGCGACCCCATGGACTGTAGCCCGCCCAGCTCGCCTGTCCATGGCATTTCCAAGGCAAGAATACTGGAGTGGGTTGCCATTTCCGTCTCCAGGGGATCTTCCCAACCCAGGGATGGAAACTGTGTCTCCTGCATCGCAGGTCGATTCTTTACCACTGAGACACCAGGGAAGCCATGTTCTAATACTAATCCCATGTCAAATTTTTCTGCTGTTTTATGTGCTGCAGGGAACTAGAATTCTGAAGAGCTGGGGACCCTCTGGTGAAGAATGCTTCCTCCATAGAACTGGTCCTCCAGCAAGTGAAAAATCTTCATCCAGGTCTCTAGATGCCTTTAAAGTGAAAGTGAAAGTCACTCAGTCCTGTCCAACTCTTTGCAACTCCAGGCCACAATACTAGAGTGGATAGCCTTTCCCTTTTCCAAGGGATCTTCCCAACCCAGGGATCGAACCCAGGTCTCTTGAATTGCAAGAGAATTCTTTACCAGCTGATCCACAAGAGAAGCAGCATGATGAAAGCGAAAGTCACTCAGTTGTGTCCGACTCTTTGCAACAGATGCCTTTAAACATAAGTCAAAGGAAAGCGCCCTCAGGAATCTAAGTGACATTTCACTTCTCTGGGTCTTTTAAAAAGTTACATTGTTCTTCTTGTTGTAGAGTAGATTTGGGGACTTTCATTCTTTCAGAAATTTATGATCTTATTCTTTCTAAATTATTCCAGCTATTTTGGGGTGAGTTTCTAGTAAATAAAAAAGGAAGTTGTTCTAATTCTTTAAAAAGACACTACCAGGAAAAAATTGAAGGTGAGAGAATATTATGCACATTTAGACTTACTATATTAAAGTTCCACCTTCATTACTAGCTTTGGACCCTAGATAAGTTACTTAATCATTCTCTGCCACAGTTTACCCATCTATACAATGGGCACAACAATAGTAGCTTACCTCATAGATAGTAAGGAAGATTAAATGACATCATAGATAGTAAGGAGGGTTAAATGATTCCATAAATGTAAAGCACTCCCAACAGTACTCAGCATAAAGTTAGCACTCAATAGCTGTTAACTATCACTAGAACCTTAGCATGAAAATTAAAACATAAAAGTTCTAAAAGAAATATGTGTGAATAGTCATATAATATTAGAATGGGATTACCCTTTTTAAGCATGCTAAACCACAGTGAATAAAATTCACAGACAAATGCAAAATAAAGAAAAAATTTTCTAGCATAAGATCTTTAACATGTAAAAGCTCCAACTTCTTAATAATAGAAAATATAATAGCATGATAAAATTCACAAAAGATTGGAAAAGTTAATTCAGAAAACTATGGTCAACATCACAACATACAATGTTTCCTCCATCAAATCAAATTAGAACTATCAGATGAAATGTTAGTATACGATACTGTCAAGAGTGCAAAGAAATTGCTCACAGACTGCAGGCAAGAATTACAACCTTGATGTCAGCTTGCCCCTGCTGCTTCTAAGCTGCTCCTGTCGTGTCCGACTCTGTGCGACCCCATAGACGGCAGCCCACCAGGCTCCCCCGTCCCTGGGATTCTCCAGGCAAGAACACTGGAGTGGGTTGCCATTTCCTTCTCCAATGCATGAAAGTGAAAAGTGAAAGTGAAGTCGCTCAGTCGAGTCTGACTCAGCGACCCCATGGACTGCAGCCTACCAGGCTCCTCTGTCCGTGGGATTTTCCAGGCAAGAGTACTGGAGTGGGTTGCCATTGCCTTCTTGCCCATACAGACCAAAAAAAATTTAAATATGCATATCCCTCGATTTCAACAAATCCACTTCCAGAAGTTGTCTTAGGTAAAACAATTATAGATGTATACCAATGTATATTCATCACAGCATTGCTCAGAGCAACTAAATAGTTTAAATAACCAAAGTATATAACAAAAAGAGGCCATTTAAATTAGCAATTTATTAGGCAGCAATACAAATGGTGTTGAAGCAGGTTATGCCACCATATGAGGAGATTTTTAACACATATCTTTCAGTGGTGAAAGCAATTAAAAGACAGGATGCACACCAGCAAATTTTTCTTTAAAAGCAAATGCATACAGAAAGAGGCATTGGAAAAACAAGCTCTGAGCAATGAGGGGTAGGTGCCTTCTTTCTGTTTGTCTTACTTGGATGCGAGTGAGCATGAATTAATCTGGTGATAAGCAGAAAGTAACAATACACGCACACCCAGAGAGAGAGGGAAACGGAGAGAGAAAGACAGGTAGGTGGCAGGACAGCAGTCTTCTCTGACCTCCGCCTTGTTAGAGGAAGTTCATGCTCCATGTGCTCCAAAACTTCCCTCCTGCTAAATATTTCCCTTCTGACCTCTGTGTTCAGGCAATGTTTGTGATGTTCCCAGTCTCAGCTGCATTGAGGGAAAAGAGCTACACAGCCTCTCCTCTGCCCCACTCCCCCGAGCTGATCCATAGTCTAGAATAAACAAAAACGTTGTTTGCACAAGAGAACCTTATTATTATTACATATTATTTGCCGAGCATCAACAGTTATTTATAAAAAGAGAAGAGTGATCTGTTCTAAATCAGGCTGACTAATAAGTGCCTGGCCCCAGAGAACAGAGCCACCTGCCAAATGCTTTCTAGTTTGGCGTCTATTAAAAGCTCTTCCCCTCCAGACTCCTCTCTCTGATAAGGAAGAAGACTCTGCGGGTGAATTTGTTACAGATTCTCGCTGGGAAATGATGGGATTGCCAACATGCATGCTGATGGATGTTGGGCTGGACTCCTCTCCACAACCATGAGCTTAGACCCATCAGAAGTATGGCAGCCATAGTCTTCAACCTTTGCTCCATCTCTGATTTGCTTCTGAACTTGGCCTAAGTTATTCATTTACACGGTGTCCATAAATACTCCACGAAGATGTCAAGCAAGGGAATAGCAGCTGCTGAGACAGGACTGGGGAGGAGGGGGGCTGGGTGGGGGAGGATGGATTATAGCTCCAAGGTGAAGCTTTCCTTATAGCGGAAAACTGCAAAGACAGATATGCAAATAAGACATGCAAGTATTCAACTATTTCCCATTGTTTCTAAAATCTTAAATACATCTGAAAGAGATAATAACACTTGATCAACTTTTAAAAAATTAATTTATTTAATTTTGGCTGCGCTGGGTCTTTGTTTTGGTGAGCGGGGGATACGCCGTAGTTGCAGTGTGTGAGCTTCTCATTGAGGCGGCTTCTCTTGTTGCAGAGCATGGGCTCTACAGCACAGGCTCAGTAGTTGCGGCACTGGGCTTAGGTGCCCCTCAGCATGTGGGATTTTCCCAGACCAGGGATCAAACCCGTGTCCCTTGCACTGGCAGGCGAATCCTTAACCACTGGACCACCAGGGAAGTCCACTTGATCAACTTTTCATTCCAGTACAACACAAACATAGAAAGATGAAAGATGCTAAGCATATGCATCAAGAGCAGGAAGGACCCAGAAATTACCTTCCTGGTAGTCCTTATCTGCCGGGAGCCATCATGGGAGAGCCACCCATGACAAGGTCATGCAGGACTCGAGGGGATCCCTGGGCCATCCGACCCATGACAAGGTCATGCGGAGGAGTCCTGATGAGCAAGGCCTCAGGACTCAACGGACCCCCTGGACCTGCTTGAGCATCTACCCCCAAACCAGAATCTGTCTTATTATTTTATGTCTCTCACCAGCTCTTCTGACTTTAGTAGGGGGCTGTCCCTGACCAAAAGAGTTAACTTAGGGCTCTAGTTGATAAATCTCCTGGGCATGAAAGGAGTGTTTCAAACCCTCTGTTAGCGTTCTAGCCTACTTGGCAGGTTTATCCAGACTCTTGCAACATTGTTGAGCCTATGCTTACTGCCAGGTTCTCACATCCCTTATCCATTGTGTTCCTGGGCGTGCATATAATTAAGATATAGAAATAATAAGCAGCAGCTTTAACATTAGAAACATTAGACTTTGAGCTAATAAGTTCTTTCTTTGCTGTAACCTGCTGAATCTTTGCTCCATAAAAATGTAACTCCATACTTTCAGGGTGACGCAGGCTAAGAATTTAAGAAGAAACACTTTAAAGGAAGATTATTGTTCTGGCTGACCAACATTTATCAAAAAGAGGTCATGGAATATCAACAGGCCTCTGGAACAGAAGATGATGTACAGAAAATAAGACTCTTACAAGAAGGAACCTGATATTGATGAAAGTTATTACTGATGGAATGTTGAGTTGACTCTGCGTTTTTCACCTTGCTGTATGTATAACTCAGGGTATAAAAGCCCCGAGAAGAATAAAGTAAATGGGCCTCACTCACTGAAGCTTGGCCACCCCTTGTTGTTCTTTCCTTATCTCTTTCTCTATCTTTCTTCATTCGCCGACGTCGTCCATCCTGAGGATATCCCTGGACTCTGCTGAGGCTGGACCTCGGCACTTATCTTTATTCCCTCCTTTATCCCCAAATTAACCAATATCTGGACTTCGAACACTGAAGATTCATTTTGTCTCTTTTTTGAACTATATAAACATAAATGTAACATGGCACAACCTGTGAGACTGTCCCACATTTTTTACAAAGTATCTGTACCAACTGACACACCCAACAGCAGTGTATGAGAGTTTCGCTTGCTCCACATCCTTTCCAACATGTGAGATTGCGACTCTTTTAAAATTTAAATCACTGAGTGTGTGTGTGTGGATGTAAACTGGTGATTTTTCTAAGTTCTATGAACCATTCTAGCAAATTAATCAAACCCTAGAGAAGGTAGTGGAAACCTCCAGTCTACAGCCAGTCGGTCAGAAGCATGGGTGCAACATGGCCTCGTGATTGGTGTTTTAAAGTGGGAGGTTTGGCGGGCAGCTTTGTAGCACTGAACCCTAAATGTGTTGGGTGTGATACTTGGTAGCTAGTGTCAGAACTGAGTTAATTGCTTGGCAATTGTATACATATATTAAAAACACCACCACCACCACCACCGGATTTGGGTACAGAATTTTCAGGTGGTATAAACTGTGATTTATGGAGGTATGGTTAATTTACAACATCGTGTTCATTTCAGGTGTCCAGCACAGTGATTCAGTTATATATACTTTTATATTCATATATATTTTCAGATTCGTTTCCATTATAGTTATTATAAGACACTGAGTAGAGTTCCCTGTGCTGTGCAGTTATATATAGTAGTGTGTACATGTTGGAGCAGGCAATGGCGCCCCACTCCAGTACTCTTTTGTCTGAAAAGTCCTATGGATGGAAGAGCCTGGTAGGCTGCAGTCCATGGGGTCGCTAAGAGTCGGACACGACTGAAGCAACTTAGCAGCAGCAGCAGCAGCAGCAGCAGTGTGTACATGTCAATCCCAAACTCCTAATTTATCTCCCCCCTCCCCAGTATCCCCTTTGGTAACCATACATTTGTTTTCTATGTCTGTGAGTCTGTTTCTTAGAAACTGGAATTTTAACACCCCGTCATCTGAGAGCAATGATGCTGAACAATCTTTTACATGCTTATTGTCTATTTGGGGTAATTTATTTTGTAAAATGCCTATTAAGTCTTCTGCCCATTCAAAAATAATCAGGTGGTTTGAACTTTTATCACTAATTTGAAAGAATGATTTATCTACCGGGGAAGTTCTTGCTTAGATACACACATTGTAAATATGTTTTGCAGCTTGTGGCTGGTTTTGCTTACTAGTTTTCAAGTTTTTATATTTGTTAACATGAATTTATCACTTTTTTCTTTCATTATTAGGCTTTTTGGATCCTTTCTAAGAAATACTGCATGCATGCTAAGTCGCTTCAGTCATGTCTGATTCTTTGTGACCCCATTGATTGCCCCACCAGGCTCCTCTGCCCATGGGATTCTCCAGGCAAGAATACTGGAGTGGGTTACCATTCCATTCTCCAGGGGATCTTCCCAACCCAGGGATCGAACCCGGGTCTTCTGAGACTCCTGCATTGCAGGCGGATTCTTTACTGCTGAGCCACCAGCGAAGCCCCTTCTAAGAAATACTATCTCAAGGTAATAAAGATATTTTTTCTATCCTTTTTAAGAGAGTTTTTTATTTTTATTTTTTAGAGCAATGATTCATCTGGAAGTAATTTTTGTTTATGGTGAGAGGTACAAGCCAAAGTTTATTTTTTTCCGCAATTGAGTATTCAGTAGTTTCAATATCATTTATTGAAAAGGCTACATTTTTCCATATTATTGTGCCATTGGCATCTTCAGGAAAACTCAAGCAGCTTCAGGAGCTGCTGTATTTACAAACTCTGTGTTCGTTTGTCTATTTGTTTATCCTAACACCAATTCCTCACTCTCTCAATCTGTGTTACATCATAATTTTTAGAATCTAGTGGTCTAGTTTTCTAAACTTGTTCTTTGCTACTAGGTTTTCTGCTATGCATTTTATAATCTGTTTATCAATTTCTAAAGAAAAGTTCTCAAGAACTTTGATTGTAATTTCACCAGCTCTATGGAGCAACTGTGGGGGACCGACATCTTAGTATTGATGTCATAACATAGACATGATGTATCTTTCCATTTACTTAGGCCTTCTCCATCTAGCATTTCTCAGCGATGTCTACGGTTTTCACTGAAAGCCTTGTACACCTTTTATTTGTGTCTTTATTGCCCAGGTATCTGGTAGTTTGCGGGTATACTGTATTACTATTTTCTTTTAAACTATGACCATTGAATGGAGGTACTGGGGTATCATTTTGGTTTCAGTTTGTACTTCCTTGATGACCAGCAAGGTTGGGCACCATTTCATGTGTATTAACCAATGGAGCTCCTCTTTTGTAAAGTGCTTGTTGATATCTTTAGGTCATGTCAGCATAAGCGGGCTGTCTTTTTCTTGCTTATTTGAAAGGATTCCTTATGTATTCTGAATTTTTAGGGTATCTATGTTGCGAATACCATCTTCTGCTCTTTTGCTTACTTCTCCCCTCTCCTGATGAGCATAGGTGCAAATCCACCACTACACCCTGTGTTCAGCTGCAGAAATATTGATCTCTTCCAATGCAGGAGAATAATGTGTTTGTGTTGAATTCACTGCATTTTATGGACAACTTCAGAGATTTTTAAGGACCAACTCTGACCTCTTGCATGCTGCCTTTAGAGCCTATTCCCTAAATGAGTCTACTGAGATGTACTAAATTTTATGACAAAGCAAAAAAGGTGCGAGCTGCAACCCTTTATCTCCAGACACTCAAATCTTGGGTAAGGGGACAGGCGCACATTACCGCACCGAGGAACTATTATAACTCCCTGAACATAACCTATAACCTGCCTTTTCCATATCGCCTTTTTGGAAGCTCTTTGTCCAGAATCCGCTTTCACTTGATCCCTATTTATTTTTCAAAATGAAGCTCAAGTATCACCTCCTCTTTGTGTATTTCCCCCGTGGAAGTCGGTTCTCAGCCATGGCTCCAACACTGCTCTTATTCATTTCCAGTTTTTCTCCAGCACTCTGTGAAATCTACTTTGATTCTCAACCCTCATCCCACCTTTTGAGTCCTGACTGTCAGAACCGACACCTTCCACCTCGGAGACCCTGTGTATGTGCTGCCCCCGTGACCAGCCTTCTCCTGAAGAACTCAATCCACAACCACTCTGGCCTTCAGGGCTGGCCTCTGCAAGCTCCTCAGCCAGGTGATTAGAGTCACTAAAGGGCAGGACCCAGCCCTGCTGTGAATCTGCATTCCTGCCTGACTTCTACCGAGTTTCTGAATCTCTTCCTTTCTGACCTTTCTAGATTTGACTCTTCTTTATGATCTTGATGCCAACTCATTTCTTCCATTGCAACATTGCTTTTGCAGTGTTGAGGACACAGCAGGCCAACATTTCCTCTTGGCTCTTCTGACTTCTGTTAATCATCTGTCCCCTCTGAGCCCTCACCCTGGGACACCAACCTGATGTCAGGCCTGTGGAGTGCGCCCTGGTCCTCTGGTTGGAGTAACGGACAGAAGATTCTTAAAGGCATGCTGCAAATCACCAGGCATGTCTGACTCATGCCATGTTAAGACCTTAGCCATAAATGTGTGTGTGTAGTTATGTATGTATTAAATATATGTGATGTTTAAGTAGATTTTTATTTTGACACTTCCAGTGCATTATTGGGCAACGTATAATCTTTTCCTGGTGGCTCAAATGGTAAAGGATCTGCCTGCCGGGGTTTGACCCCTGGGTGAGGAAGATCCCCTGCGGAAGGGAATGACAATCCACTCTATTATCCTTGCCTGGAGAATTCCATGGAGAGAGGAGCCTGGCAGGCTACAGTCCATGAAGTCAGAAAGAGTCAGCCACAACTGAGCAACAACACTGTCTTTCAATCTTTCCAAATTCGTGCTGAAAAGGAACACCGCCACACCTGCAGATCTCTTCTGCTCTAAACTGGTGTTCAATCTATTCCCTTTAAAGAAAGCCTAGGGCACCCTACTTTAAATACTCTGCTTTCACTGTGGTAACACTTGCATTTCACAACACCTAAGCTATCATCCCCCATAGGAGGCTTTTAGATCAGTGTATTGATGATATCATCTTACTTTTAAAAAACAATCTTGTTCTATGATTTTCTTTTACACAGAACCAGGAACAACTGCCCCTTCAGCTGCACCAAAATGACAGGAATATTCAGTCTGCTTGAATCATGTCAGGAGACGACTTCACATACAAAATCTGCCTGAAAGATTCTCACATCAGCAACCACTGGGGGCCACCAGGAGAGGTGCTGCCTTTCACTTTAACAAAGCTAGGAGAGGGCACAGCTTGATGGCATCAAGATGTACACAAAGGCACCAGAAAGAGATATTTATACAAAACGACGTGAAATAATGCACGCAGAAGTACTTTTCAAACCCTGAAGAGTTATGCAAACACAAAACCTGGTGATTAAATAGCTTCAAATCACAGAGAGGTATTCAAGAGTGATACATGAGCAAAAAACACGTGATTAGTTCCAGTCAGGGGCCCTGATATAGTGTTGTGGAGGCCTTCAAAGATGAATAGGCAGCAATAAAAAGGGACAAATTACGAATGCCCACAACTTGGATGATTCGCCCAGAAATTCTGCTGAGAGAAAAAAGGCAGCCCCAGAATATTGCATACTGTATGCTTCCACGTTTTTGAAATGACTAAATTATAGAGATGGAGGACAGACGAGTGGTCATCAGGGGTTAGGGAAGAGGGGGGTGGGGAGGGAGGTGGAGGTGCAACTATAAAAGGGCAGCGAGACACCCTTGTGATGGAGCCTTGAACTTACACATGTGATAAAATAACACACACACTCACACAAGTACAAGTCAGATTGCTGACACTAACATCAGTGGATTGTACCAAGGTCAGTCTCCTGGTTGGACTATAGTTTTGTAAGATGCTAGCACAGGAGAACCTGGGTCAAGGGTGCGTGGGATCACTGTGTCATTTCTTACAATGGCGTGTGAGTTTCCGGTTGCATCTACTAGAGAATCAGTTAAAGCAGAAAGATAACGAGGACTTCAACAGCTTGGGTGTGGGTGGGGTGGGAGAAGTCTTGATGGCAAAGGAAGCGGCTTTGGTTGAGATGGGTGAATCTGAAAGATACTTCATCTAAAATAGTAGTAACAGGGGCTTTGCTCGTGGTCCAGTGGTCAAGACTCCATGCTGCCAATGCAGGGGGTGCTAGGTCGATCCCTTCTTAGTTAGGGAACTAAGAAGCCACATGCTACATGGCACAGCCAAGCAAATACTAATAATAAAACCAGTCACAGCAGCAGAAACAACAGTCCCCATCAATTGAGCGCCGCATCAGCCAGGCATAAGCTTGTCACACATTGACTCCTTGGAAGTCACAGAGCCCTGAAAAGTGCGCCCTCTGATCCCCACTCAACAGCTGACCCAGAAGCCTAGGGTCATGGAGCTGTGCAGCTTCAGAGGCCACACTCTTAACCATATCCTTTATGTCCCCAGGCGGGCTAGTGGTTCCGTGCAGTTAGAGTAAGTGATGCTGTGTTTGTTATGGAGGAAGATGGAAGGGTAGGTTACTGCCAGACCTGAGATGGCTGTGAGCAGCGTGCTAAGTACTTGTTTTTGGAACTTATTTATTTATTTGATTTTATTTTGGCTGCACTGGGCCTTTGTTGTGGCTCAAGGTCTCTTCCTTGTGTCACTGGGGCCTTCTCTAATTGTGGGCTCAGTGGTTGTGGCACACAGGCTTAGCGGCCCCACAGCATGTGGGATCTTAGTCCAGCAACCGGAACCCATGTCCCTTGCACTGGAAGGCAGGTTCTTAAAAACTGGACTGCCAGGAGAGTCCTCTTAAGCAATTTCGACTATAATTCATGAGTGATGATTATGAGGAAAAGCCTTCCCAAAGGGAAGTGACCGAGCTGCTCTCTAGGAAAATAACTCTGCTGGCATCAAAGAAGGTGGATTAAGGACACACACAGACAAGGGAGTGGTCAGGACACGGCGGGTCTCACAGGCGGTGGTTAGTCAGGAGCTGGGAAAGCCCGCTGCCCAAACATGAGCTGCCTCTGTATGGGGTAGGTGGGTATCAGACACAAATAAGGAACTGAACGTGCCCCTCCTGAGTCCATGAAGTCAAGAACACTCACCTGATTGAAACGTGACAGGTGTGGGACTTGCCTGGTGGTCTAATGGTTGGGAATCTGCCTGCTAATGCAGGGACATGGGTTTGATCCCTGGTCCGGGAAGACTCCACGAGCCTCGAGACACCTGAGCTTGTGTGCCGCGGCTGCTGAGCGCTAGGGCCTGAGAGCTGCAGCTACTGCAGCCTGCAGGTCTAGAGCCCATGCTCCGCAACAAGAGAGGCCACTGCAGTGAGAAGCCCAAGAACCACCACTAGAGAGTGGGCCCCACTCGCCACAACTAGAGAGAGCCCTCACACACAAACAAAGGCCCGGTGCAGCCACAAACAAACACGTAAACCAAAAAAAAAGGTGATGTGAGTCAGAGTGAAGTCTGCCCAAAATGCACGTGCAGCTAAAGTGAGAAACAAGCCCACACTGTTACCAGCTCGTGAGATTCGCAGGTCACTTGTCACTGCGCCATACACTGGGTGACCTTGACTGATATAAGCAGGATAATAAGGAGGAGAAAGGACCTAAGTGGCCAGGTCAGGTGTGGGTCTGTAAAAGGAAAGCAGTGTTGGCTTCATCATTCACAAGGCAGGCTATGAAAGCACACTGAGTTATTTTCTGAGACAGCCCCCATCCAAATCTCAGTTAAAAGTGACGGGCTATAAAACACAATGTCTAGAATCTGGCACAGGGCACTTGGAGATCAGCAGGGTGATCTTATGAACCAAAGCAGAGCTGAGCAAAGATGAGTGTATCGTATACCTGCACGCACACACACAGACACACACGCACACCCCATGGTCCCCATCACCAGAACTATGAATCTCCAGATCCACAATTCCTTTAGCTTCATTCTTTCTCTAGAATATTTTCATCTCTATTTTGATCATCTTTGTTTTCATTATTTCCTCACCTAAAATAGAATGCTACTAAACAAGACTGTTGGAGAAGGAAATGGCAACCCACTCCAGTGTTCTTGCCTGGAGAATCCCAGGGACGGGGGAGCCTGGTGGGCTGCCGTCTATGGGGTCGCACAGAGTCTGACATGACTGAAGCGACTTAGCAGCAGCAGCAGCAGCAGCAGCAAACAAGACTGTGTTGCAAGGTAATGACTTATTATTTTAACCTCTAGGGGGAAACATGTCCTCAGGTTAATGTGGGAAGAGGACCACAAAAGTCAAGCCTGATTTCTCTTGCTGTTCAGCCACTCAGTCGTGTCTGGTTCTATGACCCCGTGGACTGCAGCACTTCAGTCTTCCCTGTCCTCCTCCATCTCCTGGAGTTTACTCAAGTAAACATCTCATCCTCTGACTTCTCTATTTACCTTCAAATGTGTGCAAATGAGCTGTAGGGGAAGCTCAGCAGAAATACTGGGTGGAAGACATTTGATTAATAAAGATAAATCCGGAGTCTTTTCTTGGGCTCCAAAATCACTGCTGATGGTGACTGCAGCCATGAAATTAAAAGACACTTGCTCCTTGGAAGAAAAGCTATGACAAACTTAGCATGTTAAAAAGCAGAGACATCACTTTGCGGACAAAGGTCCATACAGTCAAGCCATGGTTTTTCCAGTAGTCATGTACGGATGTGAGAGCTGGATCACAAAGAAGTCTGAGCACTGAAGAACTGACGCTTTTGTATTGTGGTGCTGGCGAAGACTCTTGCAAGTCCCTTTGGACAGCAAGGAGACCAAACCAGTCAATCCTAAAGGAGACCAACCCTGAATATTCATTCACTGGAAAGGCTGAAGCTGAAATTCCAATCCTTTGGCCACTTGATGCGAAGAGCTGATTCATTGGAAAAGACCCTGATGCTGGGAAAGACTGAGGATAGGAGGAGAAGGGGCAACAGAGGATGAGATGGTTGGATGGCATTATCGACTCAATGGACATGAATTTGAGCAAGCTCCAGCAGATAGGAGAGGACAGGGAGGCCTGGTGTGCTGCAGTCCATGGGGTTGCACAGAAGCAGACATGACTGAGCGACTGAAGAACAGAACTGAGTCTTGGACAAAGTGCTATCTCTGCTGCCCCACCCAGGAGAGCTGAATGCCTAGAAAGCATCAGGGCACTGTCCAGCAGCGCCACAGGGAAGTTTCACTGATGCTCCGTTATTTGTCTCTGAATCTGCACTGGTTAGTATCCAGTAAGCGATCAAAGTTGTGGGTAAAGTGAGCACGGAAGACCGTCAGCAGGAAAGCTCCCTGACCTCAACGACAGTGCAGCTCTTACCACATCTCTGCTGTGGGCTCTGTCCCCTGTCACGCCATCAACCCCCGGATGTCAGATACTCAGATGGCTTCCTGCAGGGAGCTCATCTGAGGGACCCAGTCCTAAGGCAACCAGCCCACTGGGACCAAGCAGCTTGCCAAGCTAACTCTAATTTTGAGTGGAGAACTCTAAAACAGTTATATGATAGACATGTTATCACTGACTGCCAATGCTTTAAGAGAAGATATTGAGGATTTATTTTCACTCCGTAAGAAACGAGCATTCCAAGATCCATTCAGTAGTAATAAGGGCACAAGTCATTCTCGTTGCTTCAATTTTACCTCTAAGAAACAGAGATGTTGCCCAGTGGACCTTTCCAGCCAGGGTGCTTTTACAAAGGCAGCTCACAAATTACGGTCAGATTCCAAGAGAAAAAAGTCGCTTTGCTCTTTAAATCACTGAGGACTATATTACTGTTGGTGGGGGGTGGTGTGCAAAGGAGAAAAATCTGATGTATGTTGCTGCCTGATGGAGGTTTACTTCTCATAGAATAGGCAAGGATGCTATATTTAGCAGCTCATCTGTACCTTCTAGTTATTATCACTATTATGTTCACACCCTCACCAGAATACTAGCTGGTTTATACTAACAATTAGTATAATTGTTAATCACCTAATATAAGAGGCTAGAGGATTTTTTATCTCCCAGGGGTGCAAGTCAGATAGGGTCTACCGGTCAGACACCAGGCTCACATAGGAAGTGACTGGGCTTCATTTCTGCTTCAGATCAGCAGAAAGGACCCATCTCCTGCACCAGAGTTTTTGTGATGCTGCTGATAAACACGAGACATTTCTACACCATAGGTGACACACGACATTATTCTAAACATTTTCATAACTAGTCAGCTACAGATGGTCACAAGTCAGATTTTTTCATGTTGCATTTGATTTTTCCACTCCTGATGTCTCCATGAGATTGCGGCAGTTAAGAGATTTTGTTTTCATTAACACTTGGCTCTACTGGGTTGTGGCAATGCTACTGGATTAGAGCTGAAGGCCCAGGCAGCACAGGCTTTGGGGGACAGAGGTAGGTTGTTATTACTGTGCCAGAGGTCGCATGCCCCTTCCTACCTCCCAGCCCTGTCCTGGGATCCTGTGTGGGAAGCAGACAGCCTCCTCCCAGTGCCCTGAGCTCAGCCAGGAGTGCTGCAGCTGATGTGTGTGGACATAACACGTGCCTGGTCCAAGCAGAAGCTTCCAGAGGGGTCGTGAGCTCCTGCCAACCCTGGCTTCTGCTCCCTTGCAGCCAAGCCAACTGACACGGTGTGGTTGAGACAATTCACTCAGACCTCCTCAGCTCTGTTTGTGGTCTTCCTCTAAATAAGCAATGCTGGCTTTTCATTAAAGGAAAAGCAAACTGATGCATCAAGATCCTGACTGTCTTGCCAGAATAGCTGGCACCCTGGCCTGCCACGCATCGGTGTGTGACTTTGGGCAAAGGTCATTTGACCTCCATGAGTCTCAGTTTCCTCAGTTCTAAAATGAGAGCAAGGAACTTCCCTGGGGGTCCAGTGGTTAAGAATTTGCCTGTCAAGGCAGGCCACTCAGGTTCTAGAGAGTGGCCCCCCCGCTCACTGCAACTAGAGAAAGTCCATGCACAGCAACCAAGACCCAGTGCAGCCCCAGATAAATAAATAATGTAGAAAATAATAAGAAGAAAAGAAAGCAGCCAGGACTTTTGGTCCTCTGAGCAGTCCATATGTAAGGGCGCATAGGGACCAGATCACATCTGGTGAAGGCATCTCTGTACATTGACAGACATAGGGGCAGCAGTGGGCAAAGAGGGCAGAGATATGAATGAATGAAGATGGGATGGCAGGTTGGACTAGGAAATCTTCCCCACGGCAGAGAGAAACGTTGCAGATTAAAGCTCTTCCAGGAGGCACTTTCCTGGTTGTCCAATGGTTAAGAATCTGTAGGGGGTGTGGGTTCGATCCCTGGTTCAGTTCAGTTCAATTCAGTTCAGTCGCTCAGTCGTGTCCGACTCTTTGCGACCCCATGAATCACAGCACGCCAGGCCTCCCTGTCCATCACCAACTCCCGGAGATTCAGACTCACGTCCATCGAGTCAGTGATGCCATCCAGCCATCTCATCCTCTGTTGTCCCCTTCTCCTCCTGCCCCCAATCCCTCCCAGCATCAGAGTCTTTTCCAATGAGTCAACCCTTCGCATGAGGTGGCCAAAGTACTGGAGTTTTAGCTTTAGCATCAGTCCTTCCAAAGAACACCCAGGGCTGATCTCCTTCAGAATGGACTGGTTGGATCTCCTTGCAGTCCAAGGGACTCTCAAGAGTCTTCTCCAACACCACAGTTCAAAAGCATCAATTCTTCGGTGCTCAGCCTTCTTCACAGTCCAACTCTCACATCCATACATGACCAAAGGAAAAACCACAGCCTTGACTAGATAGACCTTTGTTGGCAAAGTAATGTCTCTGCTTTTGAATATGCTATCTAGGTTGGTCATAACTTTCCTTCCAAGGAGTAAGCGTCTTTTAATTTCATGGCTGCAATCACCATCTGCAGTGATTTTGGAGCCCCCAAAAATAAAGTCTGACACTGTTTCCCCATCTATTTCCCATGAAGTGATGGGACCGGATGCCATGATCTTCGTTTTCTGAATGTTGAGCTTTAAGCTAACTTTTTCACTCTCCACTTTCACTTTCATCAAGAGGCTTTTTAGTTCCTCTTCACTTTCTGCCATAAGGGTGGTCTCATCTGCATATCTGAGGTGATTGATATTTCTCCCGGCAATCTTGATTCTAGCTTGTGTTTCTTCCAATCCAGCGTTTCTCATGATGTACTCTGCATAGAAGTTAAATAAGCAGGGTGACAATATACAGCCTTGACGTACTCCTTTTCCTATTTGGAGCCAGTCTGTTGTTCCATGTCCAGTTCTAACTGTTGCTTCCTGACCTGCATACAGGTTTCTCAAGAGGCATGTCAGGTGGTCTGGTATTCCATCTCTTTTAGAAGTTTACACAGTCAAAGGCTTTGGCATAGTCAATAAAGCAGAAATAGATGTTTTTCTGGAATTCTCTTGCTTTTTCGATGATCCAGTGGATGTTGGCAATTAAATCTCTGGTTCCTCTGCCTTTTCTAAATCCAGCTTGAACATCTGAAAGTTCTCTATTCATGTACTGTTGAAGCCTAGCTTGAAGAGTTTTGAGCATTACTTTGCTAGTTTGTGAGATGAGTGCAATTGTGCAGTAGTTTAAACATTCTTTGGCATTGCCTTTCTTTGGGATTGGAATGAAAACTGACCTTTTCCAGTCCTGTGGCCACTGCTGAGTTTTCCAAATTTGCTGAACTAAAATCCCACATGTCCCAGGGCAACTACAAGCAGAGAAACCACGCCTTGCATAAGATAATGAAGATCCCAAGTGCCACAACTGAGACCTGATGCAGCCAAATACAGATGTTTTTTTAAAGGTTCTTCCAGGAGATTCTGACAAGTTTCCTTCTTGGAGCAGATACCAACCTGAGCTCTTAGTCGACCACAAGCACGAGAAGGCAAGATGAATGCGCTTCTTTGGGGAGAAGAGAAGTCAGGGGGACAGAAGCAACGCCCCCTGCCCTCCTCACATTGATCTGTTCACTTCACAGTCTTCACGAATTCTTTCCCACCACATTTTTGCATTAATTCAGTACTGATTTCCTCTTGAAAGATCCTTAAACACCCATACACACCGATATGTAAATCACATCTTAAAATTACTCATTTCTAAATACAGTTTTAAAATAAAGGAACCATGCTTAAAAGACACTCCTTTAGCACCATCTTGTGTTTGTATTTACCTGATGAAAAATTTCTCTTCAATTCTCCCACAAATGTCCAAGAAAGAACATCCCTTCTTAGGCCAACCTAAAATTCTGCTAGGTGTTTAAATCTCTTGCTCTGAGGCTGATTAAAAAAAAAAAACAGATTCAAAACAATCAAATTTATATTCTCAACAAACAAGGGCATCATTTTTAATGTCAAGTGTACATGAACCCAAGGAGAGATTGATGGTTCTGTCCAAAACAGAATAACAAAACTGAATCAGTCATGACTCACAAATATTTTAACTCTCATAGTATCCTGCAATTCTCCCCTTAAACTAATAGTCCTTCATGGAACCTCTGAAATGGAACCTTCCCTAATTACGTCAGTTTATAATTAAAGATAAATCAACCATGTTGAATATGTAGTTTTATTTACCTTCATTTTTTCACACCTAAAGGAACACATATGCAATCTTTTTTTAAAAAAATTATAAGCCTTTCACAGAAATTCAAACGATTCGAGAGCACATTTTCAAATTTTTTTTCCAAACTTAAGCAAAATTCAGTATATTTCCATTAGCAATGAACACGCATGTTATTTCCAAACAACAGTAGAAATCTATTAATGGTATGTGTGATGTTTCAGGCTAACTTCTGCTGGCTCATTAGAGTATTATGTACATCTTCTCCCAAACACACATCTGGTGATGTCACTCTGGAAGTCTGAAAACAGCAGTGTGGCAGCAGTGACACCACAGAAATGGGCAAAATGCTACAAGAAGAGCTCTGCCTCCCCTCCTCGAGATTTGGTGGTAAAATGTCTACCAGAGCATCACTGCATAAGGAGGACAAGAGAACACTTGCATCAGTCTGCGTACTTCGGTGAAAAGTATCTTACAAGTCACCATGTGCCATGAACTAAAGCCAAGGAAAGGAGAAAGACTTCATTTCAGGGTATATTATAATTAAAATTAAATATGCATTTATTCTAAGTTGCTACACTCGTGTCCGACTCTTTGTGACCCCCATTGACTGTAGCCCGCCAGGCTCCTCTGTGCATGGAATTCTTCAGGCAAGAATACTGGAGTGGGTTGCCATTTCCTCCTCCAGGGGATCTTCCTGACCCAGGGATCGAACCCGTGTCTCTGAGGTCTCCTGCATGGCAGGCTGGTTCTTTACCACTAGTGCCACCTGGGAAGCCCCATTTTCTATTCCTAGCCCCTCTGTAAAATTCCTACCTGCCCTAAGATTCTAAACAAAGAGATCTTCAGTAGGGAGTGTTACCTTCTTTCACAAATCCTTAAGCAATATGAGAATTTATTTATTAAAAAAAACTGTACAGTGTTTTAGATGTATAGTAAAGTGATCCAGAATATATGTTTTCAGATTCTTTTCCACTCAGTTCAGTTCAGTTCAGTCGCTCAGTCATGTCCGATTCTTTGTGACACCAGGGACCGCAGCATGCCAGGCCTCCCTGTCCATCACCAACTCCCGGAGTTTACCCAAACCCATGTCCGTTGAGTCGGTGATGCCATCCAGCCATCTCATCCTCTGCCGTCCCCTTCTCCTCCTGCCCTCAATCTTTCCCAGCATCAGGGTCTTTTCCAATAAGTCAGCTCTTCGAATCAGGTGCCCAAAGTATTGGACTTTCAGCTTCAACATCAGTCCTTCCAGTGAACACCCAGGACTGATTTCCTTTGGGATGGACTGGTTGAATCTCCTTGCAGTCCAAGGGGCTCTCAAGAGTCTTCCAACACCACAGTTCAGAAGCATCAATTCTTCTGTGCTCAGCTTTCTTTATGGTACAACTCTCAAATCCATACATGACTACTGGAAAAACCATAGCCTTGGCTAGAGGGACCTTTGCTGGCAAAGTAATGTCTCTGCTTTTGAATATGCTGTCTTTTCCATTACAGTTTTTTATAAGATACTGAATATAGTTCCCTGTGCTAGAAAGTAGGTCCTTATTGTTTATCTATTTTATATATAGTAGTATATATCTTTTAATCCCAAATTGCCAATTTATCCCTGCCCCTGCCTCCCCTCTTTGGTAACCATAAGTTTGTTTTCTATGTCTGTGAGTTTATTTCTATTTTGTAAATAAATTCATTTGTATCTTTTCTTTAGATTCCATGTAGGAGTGATATCATATGACACTTGTCTTTCTCTGGCTGACTTACTTCACATAATATGATCATCTCTGGGTTCATCAGTGTTGCTGCAAATGGAATTATTTCACTCTTTTTTATGACTAATATTATACATATGCCACATGGTTGGGAAGATCTCCTGGAGAAGGAAACGGCAACCCACTCCAGTACTCTTGCCTGGAGAATCCCACAGACGGAGGAGCCTGGTAGGCTACACCCCATGGGGTCACAAAGAGTCGGACACGACTGAGCAACTTCACTTTCTGTATCACCTGCCAACGCGCATTTAGGTTGCTTCCACGTCCTGGCCACTGTAAACAGTGCTGCTGCTGTGAACGCTGGGGCGCATGTGTCTTTTCAATTTAGTTTTTCTTTTAAGGCAGATCTCATGGGGATGGATTTCCTTAGTATTTGTTTGTCTTAGAAGTCTTTATCTTTCATTTCTGAAGGATAACTTTGCTGAATAGAGTATTCTTGGTCGACATTTTTTTTTCTTTTAGCCCTTTGAAAATGTCCCACTCCCTCCCAGCTTGTAAGGTTTCTGCTGAGATCTATCTGCTGATAGCCAATGTGGTTTCCTTGTACATTATAAGCTTTTCTCTTGCTGCCTTTAGGATTCTCTCTTGGTCTTTGATTTTTGATATTTTTATTATTATGTGTTTTAGAAAAGGTGGCTTTTCTAATAGGATGGTTTTTAGCTTCATGAACTTGGAATTCCAAATCTCTTGCTCGTTTGGGAAGCACTCAGCCATCATGCCTTTAAACGATCCTTCTACCTCCTTCTCTGTCTCTTCTTCTGAAACTTCAGTGATTTAGCTATTGATTTTCTTAACACTGTCTCACAGATCACATGGGAGAAGACAGAACACATAGGCGAAGACTCTTTCCTCCCTTTCTGTCTTTTGTCTCCTCAAACACAGTCACTTCTTTTTCAAATAATATATTGATTATTATCATTTGGCTGTGTTGGGTCTTTGCTGCAGCAGGTGAGCTTCTCGTTGTAGCACTCAGCCTCTCTAGTTGTGTGAGGACTTAGCTGCTCTGCCGCATGTGGGATCTTAGTTCTACAACCAGGAACCAAACCCACTGTCCCCCGCATTGGAAGGCAGAGTCTTAACCAGCGGACCACCAAGAAGTCCTGAGCAGGCTCCTCTCCTCAATCTCACTGGCTGTTTTCCTCTATTTAATCTACTCTAATGTTGATTCTTTCTATCACATTTTTTATTTCATTCATGGAATTCTTCAGCTCCGGAATCTGGTTCTTTTTTTTTTTTTTTTTGATTTCTCTTTGTTAAATTTCTCATTTTGGTTGTGTACTGCTTTCCTGATTTCACTGACTCATCTTTCTGTGCTTTCTTGTAGCTCAATGAGTTTCTGTAAAAGTGCTATATCTAATTTTTTATCAGGTTAATTGCAGATCTCCACGTCTTGGGGCTCAGTTACTAGAAGATCCTGGTGATCTTTCTGATGATGCCACGTTTCCTTGCTTTCTCGCGGTCCTCGGAGTTCTGCAGTGTTGTTTGCATATTTGAGGTAGCATTTGGGAAGATCCCCTGGAGAAGGGAATGGGTACCCACTCCAGTATTCTGGCCTGGAGAATCCCATGGACTGGTGGGCTACAGTCCATGGGGTCGCAAAGGGTTGGACATGACTGACTTTCCCTTTCACTTCCTCTAATTTTTACTAAGTGCCTTCAGGGTAGAAATACCTTCCATCAGTTTTGCCAGATTCTGAGGCTTTCTCAGACTTGTATGCATACACCTGCCCCAAGCTTCCTGCTCCCTCTCCTGGCAGAATTCTTAAGCCCGAGAGCCTTCTCTACATACAATGTGGACTGTGGATCGCCTTTCCTGTGTCTTCCTGAAGGTGGCACTACAATTCAAGTTTGTGGCTTTACCCTTGTGGGCAGACTGGTCCAACTTTCTGCCGTGGTCCTGGGGAGCTCATACTGGGAACTGCCACAGAGTGGGTGAGGTGTGGGTTGGCACATGGTGTGTTGGGGTTGCACACGGGCTAGCTGGGGGGATTTGGGGGTGAGATTTTCCCCAGGCTCATGAGCTGGCTTCCTGCTGGAACCAAGGATGCTGTCAGCTGGAACTATGTCCTGTAATGCCCTCCAGGTATCTTATACGCTGCTCTCCCAATCTGCCCCCTCCTCCCAGTCATGGAGCTCCCAATTCAATAGTCTGGATGCTGTGAGAGCTAGAAATAAGTCCCTGTGGCAGCATCCTGCCCAGTTGGGAAAGCTGGGCTTCCTCACTGGCTCTCCCCTCCCCACACAGGAAAACTCACGGGGTGTCTTGTGACTAAGTGTGCTGTCACTGGGGATGGGTGATGCTGACACATTCACATAGTAGCCAAACTGTTCTTTTTTTTCTCCAATAAGGTGCTGGAACTTCTCTGGAAACCTGGGCTCCACAAAGGCTCACCCATCCATGCATGACCCCCCAGCTTATGTTCTGCAGGTGCTCATGGACCACAGCCCAGAGGGTTCACAGTCTTGGGTAGGGTCCACAGCCTGCACCAAAGCCCATCTGCCCATGACCCACGCTTTACGATCCTTGGCCTCTGAGGGTGGCCTTGAAGGCCAGATGTAGCTGTGATCAGAGGCAGATGCTCAGATGCAGTTCATGTCTCTCATGAATAATCATGAAGTAGAATTGCCCAGGCAACATCAGGGACACATTGAGAAGGGTTTGGGAGTCATCGAGGTATGAATGTACATCCTCTCTTGAGTCACCTTTCCTTGGAAACTTGCACAAGCACACTGAACTTGAATGCACTGGTGTCTCTCCCACATGTCAGTTAGAAGGCTGGCTTCCAAATGTCACCCCAAGCTACATTCACCATTCTTGCCTTCTGTTTACCAGGAGTCTAATCTTACATGTGTATTTCCAGCTGGTTTTTCAATGCACTAGACTGTGTGTGCAGAAGGACATGTCGCTTTGCACGATGTGGATTCAGTGAGTTTCCCAGGCTCTGCTCTGCTCACTCTTCCTTCTCTCACATGTGTTTGGCTTCTGTTTCAGTTACAAGCAGATCAATGAGCTTGTTGGGCCATCTGTGGATGTTTCCGGCCAAGTATTTTTTGCAGAAGTTCAGACTTCAGCTGCTGCGGTTTGGAATCTTCATGTGGAAAGTTGACAGCTGCTTGGGCAGCTTAACTCCTGGGTGTGTTTAGTGGGCTGTGTAATTGCAGAAGGAATGAGAGGGGGCATGGAGGGCCCCGGATATGTCATGTCACCAGCAGCAGTCACGGCGGCGGCAACGTTTGGGGTTTCGGTGCTTTTCAGAGCTGTTTGAGTCTCACCTCCTAGACAATGAAGCGTGGCACAGCCCAGACCCTCGCTCATTCATCTTTTATCCACTCTGGGGAGGAAATAATGTTGACAGTTTACAGACCAAGAAATGAGCACATGTGCTGAAAGGATGGATCTTGCACAAGGCTGGGCTCTTCTGGAAAAGACCTTCGGTATCCTTCCCTGCTTAGACAGTCCAGGACACATCCCTAACCTTGTTTTCCTATCTTCTCCCAAACAAGGAATAAGATAAACAACAATAGCAAGTCTTCTCCCCTCTGCCAAATCAATCCAGAGATGAATCTGGTCTGAGATCCTGCTCTCAAGTTCAAAGAATGCAATGACTTTAAAACTCAAG
Source organism: Ovis canadensis (assembly GCF_042477335.2). Taxonomy (NCBI): domain Eukaryota; kingdom Metazoa; phylum Chordata; class Mammalia; order Artiodactyla; family Bovidae; genus Ovis; species Ovis canadensis. The sequence continues at coordinate 24,693,465 of NC_091269.1, read as the reverse complement.
CTTTCATACATACTGTTGCTGCTGCTGCTGCTGCTAAGTCGCTTCAGTCGTGTCTGACTCTGTGCGACCCCATAGACGGCAGCCCACCAGGCTCCCCTGTCCCTGGGATTCTCCAGGCAAGAACACTATTATATATATAAACTAGATAAACAACACGGACCTACTGTATAGCACAGGAAACTATACAAAATAACCTATCATGGAAGAGAGTGTAAAAAAATAATAAAAGTATGTAAAACTGAATCACGTTGCTGTACAGCTGAAACTAACACAGCACTGTAAATCAACTATCTTTCAATAAAAATTTTAAAAAATGCAAATAAATAAGAATTTTAAAAAACCCTCAGGTTTTCGTTCAACAGATAGAGTGTCTGTTTTCTGAAGAAGTTCCAGGAAATGGAAGATATGAGGTTCCTCTTTTTCTCCCATGTGGAAAGGTGAAGAGTAAATTCATTCTCCGTAACCATTGGTACCAATACCGCTTTTCATTTTTAAAATTTTTATTTTAGAGTACAGTTGGTTTACAATGTCGTATTAGTTTCAGGTATAAGCAAAGCGATTCAGTTATACGTACAGATCCATCCTTTATGTTTTAAATTCAGGACCAATACTTCCTTTAAAGGTTTTATTAAGTTTGTTACAACACTGCTTCGGCTTTCTGTTTTGGTTTTTTGGCCTCAGTGCATTTGAGACCTTAGCTCCTCCATCAGGGATTGAACCTGCACTCCCCGGTTTGGAAGGCGAATTCTTAACCACTGGACCAATGGGGAAGGCCCCCGTCCTGTTACTCTCTGAAGGGCTGGAAGCTGAACCCAGAAACTACCATGGCAGTGACGTGTGGCATGGCACACAGTCCTCCAGTGAAAAGTTGTGTGAGAATAAGGCATTCTCCTCTCTGCTGAGCAGCAGGTCTCCTCCAATCTATGCTTCAGGCTTCTTGAATCTGAGGCAGAAAATGCATTTGGCCAATTTTAAGCTTATCTAGATAGCACCACGACAAAAATCAAACCCTTTGCCCAATTGTTGCTGAAGGAGGAAGAATGTCTGCCATTACTAGACCTATGGGTCTTCCGATACCTTTCTGGAATGATGTGGAAAGACATACCTGGCTGCTTCGGTGGCTCGGGGATGGATGTCTCCTCCGAGTTCCACCAGGGTAGGAGGACTTAGCTCATCTGAGATGAAAAAGTTAGACAAAAAAGCATCCCCAGCAGTGGGCAAGGCATGGGTGCAGACCATTTGGTGGGAAGTTGCTCATGTTTCAGGGACTAAAAGAAGACCCAAGAGGATGAAGCGTACTTGATGAAATGAAGAGGGATAAGAGAGGAGGCTGATGAGATTGCTCACCACCATAGAAGAGCTCTGTGGGCTTCCTCGGTGCCTCAGACAGTAAAGAATCTGCCTACAATTCTGGAGACCTGGGTTGGATTCCCTAGGTCATGAAGGTCCCCTGGAGAAGGGAATGGCTACCCACTCCAGTATTCTTGCCTGGAGAATCTCATGCACAGAGGAGCCTGGTGGGCTACAGTCCATGGGGTCGCAAAGAGTCAGGCAGGACTTTCACTTTCAAAGAAGAGCTCTAGGAAAACCCTCTCTTTAGAGATAAGGATATGTAACAAAGGGAATGAATGACAAAGTGGCTTAGCTCAGGTCCCTGCTCTATCCTGACACTGCCCTTTCTGGCAGAAGTTACAGGTTCTGCGGAAAGAAATACAGTCATGATCCATCCCCCTTACAAGGCACCAACTGGGAATCCCCAGGAAGACCACACTTGACTTTGAGTTAAATGGGGATAAAAGGACCACCTTTCCCCTCCCCCCCATTCTCGTCTCCCTCCCACAGAGTAGAAATGTGCCTCTGTGCGTCCACACTTTCACTCTATTTATTTCCAAGTTAGAACATCAAGTTGTTCCAGGACTGTTTGGTTTCATTATAACAACAAACAGATTCAGGAAATATTCTGCACATTTCCTTGGAAAATACGTAGAGAAACTGACCAGAAATATCCCAGGGATTCTGAAGGGGAAAACTCACCAACCCTCTTTGATTATCTGTCTCAAAGGCAACACCAGCTTCCTGGGTGCCCTTTCACTTTTCAGAGTGGGTTTCACACAAAAATATCCCTTGAGGCACAAGATACAGAAAGTGAGAGGGCGCTATGGGTACATATACATAATAAGATCATCTCCAATAGCTGCTATTAGAGATGTTACAGAAGAAGCTGAGGGACTGCCTTGGGGGGTGCTGGAGGGAAATCAAGTATGTGAGAAAGTCTGGCTCTTTCCAGAAATGTTTTATTCAGAATCTTGACCCAAAGGTAATTGTTTATAGAAATGGTGCTCATAATGGTATTTGTTTTGATTTTGTTTCTTTCCCTTGACCGTCATTCAGCTGTCACATTTTATGAACATCATAAAATCTAGTTTATATTTATCTAAGAAATAAGGTTCACACAACTAATTATTCAGAATACATTGGGTCTTCAGAATACATGTCCTACAATGGATGCATATTATGGAAAGCAAATGTTAGGCAAAGCTCATTGACCTTCTAAGATCTTTCTATTAACTCTGTTAGCAAAGTTGTAGGATGCTCTGGGCTGTGAACTTGGTGACTATTTCTAAATCAGGCTTGTGATAACAAACTCATGTCAACTGAGCGGTGCAGAATGTTCCCATTCTCCATTCCATGCCAACATTTCCCCATTAGCTCCTTTGGTCATCCAAGGGTTACTGGACATCGGCTTTGTTCCACACACTGGGCAGGTGCCTCCCGCCTGGAGAAGAGAAAGCAGGTGTGCTGGGAAAGAATGCACCTCTGTGCTCGCGTCACGTCGGTCTCCGAACCAAGGTGCAGTCAGTGCATTCCGCCAAAGCCTGCTTCAAAATATGACTGCGTTTTCAGGTGTCTCTAAGTTTATGTCAAGAAGAGCCAAATTCTTACTCAAAATGATTATATCTGTTCTTTGTTGCTTCCCAGAAACCACTACTAAGTATACTCTGGCAGCTTGAGTTTTAGCCTGTCCATAACAGACTCACAACTCAATCAGTAGCACACGGTATGATTTCTGCCTCCTCTGTTCATACTTTTCCCTCTCAACCAGAAAAATGGAAAGGATGAAAAATGATGACGATGTCAACAATCTGTCTCCACTCCATTGTTGTTCCTTCTATGCAGTTGCCACGGCCATCACCACTACCTCCACTACCATCACCCACCACCAAAACCACCTCCCCTTCAACCTCCACCATCCTCATCACCATCACCCACCACCACCATCACCCACCACCAAAACCACCTCCCCTTCAACCTCCACCATCCTCATCACCATCACCCACCACCACCATCACCCACCACCAAAACCACCTCCCCTTCAACCTCCACCATCCTCATCACCATCACCCACCACTACCATCACCCACCACCAAAACCACCTCCCCTTCAACCTCCACCATCCTCATCACCATCACCCACCACCACCATCACCCACCACCAAAACCACCTCCCCTTCAACCTCCACCATCCTCATCACCATCACCCACCACTACCATCACCCACCACCAAAACCACCTCCCCTTCAACCTCCACCATCCTCATCACCATCACCCACCACCACCATCACCCACCACCAAAACCATCTCCCCTTCAACCTCCACCATCCTCTTCACCATCACCCACCACCACCATCACCACTACCTCCCAAACCACCTCCCCTTCAACCATCCTCATCACCATCACCACCACCAAGGCCATCACCACACCTCCAAAACCTCCTTCACTTCTCCTTCCATCAGCCACACATCCAACATCAACACCACCACCTCCATCACAGCCCTCATAACATTGCCTGTACCACCACCACCATCACCACATCACTTCCACTTGCCAAATGCCTTGATTTTTTTTTTCCCTTGACTAAGCTGCATGATTTGTGCAACCTCAGTTCTCCAACCACAGACTGATTCTGTGTCCCCTGCACCGGAAGCTCGTAACCACTGGACCACTAGGAAAGTCCCGGCATGTACCTTGAATGTGCAAGCACCGATTAGTTTCTTCATCTCCTTCATGTTTGCAAAATTGTCATTTCTATTTTCTTGGGCGCCAAAATAACTGGATGGTGACTGCAGCCTTGAAATTAAAAGATGCTTGCTTCTTGGAAGAAAAGCTATGATGAACCTAGACAGCATATTAAAAAGCAAAGACTTCACTTTGCTGACAAAGGTCCGTATACTCAAAGCTATGGTTCTTCCAGTAGTCATGTACAGATGTGAGAGTTGGACCATAAACAAGGCTGAGTGCTGAAGAATTTATGCTTTCAAACTGATTCTGAAGACTCTTGAGAGTCCCTTAGACTGCAAGGAGATCCAACCAGTCAATCCTACAGGAAATCAGCCCTGAATATTCATTGGAAGGACTGATGCTGAAGCTGAAGCTCCAATACTTTGGCCACCTGATGCAAAGAGCCGACTCATTGGAAAAGACCCCAATGCTGGGAAAGATTGAGGGCAGAAGAAGGGGACAACAGAGGATGAGATGGTTGGATGGCATCACTGACTCAATGGACATGGGTCTGAGCCAACTCCGGGAGACAGTGAAGGAAGGGGAGGCCAGGCGTGCTGCCGTTCATGAGGTCGCCAAGAGTCTGACATTACTGAGGACTGAAAAACCAACCAACCAAACCTGCACTTTCTGCAGCAGCCTACATCTGTAGATCACACCAGTATTCACTACTCAGACACACCCAAGCCCTGGGAGCCATCCTGGATTCCTTTCCATTTTCTTCCTCCTCGAATCCAATCACCAAGTCAGCTGAGTTTTACCTCCTCCTCTCATATTCCACGATCATTGACTCAGTTCAGGTTCCATAACTGACCTCGCAGACTGGGGAGGTTATTCATGGTAGGTAGTATGAAGTGGGGGGAGAGGGAAGGGGTTTTGAGTCAAGTCTTGGCTCTGACTCTGCCGTCTCTTCATTTCTTTGAGCCCAGATGCTTCCTCTGTAAAACGTAAGGTGATATTTGCTGCCCTTGGCTACTGTGAGGCTTGGATGAGGTCCTGGGGTATATCGTAAGTCTCCTGCATACGAACCTTCAAGCTGCCAACTTTCAAAGATGAGAACGTGCATTCTGTCGATGTCAGGCGTAAGTGAAACTGCACCCTGCCCTCCGTCTCCTATCGCTGACGATCCTTCAGCTCTACCATCGCCCACCTCCTCTCCCTCCTCCAGGCAGTAACTCTTCTTGCCTGTTCCTTCGATGCCAGCCCTTGTATGCCAGCTGTTGTATTGTACTACTGTACTTTTCAAGGTACTGTACTGTAAGATTTAAAATGTTATCTTTATTTTTGTGTGCTTTTATGTATTATTTGTGTGAAAAGTATTATAAATCTATTATAGCGCAGTACTATAATGTTGATTGTGTTAGGTGGGTACCTAGGCTAACTCTCTTGGACTTAGGAACAAATTGAACTTACAAACGCACTCTTGGAATGGAACTTGTTCGTATACAGGGGATTTATTGGTGGCTCAGACGGTAAAAAATCTGCCTACAATGTGGGAGATCTGGGTTTGCTCCCTGGGTTGGGAAAATCCCCTGGAGAAGGAAATGGCAATTCACTCCAGTATTCTGGTCTAGAGAATTCCATGGACGGAGGAGCCAGGAGGGCTACAGTCCATTGGGTTGCAAAGAGTCAGACACGACTGAGAGGCCTTTTACTTTCCTGTGTATGGTGTGTATTCCAAGGTGGGAGCTCAAGAAATGGAAGTGGTTGTTTCCATCACTGTGATGTTAGGCCACAGGAGTAGCTTTGTAAGAGGGTTCCCTGACCCCACTCTGCCATCCCCTCCAGGGTGGATGGCAGAGGCTCCATCCACTACCCTCTTAGTGAGACTGCCTTTCTTTGGTACAGAACTGAGTGAGGTCCTATCCCAGCGTCGGTGAAGCCTGAACATCCAGATTCAGGATGTGCCTCCGATTCACCTCTCCAGCCCTGCTTGCCACCACTGTCCCAGGGCCCTGTTCTAACCACGCAGAGTGGTAGTTCCTCAAACGTCCCACAAATAAGGACTTTCTGGACACGGAGAGACTCAAACCTATCAAAATAGATAAGGAGCTACACCCTTTGCAGTTCCACAGGTAATAAGGCCTAAGTCCTGAGGAAGGATGGACAATGGAATGAATGGGGAGGAGTCTGAATATGCTTGGGACAGCAGGGTGGGGGGGGGGGTTTCCAGCAGAAACAGACACAGACGTAGAGGACATACACGTGGACCCCGCAGTGGGAAGGAGGGTGGGATGAGCTGGGAGACTGGGATTAACATATATTCACTACTACCTATAAAACAGATAACCAATGAGAACCAAGTGTACGGCACAGAGAACTCTACTCAGTACACTGTGGTGACCTAAATGGGAAGGAAACCCCAAAAAGAGGGGATATATGTATACATATGGCTGATTCACTTTGCTGAGCAGCAGAAACGAACCCAACACTGTGAAACAACTATACTCCAACAAAAATTTAATTTACAAAATAAAATTTACCCTTTTAAAAAAAGGGATGGGGAGGAGATGAGACTTCAGGAGGACCAGAGCCAGAGGGGGCATCTTTCTTCCAGAATCTTCTCCCGATGCATCTTTACAATTGCTTCTTCCTCGGAAGCAAAACAGAGGGGAAAGGCTGCAGTTTCAGGGAGGCTGGGAGGGGGCGAGGCCAGAGGGTGTTGGGGCACAAGAAAAGCAAGAGCTTTGCTAAGGTTTTCTGATTTCTTAAGAGACCAGTGAGTTTAGGAAAGACCCACAGATAGTACCATCTGTGCAGAGAACACTGAGAGGGCAAAAGGAAATATTTCCAGAACATCTGGGTTGTCAAACAAATGTTAGCAAGTAGACAAGGTGCCGAAGGCCTGCTCTCATCGATAGAAGCTGCACGCTGCGCCTCTGCCAGCCTGGTTTGGGTTAAAAACTCTTTTTTTGTCTAAGTAGAGACAACACAGGACAAAGAGGAAACTAAGCAGGACGTTCCACGTATGTCAGATGGGATTAGGAATAAATCCAGCCCCCACTTCATGGTATAAAAGTATCCTCCGAGATACAAGATTAATAGCTAACACTTCCTGAGTATTCATGATGTGCCAAGTGCATTTCTTTTTTTCTTTTTAATTAACCTTTATTGGAGTATAGATGCTTTACAATGTTGTGTAAGTTTCTACTGTACAGCAAAATGGATCATCTATATGTATCCATATATCCCCTCTTTTTTAGATTTTCCCAAGCACACTTCTAAGTGCTCCACACACATGAACTCTTTCGTCCTCATCATCTCCCTATGAGAGACACTGCTACTATTCCCACTTCACAGATGAGAACACTGAAGTGTGGAAAAGCTGAACAACCTGCCAAATTCCTCCAGCAAGTAAGTGGCAGGTCTATGGCTGGCCCCCAGGCAGCTGGGCTCCAGGCATGTTCTTATCAATGAAGTCAACCTGCTGCCTTTCAGAACACCAAGTCCCAAGTTCTGACACTTCCAATCCTTTCTCATTCACATGAAGTGTGCCTAAGGCATTCATATGGGCTTTGCTGGTGGTTCAGTGGTAAAGAACCCACCTGCCAATGCAGGACATACAGGTTCAATCCCTGGGTCAGGAAGATCCCCTGGAGAAGGAAATGGCAACCCACTCCAGTACTCTTGCCTGGGAAATCCCATCAACAGAGGAGCCTGGTGGGCTATAGTCCATGGGGTCGCAAAAGAGTCAGACTCGACTTAGCGACTTAACAACAACAAGAAATTCATATGGTCTCCAAGTGTGTAAATCACCTGTAGAACAGCACACAATGATATTGGGAAATGTCCTGAATCCAGACCACGAGGTCAATAGAATTTTATCTCTTGAGCGAATAAAAACAAAAAAAAGGTGATGTGATGTCAAGTTATATCACCTTTCTTGGCTTCGAGTCCATCAATCTTAACTAACTTACACCCTGTTCCCCTTTCATGCCCGCCCTCCACTCCTCATCCAGCTTCAACATACGTACCTGTTCTCTGATATATTCCCACCTACCCCCTTTCCCTCATTCATATTCACCAAGCAAAACCTCTATTTGGTTAATATTGATACACACGGCCATAAATGGCTGGTCTATTTGTAGTGAATGACCACTAACTTCACCTCAGCCCTTGGTGCTTTCCCGCAACCCCGCTCTAGTTTCCTAAGCTTAGACGGCCTGCTCCCGATTATCTGGGGGTAATTCCAGGTTCAGTAGAAAAATCCATGGAAAATGACAGCAACCTGAAAAGAGTAACGCCACTGATAATTTAGACCTTTTAGGAATGAAGTTTCAAGATACACTATCAGATAGAAAAACCCCAATCAGCCAAGTACCTGCATAATGGTGCAGTCATAATGCACGGCGTGAAAAGAAAGCTGGAATATCAACAATGGCCTTCTGACCAGTTAGAGCAGCAGGTTCGGTTCAGTTGCTCAGTCATGTCCGACTCCTTGCGACCCCATGAATTGCAGCACGCCAGGCCTCCCGGTCCATCACCAACTCTTGGAGTCCACACAAACCCATGTCCATTTAGTCAGTGATGCCATCCAGCCATCTCATCCTCTGTCATCCCCTTCTCCTCCTGCCCTCAATCTTTCCCAGCATCGGGGTCTTTTCAAATGAGTCAGCTCTTCACATGAGGTGGCCAAAGTACTGGATTTTCAGCTTCAGCATCATTCCCTCCAAAGAAATCCCAGGGCTGATCTCCTTCAGAATGGCCTGGTTGGATCTCCTTGCAGTCTAAGGGACTCTCAAGAGTCTTCTCCAACACCACAGTTCAAAAGCATCAATTCTTCGCGCTCAGCTTTCTTCACAGCCCAACTCTCACATCCATACATGACCAGTGGAAAAACCACAGCCTTGACTAGACAGACCTTTGTTGGCAAAGTAATGTCTCTGCTTTTCAATATGCTATCTTGGTTGGTCATAACTTTCCTTCCAAGGAGTAAGCATCTTTTAATTTCATGGCTGCAATCACCATCTGCAGTGATTTTGGAGCCCCCCCAAAATAAAGTCTGAAACTGTTTCCACTGTTTCCCCATCTATTTCCCATGAAGTGATGGGACCAGATGCCATGATCTTTGTTTTCTGAATGTTGAACTTTAAGCCAACTTTTTCACTCTCCTCTTTCACTTTCATCAAGAGGCTTTTTAGTTCCTCTTCACTTTCTGCCATAAGGGTGGTGTCATCTGCATATCTGAGGTTATTAATATTTCTCCCTGCAATCTTGATTCCAGCTTGTGCTTCATGCAGCCAGCGTTTCTCATGATGCACTCTGCGTATAAGTAGTGGCCCTTAAACTGTGGGCCTCTGGGTCAGTGCATAACTGCTTTAAGGGTTAGGAGGTGGTGTCCCCAGAAATGACCATCAGTTGCACACTGTTTCTATGGAAACAACTAACACAATCAGGCATCAACTGAGAACTGCCTGTACCATCTAAACAGCCTCTCTAATTGTAGGGCATCCCTCCTCTGATGCAGAGCTGGCTTTAAGAAACTTAACCATGAGCACTTGGTGCTTTTAACATCTAACGCCCTGCTTCAACTCACTGCACAAAGTGTGGATTTGGAGGATTTAAAAGGCAAGTCAATTTTCTCCCAGTTCCTGTTGGATTCCAAAGCTGAGGATCATTTAGTTGGCCTCCCTCTAAATATGGAGGCAGAGGAGGAACTGGCATAGATTCCTTCTTTTGTCTTAAAAATAACAGGCTTCTAATACCTCCCTCAAGTTGAAGTTGCTGGTATTAACAGACGGAATCAAACTCTGGGCAAAGACTCAGCTCTGAGTGGCAAAGGCAAGTTTACGCTGTGGGAAATGAGACACAGAAGACCCCAGTCTGATCAGTCTGATCTGACAGCTGAACGCATACAGCTGCAGGTCTGAGCCCCGGAAACGCTGCTGCCCCACCTGCCTGTGTGTCTTCTGGGTGGTCCGCTGTTTGCAGAGTTGGTGGAGAGTGAGCACCAGCCTCAGCTTACATGTCTGCATCTGGCAAAAACATCCCACAGCTGCAGACGCCCCCTCCAGCAGCGTTCCAGTTCCCCTTGCCCTCCTCTGCCCATTTGTATCATCTTGTTACCATGCGCACAGGGGAACTGGCAAACACAGAGGAATGCGTCCTTACTCCTGCCCAGGGTGCATCTAAGAGGCTGGTTACTTCCTTCTTCCTCAGCTGGACGGTTTCTCCCTCTTAAACTGGGTGGAGAGTGTGCTGGAGAGGCTGGCAATGGGAGACGTGACTTCTCGTCCCCATCCCAGGCACACGAATAGCTGAAGACCTCCTGGGGTCTTCCATGGAGGAGCTGGTCATCCAGGGATGTTTGCTGCATATTTAAGCAATTTTAGGGGAGAAACAAAAGGAAGAAAAGGCTTGGTCTCTCTCCATGAAATGACTAACAATAAGCACAGAGAAAGGCTGGAGAAAAATCACCTTGAGATGGGAACCAGTAAGAACCAGGTCGGGTTATCATCGTGGACAGTCTGTAGCACTTTTCCATTTGAGCTCTTTTTATATATACATTATGCTATCAGAATGGATTAAGAAGAAGTCAGGAAAGTTATCTTGGAGCAGAAACTCTCAAAACTGGGACAGATAAAGCCTTTGCTCTCAAATCTGTGTTCTGGCAAAGGGATGGTGCCAGGACACATGCTGTGAAGAACTGCACACGAAGGTCCCTGAGAGGGACTTCCTTGCTTGTCCAGTGGCTCCCAATGCAAGGGCCTCAGGTTCAATCCCTGGTCAGGGAATTAGATGTCACAAGCAGTAACAAAGATTGAAAATCCTGCAAGCTACAACTAAGACCTGGCACAGCCAAATAAATATTAAAAAAGTGCCCTAATATCCCTAATGTCCACATGGGTTGGTCTTTACAGTTTCCAAGGGCTGACATATATATTAGTTCATGCTGTCTTCACATAATAGCCTGAAAAACTTCCCCCAAATTAGGAAACTGAGCCCAAAGCTGCTAAAAGAGGGAATTCCCTGGAGGTCCTGTGGCTAAGACTCAGTGCTTTCATGGCTGGGCCCCAGGTTCAATCCCTGGTTGGGGAACTAAGATCCTGCAAGCCACAAAGACAAAAAAAATTTTTTTTTAAATATGTTAAATGAGTTTACCACAACTCAAACACTCAACAGTCTATGTGGTAAGGCCAAGCCAGGACTCCTGACTTCATTTACAGGGATGTGAACCCAGTGCTGGAGGATTTGCCCTGGAGCATAAACGGATGAAACCAGGTCCACTGAAGACAGACAGTGGGGGAGGCTCTGCCAGCGGAGGCCGCACGTGTTTCCCCGGTGACCAACGTTTATTTTTATTTGCAGCACTCCATAACGCAGTATTACCCCACACGGGTCAGAACGGTCATCATCAAAAAGTCCACAAACAAGAAATGCTGGAGAGCGTGTGGAGAAAAGGGAACCCTCCTACACTGCTGATGGGGATGTAAGCTGATTCAGCCACTATGGAAAATAGTATGGAGGTTCCTTAAAAAACTAAAAACAGAAGCACCATATCATACAGCAATCCCACTCCTAGGCATATATCCAGAGAAAACTATAATTTTGAAAAGATACATGCATGCCTATGCTCGCTGTGGCACTGTTCACATTAGCCAAGACATGGAAGCAACCTAAGTGCCCATCAACAGAGGGACGGACACAGAAGACGTGGCAGACATACACAATGGAATACTGCTCCGCCGTGAAAATGAGCAGAATAACGCTGCCTGAGGCAGCATGGATGGACCTAGAGGTCATCAAAAGTCAGAGAAAGACAAATACCTTATGATATCACTTATATGTGGAACCTAATAGGAAAATGATACAAATAAACTTTTTCTAAAAGCAGTAACACACTCACAGATCTCAAAATCAAACTTACCTTACCAAAGGGTAAATGCGGGGAGAAGTGATAAATCAAGAGACCGGGATTAACATACACACTACTGTATATAAAACAGATAATCAACAAAGACTTACTGCACAGCACAGGGAACTCCACTCAGTGTTCTGTAATACCTTATATGGAAAAAGAATCTGAAAAAGAATGTATATATGTATGTGTATAACTGAATCACCTTTCTCTACACCTAATACTAACACAATATATATTGTAAATCAACTATCCTACAATAAAAATTAAAACAAACAAAACACCAATCTGCAACCCAGAGGTCAAATCTTCACATTCCATGCTGGTTCCAACATCTTCTTCTGTAACAACATGGTCCCCTGGGGTTCTTAGAATTTGCCAGAAACCCTAGGGGAAGAAGGGCTATAACCATCTCTTAAGAGAGCCCCAGAGGCGATGGAGGAGAGAAGGGACACCCTTGGAATGACATTCAAAACTCTCTCCATCCTTTACTTCTCTGCTTTTATGAAATCCTACTGATGTTTCTGCAGAGACACTGGCAGATAAAAGCAAGACAGAGATAAGCTGGCAGAAAGGAAATCCTCCAACCTAAGAGAATATCCTTCAGAGTTTAAATCTCAAGGAAAAGTCTCCCTAGCTCTGTTATGTCCCCTGCAGTAATGACAATCTATTCAGTAACATACGGAAATGATAACATTTAATACTCCAGAAGAGGTGGTCCAATAAAATGTTGTGTCCGACTCTTTGCAACCCTATGGCCTGCAGCCCACCAGGCTCCTCTGTCCATGAGATTCTCCAGGCGATAATACTGGAGTGTGCTTCCATGCCCTACTCCAGGGGATCTTTCCAACCCAGGGATTGAACCTGGGTCTCCTGCACTGCAGGCAGATTCTTTACTGTCCGAGTCACCAGGGAAGCCCCAAGTAAATTGAAAAAAAAAAAAAAAAAAGCTCACCAACACTGTTGCTGAGGAAGGGGATGAAGCATGTACAGTGAAGTAGAGCTGTGAGCTCAGGCCAAGAGTCCCTGGCCCAGCCTGGCTTGTTCCCTCACTAGCTGAGCAACACTGGGAAGGACCTTAACTCTGGGCAGCCCTATGCCTCTTCCCCAGTATAATGGAGCGACCTTGGATTGCCGACTTCATTCTGAATCTGGGCACTGAGCATCTGGTAACACTTAACAGGTATATCACCAGCTCAAGCAAGTGTTTAGTCATTGTCCCATGTGGCTGGGCTGGCACATGGCATCGGAGACTTCTGGAAGCTCTAAAGGTGAGCGTGGAATCCTTATTCTGAGACTTCCCTGGTGGTCCAGTGGTCAAGAATCTATCTGCCAATACAGGGGACATGGGTTCGATCCCTGGTCCGGGAGCTAAGATCCCACACGCTGGAACTAAGATCTGAGAGGGCAACTACGCTCGTGTGCTGCGACCACTGAGCCCACCCTAGACCCCATGCTCTGCAACAAGAGAAGCCACCGCAGTGAGAAGCAACTAGAGAATCGCCCCCACCCACCCTAACTAGAGAAAGCCCCCGCAGAGCAATGAAGACCCAGTGCAGCCAAAAATAAATAAATAAGCAAAACAGAAATGATCTTTACTCTGAATGACTGAGGATAAGACAGGAATGCCTCTCCCCACCCCAGGTGAACATAGCCACCCAAAGGCTTGGAGGCAACAGTGGAGGCAGAGAGGCCCATGGCCAGAAAGGAGGGTAGAAAAGGAGAGGACTTCCTCTCACCTGTCCCTTTACTTATCAAGCACCTTCCCTTCCTGAAAGTTCCTTCAGGTCACAGCACGCTCACAAAGTAATGGAACGATCAGAGGGAAGGCTAACTTATTACTGCCAGAGAAATCGGGCTGATCATCCTGCGGGGCGTCCAGCTCACATTTTGGCGCTGCTGCGACAACCGGTGAGAAATGCCTGCTGAGCAGGGGAAAGCTGCTGAGGGGGCGGAACTGGGGCCAGGGTCTCTAAATGTGGCCCACAACGCCTTCCTGAAGTGGGCTCGCCAAAGACACCATCCACCTTCATTGTCCTGACATTTACCAGCAACAGCTACTCACTCTTCAGGTATGTGCAACCTAGATAAATCTTTTATGATCTATAAATACATCCCAGCCAAGAAAACGCAACATTCAGGCAAACTGCAATTATTAATCACATATAATCAAGCTTATACTGTGTTATGGGAAGGATTGAATGCACGTAAATTAGCCCTTTCCTAGAGGTAAATACAGTTCTCTTTTCAATATTAGCATTCTGCCCATTAAATTAAGAAAATTGTTTTCTTTTAAAAGAGAGATATGTGGATGGGCCCAGAGACTGTCATACAGAGTGAAGAAAGAGAAAAACAAATATGTATTAACTCTTACGTGAAATCCAGAAAAATGGTACAGATGAATTTATCTCCAGGGCAGGAATAGAGACACAGATGTAGGGAACACACGTATGAACACCAAGGGGGAAAGGAAGGAGGGGATGAATTGGGCGATTAGGACTGACAAATATACATTACTATATATAAAATATACAACTAATAAGAACCTGCTGTATAGCTCAGGGAACTCTGCTCAGTGCTCTAAATGCTCAGAGCTTCCCTAAATGGGAAGGAAATCCAAAAAAAGAGGGGATATATGTACATATATATATAGCCGGTTCACTTTGCTGAGCAGCAGAAACTAACACAGCAGAGTAAAGCAATTATACTGCAATCAAAAGATAAAGTAAAATAAAATAGAGATATGTTCAGCCAACTCCTCTGCTTCAAAGCCCAGAGATAATTCCCAGATGGCTAAAGACTAACGTCGCAACTCCTGAGCATGGTTCCCCAAGCTCTTCATAATCTCATGTCAACACCCAGCCCCTGACTCATTCTGCCCACTCATCAGCTCACATTATATGCTTGAGCTAGGCGAGACAGCTTGCCATTTGCCAGTTCGGGTGTCATGAAGGGTCATCTTCTGATTTTAAGGATATGGATGCAGCATGCAGAAGCATACGCAGAGCCTGAGTTAGACACGAGCAATTCAAATAGGCACCAAATTCATTCATTCACTCAGTCACTCAATCATTTCTCCAGCGATCTTACCAGTCACCATGTTAGGGTACTGCGATAGAAATGTAAGAGAAAAATGAATAAATACCTTATGATTTCATACTCTTTTCATTAAAACATACATAATTGCTGATATCTGGCAGGTTTTGACCCACAGAACAAGTGTTCCCAAACTATTCCAAACTGATTTCTCAGTTAAGGACTAGACAGTGTCCCTGCTGAACTCAGACAGCCCCTGAAACTCCCCAGAGCACAGTGAGAATCAAAATAGACTTATGCTGGGCCCCTCATCATACACAGACAACCTCCCACCCCTCAAGAACATCTAAACATCAGTAACACTGGCATGGAATTTATTATACAACCACTGAGTTTCCCATGGTTCAGGGGCACAGAGAAGAGGCTATATTCAAGGCACTGTCATTGACAGGAGTCTAAGGCTTGTGACCTTTGTTGCCTTCAAATAAAAGCAAATCTCTATGGGACTTCCTGGTGGCCCAGTGATTAAGACTCCATGCAGCCAATACAGGGGGTCGGTTTTGATCCCTGGTCAGGGAAATAAGATTCCACATGCCACGTGGCCTAGGCAAAAAAATTAAAGAAATAAATAAACCTCAAAGTGAAATTTAAAAAGGAGCAAACTAATCATAATTAAAAGCAAATATCTAATGGGAAGGATGTTGAGATCCAGATACAAGCTCGCCTGGGTACAAATTACACCTCAAAACTGGCTGCCTTATAGACCCAGACTCCAGTCAAAACAAAATATCCCATTCCAGTTAAGAACAGAAGGGAAATAGGAGACACAGTTTAAGGATGGTTGAGGGAATGCTTATCCAAATCTGCAAGTCAAAAATCCTAAGATGCAGCATTACTGAAGGTCCAAGTTGTTCACAAACTGGACACAAGGAATTTAAAACTATCACCAAAAGCTGGGGAAATCTCCATGACTGCCCCTCACTTCTCTACAAGGTGTGCCTCTGCCAAAGGCTTATGGGAGAAGCCAACAAACTCTCTAGACCCATTCTAGGCAAATCTCCACTGTGAGTACAGAACTGGGGCTCTTCTGTAAGAGGGAGTAAGAAACCCGACGATACTGGTGTTCTTAGTCTGCCTTCCAGAGCTCCTTCCATTTGCATAAAGGACTTAGGCTGATTCTGGAATGCCCACTTCTAAGGAGGCCCTTTGGTCTTTGTGAAGGTGAGCCCTTCCGCCCCCTATGGGACTTCCTGGTGGCCCAGTGATTAAGACTCCATGCAGCCAATACAGGGGGTTGGTTTTGATCCCTGGTCAGGGAAATAAGATTCCTCCAAAAACAAGCCCAGGAAGGTGCTCCCATTTGAAGATGCTATGAGATGTCCAACCAGTAAGAAGGACAAGCAGATCTTGTCACGCACATAATCCAGCAATCCCACTCCTGGACATATATCAGAGAAAACCAATTGAAAAGATACATGCACCCCCATGTTCGTTTCAGCACTGTTCACAATAGACAAGACAAGCGTGCACACGTGTGCTCAGTTGCGTCCGACTCTTGGTGACACAGAGAGCCCCCCAGGCTCTCCAGTCCATGGAATTTTCCAGGTCAAAATGCTGGAGTGAGTCTCCATTTACATGCAGAGTACATCATGAGAAACGCTGGGCTGGAAGAAGCACAAGCTGGAATCAAGATTGCCGGGAGAAATCTCAATAACCTCAGATATGCAGATGACACCACCCTTATGGCAGAAAGGGAAGAGGAAATAAAAAGCCTCTTGATGAAAGTGAAAGAGGAGAGTGAAAAAGTTGGCTTAAAGCTCAACATTCAGAAAACGAAGATCATGGCATCTGGTCCCATCAATTCATGGGAAATAGATGGGGAAACAGTGGAAACAGTGTCAGACTTTATTTATTCTGGGCTCCAAAATCACTGCAGATGGTGACTGCAGCCATGAAATTAAAAGACGCTTACTCCTTGGAAGGAAAGTTATGACCAACCTAGATAGCATATTCAAAAGCAGAGATATTACTTTGCCAACAAAGGTCCATCTAGTCAAGGCTATGGTTTTTCCAGTGGTCATGTATGGATGTGAGAGTTGGACAGTGAAGAAAGCTGAGTGCCGAAGAATTGATGCTTTTGAACTGTGGTGTTGGAGAAGACTCTTGAGAGTCCCTTGGACTGCAAGGAGATCCAACCAGGCCATTTTGAAGGAGATCAGCCCTGGGATTTCTTTGGAAGGAATGATGCTAAAGCTGAAACTCCAGTACTTTGGCCACCTCACGCGAAGAGTTGACTCATTGGAAAAGACTCTGATGCTGGGAGGGATTGGGGGCAGGAGGAGAAGGGGATGACAGAGGATGAGATGGCTGGATGGCATCACTGATTTGATGGATATGAGTCTGAGTGAACTCCAGGAGTTGGTGATGGACAGGGAGGCCTGGCGTGCTGTGATTCATGGGGTCACAAAGAGTCGGACACGACTGAGTGACTGAACTGAACTGAACTGAACTCCAAGACAAGACATGGAGGCAATTTAAATGCCCATCCAGAGGAATGGATATATCCATTTCCCATCTCATTTCTGTGTGATTCTAGTAACATGTAACTCCTCTGACTCCAACAAAACACCTGGAGTTGAGAAGCCTGGGATAAAGTCTGGAAGCTGGGGGTTCCATTCAGTCAATAAGAGGTTGCTTCCACTTGTTCCTAATTTTCCTGTCATCAACCTAAGTATGTTCTTTGGAACTTTTCATAATACATCAATTCTATTAACAAAAACACATCTTATAGCCATGCTGAGGCTGCAAAATTTAGTTGGTTCCAGGCCTGGAAGAATATGTTGTTTTTTGCTTTTGGACTAAGTCGATTCAGCTTAGGAATCTGTGTCTCATATTTACTTGTCATCCTACACCCAGTTAAAAGAGATTCAGTGGTGCTAGTGGTAAAGACTCCACCTGCAATGCAGGAGATGTGGGTTCCATCCCTGGGTCAGGAGTATCGCGTGGAGTAGGAAATGGCAACCCACTCCAGTATTCCTGCCTGGGAAATCCCATGGACAGAGGAATTAAGGAAGAAAAGATAAAGAAGAAATGGAAAGCGGAAAAATATCTTCTTACTTCTTCTTCTGCCCAATAGGTAACTTGAGATTTTTAAAAAATCCTTATATATACGTTTTTACATATACTCTTTTTTATTATGGTTTATCACAGAATATTGAATATAGTTCCCTGTGCTACTGTATAGCACTGTATAGCTACATAGTAGCACAGTGAACTGTGCTAGTTGCTTATTTAGTCTCTCTCTCTATATTGTGCATATATATAAGCTTACATCTGTTCAACTATACTTCAATAAAAAAAATGTAAAAACCCATTAAATCCTTAGACAAGCTTCCAAAGACTATGGGATTGTTCAGGGTGGGGAGACAGATGAGCGAGGCCAGGCTCGGCTCCCTGGGATGGAAATCTCTATGTAAACTAAAATATCACTGGAACACATTTTACAAAAGGATGCCTGTTAACTCAGGTTTCCAAACAGAATTCTTATACAAGTGACACATGGCATTACCTTCCATGGGGAATTAAAACAAACACGAAACAAAACAGCAAGCAAACCCTCTTAACTCTCTTAACACTGCTCTGTCCTGGTTTTTCCTTCTTAAGAATTTTTTGTGATGTAGGCAATTAATTTCAGCCCTCAGCAGGCAGTAAGTTGAAATCTTAGAACTGAATAATACATGAAGTCATGATGTCTACAGGATTCTTGCTATTTACATATAAAACCCTTCAAAATACTTTCTGAGAAGTTGTCTTGTACATAAAGTGACTGAAGAAACAGGAGAGAACAAGAACCACAGAGAAATGAGATGCAAATGACCAAATTTTATAAGGACACTTATCTGGCAAACATGAATTATTACATGAGTGTTTTGTATATTAATATAAAAACCAACCCCTCCTAGTCTCATGGAACGAATACAGACAGATCTGCTTTGAAGGGGTGCCAAATGCCAGCCTGCCCAAGGGGTCCAGACCTGGACAGTACAGAATTGACTGTGTGTTCTGCTTTCTTTTGGACCAGACTGAGAGCAGAAAGCCTGGCCAAAGACCAAGTAATCGAGGCACACAGGAAAGCATACCCTCACCAGCTGAAATCAAAGCAGAGTATCACATATATTTACCAGATAAAGTGATTTAAATCCATCTGATCCAGGGAATTTCAGAAACATTCCCTAGTATCTTGTAAGGAACCAGAAGTCAGGGTAAGGTATTATGATCCGTGGGCTGGGTGGTTTGATCAAGGTCTCTGCTCTGGCCTCCCTTCTCCTCCTCATTGCTGTGTCTCTTGTTCTGTTTATCCATCTACGCCAAGGGTCTATAGAAGGGCTGCAGAAGTAACGGTTAGCACACCTGCCCATCTGGGATTGGGATTCTGGTGGGTGTTGGGACCTGACCTGAGCCATGACAGGCTCGACAGGCCACACTAGGCCTAAGCCTCAGGTTCTTGTAAGCATGAGTCATAATTCTGGGAAGCCCCACCAAGGTCCCCAACGACACTAAGGTCCCCAGTGACACCAAGGTCCTCCCTGACGACGCCAAGGTTAAATCAATCACCACACGCCAACTACACTATTGCTGAGACAAAAGACCACCGGTATATAAGCAGCTGTGATTTAGAGCTCGGGGCCCTCGTCAAGATTCCACTGTGCTGGAAGAGACTTGGGCCCTAACTTGAGCTAGCAATAAACCCCTTTATGCTTTTGCATTGCTGTGGATGTCTTATTCTCTTCAGTTTTGGGGACTTGGACACTGGGCATAACATTTGGGGGCTCGTCCGGGATCCCTTTAACTGGGAAGAATAACACTCTCCCGGTAGAAGGGGTTTCCTCACTAGGAGGAAAGATATCTGAACACCGGTGTTAAGCCTGGTTAAGTCCAGCATAAGGCCAAGGCCCAGCATCATGCTGGGAAGGCAGCTGGCTCTGTAAAGGGAGTAAACCTAGCTGGCATAAGGCCGAGGCCCAGCATCGTGCTGGGAAGGCGGCCAGCTCCGTGGACACCTTGTTGGTAAGATAATCTCAAGGGAAAAGAAGTTTCGGGGCGGGGGGGGGGGGCAGGAAGACCTAGTGCTGTGTTCTCAGCCGATGCGTATTTGTTATCTGTTTGTCGTGTCTGTGTGAGTACCGGCATTGTCTCTGATCTTTGTGTGTTCATTTTGTCTCCTGTGTTCTTCTCTGTAATCATGGGGCAAGCAACTTCTACTCCTTTGTCCCTTATGACTGACCACTTTTCTGATTTTAACTCTAGAGCACAAAATCTATCAGTGTTGATGAAGAAGAACAAACTAATGATTTTTTGTTCCGCCGAGTGGCCTGCCTTTGATGTCGGCTGGCCGCAAGAAGGAACCTTCAGCCTGCCCATTATTCAAGCAATTAGAGAAAAAGTGCTCACTCCTGGCCCGTCTGGACACCCAGACCAAACTCCCTATATTTTGGTCTGACAAGATTTGGTAGAAAATCCACCGGCCTGGCTGAGATCTTTTATTCCCCAGCCCTTTACTTCCCCTTCCCCCACTTTGTCTATCCCACAGGTACTTGTTATGAAAACATCCGAAGAAAAAAAAATACAAAGAGAGCAACGGCCGGGTAAAGCCGGTATTCCAGGAATCCTCACTATATCCTAACCTAATAGACCTAGAAACTGATCTCTCCCCACCCCGCTATGCGCATCCACCTTTGCCCCCTTAGGTACCTCAGATCTCGTCCAGAGGAACGCGAAGGGATACCGAACCCTTGGCCCCAACCCAGGAGGGGGGCCCAGCCCAGGGAACTCGAGAAAGAACTAGGGGAGCCCTAAATGTGGTGGATGAGGACAGCCCGGAAGCCCCCACCTCCACGGTCCAGGTGCTTCCTGTTCAGGCGGGGCCAGCCCACCCGGACGGGGAACAAATGTACCAATACTGGCCCTTTTCCACTATGATTGTCAGCAGCTGTTACAAGTGCTTTTCACCACAGAGGAACGCAAACAGATATTGTCGGAAGCACAGAAAAATGTTTCAGGGGTAAATGGGAGACCTACAATGCAACCTAATCTGATTGATGAGAGATTCCCCCTGACGCGGCCCCAATGGGACTTCGAGCGCGCTAAAGGTAGGGAGCGTCTCTGAGTGTACCGCCAGAGTCTAAAAGCCAGGAAACCAACAAATTTGGCTAAGGTAAATCTGGTTAGACAGGAGCCAGAAGAGAGCCCGGCAGCCTTCCTTGAGAGATTAATGGAAACTTTTAGGCAGTATACCCCCATGACCCACAGGCCGATGAGTCACGCGTGGCAGTTATGCTAGTATTTGTAAATCAGGCAGCCCCAGATATCAAGAGAAAACTGCAAACATAGAGAGGTTGGGGAACAATCCATGCAAGACCTGGTGAGGGCAACAGAGAGGGTTTTTAACCATAGGAAAACTCCAGAGAAAAGGAAAGAACGTGTTAGACGGTAAGAGGAAGTTCAAGGCCAAAGAAAACCGCAGGAATCAAAAAAAGATTAGCCCAGATATTCTTTGCAGGGGTGAGACAAGGAGCTAATTCTCAGGGAGCTAGTGAAGTCAGGCCGAGACACAAATTAGACAGAGACTAAGAAAGGACCGATGTGCATATTGTCAAAAGCGAGGACACTGGAGAAGAGAGTGCCCTAAAAAAAAAAAAAACAAAAAACCGGGGGAAAAGCCCACCAGGGAAGAAGCACCTTCCCCAGGGGCCCACGTCTTATATGCAGGAGATGATAACAATTAGGGGGGGTCAGGGCTCAGTCCCCCTCCCCGAGTCCTGGGTAACTATACACGTGGAAGAAAAACCGGTCGGCTTCATGGTGGACACAGGGGCCCAATACTCAGTCCTTACTTCTCGTCAAGTGAGAGAATTTCTTGGGACTATTGGGTATTGCAGGCTGTGGATCTTGGGGTTTGCTAAAAAGGCCCAGCCATTATATGAAGGGAGCGAAGAGAGTAAAAACTGGACTTGGACTGAGCCAATGAGACAGGCATTTCAAGAACTTTGGCAGGCTCTGCTAAAAGGCCCGGCCCTTGCTCTCCCTAACCCGTCTAAGCCCTTCCAACTGTTTGTGGATAAAAAACAGGGAGTAGAAAAGAGAGTCTTGACGCAGCAATGGGGGCCTTGGAAGCGACCTGTAGCCTACCTCTCTAAAAGACTGGACCCAATAGCTGCGGGGTGGCCACCCTGCCTCCAAATCATCGCAGCCATTGCTCTCCTGGTCCATGATGCCGACAAGTTAACATATGGACAACAGCTCCTGGTCTACACTCCCCATGCCATTAAAGGGATTCTCAAGCAGCCCTCAGAGACTGTAAAACCCCCATACTGATTGTGGGATTGCCACCCCCTGGAATGGGAACCCTGCCCCCAACCCCCGAGTATTCCTCTTCCGATCTAAGCTGGATTCAAGAGAATGCCAACTGTCCAGAGGGCAAAGACAGATGGTATCGAGACCAAAATGACAACTTGTTGCTTCCGGCTAACTTGGGTCAACACCTTTGCACGCACCTACATCAGACCACCCATCTGGGAGAGAAAAAGACTCTAGCACTCTTACAGACAGCACGTCTGCGGTTTCCCCGACAAAAGGCAACTATGCAAGACATAGTCCGTGCCTGTAAGGCGTGCCAGATGATGAGACCAGGAAAAGGACAGCACACGGGTATAAGGTACCGGGGAGAAAGGCCGGGACAACCCTGGGAGATAGATTTTACAGAGGTAAGGCCAGGCAAGTATGGGTACCATTATCTGTTAGATCTGGTCGATACTTTCTCTGGGTGGATGGAAGCATATCCCACTAAGAGGGAAACAGCAACAATGGTAGCTAAAAAACTCCTAAAAGAGATAGTGCCTAGGTTTGGGCTGCCGGTAACCATTGGCTCTGATAATGGACCTGCTTTTGTGAGTCAAATTGTTCAGGGACTGGCCTTAGCTCTGGGGACCAAATGAAAACTACATTGCGAATACAAGCCCCAGAGCTCAGGACAGGTAGAAAAAATGAATCGGACTCTAAAACAAACTTTGGCAAAACTGGCAATAGAGACTGGTGGGGACTGGGTGACTCTCCTTCCCTTCGCTCTCTTCCGGGCACGTAATACCCCCTCAAACGGCATCAAATCAAGACATTAGAGCCTAGGTGGAAGGGCCCTTATGTTGTTCTTACTGCCCCTACTGCCCTGAAGGTCGACAGCACTGGACCTTGGGTGCACTGTAGCCACGTGCGCTGTGCCACTCCGGAGGAACTAAAAAGGCCCAGAGAAAATGGAAGGTGACACCACATCCCTCCAACCCTTTAAAGATGAAGCTCACCCGTCGACAGGACCCAGACGAATCACCCTGGACCCTCAGATAGAGGAAGATTCCTCCATATGATCAAAAGACGAGGGGAAAGTTGGGACCTGACCTGAGCCATGACAGGCTCGACAGGCCACACTGGGCCTAGGCCTCAGGTTCTTGTAAGCGTGAGTCATAACTCTGGGAAGCCCCACCAAGGTCCCCAATGACACCAAGGTCCCCGATAACACAAAGGTCCTCCCTGATGACGCCAAGGTTAAATCAATCACCACGATGACCCAAGGTTGAGTCAATCACCACACGCCAACTACACTATTGCTGAGACAAAAGACCGCCTGTATATAAGCAGCTGTGATTCAGAGCTCGGGGCCCTCGTCAAGATTCCACTGTGCTGGATGAGACTTGGGCCCTAACTCGAGCTAGCAATAAACCCCTTTATGCTTTTGCATTGCTGTGGACGCCTTATTCTCTCAGTTTTGGGGACTCGGACACTGGGCATAACAGTGGGGAAAGTACATGCACATGAAAGAGCTCAGGAGGTGGAGTCACTCCGCAGACCTCCAGGCCACTGCCATGGTCTCTCCTGGGTGGGTCTAGGAGCTCCTCTCCCCGCCCCAGGTCTCCCAGAGTCTACCTTTGTTCTCCTACCATCTGATTTTCCATAGAACCAACCAAAGTGATTTTTTTAACTCACTAGATCATTGGTTTATTATGAAAGGAGATAACTCAGGAGCACATATAGGCAAGACATGTACAGAGCAAGGTATAGAAAAAGGGCATGAAGCTTCTACCTTCTCTATGAACAAGTCATTTTCCCCACATGTTCACCACCCCAAAAGCTCTCCAAAATCCATCCTTGTGGGCTTTTTATGGAGGCCTCATTATGTAGACACGATTGATCACATCAGGGACCAACAACCAAAGTAATTCTTATAAAACCTACGTTAGTTCACAACACTCTTCTAACCAAAGCCTTCCAGTGTCTCCCCTCTTTCCCCACCAAGCTGAGGTCCTTACAAGGTCCGCTGAAGCCTGATGTGTCTGGCCCCTCACTCCTTCTCACCTGCATCCTGCCACTCTTCCCAGACTTCACCACCTCAGTCACCTTCCTCATGATCCTCACTCACTTCAAGCACAGCCTCATCTCAGGGGGTCGCACTGCCCTTCCCCTTCACCTGGAAAACGTTACTGCCCAATATCCACATACCCCCAGCCTTTCCTTCAAGTTACCATCTTCTCAGTTACCATCCTATCAGTGTTTCTTCCCTGACCATTCCCATGAAAGACAGCCAGTTTCCTTCCCCACTCCATATCCTTCTCATCCCACATAACATGGCTTTGTTCTCCTTCATGGTATGAAACACTCCCCAGCATAGCACGTGGTCATCTGCTCAATGGGTCTCTCCCACCACACATCAGGGCAGGGATCTTACATATTTTTTTGTATCTGATAAGAGTTTAATATTCAGAATGTATAATATTCAGAATGTATACAACTCAACAACAAAAAGACAAGAACACAGTTGAAAAATGCACAAAGGATTTTTTAAAACATTTATTTATTTATCTATTGGCTGCCACTCATGGCATATGTAGTCAAAGCTATGTTTTTCCAATAGTCAGTTGTGTACGGATGTGAGAGTTGGACCATAAAGAAGACTGAGTGCCAAAGAAGTGATGCTTTCGAACTGTGGTGCTGGAGAAGACTCTTTAGTGTCCCTTGGACAGCAATGAGATCAAACCAGTCATTCCTAAAAGAAATCAATCCTGAATAGTCACTGGAAGCACTGATGCTGAAGCTGAGGCTCCAATACTTTGGCCTGATGTGAAGAGCTAACTCATTGGAAATGACCCTGATTCTGGGAAAGACTGAGGCAAAAGGACGAGAGGGCAGCAGAGGATGAGATGGTTAGATAGCATCACCAATTCAATGGACATGCATGTGAGCAAACTCCAGGAGATAGTGAAGGACAGGGAAGCCTGGTGTGCTGCTGTCCATGGGGTCGCAAAGAGCAGGACACAACTTAGCACCCGAACAACAACAATTATGGGATCTTAATTCCCCAACCAGGGATTGAACTCATGTCTCCTGCATTGGAAGGTGGAGTCTTAACCACTGGACCACGCAGGAATTCCCTGGACAATGGATTTGAGTAAGCTGCCAATAAGCATATGAAGAGGTGCTCAATAATTTTAGTCATTGCTGCTACTGCTAAGTTGCTTCAGTCATGTTCGACTCTGTGCAACCCCATAGATGGCAGCCCACCAGGCTCCCCCATCCCTGGGATTCTCCAGGCAAGAACACTGGAGTGGGTTGCCATTTCCTTCTCCAATGCATGAAAGTGAAAAGTGAAAGTGAAGTCGCTCAGTCGTGTCTGACTCTTAGTGACCCCACGGACTGCAGCCCACCAGGCTCCTCCATCCATGGGATTTTCCAGGCAAGAGTCCTGGAGTGGGGTGCCATTGCCTTTGCAAATCAAAATCACAGTGAAACATCACCTCACACCTACTAAGTGGCTCTTTTTCTCTTAAAAAACAAAAGAAAACCCAGAAAATAACAAGTGTAAGCAAAGATTTAGATAAATGTCAACTCTCATACGTTCCTAATGGAAATGCAAAATGGTGCAGCCCCCAAGGACACAGGTTTTGATTTCTTAAAAAGCTAAACATAGAGGGACCCTGTACTGTTAGTTGCATTAAATCCATCAATATCTGACAGGTGCACAGAAAATATCTGTAGAATGAATGAAGAGCTCAAGGACAGGCAGAGGCAATTGTCCCTAACTCTATGTCTGGATCTGAAAAAAAGACAGATGGAAGCATGCGGCCACGCGAGCTCCTTTTATTAACTGCCAGCTTCTTCGGAGATAAATGCAAACTTAGAACAGGGCTGCTCAGACAAGACTGGAGAAAATACAAAATAAACTGGCACTATTAGTCTACATGTCCCTGGAGCTGGCAACAACACATAAAAGTCAAGCTGCCCCTGACATCCCCTGCTGTTGAATTAATTTCAGTAATTACTTACATACATCTGACTCTGAAAACAATTATTTCCCCTCAGATACATGGGCCTCCCCTGTGGCTCAGCTGCTGAAGAATCCGCCTGCCAATGCAGGAGACACAAGTGACGTGGGTTCAATCCCTGGGTTGGGAAGATACCCTGGAGAAGGAAATGGCAACCTGCTTCAGTATCCAGAGGGTAAGGAATCCGCCTGCAATGTGGGAGACCTGGATTCGATCCCTGGGCAGGGAAGATCCCCTGGAGAAGGGAACAGCTACCCACTCCAGTATTCTGGCCTGGAGAATTCCATGGACTGTATAGTCCATGGGGTCGCAAAGAATCAGACACGATTGAGTGACTTTCACTTCACTTCACTTCAATTCAGTACTATTGCCTGGAGAATTCCTTGGACGGAGGAGCCTGGACATGACTAAGCGTGCACACATACACAGACACACACTGTAATCAGTTCTTTCACTCACAGTGGGAGCAACTTTGCTCTCATTAGCCTTCTGGGTCAACCTTCTAATCAGGGCTTAAAACTGTGCCCTTTGAATAGAAGGCAACTTGACTGACTAGAGATATAAAGTCTTTTAATTCCTTTATTTGAACAACTAGCCTCAAACACCAGGAGGAGAAAAGGTGGTCCATGTGACATCTTGATGAGAAATACCAGTAGGAAGTGCACAGTTTGAGAGGAAACCAGATTTAGACATTCTATTGCTTTTACCAGTATATTTGATTCAGCAGCTATAAATCTTTGAAAGTATCCTGCTTCTTTCCTTTCAAGCCTGTACCGACTCAGGGAAAGATCCCATACTCACGGCTCTGTGTAACATGTGATATTTACTAAGTATTCTGAAAAAATATATTTATTGCAACCACCACAGCGGGAGTGATAGACCCAGGTCTATTACGTGGATCATTTCCATTTGTCCCATAGATGCTCTAGTCTTAACTGGTGGTAAAAGAAATGGCAAAGATTTGGAAACAGATGAACTTGGTAAGTTAAGTTCATCCACCCATGGACTCCCAGGCTCTCTGCCAGGACACTGCAGAGTGACATGGATGTAGTCTTTGCCCCCAGAGAGCCCCGATGGGACAGATAAATCATTCTGAGAATGATTCTAAGATAAGCACAATGAGGGCATTTGCACTAAAAAATTATTTTTTCTTTCCCATTATGGTTTACCTCAGGCTACTGAGTATAGGACCTTGCTGTTTATCCACCATTGTTGTTGTTTAGTCACGAAGTGAAGTCCGACTCTTTGTGATCCCATGGACTGCAGCACACTAGGCTTCCCCGTCCTTCACTATCTCCCGCAGTTTGCTCAAACTCATGCCCATGGAGTTGGTGACTCTATGCAACCATCTCATCCTCTGTTGCCCCTGTTTCCTCCTGCCCTCAATCTTTCCCAACAACAGGTTCTTTTCCAATGAGTTGGGTCTTTGCATCAGGCAGCCGAAGTATTGGAGCTTCAGCTTCAGCATCAGTCCTTCTAAGGAATATTCAGGGTTGATTTCCTTCATGCTAAGTCACTTCAGTCATGTCTGACTCTTTGCTACCCCCTCAGACTGCAGCCCACCAGGCTCCTCTATCCATGGGATTCTCCAGGCAAGAATACTAGAGTGGGTTGCCATTTCCTTCTCCAAGGGATCTTCCCAGCCCAGGGATTGAACCCATATCTCTTTCATCTCCTGCATTGGCAGGAGGGTTCTTTACCACTAGCAGCACCTGGGAAATGATTTGATCTTCCTGCTGTCCAAGGGACTCTCAAGAGTCTTCTCCTGCACCAGAGTTCAAAAGCATCAATTCTTCGGTGCTCAGCTTTCCTTATGTCCAACTCTCAGATCTGTACCTTATACATTAGTTTGCATCTGCCTACCTCAAACTCCCAATCCATCCCTCCATTCTCTCCCCCTTGGCAACCAGAAGTCTGTTCGAGGGTAGAGAGATTTTTAACTGTTCTGTTTGAAGGAATAGTCTAAGCACCCTGGACAGTGCCTGACACACAGGTTCTCAGTGAGTATTTGTGGGGAAAAGAGAGCATCTGACAGCACCCGGTGCCCAGGAAAGCCCTCGCACTGCTGCCACCCAGGTGCATTTCCAGGCCCCGCCCTGTCACTGTGGAGCCCCACCACACTCGGGGCAGACACACGCCGGCTCCGATTAAGGAAGTCATTTACCACGTACGTAACAAGACAGACTGTGGGACAGTCATGGGGAGCACCCACCCGGAGGCAGGCCTCCTGTCGGACAGGACAGGTGACCTCTCTGCATCTTTTTCCCCACCTCCTAAAATGAAGGTTCAGTACACACCTTTGGAAGTGGGGTCTGACTGATGCTCAAAAGCCAGTGCTCAAGAGGCAAGGTTAGTGCCAAGGCAAGTTGACTTCATTTCCAGCACCTGGCAACTGGTGGGGAGGGAGGATCCATGTCCAAAGGCCAACTCTCTACCAACAGTCAGTGGGGATGAACATTTATGGGGAGTTTCACAGGTGTATAGGCAGAGGGAGGGGGCTACGTGCAGAAACAGCACAGTCAGCCCCGACGGTCATCTCGAAACTGGTCACACCATGGTCTGACCAGCATCACCTTGATTGTTTTGAGTACAGGTAATCTTCAGTTCGAGGGTGGATGTGTTTTCTTTTCTTTGAGGCCAGTTCTTGGAATTGTGGCAGCTTATATCATGGCCAAGTCTGGTCACCAGGTAGTTAACTTCTTCCATGTGGTAGGGGTTTCAGTATTTACATGACCTATAGCCCTTGAAGTGGAGCTAAAGATCCTTGACTTTACTTAATGACTGCTGCTGCTGCTGCTGCTGCTAAGTCGCTTCAGTTGTGTCTGACTCTGTGCGACCTCATAGACGGCAGCCCACCAGGCTCCCCCATCCCTGGGATTCTCCAGGCAAGAACACTGGAGTGGGTTGCCATTTCCTTCTCCAATGCGTGAAAGTGAAAAGTGAAAGTGAAGTCGCTCAGTCGTGTCCGACTCTTAGTGACCCCATGGACTGCAGCCTACCAGGCTCCTCCGCCCATGGGATTTTCCAGGCAAGAGTCCTGGAGAGGGGTGCCATTGCCCTCTCCTACTTAATGACTAAACTATGATGATTTTGTCCTGTTTGACTGTTTTCCTTTGCTTCGCATTTTCTCACTTCTTTAGTTAAACTTATTCTTTGGCAAAAGTTTTTCTACAGACAGAAGGCAGGTGGAGGCTGTGCTGTGTTTCATAAGCACCGGTACTTCCAATGGTAGCTCCATGTGCAAATCTAGAAGAGTAAGAGGACCACTAACGGCTCTAAATTTTAAAGTAGCCATCCCATGAAATTGCTACAGGCACCTGACTGGTCATGCAGTAACGTAAAAAGGATGCCAATCATGACATTATACAAAATCTACAGAAAACAAATAGGTCCTTTACATAGGGAAAAACAGAAACACATATTAACTACTGTGGGTCATTAGAACAATGTGATGGACTTGATTAGGCAAAATACACATGCAAACCATCTCCCACGTTAAAAAGAAAATGAGAACATACTCAGCATTCTGTTATATTTGACTATGGGAGAGAGGACGAATATGAATGTGCTGATCACGTTCTCTAAGCCAGAAACCAGGACACAATATTTGGAATATGGACTGGGCTACAGTTCACAGGGTTTGCACAGAGTCGGACACAACTGAAGCGACTTAGCACGCATGCACGCATACACACGCACACACACACACAAATGGAATCACGGTGCTGTACACCTAAAACTAACACAGCACTGTAAATCAGCTATACTCCAAAAAATTTTTTAAAAGTCTAGTAAGATTTTTATTTGGCTTTTCAGCCTATGATATAATATTCGAATGCAGCAAATCAGAATCGTTAATAGACATTGTCTATTACAGGTGAGTATGCTGAGTGTGACCAAACTAGCCAGGTGAAAGTTTCAGAGCAAGAGAATAAATGAAGCAATTATAGAAACCTAAATTGGAATGTCAAGAATCTTAAAAGTCAGCGGTCATTTGTAGATGTAGGTCAAGGAATCACAATGGCCCCTGCAATACATCTTCATTAAAACAGGCTATGACAAATGATGATCATAGCAGGGAGCTTTGATAATACAAGTTGTAAGAAAGCAGGATAGAATGGTACATATTTTTAAAAATTTTCATTAAAAGTTTTTGATAAAACTTTTGGTATTTTAAGGGGCCAAGTTTATTTATACAAAAATTAACTTATATGCAGTCCCTAATGATTCCCATGGAAAGGTACAATAAAACCCTGTGATAATACATATCTCAATACAATCTGTGTGCGTGTGTGCATGTGTGCCTGTGTGTGCGCAGGGATGGAGAGGAGCCTCCATTCTTTGCCTGTATCCAACTCCTTTGTAAAAAGCGAGGCAGGGACTACAGTTTTTATCTTTGCGGGGAGATGGGGAGGAAGTATAGAGGGAGGATGAGACCAAGAGCATAATCGAAGGCGACCCTATTTTCACAATTGGGAAGGCCCAGGAAGGTGGATTTCCGCATCCCCAGGGTCCTTCCATGCAGATTCCTGGACTTCCTGCTGCTATGTGGAGTCCCAACCAGCAAGTCTAGAGGGGCCAAGAAATGGTGAGGAGGCCAGCATGGCAAGGAGACGGTGAGACCGTAAGAAGTCAGAGAGGTGGGGATAGGGCAGATTTGAAACCCTTGCAGACTGCAGGAGTGCGATGGGAGCTGCAGTAGAGGACAGACTGACAGCCGCAATGATGAGAAAAGTCTTGGGGACCTGGTAATGCTTCTCAGCCCTTAAGCAGCCAGCTACATGATCCCCAGTCATTCCCACTGATGGTGAAGCAGAAGTGGAATGCTGCCACCAGGTGGCGCCAAGACTAAGTCCAGAGGGGATGGATTTGGCTCTCACAAGACCCCTGACTGCCACCACTGGCTTGCTGCAGGGGCCAGCTAATCCAGGTCATTTCACCGACCTCACAATCATCTAACTCCCTGTTTTATGAAATTTCTAGACCCCACAGATGGAGCATTTTGACTGTATTAATTTGCTTTGATTTTAACTTTTCATTCACTGCATGTTCTGAAACGGCAGCACACTCAGCTAAACTCTTATTCTTCTAAACAAATGGTCAATTTTGGAACTATGAAGAGAGATTTGTGCAGAACTGCAGGAAATGAACAGTTGTTAAGCTGTGGTCAAGCCAAAAGATCAAAAATGCTTTATTTCCAAAAGGTCGTACCTTTATGTTAAAATTTACACGCCCACCACAGGAGGACATGATTTTGTTTTATACCACTCACAGCCGACTCATGTTATGAAAAATAAACCTTATTCTAAAACAACAACAATGAAAGGCGATAACTATAAAGTTCAATTTTCCATCCTCAAGTCCTGAACCTTCCTAGACTTGAAAATGCAAAAGTCAACCTAGAAGTCAATTTTTTTTTTAAAAAAGAAGCACATTTCATCAGCAGATCTCAAATCCTTTGCACTTTCTCCTTCCACACACCCACAACTGCGAGTACCTGCAAGCAGTCCTTTCAAAGGCACACACCCACTGTGCTAATATTCCCCCTCTCGTCACAGACACTCTTCATATTTTGTTGTTTTCAAGTTACTTGAGGCAACTGGTGTTGATTTTCATTGTCTTCTTTTTAAGTAATTCCAAAATAAAATAGAATAATAATGGTTTCAGTGTTCTGATACTTCAGGGTTCTTAATATCCCACTCCGGCTTTGAGTGTCTGCTTCCTAAACTATCAGGAATAAATGTACCAGAATCCCTCAGTGTAATGTGTTGCTGTAGAGGAGAAACTGGTAATAGGTAATTCGTATCTCCAGATACTATACTACCTAAACTGTATATGATTAACCCTGGGATTGGTTTGGACATGGTATTTTTTTTATTTTAAGACAGTAAAGTCAAACAAATTTGGGGTTTTATTTTAAGAGGACACATTAAAATCCTATGGAATTAATTACATAAAGTAAATATAATTAGCCACAGCACCACTACTATATGGAAAGATATTACATGTGATTAAGTATGTCAGGGTGAGCCATGGGTCCCTGAGGGAGTATTGCTGTTTTGTTATGTAACACAACCTTCTGGGGGACTTGCTTACAATCGCGGAACAGAATCATGATGACTTTAGCTGTGGGACATTAACAGCTACAAAAGACCTTAGAACTTGGTAAAACCCCAGTACTTAGGATGAGGACATTCGAGTTCCTAGTCTTTGCTTCCTCTTCCACACTCCCCTCTGTCAGCCTACACTTGTACTAATAACATGCCAAGTCTAGTGACATTAATATTTTGACCTGCAAGTATAACCATACCTTTCTAGCTCTTTGTACACACTAAAATCTGAGAATAAACAGAGACAAATTCAGTTGTGGTAACGTCAACATTATGGTTCAATTCATGGCCAAGAACTGTTTAGCTTTTTCAAAATATCTAGAAGAGTCCTTAAATAATTTCAGGGAAAAGTATTTCTTAGACAACAAATATGTATTGATAAGCCGTAAATGAAAGTACTCATAAATATAAATGTTGTTGTTGTTGTCAGGCACTAAATCATGTCTGACTCTTTGTGACCCCATGGACTGCAGCATGCTAGAGCTCTCTGTTCCTCACAGGAAGCTGTATTCAATGTCTTATAATAACCTATAATGGAAAAGAATCGGAAAAGGAACATATATATATATATAGCTAAATCACTTTGTTGTACACTTGAAGCTAACACAAAATTATAAACTAACTATACTTCAATAAAAAGGGTTTTCAAAATATGATATTTACCATCCATACAGTCAGCAGAGAATTAGGAATCAGAATTTATGAAGAGCTCTGATACATTTGTAGGAAAATAATTATTTACAAATACACTAAGCTGATAAAAAACAGGCAAAGGAAACGTACAGGAAATGCAGAGATGAGGAGACTGAGACAGAAATGTGTTAATAATCCAAGAAATGCAAATTAAAGTGGTAATGAGATACAAATGTATGTTTATCAAACTGGCCCCAAACTGAAAATCTGAATGCAACGTGTTGATCTTGTAGAACAGCAGGAACTCTAATACATCCAGTCGGTGTATAAATTTGCACAGCTACTTTGGAGAACAATTTAGCAATTATGTAGAAAAATCAAAGGTACACAATCTTTTCAGCAGAAAGATTCTCCATCTAGCTCCATTTGCTACAAAACCTCACAAGATGACAAGGATATTCATTGCAACTTTCTTGGTAACAGGGAAGAAACTAAAAACAATCCAAATATCTACCCAGACTAGGAAGCTCAGTTCAGTCACTCAGTTGTTTCCGACTTTTTGCAACCCTGTGGGCTGCAGCATGCCAGGCTTCCCTGTCCATCATCAACTCCCGGGTTAATCAAACTCATGTCTATCGAGTCAGTGATGCCATCCAACCGTTGCATCCTCTGTCATCCCCTTCTCCTCCCACCTTCGTCATCCCCTTCTCCTCCCACCTTCGGCATCCCTCCCAGCATCAGGGTCTTTTCCAATGAGTCAGTTCTTCACATCAGGTGGCCAAAGTATAGGAGCTTCAGCTTCAGCATCAGTCCTTCAAATGAATATGCTGGGCTGATTTCCCTTAGGGTAGACTGGGTGGATCTCCTTGCAGTCCAAGGGACTCTCAAGAGTCTTCTCCAACACCACAGTTCAAAAGCATCAATTCTTCAGCACTCAGCTTTCTTTATAGTCCAACTCTCACATCCATAAATGACTATTGGAAAAATCATAGCTTTGACTAGATGGACCTTTGTTGGCAAAGTAATGTCTCTGCTTTTTAATATGCTGTCTAAGTTGATCATAGCTTTCTTCCAAAGAGCAAGTGTCTTTTCATTTCATAGCTGCAGTCACCATCTGCAATGATTTTGGAGCCCAAGAAAATAAAGTCTCTCACTATTTCCATTGCTTCCCCATCTGTTTGCCATAAAGTGATGGGACCTGATGCCATGATCTTTGTTTTTTGAATGTTGAGCTTTAAACCAGCGTTTTCACTCTCCTCTTCCACTTTCATCGAGAGGCTCTTTAGTTCTTCGCTTTCTGCTGTCATTTGCACATCTGAGATTAATGATATTTCTCCCGGCAATCTTGGTTCCAGCTTGTGCTTCATCCAGCCAGACATTTTGCACGATATACTCTGCATAGAAGTTAAATAAGCAGGGTGACAATATACAGCCTTGATATACTCCTTTCCCAATTTGGAACCAGTCTGTTGTTCCATGTCCAGTTCTAACTGTTGCTTTTTGCCTTGCATACAGATTTCTCAGGCGGCAGGTAAGGTGGCCTGGTGTTCTCATCTCTTGAAGAATTTTCCACAGTTCATTGTGATCCACAGTCAAAGGCTTTAGCGTAGTCAATAAAACAGAAATAGATGTTTTTCTGGAACTCTCCTGCGTTTTCAATGATCCAACAGATGTTGACAATTTGATCTCTGGTTTCTCTGCCTTTCCTAAATCCAGCTTGAACATCTGGAAGTTCTCAGTTCATGTACTGTTGAAGCCTAGATTGGAGAATCTTGAGCATTACTTTGCTAGCATGTGAGATGAGTGCAATTGTGCGGGGAGTTTGAATATTCTTTGGCATTGCCTTTCTTAGGGACTGGAATGAAAACTGACCTTTTTCAGTCCTGTGGCCACTGCTGAGTTTTCCAAATTTTCTGGCACATTGAGTGTTGCACTTTCACAGCATCACCTTTTAGGATTTGAAACAGCTCCACTGGAATTCCATCACCTCCACTAGCTTTGTTCGTAGTGGTCCTTCCTAAGGCCCACTTGACTTCACATTCCAGTGTGTCTGGCTCTAGATGAGTGATCACACCATCGTGGTTATCTGGGTTACAAAGATCTTTTTTCTATAGTTCTGTGTATTCTTGCCCCCACTTCTTAATATCTTCTGCTTCTGTTAGGTCCATACCATTTCTGTCCTTTATTGTGCCCATCTTTGCATGAAATGTTCCCTTGGTAGCTCTACTTTTCTTGAAGAGATCTCTAGTCTTTCCCATTCTATTGTTTTCCTCTATGTCTTTGCACTGATCACTGAGGAAGGCTTTCTTATCTCTCCTTGCTATTCTTTGGAACTCCACATTTAGATGGGTATATCTTTCCTTTCTCCTTTGCCTTTAACTTCTCTTCTCAGCTATTTGTAATGCCTCCTCAGACAACCATTTTGCCTTTTTGCATTTCTTTTTCTTGGGGATGGTCTTGATCACTGCCTCCTGTAAAATGTCACAAACCTTCATCCATAGTTTTTCAGGCACTGTCTATCAGATCTAATCCCTTGAATCTGTTTGTCACTTCCACTGTATAATAGCAAAGGGTTTGATTTAGATCATGCCTGAATGGTCTAGTGGTTTTCCCTACTTTCTTCATTTTAAGTCTGAATTTTGCAATAAGGAGTTCATGATCTGAGCCACAGTCAGCTCCTGGTCTTGTTTTTGCTGACTATATAGACCTTCTCCATCTTTGGCTGCAAAGAATATAATCAATCTGATTTAGGTATTGACCATCTGGTGCTGTCCATGCAGAGAGTCTTTTCTTGTGTTGTTGGAAGAGGGTGTTTTCTATGACCAGTGCATTCTCTTGGCAAAACTCTGTTAGCCTTCGCCCTGCTTTGTTTTGTACTCTAAGGCCAAATTTGCCTGTTACTCCAGGTATCTCTTGACTTCCTACTTTTGCATTGTAGTCCCCAGTAACAAAAAGGACATCCTTTTTGGGTGTTAGTTCTAGAAGGTCTTGTAGGTCCTCACAGGACCGTTTAACTTCAGCTTCTTCAACATTACTTGTCAGGGCATATACTTGCACTACTGTGATACTGAGTGGTTTGCCTTTGAAATGAACAGAGATCATTCTGTCATTTTTGAGATTGCACCCAAGCCCATTTAGGGCTACTCCATTTCTTCTAAGGGATTCTTGCCCACAGTAGTAGATACAATGGTCATCTGAATTAAATTCACCCATTCCAGTACATTTTAATTCACCGATTCCTAAAATGTCAATGTTCACTCTTGCCATCTCCTGTTTGATCACTTCCACTTTACCTTGATCCACGGACCTAACATTCCAGGTTCCTATGCAATATTCCTCTTTATAGCATCGGACTTTACTTCCATCACCATCACATCCACAACTGGGTGTTGTTTTTGCTTTGGCTCCATCCCTTCATTCTTTCTGGAGTTATTTCTTCACTGATCTCTAGTAGCATATTGGACACCTACCAACCTGGGGAGTTTATCTTTCAGTGTCCTATCTTTTTGCCTTTTCATACTGGTCATCGGGTTCTCAAGGCAAGAACACTGAAGTGGTTTGCCATTCCCTTCTCCAGTGGACCACGTTTTATCAGAACTCTCCACCATGACCCGCCCGTCTTGGGTGGCTGGCTCTACATGGCATGGCTCACAGTTTCGCTGAGTTAGACAAGGCTGTGGTCCATGTGATCAGTTTGATTAGTTTTCTGTGATTGTGGTTTTCATTCTGTCTGCCCTCTGAGGGATAAGAAGAGGCTTATGGAAGCTTCCTGATAGGAGAGAACTGAGGAGGAAACTGGGTCTTGCTCTCATGGGTAGGGCCATGCTCAGTAAATCTCTAATCCAATTTTCTGTTGATGGGCGGGGCTGTGTTCCCTCCCAAAAGGTCCCATGCACTCCTGCACTCAATGCCCTCGACC
This sequence comes from Ovis canadensis, assembly GCF_042477335.2. Lineage (NCBI taxonomy): Eukaryota > Metazoa > Chordata > Mammalia > Artiodactyla > Bovidae > Ovis > Ovis canadensis. The sequence continues at coordinate 24,656,484 of NC_091269.1, read as the reverse complement.
CTGCAGCAGGCCACCGCCGACCCACACCTCTGCCAGAGACTCCTGGACACTAGGAAAAGTACCTAGTATTCCTAGATTTATATATGTATGATAAAATGGTTAAACTCATTTAAGCTTGTGTTGCAAGTTCATCAATATTAAAACACCACATGGAAAGAATAATAGAGCAAATTTCACAATAATACGTACAGCACAGCACAAAATACACAAAGTCTGAAAATCAACAGGATAATTTTGTATAGTTGGTGGCTATATTTATCTGATGACACAAATCAGTGGTTCTCAAAGGGCCTGTGAAACCTTAGAAAGGAGTTCTGTGATGTCAGAACTATTTTCATATCATACTAACACCTTTTCACTCTTATTCCGTCAGGAAGGTACAGGACACGAAGCACGTGAATGTGCCAGTAACTGAATGTAGAAGCAAATATGAGATCCAGTTGCCTTTTATTAAGCCAGACATAAAAAAACTTGCAAAATGTAAAACACTTCACTCTTCTTTTGCTTTGGAAAAGTAGTTATTTTTCATAGAAGTGTTATTTATGCTCATGGGTAATGAGTTTATTACTGTCTTAAATAAATTAATAAATATTTATAAAATTTCTCAGTCTTTGTTTCAAACACTATAAATCTGCATAGCAACATTCCACATAAAAATATTTGGGGGCCCTCAATAAATTTTAAGAATGCAAAGGAATTATGAGATCAACATGTGTGAGAATTGCTGATGTGAAAAGCACACACGGGAAAGATGAATATTAAGTGCAAGGTCCAAGTTACTCCCTGGAGAGAAGAGACAAAGTGATGGGATCTGGGGGTGGGGATTGTGGGGGTATAAGTTTGCAACAATTTTTTTCTTAAAAAACTGAAGTAAGGTACAGTAAGACAGTATTCAATAGAGCTGGGTGGTAGTTATGCTGTCTTTTGTATTATACCTTTTGATGTATTTAAAATACTTCAGAATAAAAATAAATACAGTTGTATGCATATTATTTGAACTGATGGAAGTAATTACTAGATATAGTAATAACCAAAATAGTTAAGAAGTTTCCAGTTGGGCTTGAGACTAGAGGTGGGGGAAGGAAGGTGGAAAATGATTGCTCTTTCATAGCACTCTTTTGTAAGATTTCATCTGTTAGTTACTATGTACACCCACTGCACTTTCATAAAAATAGAATAGACTCCAAAAAGTAAATAACAAAGAAGGAAAAAATTACATTAACTATACAAAACATATAGAGAATAAAACCTGGAAGGAAATACAGGCAAGTTAAAAAAACTGTATTAGAATATTGGGATTATGGATACGTTTTCTTTCATTTCCATATTCTGTAATGTGGTTATGTTGCTCATACAATATAGGGTTATTTTAAAATTAGCACTGTATTAAAAAAGACACACAATTATTTTTTTCTCCAGTAGAAGAAACTGATTATGGCTGTCACACAGTGTCTTTTTATTCCTTTGGTTCTTTTTACATCAGTAGTTCAATTCAGTTCAGTCACTCAGTCGTGTCCAACTCTCTGCAACCCCAAGAACCACAGCACGCCAGGCCTCCCTGTCCATCACTAACTCCTGGAATTCACCCAAACTCGTGTGCATCGAGTCAGTGATGCCATCCAACCATCTCATCCTCTGTCGCCCCCTTCTCCTCGGGCCCCTAATCCCTCCCAGCATCAGGGTCTTTTCCAATGAGTCAACTCTTTGCATCAGGTAGCCAAAGTATTGGAGTTTCAGCTTCAACATCAGTCCTTCCAATGAACACCCAGGGCTGATCTCCTTTAGGATGGACTGGTTGGATCTCCTTGCAGTCCAAGGGACTCTCAAGAGTCTTCTCCAACACCACAGTTTAAATGCATCAGTTCTTTGGTGCTCAGCTTTCTTTATAGTCCAAATCTCACATCCATACATGACTACTGGAAAAACCATAGCCTTGACTAGATGGACTTTTGTTGACAAAGTAATGTCTCTGCTTTTGAATATGCTGTCTAGGTTGGTCATAACTTTCCTTCCAAGGAGTAAGCATCTTTTAATTTCATGGCTGCAGTCACCATCTATAGTGCTTTTGGAGCCCAGAAAAATAAAGTCAGCCACTGTTTCCACTGTTGCCCCATCTATTTACCATGAAGTGATGAGACCGGATTTCATGATCTTAGTTTTCTGAATGTTGAGCTTTAAGCCAACTACCAATCTTTTACACTTTAAAGACAATGATCACAGATTCCTTTTTTATCTTGTAACTACATGAGCCTCTCTTTAGAGATGCAATAAAATCATGGAATAGTACAAAATATATACCATGTCATCAAGGTGTGTTAACAACTATGACACCATCTCTCAGTGTTTTCTTACAATCATGGTAAATCACACGTTAATTTTGATATAAATGACTTGATGATCCACACTGGAGGTCCAAATGAACTATTCACTGTGCCTTTTACTACACACCATTTCTTCGGACTGTTGGGGACAGATGTTTGCTAGATAAAAGCAGAGTCTCTAAACTCCAGGGATAAGACAGGGGACATACCAGGCAGCTGGCCTGGCTCTATATTCTTGGACTGGATCAAAACGTCAAGGTGGACACACATATCCAGAAAGATGATGGCTTGAGCTCAGAGGGCACTGACCAGGACACTTTCCCCTGAATCATGAGAAGCAGTGATCAAGGGTCTAGGAAGTTTCTCTTTCTCCTTAATATGGAGCATCTAAAGAATGACTTCCAGGGTATGATGTTAATGTAACCTAAGGGAAGACAGTTTCACAAAAGTTCCCCTAAGTAGATGGGTGCAAAGCCTTATTTGGCCAAAACTGAAAGAATCATGCTTATGCTGTGGCCAGGTTCAGTTCAGTTCAGTTCAGTCACTCAGTCATGTCCGACTCTTTGCGACCCCATGAATCGCAGCATGCCAGGCCTCCCTGTCCATCACCAACTCCCGGAGTTCACTCAAACTCACGTCCATCAAGTCGGTGATGCCATCCAGCCATCTCATCCTCTGTCGTCCCCTTCTCAAAAATAAAAGAATTTCCGCACATGAAATCATAAGTAAATACTTTTTGAGAAAAAAGAAATATTCCAGTGGGTGATCAAGGAGTGTATCAGTTTTCTAGGACTGTCACAGCAATTTGTCACAAGTGAGAGAGCTCAAAACAACAGTAGTGTATCCTGTATTTATTCTGTGAAAGAGGTGAAAAGTCCAAAATTGGGTGGTAGCAAGGCTGGTTCCTTCTGGTGAAGGGGAAAATTTAAAAACTTGCACCCAGCTAGAAAGAACCTCATGTTTCTTCTGCTTATGCAACTCAGCAGCTGCTGCTGCTGCTGCTGCTGCTAAGTTGTTTCAGTCGTGTCCGACTCTGTGCGACCCCATGGATGGTAGCCTACCAGGCTCCCCCGTCCCTGGGATTCTCCAGGCAAGAACACTGGAGCGGGTTGCCATTTCCTTCTCCAATGCGTGAAAGTGAAAAGTGAAAGTGAAGTTGCTCAGTCGCGTCTGACTCTTAGCGACCCCATGGACTGCAGCCTACCAGGCTCCTCCGTCCATGGGATTTTCCAGGCAAGAGTACTGGAGTGGGGTGCTCCTTGAAAATCATGTAAGTTACATAGTTTCAGGAAAACAGAAACTTACAACAGTGCTAGGCCTTGAAACTTACCTCACTCACCCTTGTCAATCACCCAGACCCTGTAATCCTGCTTAACCACGTTTGTTTGTGTAGAGGTCAAACACCCCCCCTGCTGTGTCCGCGCATGCAAGACCCTAGTTTGAACCAGCCTATTCACAGTCAGCACTGCCACTAAAGCCTGGTGTCATGCACTATCTATAAAAACTCTGTAACTTTGCTCGGGGCTCAGAGGGGGAAGTGTTAACTCCTCTAGGCCAGCCAGGGTCATAAACCTGAGTTCTCCAACTCAAGTGTGGTGCCTGGTTTCTCCACAGACCGACTTCTGCAACATTTCTGGAGGCCCCAGCGAGATGCCAACCATGCTGGCCCCTTGAGCTGCCTGACTGGTGGCTTGGCCAGGCCGGAGCAGAGGAACTTTGATTGAACAAGGAGGCGCGCACCCTGATGGCTTCCCGGGTTGTCTCTTGGACTGTTGTTCTGACTCTCCGGACGGCCAAGCCCTGACTGACTCATTGGAGGGACGAACCAAGTCACCAGGAATGGTCACAGGATAAGGTAAGGCCCTGGGGCACAGAACCCAGTCAGGTCTGGTCTCCTAAGGTCTTCAGTAAGAAGACCACCAGTTAGGGACCTTCCCAGAGAGCGAGGCTCTGTGATAAACTCTGGTCCATTCTGGTCTGAATGGTTCGTCCTCGATCCAGGGCGATTGTGGGGCTTGGCAGCCTTCGTGGCTACAGAGTCTGAGGACATGACGACCTCTTATGGCTCAAGGCGGTGTCTGTCTCTGGGGGACTCAGTCCCTCCTTGCGAGTCAGATTCGGGTCAGGGGTTTATACTCACCCACCAAAGCTAAGAGGTGCTTAAGTTCCCCACAGGGACATGGCCAGGCGGGCACCTGAATCGTCTCCTCAAATAAGGGAGCACCCACCCTTATTTGTCTTTGCTCCACTGGGGAGGGGGACAATTGGTCACCAATTTGATTTAAAATTGTGTATGTTCAAACAGCCCTTAGACCTAGGACCAAAATTATTTTCTTAAAATTTTTAAGGCTCACTCTCCCCTCCCATCAGCTGACTCTTTGAGCTGACTTATTGAGAAATTAGATCTCCCTTGAAAAACGTGCCCCTTCTGCCAAACTGATCTGTACCTCCCTCTCTCTTGGTCCCCTGAACCAGCCCATGTGGAGTAATACACTCGGACGTGCTCCTGCACACTTGTGGATCCTCATTATGAGGCTACCTTCGTCAGCATTCCTGCGTAATCCCCTGATTCCCCAAGCATTTCAGGCCCTTCACCTAGGTGAGGAGCATGTATACTGCTCTCCCCGCCTGCTCAGTGCCCTTGAGAGGGTCAGTCACCCTACACCCGCTCCAGAGCCCCACCTGAAGTTATTCCTCTGAGAATCCCATTACAAGGGATGTCCTCCTTTCAGTCCTGTCTCCCTGAGACATGTAATTCTGCTGTCTGGGAATCCTGGGCCTTCCAGGAGTGGTGACATCAGTGCTACCTAGAATATAAGGCCCTAGACAAGGCCCTTCCCGTGCGCAACCCTCTCATTCCTGGTCAGAGTGGTAGATTTTATTTGTCAACATGGGCGGAGGAGGAGTTCTTCTAAGCCAATGGTTTTAGATTGTATGCTGAAAAAACTTTAAGAAAGGTTTCTGGAGACTGGGGTTAAGATGACCTTGGGAAAGATCTGTATCCTGTGTGAATGGCCACCTTCGGGGTAGGATGGCCTGCCGAAGACCTTCTTGTGGTCAGAGCTGTATACCGAGTGATGAGAGGGACCCCCAGGCACCCAGACCAGCTTCCATACGTAGACTCCTGGTTACAAATCGCTGATCAGCTACCCCTTTGGGTTTGGTTCTGCGAAATAGGCAGGGAAAGTGTAGGATCTTTGTGGCCCTACCAGTTCTGGGAAAAGGCAAAGAAAAGCCAGCAAAGGTTATCCACCAAGGGGACCCCAAAGAAGAGCCCCCCCAATCCCCTGCCGTGCCTCTGCCCTACATTCCAGCTGCTCTGCTGGTTCCTGTTCAGCCTCTTCACCCTTGACCGGACAGCCCCCCCACCATCTGTGTCTCCACCGCCTCCAAGTCCAGAGTGCCCTCTGAGCCCTCTGCAACTTTGCTCGGCCAACCAACCAGCCCAACAGCCCACAGCCCTGCAGATGCCCTTACGAGAGACCCGAGGCCCTCCCCAGATTAATGAGGGTGGCTCTGTCCAGCCAGGACACCTGGTCTTTTATTACCAACCCTTTTACTAATCTCCTGAACTGGAAGCACCACACTCCATCCTGCTCGGAAAAACCACAGGCAGTGATTGACCTATTGAGTCTCTTCCTCGCTACCTGGGATGACTGTCGCCACCTCCTCCTGGCTCTCTTCAACACTGAGGAATGCTGCTGGAGCCTGTCAGAGGCTCAGCGATGGCTCCAAGGGCCCGCACCAGCTGCTACAGTAGACCCTGCAGCCAACGCCCTGCGGGTTGCACTGGACGTTTGGCCCAACTGGGACTTCAACGCCCTGGATGGGAAGCACTCCCTCAACAAGTACTGGCAAGCCCTGTTGCAGGGACTGACTGAGAGAAGGAGCCAGAAAACCAACCAATATGTCCAAGACAACAGAGGCGCACCAGAAGCCAGGTGAATCGCCCATGGAGTTCTATGAGAGACTGTGTCAGGCGTCCTGGGTGTACACCCCTTTCAACACTGAAGCACGAGAGAACCAACGCATGGTCAACACAGCGCCCACAGCTCAGTCTTACGCTGACATCCGCCGTAAGATCCAGAAGCTTGAGGGCTTCACAGGAATGAACACCACTCAGCTGCTGGAGGTTGCAAACAAGGTGTTTGTAAACCCCGACTGAGAAGCCCCAAAGATGGGTGACAAGTGAATGAAGCAAGTATCCCTGCTGGCTGCCATGCTGAGGAACCCAAGTCCTGTGAAACAAGACTGCTCCCCTGTGAAAAGGGGACGTCAAGAGACCCACATTACATCACGACCAGTGCGCCTACTGCAAAGGGGCCAGACACGGGAAGGATGAAGGCCCCCATCGCAGAGGGGCGTCTGAAGGGTCAGAGAAGTTTGATCAACCCAGCAGAGAAAGGTACCAGCCTGGGCCAGTCATCCAAGATCTTACTGGCCTGGCCAGAGCAGACTCAGACTAAGGAGGACCAGGGTCCCTGATTCTGGACCCCCAGGGAGCCTACAGTTGCAATGAAAGTAGGGGGCCAATCAATAACTTTTATGGTGGACACCAGGGCTGACCACTCTGTGGTGACCAGACCTGTGGCTCCCCTCACAGGTCGAACAGCAACTACTGTCTGGGCCACTGGGGACAGGACCGCTTGCTCATTTTGCAAGGCCCGCTCATGCCAGCCAGGGGGCCATCTAGTGACTCATGAATTCCTGTACTTACCGGAGTGCCCCATTCCCTTGCTGAGAAGAGACTTGCTGACAAAGCTTGGGGTGCAGATCACCTTTGCCCCCAGGGAGCCCACGAGCCTCACCCTGGGGAGTCAATGGGCTCTGATGATGGCTGTGACCGTGCCCAGAGAAGATGAATGGCACCTCTATTCTTCCAAGAGACAACACACAAATTCAACCAGCCTGCTTAAACAGTTTTCTGCTGTCCTGGCAGAGAAGGGGTCCCTAGGTTTGGCCAAAACCCATGAGCCCATGGTGGTCAATCTGAGGCCAGGGGCCACTCCTGTCAGACAGAGGCCATGTTCCTAACCCTAACCCTAACCCTAACCCTAACCCAGTACCATGGGAAGCGCACCTGGGAATTCGGGACCACATCCAACACTGACGCGATGCTGAAATTCTGATTGTCAGTCTCCCTGGAACACTCTGCTCTTATTGGTTAAGAAGCCGGGAGGGAACAATGATTGCCCCATCCAGGACTTCCACACTGTCAACAACGTAGTGATCAGTATTTCATCCAGTGGTCCCAAACTCTTACACCGTCCTGAGCCTCTTACCTGGCCAAGCAAGCTGGCTCACCTGCCTTGATCTCAAGGATGCCTTCTTCTGTCTCCTTCTACCGGCCAGCCAGCCCTTGTTTGTCTTTGAGTGGGAAGACCCACACACTGGGAGAAGGACACAGCTGACTTGGATCGGACAGCCGCAAAGCTTCAAGAACTCACCTACCCTGTTTGGTTAAGCCCTGGCTGCGGATCTTGCTGCCTTCCCAAGAGAAACCTTGAACTGCACCTTATTCCAGGATGCAGATGAACTGATGCTAGCCAGTCCCACCCAAGGGGACTGCTGGAAAGATACTAAAGCCTTATTGGCTCTACTTTCCTCCACGGGGTGCAAGGTGTCATGGAAAATGCCTCAGATCTGCAGACAGGAGGTCAAGTACCTTGGGTTTCTCATTTCAAAAGGGCCTCAGGGGTTCGGACATGAGAGGAGGCGAACCATCTGTTCAATACTTCAGCCAAGCACCAAGAAAGAAGTCTGTGAGTTCCTCAGAGATGCCGGATTCTGCCAGATCTGGACACTGGGCTTTTCTGAAATTGCCAAACCATTGTTCAACACCACAGTCGGGTCTGGCAAGGACCCCCTAGAATGGGGGTCTTCAAGGAGATAAAGAGACTCTTGACCAGCGCTCCAGCATTAGGGCTGCCAGATGTGACACGGGACTTTAACCTCTTCATGCATGAGAAAAATCACACTACACTGGGGTCCTCAGACAAACAGTTGGGCCATGGCAGTGCCTGGTCACATGCCTATCCAAACTGGATCCTGTGGCTGCAGGATGGCTGCCATGTCTCCGGGCATTGGCTGCCACTGTGTTCCTGGTCAGAGAAGCAGGTAAACTTACGCTGGGACAAAATATATATGTAAAAGTTCCCATGCTGTTCCTGTGCTGATGAACAGCCATGGACACAAGTGGCTGACCAATGCCAGGACTCACTATCAGGGACTGCTTTGCGAAAACCCACGGGTCTGCCTAGAGACTGTGTGGATGATGAATCCCAGCACCTACTTACCTACAGAGATGGGAACCCCCAATCATAACTGCAAGGAGGTCATAGATGAAATTTATTTGAGCAGGTCGGACCTGATGGACACTCCCCTCCAGAACCTGGAACTGGAACTATTTACTGACGGAAGCAGTTTCATCCAGGATGGACAACGCAAAGCAGGCTATGCAATAACGACAATGGATGAGATAGTAACGGCTGAGGCCTTGCCACAAGGGTGGTCAGCACAACGGGGTGAGCTGTGGGCACTCATCCAGGTGCGAAGGCACGCCAAAGGAAAGAGCTAACATCTACAACTGACTCAAGGTGTGCCTTTGCTACTTCACATGTTCATGGAGCTATTAATAAGGAAAGGGGCTACTGACCGCAGAGGGAGAGGATATCAAAAACAAAGAAATCCTTCAACTGTTAGAGGCAGTATGGAAGCCTTCCCAAGTGGCAGTCATCAAGCGCAAAGGCCATCAAAGAGGAACTGATCCAGTCAACAAAGGGAACTGGTTGGCCCACTAGGCAGCCAAGGAGCTGGCAGCCCAACCAACCCAACCGAGTCCCACAGTGGGCCCTGAGCCAATCTCTAAGGTCCTCTTGGCACCAGAACTATCTCCATCCCTGAGGTATACCAAGGAAGAAGATCAGTGGGCTTTGGATGAGGGAGGAACAAAAGGAAAAGAGGGCTGGTGGAAGCTTCTAGACCAAAGACTCTTTGTCCCCAGCAATATAGCAATCCGGCTGGTGAAACAGCACCGTGAGACAACTCACTTAGGGAAAACTAAGCTGGAAAGTTTACTGAGCTGTTACTATTTCATTCCTAAGCTCCCAACCCTGTGTGCTGAGATCAATGCTAGATGAGTGACTTGTGCGCAAAACAATGCCAGCCAAGGACCAAGACCCAGCCCAGGGTTGCAGACAGCTGGGACACTGCCCTTTGAAGATCTAGAAGTGGACTTTACTGAAGTCAAGCCCTACAGGGGCTGTAAAAATTTACTTGTGGTAGTCTGCACCTACTCAGAATGGGCTGGCTGAGGCCTACCCCACATGCACTGAACGGGCATGAGAGGTGGCCAAGGTCCTACTAAGAGACATAATCCTGAGATATGGGCTACCTCTCTCCATAGGGTCCGACAACAGCCCAGCCTTTGTGTCTGAGATAATCCAGACTTTGTCCAAGACACTAGGAGTCAAATGGAAGCTCCATACCGCTTATAGGCCACAAAACTCTGGGAAAGCTGAGCGCATGAACTGGACCCACAAGACTACGTTAGCTAAGCTTTATCAGTAGGCCCAGTTACTGCTACTCTCAGTAGGCCCAGTTACATGCTACCCCTAGCCTTACTCGATGCACCCTGAGGTCCTCAGGCTATTCTCCCTTTGAGATCTTATACGGGAGACCACCCCCAGTGATAGGAAAGTTCAAGGGAGAACCCCGACAACTAGCTGACCTGGAGATGTCCTGATACCTTCAGGCCCTGGGAGAAGTCTTCCACCATATCACCTGAGAAACCTTAGGAAGGACTCCCATTCCTTTAGGAACTGAGTTCATCCTTATCAGCCAGGAGACAAGGTACAGGGTAAAGACTGGAAAAAGGAACCACTTCAGCCAGTCTGGACAGGCCCCCATACGGTCGTCCTGGCAACCTCTACTGCTGTTAAAGTTACAGGTGTCACCCCCTGGATCCACCTCACCAGAGGCAAGACAGCAGCAGCTCCTCGTGACAAGACCATCTGGAAAGCAGTTCAAGACCCCGAGAACCCACTCCAAGTCTGGGTCCCAAAGCGACAGCTAGTTACTCTAGGAGCTGGCTAGTCAAGGCACAGCCGAAGCTTGAGGATTTGACAGCCCTGCTCCAGCCGCATCCCAGCAGTTGGCTGGTCAACACACAGTGGGAGCTTGAGAATCCGGTTATTGGATATAAATGGGCTTCCAAGGTCACCCCTGGCCCCTTCCCTGATGGGCATTACTGCCGTGCTCTTTGCTATAGAACTAGCTTCAGCCACACACCAGGACTGGAATTTGGGTCAGAAGCTGCTATTAGCTGTCTGCTGTCTCATCGTAGTGGGGAGTATCATCCTTATTAGGTGCCTCTTGTAATCACTACTGGATCAGACCATCACCACCCCTCCGCCCCCCACCACCTTCCCTTCTTCAACTAGGGACATCGGAGAGTCAAGGTTACAATGACACCCTGCCAAATGGGGACAGGTTATTCCACTGGCCTTGATGTTTTCTGTGGGTCAGATACAAAAGGTCACCTTGACTACAATCTACCTAAAGGTAGTGGGATTGTTAAGTGGAATCAAATGTTTTGTGTAATAGTGGTTTATATCCAGCTAAGCTGTAGTGTATTAGAAAGTAAAACAGACCCCACGTGTATTTCATGCATTCACATGACTAGATCAAGTCAGGGGGTCACGTAGACCTTGCTTTACCATACTCACTACTCTTGCCAAGAAGAGGTCAAGTAACTTGTGCACATAATAAAACAACCTATTCTAATTGTCAACAAGAAGGCCAATATATTTGTTTTGACCCCCAGTTCCACCCCCAATGAAAACTGGTTAGCAGTTTGCCACCTAGAAGGAAGGCTCCTGATGAACGGGATGCAAATCACGGCTTTGCAACACCGGTGTCAGTGTACTGTGCCGTGTGCGCTGCTGCCGACAAAACCCCAGCCTTCTAAATCGCAGGGGCTCATCACAGTGAATGAGAACATTCATCTGAGGACAAATATATGTGTAACCCGGCATCTCATAACACTGGGTGTCATGAAGGCAACTGGCATTGCTGCTGGACCTGGGCCCACATCAGATGTGCAACCTGGGAAAATATAGAGGCGACCTGGGAGAATAAGGACAAAGCAGCACTCCAAAAGGGAACTGTTGGTCCCAAATTAAGTCAGAGACATGGAGCCCAGTCACTTTCACTGTTTTCAACCCCAGAGATCCAAGATGGAAAAAGGGTCACCAAATCGGCATCTATATTAATGGGAGAGGTATTGACCCAGGAACTGCATTGATATTCCAGAGCATTTCTGTTCCACTCCGGGTTTCCACGCACAGGCTCTTCCATTCCTTTTATGAAGAGATGGAAAGTGGGCCCCCCTCCAATTTCAGCCAAGATTAAAAATCTGTTCCTAGCCCTAGCAAAGACCATAGCCCAGACTTTAATGGTTATTTCTTGCTATGTGTGTGTGGGAACTAATATGGGAGACCAATAGCTCTGGGAAGCTAAAGAATTAGATCCCCAGAGACCCTTTTACAACTCAGGAAAATTCAAGCAGACCAGGGTCAGAATTTGGCATTTAAAGACTTCCATAATCAGCAAAAACTGCCCGGCAAGGTGGGGCCCATCATTCAGTGTTCCAGTAGGAAACCTCACTTGTTTTGGCCAAAAGCATTATAATACAACTACTCATACTTATGGTTGGTGGGGAAGCCAAAACTATACAGAACCTAATCCTCACTCTCTAACAAGCTTCCCCGATTTAAAGACCCAATGGGATGATTTGTCCACTGAAGGCCATTGGTCAGATCCAGAAGGATTATATTGGACTTGCAGGACTAACACATAATTCAGTTTTGCCAGCCAACTGGTCGGGGGCATGGGTGTTGGGGACTATCTGTCCCTCCTTTTTCCCACTCCCCCTAGCCAAAGGTGAATCATTGGGAATCCCAGTTTATAAAGACAGAGGCCCCACCAAAAAGCACAGATCTCTACAGATTGGAGACTGGAAAGATGACAAATGGCCTCCTGAATGCATAATCCGATAATTACATGTCAGCCATGTGGGCAGAAGATGGGTCCTGGGGCTACCAAACCCCAATTTACATGCTTAACAGAATTATCTGGTTCCAGGTGGTGACTGAAATTATTACTAATGAAACGGCCAAGGCTCTTGATTTATTGGCAAAACAACAAACCAGGATGTGTAATGTTATTTATCAAAATCACCTAGCCTTAGATTACTTTACTGGCTGCAGAAAAGTGCATCTGTGGAAAGTTCAATCTTAGTAACCGTTGCCTACAGATAGATGATAAGGGAAAGGTTTTAGGAGAAATAACCAGAAAGATAACTAACATAGCTCATGTCCCAGTCCAGACTTGGAAGGGATGGAATCCCAGAGAGGTATCTGGGGGATGGTTTTCTTATCTAGAAAGATTCAAAGCTCTAGTAGGAATAGTCCTACTCCTCCTTGGGACCTGCCTCGTCTTATCTTGCCTTTTGCCATTATTCATGAGGACAATTTCCAGCCTATCTGAGGCTGTTGTGGACAAGAGGGTCATCACACACCTCCTAGCCCTGAAAAGTTATTGGCCCCTGCACCAAGAAGATCAAAAGGTTGATGCCGTATAAGATTTGAGGGGCATCAGGAGCAGGTATTGAAGAAGAAAATTTTAAAACTTGCACCCAGCCAGAAACAACCTCATGCTCCTCCTGCTTCTTCAACTCAGCTAGCTCCTTGCACAGTCATGTAAGTTACATAGTTTCCAGAAGACAGATACTTGCTACAATGCTAGGAGCTGAAACTTACCTCACTCACCCTTGTCAATTACCCAGACCCTGCAATCCTGCTTAATCATGTTTGTTTGTGTAAAGGTTAGGCATCTGCCCCGCTGTGTCCTAACAGCTGTTCCCAAGTTTAGGAGACCCCAAGTTTGAATCAGCCTATGAACAGTCAGCGCTGCCCACTGAAGTCTGGAGCCATGCACTGTCTATAAAAACTCTGTAACTTCTTTGTCCGGGCTCAGAGCTGGAAGGGTTAACTCCTCTGGGCTCAGAGCTGGAAGGGTCAACTCCTCTGGACCTGCCAGTGCAGTAAACCTGAGTTCTCCAGCTCTCTGGGTGTGGTGCTTGGTCTCTTGAGGGACTGGCTTCTGCAACACTGGGATCTGTCTACACCCCTCCTGGCTTCTACTGTTCCCAGAAGCCCTTGGGGTTGTAGCTGCAAGACTTCAATCTCTGCCTCCTTTGTCACTTGACCTTCTCTGTGTCCTCTTCCTATAAAGACACTAGTCATTGAATATAGGGTCTACACTAAATCCAGGATGATTTCATCTCAAGATCCTTAATTATCCATAACTGCAGAGATCTTATTTCCAAATAAGAGCACACGCTGTAGTTCCAAGTGGACATGAATTTTAGGGGAACAGTACTCAATCCACTCTAAAGAGCCAAGTAAAATAAAGTGTTAAAGGCCTATGTGCACTGAATTCTTGTTGCAAGTGATGGGAAACTGATTAAAAGCAGCCATTTGAGAGAACTCTAGATTAACATCACTCATGGTAGAGGAAGTAAATTAACTCTTCCAAAACAGCAAAAATGATTTTTGATTTGTTCAGCCCACTCATCATCCACCCATCTAAGGATCTACTCATCAATACAATTATTGAACACCTATATGTTTTTGCACTGTGCTGAGCATGATGTACTTATACTGAAACAGCTTTCAGCGGAATCATTAGTTGTAACAGAATACAGTCACATTCATCTTCAAATAAGCCATAATGCTGCTTTGGTTTGCACACAAAACTTCTGCAACAAGACGGGCACAAGACTAGGAAAGTATTTGTGAGGAACAACTCTGAAACATGCTACAGTTTGCTTTTGTCATTTAAATCTGCTGTGTGTGCCCGCGTAGACAGATGATGGATGGATGAATGGACAGACAGGCAGATAAGACAGACAGATAGCTAGCCTAGATGGATAGCTGAGTATCTGCTCTCAAATCTCATTTTCTCTTTCTGGACAAGCATGATTAAACTGCACACTTTAGTCTCCTTTGCGGTTAGGCTGGGAGCACGGTACTGGATTTTGGCCAGTGAAATTATGTGACAGTGACATGCGTCATTTCCAGGTTTGGAAAAATATTCCTCCTTCCCTTCCATGGAGATCACAGGCCAAAGGCGTTTGGTTCAAGATGGAAGAAGCATGGATCTCTAAGGAACATGGAGAAGAAAGACCAAGTAGACCCACTGAACTCAGGTCAGACAGTGATGGGAGTAAGAAGCCAACGTCTAGTATAGTAAGCCATAAGCACTGGAGGCTACCATCACAGTAGTTGTAGCACTTTCCTGGGGCGCCTGCAGGCATTCTCTCCTTCCCACCTGCAACCTGATGCTGCTTACTGGTCAACCCGCTCGCTTTCACCCTGAAAGTATCTTGCTTTTGCATGAGCTTATTCTCTTATCATTTGTCTCGCCCCCTTAGAACGCAGTCTCTGAGTGTGGGAACATTAGCTTTTTTCCTTTGCACATGCATGCTAAGTCGCTTCAGTTGTGTCTGACTCTTTGACCCTAAGGTTCGTAGCCCGCCAGGCTCCTCTGTCCATGGGATTCTCCAGGAAAGAATTCTGGAGTGAGTTGCCATGCCCTCCAGGGCATCTTCCTGGCCTAGGGATCAAACCGCGTCTCAGGCATTAACAGGCAGGTTCTTTACCACTAGCGCCACTTGGGAAGCCCTTCCTACTGCTTACTGCTAAAACTTGAAGGGCTCCCAATAAATCTCTGTTAAATGAAATAAGAAATGAACAGACTAAATTTTTTTCTCTTCATTCAAAAAACTGGTCACCAAGTTTTACCAAGTGTATTTCTTTAATATCGCTCACATGTGTTCCTTTCTGTCCATCATCTGTGACCAGATTAGTTCAGGCCTCACTTTTCTCTACTTAGGTGAGCAAACAGCTTTCTGATCTACCTATGGCTGACCTAATATTCCTACATCACTACCAGATCCACTGAAACACAAAACCAATCATGTCACTACTCTGCTTAGAGCAGTGCCCCTAAGCTAAACTTCCATTATTTTAAGTACCTCCTCAGCTCCTGTCCTTAGCATAAGAAGACACTCCAGGCTTATCTGCATATTTCTGTCCCAACTCTATTTCCCCATTGGCTGCCTCTTTTAGAACTCCCTTTCCCCCTCTCCATCCCTCTTCTCTGCTAAAATAATTCCTCATTATCTTCAAGACTCAATGCAGACAACTCCTCTAACAGGAAACTTCTCTGACTTTCCTCCAAGGTGGGGTGTTCAGTCCTGCTCTGCTGTCCCCCAAGCTCCTCTTTTGCACTGTAATGTATCAAGGTGTTTACTTGTTTGACACCTCCACTAGCTGAGCTACCTTTGGGTGGGGACTGTGTTTTTAGCACCTAAGAAAGAGCCAGACACACAAAGGCCTCAGTTCAGTTCAGTTCAGTAGCTCAGTCGTGTCCGACTCTTTGCGACCCCATGAATCGCAGCACGCCAGGCCTCCCTGTCTATCACCAACTCCCGGAGTTCACTCAGACTCACATCCATCGAGTCAGTGATGCCATCCAGCCATCTCATCCTCGGTTGTCCCCTTCTCCTCCTGCCCTCAATCCCTCCCAGCATCAGAGTCTTTTCCAATGAGTCAACTCTTCACATGAGGTGGCCAAAGTACTGGAGCTTCAGCTTCAGCATCATTTCCTCCAAAGAAATCCCAGGGCTGATCTCCTTCGGAAAGGCCTACCACTAGATACTTCTTCTGGCAGATCATTCATAAATACTTAACTGAATTATCATGTGTGCAAAATATTTTGATGTTCTCCATGGGCCTTTTTGAGAATAGTGAACAACAACAGCATCTTTAGAAGCACTTCTCAGAAATGCCTGAGCTCGGAACTAATAATCATGCTTAACAAAAGGATCAACCCTGGGCCTTCCCTGGTGGTTCCAATGGCTAAGACTCTGCTCTGAATGCAGGGGACCCAGGTTTGAACCCTGGTAAGGGAACTAGATGCCACATGCTGCATCTAAGAGTTTGGAAGCTGCAACTAAAAGATCCCACATGCCACAACTAAGACCAGACACAGCTAAGTAAATAAATAAGAATCAAGCTTGCATCCACCAAGGACGGCCTCATAGGAGGGAAGTTGCCTTATGGGAGAGAAGCTAGGTACAAAACATACTCTCTGCATAAATCTGAATCTAGTCACACTACATGTCACCAGTAGCATCTTTTTTTTTCCTTTTTTTGAGATGAAAGCTTGTGAAAATGAATATTACAGGTGGTCCTAAGATGGGAAACACCTAACCAAGAACAATAGCCTAAATGATGTCTGATGAATACCAGACCACCTGATCTGCCTCTTGAGAAACCTGTATGCAGATCAGGAAGCAACAGTTAGAACTGGACATGGAACAACAGACTGGTTCCAAATAGGAAAAGGAGGACGTCAAGGCTGTATACTGTCACCCTGCTTATTTAACTTATATGCAGAGTACATCA
Source organism: Ovis canadensis (assembly GCF_042477335.2). Lineage (NCBI taxonomy): Eukaryota > Metazoa > Chordata > Mammalia > Artiodactyla > Bovidae > Ovis > Ovis canadensis. Next base: position 24,639,629 of record NC_091269.1, on the reverse strand, counting down.
TGAGAAACACTGGGCTGGATGAAGCACAAGCTGGAATCAAGATTGCTGGGAGAAATATCAGTCACCTCATCTATGCAGATGATACCACCCTTATGGCAGAAAGTGAAGAAGAACTAAAGAGCCTCTTGATGAAAGTGAAAGAGAAGAGTGAAGAAGTTGGCTTAAATCTCAACATTCAGAAAACTAAGATCATGGCATCAGCTCCCATCACTTCATGGGAAATAGATGGGAAAACAGTGGAAACAGTGTCAGACTTTATTTTGGGGGGCTCCAAAATCACTGCAGATGGTGACTGCAGCCATGAAATTAAAAGACACTTACTCCTTGGAAGGAAAGTTATGACCAAACTAGACAGCATATTCAAAAGCAGAGACATTACTTTGTCAACAAAAGTCCATCTAGTCAAGGCTATGGTTTTTCCAGTAGTCATGCATGGATGTGAGAGTTGGACTATAAAGAAAGCTGGGCACCAAAGAATTGACGCTTTTGAACTGTGGTGTTGGAGAAGACTCTTGAGAGTCCCTTGGACAACAGGGAGATCCAACCAGTCCATCCTAAAGGAAATCAGTCCTGAATATTCATTGGAAGGACTGATGTCGACGCTGAAACTCCAGTACTTTGGCCACCTGATGTGAAGTGCTGACTCATTTGAAAAGACCCTGATGCTGGGAAAGATTGAAGGCGAGAGGAGAAGGGGATGACAGAGGATGGGATGGTTGGATGGCATCACCGATTCAATGGACATGAGTTTGAGTAAACTCCAAGAGTTGGTGTTGGACAGGGAGGCCTGGCGTGCTGCGGTTCATGGGGTCACAGAGTCAGACATGACTGAGTGACTGACCTGAATTGAACTGAGACTCTTTTATTAACCAAATATTCCTAGGAGTTACTGAAAGAGAAAGAATGAACTTCTGAAGAGTTGTCTAAATTCGAACAAACTTCTAGCGAGCTAATCCTTTTATTGCCAATTTAGAATACAGATAATGCACAATCTAAAAAGAAGTGGAAGGGAGGGAGGGAGGAAAAGAAAGGAAAAGGTTTTCTACTGCTTGAATATTTGATTTCTAACCTCAGGAGGAACAAGGACTTTATAACAGCCTGTTTCTGCCCATGAATTTAGGACTTCCCTGGTGGCTCAGACGACAAAGCGTCTGCCTACAACCTGGGAGACCCAGGTTCGATCCCTGGGTTAGGAAGATCCCCTGCAGAAGGAAATGGCAACCCACTCCAGTACTCTTGCTTGGAAAATGCTATGGGTGGAGAAGCCTGGTAGGCTACAGTCTATGGGATCGCAAAGAGTTGGACACGACTAAGCGACTAAACTTTCACTTTCCAAGTACAAAGAGAGCATTTTACTACAATGAAAATGGAAATATATCATATTAGAGAATTCACCTTAAGTATTTAGGAACTCCTGCTGGATTTGATGGCTAAAATTACAGTTGTGAAATCTGTAAGTGCCAGGAGCTAGGGATTAATCAGTTCACACATTCTGATGAAGGAGTTACCAACCAACAAGTTTCCTCTTAGACTTGTGAAACACACCTCTCCGTTATTTGGTCTTGATTCCGGTTCTGGCAGAAGTGTGCTGCGCAGTTCCTCTGGGCCAAACTGAAGCCTGCTCCCACCTGGTCCAGCTGGAACATGAACCAGATGGAAGGTGATTTTGATCTTCTTTTGTCTTCAAATATCTAGCTGCTATTCCCCGAATTACCAATGGAATGGATGCACAAAATCGACCCCTCTCCAGAAAGGTAGCATGCAATCACTGTAATCAATAAAGGAATTATTTTAGGGAAGAAAGATGCTTAAATAAATCTACAGAAACAATTCAAAATCTCCCAAATGACACTCTGGATCACATTGCCAAGACAAGTTCTATGTCAAGGAAAGGTAGGCCAAAATGAATTTTAGGCAGAGATGCCTGGATCAAAAGGCTTTCCAGGTGGTTCAGTGGTAAAAGAACCCGCCTGCCAATGCAAGAGAAGCGAGTCTGATCTCCAAGTCAGGAAAATCCCCTGGAGAAGGGAATGGTTACCCACTCTAGTATTCTTGCCTGGAGAATCCCATGGACAGAGGTGCCTAGCGGGCTGCAGTCCATGGGGTCGCAAAACAGCCAGACACGACTGAGTGACTAAGCATGCATGCACTGGTGACTCTATAGGTGTGGACTTTTATCACTAAGATTCTGGAGTTGAGAAAATGAGGTTTACTGGGGTTAAGTGACTTACCCACGGTAATCACAGAGCCAATAACTGTAGGGGCTGGGATCCAAATCCAGTCAGTCTCATTCCAGAGTCCACACATGGATCCTCTCGGTACAATGCCTGCCACCCACCTTCCCATGCCTCCGGGGGACAGAGACTGGTGAGTGGCTGCAGAGACACCAAACCAGAGCTTCTTAACCTCTCATGCCACAGAATCCTTTGGCAAGCCAGCCTACAGACTCCTTTCCAGAATAATGTTTTTAACCTCTTAAAAGAAAGCAACTCATTTTATTGAAATTCACTGATCAAATTCATTAAAAGTTCTCAGGCACAATCATATATGCACTTGCTGGGAGACAGCGTGAGGAATCCCACCCGTCACACGGTCATGCGGCAGAGGCCTGATGGGCAAGGTGAATCAGGCCTCAGGTTTTCCCCCTGGTATTTCCTGAGTATGTACCCCCCAAAATAAGAATATGCCTGCCTTATTGTATTGTGTTTTTCTACTTTTCTGACACTCTCTGGAAAAAGTTAATTTAGGGCTTCAGTCTCCTGCAAAAGAATGTCTCGGCTTAAAACCCCCTCTGATAACTCTCTATAGCTTGGCTAACAGGTTCCCCCGGACCTCTTACAGCTTGTGAATTGCTTGCAGACCCCTAACCACGAGAGGCACAAAGCTTGAAAACATCTTAAAGATACAGAGCCTTTTCTATAGAGCTAAAAATCATATTGGTGATGGATTTCACTGTTGACTCAATGATTGCTGCCAGGCCTCCAATATTCCTTATCTTTTAGGCACCTGGGAGGATGTTAATCAATGTAAATGGGATATGGAAAAAGATATATAATAGTTTTGATGTTAGCAACACTAGACTTTTGAGTTAATTACTTTTCTTTTGTTATAAATCAATGTACTCCTTTTACTTGTTATAAGTTGCTGTATCTTTGCTATGTAAGAATGTAACTTTATTTAGTGCTTTCTGAGAGTGGCACCAGACTTTGAGAAGAACAACACAAATAAGTCTTCTGGTTGACAAACCTTTATCAGAAAAAAGGCTGTAAAATGTTAATTGGCCCTTTTGGCCGGAAGATGATGTAAATCACCGAAGACTTGTGTATACAACTAGGTATGCAGAGAGAAAGGCCTGGTTTTGATAAGAGTCTCGGCTGCTAACGCTGCATAATTTTGTATCACCCACTGATCTCTATGTACAATCAAAAAGGTATAAAAGGCCTTTCTAGACAATAGAGGCTGGGCCAGTCATTGGAAGGACTGGTTTCCCCCGTGTCTCCTCTTTACTCTAATTTCAGGCTGAATTCCCATCTGGGCCATGGAGGCTTGCCATGTCTACTTACTTGCCCTGGCTTCTAAGATCCGTAAGAGAGGGAGCCCAAGGTGGGGCACCCTCCAATATTCAAGAGGATGCCGATGGCCTAACATAGATGGTGCAAGCTCCTTGTCTGGAACTTTATTGGCTTTCCACGTAAACCAAGTTATTCAGCCTCTTTTCTCCACTTAATTTTCCTACTACACTATTTCTTCCTAATCTAATCTTATATTTATAAATAAATAAGTTTTTTCCTCGCCAACGCCGTCCCCACTTCGAATTCCCTGGATCCACTAGGGCTGGACCCTGGCAAGCACTTTTTTATTAATGCATTCAACAATATGAGATCTTGCAGAGGTCCCCCTAAAGAATCTAATTTTGAAGTACTGATTAGTACAAAAATGTTTTCAACTAATATAATGTGATATGAAAATGTTATTTCTATGGTGACAAAGTCACAGCTGCTGTGCTTTCCACTGCAGTGTTTGCCAACATCCGAATGAAGGAAATGCTCAATTTCAGTCAGAACTTGAAAAATAGACCCTGTCTTCCATGCCCTGCTCAATGTAGGTTCCTTTTTCCCATGAATTCTTTCCATGATGCCTTGGTTGAAGTCTCTTACACCAGCCGAAGTCAGCCCTGACTGAGAAAGCTGGCTAAAGGTCATCAATGTATGTGAAACTTTGGGGGCTCTGAAGTAAGTTTTTCTATCTTTACTAGCCCATCAGGAAATAGACTAGTTTTGATCTAGCATCCTTTCATTCCTGGGCCCCTTCATTCACAGCATAGAGTGTGAAAAAAATAGAATGGATTGAGAGAGAGTGGGCCTGGAGGAATTTGATAGCTATTTGACTCATAGGATCTGAGAAGAATTTTTGGAATAGGCCTCCCAGGTTGGCTCAGCAGTAGAGAATCCTCCTGCCAATGCAGGAGACCCAGATTCGACCCCTGGGTTGGAAAGGTCCCCTGGAGGAGGAAATGGCAACCCACTCCAGTGTTTTTGCCTGGAAAATCCCATGGACAGAGGAGTCTGCTCTGGCAGGCTACAGTCCATGGGGTTGCAAAGAGTTGGACACGACTTAGCGACTAAACCACTGCCATACCAGGTAGCAGAAAGGCGGTCAAAGGTAGCTACATCCTTCTTTCTGGATGTAAAAGAAGAAAAGCACCTCAGACCATATATACACAATTCACAGAGTTGACCATATCTATAAGCAAACTCTTAAACAGACAAACATTTGTGGCAATCATCTCAGCTCATTAGGGTAACTCCCAAGTTCTTACCAATTTCTCACAATGAAGACTAATTAAAAAAAATATTTATTTATTTGACCGCTTCAGGTCTTAGCTGCAGCATGTAGGATCTTTAGTTACAGCTCTTGCTCTCTCAGTTGTGGCATATGGGATCTAATTCCCTGACCAGGGATCGAAACTAGGTCTCCTGCACTGAAAGTGTGGAGTCAGTCACTGAACCACCAGAGAAGTCTCTGAAGACTAATTTTTGAAGGGCAGCAGTTTCTGTGAACTGTCTCAAATAAGAAATTAACATACATCTCTCTGAGTAAAATGATTCTTCATGGAGCTGAACTCCTAAAAGGGCCTTTTCAGTAAACTGCACAATCCTGGTGCCTATGTTTATATTAATAATTATTCAGCAAAGCTGGAGAAGGCGGCTGGGATGTACATTCCACTCCCCCGGAGGCAGACTGGGGAGTGAGTGTTGATTTTCTTTGCCCTGATCAAAAAGGCAGAAAGCAATTTTAGACTGAGATAAGTAAATTAAAAGAAAATCCTGGTGTAGAGGAGCCCTTGATGATTGCATGCTCGCCTCCAAAACTGGGATGGGAACAGCCACTAACTGAATGGAATTATGAGCACTGTACTTGAATCAATGTGAACGTGAACTAAATTGATAACAAGTATCTAAGAAAATTAAATTCCACAAGCATCTGCAAACACAGAATTGCCCGTGGCATTCAGCTTGGAAAGCGGGAGTGTTTTGTGAAACACATCTGAAAAATAGAGGAGAGGAAGCCTGTACCACTTGCTATTCAAACGCCTCCCTTTCCTTCAAAAATGAAATGCAATATTCCTGCTGTGCTTAAGTTCAACAGACAGGAGTGCAGGCACTCATAGAGATAGAGACCCATGTTTCAGTGAATTTCAGAAGGACATAATCAACAATGATGTTAAAACAAAAACAAATACTGTTTAGAATATGTACCTTATGGAAACAGCGTAGGTAAGGAATGTGATATTTAAAATCAAACTTTTACCCTTTTACCTCCATTAAAAAAAGAGAAAAAGGAAAAGCAAGAATCAACCTAAGAACTATATGAAGGGTTTCTTCCTCTTCCCTCCCCATCCTGTCCATCAGAAACGGAAGAGAAATTTATCAGGCAGATTTCAGGAGCCTGGAGTCTCAGTCTGGAGGTGGCTGGGAGCAGATGTGACAGAAGGACCCCTCCGGGTTCTGAGTGATGGTCAGCAGTGGCTTCAGACACCAGGGCCATCCTCAGGAACACTCAGGAGTGGGCAAGGAAGGCAGTGCCAGCCACTCCTCCAGGATATGCTAGAAATTTCCTCAGCACCTATCCCATCTAAGTGCTGTGGAGGTCCAAGCAAGGGGAGTCGGGGAGAGGGGGACAGGGGGACAGAAATGAATAAAGTGCGTTAACACAGAGCTAAGAAAGGACTGGCTTTCTGTGGTCCAGAGCAAAGGGGAATCTTCACTAACAAATGGCTCTCACCCAGAGGATGGAGAGGAGAGAAGAGGGGGGGAAAAGGTGGAAACATGCCCCTTTGGTTCAGAACATACTGGCCTAAAAGGGGACATTTTCAGGGAAAACACAATGGATGGTGCATCATGAACAAGTGCCTGAAATATTTGGCTTCAGGACACCTGGCTCCTGACAGCACGTGTCATCCTGACTCTGCCCCTGGAATTGGCATGTTCTCCATTGGCGTTTACAGCATCATCAGCATGAGATCTATGAACAGAAAGCTGCTCTGGAGAAGGAGCTGAATAGGTGACTGAGAAAGGACAGGATGGAGAGAGGAAAGGACATTCCCAGGCACTCTCCAGTTCAAAAGAAACCACGGTCTCTGGCATCTGCTCCAAGAACTCTGGAATCCGGAACACAGAGAAAATAATTCTTAATAATTCTCAATTATCGGTTTTTATCGATTAAACCTGGTCTTTCCTTAAATATATTCTTCTATTTAGTTCTAATCTGAGAATGCCTCTCACCTTCAAACTGAATTGGTCATAAAACCACATGTGAGAAGGCATGTTAAGATACATGCATCCCAGTGTTCACTGCAGACCTGTGTACGATAGACAAGACTTGGGAGCAACCTGTGGCCATCAACAGAGGGATGGACAAAGAAGATGTGTTACATGTAAATGATGGACAGTTACTCAGCCATAAAAAGGAATGAGATTGTGCCATTGGCAGCAACATGGACGGACCTAGAGATTTTCTCAGTCTGACTTACTGCACTTAGTATGATAGACAAATACTATACAGCATTACTTATATGTTGAATCTAAAAGAATAATACAACAGAATCTATATACAAGTCAGAAACAGACTCACAGACATAGAAAAAAAACTTTTGGTTACCGAAGGGGAAGGAGGAGAATAAACTAGGAGTTTGGGATTAGCAGATACAAACTACTATATATAAAACAGAGAGGCAATAAGGATTTACTGTGTAGCTCAGGGAACTATATTTGATACCTTATAATAATCTATGGAAAAGAGTCTGAAAAAGAGATAGATACACAGATATAGATAACAATCACTTTGCTGTACACCTGAAACACTGTAAATCAACTATATTTCGGTTTAAAAAAAGAAAGAAAACATGTTACAGGATCAAACAGGCCCCACAGACATATTCCTGGGGAATCTGTGAATTCTTTATGGTAGAGTTTAAACATTTTTATAGTTTTATTTTTGTGATAATCTTTAAAATGTTAAAGAAAGTGTATTCAGATCACCTGTTCATCAAAAGCTTCAAAGCGCACCATTCACATCTGCATTCACGACCTAGTGGATTTCAAGCTGTGCTTCTTCTTTGCCAGTTGCTTTAAGAGCTTGCTGAGAGCAATGGCATCAAAGCAAGCATGACACACAAGAGGACAGTCACATACACAGAGGCCAGTCCATACCTACAGCAGCTCCCATCTCACCCAGGGTAAAAGGCCCCCTCTCCTGGTGCCTGAGCCTCCCTCTCTGATCTCAGTGCCCACTTCTCCCCTTCCCTCCTCCTACTACAGCCATGCTGGCCATCTCCATCACAACAGGCCTCCTCATGGATGGGACTTTGCTCGATTCTTCCCTCTGCCCACAACACGCTTCTTTCATGACACCACATGGCTTATTCACCTCCAAAACTTTGCTCAGACATCCCCTTCTGATTCTACATAAAAGCACCACCCTCAGCCCCTCAGCACTTCCAATCCTCTTTCCTCTGCCCAATGTTTTCTCTTTCCATAGAGAAAACATATGATCTTATGGCTATATCTTATCTCCTTATTAGGTTTATTGCTTACTGTCTGGAAGAGAGGTCCAGCCATATAGCCCTCCAAGCAAATGTGGCCCACCACTTGCGGTTTTAAATAAAGTTTTATTGGAACACAGCCACACCCACCTGTCCACAGGTCTAGCATCTGTGACTGCTTGAGGCCAAAATGACAGAAGTGGGTCATTTTGACAGAGATTGTAGGACCCACAAAGATGAAAATGTCCACTCTCTATAGTCTGCCAATGCCCAGTTTAGGAGAGAAATTCTAACTGAACAAGGAGATATACAAGAAACTGACTTGTTTCTTCATTGATGGATCCCAGGTTTCCGTCACTAAATATCTGTAGACAGAATGAGTGAATGGTGTCTTCAGGGGCTTTGTTCTAGTGTTTGTTCCGTTTTGGTAGATTAAGTAGAGTAAGGTGGGGAAAACTGAGTCACCCACCACGCATGGTATGTGGAACGCAGATGGCTCTGGGTGGTAACAGTGAGTGGCTTTCAGGTTTATACCGATTTAAAAAAAAAACACAGGGTGTTTATAAGAATTTTCTCTCCCATTAAAAGGGGTCTGTCCATTTCTTAAACTTGAGAAGTACAGGGATAGAGAGTTTGATCTGCGAGCAAGTCAACAGTTTGTTCTTAGTGTCTGTGACACTGGTGAAGCAATACCAACCGCCATGTGGTCTAGATTTTTAGGAGAGCCTTACTTCTCACTTGTCCCCTTGTTCCTGTAAGTTTAGCTGCATTTATAAGGATCTGTATCGTAATATCTGGTTCACACAAATGTTCACACAATTGAAAAGGGTGAAGAGAGGCTCCAGAAGAGAGATATCCTTGGTCTCAGTCTCATGACTGGAGGAGAGAAAGTGCTGGTGCCAGGGGATTCACACCTCTCCTTCCTCTCGAATCTAAGAGAAGAACCAGGAAAACACTTCAATTCCCTTTCTTCTGAAGGACTGAGGATACCTGTTCAAGTCTAACAGAATCAAGGAATTGGCCTGTTATGGGGTGTTAAGACACATCTATGCCAGTGTGTTCTTCTCCCGCTCACGCTGGTTTCTACACTGTGCTGTGCTTAGTCACTCAGTCACGTCCAGTGCTTTGTGCAGCTTCATGGACTGTATCCACCAGGCTCCTCTGTCCATGGAATTCTCCAGGCAAGAACGCTGGAGTGCATTGCCATTTCCTTCTCCAGGGGATCTTCCCAACCCAGGGATCGAATCCAGGTCTCCCACATTGCAGACAGATTCTTTGCCATCTGAGCCACCAGGGAAGCCCATGAATACTGAAGTGGGTAGCCAATCCCCTCTCCAAGGGATCTTCCTGACCCAGGAATCGAACCAGGGTATCCTGCATTGCAGGCAGATGCTTTACTAGCTGAGCTACCAGAGAAGCCCGTTTCTAACACTATTCTCCAATAAAAGGAATTAGGAGGACTTCCCTGGCGGTTCAATGGCTAAGACTCCACACTCTCAATGAAGGAGGCCCGGGTTCGATCCCTGGTCAGGGAACTTGATCCCACATTTTGCAACTAAGAGTTCACATGCTTCAGTTAAAAAGATCCTGCATGCCGCAACAAACACCTGGCACATAAATATTGAAAAATAAACTAAAAAAAAAAAAAGAATGAGGACTCCTTACAGAAATGGCTGATTTGAGGACTAGGGCAGGAAACTAAAATACCTACCGAATGCCTTGATGACAGGAAGATGTATTTTCCCATCATTTCTCTAGATATCTAGTCTGGTAAACCAGACCAAAAAAACAGGAAATAAATGTGGATTGGAAAACATTGTTCCTATGAATCATGTGAATCTCGGGGCTACTTCTTAATTCTCTGTAGCCCTGTTAAGAGCCAGTTGGTGCCCATCTCCCCCACCCCACCCCCATCCATACATTGAAGCCCAGCTCCCAACATGACTGTATTTGGAGACAGGGCCTTTAAAGGGGTAATGGCACCCCACTCCAGTACTCTTGCCTGGAAAATCCCATGGGCGGAGGAGCCTGCTAGGCTACAGTCCATGGGGTCGAGAAGAATCGGACACGACAGCGACTTCACCTTCACTTTTCACTTTCATGCATTGGAGAAGGAAATGGCAACCCACTCCAGTGTTCTTGCCTGGAGAATCTCAGGGACAGGGGAGCCTGGTGGGCTGCCGTCTATGGGGTCGCACAGAGTCGGACATGACTGAAGTGACTTAGCAACAGCAGCAGCAGCAGCAGGAAACACAAAAAATGTGCCTGAAGCCTCCTGTAGTAGCCGGAAGGAAGGACATGCTCAAAACAAAACAACAACAAAAATCCCACCCACAAGACTGAAGTGAGTCAAAATGACTCAGAGGCCACATGAAGGAGCTCCTGATGGACCAGGGGAAACAATCTGGGTGAGCAAACGAAGAGTCCTGGACAGTAACCCAAAGGATAAAATAAATGTCTGAGTCCACTCTGACTTACCTAACTGATTGAACAAATAAACAAACAGGGGAAGAGAGACAATTCTCCCTTTCAGAAGAAATCCAAATGATTTATGTAGACTCTCCATCCTTTAACAAAGCGGACCACAGTCCCCGACTCCTGATGCGAGGGCTAAGCGTGGTGATGTCCTGCCAAAGAGGATGGTACCGAGATGGGGGGAGGGGCAACTCTGCGGAGGAGAATCCTGATAACACTACCTGAGCCAGGTGACCTAGGTCAGTATCCACAGAGTGAAGCCATGGCAGTGGCCGGCCCTTCCTCTTGAACACAGTGCCATGAGAATGGCCTGTATGCTCTTCTCCAAACCCACAATCCCAGTCTAACCATGAGAAAAACACTGGACATACCCGCACTGAGGGACGGTTTACAAACCCCTCCCTTGTTCTTCTCACCGTTCAGGTCCCCAGAAACAAGGAGATTCTGGGAAACTGTCACAGCCAAGAAGAGTCTTAAGGAGACATGACAACTAAAGGTAATGATGTGTCCTGGATGGGATCCCAGGACAGAAAAAGGACATTTGAGTGGAACTAAGGAAACATGAATAAAGCATGGACTTAATACATTATCTCTACTGGTTGATCATTGTGACTAATGTATGACATTAACATATGATGTTAATCATAGGAGAACTTGGGTCCATGAGAACTCTGTATACTACACAATCTTTCTGTAAATCTACAACTACTCTCAAATAAAAATCTTACATGTGTAAAATGGAGAGATGCAAAATTATCTTTTCATTCAGCGCCATTAGTGACAGACTGCAAACCCTACAGCAAGAAGCACAACTGGGCCCCAGGCAGAGGCTGGTCCTCCACAGGAAGAGGGAATGACTGCTTCTCAGCACTTGGAGCCAATTCATTTCAACTGGTTTTCCATCCTTCCACTGCTCTCACCAAACCTTTAGGAATTTAGGACAGCTTAATGACGACAGTCAGCAAGGCAGATGATGGATACACCAAAACGGACAACCACTCAGGGCTTATTTCCCCCAAGATGGGGAATCACAGGTTCGATCCACGACATTCAGTACAGATAGCTGTATGCAGAATATAACTACTCTGATTCTGCCATCTTCCTCGCTAAACTTTTCTTTTCCACTGAATGGGGGAAAGATTTCTTAAACTTTGGGACCTAGAGAAAACTGACCACAAACTGCAATATTCTCTCTGATGCATCAGTCAGACTTGTGATAACCTCTGTAAGCTTCAGTTCTCTGTAAAAATGGGAATGGTACCCAACCCACTTATCTTCCAGGGTCATTGTGAGGAAACGGAGGAACTACAGTAAGTCCCCTACATACGAAGCTTCAAGTTGCGAACTTTCAAAGATGCAAGCGTGCGTTTGCACATCCAATCACAGACTCACGTGTTTGGCATACACCGTCAAGTGCATACATCCTCTACAAGTGGTTGTGTTTTTGCGTATTTCACTGTACAGTACTGAATAGAGCACAGTAGAGCAGTATCTTTAGTTTAAGCCCAGGATGTCCAGAAGCAAGTGTGAAAGCAGCAGCAATGTAACTAGTATCACTGTAGTTTTCAAGGTACTGTACTATAAGATTAAAAATGTTTTCTTAACAATTAACTTTTTGTTAATTTTTCTCCAGGAGTGTTTTATCTCTATACTGTATTAAGAATGTCCGCTTATCTCCATTTTCATGAAAATGTGGGCATTCATATAAATGTACTGAATGGTTTTAAGAAAGCCATGGTAATTTTTTCTTATTCTATTCAACCAAAGAAATTATGATTTTTTTAAATAAAAAAATTAAAATGTTTATTTTTTGTGTTTGTTTTCTATTATTATTTGTGCAAAAAGTATTATAAACCTATTACAGCAAAGCACTATATAGCCAATTGTGTTAGTTGGGTGCTCGTGCTAAGTCCCTTCAGTTGTGTCTGATTCTGCGCGACCCTATGGAGCATAGCCAGCCAGGCTCCTCTCTCCAGGGGATTCTCCAGGCAAGAATACTGGAGTGGGTTGCCATGCCTCCAGGGGATCTCTCTGACACAGGGATGGAACCCGAGTCTCTTATGCCTCCTACGCTGGCAGGCAGGTTCTTTACTGCTAGCCCACCTGGGTTAGTTGGGTCCCTAGGCTAACTTTGTTGGACTTACGAACAAACTGGACTTATGAACCCGCTCTTGGAATGGAACTCCTTCATATGTAGAGGACTTACTGTATTGAGATAAAGACAGCTGGAGTCTTATAAAGCACAAAATAAATGAAAACTTTCAAAGGCAAGACTGGCAAAAATGATGACAAGAGCCACTCAGTATTGGAAATCCAATTTCTAGTATCTGTGGTATGATAAACAGAATGCAATATTGCCTTAGCTATATTTTCTGGAGCTTATCCAGAAAGTGGGGCCTCCCTTGCGGCTCAGCTGGTAAAGAATTCACCTGCAATGCGGGAGACCTGGGTTCGACCCCTGGGTTGGGAAGATCCCCTGGGTTGAGAAGGGAAAGGCTACCCACTCCAGTATTCTGGCCTGGAGAATTCCATGGACTATACAGTCATGGGGTCACAAAGAGTCGGACACGACTGAGCGACTTTCACTTCACTTCATCCAGAAAATACTGCTTGTTTCTCAAGGGGTGTACGAGGAGAGAAGTACCACTGCTTCCCCCATTACTGGCTTCCTCATCATATTAAGAAAAATGATCACAAACAAATTTAAGGTTCCTGATATGTCACCAAATAAGATTCCGTCTCTGAAAATGCAAACCCTTTGAGGTTGCAGATTTCTGCCTTGCTGTTCATCTTGATCCAACAGGCCAACCATGAGCATCACCCCAAAAGAAAATGGCTTTATCTAAGGCTTTCTCATGTGGTCGCACATATTAGGGTCCAACTCTCCAGTCTGCATTTTATTTTCAAGAAGCCAGCCCCTGTGAGGATCAAATTCCCTGAGCTCCTGTGTCCTGGCTTTAGACTTGTTCCTTTTGTCTCTCCCTAAATTAAAGAATTAGCCCTCGAGGGGAATGTCACTGTCCCTGTCACGCAGTGGCAGCCATCCTGTCTTGATGCCAGTTACAGCAACAACTGCCCAAGGAAGCAGAGCTCACCCCCCCGCCCAACCCCGAATAAAGAAATTAGCTTCCCCGACAACTCATTTATTCTGGCCTGCCCCTTCCTCGGAGGCTCTGACAAAGGTCCAACTGAGAAGCCTCATTTTTAAGTTCGATAATGTGCTACTTCACTTTTCCACTTTGAAAATCAGAAAGCAAGATTTTTAAATTTCCATTCGCAGTGAATGCTGAGCTTTCTTAGCTTCTGTTCCATTACCGTTCTTGGTCACAGAGGGGCACTCCACGGTTGCTGTTGGACTCTAATTCAGAAATCAGTAGCATCCTCAGACACAGTAATGACTCATAAGACTGTCTCCCGTTTGACGTGATGGGTGTTCCTGTGTCTCTCTTAACAACTCTCTATGGCACAGAGGACCAGGCCACGCATATCAGGATGTCATGAATACACTCAATTTCAGACAGCCTTGCTAACCAGCAGTGTGTCCCCTGCCACACCTAAAATTGGGAACAAAACTAGGCTATTTTCACACTAATGACAACACCAAACCAAAATCTAAATCAAGGTGAACGGCAAAGACTTTAATTCCATTTTTAGCTTCTAAGTCAAACTTCACTTCTAATTAGCTACCTATTCAGATGGTAAAGAATCCGCCTGCAATGTGGGAGACCTGGGTTAGAACCCTGGGTTGGGAAGATCCTTCAGAGGAGGGCATGGCAACCCACTCCAGTATTCTTGCCTGGAGAATCCCCATGGACAGAGCATGGGGGGGCTACAGTCCATGGGGTCACAGAGTCGGACACGACTGAGTGACTAAGCATAGCACACATGCTTATTATTCCAAGAACAGGAAGCTGCTTTTTCCCCAAAGAAATGAGAGCAGTCCAAATTTCTTCTAAATCCATATATGAATTCCTCGCTGAGTTAGAACCTTGGCCATTCTCTGGCAGTGTTCACTTTAAAAATTTTCAAATATCTTAATTACACCGAGATTAAAGTTCTTGTGATGAAGAGAGTATATTTTGTTTGATTTTATAAACAAAGGGCTTTCCTGGGAAGATGGTCCCATTGTGAGTGAGTGCCTGGGGTTATTCTCAAGATAAAAGGACTGGTTTAAAAGGAGAATCATATTGTAAATACTGAACTATTCCCACTGATTTATTCATTCATTTTAAAATTTTTTAAAATTGGAATATAATTGTTTTACAATGTTGTATTAGTTTCTGCTGTACAGTGAAGCAGCCATATGTGTACATATATCCCGTCCCTCTTAAGACCTCTCACCCACCACCCCAACCGCCCCTCTAGGTCCTCACAGAGCACTGCTTGAGCTAAGCTTCCTGTGCGTTATAGCAGTTTCACACTAGTTGTCTATTTCACACCTGGTGGTGTGTATATGCCAATCCCAGGCTCCCAGTTTGTCCCCCTCTCCCATTTCCCCCATGCCCACATGTCCGTTCTCTGTATCTGCATCTCTATTCCTGCCTTGGAAATCGGTCCATCTGTACCAGTTTTCCAGATTACACACATGTGTTTTATTCCATCCATACGATACTTGTTTTATTCGTTCCGCCTTACTTCACTCTGTATGACAGACTCTTGGTCCATCCACATCTCTACAAATGACCCTGCTCTGTTCTTTTTTTATGGCTGAGTAGTTAACTTCAGTCACTCAGTCATGTCCAGCTCTTTATGACCCCATGGACTGCAGCACACCAGGCTTCCCTCTCCATCACCAACTCCCAGAGCTTGCTCAAACTCAGGTCCATTGAGTCAGTGATGCCATCAAACCATCTCATCCTCTGTCGTCCCCTTCTCCTCCTGCCCTCAATCTTTCCCAGCATCAGGGTCTTCTCTAATGAGTCAGCTCTTTGAATTAGGTAGCCAAACTATTGGAACTTCAACTTCAGCCATCAGTCCTTCCAATGAATATTCATGACTGATTTCCTTTAGGACTGATTGGTTTGATTTCCTTGCAAGGAACTTTCAAGGGACTCTGAGGAGTCTCCTCCAACATCACAGTTCAAAAGCATCAATTCTTTGGTGCTCAGCCTTCTTTAAGTTTCAACTCTCACATCCATACATGACTACTGGAAAAATCATAGCTTTGACTAGACAGACCTTTGCTGGCAAAGTAATGTCTCTGCTTTTTAATATGCTGTCTAGGTTGGTCATAGCTTTTCTTCCAAGAAACAAACGTCTTTTAATTTCATGGCTGCAGTCACCATTCATAGTGATTTTGGAGCCCAAGAAAATAAAGTCTGTCACTGTTTCCACTGTTTCCCCATCTATTTGCCATGAAGTGATGGGATCAGATGCCATGATCTTTGTTTTTTTTAATGCTGAGTTTTAAGCCAGCTTTTTCACTCTCCTCTTTCACTTTCATCAAGAGGCTTTTTAGTTCTTCTTCGCGTTCTGCCAAAAGGGTGGTGTCATCTTCATATTTGAGGTTATTGATATTTCTCCCGACAATCTTGATTCCAGGTTGTGCTTTATCCAGCCTGGCATTTCGAATGACGTACTCTGTATATAAGTTAAATAAGCAGGATGACAATATACAGCCTTGATGTACTCCTTTCCCTATTTGGAACCAGTCCATTGTTTCATGCCCGTTTCTAATTGTTAGTTTGTGACCTACATACAGGTTTCTCAGGAGGTAGGTTAAGGTGGTCTGGTATTCCCACCTCTTTAAGAATTTTCCATAATTTGTTGTGATCCACACAGTCGAAGGCTTTAGCATAGTCAATGAAGCAGAAGTAGGTGTTTTTTCTGGAATTCTCTTGCTTTTTCTGTGACCCAAGGGATGTTGGCAATTTGATCTCTGGTTCCTCTGCCTTTCTGAAATCCATTATATATATCTGTGTACCATATATTCTGTCTCCATTCATCTGTCATTGGACATTTAGGTGGTTTCCATGTACTGGCTATTGTAAATAGTGCTGCAACGATATTCTGGGTTTGGAATGGTGATACTGTGAGGAACACAGAAAGACATCTGTTTTCATGGAATTTAAAGTCTAGAAATGTATGCAAATGCAAACGCTGTGAGGCAGGACAAACACACACAGAGGTGTGAATGAGCGTGGGAAGGGAGCACATGAGGCAGCCTCCAAGCTGGGCAGTAGGGGACTGAGTCTCAGGAGGCAGGAGAGAGATGGCACTGTGGCAGCCAGGGCAGGGCAGGCACTGCAGACAAGCAGCAGAGGGATACAGGGTGACACGTCTTGAAATCCTTCAAAAAGAAGGCCGAGGAGAGGAAGAGTGTCCAGAATCTCTGCCATGAATGGGCATCCAGAATTGATGCTAAGCCCCTATGTTCACAGCAGCACTGATCACAGTAGCCAAGGCATGGAAACAACCTAAATGTCCACTGATGGAAGAATGGATACGGGAAATGTGGAGTATAGCCAGTGGAGTCCTACTCAGCCACCAAAGATAAGGAAACAATGCCACTTGCAGCAACATGGACGCAACCAGAGATGATCATGCTAAGTAAAGCAAGTCAGTCGTGTCCAACTCTTTGTGACCCCGTGGACTGTAGCCAGCCAGGCTCCTCCATCCATGGGATTTTCCAGGTAAGAATACTGGAGTGGGGTACCATTCCCTGCTCCAGGGGATCTTCCTGACCCAGGGATCGAACCCGGGTCTCCGGCACTGCAGGCAAACTCTTTACCATCTGCGCCTCCAGGGAAGATGTTAAAGTAAGTCAGACAGACAGGCACTTACTATACGATATCACTTACATGTGGAATCTAAAATAGGATGCAAATTAACCAATTTATGAAACAGAAACAGAATCACAGATGTAGAGTCTGTAGCTGCCAATGGGGAAGGATGGAGTGGGAGTCTGGGCTTAACAGATGGAAACTACAATACATAGAATGGATACAACAAGGTCCTACTGTAAACATAGCACAGGGGACTATAGTCAATATCCTGTGACAAACCATAATGGAAAAGAATGTAAAGAAAGAAGAAGGTACCTATATGTATAGCTGAATCATTTTGCTATACAGCAATGACAAGCAACAGTTAGAACTGGACATGGAACAACAGACTGGTTCCAAACACGAAAAGGAGTGCATCAAGGCTGTATATTCTCACCCTGCTTATTGAACTTCTATGCAGAGTACATCATGAGAAATGCTGGACTGGAAGAAACACAAGCTGGAATCAAAATTGCCGGGAGAAATATCAGTCACCTCATCTATGCAGATGACACCACCTTTATGGCAGAAAGTGAAGAGGAACTAAAAAGCCTCTTGATGAAAGTGAAAGAGGAGAGTGAAAAAGTTGGCTTAAAGCTCAACATTCAGAAAACTAAGATCATGGCATCTGGTCCCATCACTTCATGGGAAATAGATGGGGAAACAGTGGAAACAGTGTCAGACTTTATTTTGGGGGGCTCCAAAATCACTGCAGATGGTGACTGCAGCCATGAAATTAAAAGATGCTTACTCCTTGGAAGAAAAGTTATGACCAACCTAGACAGCATATTCAAAAGCAGAGACATTACTTTGCTGACTAAGGTCCATCTAGTCAAGGCTATGGTTTTTCCACTGGTCATGTATGGATGTGAGAGTTGGACTGTGAAGAAGGCTGAGCACCGAAGAATTAATGCTTTTGAACTGTGGTGTTGGAGAAGACTCTGGAGAGTCCCTTGGACTGCAAGGAGATCCAACCAGTCCATTCTGAAGGAGATCAGCCCTGGGATTTCTTTGGAAGGAATGATGCTAAAGCTGAAACTCCAGTACTTTGGCCACCTCATGTGAAGAGTTGACTCATTGGAAAAGACTCTGATGCTGGGAGGGATTGGGGGCAGGAGGAGGAGACGACAGAGGATGAGATGGCTGGATGGCATCACCGACTTGATGGACACGAGTTTGAGTGAACTCCGGGAGTTGGTGATGGACAGGGAGGCCTGGTGTGCTGCAATTCATGGGGTTGCAAAGAGTTGGACACGACTGAGCGACTGAACTGAACTGAATGATAATATTCAATATCCTGGATTAAACCATAATGATCATACAGAATATAAAGAGAAAAGAATGTATATATATATACATATATATACATATATGAATATATATATACATATAAGAATATATATATATATATATATATAGCTGAATCACTTTGTGGTACAAATAATTAATTGCTCATAGATCATAAATTGATTTTACTTCAATTAAAATAAATAAGTAAGTAAAAAAGAATTGGTGCCAAAATAATCTGGGAAACACACTCTAAGCCAGAGGGTATGCAGGGTGCAGAGTGGAAAAACAGATCACCCCAACTTGTGTGGGAACACAGCTCAGATCAATGGGGGTGCCATGGCTCACATCCACCTCATCTGCCTTCCCTCACCAGACCTGAGGCCAGGAACCAAAAGTCACATCCAAATCTACAGTAAGATAATAATGTAATAACAAGAAGATAAACAGCTGCCATCTTTAATCGACGCCAGGCTAAAAGAATTTGCCTCTAAAATAATCCTAGAAAGCAGGCATCAGAGATACCATTTTACAGATGAAGAAAACCTCTGGCACCCATAGACTGACACTTGCTAATTGTCTGGCAAACTCCTCATCATTATTCATGCAAAATGATCACTGAAGGACACATTGACAAAAAACACTGTCTTTTTCACTATCAGCAGATATTAGACTTTAAATTTTCATTCATCTTTTTTCCAATTCTACTGAAGTATAACTACAAGCAAAAGTTGTTTACATTTCAGCATAGAATGTGATTTTTTTTCAGTTCAGTTCAGTCACTCAATCATGCCCTACTCTTAGCAACCTCGTGGACTACAGCACACCAGGTTTCCCTGTCTATCACCAAATCCCAGAGCTTCTGAAACTCATGTCCATCAAGTAGGTGATGTCATCCAAACATCTCATCCTCTGTCATCTCCAGCTCCTCTTCTCTTCAATCTTTCCCAGCATCAGGGTCTTTTCAAATGAGTCAGCTCTTCGCATCAGGTGGCCAAAGTATTGGAGTTTCAGCTTCAGCATCAGCCCTTCCAATGAATATTCAGGATTGATTTCCTGTAGGACTGACCACTTTGATTTCCTTGCAGTTTAAGGGACTCTCAAGAGTCTTCTCCAACATCACAGCTCAAAAGCATCAATTCTTCGGTGCTCACTTTTCTTTATGGTCCGATCTCATATGCAGACATGACTACTGGAAAAACCATAGCTTTACCTAGATGGACTTTTGCTGGCAAAGTAATGTCTCTGCTTTTTAATATGCTGTCTAGGTTGGTCATAGCTTTTCTTCCAAGGAGCAAGCGTCTTTTAATTTCATGGATTTAGTCACCATCTACAGTGATTTTGAAGCCTAAGAAGATAAAGTCTGTCACTGTTTCCATTGTTTCCCCATCTATTTGCCATGAAGTGATGGGACCAGATGCAATGATCTGAGTTTTTTGAATGTTGAGTTTTAAGCCAGCTTCTTCCCTCTCCTCTTTCACTTTCATCAAGAGGCTCTTTAGTTCTTCTTCACTTTCTGCCATAAGGGTGGTGTCATCTGCATATCTGAGGTTATTGATATTTCTCCCACCAATCTTGATTCCAGCTTTTGCTTTATTCAGCCTGGCATTTCACATGATAAATAAGCAGGGTGATATATATATACATATATATATAGCCTCAACGTACTCCTTTCTCAATTTGGAACCAGTCTGTTATTCCATGTCTGGTTCTAACTATTGCTTCTTGACTTGCATATAGCTTTCTCAAGAGGCAGGAAGGTGGTCTGGTATTCCCATCTCTTTAAGAATTTCCCACAGTTTGTTGTGATCCACACAGTCAAAGTCTTTAGCATAGTCAATGAAACAGTAGTAGATGTTTTTCTAGAGTTCTCTTGCTTTTTCTGTGGTCGAACAGATGCCGGCAATTAGATCTCTGGTTCTTATACCTTTTCTAAATTCAGCTTGAACATTTGGAAATTCTCAGCTCACATACTGTTGAAGCCTCATTCGGAGAAATTTGAGCATCACTTTCCTAGTGTGTGAGATGAGTGCAACTGTGCATTAGTTTGAACATTCTTTGGCATTGCCTTTGTTTGGGATGGAATGAAAACTGACCTTTTCCAGTCCTGTGGCCTCTGCTGAGTTTTCCAAATTTGCTGGCATATTGAGTGCAGCACTTTCACAGCATCATCTTTTAGGATCTGAAATAGCTCAGCTGGAATTCCATCACTTCCACTAGTTTTTTTTTTGTAGTGATGCTTTCTAAGGCCCACTTGACTTAACATTCCAGGATGTCTGGCTCTAGGTGAGTTATCACACACCATCGTGGTTACCAAACCAGGCTTCAACAATACATGAACTGTGAACTTCCAGATGCTCAAGCTGGTTTTACAAAAGGCAGAGGAACCAGAGAACAAATTGCCAACATCTGCTAGATCATTGAAAAAGCAAGAATGTTCCAGAAAAATGTCTATTTCTGCTTTATTGACTATGCCAAAGCCTGTGACTGTGTGGATCACAATAAACTGTGGAAAATCCTGAAAGAGATGGGAATACCAGACCACCTGACCTGCCTCTTGAGAAATCTGTATGCAGGTCAGGAAGCAACAGTTAGAACTGGACATGGAACAACAGACTGGTTCCAAATAGGAAAAGGAGTATGGCAGGGCTGTATATTATCACCCTGGTTATTTAACTTATATGCAGAGTACATCATGAGAAATGCTGGGCTGGAAGAAGCACAAGCTGGAATCAGAATTGCCAGGAGAAATATCAGTCACCTCAGATATGCAGATGACACCACCCTTATGGCAGAAAGTGAAAAGGAACTAAAGAGCCTCTTGATGAAAGTGAAAGAGGAGAGGGAAAAAGTTGGCTTAAAGCTCAACATTTAGAAAACTAAGATCATGGCACCTGGTCTCATCACTTCATGGCAAATAGATGAGGAAACAGTGGAAATGGTGTCAGACTTTATTTTGGGGGGCTCCAAAATCACTGCAGACAGTGACTGCAGCCATGAAATTAAAAGAAGCTTGCTCCTTGGAAGAAAAGCTATGTCAAACCCAGATAACATATTTAAAAGCAGAGACATTACTTTGCCAACAAAGGTCTGTCTAGTCAAGGCTATGGTTTTTTCCAGTAGGCATGTATGGATGCGAGATATGGACTATAAAGAAAGCTGAGCACTGAAGAACTGATGCTTTTGAACTGTGGTGTTGGAGAAGACTCTAAGAGTCCCTTGGACTGCAAAGAGATCCAACCAGTCCATCCTCAAGGAGATCAATCCTGAGTGTTCATTGGAAAGACTGATGTTGAAGCTGAAACTCCACTACTTTGGCCACCTGATGTGAACAACTGACTCATTAGAGAAGACCCTGATGCTAGGAAAGATTTAAGGTGGGAGGAGAAGGGGACAACAGAGGATGAGATGGTTGGATGGCATCACCGACTCAATGGACATGAGTTTGAGTAAACTGTGGGAACTGGTGATGTACTGGGAGGCCTGGTGAGCTGCAGTCCATGGGGTTGCAAAGAGTTGGACAAGACTGAGTGACTGAACTGAACTGAACTGATCATGGTTACCTGGGCCATTAAGGTTTTTTTGTATAGTTTTTCTGTGTATTCTTGCCACCTCTTCTTAATATTTTCTGCTTCTGTTATGTCCATACCATTTCTGTCCTTTATTATGCCCATCTTTGCATGAAATGGTCCCTTAGTATCTCGGATTTTCTTGAAGAGATCTCTAGTCTTTCCCATTCTATTGTTTTCCTCTGTTTCTTTGCATTGATTATTGAGGGAGGCTTTCTTATCTCTCCTTGCTATTCTTTGGCACTCTGCATTCAGATAGCTATATCTTTCCTTTTCTCCTTTGCTTTTCACTTCTCTTCTTTTCTCAGCTATTTGTAAGACCTTCTCATACAACCATTTTGCCTTTTTGCATTTCTAATTCTTGGGGATGGTTTTGATCGCTGGCTCCTGTACAGTGTCATGAACCTCCATCCATAGTTATTCAGGCACTCTATTAGATCTAATCCTTTGAATCTGTTTGTCACTTCCACTGTATAATTGCAAAGGATTTGGTCATTCATACCTGAATGATCTAGTGGTTTTCCCTACTTTCTTCAATTTACACCTGAATTTTGCAATAAGGAGTTCATGATCTGAGCCACAGTCAGCTCCCAGTCTGTTTTTTGCTGACTGTGTAGAGCTTCTCCATCTTTGGTTGCAAAGAATATAATCAACCTGATTTTGGTATTGACCATCTGCTGATGTTCACGTGTAGAGTCTTCTCTTGTGTTGTTGGAAGAGAGTGTTTGCAATGACCAGTGCATTCTCTTGGCAAAACTCTGTTAGCCTTTTCCCTGCTTCATTTTGTATTCCAAGGTCAAACAGTAACATGCCTGTGACTCCAGGTACCTCTTGATTTCCTAATTTTGCATTCCAGTTCTGTATGATTAAAAGGACATCTTTTTTTGGGTATTAGTTTTAGAAGGTCTTGTAGGTCCTCACAGAACTTTTCAACTTCAGCTTTCAGCATTAGTGGTTGGGGCACAGACTTGGATTACTGTGATATTGAATGGTTTGCCTTGGGAATGAATAGAGTACATTCTGTCGCTTTTGAGACTGCACCCAAGTATGGCCTTTCGGACCCTTTTGTTGACTATGAGGGCTACGCTTTTTCTTCTAAGGGATTCTTGCCCACAGTAGTAGATATAATGGAATTAAATTTGCCAATTCCGGTCCACTGGTTCACTGATTCCTAAAATGTCAGTGTTCACTCTTGCCATCTCCTGTTTGACCATTTCTAATTTGCCTTGATTCATGGACCTAACATTACAGGTTCTGATATGCAATATTGTTTTTTACATCTTTGGACTTTTCTTCCATCACAAGTCATATCCACAACTGAGCGCTATTTTTGCTTTGGCTCCATCTCTTCATTCTTTCTGGAGTTATTTATCCACTCTTCTCCAGTAGCATATTGGGTCCCTACCAGCCTAGAGTTAATCAGTGATGTTTTGTTATATGTGTACGTGATGAAATGAATAAGCCGCTCAGTCATGTCCGACTCTTTGTGACCCTGTGGACTATACAGTCCATGGAACTCTCCAGGCCAGAATACTGGAGTGGGTAGCCTTTTCATTTCCAGGGGATCTTCCCAACCCAGGGGATCGAACTCAAGTCTCCTGCATTGCAGGCAGATTCTTTACCAGCTGAGCCACAAGAGAAGCCCCACAATCAAATTAATAACATTTTATCACCTCATATTGTGACCATTGTGTGTGTGTTGAGGACACTTAGATCTACTCTGTTAGCAAATTTCAAGAATCCAATATTGTACTATTAACTATAGTCATCATGTTGTATATCAGATCTGTAAAACTTAGCGTGCAGAACTGAAACTTCTTCCTTCTGACCAATATAACCCTATTTCTCATACCACCCTGTCCCCCTCCCCTGACAACAACCATTCTACTCTCTGCTTTTCCAAGTTTAGCTTTTTTTAAAAAAATTATTTTTGGCCACACTGCACAGAATGTGGGAGTTTAGTTCCTTGATCTGTAATCAAACCCATGTCCCCTGAACTGAAAGTGCAGAGTCTGAACCAATTGACCACCAGAGAAATTCCGGGCTTTTTAGATTCTACATATAAGCAATACCAAGCAGTATTTGTTTCTGTGATTAGACATTTCTGTAAAGCCTGCTTCTAAAACTATCCAATACTATAGGCACTAGACATTTGTGGCTATTTAATTAAAATGAAATTAAATTTAAAATTCAGCTTCTCAAAAACTAGCCCATTTTTCAAGTGTTCAGTAGTCACATGTAACCAGTGACTACTGAGCTGGGCAGTACAGATATAAAACCCTTTCATTACTGCAGAAAGTTCTATTAGGCACCAGTTCTCTATAACCTCAAAGGATTTTCTGGGAGAAATACTTTCCCAGGTAGAAAGTCACTGCTAGTCAGGCAGACCACCTTCTCTGAGGAGCCCTCCACATTACCCCCCGGTGACATTACAGAATTTCAACAAGCAACTGTTTTGCACCTATTCTCCATCGGGTATAATATTCATTAAATGTGGGGACAGAGACCAAAGTCAAACATGATTTCTGCTCTGGAAGAGTTTACAGCCTAGTAGAGGAAGAAGAGCTATATGAATTATAATTAAATGTTGTCACAATTGCAACATATATGACTAACAATTTGGTAACTGAAATATACAAGGCATGGAAACCACCTCCACTGGGGAATGACTGAATTGTGGCATATTCATAGCACAGAATACCACAGGAGCAGTTTACATGAGTGGACCAATATTATATATGTCAACATGGGTAGATCATACAATCAAAACATGGAGGAGAAAAATGAAATTATAGAACAATGTTTCTACTATGGTATTAAAGTTAATAGCAAAATTTATAAAATTTAAAATTAAGTTTTAATAAAATATAATAATATGAAACTAATATTAATAAATGTAATAAAATAAATAAAATGTAAAGACACAGAAGAGTAATATATGATGTTTGTGGATATACTTATCTATCCACGTGTGCTAAGTTGCTTCAGTCATGTCCGACTCTTTGCAATCCTATGGATTATAGCCCAGCAAGCTCCTCTGTCCATGGGATTCTCCAGGCAAGAATACTGGAGTGGGTTGCCATGCCCTCCTCCAGGGGATCTTCCCAATCCAGGGGTCGAACCCATGTCTCTTACACCTACCTGCATTGGCAGGCGGGTCCTTTACCACTGGTGCCACCTGGGAAGGCCTTAACGTCTTAGTTTTTCATTAAAGATAGACTTGAAGCAAATATGAACACATGAGCAGCTGCGCATTCCAACTGAGAATATGATATTTCACAAAATCAAAGAAGGAAGTGAAGGAGCAGAGAAAAAAAGGAAAAGAAAAGAATCAGTGTTCCGGTGGAGGAAGGACGGAGCATGCGCGGAACAGAAAGGAGCAGAGGTTCACTGTGAGGACAGGTGGATGCAGAGAGGCTGGAAGAGGGAGTGGCACAAGGGACGAAACACAAAAGACAAGTCACGTGGGAACAAACACCAGGACAACGACAAGGCGCAGGATGAGCAATGGTGCCCTGGGAAACCCCAAAGCTGTTTGGTCTGGCTGGAAGCAAAGCCAAGAGGGAGGGTTGGTGACAGACACTCAGAGGCTGGAAGCAGCTGGGTCACTGAAAGGCTGAAAGACTTGACTGAGTATCCAGTCCCTTCCCCTGTGGGCAGCAGGAAGATACGGAAGCATCGGGGGCTGTAGGATGGCAGAACCATGAAACTAAAGACTGTCTGCTGAAGGTCTTTCGAGAAACACTGTTAAGAAAGAGCCCCTCCCTGCTCTTCTGAGTCACATGACAGAGTCTAGCCACATGGACAGTCAGAAAGACTGCAGCAGACAGGCAAGGAGGGCAAAGCCCCACCGCACTGGAGGATGTGCCCAGCGTGTTCTGAGATTCCTCTCAAATGTCACTGCCACGCTGGCCCTGAATGAATGGCCAGACAGCTAGGCCAGGTATGACTGCTCAGTTCCAAATTTCCCCTTCCTCTGCTCCATGACAATGGGCGGAATGGATTCATTTAACTATCCGTCTGCTGCAATGAGCACAAGATGAAGCTTTCTCAGTGGAGGATGCTAAGACTTCTCTGTCTGATTCCAGGGCTGCCCCTTTGGCCAGCAATGTGACCATGAGTACATGGAGGGTTGAGGTGCTCTGTTCCAGGCACATCCCAGAACTCGAGGTCCCCCCTGCAACCTCTTGGCACTGGCTCACCTGGGGACCTCTTTTGCATGGACCTGAAGACTCACCTGCACCAGAGCCCTGACTCCCTATACCCACCTGCCCCCATTCAGGAGGTCAGTCTCCTGTGGCCCTGCCCACTCAGACACTGGGTGCCCCACGCCCTCCACTAACCCTTGTGCCCTCACTCCTGTGCACACCATGCAAGCTCCATATGCCTGTGCCCTGGAGAGCTGCTTTTTGCAAACCACCTCTAGCCCTGGCAATGCTCCCAAACCTTCTCCAGTGGGGTGAGCCCCCTGGTCCCAGGGAGGGGGCTCCATCCAAGTTTGTCCTTTCCTGGGTAGTCTCCCTCAGCCCTGAGGTACCCTGTAGAGCTCTCTAACACCTTCTTGTTACGCTGTCAACCCAGCTTAAAAACTGATTACGTTAAACTCCCTGCTGAAATCACTTTGTGGTTTCCATCTCCTGACTGGACCAGACTGATACAGTATCTTTTAAACTGTACTTACTCACAATTGCTCTTTTGATGCCATCTGTCTGTCCACTAGGCCATGCGTTCCCCAAAGGCAAGGGTCATCTTTTATTACAGAAACAAAAAAAAGGGTAGTGGGGGGAGGGAGTCCCACATATCAAAAGAGGCACCGCAAGGGCACAAGTTTTGGCAAAATGCATCCCTGTGCAGCAGTCAGGAGAGAGGGTAGCAACCCATGCGTTTAGCCTGGGAGCAACTTATCTTCCTCTGCTGTGTTCTTACTGATGCAGTGAGCCTCAATCAGCACTTCGTTCACAGAAAAGGCTTAACAGAGCTTTGCTGCAGACAGACTGCTTCATATAGGATGGAATCGTGTCCTTCCCCAGTGGCTAAAGTGGAGAGTGATGAAAAACATCTCCTGGTTCTGTATATGAAGTTTGAGGGCTTCCCGAGGAACAGATATCCCTGAGAAACTATGTAACTGAACATAAGCGTGAATCTTGCTCTCTGGATGCCTAACATTTACAAGCTGTATTGTGAGTTTACGTTTTAAAACATATAGCCTTTACACTTCACGGAACAAAATCCTGTAGCCCCCCAAAATTAGGAATAATCATGACCCAGAGGAGCAGAACCACACCCATCAAGGCAGGAGAGCTTAGACATATGAGCCTGGATTGCAGGGTCACCCCCTATGAAGTCACATCTCATTCTACCCATTAACCAAGTTTTGGCAAGCTTCCTAACAAAGTCAAGCTTCCATTTGCTCACCTTATTAAAAGAGTATAGGATTACCTGCCTGCTGTTAGTATCAAATGAGAGGATGCAGAGAAGTCCCACTCAGCAAGGGGTCCCAGTAATGGTGAGTCTGAATTAATCACTGTAGAAAGGGGTGTCCTCAGACACCCTGAAAGTGGATGAACACAGTTCAGGGCACTGAGATGTTCACCTCACCTCACGAGCCAACAAATTCCTGTGGCAGCACATGCCAGAGAGGGAACGCGTTGATAACCAGTGTGAGTGCCCTAGGGAGCCCACTGATTCCTCGTCCCCGCAGAGGAGCTGTCTTAGCTGTTTCTCAGCTGAACTATCATTCCAAATTCACACTTGATCTGAGCATTAGGACAGCATGTGTAACACTGATAAAATGTTCCATCTGTTCAAAGATGACAATAAAATGCCCACAAGTGAAGACAACACAATTCTAGTTAGCTAAAACTCTGTACAGGCCAGAACAGAGTCCAGATAAGGAAAACTTCGTTCACCTTCCTCTTCTCTCAAGCTGTGCTATTCCTAACGTGCCCAAAAAGACTCGCTAGAAAAATGTGCAATGATGGGGCTTTCCCAAGAGGCTGCAGATGTTGGATGTAAGCAGAGGCAAGGTCCCACCTGCCAGCAGTAACTCCTGCATCCCAGCCCTGCTTCCTTGCTAGGGGAAGGATGTGGTCACAGACGAGGCCCTTCCCCTCACTTCTGGACTCTGAGGCTGGCAAGCGTGTGAGCAATGGCATGATCAGCTGCTTCCAGGTATACATATGCTACTTACAAGGGATCAGCAGGGAGCCTTTACCTTCCTCTTTCTTCTGGTGTTGGTACCCTGAGACTTGTCTAAAAAAAGCCTCCATTGTCAGGGCATCAAAAAGTATTTAAAAGTGACTCAGATGATGACTGCCTGGCTGGCTTTATCAGAGATCAAAGTAGCCTCCTCTTCAAAGATCAGCAATCAGTCTTCACACAAGTGGAGGGTCGGGGCATTTCATCTCAAATAAATGGCACTCATGTATACACAGGCTGCTGCTCCAGCCAGGCACAGCTGCACCCTTCTTACCGGGGGCTCCCGGTTCCTATTCCCACAGCTTTCAATCCTGCTGTTACTCACTGCCTGACTCTCCCTCCTTCTCTTTCTCATCAAATCATCCTCTATTATCACTCAGAAATACTAGTTGCAAAGCCTTACTACACTAACCTTTGCATCTGGCTCTATCCTGTAGAGAGAAAAAGTATGTGTATGAAAATGGTTTACTATATTTTTAGTATTGAGTTTTAGACGCTTTTTATTCCACATCGTCCATGAGTGATGATGATAGTGATGACGACGATGATAATGATGGTGATGATGAAAATAATGATAGTGGTGATGATGGTGGTGATATGATGGTGATGGTGATGATAAATGGAGATGTGATAACGATGATGATAACGATGCTGGTGGTGCTAGTGATGATAACGATGCTGGTGCTGATGGTGAAAATGCCTAATATTTACTGTATGGTTGGCACTGTGCTATGCATATTAGCTTGTTTAATTAATCCTCCCAATGACTCTATGAGGTAGACCACTCTATTCTTACAAAAGTGACACCTGAGGTTTGTGGAAATTGAGAAATCCCCACAAGAGCACACAACTGGAAACTGGAAAGTGCAGGGACCCAGACCAAGGTGAGCTGTCCGCAGAGCCTGCATACTTCCTGTTAGTTTGGACATACTTTTATACTGGGAGGATTTTTTCCAGAGCTAGAAGCTGAGAAATCACCTCTTTGAAAATCTTGCATTTTAGAGATAAAGAAATTGAGGCCCAGAGAACTGCCTTTTCTAAAGTCACATGGGGGTTAATGGTTGAGCCTGGACTACAACCCAGTCACTTGGTTCCCATGGGATACTTTTAAATTTATGCTGGAAAGCCTCCCCAGTCGTAATACTTGCCTGCATCATGGAAAGAGGAGAAAGAAGGCTGAAGAAACCTGAATTCCCCCTGGGGCTGCTCAGGCTCTTCAAATGCAAGCCAAGAAGGAGTAAGGCAGATTGCTTCTGTCTGGATCACAACTTAACCAATGCCAAGTGGTCTCAGAAAATGGGCCATGGGCCCACTAGGAATAACTAATACATACCACAGTCTGCTGTGTTTATAGAGATGCTGAATAGTATTGTAGTTAAGAGTCTACACTCCAGAGTTACATCAACCTAAATATAAATTCTTTCTGCTTCTGATGTCTGCCACCTTTGATAACCTTCCTCATCCTCAGTTTTCTCATCTGTGACATGTGGATTCTAAGAATACATGCATCAAAATGTTCTTATGAAGTTTCAAAGGTCCGGGACTTGGCACCAGGCCTGGTCCATAGAGGTGGTGTTGTTCAATTGCTAAGTCATGTCCAACTCTTTGTGATCCCATGGACTGTAGCACACCAGGCTTCCCTGTCCTTCACTATCTCCCAGAGTTTGCTCAGATTCATGTTCATTGAGTTGGTGATACTATCTGTCTCATCCTCTGCCACCCCCTTCTCCTTTTCCCTTCAATC
The DNA here is from genome assembly GCF_042477335.2 of Ovis canadensis. Classification (NCBI taxonomy): domain Eukaryota; kingdom Metazoa; phylum Chordata; class Mammalia; order Artiodactyla; family Bovidae; genus Ovis; species Ovis canadensis. The sequence goes on along the minus strand of NC_091269.1, from coordinate 24,609,548 downwards.
TTTCCCAGCATCAGGATCCTTTCCCGTGATTTGGCTCTTCACATCCAGTGGCCAAAGTATTGGTCCCTAGTGAGGCCTAAGTTCATCTATCATCATTATGAACAGTGTTACTACTAACTTCTCCACTGACCTGTCCCTCACCAGCCCTGTTTCTGCATGGTGCTGTGGACAGGTGGCTGATACCGTGGTAAGACAAACCACCAAAAGTAGCAAATGTTTTCCATCTATCAGGGATGTGGCCTTTTACTCCACTTCTCCAAATTCATGGTGACAGTTAAATACCCTCCTCCCACAGCCACAGAGAAGTACAATTACTTTGTATTTGTCACTCTGGTAACCAGGCAACTGACAGTCTTTTCACACAATGAAAATGCTCCAAATGCTTCACTCTGATTCATTTCAGCAGGCAGCCGGTTGGGCAGCTGAGTCATCTGTACTTCCTGCGAGGTACAATTAGGGGCCACGGTTTTCCGCAGAATCACTCATCATTCCCCAGGTATCAGCTAAGCTGAGAACAGGGGCAGAATCCCCAGTGTACATGAACTCCACGCAGATTCGAGGCCCAGGACTAGAGCTTTTCAGGAGCTGGTGTGTTTTTGAGAATGAACACTGGATCAGATTTCAAAAGACTGGCTCTGGTCTTGACTCTACCCTGCACTGAGCCACATGATCCTAGATGAGTCATTTAGTGGCCTGGGTTTTTGTTTCCTTACTTTTGAAGTGAGGGTGTTAAAGCAGAGAACCTCTCAAAGAGCTTCTTGCTGTCATTATCTGTTTGCTAAGTCATGTCTGACTCTTCTGTGACCTCATGGACTGTAGCCAGCCACACTACTCTTTTGACTTTCCAGGCAAAAATACTGAAGAGGGTTGCCATTTCCTCCTCCAGAGGATCTTCCTGGCCCAGGGATCAAACTCAGGTCTCCTACACTTCAGGCAGATTCTTTACCACTGAGCCATCTGGAAAGCCCTCCCTCTTAGCTCTCAATCTCTATGATTAAATAAGAATAGCTCTTGCAGGGGAAAAATCCATACCCTGACAAAGGATGCCTTTCAGATTTAAGAGACTTTAGGTCAACCTATTATAATACACCTATGACCTGTAGTGAGTTGGGTCTTCTAAGCAAGTTCCTCACGAGGTTAAAATTGGAAGAACTTCTAGTTAACACATTTCTTCCTCTTCCAAGGCTGAGTCTGCTCCAGAAAGACAGATGAAGCTGTACTCACTGGAGTTGGCTGATAGGATCAATTGTATCCTTTGGACTTTCTTTTTCTGTCCTTTGAAGTTAGTGGCAGGCTTTGATGAGCAAAGAACTCCCCATGTGAATAGCAAAGGATGAGGCAGACAAGAAACAGTCATGTCAAATGTGCTTGAATGACAAGGTGTATCAGTGAGCAAATGCCTCTACAGCACTGGAAGCAACGACATAGGAAGTATTCTCAGGGCTTCCACAGGAGCCCATACAAGCCACCCTCTCACTTGCCTTCCTTGTCTTCTCTCCGTTGCCCCGGCCCAGCCCACATGCCCTAAGACTGCTCCCACAATCCCCAACCCTGCCACAGCACCCACATGTCCAGACTCTTATAAGAAGAGCTGTGTACCTGAATTGTCCACAGTGGATTCCTTTACCAAACATTATTTACTGGTTGTCCAGTAGCTAAGACACTGAGCTTCCAAGGCAGGGATCCCAGGTTCAGTTCCTGGTGCAGGGAACTAGACCCCATATGCCGCAAGTACGAAGAGTCCACATGCTTCAGCTAAAGATCCCATGAGCCACAATGTCAATCAAAGACCCAACGTACTACAGCTGAGACCCAGTGCAGCCAAATAAATAAATAAAATAAATGTTAAAAGCTTCTTTCAAAAAAAATATAAATGGAAATTCTAATATCTTCCTAATGCTACTAGTATGATTTCCACCCTTGGAGACCACCGCCCTAGACCACCACACCCTCTGCCTCCAGTCATCTCGACAGCCCCGCTGTGACAATCAAACAGCAGGTCTGAAATTCTTTGGATTTTTTAAGAGGAGACTTCTGATAAGACATGGCAGAGTAAATCCCTGTTTAACCTCCGTGTCTCTTGGAAATCACACTTAAATAATAATAACAGTGTAATGAAGGCAAAAGTCCACAAGCACAGAGAGAATGGGAAAGAAATGCATAACAGTCAAGAGACAGCCACATAATTTTAGAAGCAGAACAGCTGATGGATAAATGGCAATTGACTCAGCAGACCAAACAAAGTGTGTGTGGGGAGTAAGCCGGAGATGTTTGAGTGACAGGACCTCTTACGAGCTCCATCTTTATTAGCACTGAGCACTTCTCAAGGTGGCTTCCCAGGTGACTTAGATGGTAAAGAATCCACCTGCCAAGGCAAGAGACACGGATTAGACTCCTGGGTCAGGAAGATTTCCTGGAGGAGGAAGTGGCTGCCTATTCCAGCATTCTTGCCTGGAAAACCCCACGGAGAAAGGAGCCTGGTGGGCCACAGTCCATGAGGTCACAAAGGGTCAGACACGACTTATCAACTGAGTATGTACGCACGTACACACTTCTGAAAGGAAGGGTACATGCAGTGTACTTATTTGCTTCTAAAATGAAATTCACCACTGAAAAAACATGACCCTTGCACCTGGAGCACCCATACAGCCTTTCTGTGCCTCTGTCTTGCAAAAATCATCAGACATGAGAGGAAATATTCTGACATAAAAGACAGAAATCAAATGAAACCAACAAAGAAAGGCATTTAGAAGAAATAGGATTGATGTAGGAAGCATCGATTAAAACTATTAAAACTTAAAAGCTATTACAAAACTATTAAAACTTAAAAACTATCTCTATAATTACAAATCTTCAAAACTTTTGAGAAATGGGAAGAAACTGAAGCAACAATATAAAAGAGCTTTTTAAAATTAAAATATGGTATCAGAAGAAAAGAAATTAATACAAAAGTTAAGAGACAATTTTGGAGAAATCTCCATAAAAGATAGATATTCAGAAAATGAGATAAAATGTTAAAAGATTGAATTATAAATATAATCCAGGAGGTCCAACAGCTGAGTTAAGGTGGCTCAAAAGGAGAAAAAAGGAAAAATTAAAGGAGGAGAAATTATCAAAGAAATACTATTAAGAGATGACCCAAATATGAAAGAACGTAACTTTCTAGACTGAAATATTCCACCAGGTGCCCAGCAAAAATTATTCTTAAAAATCTTACAACTAAGACATATTATTGTATGGTGTCAAAGGATAAGAGATAAAAGTAATACCTCAAAAGCTTCCAGAGAGACAAGGTAGATCAAAATCAAAGTATGGAGTATATACACATGTGTGTGTGTGTGTGTGTGTATGTGTGTGCATAGCTGAATCACTTTGCTGTACACTTGAACCAACATATTGTAAATCAACTATACTTCAAAAAAAAAAAAAATCAAAGGATGGGAGTGTCAGAATACTCTCAGATATCCCAATAGCAACACTGCAATCCAACTAGAACACAATAGAAAATGCCTTCAAAATTCAGACAGAAAATGCTTTGCTACCTAGAATTTTATCCTCAGCAAAAAGCTTTTAGTCAAGAAGAGGTTCACACAAAGGCAGGTTCACAAAAATTATATCAATCTTATATGATTTCTCAAGAAGCTTACTAAAGGACATGGTTCAACAAAATAAGGAAGAAAACAAAGAAAGGGGAGGAAATGAGCCCAGAAAACATGGGATCCAATATAGAAAGGTAATGATGATATGGAGAATTCCAAGAGGCCTGGAGAGTAATCAGTCCAGCCTGGAGCAAAAAAAAGGACTCTGGAAGAGAAGTCTATAAGAAAGAAAACAAAGAGATGTTCCAGACGTCTGAACTCATTAAGGGGAGGTTTTCATGTCTGTTGGAGACTGTGAGTTCAGTTAGTAATACATAAACAAAAAACAAGGAACTATTAAATTATTCAATGGATTTTTAAAATCCAAAGAAAAACAAAAAGAATATTAAGGGCCATAGAAAGCATAACAGCTAATGTATACTGCACATATCTTGTATTCAAAGCACTTTTCAGATATTTACTTTCCACCAGTCTCCTGTGAAACCTGTATGCAGGTCAAGAAGCAAGAGTTAGAACTGGACATGGAACAACGCAATGGTTCCAAATTGGGAAAGGAATATGTCAAGGCTGTATATTGTCACCCTGCTTATTTAGCTTATATGCAGAGTACGTCATGTGAAATGCTGGGCTGAAGGAAGCATGAGCTGGAATCGAGATTGCTGGGAGAAGTATCAATAACCTCAGATATGCAGATGATACCACCATTATGGCAGAAAGTGAAAGAGAATGCCTCTTGATGAAAGTGAGAGAGAAGAGTGAACAAGCTGGCTTAAAACTCAACACTCATAAAATGAAGATCATGGCACCTGGTCCCATCACTTCATGGTAAATAGATGGGGAAATAATGGAAACAGTGAGAGACTTTATTTTCTTGGGTTCCAAAATCACTGCAGATGGTGACTGCAGCCATGAAAGTAAAAGACGCTTCTTCCTTGGAAGAAAAGCTATGACAAACCTAGACAGCATATTAAAAAGCAGAGACATTACTTAGTCTACAAAGGTCCATCTAGGCAAAACTGTGGTTTTTCCAGTGGTCATGTATGGATGTGAGAGATAGATGACAAAGAAGGCTGAACGCTGAAGAACTGATGCTTTTGAACTGTGATGTGAGAGAAGATTCTTGATAGCCCCTTGGACTGCAAGGAGATCCAACCAGTCAATCCTAAAGGAAATCAGTCCTGAATATTCATTGGAAGGACTGATGCTGAAGCTGAAGCTCCAATACTCTGGCCACCTGATTCGAAGAGCCAACTCTTCAGAAAAGACCCTGATGCTGAGAAAGACTGAAAGCAGAGGAGAAGGGGACGACAGAGTATGAGGTGGTTGGATGGCATCATCGACTCAATGGACGTGCGTCTGAGCAAGCTCTGGAGACGGTGAAGGACAGGGAAGCCTGGTGTGCTGCAGTCCACGGGGTCACAGAGTCGGACACGACTGAGCGACTGAACAATGACAGCACATTGTCACTGACACACAGGCATGTGTACACACACACACATGAAAGAAGAGCTACAGTTTGGGTAGAATTTATAGCAGGATAAAGATATGATTTATTTGAAGTTTTTAGTAGGTTGTTATCTGTCGTCATGAGAAGTCTCCTTTCGAATTTCCCTGCCTCTTTTTTGTTGCGAGAGGATTAATTCTAGCACACAGGACTGTCTCCAAAACCACATCTTCCCCAGAACCTGGGGTCAGTGTGTGTTAGAGGACACCAAGCCTGGCGTGCTGCAGTCCATGGGGTCACAAAGAGTTGGACACAACTGAGCAACTGAACAACCACAACAATCCCCACAACCCAATGAGGAAAGTGTTATTATCATATGACCCATTTTCAGACCAGGATACTAAGGCTTCCAGATCATGAGTGACTTGCCCAAGGTTATCCATTTAGGAAACAGTAAAAAACAGAATTGTAACCCACACAGCATGGCTCCACTGCTTAGAGTTTCAACCACTCTGCTATACTGACATGGAAGATACCTAGAAGGCAAACCGAGAACATTTGTCTGATTAAAAGTCCATTCGCCTCTGTAAGGGGTTCCTGCAGGCAGAAGTTTTTCTCCAAGCACAGTTCTGGGTCTGTGCCCACACATAGATGAAGGAGGGGCTATGGTTTCAATATTCTCTGCCTCATACTTTTATGCATGATTTTAGCTTAGAGAATTACCCAACACAGTCATTTAAAATGTCCTAATAAAGTACCCCTAGAATGTCTACAGAACAGCAGATTGCTGAAGGGCTGTGCTGAGCACACACTCCCATTAACTTACATGATGTACCAGCGATTGTAAGGAGAGCAAGGCGGAGGAAAAACTCTGTGGGTCTCAAAAGCACTGCACCACCCACATGAAGTATTATGAAAATACAGACTTATCAGTCTTCCATATGTCTATGTTTGGAAGCAGTTGATTCTTCCAAGACAAATTCGATCACGGTGGGAAGACCAGAGAGAAGCAAAAATGAGTGTGTGATTAATGTAATATTTAACTGACATGGCGGAAAGAATCCTCATGGAGCACAAAGAGAAAGCACATGAAAAGCCCCCTTGGGTCGATTTTTCCTGTGTGTGATGTTCGGTAAATGTTATTGTTTCTCAGCGGGGGAGGCTCCTCTGAAATCAGAAGACATGATGTCACATGTCACTGGAGGGTCTTATTGACGTGCTCAGAAAGCGGCTGGATGAACTCACAGCAGTTCTTCCTATCTCTCAAGCGCCTTTGAGTGGGGGCTCATTTCGGGAGCATCAGCGTCACTAACAGTCTTTCATTGCATTGTACACTTTTCAAAACACAGGTTGCTCTTCTTGGGTTTCTTCCTAGTTCTACAGAGACGCAGCAGGGACCCAGAGAAATGCCCATGGTGTATCTGCTCAAGAAAGTGCATCATGGAGCAATCTGCACCTCCCAACCTCAGGAAACAGCACCACTGCCTGGCCACCAAGCACCTGGGGACCTGCTCTTGATCTGCTTTCTCTTGATGACCATGTGAAGGGGGAAGAGCCGGAGCAAAGGGAGCAGGGAGGCAATGGAGGCTGCATCGGGGCAATAGTGAGGGGCAAGTCAAGCGTCTTGAGTGCGGGCACCCCCTTTCCTTAACTTTCTGTCACAGTGATGATTCTACAAACATATCTCCTTTTACTGCACCTCAACTTGTTGCATTTACAGGTATTATTTTATACAAATTGAAGGCTTGTGGCAACCCTACATTGTCAGGAGGCAGCATTTTTAGCAATAACGTATTTTTAATTAAAGCATGTACTGTTTTAGACATAATGCTATTGTACACTTAATAGACAATAGTAGAGTGTAAACTTAACTTTTATATGCATTAAACCAAAAATTCCTGTGACTCACTTTGCCGCAAGATTCATTTTATTGAGACGGTCTGGGACCCAGCCCACAGTACCTCCAAAGTCTGCCTATACTGTGTCCTGGTGTCAGGCTATGATGTGGTCTGATTTCAGCTCAAGAAGCACTGTCTCCAAATCTATAGGAAATCCACACGTGCTTAGATATTCTACCTCTGGGACTCTTTCATTTGCTTCCAAAATTTCAAACCTAGACAGTGTATTAAAAAGCAGAGACGTCATTTTGCTGACAAAGGTCCGTATAGTCAAAGCTACGGTTTTTCCAGTAGTCATGTACAGACATGAGAGTTGGAACATAAGGAAGGCTGTCACCAAAGACCTGATGCTTTCAAATTGCGGTGCAATAGAAGACTCTTGAGAGTGCCTTTAACTCAAAGAAATGAAACCAGTCACTCTTAAAAGGAAATCTACCCTGAATATTCACTGGAAGGACTGATGCTGAAGCTGAAGCTCCAATACTTTGGCCACCTGATACGAAGAGCCAACTCATTGGAAAAGACCCTGATGCTGGGAAGGACTGAGGGCAGGAGGAGAAGGGGATGACAGAGGATGAAATGGTTGGATGCATCACTAACACAGTGGACATGAGTTGCAGCAATCTCCAGGAGACAGTGAAGGACAGGGAAGCCTGGCATGCTGCAGTCCATGGGGTAGCAAAGAGTCGGACATGACTTAGCAGCTGAACTGCAACAACAACAGAAATTCCAACTGAGAGAAATGGGCCCTATATATTGTTTATGACTGTGAGGGAACCAGTGGGGTTTTCACTTTTGAAACTATGTATATTGAATCCAGACTGTCTTAAATCCTGTTGATGAAGTGGTTTCTAGAGGAGCTAGCTGGCAAGGATTGCTAACAAGGGAAGTATAAAGTCAGCAACCATGGAAACAAAGAAGAGAACACTTTGTGAGCAAGTCTTACCGGATAAGTTAAGAAATACCATGCATCAAAATCAAAGATCTTCACATTGTATACTCTTGAAGCTCACTATACTTCTAAGGAGGTACTGGACAGAATTAGATTCTAGATGTTTGGTAAAATTACTCAAGTTTCAAACATTAAATGTGCATGAGGGCTACTATAATATTTATAAATCCAGTTATGTTCTAAATGAAGTTATCACCTTACCCTTGTACTAGGGCACTTACTCCCAAGTTCAGTCAAGATCGGGTCACAAGAGGAACAAATAGTAGCTCTTTTGGCTTGATCAGGCCGTTGTCAAATTTTTTATTTTAATATGATGAGTTTCATGATGGTGAAAAATTTGCAATGTACTTTCCGATGGCTGAGAAGTTATAGACAGAGAGTGGGGAGAGAGAGCTAATCTCAAGAGGTGAAGGAAGACATAGTTCTGGGCTTTCTTTACTGCCATGTATGCATTTCCTAATCAAAGACTAAAACTCAGCTCCCAGAAAGAGCACGGTAGGATGCATGTAGAGCCACGTGGATGCCTGCAGGCAACTCCACCCCCACCTACCCTACTCACAGTTGTTCCGGGAGACCTCCTTCTCCTTCAGATCTCAGATCAGCTCCTGCACGCCCTGACCCCCTGGTCAGGTGACGTCTGTCTTAGCCACTCCTTGTTTTCAGGCACCACAGTTCACTGTCATGGTCCTCACGACCATGGCTAAAAATCCCTAATGTGTAAACAGTTGTTAATGTCTCCCTCCTCACGAGAGTAGAAGCTCTCTGTGGGCAGAACAAAGACATCTGTTCATCACTGAACCCCCAGGTTCTGGGTCAATGCCTTGCTCAGCTGTCAATAGAAATGAATGTAGGTGACTGACAACGGACTCATATCTAGAATATAGAAAGAGCTCTCAAAGTGATCAGGTAAACAGAAAGAAAGAAAACAATCCATTTAGAAAATGGACAAAAGAGATGAACACACTTCATCAAAGAGCATATCTGAATGGCAACTAAGCACATGAGAAGATGTTCATCATTTGTCATTAGGAAAACACAAAGGAAAGCCATGATGAGCATTGCTCAATACCTATTAGAACATCTATCAAAAATAAAAAGGCGACAATACCAAATGCTGTTGAGAATGCAAAGAAATCTGATCACTTGCACATTGATACTGGACATATAAAATGACATAGCCACTCTGGAAAATGCTTTGGTAGTAAACAATCAGACATATTTGCCACAGAATCCAGCAACTGCATTTCTGAGCATTCACAAATACACACACACACACACACACAAGTATATGGAAAACTGCTGCTGCTGCTGCTTCTAAGTTGCTTCCGTCGTGTCTGACTCTGTGCGACCCCATAGATGGCAGCCCACCAGGCTCCCCCGTCCCTGGGATTCTCCAGGCAAGAACACTGGAGTGGGTTGCCATTTCCTTCTCCAATGCATGAAAGTGAAAAGTGAAAGTGAAGTCGCTCAGTCATGTCTGACTCTTCGCGACCCCATGGACTGCAGCCTAGCAGGCGCCTCTGTCCATGGGATTTTCCAGGCAAGAGTCCTAGAGTGGGGTGCCATTGCCTTCTCCATATGTGAAACTGCTGAGATCTAATTAAGGTCTATGGATGGTACCAATGTCCATGTCCTGGTTGTGATACTGTACCACAGTTACGCATGATGTTTCCGACATGGTATACTGAACAAAGGGTATACAAGATCTTTTTCTGCATCTTCCTGTCCATCTTTAATTATTTCAAAATACAAAGGTCAAGACAGGGTTTCCTTCCCTGGAGGATCAGTGGAAAGAATCTGCTTGCCAGTGCTGGAGACATGGGTTTGATTCCTGATCCGGGAAGATCCCACAGGCTGCAGAGCACCTAAGCCCGTGAATCACAAGTACTGAGTCTGTGCTCTAGAGCCCGGGAACTGCAACTACCAGCCCACAAGCTGCAGCTCCTGAAGCCTGCACTCCATAGAGCTTGTGCTTTGCAACAAGAGAAGTCACCTCAGTGAGAACCCCATGCATCACAACTAGAGAAAGACCATGTGCAGCAACAGACCCAGCATAGCCATAAGTAAGTATATATTTACACACACACATAAAGACAGTCAGACTCTCGGTAAAGAGTCTGCCTGCAATGCAGGAGACCTGGGTTTGATCCCTGGTTGGGAAGATCCCCTGGAGAAGGAAATGGCAACCCACTCCAGTTTTCCTGCCTGGAGAATCCCATGGACAGAGGAGACTGGCAGGCTACAGTCCATGGGGTCACAAGAGTCAGACACGACTTAGCGACTAAATCACCACCAAAGACAGTCAAGCAGAGTGAATGTAGGGAGGGAAACTGTGGGCTCAGAGGGGAAACAGCATCCCTGGCAAGCAACCGGGTGCACAGAACAGGGCTGTGGAGGATGTGGGTCAAACCGGAAACTGGCAGGCCCGTGGGTGGGGTAAAGACACAGGCTTTATCATCAGATTAAGCGTGCTCCCAAGGATGTGCTGAGTTTGGGTTCAACCAGCAGGAAGCACTAGTACCTCTGGGTAGAGATGATCAGAACCAAGTGCTCAGACTAAGTAAGATGACCTCACGTCCCAGTGCATCTCAATTTACATCAAGGGAATATCGGTTCACACCTGTAATGACTTTTTAGCAAGATTTCTCACGTTTATGAGGGCTCAGGAGGCACGGTAAATTATTCAGACACCCCCAGAGGTGACCCTATCATGGTTCTTTAGCCATAAACAAACTCAAGGCAGGATGAGGATGGGGACATGATCAAGATGGCCTGGGCATCTTGGAGGGCCTGGCAGGGACCCTGGAGATGGTCAGGGACAGGGTAAGCGGGGGCCACAGGAGACACAGGAGTCTGGGCAAAAAGAAAACTCATTTAAACTAATCCTCTCTTGACCTAAATTTTCTATTTTATTCACCCTGGATTTTTTGGCACTAAGTTTAATTCTTTAAAATGGGAGAAGGAAATGGCAACCCAATCCAGTATTGCCTAGAGAATCCCAAGGGCAGAGGAGCCTGGTGGGCTACACTCCATGGGGTTGCAAAGGGTCGGACATGATTGAGCAACTAACACTAACATTTAATTCTGTAAAATACTGCATCAAAATAGAGTCCATCCTTATTATTTGCAGATTACAGATCTGTAAATTTGCCTAATTACTAAAATGTATATGTAACCTCCAGATCAATACCTGCAGGTTTTAGGGTCACTGGTGGGTACGAACATGGAGAGGGCAAAAGATTGAATCATCCAAGGTTCACGTTGCCAGCTGTGGATGAAAAAGAGGACCCTCCACTTTCTTGTTTCTCAGGAGTTCTCAGTAGTGATCCACTACTGGGTACTACATTTTTCAAATTTTTGTGTTTTTTAATGGTGATTTTGCTGTTCAGAATGGCTCCCAGAATGATGCTGAAGAGGTGTCTGGTGTTTTGAACTATAGTGTTGGAGAAGACTCTTGAGAGTCCCTTGGACTGCAAGGAGATCAAAGCAGTCAATCCTAAAGGAAATCAGTCCTGATTATTCATTGGAAGGACTGATGGTGAAGCTGAAGCTCCAATACTTTGGCCACCTGATGAGAAGAACTGACTCATTGGAATAGATCCTGATGCTGGGAAAGATTGAAGGCAGGAGAAGGGGATGACAGAAGATTAGATGGGTGGATGGTATCACCAACTCTATGGACATGAGTTTGAGCAAGCTCCAGGAGTTGGTTAGAGATGGATAGGGAGGCCTGGCATGCTGCAGTCCATAGGGTCACAAACAGTCAGACATGACTGAGCAACTGAACTGAACTGAATTGAAATACAAAAGGCTGTGATGTGCCTTATGGGGGAAAAACGTGGTAGACAAGCTTTATTCAGGCATGAGATACAGGGTTGTTAGCTATGAGTTCAGTGTTAATGAATAAATGATATGCATTAAATAAGGTTATATATGCATTAAATAAGAGAAACCCATATAAAACCAGGTTATGTATTGATGGATAAATCAAAATGTGACCAGAGGCTCTCAGGACCCTAATATTATATTTTCCCTGGGAACATAGTTCAGTATTCACTGACTCAGTATTTGCAGCAACTTTATTGAATATAATTACTGTAACAAAAATTCAGTGTATTATTTCTTTTGATTTCTGGTATACCAATCTTAGCCCTAGTGATGGGCTTGATTTTCCAAGACCAAATTTCTCCCAAAGTGTTGGATATCAATATATGCTCTCCATGAAAACAGACCTCTTACACTGTTCAACCAGTCCATTCTAAAGGAGATCAGCCCTGGGTGTTCTTTGGAAGGAATGATGCTAAAGCTGAAACTCTAGTACTTTGGCCACCTCATGCAAAGAGTTGACTCATTGGAAAAGATGCTGGGAGGGATTGGGGGCAGGAGGAGAAGGGTATGACAGAGGATGAGATGGCTGGATGGCATCACTGACTCGATGGGCGTGAGTGAACTCCAGGAGTTGGTGATGGACAGGGAGGCCTAGCGTGCTGTGATTCATGGGGTCGCAAAGAGTCGGACACGACTGAGCGACCGAACTGGACTGAAGTGAACACTGTTGGGAATGTAAATTGGTGCAGCCACTGTGGAGAATAGTATGGAGGTTCCTTAAAAAAACTAAAATTAGAAATACCATATCATCCAGTAATCCCACTCCTGGGTATATATCCAGAAAAGATGAAAACTCTAATTCAAAAAGATATGAGCACCCCAGTGTCCATAGCAGCACTATTAAAATAGCCAAGACGTGGAAGCAAGCTCAGGGTCCACTAACAGATGAATGGATAAAGGTGTGGCATATATATACAATGGAAGATTACTCAGCCACAAAAAGAACGAAACAATGTCATCTGGACCTAGAGATTATCATATCAGGTAAAGTCAGCGAGAAGAGAAAGACAAATACCATATGATATCACCTATATGTGGAATCTAAAATAGAGACAAATAAACATATCTATGGAACAAAAACAGACTCACAGAGAACTGACTTGTAATTGCCAAGAGGGGGTGTGTGAGGGAGGGACGGACTTGGGAGTTTAGGATTAGCAGATGTAAACTATTGTACACAGGATGGACAAACGACAAGATCCCACTGTACAGCACAGGGAACTGTTTTCAATATCCTGTGATAAGTCATAATGGAAAAGAATACGTGTGTATAAATGAGTCACTTTGCTGTACAGTAGAAATTAACACAATACTATAAATCAACTATATGCCAATAAAAATTTTTTAAAAACTATGCTCTCCACCATTTCATCCTGCCAAGTAAGATATGCAAAATACCCAGGATCATCTATAATGACTATATATTAACAAAAGAAAAAAAATTAATATAAAAATATGGGAATGACAAAATTCTCAGAACAGCCTTTTTCCAAAGGCTACAGTAATAAAATTTACACTATTTTAAAGCACATGTTTTTAAATTTTATGTTGTTTTAAATGATATGTTTTTAAATAAAATAAAATTTTATTTTAAAATACTGCTTTGCATGTTACATTTTCTTGACGTTTGTCAATTTCAATATTTAGAGTGAGGTAATAAATATTCTTTTTTAAAACTGAGGTTTAGTTAATGTACAATATTACTTAAGTTTCAGGTTTTACAACACAGTGACTCACAATTTTTAAATGTATACTCCATTTATAGTTATTTTAAAATATTGGCTACATTGCCTGTGTTGTACTATACATCTTTATAACTTATTTATTTTATACATAGTAGCCTGTACCTCTTAATCTCCTACCCCTATGCTGCCCCCCCACTCCTTACTGGTAACCACTAGTTTGTTCTCTATCTCTGCAAGGCTGTTTCTTTACTGTCATATTCACTAATTTGTTTTGTTTTTTAGATTCCACATATAAGTGATTACATAAAGTGCTTCTCTATTCTTAAATTTATCTCCAGCCAGACCTAAAAGAAGATGGGACAGATTCCCCAGACTGACTGGGTTCAAATCTTATCTCTACCACTTTCTAACTGCGTGAGTTTAGGAGACAGAAAAAAATAACTCATCTGTGCTTGACTTTCTTCACTTTTAAAATGGAGGGAATAACATAACCTACTAGATTTGTTGTGAGGATTAAATTTGCTAATGCATAAAAGGATGCTAAAACAATGCTTGGCACAAACTAAGTGCCCAGTGAATGAATGCCAGTTCCTATCATTTGAAGATAATGAGAATTATCATTAATACAGTTGATGACACAATTTGAAGGAAACTCAAATCTCCAGCTGATTTCAGTATATTACCCCAAATCATAGGCATTATGAAAAAATTTGCTTTCACATAGGTCAGATGATGAAAATGTAATTTCATTCCATTTGGAAATTCTAGGCTGAAATAAGCTGAGAATCTACTGCCTGCCCTCAATCTTCAGTCATGTCCTTGCCTCCTCCCAGAAGGGTCAGAAAATATCTGCAGGGGATGCAGGCTTAGGAGTCACAGGCTTTTGGGAAGTGGGTGGGGAGGGTGGTGGGTAGCATGATGTGGAGGAGAGATCAAGGCCAAGTCTCAGTGGGCCACTGATTTATTTATTCTACCTCTAAGTTCCCCTTCTGAGGTCCAGGCTGGGCATTCTTAAATACCTAGAACCCAACACAGGGTCTGGTAGGTGTTGAGTACAAAATAAATACTGGCTGGGACTTCCCTGGGGGTCCAGTAGTTAAGACTTTGCCTTCCAATGAAGGGGATGCAGGTTCAATCTCTGGTCAGGGAGCTGAAATCCCACATGCCTAGAAGCCGAAAAATTAAAAAAAGAAACAGAAGCAATATTGTAACAAATTCAATAAAGACTTTAAAAATGGTCCACATCAAAAAAATCTAAAAAATAAACAAAATATGGTGTTATATAGAGAACAGAAAAGGGAGGAGGGAGATAGAGGCTAATAAACACATGAAAAGATGTTCAACATCATTCATTATTAGAGAAATGCAAATTAAAACCACAATGAGGTATCATCTCACATTGGTTGGAAAGGCCGCCATCAAAAAGTCTACAAACAATAAATGCTGGAGATGGTGTGGAGAAAGGGGAAACCTCTTAACACTGTTGGTGGGAATGCAAACTAGTATAGCCACTATGGAGAACAGTGTGGAGATTCCTTAAAAATCTGGAAATAGAACCGCCATACGACCCAGAAGTCCCACCGCTGGGCATATTCACCAAGGAAACTAGAAGTGAAAGAGACACATGGACCCCAGTGTTTACTGCAGCACCATTTACAATAGCCAGGACATGAAGCAACCTAGATGTCCACTGGCAGACGGATGGAGAAGGAAGCTGTGCTACATATACACAAAGGAACACTACTCAGCTATAAAAAAGAATGCATTTGAGTCAGTTCTAATGAGGTGGATGAAACTGGAGCCTATTATACAAAGTGAAGTAAATCAGAGAGAAAAACACCAATATAGTATATTAATGCATATATATGGACTGTGGGAGGACTTCCCTGGTGGCTCATATGGTAAAGTGTCTACAATGTGGGAGACCTGGGTTTGATCCTTGGGTCGGGAAGATCCCCTAGAGAAGGAAATGGCAATCCACTCCAGTACTATTGCCTGGAAAATCCCATGGACAGAGGAGCCTGGTAGGCTACAGTCCATGGGGCCGCAAAGAGTCGGACACGACTGAGCGACTTCACTTTCCTTTCCTAGGGACTTCAGGAAGACAGTAGCGATTCTATATGCAAGGCAGCAAAAGAGACACAGGTGTAAAGAACAGACTTTCGGACTCTGTGGGAGAAGGTGAGGGTGGGATGATTTGAGAGAATAGCATTGAAACATGTATATTACCATAGGCACAATAGATGACCAGGGCAAGGTTGATGCATGAAGCAGGGCACTCAAAGCCCGTGCTCTGGGACAACCCAGAGGGATGGGGTGGGGAGGGAGGTGGGAAGGGGGGTTCAGGATGGGGGACATGTGTGCACCCTGGGTAATTCATGTCAATGAGTGGCAAAACCCACCACAATATTGTAAAGTAATTATCCTCCAATTAAAATAAATTAATGAATTTAAAAAGAAACAAAGAAATACTGGTTGAATCGAGGCTCTGTAATGCCTCCTACATTCCCTCTAATGGGCAAAGTCCTACCCATCCTTAAGGTCAAATCATATGTTCCTATGGGGCTGCTGCGAGGTTTAAATGGAAGGTACATGAAAGCACAGAGCAGAAACTCACACACACACAGCCCTCCCCGTCCCCACCAGGAAGCCCAGTTCCATGGCAGAAGGTACAGCTGGTGGGAACCAGGTGAGGAGGTGAAAATTCCCCTTGGTCGGTGAGCCCATCTCAGCCTCACCGGGTCAGCTGAAGTTGATGGTGACCACACAGACTCTGCTGCTACTAGATTTCTCACCTGTCAAACTATAAACAAGACCTGGTCCATGAGACTCCTTCAATCTTCACATTATCCTTCCACGTCAGATGGCATGGCCCGTGCAGAACCCATGGCGACCCACCCACAGAAGCAGGTGGTTAGACGCATCATCACCCCCACAAACAAAGCCTGACAGTCAGCATCTCAGTGCATCCAGCCAAGCAGCTCCTCTCTGCGGTTACCTCATCCCAGCTCTCCAACAACCAGACAGCATGTCTAGGCGCAGAGCACAAGCTATTTAACATCTGTGCTTCAGGGTCAGGCCTCTGCAAGATGAATGAGCCAACCAAGGTCATTTGTCAAAGTGAGGGAGCAAAGACAGGCTGCCAGACAGCAGGACACAGCGACCTTTCCCTTCCTATCACCCTGATAGGCTTGGGTTCTGTGTGGCCTGAATAATTCACCATATGCTTGCTGACATTATTCCTCTGGGCTTTTTGACTCCAATCACTTTTCTAATCATTGAGGAGTTAAAAATCTCCTTAACCTCCATCGGACAGCAAGACTTGATGTCCATGTGGGATTGCTTCCGCCACTTTACAAATGAGAACACTGAGGCTTGGAGGTCAGATCTTCCTGGAGATGGTGGAGGGTGGAGCAGGTGGGTCAGGATTCAAATCCAAGTCCTCAAGACCACGCTCTGTGATCCTGACCTTGAATCACACAGCTCACTTTATTTCTTACTAACCACATCACTCAGATCGGCTCTTCCCTCTTCCTCTTGCATGAAATCAACAGAGGTGATGTCCCATAAACATCACAGACACCACACTGACTCATGGACAGATCAAGAAGGCAAGACCTCCAGAGCTGAGCAGTGATGGGGAAAATTCACGAACCCATGCTCAGGCACCCTGAGTCCTCACGGGGCCTCTGATCTTTGCGCATCTGCAGTCCCCACATCACCAAGGTTTTGTCCAGGAAGCCTAACTATTTACAGTCATTTTGTGTCTCACTGTCTTGCACTAAAGGATGGCTTTAGATAACAACCAGGTCTTTCTGAAGACTATTCTACCCACACTCTGTACAGAGCCTGGCCACTCATCCCATCACTCCCTTACATATTTTTTTTAAAGCAAGGCTTCTTTGAAAAATAGGAAGGCTGCCATTTCTGCACTGATGAAGGAAGCAGTGGTTCTAAAAAGGCACCTCCGATCTCTATGGGAGGGCATCAGGTGGGTTGATAGCGGCCAACAAGGACTGAGGTGTGCTGGGCACCTCCAGCCAGCCACCGTGTGCCCAGTTCCTCTGCTCTGTCCTGACCCCCTCCCTTCCCCACCTCTCTCTTTACTCAGAGGTTTATCTTATTGAATGGTCAACACCAGCTAGCCTCTAGCCTCTGTGATCAGCCTAGAGGCTGAGACATCTCAGACATGTGCAGGAATGCTGAGGAGACATATGGACATCTCGTGGGACTGCTGACTTACAGCCAGTAAGGGGACATGAGAGTCACTAGCACTTATCATTTCTCATCTCTGAACCTGCATAAGGCACCTGGACTGTCACTTCCTGATAACTGAGGTCATCAGCGTCCCTTCTCATTTTCACTGTGAAATGGACAGCATTCACTGACCCAGCCTAAACATCCTCGCTTGACCATCGCAGATTTTGCCTAGTGTGATAAGACCTGTACCTGCATCCAGAGCTTAGAGCAGTGCCTGCAAAACAGTGAGCACTCAGTGATCGAGGAACTGAACTGCTACCGTGAACATAAAGCCCAGGACAGGCTTGATGCCATAACTTCGGCAAGCAATTGGCCAAAAATGCTTCATGAATGATGATGATATTCGTGTTGTTATCAACACAAAGCAATAGTGCCTGAAATATACAATAGCGAGTAGCCCTCATGCAGGCAGGTCATTATTGCAGCAGAAAAAGAAACCCACCAGAAGGGACCCTATTGTGTAGTGTACCTCCCTCCTTCTCCCATCAGGTGACAACAGAACCAGGTGCCCTGGCGTGTCAAAAGGTGAGAGAGCCAAAGAAACCTGTGCTTCTTCCATTTGAGAGCTGTGGTTACAAAGGTCTGTCTTCACTGTGAATTTTCTCCTCTCAAGCCAAAGCTGCAACTTTGTAATGCCATAGGCATATGGAGGAGGATGATCTGCTCAACCCTCTGATAAAATTTACTTGCAAGAAACAGCTGTTGTGGGAAGAGAAAGGAATTCTTGTAAATATGTAAGGCTGCAAAACACAAGCCCAGAGTGACCCCTGGCCCCCAGATGCCAGGTAGAAGCCCAGCTCTCAGACCCGCAGGGAACAGCTGGGTGGGACACAGCTGAGCTAACCACAGGGCATGCACAGGATCCTGTCTGCCAGGCCAGAACTGAAGGTTATCACCTTTGCCTTTAATAAGGATGCTTCAAGAAAGGTCGCAGGGAGCTGGCTCCTGAATTTGCTGTAAATACACTGTCAGATCAATTGTCAAAATGTTACCAGGATCACATCTGGGTGATAACTTGTTTTTTAAATTTAATGCCAACCACACCATGAAATGGGCTTCCCACATGGAGCCAGTGGTAAAGAACCCACCTGCCAATGCAGGAGACATAAGAGACGTGGGTTCAGTCCCTGGGTTTGCAAGATCCCCTGGAGGAGGGCATGGCAACCCGCTCCATTATTCTTGCCTGGAGAATCCCATGGACAGAGAAGCCTGGTGGGTTACAGTTCATGGGGTCACAGCGTCAGACACAACTGAAGCAACCTAGCATGCATGCATGTAACATGAAATAAGGCACAACACTGCACATTATGTTTTCAAAAAATAATTTTCAATGACCTGGGGGTAAAAATAAACTCACAATAGGATATAGATAGAGAAAATGAGAGGTGCAAGTTATAGTCTGGAGCTTAAAAAACTGTCAGAGCACAGCAGAACACTGGTAATTGCTTCGTGTCTGATACATAACACTACTTTGCTTTCTATTTCTGCCTTAAGCCTGAAATTTTCCATAATAAAAAGTTTAAAAGAAAAAGATGCAAAATTTTCAATGCAATAAGATGCCAACTGTTTTTAATACTGGGTAGTAGGATTAGTGATGATTTCTACTTTTTTTTGTTTATATGCAGTTTCAAATTTTTCTACAAGACATATTTTATAAGAAGCCAAGCTACTTTAAAAATATGTGCCGTAACAATAGATTTTGAAGGATTATTGTTTTTTTCTTCCTCTCCCTTCCCCTTCTCTTTTTAAAAATTTTTATTGAAGGATAATTGCTTTACAGGATTTTGTTGTTTTCTGTCAAACCTCCACATGAATCAGCCATAGGCATATACATATATCCCCTCCCTTTTGAACCTCCCTCCCATCTGCCTCCCCATCCCACTCCTCTAGGTTGATACAGAGCCCCAGTTTGAGTTTCCTGAGCCATATAGCTAATTCCCGTTGGCTCTCTATTTTACATATGGTAGTGTAAGTTTCCATGTTACTCTTTCCATGCATCTCACCCTCTCCCCTCCTCTCCCCATGTCCGTAAGTCTATTCTCTTTGTCTGTTTCTCCACTGCTGCCCTGTGAATAAATTCTTCAGTACCATTTTTCTAGATTCTGTATATGCGTTAGAATATGATATTTCTCTTTCTCTTTCTGACTCACCTCACCCTGTATAATAGGTTCTAGGTTCATCCACCTCATCAGAACTGACTCAAGTGCATTCCTTTTTATGGATGAGTAATATTCCATCATATAGATGCACCACAACTTCTCTATCCATTCACCTGTCAATGGACATCTAGGTCGCTTCCACGTTCTAGATATTGTAAATAGCGCTGCAGTGAACAGTGGGATAAGTGTGTCTTTTTCAATTTTGGTTTCCTCAGGGTATATGCCGAGGAGTAGGATTGCTGGGTCATATGGTGCCTTTATTCTTAGTTTTTTAAGGAATCTCTATAATGTCTTCCATAGTGGTTGTATCAATTTTCATTCCCACCAACAGTGCAAGAGCTTTCCCTTTTCTCCACACCCTGTCCAGCATTTACTGTTTTTAGACTTTTTGATGAGGGCCATGCTGACCAGGGTGAGGTGATATCACATTGTGGTTTCGATTTGCATTTCTCTAATAATGAGCGATGTTGAGCATCTTTTCATGATTTTGTTAGCCATCTGTGTGTCTTCTTTGGAGAAATGTCTGTCTAGGTCTTTTTCCCACTTTTTGATTGGGTTGTTTGTTTTTTTGGCATTGAGTTGTATGAGCTGCTTGTATATTTGGAAATTAATCCTTTGTCAGTTGTTTCAGTTGCTATTATTTTCTCCCACTCCGAGGGCTGTCTTTTCACCTTGCTTAGAGTTTCCTTTGTGGTGTAAAAGCTTTTAAGTTTAATCAGGTCCCACTTGTTTACTTCTGTTTTTATTTCTGTTAGTCTAGGAGGTCAGTCATAGAGGATCTTGCTTTAATTTATGTCATCAAGTGTTCTGCCTATGATTTCCTCTAAGAGTTTTATAGTTTCTGATCTTACATTATTTTGAGTTTATCTTTGTGTATGGTGTTAGGAAGTGTTCTAATTTCATTCTTTTACACGTAGCTGTCCCGTTTTCCCAGCACCGTTTATTGAAGAGGCTGTCTTTGCCCCATTGTATATTCTTGCCTCCTTTGTAAAAAATAAGGTACCCATAGGTACATGGGTGTACTTCTGGGCTTTCTATCTGGTTCCATTGGTCTATATTTCTGTTTTTGTGCCATACTGTCTTGATGACTGTCATGATGACTGTAGCTCTGTGGTATAATCTGAAGTCAGGAAGGTTGATTCCTCCAGTTCCATCTTCTTTCTCAAGACTGCTTTGGCTATTCAGGGTCTTCTGTGTTTCCATATGAATTGTGAAATTTTTTGTTCTAGTTCTGTGAAAAATGCCATTGGTAATTTTTTTAATTTTACTTTACAATACTGTATTGGTTTTGCCATACATCAACATGAATCTGCCACAGGTGTACACATGTTCCCAATCCTGAACCCCCCCTCCCACCTCCCTCCCCAAACAATCCCTCTGGGTCATCCCAGTGCACTAGCCCCAAGCATCCTGTATCCTGCATCAAACTTAGACTGGCGATTTGTTTCTTACATGATATTATACATGTTTCAATGCCATTCTCCCAAATCATCCCACCCTCTCCCTCTCCCACAGAGTCCAAAAACTGTTCTATACATCTGTGTCTCTTTTGCTGTCTCGCATACAGGGTTATTGTTACCATCTTTCTAAATTCCATATATATGTGTTAGTATACTGTATTGGTGTTTTTCTTTCTGGCTTACTTCACTCTGTATAATAGGCTCCAGTTTCATCCACCTCATTAGAACTGATTCAAATGTATTCTTTTTAACGGCTAAATAATACTCCATTGTGTATATGTACCACAGCTTACTTATCCATTCATCTGCTGATGGACATCTAGGTTGCTTCCAAGTCCTGGCTATTATAAACACTGCTGCAATGAACACTGGGGTACACGTGTCTCTTTCAATTCTGGTTTCCTCGGTGTGTATGCCCAGCAGTGGGATTGCTGGGCAATAAGGCAGTTCTATTTCCAGTATTGGTAATTTGATAGGGATTGCATTGAATCTGTAGATTGTGTTTGGTAGTATAGCCATTTTCACAATATTGATTCTTCCTACCCAGGAACATGGAATATCTCTCCATCTGTTTATGTCATCTTTGATTTCTTTCATGAGTGTCTTATAATTTTCTGTGTGCAGTTCTTTTGTCTTCTTAGGTAAGTTTATTCCTAGATATTTAATTATTTTGTTGCAATGGTAAACAGGATTGAGTCCTTAATTTCTCTTTCTGATTTTTCATTGTTAGTATATAGAAATGCAAGTGATTTCTGTGTACTCATTTTGTATCCTGCAACTTTGCTAAATTTTGCTAAATTCACTGATTAGCTCTAGTAATTTTCTGATACTATCTTTAGGGTTTTCTATGTACAGTATCATATCATCTGCAAGCAGTGAGAGCTTTACTTCTTCTTTTCTGAGCTAGATTCCTTTTATTTCTTTTTCTTCTCTGATTGATGTAGCAATGACTCTCAGAACTATGTTGAATAATAGTGGTGAAAGTGGACACCCTTGTCTTGTTCCTGATCTTAGGGGGAATGCTTTCAGTTTTTCACCATTGAGAATAATGTTTGCTGTAGACTTATCATATATGGCCTTTACTATGTTGAGGGAGGTTCCTTCTATGTCCATTTTTTGAAGAGTTTTAATCATAAGTGGGTGTTGGATTTTGTCAAAGGCTTTTTCTGCATCTATTGAGATGACCATATGGATTTTCTCTTTCAAATTGTTAATATGGTGTATCATATTGATTGAATTGCATATATTGAAGAATCCTTGCATCCCTGGAATAAACCCAATTTGATCATGGTGTATGAGCTTTTTGATGTGTTGCTGAATTCTGTTTGCTATAATTCTGTTGAGGATTTTTGCATCTAACATAGATGATAACATCAGTGATATTGGTCTGACAAGTTTTTTTTGCTTGTGTTATCTTTGTCTGGTTTTGGTATCAGGGTGATGGTGGCCTCATAGAATGAGTTTGGAAGTGTTCCTTCCTGTGCAATATTTTTGAAAGAGTTTTAGAAGGATAGGCATTAGCTCATCTCTAAATATTTGACAGAATTCTCCTGTGAAGCCATCTGGCCCTAGGCTTTTGTATTTTGGGAGATTTTGGTCACAGCTTCAATTTCAGTGCTTGTAATAGGGTTGTTCATAATTTCTATTTCTTCCTGGTTCAGTCTTGGAAGACTGAACTTTTCTAAGAATCTGTCCATTTGTCCAGGTTATCTATTTTATTGCCATATAGATGTTCATAGTAGCCTCTTATAATCCTTGTATTTCTGAATTATCTGTTGTAACTTCTCCTTTTTCATTTCTAATTTTGTTGATTTTATTCTTCTCTCTTTTGTTCTTGATGAGTCTGGCTAAGGTTTATCAATTTTGTTTGTCTTCTCAAAGAACAAGCTTTTAGTTTTATTAATCTTTACTATTGTTTCTGTCATTTCTTTTTCATTTATTTCTGTTTGGATTTTTATAATTTCTTTCCTTCTACTAATTTTGTGTTGTTTTTTTTTTTTGTTCTTCTTTTTCCAATTGTTTTAGGTATAAAATTAGGTTGTCTATTCAATGTTTTTCCTGTTTCTTGAGGTAGGATTTATTGCTATAAACTTCCCTCTTAGAACTGCTTTTGTTGCACCCGATAGGTTTTGAGTTGTATTTTCATTGTCATTTGTTTCTAGAAATTTTTTGATTTCTCTTTTGATTTCATCAGTAACCTGTTGGTTATTTTGAAGCATGTTGTTTAACCTCTATGTGTTTGTGTTTCTTACAGTTTTTTTTCTTGCAATTGATATCTAGTCTCACAGCATTTGGTTGAGAAGATGCTTGATATGATGTCAATTTTCTTAAATTTATTGAGGTTTGATTTGTGACCCAAGATGTGGTCTATCCTGGAGAATGTTCCATGTGCACTTAAGAAGAAGGTGTATTCTTCTGCATTTGGATGGAATGTCCTAAAGATATCAATGAGATCCGTCTCATCTAAACTATCATTTAAGACTTGTGTTTCCTTATTCATTTTCTGTTTTGATGATCTGTCCACTGGTGTGAGTGGGGGTGTTAACGTCTTATTGTGTTACTGTCAATTTCCCCCTTTATGTCTGTTAGTGTTTGTCTTACGTACTGAGGTGCTCCTATGTTGGGTGCATCAGTTCAATTCAGTTGCTCAGTCATGTCTGACTCTTTGTGACCCCATGGACTGCAGCACGCCAGGCCTCCCTCTCCGTCACCAACTCCTGGAGTTTACTCAAACTCATGTCCATTGAGTCAGTGATGCCATCCAATCATTTCATCCTCTGTTATCCTCTTTTCTTCCCTCCTTCAATCTTTCACAGCATCAGGGTCTTTTCAAATAAGTCAGCTCTTTGCATCAGGTGGCCAAAGTATTAGGAGTTTCAGCTTCAACATCAGTCCTTCTAATGAACACTCAGGACTGATCTTAAGGATGGACAGGTTGGATCTCCTTGCAGTTCAAGGGACTCTCAAGAGTCTTCTCCAACACCACAGTTCAAAAGCATCAACATGTTGGTTGCATAGATATTTACAATTGTTATGTCTTCCTCTTTGATTGATATTTTGATCATTATGTAGTGTCCTTCCTTATCTCTTGTAATATTCTTTAAGTTCTATCTTGTCTGATATGAGGATTGTTACTCCAGCTTTCTTTTGCTTCCCATTTGCATGAAATATATTTTTCCATTCTTTCACTTTCAGTCTATATGTGTCTTTAGACCTGAAGTGGGTTTCTTGTAGACAGCATATATATGGGTCTTTTTTTTTATCCATTCAGCCAGCCTGTGTCTTTTGGTTAAAGCATTTAATCCATTTACATTTAAAGTAATTATTAATATATTTGTTTCTACTACCATTTTCTTAATTGTTTGAGATTGATCTTGTAGATCTTTTTTCTTCTCTTGTATTTCTTGACCATAGAAGTCCTTTAAACATTTGTTGTAAAGCTGCTTTAGTGGTACTGAATTCTCTTAACGTTTGCTTGTCTGAAAAGCTTTTGATTTCTCCATCAATTTTGAATGAGATCCTTGCCAGGTACAGTAATCTTGGTCATACAGGGTCGCAAAGAGTCGGACACTACTGAAGAGAGCCTGCACGCATAGATGCAAGACATTTTCTGTCTATGGCAGCTCTGCCCCAGTGACAGTTGATTGTGAAGGTGGCCCAGTTGCTTGGCTTGCAGGGACTCTGGTGGCGCCAAGTGTGCAGGGACACACACACACACTACCTCTGCCACAGGAGTTATGGCCCTATCAGTCTTTTATCAAGCCTCTTATAGCTGGTGATCAGAAGGCCTCTTTGGTCAATCTTTCTCCAAAATTCCACCAGTTCAGGCACTTAGAGGGCTCCCTTGCCTGGGGTCCTTCTCTGTTGTTTGGCACATTAGGCACATAGAGGGGCCCCATGGCTGGGGTCCTGCACATCAGGCACTTAAAGGAGCACTCTGGGTGGGGTTCTGCTCTGTAGTTCAGTGCATCAGGCATTTGATGGGCCAGCCTCTCTATTGTTCAGCTGCCAATGCTGGCGTGGGGGAGAGACAGGCTATGGCGATGGCTCCACCCACTACGCATGACTTAGCAGTATCACCTTGCTTCCATGGCTTGCTTGGCTTTCCTCCACAGGTATTTCCCACCACAGTCTCCTCCCTCACATCCCCTCAATCCATCTCTCTGCAGTCAACAGCAGCCCTCGCCCTGGGATTGCTCCGCAGTCCCTAAACTCCAGCTCCCAGCTGCTGCGCCTTCCAGGGGGCCTGTCTCCCTGTCCAGAGTATGTATGGCTGCGGCAAGGACTGTCTGATTTTCATTCCATTTAGGCTGCCACAGATCAGCTGTTTCACTCTCAGCCTTAAATGTTTCTCCTCTGACTCAAACAATTGCCCCGATGTGGGGATCAGACCCCTGCTTCCATTTCCCCATCTGCTGAGAGCAGGTCCAGTCCTACTAACACCACTGTTTCCCCCCCTAGTTCCTTCATTCTACTGAGTTTTGCGTGGGTCTATATATTCTTTCCTCTGGTCAGGTACTCCTGTCCGCTCTCAGCTGGTGTTCTGCATGCACTTCTGTGTCTGAAGGTGTATTCCTGATGTATCTGTGGAGAGAAATGTACTCCACCTCCACCTCCACCTCCTCCACCATCTTGTTCTTCCCCCTTCTCTTTTTTTAAGGCAAGAAAAATCACACAACCAAGATATTTTCTTTTCTGCCCTTTATGTTAATGACCTGAGCTCTCACAGTTAATCTGGTTTTCTTCCCTTTCTTGTGACTCTGACACTCCACACTATGCAAACAACACATTCATCTCTTTTATCCACATGTATCCCAAATCCTTATTGGAATGAGATGAGATTACCATACACAAAGCAGAAGCTGGGATATCCCGGTATAAAAGATGCCAAAACTCACCTTCCTCCTAACAACCTGTACCCCCCCAAAAACACCTGAGCTTGTCAGTAGGAATTCGCAATCTTTCATGTATCTGCTCAAGTTTCCGGCTACTACATCCTCAGTGGGTGGCTTGTGGTTCACCTTCCAACCATCATCCTGCCCATGGCAGCTCAGAAGGAAGGAATGGTCCTCAGAAGGACCATTCCATGGCTGAACTCTTTCTGGGTTCCATTACCAACTCCGAATCCTAAAGGAGATCAACCCTGAATATTCATTGGAAGGACTGATGCTGAAGCAGAAGCTCCAATACTATGGCCACCTGATACAAAGAGCTGACTCATCGGAAAAGACCCTGATGCTGGGAAACATTGAAGGCAAAAGGAGAAGGGGGCAGCAGAGGATTAGATGGTTAGAGAGCATCACCGACTCATTGACATGAATCATAGTGAACTCCAGGAGACAGTGAAGGACAGGGAAGCCTGGCATGCTTCAGTCCACAGAGTCACTAAGAGTCAGACATGACTTAGCGAACTGAACAACAACTAACACCAAGTCCATCACTAACGAACAGAGTTGGTGGCCCTTGCTGGCACCATGGTCAAATGGGAGAGAGAGAAACCTGTCTTCACTGAGTTCCAGCACACCATCATCCAGATGCATGGGACTGTAACCCGCAAAGGTTATTCTAGCTTCCCAGAGGTGGGTATGGCATGGATACTAAGTGATAAGATTTTTCAAGACCCCAAGGAAGTCCCACCATCCTCCTCTCTGATACATTTGCATCTTGTAATGCAAACATTAGTGTCTGATGACACAGATGGCTCTACCACTCTTGCTTTAATTTTTTTAAATTAATAATTTATTTGCTGGGTCTTCATTGCTCTGCAGGCTTCGTTGCTCTGCACTCACCAGTTGCAGTGAGTGGGGCTACTATCTAGTTGCGGTGTGCAGACCTCTCACTATAGTGGCTTCTCCTGCTGCAGAGCATGGGCTCTAGAGCTTGCAGGCTTCAGTAGTTGCAGCTCCCAGGCTCTAGAGCACAGGGTCAATAGTTGTGGCGCACAGGCCTAGCTGCTTTGCATAAAGTGGGATCTTCCTGGACCAGAGATCAAACCCGTGTCTCCTGCATTGGGAGGTGAATTCTTCACCACTGAGCCACCTGGGAAGTCTTCTTTTAAAATATACACTCTGTGCGACCCCACAGACGGCAGCCCACCAGGCTCCCCTGTCCCTGGGATTCTCCAGGCAAGAACACTGCAGTGGGTTGCCATTTCCTTCTCCAATGCAGAAAAGTGAAAAGTGAAAGTGAAGTCGCTCAGTCGTATCCGACTCTTAGCAACCCCATGGACTGTAGCCTACCAGGCTCCTCCGTCCGTGGGATTTGCCAGGCAAGAGTACTGGAGTGGAGTGCCATTGCCTTCTCCATTTTATACAGTATGTCTCCTCAAATATAATCTCAAACAATTACGGTCTACATTTCTTGTGCATGGTAAATGTCCTGACCTATGTTATCACATTATTCAGAGACACAGAAGGAACTAAACTGTGGTTCCTGAGGAAACTTAGGGGCCTTTGGTAGATGTTTAATCTGTTACAGTCACTGATGCGTTGGTGGAAAACATAAAGTCAGTGCTCAAAAAACATGAGAAGTGATTCCAGGAGTCAAGGAGAGCAAAGCAATAAGAAACAGAAAGTGCATGTACATTTTTATTAGAACTGAACACTGAGGGGACTGCCCTGGTAGTCCAGAGGTTAAGACTTTACAATTCCACTGCAGAGGGCATAGGTTCGATCCCTGGTTGGGGAACTTAAAGATCCCTCATGCTGTTTGGTGTGGCCCCCAAAAAACTGAATGCTGAGTAAAGGGGGTATGCTGTGCTCAGTCGTGTCTGACTCTGCAACCCCATGGACTGTAACCCGATTGGTTCCTCTGTCCATGGGATTTTTTCCTGCAAGGATATTGGAGTGGGTTGCCATTTCTTCCTCTAGAGGATCTTCCTGACCCAGGAATTGAACCTGCATCTTCTGTGGCTCCTGTATTGCAGGTGGATTCTTTACCACTGAGCCATTGGGAAAGCGAGTAAAGGGGGATGTTAGATTAAATAGAAGGGCTGAACCACTCTGAGGCACCCCAATATTGTGTAAAGAGGAAGAACCCAACTTGGTGACAGGTCACCAATAAAATTAGCTTTATTAGAAACCAAATGGAACTATATCCTGCAGTTATAATCACCTGCCTCTAGGTTTAGTTTCTTCCTGAAAAACTAACTTTCTAAGAGAACAGTGCCATCAGACAATCTCTATAATGAGCGAACACATCGAGTCATCAGCAAGGACTTTAGTTTAGCCAGAGGCCTGGAAAATAATTGAAAATCAGTAAAAAGGTGCTAGAAGGATTAAAATGTTTTTTCAGAGTAGACTGTCTAGCCAGGTCTGTAATCAGACTACTGAGAAATTTTGCACCAGCCATAAAATAAAAAAGACAGTCAGTACTTGTTTTCAAAAAAATAAGCAGGACTTCCTGCGCAGGACAGTGGTTAAGATTCTATGCTTCCAATTAAGGGAGAATGGGTTGGATTTGATCCCTGGTTGGCTCAGAGGTTAAAGTGTCTGCCTCCAATGCAGGAGACCTGGGTTCGGTCCCTGGGTCGGGAAGATCCCCTGGAGAAGGAAATGGCAACCCACTCCAGTATTCTTGCCTGGAGAATCCCATGGACAGAGGAGCCTGGTGGGCTACAGTCCACGGGGTCGCAAAGAGTCAGACACGACTGAGCGACTTCACCTCACCTCACCTCACCTCACCTCAGGGAACTAAGATCCCACATGGGCACAGGGTGGCTTAAAAAACAAACAAACAAAAAAATTTTTAAACAGTTTTTGAAAAGGGCCAAAGCAAAAACTACCCTAGCTCTGCACCAAGACAGCTTGCCTATGTGCACTGGAACTCACCCCCCTTCCACATCCCAGAGGAGAAGAGGACTCACCTTGGGTCCCCATCTACGTGGGCGCGACAGCCCGTGCTCCACCCTTTGGGCTTCCCTGTCTGCATTACAACCGTGTCCATTGTGCTCAGCCTCCCTTCTGTCTTATAAGCTTCTCAACAGCAGGAAACCCACATTCCAAACAGGAATGTGAATACTCAACGCCTCCTTGGCATATAAGAGAAGACGATTAACATTTGAATACTTGCTGGCAGGCCCTTTTGTGCAGTGTCAGACTGGACCCCACCATGTGCAGGTTGGCAGAATTGGCTGTCCACCTCACAAACACAGAGGTGGTCCCCTGGACCACTACTTGGAGGATAGTGACCATCTGTCACTTCTTCTAGTAACTTCTCACTTCTCCATGGCACCTCCCCACAGCTGGAGGTGCCCCAACTGTGACCTCAAGTCCCACAGCTCTGCTTCCCGCTCTGGGACTCTTGGAGATGGTCAGTTTCAGCACCACGATAGGATAGTATTCCAGACTTCCCAGGAGACACTAGAGTGACATGTCTCTGATGACAAAGGGGCCTGCAGATGTGGCTCTTGAGGCACACAACTGTATTGTGACCCATGGAGACAAAGTCTTCAGTCCCTGGGGGACATCCATGCACTGCCAGGGACAAGGGTGGTGAGATCTGGACGTGGAGACAAGATGAGTCCAAGGTTGTCCTGCAGTCACAGTGGAGGCCAAGGTGTTGGGGCTGCTCAGGGAATGGTGGGGCAGGGCTCCCTACAGCTTAATGAAGTAGCTGAATCTTACTTCTCTCATCTCTAAGACAAGGCAGCAACAGCTAACCATCAGAGTTTAGTGATGATGCAATTATACCAGGCGTGTACGTCACCAAGATGCCTCATTCAATAACCCAAGTAATATGGCTAAACAGAGAAACAAGAAAAAAGTTGTCTCTGTCCATCCTGTCCTCTCCTGAAAGTCTGTTGTGACGATGACGATGATGATGGTGACAACAATGGTGATGATGATGATGACAGTGGTGATGATGTGGTTGGTGGTGGCGATGGTGGTGATGGGGATACGCATGATTTCTTGAGCTCACCACGTCCTGCATATCTGGCCCATTTACTTCTCTCAACAACCATGATATAGTCATTAGCATCACCCACAAGTTCAAGACAATGAAGCTGAGATGTAGAGAAGGTCAACCAGCTACAGCGGGGCAGAGCTGGAACTCCAACCCAACTGTGCCCTAATTCACTACGTTCGTTTTTATCCCCTCCTTGAAAAAAGGGGGAAGTAAAATCATAGCAGAGCTCACACTGTTTATAACGTGTCATTGTGCAAAATGCTTTTGCACATGTTATGCTCTTTAAGGGGCTTCCCAGGTGGTGCTAGGGGTAAAGAACCCACCTGCCAATGCAGCAGACGTAGGAGATGCAGGCTCAATCCCTGGGTCAGGAAGATCCCCGGGAGGAGAACATGGCAACCCACTCCAGTATTCCTGCCTCGAGAATTCCATGGACAGAGGAGTCTGCAGGGTTATGGTCCATAGAGTCACAAATAGT
This sequence comes from Ovis canadensis, assembly GCF_042477335.2. Classification (NCBI taxonomy): domain Eukaryota; kingdom Metazoa; phylum Chordata; class Mammalia; order Artiodactyla; family Bovidae; genus Ovis; species Ovis canadensis. Next base: position 24,578,818 of record NC_091269.1, on the reverse strand, counting down.
CAGACACGACTGAAGTGACTTAGCACGCACATGCTGTTTAAGATTCAGACAAGTTCCTTGATGTCGATGCTACAACTCACCATATAATCCTGAGGCAAGCGAGGCAGGATCTGAAGCCTGGCAGTCAAATGCTGAAGTTCCTGGGCTTAACCAATCACCACGCTGTCTCCATCACACGTGCTCGGTCACACATTTGGAGCCAACAATGTTGGCAGTTAATGGCCAAACTGAATACACTGCTTCAGATACTTCCCCCAACCATCTCGAGCTATGGCTGGGAGGAGAGTGAGGGCTGCTGGGAGCATTCAGGGTCACTGCTCCCTGAACACCACCTACTCTGGGTGGGGCTTGTGTGGCCAGAGGAACCTCCCCCCCAAGCCACTGGGGCAGTGGGGGACATCCATTCCCATCAGGTGACAGACCTGGAACATGCAGAGTATATGTGGATGCTTTTTCCTCTCCAGGACGGCCCTGGGTCTCTTCTCACCCAGCCGGTACCCACACTGATGAGGCCTGCTCTGGGACTAACTGCGGCCTCCTTGCTTACAACGAGGAAATGAGCAGAAGAGACCTGGACATCTTTTGATAACCCTGCTCATTATCACAGGATTGCACCTGAATGATGACTTTTCTCCTCCATTCTTTCATTGCTGTCACCAGATGATACATTAAACCTCTATTTGCCAGTGATTCTTGGAAATGGTCCTTCCTCTTGGTAATGATGTTGAGTTTTGGTCAGAGAGAATTGTGGGTATGGGAAAGGGGTATCTCTTCTTTCCGGGCATCTAACTCTTCCTGTAGACAGCTGAACAAGTCTGTGATTGGAGAAGGTGCCACAGACGGCGGTGTTATCTAAATGGGCTCAGCAGTCAAATTCCATACATTAGCTTAGTATAATAACCTTCTGCATCCAGAAATGCCCCGAATTTAGACATACTGTCTCTGAACCAGGGTCTAGAGATGAGTGAAGAGGACGGTACTGTCTCTGAACCAGGGTCTAGAGATGAGTGAAGAGGACGGCCATGGACATAAAGAGAACAGCAAAACCACTTTGCTATTATGTGCCACTGAACAAGCCCTGCTGGATTATCAGGCAGGTTTAGGAGTTGACTATAGTACAAATTACTGACTCAATGGACAAGAGTTTGAGCAAGCTCCGGGAGACGGTGAAGGACAGGAAAGCCTGGTGTGCTGCAGTCCATGGGATCACAGAGTCAGACGTGACTGAGCGACTGAACTGAATAGTCCAAATTCCTCTTCTAAGGACAACAGATGGATTAAATTAGGCCCCACACTAATTTAATAGTAACCTCATTTCAACCTAATTCCCTCTTTAAAGACCTCATTTCCAGATACAGTCAAATCCCAAGCTACTGGGGGTTAGGACTTCATTGTGTGAATTCAGGAGAGGGCACAATCTGGCCCATAACACTCTGCCTTTGTCCCCTGAAAATTCACATCTTTCTCACCGGCAAAATACTTTAAACTCCATCCCCAAAGCTCCAGAGACTTCAATCATTTCAGCCTCAACTAAATCACACCTAAATTATGTTTGTATGAGACCTGCAGTGTGGTTCATCCTGAGGCCACAGGTCTTATCTTTCTTTGGATCACATAACCCAGAAGTACAGAGCTTCTTTGAAAGCTCTTACTGAGTGTTTCTTACTAAGCCCTTTCCAATGCCCCCTAGTAAGTTCTACCTATGGTGTCCACTCAGCAGACAGGAAAAGACTGAGGTCTGTGGAACTGCTGGTGTCCAGGGGTCTTCCCTGGAGAAGCGGGTCTTCTCCACTGTCTTCCCGTCACTTCCACTTCCCTCTTCTCACTAACAGGACCCCCACTCTGTTGAAAGGTAGTAACCTGCTCCACTCAGATACATTTTTAAGCCTCCCGTGTCAAGGGTAGGGGTGTGGGGGTCCAATGAGATTGGGAGAAGCCCAGGAGAGCTCCATAATGGGGTCAACCTCAGGGAGGAGAGAGTCCCCTCCCCCACCCATTCATTCCTCCTGCCTCGACTACAGGTTCCATGACTTGATAACAGAAGGATGGAGCAGAAAAGAAAGAGGAGCCTGAGTCTCTGACGGTCTCACGGCACTGATGCCAAAAGCTTGGGCTCTGTGCATTATGCCAAATCAAATCTCGGAGACAGAGTTTTGGGTGAAGTAGAAAAGAATAGCTTTATTGCTTTCCCAGGCAAAGGAGGATGCATCTGACTCGGGTCATCCCAACCCAGGAGGATTTCGTGAGAAGTTTTATACCAATGGTTCAAGGATGGGGCTGCTGATAAGATTATGGTGTGTGCAGGGCCTGTACTCCTTTAATTTGGCCTCAGGTGGTCTTTCTCTGGAATGAAGAATGCTAACATCTTCCATTTGTTGTTATTGTTCAGTCACTCAGTTTGACTCTTTGAGACCTCATGACTACAGCATGTCGGGTTTACCTGTCCTCACCATCACCTGGAGTGTCCTCAAACTCGTGTCCACTGAGTCAGTGATGCCATCCAACCATCCCGTCCTCTGAGGGCCCCTTCTTTTCTGGCTTTCAACCTTTCCCAGCATCACGGTCTTTTCCAATGAGTTGGCTCTTTGTATCAGGTGGCCAAAGTAATAGAGCTTCAGCTCCAGCATCCAATAGCTCAAAGATACTGTCATGTGTATTTCCTGAGGTAGAACCACGACCCTGCTCCAAGCCTTCACTACTGCCTCGTGGCTGCCCCTCCCTTGTCTCTGCATCCCACCCCTTCCCTGATTAGTGACTTTGGGTATTTTCCTTTTGGAGCTCAGGGAAGGTCATGGAACCTGCAGTCTGCTCCCTACAAACAAGGAATGGAGGACAGAAAGGCTTCCATGCCCAGGAGTCCCACAGGGTCTTTCTCAGTTTTAGTACCAACTCATTATCCTTGAACCGTGTATTTTGGAACTCACATTAAATGAGAGAAAATAGATGCCTATCTTTCTTAAGGGACTATTTCAGGTCTCTGTCAACAGTCATTAAAGAGAACTTGCCTTCTGACACTAGGGGGATACTGCAGTCCACACTCGGGAGCTAATTAGTTGTGGCTTTCATGTGACCGTTTTTCTATGAAGAATCAGGGATGCCGCAGAGAGAAACCTCACCCAGTTAATCTGTCTCCCACTGTCAAACAGGGGGTGGAGGGACATCAAGAGGGAAGGCAGGAGGTGGCCATGGACAGGCAGGAAGGGCACTCGGGAGGTGAAGGGAGGGAAAAGGGCAGCTGGAAAGCAGTGCTACGTGGAGGAGGCGGCGTTGTTGGGCTGAACCCACAGGCTTGCAAGTCGTGTGCTTGCCCAGCCTCAAGAGCAAAGAAAGAGCCTGGAGTCAGCAGCAGAGGCATCAGTGGTTTAATGAATGGAAGACCTTACAGGTCTGAAGCCAGGTCCTGGAGAGACGCCCCACTGTGTGCAGTGGATAGCAGGCAGAGCTGAGAAATCTTTGCTACTGGGGATACGGGGAGGTTTCCAGTTGAAACGGGAATCAGAGTTCTTGCACACAGATCTGAAGAATGAACTTCACGAACACACAAACACTCAAGCAAACAGGATTTACTAAGGAGAAGGAAAGTACAAAGCTCTCAACATAGACCACTGAGAAGGAGTAAAGAGTGCCCCTAAGGAAGACTTACAGAAGTTTATATCCTTACCAGTATTAATCTGTACATTTTCGGTTGGCTCCTCTCATTAAGATACGTCATTTTTAACCAATTAGTTTAAAGGTCAAGATGTTTAACTTAACATCTTTATGGCTTCTCTTGATTCTTGGATTAAGTCGTCACCCTTTTTCATGCCCCCTGGCCACTTTACAATGGACCAGATGTATAGGCTAAAAATGAAGAGTCACCAATTGTTTTTCCCTCAGGCACATGGTACAGAAGTTAATTACTGCCTCCTCTGGATCTGAGTGCTGATAATTTATCAGACCAAGGACACACTCCAGGAATTCAGGACAAAGGGTAGAGCTTCAGGTTAAAATGGAATGAGATGTTTATTGAATGAAAATAAGACTGAGGTCTCAGAGTCCTACACTGACTGCCTAGCAATTTCTACCTCACAGTTATGGGGGATGTGATGTCCGACTGGCTCATTGGTTACCAGGAAAACCGGCAGAGAAGCACGCTCCTCTTCACCCCTTTGAGTAATGATTTTTGTTGTTTTTATTGTTTTTGGCCACACCACCAGTATGTGGGATTCTAATTCCCCAAACAGGGATTCAACCCAGGCCCCTTGCCTTGGAAATGCAGAGTCTTAACCGCTGGACCACCAGGGAAGTCCCTGCACTGCCCCTTTGACAAGCTAACATGGTAGAGGCATTCCAATCTAAAGATTACAATAAAAAAAAACAACAACAAATAAATAAAGATTAGAATCATCACTAGGTGAAGCAGGGGGCATTAACTGATCAGGAAGGTCAGCATGGGAGTGGGGTATGGGTGAAGCATGGCCTGTCCAAGCAGGGGATGTACAGAGAGCAAGAGAACAGTCACCCTGGGGGACTTGACTATACAGGTGTCTAGGTCAGCCTTTGAGCCAGGCCTCTGGATAGAAACCACATCACCTCTCCGCAGGCAGTGCCGCTAATGACCACACACACAACAGCCACAAGGAACTCTGTCATAGCGTAGGAGAGAGTGGTCCACTGAAAACCAGTCCTCCCTATAGCCCCTCCGAATTTTTTAAAAGGGGGATGCCACTGCTCATAGTACCTGTATCACAGGCTTGTTATGAAAACTACATGAGCTTTTACTCATTTATTTATTTTTGCTTATTTGGCTGTGCTGCATCTTAGTTGGGGCATGCAGGATCTAGTTTCCTGACCAGGGATCAAACCTGGGCTCCCAGCATTGGGAACACAGAGTCTTGGTCACTGGACCACTAGGGAAGTCCCCAGCTCCTTTGAATTGACTGCACTTATGGAAAGGTAAACATTCCATGGGAAATCTATCAAAACAGCATGGGAAAGCCACACACACAGCCATCTGAAAACTCGAGAACTGTAAAAAGGAGGGAAAATGTCACAACATTTGTAGGTATTCTCAGGTTGTAACATGTCCACCCTAGATGATAAGTTGAAATATGACCCCAAGAAAGACAGGTTGAGGTCCGTTTAACCCCTAGGACCTCAGAATGTGATCTTATTTGGAGAGAGGATCATTCTGCAGATGAATTATTGAAGATAAGGACATATCAGAGTAGAGTGGGCCCCTAATCCCACATGCCTAGTGTCCTCATAAGAAGACAGGAAGAGGGGGTCAGGGCTGGAGTGGGGCATCTGAAGCTGAGGACCACCAAGGATTGCTGGCAACCCCCAGGGACTGGGGTAGATTCTTCTCAGAGCCTCTAGAAAGAACCAATGCTATTGACACCTTGATTTGTCTTCTAGCCACCAGATGGATGAGACAATAAATTTCTGCTATTTTAAGCCACCTAGTTTGCTACACAGTAAGTCCCCTACATAGGAAGGAATTCCATCCCTGGTGTTTGTAAGTCCAATTTGTTTATAAGTCCAACAGTTAGCCTAGGTACCCAACTAACACAATTGGCTATACAGTACTGTACTGTAATAGGTTTGTAATACTTTCACACAAATAGTACATTAACAAACACAAAAAATACAAAAGACATTTTAAATCTTACAGGATAGCACCTTGAAAAGTCCAGTAGTACAGTACAACAGCTGGCATACAGGGGCTGGCACTGAGTGAACAGGCAAGAAGAATTACTGATTGGAGGAGAGAGAGGATGTGGGAGATGGTGGCGCTAAAGGACAGTCAGCAATAGGAGAAGAAGGGCAACCTGCAGTTTCACTCAGGCCTGACGCTGATGGCACAGGTTCTGGTTCCCTGCTGGAACCAGGTACATATTTGCATCTTTGAAAGTTCTCAATCTGAAGGTTCATACGTAGAAGACTTACTGTACTCTGTACAGCAGTCCAGGGAAAAAATACACTCTATATTTCTAAAGCTTTCGGTTCAGTGGTGAAATTCTAGTTTCCATTTGGAAGCCAAGTTTTTCTTTTTTTCCCCTTTTAAAATCAGACATAATTTAACATTAAAACATCAGAGAACTTGGTTTTTTTCAATAGTAATTAAATCTATGTCAGGCTTCAAAATAAATAAATACTCCAGAGCAGAGACTTTCAATACTCCAGAGCAGAAAAACTTATGGAGGCATGGGCTAGAGTTTTTCAGACTCACTTAAATTTGCTTGGAAAAGAATTATTTTAATGAAAAGTCACCCTGCATGACATTTCTAGTATAAAATTTCTTTTGCTTGGGTTCTATAGTGTCTCTGCTCCTGAGATGCTACCACATTAACGGATTACCATAAACATGATAATTAAAATAAGGTTCCCATATTGTAAAGAATGCAGTAACACACATACTGAAGTTTAATGTCAAATTTTATGTTTTCTTCTTCTGGAAACAAAGATTGAGGAACAAGTATTATAAGCTTCCAAACTGTTAACATTCAGGATACTCCATTAGTCAAGCAGTCTATCTAAAAAATTATTGTTTTATCTAATATAACAAAATTCAATCTACATATGGATGCCTAGAATTCCTTACCAATGATCCCGTTTCATTTTTTACAGCAGCCTTTAAAATGGAATGGTGCTTCTAAAAGAGTGCCTAAAATATATTTCTGAGGCAGGGCTCTCAATTTCAAATGAAATGCCTTTACAGTAGGATTGCCATATCAAATAAAAGATGCTTGGCAAAATTTGAATTTTAGATCAACAATTTTTTTTTTCAGAATAAGGATGTGTCATGAAATATCTGACACAAAATTATACTAAGACATGGTTTATTGTTGATCTGAAATTCAAATACACCTGGCTGTTCTATATGTTTATGTGCTAAAGTCAGCAACTCTACTTTGAAAGTATAGACCGGAAAGCTGGGTCACTGCCCTAGGTAAATCCTACTGATGGAAAGGAGCTTTTAATCCAGGAAAGCCAGTTCCACACTACATCATACAGGGCTGGAGGGTCTGTTGATACTTGCTTAATCTAGGCCTGCCTTGATGATTTCTCTCCAAAGAAAACAAAGGAACCGAAAAACAATCATGAGTTTCCTTTGCTTTTCTACCAAATTCTGAGAACCACCCCCATAAATCTGTATTTGACCCTTAGCAAAATTAGCATGTGAGAAGAGGAAGGTTTTCTATGATTTAGGAAACACTAAAGTCATTCTTTGAACGGATTTCTGGTTCTAAGAGCCCCGGAAATTGTTTCTCTACTTTTATTTCTCTACTTTTTCAAAGAACTGTTAGAATTTACTGAAGTGGACATCCTTGAGGCTATTTAGCTGGCTAAGAACTGGTAGTAAGTGGGCATCCCCATCCAGATTAGATCTGACAGAGTCCAGATCCATTTCTGCTTATTGAAAACTTCACCATCTGGGACTTCCCTGGAGGTACAGTGGCTAAGACTCTCTGCACTCCCGATTCCAGGTTCTATCCCTAGTCAGGGAACTAAGATCCTACAGACCACAACCAAAAAAAACATCCTGTGTGCTGCAACTAAGATCCAGTGCAGCCAAATAAATATTTTTTACATGATAGGGGAGGGAAAAAAAGAAAACTTCCCATCTTTTCCTGCTACTACATAACAAATTAACAGAGTTAAAGATTTACACATTTCTTAGCACAGTTCTATGGGTCAGGAATCTGGACACAGCTGAAAGGAATCTTCTGTGGTAATCAATCTGGTATGAAGGTCTGTGTTCTCATCTGAAGATCCGGCTGGATGAGAATCCACTCCCAAGCTCACTCTGGTTACAGGTAGATTTTATTTCCTTGAGGTTGTACCTGGTGGGAGGCTGTCCTCGACTCCTAGAGGTCACCTGTGGTTTCTTGTTACGTGCGCTTCTCAATATGAGCCCTTGCTTCATCACATCAGCAAGGAGAGCCTCTCCAGTGTCTGCTAGCAAAATAGACTAGGAGAGCCTTATATAATGTAACATAACCACAGGAGCAAGAGCGCATCATGTCTGCCACACTGTACTGGTTAGAAGCCAGACACAGTTCTTATCCAGGGTGAAGGGAAGGGACGGGATGAAGGGGTGAGAACCAGGAGGGAAGAATAAGGTTCTCAGCCCTCAAGCTGTAAACTTACAAAGTTGCTTAAACATCTTAATGCAGATTCCAAGTACAAGTAACCACACTAAAGAATATATCTTTAGTGTCTCCTGTCTTTGAGTTACATTTTTGAACAGCCAGCATTTACTAAAATTATGAGCTCTTGGAAAACTTCTTTAGTTGCATAGTTTCACAAGGACCCCAGGCTTAGAGTCTGAATTAGGAGTTTAAAAGAAATCAGATTGTAGATAAAGACCTTATCAAAAACAATTCCAGTCTCAGTATTATATTTCTTCAGGCCCCCAGTGTTCAGAGTCCAACAGCAATATCAGTCTGGTGATACCAGTAGAGTAGAGGGCTGGGGACAATTTTACTAATAAAAATCTTGGTGGCAGATCAATTTCCTTTCATTTGTACAATAGCGTGGTGTACTCTAAGCCACTCTAATGATGGCATGGTCCTCTGAATTCTCCACGGCAGTGGAGGGTTATCATATCCTCACTGGGGGAACATCATGATCGGAGCAAAGGCAGGACAAGCTATGGTGGCAACCAGGCTGGGAGGAGCTCACGAGCACAGAGCAAGGCCCAACATCAGGATCGCATCATGCAGCTCTCCCTTGTGCAGCTGTTTCACGTGCTGGTCCCTCTGTCTGGAACACGTCCTCTAACCCTTGGTCCAGCTGGCTTCTCTCATCGTCCAGGTTTCGACTTGAACGTCAGCTCCTTGGAGATGCTTCTCTGAACACAGGAGCCAAAGCAGGACTCTGGTTAGTCTCATTACTCTGCTCTGCTTCCTACACAGCACTGTCCTTGGTTCTGGAAGCAAAATCCCCCCTTATTTACATTACCATCTGTCATTGGACTCACTCCACGTTGCCTCATGCACGATCAGGTCCTCAGTGTTGCCAACATGCCTAGCACTTAGGAGGCTCCAGTGAGTACTTTTGGATGAATGAACACGTGGACCAGAGCCTTCACTCAACTTCTGGCTACTTCAGAAAGAACAGCCAGTGGCAACTTCTAAGAATCACGTGCCTGTTTCAGGCCACATCCCACATCTGCCTCCTGACTAGTGGGAGATGAAAAAGATGATTTCCACCCTTTAACAAAATATTAAAGAGTTCAAAGTGGTCCAAGTGTGGTCCAAGGCAAATCTCTCCGCTCACAGAGCTGGAGCCTAGTTTGCTGGATGTGAAAGCTGGGGTTGGGTGGGGGAACATCTCGGAATGTTAGGAGGTTTTAGAGATGCGGATGTGTCCAGGAACACTTTCAAAAGTTCTAACTGCAGTATTTATACTGCAGCACAAGCATTAGCTTGTGCTGAATTCTTTTACTTGTTTATTTGGCTGCACTGGGTACGTGGGATATTTAATTGCAGCATGTGGGATCTAGTTCCCTGACCAGGAATCAAACCCGGATTGCCTGCATTAGGAGTGCGGAGCCTTAGCCACTAGACCACCAGGGAAGTCCATGAGCTCTTCAGAAATGATGGCAGTTCTTTCAACCTGCTCTGGGTCATGGGCAAAGCCTCGGTAGCGAAGCCCATATCTGGGGTTCAGGTTCACTCAGATATTAGCCAATCTGATTTCAGAAGAAATGAGGTTTCAAATCTAGACTGTCTGAAGCTGACCTAGAAAGTAAACTCTAGTCCAAATATAAGGTATTTCTGAGAAACCTGTATGCAGGGCATGAAGCAACATTTACAATCAGACATGGCACAATGGACTGGTTCCAAACTGGGAGAGGAGTGCATCAAGGCTGTATATTGTTGCCCTGCTTATTTAACTTATATGCAGAGTGTTAGGTACTATACATATTAGAATAACATTTCTACATGTTAAAGCGTGCAGAAATGCCCATGAGTACATCATGTGAAAAGCTGGGTTCTATCCCTCATAAGCTAGAATCAAGACTGCTGAGAAAAATGTCAATAACCTTAGATATGCAGATGACACCACCTAAAGGCAGAAGGCAAAGAGGAACGAGAGAGCCTTTTGATGAAGATGAAAGAGAGAGTGGAAAAAGCTGGCTTAAAACTCAACATTCAAAAAACTAAGATCATGGCATCTAGTCCCATCACTTCACAGCAAATAGATGGGGAAAAAATGGAAATGGTGACAGACTTCATTTTCTTGGGCTCCAAAATCACTGTGGAAGGTGACTGCAGCCGTGAAATTAGAAAATGCTTGCTCCTTGGAAGAAAAGTGATAACGAACCTAGACAGCGTATTAAAAAGCAGAGACATCACCTCGCTGACAAAGGTCCTTATTGTCAAAGCTGTGATTTTTCCAGTAGTCATGTATGGATATGAGAGTTGGACCATAAAGAAGGCTGAGCACTTAAGAACTAATGCTTTTGAACTGTGGTGCTGGAGAAGACTCTTGAGAGAACCCCTTGGACAGCAAGGAGATCAAACCAGTCAATCCTAAAGGAAATCAACCACAAATATTCATTGGAAGGACTGATGCTGAAGCTCCAACACTTTAGACACCTGATGCTGGGAAAGATCAAGGGCAGGAAGAGAAAGGGGTGAAAGAGGATGAAATGGTTGAATGGCATCACTGACTCATTGGACATGAGTTTGAGCAAACTCCAGAAGATAGTGAAGGACAGGGAAGCCTGGTGTGCTGCAGTCAATGGGGCCGCAGAGGTGGACACGACTGAGCAACTGAACACCAGCTACTGGGTTACCGTAAATGACTGACTTAAAGCCTCGCAGGAAGATGCTCTGACAGGGATCTAGGTTAGCCACTAGCATGATAAATAAGACCGTCACCTCCCAGACCTATAAAGCCAGATAGCTTGCAAGGTGCCTATGTTAGCCTATGAAACTCTAGGCTTTTTCTGGCAGCCTCCCATGATAAGAGCTGACCTGAATTAAAAGGTGCCCAAGCAGGCAGCAGAAACCCTCACCATCGCAAAAGACTCTCCACACTGGGGAGAGAGAGGGTGGCGAAGTGGGTCAAGTATGTGAAAGCCACTGTTATGAGCTGAGTTGTCCATCCCTTAAGATGTGGACAAAGGAACTTCCCTGGCGGTCCAGTGGCTAAGACTTTGCACTTCCAATGTAGGAGCATGGGTTCAATCTCTGGCTGGGGATCTAAGAAGCCACAAGGCCAAAACATTTAAAAAATTTTTCTAAGATTTTTAAAACAGATGTAAAGAGTGAAGTCCCAATGATACCAATGCAAGTTTGCAAGAGCAAAAGTGGAGATGGCCACAGAGAACTAGAAATGCCATCTGCCTAATATCTGTCTCTCTGCCCCAGGGGGGCTTACAGCTGAGGATTACAGACATCCCCATCACTGCTGGAAGAGACTGCAGTTATGCACAAAAGTCACTGTAACTCTTTCGAAATGCTGAGCTACTTTGCTATGCAACTCATAGCATTCTCTGTTTCGAGGCCTGTGAGAGCACTGGTGATGAATTCGTCACTGCCAGGCCCCCAGATGCAATATTCCTCTTCCAGGGCCTTAGCCACAAGGCTCAAGTATGAAAAGCAATGAGCTGGAGAGGTCTGAGAACATCTTGAAAATGCGATGTTTGGGTTCTGTCTGAGACGTTAACTGCTGTATGCTCAAGGATGAATTTTTGTCAGTGTCGCCTTCTTCAGTAATGAAGGGCTGCGTTGTCTGTGAAATGTCAAAAGAAGCGACTCCTCAAGGTAGAAAATATACACAAACAGATGTACAGAGTAAAATACCAAATCTGACCCTCTGTAGAAACTACCAAAGGGCTCAATTCATTTCACTACAAACTCTTTGCTAATAACTCATCAGCAGCTTCAGGCTCAGCAGGAACTCAATAAACACATTCCCCTCCCCGCCAAAAAAAAAATTCCCAAAGATTCATGGGCATGGATATTGAACACAATGCTTCTGATACCGTAAGAGCACTGGAGAGGAAAAACACTAAATTTCCAGCAATAAGACCATGGATAAGCAATTATAATACAACCATTTAAAATCTCACTCTGGTCCAGGATACAGGCAGGCGGAGGCCTTGATGGGCACAGGGCTCCCTCCAACAACCTAGCATCCCAGACCTGGGATAGGAAGTAGCTGTTACTCCCAGGCCAGACAGACGGAGAACAGGAGTTACAGTGAGTCCCCTACCTATGAACCTTCAGGTTGCCAACTTTCAAAGATGCGAACATGCATCACTGGATTGGTTTTTCAAGACAGTAGATAGCACTGAATCTAGCAAGGAACCAGAGCCTGTGCCATCAGTGTCAGGCACGAGTGAAGCTGCAGCTTGCTCTCATCGCCTACTGCTGACTGTCTTTCAGCTCTACCATCTTCCACCTCATCCCCCTCCTCCAGGCAGTAACTGTTCTTGCTTATTCACTCAATGCCCACCCCTGTATGCCAGCTATTGTACCGTACTACTGTGCTGTCCAAGGTACTGTACTAAGATTAAAAATGTTTTCTTTATTTTTTGTGTTTTCTAATGTTTTATTTGTATGAAAAGTATTATAAATCTATTATGAGTGTGTACTCAGCCCTGTCTGACTCTTTGCAACTCCATGTGCTATAGACAGCCAGATCCCTCTACCCATGGAATTTTCCAGACAAGATACTGGAATGGGTTGTCATTTCCTACTCTAGGAGACCTTCCCAAACCTATTACAGAACAGTGCTATGTAGCCAATTGGGTTAGCTGGGTATCTAGGCTAAGTTCATTGAACTTACAAACAAATTCGACTTATGAATACACTGTTGGAACAGAACTCGTTCATATGTAGGGGACTTACTGTACTAAATGTCAAGGTCAAAGGAACTTACAGCTTGTCAATCAGCCCATTCATGCCTTAAGGGGATGCCAGCAGGAGGCCTCTGTTCCGATCACTCCTCCATGCCTGCCTTCCCCCAGGAGACAGAGTGAACTAGGACACAAAGTGAAACTGATACCAAGGAGAATCTGCCAGGATAACGTGAGAAATGATCTAACCTAGGAAGGAACACTGATAACTAGCATCATCCACAGCTGAATGAGCTGGGGTGGGAGAAATGACTTCTCTCCCTGTGGGCATCCAAGTCCAACCTGCAGAGCCATCTGCCAGGCATAAAGAGAGAGGACTTCAGCCAGCAAGAAACAAATAACCTTCAAAGTCCTTTCCAACTCTAAATTCTGGGTTTTAAAGTGACATGAGGTTACCTGCCTGGGGAGAAAAGTGGTCCTCTATATCAGAATATAAAGGAAAAAAAAGGCAGGAGTTTAACTGCCTCACCTGAAGATCACAGAGGAGCTTTTGCACCCTGTCATCTCCTGGAAAGGTCACAAGTGAGGGGAAAGTAGGGAGAAGTTATGGCTGTTCACACAGGTGAGGACAGGAGAGCCAGTGGACATAGCCTCACTCGAGCTGCAGGGACCAATCAGTATGCCAGATACACAGGCTGATATGAGTAGGGGACCCACACCCAGAAAGACTGACTGTGATCTCAATTTTGACCATCTTGTTCAGGCCTGAGACCACGAGGTGAATCTGTAAGAAGAAGAAAATGGGATACGGACTCAACTGAGTTTCATCTCTGAAATGAAATTTTGCATCTCTCTTCCTCATCCAGCCCATGGGTGTCATTGGTAGAAAGCTTATGTGTACTTAGCATAACACCGGACACACTACAGACCCCCAGTAAGTGTTTCTGAATGAAGGAATTATTGAAAGTCCTCCCTCTACAGCCTCAGTGATCAGTCTATAACCAGATTTGTGCTAAATAGAATACTTTCTGTAACACTTAAATTGCTTTTGTTATGGTAGGAATGATGTTAACTGAATCATCATAGATGATGTTAACATCATAGATGTTAACAACTATGAAGTATTTTTGGCCTTGTAAGGGAACTCTCTCAAACAAAACAGAATTTCTCCGCATAGATCACAAAATAGGCAAGTCATTTATATTATTAGGAAATAAATATATTATAAAAAGAATGTGGTATTTTTTGAGGTTTTATTTCACAATGGATATAGAAATCAAATCAATCAAAAAAGAAAGAAAGAAAGTGGGATATGGAAGCCAACAAGTGTCTGTATGAAGGGAAGAAACATACATCCCACCAGCCACAAAATCCTGCACAGAATGGACCATGTTGGAAAACCAAACTGCAAAGAAAGGCTGGCGGTGAGGTCCCAGTGTGCAGGTCACCCCCTGACAAATTTAATCAGATTGTCTGAGGTGGATCTAGGCCTCTGAACTCCCAGGTGACTGCAAGATGCAAGCACAGGTGAGAAGCGTGGTTCTAGCCCCATCACCAACAAAACAACGCTGGTGGAGTCACTGAACACGAGAAAGATCCATCTGTTGGGTCTCCTCCAGCAACAAAGTTCCATCATTCCAAGAAACTTTCAAAGCTCACAGTTTTTCTGCTCATTTAGTCTTAAAATCTGACTGACACTCATCGTACTTAGAGCAATCAAATCACCGTTAGTTCCCCAGCATGACCTGTTACTGAAAAAAATTATATCTTTTCTTGCCCTTTAATACTGCTGGCTGCAAACCCTCCCTATTTCTGCTCCCCAGTCAAATACTTTCCCCTGGGCTGAGAGGAAATGAAAAGGCCATTGGGGAGAGATTTCCATTATGTGTACTTATTGCGTTTTTTTTTTTTTCTTTTTCTTTTCTTTTTAGCTGCAGGCAAAAAGTCCTTAAGTATTCTGAAATATCTTGCTGTCAAACCATCCAATGCTGGAACTGCTGATAACACTAAGCTGCCTTCTTTAAAAAAAAACAAACAAAAAACTGAACAAGTGATAAGAAACTGTGATGTATAACTACTGTATACCGTATATATTTAAGTATGCATAAATACTTTATACTGGGGAATAAGGCATTAGAAAATAAGAGTAACATTTATGCCATTAAAAATCATTCAAATGTGTACAATTTTATAATAGCCTCTAGGGATGTTTAGCAAATGGAAAGTAAACCATGTTCCCGTGGGAAGCAAAGGGTTTTTTTTTTTTTTTTCATTGTTTTTGTTCATTTTGGAGGTACCTGATCATATCCACAGTTCAGAAGTAAAAAAATAATATAAACAGTTGTTTGAAATGTTTTTCTATTTTCTGCCATGGAAAAAAGGGTAAGGGCTAGCGCAGTAACTCATGTGTTGTTGAGTCTTCAAAGGTCAAGTAAAACGTGAGTGAATTTGAAAGAACTTGCATGTGTTTTCTTATTTTATATTTTGTAACTTGGAACTAATCTTTAACTCTCTGCCCTCCAAAAATTCTGGGGTAATCTTGGACTTACACCCTGGGATATAGCTATCAATGGGTATAATGAAATTAACAATCACAGAACATTTTGCTTTCTGTAATTTTAAAAATACTTCCTCCTGCATTATCATTTGTATTAGATTGTCTCACTCTTGCTTTGAAACTCTTTTTTAACCAAGATGCACAAAATCTTTAAGTTGGAAAGGACCTCAAGTGTTACTTGACCAAAAATGCAAAAGTATGTCATACAAAAATCCTTTGATGGGGACTTCCTGGATAGGGTAGTTCTTAAGAATCCACTTGCCAATGCAGGAGACACAGGTTCCTAGCCCAAGAAGACCCCACATTGCTTTGGAGTGACTAAACCGGTGCACCACAACTAAAGCCCAAGCTCTAGAAACCAGGAGACCCAACTACTGAAACCTGTACAACATCCTAGAGCCCGTGCTTGGCAACAAGACAAGCTACCACAGTAAGAAGCCTGAGCACTGCAATGAAGTGTGGCATCCCTCCACCCCACCACTTACCACATCCAGAGAAAGCCCACGTGCAACAACAAAGACCCAGCACAACCAAAAATAACCAAATTAATTAAGTCCTTATGATGGTCATGTCTCCCCTACTGGAATAGTCCTCAAAGGTATGAATGAGTTCATTCACTCATTCATTCAACAAACACCCATTACCTGCCTGCAGTAAGTCCACTAGTCCCTCTTGCTAGCACTAACGAAACCAGAGTGAGAAATTGAGCACCATCTGGGAGTTCACAGTCTAATCAGGAAGGAAGTGGCAAGGAGACAAAATCTATGTTCAGGGCACAAGAGGTTATCAGACCCAAACTGAGTTGATACATGTTATTCAGAGCAGACTCAGGGACCAGATAGGATGTATCGGTTAGAAGGAGCATCACAAGCCAAAAATCAGAAACATACAATAGTAGAGTCTTCAGTGTGAGGAGTTCAACAGCAGGGATGCTGTGCCCATCCTGAGCTAGCCTCTAAGAGGTAGCTTCTATTGCCTCCCTTGGGGTACTGGAGTAACCACATGGAGAAGCTCCATGAAGAGGTCACAAGGAGTGAAAGGTCCCAAAATTAGAAGAGATCCGGTCTCCCCAGCTCCCTAGCTGCCACCTGACCACAACCACAAGACTCCAGAACTACCAGCAGAAGAACTGCTCGGCAGAGCTCGGTCAGCCTGTAAGCCATGAACTGGTCAAATGGTGGTTGCTTTTATGCCCCGTAGCTTAGACGTGGCTTGCTATGCAGCAATAAATGACAGAAATGCCTAGAACACTTCACACTATTTAGTAAGGCTAGAATATAAGGTATCAACTTCCCTGGTGGCTCGAACAGTAAAGCGTCTACCTGCAGTGCGGGAGAACTGGGTTCGATCCCTGGGTCGGGAAGATCCCCTGGAGGAGGAAATGGCAACCCACTCCAGTATTCTTGCCTGGAGAATCTCCATGGACAGAGGAGCCTGGTCAGGCTACAGTCCATGGGGTCAAGCTATCCTGAAAGAAGCAAAGGATGAGGCCAGAGGGGGACAAGTCCAGATCCAGCAGGAACATCAGCTAGTGGACTGAAGACACAGTGGTTTCTCTTCCACCTGTCACTCGAGGCTATGGGCCTAATCTTCCTCTACCCTCAGCCTCCTTTAATTCCCCTTCCCAGATCACAGTCTTGTCATGTCAAAGGGGCTTACATAACTCAGTGAGGCTATGAGCCAAGCCTTGAAGGGCCACCCAAGACAGACGGGTCATAGTAAACAGTTCTAACAAAACACGGTCCACTGGAGGAAGACATGGCAAGCCACTCCAGTATTCTTGCCACAGGAACCCCATTAGCAGCATAAAAAGGCAAAAAGATACGACAACAGAAGAAGAGCAGGTCAGAAGGTGTCCAGTATGGTACCGGGGACGAGCAGAGGGCAATTACCAATAGCTCCAGAAAACAATGAAGTGGTTTGGACAAAGCAGAAATGATGCTCAGCTGTGGGTGTGTGAAAGTTAAGTCTGATAAAGACTAATGAGGAAGCTCCAATACTTCGGCCACCTGATGCGAAGAACCAACTCATTGGAAAAGACCTTGATGCTGCGAAAGACTGAAGGCAAAAGGAGAAGGGGCCGGCAGAGGATGAGATGGTTAGATAGCATCACAGACTCAATGGACATGAATTTGAGCAAACTCTGGGAGACAGTGGAGGACAGAGGGGCCTGGTGAGCTGCATTCCATGCGGTCACAAAAAGTAGGGCACGACTCAGTGACTGAACAACAACAACTCTCTTAATTAGGGTACTAGTGTACTCAGTTCAGTTCAGCTCAGTCCAGTCACTCAGTCCATCACCCACTCCCGGAGACCCCCCCAAACCCATGTCCATCGAATCAATGATGCCATCCAACCATCTCACTCTGTCGTCCCCTTCTCCTCCTGCCCTCAATCTTTCCCAGCATCAGGGTCTTTTCCAATGAGTCAGCTCTTCGCATCAGGTGGCCAAAGTATTGGAGTTTCAGCCTCAACATTAGTCCTTCCAATGAACACCCAGTACTAGTCCAGCTTTAAACTCCAATGTCATACCTGATACAGTCTCTACCCTCTCAGGAGGCTAGACTGTGGACTGGAAGTCTTGGAGTGGGGTTGGGGGCTCTCTTACACCCCTCCCCCTGACCCTCTGAGCCTTCTGGTCCTTCACACAGGCCCTTTCATTCAACTGGGGACCACTGTCACCCATTCTTGGTTAGCCACGTGGCTAAGTGAAGTGGTTAAAGCCATCCACATGCTACCTCTGCAGTGGGGTGCCTGGGTGGGGTCCCCAGCAACTACATATATCCCTGATGGGGGAGTTAAGGCTTCTGTTCCATCTCTTCCATGCTCCATCCTCCCAGGCATTTCATCCACAGCTGCTTACTGCCGGAATCTCCTCCCTGGCAGGCAGCCTCTTGGGTGGGGTCCTGGCAAGAGGTCTCATGTCTACTGACCTTCCAAGGAAAACTCACACATCATCAGCTACACTAATGGTGCATGGGGGCTGCTCCCTACTGCCCTCTCTCCCTGCCACATCTTTCTAACACTTTTCCCTGCTCAAATTGGCCCAGCGCAAAAGTAGATGTCCACCTTCCTCTTCTACTGGCACTTCTCTCCTCTCTGGCATCGACAGAGAGGAAGAACCCAAGGAGGAGAGGGAAGTCTCAGCACAAACACCGTCCTTCCCCCAGCCAATAACAGCTGCATCCAAAAGGCACAGCCTGGTCCTCTCCCTGTATAACTGGAGTTGGTGGCAGGGGATGCAATTGTAGCAAGGCCATTTCTGTTGCTTCTTTAGTGACACCTGGTTGCTTGCATGTGGGCGAGTGGGGTGTTCTGGCCCCAGTGTTTACTGACTTTGTTTAAAGTATGCACTCTGTCGCCAATTTCAGGGCAACAGGAAAAGTTATATTCAACTTTTAACTTTTAAACCAACTTAAGGGTTTGGGTTGTAGAGACATACTCTGTGGGATTTTTAAGTAGAGATGTAACTGGAACAGACATGCATTATAGGTAGTCACTTAACATTAACGTGAAGGGTTAGAGGCTGGGAGACAGTAAGAAATGCCCTTTAGTTGTACACACAGAGATGGCAAGAGCCTGGACCAAGGCAGCAAGAAAGGGGACAATGCGGTGACATGAAAGTAATGTCACATACTTCATATATGTCATCGTCACGTGTATATGTTCCCCCACAACCTTGCAAACGTTACAGACATAATTCAACCTAAGTTCTCCACCAATTAGATACATGAGTTGTAGGAGGATGAAGCAAGGTTGACTCCTCGTTTCTGACCTGGTTGAACAGATAGCAGCTGCAGGGGACACTCACCCAGTAAGGGTACAAGGCGGGAGTTACAGGAAGGAAGAGCTGTTTCAGAGAAAAAGATAAAGGAAGTCCATCCCATGGTTGAAGTACCCCAGTCAACAGAAAGGCCTTCTTGACTGAACTTAAATCTTTCTTCCTGCAATTGAGCACAGGATATCTGTCTCAGTTAAAAGCGAAGTCAGTTGCAAACTACAGAAAGCCAGCCAACACTGGCTGAAACAGGTGTGGTCAATTGTTCTCAGGTAGGAAGAAGGTTGGAGATTCACGGTCTCAGGCTGGTCTGTCTACAAATATCAGCCAAGACCCTGACTGCTTCCACCTTCCTGGTCTACGTCGTTCCCAGTGAGCTTCCATCCTCATAGTTGCAAGAAGGTTACTGCAGTGCATTCAGATCTCAGCAGGGCAGAGGTGGGAGGCTAAAGGGCACACAGCACTTTCTCTAAGAAAGGCTTCTCCTTTTTATTCAGTAAGGGACTCCTTTCCCAGGCATTTCCATGAATATTTATTTCATTACCCAAAACAATGGTGGCCACCTTAAACTACAAAGGATGCTTAGAGATTGCATTGCTTGCCAGTAATGTAAAAAAGACAGTTCAGTTCAGTCACTCAGTAGTGTCTGACTCTTTGCGACCCCATGAATTGCAGCACGCCAGGCCTCCCTGTCCATCACCAACTCCCGGAGTTCACTCAAACTCATGTCCATCGAGTAAGTGATGCCATCCAGCCATCTCATCCTCTGTCGTCCCCTTCTCTTTCTGCCCCCAATCCCTCCCAGCATCAGAGTCTTTTCCAATGAATCAACTCTTTGCATGAGGTGGCCAAAGTATTGGAGTTTCAGCTTTAGCATCAGTCCTTCCAATGAACACCCAGGACTGATCTCCTCTAGGATGGACTGGTTGGATCTCCTTGCAGTCCAAGGGACTCTCAGGAGTCTTCTCCAACACCACAGCTCAAAGGCATCAATTCTTCGGCGCTCAGCTTTCTTCACAGTCCAGCTCTCACATCCATACATGACCACTGGGAAAACCATAGCCTTGACTAGCCTTGACCTTTGTTGGCAAAGTGATGTCTCTGCTTTTGAATATGCTATCTAGGTTGGTCATAACTTTCCTTCCAAGGAGTAAGCGTCTTTTAATTTCATGGCTGCAGTCACCACCTGCAGTGATTTTGGAGCCCAAAAAAATAAAGTCAGACACTGTTTCCACTGTTTCCCCATCTATTTACCATGAAGTGATGGGACCGGATGCTATGATCTTCATTTTCTGAATGTTGATCTTTAAGCCAACTTTTTCACTCTCCTCTTTCACTTTCATCAAGAGGCTTTTTAGTTCCTCTTCACTTTCTGCCATAAGGGTGGTGTCATCTGCATATCTGAGGTTATTGATACTTCTCCCGGCAATCTTGATTACAGCTTGTGCTTCTTCCAGCCAGTGTTTCTCATGATGTACTCTGCATATAAGTTAAAAAAGCAGGGTGACAACATACAGCCTTGACGTACTCCTTTTCCTATTTGGAACCAGTCTGTTGTTCCATGTCCAGTTCTAACTGTGGCTTCCTGACCTGCATATAGGTTTCTCAAGAGGCAGGTCAGGTAGTCTGATATTCCCATCTCTTTCAGAATTTTCCACAGATTATTGTGACCCACACAGTCAAAGGCTTTGGCATAGTCAATAAAGCAGAAATAGATGTTTTTCTGGAACTCTCTTGATTTTTCCATGATCCAGCAGATGTTGGCAATTTGATCTCTTGTTCCTCTGCCTTTTCTAAAACCAGCTTGAACATCTGGAAGTTCATGGTTCACATATTGCTGAAGCCTGGCTTGGAGAATTTTGAGCATTACTTAACTAGCGTGTGAGATGAGTGCAAAGACAGGTCAGCCACAAAGGCTGACCATCAGTTTTCTGAAACTTATTCTACCTCTTCCCTGATGCTCTCTTCCTCTGACCTAACCTCTGCATAATGTAGGGAAGGGCTTACTATCCGGTCCCTGCCCCTACTTCTTTCTGGCACAACTTATGTTGTCAGAATTTCAGAGTCTTTTATTAAAAGAAGCTTCAGCTTTGGAGCTGCATTCAGACGAAGCCTAGCACTGAAGAAATATAATGGGCTTATCACCTATCATGATTGTGGCTCTGGTTGTTTGTACTTTTTTCCTTTTGGATGCTGCACCTTTCTAATACTGTTCCTGACTCTCTGATTTGGTTCTGATCCAGGTACTCTTCTTCCTATCATTCTGTAAATATCATTGCTTCAAAAAGAGCTATCTTTAGTTGCTGATTTTCTCTCTCTTCCTAGACTGTGAAACCTCATGGATTCCTTATCACCTGGATTCATGCAGGTGTCACCTGGCTCCTAAATCTCGCTCCTGTGGATACAGATCCCATCAGCCAAGGCAGCACACAGCACCAACATCCTCCACAAGGATGGCTATGCCAACGGAGCCATGATGGGGGGTCCACCAAGACTCCACTCCTCTGGAATGCAACTGAAGGGCATCTGTGTCTCTCCAATCTATCATCTTAAGGTGACTGTACAGCTCCACGACCATTACTTTTGTGTTGACATTCAGTTCACTCTCAGAGGGTAATCTTATTTGTTTTATCGACAGTACTAAGTCTCAGTGAAATCCCAACGATCAGTCCACAGACTGATTTATTCTACTTCTCACTTAGATTCAAACTTGAAATCATTCTTAACTCATCCTTCCCCATCAAATCTAATATACCATCCAAGGATTATTGATGTTTCCATCTCACCATTTCTTGTATTTTTCTTTCCTTGGCAATTCTATCATCGCTGGTTTGGTTCAGCCCATTACTGTTTCACACCTGGATGGTACCTTAGATTTCAGGGTTCTTGCCCAGGCTCTAATACTTCTTAATTTGAACTAATCCTCTGCAATCCATCCATGATGTTAATCCTTAGGCTTTTCCTCCATTTTGTTTCACTATTCAAGAATTCTAACAGCTATCCATCATCACGGGCTAAAGGGCAAAGCCCTCCACTTGTTGTTGTTCAGTTACCTAGTCGTGCCCAACTCTTTGAGACCCCATGGACTGCAGGACACCAGGCCTCCTTGTTCCTCACCATATCCCAGAGTTTGCCCAAGTTCATGTTCATTGCATTGGTGGTACCACTCAGCCATCTCATCCTCCGATTCCCTCTTCTCCTTCAGCCCTCAGTCTTTCCCAGCATCAGGAACTTTTTCAGGCAGTCAGCTCTTTGCATCAGATGACCAAAATACCACAGCTTCAGCTTCAGCATCAGTCTTTCCAATGAGTAGTCAGGGTTGACTTCTTTACGACTGACTAGTTTGATTTCCTTGCTGTCCAAGGGACCCTCAGGAGTCTTCTCTAGCACCACAGTTCAAAGGCATCGATTCTTTGGCCTTCTGCCTTCTTTGTGGGCCTGCCCTCACAACTGTACATGACCACTGGGAAGACCACAGCCTTGACTATACAGACCTTTGTCAGCAGAGTGATGTCTCTGCTTTTTAAAACACTGCCTAGGTCTGTCATACCTTTCCTGCCAAGAAGCAACTGTCTTCTGATCTCATGGCTGCAGTCACCAACCACAGTGATTGCAGAGCCAAGAAGAGGAAACACGTCACTGCTTCCACCTTTGCCCTTCTATTTGTCATGAAGTAATGGGGCCAGATGCCACGATCTTAGTTTTCTTAATATTCAGTTTTCAGCCGGCTTTTTCACTCTCCTTCTTCAGCCTCATCAAGAGGTTCTTTAGTTCCTCTTCACTTTCTGCCATTAGAGTGGTATCATCCGCATATCTGAGGTTGTTGATGCTTCTCCCGCCTATCTTGATTCCAGCTTGTAACTCATCCAGCCCAGCATTTCTCATGATGTGCTCAGTTCAGTTCAGTCGCTCAGTTGTGTCCAACTCTTTGCGACCCCATGAACCGCAGCATGCCAGGCCTCCCTGTCCATCACCAACTCCTGGAGTCCACTCAAACCCATGTCCATTGAGTCAGTGATGCCATCCAGCCATCTCATCCTCGTCGTCCCCTTCTCCTCCTGCCCTCAATCTTTCCCAGCATCAGGGTCTTTTCAAATGAGTCAGCTCTTCTCATCAGGTGGCTAAAGAATTGAAATTTCAGCTTCAACATCAGTCCTTCCAATGAACACCCAGGACTGATCTCCTTTAGGATGGACTGGTTGGATCTCCTTGCAGTCCAAGGGACTCTCAAGGGTCTTCTCCAACACCACAGTTCAAAAGCATCTATTCTTCGGTGCTCAGCTTTCTTTATAGTCCAGCTCTCACATCCATACATGACCACTGGAAAAACCATAGCCTTGACTAGACGGACCTTTGTTGGCAAAGTAATGGCTCTGCTTTTTAGTATGTTGTCTAGCTTGATCATTACTTTCCTTCCAAGGAGTAAGCGTCTTTTAATTTCATGGCTGCAATCACCATCTGCAGTGATTTTGGAGCCCAGAAAAATAAAGTCAGCCACTGTTTCCCCGTCTATTTGCCATGAAGTGATGGGACCAGATGCCATGATCTTAGCTTTCTGAATGTTGAGCTTTAAGCCAACTTTTTCACTCTCCTCTTTCAATTTCATCAAAAGGCTCTTTAGTTCTTCTTCACTTTCTGCCATAAGGGTGGTGTCATCTGCATATCTGAAGTTATTGATATTTCTCCCGGCAGTCTTGATTCCAACTTGTGCTTCCTCCAGCCAGTATAGGTTAAATAAACAGGGTGACAACAGACAGCCCTGTTGCACTCCTTTCTCAATACTGAACCAATCAGTTGTTACATACAGGGTTCTAACTGTTGCTTCTTGACCCACATATAGGTTTTTCAGGAGACAGATAAGATGGTCTGGTATTTCTATCTCTTTAAGAGCTTTCCACAGTTTGTTATGATCCACACAGTCAAAGGCTTTAGCATAGTCAATGAAACAGAGATAGATGTTTTTCTCGAATTCCCTTGCTTTATCTATAATCAAGAAAATGTTGGCAATTTGATCTCTGGTTCCTCTGTCTTTTCTAAACCTAGACTGGATATCTGGAAGCTCTTGGTTCATGTAATGCTGAAGCCTAGCATGCAAGATTTTCAGCATGACCTTACTAGCATGGGAGATGAGTGAAACTGTCCAATGGGTAGCACATTCTTTAGTACTGCCCTTCTTGGGAACAGGGATGAGGATTGACCTTTCCCTGTCCTGTGACCACTGATGGGTCTTCAAGATTTGCTGACATATTGAGTGCAACACTTTGACAGCATCATCTTCTAGGGTTTTGAATAGCTCTACTGGAATTCCATTGCATCCACTAGCTTTACTGACAGCAATGCTTCCTAAAGCCCACTTGATTTCACACTCCAGAATGTCTATTTCTGGGTGACTGACCACACCATTGTGGTTATCCACTGCATTAAGATCTTTTTTGAACAGTTCCCCCTCCACTTGGAAGGACCACTGTTTTGGTTAATACAAAGTCAATATTTTCCAATTTTGTTGGAAGTCATCCAAAAGCGGCTCCCTTTGGTGAAACTAAGCATTAAAACCCCCAAAGTCTTTCCAAAGACTAGTGGAAAGCCTGTGTCAATGGGGGTCCATGTGAGAGGGATAAGAGAGAAGTACTAGAGGCTGAAGGTCAAAAACAGCTGAAAAGGCATCATCCTCAAAGTGAAGAAGCATTTTCTGAGGTGTCAAACCTAAAGGCTCTGGGTGCTGCAGCAATGTGTGCCGTGTGGCAGGCACTGGGCCAGGTGTGGAAACAGGGCAAGGCCAAGGGAGAAAACCCAGGAAGAAGCCTGTGTACAGGAGGCAGGCAGTTTACCCCTGTGGCTGCGGTGGGGAAGAGAGACACTTTACTGTGAAAAACCACACCACTTAGCCCTATTAGGTAGGAGGGAGAAATGAAATCAAAATGAATTTAAACACATCCCAGGATCATGAGGAATTCCCAGCTGTCTGGCTCCCACAGCTCCTTCACTCACAGCTCCCCACAACTGTTATAGGAGAAAGTCACCACTTCCATGACAAGTAATTAAAAAAAAAAAAAAGAGAGAGAGAGAGAGAACAGGCATAGTAAAAGCAAGTGGCAGATAAAGGATAGTTACAGGAAAGAGTTTCCACTGGAATAGATGGAAAATGTGACTATGTCCCATGCATTTACAAGAAAATGAAGTAAGAACATCTCTGAAGAAATTGTATCTTTGAGATCAGGAAAGAAGCAGAAGAAAAAAATAACTATGACAGAAATACATGGAAAATGGTGAGAAACACAAGGAAGAACTATGGATAAAAGCAATAGAGGTTAGAAATGAAAAATCAAGCAAAGTGGAAAAAAAAATACGGGAAGAGTTTAATGTGGTTAGCAAGAAAATGACAAATGTGAGACAGGCAAAGGACAGCCGACATACATACAACTGCAATCCCTGAGGATGAACACTGGAATAAGGGGCAGAACAAATACCAAGAGATACATTTTGTATGTAAGAAGACTTGAATCTACATGCTGAAAGGTTACAACATGCCCCATGAAAAATTGACACAGAAGAGTCAACTATAAGACATAGTAAAATTATTGTATTTCAAAGAAAGAGAGAAAAAAAGAAACTCTGGATAGTCAGGCAAAAGATATTCAGTCACTTACAACAGAGAACCAGAACTCAGGCTAAACTCAGATCTCTCCACAGAACGTTCAGTGCTAGGACCCAGGGGGCCCATAACTGCACGATCCTCAAGCAAAGAAAGGAATACCTAGCCTCACTGAGGTTATGTCCTCATCATTCCTTCCCGAAGAAAACACCAGAGGACAAATCGCAAGCAGTGAAAGACGGAACAGCTAGCGCAAGGACTGTCAGTGAGCCTCAGATTTATTTGACTACAAGAGTATGAAACTAAAACAAATGTAGGGAATTTTAAAAATGGAAAAGAGGCCCTTCCCTGGTGGTCCAGTGGTTAACTCCGTGCTTCTAATGCAGAGGGTTCAGTTTCAGTCCTTGGTCAGGGAACTAAGATCCCACATGCCGCACAGTGCGGCCAAAAATAAAAAGTAATTCACCCTTTTAAAAAGAAAAGAAAAAAGAAATGGAAGAGAACACCAATGTCACAACCCCTGACAACGTCACAATGCGACACTCTCAACACAAAACATCCCTAATAGGTCCAACGTTTAAAAGTAACATAGATAAATAAATTACAAGGAGAAAGCAGAGGTGCCTGCTTTTTAAAACACTGAGTGAAAGAAGCCTTTCTAATTAAATTAACACACATAACCCAGAAGCCAAGAAACAAAATAAGGACTGGTAAATTTGACTATGTAAAAAAGTTTTCATGGTCAAAGCACCAAAACATAGTAAAAAAAACAAATGATCAACTCAGAAAATTAATTATAGTTTTTATTACAAATTAATAGTTTTGGTTTTGGTTATCTTTTTCAGGGAAGAAAGAGTGGGAAAGCCCACAAATTAATGACTTGAGCATTAGCCATTTATTTGCTTGCTTTCCTTGAGTTGGCAGTTCAGGCTGGGCTCAGCTGAGCAGTCCTTTTGCTGGTCTCTTCTGAGTTCCCTTAAACACAGTCATAGTCAGCTGCTGGGGAGACTGGCTGGATGGCCCAAGGTGACCTCACCCAAGGGCCTCATAGTTGGCAGTACCTTGTAATTTCTCATCCTTGAGAAGCTAGCTCAACTTCTTTACCTAGCCCTCTCAAGGTGGCAAGGGATGACAGAGACGTTCTCTTGAAGCCTTGCTCAAAAAGTTACACAGTATCATCCTTCCACAATCTACTGGTCTGAGCAAGTCACAAAACTAGCCCCGATTCAAGGCATGGAGAAACAAGACTTCACCTCCTGATGGGAAAAGCTGCATGGAATTTGGGAGCTTTTTAAATACCATAACACATCTGATACATATTTATAATAATGTCTATAAATCAAATTTTTAAAAGGCAATTGACTGAAAGGGCAATGAATATAAAGAAAGAACTCCCAGAAAAGGAAATTCAAATAGCTCTTAAATATATAAAAAGATACTTAAACTCAATCATCAAAGGAGGAAAGAACATTAAATTCCACCAAAGTTTCTGCATTTCCATCAGATTCTCAAAGATCAGTTAGATATCACCGCTTTGACAATGGTAGGAGAGGAAGGCACACTCATTCATTTCTGGTAGGAGTGCCAATCGATGTAACCTTTACTGAGAAAAATTTGCAGATATCTATCAACACCACCAATGGATACTGTTTGACCAGCAATTTAACTTCTAGCAATACATCTTAAAGATATACTCATAAACATGGGAACAGAGGGTGTACTGTCTATTCTTTGCAGACTTGTTTGTGTTAAGATTGGAAATGGTCCAACTGTTCTTCAGTAAGGGCTGGTTAAACAGATTGTGGTTCCATTATACAGTGGAATATGATATAGCTGTAAAAATGAATGAGGAGATTAATTATGTATGGATACAAGTACCGCTATTTGTGTGTGTGTGTGTGTGTGTGTGTGTGTGTGTGTGTGTGATATAAACATAATCCATCTCTCTGGTAGGATAAATAAACATCAGGTAACATTAATAGTATTATATATTTTTTTGTTCCTTTAAAATTTTGAGCTATGTGAAGTACAAATTACTATACATAAAACATAAAAAAACAAGGCCATTTAGTGTAGTATAGGGAAATATATTCAATATTCTGTAATAAACCACAATTGAAAAGAATATGAAAAATGTACATATGTATATGTGTTGCTTTGCTCTATACAAGAAACTAACACAATTTTGTGAATCAACTATACTTCAATAAAAAGTAATATAAATTTAAACAAAAAAATTTTGAGCTATGTAAATGTATTAGCTATTCAATAGTTTTTCAAGGGCTCACTCTGAAGTGTAAAGCCTTCTCCACATTAACTACAGATTCTCTGCCTAGAATTACTTTTCTCCACCCTGCTTCACAGTACACTGGCTTTCACAAGGATGCTCTAATCACTGCCTTCTTAACTTACCTAGAATCTGGATTCCAAACTTTTATCTTTCTCTAACCTGAGACTGATATCCAGGTGGCACAGTAGTAAAGAATCCACCTGCCAATACTGGAGAAGCTGGAGATAACGGATCCCATCTCTGGGTCAGGAGGATCCCCTGGAGGAGGAAACAGCAACCCACTCCAGCATTCCTGCCTGGAAAATTTCATGAGCAGAGGAGCCTGGTGGGCTACCATCAACGGGGTCACAAAGAGCCGAACGTGACTGAGCGACTGAGCATGGACACACACAACCTGAGATTTCCTCTGCATTGTCCACCCGAATGGACCCAGCCTTCCAGATTCATCTCAATGATCCCTGAAGCTTTGTCTGACTACCTCAGCCTCAGAGCTCCCTGAAGTTCCACCGTCTCTTCTGTTTCCCCCTTAGCACTTTAACAATCATTTTTTTCATTCTCTCCTTTTTGTTCGTCATTTAGATGTCTTTGTTCCCCAACCACACTATATCTATGTAATAGAGACAGTGAAGCCAGGTGACCTGCTCCAGGTCAGACCCTGAATGAGCACAGACAGGATCAGAACCCAGGTCTCCTGACATGCAGTCCAGGGTTTTTTTGTGATTCTGTTTGTCTCATCCCTTCAAGAGTCTCGCGGTGTGTAATCCCAGAGCTGTATGGTGTGGAAAAGACTGAAGCAAGGCCAGCTTGTCTGGTGTGATGGAGCTGCCCTTCTTGATTACCCATCTTCTTGGAAATGATGACCCTAACAACTCCTATTCTCCTGAACTTTGAGAGTTCACTGTTTCCATGAAACAGGGGATCTGAATCATGTGCAATGGAGTGTTTTCCTAAAGAAGTAGCCCCTCCCAAAGTCCCTGCTCAGATAACTGGGGCATGCTGCAGCAGGAAATACCTTACAGCTCTGGCTTGAGCTAATGGAGGCCTTGACCTTCAGAACTCTATTTTTTTAAAGCCCTGATCTACCACAGCTAGATACGCCTGACCTAAGAGACATGGCATCATATATAGCTGAGGACAAGGATGGACACTGTACCTGGAAAGCATTTCTCTGAGAAATCTGCTCCCACGGCCTCTTCCCCCTCCCACCTCCAACTTCCCAGGGAGAAATGTGTCTGTTAGAAATATTTCCTAAAGGAAAACCCTCCAACACCGCTGGTGGGAATAAAAACTGGTACAGGCACTATGGAAACCAGTATGGAGATTCCTCAAAACACTAAACACAGAGCTAGTATACGAGCCAACAACCCCACTCTTAGGCATATATCCAGAAAAACTATAATTCAAAAAGATACACGCACCCCTATGTTCACAGCATCATTATTCACAATAGCCAAAACATGGAAACAACCTAGATGTTAGACAGATGAAAGAATAAAGAAGATACGCATATACAATGGAATACTACTCAGCCATAAAAAAGAATAAAATAATTCCATTTGCAGCAACACAGATGTAATTAGAGATTATCATACTAAGTGAAGTAAGTGAGAAAGAGAAAGACAAATATCATATGATACCGCTTATATATGGAATCTAAATATGACGCAAATGAACTTATTTACAAAACACTAACGGACTCACAGACACAGAGGACAGACTTGTAGTTGTCAAGGGGGAAGAGAGGTGGGGGAGGGATGGATTGGGATTTGGGGGTTAGCAGATACAAACTACTATATAGAGAATGGATAAGCAACCAGGTCCTACTGTACAGTACAGGAAACTATATTCAATATCCTCTGATAAACCATAATGGAAAAGAATATGAAAAAGGATATTTATCATACATGTGTGCATAACCGAATCACTAGTTTGTATAGCATAAATTATTAGTAACAGAATATAATATAAATCGACTATATTTCAACAAAATAAAAAACATCTCCTATTCCTTCGTTTGGGGTTACTATCATTAGAGCTTATTATGTTAACAGTTAGGTTTGTTCACAGTGTCCTTAAAATTGGACAGTATTCTAGATACTGAAGATACTGCAGTGAACAAACCAAAGCTTCCACTGAGGGATGGCAGACACAGATAAATGAATAAAAATACATAACATCAAGGGCAACTTCAAGGGCAAAGTCCAGTGAGGATAATGCAAGGCAAAGAGATAGAGCATGATAGAGGATGCTCTTAAGATTCCCGCCCCCACCCCAAGAAAAACCTGTTTTCTGTGCAGTTTTTGGCTTGAGGTATCATTTAACATAAAAAGGGAGGGAGGGAAAGAGACATTTTTTGACTGATGTTCATTTTCTAGTTTTTTTCTTTTTATTATTATTTTCCTCAGTTGAATGTTCCCTCTGAGAACTGATCAATATGATGGAAATAGATGGCTGGCTTTTGTGTCCAAAAATGCTGACGCTCACAGGCTTTCATACCTTATGCATAGAGGTGTCTGAGAAAACCAACCTGGGAGTAACAGACTGTTTCCAACCAGGTCTGACTACAGGCTGCCTTTGCCTGTGAAGAACATCCTTCACATCTCTGCTAAGACTGCTGTGTGCCCTTCGGGTCTTGCAGCACCCCCATCCTTTCCAACATCTGGCTCGGGGATGCCCCATCAAGAGCAGCAGCTTCGGTTCCCCGACGTTAGATATTCTTAGCTCTCATCCAGTTTATCCCGAAAATCAGATTATGAGAAAACAAGTCAGCCGTCAGCGGGTCTGCAGGACAGAGTGGGGTGAAGGGAAGAATTTCTGGATGAGAGTCACTTTAATGCTAATGCAAAGGGGCCTGAAATGAGGATTGAGGGCTCTAAAGCTGGTTCTGCCACCAGCTGGTTGTCCTCAGGCCAGTTCAGCCAGCTCCTCCCATCACAGAAAACATCTAAATTGGGGCTGTATTTGTTTTCAAGCAGGCAAGCCTATTAGTAAAGCGACTTGACTTCACTTTCCTCCTCTTCTTACCTCACCTATAATCCTCTGCCATTAATTCTTCCTTTACATTTTCACTACTATGCTGCTCATTTGAGTCCCTGACTTCCCAGGACATCGATCTCAATTGCAAACCACAGAGATTAACAGGAAAACCCAACAAACAGGACCGAAGATGGCACCGGAGGAGGAACAAATTTAGATAATGACAAACCAAGATTTCTCTTTACGTGACTCTCAGCCCTGAGAATAAGCCATCTTGCTCCTTGTTTACACCTGTCTGCAAGTGGAAGACCTTTTCCGATTCCCTTCCCATATAGGTTATTACAGAATACTGAGGATACAAAATTAATACACAGAAATCTGTTGCATTTCTACACATTAACAACAAACATCAGAAAGAGAAATTAAGGAAACAATCCCCATTTACCATCAAAACAAAAAGAATAAATAACTGGAATAAACCTACTTACGGAGCCAAAAGACCTGTACTCTGAAAACCCTAAGACACTGATGAAAGAGACTGAAGACGACCTTTGGATGGGAAGAATCATTCGTCAAAAAAGACTATCCAAGGCAATCTGCAGATTCAAAGTAATCCCTCTCAAAGGGCCAATGGCATTTTTCACAGAACTAGAACAAAAAAAGTTTAATTTGCATGGTAACACAAAAGACCTCGAATAGCCAAAGCCGTCTTGCGAAAGAAAAATGCACCATCTCCCAGAGTTCACTCAAACTCATGTCAACTGAGTAAGTGATGTCATAGTAATTTTTTAAAGCTCTGTGCTGTGTGCATGCTCAGTCACTCAGTTATGTCTGACCCTTTGCAATCCCACAGACTATAGCCCACCAGGCTCCTCTTTCCATGGAATTTTGCAGGCAAGAATACTGGAGTGGGTTGCCATTGCCTTCTCCTTTAAAAGATCTAATCAGTTGAAAATACTAAAGGTTAAGAGCTTTTACCCACAATGCTTTGGACCACTCTGAGACAGTCTCAAAACCACCCACCCTGCCTGTGTCAGTGGTGTCTTCGATGAACAGCCCAGCCCTCACTGCAGAAGAACGGCTTTGTACCTGCCTCCTATTTCTTCCTAAACCTCATCCGAAAGGAAGTACACTGACTGTCAGTGTAACTGAATTGGTAATTTTCACTCTTTCCCTCTTGCCGAATCACATTCGAGAGGCATTCTGGGGACCAGGGTCTGTGCTGTGTGAATGAAGCTGCAATGCAGCCTAGCCATCGCGGGCACTGGCTTTATTTACGCAGCAGTGCCCTTCCTGCTTGCACGTGTCAATGGTTTCCATCAGAAATGACCCTGAGTCATTTCCTGGTTGCATCAGTGTTCACAGCATAATCATTAACCAAATGGAAAGTCCTTCTTTTTTTTAAATTTTTATTGAGGTACAGTTGATTTACAATGTTGTGTTAATTTCAGATGTTACTGCAAAGTGACTCAGACATACACACACACACACACACACACACACACACACGCACACATATATATATTCTCTTTTACCGTCTCTTCCATTATGGGTTATTACAAGATACCAAGTACAGCACCCTGCACTATACAGCAGGTCCTTATTGGTTATCTGCTACATATACAGAGGGGCTTTCCAGGCAGTGCAGTGATAAAGAATCTGCCTGCCAATGCAGGAAACTCAAGAGACACAGGTTGAATCCCTGGGTCAGGAAAGATCCTCTGGAGGAGGAAATGGCAACCCACTCCAGTATTCTTGCCTGGGAAATCCCACAGACAGACAAGCCCAGCGGGCCACAGTCTGCGGGGTCACACAGAGTCAGACCCAGTTGAGCACTGAGCACTG
Organism: Ovis canadensis; assembly: GCF_042477335.2. NCBI lineage: Eukaryota > Metazoa > Chordata > Mammalia > Artiodactyla > Bovidae > Ovis > Ovis canadensis. The sequence goes on along the minus strand of NC_091269.1, from coordinate 24,545,981 downwards.
CACCGCACTGGGTATTTTAATCCCAAACTCCTAATTTATCCTCCACGAGAAACTCTTCTACTTGTAGAGACTGTATAGATTTTCCTTCTTTTTTTTTTTCTTATTTTTTCACTGTGCCATGCAGCATATGGGATCTTAGTTCCCCAACCAGGGACAGAACCCACACCGCTTGCATTGGAAGTACAGAGTCTTAACCACTGGACTGCGAGGGAAGTCCCTAGATTTTCAATTATGAACAGAAAAAACATGTCCCACCAAGCTTCTGCCCCTCCCACATGTGAGCATATCCATAGTTTCATCCCAGTGAAAGCAAAATACCTCGGCAACAGTGCACAAGCAATAGCAACTGTTCCTCCAGTCAGAGGCAACTGACAGCAGCCACCTGTCAACAGTGCCCTTTACTAAGGGATTCTGCCATAGTTCCTCCTGTTCTCTGCACAATCGCAAAGCCGTAATTTACCACGAACGTTGCTGCTGGTTTTATAAGCTTCTTGACAAGGGTACAACTTGTACCTGTTTCTGCCATGAGGAGGCCACTAATGATGAATGCTTCCTTCCGTAGCTTGGATCTCTTCTCTGTCATTGGCAACAACATTCAACCCTCTTACAGTGAGAGGGGGAAAAATGCATCCTGTGCTTCTCTGGAAAGGGCTGATTTATTAAAACAGGTCAGTGAACTTCGCTTGAAACTGACCAGCAACAGACTCTGGATGTCTGCCCCAAACTGTGGGCATCAACAGAATCAATGCTAAAGACTGGAATCTGCTCTTCCCCAGACGTGAGGTTCAAGGTGTCATTCTTCCTACTCAGTGTGAAAGCCCTGACCCGGAAACTAAAGTGAACACTGGAAACCACAGTGGAAATTGGGAAATATTTACAGCTGAATGCCCAGATAAGCACCACAGAGCGAAACACAGACTGGTACTTAGCCCCTTAAATACATATTTTAAAACAGAATCGAGTATAGAAGTAGATGAAGCAAGTGTTCAACTCAGGAAGCTATAAAAAGGAAAAAAAAAACTGGAAGAAACTTCCTCCCAGATTAAGAAAAAAATTAAAATTAATGCTGAGTTTAAAAAAATGTGTATCTCAAGATTTGTAAAGTTTTATCAGAACACACTTGTGCCCAGAGACAAATAAATTGGTAATCCTGCAAACTTCAACTGTTAGCTATTCATCAAGGTTCAGTTTTTATTACTTTTCCTTTCACTATCTTATGCAAAATTATCACAGTAACATGCATTCATGAGCCAGCCCATACAGACCTGTTCTGTATTTGCACTGCAGGATCTCCCTGGTGGTCCGGTGGTTAAGAACCTGCCTACGAGCGCAGGTTTGATCCCTGGCATGGAAGAGTCCACTTTACCACAAGGCAACTAAGCCCATGTGCCACAGCTCCTGAATTTCAAGCACCCTAGGGTCCGTGCTCTGCAACAAGAGAAGCCACTTCAATGAGAAGCCTGTGCACGGCAACAAAGAGTGGCCCCCACTCTCTGCAAGTAGAGAAAGTCCTCAATGCAGCAGTGAAGACCCAGTGCAGCCAAAAATAAACAAATAAATATATGCACTGGAATCTTCTGCATTCTTCAAATTCAGATTATCCTAAATTATAATATTTACGTTACTCTTTCATCCATGCTTCTTCACTCTGATGAACCAGCATTGCACTACTTATGTGTTTGTTTTTTTAATATCAGGGATAAAAACGAAACAAAGCAAAGTGCAAACTTAGTAGAAATAACAACTGGAAAATGACACATAAACATATTAGGCCAATCTACTTTCATTTTGTTAACCAAACATGATTTGCGTTATTGGCTAACTGAGCTTTAAATAACAAAATAATTAAGAATTTAATGAGACTATGGAAAAGTCATGTGCAATTTTACTCTTCAAATTGGGAAAGTATCTGTGAAAAAGATTATTTCACCAGTTTTCACTCAGAAAACTAGCAAATTCCCCTTGGGCTATTAATGACTGATAGAGGTCTACAGGCTCCAAATGAGACAGTCTTCTTGCTTTATAAGTGAGGTTTGTTTCAAATGTCACAGAGCATTATCCACTATGTTCTCCCATTTTTATCACCTGAATTCAGTTCAGTTCAGTTCAGTTGCTCAGTCATGTCTAACTTTGCAAACCCATGAACTGCAGCACATCAGGCCTCCCTGTCCATCACCAACTCCCGGAGTTCACTCACACTAATGTCCATCGGGTTGGTGATGCCATCCAGCCATCTCATCCTCTGTTATCCCCTTCTCCTCCTGCCTCCAATCCCTCCCAGCATCAGAGTCTTTTCCAATGAGTCAGCTCTTCACATGAGGTGGCCAAAGTACTGGAGTTTCTGCTTTAGCATCAGTCCTTCCAAAGAACACCCAGAACTGATCTCCTTTAGAATGGACTGGTTAGATCTCCTTGCAGTCCAAGGGACTCTCAAGAGTCTTCTCCAACACCGCAGTTCAAAAGCATCAATTCGTTGGCGCTCAGCTTTCTTCACAGTCCAACTCTCACATCCATACATGACCACTGGTAAAACCACAGCCTTGACTAGACAGACCTTTTTTGGCAAAGTAATGTCTCTGCTTTTCAATATGCTATCTAGGTTGGTCATAACTTTCCTTGCAAGCAGCAAGCGTCTTTTAATTTCATGGCTGCAATCACCACCTGCAGTGATTTTGGAGCCCCCCAAAATAAAGTCTGACACTGTTTCCACCGTTTCCCCATCTATTTCTCATGAAGTGATGGGGTCAGATGCCATGATCTTCATTTCCTGAATGTTGAGCTTTAAGCCAACTTTTTCACTCTCCTCTTTCACTTTCATCAAGAGGCTTTTGAGTTCACTTTCTACCATAAGGGTGGTGTTATCCGTATATCTGAGGTTATTGATATTTCTCCTGGCAATCTTGATTTCAGCTTGTGCTTTTTCCAGCCAGCGTTTCTCATGATGTACTCTGCATAGAAGTTAAATAAGCAGGGTGACAATATACAGCCTTGATGTACTCCTTTTCCTATTTGGAACCAGTCTGTTGTTCCATGTCCAGTTCTAACTGTTGCTTCCTGATCTGCATATAGGTTTCTCAAGAGGCAGGTCGGGTGGTCTGGTATTCCCATCTCTTGAAGAATTTTCCACAGTTTATTGTGATCCACACAGTCACAGGCTTTGGCATAGTCAATAAAGCAGAAGTAGATGTTTTTCTGGAACTCTTGCTTTTTTGATGACTCAGCGGATGTTGGCAATTTGATCTCCAGTTCCTCTGCCTTTTCTAAAACCAGCTTGAAGATCAGGAAGTTCATGGTTCACGTATTGCTGAAGGCTGGCTTGGAGAATTTTGAGCATTATTTAACTAGCGTGTGAGATGAGTGCAATCGTGCGGTAGTTTGAGCATTCTTTGGCATTGCCTTTCTTTGGAATTGGAATGAAAACTGACCTTTTCCAGTCCTGTGGCCACTGCTGAGTTTTCTGAATTTGCTGGCATATTGAGTGCAATACTTTCACAGCAACATCTTTGAGGATTTGAAATAGCTCAACTGGAATTCTATCATCTCCACTAGCTTTGTTCATAGTGATGCTTTCTAAGGCCCATTTGACTTTACATTCCAGGATGTTTGGCTCTAGGTGAGTGATCACACCATCGTGATTATCTTGGTCGTGAATTATCTCTGGATAATTCAGGACAATGTCTGGCTATTTTCTAAAACAAAATTTAGCGTCCATTCTCCTGTCAATGGACACTTGGGTTGTTTCCATATGGTGGCTTCTGTGGAAACAGGAAATCCCGCCAACTGCAGCTACACAGATGAACTTGGAGAACATTATGATAAGTGAAACAGTGTTAGTTGTTCAGTCATGTCCGATCGTTTGCGACCCCATGGACTGTAGCCTGCCTGGTTCCTCCGTCCATGGAACTTTCCAGGCAAGAATACTGGACTGGGTTGCCATTTCTTTCTCCAAACTGAAATAAGCCAGACACAGAAAGACATATACTATACATTTCACTTGTATGAAGGGACTAAAACAGTACTAACGAAGCAGAGAGCAGAGTGGAGGTTGCTGAGAGCTCACGAGGGAAAGGAAAGTTTCAGTTACAGAAGATAAGTAAGTTCTAGAGGTCTGCTGTACGATACAGTACCTATGGTTAATAATACTGTGCTGTGCACTTAAAAATTTAAGAGAAGGGATTTCCTTGGTGGTTCAATGGTTAAGACTCCAGGGTGCCTATGCAGAGGCCACAGGTTCGATGCCTGGTTGTGAAACTAAGATCCCACATACCTCGTGGTCCAAGAGATTAAAACAATATATAAATGTTCTTATCACAAAACAAAGAGACACAAGGAAACTTTTGGGGGTGATGGATTGAGTTCAGTGTCTTGATGAGGGGATTATTTCGTGGCTATATGCATACACCCAAACTCATCAAATTGTACATATTAAGTGTGTGCAGGTTTTTGAATACTAACTATACCCCAATGCAGTTGTACAAAAAAATCTAGCCCCAAAGGTTACTGATCTGCCTTCCCAAGGATAATCAAAAGAAAAGTATGCTTTTGATGCAACTTATCAAGGAAATTCCCTTCAAAGGGTTCTAAAAATAGTCTGAGCACTGGCAGCACTGGTGTAAGTAGGGATGGATCTCAACTTGACCACCGTGTAGCCAGGATAGTCATTTTGGCGTCCAAGCTGTAGCATAATCGGTTTTTTGAAATCCGCAAAGTTTTAACTGATTGGCTAATTTATTCTACAAAGATGCTGTGAGCACAGACCATGTGTCAAGCACTGTTTCAGCTGCAGGGGTACAAAAGTGCACAGTAAGATGATCCCCACCTTTCTGGAGGGTCCTCAGGTGGGGTTGGTCTCATGGAGAACATCATTAAGTTAATAATTATTACATAAATAATTATTCACATTAATAATAATTCAGCAATGATTTTACTACAGTAGCTTTAAAGACACATCTCTTCCCAGAAAATTTTGTTACGAGATTTTTAAATCTTATACTTCCACCAGTTACAAAGTTATGATGTAAGATCACAACAGCTCTGATTAAATGGTTTTCTGAAAAGCACCCTGATGTGCAGCGAATAATGGAAAATATCAAGTGGAATTACCAAGGGCCCGAAAGACCATAGTAACAAAAATGAGAGAAAGGCACGCTCACAGGGACTCGGTACCTTGGCTACAGCCATATAAGGTGCCTTGAAAGAGAACAGCTCATTCCCTTAACCGCTCCAACCACCTACGCTAAATGCACGGTGTGGCAGCCAGTCAAGGGAGTCTTGGTGATGGGAACTAGAGGGAAAAGGGAAAAAAAAAAGAAGGTATGGCCTATCTATGCCCGAGGAATTGGGCATCGTCATGGACAGCTAGTACAAGTTGTAGCATAATTGGTTTTTTGAAACCCACAAAGCTTTAATTGATTGATTGATTATTCCACAACGATGCTGTGAGCGCAGACCATGTGTCAACTATTGTGCCAGCTGCTGAGGTACAAAAACACACAGCAAGATGGTCCCTGCCTTTCTGGAGGTACACAGAAAATCAGTACATGCTTTCTGGAAGGCATTCCACAGCAAGAACATCTTATCGGTAATATTAATGTGCATTCCTTTCAACCTCGTAATTGTGTTTCTAAACATCGATCTCACGCAAACATCAAAGACAAATCCACACGTGTGCCAGGATGGTGACTGCAGAAATTTTAATACTAATAGTAAAAAATTGGAAACAACTTCATTGTCCTTCACCAGCAAGAGGCTTAAATCAATGACAGTCCCCTGAAAACAGGGGAACCAGAATGACATACCTTAAGTATGAAAGAGGTTTGATTTAGTCAAAATTATCTCTGATTTCTGTTTCTTCAGGTGAGGAGGAAAGGCAGGATTTGGTCGGTGCTTAGGAATCCTGCTTAGGGATTCTGAGGAAGGGAGACTTTGTGCTCAGTGTGGCCAAGGGCACGCAGCTAGAATGCATGGCCCGAGGCCTACTGCAGGGAGAGTGGATGGAGCAGCAGGCAAGCAGGATCAGCCAAACCACTTCAATCACGTTTCATTCCTGATCTCTGTGTAGGCGTCGCTGTATCTCTTTGCCTTTGTCTGTGCCTCTTCCTCTCAAGCCCAATAGTTACATACAGCCATTTCATCATATAGTTGATAGGCACTAGCATTGAAAGATGGGAGAAGGTGATGGCAACCCACTCCAGTACTCTTGCCTGGAAAATCCCATGGACAGAGGAGCCTGGTAGGCTGCAGTCCATGGGGTCACAAAGAGTCGGACATGACTGACTGACTTCACTTTCACTTTTCACTTTCATGCATTGGAGAAGGAAATGGCAACCCACTCCAGTGCTCTTGCCTGGAGAATCCCAGGGACGGGGGAGCCTGGTGGGCTGCCGTCTCTGGGATCGCACAGAGTTGGACACTACTGAAACGACTTAGCAGCAGCAGCAGCAGCATTGAAAGATATCCACAATAGTGTGTGTGTGTTCGTGTGTATTATTATGTGAACAAAAAGCAAACTGCAAACAATGTGCAAATTATAACCCCATTCTAAAAAACATACAAGTGTGAATGGATGTATTTGAGTATGAATGCCTATGATAAATGAGATTATACTCACATCAGTATATAAACAGGAGTTACCTCTCCAGAGTGGGGCTTCCCAGTGGTAAAGAATCCGCCTGCCAATGCAGGAGACACAAGAGACAAGGATTTGATCCCTGGGTCAGAAGGATCCTTTGAAGTAGGAAATGGCAGCCCTCTCCAGTATTCTTGCCTGGGAAATCCCATGGCCAGAAGAGCCTGGTGGGCTACAGTCCATGGGATTGCAGAGTCAGACACAACTGAGTGACTTAGCATGCAGGCACCTCTCTATAGTCGTTTCAGAAAATTGAGCATGGTAATTATTTGATGTGATTTCTTGTGTACATTGCTTAAATTTATCAGAATACTTTGACACTTAAAAAAATATTTTAAAATATGGGAACAAGGGCCACTGTGGTGTTTTACCTCTAAGCTTTCGATGGTTTTCCCATCTTCTCAGCTTCATCTTCCTCCCTGAATGTCATGCTCTGCCTTGCTTCAAAAGATGTTCTGTCCCAGGAGAGCCTAAGCGAAGAACCACCCTTCTAAGTGGAATTTACATTGTGATTTCTGTAAGTGATTCTCCCATCAGTGAACCTGCAGTGTCAGGATAGGACTGAGTGTGACTGTGATTCAGGCACTCTGGCATCTCCCAGCTGTGGCAGTAACGCTCCTCAACTCTCTGTGACACATGTTCGTCATTATTACCCCATCTTATGGAGATATTTCCAACCCAACCTGAGACCTCAACTCCTCTTTGAAAAGCGAGATTCACCAAGTTCACAACAATACACTGTTATCAAAATCAATTAGACATGAAATAGGATTTATGCACTTAGCTCGGTGTTCCAAGCGCTAGCTTCCAATTTTAGAGCCTGTTAACTTGAAAGAGACTGAAGCATCCTAAGAAAGATAGGGAAGCATGGATATGCTTGCCATTCCAAATCCTACAGTCAATAACAGCGAGTGGGTGCTCAGAGAGTGATAATCCAAGGATAAACCAAACTCCATGGATATGAGTTTGAGCAAACTCTGGGAGACAGTGAAGGACAGGGAAGCCTGGTGTGCTGCAGTTCACAGGGCCGCAAAGGGTCGGATATGACTTATTGATTGAACATAAACCAAACAAATATCCTATTGTCCTCATCTTACTTAACTGCTACATTTCATTTAAAGTTATTGGCCAGTCCTACTTTCCTATCACTTTTTCCTTTCCTTGCTTCCTTGAGCCTATTTTATTGTTCTCCTTTGGTCTTTCTGACTCTGCAGTTGCCTACATGAGTTCCTTTATATCCATATATCTGTACAGCCATCTGTCCATCCATTCACCCATCAACCCAACCATCCACCCATCCACCCAACCATCCACCCATCCACCATGTTTTAGGCATTCTTTCCTCACTGGCCACACCTTCCTTAGTTATAATGACCTTGCTGCTGTTTTCTGAGATCCACCCCCTCTATAAGTATCCCAAAATCCATTTGGGGGGAAATTATCACTGCCTATCATCTTTGGAGAAGGTAATATTCTGAGCTTGCTCTTGCTGTGGCTTCCAACCATCTAAGCTATGGGCAGAGGATTCTTCAACATCCTACCTCCTGGTACAGCCAGAAGACAATCCCCTGACCCAGATTCAGCCAATCAAATGCCTGTAAGTCTTGAGCAAGTAAAGCAAGATGAGATTGATCAATTACAGGCCTTCTTCTTTGGTAAGAATTTTGCTCTGGTCTCTGCTTCCTAGTATCCGGAGTCCCAGCACCACATTCGTTTCTCCAGTTTGATGATTTGATCACTCGCAGTTTACATGCGTCTTCAGTGCTCTTCCAGAAAGTGCCTTACCTATGACTAAGATGGGCTTCCCCAGCAGCTCAGCTGGTAAAGAATCTGCCTGCAACACAAGAGATGCCCTGTCAATTCCTGGGTCAGGAAGTTCCCCTGGAGAAAGGACAGGGTACCTACTTAAGTATTCCTGGGCTTCCCTGGTGGCTCAGATGGCTCAGAATCCACCTGCAATGAAGAAGACCCAGATTTGATCCGTGGGTTGTGAAGATCCCCTAGAGGATAGCATGGCAACCCATCCAGTATTCTTGCCTGGAGAATCCCGTGGACAGAGGAGCCTGGCGGGCTACAGTCCATGAAATACAGCCACAAGAGTCAGACAAGACTGAGGGACTAAGCACACAGCACACAACAGACCGGATATCGATTGCTCGTGACTAAGAACACCAACTCATCCACAAGGGCAATGGCAGTGATAAACTTCACTTATCAATATCTCCAGTCACCCATAACAAGATTCAACCCAAAGCTGTCTTATGACTTCCGGAAACTACCTCCAACTAATCAATGGTCATCACTATGTGAAGATCACCCAGTTACCCAAGTCAGCAATATGAGCATCAGCCTCTCCTCCTCCCTCTCACCAATGCTCTGACTCAAGTCCATCACATCTACTCCCAGTTACCCTGGCTTTTATCCTAACTTCTACATCCCACTGACCCAGCCTTAGTTGTAATGGTTATTGTCTTTTGCCTATATTCTAGAATTTAGCTTCCCAACCAGGCTTCTCAGTCCAGTCTCCCTTCTGATTAAAAGTGAATTTTCTAAAATGCAAATATGATCCCGTCACTTCTCTTTCCCAAACACTCCAAAAGCTCTTCTCTGCCTTCATCAGAGTATCTAAAACTTATTCTTCCAGAACATTAGACAATTCCAACTGAAGTGCTCTAAGGGATACTTTGCTGCTCAGTCACTAAATTATGTCTGACTCTTTGCAACTCCATAAACTGCAGCACCCCAGACTTCCCTGTCCTCCACTATCTCCAAGAATTTGTTCAAGGTCATGTCCATTGAATGGGTGATGCTATCTAACCATTTCATCCTCTGCCACCCTCCTCTTTTGCCTTCAATCTTTCCCAGCATCTTTTCTGTCCACAAAAGGGCACTAGAGGAGAAGAAGGGGACAACAGAGGACGAGATGGTTGGATGGCATCACCGACTTGATGGACATGAGTTTGAGCAAGCTCTGGGAGCTTCTAATGGACAGGGAAGCCTGGAGTGCTGCAGTCCATGGGGTCGCAAAGAGTTGGACATGACTGAGCAACTGAACTGAACTGATAGGGCACTTTAGTAATATAAAATAACTGGTATCTTAAAATTCATAGGAAAAGTCTCAATTTCCGTAATATTGGGAAAGCATGAACAGAGAGATAATCAGATGGACTGGGGTTATTTTTACTGGGGCAGAGGTCTACAGCCAGACAGCTTTGGATAATTTTTCCCCTTACCTTTTTCTTTTTTTAATCAGAGATGTATCACATCTTGAATTTTCAAGAGTGGATATTCTAAACCTTCTTTACTCATGTGGCTTACATTCAGCTTCTTTGGTATTTTGGCTAAAATCTTTATCAAAGACATCACTTTCAAGGCAAAGTCCTCACATGCATGGCATTCCAATTCACTGAAAGGCTTTTCCCTGCCTCCTACTGCCTGAAGGTGGGGTTCTTTATCTTGTGCCCTTTCTATGAAACTTGGGGGAGTTTTGATGTAGGGGAGGCACCTAGGGTCAATGTGAACTGCTGGATTCCTGGGGGTGGATAGGAGGAGAGGTAGTAATCATTCAGGGCTAAGTGGCAGGTCCTGTTATCACAAAATGCCAGAATCTATAACAAGACCCTGGATGGTAATCAGGAAGGGAAGTAACAAATGCTCCTCTCCCAGCTTCCTATCTTGTTCTGAGATGTAGGTTTTGATAATGACAGGAATGGACTATAAGATGTGGCAAAAATATGGTACAGACAAGACAGTAGGTAACCTATGAAAACTCACTGAATCAGTTCAGCTCAGTTCAGTCGCACAGTCATGTCTGACTCTTTGCAACCCCATGAACTGCAGCACGCCAGGCCTCCCTGTCCAACACCAACTCCCGGAGTCCACCCAAACCCATGTCCATTGAGTCGATGATGCCATCCAACCATCTCATCCTCTGTCATCTCCTTCTCCTCCTATCCTCAATCTTTCCCAGCATCAGGGTCTTTTCAAATGAGTCAGCTCTTTGCATCAGGTGGCCAAAGGATTGGAATTTCAGCTTCAACATCAGTCCTACCAATGAACACCCAGGACTGATCTCCTTGCAGTCCAAGGGATTCTCAAGAGTCTTCTCCAACACCACAGTTCAAAAGCATCAATTCTTCAGTGCTCAGCTTTATCGTCCAACTCTCACAGATATACATGACCACTGGAAAAACCATAGCCTTGAGTAGATGGACCTTTGTTGACAAAGTAATGTCTCTACTCTTCAATATGCTGTCTAGGTTGGTCATAATTTTCCTTACAAGGAGTAAGCGTCTTCTAATTTCATGGCTGCAATCACCATCTACAGTGATTTTGGAGCCCCCCAAAATAAAGTCTGACACTGTTTCCACTGTTTCCCCATCTATTTCCCATGAAGTGATGGGACCGGATGCCATAATCTTCGTTTTCTGAATGTTGAGCTTTAAGCCAACTTTTTCACTCTCCTCTTTCACTTTCATCAAGAGGCTTTTGAGTTCATTTTCTGCCATAAGGGTGGTGTTATCTGCATATCTGAGGTTATTGACATTTCTCCCAGCAATCTTGATTCCAGCTTGTGCTTCCTCCAGTCCAGCGTTTCTCATGGTGTACTCTGCATATAAGTTAAATAAACAGGGTGACAATATACAGCCTTGACGTACTCCTTTTTCTATTTGGAACCAGTCTGTTGTTCCGTGTCCATTAACTGCTGCTTCCTGACCTGCATATAGGTTTCTCAAGAGGCAGGTCAGGTGGTATGGTATTCCCATCTCTTTCAGAATTTTCCACAGTTTCTTGTGATCTACACAGTCAAAGGCTTTGGCATAGTCAATAAAGCAGAAATAGATGTTTTTCTGGAACTCTCTTGCTTTTCCAATGATCCAGCAGATGTTGGCAATTTGATTTCTGGTTCCTCTGCCTTTTCTAAAACCAGCTGAACATCTGGAATTTCACAGTTCATGTATTGCTGAAGCCTGGCTTGGAGAATTTTGAGCATTACTTTACTAGCATGTGAGATGAGTGCAATTGTGCAGTAGTTTGAGCATTCTTTGGCATTGCCTTTCTTTGGGATTGGAATGAAAACTGACCTTTTTGGGTCCTGTGGCCACTGCTGAGTTTTCCAAATTTGCTGGCATATTGAGTGCAGTACTTTCACAGCATCATCTTTCAGGATTTGAAATAGCTCAACTGGAATTCTATCACCTCCACTAGCTTTGTTCGTAGTGATGCTTCCTAAAGCCCATTTGACTTCACATTGCAGGATGTCTGGCTCTAGGTGAACCAGGAAACATTCCTTTGACCTGAGCTGGCGAGGCCACTTTGTCTGCTTCACTTTTAGATACAACTATCAAAAGGCAATAGCGTTTCTAAGATTCATCTCTGTTTCACTAGGTTAATGCTAGGGACCACAGAGAGGTCACAGCAACTAAGGAGGAAGGATTTCATTGTGTAATAACTGTTTACCTTCTCTTATCTCTTGGTACATTGGTGATATGCTTACCAGCACCAAAGACAAATACATAATTAATATTGACTTAAAACCAAGTTCTATTTCTCTTAAAATGTAGAAAGATTCAAGAGAACATTACATAAACAACAACAAAGAGCTGGATAATAAACAAATTATAGTATTTACTGAGCCTAGCAGAGAGCAGAGGTAGCAAATAAGTAAACTAAATTCCAAAATGTGACAAGTGCCTCCAAGTTGAGATGAAAACAGCACCTGTTTCATTTTTTAGCAGAGCATGGAAGAAAGAGAAGGCTTCCATACCACTGGGTAAGAAGAGACCAGCTAAATGTTTAATAAAGTCTTAAAGGAAAAGTATAGACCAGTGCATCAATCTGGAAAAGCTGGGAGTCTCAGTTTATTTCCTGAGCCTTTCCACCCACTCCAGTATACTGGCCTGGAGAATTCCATGGACTATATACTCCATGGGGTCACAAAGGGTCAGATGCGACTGAGCGATTTTCACTTTCACTCTCACCGAGTAGTTCTCTAGAAGAACTAGGGGGAGGCCAGAGACACAGCCTCTCAAGGTAGCAAAGGCTCCTGGCAGGAAGGCTGTTCACTTTCCCAACACTTCTCTTTTTTTCCAAACTTTAAACTTTTTATTTTGTATTGGGGTATGGCCGATTAACAATGCTATGGTGGTTTCAGGTGAACAGTGAAGGGACTCAGCCATGCATATACATGTATCCTTCCTCCTCCAAACCCCTGTCACATCCAGGCTATCACATAACATTGAGTAGAATTCCATGCGCTATACAATAGGTCCTTGTTGCCCAACTCTTCCCTTATACAAAGCAGAAGTCTAAAGCCACTGGGCCACAAACTCTCTTATCTCAGCACCAAGAAAAACAATCTCTTGCTTATAGGGTAGGAGTAGGAACACAGCCAGCTCGCTCTAGGGGTGAAGTAGAAAATCATCTTGACCCCAGGTTATAAGCAAAGATCCACCGCCACTGCTGCAGGGGGAAGGGAAAAAGTTAAAATGGACCCATCCCTGGGTCCCATGGACAAAGAATTCCTTGGACAGAGGAGCCTGGCAGGCTACAGGCGTGAGGTCACAAGAGTCGGACACGACTTAGCAACTAAACCACCACCATCAAGAAATAAAGCAATCAATAGAAGCAGACACAAAGACCACCAGACATTGGTTCTATCAAAGAGGAGTGCCTGAGTGCATGCTCGGTTGTGTCTGACTCTTTGCAACCCCATGAACTGTAGCCCGTCAGGTTCCTCTATCCATTAAATTTTCCAGGCAAGAGTACTGGAATGGGTTGCCATTTCCGGAGGATCTTCCTGACCCGGGGCTCAAACCTGGGTGTCTTGTCTCCTGCATTGGCAGGTGGGTTCTTTACTGCTGCACCACCTGGAACTCTGTTTCAATAACTATGATTAAAATGTTGAGGCATCTAATAGAACAGGTGGACAAACATGCATGAACAGATGCGAATTTCAGCAGAGAAATCTGCCTTGAAGACAGTTCTTCCAAAGGGGCATTAAAATTATCAAGCAAACCTGGACCTTCCAAGAGCTTCCAAGCATGATGAGATCCCACTTTTCCCATGATGCTCATATTAGAAGGTATAAAAAATACCCTGATCATTACAACAACACCAGTGCTAGACACAGCTTCCTTATTTTCACTGAAACATCTTTCACCTCTGTAGGAAGCTACTTTTGTAACAGAATGAAAGCTTATGGCCTTTTTGACCACTTTAAAGTTAAGTAAGGAACACTCCCATGTAAGTGTCAAAAATAAACAGCGTGTAGTATTCTGTTTCTTGATATGGATGCAGGAAACACGAGTCTATTCATTTTTGTAAAAATTCACTCATCAAGCCGTACACTTAAAACTTGCATTCATTTAATTATGGATATTTTACTTCAATAAGAATGTCTTTGTATAATAGCTCATTTGAATGAGGACCTAGTATATAGCCCAGGGAACTCTACTCAATACTCTGTAATAACTTATATGGGAAAAGAGTCTGAAATAGAAGATATATGTATACATATAAAAGTATATATGAACAACAAATCACTTTGTTGTTCACTCAAAACTAACACAACATTGTCAATCAACTATACTCCAATATAAAATAAAAACTTTAAAAATAACTTGTTAAAATATATCTGGTAACATTTTAATATTTTCTTATCTATTGACAGCTTTTTAAAGCAAGTTAAATGTGTATAAGGTTTTACAGTTCAATAGTATAACCCATGTAGCTGACAAGTTATTATCAAGGTAATTATCTGGACTACATGGATGAGTTTGTAAAGAGTTCTTTTAAGAATAAGGAACTCAAAAAAAAAAAAAAAAAAGAACAAGGAACTCAAGTGCACAGAAAAGATCTGGAAGCTAATGTAATGGAAACACTAGCAACAAAAATATCTTGGAAAATGAGGATCTGGATATAGATCCCTAAGGCCTTCACTTTTCTCCAAAACTTTACTTAGGGAAGCTCACATGGATAGAGGCCACTTGAATTCATAAGATAAAACACACACCCATTTTGAGGCCTGGACATATCTAACCCTAAAGACATACATCACCTTCATAGTCAAACTACTGATATCCTATCTCATCCTTCTTATTAGCATGTAGAGACTGGTATTCAAAGTGTGGTTCTAAGCATATTTATTAAGTATCACTCACTTGCTGTCAGTTGTTCAGTTGTTCACCCCTGTCCAACTCTCTGTAATCCCATGGACTGCAGTCTGCCAGGCTCCTCTCTCCATGGGGTCCTCCAGGCAAGAATACTGGAACAGGTTGCCATTTCCTACTCCAGGGGAATCTTCCCAACCCAGGGACTGAACCCGTGTCTCCTGCAGCTTCTGCACTGGCAGGCAGATTCTTTACCACTAGCACCACATGGGAAGCCCCCTCTATATTAAGTCTATTTCACACTTTACAAAAAAGAAAAATCACAGGCTTGTCAGCAGCTCTTTGCAGGAAACCACCATCAGTGAGATTCCCTTATAGCACAGTGGTAAAGAATCCGCCTGCTAACACAGGAGTCGAGGGAGACTCAGGTTCAATCCTTGGAGCAGGGAGATGGCAACCCACTCCAGTATTCTTGCCTGGAGAATCCCATGGACAGAGGAGCCTGGGGGTTACAGTCCATGGGGTCACAGAGTCAGAGACGACTTAGCAACTGAACAACGACAAACATCAGCAAGAAGCCCCTTCTCTCGTCACTTTAGCAAAGCTATATGGTAACGAACTTTTAAACCAGGCACCCCCATGCTGTACTCATCTCTGCCCCAAGCACACCTTTCAAATCTTTTCATCACACAATATCTTGCCTAACTTGTCAGTTCTTTTAGTAGGTCAAAGAAGTAAAGCAGAAATGAAACAAAAGTAATGAACAGATGACCAGATCAATTCCCTAACTCCCCCTTCAGGAATCTCATGAACAAAGTGTGTGGACAGCTTCTAGAGGAAAAATCACAAGAAGTCGACAAGCCTGTGTGCAGTGGGTGATGCTGGGGACTCTGACCTCCCATCTCTATGATTCACTGAGGTTACTTCCCTATTCCCCTTTAAAACCTTTCATAGCTGAGCAGAATCTTCAAAGGTGGTTTCTGGGGACGTTGCATCCACCATCTCCCCAGATTGCTGACATTCTGATTAAAGGCACTTTTCCTTTCTATCAACATCTGTGAGGATTGATTTTGTAAGCAGTGAGCAGTGGGACCTGATTCATTCGGTAACGGATGGAGAGACCACATGTATGCTTTGCAGCTGCAATTTTCTGAAGACCAAAATCCACAGAGAGAATGGTACCCCAAATTACAGTCAACAATAAGTTTGTAACTGTTGTTCCATCGCTCAGTCACGTCTGACTCTGTGACCCCATGGACATCAGGTTTCCCTGTCCTTGCTCGAACTCATGTCGACTGAATTGGTGATGCCATCCAACCATCTCATCCTCTATTGTGAAGCACGGAAATTTAAACAGAGAGAATCCTCAAGCCTTAGCTCTAGCTGTTTCTTTTATAGAAACTTCCAATTATCATGGATAAAACTTCTAAGAGAAGCAATCTATACATCACCATTCTTCTGCCTCCCTGGTCATCTTCTGGGGGAAAACTAGTGAGCAGTAAAATACCGGTAAAGAATGGCACAA
Source organism: Ovis canadensis (assembly GCF_042477335.2). NCBI lineage: Eukaryota > Metazoa > Chordata > Mammalia > Artiodactyla > Bovidae > Ovis > Ovis canadensis. The sequence goes on along the minus strand of NC_091269.1, from coordinate 24,529,717 downwards.
AGGATTATATCCAAAGTCCCAATTATTTTTGCTATGATCTTGTCATTACCTGAAGAGCCAAAACTTGTGGCTTCCTTTCTTTGGCTTTAAAAAATATTTACCTATTTATTTGGCTGCATCGGGTGTTAGTTGCCGCATACAGGCTTCTCTCTAGTTGAAGAGTGCAGGCTCAGCAGTTGCAGCCAGTGGGATCTTAGTTTCGGGACCAGGGAGGCATCCGTGTCCCCTGCACTGGCAGCAGATTGTTTACTGGACTGCTGGGGAAGCCCCCTTTGGTTTTCTTTAAGCACACACTTCTTCAGAACTTCCACTACACTAACACAGTATCGAAATCTGAGTTTACTTTGCAAAAAGAGAAGAAAGGTGGCCTTCCTTCAGAAAAGGGAAAAATGAGGTCTGCTTCTATTTACAAACATCTAGATGTCCAAAACAAGTGGGATTACAGTTTAGACACATCCTGCTATTCGCAACTTCAGTGGAACCATGCCGAGGACCACAGAGGAGCCAGAGTTCTAATTTTAAGTTCTGATTCCCACAGGTCCTAGAGTTTGCGCCAGGTCCTAGATGGTTATCACCCTCCTCAAACAACCTGATCCATCCAGGGACCAATGTCTCTACATAGAGCAGTCCGCTCCCCCAGTGACCATCTTTTATAAAGAGATTTTCAGTTGTTATAACACATAGGGCAAACTACTTGATACATTTTTACATGTCTGCATCCTTTTACATACATATACCCTGGCCCCCAGATTCCCACATAGAGTATTTCCACCACATCATGAAGAAGGCTCCTAACGTCTTTTCCAGTCCATAAACCCCAAGTGTAACCACTCCCCTGACCTTTCTCACCACAGATTAGTTTTGTCAGCTTTTGAACTTTATATAGATGGAATCATATAGTATGTTGTAATAATCCTCTTTTGCAAAGCTCATCAACCTCACAGGGTCTTGGAGAACCACTTTAAAGTACAAGGGTTCTGTGAATGGATTGTTCAACAGTCCTTGATCCAGACTTCTGGCATCCACAGCTGGCCAGGTGGGAAGTTAAAGCACCTCTTTGCAGTGAGGGGAAAAAAAAAATCAAGAGACAAACCACAGCTCACTTGAATGCAAAAAATCAAAGGAAACTCCTGCTGCCCTTGAAGACTAGGAACAGCTGGGTCCTTCCTCATCTGACACTTGATAAACTGCTTCCGGGGAGGAGGATCAGCCAGGGGAAAAATAAAGCACTTTCTGCCTGGGGAGCACGAGTTTCCTTATCAATTTCTCTTAAAGGGGCAACTCCCCAAAGATGGTCCTCTCGACAACCACTCCAAGTTTCTCCATTTCTATTTTTCTCTCTCACCTCCAAGAAGAACTCTGCAGAGCTGCTCATCACAAAAGCTGCAAGGAATTTATTCAAAGCCCTATAACAGTCTTACAGAAACAACACAGTGAAAGCCATGTTAAGTCTCTTGGTCACCCTTTTAGCCACCTAAAAGGTGTAACCCAGGACCAGGTAGGTACTCCTGTGGTTCAATAGGAAATCCTCATTTTCTCTAAGAGGTGCATTAGAACTGTTATTTCTCTTATTTTCCAAGCTGTGAAATGCAAACACTCTCCCATCGTTGAGTGTTCAGCATAATTAATCAAAGAATATTCAGTCAATATATCTTTGGTTGATGTACCAAAAGAAATGAGAAAAAGTAGTGGAATGAAAAGGAACTCTTTCATCCATGTGTTTCCCTTTCCAGTGACTCAGTAGCAGGGCGTCAGCTCATACAAACAGATGAAATGATTCAGATGGGGCTGATTTGCTAGATAGGACCCAGATTTGTCTAGCCTCCTAATTTCCTATTTTTTTTAAAACAACCTCTCATTTTTAGAATAGATGGCCTCCTCTGATACTGTGGATAAATCTAAGACTCATTAAAATTCTAGGCTGGTGGGGGTTCAGGAGGTAATCTTGCCAAATCCCTTCTTTCTTTTTAAATGTATTATTATTTTTCAAATTTTTGGCCACACCATGCAGCATGGGGGATCTTATTCCCAGACCTGGGATCAACCCATGTACCCTGCATTGGAAGTGCAGATTCTTAACCATTGGACCACCAGGGAAGTCCCACCAAGTCCATTCTTTGAACATAAAAACTAAAGAATGGCCAGGCTGGGTGAGGGACCAGGACAATGAGACCCAGTCAGTAAATGGCAGAACCAAGCCCAGCCTTCAGGTCTCCCTTAATGCCCGATTCATTTCTGTACCCTTGTGGTAGCCTGCATCTGTGCCTGCTTGACCATTCAGTCATGTCTGACTCTTTGTGATCCTATGGACTGTAGCCTGTCAGGTGCCTCTGTCCACTGGCTTTTTCAGGCAAGTATACTCCGGTGATTACCATTTCCTTCTCCAGAGCATCTTCCCAACTCTGGGACTGAACCTGCATCTCCAGTGTATCTTGTTGTTTGGCAGGCAGATTCTTCACCCCTGAACCACCTGGGAAGCCCTGTGTTATCACATTATTCTTCTTTCCCCTCTATACAGGAAGCTGAAGGCAAGATGTTGGCAGGGCTGGTTCTCATCAAAAGGCTCAACCACGGAAGGATTTACTTTTCTGCTTGTATGGCTGTTGGGCAGCCTTCAGCTCCCTATGATTATAGAGCTACCAGCTTCAGTTTTTTGGTGGCGAGAGGCCACCCTCAAGTATTAAAGGCCACCCGCAGTTCTTTGTCACACAGGCCTCCAAAACATGGCCCATGGTTTCATCAAGGCTGGAGAGAAAAGATCTAAAGGGAGTTTGCTGGCAAGGTGGAATCTCACGTAACACAACGTGACGATGGAAAGGATATCCCACCACCTGCCATATTCTATTGGCTAAAACCAAGTCAGAGGTCCCACCCACACTCAAAAAGAGGGAATTACTCAAGGGCTAGACTTCTGAGGCAGACATCACTGGGCATCACCTTCAGGCTTGTCCGCCATGACACCGCAACCTGACATTCCCCTCTTGGAAGTGTATCCAGTGGAAATGAGTGTCAATATTCATCTGAGACAACTACAAAGATGGTCACAGAGCATTGCAAGGTACTTGTCACCTCTCCTCCCTCAGCTTAGCACCTTCACACATGCTTCTTCTCATAAAAACTGTTCGAAATTCAAACCCCACTCTTGCCTCCCACTCAGTACTCTTTCTCTGACCTTGTGCAGACTTGATTCTGAAACCAATCAATCCTTTCCACTCTCAGCTCAAGGAAACTTGCTCTTAATAGACTGCAGCATTTCTGCTTTCTCTGTTTCACTGGGGATTCCAAAAGAGTCTCTCTTTCTGTTATTCATAACAAGATCTTCCCTTTTATCAAAAGGTGAAAGTGAAAGTTGCTCAGTCATCTCCAACTCTTTGCAAACCCAAGGGTGATACAGTCCATGGAATTCTCCAGGCCAGAATACTGGAGTGGGTAGCCTTTCCCTTCTCCAGGGGATCTTCCCAACCCAGGAATTGAACCAGGGTCTCCTGCATTGAAGGCGGATTCTTAACCAACTGAGCTATCAGGGAAGACCTTTTTCACAAGACGATTGCCATAATTTAAAATAATGTCTCCAATTAAATGCATTCATTTAGAGGCATAAGTAATATTATACCTGAGTAAATAAAATTGAGCAGGAGCCTGTGGAGCTCCTCCGCACAAAAGCTTTTCTGTATCCCCCATTTCTAGATTGGGCTTCCCAGGTGGTACTAGTGATAAAGAACCCACCTGCCAATGCAGGAGACATAAGAGATGTGTGTTTGATCCCTGGGTGGGGAAGATCCCCTGGAGGAGCCTATGGCAACTTACTCCAGTATTCTTGCCTGGAAAATCCCCATGGACAGAGGAGCCTGGGGGAGTGCAGTCCATAGGGTCACACAGAGTCTGACGTGACTGAAGCAACTTAGCACGTGTATATGCACGTTTCCAGAAAGAATGAAGAGATGGAGCCAAAGCAAAAGCAATACCCAGCTGTAGATGTGACTGGTAATGGAAGTAAAGTCCAATGCTGTAAAGAACAATATTGCATAGGAACCTGGAATGTTAGGTTCATGAATCAAGGCAAACTGGAAGTGGTCGACAGGAGATGGCAAGAGTGAACATCGACATTCTAGGAATCAGTGAACTAAAATGGACTGCAATGGGTGAATTTAATTCAGATGACCATTATATCCACTACTGAGGGCAAGAATCCCTTAGAAGAAAAGCAGTGGCCCTCATAGTTAACAAAAGAGTGCAAAATGCAGTAATTGGGTGCAATCTCAAATTGCACAGAATTGAACAGAATAATTTCTGTTCGTTTCCAGCTACTGCTGCTGCTAAGTCACTTTAGTCATGTCCGACTCTGTGCAACCCCATAGATGGCAGCCCACCAGGCTCCCCCGTCCCTGGGATTTTCCAGGCAAGAACACTGGAATGGGTTGCCATTTCCTTCTTCAGTGCATGAAAGTGAAAAGTGAAAGTGAAGTCACTCAGTCATGTCCGACTCTTAGTGACCCCATGGACTGCAGTCGTTTCCAGGCAAACCATTCAATATCACAGTAATCCAAGCCTATGCCCCAACCATTAATGCTGAAGTTGAACGATTCTATGATGACCTAAAAGACCTTCCAGAACTAACACCCCAAACAGATGTCCTTTCATTACAGGGGACTGGAATGCAAAAGCAAGAAGTCAAGAGATACCTGGAGTAAAGCAAATTTGGCCATGGAGCCCAAAATGAAGCTGAGCAAAGGCTAACAGAGTTTTGCCATGAGAACACACTAGTCATAGCAAACACTCTCTTGCAACAACATAAGAGAAGACTCTACACATGGACATCACCAGATGGTCAACACTGAAATCAGGTTAATTATATTCTTTGCAGCTAAAGATGGAGAAGCTCAATAAGGTCAGGAAAAACAAGACCAGGAGCTGACTGTGGCTCAGATCATGAACTCCTTATTGCCAAATTCAGACTTAAACTGAAGAAAGTAGGGAAAACCACTAAACCATTGAGGTATGACCTAAATCAAATCCCTTGGGATTATATAGTGGAAGTCACAAATAGATTCAAGGGATTAGATCTGATAAGAGTGACTGAAGAACTATGGACAGAGGTTCATGACATTGTACAGGAGGCAGTGATCAAGATCATCCCCAAGAAAAAGAAATACAAAAGAGCAAAATGGTTGTCTGAGAAGGCCTTACAGATAGCTGAGAAAGAAGAGACATTAAAGGCAAAGGAGAAAGGAAAGATATACCCATGTGAATGCAGAGTTCCAAAGAATAGCAAGGAGAGATACGAAAGCCTTCCTCAGTGATCAATGCAAAGTAATAGAGGAAAACAATAGAATGGGAAAGACTAGAGATCTCTTCAAGAAAATTAGAGCTACCAAGGGAACATTTCATGCAAAGATGGGCACAAAAAAGGACAGAAATGGTACAGACCTAACAGAAGCAGAAGATATTAAGAACAGGTGGCAAGAATACACAGAAGAACTATACCAAAGAGACCTTCATGACCCAGATAATCACAATGGTGTGATCACTCACCTAGAGCCAGACATCCTGGAGTGCGAAGTCAAATGGGGCTTAGGAAGCATCACAAAGCTAGTGGAGGTGATGGAATTCCGGTTGAGCTATTTCAAATCCTAAAAGATGATGCTGTGAAAGTGCTGCACTCAATATGCCAGCAAATTTGGAAAACTCAGCAGTGGCCACAGGACTGAAAAAGGTCAGTTTTCATTCTAATCCCAAAGAAAGGCAATGCCAAAGAATGATCAAACTACTGCAGAATTGCACTCATCTCACACACTAGTAAAGTAATGAAATTCTCCAAGCCCGGCTTCAATAGTACATGAACTGTGAACTTCCAGATGTTCAAGCTGGTTTTAGAAAAGGTAGAGGAACCAGAGATCAAATTGTCAACATCTGTTGGATCATTGAAAAAGCAAGAGAGTTCCAGAAGAACATCTACTTTTGCTTTATATGCCAAAGCCTTTGACTGTGTGGATCACAACAAACTGTGGAAAACTCTTCAAAAGATGGGAATACCAGACTACCTTACTTGCCTCCTGAGAAGCCTGTATGCAGGTCAAGAAGCAACATTTAGAACCAGACATGAAACAATGTAATGGCTCCAAATTAGGAAAGGAGTACATCAAGGCTGTATATTGTCACCCTGCTTATTTAACTTCTATACAGACTACACCATGCGAAATGTCAGGCTGGATAAAGCACAAGCTGGAATCAAGATTTCTGGGAGAAATATCAATAACCTCAGATATGCAGATGACACCACCCTGACAGCAGAAAGCAATGAGGAACTAAAGAGTCTCTTGATGAAAGTGAAAGAGAAGAGTGAAAAGGCTAGGTTAAAACTCAACATGCAAAAAAAAAGATCAGGGCATCCAGTCTCATCACTTCATGGCAAATAGATGGGGAAACAATGGAAACAGTGAGAGACTTTATTTTTCTTGGGCTCCAAAATCACTGCAGATGGTGACTGCAGCCATGAAATTAAAAAAAATTTGCTCCTTGGAAGAAAATTTATGACCAACCTAGATAGCATATTAAAAAGTAGAGACATTACTTTGCCAACAAAGGTCCATCTAGTCAAAGCTATGGTTTTTCCTGTATTCATGTACAGATGTGAGAGTTGGACTAGAAAGACAGCTGAGCACCAAAGAATTGATGCTTCTGAACTATGGTATTGGAGAAGACTCTTGAGAGTCCCTTGGACTGCAAGAACAAACCTGTCAATCCTAAAGGAAATCAGTCCTGAGTATTCATTGGACTGAAGCTCCAACACTTTAGTGATCTGATGCAAAGAACCGACTCACTGGAAGACCCTGATGCTGGGAAAGATTGAAGGCAGGAGGAAAAGGGGATGACAGAGGATGAGATGGTTGGATGGCATCACCAACTCAATGGACATGAGTTTAAGCAAGCTCCAGGAGTTGGTGATGGATAGGGAAGCCTGGCGTGCTATAGTCCATGGAGTTGCAGAGTCAGATGTGACTGAGCAACTGAACTGAACTGATGCGCATTTCTAGAATCGGCTTCATTCAGCTTCCTAGACCTTCCCTGAGTTCCAAGGCGCAGGTTCAATGGTTGCTACTCAGGGAAAAGAAGGGATGCCCATACAAGGGAGGAACAGTTAAGAAACAACATTGCAGCCCCGGGGCAGAGTATGGGTTCCCCCTCAAGGGATACACATAACCATACCTTTGAGCTGTTTTGCAGATACTGACAACCCCAAAGATGTGGGAGAAGTTAACCATACACTGCCTAAAAGCACAGAGACCCCAGACCCACTGGAACCAGAAGATTGATGCTGACTCCCACTTATCTCACCACCAACCAATCAGAAAAATGACCACAAGCTGATTATGCTCTTTGAGCCATTTCTATAAAACTGTCACTAGCCCCTCCAGGTCAGACACACAGTTTTGAGGGCACTAACCCACTGTGGACCCCCTTGCCTTGCAAAACAATAAAGTTATTGTTTTCTACTTTACCCAAACTATATCCAAGATTTAATTTGGTGTCGGGGTACAGAAGCTGGATTCAGCTTCAGTCCCTAGGAATTGATTTGAGTGATGGCACTTGCTGACCATTAGGAAGCATCAGTTTCAAAGATGTACAGCCTTCTCTCCATGATGAGATTTGCATGTGCTCAGCTCCAAGAGAAGGTGGAATTCAAAGGAGGCAAGCAAGATAGGAAGGGAGGAGTGAATAAGGCACTGTCCTTCGACAACCCAGCCTCATCCTAGATTTTAACTCACACCTCTGAGACTTAGATTCATCCGCACATGGAAAAGTGACCCCAGGATCACCTCACACTGGTTACAATGGCCATCATCAAAAAGTCTACAAATGACAAATGCTGGGGAGAATGTGGAGAAAAAGGAACCCTACTATACTGTTAGTAAGAGTGAAAATTGGTGCAGCCATTATGGAGAATTGTATGGAGGTTCCTTAAAAAACTGAAAACAGAATTACCTTATGGCTCAGCAAGGGCTGCCCTGGTGGCTCACATGCTAAACTATCCACATGCAATTCAGGAGAGCAGGGTTCGATCCCTGGGTAGGGAAGATCCCCTGGAGAAGGGAATGGCTACCCACTCCAGCATTCTTGTCTGGAGAATTTCATGGACAAAGGAGCCTCACAGGCTACAGTTCACAGAGTTGCAAAGAGTCAGCATGATTGAATGACTAACACTTTCACTTTCATGACCCAGCAATCCCACTCCTGAGCATATATCTGGAGAAAGCCATAATTCAAAAAGACACATGCACCCCAGTGTTCATGGCAGCACTATTTACAAGCCTCGGAAACAACTCAGATGTCCATCTGAGTTGAAAGGATAAAGATGGGGTATGTATACACAGTGGAATATTACTCACCCCAAAAAAGAATGAAATTATGTCATTTGCAGCAACGTGGATGAATCTAGAGATTATCACACTGAGTAAAGGAAGCCAGACAAAGACAAATACTGTATATCACTTATACGTGGAATCTAAAAAAATATGATGCAGATGAACTTACAGAACAGAGACAGAGCCACAGATATAGAGCAGTGGGGCGGGACATGGGAATCTAGGGGGCTTAGGATTGACATAAACATCCCACTATGCATAAAAAAGGTAGCCAGCAAGGATCTACTGTATAGCACAGGGAACTAGGTAAAGTATGTTGACAATGTTTTATAATTGCCTATAAGGGAAAAGAATCTGAGGGGAAAAAAAAAAATATATATATACACGCATATATCTGTAAGACTGAATCACTCGGCTGTTCACCTGAAACTATCACAACAGTGTAAATTGACTATACTTCAATAATATACATATATATATTCAAAATAACAGTCACATTAATCAGATGTTTTTATTTTTGTTAACTTATAAAAGTAGAGCTGCCACTTGGAAATATCCCATCCTTGAGGATTTTCTCTTACAGGAACTAGAGAAACAGCATAGTAAGCACAGACAGCCAGGCAGGCAAGAACACGTAGAGCTGGACGTAAATCTCAACTCCCCTGAATTCCAGTCTGTCCACTGCTATTTCTGGTAGGGCTCAAGTTAGAGGAAGAAAAACGTCTCAGATCTCAGGCAAGCTTTGTTCAAAACTGGAAGGAAACTGAATGCCCGCAACAGAAAACATTAGGGAAGACATGTGCAGGCTTAGTCACTTAATCTCATCTACTCAGTCAAAACTCCTCGCTGCTGCAGGAGTACACAAAAAAGAAAACTACATTTCATGGCTGGGCTACAACGAATGAACAAATCAGAAATCTCACTACAGCAGCAGACAACTAGTTTCCAAAGGAAGAGAAAAAGAGCTTTCCTGAGGTTCAGACCCCATCCAAAATATCTGATCCAAAATACCCCAAGATATTTAGTTATGGAAGCACCAGAAAGAAACATGGAGTCCACTTGGGGGACGGCCCTAAACAAGAAAAGTATATAACTTCATGGACTAGGATATGTCTGTCTGGTTTCTCCGTTCAATCGTTTTCTAGGAAATAGGTAATACGCCATATATTTAGTACAGCTTATCTAAGAAGTGAATATATTTACTGCCCATTAGAAGCAGTGAACTATTTGATGTCTGAATAAATGAAAGAGTGAGTAAGTGAGAGACTGGATGAAAAAAATGAATGAATGGATTAATGATTAAATGAATATGTATTCACAGTAAGTTCCACTGTTTGATCTGTTACCAAATCACTGACCAACGAGCCTTCCCATGAGTGGTATTTGAAATTCTCTGCAGTGATTTTCTGAAGTCCCTGCCTGGCCCACGGGCTGCTCAAGAGGGAGCATGGTGGCAGTGGGGTCTGGTTTGAAAGCGTTCTTTTCTCCACCTTCCCAGCCACCACATCAAAAACCTTCCATGTATTCTGAGAGAAACACAAGACCCATGCAGGTTTCAGACAGAACAAACACAATGATATAGGCACTAGTACCCATTTTTTTAGAATACATTTGTGTTTCTAGAATAAATTTGAATTACAAAACCTTCATGGAACTGAAAACACTCCTATGGCATGAAATCAGATATACCTACCGAAGATGCTTATGTTGAATATTTAATAAAACAAAAAGTTGACTTAAAAGAAAAGAGTTTGGATAAACCCTTGAAATCTGCTGTTCTGGGTTATGGCATTTAAATAGTCTTCAAACGATTTCATTCTTTCTTTTCAAAGAACTTTATAGAGGACAGAAGTTAAAGTCCTTCCTCTGAATTATTTGCCAACATAATGCGCTTGTCACTAAAGAGTGTTTCTTAAACTCCCACACACGCACGGCATGAGGAGAATACAGCACAAAACCCAAACGCTTCATACCTACAATCATAATTATATTCCTTTTTTTAAGAACAGGGCGTCTTAATATATGTTCACTGAAAATGAGCAAACTCTATAAAAAGAAAACTAAGAAAGCAAAGTCATCATTCTGAAAGAAGTCATCATTTCTTCTGACCCTACTGAAAAAAACTCTGAGGATACAGGCAAGCTCTTCTAACACTACATGGGTACAAAGTAGATGATAAAGAAGGATAAAAATAATCCTAAGAGATTCTTATCTAGCCAAGTACTATGGATGATACATAACAGAATGACAAGGAGCAAATGTGAATATCACAGAAAACATATGTCAAAACCAGAAAATGGTTCTGAGAAGTTACACTGAAAATTTCTCTGCCTCAGGAGTCCACTGACAGCCTCAAGCCTTCTCAGCTGCAAACCACCCGAGAGGAGCAATTTATTTCCTACCCTCTCAAATGTTGTCATAAATTAAGGCAACCTGCAGCTGCATGAGAGAAAAATGTGCCACCATCATTAACCAAAAAAACTGGCCAGATTCCTGGGGCTTCCTTGGTGGTCCAGCAGTTAAGAATTCAATACAGGGGACATGGGTTTGATTCCTGACTGGGAACGAAGATCCCACAAACCACGGATCCTGTATGATGTGACAAAGATCCTGTGTGCTGCAACTAAGACCTAACAGAGCCAAATAAATAAATATTTTTAAAAATTGACCAGATTCCTAACTGTCCAATCCCTTTAAAGGCTTTGCAATAAGATAAGAAAATAAAACTGGTATCACTCTACTGATCAACACACAGTCACCAATGAATTGAGCCAAAAGACATCGTGTGTGTGTGTGTGTGTGTGTGTGTGTGTGTGTATTTTTAAAAAGGTCTACAGGGTAAGGAAATACTCAATGCAGCTGGGCTTGCTAGGTGTTCACCTCTTTCGGAAGCTCTCCAGCGACGGAGGCTCCAATGCTTTTGTCATCTCAGCAGTCAGGAAGTGATTTATTTCCAATGAAACATTATTTGATATGTACATCCTTGTTGTGTCCTACATGGGCCCGAGCAGAAATGGCTTAAGAATCTTAAGTCAGGAGTCCACAGTTGCATGGGACAAAACTTAGCTTCTGCTCACTTCACAGGAAGGTGTCTCCTGGTGCTTGGAGGAGGAGCTATAACAAGATCTTGACCGTACAGGGACATGGTACTCAGCATGGGGTGCAGGAAAATATCAAGGCTCTCTCTGGGTTGCTTACACACCTGCCTTATTCTTCCCTCTATGTGGACCAGCTTTCTCTGTCTCTCTAGCCACACAAAAGCCAGAATGGCTCTCTCTCGGCTTCTCCTCCACTTGAAAGACCATGCCAACTAGATCACAATCTCCTGGTTTCAATCTCAAATTCCAGGAAGGAGAAACTGATACAGTGACCTTGGGTCAAGGGTCCACTCCAATCTGATCCACCGTGTCCAGGAGGAAGATGATGCTAAGGGCCCACCCTGAAGATACAGTGCAGGGCAGTCACAGGGGTCAGGCTGAGCTGGGAAGATATTCCCAAAAGTGTCCACTCCAACTGTTCTCATAAAGACATGCCATTTTCCTGATTCACCTCTCTCTCCCCTAATATTTACATCTTGCCTCTAGAACATGTTTTAAATTCCAGTGACCCATTTTCTCTTCTTCCTTTTCATTTCTTCCAAATCGTTTCTAAAGTGAAGTGATCGGAACGAGGCAAAACACTCTGGCATGAGCCTGGGAGTGGGACTGCATGCCAGTGTACTTAGGTGACCAAGCAGTGGGCGTCCCAAATCTTGACAGAGGAACACAAGTAGAAGAGTTCTGCGCAGGATAATCTTGGAAGACCCCACAGAAATGGAGATGGAACTACTTCTGTGTGCGTCTAAATGGCCTTTCGCTAGTACATTTAATGAATGTTTATCGACTGAGGTGCCAGAGATACTCTCTGATCTGGGAATAGAACCATTACAGTTCTATGTTCCACGAGCCACACTGAGGACTGGAGACCCAGTGATGAGCCTTGCCCTTGCACAGCTTTCCATCTGTACATTTCAGACACACAATTAAGCTAGCCATGATAACATGTAAGGGAAGTGACAGCCTCACGGGAGTCCCAGCAAGGATACCTCACCACATCCCACACGGTCAAGGCAGCTCCCTGGAAGAAGTGACGCTTAGCCTGGGCCCTGGATGAGTGAGGGGGCATCTGTGCATCTGTGGCCCGTCTGGTGACACACAGCAGATGACCAGAGAACACGGTCAGTTTCTGCTCAGAGTCCAGCTTCATCTTGTACATTTCTGCGATGTTGTGTCCCAGCCAAGCTGGGTGACCTCCCAATAACAGCTCATGCGCACTGCTGTGCATACACCATCCCTTTGCCCGAAATGCAGCTCTTCCCTCCACCTACTTCCTGTGGTTTATTACTCCTCCAGCTTCTGATCCGAAACTTACCGCTCCAACGCCAACTTTTATCACACCCTATTATTTCACTTGCCCCTTTCTCCAGTCTGTGAGATTTTAAGGCAAGAATTCTGTCTCCCATAACTTATATTCTGGAACTTCCAAATGTTAGAAAAGTTTGCAAGGGACTTACCTGGTGATCCAGTGGTAAAGAATCTGCTGGCCAGTGCAGGCGACACGGGCTTAATCCCTGGCTCAGGAAGATTCCACATGCTGTGGGACAAGTAAGTCCGTGCTCTACAGCCCGTGAGCTGCAACTGCTGAGCCCACGCCCCTGCAGCCTGTGCTCCACAAGAAGAGAAGCCGTCGCAGTAAGAAGCCCGTGCACCCCAACTAGAGAGCAGCTCCCACTCGCCACAACTAGAGAAAGCCCCTGCACAGCAATGGAGACCCAGTGCAGCCAAAAACAAAATAAAATTTTAAAAGTTTTCAAAATGAATAACTGGAAATACAGGCACTTTTCTGGATGCCAGGCAAAGGGCTTGATGCTAGATACACGTTATTTCATTTAATTCTCAAAACCATCCTGGAAAACACTTATATTCGCCCCCATTTTGTAGATAAGAAAACAGAGGCTGGAAGAGATGAATAACTGGTCAGCACTGACACTGCTGAGATAAGAGGGCAGCTCCTGGGGTGGATTTCATTCCCTCCATTTCTCCCAACAACACAGAAAATACTGTGGTTGTCCCCTCCTCCCTGAGGGGCTACAATTCAATCAGCATACTTATCAACTCACTGAAACACTTCACAGAGTTCAACAGCTCACACACATGTGGATTCTTTTTTAACACAACTCACCTGATTTTTTCCAGCCACTTAAGGAAAGGAGAAACACTCGCCGCTGGAGTGATTTCTTTTAGACTAGGCACTTTGTCGGAGAAGGCGATGGCACCCCACTCCAGTACTCTTGCCTGGAAAATCCCATGGATGGAGGAGCCTGGTGGGCTGCAGTCCATGGGGTCGCTAGGAGTCGGACACGACTGAGCAACTTCACTTTCACTTTTCACTTTCCTGCATTGGAGAAGGAAATGGCAACCCACTCCAGTGTTCTTGCCTGGAGAATCCCAGGGACAGGGGAGCCTGGTGGGCTGCCGTCTATGGGGTCGCACAGAGTAGGACACGACTGAAGCAACTAAGCAGCAGCAGCAGCAGCAGGCACTTTGTAGAGACTCAGGATAGACTTACGAAGAACAGTGAGAAATCTCCTTGCCCAAGCCTCTCCTATGGCCAGGAAGACTAGGTTTTCCTGGAGTGAGAATTTGGATGATTAGCAAACGGTTTATAACCAACGACTGACGGACGATCGAAGTGTCCTGGAGACAAACATGTTCTCTTAAAAAAGAATCATGCTGCATTTTAATCCTGCCTAATCTCAGAAAAGTACTTACTAAATTGTTAGCATGAATTCATATTCAGGAATAAAATGGACTCTCTGAGACGTTAGAAAATGTGATGCTTTATTCCTTCCCTCCAACTTTTTTTCCTTTAAAATCTTTTCCATCTATAATGCCATTTGCAGGAACATAGGCGGACCTAGAGATCGTCATACTAAGTGAAGTGAGTCAGGAAGAAAAAGACAAATACCATATGATCTCACTTATATGTGGAATTGAAATAGGACAGAAATGAACTTATCTACAAAACTGAATCAGATTCACAGACACAGAGAACAGACTTCATGGTTGTGGCGGAAGGGATGGTGTAGGAGTTTAGGATTAGAAGATGCAAACTGTTATAAATAAAATGAATAAGCAAGGTCCTACTATATAGCACAGGGAACTCAATTCAATATCCTGTAATGAACCATAAGGGAAAAGAATATGAAGCAGAATACATAAAAAGTCTTTCCAATCTACAATTTCATATGCCAAGCTCCACTGTAAAATAACCTTTTACAACCAAATTATACATCTCTTCCAAGTGGGTTGTTTTTGAATTGCTGACCTGACCTTTACTATTTTGGGAGGATCAAACAGAAGTTGCTCACTATGAATTCAATTATACTATGTGCCACTGTTCCAGTTATCACTGGAAACAACATCAGCAACCTCTACTCATGCACCGGTCTGAAAGGGCAGAGTGAGTAGAAAGACTGTCCGTCTCCAAAAAACTCTCCCTCTCAACTTACAGTAAACCCTTCCTAACATTTGAAAACTAAAGGACCCTGAAAACAAGGGAAAACATGCTTTTCTCTTGTCACTAGGTGAGTTATTCAATACCCCGCATTTTCTACCTGGAGCTACAAAACCTCCCCCCAGAAAAACTGGGTTTTGCTCAGTATTCCACATGCTCTGAGTCTTGATTCAAGCAGTCAATGGCAGGCCAGGATGGACCAGAGATGTGGTGTTCCTTTGGGACTTGCCTACCCTCTGCTCTACAAATGACTTAAAACTACACTCATCAGCAGTTTTTAAAAAATCAATGGACAAAGAAGATGTGGCATAGACAGACAGATCTACAATGGAATATTATTCAGCCATAGAAAGGGACAAAACTGTGCCATTTGCAGAGATGTGGATGGACCCAGAATCTGTCATACAGAGTGAAGTAAGTCAGGAAGACAAAAACAAATGTCATTATTAACAGATATCTGTGGAATCCAGAAAAATGGTACAGATGAATCTATTTGCAGGGCAGGAAAAGAGAGGCAGACATAAAAATGGACTTTGAACTGGGAGACCGCAATGTGCATGGCCATGTGTAAAATGGAGAGCTAGTGGGAAGCTCCTGTGTAACAGAGGGAGCTCAGCTCTGTGCTCTGGGATGACCTGGAGGGATGGGATGAGGGGATGAGGTGGGAGGAAGCTCCAAGAGGGAGGGGATGTATGTACACACATAGCTGATTCACTTCACTGTACAGCAGAAACCAACATAACATTGTAAAGTAACTATATCCCAATTTTTTAAATTATTTGCATTAATATTCACATATACCAGCACCATGCACACTACACGGAGTGTTAAGTGCTCTCAGGAGACAAATGTACTTCATTTTAAGCAATAAACATGACCTCTCCAAAAGCTATTCCTAGAAAATTTGTTTACTTGAAAATGCTGTGAGCTCACTATTGGAAAACATCCTTTAGGGAAACCTTTTGCAAAGTAACACATCCCTGCTAAAATGTAAATAATGTGTCTATTTTCTAGATGTAAGTATTTGTGGATTTCTATTTCTTGACAAGGACATATCTCGGCTGTGAACATCTTCTCCCAACTCTGATCTGTGTATGCTGGCATGGAGTAAATGCTCTCAAAAACTTTGCTAAATGAGTGATTTCCCTGGTGGTCCAGTGGCTAAGACTCCATTCTCCCAACGCCTGGGTTTGATCCTGGTTGGGGAACTAGACCCCACAGGCTCAACTAAAGATCCCACATACAGCAACAAAGATCAAAAATTCCAAGTGCTGCAACTAAGACCTAGCACAGCCAAATTAAAATGAATAAGTAAAACTTTGCTAAAGGAATAAGTGAAAATAAAGGAACATTTATAGATGCTCTTTTATCCTGCATAAGAACCTCCATCTGAGATCTCCAAGCTCCACTACTTCAATCATTCTATAACCAAATGTGGCCAGTCCCCCACAGCATCCAGGGCCTGGGGCCTCACTGTCCATCTTTAGGATGGCTCATTCCTGGACTCTGGTTCTCCCTCTGCCCTCCACAGTCATCTCCTCCCCAACTGGTGTCTATCCCAGAGAATTATGAAAGGAAGAGGGAGGCAGAAGAGAGTCCAGCTGGCCATTGCTCTTCTGCTGCGGTCCTAGTGGGAGGGGAAAGGAAGTCACTAGAAAAGCTGTCCTATATTCCTATGTAGAACAATGGTATAGATGATCTTATTTGCACCACAGAAACAGAGAACAAAGGTATGGACACAAAGGCAGTAAAGGGAGGGATTAGATGAACTGGGAAACTGGCCTTGACATATATACACTATTGATACTACATATAAATAGATAGCTAAGGAGTACCTATTGTATAGCACAGGGGACTCTACTCAGTGCTCTGTGGCGACCTAAATGGGAAGGAACTCCCCAAAAGAGGGGATATATACACACATATAGCTGATTCACTTCACTATAAAGTAGAAACTAATATAACACTGTAAAGCAACTATACTCTAACAACAATTTTAAACAATGAAAAGCTATCCAAACTGTTCCTAATTCTCGAGCACTTTCTACAGGGTATTAATTTACATGAGTGGGTACAGAATCACGTTAGCTGCAGAAGCAACCCGTTCTTTGCAGCAGGTGGTTTATTTTAGCCTGGCCCCTCCTGGAAACACAAGACGCGGTCTAGGAAGAAGGAAGAGAAGGCCAAGAATTGAGAAGGCAGGCCCGCTACTGCTCCAGGTAAGACAGTTCACTTGCCGCAGAAATTTGGAGTGAGGCTAAATGAGGACTCTTCACCTCTCCAAGAAACATCTGGCATTGTTTGGAAACACTTTCAGTTGTCACAGCTGGGGGGAAGGGTGTACCTATTGTCACAGGCCAGGGATGCTGCTAAACACCCTTCTATGCACAAGACGCTCCCCGCCCCCCCCCATAATAAAGGATTATTCAGTTACCAAGTGTCAGTAGCACTGAAGATGAGAATCCCTGGGTTAAATGAAAGCGTGCCATCAAGAATTCTGGCCCACTGTGCCAAGGACCATATTTCAAGTAAAAGTCAGAATTTCCATAAAAACAAAAGAAGAATTCTGGTCCACATGTATCCCTATGACTGATCCATGTGGAAGTATAGCAGAAACCAACACAACATTGTTATCATCCTTCAGTTAAAAATAAATAAATTAAGAAAAAAAAAAAGAATTCTGGTCTATTGTGGTTGCCAAGATGGATGCAGGTGAGGGAGGGACGGATTGGGAATTTGGGATTAGCAGATACAAACTGTTATATATAGGACGGCTAGACAACAAGGTCCTATGATATAGCACAGAGAATCATATTCAATATCCTGTAATAAACCATAATGGAAAAGAGAATGAAAAGGGATGTCTGTATAACTGAATCACTTTGTGGTACACAAGAAACTAATACATTTTAAATCAACTCTACTTCAATTAAAAAAAAATCATGAGGGTTTGCCATAGGCATGCAAGATTATTTTAACTCTATAAAATCAGTCAATGCAACTGCTCTATTAGAATAAACTAAAGCCACTTAAAAAAAAGGATTCTAGTCTAGTCTATGGTTCAGAAAGCCAAAGATGCCACTCACCATGGAAGAATAAGGAAAGGGTAAAGCAAATTCCAAGCTAACGTAAGTGAGCATACAGAACTAAACAATACGAAGCATTATGATGTACGTTCAAAGGTTTTCTCACTCAGAGGTCAATGTTTCAGGTCGTATCCATTCCCTTGTTCAACAAGCATTAACTGAGCAACTACTTTGGACCACACGCCTTCTGGGCTCTGGATACACTTACAACTGGGAAGCCAAGGACTTTCTAAGAATGAAAGTGAAAAGTGTTAGTTACTCAGTCGTGTCCAATTATTTGCAACCCCATGGACTGTACTCCACCAGGTTCCTCTGTCCATGGAATTCTCCAGGCAAGAATACTGCAGTGGGTAGCCATGCCCTTCTCCAGGGGATCTTTCCAATGCAGTGATTAAACCTGAGTCTCCGGCTTGGCAGGCAGACTCTTTACTGTCTGAGCCACCAGGGAAGGCACCCTTAAGAATACTGTCCAGCAGTATTTTTGTTCAGAAACAGAGAATGTGGAATCGGAGGACTGTGGCTACTGAAAAGAGGAATCCCACCCTTCCACCAGCTTACAGCTTCATTCTCAGATGAATGTTACATACAAACCATCCCTCTCAGACCCAGGTGCCTTTAGGATTTTTTAAAAAAAACAATTCTTCACAAAAAGTCCCTTGTCCACAGGGAAATGTGTTCATCTAGTTGATTGGGCTCAGAGTCTTGAGCAAAGATTATTCCTGCACTGTTGCCAATTACCTCATTTATCTTCACGGCCCCAAACAAGGGCTTCCCTGATAGCTCAGTTGGTAAAGAACCCACCTGCAATGCGCGAGATCCTGGTGCGATCCCTGGGAAGGGAAGATGCCCTGGGGAAGGGAAAGTCCACCCACTCCAGTAGAATTCCACAGCCTGGAGAATTCCACAGACTGGATAGTGCATGGGGTAGCAAAGAGTTAGACACGACTGATGAACAAAGTCTAAAAATTAAGAGGACAACAATGAATACTTGGTCAATCAATAATATCTGCTGCTATAAAGGCAGCTTACTTACACTCTCCACTAACCCAGACACTCTCACTGTCAGCTCCCTCAGTGGGGACACAGAGAAGCTACTTTGAAGATGAATCAAAGGTGACATCATAATATCAAGGATAAGGCTTGGAACATTCCCTAACTTGCTCTTGATGCCCTGAGAAGAGTATTTTGTAATCATCATCGCTTCCAGTTTGTTGAGTGTAATTATTAACCAACAAAATAACTCACTGATACCAACAGACAGATAAACCTTTATTTTCTTTTTTTTCCTACTTGGGTAGAAGTGGAAAACAGCCAAAGGACTGCCCTAAAACGTACTTGGCTACATTAATAAAACATGAGCTTCTCTAAATTTAAACTGAAAATCCAATTAATTCATCAAAATGTCAGTTGTCACCTCAAGCATTTTAGTAAAACGGAGCTCTCTTGGAATAAAGAAGAATCTTCACAGGAATAGAGGGTGCAGTAAAGTGATTTTCTTATCACAATGATCACTGTAGCCTTATACCCTGATATTTACTCTTTCAATGAAGCCTCAGAGAAGGTATTTAAGAATACCACTGGTGGTACAAGAGACTCATTTTCCATATGGTCTTTTCCCTGCCTTGATTATTAACTGTATTTGTACCAAACACAATCAGTCACTGCTGTAAGCTCCCCACCGACACCCAGAGTCATGAGCCTTGGTGGTAATTTCTACAAAGCACATGGGACCAGTCACAAATAGAATTACAATGATAAATCTTACGACTTTAGGGCCTAAATAGACAGTGCTAGGAAGGCTATAATTTGTACAATTGTCTTTATTTAGACAATTCTAATTTCTTATTAAGAGAGCTGAAAACAGAAATAAGAAAGAGACAATGTCTATAGAAATTTAGAAAGCAGAAATAGAAACTGAGAGTCCTACCCTTATCTATAAGACAAATAGTTTCCAATGGGTTTCCATTCTCTTATCCTATACCTAGTGTTTCTCAGCTGAAAAGGAAACTTGGTCCTTCCTTCTGTGATCCAAAGCCCATTTATCAGCTACAGTTCTAGCATTAGCAGCAGGAGACTGGAGGAGACGCAGATGCCCTTTTAAAGATTGATACGGAGTTAAATGCAATCACTCTCGTCCTTTAAAAACAAGTAAGGGAATGAAATAAAACATTATAAAATCATATGCTTCCTCCTGCACATAACTTAAAAGTTACCAGCTAACCCCCAGCATACCACTGACCTTTGGCTTGGAACCAAGGGCTTTAGGGAAAAACTAAAGGTAGACATGTTTTTAGAACTCAATATGATTAATTTACAAAAGCCTGATTTTTCTTTTCCTGAAGACTGATAAAATATGGTCCAATTTAAAGTACTGAAGGATAAAACCACATCTCAGAATCATTAAGCTATCAGTCTCGATTACAAATGGAATGAAGCAATACTAATTTCTTGCACTGACTGAGGTGGTAAATGGCTCTCTTTCTGCTTGTGGACAACAGTGATGGAATCACCAAATTATGATTTACAGTTATAGGTTCCAGAGTTCGTTGTAGCCAACTTCTCTCTTCCAAATGAGAGAAAGAAATCCCCACTAAATTAGTCCTGATCACACAGGTTATGTCTGTATAAACTGATCACAGCATTGCCAAAGCCATCAGCTGAAGCCACTGGCATAGAAAAGTTTCAGCTGCTCCACCTGGCACCAGCCATTCATCTCTCAAGGACCAAATGCCAATCGCTAGAATGATCCATAGGCAACCTCCAAACTGAGGACAAAGGAAATGAAAGAAATCTAAAACGAAGACCCCAATAATTCCTGCAACATCAGGCCTAAGGGATCCAGGGAAGTTAAAATCCAGGCGTGCCGAGTCTGCGGTTTCTCACTAAGCCAGCTGAGACCCAACCTGGGGCAGCTAACACTTTCGGATTCACAGAGAAGCCACACAGGACAAGAATACACTGAGTTTCCAATCTCCTGTGACACCTCAAGTGCAAGGGGATAAAGAGAGAGATGTCTGTGGGAAGGAGAGAGGGTGTTAAGAAAACGGATCAGAAATTCTTAAAGGTCCGAGAGAACCGTCTCCAGGCCTCTTCCTAAAACTCGCAAACCTGGGTCTGTGTGTGCCGGCAGGACAGCAGGGAGGGGCTGGACTCGTGCCTGGGCGCGCTCCCGGAGACTGCTGAGCCAACTGCAAGGCAGATGCGCCAGCGGACCAGGAAAATGGGGCCGGGCGGGAGGGGGGGCGGGTGTCTTACTTTTGTAGCTCGTCGCCCAGGGCTGGTAGCCGTAGTAGCCGGTGATGCGCAGAATCCGCTCCTCGATGGACGTGAGCCCCACGGGCCCGCTGGTGAGGTCCTCCACCGAGCGCGACCATTTCAGATCCTCCTTAATCGCCTCGTCCACCACCAAGTATTTGAGCTGCCGGAGCTGGGGGCTGATGTCTGACAGTCTCCGGGGGCTGACGTCCGGTGACCTCCTCATGCCACTGAGGCCGCGGGCAGATTGGTAGTGGGGGGGACAGAAGGGGGGGGAGAATGTGGGTGAGATCCCAGGGCGAGCTGGGCGCAGCCCGGGGCCCTCTACGGGCAGGTGCGGCCCTTTCCCGCTCCACCGCCCCCTCCTTACACCCCCGCCCCCGCCAGCTCCCTCGGCAGCCTGGGCGTCGGGTCCCGTCTCCGGAGCCCGGCACTGGGCGCTGCGGGGCAGAGCAGGTAGGGGCGAGTGGCGAGGGAGAGGATGCCGTGAACTTCCCAAACAGCCCCGCCGCGCGCGCCGCCCCCTCCCCAGCTTCAGACTGCTCGTGTCCCGGCTGCCGAAAGCCACCCCGCCGCCCGCTCGCACACCCGCACCCGGGGCGCTACTCACATGGCGATGCCTTTGCCCCTGGGTGCGCTGCCAGGAAACTCTCGGATCCCCATAGGCAATGTCAGAGTAGGGCCGGGAGCTCCCAGACTTGAGGCTGAGGGGCTGCGGGCCCGAGCTGCCCGCAGCCGCGGCCCCTGGGAAGGTGGGCGCGAGGCCCGGCGAGGGTCCCCGCGCCGCCCGGGAGCGCGGTCCGCGAAAGCCTCGGCGGTGTGCGGCGCGATGCGGGCGCGGCGGCTCAGCCCGGCTCCAGCCGGTCCGCGGGGCTCGCTGCAGCCCGCTGGCCGCAGGGCAGTGCCAGCGAGGCGCCCCTTGGCTGTAGCCGCCGCCACCGCGCCGGGCACACGGCAGGCGCCGGAGCCCCCGATCCCAGAGAGCGCCGGCGGCGGTATGCGCTCTCGAGGCACCTGGGCGGACCGGAGGTGCTGGCCCCCAAACGCGGGAACCAGGCGGGGGCGCTGCTGCCCCCTTCCCGCCGCCCACGTGTGCGCGGGGCTCCGGAGCCCGCACCAGCCGCCCGCGCTCCGCCCCGCAACCTTGGGGCTAGGGGCGCGCTCCTCCTCCCCTCTCTTAGGACCTATCACATCATTCTGTTCCTGATTCAGTAGTTCAGTTCAGTTTCAATCTCTCTTTCTCTTTCCTCCTTCTAAAATAATGAGCAAAAACTACTTGGAAAGACAGAAACCTGGTTCCAAACCCACCAAAATCATGCTCAGAATGCCAGATGCATAAATGGCATTTCATAGTCAAAGCTGAAACTTGATTTATTGTGCTGTGGGCATCCTTCGGTCACCCCTGACCCTCAGAGAGCTTACATTCTCGTGCTGACCCCGTTACTAAATCAGTTCTCTCTTCTTAGATTTCTACTTTATTTAGCTTCTAATTTTTTTTCTTCTCTCTGCAAATCATTCTTTCTGGAACACCTAATCAGTTTTCATAATGTTATTTTCCTGTTGTAAAAAAAAAATACATATAGGTTCATTCTGAAGAATTTAGAAAATACAGAAATAGGTAGAGAAGAAAATACCCAATTTTCAGCCCAAAAGGACTACTTTGAATTAAGTAGTCCACAAATTTTTCCACTCTTTTTTTTTTAATCAATGCAAAATACCTTTTTCACAAAATCAGGATGGGACTGTACACACTGCTTTTGGTACTTTTTTATATTAAAATTATATTGTGTCTCAGCAAATTAGGAATAGAGAGGACTTCCTCACATTATAAAAGACATCTTCAAAAGCCTACAGTTAGCATCATACCAAATGGAAAGAAACTACAAACTTCCTTAGGTTAGGAGCATGGCAAGGATGTCTCAGCACTCCTCTTTAATATTCTACTGCAAGTCCTAGCTAATGCTATTAGATAAGAAAAGGAAATTTAAAAGTTTGTCTATTGGGAAGAAAGAAATAAAACTACTCTTTGTTCACAGATGACATGATCATCAAAAGTTTATCTATTGGGAAGAAGGAAATAAAACTACTCTTTGTTCACAGATAACATGATCACCTAGGTAGAAAACCTCAAAAAATCAACCAAAACTTGACCTGAAACAGATATGAATTATAGCAAGATTGCAGGATTCAAAGTGAATGTACAGAAGTCAATCAACTTCCCATATACAAGCAATAAACCACTGTAATTTGAAATTGAAAATGTAATACCACCTACATTGGCACACAAAAATGAAGTACTCAGGTATAAATTGAATATAATAGGTATTGAGATTTATATGAGGAAAACTGCAAAACTCTGAGGAAAGAAATCAGAGATGAACTAAAATGGAGAGAGAGTTCAGGTTCATTTGTAGAAAGATTCAGTATATTTAGGATGTAGTTCTCTCCAACTTAACATATAGATTCAGTGTAATCCCAATCAAATCCTCAGCAAGTTATTTTGTGGCTACCAACTAAGTGCTTCGAAAGTTCATATGAAGAGGCAAAAGACCCAGAATAGACAAGAACAAAGTTGGAAGATTAACACTACAGCGCTTCAAGACTTCGTATAACGCTGCAGTAAGCAATACAGTATGGTACTGAGGAAAGAATAAACAAACAGATAACTGGAATGGAACAGAGAGCCCAGAAACAGCCACACAATTATGGTCAACTGATCTTTGACAAATGAGCAAAGTCAATTCAATGGCAAAAGGATAAAAGTGAAAGTAAAAATCACTGAGTGGTGTCTGACTCTTTGCGACCCCATGGACTGTAGTCCAGGGAATTCTCCAGGCCAGAATACTGGAGTGGGTAGCCTTTCCCTTCTCCAGGGAATCTTCCCAACCCAGGGATCAAACCCAGGGATCAAACCCAGGTCTCCCGCATTGCCAGTGTAGTCTTTACCAGCTGACCCACAAGAGAAGCCTGGAGAAAGGCTAGTGTTTTCAATAAATGGTGTTAGAACAACTAGACATCCACTTGAAGAAAAAAATGATCATAGACCTAATAAAAAATTAAAAATTCTAGAATATAATATAGGAGAAAATCTAGATAACTTTGGATTTGGTGATGTCTTTTTAAATATACGTATCTTCCATGATAGAAAAAATGGGTAAATTGGGCTTCATTAAAAGTAAAAAGTTCTGCTCTTCAAAAGACACTGTCAAGATCATAAGATGATAAGCCACAGCCTTACAGAAAATATATGCAAAAGGAATATTTGATAAAGAACTAGAATAAATAAGATAAATAAATAACTAGAATAAATAAGAACTCTTGAACTCAACTATAAGAAAATTAACAATCCAATTTAAAAATTGGAAAGATATCTGCACAAATATATCACCAAAGATGATATACAGGCCATCAATAAACATATGAAATGATGTTCAACATCATATTCCACTAGGGGACTGCAAGCTAAAATGATGAGTAAGATACCACTACACACTTACTAGAATAGATATAATTCAAAATACTGACAACATCAAATGCTGACAAGGATGTGGAGCATCAGGAACTCTCTTTCATTGCTGGTGGAAATGCAAATGGTATGGCCACTTTGGAAGACGGTTTTGCAGTTTCTTGCACAACTGAATATCTTCTCACCATGTAATCCAGCAATTGTACAGGTTGATATTTATCTGCATTGAGTTGAAAACTTAAGTTCACACACAGACCTGCACACATATATTTACAGAAGCTTTATTCATAATTGCCAAAATATGGAAACAAACAAGATGTTCTCCAATAGGTGATGGGTAAAGGGTGGTATATTCATATACTGGAATATTATTCGGTGATAAAAACTAGTGAACTATCAAGTCGTGAAAAGACATGAAGGATCCTTAAATGTGTATTGCCAAATGAAAGAAGCCAATATGAAGGGGTATATAGTATATGATTCCAATTATAGGACATTGTGAAAGAGACAAAGTTATGGAGACAGTAAAAAGATCATTGATTACCAGGGGGTCCTGGTGTGTGTAGGGATAAATTGGAAGAGGAGGGATGAATGAGTGAGCACGGGGGATTTTTAGGGCAGTGAAACTCTTCTGTATGATATTATAATGGTGGATAACTGTCATTATACGTTTGTCAAAATCCATAGATTGTATCAATACAACACCAAGAGCTAACCTTGATGTAAACCCTAATGTATCAACTTTGGTTGATAATGATATGTCAGGGTCAGTTCCCTGACTGTAATAAGCATATCATACTAAAGCAGGATGTTAATATTGGTGGGGAGGCTGTGTGTGTATGTGGGGGGTGGCAGGAATTTGGGGACTCTACTTTCTCAGAATTTTACTGTGAACCTAAAATTGCTCTAAAACAGTCTATTAACTGAAAAAATTAGATTTTTCAGCTTTTCAGTGTTATAATATTCTTCTAAAAGATTATTTTTACTGGATGTATTTTCATTTTTATGGCTGCTATGGTCATAAAAGCAACAAAGCCATTATAAATAAAGTAACAAGTAATATCAGGTATATAAATTTAAAAAATCAATATCCTTGTACATACTTGTTAATCTCTGTTTGTGGGGAGGTGGCTTAGGAATAAGGCACTTCTCTGCCTCTGTCTCTCTCTGTCTGTGTGTATGTGTGTTCTTGTGTGAAGGATTACTTCTTAGTGCCTTCTTTTGAGAATATGGGACAACCTTTTTTACCCTTGTACCTGAACTATCTCATCTTAAGCTGGTCTTGAACTGGTGTTCCTAGGGTATCCTCAGAGTTCACCTGATGTTGGAATCACTCAGGAAGGTTGTTTAAAGTGCTGATTCTGAATTATTACCTGTGAGTGTAAGCATGGAACTCTCCGTGTTCCCTGGATTCCCTGGATGGACTCTAAGCACGCTAAGAACCACTCATGCAAAGAAGCAAAGTTTCATGAACTCAGAATTCTCCACCTTGCTTTTATAGGCACAAGGAAAGATCTGGGCACGGCCAGAAGAAGACAGGTGTCTCTCCTCATTCGGTCACCACATTCTGGCTACTGTAACCCTTGGCAAGGTCTTTGATCGGAGCCTCCGTTCCCTCCATATAAAGAAGATAACCTTGTAATATTGCGGTGAAGATAAAATGAGTTAATACATGAAAAGTGTCTAGAATAGGACCTAGCACATGGCCAGGGCCAACACTTAAAATACATAAGCTATCATTATTAGCAATGCAGTCAAAGGTTGAAATAATTTTATTTTTGACAGTCACATCACACTGTTGACTCATGTCTCGGTTTATTGCCTAAATCATTTACATAATTTTTACATGTGAAGCTGCTAAGCCACATCATTCTCCTCCTTTTACAAAATAAATATCATGGGATTTAGAGTCAGATAAAAATGACTTAAATAGCAGCTTCACACACCAACTAGATAACTTGTGGACCTTATTTGACTCCCTCAAGCTTCATGTTTGTATATCAACCTCAAATAGTTACTATGAAGATTAAATTCAAGTATATTAAGAGCTGAGCACAGTGTAGAGCAGTCCCTGGTATCACAAAGCGTCAGACATGACTTAGCGACTAAACCAAACTGAACTGAAAGCCTGGGTTTAGTACTCAATAAATGGGAGCAGTAACAATTATTGTCACTTCTGTCATGTTGCCACCTGCCAGATGCAGTCATTGCCATGACATTTCTGGGTGTTTGGGGACAGTGATTTTGTCAGTCACTGCAATCACTGCCCCCAACTCACCAAGTATTCTGGGCACCTCTTTTATCTCCTTATCCTTCAACACTCTCACCTCTGTGAGCAGTCCTCTTAAAATCTCATTCAGAAATATGTAGCTCACATACATACTTCAGCCTGTGTGGTGTGGTACCATACATGCACTGCCTCTTGGACATCAGGGCCAACAAGCTACCCTTCCAGTCAGGTGTGGTCCACCAGCATAACAGCGTAAAAGCCCTGCTATGGGCCTTCCTGTTAACCATGTGTCAATCAATACCTGAAGCTTTGCTTTATAGCACAATGACTGTCAGAAATGAGTTATTACTGGTGAAATTATTGGCTTGTTCAATAGCATAACAGGCTTTCCTGGTGGCTCAGATGGTAAAGAATCTGCCCGCAATGCAACAGACCCAAGTTCAACTCCCAGGTTCAGGAAGATCATCTGGAGAAGAGAGTGGTTACCCACCCCTGTATTTTTGCCTGCAGAATCCCATGGACAAAGAAGGCTGGCAGGATACAGTCCATGAGGTCAGAGTCGGACACTACTGAGCAACTAACACTTCATTTTAAATGGCGTGACATGTGTTGGGAATGGGCTCACATGGGGAAATGATGGCATTTAAGATATGTGGACTGGATACGATATCTCAGAGATCATCTCCACCTTTGCATCAACTGGTTATACAGGATTTGTAAACTTTCTCCTTAGAGATGCTATCCAAGGTTTGCCATCCTTCTTCCAGCCAATGGGTACAAGGTTTTAGAGTTGCCCTATGGCAATAACAAATGGCAAATAAAAAGATAAAGAAATTCTACTCAAGAACACCATCCTTCTAAGATTTCCCTAGTGGTCCAGTGGCGAAGACTGTGGGCTCCTAATGCTGGGCACCCAGGTTTGATCCCTGGTCGGGAAACTAGATCCCACATGCCACAAATTTGAATTCACATGGCACAACTAAATATCCTTCGTGCCTCGATGAAAATTGAAGATACCATGTGCCACAAGACCCAGTGAACCCAAATAAGTAAATAAATTTAAAACATGTGAAAAGATCATCATCTTTCTGCCTAGAGTGAGTGTCAGGTGTGGTCAGAGCAACTAAAAAAAAACAGAATGCTGCAAGTTCATCTAACTTAGAGAATAGGACTTGTAAATTTTTTATGTACATGTATTAATAAATATTGTTTGTTTAATAGCTGTATACATGTATGGTGCCATATGGTATAAGTTACTTTTATTATAACATAATAGCTGGGTTATAGGTTACTACCTTTCCATTGGCTCATCTAAAATCTTTGATTGGCTAACACTGTCCACCGAGAGAGCCTAAGAACTTTGCGTGAACACGTGGGGTTAGTTAGCAATACAACATTTACAAGGCAGTGTGTGCAGGAACTTTGGCTACCCCAAGAATGTAAGTTAGATCCTGATACAAGATCTGTAACATCTAGAATCATTAAAAAAGCAATGGTAGGAGTTTTTATAAATCCTGTATACTGGCAGTTCTGAAACTTTATCATTCTTCAGAATCACTTCAGATGCTAATGGATTGAAGACTTAAATATGAGATCTAAACAATAAAACTCTTAGAAGTAGGAATAGCTTCTTGAGATATATATATGTGTGTATATATATAATATATATATATAATTTTTAATATTTATTCAACCCTAAAAAAGAAAAAAAATTCTGCCATTTGCAATAAATGGATGGACCTTAAGGGTCCATATGCTAAGTTGAATAAGTCAGACAGAGGAAGTAAACACTGAATGATCTCACGTACATGTGGAATCTAAAGAGGGCAAACTCATATTAATAAAAAAAGATTAGATGTGTGGTTGCCAGAGGGATGGGAGGTATAGAAATTGAGTGTAGTTGGTAAAAAGTTACAAACTTCCAGTTGTAAAATAAATAAGTACTGGGGATGCAATGAACTACATGATAACTCTAGATACCAACTATATGATAACTCTACATACGAATGCTGTATGATGTATTTGAAAGTTGCTAAGAGTAAATTCTATCCTTTTGCAACGTATACATATGTTGAATCATCATGCTATACACCTTAAACTTACACAATGCTGTATGTCAGTTATATCTCAATACAACTGGAAGAAAAATAAAATAAATTGGACATGAGTTTGAGCAAACTCCAGGAGATAGTGAAGGACAGAGAAGCCTGGCATGCTGTAGTCCATGGGGTCATGACTTAGCAACTGAACAGCAACAACGAAGTAAAACAAAATATAGATTCTCATACTCTATTCATGGTGGGGGATTTCCCCACACCAAGCCTGGAAATGTGCATTTTAATGAACATCTTTGATGAGGCTGGTACATATGAGCAGTGAACTACCATCCTCATACTATAATGCCTCAAAACTTGAGTATTTTAAAAATACGTATTTCTAAGACTCTCTGAAGATTTCTCAATAAGAAACTTGGGGGTATGGATTGCACGTAAACATTTTTAAAGGCTTCTTGGTGATTCTTTAACACAGGAATCATGGTTATTTTAAAGTCCTTGTTGGTTAGCTCCAACATTAAGGTAATCTATGCGGGCAGCTGCGGCCTGGTGCACTAAGCGTGGGCGGCTGCGGCCCGGCGCTTAGTGCGGCCGAGAGGAGTTACCCCAAGTCCGAGGACAGGGGCAGTGGCCGGGAGGACTACCCCACGTCCGAGGTCAGTGGCGGCCGGGAGGAGACACCCCGCATCAGAGGCCAGGGGCGGTGGCCGGGAGGAGCCACACAAGGAGCGGTGGCTGAGCAGGCACAGAAGGGCCTAGAGGAGCTATCCCACGTTGAAGGTCAGGAAGGGCAGCGGTGAGGAGATACCCCTCGTCCAAGGTAACGAGCAGTGGCTGCGCTTTGCTGGAGCAGCCGTGAAGAGATACCCCATGCCTAAGGTAACAGAAACCCAAGTAAGATGGTAGGTGTTGCAAGAGGGCATCAGAGGGCAGACACACTGAAACCATGCTCACAGAAAACTAGTCAATCTAATCATACTAGGACCACAGCCTTGTCTAACTCAATGAAACCAAGCCATGCCTGCGGGGCGACCCAAGATGGGTGGGCATGGTGGAGAGGTCTGACAGAATGTGGTCCACTGGAGAAGGGAATGGCAAACCACTTTAGTATCCTTGCCTTGAGATCCCCATGAACAGTATGAAAAGGCAAAATGATAGGATACTGAAAGAGGAACTCCCTAGGTCAGTAGGTGTCCAACACACTACTGGAGATCAGTGGAGAAATAACTCCAGAAAGGATGAAGGGATGGAGCCAAAGCAAAAACAATACCCGGCTGTGGATGTGACTGGTGATAGAAGCAAGGTCTGATGCTGTAAAGAGCAATATTGCATAGGAACCTGGAATGTCAGGTCCATGAATCAAGGCAAATTGGAAGTGGTCAAACTTGACATGGCAAGAGTGAACGTCGACATTCTAGAAATCAGCGAACTAAAATGGACTGGAATGGGTGAATTTAACTCAAATGACCATTGTATCTACTACTGCAGGCAGGAATCCCTCGGAAGAAATGGAGTAGCCATCATGGTCAACAAAAGAGTCCGAAATGCAGTACTTGGATGCAATCTCAAAAACGACAGAATGATCTCTGTTTGTCTCCAAGGCAAACCATTCAATATCACAGTAATCCAAGTCTATGCCCCAACCAGTAATGCTGAAGAAGCTGAAGTTGAACGGTTTTATGAAGACCTACAAGACCTTTTAGAACTAACACCCCAGAAAGATGTCCTTTTCATTATAGGGGACTGGAATGCAAAAGTAGGAAGGCAAGAAACACCTGGAGTAACAGGCAAATTTGGCCTTGGAATGCAGAATGAAGCAGGGCAAAGACTAATAGAGTTTTGCCAAGAAAATGCACTGGTCATAGCAAACACCCTCTTCCAACAACACAAGAGAAGACTCTACACATGGACATCACCAGATGATCAACACCGAAATCAGATTGATTATATTCTTTGCAGCCAAAGATGGAGAAGCTCTGTACAGTCAACAAAAACAAGACCAGGAGCTGACTGTGGCTCAGCTCATGAACTCCTTATTACCAAATTCAGACTCAAATTGAAGAAAGTAGGGGAAACCACTAGGCCATTCAGGTATGACCTAAATCAAATCCCTTATGATTATACAGTGGAAGTGAGAAATAGATTTAAGGGCCTAGATCTGATAGATAGAGTGCCTGATAAACTATGGAATGAGGTTCGTGACACTGTACAGGAGACAGGCATCAAGACCATCCCCGTGGAAAAGAAATGCAAAAAAGCAAAATGGCTGTCTGGGGAGGCCTTACAAATAGCTGTGAAAGGAAGAGAGGCGAAAAGCAAAGGAGAAAAGGAAAGATATAAGCATCTGAATGCAGAGTTCCAAAGAATAGCAAGAAGAGATAAGAAAGCCTTCTTCAGTGATCAATGCAAAGAAATAAAGGAAAAGAACAGAATGGGAAAGACTAGAGATCTCTTCAAGAAAATTATAGATACCAAGGGAACATTTCATGCAAAGATGGGCAAAGATGGTGTGCTGCAATCATGGGGTCGCAAATGGTCAGACACGACTGAGCAACTGAACTGAACTGAAGATTTCAATCAAAAGCCTGGGAGGACTATGCTTAAGAGAAATAGGCAGAGCAGATGTAGCACGGTACTGCAATTTAGTTGGAGAAGGAAATGGCAGCCCACTCCAGTACTATCGCCTGGAAAACCCCATGGACAGAGTGGCCTGGTAGGCTACAGTCCATGGGGTCGCAAAGAGTCAGACATGACTGAACGCCTCCACTTTCCACTTTCCACTTTCCGTGTTTAGTTGCAGATCAGTTGAACCCCTAATTGGATATGATGATAAATTCTTCACTCTAATGTAAGAAAGAGGTATCAAATGTAAGAAGGAAATATCTCTCTGGTGGGAGATAGGATCTGGAGGCTGCATAATGTTTCAAATGACAGTGATTGGAATCCAAAGAAAATTACTAGACATGGACCTAAGAAAGAAAATGATAGACAACCAAGAGAAAAAGTAGACAATAGAAGTGTATCCATCAGTCAGTTGAGCCGCTCAGTTGTGTCCAACCCACTGCGACCCCATGAATCGTAGCACGCCAGGCCTCCCTGTCCATCACCAACTCCCGGAGTTCGCTCAGACTCATGTCCATAGAATTAGTGATGCCATCCAGCCATCTCATCCTCTGTCATCCCCTTCTCCTCCTGCTCCCAATCCCTCCCAGCATCAGAGTCTTTTCCAAGGAGTCAACTCTTTGCATGAGGTGGCCAAAGTACTGGAGCTTCAGCTTTAGCATCATTCCTTCCAAAGAAATCCCAGGACTGATCTCCTTCAGAATGGACTGGTTGGATCTCCTTGCAGTCCCAGGGACTCTCACGAGTCTTCTCCAATACCACAGTTCAAAAGCATCAACTCTTTGGCGCTCAGCCTTCTTCACAGTCCAACTCTCACATCCACACGTGTCCACAGGAAAAATTATAGCCTTGACTAGATGGACCTTAGTCGGCAAAGTAATGTCTCTGCTTTTGAATATACTATCTAGGTTGGTCATAACTTTTCTTCTAAGGAGCAAGCGTCTTTTAATTTCATGGCTGCAGTCACCATCTGCAGTGATTTTGGAGCCCAAAAAAGTAAAGTCTGACACTGTTTCCACTGTTTCCCCATCTATTTCCCATGAAGTGATGGGACCAGATGCCATGATCTTCGTTTACTGAATGTTGAGCTTTAAGCCAACTTTTTCACTCTCCACTTTCACTTTCACCAAGAGGCTTTTTAGTTCCTCTTCACTTTCTGCCATAAGGGTGGTGTCATCTGCATATCTGAGGTGATTGATATTTCTCCTGGCAATCTTGATTCCAGCTTGTGTTTCTTCCAGTCCAGCGTTTCTCATGATGTACTCTGCATATAAATTAAATAAGTAGGGTGACAATATACAGCCTTGATGTACTCCTTTTCCTATTTGAAACCAGTCCATTGTTCCATGTCCAGTTCTAACTGTTGCTTCCTGACCTGCATACAGATTTCTCAAGAGGCAGGTCAGGTGGTCTGGTATTCCCATCTCTTTCAGAATTTTCCACAGTTTATTGTGATCCACACAGTCAAAGGCTTTGGCATAGTCAATAAAGCAGAAGTAGATGTTTTTCTGGAACTCTCTTGCTTTTTCGATGATCCAGTGGATGTTGGCAATTTGATCTCCAGTTCCTCTGCCTTTTCTAAAACCAGCTTGAACATCTGGAAGTTCACGGTTCATGTATTGCTGAAGCCTGGCTTGTAGAATTTTGAGCATTACTTTACTAGCACGTGAGATGAGTGCAATTGTTTGGTAGTTTGAGCATTCTTTGGCATTGCCTTTCTTTGGGATTGAATGAAAACTGACCTTTTCCAGTCCTGAGGCCACTGCTGAGTTTTCCAAATTTTCTGGCATATTGAGTGCAGCACTTTCACAGCATCATCTTTCAGGATTTGTAACAGCTCAGCTGGAATTCCATCACCTCCACTAGCTTTATTCGTAATGATGCTTTCTAAGGCCCACTTAACTTCACATTCCAGGATGTCTGGCTCTAGATGAGTGATCATACCGTCATTATTATCTGGGTCTTGAAGATCTTTTTTGTACAGTTCTTTTGTGTATTCTTGCCACCTCTTCTTAATATCTTCTGCTTCTGTTAGGTCCAGACCATTTCTGTCCTTTATTGAGCCCATCTTTGCATGAAATGTTCCCTTGGTATCTGTAATTTTCTTGAAGAGATCTCTAGTCTTTCCCATTCTGTTCTTTTCCTTTATTTCTTTGCATTGATCACTGAAGAAGGCTTTCTTATCTCTTCTTGCTATTCTTTGGAACTCTGCATTCAGATGCTTATATCTTTCCTTTTCTCCTTTGCTTTTTGCCTCTCTTCTTTTCACAGCTATTTGTAAGGCCTCCCCAGACAGCCATTTTGCTTTTTTGCATTTCTTTTCCACGGGGATGGTCTTGATGCCTGTCCCCTGTACAGTGTCACGAACCTCATTCCATAGTTTATCAGGCACTCTATCTATCAGATCTAGGCCCTTAAATCTATTTCTCACTTCCACTGTATAATCATAAGGGATTTGATTTAGGTCATACCTGAATGGCCTAGTGGTTTCCCCTACTTTCTTCAATTTGAGTCTGAATTTGGTAATAAGGAGTTCATGAGCTGAGCCACAGTCAGCTCCTGGTCTTGTTTTTGTTGACTGTATAGAGCTTCTCCATCTTTGGCTGCAAAGAATATAATCAATCTGATTTCGGTGTTGATCATCTGGTGATGTCCACGTGTAGAGTCTTCTCTTGTGTTGTTGGAAGAGGGTGTTTGCTATGACCAGTGCATTTTCTTGGCAAAACTCTATTAGTCTTTGCCCTGCTTCATTCTGCATTCCAAGGCCAAATTTGCCTGTTACTCCAGGTGTTTCTTGCCTTCCTACTTTTGCATTCCAGTCCCCTATAATGAAAAGGACATCTTTCTGGGGTGTTAGTTCTAAAAGGTCTTGTAGGTCTTCATAAAACCGTTCAACTTCAGCTTCTTCAGCGTTACTGTTTGGGGCATAGACTTAGATTACTGTGATATTGAATGGTTTGCCTTGGAGACAAACAGAGATCATTCTGTCGTTTTTGAGATTGCATCCAAGTACTGCATTTCGGACTCTTTTGTTGACCATGATGGCTACTCCATTTCTTCCGAGGGATTCCTGCCTGCAGTAGTAGATACAATGGTCATTTGAGTTAAATTCACCCATTCCAGTCCATTTTAGTTCGCTGATTTCTAGAATGTCGACGTTCACTCTTGCCATGTCAAGTTTGACCACTTCCAATTTGCCTTGATTCATGGACCTGACATTCCAAGTTCCTATGCAATATTGCTCTTTACAGCATCGGACCTTGCTTCTATCACCAGTCACATCCACAGCCGGGTATTGTTTTTGCTTTGGCTCCATCCCTTCATCCTTTCTGGAGTTATTTCTCCACTGATCTCCAGTAGTGTGTTGGACACCTACTGACCTAGGGAGTTCCTCTTTCAGTATCCTATCATTTTGCCTTTTCATACTGTTCATGGGGATCTCAAGGCAAGGATACTAAAGTGGTTTGCCATTCCCTTCTCCAGTGGACCACATTCTGTCAGACCTCTCCACCATGCCCACCCATCTTGGGTCGCCCCGCAGGCATGGCTTGGTTTCATTGAGTTAGACAAGGCTGTGGTCCTAGTATGATTAGATTGACTAGTTTTCTGTGAGCATGGTTTCAGTGTGTCTGCCCTCTGATGCCCTCTTGCAACACCTACCATCTTACTTGGGTTTCTGTTACCTTGGGCGTGGGGTATCTCTTCACGGCTGCTCCAGCAAAGCGCAGCCACTGCTCGTTACCTTGGACGAGGGGTATCTCCTCACCACTGCCCTTCCTGACCTTCAACGTGGGATAGCTCCTCTAGGCCCTCCTGCGCCCGTGCAGCCACCGCTCCTTGGACGTGGCGTTCTCCTCCCTGCCACCGCTCTGGTCTCGGACGTGGGGTGGCTTCTCCCTGCTGCCTTGGCAGGTATTAATCTCCTGAGTTATAAAAGACTGCAGAAAATCTACTTCTGCTCTTCAAAAATTCCCAACCCAGACCCCCAGCCTCTCCTTCTTGCATTTTTAAAAACTGTTAAATATCTTAAAGAAAGATTGCTGTTGATCTTTAGACAGGACCTTTCTCCTATTGGGTCTTTATTGCTTAATTCCCCCACGAGACTGTGTTAAGGTTCCCTTTGCCTTAGAAGCTCTTGACCTTGCTCTGAGTTTCCAATTTGTCCTCCAACTCTGCTAAATCACTAAAGGTTTTACTGATTTCATCAGTCTTTGGCAGAGACTCTCTTTCAAGGCCATTTTCAATTTTCAGCTTTCACCCCAAATTGGCAAATACCCCTGGGGGGAAAACAGTTGAGAGCTATTAGCTCACCTTAGAAGAGTTTTGCTTCTCTGGAATACAAATTCACCTAATCATTGTTCTTTCCACAGGTCTCTGCCATGTTTATAGCATTATTTACTTTTCAAGTTGTTGCAGTGAAGGTATTGATCTGCCAAGACCTGGTACATCCTAACTGAATGTACCATCTTCCTATATCTACTTATAGATATATCTATACATATTTTTAGCAGAGACATCACTTTGCCAACAAAGTCTGTGTAGTCAAAGG
Organism: Ovis canadensis; assembly: GCF_042477335.2. NCBI lineage: Eukaryota > Metazoa > Chordata > Mammalia > Artiodactyla > Bovidae > Ovis > Ovis canadensis. The sequence continues at coordinate 24,493,537 of NC_091269.1, read as the reverse complement.
TATGGTTTATCCAGTAGCCATGTATGGATGTGACAGTTGGACTATAAAGAAGTTTGAGAACTGAAGAATTGATGCCTTTGAATTGTGGTGCTGGAGATGACTCTTGAGAGTCCCTTGGGCTATAGGAGATCAAACTACTCAATCCTAAAGAATATCAACCCTGAATATTCATGGGAAGGACTGATGCTGAAGCTGAAGCTCCAATACTTTGGCCACCTGATGTGAAGAGTTGACTCATTGGAAAAGACCCTGATGCTGGGAAAGATTGAGGGCAGGAGGAGAAGGGGGCAACAGAGAATGAGATGGTTAGATAGCATCACCGACTCAATAGACATGATTTTGAGCAAATTCTGGGAGATAGTGAAGGACAGGGAAGCCTGGCACACTGCATTGCATGGGATCACAGAGAGTTGGACATGACTTAGCATGTCCAACAACAACAAATACATGCTTTAATAGATATCTATGGATACTTTTGGACTTTCCTGTAGCTTGGACGGTAAATAATCTACCTGTAGTGTAGGAGAGCAGGGTTGGATCCATGGGTTAGGAAGATCCCCTGGAGGAGGGCATGGCAACCCACCCCAGTATTCTTGCCTGGAGAATCCCATAGACAGAGAAGCCTGGTGGGCTGCCGTCTGTGGGGTCTCGAAGAATCGGACATGACTGAGCGACTACCACTGCCACTACCACCACTGCCCTTATGTTTTATAGCTCGTTGTTTTCTTTTATTTTTCTAAAGCAGCATGTGTTCATATTAAAGTGAACACTTTTTATCAAGCTACCCTCATAAATTTGCTATTTTAAGATTTTTTTTTTTTCTTCTGGGCTAATGTGAAGGAAAGAGGTCAGGGATGGAAATAATTGTGTGCTGGCTTCATTGTGTTTAGTCAACAGTTTATTCATTTATAAATGACTTCAGTTCTGAGACTAGCGTTAACAACAGTAGCAATCTGTATATCCACATGCTGTGTCAGAAGAAATCCTACTAATTTTTTCACCTGAATGAGGTTATGTAGTTTTCATTTTCTGCCGATGATGAAACCTCAGCTAGTAAGTTCATCATAATGGGTGGTGTGTTACAAGTCAAACTAACCAACTGCTGCTTATTCATCAGGAGTATATTCTGTAAATATGTTTCTAGAGTTTAATTTCTAAATCAGTAGATGAAATTGATCTCATTAACTTTTAAACATTACTTTACTAAAAGTATGCTTTTTGATATGAGAAAGATGTATTCTTCACAAAAAGTCCAAGTACCTTGAAATATTTATGATATTAAGATATATTTATTTTTGCAGTTAATTAAACATTTGCAGTTAATTAAACATTTATTTTATGCATACCTTGTGCAAGGTTTTGTGATAGAAGCTAGTAATACAAATGAAACATTTTCTTCCCTTAATGTACCCATGGTATAATAAACACAAACAAGCAAATAAATAAGCAACTGAAATATAGTGCAACAGAGGCCATGATTGATGTATGCAAGACTCTATGGAAGCATGCAGGAGGGACTTTTGAGTCAGTACTGGGAGAAGAGTAGAGAAGGAAATGGAGCATCAGGGAGATGTCATAAAGGCTTCTTAGATTAAAGAGAACACAAAGTAGTTTTGAGAAATGAATAAAAATTAGGAGAAGGGATAAAGAGGAGGAGCAGGAGAGGAAGAAGAAGGAGAAGAGGAAAGATGAGGAGAAAATGAAGGAGGAGGAGGACAGGAGATGGAAAGGATAGGAAAGGGAGAGAGAGAAGAAGAGGAAAGAATAGGAAGTGGAAAGCACCAACATTCCGAAAGGAAGAAGCGCTGAGTTCAGAGGCCTGGAGGCATGAGACGCCAGCCTGTCTGGAGGGCACTCTGAACAGGGAAGCTACAATGGCGTGGGGAGGTGGACAGCGTCACATACAAAGGGCTTTGTAAACAAAGCCACCATCACGTTCCAGGCCTGCGGAGACCTAACTGGTCTTCCCATGTCCACTGCTGGCGACCTCTGAGCCAGAGTAATGATTTCAAAGGCTAGATGGACCCTGCCCCTCTCTTCTGTAAAAGGGTTCCAATGGCATCTCACTTCTTTAGGTTGGAGATCTTGATCCTGCCCCACCCAGACTGCACCTTGCCACGTGCTCTGTGTCTGTTCTCCATCCACAGCAGCCTCTTAGAGCCCATGAAACAAAGGTACTTCATGTGCTCCAGCTGCCCTGAAGGCTGCGATGGGACAGAACGTGCCTGCAGTGCAAGAGACCTGGATTCCATCCCTGGGTTGAGAAGGTCTCTTGGAGTAGAAAATGACAACCCATTCCGGTATGTTTGCCTGGAGAATTCCATGGACAGAGGAGCCTAGAAGGCTACTGTCCAAGGGGTCTCAAAGAGTCAGACATGACTGAGCGACTAACACTTTCACTTTCTTCCAGGATGTTGCACAAGACACTTTTCTGCCTGGAAAGCCCTATCCACCTCCACCCCCCCTACCTCTTCAGATCCTTCAACAGTCCTGTCTGTGACTCAGACTCTTTCTCTCCAGAAAGACTTTTCTGAACCTCCCAAACTGGATTAAATCCTTTCTATACAACCCTTTAATACTCTATAATTGCCTTTATAACCCTTATCAGAGCTGTATTTTTACCTGTTAATTTACATGATTATTTGACTAAAATCTCTCTCCTCCACTGGCTCAAAGTTAAAAGAGGCAGAGATTGCTTTGCTCTCATTGTGACCTTTATATCCAGCATAATGCCTGTTCAGTTCAGTTCAGTTCAGTTGCTCAGTTGTGTCTGACTCTTTGCGACCCCATGAATCGCAGCACGCCAGGCCTCCCTGTCCATCACCAACTCCTGGAGTTCACTCAGACTCACATCCATCGAGTCAGTGATGCCATCCAGCCATCTCATAGACTATAATTGGATGGTAAGATATGTGAGGAATGTATTGCACACAGTTTTCAAAATTTATTCTCACTTTTTGTTCCTCTTAGTTCCCATTTCCAGGGTAAGACTAGATTATAAGATTGCCGGGGGTGTGACTTCTATGATGAATTTCCTCCCAGTCTTTCTCCTCTGAGGCTCTAACTTTCAGTCTTTCTACAGTTCTAATTTTTCAACCCAGATAGTATGTGTAGCAATAAAATGTCCTAGATTTTCTGAGTTAGTCTTGATTTTAAGTATTCTGTTACATTGTTCTCAAAAAACTCTCCATTGTCGAAGAAAAATGTCCTAATTTTTGGTTCAGAGAATGTAGTCACTGTGATATATGTGTCTGATAAGGAAAATATATAGTTCACTTTTGGTAGACGATACATACATACATACACAGATAAGGGCTTCCCTGATGGCTCAAGCAGTAAAGAATTCGCCAGCAGTGCCAGAGGCACAGGAGACGCGGGTTCGATCCCTGGGTCATGGAGAAGGAAGTGACAACCCACTCCAGTATTCTTGCCTGGAAAATCCCATGGACAGAGGAGCCCGGTGGACTATAGTCCAAAAGATCACAGAGTCGGACACAACTTAGCACACGCATGCACATAGATAGATAACAGATAGTGATAGATGTAGCACAATGGTAAAGAACCTGCCTGCCAGTGCAGGAGACACAGGAGATGCAGGTCAATCCCTGGATTGGGAAGACACCCTGGAGAAGAAAACAGCAATTCACTCCAGTATTCTTGCCTGGAAAATCCCATGGACAGAGGAGCCTGGTGGGCTACAGTCCTTGGGGTGGCAAAGAGTTGGACACAACTGAGCACGCTCACAAAGTGATAGATGGGTGGGTAGATAAATAGATAGAATGAATGGATGGATGGATGGGTGGATGGACAGGTACCACGCATGCTGTATTTGTTTTGTCTTGCCCCTATAAATGATAACTTTCTTTAATATAAGGATCATGTTTTCTATTTATTTCTCCTATAGTTCAATGATTAAGTGAATCCTGTTATTGGATTAACCGATAGCAGGCAGAAAGAGTAGATCTCTAATGTGGTACAATGTGAAGTAGGCAATGATGCCTTTAAACCCACAGATGTCTGCTCTGTTCAGCGAAGATATATATTTTGACATTTTTACTGTAGTGAAGACAATGCTAGTTGTTTCAAAGTATTCCTCTGCATTAGCTACTGTCATCTGTGTTTGGCAAGGCATTATAGGAAGAGATGAACTCAAGAGAGAAAGTTGATTTATAAATAGAATAGAAAAAACAGATGCAGTCTAGAAATTTGGAGCCTACAGGACTGGGAAAGCCAATTGCTGCTACATTCCAGGGAAGAAGAAATGAGACTTTAGAGGCTCTGGGAAAAGAAGATCAAGTGAATCTTCTTATATTAACATATGTGGTACTCCCAACCCTGGGCTTCCTCAGTAGCTCAGCGGTAAAGGATCTGCCTGCAACACAGCAGCCGCAAGAGGCATGAGTTCAATCCCTGGGTCAGGAAGATCCCCTGGAGGAGGGCATGGAAACCCACTCTAGTATTCTTGCCTGGAGAATCCCATGGACAGAGGAACCTGGTGGGCTACAGTCCATAGCGTCACAAAGAGTTGGACACGACTGAAGTGATTTAGCATTCACACATACCCGACTCTGAGAGCCTCAGGATAGATGCCATCAGGTTGAGACAGAGAAGATGTGGGTAAAGAAGCTGACGTGCAAGGGAGACATGAAAACTATATTTAGGAAACAATTCTGGGCATAGTTAAGGGCGCATAGTACAAAGTGGGAGACAAGAGATCATTTTTGAATACAAAGATACTTAAAGCACAAGTTTCAACTAAAAATACTTTTGACTCTTACCCACTTGCTACAACCTTCAGACTCGGACCCAAGAACAGAAATAGCCTGGAAAAGCTTTACAGACCTCATCATCCTTAACACTGATTTCAGCCACAGCCAGGAAGGATAACTGGAAAGAATGAACTCACCCAAAGGCTGAGCCCAGTGCCGTGGGGAACAAAGGACAAAGCATTCCCTCCTAAAGAGCAGAATTTTGGGGGTTGAGCAAAGAATTTTCCCTCCCTCTCCCCACTAGGGTAGAAAGCCATCCCAATGCCTGCTCTGTAGGACCTCATTGCTGTTATGGACCCATGACTTCTGTTTATTGCTCATCCTTCCTTTTTCTCCAGGAAGTATGTGTCCCTGCCGTCCTGTCCCTATTCAACCACTATATCTTGAGTGCCAGTGTGGAACCAGATAATTTAACTTTCTAGTCAAAGTTTGCTTTAAACAGTCACATTTGAATTTGAGGAAGAGGAAAACTGAAGAATCAATACATCACAGGGAGATCTTGGACGTGGAACTATAAGCAGTGACCGGTCGGGACTTTGAGTTGTTTCCCTGAAGGAAGCACATTCTAGATGCTCATGAAGTGATAAAATGGGTACATGATCACTATGGCAGAGACAGTGTTTACCAAACCTTTTTCATCTACTCTATGTGCCCTAGCATGGGCATCTAGAAAGACAACCTAGCTCAGCCTCTCTTAAAAGTGAGGCCACTGGGGCTTCCCTGGTGGCTTAGTGGTAAAGAATCCACCTGCCAATGCAGGAGACATGGCTTCAAGCACTGGGCCAGGAAGATTTCACATGCCACAGAGCAACTAAGCCAGTGTACTGCAGTTACTGAGACTGTGCTCTAGAGCCCAAGGGCCCCAAGTATGGAAGCCCGTGCGCCCTAGAGCTCATGCTCCTCAGTGAGAGAAACCTGCAATCAGAAACCCATGTACCACAGCTAGAGAGTAGCTTCCACTTGGTAACAGCTAGAGCAAAGCCTGTGCAGCAACAAAGACTCAGCAGAGCCCAAAATAAATAAATAAACACAAGTTTTTAAAAAGTGAGCCCATCTGGTACATTCTTTGCAATGACATGTAGATAGATGTTGCATGCGCTACTTCCAGACTTGACCCTTACAATTTCTTGAGAAATACATCATGTGTTCCCTTTTTGCTTTGGTGCTAAGGAATGATGGTGCCACCAGGTACAAGATGCCTGCGTCTCTGAGTGTCCAGTTGAAGAAGAGCTATCTTGGAGAGCTATCCAAACAGCAATATCCCTTTTGATCACTTCATGAGCAAAAACCAAAATTTTACTTGTATTAAAATAAAAATAAGCATAAACTTTTACATGCACTAACCTGTGGACATTCCAGAGTTTCTTTGTCTGTGCAACATAGCAACACTATCTTGACTTGCTTGCCTTGGCAAATACAGGGCACCAGCACAAATTCAGCGGTTCTCTTCTCACCTTCTACTTTGCCCTGTATTTCCTTTTAACTACAGAGTTCCTGCAGGGCTCCCCCTGATAATTCAGTGGTAAAGAATGCGCCTGCCAATGCAGGAGATGCAGGTTCAATCCCCGGATTGGGAAGATCCCCTGGAGTAGGAAATGGCAGCCCACTCCAGTATCCTTGCCTAGAAAATTCCATGGACAGAGGAGCCTGGTGGGCTACAGCGCATGGGGTCTCACAGAGTTGGACACCACTTAGTGACTGGACAACAACAGAGTTCCTACATTTTGTGCATTTGTTCAATTGCAGAAAGCCAAAGGGGAAAAAAAAGATTACTTTCAACAGAAACATAACCCACTTGTATCTTGTCCAAGATTTTCAAGCACTCTGAATGATATAAAGTTGAAAGTTCTGCTCTCAAGGAATGGCAAAGCAGTAGGGGACAAATCACAGTGGAAAGGAGAGGGTGGGATGAATTAAGAGGATAGCATGGAAAAATATACATTACCACGGGTGAATTAGATAGCAGGTGGGAATTGCTGTGTGATAGGGGGAGCTCAACCCAGTGCTCTCTGACAACCCTAGAGGGAGGGGTTTCAGAAGGGAGGGGAAACATATGTATACCCATGACTATTTCATGTTGATGTATGGCAGAAACCGATACAATATTGTAAAGCATTTATCCTCCAATTAAAAAAAAAACTGAATGAACAAACAAACAAAAGCTAAAAAAAAAAGTACAAGGTGCTTGAGTTAGACACAGAGCTCTGTAAGAATTTGGAGGAGGAAGTGATGGTTTCCTGTACTGCCAATTAAATGGGGCTTCTCAGGTGGTGCTAGTGGTAAAGAACCTGCCTGCCACTAAGGAAATGTAAGAGATGTAGGTTTGATCCCTGGGTTGGGAAGATCCCCTGGAGAAGGGCATGGCAACCCACTCCAATATTCTTTCCTGGAGAATCCTACGGACAGAGGAGCCTGGAGGGCTACAGTTCATGGGGTCACAAAGATTCGGACACAACTGAAGCGACCTAGCACATGCTAATTAAATGGAAATAAACCCATGGCCCCAGTTTTAAGAACTTATGACTATGCCCCTCCCTCCGTTCCTAACAGAATATTTATCACCTGGACATGCACTTTTTCCTGCTTCAGATTTAAAACTCTTGGCTGATTCCTGCCTGTCACTCAGCATATATCAGAATTGTCGACTACTGTCAATGTACATGGGCTCTTGGGGATTAAGCCAATCCAAAACAGATACTGGTAGGTACAGGAAACTGACTTGAAGAGCAAAGCCCGCAAATAAAAGTTCTTTAAGTATATATACTTTGTGACTTTGCCCTCTATATGCACAGATAATCAATGTGAGATTCCTAACAGCTAAGTAAATAAGTTTTTGGGAAAGACTTGAGTAATCAGCTACTTCTCCTGCCTTTTCAGTAAGAAATCTCTTTCGTGGCATCTCTAAGAGGGTGAAACCTAGTCTCTGCTTAAGCACCCTCAGTGTCTAGATCTCCTGATTTCCAAAGAAGCCTTTTCTGTGGATGGGCAACTTAAAGCCTAGATCTACATTCATCAGTCTAAGCAAATAAGTCACCTACATTTTGAACTCGATTCAACTCTTGTTTTATTTCGAATAATTCTTCATCGATTCATTGATTCTTCAACTCTTTTATTTTATTTGCCATAATTCTTCATTGAGAAAGGATTGTTATGTGGAGTTAAAAGAAAAAACACCTACATTGGGGGAAAAAGGCATAAGAGAAGCTGTATTTTCCCACAGCCCCACTGGTCAAGGATATAGGTGCCTGACCCCGGTGCCTCCTACTCTTGGCTATGTTTATGATTTATGTTTGTTTTGTTATCCGATAGGTCCTGGGACGTTTCATCCACTCCATCATGATCATTTGAAACCATTTCATTCCCTTCAGTGACGCCAGAGCTCTGTTTGGAGCATTTCCAGTTTCTTTCTGCTCAGGCCTACATACCCCTCCAGGGAGGTCAAGACTTGGGGGGAAATTGGCAATAAATGCACTCAGCACAGCAATTTTTTCTTCTGGTACACTGACCCTTTAACTTCTTTGAGATTCTGCGGCTAAGCACTGAGATATCTCCCTGGAGGGTCTGGGAGGTTGTGTATGAGTCACAAATATGCATACACATGATTTTGAGTTTCATTAAAGAAATTCACAGACCTGAAGATGACCTATGAACCTCAAGAATCCGAGCCTTCCAAGCAGAGCTGAGTTACTGACTCCATGCATCCAGTTCAAATTACCAAGTCCTCACTTAACACTGACTCCTGTCAAACACAGCACTGGGCATGAATAAAGCAGAGTCCCTACACACAAGGACACACCATCTAGAGGGCGGGTAGGCATACACTTGATTCTCGTACATCATGTTCTCCTCGTTTACTGGAGTCGAGCTGATTTACAATATTGTATTAGTTTCAGGTGCACAGCAGTGATTCAGTTATATGTATACATTTTTAAGATTATTTTCCATTATAGATTATTACAAGATGCTATATGGTAAGTCTTTATTGCTTATCTATTTTATGTATAATAGTTTGTATCCATTAATCTCAAACTCCTAATTTATCCACCCATTCCTCCCAGTGGGGCTTCCCGGGGGGCTCAGATGGTAAAGAGTCTGCCTGCAATGCGAGAGATCTAGGTTTGATCCCTCGGACAGGAAGATCCTCTGGAGAAGGGAAAGGCTACCCACCCAAGTATTCTTGCATGGAAAGTTCCATAGACAGAGAAGCCTTGTGGGCTACTGTCCATGAGGTTGCAAAGAGTCGGACACAACTAAGTGACTAACACTTTCATTTTATCATTTTTTAATAATAATTTAATAATCACCACAGGTAAGTGATATCGTATATTATTTGTCTTCCTCTCTCTGACTTACTTCACTAAGTTTAATATTGTCTTGAGTCTATCCATGTTGCTGTGAATGGCAATATTTTGTTCTTTTTTAGGGTTGAATGCAATTATTCCACTGTATTTATGTACCACACCTTCTTAAGCCAGCTGTCTGTTGACGGTCATTCAGGTTGCTTGCATGTCTTGGCTGATAGTGCTGTTATGAACATTGGGGTGCGTGGAACTTTTTGAATTAGCATTTCTGTCTTTTCCAGATACATGCCCAGGAGTAGAATTGGTGGGTCATACAGTAGTAACACCGAGCAGTCTCTGGTATATAACTGTAGCTAAATGTGCTTCCAGAGAGATGGATTGCATCTTAGTGGACTTAGCTGCGACCACTGAGGGCTATGTGACCGCATCCTGCAACACGCAAGGTTATTACATTCAGTCTTGCATCATCACATGTTTGCTATGACACATGATTAATAGCCATATAATCTTAGGCGGAAATTTCATTAACTTCCAGAACATCTTTTAAGTGTCCTCTTAAACAAAAAGGAGCATTGTCATAGAGGATTTTAAGACCTATTCCAATTTTCTTTTTTATGATTCTATGCAAAGTGATTTGAGTTTTGTATGTGTTTTCTACCTGTTTATTCAAAACTTCTGGGTCGTTAGGAGGCTGGCAAGAATGTCTGAAGTTTATTTCACTGGAGACAGTTTGCCACTGCTGAAGTTGATCGGCACTTGACTCTAATATTCTCCATTCTTACAACTGCCAGAAGGCAAGGCAGCTGGTCCAGCCAGCAGAGCGTGGAGAGGAGGTTCCTACTCCTGTGCACAGGAATAAGTGGGTGAAAGCAAAGGCATGCCCTGGAGAGAAAAGCTTCTTGAGTGTCAGAGAAGAGGACCAAAAGGGAGCTCCCTAGGAAGAGAACCAAGGCAGGTTTCTGAAGTTAAGATGCAGAACCGTGAGGTCAAAAACTCAAATGTCAGTGGCTTCACACAGAAAAACAGGAGGGTGTCTGGGCAAATAACAGGAATTAGGAGCATTGCTAAGGAGGGATTTTCCAGTGTCACTGAAGCATGGTCTCAGTGGGGGCTGAATCCGCTTAAATCCAGGGCGTGGATCAACATAGGCACACCTCTTTCTCCATGTCTGCTCTCACTTCCTTGACACCATCATTGATGAGTCATCTTCCAGGCTACCAAGGATCTATTTAATCATGATTTCTTTTTAAAAAATCTGTATTTATCTGGCAGTGCTGGGTCTTAGTTGCAGCACCCAGGATGTTTGATATTAGCCAAACTCAGTTGCAGGCTGTGAGATTTAGCCCCCCACAACCATTCACTCATTCACTTAACCCAAGTTTTAATTTACATCTCATCAAATCGGTCAACAGACCTGCTAGCAAATAATTTCTGGTTCTTATCTCTTTTCCTCTTTCCTTGTCTATCTGATAGAGATTTGGTGTCATAAAGATGTGTGCTTAGTCGCTCAGTCCTGTCCAACTTTTTGCAACCCCATGGCCTGTAGCTCCCCCGGCTCCTCTGTCCATGGGCTTTCCTAGGCAAGAACACTGGAGTGGGGCTCCTACTCCAGGGGATCTTCCAGACCCGGGGATCTCTTGCATTGATTGCATTGGCAGATGGATTCTTTACCACTAGTGCCACCTAGGAAGCCTATGGTAGGAATGACCTGGCAATAACTTGAACCAGTGTGTTTCAGATTTCTCTTTCTGTAAACAACTATTCTCTGGTAGCCATTTAGCTAAAGCTCTGGACTGGGGGTGGGGGCTGACAACACCTCAGGATGAGGAGAGTGTGTTGTCAGGGAAGTCTTGCCCAGACCGGAGAAGAAGGGAACCTCCCATCTGGATTGTGGGAGATGAGAGAGGCCAAAGAAGTTGAAAGTCAAGGTTTCCACTTGTCCCAGAGTTGAGGCTACATCTCCGAGAGTGAGGTCCAGTTGTTGCAGACACTTCTTGGTGAGTCTAGGGGACACCAAGAGCATCAGGGCTCCTGGCATATTTCCCTGGGCAGAAGAAAGACAGGCTGTGGGTTCCTAGTAGAGGAGGTGGCATGCCTTTGGTACTTCTGACAGCCAGTGAGAAGGTGGGGAGAAAGCATATGGGGTACTTTCAGACTTGGGAGCTATTAATACTTTCAGATAAAGGAGAAAGAGAGAAAGTGCATGAGCCCTTTCCTCTCCAGTACTGGCCACCTGTCCTACTGCTGAGAAGACCACAGGATTGGCACAGTCCTCAGGTCTATCAGACAAGACCACTATAGAAGGGACTCCCAATGGTTAGGAGCAAGGCAGGCCAGTGGTCAGAGGCAATGGATGACATCACACACCAAAAGGCTAAAGGGACTACTTGCACTTCAGAAGATACTAGTCCCAGCCGACCCAAGTGTTCCACAACAGAGACCAGAATGAATCCAGAGGATCCTTTGTGGATCTGGGACACTTTTTAAACACTTTTAATTTTATACTGGAATATAGCAGATTAACAATGTCGTGATAGTTTCAGGTGAACCGCAGAGGGACTCAGTAATGCATATACGTGTATTCATTCTCCCGCAAACTCCCTTCCCATCCAGGCTGCCACATAACGTTGAGCAGAGTTCCCTGTGCTATACAGTAGGTCTTTGCTGGTTAAATTTTAAATATAGCAGTGTATACATGTCCTTCCCAAACTCCATAAATATTCCTTCTGGGACACACTTAGCTGTCAACACTGTCTAAATATTTCCTTGGAGGAGAAGGTATAGAATTATGAAAGAAATTGTTTTAATAAAAATGGAGACCCTTTAAACTGGAAAAGACAGATTTGCTGTTAATGGGCTGGTTGAAGTTTCCCCACTACTCAGGAAGTTGGCAAAGAGGGGAAATGATTACAAATGCCAATTTTCTTTTCATCATTGAGGACAGAATGGAAAATTTGTGACCTACTCTTGTAAGCAGGAGGGAAAAGACCACCAGACACAGTCAGTCAAGAGGAAGAATAACCAAGACAGTGCAGAGGCAGAATGATTAGCTTCTGAATAATTAAGATCTTTCAATGGACTGAATAACCCACTATCTTATAGAGAAAAAAACTTATTTCTGGAGAGTAAACAAATTGCTTGGGGGCAATCACACCTTCCCTGCAGAACTCGAGGTGGAATTCATGGACATTGAGCCCAATCTTTCAGTCAGTTCAGTTCAGTCACTCAGTCATGTCCAACGTTTTGTGACCCCACGGACTGCAGCATGCCAGGCTTCTCTGTCCAACACCAGTTTCCGGAAGTTGCTCAAACTCATGTCCGTCACATCAGTGATGCCATCCAACCATCTCATCCTCTGTCATCCCCTTCTCCTCTTGCCTTCAGTCTTTCCCAGCATCAGGGTCTTTTCCAATGAGTCAGTTCTTCGCATCAGGTGGCCAAAGTATTAGAACTTCAGCTTCAGCATCAGTCCTTCCAATGAATATTTCCTTTAGGATGGACTGGTTGGATCTTCTTGCAGTCCAAGGGACTCTGAAGGGTCTTCTCCAACACCACAGTTCAAAAACATCAATTCTTTAGCACTCAGCTTTCTTTATGGTCCAACTTTCACATCCATACATGGCTCCTGGAAAAATCAGCTTTAGCTATATGGACATTTGTCAGCAAAATAATGTCTCTGTATTTTAATATGCTATCTAGGTTGGTCATAACTTTCCTTCCAAAGACCAAGCATCCTTTAATTTCATGGTTGCAGTCACCATCTGCAGTGATTTTGGAGCCCCCCAAGATAAAGTCTAACACTGTTTCCACTGTTTCCCCATCTATTTGCCATGAAGTGATGGGACCAGATGCCATGATATTTGTTTTTTGAATGTTGAGTTTCAAGCCAGTTTTTTCACTCTTCTCTTTCACTTTCATCAAGAGACTCTTTAGTTCCTCTTCACTTTCTGCCATAAGGGTGGTGTCATCTGAATATCTGAAGTTATTGATATTTCTCCTGGAAATTCTGATTCCAGCTTGTGCTTCATCCAGCCCAATACTTCACACGATGTACTCTGCATAGAAATTAAATAAGCAGGGTGACAATATACAGCCTTGGTGTACTCTTTCCCAATTTGGAACCAGTCCATTGTTCCACGTATGTTTCTAACTGTTGCTTCCTGACCTGCATACAGATTTCTCAGGAGGCAGGTTAGGTGGTCTGGTATTCCCATTTCTTTAAGAATTTTCCACAGTTTGTTGTGATCTACACAGTCAAAGGCTTTGGCATAGTCAATAAAGCAGAAGTAGGTGTTTTTCTGGAACTCTCTTGCTTTTTCTATGATCCAGTGGAGGTTGGCAATTTGATGTCTGGTTCCTCTGTCTTTTCTAAATCCAGCTTGAACATCTGGAAGTTCTTGGTTCACATACTATTGAAGCCTAACCCAATCTTTAGTCTCATTAATTATCTTCACACACTTTAACTGATTTTTATGTAATGTGTCTTTATGTCTATAGTCTAGATGGAAATGTTAGTAATCAATTGATGCAAATGATGCAAATTAACACTAGTCAGAAAGTCGCAAAACTTAGTGCTGGGTTTGCATTTCACTCTGGGTCACAGATTCTCAGCTCTATGGAACCAGTGCTCAATGGAATTTCTCAGAGTGCGTGCATGCTCAGTCACTCACTCACGTCCGACCCTTTATGATCCACGGACTGTGACTCCTCTATCCATGGAATTTTCCAGGCAAGAATACTGGAGTGGGTGGCTGCCATTTCCTTCTCCAGGGGATCTTCCCAACCTGGGGATCGAACCTGCATCTCTTGCACCTCTTGCACTGGCAGATGGATTCTCTACCACTGCACCACCTGGGAAGCTCTATTCCTCAGAGTAGCTTTCCTCTAACAAGGACATGGCATTTTGGTGACTGATGTAAAGCCAACACTGTGAGCAGAACTTATTTTCAGAGTTGAACTCTGAGTTGCTGGGAGTTGCATAGAATTGGCAATAGATTCATCCTGCCCTAGGGCAGGTGTAGAGAAAGTTCTGCGTATCATTCTCTCAGAATGCAAATCCAGAGGTGAAGGAGAAGGTCAGGCTCTGGAAAGAAAGATAACCGTGAGAAGGATTTACAGTTAGAACTGTCCCAGAGAATTTTCTTAAAGTTGCTTCACAAGCAGAAGCATCACCCAGGGTAGCATCAAGGCCGCAGAGGTCCTGTCTTTCTTGGCTCTGATTTCTGGAAAAGAAACAGGTAAAAGAGAAGAAGAAGGCAACTTCGTCCTCCAGTCTGGGTCCCACTGGCTCTCACAGCTGTATCACCTCTGACAGTCTTGAGGTCCTAGCTGGAGGACCACACCAGACTAGCCTTCAGTCCTCTTCATGCACTCCACCACAAGGGGCGCTTCTCACTCAGCCACCTCCATGCTCCTGCCATTGTCTCCTGGGCCCGCCTAAATTTGGAACATCTGAAAGTAGCAAAAGGGGTTCTTGTTATTCTAGACCTTATAGAGGCAAGGAAAAGAAGGGTAACTTGAGAATGATATAACAGTTAATCGGAGGATATAACACACACATATATACATCCAAATACACACCACACACACACACACACACACACACACACACACACACACACACACCAGACTTCCCTGGTGGTATGGTGGATGGGAGTCCACCTGTCAATACAGGGGACACAGGTTCCACCGCTGGTTTGGGAAGATTCAGCTTGCTGTGGAGCAACTTAGCCCCTGGACCACAATTACTGAGTCAGCACTCTAGAGTCATGTGCTGCAGCCACTGAAGCCCACGTGCCTAGAGCCCGTGCTCCGCAAGAAGCAGGCACTGCAATGAGGGGCCCGAGCGCTGCAAGGAGGAGTGGTCCCCACTCACTGAAGCTAGAGAAGGCCTGCAAGCAGCAACGAGGACCCAGAGCAGCTAGAGAAAATTCTTCTTAATTGTTAAAAATAAAGGCAATGAGCTTTTATAATGGAGTAGCAGACATTTAAATAGATATAATATATACTTTTTGTTTGTTTAGTCATTCAGTCGTGTCTGACTCTTTGTGACCCCATAGACTATAGCCTGCCAGGCTCCTCTGTCCATGGGATTCTCCAGGCAAGAACACTGGAGTGGGGTGCCATTGCCTTCTCCAGATATAGATATAGATATAGATATAGATATAGATATAGATATAGATATAGATATAAAGTTAAAATATTTTACGTTATGACCCTGTGTCATTTGTCATTAGGCACTGATGAAACCCTCAGCCAAGGTTGTCCAGGAAGATGATCTGGCCCAAGCCTCTTCCTTTGGCACATGCTTCCAGAATCCTTTTCTGAACTCTACTCCAGTCCGCATTTCCCACTAAACCTCACAAGCCCACCTCTTCTGATCAATCAGGTGTCCTTGCCTATATGCCAATTAATCACTGAGATTTCTGAGAGAATTTGTGCAATTACTGAACATTTAGACTTTCAAGTGCTGCGTCTGTGGTTAATTGCATTGCAAGATCCCCATCTATTTCTGTTCTATATCTGACCCAGTTCTCTGTGACAAGTCTCTCCCATCTCTGTGGGAAGTAGTCAAGAAGTCCCAAGGCTGCTAGTGGAAGGGGAAGAATTTATAATTTGGGTGTCACTTGAGAAACATACTCCTTTACTTAAAATCCATTAACACTGCTCCATCCCAAGGCACTAGGACCCTGCTCTTACTGACCAAATCTGGGTCCACTGGCCCAGAGCCAAGGAAGGGGTCCAGGTAGCGAGTGCTTAAGAGGCCTGAACTCCCCCAAGGCTTTCAGGGAAAGGTTTTTAAAGACAGAGCAGAGGGACAGGGTGGGGTGGTGATCAACTCATGGAAATTCTTTTGATTGGTTGGTGGTGAGGTAATTGGGAGTCAGCATCATCAAACATCATCATCACTTCCAAATGATCTGGAATCCACGTGCTTGTGTGTGTGTGCTCAGTTGGTCAGCTGTGACTCTCTGTAGCCCACCAGGCTCCTCTACCCATGGATTCTCCAGGTGAGAATACTGGAGTGGGGCACCTTTTCCTACTCCAGGCATCTTACCAACACAGGGACTGAACTAGCATCTTTTGCGTCGCCTGCACTGGCAAGCAAGTTCTTCACCACCAGCACCAGCTGGGAAGCTCTCCGTGCTTTCGGGAACATAAAATTAACTCTTTCCACCTGGTGGGAGTTTTGATATCTGCAAAACAGCTCAGACATGCTCAGAATATTATCTTTAATCCTTAAGATGGAACTGAAGGTCTTTGATTTTGTTTAATGGCTAAACTATTATTATTTTGTCTTGCTTGACTGTTTTCCTTTCTCTCTGTACCTCTATGATGAAATTCACTCTTTGGAACTTGGAAAGGCCTACGGGGCTGAAGTTTCTTTGCAGATACGAGGCAGCACATGATGGGAGGGGTCTGCTCCAGGAAGGCACCACAGGGTTCTGTTCAGCTACTGATTTTCACATACTGCCTCCCTGGGGTTTGCTGTTTCATGCCCACTGGGATGAATCTTGGGCAAAGATCCTATCTTCATTATTGTTACTCACTGTTGTAGACCCTCAGGTCTGTTTTCACAACAAAGCAGACATAAAAACATAGTGACTTAAGGTCACGTTTTTAGAGAGCCCATATGTGTGTGTGTGTGTGTGTGTGTGTGTGTATATATATATATATATATATATATATATATATATATATAGGAGAAGGGAATGGCAATCCACTCCAGTACTATTGCCTGGAAAATCCCAAGGATGGAGGAGCCTGGTAGGCTGCAGTCCGTGGGGTCACAAAGAGTCGGACACGACTGAGCAACTTCAATTCCATTCGATATGTATATATAGCATATAGACCAAATAAGTGCTATTTCCTTCAGTGTCACCCCTGAGGCAGTTACTCTTTCAATTCCTATTGTTATTGCTCAAAAAATTTTCAGAATTCTACTTTTGAAATGGTTCTTAGAATCTATAGCACAAACTTTTCAATATCTTCTGTGGTGATGATCTTTCTTCACGTAGTGTGGCTCAGGGTTTGGAAAACAGTCAAAACTCATTTGGAGCAAACTCTGGTTAACATGTGGTTGATTAAGCTGAAGTGACATCAGTTTGGGGTTTTGCTTTTGCTTTGAGTGTTTTTTGTGTGTGTGTCAAATATTCACTCAGTTTTGGAGAATTGTCAGGAGACAGAAGCGAATCAGTGGGCCATGGCACAGTGTTTTTCTATTGCATAAAATCTCCCAGATGCTTCACTTTTTACGTAATGATTCTCCTGGACTATTTGATGGTAGAGAGTCAAATCTACATAAACAATATATTATGTCAAGGAAACAAATAAACATTGAATCATTTAACAATTTTGCTACACCTATTTTCTGGAATCTCTAAGACACTGTCAATTTAATTTTAGCTTTCAGATCATGTTCAAAAATAATTAACTAAAAATCTTTTGCTTCATCTCTGGGCATTTCCCCAAGAGTTTGTGAAAGACACATGTAAAGAAGAGGTTCATGCAATTTTGAAGGCTGGTAACTCCAAAATGTGCAGAGCAGATGACCAAAGGCTGTCAGGCTGAAGAATTCTCCCTTACAAGGGGGAGAGTTAGCCTTTTGTTTTACACAGGCCTTCAGCTGATTGGACAAGGCCCACCCACTTTATGGAGGTCAATTTGCCTTACTCAGTGTACTAATTTAAGTGCTAAACTCATCCAAAAATGTCCTCACGGAAACACCCAGGATAATGTGTGACTGAGTATCTGGGCACCTCATGTCTGTCAAGTTGACACAAAATCAACCATCACACAATCTATGGTCACATTTTTCACCATTGCCCCTGATGAAAGACGCAATCTTTGTTTGTCCCCAGAGTATCATAGAATGCTCAAGCCTTGTATATTCACCTTATGCAACTCACATTTTTGGCAGTTGGTACTAGTGGAGTCTCAGGTAACACACCTGCTCAGGATGAGAACTTAGTTCTAGAACCAAGTTTTGAACTCCAGTGGCAGTATTCTTTCCACAACCACATTCTGGTGTATTTTCCGTACAACTGACCTTTTTCTATGTAGTTGGTTTGCATCTTTATTTACTTGTATTGCTTTGGGCATCACTGTTAAAGTTCATAGGACAATTGAACCAGTCAAGGTTTTGATGTGAGTTGCAGTGTAAGAATGAACACAAGGTTACTTTGAGCAGCACTGTGTCATCATAGCATCTTTCCAAACATCTTCAAATCTCTTTGTGCAATGAAAAACACTCATTTGATACTTTTTACTCATACACTTATTTCAGTATGCCAGCTGTCTACTTGGAAAATTGACTTAACTTTCTTCAAAATGTGAAGTGAATTCTTTGTTCTGATTACCAGCTACTCCTTTGTACTGTGCAGTGAAGCAATGTGCACTGAGGCTTGCTCTAAGTAAGACACAAGGACTGTTGTGTGTGTTTAAATTTTCCGTTTGAAAATTGGAGGAAGGAGAAGGAGCATGGAACTAAAAGTTAGGAGATGTTGCCTATGGAATTTCACTGCAGCTAAATAGTTTTGAGACCTGGATCCAATAATTTTATTTCTAAGATTATCGGTAAAAGGAGATACATTCTCTTAAGCTATCCTTTCTCTTTCACATTTGTGCAATAATTCACAAGATACACTCATATACATTGTTTCATTCAACTCTGGCAAATTCACCTTGAAGTAGATATTATCTTTTATGCTGTAGTGTCCATCAGGAGACCTACAATTAAATGTTGCCATATGTCTCTGATAGTATCTTCCTTCTATGCTTCTTAAGCTACAAAGGAGAAGTTATCTGCTTGTTGTTACTGCTCAAGCAAATTGAATAGCTATTCAGGGATCCATGCATAGTAGATCCATCCATTGATTAGATGCTCATCTTGACTACAGGAAATGCAGAACACCCAGTACTTAGGATGGACAAAAACATCAAAACAAAACTTGGTAACTCTTCTAAATCATAGAACAGGTGAACTTTCAGCCTGGGGGCAGCCTGGTGGTGGTGCTGGAAAGCATGGTGTAGGCTTAAGAACTTGAGGAGAAAAGCATAATTTCCCTTCTGAAAGGAGTGAAAGAGAGAAGTGATTTTCTCACCCATCTGACATTCTGACATACGTATCTCAAGCCCAAACCTCTCCAACGGCCATCTTCCCATGAATGTCTAATGGGTATCTCAAGATTAACATATATAGAAATAGATCAAATCCCAATCTTCCCCTCCATCATGAAATTTACTTCCTATAGTCTTTCCCTCTCAATTAACAGCTGATTCACCCTCCTATTGACTCAGGCCAAAATCCTTGAAGTCATTCTTGAAACCTGTCTTTCCCTCATACCCCACATCCAAACCATGAGGAAGTCAGATTAGTGCTGCTGCTGCTGCTAAGTTGCTTCAGTCGTGTCCGACTGTGCGACCCCATAGACGGCAGCCCACCAGGCTCCCCCGTTCCTGGGATTCTCCTGGCAAGAACACTGGAGTGGGTTGCCATTTCCTTCTCCAATGCATGAAAGTGAAAAGTGAAAGTGAATTTGTTCAGTCGTGTCCAACTCTTAGTGACCCCATGGACTGTAGCCCACCAGGCTCCTCCATCCATGGGATTTTCCAGGCAAGAGTACTGCTACTTTCTTACAATTTCTACTACTAACTTCCCATATGGCCTTCTTTCTGCACGATTGCAATAATCTACTAATTACTCTCCCTGATTTTATCCTTACCCTCTACTCCTTAGCGTCCATTACCAACACAGCATTCAGAATAATACTATTACAATAAATAGTATTGGAAATACTGCTTGGAAATTTCCAATGGTTTTTGCTTCAGAGTGAAAAACTGAAGAACCTTACCATAACCCCCAAGAATTCTGCTCTCTCTGATCTCATTATTTCCTCTCTTTAGGCATGGCTCACTGATCAGCAGTTACAGGGAACTCCTTGCTGCCTTTCAAAAACCCCAGCAACCTCCCAGCAAAGGTGTCTTCTTTACAATAGTTTAGTCACAGAAATAGAACTTCCTTGAGAGCAAGGATTTTGTCTGTTGTGTTTGCTGATATATCCTCAGTGTCTCACATCATGCCTGGTACAAGGTGGGCACTTAATAAATCTTTGTTGGATTAAATTTAGTGCATAGCCCAGACCTGGATCATCCCATCCTCTCCTCAGGGACAAAGACCTCAGCTCTGTGCAGAAAAGCACTTCTGTGATTGGAAACTTTCCAGTGTCAAGTTCTGCACCTGGATCCCTGGTGTCTTGTCTTAGTTATGAATGAACATTGGGCATCCTATACATTTAAATTAAAAAGTAACTGAAAATTGATTCTGCTAGAAAAAATGTCTTGACACTGGCTTCAGGCACCCTCAGAAACACTTCTTGGCGATATTTTATGCTTCCTTTGTATAACGTTTCCCACCCTGGCAACAATATTGAACAAATTGGGTGCCTCTGTTCCAAGTCTGCATTCAGATGACAACGCAGTTCACATCATCTTTTCACCAGCCTGCCACCTGGTTGGATCTGAGGCTTCATGGAAGACCCTAGTTAAAATCTGACCAAATCCTGAGACTTCTCTGGTAGTCCAGTGATTAAAAGTCTTCCCGCCAGTGCAGGGGACATGGGTTCAGTTCTCTGTTCTGGGAAGATTTCACATGTCATGGGGCAACTAAGCCTGAGTGTCCCAACTACTGAACCCTTGTGCCCTAGAGCCTGCGCTCCACAACGAGAGAGGCCACCTCAATGAGAAGCCCACACACCATAACTACAGAGTAGCTCGACAACTAGAGAAAGCCTATGTAGCAACCAAGACCAGTGCAGCCAAAAATAAATAATACATAAAAATTTATTTAAAAAAAAGAAAGAAATTCGGCCAAATCCTGCCAAGCAATCTAAGGAAGTGAAAGTTAGTGTGTGTCTCATGCCAATTACTATTGGAATAAAAGCAGCTTTAGCTGAACAATAAAAGCATTGTTCATGTGAAGAGCTCATTGAAATTGTATATACAGATGTGGAGCCAGGGTTCTTTGATTTTATAGGTCATTGACAAAGTATGTGAGAGCAGAGAGCTTCTACTGTGACCAGAGGCACAGGGTGGAGAGTAGGGAGGTGAAGGTAACTCACAGGGGCAAGTGTGCCCTGACCTTGGTTTAGCAGCACAGGGAGCAAAGGCTGTGACCCAGACCCACATTACCATGCCTTTTCAATGTGGTTCCAATGATAAATGAAAGCCATGGCTTTCCAATAAGCTGACATCGCTACAGATATACACAGCGTCATGTCTTCTCACCAGGTTTAAACACATTTGCTTGACAAATTCATTGTTCCATGATCTATCTGCTATAACACTATGCCCAGCTGTTAACTTTAAGACAGCAATTAGCCAAATGTAAGAAAAACAACCCAATGATTTTGGCTTCTTTGGATGCAGATTGGGAAACCCCTTCTCTTTTTTCTTGCCATGGAGATCTCCTTAAGAGTGGGATGGCAATACAAGTTAATGAACATGTATGTCTCCTAGAAAAATGCTCTTATTACATTACAAAAATCTCAAATCTTTGTGCCCTTGAACAACACAGAGGTTAGGAGTGCAGGCCCTTTGTTCAGTTGAAAAATCTGTGTATAGTCAGCCCTCTGTATATGAGGTTCCTCTATATCAGTAGCTCCACATCCATGGATTCAACCAACCCCATGTTGTATAGTACTGCATTATTTTTAAAAACCTAAATGTAAGGGGACCCGCATATTTCAAACCTCTATTGTTCAAGAGTCAACTGTATATGTATTTTAACCTTGAAAAGCACAGATTGAGACAAAAGCAGAGAGTTGTGTTTTCCTAGGGAACAAATATTTTTAAACTGTCGTAATATGAAAACAATGACAATAACATTTTTATGTACTTCATTATTTCCTTTCGAAGACCTCATTATACACAGGCATGTGGAGAGAGGAAAAATAATTGTGACTAATTATTTTGGAAATCGGATGTCGTGTTTAAAGGGAAAAAAATTGTATGAGTAATCCTGAACCGAGCAGCTGGGGGAAGTGTGACTACTGTTCATCCCTAAAAGAAGCAGGATTTTAAAGCAGTTCATGAACTGAGGTAGCTGAAGAATCCCAAAGAATATTTAACCACTATGCAAACACTTGAACTTTTATGGAAAAATCAATAGAAGTTTCCATTAAAATATAGGCTGCTTGTTAAGAAATAGTTGATATCTTACTAAATCACAATCCAAGTGTTCTACTTGCATCAAGGATACTTTTTTTCAGAAAACAGATGTAAGATCGGATAAAACCAGCAGACTCAGATATGTATGTGTCACTGGTATCACCTGAAATTTTTTAAATGACAAAAGAGATCTACAAAAAGAAAACAAAAACTATGATGAGGAGTGATAAAAAAGAAAGTGTATCATGAGTAAGTCAGAAATATTGGACAATTAAAACACTTTAAAATTTAAAATAGATAAGACTGCTGAATAAATATTTAGAGAGATTAGAATCCAAACATACCCATGTGAGAATGTCTGCAAGAGGTCTGGCCCACCAAGTGGAGCAGCGTAGGCTGCAGAGAGAGTGAGCTCAGTCAATGAGAGCTCGTGGAGAAGCCATCTCCTCCCCTGCTTGTTCTCACCTGTGGCCTCAGCAGCCTTTGCCTCAGATTCATTTATGGGCAAACGCCCTGGAGCCAGAGAGGCAGGAAATAGTCCAGGTGATGACTCTAGAGAGGAGACAGGAATTGCCAGGCAAAGAAGAGAAGCCATCGGAAAACCCTGCTGTTCCTCGCCCCCTTGCCCACCTCCCACACACACATACACACACATACACAGCTGAGCAGGAATCATCTCTCTTCTTGTGTGAGTTTCAATATATTGTGTTCAAGGAATCAGTTCATTTTATCTAAGTTATTAAATCTGTGAGGATACAGTGGTTCATAATGTTCTTTTACTGTCTTGTTAATGTCTATGGGATCTGCAGTGGTGGCCACTCTTTCCTGTCTGATACTGGATTTCAGCCTTGCAATTCTTCTAACTGTAGTCTACTGTTCTTATACAGAGAAGCTCTGTTGAGGTGGCAGCAGGGCACTGGGGGCGGGGAAGCTTTCTCCCACCTTACCACTGGGTCTCAGTCTTTTCTGAGCCTGGGTTCCAGCACTTGAGGTCATCACAAAGGCTCCTCAGCTTTCTTCTTCCCACTTAGGTGAGATAGGAAGGTTCCATGGGAGCCAGAATTGGGTATGTTGAGTCTCTGTGGTGCAATAAGTTAGTGCTATCGGCTATTAACTGAAAGGTTGGAGGTTTGAACCCACCTAGGGATGACTGCTGGAGAAGGTAATGGCACCCCATTGCAGTACTCTTGCCTGGAAAATCCCATAGATGGAGGAGCCTGGTAAGCTGCAGTCCATGGGGTTGCTAAGAGTCAGATATGACTGAGTGACTTCACTTTCACTTTTCACTTTCATGCATTGGAAAAGGAAATGGCAACCCACTCCAGTGTTCTTGCCTGGAAAATCCTAGGGATGGGGGAGCCTGGTGGGCTGCCATCTATGGGGTGGCACAGAGTCAGACATGATTGAATTGGCTTAGCAGCAGTAGCAGCAGCAGGGACAACTGACCTTGTGATTCTTTTAGTACGTAGTTTAAGGGTTTGCAGTGGCTCAGATGGTAAAGAATCTGCCCACAATGTAGGAACATGGGTTCAATCCCTGATTTGGGAAGATCCCCTGGAGAAGGAAATGGCAACCCACTCCAGTATTCTTGCCTGCAAAATCCCATGGACAGAGGAGCCTGTTAATTATATCTGTTTATCCTTACCCCCTGCTGAAAACAAACAGGAATTTTTCCAGGATCTTCATAGAGAGAACTTGATGGGGCTCTTGGAGGTAAAACTCACAAAAGTGGAGGGGCACTTCTAAGACTGGGCCCTTGGAGTTTTGAATGCTCAAATTTGTTCACACTGAGCCTCCTGCAAATATCAATTAGAGTTTAAGTTTTCCTACTAGTACTGGCTCCTGGCAGGCTTCTGTTCCTGAGTTTCTGCTCCTGGTAAGATGTGATTCTCAGCATCCACTTCTCATCCACTTCTCTCTCCCAGGCAAAAAAAAAAAAAATCATTTGCCTTGTGACCACAATTCTTTGAGGAACCTTACAAGAGCTCTTTTTTCTCAGTTTGTTCAGATTTTCTCTTGTTGCAAAAATTGGAGTGGTAAACATTTGTTATGAAGATGTTTCTAAGAATCTTGTTTGCAAGCTGCTTTGAAGATAGTATTGTATCAGCAAATTAAAGTTATATGCTTCTGTAAAGCATATGGAAAAGGGTTTAAGAACTGTCTCTATAGAGATATTTCTAAGAATCTTACCTGAAGCTGCATTGGGGGAAATAAAAGAAGGAAAAGAAAAAAATATTGGGGTGATGCCTTCCAAGTGCACTACCTGTAGAACTGAAAGTGCAGGAACAGGAAAATGAGCAACACTTAAAAGTCACCAAATATGTGAAGAGGACACAAATGGGAGGGACAAATAATGAAATTAAGAAATAGCCAAAAGCCTGAGCTTTTAGGACAACTGAGGAAGACTTAAACAGATATAATTAACAGTCTCAAAGGGTTTTGCAT
Source organism: Ovis canadensis (assembly GCF_042477335.2). Classification (NCBI taxonomy): domain Eukaryota; kingdom Metazoa; phylum Chordata; class Mammalia; order Artiodactyla; family Bovidae; genus Ovis; species Ovis canadensis. Next base: position 24,468,855 of record NC_091269.1, on the reverse strand, counting down.
CAAAAAACAAGAAGAAATTGTTTTTTTTTTAAGCTTAGAAAGGAAAAACAAATAAGCATTGATTTTTTAAAAAATCAGCTTAATACATGATGTGAAAAGTCAAATAACAAATACAAAGAACAAAATAGTGAACTGGACAATGGAGGTAGAAAGTCTCTTTGAATTTGGGCAAAACTACCCCAAAATAAACAAGTCATAATAGAAAGTTTTGAGACCTGGAGGACAGATGTTGAATTCAGGTTGAGAAAACAAAATTGAAGGGAGGAAATCATTTTCTGTGCTCATTGTCTAAGAGGCAAACAGTTGTTGGTTTTAAAAATAAAGATCGTTTATATTTAAAGTGTACAACATAATGACTTGATGTGTAACCAGTGAAGTGGTTAGTATAGTCAAGCTAATTAACATGCCTTCACATACCATTCTTTATGTGTGAGGAGAGAGCCTGAAATCAATTCTCTTAGCAAATTTCCTATATTTAATATGGTATTATTAACTAGATTCATCATGCTGTACATTGATTCTCTAGACTTATTTATCTTATGTAACTGCAACTTTGTACCATCTGATCAATATTTCCTCATTTGTTCCATAAAGAGAAAATAATTTTTAGGAGCGAGAGGGAAACCTAAATTAGCATCAAGCAGTCTGTAATGTCCTCCGTCTTAAGGAAATCAAGAACTCTTCTAAGATCCTTCCATCCATCCCCATTTCTCTGCTTTTTATAGAATCTCCTCAAATGACTTGTACATATTCACTGACTCAAGTGTCTCCCTCCAGCCACTCTTGAACACTCTCTGTTTTGCTTGCTCATTTTTTTTTTAATGATCTCTAGATGTTGCAGGCTTCATCTCTGGGACTTCTCGTATTCACAGTCACCCTTTCAATGGTAGGGTTCAGTCTGATAGCTTTAAATACCACCTCTATGCTGACTCCCAAACTTGTATCTCTAGGCTGAATCTCTCTTGAAACCAAGCCTCATACATTCAGTAGTCTATATAACACCTCTGCATAGAAGTGAAATAACACATCTGAAATCTGTCTTTGAATCCCCTCCTATACCACGCCTTCCCTCCAAGGACCTCCCCTGTCCCAGTAAATATGACTGCTTCATCTCATTTGCTGAGACCAAAGCTCCTAAAGTCATCCTTCCTTTGTCTCTTCCTCTTGCATGTCATGTTCACATCTCACACAACGTTTACTAGCCACAGCAAACCATGTGAGCTCCACTTCAAACGTATCCAGGCTCAGTTACATATGACCTCTGCCCCTCTCATGCAAATCAAATCCAGCATTTTCCACCTGCAGTAGCTTCCCAACAATTTCATGCTTCCACTCTTCCTACTGAAGTCTCTGGTGGTAAAGAGTCTGCCTGCAATGCAGGAAATGCAGATTCAATCCCTGCATCAGGAAAATTCCCTGGAGTAGGGAATGGCAACCCACTCCAGTATTCTCGCCTATAGAATCACAGACAGAGGAGCCTGGTGGCTACAGTCGCACAACTGTTCAACTACCAAACTCTTCCTACTAAGTGTTAAGTACTGTCTATAGTCAGTTCATCACACAGTTGACAGGATTTATAAAAATTAGACTGTTATTTCCCTGTTCATTCACTCCTGTCTATACCCATAGCTTTCCATGATGCTCATGTTAACATTTAAACTCATCACTGTGGCTTATGAGCCTCAGTGATCTGACCTCTGGTCAGCTGTTGACTATCTCTCCTACCACTTTATCTCCATCCTCTTTGCTCTGATCACACTGGTTCTCTTTTCTTTTCTTAAACATACAAAACTGATTTCAGCCTCAAAACCATGCTAATTGCTCTACCGAGAACACTCTTTTCAGGCATGTGAAATGACCCCTCGAGTTATTAATATCTCTACTCAAATGTCACCTCTCAGGAGAAGTCTCCTCTAACCACTCAAGTAGCAACATCCCTTGCCTAGTCACAATATATTTTCATACTGTGCTTTATTTCAATTCACAGTACTTATGAATAATTTAAATTTTATTATACATATTATACACTGTATCTATTATGTATAGTCTCCCCATGAAAATGTGGAGTTTGTTACATGCACTGCTGTGCCCTCTGTGTATTATAAAACTACCTGGTACATAATGTTTAATGAAGCCTTGTTAATGACTAAAAAAAAAAATAAATGAATCATGAGAATAAAAAAACAACATTCTAGCTGAAAGAAAGAGATCTAATCATTATGTGATGGTATTTCAGAATACAAAGGGCACAGGAGATATTTCTAAAACTTCCATAAAGAACATGAGTTACTTCTTAGAACACGTTTTATCTCATGAAAAATTGTAGAAAGCACAAACAGGCTTAAGGAATAAAGAGGTTGTATTGTCACCTCTTAGGAAAGCCCAGTAATGGGACAGCTTTCAAAGGCTGGTCGATTTAGTAGCTCAATAATGTCACCAGAGATCCCCTTTCTTTTCATCTCTGTTCTGCTATACACAGAATTAATTCTTTTCTAAGACCGGCTTATTGTATTGACTGCCAATCTCAGTTGGAGCTACATGCTTCTTTGTTTATACAAAGGGAGAGAGAAAGGAAGCTTTTTCTTTAGAATCTCTGGATTCTAACCGAGATTAGGATTAGCAGACTTCTTTAATACATATACTCCCAGACTTTCCTGGTGGTCCAGTGGTTAAGAATCTACCTACTAATGCAGGGGACATGGGTTTGATTCCTGGTCCAGGAAGATTTCCACATGCCATGGCGCAGCTAAGCCTGTGCACCACAGCTAATGAGCCAGTGCAAGAGGAGAAGCCACTGTAATGAGAAACCCACACACCACAACTAGACAGTAGCCCCCACTCACTGCAACTAGAGAAAGCCCGAGCAGGGCAGTGAAGACCCAGTGCAGTCAAAACAAAACAAAAAAGCCAAACTGACATATCCCCACACCTGGACCAATGAAGAAGTTTGCAGGAATGCACTGTGATCACTGGCTTAAGCCAACCTAGGGCCCTGAAGCTGTGGGGTGTGGGGAGGGTCATCTTTATCCATAGCACATGGAGTAAGAGGCACAAATGTGAATGTGCAAAAGAAAACCTAGGTGTTGGGAAGAAGAGAGGTGGAATGAATGCTGGAAGGTGGTTAATGTGAGTCACACCCACAGAAGGGTGGCCGTCAGAAGGGTACCAGATGTCACAGGTAACTCTGTGATGGGAGAAATCAAACCAAAGGTCTGAAGAGAAAGACTTTGAGCCTAGAATTCTATAACCAGCTAAACTAGCCAGACTCATGGCTGAAGCAAGGATGACAGTGCACACAGAAAGAATAAAGTTTATTGACCACAAATGCTCTCTGAAAAGTTATTGGAAAACATACTCTAGTCAAACAAATGTTTTCAAAAAAGAGGAAGCTATGAGATATAAGGAATAGTAACAAAGAGACAAAGTTAGCATCAGTATTAATCATTGTTGCTCCCGCTGCTGCTAAGTCACTTCAGTCGTGTCTGACTCTGTGCGACCCCCCATAGACGGCAACCCACCAGACTCCCCTGTCCCTGGGATTCTCCAGGCAAGAACACTGGAGTGGTTTGCCATTTCCTTCTCCAATGCATGAAAGTGAAAAGTCAAAGTGAAGTCATTCAGTCGTGTCTGACTCTTAGCGACCCCATGAACTGCAGCCCACCAGGCTCCTCTGTCCATGGGATTTTCCAAGCAAGAGTACTTAAGTAAAAACAAATCAAGCACAGGATGAAAGTAAAATCACAGAGAAGGAATTCTCTGGTGGTCCAGTGGTTAAGAATTCACCTTGCAATGCAGAGGGTGTTGGTTTGATCCTTGGTCAGGGAACTAAGATCCCATATGCCTTGCGGTCAAAAAACAAACACATAAAATAAAAACAGAAGCAATATTGTTACAAATTCAATAAAGAATTTAAAAATGGTCCACACCAAAAAAACTTAAAAAAAAAAATCACAGGTAACATCATAGAAGAAGTAGCAAAAGAAGAGAGGGATGAGGTAAATTAAATCATGTTACAATGCTTTTCTTTTCATATTAATAGGATGTAGATAGTGCATTACTTAGCTATTGAAAAAATATTGCATCTAAATTTGTGTGCTTAAAAGGTAACAGTATTAGAAATAGAACATATATCTTCCAAACTATTTGTGTGTGGAGAGGAGTGGAAGATGAAACTATGAAATCACAACTAAATGAAAACTTTTGAAAGATATTTATTTATTTATTGTCAGGTCTTAGGTGGGGGTACTTGGAATCTTCATTGTGATGGGTGGGCTCCTCTCCAGTGGTGGCGTGCAGGCTCCAGAGCACATGAGCTCAGTTGTGGCACGTGAGATCTTAGTTCCCCAACCAGGGATCAAAGTCATGTTCCATGCATTGGAAGGAGGCTTTTTAACCTCTGGACCACCAGGGAAGTCCTGAAAATCTTTTAAAATATAGGAAAGAGAAAAGAGAAATAATAGATAAGAAAATAGAAAAAAATGAGAGGAATAAATCAAAGTCTATCAATGGAACCATATGTCAAGAAATTAAAATTTTATATTTAATTTGTTTTAAAACTCAAACAAAGTCCAGGTTTATCCTATATCAGAGACATTTCAAAATGCTGACTTCTATGATATAGTCCTACATTTGTGATGAATTCCTCTTTCCTGTGTGAATCGGCTGTAATGTTGCTTTAAAGCAAAATTCTTAATCAGTATTAGTAGAATGAATGTGTAACTCCTTTCCCCAAGTCCATTGTAAGACCTTAACAGCAAGAAACATGTCACTTTCATTCATTCAACTAATATTTAGTAAGCACATGCTAGGTACCAGACACTGGTATAGGAACCTAGAACACAACAATATCGAAAATGCCTATATCAGGATGTACTAGTATAGACAAGACAATCAGGGGAGACCTCTCTGAAAAGGAGATATTCAAATAAAAATCTGACAGAGGTTAGGGAGTAAACATTGATGTTGACGGGAAAAGAATGATAAATGCAAAGGTACTGAGGTGGGAACGTGTTTGGCATTTGAGGAAGAGGAGCCAGAGTGGCTGGGGTGGAGTGGGTGAAAAAAGTGAGTTGGGAATGGAGTTGATAAGGGAGCCTGGTTCCATGTTCTGTAGAGCCTTGGATTTGAATTGTAGGGTGATGGGAAGCCACTGGAGGGCTTAGAGAAGGAGAGAGCCTTATCTGACAGATACTTTTAAGTGATCATTCTCTTTGGAGTGTAGAGAATTAACTAGGGTGGAAATGCGAAGAGGGCAAGTGAGGAGGAGAAAAAGAAACTAAAAGGGCTACTCTTACAGGATCCAGGCAAGACAGAAAGATGCTTTCACTAGAATGATTGTGGAGGAAGTGAGAAATGGGCAAATCAGAATGGAATCCAAAGACTGAGCTCATAGGATTCCCCATAGATGTAATATATCTGCCAAAGAGACGAAAAAAGAGGATTTGAGAATGGCTCCAAGGATTTGGGCTTAAGTAACTGGTAGACTGCAACTGCCATTTCCTGAGAAAGGAAAGACTTGGAGGGAAGTAGTGGGTAAGGATATTACTCAGTTGCTCAGTCATGTCCAACTCTTTGCGACCCCATGGATTGTACCCTGCTAGGTTCCTCTGTCCATGGGATTCTCCAGGCAAGAATACTGGAGTGGATAGCCATTCGCTTCTCCAGGGGATCTTCCTGACCCAGGGATTGAACCTGGGTCTCCTGTGTCTCCTGCATTGCAAACAGATTCTTTACTGCTGAGCCATCAGGGAAGCTGATTAGGAAAACAAAGAATTGTATTTTTCACATGCTAATATTATAATAAATTAGGTATCCAAGTGAGATGTCAAAGAGGCTGTTGGACACACAAATAGAATCTCAGAGGAGAGCAGATTCATGAATACTCACTTTCCTGTTATTCTTCATATCTCTTTATCTGGCACAATATTATAGATAATTTTTTTGTATCTATTCAACTTCTTTCAAAATATTTTGAAAGGGGAAGCAAGCTTGGTGTCATAATATTATAACCTTATATTTGGAGGTAGGATCATAAATATTTGTTTCATTATGAGGCTTCATACATTACACATGTATTTCATCTCTTCTTTGTGGGTATGAAACAAACGAAAAATGAAAAAAAGAGACTGGGAGGTTAAGATATATAAACTGAAGTTTGGATAACTCTTGAGCTTGAAACTAAGAAACAGCAGAGAACTCGGGCTGCAGTTGAAATTTGACATGGGATCAAACCCATGCTGACTGGGTGTCAGCATGCTTGCGTGTAGATGGAATGACCAGGAAAGAAAGCACGATGATATAAAGGAGGAGGAACGGAACCCACTACACATTGCTGCAGCTGGCCTTGGTGTTGAGTAAGCCATTTTCCTCCATCTCAGTGGGGAAGGGCTAGGGGGTGGTTCCCATGGGGCACATTGAGCAGGCTGGCGGTTTCTCCTCGGCATCCACGATACAGCCGCAGGCCTCCCAGGTGTTCCTCCGCCGGGACTGCTTTAAAAGAAGATGGAAGCTTTTGCGCTTCCCTGGTGGCTCAGTTGGTAAAGAATGTGCCTGCAATGCTGGAGACTGGGGTTCGACCCCTGGGTCAGGAAGATCCCTTGGAGAAGGGATTGGCAACCCACTCCAGTGTTCTTTCCTGGGAAATCCCACGGACAGAGGAGCTTGGCGGGCTATGGTCCGTGGGGTCACAAAAGTCGGATGCGGCTAAACCACTACCAAAAATACCTAATGCCTAGACCTCACCTTGAACCAATCAAACCACATCCCGTAGGAACGAGGCTTTGGTTTCGTTTTAAAGCTTTTTATTTGTTTAAAAGCTTTCTGGGAAATTGGAATGTGGGTCCAAGGTTGAGAAATAAAGTTCTAACTCCTGAAAATGCATTGAGTGGACAAAAGAAGGCAGCAAACGTCCTTACTGGATGAGATAGCAAAGCCTTCAATAACCTGGACATGGAAATGCCATTTGGAAAAATGTCTCAGGCCCCGCTAAGCTGTGTCCTGCGAAGCCTGTAAATTCTCTTTTCTCTGTCCAGCCTCGACCCAAACTCCTCTCCATAAAACTTCATTAGCATTCCCAGAGCACCTACTTTTGGCAAAATATTTCACTGTGTGGAAAGGAAATACATTCTATTATACCCACAAGAGGAAAATAAAGCTCATGGAGAAGAGGACCAAATGAGGCTTTGTGGGCAGAATCTGATGGTCAACATCAGCACTTGCTTGATTTTGAGTTTTTCTCCAACCTTTGAGCTTCACTCTCCCCTTTTCTCTGCAGTGTTCCTTAGACTACGCCTGCGATATTTAGAACTGGGAGAATCCATGGGAATGTCTGCACTGATGGCTTGTGACTTTTGTTTTTAAATTGAAGCCCCACAGTCTCTATCCAAGCAATGCATAAGCTGACATGGGTCAGGGGGCAGGGCAGGGAAGTTGACGAGCAGCTTCTTGGGTAGAAGAGGCAGAGGGAGCAACAGAAGCCCCACCTCCCTTCTTCAGGAGGCCAAAAGAGGCCTATGAAAATCTAGACAGAACGAATCCCAAGTCTGTAGATGAAGAAATGGGGTAGGGACTTCCCTGATGGTCCAGTGGTTAAGAGCCCACCTGCCAATGCAGGGCACACGGGTTCCATCCCTGTCCTGGGAAGATTCCACAAGCTTAGGAACCACAACTACTGAAGCCCGTGAGCCCCAGAGCCTGTGCTCCGATCCACAGCAAGAGCAGCCACCGCATTGGGAAGCCCACAACCTCAAACAGAGAGTAGCCCGGCTTGTCATAACTAGAGAAAGCTTGTGTGCAGCAACTAAGACCCAGTACAACCCAAAATAAATAGCTAACATTTTTTAAAAATAGGCGAGGAGAGCTGATGTATCTTGTTCAAAGACAACCAACCAGGGAAGGACCAGATTCAGCAGATGGCCCGAGTCCCAGCCCCTGTGTCTTCTATACCCCAAACTTCCTCTGCCTTGGTAGAGACACAATGCACTGGCTAGGAAAAAAAAAAAAAAGTTTAAAAGCTGTGATCAAGAGACTAATCAAGGTGTAACTTGCTGTCGTTGCTACTGTTTAGTCATGTCCCAGTCTTTGCAGACCCATGGACTCTAGCCTGCAGGCTCCTCTGTCCATGGGATTTCCCAGGCAAGAATATTGGAGTGGGCTGTCGGTTCCTTCACCCGGGGATCTTCCTGACCCATGGATCAAACCTGAGTTTCCTGGTTGGCAGGTGGATTTTTTACCACTGAGCCATCTGGGAGGCCCCTGGTCTACTGTATAGCTTACCAAATATGGAATTCGGTTTCCAGAGATAGCAAATAAAAATACAGAACACAAGTTAAATGTAAATTTCAGATATACAATAAATAACTTTAGTATAAGTATATCCCTTGTAGTACTTGTGATATACAAAAATATTGATTGTTTACCTGATCTTCAGATTCAACTGGGCATCCTGTTATTTTATCTGACAGACTTTTCTGAAGCGAATCCTGAAAATACTGTTAATTCTACCACATTCTGATGAACTGAGTGATGGTCAAAATCATTTCAACATAAGGGAATTATGAAGAAGGGAATTCAACACACTCTAGTTAAGAAAAACACACACCATCCCCCAGACAATGGTTAGTAATGTAGATCCAGAGTTGAGAAACAGAATTCCAGCTCCTGAAAATGTATTGAAGAAATAAAGCAAAAAAGAAAATTTTGGTAGTGAATGAGTCTAGCATAGTCTGGCGTTGCAAGGCATTCAATCATTTTACAGACTCAAAAATCCTAAAGTCTTGGAACCGACTGAAGGAGGGAAATTAAATTTTAAAACTCATGATTTTTCCAAAGATAGGGCTTGTTCAACTCTTCTTTCACGAAGAAAGCCCAGTTCCTTCTCAGATGGTGACTTGCTGTCAGCCTCGAAGGGCTGTGGAGGATTCTTTTTTTATCCCAATAATCCATTAGCCATAACAATGGCCAGCCTAAGAAAGCAGAGAGGGATCTTAGGTCACAGATTGGAGGAAGTGAGTCCTTTTTATTTGGCACTTTGGGAAATTCAGAATGCTTTTAGAATCTTGATAGTATTATCAAGAATTCAGCTCTCATTCAGCCTTGCAAAGAGCTAAGAAGACTTAAAAAAAAATCCATTTTGGCTGGCCAGATTTCACCCCATTGCACCATAATTGCCTACTGCTTAAAGCTCAACATTCAGAAAACTAAGATCATGGCATCCAGTCCCATCACTTCATGGCAAATAGATGGGGAAACAGTGGAAACAGTGTCAGACTTTATTTTGGGGGGCTCCAAAATCACTGCAGATGGTGACTGCAGCCATGAAATTAAAAGATGCTTACTCCTTGGAAGGAAAGTTATGACCAACCTAGACAGCATATTAAAAAGCAGAGCCATTACTTTGCCAATAAAGGTCCGTCTACTTAAGGCTATGGTTTTTCCAGTAGTCATGTATGGATGTAAGAGGTGGACTATAAAGAAAGAGTGCTGAAGGATTGATGCTTTTGCACTGTGGTATTGGAGAAGACTCTTCAGAGTCCCTTGGACTGCAAGGAGATCCAACCAGTCCATCCTAAAGGAGATCAGTCCTGGGTGTCCATTGGAAGGACTGATGTTGAAGCTAAAACTCCAATACTTTGGCCACCTGATGTGAAGAGCTGACTCATTCGAAAAGACCCTGCTGCTGGGAAAGATTGAGGGTGGGAGGAGAAGGGGACAACAGAGGATGAGATGGTTGGATGGCATCATGGACTATATGGACATAGGTTTGGGTGGACTCCGGGAGTTGGTGTTGGACAGGGAGGCTTGGCATGCTGCGGTTCATGGGGTTGCAAAGAGTCAGACATGACTGAGCGACTGAAATGCACTGAACTGAACTGAACTGACACATATATACCTCTTTTTAAGAGTTAACTCCAGCCTGGATTTCCCAGGAAAGTCTCACCGAAAGGATGTTGAAGGACATGTCTCTAAGGAGAAAAGAGAAAGTAAGAAATTAAATACCTTGCTTAGAGGATGATGGCGATCATGCTTATTTAAAATCCACAGATAATCTCAGACATGATTGCTAGTAGCTTTAACTTGTCACTTCCCCTTTTTGTTTTTAAGTCAAACATACAAAAAGATTATGCAGTGAACCCACTCTTATTGCTTCCCTCTTACCCTTTACCCTCTGGTGTATCCAGGCTGTATTGGTGTATTCACACCTGATAATGGGCAAAGCACCAGATGGGGAGGAGTAGGAGGGGTTGGGGTAGAGAGGTGGTGGACAGATGGGAAGGAGGCCAGGGCAAGGAATAGAGCAGGAGGCTTTGATGATTCACATTTTTCATGTTTATCTCCTCAAAAATCAGAATTCTTCTTTAAGGGAGCGTGGGATGAATGGGGAGGCTGGGCTGACATATAGGCACTACCATGTAAAAAAGAGGTAGCGAGAACCTGTTATAAAGCGCAGGACGCTCAGCTGGGTGCTCTGTGATGAGCTGCAAGTCGGGGATAACAGGCCGGGATGGGAGGGAGGCTCAGAGGGAGGGATATATGTATGCACTTGGCTGCTTTACTTCATTGTACAGCGGAAGCTAACACAAAACTGTAAAACAATTATATCCCAATGTTTAAAAAATGTTAGAATTGACTGTGTGCCTTTGAAGAGGGAAAAGGAGAAACGAAGCTAGAAGGCAGTGTGGGGGGAAATTACAGAGAAGGAACAGAGAAGTCTCTTTGAGTTATACCTTCATTTAAAATATTTAACAGTGTAGGTGTGTACCAAAGAATTGGCAGAAGATTTCAATGCCAGGAGTTAAGAATGTACTCTAGTAAATCAGTTCAATTTTTCTTTTAAAATAAAAATTAAACTAAAAAAATAATATACTCTAGTCCTTCATTTTAACCCTGGGGTTGGGCAAGGGCTCTGACTACATGTCAGGCTGGGAGCTGAAGCAAGATACTCCTCTGTCATCACCTGCTTGGAACAAGCCTGATGGGAGAAGAAATCGACAGGCTTTGGCACCTACTTCCCACTGGAAGATGGCTGGGGACCAGGTGGTACCTGAGCCAACTTTGCCCTAGGTCTTGCCAGCTTCCTTCCATAAGAATTGTGCAAAGCGAGGCATAGCACAGCAGAAGTGGTTTCCAGAAAATGATGCCTCCTTTAAGGTTTTGGAGCTGAATGGCACAGGCATGAACCTGCACCTGGAGTGGTGATTTTCACTCTCAAGTGTAAAGACTTGAAGGATCTGACTCGGCATGACACCACCCCAAGCTGCATCCTAGAGCAAGATGACGCTGTTGTGTTGGTTTAGGCGCTTAGTTGCGTCTGACTCTTTTGCAACCTCACGGAGTGTAGGTAGCCCGTCAGGCTTCTCTGTCCATGGGATTCTCCAGGCAAGAATACTGGAGTGGATTGCCATTTCTTTCTCCAGGGGATCTTCCTGACCCAAGGATCAAATTCGTGTCTCCTGCATTGGCAGGCAGATTCTTTGCCCCCAAGCCACCAGGGAAGCCCATATCTTTCTGCAAATACCAGTACATGAAGATGATCCTACATTGTAGAAATACTGAGAAAGCAATGTCAACAGCTGGGGAAACAGCTTGTCCAGCCTCAGAAACTTACAAAGGATTTATGTCTGGCACACTTAAGAAACTCGTGAAAATAAATAGAAAAACATCAGGGAACCGTTTAGAATACAAGTAAAGGAAATGAATAAGCAATTCACAGAAATGAAAAGCTGAAGAGCTAACAAGAATTTAAAGACAGGTTCCTATTCATTAGAAATTAGAGGTGCAAAAATTAAAGCAACAATGCAATAATATCACTCTACTCATTTTTTAAATGATGGATAACATCCAGTTCTAGGGGTGATCAGAGGCTGCAGGAATCCTCACATGCTGCTGAAGATAATATGAATCGATATGGCCTTGCATGCATGCTAAGTTGCCTCAGTAGTTCTGTCTCTTTGCATCCCCATAGACTGTAGCCCTCCAAGCTCCTCTGTCCACGAGATTAACCAGGCAAGAATACTGGAGTGGATAGCCATTCCCTTCTCCAGGGGTTTTCCCAACCCAGGGATCGAACCCACGTCTCTTACATCTCCTGCATTGGCAAACAGGTTCTTTACCATTGGCGTCACCTGAGAAGCCCTGGATATGGCCTTAATGGAGAATAATTTTTAATGCCTAATGGAATGAGGTATGTATACCACTGTATCTAGCAGTTCTATCCCGGTAGACATCTCAGAAACAGTAGCACCCACCTTCATAAAGATATAGTAATACATTCCTAACTACATTAGTAGTGTCGATGGCAGCAAAGAGCAGGTGGTAACATTTATGTATGTACCTGCAGAAGTAGATGAGTAAAATTGTATGTGCCTGCAATGGGACATTTTGTAGCAGTCAGAAGAAAGGAAGGCTACATGGAGGGTCTGGGAAAAAGCAAAGTAGAATGAAGAAAAATGAGAAACAAATAGACATGTTTTCCAATATAATTAATATAAATTAAGGACACATTTACATGAGCTTTATAAATTTTTCAAGACTAACCAGAGGGATTAAATTAAATATATAAATTAAATATTATTTTTCAATATATATAATTATAATATTATATAAAATATTTAAAATAACAAAAATAGATGACATGGGCCACACTCCATCACAATGAACTCCTCCTGAGGTTCTGTGCCAACTCTGTGTCACCCTGGATACACGAACTGATAAATATCTAGCCGTCTATGGTGAGGACATGCATTGAACAGAGTAGATCTGGATGGGGAGAGAATGAGAGCAGCTGAACAGGCAACAAAGAAGTAAGTGAGGGCCTTGAATGAAGTAAGGAATATACTCAACTCATCCTGTAAGGTCAGGTCACAAAAAGAAGGTAAACTCTGAGGAGGATGTAACATTGTCAGGTGATACACCCATTATATATTGGTTTTCAACCCAATCCCCAAACCAAGAGTAGGGTGGTCATCCAAAGGAATTATGTTGCTTCCCTGATGCAGAGTCTGAATGTCTCCATAATTTCACCTCTCTAATCCTCACTTGCCCTTCAACTCAAAAGTCATTCACTCATTTCATTCAACTAATATTTATTGGTCAGTTACCATGTGCCCAGAGCTGTTCTAGGTATTGGAGAGATGGTGGACACAGCCCCTGCTGTTGTCATGGAGCTGCTGTTCTAATTGTCTGGCAGTGGCTTTGGAGGGAGGACCAGGGGCCTCCCCTGCTGCAGGCTCTCTAGGGGCATTTGCCTTTTTCTTAGGGACCACCTGACAGTCTCCCCTTCTTGATCCTAATGAACTCAAATTCCCCAGCACCCAACTCAAGAATAGGCTGGATACATCTGCCCCTCCTAATCCATTAGTCTCCTCATCAGCCCATGTTCCTTTTCCATGGAGAATCTGCTTCTCTGACATTTCAGGGGGATCCAACTGCTTTTGAACTTCAGTGGTCCGTAAACCTACTCACCAGCTCCCCTACTCTGGGGCTTCCATTGTTCTTGGCATAGTTGCCACTTGACTTCATGAGACAAGGTAACCATGGACTCCTGGTCCTCAAGGTACCTCTTAGCTCCCAGGCTCTTGTGGTTCCTGGAAGCCATAGCACCAAGCTTAGCCAAGAGAGCCTATAGATGTGGGTAATGAAATCTCCCTCGTCATCAACTGCCTTTCCCAGCGACCTCCCCTTGCTGTCAATGGGATGTATGTGATGAAAGCCTCTTGAGGGGGCTTAGTCAGTCTTCTGCCAGGGCCTGGGGAGACAGTGGCTTTTGCCTGCCTTCAGTAGCCCCTCTGTCATACTGTGACTTAGGCCATCACTTGGTGCCATCTGGAACTCACAGGCAGAAGGATCATAGGTATCCCTGTCCCTCATCCCCACAGCATCTACAAGTATGTTCAGACAGATCACAGCTGATGTGCCATGGGACCACGTTCCCGTAGAGATCTCCAGCCCTCACTGATCTCTTTTTTTAATCAGGCAGAAATGAGAAAAATCTAGCAAAGGAGAAAAAACATCTGAGCTCAGATACCAGATATTTAGGTGAAGACTAGAAAGCCCCTGCTGCTCTGTACTTCAAGACTTTCAGATCCCTGGTACCCTAAAGAGAAGAGTTCATGTCTAGTCCCTCTAACTGGGGATGAATGAGTAGCCTCTGGTCTCAGCTGGTTTGTTGCCAGGCAATGAGAAGCTGGTCACATAGCCATTCGCTGGGCAGTTCTGCTGGACTCCACTGAGGGATAAGCAATAAACAAGATAGACAAGGAGGCATATAGTGGGCAAGAAAGTGATAAACGCTATTTGAAAAGCTGTAGAGGCTGTCCCAGAATCTCGGCGGGAGGTGCTGTGGGGCCCGATTCTGTTTCATCACTTCCCTGAAATTGTCTTGCCATGGTAATCAACAATCATCTAATCACCAGTGAGGACCTTGACTCTGAAGCCCTTTCATATTTGCTCTCTTGGCAGCATTTAGCTCTCTGGAACACTCCCTCCTTCTTTACATTCCCATAGCTGTCTCAAATTAATGTTCTTTATCTCATCCTTTCTGTCCCTAATCTATACTTCCTACTCATCAACCAATTAGGCTGCCAAACCAGAAAACTGGGCACCATGATGGACGCATCTTAATCATTGTCCATAGATGTTTACCGAGTGCACACCATGCCAAGTGCTTGGCTCGACTCTGAGTACATGCTTGTCAGTAGAGCCCTGGTCCCTTTCATCACAGAGCTTATAAAGCATCAAGTTTTGATGAGCATTATGGGAACTCTAGTAGGTGAGACTATAAAAATGAATGTTATCATGAACATATAAATGGTTTTCTATGAGGCTATATTTTACTCTGCAATTTAGTCAATAATCACTTGTCAAGGGAATTTATGACATATGTTACCCATTCTGCTGCTGCTGCTGCTGCTAAGTCGCTTCAGTCATGTCCGACTCTGAGCGACCCCATAGACAGTAGCCCACCAGGCTCCCCTGTCCCTGGGATTCTCCAGCCAATAACACTGGAGTGGGTTGCCATTTCCTTCTCCAAGGCATGAAAGTGAAAAGTGAAAGTGAAGTCGCTCAGTTGTGTCCAACTCTGAGCGACCCCATTGGCTGCAGCCTACCAGGCTCCTCCATCCATGGGATTTTCCAGGCAAGTGTACTGGAGTGGGGTGCCATTGCCTTCTCCGTGTCACCCATATATACATACATCAATATATCTCTATATACATATATTCAAAGTATGTATGTTTTATTTTTTTTGTTATATATTTCATAATAGTAGTTATCAGTAGGAAGTTTGGAGGGAAGAATTACACACAGCGAGCTTTGTCCAATACTACATACTTACACGTGTATGTCACTTTTCCAACAAAGGTCCATCTAGTCAAGGCTACGGAGAAGGCAATGGCACCCCACTCCAGTACTCTTGCCTGGAAAATCCCATGGATGGAGGAGCCTGAAAGGCTGCAGTCCATGGTGTCGCTGAGGGTTGGACATGACTGAGTGACTTCACTTTCACTTTTCACTTTCATGCATTGGAGAAGGAAATGGCAACCCACTCCAGTGTTCTTGCCTGGAGAATCCCAGGGATGGGGGAGCCTGGTGGGCTGCTGTCTGTGGGGTTGCACAGAGTTGGACACTACTGAAGTGACTTAGCAGCAGCAGTCAAGGCTACGGTTTTTCCAGTAGTCATGCATGGATGTGAGAGTTGACTATAAAGAAAGCTGAGCGCTGAAGAGTTGATGCTTTTGAACTGTGGTGTTGGAGAAGACTCTTGAGAGTCCCTTGGACTGCAAGGAGATCCAACCAGTCAATCCTAAAGGAAATCAGTCCTGAATATTCATAGAAGGACTGATGCTGAAGCTGAAGCTCCAATACTTGACCACCTATGCAAAGAACTGACTCATTTGAAAAGATGCTGATGCTGGGAAAGGTTGAAGGCTGGATGAGAAGGGGATGACAGAAGACGGGATGGTTGGATGGCATCACCCACTCAATGGACATGAGTTTGAGTAAGCTCTGGGAGTTGGTGATGTACAGGGAGGCCTGGTGTGTGCCGGGGTCCAGCCGCGGTGGATCCAGGGTGATTCGAAGGTGGGGACTCAGTTGGCGTCCTTGGAAAAATACATATTTAATCACAGATATATAGAGAGATTAGAAACGGATAGTGTAGTAGGAAGATTAGCGGAGAAAAAGAGGCTGAATAACTTGGATTACGTGGAATAGCATCCATGCTCCAGATGGGAATTCAGCCAGAAAAACAGGGAGCAAGAAAGAAACGACATGGGGGTATCAGTCTTTCCAGAAACTGATCCAATTTCTTTATTTTTGGGTTTGCTTGTATACCTTTTGTTACATATAGGGATGAATACAGAGTCACGCGGGGGTCAGCAGTCCTGACCTTTATCAAAATCAGGTGCTTCACATAAAAAGGTCTTAGGGATTTTACGATCCTTTCTTTCTGAAAACTGAAAACTTATTTTTTTCCAAGGGTGTATTTTCTTAAACCAGGCACCACCCTCCAAATAAAGTTACATTCCTATAGGGTGAGGGTGTAGTGAGTTACAATCAAGAAAGGAATTTATTTAACCCAAGGTTAACATGATTAATCTTAAAGGTTAATACTTATTTCTCCTATATGCTTAAAGGTTAATACTTATTTCTCCTATATGTTAGTTATATTCATTATAAGGGCAGGGAATATGGAGATTTAGCAGCAAACATCAGCCCAACAAATAAAAATCAGATCTATTTAGTCTTAAGATAGTGATAAATTTACATTTTCACATAGCAAGGACACAGTGATTTATAACAAAGTATAGTGATCTATTACAAAAGAGAAAATTCATTAACTCAAAAAGTCTAGTATTGCTAACCTTAAAAACTACTATATTTCCTTTTCTATATTCCAAATACATTGATTAATTTATTCCCAGGTGCCTAAGGATATGGAGGCCTGGCGGCAATCATTGACTCAACAAGAAGAAAAAGCCCTATGCTAATTAAGACTCTCAAAATACTCCAAAACTCTCTGTGCTGTTTATGGTTAAGAGGTAGTAAACAATCATGTGCATAGTGGCAGGAGTATGGATAATCCTGTCACACAAGCTAGTCTGTCAGCAGAGAGGTTTGACCTGAGACATCCTTGTCCCACCCAGAGCAGGGAATTAGCAGCAATTATTGACGCAACAAATGAAAAACCCTTCACCAATATAATTCCTAACCAACCCACTATACTAATAATTTCTAACTCCCCAAAAGAATTTGCCTTTAGTAAATATAAAACATCTCGTGCCTCTTAGATTGGGAGGCTGTAAACAATCACATGTGGCCGGACGAACCTATACAGGGGGGCTAGATAACCTTCAGAGGAGTCCGTAAGCTGAAACACTCTTGTCACACCCAGGAATTTTTATTGCCTTGGAGCTGCACGTTTACTCCTTCTCCGAGAAAAACGGTTATGGGGGAGAGCGCCCCGTAAAGTCAGAGGTGTAGGTGAGAGCATAAAACAGACTCTGGTTTTGGGGTTGATGCTCGGGAACAGGGGGTTTCCTGAGGCTTAATCACGCCTTTGCGTATGCCAAGCCTCCTTCCTCATGACCTTTGCCATGGGCGGAGCTCCTCACGCTGGCCCCCGGCAGGTGTGCTGCAGTCCATGGGGTCACAAAGAGTCAGACATGACTGAGTGACTGAACTGAACTGAACACATGTATGTACATACACAACTATTAGTCTAAAGTCATGTTGAAGACTACAAATTGGGGAAAATTCTGAAGTATCTAGGAAACTGATCACACTTTTACTATTTCCTTGTTTATAACTGATCACAGTTCTGAACAAAGTGAATATTAACTGTAAAATTGTCTCTGTTTTACGATCCAAAGCCTTACCAATCATCATGAAATAAGGAACATTCTAACTGTGAGGATGATGGAAAGAATCTAGGGGTTCTTTAAAAATTTAATTTGCATCAAGTTAGTCATGTGCTACATGCTTTTTCAATATGTTCTTCCTGCTCTGAGTTTTAGGCAGAACTTGAAAAACTTCCTGTAAAAAACTTATGACCCCAGAGGACAAGCATTCTTTTCTTCCACATACACGACTTATCAATATTTCAATGTGTTTTTTTTTTTTTCCGTAGCTGTCTGCAAAGTCACAAAGAGATGAGGACCAGAAGTCTTTCCTTCCTGAGATTTACTAATTTATGACTCTATGAGGGCATTTTTAATGAATATAAACTGGGACTTCCCTGGTGGTCAAGTGGTTAAGACTCTGAGCTTCCAATACAGGGGACACAGGGTCAATCCCTTGTTGGGAAACTAAAATCCCACATGCCACTTGGCATGATCAAAAAAGAAAAAAAAAATGAGGTGCTTAGTGAACACACACTGGGCAGTACCATAATGACACAGACTAAGGAAAACTACAGTTGTTACTAGAGATTTGGAAGATGGAGAAAGAGAAATCTTGATTGGTAAGCAAGATCACTTTTGTCCAGTGTTTGAATTCAAAATACAGTTTGTCTGTCATTATGGGCTTATTTAAGTACAAGGAATTTTAACAGGGATTTGAACTGGGAAGAAAAGAAATAAGTTCAATCATTTTATTTGGGTCAGTCCAAGGTCAAGTGCAGGTATTGAAATGTTCAATGAGCAAGGTAAATGAGAATATTGTCTTTGATGATCTTCATAAATGACCATAATGTGATAGAAGATTGAAAAGCAAGACTTTTAAAATTCATATCCCAAGGAACCATGTAATATCTGTGAAGAACAGCTGGGTTTATTTTCATGTCCAGAGTACTAATGTCAGAAGAAAGATGACCAGCTTTGGGAATTTTCATCTATTTATAAAATGCATAACCATTTGCACACCATTTAAATTGCTAATGACTACAAACCGTGGGATGCAAAACATCACTTAAAATATGAAGACATGATTCAAGGGTGGTTTTATGACATTAGTGGCTAATGATGTTGAGCATCTTTTCATGTGCTTATTTGCCATTTCCTCAGTGAAATACTCTTTTGAGACTTGATTGGAGTGTTTGTTTTTTGATTATTTGACTTTTGTGAGTTCTCTATATATTCTAGATACAGTCCTTTGTGGACATACAGTTTGCAAATATTTCCTTCTAGTCTGTAGCTTATCTTTTCATGCTACATATAGGGTGCTTGAAAAGAATGTGAATTCAGCTGTAGGGCAAGTATTTCATAAACATCATTTAGATGACCTTGGTTGAGTATGCTGGTGAGTCTTTCTCTATCCTTACTGACTTTCTTCTAGCTGTTATGACTATTTTTGAGAGAGAGGTATTGAAATCTACAAGTTTAATTATGGATTTGTCTATTTCTCCCTGCAATTTTTGCCAATTTTCCTTTCCCTTGTTTTGCAGTCTGGTGGTTTGGCCTCTGCACATTTAGGATTGTTATGTTTTCATGGTGGATTGACCTTTGACGTTATATATTGTATGTCCGTCTTGGGTAATTTGCTTTGCTTTGAAGATGACTTTATTTGTATTAATGTAGCTACTCCTGCTTTGTCTTAGTTCATCTTTGTGTGACATATCCTTTCCTATGCTTTTACTTTCAACCTGCCTGTACTGATAAATTTGAAGTGAGTTTCTTACAGATGGCGTATAATTGGGTTATGTTTTCTAAATCCACTCTGAAAATCACTGTCTTCTAATTGGAGTCTTTTCTCAATCAGTTTAAGATCTTACGGACTCTTGGTATGACGAGAGATTTTCTGTTGAAACCTGGATATTTTCCTATTATACTCTGTGTCTCTGAATCTTACTTAAACCTATGTTTTAGCTGTTTATTCTGACACCATTCCAGTAGGGAAAAGGAGGGAGCTGCCATCATGTAACTGCTGGTACATGTAAAAACAACATGTGTGTGGGTAAGGAGGAGAAGGCTGGACTTCTAACTTTACATAGGAGTTACATATTTCAGATTATCAGTGACAATATGAATATTAGCAAGTGCAAAATAATTTTGCATCTTTATCATCTAGATTTATGGGATAGACAATCTCCAACATGGGGCCTGAGATCGTTAGCTATAGCATTTTATATTTGCACAAGGGATTTCAAAGTCAAATCAGTTAACTGACTGTTTTTCATTTTTATAAATCTGACAACTTTATCATTTTGATTAAAAGTATGACATAATATAGTAATATTTAAGCATTAAAACCATAGAGCCTCTGATCCACAACGAAAGAAGCCACCACAATGAGATCGCACACCACAACTAGAGAGTGGCGCCCTGCTTGCCGCAATCAGAGAAAAGAAATAAAGACCCAGCGCAGCCAATAATAAATAAATATAATTATTTAAAAGTAAGGAAAATTACTTTCCCCTGATTTCAGTGTAATATTCTGGAATGGACTTTGCCTGTGACTGTCAGTAAACTTTCACAGTCGCATCTGTAATTCACTGGTCCTTTGGCTTTGTTTGACCCCTTGTTCTTAATACGAATTTCTCAGACACTCCTTGGGGAAAAGGAAAAAAAAGAACATAGCTTAAAATACACAAAGCAAAGTTTTCTAGAAGTGGGAGAAGAAATTTAGAAAGAAATACATGCAGAATTGTTAACAGGCTACCCAGGGTCCTCCTCTAGGCAAACCTGCTCTTATCTTTCACTCCCTGGACCCTTCCTGCCTCTACCCCTCCAGTCATGGAGTAAAGAGATGACCAGACCAAGGGGGAATGTCTACCCAGAGCCAGGACCTAGATCACAGTCTGGGTCCTTCGGACCCAGGAATTGTCTGCTCAACTGGCCCCAAGCATTTTTTCAGGACTCTGGGCACATTTATCCACTTCTCTCGGGCATGATGGGGGTTCACGATTAGAAAGTGGCCCTGAATAGCTTTCAGGCTGCTGAGTGCTCGGCACCATCATGATTTCAAATCATTATCCATTTGTACAAAATCAAGCTTTGCTAATAATTTATGGTGCTTCTGGCCCTCTCCTGCACAGGTGGCAAACGTTCACTGCTGACTGCCCACAGACTGCTGGCCTGGGACATCCTCACTGTCGCTGGGCTGATGCCTTCATTAAGCTGTGATGCTCTCTAGATTGTTGCAGGCATCAATCAAAGTTCACTTGGAGGTTTTGTTTGCTTGACACACTGTCCCCTGTAAATGGAGGCAACTCCCTCCCCTATCACAGACCCACACTGTCTTCAGAGGGACGGATATGGGTAGGGCCACTCCGGTGAGGCATGAGGACCCTCACCATGGTGATCAATTTCCTTCTCTCTCATAGCAACAGAGTGCGGCCGGCAGCCCACCTAGGTGCTGGGCCTCAGGAAATGAGGAAGAGGAGGGAGCTGGTGTGAAGGGTGGAGAGGGAAGGTTCTGAGGTCCTCTCAGAGCATCAGGCCTTCTCTTCCGCCTCCTGGGGCTTCTCGCCCCTTCTTTTCATCCACTGACCCACAAAGGTTGGTTCCCTCTGCTATGCCTTTGGTTTTTTCATGGGCTCCCACTCACTTCAGACCCAAAACTTGGATGCTGCAATGGCCACCTGACCCTCACCTTCAGTCTCTCCTCTCCTGCCCATGTAGCCAAGTTAATCTGCACTGAATGGAGTTTCCATGATGCTATTCTTCTTCTAAAAATATCTTGCCTTTATTTGCATTCATTCAGGCACAACTATTAAGTTTCTATGGCTTATCGGGCACTTTTAGAAGAGTTGGGAATACAACAGTAAACTAGAAAGGTCATGGTATATGGAGCTTCCATTCCAGCATGGGAGAAAGAGAACACACACCACATGCAAATACGTACAAGAATGCCAGGTGGTGACTGGCATGTCCTCTGGAGGTAAAAGAGATGAGGGGATAGAAAGATAGGAATGGGAATAGATGGGGTGAAGTGATAATAAGGGAGTACTCCACTAAGGAGACAGGTAAGGTGATCGATTCCACAGTGACCCCTAGTGACCCTGCCTTCCATGCTCATGTATTCTCTTCCTCCTTGGAGCGTGGGTGGAGCTGGGAACTCTCCTAAAGGAATACAGACAGAAGGTAATGGAAGGGCACACCCACAATTCTGGCCGCCTCTCAGGTGGCAGTCTTGCTTGCAGTCTGTCTACATCACCGTCTTTGAAGAAAATGCTAAAAGCATTTGTATGTAATTCTTTGTATGGGTACATGTTTTCATTTCTCTTGACTGGATACCTAAACATTGCTGGATCATATGGTAAATTTGTGATCAAATGTGAAAAAAAAATTTGCCAAACTGTGGTTATGTGTCCTGAATTTAGTTTGGAATTCAATTGCTTTTGTTTGCAAATGAATTGATTTCTCCTCTTATGTTCATTGACAAGCTTTCCCCCTACTATCCTCATGTTTGTTATCCTTGCCCTATTATTTTGGATAGGATGGGTGATTCACTCATTCTGTTATTATCTTCTTTCTTTGTCTTTTAAAGACTGAAAACACGAAGGCTGTAAATTTGTTTGTTAGTACAGGCTCTGGCTACCCCAAAATCAATGGCAATAGCTTGAAAAATACCAAGTTTCACAGTTAATGAAAGTGCTCTCCGTCTGGTTTTCCAAGCATTTTAGCGTTTACAAAAAAGGTTGTACAGGGCTCACCAGTTGGGTGCCATTTTAAAGCAAAAGTTCTCTGTATTCACAATTGGTGTTACTCGTTTTTTGAACAGTTTCCAAAACGGCAAGGACACTATGTTATCATCATCCCTGTATTCTGGGCTCTCCAAGTGTAGCATGGTGGAATGCATCGACATGGGAGAAATACATGGTTTCATTTTATCAGGAAACTCAATCTCATAAAAAATACCCACAACTAGGATTTCCCTGGTGGTCCAGTGGTTAAGACTATGTGATTCCAATGCAGAGGGCATTGGTCTGATCCTTGGTTAGGGAACTAAGATCCCGCATACCATATGGTGTAGCCAAAGGAAAACAAAATACCCACAACTATTTATTTCACTCATCTACAACATGAACTAGACACAAGCAATACACTACCAATGTCTCCAATTCAATCTCAAAATATAGTAATTTTATTTTTTTACATAAAATGAAATCAACATAATATGGCTGTTCTTCGCATTTAGGTAGCTGTGTTAGTTGTTTTACGTCTCAACTTGACTGGGCCATGGTGCCCAAATAATGGTCAGATGCTATGCTGGAAGGGTGTTTTGGGATGAAATAACATTAAGATTGGTGAACCAAGTAAAGCAAAGTGCCCTCCATAGTGTGGGTGGGCCTCATCCAATCAGGTGAAGGTTTGCATAGAATGAAAGATTGACTTTCCTGAGCAAGAGGGAATTCTGCCAGCAGACAGCCTCAGACCTGAACTGCGTGATTTCTTCTCTGGGTCTCCAGCCTGCTCGCCCACTCTGCAGATTTTAGACTTATCAACGTCTGTAACTGCATGACCCAATTCCTTAAAATAAATCTCTTGGGACTTCCCTGCTGGTCCAGTGGCTAAGACTCTGCTCTCCCAATGCAGGCGGCCTGGGTTGGATCCCTGGTCAGGGAACTAGACCCCACAAGTAAGAGTTCCCATGCCACAACTAAAGATCCTGTATGCCACAACAGAGATTGAAGATCCCACATGCTGCCAATAAGACCCAGCCCAGCCAAATGAATAGAAATTTGAAAATAAATAAAGAGATACCTTA
Organism: Ovis canadensis; assembly: GCF_042477335.2. Classification (NCBI taxonomy): domain Eukaryota; kingdom Metazoa; phylum Chordata; class Mammalia; order Artiodactyla; family Bovidae; genus Ovis; species Ovis canadensis. Next base: position 24,445,212 of record NC_091269.1, on the reverse strand, counting down.
TCTATTCTTCTACCTATCTGTTTTTCCAGTCTCCTATTGGTTCTGTTCTGGAGAGCTCTGACTAATACGATGGTGAACAGCTAACCACTTAGACTTATAGGATTTCAGAATTAAGAGGAACCTTTGAGATTATCTAGTTCCAGAAGCAATCATCAAAGGATATTAATAAAGCACACCTCAGTGCTTGATGGTGTACAAAGCCCTGCATAAATCATCACAAGTGTCCAGCTCTGCTGCCTAGTGATTTAAGATATAAGGCAGGCAGCCCCAAAGTAGATAAACAACACCAGAAAAACATAGAACCACCACAACATGAGCAACACAAGGCTAATTTTTTTTATCACTTTCTGCTTTAAAAATGTTTAACTGGTACTCATTTGTTCACAGGAAATAGAAAATTCCTTAACATGAAGCCTAAGCCACTAAAAAATGTAACCCTCAGGTAGTTTGCCTAACTGACCCCTGACCCTTCCCTCCCAATGTCCTGAGCAACCATGGTCTTTCTGAGATCCTTCTCTTTGTTCCAAACTTCCCTTCATTTTTATGGCTGAGCTCAGTGCCTCTATTGTGGGGCACTGACACTATGAGGCAAAGGATGACTGAGCTGCTCTGGTACTTGCCCAACAGTTCAGAGAGCTTGAAGCTGGCACCTCTCCCTCTAGTTTGGAAGCATCTTGAGGGACAGACCACATCTCATTCATCATCCTACCCCTGTTGCCCAAAGTCAAAGCAGGCTCTACACGTTTGCTTAATGAATGGAGCAGCTACACATAATGAAACATCAGCCTTTGACCCTTGTTGGCTGTTGTTTTAGCGGTAGTGGTTGTGATTGCTGCTTCCTTTGTGCCAACTTTGCACAAAATGCTTCTCTCATTAGAGGACAAATTTGGTGATCAATGAAGGTGGTATCCCTGGCAGTCCCTGAAGACTGGAGTACACTATTTCATGTAAGAATGCCCCTACATTCTAAGGAGAAGGTCCCAGATGAAGACACTGGAGGAAAAGCTACAGTGGGTCAAAGTCATTGACTCCTGGTCAGTAGCCAACAGGATGAGCCGTACTGAAGGGAGCTGGGTTATGTCGTCAGGTAATATGGTGATCTTCTCTGCTTTGAGATGTAGCAGATTTTTTTAACAAGGTGAAAAGAGGTGATAACTATTGGTTTTAATCCAATCAATAATACAAGGGAGATGAGCTCTTCAGAGAGTCTTTACAATAAGGGAAGTGTGACCTCATGGACAAGATCTGTCCCATTTGAATGGTTCCTATATCACAAAGGATCAGAGAAAACAGACCTCAGCAACATGATCTCAGAAAAAGCCAGCAGAGCACTCTATGAGGCCATAGGAAGATTGAGTGTCTTTAGAAAGGGATCAAGGTGAAGTGACGGGCATTTTGGAGCATCAAACAATGGAATTCTCTAGATGCATTAACAGTTCATTGGGGTTACTATACCCAAGACAAGGAGCAGATCACATGCGTACAGGGAATGGAATCATGACAGCAGTGATGCTCCTAAAGGTGGAGGAGGCAGTTGGGGTCCAGTGTGTGGGTTACAGATTGATGCACAATCCCTGGGGTCCTGAGCTCTTGGGAATTCTTGCAAGGAGAGAGGTGCTAGGTTGTGCAGCAGGAAGGATAGATCACCCACGTGTCTAGGCAGATACTCAAGATAAGAGAAGCATCATGAACCATCACAAGAGAAGTCAGCTCCTTTAAGCCACAGGTGTCTTGGCAGAAAGGCTATTCCTAAACAAATAAAAGCACATGTGACTATTATTTGCAAGAAAGAGAGATTAAATTCAGATCCTTCACAAGGAAGGAACTAGAGAGCTTTGTGTTTGAAAAGGAAATTCTAAGGCTGGGGTCACTCCAAATTAACTACCTAAAGATCCTATATTTCCTAGTCAGCTTTCTCATCTCTATCATAACACAAATTAAAACAATTCATACTTTCCTTAAGTTGAAGTATAATTAATTTACAAGGTTGTGTTAATTTCAAGTGTTCAGCACAGTAAATCAATTATATATATATATCAAGTCTTTTCCTTCATAATCTGTAAACACCCCTTCTGGTTTCCAACTCTTGGCCCCTTCTGCTCTTCTGGATACTTCTCTGTATTCTTGGCAGGTCCTTTTGCTTGACCTGCATTACAAGCATGTTTCTCAGGGCGCAGTTCCAGGTTTTCAGCTCTTCTTCTAATGCTAGCCTTCACTGCACCTGGACTGAAGGAGTCATTCTGAGATGGTCAATGACCATCTCTGTGCTGACTGCCGAGTATGTATTTCCAGCCCAAACCTCTCTCCCAAGCCCCACTTAGACGTCTGACAGGCACCTCCAATTTGGCACGTCCAGGTGGTCCTTACCTCCCACCCCCACACCCGTAACTTGTACTTGCTGTCCCCTCTCATGGCACCGTGATGGTCCAGCTTTCCCTCCCTCGTCCACCCCATCCAAACATCTACCTGATGCCCACTTCTTCACGCGGGAGTTTCACCGGGCACAAATTCTGTTTACCTGAACCTATCAACAAACCCTGTTCTTATAGATCCAGCTACTTCACAGGGATGAGATAACATTATATCATTTGGTAACCTTTTATGAACAATTTATGCAAAGTAGGGGCTTCCCAGGTGGCTCAGTGGTAAAGAATCAGCCTACCAATACAGCAGATGTAGGGGTCGTGGGTTGATACTTGCATCGGAATGATCCCCTACAGTGGGAAATGGCAACCCCAACTCCAGTATTCTTGCTGGGAAAATCCCATAGAGAGAGGAGCCTGGTGGGCTATAGTTCATAGCATTGCAAAGAGTCAGACATGATTGCGCAACTGAGTACATGCATAGTAGACCAAAGTTTAAAATACAAGGCTTTAAAAAAAGGCTGATACTTAAAGAGAAAGAAGACAGGAACAATGAGCCTGTTCCTAAAACCCACCTTTTTCTTGCGGCATATTCTTACTCAATAACACAGTCTTTAGATATCAAACACATCCCTGGAAAAACAGCTTCCCCTGGTTGCTTTCTTGGTTCCAGGAATTTGGACTATCAGGCCAACTTATTCAGATGGAAAGAAAAATGGGGTGCCACGTTTTACATGCTTATAGTCTGAGGATATTTTCAGATGCCTCTGCCTGGCATGGCAAGTATAGAGTGCCCTCTTTATGAATAAATCACAGAGCAATTACCACCCGAGGGAGGAAGGGTTCCCTCCACCGTGCTGAGCACTCCAGGGTCTCAGAAGCCACCTGGCCACAGTGTGGGAGTGGGTCTCAGAGAGCATAGCCCTCAGACTCAACATCAACAGCAATTGCCTGGGACGGGGGCTTAGTGGGAGGACTTGATCCTTATACTCAAGCCTCATTGCTGCTTTGGTGCTTGACACATGAAATGATATAATCCGGTCTGAGCTTCTGCACCTTCAGAAATTTCAGTTTTCCCTGCTGCTGGCTTTAGAGTCAAGTTCTACCTCCAGCTTTGTGCAATGCCACTGAGAGCCTGAATGGATAAATGGACCACAGCCAGACCACACATAAAAAATAAAACTCTGGCCCACAGCCTGCAGCAACCTACCCAGGATACCAAACCCTGTAGAAATCTATAATAACCAACCTAGGAAGTCAGTCGGCTACCAGGCCAGCTTGCAGGAAGTCAGATGCTGTCTCTAGCCACAGTCCATGAAGCTAAACAACAACTTTTGTAACAGCTGGCCCCAATGGCCAGGACTTGATTAATAGCAGCTTTTCCTAGTTATTGTCCCTGTTTCCAACTTAGGACCAACCAGAGAAAGCCCAGTACATTCCTCTAACTAATCACATTGGATGCTCTAGTTAACCTACTCCCTAGCTTCCCCAAGACCCAGAGCCTCTGATCAAAGCCTCTGCCTTTAAGCCTCTGCCAAAACATAAATGACTGTGGCTGACTCCCTTGTTCCAGCCAGGTCTGAATAACAGTCTTCCCTTATTCATCTGGTGGGTCTCCATTCATTGCCACCCTGCCATTCAGAGCCCCCAGCTTTAATCTGCAGCCACCAGCTCTCAGCTCCCGGTTTTGCCTTCTTCATACTTTTCTGGCATGCTCTTGAGAATGCACAATAAATAACTGAATTTGTGTACAAGAGTTGGGATAGGGCGAGATCATTGTTTTTGAATAATTTTTAAGAAATGTTAGAAGACAAGATAGCATTCTCATCTTCGGAAAAGAAAAGTTTTATTGTGAGGCATTGCAGAAAGGGTAGACAGGTATAGGTACAGATGTAGATTTTTTTTTTTCTCTATTTGGTGCAAAGGATGAGGGGATGGAAAGAAATATCACACTGAGGGGAAAGAATTTTATTCCGTTAGACACTAAGTTGATAAGAAAGTAGAAGGAAAAGGAAGATCGGAAACTGATAATTCTACCTATGATAATAACATTTCTCCTTGAAAATTGGCCACACATCAGCTGACTTGTGTGTGCATTTACAAATTACACATACATATTCTACCTTTTAAAAATATTTTGCTTGTTTATTTGGCTGTGCCAGGTCTTAGTGGGAGCATGCAGTATCTAGTTCCCTCCCTCATGTATTGGGAGCAAGGAGTTTTAGCCACTGGACTTTAAGCCCCACACAGATTCTATTTTAATGCCCAGATGACTTTTCTTCTTCCTTACCCATAGGCAACCTTATGATACTTTATACTTGCATTTAAAATTATTATATGCTCTGAAATGTGATATTAGCAATCCCTTTCAGTTCAGTTCAGTTCAATTGCTCGGTCGTGTCCGACTCTTTGCGATCCCATGGACTGCAGCATGCCAGGCTTCCCTGTCCATCACCAACTCCCAGAGCTTATTCAAACTCATGTCCATTGAGTCGGTGATGCCATCCAACCATCTCATCCTCTGTTGTCCCCTTCTCCTCCTGCCTTCAATCTTTCCCAGCATCAGGGTCTTTTCTAATGAGTCAGTTCTTCATATCAGGTCGCCAAATTATTGGAGTTCCAGCTTCAGCATCAGTCCTTCCAATGAATATTCAAGACTGATTTCCTTTAGGATGGACTGGTTGGATCTCCTTGCAGTCCAATGGACTCTCAAGGTCTTCTCCAACACCACTTTACCAATACTTGAAATATTCTAGATGTTAGAACATAGCAATGAAAACAAAGACAGACAAAAATTATCTAAACCAACATTCTCTTCTCATGCTCTTTATAAAGTAGTAAGTGTACTCATAAGGCACTCACACTAAACATTCTAGTAGGAGCCAGAAGGAAACGAGCAAGTAGTTTCTACGTGAGCCGACCATATGGTCTTCCTTACGTGACTCCCTCCATGCTCTGCTCCCACCCAACCTCCCGAACCCCCCAACAATCTTTCACTCATTTCTATCTCTGTTATGCACATCTTAAACCATATTCATTTAAAAGTATTTGTCTCAAAACCTAGAAAATTAGGAATTCAGTGGCTACGTACTAGACCAGGTAAGTGTCCATAGCCTTCTGAAGTGAAATAAACAGGTCCCATGTTCTTCCCTGGTGGCTCAGATAGTAAAGAGTCTGCAATGCAGGAGACACAAGTCCGATGCCTAGGTCGGGAAGATCCCCTGGAGAAGGAAGTGGCTACCCACTCCAGTATTCTCACCTGGAGAACTCCATGGACATGGGAGCTTGGCAGGCTACAGTCCATGGGGGGCAAAGAGTAGGACATGACTGAGGGACTAACTCTACTCTGTGTTTAATTTAGAAGCTCCCTGACACTGGAATGGACCCAGTAACGGTTATCAGAAGTCCCTCCTGCACATTTCTTCATTTGCCCCCATACTGGCTTGTCCTTCTTTCCCTTTTGTGACCCTGTCAGCTCCAGGAGTAGGCCCGAATGCTCCGAAAGCCACATGTAACCTCAGCTTGGCATCATTTCCCTTGATGATCATCCCCCTGCATCTGCTGTTTATCAGTCATTCTGTGAGGTAAGGAGCTTTCAGAGTATTACTAGGGAGGCCAAGGGTGCATCTGTCCTGGAAACTTGCTTTCCACCTGCCTCTTTCTTTAAAAACATGACCTAACTTTCTTTGAAATACTGATCAAAAACACTTCGATGAAGATGTCCCAAATGAATCCCAGTGGGCCCTTATTAAAGGGATCCCTCTAGCCTCTGGGCTGCACTCCAGCTGAAATATGCAACTCTCCACATTCTTACAATTTCTTCCCCTGACTCTGCCCCAGTGACGGTAAACATTGTTCTCCGCTCCCATGTGACATTATCAATTCTGCTTCTCAAGGAATACAGATGCTTCCACTCCTGTTTACATCCCTGTGGAAAACAGCAAGGAAGGAGTCTTGAGAATCCGTCTCTCAACCAAAACACTTAATTACATCCTCCCTCGGCAGGAATTGTGTTTGGCAGGAAGGAAGCTAGATGCTCTTGAGTACCCGTGTTTGGATAGGTTTGCTCTCATTAGTGGCAGAAAGATGGTACATCAGTTAAACAGAGCCAGAGAGGCCGAGCTGCCCAGGAACGAAACACTTGCTAGCATCTTTACAAACCCTCTGCTGGGCCTTCAACGTACAGCTTAACTAAGTGTGACAGGGACAGAAAAGCTGACTGCCAGGGGCTTTACCTCCCCCCAACCCCAACCAGTCTTTCGAATGAGACCCCACAGTTTCCCTGCTGACCCACTCACTAGCTCTTGTTTTCCCTGAAGATGTTAGATGTGGAGATACAAATCTAGAGAAAATAAGAAAGACGCAATGATCTGTAAGGGAAGGGTCGTCAAGATAGATTCCTGGGGCAAATAATAATAATAATAACAGTGGCAACTTGAAGGGTGTGGAGGGCTGATGGAAGCCTGGCTAAAAGTAAGAGAGCAGTGAGAAACAGTGGTGTGACTTGGGAATGTCTGGAGGCAGAAGGCAGCTGGAGTTGGGGACAGTCCTTGTGGTGAGTGGGCAGAGAGTCGGGCATGATGGAGTAACTGCGCTGAGCTGAAGTTGTGATGAGAGGGCTTCCCTAGTGGCTCAGATGGTAAAGAATCTGCCTGCAACACAGGAGACATGGGTTCAGTCTCTGGGTCAGGAAGATCCCCTGCAGAAGGGCATGGCAACCCACTCCAGCATTCCCGCCTGCGGAATCCCAGGGGCAGAGGAGCCTGGCCGACTACAGTCCAAAGGGTCACAAAGAATCGGACACGACTGAGGGGCTAACAGTAATGCACTTGTGATAAGTGATGCTTTGGGGAAGAGAGATGCTTGGATCCGGTTTTCCATGAGTCTCTCCATGCGCTACAGGAGGTGAGCACCCACTTCACTGAGGTGCTCCCTGCACATGCCCAGCGAATCTTCAGAGAAGACCTGCATTGTTTGGCAACACCGTCATGGTACTGGGCTTTGTGTCTTCTGGATGCTGTGCTATTCAAGGAAGAGCAAAGGGGCCTGTTTGGCATTTGTGTGTTTGGTGGACAGCCAACTGGGAATGGGAACCAACGTACCCAAGCACACCTCGATTTATATACCAGCTTAGGTCATCAGAGTGATTTCACCACCACTGCCAAGGTACTGGACTGGGGCTGTGAGAGGCTCTCAGTGTAACAAGCACCATCTGTGATGACCCTTGGAATCAGAACAGAAGTGGAGGAAATTACTCTGACTTTAGAATTATGGTTTTCTGGAGAAAGCACCAGGAGTCTGTGTACATCACATGGAAACCCAACCTTTGCATGGATCTCCCGCTCTCTGATGGGTAAGTCTAAGAAAATTTCTCACAAGAGTGCAGGCTGGGAATTAGTATTTGGCTCAAATTCTAGGTAAGTACAGTTCTACAGGAAGGGAAGAGGAGTCTGACTTCCCTTTGGGACCACTGCCCAGCGCTCTGGCTGACACCGCTGCTGCACTGCCCTGGGGGTGACGGTCACGTGGGTGTAGAACCTACATGGCTCCATCACATCACTGCAGGAGAAATCTGTAGCTGGGAGTTTCTTTAAAAACATACACTTCTCTAAAAGCCATATGCATTCTAGAAACTGGCAGTGCCTGTGTTCAGAAGATAAGACCGAATAGCAACACTGGGACCAAAATTGGCAGGGGAGACCTGGGGGTAAGTGTCACATGTGTGACCCAGTCTACTAAGGGCAGATTTTTTTTACAAATAAGGACTTAGTGGGTGGCCACAAATGTGCTTCCCAACCCTCATCATGCTTCTCCCACCGGTGTCTGCCCTCTCGTCCTCTGGTTTGGATCATATATGATGCCTCTGATAAGAAAACCTCGGTACCACTTAGGACTTGAAAGAGTCAATATATCCTTGCATTGGACATGGCTTTGATGATGAAACACACCGGGTGGCAGATTGTGCCCATGAGGAAAGAACTCTGTGAAAACCCCATCTTCCTTCTCTAACAGAGGGTTTAGGCCCTGGGACCAGGGAACGACACTCACAGCACTCCATGGAACCTTCCATGGTGTTTTATTCCCAAGACACTATCCAAGGTTGGTGTGTAAACCTATGTTAACTCATATTTGTTATACATGAACCATGTTCAGTTATCTTAGGTAGGAATGGAACACTCCATACTTTTAAAAATTATTATTAAATTTTTAAATTTTAGATTGGAGTGTAGCTGATTTACAATGTTCTGTTAGTTTCAGGTGTACAGCAAAGTGATTCAGTTATATATACCCATTTCAGATTCTTTTCCCATAGAAGTCATTGCAGGATATTCAGTAGAGTTCCCTGTGCTCTCTGGCAGGTCCTTGTGGATTTGTTGTTGTTGAGTTGCTCAGTTGAGTCCAGTTCTTTGCAACCCCATGGACTGCAGCATGCCAGGCTTCCCTGTCCTTCACCAACTCCTGGAGCTTGCTCACACTCGTGTCTATTGAGTCGATGATGCCATCCAATCATCTCACCTTCTGTCGTCCCCTTCTCCTCCTGCCTTCAACCTTTCCCAGCATCAGAGTCTTTTCGAATGAGTCGGCTCTTCCCATCAGGTGGCCAAAGTATTGGAGCTTCAGCTTCAGCATCAGTCCTTCCAAAGAATATTCAGGGTTGATTTCCTTTAGAATTGACTGGTTGGATCTCCTTGCAGTCCAAGGGACTCTCAAGAGTCTTCTCTAACACCACAGTTCAAAAGCATCCGTTCTTTGGTGCTCAGCTTTCTTTATAGTCCAACTCTCACATCCATGCATGACTACTCAAAAATCCATAGTTTTGACTAGATGGACCTTTGTTGGAAAAGTTAAGTCTCCACTTTTTAATACACTGTCTAGGTTTGGTCATAGCTTTTCTTCCAAGGAGCAAATGTCTTTTCATTTCATGGCTGCAGTCACCATCTGCAGTGAGTTTGGAGCCCAAGAAAATAAAGTCTCTCACTGTTTCCATTGTTTCCCCATCTATTTGTCATGAAATGATGGGACCAGATGCCATGATCTTAGTTTTTTGGATGATGAGTTTTAAGCCAGCTTTTTCACTCTCCCCTTTCACTTTCATCAAGAGGCTCCTTAGTCTCTCTTTGCTTTCTGCCATAAGGGTGGTGTATCTGCATATCTGACGTCATTGATATTTCTCCCAGGAATCTTGATTTCCAGTTTGTGAGTCGCCCAGCCTGGCATTTCCCATGATGTACTCTGCATATATGTTAAATGAGCAGGGTGACAATATACAGCCTTGACATACTTCTTGCCCAATTTTGAACCAGTCCCTTGTGGATTATCTATCATATATAGTAGTCATAGCATACTTTGTGTCATCGAAGTTTAGGATTAAAAAAAAAATTCAACTGCTTTTCACTTAGGTGGTGGGGTTTCTGAGTACAAACAATTTTAAGGGAGGGATTGTTTTATTAAGGTTTTATTAACCTTTTTTGTTTCATTAAGATTTTTTTTAGAAAGAATAATTTCTTTCCCCTCCTTTGATATGTCAGAGCACATAAGCCTCAGGAAAGAAAAAGTCTACGCTGGATGGTGCTCCTCCCCACTCCCTGCTGCAAGTGACTGGAAACTTTGGGGAAAAAACCTACTTCTGCACAGAATAGAACACTGGGGGAGAGGGAAAGGTCTCAAGAGGGTATCCTGGAAGTCTTATAGGGGAATTGCAACAGAAATGCTCTCTTCCCTGCTCCTGAAGCATCCTGGGTGAGTACTGGTCTTCTCTAATCTTCTCAAGTCCGCGCTGTGTTTTTTCATGGGCAGACCTGCCTCAAGGCTGGACCAGCTCTATACTGCGTCCATGTGGGCTATGATAATGAAGACTATCAGGTCCAGCATATTAAAACATATACATAGAATCTAGAAAAATGGTATAGATGATCTTATCTGCAGAACAGAAATAGAGACACAAACAGAGAGAGCAAATGCACGGACACCAAGGAGGGGGAAAGACAGCGGGATGAATTGGGAGCTTGGGATGAACACATACACTCTTACTACATATAAAATATGAGTAGATAACTAACGAAAGCCTACTGTATGGCACAGGGAACTCTAATCAGTCCTCTGTATTGACCTAAATGGGAAGGAAACCCCAAAAAGAGGAAATATATGTATACATATAACTGTACAGTAGAAGGTGACCCAACATTGTATAGTAACCATACTCCAATAAAAATTAATTTGAAAAACAACTCTCTGGTCCATACAATCAAATGCAAACACACACAAAGTCTTGTCAAGATGAGGGTTGGACACAAGTCCTGTTGCAGAGGTGAGATGTGGGGAGGAAATGTATCTCTCCTTGCTTGGTGTAACCCCTGCCATGAATTATTTCACATGCCCCATAGAGATAAGGGAACAGGAAGTCAAGGTCATGGGGACCAAGGAGGGATGCTCCATGCAGAATAGAGGCAGACTCTCCACTGGGTGTAGCCCCTCACAGTGAGTATGGTCCTACCTGGACACTGGGCTTGCCATTGGTGGCTTCAGAGGATGGGTCCTTGCCTGGAGAGTCATCACCACCCCACGAACAGTGCTGCAGCAGTGCAGCCTGTAGGCAGCTCTCGGGGTCTCCTTGTGTGCACATCAGCAAGGGGCCCGAAGGGAGAGACACATTTAGAGACCTCAAGTCCTGCCTCGTGGGACTTTGAGAAGAGGAGAGCTATCCATGAAGTGTAGGTGAGACAGGAAATAGTCAAGTGTCAATGAATAATTTATGCAGAGATGGGGATCCCAAGGAACCTAGGATTGCTCAGACTTAAGAGATACTACTTGAGCATTTAAATAAATAATACAACCTGCTCTTCTTCCATAAAGAGGCAACTATTGATCCATCATTAGGAGGACACTCACTTGACATCTTTGTTGCTGCTGTTGTTATTGGGTTTGTGGTTATTGTTGTTGTCTGTGTGTTGTGATGCCTTTTAGCAGTGATGACAGATTCTCACGTGAAAAGTCCACAGTGTGCTTTGAATGATAACTTGCCTACTGGACCTTGCTGAGTAGGCACGTTCCTAGAGACAGAGGCATAGTCTGTAACTGAGGAATAAAGAAAAGACAATGGTCAGATGAGGTAAAATCTGCTGCTGCTGTTCAGTCACTAAGTTGTATCTGACTCTGTGGCCCCATGGACTGCGGCATGCCAGGCTTCCCTGTCCTCCACTGTCTCTCAGATAGTTTGCTCAAGTTCATGTCCATTGAGTCGGTGATGTTATCCAGCCATCTCATCCTCGGCCGCCCTCTCTCCTTCTGCCCAGTCTTTCCCAGCATCAGGATTTGTTACCAAAGCCCTAATAATAGCTTGTTCTATTTTACTCCTTCATTTAAGACTTCTCAGTTCAGTCACTCAGTCGTGTCCAACTCTTTGTGACCCCATGGACTGCAGCACGCCAGGCTCCCTGTCCATCACCAACTCCCAGAGCTTGCTCAAACTCATGTCCACTGAGTCGGTGATGCCATCCAACCATCTCATTTTCTGTCATCCCCTTCTCCTCCTGCCTTCAATCCTTCTCAGCAAAAGGGTCTTTTCCAAGGAGTCAGTTCCTCACATCAGGCAGCTAAAGTATTGGAGTTTCAGCTTCAGCATCATCCTTCCAATGAACGTTTAAGACTTCTAGTGAGTTTCTACTCATGCCAAGCTGGTAAGCCCATGTGTGCACGCTAAGTCACTTCAGTTGTGCCTGACTCTTTGTGACGCTATGGACTGTAGCCCACCAGGCTCCTGTCCATGGGATTCTCCAGGCAAGCATACTGGAGCGGGTTGCCCTGCCCTCTTCCAGGGGAATCTTCCCAACCCGGGATCAAAGCTGCATCTCTTCCATCTCCTGCATTGGCTGGCGAGTTCTTTGCCACTAGAGCCACCTGGCAGGGGCAGTGCCACCTGGTCAGGCCATAGAGATGAACAATGCACTGTCTTTGCCTTTGATGTAGGGTATGGCTGGATGGCATCACTGACTCAATGGATGTGAATCTGAGTGAACTCCGGGAGTTGGTGATGGACAGGGAGGCCTGGCGTGCTGCTATTCATGGGGTTGCAAAGAGTCAGACACAACTGAGCGACTGAACTGAACTGAACCTAAACACAAACCATGCCATGCAACATTGAAAGTGCTATAGCAGAGTTGCATTTGAGAATAGCTATGTGAAAACAAGATTCTTTGACTGGAGATCTGGGAATTTTTCACAGAGAAAGTGACAACTGAACTGAATTTTGAGGGGAAGGAGGATTTCCTTGAGGAGATTTTTTTTTTTTAAAGAGGAATACTTTGTACTACATACCAGCTTCCTCAATGACCCATCTTCCCCTGAAGCAGACAATTAAGACTTGGTATTTGGACTGAAAATGCAGTATCAGTCGACCAAGAAAGTCTGCATGTGCTCCTGGCAGATGTTCCAAGGAAGACACTGGAAGCACTGATAAGGCTGTCACTCAACAATTACACTGATCATGTTTTCTTTACTTAAAAAAACGTTACAATGTCTTGTTAGCTCCTGGTATACAGCAAAGTGATTCAGTTATGCATGTACACATGGTTTTCATGTTATTTTCCTTTATTGGTTTATTGCAGGCTATTAAATATAGTTCCCTGTGCACTATAGTAGGTCCTTGTTTACCTATTTTATACATAATAGTTTGCATATGTTATCCCAAATTCCCAGTCCTTCCCTCCCCCATCCTTTTTCCCCTTGGGCAGTGGTAAGTTCGGCTTCTGCAGAAACTGTAAACGTTTGTCTGTTTCTAAAACATGAACATTTTCTGATGTCAGCTGTACGCCTGCAGAGGTAGGGAGATCAGGAAGTTATCCTGACGTCACTGTTACAAAGCAAATCAGCCTGTTCCGAGGTTCTTTCCCCTTATTTATATAAGAAAGAAGTACACAGCAATTTTGAATGAAAGCTTCCCCCAAACAACCCACATTACTGTGGAATTTATTATATACATTCTTACTTCCAAAGAACCAAATATATTCTGTAATTCAGAGGAAGGCCTAGTATTCTTAATGTTCTAAGACCCATTTATTAGTAATGAATGCATGTGGCTCTAGATGAGGCCATGTATCTATTATAAAATCTCAGTCTTTTTTTTTAAAAAATAACCCAATGCACTTTATGTGAAATCGCCCCATAGCAACATAAACATCCTTTGAGTCAAGTTCTAAAAATCTTATCCTTTCAACAACTCTTCAAGACATATACTTTGAATGTTTCCAACCTCATTTGTGATGAAAGAAATACAAATTAAAATAAGGATAAAGATGTATTTTTTCCTATCAATTTGGTAATATATAATAATAAAGATATACCTGTGTATATATATCTGAATATAAGTGTATCATGAATGACGGACAATAAGCTTGCAGCATGTTTAACAAAGTGAGTGAACACCTTAAAGAAAAGACATCGTATATTAATGCATATGGGTAGAATCTAGAAAACTGGTACAGATGAACCCATCTGCAAGCAGAAATTGACACGTAGTCATAGAGAACAAACATATGAACACCAAGGAGGGAACGTGGCAGGAGGGCGGGTAGGATGAATTGGGAGATATTGATACCATGTGTAAAATAGGTAACTAATGAGAACCTACTGGATGACACAGGGGGCTCTAGTCAATGCTCTGAGGTGACCTAAATGGGAAGGAAATCCTAAGAAGAGTGTATACATGTATGTGTATGTGTGTGTATGTATGCATACATGTAGCTGATTGCTGTACAGTAGAAAATAACATAACATTGTATAGCAACCGTAGGCCAATAAAATTTTCTTAAATAAATAAATAAATAATGCATATATTCTGATGATGTCTTTTGGCTATAAAACAGTTAAGAATAAAACAGCAAGCTGCTGCTGCTGCTGCTAAGTCACTTCAGTCGTGTCCGACTCTGTGCGACCCCATGGACGGCAGCCCACCAGGCTCCCCCATCCCTGGGATTCTCCAGGCAAGAACACTAGAGTGGGCTACCATTTCCTTCCTCCAGTGCATGAAAGTGAAAAGTGAAAGTGAAGTTGCTCAGTCGTGTCCAACTCGTAGCGACCCCATGGACTGCAGCCCACCAGGCTCCTCCGTCCATGGGATTTGCCAGCATGAGGTCCCAAATCAGACAATGTAATGGATCAGGGCCCCATGGAGTCTTCCCAGAAGCGGAGGTCAGATTCGCTTATCCTCGGATGACCCTCACTTTCTCATTCTTCTGCCTCATCACTGAATGAAAACCCAACTGAATGCTCTCTGACATGAAATGACTGGACACTGGGAATGTTAGAGACATCTGTTTCATGCTTCCTGTTTTCCCCACACAGGCAAAACGTAGCACTCTGAGTCTTCATGACTCGCACTCTGAGATTGGACCATCATTCCTGAAAGTAGCACTACTCTGCTCGAGTGCCCAGTTTCAATTTTTCCAGAATCATGTGGAAGATTCCAGATCAAAGACCAGTTCTACTGACTGATCAGCAGAGCCCTGTGAGACCAGATGTACTAGAGCTGCAGGCAGGTGGTGGGCGCTGGCCGAAGAGGTGAATCCCAAACAGGACCCACGGTTATGACCCACCAAGTGCTCCATCCCAGGGTTCTCCCTTCAATTGGAAGGCAAAAATCTCAGAGAGCATCTCTGTGAGAGAATTGTTCTTTGGAAGAGAAGAAGCTCTAATGGAACATGAACTCTCCAAGAATGTGTGATCCAGGAAACAGGCATCCCAACAAACTCAGCCACGAACAAGGCAGTAAAGTGGCAGACAAAAAATATTTGGAGGTGGTGATGGTGCTTGTGGAAATAAGTACGGCTCTATCTAAGCCATGAACTGGAATATGATGAGACATGAGACCAGGGAGGTTCCATTCACACAGCAGCTGCCTCATCATATGGTCTGTGCAACAGAGATGGGGCGTGAGATGGAGCCTGAAGATGAGCTGACTCTTAGACTGGCCAGACCTGAAGCCCATTCACCAACCACTCCTCTGATTCTGAACGTCTGTGAACGAAAATTACAATGAAATTTATCAATAACCGTTTGGTTCATCTGCTTCTGTTTCTCTTCAGGTGAGGATTATAGTGCTTTTCAGGTAACAGAACCTCAGTGCTCAAAATAATAGTTGCTTATCTTGACTCATCTCACTGGAACATTCCCAAAAGACAGAAACTGTTTCAGTTCATCTTACATTTTTTTTCCCCTCAGAGAAAGAAGTTCATGAATAAAGATTAAATTCTCTTTTCTCTCCATCCCCTTAGGAGCTTTTAAGAGATCAGACTCAGATTGTTGGCCGTAAGATACCGTCTTCTCTCTCGGGGAGAGACAGGTTTGTTTTTCCAACCATTACCCGTAATTAATCAGCACTTTCATAGATTAAAATACCCTTCTGATAGCAGATAGGCTGTACAAGGTTTTTTGTTTAATTAGATTTTTTTCCTTGGCAATCATAAATTGTTTTTGTCATTTTGCAAAAGCAGAATTAAATTGGGAGAAAAATGGGGATTCTAGACAAGTTCACAGTCAGTAGAAGTAAACAATTTCAAATAGGTACCCTCTGGTTGTGAGGGCTTGTGTGGGGCTCCCTCATCTCTAGCATCTAATTATTAAATTAGATAGGCAAGATAGACAAGGCCAGCTAGAGGTGGTGAGATTTTGTTTTTGCTTTTGTTTTTTTATTTTTTAATTAATTTATTTATTTTAATTGGAGGCTAATTACTTTACAGTATTGTGGTGGTTTTGGCCATACATTGACATGCATCAGCCATGGGTGGACATGTGTTCCCCATCCTGAACCCCCCTCCCACCTCTCTCCCCATCCCATCCCTCTGGGTTGTCTCAGTGACCATTTTCAGTGGAAGCTTTCTTCCATACATCTGTAATATCTGGAATTTTCACCTCATTTAGGTTGTTGAGTCTTTTTTTTTTTTAATTGGAATATAGTCCCAGGTCTACAGAAAAGTGAATTGGTTATACATGTATCCACTCTTTTTTTTTAAGATTCTTTTCCCATATATGTCCTTACACAGTATTGAGCAGTTTCCTGTGCTACACAGTAGGTCCTTATTTTATATACAGTAGTGTATGTCGACTTATATATATACTAGATGTCAATCCCAATCTTCCAGTTTATCCCCTTTTCCCTCTAGGCAACCATAAGTTTGTTTTCTACATCTGTGACTATATAATCTGTTTTAATGAAAGTTTAGTCACTTTCATTGGAGTTTTTAAAATTTCTTTTTATTCCAGTTTTATTGAGGTATAATTGACGTACAACACCGTGTAAGTTTACGGTATAATCAAGACTTGGCTTACATACATCATGAAATGATCATCACAGTAAGTTTAGTGGACATCAGTCATCTCTTACACAAAATAAAAGGAAAATAACAAAAATGTTTTTGCTTGTGATGAGAACTCTTGGGACTTACTCTCTTGACAACTTTCATTCATAACGTACGGCAGTGTTAACTGTCATGATGTAAGTTGTATCCCTAGAACTGGTTTCTGTTCTAACTGGAATTTCGTACCCTTTGACCACCTCCTTGTTTTCATGGGAATGTGACTATATCTGACACTCTTTAAAATATGCTTTCAACTTAAGCTTTCCCATCACCATTCTGCTTCCTTCCTTAAGAGTCCCGGGGAATAAGGCAAACCTCAGTTAATCTGGCTGAATTACCCTGCAATTCCAGATGAGTGGATCTCAACTAATGAAGCTTTAGGACAATTTGCAAAAATCAGTGGAGTAGCAGATACGTCTTGGTTTCAGTCATGTGGTAATCACATCCCACTTCTCCATGTCTTTCTAGCTGTTTCCATGACGTCGCAGAGCATTGAGGGAACTCAGGTTGCTCCCAGAGAATGGGCTGTCGCTAAGATTTGCCAGACTGTGGCCCCTTTGTCTAAGATTTGGAGCCCATTTGCCAACCAGTGCTTTGATTCTCTGAGAGAATAACTCTGGCTTTTGTGGTTTAATGAAATCACTGTGGTAACAGGAAATATTATTAACCAGAGAATGGAGCTGGTCTCAAACATCACCAGTTCTGAGAAGCCTGTGTGGCACGGGGAAGCATGTGAGAACAGATCTACAGCCTTGAACCAGCTTTCCCCATTCCTGGAAAGCCACCCAGGCTCAGAAGAGGCAGGAATCCCATCCCAGGATGGGATCTTGTCCACCTCCCAGCCCTCTTGTGTCCACTCCACGGTAGTGCAAAATCTCACTTAGATCTTTAACTCTTTAGCGTCTACCTTTATACAAAAGGCACCAACCCTGGCAAAGCTACACACAGCCAGGCTTGCCCCTCGGGATGATTAAAGAACCTAGAAAGGGACTTCCCTGGTGGTCTAGTGGCTAAGAATCTGCCTTGTAAAGCAGGGGACACTGGTTTGATCTTGTCCTGGGAAGATCCCAGATGCTGTGAAGCAAATAAGCCTGCGCACCGCAACTACTGAAGCCCACACGCTCTAGAGCCTCTGCTCTGCAACAAGAGAAGCCAGGCAGTGAGAAGCCTGTGTATTGCAATAGAGAGAGGCCCCTGCTCGCTGCAACCAGAGAAAGCCCACACACAGCCATGAGGACCCAGCCCAGCCAAAACTAAATAAATAAAGTTTAAAAAAACCTAGAAAAAAATGGAGAAAAGGGGAAGGAGAAAACATTAGGCCGAGAAAGTGTTTTAAAGCTGAAGAAGTGAAGGTACCTTTTTTTGGATGCTGCATGTGAAAGGAAGACTTGAAAAGGCATGCGAGGGACATAGCACTGAGCTGCAGAAACGTATAGACGGCTTCACATACTGCCGAAGGCAGGGCCCCGCCTCCGGGAGCAGCCACAACTGTGGGCCTACGGAGTGATGCACGGGAGAGAGGCGTGGCAGGACGGGCCACAGAAGTCTGTGAAAAGCCCAGGTGTGTGCTGCTGAATGTCAACGCCTCTTCTACCTGGGGCCAGGGGCCAGTTGAAATTTGCATGGCTGAAATAAATTCTCCCAAATCCCACGCGCTCCTGTTGAAAGAGCCCGGGGTACATTTCCCTAAAGGAGCCCTAAGTATTTTGTGGGTAGTGACTCTCTGAGGTTCCTTGAGACACAGAGAAGCTACCTGGACAACCGGGATCATTCTCCGCTCACCACCGTGGGTATTGTGACCTGCGCATTTGACGGATGGCGGGGGTGGGGAATTGGGGATCTTGACTCACGGACCATCCCGCCTACAACTGGTTAAGAATATACGGAATCTGTGAGTGTTGTGGGGTGTACCAGCAGAGTCCTCCAGAGAAACAGAACCAGAAGGATGCAGAGAGATCCAGATTAGAGGAAACTGATGATAAGAACTGGCTCACATGATTATGGAGCCTGAGGCATCCCATCATCTGCCGTCAGAAAGCTGGACGCCCAGGAGAGCTGGTGGCATAATGCAGTCTGAGTCTGGAGGCTTGAGAACAAGGGGTCCAAAGGTCTGAGTCTGAGTCTGAGTCTGAACCCCAAGGCCCGAGAAGCAGGAGCCCCGGTGTCTGAGGACGAGGGAAGAGAGACAGCTCAGCTCAAGAAGCGTACTGGAGGATGCACCCTTTCTGCCTTTTTGCTCTATTGGGGCTTTGATGGATTGAAAGATGCCCCTTCAATGAACCAGGTGAGAGTGACCTCTTTTATTCCGTCTACCCATTCAAACGCTAATCTCCAGAAACAGGCTCACAGACACACTCAGCTGCGTGCTTCACCAGCTCTCTGTGCCTCCCTTACCCGGTCAAATCGACCCGTAAAATGAGCCCTTTCACAGGTGGAGTGAGCACTACCTACACTCTCCCAGAAGACACACGGCTGGGTTAGCCATCTGCGCAGTGGCAAATGGCTTGGGGAATGGCTTGTTTATTTTCAAACCTCTGCTAAGTAATAGAGGCGCGAGCTACTCCATGGTAAAAGGAGCTGGATAAATCACACTGCAGCGAGGCAGGCCCGTCCCATAAAGTAAGCCACCTTACGGTGTGGAGATGCTGCTGGCCTTGCTGGTTTATGGCTGTCTGTGCCAGGAGGCGCCAAGGATGCAGGGCCGGGCTGCCTTTAAGGCAATATAGATTCGCTAGCTGTGATGTGTGGAGGTTCAAAAAGCATGCTACCAGACGTATTCAGAGCATCCACGTGGCTCTGACTGAGCACAAATTTCAGCTTCGCTGACCCTACATGATGTGCCCTAATTCTGTTTGTTGTGTTGAAAATTACCTCACATGAACCAAGGCGAAAAATGACATCTGCCTCCCTCCTCATTGCATTTTATTAAAAAGCATACTATGGAGCCTTCCCTGGTGGTCCAGTGATTAAGAATCCGCCTTCCCAATGCAAGGGACATGGGTTCAACCCTGGCTGGGAAACTAAGATCCCGCATGCTACAACCCAGCCCTTGCACAGCAACTGCTGAGCCCGTGTGCTCTAGAGCCCGTATGCCATAACCAGAGAACCCTGTGTACCACAGGGAAGACCCAGTGAAGCCCCCAAAAGCACACTGTGGAGCTATGCTATATTCTACTCTGGTTTGGATCAACAGAAATTCAGAGAGAAGGGTATGAATTAGAATTTTTCATTCCCATATATATTGCATTGAAATGACATTTTTTTTTTTTCAGTGAAATAGTCTTTAAAAGACAAACAGGAATATTAGACCCCAAATTTGACTATTCTTTCATGTTAAGTTGCCAAGTGGGGTCTTCCTACTGTTGTCCCTAAGGTTTGAAATAAATAACAATGGAAAATATGTCCAACCCCAGCCCTTAAGGAAAACAAACCGCAGAATTCTGAAGCCTGTCACCCGTGGTTCCATCGGAACTTCTGTGTTGTGCTCTCACAAAGCCACGAGAGGGCGCACGAGCTAACTAACGTGCCTGCTCCCCGGAGCTCTGGCACCTTACAGGATGGACGTACCTTCACAGTCGCTCAGCCCTGCCGGATTCTTTGCAACCCCATGGACTGTAGCCCTGCCAGGCTCCTCTACCCATGGGATTTCCTAGGCAAGAATACTGGAGTGGGTTGTGATTTCCTCCTCCAAGGGATCTTCCCGCCCTAGGGATCAAGCCCGAGTCTCCTGCATTGCAGGTAGATTCTTTACCGTCTGAGCCACCAGGGAAGTCCTCGCGATTAAATTTAGGACATAGTATGAATGCTTCCATCTTGGTATTCTGTTTTGCAAAAATACGGAGTGAACTGGAAACAAACTCAGTCAGGAGACTGGGAGAGCAGTGTTTCTCTGTCAGAGTGTCCTTGGTTCCTGGAAACTCCAGGCACACCAAGAACAGGAAATAACATCTCCATGCTGGTTAAAGAGCTTTAGTTGCCAGGAACGCACAGGCCTCAGGAAGGTCTCAGCCGGTTTCCAGCTCACCTTTCTGGAGGGGAGTGGGGATGCGGGTTCTCTGATGTGAAATCCAGGCATGTCCCCATGGAGAGAGGGGCGGTATACAGAGTGTGTGTGTGTGTGTGTGTGTGTGTGTGTGCGCGCGCGCGCGCGCGTGTGTGTCTAGGGCCAGAAACAGACTCTCTAATTGTGCTTTCTTTTCAGTGTCTCCTACCAGATCAGTAGCTGGAAAACATCTCCTGAATCCTAATAACCAGAAAGCATTTTCCAATGAGGGCAGCAGCAGGAAAGACATTTTTACTTTATTTTTGACTCAGTTCATAGGAAATACTGTCCACACTCATTTGTAAAATTGATGAGTAATTTATTTCTCCCAGAAAGAAAACAGAATGTCCAAGTTACTTCATCACTTTCTCATCCATTTTCTAGTATGGAGGATCCTTCCTTCTTTAGGTTCAAATTATACTGCAGAGTATGTCATATTTCCCCAAAAGGATTCTGAGGCTTAAGAAAGGAGCCCAGACCTATATCCAGACAAAACTGTAATTCAAAAGACTACGTGCCCCTCAGTGTTTATTGTACACTATTCACAATAGCCAAGACGTGGAAGCAATCTAAATGTCCATCTACAGATGAATGGATAAAGAAGACGTGATATATATATTCAACGGAATACTACTCATTCTAAAAGAGAATGAAATAATACCATTTGCAGCAGTATGGGTAGACCTGGAGATTACCATGCTAAGTGAGGTCAGAAAGAGAAAGACAAATGCCATCTATATCAATTACATGTAGAATCCTGACATAGATGAAGCTGTCTACACAACAATAACAGGCTCGCAGACACCGAGAACAGACTTGCGGTTGCCAAGGGGGAAGGGGAGGGGGGTGGAGTGGGAGGTTGGGGTTAGCAGATGCAAACGATTCTATAGAGAATGGATAAAGAGCAAGGCCCTGCTGTATAGCACAGAGAACCGTATTCCATGTCCTGTGATAAACCATAGTGGAAAAGAACACGAAAAAGAGTGTATGTATATGTGTGTATAACTGAATCACTTCACACGGCACAATAGAAAATACCACATTATAAAGCAATTATACTTCAACTTTTAAAAATTTTTTAAAAAGAAAAGGGCCCAGAGAGTAAAGATTAAGGGCAGCATGCACATTGAAAGGCATTTCTTCATTTAGCCATTATTTACTGTGTTTTTACTAAATACTAGCTGGGAATCATGTCCTCCAGGAGCAGGTAGACTGGTAATTCAGAAATGTAAGAAGTTCTCTTTCTCCAAGAGCATCGTTGCCGCCCCTCAGTAAAGTAGCTATGGCCCAGGGAGCAGGAGATTTTGGTTTTTGCTGAAAGAAAAGCCTAGATGCCGTGGTGGAATTATATAGCAATAAAAGAGAGGATCTGGTCACTGGAAATAGTCTTCTAAGATCTGGGACAACTATACTCACAGACCCAGGTGACCTCAGACACACCATCCATTCACCTGAGTCAGAAGGCAAAGGCAGCACCACCCGGGGAACATCAGCTTCTTCCTAGGCAGCCATTCAGTAAATGCTTATTAAGTGATTGAATGAGTGAGTGAGTGAACCCTATGATAGAAAAAGTACAGGATACTGAAGAGTCGTGAAAGAGGGTGGGGAAAGGAGGGTTTGCAGATATTTGGGGATGATGAAGCCTGAGCCAAGTCCTGGAGGATGATTGGAAGGCAGAGGTTAAGGGAAGATGAGGCAGCATTAGGGGTGGGATGGAGCCTTGTAGACAAAGGAAGGAGCATGTCCACAGATGCTGGGAGATGTGAAAGAATGAGCACGCAGGAGAAATGGCAGGTTTCTTAACATGATGGGGACATAGAGATCACAAAGACCTTAATTAGGCACAAAGATCAATTTATAGGTAATTTTGAAATTTGATAAGCATTAATAATATCTAACAGCTAACAACCAAGCCCAGTACCAAATGCTTTCTGCCTATTAACACACTTAGTCCTCACACCAGTATAAGGCGGTATTCTTATTTCTTATAAGGTAATCCTATTTTACAAGCAAAAAAACTGAGGTGCAGAGTAACCTGTTCATTGCTGGGAAATAAAAGTCATAACAGACCTAAAAAAGAAGAAAAAGAAGAGGAAGGGAAACCAGAGCTCGTTCACTCTCTGGTACATGAGGACACATGAGAAGGTGACCAGCTGCACGTCAGGAAGAGAGCTCTCACCAGGACCAAATCTGCCAGCACCTTGATCCTGAACTTCCCCACCTCCAGAACTCTGAGAAATAAATGTCTCTTGTTAAAAGAAAATAAGAAACATGAGCAAAGTCACATGGATCTAATGTGTTATTAGGAGGTTCTGAAATTTATTTGCAGAAACCCAACAACTTAGAAAGAATATTTGACAAAGACTATAATATTTTATTGGAGAAGGCAATGGCACCCCACTCCAGTACTCTTGCCTGGAAAATCTCATGGACAGAGGAGCCTGGTAGGCTGCAGTCCATGGGGTTGCTAAGAGTTGGGCATGACTGAGTGACTTCACTTTTGCTTTTTACTTTCATGCATTGGAGAAGGAAATGGCAACCCACTCCAGTGTTCTTGCCTGGAGAATCCCAGGGATGGGGGAGCCTGGTGGGCTGCCATCTGTGGGGTCGCACAGAGTCAGACATGACTGAAGTGACTTAGCAGCATATTATCTTAGGGTAAAGAAAGCATAGAGATAAAGATTAATAAAGTTAATGAAAATTACCTACATTTTCTAGGTTAAAAAAGTGGTTATATTTCCAAAGAAGACACACAAATGACCAATAATTAAGAAAGGTGCTGATTGTCACTCATCATCAGGGAAATGCAAATCAGAACCACAGTGAGATAATGCTTCATACGTATTGTGGTGGTGGTTTAGTCGCTAAGTCGTGTCCAACTCTTGTGACCCCATGGACGGTAGCTCTGCCAGGTTCCTCTCTCCATGGGATTTCCCAGGCAAGAACACTGGAGTGGGTTGGCATTCCCTTCTCCAGGGGATCATCCCAACCTAGGGGTTGAACCCAGGTCTCCTGCATTGCAGGCAGATTCTTTACTGACTGAACCCACCAGGGAGGCCTGATATCTATTAGAATGGCTCATATTAAAAGACAAGAAATAACAAGTATTGGTGAGGATGTAAAGAAAAGGAAACCCTTGTGCACTGTTGATGGAAATGTAGATGGGTCCAGCCACCATGGAAGACAGCTTGGAGATTCTTAAAATAATCAGCAAGCCCATTTCTGGGTATATATCAAAAGGAGATAAAATTCCTATTTTGAAGAAGTAGCTGCACACCTAAGTTCAGCAGTGTTATTTACAATAGCCAAGTTATGGAAATAATAAACTAAATGTGTATTGACAGATGAATGGGTAAATAAAATGAACTGTATATACACACAGTGTAATACTGTTCAGCCTTAAAAAAGAAAGAAAATCCTGTGGACTGAACTGGAGGGCATTATATCAAGTGAAATAAGCAGATTCTGAAGACAAATACTGCTTGACCTCATTTATCTGTGATAGCTACATACAGACTGAACTCACAGTAACATGGTGGTTTCCAGGTGCTGAGGGAAAAGCCAGTGGAGATTACTGTTTAATGGTGACAAACTTTCAGTTTTGCAAGATGAAAGAAAAGAGCTCTGGAGATGGAGGGTGGTGATGGCTGGACAACAGTATGAATATACTTAATATCACTGATCTGTATACTTTAAAGTGATTAAAATTGTAAATTTTGTGTTGTGCATATTTTACCACAATAAGAAAAAACTGGTTAAACTTTAAATATCTGCAAAAAATAACATTTGCAACCTGTTTGACTTTTTAGAAATTAATGAGGAAAAGAAATGCATCCAAATGCAAAAAAAAAAAGTAAATAGGGCTAAAACAAGAATAGCACATTTGTTTAATAAAAAGAGTAATACAAGGAATTAATGATCTGAAAAACTGAACTCATTAGGCATAAAGAAACTCCAATTAAAATATAATGCCCGTTGAAATAGTTGATTTATTTCATTAGTAAGATAGCAAATTGGTTTTAAATTTTTGAAGGAAAAATTGGGATATTTAAAATATTTACACTGAAATATAGAAGAATGCAAACTATGCTGTCAATATGAGTAATCTGGGTGGAGAGGAAAGAATGTTGATGCAGGAAAGAAGAAGCCAAATAAAAAGGAAGAAAAAAAGGTGAATAATGGGTGTGTGTGTGTGTGTGTGTGTCTGTATGTGCTTGTATATAACATATGTGTGTTTATATGTTTACGCTGTCCTTCTATATCCATTAGGGATGGATCCAGGACCCACATCTGGGACACCTAAATCTGAAGATGCTCAATCCCTAAGTCTCTTATATAAAATGGCGCAGTATTTGCCATTCTGCATATATATTTTAGAAGGAAATGGCAACTCACACCAGTATTCTTGCCTGGAGACCCCCATGGACAGAGGAGCCTGGCGGGCTACAGTCCATGGGGTCACAAAGAGTCAGACACAACTGAGTGACTGACAACAACAGCAACATATATATGTTAAGTCATCTCTAGATGAGTAATGCTATGTAAGATACTGAAATACAACGTAGATAGTTGCCCGTGTGTGTGCATAAAATTCAAGTTTTGCTTTTTGGAAATTTCTGGATTTTTTTAAGTGTTTTATATCTGTGGTGGGTTGGATCCAGGGATGCAGAATCTGTGAGCATGGAGGGCCAATCATATACATATATATGTACATATTTGTATATGTGTGTGTGTATCAGTTCCATTCAGTTCGGTGGCTCAGTTGTGTCTGACTCTTTGCGACCCCATGAATCGCAGCACGCCAGGCCTCCCTGTCCATCACCAACTCCCGGAGTTCACTCAGACTCAAGTCTATTGAGTCCGTGATGCCATCCAGCCGTCTCATCCTCGGTTGTCCCCTTCTCCTCCTGCCCCCAATCCCCCCCAGCATCAGAGTCTTTTCCAATGAGTCAACTCTTCGCATGAGGTGGCCAAAGTACTGGAGCTTCAGCTTTAGCATCATTCCTTCCAAAGAAATCCCAGGGTTGATCTCCTTCAGAATGGACTGGTTGGATCTCCTTGCAGTCCAAGGGACTCTCAAGAGTCTTCTCCAACACCACAGTTCAAAAGCATCAATTCTTCGGCACTCATGTAAGGGAATAAGGAAGAAGGATTGAAACAGTTGGCTAAAAACTTGGAAAGAATCAAGTCTGATTTCTACCTCATATAAAAGACATTTTAAAAAGTTCCCCCACATCTTTTTGACCTCATCATTTCATTTCTAAGGAAATAATCAGAGATGCAAATGAATATTTATTACAAGGATATTTATTTTAGTCTTATCTATCCTAATAAAAACTAGAAATAAAATAAACATACAACATGATGGCTTACAGTTAATAAAATATTGTATTTACCGCTAGATGACAGATTACTACCCAGCCATTAAAAAGTCTTGATTTAAACATTATTCAAGTCCATGGGGAAGTGCTGACCACATGAGTGTTTAAAAATAGAACTCAAAACTCTAACTACTATTGTTCCAATTTTAGTTTAAAAATCTATACATTTAAATATAAGAAAAGAACCCATATGGGAAAAGAATCTAAACAGATACATGTATAACGAAGTCACTTTGCTGTGCAGGAGAAACTAATACAACATTATAAATCAGCTGTTATACAATTTTTACAAATAAATCTAGGAAAAGACGGAATCCAATCTAACAAGATGCTGTGTTTAAGAGGTGAATTCAAAATTATTTCTGTTTCTTCTATACATAATATATACATACATTTCTTCTATAATATATACATACATTCTTTCTTCACAGAACTACACAGGCTGTGTGCTCTTTTCTTTAATTCTCAAAGAGAACTGAAGGCTAATTATGAAAAAAAGAAAAGGAAAATAAGCCGGGCAGAGTTCCTTTAGTTTGTGAGGAAAGCTCTCTTCACTGAGGCTTTTCAGTTAAAGTCCCCATGACTCATGTCTGGGGACTTTGGGACTAAAATAATGTCCTGGATTTCATGTGGCAGAGAAACTTCATTTGTTTTCTCTTGGAGTTGAATAATCCCAACTCAAATTTCATCTATTATAACACCTTGGAGTTTCTGATTAAGCAATTATTTCTCATCTGATTCTTGCCTTTGCCTTACTAAATTTTCATCCAATGCCTTGAATCAGCAGCTTCTGTTGTTCTGTGTCCTGCTCACATCATTGCAGCTTTCTCCATGAAATGGCACTGCCATTTAAAATTTTTATTTTTATGTTATGCTCTTTGGAAGGCTCAGAACATTTTGTATAGGAGCAATTAAAAAATAAAGGTCTAGATTCCCCCTTGGGTAATAAATCATTCACAGACTAATGTTTTCCTTTTGAATGAGTTCATTGGCTGGTTTAATAGCTCACATTCAGCTTCTGCTTTATGAAAGCTTAACTGCATGCGTGTCCTAAATGGAGTTTATGATTTATGCTGAAGTTATTTCTGGGAAAATTTAGGATAGCTCATGATAAAACACGCATGCATTTATTTATACACACACGTGTACTCAAAAGAATATGCTTTCTCCTTGGGGGTGATATCACCACCAATGGGATAAAAATTGGGGCTTGGTGCTTGGAGGGGAATCAAAAGATCTTAGATACTATAATAATCTGTGGCCCTCCAAAGTTCGCCTCTGAACAACACTGTCTTATTCTTTAGTATTTAATTTCTCTCATTACAAGGAAATTAAGTTTAAATGAATATAATCAATAAATATGTAATTAAAATTTAAGTTCAATGTATTTTTCCCCTTTAGTGTGGGCAAAAATGGAAAAAGACTGAGAAACACTGTAATGGAATAACAAGATGAGAAAAGAAAAATGAAAGCTAGGTGACACAGATGGAGATGTATATAGTCATAACTTTCAGGCAATGGGACTTTAAAAAGTACAGGATAAGGGATGGACAAAACTGTGACGTACCCCCATGTTCATAGCAGCCTAGACGTGGAAACAACCTAAATGTCCATTGACAGAGGCATGGATAAGGAAGATGTGGTAATATACACAATGGAATATTACTCAGCCATCAAAAAGAATGAGATAATGCCATTTGCAACAACATGGATCCAACTAGAGATTATCATTCTAAATGAAGTCAGTCAGGCAGAAAAAGACAAATACCTTAAGATATCATTTGTATGTGGAATCTAAAACAGGACACAGAAGAACTTATCCATGAAACAGCAATAGACCCACAGACACAGAGATCAGACAGAGGGAGGGAATGGAGTAGGAGTTTGGGATTAGCATATGCAAACTATTATATGGAGAAGGCGATGGCACCCCACTCCAGTACTCCAAGATGGATAAACAAGGAAGTCCTACTGTATAGCACAGGGAATGATATTTAATATCCTATAATTAACCATTAAGGAAAAAATATTTAAACTACTGTAAAAAATATACAGAACAGGAGACACAGGTGGGGTAGAATGCTGGAGAACCTGGAGTCCTGTTTTTCTGGTTCACATAAGAGTATGGACTGCCCCTATGACCTGCCCATGAAATCCACGTTCTATCTGCCTTTGTGATGTTTTACCCACTGTTGACACAGATGTGTGAATTCCAAGCTGTGATTTCTTAAGCATGCTCTGTCCACAGTATAATGTCCTTCATGTATAAACGTCACAGCAATTGCTCTGGATCAAAGAGCGTTGGGGAGGGTCTCTTCTGACACGGTCAGGTTTTTTTTTAGTGATATTATTTATTAGTTGAAGTATATCTGATTTACAATGTTGTGCCAATCTTTGCTGTACAGCAAAGTGACTCAGTTACACACATAGCTCAGATGGTAAAGAATCTGTCTGCAATGCAGGAAACCCAGGTTCAGTCACCAGGTTGGGAAGATCCCCTGGAGAAGGGCCTGGCAACCCACTCCAGTATTCTTGCCTGGAGAATCCCACGGACAGAGGACCCTGGTGGGCTACAGTCCACGGGGTCTCAAAGCATCAGACATGCCTGAGCGACTAACTCTGCAACTACTAGAGATTCTTCTATTTACTTATTTATATATTTTTTCTTGGCCATAGCTCATGGGATGTGGAACTTCCCCAACCAGGACCCAAAATCATGCGCCCTGCAGTAGAAGCACAAAGTCTTAACCACCAGGGAAATCCTTGGTATTGCCAGCTGATGAGGTGAACATAAGGACAGTTTCAGGTGACTCGGTTAATAAAGTAACTGCCTTGTTTGCAAAACTGCCCCAGAACTGTCATACTTTCCTCCCCAGCAGGAGGAAACTCCCCTCATGCTCTTCCCCAACCATCAGTCAACATGGAGCTCCCCAGACCCAGCCTGCATGTGCCTGCATCCACATCTTTGTCCTGTCTGTCCCTTTCATCTTCCTAACACATCCTCTTTCCGTCACTGTTATGAAATTCTACCCAATCTCTGAGATCCAACTCAAATGCCACCTCCTACAGGGATCCTTCCCCTCCCCGTCCCCACTTTGTGATTCATGTCTCTGTTCTCTGTGCTCCTGCTGTTCTATCGTTGCACCCATCACATTCTGCTTATCTTAGGCCGTGTCAGAACACCTCTCCCGTTTAGTACAACTTCTTTACGGGAAGGCTAACTTCTGTCCCTTTGAGTTTTGTTTTGTTTTTATTGGGTATAGTTGCTTTACAATGTTGTGTTAGTTTCTGCTGTACAACAAAGTGAATCAGCCGTATGTATACATACATCCCCTCCCTCCTGAGGCTCCCCCCAACCTCACCCACCTTCCACTCCTCCAGGACATCACAGCGCACCAAGCTCAGCCCCTGGTGCTATACAGCAGATTCCTGCTGCTGCTGCTGCTGCTGCTGCTGTTGAGTCGCTTCAGTCGTGTCCGACTCTGTGCGACCCCATAGATGGGGGCCCACAGTCTCTGGGATTCTCCAGGCAAGAACACTGGAGTGGGTTGCCATTTCCTTCTCCAACGCATGAAAGTGAAAACCGAAAGTGAAGTCACTCAGTCGTGCCCGACTCCTAGCGACCCTGTGGACTGCAGCCCACCAGGCTCCTCCGCCATGGGATTTTCCAGGCAAGAGTGCTGGAGTGGGGTGCCATTGCCTTCTCCGAGATTCCTGCTAGCTATCTATTTCACATGTAGGCTTCCCCAATGAACTGAGTGGGTAAGGAATCCGCCTGCAATGCAGGAGACGGAGGTTCAATCCCTGTGTCGGGAAGGTCCCCTGGAGGAGGGCATGGTGACCCTCTCCAGTACTCTTGCCTGGAGAATCCCATGAACAGAGGAGCCTGGTGGGCTGCAGTCCATGGGGTCGCGAAGAGTTGGGCACGACAGCGTGAGCACAGCCAAGAGAGTGTATACATGCCAGTCCCAATCTCCTGACCCATCCCGGCTCTGTCCCCACATCCCGGTCCATCACCCACTCGCTGCATTCGTGTCCTTACCCCTGCCCTGCAAATAGATTCACTTGTACCATTTTTTCTAGATTCCACATATATGTGTTAATATATGATGTTTTTCTCTTTCTGACTTACTTCACTCTGTATGCCAGACTCTACGTCCATCCACATCTTTACAAATGACCCAATTTCATTCCTTTTAATGGCTGAATACAATTCCATTGTACATATGCACCATATTGAGTCATGGATTAAAAAAAAAAAAAAAAGCATTTATTAAAGGAATTCCCTGGCAGTTCAGTGGTTAGGACTCCATGCTTTCACCGCAGGGGGCACAGATTTGATCCCTGGTGGGGGAACCCACATGTAGTGGGATTTGACAACAACAACAACAACAACAACAAATTGCTGTAAGTTTAGGTGCTTCTCCAAAAAATTATTTAAAAAATTATTAAATTGACCAACCATTGTGTTTTCTTTAAAAGAAATAAAATATTTCTAAAATGTTTAAAACAGAAAAAAGAAATCATGAAAAGAGTCCCTTCTATCAAAGCAATTCCTCTAGGTCTTGAGATTATGAGCATCTTGACGTGCTTTTCAGTAAATTTTCACCTAGGCAACTGTGAAGCTGTACTTTTTTTCCAAATCAAAACTGAACACAATTGGGACTTGTTTTCTTAGAAAAGGCAGGTAGTCCTTACACTAAACTAAGATGGAAAACTCCGGGTTAGACCAGAACACAATCCGTTTCCGTCTCTGGGATCACCTCTGCGTGATTGATCGTGCCTGTGCAGCGGGAGGTTTGGGGAAGACTTGGCACTTCGCGGAGAGGCGGGTTTAGGCAGACAGCCCTTGTTTGATCACACGTGGTTGTCTTGGTTCTGCAGCAGGAGTGTTGATTGCTCACTGGAAGTAGCAACCGGGCTTCATGCACAGCTCACCCTCCTAGCGTGGGTGGTGGGCTTCATGGAGAAGGCAGCAGCCTTGCCTGGAAATACATGTGTCATCTGCAACCAGCCTGCTGGGAAGCAAAGATGGTGAGGGGGCCTGGGCCTTGTGATAGCTTCAGTAAATTCTTTTAACCCTCAATGATACCATGAGGTGACGTGCTTATAGAGGTGAAAATCTTTTTTCTAAATCTCTAAACCTCACCCCAGTGTGCTCTGGAGGCGCCCAGCTGATGTAAATAACTCCACATCCAGCAGTAAAGAATCCCACAGGCTTACTAAGTATTTGTGGCTTCAGATTACCCCAAGAAGGTTCAATTGATTCAGGAGTGGCAAGTGAACCCGGACATCCACATATAACAAACACTGGCTTTCTGGGATTTTAATGTTTATTTTCTCAAAGGGAAAAAAGGCATCTTCAATGTAAAGAAGTGATCTCTCCTTTCCCACTGGCAAGATGGGCAAATAATCAGAAATGCAGGTCTGTGACTTTGTTTGAACCTTAATGCTGATGGTGGCGCTAGCAGGAAAGAACTCACCTGCCGGTACAGGAGACATAGAGGTGCAGGTTCAGTCCCTGGGTTGGGAAGATTCCCTGGAGGAGGAAATGGCAACCCATTCCTATACTCTTGCTGGGAGAATCCCCATCAGCAGACGAGCCCGGCGGGCTACAGTTCATAGCGCCGGAAATAGTCGGACATGACTGAAGCGACTGAGCAGGCATGCACTGATTAAGGCTGAATGTCTATCTTGTCTTTCAATAGAAACTGGCCCGGGCAACTTGTAGGGGTGATGAAAATGTGTATTTGGATTATGGTGGTGATTATGCGACTCTATATATTTTCTAAATTCACCGAACTCATCACTTAAAGTAGGTGAGTTTTACTGTATGTAAATCATACCTCAAGAAGGCTGCTAAAAATAAAAGCAGAGAAAGGTTGAATTGCCCAACAGATCTGAGTATCGCAGAGAGCTTGTCTCGGTGGCTGGAGAGCATCAGGTCACTAAATTAACTGCACGTGTGTCTTCTGTCGTCAGGACTCAGAGATCTGTGTCCTGGCCTCCTCAAACCTGGACCATTCATGGTAGAAGGCAATGTGGCAGAATTTTATTTACTTTGTAGGTCCTCAGTCAATTTGATTGCATAGGTTCTGGTGGTTGCTTTTAAAATTCTGTCGATGAGATTTTATATATTTAAAAATTAGAGATACCAAGGGAACATTTCATGCAAAGATGGGCCCAATAAAGGACAGAAATGGTAGGGACCTAACAGAAGCGGAAGACATTAAGAAGAGGTGGCAAGAATACACAGAAGAACTGTACAGAAAAATCTTCATGACCAAGATAACCACAGTGGTGTGATCACTCACCTAAAGCCAGACATCCTGGAATGTGAAGTTAAGTGGGCTTTAGTAAACATCACTACGAACAAAGCTAGTGGAGGTGATGGAATTCCAGTTGAGCTATTTCAAATCCTAAAAGATAATGCTGTGAAAGTGCTGCACTCAATATGCCAGCAGATTTGGAAAACTCAGCAGTGGCCACAGGACTGGAAAAGGTCAGTTTTCATTCCAATCCCAAAGAAAGGCAATGCCAAAGAATGCTCAAACTACTACACAATTGCATTCATCTCACACACTAGTAAAGTAATGCTTAAAATTCTCCAAGCCAGGCTTCAACAATACGTGAACCGTGAACTTCCAGATGTTCAAGCTGGTTTTAGAAAAAGCAGAGGAACCAGAGATCAAATTGCCAACATCCGATGGATCATCGAAAAAGCAACAAAGTTCCAGAAAAAACATCTATTTCTGCTTTATTGACTATGCCAAAGCCTTTGACTGTGTGGATCACAATAAACTGGAAAACTCTGAAAGAGATGGGAATACCAGACCACCTGAAGTGCTTCTTGACAAACCTGTATGCAGGTCAGGAAGCAACAGTTAGAACTGGACATGGAACAACAAACTGGTTCCAAATAGGAAAAGGAGTATGTCAAGGCTGTATATTGTCACCCTGCTTATTTAACTTCTATGCAGAGTACATCATGAGAAACGCTGGGCTGGATGAAGCACAAGGTGGTTGCCGGGAGAAATATCCATCACCTCAGATATGCAGATGACACCATCCTTATGGCAGAAAGTGAAGAAGAACTAAAGAGCCTCTTGATGAAAGTTAACGAGGAGAGTGAAAAAGTTTACTTAAAGCTCAACATTCAGAAAACTAAGATCATAGCATCCAATCCCATCACTTCATGGAAATAGATGGGGAAACAGTGTGAACAGTGACAGACTTTATATTTTTTGGCTCCAAAATCACTGCAGATGGTGACTGCAGCCATGAAATGAAAAGGCGCTTGCTCCTTGCAAGGAAAGTTATGACCAACCTAGACAACATATTGAAAAGCAGAGACATTACTTTGTCAACAAAGGTCCGTCTAGTCAAGGCTGTGGTTTTTCCAGTGGTCATGTATGGATGTGAGAGCTGGACTATAAAGAAAGATGAGCACTGAAGAATTGATGCCTTTGAACTGTGGTGTTGGAGAAGACTCTTGAGAGTCCCTTGGACTGCAAGGAGATCCAACCAGTCCATCCTAAAGGAGATCAGTCCTGGGTGTTCATTGGTAGGACTGATATTGAAGCTGAAACTCCAGTACTTTGGCCACCTGATGCGAAGAGCTGACTCATTTGAAAAGACCCTGATGCTGGGAAAGATTGAGGGCAGGAGGAGAAGGGGATGACAGAGGATGAGATGGTTGGATGGCATCACCGACTCAATGGACATGGGTTTGGGTGTACTCCGGGAGTTGGTGATGGACAGGGAGGCCTGGTGTGCTGCGGTTCATGGGGTTGCAAAGAGTCAGACACGACGAGCGACTGAACTGAACTGACCTGAACTGAAAGGGGTGACAATTATCATTTTATTCTGGGAGTTAACTAAGGAATCAGTTATATTTCCACCCAGCAAGTTATTTCTGAGGGTTTGAGAAGGAATCAGTCACAGTTGTGGATAGGCCAGAAATGACAGAGATTACCAACGCCAAAGGAGAAATCAGCATCTTTGTGTTTGAGACTGTTTAACCCTTTCTCCATACCTCTTTCTTTTCTTCTTTTTTTCCTGCATAA
This sequence comes from Ovis canadensis, assembly GCF_042477335.2. NCBI lineage: Eukaryota > Metazoa > Chordata > Mammalia > Artiodactyla > Bovidae > Ovis > Ovis canadensis. Next base: position 24,411,009 of record NC_091269.1, on the reverse strand, counting down.
AATACAACGTGATTATATCTTCATACACAACCAAAATACAAAACATCATAGTAAATTGATGGCAATAAAACATGGCATTTCATTTGCGTGGCATTTCATAACCTTAGTCTTAAATGAGTTCTTAGAAACCACTTACAAGGATTTCTCTGGTGGTTCAGTGGTTAAGACTCCGATTTTCCACTGAAGGGGGCATAGGTTCAATCCTTGGTTGGGGAACTAAGATTCCTACATGCCACAGGGCACAACTGAAAAAAGAAACCAGTAACAAAGACACTGATACTCCAAAAGAAAGGAAAAATAAAAAGAAAATGAAGTAACACAAATGACTAGTAAGGATTAAACAGATATGAAGACGACTGAGCTGCACAATAGCAGAAGAAAAGCATATTATCAAAGATTAAAAATCTAACATTTGTACAGTGGGGGACAAGACTGATGAGGTCACATCTATATAGGGGGAAATTTATAATTTAGACTCAAAACACAAACTTTGGACATTCTTGGCAGCTCCCACTCATTAGAATATGATAACGCTTTTCTTTTTTTATTGAGATGTTATCAGCATACAACATTGTATTAATTTCAGGTTATAACATCATGATTCAAACGTGTATGCAGTGCAAAACGATCACCACAGTGAGTCTAGTTAACATCCATCACCTTAGGTAAAATATTTGTTTCTTATGATGAGAACTTTTAAGACGGGCTCTCTTAACTTCCAAATATGCAATAGAGTATTATTAACTAGTCACCATGCTCTACATCACATCCCCAGGCCTTATTTATTATATAACTGGAAGTTTGTACCTTTTGACCCCTGGACCCATTTCATTCCTGTACGCCTCCCACCCCACAATCTTGCCCTTGGCAACCACCAATCTATTATTTGTATTTACGAGTTGAGTTTGAGATTTATCTCATTTTTCTGAATAATAAATTTAAACAATTATAATGTCTTTAGGATATTGTAAATCTAAAGGTTAATGGAACATTTTTCCATTCCCCAAAGCTATTTCAGTGGTGAACAAGACCTCAGCAGATTCCCAGAGAGGGGTGAACTATTTGTGTTTTGATCTTTATCCCTCACGGAGACAAAAACTTTTTAAAAAGCAAGCTTGGCTCTCAGTAAGAGGTGATACAGCTCCCTCTAGACAACTATTTTTTTCCTCCAAGCAACATGGCCACATAGCAGCATCTGAGGATTTGTAAATAGAAGCCTTCATGATGCTCCTTAAATTGCTTGATTTGCCAAAGCAAAGCTACTCTTTACAACATTTAAAAATAAGTACAAATATATCTGTTGAGAGGGTTGTATATGCAGTTACAACATGAATTCTTGAAACCACTCCCATCTATTAATACATAATCAGAAATTTAAGACAAGACATTTACTGCCAATGGCATACCCTCTGAGCTGGGCTGTTGTGTGACTGGGTCTTCCTAAGCAGACTCTTCCCCCATATCCCCTGCTTTAGTTCTTCTCTGAAGTACTTAGATAATAGTATCTGATGCACATTTTTTGAATTATTTTATGGATGTGAAACCCCCCACAACATAGAAGATGTTAACTGTCTGATGAGTGTGAGCACGTAGTCTCCTGGAGACTGAGGATCCCTGATGTTGACCCCTGTGACACTGCCTTATGACCTCACCATCAACCAATCAGAGAATCATGTGTGACCTGATCTTATACCCTGCAACCCTGCTTCCGCATGCTCAGGCTGTTCAGTCGTGTCTGACTCTGCGAAACCCATGGACTGTAGCTTGCCAGGCTGCTCTGTCCATGAAATTTTCCAGGCAAGAATATGGAAGTGGGTTGCCATTTCCTCCTTCAGGGATCAAACCCGAGTTTCTTGTGTCTCCTGTATTGGCAGGCAGATTCTTTACCACCACGCCACCTAGGAAGCCTTTAAAATGCTTTGCTGAAACCCCTCGAGAAATCAGGCTTTTTCCACACAGGTCACTTGTCTCATTGCTTGGTCCTGCAATAAACCTTCCTCTGCCCCAAACTCTGACATTTTGTTATTGTTTGACCGCCCCGTATGTTAGGCATGTGAACTTGCATTTGGTAACAGTTGAATTCTTGTGGACTCTGCCTTATGTTGTATGAAACTTCACAATAGTAGAGGGTGTCCACCTGGACTTGGAGTCTGGAAAGAGAAACACCAATTTCCAGACATTGATCTGCTCTTTTTGTAGAAGTTGCAGAAATATGAAGGTGCTAGGCATAACCAAGGCAATAAGAGACAGGCTTAAAAAACAAAACAAAACTGAATGTTAGGTAGAGAAGTAAGAACATGCACTTCTGACTCAATGGACATGAGTTTGAGTAGGTTCCAGAAGATGGTGAGGGACAGGGGAGCCTGGCATGCTACAGTCCATGGGGTTCCAAAGTGTCAGACACGACGGAGTGGCTGAACAGCAACGAAAGAGCGTAGATACATGGACCATTTCAGTATCGCTGCAGTCAAGCCTGACTTTCCAACGGCACTCTGAGTTCTCACAGCGCTTGCAGATCCCAGACAAAGGCACCAGTAGAAGCTACATCCCAGGTGACTAGAACATTCAGAACCAAGTCAGCAAATTAGGGACTCCCAGGTTGCGCAGGGGTAAAGAACCCCCCTGCCAATACAGCAGAGGCAAGAGATGTGGGATCGATTCCTGGGTCAGGAAGATCCCCTGGAAGACGGCATGGCAACCCACTCCAGTATTCTTGCCTGGAGAATCCCATGGACAGAGGAACCTGGTGGGCTACAGTCCACGGGGTCGCAGAGTCAGACATGACTGAGCACACGCGTACAGCACATAAACTTACCTAAAACACATTTTCTCCTTCTGCGTCACCACATAAACCTTCACAGTGATCTGAAGACCAGGCTGGTCCTGAGGATGCTCGGTGTCCTGGGCTAGATGATGGGGCGGGAAAACTGGCCCCATCCTGCACCGTTCTCTTCCCACCTTTCTTTCCACTCAGCCCTACAAGGTCCTTACATGGGGGTGTGGACTCACTGCCTAGGTAATACAGCCATGTTCCATCAGCATCCTCTCGCAAAGACTTGCTCCTGGGCAAGTGTAGGGGTGCACACCAGGGATGCAATGCCCTTTGGGGATGGTGGACCCAGGATAGAGACCCTTGCAGGTACTATCACCCCTATGGGGTGGGGACATTGTGCAGAGAATTTCCAAGTTTTAAATACATAGAACATCTTCTGGGTGGGGGATGGCATGAGGTCCCAGAGGGCAAGCCCCACTGGCCCTGCAGACTCCTCAGTCCATAGAAGAGGCATGATCAGAGTGAAAGGGCTTCTATACTTTGAGGCCCAGGTTAGGGGCTCCTCTTACCTGGACCTAAAGGTGGTCTCAGAGACCAACAAAGACTCTGCAATCTACCCTATGTAGACCTTGTAAACACAGAGACAAAGGACAAGTGGGAAGTGGCACCTAATTCATTAAAAAGCCCCAGAAGGCAGAAAAAACTCACAGTCAGAAGTAAGAGCTGGTAACAGCACAGGCACTGGGCTTTCTTAAATGCTGCATGTGGGTTTCTCCTAGAGGATCAAGAATGAAAAGTGGATCCTAAACCACCCTTTTAGAAAGAGCAGATGGAGTCCAGCACTAGGAGGTTGTTCTACAAAAGCCAGGAAGACGCTGGGAATTCCCTGGTGTCCAGTGGTCAGGATTCTGGGCTCTCACTGCCAAGGGCATGGGTTCAATCCCTGGTCAGGACATTAAAACCCCATAAGCCATCGGGCATGGTCAAAAAAAAAAAAAGGTGCTGGGAAGACACTGAATCTAAAGATGAAGCATTCACTCACGTACAGATGTGAGAGATACTCACCGAGGCCCTTCTGTGTGCTTGGCACTGTCTTGGCTGTAGACAAAACCTAGATGAGCAAGACAGGGAAGTTTCCTGCTCTGCTGGTGCCTAAATTCCAGTGGGAGAGAAGAACACAGGAATAAAGGGATCCATTCCTGCCTGTGGCAGATTCCCTGGGGAAAATGGAACAGGGAGTCATACGAGTGAAGGTGGTCAGAAAGAGAAAGACAAATATATTAATACATTTATGTGGCATCTAGAAAAGTGGTAAAGATGATCTTGTTTGCAAAGCAGAAGTAGAAACACAGACATAGACAATGAACATATAGACACCAAAGGGGAAAGGAGGATGGGAAGAATTGGGAGATGGGGACGGACACATACACTATTGATACTGTTTGTAAAATAGATCACTAATGAGAACCTACTGTGCAGCACAGGAAACCCTAGTCAGCGCTCTGTGGTGACCTATGGGAAGGAAATCCAGAAGAGGGGGGATGTACGTGTACATACAGCTGACTCACTTTGCTGTGAATCTAACATAACACTGTAAAGAACCTATACTGCAATAAAAGTTAATTTTAAAAAGAAAGAAAAGCGAATGAGGAGGCTATGAATGTGTGTGTGTGTGTGTGTGTGTGAGTGTGTGTTGATGGGTATGTGGAGGGGTGGCTGCCTCAGTTAGCGGGTCAGAGGTGACCACAGTGACAAAGCCAAGGAGCTCAGTGACCGCTAGTGACGCACGCTGCTAACGGGGTGGTCGGGCTCTCGGGCAGATCTGCTCTCCTATGGGGTGATGCTGAGTCTGAGAGGCACAGAGGTTCTATTTTTCATGGAAATTCCAAGGGGCTCTCTAGTCAGTCACATGTCCTGGGATAAATCCATGCATCTCTCCCTGCCTCATTAAGGGATTTACGAATTCTTGTGAGCCCTAAATAGGATCAGACAAACAAAGTAAAGAAGCCCAGTTGCCAGTGTAGACAGCAGTCAGGACTGCTGCTGCTGCCAAGTCATGTCAGTCGTGTCCGATGCTGTGCGACCCATAGACGGCGGCCCACCAGGCTACTAAACCATAATAGTTACCCATAGTTGTGATACACCTTGATTGCCAATGTTTTTCTTACACAGAGTATGATGAGGCTCAGTTCCTGGAGAAGTGAGCACAGCTGTAAGATGAAGGATACAAATTTGTTGGATGGAGATTGTCCACTGAGGCCGCCAGATGACGAGTACTGTGATGATGGTGCGGGAGGGGGTCAGGGAGAGGGGATGAAAACACAGCCTGGCAGTTCATGGAGATTTTTGCAAGCAAATAGTACTTGGCTGGCTTAGGGTCTTGAGAGTCACCCCGGGCTCTGCCACAAGCTGGCTGTGCCACCTTGGGCACATCTTCATCTCTGTGGGCAATGGTTTTCTTAAATTTCTATTTTTTAATCACTTTCAGAATAAAAGAATGAATGGAATCTATTCGCATTTGAATAGCACAAGGATAAAGGATATTGTTAAAAGTTAAAGATCCTGATTCAGAAGGTCTAAGGTGGGGACAAGGAAACTGTTTTTACTAAGCACCCAGATAGTTCTCAGATGTGGTCCTCTGAGCCCAGTTTGAAAAAAATGGAACTAGATGACAATCGTGGGTCTTGGGTAAACACTTTGTGAAAATCGAACTCAGGTTTGACTCAAGAGTCTGGTTGTATTATAGGATCAGATGACCCTTCAGGTGAGCAGGCTTGGGATCAATTTCTCTAACTCCCACACAGGCAAGATGGTTCACTGGATAGATGAATATTTGCAAACTGCTTTGGGCACCTCAAGAAGGGTGTTGTATCAACATGGAAATAGGTAAATGGGTGTTTGCTAGAGCTCTGAGGTCCCCAGAGGGTAGGGGAGCTGTAGAAAATCAGCGTTGTGTTGTGTATTATAATTTTTCAACTTGGAGGAAAGCAAACCCTGATGCTTCCGTCGGGCTTCTGGGAATCTGGTCTTTCAGTCAGGGTAGGAAGAGACAGCTTCTACCCAGCTCATACTCTCAAAACTGATAGTATTGGCTCTGGGAGCAACGGTTTTGGTAAACATGCTTCTCTGCCTCTAATTCAAATGATCCTTTCTGTGTAACGACAAAATAAAAACAAACAAAAACAAAAGACATAGCGCAAACAGCCAGGCTATCTGGTGTTGCTAACTTCTGAGCTATTGCTTAGTGGTTACCTGCCTTGGGCTTTGGGAGACTTAGTCTTTTCATTTACAGCAACATCACCCCTTTCTGGGCTTCCGCAGCGGCGCAGCAGTGAAGAATCTGCCTGCCAATGCAGGAGATACGGGTTTGATCCTTGGGTTGGGAAGATCCCCTGGAGGAGGACATGGCAACCCACTCCAGTGTTCTTGCCTGGAAAATTCCATGGACAGAGGAATCTGGCGGGCTACAGTTCAAAGTGTTGCAACAGCTGTGCAACTGAGCATGTACGCACACACCCCCTTCTACTAATTTGTGGATGGGGGAGATAACGGCTATGGACCCACATTGGACATGATGGAGCTTTTCACCCACTTTCTATCATCCTAACTAACAGCATCTCTCCATACCGAATCTGTAAGTTTGCTCAGAAGCCTTCAAATATTCAAGGATGCTGGGAGAGTTTAGGATGGCTGCAAGTGAGGGCAGGGTGGGGGGTCATCAGAGGAATAAATTGTGGCCAAAGCAATTGTGCGGAGGAAGGGGAGCAGAGACTGTGATTATTCCGCTCACAACAGAGGCTATCACATATGGACGGAGGAGCCTGGTGGGCTGCAGTCCATGGGGTCGTGAAGAGTCGGACATGACTGAGTGACTTCACTTTGACTTTTAACTTTCATGCATTGGAGAAGGAAATGGCAACCCACTCCAGTATTCTTTCCTAGAGAATCCCAGGGATGGGGGAGCCTGGTAGGCTGCCGTCTATGGGGTCGCACAGAGTCGGGCACGAATGAAGCGACTTAGCAGCAGCAGCAGCAGCAACAGGGCATAAAGAAGAAAAGAGACACTGGAGGCAGATGTGTGAAATCTCATCAGATGCTGAACGGGACCAGGAAAACCAAAGATGAGACCTGGGCACAGGGCAGAGGCAGTGTGGTCACTGCGGTCCTGTACACTCACGGAGTCATTTTCTCAGTCTGATTTCATTTCCTTGTTGATCTTATTGACTCTCCTTCCATTTGATTCTCTTCCATTTATCATTTGTTCTGGTTGAAGCTGCCTTAGGAGCTGCTCCACATGAGCTCATCATCCTTCACTTTTTTTTTTAAGATTTTTTGACATGGGCCATTTTAAAAGTCTTTGTTGACTTTGTTACAATACAGTTTCTGTTCTATGATTTTGGGGGCTGTGAGGCATTTGATTCCCTGACCAGGGACTGAATCTGAACCCCTTGAATTGAAAGGTGGAGTCTTAATCCCTGGACTTCCAGGAAAGTCCAGAGCCCCTCATCCTTTAAGTCCTCAGTATTAACTCTGCCTCTAAGCTGATGATTTCCACTTGGAATTTTCTAAATCACTAAGATCACTTGATATGGGCTCCTTTTGCAGTCTTCTTTCCACCAGCCTCTCTCTGTTCCAGAAACACTCTGGCTTCCACCCAACCTAACCTTGAACCTGTTTTCTCCATCTCATCCTCATCGCTGTGACATTTCCCCATCTTTATACTGTAAGGTGTCCTTTTTCTACTTCTGCCCTGCATCCCTCCTCCTCTGCATCTTCAGCCTGGCACCGTCTCCCCTGACTTCCAGAAATGTATTGCCCCCTGGGGACCACATTAGATGAGCGAGCATCTCCTCAATTTCAATTCTGAGCTCATACATGAAACCTCCCACTCAAAAAAAAAAGCCTCCTAGATTCTTTCTTCATATACTGTTTATTTATTTGGCTGGGTCTGGTCTTAGTTGTAGCATGAAGGCTCTCTAGTTGCAGCTTAGTTGCTCTGAGACATGTGGGATCTTAGTCCCCCAACCAGGGTTCTTAATTCCCCAACCCAAACCTGCATTCCCTGCATTGTGTGGCAGATTCTTAACCATTGCACCACAAAGAAGATTCCCCACTAGGTCCTTGTATAGCTCTTTCTTCATTTCCTTTTATCATCCAGACTTCAAACCATCTTTTACAACTTTTTATCATCCTTCACCTGTAAAAAGCCAACAATTGGGATTTTTTTCTTTGTCTTAAGAACATTTACACTAATAGATGGAGAAATATACCATGTTCATGGATCAGAAGAATCAATAGAGTGAAAATGAGTATACTACCCAAAGCAATTTACAAATTCAATGCAATCCCTATAAAGCTGCCAGCCATATTTTTCACAGAACTAGAACAAATAATTTCAAGATTTGTATGGAAATACAAAAAACCTTGAATAGCCAAAGCAATCTTGAGAAAGAAGAATGGAACTGGAGGAATCAACTTGCCTCACTTCAGGCTCTACTACAAAGCCACAGTCATCAAAACAGTATGGTACTGGCATAAAGACAGAAATATAGATCAATGGAACAAAATAGAAAGCCCAGAGATAAATCCACACACATATGGACACCTTATCTTTGACAAAGGAGGCAAGAATATACAATGGAGTAAAGACAATCTCTTTAACAAGTGGTGCTGGGAAAACTGGTTAACCACTTGTAAAAGAATGAAACTAGATCACTTTCTAACATCGCACACAAAAGTAAACTCAAAATGGATTAAAGATCTAAATGTAAGACCAGAAACTATAAAACTCCTAGAGGAGAACATGGGCAAAACACTCTCTGATATAAATCACAGCAGGATCCTCTATGATCCACCTCCCAGAATTCTGGAAATTAAAGCAAAAATAAACAAATGGGATCTAATTAAAATTAAAAGCTTCCGCACAACAAAGGAAAATATAAGCAAGGTGAAAAGACAGCCTTCTGAATGGGAGAAAATAATAGCAAATGAAGCAACTGACAAAGAATTAATCTCAAAAATATACCAGCAACTTATGCAGCTCAATTCCAGAAAAATAAATGCCCCAACAAAAAATGGACCAAAGAACTAAATAGACATTTCTCCAAAGAAGACATACGGATGGCTAACAAACACATGAAAAGATGCTCAACGTCACTCATTATTAGAGAAATGCAAATCAAAACCACAATGAGGTACCACTTCACACCAGTCAGAATGGCTGCAATCCAAAAATCTGCAAGCAATAAATGCTGGAGAGGGTGTGGAGAAAAGGGAACCCTCCTACACTGTTGGTGGGAATGCAAACTAGTACAGCCACTATGGAGAACAGTGTGGAGATTCCTTAAAAAATTGCAAATAGAACTACCTTATGACCCAGCAATCCCACTTCTGGGCATACACACCGAGGAAACCAGAATAGAAAGAGACACATGTACCCCAATGTTCATCGCAGCACTGTTTATAATAGACAGGACATGAAAACAACCTAGATGTCCATCAGCAGATGAATGGATAAGAAAGCTGTGGTACATATACACAATGGAGTATTACTCAGCCGTTAAAAAGAATTCATTTGAATCAGTTCTGATGAGATGGATGAAACTGAAGCCTATTATACAGAGTGAAGTAAGCCAGAAAGAAAAACACCAATACAGTATACTAACACATATATATGGAATTTAGAAAGATGGCAATGACGACCCTGTATGCAAGACAGCAAAAAAGACACAGATGTGTATAACGGACTTTTGGACTCAGAGGGAGAGGGAGAGGATGGGATGATTTGGGAGAATGGCATTCTAACATGTATACTACCATGTAAGAATTGAATCGCCAGTCTATGTCTGACGCAGGATACAGCATGCTTGGGGCTGGTGTATGGGGATGGCACAGAGAGATGTTATGGGGAGGGAGGTGGGAGGGGGGGTTCATGTTTGGGAACGCATGTAAGAATTAAAGATTTTAAAATTAAAAAAATAAAATAAAATAAAATTTAAAACTTCAAAAAAAACAAAAACATAAAACAAACAAACAAAAAGAACATTTAATTAATGGGTGAAGAATTTAGATATAATGGTTATTAATCAGTATCAGGTCCATTTGATGTATTCACAGAGATTCTACACTAAAGATCTTAATTCTGATTTTAATGTTTATTAGAGTGCTAAATTTTACCTGTCACATTTCTTTGATAAAAACATCCAAATAAAGTGTTTAATGTTTTAAAAGAATAAATTAAGGAATATTTCAATGTAATTAAGATTCATTAATTGTTTAAACATTTTAAATTTCCCTACTTTGACTATCTCTATGAAGTTCTAGAGATTCCTTAAACCCCTATCTCTTCTCACACCAACTACAAATTTGGGAGTTCTCAAGACTATAGTCAGATTCAGTCATTCACTATACAAGTTCTTGCAGAACTCAGATAACCCATTATACTTATGGTTGTAGTTGATTACAACAAAACAGGTTAACATCAGAGGGGAAAGATGCATGTAGGGCAGGATCCTAGAGGTCCGTTGAAGCTTGGAGCTTTCAGTTGTCTTCTCAAATATTCGGACTTTTGTTTTAGGACATTAGCCAACTGTGAACTTAAAGGAGTTACACCTCAGATACTCAACACACTCAAAGAGAGGGAACATTTAAGTCTAACTGGGGGACTCATCTTCTGCCTAAGCCAGCCCTTGCATGCCTATGGCAATGATTTTCTGCTCAGAAAAGCAGAGGACTGGTCTCATCCATCCCTCTGCTTGCTGGTGTGAGGCTGGTATAGATGAACAGGGGTGTAGACACAAGAGGGTGGCCATGCGCCACCCCACGCAGCGCCAGAGAGAGAGCAAGGGCTTTGTGCACACAGTTCTCCCCCAGCCCCTTCTGTGTCCCCTGAGCTTTCTCCTAGTCTCTCCATTCATTTTTCAGGTCTGTGTTATATGCATGGTTTTCTGTCATCTTCAGGGTTTAGATCCAGGGAAAACTGGCAGGCTTAGTTTCCAATGATGTCCAGAAAAAATAAAATGATTGAGAAAGTAGAACATAGTGTAATAAATCAAAGTTTAAAAAATAGTTTTTGAAATTGTCAGAATGAAGAAAATTTAAAATAAATACTATTTCACATAATGAAATTAAAGTCAATATTATTTCTATAAATAGAATTTAGGGGGCTGCTACATAGATTGGGGGACCTTAGTTCCTGGATCAGGTATTGAACCCAGGTCGCCTGCTGTGGAAGCATGGAGTACTAATCACTGGAAGGCCAGAGCATTCCCTATAATTTAAAAATTAAGGAGAAGAATAGCAAAACCTCCTAGGTAGAATAGAAAAAAAGGAAATAATGAAATAAAATTTTAATTTTTTTTGTGTGTGTGTAGCAGAGTTTTATTAAAGTGAAAAAGGGACAGAGAAATCTTCTGACAAAGATATCAGAAGGGGGACAGAGAGTGCCCTCCTGCTAGTCTTATCAAGGCCTTATATACTTTTTTCAGACCTACTCCCACAACATACACCTTAAATTAACAAGATTAGAAGAAGCAATAGAAAGCTCTTACCAGACCCACTCCCATAATAAACATTTTAAGCTGACAGGATTAGTCAAAAGATTCTTGTGAAGAAAAACATGTCCTCGAGCAAGATACATTGTTATATTGACTAAGACAAAGCACTGTAGAAAAGAACCTTTGTCCTTTTCTTCTTGAGAGCCCAGACCACCTCCTCCCCCTCCTCCTCCCCCTCCTCTTCCCCCTCCCCCTCCTGGACTTCTCATCAACCTACCTAGAAATTGACTCTCTCCTTCCCCCCTTTTCTTTGAGGAGAATTATGTTGCCAAGGGAAAGGGGCATCATTTTCATTCCATAACTACTTCCTGCTGTTGTGGGGCATCTTCCTTAAACTGTTGAGGCAACATATTCTCCTAACCCTCTTATTGAGGGTTTCTGACCCAGGGGGCCCCAAGTAATAGTTGGAGGAGGCTGTGGCACTCAAAGGAGCTTGGACAACCATTTGTAACTAAAAAATTATCAGAAGGTTAGAAACAAACCCTGCTTTACAGTTATAGATATAAGGCAAAATAAGCATTAAACCAAGTTAAAAACTAATCAAAATTAAAAGTCACATTATGTCCATCAGTTCAGTTCAGTCACACAGTCGTGTCCGACTCTTTGTGACCCCATGAATCGCAGCACGCCAGGCCTCCCTGTCCATCACCATCTCCCGGAGTTCACTCAGACTCACGTCCATCGAGTCCATGATGCCATCCAGCCATCTCATCCTCAGTCGTCACCTTCTCCTCCTGCCCCCAATCCCTCCCAGCATCAGAGTCTTTTCCAATGAGTCAACTCTTCACATGAGGTGGCCAAAGTACTGGAGCTTCAGCTTTAGCATCATTCCTTCCAAAGAAATCCCAGGGCTGATCTCCTTCAGAATGGACTGGTTGGATCTCCTTGCAGTCCAAGGGACTCTCAAGAGTCTTCTCCAACACCACAGTTCAAAAGCATCAATTCTTTGGTGCTCAGCCTTCTTCACAGTCCAACTCTCACATCCATACATGACCACAGGAAAAACCATAGCCTTGACTAGATGGACCTTAGTTGGCAAAGTAATGTCTCTGCTTTTGAATATCCTATCTAGGTTGGTCATAACTTTTCTTCCAAGGAGTAAGCGTCTTCTAATTTCATGGCTGCAGTCACCATCTGCAGTGATTTTGAAGCCCCAAAAAATAAAGTCTGACACTGTTTCCACTGTTTCCCCATCTATTTCCCATGAAGTGATGGGACCAGATGCCATGATCTTCATTTTCTGAATGTTGAGTTTTAAGCCAACTTTTTCACTCTCCACTTTCACTTTCATCAAGAGGCTTTTTAGTTCCTCTTCACTTTCTGCCCTAAGGGTGGTGTCATCTGCATATCTGAGGTGATTGATATTTCTCCCGGCAATCTTGATTCCAGCTTGTGTTTCTTAGAGTCCAGCATTTCTCATGATGTACTCTGCATAGAAGTTAAATAAGTAGGGTGACAATATACAGCCTTGACGTACTCCTTTTCCTATTTGGAACCAGTCTGTTGTTCCATGTCTAGCTCTAACTGTTGCTTCCTGACCTGCATACAGATTTCTCAAGAGGCAGATTAGGTGGTCTGGTATTCCCATCTCTTTCAGAATTTTCCACAGTTTATTGTGATCCACACAGTCAAAGGCTTTGGCATAGTCAATAAAGCAGAAATAGATGTTTTTCTGGAACTCTCTTGCTTTTTCCATGATCCAGCAGATGTTGGAAATTTGATCTCTCATTCCTCTGCCTTTTCTAAAACCAGCTTGAACATCAGGGAGTTTGCAGTTCACATATTGCTGAAGCCTGGCTTTGAGAATTTTGAGCATTACTTTACTAGCATGTGAGATGAGTGCGAGTGTGTGGTAGTTTGAGCATTCTTTTGCATTGCCTTTCTTTGGAATTGGGATGAAAACTGACATTTTCCAGTCCTGTGGCCACTGCTGAGTTTTCCAAATCTGCTGGCATATTGAGTGCAGCACTTTCACAGCATCATCTTTCAGGATTTGAAACAGCTCAACTGGAATTCCATCACCTCCACTAGCATTGTTCGTAATGATGCTTTCTAAGGCCCACTTCACATTCCAGGATGTCTGGCTCTAGATTAGTGATCACATCATCATGATTCTCTGGATCGTGAAGATCTTTTTTGTACAGTCTTCCATGTATTCTTGCCACCTCTTCTTAGTATCTTCTGCTTCTGTTAGGTCCAGACCATTTCTGTCCTTTATTGAGCCCATCTTTGCATGAAATATTCCCTTGGAATCTCTAATTTTCTTGAAGAGATCTCTAGTCTTTCCCATTCTGTTCTTTTCCTCTATTTCTTTGCATTGATCACTGAAGAAGGCTTTCTTATCTCTCCTTGCTATTCTTTGGCACTCTGCTTTCAGATGCTTTTATCTTTCCTTTTCTCCTTTGCTTTTCACTTCTCTTCTTTTCACAGCTATTTGTAAGGCCTCCCCAGACAGCCATTTTGCTTTTTTGCATTTCTTTTCCATGGGGATGGTCTTGATGCCTGTCTCCTGTACAATGTCACAAACCTCCTTCCATAGTTCATCAGGCACTCTATCTATCAGATCTAGGCCTTTAAATCTATTTCTCACTTCCACTGTATAATCATAAGGGATTTGATTTAGGTTATACCTGAATGGTCTAGCGGTTTTCCCTACTTTCTTCAATTTAAGTCTGAATTTGGCAATAAGGAGTTCGTGATCTGAGCCACAGTCAGCTCCTGGTCTTGTTTTTGTTGACTGTGTAGAGCTTCTCCATCTTTGGCTGCAAAGAATATAATCTGATTTCGGTGTTGACCATCTGGTGATGTCCATGTGTAGAGTCTTCTCTTGTGTTGTTGGAAGAGGGTGTTTGCTATGACCAGTGCATTTTCTTGGCAAAACTCTATTAATCTTCGTCCTGCTTCATTCCGGATTCCAAGGCCGAATTTGCCTGTTACTCCAGGTGTTTCTTGACTTCCTACTTTTGCATTCCAGTCCTCTATAATGAAAAGGACATCTTTTTTGGGTGTTACTTCTAAAAGATCTTGTAGGTCTTCATAAAACCGTTCAACTTCAGCTTCTTCAGTGTTACTGGTTGGGGCATAGACTTGGATTACTGTGATATTGAATGGTTTGCCTTGGAGATGAACAGAGATCATTCTGTCATTTTTGAGATTGCATCCAAGTACTGCATTTTGGACTCTTTTGTTGACCACGATGGCTACTCCATTTCTTCTGAGGGATTCCTGCCCGCAGTAGTAGATATAATGGTCATCTGAGTTAAGTTCATCCATTCCAGTCCATTTTAGTTTGCTGATTCCTAGAATGTCGACGTTCACCCTTGCCATCTCTTGTTTGACCACTTCCAATTTGCCTTGATTCATGGACCTGACATTCCAGGTTCCTATGCAATATTGCTCTTTACAGCATCGGACCTTGCTTCTATCACCAGTCACATCCACAGCTGGGTATTGATTTTTCTTTGGCTCCATCCCTTCATTCTTTCTGGAGTTATTTCTCCACTGATTTCCAGTAACATATTGGGCACCTAATGACCTGGGGAGTTCCTCTTTCAGTATCCTATCATTTTGCCTTTTCATACTGTTCATGGGGTTCTCAAGGCAAGAATACTGAAGTGGCTTGCCATTCCCTTCTCCAGTGGACCACATTCTGTCAGATCTCTCCACCATGACCCGCCCCTCTTACGTTGCCCTGCGGGCATGGCTTGGTTTCATTGAGTTAGACAAGGCTGTGGTCCTAGTGTGATTAGATTGACTAGTTTTCTGTGAGTATGGTTTCAGTGTGTCTGCCCTCTGATGCCCTCTTGCAACACCTACCATCTTACTTGGGTTTCTCTTACCTTGGGCGTGGGGTATCTCTTCACGGCTGCTCCAGCAAAGCACACCCGCTGCTTCTTACCTTGGACGAGGGGTATCTCCTTACCGCCACCGTTCCTGACCTTCAACGTGGGATAGCTCCTCTAGGCCCTCCTGCGCCTGTGCAACCAGCGCTCCTGGGTTGCTCCTTTCGGCCACCGGCCCTGGCCTCGGGCGTGGGTGGCTCCCCCCAGCTGCTGCCCCTGGCCTTGGGCTCAGGATGGCTCCTCAAGGTCACCGCCCCTGGCCTCGGGAGCGAGGTGACTTTTCCCTGCCGCCCCTGACCTAGGACGCAGGGAGTCTCTTCCCGGCCGCCACTGGCCTCGGATGCGGGGTAACTCCTCTCAGCCGCCGCCCTGACCTCGGACTCGGGATGTCTCCTCCCGGCCGCCGCCCCTGACCTCGGACTTGGGGTAGCTCCTCCCAGCCGCCACTGACCATCAGACGCAGGGTAGCTCCTCTCGGCTGTTCCTGCGCCGACGCAGCCTGGCACTTTAGGCCACTGTCCCTGACCTCGGACGTGGGAAAGCTCCTCTCGGCATAGTTAAGGTACAATATGTTATACTAGTCCACCTTAGGATTGTGAGATGTCATCATAGAGTTGAAAATGTCCTTTCCTGAAGTGGAGAAACCCACCGTGGGAGCCTTCAGTTGATGAGGAGGGTAGTGCTCCGCAGACCCAGCAACTATGTCGATTGTGGAATGCGGCATAGGAATGAGCCCAGGACAGAAAGGCGTTGTCTTGAGGGTCAAATGGCAGGCTCAGGACTTTTGGAGTCAGCAGAAGCAAGCCCACATAGATTCTTAGGCCCCCCTTGGTTCCTGGCTCAAACAGCAACTTGTTTGACTCAAAGGCTGGGCCAGGAGTTAACCCCCCAATAATGCCTATTGAAAAGCTAAAAGCTCAGTCACATAGTTAATTTCAAGGCTTCAGGATCTATGACAGTATGTGTGCACAAAACGGTCTGTCAGAGACAGTCCCTTCTTTGGCAGCGGGGGCAGTTCGAGCCCTCATTAAAGCTTTGGGTAGAACTGTAAACCAACTGTCTTGTGTTTCCTGAGTTAGCTTACATGGATGGCCTTTAATAATGTCATTAGCCTTTTCAACTTTTTCTGAAGACTGGGGTCTCCAGGAACAGTGTAAGTGATATTCTATCTTAGAGCCTTTGACGACCCTTGAGTTACAGCAGATTTAAAAATGGAGCCATTGTCATCCTGAACTTTAGAGTTTAAGATCCCACTTACATCATGAGAAGTCAGTACAGTAAGATTTTGTCCATTCATTAATCTCGGGCTTTAGTGAATACTGCTGTTAATGTGAAAATAGGTGAGGATCTTTGAGCTTGATAATGACAGGAACAGCATTTTGTGCTTGACCCAGTGTTTTTTTATCAGCCCACATTTTAGGATTTACCTTTTGTTCAATTAATGGGAGAGAAAGAGCAGGCTCCATATTCATGAAAACAGAGGGCTGGACCTTGCTCAGTACATCCCTCCCCAGAAGGGGTGAGGGAGACTCCAGCATGATCAGAAACACGTGGGAAAACAGCACAGACTCCCAGTTGCAGTCACAGTTAAATAATAGCATTTGGCTCATACTGACAGTCCCATTACGGTAGTGGATTAGGAGAAAAGCAGGCCAGGGGCTTCCGTGAGCACAGAGAAATTTGCCCCGGTGTCCAAAAGAAAATCGATCGATTGGCCCCCCACAATTATTAATACCCGGAGTTCCTCAGGTGTAATTAGGACGGGAGCTTGTGTGGGGACCCCCAGGCACCTTCAGTCCAGATTGTCTTGAGAGTACGACCCCTGGGGCCTACACCTCAGAGGGCAGTCTCTTCTCCACTGTGGTCCTTTGCAGACTGGACCTGAAGCCGGGGCGGCTCAGATGCCTGAGGGCAATCCCGCTTGAGATGCCCCTCCTTTCCACAGTAATAATAAGTCCATCTCTTTTCACCTGGGTTTTTCTGCACATTTTTCCTCAGGCTATTTCAGAGCAGATCTAACAGCCATTGTTGGGGCTTCAGTCTTTGGGATGCCATCTTTGGTTCTTTCCCCCCGCTATTTTCCTCCTCATATTCTCTACTGTAATATACCATCTGAGCCAGTTGCAACAGTTTTTTTAAAGACTGATTTAGTCTAAACACCTGTTTTCCTAACTTATGGCAGATATCTGGAGCTGACTGAGTAAGAAATCTATCTTTTAAGATAATTTCTCCCTCTGTAATTTCAGGATCAATGTCAGTAGACATGCGGAGAGCCTCCAGTAGTCTATAGCAGGAATTATCCAGGAGTTTCCTTTTCTCCCTGTTCTATGTCAGACAACTTAGCATATAGTCTTAGCACATGCTCCCTTGAGTCCTACAAGAATACATCTGGCAAAGTGGTTCTGTTTTGGGAACCGTTTTGCTCCCAGCAGGAAGGAGGGCTATTTTGTGTTCCCTCTTTCCCCTTGTCTCACATTCAAGCCATTCATCTCCAAAAGTAGTAGCTTCCCCCCAAACTCAAGTTTTCAAGTCAGGAATCAGTGTCTGTCCCAACACATACATTACATTTCACCCAGTAAGGTCATAAAGTAAAGTTAGTCCTATAAAGTCTTCTGTGTACTTTTTGGATCCTCCAAATAGTCATGACTACAATTGGGACTGTTTGAATGTCTACCAAGACTGAGACAACCCCTCCTGGAAGGGTGCCCTGATTCTCAGCCTGTTCAGCTGGGAGTTTCAGATACAGGGGCAAAGTAAGAGGATAGGAGGAAGCTGTAGGTTTCATACCCAAACCTGCACCCTTAGGACACAAGGCTCGCTTGTCCCGCAGAGAGATAAAGAGCAACACATATGGCACTTCTACCCATTTCTCTTGTTTCCTACAGAACCAGTCTAGTTGTAAAACAGCAATAACTGAGATCCTTCAAAGGATCAGCATTCCCCATCTTCCAAAGGATTCCGTGGCCATTCAGTATCACAGAAGAAGGTCAGACATGTCTTTTTAAACTCTGGGGATCAAACTTGTCCCAGCATTTTTTAAAAAATACATTTTAAAGGAGTTGTTCTGGAACTGCTAGCTCCCATCTGTAAGAGAGAAAAAAGCAGGGAAGCTTTTTCCGTCCCTGGTCGAAGCTGGTCTGTCCCTTACTGACGCAGGTGCCTTCCTCGTCCCTCCTGGTTCTGCCACCGAGGTGCAGTGGAGATGCACCAGGGGCAGACCTGATGGCATCCCAGATTGATGTCCCGTTCCTCGCCATTAAGACCTTTGCCTGATTTTTGCCTCTCCTCTGATGCCACCCTGGGTCGAACAGAGTAGCTTTCCCAGAATGTTTCCCAAGCTAGGACTACTAGGGAAAGCATCCATGTTCCATGCACCTGAGCACATTCTCTTGTACAGTCCTGGCTGCAATAGAAGCATTGAGTTATAAAGAGATGAACAAAACACCCAAGAAGTCTCTTGTGAGTGTCGCCACACCAGTATATGTGGTGGCAAAAGAGGCAGTGGAGGGTTGGCCAGCAAGGAAAAAGTGATTTTTGTCCTCCAGCTACTAGGGCCAATCCTTTCAGTTCATTTCTACAGCTTCCACAAAAGAAATATATAAGGAGTTGAGGCAGAAGCCATCAGAGAGACTTCTCTGGTCTGTTAAGAGCTAGTGCTACCAAAGGAAGAAGCCCATTGCATTTCCAATCCTCGACTGGATCCTGCAATTTCCAATCTGTGTCCTCGAAAACCTCATGGTCACCAGCAGTGCTTCTATCCACATAGGTGGGAGATAGAGCCATGAGAAAGACTCACTTTCAGGTCGCTGGCCCCTAGGGCAGGCAGCCAAGAAAGTGACCTGTAGCCTGAGAGACGTTCCTGGAGCTAGATCTCCACCTCGCTCCCAAACATGCTCTTAGTAACTTTCTAGCAAGGCTTGCCTAGTCTAGCAAGGCTAAGCACTTCCATACATGGGGCTTAACTAAAAGTACAAAATAACAGCATAGATCACAAGTCCCTTGAAAGTCTACGATCCAACAGATTAGGTTAGTGGTTCTAATTTTCCAGGCAATTATAAAATGGTCAAAGAGACCAGGAAAAGCTGACCGAGAAGGGAAAGTTTGGTTCACACACTTTGCCCATTTCTGGTCGTTCCCTTCGCAGGGACCTTGGGTGTCTTTTGGCGTTGACAGGTCAGTATAAACCCCCAACAAGGCTCCCATTTTGGGGGCTGCCTTCAGTCATCATGAGGCATTGTGAAACCGCAGAGCAAGGCTCATCACTTTCTTCACACAGGGCATGTCGTTCATTCACACAAGCACACCAAGAGTTAGTAAAGTAAAGCAGAAAACGTGTATACTGAGAAAGCAAAGAGGCTATAGCTCTGGATGTTCTTACCTTGTCCTGAAGATCCTGGATGAACCCCCAAGATAATAGTTTGTGGTGAATGATGTCGGATTCGTGATCTCCGAAGAAGATTTAGCTTTGGGACCAGGGACCAGGCTTGATCACTCAAGAGCTTTTGTATAGCAGAGCTTTTATTACAGTGAAAAAGAACAGAGGAAGCTTCTGAGATAGACATCAGAGAGGGACGGAGAGTGCCCTGAAATCAAATGTTAAAAGAAATTTAAAATGTACAAATAAACTTGAAAAAGATAGAAGCAAAGAATGATAACCAAAAAGGCAAAAAAAAAAATAAAATAAAATAAATTGAGAATCAAGAAGATGAGAAAGATAGATGGTGAAGCTGGATAAAAACAGAATGCAGAATATGCCAAGCCAAATAACCAACTAAGGCCATGGCAGATTATTGAACAGAAAAATTCATAGTAAAGTAAATACGCAGAAAAACCATAAAAACCCAAAATCCTTGGAAATGAGTATTTTAGATGCTTTATTAAACTGCAAGTACTTTATCACAAGGAAGGCTTCTAGGCATGGAAGACCTCGGGGGGAATGGTTTGAGAATGGAGTTGCCTAGGGGACTGTAATGTCTACAACCAGCTCTCTGCCTTTCCATCATGGGTCCAAATGAGACGTATTTTGTTACCAAGTAGCTAAAACACTATGACTCTGGAGCTGGATGGCTGATATTCCAATCTTTGTTCTTCTGTTTAATAACTACGTTGCCGTGGGCAAATCATTTAGCTTTCTGTGCCTCCAATTTCTCAAATATGAACAGGCTTAATAATAGCATTTATCTCACTGGGATCCCTTTAAGTATTAAATAGGTAATGTGCTTAGGATAATGCTTGACTTTCCATAAGGGCTTTATGAGTTAGTTGTTGCTAATTATGGGCCTCCAAGAAAATACTTAAAAATACATTTCTATTATGGAAAATTTCAAATATCAGCAAAAGTAGAGAAAATAATATAATGAACCCCAAAGTGCATATCACTTAGCTTTGACAATTATCAACTCATGGCCAATTTTATTTTTTTAAAGATTTATTTTGATATGGATAATTTTTAAAGTCTTTATTGAATATATTAAAATACTATTTCTGTTTTGTTTTGTTTTTTTGGCATGTAGAATCTTAGCTCCCTGTCTGGAGATTGAACCTGCGGCCTCTACGTTGGAAGATGAAGTTTTAACTGTTGGATCACCAGAAAAGTCCTCCCCCCTGCTTTTTATGGTCAGTCTTATTTATCTGTTCCCTATCAACTCTGTCTGCATGCAATCAAATCCAAGATGTTATATTAGTTCATCTTTCAACATTTCAATGTATATCTCTAATCGATAAGATTTTTTTTTTCAGAAAAGAGAACCTAACCACAGTATCATTTTTGCACCTAGAAAATATTAACATTTCAAATCAATTATTTGATAGGTTTTAGAACTGCGTGCGAGCCCTTTAGAACACCAAGGGCTTGTATGAAGGCCAAAGCTTTATTATTATTCCCTTTAGAATTCAGCACAGAAAGCACATACTTAATGGTATCCTTGAACTGAAACAGATTTAAACTTTTTTCTTGTCTAACAATTTTGTCGTGCTTCATATTATACAATGACAGTAGTTTTGTTCTTTTGAAAGTGAAAAAGAACCAAATATTTTTTTCTAAATCTTCCAGGAATACATTCTGCGAGGTATGTTTTAGGAGACCACTGACAACTGTGCTTTTTCTCTTGAGTCATTTGGTTTTCAGCATTGTCAATTTTGCCAATTGAATTCGTGAAGCTACCATTGCACATTGTGTAGTCTACAAGGAAATCCTTCCTTTCTTTTTCATGTGAAAGACACATTTCAGTTCTAGAAATGTTATCGTTGTCTATTCCATATCTTTATTCTATATCCTCTTCCATATCCTTAAAAGTATAACAGAAGCAGAAGATATTAAGAAGAGGTGACAAGAATACACAGAACTGTACAAAAGAACACTTCATGACCCAGATAATCACAATGGTGTGATCACTCACCTAGAGCCAGACATCCTGGAGTACAAAGTCAAGTGGGTCTTAGGAAGCATCACTCTGAACAAAGCTAGTGGAGGTGATGGAATTCCAGTTGACCTATTTCAAATCCTAAAAGATGATGCTGTAAAAGAAAGTGTTGCACTCAATATGCCAGCAAATTTGGAAAACTCAGCAGTGTCCACAAGACTGGAAAAGGTCAGTTTTCATTCCAATCCCAAAGAAAGGCAATGCCAAAGAATGCTCAAACTACCACACAATTACACTCACATACTAGCAAAATAATGCTCAAAATTCTCCAAGCCAGTCTTCAGCAGTATGTGAACTGTGAACTTCCAGATGTTCAAGCTGGATTTAGAAAAGGCAAAGGAACCAGAGATCAAATTGCCAACATCTGCTGGATCATTGAAAAAGCAAGAGATTTCCAGAAAAACATCTATTTCCACTTTATTGACTAAGCCAAAGCCTTTGACTGTGTGGATCACAACAAACTGTGGAAAATTCTTCAAGAGATGGGAGTACCAGACCACCTGACCTGCCTCCTGAGAAATCTGTATGCAGGTCTAGAAGCAACAGTTAGAGCTGGGCATGGAAAAACAGACTGGTTCCAAATAGGAAAAGGAGTACATCAAGGCTGTCTATCGTCACCCTGTTTATTTAACTTATATGCAGAGCACAACATGAGAAATGCTGGACTGGATGAAGCACAAGCTGCAATCAAAATTGCTGGGAGAAATATCAGTAACCTCAGATATGCAGATGACACCACAAAAAAGTGAAGAAGAACTAAAGCACCTCCTGATGAAAGTGAAAGAGGAAAGTGAAAAAGCTGGCTTTAAAATCAGTATTCAATAAATAAATAAATAAAACCAACATTCAATAAATAAATAAATAAAACCAACATTCAATAAATAAATAAATAAAATCAACATCCAATAAGTAAATAAATAAAATCAACATTCAATAAATAAATAAATAAAATCAACATTCAATAAATAAATAAATAAAATCAACATTCAATAAATAAATAAATAAAGTCAACATTCAGAAAACTAAGATCATGGCATCCGGCCCCATGACTTCATGGCAAATAGATGGGGAAACAGTGGAAATAGTTACAGACTTTTTTTTTTTTTGGCTCCAAAATCACTGCAGATGGTGACTGCAGCCATAAAATTAAAAGACGCTGACTTCTTGGAAGAAAAGCCATAACCAACCAACCTAGACAGCATATTAAAAAGCAGAGACATTCCTTTGCCAACAAAGGTCCATCTAATCAAAGCTATGGTTTTTCCAGTAGTCATGTATGGATGTGAGAGTTGGACTATAAGGAAAGCTGAGCACCAAGGAATTGATGTTTTGAATTGTGGTGTTGGAGAAGACTCTTGAGAGTCCCTTGTACTGCAAGGAGATCCAACCAACCCATCCTCAAAGACATCAGTCCTGTATATTCATTGGAAGGACTGCTGCTGAAGCTGAAACTCCAATACTTTGGCCACCTGATGAGAAGAACTGACTCATTTGAAAAGACCCTGAAGCTGGGAAAGCGGTGATGGAAAGTCATCAGTGGTGGCTCCCACTGATGAAGGTGGGAGGAGAAGGGGATGACAGAGGATGAAGTGGTTGGATGGCATCACTGGCTCAAGGGACATGAGTTTGAGTAAACTCCGGAAGTTGGAGATGGAGAGGGAGACCTGGCGTGCTGCACTCCACGGGGTTGCAAAGAGTAGGACATGACTGAGTGACTGAACTGAACTTAATTGAAAAGTGTCTGAATACTATGACCTGAAAATCTTGGGTTACTGAAGGGAAGGAGGGAAGTATGAAAAATGTGCTCCTCTCACACCTGTCCATGTTCTTCCCCAACTTTACCTAACCACCTTAGACGGCTAGTTAGTAAATGGTAGAATCTTTGTTCTGCCTCTGTTCCTAAGGCAAACCCAATATTGAAATCTGAACAGCATCTGGCTCTGGGTTGCCTTATCATGCTCAGACAGAATTCATTTAGTCTCTTGTTTCTCTGCAGTTCCCAGTGTGCTCACAGAGGTAACTTTCAAGAAAGATGTATAACCTGAATGATGATTAAGGTTTTACTTTATAATAATTAAGTCAGTTCTCTAAATTAGACTCCTTGACTTGGCCAGAAAGTGAAGTTTGACATTAAGGTGTGATTTAGTCGATTCTTCTGAGAGTTGAGTCAACAATATTTGTCTCCAGGTGCAAATGGAGAAATTGAGGTGTAGCCTGCAAGCTTAGGGCATGCATTGTTCATGCATAGTAACACTGTTATGTTTACAAACTATTCCAGTAAATAAATTCTTAGATGATCAGTAGTTCATGTGCCCTGGGTTGATAATAATAGAAACAGACTCACTAAGGAAAACCCCAACTCAGGGCTTTCCTGGCTGTTCAGCTGTTAAGAGTCTCTGCTTCCACTGTACAGGGCCCAGTTTCGATCCCTGGTCCAGGAACTAAGATCCCACATGCCTGGTGGTGCGGCCAAAAAAGTAAAAAAACGAAACCAAGAAAATCACAAAAACCCAATTCAATACAAGTAGCCCAAAATTGGAGTGCAGTTTTTAAAAGGATGTCCAAATGCACATTATAAGCATTCATCATAAGAGGATGATAATTAAGTTCAGGTCTTTGCTGGGGCTACATCTGATTAGAAGCTGTCATGTATTTCCTGGCTGAACTTTTGCATAATTGCTTTTAATTTCCCCTAATGAAACTGTGGAAATAGAAAATCATATTGTGAAATGGCAAAAAGGATCATCTTGCAATTCAATCCATCTGGTCATCAGCTTTGCTGCTGCTGCTGCGAAGTCGCTTCAGTCGTGTCTGACTCTGTGTGACCCCACAGATGGCAGCCCAACAGGCAAGAACACTGGAGTGGGTTGCCATTTCCTTCTCCAATGCAAGAAAGTGAAAAGTGAAAGGGAAGTCGCTCAGTCGTGTCTGACTCTTAGCGACCCCATGGACTGCAGCCTACCAGGCTCCTCCGCCCATGGGATTTTCCAGGCAAGAGTACTGGAGTGGGTTGCCATTGCCTTCTCCGAGTCATCAGCTTTAGGGACAAGATAATCAAGAGAATTGTACGGTGAGTGAGTACAGTGAAGGGGTACAGTGAGCGAGTGAGTGAAAGTTGCTCAGTCATGTCCAACTCTTGCGACTGTATGGACTGTGGCCTGCCCGGCTCCTCTGTCCTTGGAATTCTCCAGGCAAGAATGCTGGAGTGGGTAGCTGTTCCCTTCTCCAGGGGATCTTCCCAACCCAAGTATTGCACCCAGGTTTCCCTCATTGCAGACAGATTCTTTACTGTCTGAACCACCAGGGAAGCCCAGGGTACAGTAGAGGTTCCCGTATAATATATTGGTTGGCCAAAAAGATCTTGTGGAAAACCTGAATGACTTTTTGGTCAACCCAATATTTCCTAGGCAAGCAGTCACACTCACTGAAGGTTGACCTAGATGTGGGTCTAGATCCAAAAGACCTTCCAGGGGTGCACAGATGACCTCTAGGGGAAATTTCTGCCGTTACATTAGGAATGGGATACCTGTGTGAGAAGTTTAACTTTTATCAAAGTTTCTCGTGATTAAAGTTTACTTCTGGATATTCAACAATCGTAATGATAGGAATGCTGGCAGATTTCCTGAAGAAAATAAAACAAGGAGAGAAAAGCAGAAGGAGGAGGGCTGCTGTGTGTGTTTGTATATCTGTGTGTGTGTGTGTGTGTGTGTGTGTGTGTGTGTGTGTGTGTGTAGGGCTGGATGCTTCAGCTGGAAGGTCAGAGGTGACCTCAATGACAAAGTCAAAGTGCTCAGTGACAACCAGTGACACATCTGGCTGATGGGGTGGTTGGGCTCTTGAGCAGATCCTGTCTCCTATGGAATGATGCTGACTGTGAGATGCAGAGAGAGTCCATTCAGCATGGAGTCTGAGACGCATGTCTTATGCCACCTCCAAGAGTTCCCCCTAAGGGATTGCGCCCCTAAAGCCCACTGTGGAAGCTGCTTTAATAATTCGCACATATAGGACATCTTCCCACTCCTATATCACCTACCCATCTCCCTAATGGTCTTCTCTGCATCTCTCAAGACTACTGTACTTGAACTTGAACGCTTGTCTTAGGAGTTCACTTGTAGGGCAAACTGGACCAAAAGCAGCTGAGGCCTGACCTCAGTCCCTCAGCACTAGTAACAACTATCCTATTTTCTGGCCAGTCTCCTTAAATGAAGAATTTCCCATTAGAGTTTCCATTAGCTGATATAAATTACTAAATGCAAACTAGATAAACAACAAGGACCTGCTGTATAGCACAGGGAGCTATATTCAATTTCCTGTAATAAAGCATAATGGAAAAGAAAATGAAAATGTTTTTGAAACTAATGACTATTTTTCAGTTAAAACAGAGAGTTTCCAGAGATCTCAGTAGGTGCATAGGGGCAGCTAAATCTCGAACAAGAAGCTACAGAGGCAGATTGGTTTTCCTGAGAGGTCCCTCAATTCTGGACATAGTTGGCCTCCAGCCTCCTGCTACACTCTGACTTCTGGGGAGTGCAATCCCTTTTGGTCTCTTTGCCCCATCAGAAGTGTCCTTTCCTGACAGCCTTGGTTGCGGAGGAAAAAGCTGATGTTCCCTGCTTGGTGCTGCCTTTGCCTTCTGACTCAGATCAGTGGATGATGTGGCTGAGGTTGCCTGGGGCTGTGGGCATGGTGGTCCCCAGATCTCAGAAGACTGTTTCCAGTGACCGTCCCTCTCTTTTATTGCTGTATCTTTCCACTGAGGCATCCACGCTTTTCTTTCGGCAAAACCCCAAATCTCCTGCTCCCTGGACCATAGTTTATTTACCCAGGGGAGGCGATTATGCTCTTAGAGACAGAGAAATGTCTTGGACACAGAACATCTGAGTTTATGTTCTCATTCCAGCTGTGTGACCTTCCACAAATCATTCAACCTTTCTAAGCTCAGCTTTCTCATCAGCAAAATGGGCAAGATTAACAAAATGATACTCACCTAAGAGGGTTATGTGTGTGTGAATGCAGGTGTTTTGTATGTCTATGAGTATCTTGGAGAACATATTCCGGTGAGCAGAATTGCTAGGTTAAAGAAGATGAAGAAAGATGGATGATAATGACAGTATCTTGTGTATGTGAATTGAACCTAATGAGATGCCATTTTTCACCTATCAGGTTAGCAAATATAGGAATGTCTAATAATACACTGTGCCCCCAGTCAGGATGGGGAAACAGGAACTCTCAAATGCTGCCAATGGCAATGTAAATTGTTATCACTTTCTGAAAGAAATTTTGACAAAAGCTTTCAAAATTTCAGATACATGCCCTTTATTTTTATTATTATTTTTTTTAATCTTTAATTCTTACATGCGTTCCCAAACATGAACCCCCCTCCCACCTCCCTCCCCATAACATCTCTCTGGGTCATCCCCATGCACCAGCCCCAAGCATGCTGAGATACATGCCCTTTAGCTTAGCAATTTTGCTCACTGGAATATGTTCTCCGAAATACTCATAGACATACAAAACACCCACATTCACACACACACACACACACTCATGCACACACACATACATAGAAGTGTGAATATTAACTGCATTGTTTATGATAGAAACACACTTGAAACAACCTACATAGCCATCAATAGAGAAAAGGTTAGATCTTCCCAGGTGGTCCAGTGGTTAAGAATCTGCCTGCCATTGTGCAGGACATGGGTTCAATCCCTGGTCCAGGAACTAAGATCTCACATGCTGCAGAGCAGATAAATCCATGCGCCACAACTACTGAGCCCGTGCTCTGCACAAGAGAAGCCTGTGCAGCACAGCTAGAGAGTAGTCCCTGCTCAGCAACTAAAGGAAGTCAGTGCACAGCAACAGAACCCCAGCACAACCAAAAATAAAATAATGACCATAATAAATATTTTTGAAAGAGAAAAGTTTAAAAGAGTCACAGCTGAGTGAAATTCCATGCAATTGTGGAGAGACAAAAAGAGTCATCTTTGAAATATATTGATAAATGAAAAAAAAAAAAAGCTACAGAGCAGCATACGCAGCTTGCAACAAGTTGTGCAAAAGCAATTACACGAATGTGCAGACAGCACCTCTGGAAGGATACACGGTTGTCCCTGGAGAGGAGAATCGCACAGCTGGAGGAGCTGAAGGAGTTTTATCGTCTTCATACTTTTTTGCACCTCTTGAGTCTCAAGACATGTGTGAGTATTACTTATCGCTTTGCATTTAGTTTTGGGTTTCTTTCTCATATTTTTAAATTGAAATATAATTCTTATACTATAAATCTGCCCTATAAAGTATATAATTTGGTGGTTTTAACATAGAGTTTTGTAACCATCTCCACCATAATTTCAGAACATTGTCATCACTTCAGAAAATAAACCCTGTGCCTACCAGCAGTCACTCCTCATTCTTCCTTCCCCCTCAGCCCCTGGCAATCACTGATTGACTTCTGTCTCTATCGATCTGGCTGTTCTAGACATTTTATATAAATGGAATCATGTGATATATAATCTTTTGTGTCTGGCTAAAGATTCTTCCATATTGTAGCATGTGTCAATACTTCATTCCTTATTGCGGCTGAATAAAATTCTTTTATATATAGAAAAAGAAGTATTATCTCTTCAAATATCATTAATTAAAAAAATTGGAAATTGTGTATGCAATATGCAAAATTATTAGACCTAACAATCCATGTGAATAAAAACTGATAATAGTGCTTGCAAAGCAAAATCCCGCACATAACGTCCTGGACAACTTGTGGAAAAGGCTGGCTGTCACCAGCAACAGCTCAGCCTCAACCCTAGTGGCACCATGACGCTCATGCGATCTGGTCCTGAGATCCACGTCTGTCTGATCCCATTGGGTCACAGAGTGAGGGCAGGGGCAACCTGGTTTCTTTGTATAAAGAGAGATTTGGCATGTGGCCAGCTGGTCAAAGTAATAAGATCAATCATTTCCCCCCATATTCTCTCTCCACATCCAGACAGTAGCTCCTGTTGGATGCATTTGCACAGATATATTCTCAAGTCCCATAACCAGATGTGTTTTTGTTTACTCCTGCTCTGCCTTTCTGTGTGTTTGTTTTCCTCACACTTGCTCTCGTTAGGCCATCTGGGAATGACGTGCTTGTCGTGTGGACTGTGCATCTTACTGCCTTACTTTGTGAGGGATTGTCATCTTGGGCCCCAATTCTGGAAGGGACACAAAACAGTGCTGAAATGTACTGATTGCGCTTCCTTTTATTACTTTTTAAATTTATTTTTAAAGTTATTTTGTATTTTTCTTGTTGTTTTATTTACTTTTAAAATATTTTTGGCCATTCCACGTGGCATATGGGGTTTTAGTTCCCTGACCAGGGGTCATACCCTTGCACCGTGCAATGGAACTGTGAAGTCTCAACCCGCTGGACTGCCAGAGAGTTTCTTGGGCTTCCTTTCAGAAGAAGAGCACCTGTGGAGGCTGCCCCAGAGCTGTCCACTGTCTTAGTCTTTTCAACTGCTATTTAAAAATGACTATAGTCTGGGCTGCTCAGCCACCAATTCATGTCTCACAGTTTTGGAGGCTGGGAGCCCAACAGTAGAGTGCTTGTGATCCAAGATGCTGTGTCTTCACAGGGCAGGGAGAGAGGAAACACACTCTCCTATTTCTTCATATAAGGGCACTAATCCCATCCTAAGGGCTCCATCCTCATGACCTAATCACCTTGCAGAGACCCCACCTCCTAATACCATCCTGCTGAAGGTCAGAGTGTCAAACTATGAATTTGTAGGGAATGCAAACATACAGGTCATGACACTTGGGGACCAGCCCAGCAGGGGGGCTTTCAGAAATCCTCTGAGAGTGATCACAGGTGACACAGCTGCTACCCTGAGTGTGTAAACTGATGAGGTGGTGGCCTCGAGGGTCAAGAAGTGTGGCGTGCTAGGGAGTTCCAGGTGTGTGATAGGCCAGAATTTCTCAATCCTATCCAATCAATGTCCCTTTTTAACAAATAAATCATAGCATCCTCCTTATTATTCTGAAATGAAATCTATAAATATTACCACTTACACATAGAATCTCAAGAAAAGTCATTCTAACTGCAATATAAATTAAACCCAGAGAGAAGTCCCTTGTAATAAACTGCTGTGTGTTTCCATATGGAAATGCTCAAGTCTGCTCACACTGCAGGACATCAGGGGTGATGTAACTTGATGTTTGCACCAACTGTGTATTGAGTTGCTAGGAATGTAACATCTACAAACAAAACCACGATGTAGTGTATTTTATTACTGATGCACACATCCAGAGGGCAATGCAGAAGCAGTGGAATTTTCTGAAACCAGAAATTACTCCTGTTTATGCTCTAAACAGAACAAAATGCAATCTTACAGTAACATTCTGGGAAAATTTAAATCATGGGGAAATACTTTGAATTTCTATGTAAAGGAAAGTTTTACATATAAAATGGACTTAGATAAACAAAAATTGGGTTTTCATGACATAAAGGTCCAATGGGATACTTAAAAATCATGGAGGATGTGTGGACAATTCCTTATGGGGCATGACTATCAAATGGATTGAAGGATACTTAGCATTCCCGGCCCATATCTGAATGCCAATATCAACCTGACTCCCTAATAATTGTGACAAATGAGAGACACACATTTTCGAAACACACTGATGGAGGCAGCCTTCTCTGGGCTCGGCCTGGCCCAAATGATCTCCCCAGCTGACTTCCAAGAGCCCTTAATTGTCCACCCTCAGAATCACCAGTTTGAGTAACTTGTTCTTCACAGTATCACTGTGAAACCTACATGTTAGCTGGAAAGGAGGCAGAGCCCACAGCTTAGCACAAATTCATATGCTGAATACAGTAACTGCTATATTAGAACATGCATCCCTCGGATAATAGAAATTAGGCAGAAATGTTCAGATTTGGGGTGGAGATGGGGAGAAAGTGAGAGATACCCTAATATGAAATACCACAGAGAAGAAACAGGTCCTGGTGTAGTGATACAGAGACAGTTAGCCTCGGGGAACTTCAGTGTACCTGTCTTCAAACTTGTTTTGCCTATGGGCTCCCAAAAGATATGCCCAGTCTATCATCTAGCATATTTTGAGGTTGACAACAAAATTTTATCTTAATTTAATATGGTTGCAAAAATGATAGTTTCTGGCGTATTGTACATACTGTCATTACAAACATAACAGTTGCATTGGGTTTTTAGACTAAATACCAAAGTAGTATGATACCCTCACCCAATATCTTCTATTATAAAAAAACTGTAAACACGCAGAAAAGGTGAAGTAACTTTTACATGCACAAATCTTTTAAATGTATCACTTAAAGCTCAAACTCCTATAGGATATAGAACCTTACCTTCATCTGGGAAAGATCGTTTGTAACCCTTCCCTGCAACTCTCCATCTCCATTCTCTCAAAGATCTTATTTTTTCTTACTATACAATAGTTTTGTCTGTTCTAGAAATTCATATAAATAGAGCCACACAGAAAGCACACTTTTACTATACAAGTTTCTGACATTCATCCTCTTGTTGGGCATAGCAGTCTATTCCATCTTATGGTAAGTAGTATTCCACAGAATGAATTTGAACATATCTCCTGTTTTTACAGGCACAAAAGGCTAGATTTATTCAACTAAATTTCTGATCTAAACCTTACAGCAAAGCTCTCAAATTTTTCCACCCTTAGAGCTCTTTGTGTGTGTGTGTGAAGTCGCTCAGTCGTATGCGACTCTTTGCGACCCCATGGACTGTAGCCCGCCAGACTTCTCTGTCCATGGGATTCTCCAGGCAAGAATACTGGAGTGGGTTGCCATTTCCTTCTCCAGGGGATCTTCCCAACCCAGGGATGGAACTCAGGTCTCCTGCTTTGCAGGCAGATGCTTTATCCTCTGAGCCACCAGGGAAGTCAGTAGAGCTCTTTAGAGAGTAATAGTACTCTCTAGAGCTCTTTAGAGAGTATTATTAATCATATACAAATACACATCCACAAGTACTACCTCAAGAATGGAATCAAGTACTGATTTATGCTACAGCATGGATGAACCTTAATAAATGAAGCTAACTAAATGGGTGCTTCCCAAGTGGCTCAATGGGTAAAGAATCTGTCTGCAAGGCAGGAGACATAGGAGCTGCAGGTTCTATCCATGAGTTGGGAAGTCCCTCTGGAGAAGGGCAGGGCAACCTGCTCTAGTATTTTTGCCTGGAGAATCCCATGGACAGGCGAGCCTGGTGGGCAGCAGTCCATAGGGTTGGAAAGACTCAGATACAATTGAAGTGACTGAGCACACACACGTGCTAAGTAAATGAAACAAGTCACAAAAGAACACATGTCATATGATTCCATTTATGTGAAATGTCCAGAATAGGCAGATCTGTAGAGACAGAATGTAGATCAGTGGCTGCCTAAACCAAAAGTAGGGAATACTGGAGAGGACATTAAGGAGTGACTGCTCTTGGATACAAAGAGCAAGTTTTTTTTTAGTTGGTAAAAATATGCTCACAGTAGATTTCAGTGATGGTTGCAAAACTGTGAATATACTAGAAAGCATTGACTGATGCACTTCCTATGGGAGAACTGTATGGCATCTGAATTATATCTTAATAAAGGTGTTAAATATTAAGATTGTATGTCTGAGAACTTCAACATGATAAATGTCACTTGTATTCATCCCCAGTATTAGGAACAAATTATTAGGGGTGAATGTGTCAAACATCCCATATTTCAAAACATTCAGAAACCAGTCATCATTAGAATGAGAGTAGATCTGTAAACACAAATGTATTCCACAAATTTGAATTCTGGCTGGTTTGTGGGTTCGACTGTGATATACATAGGAATTCGTAAGAAGTATATTTAAAATAACACTGAACAGGTTTTTTCACATGGCTTTTTATCATTTTAAATCTATTTTATAGCTTTTAACTCTGACACATCGATCCTCTAGCAAACACAGCATAATTGAGCTTCACTCAAATTTTTCTCCAGGCTATTGTCATTTGTTATTTGACAGAATCAAAGCCATCACAGTGTCTCTGCTCTGGGAGAATTTGCTCTTCCTACAGACACAGTGCCATAGTGAGATGCCTGCTGACATTTCTTCTAATTCCTAAAATTATGATACTGTGGTTTATACTTTATTTTCATCTCCTTTCCATTTGGACTAGATGCAAAATGGAAGTAATTAAAAGTGCAGTCAATGAACAACAGGCCAGCAGGCTGCCTCATTTTTTGAGCCTTGCCTGGTATGCCAATGCAGATTCATCCTTAAAGCTCTGAGCCAGCCCTGGGTCTCCCTCTTGGAAATGGCCAATTTCATTCTGGTAAGTGAGAATGAAGTGAAGTCAGAGCAGAGGTTGCTGAAAACTGGTGCCTGGAGGCCGTAGACATGAAGTATCTGACTGTAATTGGCCATTTTTATCCCTTCACTGATGCTGTTTCAGTGAAAGGTCTTAATTCCTTTCCCATCTTGAAGGACTTTGGGGCATAAGGACAAAATTAGTTGCCAATCATTCAGGATTCTACTTTTGTGATGGTTTCTGGGTCTCTTCAAAGGATAGATTTCACAAATGCACAATTTGGGTCACATTTGACAAAATTGAATCATGCTTTTTTCCTAGATTACAGAAATGAATCTAATTAAAAAAAAAAAAAAACAAGGAAGAGGACATAAACAGCTTCAAGAGTGAGTCCCATGATAACACTTTTAGGAGAGCAAGGTAATCCTTGCTGTTAGAGAAAATTTCTTTCTGATGACCCTGTTTTATTTATGTATTTTTAATTTAAAAAATTGTTTTATTAATATATACAGTGTACTTCTTGAGACATTAGTTTTAAGAACATATGTTGTTGATATTGCCTTTAAATTACCCTTTGCTGGCTGGTTGTGGGAAATTTTTTATCTTATGGAAGTTAGTATGCCTACTGCAGAAAAGTGAGCTTCATAACTCGGAGTTCAAACTGTAGTCTTGAGGATGTAGCGATCTTAAATGCTAGGTGTGTTGTGCATGTATATGTGCTCAGCCGTGTCCACCTCCCTGCAATCCCATGGACTGTAGTCCCCCAGGGTGCTCTGTGTGTGGGATTTCCCAGGCAGGAATACTGGATCAGGTTGCCATTTCCTCCTCCACGGGATCTTCCCAACCCAGGGATCAAACCTGCATCTCTTTCATCTCCTGCCTTGGCAGGTGGATTCATTTACCCCTGTGCCACCTGGGAAGCTGCTATACACCAATATCCTTGGGCCCAGTTTCAAGCAATTTAAAAGAAAAGATTTCAAAGTTTCTGATGACCTCATTTTAAAGTAAACCCCTGTAAGCACCTATACTGTGGGCTCATGGTATCTATCTGTCTACTAGTCAGGCTTCTGACGAAATAGCATCACGCAACCAGCTCCTCAGTAACAGTCCACACTCCCCATAAGGGCATCTGACAACTCCGGATGGAATTAGCTGGGCTAGGTGGCTCAGAGAGCGCGGGTGAAATGTGAACATTGCTTGAATCTTGTTCGTGTCTCCCAAGGGTGTGTACACATGCAAGTGAGCCATCCTGGAATACCCCGTTTACGGGCCACCTCCATGCACTCCTCCTAGCTTACGGCCAGTGAGTGCTATCACCGTCTGACTGCCCTCGTCCTCCTTTTCCTGTAGCTTCTCAATCTGGTCTGACCTACTAACACCGTACTTTTATATTACATGTTAGAAAGCAATCTAATTAAATTCCATTGTCATAGTACCCCCGAAAGATAGTTTTTTTTAAAACTTTGTGACTCCAAAGGTCTTTCTTTTTTTTTTCTTATTCATCCTTCCAGTTCCAGATTCCTCTAAAGTATGAGTTATCTGTGATCATAACAAGTTCCAAAAGATTTTGTTGAGGAGAGTTAGGGATGCAGAGGCAGGAACTTCCCCCTCCCCCACCCCAATCTCTAGGACTAAACGTCTTTCATTCCCAAATACTGAGAGTTACGATATGATCACTGGCCTATCACTCAATCTCCAAGCCAATCCAGATTTTTACTGAGGCAGCATCTTACTTCTGCTGCTGCTAAGTCGCTTCAGTCATGTCAGACTCTGTGAGACCCCAGAGATGGCAGCCCACCAGGCTCCTCCGTCCCTGGGATTCTCCAGGCAAGAAAGCTGGAGTGGGTTGCCATTTCCTTCTCTAATGCACGAAAGTGAAAAGTGAAAGTGAAGTCACGCAGTTGTGCCCGACTCTTAGCGACCCCATGGACTGAAGCCCACCAGGTTCCTCCGTCCATGGGATTTTCCAGGCAAGAGTACTGGAGTGGGGTGCCATCGCCTTCCCCGATCTTACTTCTAGGTACCCATTTTTGTTATCAGTTAGTTGTTTCTATGTAACAAACCACCACTAAAATCAGTGGGTGAAGGAACAAGCTTATTGAGTTCAGGGGTCTGTGTGGCACTAGGCAGTTGTGATGATCTGGGCCGGGCTCTGCTGGTCTCGGCCGGACTTGCTCCTGTATCTCTGGTCAGCTGGTGGCTCTGCTAGGGGAGACTGGCCAAGAGGCCTCATTGGGAAATGCTCATTGATGGTCCAGGTGCTCTCATCCTCCACTATCTTCCAGCCTGCCCAAACTGGCTCACAGGGCAGCTGGCAGAGCGTGAGAAAGAACAGAGCACGCAAGGCCTTTCAAAATCAAACTTGGAGCTGGGACATCAGTTCTATTGCATTTAAACATTTTTTATTATTATGGAAATATAGTTGACTTACAATATTGTGTTTCAGGTGTACAACAAAGTGATTCAATTATATACATATTTTTCAGATTATTTTCCATTATAGGTTACTATAAGCTATTGAATATAGTTCTATGTGCTATACAATAAATCCTTGTTTTCAAACTAGTTTATATGCAATAGGGTATATCTGTTTAACTCATACTCCTAATTTGTCCCTTCCCCCCACTTCCCCTTTGGAAACCATAAGTTTGTTTTCTATATCCGTGAATCTGCTTTTATTTTGTAAATAGATTCAATTGTTTTGTTGTTTAGAGTCCACGGATAAATGGTATCATGTAGTTGCATTGCAGGCAGATTCTTTACCATCTGAGCCATCAGGGAGGCCTCTTTCGATTGTATTATCTTTTATAGTCCACGTATAAATGTCACCATATAGTACTTGTCTTTCTCTGTCTGACAGTTCACGAAACACAGTACTGTCTAGGTTCACCTGGTTGTTGCAAATGGCGAATTTCATTCTTCTCCATGGTTGGGTAATATTCCACTGTGTATACGTACCATGTCTTCTTTATCCATTCGTCATCTACCGATGGACATTTAGGTTGTCTCCATGTCTTGGCTGTTGTAAATAGTGCTGCAATGAATATTAGTATGTCTGTATCTTTTTGAATTAGAGTTTTCTCCAGATATATGCCCAGGAGAGGGATTGCTGCCTCAGAAGGTAGCTCTATTTTTAGTTTTTTAAGGAAACTCCATACTCTTCTCCATAGTGGTTGTGCCAATTTACATACCCCCCAACAGTGTAGGAGGGTTCCCTGTTCTCTACACTTTCTCCGGTACTAATTATCCAAGACTTTTTGATGACAGCCATTCTGATTGGTGTGAGGTGCTTTGATTTGCATTCTCTGTTTGCATTGGAGTTTTGATTTGCATTCTCTGTTGGCCATTTGTATGTCTTCTTTGGAGAAATGTATACTTAGGTCTTCTGTCCATTTTTTGATTGCAATGGTTTGTTGTTTTTTGCTGTTACTGAGTTGTATGAGCTGTTCATATATTTTGGGTATTAACCCTTTGTCAGTCGCATCATTTTTAAAGATTTTCCCCCATTCTGTAGGTTATCTTTTAGTTTTGTTGATGTTTTCCTTCACTCTGCAAAATCTTTTAAACTTGATCAGGTCCCTTTTGTTTATTTGTGAAGTTCTGCTGCAAAATAAGAGACAATCCTAGGCCAGAATCAAGACACAGGGAAATAAGCTCTTGATAGAAAAAGCTGCAAAGTCATAGGGCAATAGGATATGAACATAGAGAAAAGAACTATTACAGCCATTATGAGGGGTGAGGGGTGTCCAATTGTTTCCCAACTTCTCAGAGACCCAGCTTATACAAGGAAATTTGGGGGTAAGTCTTTTATTTCCAACTATTTAGTACTTTAGCAAGTTAATCACTGATATCTTGGAGTCAGTATGGCTTAAAGAAAAGCAGAAGAGCATCTTCATTAAGTTCAGATAGTTGGAAATGGGAGCAGCAGCCACATTCTCTAGTGCGAGCCCAGAGGTCAAGTAGTCTCCCTACCACTTCCTTATCCCCACAGCAATCTCAAAAATGATCTCTTCCAACTACATGCACAAACATTTCATTTCATTATATCAATACAATATTAATAGTTTCCATTATGATGAATTATTTACTACTAGACTCTAGTTACTGGATTGTAGAATACCAGTGTCTACACCAGAGTCATTTAACTATAATTTTGTTTTATTTAAACATTAAACTATACATATATATTTAATTTTCACACGTTGTTACTCTCCTAGCTTGGTTGTCCTTTTCCAACTTAAAAAAATTAAAGTAAATATCAATTGTAAGATAAAATCTAGCCTGCTTATGTTCTGGGTCCTGATTACCTAAGCTCTCTTGATTCATCTGTTCAAGATCAGCAAAGCCTCTGAATTAGGGTTGCCAGATTTAGAAAATAAAACCCAAAGCCAAATATCGCATGGGATGTACTTAATACTAAATAATCATTCATTGTCTGAAAGTCACATTTGGCTGAGTAATATTTCATTGTGTATATATACCACATCTTCTTTAGCCATCCTTCTGTCGATAGACATTTAGGTTGCTTCCATGTCTTGGCTATTGTGAATAGTGCGTCTATGAACATAGGGCTGCATGCATGCATATGTACTAAGTCGCTTCAGTCATGTCTGACTCTTTGTGACCCCATGGACTGTAGCCCGTGGGCTCCTGTGTCCATGGGATTCTCCAGGCAAGAGTACTGGAGTTGATTGCCACGCCCTCCTCCAGGGGATCTTCCCTACCCAAGGACTCTTTATGGCAAGTCTCTTTACCTCTCCTGCATGGGCAGGAGGGTTCTTTACCATTAGCGCCACCTGTAAAGCCCCAGTGGCTGCATATTTCTTTTCACATTAAGAGTTTTTCTGTATATAGGCCTAGAGCATCCAGTATTGTACCTGGCAACCGGATTCTATGCACTGTGCTGTGCTTAGTTGCTCAGTTGTGTTCGACTCTTTGCAGCCCCATGGACTGTAGTCTGCCATGCTCCTCTGTCCATGGAATTCTCAAAGCCAGAATACTGGAGTGGGTAAGCCATTCCCATCTCCAGGGGGTCTTCCCAACCCAGGGACTGAACCCAGGTCTCCCGCATTGCAGGCAAACTCTTTACCATCTGAGCCACCAGGGAAGCCCAATTCTAAGTGAGTGGGGGAAAAAGTCAAAGAGTGAAATACAGGCCTTGGGAAAGTAGCACCTAATGAAGACAGTGATAAGTTCCATGTAGTAAAAAGAGGGGACTGATCTGACTCTGTATTATAATAATATAGTCAAAAGGAAAGAGCAATCTGAAAAAAAAAACACCATAATTCAATTTCATGCATTAGACACTTAGAGAGATCTGGTAGTAGATTTAATTCTGTTATTAATTTTTTATGTGACTCAGAAAAACTGACATTTTCCTAGCTATTAGGGCCTGGCAATGCACAAATTTATAGTGGAAGACAGTGGTGAAAAGTCAAACAACTGTTTTATATATGAAAGTAGCTAACTTGTCTTATGTTTGTACTATTCAAATATAACACTTCCTGTTAAATCTGTTCACTTTTTCCCCACAAAAATCCTATGAGAAATTACTTTGCATCCATTAATTTTCCAGGCTTGGGTTATAGTCCTGAAATCACTGCAGATCAGTGTGAATGTCTTCCTGTTAGCAGTGAGGGGACTCCCTCCTCCTGATGTCCAGTCTGAGGCCATGTCCATCTGACCAGATGGATCACTAGACATGTAAGTTCCCGGTTTTGCATGTAATACATAGGGGAAGAAACTTCACTTACCATCGCCCCACACTGGTTTGTTTAACAAATAGTATTTCACACCTGCCATGTGCTAGTCATGTCAGATTGTCGAATTATATAGACTAAGTCTCCATCCTTCCTGATACACTTCTCCAATGTGAAAGTAAAAAGAAACAAATAATTTCTCCCCTAAGCTTTTCTGTTTACATAGTCAAGACAAATTTCCATATTGATTTCCAGCTGGACATGATTTACATGTGTAGGGGAGGAAAAATAATTTTCCCTCCACCCTTCTCAGTACTTGGCCAAGAACCCTGTAAAAGATTAATGAAAGAAAAGCAAACAGAAGTTTCCTGATATGCATTGCATATATTTATGGAAGATACTCTGAAGTTACACCTCAGAGAGTAACTCTCTGTGGTGGCTTGGAATTTAGGCTGAATAAGGATGTGGGAAGGGGAATATAGGCCTTTTGGAGGAGAGTAAGTAATTCTTAGGGAAGACGAGTGGGCCCTTGGAAGAACAGATGGGAGGTGTGAAAGACTGTGACAAAGTTTGAGTGTGGTGTCATTTTTTTTCTAGTTCTATTAAAGTATGGTTGATCTACAGTGTTGTGTTAATTTCTGCTATACAGCAAAGTGACTCATTTACACACATATATATTCTGTTTCATTATGATTTGTTGCAGAATACTGAATACAGTTCCCTGTGTTATACAGCAGGACCTTGTTGTTTATCCATCCTTTATATCATAGTTTGCATATGCTAATCCCAGATTCCGCATCCACCCCTCCACCCCGTTGGCAACCACAAGTCTGTCCTCTGTGTTGCGAGTCTCTTTCTGTCTTGCACCTATGTTCATTTGTCCTGTGTTTTAGATTTCACGTGTAAGTGATATCATATGTACATGTCTTTCTCTTTCTGACTTACTTCATTTAGTATGATAATCCCTAGGTCCATCCATATTGCTTCAAATGACACTATTCCATTCTTTTTGATGGCTGAGTAATATTCCGTTGAATACATGTGCCACGTCTTTATCTGTTCGTCATTGATAGCCATTTAAGGTGTTTCCATTTCTGGGCTATTTTAAGTGATGCTGCTCTGGACATTCTGGTGCATGTATCTTTTAGAATTATAGCTTTGTCTGGATAGGTGCCCAGGAGTGGGATTGCAGGATCATATGGCAACTCTATTTTTAGTTTTTTGAGGAACTTTCACATTGTTCTTCATAGTGGCTGTACCAATTTGCATTCCCATGTAGTATCATTTCTAGTCTCCTCTCCTGTGACAGAAGTCAATCATTCCTGGTCGAAGAAACTCCTGAGGGAGGTGATCTATGACAAGAGTGACTTACTTTTGGAGGATTTGCCTTTAGGCAGATAAGGGGGGTTCAGGAAAAGCCTGTCCTTTCACTTTTTGTCTTTTAAGTACCTATAGCTCAAAATAATCAATATACCAAACCAGCATAATTTGGGGTGGGCATCCTATAGTCATATTTTGGGATGGCATACTCTGTTACCTTTCAAGTGCTACCACATTAGAATATTTGGTTGACTTTTCTGACTGGATTTGGAACCATTCTTATTAATGTGGTGACTCATTGGCACTTCAGGTCAGTTCAAAAGAAAAAAAGTGCTTGTTTGGAGGTAAAAGGAAAAACTCTCAATTTGGCAGTAAGATAATAAGAGTTCAAAAACATAGCCTTGATTCTATTTTTAAAAGTAAAGGAGGCATAAAAAAGTGATGATTCATTTATTTCTGGTATGTTGTTTATAAACTGTAAGCTTTGAAGATTTCTAAATATACATTTTGAAGGGAGAAGCAGAGTAAATATGCCTTCAATTGAAAATTAGTGGGAAAGATCTATAAAAGAAATCAATGAACTTATTTAGTTCATTCATAAGAGCTCTGTTGGCATGAAAAGTATATATACAATATCATTTATGTCAAGGACAATCTACTGGAGTAGGAACCAGCAAAAGTTACATCATTCAATATGACCCTAATTAACTGGAATCAGATTCTGGAATTAAGTCAAACAGAAGTAGCTAAAAATCTAGTATTTTTTATTCACGATGAAAAAACAACCTCCAAATAGAGATTGGCTAATATTTATTCAACATCATTGTCAGATACTGTTCTAAGACCTTAACATGTATTAACTCACTTCATTCTCCCAGCAGCCTTATGACTTAGGAACAATTGTCATCTTCATTTTACAAGTAAGAGCACTAAACACAGAAAGACTGGCCGAGATCCCATAGCTAAGTGGGCCAGGATGCAAATCCGGTGATCTAGATCAAGACCCCAAATGTGGACTCTAGAGTTCACTTTCAGAAAGAAAAGTTACGTCTCTAATAATTCACATAGTAATTCATTAGCAGAATCCTAAGATATTGGAGACCCATTGGCCCCTTCTTCTCATCATCAGATCTAATCTGTGACTGTGTACAGATCCCCTAAGACACCTTTTCATTTGCAAGACTGCTTTTAGCCAAGGGCAGAATCTCTTATTTAAAATACTCTCTTTGGTTTAACAAGGCACATTCGGTACTAGACATCTTCATTCCCTGGTTAAGCAGTTTATATTTGTGGCTAAGGGCATAGCATGGACTCCCAGAACTCCCATGCCTTGAACAGGTGGGTAATAAGTTTTGAAATACTTGCCTCGTATAATGGAATATGTATGGGACTTGAATTTGAGCAAACTCTGGGGGATAGCAGAGGACAGAGGAGCCTGGCGTGCTGCAGTCCATGAGGCTGCAAAGAGTCAGACATAGCTTAGCAATTGAACACCAACAATGGAGTATGACTGTTTTGTTTCTGTGGTTTTCTAAGTTCTAGACCTTCTCTTAACCTCTAAGAAGAGATGTAGGCTTCATCACCCCAGGCCAGAATGTGAAGAGTAGAAGGAAGCCAGAAGTGATGCCCGGCAGAGCTGGTGATGGGCCCCCAAGAGGAGATATCGTCAGTCACTGACATCATTTTCTTGGTCCCCACGTGAACTTTACAGAGGAGCAAGAAGAAAAGCGCTCCCTTTATACCAGGTAGTCTAAGACTGGGAGGCTTTATCGGCTGGGAAGAGCAAGTAACTCAGTTCTGTGCTACCCTCATTGGGTAGTCTTCATAGGTATCTTTCAGACTGGCTGAGCACCGTCTCTCCCTTCTTCGCTTCTTCCTTCCCTCTCTCCCTCCCTCCTTTGGTGCCATCCTATTATGATACTTCCTAAAACTGCCTGTTGGTTTGTCCAACCCTCTAATAGAAGCAGTAATTTTCTACTGAATAAC
This sequence comes from Ovis canadensis, assembly GCF_042477335.2. Classification (NCBI taxonomy): domain Eukaryota; kingdom Metazoa; phylum Chordata; class Mammalia; order Artiodactyla; family Bovidae; genus Ovis; species Ovis canadensis. The sequence goes on along the minus strand of NC_091269.1, from coordinate 24,369,106 downwards.
CTTTGAGGATAACAGTACTGATGTCTTACACACTGCACAAAATAGAATGAGAGCTTAATGCATGAGAACAAAATAAAAGGAAGGAAGGAGAAAAAGGCAGAACAATAATAGAAGCCACATGAGAGAGAAGAGGACTTCCCTGGTGGCTCAGATGGTAAAGAACCTGCCTGCAATCCAGGAGACCTAGGTTTGATCCCTGGTCAAGAAGATCCCCGGGAGGAGGGCATGGCAACCTGCTCCAGTATTCTTGCCTGGAGAATTCTGTGGACAGAGGAGCTTGGTGGGCTACAGTCCATGGGATTGCAAAGAGTCAGACATGACTGAGTGGCTAACACTTTTACTTTCCAAAGAGGAGAGGGGAGCAAAGTTGGAGTAGGAGCTCGAGGGTGTCTTGGCAAAGACTCTCTGATTCAGAGATTTCATTCTGCATTCTGGCTGACATTGGCTTGAAATTCACTTAGCAGGGAGAAGGCCAGGACCTCAATGCTCACCTTGGGAAAATTCTTTCCTGTGTCTGCACTTTGCCAAAGTTGAATGGAATGACATCCGCCTTTTTTGTCCCCAGTGTAGCATTTTCTGTCCTGGAGTGATTCTGGGTCCCCTGGGTAGCAGAATCAATGTCTGCTTGATCCATATGACCTTGTAAAGGTGAAGGGGAGCTTTTTCAGATGGTGCAGGTACAGAGCCCTAGGCAGTTCATCCAGCTAAATATAGATTGGCACTTTGAAAAATGCAATCTTGGCTTCCCCGAGTCTCTGAAAAGACTTGCCTGTCACTGCCAAGGGCAAAGGAAGAGCTTTTTTCTAGATGGTAGGCGGATGCAAGGACCTATATGGAATTGAAACAGATCATCTGTGACTTATCCCTGGGAAATTATCCCAGCTAATTATGGACGTGTTGCCTCTCGGCTTAATTTCTCTGCAGGTGGCCACAGAACCGTTTTTATCACAGTTTTGCAGAATCCCTGGAAGCAGGACTAACACGGTTTTATAGACAAGGCACTGAGACATGGTGTCAGCGCCCCAAGCATTCCCTGGGATCTCAGGGGAAGAGGGTGCCTCTAGGAGAAAAGAAATAATGTCACATGAAATAAGGGCTTTGTCACAAAATGATGGACCACAGCGAAGAGAGAGCAGAATGTTCTTAATGACAATAAATTGTCTGGAGGCCAGCAAAGCAAATTCTTCGCCAGCTGAGGCTGCTCTAGGCTATCAAGCGTCACTCTGGGCAGCCCCTTTAGGTAATGGCAGAAACTGGAAATTGACAGGGAATCATTTCTCTACAATTTACAGCTTTACCAACTAGCCTATCAAGTGCCTCCTACCCCAAAAGCCAGGGGGAAAGCAGCTGAGTTGAAGCCCAAGAGGTGAGCTTCCTTAGTGGACTCTATAGTTACCGTTATAACTATGATTTTGACTCCATGCTGAATCTGTTTCTTTGACTCTAATCTTTGCATTTTTTGCTTTTGTTATTGTGAAGGTGTTAGTTGTTCAGTTGTGTCTGACTGATTGTGACCTCATGGACTGTAGCCCTCCAGGCTTCTCTGTCCATGGAATCCTCCAGACAAGATACTGGAGTGGGTAGCCATTCCTTCCTCCAGGGGGTCTTCCCGACCCAGGGATGACTATCCACCTGCAATTTGGGAGAACTGGGTTCGATCCCTGGGTTGGGAAGATCCCCTGGAGAAGGGAAAGGCCCCTCACTGCAGTGTTCTGGCCTGGAGAATTCCATGGACTGTGTATGGTCCATGGGATCACAAAGAGTCAGACACGACTGAGTGACTTTCACTTTATTCACTCTGTGAGTTAGATGAAAATGCATCTATGAAGAGAAGATTTCACTGAGTAGTGAGTTCTGGTGTTTGGGGTCTTCCCTTCAAGTCTATCTCCATCATTCATGATCAGGGTGACCTTGGGCAAGTTCCTTAATCTCTATGCCTCATGTGGAAAACAGGCAATAACAGTGCTCATTCCTGGGGTTGTTCTTAATAAAGGGAATATTTCCTGCCATACCAGTAAACAAACCACGTCATGGTTATCAGCAATTAGCAGCTACCACTGGACATTGAGCTGGTGAGCCCTGAGGGAACTCAGGAAGGAGAAGAATTCTTGCTGTCTAGCAGTCATCAGATGGCAGCCACTCCCTATAGTGAACCCTGAAGAAAGGAAGCTCAGGATGTGAAAACAGGATTCTAGCTGCAGAGAGCTGAGGTGCATATCAAAGGAATGATTTCAGTGAGCCTAGACTTTTGCATCTTCCCAGCAATTTTCTCAGGGTTAGTTTTGATGTGGCCTGCAGGGTTTGAAGTCCTAAAAATTCCCACCGAATAAATCATAATTTTTTTTTTATTTTCAGGTTTTTAGGTTGCAAATAATTTTTTAGTAGACATTCTAAAGGTCAAGTGAATCAATAGCATGTAAAGTGTTCAGGAACAGGCCCAACTCATAGAAAATAGTTGTTAAATAGCTGGTTATGAATGCATAAAGCAGAGTAATTTAGGACCTTAGGTGTGCAGAATGGTACAGATGGGGACAGGCCTGGGAAGAAATGGCATTTCCTGTAGTCATCCATGACCAGAGGCCAGGCCCAGCTGTCCAGGGCTGCTCTGGCTTCCCTCAGGCAAACGTGACCAGACTCTAAGGGCACCAGGGTTCTGAGTGTGCTTGGCAGAGCATTCCTCTTCTTCGCATGAACATATCAGGCTGTCTAATGTACTGACCCATCATTTCCTAGGACTTGGTTCCTTCTTCCTGGAGAACTTTACAGATTTGGTCAGAGGCAAGAAGCCTGAGGTTTCCTAAGCTCAGGTGTTTAGGGCCTTGGTGACTTCCCAGAAGGGATGGGGCTGGTCTGACTCTGGACCAAATGCCAAAATTTTGACGCATTTTTCATAAGCATATGTTGAGTGCTTCCCTTGGGGTGTCAGGTTCCTGGTGGCAGCAGTGGGTGCAGCCTGGCCATGCAGATAAGCCTTTAGCAGGAGCGCAGCAGAGCTGCTGAGTCCCCCTGGGCACTGCAGGGCAGACAGACTGAATCTATGTCCCTGCAAGGGGGACCATGGGGGAGGCGGAGTGCTGACTGTTTTGTCCTTAGCACTGTGCCTTCCAGAAAGAAAATCAGATGGAACAAGAGAGTCAATGATCCCTCTGGGCAGAGAGGCTGCTTTCACTCAGGGAAACGGTGTCTGGAAAAGTAGGATAAGGACCCCGAATAGAATTACAAATGCAGGAACCCTAAGGACATCTGTGCATTTATTCACCCAAAGAATTCAAATTCAGTGCTGACTACTCAAAAGGCACTGGGCTAGGTACTTTGGTGGCTCAAATTTTCTTTGGCAAGATATTCAGCTTCTAAAAACAGTCACCAATAAAGGCACACCCAGCAGCCAGGCATTCCTGGAGCAGTTCTTAATAGAGGGACCAAGGTGATGGTATCTCTGGGAAAGGCTTCGGGGACGAGGTTGTGCTGCAGGAAGGCCCTTCCAGGGCCCAAGAGTAGGCTTTTGTCTGACACTCAGAAATGAATTATCCAAGGAGACACGTGTGCTAACAAAGCAAGAGACTTTATTGGGAAGGGGAGCCCCGGGCAGAGAGCAGCAGGGTAAGGGAACCCAGGAGAACCGCTCTGCCAGGTGGCTCACATGTCACGTTTTATGGTGATAGGATTAGTTTCCAGGTTATCTCTGGCCAATCATTGTGACTCAGGGTACTTCCTGGTGGCGTGAGCATCTCTCAGCCAAGACTGATTCCAGCGAGGAGGATTCTGGGATCTGGGCTGAGATCTCCTCTCTCTTTTTGACCTTTCTCAAATTCTTCCACTTGGGGGTGTTGCTGGCCAAAATCTTGGCTTTCTCTGCCCACTGAAGCTGGATGAGAAGGTAAAGTTTGGAGGAAATAGAAAGGTGGTTATCATTCTCAGCTGGCAGAGAGGGGAACAGGGTAGACTGCACGCTGCCCCTCCTCCGCCCCGCCGTGAGGAGTCTAGGTGCTTATATAAGATGAGGGGCTGTTGTAGTGAAAGGGGGAAAGAGGAATGAGTGTTTCTTTCCCTTTCCTGGGAACAAAGAAGACAAAGAGAACAGTGACCAGGCCTGCACATTGCTGGTTTTTTTTAACTTTAACTGCTCCTAACTCTGCAAGTCTGTAACTAGGTTATTTTTCTGCCCCCTAACTCTGCAGGAGCTTCAGTTCACATTTGCTTCTTTGACTCTCTGGGAAACACACCCCCTACCTGGTGTTTACCTTTTCGACACCCTTTCCCTTGTAGCTACATACCAGAAAGATGGCCACAGAACCACCTGACTGCCAGGCCCAATTACTGGGTTACTGGCATCAGTTTATGACTGTCTTTGAAACAAAGCAAGAGGCAAAAATCGAGATCCTATCACTTTTTCCCCTCATCACCGACTCCTCCCTGGGAGCCCTGGCCTCATATAAGCCTCTAGACCCCTCATGGAGTGGGGTCGCAGTTCTTAAGGCATAAGCCAACTGTGTTCCCCTCTCCGCAGCCTGAGAATAAAAACCACCTTCCTATTTCCTCCAAACTCTGTCTCTGTATTTTTCATTCAGCTTCAGTGGACAGAGAAGGCCCCTATTTGGGCCGGTAACAGGGTCGCCGTCAGGAATCAGTGATGAGGAACAAAGGTGCTCAAATCTTGTCAAAACCAGTCATAGGCTGGCATCACTAGCACAGTAATTGAGTCTGGCTGTTCCATGGCCCTGCAGCTTTCTTTCCGTAATGACAAGGGAAAGGGTACACCAGATAGAGGACGCATTTAGCATAGAGTCCAAGGAAAATAGGTGCAAAGTGTAGCTCTGCAGTTATGGGCAAAAAAGCAAACTTCTAGACACACAGAGTTAGGAGCAGGACAGGGAGGCCTGGCATGCTGCGATTCATGGGGTCGCAAAGAGTCGGACACGACTGAGTGACTGAACTGAACTGAACTGAAAATTTAAAAAAAACTAGGAATGCTCAGGCCTGCTCACTGCTCTCTTCTTGTTCTCAGAAAAGAAAAACAAAAAACTCATTTCTCTGTTTTTCCATTTCACTGTAACAGTGGTAGCTTGTTAGTTCCAAGGACTTGTTGTTTTATCAGGACCTCCTGTTAAAAATAACTCATGCCAGTGGTTACTATCGGGCCCGGCCAGGGTGGGTCCCCACTGACAGTGGGTTCCATCAGTGGTTCCCCTAATAAATCTTTAGAATACCAAACTTCCATTTTCTAGGCCCATTACTTGGAAAGTAGCATGTATACTGACTGATTCACTAATAGATCTCAAAGTCCACTCCACATAACTGTAGACAAGGCAATTTCTTCTGCTACATCTCTGAAGTTTGCTGAGCTCCCCCTTGGGAGAGGATCTTGGGAAAGAGCGCAGGGGTTGTCAGTATTGTTTAAGAGTAGAATTATCACCAGCTCTTCCTATAACACGGATCTGGACTCTCGAGGGAGCTCAGTGATCAAGAGCCAATGACAGCTGTGCTAAGGAGACAGCACCATTGCTACGGGGCCCACCATCCATCATGGCAAGATACTGTCACCTAAAACAAAAAAGAAAAATTAGCCTAAACGTTGAGAATTATGTTTTATTCAGAGGACATCCTGAGAACTTCGAGTTTGGGACACAGAATCTCAGATAGCTCTGAGAGATTGCTCTGAAGAGGAGTCAGGAAGTATAGGAGTTTTGCAACAAAAAACAGGTAGTGAGAACATCAAAAGATTACTGTTAATTAAAGAAAAACAGACCTCTCGAGTTAAGGTATTCAGCACTTTTCTGCATATGGGAAGATGCAAGAGTCTGGGCTCACTGCAGTCGTTTGTTCGATTTGCACCTTAACTCTCAGGTCCTGTGCTTCCTGTTCCTCTCCATCAGGAACCCCCTCAGGTGCATAGTTGGGGGTGGCTGAGGGCTTGGCAATGGGCAGGGTGTTGCTTCCACGCTGATCTCCCTCAAGGCTAACTAACAGGATGGGGGGCTGTAAAGTGATGGCTTGATGGCTGTAATATTCTTTGTTTACTGAGATGATAAGATAGTCTTTTTTTTTTTAACAATACTTCATTTTAAAAATTATATTGGGGCTTCGCTGGTGGTCTAGTGGTTAAGAATCTTTCTGCCAATACAGGGGATACAGGTTCCACTCCTGGACTGGGAGGATCCCACAAGCCACAGAATAGGTAAGCTCACCCACATGATGACTGAACCAGCTCTCTGGAGCCTGTGAGCAGCAACTACTGAAGCCTGCTGGCCTAGAGCCCTTGCTCTGCAAAAAGAGAGGCCGCTGCAGAGAGGAGCCTGCGCTGCAAGGAAGGGTAGCCTCGGCTCGCTGCAACCAGAGAAAACCCACACATGCAGCAACAAAGAGCCAGTGCAGCCGAATATAAATAAATAAACCTTAAAAAAGTATACTGGCTTTGTCTTGCCTCTACCTGCTCCCTGCTACCCCATCAAGTGAACAGTCAGGTTTTGGAATCTCTGGCTTCGAAGGGTTAGGCCTGGTTCCTTTGTGTCACTAGAGGCGCCTGAGGAGAGGAGAGGGTGAGAGGGCCTTTGAGAAGCAGGAGGACCTTTGCTAGGTGGTCCGTTAACATCTCTGAAAGGGGACAGTGCCTCTGGGGACAATGACTGAATGACCCAGCTCTGAAATTCCCATTTTTGCCAAAGACTCTGCCTCCTCTAGCCTGGCCAGAAAGTGGTGAAGCCTCGGGATAAGAAAGAACCATGTAGAAAAAGATGGCGGAGGAATAGGACGGGAAGATCACGTTCTCCCTCACAAATTCCTCAAAAGAACATTTCAACGCCGAGCAAACTCCACAAAATAACTTCTGTAGGCTGGCAGAGGACATCAGGCAACCAGAAAAGCAGACCATTCTCTTCAAAACAGGTAGGAAAAAATATAAAAGACGAAAAAGGAGACAAAGGAGGTGGGGAGGGAGCTCCGTCCCGGGAAGGGAAGCCCGTCCCGGGAAGGGAATTTTAAGAAGAGAGGTTTCCAAACACCAGGAAACACTCTCCCTGCCGAGTCTGTGGCGAGCCTTGGAAACACAGAGGGCAACATAACAGGAAGGAAAAATAGATAAATAATTAAAACCAAGAGATTACAAGCCCAACAGTAACTCCCCCAGCGGAAAAGCAGCACAGACGCCTGCATCCGCCATTGGGAAGTGGGGGCAGGGCAGGGACGCGCGGGAGGCGCGGGCTGCAGAGCTTTGTAAGAATCGGGCAGGAACGCCCCACGCGCAACCAGAACGACCTAACTTGGGCTAGCAAACCAGACTGTGGGATAGCTACCACGCGAAAAGCTCGAACATAAGACACCGCCAGGACTGAGCACAGAACAAAGGACAGAGCGGAAAAAGCCGGCTGCAGACCATTCCCCGCCGGGGACAGGCAGCCAGAGCCGTAAGGACTGGAAAGGGGCAATTGCAGACCCGGAGAGACTTTACTTACCTAACTGCAAGCAGGCTCCTTTGCTAAGACTTCTGGGGGTGCTGGACAGTCACAGTCTGCTTCACGGGGTGCGCCAGCGGTCCACCCAGAAAGCTGAGCGGCAGCGGCAGAAAAGGTGACAAGCCGCGGCGATCGCGCTCGCCAAACTCCTGAGCTACTCGGACCTGGGAAGGGCACAAAGCGCAGTCCCAGCCGCATTTGTGCCTCTGAGGGCTGCCTGAGGGCCGAACCTGAGCGGCTTGGACCGGGGAAGTGCACGCAGCCTAGGGCCGGCCCCAGACGGTTCCCGGCTGAGCATCGTAGAGCCGGAGCGGTTTGTGCGCTGCGAGAAAGGACAGGTCAAGCGGGGCAGAGATACTGTGTACACACGACAGTGCTATTTGTTTGCAGCATCCCCCCTCCCCACAGCGCGACTGAACTAGTGAGCCTAAAAACCAGCAAACAGAAGAAGTTAAACAGAGGAAACCACCTTGGAAGTGAGCCCACACGGCCCATAACATCAGAGAAGAGCCAGATATATTTTTAATTTTTTAATATTTTTAAAATCATTCTTTTTTTTTTTTGCCTTTTGCTTTTTTTTTCTTTTTTTCCGAGCTTTTTTTTAATTGTTAAGTCTTCTATTTCTCCTCTAATTTTTATTTCTATAACCTAGTATTACTATTTTTAAAAAAAAAAAGACTTTTTTTTTTTTTTTTAAGGCAAACACCATATATACTCTTTGGATGGTTGTTGGTGTTTTGGTTTTTTTTTTTGTTTGTTTGTTTGTTTTTTAATAATTCTTTTTTTTTCTTTCTTCCTTTTTCCTTCTGCTTTTCTTTAATATTGTATCTTTGAAAATCCAACCTCTACTCCAGATTTTTAATCTTTGTTGTCAATTTTGTACATTTAAAAACCCAAACTTCACTACCCAAGTTTACCTGAGAGCGAGATTACTGGCTTGTCCACTCTCTCCTCCTCTGGCCTCTCCTTTTTCTCCACCAGGTGGCCTCTGTCTCTTTTCTCCCCCATCTCTTCTCTATCCAACTCTGTGAATCTCTGTGTGTTCCAGACGGTAGAGAACACCTAAGGAACTGGTTACTGGCAGGATTTGTCTCTCTCCTACTCATTCCTCTCTCTTATCCTCCTGGTCACCTCTGTCTACTTCCTCCCTCTCCTCTTCCCCGTATAACTCTGTAAATACCTCTGAGCAGTCCAGACTATAGAGCGCACATAAGGAAGAGACTACTGGCTAGCTTGCTCTCTCCTCTCTTGATCTCACCGCATCTCATTCCAGTTACCTCTAACTACCCCCTCCATCTTCTCTTCTCCTTGTAACTCAGTGAACCTCTCTGAGTGTCCCTCAAGGTGGAGAAACTTTTCATCTTTAACCTAGATGTTTTATCATCGGTGCTGTATAGATGGAGAAGTCTAGAGGCTACTGTAAAAATAAAACTGAAAACCAGAAGCAGGAAGCTTAAACCCAAAGCCTGAAAACATTAGAGAACTCTTGAATTCAGGGAACATTAAGCAATAGGAGCTCATCAAATGCCTTCATACCTACACTGAAACCAAGCTCCACCCAAGGGCCAACAAGTTCCAAAACAAGACATACCACGCAAATTCTCCAGCAACACAGGAACACTCCCCTGAGCCTCAATATACAGGCAGCTCAAAATTATCCCAAAACCTTTGATGTCTCATAACCCATTACGGGTCACTCCACTGCACTCCAGAGAGAAGAAACCCAGCTCCACCCACCAAAACTCCAACACAAGCCTCCCTAACCAGAAAACCTTGACAAGCCACTGATAGAACCCACCCAAAGTGAGGAAGCTCCATAATAAAGAGAACTCCACAAATTATCAGAATATAAAAAGGCCACCCCAAACGCAGCAATATAACCAAGATGAAGAGACAGAGGAATACTCAGCAGGTAAAGGAACAGGAGAGTTGCCCACCAAACCAAACAAAAGAGGAAGAAGTAGGGAATCTACCGGAGAAGGAATTCCGAATATTGATAGTGAAAATGATCCAAAATCTTGAAATCAAAATGGAAACACAGATAAATAGCCTAGAGACAAGGATTGAGAAGATGCAAGAAAGGTTTAACAAGGACCTAGAAGAAATAAAAAAGAGTCAAAATATAATGAATAACACAATAAATGAGATCAGAAACACTCTGGAGGCAACAAATAGTAGAATAACGGAGGCAGAAGATAGGATTAGTGAAATAGAAGATAGAATGGTAGAAATAAATGAATCAGAGAGGAAACAAGAAAAACGAATTAAAAGAAACGAGGACAATCTCAGAGACCTCCAGGACAATATGAAACGCTCCAACATTCGAATTATAGGAGTCCCAGAAGAAGAAGACAGAAAGAAAGATCATGAGAAAATCCTTGAGGAGATAATAGTTGAAAACTTCCCTAAAATGGGGAAGGAAATAATCACCCAAGTCCAAGAAACACAGAGAGTCCCAAATAGGATAAACCCAAGGCGAAACACCCCAAGACACATATTAATCAAATTAACAAAGATCAAACACAAAGAACAAATATTAAAAGCAGCAAGGGAAAAACAACAAATAACACACAAGGGGATTCCCATAAGGATAACAGCTGATCTGTCAATAGAAACTCTTCAGGCCAGGAGGGAATGGCAAGACATACTTAAAGTGATGAAAGACAATAACCTACAGCCCAGATTACTGTACCCAGCAAGGATCTCATTCAAATACGAAGGAGAAATCAAAAGCTTTACAGACAAGCAAAAGCTGAGAGAATTCAGCACCACCAAACCAGCTCTCCAACAAATTCTAAAGGATATCCTCTAGACAGGAAACACGAAAAGGGTGTATAAACCCGAACCCAAAACAATAAAGTAAATGGCAACGGGATCATACTTATCAATAATTACCTTAAACGTAAATGGGTTGAACGCCCCAACCAAAAGACAAAGACTGGCCGAATGGATACAAAAACAAGACCCCTCTATATGCTGCTTACAAGAGACCCACCTCAAAACAAGGGACACATACAGACTGAAAGTGAAGGGCTGGAAAAAGATATACCACGCGAATAGAGACCAAAAGAAAGCAGGAGTGGCAATACTCATATCCGATAAAATAGACTTTAAAACAAAGGCTGTGAAAAGAGACAAAGAAGGCCACTACATAATGATCAAAGGAACAATCCAAGAAGAAGATATAACAATTATAAATATATATGCACCCAATATAGGAGCACCACAATATGTAAGACAAATGCTAACAAGTATGAAAGGGGAAATCAACAATAACACAATAATAGTGGGAGACTTTAATACCCCACCCACACCTATGGACAGATCAACTAAACAGAAAATTAACAAAGAAACGCAAACTTTAAATGATACATTAGATCAGTTAGACCTAATTGATATCTATAGGACATTTCACCCCAAAACAACGAATTTCACCTTTTTTTCAAGTGCTCATGGAACCTTCTCCAGGATAGACCACATCCTGGGCCATAAATCTAAACTTGATAAATTCAAAAAAATCGAAATCATTCCAAGCATCTTTTCTGACCATAATGCATTAAGATTAGATCTCAATTACAGGAGAAAAACTATTAAAAATTCCAACATATGGAGGTTGAACAACACACTTCTGAATAACCAACAAATCACAGAAGAAATCAAAAAAGAAATCAAAATATGCATAGAAACGAATGAAAATGAAAACACAACAACCCAAAACCTGTGGGACACTATAAAAGCAGTGCTAAGAGGAAAGTTCATAGCAATACAGGCATACCTCAAGAAGCAAGAAAAAAGTCAAATAAACAACCTAACTCTACAACTAAAGCAACTAGAAAAGGAAGAGTTGGAGAACCCCAGAGTTAGTAGAAGGAAAGAAATCTTAAAAATTAGGGCAGAAATAAATGCAAAAGAAACAAAAGAGACCATAGCAAAAATCAACAAAGCCAAAAGCTGGTTCTTTGAAAGGATAAATAAAATTGACAAACCATTAGCCAGACTCATCAAGAAGCAAAGAGAGAAAAATCAAATCAATAAAATTAGAAATGAAAATGGAGAGATCACAACAGACAACACAGAAATACAAAGGATCATAAGAGACTACTATCAGCAGTTGTATGCCAATAAAATGGACAACATGGAAGAAATGGACAAATTCTTAGAAAAGTACAATTTTCCAAAACTGAACCAGGAAGAAATAGAAAATCTTAACAGACCCATCACAAGCACAGAAATTGATACTGTAATCAGAAATCTTCCAGCAAACAAAAGCCCAGGTCCAGATGGCTTCACAGCTGAATTCTACCAAAAATTTAGAGAAGAGCTAACACCTATCCTACTCAAACTCTTCCAGAAAATTGCAGAGGAAGGTAAACTTCCAAACTCATTCTATGAGGCCACCATCACCCTAATACCAAAACCTGACAAAGATGTCACAAAAAAAGAAAACTACAGGCCAATATCTCTGATGAACATAGATGCAAAAATCCTCAACAAAATTCTAGCAATCAGAATCCAACAACACATTAAAAAGATCATACACCATGACCAAGTGGGCTTTATCCCAGGGATGCAAGGATTCTTCAATATCCGCAAATCAATCAATGTAATTCACCACATTAACAAATTGAAAAATAAAAACCATATGATTATCTCAATAGATGCAGAGAAGGCCTTTGACAAAATTCAACATCCATTTATGATAAAAACTCTCCAGAAAGCAGGAATAGAAGGAACATACCTCAACATAATAAAAGCTATCTATGACAAACCCACAGCAAACATTATCCTCAATGGTGAAAAATTGAAAGCATTTCCCCTAAAGTCAGGAACAAGACAAGGGTGTCCACTTTCACCGCTACTATTCAACATAGTTCTGGAAGTTTTGGCCACAGCAATCAGAGCAGAAAAAGAAATAAAAGGAATCCAAATTGGAAAAGAAGAAGTAAAACTCTCACTGTTTGCAGATGACATGATCCTCTACATGGAAAACCCTAAAGACTCCACCAGAAAATTACAGGAGCTCATCAATGAATATAGTAAAGTTGCAGGATATAAAATCAACACACAGAAATCCCTTGCATTCCTATACACGAATAATGAGAAAGTAGAAAAAGAAATTAAGGAAACAATTCCATTCACCATTGCAACAAAAAGAATAAAATACTTAGGAATATATCTACCTAAAGAAACTAAAGACCTATATATAGAAAACTATAAAACACTGATGAAAGAAATCAAAGAGGACACTAATAGATGGAGAAATATACCATGTTTATGGATTGGAAGAATCAATATAGTGAAAATGAGTATACTACCCAAAGCAATTTACAAATTCAATGCAATCCCTATCAAGCTACCAGCCACATTTTTCACAGAACTAGAACAAATAATTTCAAGATTTGTATGGAAATACAAAAAACCTCGAATAGCCAAAGCAATCTTGAGAAAGAAGAATGGAACTGGAGGAATCAACTTGCCTGACTTCAGGCTCTACTACAAAGCCACAGTCATCAAGACAGTATGGTACTGGCACAAAGACAGACATATAGATCAATGGAACAAAATAGAAAGCCCAGAGATAAATCCACACACATATGGACACCTTATCTTTGACAAAGGAGGCAAGAATATACAATGGAGTAAAGACAATCTCTTTAACAAGTGGTGCTGGGAAAACTGGTCAACCACTTGTAAAAGAATGAAACTAGATCACTTTCTAACACCGCACACAAAAATAAACTCAAAATGGATTAAAGATCTAAATGTAAGATCAGAAACTATAAAACTCCTAGAGGAGAACATAGGCAAAACACTCTCTGATATAAATCACAGCAGGATCCTCTATGATCCACCTCCCAGAATGCTGGAAATAAAAGCAAAAATAAACAAATGGGATCTAATTAAAATTAAAAGCTTCTGCACAACAAAGGAAAATATAAGCAAGGTGAAAAGACAGCCTTCTGAATGGGAGAAAATAATAGCAAATGAAGCAACTGACAAACAACTAATCTCAAAAATATACAAGCAACTTCTGCAGCTCAACTCCAGAAAAATAAACGACCCTATCAAAAAATGGGCCAAAGAACTAAATAGACATTTCTCCAAAGAAGACATACGGATGGCTAACAAACACATGAAAAGATGCTCAACGTCACTCATTATTAGAGAAATGCAAATCAAAACCACAATGAGGTACCACTTCACACCAGTCAGAATGGCTGCGATCCAAAAATCTGCAAGCAATAAATGCTGGAGAGGGTGTGGAGAAAAGGGAACCCTCCTACACTGTTGGTGGGAATGCAAACTAGTACAGCCACTATGGAGAACAGTGTGGAGATTCCTTAAAAAATTGCAAATAGAACTACCTTATGACCCAGCAATCCCACTGCTGGGCATACACACCAAGGAAACCAGAATTGAAAGAGACACATGTACCCCAATGTTCATCGCAGCACTGTTTATAATAGCCAGGACATGGAAACAACCTAGATGTCCATCAGCAGATGAATGGATAAGAAAGCTGTGGTACATATACACAATGGAGTATTACTCAGCCGTTAAAAAGAATTCATTTGAATCAGTTCTGATGAGATGGATGAAACTGGAGCCGATTATACAGAGTGAAGTAAGCCAGAAAGAAAAACACCAATACAGTATACTAACACATATATATGGAATTTAGGAAGATGGCAATGACGACCCTGTATGCAAGACAGGGAAAGAGACACAGATGTGTATAACGGACTTTTGGACTCAGAGGGAGAGGGAGAGGGTGGGATGATTTGGGAGAATGACATTCTAACATGTATACTATCATGTGAATTGAATCGCCAGTATATGTCTGACGCAGGATGCAGCATGCTTGGGGCTGGTGCATGGGGATGACCCAGAAAGATGTTATGGGGAGGGAGGTGGGAGGGGGGTTCATGTTTGGGCATGCATGTAAGAATTAAAGATTTTAAAATTTAAAAAATAAAAAACTAAAAAAAATTTAAAAAAAAAAAAAAAAGAAAGAACCATGTAGCATGATCTCTGGGTCCATCTATATTGCCACAAATGGCATTATTTCATTCTTTTTTACGATTGAGAGAGTTTCAATTTCCTCGTGTCCTTTCCAACACTTGTTTTCTGGTTTTTTGATAGTAGACATCCTACTGGGTGTGAGCTATCTCATTGAGATTTTTATTTACGTTTTCCTGATAATTAGTGATGTTTGAGCATCTTTTCATGTGTATATTGGCCATCCATATTTTGGAGAAATATCTAGTCAAGTCCTTTGCACATTTTTTAATGGGGTTGTTGTTTTGTTATTGGGTACCATGTTTTTGTTTGATAACAGTGTTGTCTTAAGATTCTTATCGAAAATTCAGATGAGGACTTCCCTAGTGGTCCAGTGGTTAAGACTCTGTGCTGCTGAGGCAAGGGGTGCAGGGGTCGATCCCTGGCTGGGGAACTAAGATGCCATAACCAGTACCCAAAAAATTAGAAAAAAATTCAGATGGCAAACATTATACGGTTCTCAAAACCTTCCCTCCCTCCCACACTTCCTTTGGCCCTAGAATAAACCTCAACACCATGGCCCTCTTGTGTCTTAAGATGACTCATTTTCTCAAGCAGCTTCTCTTTTCACCATGTGAATAAACCCCTTCAGGGCCCCAACCACCAATCCTTTACATCTCTCTCGGGTTGCCTTCATCTTCCAGGGAATATCATTGAGTATTAAAATGGTAGCCCTACTACAACTCCATTTTTCAGAAAACAATAAAAACAACACAGACTTTCCTCCCACTGCAAGCAGTGCCAGCGTGTAAATGCTGGCGCCCACCCAGCACACAGGCGGTGCTAATAACCAAAGATGCCAGGGGCTTCAGTCTTCCCTGCACCATGGGCTGAGCTGGGTTGCATTCACCATAATCATCCTTGGTTCTCCACTAGGGGGCGTCTCAAGGCCTTCTCTGGGAGAGAAGGACTCAAGCCTCAAACCACCCAGCCTTGTCTCCTGCCACTTGAATAGAAACAAACAAACAGAATAGCTGCTGGTTAGGAGGCGCTAATGGTAAAGAATCTGCCTGCCAATGCAGGAGACACGTGTTCGATCCCATGGGAAGATCCCCTGGAGAAGGGAATGGCAACTCACTCCAGTGTTCTTACCTGGAGAATCCCATGGACAGAGGAGCCTGGCAGGTTACAGTCCATAGGGGTCACAAAGAGCTGGACACATCTGAAGCTGCTTAGCATGCACACACGCCCAGAGATGGAAGGTGAGAGCTGAATAATGTCATCTATCTACCTCTACCTCAAGATGAAAAAGCATGCGAGTTTCTATTCCTCTAACAGAGTTCACTGTAATTCTTGTGGATTCTCTGTAAAATTAAAAATAATTTTTTGTCCAAAAAATATCACTCAAATATTGTGATTTGAATCATCCCCAATTCCCCTCTCTCTGAAATATTCACTCAATTCACCTGTCGCGTTCTGCTGGTGATTTCCTCCACTAGGGTCATCTCCAGGAAATAAAAAGCATCAGAACTTCAGACAGTTTACCAGTCTTACTGTCTCTGGGCTGCTTTCCCTGCCTCCCCAACCTGATTTCTGGGTTCGCCTTCTGGTCTTATCATTCCCCACAAATGCCTCTGTCACCACATCCTGGGTATGCTGCCTCCTCCACGCTGGACCTTGGGTTCCTCCAGAGAAGGAAGTAGGTTTTATTCAGCTTTGATTCAGAGCCCCTGGTTCCTAGCAAAACCACAAGAGATGCTCAAAAGAAAGGTGTCCTGTGAATGAATGAGACCAACACGCACCTATTACTATCCATTATTGTGTCTGCACATCTGACACATTTACCTATCAGGGGGCTTCCAGTGAGAGATGGGGAGGTCTGGGGTCTGAGATGTCAAGTCACAGTGGCCTGGTGCTCCTGTGACACAGAGGCCTATTGCAAAGCCCTTGTGTAGAGTAACCCAAGCTTCCGCTAGCAGCGGATGTCGCCATTCCCGCCCCCCGCCCCCCCAGAGGAGCTTCCCTGGGGCAACACTTTGTCATCTGTGCATCTTCAGCATTGCCTCATTCCTATGCACTTGGCACGTGTCCTGTTAAAATGAGAGGTTCTGGAGCCCATGGAGTTGTGGGATCAGCTTTTCAGCCGCAGCCGCCAGATGAAGTCACGCAGAGGAGAAATGTTCTCTTTGACAGACAGAGTAATTACCAGCAGCCGTAGGTGGAGACATGTCATGTTACTAAGTGCATGTGACAAGCCTGCCCTTGTTTCAGGTGATGTTGGAGAGTTTTGCCCAAGCACAGGATATGAGGAATAAAGCACATTTGTACATACTTTTTTAAAGTTGTGGATCAAACCTTTGAACAATGAACAATGGTCAAAGTCATAGTCATTGACCTTCTGCTGGATACAGACACATGTGGGTAGTGGAAAACTTCAGGGATTAGTCTGGGATGGGAGGTAAGTTGGGAGATTCTCAGAATCTCTGAAGGGCACCTGTGGGAAGTATATACAGTCATCAAATGAATTATTATGAAATGTCTCTGTATCTGAGGGTTGGTGAGTGATGTGAGACATAAGCATATAAGTAAAATTCTGATACCTGTGCAAATTCAG
The DNA here is from genome assembly GCF_042477335.2 of Ovis canadensis. NCBI lineage: Eukaryota > Metazoa > Chordata > Mammalia > Artiodactyla > Bovidae > Ovis > Ovis canadensis. Next base: position 24,352,045 of record NC_091269.1, on the reverse strand, counting down.
GGAGCTTTCCCTCCTAGTATCATTTCACCAAAAATGGTGAGGCCATCCCTGAACAGTGCTTCTGTTATATTATCAGTTATATTTTTATATCAGTTATATTTTTATATCAGTTATATTTTTATATCAGTTATATTTTTTAATTCTTTAGAATAGAGATATGATATCTGGGACTTCCCTGGCAGTCCAGTGGTTAAGACTCTGCACTCCCAATGCAGGGGGTCCGGGTTCCATCCCTATAGCTGGACTAGATCCCATATCCCGCAGCTGACTTCACAGGCCAAAACTAAAGCTCTCACATGCTGCAACTAAGACCCTGCACAGTCAAATAAATACAAATAAATATTTTTTAAAATGTGATATCTGTGCAAATTAGCTGTCATCTGGACCTGTGTTCCCAGGAACCCCTCCTCAGGTTCAATTAATTGGCTAGAGCAGCTTACAGAACTCAGAGAGTTTACTTACCATTTACTAGTTTACTATAAAGGGTATGATGTAGGATCCAGATGAACACCCACGTGGAAGAGATGCATCGGGCCAGGTATGTGGCAAAGGGCACAGGGATTCCATGCCTGTCTGAACTCACCACCCTCCTCTCAGCATGTGTTCCCCACCCTGAAAGCTTGCCAAACTTTGGGGATTTTTATAGAGGCTTCCTCATGTAGGCATGGTGAGTCAGTAGCTTCTTTTCCAGCCTCAATTACCTTTCAGGAGATTCGAGGTGGGGCTGAACATTCCAAACTTCTGATCCTGGCTTTGGCTTGCTGATGACCAGCCCTCAATCAGGAGCCTTTCAGGAGCCCACCTGGAGTCACCTCAGCAGAGCAAAAGACACTGCTATTACTCAGGGGATTCTCAGGGGGTTGGAGCCCTGTGTCAGGAACCGGGGTCAGAGACCAAATATAAGAACAGAAGGTGTTCCCAATGGTCATATTAGGCTTTTAAGAGCTCTGTGTCAGGAACCAGAAGAGATCAATATATATTTTCTCTATTATTTCACAAACGTCATGCATTCGCTTCATGGAAAATGGCTCTGTTTAACCAAATCATTTCTCACAGAACTACTTAATTTCCTACCAGAAACATTTACAGAGTTTTTGTTTGCTTGGCATAGAATACCTTACTAAATGTTACAATACACCATCTTTAATGATGCCTAAAAGTGAATGTCCTCTGTGTCACTTGGACAGGGAGTGGGAGGGGAGACAGGGAGAAGTGGGCAATGGTGAGGTATCTGAAGCCCTTAGAAACCAACCTCTTGTCCCGAGGTAGAGAAGCATGGACTCCTGTTAAGGAGACCAAAGGGCTCTGAGAGCTAAGGCTTTTGGAACCCTATGGAAAGTCAAATGCAAAAACATTTTAAAAATTTTAAAAATTGAATTCAGACTTCTTCAACAAGTAAATAACAAGGAAAAAGAAACATAGGGGAGACACTTAAAAGAGAAATCAACTAATTGTAATCAATGAACCAATCAGATCCAGATTCAAAAAACTATAAAAAAAAGTTGTGACATTTATGAGATAATTGGAGATTTTAATACCTACTGGATACTTGGTGATGTTATTAGTAATATTTTAAATGTGATAATGGCATAGTGGTGATGTTAAAAATGGGTTTCGATCAACATATATTTTCTCTATTATTTCACAAATGCCATGCATTTTAGATGTAATAATGGTACTGTGGTGATGTTAAAAATGGGTTTTGAGTAAACCTTCAGGTGGCCCACAGACACATGAAAATATATTCAATACTGCCAATTATTAGAGAAATGCAAATCAAAACTACAATAAAGTATCAACTCAGAATAATGGTCAGAATGGCGATCATCACAAAGTCCACACACAGTAAATGCTGGTGAGGGTGTGGAGAATAGGGAACCATTTTCCACTGTTAGTGGACATGTAAATTGGTGCAGTTACTAGGGAGAATAGTATGGAGGCTCCTTAAAAAAACTGAAAATAGAGCTACCATATGCTCCTGCCATCCCACTCCAAGGCATATACCCTGAGAAAACCATAATTTGAAAAGATGCATGCACCTCAGTGTTCATTGCAGCACTATTCACAGTAGCCAGGACATGGGAGCAGCCTAGACACCCATCAGCAGAGGAGCGGGTCAGGAAGACGTGGTGCATATACGCAATGCAGCGCCACTCAGCCTTGAAAGGAAAGAAAGAACGCCATTCGCAGCAACTTGGATGGACCTAGAGGGTGTCACACTGAGTGAAGCAAGTCAGACAGATTAATATCATGTGATGCTGCTTAATGTCACGTGATATGGAGAAGGCAATGGCACCCCACTCCAGTACTCTTGCCTGGAAAATCCCATGGATGGGGGAGCCTGGTGGGCTACAGTCCATGGGGTCGCAAAGAGTCGGACATGACTGAGCGACTTCACTTTCACTTTTCACTTTCATGCATTGGAGAAGGAAATGGCAACTCACTCCAGTGTTCTTGCCTGGAGAATCCCAGGGATGGGGGAGCCTGGTGGGCTGCCATCTATGGGGCATGACTGACATGACTTAGTAGCAGCAGATACTGCCTATATGTGGAATCTTAAAAAAGGGCACAGATAAACTTGTTTACAAAACAGAAGTAGAATTGCAGATGTAGAAAACAAACATGGTTACCAGGGGATAAGAGTGGGAGGGATAAACTGGGAGATTGGGATTGACATATACACACTGCTATACATAAAATAGATAATGAACCAACCTGCCGTACAGGGAACTCTACTCAGTACTCTGCAATGACCTATATGGGAAAAGAATCTAAAAGAGTGTGGATATATGTATATGTATAACTGACTCACTTTGCTGTGCAGCAGATAATAACACAATATTATAAATCAACTGTATTCCAGTAAAATTTTCTTAAAATAGATCCCTATCTTTTAGAGATATACACTGACATATTCACAGATGAAATGATTTACATCAAAATAATACAAGAGAGGAAAAACAAGTAGGAATAGTGATAAACAATAAATAAAATAATAAATAAACAAATTAGCACTTTTTAAAAGTTACGTGAATATCTTGACATAATCATTGAAGGGAGGGAATGTAATTCTGGAAATGGGAACCTTAATGACCCAGCCCTAAATAGGCTCATGAGACATATTTATGTGTTGTGGATACATACATGGTCTACATGATATAAATGTCATTGACGCTTCATGGTTGTATGTCTCCATCTTCTCTGCATTCTTTAGAACTGTTTCAGTGATGAATCTTGTTAAGTTTGAAGTGTGAGCCATATTCACGAGGTACTCAAAGTGAGCACTCTGCAGGGGCCCTCACTGTTGGAGGGGGGTGGGGTTGGCAGAGGAACTAGAGCTTGCTCTAGGGTGCTGCTTAGAACTCCATCCTGAATCAGTATGGCCTGCAGCCTCCAGGATATGGCAGGCTTATGCTAGGAAGAAAAATGTGTGAGTTAGAAGGAGTTGGTTAGCAATAGAATCATGGAAAAAGGAGAGTCTCAGAGTGGGCAGTGTTCACCAACCACTATCTGTAAGGAAAAATTCACCTTCCTGCAGAGGACCCCACTGTGAAGGTCAGCTCGCCAGAGCATGGTGACACTGAATATTCATCTCACGTAACAGCCAGCCTTGCTTTCTTTCTTCCCTCTCCAGCAATCTGCTGATTGTTCAGCTTCTACTGACTTTGAAGCAACATCGGACATTCTTTAAAATACTACTGCTGTCTTCTGACCAGAACTAAAGGACTCTAAAGTCATGAAATGGAAGGAACCAAATCTTTAGTCACTGTGTGGAAAGTCACCCCCTCCACACACACTGAACTGACATCAGTACAAATTAAATTCCACTGTGCTAAATCTCTGGCATTGGGGATCTGCTTGCACAGAAGCTTGCATTATCTGAGCTGATATACCTAGAAAGCCCTCATCTTCTTAAGCATAACAGCTTCTTCCTCCTATTTCTCACATCTGATAGTTGGGTTGGGAAAGGTGGTGGGCTGGGAGAAAAGATAAAAAGAGTCTATAATGGCAAATGACATTGTCGTAAAACAACTCAAACATGATGCATGTGGATGTGGGTTTCCTCCTCCTGTCTGTTCAGCCAGCATACAGGAAATAGAAGGTACTCTCAAAACTGGTTTATTACATTTGAAAGCACATTGACATACAAGCTAAAAAATAGTGATGTGGTACAATTTCAGCCTTACCTGTCGCCTTACCTGTCACCTTACCTATCCCCTGAGAAATCTGAATGCAGGTCAAGAAGCAACAGTTAGAGTTGGACTGTTAGAGTTGACTAGTTGACTGGTTCAAATTTGGAAAAGAAGTATGTCAAGGCTGTATATTGTCACCCTGCTTATTTACTTTATATGCAGAGTACATCATGCAAAAATGCAAGGCTGGATGACTCACAAGCTGAAATCAAGTTTGCTGGGAGAAATATCAACAACCTCAGATATGCAGATGATATCATACTAATGGCAGAAAGTGAAGAAGAACTAAAGAGCCCCTTGTTGAGGATAAAAGAGGAGAGTGAAAAGTCTGGCTAGAAATTCAACATTCAAAAAGCTAAGATCATGGCATCAGTTCATGGCAAATAGAAGGGGAAAAAGTGGAAGCAGTGACAAATATTCTTTTCTGGGACTCCAAAATCACTGCAGATGGTGACTGCAGCCATGAAATTAAAAGATGTTTATCCTTGGAAGGAAATTTATGACAAACCTAGCCAGCTATTTAAAAGTAGAGACATCATTTTGCTGACAAAAGTTTGTGTAGTCAAAGCTATGGTTTTTTCAGTAGCTATGTACAGATGTGAGAGTTGGACCATAAAGAAGGGTGAGCACCAAAGAGCTAATACTTTTGAATTAGGATGTTGGAGAAGACTCTCAAGTGTCCCTTGGCCTGCAAGGAGATCCAACCAGTCAATCCTAAAGGAAATCAGTCTTGAATATTTATTGGATGGACTGATGTTGAAGCTGAAGCTCCAATACTTTGGCCAAAATGCTGAAGAGCTGACTCATTGGAAAAGACTCCAATGCTGAGAAAGATTGAGGGCAAAAGGAGAAGAGGGAGGCAGAGGATGAGACTGTTAGATAACATCACTGAGTCAACGCACATGATTCTGAGCAAACTACAGGAGATAGTGGAGGACAGAGGAGCCCGGTGAGCTGCAGTCCATGGAGTTGCAAAGAGTCAGACACAACTCAGTAACTGAACAAATTCCAACTTAGATAATATCCTTCACAGATCAAGGGTCTTTCTAAGATAACATCATTACAGAATTTATAGATTTGATTTCACTAGTATCAAACGTGGAGAAGGAAATGGCAATCCACTCCAGTGTTCTTGTCTGGAGAATACCAGGGACAGGGGAGCCTGGTGGGCTACCGTCTACGGAGTCGCAGAGTCAGACACGACTGAAGCGACTTAGCAGCAGCAGCAGCAGCAGCAGTGTCAAACAAGTTACTTACCCAGTAAGTGATAGAATTTCTATTCAATACAGTCCACTGTGTGTAAAGAACAAAGCATAATCTCTGTAGAACTCAAAATAACAGGAGATAATTAACCATGATATAACCTAGGCAATGAATTAATAATAAATACAATCAAGCATAATTTGATAGCTAAAAATGATTAATACTTTTCAATAACAAACAAATGAATCTTGAAAACAAGAAAAAACATCTAATAAAACAAAGTAGAAGCCCACATTATGGTCTATCTATACAATGATACTATGAAGAATTAAAAGCAGTCCAAACTATAATTTTAGATGAAAACATCAGGGCTATATAATAACAATCATTATTAACTTTAAAATATACATCAATCCTTGCACACGCGTATATAGATCCAAATCTGTATCTATACACACACACACAATAAAATCTATTTCCTTACCTATATATACATATACACACACATATATGTCTAATCCTTACATGTAATATACACAGACATTCATATGTATACATATACATATGCAATATATATTTTTAAAGTTAATAATGGTATTTCTAGTAAACGATACTGAGAAAGTCAGGGGGCCTGAAGAAAAAACTTGTGTTTTTTTCCACTGTACATTCTTTTATGGGTTTAGTTTTCAATATATATGCAAATACGCCTTTTTATAAAATTTTTTGTTGATCAATGGCAGAGAGTAGGCAAACTATAAAGATGACAAAATTTCATTTGCTTAGTTTGAGGATCTGAAGGGGGCTTAGTAAAATCATATTTTGTAATAAAAAATAAGATTGAAAGTAAAAAGAAGGAAGCAAGGAAGATGAAGTGGGCAGGGAAGAGGAGCTCAGAGAGGGAAGGATGGGATAAGGCTGTGGACGTTCCATGACTAAATGTGTAAAGGATGTGTGTAATTTGACACAAATATAATCAATTCCTCTACAGAAACATAACAAACTCAGTCATTCTCCTTAACAGTATGCAGGTATGAAATGACAACCCACTCCAGTACTCTTGCCTGGAAAATTCCGTGGACAGAGGAGCCTGGTGGGCCATGGGGCTGCAAGGAGTCAGACTCAAGCGAGACTGACACGCATGCATGCAGGTATCAATAAGATCAGTGTTGCAACAACTATCCTTGTAGTCAGGGGATTAGCACCATGAATTGTGTAGTGAAGGAGACCAAGAAGTTACTAAAAACTTCTTACTATGTTTTCCCTTTTTTCTCTCCCTCTTCTAAAATCTTTAAATCCATTAGCATAGTTTAATAGCATAGTCTAATCCCAACACAATGGAGAAATCTGAAATTGCAGCATGAAAGGTGATTTAAGACTGCCTTTTGAGCAGAGGATTTGGTCTTGATTAAAAGCTAGTGATTTAGGATTAAAGTTACAGGATTGTTGTTAATACGGTTTTAGAACAAATAAATGTTCTTCTTCAAGATGAAATGTTTTAAAACATACTCAACCACCATCTAGAAGACTGACCCTTGTATCTATCACCAATAAAGAGAAAATCTTGGGACTTCTCTGGTGACCCAAAGACTAAGACTCTGCACTCCCCCAATGCTGTGTGCCCAGGTTCAATCCCTGGTCAGGGAACTAGATCCCATGTGCCGCAACTAAGACTTGCTACAGACAAATAAATAAATATTTAAAGAGAGAAAGAGAGAAAAAAGTCCCTAGAGCTTCCCTAAAGTAACTGTCTTCTTCAAAGAAAATTTGAGGACAATTTCATTTGATAGTAACAACAATCCAGAATGTATCAGACTGTTTCCATAAAAATTCTTACACCATATGAAATTCTTACCATGTTTGTTCATCTGAGTTTGACATTTCTTACAAAAAAGATTAACACTTGATACAACTGTGATAAAATCACTTTTAGATAAACTGAAAACCCCACAAAAGACAAAAGAAATTCATATAAATAACATATCTACTTAAAGCACCATCAGTTCAGTTCAGTTGCTCAGTCCTGTCCCACTCTTGGCAACCCCATGGACTGCAGCATGCCAGGATTCCCGGAGCTTGCTCAAACTCATGTCCATCAAGTCGGTGTTGCCATCCAACCGTCTTATCCTCTGTCATCCCCTTCTCCTTCTGCCTTCAATCTTTCCCAGAATCAGGATCTTTTCCAATGAGTCAGTTCTTCGCATCTGATGGCCAAAGTATTGGAGTTTCAGTTTCAGCATCAGTCCTTCCAATGACTATTTCTTTAGGATTGACTGATTTGATCTCCTTGCAGTTCAAGGGACTCTAAAGAGTCTACTCCAACACTACACTTCAAAGGCATCTGTCCTTTGGCACTCAGCTTTATTTATAGTCCAACTCTTACATCCTGGGGAAAAAAAGCACCATACTGGAAAATCAGTCAGTCAGTTCAGTTGCTCATTCGTGCCTGACTCTTTGTGAGCCCATGGACTGCAGCACACCAGGCTTCCCTGTCCATCACCAACTCCTGGAGTTTACTCAATCTCATGCCCATTGAGTCAGTGATGTCATTCAACCATCTCATCCTCTGTTGTCTTCTGTCTCCTCCTGCCTTCAATCTTTCCCAGCATCAGGGTCTTTTCAAATGAGTCAGTTCTTCACATCATGTGGCCAAAGTACTGGAGTTTCAGCTTCAGCAGCAGTCCTTCCAATGAATATTCAGGACTGATTTCCTTTAGGATGGACTGGTTGGATCTCCTTGCACTACAAGAGACTCTCAAGAGTCTTCTCCAATACCACAGTTCAAAAGCATCAGTTCTTTCTTTATAGTCCAACTCTCACATCCATACATGACTACTGGAAAAACCATAGCCTTGACTAGACAGACCTTTGTCAGCAAAGTAATGTCTCTGCTTTTTAATATGCTGTCTAGGTTGGTCATAACTTTCCTTCCAAGGAGTAAGCCTCTTTTAATTTCATGGCTGCAATCACCATCTGCAGTGATTTTGGAGCCCCCTAAAAATAAAGTCTGTCACTGTTTCCACTGTGTCCCCATCTATTTGCCATGAAATGATGTGACCAGATGCCATGATCTTAGTTTTTCTGAATGTTGGGTTTTAAGCCAACTTTTTCACTCTCCTCTTTCTCTTTCATCAAGAGGCTCTTTAGTTCTTCTTCACTTTCTGCCATAAGGGTGGTGTCATCTGCATATCAGGTTATTGATATTTCTCCTGGCAATCTTGATTCCAGCTGTGCTTCCTCCAGCCCAGCATTTCTCATGATGTACTCTGCATAGAAGTTAAATAAGCAGGGTGACAGTATACAGCCTTGACTCACTCCTTTTCCTATTTGGAACCAGTTTGTTGTTCCATGTCCAGTTCTAACTGTTGCTTCCTGACCTGCATACATATTTCTCAAGAGGCAGGTCAGGTGGTCTGGTATTCCCATCTCTTTCAGAATTTTCCACAGTTTATTGTGATCCACATAGTAAAAGGCTTTGGCATAGTCAATAAAGCAGAAAATAAAGCATCACAAATTCACAACTTCAAGGAAATATGATAAGCAAATACCATATCATGGAAATAATACAGTTTATTGGCTTTTTACCCAGAATATGATGGCTAGAACATAGACAGTAAACGATAAAATGCTAAGGCACTATATAGAAAGCAGGTAACCAACAAAGACCAATTGTATAAGGAACTATACTCAATATTCTGTAATAACCTAAAGGTTAAGAGTCTGAAATATATGTATGTGTATGTATAGCTGAATCACTTTGCTGTACACCTGAAATTAACACAACATTGTAAATCAGCTATGTTGCTATTGTTGTTTCGTGGCTCAGTCATGTCCAACTCTTTTTCAACCCCATGGACTAGCCTACAGGCTCCTCTGTTCAGAGAATTCTCCACCAAGAATACTGGAGTTGATTGCCATGCCCTTCTTCACAGAATTTTCTTCAAATATTTTTAAAAGTTATCTAAAATCTGATTTGACTAACCATTCAAGTGAAAAGTATTATACTGATTTCAACTATATTTTAATAAAAATAAATATTTTTTTCAAGTGCTAAGGCAAAGCTATGAATGAGAGGCCCAGTGATCCTGGTGGCCTTGAATGAAGAATGAAAAGTTTATGGCTTTCAACAAAGCTGCTAGTTGACTCTGCCCCACATCCCCACGCTATCTCATCCTTAGGAAGGACACCTCGTTGTTCCTGCTAGAGCCCAGGTGTGATGCTCATCAGTGATGCTACCAAAATGAAATCACTGCCCTGTCTTTAAGGAACTCCACAGCGAAATGAGAAAGACAGACAACTAAGCAATTTCTGCATAGTGTTGATTTCGTCAGTGTTCAGCAGCAGATAACAGAATCCACTGTTGCTATCCTAAGTGGCAGGAGATTTATTTCAGGGAGTTACATGGTTTACTCACTCACTGATGGAAGAACAGACTCCAGCTGAGCTTCCGTGAAGACTGTCCCCTGACATAATAGGGAGCTGTAGGACCAGGAGGCTGTCTGACAAAGTGAGGGATGGGAGCTACCGGCTCCAAATACACTCTGCGTCAGTACTGACCTGTGAATGCAGACCGCACGCTCTGCACCCTACTCCCCCACAGTGTACATCCTGAAGCTGGGGCCCCCCACTCTCCATTAAGGCTTAGTGGAATGTCTCAAGTCCGGAAAGGATATGACATGAGAGAAAGCTTGGGGACACGGTGGAAGAAAGGAGTAAAGGAGGAAGAAAGTAGACATCACCCTTCAGAGGTTTGGTCAGCTATGTGTGTGTGGGTACATGAGCAGGAGGTGTGGGGGGGCAGGGAGAGGAGCTTTAGGAAGGTGAAACTTAGGTGGAGGGGGACTTCCCTGGTGGTCCAGTGGTTAAGAATCTGCCTCACAATGCAGGGGATGAAGGTCAATCCCTGGTCCAGGAACTAAGATCCCACATGACCCAGAACAATTAAACCTGTGAGCCACAGCTAGAGAACCTGTGCATGGCAACAAAGGGTCCCCCACGATGCAGCAAAGACTGCATGTGCCTCAACTAAGACCCGACGCAGACAAAGAAATTAAATAAGTAAATAGTTTTTAAACTTTCACAAAGGGTGGGATTGGAGGTATTGATGCTCCTGTCTCCCACTCAAACCCTGAAAGTCCTGCCTCTTCTACTAGGGCATGGCCATGTCACTTTGGAAGTACTATCTGCTGCAGCCGCCCTTCATCCCCACACAGTGTGGACACTGAGATGAGACCCATTGTCTGATCATGATGCCAGCTGTGGCAGGGCCAAGTGAACTCCATGGGAGATATCGGCAATGGACTGTCACACTTAGGGGCTGAATGGAGGATGTGGCAGAGACTCGAATCAGTGGAAACCAAGATGAGAGCAAGCCAGCCACTACTAGCCCCGCGGGATTCTGAGCAGGCCAGGAGAGACCAGAAAGCGAGGAGCTGGGGACCCAGAGTCTCTGCCTCCTCTGCAGGCTCCCTTGTGACATCCCCTCTGTGCACCTGACCACCATTTCAGGACTGGAGGTGGGGAATAGGAGAAGCTGTCAGAGAAACCATTGGGTTTTTTCCTTTTAATTCAAGAGAAATTTGGCACTAATGGGATGACACAAATAGTCAGATCAGTCTAAATTTTAAAACATGAATAAAGTTAAATTTTTATTTCTACTTGGTAGGTAGGGCTCAATCAATTCAGTTCAGTTGTTCAGTCATGTCCGACTCTTTGTGACCCCATGAATAGCAGCACGCCAGGCCTCCCTGTCCATCACCAACTCCCAGAGTTCACTCAAACTCATATCCATCGAGTCAGTAATGCCATCCAGCCATCTGTCGTCACCTTCTCCTCCTGCCCCCAATCCCTCCCAGCATCAGGGTCTTTTCCAATGAGTCAACTCTTTGCATGAGGTGGCCAAAGTATTGGAGTTTCAGCATCAGCGTCAGTCCTTCCAATGAACACCCAAGACTGATCTTCTTTAGGATGGACTGGTTGGATCTCCTTGCTGTCCAAGGAACTCTCAAGAGGAGAGAGCCCACAGTTTAACCACAGCTTTTAAACCACAGTTGAAAAGATTCAATTCTTCAGCTCTCAGCTTTCTTCACAGTCCAACTCTCACATCCATACATGACCACTGGAAAAACCATAGCCTTCACTAGAAGGACCTTTGTTGGCAAAGTAATGTCTCTGCTTTTGAATATGCTATCTAGGTTGGTCATAACTTTCCTTCCAAGGAGTAAGCATCTTTTAATTTCATGGCTGCAGTCACCATCTGCAGTGATTTTGGAGCCCCCAAAAACAAAGTCTGACACTGTTTCCACTGTTTCCCCATCTATTTGCCATGAAGTGATGGGACCAGATGCCATGATCTTCGTTTTCTGAATGTTGAGCTTTAAGCCAGGGCTCAATAGAAAGACCAAAATTAACATGTATATGTTGCCTATACAATTTCAGCTTTAGTAAAATTATGACCTCACTAGAAATATATAAAAAAATTTTATATCAGTACCTGGTGCCAAGTACATGCTTATAAAGGCATTTTAAGATATCTCCTACAAGTATTAAAGCATTTGTTGTTGTTCAGTTACTCAGTCATGTCTGGACTTTGTGACCCCAGGGACTGAAGCACGTCAGGCTCCCATGTCCTTCACCATCTCCAGGAGTTTGTTCAAACTCATGTCTGTTGAGTCAATGATGCTATCTAACCATCTCATCCTCTGCTGGACTATAATATATAGTTCATCCTAGAAGTGTGTCTTTATTCCTAGGGGTGAACTGCAGAGAAGGAGATTGTATTCTTTTTGGTATTGAGTATATGTGTTAGTGCAGGTCCTCTGAGAAGCTGATGCCACAGTGGGATTAAACACCAATGACTTTACTAGGAGCTATACACATGAGGGGAAATGGGAGGAAGTCCAGGAAAACTGCTGGACCTTAATGCAAATCTAATGCTGAGTGAAGGAGAGAAGAGAGGGTTGTAGGATGGTCTCATCTGAGAAAGGTTCAGTTGGACCATGAGGAAGTACTCAAGCCAAATCAGATGTCAGAGTATCAGGGGGCTCCTGGACACGCCCTGCTTATTGACCCTGCTGCCCTCAGTCATTGACTGAGCATCATGGCTTCAGGGCAAACCTATCAGATAGATTTTAGGGCACAGTAACCACATCCTTTGCCCAATTAAACTCCCTGTGACTGGAGACTTGTGAGATGCATTCTCATAGCCCACGGCATGTGTAATCGCTCTGCATCAACATATAACAAAAACAATTCCTGCATCATGGGTTTTGGCAGGTATGATTATCTTACAAATATGTAGACCCGAAGATTAATAAAGAGGAAGTCCAAGACTGCCTTCTTCAGTTTATTTAATAAGCATCTCACATATTTTCTTATCTATGATTAAGTACTTCCCATGCTTCTCACAATGATAAGCCACATTTCTTCATATAAGTATTTTTCCTTAAGTCAAGAGGGTAAGAGAAGTAGGAATAACACTGAAATAAATGATCAGGAAACCTTACATTCCTCCCCTATAATGTGGGGGAAATAATCTCTACTTTGTGATATAAAGGGAAGGATTAGCTTTGTATTAGTCAGAAGGAGATTCCAAACCACTCCAGGGATTTTAATCAAAAGGGGTTTAATACAGGGAACAAAGTTCTTACAGAATTGCTGGGAAGACCGACAGAACAACATCCCGAATAACTGCTAAGTCTGCCACAGCCAGGAAACTGGAGAATTAGGGAGCCAAAATCCTAATTGGTAGCTTCAGGATAATACTGCTTTGGCTGCAATCTTTGGACAGAAAGTTCCAGAGGGCTCCTAGAATTACTGCAGCCAAATGGATGCCTCTTGCCCTACTGTGTTCTGCTCCAAATTCATGTCTTGTACAGGAAATTATTAATGTTTATAATAAAGCTATAATTTCTCTGAGGTTTCGCTTTAACAGTTTTGCTTTCTTAAGTCATACATTCTAGGAAATTTCTAGACACTTAATGAATGAGCTTTGAGAATGCCACATTATTATGATATAATATCAAGGCATATCTATTTTGGGGTTTTCAACTCTAGCATGTTACGTTTTAAGTTTTAATTTTGATGCACTATAAAAACAGGAAGCCCAGAACACTTCAAGCTAAAACAAAACACAAAAACACTTTTTTTTTTTTGAAAAGCTAAATTACAGAATGGAAACCACGATCACAGAAAACTAACCAAACTGATCACATGGACCACAGCCTTGTCTAACTCAATGAAACTATGAGCCATGCCACATAGGGCCACCCTAGATGGATGGGTCATGGTGGAGAGTTCTGGCAAGATGTGGTCCACTGGAGAAGGGAATGGCAAACCACTTCAGTGTTCTTGCCTTGAGAATCCCATGAACAGTATGAAAAGGCAAAAAGATAAGACACTGAAAAATGAACTCCCTAGGTCAGTAGGTTTCAAATATGCTACTGGAGATCAGTGGAGAAATAACTCCAGAATGAAGAGATGGAGCCAAAGCAAAAACAACACCCAACTGTGGATGTGACTGGTGATGAAATTAAAGTCTAGTGCTGTAAAAAGCAATATTGCATAGGAACCTGGACTGTTAGGTCCATGAATCAAGGCAAATTGGAAGTGGTCAAACAGGAAATGACAAAAGTGATCAACATTTTAGGAATCAGTGAATGAAAATGGACTGGAATGGGTGAACTTAACAAAGATGACCATTGTATCTATACTGTGGGCAAGAATCCCTTAGAAGAAATGGAGTAGCCATCATAGTCAACAAAAGTATCAGAAATGCAGTACTTGAATGCAATCTCAAAAATGACAGAATGATATCTGTTTGTTTCCAAGGCAAACCACTCAGTGTTACAGTAATCCAAGTCTATGCCCAGACAAGTAATGCTGAAGAAGCTGAAAACCTACAAGACCTTCTAGAACTAACACCCCCAAAAGATGTCCTTTTCATTATAGGAGACTGGAAGCAAAAGTAGGAAGTCAAGAGATACCTGGAGTAACAGGCAAATTTGGCCGTGGAGTACAAAACAAAGCAGGGTAAAGGCTAATAGAGTTTTGCCAAGAGAACACACTGGTCATAGCAGACACCCTCTTCCAACAACACAAGAGAGACTCTACACATGGGCATTACCAGATGGTCAATTCCAAAATCAAATTGATTATATTCTTTGCAGCCAAAGATGGAGAAGCTCTATACAGTCAGCAAAAATGAGACCAGAAGCTGACTATAGTTCAGATCATGAACTCCTTATTACCAAATTCAGACTTAAATTGAAGAAAGCAGGGAAAGCCACCAGACCATACAGTTCAGTTCAGTTCAGCTGCTCAGTCATGTCCGACCCTTTGTGACCCCATGAATCACAGCATGCCAGGCTTCCCTGTCCATCACCAACTCCCGGAGTTCACTCAGACTCATGTCCATTGAGTTGGTGATGCCATCCAGCCATCTCATCCTCTGTCGTCCCCTTCTCCTCCTGCCCCCAATCCCTCCCAGCATCAGAGTCTTTTCCAATGAGTCAACTCTTTGCATGAGGTGGCCAAAGTACTGGAGTTTCAGCTTTAGCATCATTCCTTCCAAAGAAATCCCAGGGCTGATCTCTTTAGGATGGACTGGTTGGATCTCCTTGCAGTCCAAGGGACTCTCAAGAGTCTTCTCCAACACCACAGTTCAAAAGCATCAATACTTCGGCGCTCAGCCTTCTTCACAGTCCAACTGTGACATCCATACATGACCACAGGAAAAACCATAGCCTTGACTAGATGGACCTTTGTTGGCAAAGTAATGTCTCTGCTTTTGAATATGCTATCTAGGTTGGTCATAACTTTTCTTCCAAGGAGTGAGTGTCTTTTAATTTCATGGCTGCAGTCACCATCTGCAGTGATTTTGGAGCCCCCCAAAATAAAGCCTGACACTGTTTCCACTGTTTCCCCATCTATTTCCCATGAAGTGATGGGACCAGATGCCATGATCTTCATTTTCTGAATGTTGAGCTTTAAGCCAACTTTTTCACTCTCTTCTTTCACTTTCATCAAGAGGCTTTTTAGTTCCTCTTCACTTTCTGCCATAAGGGTGGTGTCATCTGCATATCTGAGGTGATTGATATTTCTCCTGGCAATCTTGATTCCAGCTTGTGTTTCTTCCAGTCCAGCATTTCTCATGATGTACTCTGCATAGAAGTTAAATAAGCAGGGTGACAATATACAGTCTTGATGAACTCCTTTTCCTATTTGGAACCAGTCTGTTGTTCCATGTCTGTTCTAACTGTTGCTTCCTGACCTGCATACAGATTTCTCAAGAGGCAGGTCAGGTGGTCTGGTAAACCCATCTCTTTCAGAATTTTCCACAGTTTCTTGTGATCCCCACATTCAAAGGCTTTGGCATAGTCAATAAAGCAGAAATAGATGTTTTTCTGGAACTCTCTTGCTTTTACCATGATCCAGTGGATGTTGGAAATTTGATCTCTCGTTCCTCTGCTTTTTCTAAAAGCAGCTTGAACATCAGGAAGTTCACAGTTCACGTATTGCTGAAGGCTGGCTTGGAGAATTTTGAGCATTACTTTACTAGGGTGTGAGATGAGTGCAATTGTGTGGTAGATTGAGCATTGTTTGGCATTGCCTTTCTTTGGGATTGGAATGGAAACTGACATTTTCCAGTCCCATGGCCACTGCTGAGTTTTCCACATTTGCTGGCATATTGAGTGCAGCACTTTCAGGATTTGAAACAGTTCAACGGGAATTCCATCACCTCCACTAGCTTTGCTCGTAGTGATGCTTTCTAAGGCCCACTTGACTTCACATTCCAGCATGTCTGGCTCTAGATTAGTGATCACACAATGGTGATTATCTGGGTCATGAAGATCTTTTTTGTACAGTTCTTCTGTGTATTCTTGCCCCTCTTTAATATCTTCTGTTTCTGTTAGGTCCAGACCATTTCTGTCCTTTATTGAGCCCATCTTTGCATGAAATGTTCCCTTGGAATCTCTAATTTTCTTGAAGAGATCTCTAGTCTTTCCCATTCTATTGTTTTCCTCTATTTCTTTGCATTGATCACTGAAGAAGGCTTTCTTATCTCTTCTTGCTATTCTTTGGAACTCTGCATTCAGATGCTTATATCTTTCCTTTTCTCCTTTGCTTTTCACTTCTCTTCTTTTCACAGCTATTTGTAAGGCCTCCCCAGACAGCCATTTTGCTTTTTTGCATTTCTTTTCCATGGGGATGGTCTTGATGCCTGTCTCCTGTACAGTGTCACGAACCTCATTCCATAGTTCATCAGGCACTCTGTCTATCAGATCTAGGCCCTTAAATCTATTTCTCATTTCCACTGTATAATCATAAGGGATTTGATTTAGGTCATACCTGAATGGTCTAGCGGTTTTCCCTACTTTCTTCAATTTAAGTCTGAATTTGGCAATAAGGAGTTCATGATCTGAGCCACAGTGAGCTCCTGGTCTTGTTTTTCTTGACTGTATAGAGCTTCTCCATCTTTGGCTGCAAAGAATATAGTCAATCTGATTTCAGTGTTGACCATCTGGTGATGTCCATGTGTAGTCTTCTCTTGTGTTGTTGGAAGAGGGTGTTTGCTATGATCAGTGCATTTTCTTGGCAAAACTCTATTAGTCTTTGCCCTGCTTCATTCCGCATTCCAAGGCCAAATTTGCCTGTTACTCCAGGTGTTTCTTGCCTTCCTACTGTTGCATTCCAGTCCCCTATAATGAAAAGGACATCTTTTTGGGGTGTTAGTTCTAAAAGGTCTTGTAGGTCTTCACAGAACTGTTCAACTTCAGCTTCTTCAGCGTTACTGGTTGGGGCATAGTCTTGGATTACCGTGATATTGAATGGTTTGCCTTGGAGACAAACAGAGATCATTCTGTCGTTTTTGAGATTGCATCCAAGTACTGCATTTCAGACTCTTTTGTTGACCATGATGGCTACTCCATTTCTTCTGAGGGATTCCTGCCCAAAGTAGTATATATAATGGTCATCTGAGTTAAATTCACCCATTCCAGTCCATTTTAGCTCACTGATTTCTAGAATGTCGACATTCACCCTTGCCATCTCTTGTTTGACCACTTCCAATTTGCCTTGATTCGTGGAACTGACATTCCAGGTTTCTACGCAATATTGCTCTTTACAGCATTGGACCTTGCTTCTATCACCAGTCATATCCACAACTGGGTATTGGTTTTGCTTTGGCACCATCCTTTCATTCTTTCTAGAGTTATTTCTCCACTGATCTCCAGTCGCATATTGGGCACCTTCTGACCTAGGGAGTTCCTCTTTCAGTATCCTATCATTTTGCCTTTTCATACTGTTCATGGGGTTCTCAAGGCAAGAATACTGAAGTGGTTTGCCATTCCTTTCTCCAGGGGACCACATTCTGTCAGACCTCTCCACCATGACCTGCCCATCTTGGGTATGACCTAAATCAAATCCCTTACAACTATACAGAGGAAGTGACAAACAGATTCAAGGGATTAGACCTGATAGACAGAGTGCCTGAAAAACTATGGATGGAGGTTCATGACATTGTACAGGAGGCGGTGATCAAGATCATCCAAAAGAAAAAGAAATGCAAAAAGGCAAAATGGTTGTCTGAGGAGGTCTTACAAATAGCTGAAAAAAGAAGAAAAGATATACCCATTTGAATGCAGAGTTCCAAAGAATAGCAAGAAGAGATAAGAAAGCCTTCTTCAGTGATCAATGCAAAGAAATAGAGGAAAACAATAGAATGGGAAAGACTAGAGATATTTTCAAGAAAATTAGAGATACCAAGGGAACATTTCATGCAAAGATGGGCACAATAAAGGACAAAAATAGTATGGACCTAACAGAAGCAGAAGATATTAAGAAGAGGTGGCAAGAATACACAGAAGAACTGTACAAAAAAGATCTTCATGATCCAGATAACTACAATCATGTGATCACTCACCTAGGGCCAGATATCCCGGAATGTGAAGTCAAGTGGGAGTTAGGAAGCATCACTAAAAACAAAGCTAGTGGAAGTGATGGAATTCCCATTGAGCTATTTCAAATCCTAAAAGATGATGCTGTTAAAGTGTTGCACTCAATATACCAGCAAATTTAGAAAACTCAGCCATGGGAAAGTCTATTTTTCAGGACTGGAAAAGGTCAGTTATCATTCCAATCCCAAAGAAAGGCAATGCAAAGAATTTTCAAGCTGCTGCACAATTACACTCATCTCACACACTAGCAAAGTAATGCTCAAAATTCTCCAAGCCAGCCTTCAGCAATATGTGAACTGTGAACTTCTAGTTGGATTTAGAAAAGGCAGAGGAACCAGAGATCAAATTGCCAACATCCATTGGATCATTGAAAAAGTGAGAGATTTCCAGAAAAAACATCTATTTCTGCTTTATTGACTAAGCCAAAGCCTTTGACTGTGTGGATCACAACAAACTGGAAAATTCTTAAGGAGATGGGAATACAAAACCACCTGACCTGCCTCTTGAGAAATCTGTATGCAGGTCAAGAAGCAACAGAAACAGACATGGAACAACCGACTGGTTCCAAATTGGGAAAGGAGTACCTCAAGGTTGTATATTGTCATCCTGCTTATTTAACTTTACACGGAGTGCATCATGGGAAATGCTGGGCTGGATGAAGCACAAGCTGGAATCAAGATTGCTGGAAGAAATATCAATAACCTCAGATATGCAGATGACACCACCCTTATGGCAGAAAGTGAAGAGGAACTAAAGCACCTCCTGATGAAAGTGAAAGAGGAGAGTGAAAAAGTTGGCTTAAAGCTCAATAGTCAGAAAACTAAGATCGTGGCATCTAGTCCCATCACTTCATGGGAAATAGATGGGGAAACAGTGAAAACAGTGACAGACTTTATTTTCTTAGGCTCCAAAGTCACTGCCGATGGTGACTGCAGCCATGAAATTAAAAGACACTTACTCCTTGGAAGAGAAGCTATGCCCCACCTAAATAGCATATTCTAAAGCAGAGACATTACTTTGCCAACTAAGGTCCATCTAGTCAAATCTATGGTGTTTCCAGTAGTCATGTATGGATGTGAGAGTTGGACTATAAAGAAAACTGAGCACTGAAGAATTGATGCTTTTGAACTGTGGTGTTGAAGAAGACTCTTGAGAGTCTCTTAGACTTCAAGGAGATCCAACCAGTCCATCCTAAAGGAAATCAGTCCTGAATATTCATTGGAAGGACTGCTGCTGAAGCTGAAACTCCAATACTTTGGCCACCTGATGAGAAGAACTGACTCATTGCAAAAGACCTTGATGCTGGAAATGATTGAAGGTGGGAGGAGAAGGGGATGACAGAGGATGAGATAGATGGTTGGGTGGCATCACCGACTCAATATACATGAGTTTGAGTAAGCTCCGGGAGTTGGTGATGGACAAGGAAGCGTAGCATGCTGCAGTGCATGAGGTCGCAGAGTTGGACATGACTGAGTGACTTAACTGAAATTTACTTTTTAAATAATTAAACTAAATTTTATAATTTTGAAGAACTTTAGATTTTAAAGAAAGAATTAGAATACAAACAGATCATGAGGGAAGTTTCCTAGTTAGCATCTTAATTGAAACTCATATTCAAAATTATATGTATATATATATATTTAAAATTATATTACATTTCCTTATCAAATATTTTTCCTGTACTTTCAGGGAATAATTTTCCATCTGAACCAGGTTTAAGAGTGTTATCCTTAAAGCAAACTTCTGTTTTCCAAATAGTATCATTCCATTGGTACATTATTACCCGGAGACCTCCAATACTTTGTTTCCAAGCAGTGGAAAGTCATTTCTTCAGGACCGAGAGCTGGTCTCTTCATATTAGGTTGCAATAGGGCGATTCCTGGAGGAAGTTTTCCTCCTCTTTGAACAGAGAGGGAAAGACATTCAGGAACTCAGGACTCAGAAGGGAGACTGGGTTTATGCAAGCCAAGCTTTCCATCCTGGAGGCAGTAGTTGTGTCCTCTGTGAGAGAAGGATCTTTGTATATGTTTCTGGCTCCCAGTGTACCTGAGCACAGCCACAGATTCAGCCCCTTCAGAGGCCTCTACATCCGGGTTCAAGAGCCCAGGGGGAGTGATGGATCTATCCTTTGCTATGTCTAGGCACCTGCTGTTAGGGATTATGACAGGTGAGCAGTGCGCTTCAGGAGGGCTTGAAAGAAAAATCAATGTGGGTGAGGTTAGGCAGCCTGCGCTCTAGACCTGAGCAAGGTGCCCTGAGCCTCCTGTGTCAGCATGGGCTTAAAAAACATTCAGAACCGAGAAGTTGAGAATTATGTTCACTTTTAGGACTTAAGCCTGAAAGGTAGCATCTCAAGTGACCCTGAGAGAAATGCTCAGAGGAGGCGAGGGCAGGAGCCAAGTTATATAGAAGTTTTGCAACAAAGGGTAGGTAGTCTGAACATCAAAAGAATATTTTAAATTAAAGGAAAACCAGATAGTATCTCACATTAAGGAGTTTAGTGCATTTCTGTGTATGGGAAGATGAAAGATTCTGGACTCAGGGAAAGCATTCCTTTGATACACACCGCAGCTATCTGGGGCCAGTATCCTTAGGGCTCACCACCGGGAGGGAAGGTATTTTGATGGCTGCTAGATGGCGGGTATTCTTTTCCTTGTTGAGTGTCCTCAGGGCTCACTGGCTCACACTGGAGGGCTGCAATCGCTGATGACGATGACGTTTGTTTCCTGATATGGCAGGAGATATTCCATTTCTCACCAGGGCCTGTGGAGCCCTGAGGTTTCCTGAGCTAGATGGAAACATCTTAAAATTTTTACTTTAATGTTGGGGAACAAGGAGGGCCAGGACTCTGAGAAGAGACCTATGGGGAGGCATTGTCTGGTCTGGGGAACAACAGCCAGAGTAATGGGAGATTCATGGAAGTTTCCAAGGACAACACTGGGGTCCTCTTTAGGACGGGACAGGACCACGATCAGAGAAGCAGCTGGCCTGCACGTGAGCAGGGGCTTACCTGTTCAACTGGACTCCTGGTGAGTGCACCCGTGAGGCCGTTAGACCTGTGATCTGATGCAGTTTGCCAATGTGTGAGCAGCCACCGAAATGCCAGCCTGTTCCCCCAGGCATCTGGCCTCACAGGCTGTCTGGCTGGTTCTGTAATCACCTCCGCTTCTTTCTCAAGGGCAAGACCCTTCCCTTACACACCTCCAACTTTCTTATTTTTCTGATCTCAGAGCCTATCAAAGATACAACAAAAAACAAAACAGGAGGTGGAAGTGACTGATGGATCTGTTCAGAGTTACTGCTTCCTTTCCCAAGGACATCTAGGTTTGCAGGGTGACTTTGACTCACAGCTGCAGAGTGGCTGCTGGAGAGCAGGATACTTACCTGGTCACCTCGACCAGTCACTGAGGCGCAGACAGGCCTCTTGTTACTCAACCATTATAAGCCTGACTCTCCTGGGTCCCCTTCATCATTAAACAAGAAGCCCTTTATCAGTCAATGCTCTGTGCCTGTGGACAGCCCTTCTCTTGCCATCTGCCTGCTGACATAGGGGATTGATGAGCTTGTAGAGAAATGACTCATTCGCATATGACTTAATTAAAATGGTAACGGTATGATTTATTACTGGGAATCCAGGGTTTAAGCAGATCAGAAACTGCCTTCAAGGGACCACTCTGCCCGGGAAGTAGTGGCAAACACAGGCTTTTTGATGTCCTGCTGTTGCAATGAAGAGGAAAAAAAGAGAGAAGAGATGTTTTCTTTCCCTTTCTTGAGAACAAAGAAGATAAAAAGAACAGTGAGCAGGCCTGAACATTCCTGTTTTGGTTTTTGTGTGTTTTTTTTTTTTTTACTTTAACTGCTCCTAACTCTACATGTCTGTACATAAGTTTGCTTCTCTCCCCTGGCTTCCCTGCTGGCTCAGACAGTAAAGAAACTGCCTGCAATCTAGGAAACCCAGGTTGGATCCCTGGTCAGCTCAGTCCTTGGGTCGGTTCGATCTCCTGTAGAAGGGAATGGGAACTCACTCCAGTATTCTTGCCTGAAAAACTCCATGGAAAGAAGAGCCTGGCGGGCTACAGTCCATGGGGTCACAAAAACTCAGACACAAATAAGCGACTAAAACTTTCACATTTCAGCTCTGCAGCAGCTACAATTCACACCTAATTTTCCTTTGTTCAGTTCAGTTCAGTTGCTCAGTCATGTCCAACTCTTTGCGACCCCATGAACTGCAGCACACCAGGCCTCCCTGTCCATCACCAACTCCCAGAGTCCACCCAAACCTATGCCCACTGACTTGGTGATTCCATCCAACCATCTCATCCTCTGTCGTCCCCTTCTTCTCCTGCCCTCAATCTTTCCCAGCATCAAGGTCTTTTCAAATGAGTCAGCTCTCCGCATCAAGTGGCCAAAGTATTGGAGTTTCAGCCTCAACATCACTCCCTGAAATGAACACCCAGGACTAATCTCCTTTAGGATGGACTGGTTGGATCTCCTCGCAGTCCAAGGGACTCTCAAGAGTATTCTCCAACACCATAGTCCAAAAGCATCAATTCTGTGCTCAGCTTTCTTCACAGTCCAACTCTCACATCCATACATGACTACTGGAAAAACCATAGCCTTGACAGAATAGACCTTTGTTGGCCAAGTAATGTCTCTGCTTTTTAATATGCTGTCTAGGTTGGTCATAACTTTCCTTGCAAGCAGCAAGCGTCTTTTAATTTCATGGCTGCAGTCACCATCTGCAGTGATTTTGGAGCCCAGAAAAATAAAGTCAGCCATTGTTTCCACTGTTTTCCCATCTATTTACCATGACGTGATGGGACCAGATGCCATGATCTTAGTTTTCTGTATGTTGAGCTTTAAGCCAACTTTTTCACTCTCCTCTTTCACTTTCATCAAGAGGCTCTTCAGTTCTTCACTTTCTGCCATAAGGGTGGTGCCATCTGCATATCTGAGGTTATTGGTATTTCTCCCGACCATCTTGATTCCAGCTTGTCCTTCCTCCAGCCCAGCGTTTCTCATGATGTACTCTGAATGGAAGTTAAATAAGCAGGGTGACAATATACAGCCTTGACGTACTCCTTTCCGTATTTGGAACCAGTCTGTTGTTCCATGCCCAGTTCTAACTGTGGCTTCCTGACCTGTATACAGGTTTCTTAAGAGGCAGGTCAGATGGTCTGGTATTCCCATCTCTTTCAGAATTCTCCACAGTTTATTGTGATCCACACAGTCAAAGGCTTTGGCATAGTCAATAAAGCAGAAATAGATGTTTTTCTGGAAATCTCCTGCTTTTTTGATGATCCAATGGATGTTGGGAATTTGATTTCTGGTTCCTTTGCCTGTTCTAAATCAAGCTTGAACATCTGAAAGTTCACAGTTCACATATTGCTGAAGCCTGGCTTGGAGAATTTTGAGCATTACTTTACTAGTGTGTGAGATGAGTGCAATTGTGTGGTAGTTTGAGCATTCTTCGGCATTGCCTTTCTTTGGGATTGGGATGAAAACTGACCTTTTCCAGTCCTGTGGCCACTGCTCAGTTTTCCAAGTTGGTATTTTGAGTGCAGCACTTTCATAGCATCATCTTTTAGAATTTGAAAGAGCTCAGCTGGAATTCCATCGCCTCCACTAGCTTTGTTGGCAGTGATGCTTTGACTCTAGGCTAAAGGTATCCTGTATCTGGTGTTTACCCTTACAACACCCTTTCCCTTGTAGTTACAGATCAGAAAGAAGGCTGCTGAGCCACCAAACTGCCAATAATGGACTCAGTTACTGGGTTACTGACTCCCAGCCTATAACTGTTTTTGTCAAGATCCTAACACCTTTGTTCCTCATCACTGACTCCTGACTTCGAGCCCCCATCTTATGTAAAGTCCCCTAGACTCTTCATGGAGCTGGGGGCACTGAGGGGGGCAGCACACAGTTTTTCAGGCATGAGCCTACAGTGTTCCCCTCTCTGCTGGCTGAGAACTAAAGCCATCTTTCTATTTCCTCCAAACTCTGTTTCCATGCTTTTTTTATTTGGCTTCAGTGGACAGAGAAAGCCAAGGTTTTGGCCAGCAACACTGCTCAGTGAGCACTAGCCAGTGAATTCCAGTTGAGCTATTTCAAATCCTGAAAGATGATGCTGTGAAAGTGCTGCACTCAATATGCCAGCAAATTGGGAAAACTCAGCAATGGCCACAGGACTGGAAAAGGTCAGTTTCCATTCCAATCCCAAAGAAAGGCAATGCCAAACAATGCTCAAACTACAGCACAATTGCACTCATCTCACACGCTAGTAAAGTAATGCTCAAAATTCTCCAAGCCAGGCTTCAGCAATATGTGAACTGTGAACTTCCTGATGTTCAAGCTGGATTTAGAAAAGGCAAAGGAACCAGAAATCAAATTCCCAACATTCGCTGGATCATCAAAATAGCAAGAGAGTTCCAGAAAAACATCTATTTCTGCTTTATTGACTATGCCAGAGCCTTTGACTGTGTGGATCACAATAAACTGTGGAAAATTCTGAAATAGATGGGAATACCAGATCACCTGACCTCCCTCTTGAGAAATCTGTATACAGGTCAGGAAGCCACAGTTAGAACTGGGCATGGAACAACAGACTGGTTCCAAATAGGAAAAGGAGTACGTCAAGGCTGTATATTGTCACCCTGCTTATTTAACTTCTATGCAGAGTGCATCATGAGAAATGCTGGGCTGGAAGAAACACAAGCTGGAATCAAGACTGCCGGGAGAAATATCAATCACCTCAGATATGCAGATGATACCACCTTATGGCAGAAAGTAAAGAACTAAAGAGCTTCTTGATGAAAGTGAAAGAGGAGAGTGAAAAAGTTGGCTTAAAACTCTACTTTCAGAAAATTAAGATCATGGCATCTGGTCCCAATCACTTCATGGCAAATAGATGGGGATACAGTGAAAACAGTGTCAGACTTTATTTTGGGTGGTCAAAATCACTGCAGATGGTGACTGCAGCCATGAAATTAAAAGATGCTTACTCCTTGGAAGAAAAGCGATGACCAACCTAGACAGTTTATTAAAAAGCAGAGACATTACTTTGTCAACAAAGGTCCGTCTAGTCAAGGCTATGGTTTTTTCAATAGTCATGTATGGATGTGAGAATTGGACCATAAAGAAAGCTAAGTGCCGAAGAATTGATGCTTTTGAACTGTGGTGTTGGAGAAGACTCTTGAGAGTTCCTTGGACTGCAAGGAGATTCAACTAGTCCATCCTAAAGGAGATCAGTCCTGAATATTCATTGGAAGGACTGCTGTTGAAGCTGAAACTCCAATACTTTGGCTACCTGATGTGAAGAGATGACTCTTTTGAAAAGACCCTCATGCTGGGAAAGATTGAAATCAGGAGGAGACAGGGGACAATAGAGGATGAGATGGTTGGATGGCATCACCAACTCAATGGACATGGGTTTGGGTAAACTCCAGGATTTGGTGATGGACAGGGAGGCCTGGTGTGCTGCAGTCGATGAGGTCACAAAGAGTTGGACATGACTGAGACATTGAACTGAACTGACTGCCCAGTGGCTCCTGGGTTGTAGAAGCCCTGTGACAAGGGAGTCAGGAATTTAAAGTTTTTTTTGGTCCATGTAATGAAAGATTTTATTGGGTCTGCAGCACCACTGACTCCTTCTGTAAGCATGTGGGTCCACTGTAATCAGCAGGAGAGTTTGTCTGGGCTTCAAGGAGCACAGAGCTAAGGACCAAGTGAAGGGTCTCAGAGGAACCAGGAGTCCTCCTAGCAAGCACTGTGTGTGCTAAAGTCTCTTCAGTTGTATCCGATTCTTTGCGACCCCATGGACTGTGGCCCACCAGGCTCCTCTCTCCATGGGATTCTCCAGGCAAGAATACTGGAGTGAGTTGCCCTGCCTTCCTCCAGGGGATCTTTCCAACCCAGGGATCGAACCTGTTGTGATCGAACCTCTTAAGCCTCCTGCATTGGCAGACAGGTTCTTTATAACCACTAGCGCCATCTGGGAAGCCCTCTTCCCAGCACTGCCAGACTCCATCTGCTTCTGCTAGCAGAAGCTTGTGATTCAGCTACAAGAAGAAGATTCTTCATTTAATTTTATGTAAAAGCACAGCTTCTAGTTACTACGCCAGAGCCTAGACTAACTGTCACATTCCTGCCAAGCCTCGAGCGAAGCTTTTGGTCAAGATGACTCTTTTCCTTTTCTATCCTGGGCTTCTGTTTTGACAAAATCAATTTTTTTTTTTTTGTTCTTCGTTTCTAAAAAATTTTTTTCTTTTACAAATTATATTTTATTTATTTTTTATTGAAGTGTAGTTGATTTACAATGTTGTGTTAATTTCTGCTATACAGCAATGTGACTCTTACACATATCTACATTCTTTTTAAAATTTTCTTTTTCATTATGGTTTATCATAGGATATTGAATATAGTTCTCTGTGCTATACAGTAGGACCTTGCTGTTTATGCTTCCTGTATATAACATAATCATTTGCATCTGCTAATCCCAAACTCCCAGTCCATCCCTCCCTCAACCTCCTCCCCCTTGGCAAACACAAGTTTGTCCTCTGTGTCTATAAGTCTGACATTATTTTACTTTAAATGTCAGGTTAAAACTTCACATGTTTTACTTTAAGGTAAAAAGCAAAAAACACTTACTTTAAGGGTGACAGTAAAGGAGAGTAGAGGACTGAGTCTGAATACTTCATGGGGTGGGAAGAAATGTCATCGGCTGAAAAACAAACAAACAAATCAGGCTTGAATTGCTTCCCTCTACCTATAGCAGGCAATGCTGCTACGTGGTTTTGTTAAGAAAATCCAAGAGCTGGAAACGTTTGACACAAGGGCCCCAGGGGGTGAGAATCAGCACTTCTCAGCTGTGGGCCTCCGAGGGTTGGGGTGTGAATGGATGAAGAGTCAACCTGGCGTGTCACCGGCCGAAGGTTAGCCTTCCCAGGTCCCTCACACAGGCTGGGCACCATTTGCTTGACTTCACATGTGGCACGATTCCCAGGGCATTTTCCTTTCAAATGTGACTTAAGTGCACATTTCATAGGACTCAGAATGACTCAGAGGGAAACAGGCCAGCCAGACAAGGAGCATGCAGCTCTGTGCTGGGAGCAGCTCCTGCAGCCTGGGAGCCTTGGATGCTCCTAGCTGCCCTTGTGACTTGTTACACACAGGAGAATGGGGAGGACTGACTCCACACCACAGGATAGCAGCAAGGATGAGAGGCATGCAGCCTTGTCTCCTGAGAGTGTTCACTCTAAGGAATTTGGAAACTGATTATTATTATTATTTATTTATTTGGCTCCACCAGGTCTTAGTTGCAGCAGATGGGATTTTTGATCTTCATTGTGACACGTGGGTGCATCAGTCTTTGCTGCAGCATGCAAGATTTTTAGTTGTGTCATTTGAACTCTCAGTAGCAGGATGAAAAACCTAGTTCTCTGACCAGGGATCGAACTTGGGCCCCTGGCATTGGAAGCACAGAGTCTTAGCTACTGGGCCACCAGGAAAGTTCCTCATTTTTCTTTTGAGGATGAGACACCTTCATGTACCTTGGAGTATGGACACGTACCATAGCATCATCACCTTTGCTAACTTTATAAAGAGACCTCATTGCCACCCATCTGACCTTCCCTTTGTCTAGAGACAGGAATACTCCTTTCCTTCTTAGATTTTCTGCCTTCAGCTCTAGTCCACTTATTTAATTCTGGTCTACACAAGGACTGGTCCCAATTTCTAGGTTCTGGACACTTCGCCTTGCAGCCAGGCCCCTGTTTCTCAGGAATTCTGGGTGTGTTTGGCTGGGAATGATCTAGAAAAGCAATACATTTTAATCATCTAACTAATTTAGCAAAACTTTAAAGTTTCAAATTACTAAAAATCTGGGGCAACTATTTTGAAGTAGACATGCCATGAAACATAATTATTCCTAAAGAGCTTACCTAAAAATTTTATTTATTTATATTTAATTTACTTATAAAAATTTCATACCAAGTTCATTTTCTTGATGATAAATTTTGTAACAAAGATTACAGAATTTCTGTTATTTTCATTACAAATATGATCAATATTTGATTTCTAATAAACCTAGGTACAATAAAAGCATTATACTTAATACTTAATACTTAATGTTGATGACTTTAACATGTCTGTATTAACTAAATCAATAAATTTAAACTAACTTTGATACCAAATATTAATTTAATACTGAATGTTTCCCAGATCACGTGAAACTGAAATTCATTTAAGTTAGTTTTTTTGGTAAATTTTTATTTTTGAGAAGTTATATAAACACTTAATTTTCTTTGTGAGCTTAATTGTTCAGTCACATCCAACTGTTTAAAACCCTTTGGACTGTAGCCCGCCAGGCTCCTCTATCCATGGGATTTCCCAGGCAAGAACACTGGAGTGGGTTGCCATTTCCTTTTTCAGGGGATCTTCCTGGCCAAGGGATCGAATCCTGTGTCTCCTGCACTGCAGGCAGATTCTTTACCTACTGAGACATCAGAGAAGTTCTAATTTTCTTTAAGCCAATCAAATAGAGTTCTTTTATAAATTAATTTTGGAAATACATTCCAAAGGTGGAATATGTCATATCTAAAACATCCACAAAGAATATAAATAGACACTACCATAAATCTTTTAGCTTTATTTTAAAATGTAGTCATTCACATGTACCCCACTGTTCATCGCAGTACTGTTTACAATAGGAGGATATGGAAGCAACTTAGATGTCCATTGACAGATGAATGGATAAAGAAGATATGGTACAAATACACAATGGAATATTACTCAGCCATAAAAAGGAACACATCTGAGTCACTTCTAATGAGGTGGATGAACCTAGAACCCATTACACAGAAAGAAGTAAGTCAGAAAGAGAAGGACAAATGCCGTATAGTAACGCATCTACTTCTGCTTCATTGAGTACGCCAAAGCCTTTGACTGTGTGGATCACAACAAACTGTGGAAAATTCTTAAGGAGATGGGAATACAAGACCACCTTACCTGCCTCCTGAGAAATCTGTACACAGGTCAAGAAGTAACAGAACCAAACGTGGAACAACAGACTGGTTCCAAATTGGGAAAGGAGTACGTCAAGGCTGTATATTGTTACCCTGCTTATTTAACTTATATGCAGAGTACATCATGGGGAATGCCAGGTTGGATGAAGCACAAGCTGGAATCAAGATTGCTGGGATAAATATCAATAACCTCAGATATGCAGATGACACCACCCTTATGGCAGAAAGTGAAGAGGAAATGAATAGCCTCTTGATAAAAGTGAAAGAGGAGAGTGAAAAAGCTGGTTTAAAACTCAACATTCAAAAAATGAAGATCATGGCATCTGGTTCCATCACTTCACGCCAAATAGATGGGAAACAACTGAAACAGTGAGAAACTTTATTTTCTTGGGCTCCAAAATCACTGCAGATGATGACTGCAGCCATGAAAGTAAAAGACATTTTCTCCTTGGAAAAAAGCTATGACCAACCTAGACAGTATATTCAAAAGCAGAGACATTACTTTGCTGACAAGGTCCGTCTAGTCAAGGCTATGGTATTTCCAGTAGTCATGTATGGATATGAGAACTGGACCATAAAGAAAGCTGAGAGCCAAAGCATTGATGTTTTTGAACTGTGGTGTTGGAGACGACTCTTGAGAGTCCCTTGGACGGCAAGGAGATCAAACCAGTCAATCCTAAGGGAAATCAGTCCTGAATATTCATTGGAAGGACTGCTGTTGAAGCTGAAACTCCAATACTTTGGCCCCCTGATGCAAAGAACTGACTCATTGAAAAAGATCCTGATGCTGGGAAAGATTAAAGGCAGAAGGAAAAAGGGACGACAGAGGATGAGATGGTTGGATGACATCACCGACTTGATTGATGGGCATGAGTTTGAGCAAGCTCTGGGAGTTGGTGATGGGCAGAGAAGCCTGGCGTGCTGCAGTCCTTGGGGTCGCAAAGAGTTGGACATGACTGAGCAACTGAACTGAACTGACTAAATGCATATATATTAAATCTAGAAAAATGGTACTGATGAATCTATTTTCAGGGCAGCCTGGGAGATGCAGACATAAAGAACAGACTTGGACACAGTGGGGAAAGGAGAGGGTTGGGTGATTTGAGAGAGTAGCACTGAAACATATACATTTCCATATGCAAAACAAATGTGCTGTGCTGTGCTTTGTTTGTGTCTGATTTTTTGTGACCCTATGTGTTGAAGTCCTTTAATAGACCAGAACCTGATGGTCCAGAGTCCACCGATGAGAAAGTAAAGGAGAGAGAAAGAGGCTGATATGCCTTTGTTTACACAGAAAGCCAATAAATCTCCTGCACGGGCCTTGCTCTGTTCACAAAGGCCTCAGGCGCCCTCTTGATGGGGTAAAGGTGCAGAGCGCCTTCTCGAGAGGGTCTTAGAAGCCTGGGCAGGAAAGTGAACTCAGAGAGCCTCTGCACTCCAGGGGATCAGCCTGAAAAAGAGAGAGAGGGAAAGAGAGAGAAAGCAAGACATGGGGACCAAAGCTCTGATGGAGCAAAGGTGTTTTAATCAACATGGTATGGGCATATATACTGTAGTTATTCTCAGCAAAGATAAAGATTACAATTCCAGACTTATAAAACATAGGTGATCCATATTAAAGAGAGAGAGAGTTGTAAATAATCACTTTTACCCTATGGTTCATAAAAAGAAAGAGGGTACTTATCACGGTGTAGAAAAACTAATGAAGGAAATGCCTAGATTCCTCAGCCCCCGGAGAGGCTTGCCTCCCCTCTTCATTCCTGAATATTCAGGAATTAATAAGGAACAGAAAATTCCTGACAGATCCAAAACAGCACACAGGAAGCCTCCTGTTAAATGCTTCCTGACACCTATGGACTGTAGCCCACCAAGCTCCTCTGTCCATGACATTCTCCAGGCATGAATATTGGAATGGGTTGCCACGCCCTTCTCCAGGGGATCTTACCCACCCAGGGATCAAACCCATGTCTCTTACGTCTCCTGAATTGGCAGGTGGGTTCTTACCACCTGGGAAACCCTTAAAATAGGTAGATCACCAGTGGGAATTTACTATACAGTGCCAGGAACACAAATCAGGTGCTCTGTGACAGCCTAGAAGGGTGGGATGGGGTGGAAGGTAGGAGGGAGCTTCAAGAGGGAGGGACATATGCATACCCATAGCTGATTCATGTTGGTATACAACTGAAACCAACACAGTATTGTAAAGTAGTTATCTCCAATTAAAAGTAAAATAAAATTTTAAAAATATAGTAATGAATTAGGTATCACAATAGAAAACTTGCTAGTTCAAAAATAAATAGTTAAGTTAAGTTAACCTTACTCACTTGAATTTAAAAAGATCTTTTCTCTCTCTTTTTTTTTCCTTCTCAGTCTCAGAAATTGGAGCTGGTCTGAGTGAAAGTCGTTCAGTTGTGTCCAATTCTTTGTGACCCCATGGACTATACAGCTCATGGAATTCTCCAGACCAGAATACTGGAGAGTGAGTAGCCTTTCCCTTCTCCAGGGGATCTTCCTAACCCAGGGATGGAACTCAGGTCTCCTGCATTGCAGGTGGATTCTTTACCAACTGAGCTAGCAGGGAAGCCCATAGGTGGTCTAGATAAGAGGAAGTTAAGAGTTTCTGAGAGCTTTGGTAGGATATTTACATCTCAAAGGCATGCTCCTAGAAGAACTTTTGTTCGCTTAGGGTCAAAATTTTGAACTGATGTTTTATCAGTCTGGTTTTCTGTAACTGTGTACAAAAAACCAGTTTGGGGATGTCAAAAGACTCTCATCTTGGCCATTTTTAGGGTGAGATTTCTTTAGTTCCAAATCCAGCAAGCACTTGCTAGTGTAAATTCCATAAACCGGTCTGGGATGTGGAGCTTTCCGGGTGACTCAGCTGGTAAAGAATCTGCAATGCTGGAGAACCGTGTTCAATCCCCGTGTAGGGAAGATCTCCTGGAGAAGGGAATGGCAACCCACTCCAGTATTCTTGCCTGGAGAATTTCATGGACAGAGAAGCTTGATGGGCTACAGTCTATGGGGTCACAAGAGTTGGATACAAATGAGCCACTGAGCACAAACATGCACGCATCTGGGGTGTTGTCAGAGGTTATCTGGCATCCCTTGTTTCTCTGTTTAGGAATCTCTATTCCCCCTTTAGAGTTGTTTTATCAAAATAAAATTGCTAACGAAATTTTGTGGTGAGCCAGTGTGCTGTTTTGAGCTTAGCTCCTCTAGGTGTCACCACAGAGTCATGTCAGCTCTTTTTTTTTTTTTTTTTTTTTTTTTTTTCTGATCTCTGTTTCTCCCTCAGGCAGTCTGATACTACCAGGCACACTTGGAGCCCCAGCGACTCTATGGACTGTAGTCTGCCAGGCTCCTCTGTCCATGGGATTTCCCAGGCAAGAATACTGGAGTGGGTAACCACTTCCTTCTCCAGGGAATCTTCCAGATGCAGGGATCGAACCCAGGTCTTCTGCATTGCAGGCAGATTCTCTACCCTGAGCCACCAGGGAAGCCCTCTCCTATGGCATTTTCACTTTTATTCCAACAAACTCCATTAAGGTAGCTGAACTGATGAAAGATGTCAGGTCAGCCTCCTACCATATCACCCAATCCCACCACCTCAGGGCCTCTCAGCTGAGCAAAGTCTCCTGGTGTCTCCCAACTGGTGGATACAGGTACCCCTTTTGGAACATAAGCACAAAGAAAATCTAATCCTCACAGAGAGGAGTTTATCCACCACTGAAAAAAACTCAGGATTGTCAACCAATCATGGGAGATTCAAAAGAGGGAGAGACTCAACCAAATTCATCTGAGCTTGCCAAGAAGATAGACAGGCATGAGGGCCCTTGCTGGCACCAAGGCTCCAGGTCTTCCTAGAGTTCAGATGGTGGAAAAGATGTTCTGGATCTCTTCACGGCCATCAAAATTGTTACTGAATTTAAAAACATGTAAGAAAAAAAAATAGAGCAGTGAGATTCAGTTTTATTCAGGGATCTCACTGAAGACTATAGTCTGGGAGACAGTTCTCTTATATGGTTGAGGAACTGTTCTGCAGAGGTAGGGGAGAAGCCAGTAGATATATATGATCATATTTTTATATGTGAGATATATTATATGTACCCCACTCCAGTACTCTTGCCTGGAAAATCCCATAGATGGAGGAGCCTGGTGGGCTACAGTCCATGGGGTCGTTAAGAGTCGGACACGACTGAATGACTTCACTTTCACTTTTCCCTCTCATGCATTGGGGAAGGAAATGGCAACCCACTCCCGTGTTCTTGCCTGGAGAATCCCAGGGACAGGCGAGCCTGGTGGGCTGCTGTCTACGGGGTTGCACAGAGTCGGACACGATTGAAGTGACTTAGCAGCAGCATATATATATATATATATATATACACACAAAAGATTTTATATGTATAAACAATTATATATATATAAGATTACTGCTAAAACAAAGAACAGATACATCAGCTTAATGATTTCAGTCTCCTCTACACATAGAAAGATGCAAGGATCTAAGGCCATTGCAATTCTTCCTTAAATATGCATCTTAATTACCAGGGGCCCATTTATCCAAAGCAGAGAGTTTCCTGTTTTTTCCGTCTTGAATTCCCCCCAGGGTGCAGTGTCAGTGGGCAGCTGTAATGGCTTGATCCTTGTAGAACTGGAATGGTGAGCAACATTTCTTTACACTGACACACTGTTACTGAGTTCAAGCTAGTATTTCTAGTACAGCTGTGAACGCACTGAGAGACAGGTGGCTGGGGCCAGAAATAGTGACTATACTCAGAGAGCCAGAAGACAGAGAAGACGGCAGAGAGCTGTCCCAAAGCACCATCTGACCTGAGTTAGAATGCAGGTTTCTTTTATACTAAAGGGAAGGAGGTATGACTGTTCGTTGCAGACTTCTTGGTGCTGAATCCTTTGTTCTTGCAGCTGTCCATGTACCTCTGGTCAGGAAGCTCCTGTATACCTTCAAGGCTGTTATTTTCTGATCTCTATTGAACTCTTTATCTCTATTGAATGGAAAAATATTTTTGCTACCTTTAAAGGTCAAACTTGGGAGGCAGAGCAGTTGAAAAAGAGCTATTAGGTATATTTCAGGCTATAGGCAACATTCTTTTACAAACGTGCAGAGCCAGCATGACTAAGTATAGGCAACAGAGCAGAAGGGTTAGAGCTAAAGGACTGGATTCAATGTGGAGTCAGGTTTGTTCTTCTCTGTCACAATACCACAAAATTAGAGGAGGAAATTTATTCTCACCCATGCTGCTAGCCAAGCCTTGGAATTGAGACTCCCTTGCCCTTCATCCCAATGATGGGTTTAAAGATAGAGATATTTCAAATAGTAAATTAAAAATAAATCTTACTTGGCTATGCCAGGTCTTAGTTGCGGCACATGGCATTTATTTCCCTGACCAGGGATGGAACCTGGGCCCTCTGCAATGGGATTGAACTTGTGATGAGATGGGAGGTAGAGGGGGATTTCAGGGAAAATGGCTCCAGAGCATCTGCCTGAGCAGGAGGTGAGTTAGCTGGAGTTGTAACAAGAGGCTAGGACTGAGCTAGAGCACAGAATCTAGGGGAAGGGGAGGACACTGGTGCTCTTGTTTTTCTATTGGATTTTAAAACACCACTATAGTACCTTTGGCTTCCCAGAGGGGAATAGGGGTAAAGAAAGTGCCTACCAATGCAGGAGACATAAGAGACGTGGGTTCAGTCCCTAGATTGGGGAGATCCCCTGGAGGAGGGCATGGCAACCCACTCCAGAGTTCTTGCCTGGAGAATCCCACGGACAGAGGAGCCTGGCAGGGTACAGTCCATAGGGTCACAAAGAGTCAGACACAATAGAAGCGATGGAGCGAGCATGCATGCATTGCACTTCTAAGAAAGAAAAGTGACAGTGTAATTTTCATTGTAAATCCTCATTGATGTAAAACACATTTTGATTCCAGAGATATTAAAATGTGTTAAAATATATGCCTTGGCATCAATGTAATGTATCAATTCAAAAGCCTAGGCATGAAAAAAGGTTTGTCTTGTTTGAGCACCTGAAAAGAGTCTGATATGTTTGTAGCTAGTGAATTGAAGGACAGAAAGGTATAAGATTTCAGGAGGTAAAAGGATAAATCTTGGGTTTGGGGTTTAAGCAGCAAGGGATGATAATGGTGCCCTTTGCTGAGATAAGAGAGGCTTTGGGGTTGACAAGATGTCCATTTTAGACCTCTCATAAATTTTAAGTGGCAACTAAGAGGAGGAGGGTTAAAAGGGGATTTAATACCCATTTAAAACTCAGGGCTTATATAAAAAAAGGCTTTTGTTCCATGTGTATTGGGAAACTAGGGATCTCTGAAATTGATAGCTTAAAACATTGAGTAAGGTTAACATTGCTGTTTTACACACATTTTTATGTCATCCACGTATCATGTCACCATAATCAGTAAACTGATTGCCATCTAAAGTGCCAGAAAATACTGCTCCATTATTTTCATTCTAATAGGAAGTAAATGGAATTGGAGTGTCACGTAGGAAGCCAAGTTCCTTCACGATTTATAGCCCAATTTTTCAGACAAACTATTTATGGTGATACATTTTTCATTGAGGTCATTGGCCAGTGCAATAATTGTGTCTGTATGGTATGTTTATACCAAATGCCATTGCATCTATTATGTCATTTTAATGCTAGGACCTTTCCAAAAGGCATTTAGGGACTGGAACTATTACCTACAATTATATAGATCAGAAAACTGATGTCTGGCTCCTAATGACACATGCAGATACTCCAGAACTGTAAATTGAACCAGATATCTGCAATCTCAGTCCTGGTTCTTTGTTCCAGTTGTTCACGCCCTTGACTCTGATTTCTGTATTGTCACTGTCCAACCCCTATGCCCTATTTGTGTTTCTAAAGTGAAAGTAAGAGTAAGTTCATCTGCATCCTCTACTTTCTGAAATAGACTTTCCTAATCTCTTATATTCCCACCACTATAAATGACAAAATACAAGCAATACTCAAGGTCAGCAGCATCTCAGATAATGAAAAGCTGTTACCAAGTTTTGAAAAGACATGAGCCTTGGTCACTTTGCAAGCTGTTTGGACAAAGAGTAACTGAACCTACTCTCAACCTCCAAATACTCAAACCCAGAATATTTTGTTTTCATCCCAATAAAGTGTTCCAGTCTTTATTTTCTGGGAAGGACTAAGGGAAAGTGATTTTTCATGAGTTAATGAACATTGTCAGTAGTTTTAGAGCCTGACTATTTATCAGACTTCCTTACAGGGCTTTTAAAGAACATGGTTATTATGTTTTTATTATATTGAAATCTTCATATTTATTAAATTAGACTCTCCAGGAGTGGGGAGAATGAGAAAAATTTAATTTTTTTCTAGATTCCTTAGTAATTCTGATGATTATACATTTGGGGAAAAGTACAAGTTTGAACAGCTCTCTTGAAATGATTACAGCTGTTCTCTGAAATTATGCTCCTTCAACCTTCCCCACCTCTCATCTCCCTCAGAGACTTTGAGAGATCAAATTATCCCATCATTCTCATAAGTGATAACCGCCTCCCTTTTACTGGTTCCTTCTCAAATATTGAAGGTGTTCAAGTGTCTTGCATCTTTTAAAAGCAGTTAAAAAAATCTTTCCTCAAACTTATACCTCTCTCCACTGTCTACTGGTTTTTTTGGCCACAGCCTAAGGCATGTGGGACCTTAATTTCCCTGACCAGGGTTGGAACCTACACCACCTGCATTGGAAGACAGAGTCTTAACCACTGGACCGCCAGGGAAATCCCTGTCTCTATTTCTTTATTCTGTGTTCTGCTCCGCCAGGCTCTCCAAGCTCACAATCCCTACCCTTTACTCTTAACTGAGTGCATCCTTTCAGCTCATACCTTCCCAGGCTTCTTGGCAGCATCATAACTCTTGGCCTCTCCTTCTATTTTGGAACACTCTTTGTTTGGCTCACAATACCACATCCCTCTATCTGTCCCCCCCCCCTTTTTTTTTTGGACACTGCTTCTCAGAGAATTGGCCATTCCTCTTCCTTCTGATCCTGAGAATTATATCTCTTAAAGGAAGACCATCAGCCTACCTGAATCAGACTCCTGGCAGGTGCTAATGGAAAATCTAGAGCCCTGGATCTACTAAACCAAAATTGCAGGGGAAACAGATTGAGAATCTGAGTTTTTAGCATACATTGTCCATCAGAACTTCCCAACCAGTGAACCACAGATGAATTAAATGAGATGTAGTTCCGCCTCCCCCCAGCTTTTTAAGGCTAGTGGCAAAGGAAGTCACAGGCTCTGGGCTGGTTGTCCTCCTACAAGAATGGCTTCATTCACTGATCCCAGGTTTCTTATCAATAGGATCATTTCTCTGGATGCCAAGAGGTGAGAGAGTTTGGGAAGCAATACCTGAAGTAATTTTTGTGCACAATCAAGTTTGAAGACTGCTGCCTTGAATGCTGCTGTCCCTTGGATTCTCCTGTCCTGGCCAGGATCTTTTCTTACTACTCTACAGAATTGTCTGGGACCATCCCACCCACCTCACAGCTCCAATGCCCATAGCCACAGCTCTACCTGGCTCTCCTGTCTGAAATCTACAACCACATGTCTAATTGCCCTGTGGCCGTCAACTATTAAATGTCTCAAGGGTCCCTAAAACCGAGATGCATCAGTCCCAGAATGGAAGACAAATCTCCATGTGCCCCAAATCAGCTTATCTGGATTCTATCTTACTTTCCATAGTCTCAAAATTTGCTTTAATTGTAACAGTTGGATGAAATTTATCTCCCCAATAGGTTGTGAAGTTATTTATGGCAGGAACTTAATTTCTGCAAGCTGCTGCACAATTGAACTCATTTCACATGCTAGCAAAGTAATGCTAGTTAGGCTTCAACAGTACATGAACTGAGAACTTTTAGATGTTCAAGCTGGATTTAGAAAAGGCAAAGGAACCAGAGATCAAATTGCCAGTATTCATTGGATCATCGATAAACAAGAGAATTCCAGAAAAACATCTGTTTCTGCTTCGTTGACTATGCTAAAACCTTTGTCTGTGTGGATCACAACAAACTGTTGAACATTCTTCAGGAGATGGGAATACCAGACCATCTTACCTGTCTCCTGAGAAATCTGTATGCAGGTCAAGAAGCCACAGTCAGAACCAGACATGGAACAATGGACTGGTTCCAAATCGGGAAATAAGTACATCAAGGCTGTATATTGTCACACTGCTTATTTAACTTCTATGCAGAGTACATCATGGGAAATGCCAGACTGGATGTAGCACAAGCTGGAATCAAGATTGCTGGGAGAAATATGAATAACCTCAGATATGCAGATGATACCACCCTTATGGCAGAAAGCAAAGAGCAACTAAAGAGCCTCTTAATGAAAGAGAAAGAGGAAAGTGGAAAAGGTGGCTTAAAACTCATCATTCAAAAACCTACAATAAAAAAAAAAAAACCTACAATCATGGCATCTGGTTCCATCACTTCATGGCAAATAGATGGAGAAACAATGGAAACAGTGAGAGACTTTATTTACTTGGGTTCCAAAATCAAAATCACTGCAGATGGTGATTGCAGCCATGAAATTAAAAGACGCTTGCTCCTGGGAAGAAAAGCCATGAACAATCTAGACAGCATATTAAAAAGCAGAGACATTACTTTGCTGACAAAGGTCCATCTAGTCAGAGCTATGGTCTTTCCAATAGTCATGTATGGGTGTGAGAGTTGGGCCATAAATAAAGTTAAGTGCCGAAGAATTGATGCTTTTGACCTGTGGTGTTGGAGAAGACTCTTGAGAGTCCCTTGGACTGCAAGGAGATCCAACCAGTCCATCCTAAAGGAAATCAGTCCTGAATATTCACTGGAAGGATTGATGCTGAAGTGGAAGCTCCAATACCTTGGCCACTTGATGAGAAGAGGCAACTCATTGGAAAAGACCCTGATGCTGGGAAAAATTGAAGGCAGGAAGAGAAGGCGACAACAGAGCATGAGATGGTTGGATGGCATCGCTGACTCAATGGACATGAGTTTGAGTGAACTCCAGGAGTTGGTGATGGACAGGGAAGCCTGGTGTGCTGCAGTCCATGGGGTTGCAAAGAATGGGACTGAACAACTGAACATGGGAGTGAGCAACTGAACAGCAACAAATCTACCTTGCACTGCATTGTTACTTTTTATACAAAAGATACTTGATAAACCAATAACTTCCCACCTGAATGGTGTGCTTTTTTAAAGTATACTTGATTAACAATGGTATGTTAATTTCTGCTGTATAGCAAAATGATTTTGTTATATATATGTATATATATGTTTCCCCTGTGACTTAGCAGTAAAAAATCCACCTGTAAAGACTCAGGTTTGATCCCTGGGTTGGGAAGATCCCTTGAAGAAGGGAATGGCAACCCACTCTTGTAGTCTTGCCTGGAAAGCACCATGGACAGAGGAATCTGGTGGGCTGCAGTCCATGTGTTGCAAAGAGTTGGACATGACTGAAGTGACTGAGCACCCACACACGTATATTTTCATGGGAAAGGAATTTTTATATTCCTTTCCATTATGATTTATTACAGTGTGTTGAATGTATTTCCCTGTGCTGCCCAGTAGGACCTTTTTGTTTATATATTTTATGTAGTACACACAATATAGTATAGTATGTATAAGATATAGTACACATTACTATATCTCACTACTCTAGCAAATTCCTAATTTATCCCTCCTCCTCCACCTCTACTCCTGAATTATTTCTGAGTAAGCATACAGAATCTGACAGAAGTTGCGTTGAGTTCATCTCTGCCACTTAGTAGCTATGTAACTTTAGACAGGTTATTCTATTATTCTGATAATTGAGATTTTTTTTAAACCTAAAACTTGATGTAGAGTTTGTGAGGAAAAGCTTACAAAGTAACCAGAAAAAAAAATGCCAAGCACACAGTAGGTGCTCAATAATTGTTAGTGTCCTTACCTAATATTTACATTATGAGACAGGCGTGAACCACTTCCCAAAGATGAGAGAACAAAGACTCAAACAATAAAAGAACACTCCCAATGCCAGTTTGGGCTTGGTACCTAGCTTATGGGGTTGCTGAGAGGATAAAATGAGATAATGTATGTAATTCTCTAAATGGGACCTGGTGCAGAGTAAGCATCCTCTTAAAGTAAGCTCTCTGAGGGGGCAAGTATTGGGATTTTTGTCTTCTGTTCATTGATCTGTCCCAAACGCCTAGACTTGTGCCTGCTGCATTGTAAGAACTCAAGACACGATGTGTTGTAAAATAAATGTTAGTTCCCTAACCTCACTTCCACATTTTTACTCACTATAAACAAAGCATTAAGAAGTTTCTGGGAGTTCCCTGGTGTTCCAGTGGTTAAGAATCCACCTTCCGATGAGAGGACATGTGTTTGATCCCTGATCTGGGAGGATCCCATGGAGCAACTAAGCCTGTGAACCACAGTTTCTGAGCCCATGTGCTGGAACCACTGAAGCCTGCACGCCTAGAGCCTGCGCTCCGCCACCGCAATGAAAACATGTGCACCGCGACTACAGCACGGCCCCCTCTCACTGAAACTAGAGAAAGCCCATGTGCGGCAACAAAGACTCAGCCAATCAATAAATTAAACAAAAAGTTTCTACTCTCCACGTAGCTCACCTGTCTTGGGCATATATTCAGCTCACTTCTGCCAGACACTAGAAATAAGGCAGGATTAGCCACGGCTCCTGTTCAACGGCCTGACAAAATCACTTAATAGCAAAATATAAAAATCCATCTGGGATAAAAAGGAAGACAGAGTGTGAGATGTTGCCAAGCCATGGAGGGAAAGAAGACACGAAAAAAGGTTGTGATGGAATAGCGTGACTCACGGGAGCAGTTTTGAAACAACAGAAGAGTCGAGAAGTGAATGCCATATTGGTATGTAGCAGGTGGTGGGGTAGGAAAAAGGAGGAAGGGAGAGAAAATTAGAAACAGCAGGGACAGAGTTATGCCTGGCACCAGCACAAGCACTGGGCTGAAGGCTGGCGCTTTAGCAGAAAGGGCTGTTAGAACAGCAGCTGACTGCAGTCAAGACAAATGGGCACCGAGCTGGTGCCTACAATGTCAATAAATAAAACAGGAAACAAGGAAAACTTGAAGTGGCAGTAAAAGTAAAGTTAGAGGGCTGAACGTGAAGCCTAAGACCCATTCATGCATACAGGTGGTGCATATTCAATAGTAATACGGCGGCCCGTCCTGCAGGGGATCTGGAACTTTATTGATAATCCATAGAGTTGAGGACTTCCCTGGTGGTCTAATGGTTAAAAATCCATCTGCCAATGGATGGGTTTGATCTCTGGTTCAAGGAGATTCCACATGCCTCAGAGCAACTAAGCCTACTAGGCCTAACTACTGAGCCAGAGCTCTCGGTCCTGGGAATCTCACCTACTGAAGCCCCAGTGCCCGAGGGCCTGTGCTCCACATAAGGGAAGCGCATGCACAGCAACAAAGACCAAGCACAGCCAAAATGAACAAATAAAATAATTTTTTAAAAAGATAGAGTTGAAGGGTTTACGTGGCATGTTCTTTCTCTCTCAACAGCAGGCATATATTTCCCCTAAATATCTAAAAGAAGTAAACAAAAGAAGAAATGACAGTTTTGAGGGGGATGTCAAATACTAAGTTGTTTCTGTAGGAAAAGCAAGACCCTCTAATAGGATGTCTCTGTATCCATAACAGGACTCTCTAGGGGCAGATCTCTAGGGGATGAATCACAAAGTGTGTCAGAGCTTCAAAGAAACGGGAGGAAGGAGGAGGTCTACAGGGTGTGATCAATGAGAACATGCCACCTGCTAGAGAATTGGATTGCTAACCCTCAACTTTGGAAAAAAGAAAATAAGACATTAGAAAAAGCATTGCTGTCAGAAGGTGAGACTTGCCTTGCAAAAGAACCAGTCTGTTAAGTTTTTATATCTTTATTTATCAGAACAGGAAACACGAGGTCTATGGGTCACAGGACAGATTGTTGCTCACAGAGCATGGTAGCAGGACCAGCTTCCCACGATGCACCTGCACATGCAGGATTAAACCACAGGAGAGGAACCTCCAAACTATGAAACTCAGAGCATCTGTGTGGTGGCATGGTGGCTGGAGCATCAGTCCTTTCTTTCTCTGGGCAAGGTAAGAAAGCTGGGAGAGGAGGAAGAGAGGGAAAGAGCTAGAAAAGTCTTTGCTTTGCATTGCAAACAAATACTCTCTGGGGAGCCGAGAGATTCCCCCAGCTTTTTTTTTTCTTTCACCTTTTTGAATGTAAGCACATGTCTCCAGGGGCCTTCCCTGGTGGTTCAGACACAGTAAAGAGTCTGCCTGCAATGCAGGAGATGCAGGTTCCATCCCTGGATCAAGAAGATATCCTGGAGAAGGGGATAGCTATGCATTCCAGGGCTTTCCTGGTGGCAGAGACAGTAAACATTCTACCTATAATGCAGGAGACCTGGGTTTGATCCCTGGGTCAGGAAGATCCCCTGGAGAAGGAAATGGCAACCCACTCTAGTATTCTTGCCTGGAAAACTCCATGGACAGAGGAGCCTGGTGGGCTGCAATCTATGGGGTAGCAAAAAGTCTGACACAACTGAGCAACTAACACTTTCACTTTTCAAATGTCTCCTGATAAGAGAAGACTTTAAATTCCTC
Organism: Ovis canadensis; assembly: GCF_042477335.2. Taxonomy (NCBI): domain Eukaryota; kingdom Metazoa; phylum Chordata; class Mammalia; order Artiodactyla; family Bovidae; genus Ovis; species Ovis canadensis. Next base: position 24,309,009 of record NC_091269.1, on the reverse strand, counting down.
CCCCTTGTAGCATCTCTGGGCTGAACCATCTTGCTTCACAGCCCAGTCTTGTAATTTGTAGGTCCAGTCCCTTCCTAAGGCTCTACTCACAGATACTTTGGTGGAGGGGACTTCAATGAAGGGTTCAGCTCCTTGTTTGGCTTCCCTGGTAGCTCAGCTGGTAAAGAATCCAGCTGCAGTGCAGGAGAAACCCAGTTTGATTCCTTGGTCGGAAAGTTCCCTTGGAGTAAGGGATAAGCTCCCTACTCCAGTATTCTTGGGCTTCCCTGGTACCTCAGATGGAAAAGAATCCGCCTGCAGTGTGGGAGTCCTGGGCTTGATCCCTGAGTTGGGAAAACACCCTGGAGGAGGTTGCATGGCAACCCACTTCTGTACTCATGACAGAGTGACTAAGCACAGAGCAATACATAAGCTCTCAGTTTCAAAGCATGTTTGCTGTTCTAGCAACATGACTCACGTTGCCAGTAGGTTTTTCTCAGAAGGCTCATACTGTGTACAAATCTGAAAATGTCTGTGGAGTGCTACTTCCTGACACTGAAGAACTGATGTGTCTTAAGTCTGCCAATCCTGTGTGTGTGGCAGGGCGACTGGGCAGAAATGGAGGCTCTTTTCTGTTTGGTGAGCAGTCTGTAGCCCCTGCTTGGCCTTTTCTGACAATACCTGAGTGAGGGCATGGGGTGCCTTGTTATAGCCTGGCGAGGGTAGACATTTAGGCTCCCTACTCTGCCTTTGCTGGCATGTATGGCATGGAAGAGGTGGGACCACAGTTTACATACATACATACATACATATATATATATATATATATATATATATATTTTTTTTTTTTTTTTTCCCCTATGGTATTTGGTTGGTGAAGTTCCATAGCAGGCTCCAATGCTCAGAATCTTCTTGTGTTTATTTTATATGTTATGTGCAGGGTTGAATTAATGGGAGGAGTGGGGAAAAGTACCTCTATTTCATTTTTCTGGACACAGAATTCTAAGTTATTTTGACTTGCCAAGACAGTAGATTGTTTCAGTTCAGTTCAGTTCAGTTGCTCAGTCGTGTCCGACTCTTTGTGACACCATGAATCGCAGCACACCAGGCCTCCCTGTCCATCACCATCTCCCGGAGTACACTCAGACTCATGTCCATGTAGTCAGTGATGCCATCCAGCCATCTTATCCTCTGTCATCCCCTTCTCCTCCTGCCCTCAATCCCTCCCAGCATCAGAGTCTTTTCCAATGAGTCAACTCTTTGCATGAGGTGGCCAAAGTACTGGAGTTTCAGCTTTAGCATCATTCCTTCCAAAGAAATCCCAGGGCTGATCTCCTTCAAAATGGACTGGTTGGATCTCCTTGCAGTCCAAGGGACTCTCAAGAGTCTTACCCAACACAACAGTTCAAAAGCATCAATTCTTCAGTGCTCAGCTTTCTTCACAGTCCAATTCTCACATCATACATGACTACTGGAAAAACCATAGCCTTGACTAGACGGACCTTAGTCGGCAAAGTAATGTCTCTGCTTTTGAATATGCTATCTACGTTGGTCATAACTTTTCTTCCAAGGAGTTGTTTAAATTTTATTAAAGTATAGTTGACTTGCAGTGTTGCATTAATTTCTGATGACAAGCAAAGTGATTCAGTTATACGCATACATTGTTTTTCATATTGTTTTCTGTTGTGGAACTGAATATATCTTCCTCTGTTATACAATGGGATATTGTTGTTTATCCATCCCATATATAGTAGTTTGTATCTGCTAATCCCAAACTCCCAATCCTCCCCTCCCCTCTCCCTCCTACTCCTTGGCAACCACAGGTCTGTTCTCTGTGTCTATGAGTCTGTTTCACAGATAAGTTCATTTGTGTTGTATTTTAGATTCCATATGTAAGTGATACTATGTAGTATTTGTCTTTCTCTGTCTGGTTTATTTCACTTAATATGATAATCTCCAGGTCCACCCATATTTATGCACATGGCATTATTTCATTACTTTTTATAACCAAGTAATATTCTACTGCATATATGTACCATGCCTTCATCTATTGATGGACATTTAGGTTGTTTCCATACCTTGGTTGTTTTAAATAGTGCTGCTATGAACATAGGGGTGCATATATCTTTTAAAGTTCTAATTTTGTCTGGAGTTATGAAGGAAATGGCAACCCACTCCAGTATTCTTGCTTGGAAAATCCCATGGATGGAGGAGCTTGGTTGACTACTGTCTGTGGGGTCGCAAAGAGTCGGACATGACTGAGCGACTTCACTATCACTATGAAGAGGCTCAGTTCAGTCACTCAGTCTTGCCCGACTCTTTGCAACTCCATGAACTGCAGCCCACCAGGATTCCCTGTCCATCACTAACTCCCAGAGCTTGCTCAAACACATGCCCATCAAGTCGGTGATACCATCCAACCATCTCAACCTCTGTCATCACCTTCTCTTCCTGCCTTCAATCTTTCCCAGCATCAGGGTCTTTGCCAATGAGTCAGTTCTTCACATCAGGTGGCCAAAGTATTGGAGCTTCAGCTTTAGCATCAGTCCTTCCAATGAATATTCAAGACTGATTTCCTTCAGGATTGACAGGTTTATCTCCTTGCAGTCCAAGGGACTCTCAAGAGTTTTCTCCAACACCACAGTTCAAAATCATCAATTCTTTGGCCCTCAGTTTTCTTCATGGTCCGACTCTCACATCCATACATGACTACTGGAAAAACCATAGCTTTGACTAGATGGACTTTGTTGGCAAAGTAACATCTCTGCTTTTTAACATGCTGTCTAGGTTGGTCATGACTTTTCTTCTCAGGGGCAAATATCTTTTAATTTCATGGCTGCAGTCACCATCTGCAGTGATTTTGGAGCCCCCAAAATAAAGTCTCTCACTATTTCCATCCCCATCTATTTGCCATGAAGTGATGGGACCGGATGCCATGATCATAATTTTTTGAATACTGAGTTTTAAGTCAGCTTTTTCACTCTCCTCTTTCACTTTCATCAGGAGGCACTTTAGTTCCTCTTCACTTTTTTCCATAAGGGTGGTGTTATTTGCATATCTGAGGTTATTGATATTTCTCCCAGCAATCTTGATTCCAGCTTGTGCTTCCTCCAGCCCAGCATTTCTCATGATTTACTCTATGCCTAAGTTAAATAAGCAGGGTGACAATATACAGCCTTGACGTACTCCTTTCCCAATTTGGAACCAGTCCATTTTCCATGCCTGGTTCTGACTGGTGCTTTTGACCCACATACAGATTTCTCGGGAGGCAGGTAAGGTGGTCTTGTATTCCCATCTCTCTCAGAATTTTCCACAGTTTATTGTGATCCACACAGTCAAAGACTTTGGCTTAGTCAATAAAGCAGAAGTAGATGTTTTTCTGGAATTCCCTTGGTTTTTCGATGATCCAATGGATGTTGGTAATTTGATCTCTGGTTCCTCTGCCTTTTCTAAATCCAGCTTGAACATCTGGAAGTTCATGGTTCACATACTGCTGAAGACTGTCTTGGAGAATTTTGAGAATTACTTTGCTACCATGTGAGATGAGTGCAATTGTGTGGTAGTTTGAGCATTCTTTGGCATTGCCTTTCTTTGGGATTGGAATGAAAACTGACCTTTTCCAGTCCTGTGGCCACTGCTGAGTTTTCTAAATTTGCTGGTATATTGAGTGCAGCACTTTCACAGCATCATCTTTGAGGATTTGAAATAGGTCAACTGGAATTCCATCACCTCCACTAGCTTTGTTTGTAGTGATGCTTTCTAAGGCCCACTTAACTTCGAATTCCAGGATGTCTGGCTCTAGGTGAGTGATCACACCGTCATGATTATCTGGGTCATGAAGATCTTTTCTGTATAGTTCTTCTGTGTATTCTTGTCACCTCTTCTTAATATCTTTTGCTTCTCTTAGATCCATACCATTTCTGTCCTTTATTGTGCCCAACTTTGCATGAAATATTCCTTTGACATTTCTAATTTTCTTGAAGAGATCTCTAGTCTTTCCCATTCTATTGTTTTCCTCTATTTCTTTGCATTGATCACTGAGGAAGGCTTTCTTATCTCTCCTTGCTATTCTTCAGAACTCTGCATTCAGATGGATATATCTTTCCTTTTCTCCTTTGCCTTTTGCTTCTCTTCTTTTTTCAGCTATTTGTAAGGAACCATTTTGCCTTTTTGCATTTCTTTGTCTTGAGGATGGTTTTGATCACCACCTCCTGTATTCCTGTACGATGTCACAAACTTGTCCATAGTTCTTCAGGCACTCTGTCTATCAGATCTAATCCCTTGAATCTATTTGTGACTTCCACGTATAATCACAAGGGATTTGATTTAGGTCATACCTGAATGGTCTAGTGGTTTTCCCTACTTTCTTCAATTTAAGTCTGAATTTTGCAGTAATGAATTCATGATCTGAGCCACAGTCAGCTCCCAGTCTTATTTTTGCTGACTGTCTATAGAGCTTCTCTATCTTTGGCTGCAAAGGATATAATCAATCTGATTTCGATGTTGACCATCTGGTGATGTCCATGTGTAGAGTCATCTCTTGTATTGTTGGAAGAGGGTGTTTGCTATGACCAGTGCGTTCTCTTGGTAAAACTCTGTTAGCCTTTGCTCTGCTTCATTTTGTACAAGGTCATATTGCCTGTTACTCCAGGTATCTCTTGACTTCGTACTTTTGCATTCCAGTCCCCTATGATGAAGAGGACATTTTTTTTTGGTGTTAGTTTTAGAAGGACTTGTATGTCATCATAGGACCATTCAACTTCAGCTTCTTTGGCATTAGTGGTTGGGGTATAGACTTGGATTACTCTGATATTGAATGGTTTGCCTTGGAAACGAACAGAGATCATTCTGTCATTTTTGAGATTGCATCCAAGTATTGCATTTTGGACTCTTTTGTTGACTCTGAGGGCTACTCCATTTCTTCTAAGGGACTCTTGCCCACAGTAGTAGATATAATGGTCATCTGAATTAAATTCACCCATTCCAGTCCATTTTAGTTCATTGATTCCTAAAACATCAATGTTCACTCTTGTCATCTCCTGTTTGACCACTTCCAATTTACCTTGATTCATGGACCTAACATTTCAGTTTCCTAGTAGATGGTTAGACAGCCTAAAATTGAGGAAAGAAAGTCATATCAAAGGTTTTGAGGATCCAAGCTGCTAAACAGATTTCATCCATGTTTAAGAAAGCGAGCACATGGTTAATGCTCTATTTAATCAGAAGCCAGCACAGGACAGGACTTGAGCCATGTCAGCCATCATAGCAAAGCACTCAGACTGCCTTTAGTGTCTCCCCTACCTTTAACCTTTCAACTTACTTATGTCCATGGCACAAGCAGTCTTTTTCTGCACATTTTCCCTAAAAGGCCTCTTTTTTGTGTGCATGCATTCTCAGTCATGTCCAACTCTTTGCAACCCTATGGATTATAGCCCACCAGTCTCCTCAGTCCATGGAATTTTCACCAGTCCCCTCAGTCCATGGAATTTCCACCAGTCTCCTCAGTCCATGGAATTTTCTAGGCAAGAATACTGGAGTGGGTTGCCATCCTACTCTAGGGGATCTTCCTGACCCAGGGATTGAACCCAGGTCTCTTGCATCTCCTGCACTGGCAGGTGGATTCTTTACCACTGTGCCACCTGTGAAGCCCTATGGCCTCTTTGGGTTTTAATAATTCTAATGAGATCTTCTCCCACTTTAAGCCCTCTGGCTGGATCAGGAGCAGAGTTAAGGGAAGGTGATCTGACAGCCCTGTCTCTGCATCTCTGAGCTGTACAGATGGCCTGCAGTGACCAGACAGTGTTTGGAGTCCCCTCTATTGGCCAGCAAAGTGGGATCACAGCCCCCAGGTCCCCAGGTTTCCAGGAGCACAAGGAGCAGAGGTCACAAACTGACTGCATCAAACACCCTTTGGCAGAGGCCCCAGCCATTCCAAGTTCTTTTTCTAGAAAGGACATGATGTGGTTTTGGGAGCTGACAGATAGAAACCTAAGCCTTACTTTCTACTACATCTGGAGTTCTTTTTTGAGATATAAGACAGTGACAATAAACTTTCCTTGAGTGCCTTATGGAATAGTGTCTCAGCGCTCTGGGGAGAGAAGCAGAGCATGGTAGTGGTGACGGATAGAGGCTAGGGTAGGGATCCTACAGAAGCCTCTGTGGTTGGAAGCAATCTTACTCTCTATTTATTACAGCCACTCATATTTTGACCTTCTTGTTACACCAAAACAAAAACAAAAAACCCACCAAAGCATGAGTTTCTTGCTTTTACCAAAGGAAGGCTTACATTAAAATAGGCTAATATACCTACTCTAAGGATATTCCATGATATTTTATTTTCTGGAAAGAATTTTACTGTAAGGCGAGGAATGAATGGTACAGAACTGAGACAGCTGCTTGGAAAAAATGAATAATGCCTCACTTGGAGGAAAAAAAAAAAAGGTGACAGCTTTTTTTTCATTCAATTTCCAGGAGATAGTTGAGCTGGAAGATCTAAGAAGTTCACCTTCTACTTCTTCAGCTTTGAGAGTGCCACTTCATCAGTGATGCAGATGGAAACAGCTCTTAGGCAAAATGCTGCTGCTTCTAAACCACCAGCCCAAGCCAAGACCGCACATATTCTGTCTCTACTGATTACATTATCTTGTTTTTTTTTTTTTTTTTTTTTGAGAGGGGCAGGGGACATCTTTACCTATACAGCTAAGTACACTGACTTATCTCATGGAAATATTGTGGGCATTAATTATAATAAAAGGTATGTGAACTGCTCACTCGGACGAGATTCTAATTTCAATTTGATTTGGGCAACAAACACACAGTTCTTCACTTACTGTGTTTTTCATCAGCTGAGGGCAAGTCAAGTTCCATAGGGAGGGAGATCTTGATGTCAATCAGAAAACATGGCTCTCTTTGTTGATGTCATTAATTGTACTTATACTACACATTGCTTTTTTGCTTTTGTTTTTTCCTTCCTAAATTATAATTATTGTATACCTCAAAATTGAATATTTATGAATTGTTTCAAGATCTTGTGGTAGTGCCCAGAAAATAATTATTTTTTAAAAAGTGCAATATCAGACTGTGCCCAGAAAACAAACAAACAAAGCTTCATTTTTTAAAAACCTTATCTTCCCTTGCTCCTGCATTTCTTCCTATGGCTGCACCTTCCTGACACCTGTGTCCCAATCAGACATACCTCCCTTACCTTATGAAAGCTAAGATCTTTCCAGACCTGGAAGGGTAAATGTTCCTAGCTCTTTTCCTTCACAAACAGAAAGTCAAATCCACTCATCTCTGTGAAAACTACTCAGCTCAATTACAGACTTAAACTGTGTCGACTAAAGAAAAACACCCAAGCTGAAAATTGCAGGTTCTGTTATATTTGGGGACCTTACTGAGGACTATAGCCTGGAGTCAGTCTCTTAGATTGCTTTGAGGAACCAGCAAAAACTATATATCCAAAGAGAGATGAGAGGAGTCAGGATACATAGTTTTTACTGAAAATAAACAAAGCATGAAGTCAAACACCAAAAGATTGCTGCTTATACATACGGCCGATCCACTTTGCCATGCAGCAGAAACTAACGCAGCACTGTAAAGCAACTCAGTGGCTCACTATACTCCAGTAAAAATTAATTTAGAAAAGATTACTGTTAGTCACAAAAGACAGACATCTCAAGGTAATGATTTTAGTACTTCTCTACGTATGGGAATATGTAAGCCTGGGCTCATTGAAATTACTCCTTTGATTTTTTAAAAACTTTTACTTTATATTGGAAGGTATCAAGAGTTGATTTACAATGTGTTAGTTACAGGTGTACAGCAGAGTGATTCAGTTATACATACACGTGTCTGTTCTTTCCTATATTTTTTCCTATTTAGGTTGTTACAGAATATTGAGCAGAGTTCCCTGTGCTGTTGGCTATCTATTTTAAATATAATGGTGTGGCATCTTAACTATCTAGGGCCAGTATCCTGTTTCTCTCTATCCTGAATCCTCTCAGGGCCACCACTGGGGACAGCTGCAATGGCTGATGGCTTGATGGAGGGCATCATTGGCTATTTACTGCAAGAGCAGCAACATTTTTTCTTCACCCATGCCTCTCTTTTCACTTAATTCCTACACCCTTCCAGCAGGGCTTTCTGTTTTCCTGGAGGAGTGACCTTAGTGTGTTTTTGAAAACTATGAGTATTTGAGGAACATCCCCAGTAACTGAGCCTGCAGAGGGGATGGATCTGAGGTAGAGGCTCTCACACTGTTAGTTTCAGGCTGAAAGTGATTTAACAGACTTGAATCTGCTCTACATACCTTCAGCTCCCATTAACTCCTGGGGATGTACACTTGGGCTGGACATGCCTGAGCATTGTCCTGGCGAGGAAGATCATTTGAGAACCTCTCAGCAAGGAGGCAGCTGGGAAACCATCCAAGGCCAGGGTGAACTTGGCAGTGATCCAGTGTGGGATGTCAGAGGGCAGGCAGGCCCTCACCAGGGAGGTGTGTCTTCTCACTGGGACCCCATCTGGCTCCCAGTGTGCCTTTGTGTCCCAGTAGTGGTTGGTACACAGAGTTCACAAAGGGAAATGACTAGAATAAATGATGTATTATGTATATGAGTCACTCAGTCATGTCTGACTCTGCCCCCACCCCACCCCCAACCCCCGCCCCAAGCACTGTAGCCTGCCAGGCTCCTCTGTCCATGGGATTCTGTAGGCAAGAACACTGGAGTGGGTTGCCATGCACTCCTCCAGGGGATCTTCCCAACCTAGGGATCGAACCCAGATATGTAATTTACTTACAGAAGATGTTAGCAGTGATCTCATCTTCACATGTCAATGACAGCGAAGCTATACATTTGTTACCACGCTGACTTTCATATTTCATGTTGGATCCTTAGTCTAAGTGGATTTCCTAGATAGTGGAAATAATCACTTGAAAAACAAGCCTCTTAAAAACTCATTCTAATCATATTGTATGGGAATACATTTTCCTTTATCTCCTTAAACAGAGCATATTAAACACAGTTAACATTGTTATGAGAATTGTGTGATTGAAATAACATCAATAAAAAAATATTGTACCATCCCGGGAGCTATTTGCCTCAGCCTGTGAAGGCAGGCCTTTTCTTCTTAATCCAGGTCTGTTCCTGGTGTCGAGCTCCCAGCGGCCTGCTCTCTTTGGTTGTCTTACCAGCAATTAACACGAGGTTCTCAGCTGGAGTGGTAATGCACTCAGAGCCACAAACCTCACACAAGCGCCAAGCAGATTTTTATTAATACAACTTGCTATGAACAGCAAAGAAACTGTCGAATTTCTGGAATGTCTGACCATTTTTCCTGCTAAGTGGCCCTCCTAAGAGCTGTTGTTGTTCACTCAGTTGTGTCCATCTCTTTGTGACCCCATGGACAGTGCCCACCAGCCCCCTCTGTCCATGGCAAGAATACTGGAGTGGGTAGCCATTCCCCTCTTCAGGGAATTTTTTAGACCAGGGGTAGACTGTGAGTCTCCTACAGTGGTATGCAGATTCTTTACCACTGAACCACCAGGAAGCAAATGCTTCTTCCCAGGTGTAGTGCACGGGAGACCAAGGACTAAGAGTGCTTTTATAGGACCAGAGAAACTGCTAATTTAAGGCTGCCCAAGCCATTACATGGTCATTATTGCCAACTTGCATCTTGAGAGTTTTTTTTTTTTTTTTTTGTAGTGAACCAGCAAAAATTATAACATGGAAAGTATGCTAACACAAAATCTGTGAACTATTGGGAAGCAAGATGTTGCTTTATTTTCAGTTGGTTGGGAAAAGAGTGAAGTAATTTTACCAGACCTGTGTGTAAAGTAAGTATACACTTGGAGGGAAGAGAAGAGGGAACTTAGTAAGTGTACTTGACTGATAGGCTGGGAAAATATTTAAAATCATTTTTGCTTCTGGGTTCATTACTGCATTTTAGAAAGCTGAGATTGCCTGACAGTACATACTACTGCCAGAGTCCAGCTCCAGCAGCCAGGGATTCAACCTGAAGTGGTGAATGGTGTTGGTGAGTGAGACAGCCTCTCCATTTTCTTTGGACTGCCTGTTTATTTCAAGTTTAAGATTCTCTTTTAAACTTTTACAAAAAACATTAGGCCAGAGGTTTGACATTTTCAGTTCCCCCTCTCTCAGATTTATTATCTCCATAAATCACTGTTGCTCTTCAAACACAGTTCTTGCTTCAATGATTCTCTCGGAATCAGCCTTATCATCTATTACCTACCTCTTCTAAGTGTCCTATGGTTAACTTGTGATTACATTGTAACCCATGCTACATGCCTCAGTTTACTACTTATCTTCCTAACTCCTGTTTGCCCCTAGCATCCTGAGCTCATTATCTCCTAAAAAGGCTTCTAGCTATAGCGTCTCTAAAAATTCCTAACTTCTATAAGCTATAGTAAAATATGCTAACTTTACAACATTCCTTAAATTTTTTTGTCTTTTTAAATTTTTTTAAGTTTTTTTAAGTTTTTTATTTTTTAAATTTTAATATCTTTAATTCTTACATGCGTTCCCAAACATGAACCCCCCTCCCTCTTCCCTCCCCAAACTTCTAACTATTTTAATTATTTCTAAGCCTTGAATTCGGCAAACTCCTTTGCCATAAACATTTTCCTCACAAATAAGCTTCAGATAGCAATCCCTCCCATGGCCTCAAGCTGCGGCCTATGTGCTCATCCTGGAACACTCTTTTGTAAAAGTCCTTAAACAAATGTCAATGATTAACTTTATGAATTATTATCTGAGCACAGCTGCAGAAGGCTTTGTGCCTTCTCATGCTCCTCTCAAGAAGAATAAGCACCTTAATATTCCTTTTCAGTCAACTCAGCCGAGGAAAGGAAAAGACAAGTCAGAATTACAAGGCCTAACTCCTTCATCCTGGGTCCGTGCCTGCGGAATGAGGAGAGGGGGCTGGGGGCCGTGCCTCCATTTTGTCAGTAATGCCTAATGCGGCTCCCAACATATTACAGTTGGGATACATCTGACAGTACCAGTTAGATACTGGAGTACAAGTGAGATACTGGAATATAGTCTTTAGCAAACAACCTCATGTTTCACCTCACTGAGAAGCCTTTGATGTACCAAATATTCATAAATAAAATTCTTGGAAAATAATACATCACTTAGAGGGAAAAATTTAAATGTATTAAAGAGACAGATCTGCAATCTTACTGGGTACAGCTGAATAAAGTAAATAGTAACTATTGTATTATTTCAGTTTCAGCTTCCTAAGGAAGGGTTGTTTTTAAATCTGCTTGACTATGTACATATTTCTGAAAGTACACCCCTAAAAGATTGCCTTCCTGAATTGAGGATATCAGGACATCACAGCTCTCCTCAGCATGGAAGATTTAGCAGCAGATTTCCAAGTGGATGTACCTTGCCACACAAGTGGGGAAACTCTACTCACCGAATTCAGAGTAAGAGATCACCCTCTAGTGCACACTTGTGCCAATTTAAAATGAATTCTTATTTGGAGCAAATAATAGCTGCTTTTAGTAAGAAACCAGTGTGCTATTGATAGTTGTAAAAGGTTAAAAATGTTTTGCATAGACTGTTTCAGTTACCATTTCTTGACCAGATTTGTAAATATCTCCTCATTCATTTCCCAAAAGGCACTTAAGGCTGGTCTGTAGGAAGTGTGAGCATGACTGACTGTTTTCCAGGCATTTGCAAGCATTTTTTCCCTGAAGCCACTCATCAATGCAGTCATCTGGGCCAAACTTCATCTGTCCCATGGGTTTCTTTTTAAAATTCTTGGAAAAGTACAACTTTCCAAAACTGAACCAGGAAGAAAGAGAAAATCTTAACAGACCCATCACAAGCATGGAAATTGAAACTGTAATCAGAAATCTTCCAGCAAACAAAAGCCCAGGTCCAGACGGCTTCACAGCTGAATTCTACCAAAAATTTAGAGAAGAGCTAATACTTATCCTACTCAAACTCTTCCAGAAAATTGCAGAGGAAGGTAAACTTCCAAACTCATTCTATGAGGCCACCATCATCCTAATACCAAAACCTGAAAAAGATGTCACAAAATAAGAAAAAACTACAGGCCAATATCACTGATGAACATAGATGCAAAAATCCTTAACAAAATTATAGCAATCAGAATCCAGCAACATATTTAAAAGATCATACATCATGACCAAGTGGGCTTTATCCCAGGGATGCAAGGATTCTTCAATATCCACAAATCAATCAATGTAATACACCACATTCACAAATTGAAAAATAAAAGCCATATGATTATCTCAATAAATGCAGAGAAAGCTTTTGACAAAATTCACCATCCATTCATAATAAAAACCCTCCAGAAAGCAGGAATAGGAGGGACATACCTCAACATAATAAAAGCTATATATGACAAACCCACAGCAAACATTATCCTCAATGGTGAAAAGTGGAAAGCATTTCCCCTAAAGTCAGGAACAAGACAAGGATGCCTACTCTCACCACTACTATTCAACATAGTTTTGGAAGTTTTGGCCATAGCAATCACAGCAGAAAAAGAAATAAAAGGAATCCAAATTGGAAAAGAAGAAGTAAAACGCTCACTGTTTGCAGATGACATGATCCTCTACATGAAAACCCTAAAGACTCCACCAGAAAATTGCTAGAGCTAATCAATGAATATAGTAAAGTAGCAGGATATAAAATCAACACACAGAAATCCCTTGCATTCCTATGCACTAATAATGAGAAAATAGAGAAATTGAGGAAACAATTCCATTATACCATTGCAATGAAAATAAAATACTTAGGAATATATCTACCTAAAGAAACTAAAGACCTATATATAGAAAATTATAAAACACTGGTGAAAGAAATCAAAGAGGACACTAATAGATGGAGAAATATACCATGTTCATGGATTGGAAGAATCAATGTAGTGAAAATGAGTATACTACCCAAAGCAATGTATAGATTCAATGCAATCCCTATCAAGCTACCAACGGTATTTTTCACAGAGCTAGAACAAATAATTTCACAATTTGTATAGAAATACAAAAAACTTCGAATAGCCAAAGCAATCTTGAGAAAGAAGAATGGAACTGGAGGAATCAACCTGCCTGACTTCAGGCTCTACTACAAAGCCACAGTCATCAAGACAGTATGGGACCGGCACAAAGACAATATAGATCTTTGGATCATAGATCTATTGATTATAGATCAATGGAACAAAATAGAAAGCCCAGAGATAAATCCATGCACCTATGGACACCTTATCTTTGACAAAGGAGGCAAGAATATACAGAGGAGAAAAGAAAATCTCTTTAACAAGTGGTGCTGAGAAAACTAGTCAACCACTTGTAAAAGAATGAAACCAGAACACTTTCTAACACCACACACAAAAATAAACTCAAAATGGATTAAAGACTAAATGCAAGACCAGAAAATATAAAACTCTTAGAGAACATAGGCAAAACACTCTCCAACATAAATCACAGCAGGATCCTCTATGACCCACTCCCAGAATATTGGAAATAAAAGCAAAAATAAACAAATTGGACCTAATTAAAATTAAAAGCTTCTGCATAACAAAGGAAACTATAAGCAAGGTGAAAAGACAGCCTTCAGAATGGGAGAAAATAATAGCAAATGAAGCAACTGACAAAGAATTAATCTAAAAAATACACAAGCAACTCCTGCATCTTAATTCCAGAAAAATAAATGACCTAATCAAAAAATGGGCCAAAGAACTAAATAGACATTTCTCCAAAGAAGACATACAGATGGCTAACAAACACACAGAAAGATGCTCAACATCACTCATTATTAGAGAAATGCAAATCAAAGCCACAATGAGGTACCATTTCACACCAGTCAGAATGGCTGCTATCCAGAAGTCTACAAGCAATAAATGCTGGAGAGGGTGTGGAGAAAAGGGAACCCTCTTACACTGTTGGTGGGAATGCAAACTAGTACTGCCACTATGGAGAACAGTGTGGAGATTCCTTAAAAAACTGGAAATAGAATTGTCATATGACCCAGCAGTCCCACTCCTGGGCATACATACAGAGGAAGCCAGAATTGAAAGAGACATGTATACCCCAATGTTCATTGCAGCACTGTTTACAATAGCCAGGACATGGAAGCAACCTAGATGTCCATCAGCAGACGAATGGATAAGAAAGCTGTGGTACATATACACAGTGGAGTATTAGCCATTAAAAAGAATACATTTGAATCAGTTCTAATGAGGTGGATGAAACTGGAACCTATTATACAGAGTGAAGTAAACCAGAAAGAAAAACACTAATACAGTATACTAGCACATATATATGGAATTTAGAAAGATGGTAACGATAACCCTGTATGCAAGACAGCAAAAGAGACACAGACGTATAGAACAGTCTTTTGGACTCTGTGGGAGAGGGAGAGGGTGGGATAATTTGGGAGAATGGCATTGAAACACGTATATTATCATATGAGAAATGAATTGCCAGTCCAGGTTCAATGCATGATACAGGATGCTCGGGGCTGGTGCACTGGGATGACCCTGAGGGATGGTATGGGGAGGGAGGCGGGAGGGGAGTTCAGGATGAGGAACACATGTACACCCGTGGCAGATTCATGTCAATGTATGGCAAAACCAATACAATATTGTAAAGTAATTAGCCTCCAATTTATTTATTAAAAAAATAAAATAAAGAGAAATACAACAACAACAGCAAAAACACTTTTATCCATGGGGGAAAAAAAACCTCTTTTGGAGACTCTAATGCCTTGGTCTATGTGAGTGCAAAGTCGCTTCAATTGTGTCTGTTTCATTTCGATCCCACGGACTGTAGCCCACCAGCCTCCTCTGTGCATGCATTCTCCAGGCAAGAATACTGGAGTGGGTTGCCATTCCCTTCTCCAGGAGATCTTCCTCACCCAGGGATCGAACCCAAGTCTCCTGTATTTCCTGCGTTGCAAGTTGATTCTTTACTGCTGAGCCACAGGAGAAGCTTGGGTCTCTAGTCTCTTTGATTTCTGGGCAGCTATTTTTCTGAGACACAGTTCTCTCCTAATGTTCAGTGTATCTGCTGCTCCAAAATCAACATACCTACTGGACACATGTGACTTTAAATGCACACACAAGTTAAATTCACACAAGAAAGGACAATGATTCCTCCCATATCTCTATCCTCAGGGTGTTCCGTGGGATTCTTCAGAACTCAGCTTCAAATACTGCCAGGACTTCAGTCCTTCAGTTTATACTCTTTCATGCTTTGATTCTTTTCTTTTTTTCAGAATCCACCTTCTTTGACCTTCGACTTCACAGTGGCTCATCTCCAACCAGAAGGTTCCAATGATAGTTCTGACGGAGCCTCTCTGCCCAGCCTCCCACTTCCTTACCCCATGCCCAGGGGATCGTGCTTCTGTTCTCCAGGACACAGCTTCCCCCTCCCTCAGAAGCCCAGTCAGTGCATCGTCTGTCCCCCGGCCAGTGACAGAAATAAAGTCTGGGGAATGCACTTCCCCTTACATTTCATATCTGACAGGGAGGCAAAACCTGTTCCATTTTAAACCTTATGTTTCACATTAAAAACAATAAAAACAGGAAGCCTCTCTAGTGGTCCAGTGGTTAAGAGCCCACCGTGCAATGCAGGCGACGTGGATTCAATCCCCAGTTAGGCAACTAAGATCCCCCATGCAAGGAAGCAACTAAGCCCATGCCCCACAACTCCTGAGCTCATGAGCCACAACTAGAGTCTGCACTGCAAACAAGATCCCACTTGATGTAGCCAAGATCCTGTGTGCTGCAGCTAAGACGTGACACAGCCAGAAAAATAAATACTGCCTGTTAGTCGCTCAGCTGTGTTCGACTCTGAGACTCCACGAACTGTAGACTGCTGGGCTCCTCTGTCCATGGAATTCTCCATGGAAGAATACTGGAGTGTGTTGCCATGCCCTTCTCCAGGGATCTTCCTGACCTAGGGATCGAACCCAGGTCTCCCGCATTGCAGGCAGATTCTTTACAATCTGAGCCACCAGGGGAGCAACAGATACTAAAAAACAAAACAATGTGAAGGGTATTAAGGCCCAGTAAGTATATTCTTTGCAGATTCACAGAAGCTTTCAAAGTGAAGTATTATACTGCTTATTGACACCCTGACTCAGAACTTTCCCTTCAGGCTCTTGTGTTTTATATTTTGCACTCCCCTCTCAGATTAGAGTCAAGCAGTGGTGGCCCATCAGTTTCCTGCTTGGACCAAAATGTAATGACATTCCGTGGGTATAATCTACCTTTTTTTCCAATTTTATTCTTCAGCATCTTTGCACGGTACCAAGCATTCTGATCCCATGAACTTCTCAAATTCAGGCCTGCCCATGAAGTATGTATCCTCTCAGGTGTCTCTAGTTCCTCCCTTTACCAATTACCCACCCAGTGTGAGCAGTCTCCCACTGTGGAGACAGCCAGGAACATAGGCAAAATATGCTAACAGGCAGCACAACCCAGGTCAGAGGGACAGGAGGACATGTTTTGAATTAAACACTAGAAAGGATCCACTGAGGACCGCTCCCCATCACAGGAGCTGGGGTCCCAGGCGCTACAGAGGGGATGTCATTCCTTCCTGTGGTTTTGTTGCTCTCAGACGGGATTTTATACTATAAAGAAGGCCCGTGTTCTAAGTCAGGGGATACGATGTTTGATGGCTAAGGAGGCAGTAGAGAGGTTGCCAAAGTGGCCCCAAGGCAAGGATGCTCTGCTCAGTTGTTCACCTGCAGGATGCTGAATTTTACCAACACTTCAAGTACCACCTCCTGGGCAGCTCCAACAGGAGACAGGACTTGGTTAGCGGGTCACTGAACATTCATTATCATACAAGGCCTAATTTTCTCTTCTAAAATTCCTAGCAGGGTCTTCCCTAGTGGTCCAGTGGTTAAGACACCATGCTTTCACTGCAGGGGGCATGAGTTCCGTCCCAGGTAAGGGAACTAACATGCCTGCATGCCTCAGCCAAAAGATGAGGAAAAAAAATCCCAATAGCGTCCTGCATTTGGACTGTGTACAGTATTTGAATGCTGCCTTTATGGTTTCTACACAGGAGTGCATACATATTATCTATGTGGGGGGAACCTTTTCTTGATATATTAAAGCGTAAGACTGCAACCAGCTACAATTTTACTTATTTCAGCTTATAAACTAAAAAAACCTCTCAGACTAATCTGACAGAATATGTTCATTTGGGGCTTCTGTGTTTGGGTCCTATGCTTTAGTATTAGCTGACTGTAAATCATCACGTACTTTCAAAATAAAGTATCCTAACTTTTTAACAAAATCATATGCTTCATTACCTGTTTACCTGCAGAGAAATGTTTACAAACATTGTAGACATTTGAGATCATGCTATTCCAAGTGAGCAGAAATATTTATTGTAACAGAACACTAAAGTAATTCACGCATCAATGTGTTAATCCACTCATTTTATTGCAGCAACTTCTGATTCTTCAGTATAAAGAGAAATCAAAAGGGAAAATCTCTACAATCTTGGGTTAAGAAGTATACCAGGAACTGGTGACCTAAACCGTATGTACAGAATATAAACATATTTATATCTGTATGTACACTTCATGGTTATCTAGTCATTATAAATAGTAGGTTTAACTTAAGAGTCTACAAAAATAATGATTTTCAGATGGGTACATGCAAAACCAGCACACATAAACTTATTTATAAAACACATCTCTATGCCTTTTTTTGCTCTAAATATAAATGTCACTATTTAACTATCAGCTAAACAATTCAAATGCAAATCCCAAAGTTCCCAATGAAAAGTATAAAATCTGTTTCTATCCACAACGGCAACCTGCTTCAAGTATTCTTCTTCTACTATTAGTAAAGTCGAGATAATTTTGTCACAGATGAATTACAGGTACAGATGCCATTTTCTCATATTTTAGACAGTCTTCTGGAATAAAAGCTTCTTTTGTTCCATTTTACAAAAAGTACTGCTTTTACATCCTCATCAAAATGAACAAGCGAAGCTTCCTCGCACCGCCCTGAGCCTGTGCCCTGGCACGGTCCAGCAAAGCCCTATTCTAGTGGTCTGCGGCGCCATCGGCCAAGGCGGGCGGCTGGGGGGACACAAAGGGCTCGTTCTGCTTCTGGTCCTCCTTCACCCCAGCCGCTTGGTCCATGATGGAGGAGAAGGACAGCTGGTCGTGTTCTATGATGTGCATTTGATCCTCTTCCTTGTCCTTCTTCACGTAGAACATTTTTCTGAACTTCTTCAGTTCGTGGAGCTCACAGAAGGTTTCCAGAACCACCAACATGGCGATAAGACCAAGGAGCAGGTAACCTGTGTGAGAGAAGTGACAGTGACTCAGTGAGATCCAGTCATGACACAACCTTTCTGCTGATGAGTCAAGCCATTGCCTCCTCTGATTTCTGGGCATGTTTTGAATTCCATGGCTCAGAGGGATGATCCAGAGGAAAATGAAGATGGACTTAACCTTCTAGACCTAAAGAGACATATCTCCAAAGACGACATACAGAGAGCCAACAGGCACATGAAAAGATTACAATGAGGTACCACCTCACACCAGTCAGAATCATCATCATTAAGACGTCTGCAGATAACAAATGCTGGAGAGGGTGAGGGGAAAAGGCAACCCTCCTACATTGTTTGAGAACATGTAAATTGGTACAACTGGAAAACGGTATGAGGGTTCCTCAAATAACTAAAAACAGAGCTACCATATAACCCTGCAATCCCACTCTTGGGCTTATAGTCTAGAGAAAACTATAATTTGAAAAGTTGCATGCGCTCCAGTGTTCATAGCAGCACTGTTCACAATAGCCACGACATGGAAACAAGCTAAATGTTCATCAGCAGATGAATGGGTAAAGCAGATGTGATACATACACACAATGGGATACCACTCAGCCATCAAAAAGAATGAAACTCTCATCTGCAGTTCCACAGATCCATTTCACAGATGGACCTAGAGATTATCACGCAAACTGAAGTAAATCAGAACAAGGAAGACAAATACCGTATATCGCTTATACATGGAATCTAAAATAGGGCACAAATGAATTTATCTGCAAAACAGACAGACCCATAATAGAGAACAGACTTGTTGCCAAGGGGCGGGGAGGGGGGGGTGGGGAGGTTGGGGAAGGGGGGTTGGGGGAGGGATGGATTGGGAGTTTGGGATTCGCAGATGCAAACTAGTATATACAACAAGGTCCTACTGTACAGCACAGGGAACTATATTCAATATCCTGTGATAAACCACAATAGAAATGAATGTGTGTATGTGTGTGTATACACACGTATATATGTAGGTGGTGCTAGTGGTAAAGAACCCGCCTACCAATGCAGGAGATGTAAGTTCGATCCCTGGGTTGGGAAGATACCCTGGAGGAGGGAAAGGCAACTTACGCCAGTATTCTTGCCTGGGAAATCCCATGCACAGAGGAGCCTAGCAGGCTACAATCAATAGGATCATAAAGAATCTAACACTACTGAAGTGACTTAGCACATACGTGCATGTATGTAAAAGATCACTTTGCTGTGTGTGTGTGTGTGTGTGTGTGTGTGTGTTTTAAGGATTTCTACATAGGGGATGTACTGGGTGGAACAAATAAATGTTCCAAAGGTATGTTAGTTTGTGGATAGGCTAGAATTCCACAGCTTTTGTCTGAAATCCCATGGATATTTTTGTCAGCACTGAAGAGTTTGACTAAATAATGAATAAAGGAAAAGGAGATTTGTGGATTAGTTCAGCTAACAATGTCACTGCTATTTCTAATATGCTATGTTATTATTAAAGCCTAAGAAACCTGCCACTTTGCATCCATGAATGACTTCCTTGTTCCTATTTTGCTACCAATTCTGGCTTCCCAAGTTCATTTATTTTCTGAAAATCTTCAAACATTTTACCACTGGGACATGAAATTGGGACTTCTGTTATTCTTAGAGTTTTCACTTTCACTTTTTTGTTGCTGTCTCTGATGAATTTTTTTTTCTGAAAACTGATTTTAAACATGTTGGAACCAACTTAAAATTACTATTTTCCCAGACTTCCCTGGTGGTCCAGTGGTTAAGAATCTGCCTTCCAATGCAGATGGACTTAAATTGGGCCTTTCACTCTGATCATGCCTCTTCTACGGAATGAGGAGTCTGCAGGGCCAGTGGGGCTTGCTCTCTGGGACCCCATGCCAACCCCCACCCCAGATTATGTTCCATGTATTTAAAACTTGGAAATTCTCTGTACAATGTCCCCACCTCATAGGGGTGATGGTACCTGCAAGGGTCTCTATCCTGGGTCCACCATCCCAAAAGGGCATTGCATCACTGGTGTGCTCCCCTACATGCACCCAGGCCCAGGGGCAAATGTTTGTAAGAGGACATTGATGGAACATGGCCGTATTACCGAGGCAGTGTGTCCACACATCCATGTAAGGGCCTTGTAGGGCTGAGTGGAACGAAAGGTGGGAAGAGAAAGGTGCAGGATGGGGCCAGTTTTTCCCGCCCCATCATCTAGCCCAGGACACCGAGCATCCTCAGGACCAGCCTGGTCTTCAGATCACTGTGAAGGTATATGTGGTGATGCAGAAGGAGAAAATGTGTTTTAGGTAAGTTTATGTGCTGTATGCGCATGCTCAGTTGTGTCTGACTCTTTGAGACCCCATGGACTGCAGTCCACTAGGCTCCTCTGTCCATGGAAATCTCCAGGTAATGGTACTGGACTGGGTTGCCATTCACTTTTCCCGGGGATCTTCTCAACCCAGGAATCAAACCCAGGTCTCATACACTAGGCAGACTGTATCATTTGAGCCATCAAGAAAGCCTCAAGTCATAAAAAAACTAAATTCACATAAGGAGGTAACATTTTACCCTAATGCAAGACAAGAAAGACTTGCATTAGGTAATTCTGATGACACCGTAAACTCATGATGCCATTCGGAAAACACTAGGTCAACTCGATCTGTGAGTCGTCAAAGGGCATGTTCACTTTGGGTCAGCTGGTCCACTTCTTGGAAAGATAATAAACTAGAAAAACGAGTTAAACACATGAAAGTATTTACTGCAGTGTAATTTACAATGCCTCCTAATATTTAGATCGGAAGCAATCTGAATATTTGGCAACAGAAGTAGGACTAGATGATAGTATGGATGCGTGCACGCCAAGTTGCTTCAGTCGTATCCGACTCTGTGTGACCCCCTGGACTGCAGCCTGCCAGGGTCCTCTGTCCGTGAAATTCTCCAGGCAGAATACTGGAGTGATGCCCTCCTCTAGGCTATCTTCCTGACCCAGGGATCAAATCCACGTCTCTTACGTTTCCTACACTGGCACGAAGATTCTTTACCACTAGCACCACCTGGGAAGCCCCAGATGATGGTACAGTCACCTGGTAAAATAATATGTGGATAGTAAAGATAAATATGGTAACTAGAAGAAATTCGAAATCACCCTGGTAACCATTCGGTAAATATTTATTGAACTTGCATGGTAGCCAGGCATTACTGAAAGCACTGGGCACTTATGAGTGAAGGCTGTGTCCTGAGTGAGCATGGTTTAATGGAAATGCTAAAAATACACGTAGTTCAACTACACATTTTGTTGTCATTAAGACCACAGGATGGGGCCAGGACAGAACATCTGACTGCCTGCGTTATGTACTCTGATTTCCTAGAAGACATGGCCACGAGCGGAGTCTTGAAAAATACTTAGGAAGGCAGAAATGGAAACTGTATGTACAGTATGATGTAATTTTATGCATTGTGAAAACACAGGAAAGGAACACACAAAAATAAATATTTTTCTATGAATGGATTTATAAGTTTCCCATGGTATTATATTGAAGTTAAAAAAATTGCTTCAAAATTTAATGTCACTGGACATCTGAATTTCAATGCCTATTTTCCACGTATAAAATTCTTTTTTCTTTTTCATTTTCACCAAGAACTTCATTGAACAATGAATTCACTGTTTTGTTCCTACAAATATAAAAATTCTGAAAGCAGCAAACGTATTCTAACTTCAAAAAAGAACCAGATGGGCGAACGAGATAAGCAACTTCTTTACGATTTTCCTGGTTAATGAAAGAACGTAATGGTTTGTTAACAGGCTATCCTAGCTCTGGTGTCCTTGAGCTTAAAATATTTAATAAAGTAGAGCAACTTTGTTAAAAAGTTCAGCAGCAACTTACTTTGTGTGGTGCATTCTTACTTGTGTGCTTAGGTGCAGTACTCTACTGTCACTTAAAATGACTATTACATTACTAGTAAGAAACTGATCAGTACTTTTCTGTGCCTGGGAAAAGTAACTCTCAATAATAACAAGACGTTTTCATACAGAATTTTGAAGGAAATCATGATGAAACCAAAGTTATGGGAAGGCGGCAAAATGGAAAATTCACCCATGGAAAGCAGTCAGGGCTCTGACAAGTGACTCTCATCACTGAGTGGGTGAGGCAAAGCGTGGAAGTACAGAGCCCTGGGACAGAGTCCGTGAACTTGGATACTCACATGTGATCCCGATCTTGTAGAGCTCTCTGAATTTTTGATTGTAGCCCTCCCCAGGAACATAATCTCCGAGGCCAATGGTGCTCAGGGAGATGAAACAAAAGTAAAAGGACTCCAGGAAGTTCCAGTCTTCTTCCAGGACAGAGAACACCGCGGCCGGGATGAAGAAGAAGCAGGACACAGTGACCACACCGAGGAGGACCGCGTGGACGATGGCCACTGCCTGCTTGGAGAAACCCCAGCGGACATGGAAGTAGAGGACTGGCCTGCGGGTGACATGGATGGTGACACGCTGGACCACTGCCGTCAGGAACAGAAGGGTGAAAGGTATGCCGATGACGGAGTAGATGATGCAGAAGGCCTTGCCCCCATCGGACAGGGGCACGGTGTGGCCGTAACCTGCAAGGAGAGGAGGTAGAAAACACCTTCGTAAATAGCACACACCTGGGATTCCCTGGCAGTCCAGTGGTTAAGACATCAAGCTTCCACTGCAGGGGGCAAGGGTTCGATCCCTGGTTGGGGAACCAAGACCTCGCATGCTCCACGGCATGGCCAAAAATAGAAAAACAAAACACATGCCTCTCGTTCACTCCTCTGCCCCTCACACCCAAGAGAAAAGCCAGATCAAATTCAGATTGGTGCTTCAAAGGCTCTATCCTGTTGGGACTTCTCTGAAAGTCCAGTGGTAAAGAATGCACGTTCCAATGCAGGGGACCAATCCCTGCACCAGTAACTAAGATTCCACATGCCGTGAGGCAACTAAACCTGTGTGCCTCAACTAGAGAAGTCTGTGCACACAATGAACATCCAGCACAGCCCCAAACAACAAGCAAACACAAAGGTGCTATCCTGTCACTGCAGTATAATTCAACAGTGGGTGCCATACATTTGATCTGGATCAAATCTTCCCAGCTCTTCCTGACGCATCAAGCCTTGTTTTGAGTTCACTGCTAGGCTGAAGCAGAAGCTCTGTGTGTGAAGGAGCTAACTCCTCCCTGTCTTGGGCCATCAGGGAAAATTCATGACAGGGGTACCTACTTTGCCAGGAGGATGTTCCCCTCCCCAGCCTGCTCCCCCTCCATTCCCCCACCCGAGGAGCCTCATTAGGATCCAAAGCCAGTACACATTTGCTTCCAAAACACTAGTACCAGGCAGACGAGGGGACAGTGGGAAGACAGGGAAGACTCGAGGAGAATACAGACATGGAAAAAGAGAAAGACAGGACTTCCCTGGTGGTCCAGTGGTTAAGAATCCCCCTGCCAATGCAGAGGACACAACTCTGCTCCCTGGTCAAAGATGCCATACGCTGTGGAGCAGCTAAACCTGTGGGCCACAACTACTGAGCTCGTGCCCTAGAGCCCAAGAGCCACAACTCCTGAGCCCCCGTGCTCCAAGTACTAAAGCCAACGCATGCTACGGCCCGTGCTCCACAGCAAGAGAGGGCACCACAATGAGAAGCCCTGCACCGCAACTCGAGAGTAGCCCCACCCACCAAGGCTAGAGAAAGCCCGGGTGCAACAAAGACCCAGCGCAGCCATAAATAAACAATACTTTTAAAAAAGAAAGAGAAAGAGGAAGATAAATGAACATCAAAGGATGCTGGGTCACAGGGCTGAGCACTTCTTCCCAAATATTTCGTTCAATTATCTGGTTAAATGGCACATTTAGAAACTGTACTGTGTCTCCCCCTTGTCATTTCTGTAGGTTCTAAGATGCCATAGATTCCCCAAAACCCACATATTAGGACCAGTGGTCACAACATAGTTCTCTTTTATTTTCTACTAGAATTGAGACATTCCCAAATCAAGCCAGTCAAGAGACGCTTCATCTGATAAACGCTAGCAAAAGAGAAGCCAGTGGGCTGTTTTTAAAATCTCACAAGGCCCTCATCCTGAAAGGACTAACATGTCTGACAAGTCAGTTCGGGAAAAAGCCAACTAAATGCATTTTCTTTTTTGTGAAATAGGCTTCTGGGCAAAAAACAAAAACAAAACGCCACTCATGGGGTTATAACTGAAAAGTGGTTTTCAAATCTGAATTCTAAAATACATCCTGCTTAGAGAGGAACTCATAAAAACCTTCAGCTTCAGACCTCCTGGTTGTCTGCTTTCTATCAATTTCCAGGTGAGGCCCTGGTCTATGTGGCCCCTAAGAGATTGCTCTGGTTATTCCCATGCATGACCTCAGCACAATAGTCAGTGTGGTTAATCCTAGAAGGTTATGGATGAATAGGGAGTCTGAGGAACTACTGAATTTGCATCAGTTTGAACATCTCTACCACCGTTGTGGCAGAAAGTGAAGAGGAACTAAACAGCCTCTTGATGAAAGTGAAAGACAAGAGTGAAAATGCTGGCTTAAAACTCAGCATTCAAAATACTACGATCATGGCATCTGGTCCCATCACTTTATGGCAAATAGATGGGGAAACAATGGAAACAGTGAGAGACTATTTTCTTAGGCTCCAAAATCACTGCAGATGGTGACTGCAGCCATGACATTAAAAGATGCTTGCTCCTTTTGCAAGAAAACCTATGACAAACTTAGACAGCATTTTAAAAAGCAGAGATATTACTTTGCTGACAAAGGTCCATATAGTCAAAACTATGGTTTTTCCAGCAGTCATGTATGGATGTGAGAGTTGGACCATAATGAAAGCTGACCGTTGAAGAACTGATGCTCTCAAAGAAAGGCAATGCCAAAGAATGCGCAAAATACCACACAATTGCACTCATCTCACATGCTAGGACAGTAATGCTCAAAATTTTCCAAGCCAGGCTTCAACAATATGTGAACCGTGAACTTCCTGATGTTCAAGCTGGTTTTAGAAAAGGCAGAGGAACCAGAGATCAAATTGCCAACATCCACTGGATCATGGAAAAAGCAAGAGAGTTCCAGAAAAACATCTATTTCTGCTTTATTGACTATGCCAAAGCCTTTGAATGTGGGGATCACAATAAACTGTGGAAAATTCTGAGAGAGATGGGAATACCAGACCACCTGACCTGCCTCTTGAGAAATCTGTATGCAGGTCACGAAGCCACAGTTAGAACTGAACATGGAACAACAGACTGGTTCCAAATAGGAAATGGAGTACGTCAAGGCTGTATATTGTCACCCTGCTTATTTAACTTCTATGCAGAGTACATCATGAGAAACGCTGGACTGGAAGAAACACAAGCTGGAATCAAGATTGCCGGGAGAAACATCAATAACCTGAGATATGCAGATGACACCACCCTTATGGCAGAAAGTGAAGAGGAACTAAAAAGCCTCCTGATGAAAGTGATAGAGGAGAGTGAAAAAGTTGGCTTAAAGCTCAACATTCAGAAAACAAAGATCATGGCATCTGGTCCCATCACTTCATGGGAAATAGATGGGGACACAGTGGAAACAGTGTCAGACTTTATTTTTTGGGGCTCCAAAATCACTGCAGATGGTGACTGCAGCCATGAAATTAAAAAACACTTACTCCTTGGAAGAAAAGTTATGACCAACCTAGACAGCATATTCAAAAGCAGAGACATTACTTTGCCAACAAAGGTTCGTCTAGTCAAGGCTATGGTTTTTCCAGTGGTCATGTATTGATGTGAGAGTTGGACTGTGAAGAAGGCTGAGTGCCAAAGAATTGATGCCTTTGAACTGTGGTGTTGGAGAAGACTCTTGAGAGTCCCTTGGACTGCAAGGAGATCCAACCAGTCCATTCTGAAGGAGATCAACCTTGGGATTTCTTTGGAAGGAATGATGCTAAAGCTGAAGCTCCAATACTTTGGCCACCTCATGCGAAGAGTTGACTCATTGGAAAAGACTCTGATGCTGGGAGGGATTGGGGGCAGGAGGGGAAGGCGACGACAGAGGATGAGATGGCTGGATGGCATCACTGACTCGATGGACGTGAGTCTGAGTGAACTCCGGGAGTTGGTGATGGACAGGGAGGCCTGGCGTGCTGCAATTCATGAGGTCGCAAACAGTCAGACACAACTGAGCGACTGAACTGAACTGAACTGAACTGATAATTGATTTGCTTCACTATATAGCAGAAACTAACATTGTATAATAAATCAACTATATGCCAATAATTTTTTTAATTAAAAAAAAAGGAAAAACAGGGTTCTGGAATGAAATTCCGATGTCTAGGTTTCCTGTTATGATTCTGTACCTGTAGGGGAGGGTAGGATGTAGGGGTAAAATTGATGACAGTTTCCCAGACTAGCTTCTGTCACTTTATTTATTTATTTTAATTGGAGACTAATTACTTTACAATATTGTGTGTTTTTTTGCCATACATTGACGTGAATCAGCCATGGGTGTACATGTGTTCCCCATCATGAACCCCCCTTCCCACCTCCCTCCCCACCCCATCCCTCTGGGTCATCCCAGTGCACCAGCCCTGAGCACCCTTCTCATGCATCGAACCTGGACTGGTGATCTATTTCTCATGTGATAATATACATGTTTCAGTGCTATTCTCTCAAATCATCCCACCCTCTCCTTCTCCCACATAGTCCAAAAGTCTATTCTTTACATCTGTGTCTCTCTTGGTGTCTCGCATATAGGGTCATTGTTATCATGTTTCTAAATTCCATATATATGCGTTAGTACACTGTACTGTTTTTCTTTCTGACTTACTTCACTCTGTATAATAGGCTCCAGTTTCATCCACCTCATTAGAACTGATTCAAATGCATTCTTTTTTTTTATACTTGAGTAATATTCCATTGTGTATATGTACCACAGCTTTCTTATCCATTCATCTGCTGATGGACATCTAGGTTGCTTCCATGTCCTGGCTATTATAAACAGTGCTGCGATGAACACTGGGGTATACGTGTCTCTTTCAATTCTGGTTTCCTCAGTGTGTATGCCCAGCAAAGGGATTGCTGGGTCGTATGGCAGTTCTATTTCCAGTTTTTTAAGGAATCTCCACACTGTTCTCCGTAGTGGCAGTACTAGCTTGCATTTCCACCAACAGTGTAAGAGAGTTCCCTTTTCTCCATACCCTCTCCAGCATTTATTGCTTGTAGACTTTTGGATAGCAGCCATTCTGACCGGCGTGAGATGGTACCTCATTGTGGTTTTGATTTGCATTTCTCTGATAATGAGTGATGTTGAGCATTTTTTCATGTGTTTGTTAGCCATCTCTATGTCTTCTTTGGAGAAATGTCCGTTTAGTTCTTTGACTCATTTTTTGATTGGGTCATTTATTTTTCTGGAATTGAGCTGCAGGAGTTGCCTGTATATTTTTTAGATTAATTCTTTGTCAGTTGCTTCATTTGCTATTATTTTCTCCCATTCTGAAGGCTGTCTTTTCACCTTGCTTATAATTTCCTTTGTTGTGCAAAAGCTTTTAAGTTTAATTAGGTCCCACTTGTTTATTTTTACTTTTACTTCCATTATTCTGGGAGGTGGGTCATAGAGGATCCTGCTATGATTTACATCAGAGAGTGTTTTGCCTATGTTCTCCTCTAGGGGTTTTATAGTGTCTGGTCTTATGTTTAGATGTTTAATCCATTTTGAGTTTGTTTTTGTGTATGGTGTTATAAAGTGTTCTAGTTTCATTCTTTTACAAGTGGTTGACCAGTTTTCCCAGCACCACTTGTTAAAGAGATTGTCTTTTCTCCACTGTATATTCTTGCCTCCTTTGTCAAAGGTAAGGTGTCCATAGGTGCGTGGACTTATCTCTGGGCTTTCTATTGGCGTCTGTCACTTTCACTAGAATAGCCCTGACAGGAGGCTAGCTACCATCCAGTCTGGGCCCCACTGTGCTGGAGAGAGGGCCTGCTGGCTGTTCTTGTGTTTACACCCTCCTGAATCAGGGCTCTCTGTGGGCTCCTATTTTGTTCACTACAGCAAGTCACAAATGTGTAATTTTGCCACGTGTATCTGATACTTTTGAGAGAAGTAATGCTCACCATTAACCTGCCCAAATGAAAAATAGCCTTAGGACTTTCCTCTCAATCCAGTTTAGGACTCCCAAGTTCTCACTGCCCTGGGCCAGGCTTCAACTCCCACAAGCCATGCGGCGTGGCCAAAAAAAAAAAAAAAAAACCTGTCATTTAGTCACATTATTTACTATGATACAACATATTCATTTCCCATTAAGTTAGCTTGACACATGCTTAAAAAAAAAGAAAACTACACAAGAAGAATATCCACCTCTGAAGTCAGCCCCGGTAGAGAGACTGAAGTGGGTCTCAATGTTTCCTAAAAAGACTTTCATTTGCAATCCTGGACTTTAGCTTATTCACATCTCTTTTTCCCACTAGACTGTGAGCCGCCTGAGCTCACTGGGTTTTTTCCCCAGTGATTCTGTGGACCTGAACATGAGATGAGACTCTGAAAGGAAGGGGACAGACAAAGGACTGTGTGACCCACACACAAAGATGGCAGGGGAGTGCAGAGCCATCGGTGACGCTAGAGTCAAGAGGCAGGTCAGCACATAAACCATCAAGCCACATGAGCCCCAGATTCTTGAATTCAACTTAGAAGCCATATGGGTGAACCATTATGATAAATGGTCATCAATGAAGAATAGGACATGAAACCATGAAATCATAACTTTTTGTGGCACTAACAGTGATATAAACACAGAATAAGGTCCAATAGAACTCCTATATTCCTGCTTAATTGCTAAAACTTTTTTTTTTTTTTTTCACTTTCCAGCCTGTGGCATCTTAGCTCCCGAACCAGAATCAGACCCACAACCTCTGTATCAGAAGGTGGATTTTTAACCCCTGGGCCACCAGGAAGTCCCTTAACTGTTAGATGTGGGTAACTCCACCTGGCATTCTGTCTGCAAATAAACACACAATGGCAGAGGCACTGGTCGAATGAGACAGGCTGTCCACTGGCCCAGAGCATGAGTTCGGTTCCTAAGAGGCTAATATAAATGTCAGCTGAACATTTCAATCAAAATTGTACATTGTAAAAAGCACACTAGGAAACTTTAAAGAATACCAATGAAGCCAAGGTCTTTTCAACCACCTACCGTCTCTTCAGCTCTAGGTCTCCAGAGGATTATTATTATGAGTTTGCAGCCAACAGTTCCTGAAATTGTTCTAAGCCTTTAGCTTCATAGATATAGACTTCCAGAAAAACAGTCTGAGCTGGTTTCTGTCATAAACAGTATATTGCATGTATGGTTGTTCTATTGTCTTCTTTCTGATGACTGCTTCAACAAGCAATTTTTCACTGTTTACTACCCGCTTATTGACCATTTGTTCTGAATTGTCCAATCAAAAATGTTCAATTTTCCAATTTAAATTTTTTATTGAGCCACCTGGCCAACTTAGGGATTCCTATTATGAATGCTTTCTTTTCTAAGCATTAACAACTGTCAGTCAATCCTAAAGGAAATCAACTCTGAACATTCACTGGAAGGAGTGAGGCTTGAAGCTTGTACTTTGGCCACCTGATGTGAGGAGCTGACTCACTGGAAAAGTCCCTGATGCTGGGAAAAATTGAGGGTAGGAGGACAAAGGGGTGACAGAGGAGGAGATGGTTGGATGGCATCACCATCCATGAACATGAGTTTGAGCAAACTCTGGGAGATAGTGAAGGACAGGGAAGACTGGTGTGCTGCAATCCGTGGGGTTGCAAAGAGTCAGACACGCCTGAAACTAACACAGCAACACAGCAAATCAACTACATGCTGATGAAATTTTAAAACATATAAAAATAAGCATGTGCTTATTCATTTTACCCTCACACTAGTAATATGGGAGCTGCTTAGATAGAATATGGATTCTATCTAAGATGCCAACCATTTCATTTCTTTTCCCTTGTACTGCTTATTTTAATTTTTAAATTTCTTGAATGGTCTTTTTAGCTCTAAAGTTCACATTACAATGATCTTTTCCGTATTCCCTTTTTCGTATTTTCAGATTTGTTCCTCAATCTATTTTTAAGACACAGATCCTTATAACGTCTTCTCCCACATGCCTCTGCACATCCTCCCCAGCCAAGATCACCTTATGAAGCCCTGCTTCATGAAAATGAATTTCTCAGAGGAATAAATACGCTGCAGACACTTTTGCAACTGTTCCTCCTCCTTTCCACTATTCTCGCTGAGTTGGTGGATACCCGGCTGTAGCCTAGCTTCTGCCCCACCTGGCGCTCAGCTTGAGCCTTACTTGGTCAAGATGCTAGCAGGTCTGCTCCACTGGTCAGCCATCGTTCGGTAAACTTGCAGGAACACGTTAAATACATGCTATAGTAGTGCTGCCCAGGAAACAGTGGCCAAGGGCAATTTTTTCACTAACCATCAGAGCTCTACCTGTTTCCTGTGAAAAAGCATCAGGTCATAATCTCTCTACATGTTTCCCAACACCAGCTTGCTCAAGTGGCCATCCACTGAACACTGTCACTCCATGCCCTTGTTAGGTTACCAGAGGCAGAAGAAGGGAGCACATGGCCCATTATCCGATATGAGATCATCACCAGACTGGTCTGGGTTTTTAGTATGGCTTTCCCAGAATTCCAAGCAGCTCCCTGTACTGTGGGTTCTGATAGGAGGGAGCAGACAAGGCAGGGGAAACAGGCTTAGGACTGGCTAGTCAACATACTTTCAGGGGGCCCAGCTGTCTGGCGTCCAGCTCTTAAGTAATCCTCTGGCACTAGGGCAGAGGGACAGGATCTCAGAGCAACAGCCTGATAAAAGAGGTTCTGGATTGGCTAGTTGGAATTTGAAAGCACGCTAACAGGTCGGCCTTTTACCATCTAGGAATTGGCTAAGCCTGAGAGGGGCAGTTTCTGCAGGGTCAGCAAGGCCCCAAGATACCGGAGCAGCACAATAAAAGGACACTTCCTGCAGGAGGAGAACAAAACCAGAGCTTAGCTCTAGGAAAGCATGCCCATTGGGCTAACTTACAAGCAGTAGTAAGTTTGAACTTATTCTAGCAACCAAACCAGGAAGAATCTAGATGAGCTTGGGAATCTGTAGAAAGAGTCAGGGAATACACACAATTACAGAATCTTTAAAATGCCCTCATTTTTGTTCCTCGTTAACTCTTATCTCCCCTCTAGTCCTGGGAAGAGTGTTCCAAAGAGAAAATGAATGTAAAACATTTGGGATGTTCTGACCCAGGCATTTGCTTTACAAGCATCATCTTCTTTCATCTTTATATCAGATTTTGAGATAAGCACGTAAGTTTCTATTTTACCTAGGGCTTCCCTGGTGGATTATATGGTACAGAATCCGCCTACAGTGCAGGAGACCCAGGTCAGGAAGATCCCTAGGTCAGGAAGATCTCCTGGAGATGGGAATGGCTACCCATTCCAGTATGTTTGCCTGGAGAATTCCATGGACAGAGACACCTAGAGAGTTATACTCCATGGGGTCGCAAAGAGTCAGACACGACTGAGTGACTAATACTTTTCTAACAGAAAAAGAAACTCTGAGATTAAATTGTTTACCAAAGTCCTAACAGTAAGTGCAAAAGGGAGGCAGGATTTGAACTATGTGTTTACTGATCTTTTATTTATTTATTTCAATTATTTACTTGTTTATTTGTTTACTGATCTTTTATTTATTTATTTCAATTATTTACTTGTTTATTTTTGGCTACACTGAGTCTTTGTTGCTGCATGAGGGCCTTCTCCAGTTGTGGCAAGCAGGGGCTCCTCTCTAGCATGTGCTCAGGCTTCTCATTGTGGAGGCTTCTTTTTGGAGGCGCACAAGCTCTGGGGGACTGGGTTTCCATAGTTGTGGCACATGAGTTTAGTTGCCCCTTGGCATGTGGAATCTTCCTACACCAGGGAATCAACGTGTGTCCCCTTCACTGGAAGGTGGCTTCTTAACCACTAGACCACAAGGGAAGTCCCTAGTTAGTCTTGTTTATTATTGTTAGTTTCCTCTCTCCCTCATTTTGACCATGTCTTAGAAATTAGTGACAACGAGACAATAAGATGAAGAAAAACCAAAGAAAGCATCAGAACAAGAGTCTGGTTCTTCCAAAAGTTCTAATATGTTAAAGAAGGCTTTCGGATCTGTTCACCAAAGCATTGATTTTTCCACCTGCCACTTCCTTCACGTGTGCCTTCAGGTTTGACATAATTATCTTGCGGCCATCACTTCCCTGAGGTTTAAAATTCTTAGACTGTAAAGGCTTCCCAGTCATGTGCCTTTACAACAGGGTTTGAAAATCTGTGCTGTAGGCATTTCCCCCGGGCATGGATGCTGTGCAGACATCCAGATTTCAGTTTCTTTTACCCACAGGGCAAGTGGGTACCTTGCCCTGTGGAAGGCAGGCTCAAAAGGTAACGGAAGAAGTGCTGGATGACAAGGAGACAACACACCCATTTACCTGGCTCTGAATTTCCAACCCCTATCCCTCCAGGTAATCAGCACTGGTCTTACTTGATCCCAAGCTTGACTCCAGACTGTGGCTCAGACAGTAAAGAATCTGCCTGCAATCGGGAGACCTGGGTTTGAAGCCTGAGTTGGGAAGATCCCGTGGAGAAGGAAATGGCTACCTACTTCAATACTCTTGCCTGGAGAATTCCATGGACAGAGGAGCCTGGCAGGCCCCAGTCCATGGGGTTGCAAAGAGTCGGACACAACTGAGTCACTTTCACTTTGACTCCAGACTATCAGTGGTTCTAAACTGTTGTATGGTATAAAGGTGTGGGAGCTGTGGGCACCTGCTGGACTAAACCACTCCTCCCTTTGAAAAAAGTGTGAAAGTGTTAATTCCTAAGTCATGTCCAACTGCTTGCGACCCCACGGACTGTAGCTCACTAGACTCCTCTGTCCATGGAATTCGCCAGGCAAAAATACTGGACAGGGTAACCATTCTCTTCTTCAGGGGATCCCCAGGGACCAAGCCAGGGTCTCCTGCATTGCAGGCAGATTCTTTATCATCTGAGCTACCAGTGAAGAACTAAAAAGTGTTAATCACTCAGTCGTATCCAACTAAGCAGTGATGTCCTAAGGTTTTATGTAAGGAAAACACAGGTGTCCACTTCCCCTTAATAGGAAAATCTCTGTACTTTTGAAAGGCAGAGGTTCCTGGGACAAAGTTCTTTTTCTCTTCCATCAGACTTTAAAGACTTAGAGGCTCTCGAACATTGAGAACACAGGGAGGAAGGTGCAAACAAAAAAGTCCTTTACAGTATCACACATGTAAACTAAAGGCCATGGTTTTTTCAGTAGTCATGTATAGATGTGAGAGCTGGATCATAAAGAAAGCTGAGCGCCGAAGAATTGATGCTTTGGAACTGTGGTGTTCATGAAGAAGACTCTTGAGAGTCCCTTGGACAGCAAGGAGATCAAACCAGTCAATCCTAAAGGAAATCAGTCCTGAATATTCATTGGAAGGACTGATGCTGAAGCTTAAACTCCAATACTTTGACCACCTGATGCAAAGAACTGACTCATTGGAAAAGACCCTGATGCTGGGAATAATTGAAGGCAGGAGGAGAAGGGGATGACAGAGGATGAGATGGCTGGGTGGCATGACCGACTCAATGGATATGAGTTTGAGGAAGTTCTGGGAGTTGGTGATGGACAGGGAAGTCTGGCGTGCTGCAGACCATGGGGTCGCAAAGAGTAGGACTGACTGAGCGACGGAACTGAACTGAAACTAAAGGTGAGGCTTAGGGGAATGGGCCAAGGAATATGATGTCCTAAAGTTGAATCCTGGCTCTACTTAAAAAAAAAAAAGAATATTGGAGTTTAGTATTAATTTTATTTGTACCCTATGTTTTGCACCTTATGCAGAATCCAATCATAAAAGAAACTGGACAAATACACCATTTAATAGTTGGGCTTCCCAGGTGGCTCAGATCGTGAAGAATCCACCTGCAACGCAGGAGACGCAGGTTACTCCCTGGGTCAGAAGATCCCCTGGAGAAGGAAATGGCAACCCACTTCAATTATTCTTGCCTGGGAAATCCCGTGGACAGAGGAGCCTAGCAGGTTAGTCTACAGGGTCACAAGGAGTCGAACCATGTCATATTTAAGTTAAGCTAAGTAAGCTGGGTAAATTATTTTAATATAGTTAAATTTCCTGAGATTTTCTTTGAGTCACAATAAAAATATCTTTTCTACACTGTGAAATTCTTGTTGGCTTTGCTTCTTACTGGTTGTTTGGGCCTGCAAAACTGTATGCCTTCATTTCTTCATTTGTCAAATATGAATAACACTTCCTACCTCCAGCAGGTGTTGTGAGGGTTACATGAAAGTACAGTTGCCGGTATATAAGAAGCAGAGAGAGTAAACTCTCCTATGCATGTTGAAGGAACTAGCTGAATTATCTTGTCAATGTGTACACTGTTCCAGACTGGCCACCAGGCATCCTAGCTAGAAGATGAGTATTCTCTCCTCTGTCTTCTGCACACATTTTAATCTTCCCTCTATCCTTCAAGGTAGCTTCCAAACTGGTGGTTAAAGCAGTTCCGGGTAACATCCAAAGACCTAACAAGAGCACTCAGGGAACAAACTGATACACAGGAACTTTGTGGCCTCTCTGTGGTTGGGGAGAACACTGATTACCCCAATACCAACAGAAAAATCCAAAGGGCCCCTCACAATTTCTCAGTCCCTTCATTGTAGAGATCCAATAAGGTGGCCACTCACAACAGTTGCATTCCTATGGGTAGATATTACCGGATTTCCATGATTAAAATTATGTGATTCACAACAGCCAGGACATGGAAGCAACCTAAATGTCTATCAGCAGAGAGATGGATAAAGAGGGATGGTACATATATATAATGGAATCCTATTTAGCCATTAAAAGGAATGAAACTGGGTCATTTGTAGAGTCGTGGATGGACCTAGAAACTGTCCTACAGAGTAAAGTAAGTCAAAAAAACAAATATTATATATTAATGTATATGTATGGAATCTAGAAAACGGTATTGTTGCTTAAGTCACCAAGTCGTGTCCAACTCTTTTGTGACCCCATGGACTGTAGCCCACCAGGCTCCTCTGTCTATGGAATTTTCCAGGTAAGAATACTAGAGTGGATTGCCATTGCTTTCTCCAGGGGATCTTCCTGACCTACATCTCCAGCACCATGCGCAGATTCTTTACTGTCTGAACCACCAGGGAAACCCAAAATATGGTATCAGTTCAGTTCAGTTCAGTCGCTCAGTCGTGTCCGACTCTTTGTGACCCCATGAATTGCAGCACGCCAGGCCTCCCTGTCCATCACCAACTTCCGGAGTTCACTCAGACTCACATCCATTGAGTCGGTGATGCCATCCAGCCATCTCATCCTCTGTCGTCCCCTTCTCCTCCTGCCCTCAATCCCTCCCAGCATCAGAGTCTTTTCCAATGAGTCAACTCTTCGCATGAGGTGGCCAAAGTACTGGAGTTTCAACTTTAGCATCATTCTTTCCAAAGAAATCCCAGGGTTGATCTCCTTCAGAATGGACTGTTTGGATCTCCTTGCAGTCCAAGGGACTCTCAAGAGTCTTCTCCAACACCACAGTTCAAAAGCATCAATAGTTCGGCACTCAGCCTTCTTCACAGTCTAACTCTCACATCCATACATGATCACTAGAAAAACTATAGCCTTGACTAGATAGACCTTTGTTGGCAAAGTAATGTCTCTGCTTTTGAATATGCTGTCTAGGTTGGTCATAACTTTTCTTCCAAGGAGTAACGTCTTTTAATGTCATGGCTGCAGTCACCATCTGCAGTGATTTTGGAGCCCAAAAAAATAAAGTCTGACACTGTTTCCACTGTTTCCCATCTATTTCCCATGAAGTGATGGGACCGGATGCCATGATCTTTGTTTTCTGAATGTTGAGCTTTAAGCCAACTTTTTCGCTCTCCTCTTTCACTTTCATCAAGAGGCTTTTTAGTTCCTCTTCACTTTCTGCCATAAGGGTGGTGTCATCTGCATATCTGAGGTGATTGATATTTCTCCTGGCAATCTTGATTCCAGCTTGTGCTACATCCAGTCCAGCATTTCCCATGATGTACTCTGCATAGAAGTTAAATAAGCAGGGTGACAATATACAGCCTTGACGTACTCCTTTTCCTATTTGGAACCAGTCTATTGTTCCATGTCCAGTTCTAACTGTTGCTTCGTGATCTGCATACAGATTTCTCAAGAGGCAGGTCCGGTGGCCTGGTATTCCCATCTCTCTCAGAATTTTCCACAGTTTATTGTGATCCACACAGTCAAAGGCTTTGGCATAGTCAATAAAGCAGAAATAGATGTTTTTCTGGAACTCTCTTGCTTTTTCCATGATCCAGAGGATGATCTTATTTGCAAAGCAAAAATACAGACACAGACATAGAAGACAAACATATGGATACTAAGGGAGAAAGGGGGTGGGATTAATTGGGAGACTGGGGTTGATATATATATATATATATATATATATATATATATATACATAAACACACACTAAAGATACTACTCACGAAACAGATCACTAATGAGAACCTACTGTATAGCACTATGAACTCTTACTTCTCTGTAGTGACCAAAATGGGAAGGAAATCCAAAAAAGAGGGGGTATATGTATAGCTGATTCATTTTGCTGTACAGTAGAAACTAACACAACATTGTAAAGCATCTAATACATCCCAATAAAAATTAATTTAAAAGAAGGTTGGAGAGAACTGTAGGTCCCATAAAATTTCTCTACTAGGTGGTATATTACAATGAAACGAGGCACAAAATAGTCACACAATCTGTTACAAGCTTAGGGAAGTTTCAGTTCTCTTTCCTATAGGTACTGCGACAAGCAGTAAGGTTGAAAGGTTGCATGGAGGTAGATGCCACAGTTTTTTAGAAGCCAGATATCAAGCACCTTCTGGTCCAATCAGGTGACAGAATCCTTGAGCTGGAATGTCTCAGTGAAGGATATCCATTTGCTGGATTCACAAAAATGTTTATACCTCTTCATGCAAGAGCAGAAAAACATCTTGTCAATCTTCATAACTAGAATGAAGAACCATCCATCCTATCCCTGAAAATATATCTAGTCTCCCTTATGCTGACTGATGGACTCTAGTCTATATTTAGGCCCTTGCTGCTACCTCTTCAGGAGAATGAATTCCAAGCTGCTGCTGCTGCTAAGTGGCTTCAGTCATGTCCGACTCTGTGCGACTCCATTTCCGGCCTCCCACCAGGCTAGAGTCTTTCAAATGCTAACTTCTCCTGGAGTTGTTATTGCTGTTGTTCCGTTGCTAAAGCGGTGTCTGACCCTTTGTGACCCCATGGATTGAAGCATGACAGGTTCCTCTGTCCTTCACTATCTCCTAGAGTCTCCCCAAATTCATTCATGTCCACTGAGTTAATGATGCCATTCAACCATCTCATTCTCTGTTGTCCCCTTCTCCTTCAATCTTTCCCAGCATCAGGGTCTTTTCCAATGAGTTGGCTCTTAGCTTCAGGTGGCCAAAATACTGGCGCTTCAGGTTCAAAATCAGTCCTTCCAATGAATACTCAGGGTTGATTTTCTCCAGGATAGACTGATTTGATCTCCTTGCAGTCCGAGACTCTTCAAGAGTCTTCTCCAACACCACAATTTGAAAGCATCAATTCTTTGGTGCTCAGCCAAAGAATTCTTTATGGTCTGACTCTCATATCTGCACGTGACTACTGGAAAAACCATAGCTTTGATTACACGGACCTTTGTCAGCAAAGTGATGTCTTCACTTTTTAATATGCTATCTAGGTTTGTCAAAGTTTTCTTTAATTCCTAACCAGGGAACTTTATATGGTAACTCTGCCATTGGACTACAGATTAATTTATAGGAACACTACCACACCATGATGTGGGAATACAAAAACATCTTTTTACTCCTCTTAGGGTCTGACAACGTGACTGACTTTTCCTTCTAGGAAATTTCGCTTCTCTCAGCTCTGGGTCATGGCCCAGTGGGTGTGGGATCTGCCTCAGGAACTCTTCCACAGGGTGAGGCTCATCTTGCTGCTTTGGCTGCAGAGTAAAGCCACGTGTGATCACCAAGAACACGTGCCTTGGTTACTGGAAGCCACAGAGATTGGAGTCACATCACCACAACATTGCTTGGCCAAAATTTACTAACACAATATGCCCGGGAAAACTCAAAAGCAGGCGAGGGAGGCATGTGGGATGGAGGAGACAAGAATGGGAAGAGTCAGTGTGCTGACAGCTGGCTTGTGGGCACATGGAGGATGCATTATGCAACTCTAATTCTGTCAATAGTTGAAAATAACCTGGAACGAACACACTTAAAAGTTAGGGCTTTGACTTGTGGGTGTGAGAACTGTTTTCCAGCTACACAACATGAAGAAGGACATTCTAGATCTTTCTTTACTGCTTGAAATCCTGCTTTGGTATAGGACAGTGCAGGAAGTTAGCACATGAACCAGAAGATCAATTACGACACCAAGGTGTGGCACTCACAAACATTAAGATTCAGTCACATGTACTTTTTAAATTGCTAACAGATCTGTAACAGTTTCTTGGGCTTCCCAGGTGGTGCAGTGGTAAAGAATCTGCCCACAAGGCAGGAGATGAAGGTTCGATCCCTGGGTCGAGAAGGTCTCCTGGAGAAGAAAATGGCAACCCAGTCCAGTATTCTTGCCTGAAGAATCTCATGGACAAAGGAGCCTGGTGGGTTACACTCCATAGCTTTGCAAAGAGTCAGACACCACTTAGCAACTAAACAACAATTCCTTAATATCCTCAGATAAAGGGGTTGACACCTCCAATTGTTCTTCGAGAGCATAGAATCCCAGGCTGTAGGCAACT
Organism: Ovis canadensis; assembly: GCF_042477335.2. Lineage (NCBI taxonomy): Eukaryota > Metazoa > Chordata > Mammalia > Artiodactyla > Bovidae > Ovis > Ovis canadensis. Next base: position 24,269,831 of record NC_091269.1, on the reverse strand, counting down.
CAGATGTGCAGGGGCTGAAATGAGGAGGAGGGTTCAATTCCAGGGCTTCCTTAGGTGAGCTTCCAGGGGTCCATGTACATCCGCTGTCTGCTCCTACATGTGGGAACACAATTCCCAGGTCCATCTGCCAGGCTGAGGGTGGGGGTGGATCACAGCCCAGGGAGCACCTCCTGGTCCTGCCAACCTGTCACTAATGAGCAGTGTTCCGGAAAATGCTATTTCCTTGAGGCTGGAGGAAGTGCAGTCTGCTCCAACACACATGCTGGGCCTGACTTCATCATCCTGTGAGACTACCAGGGTGCGGGGAGGAGGCAGAACAGGGTCTTGGGGCGCTGAGTGCCAGAAGGAAACAAGAGGAGTTGAAGCCGGAAACCAAAGGCATGGCAGCCCTACCAACGCATCATCAAGGGGAGTGGGACCCCTGAGGGCAGAGCAGAGGAGAGGAGGGGTGAGGGCGTTGGGACCAGGGGGCATATGAAGGGTCAGCCTCCCCCACCCCCCACGGCAGCTTGGAGGCCCTCCCCCCAGGGCACCCTCAGGTGTGCACTGGCTGTCCCTGGGGCAGCTGTGGTGGCCTTTAAGGTGATTTTAGCTCTAAGTTTCAACTAATGTTTGCTGAGCTCTGTGTTCCAGGCAATGAGGTTTGACAACTCCATTTACATTCAGGTATGAATTCATTCAGCTCGAACCATCTCACTCAAAAGAAATCACTCAAAGCTCACCAATTCCCCAGCCCCCAAAGAGGCTCCCTCTGTAGCTCAGGCAGATGGAAAAGAAAAAGATATAAATGAACAGAAACAGATGACATACCGTTTATAAAGATGACGTCTTCATAAGGGGATTCAGGTGCCACATTCTCAAAGATGAAATACTTGGCTCAATAGACTCATCTTAAATAGAATTTTCTAGCTCACAGATAATATGCTGGATTTTAGGAGGGAAAAGCAGAAGGAACAAGCCTATCAGAGGCTCCCTCACTCCCTCCAGGTTTAGTGGGAAGATCTATGGGCCCAGTCTAAGATCTCCGGGACTTCCCTGGTGGTCCAGTCGCTAAGACTCCACGCTCCCAATGCAGGGGGCCAGGGTTTGATCCCTGGTCAGGGAACTATATCTCACGTGCTGCAACTGAGACCCGGTGCAGCCAAATAAACGTGAAAGCAAACAAAGAAACAAACAAAAACATGCACTTCTTTCTACTGGTTCAATATGCTGTTGTTCAGTTGCCAAGTTGTATCTGACTCTTTGTGATGCCATGGACTGTAGCACTCTAGGCCTCCCTGTCTCTCATCATCTCCTGGAGTTTGCACAAGTTCATGTCCATTGAACCGGTGATACCATCCAACCGTCTCATCCTGTCAGCCTCTTCTCCTTCTGTCTTCAATCTGTCCCAGCATCACGGTCTTTTCCAATGAGTTAGCTCTTCCCATCAGGTAACCGAAGTATTGGAACTTCAGCGTCAGCGTTAGTCCTTCCAATGAATATTCAGGACTGATTTCCTTTAAGATGGACTGGTTTGATCTCCTTGCTGTTCAAGGGACTCTCAAGAGTCTTCTCCAGCACCACAGTTAGAAAGCATCAGTTCTTTCCAGTAGTCATGTATGGATGTGAGATTTGGACCATAAAGAAGGCAGAATGCCAAAGAATTGATGCTTTTGAACTGTGATTCAACATGAGCTCCAACCAAACCATTGTGTTCAAATGAGTCCGTCTCCTTTAGGTCGCCAGTGGCTTTCATTTTGTGAAAATCCCCAAGTAGCATCATTCTCACGCTTCTCAACCTCTAACCATCACTGGAACAAGCTGACAGCCCCCTCCCCCACCCCCTGACTAACCCCTCCTGAAACACTCTCTTCTCTCGGCTTCTCCCTTCCATTCAGTGTCTCCCAGCTCACAGACCCTCCTCAGGGTCCTTCTCTGTGGTGAGCCTGCCTGACTTGAGACCTCCAGGACTTACCCCTCAACTATACTCACTACCAACCCCAGACTATGGCCACCCAAGAGCCATAAGCCAAGTCTGCTTATGACTCATCAGCAGCATCTCATCTTTGAGGCGTTCTGTCTTGGATGAGCTCATCCAGACACAAGGTTGTAAGTTCCATCTTTATACCTACGGCTCTTCGACCTGGCTGCACATTAGCTTCACCTGGGGAACTCTTAAATGCCTTAGAGATTTCATTTCAGTTGGTCTGGGAAGGAGTGCAGATGCTGGTATATGTTTTTTCACTATTGTAATGACTCCCAAGTTTACTTGTCCTCCCCTCTATTTTGGTCACTTCCCAGGTGGCGCTAGTGGTAAAGAACTCACCTGCTAATGTAGGAGACATAAGAGACGCGGGTTCAATCCCTGGGTTGGGAAGATCCCCTGGAGAAGGGCATGTCAACCCACTCTAGTTATTCTTGCCTGGAGAACCCCATAGACAGAGGAGCCTGGCGGGCTACAGTCCATGGGGTCACAAAGAGTCGGACACAAATGAAGAGACTTAGCCCATCTATTCTGAGCTTTTAAATTCATGCCTGACGTCCTATTCGAAGTCCCATCTTTAGAGGTGTGACACAGGTGTCTCAGTTAATATATCCGAAAAGGTGTCTCCATTATGTCATACTCAGAACCATCTCTGCCCCGACCATCACCTCTCTGAAAAACTCAGCCCACACTGGCCCCTCCCCTAGTCTGCACGCATGCCACGTTGCTCCAGTCGTGTCCAACTCTTTGTGACCCTATGAACTGTAGCCCGCCGGGCTCCTCTGTCCATGGGGTTGGATTCCCCAGGGAAGAATACTGGAGTGGGTTGCCACGCCCCCCTCCAGGGGCTCTTCCCAACCCAGGGACGAAACCTGTGTCTCTTACGTCTCTTGCATTTGCAGGTGGGTTCTTTACCACTAGTGCCACCTGGGAGGCCCTCCCCTAGTCTAGTCTTCCTGGTTGCAGTTAACAGTACTGACATCTGGTTCTTCAGCCCAAACACCATGGAGATCTTTAAAAAAAATTTTTTTTTTTCCTGTGTCTCCAACCTCTAATCGATCAGCAAATCTGATTGGTTCTACTTCCCAAATAGGTTCTACATCAGAGCACTCTTCATCATCCTCCCTGCTGCCGATCCACGCCACGTGGTTACTCTCCGGGAGCCCTTTTTACCCACCTCCCAGCCCTCCCCACACTTCCACTGCTCCAGCCCCGGATGTATGCCCAGGCTGTGAGACACTTGGGTTCCTTTCCCGTAGCTGCCTTCACACGTTCCCACCAACCTGGTGGCTCAAAACGGCAGAAAAGTAATTTTTGGGGGGGAGCCAGAAGTCTGAAACCAAGATGCTGCCAGGGTTGTACAGTCTCCGAAGGCTCCAGGGAAGGCTCCCTCCTTGCTCTCCCAGATTCTGGTGGTCCTAGGCCTCCAGGAAGGCAGCCTCCTGGAGGTTCATGGCCACGTCACCCCAGTGTCTGCCTACAGCTCCATCGGGCCTTCCCTCCGCATCATCTGCACATCCCCTCTTCTGTCTCGTTATCAGGACACCTCTCATGGCAGTTAGGGCCCATCCAGGTGATCTCACCGGGAGATGTGTAACCCAGTGACACCTGCAAGGACTCTTTCCAAATAAGGTGATAGGATCCAGGCTTAAGACACTGACATCGGCTTGGGGACCACCATTCATCCCACTTCAGTACTCTAAGGCTGTCTTTTTCAAGTATTGACTATTTACTTGGCTGTGCTGGGTCTTAGTTGTGGCACACAGGATCTTTTCGTTTCTACACGTGCGACCTAGTTCCCTGACCAGGGACCGCACCGGGGCTCCCTGCATTGGGAGAGCAGCGCCTTGGCCCCTGGATCATGAGGGAAGTCCCAAGGTTACTTTTCTGTAATGAAAACCAAATCCCATCTTTCTTCAGATTAAAATCCTCCAACGACTTTTCAGTGCAAATATTGGAAATACAGCACAATCTAGACTCATGGCCATGATATATAGGACCGCACGGACTTCCCCGGTGGTTCAGATGGTAGAGACCACCTGCAGTGCAGGAGACCTGGGTTAGATCTTTGGGTCGTGACGATCCCCTGGAGAGGAAACGGCAACCCACTCCAGCATTCTTGCCTGAAGAATTCCACAGACAGAGGAGCCTGGCAGGCTGTATGGTCCATGGGGTCACAAAGAGACACGCCTGAACGACTAACACTTTCACTTTCATAGGACTGTATGGGACGTGAACCTCGAGTACTTCTCTGAGCAAACTTCCTACTATACTTCCCTAACATACTACCCTCTAGACACACCGGCCTTTGTCTGCTCTTCAAAAAGTCCAAGGTCTATCATAGGAGCGACTCCTTTTCTTCACTCAGGTCTCAGACCAATACCACTGCCTCAAGAAAGGGCTTCAGGGCACCCTCGCTAACACGGTCCCATCCCCTCTCAAGGCTCTGATGCCACTACCCCATCTCAGTTTCCCGTCGCACCAAATATCACCTTACTTAATTACATACTAACTAAGATGTCTTATCAACTGTTTCAAGCCTAAGTGCCTAGAAGAGCCACTTGATCAGTAGGGAGCACTGAATAACTGTTTGTGGACTATATATAAGAGTTCACAGCGTATCTGTTTAAAAAGCACCATGAATGTCCCTGATACGGCTGGCAGTTTTATTGTCAAGACATGTGAACTGCGAAAGCTCCTTTGGGATTGGGACAGCACAGATGATTCTGTTGTCTTATTCTTTCCCTCCGCAGTCTAAACAGTCTACACTGAGAGTGGCTGGGGAGAGCAGGTGAACTCAGATGATGATGTGAGCTATGTGTGTGTGTTAGTTGCTCAGTTGTGTCCAACTCTTTGTGATCCTATGGACTGTAGCCTACCAGGCTCCTCTGTCCATGGAATTCTCCAGGCAAGAATACTGGAGTGGGTTGACACAGAGCTGTGATGTATATGAATTCGACATCACATCACGCAAAGGGGAGGGGTGTGGAGGAGTCATGACGGTTCCTGCCACGCTGGTCCAACACCCCATCAGCAGCCGGAACCCAGCTATGAAGTCCAGGTCTCCATGCCTCCTCCTCTGTAAAAGAGGAATTCTGCAAACAAGGAGTGACAGGTTTCACAGCCCGAGTACTCGGTAAGGAAAGAGAAGCATGGCTAGGGCGGAGGTGCAGTGCTTAAAGGGAACCCACTCTGGGGAAAGTGTTTGCTAACAGGGGTGCATCAGAAGACCTTATACTCTGGAGTGCAATGTCAAACTATGAACTAAGGTTGACATGAATTCCATCAATGTACAAATCTTGATGAAGGTGAAACAGGAGAGTGAAAAAGCTGGCTTAAAACTCAACATTCAAAAACTGAAGATCAGGGCATCCAGTCCCATCACTTCATGGCAAATAGATGGGGAAACAATGGAAAGAGTGACAGACCTTATATTTCTTGGGCTCCAAAATCACTGCAGATGGTGACCGCAGCCATGAAATTAAAAGACGCCTCCTCCTTGGAAGAAAAGCTATGACCAACCTAGACAGCATATTAAAAAGCAGACACTACTTTGCCAACTAAGGTCCATCTAGTCAAGGCCATGGTTTTTCCAGTAGTCATGTATGGGTGTGAGAGTTGGACTGTGAAGAAAGCTGAGCACTGAAGAATTGATGCTTTTGAACTGTGGTGTTGGAGAAGACTCTTGAGAGTCCCTTGGACTGCAAGGAGATCCAACCAGTCCATCCCAAAGGAAATAAATTTTGAATATTCATTGGGAGGACTGATGATGAAGCTGAAGATCCAAACTTTGGCCACCTAACGGGAAGAGCCGACTCATTAAAATAAAACCCTGATGCTGGGAAAGATTGAAGGCAGGAGGAGAAGGGGATGACAGAGGTTGAGATGGCTGGATGGCATCACCAACTGCAAGGACAGGAGTTTAAGCAAGCCCCGGGAGATGGTGAAGGACAGGGAGGCCTGCGTGTGTGCTGCAGTCCATGTGCTCGCAAAGAGACACACGACTGAGCGACTGAACTACAATGGGGTAAAGTGAGTGCAGCACCCTGTCACCCTGGACTCCAACAAGATATTTATTTCAACGAGTACCTACTCCCCACCCACCCATGCCCCACAAAGCCCCTCATGTCTGTATATATTCCACCCCAACATATCCCTCATCAGACCCAGTCGCCAGTTCCCAACCACCCAGGGGCAAATAGATTGGGACTACCTCTGACCCAGCAAATGCACGAATGAACCAGAAAGCTCACCCCTCAAACCAGCTTGGGGACGGCTCCACTGTCCACCCACCAGCTACCTGAGAATAATCCCCAACTCATAGCCTGCCACTGCCATGCAGGGGGCACCCAGAGCCCCTGGCTTTGGGAGAACTGCTCCGGCTCCTTGCTTTTTCTGTCGTCATCAGGTTGAGGGTTCATCATCCCTGCTCTGTGCTCAGGGCCCTCAGCGGCTTTCCTCCCGCTCTGCACCCCTCTCGCTGCCATTTCTCACTGCAAAAGGCGAAGGCTCAGACCCCGAGGTGAATGCTTGGGGCCCGTCAGTCAGCCTCACTGCCTGCTCAGGGCTGATCAAAGGGAATCTGGAGATGCTCCCAGAACATCTCCTGCCCTTCATGCTTGCCCAGTTTCACATGGCTGCTCCCTTTCGTCTTTCTGAACTGTCCCCATACTCCCTGTCTCTGCTCTGTGCCCGCAGCATTGCTGTGACAACCCCCAAGGCACACAGCCCTTCCCCCACTACCATCCCTACCAGAGGCTGGCAGAGGCACCCAGTTCTTGTCCTCATCACCCTGCAAGCCAGGAGTGACCTCATAGCATAGTTCTGGATAATCAGATCTACATGGAAATGTGCTGGAGGGAAGTTGGTCTGGGTGACCTTTGTTCCTGCTTTATCACCAATAGTTGGTAGCCATCCTGTGATGCTGAGGGCCTGGCTCGAGGGTGATGGGCGACAGGCAGGAAGGATCTGCCATGCTGAAGAGCTTAGACCAGTGCCAGCTAGACCAATTGCTCACTGCCAGATGCTAGGAGAAAAATCACCCCCCCACCCCCGCAACCAACACACCACTTTAAGCCACTATAAACTGGGATTTTTATTTACTGAAGCTGAAAGCAATCTTAATTGATAGTCACTTGTATTATAATAATGGTCTACATGTTTCTCTAAGATATGTTTGATTTCTTCTAATTCTGAAATCCTAGCACAGGGCCTTGCATAAGGCAAGCTAATGAAGGCTTTAACCTCAGAGGTGTTGCTTATGGGGAAAGCAGTTAGAAGAGGCTGTTCCAGGCAGACACGAGACAGAACTGACACTTATTCTCAACATTTTCCCAGAAAATCACCTCTTTCAGAGCAATTTCCAAGAGCACTTTCAGAGATTAAAAATTCATATGCAGACAACAGACTTGTGGTTGCCAAAAGGGAGGACAGAAGTAGGGGAGGGATGAATTGGGACTTTAGGGTGAGCAGATGCAAACTATTATATATAAGATGGATAAACAACCAGGTCCTACTATACAGCACAGGTTACACTCAATATCCTGTGATAAAGTGTAATGGAAAAGAATAAGAATGTATATGTATAACTGAACCACTTTGCTGTAATAGAAATTAACACAACATTGTAAATCAATTATACTTCAATAAAATAAATTTTAAAAATATGTATGTAAACTATTACCAAATTTCCATCATAGGGATATTAGTTCACTGGATAAGAAAACAACTTTTGGAGCCAATTCATTAGCTCTAATTAATGACTTCCAAGTCTGTTCTGTCTTTCCATGGAGAAGAAATAAGAACTAGAATGAATCTACTAGGTCAGAAGCCAAGCTGGACTTCCACACTGTTCCTGAGAGTTCAGCACTGAGAATTTCAACTGCTCCTTTGTTCCTCACCTTTATCTGCTCACCTACAATAAATCAGGCTCAGAGTTCAGCCCACACTGACAATACTGCACAACAGCTAGTTCTTATACGTGTTTTCTCACCTTTTCAAAACTATTCATGGTGCCAAGAAAGTTCTATGTTATCAGAGGAGCATATTTCCAATGTTACCAAAAACTCTTCCAACCAGTATCATATGGTTTTCTCTCTCTATTGCTTTCCACAAACCTGGGAGACTTGTTTTTCTATTTGGACAAGAGAATTCTTATCTCAGATCTCTCTTTGGAAAGAGAGCTTACAGTCCCTTTTGCAAATCCTCCTTGAAAAGATGAGACTGGTGAAAAAATAGCAGGACTCATCACCTACTCCTCCCCAGCCAGAGCTCAATTTCTAATCCGTTTTTTCCCATTCACCCTGAAACCCCAGGTCAGCAGCTGCAGAGGGCAAGAATGAGGCAGAGGGAGAGTGGCACAGAGGATCTGGGCAGAGGAGTGTGAACTAGAGGAAGGAACCAGCATTCAGTACTTTTCAGGAAGGATTTTTCAGGATAAATGTTAGGAGTACTAAAACTAAACCCAAACCACGACCTAGTAGTGAACACGAACAAACTGAGACTGGCTGGGACCTGGGATGCTTTGCTGCAGTGCTTGCATCTGGACAGATGTCTCCTGGGCTCCCCGAGAGATAGAATACAAAGAAACTATAAGTGAATAAAAATACCTGCCTGCACCCTGCAGAGTAAGGGCAAATTAGGGACAACAAGATACAAAAAGACCAAAAACCCAACTGCCACTTCTGAGGAGCCAGGAGCAAAAGCAGGGTACCTCTCATGCCCCCTGCACACACCACCACCTAAAGGTGGGCAAACAATCTAAGTCAGCCCTCCAGCTCGACCCCTGGACACTGCACACTGGACACTCCCGGAGACCCCTACCCTCATCGTCCTTTGGCGAGTGAGCAAACAAGAGAACATGTTGTTTCTTCTTGCTCCCCACTCCACCGGCTTCAGCAGGGGCCCCAATAAAGCCTTGCCTGAATTTGTCTGGTCTCTGATCAATTTCTATTGATTAAGGAGGCCAAGACCCCTGTCAGCTGAGTCATGAACACAATACCAAGTTCATGAGTTGACTGCCTCTGTTCTTTTAAACACTGGACAGTCTAAAAAGCACTGATTCTCCCCCTAGATATTATCGGGAAAAGGATCAAATGTTCAACACAAACACACAGGGAATGTTTATAATCTGTCAGATTCTCCTACTTTAAATATTATTGGGAGATAAATGAGAAGGCAATTTAGTGTTAAAATACAAGGTATATCTATGCAATGGGAGAAAGCAATTCAACCAAGCAACATAAAAGGTGGAAAATCAACCCTTCTTATAAATGGCTCAAAATATGACACACCTATTATATGCCAAACACACAGAGATGCTGCAGGTTGTTCAAAGAGACACAGGACCGACTACGCTCTTCTTGTCTTATGAAAGATATAGTTGTTGAAACAAAAGAGAACATTTAAAACAAAAAACTATTATTAGGGGAACAGTGAGTGGTTAGAAATGCTCTATGTAAAAAAAAAGAGGTAGGCATGTGAAGCCAATGACACGCTCAGTCGCTCAGTTGTGTCCGACTCTGCAACCCAATGGACTGTAGCCCACCAGGATGCTCTGTCCATGGGATTTTCCAGGCAAGAATACTGGAGTGGGTTGCCATTTCCTCCTCCAGAGGATCTGCTTGACCCAGGAATTGAACCCTCAACTCCCAGGTCTCATGAACTGGCAGGCGGATTCTTTCCCACTGTGCCACCTGGGAAACTCGATTTAGGGTTATGTGGCTGAAAAGCTCAAATCCTATACATTTGCCTCTTCTTTTGGTGCCTCAGGACTGAAGCCCAATCCCAGCGTCAACGGTCTTGAGTAAATATATACCAGGGTGAAATATATAAAGACTTTGGAAGACTTTGGTCAGAAGACACTAATCATCACTGGGTTTCTATTTTATTTTCCCAAAAAGAGACTGGCATCATTTGTTTTATGGGCAATTACCCTGAGGGAGCAGGAAGATGTATCTGCCATTTCTGTGGACACATGCTACCGCACAGAGCCAGACGTAGGAAGGACAAGCTGCTTGATAGAATCACACGAATTCTTCCCTTTCTAAAAATATTACTTCCTGGCATAAAACACTTTCCCGAGTGTGGTTCAGCTTAGTCACGGAGCCGACGGAGCAGAGCTGGGATAGTCATCACGTCCTGCCTCCCACCAGCTGGGGCCCCACAGCCTGCGCCTGCGCAGTAGGGCGGCTCAGCCAGAAAGCGCACAGAGCGCCTCGAGGCGAGGAGGCTGGGAGGCCAGGAGGGGAGGAGGCTGGGAGGCCAGGAGGGGAGGAGGCTGGGAGGCCAGGAGGGGAGGAGGCTGGGAGGCCAGGAGCGGTGGAGGCTGGGGCCTCGGCGCCCCGCTGCACAGCGGCCTCCAGAATCCGCCGTCGCTGCACAGCACTGCGCAACAGAGTTCCTTCTGCAGCGCTTCCGCCCATCTGTCTTAGCAAACATACTCACTTCTACTAAGCCATCATTTCCTCAACAGATTTCTGTTTTGGAAACACCATTAAATAAAACACAAAGAGAGAAAGAGTCACTTTGTTTTCCTAACCCGCATCTTTGTATGACCTCATTAAAGAGAAGCAGAGAGCCTCCTGCTTAGGGTGAGCACACTCACCATAGTCTGCGGGAAAGTGAAGGCATGTGCAGTCCCCTCCCCCGCCTTTTAAGCACCTCAAATCTAATGCTAACTTGGCTTTGTTTTACTGTTTAAGACAGTAAGAGTGAATATCCAAATCAGGGTTTTATTAATTTTAAAAATCAATGCCCTCTTTGGATAAACAAAACTAGAGTAATTTCCATCATGGAGTGGGGAGGGAAGGGATAACTGTGTTTTTCCACAGCCCAGAATATTCCCTCAAACATTAATTTCTGTCATCTGTATTGTAACAGGGAAGAACAAATCTGACTCCATCTGGACCTGGGCGTTTTGTTTTTGTTTTTTGCTTTCAGCTTTGTCTCCTATTGCTTTTGCTACAAGTTAAAGAATGTTGTCTCATAACCTGAAATACACAGGACAACCCAAGGCTCTGACCCTTAAAAGCTAATACTTTCCCATTTCTAAAGAGACAAAAAGTTGCAAAACACAACATTTGCCTTGTTGGAGGTTTACAGGAACATTCTGACCTGACCTATGTGGATTGCTGCAAGAACAAAGGATTTCCACACCAAGAAGTTTGCACCAACCAGCCATCCCACTCCCTTTTGGTATAAAAGAAGCCTGAATTCTAACTTAATCAATTGAATCAACATCTCTTTGGGACACTAGTCGACCATCTTCTCAGTCTGCTGACTTTCCGAATAAAGTCAATGTTCCTTGTCCCAACAACTTCTCTCTCAATTTAATGCCTTGTTGTGTGGTGAGTAGAATGAGCTTTGAGTTGGTGAACAGCATGATAAATAATAATTATAAAATATAATAGTATTCAAACTATATCCCTCTCCCGATGTAGCCACTGAGAATCTCTGCTCCTAAAGGCCTTAAATGTTGTTTCCAATAAATAGAACCATTTAAAATGCAAAATGAATTTCTGCTCCCCACATGACTGAACTGAATTTATGTATTTGTGTACATATATATTTTCTTTTTGCCTGCACTGGGTCTTCTTTGCTGCGTGTGGCCTTTTCTAGTTGTGGTGACTGGAGGCTATTCTCTAGTTGCGGTGTACAGGCTTTTCACTGCGGTTGCTTCTCTTCTTGCAGAGCACCAGCTCAAGGGCTCATGAGATTCAGTAGTTGTGGCTCACGGGCTGTACAGCGCGGGCTCTGCAGTTGTGGCACATGGGCTTGGTTGTCCCATAGCATGTGGAATCTTCCTGAAGCAGGGATTGAACCCATGTCCTCTGCATTGGCAGGAGGAGTCGTGACCACTGGACCACCAGGGAAGTCCTGAATTTATTTACTTTTAATCCAGATTTTCCCAAAGCAACATTACATTCTAACTATTCCTAACTAACTAATAAAGCAGAATTCCTACTGTGCAGGTTTTGTACAGGTGAAATCTCATCGCTGGTCAGCCCTGGGAAATACACCACAGTCACAGAGGTCCCACTGCAAGCTTGGTAATTCTGTGCTTATGAAAAGACAAACAAACAATGCCAAATGGAAATTTTAATTTGAATGACCTGAGGGGGCTAGCTTGGTGAAAACTGAGAGATAGGCAGAAACACTGGTTAAGTATGGGTTTTTAAGTTCTTTTGTTTCAAATTTTCCTTACATTTTCATCCCACTGAGCAAACATAAGCCAACAGAAAAGACTTCCCACAAAAACCCAGAAGCATATTTCGTTACCTGGAAAATGACTGCCGACTTTTCTGTTTTTAAGGCTAGCTTTGCACCCAGGTAGGAGGTCGCAGCCCCATGCACCTACCAGTACCCACCGCAGCAGGTTTTCCTTCTTTCCACAGACAGTGCTGCTCTCTCATCTTAAAGAAGCAGGTAGCCGTTCCCCTGATCCTCCACTTCCCTGCCAGCTACTGCTCAGTTTCCTGCTCCTCTCTGTAGCAAAACCATAAACCATTATCCACTGCCTACCTCCAATTCCTATCCTCTCTCTCCGTTTAATAGACTTTACTTTGTAGAGCAGGACCATTCACAGCAAATTTGAGCAGAAGGTACAGAGAGTCCCCATAGATGCCCTGACTCCACACAGCTCCCCCGTGATCAGCATCCCTTATCAGAATGATGTATTTATTACAACTGATGGACCTACGCCAACATATCATTATGACCAGATGTCCACAGTTTACCTTGGGGTTCACTCTTGGTGTTGTGCATTCTATGGGTTTGACAAATGTATGCATCATTATAGGCCCATACAGAAGAGCTGCTCCTTGCCCTAAAAATTCTGTGTTTCACCTATTCACCGCTTTCCCATCCCCTGGACACTACTTTTTGCTGTCTCCATAGTGTCATCTTTTCCAGAATGTCCTATAGCTGGAATCATACAGTATGTAGCCTTTTCAGATTAGCTTCTTTCACTCAGCAATATGTAGTTAAGGTTCTTCTATGTCTCTCCATGCCTCGATAGCTCATTTCTTCTTAGTACTGAGCCATGTTCCATTGTCTGGAGGTTCCACGATTTATCCATTCACCCACTGAAGGACACGCTCTCATTTTCTTTCCAATCTTACTCAGGTTGGGCTCCACACTGACTCACTGACCTTGCCATTGCTAAATACGACAGCCAGTCTCAGCCTTCACCTCCTCGCAACAACTCTATCACTGATCGCTTGTCCTCCAGGCCACGACAACCACCTGGTTTTCCTGGGACATCACTGACCACCTGAGTCTTTCATTCGACTTCTCTTTCTGACCTCTCCTGTGGAACAGCCCAGACTCATACATCCAGCCCCCTACTCAGTATCTCCACTTGGCCATTACACAGGCATCCAAACTTAACACTTCCATAGCTGAGCTCCATCTTGCTTCTACATGGGTTTACCCCCTCTGTTGGTGGCAGCTGCAACTCTCCTTCCCTGTATCCAGGCCAAAAGCCCTACAGTCATGCTCATCTCTTCTTGTTCCCTTTCACATGCATCCAATCTAACAGCAAATCTTACATATGTCTCTTCATTAAAGCATGTCCATATTGGACCACGTCTCACGTCTCCACTCTACTACTACAGTCCAAGTCACCAAAACCTCCCTGATGATCACAGTAATGGTCCACCAACTGGACTCCCTGCTCTGTGCAGCCTCAGACACTCCGCTCTTCAAACAGCAGTACAGCGACCCTGGGAAATGAGTCACATGGTGTTTTTTCCTGCTTCCAATCCTCCAGCAGTGCTTTGCCTCATTCTCTCACAATAACACCCAAGTCTTTATTGTGGCCCATATGGTCCTGCCTGATATGACTCCCATATCGCTCCAATTTCATCTGCTACTTTTACTTAGCTCCAGCCAGACCAGCCGCCTAGCTCCAGGACAGGCTCAGTCGGGGCTCAGGGCTTTTGCATATGCTGTCCCGGCTGCCTGGATGGTCTTTCCTCTAGTATCCATTTGGCTGGCGTAGTCACCAACTTCAGGTCTTTATTCAAAAGTGGCCTATTCGAGGAGCCTCAGCAAAGCACCTTATATAAACTAATGCGGGGAATTCTCTGGTGGTCCAGTAGCTAAGACTCCATGTTTCCAATGTAGGGGGCCTGAGTTCAATTCCTGGTTAAGGAACCAGATCCTGCAGGCCGCAACCAACACCCAGTGCAGCCATAATAAATAAATTAAATGAATATTTAAAAAATAAAATATCAATCTTCTCTCAATGAAAACCTTGTATCATCCTTCTCTGCTCTACTTCATTTTTGCTTCTTACTTATTTTATGTAAAATATCTTATAATTTTGTAAGTCACTTATAGTAATTATTATCATTCCTTTTTGGACTGTATACCCTACAGTAAGAATTTCAGTCTACATTGTTTCCTGACGTTCCTTCAGCACCTAAAAATGTTCCTGGGACATGGCAGGTATCAAAAGGTATTTCGTTCAGTATGAATAATTTATTCAATATGAATAAATGAGTGAATGAAATAATACTTCACTTGGCAGAAGCAAATTTATAGATTAATCTTGAACAAAAACCCAAAGTACTGGTTTTGTTGGCTCCTTAGTTCATTATTAACTAAATCATATGTGATGTTTCAAAATGTCAAGTAAAAAATACATAGCTGTGATGTTCTACTGGCTTAGATTTTCCATTTTAATTCAACCACTCAAAAATATGAAAAGCTACAAAATGTAATGGTCCTGGAGACAGACTCTGGGTTCCCTTTGGGCAAGGATTGTATTTACTCTGTTTCTCCCCCATATTTCAAGCCTAGCAGAGGATGGCTCACAGCAGGAACTCAAAAGGTATCTGTGGCCTGAATGAAAAATAAATAAGGCTTTTATTTTACAATACAGTGTCATTATTTATTGAGCTATGTCAGGGTGAATACAACCTCAGGGGTACTCTCACCCCAGTAGGTATATACGCAAACCATTTATATGGAAAAGGTGATTATTTTTCCATTCACAAATTGGTAACTGCTATTAACAGAATATTAAAGTGGTCCCTGAAAAAGAATAAAATATGGGTGTTTACTTACTTCAGATGTTGAGAATTCCATTAAAAATTTTTTTTTTTAGAAAAAGCTGTTAGCTTCTGATTCACAGCAAACATTGAGCGTAAGGTACAAAGATTCTCACATGCCCCCTGCCCTGACACATGCACAGCCCCCCAAGCATCATCATCCCTCACATAAAACCACCACCCCGGGCCCACTGTTTATGCTAGGGCTCACTCTTGGCGCTGTACGTTCTGTGGTTTGGGCACGCATCCATCATTAGAGGGCCACACGGAGTAGTTTACTTGTCCTAAAAAGCCTCTGTGCTTTGCTGCATTCACCCCTCCCCCTACCAAAAGACAGCTCCATTCTAAAGACTTGGCCTAAACAATGGATAGGTTGGACTGGAGAACCATTTCCATTTAAACATTCTTCCTTCGGCATTAGAACAAAGGGTAGAAGCCTTAAGTACCAATAAGGGTTATGAAACATCAATTTAACTTTGGAAAGAAACAATTCTTTCTCTCTATCAATATTTAAAGTGTCCCATCTGGACAAAGTGACCATTTCAGACTCAGATGCTCAAGAGATGGTCTGGATTTTCTTTCAGCTTTGCATTAAGTGATTCCAAAGTGAAAGCGTGAAAGTGAAAGTTGCTCAGTTGTGTCCAACTCTTTGTGACTCCAGGGACTATACAGCCCATGGAATTCTCCAGGCCAGAATAATGGAGTGGGTAGCCTTTCCCTTCTCCAGGGGATCTTCCCAACCCAGGCATCGAACCCAGGTCTCCCGAATTACGGACGAATTCTTTATCAGCTGAGCCACCAAGGAAGCCCAAGAATACTGGAGTGGGTAGCCCTTCCCTTCTCCAGAAGATTTTCCCAACCCAAGAACTGAACCGGGGTCCCCTGCACTGCAGGTGGATTATTGACCAGCTGAGCCACTAGGGAAGCCTGTGATTTGAAGGAAGGGTAAACACGGGATCTTTAGCAGAAGTTTCCAAAGAAGAACCGGAGGAACTTAAAGTCACTATACGCAAGGTAGTGCATGGCTGTAACAATCCCATGAGTCCTACTTCTGGACACTCAGGCGCTCACACCTCACTCTCTCAAAGAGCCCCCAGGACTGTCTGGGCACTGGAGTTTGAGTCCCATACTCCATTCCCAACTGCTTCCAGTTAAACAGGATATTTACATTCACATCTTTAAGTCTATAGGACCCAGGCTTAAGGAGGCAACACAGTGAGAACAATTCTAAAAAACCGCAAAACGATATACAAATTGCAAAGGAAAAATGTAAATATCCTTATTGAGTGTTTGTGTTTCTTGCTGTCTCCAGATTTAATTCATTGTCACTGCTGAACACTGGTCTTTACAATTTCTTGTACCAGCAAACACTCAGTAAATGAATGAATAAAGGGAACTATTGTTTTGCTGTGTACTGGACTATTCTAAAACTCCTTCTGGTTACAAAAAGCTATAATGGTTCTCCCTTGGCACCTACCATTAATGAGGCTGGGTGTTTTCTTTGTAAATTGTGTGCATCTGATATCATCTCATTTCAAATCGTCTTTCCCACTCTCAAACAAAAACAAACAAAAAATGTATGCCCCAAAAAACAAAACAGAATTTTTGACACTAGAAACTACCAAAATGTGTCTCCTTCTCAGACTGTCCCTAAACACTAAGTAAATTTAATATTTTACTGGGTATTATTCAAGATTTTAGACAAATTGGCAGCACACTTTAGTTCTTCTATAGAGAAGGATCAAATGGGCATCCAAATTGTCTTATAAAATTGGCAGCTTAAGGAAAGCAGTAAATATTCTTAGATTCAAGAATATTTCTGAATTCCTCAGAAAACCAAACAGTAGGTTTAATGAGCCATCAACATTTCCCAAGTACATTATGTTAATCTGGTTTTTTAAAATGTACTGACCTACATGAGAATGCCCTGGGGAAGAGCCCTAAAATACACACTCTAAATGGAGTTTTCCTCTTAAAATGTTAATTTTCATTACAGTACTTTTACTGTTTCATACTTGACAGAGGATGCAAATGACAAGTCCCTCTACCACAGGGCAGATTTCTAAGAGTCACAAAATGAACCTGAATTGCTTACAACCTTCTCTCCACCTCCCACCCCCTAACCCTGCACCCTCATGTCTCAAGGATCCCACAACTATTTTCATACAGTTCACTCACTGGCAAGGAATAGAGTTTCCACTGAAATGACACATGGAATTAAACCAAAGTTAGAAAGAGCTAACTCTGTAAAGGCCAAGGAGGAAGCTCTGACACTGAGCTACAGGCAGACACTGGACCCTGGAAAGACAGGTTTAAAAATATCTCTAAGAATAGACAGTATGGTCTCCCAGCTCTTATCTTCAAATGCAAAGACTGTTTTAAGAGATGCTGCTGCTGCTGCTAAGTCGCTTCAGTCGTGTCCAACTCTGTGCGACCCCATAGACGGCAGCCCACCAGGCTCCCCCGTCCCTGGGATTCTCCAGGCAAGAACACTGGAGTGGGTTGCCATTTCCTTCTCCAATGTATGCAAGTGAAAAGTGAAAGTGAAGTTGCTCAGTCGTGTCTGACTCTTAGCGACCCCATGGACTGCAGCCCACTAGGCTCCTCCGTCCATGGGATTTCCCAGGCAAGAGTACTGGAGTGGGGTGCCATTGCCTGTAAGAGATGAGAAGCTTCCAAAAGCTAAGTTCTGAAAGCTGAACTGTAAAAGATCCTGATGTGGAAGAAAACCTGGAGGACAGAGAGAGCAGCTGGCAGGCAGGTCAGGACAGTGAAACAGTGAGTTGCTTCTGGGATGAGGTGTAAACCCAGGATAATCAGGAAAGGTGACCAAGACCACCAAGTAGAACAGCAGAAGGACCCAATTAAGTGCAAGACAAGCCACATTCTGTGTACGGCCTGCAGAATGTGGTCAGCAAGCAGTAGTAGTTACCGGGACCATCAAACCAGATCCACTGGTGAAGTCCAAGCAGCAAACAGAGGACAAATCATTGCCAGGAGGGCCCACAGCAATGTCGCCAGTGGATCTCAACAGGGACTACAGGCAATTAAAAGAAAAAAAAAGATGAGTGCCAGTACTGTAGGATTATGAAAAAATGGACCCTTGAGGCTTCTCGTCTATGAATTGACCTTCTCATCCTACATGGTCAATAGCACCAATGAAACATTCTCCTGATATCATCCTGATTGGGTTGTATGCATGTCAAAACTCATTAGCTTCAAGTTAGAGTTAGTATTTTTAGGGGAAAAAAGTGGGAAACAGGTCAAGTATGTCCATGTAAAAGTGAATTCATGCAGAACATATCATGAGAGGAATCATTAACTTTGGCAGGAGGCCTGAGGGGAACAAAAAGAACCTTGCCTGAACTAAGCAGACAAAACACATATTAACTGTTTCAAGTTTGTCAGCAAAATGTCTGGTTCCTACTTAGTCCACAAAGCTATACTTTCCTCCTGCAATGAGCTCAGCAGCACACATACAGAGCCAGGATTCGAGGGTCCTGGCATCTTGGGCAGACACTGGTCTATGGGACTGGAAGTCAGAGTGGGCTTCAGGTGCAGAGCCAAGCTGAGCTACAATCCCTCTCCAGGGTCCAGGACAGGGCTCTGCCTGAATCTGAGGGGATCATCAAACCAGAAGACAGTATTAGTCACTGAAGCTTCTGGAAGACACACTCTCACTACCTCTGCATTGAAGAGGAAATGCAGATTACCTGCTAGGGAAAAGGCTGAACCTATCAGCCTTTTATGAAACCTGTGTAGTCCAAGCCATGGTTTTTCCTGTAGTCATGTATGGATATAAGAGTTGGACCATAAAGGCTGCATGCCAAAGAAGTGATGCTTTCAAACTGTGGTGCTGGAAAAGACTTGAGAGTCCCTTGGACTGTAGGGAGATCAAATCAGTCATCCTAAAAGAAAGAAACCCTGAATATTCACTGGAAGGACTGATGCTAAAGCTGAAGGTCCAACACTTTGGCCACTTGATGCAAAGAGCCAACTCGTTGGAAAAGACCCTGATGCTGGGAAAGTTTGAGGGCAGGAGAAGGCGGTGGCAGAGGATGAGGTGCTTGGATGGTATCACCAACTCAATGGACATGAATTCGAACAAACTCTAGGAGACAGTGGAGGATGAGGAGCCTGGTGTGCTGCAGTCCATGGGGTCACAAAGAGTTGGACACAACTTAGTAACTGAACAACAACATCAGCCTTTGATGAGACCACACATAGGAATGAGCAGGCTGTGTGAGAAGGGTGAGGATGCTTCTATAGGAACACATCGCTAGATCCCAGCCCAGACTCATTGCACAGGTGAGCGGGAAAGACAGGAAGCTGGAAATACTCAAAAACAAAGGAATCGTCTCACTGGGTTCCTGAATGTGCTCACCTTCTAAAACATGCCAAGTGGGTAGAGGGAGATGGGTGGCTTTATTGCACTTTTTGGTAAAAGAGAAAGTAGCTCTGAAAACCATCATGTGTACAAGCAAGGGGGAATTCAATTACATTCACACTGAGTTAACACATTGCGTACCCTCTTTAAGGTAACAGGGCACAAGCTAGAGTTAATATTTTCTGCTTTTGAGCTGATAACTTTTGGGTTTAAAAGCCTATGCATTAAGAAGAAACATAATGATGTGGGGCTAATTAAACTTCATGTCTTCCAGCAATGATTCTTCTCCTTTCCCCCTACAGCTAAACAGACATCAGCTACCCAATGAGCAGCACACTCTCATGGGCATACATCCTGACGTGATATCCAATTGGTGACACGGGGAAGGAAACAGTAACCACTGTGTCTTTTAGAATTTCGAATTCTCAACACTGGTATAAACAAAACAGACTGCGGGTGGTGCAAAATTCTCCGGGCCAGAGGTAACACTTTTTTTTTTTTTCCTATTCAAGAAAGCATATTAGAATGGAAGTAAGGGTGACATCATTGTAAGAATAATATTTAACCTATGCTAATTTAGTCTCCTGGAAACGAGCAAGCCCTGCCTCTCATTTGCTGCACGAGAGCTCTGGACTTTTATTTCTGTGTGTGTGCTTTGGCCACGCTGTGTAGCATGTGGGATCTTAGTTCCTCAACCAGGGATCCAACCCGAACCCTCTGTGTTGGCAGCATGGAGTTGTAGCCACTGGACCACCAAAGAAGTCCCAGGAGAGCTCTCCATTGACTTCCTATTGGGCTCTTACTGTCCTGAGAGCACATCTGAGAAAGGAGAGCTGGTGGGGCTGGGGGTGGGGTGGGGAGGTGCAGCTGAAGTGGTGTCTAACCCTGAAATGCACCAGAGTGGATCCTCAGGGGTTAAATGGCAGATTCTTTTTTAAAATTAATTTTTATTGGAGTATAGTTGGTTTACAATGTTGTATTAACTTCTGCTGTATGACAAAGTGAATTGTTTATACATATACATATGTCCTCTCTTTTTTAGATTCTGTTCCCATATAGGTCATTACAGAGTGCTGAGTAGAAGTCCCTGTGCTAGACAGTAGGTCCTTGCTGTCTATCTATTTTATATGTAGTAGCTTGCATAGGTTAATCCCAGACTCTCAGTTTATCCTCCCCCCATCCATCCCTGCCCCCCTTAGTAACCATAACTTTGTCTTGGCAGACTTTTAAGAGAATAAAAAAATGTGATAAATTTTGCTTTACTTTTTAACATTTCCATGTATGGAAATCTCTCTCAGACTCACCTAGGAACTGTGGAAGTATCTTGGCTACAAGAACAATTGTGAGTTCAACATGGAACTCATTTCTTGAGTTCACAGCTTTCCAATAAGGCAGCAGTAAGGAAAAGCAGATGCGGCAAATGTGGTCATGTGTGTGGTTAAAAAATATATGTATCACATATGTATATGTATCACATCTGATGAGGAAGAAAACAGAGTAAGATCATGAATTTAAAGTTGTATACTAAGGGGTGCATTTGCCTCCAGGCATTTATGAGCGGACTTCCACAATGGTCCAGGGGTTCACAATTCACCTGCCAATGCAGGGGACATCAGTTCAATCCGTGGTCCAGGAAGATACCACATGCCTGCAACTCCCCATGCTCTGGTGGTCCTTTGGATACTTCTGTCTCTGCTTTAGTACAATCTACCTGCGTCTGAATGTCTGCAGAAGCCTCAGAGCCATGGTCCCCACATCTAGCTTCCCCCATTGTAAGCCAGTCTGCAGACCAGGCTGTTCATCATAGTGCAGGCTCAGGAACCTGCAGTGGCTCCCTATTAACCCCCAGAGTCCAGAGCAAACTCAGCTTCTCGCATCTGAGGCTCTTGCCTCCACCTGCAGGTCCTTCTCAGCCCCTTGCCCACAGATGGCTCTGGACTGGGAGAGACTGGCCACCCACGCTCTCTTGAAGGCCAGGCTCAGTTCCTCTTTGGGCACCTGCACTGAGCACACACGCCTTTCCTTCTGATCCCCTTTCCTCTGTGCCACACAACGTGCTTGTTCATCTCAGTCCCCTACATGCGGCTTCTCTGAACACCTAAGCCCAACCTGTTCTCCTCCTCAAAATCTTGCAGCTGCTCAGTCGTCTCCGACTCTGTGACCCTATGGATTGTAGCCCACCAGGCCTCTGTCCATGGAATTCTCCAGGCCAGCATACTGGAGTAGGTTGCCATGCCCTCCTCCAGGGAATCTTCCTAACCCAGATATCAAACCAGCATCTCCTGTGGCTCCTGCATTGCAGGGCGATTCTTTACAGCTGAGCCACTGGAAAAGCCCAGATGCCCCCAGGGGCCCACCCAATTCAGTAGTTAGGTGTCTACACCAGTATGGCTCTCTGAGGGTTTTATGTTTGAGTTTTGCCTCTGTAGCTGGGCTGCAGGCTCTGTGAGATCAGTGGTTATCCCTTTTAGGTCTTTTTCATTTCTTCAGAATTTTGTGTGATGTGGACCATTTAAGATCTTTCTTAAGCCTTTAATGAATTTGTTACCACGTTACTTCTATTGCTTATGTTCTGGATTCTGGCCCTAAGGCATGTGGGATCTCAGCTGCCCAACCAGGGACTGAACCTGCACCCTATGCACTGGAAGGCAAAGTCTTAACCGCTGGACCACCAGAGAAGTCCCGACTTTTAGGATTTGTATGTGGCTCCATATGTGGGGCGCAGTATATAAGCATTCAGTAGACACTCCCAAGACCTAGGACCATATAGGACTTCAGAGCTGGAGGAGAAGCTCAGCCCCTTCGTTGCACAGAGAAACAACTGACCTCTGGAGAAATCATCAGTGGGTCCTGCTAAAGATGACTCCTTCTGTTCTCCTGATCAAGGTTTCTGCACCACCTATCCCATCACCTTTCACTCAAGCCCCTGGGCTCACTTTTTAAAGTTCTTCAAGGAACACTTTTAGTAACACTGACTGAAGTCTATATTGAGTCACTCAGTACATCGGAAAAACCCTAAAAATATTAAATAATTCACGATTCTCACTTTTTCACTCATTTGTCTATACTCTGTCGTATTCATCCAGTCCGATATCACTGAGGAGAATCCTATTCCACAGCTCCACTCCCCGGGCCAGTGAGGGAAAGCCAGCCCTGCTCGCGACGAGGAGGGACCCTGCCCAGAGGTGCCCCCGCCCTCGGCTGGCCATGTGGACACTGCAGAGGGCCACACAGGGTCAGCAAGAAAAACTCCTGGACACATACTTCCCCCACCAGCCCTACGTGGCATGAAACAGCCCTGAGCACATACTCCCCCCACCAGCCCTACGTGGCATGAAACATCCCTGAGAGGGCAGGGGATGGCCAGCAACGATCAACACACAAAACACAGTTGTGACTGAAGTAAGAGAGGAAATTCAGGTGGCAAATGTGTCTTTTTAGCCTCTTTTAGATGATTTTTTCAAGTCACAGGTGTTTAGCCAGAGCCGCGAGAACAAATGCAGATTTAGATCGTGTTCCATAAACTACTAACAGGAGTTTGCATTTTTGTTGCTGTTGTTAATTTCAGTTTTGTCCTTTTTCTCCATCTTTAAACACGAGATGCATCATGGAGGTGGAGCACAGGAGGTGGCAGACTGCCAGTCCCCTTGGTGGGGGTGAGGTCGGGCTCTGCATACCCCGCTGGGCACTGCATGAGTCACCGGCTGTGACTCATGTCACAGCACTAGGGGTAGGTAGGTTGTGACCTGGTGGCTCCAGAACTTCTCAGTGGGGCGTCAGACACCCAGGCAGCCCTCTCCTGCTGCTTTAATTAACGGAATCCACCTAACCAGTCTTTAAATAATTGAATGCCTTGGCAACTGGTATTCAAATATTTGAAGAATTTTAGTTACAAGACTGTTTTCACCTTTTAATTCTAGTTTCAAACTTTCCACTTCCCTTCCTGCTATGCACAAGTGAAGGAGACATCCAAATAAATTTTTTTTTTTTTTTTAGAAAAAGAAAATGATACTTGATCATTTTGAGTGGTAATTCAGTAAATATAAAAAACAAAATACTCTCAAGAAGTGAAAATTACTTAAGTGGTTTTCAGAGTCACATGATAATTTTCCCATCTGTTACAAACTATAAATGTGTTTATTTGAAGCTGATAGACTCCTAAAATGTCTAGATCCCTTGTGGGGAAAAAAAAAATTCACGTTTTTCTTATTTAGTTCCTAAAAACAGAAACGACCTAGTAACCTTGATAGAACAGTAACTTTGATGCTCAGTTCAGTTCAGCTCAGTCATGTCGGACTCTTTGTGACCCCATGGACTGCAGCACGCCAGGCCTCCCTGCCCATCACCAAGTTCTGCAGTTTACTCAAATTCATGTCCATTGAGTCGGTGATGCCATCCAACCATCTCATCCTCTGTTGCCCCTTCTCCTCCTGCCTTCAATCTTTCCCAGCATCAGGGTCTTTTCAAATGAGCAGCTCTTTGCATCAGGTGGCCAAAGTACTGTTGTTTCAGCTTCAACATCAGTTCTTCCAATGAATATTCAGGACTGATTTCCTTTAGGATGGACTGGTTGGGTCTCCTTGCAGTCCAAGGGATTCTCAAGAGTCTTCTTCAACACCACAGTTCAAAAGCATCAATTCTTCAATGCCCAGCTTTCTTTATAGTCCAACTCTCACATCCATACATGACTACTGGAAAAACCATAGCCTTAACTAGCAAAAACAAGACCGGGAGCTGACTGTTGGTTAACATAATCTAACTTTGATGTTAGTCAACATCATCTAACTTTGAGGTTGCTGCTGCTGCTGCTAAGTCGCTTCAGTCGTGTCCGACTCTGTGCGACCCCAGGGATGGCAGCCCATCAGTCTCCCCCATCCCTGGGATTTTCTCCAGGCAAGAACACTGGAGTGGATTGCCATTTCCGTCTCCAGTGCATGAAAGTGAAAAGTGAAAGTGAAGTCACTCAGTCATGTTCAACTCCTAGCGACCCCATGGACTGCAGCCTACCAGGCTCCTCCGTCCATGGGATTTTCCAGGCAAGAGTACTGGAGTGGGTTGCCATTGCCTTCTCCAAACTTTGATGTTAGCTGCTCCTAAAAGAAAAAAAATGTACTAAAGATTGTACATTGTATGTGTTGTTTCTTTGAAAATATATAACATAAATTTTACATTGAACTATTATCAAGTACTAAATATACTATTGTTAAACTTCAGAAAATATGAAGCAAATCCTTCTGCCCTTTCCCCCTCAGTTTTCCACATGCAATACTAAAGTAGAAAATAAATAAATTAAAAAAAAAAAGAAAACAATATGATAATTTAGATGCTCTTTCCTAGCCTGGAGGTTGAAGTACAGAGTTTAAACTAAGGTTAAATGCAATCATCAAAGGACAACTCAGCCCAAAGAATTCACATTTTCAATCTGAGTTCTTTTCCCTCTTTCCTATTTAAGGATACTCTCTCTCCTTCGAGGACAAGTTCAGATATCGCCCCATGCAAGTCTACAACCTCTTGCCATCAGATAAATCGACATAACCTAAAATCTTGGCCCACTGAGCAAACACAGTTACAGTCTCCCCAGGACCACCACGCTAGGGTGGGAGCATGCTTCCTGGGGACCCCTGGACACCCAGGAGAGATTTTAAGTTCAGCAGGCCAACATCTGAGCTCTACCCAACACCTGATCCTTCCCCAGCTTTCCTTCCATCTCCATATGGTCAGCGGCTAAGACCAAAAACCCTGGGGTACCTCTTGACCACTCTATCTCACAAATCATGTCCAATCCATCAGCAAATCCTCTTGGTTCTATTATCAATAGGTACACGAAATCCAACCAGTCTCACCACCAACTTCCACTGCCCTTTGCTCAAAATCTCCCAGGGCTCTCCACCTGGCTGAGAGAACAGCCCAAGGCTGGGCAGTGGCCTGTGACATCCTGCAGGGGTGCCATGGTGGCTCAGGGGTCAAGAATCCACCTGCCAATGCAGAAGGCACGGGTCCGATCCCTGGGTCGGGAAGATCCCCTGGAGAAGGAAATGGCAACTCACTCCAGTATTCTTGCCTGGGAAATCTCACGGACAGAGAAGCCTGGCAGACTACAGTCCCTGGGGACACAAAAG
The DNA here is from genome assembly GCF_042477335.2 of Ovis canadensis. Lineage (NCBI taxonomy): Eukaryota > Metazoa > Chordata > Mammalia > Artiodactyla > Bovidae > Ovis > Ovis canadensis. Next base: position 24,244,307 of record NC_091269.1, on the reverse strand, counting down.
AGTTGGACACAACTTGGCAATTAAACATTAACATGACATCCTTCACCATGTGCCCATCACTCCCTGCGCACTGGGCTCCAGTCACAGTGGTCTCCAACATGGGGACCTGGTCCTGAAACAGTTCGCCATGCTGTATAATGCCCTCCCACCTCCTTCAGCTCTTTACTCAAATGCTATCTCCTCGGTAAGGCTTTGTTTGGCTTCCTCACAAACAAGACCCCCTTTCCTAGACCACAGTCCGCCTCGAGCACGCACTAATGCACTCTCCCTGCACCCTGGTCTCCTCTGCTGCAGGGTGGCTCTCCTCGGATTTCCCCACAGGAAGTGCTATGTATTTTAGTTATCTTGTTTCCTGCATTTCTCCCCCTGCTAGACAGACACATCTAGGAAGGCAAGATCCCCAATGCAGGAGATGTGGATTTGATCCCTGGTCGGGGAACTAAGATCCCACACGCAGCGGGGCAACTAAGCCCATGTTCCAACTAGAGTAAGCTTGAGAGCTGCAACCAAGACCTAGCACAGCCACAAAAAAAAAAAAAAAAAAAAACCCAAGAAACAAAAGACTCTGGGTGAAGAATCCCCTTGTCTTTCCTATAGATAAGCTAAGGCCCTCCACAGGGCACTGAGTAGACATAAGATACAGTATTATAATAGGTACAGTATTACAACTCTCAATTTTTAGATGGTGTAAAACTTTTCAGTCAACAATATGAATAACTTCAAAAGTTATTAAAGCACTTTGGGACTCTGTTTCCCCATTAAGGCAACAAGATTATATCTAAGGTCTCTTGAAACATCTTCAGAACCTTCCTCATTTTCCAGAAGAGGAAACAGGCTCTGATGCGTGAGGAAGTGTGCCTTAAATTGCACATGCTTCTGCTAAGTCACTGTAGCCTGCCAGGCTCCTCTGTCCATGGGAGTCCCCAGGCAAAAATACTGGAGCGGGCTTCTCAGGACTTACTGAGGCTGGGATGCAAAGGAGACTGAGAATGTGCTTATCCTCAAGACGGCTCTTGGGGGAGGTCAGACAGGAAAACAAATGATGTCAATACCAGGTGGTAAGCGCTGTAACAGAAGAATGGAAGGTTCAGATAGCTAGCGGGAAGCTGCTATATATATGCAGCGCAGGAAGCTCAGCTGGGTGCTCTGTGATGACCTAAGGGGACGGCATGGAGGTCCAAGGGGGAGGGGATATATGTATACATACAGCTGATTCACTTGGCCGTACAGCAGAAATTAACACAACATTGTAAGGCAGTTATACTCCAGTTTTTAAAAAAGGATATATTTTCCCATATGTAAATTATACCTCCACTAACCTAGATAGCATATTCAAAAGCAGACACATTACTTTGCCGACTAAGGTCCGTCTAGTCAAGGCTATGGTTTTTCCTGTGGTCATGTATGGATGTGAGAGTTGGACTGTGAAGAAGGCTGAGCACTGAAGAATTGATGCTTTTGAACTGTGGTGTTGGAGAAGACTCTTGAGGGTCCCTTGGACTGCAAGGAGATCCAACCAGTCCATTCTAAAGGAGATCAGCCCTGGGATTTCTTTGGAAGGAATGATGCTAAAGCTGAAACTCCAGTACTTTGGCCACCTCATGCGAAGAGTTGACTCATTGGAAAAGACTCTGATGCTGGGAGGGATTGGGGACAGAAGGAGAAGGGGACGACAGAGGATGAGATGGCTGGATGGCATCACTGACTCGATGGACGTGAGTCTGAGTGAACTCCGGGAGTTGGTGATGGACAGGGAGGCCTGGCGTGCTGAGATTCATGGGGTCGCAATGAGTTGGACACGGCTGAGCGACTGAACTGAACTGAACTGAACTGATCCTGACTTAAATGATTAAAGAAATTTATCGGAAAAGAGCAAGTAGAAACCCAGGAGAGTAAAGCAAAAATATGGTATCTTTTTAGAAAACTACAGTTTTTATTTGTTGAAAATGTGGAACAGGTAATCTGACAACCTCCCCCCCTTCTCCATTTTAGCCTCAGGTTAGGAGCATAGCCCTGCCCTGACACAGAGTGGCCACCAACTCTAAGGACAAGGAGTCCATCCCGAAGAAACAAAGAAAGTCAGAGCACCAACTGAGTCCCAGAGAGGAAAAGAAACATCATAGGGTGAAGAAGACACCTTCACAGCTGCCTGCTTTTCAAAAGAGAGAGAGCCTTTGTCTCCCGCCAGTAACAGGCAGTGTGATGACACAGCAGTCAACGGAGAAGCAAAGCGGCTCAGTATTTCATGTATTTGGCCACAGCTGGGATCAGATAATGTCTCTTGAGGACAAAATCTAGCCTGGGACACTCGGGGAGAGACACTCAGCCAAGGGGAGAGTACAGCGTGGATGATTCGTTTCTATGCTTGAAACCACATTGTAGTGAGTCGACCTATGTGAAGTGGACGTTGTTATGGGTCCAAACAGTTCAGCATCAGCAACTCCACTTGCTTCAACCGTCCAGCACACTCCTCCTCCACACACAACAGGTGCACTGCCCCAGCTGTCATCTGAAAAGTGGCTCCATAAAACTACTTGCCCTAACATGCATCAGACTTCCGCCGAGGCTCCTGGGAAAACTGAAGATTGTATTCTTCACAAGACATACAGTTATGTCATAAAAGCAACACATCATTTCTTTGAAGATACTGTCATTTATAACCATAATAGTATGTCACAGGTGTCATAAAATAGGTACAGATAACAGCATATTTATAGTCTTGAAAAAAAATACTAAAGGACTGATGTTCTGTAGACAGGTCTGAGTTTACACATTAAACACTGGTATCTACTCTTTGATCATCACTGGGAAATAGTTCTAAAATTTATCACACGCATCTCTGCTTTCTTAAGCATGTTGTAGTATTGCTCCTGAGATTTCAATAATCAACTCAATATATTTCAGTTCTATCAACTACGAGATTGTGTTCTATAATACAACAAGGATGTCCAAACCAAGCATATGAAAACGTTGGCCACAATACTAAGGACGTTAAAAGTTATTTCTGAGGGAGAACAAGATGGTGGAGGAGTAGGTGAACGTGGAGTACATCTCTCCACGGATACATCAGGAGTAAACCTTCAGACACAGAAGTGCATGCAGAACACCAGCTGAGAGCAGACAGGAGTACCTGACCAGTGGAAAGAATACATAGAACCACGCAAAACTCAGTAGGAGGAAGGAACTGGGGGAGAAACAGGAGTGTTAGGAGGACCGGACCTGCCCTCGGCGGGTGGGGGAATGGAAGCAGGGGTCTGACCTCCACATCGGGCCAACTGGTCTGAGTCAGAGGAGGAACATTCAAAGCTCAGAGTGAAACAGCTGATCTGTGGCAGCCTAAATGGAATGAGAATCAGACAGTCCTCCGCAGCCATACATACACCGGACAGGGATGCAGGTCCCCTGGAAGGCACAAGGGCTGGGAGCTGGAGTTTAGTGATTGTGGAGCAATCCCAGGGCGAGCGCTGCTGTTGACTGCAGAGAGACAGATGGAGGGGATGTGAGGGAGGAGACAGCGGTGGGAAATGCCTGTGGAGGAAAGCCAGGCAGCCATGGAAGCCAGGCGATACTGCTGAGTCACGAGCTACCACCACAGCCTCTCTCTCCCCACATGCTAGCACTGAACTGCAGAGCAGGACCCCAGCCAGGCTGCCCCTTTAAGTGCCTGATGCGCCGAACAACAGAGAAGGACCGCAGGCAAGGGAGCCCCCTAAGTGTCTGAATAGGGGGTAGCTACAGAGAAAGACTGGCCAAAGAGGCCTTCTGATCGCCAGCTACAAGAGGGTCAAAAAAAGGGCCATAACTCCTGCAGCGGAGGCAGTCCATGTCCCTGCACACTTCGCACCGCCAGGGTCCCTGCAGGCCAAGCAGCTGCACCACCTTCATGCAGAGCTGCCACAGGCAACAAAGAAAAACCTTGTGTCTATGCTCACAGGGTTGCTTCGGTCGTGTCCAACTCTTTCCAACCCTGTAGACTGTGGCCTGCCAGGCTTCTCTGTCAGGGGTTTTCTCCAGGCAAGAATACTGGAGTGCACTGGCCAATACTGGTTGCCATACCCTTCTAGAACACTATTATTTCCTGCTGCCATAGCTGCCAACACCCCTGAGTACCTGGTGCTGCCAGAACCCCTGCAACCCAACCAGCTGCACCACCTCCACACCTGGCCCTCACAGGGGCAAATCCAAGGCCTCCAAGGCAGCCTCAGGCACAAACTCCAGTGGATGACCCACATGTAGAGGTGGAAATAAAACCACAATTGAAACCCAGGTGCAGTGTGGCTAAGGAAGAAGACCCAAAACCCTCCCACCAGCTGTACAAGCTGCAGATTAAATCCATACAATCAACTAGGCAGACTCTGTGTCTACGGAATATATAAAAGGCCATTGAGAGCTCCCACAAAAGAAAATGCACTAGTTCTGATAGCTGTGGACATTGGAGGCAAGAACACACAGGAGTAAGACCAGACTAGAATCTGAGCTGCCCCCACAGCAAGTCCAGAGATCACAGTTTTGGAGGGCATCCTAGGGAGGTGAGGTGGACTGTGACTCCCAGCGAGGGGAAGGACCCTGATAGCAGTGACTCAAGAAAAATATTTACTATTCTTATGTTTGTACTTGTTCTGTAGATTCTTTTGGATTTTTTCTTTTTTTTCCCCCTCTGTTGTAGTTGTCGATTTTCTTGGCACTATGAAATCTAATTGAACTTTTGCACCTTTTTTTTCCCCCCACATTTTTTTATTGTAGTTATAAAACTCTGCCTCTGTGTTGGGCTTTTGCAGCTCTGTGGAGTTTTCCTATTTTTTTTTTTCTTTTCTTTCTCTTTTTTTAAGTTTTAAACCTCTTATTATTTTTTCTATATTCCTTTGTTTGCTTTTCCTACTATTCTTTCCCACTTGCAGCTAACATTTAATGTATATAAACTTTCTTTATCTACTTCTGTTTAACTTTGCACATATATTTTTCCTTTCTTTTCTTTCTTTGCTTTCCTCTTAACATATTTGTCAGTTTTATTTTCATGGTTTTATTCCCCACTTGGCACCTTGCTTTAGTTTTGTTCTCCACTTTGTGCTTTAGTTAGTTTTGTTCTTAACTGGTAGATATAATTTTTGGTTTCCCTTGTTTGCTGGGTCAATCTATTATACTTTATTTTTGTTGGACTGTTTTGATTTTGCTTATGGGTGTACATGTATATGTGTATATTCAGATACAATTTTTATTGTTGTTATAAACATCTGCCCCTATGTTGGGCTTTTGCAGTTCTGTGGAGTTTTCCTTTTTTTAATTTTAATTTTTAAAAGTCTATTATATTTTTTCTACATTTTATTCCTTTGTTCACCTTTCCTACTGTACTTTTCCCCTTGCAGTTAATCTTTAATGTACATAAATCTTCTTCTACCTCTATTTAACTTTGCATATGTATTCTTTCTCTCTTTTCATTCTTTCCTTTCCTCTCAACATATTTGTTAGTTTTGTTTTCATTGCTTTATTCCCCACTTGGCACTTTGGTTTATTTTCGTTTTCTGATTTGTGCTTTAGTTAGTTTTGTTCTTAACTGGTAGATGTGATTTTTGATTTCTCTGTTCGATGCATCAATCTACTGTACTTTATTTTTGTTGGACTGTTTTGACTTTGCTTATGGGTGTATATGCGTATATTCCCTTATTTTAATTACTATTTGCCTGATTTTGTAACTGCCATTTGTCTGAGGTTCATCTTTAGTTTCTCATTTTGGGGTATTTGTTTTAATCTCACTTAATGCCATAATAAACCACTTGTGGAATCTTCGATCCTGACCAGAGATCAAGTCCTGAGCCTTTGGACTGGGAGCACTGACTCCAAGATCCTAGACTGCCAGAGAACTAACCCTAGGGAGTATCAAATAGTGAGAACTCAGACAAAGGAAACCACGTGAATACAAGACCTGGCATCACCCAACCACCAGTAGCACCCAGGCAGGATGCCTCATCTAAACAACAAACAAAACAAAAATACAGACCCAACCATCAGCAGACAGGATTACCACCTCACTCAGCCTTGCCCATCAGAGGAAAAGCAAACAAACAAACTCAGCACAAATCTCACCCTATAGGAAGCTTCCATAAACCACTGGACCAACTTTAGGAGGGCAAAAACCAAAAGAAAGTAAGAATTTAACCTAGAAGCCTGGGAAAAGGAGACCTCAAACACAATAAGTTAAAAAAAAAAAAAAATATATATATATATATATAACGAAAAGGCAGAGAAATATTACACAAATGAAGGAACAAACTAGAAACACAGAAGTCCAAATAAATGAAGAGGAAATAGGGAAACTACCTGAAAAAGAATTCAGAATCATGGTACTGAAGATGATCGAAAACAAAATGGAGAATATACAAGAATCAATTAACAAAGACCAAGAAGAATTAAAGAATAAACATACAGGGACAAACAACACAATTACTGAAATTAAAAATACTCTGGAAGGAATTAATAGCAGAATATCTGAAGCAGAAAAACAAATCAGTGAGCTGGAAATAAAATGGTGGAAATAACTTCTGAAGAGCAGAATAAAGTAAAAAGAATGAAAAGAACTGAGGACAGTCTCAGAGACTTCTGGGACAATATCAAATGCACCAACCTTCGAATTACGTATGAAAAAATTCTGGGGTATGAGAAAAGGGTATGAGAAAAAAAAAAGGGTATTAGATTATAGTTGAAAATTTCCCCAGTCAAGTCCAAGAGGTGCAAAAGCTCCCATACAGGGTAAGAACAAGGAGAAACACGCCAAGGTACATACTAATCAAACTAACAAAGACTAAATGCAAAGAAAGAATACTAAAGGCAGAAGGGAAAAGCAACAAGTAACATATAAGGGAAACTCCATACGTGTAACAGCTGATCTTTCAGCAGAAACACTGCAGGCCAGAAGGGAATGGCAGGATATATTTAAACCACTGAAAGGGAATAATCTACAACTAAGATTACTGTACCCGTCAAAGATCTCATTCGAAATTGATGGAGAAATCAAAAGCTTGCCAGACAAGCAAACGTTAAGAGAACTCAGTACCACCAAACCAGCTTTACAACAAATGTTAAAGGGACTTATATACCCAAGAAATACAAGAGAAGGAAAAAGATCTACAAAATCAACCCCAAACAATTAAGAAAATGGCAACAGGAACATATATATCAATAATTACCTTAAATGTAAATGGATTAGATGCTCCAACCAAAAGACACAGACTGGTTGAATGGATACAAACAAAAAAGATCCATATATACGCTGTCTACAAGAAACCCACTTCAGACCTAAAGATACATATAGGCTGAAAGTGAGAGGATGGAAAAATATATTCCATGCAAATGGGAAGCAAAAGAAAGTTGGAGTAGCAATCCTCATATCAGACAAAATAGACCTTAAAAAAGATTATCAGAGATAAGGAAGGACACTATATAATGGTCAAGGGATCAGTCCAAGAGGGAGGCATAGCAATTGTAAATATCTATCCAACACAAGAGCACCTCAATACATAAGACAAACACTAAGAGATATAAAGGGAGAAACTGAAAGTAACACAAAAATAGTAGGTGACATTAACACCCCACTCACACTAACGGACAGATCATCAAAACAGAAAATGAATAAGGAAACACAAGTCTTAAATGATACATTAGATGAGATGGATCTCATTGATATCTTCAGGACATTCCCCCCAAATGCAGAAGAATACACTTTCTCAAATGCACATGGAACTTTCTCAAAGACCACATCCTAGGTCACAAATCAAATCTCAGTAAATTTAAGAAAGTTGAAATCATATCAAGCATCTTCTCCAACCACAACGCTTTGAGACTAGATATCAATTACTAGAAAAAATTGTAAGAAACACAAACTCATGGAGATTAAACAATACGTTTCTAAATAACCAACAGGTTACTGAAGAAATCAAAAGGGAAATCAAAAACTTTCTAGAAACAAATGACAAAGAAAATACGATAACTCAAAACCTATGGGATGCAGCAAAAGCAGTTCTAGGAAGTTTACAGCAATACAATCCTACCCCGAGAAACAAGAAAAACATTGAACAGACAACCTAACCTTACACCTAAAACGACTGGAAGAAGAACAGAAAGCCCCAAAATTAGTAGAAGGAAAGAAATCATGAAGATCCGAGCACAAATAAAAGGAAAGGAAATGAAAGAAACAATAGTAAAGATTAATAAAACTAAAAGTGGTTCTTTAAGAAGATAAACAAAATTGGCAAACCTTTAACCAGAGTCATCAGGAACAAAAGAGAGAAGAATCAAATCAACAAAATTAGAAATGAAAAAGGCGAGGTTACAACAGACAATGCAGAAATACAAAGGATTATAAGAGGCTATTATGAACAACTATATGGCGATAAAACGGATAACCTGGAAGAAATGGACAGATTCTTAGAAAAATTCAATCTTCCAAGAATGAATCAGGAAGAAACAGAAATTATGAAAAACCTAATTACAAGCACTGAAATTGAAGCTGTGATTTTAAAAAAATCTCCCAAGGAGCAAAAGCCCAGGATCAGATGGCTTCACAGGAGAATTATATCAAAGATTCAGAGAAGAGCAAATGCCTATCCTTCTAAAACTCTTTCAAAAAATTACAGAGGAAGGAACATTTCCAAACTCATTCTACGAGGCCACCATCACCCTGATACCAAAACCAAAGACAACACAAGCAAAGAAAACTGCAGGCCAATATCAATGTTGAACATAGATGCAAAAATCCTGAATAAAATTTGAGCAAACAGAATTCAGCAACACTTCAAAAAGCTCATACATCATGATCAAGTTGGGTTTATTCCAGGGATGCAAGGATTATTCAACATATGCAAATCAATCAATGTGATACACCATATTAACAAACTGAAAGATAAAAACCATATGATCATCTCAACAGATGCAGAAAAAGCCTTTGACAAAATTCAGCACCCATTTATGATTAAAACTCTTTAAAAAAATGGGCATAGAAGGAATCTACCTCAACATAATAAAAGCCATAGATGATAAGCCTACAGCAATTATTCTCAATGGTGAAAAACTGAACACATTCCCCCTAAGATCAGGAAGAAGACAAAGGTTTCCACTTTTATTATTATTTTATTACTATTATTCAACATAGTTCTGGAAGTCCTAGCTACAACAATCAGAGAAGAAAAAGAAACAAAAGGAATCCAGATTGGACAAGAAGAAGTAAAGCTCTCACTATTTGCAGATGACATGACACTGTACATAGAAAACCCTAAAGATAGTATCAGAAAATTACTAGAGCTAATCAGTGAATTTTAAAAAGTTATAGGATGCAAAATCAATACACAGAAATCACTTTCATTTCTATATACTAAGAAAGAAATACCAGAAAGATTAAGAAAATTAAAGACTCAATCCCATTCACCACTGTAACAAAAAGAATTAAATATATAGGAATAAACTTACCTCCGGAGACAAGAGAACTGTACACAGAAAATTATAAGACACTAATGAAAAAAATCTAAGACAACATAAACAGATGGAGACATATTCCACGTCCCTGGGTAGAAAGAATCAATATGGTGAAAATGACTATACTACCAAACACAATCTATAAATTCAATGTGACCCCTATCAAATTACCAATGACATTTTTCACAGAACTAGAACAAAAAATTTCACAATTCATATGGAAACACAGAAGACCCAGAATAGCCAAAGCAGTCTTGAGAAAAAAGAATGGAGCTGGAGGAATCATCCTTCCTGACTTCAGATGATACTACAAAGCTACAGTCATCAAGACAGTATGGTACTGGCACAAAAACAGAAACATAGACCAATGGAACAAGATAGAAAGCCCAGAAATAAACCCATGCACCTATGGGTACCTTATTTTTGACGAAGGAGGCAAAAGCAGCCTCTTGAGCAAAGACAGCCTCTTCAATAAATGGTGCTGGAAAAACTGAACAGCTACATGTAAAAGAATGAAATTAGAACACTTTCTAATAGCGTACACAAAGATAAACTCAAAACGGATTAAAGACCTAAATGTAAGACCAGAAACTATAAAACTCTCAGAGGAATACACAGGCAGAACACTTGCTGACACAAATCAAAGCAAGATCCTCTACGATCCACCTCCTAGAGTAATGTAAATAAAAACAAAAGTAAACAAGTGGGACCTGATTAAACTTAAAAGCTTTTGCATAACAAAGGGAACTATACGCAAGGCGAAACAACAACCCTCAGAATGGGAGAAAATAATAGCAAATGAAACAACTGACAAAGGATTAATTTCCAAAATATACAAGCAGTTTATACAACTCAATGACAGACAAACAAACAACCCAATCACAAAGTGGGAAAAAGACCTAAACAGACACTTCTCCAAAGAAGACACACAGATGGCTAACAAACACATGAGAAGATGCTCAACATTGCTCATTATTAGAGAATGCAAATCAAAACCACAATGTGATATCACCTCACCCTGGTCAGCATGGCCCTCATCAAAAAGTCTACAAACAGTAAATGCTGGACAGGGTGTGGAGAAAAGGGAAAGCTCTTGCACTGTTGGTGGGAATGAAAATTGATACAGCCACTATGGAAGACATTATAGAGATTCCTTAAAAAACTAGGGATAAAACCACCGTATGACCCAGCAATCCCACTCCTAGGCATATACCCTGAGGAAACCAAAACTGAAAAAGACACATGTATCCCACTATTCACTGCAGCACTATTTCCAACAGCTAGAACATGGAAGCAACCTAGATGTCCATCAACAGATGAATGGGTAAAAAAGTTGTGGTACATATAAGAAACACATTTGAGTCAGTTCTAGTGAGGTGGATGAACATAGAACCTATTATACAGAGTGAAGTGAGTCAGAAAGAGAAAGATAAATATCATATTCTAACGCATATATACAGAATCTAGAAAAATGGTCCTGAAGAATTTACTTACAGGGCAGCAGTGGAAAAACGGACAAAGAGAATAGACTTGAGGACTTGGGGAGAGGGGAGGAGAGGGTGAGATGTATGGAAAAAGTAACCTGGAAATTTACATTACCATATGGAAAATAGATAGCCAATGGGAATTTGTTGTATGGCTCAGGAAACTCAAACAGGGGCTCTGTATCAAGCTAGAGGAGTAGGATTGGGATGCAAGTTCAAAAGGGAGTGGGTGTATGTATACCTATCGCTGATTCATGTTGAGGCTTGACAGAAAACAACAAAATTCTGTACAGCAATTATCCTTCAATAAAAAGATAAGTTTAAAAAAATTATCTTTGTACTCCTGTATCTGTACTGTTCAGTCACTAAGTCATGTCCAATACATTGCAATCCCATAGACTGTAGCACTGCAGGCTTACCTGTCCTTCACTATCTCCCAGAGTTTGCTCAAACTCATGTCCATTGAGCTGGTGATGTGATCCAACCATCTCATCCTCTGTTGTCCCCTTCTCCTGCCCTTGACCTTTCCCAGCATCAGGGTCTTTTCCAATGAGTCAGCTCTTCACAACAGGTGGCCAAAGTATTGGAGCTTCAGCTTTAGTCCTCCCAGCGAATATTCAAGGTTGATTTCCTCATGGGAGGGGTGTTATTTCTGTTTATGGAACTAAACAATAATTACCTGAGTAATTCTATATCAGTTTGCTCAGGCCTCCACAACAAAGTACCACAGACTGGGTGATTTTAACCAAGAAATGTATTTGCTCCCAGTTCTGTCCCTAGTGGCTCAAACGGTAAAGCAATGCAGGAGACCTGGGTTCAATCCCTGGGTTGGGAAGATCCCCTGGAGAAGGAAATGGCAGCCCCCTCCAGTATTCTTGCCTGGAAAATCCCATGGACCGCGGAGCCTCGTAGGCTACCGTCCATCGTGTCGTCGCTAAGAGTAGGACACGACTGAGCGACTTCACTTTCACTTTTTCTAAGGGCTGGAAGTGCAAGATCAAAGGGTCTACAAAGTTGGTTTCTTCTGAGGCCTCTTCCCTCAGCTTATAGACAGCCATCTTCTCACTGGCTCCTCATTTTAACTTCATTACCTCTTTAAAGGCCCTACCTCTAAACATACATGTTGAACTATGGCGGTGATGACTTCGACTTCCAAATCTGGGGAAATCAGATGCATCTAGAAACAATCTCCTATGCCCAGATACTAGGTGTAACTCAAGTTCTTAATTCAGACATGTCTGGATTCAACAGGCCTCCCTGGTGGCTCAGATGATAAAGAATCTGCCTGCAATGTGAGCATTATTCTTGCCTAGAGAATTCCATGGACAGAGGAGCTTGGTGGGCTACAGTCCATGGGGTCCAAAGAGTGGGACACTAGATTCAAATCAAGGCCAATCACTTCTAGCTCTGTGGTCTAGTTAGAGAAGTCACTCAAGCAAAACTTCTGCCTCAGCCTCTGTAAAGTGAGGATAATGACTACACCTCATCACTTCCTGGCAATACACAGAAGGTAACACGTGGAAACACTGCCTGGCACATAGGATCCTTTTATTTTCCTGGTTTTTAAGGTATATGCCTTTTCATGACCTTTCACTTAGGCTTGCCTAGAGCTGTGCCTTTCCTTACTTTAGCTGTTATAGGCTTGAAAACCAGGTCATTTAATTTGTTAGAATTAGTATAAAGGCTCAGAAGCAAGGCCAAAGCCTTTCCTGCAAAGAAAGAATGGAAACTTCTGCGTGTGGGATGTCGGATCTCTCTTCTGACCAGTTTACTTTCTTGTTTCTGGTGGAATTCCCTTCATTGTTGTCATTTCTTCTCTAGACACAATATATGGATTCATCACTGCAAGGAGATCCAACCAGTCCATTCTGAAGGAGATCAGCCCTGGGTATTCTTTGGAGGGAATGATGCTGAAGCTGAAACTCCAGTACTTTGGCCACCTCATGCGAAGAGTTGACTCACTGGAAAAGACTCTGATGCTGGGAGGGATTGGGGGCAGGAGGAGAAGGGGACGACAGAGGATGAGATGGCTGGATGGCATCACCGACTCGATGGAGGTGAGTCTGAGTGAACTCTGGGATTTGATGATGGACAAGGAGGCCTGGCGTGCTGCGATTCATGGGGTTGCAAAGAGTCAGACACTACTGAGCAACTGAACCGAACTGAACTGAACACATTTTAAATAAAGTAATCCCAATGTGAAGTGTAACTTTGTTACCATTAAAAAAAAGTGTCACAAGTTTGACCAAAACTAGTGACATCCTATAATAATCATGTGTTCTAGAAGCAGCTGTGGGTGGCAGTACCTAATTTAAATGTTGCAAACCACTTTAAAAAACCACAAAGAAACCTGAAGAGCTAAACTGTCTTCTAGAAAGTTTTCTAAAAATTAGTCAGGCACTTAGAACTCCTCTGACTGAACGGTTTCTTCCAAGCATTATCTTAAGCAGATGTTAGCAAACTTTCGGCAATGGCACCTCACTCCAGCACTCTTGCCTGGGAAATCCCATGGACGGAGGAGCCTAGTGGACTGCAGTCCATGGGGTCGCTAAGAGTCAGACACGACTGAGCGACTCCACTTCTACTTTTCATTTTCATGCATTGGAGAAGGAAATGGCAACCCACTCCAGTGTTCTTGCCTGGAGAATCCCAGGGACAGGGGAGCCTGGTGGGCTGCCGTCTATGGGGTCGCACAGAGTCAGACATGACTGAAGCGACTTAGTGGCAGCAGCAAACTTTCTACAAAAGTTTGGACAGTAAATATTTCAGGTCCCGCAGCCCTCTGGTTTCTGTCACAACTACTCATGGTAGAAAACAACTGTAATTCAGAAGAAAACAGGTGTGTGTCTGTGCATCAATAAAATTTGTTTATGGATGCTGAGATGTGTTTTTCATAGAACTTTAACAGATCAGGAAGTACTTTTTTCCTTTTGACTTTTTAGAAAGCTATTTGAAAATGTAAAAACCATTCTTCAGTTCAGTCGCTCAGTCTTGTCCGACTCTTTGCGACCCCATGAATTGCAGCACGCCAGGCCTTCCTGTCCATCACCAACTCCCGGAGCTCACTCAGGCTCACCTCCATCGGGTCGGTGATGCCATCCAGCCATCTCATCCTCTGTTGTCCCCTTCTCCACCTGCCCCTAATCCCTCCCAGCATCAAAGACCCCAGCATCATGGGGTCGCAAAGAGTCGGACACAACTGAGTGACTGAACTGAACTGAACTGATTCTACTCTAAAAGCTCAATTTAGTATTTGCTGTTAGTGATAATACATTTCTCCTTCTGAAAATAATCTGAAGACTAAGGATCTGTCAGGTATCTCCTATTACCTTTTCCCTCTTTCTCTTTGTGAAAAATACCAATGCTACCAACCTGGCTAAAACAAAGGCCACTGTAAAACAAGGTAAATTATGTTCCTTTTCTGAGTTCTTTAAATACAAGTTTCAAAACATCTCTTCATAAACACTGATAAGACAGCATGCTCCCAATGGCAGAAAGGGGGACTCAGCAATCGTGTGAGCCCCATGCTCACAAAGCAGCAAAGGTCATAAACTGCATTTCCATCATCCACCATCATGATAGACCCCTGTTTAGGGGAATAAATAAAGAAACAAATCCGGGACTTCCCTGATGGTCCAGTGGGTAAGAAGTTGCCTTGCAATGCAGGAGACTGGGGTTCGATCCCTGGTCAAAGAACTAAGATTCCACATGAGGAGCAACAAAACCCAAATACCGCACTACTGAGTCCATGTGCCACAACTAGAGAGTCCATGGGAAGCAGGGAAAGATCCTGCATGATGAAAAGAAGATCCCACGTGCTGCTAAGACCCTATTATCCAAATAAATAAACAAATAAACAAATAAAATTTTTAGAAAAAGAAGCAAATCATAGTAACTGACATGACAAACTCTTAAGAATGAATGAGATCAATCATCATTTTATCTGGCTACTAAAGACAACTTTAATAAAGTGACTTCTCACTCTCCAAGCATCACCTCAAGGTGTGTGCACCTTAACACATGCATGCACACAGTCATGTTAAACTCTTTGCAATCCCATGGACTGTAGCCTGCCAGGCTCCTCTGTCCATGGAATTTCCCAGGCAAGAATACTGCCATTTCCTATTCCTGGAGTTCTTCCTGACCCAAGAATGGAACCTCTGTCTGTTGCATCTCCTGCACTGGCAGGCAGATTCTTTAACGCTGTACCACCTGGGAAGTTCTAAGTGGGAAATAGCTGAGTCTAAAATAACCTGTGAGAAACGGAATTTTTCCTCCTGTAACAGTAAACGAGGACATCATCAGCCACTGCCGCCGCCGTGGAGCGTGAGCTGATGAGGAAACTCAGGACAGGAGTACAGGGTACTGGCCCGAGACAGATGAGGCACATATCGAAGCAATGATTTCCGTGAGCCCAGACTCTTCCATCTTCCCATACCTAGACAAGCACTAAATTCTTTAACCTGAGATATCATCTGGGTTTCCTTTAATTCTCAGCGTTAATCTTTTGATGTTCAAGGCCCTTGGTTGCAAAACTTCTACATAACCTGGCTCCCCCTCTCGCCTCCTCAGAGCAGTTCTCTCACGGTCGCTTGAGATGCTGTCTCCTGGGCTTGAAGTCTTAAAAATTCCCACCAAGTGAAACATAAGTCTCAACTTTTAGATTCTGAATATTTCTTAAGCCCACATCTCCTTCCCTTTGAAAAAGTGAAACTGTACTTTCTTCCATCTTCATGATTTCTACGTGGACGTTGCTATATCTTTTTTTTTTTTTAATCAAAAAGTAAAGAGATGTGACATGATTTTCTGGAAATTATTCAGAGTCTTTGGCAGAGGAGAGAATGAAAAGAATATGACTGAATTATCAATTCAAGGCTTCTTATAAACAGACCACGAAGACTTTACCCACTTATTTCCATAAATGGAAGCTTGTGCTTTCTGGGATGAGAAGGTTCTGCCATAAAATGTTCATGTTCCGTATTATGACGATGACTACCAAGAACCACATTTTTGTAACAGGAATTGTTATCATTCTGGCCAGGCCAAGAGCTGACCACACTGATTGACTGGGCAATGATAATCTCTGTGAGTTGCCATCCACTATGGGGGAAGAGTTAAAAAAAAAATTACAGCATGTCTAGGGGATGGACAAGTCATTAAGAATCTGCCTTCCAACGCAGGGGATGCAGGTTCAATCCCTGGTTAGGGAACTAAGATCCCACACGGCATGAGGCAACTACGCCCAAGTGCCTTAAAAAAGACCTAGCACAGCAAAAATAAAAAATAAATTTTTAAAATTAAAATTAAAAAAAAATCTACCTGAAGAAAAGCATAAACCACAATTCCAGCTGATTTGAGTTGCCTGGTACTTTTCTGGAAAACACTTTGCTGGTAAGGAAGTATAATGTATTGACCAAAAATCACCTGATCCTCTGCTACAAAACCAATAAACACATTGAACATCAAACATGGAAGAGGATGAGTCAATACAAAACCAGGGGATGGGTCAATACAAAACCAAGAGAAGAGTATCCTTGATTCAGAATACAGTTCTACATTTTAATAGAATTCTATCTGAATCAATAATTTCTATTTTATCAGTAACAAGAATTCATTGCTTTGCTAATTTTACAAACCAAGAGGCAATCCTTTTTCATCTAGTTTATCCTTAAGTGCTCCTTGCACTGATTTCCTAAATGAACTCTTGTTTTGCCTGAATACACACTTTCTTAGGAACCACAATGCAATTTGAATACCAATATAATAAGACATCTTTCCCCATCTTTTTTTTTTTTTTAACAAGAACTGTGGATTTTTGTAATTGCAAAAAGGGACAGCAGGGAATCTCGGGAATAATAGTCTGTTCAAGATGTAAACTAATATATTTGACATTTAACTACGTGCCCGTGATGTTGAAATTGTATATGGGCTGTCAGTGATGGAAGTGTGTTGCCCAGGAGCAGCAAACCTGTCCTTTTCCTCATAACACTGTCCTTACTCTGTTACTTAGAAAGTACTAAAAGTTACCATCATTCTCCATAATATTTACCCAACATTGTGACCCAGTTGTGGATCTTCTGCAGCTCTGTGAAACCACTTGCTTTTGCAGGGAAAAAAACGATTCCCAATTTAGCACATACTCCAAGGAAAGGCACCCTGAGTTCTGGGGAACAGAGCCAGGAAAGACAGAGAAAGCAGAACTGGTCGAGGAGGGGAGGGAGGAAAAAAAAAGCTCAAGAGGAGTGTTGGAAAAGTTAAAAAGTAAAATAACAGGTCTGCCTTAAGGCTACTTTTAAAAGTGTCTCAATGCAAACTAGAATTCTACTTCTTTTTATTGCAGGGCAAATTCAAGTCAGTTTAGTAATTCACCCCACACTTGCGAATCACTGTTTCACAGGATACCTGGATGGCTTACCATTATTCATTACCAAATAATTACCAGAACAATCAACTGGGTTTAGCCCAAGGGGATTATAAAGAAATAAACCGCGAGAGGCAGAGAGGGGGTGGGGAGAAGGAAGAGTCCGAGAAACAGAAAGCTGATTCACCTGTAAAGGTGGGGGTGGGGTGCCACACGCCCCTGGCAGGGAAATCACAAGGCTTAGGTTCCAGGACGTCGCTGGCAACTAGGAAGCCGGTGACCTTGTGGAAGCCGAGACGGACTGTTCAGAGAACTGATCTGCGCTGGATGCTCGAGGCCACTTTCCGGGGTCCAAATTCCAATGGATAACAACTCCCCTCAGGTGTCTGTGCACCAGTTAGCCATGGCTGGGACAACTCAGCCTTCGCCACCCAAAGTGGCACAGTTACGACGCCCTGAGGCGCAGGGACGGCCTTCGCCCGCCCCCAGGACACCCGCCTTTAGCGAATGTGCTGCCAGGTGAGCCGTGCGAGCCAAGTGGTGCTTGGAAGCTGAAGGGTGGCCTCGGACACGAAAAGTTGCGAAAACCAAAAACTGCTGAATCAGGGTGCCCCCATTTTGCCTGCTCACCGGGGATCGGATGCTCCTTTCCCTCACCCCTCCTCCCGCTCCGAAAAGCAATCGGATCCGCCTTTGCGCTCAAAGGTCACCTGCGAAGAGCAGAATGATGTCACTCGGCTTACCCCGAAAGGGCCCCCACATAGAAAAGAGCCGAAACACCACCGTATCATGAAAAGACAGGCTCCCTCCGGAAAGTGACCCTTCAGCGCGTTAAAGGTTCGGCAGCCCTCCCCCGCCGAGACGCGAGCGGGAGGAAGGTGAGCGCCCTCGGAGCACCCGAGAGTTTCCATCAGCCCGGGCCTCACCGCGCGGCCGCCAGGACTGCACGACTCCAAGAGGGCAGTTCGAGGTAGAGTGTCGCGAACCAAAGAAGGCAGCCCAGGGAGGGGGACCCCTGCTGCTGCCCAGGCCTAAGGTTTAGGGACCACGATCCAAGAGCTCCGGGAGGCCACCCCCAAGCTCTAAGGCCACCTCGCCGGCTTCCTGCGCCGCGGAGCCGGTCCCCCGCGAGCAGCGCCGGAGGGGCACAGGGACAGAGGGCGGAAGGGGGCGGGCGGATCGAAAGGCCGATCGGGGGTCGGGGGCGCGGGGCGGGCCTCCTACCTGTGGTGGAGAGCACGGTGCTGGCGAAGAAGAGCGCGGAGGTGAAGTCCCAGTTCCAGTTCCCCGAGGCGTTGCTGAGCACCGACACGCCGTAGTTGCTGGCCTCCAGCACCCGGCCCAGGAACTGCTCGAGCTGCGGCTCCGACAGGCACTCGTGCTCCTCCAAGAAGCGCCGCTTCAGCTTGCGCAGCTCCTGGCGCAGCAGGTCCTCATAGGGCAGCTCTACCGACGAGAAGACCACGGCGCCGAAGACCAGGTACAGCAGGTAGCCGAGCACCAGGAAGCCGAAGCACCAGGCCGAGCGGTGCCGCTCCACCAGGCGCACGCACGAGCTGCCGGCCAGGGACTGCAGCATCTTCCCCGCCGCCCGGCCGCAAGGCCCGCGCCGCACACCGGCCCGCCGCTCGCCGGATGCCCGCCGCCCCCTCGGGCCCGCCTCGCTGCACGCGCGCGCGCTCCGCCCGCAGCGCCTGCTGCCTGCGATTGGCTTGCCGCTCCGGAGAGCTTTTGCTCCCTTCTTTTCCTGTTTCCTTTCTAACAGAAAGGGCCCAGATGATGTGGCGCTGACGTGGTGACTGGCTCAGGTAACCAGAGAGTCGCCCCAAACCGCCGGGCAAACTTGGAGGCTGAGCCGGGGGCTGCGCGCGCTGCCTGGCAGCGTCCGCCCTGGGCTCCGCCCCCCGGGCCTCTGGGAGCCCCGCCCTTTCTCGCCCCGCCCCCGGGCTCCTCCAGCTACCCGCCGGGGTTCACCCACCTGGGGCACGAGAGTGCACCCGGCGGGGTGGGAGCAACGAAGGGAGGGAGTGTGCGTGGGGTACATTCATAGGCTATGCGCTGAAGGCCATTGTGTGTGTGTGTGTGTGTGTGTGTGTGGGTGCGTGTACACCTCTGGGCTGTGCGCTGTGGACCCAAGCCCCTTGTCCCCAGCTACACAGTTTCCCACCTATTCTTAATCAAAGCCACAGTTTCTACAAAGCAAGTGCTGGGATACTTTCCATCTTCTTTTACTGGCCTAAGGATTGAGCAATCTGATGACGGTGAAAATACCGGAATCCTGGAATCTCAAGGTTGGCAGGCACCTTGAACCTGAAGAGTAAGTCAGACTTTTGGACGTCACACTTCTGAATCCTAATTCTTTAAAACATGAAGAGTGAAGAAAAGTCCCAGTATGCCAACTCCCAGAAGCAACCGAGCTTTCCCAAGTGGCATTTCTTTTCACGGGAACGCCCTTACTGTGGGTGAGAGTCAAAGTCCGCCTATCGTTTTGACAAACGCCCTTTGAAGAGAGGTTTCAGGAGCTTTGAAAGAGTTTCTGTGCTCTGACTGCATGATGTGTCCTAAGAAAAAAATAACCTGGCAGGCAAAGATTTATAGACAAGGCTATATATAGATATATAAACAATGTGTATCTATATTATGTATGAAATAATGAAGAGTCGGGAACAATTGAACTATTCCAAAATAGAGGAATGGTTAAATACATTACGGTGTCTCTAAAAAAGAATGAAGTAATGCTATGTGCAGCGACATGGATGCAACCAGAGATTATCAGACTAAATGACGTGTCAGAGAAAGACAAATACCATGTGATATCACGTGCATGTGGAATCTAAAATATGACACAGATGAGCTTATCTAGAAACAGGAACAGACTCACAGAGAACAGACTTGTGGTTGCCAAGGAGGAGAGGGTGTGAGGGAGGGTTAGACTCTGAGTTTGGGATTAGCAGATGCAAACTGTTATATATAGGACGGACAAATAAGGTCCTACTGTGTGGCACAGGGAACTCCATTCAATATCCTGTGCTTAAACCATAGTGGAAAAGAATATGAAAAAGAGTATATATACGTATAACTGAATCACTTTACTATATACCAGGAACTAACACAACGTTGTAAGTCAGCTATACTTCAATAAAATAAAGTAAATAAATTATGGTATCTCTACAGCATGAAGATTATTGAAACGTAAACAATCTCATATAGAGAGTGTATACAGTCTTACGTATAGAATATCAAATATGTAAAATAGTTATATTTTATATTAGGAAACAGAACTGTCTGTATAATAGATAAATCAAACCATCCCCTAATAGTTGTCTTTGTATGACAGTGGAGTATATAGGTGACATTTATTTCTTTGACATTTTTTTATTTTTCAAATTTTCTAGAATGAACCTTTTTTTTTTTTTTTAAGCTATGTGCTACGTGACTTTTGGGATCTTAGTTCCTTGACCAGGGATTGAATTTGCACCCTTAACAATGAAAGGGCAGAGTCCTAACCACTGGACCACCAGGGAATTCCTGACAGTGGACCTATTTTTATAATTCAAAGAAACATTAAAAATAAACAAAATTATTTAGAATTCCTGTCTGCCTATTTTAAGAAATTTTAAAAAATTTAAAAATGAAAAACATTTTGTGTTCACTTAGAAATTTTCATGGAAATCTTTAACATCCTCATCAGTTTTTTTAAATTGTTATTATTGTTGTTTTTTTTGCTTCCAATAAATGAGCTTTACCTCCTACTTTACTCAGAGGATTGAAAAGATCTCTCCCCTTTACTTCTTTGTACTTCAAAATGTCTTAATCAGTGATCCACTTCTTTTCTTTCCTCTTGTTTAAAAACTAAGTCATGCCTGACTCTCTGTGGCCCCATGGAGTGTAGCCCTCCAGGCTCCTCTGTCCTCTTACCCCTGAGGAAAACAGCTCCTGCTTATTTTCAAGGTGACGTCTTTAACCCACCACTCTGAGCTCCTCAGTCTCTAGGAACCGTGATCTCCCCGGTCAGTCCCCTGCTCTTTTAGAACCCGATTCCCTCCTGGTCTACTAGCTCCTTTCTCTGCAAAATATCACCTCCAGCCTACGCTATCTTACAACATGCTCTCCAACTTGCTTTGCAATGCTTGCTCTTCCTGCCCCATTCTTCTTGATCACTGCCAGTGTGACATATCAGGGGACCTCCTTGCTCCTGAGGTCACCTTCTCCTGCAGCACACTCATTGTCCTTCTGTGTATCATGATGGCTTTTCTCCCAGTGTCATTATTTTCTTGGTTTTTGTTTCTTTGTCTTGTTTGGCCTCAATGTCTCTGCTCATGTATTTCAGACAGTCCCTGCCCCAACCTGTAACGTACTGCATGTACCTGTCCTTCAGTGCCCAGCTTAAATGCCATACCTCATCCTCAACACTGCCAGTGCCCTGAGGGGATGTGATTTCTTCCTCCTCATAAAGAAGGCTGAGCACCAGAGAATTCATGCTTTTGAACTGTGGTGTTGGAGAAGACTTTTGAGAGTCCCTTGGACGGCAAGGAAAATCAAACCAGTCAATCCTAAAGGAAATCAATTCTGAATATTTATTGGAAGGCCTGATGCTAAAGCTGAAGCTCCAATACTTTGGCCACCTTATGTGAAGAGCTGACTCATTAGAAAAGCCCCTGATGCTGGGAAAGACTGAAGGCAGGTGGAGAAGGGGACAACAGAGGATGAGATGGTTGCATGACATCACTGACTCAATGAATGTGAGTTTGAGCAAGTTCCAGGAGATGGTGATGGACAGCGAAGCCTGGTGTGCCTCAGTCCATGGGGTCACAAAGAGTTGGACACAACTGAGTGAACAACAACCCAATCCACAGAATCCTTTTTTTGTTGTCAAAT
Source organism: Ovis canadensis (assembly GCF_042477335.2). Taxonomy (NCBI): domain Eukaryota; kingdom Metazoa; phylum Chordata; class Mammalia; order Artiodactyla; family Bovidae; genus Ovis; species Ovis canadensis. The sequence goes on along the minus strand of NC_091269.1, from coordinate 24,222,122 downwards.
ATTTATTTGGCCACACCAGCTCTTAGTTGCTGTGCATGGGATCTTCAGTCCTATTTTCAACATGCAGGATCTTTAGTTGCAGCTTGCAAACTCCTAGTTGCGGCATGTGGGATCTAGTTCCCTGACCAAGGATCGAACCCAGGCCCCCTGCATTGGGAGTTTCTGGGCAGCTGGACCACCAGGGAAGTCCCTAGGACCCTTTGAACGCCGCATTTTGTGGCATACATGGTGTTAACAACTGCATAACACAAGTGTGGTTTGATCACTGCACACTCCAATATACATACGCATGTATGCCTGCTTTGACACATGGTTGCAAATTCTTGGACCCTTTTCTCATCAAAGGGTAGGGTTTTGTGTTTCCTACTCTTGAAATTGTGTGGGCTTGTAACTCAGTCAACAAAGATGACGCTCGGTGATTTCAAGGTTGGCACATAAAAGCCCCCAGCTTTGGGCATCATTCACTGGAACACTCCTCTCTCAAAGCCTGAAGCCACCACTTAAGGTCTCTTGTTTCCTTGAGGTTAGTCAAGGTAAACTGCCAAGCTGGAGAAGCCACATGGAGGTGTTCCAGGAGACAGTTCGAGCTAAACCAGCTTTTCCACCATCCTCACTGAGGCGTGGGACACGAGTGCAGCCAGGCTCAGCCCTCCAGATCTGCCTGAACACCACCCCCGGCAACAGAAAAATCCCCCAGCTGAACTTGGTTTCAATCATGAGCTGTAATGAAGTGGGTGTTGTTTTCAGCCATGATGTTTTGGGGGAGCTTTTCAGGTAATGATAGAAAACCCTGGACAGCATGCATCTGGACTATACCAAACTTTAAAACTTGTCTTGAGATGTTTTCTTCCAATGTGTTGGCTGTTCTTTTCACATATTTCACTAATCTGGCTGAGACTCTTGCCCAGTTTCGTATAACAACCAGACCAGGGATACCAAATATTGATACTTTAAAATCATCTCTTTGGGGACTTCCCTGGCCTTCCAGTGGTGGGGACTTCTCCTTCCAGTGCATGGGGTGTGGGTTCAATCCCTGGTCGAGGAGCTAAGATCCGACATCCCTGTGGCCAAAAAGCAAAGCATGAAACAGAAGCGATGTTGTAACAAATGCAATAAAGACTTTAAAAATGATCTATATCAAAAAGAAATCTTCAGCAACAAAAAATTTTTAAAGCTACCTGTTTTATTCCATTGTATATATGTACATCTTCTTTATCCTTTTCTCCATCGATGAACATTTAGATTGCTTCCATGTCTTCACTGCAGTGAACACTGGGGTGCAGGTATCTTTTCGGATTATGTTTTTTTCTGGAGTTTAGGGGTTAACAGATACACACTATTACATATATAAAATAGATAAAGAGCAAGGATTTACTGCACAGAGAACTCTACTTAACATTATGTAATAACATATGTGGGAAAAGAATCTGAAAAAGAATTGCTCAATTGCTAAGTAATATCAGACTCTTTGCAACCTCATGGATTGCAGCACACCAGGCTTCCCTGTCCTTCACTATCTCCTGAAGTTTGCTCAAACTCATGTTCATTAAATCAGTGATGCTATCCAACCATTTCATTCTCTGTTGCCCCCTTCTCCTGCCCTCAGTCTTTCCCAGTATCAAGGTCTTTTCCAATGAGTTGGCTCTTTGCATCAGGTGGCCAAAGTATTGGAGCTTCAGTTTCAGCATCAGTCCTTCCAATGAACATTCAGGGTTGATTTCCTTTAGGATTGACTAGTTTGATCTCCTTGCAGCCCAAGAGACTCTCAAGAGTCTTCTCTACTGCTAAGTCACTTCAGTCGTATCCGACTCTGTGCGACCCCATAGACGGCAGCCCACCAGGCTCCCCCATCCCTGGGATTCTCCAGGCAAGAACACGGGAGTGGGTTGCCATTTCCTTCTCCAATGCATGCAAGTGAAAAGTGAAAGTGAAGTTGCTCAGCTGTGTCTGACTCTTAGTGACCCCATGGACTGCAGCCTACCAGCCTCCTCCGTCCATAGGATTTTGCAGGCAAGAGTACTGGAGTGGGTTGCCATTGCCTTCTCCCCATTGTAAATCCACTATATTCTAAAATAACATAAGTGTTAAATTAAAAAACCAAAAAAATAAAATAACCTGTTGCCTTCACACTACATATAGAAATGAAATTGCCATACATGTGACATCAGTTGGGTGGAACCTGGAGCTGGGGGTAGGGGAGGGGATGAGCTAGTTAATGATCTTAGTGATGTTAGGATTTTTCCTTCTGTTAAACCTCTACTCCACATGATTTCTAGGTACCACACTGCTGAGAAGCCTTTTCCCTTCTGGCCTCCTGGGACCATCCAAGCTGGAGCTACCCCCACCCAGCCTGCCAGAGGCCCTCCCAAGTATTTCTCAGGAAAAAAGAGGGAGGTGGGGGGAATGTGGACGAAACATCAGAGAAGAGTGCAGATTCCCAAGAAGGAAGCAAAGTAGAAAGGGAAGTGGGCAGGGGGCCAGGGTGAAGTGGGTGGGAAATGAGAGAGGCAGTATGTCACAATATCGAGGTTGCTTTCTACGTCAGTGTTCTCATTAATTGACATAATTTTGAAACAGGTGACCAAGCTTTGTGAGAGACAAACTTGACTTAGCACTTGGCACAGAGCTTGCAAGTCAATCTTACAAGGAGCAAATGATGCAAAAGATCATTGTACTGTAGGATAATTAGGTATAAGTGGCAAATAGTTCATGTAAATGGCTTTAATTATCTCAGCAGGTTGAGATGATGTGAACCATTTGTAGAGACAGGAGTTCTATAGGAAAGTCTTTCACCAGGGGATCAAAAAGTGAAATTCACAAGCACAGGGTTGGGAAAAACCAATAGATCAGCAGCAAAAAACACAAAATGTTAATATTTGCAATTCCACCTTTGGGTTTATACTCAAAAGAGTTAAAAGCAGGAACTCAAAGAGGTACACCCATGTTCCTAGCATTGTCAACAATAGCCAAGGGATGAAAGCAACTCCAGAATTCATCAATGAATGAACAGATAAGCAAAATGTAGTATGTACAGGCAACAGAATATTTTTCAGCCTTAAAAAGGGATGAAATTCTTTATATTATACACACAGTATAATACAAAAGAACTTTGAAGTTCTTTCACTTCAGTGAAAGTGAATAACTTTCACTTATTAAGTGAAATAAATCAATCACACAAGGGCAAATAACATATGATCCCACTTACGTGAGGTACCTAGGCTAGTTAAATTCATAGAGACAGAAAGCAGGATGAATCTCATAGTTGTCAGGGCCTGGAGGGAGGTGGGGTGGGGGAGGGAAATGGAGAGTTCTTGTTTGATGTGTTCAGAGTTTCAGTTTTGCAAGATGAAAAAGTTCTGGAGATGGCTGGTGGTGACGGTTGCACAGCAATATGAATGTACTTAATGCCACTGAACTCTGCACTCAAAAATGGCTAAGACAGGGACTATCCTGGCAGTCCAGTGGTTAAGACTCCGCACTTCCAAATGCAGGGGGTGCAGGTGTGATCCCTGGTGGGGAACTAGGATCTTGCATGCCTTCTGGTGCAGCCAAAAAAAAATTGGCTAAGATGGTCGATTTTGTGTTATGTGTATTTTATCACAATTAAAAAAAAAAAATCCCCATTTGAGTTGACAGCAGGGTACAGGCCTTAAGAATGAGTTGAAGCTTCCCCATCCTCCAACCAGCTCCAGGCTGTATTGCTGATGTGGGCCCTTGAAGAAGTAGACATCCTTCACTTCTGGAGGGTGTTGGACAGTCCAGGTGGGACACAGGACAAGGACCTCAGTGACCTGGCACGTAGACAGGTGAGACTGCCTGACTAGTGACAGGTCTGGAAACTCAGCTTGGAGAAATGGCAGGAATATTCCAGGCATTTGCCCAGAGGAAAGACAGTTGAAGATGATCTGATAGCTGCCTGCAGAGAAAAAACAGTATGTGAATTCATTTTGTAAATCTTCACAGGGCAGAGCTAGGATTAACAGGTGGAAGATTTAGGGCATAAGATTTAAAAATCATTGCAAGAGTTCAGTTCAGTTCAGTCGCTCAGTTGTGTCCGACTCTCTGCGACCCCATGAACCACAGCACACCAGGCCTCCCTGTCCATCACCAACTCCCGGAGTTCACCCAAACCCATGTCCATCAAGTCGGTGATGCCATCCAGTCATCTCATCCTCTGTTGTCCCCTTCTCCTCCTGCCCCCAATCCCTCCCAGCATCAGAGTCTTTTCCAATGAGTCAACTCTTCACATGAGGTGGCCAGAGTATTGGAGTTTCAGCTTTAGCATCAGTCCTTCCAATGAACACCCAGGACTGATCTCCTTTAGAATGGACTGGTTGGATCTCCCTGCATTCCAAGGGACTCTCAAGAGTCTTCTCCAACACCACAGTTCAAACGCATGAATTCTTTGGCACTCAGCTTTCTTCACAGTCCAACTCTCACATCCATACATGACCACTGGAAAAACCATAGCCTTAACTAGATGGACCTTTGTTGGCAAAATAATGTCTCTGCTTTTGAATATGCTATCTAGGTTGGTCATAACTTTCCTTCCAAGGAGTAAGTGTCTTTTAATTTCATGGCTGCAATCAGCATCTGCAGTGATTTTGGAGTCCCCCAAAATAAAGTCTGACACTGTTTCCACTGTTTCCCCATCTATTTCCAATGAAGTGATGGGACCAGATGCCATGATCTTAGTTTTCTGAATGTTGAGTGCTAGGAGCCAGCACGGGAGATCCCACCCATGACAAGGTCATGCGGAGAGACCTGACGGGGCAAGGCGAGTTAGGTCTCAAGGAGTCCTCTGCCTGAGCATCTACCCTGAAACCAAAATCTGTCTGTTTACTGTCTGCTATACTATACTCTTCTGACATTACAGGGGGCTATCCCCGGCCACCTTTCTCTGGAAAAAGTTAACAGAGCTCCAACTGGTCTCCTGCATATGAAAGGAGTGTCTCAGCTCAAATCCCTCTGATGGCTCTCTAACTTGCCTGACAGTTGGAGACTTTTACAACTTGTGATTGCTTACAGCCCCCCAACCAAGAGAGGCACGAAGCTTAAAGCATCTTAAAGATATAGAGCCTTTTAGAGCTAAGAATTAGTTTGGTGAAGGGTTTCATTGTTGAGTTAATGTTTGCTGCCAGGCCTCCATATTCTTTATCTTTTAGGCACCTGAAGAATATTAATCAATGTAATTGGGATATAGAAAAAGGAATATAGTAGTTTTGATGTTAGCAACACTAGACTTTTGAGTTGGTGAACTTTCTCTTTGTTATAAATCACTGTACTCCTCTTTCTTTGTTATAAATTGTTGTGTCCTTGCTATGTAAGAATGTAACTTTATTTAGTGCTTTCTGAGAGTGGCACCAGATTTTGGAAAAGAACAACACTATTAAGGCAAATAACTTTTCTGGTTGACAGACCCTTATCAGAAAAGGGCCGTAAAATGCTAATAGGCCTTCTGGCCATAAGATGATGTAAATCACCTAAGACTTGTGTATACAGCTAGGTATGCAGAGTGAAAGCCTGGTCTTGAAAAGAGTCAAGGCTGCTGACACTGCATAATTTTGTATTATCCATTGATCTCCATGTACAACCAAAAGTATAAAAAGCTTTCCTGAACAATAAAGAATGGGCCAGTTTCTGGGAAGACTGGTTTCCCCCATGTTGACTCTCTCTCTCTCTTTCTCCCTCTCCCTCCCTCTCCTTTTCAGGCTGATCCCTTGGAGCGAGGAGGCTCTCCGAGTCTACTTACTTGCCCGGGCTTCTAAGACTCACGTGAGAGGGAGCCAAGGCAGGGTACCCTCCGCTATTCAAGCAGGCACCTGTGGCCTAACGTAGATAGTGCAAACCTCTTGTCTTGAGGTTTTATTAGCTTTCCGCATAAACCAAGTTATTCAGCATCTTTTCTACACTAATTTTCCTACTATACTACTCTTTCCTAATCTCTCTTTATATTTCTAAATAAGTAACTTTTTCCTTGCTGTCTCCGTCCACCCTCCGAATTCCCTGGATCCACTGGGGCTGGACCCTGGCAGTTGAGCGTTAAGCCAACTTTTTCACTCTCCTCGTTCACTTTCATCAAGAGGCTTTTTAGTTCCTCTTCACTTTCTGCCATAACGGTAATGTCATCTGCAAGAGAGAACATTCTAATCATATAATGAGACTATCAACGGGATGAGACACTTCTAGAAACGTCCCTGCCATGACTGTTCAAGCAGAAAGCAAACAGTTACAGATTCGAAAGGAAAAATGGGGGGCCTTGGGTCATTTAAGGCACTTTCCAAGTTTGAGATTTATGGTTGCAGCATTTATAAGGTCAAGGGTATGGGGAGAAAGTGGTGAAGCAAATGAAGCACAAAGATGCCCTGAGGAGCAGCTTGAAAAATGCTGGATTCCTAACCAGGGATGCCCACAGTACTCCAACCCTGGAGCACCTAACTCCAGGTGGGGCCATGCCCAGGTGTCAGGGAGCTTCTCTGTCATCTTTGGCAAAGGGTATTGCCATTCCCTGCACCCTCCCCCGTTGTGGTGGAGACGTCCATCCTGAGAAGAGAGCAGATAGGGCTCAGCCTCTAGACATGCTCAGCATCTGCTGGAAGGGTAGCAAGTGACAGATGACTCCCATTAGGGTCCTTCTGGCCACACAAGCCTGTGAGAGTCTGTCCACCCGTGGTGAGGGGATGTTCCTAATTTTCCTGCCCTCCCCTCAGTCTTCCAACAGTGCCTCCAAATCTCTGCTGCTGCTGCTAAGTCACTTCAGTCATGTCCGACTCTGTGCGACCCCATAGACGGCAGCCCACCAGGCTCCCCCGTCCCTGGGATTCTCCAGGCAAGAACACTGGAGTGGGTTCTCTGCTCACCTCTTATTCAACATGCCCTACAGGAGTACTGGGCTTTCCTAGTGGCTTAGACAGTAAAGAATCCACCTGCAATGCAAGAGACCCAGGTTTGATCCCTGGGTCTGGATGATCCCCTGGAGAAGGGATTGGCAACCTACTCTGGTATACTTGACTAGAGAATTCCATGGACATAAGAGCTTGACTGGCTGCAGTCCATGGGGTCACCAAAGGCCGGTTGCAACTAGCACTTTCACTTCATTTCCAGAAGTACAAAAGATAAGTAGGGAAAGGACCAGAAGAAAGAACTTAAAAGTAAGAAAGTAAAACAAGGTGGAGGTAAAGTTTGAAAAAATTTTAAAAATGAACAGAGCAACACAAAAATTCTAATGATGTCCAAGAATCTGGCTGCCAAATGAGGTTGGAAGCGGGTCCCACCTGCATGGAAGGCAGTGCCTCCTCTTACTTTCCACCCAGGGTCCCAGAGTGCGCACATGCAGGTGAGCTGGAAAGAGCCTGTAGCCACCTCATTCACTCCTTCCAAAATCAGGCCATTTGTCTCAGCAGCTTGAAATGGACTCCCTTAAGCTTAGTTAGTCCATGATTTCAGACCTTTACACCATGTGGGGGTTATGGCCCTAGTGTAAGAAAGAGAGAGAAAAAAGAGCAGGACAATAACTTTTTTGCCTCCTGGAGTGTCCAGGCCAGGTTGCTGGCCATCACTGGGGCTGCTGTGTCTCATTTCTACCAAAGTGAGACACTCGAACTGCAAGCTCCTTGATAGCCCAGGACAATACCCTCATAAACCATTGTGTTTGCATGTGATACAAGCCAGCACGTCAGCAGCAGAGACCCAGATGCCAACTGGCATCCAGGAAGCTTCCCACACAGAGTGGCTTCATGCTGAAGCTTCATGCTTTACCTTTTCAAGAACTCATCTACTCAGAAAAATTTCAGGTCTGGGCACACTGAGATTCCCTGCCTACTCCCACTGAATGCTAGGGCTAGGACTCCAGGTGAAGTCTACAAATGTTCACCTGGTACACTGCTGAGTTTGCTGTGTCCGGACCTCCCCTAGATCTTAGAATCTTTAGTTTTCCTCCATATCACAGGCCACTTCCTCATAAACCTTCCTCTATTTCAACACCTCATGCAAATCCTCCTTTCAGGTCTCTTTCCTTAACAAAACACAAAAGCCTATCTCTCCCTCTCTCTCTGAATTCACGCTTCAGACATTAGCTGTATGAGTCACTGGTTCCTAACGTTTACCCCATAGTGTCATTCATTTTATGAGTACACTCTGTCTCCCTGCAGGACTGTACCTTCTTAGGAGGGATCCCTGTGTCTCTTAGTTCTTTGTACCTTCGCTAGCACTCAGGATTATTCTCTCACATGATATATGTACAGTAAACATCTTTGATTGTTTGATTAATGAATAAATGCAGTGATTATACTTTCCCCAGGTGGCAGCAAATTATTTAGAGTGAAATATTTTTAGAATGATGGTCAACCACCCTTTGTTTATACAATAAATATCTGTTATTGCTTTCAATGTGAGGAAACTGGTTCTCAGCACAAGGACCTGCCCCAGGGGCCCTAGACAGTGATTTATTTGAGAGTAAATTTGTTCTATTGGATTCTAGGATTTTTCCTTACATAAAGAAGACTTTTCAGGTGCTATTTTACCATGGAAGGCAAAGATACTCTACTAGACTTTTAATTTTGAATATCTGTCCTACCCATCAAGTTAATCATTTTTTTAAGCTTAAGTTTTTAATTTTATATTGGGGTATATTTTGTTTGCAAATCAACAAAGCAATATTGTGTTAGTCTCAAGCATACAGCAAAGTGATTCAGTCATATGTATACATCTATCAATTCTTTTTCAAATTCTTTTTCTATATAGATTATTACAAAATATCGAGTAAAGTTCTCTGTTCCCATAACCTTGAAAAACAAAGCAAAATACCCTTTTACATATTCTAGAAAAAGCAAGACTGTGCTAAGGAAAAGAATCTGAAAAAGTATACACAGACATATACACACACATATATGTATATATACATATAAAACAATCACTTTATTGTATACCTGAAACATTATAATCAACTATTCTTCAGTAAAATTTAAAAAGTTTTAACCAAGAAGCTGCTGAGAACCTTACCTAGTGCAGTTTTAAAGGGTGCAAGAGTTAGCCCAGTTAAGGAGAAAGAGACAGAGATGTGAAATCCATAAGCCCAGAACATTCGTTCAAGTGACTCCATGGAAGGAAAGGAAGCTCACTGATGGGCATATAGAGTAGAAGGGGTGTGGGTGGGTGTGTGGTTACGGGTGTGGACATGTGTGTTTGAGACTTGAACAGGATTGTTTACTGCAGGGAAGGAACTGGTGGAGAAACTGGATTAGAAACGAGGGAAGAGGGGAGACAACTGATAAAGAATGGTTCCAGAGGAAGCATGCATGACTATGATCAATAGCATAGAAGCTGGACACAGGAAAAGAGATCTATTGCTTTATTTAACAAATGGACGGACTCCTCTGGTGGTCCAGTTGTTAACAATCTGCCTGTCAATGCAGGGAAGGTTGATCTGATCCCTGGCTGGGGAACTAAGATGCCTTTTGTGTGCGTGCGTGCTCAGCTAGGCTCCTCTGTCCATGGGATTCTCCAGGCAAGAATACTGGAGTGGGTTGCCACTTCCTACTCCAGGGGATCTTCCACACCCCTGTGTCTCTTGCGTCTCCTGCACTAGCTGGGGGATTCTTTACCACTGGCACCACCTGGGAAGCCCCAAGATGCCACATGCATCGCAGCAATTAGAGAACCCCTGTGCCCCCATGAAGACCCAGCACAGCCAAAAACCAACCAAACAAATAAACAAAATCCCACACAACTATGTGTAGCCAGACACACAGATTTTTTTTCCCTGAGTGCCTCTTTCTTTCACATTTTCTATTTAATTCTTCTCCAACCTATTTTTCCTCTCCTCTTTCCTCTCTGATCTTTCTCTTTACAGGCTATAACATAAAGCTAAGGTATATTTGTATTGATTGTGTTCATCCAAAGGACTCTTTGCTTTCTGTTCTTAATTTTGTATTGGTTTTTAAAGGACAGTTGATTACATTACTTCGACATTTTGTGGTTTTGTAGGCTTCAGTCTGATTTTACGATTTGTCTTCTTTTTGATTGTCAAGTTCCTGGTTGGCAGAGAAGGTAACTTTCCAATCTTTGTATCTTTCACGAGACCTAACTCAGAACTTCTAACAAAATACAATATTAAGGAACTCTTCAGCTTCCTGATAGAATATATTCCTGTTCTATATATTATATTCAAGGCACAGCTACCAAGTTTGAATCAGCTAAATGACTGGATATCTCAGTTTGGCTGAGACAGTTCCAATTTGGAACATCTAGGCAGGAAGAAGAGACTGCCCAGGAAATGTTCTGAACAGCTCACAGTGTGGGCGTTGAGGGTGCTTGTGTCACTGAGAGCTATAAAATCTTTTCAGTCGTATCGTGACTGGTAATATTCCAGAACTTCAAACCAGTGGGCTAAGACTGAAATAAAAGTGACTCCCAGTGTTCCAGAAGGTCCCACCGGTTAAAGGACTCATTCACAATTGAGAGCAGCTTAGTACAGAAATAGACCTGGTCTAAAACGCCATCATCCTAGGTGTCGGTCCTTACTCTGCCTAATTGGACCTAATTGACTCAGGTCGTTGAATACCTGAAAAAATTACTCAACTTCTGGGTCTTGATTTTTCTCACATATAAAATGAAGAAATTAAAGTTTTGGTAACTATATGCTCAGAATATTTATAACCTTCCTCCAAAACTCATCAACACTCACCTTACTTGTGTGTCTTTGTGGTAACTTGTAAAAAAGAGACTTATCTTTTATCAGACCCTCCTTTTATTTTACTCACTCATTAATTCATTCACAAAGATGTAGTAAGTCTATTCTACTTCTAGCCCTGATGTCATAACTACCAGACTAGCCTTCCTAACATAAACAACTTTATAGCTGGACAAAAGTACGGTATTTTCTCATTAAGTTAATCATGTAAATTATCATGTGACCTAGCAATTCATTTTCTAAGTGTATCTAAGAGAGATGAAAATGATCATCAGCTATAGTTGATAACACTGTACTGTATTGTTGAAATTTTCTAAGACACCAGGACTTAAATGTTTTCCCCCTAAAAAGGGTAAATATGTGAGGTGATTGATGAATGTGTTAATTAACTGGATGGGGGAAGCCATTCACAATATATTTGTTTATCAAATCATATATTATGCCCCTTAAATCTTACAATATATATGTTGATTATAGCTTAATAAAACTGAAAAAAACAAGAAAGCTTCAAAAAGAAGAAAAAGAAAACAATTACCACAATGTTTGTTTTCAAATGTTTATTGTAGCTTTATCCATTATTCAGCTTGTTTAAATTGTATAAACTCATACAATGTATGTATACAAGTAATGAAAATAAATCAATTCCTGATACACACAATAGGGATGAATCTAACAGCAATGTGTTCTGTGGAGAAGTCAGACACAAAATACCATGTACCATATGATTTCATTAATACGAAATTCTAGCAGGCAGAAGTAATCTAAAGTAGTAATCAGCTTGGTAGTGGCCTGTGGTGGGAGACAGATTGAAAAGTGTCAAGAAAAATTTTCTGGGGAGAGGGAAATATTTGATGTCCTGGTTGGATTGGTGGTTACACAGGTGTGTGCTCTGCAAAAGTTATAATCTGTTCACTTAAAAAATATGAATGGTGAAATGTAAATTATGCCACAGCAATAATGTGGCAGAAAAAAGTGACAGAAAAAGCTGTATTAAATATCTATCCTGTTCCTGATAGAAGGCAATATTCTGGGTATTTAGAAATGAATAAGAGGGAATTCCCTGGCGATCCAGTTGTTAGAACTCTGCACTTTCACTGCTGAAGGCCTGAAAATCATACCTTACATAGTGCCTGTCAGGGAGTAGGTGTGAAAGAAACATTTGTGGGATGAGTGAGTGGAGGTTCCAGGAGGAGGCCATGGGTAGGGAAGGCAGAGCTGGGGCTGGGGTAGGGAAGGCAGAGCTGGGGCTGGGGTAGGGAAGGCAGAGCTGGGACTGGGGTAGGGAAGGCAGAGCTGGGACTGGGGTAGGGAAGGCAGAGCTGGGGCTGGGGTAGGGAAGGCAGAGCTGGGGCTGGGGTAGGGAAGGCAGAGCTGGGACTGGGGTAGGGAAGGCAGAGCTGGGGCTGGGGTAGGGAAGGCAGAGCTGGGACTGGGGTAGGGAAGGCAGAGCTGTGTTGCCCAGCGGGAACGCTGACTTTGCTATGTCTTCCCCTCTGGCTGTGACACCTTTCTTCCCCTGGCCCAGTTCTTCCTGTCTATGGTTTCACCACCTTCAGGAGCATCACACACATTTCCACTCTTCCTCTTTTAACTCAGATCCGTCCCTCTACCTGAAACGACTGTCCTTCCCGTCTCTCATCCCCCGTCTAAGGACAAGCTCCTGCAGGAGGGCTTCTCTAGGTGTCTAAAGTTTCTGCCCTGAATAATATAATGCTCTGGGCAGTCATTCATTCAGCACTGTGATTCTCACCTTGTATAGAACCTTTTTGTCTCTTGGTCCCTTCCCCCTGGCTGAGGATCTCTGGCAAGATATTTTCATGAAAAGAATAAAAAACGGATACTAGGCAGCAAAGATAAGTGATGTCCACCATAAAGAGCTAGTGGAAGTGGAAGGAGACTTCTATTTTATCTGCCATATAGAAGGCGAGATAGGTTGTTATGTGTGATTTGGAAGATAATGAGCAGTGAGTTTGGGGAAAGATAAGCAGGAAGGAAAACGGATTACAGAAGCCCAGGAAGAAAGAATTAGAAAAAGAATAGATAAATGTATACGACAGCAGAACTAACACAACATTGTTAATCAACTAAACCCCAATACAAAATGAATGTGAGGAAATAAAGACATACGAATCAATTATAGAAGCCCTTCAAAATAATGATTAAACCAGTCTCAAATCCATAAAAGGAAAAAACAAAAGAAGCAGCCAAGGAGACTATTGAGACCTTTTCTGAATACCACTGAGATTAGAGATTTTATGTCAGTGGTGGCAGTGGCCCACTGAGTTTTGCCATTGTTTACAGCACTGTTTTTCTACAGTCAGTTTCCCGAGTGATGCGGAAGTACGATTTTGCCAGTTGTAGAAAAGGGTAAAAAAAACAAGAGGATCAAAAGTAGAATCGTAAGCAGATCAGTTTAAAAGCTGAACCATGAAATCTAGGCTGCTGAGGGAAGGAAATGGGCTTCCCTTGTGGCTCAGCTGGTAAAAAAAATCCACCTGCAATGTGGGAGACCTGGGTTCAGTCCCTGGGATGGGAAGATCCCCTGGAGAAGAGAAAGGCTACCCACTCTAATATTCTGGCCTGGAGACGTCCATGGACTGTATAGTCCATGGGGTTGCCAAGAGTTGGACATGACTGAGCTACTTTTACTTTCACAGGGAAGGAAATGAAGGTATTAGATGCTAAAAATCCGATGTCAATGGAAGAATTGAGCAACTAGGGGTCTCCATAAGATAAAAGGCTGAAAATAGTTGAAACATGGTGGTGAGGAATGAAAGGAGGGGACACTGTAATTACAGAGAAGGGTATTTATTTCAGAAGCGTGCAGCTCTGGGTGATGAATTTGTAGAACTTGTTGTTTTTTTAGTTGCTAAGTCATGTCCAAATCTCTGTGACCCCATGGACTGCAGCATATCAGGCCTCCCTGTCCCTCACTAACTCCTGGAGTTTGCTCAAACTCATTCCCATAGAATCAATGATGCCACCAACCGTCTCATTCCCTATCACCCCCTTCTTCTCTTGCCCTCAATCTTTCCCAGCATCAAGGTGTTTTTCAGTGAGTGGACTCTTGGCATCAGCTGGCCAAAGTATTGGAGCTTTAGCATCAGTCCTTTCAATGAATATACGGGGTTGATTTCCTTTAGGGTTTCTTGGTTGATCTTCTTGCTGTCCAAGGGCCATTGATAAAGTGAAGGGAAGAAAGTCACTGGAGTAGGGACTTCCCTGGAGGTCCAATGGTTAAGATTCCATGCTTCCAATACAGGGGGCAAAAGTTCAATCTTTACTTAGGAATCTAATATCTTACATGCCATTCAGTGTGACCAAAAAGAATTTTTTAAGTCACTGATGAGCCTTGAGTCTAGGATTGTGTATGCTGACATTGAAGACAAACAAGACGATGCCAGGACAGGGGTCAAGAAAGAGAGTGGGTGCCAGTAGCAGAAATCTTCAGTTTCAGGAGTGAGTGGGAGGTTAGTAGATAGCAGAGATGATGATTAAAAGAAGAAGCATCACCATAAAGACTGACTCCCCAGCTGCCATTCCTCTTTCTGAAGAGACAAATTGATTGAGGAACTTAAGAATGACACCGATCCCGTCTCCAGCCCTGAGATGTAGTAGAATGGGCAGCATCTGCCATGGACTGTCAAGAATATACCAAGAGGTCTGGGCTTCAGGAAGGGAAGAAGGCAGAGGGTGTTCTCTGATTGGAATAAGGAAGTAGGGAAAGTGGCTTTAGTGAAAATCCCAAAAGACAGGTGGGGGACTTTGCACCGGAGAGTAGCAATGCACACCACAGTTACAGGAGAGGAAGCCCAGACTTGCCCGCAGCAAGAAGGCCTTCCTGCAGGTAAGAGCAGCGGAGAGGAAGGACACACAGAGGAGCCTACATCTGGCAAGGTGACGAAGAAGATCGAGAACCACATCTGACAGAACTAGTTAGAGGATTCTATCTATCCCACCTGACAGAATCAGTTAGAGGAGAACTAACTGATCTCAAGGTTTCCAAACTAGTGCCAAGAAGCTCGGGGGAAGGTGCAACTGAATCTCAGAGGTTGGCTGGTTCTGCTGGTGGTCACCCTGGCCACCAGGCAATGCTTTCTGCTTCTGCTCACCTTCCCATTACCCTCTACCCCTCCCCCACGGCTCGCCAAAGCAAGAACACAGTCACTTTCTATTATTATTGCTGCTACTACTGCTGCTGCTAAGTCGCTTCAGTCGTGTCTGACTCTGTGCAACCCCATAGATGGCAGCCCAACAGGTTCCCTCATCCTTGGGATTCTCCAGGCAAGAACACTGGAGTGGGTTACCATTTCCTTCTCCAATGCATGCAAGTGAAAAGTGAAAGTGAAGTCGCTCAGTCGTGTCCAACTCTTTTATTACTATTAATATTAAAAGAATGTTTTTGGCTGTGCTGAGGGGCATGTGGGATCTTAGTTCCCTGATCAGGAATCAAACCCATGCCCCCTTGGAGCTGAAGCATGGAGTCTTAACCACTGGACCACCAGGGAAGTCTGTCACTGTCAACTTGGAAAACGTTGTCACAGGAAACCAGCACCAGCCTTGCCCCATCTTTGTTCTACTCTGAAAATAGAGTACGTGTTTTCATTCTTGCTTGGCCATTAACTTAATTTCAGAGCACTTTTTTTCTTTTAAACACCTTTCATTTTTCCTTTTACTTTTCCCTAAATAACTTCACCTTAATTTCCTGCTTTAAAGTTTGTAGATAGAGTTTTCCCTGGTGGTCCAGTGGTCAACTCCACACTTCCAATGCAAGGGGCATGGGTTCGATCCCTGGTCAGGGGAGATCCCACATATGTCATGGTATGGCCAAAGAGCAAATAAATAAATAAAGTCTGTAGATCATTTCCATATGGATCATTCATCAGATACATTCATTACAGGAATTTCATTACAATATCTGTAGAAGTACGTAAGGCATTATTATCCAATTTTTACTGATGAGTAAATAAAGAATAAGGGAAAATGCTTTTTCAAGAGCATCTTTGGTCAATGCTCTTTCAGTGTCCTAGAGGAGCCCTGTCCTTTGAATTGCAATGTCATAGAGCATGGTTTATAAGGTTGCTCGAAACATGCCTATAAAATGATGGTGATGTGCTTTGTGATATATTTAAAAATGAAACCCAAGGACTTGGTAATAATAGTTTCCTGTCACTATACTTTGTCATCTTTCAAGGACTTTTTAAATCGCTGAGAAATATATTTATTCTTTGCTGAAAAACACATAAATGCAGATGAAAGTGACAGATAATCAATAATGAGAATGATTAATGGCGGTGGCTGCATTGGAAACAATGAGCATGTTTTGGTGTCTCGTTAGCACAAAATAGTCACTGGGAAAAAAATAAGCATTGATAGACCTCAGTGCTTCTAAGATTTTTTATCATTCTGACAGACTGCCTTTCAATCCAGATTTCAGAATGGCAAAACCTTCCTGAATGAGCAACTCTTAGAATGGATGCCGCACTTAAGTGTTTGAAGATCAGGGAAGGAGAGATTTTTGAATTGATTTTCAGTCTTATGCAAACAAACTTGGCCAGAATGATAAGAAGTAAAAATGCCCCAAATGTTCATGCCTTCAAGCAAAACAGGTTAAGATGAAGAATTTGATATATAAATCCTTATAAACATGTAATGACCCCAAATATTTACTTGGGTTTTCTAGCAAGCATTTTACACTCTAAGATATTCAGTTGAATCATATGAAACTGCAGTTTTTATGCATAAGATGATGGTTAAATATAAGCAATTTTATATGGTCAAAGTAATATTTATCTAAAATATCAGATGGTTGGAACCTACACTGTGATTCACACTCTCCTACGGAAACCTTGAAAAAATAAAAGCTTCGGTTTTTCTCCTTGGTCAGTCTCTTCGTTCTTTGAAGCAGGTAACCGCTAAAACCCAAGGGCCTTCTCTGCACTTCAGCTCTTAATTTTTCAGGCTGATACTCATCCCCACCCAGCTCATGCTGTCTGAGCTGTTTCCAAGAGGAAAGAGACTGCGACAGAAGTGAAAAGATGACCTAAAACCCCAAAGTCCCTTCCTGAAGAAATTCTTGACCCAACTATGATTAACTTATACCTTATTGTTCTGTATCAGCTAATCACCCATAGTGATTTAAGAGGTAAATAAGCATGAAAAACTTTGTCCTCTCCATAGAGAACAGACTTGTGGTTGCAGGGGGCAGGTGGGAGGGTAGGGATGGAGCAGGAGTTTGGGGATGTAAGCTTTTATATATTATGTGGATAAACAACAAGGTCCTATTGTGTAGCATAAAGTACATTCAATCTTATAATAAACCATGGAAAAGAATATATATTTTAAAATGTAGCAAAAATTAACAAAACATTGTAAATCAACTATACTTCACTTAAAAAATATTAAGTCCTTTCCTTTCTTTGCTTTTCTAGAGTTCAGTTCAGTTCGCTCAGTCCTGTCCAACTCTTTGCGACCCCATGAATTGCAGCAAGCCAGGCCTCCCTGTCCATCACCAACTCCCGCAGTTCACAAAAACTCACCTCCATCGAGTCGATGATGCCATCCAGCCATCTCATCCTCTGTCGACCCCTTCTCCTGCCCCCAATCCCTCCCAGTATCAAAGTCTTTTCCAATGAGTCAACTCTTCGCATGAGGTGGCCAAAGTACTGGAGTTTCAGCTTTAGCATCATTCCTTCCAAAGAACATCCAGGACTGATCTCCTTTAGAATGGACTGGTTGGATCTCCTTGCAGTCCAAGGGACTGTCAGGAGTCTTCTCCAACACAGTTCAAAAGCATCAATTCTTCAGTGCTCAGCTTTCTTCAAAGTCCAACTCTCACATCCATACATGACCACTGGAAAAACCATAGCCTTGACTAGATGGACCTTAGTCAGCAAAGTAATGTCTCTGCTTTTGAATATGCTATCTTGGTTGGTCATAACTTTCCTTCCAAGGAGTAAGCGTCTTTTAATTTCATGGCTGCAGTCAGCATCTGCAGTGATTTTGGAGCTCAAAAAAATAAAGTCAGACACTGTTTCCACTGTTTCCCCATCTATTTCCCATGAAGTGATGGGACCAGATGCCATGATCTTCGTTTTCTGAATGTTGAGCTTTAAGCCAACTTTTTCACTCTCCTCTTTCACTTTTATCAAGAGGCTCTTTAGTTCTTCACTTTCTGCCATAAGGGTGGTGTCATCTGCATATCTGAGGTTACTGATATTTCTCCTGGCAATCTTGATTCCAGCTTGTGCTTCCTTCAGCCCAGCGTTTCTCATGATGTACTCTTCATAGAAGTTAAATAAGTAGGGTGACAATATACAGCCTTGACGTACACCGTTTCCTATTTGGAACCAGTTTGTTGTTCCATGTGGCTTCCTGACCTGCATACAGGTTTCTCAAGAGGCAGGTCAGGTGGTCTGGTATTCCCATCTCTTGAAGAATTTTCCACAGTTTATTGTGATCTACACAGTCAAAGGTTTTGGCCTAGTCAATAAAGCAGAAATAGATGTTTTTCTGGAACTCTCTTGCTTTTTGGTGATCCAGTGGACGTTGGCAATTTGATCTCTGGTTCCTCTGCATTTTCTAAAACCACCTTGAACATCTAGAAGTTCACGGTTCACATGTTGCTAAAGCCTGGCTTGGAGAATTTTGAGCATTACCGTCCTAGCGTGTGAGATGAGTGCAATTGTGTGGTAATTTGAGCATTCTTTGGCATTGCCTTTCTTTGGGATTGGAATGGAAACTGACCTTTTCCAGTCCTGTGGCCACTGCTGAGTTTTCCAAATTTGCTGGCATACTGAGTGCAGCACTTTAATAGCATTGTCTTTGAGGATTTGAAATAGCTCAACTGGGATTCCATCACCTCCACAACCTATGTTCATAGTGATGCTTCCTAAGGCCCACTTGACTTTGCATTCCAGGATGTCTGGCTTTAGGTGAGTGATCACACCATCGTGATTATCTGGGTCGTGAAGATCTTCTTTATTTTAGGTGATAATTATTCCATCTATAATCAGCGATTGTCAATTCTTTTTTCACCAGAATCCTTATTTCTGATACTTTTGTGGTTGCAGTTGTTAACTTTTAACACAGTGGGGCAGAGCAGGAAACCTTGACTTGCTCTAGGCATAAATGAGAGTATTTTTCTCACGTGTCAAGTATGACTTTTAAATTTTGCTAGATAGTGTTTATCAAGTTAGAATGTCATCTTTTCTTCCTACCTTTTAAGATGAAAGCTAGAGTTTTAATCTGTTAAAAGTGTGAGTTACATTAATAGATTTTCTATTTTCTAATAGATATTTCTATGTTTCTAATGCTGAAACGTCTTTGTCTTCATGGGGAAAGATATTTGTTGATGATACCAGATTCAATTTATTCATATTTTATAGAAGATTTTTTTATAGGATTGGTCTGTACAGTTGGCCCCTGAACAATATGAGGGTTAAGGATGTCAACATTTACAGTAGATTTTCTTTTCTTATGCTCCATTGACTGCCTAAAATCATATCACACTTTGGTTGGTTTTCTGTATGGACCAAGACTTTTTTTCCTATGGCTATAGTTTATCTTTAAATTGCCCTTGTCTCTTGAATCGATGCTGGGAGCCAGCACGAGGAGTCCTATCCTTCGCAAAGGTCATGAGGTTAAGGGGTCCAACAGGCAAAGGCAAGTCGGGCCTTAAGGGAGCCTCGCTGAATTTTCTCGAGCATCTACCCCCAAATCCAGAGTTTGCCTGCCATACTGCATTATGCTTTTTGCTTATGCTTCTGACATTAACAGGGGGTTATTCCCCACCACCTTTCTCTGGAAAAAGTTAACCTAGAGCTCCAACTGACAGTCTCCTGCATATAAAAGGAGTGTTTCAGCTCTATCCCCTTTGATGGCTCTCTAACTTGCCTGACAGGTTTAACTACACTTGTGATTGTTTACTGCCCCCCAACCACCAGAGGCACGAAGCTTAAAGCATCTTAAAGATATAGAGCCCTTTTCTAAAAAGCAAAAAAATTATATTGGTAATGGGTTTCACTGTTGAGTCAATGACTGCTGCCAGGCCTCCATATTCTTTATCTTTTAGGCACCTGAAGGATATTAATCAATGTAATTGGGATATAGAAAAAGGAATATAGTAGTTTTGATGTTAGCAACACTAGACTTTTGAGTTAGTGAACTTTCTGTTTGTTATAAATCACTGTACTCCTCTTTCTTTGTTATAAATTGTTGTGTCCTTGCTATGTAAGAATGTAACTTTATTTAGTGCTTTCTGAGAGTGGCACCAGATTTTGGAAAAGAACAACACTATTAAGGCAAATAAGTTTTCTGGTTGACAGACCCTTATCAGAAAAGGGCCGTAAAATGCTAATAGGCCTTCTGGCCATAAGATGATGTAAATCACCTAAGACTTATACAGCTAGGTATGCAGAGAGAAAGCCTGGTCTCGATAAGAGTCAGGGCTTCTGACACTGCATAATTTTGTATTATCCATTGATCTCCATGTACAACCAAAAGTATAAAAAGCTTTCCTGAACAATAAAGAATGGGCCAGTTTCTGGGAAGACTGGTTTCCCTCACGTCAACTTTCTCTCTCTTTCTCCCTCTCCCTCCCTCTCCTTTTCAGGCTGAATTCCCATCTGGACCATGGAGGCTCACCACGTCTACTTACTGCCCTGGCTTCTAAGACCCACGTGAGAAGGAGCCTAAGGTGGGGCACCCTCCGCTATTCAAGTGGGTGCCAGTGGCCTACGTAGATGGTGTAAACCTCTTGTCTCGAGGTTTTATTAGCTTTCCACATAAACCAAGTTATTCAGCATCTTTTCTCCACTAATTTTCCTACTACACTATTCTTTCCTAATCTAATCTTATATTTCTAATTAAATAATTATTTTCTGAGATGCTGACTCCATCTCCCCTTTGAATTCCCTGGATCCACCAGGGCTCGACCCCAGCACATCAGATTATTATCTTTTTATAAGAGCTTCCTCATGCTTTCAATTATATGTTGTTTTGGCGATTACTTATTTCTTCAGCTCTGGTTCTCTTAGTCCATACTGGGCTGGTTAATCTTTAGCTCTGCAGCATAGCACTCACTCTGAGATTTCACTGCTCTCCTGGGCAGAAACCACTGCTTTTGGTTCTCCAGATCTTCTACTTTTGGGGTTTATTTCCCTGGGCTCTGGAATATACCTTCAAGTAGCTTGCAGAGAAAAGGGTGGGAGGTAAACTGATCTGAGTAAAGAGATCCTTAGTTTAGCTTCATAGTTCATCAGTTCAGTTCAGTTCAGTTCAGTCACTCAGTCGTGTCTGACTCTTTGCAACCCCGTGAATCGCAGCACGCCAGGCCTCCCTGTCCATCACCAACTCCCAGAGTTTACTCAAATTCATGTCCATCAAGTCGGTGATGCCATCCAGCCATCTGTTGTCCCCTTCTCCTCCTGCCCCCAATCCCTCACAGCATCAGAGTCTTTCCCAATGGGTCAGCTCTTCACATGAGGTGGCCAAACTATTGGAATTTCAGCTTCAACATCAGTCCTTCCAATGAACACCCAGGACTAACCTCCTTTAGGATGGACTGATTGAACCACTTTGCAGTCCAAAGACTCTCAAGAGTCTTCTCCAACACCACAATTCAAAGAGCATCAATTCTTCTGCACTCAGCTTTCTTCATAGTCCAACTCTCACATCCATACATGACTACTGGAAAAACCATAGCCTTGACTAGACGGACCTTTGTTGACAAAGTAATGTCTCTGCTTTTGAATATGCTGTCTAGGTTGGTTGTAGCTTTCCTTCCAAAGAGTAAGCGTCTTTTAATTTCATGGCTGCAATCACCATCTGCAGTGATTTTGGAGCCCCCATAAATAAAGTCTGAAACTGTTTCCACTGTTTCCCCATCTATTTCCCATGAAGTGATGGGAGCAGATGCCATGATCTTCGTTTTCTGAATGTTGAGATTTAAGCCAACTTTTTCGCTCTCCTCTTTCACTTTTATCAAGAGGCTCTTTAGTTCTTCTTCACTTTCTGCCATAAGGGTGGTGTCATCTGCATATCTGAGGTTATTGATATTTCTCCTGGCAATCTTGATTCCAGCTTGTGCTTCTTCCAGCCCAGTGTTTCTCATGATGTACTCTGCATATAAGTTAAATAAGCTGGGTGATAGCTCTTTCTAGAGTTAAAGGAGAACAAAGATAGTATTCCCCCACATTTTCTTTATATTATATCCAGTTTGGGAATTCCTTTTGCACAATTTGAAATGCTATGAATATACCCTGTGGTCAGCTAGACCATGTAATGAAGAATGATTATACTGGTGATTATACAAGGAAATATTGCCATGGAAACTTGATGCAGAGTTTATAAGGGGAAATTTGTCATTTGTGAAATTATAGTTGCAAAACATTTTGTACATGAAGTTAGACAGTTTCATCAAAAGCAAGGAATTATCTTCCCTTTTTAGGAATCAACTGTGTTGGGCATTAGTTTCAACTGTCAGTGAGTCTCTTTTTTTTTTTTCATGCCAGCGTAACAAACCTAGGCATATTCCAACAAGGCATCACTGAAAATACTTAAAATTCACATTGCTACATGCATTGGCTTCACTTACAAGAGATTTTCTAAGGGAAAAAGTAGTGAACCCTGGAAAATTTTTTCAGTAAATCAATATAATAAGTTAGAGCTGACATACTATTTTTAATTGCCCATAAAGAGACAATAGCAATCATCCCAATGTGTATATTTCCCTACAGAGTTAACAGAGAGAATTTATACAGAAACGTGAATATTTGGCAAATCACCATGACTTCAGTGTGTTTATAATGCTTTCAGTAGTTGTATTTAGTCATCTTTCATCTCTGAAAAATGCATATTCAAGATTTCTGTCAGGTTTTGGCTTTCAGCTTTTAATAATGGATTAGGGATTTTCTCTAACAAAAGTTAACTGGAGATGTGAAGAAACGAGGAGAAGAGATCTGAAGCAGAAATCTTACCAGCCCCATGTTCTAATCAGCACTGCTGACTATTACAGACATTCACACGCCAGGCTTTCAAACCAACCTATTGACAGAGACTTTACTTCTGTTATAAGAAGCTTAAATAGGATACATCATAAGAATATTTTCCCCACATGTTTTAGCATTATTAACAATAACAGAAATATTATTAACATAATTTATAGTTTTTTCCATAATTTTATATCTACAGACTATATATATAACAAATAAATTTAAAATATATGTGTATAAAGGGATAAGTCCCTTTATATTACATTGACAAAACACACACACACACACACACACACACATATGTATATATATATATATATTTTTTAATTTGGCTACACCAGGTCTTAGTCACACTATACGGGATCTTTAGTTGTGGCATGCAAACTCTTATTGCGGCATGTGGGATCTAGTTCTGTGACCGGAGATTGAACCCAGGCTTCCTGCATTGGCAACTCAGAGCCTTAGCCACTGGACCACCAAGGAAGCCCCCCAGATTACTTTTTCTGAATTACTTTTTCCACCCAACCACAACCTATTGCATTAAAGTCCATGCAGCCTAACTATGATTTTAATTCATTCTGTAATAATGGTGCTTTTGCACTGGTTTTGAGGTTGGGAGAGTCTGTGCATGGACCTTTTATCAGTGGGCTTTCCATTCCTTTTTATCTATAGATTTTCAGGTTATATTCCTCACTGGTTTACAGAGTTAGGTGTTTGGGGGATTTGTTTCTTCTGTGTAGGTCTAGGGGCTGAGGTATCTAATGTAGAATTGCAATACCCTATTTCTCAGGGAAAAGATCCATACCTTTGTAACCCCTCTCAATCTTGGGTCACCATGGCTGGGGTGGGTTTTTCCTTGGTGAGACTATATCTCTGCCTCTCTTGCCATATCAGTTCTGTCCTTTTACACTTTGTTGTAGTGGCTCTATTCGTCTGGTTTTCAGGTCCCTTTCTGAGGGAATTATTCCATATATAGCTGTAGTTTTATTGTGTCTGTGGTAGGAGATGGGTCTTACATCTGGCTCTTGAATTCTCCCTCCTTATTCTATTTTAGACACAGAAGAACAGTTCTGACCACCCACCTTAAAAACTAAAAAATTCACAAGACCACTGACTCCTCTGGCAAGGTACCCTGTTAGCTATAGTCCCTTCTTTGCCTTCCCTCAGAATTGACCACTATTTTGAAATTAGTGTTTATCATTCCCTGCATTTCATTTGTAATTTTGCTATCTCTCAATTCCAAACAGCAGCCCTAACATTAATCTTTTTATTCAAACCATCCTTCTATTGAGGACTCTTTAAGTTGCGTCCACATCAGTCATGGCTGTCAATGCAGCAGTAATATTCACAAGTGATATCTTTGTACTATTTATTCTTCTCATTGGAGATATGAAATACATTCCCATTTAATTGGCTATTTAAAAAAATATTCTTCTCTACAACTTTATGATTTTCTTCATATGGATATTCCATTCATCTTTAGGTATGTAACACTTTCTATTGATAATAAGAATTGAAGCTTGTTTCAATAGTATTTTCAGTGAGATTTTTGTTGATACATAGTGAGGCTGGTGGAGAAGGCAATGGCACCCCACTCCAGTACTCTTGCCTGGAAAATCCCATGGGCGGGGGAGCCTGGTAAGCTGCAGTCCATGGGGTCACGAAGAGTCAGACACGACTGAGTGACTTCACTTTCACTTTTCACTTTCATGCATTGGAGAAGGAAATGGCAACCCACTCCCGTGTTCTTGCCTGGAGAATCCCAGGGACGGGGGAGCCTGGTGGGCTGCCGTCTATGGGGTCACACAGAGTTGGACACGACTGAAGTGGCTTAGCAGCAGCAGCAATGAGGCTGGAAAATCAGCCTCTTTGCATCTGCCAAATCAAATCTTGGAGACAGGATATTGGATGAAATGGAAAAGAACCCCTTTATTGCTTTGCCAGGCAAAGGGGAGCACAGCAAGCTCATTCCTCTCAAAACCATATGTTCCCAATCTAGAGGAATTTGGTGAGAAGTTTCATAGCAAGGTTCAAGGTTTAGGGTGTGTTAGGGCCTGCACTCCTTTAATCTGGCCTCAGGTGATCTAATGAAGTTCTGTGGTTTCTTTAATTTGGCACCAGGTGGTCTCCTAATGAGCTTCTCAGGTTTAAACTGGAATGAATAATGCTAACATTTTCCATTTTGGGGGATTTTAGTTCTACAGAAGAGCTCAGACATATTGCTATGCATATTGAGGCAGAACCAGGATCCTGCCCCAAGGCTACACTATTGTTTCTTGGCTGCTTTTCACTTATCACTGCATCCCCTCCTTTCTCTGATTAACAACTGTTTCAAACCGCCCTCAGGAAGGTCATAGAAGCAGGAGTCTGTTCCTTACAAACTAGGAGACATGGAATGTCTGCCTTGCCCAGGAACCCCACAGGGTCCTACTGAGTTCTAAAATTTTGAGTGTTGATTTTGTATCCAGTCTCCTTACTATTCTTTGTTCTCACATTTTCTCATTTTTGGTTTTAATGGATTTTATTTTCAGTTCAGTTCAGCTGCTCAGTCGTGTCTGACTCTTTGTGACCCCATGGACTGCAACACACCAGGCCTCCCTGTCCAACACCAACTCCCAGAGTCCACCCAAACCCATATCCATTGAGTCAGTGATGCCATCTGGCCATCTCATCCACTGTCGTCCCCTTCTCCTCCTGCCCTCAATCTTTCCCAGAATCAGGGTCTTTTCCGATGAGTCAGCTCTTTGTATCAGATGGCCAAAGTATTGGAGTTTCAGCTTCAACATCAGTCCTTCCAATGAACACCCAGGACTGATCTCCTTTAGAATAATCTGGTTGGATCTCCTTGCAGTCCACGGGACTCTCAAGAGTCTACTCCAACACCACAGTTCAAAAGCATCAATTCTTCGCTGCTCAGCTTTCTTTATAGTCCAACTTTCACATCCATACATGACCACTGGAAAAACCATAGCCTTGACTAGATGGACCTTTGTTGACAAAGTAATGTCTCTGCTTTTTAATATTCTGTCTAGGTTGGTCATAACTTTCCTTCCAAGGAGTAAGCGTCTTTCAGTATTATGGCTGTAGTCACCATCTACAGTGATTTTGGAGCCCAGAAAAATAAAGTCAGACACTGTTTCCACTGTTTCACCATCTATTTCCTATGAAGTGATGAAACTAGATACCATGACCTTAATTTTCTGAATGGTGAGCTTTAAGCCAACTTTTTCACTCCTCTCTTTCACTTTTATCAAGAGGCTTTTTAGTTCCTCTTCACTTTCTGCCATAAGAGTGGTGTCATCTGCATATCTGAGGTTATTGATATTTCTCCCAGCAATCTTGATTCTAGCTTGTGCTTCTTCCAGCCCAGCGTTTCTCATGATGTACTCTGCATAGAATTTAAATAAGCAAGGTGACAATATACAGCCTTGACGTACTCCTTTTCCTATTTGGAACCAGTCTGTTGTTCCATGTCCAGTTCTAACTGTGGCTTCCTGACCTACATACAGGTTTCTCAAGAGGCAGGTCAGGTGGTATGGTATCCCCATCTCTTTCAGAATTTTCTATAGTTTATTGTGCTCCACACAGTTGAAGGTTTTGGCATAGTCAATACAGCAAAAATAGATGTTTTTCTGGAACTCTCTTGCTTTTTTGATGATCCAGTGGATGTTGGCAATTTGATCTCTGGTTCTCTGCCTTTTATAAAACCAGCGTGAACATCTGGAAGTTCACAGTTCACGTGTTGCTGAAGCCTGGGTTGGAGAATTTTAAGCATTACTGTCCTAGTGTGTGAGGTGAGGGCAATTGTGTGGTAGTTTGAGCATTCTCTGGCATTGCCTTTCTTTGGGATTGGAATGGAAACTGACCTTTTCCAGTCTTGTGGCCACTGCTGAGTTTTCCAAATTTGCTGGCATATTGAGTGCAGCACTTTAATAGCATTGTCTTTGAGGATTTGAAATAGCTCAACTGGGATTCCATCACCTCCACAAGCTATGTTCATAGTGATGCTTCCTAAGGCCCACTTGACTTTGCATTCCAGGATGTCTGGCTTTAGGTGAATGATCACACCATCGTGATTATCTGGGTCGTGAAGATCTTCTTTATTTTAGGTGATAATTATTCCATCTATAATCAGCGATTGTCAATTCTTTTTTCACCAGAATCCTTCTTATTTCTGATACTTTTGTGGTTGCAGTTGTTAACTTTTAACACAGTGGGGCAGAGCAGGAAACCTTAACTTGCTCTAGGCATAAATGAGAGTATTTTTCTCACGTGTCAAGTATGACTTTTAAATTTTGCTAGATAGTGTTTATCAAGTTAGAATGTCATCTTTTCTTCCTACCTTTTAAGATGAAAGCTAGAGTTTTAATCTGTTAAAAGTGTGAGTTACATTAATAGATTTTCTAATGCTGAAACATCTTTGTCTTCGTGGGGAAAGATATTTGTTGATGATACCAGATTCAATTTATTCATATTTTAAAGAAGCCTTTTTTATAGGATTGGTCTGTACAGTTGGCCCCTGAACAAAATTAGGGTTAAGGATTTCAACCCTTACAGTGGGTTTTCTTTTTTTATGCTCCATCGACTGCTTAAAATCATGCCACACTTTGGTTGGCTTTCTGTATGGACCAAGATTTTTTTTTTCTCCTATGGTTATAGTTTATTTTGGAGCTTTAAATTGCCCTTGTCTCTTCATCAGATTACTTTTTTTTAATAAGAATTTCCTCATTCTTTCAATTATATGTTGTTTTGGCGATAATGTATTTCTTCAGCTTTGGTTCTGTTACTCCATACGGGGCTGGTTAATCTTTAGCTCTACAGCATAGCACTCACTCTGAGATTTCACTGCTCTCCTGGGCAGAAACCACTGCTTTTGGTTCTCCAGATCTTCTACTTTTGGGGTTTATTTCCCTGGGCTCTGGAATATACCTTCAAGTAGCTTGCAGAGAAAAGGGTGGGAAGTAAACTCACCTGAGTGAAAAGATCCTTAGTTTAGCCTCATAGTTCATCAGTTCAGTTCAGTTCAGTTCAGTTCAGTTCAGTTCAGTCGCTCAGTCATGTCTGACTCTTTGCAACCCCATGAATTGCAGCACACCAGGCCTCCCTGTCCATCACCAACTCCCGGAATCTACTCAAACTCATGTCCATCGAGTCGGTGATGCCATCCAGCCTTCTGTCGTCCTCTTCTCCTCCTGCCCCCAATCCCTCCCAGCTTGAGAGTCTTTTCCAATGAGTCAGCTCTTCACATGAGGTGGCCAAAGTATTGGAGTTTCAGCTTCAACATCAGTCCTTACAATGAACACCCAGGACTAATCTCCTTTAGGATGGACTGATTGGACCTCCTTGCAGTCCAAGGGACTCTCAAGTGTCTACTCCAACACCACAGTTCAAAAGGATCAATTCATCTGCACTCAGCTTTCTTCACAGTCCAACTCTCACATCCATATATGACCACTGGAAAAACCATAGCCTTGATTAGACGGACCTTCACTGACAAAGTAATGTCTCTGCTTTTTAATATGTTATCTAGGTTGGTTGTAACTTTCCTTCTAAGGAGTAAGCATCTTTTAATTTTCTGGCTGCAATCACCATCTGCAGTGATTTTGGTGCCCAAAAATTAAAGTCTGAAACTGTTTCCACTCTTTCCCCATTTATTTGCCATGAAGTGATGGGACCAGATCCATGATCTTAGTTTTCTGAACGTTGAGATTTAAGCCAACTTTTTCACTCCTCTCTTTCACTTTCATCAAGAGGCTCTTTAGTTCTTCTTCAGTTTCTGCCATAAGGGTGGTGTCATCTGCATATCTGAGGTTATTGATGTTTCTCCCAGCAATCTTGATTCTAGCTTGTGCTTCTTCCAGCCCAGCATTTCTCATGATGTACTGTGCATAGAATTTAAATAAGCAGGGTGACAATATACAGCCTTGACGTACTCCTTTTCCTATTTGGAATCAGTCTGTTGTTCCATGTCCAGTTCTAACTGTGGCTTCCTGACCTGCATACAGGTTTCTCAAGAGCAGGTCAGGTGGTCTGGTATTCCCATCTCTCTCAGAATTTTCCACAGTTTATTGTGATCCACACAGTCAAAGGCTTTGGCATAGTCAATAAAGCAGAAATAGATGTTTTTCTGGAACTCTCTTGCTTTTTCCATGATCCAGTGGATGTTGGCAATTTGATCTCTGGTCCTTCTGCCTTTTCTAAAACCACCTTGAGTGTCTGGAACTTCATGGTTCACGTGTTGCTGAAGCCTGGCTTGGAGAATTTTGAGCATTACTTTACTAGCCTGTGAGATGAGTGCAATTGAGAGGTAGTTAGCATTCTTTGGCATTGCCTTTCTTTCAGATTGGAATGGAAACTGACCTTTTCCAGTCCTGTGGCCACTGCCGAGTTTTCCAAACTTGCTGACATATTGAGTGCAGCACTTTCACAACATCATCTTTCAGGATTTAAAACAGCTCAACTGGAATTCCATCACTTCCACTAGCTTTGTTAGTTTGGTGCTTCCTAAGGCCCACTTGATTTCACATTCCAGGATTTCTGGCTTTTGGTGAGTGATCACACCATCATGATTATCTGGGTGGTGAAGCTCTTTTTTGTACAGTTCTTCTGTGTATTCTTGCCACCTCTTCTTAATATCTTCTGCTTCTGTTAGGTCCATACCAAAGTTCATAGTTTGGCTAAAAAATACACCACTGGATAAAACCATTTTCTCCCACAACTTGAAGGCCTTGTTCCACTTCTCCAGTACTCAGTGAAATTGTTCAGAAATGTGATGTTAGGGCTCATTTTTGGTCCTTCTGAGTGGCTTATTTTCCTTTTGGAGAAGTTTTAAAATTTTCTTCTTGTCCTCAGTATTTATACCTTTTAAATATGTCATCTTGTTAGGCACTTAATAGGATCTGTGTGAAGTAGGTTTTTTTTTTTTCTCAGTTTTGATAAAAGTTCTTTGATTTCTATATCATTTCCTTCTTCATTCTCTAAATTATCCCTGGAAATCCTAATAATCAAATACAGGGTTTCCTGGACTGGTCACCTAGGGCTCTTTACTTTTTACTCAGTATTTTACATTGCTTTCCTTCTGGCTCTCTCTTATTTATTTATTGTGTTGGCTAAAAAAGATGTACAGCTTGAGAGTTATGAGTTAAGTTTGATTTGGGGCAAAATGAGGACTGCAGCCCGGGAGGCAGCATCTCAGATAGCTCTGAAAGACTGCTCCAAAGAGGCAGTAGGGGAAGGTCAATATATAAGGTTTTGGCGAAGGGAGAGTCAATACCATGAAGCACTCATTTTAAAAAAGGGTTTTTGTTAGTCATGAGAATCTGACATAACCACGAAGGGATTTAGGGCTTCTCTGGATATGAGGAGATGCAAGGATTGAGAAGGACTGGAATGCAAAAGTAGGAAGTCAAGAAACACCTGGAGTAACAGCAAATTTGGTCTTGGAATGTGGAATGAAGCAGGGCAAAGACTAATAGAGTTTTGCAAAGAAAAGGCACTGGTCATAGCAAACACCCTCTTCCAACAACACAAGAGAAGACTCTACACATGGACATCATCAGATGGTCAACACCGAAATCAGACTGACTATATTTTTTGAAGCCAAAGATGGAGAAGCTCTATACAGTCAACAAAAACAAGACCAGGAGCTGACTGTGGCTCAGATCATGAACTCCTTATTACCAAATCCAGACTCAAATTGAAGAAAGTAGGGAAAACTGCTAGACCATACAGGTATGACCTAAATCAAATCCCTTATGATTATACAGTAGAAGTGAGGAATGGATTTAAGGTCCTAGATCTGATAGATAGAGTGCCTGATGAACTATGGAATGAGGTTCATGACATTGTATAGCAGACAGGGATCAAGACCATCCTCATTGAAAAGAAATGCAAAAAAGCAAAATGGCTGTCTGGGGAGGCCTTACAAATAGCTGTGAAAAGAAGAGAGGCAAAAAATAACAAAGGAAAAAAGGAAAGATATAAGCATCTGAATGCAGAGTTCCAAAGAATAGCAAGAAGAGATAAGAAAGCCTTCTTCAGCGAACAATGCAAAGAAATAGAGGAAAACAACAGAATGGGAAAGACTAGAGATCTCGTCAAGAAAATTAGAGATTCCAAGGGAACATTTCATGCAAAGATGGGCTCGATAAAGGACAGAAATGGTCTGGACCTAACAGAAGCAGAAGATATTAGAAGAAGTGGCAAGAATACACAGAAGAACTGTACAAAAAAGATCTTCACGACCCAGATAATCATGATGGTGTGATCACTTATCTAGAGCCAGATATCCTGGAATGCAAAGTCAAGTGGGCCTTAGAAAGCATCACTACGAACAAAGCTACTGGAAGTGATGAAATTCCAGTTGACCTATTTCAAATCCTCAAAGATGATGCTGTGAAAGTGCTGCACTCAATATGCCAGCAAATTTGGAAAACTCAGCAGTGGCCACAGGACTGGAATAGGTCAGTTTTCATTCCAATCCCAAAGAAAGGCAATGCCAAAGAATGCTCAAACTACCACACAATTGCCCTCATCTCACACGCTAGGACAGTAATGCTCAAAATTCTCCAAGCCAGGCTTCAGCAACATGTGAACCATGAACTTCCAGATGTTCAAGCTGGTTTTAGAAAAGGCAGAGGAACCAGAGATCAAATTGCCAACATCCACTGGATCATGGAAAAAGCAAGAGAGTTCCAGAAAAACATCTATTTCTGCTTTATTGACTATGCCAAAGCCTTTGAGTATGTGGATCACAATAAACTGTGGAAAATTCTGAAAGAGATGGGAATACCAGACCACCTGACCTGACTCTTGAGAAACCTGTATGCAGGTCAGGAAGCAACAGTTAGAACTGGACATGGAACAACAGACTGGTTCGTCAAGGCTGTATACTGTCACCCTGCTTATTTAACTTATATGCAGAGTACATCATGAGAAATGCTGGACTGGAAGAAACACAAGCTGGAATCAAGATTGCCGGGAGAAACATCAATAACCTCAGATATGCAGATGACACCACCCTTATGGCAGAAAGTGAAGAGGAACTAAAAAGCCTCTTGATGAAAGTGAAAGAGGAGAGTGAAAAAGTTGGCTTAAAGCTCAACATTCAGATAACGAAGATCATGGCATCCGGTCCCATCACCTCATGGGAAATAGATGGGGAAACAGTGGAAACAGTGTCAGATTTTATTTTGGGGGGCTCTAAAATCACTGCAGATGGTGATTGCAGCCAGGAAATTCAAAGACGCTTACTCCTTGGAAGAAAAGTTATGACCAACCTAGATAGCATATTCAAAAGCAGAGACATTACTTTGCTGACTAAGGTCCATCTAGTCAAGGCTATGGTTTTCCCAGTGGTCATGTATGGATGTGAGAGTTGGACTGTGAAGAAGGCTGAGTGCTGAAGAATTGATGCTTTTGAACTGTGGTGTTGGAGAAGACTCTTGAGAGTCCCTTGGACTGCAAGGAGATCCAACCAGTCCATTCTAAAGGAGATCAGCCCTGGGATTTCTTTGGAAGGAATGATGTTAAAGCTGAAACTCCAGTACTTTGGCCACCTCATGCAAAGAGCTGACTCATTGGAAAAGACCTGATGCTGGGAGTGATTGGGGGCAGGAGGAGAAGGGGACAACAGAAGAAGAGATGGCTGGATGACATCACTGACTCGATGACCATAAGTTTGAGTGAACCCCGGGAGTTGGTGATGGACAGGGAGGCCTGGTGTGCTGCGATTCATGGGGTTGCAAAGAGTGGGACATGACTCAGCGACTGAACTGAACTGAACTGAAGTATCAGAACAAGAGCTTTTGTGTCCTCCTGCATTATCTGTTTTAATCCCTCCTTGTTCTTTCTCTTTCATGTTTCATTCTCTTCCTATATGTCTGATGTCCGTTGGTTATCTACTTAGAGAAAGGAAACAAACCTGGGATAGCTACTGTAAGCTGTGTAAGCAAGGTTCACCAGTCTGTCTCTCCCTTGATGGAAAATATTGATTGGGAACTACACCTGGCTATAAAGAACAACTGGTTTACTTTGCGGGCAAGAAGACAGGGAATCAGCCAGGAGAAAATTCACTTGGAGAACCGACATCATCCATCTACACTGGAAGGCTCAGTTTTCACTCCTTATTTTGTTCCATCTCTCCATAAGACTTGCTAAAGGGGACAACAGTTCAGGTAAACCACTTGCGCTCAGCCATTGCATTCATAAGAGTGAAAGCTAATCTGTATGACAAGGATGTCCCTGTGGTTGCATACAGTGCAATATACATAGTGACTTAAGCAAAAAAGTTGCATTTCTCTGTCATGGTGGTTCAATTCTGCTTCCTGAGCTCATTCATGGACCTTTCCTCTCATTTCCCCACTGTCCTCTAGAAAAATGTTTCTCCACCCACTGAGTCATCTTTCCTTATCCATGAAATGTGTTTACAGTTGAGTCATTTTATCAGCCTGTTTCCTGTCCAGTTTTAAAGGTCCTACACCCTTCTTTCATTTTATATTTTCTCTGCTCCTTTTTGTTCAGACTGGCAGTATTACTGCTGAAAAAATTGTCTTAAGAATTTTATGTCTTGTACTGATTTCATGGGAATTCATTCCACTCACACAAATATTTCTGAAATAAGCCTTTTTCCATTCTTGGCTCCTTCTGAGTGGCTGAGAGGTGTCAACTAAAAAGATGTGTAATGTGAGAGTTGTGAGTTATGTCCTATTTGTGGTAAAATGAGGACTGCAGCCCGGGAGAAAGCAACTGCTCCAAAGAGGCAGTTGGGGAAGGTCAAAGAGGCTGTTTGGTGAAGAGTGGGTTCAATGCAATGAGTGGAGCCAAAGCAAAAACAGCACCCAGTTATGGATGTGACTGGTGATAGAAGCAAGATCCGACGCTGTAAAGAGCAATATTGCATAGGAGCCTGGAATGCCAGGTCAATGAATCAAGGCAAATTGGAAGTGGTCAAACAGGAGATGGCAAGAGTGAATGTCTATACTCTAGGAATCAGCAAACTAAGATGGACTGGAACGGGTGAATTTATCTCAGATTACCATTATATCTACTATTGTGGGCAGGAATCCCTTAGAAGAAATGGATTAGCCATCATAGTGAACAAAAGAGTCCGAAATGCAGTACTTGGATGCAGTCTCAAAAACGACAAAATGATCTCTCTTCATTTCCAAGGCAAACTGTTCAATATCACTGTAATCCAAGTCTATGCCCCAGCCAGTAACGCTGAAGAAGCTGAAGTTGAACGGTTCTATGAAGACCAAGACCTTTTAGAACTAACACCAAAAAAAGATATCTTTTTCATTATAGGGTAATGGAATGCAAAAGTAGGAACTCAAGAAATACCTGGAATAATAGGCAAATTTGGCCTTGGAGTACAAAATGAAGCAGGGCAAAGGCTAATAGAGTTTTGCCAAGAGAACACACTGGTCATAGCAAACACCCTTTGCCAACAACACAAGAGAAGACTCTACACATGGACATCACCAGATGATCAACACTGAAATCGGATTGATTATATTATTTGCAGCCAAAGATAGAGAAGCTCTATAAGTCAGCAAAAACAAGACCGGGTGCTGACTATAGCCCAGATCATGAACTCCTTATTGCCAAATTCACACTGAGATTGAAGAAAGTAGGGAAAACCCCTAGACCATTCAGGTATGACCTAAATCAAATCCCTTATGATTATACAGTGGAAGTGAGAAATAGATTTAAGGGACTAGATCTGATAGACAGAGTGCCTGATGAACTATGGAGGTTCGTGACATTGTACAGGAGGCAGGGATCAAGACTAACCCCAAGGAAAAAAATGTAAAAAGCAAAACAGCTGTCTTAGGAGGCCTTTCAAATAGCTGTGAAAAGAAAAGCAAAGCAGAAATGGAAAGATATACCCATTTGAATTCAGAGTTCCAAAGAATAGCAGGGAGAGATAAGAAAGCCTTCCTCAGCTATCAATGCAAAGAAATAGAGGAAAACAATAGAATGGGAAGACTAGAGATCTCTTCAAGAAAATTAGAGATATCAAGGGAACATTTTGTGCAAAGATGGGCTCAATAAAGGACAGAAATGGTATGGACCTAACAGAAGCAGAAGATATTAAGAAGTGGCAAGAATACAAGAAGAACTATACAAAAAAGATCTTCGTGACTCAGATAATTACAATAGGTGATCACTCACCTAGAGCCAGACATCCTGGAATGTGAAGTCAAGCGGGCCTTAGGAAGTATCACTACGAACAAAGCTAGTGGAGGTAATAAAATTCCAGTTGAGCTATTTCAAATCCTAAAGGATGATGCTGTGTAAGTGTTGCACTCAATATGTCAGCAGATTTGGAAAACTCAGCAGTGGCCACAGGACTGGAAAAGGTCAGTTTCCATTCCAATCTCAAAAGAAAGGCAATGCCAGAGAATGCTCAAACTACCGCACAATTGCACTCATCTCACACGCTAGTAAAGTAATGCTCAAAATTCTCCAAGCCAGGCTTCAGCAACATGTGAACCATGAAGTTCCAGACACTCAAGGTGGTTTTAGAAAAGGCAGAAGGACCAGAGATCAAATTGCCAACATCCACTGGATCATGGAAAAAGCAAGAGAGTTCCAGAAAAACATCTATTTCTGCTGTATTGACTATGCCAAAACCTTTGAGTGTGTGGATCACAATAAACTGTGTAAAATTCTGAGAGAGATGGGAATACCAGACCACCTGACCTGCTCTTGAGAAACCTGTATGCAGGTCAGGAAGCCACAGTTAGAACTGGACATGAAACAACAGACTGGTTCCAAATAGGAAAAGGAGTACGTCAAGGCTGTATATTGTCACCCTGGTTATTTAACTTCTATGCAGAGTACATCATGAGAAACGCTGGACTGGATGAAGCACAAGCTGGAATCAAGATTGCCGAGAGAATTATCAGTAACCTTAGATATGCAGATAACACCACCCTTATGGCAGAAAGTGAAGAAGAACTAACAAGCCTCTTGATGAAAGTGAAAGAGGAGAGTGAAAAAGTTGGCTTAAAGCTCAACATTCAGAAAACGAAGATCATGGCACGTGGTCCCATCCCTTCATGGCAAATAGATGGAGAAACAGCAGAAACAGTGGCTGACTATTTTTCTGGGCTCCAAAATCACTGCAGATGGTGACTGTAGCCATGAAACTGAAAGACGCTTACTCCTTGAAAGGAAAGTTATGACCAACTTAGATAGCATATTAAATAGCAGAGACATTACTTTGTCAACAAAGGTCTGTCTAGTCAAGGGTATGGTTTTTCCAGTGGTCATGTATGGGGGTGAGAGTTGGACTATAAAGAAAGCTGAATGCCAAAGAATTGATGCTTTTGAACCGTGGTGTTGGAGAAGACTCTTGAGAATCCCTTGGACTGCAAGGAGATCCAACCAGTCCATTTTCCTTTAGGAAATCAGTCCTGGGTGTTCATTGTAAGGACTGATGTTGAAGCTGAAACTCCAATACTTTGGCCACCTGATGCGAGGAGCTGACTCATTGGAAAAGAACCTGATGCTGGGAAAGCTTGAAGGCAAGAGGAGAAGGGGATGACAGAGGATGGGATGGTTAGAGGGCATCACCAGCTCAATGGACATGAGTTTGAGTGAACTGCAGGAGTTGGTGATGGACAGGGAGGTCTGGCATGCTGCGGTTCATGGGGTCGCAAAAAGTCAGACACAGTTGAGTGAGTGAACTGAACTGATGTCACCGTGAAGGGATTAAGTGCTTTTCTAAATATGAGGAGCTGCAAAGATTGGGATCAAAAAATCAGTTCCTGAAAGTATCTATCTAAAGAGCCGTTCCCCGTGTTTCCCTGGAGCACAGAGTGCCTCACTCTCCACCCGGAACTGCTTCCGGGCACGTTGAAGGTCAGCCACTGCACCAGCACGGAACTCAGTCTCTGCAGAGGCAGAGGGCAAATGCCCCTGGCAAGTTCCAGTTTGTAATTGACAAGGGCAACCCTTGAAGCTTCATAGAGGACCTCTGTCTGTTTGAGAGGATCTGTGAGACACATCCTTGAATTCTTGAAAAGGCTTTTAGTTTGATCTCTTGAGCTTTTTTCAGTTTTGCAAAAGTTGTCCCTTCCATCACACACTCAGCTTTTTCTCTATGTGACATTTTTTGAGTTTTGTTGTTGTTGTTTTTGTTTGTTAAAATCAAGACTTGGGACTTCTCTATCGATCCAGTGGTCAAGACTCTGAGCTCCCACTGGAGTGGGCATGAGTTCAGTCCCTCGGTGGGGAACTAAAATCCCACATGCCGTGTGACACTACCAAAAAAAAAAAAAAAAAGAGTGGTTTTTGAAAATGACTTTAAAATCAAGACTGTACTGGACAAATGATATGGTGCACTTTTGGCTGCCATCTCTGATGTGTGGCATCTATCGCCATCTGGAGAGGCTGAGAATTTTAAAAATTCTCCCATTCATTCTTGTTTCATTTTTGTTGAACTTGTCTTTCCTCAATTTCTCTCTCTTCAGTTGCACCTCATTACAAGTGGCAAAAGGAAAGCAGGCAGTACCTTTGTTGCCACAGTCTTGGCTCTCTGTGCATCAGTGCCAAAAAGAAATACAGGGACAGAGTTATGGAAGAGAAGGACTTTATCACTTTGCCAGACAAAGGGGGAACACAGTAGGTTAGTGCCTCAGGAACTGTGCCAGCTCCCTTCCTGGTGAGTTGTTTTTCAATCACTAAGTCATGTCTGACTCTGCAACCCCACGAACTGCAACACTTCAGGCTTCCTTATTCTTCACTCTCTCCCTGAGTTTGCTCAAACTCATGTCCATTGAGTCGGTGATGCCATCCAACCATCTCACCTTCTGTTGTCCTCTTCTCCTTCTGCCCTCAATCTTTCCAAGCATCAGGGTCTTTTCCAATGAGTTGGCTCTTCCTGGTGAGTAGGAAGAGATTATGTAGCCAGGTGTATGTGATAAGGATCAAGACAGTAAAAGTCTTCATTCCTTTTTCTGAAGTTTCAAAAGGGTGGGGTTGCTGACAAGATTAGAATGTGCAGAAGAACCAGAGATCAAATTGCCAACTTTCACTTGATCATAGAAAACGTATGGTAATTCTAGAAAAATATCTACCTCTGTTTTCATTGCCTATGCTAAAGCCTTTGACTGTGCGGATTGTAACAAACTGTGGACAACTCTTAAAGAGATGGAAATACCAGACTATCTTACCTGTCTCCTGAGAAAACTGGATGTGAGTCAAGAAACAACAGTTAGAATCCTGCATGGAACAACTGACTGGTTCAGGACTGAGAAAGGCGAACGACAAGGCTGCTTGTCACCTTGTTTATTTAACTTATACACTGAACACATCATGAAAAATGCCAGGCTGGATGAGTTACAAGCTGGAATCAAGATTGATGGGACAACTGAAGAGCTTAAGCTACTCCATCTTGTCTAATAGGAGCACTCCATTTTTTTTCTGAAGTTCTAGGAAAGAGACTGAAAATCCCCTGACCTCACCCCACCACCCAGGAGCCAATCAGACCTCGGACCAAAATCTCCTGACCTTACCTTCAGGAATTTGTGGTTTGCTAGGTAATAAGAACCAATCAGAAATCAACACACAACCCTTTGAAAGAGGGTGACCAATCAGATGTCCTCCAGCCTGAACATCCCCATTCACACGAATATACCCTATATAAGCAATGTAACCCAAAACGCGGGGCTCCTCCCCATAGCCGCTGCGTCCGGAATGGTGAGAGCCCCAGCTCGAGCTTGGTAAAAAAGACTCTCTTGCTTTTGCATCGGACATTGGCTCCCGGGTGGTCACTGGGAGATTTCGCGACTTGGGCATAAGACAACCTCAGATATGCGGATGATACCACTCTAATGGCAGAAAGTGAAGAGGAACTTAACCTCTTGATGAGGGTGAAGGAGGAGAGTGAAAAAGCTGACTTAAAACTAAATATTAAAAAAACTAAGATCACAGCATCCAGCCCCATCACTTCATGGTAAATAGAAGGGGAAAAACTGGAAGCAGTGACAGCTTTCCTCTTCTTGGGCTCTAAGATCACTGCCGATGCTGACTGCAGCCATGAAATCAGAAGACAATTGCTTCGTGGCAGGAAAGATATGACAGACCTAGACTGTTGAAAAGCAAAGATGTCACTTTGCCAACAGAGGGCCATATAGTCAAGGCTATGGTCTTTCCAGTGGTCACGTACAATTGTGAGAGCTGGACTGTAAAGAATGGTGAGTGCTGAAGAATTGATGCCTTTGAACTGGGTGCTGGAGGAGACTCAGGAGTCCCTTGGACTGCAAGGAGATCAAACCAGTCCATCCTAAAGGAAATCAGTCCTGAATATTCATTGAAAGTACTGATGCTGAAGCTGAAGCTCCAATATTTTGGTCACCTGATGTGAAGAGCTGACTCATCAGAAAAGACCCTGATGCTGGGAAAGATTGAGGGCAGAAGGAGAAGAGGGTATCAGAGGATGAGATGGCTGAATGGTGTCACTGATGCAATGGACATGAACTTGAGCAAACTCTGGGAGATGGTGAGGGACAGGGCCTGGCATGCTGCAGTCAGTGGGGTTACAAAGAGCTGGACATGACTAGGGGATTGAACAACAGCATGGTTTCAGGTGGTCCTCTCCTAATCTTGATCGGCCTCTCTGGTCCCTTTAATCTTGCCTCAGGTGGTTTTGTTGCTGTTTCTCCTTTGGTTAGCAACTATTCTGAACTTTGGAATTCAGAGAAGGTCATAGAGCGTAGAGTCGTGCCTAGGAATGGGAGACAAAAAGGCCTCTGTGCCCAGGAGCCACACAGGGCCCTGCTTGGCATCACCTTCAAAACCTCTCTGAAATTCCTCAGCCGTACACTCAAGTTCATCATCTACATATTCTGCTTTCAGTCTAAATACAGAAACAATTCTGCTGAGAATATTTTATTTTTAGATATTTTATTTTTATTTGGTTAATTTAATTATTTTATTTTAAAAATTTTATTTAAAATGAAATGCAGGTACAACTGAAATGCCTATTAATTGATAAATGAATGAACAGTAGTATAGCCATATAATGAAATATTATTGTCATAAAAAGGGATGCTGCAACATAGATCAACCTTGAAAACATGCTAAATGAAATAAAGCAGATGGAAAGGGCTACATACTATATGATTTCATTTATATTAGAGGTCCAGAGCAGGCAAATCCATGGAGATAGAAAGTAGGTTAGTGTTTACCAAGAACAGGGAATGGGGAGTGACTGCTAATAGGTATGGCGTTTCTTTTGGGGATGATGAAAATGTTTTAGAATTTGAAAGTGGTGATAATTGTGCAACTTTGTGAATGTATTAAAAGCACTGAGTTGTACATTTTTTAAAAAGTGTAAATTTTGTGATTTTTGAGTTTTATCTCTGTGTGTTTCTTCATGACATCTGAACAACAGAAGCTGAAAAGAAAAAAACAAAACCCTGAAGCTAACAGTTTATATCTTTTCTAGATTTGATATTGTTTTTAAGGATTAAAGTGAGAAAATATAATAACCACTTTGTAAAATATATTGTAAGATAAAAGTATCAGTAGAAGTATAATTTTAAAGTTTCTAGCAGACACTAAGGTATTTTGAAATAAAGTTGTTCCTCTTGAAACATAAGAAAACTAATGAACAAAAAAACCTCAAGCTATTCGAAAATCCAGTGGGGTCTCCCTGCGCAGGTCTGGACCTGCTCACTGCGGAAACAGTTGTGGGGCTTCGCCAGTGGCTCAGTGGGTAAAGAATCTGCCTGGAAATGCAAGAGACACAAGAGACACAGTGGGCTCTATCGCGGGGTTGGGAACATCCCCCTGGAGGAGGAAATGCCAACCCACTCCAGTATTCTTGCCTGGAAAGTTCCATGGACAGAGGAGCCTGGTGTGCTACAGTCCATGGGGTCACAAAGAGTCAGACAGGACTGAATGACTGTGTTTTT
This sequence comes from Ovis canadensis, assembly GCF_042477335.2. Classification (NCBI taxonomy): domain Eukaryota; kingdom Metazoa; phylum Chordata; class Mammalia; order Artiodactyla; family Bovidae; genus Ovis; species Ovis canadensis. The sequence goes on along the minus strand of NC_091269.1, from coordinate 24,181,512 downwards.
GTTTTTTATTGGTGTGTGGATTTGTGGATTTTAGCTGCTTCTGAGAGTGAAGCACAGGGGTCATGGTTCTGCAAATGTTGCAGAAGTAAAAGAAGCCATCTCTGAAATCAGGGTATTTATTCTGGGGGCACAGAAGTAGGTAATGTAATATGATATATGCTGCTGCTGCTGCTGAGTCGCTTCAGTCGTGTCCGACTCTGTGCGATCCCATAGATGGCAGCCCACCAGGCTCCCCATCCCTGGGATTCTCCAGGCAAGAGTACTGGAGTGGGGTGCCATCGCCTTCTCCAAATATGATATATAACTGAGTGCTAAATTGTAGGATACAAACTAGAAGTCTCTAGCACCTTAGTGAGGAAGCTCAAAGAAGGAAATCTGAATAAATGCAGCTAATTGCTTACTACTGAAATGAATTTTGGCTTTTATTAGAATCTGAGGGACATGCAGAGATCACCACTGTGTACACTGGGTTAGCCAAAAAGTTTGTTTGGGTCTTTCTGTAACATCTTAACTTTTTGGCCAACCCAAGACATAATGGCTGTTTCGCCAGCCCCCTCTAAACTCTAATTAAGTTGCCAAACATTAAAATATAATCAAAGTCTGGATTTAATTTTTTCAAAAAGTAATATGCATTTGCAAGGTGCACAAAATTTTAGAAAATATATTATTTCTCTCAAGTACTTGGATGTGAATTTTAAGCCTCTGGTATTTATGCCCACCAATTCTTTTTTTTTTTTTTTCTAATTTTAGGTCAGAGTATAGTTGATTAGCAATGTTGTGTTAGGTTCAGGTATACAGCTCAGTGATTCGGTTATACATATACAAGTACCTATTCTTTCTCAAATTCTTTTCTCATGTATGTTATTACAGAATATTGAGCAGAGTTTGCTGTGCTATACAGTAGGTCCTTGTTAGTTTTCTATTTTTATTTAAAAATAAAATATATTTTATTTAATATATTAAATATATTTTAAATATAACAGTGTATACATGTCAATCCCAAATTCCCAATATATCCTTCCCTCCTTTTTCTTCAGGGAGCCATAAATTCTTTCTCTAAGAGTCTGTGTTTATAAATAAGTTCATTTATTTTATTTTTAGATTCCACATTTAAGTGACATCATATGACATTTGTCTTTCTCTGTCTGACCTAAGTATGATAATCTCTAGTTTTTGCAAATGGCATGATTTTATTCTTTTTTTTATGGCTGAGTAATATTTCATAGACAGAGGAGCCTGGTGGGCTACAGTTCATGGGGTTGCAAAGAGTAGGCCACAACTTAGTGACTGAAAACAACAACAAACATTCCAATTCCACTCCTTACTAACTCCTCGACTTTTGTTTCTCTGTGTCTTGTTTGCTTTATCTGTACAATGGGAACAAAAATGTAACAATCATTAGAATTGTTTGGGAGATTGTTTTGAGGATTCTTTTGAGTATTAACTGATATAATGCTGGGGTCCAGTCCTGGTGGATCCAGGGTACTTCAAAGCAGGGATGGCGTGCTGAGGAAAAAACTTATTTATTTAGAAATATAAAGAGAGATTAGGAAAAAATAGTATAGTAGGAAATTTTAGTGGAGAAAAGAGGCTGAATAACTTGGTTTATGTGGAGAAGTAATAAAACCTCTGGACAAGAGGTTTACTCCATCTACATTAGGCCACCGGCGCCCATTTGAATAGTGGAGGGTGCCCCGCCTTGGGCTCCCTCTCTCATGGGTCTTAGAAGCCAGGGCAAGTAAGTAGACATGGCAAGCCTCCACGCCCAGGATGGGAATTCAGCCTGAAAATAGAGTAAGAAAAGACATGGGGGAACCAGTCTTTCTAATGACTGGCCCATCTTCATTCGTCCGGAAAGGCCTTTTATACTTTTGATTGTACATAGAGATCAATGGATAATACAAAATTATGCAGCGTCAGCAGCCCTGACTCTTATCGAGACCAGGCTTTCTCTCTGCATACCTAGTTGTATACACAAGTCGTAGGTGATTTACATCATCTTTTGGCCAGAAGGCCAATTAACATTTTACAGCACTTTTCTGATAAGGGTCTGTCACCCAGAAAACTTATTTGTGTTGTTCTTCCCAAAGTCTGGTGCCATTCTCAGAAAGCACTAAATAAAGTTACATTCTTACATAGCAAGGACACAACAGTTTATAACAATGAAAGAAGTACAGTGATTTATAACAAAGAGAAAAGTAACTAACTCAAAAGTCTAGTGTTGCTAACATCAAAACTACTACATTCCTTTTTCTATATCCCAATTACATTGATTAATATCCTTCAGGTGCCTAAAAGATAAAGAATACGGAGGCCTGCCAGCAGTCATTGACTCAACAGTGAAACCCATCACCAATATAATTTTTAGCTCTTTAGAAAAGGCTCTGTATCTTTAAGATGCTTTAAGCTTTGTGCCTCTCGCAGTTGGGGGGCTGTAAACAATTCACAAGTTGTAAAAGTCCAGGCAGACCGGTCAGGTAAGTTAGAAAGCTATCAGAGGGGTTTAAGCCAAGACATTCTTTTTATATGCAGGAGACTGTTAACTGGAGCTCTGAGTTAACTCTTTCCAGAGAAAGGTGGTAATGTCAGAAGAGTATAGTATAGCAGACAGTAAACAGACAGATGTTGGTTTCAGGGTAGATGCTCAGGCAGAGGACCCCTTGAGACCTGACTCACCTTGCCCTTCAGGTCTCTCCGCATGACCTTGTCATGGGTGGGATCTCCCGTGCTGGCTCCCAGCAATACAATGTATGTAAAGTACTTATGGAAGGGCTTATACAAATATTAGCTGTTATTACTACTATTTTGCAAACCGTAGCATCTAATGGAACAATTAAAAATCTCTACTTCAAGGAACTGAAATATTTATCAGGTAGCTCTATGTTCCTAGGCTAGAGAAGAAGGCTTGTACGGGGTTTTGGCAGTGTGTTTATATCAAATACTTACTTTTGATTTCTGGTTGTGTTAAAGCCACAGAGCAACAAATATTAGTCGAAGTCCACTATCAGTCCACGTCATTAAGCTGAGTCTCCCTATAAATTCCTTCATTTCTCATTCTTTTATTTCTTCTCCCCTCATCTCTGTGACCCATCTGTCTTCTTCTCTTCCCTGTGTCATCTTTTCTCTTGCATTTCTTTGATTATAATCTATTAAATCTGTACTAAATTGTCTTTTATATTGAAGCTGGGAAATTAGGAACCTCTGCGAAGGTAATATTGAAAGCACATTTAGTTAGTCTGATGTTATAACCAGGAAATTGAACTTTGAAGTTATTATTCTGCCTTGATATTGTTTTCCTTACTCTTAACTGTGGGAAAATGAGTGATCTACTTGAAACATGGCCACATTTGACTACAGAGGAAATTGCTTTTGTTTCTGAGGTTTGCCAATCTGGATGTATTTATATTTAGGCATGTTATTTCATCTTAGTTTCCTACTGGCTGCAAGTCAAAGAGAACACATACTGTATTTGCTCTCTTTTACTAGAAAATCCTCCTCTTCACATACTATGATCCCAACGTGCATTTATCTTAGGGTTTTTATATCAACCTAATGATTGGAGGTGTAATAGAAGAGTTTTTATTCTTATGCCATATATAATTAGTATTACTTTCCAGATTTCAAATATTTTTCTATGTCCTTGAAATGATAGATGGGCACTAACATTGGAGATGAAAGGGGCAGTTTAAGATTCCATGATCAAGACATGATACCACAAGTTAAAATGTTATTCTTGGTTTTTAAATGACACTCAGATTTGAATGTTATTATTGTATTCCCTGTTCTTATTCTACATATGGAGCCCAGAAGTAGTTATGTTGCAACTAGAAAAAAAATAACTGAAAGGCCATGATATGTTATAATCACCATGGTAACCTAGCAGAGTGCATATGGGGAAAACTCAGCATATAGCACGATCACAGTATCTTTTGTATATCAAGATAGACTTTAGGGACCTAGCTAAATTCTAGCAAGAATACCAGAAAAACTCAGGCTCATTCACTCACTACTTTAAAATTGTTTATTTGGCCATGCAGGCATGTGGAATCTTAGCTCCCCGATCAGAAATCAAACCTGTGTCCCCTGCACTGGAAGTGCAGAATCTTTAACCATGGGACCACCTGGGAAGTCCCACTCAGTACTTTTTTGAGAGCTCTTTGTGGCAGGGGCAAGCTTGCAGTGAGATGATAAATTAGAAAAAAATAAAAGAAAAAGAAAAAACCCCCTTGCCCTGAGGGACTTGCCCTGTAGTTCACTTAATGATGAATTCATTAATTTCTTTGCAGCTTTCATTTCAACTAATTAGCCCAACTATATTCTGTAAGCCCACAGCTGTGCCAGGAATTAAAAGAACTGAAGTAAGACTCAGTCTCTACCCATGAGAGAAAATGAAAGTACAGTTTGAGACATTATATCATTAAGTCCTAGAGGTTTTCTTTGTTCTTTCTATTCAATGTTCTCAAATCCATCCCACCTCAAGGGAAGAGATGGTATGTCTCATTCACTTTATTTTTCCAATACCTAACCCTGCCTCTGACACATGGTAAAGATTCAGTAAGTAAAAAGTGTTAGTAGCTCTGCTGTGTCCAACTCTTTGGGACCCCCTGGACTGCAGCCTGCCAGGCTTCTCTATCTTTGGGATTCCCCAGGCAAGAACTCTAGACTGGGTTGCCATTCCCTTCTCCAGGGAATCTTCCCAACCCAGGTCTCCTGCATTGCAGGCAGACTCTTTACCATCTGAGCCACCAGGGAAGGTTCAGTAAAGGTATGTTGAAAGAATGAGCACATTTCTCAAAAAAGCCAAGGCTATGACTGGGCTTCCCTAGTGGCTCAGATGGTAAAGCATCTGTCTGCAATGCAGGAGACCAGGGTTCGATCCCTGGGTTGGGAAGATCCCCCAGAGAAGGAAATGGCAGCCCATTCCAGTATTCTCATCTGGAAAATCCCATGGACCACAGAGCCTGGTAGGTTACCGTCCATGGGGTCACAAAGAGTTGGACACGACCGAGAGACTTCACTTTCACTTTATTTCATGACTGGCAAACATCTCATTTCCCAGGCACTCTGCTTGTGCTATGCAGAATTAAGTGTTCTCTGGCTTTTGACGTAGCTACTCTTAATAATAAATTAGAATACCTATTACCAAACCAGTCAATCCTAAAGGAAATCAACCTTGAATATTCACTGGACAGGCTGATGCTGAAGCTCCAATACTCTGGCCACCTGATGCAAAGGGATGACTCATTAGAAAAGACCATGATGCTGGGAAAGACTGAGGACAGGAAGAGAAGGGGGTGACAGAGGATGAGATGATTGGATGGCATCATCAACTCAATGAACGTGAGTTTGAGCAAACTCTGGAAGATAGTGAAGCACAGGGAAGCCTGGTGTGCTGCAGTCCATGGGGTCACAAGAGTCTGATGTGACTTAGTGACTGAACAATGATTCTTTTTCACATTCTTTTCCCATATATATTATTACCTAACATTAAGTAGAGTTCTCCGTGCAATAAGCCCCTTCTGTTTATTTATTTTATATGTAGTAATGTGTATCTGTTAACCCCAAAACTCCAGAGAAAACCATCATTTGAAGATACATGCACCCAATTTAGTCGACATAGCGACTGAACAACATTATCAACTGTTAGCAAATCTTGGATTGTTATCACCATTATTTATTTCTGGAAATGCCTTGTTTTCTTAGGAACCATTTTTAAGTCTAGCAATTACAAAAACCAGAAGAAATATGATGACAGTTCTAATTTAACCTTCTAGCTGGCCTCTGATTGCCTAATAGTATATCCATAAAAGGTTAAATCCATTTTGCTTTGGTCACATACTGCACAGTTCAGGAAAATATTCGTCAAGTTTCTGAATATGAGTAAATCCATAAAAAGATTTTCTGCTTCCACAGCCTCTGCAGAACTCATATTGATTTTTAAAATGTAGAACTGTTACTTTAAATATGGTTACCATGTTATTCCCTGAATTTAATGGAGCACTTTTAATGAAGTCTGCACAATGAGCCAAATGAATATGTAGAAAGGTGTGTAGTAGTTGTTGGTTTTCCTATTTGTGAATGCAGATCATGTCTCAGAAGAAAAGAAAAGTTTTATGTGAGTTGCAAACCCCTATGTCAGCCTGCTGATGCCTGAGCATCTTTTACTAAAAGCAAGCAGGGTGTGGGGACTTGGAAAAGACAGAACAAGTTGGAGCTGACAGTTGGCCCTCAGGGACCAAAACACTCAGGATCTCAGGGAGTAGGTTTCGCCTCTAAACATGTTTGCATTGCTCTGATTGGCAAAATCTGCTCTGAGGGAAAGAAGACAAGGAACATCCCAGGAGGTACATCCCAGGTACATCCCAGGAACACTGACCGCAGATCACATGATCAAGAGTGGTTATGAGGGGACTTGCCCGGTGGTCCATTGGCTAAGAACCCATCTGCCAATTCAGGAAACATAACATGGGTTCAATCCCTGATCCAGGAACCAATATCCCTAAACTAAACCTGTGCACTGCACCTATTGAGCCTTTGAGCCCTAGAACCCATACTCTACAACAAGAGAAGCCACAACAATGAGCAGCCCCCACTCTCTGCAACTAGAAAAAGCCCATGCAGTGATGAAGACCCAGTGCAGCCAAAGTAAATAAAATAATAATAATAAAAAAAGAATGGCTATGAATCCTCCTGTTAATTTCTTATTTTATACTCTCACTGGGCTTCTTTGAAAGGGGACTGTAATCTCTTCTGAAGGATAGACGTGAAATTCTGTTTTAACTTAATTAATTGTTGAGAAATGAAACAGTTCCACAGTCCCTTAGATAAAGCCCTTGGGGCTACAATTCAGCCTGTCCTTCTTTTGGATTTTATATTATATAACATTTTCAACAGGACCTGAGGCAGAATCCAGAAATCAAACACATTAATACTTCTTCACTGAAATGCATGAACATTTGCACAAAGTGGGATAGAGCTTACTAGTAGCCTCACGTTATTTTAGGCAAGTCAATTGTGACCAGCTTTGAGCTTTGAGCTAATTTTTGGCTTTGGAGTTGCAAGTAAGGGATTGACAAGAACTCAGCCCCTCCCACCCCCACCTCTCACATAACACCAGCCCTCTGCTCCATCTCACGCCACCCCACCATTGTAGGGGTATACAGTCCAGAATATTCTAGACCACGGGTCTTGCACCTGCTTTGCCAGGGAATTTACCAGAATGATGAAGGGGCCTCACTTCTTATTAATCTTTTGATCCCTGGGTTGGGAAGATCCCCTGGAGGAGGGCATGGTACCCACTCTTGTATTCTTGCCTGGAGAATCCCACCGACAGAGAGCCTGGCAGGCCACAGACCATGGCGTCATAGAGTCAGACATGACTGAAGTGACTTAACAGGCATGTATCCAGGAAGTTCCCATGACCCACAAGTGGGATTCAGCTCTTATGGGTCAGTAATGTCAGGGGTGGTCCATTCCTCTCCCATACAAATCAGTTTTGTGGTCTTCTCAAGTATTTGAGTATGCTGCTGCTACTGCTGCTAAGTCGCTTCAGTCGTGTCCGACTCTGTGTGACCCCATAGATGGCAGCCCATGGGCTCCCCCGTCCCTGGGATTCTCCAGGCAAGAACGCTGGAGTAGGTTGCCATTTCCTTCTCCAACGCATGAAAGTTAAAAGTGAAAGTGAAATCACTCAGTCGTGTCTGACTCTCAGCAACCCCATGGACTGCGGCCCACCAGGCTCCTCCATCCACGGGATTTTCCAGGCAAGAGTGCTGGAGTGGGGTGCCATTGCCTTCTCCGGCATTTGAGTATGTATATATATTTTTGAAAAGCCCAAATGTCTACAATGAGGTGGTAGTTACTCATCTAAGGGACAGGAAAGGTACAGGCCAGAGGTGTCTGCATTTTCCAAGGCCGGGGGCTACAAACACAGGCTGATTTTGAGGGATATGTTAAATATAGTTAACACCATTTAATGCCTTTATCGGGCTTCCCAGGTGGCTCCGTGGTAAAGTACTTGCCTGCCAATGCAGGAGACATAAGAGACTTGGGTTTGATCTCTGGGTCGGGAAGATCCCCTGAAGAAGGAAATGGCTACCTACTTCAGTATTTTTGCCTGGGAAATACCATGGATAGAGGAGCCTGGTGGGTTGCAGTCCATGGGGTTGCAAAGAGTCGGACATGACTTGGCAACTAAACAACCACCACTACATATAAAATAGATAACCAACAAGCACCTACTGTATAGCATAGGGAGCTATACTCAATAATTTATAATAATCTATAAAGGAAAAGAATCTGAAAAAGAATATGTATATATGTGAGTGTGTGTGTTTGATATAGCTATATCTCTCTATATATAACTGAACCACTTTGCTATACACCTGAGACTAACAAAACATTGTAAATCAGCTATACCTCAATAACACTTTAAGAAGAATTAGGAAAAAAGTTAATCTCATATAAAAAATCCAGAATATTTGGGTACCTTGGACTAGCCAAGCTGACATAAAAAATTCACCACCACACCAGTAATGGTTGAATTGTCAGAGTTTGCAAGCATATTACTTTTATCAGTAAAGAAGAGGAGCTGTCTCTTCCTCTCAACTACATTCCCAGTACAATTGAGCAGGACAACAACTTGTCTGGAATACCCTTGTGTGTATGCTGGAAAAAGTTGGCTCTAGTGTTGGAAAGCTCAGACAAGGAATCTACAACTTGTATGGTCTTCTGTGTAGATCCTTGTGGGCCTCAGCTCTTTTCTGAAGAATTCCTCATGCTTTTGTCAACATTCTGTATACCGAATGCCCTGTGCTTAGTTGCTCAGTTGTGTCCAACTCTGCCACCCCATGAACCTTAGCCTGCCAGGCTCTGCTGTCCATGGGGATTCTTCAGACAAGAATACTAGGGTGGGTTGCCATGTCCTCCTCCAGGGGATCTTCCCAACCCAGGGATTGAACCCAGGTCTCACACGTTGTAGGCAGATTCTTTACTATCTGAATCACTAGGGAAGCACACAAAATGCCCTACTACCCTGAAAAAGTGGACTTGCCTGGGCTGGCATCCTTGGATAGGCAAAGAAGGGTTAGTTGTATATTGTGTTAACTTCCTGAACCAATCAGATCTTTGAAGGGTGGGTGAGGAGGAGGTTGAATGTGATGTATAGAAAGAGCATAACCATAATGCAGACAGATGCTGTATGATACCTAGAAAGACAGTGGAAGGAAAAGAACAGTAGAAACTAGAATAAATGGAAATCAGAAGGGAAGGACAAGGGTGGATGGGAGAATAATTAGATATAGTAGAGTGGTTGTACTTCCCTGGTAATCTGATGGTTAAGAATCCACCAGCCAATGCAGGGGACACAGGTTCGATTCCTAGTCGGGGGAGATTCCACATGCCTTGGGGCAGTTAAGAGCCTACAGGCCACAGCTGCTGAAGCCCATATACCTGCAGCCTGTGTTCTGCAACAAGAGAAGCCACCACAATGAGAAGCCCCTGCTTGCCACAACTAGAGAAAGCCTTCACACAGCAATGTAGACCCAGCCCAGACAAAAATATAAAAATAAATAAATATTTTTTAATAAAAAAAAATTAGGGTCACTCTAACAATAAAGTATTGTAAGTAGAGACCATCTGTAGTTGAAGAGACTTTAAGATAAGCTGCTCGCCTAAAAGCCCTAATTACCCAGTGTCCACTATAATCTTGCTTCCCATGTGTCCTTATCCTGAGGTGATCCATGGCTCTTGCCTTGAAGTAACCTCAGCACCTCACCACCCGCTCACATCCTAAAAGAAAAGTCAGATTCAGAAACAAATGCTGACTTAGTCTCTCTGGCCACACGTATCCCAGGTGCAACATTTGAGATCCTGCCAGATGATAGTCAAAAACCTCTTCAGCTGTAACCTTTATTTTGATACCAGATAGCACTGGGACAAAGCGGATGCTTGACACAGCAATGCCCTAGGAATATGAAAGAAAGAGAAGCCGCTGGTCTGCAGTTGTCTTTTTCTGGCTGTCCAGACCTCTACCTGAGTCTGCGTTTGACCAAGGCTCAACTGGAGTGTGCCAGGGGTATGAGCCAGTTCAATTCTGTTGTGTTACTGTCTCTGCATAAACAACTTTTCCTAAAAATGTGGGTGTTTTTCCATGATAAATAGGTATTTACTGCAAGGAAACATAAGATGAGAAAAATACCATCATAGTCACTTCCACTATTTAGGCATAAAATGATCTCTTCTTCATTTTCTTTTCATCATGAACATTTAAAACAGTTTTGGTGTTTTTTTTTTTTTTTGGCCAGGCTGGGTCTTTGCTGCAGTGCATGGGTATTTCTCTTGTTACAGCACAAGGGTCTCTCATTGTGGTTTCCAGGCTTCTCTAGTCATGGAGCATGGACTCTAAAGTGTTCAGGCTTCTCTTGTTGGAGTGCGGGGGCTTAGTTGCCCTGTGGCATGTGGAATCTTCGTTTCTTGACCAGGAATCAAACCCTTGTCCCCTGCATTGGAAGGCAGATTCTTAAACACCAGATTACCAGGGAAGTCCTTATCATGAACATTTTTTGTCACGAAATGTTTTATGGAAATTAGATGTTCACACAGCATTGTATCATGTAGATATACCAAAATTGTGGGCTTCCCAGGTGGCTCAGTGGGTAAAGAATCTGCCTGCAATGCAGGAGACAGGAGGCTCAGGTTTGATCTCCAGCTTGGGAAGATTCCCTGGGGAAGGGCACAGCAACCCACCCCAGTGTTCTGCTTAGAGAATCCCATGGACAAAGGAACCTGACAGGCTCTAGTCCATAGGGTTGCTAAGTGTTGGACGCGACTGAAGCAACTGAGCATGCATGCACATACCAAATTGAACTAATTCTATTATTGAAGTTTCCTCATTTCTCAATAATTTAAATAATGCAGCAAAGTATATGTTCATACATAAATCTTTATGTACATATCTGATTTTTATTTTGGTATGAGCCAGTGAAAGCAAAATTTTGAATATTTATGGATTTGACATCCACTGCTAAACTGGAGAAGGCAATGGCACCCCACTCCAGTACTCTTGCCTGGAAAATCTCATGGATGGAGGAGCCTGGTAGGCTGCAGTCCATGGGGTTGCAAAGAGTCGGATACGACTGAGTGACTTCACTTTCACTTTTCACTTTCATGCACTGGAGAAGGAAATGGCAACCCACTCCAGTGTTCTTGCCTGGAGAATCCCAGGGATGGGGGAGCCTGGTGGGCTGCCATCTATGGGGTCGCACAAAGTTGGACATGACTGAAGTGACTTAGCAGTAGCAGCTAAACTGCCACCCCTCCCCCACAAGGGGAGGATTGCCAATTTACGGTCTTATCAGAAGAGACTGTAAAGGCACCCCATTTCCTTACACTCAAGTAAACATGGAGTATTATCTTTTTTCTCTGTGCTTTTGTCAAATTGACATGTGAATGTGATATCTCACCTGAATTTGCATTTGTTTGTAATTAGTGAAATGATCTTCTCTTCATATATTTAATAGCCATTTAGATTTCTCCTTTCACGACTCATCTCTTCAAATCATTTGCCTGTTTTTATCTATTGGTGTGATTAACTTTTTTCTGTTGATTTTAGGAGCTCTTTATATATGAAAGATGTTATCAATGGTCTGTATAAAAACAAACAAACAAACAAACAAAAAACCCTGAATTTTCCCTGTTGCTAAATGGGAGAAAAACTTCCTCCTACTTCTTTGTAAAGAATATTTCCTTGGAAATAACTAATATTTTAAAAACCCTCCTCTATGAATTTGATATGTATGTAAATCTTTTTAGAGGCTAAAGAAGCCTCTTGCCAGCATTGCAACTCTGGAATGTTTCTCTTAGGAACCTGGGACTCTCTTTTCAAAACGCAAACATTAAGGAAGAGAGGACCTCTGACACTTACTTAAGGTGGGGGGTGGGAGGTTAACTTGAGCTCCTTGCTCTAAATCTGCTTGTCATAGATATACAGGATGTTTTATTTTTCCTTCAAATAAAAGCAGTTAACTAGCAGAGATGGCTACCTCAATTACCATGGAAACAGTTTTAAAAATTAATTATTTTATTTATGTTCTAAGTTCGCCGGTTCTTCGTTGCTGTGTGCGGGCTCTCTCTAGTTGTGGTGAGTGGGGGCTACTCTCTGGTTGTGGTGCGTGGTTTTTGTTGGTGCAGAGCACAAGCTCTATGGCATGAGGGTTTCAGTAGCTGTGGAGCACGTGCTTAGTTGCCCGTGGCATGTGGAATCTTCCTGGACAAGGGATTGAACCTGTGTCCCCTCCATTGGCCATCGGATCCTCAACCACTGGACCACCAGCAAAGTCCACCGTGAGAATATTTAACAAGTGGTCTTGTCAAGTCCACTTACAAGAGGACAAGTTACCGTTACTCTTGAGAACTTGCATGTGATGGGTTGCATCTGTTAGGTCCTATCCAAAGATAGGTTTTTTTCTGTCTATGTAATCTCATTAGCATATTGTCTGTGATGTGCATGGTTGTCTGTTCTAATGTGAATTCAGTACTGAAATGGTTTTATTTATTTTGTACATTTGCGATTTCCCAGAATGGACTGGAGATTTTACTCTTAATTTTTTCCCAACAATTTATGTTCCAAATTGGTTGTATACTTTGTTTATTTCTGTTTCTTATGTGTTAATTGATGATAAGGTGTTTGATTTTTGCTTTTCCATCACCATTTGAGTTGCCTTCCTCCCCTTTATGGGCTTCCTGGTGGCTCAGCTGGTCAAGAATCTGCCTGCCCAGACGTGGGTTTGATCCCTGGGTCGGGAAGATCCTCTGGAGAAGGGAATGGAAACTTCAGTGTTCTTGCCTGGAGAATCCCACGGATAAAGGCGCCTGGTGGGCTACAGTCCATGGGGTCGCAAAGAAAGTCAGACACTACTGAACAGTCAAGCATGCATGCACCTCCCCTTTAAAGTGCCAACCCTCTTTTGCCTTTAGCTGAAGATGATGTTTAAGGTGAGGACTGGGGTCACTTTGACAAGTTAACTCAGTTTTCCTGGGTCTCTCACATCTTTACATATTATTAATCTTTGTTTGATTTCCTCCTGTTAATCTATTTCATGTCAATTTAATTCTTAGACCAGTCTGAAGAACTTGAAATGGTAAGGAAATTTTTCCTCTCTGACAACATCAAAGCACATGATGGATTAATTTGGTAGGGCTGTCACAACAAAGTACCACAAAGTGGGTGGTTTAAACAACAGAAACTTGTTGCTTCACAGTTCTGGAGGGTCAGAGTAAGAGATCAAGGTGCTGACAGGTTTGATTTTCTTTGAGTGCTGTGATGGAAGGGTCTGATCCAGACCCTTCTCCTTGGCACGCAGATCTTTTTATTTTGTTAACTTTATTTGGCTGTGTCAGGATCTTTGTTGAGTCATGTGGGCTCTCAGGTACAGGGCACGGACCCTCAGGTTGTGGTGGTGTGCAGGCTCAGTTGCTTGTGGCACATGGGATCTTAGTTCCAGTCCAGGGATCAAATCACATCCTCCTGCATTGCTAGGTGGATTCTTAACCACTGGACCACCAGGGAAATCCCAGCATGTAGATCTTCATGTTCACAAGGCATTCTTCTGTGTGGCTGTCTGTGTACAAATTTCCCTCAGTTTTAAGACCCACTGTCTTTTTGTTGTTGTTTAGTCACTGAGTCATGTCTGCCCCTTTGCAGCCCCATGGATTATAGCCTGCCAGCCTCCTCTGTCCATGGGATTTCCCGGGCAAGAATACTGGAGTAGGTTGTCATTTTCTTCTCCAAGGGATCTTCCTGACCCAGGGATTGAACCCATGTCTTCTGCTTGGCAGCAGATTCTTTACCATGAAGCTACCTGGGAAGCCCCAGGACCCACCATAATGACCTCACTGAAACACCCTATCTCCAAATAATGTCATATTTTGAGGTACTGGCAGTTAGGACTTCAACATGTGGATTTGGAGGAAAACACAATTCAACCTACAGCACATAGTAAAGTCCTCTATCTTGTATGTCAACTGCTGGAGGTGACCATTTCGAGCAGCACCAAGGTGAAGTCTCTCCACGGGTCATTTCTACAGCAGACAGTCCTGATGACCAAAGGAAACAGGTGTTTGCAAGCAGAAGACTCAGCATCACTGTTGTATTTCATTCTAAAAGGGGCTTCATTTTATTCACTTACAAAACTGAAAGAGACTCACAGATTTAGGAAACAAACTTACGGTTGCCGGGGGAAGGGATAGTTAGGGACTTTGGGAAGGTCTTCCCTTGTGTCTCAGCTGGTAAAGAATCTGCCTGCAATGCAGGAGACCTGGGTTCAATCCCTGGGTTGGGAAGATCCCCTGGTGAAGGTAAAGGCTACCTACTTCAGTATTCTGGCCTGGAGAATTCCATGGAGTCTCAAAGAGTCGGACATGACTTTCACTATGGGAGTGTCATATACACATTGCTTTATCTAAAATGGATAACCAATAATGACCTATAGTATAGCACATGGAACTCTGCTCAATATTATGTGCCAGCTTGGGTAGGAGGGGGTTTGGAGGAGAAAGGATACATGTATATGTATGGCTGAGTCCCTTTGCTGTTCACCTGAAACTACCATAACATTGTTAATTTTCTGTACCCCAATATAAAATGTTTTCGGTATTAAAAAAAATTTTTTTAGTTAATAAAAAAGAGAAAAAAATTGATACCAAATTTATCTGGTTTTAAAAAACAGGAATTATAGGGAAAATTATTCACTTTTCAGAAAAAATAAAAAATAAAAGATGCTTCATTTTCACTTGAGGGTATTGACTCACAAAATACTCACAGCCTAAAAGTTGAGAGTTATATTTTATTGGGTGGGAATTTTGGGGACTGCAAACCAGGGAGGCAGCATCTCAAGTGACCCTGAGAGAACTGCTCTGAGGAGGTGAGGGGAGGAGCCAGGTTATACAGAAGTTTTGCAACAAAGTGCATATAGTCGGGAACATCAAAAGATTATTGTTATTTAAAGAAAACCAAATAACCCAAGTTAAGGAATTTAGTGCTTTTCTATGTATGGAAAGATGCAAGAGTCTGGGCTCACTGAAATCATTCCTTTGATACGCCCTTCAGCTGTCTGTCAGTGTCCTGCATTTTCACATCCCAAGCTTCCTTTCTTCAGGGTTCACTGTTGGGAGTGGCTGCAGTCTGGTGGCTGCTTGAAGGCAGGTATTCTCCTTCCTGAGTCCCCTCAGAGCTCACCAGCTCACATTGGAGGGCTGCAACTGCTGATTCCTGTGACGTCTTTGCTTATTGATATGACAGGAGTATTCTATTTCTCTAGGGAATAGCCTCTACTACAGAAACAATCATAAATTGTTTTCTTCTTCACTTCATCTTTCCATATCTGTTAATTAAGAATAAAATCTCACATATGCAGACACAGCATAAATCTTAGAGGAAATTAGAAAACCTTTGTGCTAAAACCTTTAGTAAGTCTTTATGTATCCAGAAAAACCATCAAATTCTAGCATAATTAATGTGTAACCTACATATCTGGGTAGATTTTTCTTACTGCTAATAGACCGTGCTTCAATTGATTTACTAGCATCAGATGGAAGGTAAACAGGAAAACAACACTATTGAGATTTTTTTCTTCTAAGGGCAGCTGTAAATCCTAAAACGTTCTTCCTAGTAATGATAGCTTATGCCAATCAGACTCAACAAAAATGTTATCAGTTCTACAGCACTTTGGTGTCTGCTCCATGGCCTAACATGTGAATTATTAGAGAGCTTGTGAGGAGAATTAGTCATGAACGTGGATCAAAAAAGAAAAAGCTGTAGGATGGTGAGCAATCTGAGGCATATTTTGCCTATTTGTAAGGAGGAGGGCGTTGGTGGAAATTCTCACAACGTTCCTTCTTATCCTACTCTTTCTCTTCCACCTGGCCATCCTCCCAGGGTTAATCTGGGACATCTACTTGAAACCTTGCAACTCAGATTGGGATCTGAAACCACAGTTTCTTTTTTCTGTTTTTGGCTGCTCTATGTCTTCGTTGCTCGAGCTTAGTTGCCCCAAAGCATGTTGGATCTTAGTTCCCCAAACATGGAGCAAACCCGTGTCCCCTGCGTTGCAAGGTGGGTTCTTAACCACTGGACCCACCAGGGCAGTCCCAAATTCATTGTTTTTTCATTGTGATCACACACCCAGTCTCAGGATTCAAAGCTAATGCTCTTAATGTCTCGTCACTGAAAGAATTCAGTGAGCGACCAAGTGGTAATTAAGAAGTAAATTCGTTTAGAGAGAAACACACTCCGCAGACAGAGTATGGGCTATCTTAGAAGGTGAGAGGCCCTGAAATATGGCATGATTAATTTTAATGGGCTAGATAATTTCATAGTCTATTGAGTGGGAGGATTATTCCAACTATATTGGGGAAGAGGTAGGGATTCACAGAAATTGGGCCACCGCCACTTTTTTACCTCAGAACTGTCATGGCCTTGGTGGATGTGTCATTGTCATATGCTAATATATTGTAATGAATGCATAATGACACTCAAGGTCAACTGGAAATCAAATCTTCTGCCATCTTGGACCTTGTTGGTTCCAATCAGTTTTTGTCATGTACTATGGTTATGTCATGCTTTTAACGGTTGTGCCCTGTCCCCTTCCCTCCTGTTTCATACTGACAGCATGCAAAGAAGAAGAAAATGGAAGTTCTCAGGATGGGAGGTGGGCCAAAGGGGGAGGGAAAGTAGCTAAGGAATGAATAGGATGCAATTAAAGGACTGTGTGGCAGAGGGAATTACGGACTTATCTTTCTCCAGTGTAAAAGATCGGCACTCAAGATGGTACAGCTATTTTATCTGAAGTCAGATCTGGATTGTGTTAGCTGAAAAACAGGCGCAACCTCAAAGTTGAGGGTTATGCTTTATTCAGCAGACTTGTTGAGGCCTTTAGCCTGTGAGGCAGCCTCTCAGCCTGGAGGACTGCTCTGAAGAGTTAAGGGAGGAGCCAGGGTATATAGGAGTTTTGCAACAAAGACCAGGTAGTTGGAACATCAGAAGACAAATATTAATTCAAGAAAACTAGGCATCTCAAGTTAAAGAATTTAGTGCTTTTCTATATATGGGAAGATACAAGAGTCGGGCTCATTGAAATCATTCCTTTCATATGCACCTTAGCACATCTAGGATCAGTATCTTAGTTTCTCCATTCTGAATCCCCTCAGTGTGCACCTTGGTTGAGGGGGTGGAGTGGAGTGCTGCAGTAGCTGATGGCTTGATGGCCACAACTTGTTTTGCTTACTGATATGGCAGGCAACATTCTTTGTCCACACTTGGAATCCTAGTCTTTCTACTTATGGACTCTGAATAGCCATTCAGTTTCCCTAAACTTAGTGTGAATGGTGCCCACCCTGCAGAATTACTGTGGTGACTCTCATGTCCCGACAGATATGGGAGCAATCAACAGATGACCAGTCTGAATCTGTGGTTCATTTCCAGGAAAGTAAGGAAGTAATTGAAATGATTAAACAATTCTCTAAGCTGTGGCAAGACAAAGTGTTTAGTTTTCCTCAGGGATGATAAATTGGAATGGATGTCATGGACCAGAGAAGAAACAGCAGAGGTAAAAAGTGATTCAGGGTCTTATAACTGCTAACTGCAAAAATATTTTTCCCTGTTTATAATTTTCAAGAACTGGATTATAAGAAAAAGCCAAAAGTAATGGACCGACTGAATTAGCTATTTGATTGTAATCAACAGAGGAAAAAGCTATTAATGTAATATGACTTAATCATCAACCGCAATGTGGCTTCTTTAAAGATGATCTTGTTTAGCTGGTTCCACAGTTGTCTGGAAGAGGATTGTGGGTGTAGGAGGTAACTGTTGCACACTGTGCATGCCTCTCTGTGGGTGCAGAAAGTGGGCAGTCTGCAATTAAAATCCTGCTATTATTTTCTCCTTAAAGGCCAAGCTAAATAGAGGAGGTGGGAGCCATTTGGGTGGCTCCTGGTACAGAAAATGCATTTCAAAAATAAGCTAACACTGCCACTTTAAATAAAACACAATATATTCTCCTTGATAGATTTCATTTTGTTTTTGTTTGCTTTCCAAATTTATTCTGCATAATATAAGGAATATTTCTCAATGTTTTTCCCTGTAGGCAATTTATAGTTGACTTTGATAATCACTGCACTGAAGGACTACTTCATCCTGGTAGCCAGTACCCTGGAGGGGGGTTTCATCTTTTTGTCTTAAACATGTCTGTTTAGAAAATATGTGTTGAGCTTTTATGTATTTGAAAAATTATCAAACATCTTCCCAGGAGGGGCATAGGGCTCATCATACCAGTGGAGAGAGGGAGTGTCTGGGAAAATTTTAGTTAAAATCAAAGAATGGATAAATAAGATGGGGGAGTCATTCTAGACTGAAGGACCATATTGAAGAAATACAGGAAGTGAATATTGTCCATGGATGGAAATAAAAATTTATGCCACATTTTTAATAAATGATCATCACTCGTATACTATGTATACTAAGGTGTATACTAAGGTATATACCCCACCTTAGCAAGGGATCCTGTACCAGGCTGGAGGAAGATATTGAGGGATGGAGGCCAATCATTATATCCTCCAATCACACTCTGGAGTAGATCTGACTAGACAGGAGCAGGAGCTGGCCAAGTGAAAGCAGGTGGACATTTACCTTCTCTGTGTTCTCCCTAATTCTTAACACTTAAAAAAATAATAATGTTACTGCATTTAGCTTTAATTTTGTTTTCAAAAAAGCTCAAATCAATCATCCACACAGAACAGCAAAACTTACCTTGTGTAAGTGACTGCCTGTACTGATCAAATAACAAACTGCAGTGAACATAATATTTACAGTTCCAAGGTTAATGTCAAATATTTCTGTTATCCTTTCTCAGTATTTCTGAAGTATTTTCTGGAGAGGAGTCCTGCACTGGTCTGAGTGAAAGAGACCACACACAGGAAAGGTCCACCATGCCCACTCCAGGTCCCAGGTCTCTGAGAATCTTCTTGTTCACAAACTAGGGTAATGTACATAGAAGCCAGGGAATTCCAGAAAAACATCTACTTCAGCCTCACTGACTACACTAAAGCCTTTGACTGCGTGGATCACAACAAACTGTGGAAAATTCTTAAGGAGATGGGCATACCAGACCACCTTACTGTCTTCTGAGAAATCTGTATGTGGGTCAAGAAGCAACATTTAGAATCAGACATTGAAGGACTGACTGGTTCAATATTGGGAAAGAAGTACAACAAGGCTGTATATTATCACCCTGCTTATTTAACTTCTATGCAGTGAACTTTGTATGGAACAGACTTTTGGACTCTGAGGGAGAGGGAGAGGTGGGATGATTTGGGAGAGTGGCACTGAATCATGTATACTATCATGTAAGAAATGAATCGCCAGTCTATGTTCGATACAGGATACAGGATGCTTGGGGCTGGTGCACAGGGATGATCCGGAGAGATGATATGGGGTGGGAGGTGGGAGGGGCTCAGGATTGGGAACTCATGTACACCCGTGGCGGATTCATGTCAATGTATGGCAAAACCAATATAGTATTGTAAAGTAAAAATAAAAATAAAAAATACACATAAAATAAAATAAAATAAAAAATACTTTCTCCTTGGAAGAAAAGCTATGATAAACCTAGACAGCATATTAAAAAGCAGAGTCATTACTTTGCTGAGAAAGGTCCATCTAGTCATGTATGGATATGCGAGTTGGACCATAAAGAAAGTTGAATGCCAAAGAATTGATGCTTTTGAACTGTGGTGTTGGAGAAGAGTCTTGAGAGTCCCTTGGACTGCAAGGAGATCCAACCAGTCTATCCTAAAGGAAATCAGTTCTGACTATTCATTGGAAGGCTTGATGCTAAAGCTGAACTCCAATACTTTGGCGACTTGATGTGAAGAACTGACTCATTTGAAAAGGCCCTGATGCTGGGAAAGATTAAAGGCAGGAGGAAAAGGGGACAACAGAGGTTGAGATGGTTGGACGGCATCACTGACTCGATGGACATGAATTTGAGCAAGCTCCAGGAGTTGGTGATGGGCAGGGAAGCCTTGCAGTCCATGGGGTTGCAAAGTGTTGGGCACAACTGAGCGACTGAACTGAACTGAACTGATGTAGAGTGCATCATGAGAAATGCTGGGTTGGCTGAATCACAAGCTGGAATCAAGACTGCTGGGAGAAATATCAACAACCTCAGATATGTAGATATTGTTGAATGAGGATGAGATTGTTGGATGGCATCACCAACTCAATGGACATGAGTTTCAGAAAACTCCAGGAGATAGCAAAAGACTGGGAAGCCTGGCTTGCTGCAGTCCATGGGGTCGCAAAGAGTTGGACAGTCGCTAGACTGAACAAAGACAGTGTTAAAGTTAGGGGAATATTCTTAACTCAAAGGCTTTTCTGACAAAGGATAGGAGAGAAGGGATGCAAAGAAGAGGACCCTGGTGGCCTGAGGAGAAAACAGAGCTATTGAGTCAACGGAATGAGATGGGGAGAAGAGGAAACAAATGCTATTACACTTGTTTTTGTAAAACCCAAATCCTCACTATTCTGCGTCACATGGAAAACATGTGTTTTTCTAGTCTGTAATTCCCAAACTGAAATGTAATGTATTATTATCATTAAGAACCATTATTTTCTGGTGATTCATTTTCAGCAATGTTTATAGTTCTCTGAGCTGGATTAGGAAATATGATATCATTTTAGACTTAAGTGAGAATCGTAAGATAGCCCATTGGCCTCTCATATTTGCTTTATAGGACAATATATTCCATTCTAATTTTCTTTTTATTGTTTCATATTCAGATAGAACAGGTCAATAGCTCTGTAAGTGTCATTTTCTCAACTGAAATCACAAAATGAATACAGATTTCAGCCTCTAGGCAGAAGAATGCCCTGAATTTTGTAGCATGAAGCACCCAATATTACCACAGCCAGACAGGACAATATTATGTTCCATTACAGGAAATAATTAGGGCTCCTTGTTATCCCCTTTCCTTATAGTAATTTTCTCTAGGATGATATTTTACTTTTAAATTTTAATCTAAGTGGAAATTACTATCAGTAGAGCAATATGAGATGAACAAGAACAAATCCTTACCATTGTCTTGGACAATGAGTCGAAAAGGCCTTGAAGACTTATTGGTCCCATCTGCCTTCATGTCGTAGAGTATCTGATGGCCAGAGAGAAAGGTCTGGTTCAAGGTCACAATGAATCATTTTTAGCAGAGCCAGACCAGAGGTGGATGTGAGCTGAGGCAGGAGAGACACAAATGTGGGCAAGTATTTTCACCATCTTGTCAATGGAGAGGATGAGGCATAGGGTGGTGGGAGAGGGGAAGAAAGGGTGAGCCATTGTCTTTAACGGATGGGAGGTGCTGGGTACCTTAAGGGCTGAGGGAAGAAGATGATGGAGGGAGGAACTGAAGCCTCAGGAGAAGCAGCACCTAGAGAAGGAAGCTGGCTGCCCAAATTATTGGAGGATGTGGGGCTGGGGAGCAGGATGGCAGAGGGGCTGACAGCCCAGGTCACATGCCAGCACCTCTTGTTTTTAGAAACAAAGAGACAAATCTTTTGCTGAGCAAACTAGAACAGAAATAAAACCTGAGGGCGCACAAGGTCAGTACTGAAAATAAATAATCAGCAGTCAGATCTGAGTCTGTGGTCCAAGAGTCAGTGGCAGGGTTTTGGGAGGACACCAGACGCTGCTGGGTGATGCCAAGGGCTGAAAGGGTGAGATGCTGAAAGCTGCAGTCCACAGAAGGACATAAATATAGAGAAACCAAACAATCAAGGAGCTCAGGGCTGGGAAGATGGAAACTGAAAAAAGGAGACAATTACTAGAAGGATCCAAGAAATTCTGCCAAACTGTGCTTCCCTTACATGGGACTAGAGTTTCTTTGGGGAGGGCCACATTAAAAACAACAACTTTATATTTATATTGGAGTATGACTGATTAACAATGTTGTGATAGTTTCAGGTGTACAGCAGAGTGACTCAGCCATATATATACCTGTATCCATTCTCCCCCAAATAGGGAGGACCACATTTACCGAGCACTTATATTCTAGAATAACTCGACCAGTGAGGACACTTAGGTACCAAGGGGGTTAAGCCCTAGCTTATGGTGATGGGCAGTGCTGGTGATGAGATTCAAGTCTGGTCTGACCCCAGACCACATGACCTTGCCTCTCAATCCTACCAAGGTAATTGAACTAGGTTTACTTCATTCAACAGGATTTGCAGCAGGAAGGAACTGGATGAACAACATCCAGACAAAAGAGATGAGGGTTCAGTCCCTGGCTTGGTAAGATCCGCTGGAGGAGGGCATGACAACCCACTCCAGTATTCTTGCCTGATGATCCCATGGACAGAGGAGCCTGGTGGGCTACAGTCCATGGGGTCACACAGAGTCGGACATGACTGAATGACTTAGCACAGCGAGGGGCAGGCCCTCCAGGATCAGCCTGGCCCCACATATCAAAATGTCAGAAGTACAGAAAATAAATGGCATGATTTATCCGCATCTCCATCAGCATAATACCCCTGGCCAGGGAAAGAAAATGACTTGTCTGTTGAGAACTTGGAAGAGTACTGGGCATCATTTTCATCCTTTCCCTCTTGGTGAGAACATGTCACCTTCCATCAGTCCTGTGGGGAGCTCAGCCACAGAAGCTTAGTCCCAGTCGTGGAGGCTGACTTGGCTCAGCAATGCATGTAACTGGAAGGGGAAAGAAATAATGTCCAGTTCTGTAGCTGAGTATTAGGAAGTCCACTTGCCTGCAGATCCAAGCAGCATTCCTCAGGGCCAACTTACTCAAAAAAACCCATCTGATATTCAGTCACATTTCTTCATTGTTCAGAACTCTGGTGAGGAAGAGATGTAGTTATTTTTGCCCCTGAAACTTGAAAGGGTAACTGCTGCAATAATATGGACATAGATTTTGATCCTGAGTACTGCTTGGTAAAATGGCTAAGACACTAAACACTCTTTCTACCTGGCAAAGAAAACTGAGTGGCTCAAAGAATCTGGACTGTCATTTAACTTCTTCTGCTAAGATTTTGTTGTTCTCTTTGTGAACATATGACATATTTCCTTGGAGAATACAAGGCATCCAAAAGGACCCTTTTTGTCACTAGTCAGTTCATGACAGAATTCAAACCTCTTGTCTATGAGGGTGAGCACACATTAGGGTGCATTTCTGACCCAAGATTGTCTAAGAATGATCAACAATTTCCTAAGCCCTTCCTCTTCCTTCAGATTCTTAATCCCATGACTGATCATAAATCCTGAAGCCTTCTTCATTAATCTCCTCAGGCAGTTTACTGCGTCTTCTGAAATTGAAGTCGTTTTAGCATTCCCGGATATGCCAGAGTCACCACGAGATGGTAGAGCTCTCAATTCAGATGAAAGATTTGAAAAGAGAAGAGGTGGAAGAATAAGGGAGATTGTGGTTAACTAGTTTGAAAATACTGTAAAATATACTACATTTTGTTTATCATAAAGCAATAAATTATTGATTGTGGTTAACTAGTTTGAAAATACTGTAAAATATACTACATTTTGTTTATCATAAAGCAATAAATTATTCCAGCTTTTTAGACAAATTTACACATTTCATGCAAAGATGGGCTTGATAAAGGACAGAAAGAGTATGGACCTAACAGAAGCAGAAGATATTAAGAAGAGGTGGCAAGAATACACAGAAGAACTGTACAAAAAAGATCTTTATGACCTGGATAATCACAATGGTGTGATCACTCATCTAGAGCCAGACATCCTGGAATGTGAAGTCAAGTGGGCCTTAGAAAGCATCACTATGAACAAAGCTACTGGAGGTGATGGAATTCCAGTTGAGCTGTTTCAAACCCTCAAAGATGATGCTGTGAAAGTGCTGCACTCAATATGCCAGCAAATTTGGAAAACTCAGCAGTGGCCACAGGACTGGAATAGGTCAGTTTTCATTCCAATCCCAAAGAAAGGCAATGCCAAAGAATGCTCAAACTACCACACAATTGCACTCATCTCACATGCTAGTAAAGTAATGCTCAAAATTCTCCAAGCCAGGCTTCAGCAATACATGAACCATGAACTTCCTGATGTTCAAGCTGGTTTTAGAAAAGGCAGAGGAACCAGAGATCAAATTGCCAACATCCACTGGATCATGGAAAAAGCAAGAGAGTTCCAGAAAAACATCTATTTCTGCTTTATTAACTATGCCAAAGCCTTTGACTGTGTGGATCACAATAAACTGTGGAAAATTCTGAGAGGGATAGGAATACCAGACCGCCTGACCTGCCTCTTGAGAAATCTATATGCAGGTCAGGAAGCCACAGTTAGAACTGGACATGGAACAACAGACTGGTTCCAAATAGGAAAAGGAGTACATCAAGGCTGTATATTGTTACCTTGCTTATTTAACTTATATGCAGAGTACATCATGAGAAACGCTGGACTGGAAGAAACAAAAGCTGGAATCAAGATTGCCAGGAGAAATCTCAATAACCTCAGATATGCAGATGACACCACCCTTATGGCAGAAAGTGAAGAGGAACTAAAAAGCCTCTTGATGAAAGTGAAAGTGGAGAGTGAAAAAGTTGGCTTAAAGCTCAACATTCAGAAAATGAAGATCATGGCATCTGGTCCCATCACTTCATGGGAAATAGATGAGGAAACAGTGGAAACAGTGTCAGACTTTATTTTGGGGGGGCTCCAAAATCACTGCAGATGGTGACTGCAGCCCTGAAATTAAAAGACGCTTACTCCTTGGAAGAAAAGTTATGACCAACCTAGATTGCATATTCAAAAGCAGAGACATTACTTTGCTGACTAAGGTCTGTCTAGTCAAGGTTTTTCCAGTAGTCGTGTATGGATGTGAGAGTTGGACTGTGAAGAAGGCTGAGCACCAAAGAATTGATGCTTTTGAACTGTGGTGTTGGAGAAGACTCTTGAGAGTCCCTTGGACTGCAAGGAGATCCAAACAGTCCATTCTGAAGGAGATCAGCCCTGGGATTTCTTTGGAAGGACTGATGCTAAAGCTGAAACTCCAGTACTTTGGCCACCTCATGAGAAGAGTTGACTCATTGGAAAAGACTCTGATGCTGGGAGGGATTGGGGGCAGGAGGAGAAGGGGACGACCAAGGATGAGATGGCTGGATGGCATCACGGACTCGATGGACGTGAGTCTGAGTGAACTCCGGGAGTTAGTGATGGACAGGGAGGCCTGGTGTGCTGCAATTCATGGGGTCGCAAAGAGTCGGACACGACTGAGTGACTGAACTGAACTGAACTGACTCACCATAAAGGGCTTCCCAGGTGGCACTGGTGGTAAAGAGTCCATCTGCAGATGCAGGAGATATAGGAGACCTGCGTTTGATCCCTGGGTCAGGAAGATCCCCTGAATGAGGGCATGGCAATCCACTCTAGTATTCTTGCCTGGAGAATCCCATGGACAGAGAAGCCTGGTGGGCAACAGCCCACAGGGTCACAAAGAATCGGGCACAACTGAAGTGACTTAGCTCACATGCATGCAGAACCATTAATGCCTTTATCAGGAATTCCCTGGCAGTCCAGGGGTTACAACTCTGTTGAAGCCTGAGTTCAATCAATAGTAAGAGAACTAAGATCCCCATAAGCTGAGCAGCTTAAACAAATAGATAAAGCATTTATCTGCTAATTTAAAGAATTTAAAGCATTTGTGGATCTGCTGATATTGATTTTTTTCTATAGCTTATTGGACACATTTTCCTATTTATGTGGTTAATAATTTTGTTTTTGTTTTTTAATATATTTATTCATTTTAATTGAAGGCTAATTCTTTACAATATTGTAGTGGTTTTGCCATACATTGACATGAATCTGCCATGTGAGTAAATGTGTTCCCCATCCTGAACCCCCCTCCCACCTCTCTCCCCATACCATCCCTCTGTGTCATCCCAGTGCACCAGCCCCGAGCATCCTGTATCATGCATCAAACCTGGACTAGCTATTCCTTTCACATATGATAATATACATGTTTCAATGCCATTCTCCCAAATCATCCCACCCTCTCCCTCTCACACAGAGTCCAAAAGACCTCTCTATACATCTGTGTCTCTTGTGTTGTCTTGCATACAGGTTTATCATTACCTGCTTTCTAAATTCCATATATATATATGTTATTATACTGTATTGGTATTTTTCTTTCTAGCTTACTTTACTCTGTATAATAGGCTCAGTTTCATCCATCTCATTAGAACTGATTCAAATGTATTCTTTCTAATGGCTGAGTAATGCTCCATTGTGTATATGTACCACAGCTTTCTTATCCATTCATCTGCTGATGGACATCTAGGTTGCTTCCATTATCAACTGTGCTGCGATGAACATTGGGGTACATGCGTCTCTTTCAATTCTGGTTTCCTCGGTGTGTATGCCCAGAAGTGGGATTGCTGGGTCATATGGCAGTTCTATTTCCAGTTTTTAAGGAATCTCCACACTGTTCTCCATAGTGGCTGTACTAGTTTGCATTCCCACCAACATAGTAAGAGGGTTCCCTTTTCTCCACGCCCTCTCTAGCATTTATTGCTTGTAGACTTTTGGATAGCAGCCATTCTGACTGGTGTGAAATTGTACCTCATTGTGGTTTTGATTTGCATCTCTCTGATAATGAGAGTGATGTTGAGCATCTTTTCATGTGTTTGTTAGCCATCTGTATGTCTTCTTTGGAGAAATGTCTATTTAGTTCTTTGGCCCATTTTTTGATTGGGTCGTTTATTTTTCTGGAATTGAGCTGCAGGAGTTGGTTATATACTTTTGAGATTAATTCTTTGTCAGTTGCTTCATTTGCTATTATTTTCTCCCATTCTGAGGGCTGTCTTTTCACCTTGCTTATAGTTTCCTTTGTTGTGCAGAAGCTTTTAAGTTTGATTAGGTCCCATTTGTTTATTTTTGCTTTTATTTCCAATATTGTGGGAGGTGGGTCATAGAGGATCCTGCTGTGATGTATGTCGGAGAGTGTTTTGCCTATGTTCTCCTCTAAGAGTTTTATAGTTTCTGATCTTATGTTTAGATCTTTAATCCATTTTGAGTTTATTTTTGTGTATGGTGTTAAAAAGTGTTCTAGTAACATTTTTTTACAAGTGGTTGACCAGTTTTCCCAGCACCACTTGTTAAAGAGATTGTCGTTTCTCCATTGTATATTCTTGCCTCCTTTGTCAAAGATAAGGTGTCCATAGGTGCATGGATTTATCTCTGGGCTTTCTATCTTATTCCATTAATCTATATTTCTGTCTTTGTGCCAGTCCCATACTGTCTTGATGACTGTGGCTTTGTAGTAGAGCCTGAGGTCAGGCAGATTGATTTCTCCAGTTCCATTCTTCTTTCTCAAGATTGCTTTGGCTATTTGAGGGTTTTTGTATTTCCATACAAATTATGAAATTATTTCTTCTAGCTCTATGAAAAAATACTATTGGTAGCTTGATAGGGATTGCATTGAATCTATAGATTGCTTTGGGTAGTATACTCGTTTTCACTGTATTGATTCTTCCGATCTGTGAACATGATATATTTCTCCATCTATTAGTATCTTCTTTGATTTCTTTCACCAGTTTCACCAGTTTCTTTTTATAGTTTTCTATATATAGGTCTTTTGTTTCTTTAGGTACATATATTCCTAAGTATTTTATTCTTTTCATTGCAATGGTGAATGGAATTGTTTCCTTAATTTCTCTTTCTATTTTCTCATTATTAGTGTATAGGAATGCAAGTGATTTCTGTGTGTTGATTTTATGTCCTGCAACTTTTGTATATTCATTGATTAGTCTAGTAATTTTCTGGTGTGGAGTCTTCAGGGTTTTCTATGTAGAGGATCAAACAGTAAGAGTCATCTGCAAACAGTGAGAATTTTACTTCTTCTTTTCCAATTTGGATTCCTTTTATTTCTTTTTCTGCTGTGATTGCTTTGGCCAAAACTTCCAAAACTATGTTGAATAGTAGTGGTGAGAGTGGGCACCCTTGTCTTGTTCCTGACTTTAGGGGAAATGCTTTCCATTTTTCACCATTGAGGATAATGTTTGCTGTGGGTTTGTCATATATAGCTTTTATTATGTTGAGGTATGTCCCTTCTACTCCTGCTTTCTGGAGGGTTTTTTATCATAAATGGATGGTGAATTTTGTCAAAGGCTTTCTCTGCATCTATTGAGACAATCATATGGCTTTTATTTTTCAATTTGTTAATGTAGTGTATTACATTGACTGATTTGTGGATATTAAAGAATCCTTGCACCCCTGGAATAAAGCCCACTAGGTCATGATGTAAGATCTTTTTAATGTGTTGTTGGATTCTGTTTGCTAGAATTTGTTAAGGATTTTTGCATCTCTGTTCATCAGTGCTATTGGCCTGTAGTTTTCTTTTTTGTGTGGCATCTCTTTCAGATTTTGGTATTAGGATGATGGTGGCCTCATAGAATGAGTTTGGAAGTTTACCTTCCTCTGCAATTTTCTGGAAGAGTTTGAGCAGGATAGGTGTTAGCTCTTCTCTTAATTTTTGGTAGAATTCATCTGTGAAGCCGTCTGGACCTGGGCTTTTGTTTGCTGGAAGATTTCTGATTATAGTTTCAATTCCCGTGCTTGTGATGGGTCTGTTAAGATTTTCTATTTCTTCCTGGTTCAGTTTTGGGAAGTTGTACTGTTCTAAGAATTTGTCCATTTCTTCCACGTTGTCCATTTTATTGGCATATAGTTGCTAATAGTAGTCTCTCATGATCCTTTGCATTTCTGTGTTGTCTGTTGTGATCTCTGCATATTCATTTATAATTTATTGATTTGATTTTTCTCCCTTTGTTTCTTGATGAGTCTGGCTAATGGTATGTCAATTTTATTTATCTTCTCAAAGAAACAGCTTTTGGCTTTGTTGATTTTTGCTATGGTCTCTTTTGTTTCTTTTGCATTTATTTCTGCCCTGATTTTTAAGATTTCTTTCCTTTTTCTAACCCTGGGGTTCTTCATTTCTTCCTTTTCTAGTTGCTTTAGGTGTAGAGGTAGGTTATTTATTTGACTTTTTTCTTGTTTCTTGAGGTATGCCTATATTGCTATGAACTTTCCTCTTAGCACTGTTTTTATAGTGTCCCACAGGTTTTGGGTTGTTGTGTTTTCATTTTCATTCATTTCTATGCATATTTTGATTTCTTTTTTGATTTCTTCTGTGATTTGTTGGTTATTCAGAGTGTGTTGTTCAGCCTCCATATGTTGGAATTTTTAATAGTTTTTCTCCTGTAATTGAGATCTAATCTTACTGCATTGTTGTCAGAAAAGATGCTTGGAAAGATTTCAGTTTTTTTTAATTTACCAAGGCTAGATTTATGGCCCATGATGTGATGTGTCCTGGAGAAGGTCCCGTGTGCACTTGAGAAAAAGGTGAAATTCATTGTTTTGGGGTGAAATGTCCTATAGATATAAATTAGGTCTAACTGGTCTATTGTATTGTTTAAAGTTTGTGTTTCCTTGTTAATTTTCTGTTTAGTTGATCTGTCCATAGGTGTGAGTGGGATATTAAAGTCTCCCACTATTATTGTGTTATTGTTTATTTCCCCTTTCATACTTGTTAGCATTTGTCTTACATATTGCGGTGCTCCTATATTGGGTGCATATATGTTTATAATTGTTATATCTTCTCCTTGGATTGACCCTTTGATCATTATGTAGTGTCCTTCTTTGTCTCTTTTCACAGCCTTTGTTTTAAAGTCTATTTTATCTGATGTGAGTATTGCTACTCCTGCTTTCTTTTGGTCTCTATTTGCGTGGAATACCTTTTTCTAGTCCTTCACTTTCAGTCTGTATGTGTCCTTTGTTTCGAGCTTGGTCTCTTGTAGACAACATATATAGGAGTCTTATTTTTGTATCCATTCAGCCAGTCTTTGTCTTTTGGTTGGGGCATTCAACCCATTTACATTTAAGGTAATTATTGATAAGTATGATCTTGTTGCCATTAACTTTATTGTTTTGGGCTCGAGTTTGTACACCCTTTCTGTGTTTCTTGTCTAGAGAAGATCCTTTAGCATTTGCTGGAGAGCTGGTTTGGTGGTGCTGAACTCCCTCAGCTTTTGCTTGTCTGTTAAGCTTTTGATTTCTCCTTCATATTTGAATGAGATCCTTGCTAGGTACAATAATCTGCGCTGTAGGTTATTGTCTTTCATCACTTTAAGTATGTCCTGCCATTCCCTCCTGGCCTGAAGAGTTTCTATGGAAAGATCAGCTGTTATCCTTATCCATTGTTTTGTTCGCCTCAAAACAATGAATTTCACATTTTTCTGAAGCATAGCATACATGGAACCTTCTCTAGGATAGATCACATCCTGGGCCATAAATCTAGCCTTGGTAAATTCAAATGTCAGCTTATCCTTATCCCATATGGGAATCCCCTTGTGTGTTATTTGGTTCTTTTTTTTTTTCCCTTGCTGCTTTTAATATTTGTTCTTTGTGTTTGATCTTTGTTAATTTGATTAATATGTGTCTTGGGGTGTTACACCTTTGGTTTATCCTGTTTGGGACTCTCTGGGTTTCTTGGACTTGGGTGATTATTTCCTTCCCCATTTTAGGGAAGTTTTCAACTATTATCTCCTCAAGTATTTTCTCATGGTCGTTCTTTTTGTCTTCTTCTTCTGGGACTCCTATCATTCGAATGTTGGGGCATGTAACATTGTCCCAGGGGTCTCTGAGATTGTCCTCATTTCTTTTAATTCATTTTTTCCCCCTCTCTGTTTCATTTATTTCTACCATTCTATCTTCTACCTCACTTATCCAATCTTTTGCCTCTGTTATTCTACTGTTGGTTCCCTCCAGAGTGTTTTTTATCTCATTTACTGCATTATTCATTATATATTGACTCTTTTTTATTTCTTCTAGGTCCTTATTAAACTTTTCTTGCATCTTCTCAATCCTTGTCTCCAGGCTACTAATCTGTAACTCCATTTTGTTTTCAAGATTTTGGATCATTTTCACTATCACTGTGAAAGTGACCATGTCAACAGAACTGGCGTCTCAGAGCTTAAAGAGTCTGCCTGCAATGTGGAAGACCTGGGTTCAATCCCTGGGTTGAGAAGACCCCCTGGAGAAGGAAATAGCAACCCACTCCAGTATTCTTGCCTGGAGAATCCCATGGATGAAGGAGCCTGATGGGCTGCAGTCCATGGGGTCACAAAGAGTCAGACACAACTGAGCGACTTCACTTTCACTATCATTATTCAGAATTCTTTATCAGGTAGATTCTCTATCTCTTCCTCTTTTGTTTGGTTTGGTGGGCATTTGTCCTATTCCTTTACCTGCTGGGTATTTCTCTGCCTTTTCATCTTGTTTATATTGCTGTGTTTGGGGGTGGCCTTTCTGTATTCTGGCAGTTTGTGGAGTTCTCTTTATCGTGGAGTTTCCTCACTGTGGATGGGGTTGGACGGGCGGCTTGTCAAGGTTTCCTGATTAGGGAAGCTTGTGTCGGTGTTCTGATGGGTAGAGCTGGATTTCTTCTCTCTGGAATGCAATGAAGTGTCCAGTAATGAGTTATTAGATGTCAGTGGGTTTGGAGTGACTTTGGGCAGCCTGCACATTGAAGCTCAGGGCTATGTTCCTGTGTTGCTGGAGAATTTGTGTGGTATGTCTTACTCTGGAACTTGGCCCTTGGATGGTGCTTGGTTTCAGTGTAGGTATGGAGGCATTTGATGAGCTCCTATCGATTAATGTTCCCTGGAGTAAGGAGTACTCTGGTGTTCTCAGGATTTGGACTTGAGCCTCCTGCCTCTGGTTTTCAGTCTTATTCTTACAGTAGCCTCAAGACTTCTCCATCTATACAGCACGGATGATAAAAACATCTACATTAAAGATGAAAAGTTTCTCCACAGTGAGAGGTTCACAGATTTACATGGAGAAGAAGGAGGTGGGAGATAGAGGTGACCAGGAGGAGAAGAAGGGGAATCAAAAGAGAAGAGAGCAAGCTAGCCAGTAATCACTTCCTTATGTGTTCTCCACAGTCTGGACTGCTCAGAGATGTTCATGGAGTTACACAGAGAAGAGAAGAGTGAGGAAGGAGACACAGGTGACCAGGAGGATAAAGGGGGCAATCAAAAGGAGAGAGACAGATCCAGCCAGTCCGGAACACACACAGAGTTCTCCATAGTCCAGTACACACAAAGAGATTCACAGAGTTGGGTAGAGAGGAGAAGGGGGAGGGAGGAGATAGAGGTGACCTGGTGGAGAAAAAGGAGAGTCCAAAGGAGGAGAGAGCAGTCAAGCCAGTAATCTCACTCCCAAGTAAAAATGGGTACTGAATATTGGGTTCTTAAAGGTACGCAATTGATGACAAATACCAAAAAACAAAGATTAAAATTCTAGAGTAGAGGTTGGATTCTCAAAAATAAAATATTAAAGAAAAAAAGTCACAAAAATTATAAAATATATATATATGAAGTTTGCTTTAAAAAATAGGGTATTTTTTTTTGCAAAGTAATAGTAGGTTATAAAAATGAAAATTAAAGGAGTAATAGAGAAGGAGATCAGCCCTGGGATTTCTCTGGAAGGAATGATGCTAAAGCTGAAACTCCAGTACTTTGGCCACCTCATGAGAAGAGTTGACTCATTGGAAAAGACTCTGATGCTGGGAGGGATTGGGGGCAGGAAGAAAAGGGGACAAGCGAGGATGAGATGGCTGGATGGCATCACTGACTTGATGGACGTGAGTCTGAGTGAACTCCGGGAGTTGGTGATGGACAGGGAGGCCTGGCGTGCTGCAATTCATGGAGTCGCAGAGAGTCGGACACAACTGAGCGACTGAACTGAACTGAGAGGACTTAAAAATAAAAAAAATTTTTGTTTTAAATTTAAAAAATGATAATAGTAAAAATACATCTAAGACTTTCTCTCGTGTTGTTGCAGACAGTGTGGGGTCAGTTCATTTTCAGATAGTTCCTTGATCTGGCTTAGTAGTCGGTGTAACTACAGGGTTTTAATCTACTGCACCTGTCACTTCCAAGGCGGTTCCCTCTGTTTGTTTTAGCTTCTTCTGTTTGCTGGTCTCTTCAGTGTCTAATTTCTGCCCTGACACAAGGGCGTGGTGGTGGACATTTTTTAGGCTCACTTGTTCAGTCGTGCTGCGGGGAGGGAGGAACACTGCAAACAAATAACACTGGCGTGTGCTCGCAGTGTCTCGGCCACACTGGGTTTGTCCCCGCTCATGGCACGTGTGCTTTCCCTGTCTACGCTGCTTAAGCTCTAGGTTGCTCTGCTGGGAACTGTCTGAGGCCAGCCCTGGGTTGTATGCACTTGCCAGGTCTAAGCCGCTCATGTTCAGGTACTTGGGTGCTCCTCAAAGGCGCAGACTCAGTTGGGCCTGCGGTTTGTGCCCCTCCCAGGTCCGAGCAGCTCATCTGACCAGGTGCTTGATGAGCGCAGTCACTGGGACTTATTGCCTTCCCCATCCCTGCCGCTCGGTTTTCCGGGTGTACAGCCGGCACACCTTCTCAGGTGTGCTGTGTGTCTCTTCCGGGGAGCTGATCTCTGGCTGCGATCCTCCCAGCGAATGCCAACTGTCCAGAATCCCAAGAAGTCTTGGTTAGCAAAGAAGCCTGCTTGCAGTTTGGTAGATGATGCCTCTCTGGGGCCGCAATTGCCCCCTTCTGGCCCTGGCTGCCCTGGCCTGCCTGTCTCCGGTGGGGGATGGGCCGGCCGCAGCTGGCTAGCTCTGCTCAGTCCTTTGTTCTGTGAGCGGCCTGGCAGTGTCTTAGGTTAGGGCTTTTCACGTGGTAGCTATCCCACAGTCTGGTTTGCTATCTCAAATTAGTTCCCTCAGATTGCCCTCGGGGCATTCAGGACCGGGCCTTACTCAAAGCAATGCAGCCTGCACCTCCCTGCCCAGCCTCCGCTTGCTAGTGGTGGATGCGGGCATCTGTGTGGCTTCTCCACTGGGAGTTGCTGTTGGGCACATAATCTGTGGGTTTTAATTATTTATTTATTTTTCCTCCCGGTTATGTTGCCCTCTGAGGTTCCAAGGCTTGCCACAGACTCACCAGTGAGAGTGTTTCCTGGTGTTTGGAAATGTCTCTCTTTTTTAAGACTCCCTTCCTGGGACGATCTCCATCCCTATCTCTTTTGTCTCTCTTTTTATCTTTTATATTTTTTCCTACCTCCTTTTGAAGACATTGGGCTGCTTTTCTGGGTGCCTGATATCCTCTGCCAGCATTCAGAAGCTGTTTTGTGGAATTTACTCAGCGTTCAAATGTTCTTTTGATGAATTTGTGGGGGAGAAAGTGGTCTCCCCATCCTATTCCTCCACCATCTTTGGACCGCCCCCCTGTAATAATTTTGTATTGTACAATAGGAATTGTGGATTATGCGCTATAGAGACCACATTCTATTTTCTTATGAGAAGTGTTCAGTTATGGTGTAGCAGGTGCTTAAACAGCTGATAGTTCACCTTAAACTTGTAAAGGCTTTGTTTCAGGCTTTATTGGGAGAAATCGATTTTAATTTTCCCCTAGTCCTTGGATGCATCCCCTGGTCCTGGAACATAACCCTCATTCCCAAGGCATGTCCCTTCTGGTTCCATAGAAAGCCTGGGCTGATACCGAATCCTGCCTTGCTGGTACTCCAAGCTGTAGCTCCCCATGAGAGGAGTTACCTGAAGTCTGTGCTAAACTCAGGCTCCTGGTTCCTGTCTTTCCCGTTAGCTCCTCAAAGTATTGCACTTAGACCAAGCCAAACAGAATCCCTGTCTTGGGTCCTATGCTTCAGGACACCATGGATTTTTAAAATACTTTCCTCAAAATATTCTGAATCCTTCTCTGGTGCCTGTGACTGGCTGGGGTTAGTTGTGCTATCTTGGAGAAGTACCTTAAGCCTGAACTGAAATCTGCATGGGCCCAGATCCTCATTTCTCTTTTGGGGGAAACTTTCTGATCCCCTGCTATGCAGTGGGGTTGACCAGATTCCAGACTGACTAGAACTCTAAGGCTTGCAGTTATGGGGGCACCCTGGATACCATAACCCAGTCCCAGTTCCAGAGGAATAGTCCAACAGCCTGCTAAATTGTTAAAATCAGCCTGGGATGTGCAGGAGGGGAAAAGTGAGTGAAAGTCACTCAGTCGTGTCCGACTCTTTGTGACCCCATGCACTTATACAGTCCATGGAATTCTCCAGGCCAGAATACTGGAGTGGGTAGCCTTCTCCAGGGGATCTTCCCAACCCAGGAATTGAACCCAAGTCTCCCACACTATAGGCAGATTCTTTACCAGCTGAGCCACTGGGGAAGCAAGAGGGGAAAGGGGAAGGAAATATTGAATAAATCACAGTATCTTCTTAGAAGTTTTATTCTGACACCTATTGGGGGTACTGTAGTAGTTCTAGGAACACTGACTAGAACTATATCAGGATGTCTCTACCAACTAGCCATCAAAAATAGCCATGTAGAAACTCTCCTCCATTAGCTTTCTAGTCTCAAGTGTGTCAGTTGCTAGGTAGATTACATATATATGCAATGTTATTATTTTTTCTCCTTATGTTAGGCACATCATTCTGGGGATCTGGGGACCTGTAGCTGGGGTCAGAGCCTTTCTGTCTTGTCCCCTGAAGGAACACCTCCACCGAACTGCAATGCCTGCTCAGGGACTGGGCTTTTTTTTTTTTTTTTTAGTCAAAAAAATTTTTTAAAAAGATGTTGGCTTTGCTAGGTCCTTGTGGCTCCGGCTTCTCTTATTGCCGAGCACAGCCTCTAGAGTGCATGGACTCAATAGTTGCAGCACCTGGGGTTCTTTAGTTGCAACAGGGACTCCCAGTTGCAGTGCCAGGGTTTAGTTGCCCCAGGGCAAGTGGGCTCTTAGTTCCCACACAGGGATCCAACCAGCACCCCCTGCATTGGAAGGCAGATTCGCAACCACTGGACCACCAGGGAAGTCCCAGGAATGGGCTTTAAAAAAAAGCCATTCTTCATTTTCTTTCTCTCTTAAAAAAAAATTCATCCTAAGTTTTTCTTCTTTAATTCCTTTTGGATGTGTTGTCCATCCTACACAGTTAACATGTTATTATAGCCCTCTTTTTTGTTTCATTGAATGGCAGCATTAGCAATAATGAAGAGCACAGACTTGAATTCCAGACTCCCAAGATTCAAATTCCAGCTGTGTGCTTCTCTAGCTCTGTTTTTTCGGTCAGTTCACTCAGTCTCTATGTGCCTCTGTTTTATCATCTGGAAGATGGCAGTGCTTTCCTCAAGGAATTTCTTCATTGTGACAATTAAATGAATTCATACATTGTTCACACTTACTAGTCAAAGATCACAAGAAACACACCTATAGTCAGAATTGGGTTTATTACTTAGCTCAGCAGTAATGAAGGAGGGAGTAAATAAATAATAATAAATAGGGACTTGCCTGGGGGTCCGGGGGCTAAGAATCCACCTTGCAATGCAGGCGGACACTGATTTGATCCTTGGTTGAGGAACGAAGATCCCACATGCTGAGGATCAACCAAGCCTGCACCACAACTTAGAGTTTTTGTGCCCCAAAGAAAGATCCGAAAGATGCAGTGAAGATCCTGCATGCTGCAACTAAGACCGGACACGGCCAAATTTAATAATAAATAAAATGTGGGCTTCACTGGGGGCTCAGTGGTAGAGTCTGCCTGCCAAGGCAGGAGACACAGGTTCTATTCCTGGTCTGGGAAGATCCCCCATGCCACAGAGCAACTAAGCCCGTGTGCCACAACTATTGAACCTATGTGCCCTAGAGCTTGTACTCTGCTACAAGAGAAGTCACTGCAATGAGAAGCCCGCACATCGCCACTAAGGGGAAACCCCCATTTGCTGTAATCGGAGAAAAGCCAAAGTACTGGAGATCCAGTACAGCGAAAAACAAATAAATACTAAATCGATAAAATAAGTATTGAAAAATAATAATCAATAAAGGGAGACACTCACCATGAGGAGCTCTGGGGCACCACATAACATTTCCAAAAGAGGCTGTCAGGAAGGGCTTGTTAAAGGACCTGAGTTTGTGCTGGTTAGTTTCAGAGAAGATTTAAGAAAGCATACAATTGCTCTGGATTGGATCCTGCTGGAAAGCAGGAACAATTCCGTGATTGGGTACCTTACATTTTCTTTTACCTAGAAGGTTTAGGGAGCAAAGCTAAACTATAATTGGTAAAGAACCAGCAACCACTCCTGTTAGCTGTGAAACAGGAATGTTTGGTTACTTGGGTGGTTTGCATTACCTTCTTGTTTTTATGGACGAGTCTTGTTCTGTCTCCCTGCATCACAGATGCAGTGATGTCACTCAATATTACTGTTCCATGAAATCGTTTGTAATTAGCAGATGAACACCTTGGTCTGGCTCTGAATACCAGACCAGTAAAAAGCTACCAGGGCTGCTTTTATTTCCATGTACTTTGGGATGTACATGCCTTGTCTCCCTAGATACCCTGTGGTAGATAGAGATACCTCACCAGCTCTCCGCCTGCCATTGTGCTGATATCCACAGGTACCACTTCCCAGGAGCCATCATCCCTCCCACAGGGCAGAGCGTGAATTTCCTTTGCTATGGTTAAGTCACCAGCTTTCTCATTATCATTTTTTTAAATTGTTTATTTTTGGCTGCACTGGGTCTTCCTTGCTACTCACGGGATTTAGTAGTTGTGGCACATGGGCTTCGCTATCCCACGATATATGGGATCTTCCTGGCCCAGGGATTGACTCTGTGTTCCCTGAATTGGCAAGTGGATTCTAAACCACTGCAACACCAGAGAAGCCCTCTCATTATCATTTCTGTATTGTTCCGTTGCTCAGTCATGTCCCACTCTTTGCAACTCCATGGACTGCATAGCTTGCTCAAACTCATGTCCACCAAGTCGGTGATGCCATCCAACCATCTTATCCTCTGTCGTCCCCTTCTCCTGCCTTCAATCTTTCCCAGCATCAGGGTCTTTCCCAATGAGCCAGCTCCTTGCCCAGAGTATCAGAGCTTCAGCTTCAGCATCGGTCCCTGCAATCATTTCCGTGGCCCATCCCTTATTAAATATCAGAACACACAGGGTCAGCATTGTCTGCAGATGATTAGACACACCATATTTTGACATATTATGGCAAAAGTGAGGAAGATATTTTCTACCATGATAGGATTTTACTTCTCTCTGTTATTTCTCATGCTATTTCCACAGTATCTGACAAATCACCGTCTATATGAGAGATTAAGGTAGAATAGAACATGTAAAGAAAGATGTTACCCTACCAAAGTCTGTAAAAGTACAGGATTTTCAAACATACCTCCCACATTTCATCCTTTGTAGCCCTTTCCCTTTGACTCTGTTCCTCTTGTACCTTAGAAGAAATTTCTTCTCAGAGGCTCCTGTGCTGTGCTGTGCTAAGTCACTCAGTTGTGTTTGACTCTTTGCGACCCCATGGACTATAGCCACCAGGCTCCTCTGTCCATGAGGATTCGCCAGGCAAGCATACTGGAGTGGGTATCCATGCCCTCATCCAAGGGATCTTCCCAACTCAAGGATGGAACTCAGGTCTCCCGAATTGCAGGTGGATTCTTTGCCATCTGAGCTACAAGGGAAGCCCAAGAATACTGGAGTGGGTAGTCTATCTCTTCTCCAGGGGATCTTCCCAACCCAGGAATCGAACCAGAATCTCCTTCATTGCAGCCAGATCCTTTCCCAACTGAGCTACCATTGTGCAGTTAATTCAAGATTCAGATTGAGTCCTAAAGGCATATTTCATTCACAGCTCTACATAAGACTGGTTGGCATCCACTGTTACCAGAGACGAAACACATCTAGTGAGACTCAGCTTGGGTTAGTTTTTTTTTTTTTTCTTTTAATTTTTAGTTATTTATCTGTGGCAGTGCTGGGTCTTCACTGTTGTTCGAGAGGTCTCTCTAGTTGTGGCGAGCAGGGGATACGCTCTAGTTGCGGCATGCAGGCTTCTCGTTGCTATTGCTTTTCTCATTGCAGAGCGCAGGCTCCAGGCTGGGCTTCAGTAGTTGCAGCTCGTGGACTTAGTTGCCTCGCAGCATGTGGGATCTTCCCAGTCTAGGGATAGAACCTGTGTCCCCTGCGTTGGCAGGCAGGTTCTTAACCACTGAAACACAAGGGAAGTCCTTGGGTTACTTTTCAGTGCTTATTCCATAATACTTATGAAGCCTATTTGTGAAAATTGATATGTTAATATCAGAGGGAAAAGCCAGAATATAAAATTATACTTACTTAAAATGATAGCTTGTGAAAAATGAGGTAATCACATAGATAAATTCTATTAAAAAACATGGGGAAATGGAATATGTTCACTACTTTAAGATGTGTCTACAGATGCAGGTTCAGTCCTTAGGTCAGGAAGGTCCCCTGGAGGAGGGGATGGCAGCCCACTCCAGATTCTTGCCTGGAGAATCCCAAGGCCAGAGAAGACTGCTGGGCTACAGTCTATGGGGTCACAAAGAGTTGGCCTCGACTGAATGCATGCACGCATCTATGCATAAAATAAAGGCAACACTGAGCAAATGTGTGGGAATAGGCGGGTGTCTAAACATTCTCTAACAATGGAGTTTTCCCTGAGGCCCACTTCTCTTAAATTCAGCCCACTGTGTTCCCACAACTCCTTATGCACCCAACTGTAAAAATACTGTGCTATATTTAAAACGCTTTGCACAAGTTGAACTTAGTTCTATTTTTTGAGGAAAAAAATTGTATTATACTTTGTGTTATAATGGCTTATTTACAAACCAACCTATGAACTCTTTGAGAATAGATACTGTCTCTTATTTATATTGAAATCTGTAAGACACACATCTAGAGCTTGCCGGTGTCAGTTGCTGATTTAACTAGTTGCTCATACCACTCCACCTGGTGGCCTTAACCTTGAAGTGCAGAAGCTTCTTTTAAGAGTCGCAAAAGAGAAGGCAATGGCACCCCACTCCAGTACTCTTGCCTGGCAAAATCCCATGGACGGAGGAGCCTGGTAGGCTGCAGTCCATGGGGTCGCTAGGAGTCGGACACGACTGAGCGACTTCACTTTCACTTTTCACTTTCATGCATTGGAGAAGGCAATGGCAACCCACTCCAGTGTTCTTGCCTGGAGAATCCCAGGGACGGGGGAGCCTCGTGGGCTGCAGTCCATGGGGTCGCACAGAGTCGAACACGACTGAAGCGACTTAGCAGCAGCAGCAGCAGCAATAATTTTTGAGATTCACTTGAAAACCCAGCCATCTAGTGATAGCTTTGTGACAATAGATTTCAGAAAGGAAAGATATCAGTGGCATTAGCAGTTGCCTTACCTATAATCTTTAAACATTTTTGCCCACATACTTCTTAAAATTTATTTGAAAAAACAATGTATTTTTAAATGGCAATCAAAATTTTTCTATTTTAAATTTAAATAGTTGCAAAGTTTAGAGTTTTAAACATTTTAAAATATTTATATAAATAATAACAAATTATTATTATATTTGGATAGTGTTATATTCGGAGAAGGTGATGACACCCCACTTTAGTACTCTTGCCTGGAAAATCCCATGGACAGAGGAGTCTGGTAGGCTGCCGTCCATGGGGTCTTGAAGAGTCAGACACGACTGAGCGACTTCCCTTTCACTTTTCACTTTCATGCATTGGAGAAGGAAATGGCAACCCAATGAGAATCCCAGGGATGGGGAAGCCTGGTGGGCTGCCGTCTATGGGGTCACACAGAGTCGGACACGACTGAACTGACTTAGCAGCAGTGTTATACTGTATTTATATAAATTTAAAATAATAGAAAATAAGTCTTTTAATTATTTCTAAAAGATAAATACCATATATCCATTGAATTCTAAATACCAGGAAAACTGATATCCTCCAATATACATAAGTAAATATATGTGTATTTTTAAAATGTGACCCCAAGTTCCAATAAAAATAATTTATTCTAAATTAAATTATGTTTATAAATACTAACAGGTTAATATCAACAAAGGGGCTTCCCAGATGGTACAGTGGCAAAGAATCCACCTGCCAATGCAGGAGACACAATAGACATGCGTTCGATCCCTGAGTCTGGAAGATCTCCTGGAAGAGGAAATGACACCCCACTCCAGTATTCTTGCCTATGAAATTCCATGGACAGAGGAGCCTGGCAGGCTATAGTCCATGGAGTTGCAAAGAGTGAGACATGACTGAGCACATCCAAAATATCAATAAAAATAAAATGATCATATAGTTTAATAATACTAAGTAGAAAATATAAATTTTTATTAGAATTTAAAATTACTATTTAAAATTTAAAATTAAATTTAAATAAATTGAGTAAAAAATTTTAGATTAGTTTATATTTCCATGGGTGAGTATTATAAATTGCTAGTGTGAGACAGTGTATACCATCAATTTTATTTCTTTTTCATGTTTTACAGATAAAAATTAAGAAACATATATACAAGTAGATGGGAATTGAAGGAATTTTGTTAAAACAGTATCACTTTTTAAAATGCTCTTCTTCTGATTTGAATACCAAAACTAACAGCGATCAATCATTTTATTTCTTTTTTTGATGATTAGCTGATGAAGTGATTCATTGTACCTTTAATATTCATGAAAATGAAGTATTTGAAACCATATGACATGCAAAAGCATTTATTTCTAGTGTTTGGTGTCATTTCCTTTCTTAGTCTCTAGGACTATACCAAGAAGGATTAGGTTTAAGTTATTCAATACCTACTAATTACACATGACATTCTTTCCCGGAGAGACATTTATTTAACCCAGTATAAATGGAGAGATTAAGAAAATTGAAATTTGGGTCATTTCAACACATCATTTTTAGGACTTTCTTGGTGATCTATTGGTTAAGACTCCAGACCTCTTCTGCAGGAGGCATGGGTTCAATCCCTGGTCAGGGAACTAAAGATCTCACATGCCACACAGCAAAACAAAATAAAACAAAAACAAACCCACTTAACAGACAAACAGAAAAACCAAAAAAATCCAGCATCGTCATATTTTAAAAAATGAAATACTCTTACTATGTAGTTTTAAAAGATTTTCTTCAGAACACTGTTTCAGATTTACCTTACAGAAATTACAGAAAATTGTCGCTATATATCCTAAATGCTGAATCTAGTCCTTATTATCAATTAAGTCATCAAAACCAGAATAATATATCAGAAAATTTTCCCTTGATTTTCTAATTCAAATAAGCTTTTTTCATTTGCATTTCAATGTCCTTCCTCTTACCTCTACGTCCTAATTTTGAGAGATACACACAGAGAGATAAAGACATATGACCTCTGTTACTATGAGAGAGTAAAACACCCCTCCCTACCTTCTTTATTCCTTACAGATGTTCTCTTTGCTTTGCTCTCAAACACTCTTCTTCAAAAGCAATAAATTCTACAAACACCAGAAGGTGGAATACATAAAAAGAGTCAAAACTCTATTGCTCCACTCAACAACATAGCTGTATTCAAAATATTTATGTTAATATGGCATAATATATGAAAAGACTAGAAGTCCTATCAGGATGAGTGTTTCATGTATACTTGGAAAAAAACATGTTTTCTAACTGTTGGATGTCAAATTTTATATAGGTCCATTAGAACAACAACTAAATGCAGTCTTTCTGGCTTGAAAAACCAGAAGACAGACTTCAGGATAATCATGTGTACTGATAAAAGTGTGAAAGTCACTCAATCGTGTCCAGTTCTTTGTGACCCCATGGACTATAAAATCCATGGAATTCTCCAGGCCAGAATACTGGAGTGGGTAGTCATTCCCTTCTCCAGGGGATCTCCCCAACCCAGGGATTGATCCCAAGTCTCCCACATTGCAGGTGGATTCTTTACCAGCTGAGCCACAAGAGAAGCCCAAGAATACAAGAGTGGATAGCTTATCCCTTCTCCAGAGGATCTTCCTGACCCAGGAATCAAACCGGGGTCTCCT
This sequence comes from Ovis canadensis, assembly GCF_042477335.2. NCBI lineage: Eukaryota > Metazoa > Chordata > Mammalia > Artiodactyla > Bovidae > Ovis > Ovis canadensis. Next base: position 24,138,574 of record NC_091269.1, on the reverse strand, counting down.
GCATTGCAGGCGGATTCTTTACCAACTGAGCTATCAGGGATTCTTACTGTTCAGTGTACTGGAAAGTGAGAAGAAAATCCTGAAAAGCATCAAAAGGGAAGCATCAAAAATATGAAATTTTTATAAGTCTCTGATTGACCCCTGAGTTCGAATGGAGGCTAAGTCCCTCCACTAAGGATGAAAGAACCAACCTGAGAGTTGGGTTGTCATTTTATTTATGGCTCTTTGAGTCTCACCAAGTTCAGTGGAGGAGTAGAACACAATACGTGCCTCCATGGCATCACATTCATCACGTCAAGGACACAACTCAAAAGTCCTCCACGTCTGGGGAATCAAGAAAACATGCCCAATATTCAAGACAAATGGCCACGCTCAAAATGAGGTCTGCTCTTGCATAAACATAAGATCTGGCCAAGAAATCTAACCTGCATATAAGATAAAGACATGACAAGCAAAAGTTAAGAGAATTCAGTACCACCAAATCAGCTTTAAAACAAAATTTAAAGGGACTTATATAGTCAAGAAATACAAGAGAGAAAAAAGATCTACAAAATCAACCCCAAACAATTAAGAAAATGGCAATAGGAACAAGTATATCAATAATTATTTTAAATGTGAACAGATTAAATGTACCAACCAAAAGACACAGACTGGCTGAGGGAATACAAATACAAGACCCATATATATGCTGTCTACAAGAAACCCACTTCAGACCTAAAGACACATATAGACTGAAAGTGAGAGGATGGGAAAATCCATTCCATGTAAATGTGAAGCAAAAGAAAGCTGGTGTAGTAGTACTCATATCAGACAAAATAGACCTTAAAATAAAGAAGATTACAAGAAATAAGGAAGGACATTACATAATGAGCAAGGGATCAATCCAAGAGGAAGACATGACAATTGTAAATGTTTATGCAGCCAACATAGAAGCACCTCAAAACATAAGACAAACATTAACAGACATAAAAGGAGAAACTGACAGTAACACAATAATAGTAGGAGACTTTACACCCCACTCACACCATTGGAAAGATCATCAAAACAAAATTAATAAGGAAATACAAGTCTTAAATGATACATTAGGTGAGATGGATCTTATTGATATCTTCAGGACATTCCACCCAAATGCAGAAGAATACACCTTCTTCTCAAGTGCACACGGAACATTCTCCAGGAGAGACCAAATCTTGGGTCACAGATCAGTTGAGTTCAGTTCAGTTCAGTCACTCAGTCATGTCCGACTCTTTGCAACCTCATGAATTGCAGCACGCCAGGCCTCCCTGTCCATCACCAACTCCCGGAGTTCACTCAGAATCACATCCATCAAGTCAGTGATGCCATCCAGCCATCTCATCCTCTGTCATCCCCTTTTCCTCCTGCCCCCAATCCCTCCCAGCGTCAGAGTCTTTTCCAATGAGTCAACACTTCGCATGAGGTGGCCAAAGTACTGGAGTTTCAGCTTTAGCATCATTCCTTCCAAAGAAATCCCAGGGCTGATCTCCTTCAGAGTGGACTGGTTGGATCTCCTTGCAGTCCAAGAGACTCTCAAGGTCTTCTCCAACACCACAGTTCAAAAGCATCAATTCTTTGGTGCTCAGCTTTCTTCATAGTCCAACTCTCACATCCGTGGGTCACAGATCAAACCAGTAAATTTAAGAAACTTGAAATTGTATTAAGCATCTTCTCTAACCACAACGCTATGAGACTACATATAAATTACAAGAAAAAAAAGCTGGAAGAAACACAAATACATGGAGATTAACCAACAGGTTACTGAAGAAATCAAAAGGGAAATAAAAAAATTTCTAGAAACAAATGACAATGAAAACATGATAACTCAAAACCTATGGGATGCAGCAAAAGCAGTTCTAAGAGGGAAGTTTATAAAAATACAATCCTACCTCAAGAAACAAGAAAAACATCGAACAGACAACCTAAGTTTACACCTAAAACAACCGGAAAAAGAACAAAAATTCTCCAAAATTAGTAGAAGGAAAGAAATCATAAAGATCTGAGCAGAAATAAATGAAAAATAAATGAAAGAAACAATAGTAAAAATTAGTAAAACTAAAAGCTTATTTTTGAGAAGATAAACAAAATTGATGAAACTTTAGCCAGACTCATCAAGAACAAAAGAGAGAAGAATCAAATCAACAAAATTAGAAATGAAAAAGGAGAGGCTACAACAGACAATGTGGAAATACAAAGGATGATAAGAGACTATTATGAACAACTATGTGGCAATAAAATGGATAACCTAGAAGAAAGGGACAGATTCTTAGATAAGTTCAAACTTTCAAGGCTGATGCAGGAAGAAATAGAAATTATGAACCACCAAATTACAAGCATGAAATTAAAGCTGTGATAAAAAATCTCCCAAAACAAAAGCTCAGGATGAGATGGCTTCTCAGGAGAATTCTGTCAAATATTTAGAGAAGAGGTAATGCCTATCCTTCTAACACTGTTTCAAAAAATTACAGAGGAAGGAAGACTTCCAAACTCATTCTATGAGGCCACCATCACCCTGATACCAAAACCAGGCAAAGACAACACAAGAAAGAAAACTACAGGCCAATATCACTGATGAATATAGATGCAAAAATCCTCAAAAAGATTTTAGCAAACAGAATTCAGCAACACATCAAAAAGCTCATATACCATGATCAAGTTGGGTCTATTCCAGGGATGCAAGGATTCCTCAATATACACAAATCAATCAGTGTGATACACCGTATTAACAAACTGAAAGATAAAAACCATATGATCATCTCAATAGATGCAGAAAAAGCCTTTGACAAAATTCAGCTCCTACTTATGATTAAAACTCTTCCAAAAATGGGCATAGAAGGAACTTACCTCAACATAGTAAAGGTCATATATGATAATCCTACAGCAAACATTATTCTCAATGGTGAAAAACTGAAAGCATTCCCCTAAGGTCAGGAACAAGACAAAGGTGTCCACTTTCACCACTATTATTCAACATAGTTCTGGAAGTCCTAGCTACAGCAATCAGAGAAGAAAAAGAAATAAAAGGAATCCAGATTGGACAAGAAGTAAAGCTCTCACTATTTGTAGATGACATGGTACTGTACATAGAAAACCCTAAAGATAGCATCAGAGTTTCTATATACTAACAAAGAAAAATTAGAAGGAGAAATTAAGGAATCAATCCCATTCACCATTGCAACAAAAAGAATTAAATATATAGGAATAAATTAACCTATGGAGACAAAAGAACTGTACACAGAAAATTATAAGACACTAATGAAAGAAATCAAAGATGACATAAACAGATGGAGACATAGTCCATGTTCCTGGGTAGGAAGAATCAATATTGTGAAAATGACTATACTACCAAACACAATCTATATAGATTCAATGCAATCCCTATCAAATTACAAATGACATTTTTCACAGAACTAGAACAAAACTTTTCACATTCATATGGAAACACAGAAGACCCTGAAATAGCCAAAGCAGTCTTGAGAAAGAAGAATGGAGCTGGAGGAATCAACCTTCCTGACTTCAGATGATACTACAAAGCTACAGTCATCAAGACAGTATGGTACTGGCACAAAAACAGGAACATAGACCAATGGAACAAGATAGAAAGCCCAGGAATAAACCCATGCACCTATGGGTACCTTATATTTGACAAAGGAGGCAAGAATACACACTGGGGCAAAGACAGCCTCTTCAATAAATGGTGCTGGGAAAACTGGACAGCTACATGTAAAAGAATGAAATTACAACACTTCCTAGCACCATATACAAAGACAAACTCAAAATGGATTAAAGACCTAAATGGAAGACCAGAAACTATAAAACTCTTAGAGGAAAACATAGGCAGAACACTCGATGAGATAAATCAAAGCAAGATCCTCTATGACCCACCTCTTAGAGTAATGGAAATAAAAACAAAAGTAAACAAGTGGGACCTGATTAAACTTAAAAGCTTTTGCACAGAAAAAGAAACACTTAGCAAGGTGAAAAGACAACCCTCAAAATGGGAGAAAATAATAGCAAATGAAAAAACTGACAAAGGATTAATTTCCAAAATATACAAGCAACTCATACAACTCAATGCCAGAAAAACAAACAACCCAATCACAAAGTGGGGAAAAGACCTAAACAGACATTTCTCCAAGAAGACATATAGATGGCTGACAAACACATGAAAAGATGCTCAACATTGCTCATTATTAGAGAAATGCAAATCAAAACTACAATGAGATATCACCTCACACCAGTCAAAATGGACATCCTCAAAAAGTCTACAAACAATAAATGCTGAAGAGGGTGTGGAGAAAAGGGAAAGCTCTTGCACTGTTGGTGGAAATGTGAATTGGTACAGCCATTATGAAAGACGGTATGGAGATTCCTTAAAAAACTAGGAATAAAACCACCATATGACCCAGCAATCCCACTCCTAGGCTTATACCTTGAGGAAACCAAGAAGACACATGTATCCCATTTTTCATTGCAGCACTATTTACAATAGCTAGAACATGGAAGCAACCTAGATGTCCACTGACAGATGAATGGATAAAGAAGTTGAGGTACGTATACACAATGGAATACTACTCAGTTATAAAAGGGAACACATTTGAGTCAGTTCTGATGAGGCGGATGAACACAGAACCTATTATACAGAGTGAGGTGAGTCAGAAAGAGAAAGATAAACATTGTATTCTAACACATATATAAGGAATCTAGAAGAATGGTACTGAAGAACTTATTTGCAGGGCAGCAGTGGAGAAACAGACATAGAGAACAGACATGGGCATGGAGAGAGGGGAGGAGAGGGTGAGATTATGGAAAGAGTAACATGGAAACTTACATTCAGTTCAGTTCAGTTCAGTTACTCAGCCGTGTCTGACTCTTTCCGACCCCATTAATCGCAAAACGCCAGGCCTCCCTGTCCATCACCAACTCCCGGAGTTCACTCAGAGTCACGTTCATCAAGTCGGTGATGCCATCCAGTCATCTCATCCTCCGTCGTCCCCATTTCCTCCTGCCCCCAATCCCTCCCAGCATCAGAGTCTTTTCCAGTGAGTCAACTCTTCACATGAGGTGGCCAAAGTATTGGAGTTTCAGCTTTAGCATCATTCCTTCCAAAGAAATCCCAGGGCTGATCTCCTTCAGAATGGACTGGTTGGATCTCCTTGCAGTCCAAGGGACTCTCAAGAGTCTTCTCCAACACCACAGTTCAAAAGCATCAATTCTTCGGCGCTCAGCTTTCTTCACAGTCCAACTCTCACATCCATACATGACCACTGGAAAAACCATAGCCTTGACTAGACGGACCTTTGTTGGCAAAGTAACGTCTCTGCTTTTCAATATGCTATCTAGGTTGGTCATAACTTTTCTTCCAAGGAGTAAGCATCTTTTAATTTCATGGCTGCAGTCACCATCTGCAGTGATTTTGGAGTCCCAAAAAGGTAAAGTCTGACGCTGTTTCCACTATTTCCCCATCTATTTCCCATGAAACTTACATTACCATATGCAAAATAGATAGCCAACGGGAATTAGCTATATGGCTCAGGAAACTCAAACAGGGGCTCTGTATCAACCTAGAGGGGTGGGATGGGGAGGGAGATGGGAGGGAGGCTCAAAAGGGAGGGGATATACATATCAGTTCAATTCAGTCCCTCAGCTATGTTTGACTCTTTGCAACCCCATGAACCACAGCACACCAGGCCTTCCTGTCCATCACCAACTCCCGGAGTTTACCCAAACCCATGTCCATTGTGTCAGTGACGCCATCCAACCATCTCATCCTCTGTCATCCCCTTCTCTTGCCCTCAATCTTTCCCAGCATCAGGGTCTTTTCAAATGAGTCAGCTCTCTGCATTAGGTGGCCAAAGTATTGGAGTTTCAGCTTCAACATTCAGTCCCTTCAATGAACGCTCAGGACTGATCTTCTTTAGGATGGACTGGTTGGATCTCCTTGCAGTCCAAGGGAACCTCAAGAGTCCTCTCCAACACCACAGTTCAAAAGCATCAATTCTTCAGCACTCAGCTCTTTTTATAGTCCAACTCTCACATCCATACATGGCTACTGGAAAAACCATAGCCTTGACTAGACAGACCTTTGTTGGCAAAGTAACGTCTCTGCTTTTTAATGTGCTGTCTAGGTTGGTCATAACTTGCCTTCCAAGGAGCAAGCATCTTTTAATTTCATGGCTACAATCACCATTCACAGTGATTTTGGAGCCCAGAAAAATAAAGTCAGCCACTGTTTCCACTGTTTCCCCATCTATTTGTCATGATGTGATGGAACCAGATGACATGATCTTAGTTTTCTGAATGTCAAGCTTTAAGCCAACTTTTTCACTCTCCTCTCTCACTTTTGAGATATGTATACCTATGGCTGATTCATGTTGAGGTTTGACAAAAAACAACAAAATTCTGTAAAGCAATTATCCTTCAATAAAAAACATAAATTAAAAAGAAAAAAAAGAGAAGGGGAAGAGGGAGGAAGGAAAAAACATAATAATCTTTCAAAATCAATTGTTATGGCACAGATTTTTAAAGTAGCTTGACTTCTTGTAAAACATATCTTGTAGAAAAATTTGAAAGTGCATATAAATAAAAAAAAATAGAAATCATCCCTAATCCTACTACCTAGTATTAAGAGCAGTTGGCATTTTATTGCATTGAAAACTTTTCACCTTTTAAACTTTTTATTATGGAAAATTTCAGGCTTAAGGCAGAAATAGAAAGCAAAGTAGTGATATGTATCAGACACGAAGCAATTACCAGTGTTCTGCTGTGCTCTGAGTTTTTTAAGCTCCAGACTATAACTTGCACCTCTTGTTTTCTTAATCCATATCCTATTGTGAGTTTATTTTTACCCCAGGTCATTGAAAATTATTTTTTGAAAACATAATGTGCAGTGTTGTGCCTTATTTCATGTTACATGCATGCATGCTAGGTTGCTTCAGTTGTGTCTGACGCTGTGACCCCATGAACTGTAATCCACCAGGCTCCTCTGCCCATGGGATTCTCTAGGCAAGAGTACTGGAGTGGGTTGCCATGCCCTTCTCCAGGGGATCTTCCCAACCTAGGGACTCAACCCATGTCTCTTATGTCTCCTGCATTGGCAGGTGGGTTCTTTACCATTGGCTCCACGTGGGAAGCCCATTTCATGGTGTGGTTGGCATTAAATTTAAAAAACAAGTTATCACCCAGATGTGATCCTGGTAACATTTTGACAATTGATCTGACAGTGTATTTACAGCAAATTCAGGAGCCAGCTCCCTGCGACCTTTCTCGAAGCATCCTATTAAAGGCAAAAGTGATAACCTTCTGTTCTGGCCTGGCAGACAGGATCCTGTGCATGCCCTGTGGTTAGCTCAGCTGTGTCCCACCCACCTGTTCCCTGCGGGTCTGAGAGCTGGGCTTCTACCTGGCATCTGGGGGCCAGGGGTCACTCGGGGCTTGTGTTTTGCAGCCTTACATATTTACAAGAATTCCTTTCTCTTCCGACAACAGCTGTTTCTTGGAAGTAAATTTTATTAGAGGGTTGAGCAGATCATCCTCCTCCATATGCCTATGGAATTACAAAGTTGCAGCTTTGGCTTGAGAGGAGAAAATTCACAGTGAAGACAGACCTTTGTAACCACAGCTCTCAAATGGAAGAAGCACAGGTTTCTTTGGCTCTCTCACCTCTTGACACGCCAGGGCACCTGGTTCTGTTGTCAGCTGATGGGAGAAAGAGGGAGGTACACTACACAATAGGCTCCCTTCTGGTGGGTTTCTTTTTCTGCTGCAATAATGACCTGCCTGCATTCATAATGCTTACTGAAGGCTACTCGCTATTATTTATTTCAGGCACTATTGCTCTGTGCTCATAACTTAATGTTGATATCATCATCATTCATGAAGCATTTTTGGCCAATTGCTTGCCTAAGTTATGGCATCAAGCCTGTCCTGGGCTTTATGTTCATGGTAGCAGTTCAGTTCCTCGATCACTGAGTGCCCCTTGTTTTGCAGGCACTACTCTAAGCTCTGGATGGAGGTACAGGTCTTATCACACTAGGCAAAATCTGCGATGGTCAAGCGAGGATGTTTAGGCTGGGTCAGTGAATGCTGTCCATTTCACAGTGAAAATGAGAAGGGAGGCTGATGACCTCAGTTAGGAGGAAGTGACAGTCCAGGTGCCTTATGCAGGTTCAGAGATGAGAAATGATAAGTGCTAGTGACCCTCAGGTCCCCTTACTGGCTGTAAGTCAGCAGTCCCACGAGATGTCCATATGTCTCCTCAGCGTTCCTGCACATGTCTGAGATGTCTCAGCCTCTAGGCTGATCACAGAGGCTAGAGGCTAGCCGGTGTTGACCATCCAATAAGATAAACCTCTGAGTAAAGAGAGAGGTGGGGAAAGAAAGGGATCAGGACTGAGCAGAGGAACTGGGCACACGGTGGCTGGCTGGAGGTGCCCAGCACACCTCAGTCCTTGTTGGCCACTATCAACCCACCTGATGCCCTCCCATAGAGATCGGAGGTGGCTTTGGTATTTAGAACCACTGCTTCCTTCATCAATGCAGAAATGGCAGCCTTCCTATTTTGCAAAGAAGCCTTGCTAAATATATATATATATATATATATATATATATATATATATATATATATATATATATATATATATATGAAAGGGGGTGATGGGATGAGTGGCCTGGCTCTATATAGACTGTGGGTAGAATAGTCTTCAGAAGGACCTGGTTGTTATCTAAAGCCATCCTTTAGTGCAAGACAGTGAGACGCAAAATGACTGTAAATAGTTAGGCTTCCTGGACAAAATCTCAGTGATGTGGGGACTGCAGATGCACAGAGATCAGAGGCCCCGTGTGGACTCAGGGCGCCTGAGCGTGGGTTCGTGAATTTTCCCCATCACTGCTCAGCTCTCGAGGTCTTGCCTCCTTGTTCTGTTCATGAGTCGATGTGGTGTCTGTGATGTTTCTGGGACATCACCTCTGTTGATATCATGCAGGAGGTAGAGGGAAGAGAGCCGATCTGAGTGGTGTGGTTAGCAGGAAATAAACAAAGTGAGCTGCATAATTCAGGGTCAAGATCACAGAGTGTAGTCTCGAGGACTTGGGTTTGAAACCTGACTCACCTGCTCCACCCTGTTCCCCAGGAAGATCTGACCTCCCAGCCTCACTGTTCTCATCTGTAAAGTGGAGGAAGAGATCCCACATGGATATCAAGTCTTGCTGCCTGATGGAGATTAAGGCGATTTTTAACTCCCCCAATGATTAGAAAAGTGATTGGAGTCAAAAAGCCCAGAGGAATAACGTCAGCAAGCATATGGTGAATTATTCAGGCCACACAGGACCCAAGCCTATCAGGGTGATAGGAAAGGGATGTCGCTGTGTCCTGCTGTCTGGCAGCCTGTCTTTGCTCCCTCACTTTGACAAATGACCTTGGTAGGCTCATTCATCTTGCAGAGGCCTGACCCTGAAGCACAAATGTTAAATAGCTTGTGCTCTGCGCCTAGACATGCTGTCTGGTTGTTGGCGAGCTGGGGTGAGGTAATCGCAGAGAGGAGCTGCTTGGCTGGATGCACTGAGATGCTGACTGTCAGGCTTTGTTTGTGGGGGTGATGATGCGTCTAACCACCTGCTTCCGCGGGTGGGTCGCCATGGGTTCTGCATGGGCCATGCCATCTGACGTGGAAGGATAATGTGAAGATTGAAGGAGTCTCATGGACCGGGTCTTGTTTATAGTTTGACAGGTGAGAAATCTAGTAGCAGCAGAGTCTGTGTGGTCACCATCAACTTCAGCTGACCCGGTGAGGCTGAGATGGGCTCACCGAGCAAGGGGAATTGTCACCTCCTCACCTGGTTCCCACCAGCTGTACTTTCTGCCACGGAACTGGGCTTCCTGGTGGGGACGGGGAGGGCTGTGTGTGTGTGAGTTTCTGCTCTGTGCTTTCATGTACCTTTCGTTTAAACCTCGCAGCAGCCCCATAGGAACATATGATTTGACCTTAAGGATGGGTAGGACTTTGCCAGTTGGAGGGAATGTAGGAGGCATTACAGAGCCTCGATTCAGACAATATATCTTTGTTTCTTTTTAAATTAATTTATTTTAATTAGAGGATAATTACAACATTGTGGTGGTTTTTGCCATACATTGCCATTGTGTATGTGCACCACAGCTTCCTTATCTACCCATCTGCCGATGGCCATCTAGGTTGCTTCCATGTCTTAGCTATTGTAAATGGTGCTGCAATTAACACTGGGGTCCATGTGTCTCTTTCAGTTCTAGTTTCTTTGGTGTGTATGCCCAGCATTGGGATTACTGGGTCATATGGTAGTTCTATTTCCAGATTATTAAGGAATCTCCACACTGTTCTCCATAGTGGTTATACCGGTTTGCATTCCCATCAACAGTGTAGGAGGGTTCCCTTTTCTCCACAACCTCTCCAGCATTTATTGTTTGTAGACTTTTTGATGGCGGCCTTTCTGACCAGCGTGAGATGATACCTCATTGTGGTTTTAATTCACATTTCTCTAATAATGAATGATGTTAAACATCTTTTCACATATTTATTAGCCTCTGTCTCCCTCTTCCCTCTTCTCTTCTCTATATAACACCATCTTTTGTTTGTTTTTTCAGATTTTGTTTCTGATGTGGACCATTTTTAAAGTTTTTATTGGATTCATAACATATTGTTTCCATTTTATGTTTTGGTGTTTTGACCACAGGGCACGTGGGATCTTAGCTTCCTGACCAGGTATCAAACCCACACCCCCTGCACTGGAAGTCGAAGTCTTAACCACTGGGCCACCAGGGAAGTCCTGGGATGATGGTATTTGACTTGGTCGTTATTGCCACTACTGGAGATGCAGCTACATAGAAGCAGTATGGCTGAAACTGGAAGAAATCCTTCCATCTCCATGGCAGGTAATGGAAAACCACTCTACACTCACAGACAGGATCTTCAAAGTCTCAGATCTCTTAGGGACGAAGGTCTGAATTAATCAAACTAGCAAAGAAAGATGACTAGTAAAGGGCTGACCAAGTCTGAGGTAGACTAAAGCTAGAATTGTTCATGAAAAGCCCTTCCATGTACATAAGTGGAAAAGCCCCAGCTCCTTGCTCTAGAGCAGGTGAAGGGGACTTGTCCCAGTGTCACACATGCATAGCACATGATACGTTATCTGATATACAGCAGTTATATGTCTGCTGATATAGAACTGGGGATATAAAGGCAGCAAGTTTATCATCTGACATGGCTGGCTCTTCCTCTACATTCAATGTCTAGATTGCCAAATTTCAGGTGTACCTCTGTGAGAAAATTAAAGAGGCAACAGACAGCCTCAGCTTTCTACCTGATTGCTTCTCTGTATATGACTGCATATCATGTATATGTTTGCATGGCAATGGGAGCAAGTCCAAGGAGAAGCAACTGTCAAGCCGTCCAGGCCACTGTTCTTGTTAATCCTTGATCCTGGGTCAGAGGTAACGGCAACATGGACTGAGTGGCAGAGGAGGGAAATCGTCAACATCTGCTGTGACCTCTCGGCCAGCTTGAGAAATGAATACTGATCACCTCTGCCACTGTCCCTTTACTTGCTAGGAGAGTCTCAGAGGAATGACTAATTACCACCTCCATTTTTGTCTAGAGGAATAGTTAATTTACAATGTTGTGTTAGTTTCACGTGTACAGCAAAGTGATATATATATATATATGTATATATATATATGTATATATATATGTTGTTTTCCTTATAGGTTATTATAAGCTATTGAATATATTTCCCTGTGCTCTACAGTAGATCCCTGTTGATTATCTATTTTACATATAGTAGTGTGCATATACTGGAGAAGGCGATGGCGCCCCACTCCAGCACTCTTGCCTGGAAAATCCCATGGATGGAGGAGCCTGGGAGGCTGCAGTCCATGGGGTCACGAAGAGTTGCACACAACCGAGCGACTTCCCTTTCACTTTTCACTTTCATGCATTGGAGAAGGAAACGGCAACCCACTCCAGTGTTCTTGCCTGGAGAGTCCCAGGGACGGGGGAGCCTGGTGGGCTGCTGTCTATGGGGTTGCACAGAGTCAGACACGACTGAAGTGACTTAGCAGCAGCAGCAGTGTGCATATATTAACCCCAAACTCCTAATCTATCCTTCCCCTGCCCTTTCCCCTTTGGTAATCATAAGTTGATTTTCTATGTCTGTGAGTCTGTTTCTATTTTGTAAATAATTATCTGTGTCATATTTTAGATTCCACATATAAGTGATACCATATAATATTTGTCTTTCTCTTTCTGACTTACTTCATTTAGTGTGATAACCTCTAGGTATGTCCTTGTTGCTGCAAATATAACTATATTTGCATATCTTCTTTATTATATATAATAATATATATATAGTACATCTTCTTTATTCATTCATCTGCCAGTGGATGTTTAAGTTGCTTCCACCACTTCCATTTTATTAAACAAAAATTATGCCTTTTTATTCTTTTCTATTTTCACCTCTTTTCTTCTTCTTCACTGTTATATAGCAGTGGTTAAATGTTCCCGTTGCTCCCAAGTATAATGATCTGAGACAGAATCATAATGGAACTACCAGAGGAGTCACTATCAAACTAACATCCTGGCCTTGGAGCAGAAACCCTGATGATGTTAATTCATCTTGAGGCAACAGCTGGTTGTGATTTTGTCCCAGGTTGAAGAAGGGATGTGCAAACTTGTGATTTTATGTGCAATAATTAGGTTAGGTTATGTAGAGACATCTTTGGAAACATGAGTATAAAGATATTATGTGAGGTGGGCAGCGAACATATAATTTGAGAAAAAGATCTTGGGGTGACTCCCTGATTTGCAACAGTTATCCCTTTTGGAAATTTCCCTGACACCCCAGAGTGAACCTGCAGCGGCCATGCCTTCCTATGTAACTCTGAATCTCTGGCCCAGTTAAACCATTTGATTCTAACGAAAAAGTGGAAATCTATGGGAGGCACAAAAGGTCTCTGGAACTGAGTCGGGTAATAGCATTTGCCACAGAAGAAAAGTCCACAGACTGGCTGAGTTCCCTGGGAGGCCTCTGGCTTCTGTCCTTCTTCCCATCAAGGCCTAGTTGTTCATTTTCTCCCTGGATTTGGTGAAAAATGGCACCACCTTTTCAAAGCATATTGATTTTTGCCGCTTGAACTACCAAGGATCAGTTTCAGCCTCTTGTCACCAGATGAGCCACACTTCTTATTTAGAGAACAGAACTAGTGAGGATGGCCCTAAACAGTCTGCTTTTGAGAATGGCCAAAAGGTCAGGACCATTGACAGTCGTCACTGTTGGGCCACTGGCTGCCCATTTTTTCCACCATTAGAGCAACTTTTGGAATAAATGGCATTGCTTCCAAAATGTCTCTAATAAAGAATTCATATAAAAAGTAATATGTTGGGTGGAGCTCACTGATAGAGCACGTGGAGGGCACTGCGGTGAAGGGAGATTTAGGAGCTCACTTTCTCAGTCTAAAGACTGCTGTGGCTCCCTCGCAGCCTTCCCTACCTTCCCCGCTCGCCAGCTCCGTGTAGTCTCTGCCTCTGCTTCCCTTTTCCCTCGGGCGCCCGTCTGCCTCCTCCTCGGGGAGCCGCAGCCCCAGACCCCTAGAGCTCTGAGTCTCTGGGTCTCCGTCCGTGCCCAGCCCTGCCATGAATGAGGAGTACGACGACGTGATCGTGCTGAGCACGGGCCTGACCGAATGTATCCTGTCAGGAAAAATGTCAGTGAATGGGAAGAAAGTTCTTCACATGGATAGAAACCCGTATTATGGAGGAGAGAGTGAATCTATAACACCGCTGGAAGATTTCTACAAAAGATTTAAGATACCCAGAGCTCCACCAGCATCTATGGGCAGAGAAGGAGACTGGAATGTTGACTTAATCCCCAAGTTCCTTATGGCAAATAAATGGTCAGCTGGTTAAGATGCTGCTTTTTACAGAGGTCACTTGCCATCTGGATTTCAAAGTAACTGAAGGGACCTTTGTTTATAAGCGAGGAAAGATCTACAAGGTTCCATCCACTGAAGCAGAAGCCCTGGCATCTAGCCTAATGGGGCTGTTTGAAAAACGTCGATTCAGAAAATTCCTGGTATATGTCGCCAACTTTGATGAGAACAATCCTCGAACTTTTGAGGGCATTGATCCTAAGAAGACATCAATGGAGAGGTGTATAAGAAATTTGACTTGGGCCAAGATGTTATAGATTTTACTGGTCATGCCCTGGCACTTTACAGAACTGATGACTATTTGGATCAGCCATGTTGTGAAACCATTAATAGGATTAAACTTTATAGCAAATCTTTGGCAAGATATGGCAAAAGCCCATACCTTTATCCACTCTACGGCCTTGGAGAACTGCCACAGGGATCTGCATGGCTAAGTGCTATTTATGGAGGTACCTACATGCTGAATAAACCAGTTGAAGAAGTTATTATGCAGGATGGAAAGGTGATTGGTGTAAAATCTGAAGGAGAGATTGCTCACTGTAAACAGCTCATCTGTGATCCCAGCTACGTGAAAGATCGAGTAGAAAAAGTGGGCCAGGTGATCAGAGTCATCTGTATCCTCAGCCACCCCATCAAAAACACCGACGACGCCAACTCCCGCCAGATCGTTATTCCACAAACCAAGTCAACCGGACGTCAGATATTTACCTCTGCATGATCCCCTCTGCGCACAATGTGGCCACAAAAGGCAAGTATATCGCCATCGCCAGCACAATGGTGGAGACCAAGGAGCCCGAGAAGAAATCAGATCAGCCCTGGAGTTCTTGGAACCAATTGAGCAGAAATTCGTTAGCATCAGTGACCTCCTTGTACCAAAAGACTTGGGAACAGAAAGCCAGATCTTTATATCCCGTACCTATGATGCAAAAACTCACTTTGAGACAACCTGTGATGACATTAAGGACATCTATAAGAGGATGATGGAGTTTGACTTTGAGGAAATGAAGTGCAAGAAAAATGACTTCTATGGGGAAGACTAACAGCAGTACATGTTATCATCTAATTAGGACAAACTTAAAATTTGGCAAATGATGCATATTGTAAGAAATCAGTATTGTAAGGCCTGCTTTTGTAATCAAAACTGAGAGATTCCAGAGTACTGTACCAGTAAATATTCCTCCCCTTTCTAATATCATATATTAACTTGTTTTCATGGAGTGGCTCTTCCGAATTAGCAGGTTCCCACGTTCTGTTCAATTTAACCAATACTGGCTTGTGTTTCCTAGTGAAGGGTCAGTTTTAAAGCCTTGTGATACTGATACAGAGAACTTGATACAGTATTTGTATCTTTTAATCAGCATAGCCTTTGCAGTTGTGAGCTTCCGCTGTTCGAGAGCTGGGTCAGTGCAGCTTGCATGCCATCTTGTCCTCTTGACGGTGAGGAGGTTCAGAACTGATTTTCTGTAACCAGGGACAGCGTCCCTTACTCCTCCCCACCCCTTTCCGTTCACGTCATGTGTCAGGACAGTGCCCACCCAGCCCAGCCACAAGCTTGGTTTACATGGGCCTCCAGTTCTAACCAAACTCCAGACTTGGACAGTCTTTTGGAGGAAGCCTGTGTGTGGTGTTTTAACCTATTAAAACTGATGAGCATGGAGGGGAAAGAAACCGATCATAAAGCAGGTAAACCTAGGAGCTTCTGCTGTATCCCAGATGTGGCTTCTTCAACGGACCAAGCCGCAGTACAGTATTGATCTGACAGAACCTTTGCTTCAGTGATGTCTCCAAATGATTTCTGTACTGCAAATAAAGCCAAAATCTGGAAACCAAAATAAATAAATAAAAAGACTGCTGTGAAATCACTGTGCTGGTGAGCTTCACTTCCCCACCTGTAATCTGAGTGCATTAGGCCAAGTTATTTCTACAATCCCATCCTGTAGTAAAAGTTTATCCTTATTAGACTAGAACTGTAGATCCAGCTTTCCTAGACCCCTTTGTTTCCTAGAGACAATCTCTGATTGCAATCTGCCAGCGGTATCTCAAAGCGCGCCCCCTGCAGGTGGATGCTTGAAGATCCACCTTTATCACTGGTAAGATTCTTCCAAGTGTTTGATGGGCAGGTGGTGGGTGAGTGAAGTCTGGCTGACACATGAGATTTTCAAATGGCAAACTCACAGAGGGAAGTGAACATGTGAAAAAAAGAACATCGGACTCTAGTTTCCGAAGGTCTGTCGGACTAGCAGGAGCTCCTCAGCTCAGTTACTGATCTAAACCTCTTCAGTTCTCAGCCCTGCAATTTCCTGCCAATGAAAAGCAGGCTAATAATAGCTTCCTCCTGCCTTTCTTGCCAGCGGCCCTGTGAGCAATATGGTACAAAAGTTGGGTGAATACGAAGAGCACAAGTTGGTGATTTATAAGTATTTGGATTCCGCCCCACCCCCACCCCCCCCCCCGCCCCCGCCCAGAAAACTTACTTGGATGTCCACCAGACAACTTAAAAGTTTAAGGACAATGATAAAGAATGAAGTGATATTGGCTTATAAAGGATTTTAAGGTTTTATTAAATAATTTTATTTATTTTTGGCTGTTCTGGGTCTTCGTGGCTTCAAGGGCTTTCCCCAGTTGTGGTGAGCGGGTCTACTCTCTCGATGTGGTGCTCAGGCTTCTCATTGCCGTGGCTTCTCTCTTTGAAGACCACACGCTTCAGTAGTTACAGCACCTGGGCTCATAGCCGTGGCTCCCAGGCTGTAGACCACAGGCTCAATAGTTGTGGTGCATGCGCTTAGTTGCTCCAAAGCAAGTAAGGGATTAATTAATTAATCCTTACTGGATTAGGGATTGAACCTCTGTCTATTGCATTGGCAGGCAGATTCTTTACCACTGAGTCACCAGGGAAGCTCCAAGGATTTTAAGGTTTTTCGAGAAGTTATCCTGAAGAGTTTATATACAGGTGATAATACTGACATTTCCTTCCAACTCAAGCTCTGTGCAGGGCACTTAGCATGAAATTAGTCTTTTTTTTTTTTTCTTTTTTACAAAAGCATTTTAGGGAAGTATTACTGTTTTCTCCTTCTTACAGATAAGACAACCATAGCTCAGAGAACTTAACTAATTTACATGAGACCACACAGTTGTCTAAGTGGTAGTTCAGTTCAGTCGCTCAGTTGTGTTTAACTCTTTGCGACCCCATGAACTGCAGCACGCTAGGCCTCCCTGTCCATCACCAACTCCCGGAATCTACCCAAACCCATGTCCATTGAGTCGGTGATGCCATCCAACCATCTCATTCTCTGTCGTCCCCTTCTCCTCCTGCCCTCAATCTTTCCCAGCATCAGGGTCTTTTCAAATGAGTCATCTCTTTGCATCAGGTGGTCAAAGTATTGAAGTTTCAGCTTCAAAATCAGTCCTACCAATGAACACCCAGGACTGATCTCCTTTAGGATGGACTGGTTGGATCTCCTTGCAGTCCAAACACCACAGTTCGAAAGCATCAATTCTTCGGTGCTCAGCTTTCTTCATAGTCCAATTCTCACATCCATACATGACCACTGGAAAAACCATAGCCTTGACTAGACTGATCTTTGTTGACAAAGTAATGTCTCTGCTTTTTAATATGCTGTCTAGGTTGGTCATAACTTTCCTTCCAAGGAGTAAGCGTCTTTTAATTTCAGGGCTGCAGTCACCATCTGCAGTGATTTTGGAGCTCAGAAAGTAAAGTCTGACACTGTTTCCACTGTTTCCCCATCTATTTGCCATGAAGTGATGAGACCAGATGCCACGATCTTAGTTTTCTGAATGTTGAGCTTTAAGCCAACTTTTTTACTCTCCTCTTTCTCTTTCATCAAGAGGCTCTTTAGTTCTTCTTCACTTTCTGCCATAAGGTTGGTGTCATCTGTATATCGGAGGTTATTGATATTTCTCCCGGCCATCTTGATTCCAGCTTGTGTTTCCTCCAGCCCAGCGTTTCTCATGATGTACTCTGCATATAAGTTAAATAAGCAGGGTGACAATATACAGCCTTGATGTACTCCTTTTCCTATTTGGAACCAGTCCATTGTTCCATGTCCAGTTCTAACTGTGGCTTCCTGACCTGCATACAGGTTTCTCAAGAGCAGGTGAGGTGGTCTGGTATTCCCATCTCTCTCAGAATTTTCCACAGTTTATTGTGATCCACACAGTCAGAGGCCTTGGCATAGTCAATAAAGCAGAAATAGATGTTTTTCTGGAACTCTCTTGCTTTTTCAATGATCCAGTGGATGTTGGCAATTTGATCTCTGGTTCCTCTGCCTTTTCTAAAACCAGCTTGAACATCTGGATGTTCATGGTTCATGTATTGCTGAAGCCTGGCTTGGAGAATTTTGAGCATTCCTTTACTAGCATGTGAGATGAGTGCAATTGTGTGGTAGTTAGAGCATTCTTTAGCATTGCCTTTCTTTGGCATTGGAATGAAAACTGACCTTTTCCAGTCCTGTGGCCACTGCTGAGTTTTCCAAATTTGCTGGCATATTGAGTGTAACACTTTCACAGCATCATCTTTCAGGATTTGAAATAGGTCAATTGGAATTCCATCACCTCCACTAGCTTTGTCCGTAGTGATACTTCCTAAGGCCCACTTGACTTTGCATTCCAGGATGTCTGGCTCTAGGTGAGTGATCACACCATCGTGATTAACTGGGTCTTGAAGATCTTTTTTGTACAGTTCTTCTGTGCATTCTTGCACCTCTTCTTAATATCTTCTGCTTCTGTTAGGTCCATACCATTTCTGTCCTTTATTGAGCCCATCTTTGCATGAAATGTTCCCTTTGTATCTCTAATTTTCTTGAAGAGATCTCTAGTCTTTCCCATTCTATTGCTTTCCTCTATTTCTTTGCATTGATCACTGTGGAAGCCTTCTTATCTCTCCTTGCTATTCTTTGGAACTCTGCATTCAAAAGGGAATATCTTTCCTTTTCTCCTTTGTTTTTTGCTTCCCTTCTTTTTACAGCTATTTGTAAGGCCTCCCCAGACAGCCATTTTGCTTTTTTGCATTTCTTTTCCATGGGGATGGTCTTGATCCCTGTCTCCTGTACGATGTCATGAACCTCCGTCCATAGTTCCTCAGGCACTCTGTCTGTCAGATCTAGGCCCTTAAATCTATTTCTCACTTCCACTGTATAGTCATAAGGGATTTGATTTAGGTCATTCCTGGAAAGTGGTAGTAATAGGATGGAAACTCAGATATTCACATATACAGTGAGTAACGGAGCCAAGATTCAATCCAGGACTTTCTGTTTCTAAAATCTATGTGTTTAGATATTAAATTATGCATTCAATAAATATCTGTTGAATTCCTAGTGCAAAGAGAGAAAGAATACCGTAGGCACTCATAGCTTGGACTCTGGGGCGAGAGCTTCTTCATTTGAATCTAGCTCTTCCAATTTCAAGCTGTGTGACCTTGCGGAAGGTACTGACCTCTCTAGGCCTCAGTTTTTCATCTTAAAGTGGGAATAATAACATAATAACTGAATATGAGAAATGACTCAGTGTTTGTGTAAAGTGCCCTGGGCAGTGCCTGGCACATCATTGCTAGCCATTTCTGTGATATGCATGGTGATCTGGAAAAGTCTTGGCTGTATGTGCTGGGGGTGAAGGTGGGAGGGGGCTTTCTATTTAGAGGTGGCATTGCAGAAGATCCCAAGGCTTGTGTAGAAATGAGATGTCCAAAGACCCTGGAGGTGAGAGCTCCAGGGAGGGGGGTGGGCAGCAATAGTAGGTCTTAAGTTGGGAAATTAGGCCAGGGAGTGACAAAAAGCCAGAGTGACTTCAACAGAGGAGTAGGGTGGGGTGCAGTGGGGTGGATGCAAGATGTAAGGTCAGAGAATCTGCCGGGCGCCAGTCATGTAAGGCCGTAGGTACCTGGGCAAAGCATTTGGATTTCTTTTGTTCATGCTGTGTGGCTTGCAGGATCTTATTTCCTTGACCAGGGACTGAACCCAGTAGTAAAAGCACCAAGTTCTAATCACTGAACAGACATTTTGTTTGGGGAAGTCCCCAAATTCTTTGTTTCGGGTCTTTAAAAAGAAATTGTTTACTTGGCTGAGATGGTGAAGGATAGGGAAGCCTGATGTACTGCAGTCTATGAGGTTGTAAAGAGTCGGATACAACTTAGCAACTGAACAACAACAAATGTATTGGCTGGGTCGGGTGTTAGCGGTGGCATATGAACTCTTCCGCTCCACAGTGTGCTTCCCGGCTCCAGGGTACACAGGCTTAGTTGCTCCTTGGCATGTGGGATCTTGGTTCCTCTACTAGGGATTGAACCTGCGTCCCCTGCATTCCAAGGGGGATTCTTAACCACAGGACCACTGGGGGAAATCCCACTTGGATCTTTTTAAACTATAAAGGAAGCCATCTGAGAATTGAGAACAGAAGAGGGACCTCCTCTGACTTAAGGAGCCTGGCAGGCTCCTTACGGTCCAAAGGGTCACAAAGAGTCGGATACAACTGAGCGAGGAAAAACCGCCCCAGCGATCCAGCGAAGCATCACAAAACAGGAGATGGAAGGGTGGGGTTCAAGCCGACAGAGAGTTGAACAACTGACACAGAGAACTTGGTTTGGGGGTCCTTTGGGTATGAAGAATCAAGAATTTGATTTGATGGATCTGTTAAGATGCCAAATGGAGGTCTTGGGGATATAATGGTTGTATAATCAGGAGGTCGAGGAGAGGTTGAAGCTGAGACAGGAATCTGAGGGTCAACAACTACCATGCTTGATTTGTATCCATAAACAAAGGAAACCAAAGTAAGGCTTTAAAAACTAGGTCTCAACATCTAATGCTTCCTGTACTGAGCTGTACACAAGCATGCTGTTATTGTACTGTCATATGTCAGTTAAGGAAGTGTTTCTTTTTGCTTAAAAATTTGGTAATGTGGAATTTAGGGGCTTCCCCAGTGGCAGTAAAGAGCCTGCCTACAAGGCAGGAGCTGCAGGAGATGCGGTTTCACTCCCTGGGTCAGGAAAATCCCCTGGAGGAGGGCATGGCAACCCACACCAGTATTCTTGCCTGGGGAATCCATGGACAGAGGAGCCTGGTGCGCTATAGTCCATGGGGTCACAAAGGGTTGGACTTGACTGAAGAGACTTATAGGCTTAGCATGCACGCATGCATGTGGGATTCAGAAAAAAAATACAACAATCTAGATAAAATGTTTCCATCTGGCAAAATAAGTTTAGGGCTTGGTGCAATGGGTGGAAACAACTTTCCAATGTCCTCTATTCTAAGATCCTTCCTTCAGTGAGGGTTATATATAAATGATTCCAGAAATATAGCTGTCCACTCCATTTATTAGCTGTCCACCCCTTGATTTAGAGGATGAAATTTTTCTTCCATGGCATTTTTTTGGTAAAGTATAGCATTATACAAAAATCGAAACATTCATAAATTTATTGAACTGAGCTAAAATGAAATGGAATGTATTAATTGGATATTTTCTACTTACATCATCATCATTCAAAAGGACCTTAGAACACATTGCAAAAGTTTCAAGTAATTAATCATGATAGGAAGCCTAGATATTGATCAAAGCAGATATTATAATTCCCCATAATAATTATGGAAAGAGCAAGGCTATACACCTTGCAGAGTCTCAAAAGTTTTAGGATTTGGGCAAACCGATCATGCTTGTCTGGTTTTGGAATGGCCTGCCATGGGTTTGATACATGGAAGATAAAGGAGTGTCCTAGAAAGAACTCATCCACAAGAAAGAGAGTTAGCACAGCTGTGTGCAGTATTACAGCCCTGGTCATAGCAGAGGAAGGGAAGCTGAAAGGAGAGTCTGCCCCTAGGCTGCGCCTCTGACCCACCTCCATGGATTCATCTCTGAGTTATGGAGACACATATATGGCAAATATAATTTAAGACTTCCTCACCCAAAACTCCATAAGACATTTGCCTTATCAACTGCGCATTTATTGCGTTTTTTCCTCCCCAGAATTCCTCACTTCCTTCTTCTCATAGCAACCCTCTCCCTTCTTTGTGGACTTGTCCTACCCTACCTTTTGTGAAAATTGAACGGTGCTCCCAAACCCAAGATCTTATCCCCTCTCTGCAGTGACTCACCTGAAGAAGAGTGCCTGGCTCTATCTGGGCTGTATTGTGTCTTTGGCGAATTTTTACATATGGCTGTTGAAAGTGATGTAGTGTCTGTCCTCTGAGGTGGCTGAGCTGGAGCAATGTAAGCCTGGGTCAGCTGGGGACTGTTTCTCATCCAACTCACGCTTACGCAGCAAGGATCTCTCTTCAGTGTAGGAGGGAATGAAACTGACAGAGAAATGCAGGGCTTTGAAATGGTATGGTCAGAGATGAAGACCAAGAAAAGAGGGAGAGAGTAAGAGTGAGAGAAAAGGGATGGGGGAGAGGTTGGTTCTAATATTGTAAAACCTCTGAAGACTCTAAAACCACACTAGATTTTCTGGCTGTACACAATCTCATACATTCCCACTTTCTAAATTTCAGAGAGGTGCTGAACAGAGATGTGAACAGGTGCTGAACAGAGATGTGAACAGGTGCTGAACAGAGATGTGAACAGGTGCTGAACAGATATAAAAGTGAAAAGGAACTTCCCTGTTGGTTCAGTGGTTAAGACTTTGCCCCTCAATGCAATTGGGGCTGTGGGTTTGATTCCTGGTCAGGGAACTAATATCCCACATGATTCATGGCCAAAAAACCAAAACATAAAGCAATCTTCAAAAAAGACTTTTAACCTGGTCCACATTAAAAGGATCTTTTTAAAAAGTGGAGGAAGGGAATTTTCCTATGATACTAGGAGTATTTGGCCCCATGGGGCTTTTGTGTTGTTGTTCGGTTGCTCAGTCATGTCTGACTCTTTGCAACCCCATGGACTCCAACACACCAGGGCTGCAACAAGCCAGGCTTCCTAGTCCTTCACCATCTCCTGGAGCTTGCTCAAACTCACATCCATTGAGTCAGTGATGCCATCTAACCATCTCATCCTGTGTCTTCCCCTTCTCCTCCTGCCTTCAACCTTTCCCAGCCTCAGGGTCTTTTCCAATGAGTCAGTTCTTTGTATCAGGTGGCCAAAGTTTTGGAACTTCAGCTTCAGCATCAGTCCTTTCCATGAATATTCAGAGTTGATTTCCTTTAAGAATGACTGGTTTGAGATCCTTGCTGTTCAATGGATTCTCGAGAGTCTTCTCCAGTGCCACAGTTCTAAGGCGTCAATTCTTCAGCACTCAGCCTTTTTCATTGTCCAAGTTTCACACCTGTGCATGACTACTGGTAAAACCATAGCTTTGACTATGGGGCCTCCATAGGATGTGGCCAGGCTCAAGCACCTCAAGTGCCTTGACACATTAAAAGAATCCTCAGAGGGATGAACCCAGAAGAGCTCTATGGAGAGAGACCAGTGCTTGAGAAGTGGCAACCACCAGAACGGTGTTGGGGCTTCATGTGGCACAGTGGCAAAATATTCGCCTGCCAGTACAGGAGACACAGGAGACATGGGTTTGATCCCTGGGTTGGGAAGATCCCTGGAGGGGGAAATGGCAACACACTCCAGTATTCTTGCCTGGAGAATCCCATGGACAGAGAAGCCTGGCCACCTACAGTCCATCGGGTTGCAAAGAGTTGGACACAACTGTTACTGACCACTCACACATGTCAGGAACAGTATTAGCAGCATCAAGAAGCAACAAATGTGGTTAGGAAGGGCAAAGGAAGCTTCGGAGGAAATGAAGGTGCCTTTGGGACACATGGCAGTGCCCCTGCCATTGACCAGATATGACCATCCTCACAAAGCTTATAGTACCCAGCTATAGACATATCACTATGAGAAACGGGAAGTCTTCCAAAGAGGAGAGAAAAAAAATGATCAGACCCCATGTAAAAGCAGAAGTGAGAAAGCTTCTGTGATCTCTGAGAAGCAGATGGGAGCCGGAGCAGGCCTTTGAGGGGCAGCAGTGTTCGTGGTGGTCATAGCTGTAAATGTGACCCTGCTTTCACTATCAGACTGTAAAGTTCTGGGGAGAATGGGTCCCACAAAGTTTCGTTTTCCCAACTGGCAAAAACAAAAACGAAAGTGACATAATGACATCCCAGCTAAACACGAGAGCAATGCACTCATCTTGAATTGTGTGGGGAGGTCAGACTTGTTGAGCCACCAGAATTGACACAGGAAAAATAAAGCTAGAAACAGGTGCTGAGGTTGTATCTTTGGGAAGCTCATCAAATGCTGAGTTGGGCCCAAGATCAGGGAGAAAGTCAACATTTAGAGGGAGCTGAACAGTCAGACTGTGAGGAATGACCAGAGGACAGAGCTGGCCTGGGCTGGCAGAAGAAGCCAAGTACCCCCTTGTCCAGAAAAATTTACTGTAGCAAGGTCACATTAGAGTCCCTGTCTGAGACGCTGAACTCACAGGGTGCAAGGCTGAGGGCCTCAACCCAGCGTCTGGGAAACAGTTTACTTCCAAGCTATTCATAGAGGAAGAACTCTGTAACTTACTGACCTAAGACTTTAAAGATTATTTTCTAACCTCATCTTTCTAGTTCTCTACTGATGCTACTCAATAAAACTACTTTTCTATTTTTAATTATGAAGATAAAATGGGGGTGAAAGCACTTCAAAAAGCTGAACACTTTTAAAAACTAAGAAGTCTTTATAAATATGTGCATGCTGAGTTGCTTCAGTTGTGTCCAACTCTCCGCAATCCTGTGGACTGTAGCCCACCAGGCTCCTCTGTCCATGGGATTCTCCAGGCAAAAATTCTGGACTGGGTGACCATGCCCTCCTCCAGGGGATCTTCCTGATCCAGGGATTAAACCCGCATCTCTTAGGTATCCTGCATCGGTAGGCGTGTTCTTTACCACTAGCACCACTTGGGAAGCCCCATTATTTATTATATTAATTGCTAATAATGTGATAAATATTATTATAATATTAATTATATTAATACAGTCTGTCAGCCCAAAAGAAGAAAAAAGAGACAATCACACAAATTACATAAACCAACTCAAGAAAAAAATAAAGAACCTCACAGACTTAAAACAAGAGATGGAATCAATAATCCAAAACCTCCCAACAAAGAATAGATCATGATGAGATGGCTTCATTGGTGAATTCTACCAAACATTTAAAAAAGAATTCATAGAAATCCCTCCAAACTCTTCCAAAAACAGAAAGGTTTATTTTCTAATTCATTTCATGAGGCCAGTAATAGCCTAAAATCAAAACCAGATAGAGATGTTGATGTCAGAAGAAAAAAAAATTACAGACCAAAATCCCTTAAGAATAGGGTGTCCCAGGTGGCCCTAGTAGGAAAGAATCACTCCAGCACTCTTGCCTGGAGAAATCCATGGACAGTGAAATCTGGAGGGCTACAGTGCATAGGGTCACAAAGAGTCAGACCTGACTGAAGCAACTTAGCAGGCACGCACATCCCTTAAGAACACAGGTGAAAATGTTCAAAGAAAATACTTGAAAACTGAGTCCAGTATCATATTAAAAGGATTATACACAGGGACCAAGTTGGATTCATTGCACCGTGAGTACAATAGTGGTTCAAAATAGAAAATTGATCAGTGTCATAGGCCACATTAACAAAACAAAATAGTAAAATGTGATCATCTCAGTTAACACAGAAAAAATATTTGACAAAATCTAGGGCTTCCCAGGTGGCTCAAATGGTAAAGAACCCACCTGCCAATGCAGGAAATGCAAGAGATGTGGGTTCGTTTCCTGAGTTGGGAAGATCCCCTGAAGCAGGGCATGGCAACCCACTCCAGTATTCTTGCCTGGAAAATTCCATGGACACAGGAGCCTGGCAGGCTACAGTCCATGGGGTCACAAAGAGTCGGACACGACTGAAGTGACAACACTCACACAATACTTTTTTAGGATAAAAACATTCAGAAAGGTAGAAATAGAAGGGGAGTTCTTCAACATGGTAAAGTGTGTTTATGAAAAATTCACATCTTATTAAATGGTGAAAAACTGAAAGCTTCCCCCCTAAGGTCAAAAACAAGACAAGGATGTCTGTATTCATCCATGCTCCTCAATATTGTAGTGAAAGTTCCAGCTAGAGGAATTAGACAAGGTAAAGAAATAATAATAAGGAAGAAGAAAACTATTTGCATAGGATATAGTAGTAGTAGTTGTAATTGCTCAGTTGTGTCGGATTCTTTGTGACCCCATAGACTGAAGCCTGTCAGATTCCTCTGTCAATGGGATTTTCCAAGCAAGAATACTGGAATGGGTTGCCATTCCTTTCTCTAGGGAATCTTCCCGACCCAGGGATTGAACCCAGGTCTCCCGCATTGCAGGCAGATTCTTTACCATCTGAGCCACCAGGGTAGCTTTATTCAATAGGATATGATCCTATATAAAAAGATCCCAAATAATCCACAAGAAAGCTACAAGAACAATAAAAAAATTAGCACAGTTGTATGTGAAAAATTAAGAAAAAATCAGTTTTACTTCTATACATCTTCAATGAACAATCTGAAAGGGAATTTAAAAAGCAATTTCATTTGTAATAGCATCTAAAAGAATAATATACTCAGGAATAAATTTAACTGAAGAGGTGAAAGGCTTATACAATGAAAATTCTAAGACATTGCTGAATGTAATGCAAGACTTAGCAACTGAAGAACAATAACTACCCAAAGCAATCTGCCATTTCATATTAATCTCTATCAAAATTCTAACAGAGAAAATAACAAGCCAACAAATATATGTCCCTTGTAATTTCTGTTAGTGATAAATTCCATCAAGATAACAGAATTGGGCAATGTGATGGGATTGAGGAGAAGAGGTTAATTTAAAATGGATGCTCAGGAAGAGCCTCTTGAGAGGGGCATGGAAGGCGGAGTGATCGGAAAGGGTAAGACCCACAAATGTACGTGCACATTTTCAAAGACAATTTCATTACAACCCTTAGGGAAAATGTGGCTTCCATATTAATACAGTGTCCATAATTGAAAATCAATGTGAATAACAGAAATAAAGATCTAAGAATTTAATTATTAATTTGCTGAGCTTCTTACATTTTCAGTTAATGGGAGAGTGATGGTGTAACTAGTTCAAAATAATACATAATCTAACAGGCTTTGGAGAGCAGCTGAAATACACACATACACTCGTGTCTTCAAAGTATCTGGTGTACTCACACACAAGCACTTTCCCTTCAGGTCTGTCTCCGTGGTGAGTTGCCAAAGCACCAGATGAACAATGGTGATGATGGGATGTTATGAATATTCCCCCAAATTAAATTCATATAATGGTCACCTTAGTGGTTTAAAATCCAGGAAGCCTGAGAGTCACACTTAGCCAAGGGGAGCTATGCCGATTTGGAGAATATGATACTGATAGAGTTAAGTGATGTGGATGGCAAGCATTTACACGTGCTTTGTCAAAATGCTGTTAGAATTTATCTATTTCAGCAAAGACTGCTTCCAAACTAGATGTGACTCATCTGGAAACTTGGCACTGTGTGTTGTTTGAGACGGGCCTTGACCTGAGGGGGCACTGAGTACGGATTGCGCCAGAATGCAGCAGCCACATGAGCCAGAACTCTGGGAAGCACCCCCACCCCACCCCACCCCTGCCCAACTCACAGAAAGCCAGGTATCGTGTCCCTACTTCATTCTTTGCTTCCCAGGGCTGGTCTCATGGCCCAGAATGCAATTCTGTTGGGGACAGAGAAATACTTTGCGCTTTCTTTGGGGCCCAATTTACCTAGGAAATGAGCAAAATAGTTCATTAATACATTCTCTCAAGAAATTAAAGAATAATTTACAAACGAAATTTTAAAGATGGGAGATTACGTTAGGACAGAGAACAATGGGATGGTGATGGACAGGGAAGCTGCAGTCAGACAGACTGAAGGACTAAATGCCTGCAGGTTCCTTTGGAGGATGCTGTTTAATGTGCCATGTCAGCTTTATCCCCTTCGAGTTACCCCTTGTGACAGGCAGGGAGCACAGCTCACAAGCACACCCTCCTCCAGGCATGGAGATGAAGTGCTGTTCAAAGAAATGATGATGATGAGATTCTGTGCGCGCTACTTACATTGAGCTGAATGCTGCTTCCAGAAAGATCTCTCATAACAATCTAAGTTTTCAAAATATGCATATTGATGATGATGATTTCTGCAGAAATGAAGACCTGCATATGAGATGCCCAAAGATTGGAATGTTAGAAGTACCTCCTTGACCTAAAGCTTCCCTGGTGGCTCAGATGGTAAAGAATCTGCCTGCAATGCAGAGGCCCGGGTTCAAATCCTAGGTTGGGAAGATCCTCTGGAGAAGGGAATGGCAACCACCTCTGGTGCTGCAGTCCATAGGGTCACAAAGAGTCAGACACAACTGAGGGGCTACCACTTTCACTTTTCACCTTGACCTATGTACTTTCACAAGACCCAGGAGGCCAGGCTCAACTTTAGAATTCTTGGACTCATGGAGTTTTGCTGTGGAACGTGATGGCGCTGCCCCAATCCCATCTCTTCCACCGCTGGTCCTGCCCAGAAACCAGAGGGGCTTTTCACCCTTGTGTCTCTCCCTAGCTCATGTATCCACTTTTTGACCCCACAAGGAGCTTCCCTTCAGCCACCCCTCAAGCACATGGGCAGGTGGGTCTAGACTCCTGTTCAAGGTGTAAGGAGTGGGCAGGGAGTGTTTACCCAGGGAAACCCACGATGCTGGGATGCAGGAGAGCAGCTTCAAGGGGGTGCCGTATAGGCTTCGGACCATGTCTCACTGGCACCAGTGATTCCTCGCCCCAGGGGCCAACAGAGATAAAGTGTCATTTCATCATGTCACCACGAGGGTACATACTCTCAAACTGCCATCCCTGTAATGTTGCCTTAACACCTGGAGACTGAGGTAGCAGTAACCAGGTTTCCCCACAGTGAAGTTACATTTGCCCCCCTTTCCTTACTGTCCTCCTTGGAAGGACATCACTTAAGGGATAGGGAGTTACGCCCCACCTCCTAGAGGGGTGAGTATTAATGTGAATTACATGAAATTTTTCTGTACAGGAGATATTTCCTTTCTTCCCCATTTATTAATTTATCCCATCATTTATTGATATCAGTGTGAACTCATAGATATTTATTTTATTTTATTTTGTTTTTTATTTTTTTAATTTTAAAATCTTTAATTCTTACATGCGTTCCCAAACATGAATCCCCCTCCCACCTCCCTCCCCATAACATCTCTCTGGGTCATCCCCATGCACCAGCCCCAAGCATGCTGTATCCTGCGTCAGACATAGACTGGCGATTCAATTCTTACATTATAGTATACATGTTAGAATGCCATTCTCCCAAATCATCCCACCCTCTCCCTTTCCCTCTGAGTCCAAAAGTCCGTTATACACATCTGTGTCTTTTTTCCTGTCTTGCATACAGGGTCATCATTGCCATCTTTCTAAATTCCATATATATGTGTTAGTATACTGTATTGGTGTTTTTCTTTCTGGCTTACTTCACTCTGTATAATCAGCTCCAGTTTCATCCATCTCATCAGAACTGATTCAAATGAATTCTTTTTTACGGCTGAGTAATATTCCATCGTGTATATGTACCACAGCTTTCTTATCCATTCATCTGCTGATGGACATCTAGGTTGTTTCCATGTCCTGGCTATTATAAACAGTGCTGCGATGAACATTGTGTCTCTTTCAATTCTGGTTTCCTCGGTGTGTATGCCCAGAAGTGGGATTGCTGGGTCATAAGGTAGTTCTATTTGCAATTTTTAAAGGAATCTCCACACTGTTCTCCATAGTGGCTGTACTAGTTTGCATTCCCACCGACAGTGTAGGAGGGTTCCCTTTTCTCCACACCCTCTCCAGCATTTATTGCTTGCAGATTTTTGGATCGCAGCCATTCTGACTGGTGTGAAGTGGTACCTCATTGTGGTTTTGATTTGCATTTCTCTGATAATGAGTGACGTTGAGCATCTTTTCATGTGTTTGTTAGCCATCCGTATGTCTTCTTTGGAGAAATGTCTATTTAGTTCTTTGGCCCATTTTTTGATTGGGTCGTTTATTTTTCTGGAATTGAGCTGCATACGTTGCTTGTATATTCTTGAGATTAGTTGTTTGTCAGTTGCTTCATTTGCTATTATTTTCTCCCATTCTGAAGGCTGTCTTTCCACCTTGCTTATATTTTCCTTTGTTGTGCAGAAGCTTTTAATTTTAATTAGATCCCATTTGTTTATTTTTGCTTTTATTTCCAGAATTCCGGGAGGTGGATCATAGAGGATCCTGCTGTGATTTATGTCTGAGAGTGTTTTGCCTATGTTCTCCTTTAGGAGTTTTATAGTTTCTGGTCTTACATTTAGATCTTTAATCCATTTTGAGTTTATTTCTGTGTGGGGTGTTAGAAAGTGATCTAGTTTCATTCTTTTACAAGTGGTTGACCAGTTTTCCCAGCACCACTTGTTAAAGAGATTGTCTTTACTCCATTGTATATTCTTGCCTCCTTTGTCAAAGATAAGGTGTCTATATGTGTGTGGATTTATCTCTGGGCTTTCTATTTTGTTCCATTGATCTATATGTCTGTCTTTGTGCCAGTACCATACTGTCTTGATGACTGCGGCTTTGTAGTAGAGCCTGAAGTCCAGCAAGTTGATTCCTCCAGTTCCATTCTTATTTCTCAAGATTGCTTTGGCAATTCGAGGTTTTTGGTATTTCCATACAAATCTTGAAATTATTTGTTCTAGTTCTGTGAAAAATGCGGCTGGTAGCTTGATAGGGATTGCATTGAATTTGTAAATTGCTTTGGGTAGTATACTCATTTTCACTATATTGATTCTTCTGATCCATGAACATGGTATATTTCTCCATCTATTAGTGTCCTCTTTGATTTCTTTCATCAGTGTTTTATAGTTTTCTATATATAGGTCTTTAGTTTCTTTAGGTAGATATATTCCTAAGTATTTTATTCTTTTCTTTGCAATGGTGAATGGAATTGTTTCCTTAATTTCTTTTTCTACTTTCTCATTATTAGTGTATAGGAATGCAAGGGATTTCTGTGTGTTGATTTTATATCCTGCAACTTTACTATATTCATTGATTAGTCTAGTAATTTTCTGGTGGAGTCTTTAGGGTTTTCCATGTAGAGGATCATGTCATCTGCAAACAGTGAGAGATTTACTTCTTCTTTTCCAATTTAGATTCCTTTTATTTCTTTTTCTGCTCTGATTGCTGTGGCCAAAACTTCCAGAACTCTGTTGAATAGTAGCGGTGAAAGTGGACACCCTTGTCTTGTTCCTGACTTTAGGGGAAATGCTTTCAATTTTTCACCATTGAGGATAATGTTTGCTGTGGGTTTGTCATAGATAGCTTTTATTATGTTGAGGTATGTTCCTTCTATTCCTGCTTTCTGTAGAGTTTTTATCATAAATGGATGTTGAATTTTGTCAAAGGCCTTCTCTGCATCTATTGAGATAATCATATGGTTTTTATTTTTCAATTTGTTAATGTGGTGAATTACATTGATTGATTTGCAGATATTGAAGAATCCTCGCATCCCTGGGATAAAGCCCACTTGGTCATGGTGTATGATCTTTTTAATGTGTTGTTGGATTCTGATTGCTAGAATTTTGTTGAGGATTTTTGCATCTATGTTCATCAGTGATATTGGCCTGTAGTTTTCATTTTTTGTGACATCTTTGTCAGGTTTTGGTATTAGGGTGATGGTGGCCTCATAGAATGAGTTTGGAAGTTTACCTTCCTCTGCAATTTTCTGGAAGAGTTTGAGTAGGATAGGTGTTAGCTCTTCTCTAAATTTTTGGTAGAATTCAGCTGTGAAGCTGTCTGGACCTGGGCTTTTGTTTGCTGGAAGATTTCTGATTACAGTTTCAATTTCCATGCTTGTGATGGGTCTGTTAAGATTTTCTATTTCTTCCTGGTTCAGTTTTGGAAAATTGTACTTTTCTAAGAATTTGTCCATTTCTTCCACGTTGTCCATTTTATTGGCATACAACTGCTGATAGTAGTCTCTTATGATCCTTTGTATTTCTGTGTTGTCTGTTGTGATCTCTCCATTTTCATTTCTAATTTTATTGATTTGATTTTTCTCTCTTTGCTTCTTGATGAGTCTGGCTAATGGTTTGTCAATTTTATTTATCCTTTCAAAGAACCAGCTTTTGGCTTTGTTGATTTTTGCTATGGTCTCCTTTGTTTCTTTTGCATTTATTTCTGCCCTAATTTTTAAGATTTCTTTCCTTCTACTAACTCTGGGGTTCTCCAACTCTTCCTTTTCTAGTGGCTTTAGTTGTAGAGTTAGGTTATTTATTTGACTTTTTTCTTGTTTCTTGAGGTATGCCTGTATTGCTATGAACTTTCCTCTTAGTACTGCTTTTATAGTGTCCCACAGGTTTTGGGTTGTTGTGTTTTCATTTTCATTCATTTCTATGCATATTTTGATTTCTTTTTTGATTTCTTCTGTGATTTGTTGGTTATTCAGAAGTGTGTTGTTCAGCCTCCATATGTTGGAATTTT
The DNA here is from genome assembly GCF_042477335.2 of Ovis canadensis. Taxonomy (NCBI): domain Eukaryota; kingdom Metazoa; phylum Chordata; class Mammalia; order Artiodactyla; family Bovidae; genus Ovis; species Ovis canadensis. Next base: position 24,106,104 of record NC_091269.1, on the reverse strand, counting down.
TAATAGTTTTTCTCCTGTAATTGAGATCTAATCTTAATGCATTATGGTCAGAAAAGATGCTTGGAATGATTTCGATTTTTTTGAATTTATCAAGTTTAGATTTATGGCCCAGGATGTGATCTATCCTGGAGAAGGTTCCATGAGCACTTGAAAAAAAGGTGAAATTCATTGTTTTGGGGTGAAATGTCCTATAGATATCAATTAGGTCTAACTGACCTAATGTATCATTTAAAGTTTGCATTTCTTTGTTAATTTTCTGTTTAGTTGATCTGCCCATAGGTGTGGGTGGGGTATTAAAGTCTCCCACTATTATTGTGTTATTGTTGATTTCCCCTTTCATACTTGTTAGCATTTGTCTTACATATTGCGGTGCTCCTATATTGGGTGCATATATATTTATAATTGTTATATTTTCTTCTTGGATTGATCCTTTGATCATTATGTAGTGTCCTTCTTTGTCTCTTTTCACAGCCTTTGTTTTAAAGTCTATTTTATCGGATATGAGTATTGCCACTCCTGCTTTCTTTTGGTCTCTATTTGCGTGGTATATCTTTTTCCAGCCCTTCACTTTCAGTCTGTATGTGTCCCTTGTTTTGAGGTGGGTCTCTTGTAAGCAGCATATAGAGGGGTCTTGTTTTTGTATCCATTCGGCCAGTCTTTGCCTTTTGGTTGGGGCATTCAACCCATTTACATTTAAGGTAATTATTGATAAGTATGATCCCGTTACCATTTACTTTATTGTTTTGGGTTCGGGTTTATACACCCTTTTCATGTTTCCTGTCTAGAGAATATCCTTTAGAATTTGTTGGAGAGCTGGTTTGGTGGTGCTGAATTCTCTCAGCTTTTGCTTGTCTGTAAAGCTTTTGATTTCTCCTTCGTATTTGAATGAGATCCTTGCTGGGTAGAGTAATCTGGGCTGTAGCTTATTGTCTTTCATCACTTTAAGTATGTCTTGCCATTCCCTCCTGGCCTGAAGAGTTTCTATTGAAAGATCAGCTGTTATCCTTATGGGAATCCCCTTGTGTGGTATTTGTTGTTTTTCCCTTGCTGCTTTTAATATTTGTTCTTTGTGTTTGATCTTTGTTAATTTGATTAATATGTGTCTTGGGGTGTTTCACCTTGGGTTTATCCTATTTGGAACTCTCTGTGTTTCTTGGACTTGGGTGATTATTTCCTTCCCCATTTTAGGGAAGTTTTCAACTATTATCTCCTCAAGGATTTTCTCATGATCTTTCTTTCTGTCTTTGTCTTCTGGGACTCCTATAATTCAAATGCTCGAGCGTTTCATATTGTCCTGGAGGTCTCTGAGATTGTCCTCGTTTCTTTTAATTCGTTTTTCTTGTTTCCTCTCTGATTCATTTATTTCTACCATTCTATCTTCTATTTCACTGATCCTATCTTCTGCCTCCGTTATTCTACTATTTGTTGCCTCCAGAGTGTTTCTGATCTCATTTATTGCATTATTCATTATATTTTGACTCTTTTTTATTGCTTCTAGGTCCTTGTTAAACCTTTCTTGCATCTTCTCAATCCTTGTCTCTAGGCTATTTATCTGTGACTCCATTTTGATTTCAAGATTTTGGATCATTTTCACTATCAATATTCAGAATTCCTTCTCAGGTAGATTCCCTACTTCTTCCTCTTTTGTTTGGTTTGGTGGGCAACTCTCCTGTTCCTTTACCTGCTGAGTATTCCTCTGTCTCTTCATCTTGGTTATATTGCTGCGTTTGGGGTGGCCTTTTTATATTCTGGTAATTTAAAGACGAAAAAGGAGACAAGGAGGTGGGGAGGGAGCTCCGTCCCGGGAAGGGAAGCCCGTCCCGGGAAGGGAATTTTAAGAAGAGAGGTTTCCAAACACCAGGAAACAGTCTCCCTGCCGAGTCTGTGGCAAGCCTTGGAAACACAGAGGGCAACATAACAGGAAGGAAAAATAAATAAATAATTAAAACCAAGAGATTACAAGCCCAACAGTAACTCCCCCAGCGGAAAAGCAGCACAGACGCCTGCATCCGCCACTGGGAAGTGGGGGCCGGGCAGGGACGCGCGGGAGTCGCGGGCTGCAGAGCTTTGTAAGAATCGGGCAGGAACGCCCCACGCGCAACCAGAACGATCTAACTTGGGCTAGCTAACCAGACTGTGGGATAGCTACCACGGGAAAAGCTCAACATAAGACACCACCAGGACCGAGCCTAGAACAAAGGATGGAACGGAAAAAGCCGGCTGCAGACCATCCCCCGCCGGGGACAGGCAGCCAGAGCTGTAAGGACTGGAAAGGGGCAATTGCAGATCCGGAGAGACTTTACTTACCTAACTGCAAGCAGGCTTCTTTGCTAAGACTTCTGGGGGTGCTGGACAGTCACAATCTGCCTCACGGGGGGCGCCAACGGTCCACCCAGAAAGCTGAGCAGCAGCGGCAGAAAAGGTGACAAGCTGCGGTGATCGCGCTCGCCAAACTCCTGAGCTACTCGGACCTGGGAAGGGCACAAAGCACAGTTCCAGCCGAATCTGTGCCTCTGAGGGCTGCCTGAGCACCAAACCTGAGCGGCTTGGACCGGGGAAGTGCACGCAGCCTAGGGCCGGCCCCAGATGGTTCCCGGCTGAGCATCGTAGAGCCGGAACGGTTTGTGTGCCATGAGAAGGGACAGGTCAAGCGGGGCTGAGACACTGTGTGCACACGACAGTGCTATTTGTTTGCAGCATCCCCCCTCCCCACAGCGCGACTGAACTAGTGAGCCTAAAAAACCAGCAAACAGAAGAAGTTAAACAGAGGGAACCACCTTGGAAGTGATCCCACACGGCCCACAACATCAGAGAAGGGCCAGATATATTTTTACTATTTTTAAAATCATTCCTTTTTTTTTGTTTGTTTTTTGTTTTTTTCTTTTTTTTTCTTTTTTTTAATTGTTAAGTCTTCTATTTCTCCTCTAATTTTTATTTCTATAACCTACTATTACTATTTTTAAAAAAAAGACTTTTTTTTTTTTTTTAAGGCAAACACCATATATAGTCTTTGGATGGTTGTTGGTGGTTTTTTTTTTTTTTTAATAATTCTTGTTTTTTTTTTTTCTTTCTTCCTTTTTCCTTCTGCTTCTTTTCTTTAATATTGTATTTTTGAAAATCCAACCTCTACTCTAGATTTTTAATCTTTGCTCTTAGGTTTTTGTTGTCAATTTTGTACATTTAAAAACCCAAACTTCACTACCCAAGTTTACCTGAGAGCGAGATTACTGGCTTGACCACTCTCTCCTCCTTTGGACTCTCCTTTTTCTCCACCAGGTGGCCTCTGTCTCTTCTCTCCCCCATCTCTTCTCTATCCAACTCTGTGAATCTCTGTGTGTTCCAGACGGTGGAGAACACCTAAGGAACTGGTTACTGGCAGGATTTGTCTCTCTCCTTCTCATTCCTCTCTCTTATCCTCCTGGTCACCTCTGTCTACTTCCTCCCTCTCCTCTTCCCCGTATAACTCCGTAAATACCTCTGAGTGGTCCAGACTATAGAGCGCACATAAGGAACTGACTACTGGCTAGCTTGTTCTCTCCTCTTTTGATCTCACCACATCTCATTCCAGTTACCTCTAACTACCCCCTCCATCTTCTCTTCTCCTTGTAACTCAGTGAACCTCTCTGAGTGTCCCTCAATGTGGAGAAACTTTTCATCTTTGACCTAGATGTTTTATCATTGGTGCTGTATAGATGGAGAAGTCTAGAGGCTACTGTAAAAACAAAACTGAAAACCAGAAGCAGGAGGCTTAAGTCCAAAGCCTGAAAACATTAGAGAACTCTTGAATTCAGGGAAAATTAAGCAATAGGAGCTCATCAAATGCCTTCATACCTACACCGAAACCAAGCTCCACCCAAGGGCCAACAAGCTCCAAAACAAGACATACCACTCAAATTCTCCAGCAACACAGGAACACTCCTCTGAGCTTCAATATACAGGCAGCTCAAAATTATTCCAAAACCTTTGATGTCTCATAACCCATTACTGGTCACTCCACTGCAGTCCAGAGAGAAGAAACCCAGCTCCACCCACCAGAACTCCAACACAAGCCTCCCTAACCAGGAAACCTTGACAAGCCACTGATAGAACCCCACCCACAGTGAGGAAGCTCCATAATAATGGATATTTATTTTATACTTTGACTTCCCTGGTGGCTCAGATGGTAAAGCGTCTGCCTGCAATATGGGAGACCCAGGTTCGATCCTTGGGTTGGGAAGATCTCCTGGAGAAGGAAATGGCAACCCACTCCAGTATTCCTACCTAGAGAATCCCAGGGACGGAGGAGCCTGGTAGGCTACAGTTCATGGGGTCGCAAAGAATCGGACACGACTGAGCGACTTCACTTCACTTTGGGCTATAATCCAGTGTGAAAGTGAAAGAGTTAGTCACACAGTCATGTCTGACTCCTTGTGACCCCATGTAACCTGCCAGACTCCTCTGTCCATGGAATTCTCCAGGCAAGCAAACTGGAGTGGGTAGCTCTTCCCTTCTCCAAGGAATCTTCCTGTCCCAGGGGTTGAAACTGGGTTTCCTGCCTTGCAGGCAGACTCTTTATCACCTGAGCCACCAGTATTCCTTTTATTTTATTGTTTTCGGCTGCACTGGGTCTTCGTTGTGGCTGAGGGCTCTTTGTTGAGGCATGCTGGCTTAGTTGCCCCTTGGCGAGTGGGATCTTCTTAGTTGCTGGACCAGGGATGGAACTCACATCCCCTGCACTGGAAGATGCATTCTGAACCACTGGACCATCAGGTAAGTCCCTATGACTCAGTACTCCTTTACTTACACTTGTCACTCGAATTGTTCAAGCTTTGGTCACCAGGGGCTCTTTCAATGTCTTCTGTGTCCCTTCGACATAACCCCATCTATGTGGTTCTTCTGTTTTTTGTGGGTTGTTTTTTTCTTTTTTTTTTAGCATGCTATTAGTTTTCATTACAGAGTATCGATTCACTTATGAATAACAAATTCTTATATATAGTTATGAAACTGTGGGCCTTGTCTAGGTTTTATAGCCAATATTACAATATTCAGAATGGGTAAAATCAGCAGCCAATAAACAGTCCACCCTGGAGAATAACCAATGAACAAAGTGCCTTTCTTCCTGAGTTTGCTACACATTAAACTTATATTCCCCAAGGTATAAGATAAAATAAGAAATAGGAAGCCAATCTAAGTATTTTTGTTCAAGGAAGAATATGATAAAGATCAGATTTAAGACATTTAGGGAACAGGAAAAACATGGATGAATTGTATGGACACGGAATTGTCTGTGCATCCTTTTTGGAAAAGGGGAGAAAATAAAATTTTAAATGTGCTTTAATTTAAGCAGGCAAGAAACTTTAATTAAAAAAAGATAGGGAAGACTGGCCCTTGGACTGAGAAGTATTTGTTTTCAGCTCTATCTTGTAAATTAATTTCTCTGTCTAGAAGAGAAACCAAGGATTTTTCATGTTTACCAGGAAACTCAACAAGGAGCAGTGCTGCCAAGTAATTGAGTTAAAACAGATTTCCAGTGAAGCTAAAGTCTGACTCTGATGTTAGAAGAAATTTTCCAGGGTTCTGTTTTCTTGCTTTCAATACAAAAAGAAAAAAAAAAAAAAAGGATCAGGTCACTGTTATCATCAAATTGTTTTATTATTCATCCCAAGCATAAAAAAGCTTAGATTACTGTGAGAGGTAATAATATCAGCAGTAACAGAAGATAAGATAGATAGTTCTTATTGTTAATTATTTTCAGTGTAACTGAACTTAAAATAAACTTACTGGGATTAAAAAAAGCATTTCCCATCCAAATTTTGCTTCATTTTGCCCAGCATTATAATAACTTTGGTACAATTTTTAATATTCAATGCAGTTGCTTGCTATTATCTCCCTAAGGCAAAATTGAAGACTAAGATTAAAAAATATTTTTCTCACATATTTAGAACAAAAATATAGTGCATAATTTTGTTTATACAAACAGAATTTGTTGCAAATCACATATGAGGTAATGAAAAAAAGAAACAGAACTAGAATGAACATACTGCAGATAAAGAGGAAAGATAAATATTAAAGATACTCAGAATCTGACAAACATATTTCTGACTTTCCCAGTGTGGAGAATTTGGCAAAGATTTCACACAAGACTTTTAAGGTTGACATTAATCTCTGCGGAAATTTGAGAATAAATTATTAAATTAACAGATTATGGAGAAGGCGATGGCACCCCACTCCAGTACTCTTGCCTGGAAAATCCCATGGATGGAGGAGCCTGGTGGGCTGCAGTCCCTGGGGTCGCTAGGAGTTGGACACGACTGAGCGACTTCATTTTCAATTCTCATTTTCATGCATTGGAGAAGGAAATGGCAACCCACTCCAGTGTTCTTGCCTAGAGAATCCCAGGGACGGGGAAGCCTGGTGGGCTGCCATCTACGAGGTCGCACAGAGTCGGACACAACTGAAGCGACTTAGCAGCAACAGATTATGACTTACTGGAAAAAGAAATGTTGTTTACCGGACTCTTATATGAATCCACTACACAAGGTACTCTAAAGTAACTTTTTTTTTGTCACTAGAGTTAGGGTAGATAAGAGATGCATGAAGGCTATTGTGTAACTTCATATCAATAGACCATTTGTTTAAAAGTCCTGCAATTTCCCTGTGACTAAGAAGTTGATTGGTAAGGCTAGACCCAGAATATATCACTTTAGATATATGATATCACTTAGATATGTGAACCCACCAGGGTTCTTGGCCTTCTTAATCAATAGAAATTGATCAGAGGCCAGGCAGGAAATTCAGGCAAGGTTTTATTGGGACCCCTGCTATAGCAGTGGGGACGGAAAGCAAACAACTGGTTCCCTTGCTTGCTAGCTCCCTGATGGGGGTGGGGGTGGTGAGCTTTTACCTTAATGGGGTGAGGGTAGGGCTGTATCCAGGGTCTGCCGAAAGGGCAGCTTAGGTGCTTTGCCTGCCCTTTAGCTAGGGTTGCGTGTAGGGTCATGTGCTGCTGCTGCTGCTGCTGCTACTAAGTTGCTTCAGTCGTGTGCGACCCCATAGACGGCAGCCCACCAGGCTCCCCCGTCCCTGGGATTCTCCAGGCAAGAACACTGGAGTGGGTTGCCATTTCTTTCTCCCTGCTTTTGCTTATGGCTCTTCAGAAGTGACAGCTGGGTTTTTTGGTGTTTTTTTTTTTTTTTTTGTCTCTTTGATCTTTGGTCCAGAATTTGCCCTAACTGCACATGGATAAAGTTATCTTTAGTTCCATGTAGTTTCTTTGTATTTTGTTGCTCAAGAAGAGGTGTGTCCAGGTGCAAGCATTGCCGCACTGCAGCAGAGGATCCCAAGTCCCAGCCGGTCTCAGATATACCTAGAGTTACAGAATCCTACAAGCAGAGATTTGGTTTGATAGCTCCTTACCAACCTATAAGAAGTCTCTAGCAAAGCTTCTCCAGACACCTGTCTTGGTCCTATGCCCTTTACCATTTTTCAAGACTGAAGACAAAGCAAAGTTAATACATTGCACTTGCATCTTTGTTTGAATGGATAGCTCTTGGGTAAGTGCTATAGTCAGGCCAAAATCATCTTTACAAGGAGAGCAAAACCAATAAAGGGACATTCAATAGGAACAAAGTCCTGGATTTAATACAAAAAGTCAAAATATAAATACAGAATGAAGATTTGCCTTGGCAGCACTACATTTTTCAAGGAAATGTGACACTTTTGTTGACCACAATTTTAAAATGAGTCAATTTATGAGGCAGATATTCCCCCATCCTCCCCTTAAAAAGGTAATGTTATTTTGGTCTATGTCCAAGGGACAGAAATAAGATTATGGGTCAATATTATCTTAAGCAAAATATAAACTCTAAGCTCTCTGTGTGCACCCTGTAAGCACTCAGGGAGCCTGCAGTTGAGCAGGGGTGAGTATGGGGTAGAATCCTTTATCCTAAATACAGCTATGCTATGCGTCTTATTGGGTTATTTTCAAATTCAACTCACCCTGATCAGGTAAGACTTTATCAGTGGTTCTCCTAAGAATTCAACTGCAAGGTCTCTTTTTCATTTTCACTGTCCTTGCATCCTTGCAATTTTCAGAATTTCACAATTAAATAGCTCGAATGCAGCTTACTGAACACTATTTGTAATGTCTAGTCTTCATATGTTTTGGTAAATTCATAAGCAGTTAAATGTTTGATTGTTACTATAATAATCTAAAAAAGATTCTGCAATTATGTAAGAGGGAAGTGGAAAGGATAATTTGTAGTGGAAACCAAGATTAAGCATATTTTTCTGTATTCATTTTCTCTGGGTTTTCTAACAACCATGGCAAATGGAAAATTAGTAGATTATGTAGGTGCTATTGGGCTTCCCAGGTGGTGCTAGTGGTAAAGAACCTGCCTGCCAGTGCAGGAGATGTAAGAGAGGTGAGTTCAATCCATGAGTGGGGAGGATACCCTGGAGGAGGGCTCAGCAACCCACTCCAGTGTTCTTGCCTGGAGAATCCAATGGACAGAGAAACCTGGTGGGCTACAGTCCATAAGGCTGCAAAGAGTTGGACATGACTGAAGTGACTTGGTACGCATGCATAGGTGCCATTATCATTTTAATGAGCACATTTAATTTTCAGGATAGACGGATATTTTGACTTTTGGCATCTAACTCAAAAGAGGAATACATTGTATTAATTTTATTTAAAAGTTTTCAACAAGATAATAGATCATGTGTCTGTTTTTTTGTTAACATGTAATTGACATATACATATATCAGTTTCAGGTGTACAGCATAATGATTTAATATCAGTTTAGTTCAGTTGCTCAGTCATGTCTGACTCTTTGCAACCCCATGGACTGCAGCATGCCAGGCTTTCCTGTCCATCACCAATTCCTGGAGTTTATTCAAGCTCATGTCCATTGAGTCGGCGATGCCATCCAACCATCTCATCCTCTGTCATCCCCTTCTCCTCCCTCCTTCAATCTTTCCCAGCATCAGGGTCTTTTCAAATGAGTCAGTTCTTCGCATCAGATGGCCAGGGTATTGGCATTTCAGCTTCAGCATCAGGCCTTCCAATGAATATTCAGGACTGATTTCCTTTAGGATAGACTGGTCAATATCAGTATCTATTGTGAAATGGTCATCCCAGGAAGTCTAAGTTAGCATCCGTCACCATGCATAGCTACAAACTATTTTTCTTTTTTTAAATTCTGGCTGTGCCGGGTCTTCACTGTGGCATTCAGGGTTTTGTTGTTTTTTCCTCTTGTTGCAGTGTGAGGGCTTAGTTGCCCCATGGCATGTGGGATCTCAGTTCCCTGACCAGGGATAGACCCTGTGTCCCCTGTGATAGAAGGTGGATTCTAACCACTGGACCACCAGGGAAGTCCCACAGTCTATTTTTCTTATTGTGAAAATATCAGGTTCTACTCTCTTTGCAACTTTCAAATACAAAATACAGTGTTCAGTACAGCGTTCTTAACGTCAGTCACCCTGCTGTAAGTTACATTCCCAGGACTTATTGACTTTGCAGTTAGGAGTTTCTACATTTAGACTCCCGTCATCCATTTCAGCCCACCCGCCACCTCCACCCCTGGCAACCACCAATCTGTTCTTTGTATCTGTGAGTTCATGGCTTTTTGTTTTCTTGGATTTCACATAAAAGTGAGGTCATATGGTAACTGTCTTTCTAACTTATTTTTTTTTAAAAGAATCTTTCTTTTTTAAAGCCATTTTTATTGTGTTTTATTCAGTTATTTTTATTATTGGCCATACTGTGCAGCATGTGGAATCTTAGTTCCCCAACCAGGGATCAGACCCACGTCCTCTGCACCGGAAGCATGGCGTCTTCGCCACTGGACCACCGGGGAAGTCCCTGTCTAACTTATTTCACTTGGCATAATCCCCTCAATGTCCTCAAAGTCTACCCCAGTCATCCCAAACAGTGGGATTGTTACAAACGGTGATGTCTCTTTGAAATGAACTTCACTTGCTGTAATCAGCTTGGGCCTCTTTATTAGCTGTTGGCACATGAATTGGTTTACATTTAGCAGTCCTAGATTCTGGAAACGTACTCCTTTCTGCTTTATATTCTCTCATCAAAGAGCATTTATCCTCTTCACCGTTATTTTTAGTCTTAACAATCCATTTTAATTTTGAATCTTCTGAGGAATTTTATTTTAAAAGGCTAAAGAGTTATTCCATTTCAAAGTTCTATTGTTTTTGTGGTCTGCATAAAGAATAAGAAATTTATATCTGGGAAAAGAAACCTCTCCTTATTGCTCCTTTACTTGGGCACTTTGGGGTTTCAAGGTTGCTCTGATCTTCCTCCCACGACCGTCACCATCATTTTTACATTCAGTTTAATGCTTCCTTCTCTGTTCAGAAAGGCGTGTTGCCTGGGTATAAGAACTTGACTTTTTTTTTTTTTTTTTTTTTTGGCTTTATCCTGAAACCTTCTCTTTTTCATCCAGATTAATTTTCCTAACTGGCTGGGGAAAGCCACAGGCTCTGTCCTTGAGAAACACATGGCCATCTGCTGTTCATCTGCTCACAGGAAGAGGGAGTAAGCTGCCACCCTCGGGGGCTGGGATCCTGGCATCAGGCAGTAGCCAAGAGAAGCCACCTGCTGTGTGCGGGAAAAGCACTCTCTCTCCATAAAGAGTTCAAGGGAGGATCCTGGTAACCAGCTAGATGGGAGTTGTCCTTGGAATGAAGGTCATCTGAAATTCTCACTCACATCTGAAACTGATCAGTATTCTTTCTGCAGTGCCCCTTCCTGCCATCCGATGAGGCCACAAGTTTATGCATGACCCTGATTTCTGAAATGTAATCGCTACTGATCTGTAAGTGATGTTTTTGCAACCATGAAAAAGAGCAATGAGATACACAAATGATTGATAATTCATTTCACATGCTCTTCTCACCCTAAATATTGAAATCTCATTTATTGAATGCCTAGCATAGACTAGTTTCCTGCTGCATAACTGTTTCCAGGGACACTTTATCCCTCCAGCTGACGCAGTATATCAAGAAAGCCCAACCTGAGATGGTTTGAGCAACTTCTCATTTCCTGCCCTGGAATATCAGAGTCCTGGCGGTGGGGAGCAGCAGAAAAAAGCTAAGCAATTTAGAGTACAAAATGCCTCCCAAGGATGGCGTCATTTAAATTTCACCTAATAAAGTCCATTTTGATTGCTGGTAATGTTATAATATATCACTGTTGAAAGAATCAATGAAGTTTCCTTTTCCTTCTGGAGTCTAAAGAATATTGAGATTTTTCAAGTCAGGGCACACAGTGGGATCTGAAAAGTAAGTCATTAGCCTTGCACTGGCTCACTTAATCAGACTGCCTATTCCTAGATTGTAGTCTTCAGTTGAGTGGAAAATGAAACTTGGCACCTTCAACAAAAAGGACAGGATCAATATACTCATTTATGTGCCAGCCATGGAAATCAATATTTACTACCTAGAGTCTCTCAGTCCACTAAAAAGTATACCTATTTATCCTCTCTTTTCTTATTTCTCCTTCAATTTGATATACAAGTTTGGAAGATTTAGAATAGCCATTTTTTTTGCATTTTTCTAAGAGGTCATCACTAAAGAGAAGCTGAACCATGTCCACAAAGCAGAACTACAGCATGGTAAGTCAAGCTAAACAGTTCTTTAGCATTTATTGTTTGTAGACTTTTTGATGATGGTCATTCTGCATGAGGTGATACCTCATTGTGTTTTGCATATTTTTTTGCATATCTTTAATAATTAGCAATACTGAGCATCTTTTCACGTGATTCTTTCAGCAGCCAAAATTCTAAACAACTGGTAAGTCATATTTTTTCACCCAACTGATGATTTTTATGAGGCTCTAGGAGCATTCATGTTCATTTCCCAGGCATTTTGTACCACAGCCTTTCCCAGATGGATCCACAAGTTTCTCTCCCAGAGGGTCAAACCATCCTAATTTCTCATCATCTGTGTTCATCCCATGGGATCTGGAATGATGTCACTCTCACGGACTGGGAGCACTATGGTCCATTACCCCTGCTAAGTTCCTGAACCAGGCTCTTGTGTCCCCAGGAATTTGTTCCTCTTAGTCACACTCATGCCTGCCTCTGCTTCTCTGCCTCTGCCTCTCTTGATCCAAAAGAAGCAGGACCTAGGAACTGGGACAGATGGGTATTAAGTGAAAGGGTCACAAGGGGAACTTCTAGGGTGTCAGATATGTCCAGGTGTCGCAGGCATGTCACATGTAAAAGGCATTAAGCTCGGCCCTCAAGATATGTTTTACTGGATGTAATTTATTCCTTAAAAAACTACTAGAGGAAAGAAAAAAAAAAAGGAAGAAAGAAAGTGAAACAAACCCCCAAGAGATGATGCATTATTAATTCAATGAAAAGTAAAAACTTACATTAAAAAAAAGAAATTGTAATCATAGTACACTCCCTGTAATATGGACCTAGCTTGGCTGTGAACAATAATTACACAGTTGTAATAATGGTTAAATACACTATATAAGGATTCAACCAGAAATCAACATTGGCAGGATTGGCAGGATTGGGAGGATTGGCAGGATGGGCAGGATGGGCAGTGTTTATGTGTAGCAGAGGGTTGAGTGATGAGCGGAGAGAGCTAACTCCCAATATTTTGTAGTAGGAGGTCAATAGATAATGTCTAAAATCAAAATAGCAAATAAACAAGAAAAAAAAAAAACAAAACAAAACACAATGATCCAGATGAGAGGCTCCCTTATCTATTGTGCTCAGCTTCCACTGGGTTCTATGGAGGTCCCTTCTAATCCTCTTTCTCCTCAGCTGGATGAGTACCTCGCCTTGATACATGAACTTTTTGACCAGAGCCCCACTGGCCAAGCCTGTCTCTCACCACTTTCCCTCTCTAGAGCCCAGATCTTCTGGACAGCCACCAGGTATATTTTGCCACCAGCAGACAGATCTAAAAGGACTGAAATGGATATCTATCTGTATGTTTAATATTGGACTCTACAGATACCCTGACTGTTCTGAAAATTCCCCACCCCAGCTTCACCCCTGCCCTCTGGGTGGCCAGCTTTCCAGTCCTGCCAGTTTCTCTTTGACAGCCCCACCTAGATCTTGTTTTTCAAGTCCAGTAGGTCCCAGATGGTTGACTCATTGCTTAACAGTCATTATTTACCCAGTAAAGGCCACAGTTCTTTCAGCATTTCCTGACAGTTTTCAGAAATGTATTGAATGTCTCAGGTTGTTCTAGCAAAGGATTTGGGATTTTGAAACATAAGGGGTTTGAAGTCCCTTCTCCCCAGAAAATAAGTAATCATTGTCCTAGAGCATTCAAGAATTATCTTACAAACGTAGCCTGTGTTATTGGCATTGCTGTTCTTCGGTCACAAAGTTGGTTCTGACACTTTGTGACCCCGTGGACTGCAGCACACCAGTCTTCCCTGTCTTTCAGTATCTCCCAGAGTTTGCTCAGATTCCTGTCCATTGACTCGGTGATGCCATTCAACCATCTCATCTTCTGCTGCCCTCTTCCTCCTTTTCCCTTCAATCTCTCCCAGCATCAGGGTCTTTTCCAGTGGGTCGGCTCCACATCAGGTGGCCAAAGTATTGGAGCTTCAGCATCAGTTCTTCCAATGAATCTTCAGGGTTGATTTCCTTTAGGATTGACTGGTTTGATTTCCTTGAAGGCCAAGGGACTCTCTTATTTGGGGTGAATGGTGCTAAGCTCACGATAGGGATGAAGTCAGGCATGGTGGCAAGTGTGAATCCTGAGCCCCCACCGCCCCCACCTCATGGGAGGAGAACTGATGATGACAGGAATATGGAGGAGATCTGGGTATTCTCTGGGTGGGATTCAGATGTTGCTTTGTGTTCAGACAGCAAGTGTAGCAGATGGAATGTTAATAAAGCTCAGAACTCCTGTGGCTTCCATTCTTTGATGAGTGGGATGAGAAAAAAAGCAGCCAACTGTATTTTCCCTACTGAGTTCAGCACAGCAGTGAACCTAGATAATGTGGGACCTGAGGGACATCTCTTTAAGAAAACACGCATCAAATGAAGTATAAATGTGAATTCTTTTAGGATGGGTAAAGAGTTTGTAACAAATTACAGGCGCTAAAAACCTCAGGCCTCCTTCTTCTGAGATATTTTTAGATTCCTACAGAGAAATACTTCTGCATTGAGCCTGGCTCTTTCTTCCCATACAGAGTATTTTAGTTTGTTTTTAGCTTATTGGTTTATTTTTGGCTATGCTAATTCTTCATTGCTGTGTGAGGGCTTTTTCTAGCGGGAAGCGAGGGCTACTCTCTAGTTGTGGTGCATGGACTTTCCATTGTGGTGGCTTCTCTAGGTTTGGTGCGCAGGCTCTAGGGCACGTGGGCTTAGCAGTTGTGATACACAGGCTTAACTGCCCCATGGCATGTAGAATCTTCTAGGAACTCGGATTGAACGCCTGTATTGGCAGGTGGACTCTCAACTACTCGACCATCTGGGAAGAACATTTTATGATTCCTTTCAGCTTCTAAGACTCTCCAGCCTGGGCAGTTGAGAGTCTCTGAAGCTGAAGATTTATCAGCATCACAGTGAATCTGCTTTTAGTCCAGAGCACAAACGACAAAGACGGATCTGGCTGGAGTCCAGGCCTTAACATCAGGGCTGGCGTCCTGGGCTTGTGGACGGTGTAGTTGCCCAGGACTGGTGCTCAGAGGGGTGCAGGCTTGGTTTAATGCTCTGCTCTCTGTCATCATTCAGCAACTTTTGCTTTTGTCTTTCAGGTGGTGCTTGTAAGTGAAGGCGATGGGACAGTGGAGCACACAGGTGGGCAGGAAGTGTGTGTGCCCTCCTCCTTCACATATAGCATTCGCAGTGCCCAATGCGCACAGACTTCCGGTGGGCCCACGAGGCCCGGAAGTTCAGTTAACCTCAAAGGTGAATATGTTATGTGTATCCCTGAGTAGGTAAGAGCACCAACAGCCACGAGGTCATACTTTCTATTTAAATCACAACTTGCTTCCAACAGAAAGAATTGTAGCGGTGCTTTACAAAATGCAGTGCAAACAAGTGACGGAGAAATACTCTCATAATCTTTCTTACTCACATCATAACTCCCCTGTATTCGCCAATTGCTTAGGCTAAAAATGACTTTGAAGGAAAAGGAAAGATAGGGAAAATGCAGTCCCAAGTTCCTACTGTATATCATAGGGAGCTCTGCTCAATATTCTGTAACAACCTATAATAATTGGGAAAAGAATTTGAAAATGAATACATATATGTATAACTGAATCACTTTGCTATACACCTGAAACTAATACAACATTGTAAATCAACATAAAATTTTAAAAAAGAAAAGGAGTAAATGTGTGTTTCATGCATGCATGAATAAGTTGCTCAGTCGTGTACAACTCTTGGCAACCCTGTGGACTGTAGCCTGCCGGGCTCTCTGTCCATGGGATTCTCCAGGCAAGAATGCTGGAGTGGGGTGCCATTTCCTCCTGCAGGGGCTCCACCCAGGGAATGAACCCAAGTCTCTTGTGTCTTCTTCATTGGCAGGCAGATTCTTTTTTTACTATTATTTAATTTTTTTTAACACAAAAAGCATTTTGTATTGGGGTATAGCCAATTAACAATGTGATGGTTTCAGATGAACAGTGAAGGGACTCAACCATGCACATATATGTATCCATTCTCCCTCAAACCCCCCTTGCATCCAGGCTGGCACATACCACTGATCAGAGTTCCATGTGCTATACAATAGGTTTTTGTTGGTTATCCACTTTAAATAGAGCAGAATGTACATGACCTTCCCAAAGTCCTGAATTGTTTTACCACTGAGCTACCAGAGAAGCCTGTGTATTTCATAACACAAGGGCAAAAAGAAAGGTAAAGGGACTAATGTTTGCAGAATAATATTTGCTGAAAGGCCCTGCTTGGTACAGATCTCTCATTTTGTAAATGATAATACTGAGACCCAGCCCACTGGAAGTGCTAGGAAGGCCTGAGTAGTTACCAGACTTGAGGTCCCTTTCTCTTTTGATCCATCCTCCCCGCCTCTGCCAAGGGAAAGAGTGATCGGAGGAGAGGAGGTCCATGAATTTGTGTTGGTATGAAGAGCTCTGATGAGAGCAGCCAAAGCGTGAGACCCTTTAAGTCTGGGGTAGGGTGTTTGTGGATCCCAATGTCACAGACTTCGTGGGGATCCAGATCACTGGTCTTCTCCCTCTGGCTATGATCCTCCCTGTGCCAACCGTCATCCCTAGCTTGCCTGATACAACTTGGAAGGTCCTGCCAGCAGTGGACTGCAGGTCTGTACTTACAAAGTTCTGTATTTAGTGTGCATTTGGACACCAACCACCAGCCTTTCTTTTATCTTCAATATTTATTTTTATTAGACTACACCAGGTCTTAGCTGTGGTGTGCGAGATCTTCCTAATTGTGGCAAGTGGAATCTTTATTTGTGGCATGCAAACTCTTAGCTGAGGCATATGGGATCGAGTTCCCTGACCAGGGATTGCACCAAGGCCCCCTGCATTGGGAGTGTGGAGTCTTAGCCCCTGGACCATCTAGGAATTCCAACCACCAGCACTTTCCATGTCACACAATGTTAGGAAGGAAGAGATTCTGTGGCTTTGATGTACTCTCCTCGAGCTATTTATACAAATGAAACAATGAGGAAAACACAAAAATAAGGCAGTAATGAGCACTTTTCTTGTGCCTGTCCTTCATCCCCAAATCTGGCTCATCACCCTCTTAATTACTGGAGTAAACCATGGAGGTTTGGGCTGTGGTTCCTGCTCACCTGATTTATAGTGAGTCTAAACACATCCATAGAAAGGGGAGAGCTCTGTCCTGGGCCTGTGATGTTCGTGGTCTCTCCATTGTTCCATTTAAAACATTGCCCATTGTCCCCACCCCCGTCAGACAAATAAATAAAGCAACTGAAAGTGAAGCAGGAAGATACTCTTACAATGAGAAGAGGGCTGTGAGCAAGATGAATGATCCTTTGAAAATCATAGAAGGAGACCTGTAATTATTTAGGGAGAGAAATTGCATGTTTATGAAATTTCAGCAGCGGAGAGGCTCAGAGTAGGGAACTGTGATGGTGTCTTGGTTCCTGTCTCTCACCTTCCATGCCCTGCCTGCTCAGCTCTGCCTTGGGGTTCTCTCTGCTCTGGTCATTTCTATAATCACTACCCTCCACCTGTGACTGAAAACTTGTGGTCCATGGACTTTCTCTTGCTAATTAACTGCTTAAGAGCAGTTCTTGTCGGAAGTCTGATCCTCCTCTCTTGAGACTCCTTCCACTCGTCCCCAAACAGCTCAAGCTCCCCATGGAGGTTTGGTCAAATATAGTGGAGTTAGTCTTCTGACAGTTCTAAGGAGGAGCAGACATGAGATCTGCGGGGCCATTCCCACTGCCAGAGCTTCTGTTTGCCCCACAGAGAACCTGGCGGGCCACAGTCCATGGGGTTGCAAAGAGTCTGACTCGACTGAAGCAACTTAGCATGCACGCATGCCCTGGAAGGGGGATCACACTTCTCCCCTCTGAGCACAGCCTCGCTGGTCCGCTGCCCCGTGCCTTGGGGCACTGGCCTAGCACAACAGGAAGCCACATTACTCTCTCAGTTCACATCTACACGCGTGGGTGGGTCACACTTACACGTTACTCTCTGAAGCATAACCACTGAGCCCAGGGCCAGGGTCCAGGAGATCTTAAACACTCCCCTCTCCCATCGGCTACCCTGCACACAAGCCGACCCTTTCAGTGACTAGCAGGGCCCTCATCTGAAGCTCGAACCGTCAGCATGCTTTATTTTTATTTTTTTGCCATGCCTGCGGCCTGTGGGACTTCCCTGCCCAGGGATTGAACCCAGGGAGTTTGGTGTTTTAACCACTGGACCAGTCAGGGAAATCCCCATCAGCATGTTTTAAAGCAGTGTATTAATAGAAGATTTGAGGTACAGTAAGGCCAACAGATCAGGAGACCATTGCCATTGGGAAGACAGTTTGCTACTCACAGTCTCCAAGGAGAGGGCGAGGTGGGGGTCAGGAGGCATCAGTGCCTGTCGGCAGGCCGAGGGATGAGAGGGAACCATGGCGAGAGTTTTCACCGTGGTCTCTGAAAGAAGGAACAGGTGAGGCAGGCTGAGCAGGTTTAGGATTGGCTCATGGGAATCGTTTCAAGCATAGGGCTGTTTCTAACTGTCTGCTATGGGGCCTTGGGTAAGAGGGCAGTGGGAGGGTGACTTGGAGAGTGAGAGTCCAACCCAGAGATGATTGGGGGTGTGGCCTTTGGGTGATGAGTTTGTATCCAAAGGGACACTCTTGAGTGCATTATTTACTCTCTGTAGGATCTGACTGACTCTGGAAGGGGCAGCCCTTCCAAGCTCAATAGAGCCCCACATGTCAAAGCAGCGGAAACCAGATAAGAAGAGGGAATCCTGGCAGTCCAGTGGCTAAGGTTTGGGCTTTCACTGCCGTGGACCCAGGTTCTATTCCTGGTTGGAGAACTAAGATCCCACGTGCTGTGCAACATGGCAAAAAATAAGTAAACAAAAACGTTAAAAGAAAATGGAAAATAAGAGACGCGGTTGGTATGCATTTAACTTTCTCTTTCCTCACGACTGTTTTCTGTCTGTCATTGGGCACAGGTCAGGAGTCCTCTGTTGACGACCTCCCTGACTTTGTAACTCAAAAATTGGGCTTGAGTTCATTCCCTCACAGGAAGGCCCTGGACTCCTTAATTTCTTAAAGGACCAGCTCCCATCCCAACGAGTGAGTTAGTTTTCGCTAGTGAACTCAAGGGAGATAAAGTCCTGTATTGGGAAGATCCCCTGGAGAAGGAAACAGCAGCCCACTCCAGTATTCTTGCCTGGAGAATTCCATGGACAGAGAAGCCTGGTGGGCTGCAGTCCATCGGGTGCAGAGAATTAGTTACAGCCTAGTCACTGAGCAAGCATGTACCTTTACTACAGTCCAGATCAAGAAAGCAAATCATCCTTTGAGTTTCCATTTTTGGGGGAGCGCCTACCAAGCACCAGCACTTTATTTTCTCCTTAAAATAGTAGACAAGACACTGACCTGGACTCTTTTGCTCCTTGTGTACAGCTAAGCCAGACCAACTTTGGAAGAAACTCTGATAAATACTGAAGGAAAATATTGAGACAAAGCTTAATTTTACTTGCACTTTAAAAACATAATTGCACACATTGTCTAATTGTATCTTTTTTCAGAAAACTCAGTGAAATAAACAGTATTATTAGCCAGACTTTACAGAAAAGGAAGCTGCACGTCAAGAGGTAGTGTGATCACCGAAGATCCCCCTTGTTGTTGTTCACTGGCTCAGTTGTTGTTCATGTCTGACTCTTTGCGACCCCATGGACTACAGCACGCCAGGCTTCTCTGTCCTTCACTATCTCCTGGAGTTTGCTTAAATTCATGTCCATTAAGTCAGTGATGCTATCTAAAGTCTCATCCTCTGCCACCTCCTTCTCCTTATGCCTTCAATCTTTCCAATGAGTTGGCTCTTTGCATGAGGTGGTGAAAGTATTGGAGCTTCAGCATCAGTCCTTCCAATGAACACCCAGGACTGGTCTCCTTAGGATGGACTGCTTGGATCTCCTTGCAGTCCAAGGGACTCTCAAGAGTCTTCTCCAACACCACAGTTCAAAAGCTTCAATTCTTTGGTCCCCAGTCTTCTTTATGGTCTGAATCTCACATCCATACATGACTACTGGAAAAACCATAGCTTTGACTATTCGGACCTTCATCAGCAAAGTGATGTCTCTGTAGCCAGTTAGTGTAACAACCAGGGCGCATGCCCAAGGTTTCATGAAATCCAGTCTTCTTTTCATCAACCCACTACCAAACAACACAAATAGGACAAAAGCAGTTCTTGCTGGAGGATATAGTTCTGATTAGCTCCTGTTTATCTCTAAGGAGAAAGCTGCATAACATCTGGAAGAAGGATTTTGAAGCCAGAGAGACCTGGGTTCCAGTCCCAACTCTTTCACCTGCTAAATGGATGACTTTAAATAAATTGTTTCTTTTAAGCCTCAGTTTCCGTATCTAAAAAATGAGGATGATAATCATGGCACTTTCCTAGTGGCATTGGTCTGAGGATCTGCATCCACAAAAGTGTTTGGTACCAAATGAACTCACAGTAAGAGTATCTATAAATATTGTTCTTATACACTGAGAGTGGGGATGATTTCAGATGTTCATCCCATTCATTCAGCAGACATATACTGAACACCAACTGCATGTTCAGAACAAAGAAAATTTTTCTAAATTAAATTAATACCGTTTAGTAGATGGAGATGGTTACTGAAACAGGAAAATGGAATGAAGTGTCCTGTGTCCCCAGGCCAGGGTGGTGGTGGTGGGGGGAGACCCCAAGTGTCTCTGAGGGGGCAGGAGAGGGTCCAGAGGGGAGGTGGGCAGCTTCACACACCAGGACAAGGGTAGTAATTAGTTTATAAAGTGTCTTCCCTTAGTCTGATACATCATTGTTTAAGATAAAGTTAAGATCTAAAATGAATTTAAAAAATTTTAAACAACAAAATTAGTTTGAAAGCAGACACATTCACTGAGTTGTCACAAAATCACTCAGAGGCCACGTGAGTTATCAGGGCTTGAACTAATGATTGCACGTGTGTGTGTGTGTGTGTGTGTGTGTGTGTGTGTGTTCTCAGCCACGTCCGACTCTTTGTGACCCCACAGACTGTAGCCCGCCAGGCTGCTCTGTCCATGGGATTCTGCAGGCAAGAACACTGGAGTGGGTTGCCATGCCTTCCTCCAGGGGATCTTCTTGACCCAGGATCTTCTGAAACCTGTCTCTTACATCTCCTGCATTATTAGCAGGCAGGTTCTTCACCACTATCCTCATCTGAACTAATGGTTGGAGATACACATTTTTAACCATTTTACTTTTGGCCAATTTATCTTGCTCCAAAGTTAAAATTCATAAAAACATTGCCAGAGGCACACCAAGACACAGCTGACACAAGATGATGTCAGAAGAAGATGAACAGTCCATGGTGAGTCTCTGGCAAATTAGCAATAAACCCCTAGAAAATCTGGACAAAGCTACTAACATAAATTATTTGAGGAAAAGAGCATAAAACTTATCAAGGAATGAAAAAATGAATGACTTAGAATGTTCCTTTCTACCAGTTCATCATTTTGGGGTTTGTTATCTATTTTGGTTTTTTCTTCCAGTAAATTCTGTTCTCTGTCCAATGCATATTGAGGAGAAAGGGAAAAAATAGCAGAAGCAAAGTGGAGAGTTGGAGGTGGGGACAGAGAAGGGGGAGAAGAGGTGAAGAGACAAAAAAAAAATGAAGCCCAAGTGGAAGAAAGATGTGTACAATTTGAGAAGAGCAGCCAAATTTATGAGACATTCCACATACATACCAACCTGCACACACGGACACACTTCTTTGATAATAGAAACCAGGTCTCAGGTGGTTTACAGATGGGTTTTCCTTTCATTGTTCACCTGGTATTTAATGGAACAGCTGTTCGGCCTGCTGGCGGATGCCCTGCTGGCACCTGTTCCGTGAAGATTCTGGGCGGGAATTGTTTGCACCTGATGCAGGCCCCGGGGCAGTTGTGGGGCAGCTGCTGACCTGGTGTGTCCAGCAGTCAGGACAATAAACAACTAGCTGCTCCCAGGAGAGCCAGGACTTACTCTCTAAAGTGCCTTCTTTTAAAAAAGAAAAATCACTTGTATTTATTTGGGTGGTGCCAGGTCCTAGCTGCAGCGCAGGGGATCTTTAGTTGTAGTGTGTGGGATCTGCTTCCCTGAGCAGGGAGCGAACTCGGGCCTCCTGCAGTGGGAGCACGGAGTCTTAGCCACTGAACTGCCAGGGAAGTCCCCCTGAAGGTGTCTTCTTGTTCCACTTTATACACAGCAACGCCCGCTGTTAAAAGGATGCTCACGGCACGCAAGTGACACTGTCAGGACCACATTTCTATCTCATCGGATTTTACAAACAGACTAACAACTGGGAAAGGGGCCTCTGGAAGCATGTCAGCGTGGCTGTCCGGACCCCTCTTACCACTGCAGGCCTGGTGGGGGGTGGGCAGGCTTCCAACGCACAGGGGCTGTCTTGCAGTCTGGAGCTGGAACGACCATTCTGAGGCTGTTGCAGTGATCCAGGTGGGAGACCTGGAGAGCCTCACCTGCTGCAGCGGCTCTGGGGAGACGTAAGACACATGAAGGGCAAGAAAATAAAACTAGCAGAGCTTGTGACAGCGACCAGGTCACAAACGGAACAAGCTGCTCAAATATTTAGCATCTCAGATATCTGTTGCTGGATAACAAGCCACAGAGAACAGTTTAAAGTTGAAGGCTGATCTGAGACAGATGCTATAAAGAAAGCCTGTTTTACAGAACATGCTCACAGACATAGAAAATAAACTTATGTTTGCCATGGGGGAAGGTGAAGGGATAAATTAGGAGGCTGAGATTAGCAGATACAAGTTACTATACATAAAGTAGATAAACAGTAAGGTCCTACTTAATAACACAGGGAACTATATTCAACATCCTGTAATAAACCATGACAGAGAAGACTATGTCTACTGCATAACTGAATCTCTGTGCAGTGCACCGAACACTAACACAGCAGTGTAAATCAGCTTTACTTCAGCTAAAAGAAAACCTGTTCTAAAATGCCTCCTAAATAAAGAATGAACCACTCCATAAATCTAGAGTTCTTATATCCTTCAAGACTTTGTTGTGATGCTTGTCACATTTTTTTTAAATTATGCGATCCCTTCTTCTCTGAGGATGAAGTTTAAAGGGACATAGAGAGATTTTGAGAGTTTTATACACTTAGAGGACCAAAAATTCAAAATATGATGAGTTCAAAGCAAAGGCATTGAGATTAGAGTCAAGGGGGAAGGGAATTCTCCCCGCATTTATTCAGCAATGTAGAATTATGTCATTTAAGTGAAATCTGCAGTTAATGGAAATATAAGCCAAGTACTTATTTAAAACATTTCTAACCACTTAAGGCAAAATATTAAAAAAAAACAGCCTTTAAGAGTTAGATGAGGCATAGTAATCATAATTAATTCATTATTATTTATTAATTCAATTAATAATATTAACACCATTAATTATGGTGATTGAAAGAAAGTGAAAGTTAGTCGCACAGTTGTGTCCGACTCTTTGCAATCCCATGGACTGTAGCCTGCCCAGCTCCTCTGTCCATGGGATCCTATAGGCAAGAACACTGGAGTGGGTTGTCAGTTCCTTCTCTGGGGGATCTTCCCAATCTGGGGATAGAACCTGGGTCTCCTGAATTACAGGAAGATTCTTTACCAACTCAGCCACTAGGGAAGCCCATGGTCATTAATTTATGCTGTTAATTAATCATTTAGGATTACTCCTGGGTCAGGACCATGAGGGTAGTCATCAACTGGTCCCTGGGGTCACAGCAGTGAGATGCCCCAGGGCTGGCAAAGCGCAGGCAGAGGTCCACCGCTTTGGCCCATGTGCCTAATTGTACAGTTTTATTGACCTTTTCTTACGTGGTCTTGTAGAAATCAGAAGGCGAAAACTAAGTACTAAGTACTAAGTCCTAAGTCTTCACTGTGAGTCAAATAATATGATCATGAAGTAGTCTATGTGCCAGCAAACTAGGTAATTAAATTTAGTGAAACGTGTATTAGGAGAATGGGCAAATAGGGACTCACTGCAACAAAAATGTGGCAGTCTCTTCTGCTGAGTGAAATGCATAGGCTTCTCAAAAAAATTCTTGGTGGTGACTTTTTTATTGCTCAGACATTTCTCCCACCTCCTTCCCTTTATTCATAATAAATCAATATAATTTATTTATGTCGTTGTTTTCCTCCGGGCTTCTAAGAGAACTGGTCACCTGAAGACTGACACCCAGATTCTACATGGTGCACCTCTGTCCTCTCTCTGAATTAAGGTGAGTTACAGTATAAGCCCCTCCTCTTTCTATCCCACTCACCTGAGCAGCAAGAAGGGGCCCTAGTGCATAAGTCCCACCCAGAGATGGGGGAAGTGCAGAGACTGGTCACGGACTCGGCATTCCCTGGCAAAATCAGGAAGAGAATTCAGTCAGATAATTGAAAGAACAGTTGCAAAGAAGGTGATAAAACCGATTTCTCAATGTGTTTTGTGGGAATGATATATTTTTTAAAATGCATTGTACAGCATGTGGGATCTTAGTTCCCCATCCAGGGCTTGAACCTGTACTCCCTGCAATGGGAGGTCAGAGTCTTAACCACTGGACCCTCGGGGAAATCCTGATTTTTTTAAAAATTACACTGGCCATCTGTTTTTATATGAATAGATCTGAAAGTAACTGGGTATTAATAATATTATATTGAGATACTTAGTATGGTAATATTATATGGATCATGAAAAAATAAATTTCTCTGAAATAGTAAATACTATAAATAAAAGTAAAACATAAAATCAATTTCTCTTTTTCTACCGAGAGTTGAATCACCTGGGTCTATGGGTCTATGGGGGCAAGACATAGTTTACTAGTCCTCTGTAATTCGGCATCGCCCCCTCGGCCGGGCCTTGCCTTCCTCCGCAGGAGATGGACTCTCCTCCTGTCTCACACGGAGCCAAGGAATCTCGGCCCCGCAGCTGCCACTGCTGATTTCATCCGCCTCATCAGCTTCCTCATCTCCATCAGGCTTCGAATATTAGTCCTTCCACAGTCAGAAAATCATCCACGGTCATACAAACGTGAGTGTTCTGGTTTCTTCGTAATTGTTTCTCAAATGAATTGAAAAATTGTTTTTCCACTTTCCGGGTCAATCTTGTGAGTCTAGTCAATATGCATTTGCTTCTAAGAGACAAGTGGCAAAACTAAATTTCCAAGCCTGGGGGCTGAAGGCGGGGCCTGGCTTAGCTGCCGACGCGTCGGGCGCCACCGTGTGGTCTTTCTGGGGAAATACCAGGCAGTCTTGGCGACAGTGCTTTTAGGACAGACGCAAAAGGGCAGTTTACAAATGCATGTTTTCCCTCTACAGTGCAAATTCGCAAAGGCAGCAGTCATCCCTAATGGATCTTAGATCTTTGCAGAATGCTGAGTGCAAAATATCAGTTTAAATTCTGAGGGGAAATTAGTGTTCACTGGGGGAGCACATTTTGTATTTCTAATTATTCTGACCCAATAAATGCAACATTAAAACAATTAAGATCATGATATCCGGTCTCATCACTTCATGGCAAATAGATGGGGAAACAGTGACAGACTCTATTTTGTTGGGCTCCAAAATCACTGCCGATGGTGACTGCAGCCATGAAACGAAAAGACACTTGCTCCTTGGAAGAAAAGCTATGACAAACCTAGACAGCATTTTAAAAAGCAGAGGCATTACTTGGCTGACACATGTCCATATAGTCAAAGCTATGGTTTTTCTAGTAGTCATGTATGGATGTGAGAGTTGGACCATAAAGAAGGCTGAGGGCCAAAGAAGTGATGCTTTTGAACTGTGGTGTTGGAGGAGACTCTTGAGAGTCCCTCGTACTGTAAGGAGATCAAACCAGTCAATCCCATAGAAAATCAAGCCTGAATATTCATTGGAAGGGCTGATGCTGATGCTGAAGCTGTGGCCACCTGATATGAAGAGCCGACTCATTGGAAAAGACCCTGATGCTGGGAAAGATTGAGGGCAAGAGAAGGAGCCAACAGGGGATGAGATGGTGAGATGGCATCACCGATTCGATGGACATGAGTTTGAGCAAGCTCTGGGAGTGATGAAGGATAGGGAAGCCTGGAGTGCTGCAGTCCAAGGGGTCACAAAGAGTCAGATATGGCTGAGCGACTGAACAACAACAAGATAAACGCAATGTTCATATGGGCTGGTAGATGCAGACAACAGCAAGGAGGAGCTTTGGTCTGGCATTTTGGCGGTTTTGCTCCTCCATAAACACTAGCATTTGCATGGCACTTCCTGTATGCTCAGCTGAGTCAGGCTCTGTTAAGTGGCAGAAAATAAAGGAGGCAGAACTTCCTTGGTGGTCCAGTGGCTGAAACTCCACCCTTCCCATGCAGGGGTCTTGGGTCGAATCCTTGGTCAAGGAACTAGATCCCACATGCCGTGACTAAAGGTCCTGCACGCTGCAGCGAAGACTGGAGATCCCTCACACTTCAGCTAAGACCTGATGCAGTCAAATAAATATAAATATTTTTTAAAAAGAAAAACAAGAAAATAGAGGAGGCAAAGAGATGGGATGCTAATTATAGGCAGATAAGGGAAGCTGAGCTTATAAGGTGGTGGTGGTGTAGTTGCTAAGTTGTGTCTTGCAACCGCATGGACTATATAGCCTGCCAGGCTCCTCTGTCCATGGAATTCTCCAGGCACCAATACTGGAGTGGGTTGCCATGCCCTCCTCCAGGGGATCTTCTCCCACCTCATCAGCTTTCTCATCCCCACCAGGCTCTGCACGTCAGTCCCTCGACAGTGGGAAAATCATCCATGGTCATACAAATGTGAGTGTTCTGGTTCCTTCGTAATCATCATTCAAAGGAATTAATAAATTGGCTTTCCACTTTCCGGGTCAATCTTAGATTCATGGGGTTGCAAAGAGTCGGACACGACTGAGCGACTGAACTGAACACTCCAGTACTTTGGCCACCTCATGCGAAGAGTTGACTCATTGGAAAAGACTCTGATGCTGGGAGGGATTGGGGGCAGGAGGAGAAGGGGACGACAGAGGATAAGATGGCTGGATGGCATCACTGACTCGATGGACGTGAGTCTGAGTGAACTCCGGGAGTTGGTGATGGACAGGGAGGCCTGGCGTGCTGCGGTTCATGGGGTCGCAAAGAGTCGGACACGACTGAGCGACTGAACTGAACTGAATATGTATTTGCTTCTAAGAGACAAGTGGCAAAACTAAATTTCCAAGCCTGAGGCCTGAAGGCGGGGCCTGGCAAAGCTGCTGAAGCATGGAGCGCCACCGTGTGGTCTTTCTGGGGAAACACCAGGCAGTCTTTTTAGACTTTTAAAGACTTAGTCTTCAAAAGCACCAGGTGACAGTGCTTTTAGGACAGAAGCAGGAGGGAAGTTTCTTTTTTTTTGTATGCTTATCCTTCTTATTTACAAATGCCTGCTTTCCCATCTGCAGTGCAAATCCCCTATAGGTAGAGGTCATTCCTAATGTATCTTGTAGATCTTTGCACAATGCTGAGTACAAGATTTGAGCTAAATTCTCACTGAGGGGGAATCAGTGTTCGCTGGGGACCACATTTTGTGATTCTGGTTGTTTTGACCCAATAAATGCAATGTTCATATGGTAGATGCAGACAACAGCAAATAGGAGCTTCTGTCTCTTGGGTGGTTTTCAGTTCAGTTCAGTTCAGTCGCTCAGTTGTGTCCGACTCTTTGTGACCCCATGAATTGCAGCATGCCAGGCCTCCCTGTCCATCACCAACTCCCGGAGTTCACTCAGACTCATGTCCATCGAGTTGGTGATGCCATTCAGCCACCTCATCCTCTGTCGCCCCCTTCTCCTCCTGCCCCCAATCCCTCCCAGCATCAGAGTCTTTTCCAATGAGTCAACTCTTCGCATGAGGTGGCCACGGAGTTTCAGCTTTAGCATCATTCCTTCCAAAGAAATCCCAGGACTGATCTCCTTCAGAATGGACTGGTTGGATCTCCTTGCAGTCCAAGGGACTGTCAGGAGTCTTCTCCAACACCACAGTTCAAAAGCATCAATTCTTCGGTGCTCAGCTTTCTTCACAGTCCAACTCTCACATCCATACATGACCACAGAAAAAACCATAACCTTGACTAGGTGGACCTTTGTTGGCAAAGTAATGTCTCTGCTTTTTAATATGCTGTCTTGGTTGGTCATAACTTTCCTTCCAAGGATTAAGCGTCTTTTAATTTCATGGCTGCAATCACCACCTGCAGTGATTTTGGAGCCCCCCAAAATAAAGTCTGACACTGTTTCCACTGTTTCCCCATCTATTTGCCATGAAGTGATGGGACCAGATGCCATGATCTTAGTTTTCTGAATGTTGAGCTTTAAGCCAACTTTTTCACTCTCTTCTTTCACTTTCATCAAGAGGCTCTTTAGCTCCTCTTCACTTTCTGCCATAAGGGTGGTATCAACTGCATATCTGAGGTTATTGATATTTCTCCTGGCAATCTTGATTCCAGCTTGTGCTTCTTCCAGCCCAGCGTTTCTCATGATGTACTCTGCATAGAAGTTAAATAAGCAGGGTGTTGCAGAGCACTTCCTGTATGCTCAGCTGAGTCAGGCTCTGCTAAGTGGCAGAAAATAAAGGAGGCAGAACTTCCCTGGTGGTCCAGTGGCTGTGACTCCACCCTTGCAGTTCAGGAGACCGAGGTTCAATCCCTGGTCAAGGAACTAGATCCCACATGCTGTGACTAAAGATCCTGCATGCTGTAGCGAAAACTGAAGATCCCTCATGCCTCAACTAAGACCCAATGCAGCCAAATAAATATAAATTTTTTTAAAAGAAAAACAAGAAAATAGATGAGGCAAAGAGATGGGATGCTGATTATGGGCTGATAAGGGAAGTTGAGCTTATAAGGTGGTGGTGGTATAGTTGCTAAGTCGTATCTCCAGGCAAGAATATTGGAGTTAGTTGCCATTCCCTTCCCGATCCAGGAACTGAACCTGGGTCTCCTGCATTGCAGGCAGATTCTTTACTCTCTGAACCACCAGGGAAACTATTAAAGGTGGTAACCGTGGCCCAGTTCTGTAGCATCCAGCCAGAAGCATCAGGCAGTCAAATGTAATGCAGGAAGAAAGATACCCATTGCTTTTCTTGTTCTTAGATTGAGAACTCTACCTATGTGTGTGTTTTCAGTTTACAAAAGTTGAATAATACATGATTACCACACTAAATAATAAGACAATCTAACCTCAATCATCGTGTTCACCAGTCTCTCATGAGTATCCTTCCTTGTCAGGACAGAGAGATCTGTCTTTTTATGGCAGTGTCGATTTCAGGGGGTTGGGGTCCTTCGCTGTAGGAACCACAGACTCTCCTGTCTGGAGCTGTGGTTGCCCTTTCTTTATCACTGATCCTGCTGCTTCCATATAGATAAATCTCAGGGCTAGACCCCAAGTGTGCTCATGGGTGTCTGAGGCTTTGGTTGGAGGTTGTGTTACCCCCAAAACTGGGATTGCCTCTTGGTGAGTGTCAAACCAAAATTGATAACCAAGCCAGAGATTGGGAAAAACAAGAATTCATTACTTGCAGCAAGTAGGGGGAACACCAGCAATCTTTTCCAAGGCAGTATCTCCCTGAATGGCAAAACTTGGAAAAGTTTTTAAAAATATGTTTATTTATTGGGTTGCGCCGGGTCTTAGTTGCCGCCTGCGGGATCTTCAATCTTTGTGTGGCAAGTGGGATCCTAGTTTCCCAACAGGGGATGGAACCAGGGCCCCCACATTGGGAAGCAAGGAGTCTTAACCACTGGACCAACAGGCAAGTTCCCAAATTGAGACAGTTTTAAGCCATGGGTACATGCATATTCATGAAGAGGCTTAGGCAGTGAATGGAGTCCAAGCTTTATAGTTGATTGAAGTCATGAAGGTCAGATAAGGTCAGCACTATCACCCCTTAGATTCCAGTTGGTCTGGTGATTGAACTTCAGGCTAAACAGAACTGTGTGTCTTTACACCTGATATACTATCTTGGCTATTGTTACTTCTCTTGCCTGAAAACAGTCTTTTGTTCCTGAATCCTTTGGTTCCCTTAGGATTGTTAGTTAGAGAGACCTGTTCAAGGGCAAGCACTGTCGCCAGGCTTAGATCACAAAATGTCTTAGGCAAAAAATGGCTTCTCTCATGTCAAGAAATCCATTATGGGTTCCTTGTTTCCAGGCATGCCTTACCCTATCTGCTGACAGTTGTGGCTTCAAGGGTGGCCTGCCTGCATATCTAGAAGCCTGGGTCACGTTGTGCTATTTCTAGCTGACAGAGGCAACCATCTTCCCTTGGTGACTGCTGACTTTAAGGTTTTGGGACCTTGTTTGTCCTCTTATCCTCTTTTTTCTTTTTTCACTTTTTTCCTACTTCCAGTTGTTTTTGTCTCTTAGTTTGAGCCCTGCTTCCCTCAGGCCCTGTGTGCTCCTTCCCAAATCCGAAGGCCCGAAGGCCAACAGAGGAGAGCTTTATTTTTGCCTGTATTGTCTTTTTTGTGGAGAGGGGGCATGGGGGATGGGTGGAGGAGTGGATGGCTCATCTAGCTTCTGCCTAAAACTAATTTTGAGGGTGGAAGGTCTGAGTAATCTAAACACAAGAGAGATAAAAGGTTTTATCTTAATCCATTTTCAGTAAATGCATTATTAAATATTCAGCTTTTCAGACACAAATAGACTGAGCCCCGGCAAGCACAATGATAAGCAATTTTCAGATGTTAATTATGTTTGCTTTTCACTGAAACCTTCACAAGCAAATTCTGTGAAATCAGATGGAATTTTCAGTAGACTTTTCCAGCCATTTTTTTAAATGTTTAAAACCATAATGTTTTTCAACTTGCATTAAAAGTCCAGTGAGATAATTCTCTCTTACCAATGGACAGCTCAGGATCTGTTCCTCTAAGTCAATTTCAGTTGCTAATACTGAGCTCCAGAGGAAATTATCACAAAGGGATATCGTTTGTAAATAAAAGTAAAGGGGCGGTCCTAAGATGGTGGAGGAATAGGACAGGGAGACCACTTTCTCCCCCACAAATTCATCAAAAGAACATTTAAACGCTGAGTAAATTCCACAGAACAACTCTGAATGCTGGCAGAGGACATCAGGCACCCAGAAAAGCAGCCCATTGTCTTCGAAAGGAGATGTTTTATCAACGGTGCTGTATAGAAGGAGAAGTCTTGACACTACGGTAAAAATAAGACTGAAAACCAGAAGCAGGAGCCTTAAGTCCAAACACTGAGAACACCAGAGAACTCCTGACTCCAGGGAACATTAATTGACAGGAGCTCACCAACGCCTCCTAGGTATCTACACCGAAACCAAGCACCACCCAAGAGCCAACAATTTCCAGAGCAAGACATACCATGCAAATTCTTCAGCAACACAGGAACACAGCCCTGAGCTCCAATATACAGACTGCCCAAAGTTACTCCAAAACCATTGACATCTCATAACTCATTACTGGACACTTCACTGTACTCCAGAGAGAAGAAATCCAGCTCCACCCACCAGAACACCAACACAAGTTTCCCTAACCAAGAAACCTTGACAAGCCACTTGTACAACCCCACCCACAGTGAGGAAACTCCACAATAAAGAGAACTCTGCAAACTGCCAGAATACAGAAAGGCCACCCCAAACACAGCAACATAAACAAGAGGAAGAGACAGAGGAATACCCAGCAGGTAAAGGAACAGAATAAATGCCCACCAAACCAAACAAAAGAGGAAGAGATGGGGAATCTACCTGATAAAGAATTCCAAATAATGATAGTGAAAATGATCCAAAATCTTGAAATCAAAATGGAATCACAGATAAATAGCCTGGAGACAAGGATTAAGAAGATGCAAGAAAGGTTTAACAAAGAGCTAGAAGAAATAAAAAAGAGTCAATATATAATGAATAATGCAATAAATGAGATCGAAAACACTCTGGAGGCAACAAATAGTAGAATAACAGGGGCAGAAGATAGGATTAGTGAATTAGAAGATAGAATGGTAGAAATAAATGAATCAGAGAAGAGAAAAGAAAAATGAACTAAAAGAAATGAGGACAACCATGGACCTCCAGGACAGTGTTAAACGCCCCAACATTTGAATCATAGGAGTCCCAGAAGAAGAAGACAAAAAGAAAGATCATGAGAAAACACTTCAGGAGATAATAGTTGAAAACTTCCCTAAAATGGGGAAGGAAATAATCACCCAAGTCCAAGAAACCCAGAGAGTCCCAAACAGGATAAACCCAAGGTGAAACACCCCAAGACACATATTAATCAAATTAACAAAGATCAAATACAAAGAACAAATATTAAAAGCAGCAAGGGAAAAACAACAAATACCACACAAGGGGATTCCCATAAGGATAACAGCTGATCTTTCAATAGAAACTCTTAAAGCCAGGAGGGAATGGCAAGACATACTTAAAGTGATGAAAGAAAATAACCTACAGCCCAGATTACTGTACCCAGCAAGGATCTCATTCAAATATGAAGGAGAAATCAAAAGCTTTACAGACAAGCAAAAGCTGAGAGAATTCAGCACCACCAAACCAGCTCTCCAGCAAATGCTAAACAATACTCTCTAAACAGGAAACACAAAAAGGGTGTATAGACTCGAACCCAAAACAATGAAGTAAATGGCAATGGGGTCATACTTATCAATTATCTTAAACATAAATGGATTGAATGCCCCAACCAAAAGACAAAGACTGGCTAAATGGATACAAAAACAAGACCACTATATATGTTGTTTACAAGAGACCCACCTTGAAACAAAAGACACATACAGACTGAAAGTGAAGGGCTGGAAAAGATTTTCCATGCCAATAGAGACCAAAAGAAAGCAGGATTAGCAATACTCATATCAGATAAAATAGACTTTAAAACAAAGGCTATGAAAAGAGACAAAGAAGGACACTACATAATGATCAAAGGATTAATCCAAGAAGATTTAACAATTATAACCATATAGGCACCCAACATAGGAGCACCAAAATATGTAAGACAAATGCTAACAAGTATGAAAGGGGAAATTAACAATAACACAATAATAGTGGGAGATTTTAATACCCCACTCACATCTATGGATAGATCAACTAAACAGAAAATTAACAAGGAAACACAAACTTTACATGATACAATAGACCAGTTAGAACTAATTGATATCTATAAGACATTTCACCCCAAAACAATGAATTTCACCTTTTTCTCAAGTGCACAAAGAACCTTCTCCAGGATAGATCACATCCTGGGCCATAAATTTAGCCTTGGTAAATTCAAAAAAAATTGAAATCGTTCCAAGCATCTTTTCTGACCACAATGCAGTAAGATTAGATCTCAATTACAGGAGAAAAACTATTAAAAATTCCAACATATGGAGGCTGAACAACACACTCTGAATAACCAACAGATCACAGAAGAAATCAAAAAAGAAATCAAAATATGCATAGAAATGAATGAAAATGAAAACACAACAACCCAAAACCTGTGGGACACTGTAAAAGCAGTGCTAAGGGAAAGTTCATAGCAATATAGGCATACCTCAAGAAACAAGAAAAAAGTCAAATAAATAAGCTAACTCTACATCTAAAGCAACTAGAAAAGGAAGAAATGAAGAACCCCAGGGTTAGCAGAAGGAAGGAAATCTTAAAAATTAGGGCAGAAATAAATGCAAAAGAAACAAAAGAGACCATAGCAAAAATCAACAAAGCCAAAAGCTGGTTCTTTGAAAGGATAAATAAAATTGACAAACCATTAGCCAGACTCATCAAGAAACAAAGGGAGAAAAATCAAATCAATGAAATTAGAAATGAATATGCAGAGATCACAACAGACAACACAGAAATACAAAGGATCATGAGAGACTACTATCAGCAACTATATGCCAATAAAATGGACAACGTGGAAGAAACGGACAAATTCTTTGAACAGTACGACTTTTCAAAACTGAACCAGGAAGAAATAGAAAATCTTAACAGACCCATCACAAGCACGGAAATTGAAACTGTAATCAGAAATCTTCCAGCAAACAAAAGCCCAGGTCCAGACGGCTTCACAGCTGAATTCTACCAAAAATTTAGAGAAAAGCTAACACCTATCCTACTCAAACTCTTCCAGAAAATTGCAGAGGAAGGTAAACTTCCAAACTCATTCTATGAGGCCAACATCATCATAATACCAAAATCTGACAAAGATGCCTCAAAAAGAAAAAAGAAAACTACGGGCCAATATCACTGATGAACATAGATGCAAAATCCTTAACAAAATTCTAGCAATCAGAATCCAACAACACATTAAAAAGATCATACACCATGACCAAGTGGGCTTTATCCCAGGGATGCAAGGATTCTTCAATATCCACAAATCAATCAATGTAATACACCGCATTAACAAATTGAAAAATAAAAGCAATATGATTGTCTCAATAGAAGCAGAGAAAGCCTTTGACAAAATTCACCATCCATTTATGATAAAAACCCTCCAGAAAGCAGGAGTAGAAGGAACATACCTCAACATAATAAAAGCTATATATGACAAACCCACAGCAAACATTATCCTCAATGGTGAAAAATGGAAAGCATTTCCCCTAAAGTCAGGAACAAGACAAGGGTGCCCACTCTCACCACTACTATTCAACATAGTTTTGGAAGTTTTGGCCACAGCAATCAGAGCTGAAAAAGAAATAAAAAGAATCCAAGTTGGAAAAGAAGAAGTAAAACCCTCACTGTTTGCAGATGACATGATCCTCTACATAGAAAACCCTAAAGACTCCACCAGAAAATTACTAGAGCTAATCAATGAATATAGTAAAGTTGCAGGACATAAAATCAACACACAGAGATCCCTTGCATTCCTAACTAGTAATAGAAAATAGAGAAATTAAGGAAACAATTCCATTCACCATTGCAATGAAAAGAATAAAATACTTAGGAATGTATGTACCTAAAGAAACAAAAGACCTATATATAGAAAACTATAAAAGAAACTGGTGAAACTGGTGAAAGAAATCAAAGAAGACACTAATGGAGAAATATACCATGTTCATGGATTGGAAGAATCAATATAGTGAAAATGAGTATACTACCCAAAGCAATCTATAGATTCAATGCAATCCCTATCAAGCTACCAATGGTATTTTTCACAGAGCTAGAACAAATAATTTCACAACTTGTATGGAAATACAAAGACCCTCAAATAGCCAAAACAATCTTGAGAAAGAAGAATGGAACTGGAAAAATCAATCTACCTGACCTCAGGCTATACTACAAAGCCACAGTCATCAAGACAGTATGGTACTGGCACAAAGACAGAAATATAGATCAATGGAACAAAATAGAAAGCCCAGAGATAAATCCATGCACCTATGGACACCTTATCTTTGACAAAGGAGACAAGAATATACAATGGAGAAAAGACAATCTCTTTAACAAGTTGTGCTGAGAAAACTGGTCATCCGTTTGTAAAAGAATGAAACTAGAACACTTTCTAACACCATATACAAAAACAAAGTCAAAATGGATTAAAGATCTAAACTTAAGACCAGAAACTATAAAACTCCTAGAGGAGAACATAGGCAAAACACTCTCCGACATACATCACAGCAGGATCCTCTATGACCCACCTCCCAGAATATTGGAAATAAAAGCAAAAATAAACAAATGGGACCCAATTAAACTTAAAAGCTTCTGCACGACAAAGGAAACTATAAGCAAGGTGAAAAGAGAGCCTTCTGAATGGGAGAAAATAATAGCAAATGAAGCAACTGACAAACAACTAATCTCAAAAATATACAAGCAACTCCTGCAGCTCAATTGCAGAAAAATAAATGACCCAATCAAAAACTGGGCCAAAGAACTAAACAGACATTTCTCCAAAGAAGACATAGAGATGGCTAACAAACACATGAAAAGATGCTCAACATTACTCATTATAAGAGAAATGCAAATCAAAATCACAATGAGGTACCACTTCATGCCAGTCCGAATGGCTGTGATCCAAAAGCCTACAAGCAATAAATGCTGGAGAGGGTGTGGAGAAAAGGGAACCCTCTTACACTGTTGGTGGGAATGCAAACTAGTACCGCCACTATGGAGAACAGTGTGAAGATTCCTTAAAAAACTGGAAATAGAACTGCCTTATGACCCAGCAGTCCCACTGCTGGGCATACACACAGAGGAAACCAGAATTGAAAGAGACATGTGTACCCCCAATGTTCATCGCAGCACTGTTTATAATAGCCAGGACATGGAAGCAACCTAGATGTCCATCAGCAGAAAGAATAAGAAAGCTGTGGTACATATACACAATGGAGTATTACTCAGCCATTAGAAAGAATACATTTGAATCAGTTCTAATGAGGTGGATGAAACTGGAGCCTATTAT
Organism: Ovis canadensis; assembly: GCF_042477335.2. Classification (NCBI taxonomy): domain Eukaryota; kingdom Metazoa; phylum Chordata; class Mammalia; order Artiodactyla; family Bovidae; genus Ovis; species Ovis canadensis. Next base: position 24,070,088 of record NC_091269.1, on the reverse strand, counting down.
ACAGAGTGAAGTAAGTCAGAAAGAAAAACACCAATATAGTATACTAATGCATATATATGGATGTAGAAAGATGGTAACGATAACCCTGTATGGAAGTGAAGTGAAGTCACTCAGTCATGTCCGACTCTTTGCGACCCCATGGACTGTAGCCCACTCAGGCTCCTCTGTCCATGGGATTCTCCAGGCAAGAATACTGGCGTGGGTTGCCATTTTCTTCTCCAGGGGATCTTCCCAACCCAGGAATCGAACCTGGGTCTCCTGCATTGCAGGCAGACGCTTTATCCTCTGAGCCACCAGGGAAGCAGCCATAACCCTGTATGTGAGACAGCAAAAGAGACACAGATGTATAGAACAGTCTTTTGGACTCTGTGGGAGAGGGAGAGGATGGGATGATTGGGGAGAATGGTGTTGAAACATGTATAATATCATATATGAAATGAATTGCCAGTCCAGGTTTGAAGCATGATATTGGATGCTTGGGGCTGGTGCACTGGGACGACCCAGAGGAATGGGATGGGGAGGGAGGCGGGATGGGGGTTCAGGATGGGGAACACGTGTACACCTGTGGTGGATTCATGTTGATGTATGGCAAAAGCAATACAAATTTGTAAAGTAATTAACCTCCAATTAAAATAAATAAATTTATATTAAAAATAAATTTTTTTAAAAAAGGTGCCTTTTTTTTCCTTTGGAAAAATAAACATTAAAATCCCAGAAAGCCAGTGTTTGTTATATGTGGATGTCCGGGTTCACTTGCTGCACCTGAATCAACTGAACCTTCTTGGGGTAATCTGAAGCCACACATACTCAGTAGGCCCGTGGGATTCTTTACTGCTGGAAGTGAAGTTATTTACATCAGCTGGGCACATCCAGAGCACGCTGGGGTGACCTTTAGAGGTTTAGAAAAAAGATTTTCACCTCTATAAGCAGTAATAAAAACGTCATCTCATGGTATTATTGAGGGTGAAAAGAATTGATTGAAGCTATCACAAGGCCCAGGCCCCCTCACCAGTTTTGCTTCCCAGCAGGCTGGTTGCAGATGATACATGTATTTCCAGACAAGGCTGCTGCCTTCTCCATGAAGCCCATCACCCACACTAGGAGGGTGAGCTGTGCTTGGAGCCCGGTGGGGCTGTCTACCTAAGCCTGCCTCTCCGCAAAGTGCCAAGTCTTCCCCAAACCTCCTGCTGCACAGGCACGATCAATCACGCAGAGGTGATCCCAGAGACGGAAACGGATTGTGTTCTGGTCTAACCCGGAGTTTTCCATCTTACTGTAAGGCCTACCAGCCTTTTTTAAGGAAACAAAACCCAATTGTGTTCATTTTTGATTTGGGAAAAAAGTACAGCTTCATAGTTGCCTAGGTGAAAATTTACTAAAAAGCACGTGTCAAGATGCTCATAATCTCAAGACCTAGAGGAATTGCTTTGATAAGAAGGGACTCTTTTTATGATTTTTTTTCTATTTTAAACATTTTAGAAACAGTTTATTTCTTTTAAAGAAAATACAATGGTTGATCAATTTAATAAATTTTTAAAATAATTTTTTGGAGAAGCACCTAAATTTACAGCGATTTTTTTTTTTTTGGAGGGGGCAGTCAAATCACACTACATGCAGGTTCCCCCACTGGGGATCAAATCTGTGCCCCCTGCGGTGGAAGCGTGGAGTCCTAACCATGTTGATGTATGGCAAAACCAATACAATATTGTAAAGTAATTAACCTCCAATTGAAATAAATAAATTTATATTAAAAAAATAGAAATAAATGAAAGTACAAGTTTCTTTCAGTGTGATGATGTCTCCACGGCCACCACCCTCATCCTTATCCAAACCCATCACTCATCTTGTATCCTAGAGGCAAATCACAGAAGGAAGAAGCTGATTGTCACATTTTATTACTTGTGTGTTGGAAAAGAAGGACAGCTCTACAGAAAGAGCTCCCATGAACTTGGCCTTACCTAGTCCAGGTGCTCAGAATGATTCTGAAAACTCAGCCTGTGCTGAATCAAATCTCAGAGTTGTGGGTGAAGTGGAAAAGAATAGCTTTATGACTTCCCAGGTGGGGTTAGTGGTAAAGAACCCACCTGCCAATGCAAGAGACTTAAGAGACACAGGTTCAATCCCTGGATGGGGAAGATCCCTTGGAGGAGGGCACGGCAGCCCACTCCAGTATTCTTGCCTGGAGAATCCCACCAACAGAGGAGCCCGGTGGGCTATAGTCCATAGGGTCACACAGAGTCGGACATGACTGAAGTGACTTAGCCACATTGCTTTGCCAGGGACAAACAGGGACACAGCAGGCTCATGCCCCTCCAATCCATGCGCCTCAACCCAGGGGAGCTTGATGAGGAGTTTTATAGTAATGGTTCAAAGGCAGAGTTGCTGATAAGGATCAGGGTGTATGCAGGGCCTGCACTACTTTAATCTGGCCTCAGGTGGTCTTCTATTGAGCTTCTCTGTTTTCTTTCATCTAGAATGAAGAAACAGCTAATATTTTCCATTTGTTGGGTTCAGTTCCGCAGAAGCGCCCAAAGATATTGTTATGTCTATCCCTTGAGGTGGAGCCAGGACCCTGCTCCACGGCTGCACTATTGTTTCTTGGCTGCTTCTCCCTTGTCTCTGCATCCCCTTCCTTCCCTGATCAATAACTGTTTGAATCTGCCCTTTAGAATGCAGGTAAGGTCATAGTGGCTGGAGTCTGTTCCCTACAATCAAGAAATGGGACACGGAAAGGCATCTGTGCCTGGGGTCCAAGTGGGTCCTGCTAGGTTTCATAACCTAGACCTAGAGAGCTGATTAGGGCCTGGGAGGAGCATGTAGGAGCACTAGGACCCTACCTAGTGTGATGTAACAGCCCCTGCCTTTGCAGATTTTCTCTCAATCCAACCTGGACTGACTGGGGAAGAGCAGAAACAGTGGTGATAATAGGATTCCCAGGTGGGTCAATGGTAAAGAATCCACCTGCTAATGAACAGGTCCCAAGAGGTGCAGAAAACTCAGGTTTGATCCCTAGGTTGGGAAGATACCCTGGAGAAGGAAATGGCAACCCAGTCCAGTATTCTTGCCAGGAAAATCCCATGGACAGAGGAGCCTGGTGGGCTATAGTCCACAGGGTTGCAAAGAGTCAGACATGACTGAAGCAGCTGAGCACAATGTCATAAATATGTATTTGCCCCTCCTCACCCACAGAAGGCACAAGGGAAGATACCAGAACAGGGGTCAGAATATGGGGCATGGAGTCCTGATTTGCCATTTACTGTCTATGTGATTTGGGGCAAAACACCTAAAACCTCTGAGTCTCAAATACCTCATCCTTAAAATGACTAAAGTGTGTATAGTTTTGAAGGATACAAAAAGATAATGAAAATGAAAGTACTTTATTACCTTTTAAAAAACATTTTGTACCTGTCAGATTTGTATAATTGTTGCTAATGAAAGCCTCCTCTGCCAATTCAAAGGCTGCCAATCTGGCTAGAAGGCTGATTCCAAAGGAAAGCTAGTTTTCTCCCTAAACCAGAGTAGAAAATTAAGTTTGTCATTTTAGTCTTTGTAATAATGAGTCAAATACTATCCAGGCAGCCCCTATCTTACTAGGGGGCTCAGCTCAGGATTTCTTCTGGGTGTTTTAGTTTCAAATGTGTAACTGCTGGGACTTCCTGGTGGTCCAGTGGTTAAGACTGCTTCCAGTGCAGGGGGCCTGGGTTCAATCCCTGGTCTGGGAACTAAGATCCCACTTGCTGCTTGGGAAAGCCAAAAATGTGTAGGTGTCAGAGTTAGGGATTAGTTAAGTGTAAAAAAGAGTTTATAACTGCACCTGGAATATTAATATTACTTAAATGATTTGTGCATTCTCATGGACACACACACACACACACAGTATATCAGGATGAATGTACATGGTGTGGAGAAAGAAATGAGCAAATAGGTTTGTGCTGGAAGACAGAGGCTCAGGAATTTTGTTAACCAGCTCTTCCTCATATCCATTTCTTTTCTCTGGAGGTGTTTTCTATTTCTGTCACCCATTGTATTTTTGGTGGAGAGGCACTGTGGGTAGAGGGTATATTATTATTCTCAAACTTAGGGGTCTAGGTGACCTATTGTTTATCAGAAGGAAGGCTTATTATGAGCGAAAGAAGCAAAGTACAAGACAAACATGCTATTTAAATGGGCACTTCAGGCAGGTTCCACTTACATCCCTCTGTCTCATGGCTCCCAAAGTTCCAGATGTTTGTTTAAGGAAGCCCAGGCTTCAGCAAGAAACAAGGAGCATCCTGGGAGCACTAGCAGAGGATAAGTCTCTGAGTCACTGTCCCGCCTCTATGGCCCAAGTGAGAGTCACTACATGGAGAGGAGGCATAACCAAGACCCCAAGATTTCCGAGTAGAGACAGGCAGAGACAGGGCCAGGAACCTGGGTGTGAGATTTAAGCTTCCCACCCTCCCTACATGCTCTACCATATTTACAGCTTAAGCTGATGGTAATCATAGGGGGTTCAGGTAAACATGATTTCACTATTTCCAGTTCCTGTGTGGTATTTGTGGAAAGGGGAAATTTATTTGAAGGGCTAAATCTATTCTATTTCTGAAATCCTAGTTAAGGCTTAAAATAACAGGAAGATGGTACAATATGCAAAACTGCAGAAAAATTTAATTAAAAATTCTCACCAGGGAATTCCCTGGTGGCCCAAGGATTAGGATTCCATGCTTTCACTGTTGAGGGCCCTGTTTCAATCCCTGGTCAGGAAAGTAAGGCCCCACAAGCTTCCCGGTGCAGCCAAAAAGATAAAAGAAAAAGTTCTCACCGAGGTGTTGTTGTTGTTTTTAGCCACTCAATCATGTCTGTCTCTTTGTGACCTCATGTACTGTAGCCCACCAGTATCCTCTGTCCATGAAATTCTCTAAGCAAGAATGCTGGAGTGGGTTGCCATTTCCTTCTCTAGGGCATTTTCCTGACCCAGGGATCAAACCCCCGTTTCCTGCATTGTAGGCAGATTCTTTACCACTGAGCCACTAGGGAAACACAAAAGAAACGCTTAGTATTGAAAATAGTGACAAGTCATTTATTGACTCTTTCAACAGGTATTTCCTAAGCATGTGTTATGTGTCAAGTCCCAGATACATAAGAAACACTTGTAAACAACTTGGGAAAATAGATGATTACAATAGAGTTTGCTGGTGTTTTGACACTGGTAGTGAAGCAGGAGGAAAGGGGCAGGGCACACGCTTTAAAAGAATGACACAGCCGGAGGACACATATAAACTGATTAGAACCAAATAGGTCCAAGATGGCAGATGAGTCAACTTCCACTAGACCTTGAGCCTCAGTATACACTTGATGTAACACATCAGCAAGCTAAATGACACATTCCCAAGTGCCATGACAGTTACAAGGCTGACAATAAAGGTCAAAAAGTGGGCAGTGGTCCAATTCCTAGAAATCTCCAAACATTTCCCAAAATAGCTGGAATATCTCTCTCCTACTGATTAGCCTAAGAAATTAACCATCCCTATAAAAACTGACAACCCCCTACCCTGGGCCACTCTCACCTTCTAAGATTGTCCACACTCTCTCTGTAGAGTGTTTCTCTCTAAATAAATCCATTTCTTACCTATCACTTGATCTCTCACTGAATTCTTTCTGTGAAGAGACATAAATTACCCAAGCTTCATTAAGTCCTGAAACCAGGTGTGATCTCAGTTAAAAGACTGTGGGTTCAAGTCCCAAAATGAGTTGCATGGTTTCAATAGGGTGGGTGGAGGGTGTCAGGAAGGGTGAAATTTTCTTCTACCCTTCTAGGTTCTCCTGGCTGGTCTAAGAATTAACTAGCTTGTGATAGATTAATAGGAGAAAATCAAGCAAGAACTTTAATAACATATATGCATGGGCTTCCCAGTTGGTGTTAGGGGTAAAGGATCCACCTGCCAATGCAGGAGGCACAAAAGATTCAGGTTTGATCCCAGGGTCGGGAAGATCCCCTGGAAGAGGAAATGGCAACCCACTCCAGTATTCTTGCCTGGAGAATCCCATTGACAGCCTGGTGGGCTATGGTCCATAGGGTCACAAAGTTGGCCACAACTGAAGTGATTTGGCCCTCACGCATGCATGGGAGAAACCCAGGAGAACAAAACAACTCACCAAAATGGCCCAAGCCCTCAACCTCAAACACCACTCTCGACTAAATAAGAGGTACAACTTGAAAGCTGTGAGTTAAGTTTTATTTGGGGCAAAGTGAGGACTGCAGCCCAGGGATAGCTCTGAGAGACTGCTCCAAAGAGGCAGTGGGGAAAGGTCAATATATAAGGTTTTGGTGAAGGGGGAGTCAATACCATGAAGCACTCATTTTACAAAAGGTTTTTGTGGGTCATGAGGATCTGACATCACCACGAAGGGATTTAGTGTTTCTCTAGATATGAGGAGATGCAAGGATTGAGATCATAAAGTCTGTTCCTAAAAGCATCCAAATGGAAAAGAAATGCAAAAAAAGCAAAATGGCTGTCTGGGGAGGCCTTAATAATAGCTGTGAAAAGAAGAGAGGTGAAAAGCAAAGGAGAAAAGGAAAGATATAAGCATCTGAATGCAGAGTTCCAAAGAATAGCAAGAAGAGATAAGAAAGCTTCCTTCAGCGATCAATGCAAAGAAATAGAGAAAAAGAACAGAATGGGAAAGACTAGAGATCTCTTCAAGAAAATTAGAGATACCAAGGGAACATTTCATGCAAAGATGGGCACGATAAAGGACAGAAATGGTCTGGACCTAACAGAAGCTGAAGATATTAAGAAGAGGTGGCAAGAATACACAGAAGAACTGTACAAAAAAGATCTTCATGACCCGGATAACCACGATGGTGTGAACACTCATCTAGAGCCAGACATCTTGCAATGAGAAGTCAAGTGGGCCTTAGAAAACATCACTACAAACAAAGCTAGTGGAGGTGATGGAATTCCAATGGAGCTATTTCAAATCCTGAAAGATGATGCTGTGAAAGTGCTGCAAATTGGGAAAACTCTGCAGTGGCCACAGGACTAGAAAAGGTCAGTTTTCATTCCAATCCCAAAGAAAGGCAATGCCAAAGAATGCTCAAACTACTGCACAGTTGCACTCATCTCTCACATGCTAGCAAAGTAATGCTCAAAATTCTCCAAGCCAGGCTTCAACAATATGTGAACCGTGAACTTCCTGATGTTCAAGCTGGTTTTAGAAAAAGCAGAGGAACCAGAGATCAAATTGCCAACATCCACTGGATCATGGAAAAAGCAAGAGAGTTCCAGAAAAACAACTATTTCTGCTTTATTAACTATGCCAAAGCCTTTGACTGTGTGGATCACAATAAACTGTGGAAAATTCTGAGAGAGATGGGAATACCAGACCACCTGACCTGCCTTGAGAAATCTGTATGCAGGTCAGGAAGCAACAGTTAGAACTGGACATGGAACAACAGACTGGTTCTAAATAGGAAAAGAAGTACATCGAGGCTGTATATTGTCACCCTCCTTATTTAACTTCTATGCAGAGTACATCATGAGAAACGCTGGACTGGAAGAAACACAAGCTGGAATCAAGATTGCTGGGAGAAATACCAATCACCTCAGATATGCAGATGACACCACCCTTATGGCAGACAGTGAAGAGGAACTCAAAAGCCTCTTGATGAAAGTGAAAGAGGAGAGTGAAAAACTTGACTTAAAGCTCAACATTCAGAAAACGAAGATCATGGCATCTGGTCCCATCACTTCATGGCAAATAGATGGGGAAACAGTGGAAACAGTGTCAGACTTTATTTTGGGGGGCTCCAAAATCACTGCAGGTGGTGACTGCAGCCATGCAATTAAAAGATGCTTACTCCTTGGAAGAAAAGTTAAGACAAACCTAGATAGGATATTCAAAAGCAGAGACATTACTTTGCCGACTAAGGTCCGTCTAGTCAAGGCTATGGTTTCTCCCATGGTCATGTATGGATGTGAGATTTGGACTGTGAAGAAGGCTGAGTGCCGAAGAATTGATGCTTTTGAACTGTGGTGTTGGAGAAGACTCCTGAGAGTCCCTTGGACTGCAAGGAGGTCCAACCAGTCCATTCTGAAGGAGATCAGTCCTGGGATTTCTTTGGAAGGAATGATGCTAAAGCTGAAACTCCAGTACTTTGGCCACCTCATGCAAAGAGTTGACTCATTGGAAAAGACTCTGATGCTGGGAGGGATTGGGGGCAGGAGGAGAAGGGGATGACAGAGGATGAGATGGCTGGATGGTATCACCGACTCGATGGACATGAGTCTGAATGAACTCCAGAAGTTGGTGATGGACAGGGAGGCCTGGCGTGCTGCGATTCATGGGGTCGCAAAGAGTCGGACATGACTGAGTGACTGAACTGAACTGAACTGATCCAAAGACCTGACCCACCAGATTCCCTGGAGCACAGAGTTCCTCACTCCACCCCGAACTCCTCAGGAGTTGTTGCAGGTCAGCAGCTATAGCAGCTTGGTGTTCAATCTCTGTAGAGACACATGGCAAAATGCTTTGTTGTTCAGTCATTGGCAATGCTCTTGGTAAATGCCAATTTGTAGTTGACACCACCTTCAGCTAAAGATGAGATAGCAATGGTTTGGGATTTGAAAGGAGAGGAAGGCAATTCACATGAAGAGGAAAAGTAAATGTTTGGTAAACAAATGTTTGCTGGGTCACAGAGCGGACTCTGATCTCTAAACTGAGTTTCCACACCACACCCAGACCATATCCTCTGGTGATAGCTCTATTCTGGGAACTGGTCCTTTATCTAAATTCTTTAGGCAGCTAAGAGAGAGGTAACAGGACTTCCTGAGACCTCTACTTCTTAAAAGTAACCAGCCTAAATTAATCTTCATGCCAATGAGACACATTTTGGGGTGATAAATTCTGCTCCTTACAAGGAAGAGATGAGGTAGGCATGGAGGAGCTGTGGGAGTAGCCCAGAAGAGGACATATCAATCCTGGACTTAGGCAGAACTACCTATTCAAGATCTTTTTTGTACAATTCTTCAGTTTACTCTTGTGTATTTTTATATAGTTCTTCTGTGTATTCTTGTATTGAACCTAAGAGAAGCAGAAGATATTAAGAAGAAGTGGCAGGAATACACAGAAGAACTGTACAAAAAAGATATTCATGACCCAGATAACCACGATGGTGTGATCACACATCTAGAGCCAGATATCCTGGAACGTGAAGTTAAGCGTGCCTTAGGAAGCATCACTACGAACATAGCTAGTGAAGGTGATGGAATTCCAGTTGAGTTATTTCAAGTCCTAAAAGATGATGCTGTAAAAGTGCTTCACTCAATCTGCCAGCAAATTTGGATAACTCAGCAGTGGCCACAAGACTGGAAAAGGTCAGTTTTCTTTCCAACACTAAAGAATGTTCACTCTACTGCACAATTGCACTCATCTCACACCCTAGCAAAGTAATCCTCAAAATTCTCCAAGCCAGTCTTCAGCAGTATGTGAACTGTGAACTTCCAGATGTTCAAGCTGGATTTAGAAAAGGCAGAGGAACCAGAAATCAAATTACCAACATCCATTGGATCATCAAAAAAGCAAGAGAGTTCCATAAAAACATCTGTTTCTGCTTTATTGACTATGCCAAAGCCTTTGACTGTGTGGATCACAACAAACTGTGGGAAATTCTTAAAGAAATGGGAATACCAGACCACCTTACCTGCCTCCTGAGAAATCTGTATGCAGGTCAAGAGGCAACAGTTAGAACTGGACATGGAACAACGGACTTGTTCCGAATTGGGAAAGGAGTACGTCAAGGCTGTATGTTGTCTCCCTGCTTATTTAACTTATGTGTAGAGTACATTATGTGAAATGCTGGGCTGGATGAAACACAAGCTGGGATCAAGATTGCTGGGAGAAATATCAATAACCTCAGATATGCAGATGACACCACCCTTATGGCAGAAAGCAAAGAACTAAAGAGCCTCTTGATGAAAGTGAAAGAGGATAGTGAAAAAGTTGGCTTAAAGCTCAACATTCAGAAAATGAAGATCATGGCATCTGGTCCCATCACTTCATGGCAAATAGATGGGGAAACAGTGAGAGACTTTATTTTTCTGGGCTCCAAAATCACTGCAGATGGTGACTGCAACCATGAAATGAAGATGCTTGCTAGGAAGAAAAGCTATGACCGACCTAGACAGCACATTAGAAAGCAGAGACATCACCTTGCTGACAAAGGTCCATCTAGTCAAAGCTATGGTTTTTACAGTGGTCATGTATGGATGTGAGAGTTGGACTATAAAGAAAGCTGAGTACCAAAGAATTGATGCTTTTGAACTGTGGTATTGTAGAAGAGTCTTGAGAGTCCCTTGGACTGCAAGGAGATCAAACCTGTCAATCCTAAAGGAAATCAATCCTGAATATTCATTGGAAGGACTGATGCTGAAGATGAAACTCCAATACTTTGGCCACCTGTTGTGAAGAATTGACTTATTGGAAAAGACCCTGATGCTGGGAAAGATTGAAGGCAGGAAGAGAAGGGGACAACAGAGGATGAGATGGCTGGATGGCATCACCGACTCAATGGACATGAGTTTGAGCAAGCTCTAGGAGTTGGTGATAGACAGGGAAGCCTGGTGTGTTGCAGTCCATGGGGTCACAAAGAGTCTGACATGACTGAGTGACTGAACTGAAATGACTGACCTACTCAAGAGCCAACCTGTGACCAAAAAGAGCTGTGTTGGAAGGGAAGTCCACACACTGCCTCCTTCATCAAGGGAATTTTACTGAAACAGGAGGGAAGAGGGCAGGGTACAACCTTTAAAAGAATGACATAACTGTAGGACATGACAAAAACTGTTTAGGACCAACAGGGTCCAAGATGGCAGGAGATTCGACTTCCACTAGACCTTGAGCCTAGTTCCACACTCATGGGAATTTATTAGCATCTAAATAACACATCCATAGGCACCAATAGTTCTGAGGCTAACCGTCAAAGGCCAAAAAGTGGGTGGCCCAGCTGCTGAAATTTTCCACCCCTTCCCTGAAATAGTTGAAACAATCCTCCTACTCATTAGCCTATGAACTTACCGAGCACGTAAAGACTAACCAAACCATACTTGGGGGCTGCTCTCACCTTCTGAGATGGCTCACACTCTGACTGTGGAGTGTGTTCCCCTCTAAATAAATCTCCTTCTTACCTCTCACTTTGTCATTGAATTCTTTCTGCAATGAGACATTAAGAACTGAGCTTCATTTAGTCCTGAGACCAGGTGTGTGTGTATGTGTGCACAGGCTTAGTTGGTCAGTAGTATCTGACTCTTTGCAACCCCATGTTCTGTAGCCCACCAGGCTCCTCTGTCCATGGGATTCTTCAGGCAAGAATACTGGAGTGAGTTGCCATTTCCTCTTCCAGGGCATCTTCCCTGACCCAGGGATCGAACCTGCATCTCCTGCATTGGCAGGCATATTCTTTACCACTGCACAACCTGGGAAACCTAGGTGTATGATCTCATCTAAAAGACAGTGAGTCCAAGTCCCAGTTTCGGTTTTGGTTGGGTTTGAGTGCTGGCTGATGGGTTCAAGTTCCAACTTGAATTGCACAGTTTCATTACTAACAAAGAAAGAACTGAACTAAATAGTGTGCTTAGTGACCCAGTCATTTTATATTCTTACCTCATCACAAACCAGTAACAGATTGGCCTAGACCAGCAGCTGGTGTGTGGTACATACTTAGACTACTGTAGCAAAGACCAATTAAGAGTTATTCAGCTTCACAGACAGAACAGCCTGGCCAGAGTCAGAAGGGCCTCCACAATAGAACAACTCCTCAGGATTCAGGCGACGTGGAGGTTGAGGGGCCAGAAAGTCCAGCAATTCAGGGGCCAAGCTTATTTTAAATAAAGGGAGCATGCTTGCATGCTAAGTCACTTCAGTCATGTCTATGGGATTCTATAGGCAAGAATGTTTGAGTGGGTTGCTGTGCCCTCCTCCAGTGAATCTCTCCGATCCAAGGATTGAACCCACGTCTCTTGAGACTCCTGCAGTGGCAGGGAGGTTCTTTACCACTTTGCCTATATGGGAAGCCTGAAGGGAGCATAGACAGAAAGAAAGTTTCATTTCTGCCTTCAACTCAAGCTCATACCAGACCCCTATGAAGTCTTCCTGGAGCAAACATTCTGCAGAAATGTTTCTCTGAAAAAAAGGAAATGTGGGAAAAAAAAAAGGCTCAACCTAAAAGTTGAGAATTATACTTTATTTGGTGGACTTTCTGAGGACTTGAGCCTGGGAGGCAGCCTCTCAGGTAGCTCTGAAGGACTGATCCAAAGAGGTGAGTGAGGAGCCAGGTTATATAGGGATTTTTGCAACAAAGATGAGGTAGTTGGAATATCTGTTAATTATAGTTAATTAAAGAAAACCAGACATCTCAAATTAATGAATGTAGTTCTTTTCTACGTTTGGGAAGATGCAAGAGTCTGGGCTGATTGAAATCATTCCTTCCATGCGCACCTTAACTCTCTAGGGCCAGTATCCTGCATTTTCCATGCTGAGTTCTCTCAGGCTGCAATGCTAATGGCTTAGTGACAGCATCTTTTATTTGCTGATATGGCAGGTGACATTTTTCATCCACAGATTTCTTCCTTAACCTCAGAGGCCCAAGGTCCCCCTTCCTTCAAGGGAGATCTTGCATTTAAGAAGAGAAACAAGATAAAGCTCAACAGCGACACCTATGGGTCAGTCCCCTCAGGTTTGGGTCTTCAAACATTGCATTTCCTCAAACAGGGGCTCTGTATCAACCTAGAAGTGTGGGATGGGGAGGGAGATGAGAGAGAGGTTCAAGAGGGAGGGGATATATGGTATATCTATGGCTGATTCATGCAGAGGTTTGACAGAAAGCAACAAAATTCTGTAAAGCAATAATCCTTCAGTTAAAAAAAATTAATTAAAAAAAATTGCAGTTCCTATCTGCTTTGTTGGGGCAGTGGGGAGTGGGGAGGTTGGGTGTTCCCACGTGGCGCTAGTGGTAAAGAACCTGCCTGCCAATGGAGGAGACGTAAGAGATGTGGGTTCAGTCCCCAGGTCAGGAAGACCTCCTAGAGGAGGAAATGGAAACCCACTCCAGTATTCTTGCCTGGAGAAACCCATGGACAGAGGAGCCTGCAAGCTACAGTCCATGGGGTCTCAAAGAGTTGGACATGACTGAAGCAACTTAACACACACATCTGCTTTGTCTGTTGAATAGTCGGAGGACTGAGAAAGTTTAGCTACTTTACAAAGAAAGAGAGGAGGAAAGAGGAGGGGTGAGCTGTCTTTGTTCACAGCCTTAGTCTCAGACTGGGCATCCAGCAACCATGCATATGGAAAGGATGGGGTTCCTGGGGTGGGGGCTGCCATATATCTTCCTCTCTGTGGCTAGAAGTGCCATGTTTATGAACCCTTCCCTTTGAATTATGTATGGTCTTGCTAATAATTAATTTTTAAAATCCAAATCTCCCTGGAAAAGGACATAGTTAAGCTTGACTTCATTTTAAATCCAGAGACTGAGTTAAGACTCATTTATTAACTGCTTTCCTCTGGGAACAAAGAGATTTGTTCAGTGGGTTTGATGCTGAAAACTTGGCCTCTCTGCACCAGGGCTGAATTGAATTTCAGAGATAGAGTTTTGGGTAAGGTAAAAAAGAATAGCTTCATTGCTTTGTCAGACAAAGGGGGCCACAGTAGGCTCCTGTCCTGAAAAGTTGTGTGTCCCAACCCAGGAGGATATGTTGCAATGGTTCAAGAATGGGGCTGCTGATAAGATTATGGTATGTGCAAGGCCTGTACTCCTTTAATCTGAACTCAGGTGATCTTCTCTGGAATGAAGAATGCTAACATCTTCCATTTGTTGGGGGTTTTAGTTCTATAACTAAAGTTCTATAACTAAATTCTATAAGTAACTAAATAAATTCTATAAAATAACTAAATAATATATAAGTTCTATAATATAGTTCTATAACTATATTTATTGTGGGTTTTAGTTGTTCTTGGAGAAAAAGGTATGACCAACCTGGACAGAATATTAAAAACCAGAGACATTACTTTGCCAACAAAAGTCCCTCTGGTCAAAGCTATGGTTTTTACAGTAGTCATGTATGGATGTGAGAGTTGGACTATAAAGAAAGCTGAGTGCTGAATTGATGTTTTTGCACTGTAGTGTTAGAGAAGACTCTTGAGAGTCCCTTGGATTGCAAGATCAAACCAGTCAATCCTAAAGGAAATCAACCCTGAATATTCTTTGGAAGGACTGATGCTGAAGCTGAAACTCCAATACTTTGGCCATCTGTTGTGAAGAACTGACTTATTGGAAAAGACCCTGATGCTGGGAAAGATTGAAGGCAGGAAGAGAAGGGGACAACAGAGGATGAGATGGCTGGATGGCATCACCGACTCAATGGACATGAGTTTGAGCAAGCTCCGGGAGTTGGTGATGGACAGGGAAGCCTGGTGTCCTGCAGTCCATGGGGTCTCAAAGAGTTGGATACAACCGAGACTGTGTGACTGAACTGAAATGAACTTAGTTCTTAAAAACCTTAAAGATTTTTTTAATGCATGTTTTATGTATCCCTTGAGGTGGAACCAGGACCCTGCCCCAAGCCTTCACTATTGTTTCTTGACTGCTCCTCCCTTGTCTCTGCAACCCCCTACCTTCCCTGATTAGTAACTGTTCAAATTTGCCCTTTGGAACTCAGGGAAGGTCATGGAGGTTGGAGTCTGTTCTCTATAAATAAGAAATGGGGGAGAAAAACATGCTTCCACGCCCAGGAACCCCACAGGGTCCCACTTGGTTTCAGGTTCACAGACCCTCTGAGACAACCTCTGAGGATCTGCTGTATGCTAATGAGGAGGATTTTTTTCCTCTCCCAGAATACCTAAGTTTGTTTTTCAAAGCTGACAAGAAGAAAAAGCACACACAGGAATAAGCCCAAGATGGTGGAGGAATAGGTGGGGAGACCACTTTCTCCCCCACAAATTCATCAAAGATCAATTGAATGCTGAGCAACTTCCATAAAACAACTTCTGAATGCTGGTGGTGAACACCAGGCACCCAGAAAGGCAGCCCATTGTCTTCAAAAGGAGATAGGACAAAATACAGAAGACAAAAAGAGAGACAAAAGAATTAGGGATGGAGGCCCGTCCAAGGCAGGGAGCCGTGAAGGAGGAGGAGTTTCCAAACAGTAGGAAACCCTCTCACAGGTGGGTCTGCGGGCAGTTTTGGAATCTCAGAGGGCAACATAACCGGAAGAAAAAAAAAGAAACCCACAGAATACGTGCCTAACCACAACTGCCGGCTGAGAAGTAGCCCAAATGCTTGCATCGGCCACCAGCGAGCAGGGGCTGGACAGGAAGGTGGGGGCTGCATAATTGGTGCTTAGGGTAAGGACCCAGCCTGAATATCCTGAGGACAATCTGAGGGAGCTAACCTGAGATAACTTTCCCACAAAAGGCTCTAACTCACAGCCTGGCCAGCTCACAGAACAAAGGATTGAGCGAATACCAAAGGAGAGCTGGTCAGCTGCGGACAGGTCCCTCCCTGCTGCCAGAGGCAGAGAAGCAGGCGGGTGACAGCCAGAGCCGGAAGGCAAGGGGCTGCTCCATTCTCAACCCCAGAGATTGGCATCCTCCACCAAACTGTGAGCAGGCTCCCAGTTGCTAACCTCATCTTCCTGGGATCCTGGATGGTTGACATCTGCCAGGAGGGTCTCAGCTTGAGATCAGCTCCCCAGAGACACACAGCACACCTGAGATGGTGCACTTGCAGCGCACCCGGGAAACCAAGTGGCTGGGACCGGGGAGGTGATTCAGATGCACGGCCCACCTGGGACAGTGCGCTCACCACGCACCCGGTTCCCTGAGCTGCTAGGACCTGGGAAGGGCACAAACACACACCCAGCCGAGTCTGTGCTCCTGTGGAGTACCCGAGAACCTGAACCTGAGCAGCTTAGACCTGGGAAGTACATGAAACACAAGGCCCGCTTTGGACAGTGCCCCTGCTGAGCAACCTGGAGCCTGAGCAGTGTAGACCCGGGAAGCACATACCGCCTGGAGCTGGGGCAAACCCAGTGTGGTCCATACACTGCGAGCACTCCCCACACATGCCAGTGATATTTGTTTGCAGCGTTCCTCCCTCCCCACAACACAACTGAACCAGCGAGCCTAAATAAGTGACCACCTTTGCCCCTTGTGTCAGGGCGGAAATTAGATACTGAAGAGACTTCCAGAGGAAGCCAAAATAATCAAAGAAGAGGGAACCGCTCTGGAAGTGACAGGTGCAACAGATTAAAACTCTGTAGTTAGCATGGACTAAGCATCGGAGCGGGCCTATAGACTTTGAGAACAAGTACAAGCTGAAACAAGGAACTATCTGAAAAAGAGCTGACCCCACACTGCCCAAAGAGCTCCAGAGAAATTTGTAGATATATTTTTCACTATCATCACTTTTTAATTTTTAAAAAAATTTAAGTCCTTTATTACGCCTTTAATTTTCATCATTATAACCACTATTACCTTGCAAAAAAAAAAGACCTTATTTTTAAAGCAAATTTCATATATATATATTTTTTATAATTTTGTGATTGACTTTGTTTTGTATTTTTAATATTGTATTTTTGAGAGTCTAACCTCTGCCCTAGATTTTTAATCTTTGCTTTTTTGAGTTTCTTATCAATTTTGTACCTTTGGGAATCTAATGTCCAGTATCCATTTTCAATTAGGGGTGTGATTACTGGCTTAACTTCTCTTTCCCTTTTTGACCCTCCCTTTTCTCTCACAGATCACCTCTATCTCCTCCCTCCCTCTTCTCTTCTCTACTTAACTCTGTGAATCTCTCTGGGTGTTCCAGACTATGGAGAACACTTAGGGAATTGATTACTGGTTAGACTGATCTCTCCCCTTTTGACTCCCCCTCTTCTCCTCCTGGTCACCTCTATCTCCCTTCTCCCTTTTCTCTTCTCCATATAACTCTGTGAACCTCTCTGGGTGTCCCTCACTGTGGAAAATTTTTTCACCATTAACCTAGAGGTCTTATCATCTGTGCTGTATGAATGGAGATGTCTTGAAGCTACTGTAAGAATAAGACTGAAAGCCAGAGGCAGAAGGCTTAACTCCAAAACTTGAGAACATCAGAGAACTCCTGATTCCAGGGAACATTAATAGACAAGAACTCATCCAAAAGCCTCCATACCTACACTGAAACCAAGTTCTACACAAGAGCCAACAAGTTCCAGAGCAAGACATACCATGCTAATTCTCCAGCAAAGAGGAACACAGCCACGAGCATTAAAAGACAGGATGCCCAAAGCCATGCCAAACCCATAGACACCCCAACACTCACTACTGGGCATTTCATTGCACTTCAGAGAGAAGAGATTCAGCTCCACCCACCAGAACACAGACTCAAACTCTCCTAACCAGGAAATCTTGACAAACCACTAGTCCAAACCCACCTGCAGGGAGCAGGCTCCACAATAAACAGGAACCAAGAATTTTCAGCCTACAGAAAGGGCACCCCAAACACAGCAATATAAACAAGATGAAAAGGCAGAGAAATATTCAGCAGGTAAATGAACATGATAAATGCCCACCAAACCAAAGAGGAGGAGATAGGCAGTCTACCTGAAAATGAATTCAGAATAATGATAGTACAGATGATCCAAAATCTTGAAAACAAAATGGAGTTACAGATAAATAGACTAGAGACAAGGATTGAGAAGATGCAAGAAATGTTTAACAAGGACCTAGAAGCAACAGTTAGAAATGGACATGGAACAACAGACTGGTTCCAAATAGGAAAAGGAGTATTTCAAGGCTATATATTGTCACCCTGCTTATTTTTTTCTTATATGCAGAGTACACCATGAGAAACGCTGGGCTGGATGAAGCACAAGCTGGAATCAAGATTGCCGGGAGAAATATCAATAACCTCAGATATGCAGATGACACCACCCTTATGGCAGAAAGCAAAGAGGGACTAAAGAGCCTCCTGATGAAAGTGAAAGAGGAGAGTGAAAAAGTTGGCTTAAAGCTCAACATTGAGAAAACTAAGATCATGGCATCAGGTCCCATCACGTCATGGCAAATAGATGGGGAAACAATGTAAACAGTGAGAGACTTTATTTTCTTGGGCTCCAGAATCTCTGCAGGTGGTGACTGCAGCCATGAAATTAAAAGACTCTTACTCCTTGGAAGGAAAGTTATGACCAACCTAGACACCATATTAAAAAGCAGAGACATTACTTTGCCAACAAAGGTCTGTCTCATCAAAACTATAGTTTCTCCAGTAGTCATATATATATGTGAGAGTTAGACTATAAAGAAAGCTGAGTGCTGAAGAATTGATGATTTTGAACTGTGGTATTAGAGAAGACTCTTGAGAGTCTCTTGGACTGCAAGGAAATCAAACCTGTCAATCCTAAAGGAAATCAGTCCTGAATATTCATTGGAAGGACTGATGTTGAAGCTGAAATTCCAATACTTTGGCAACTTGATGTGAAGAACTGATTCATTTGAAAAGACCCTGATGCTGGGAAATATTGAGGGCAGGACTAGAAGGGGACAACAGAAAATGAGATGGTTGGATGGCATCGCTGACTCAATGGACATGAGTTTGAGTAAACTCTGGGAGTTGGTGATGGACAGGGAGGCCTGGTGTGCTCTGCAGTTCATGGGGTTGCAAACAGTTGATCACAACTGAGAGACTGAAGTGAACTGCGAAGAAATAAAGAAGAGTCAGTCAATAATGAATAATGCAATAAATGAGATCAAAAGCACTCTGGAGGGAGCCAACAGTAGAATAACTGAGACAGAAAATAGGATAAGTGAGGTGGAAGATAGGATAGTGGAAATAAATGAAGCAGAGAGGAAAACAAAAAAAAAAGAATTAAAAGAAATGAAGACAACTTCAGAGACTTCTCAGTTCAGTTCAGCTCAGTCGCTCAGTCATGTCCAACTTTTTGCGACCCCATGAATCACAGCATGCCAGGCCTCCCTGTCCATCACCAACTCCTGGAGTTCACTCAGACTCATGTCTGTCGAGTCAGTGATGCCATCCAGCCATCTCATCCTCTGTTGTCCCCTTCTCCTCCTGCCCCCAATCCCTCCCAGCATCAGAGTCTTTTCCAATGAGTCAACTCTACGCATGAGGTGGCCAAAGTACTGGAGTTTCAGCTTCAGCATCATTCCCTCCAAAGAAATCCCAGGGTTGATCTCCTTCAGAATGGGCTGGTTGGAACTCTTTGCAGTCTAAGGGACTCTCAAGAACCTTCTCCAGCACCACAGTTCAAAAGCATCAATTCTTCGGCGCTTAGTTTTTTTCACAGTCCAACTCTCACATCCATACATGACCACAGGAAAAACCATAGCCTTGACTAGACAGACCTTTGTTGGCAAAGTAATGTCTCTGCTTTTGAATATGCTATCTAGGTTGGTCATAACTTGGACAATGTTAAACACCCCGACATTCGAATCATAGGAGTCTCAGAAGAAGAAGACAAAAGAAAGAGCATGATAAAACACTTGAGGAGGTAATAGTTGAAAACTTCTCTAAAATGGGGAAGGAAATAGCCACCCAAGTCCAAGAAACCCAGAGTTCCAAACAAGATAAACCCAAGGCAAAACACCCCAAGACACATATAAATCAAACTACTGAAGATCAAACACAAAGAACAAATATTAAAAGCAGCAAGGGAAACACAACAAATAACAAACAAATGGATCCCCATAAGGATAACAGCTGATCTTTGTATAGAAACTCTTCAGGCCAGAAGGAAATGGCAAATGATTAAAAAGAAAATCCTACAACCCAAATTACTGTACCCAGCAAAGATCTCATTCAAATATGAAGGAGAGATCAAAAGCTTTACAGACAAGCAAAAGCTGTGAGAATTCAGCAAACCAGCTCTTCAAAAATGCTAAATTATCTACTCTAGACAGGAAACACAGAAAAGGTTTATAAACTCGAACCCCAAACAACAAAGTAAATGGCAATGGGATCATACTTATCAATAATTACCTTAAATGTAAATCGGTTGAATGCCTCAATCAAAAGACAAAGACTGGCTGAATGGATACAAAAGCAAGACCCCTGTATATGCCGTCTATAAGAGACCCCCTCAAGCCAAGGGACACATGCAGACTGAAAGTGAAGGGCTGGAAAAAGATACTTCATGCAAATGGAGACCAAAAGAAAACAGGAACAGCAATACTCGTATCAGATAAAATAGACTTGGAAATAAAGGCTGTGAAAGGAGACAAAGAAGAACACTACATAATGATCAAAAGATCAATCCAAGAAGAAGATATAACAACTATAAATATATATGTACCCAACATAGGAGCACCTCAATACATAGGGGAAATGCTAACAAATATGAAAGGGGAAATTAACAGTGACACGGTAACCGTGGGAGACTTTAATACCCCACTCACACCTATGGATAGATCAACTAAACAGACAATTAGCAAGGAAACACAAACTGTAAATGATACAATGGACCAGTTAGACCTGATTAATATCTATAGGCTATTTCACCCCCAAACAATGAATTTCACCTTTTATTCAAGTGCACACGGAACATTCTCCAGGATAGATCACATCCTGAGCCATAAATCTAGCCTTGGTAAATTCAAAAAAAATTGAAATCATTTCAAGCATCTTTTCTGATCACAGTGCAGTAAGATTAGATGTCAACTACAGGAAGAAACTATTAAAAATACAAACATATGGAGGCTAAATAACACACTTCTAAATAACCAACAAATCACAGAAGAAATAAAAAAGAAATCAAAATATGTATAGAAACAAATGAAAATGAATGCATGACAACCCAAAACCTATGGAATTCAGTAAAAGCAGTGCTAAAGGGAAACTTCATAGCAATACAAGCTTACCTCAAGAAACAAGAGAAAAATCAAATAAATAACCTAACTCTACACCTAAGGCAACTAGCAAAAGAAGAAATGAAGGCCCCCAGGGTTAGTAGAAGGAAAGAAATCATAAAAATTAGGGCAGAAATAAATGAAAAAGACACAAGGTTGACCATAGCAAAAATCAACAAAACTAAAAGATGATTCTTTGAGAACATAAATAAAATAGACAAACCATTAGCTAGACTCATCAAGAAAAAAGGGGAGAAGAATCAAATCAACAAAATTAGAAATGAAAATGGAGAAATCACAACAGACAACACAGAAATACAAAGGATCATAAGAGACTAGTTACTATCAGCAACTATATGCCAATAAAATGGACAACGTGAAAAAAATGGACAAATCCTTGGAAAAAATATAACCTTCCAAAAGTGAACCAGGAAGAAACAGAAAATCTTAACAGACCCATCACAAGCTCAGAAATCAAAACTGTAATCAAAAATCTTTCAACAAAAAAAAGCCCAGGACCAGATGGCTTCACAGGTGAATTCTACCAAAAATTTAGAGAAGAGCTAATGCCATCCCTACTCAAACTCTTCCAGAAAATTGCAGAAGAAGGTAAACTCCCAAACTCATTCTATGAGGCCACCATCACCTTAATACCAAAACCAGAGAAAGATGCCACAGAAAAAGAAAACTACAGGCCAATATCACTGATGAACATAGATTCAAAAATCCTCAACAAAATTCTAGCAAACAAAATCCAACAACATATTTAAAAGATCATACACCATGACCAAGTGGGCTTCATCCCAGGGATGCAAAGATTTTTATATTTGCAAATCACTCAATGTGATACATCACATTAACAAAATGAAAGATAAAAACCATATGATTATCTCAATAGATCCAAAGAAAGCCTGTGACAAAATTCAACATCCATTTATGTAAAAATCCTCCAGAAAGCAGGCATAGAAGGAACATACCTCAACATAATAAAAGCCATATATGATAAACCCACAGCAAACATTATTCTCAATGGATAAAAATCGAAAGCATTTCCCTTAAAGTCAGGAACAAGACAAGGGTGCCAATTCTCACCATTACTATTCAACATAGTTTTGGAAGTTTTAGTCACAGCAATCAGAGAAGAAAAAGAAATAAAAGGAATCCAGATTGGAAAAGAAAAACTCTCATTGTTTGCAGATGACGTGATCCTCTACATAGAAAACCCTAAAGACACCACCAGAAAATTATTAGGGCTAATCAATGAATATAGTCAAGTTTCAGGATATAAAATTAATACACAAAAATCCCTTGCATTCCTATACACTAACAACAAGACAACAGAAAGAGAAATTAAGGAAACAATCCCATTCATCACTGCGACGAAAAGAATAAAATACTTAGGGATAAATCTACCTAAAGAAACAAAAGACTTATACATAGAAAACTATAAAACACTGATGAAGGAAATCAAAGATGACACAAATAGGTGGAGAAATATACCATGTTCATGGATCAGAAGAATCAATATAGTGAAAATGAGTATACTACCCAAAGCAATCTATAGATTCAATGCAATCCTTGTTAAGCTACCAATGATAATTTTCACAGAACTAGAACAAATAATTTCATAATTTGTATGGAAATCTAAAAAACCTCGAATAGCCAAAGCAATCTTGAGAAAGAAGAATAGAACTGGAGGAATCAACTTGCCTGACTCAGGCTATACTACAAAGCTACAGTTATCAAGACAGTATGGTACTGGCACAAAGACAGAAATATAGATCTTATTTAAATAAGATCTATGGAGCAAAATAGAAAGCCCAAAGATAAATTCACGCACCTATGGACACCTTATCTTTGACAAAAGAGGCAAAAATATACAATGGAGAAAAGACAATCTCTTTAACAAGTGATGCTAACAAAACTGGTCAACCACCTGTAAAAGAATGAAACTAGAACACTTTCTAACACCATACACAAAAATAACTCAAAATGGATTAAAGATCTAAATGTCAGACCAGAAACTATAAAACTCGTAGAGGAAAACATAGGCAAAACACTCTGATGTAAATCACGGCAAGATTCTCTATGACCCATCTCCCAGAGTAATGGAAATAAAAGCAAAAATAAACAAATGAGACCTAATTAAACTTAAAAGCTTTTGCACAACGAAGGAAACTATAAGCAAGGTGAAAAGGCAGCCTTCAGAATGGGAGGAAAAAAATAGCAAATGAAGCAAAGAATTCATGACAAAGAATTAATCTCAAAAAGTGACAAAGAATTAATCTCAAAAATATAAAGGCAGCTCATGCAGCTCAATTCCAGAAAAATAAATGACCCAATGAAAAAAAACGGGCCAAAGAACTAAACAGACATTTCTCCAAAGAAGACATACAGATGGCTAACAAATATATGAAAAGATGCTCAACATCATTCACTCTTTATCAGAGAAATGCAAATCAAAACCACAATGAGGTACCATCTCATGCTGGTCAGAATGGCCACCATCAAAGTCTATAAACAATAAATGCTGGAGAGGGTGTGGAGAAAAGGAACCCTCTTACACTGTAGGTGGGAATGCAAACTGGTACAGCCACCATGGAGAACAGTGTGGAGATTCCTTAAAAAACTGGAAATAGAACTGCCATATGACCCAGCAATCCCACTTCTGGGCATACACATCGAGGAAACCAGAATTGAAATAGACACATGTACCCCAATGTTCATTGCAGCACTGTTTACAATAGCTAGGACATGGAAGCAACTGAGATGTCCATCAGTAGATGAATGGATAAGAAAGCTGTGGTACATATACACAATGGAATATTACTCAGCTATTAAAAAGAATGCATTTGAATCAGCTTTAATGAGGTGGATGAAACTGGAGCCTATTATACAGAGTGAAATAAGTCAGAAAGAAAAACACCAGTACAGTATATTAACATATATATATGGAATTTAGAAAGATGGTAGCAACAACCCTATGCATGAGACAGCAAAAGAGACACAGATATAAGGAACAGATTTTGGACTCTATGGGAGAAGGCAAGGGTGGGATGATTTGAGAAAATAGCACTGAAACATGTATATTACCATATCTGAAATGGATCACCAGTCCAAGTTTGATGCACGAGCCAGGCACTCAAAGCTGGTGCACTGGGACAACCCAGAGGGATGGGATGGGGAGGGAGGTGGGAGGGTTTTGGGAAGGGGGACACATATACACCCTTGGATAATTCATGTCAATGTAGGGCACCACACATTTGTAAAGTAATTAGCCTCCGATTAAAATAAATATTTTTTAAAAAAGAAAAAGCACACACATTGAGTAGCTAATGCATATACTAGGCACTGTGTTAGCCTCATAGCATGCAATATGATCTCACTTCAAAGGTGAGGGGCAGAAAGGAGCAACCTGCTATATTCACTTGTTAAAGAAATATTTCCTGAGAGCATTCAACATACTGATTTTTTTTTAGGGTCTAGATACACAACAGTCAATGAAAGGAACAAAGCTATAACATTACATATACAAATCAACTTATTCTACAAATATTTAACAAATACCTACCTTATGCCCCAAATTCTGCTAATTGTTGGAGACACCAGAGTGAGCAAACCTCTGACCTCAAGACGCTGACAGTTCAACAGAGACTGACAAATGAAAAGACAACACCAAAAAGGTAAGAGTGCTCTGGGAACACCAGATAGGTAGATAATAGAGGGAAATGTACTTCTACCGCTGTCTGGTCAAAATATGAGTTACCTATATGCTTTGAGTGAAAGTGAAAGTTACCCAGGATCATCTGACTCTTTGCAACCCCATGGACTATACAGTCCATACTGGAGTGGGTAGCCTCTCCCTTTTCCAGGGGATCTTCCCAACGCAGGGATCAAACCCAGGTCTCCCACATTTCCAGGTGGATTCTTTACCAGCTGAGCCACAAGGGAAGCCCCATATGCTTTGAAGTTACAAATATAAAACGATCTCTCTGCTAATTTAGTCCCGTGCAGTATTCTGCCATTGATCTGGTTACATTTAGAACATAAACTTAGGTAAATAGTAATTAACTATGGCATCTCTATCTGTATATCTTCATTTCCCCCCTTCTGTTATAAAACAGTAATTATTTTTGCTATCAATACTGTTCATCTTCTTTTGTGGGAAAGCCCTGATACACTCATTGTTCAAGTCCCCTTCTTCAAGATACTGGGTTCCAGGTACTTTCCTGGTGATCCAGTGGTAAAGAATCTGACTGTCAATGCACAGGACACATGTTCTATCCCTGGTCCAGGAAGATCTCACATACTGCAGAGCAGCTAAGCCCATGCACCACAACTACTGAGCCCTGGCTCTGGAGTCCATGTGGCACAACTACTGAAGCTCACGCTCCCTAGAGGTCGTGCTCCACAACAAGAGAAGCCACTGCAATAAGAAGCCTGTGCATCACAACTAGAGAAAGCCCCCATGCAGCAATGAGGACTCTGACCGGCCAAATATAATTTCAAAAGGATATTGGATTCTGAATAGTTTTGGGTCCTCACTGCACAACTTACTATGAATTCCCCAAGGCAGCAAGGTCACTAACAGAGCATCATCCTTCTTAATTCAGCTTGGTCTGAAACTATTGGAAAGTCATCCCACTTTAAATTCTCCTCAGGGACCCTCAGTGCCTGGCTCCAGTGATGGATCAGATCTGGAAAACAAGTGAAAGCTTTGCAGAAAAGTGAATCCTCAAGCTGGCTCTCAAGGGATGGGTAGGAGCTTATCAGGATGACAAAGTGTATTTTGGCCTCAGGGGGGAGAGGCGACTGAGAGCAGGGATGGAGGGAAATGAGGGAAAACAGTCTCAACAGAAGTAAGAGCCTGCATGATGGCCACAGCCACAGCCACACAGCAAGTTGAGGGAGACACACATTTCTGAGTTCAGGAAGGGGAGAGAGTTATAGGAGGCAGGCTCAAAACTTCAGCTGCCACTGGTGCTGAAGGAATCCTTGGTGCTGAGTGAACTCTACCAAATTTTGTACCTGAAAGGAGCCACTGAGATTTTATCCAAAGGCATACAGGATAACATGCTGTATTAGGAAGGTTTGTTGTATTACGATAACAGTATTAACATTTCATTGTGCATGTATATGGCAGTTCATTGTCCCAGCAATTCAGACCTACTCTGTCTTCACTTGAAGAGTTGATTAATTTCCCTTTGGCAGTAACTTCTCTGACTCCCAAACTCTCTTATGCTGCAGTGGCCACATGTTTTCCTCTCAAGAGGTAGACATCTTTAAGGGCTTCCACAACAAATAGCTCCAAGGCTTAATGGTTTTGTAAGGCAAAGAGTCACCCACTTGATTTTTATCCGTCTTATGAACTTTGACTTTTTGGATGTGAATTAAAAAGCAGTGAAGTCATGTTCTCTGGTTTCAAAAGTCAATTATACATGTAAAATCTGTGCCTCTGTCCTAAACCACTTAGCAGACTTGTTATATTGCATGCTTTCAGTGAGCAGACCTGATCTTTATCTTAAAGGATCTTTTTTGGATAAAGGAATTAATCTAGACTGATGAATGAAATTGTTTAGTCTGTCTCACTCTGGTGGGTTTAGTTTCTAAGATACTGAAACTTAGGCTTGTGTGCTTGTGCTCTGTTGCTCAGTCATGCCTGACACTTTGTGACCCCATGGATTGTAGCCTGTCAGGCTCCTCTGTACAAAGGATTTTCCAGGAAAGAATACTGGAGTGGGTTGCTGTTTCCTACTTAGGCTGGGTTATGCCTATTTACTATTTTTGTTTTTCTTTCAAAAGCCCAGTGACTGCCAAATAGGTGGATTTTGGCAACTAATAGATTTCAGGCAATTCTAAATGATTTGATAAAAGGTTTTGCAGACATCTGGGGAGATCGTGCTCAGTATTGACAAACGAGGGCCATTCTCATTTCAGGAGGAGCCCACAGGAGCCTGGCCACAGTCTAGATGCTCACTGGTACTTGTAGAGTAAACATAGACTTCCACAAATCACTATTTGGGTTCTGACAGTCTTTCTTTAATGATGAAGGAATGTAGTATAATTAGATAATCAAGTGCTGGGGTCCAGCCCTGGTGGATCCAGGGAATTTGAAGAGTGGACAGCGGTGGTGAGGAAAGACTTATTTATTTATTAATATAAGATTAGATTAAGAAACAGTAGTATAGTAGGAAAATTAAGTGGAGAAAGAAGGCTGAATAACTTGGCTTACAGGGAAGGCCAATAAAGTTCCAGACAAGGAGCTTGCACTATCTACGTTGGGCCACCGGCGCCCACTTGAATATCTAAGGGTGCCCCTTCTTGGGCTCCCTTTCGCGCGGGTCTTAAAAGCCAGGGCAAGTAAGTAGACTTAGTGAGCCGCCCCGCTCCAGATGGGAATTCAGCCTGAAATTAGAGTAAAGAGGAGACACGGGGGAAACCAGTCCAGCGACTGGCTCCATCCTCTATTGTTCAGAAGGCCTTTTATACTTTTGATAAAACATGGAGATCAATGGGTAACACAAAGTTATGCAGCATTAGCAGTCCAGACTCATCAAAACCAGGCTTTTCTCTCTGCATACCTAATTGTATACACAAGTCTTAGGTAATTTACATCATCTTCCAGCCAAAAGGGCCAATTAACATTTTACAGCCTTTTTTTCTGATAAGCGTTTGTCAACCAGAAGACTTATTTGTGTTGATCTTCCCAAAGTCTGGTGCCATTCTCAGAAAGCACTAAATAAAGTTACATTCTTACATAGCAAGGACACAAGAGGAATGCAGTGATATATAACAAAGAGAAAAGTAATTAACTCAAAAGTCTAGTGTTGCTAACATCAAAATTACTATATATCTTTTTCCATATCCCGTTTACATTGATTAACATCCTCCCAGGCGCCTAAAAGATAAAGAATATGGAGGCCTGGTAGCAATCATTGAGTCAACAGTGAAAACCCGTCACCAATATGATTTTTAACTCTTTAGAAAAGGCTCTGTATCTTTAAGATGCTTTTAAGCTTTGTGCCTCTCGCGGTTGGGGGGCTGTAAGCAATTCACCAGCTGTAAGAGGTCCGGGGGGAACCTGTTAGGCAAGCTAGAGAGTTATGGGGGGGGGGGGTTTAACTGAAACATCCCTTTCAAATGCAGAAGGCTAAAGGCCTGATTTGACTTTTTCCAGAGAATATTAGAAGAGTGGAAAAGCAGGCAGATTCTTATTTTGGGGGGGGGGGGCGGAATGCTCAGGAAATTCCAGGGGGAAAACCTGAGGTCTGATTAGCCTTGCCATCAGAGCTCTGCCGCATGACCTTGTCACGGGTGGAATTCCTCACGCTGGCTCCTGGCAATCAAGGAAAGGAAATACTGTGAATCAAGACAAAGACATACCACATTATCTTGGTCTTCAGCTAAAATTTGAGTCTTCGTTTTAAATTTTAAAAGAATTTTTTTTTTTAAATAAAGGATAAAGGTGATGAGAGTGCAGGTATAAGGATCAAGGGAGAGGTAAATGGAGCAGGAACAGATAAGACTGAAGGCTGGACAAGAGAAAGAGACAGCAGGAAGATAAAGGTGAGGCTTCTGGGACGATAGGACTGCCAGCCACTACACAATATGAAGCTTAAACCTCTATGGCTCTCATTAATCTCTCGTCAGCGAGAATTTGCTGATGCAGGGACTGCATGGTGTGATGCAAGCCTCTCCCACCTCTTCTTGTCATTCTTCAAGGTAGTCACTGCCAACCGGAGGGAGCAGGTCCCACAACCTGAGAGGAGTGATGCTGTAGCTGCCCACTGTCCACTCCCTCAGAAGGATAGGACAGGAGTAAGCAGGGACAGAGAGAGGAGAAGACAGAGGGAGGAGAAATAGAGAGCTATCAGGAGTGGGAGAAACAAAGGGAGGGGAAAGCATTTCATGAGTGAGGGTCCTGAGGCTTCCCGGGGCTGGGAAGGCAGCCTTAACAAACACGGTGATGCTGAAACCAGAGGCTCAAGTGGCCACTTGTCACCCAAGGGGAAGCTGAGTTCAGTGGTCCCAGAGGTGCCCAAACCCTCTTCCCAGAAAGGGACAACTGCCCCACATTGAGTGCCATAAATCAGACACCGGCCAGGGTTCCTGGCCTTCCCTAATATATAGAAATTGACTAGAGGCCAGACAAGAAATTCAAGCAAGGCTTTATTGGGGTCTCTGCTGCAGCAGAGGGGAGCAAGAACAAACAAAAGGTTTGTTTGATGTTAGCCGTGGGTTTATCATAAATGATCTTTATTATGTTGAGATGTGTTCCCTCTATATTAACCTTAATGAGAGTTTTTTTTTTCTGATGAGAGTTTTTATCATAAATGGATATTGAGTTTTGTCAAATATATTCTTCTGTATTTACTGAGATGATCATGTCATTTTTAGTCTTTCTTTTGTTAATGTGGTGTATCACATTGAGTTATTTGTGAATGTTGAACCATCCTTGCATTCTGGGATAAATCCCACTTGATCATGGTATATGATCCTTTTCATATTTTGTTGAAATCAGTTTGCTAATATTTTGTTGAGAATTTTTCATCTATGTTCATCAGATATGTTTGCTTGCAATTTTCCATTATGTATTGTCCTTGACTGGTTTTGGTATCAGGCGGCCTCATAGAATGAATGTGAGAGTGCTCCCAGCACCTCAGTTTGGGGGAATAGCTTGAGAAGGATAGGAATTTGCTCTTCTTTATACATTTAGTAGAATTCCCCTGTGAAGCCATCTGGTTCTGGACTTTTGTTTGCTGAGATTTTTTTTTTTTTAATTACAAATTCAATTTTGGTGCTTATGATAGGTCTGTTCATGTTTTCTTCTTCTTCCTCATTCAGTCTTGGAAGATTGTAATGTTTCTAGAAATTTGTCTATTTCTCATAGGTTGTCCAATTTGTTGGCATTTAACTGTAGCGGTCTCTTATGACTGTTTTGCTTTTACATGATATCAGTTGTTATTTCTCCTCTTTTATTTATTTTGTTTATTTAGGTCCTCTCTCATTTTTTTTTTTCTAGACGAGCCTGGCTAGATATTTAACAGTTTTGTTTGACTTTTCAAAAAAGCCAGCTCTTGGTTTCACTGAACCAGATGGCGTCACAGTACCTTTCCTTAATGATCTATAATAGCAACTGTTTTGTAGGTTATTGCTCTTATTAGCCTCTCCTATCTCTTTGAAATCACCTCTCTTCCAGATCAGAAGGTATACAGCCAGTGGTTATACTAATCAAGTGCTCTGCACACTTCAAGGTTTTGGGAGTTCTTACATCTTCTTTGAGGAAAACAAATTTTTTCCCTTTAAAAAATATTGTGTTTCTCCCCCATCTCTATTTCTGTATTTAAATTGGAATAAATCTTTGTTCAGAAACAATTTTGTCAATTTTACCCCACCACTTGAGCCAAGTGGAAAAATCCTAGGGAGCCATAAATCCAAACTTGACCTTTCTTTGTGTGCATGCTCTTCTTGTATCTCTCATTCCCACATGTGATTATATTTTCCAGCCTCCTCAATAGTTCCTTCATGGCCAGAGAAGACACAGCCAGACTTTGTAGTGTTATGGGTGACGGTCTGATAAGCACCCAGAGACTGTTCTTCCATAAATGACAGCATCAAAGAAGCCACTGTCGAGAGATATTTTTGGTGATGCTGTTTTTAGGAAATGCTAGGAAAATGCTTCCTATGGTAACTTACTAGCATGAAGGAAATCACCAAAAAACTTTCATACGTCATGGCAATTTTCAGACGATTAAGTAGATTTGAAATTTACCTACCTGCTTAAGACAATTTCAAAATGCCTTCATTAAAGATCTAATTGTAGTTGTGTACAGTTAATCATCACTGGAGAACTTTTCTATTATTCGTCTCTTATCTAGGTAATTGATTTGAACTACTTGAGTCTTCCCTACCAGTGACAGCTGGTAAAGAATCTGCCTGCAATGCGGGAGACCTGGGTTTGATCCCTGTGTTGGGAAGATTTCCCTGGAGAAGGGATCAGCTACCCACTCCAGTATTCTGGCCTGGAGAATTCCATGGATTGTATAGTCCATGGGGCAGCAAGGAGTCGGACATGACTAAGCAACTTTCACTTTTCATTCACTTGAGTTCATATGCTTGAGTAGTATCCCAAGTTGATAGAAGCTTGGAAAAAATTCTGGCCCAAGAGGCAAGAAACAAGAAAAACTGGGAAATAAACTCTTTGTGTAGTTGAGTAAACAAGACAGTTGAGAAGAATTCTGTGTTGGATATTATCCACTGGCAGCCAGCAACATTCCCACTCCTTCCTGTAGCCTCTCCTGTCTTACAGCAGCTGGATGTTTGGGAGTTGTGTTCTCTAGACTCTTGACAGCAGAGTTCTAAATATGGTTTTACCAGTGAGGTTGACTCATGCTAGCTTTAGGAATGAGAAGTTTAAACCGATTCCACTCTATCCATCAGAAGGCATGGATATATGGGTTCTGTATAGATCAGTGTCTTTGCCTGAGATTCCTGATCAGTTCTGTCTCCTGCTGGTCATCTACTCAGGACATTGGTAGGGGTTTTCTACAGATTTCTGGCCAATAGGTGACAAAGGCTATGCCCTGGCTGTAACCACGCTGGTGGTGGTAGACCTGAAATATCGTGTCGTTTCCTCACTTTCACTTCTGCTGCCCTTCCAACAGTTTTCTAAACATCTAATCCCCTTTATTAAGTCCTTTTCTACTTGAAAATTTACAGTGGCTTATGTTCCTTCCTTATCTTGACAGAGAGATTTTATTTAAATTATTTCTCATTTTATTTGACATTTCAAGGGTCAAATGTTAGCACTTTTATCATACATTATTAAAAGACAACCTAAATTGCTTGGAATTAATCTCATGCTGTTTGCTCTTGCAAACCAAACATTTTACTTATGAAAAGCCCTTTTTGATTATTTTACTTTAACTTGGTGGTTCATTATAAGATTAAGTTCTCCAAGAATTCCTTCGCTGACCGATTGGATCCCTATTTGCTAAGGATGGTAATTTTAAAGCAGTGGTTCCCAAAAGGGTTAGGGAATCCCCCACCCGGCCCCCCAGGAGACACCTGGAGACACTGTTGTCAAATTGTGGGGGAGTGTGCTATAGGTATCTAATGGTGCTGCTAGCCATCCTACAATGCACGGAAATGACCCCCCACACACACCCTGCCATCAACAAAGACTTATCAGATCCAGACTCTCAATTGTACTAAGGCTGAAAAATTTTAAACAAAGGATGTGTGTACATGCTAAGTTGTTTCAGTTGTGTCTAACTCTTTGCAACCCTATCGACTGTAGCCCACCAGGCTCCTCTGTCCATGGAATTCTCCAGGCAAGAATACTGAAATGGGTTGCTGTACCCTCCCTTCCTGCAATTACACATCTATTGATTCTAAGCTAGGACTCCTCTGTTGACTTTTACTGTACCCTTCAAATGATTCATTTCCTTCTTGCTTTACATCTGATAAAACACAACACTTTGGCTCCCTCTGATTCCTGCAATGTCTGCTCCTTATCCATGTAGCCTGTTCTCCTGTGAGGACCTAGTTCTCATCAAGTATTCCACGGACCATGTCTCCATGTATCCTCGAGATGTGCTAACTGGCTGTGAGCAGCTGTCAGAGTCATCCATGTGGACAAAACAGAAGGAGAACTTCATTCATTTCTGTGTACAGGATCACGGAATTACAGGAGAGGGAATGTCTAAACATACATTCCCCCTGCAGCTGCTAAGTCACTTCCATCGTGTCCAACTCTGTGCGATCCCATAGACGGTAGCCCACCAGGCTCCCCCGTCCCTGGGATTCTCCAGGCAAGAACACTGGAGTGGGTTACCATTCCCTTCTCCAGTGCATGAAAGTGAAAAGTGAAAGTGAAGTCGCTCAGTCGTGTCCGACTCTTAGCGACTCCATGGACTGCAGCCCACCAGGCTCCTCCATCCATGGGATTTTCCAGGCAAGAGTACTGAAGTGGGGATCCATTGCCTTCTCCACTAGCTATGAGGAAACTGAAATCCAGAGAGGTAAATGTACTCCCCCAGAGCTATCCATTTCTAAATTGCTAAAATTCTCTCTGCTACCATTCACAGGGAGGCTTCCCTGGTAACTCAGGTGGTAAAGAATCCACCTGCAATGCAGGAGAGCCTGATTTGATTCCTGGGTCAGGAATCTTATCCCTTGGAGAAGGGATAAGATATCCACTCCAGTACTCTTGGGCTTCGCTGGTAGCTCAGACAGTAAAGAATCCGCCTGCAATCTGGGAGACCTGAGTTCAATTCCTGGTTTGGCAGCCCACTCCAGTATTCTTGCCTGGAGAATCCCCAGGGACAGAGGACCCTGGTGGGCTACATTCCATGGGGTCACAAAGAGTCAGATACGACTGAATGACTAAGCACAGCACAGCAGTCACAGGACTTAGAAAAGCTCTCACCTTATTCCAAGACAGAATGTTTCTGAAGAGAAGACTTAACTAAAGATGGAAAAAATATTCTGTTCAATGCCAAGCCCATTTGTCACTTCTCAAGATCATTTATGCTCCCAACACATCTTAACTTGGGATTAACCCAGTTTTGAGAGGGAGGTTTTCAATACTCTTTGGATTAAATTCACTTCTCCCCCTAGGAGAATGACAGCGAGTAAGCGTTAGCTCCAGAGGCTTGCCGTGCTTAATTCAGACCTGGCTTGTTCCTTCTCCAAGAGGATCTGTAAGAACTCATTAGTCAACATTACTCCTGCTTGAGTTTCAGTCTTGCTGATAATATGTTTTTAAAATGGAAACAAACACCTAAGAGTGGGAAAGAGATAAAATAAGTTTTAATATATCAATATGATGATCAGATATGCTGGTATGAAAAAAGGTATTGCAGAATATTTATTGGCACAAAAAATATCCATAATATATTAAAGGAAAAAAGAAAACAGATGATCAAAGGACATGTAGTGTGATCCCAATTCTGATTTAAAAATAGTATGTATACTATGGGAAAAAGTAAGATTTTTCCCCCTCTGCACTTTTCAGAACTTTTCAAATTTCCTGAAAGGAAGCATTTGTAATTTTAAAGGAACCTATGACTAGCCATGTTAGCATGAAAAAGACCCAAAAAATAGGACTGAAAAGGGATACAGACCTTTGCAATCAAAAGCCCACTGAGGTCCTTTAAGGCTATAGTTTCCATGGAAAGGAGAGAAGCCAGATTTGTAAGGAATCCTAAAGACAGCAATTAAGAAGTGGGAGAGTGACCCCACACTACAGATCCATACCTAAGAGAGACAGTGAAATGGGGAAAAGAAAGATCATGGCTAAAGACAAAGAATAGGATGATAAATGGGATACATAGGTCCAACAGGATGATACATTTTATTTTTCTAAGAGGCAACAAAATTCACTCACCAAAACATTTTCTTTTTCTCTTTTAGGATAGAGAAGGAACATATATTAGTCAAGATTCTTCGGAAAAGCAAAACCATTACTATATATATACACTCTATCTATCTATTTAATTTATCATCTATCTATGAAGAAACACCCGGAATAATGTTTGGCCAAACATCTGGGTACCTTGTGACCCAATCAAACTGATGCATGAAATTAACCACCACAGTCTCAAGGGACGGAAAGAAACTGAATATGAGAAGAAGGACTTGACTGTCGGAACAGAGTTCTGAGAGGCAAGGGGAATTACAGCGGTGAGAAGTGAGCGGTGCAATTGTGCAGAGGAGGTCTTCCCAGAGGTGAGCTGAGCAGAGAGGCAATCATGGCATGTTCAAGGAAAATGAAAGGTTTCAAAATAAAAAAAGGCCTCACTTTTATGGATGTGAGCTCACTGGACTCATTTCTCTAAAGTATAAATATATATATATATTTTTACTACTCATTTGCAAATTGGCTACCGCAATCACAAATTAACTGTTACATTTTTTTAAATTGTATTCAATCTCTGAAAATGCGAAAGAAAAAAAATATATTATCCATCTCCTTGAGGCAGTCCTAGATTGTCATTTTCATTAAATTTTATTTAAATTAAATGTATTTATTTAATTAAACATCTTTTACAGCAGAAGCCTGAGTGTTCTGTTGTAATTCATCCCTTGAGCAGAGTTCATAAATGATGACTCCAGCTTTGTGACTCTTGCTACCACGCAGAAAGTGACTACATAACAAGAATCTACAAAGATGTGAAAATTGTTATTTGGGAAGAGCAACTCCGAAGCATCCTATACAAGAGAGAAATTTCATAAGGAAGCCAAATGTATAGAATTCTATCGAGTTATTCACATATAGCTGAAATATAGCTGAGCATTTTGCTCCAAACCTGCAGAATCTCTTTAGCAATTCGTCTTAACAGTCTCCTCTCCTTTATATATTTAGAATCATTTAAGACTCCTGCTGCACTGAATGGGAAATTCTGCGCATCTAGTTTTCTGAAGAGAATAATTTGTCCCATTTGAACACTTGACCCAAGTTATAAGCATAAGCATAACACGCTTCTGCAGGTGTATGTTGACTGTTCACTCTGCCCGGTTTGCCTTCTGCTTATCCCAGTTCATGAGGCGTAGTCTCGCAGAAGTGCCTGCAGTTTCCAGGCTAAGACACTCCGGATGGCTTAAGTAAAAGGGGAATATTTTAGATCACCCCAAGCCAAAATCCTTGATATAAGGCTAACTTTGGACACGGCTACATTCAGACCTCCAACAGCACAGGACTGTATTATGTTCACACCTTGGCTCTACCTACCCTGAAAGCAGAATTCTGTTTTCAGCCAGTGTCTGATGATGGTGAGACCCTTAGGATTTCGGGCATTTGATTCAATTCTGCCTATGCTGGAGATAGACAGTTGGAGATCTGGCCTAGTTTTGTTGCTGTTGTTGATCAGTCCTGTCCTACTCTTTGGAACCCCATGGACTGCAGCACACCAGGCCTCCCTGTCCCTCAACATCTCCCAGAGTTTGCACAAGTTCATGTCCATTGAATTGGTGATGCTAGCTTACAGCTATAAAACTCCATTCTCATCTCCCTATTTGGAACAGATGTATATAAAAAAGATCACTTTATAAAGATCAGCCTTGTGTAGCACAGGAAAGTATATTCAATATCCTGTAATAAACCATAATGGAAGAGAATATGAAGAAGAATACATATATATATATATAACAAAGTCACTTTGCTGTACAGGAGAAAGTAACACAACATTGTAAATCAACTATATTTCAATAAAATAAAAAATAAAGATCATCTTCTTGTTCCTCATTTTCCTTTGCTTCCTTCATCTTCCAGATACCCTTCAAATCACAACCATTGCTTTTCCTTTTTCTCCTAAGGGTGTAAATTTGGCTGCAATTCATCAAATAATCGAGCGAGGTGTGTTCCTTGTCTGTGAAATTATGTGTATATAGTGCCGCCTAGTGTCCAGATAGCAGAAAATCTAACTCAATGCAAACAAGAGGCTTCCGTGGCTCAGACGGTAAAGCTAAAGCGTCTGTCTACAATGTGCGATATCCGTGTTCAATTCCTGGGTTGGGAAGATCCCCTGGAAAAGGAAATGGCAATCCACTCCAGTACTATTGCCTGGAAAATCCCATGGACAGAGGAGCCTGGTAGGCTACAGTCCATGGGGTAGCAAAAAGTCGGACACGACTGAGTGATTTCACTTTCACTTTCATGCTGAAGCTCCAATATTCCGGCCACTTGATGCGAACAGCCGACTCATTGGAAAAGACCCTGATGCAGAGAAAGGTTGAAGGCAGAAAGAGAAGAAGGCGACAGAGGATAAGATGGTTGGACGGCATCACCGATTTAATGGATATGAACTTGGGCAAACTCCAGGAGCTGGTGAGGGACACAGAGGCCTAGCAGTGCAGCAATCTGCCGGGTTGCAAAGAGCCAGACACAACTCGGAGACTGAACAACAACAATGCTGAATTTGGGCAAAACACAGATTGGAGGAAAAATTACTACCAGCTCCACTGATCTGTATTATGTTTACACCTGTTTCAGCGAAAAAGACTTGGCTTATTGAAAAATTCAATACTTGAGCCTTAAGATGCAGAAATTTTGCCAGATTTTAGAGCTTTTACACATCAAATGACTCATATGATCACACTCAGAGTTAGTAAATTATTCTTACATAGAAACTTACTTGAAATAGTGTATTTTCTGACAGATTTATGTAATAAAATTGGACCTGTATTTCCTATGGAAAATATTCATTAATGTGTGTTATCAGTCACTCAGTCATATTCTACTCTTTGTGACCCTAAGGACTGTAGCCCGCCAGGCTCCTCTGTCCATGGGATTCTCCAGGCAAGAATACTGGAGTGGGTAGGCATTCCCTTCTCCAGGGAATCTTTCTGACCCAGGGATTGAACCTGGGTCTCCTGCATTGCAAGCAGACTCTTTACTATCTGAACCACCAGGAAGAATATTCCTTCACAGATCAAGTGAAAGTTTTTGGAGAGACTATGTTCCAGGGGAGAAAAGTGCTTCCTAGGTACAGCTCCTTGTCAGCAGGCTACCTCTGTAGATAACAGTGCCAGGCAGCACTGACACCCCAAGGGAAATGATGCTGCAGACAGATCCACACATCATTGGCAGGGAGTGGCAAGGGGCAAGATGGCCATTGAGGCTGGAAAGTTAATCAACATGTCTAAGATCAGATAATGGTAAAACATTAGTTTCCTGTTCTCCAGTTTTAGGCATGTAGAACTATAGCTGGATTGTGCCTTAACACTGTCTCTTCACACTTTGGAAAAGTACAGAAAGGAGGAAGGGGTATTGGGTAGAGGGTGCTCTGGCTCATGGTCTTATATACCTTTGACTCCCCTCAGGAGTCAAAAGGAATGTAAGAATTCCATGGATAAAACTGAAGCGTGTCCACTCCAGTCAGAAGGGAAATAAGTGCTGATAGCTCTAGGGAATGGTGTCATTCCCAGACAATAATAGTCTAAAAAGTTTAGCTTTTTGTTCCTAAGAAAGTTTTTAGTATTTGGTTCTTTTAAAGTTGTTATGGATTAAGGGAAAGTATTTGGGGAGATGTGATCTTCTACTGCCTTGCACTCTTCTTTTTAAATTTATTATTACTGTTATTTTTATGACTGTGCCACATGGCATGTGGGATCTTAGTTCCCTGATCAGGGATTGAATCTATGCCCTTTAGTGTGGAAACGTGGAGTCTTAACCACTGGACTGCTAGGGGAGTCCCTGCCTTATACTCTTCTGGGTCTTTTTTAACTTATATGAGCCGTCCATCCTCTTTCCATCACCCTCTGGATCTTCTCACTTTCCTGAAGAGCTTTCTTCAGCTTTCTTCTCTCTGCCTTTCTCACCTGTCCCATTCAGCATCTTTATCACCAAAATTTAAATGACTGCAGAATCTCTCTCCAACTCCAACCCAGTCTCAAATTCCAGCTGCAAATTTGGGCTGATAGTTGGATGTCTCTGCTGCTGCTGCTGCTGC
Source organism: Ovis canadensis (assembly GCF_042477335.2). NCBI lineage: Eukaryota > Metazoa > Chordata > Mammalia > Artiodactyla > Bovidae > Ovis > Ovis canadensis. The sequence continues at coordinate 24,031,758 of NC_091269.1, read as the reverse complement.
TAAGTCGCTTCATTCATGTCCGACTGTGCAACCCCATAGACGGCAGCCCACCAGGCTCCTCCATCCCTGGGATTCTCCAGGCAAGAACACTGCAGTGGGTTGCCATTTCCTTCTCCAATGCATGCATGCATGCTAAGTCGCTTCAGTCGTGTCTGACTCTGTGTGACCCCATGGACAGCAGCCCACCAGGCTCCTCTGTCCACATGATTCTCCAGGCAAGAATATTGCAGTGGGTTGCCATTTCTTTCTCCCTGGATGTCTCTAGAATTTTCTATCATTCAGAACTGCAAACTTTGCCTCCCTCCCTCTTTCACTTCACCCAAATCCTCACTTTATGTAAGCACCAGTTCTCCTTTCAATGTTTTATTTCTGGCTTATCCCTAACATCCCCATTGGCTAACTGTTTCGTCCTGACTTCTTGCTTCCTTACCAGTTGTCTTCAATTTTGAGATTGTAAAGTTCCTCTCGAGCTTCCTTTCCTCATTATTCTCACTATTAGACCTGATAAAATCCCTGCCTCTAGTCCCTCTCTACTTTACACGTCACTGTCATATCTAGTATTTGGAAGCATCATCTAGCCTGTCATGAACAAATTGCATGCCCCCAATTTTGTATGCGGGAGGCTATATGGTCAGGCCCCCAAGAGGGCTGCCCTTTTGATCTCTGTCCATCTCCTGCTCAGTCCCTGCCTCAGCCACACCCTACTGGTAAAGGCCTGCACACTGGCCCCCTGCTCCAGACAGTGATTATTTTAATCTCTAGATGAGAACAGCTCCACTATGATAGTTCACCAAAGGGAAGACATCTGCCCTGTGGAGGTTGTTAGCCTGAGGGGCGGTGAGGGATGCTGGTTTCCCTGGTAACCAGTGAGCCAACCTTTCACTGGCAATCGCGCGCTCCCATGCCCTGGAGCCAAGACTGCTGCTGCGTCCTGCCTGCCATCTGCTGCGCATGGCGGGGTGTCACTCCAGGACTTGGCTTCAGACATGTAAGATCCCCCCTCATTCATTAAGCCATGGATGTTTCTGTTGCTGGCTCCAGGACTCTTTTTTTTTTTAAGTTTTTAAATTTATTTATTTTTAATTGAAGGATAATTGCTCTACAATAATGGTTTCATTTCTCATTCCAAGGAGATTAGCTTGCCTTTTTGGAGGCCTGGGGTCTTCTGCTGTCGCTCAGAAGTTGCTCTGTAGGAGCTGTTCCATATTCTGATGAGCTTTTAATGTATTTGCAGGGAGGCAGGTGATCTCCCTGTCTTATTCCTCCCTTATCTTCCCCACCCTCCCAGGGCTCTTTCTTGAGGCTGAGCAAGTACAGGCTTGCAGGCCAATAAGTGCAGAGGCATGATGCCCAGTGCCACAGAATATGACTGTGCTTGGAGCTGGAGTCTTTCCAGACGCAATCAAGTTAAAACGAGTCATTGGAGCAGGCTCTCATCTGATTGTATCCTTAACAGAAGAGGAAACTGGGGAAACAGACATGCACGGAGGAAGGGCTATATGAAGACACAGTACGAAGACCTGCAAGTTGAGGAGAGAGGCTTCAGAAGAAACCAACCCTGGTGGTCCAGGGGTTAAGACTTCACCGTCCAAGGCAGGGGGTGTGGCTTCAATCCCTGGTAGGGAAGCTAGGATCCCACAACTCAAGGACAAAAAAATCAAAGCATATATGAATGATTCATGTTGGTGTTTGGCAGAAACCAACACAATTCTGCAAAGAAATTATCCTTCAATTTAAGACATAAATACATTTAAAATTTTAAAAGTCAAAACATAAAACAGGAGCAATATTGTAGCAAATTCCATAAAGACGTTCAAAAAATAAATAAACTGAATTCAAAATAAAGAAGAAGAAACCAACCCGGCCAACACCCTGGTCTCAGGATTTGCCTCTAGATGGATGGCCTTCAGACTCCAGCTGCAGTGTCAGCCCTGCGCCGGGTCTCCAGTCTGCCAGGCTACCCTGCAGAGTTCCACCTTGCTAGTCCCTACGATCGTGTGAAACAATTCCTTAAAATAAATCTCCCTCTCTCTGAAATAGATATATGTATGTCCATTTGTTCTGGTCCTCTGGAGAACCCTGATTGCTTTTTTTTAAGGCAAAATACAGTGCCAAATCTTTAGACAAGTAATCAAACTCCTTTACAATATGTCCAAAGTCCCACTCCAGTTACACTTTATATTACTTTCTTTCAATTGTCCTTTGATGTTAACAATGATATTTATTAATTAACATTTAAGAAACATTTTTTCCTGTCATCTAAAAGGACTAATCTACCAATTTACTTAATTTCTCTAAGTTTCAGTTTCTTCATCTGTAAAATGGGAATGATTCAGCCAATTATTCTACAAGCAGTTGTTGAACCACTGTGGGTGAGACAGATGCATTCATGATGTTGATACTTTAAAGACTAGTCAGTGGAGGCCTCCAACTGCCTAGTCTTTACTATTTACTAAGTGCCGTTTACTAAGAAGAGGACTAGTGAAGAGCAAATTTAGGGAAGGAGGTGAATTTCAAGTTTTATTTGGGCCATGTTCAGGATGAAAGCTCTCATAGATATCTAAGGAGAGATGATAAATAAGCACAGAATATGTACAAATGGAGCTCTAAGATTAGAACAGGGCCAGAGGAAAGTGGTCTGCCTTGAAATGCTTTTAGAGTCATGAGATAAACAACATGATTTCAGATGTGTGGTGTCACATGAACCCATAGGACAAAATGTTTCGGGAGTTAGTGAGAAGCTTTGCAAAATGTTAATAAAGAGGTTCCATTATGGGATGATTGCATGAGGAGCTCTGCGGACCCACCCTCCAAGGCAAAAAGCACAACTGCTGAAAGCAGTCATCATTATCTATAGTTGCTACCACATATTACCTAAAATGTCCAATTTTCAACAAAAAATGAGACATTAAAAAAAAACAGAAAAGTATGATCCATATATTGGGGAGAACAGAGTCAATAGAGATGGCATGTGAAAAGGTCCAGATGTCAGATTTAATAGAGTTCAAAGAGCTATTATGAGTTTGTTCAATGAGTTAAAGAAAAACACACTGAAAGAAGGAAGGGCTAATGATAATGTTTCATCAAAAAGAGATTATCAATGAAGAGATAAAAGTTTTCAGAAAGAATCAAATGGAAATTATGGAGCTGAAAACATAATAATTAAAATGAAAAAAAAGTCATTAGAGGGGTTTGACAGTAGACTGGTGCTGAAGAAAGGTAAGAGAATTTGAAATCATTATAGATTGTTCAGTCGCTAAGTTGTGTCTGACTCCACGGACTGCAGCACACCAGGCTTCCCTGCTGTTCACTATCTCCGAGTTTGCTCAAACTCTTGTCCATGGAGTCGATGATACCATCCAACCATCTCATGTTGCCCCCTTCTCCTCTTGCCCTCAATATAGATTATGTAATCTGAAAACAGAAAGAGAAGGGTGAGTGAAAAAGAACAGGGCCTTAGAGAAATGTGGGACATCAGTAAGTATACCAATTTAGGTGTAACAAGAGTCCCAGGAGAGAGTAAAAGGAGCAGAAAAAAATATTTGAAGAAATTATCGCTAAAAACCCCAAATTTGCTGGGAAAAAACCCTACATATCCAAGAAATTAAAACTCCAAGTATGATATAGAGATCTACACCAAGACAGACCATGGTGAGAATGCTAAAAGGCAAAGGAGAAATCCTGAAACTACCAGCAGAAGCATGACTTGAGTCACAAGCAGCAACTCTCCAGGGATCGCCTCTTACCCTGGCTTCTGAGCCCCGGGTCGGGTCTGCTCTGCAGTGCTACTGAGCAGCACCGACTTCACCTTTATAACACTCTCTTCACTCGTCAGTGTCTTAGTCGGTCATGTCCAACTTTTTGCAACCCCGTGGACTGTAGCCTGCCAGGTGCCTCTGTCCATGGGATTCTCCAGGTGAGAACACTGGAGTGGATTGCTATTCCCTTCTCCAGGGGATCTTCCCAACCCAGAGACTGAACCCAGGTCTGCTGCCCTGCAGGCAGATTCTTTACCATTTGAGCTACAGGGAAGACCCGTAGTCAGGTTTGGCCACAGAATTTGTCGGGCCCAGTGCAAAATAAGAATGAGGGGCCTCATGTTCAAGATCTCTTAAGGATTTCAAGATGGTATTAGCAGAGCATTAAAATCAGGCTCAGGGACTATTCCGAGTGTGACGCCCAAGGCATGAACCCACAAAACTGGCCCTGCTTAGCTTCTCAATGTCTGACTTCCTGGATCTTAAGAACCATGCAGCAAAGTACACAATTGGTGTATTTCTTGCTCATCACTGAATTCCTTTAGTTTTTCCCAGTGGCTATGGAAAGTCCTTAATTCAATTTATTTTTTGCTAAACAACAAAATTTTGCTCTGCTGTATGGTACTTATTACATTGTTTCACTCATAAAAGCCTCATGGTTTAGCATACTGACCTTTTCAGAAGAGTACAGACAGCTTAAGCCCAAATATTTTATATTTATATTGCAGTTCTTAAATAATTTCACCATACTTATAAATCCATTGAAAAAGAAACCCATCAAACAGAATCCTACTTTTGTCTGAGTTGATCTATTAGATATGCAGTTTGTAGTACTTTCATTTTACAATTACTTAGGAAGTATCCCGCTGTTAACTTTAAGTAAGAATTCCTCCACTAAGGAAAAATTTTTTTCCTTAGTATCCTGACCACCCGCAAGGAATATGGGATCTTAGTTCCCTGACCAGGGATTGAACCTGCACTCCCTGCTTTGGAAGCTCCAAGTCTTAACCACTAGACCAGGAGGGAGAACCCTAGAATTTAGAACTTTCTGATGAGTGAAAAATTACCTTAGCTTTGGATTCCATTTACAAAGTCACCCTGCAGATGTGTCCATCTTCTATACTATATGACAGCTGTGAACAGGTAAATGCTGGTGGGTCTTTGGAAGTTTATCAAATTTCTCTGCCTCTTTTATATCTAATAAAATAGGGATACTACTACCTCTCTCACAAACTCTGCTACAGAGAATTAAAGAGAGTGTCTTATATGGCACCTAGGAGAGGCCTTAACACTTAGCAGCTATATAATAGATGTTACATTTTTCTCCCACTTATATGATAGTTTGTTGCCTTGATCTGCATGAAATGCTATTGGCTTCTTTCCTAATTCACCCACGTCTTTAATGCCTACCAAGAATCACCAGAGGTTAGGTTGTTTTTTGAAATTCTTCTGATTTAAACATGCTAATAATGAACATGTCTCATTAACCACATCCCTCTAGCATCAACTGATATTTACTTTATATAGTAATTCACTCTGCCAAAATGTGCCTTCTGAAAAGCTAGAGCTGCAAAATTCTCACAGTGAAATTAAATGCAATGTTTCAATGCACATGTAAACCAAACAACATTTGAAATAAAGCATTTCATTATACTTTAAAAAAGATATTTAATCCCATGGCTCATTTCATGGTCCTTCCATTTAATCAATTTAGCAGGTTAATACCTGGCTTATTAATAATCTTATTAACATACTTTCCCTTATTGAATAAAAAATAAACTATTACAAACTAGTCACAATCATCAGGAGTAGACCAAAGCCACTGAGCAAATAGACAAGCTATAAAAAAAAGTTTATTAAAAAAATAGACAACATATGTAAACATCTTTTTCAGTCACAAAGCTTCATAATACAGCATATCAGGCCCAGGCCTCAAATCTCTGCAGTGGGAGCACCTTAATTGTTGATTAATAGGAATCAGTTTAATTTATCTTTCAGTGAGCTATTAAGTCTATATGAAAATAAATAACCAGATTCTGCTAAGTATACTAATATACATAGAAAATCACAGATATACAGTGGATCGCAGCAAAAAATAACTATCTGCAGTAACATGTGAGATTGAGTCCTTTTATCATAACTGTCTTTTTAATATAGCTTCATTTCTAAATTCATAATGTAAAGTTGACGAAAATAAAGCCAAACAGGAACAGAGTAGAGGAACAAGACAGATGGATACCCATCACTCTCCCACCCTCACATACCACGCCACACACACGCCACACACACAAATGCACAGTGTTTTGGTAGAAGCAAAACTGAAAACGTGATTTCTATATTTTGTGTTTCATGTATCCTTGTAGGCATATATTTCCTTTACTTTTAGCTGGAAGTTACATGCCCCCAATTGACTAAGTATGAAGCAGCCAACCGTATTTTCAAGTGTGATACAATTTTGAGGAAACCAAATCTCTGTTACATAATTCAACAGCCACCCCAAAGGGAAGTCAAATCACAGAATGGACCGTAACACAACAAAATGTAATTAAGTACCTGAGATTTTGCTGCAAGAATCTTAAACACAAGACCGTTTTCTTTAGGGCAAAATGCGCTTATATTAACATAATCCTTTCATGCCCTGTTCTTTATTTGCTGGGGCATACTTGTTAGATGACTAAGATGTTCCAAAATAGCTAAATAGTACAATTTTACTTTTAAAAAACCTACTATAGGTAGATATTTTATCACACTTGATTTAATTTAAATTGCTGACCTTTCAATTATTCAGTAACTCTTAACCAAGGAAAAATTTTAAATGAAGTAACAAGTAATATTTGCAGTTAAAGTTTTCACTGTATGGAAAATTTAAGACAGTTATTATCCTTCCTCTGAATAATCATATTCTAATGACAGAAGCATAATATATTTAACAGAAGAACCCAGACAAGTTTACCAAGCTCCTGGATAGCCATTTCATAGCTTAATAACTCAGTAGTCTATTTGCAGCATATCTGTATAATTCATAAAAGTGACGCATAAAATAATTTTAAATCATTTAAAAATCTGATCTGCTATCCAAAGATTCATTTTATAAATCCACATCTGAAAATAATCTATATTTTTCTTTTCTATGACATCGACTTATCTCACCCAGCAGATATCTAACACTTATCCACAATTAAGTGAAATGTGAAATAACTATTATTGGAAAATACTTAAATTCGAACAGTACTTTCTCACTGACTGTATTTGAGGTTACTGGGATGATTATGCATTTAAATAGAGAAAATAAAAATTAAATGACATCAAGACACATGTGTCAATTAATTTTTAAAAACTCCATGGCAAAATAAAAGCTTTACACTTCTGGATACCAAATTAATGGCTACTGATGACGGGGGACCTTTTTTACAGGGAGAACCCACAGGTTAGTGTGTCTCAGCTGTACACTGTATGGTCTAAGTCAAACGTTAATGACTGATTTGTTTTAAATCTATTTTGGAGTTCCAATGGATAAAACTTTTAGAAGTTACATTCATTAAAACTTTTATAAACTACATTCAGTAAAATTTTCTCAAAGAGAGAAACATTGCATATTTTAGATGAGATGTGGACATACTTGTGCATTATAAGCCCATTGCTGAACTTAAGTAGCTTAAATAGGACTCTGCATCTATTCTGGTTATCAAATTTTTAAAAACAGACACCTTTACTCACTAATATCACATTATTCTTGGCTTTTGTTGCACAAGTAACAAAAAAGTGAGAAATGAAGAAAAGAAGGGAAAGGGAAATAAAAAATGAAGGAAGGCAACAGGAAGGAAGGAATCAAAAATGGCGCTCTTACAATTTGTGTGTGTGGGGTCGCGCGACTGAACACCACCACCACCGGAAAAGAATATAAATGGGGAGAAAAAGCATTTAAAGTTGTGCTTAAACGTAGATTCACTTTGTTGTACAGTTCTTGCTTTATAGTGTGTGTAGTATTTCAAGTTGCTAGGTAAGAATCCAGTGGACAAACGATACAGTCAGCCAACGGCAATGACTTCCATTTCTGGAGAAGTTAGACATCCATGACTATTTCAGTGACATGGCCACAGCTTTGAAAACACAGCAGCATGAAACAATTAAAAGGTAGACACCTTGTTTTCATTTGTTCACCTTAAAAACACAAAAAGAAATGCTTAAACAACAGAAGGCACTTAAGACAGAAATTCTTTCTCGAGTTCGTACAGAGATGGTCGGCTCGCTCTGCTTCTTATCCTGCACAGAGGCACCGTGCAGTCCCAGCTCTGGCCTTCCACGTCGGTGTCCAGCAAGGAAGGCATGCGGGGCTGAGTTCTCTTCTTGGGGCCGAGAGGACAGCTGTGGGCTGGTCCTGGACCACCCACTGCAGGGCCAGCCTGTGAGGGCTGAGACTCTGTTCTCGGTGGGAAGGCCTGCAGGGCACCTCCTCGGCTTCTTAGAGGGGGAGGGCGAGGCAGAGGCACCATATGGACAGCTCTTTGCTTTTCAGGCGGGACCTCACTTGGCAGGTCACTGTGAGGTCCAGACAGGGAGGGGGGCATCCCCCAAACCCACTCAGGGGGCAGTTCAGAGGCTCTGGGGGCTGAGATGAGAGCTGCACCAGCTGGCAAAGAGAGTGTGTGATTAGACAGTAACATTGAAAACAATGGATATCAAGGAAAATAAACTGGGTGACTTCACCCAAACCTTATATCCTAACAGTTTGTAAAGTAAGCTTTGACAAAAGAACCTGAACACAAACCTTACTTTACAAACTGTTAGGATATAAGGTTTGTTTTTATTGAAAAGTACCTCAAAGTTGGAAAGATTGCTTGAATCTGTGGAAACTACAACTGTAAGGAGCTAAATCATCATCAGATGCTTAGAACAATGATCATTAGAATTGTTTAATAAACAGGATAGATTTCAGAATGGGATTAGACTGGGCTAAAATTAAGGCATGAAATGATGGTGAATATGACTGAATTCACTTTCAGGTGACAATTTGAAAATACTAATGAAAATAAGGAAGCACCTATGTTTCTACATGTTACACCTTCCCTTTTTTGTTCTGAAGAACTGACTTATTACCACCCTGTTATTTATTCGCATCCGACTCTTTGCGACCCCATGGACTGTAGCCCACCAAGCTCCTCTGTTGGGATTTCCCAGGCAAGAACACTGGAGTGGGTTGCCAGTTCCTTCTCCAGGGGTCTTCCTGACCCAGGGATTGAACCCATGTCATTTGCATTGGCAGGCGGCTTCTTCACTGCTGAGCCATCAGGGAAGGCCTGTTACCACTCTAGCAGATAATTATTGGCTTCAAATGAAGAAAAGAAGTTCTTACGGGATTATTGTGATGGGATTTCACCATGTGCAATTATAAATTACTAATATTTATGACATCATAAAAGAGAGATAAACCAATTTATTTAAAGACAATGAAAACTAATATTAGAAAAAATGTGCCTACTTGTAGCACACTTAAAGAGATCAAGGAGAAGATAGAGCAAATGAAAGCAGCCTCAGTTTTAATACACTTTATAACCAATCCTAGCATAACATTTTATGATCTAAAAAGCATTTTTCATATACATTATCTCACTTGATCCTCATGATCTATATCTGATGTGATTGTAATCACATTTACATACAAAAGAAATAATAGTTAATCCCCACATAGCATTTACTGGCCACTTGATTTTTATACCCCCTAAACTCAATCTCAGCATAACTGGACAGTGAAGTCAGGTGACGCAGAAGACATGGTACCACGGGGGAGGTAGGACAACCAGTTTTAGCAGCAGCTCTCCCATTAATTATTGGTTCAGACTTTGTCAAATGATTGTCTACCTAACGTGAGGGGCTTGGAGCAGTCACTCTCCACATGCTCGCTCTCTTTTTAAGTTGCTGAAATTCAGTTGTATTTTCTCCAGAATCTAAATGATAGTTAAGGTCAAATGAAAGAGTAAAATTAAATGACAGTCAAAGGAAAGGGTAAAATGCAAAGATTTCTGTAAAGAGTGAAAAGAAATTTGTAAATGTAATCATATGGAAAAGAGAATCAGAGAGTCACGCAATTTTACAGTCCAATCTCTACAGTGGTATCTGGTACTTTCACCCGTGAATGCAGCCTACCTGGGGGCCGGGCAGCACTTCCATCCGACAGGGTCCTTCGGTGACTTGCTGCTCTCTCTTTGGAAGCAGCAGCGTAAGAAACGCCCCCACATGTCAGCTCTGTGAAGGAAGGAGGCAGGTTTCTCCACCCATCATGGCTGGTCTCCAGTCCTGGCACGGGGGTTGACTTCTGGCCCCTCCCTCCAAAGGCAGGGCAAGGATCTGGAGTGGGCACCCGAGGGGCACAAGAGATGTGTGTGCTGCTCTCGAAGGAGTCTTCGCCATCGGTGTGCAGCAGGCACCTGGTGGAGAGGGAAGGCACGGACAGGAGGTTTGCAGTGGTGGACGGTGGGAGGGAGGGGGTGCTGCTGGCTCCCTCGCCCACGGCCAGCAGCCTTGCGGCGGGGCTGGCACTGCGGCGAGACTTAGGTACCCGCTGGAAGATGCCTTCACGTTTCTTCCTGCCTTCCTTGGGCAACAGGTCTTCGGAAGCCTGTGCTTTCGTGAGCTCTCTTATGTCCAAGCCCAGAGCCACCGATGCCAGCAGCATGGTACAGCCGTACAGAGCAGACTCTGTTTTCTTTCTCTGGGGGGATCTGCTCAGACTGTTTGGAGGGGTCCCCTGAGGAGTGTCGGCAGCAGGGCTCACTGGGGTTCCCTCCTCCCAGCTTTCAGGTTCCACCGGGTTCTCTCTCGGGCCATCTTTCCAAAGAGGTAGATCAATGTAGGCCTGAGTTGGCGATTTTATCTGCTTTGGTTTTCTGTGTTCCAATCCGTCAGGGTAAAGTTTTGGCTCTTCACAAGTACCTACATAGAAGGATAAACACACACATGCTAGGACCATTTTCCAGCAAAAACCAGGAAAACTACACTGTAAAACAAAGCTGAAATCTAACAAATACATATTCTACATCATGACACATGGAGTCCTTTCCAGTTTAGCAAATGGTTCGTCCAGGAGGACCCTGCACAAGGGGTATCCAGGGTGCTATTACTCAGGCTCCCTGCAGAGGGACCTGCAGGAGCATTTGCAAGCCCTGAAACCAAGGCAAACATGATCAATATCTGCGTAAGATCATACTGCCCTTTTGGGAGTCACTTAGGCGTTCGGGAGACGCTGAGTGCTTGCTAGGCACCAGGCACTGCGAGTAGAGTGGTGAACACAGCAGGTAAACTTTTTGGTTTGAGTTGACATTCTAATTTGTGGGTGACGAAGAACACATATATTATGGGTTCCATGTAGACAAATAAGAATTTTAGATAAGAGTGATGAATAGGGAGAGAGGTTCAAGAGGGAGGGGACACAGGTATAGCTACGACAGATTCATGTTGATACACGGTGGAAGCCAACACAATATCATAAAGCAATTATCCTCCAATTGGAAGTCAATAAATCAAAAAGTAAAAAATAAAAACAAAACCAAAAATGTTAGGGGGAAATGGTGGAGCAAAAAAAAAAAATAAAATAAGGCTGCTTGAATTTCTGGTTTGTGTCACTTTTACCCTACCGTATTTTTCTAAATTTCCTTCATGTGCTTTTCTTTCTTGAAAAATAAAAGAAAAATCTGCCTCATTAAAAAAAAAAAAGATAAGTAAATAAAAACAGGTACTGAGGTAGAGGGCTGGGGTGAGAGACCACTTCAGCTGAGGTGGTCAAGGAAGGCTTTCTGGAAATGCTTGAGCTGAGACATAAACTCACAGAGGCACCAGGCCACACAGATGGGAGGTGGGAGCAGGCCTTCAGGCAGGACAGACGGCGTGAACCCTTTGCTCACTGACCCTTCCAGTGGACTACAGGGTTAACTTCATGGAAACCCAGCTGGGTCAGCTACATAAATCCTTTTATTTCCTCCAAGTGACCTGTGGAGGAGTTATTAATAGGATCAAAATATTCTAAGAAAGAATAAAAACATTGGAAAAAAAAGAAAAGGCCGACTACCCAGTCACAAATAATGAAACATGTACTGTAGAAATAACAGTTTTGTGACCACTGATTGCCCTTCATGACTCCTCAAGTGACATTTGCTGATGCACTGCAGTATATAATGAGAGAACCTCTTGCCTTTATAGGCAAGAGAGAGTCAGCACACAGTAACGAATCTGGTGTCAAAAAGTGCTTATCCAGGATTCAGAGGGGACCTGCCTCTGTTTACCTGAATGTATTTATGGAGATATTTAGGCTGAAACCACATGCTTGTGATAACACAGAAGAAGAAAACTAACCATGAACAGTGAGTGATAAGGTGCGTGCAAAATTGAACACAGCAGTAATAATAAATTCAAGATGTCTATACCATGTTTAGCTAAAGCATCTTTCCTTTGATCACAGTATCAAAGAGCTGTCTTAAGTTGTTGAGGGTAAAGACCGATTTTGTCTTCTTTGGTGATAGCCATCATTGAGGGTTTTCAACAACTACTGTATCTTTTCAATCTTTTAATATCTGAACACTGAACAGGAATGTTGAATATAGAAAGCAATGATGACTTACTTAAATTAGAAATTCCAATGTAACACTCTCCAGCAGTAGTTTTCCACAGCTAACTAGCTTGACAATATTTCATCATGTCATGGGGTGGGAATACAACCTCAGCAGAATTTCAGGGTGCCTACATCTTCATATTTACTATTTCCTATACTAAATTAATTTGGATCTATCTAATAAATTATACTAATTTTTCTGGTAAAGAATAGAGTTACAAATTCCTGATAAACAATGTGGAGCCTCATGATTACTTTCCACCATGAACACTGCCAGGACAGAAGATAAGTTTCCAGCTCAGTGTAGCCCCACTACTACTCTGACGCTGCTAACCTTTCTGACATCACTTCCAGAGCACTCACATGCTAAGTCTATTTCCAGAGACCCATTTACCTGGCTGGTCCACAAATAATGAAGACAATGGCATGGTTTTCTGATTTTTTATTAATATGGTTGACCAAGGACTGTTGCCATCCGAGAGAGGTCTTATTCTACAAGAGAAAAATGTTTATTTTGAAATAATAGAACCACATGAACACAAACTAGGTTTTGGTAAATATACACTAACAAGATTTTTAGGTAGTAAAGAGAACACATTTGGATTCTGTGTTTTAAAGAGTTAACAAAGTACAAACAAAACCTTAACATGAGATGTAAAACATTTTTAAAACTGCTTAACCAAATAATAATTAATTTAGTATGATAAGCCCATCCTAGAAATTAACTTGATATTCAGGTATCTTTGTATTACTCCAATCGCTTTTTAAAAGGTAAGTCTGGCCAATGCAACATGTAAAAGGCCCTGATAAAAAATAACTAAGTAAAAAAGCACTGCTCTGCGTCACAGTGCACACTGAAATACCACCAGATGTCACACGTGTACCTTTCTTTGCAATCAGTTCTTTCTTTCATTTGAATCGAATTTGGACCCCACGTACAACCCTTTTTCTTGAAATTCCTTTTTATATCTTCAAATTCTTCTTGTCGACAGACGGTGTTTCTGCCCCAAGTTTTATTGCTTTCATCTGAGGTCACTAAACAGAGAGCATCACTCATTAACCAATTACAATTTTTTAAGTTTTAGGATGAATCAAGTCAGTTGTAAAACTATCTTACTCAAAGTGTATAGATGATTGAGAAGCATGAAAAGAAAGAATGAAGAAGTTATTTCTTGCACCCTACTCGAGGCAAATGTCTGTCTCTAATCATAACAGTAAGAAAGGTAAAAGGTAAACCTGAGGCAGCCATAAAGGGCTGATAATTTCTTTATCTATGCATTTAACATGATGCAATAGTTAGGACTTCATTTTACTTGGGAGGGGAAAAAAAAAAAAGGCAAATTGAACATTTAACTTAGTACTTAATTTTTTAACCAAATCAAAGTTTAGAACCTAAAGGTCTATTTTGAAACTGTAATTTCAGCCACTGTTTCATTAGTCATCACAACTGTTTGGCTACAATTACCTTTTAAAACCTGAACATATGCAAGTTTTCCCACATCTTGCCTTATTTCATCCCCTTGTGGGGAGGTTTACATTCACATCTGACCTCCACCCGTTGCTGACACACACACGACACACAACTGCCTCCTCCCGCAGCCCCTCGCTGCTTGAGAACCATGGGGAGAGTGGCTGTTATTACTACACACTTAGAAAACAATCCTGTCACACACCAGAGGCACTAGAAACACAGCTGAAAGCATGATGACATAGCTACACAGGGGGTAAAAATCTACACTTTGGGTCTAACCGAAACTCGCACAGAACCACTGTAAGTTGAAAATGTAGTTAATACACCTGAGCTACCGAACACGGCTTAGCCCAGCCCTCCTTAAACGTGCTCATGTACCCCCACGGCTGATTCATGTCAATGTACGGCAAAAACCACTACAATATTGTAAAGCAATTAGCCTCCAATTAAAATTAATTCATTAATTTTAAAAAGATGTGCTTAGAAGAATTACTGTGTTTGTTTAGCTGCCAAGTTGTATACAACTCTTCTGTGACCCCATAGCCTGCAGCCCTCCAGGTCTTTCTGTCCATGGGGTTTCCCAGGCAAGAATTCTGGAGTAGGAGGCCTTTTCCTTTCCCAGGAGATCTTTCCGATCCAGGGAATGAACCCGTGCAACCCACATGGCAGACGGATTCTTCATCATCTGAGCCACCTGGGAAACCCGCTTAGAACAGTCACACTAGGCTACAGTTAGCAAAATCATCGAATACAAAGCCTAGTTTATACTAAAGTTAAATATCTCGTGTACCTTACGGAATCCAGCAGTGAAAGTGAAAAGCAGAGTAGCTGTGAGTATATGGCTTATTTCTCCTCATGACGGCGGGGCTGACCAGGAGCCCAGCATCTTGAGAGGATGGCGCCTCGAATCACTCCCCAGGAAAAGATCAAAATTCAAAGTATGGTTTCCACTGAATGTGAGTCACTTTAAAACCACCGTAAAGCCAAAAAACCCTAAGTCAAATTACCCTAACGTGGGGGGCCATGTGCATTAGGGTGGTCAATGCACACCAAATGAGAGCTAAATCCCCAAAAAGCAGAACACTGTCTTCTTTATTTACAAAACAACTGGAAGTAACCTCAAATTCTGGATTTCAGTTTTCAAAATATCCACAAGTATGCTACTGATGTAATTCGGTTATACAAACGTCACAGGTACAGGCTTCACAAAATCTTATAAGTCTCGAGATCTTATTTCAGTTTCTACTCTGTGGCCTGGTAACATCACCAATTGTGCAGAGTCTAAAAATCATTTACTGTGAAAATAAGAAAATTAGACTAAGAAGAAAATTTTGATTTCCAAATAGTTATGATACCTCCTGTATTTCACATGCTTAGAAACCACTTATAAAAACATGTCTGCTTAAGTCGAATCAAAGTCCACTAGTGACAGACACCCACCCAAAAGACCCCAAGGGGGAGAAAGCTTACGCTGTATTGCTCGGAGTCGGGGGATCACTGTGGGGCTGCTGGGAGGGCTGGAGCTGCTGCTGTTCAGACTTCTTCGTTTGTCCAAATTGGGGGAGGCCTGCACGGTTATTTTGTGCTGGAAGTCTGTTGGATATGGGGAGAAAAAAAGAGAACTGAGATTTGATGGTTTTAGGTGATTTTCATAGTCCCGTCTTTGAATAAAAGACGTGGCAATAAAAGAAGAAATTGCCAGACAGTAAGAATATGGTCAACATCCAGAAAATGAAGATCATAGCATCTGGTCCCATCACTTCATGGGAAATAGATGGGGAAACAGTAGAAACAGTGTTAGACTTTATCTTTTGGGCTCCAAAATCACTGCAGATGGTGACTGCAGCCATGAAATTAAAAGACGCTTGCTTACTCCTTGGAAGGAAAGTTATGACCAACCTAGACAGCATATTGAAAAGCAGAGACATTACTTTGCCGACTAAGGACCATCTAGTCAAGGCTATGGTTTTTCCTGTGGTCATGTATGGATGTGAGAGTTGGACTGTGAAGAAGGCTGAGCACTGAAGAATTGATGCTTTTGAACTGCGGCATTGGAGAAGACTCTTGAGAGTCCTTTGGACTGCAAGGAGATCCAACCAGTCCATCCTAAAGGAGATCAGCCCTGGGATTTCTTTGGAAGGAATGATGCTAAAGCTGAAACTCCAGTACTTTGGTCACCTCATGTGAAGAGTTGACTCATTGGAAAAGACTCTGATGCTGGGAGGGATTGGGGGCAGGAGAAAAGGGACAACAGAGGATGAGATGGCTGGATGGCATCACTGACTCGATGGACGTGAGTCTGAGTGAACTCAGGGAGATGGTGATGGACAGGGAGGCCTGGCGTGCTGCAATTCATGGGGTCGCAAAGAGTCGGACACGATGAATATGGTATGTCTCAGAGTCTGCTCCTGGTTTCTTACTTGTCTTTCATTCAGGATTTGAGTCCATAAACAGTGACTCAGAATCTTGATACATTAGGCAGCACACTGAGACACACAGACACACAAGGAAATCAACTATTACTGAGCATCTGGAGAACCCAACAGTCTTCTGGGAAGAAGAGTTTCCTTCATTCAGTCTGACACAGTTGAAATGAAACTGAAAGAGACACCCTGGGTTAAACAAGTCCTGGTTCTGTCACTAACTGTGGACCCCAAACCAGCAAGGGGCCTCTTAGAGTCAGTTTCCCAGGCTTTTGGCTAGTACAGCAGACACCACCACAGGGTTGCCATGGTGATTAAAACAGAAAACGTACATTACATGGGGTTCAGAACATGCTACCCCAACATTTACTCCTTTTTGTTGTTTAGTCGCTCAGTCGTGTCCAACTCTTTGTGACCCCATGGACTGCAGCCCTCCAGGCTCCTCTGCCCGTGGGATTTCCCAGGCAAGAACACTGGAGTGGGTTGCCATTTCTTCCTCCCAGGGATCAAACTCCAGGTAGATTCTTTACCACTGAGCCATCAAGGAAGCCACATTTACTCTTTAACCTGTTACATTTCTACAAGACAGTTCACTCTTCATCAACCTAGCATGAAAATGTTCAGGTCTGGTTTTTTTTAGGGGGGGGGGCAGTATTCATTTCTTGATGCAGGCTCTCATGTCACAGAAACTTGTATTAAACACATTTTTATGCTTTCCCCTATTGATTTGGCTTTGTCAGTTTCATCTTCAGACCCAGTCAGGGTCAAGTGAAACTCCCCCAGCCTCAAGTTAAAAGTGTTTTGTGGCTAAGGTACCTACAAATGATGGTTACTATTATCTAACTGTGATACAGTTAAGATACAGGATAGCTGTCATGCCCGATGAAATGCCAAGAACTATGGCAACATATGAAAGAAAAGTAACATTACCAGAGGAAAGAAAACTTTGTAAACCGTCAGAAAAAGTATTGAAAACTTAGAAGCAGGAAAAATAAATGACTGGGTATTCTTTCATTGTGGTGTCGCGCTTAACCTCTGACTAGTTTTCTATTGATGGGGCTATTTTTACAACTCAGTAGAGACAATGGTTAACTTGTAGATTTTGTCTGGTGATGATGCAAATAATTTTTGCCTGGTGTGAAAGAAAATCCCAAAGGTTACTATTTATTGCCATAATGGGCATTAACCAAGTCTGTATTTAGCCTAGCAATCGAATGCTAATATTTCTTTATCAAATTGACCATAAATACTAAGCTCCTCAAATCCCCATGTGAACCAGTTTACATGGGTTCCCCATTAATATTAATTAATCAATATTAATTATTAATGAAATAAAATCTTTGACATGTTCATTTTATGTTTGCAAGAAAGCTATAATTTACCTTATTGTATAAAATAATTATACTTTAAAGGACCACAAGGCATTGAATGAGGAGTTTGAATTTGGTAGGCAAGACAGTTATCCAATTACTTATGTTACAGATCTGAAGCTTTCCTTGATATTGTGTTCTCCCTGACCTTCCACATCCAATCAAACACAAAATATCTTGTACATTCTGTTCTGTATTCTTCTCAGAGCTATTGTTGAGTCAGCAAACTCCACATGGGAAGCCCAACTTACCACCTACTAGCCACATGAATTTGGGGAAAGTAACTTCATCTCTGTAAGTCACAGCATCTTCATTGACAAAAAGGGAAAAAAGAATGATTCCTACTCCACAGGACAGTTAGGTAGACTTAAATACAAAGAAGTACAGAAAGTACTTGGGCTTCCCAGGTGGCTCAGTGGTAAAGAATCCT
Organism: Ovis canadensis; assembly: GCF_042477335.2. Taxonomy (NCBI): domain Eukaryota; kingdom Metazoa; phylum Chordata; class Mammalia; order Artiodactyla; family Bovidae; genus Ovis; species Ovis canadensis. Next base: position 24,013,704 of record NC_091269.1, on the reverse strand, counting down.
TCTGCCAATGCAGGAGACTCAGGTTCCATCTCTGGAGGAGGAAACTGGCAACCCACTCCAGTATTCTCTCCTGGGAAATCCCATGGACAGAGGGGCTTGGTGGGCTACAGTCCATAGGGTCGCAAAAGAGCTGGACGTGACTGAGTGACTAAGCATGGAAATATACTTGAGCATAAAAAATACTCAACGCACCTTAATGACACTTCTTGTTCTCTCCATCTCCACCACCACCATCATTTCACGCTGAGGCTGCTACAACCCTTTGGTCTATCTTCTAGCAACTCCACTCGACCCCTCTGATCTACCTCACAACAGCCAGAGGCTTGCTTGCTTATTTATTTATTTATGGCTGTGCGGGTGCTGCTGCAGCAAGGACGCAGCAGTTGTGGCACAAAGGCTTAGATGCTCCCAGGCATGTGGGATCTTAGTTCCCCAGCCAGGGGTTGAACCCACATCCCCTGCACTGGAAGGCAGATTCTTAACCACTGGACCACCAGGGAAGTCTCCAGGGGCATGCCTGTCATTCCCTGCTTAGAGGCCTTTGAAGGGTTCTCATCATTCTTAAAATTATAGATCAAAATCACAACACCCCTCTAATTCCCTGCAAATCTGACCTGGGTTGTTTGTGCCACCCCTGTTCTCCCATCACTCACCACGATCTAGACAAGGGGACAGCAGGCTTTTCCTAAGAAGTGCCACACAGTAAATACTGCAGTTTCTATGAGCCACATGGTCTGCTGATGGAGCGGGAAAGCGTTCCAACAAAAACGTAAAGGCGTGTGTTCCAGTGCAACGCTGCTATGGACGCTGCAGCTCACCTTTCCTGCCAGATTCGTGGCTCAGGAAATCTTCTTTTCTAGTATTTAAAGAGTATAAATCATTCTTTGCTTGTGGGCTACAGGAAAGAGGTGCAAGGCTGAATTTGGACCCGCAGGTAGAGTCAAGCCATAATGGTCTTTTTTCAATTCCTGAAAGAAACCAAACTTCTTCCCATGTGCTTTCTGCCTGTTCTTTGGCTTCCCTTCATTGGTGGGGCTTCCCTGGTGGCTCAGATGGTAAAGCATCTGTCTACAATGCAGGAGACCCAGGTTCGATCCCTGGGTCGGGAAGATCCCCTGGAGAAGGAAATGGCAATCCACTCCAGTACTCAGTACTCTTGCCTGGAGAATCCCATGGACAGAGGAGCCTGGTAGGCTACAGTCCATGGGGTCACAGAGAGTTGGACACGACTGAGTGACTTCACTTTCACTTTCCAAGGTGGCTCAGTGGTAAAGAATCTGCCTGCCAATGCAGGAGATGTGGGTTTGATCCCTGGTTGGGTCAGGAAGATCCCCTGGAGTAGAAAATGGCAACCCACTCCAGTATTCTTGCCTGGGAAATACATGGATGGAGGAGTCTGATGTGCTACAGTCCATGGGGTTGCAAAAAGTCCGACATGACTGAGCATGCATGCCAGACCACATATTTGGCAAATTCCTACTCTGAGTCTCAATTTAACTTTTTCTTCTTGGGGAAGCTAGTTGTGATTGCTTTAGTCCAGGAGACATCACTCTACTAATCACTGTCACATGACTTTTCCTTCAGAGTAATTAATAATTACAGTCAAAACAAAAGAACCTTTGTTTAATTATTAGCTTAAGACTCACCCCCTCCAATACAATGTCAGTTCTCTATTGGGAGGGTTATCAGTTGTCATCACTGCAACATCTCCCCCCAGTCGGCACAGGGCCATGCACAGGAAAGATGCTGAGCGAATCCTTGCTGAACAAGTGTTTCCTCTGTTTGAGATTACAGTATTCATGAGGGCAGAGATCATGTTTTGAAGACAATGCAGATAGACGTGAAGTGCCAGATGGGAGCTCTGTCCCCCTACCATCTAAGAAAGAATGATCTGACGAGGCAAAGCGGCTTAAGAGAGGGAAAGAATTGATGCAAGAAAACAGTTCATCAGAACAGACATCTAACTGAACTAGGGGGAAGGGAAATAAGTAGGAAAAGAAAGAAATATTCTCACCCAAAGAGATGAAACAATTTAGACCGAAGAGCTTTATAAAGGTTCAGCCAGCCCGGCGGCTCAGTGGTAAAGAATCCAGCTGCAACTCAGGAGCTGCAGTACATGTGGATTTGACCCCTGGGTCGGGAAGACCCCCTGGAGGAGGAAATGGCAACCCGCTCCAGTACTCTTGCCCGGAGAATCCCATGGACAGAGGAGCCTGGTGGGCCACAGTCCAAGGGGTCACAAAGAGTCGGACACAACTGAGCACGTACAAGCACACGGAAGTTTTTGTAGCGAGAGGAGCCTGCAGCCCAGAGTGGAAGGCACGCATGCTCGCGCAGGCCTTGGAATCAGAACAACAGAACCAGGCCACAGCACCTGAATGGCAAACCACGAAGGACGAGCGATGGGAGAGGAGGCGACAGGCACAGGCCGGGGAGCCGCCACGGACGGCTTTAAGGCCAAAGGCAGTTGCGAAGGCACAAGACTGGATCTTAACAATACCTAAGATTCAGGGTGCTTCTGGTCTTCTGAAAAAAACCAGATACTTGTACTCAGGGGGAAAAAAAAGAGCACTCTGTGCTTTAAACATAAACAAAACATTCTTTATGATAAACATCCTGTTCCTATGAAACAGAGAAAGGTTGATTCTGTCCCAGTTATAGATTGAGGAAAACTCAGGCTGAACTGTTAAGGGGTCCTGGCTGATGTCCAGTGTTTATCTGGACTGCTTGCCAGACCTGTTCTCAAGGTATCTGCTCATGGCAGATTATCATGTGGTCCCAGGCTTTTGATTAAACCTGTATGTTTTCACTGGCAATATTTATGTTTCATGAAGGACACTGACACGGCTCACTGAGAATCCTCATTTTAGACTAAAAGTTTCAGTATTTGTTGAAAAGTCCTTTGGGGGCTTCTGCCTTCTCTCCCTAGGCATGTACACACACTTGCTCACATTCACGCACACCAGGCAGGTGAGTGTGGCAGGCCTCTGGCTCTTGTGAAGTGGTTGAAGTTAGAACATCATGGCTTTAGAGACATACCAACTCCCCAAAGTTTCAAAACCTCTTTGATCTATTTTATATGTTCTAAAAACACAACCTGGGTTCAAAACAAACATAATACAGGAGTGATATAAAGTGGCTACAGTATAAATGTATCTGCCACAACCATTCTTTCTCTCTACAAGTTCCAAGACTGCACAGTTTAATTTACCAACTCTTAGATTATGCCGCCTCATTGTATAAGCATTCATCTTTATTAGGTAGCTATGCAGGATTGTCAACAGGAATAATTGCATTTGAGTTTTCCAGCAATAAATCATCCTAGCTATAAATAGCCATAAAATGAAAAGCTGCTATCAGTGATTACGAAGGAAAAAGTACAATGATTAATTATTCAAATTTAATAACAATTTTTTGAAAGAACTTTTAAGCAATATTCTGGCTTGTCATCTGAATCATTCTCTAACCACCAAAATGATTCTTTGCTTAACTCCACCTTTATAGAAGGCTTAGGTGAGGATCTGGCTACTCTAGTCAAAAAGACGATCTGTGTGCGTGTGTGCGTGTGTGTGCGTGTGTGCGTGTGTGTGTGTGTGTGTGTGAAAGTTGCTCACACACAATGCCCTTGTTACAACGCCTGACCAATTTTTAAGAAAAGGGGGCATCTGTGAATATTATGAACCTTCAACTGCACCAATTGAGCACACAATGCTAGTTGAAGGTTAACTGACCCCCAACCAGTTTAATTCCCAAACAGTACAGAAAGCTTGAAGGAAAAAAATATCTTTAGAATTCTTACCCTAAGGGAATACCTCCTACTAGGAGAACCTGATTTTTGCTCCCCGTGCCTGGAGACCAGAGCTCTCTGGATCACTTATCTTATCTAGACCATCTCTTAAAAAAAAAAAAAAGGAATGAAGTCTTTAAAAATTTTCTTATTTTCAACTGTTATTTACTATTAGTGAGTTTTACTGGAACAAAACCAGAAACATAGACCAATGGAACAAGACAGAAAGCCCAGAGATAAACCCACACACCTATGGGTACCTTATCTTTGACAAAGGAGGCAAGAATATACACTGGAGAAAAGACAGTCTCTTCAATAAGTGGTGCTGGGAAAAATGGACATAGCTGTCTAGTTTTTACACATAGCTGTTGTAAAAAAAATGAAGTTAGAACTCTTCCTAACACCATACACAAAAATAAACTCAAAATGGATTAAAGATCTAAATGCAAGCATACGTATTAAGAACCAGTTCATAGGAGTCTCAGATACATTTCTAGGAAATTCCTTAAGCTAGACAGACATGGAAAAATTCCTGCAAAAGGGATTTAAGTAGTTTGTAGCTGGAAAAATAAGTAACACCACCCTCCAATCTGTCATCTACCGGCTGTTTCTTCCTTAATAATGTACCATGAAATAGTACTAAAATCTGGTAACTCAAAGAATTTTCTAACATTCATAATGTTGGAATCCACTAACTCTCTTGAATGTAAGGTACAAATAATTGCTTTCTCCACTGAGCAAAACCACTGAAGGAGAAAATAATTGTTTTTATAGTTCTGACTCTTCTCTGTGAATCTTTGGATGTGTTCCTACTTTGGGATACTGTGTAAGAAAACTCTGTGTGTGTGTGTGTGTTGGTGAGGTAGCTTGTAGAGTTGAGGGATTCTAATGAGTTTCCATAGAGGTGTCACAGCGATGTGGCACCATCTTGTGGGCAGAAGAGGTAACTACCACCCTAAATTACAGAAACTGCATTTCATGCCTTTAAAATGGTTTAGGATTATAGCAATAGATTTTGAGGTTATGTTTTAACTAGAATCTTTTATTAAGTGGCAAAAGGTAAAAAAAAAAAATATGTGACTAAAATGACCCCTCTATTCTCAGAAACAGGAAAGGGAACTAGTACTATCCAGGAATAATACAAATCCAGCAAAAATATTCAAATATATTCACTTTGCGCTGAATAAATGCAAGGTACCAGCCAAGTAAAATTTGAGAAGAACCACCCCAGGAATCCTGTGATACTTTGTTTAATCACTCTTTCATGAAGATTAAAAAGTCACTGGAATTATTTCATTGTTTCTCCCAAGTTTCTTTCCCATCAGTTTCTAATTAGCTCCCCTCTCCAAAGTTTCCCCAGGGAATCAGTGAATATTAATTATGGTAATATGGTCACAACACAGATAGAAGAACACTGATATAGCTCAGGACTAGAGAAGAAAACTCACACTGAATTCCCCTCTGAATTTGTCTACTATCTATATCAAAGCAGAAAGAAGCCTTACCTTAAACAAAACAGACTATTTTAAATTATGTCTGACATATCAGACAGTCCAGTGAGTTGTCTTTCAAGTTACACTTCGGCTAAAAGCAAACATTAGAAGAGAACCTGGAAAAGTACCTTTTTTTTGTTCCCAAAGAGGTCAAAGGTAAAATGAATGAGGACCACATAGCCAGTTCTCACCTCATCAAAGCACTTAATCAATGATGTATATTCTGTGTACTTCTGACTACCCCACAGCAGCAATTTTCTGATCAATTAAGGACTTCTGTAACCAAAGAAGTCACAATACGTAGCAAGCTGCAAGGATTTTGTAGTAAGTATCTTTACAAGACAATGTATACATATTTTATATAAAACAAAACTCCTGTTACTGTTATTTAAATCAAATTTCCACACTATTACCAAACATCTCAGGAAAACACCGGAATCTGTAAAGAACACTCTAAGATGTAATACATATATAGAAAGACAGATACATACAGATATATACACATTGACTGTGTATTCTCTGTAGGCTGGGCTGCCTAGGTGGCTCAACAGTAAAGAATCCACCTGTCAAGCAGAAGACATATGAGACTCAGGTTCGATCCCTGGGTCAGGAAGATCCCCTGACCAGGAGAAGGAAATGGCAGCCCACTCCAGTATTCTTGCCTGGGAAATCCCACGGACAGAGGAGCCTGGAGGGCTACAGTCCACAGGGTGGCAGAAGAGTTGGACTTGAACTTAACTGAAGCAACAAACACCAACCCTACAGGGGCAGCCAGCTCTTGCTCCGTCGTCATCCTTCCCTGCGAGAAAACTACTGCAAAACACAGAGGGACATTTGATATTACCTCAATCAAACATCAAAGAACTTAACTTTATGAATTGACATATGTTTGCTATTTTGTACTCTGTTTAGTTTCTCCCAACATATAATCCATTTCAGTTCAGTCGCTCAGTTGTGTCCGACTCTTTGTGACCCCATGAATTGCAGCACACCAGGCCTCCCTATCCATCACCAACTCCCGGAGTTCACTCAGACTCATGTCCATCGAGTCGGTGATGCCATCCAGCCATCTCATCCTCTGTTGTCCCCTTTTCCTCCCGCCTTCAATCTTTCCCAGCATCAGGGTCTTTTCCAATGAGTCAGTTCTTCGTAATCCATTTATGTTATATCGCAATGATTTAAAATATTTTTTTAAAGGTTGCCTAGAATTACTGGTTTACTTCCCTCGTGGCTCAGCTGGTAAAGAATCTGCCTGCAGTGTGGGAGACCTGGGTTTGATCCCTGAGTTGGGAAGATCCCCTGGAGAACAGAACGGCTACCCACTCCAATATTCTGGCCTGGAGAATTCCATGGCATACAGTCCATGGGGTTGCAAAGAGTTGGACGTGACTGACCAACTTTCACTTTCACTTTTATACCTCAACGATTTTGAACCTTTAGATGAAGGTGGGTGGTCATCGAGGCACTGAATATACTTTGCTAAGGGTGCGAACAGCAACCTCAGTGCCCCAGATAACAGCCAGCTCCTTGTGGAAGCAAGAAATTGATGTTCAGATTTTAAAAGGTAACTGCAGCCTAACAATTGTGATGACTAATGAAAAGTTCTCTTAAATTACGATCTTAAAATATACCTCTGTTTCTTAGTTTCAAACTTTGATTTGGTTAAAAAATTACATAGGAAGTTTAAGTTAAATGTTCCATTTGACTTATTCCCCTTTCCCCCCCCAAAAAACCCCAAATCCTAAACTGTTGTATCATGCTAATTGCATAGATAAATAATCAGCTCTTTGCTGCTAATTTACTTTGAGTTTGTATCTCTCAGTGTACTCCACTTTTCTTGCTATTAGGATTACAGACAGAAATTTGCCACTGGTGAGGGTCAAAGAAATCATTCCATTGTTTCTGTTTCTTGATTGTTTAAGTATTTTGAGTAAGATGTGTTTGTTCTGGATTTTCACCATGTTGTGTAGTGCTGGTTCAATGCAATCAGCTAAAGAGAAATTCTGCTTTGATTTCCAAAGGAGTAAACAATAATGTCATTAACAGGAAAGGATGCCCACAGTCAGATACACTGCTTCCGGTCCCCTGCAATATGCTCCCTTTCCAGGCTGCTTCACACGTGAAAACTCACTAGGTTGTTACGTTCTGACCACGGACTGAAGCACGAGGTGAAGATGCTCAGTCATAAAATCTCACTCCCCAGCTCCGATGAAGCAAAGAAGCAGACAGGAGGGACGACCACATAAGTCTGAGGGGACGTCGGGGCGGGACCGTACCTGAAGGTAAACTGATGCGATGGCCGTCTCTGAGCTTCAGGCGGCTCCTCTTAAACTTGCCCTTCCTCTTCTTGACGTTGGGCTTCTCCTGATTCAGCTGGAAGATGAGGATGTTGAGCTCTCGCTCCAGCACGTCGATCTCCCGTGCGGCCAGCTGCTGCTCCCGCCGCCGGAGCAGCTCCTCCTGCGACTTCTGCTGCAGGGCGGCCCGCATCAGCTCCTCCTCCCGGGAGCGCAGCTCCTGCCGCCGGGACAGGGGACAGGATCAAGGTCACTGCAGGCCTCCCGGAGCCTCCCCACGGCCAAGACAGGCCAGGCTGGACCCCAGCTCACCAGGGGCTCACACAGGCTCCATCTGGCAATTCTGGGGTGTTTCTGCTTTGTTTTGGGGGTGGGGGTGGGGGGCAGAATGGTTTACTTAATCCATGGCTCTTATTTGTATGGAGAAGGCAATGGTACCCCACTCCAGTACTCTTGCCTGGAGAATCATCCCATGGACGGAGGAGCCTGGTGGGCTGAGGTCCATGGGGTCTCTAAGAGTCGGACAGGACTGAGCGACTTCACTTTCACTTTTCACTTTCATGCATTGGAGAAGGAAATGGCAACCCACTCCAGCGTTCTTGCCCAGGGAAGAATCCCAGGGATGGGGAAGCCTGCAGGGCTGCCGTCTATGGGGTTGCACAGCGTCGGACAGGACTGAAGCGACTTAGCAGCAGCACCAGCAGCTTATTTGTATTAGGGGCCATTAGCATAATTAAGTATTGGGTTTTGAGTCTCACCAGGTGCGCTAGATGGTAAAGAATCCAACTGCCAATGCAGGAGATTTAAGAGATGCAGGGTCGATCCCTGGGTGGGGAAGCCCCCGGAGGAGGGCATGGCACCCCACTCTAGCGTTCTTGCCTGGAGAATCCCAGGGACAGAGGCGCCTAGAGGGCTGCACTACAGTTGCAAGAAGTTGGACACGACTGAAGAGACAGCAGAGCACCATCAGGTGCCGGGTTTTGCACCTCACCAGGTGGTTTCTCAGATCTGCCCTTCTTCCTGCAAGGTTCTTTCTGAAAGTTTTATCCACCTTCTTCAAAGCCCAACTCAGAAGAAGGCAAGGAAGCATCCCCCGGGCTGAGGCACACCCCGTCCACGGGATGCATGCAGGGCACCCGGCCACAAGCTCAGGTGTGCAGGGTGTTAAGCTGGGGACCACCGATCCCATCTTTCCATGGCCCTTCTAGTTTTATGATCCAAGAAGAGGCATCACACGTCTTTATACCCAAGTGTAAAGACTCTCTCTGTCTCTGGCCTTTACAATCACCTGACACTCAAAATGTACATCGACACACAGCAGCCAGGTACTGATGTGAAGGGCCCATTTGAAGAAGACCCAGAACTCTACTCAGTGATCTACATGTGAAGGAAATCTAAAAAGGAGGGGATGTAAGCATTCGTATAGCTGATTGCTTTACTGCACAGAAGAAACTAACACAACATTACTTCAATAAGAATTAGGGGGGAAAAGAAGGCCCATTAAAGCCAAAAGGGAAAGCTTGATTACTTAAAGGAAAATTCTAGTCACCGAAGACTGCAGCAGGTTAGATTTCTTTCCTTAGGGTATTTAAGAATTTGCTTAGGGAATTAACACATTGTGGTGGAGAGACTAAGGGGAAAAACAAAGTTAATATGGCAGGAGTCAGGTGAAGGCCCATCAGAAATGAAAATGCAACAGCTCTAAAAGGATAAGCCACTGGAAAATACAGTCAGTCCACAGAGACTTTTCCAGGATTCCGTGGATGGATGGAAACTGTCGCTTCACACACAGATGTCATGAATTAGCTAACAAAGTCCCTCTGTCATGACACACACTGATTAAAATATAACTTCCTCTCAGTTTTGGTTTTAGAATTATTTAACTGGTAAGAAACAGAAAATCTATGAAGAATACTTTTATTCCTATTATAAAAAAAATTATTCAATAGTAAAACTGAGAACTCCACAGTCTTTAATCCACATCCCCATTCTTATTCCATTTCTGTAAAGTGTTCCGTTCTTTATCAGAGACATAAACACCTCTTTTGGTGCTGAATTGCTTTCTCTTGTAGACCACCCTGCCATAAATCAAGCATTCACATAGAAAGCCAGGCCTTCACAAACTTCTATTTACACTGCACCAGATAAGTTCAATCTTAGACTGTGTGTGTTAGTCGGCTGTGTCTGACTCTTTGAGATCCCATGGACTGTAGCCCACCAGGCTCCTCTGCCCATGAAATTCCCCTCCAGGCAAGAATACTGGAGTTGGTAGCCATTCCCTTCTCCAGGGGATCTACCTGACCCAAGGATCCAACCTGAGTCTCCTGCACTGCAGACGGGTTCTTTACCATCTGAGCCACCAGGGAAGCCCAGGTCCTAAGGCCAAAAACTTTGTGAGAAACTCCACCTTCTCAGGCGGAGCCCTGGGCTGTGAACTTAAAGAGCTACAAGCTTGGTGTGAACATGTCACACTTCATAAGAGCAGGGCACACTTTCCAGAGGCCACCTCGAAAGTACTGATATGAAGAAACACTGCAAGACAGGGGCTCATGGAAAGAAGGAGAGTTGAGCCATGTGACTGGAGTCATAAGGGAAAATAAAAATGGGGGCGCATCCTCCGGCATGAATAAGGTAATATCAAGAAGAAAGGAGAGTCCTAAAAATAAAGGTTCTGTATGTGGATCAATTCTGACCTTACGGTAGTTCTACCAAAGTAGACCGAAACTCACCTTTGAAACATCCCTTCAATTTGTTTTTTTTCTAAACAAACTTCATAAACAAAATGATGAGAAATGATTTCCTTAAGACCAATCACTATTCAAATCAGTTCTGCTAATATGTATCAGCTGATTTATGAGGAGAGACTGGTATTTCTTCATTATATTGTGCCAAATAAAAATAGCTATTTATTACTTGAAAAGAAAAAAGAAAGAAGAAGAAAACACTAGCTGTTTGAAACAATTCGGAATCCATTATTTAACTAGTGGCTTTACAGTTTGTTCAAACTAGAGGTTTTACTATAGTGTATTTGGGGACAGAGGATCATTCCAGTCAACTTCGAATTCATTACTGTCCGCCCTTCTGTTAAGATATTACTTTTCAGGGGTGTAGATAACAACCCAATTAGCTATTGTGGAATGAAATGGCATAAGGAAGAGATAAAGGCTGTAAATTCACTTAGGCTTTTTGTGGTATTGCTACAGTAATTGAATAAGAAACCATTTTCAATTCCAGGTCTCAAACTAAAGTGTAAACCCCTGTGCAGTGACTTTATAAATTAAAAAAAAAAAAGTCACTTGGTTAATAAGACTTCATAAAAGAAAAAAATAAGATCAAAGAGAAAGTAGCCAAGTACTCTTCCTTCTGAAGGAGTTTTAAAGCATTCAGAAGTATAAGAAAAAAACACAGTCTGGGGTATTAGAAGCCGTTTGGATTCTCTGAAATTATGAAGCACACAAAAACATTCTTTCGGTCGCTGAGATTACTAGGCAGTGCTGTGTGTTTAATTGCTTGGCACAGGCCATTCTAGTAATGGGAAACCCAAATTCCTGGCACTAGGTGTTAATCATTAACAGTGACAAGCCTTCGTATAGTGGTTCAAAGACAGGTGCACACACCCAGTGTACAGAGACAGACATGCAGAGATAAGAAGCCAGGAATTTGGGGAGGAACCGGTATCTATGGAGGCCACAGTTTACTGAATAACACAGAGCACGGCCAAGTCACTGACCATTAATTCCAGGTCTGACGCCTCCTGCCTCAAGCAATCAGTGAACAGGAAAGGGAGATAGCGCACATCTACTGTGCTTTTGACTCCATCAAAAAAGATGCAACCTGAAACCTTCCAGCAAAAAAAAAAAAAAAAAAAAAGACTATATATTCTTTAATTGTAAACCAACAACCCACAACATACCATAAATGCTGTATTTCAAAAAGCACTGCACAGAAGTCATATATATATATAATAAATATATCAGAAATCATATATATATATATATATATGTAACGATACCACTGTAGTATATTGCAAAAATGAACCCAAAGAATAGCAAAGAAACTACTTATAAGACCTCAACATGGAGAAAGCAGACATCCAGTCTTAAAGCATTCTTTTTTTATTTTCTCACCACATATGATAAGAACTGAGCTTCCCTTGTGGCTCAGCTGGTAAAGAATCCACCTGTAATGCAGGAGAGCTGGGTTCAATCCCTGGGTTGGGAAGATCCCCTGGAGAAGGGAAAGGCTACGCACTCCAGTATTCTGGCCTGGAGAATTCCATGGACTGTATAGTCCATGGGGTCACAAAGAGTCAGACACGACTGAGTGACTTTAACTTAACGATAAGAATTAACTCACTGGCTGTGCCTCTCTCCTACGGTTTCATATATAATTACCAAGTTTAAAATAATAAGAGTTAGTTATTAACAACATCACTTCCAAATTTTAAATTCTGTGATGCCAAGTTTTATTTTTCCTCCAAGTCTTCTTCCATTCCCCAAATGTTTTTTACTTTTGCTATTAAGCATCTCATTTCAGAATTCCTGAAAATCATTTGGGAAGGGGTAAAAAAAAAAAAAATCTTAAAAACCTGTTAATAATATCACTGATAGTAATCCTTCAAAGGACTGCAAGGCTGAAAAAGTAATGCACTCAGTCATTTTCCAGCTCGGAGCCCCATTTCCCAAGCACCTGGGCTGGGGATGGGGCTGCGGGTGCTGGCAGGAACCTGCCCGGCTTCAGTCAAAGCCACTGCTTTCCTTGTTGCAAGGTGAACACGCACACTTGTCAGCACTTAGCAAGCAGCACGCAGGCCTGAGCCCTCTGGATACCTCGCTCGTGGAAGCCCATGCCACCCTGAGGGAGACAGCGTGGCTGGGACACTTTGTGGGGGTGTGGGAGGATGGCAGGACAGTCTCCGTCAGCCAGTGGCAGCGCCCCGACCCCAACCAGACAGGCTGGCTCAAGTCCTCGGTCCGTACCACTTTGCTCGACTGCTGGAGATTCTGGCATTCTGCTAAAGACTTAATACAACACGGGGGCAGGGCAGGCCACGGTTTAGTGAACTCCTGTGTGCACACCCCTGCCGTCCGCCTGAATTCCTCGAGGGCAGGGCCAGAACAGCTGGAGCAGGCTCAACTGTCCTCCTGCTCGGCTCCAAGAGCTGGGAAGTTGTTGAGACCCGATCTTCATGCCTGGAGCGCTCACTTGAGAGGCCTCCTACTTCTGAACCCTGAACAACCGGAATATATCTTCTCTCTCACCTGCTAGAAAGTCCCTCCAGCACTGAGGACAGCCCCGTACAGCCCCTTCTGCATCCATTTCTCTTTGAGGGCTCAGGTGTGCAGGCCCCTCCCGTGTCCCTGGCCGTCCACCTGGGGGAGCTCTTTAAGACATGGTGCTGTGTGTCTGACTTTTTGTGATCCCAAGGACTGTCATCCACCAGGCTCCTCTGTCCATGGGATTCTCCAGGCAAAAATACTAAAGTGGGTTGTCATGCCCTCCTCCAGGGGATCGTCCCAACCCAGGGATCGAACCCACATCTCCTGTGTCTCCCGCACTGCAGACAGATTCTTTACTGCTGAGCTACTGGTAAAGTCCCTTTAAGACATGGTGCCATCAGTTGAATGTGATGCTGACGGTGTGATCTGAACAGACTCAAACAGGATGACTGTTTCTTATTAAATGAGCTCCAGGTACTTATTAAGGGGGTCAGGGTTCAAGATTGCATTTATCAGTTTTGAATTTCTAAACTCACAAAACACTGAAAAATCTAAGGAAGTCAGTAAATTACCTAGAAGTCTACTATTTGAAAACATGGCTTACAAAAAAGAAAAAAAAAAAAAAGGATTTTAGCAGCTTACAGATTTCCCTCTAACCTTTATTCTTAACTAGTTAAAATTATGAAATATTTTATATATACTACAACTAGAGAGAACAGCAAATACTCATGCACTTACTATCCATATTTAACAGATGCTAAATTTTTACCATATCTGTTTCAGACCTGTTAAAGTCCTCTGTGCATCACAGTGAATCCTATCCCCTCACCTTCGGACCTACTGTACTTAAGTTGTATCTTTTGTATCCTTCCTCTGTCTATACTTTGCCCTTCTGTACATTTGAATAATACTGTTTTCTGTGGTCTTATAAATTTATACAATGTGATTATCCCTCCGCAACTGCTTTCTCTGCCCAATATTATACTGTCTGAGATTTAGATGGCACTAGAATCCCCTTGCCAAAGGAGATGCAACAGACACAAGTTCAATCCCTGGGTCAGAAAGATCCCCTGGAGAAGAGAATGGCAACCCACTCCAGTACTTTTGCCTGGAAAACCCATGGATAGAGGAGCCTGGTGGGCTACAGTCCACGGAATCACAGTCCAAACACGACTAAGCACTCACTCACTACTATTCATGTTGAAACATACAGCTGGAGTTCATTCATCTGAGGACTGTACAGATTGCTACTGTAAGAATATACAGTAGTTTAGGCATTTATTTTCCTATTAATGGATATTGGGGTTGTTTCCAGTTTTTCATTATTACAAACTATACTTAAAAGTGAATAACCTTAATTTCCTTGCACATACGTGTGGAAGTTTCTTATCTATAACCAGAAGTTAAACAGCTGAGGTGTCCGCTGCATAAGATTCAAAATAGAATTCATGGCATTTACACACTTTTAAATCATCTTTTCACTGAAAAAAATATGACAGTTGGAACTTCCCTGGCGGTCCAGTGGTTAAGAATTTGCCTGTCAATGCAGCGGACACAGGGTAGATCCCTGGTCCAGGAAGATGCCACATGCCTCAGGTCAGCTAAGCCACATGTGCCAACTACTAAGCCTGTGCGTCCTGGAGCCCATGCTCCACAAGAGAAGCCCCCGCAGTGAGAAGCCCACGCTGCAGCTAGAGAGCGGCCCTAGCTAGAGAAAGCCCGCACACAGCGACGGAGATTCAGCACAGGCAAATAGTCTTTAAAATGACAATAATAATAAGTGCTAATATCTCTCACCTATTAAGACATATATTAGTAAAGAAATTCTACTTAGGTATTTAATGTATCTATGGAACGTCTACCATGTGCCAAGTTCTTTGCTCAGTGTTACAGAGGAACGTGACCAAGGATAAAGCAGAACAGCTCATGAACTTAACGAGTAGGAAAGGCAGACCAAGGATGACACAAAGAAGCAGATATTAATAAAGTATGGCCCAGTGTGGCTGTGATAAAGAAAGTGCCGGACGCTGCGACGCTCTATGTGGTGCAAAAGATGAAGGGAAGGGGGCTCTGGGGCCTGAGGATGCAGCAGCAGCAACTGTGTGGAGAGGGTAAGCCAGGCCAGGGACAGACAAAGAATATACTCAAGGGCCGAAATGCAGGAGAGCGGCGCTGGAGGAGATGGAAGAGTTCAGGCTGGCTGGGGACAAAGTGAGGCTAAATGTGGGAGAACAGAAGACGCTATAAAGAAAAGGAGTCGGCCACTGAGGCGAGGTGGTTCTGATTTGCAGTTTAGAAGTGTCATTGGTGTGCTGAGGGGCTCAGTTAGGGGAGCAAGGCTGGATGCAGGGCACCCAGGTAGGATGCTGCTGCAGGGATGCAGGTGATGAGTGAGGACCACAGGGGTCAGGGGAGTGAATTACCACTGATGGCCCTTGTCACAGGGGAGGCCACATCGTCAAGACCTTTGAGACTGGGTACCTATGGGGACAATATCTCATTACCACACAAAGGAAGCAGGAGGAGGGACGGCAGATGGGGAGTGAGAAGGAGGTTCTGACTCCAGTGGTTGACTGGGATAGCACATCAAGCCCCTTTTGAAAACTTGTCAGCGGGATCCAAACCCTTAGCCTGGCGGTCCAGGACACAGGATGCCACATCGCAGAGCTCTCACACTTGTCCCAGCACACAGCAGACATTCAACACATTTGCTGAGAGGAAATTGTGACATGGAAACTGACAACAATTTCCCCAAAGATATACTTTTAAATTGTTTTTTTGTTTTTTTTTTAAGAGAAACATTTACTGTTGGGGGAATACCCATGACATACCTTGTATTAATTCACAGTTCAGCTTGGTAATAGCAGAAGGAAGCTACTCACAGACTGAATTTAGGTGTAAGGCATCTTGGCCCCATACACAGTATTATTATACACTAGCTCAAGAACTATTATGCATATATATTATACACACACACATATATATATATATTCAAACCACAAACAGAACTTTTTTGCTCTTTCCTCTGCAATTAGGTTGGCTATGTGCCTTCAGTATTATGGTCAATGCAAAAGTCTAGCGATGTAATGCTCAGTCATACTACGAAAGTCAAGGTAATTTAACATGGGAGAATGACCCAGTTACACGATAATCCCATATTTTTATGTCAAGCACTGGAACACGCAAATGGACTCTTTACTTAGCAGAGCATTATGGTCTATTTAAAAAGAATTCTACTCTTTTAGATAGCTAATGGGAAGTTGAGGTAGTGCAGGCTCAGCCTGGTGCTCTGGGACCACCTAGAGGGTGGGATGGGGTGGGAGGTGGCAGGGAGGTTCGGGAGAGAGGGGATACGTGAATGCCTATCGCTGATTCATGCTGATGTATGGCAGAAACCAACACAGCTTTGAACAGCAATTATCCTCCAATTCAAAATAAAGAAAGAAAAAAGGAAAAGAATTCTACAATTTTAGAATCACACATATATGGCATATAAAAATGCCTCCTGGACAATGACATAGCTTTATGAAGTCTATCAATAACTTGCAATGTGGTATTGCCCAGACATTTACTGCACATTGCTGTCGTTCAGTTGCTAAGTCACGTTCCACTCTTGGTGACACCATGGACTGCAGCATGCCAGGCTTCCCTGTCCTTCATTATCTCCTGGAGTTTGCTTAAACTCATATCCATTGAGTCGACAATGCCATCCAACCATCTAAAACTGTTACCCTCTTCTCCTCCTGCTCTCAATCTTTCCCAGCTTCAGGGTCTTTTCCAATGAGTCACTGGAAAAGAATAACTGGGTCATTCTTCACATCAGATGGCCAAGGCATTGGAGCTTCAGCTTCAGCATTAGTCCTTCCAGTGAATACTCAGGATTGATTTCCTTTAGGATGGACTGGTTTAATCTCCTTGCTATCCAAGGGACTCTGAAGAGTCTTCTCCAGCACCACAATTTGAAAGCATC
The DNA here is from genome assembly GCF_042477335.2 of Ovis canadensis. Lineage (NCBI taxonomy): Eukaryota > Metazoa > Chordata > Mammalia > Artiodactyla > Bovidae > Ovis > Ovis canadensis. The sequence goes on along the minus strand of NC_091269.1, from coordinate 23,996,938 downwards.
AGTTCCTCAGCACTCAGCCTTCTTTGTGGTCCAAGTCTCACATCCGTACACGACTGGAAAAACCATAGCTTTGACCATATGGACCTTTGTCAGCAAAGTGATGTCTCTGCTTTTTAGTAGGCTGTCTAGGTTTGTCATAGCTTTTCTTCCAAGGAACAAGCGACTTTTAATTTCATGCCTGCAGTCACTGTCTATAGGCCTTTTTTGTACAGTTCTTCTGTGTATTCTTGCCACCTCTTCTTAATATCTTCTGCTTCTATTAGGTCTATACCGTTTCTGTCCTTTACTGTGCCCATCTTTGCATGAAATGTTCCCTTGGTATCTCCAGTTTTCTTGAAGAGATCTCCAGTTTTTCCCATTCTACTGTTTTCCTCTGTTTCTTTGCATTGTTCACTTAAGAAGGCTCTCTTATCTCTCCTTGCTATTCTCTGGAACGCTGCATTCAGTTGGGTATATCTTTCTGTTTCTCCTTTGCTTTCACTCCTCTTTTTCTCTCAGCTATTTGTAAGGCCTCCTCAGACAACAACTATTGTCTTCTTGGATTTCTTTTTCTTGGGGACGGTTTTGGTCACTGCCTCCTGTATAATGTTATGAACCTCCGTCTACAGTTCTTCAGGCCCTGTTTACCAGATCTATTCCCTTGAATCTATTCATCACCTCCACTGTATAATCATAAGGGTTTTGATTTAGGTCATAATTGAATGGTCTAGAGGTTTTCCCTATCTTTTTCAATTTAAGACTGAATTTTGAAATAAGGAGCTCGTGATGTGAGCCACAGTCAGCTCCACGTCTTGTTTTTGCTGACTGTATAGAGCTTCTCCATTTCTGGCTGCAAAGAATATAATCAATCTGATTTTGGTATTGACCATCTGGTGATGTCCATGTGTAGAGTCATCTCTTGTATTGTTGGAAGCAGGTGTTTACTATGACCAGTGTGTTCTCTTGGCAAAACTGTTAGCCTTTGCCCTGCTCCATTCTGCACTCCAAGGCCAAACTTGCCCGTTACTCCAGGCATCTCTTTGTTTCCTACTTTTGCATTACAGACCCTGTAATGAAAAGGACATCTTTTTTTGATGTTAGCTCTAAAAGGTCTTGTAGGTCTTCATAGAACTGTTCAACTTCAGCTTCTTCAGCATTAGAGGCTGGGGCATAGACTTGGATTACTGTGATATTGAATGGTTTGCCTTGGAAATGAACAGAGATCATTCTGTCATTTTTGAGATCACACCCAAGTACTGCATTCTGGACTCTTCCGTTGACTACGAGGGCTACTCCATTTCTTTTAAAGGCAGCTTCCTTGGTGGCTCAGACAGTAAAGAATCCACCTGGAATGTGGGAGACCTGGGTTCTATCCCTCGGTTGCGAAGATCCCCTGGAGAAGGAAATGGCAACCCACTCCAATATTCTCGCCTGGAGAATTCCATGGACAGAGGAGCCTGGTGGGCTACAGTCCATGGGGTCACAAAGAGTCAGACATGACTGAGTGACTAACATACACACACACACACACACACACACACACACATGCCCACAGTAGTAGAGATAACGGTTATGTGAATCAAATTCACCCTTTCCTGTCCGTTTTAGCTCACTGATTCCTAAAATGTTGTCCACTCTTGCCATCTCCTGCTTGACCACGTCCAATTTACCTTGATTCATGGACCTCACATTCAGGTTCTTATGCACAAGAGAAGAATTTAATCTATTGGACAATTATATACCACAGACAACCAAGATAAACTCTGAGTCATCCAAATGCTAAAGTGTTACAGAAATAGCTTTTAAAAAGTAAGTACTGCCACTGAAACACAGCAACGTGCCCCATACTTGGGGGTTTGGGGGACTGCTGACAGTCAGGCACGACTAGGAACTCACTTCCCGACTTGTCTGCCTTCCTATTACGTGTGTTTCTGCTTCACCTGCTTTACACTTTCTATGTAGGTAACATATACACAGCTTCAGCATGGTTAACATTCAAGCTTATTACTTTTCTTCTCTTAAAAATGCATACACCTAGAGCTTCACTCATCATATTAAAAAGTTCAAAAGTTCTTATACAATTTTCCAGTTTCTTCAACAAAGTAATGCTTTAAAGACAAAAAGAGGGGAAAGAAGGGGGAACTAGCATAAAAGAAGTTTTAAAGAACCTAATGGAAAACATGCAGCCCATGCTGAAATTCTGATTTGCACCAATCAACTGTAAGAAGACATCTTTCAGACAAACTGTGATATCTCAATATGGAATCTTATATGGTATCAAGGAACTACCGTTATTTTTAAAGATAATAATGTCAAGAAAAATGTTTTTAAAATTCTTACTTATCAGAGATGCATTCTGAAGTATTTAAAGGTAAAATGACAAGAGTCTAGGTTTTAACTTAAAATATTCCAGTTTAAAAAAAAAAGATGATAATAAGAAAAAGAAATGAACAAAGTGACAATCTACTGACAATTATTGAAGCTGGTTAATGCACACAAAGGGTTTAGTATGTCATTCTTTCTCCTTTTTAAAGTCTTTTTTTTTAATATTTGAAAATTCCTTTAATAACCTTTAGTAAAAGGTTATTTCTTTTCCAGTTATACATTTTGAGTACAGTTCTGTTTTGTTTTAACAGGAAGGAGAGAATCAACAAATATTGATGTGTGAAAATATTTTTTAATAATGGTTTAGTGGTTTAGTCTAGTGGTTCTTGACTCATGTTCTCCATAATCTTCATGAGTGTGAGCATGTTATGCAGTTAATATTTATCACTGACCTTTTCCTTTGTTCTCAACTCATCAAACATTTGCTGAATTTCCAGTTTCCAGTCATCTTGCATGGAATGAAAGGACTCTTGAGGCATTTCAGTCATAACTGCCTTTTCAATTTCAGTCAGTTGTTCAAGAATTGAAGCAAAAGATGGTCGAATATGAGGGTCTTGTTGCCAGCATTCTAAAATAAATAAGAATCATACTAAGTCCATTTCTCCGCATAGTTCAGACTGTCAGCCTGCGTTGACAGGGTCTGTGCAAGATTTTAAACCTCAGGTGATGATGATTTTGAAAATTTTATTTTACACCATGCCTGTGTCAGTAGCCTGTGAAATAATTATTATTAGATAAGGCTCTTGTTGTCTGTATGACTTGACATTAGTATAAGGACGTGTGCTTCCTCTGCCTTACCATGAACTCTATCTCGCCTAAGCTGCCCTCATCACATGACTTACAGTTTCAGAGTTCTAAAAGTCAGTCCAAGAAAACCTAGGTCTCTAAGATGTTATAGTCACAAGAGAGGTTCTAAGCAAGGTAACTTACTGCCCACAAAAAGAGTTACTTAACAGTTTTTAAAAAGATAAGACCAAAATAGATAAGGTCATGGCAAAACCATGCCAGTTGAGACTATAAAAGATTATTGATCATTAGGTAGAATTAAAAATAGCACATATGAAGCCAAATCAATATTGCCTTTGAACTCCTCTAGTGTATTTGATGACAAATTTATTACCATTCAACTGAATTTTGTATAAATGAGTTATTATTAAACTGGATTGTTTTTAAGTTACTTATTTCATCAAAACTTAATCTGACATCTTAGATCAAAGACATGATTTCTTTTTCTTAAAACAGCATAATTATTTAAAATCGTCTGAAAATTAGAATCACAGAAATTACCCTTTTGGTTTAAAAAATATTCGGATGTTCTCTTTTTGTGGAATATTTACTGGCATACAGCTGTTTCACAATGTTGTGTTAGTTTCTGCTGTACAGCAAAGTGAATCAGCTACGCGTGTGCTCACTTGCTATATGTACACATCTATCCCCTCACTTTTGGATTTCCTTCCCATTAGGTCGCCACAAAGCACTGAGAAGAGTTCCCTTTGCTGTGTATAGTCTGTTCTCACTAGTTACCTATTTCATATACAGATGTTCTACTGAGTGATTCCCCTTGATCCCATAGGCACACAGAGACACCCAAATACCTTTCATGAGCTTGGCAAATGGCTCAGGGCAGGTGGAGGGGATGGGCAGAGTGAGCTTGTTGACCGCCACCCCGTAGGCCACAGCCAGGCCGTCAATGCCACGGTAGGGCACCTCTCCCGTGAGCAGCTCCCACAGCACCACTCCGTAGCTGGAAAGTAGAGTTTTCATAAAGTTAAGTGGGATTTTTTTTCCCTCATGACACAATCAATGGGAGAAACACATCAGGGCCTTCATCCAGATCCTAATCATCTTCTCTTCTAACAAAGCCCATAGGGGCCTTTATCCCAGTGTGAGAGGTGGGTTCTTCCACTTAACATTCCAAACATATGCAATTACTCTCCTTCCAGAAATCAGTTATGCCTTCTTCTGAAGAAGTGAAACTACTTAGTGGATAGGAAAGCTTAAAAGCAGAACATGACTGAATTAAATAGGGTCCAGAACCAGGCCTTTTCATACTGTTGAGCTGACTCATTGGAAAAGACCCTGATGCTGGGAAAGATTGAGGGCAGGAGGAGAAGGAGGCGACAGAGGATGAGATGGTCGGATGGCATCACTGACTCAATGGACATGGGTTTGAGTCAACTCTGGGAGATAGTGACAACAGGAAGGCCTCGTGTGTTGCAGTTCATGGGATCGCAGAGTCGGACATGAATGAGCGACTGAACAACAACAAGAACCAGGCCACACATAAAGAGCAATGTGGCTGTTCTGATGTTCGTCCTTCTGTCTCATTTTTTCCACACCTCCTGAAGATCTTCAGGACACTGAAGATTCCAGCCCTACAGAATTTCATGCTATACAGCACAGGACTGAAGTCCAGTCATGCTGTTTTAAAACAGGGTTTTGAAATTGCTTCTCTCTGCCTCTCCTTTTATATTTAGAAGATGTGTTACTCATGTTTCCACCTAATGCCTACTAGTAACGGACAAAGAAATCCTGTGGGCCTCCCTGAGCCGGCTGGGAGGACATGACACATCTTTTTTATAACTGAGGGAGGAAAAGTGAAAGGAGAATAAAAAACAGGGAACAAGCGCAGCAGCCAAGCTCTTCACAGCATCCCCAGATGTGATATAGGTGTGTGCTGTGCTGTGCTTAGTCACTCAGTCGTGTCCAACTCTTTGTGACCCCATGGACTGTGGCCTGCAAGGCTCCTCTGTCCATGGGGATACTCCAAGCAAGAATACTGGAATGGGTAGCATATCCCTCCTCCAGGGGATCTCCCCAACCCAGGGATCATCTCTTGCATTGCAGGTGGATTCTTTACCAGCTGAGTCACTGCTGTTTCAGTTCAAGGGCAAATGAAATTACATACAAGAACCAGCAAACTCACAGTAGAGGGATCTCGAAATGAATTTTTAAATGAAGCTGAAGGACCAAATTTCAGTTCACATCCATACTACAGACTCTGAGTTGGTCCAGTTCAAGACAGTACAGGGGAGCATAGAAATAAGCCTTGAACATTACACATATTTATTTTCTTCTACAAAACCAATCAGAACCTTAGTTTTTCTCTGTTGTTGTTGCTTAGTTGCTAAGTCATGTCCTACTTTCTGTGACTTCATGGACTGCAGCCCACCAGGTTCCTCTGTCCATGGGGTTTCCCAGGCAAGAAGACTGGATTGCCATTTCCTTCTCCGGGGGATCTTCTTGTCCCAAGGCTCAAACCTACATTTCTTGGATTGGCAGGCAGATTCTTTACCACTGAGCCACCAGGAAAGTCATCTTCAAAACATAAAGTGCATTCAGATAATCTTCTGTTTTGTTACATAAAACATCAATCACTCTCGACACTCATCTGACTTTAAAACACATAAGCATGGGGATGGGACACAGGTTTGTACCTATGGCTGATTCTTGTTGATGTATGACAGAAAACCACAAAATTCTGTACAGCAATTATCCTTCAATTAAAAATTCAAAAAAAAATAGCATATAAGGAAGGAGCATATTTGCTTTAGGCTCTATTAACATAAGGGGCTTCCGTTGTAGCTCAGTACATTCCTTCCCTCGGTAAGGAATCTGCCTGCAGTGCAGGAGATCTGGGTTCGATTCCTGGGGTGGAGAGATCCCCTGGAGAAGGAAATGGCAAGCCACTCCAGTATCTTTGCCTGGAGAATCCCATGGACAGAGGGACCTGGCAGGCTACAGTCCATGGGGTTGCAAGAGTTGGACATGACTTAACAACTAAACCACCACTATTAACATAAGAAGTACAGTGCTATTCACTTTTCTAATATTTTCAAACTTCATTAACTAAGTTTAAAAAAGTTTGAATGTTTTTGTGTTTGTGTGAGTTAAGTTTTACTTGGGGGCATAATGAGGACTATAGCCCAGGTAGCTCTGAAAAACTGCTCCAAAGAGGTAGGGGGAAGGTCAGTGTTACATATGACTCTAGTGCAGGCAAGCGTAACTTTTTGGCAGAGGCTTGCCAGTCACCAGGAACAGATAAAAGTTTGAAATTTAAAGAAGTAACTTCTCATTTCTTCTGTTTGCTGCTTATATATGATACTTGAGCATAGTTTTAAAGACAGCAGACAAAAGGCGGTAAGATATGTCTAAGCAAAGGCAAAACAGCTCAGAAGCAACAAAAGCCATTTACCTGTGCACTGGAGCTGATTTCTGAGTCTCATCTGATCATCTCCTGATCTTAAGAGATACAGCGATTCACGGAATCACAAATACAAAAAGGCGTCTATGAAGGCCTGGTCTGCACAGAGACTCTGGAGCCCTGGTGCCTGTCACCTGGCCACGACCACTGCCTTTATGGGTCTCTCCAGTAGTGCCCACTGGACTCTAGACTACCCTGGAAACATTCAGAAAGGGATGTAGAAACAACAGAATGTGCCCATTCAAATGGGGCTCACGGATCCTCCAGCTGATGTTCTGCTGGCTCAAAAGCAGAGGTGCTCCGTCCTGAGGCCCCTGAGGCCAGGGCTCCTTCTCCACCAGGAGGAGTAAGAGGGCATCACTGAAAGGCACCTGGACCTGGAGACAGCAGACCCGGGGCTGAGCTGTGGGACTGTTACTCTCTGCTGACTGTGTTTCACTCACATGGCCTTGAAGCTGATCTTGAATCACTGACAAAGTATTAGGGATATCTGCCCTACCCTCTCAAAGCGCTGCTTTACATATTTTTATAAAAGGAATATATAATGCAGTACCTCTAAGTTATATAATGCAGTACTTCTAAGTTATATAATGCTATAAGTATTAGTAATTAAGTTGTAAACAGGTTTTTTCAAAAGTTATCTGCTTAGTTTCTTAAAAATTATCTGTATTATGATGCATTAGCAGTATTATCTGTATTATGTATTAATTACATACTTAATTTCAAGAGTAAGTAAACTTAATTTACAGTTCAATCAACAAAAATCATTTCAGAGCAAGAGACCAAAAAATTCTTAGAATAACCGAAAAGTGTCTAAATTCAAAGAAGCTTCCTTGCTATTCTCAATAGAAAATAACAAAATTAAAACAATAACAGCACAACTTTGTCTCTTGGAAGTTTCAGAGAATGAATAATTTAGGATAGGTCATTTTTCCAGAGTGAAGTAGTCTGGTAAGAACCAATCTGGAAAAAAAAGGGGGGGGGAACTATTTCTATGGGACAATTTCTAAAGCATAATGCATATTTTTCTGCTCTCTGAAACTCAGTGGGATATAGTATAAAAAGCCCTCTGCTAAGAACACAAGTGATCTAATGATTAAGGGCTGTGGTGGCAGGAACACGGCTCTTAAGCCAGGGATCAGAGTATGCTATTCATTAGCTTTACAATTCTGAGGAAATGTCTAAATCTGTCAGTGTGAACCTGGGGTAATCACAGGAGTCACAGTAAAAGTTTAGTGATAATATCTGCCAAAGTTATCTTGTAGGGTAGTAACTGGTAAGGAGGTAAGAGGCAGAAAGAGGACAATCACTAAATACACTAGTACATACATATAATACCAGCCCCACGGACCAGGGCGATGCTTCTTGAATGCAATTATTTTTATGGGAATGTTACAAAGGAGGTTCTCAGGCAAAGGTCTGTGTAGTTCAGAGGGACAGCCTTCCCTGCCTTCCACATTCTGACACCAAGGACTGTGCTGTGACATACTGATGCATTCTGGAGGCGTGTGCGGACGTCTGGCTCCACACCAGGTGGCTACGCAGGCCAGTAGTCTCGGGCCTTTTTCATACGTTTCAGGCTGTCTTTTGCTCCTGCCGCCTACCCTGTTCTCAACTGCCTTTTTAAAAATTTTTCTTTTTTACCAGCTTAGCATCCTTCTCCCCTCTTCTGATTAGATGCTTCTACTGAAAATCAGACAACCAAGCTTATATTATACAACTGAGAAAAGAACAGATTTTGAGGGAATTCCTCTCCATGAGTGTTTGGACTTCAAGACCCAGACTGTGACTGATTTTAGAAATTCTTTTTCTCTTACTTCTTGATTCTATGTTTATAGTCGATGAGGTTGCTATAAAGCATTTATGTAGATTGCACAGCGTTTGTATAGGTTATAATTACATAGTTTATTTTCAAAGGCATACAACCAGTAAAATGGTTACAGTGTTAAGTAATTATACAGAATGTAAAACTGATTTATGGTACATTTTATGAGTTTTCAGAGTCTTGAAGTATAATTTCTTAAAATAGTCACCTACTTCACTTAAGTATTTTGGCATTATATGTTCAGAAAATTATTGTGATTAAGTCAAGAACAACACATCTAATACTTTATAAAGACAGATGTGCTCAGTCTCAGCAGAGTATAAGTCATTAAGTAAGGGGTGAGGCCCAAGCGTTTGTATTTCTCAAAATGGCCCAAAGACGCTATAGAACCCCTGGCACAGGTGATAAATTTCTTAAAACTCATAAGTAGAACAATTAAATTAGAAGGCCTTATTTATATACTGCTGGTGGGAATGAGGACTGGTGGAAAGCAGTCTGGCACTTCCTCAAATGATTAACTACATAATTACCCTGTGGCCCAGCAATTTCACTCCTATCCAAGAGAAGGAAAACTCGTGTCCTCACAAAAACTTTTTCACAGATGCTCACAGCAGCATTATTCAGAATTAGTCAATAAGTGGAAACACCCCAACGCCATCAACTGATAAATGGACAAGAAAACGTGGTATTATCCACCCAGTAGAATATTATTTAACAATAAATAAGAATGAAAGTCTGACACATTCTATGACCTGAACCTTGAAAATATGCTAACTGAAAAGCCAGTCAGAGGACTGCATATTACATAATTCCATTTATACAGAATGTCCAGAATAAGCAAATCTGAAGATACAAAACATAGGTTCATGACTGCCTTGGGCTGGGAGGGATGAAGTTTTGAGGGAGATGGCTACCTTTAATAGGATTTCTTTTATGGATTACGAAAATGTTCTAAATTGTGGTGATGAAGGTACACAACTCTATTAATATACTAAAAGCTATGAAACTGCACAGTTTAAACTGGCGAATTCAATAGTTTGTATGATGTGTGAATTATATCTCAATAAAGCTGTTAAAACAACAACAATTAAAAAAAAAAACCCTGGAGTTTTAATACTAGTCACACAGCATTCTATGAGCCTCAGATGAAGGCCAGTAAGCTCCTGGTGCCTTGTAAGTATAAACAGAGTTGTTCTGTTGTTCTCTGTGTGGTTCTGGTATGGATGGTGTCTTCACTCCCTAATGAGACAAAGCTGAATGGAAAATTCAGATAACCTGGATAACTTGGGATCCCATTTTGGTCTAGCTCTCCATTCCCAAACCAGAAGCTTTAATCTTTAGATGATTCAATCTATAAAATGAAGGAGCTGATATAAATTTTTTTCTTCAAACTCCTTCCATGCTAACATTCTGTGTGTGAGTCATGAGGAATCAAAATTTTCCTTAAAGTGAGATTTGTGTTTATTTACCAACAGGTCTTACAAAATGCTATTACTGTTAACTCAAACTATAACTAGTTTTAATCAAAGCTCTGATTTAATAAGATTCTCCTATCAAATGGAAGTCCTAGGACAATCAAAATCTCAAGTTACCCATTCCGTCATGATTATAGCTATCTTGATCAAAACCACAAAACCTTCAAAAAGGCTCATACAGATCTTCCTCAGCTTACAACAGAGTCACATCTGGATAACTCCATAGTAAGCTGAAAATGTCATAAAGCTGAAAATGCATTTAACGCACCTAACGTTATAGACGGTTAGCCCGTGTGTGTGCTGTGCTGTTGCTTCAATCATGTCTGACTCTTTGTGACCCTATGGACTTAGCCCGTCAGGCTCCTCTGTCCATGGGGTTCTGCAGGCAAGAACACTGGAGTGGGTTGCCATGCCCTCCTCCAGGGGATCTTCCTAAGCCACGGATCAAACCCACAGCTCTTCTGTCTCCTGCACTGGCAAGTGGGTTCTTTACTACTGGCACCACCTGGGAAGACCAAGCTTAGCCCAGTCTTTCTAAAAGTGCTCAGAACACTTACATTAGCCTAGAGTTGGGCAAAATCATCTAACACAAAGCCTAAAGCTGATCTTGTGTTGAATATCTTGTGTAGTTGGTTGCATACGATACCAAACTGAAAAGCAGGGTGGTTGTCTGGGTTCAGAATGGTTGTAAGTGTATCGGTTGTTTCCCCTCCTGATGGTGGTGCTGACCAGGAGCTGCAGCTCACTGCCTTTGCCTGGCCTCACAAGAGAGGACTGGACCATGTGTCACTAGGCTGGGAAAGATCAAAATGCCAAATCCCAAGTACAGTTTTTAGGAAGTGCCTACCACTTTTGCACCATTGTAAAGTCAAAACAATTCTTAAGTGGAACAACCACAAACTGTGGACCATCTTTACTATTCGTTATGCTCAGAAATGCTCAATACTTTGGGACTCATTTCGGGCTTCCCTGGTGGCGCACATGGTAAAGAATTTGCCTGCAATGCAGAAGACCCAGGTTTGATCTCTGGGTCAGGAAGATACCCTGGAGAAGAAAATGGCAACCCACTCCAGTATTCTTGCCTGCAGAATCCCATGGACAGAGGAGCCTGGTGGGCTATGGTTCATGGGGTCACAAAAAGTTGGACACGACTAAGCAACTAACACTTGGGACTCATTTAATGGAAGTGCAGCAACCAGTTTCCACTAACATCTGCAAGAGCAAAATGCATGGTGCTAACTTACCTCCAGATGTCGCTTCCCTTGGAAAACAAAGAAGACTTGATAACTTCCGGGGCCATCCAGGCATACGTGCCTGCTGCGCTCATTCTGGTAGTCCTGTGCCATTCTCTCGCCAAGCCAAAGTCTGTAATCTTCAGTGTCTTGTTGCAGATGTCATCATACTCTACCTTCTCGAGTAGCAAAACTAAGGGAGAAACAAAGGGAGAGTGTTCGCATATTTTCATAAATTTTCAGTGGCTTTTAAAATACAATCTTCACTGCAGTCAGCTGTGAAGAGAATAAACCTGCATTTTACCATTTTATCTTATTAACACATCATGCTTCTCATAGCCTTTAGTGGGTCATTTGTGCCTGAAGTCACACGTTTAAAAAAATCCAGACACAATACAGCTTAGCATCTTTATGAGAAAGCAAATGATTTCTAAGGGCAAGAAACATTTAACTGAGATATCACAGGGAGAATCAGAAGTCTCTGAAAGTTCATGTGACAGGAAAATAATACATGGTTTTCTTCCAAGAAGTTAGCTCCTAATCTAAAAATGTAGTGTTTTCTACTGAATGTATTAGAGCATTGCAAGTAGACGGCGTATTATCATAAATCATTATTATCAAAGATTATCTTAAGTTTGCCAAATGCAAATAGACATGTTAACCCATTAAGTTATTTTATGAAGTTGGATTGCTTTACCAAAGATCAGAATACAGCAAAAAGTAAAAATTTTCTAAGAAACATTATACAGATGCTGGTTTCCCCAGTCCCCTGACAAAATGCAGAGTGTACCAGAGCAGCTTTCAGGAGCTGAGCTGAGCTCAGGGCTGCCCTGAGCGCTCACGTGTGTGTGCGCACGCTAAGTCCTCTCCATCGCGTCCCTTTGCCACACTCAGGTAGCAGAAGCTGAAACAACCCTGCTTCCCACCACTGCCCACCTGCACCCGTTCACCCCGCCCCTCCCAGAGCCTTAGTTTCCTCTCTCCCCTGGCAGATTTCTCTGCCTATAGCAAGCAGAAATGTCCCACTGTTTTCCATGAGGCTCTGATGCAGCTGCGTATCCATGCTACTCCTTCCCATTTGCTACAAAACAGATGGTTTAAACCTACTGTGTTTTCTAACTTACCTCCTTGCTCCTTCCTTAAAACCCTCCTTCTAGCCTGCAGCTCACTTATTCCAGTTCAACCTAATGCCCCACAGCCGTGAAATTAAAAACACTTGCTCCTTGGAAGAAAATCCCTGACCAAACTAGACAGCATAATAAAATGCAGAGATATTACTTTGCCAACAAAGTTCCATCTAGTCAAGGCTATGGTTTTTCCAGTAGTCATGTATGGATGTGAGAGCTGGACTATAAAGAAAGCTGAGCACAGAAGAATTGATGCTTGTTAACTGTGGTGTTGGAGAAGACTCTTAAGAGTCCCTTGAGCTGCAAGGAGATCCAACCAGTCCATTCTAAAGGAAATCAGTCCTGAATATTCATTGGAAGGACTGATACTGAAGCAGAAACTCCAACAGTTTGGCCTTCTGATGCAAAGAATAGACTCATTGGTAAAGACCCTGATGTTGGGAAAGACTGAAGATGGGAGGAGAAGAGGGCAACAGAGGATGAGATGGTTGGATGGCATCACTGACTCAATGGACATGAGTTTGAGTAAATCCTGGGAGTTGGTGATGGACAGAGAGGCCTGGCGTGCTGCAGTCCATGGGGTCACAAAGAGTGGGACATGACTGAGTGACTGAACTGAACTGAATGCCCCGCAGGTGCCCCTCCCCCACTACCCTGCCACCATCTTACGCTGAATTACAGTCCTTCTCTCTGGACCAGATGTTGGCCCTCTCCTCTGTCACCCACACACCACCCCAAGCAGATTCATCTTCCTACAGCTCTGTGGCATCCTTTCATCTTTTTAAGCCTCTCATGAATAAACTACCAATACATGTCACAATAGCGATGACTCTCAAAACCACTACACTAAGAGAAGGAAACCCCACATGAAGGGTTTCATACAGTGATTCTGTGTGACATCCTGGAAGAGGGACAGAAATCAGACCAGCAGATTCGGAGGCTGAAGGGAAAGGTCTGAGGGCAGCACTCCATGGGAGAGTTTCTCCAAGGTATGCAAATTCTCTCTTTTGGTGGTGGTGGTGGTGGTTACAGGATTATATGTATCTATCAAAACTCAAAGTTTTGACAGATACAAAACTCTCACTGTTTGCAGTTGACATGATCCTCTACATAGAAAACCCTAAAGACTCCACCAGAAAATTACTAGAGATCATCAATGAATATAGTAAAGTTGCAGGATATAAAATCAACACACAGAAATCCCTTGCATTCCTATACACGAATAATGAGAAAGTAGAAAAAGAAATTAAGAAAACAATTCCATTTACCATTGCAACGAAAAGAATAAAATACTTAGGAATATATCTACCTAAAGAAACTAAAGACCTATATATAGAAAACTATAAAACACTGATGAAAGAAATCAAAGAGGACACTAATAGATGGAGAAATATACCATGTTCATGGATCGGAAGAATCAATATAGTGAAAATGAGTATACTACCCAAAGCAATTTACAAATTCAATGCAATCCCTGTCAAGCTACCAGCCACATTTTTCACAGAACTAGAACAAAGCATTTCAAGATTTGTATGGAAATACAAAAAGCCTCGAATAGCCAAAGCAATCTTGAGAAAGAAGAATGGAACGGGAGGAATCAACTTGCCTGACTTCAGGCTCTACTACAAAGCCACAGTCATCAAGACAGTATGGTACTGGCACAAAGACAGACATATAGATCAATGGAACAAAATAGAAAGCCCAGAGATAAATCCACACACATATGGACACCTTATCTTTGACAAAGGAGGCAAGAATATACAATGGAGTAAAGACAATCTCTTTAACAAGTGGTGCTGGGAAAACTGGTCAACCACTTGTAAAAGAATGAAACTAGATCACTTTCTAACACCGTACACAAAAATAAACTCAAAATGGATTAAAGATCTAAATGTAAGATCAGAAACTATAAAACTCCTAGAGGAGAATATAGGCAAAACACTCTCAGAAATAAATCACAGCAGGATCCTCTATGATCCACCTCCCAGAATACTGGAAATAAAAGCAAAAATAAACAAATGGGATCTAATTAAAATTAAAAGCTTCTGCACAACAAAGGAAAATATAAGCAAGGTGAAAAGACAGCCTTCTGAATGGGAGAAAATAATAGCAAATGAAGCAACTGACAAACAACTAATCTCAAAAATATACAACCAACTTATGCAGCTCAACTCCAGAAAAATAAACGACCCAATCAAAAAATGGGCCAAAGAACTAAATAGACATTTCTCCAAAGAAGACATACGGATGGCTAACAAACACATGAAAAGATGCTCAACATCACTCATTATTAGAGAAATGCAAATCAAAACCACAATGAGGTACCACTTCACACCAGTCAGAATGGCTGCGATCCAAAAATCTGCAAGCAATAAATGCTGGAGAGGGTGTGGAGAAAAGGGAACCCTCCTACACTGTTGGTGGGAATGCAAACTAGTACAGCCACTATGGAGAACAGTGTGGAGATTCCTTAAAAAATTGCAAATAGAACTCCCTTATGACCCAGCAATCCCACTTCTGGGCATACACACCGAGGAAACCAGAATTGAAAGAGACACATGTACCCCAATGTTCATCGCAGCACTGTTTATAATAGCCAGGACATGGAAACAACCTAGATGTCCATCAGCAGATGAATGGATAAGAAAGCTGTGGTACATATACACAATGGAGTATTACTCAGCCGTTAAAAAGAATTCATTTGAATCAGTTCTGATGAGATGGATGAAACTGGAGCCGATTATACAGAGTGAAGTAAGCCAGAAAGAAAAACACCAATACAGTATACTAACACATATATATGGAATTTAGGAAGATGGCAATGACGACCCTGTATGCAAGTCAGGAAAAAAGACACAGATGGGTATAACGGACTTTTGGTCTCAGAGGGAGAGGGAGAGGGTGGGATGATTTGGGAGAATGGGAATTCTAACATGTATACTATCATGTAAGAATTGAATCGCCAGTCCATGTCTGACGTAGGGTGCAGCATGCTTGGGGCTGGTACATGGGGATGACCCAGAGAGATGTTGTGGGGAGGGAGGTGGGAGGGGGGGTCATGTTTGGGAACGCATGTAAGAATTAAAGATTTAAAAAAAAAAAAAAAAAAAAAAGAAATGAAAAGAAAAAAAAAAAAAAAAAAAAAAGAAAACCCTAAAGACTCCACCAGAAAATTACTAGAGCTAATCAATGAATATAGTAAAGTTGCAGGACATAAAAATCCCTTGCATTCCTATACACTAATAATGAGAAACCAGAGAAATTAAGGAAATAATTCCATTCACCATTGCAACGAAAAGAATAAAATACTTGGGAATATATCTACCTAAAGAAACAAAAGACCTATATATAGAAAACTATAAAACACTGGTGAAAGAAATCAAAGAGGACACTAATAGATGGAGAAATATACCATGTTCATGGATCAGAAGAATCAATACAGCGAAAATGAGTATACTACCCAAAGCAATCTATAGATTCAATGCAATCCCTATCAAGCTACCAATGGTCTTTTTCACAGAGCTAGAACAAATAATTTCACAAGTTGTATGGAAATACAAAAAACCTTGAATAGCCAAAGCAATTTTGAGAAAGAAGAATGGAACTGGAGGAATCAACCTGCCTGACTTCAGGCTATACTACAAAGCTACAGTCATCAAGACAGTATGGTACTGGCACCAAGACAGAAATATAGATCAATGGAACGAAATAGAAAGCCCAGAGATAAACCCACACACCTATGCACACCTTATCTTTGACAAAGGAGGCAAGAATATACAATGGAGAAAAGACAATCTCTTTAACAAGTAGTGCTGGGGAAACTGGTCAACCATTTGTAAAAGAATGAAACTAGAACACTTTCTAACACCATACACAAAAACAAACTCAAATGGATTAAAGATCTAAATGTAAGACCAGAAACTATGAAACTCCTAGAGGAGAACATAGGCAAAACACCCTCCGACATAAATCACAGCAGGATCCTCTATGACCCACCTCCCAGAATATTGGAAATAAAAGCAAAAACAAACAAATGGGATCTAATTAAAATTAAAAGCTTCTGCACAACAAAGGAAACTATAAGCAAGGTGAAAAGAGAGCCTTCTGAATGGGAGAAAATAATAGCAAATGAAGCAACTGACAAACAACTAATCTCAAAAATATACAAGCAACTCCTGCAGCTCAATTCCAGGAAAATGAACAACCCAATCAAAACATGGGCCAAAGAACTAAACAGACAGTTCTGCAAAGAAGACATAGAGATGGCTAACAAACACATGAAAAGATGCTCAACATCACTCATTATCAGAGAAATGCAAATCAAAACCACAATGAGGTACCATTTCACGCCAGTCAGAATGGCTGCGATCCAAAAGTCTACAAGCAATAAATGCTGGAGAGGGTGTGGAGAAAAGGGAACCCTCTTACACTGCTCGTGGGAATGCAAACTACTACAGCCACTATGGAGAACAATGTGGAGATTCCTTAAAAAATTGCAAATAGAACTGCCTTATGACCCAGCAATCCCACTGCTGGGCATACACACCGAGGAAACCAGAATTGAAAGAGACACGTGTACCCCAATGTTCATCACAGTACTGTTTATAATAGCCAGGACATGGAAGCAACCTAGATGTCCATCAGCAGATGAATGGATAAGAAAGCTGTGGTACATATACACAATGGAGTATTACTCAGCCATTAAAAAGAAAACATTTGAATCAATTCTAATGAGGTGGATGAAACTGGAGCCTATTATACAGAGTGAAGTAAGCCAGAAAGAAAAACACCAATACAGTATACTAACACATATATATGGAATTTAGAAAGATGGTAACAATAACCATGTATGCGAGACAGCGAAAGAGACACAGATCTATAGAACAGTCTTTTGGATTCTGTGGGAGAGGGAGAGGGTGGGATGATTTGGGAGAATGGCATTGAAACATGTATATTATCATATATTATCATATATGAAACGAATCAGCAGTCCAGGTTCGATGCATGATACTGGATGCTTGGGGCTGGTGCACTGGGATGACCCAGAGGGATGGTACGGGGAGGGACGTGGGAGGGGTGTTCAGGACGGGGAACATTTGTATACCCGTGGCAGATTCATGTTGATGTATGGCAAAACCAATACAATATTGTAAAGTAATTAACCTCCAATTAAAATAAATAATTTTATATTAAAAATAAAAGAGGAAAAAAGGAAATAAAGCCCTGTGTTGGCAATAATATGGAGAAATTAGAACCCACATACAGTGCTGGTGGGAATGTAAAATGTGTCACTGCCATGCAAAACAATTTGGTAGTTTCTTAAAAATTAAACATAGAATAATGGAATTATCATATGACCTAGCAATTCCACTCCTAGGTAGGTGCATACCCCAAAGAAATAAAAACAAGTGTTCAAACAAAAACTTGTACATGAAAAAAGAAAAAACTCATCAAAGTGAACCCTCAGAGGGTGAGTTTTACTCTATGTAAATTATATCTTAGTAAGTCTGCATTTAAAAATATTCCATGATTCCCCATAACTCAGAGATAATATCCACACTCTGAAACCTGGGAAATCACAGCCCCTAGATTCACACAGCAAGCTACATTCAAATCATGCCCAGTTCCTCTACGGATAAGCTTCCTCTGCTCAAGCCAAGCTGGCTGCTCCTCCAACCCAAACAGTATCTGCTCAGTGACATCTCCCAGATATCCTGGGTCAGGAACCATCACATCCCCCCCACTCACGTGGCCTCTGTGTTTCTGTGACAGCTCTGCGAGGCATCAGGTACCACAGCGTTTGCGTTTACTTGATGCCTCCACTACTGAGAGCTCTGAGATAGTAAGCGTGAAAGAGTGAGTGTGTGAGTGAGGGGGGGAGAGAGTGTGTGTGTGGTAGGGATGGCAGGAGAGGAGAAAGATGGTAAGAAACTTGTACACTCATGCTCACCCGCACGGAACCACTCTGCGTTGCCTGATTCAGCACAGGTGCGTTGAGTTTACGGGTGAAATGAACAAAGCATGCCCATTCTTATGTTTATCCTTTGCCCATGCCAATTCCCATCTAACAGAAATAATAAGAGTCCATAAGAGTCATTGGTAACTGTCAATATTCCCTATATTCCTTGTACTTTACAGGTGTTATTTCATTTAATCCTCACAAAAATCGCAAGAGACAGGTCTTCATGATCAGAAGATAATTAATACTGAAAAAGAATTGAGCAACACAGTGAATCCAATCAAACAGCAATCCAAATTTCAGAGTTAATAGAGAGTATGTCTGTGTGTGTGCAGGGGTAATTATTATTCAGGTTTCACCTTGAAAACATGAAAAAAGTCTATTTTAATCTTTTTGCCAGTTTTTCTAAATGTCCTATGGACATCTAATAGCAACATATGAGATACAAAATTTTAAATATATTTGTGCAGGATACAAGATTAATATAAATTAAATATATTACTCTATTATATTTAAATTATTAATGACATCATTCAAGATGGTCCTATTCTTATTTTTTCTTGATAAAATATTCTCAGAGAAATGTTAATATGTCTCACTATGATTATGTATTTTGTTCTTTTTCCTTATAATTCTTTTGATTTTTGTTTTATGTATCTTTCTTTGTTATTAAATGTCTAATGATTTATGATGTCTATCTTCTTTGTAAACTGTACCTTTTATCATTAAAAATATTCACCTTTGTTTCATTTTAAAATAAATAAATTTAACTGATTTTTTTTTTGGAAAAGCCTTTTACTCTTTAACAACATCTTTGTCACTGCTTAAACCAGGCACTAACTCTTAAAAGGAACAAAATGAACAAGCATGGGAGATTTCTTAGAATAAATTATCCAAACAAAACTGGAAAGAAGCATGAGACATTCTTCATGTTTGATCTGTGGAAAAGGGGAAGCACTTTCCCAAACGTTATAGGAATAATCAGCGTTGACTGAGCACATTCTGTCCAGTACACTTAACCGGTATTTTAATCAGATAACCCCCACCACAGTGCTATGTGAATATTATTTATCACCTGTACTTGATAGATAAGGAAACTGAGACACAGAGATGCTGAATAATCCGTCCAAGGTCACGTAGCTAAGGAGCAATGCCATTCAAGCCGTCTGACCCCTGTGTCCACGGTCCTAACTACAGCCTGCATTACTCAGTTGACAGCTGTTATAAATTTTTCATAAGTGCTTTCTTGATCCCTTGGAAATCTCCTTGTATTCAGGAGCCTGTTGTCCTCCTTTCTGATTTCCTGCCATTGGATAATTATCACATGATCTAAGCAGCAGCCCTGCGGCATCACGACAGAAGCATGCGTGCCAGGGCAGACTGCTCAGTTTGGACTCTGTGCTTCTGATTCCTGTCTGTCACGGGAATTATGACAGTGCAGGCAGGAAGAAAGGAAGACACATTCAGTGCTCAGAACGGTGTCTGAAACACAACAAGCATTTCGTAAGGATTACACATACATATACCCACATACACCCTTTATCAACGGATTTGAAAGCGTTTTTAGCAAATCTTCAAAATCACTTTCATGGAAGTCAGGAAATCCTATCCTTTTGCAAGGCTTGAAATTTCACTTTGTAATGGATTCACATTGGTGTCATCAATTTAGGCAGTCATGGAAGTCACAGAGTTAATGCAACATGA
This sequence comes from Ovis canadensis, assembly GCF_042477335.2. Taxonomy (NCBI): domain Eukaryota; kingdom Metazoa; phylum Chordata; class Mammalia; order Artiodactyla; family Bovidae; genus Ovis; species Ovis canadensis. The sequence continues at coordinate 23,977,048 of NC_091269.1, read as the reverse complement.
GCTAGCTGAGGGGAACTGACTATGTAAGTTGCCAAATCTGAATAAATACTGTTGTGCTGTAAAGATCCTTCCCCTAGAACTTCTAACTAATTTGCAGAGAGTAAGGACCCCCTTCTATCCCCCCAACATCACCTAAGGCAGTACCTCACACACCAAACACTCAACAGTTTTTATTAATGACAATTATTAATATCACCAGTCATAATAAGGATATTGTCTGCTGCTGCTGCTGCTGCTAAGTCGCTTCAGTCGTGTCCGACTCTGTGCAACCCCATAGATGGAAGCCCACAAGGTTCCCCTGTCCCTGGGATTCTCCAGGCAAGAACACTGGCATGGGTTGCCATTTCCTTCTCCAATGCATGAAAGTGAAAAGTGAAAGTGAAGTCGCTCAGTTGTGTCCAACTCTTCACGACCCCATGGACTGCAGCCTACCAGGCTCCTCCGTCAATGGAATTTTCCAGGCAAGAGTACTGGAGTGGGGTGCCATTGCCTTCTCTAGGATATTGTCTACCACTAACTATCCTCTTCTATGTAGAGGTGTCTCCATTTCATATCTCATTGGACCTTCATGCCATTCTGTGACAGTCTGGAATTTACAGTTTCCAGGTCACAGTTAGAAATGTAACCCAGATCATACGGCTACTATACAGGGCCTGGCTTCAGATCCCATCTGAAGAGCATGCATCTAAGCAACCGGGCACAAAGTGGGCACACCAAATTCTGGGCCACAGAAACAGACAATTCTTGCCAGTCTTCCTTGTTACTAATAATGCTACCAGTTATTAGTATAACTGGTAGAATAATCAGAAATTTCACTTTGTTAATTTTTGAATTTTCCTTTCTTCTGTGTCAGGTTAATGTATATTTATTTCTCAGGGCTGATTCCTCATAAATATCAAGAAATAAAATCAAGATCTGATCCTTTAAAACCCTGTATACTTGAACCACAGAAACAAAAAATAGAATAATAATTCTATTTTTAGAATAATAATCAGAATAATCAGAAATTTCACTTTGTTGATTTTTGAATTTTCCTTTCTTCCATGTCAGCTTAAGGTATATTTATTTCTCAGTGCTGATTCCTCATAAATGTCAAGAAAAAATCAATATCTGATCCTTTAAAACCCTGTATACTTGAACCACAGAAACAAAAAATAGATAATGAGCTACAGGGACTTCCCTGTGGCTCAAACGGTAAAGAATCTGCCTGCAATGCAGGAGACCGGGGTTTGATCCCTGGGTTGGGAAGTTCCTCTGGAGAAGGGGATGGCAATCCACTCCAGTATTCTTGCCTGGAGAATCCCATGCACAGAGGAACCTGGCAGGCTATAGTCCGTGGGGTTGCAAAGAGTCGGACACGGCTGAGTGACCAACACACACACACAGCTACCTCATCAGCTGTATGATGTTTCTCCCCTCACAATACACACTGATTTCACTTTTAAACGATGATATTCTTACACCATTCAAGACTCTACATTAATGGTCAAGTTGGCTCGGAGTTCTATATAACTGTGTTTTCCAAGACACTTTCACGTATTTTATCTTTTCCTTCTGATAAACATCCAAACAGGAAGGCATGAGGAAGCCTTGATTAAAATGGGCCTTATAACCAATCCACATCCTCAGGCCCCAGGTAATGCCTGGCAGCCCTTGAGAAGCAAAAAACCTCAGAAAGGCAACTGTAAAATAAAGGCAGAATGCCAGTGAGAAGTAAACACTCAGTATTTAGAGAGGATTGCATTTCTAAAGCAATGCCATGGCAGAATGCACTATTAGCAGCCACTGCGTTGGCAGCTTTGAAACACCTGCCCCCACCTGGAGCCCAAGGTTTCCACAGAAGCTTTGAACTATCAGAAAACAAGTTAAAATAACACTCTGAATGTCAAATGTTTAGAGTTCCATGAAAGGCCCATTGTTCTGGATTCTATTTCAGAGGTGTTCAGCAGAATTCTTCAAATTCCTTATCTTTTGGGCAAAATGACCGAAACCAAAAATAGCCAGTGTCCCGACAGGTAACGTGACTGGGCGCCTGGCCAGGTTTCAGCGGAGGGCAGGCTGGCGGTGCTTCTGCGTCCTGCCCACTACCAGGAAGAGGACCCCAAGGAACAACCATGCATGAAGCGGGCACATCAACTTCTGGGCCACAGAAAGTAGTCAATTCTCGCTAGCAACCCAGCGACGAATGTTTGAGCCCCTTTTTGTGCGACTTCAGTAAAGATTTTTGACCCCTGTTAGCCCCATTGTTGAACAATCAGCCTTTACAACCTGTGTTTTGTCTACTTATTCAACCATGAGGCACTTGATTTTTTCCAGCTCCTTTGAAGTTTCACTTTGGTATTTTCCGAATCATAGTATATAATGTACATATTCCTTAAAGCAATTACAATGTATCCATTCTATTTCCTCACCATTTATGGGAGTGCCAGTCCAAATTCCATTTGAGTCAAATAGGTTCATTTCAATTAACCTTTAACTAGGACTATGTTATATATAAAAAAGAAAGTCTGTTAGAAAGAAATCAATTGAGGAAAGCACCAATGTGAAAGAATATATTAGCAAAACACCACCTCTCAGCCTAAGACAGTAATGTTACTCTGTGAATTTCAATTCTGGAAACAATCAGCCATTCATTTCCAGGGAAAAAATGATAACTTACTCACCTTTCTTCCATCTATTCCCACATCTGTAGCACTTATTCACTCACCGGTCTCTGGAGGCCTTCATCTTGGTCTTCAAGTCCCTTCTCAATCTCATCTCCATGTCTTTTCAGCTCTTCCTGGACTTTTCAAAAGGAATCCTACACCCTAAAACTGCTGTACATTAAAGGCCACTTCTTTTTTTTTTTTTAGCCTTTAGATTTATTTATTTATTTATTTTTACATTTTCATTACAAATTTTTTTTTAATTTTATATTTTTACTTTACAATACTGTATTGGTTTTGCCATACATTGACATGAATCCACCACAGGTGTACATGAGTTCCCAACCCTGAACCCCCCTCCCACTACCCTCCCTATATCGTCTCTCTGGGTCATCCCAGTGCACCAGCCCCAAGCATCCTGTATCAAACCTAGACTAGCGATTTGTTTCTTACATGGTAGTATACATGTTTCAATGCCATCCTCCCAAATCATCCCACCCTCTCCCTCTCCCACAGAGTCCAAAAGTAAAGGCCACTTCTAAAAAACATGACATTACATTAGCGTCTCCTTGCTCCTGGTGCCAGCTGTGTGGACCACCTCCCCCTTGCACCCTCCACAAAACCACACTTGGCCTCCACTTCCCATGGAGGCAGCCCAGCCTCAGCCCTGGATTCTCGCTGCAGCACCTACTGTGAGATGGCCTTCAGGTCCACCGGCCTTTGGAATCTCAATTTCCCCTTCTAGTAAAAAACCAGAAAACCAAAAACGAATAGCTTTGCCAGTCTCTGCCTGCTCCCATATTATACCATGTAAATACCGTGTCCCCGTGGGTGCCTTCCCTCAGGACTTCTCTAGATGTTCTCTGCATTGCTAAGGCACTTAAGTTGTGCCACTCCCCTTACACTTAAACACACTGTCTTATCTCATTTGTTGGTCTCATCTCTAATTAAATTATAAGCACCTGGAGGATAGAATGTGCACCTAACTCATTGTATTCATTTATTTCTACTGCACAGCAACTACCATTTTTATACATTCAATAAACAGTTGCTAAATAAGTGACTACAATAAGGGGAAGAAGGAGCAGGAAGATGAACCTTTTCATGTTAAGCCAGCTGCTGAGTATGAAAAACCAGTGCACCTGTTCCTCCTAAAACAGCACAGACTGCTTTAGAAATAACGATAGCAAAGTAGTTATTTGGATACTGATCCACCAGCTGCAACTGACGCAGTTGATCGTTCCCCCCTGAACCCTGTTCTTCTCTGGCCCCCAAGTATCACAACACCCTCTCACGTTCATTCCTTTACCAGCTGCTCCTTTTTCTGGTTCCTCCCTCTCTGCGGGGCCTCTAATCCCTGGTGACCCCCAGGACTCAGCCCTCGGACCTCTGGTCTTTCCTATCGGCACTCAGTCCCCAGATAATGTCAACCACTCTCAGGCCTTTTCATGCCATGGACATGTTACTGACTCCCAAGTGATCACTTCCACCCTAGTTCCTCATGTGTTCTCAAAACTGTAGACCATGTGACCTGCTGCAACATCACTCAGAGCCAGGCCTTGGTTCCAAAACATTCCAGGGGCCACCCCCTCTCTCCCGGGTGCCCTATGATTCCCTTCCAGGCCTCTCCTGTCACAGCGGGCTCCTGCTCTGGGGAGTGATTTCTGTTCTTCAACCAGAGTTTGTTTCTCCAGGTGATCCGCCTTTCCACTTCTTCAGGTTTTGCTTCCTTTTCTGGAAGGCCTTTCTTAACCACACGCTAATCTTGAACTGCTCACTCTAAGATTTTAACCTTCCTTTTCAACTTTTAGTTTTTCTACTAAGCAATTGGGCTTCTCAGGTGGTGTTTATGGTAAAGAACCCATCTGCCAATGCAGGAGACTAAGAAACGTGGGTTCGATCCCTGGGTCAGGAAGATCCCCTGGAGGAGGGCATAGCCACCCACTCCGGTATTCCTGCCTGGAGAATTTCATGGACAGAGGAACCTGGAGGGCTAGAGCCCATAGGGTTGCAAAGACTGAAGTGACTTGGCGCTCATGCACTAAGCAATTAGTACCCTTCACCATACTATTTCACCATTTACCCTCTAATGTCCACACTGCCCACTGGCGTGTAAATTCCACAGGGGGAAGAACTTGTTCTCTACTTTGCTCACCACTGACTATCCAGAGCCTGAAGCATCCCTGGCATGCAGTGCACAGTCACTAAATGACCGTGTTGTGATGAGTGAGTCAGCCCACTATATACAAGGAGAGAGACCTCTGCAAGCTCCAGGCACGTGATCAGCTAAATCAGAACTTCATATGGCCCTCAACACCATAGACACACACAATATTCAGTTTCAATGAGAAAACTTCTTACATTTCATTGTGTGTGAAACACACACATCACTCTTTCTATCGGCTGAACATTTTCTGTATTTTATCAAGGTAGGGAACAAAGCAAACTCAAGAGGGAGGAATCCGCCGCAATATTCTACATTAATATGTTAGTAAACAGAAAGTAATATAATTGATATTATTTGAGTCAATATTTGCAGACAACCTGAAACAAAGTAACTCTTAAAAGTCAATTAAGCCAGTAATAACTCAAACCTCCTATATGTAGTCAAGACACTCTCCCCAAATGGCATGTGATTTGCTTTTTCAAAAAGCATAAAAAATGTCCCAGTAATGAATTCTGCTGCTGTGCTTAGTTGCTGTCGTGTCCCACTCTTTGTGACCCCATGGACTGTAGCCCACCAGGCTCCTCTATCCACAGGGATTCTCTGGGCAAGAATACTGGAGTGGGTTGCGAAGCCCTCCTTCAGGGGATCTTCCCAACCCTGGGATCAAACACAGGTCTCCCACATTGCAGGTAGATTCTTTACCGTCTGAACCACCAGGGAAGTCCAATGAACTCCGTAGTGAAACAGTTAAAACAGCAATTGAATACTTCATGCCTTCTCCCTGACCCTCAACTTCTCAAGCCAAGTTACAAGAAGACTGGCCAAAGTGTGCAGATGGCAGCATTCCTACGGAACAAAGCGCGAGACTGTTTCCTTGTACAGCTGGCTGGCCTGGATCAACGGAGCCAATTAAAGGATGAAGACTCTGACCCCCAACTAAAGCGAATGAACGTATGATAACATGGCACTATATTCTGCAGAAATAATAATGTCCTCGGGTTATGAAGAATTGTGGAAAGCTTTTAGGTATCAATGAGTTCACACACAAGCAAGTTAGGAACTATTTAAAGCACTCAAAGTGTTTCTAAACACTTAGTATAGTCACCAGCTTATATTTAGAGTGCATCTTACAGTTTATTAAGTACCTTGACATATACAGAAGTCAGGGAACTACATCCTACGGGCCAAACTGGAAGCTGAATAGCTGCAACAGGAACGATACGGCCTGCAGAGACCTACAGGGGAAAGGGTGCTGACGCCAGGTGTGCCCTGCTTCAGTGATCCTCACACGACCCTGTTCAGAAAGTCTGAGGCCATGAGCCCACGGACTGTGAGAAGTGGAGTCAGAGCTAACTGAATTCTTGCTGCTTTGGGGTCAGTTGTACAAATATAAGTTCTAGGCTCCAAAATGAAGCCATCACAGTTCTCCCAGCCTCCCCAGGAACCCTTCTTCTGCCCCCTAAAATTCCTTCATCAGGGTATTTCTACCTTGTGGGAGCCACTCAGTACCACAGAGAGTTTGGGAAGTCACACTGAAATTCCAAGTTAAAATCATCAGCCTGACATAGTAAATCTGGTCATTATTTTCCAACTCTGGTGAGTCAGAGGGAGAAAGTACCCTATATTAGCTCACTAAATAAACAGTGATTATAAAAATTAGGTTCTGGTCATAGGTGATAAACAAATGTATGCCAAACTGACGTCTAAGTATTTTATTTTTTATTCCTGATCCACTAATAATAGTGGGTCTTGATAGATACAGTCATAAAGTAAGTTACTCTAAGCTTATACACTTTTCTTTGTAGATATTTGTCTTACAGATCAGAGCACTTTCCTCCTCAAAACTGTCCATGGCTTGCTTTTGCCGTCAGACAGTCCACAACTCTTGGTGTGGCATTCAAGGCCATGCTAACATCTGGCCACAAGCTAAACACCAGTCTCCTTCTCAACAAAAGCCACTGTCTACTTTTCCTTCTAGCACACCTGACTCCTATCTGTTCACTAAAAAAGCCATCTGCTTAAAAAAAAACTAGATTTTTCCCCTACAGGTTCCTGTTCATCTCCAAGAGAGGAATTCAGTAGACAGTATCAGAAATCAAGGCTGTCAGGCTCAGCGAGGTCACATAACTTGCCCAAGGTCACACAGCTTGTAGATGATAACACCAATATTCAAACCCAAGTCTGACCTCAAAGCGAAGGCTCCTTTTGGTACTGCAAGGTTCTAGAACAGTCCAAACCTCACATGCCAGTGTGGGAAAGCAGGACTTACAGACAGCCTTCTGAAATGATGGAGGAGATCTCCTATCTCGGCTTTCCTCTCCCCACACTTTGATACACTTGACAATGACTACAAAACAATCTGAGATGTACATTATAATATGAGCATAATGTGAAAAGTTAAAGTCACTCAGTCATGTCTGACTCTTTGTGACCCCATGGACTATATAGTCCATGGAATTCTCCAGGCCAGAATATTAGAGTAGGTTGCCATGCCCTCCTCCATGAGATCTTCCCAACCCAGAGATCAAACCCAGGTCTCCCACACTGCAGGCGGATTCTTTACCATCCGAGCCACCAGGGAAACCTATAAAATGATCATCAGCACGAAATTACTCACAACTGTTAAAAAAAAATCAGAAGTGGACTATTTATTTTCCAACAAGCAAGCATAAAAATGGAAGGGGAAGACATACCTGATCAAAATCAAGACCCATTTTGACTGCCATTCTTTCAAAGACATATCTTTGGTCAATTTTGTTTCAGAAGCAGACAGCTCTCTGTCACCACTGGGCTCTCTGAACTGATCTCCCTGAACCCCTAGAATAGGAAGAGGCCATGGCATGAAGCTGCATGTCTGGAGTAAAAGAACAGACGAGAGAAGGGAGAAGACGCACGTCTCTCAACTGATAATAGCATAATTAATAGCTCCTCCAAACCACTCTTATGAGCTTTTTAAGCACCTTATTTGGAGATCACGCTGGCTATAATTTTCTCAAATAGCTCGTTTATTTACACTGCACTAATGAGAAAAGCAAAAGAAAAAAATTTAGACTCCTTTTGTAGTTTTAGTAAGAGCTCTAAATTGCATTTCATAATAAATATAACTATGTCTATTTATAGACTGTAGATGTCCTTGTAGATAATAATATATAATAATTTTTCCCAGGAGGCTAAAAAAAAAAATCAGGATAAAAGATACCTAATCATTGAAAGAAAAAGTACACAAATAAGCAGCTACAAGGTCTGTGGCTCAGTTTCTCATGCAACGTTTATTTTCTGCTTAAAAAAAAAAAAAGTAGAACACAGTAAGCAACATTAGCAAAAAAGGAACCATAAATTATGCTAGGCAATCTTCTTTCTATCCTGAACTGTGTCAGAACAAACAAAACACTTAAGACTAAATTCTAATCATTCAAAGCCTCCTCAGCAATTCACATATTGTACTATTTTCTTTTCACTCCTTCCTGGTAACTTCCCTGAAAACCACTTCCATTGCTCAGCCAAACCAGTGCTTTCCCTGGCCTGGACAATTTCCCCAGTCTTCACTCAGGCCAATTCCTAGTCCACTTTTCAGAGTAATCTTACAGACACAGGCATTCGATCATGCCCCTCCTCTGCACAAAATGCCCCGAGGCTTTGGACTGATGGATGGTGCTCAGAGGGAAACCCCATGTGGACCAGGGGCCTGCAAACCACCCCCAGCCCACATCTCTCTTCTACTCTCTGCTCCAGCCCTCCGGCCCACCTTCTTCCCAGTCATCCAACAATCCAGGCTCATGTCTACGTCATCTGCCCTTTGCCTGGACCTTTGCTTGACTCATTCCTCCTCCTCCAGGTCTCCGTGTCACTTCCTCGGAGTGGCTGCCCTGGACCACCCCGTCTGATCAGCATCCTCACTCTCCACCCCTCATCATGCTTTCTTTTCTTGACAGCACTTACTGATATTTGCATGACTGCCATTCATCAGCAGGAGCAGCCATTCATCTTCCCTATGAGACTTAAGTTCGGTGCTGGGGGAACACTGTTTACCATCTGCTTTCGCACTGTACCCTGGGGGCTAGAAGTCCCTGGTAGAGGGTAGGCCCTCAAACTCTGTTGAATAAATGAGTTCCAGCTCACAATGATTTTTCTCTTTTCTGAGTGCATATAAAACTGGTCCTTTTCACAGTAACCCAAGGTTGCCTTGGATTGCTCTCTAGTTGTGGTACACAGATTTAGCAAAGCATTTTCTATTTACTTTGCATCTGGGAGTGACAGGGCCTAGCATATTTCAACAACATAAATGATGCTTAAAACTTGCTCATTTGGCTCAACTTTCAATCTTTTGTTGTCTCTTGAAAAAGGGACAAAATTGTTTGTACATCACAAGATTGGTTTTTATTTCAACAAACATTGTCTCAGAATGATATGACAGGACTTAAAAAAAAAAAGTGATGAGAAAAGAAAGAAAATATATCAAGAGCCATATCTTAGTTTGATAAATTTAAACATTTGTTTTAAGGCAATAATTTCTACTAGCTCAGGTCCAAGTAGTTGTATTCTGGCTCTCTGTTACAAGAGCAGACTAAAGAGTAACACTAAATTTCAATATTGATTTTTTAAAACCTTGTTTACATTATCATTAACTCACTACCACTATTAGCAAATAGCCAATAGAGTCAAACAAAACATACTGTAATAGAGTCTCTGCTGTACTGAAAGAAATCTCAACAAGGAGTTATGGCTTCATATATCACAAGAGGGTTCCCAGGGACCTGCATTAATTCACTGAATAAATAATACCAGGATAAGACAATGTGCTAGACCCTGCTCTGCACCTTTTAGGCCCTATTCAAAATGCTTATGTCATAGAAGTTAAAAACTGTAAAAGTGGTCATATCGTAACAAATATTTGGCTAGGCGAGTGACCTAGCCAATTAAGTTGTTTTAAAAGTGCGATAATTCCACTCTGCCTAACAATTACAGAAATTAAAATGCTCCAGGAAGTTTGGCAACTTACTCTGAGGGTGAAAAGTCTTTCAAAAACTAAATTGCAGCCTATAATCACCTTCAGATTACATAATATCTCCCCAAGACACAGTAAGCTACTTGTTCCACCGTACAAGTTTTTCTGGTGTCAATAAAAAGTTTTTAACCATGTTATTATTCCAAGGTCATGCTGTTTCTTTTCACTATTTAATAGATTAGCACTTTAAATTTTTTAATTTATACACTGGAACACGGGTTAACCTGCCCTTCTGTGCTTTTACCACCACTAGCAGACATGCTCTGCCTTTGTGAACAGGTCGTATGGACTTTAAGCGTTATTAAAACCCAACTGAACAGCCTAAGCATAATGCAAAAGTAAGAGTTACAGACCCTTTAATTTCTGGGTTTAAGGATCAGTCCAACCCAAACTGTTTGCTTGGCGTTGGCAATTTGACATACAGCAACAGAGTAAGTTTGAAGGATGCCAGGTTCCATGTTTATCACAGAACTACAGCAACTTACAAGAGCCAGAATGAGCAGGATGCTGCTGCCATCCTTAAAATACCTGGTTCTGCAGAAAACTCTCAGCAGACAAAGGCTTGTGGGCTCACTAGGGGTAGGGCTTCTGGGACACACAGGTCATGTTCTTTGGCAGCAGGTTAAACATTTCTTTCAGTAAAAGCATAGTTTAGGCAATAAGCTCGAATTGGTAACAGAGACTGTGTCAGGTCTTAAGCAGTTACCAAAATTAGTACATTTGAAATTGTGCTCTGTCTTTACTGCAGCACAGTCCAAAAGTAAGTAAATGGCCTCATGTGGCCTCTGTCAGGATTCTGAGGGTGCACACCACCCCTGCCACTGTTCTAGCCCATATTTTCTTAGAATTTGTTCCTGTCACTCAAGCAGCTGCAATCTAAATTGTAAGACGTGGGGGCCAACAGAAGTCATGAGATTTAAAAAAAGAAAAGAAAAAAATCCAGTGTTTATTTGTAGTTACCAACACTCATATTATTTACAGTTCTGAAACGCTACGTTAGTCATTTTCAGGTACATTGCTGTAGGATTTTGAATAGGAGAACAAGTCTGCATAAACATACCACAAACATATCCTTTCTTCCTGTCACTCTCCTGTCTTGCAGTGCAGCAGAAGGGCAATGTTTCCATTTGCCTCAGCTCCTGTCCTAGCAGGTTTTACAAGGTTGAAACGCATGCAGCTGTGGTAGGCCAATGCCAGTTCTGGCTGCATCCTTTAATCTCTCATGAGATTTCACCTCATTTTAAGACTGTGAAGAGATCTTCAATACCGAAGCTAATTCTAGTAGCTCTTTTATATGATGAAATTTAATAGGATTTGGGCTGAGTTCCCTTGTCGGTTCTTAATGGACATCTGTAAAATGCACTTTGATTTATAAACAAAGTGAATGATACAGGCCAGGTTTTCTGGATTTCAAGTACCTGCACAAGGACAATGAACTTGCTCTTAAATCAATCCAAATGTGCATGATGGCACAAAACGGTGTTTCTGGTCTGGAGACAATTCCCTAACACCCAAGACACTGAACCAATAATGAAATCATACTTCACGGGCAGAGACATCTGAATGAAAACACTTTGGAGACGTTAAAGGACACGAAGCCATATTGAAAGTGGGAGAGAAGAGACCTCAATACAGTGCTTGTAAGCTGAAGGAAAGGGCAGGTTGATGAAGGCCACTAGACAAGACGGGGGCGTCAGGGGGCATGTGTTTTGAGAAAGGCCTCAGTTGGCAAAGTTCTATCCAAACGAACTACTTATTGTACCTTAAGGCCAAACAGCACCATGAGGTTTCCAGAAAGTCCAGATAACTGAGTGGTCTGCAGGCAAGTCTGATCTGAATTTAAAAAAAAAAAAAAAAAAGGCACCTAAAAGCAACAAAGCAAGGTGTGTCACCTGCTCCAACGCAAGTAACCAGGGTGCAAATGGACCTCTGAGCCCTGGAAAGTCTGCGCAGGAGGCTTTTTGGGAGTCCGGAGGTCGACTAGCCTATCCAGGTGGATTGCGACGGGCGCAGCTGAGTCTTCCTCTCCCCCATCCCTCCGCCCCACCGTCCCCACTCACTGTTGCTGGACTTGAGGTCCCGGTGAAGAATGGGCACCACCGCCTCCTCGTGCAGATAGAGCATGCCCCGCGCGATCTGCACGGCCCAGTTGACCAGCACGTGCGGGGGGATGCGGCGCGCGCGGCGCGGGGAGGGCGCGCGGGGGTCTGGGGTCGCATTGGCGGCGGCCAGCGCGCGGTTGAGCGCTCCGCCGCGGGCAAACTCAAGCACCAGGCAGAGGTGCGGCTGCCGCAGGCACACGCCGCGCAGCTCGATGATGTTGGGGTGCCGCAGCATGGAGAAGAGCCGGGCCTCCCGCCGAACGCTCTCGGCCGCCGCCGCCGCGTCCTGCTCCGGGTCGCAGCGCGCCGCCTTCACCGCCACCTCCTGGCCCTGCCAGGTGGCGCGGTACACCTGCCCGAAACCGCCGGCGCCGATGAGCTCCTTTAGTTCCAGCCGCTCGAAGTCGACGTGCACGGGCGAGCCGGGCCGCGGCGGCGGCGGTCTGGCGGGCTGCGGCGCGGGGTGGGCGGCCGGGCGGCACGGCGCCACGTAGTTGGCGGGGAAGATACCGAGGCGTCGCTGCACCTGGCCGGCCCACCAGCCCTCATCGCCCGACACGGCGGCGTCCTGGGACAGCACCTCCACCAGCTGGCCGCGGCGCAGGCTCAGCTCGTCCTCGCCGCGCGCCTCGTAGTCGTAGAGCGCGGCCCACAGCCCAGCTCCTGCCGAGGGCGAGCCGCCGGAGGAGGCGGACGAAGACGACGCGGAGCCGGTGGGGGCGCCCCGGGCCGGGGATCCCGGCCGGTCAGGCGCGCCCTCGGCGCCGGGCAAGGCCATGGTGGGTGGTGGCGAAGGGTGAGAACCGGGCGGCGGGCTCAGCCTCCCGGGCGGCCGGGGGCGCGCATCGTCCAGCGGGGTCACCGCCTGCGCCCAGAAAGGCAGGGAACGGGAGTCTGGGCTCAAGGACGGCGAGGGTTCACTGGCCCACTACCCGGAGGCCCCGTCTTCAGCCTCCGTTCCTCCTCTGCTGTCTCTGCTGCTGCGGCGGTCCCCGTGGCCGCCGGCCCTGCCTCTCCATGGTGGTGCGCTGGGCCTGCGGCCGGCCCGCGGCACGTTCGGCCTAGCAGCCGCCTGAGCCCACCCCCTCCCGGCCCGGCCCTCCCTACCCGGGTCCGTCCCGCCCCCAAAGCCTTCACAGTACTCAGGGCCTGCCCGGCTCTCCCGGTCCGCGGCCATCTGGGCCCGCCCCCTCCGGGCCTGTTTCCCCGCTCCGACCAGGGCCCACCCCGCCTGCAGGAGCCGCCGTCGCCTGGGCCCGCCCCCTCGGGGCCTGCCCCGCCCCGCACCGGGGCCCGTCGCGCATTCATGGGCCGCCCTACCTCCAGGGCCCGCCCCACCCCACGGGACCCGCCCCTCACCCTGTGTCCGCCCCGCCCCCAGGGCCTGCTCCGCCCCCAGCGTCCGCCTTCTCCTGGGCCCGCCCCCTCCAGGCCTGGCCCCCTCCCACCAGGGCCCGTCGCGCATCCAGGGGCCGCCCTACCTCCAGGGCCGGCCCCACCACACCTGGGCCGGCCCCACCCATTTGGGTCCCACCGCCCCCGAGGCTCGCGCTCCACCTCTTCGGGTGCGCCTTACCCTTGAGTCCGGGGAAGACGGAGCCAGCCCCGGGCTGCGAGAGGTTTTCGGGAGAATTTAAATGAAGCCCAAGGTTAGGCTCGGAGACTCTATACTGTCCTCCACTGTTGTCTGGAACGCGGTGGCAGCAGATGAAGACGATCTGGTGCCTTAAGCTGAACAGAGATTGGACTGAGAGTTGTGGTGCGTTCTGGGACAGGTCCGAACAAATGGAGCGAGGCTGCAGACCGGCTCCCTGGGCGTGCAGCCCAGAACTGACGGGGCGACGAGAACTGGTGTGCAAGACCCGGCCGCTCGTCCTTGGTGACAGATAATCCCGCCTTCGTCTGTACTGTGGACTCCAACGGGAGAGGACCTGGGAACCCACAGGTTCGGGTGTAGGAGGCGTTGGCAACCACTGGGTGCTAGAGCCCGTAAACTTACATATTGCCCAGGGAAGGCGAATAAAGCAAGAGAATCTGTGCACAGAAAGCTAAGTCCTCGACGATGTGCTGGCTGCTCGTTTACCGGAGTACATAAATGTCCTGGGAAGCAGGGCCTTCACACGCTTCCATTTACTCCGCGTAGCGAATGATCGCCTTCCAACGGCGTCGGAAAGGGAAGCTTTTATGTTTGGGGGCAAGGACCGTTTTAGGTCTAGAGATAGGAACTTTGGGGTTTTCTTGTGTAAACGTACTTTCTTCTCTAAAATTTTTTCATTCATTAAGTTAGAAAACCTTGCATCTTTGAGGATTTACCCGTGATGAGGTCTGTGGAAGGGAACACCATAATTAGTCCTCCTGAAACGGACCGCCGCTGAGATGCAGCCAGCCTCTCTTCCTCTGCGGCGGAAGGGAAAGCAACGCCCAGCGCAGCGTGTCAGGGCCTCCCCGCTCCACCCCGTTAGTCCTCCATGCTACTACCCCTATTTCCAGTTTCTACCGTGATTATCCACAGAACAGACCCGTGGGTCTCTGCTCTATGTTGACGGAGATGGTGGACCAAACCTTCCAGGTGTGACTACATCTCATTTAATTATACTTAGGAAGCGCTTACTCTGTAAGAGACTAGGCTAAGGATTGGAGGTTACAAAGCCTCAGTCTTAGAGAATAAGAGAGAATGAATAAGGGCCAGGACAGAAGAATAAGCCAAGTGTCCTGGGCTCAAGTTGAAGGAGCAATCTATTATGCTTGGGGTCACTGGGACATGCTTTGCTGAATGCCATTTGAGTTAAGTATGTCTAGGATTCATAGAAAAATGGTGTGTAAGTACAAATAAACAGTCGGCTCAGGAAACTGTTAGAGGCTGAGAGTTTCCTGTGGCAGATGAGACTAGAAAGGTAGTGCCTGTGTGTTAAGTCGCTTCAGTCATGTCGGACTCTTTGCAACCCTGTGGACTATACCGGCCAGGCTCCTCTGTCCATGGGATTTTCAAGGCAAGAATACTGGAGTGGGTTGCCCGTGCCTTCCTCTAGGAGATCTTCCCAACCCAGGGATCAAACCCTCATCTCCCACGTCTCCTGCCTTGGGAAGCCAGTCAGGCTGAAATCCCAGGATGCCTGGTCACCTTCATGGAGAAATGAAGTAAAGTGAGAATCACTCGATCGTGTCCAACTGTTTGCAACCCCATGGACTACACAGTCCATGGAATTCTCCAGGCCAGAATACTGGAGTGGGTAGCCTTTCCCTTCTCTAGGGGATCTCCCCAACTCAGGGATCGAACCCAGATCTCCCACATTGCTGGTGGATTCTTTACCACCTGAGCCTCCAGGGAAGCCCTCATGGAGAGACAGTGTAACAGATGAGAGAACTTTTAGGGTTGGTGGAGTAAACAAGTGGATGGGAAAGATAGGATTGTAAGAAGATGAAGAAGAAAACATAAGGAAGAAAGAATAAGGATTCTGGTGTACGTGGGCCATTGAGATGACTCACTGACAGGAAAGGATATTTTCCAGAGAAAAGTTGAGAAAGGAAGTCAGGTTAGAAAGGGCTTAAAAAATGAGCTGAGTTGTCTGGATGTAAGGAGAGATGAGAAACCCTGGAGAGATGAGAAAGAGGGATGAGGAAAAATATTCCCTCAAAACTGTGTAAGTTGTTTAAGACATGAAATAATCTTTTGGATAAAAAAATGTTTCTTAGAAGTTTTAGTTACTTTTATTGGGTCTTCTTCTTCTAGACATAAAACAGAATATTAGGAAGTTTAACGGTTTGATAGAATTGCTCAAACTTTTTAAGACAAAAAGCATTTTGATTGATGACTTGGAACTTTGGAAATGCCAGCTGTCATTCATTATTTACCTTGGATTACACTTGGAAATTATTACTTTGGATTTCTGGGCTCCAAAATCACTGCAGATGGTGATTGCAGCCATGAAATTAAAAGACACTTACTTCTTGGAAGGAAAGTTATGACCAACCTAGACAGCGTATTAAAAAGCAGAGACATTACTTTGTCAACAAAGGCCCATCTAGTCAAGGCTATGGTTTTTCCAGTAGCCATGTATGGATGTGAGAGTTGGACTATAAAGAAAGCTGAGTGCAGAAGAATTGATGCTTTTGAACTGTGGTGTTGGAGAAGACTCTTGAGAGTCCCTTGAACTGCAAGGAGATCCAACCAGTCCCTACTAAAGGAGATCAGTCCTGGGTGTTCATTGGAAGGACTGATGTTGAAGCTGAAACTCCAATACTTTGGCCACCTGATGCGAAGAGCTGACTCATTTGAAAAGACCCTGATGCTGGGAAAGATTGAGGGCAGGAGGAGAAGGGGATGACAGAGGATGAGATGGCTGGATGGCATCACCGACACAATGCACATGGGTTTGGGTGAACTCCGGGAGTTGGTGATAGACGGGGAGGCCTGGCGTGCCGTGGTTCATGGGGTCACAAAGAGTTGGACATGACTGAGCGACTGAACTGAACTGAACACTTGGAAAATGGTGTGTGTGTGTGTGAAATGTTTTATCCATGTGGTATAATTTGGTATAACCGCAAGTCTGTCAACAGTCCTGGGTTCCAGTCTTGACTTTGTCATTACTTACCACATGATTGAATGTTCTTCCATTGTCTATGCAAAACTGTAGAACGATAGCATCTGCCCATGGTGGTGTTTTGAAGATTCACTTAACTAGTATATTGGAGTATAACACTTAGCTAGTGCTAATAAATGTTACCTCTTATTATTTTAATATTAATTACTATTCACAAAGGAGACATCAGAATAGAAAATTCAACAGAAAACATATTTATCCTTTTTTTGGCTTCCATTTGGTATATTTTTCTATGCCAAAGATCAATGTCATCTGCTAAGAAAAATTCCAAAATATTCACAAGGTGGTTAGAATTAAAAGTTAGCATGGTAATTTCCAAGGCTTTGGAGCACATAACATCACAAAACATAATGTTTTTTGAGTCAGCCAAATTATACAAACGTGCAACTAATTTTTATTACTATTATCATTTATTATCAACTTTTACTGTGTTGCTACCAGTATTCTTGCTATTGTTCATCATGAACCATGCCACAATAAAGTCAAATAATAATAGAGATTCATAGTGATAGGACAGATTATACAGAACAACTAGGTTCATCATTTGACTTTTTTTTTTTTTTTTTTGGAGTGTCAGGCAGCAATCTAGGTGAACGACACAAAGAAAGTTCTTTTTTTGTCATGGAGCCCATAGTAAATTTACTTGGTTGCACCAGATCTTAGTTGCGGCATGCAAACTCCATCCCTGAGGAGGGTGGGATCTAGTTCTCTAACCAGGGGTTGAACCTGGGCCCCCTGCCTTGGCAGTGCAGGGTCTTAGCCAGTGAACCTGCAGGGAAGCCCTCATGGAGTTTATATTTTAAAAGCGTAGATAGAATAAGCAAATTACACTGTATATTAGAATTTGATAAATTTATTTTATAAAAATGAAAAGCAAGAAAAGATAGCTCAGAAATTGGGGGTGGGGGGGAGGTGGAGGGAGCTAGAGCATACTGTGGTGGTCAACAGTGTGGACAAGGTGGCCTCGTTGAGAAGGGGAGATTTGATCTGAGACTTGAAGGAGAGAAAGGAATGGGACAGGTAATTATCTGGAGAAAGATTAAGTGAGCAGATACCAGAAAGGAGTTCACACTGTGCTTGGACTTCCTCATTGTGGAAAAGGCCCAACTCATGACCTCAGTGGTTTTCTGAAGACTACTTTTTAAAAAATTGAAATATAGTTGATTTACAATTGTGTTAATTTCTGCTGTACAACAAAGTGATTCAGTTATACATGTATTATATACATATATACACACACACACATATATATATATATATACATTCTTTTCATTATGGTTTATCACAGGATATTAAATATAGTTCCCTTGTTGTTTAACAATTCTGCATGTTTAGATTGTAAATGAACTTTTCCTGAATCTAGCTCTCTGGCTTCCTTTTCATAAGTTTAAAGATGCAGGGTTAAATGAATAATAATAACATTGATGATGATGGATCAGGAATAATAAGTTAATGCTTACTGTCATGTTTTCTAAGTGTTGATGCTTTGAATTGAGTCTGTGTGTCAGGTTGCTGTTTATTCT
The DNA here is from genome assembly GCF_042477335.2 of Ovis canadensis. Classification (NCBI taxonomy): domain Eukaryota; kingdom Metazoa; phylum Chordata; class Mammalia; order Artiodactyla; family Bovidae; genus Ovis; species Ovis canadensis. The sequence goes on along the minus strand of NC_091269.1, from coordinate 23,959,005 downwards.
CAGAGTTTCAGTTGGCTTTCAGCTTTAGACCGAGTCATCGTGATTTTTAGAATTTCTGTAAATTTAATCACTGGACAAGACTGGCGCCTTGCCTGTCTACCCTTACAGTTACAAATTCCAGTCAGAGCTACTCAGATGCACAATGAACTACTTCACTGAATAATACAACAATGTAAAAATCTGAGTGGCTTCAGAAAGTCAAGGCCTTTTTAAATTCTTGACGATATCCCTTCTAAAGGAAAGCTACAAAACTCACGACCTTGGACCTGAGATAGAAAGGTTGCCCTTCCACCGAGTTGCCATTTGAGTACATTTTGTCCTATCAGAATTAGTTTCTTTTATTTGTAATTTGCTGGACTCTTTTTAAATATAATGACTAATTCTTAACAAACTGCTAGAAATACTAAACAGAGGATGCTGAGGACAAAGAGGATTTTAAAAAGAGAGAAAGAGCAGCTCATCCTCCTAACATGGCAGTGACTAAACCACAGAGAATGAGTTTATACTTGCTATGTTTAGTTTTGATTAAGTGCCAGCAGCTTGCCAGCTATGTCACAAAATATACAGTGAGTTCACGTTCTTGATCAGAATGTCTGATTCTTAGATTCGGGCCTCACAGATTCATGGGTCTGTTTATATCAGCTGATTTTTCTAATCTGGACAAATCTACTCTGTCCCTGTTCTTCTGTGGTGTTCATTCTATGAAAAGAATCATTTTCCTGCACATCAAATCTCCTTTGGGAGTGTGGGAGTAGAAGCTTCCTAAAACAGACCGAGACACACAACAAAGTTACACCACTGACCTTTTTAGAGACCTTGAGCTTCTGTTTCAACTGTCCAATTTTTTAGAGTACACATAAAATTAGAATACTAAGATACTCACTTAATAGGATGAATACCATGAGAATTAATAATAACAAAATTAAACAGCTCTTTTGAAATTCTTAGAAGGAAAACTAAATCCAAGAATTTTTTTTCCTAAATTACTGCTTTGGGCACACACTAATTCAGTCCTGATCGATGTGGTTCAGGGTTCTCTCATGCAGTAACCACTTTCTTTTAGTGTTTTTATTTTTAAAAATTAAAAAAGATTTTGGCCTTGTAGCATGTTGGACGTTAGTTCCCTGTCTAGGGGTGGACCCCTTGCCCTGTGGCAGTGGAAGCGTGGAGTCTTAGCCATCGGCCTGCCAGGGAAGGCCCCTCTCAGCCTTTTACATTTCTGCGGAAGTTTCTTCAGAACTCTTAAATGAACCCAGCTGACCTTGTCTTCCTTTAAACACAAAGGTGGTGCATCCCAGCTGTAGCTACCCTGTTTCCATCCGTTCCTTCTGTCCCCCTTTCTCCATCCGTTCCTGCTGTCCCCCTTTCTCCTGCCTCAATGTGAGTTCTAATCTCTGTAAGAAGTTTTCAGGGCCCAGAGCCACAGCATCTGCGTCAGTCATCATGTGGACCTGCTGATTTTCTGGGTGTTATTGTTACCTTCTAGGGTTAGTTGTATTATGCTGAGGGAACTGGTGAGTGTGAAGTTCTGTGAAGGCTGAAATGTGTCCTATAAATGTCAAGCATCATCTGTGCTTGCTGCTTCCTCACAGGATTATTTGACATCTTCCTGATCTTCTCTCAAGCCACTTGATTAAGCTGAGGGTTCAATGAGGGAAACCTTTCAGGGAATATCTATTTCAAGGAGCGTTATCTTATCTAATAATGCTCTTGAGCAAACTGGTTTTTCTAGAACAGTAAGAATATCATTAAAAAAAACCCTTCAAATCCTCAGTATCTCAAAGATTTGAAATATAACATCTTAAAAAAATATTAACACATCATGATATATTCAACACATAGAATCTGAGCCTCAGCTTCCTCTCTTTAATATTAAGTTTGGTACTGGAAACTTTATTTTTCCTACTTTTGATGGATTCTAAGTCTGCTTTTGCAAGTGAAACTAATATTCTTTTTTTAAAAAAAGTTATTTATTTTAATTAGAGGCTAATTACTTTATAATATTGTAGTGGGTTTTGCCATATATCGACATGAATCAAGTGAAACTAATATTCTTCTAGCAGTTTATTATTCCCTTGACTGACTGCCCCGTTGTTAAATATTTTCCATGCTTAGAATCTACCTGGAAAGAACCTTGAAAAATCTTCAGTGTATTCACGTGTTCTAATTATTCATTTTTGCATACACATTTTTAATTCTTTATTGACTCTGTTATAATATTGCCTGTTTTATGTTTTAGTTTTTGGGTCATGAGGCATGTGGGATCAGAGCTGCCTGACCAACAACTGCACCCATACTGCCTGCATTGGAAGGCAAAGTCTGAACCACTGGACTACCAGGAAGTTCCTGAGTATATATTAAAAAAAATTTTTCTTACTATGACTGAGACTGAACATCGTTTCAGACATCTGAGTCATTTGAATTACCCTTTCTGTGAACTGTTCTTTCCTTTTGGTCATTTTTGGTTGACCTTATTTCTTGTTGATATTTAGGAGGTCTGTGCCTATTAAATGACTTATCAATATATGTGTACCTTACATGTACATATATTGATATGTGTATCAAGATATGTGTACCTTATTGACTATGAGGTACACATATTTTTACTAGTGTGTCTAGACTTTTTCTCTCTGCATAATTTTTTTTTGCCAAATACTTTTATTTATTTATTTAACTGAAGTATAGTTGACTTACAATGTTGTGTTAATGTCTATCGTACAGCAAAGTGATTCAGTTACATGTATACATATGTCCGTTTTTATATTCTTTCCCATTCTGGTTTATCTGTGTGATTTTTTAAATGAAGTTTTTACAATTTTCTTTTTCTTTTAACTTCTATATAGTTGAATCTTTTTTCCTTTATGGAGTCTAGGTCATAGTAGAAAAGTATCCCTTAATTATTGAAACTGATTTTATATAAGTTTTCTCTTAACATCTTCCTCTGTCCCCCCTCCATCCTTCTATCTCTCTGACATTTCTGTTTACCTGTGCCCCAGGACCACAATACTACAGTGTCAGCTAGGACTAATCCTCCTCACTAATAGTTGTTTCCAGAATTTTCCTGGCAGTTCTACTTACTTATCTATACAGAATACAAACTAATCTCATTTGTGTAAGCAGCCCAGAGATCAAGAAACAGAACATCAGTAGAAACCTAGAAACCTCCTATCCTGACATCATAAATTAGGTTTACCTTTTTCAAAGGTATTACACATGAAATCAGGATGTACACATATTCTTTTGAGCTAATTAGCTTATATTTGTAAGATTTATCGATGTTGTGTGTATTTTTAGTTTGTTCCTATGGGTTTCCTAAATTTGGATTTAGGAATTGGGATTGGGATTTAGGAATTAGGAATCCTAAACTGGGATTTCCTAAATAGAGATGCAAATTAATTCACCCCAAATTTGTAACATTGAAATCTTCCAGGCTCACAATTTTCTGTTAGGTCTTTTTATTTCCTTTGGTGGTGGTGGTTGTTTAGCTGTTAAGTTGTGCCTAACTCTTGTGATCCCATGGACTATAGCCCATCAGGCTCCTCTGTCCATGGGATTCTCCAGGCAAGAATACTGGAGTGGGTTGCCATTTCTTTCTCCAGGGGATCTTTCCCATGCAGGGCTCAAACCCAGGTCTCCTGCATCGCAGGCAGATTCTTTACTGACTGAGCTATGAGGGAATCCATGGTTGGTTTCCTTTGGTAGCCTTTAAAGTTTTCATCGTGTGATATCTTCTCCAAGACATTGACCAGTGTTCCCAGATTATACCAAGTAATGGTTTTCATAATGGACATCCTAAATTTACCTCCTTTAATGGCACCCTTTAGGGGCTGAATCATCTTTGTCTTCCTGGAATGAGCCTGCCTTTGCTTTTAATGTGGTGCTATATTCAGGTTGCTAATGTATAATTTGGATTTTTGCATCAATATTCATAGTTGTGATTAGCTACGGTTACAATATTTTATTTAATTTTTGGAATATATGATATGTTACCTTCATATAAAGGATTCGGAAATGTCTTTCTTTTTCAGTGTTATGAAACAGTTTCATTATACTGGAATTACCTGTCTCATAAAGTTTGAACAAATCTGCTGTGCAATAGTTTGGGTTTTGTGCTTCTTGAATGTGTACCATTTCATAATATTCTCTATTAATTCCATAAGGTCATTTTTTGCTTTAGATTTTCTCTCTTCTGGGCTGAGATTTGGTAATTTTATTTTCCTAGATAATTACCTATTTCACCTGGGTTCCCACATTTATTTAAATATTCTTCAGCAAAATATTCTCATATGATTATTTTAATTTCTTTCTTTCTATTTTCTTTGCTTTAAATTTCTTTTTGCCTAGTTATGTTTTCTACTTTTGTTTCTATTCAGGAGAGCCATTGATTTATCTACTTTATTGTCCTCCCCCCAACAAAACTTTTGTGTTTTTGTATTTATTTATTAATTCTATTGCTTTTCTCTTTTCTAACGATTAATTTCTGCATTTATACTCATTTATTCCTTCTGTCTGCTTTCCTTGAGTTTGTTGTTGTTTTTCTTGATTTCTATGCTTAATTTATTTTCATTGTTTCTTATATTAGCTAGGGCAGGCTAAGCTGCAGTAGCAAATGGATCCCCCAATTTTGGTGACCTAATGCAACAGAAATTAATTTATTTTAATTGTAATCTATTTCCAAGTAAGAAGAAGTTATTTAGGCTGGTGAATCAGCTACATGCTGAGGCTACTCAGGGCTCTGGTGTTCTGCTTGGAAATAATTCAATTATTTTTTGCTAAATGGACCCAGAACCGTCCATATGCCCACATATTCTTTTCTTTTCCAGTTTCTTTCTTTGGAACCATAATTCCAGTAGCTATTGGTAGGTTATCTGAGTCCTTAAAGAGGACATTGTTACCAAAAAAATGTATAACTGCATAGCCTGGGTCTCCATCTTTCCAGTCTGTAAGATGTTTCCTTGCAATGACAACTCTTAGGTTTTATTACATTTGTACTATTTCAAGCTAACAGTTTCTGTGTTAGAGTAGTTTTGCTACAGTAAAAATAGACTCCTAAAACTTATTCACTTAACAAAGTGAAAATGTGTTTATGTTGCATGTTAGAACAATACTAGGGAGGAATTCCTGCTTTATGCAGTTGTCTTTATTTTTAAAAATATTTATTTGTTTTATTTATTTGGCTGTGCTGTGTCTTAGTTGCAGCATGTGGGATCTCTCATCTTCATTGCGGCATGCAGAATCTTTACTCAAGGCATGCGAACTCTTTTAAAAACAATGTTTATTAATTATTTATATGTATTTTGGGCTGAATCAGGTTTTAGTTGAGACACACAGGTTTAGTTGTCCTGTGGCATGTGGGATCTTAGATCCCCGACCACAGATAGAACCCTCCGTTGGTAAGTGGATTCTTAACCCCTGGACCACAGGGGAAGTCCTGGCATGTGAACTCTTAGTTGTGGCACATGATCCCTGATCAGGGATTAGACCTGGGCCTCCTACATTGAGAGCATGGAGTTTTAGCCACTGAACCACCAGGGAAATCCCTATGGAAGTCCCCTTTTATTCTCATATGAGAATAGAGGGGTTATAAAGGAGAATGTATTTATATGTTTTTAATACATACTTGGGTAGATACCTTTACTGGTGCTCATTGTTTCTTTGTGTGGATTGGAGTTGCTGTCCAGTGTCTTTTCATTTCAGCCCAAAATATCCTTTTATCTTTCTATAGGGTTCTTGCCTGGAGAATCCCAGGGACAGGGGAGCGTGGTGGGCTGCCGTCTATGGGGTTGCACAGAGTCGGACACAACTGAAGCGACTTAGCAGCAGCAGCAGCAGCAGCAGCAGCAGCAGCAGCAGCAGCAGCAGCAGCAGCAGCAGCAGGGTTCTATAGGGTGGATCACTGAGCCTGGAAAGGAAGGAGAGATGGCAGTGGCTCCTGTTAAAATGTCACAGACCCTACTGTCTTACCTAAGTTCAATAATCCCTCTTGTGGATGATCTGAAGTTCAGTCTATGGGTTGGTGAACTTTCCTGGTACTGGAATGGTTGCTTTTGATTGCTCTACCTGTATTTTCTTTCTTTCTTTCTTTCTTTTTTTTTTTTTGGTGGGAAAGTGAGTTCACTAAGGTCCTGCTCTGGAGATGTCAGTTGCCCTAGGAGCTATCTTCCTGTTCACTTTTCTGTCGTTTTGGGGCATAGGGGCATGATGCCCCCTTTTAATGTTTATAGATAAAGTCCTCTTTTATTTCTGTAAAGTTTTAAATTAGAGTTTAGAATATACTTTGGGTGCTATTACTTCTGTTCTTCGGGGACACTAATTGGTATATAAGGTTAAAAACTTGATTTAGATAAATAATGGCCACCCACAGTGGTCTTCAGAAGACATGAACAAACTAATCAGGGGAATGTAGAAGTATCATTTTGGAGGCAAGCTTAGTCTTGCTTTGAAGTGTCTGCACTAGGCTATGGTTCACGTCATTTGATGCAGTGCTCTGGTGCCACCCAGTGTTACAGATGAGTAAAGGCCACTCTGCCTTTTTTCCAATAACGACAGTAATAATAATTGGTGTTTTTTACTTCATAATATGCAATTTAAAAGACAAAAATGTGTTTTATATGTTCACTCTTATGCATAACTAGACATATTTGGGAAAATCTCAAGTTATCTTGGAGTGAAGAGTTAGCATTCTGTTCATTAGGAATTTCTCCTGAATGCAATCTTGTCCTTGTTTCCATACTTCTCCGTGCTTACTGACTGAGGATTAGCCTATTTTTTCTCTGCTCTCTCCAAATTCTTTATGGATACTTTAAGAAATCCCTGAATATAAATAATCTTCACTTTACCTCCAACTCTGACACAAAAGTACCTACGCCCTGCCTGCACTCCTCTGTGTTCCTTCTATATTCGTGTCCTCCACGTCCTGGCATTATTCTTTCTACTGCAAAATTTTACCCCCATTAGAAATATCTTACTTCATATGACCTTTTTTAAAAAAAAAGGCTTACAGGTTTATGACTTTCAAGGTAATATAAAAAGTTTCAACAATAAAAGATAATCTATTCAAACCAGTCAATCCTAAAGGAAATCAGTCCTGAATAGTCATTGGAAGGACTGATGCTGAAGCTGAAGCTCCAATACTTTGGCCACCTGACACAAAGAGCTGACTCGTTGGAAAAGACCCTGATGTTGGGAAAGATTGAAGGTGGGAGGAGAAGGGGACAACAGAAGATGAGATGGTTAGATGGCATCACTGACTTGATGGACATGAGTTTGAGTAAACTCTGGGAGTTGGTGATGGAGGGAATCCTAGTGTGCTGCAGCCCATGGGGTCTCAAAGAGTCAGACATGACTGAGAGACTGAACTGAACTGATTCAAAAGAAGCCAAGGAAGAGATGAAGGAGGCAGCCACTCCAGATTGATAGGTGGCAGGTTTAATAAGCAAGGGAACTTATATACGAGGCTTGTCTTGGGTGGCTACAAGACAGGCAGATTGCCACAACTTCCTGCCAGAAACTTAAGAGTTTACAGAGAGGCCATAATGTATACAGTCTAGATGGTCTCAACCACATATTATTCTCTCAAGGCTGCATCCTTGAAGTGGCTCCTAGCATAGGAACAGTGGGCAGAACGTACGCTCCAACAGTCTGCTTGTGTACCTCCATGGGTTTCCCGGATGGCTCAGCAGGTAAAGAATCTGCCTGCAACGTAGGAGACACAGGAGACATGGATTCAGTCCCTGGGTTGGAAAGACACCCCTGGAGAAGGAAATGGCTACCCACTCCAGTATGCTGGCCTGGAAAATCCCACGAGCACAGGAGCTTGCTGGGTTACAGTCTATGTGGTTGCAAAGAGTCAAACATGACTGAGCAACTAACACACAGGCAAGCAACAGCAAATGTATATTCAGTCCTATTAAATGTGCACACAGCACACTTAATTCCAAGTCTTTGTTGATCTGTCTGTCTCCTCTTGTAGTCTGTGAACTCCATGGTAGTGACTATATATATATATATTTTATACTTGCTTTCTCTGTCTTCAGCAAAATGCCTGGCACACAGAAGGTGCTCATTAAATATTTTGATGAATCGGGCATGAATGAAGGCGCTTCAATGCAGGGACAGATCTGTTGCATGGCTATTCCTCCTAGACCGAAGCACATGAGATGATCCTTTAATGTGGATCTTTCCTGTGGAGTTGATTGACTGATTTATTCATTAAACATTTATAGAGAGCCTAATAGGTTTCAAGTAATGAGTCCATATAAAAACAAGTATGGTATCCCCTGAGTCTATCAGAAAATGATTTTTCCAGTACAGAAAGCAGCATTAGTACATTTTGGTTAGTCATTCCTGCAGATGAATGCTGAATAGATTAAGGAGTGGTTAAAACTGAAGGTTTACATATCAGTGTGAGTTTGGACTTTCACGTCCCAGACCTGCTCCTCAGGATGGCCCTTGCTTGTTTCCTTTCTGCACAGGAAGGCTGTGAGCCTGTCCTGGGCCTGCCTAAGGCAGCCATGGACTAAAGCTGCTACAGACCAGAGCGTAGCCAGGGCATGCCCGGGTGCGCATGTCAGGTGAGGCAAGCAGGAGGCAGAAAAGGCATGTGCTGAGGCTTGGCACCTTCTAATCCTTGTTCTTCTCCAAAGATTCCAACTCACACAAGCCTTCCTCCGCTCGTTCCTAAGGAAAACAAATTCCCTTTTATCTCCAGCTTCCCAAAATTTGTTCTCATCAACAATATGGAGCTCATTACTTTAGGTTATCAATTACTAATGATGAGGGCTTCCTTCCTTTATCCTAAGAAGGCAAGTTCCTCTTAATTTCTTCCCTGTCCAAAGCCTGCTTTCAGGAGAGAATCTGAAATTTCTCTACTATAAAAGGTCAAAGATTATTAGTTCAGTAATACCTTTCTAGTGGATCATCCTCTCTAAATAGTATACCCAATGAAAGCCTGAGATTATGTTCTAGGAAACATAAAAAGACAAGCAAACTGAGGCTTCTGAAATTATTCCCCAAAGGTGGTTATCTTCTTTATCTGTCAAGTTGGACAAAGTGGGGGGTGGGTGGGGAGGAAAAAAAATCAGGGAGGAAAAAGCTCAGTGTCAAGGGCGGAGGTAGAGTTTAGCTAAAAGAACGTCTGAGGTCAGCGGTTAATTAAGGAGAACGAAACCGTGTAGGCAGTGCTCAGAGGAAGAAATTACATTGAGCGATGTATGACAGGAGCTGGAGTTACATAACTATTTTGGTGCAGGCTGCAAAAAAAAGGAACTTGTCCTGGTTTATCTCTTCTGCATTAGAACATCTTTGATTTTTAAGCCTTTCACATTCCCTATTAGAAAGATGGGGACGAAAAGGAGGGGAAAGTGGGCAGAGGCAAAAAAAGAGGCTGGAGGGGCTCCAAAATTCTTCTTCCCCCGCCTCTCCCCCCACCCTCTGTCCCCGCCGCAACCGCGCACCTCCCCTCCCCCGCCACCGGGAAAGCGATGGAGGGACTCTGGGTGGGCGCTGGGAGGAGCCTTTGGAGCATCCTCAGAGCAGCCGCCTCTGAGCACCATGGGAAAATCCTTCCTCCCTCGGACATGGCGCCCACCTGCCCGGTGGCAGCAGCCGGCTCCGGCGCCGCGATTCGCGGGTCCGGGCAGAAAGGCAGCTGGAGTTTTGGTCGTGGGGCGGAAGGAGCTGGAGGGGGCGGGGGCGGGGAAGGTGGCGGTGACGCCGCCCGAAGGCCCGCGTGTTAGAGCTGAGGGCGTCCGGGTGGCGGGCGCCGGGCAGCGGGCAGCGCGGCGCGTGCTGGCCCCGGCGCGCAGGCATGGGGTCCCAGGTGCTGCAGCTGCTCCGGCAGGGCGTGTGGGCCGCGCTCACCGGGGGCTGGTACCACGACCCCGATCAGAGCAAGTTCACCAACAGCTGCCACCTCTACCTGTGGCTGTCCCTGCTCCTTCTGCCCCTGGCTCTGCACCTGGTGAGTGGGGGTTGGGGGCCAGTCAGGCCCTGGGGAAGCCTGCGAATCTGCCTTCAGGATGGAAAGGATTGGCAGTGATTCCTAAGAGCTGGAATGGAGAAAGTCTTCAGGAATTTGGTACAGAGAAAGTACAGGGAAAGGATCAGGGAGGGACTCCCCCGGCAGAAGTAGAAAGGACTTTGGGGGCTCTGGGAGTCATTAAGAATTGATGCTAGCTGTTCCGATGAGTCAGACTCTGCTTGTCACTGTGCAGTGTAGAACCGATATTATATGTGAACAGCCCCAGGCCCCTTGGCTGGGTAGCTTAGGACAATATTTAGCATAAGATGCTGTGCATGATAGCCAGAAGGCAAATGAAATGTTAAAGGCAAAGCTATTTCTTTTGTTAATCTGTTACCCTTTTCTTCCCTTTCCTATTTTGCTTTGGGAAGGCAGGTTCAATGATCAGTTACTCCATTTGCAGTTTCCACACCACTCTAAAGAAATCTGTAGAAAAAAGTAATGATGAAGAAATCTAATGTAATTTATTTGACCCTTTAGTGAGGTTACACAGTTGAGTGCTTGCTGAATAACTGCATAGATGACCTTCATAGGTAAACAAACTCAATTGAAACAGTGTTTAACCCTCTTTGAAAAGCTCTACGAGTTAGGTGCTCTAGGTCATGTGTGATGTGTTTGGAATTGAATTTTGATATGCCTATTGAAGGACTTAATTTCTAAACATAACTTGATCATGTTCTCCACAGCAAAAATCTTCAATGAGTTTGCATGGCTGACAGAGTCCCATTTTGCCATTAGAGGTTGTCTGTGATTTCTTTCCTATTTACTCTTTGTGGTAGTTTATCCATGGGATCAGAATTCTGGCTCTGAAGTCAGGCTGCCTACATTAAATTCTGGGTTCACTCCTTACCAGTTCTGTGAGCAAGTTACTTTTACTTTACCTGATTAAAAAACTTTTATCCTTAAAATGAGAAAAATACTAAAACAGTGTTATTTTGGGGCCTATATCAACATGTAAAGCTATCCATTCTTCTGGCTTTTGACCTGGGATTGGATGCAGACCTGGTGTAAATTTCTGTTTGGCTACTTATTAGTTGTTTGACCTGTTCTTGGCCTTAATCTAAATCATACTTTGTCACCCTTAAAATAGATGTGATAATGACCATTTCATGGGAAGAATAAATAAAATTTCATGTAAAAAACACTTAATAAAATGGCTGATCCTTGGAGACCCTTCAATAAATTTGTTTCCTTTTCGTGTGTGACCTTATCCTTCATGTTTTCATGGCATAGAGTTCCCCATGTTTTCTCTTTGCCTAGAGGGGTAGCACAGGGGAGAAATGAGCCAGACTTGGGTGCAGTTCTGGTTCTTCTGCTCACTGGTTGTGTGAGCTTGCGCTTCCTGGTTTGTGTACCCAATAGCAGCAGCCTTGCAGGGTTCATAGGAGGATTGAATGAATTAATGAATAGAGGACTGAATGAATTAGTTAACAGTTGATTGAATGAATGAATCAAACTACTTCTCAGTACTGTTTTTTGCCCACATCATTCACTTGCCAAAATCTGTCCATTCTTCAAAACCCAGTGGAATGGCCATTTCTGTCTAGGTATCCTTGTTTCCACTTACCTAATTTCTTTCCTTTTCTTTTTAATTTCTTTTCTCTCCTGCCCTAATACCATTCTCTATTCACTGTCAGTACTGTGGGATATTCTGAATTCTGTACTTAGTTGTTGGAACATGTTTTTTAGCTCTACTCATGGATTGTGAGCTTTTTGAGGACATGGGTTTTGATTTTGTCAATTCATCTTGGTTTTCCTTGTTGTACCTAGCAGAGTGCCCTGTTTTTGGTTAACAGTGATCTCATACATAATAAACTGGTGGAAATAAAATCAACCTTCCTGTCCTTCTGTTCCAGTCAGTATTAGGTTGTCTTTCTCACAGCACATTCTGAGCATTTCCTGATAATGAAAGCAATACATACTTCACTTCTAATCCCACTTCTCAGCAACAACCAAATTAATGTTTAATATAATTCCTGCAGATTTTTTTAAATGAATATGGGCTCCTTTTTGCATAACTCCTTTTAAGATTTGATGTATGCGTATGATCAGAACCCTTAATTTCTACCGAATTATGCTTCATTGAGTAGCTTGATTTCTACTTTATATTTGTGAATAAGAAACTGTCCTTAGCTAAATTTCTCTTTAATGATATTTCAAAGTAAGTTTTGGCTAAATTTCAAGAGTTTAGAAATCAAAAAAGTGATACCTTAAATACTTTTGTATCGGGTTTTCTGGATCAAACCAGTTATACTGAAATTTTTATATCTTTGTGCATTGTGCTTTTAATCATTACAGAATCATTTAATGTGAGTGCATTCACTATATTGCTGTTTTCTAATAAGAATGATAGCCTATCTTATTGAAAAAAGTGCAGGTAGTCCTTTTCTTGCTCTGGTCTTCTGAAAATTAATTTAGAAATGAAAGATCCTTTTTCCCCAGTGGAGGATTCTGTTCTCTGGGTTTTGATGCCTAAATATATTTTTCTGCACTTCAGTGCCGCCTGAGATTGTCACTATCCTTCTCTGTTTGTTCCATTTATGAGAGCTTAGTCCAGAAAGATCCCTGGCTGCTTGCTGACAGCAGGGACATATAAAGTTCTGTTATTTAAGCGAAACTGAACGTTTCTGGACTTCTCACAATTTGTTTAAACAAGCTTAGTCAAGACAGTTGCTCTGTAAGAAGAATCCACCCTTTAATTTAATGGGGACTTTGAATAGGTAAATACAGTTTTTGTTATTATTTATCAAAGCAAACTGATCTCTAAGCCCTAGCATTTATTTAGGTCTAGGTGGAAAATAGGCTATTTATTAGCATTCATAAACTATATATTTTCAAGAAATGCTCAAAATACATACCTAAAAACAAAGGTCATTTTAGAGCGTTTGAAAAGAGCTTTACTTTGATTTATTATCAGCGTAATTTTAGTTTGGGCAAGCCGAAAGATCCATTTGTCGTCAGAGATGTTTGGTTTCTCATTTATTACATGTGTTCTTATATTTATTCTTTGAAGATTCATGTAGAGCTTTAAAATGGGAACACCCTGGGCATGATTCTGACCCACAATAAGTTCTGGCAGCACCAAACTAGTGTCAAAAGATGTCCTTGCCCTATTGCTTATCAATTGTGTGATTTTGTGCAAGTCTCTTCACGTCTCTGGGCCTCAGTTTTCTCATCTGTAAAATGAGGATTTTTTTTTTTTTATTTTTAGATTAAGCCACTGAGATCCAGAGGGCACAGGTTACTTGCCCAGGGCCATCTAGATAATTGGTAGTAAAATTCAGAATTTTAGCTGAGGTCCTGTTCTCTCCAAGTCTTTGGCCTTGTCATAGCACTGTGTTACCTGACTTGATATACTGATATACAGGAGAGAATTTGAACTCCCTGAAGCAGTGACCCGTCCTCAAGTGAAGTTCTGAGCATCTGGGAGGTGGTAAGGTCAACCGGAATACAGGAAAAAGTGGGGTGGAAACTTTACATTCTTCAAGACCTCATATAAGGCATTATATATTTTTATTCTTTATTTTATGGTTGTGGCTTTATTTTCCCTCAGTTTTTTTTTGTCTTTTAGCCAGACGTACTTGGCTTGCCCGGTGGCACTAGTGGTACCAAAGCCGCCTGCCAATGCAGGAGACATAAGACGTGGGTTTGATCTCTGGGTTGGGAAGAGCCCCTGGAGGAGGGCATGGCTACCCGCTACCTGCAAGTACTCTTGCCTGGAGACTCCCACGGTCAGAGGAAGCTGGCGGGCTACAGTCCACGGGGTCGCACAGAGTTGGACACGCTGAGCTGACTTAGCACGCAGGCACTCTCTTTCCAGGTCTGCTTTTTAATTTAAACTTGAAGACTGCTTGCTTGGATAAACACCACTTCGTTTCTAACTGCTGTAATGATCATAAAGTGGATATTGTCAGGGGCCGTGTCGCCCCAGACATACAGTGGGTAGTCCGTGTACAGTGGTCGTCATTGTCACACCCAGATGGTAACCCTTCTATCACGGTCTGTGACCACCCCCAATTTGGGTACATAACTATTTTTCCTTAGGTTCTGTATTTCTTTGGCTACCCCCTGTTGCTCCTGCTTCTAACACAGAAGATGCCTTTATGTGAATTACGGAAACGCGGTCTGTCCAAAAAGACACCCTTTCCTGGCTCTGGACCCGGGGGCTGCACTTCAGTCACCATTTAACCCTGTCAGCTAGCGGCCTTTGTACAGTATGCAGCCTGCTCACCCTGACACGACAGGCCTGACCGGTCCACTTGATTGTTGGTACGTTGTTGGACTGCTTGGTACACTGCTGGTCTCAGAGGGTACCTCTCACCCTGGTCAGTCCTAGCGCTCATATTCAGCTTCTTCATGAGAAAGGCTTTTTCTGCTGTTGAATCACATGGTTCATACTTGGTCTTCTTTGATTTGTAGAAGCTGTTTTCTCGTGCTTCTACTTCTGGTGACTTTATTTATACTCCCATTGAGATGCTTGATGCTTTACACTTTCCCATAATCCACTTGCGTGTCTGAACTTCTTTCTTCCTCCCCTCAGCTGCCTGAAACAAAATCAGTTTGAAGTTGAGGGATGCTTGAAGGCAATCTTCTCTGGGCCTTGGGCTTCCAAAGAAGTGCAGACCCAAGCCTTCTAGACTCGGGCCGAATGCCATCCCTTGCAGTTGTCTTAAAAAATGTTGCCACTCCAGATCATTGTTTGGACTGTGTGTGCAAAGAGCTTGGCTCCCTGGGGACTTTGCTTTCCTGGCGCAAGCACTTTTGCCAGAGATGTCCCTCTCTGTTGGGCATCCTAGGGCTGTCTTCAATCTTTTCAAGTTAATATGGCCTTTCTTGGGTGACCTTGCCGCCTTCTCCAAACTTCCTTCTGCTCTCCCTCATCTTCTGCCATTTAGACACATGAACGTCTGCCAGCCACTTGTGTTTTTGTGTCTGTGATTAAAAAAAAAGCACCTGCCGTGTTCTAGGATGTCGGCCTCTGCAGCACTTTCCAAAAGAGTATTGTTCCTCACTTTTCTTTCTTTCAAATATTGCAAGATCACGACTAATTTTCTGGTGGTAAAATTTATTATGTCCCCAACCCCACCTGCACTTCCCTTTCTCCCAATTAGTGACTAGTTCTATTTGGATGCCACTCTCTGTAGACATATTGTTATTTTTCCAATTGTAATGTTTAATACTTTACTTAATACCCTTGGGGTGATTTCTTTTGCATGGAAGGTGATATGTATCAGGAGATTATTGTTTTCTTTTTTTTTTATTTTTTATTTTTTTTTTTATTGTTTTCTGATTTTAACCAGTTGGTATCTCAGATTATTCCTTTTACAGTTAAACCAACTTTCTTGTCATTTTTTTTTCTACTCTAAATCTCTTTTCTACATCCTACAGAAGAAAAAAAAATGAACTAGTTCTTTTTTAAAATTTTAATTTAATTTAATTTCTTATTGGAATATAATTGCTTTACAATGTTGTGTTGGTTTCTGCTGTACAACAGTGATATATGTACACACATAGCCCCCCCTCTTGAGCTCCCTGCCAACCCCTCATCCCACCCCTCTAGGTCGTCACAGAGCACCAAGCTGAGCTCTGTGTACAGTACAGCAGGTTCCCACTAGCTCTCTGCTTTACACATGGTAGTATATATGTGTCAGTCCTACTCTCCCAATTGTCCTAGCCTCCTCTTCTCCCACCCTCCATCTCTACATCTGTGTCTCTATTCAGTTCATTTCAATTCAGTTGCCCAGTCGTGTCTGACTCTTTGCGACCCCATGAACCGCAGCATGCCAGGCCTCCCTGTCCATCACCAACTCCTGCAGTCCGCTCAAACCCATGTCCATTGAGTCAGTGATGCCATCCAGCCATCTCATCCTCTGGTGTCTCTTTCTCCTCCTGCCTTCAATCTTTCCCAGCATCAGGGTCTTTTCAAATGAGTCAGCTCTCCGCATCAGGTGGCCAAAGCTTCAACATCAGTCCTTCCAATGAACACCCAGGGCTGATCTCCTTCACAATGGACTGGTTGGATCTCCCTGCAGTCCAAGGGACTCTCAAGAATCTCCAACACCACAGTTCAAAAGCATCAATTCTTCTGTGCTCAACTTTCTTTATAGTCCAACTCTCACATCCATACATGACCACTGGAAAAACCATAGCCTTGACTAGATGGACCTTTGTGGGACAAAGTAATGTCTCTGCTTTTTAATATGCTGTCTAGGTTGATCATAACTTTCCTTCTAAGGAGTAAGTATCTTTTAATTTCATGGCTGCAATCACCATCTGCAGTGATTTTGGAGCCCAGAAAAATAAAGTCAGCCACTGTTTCCACTATTTCCCCATCTATTTGCTATGAAGTGATGGGACCGGATGCCATGTTCTTAGTTTTCTGAATGTTGAGCTTTAAGCCAACTTTTTCACTGTCCTCTTTCACTTTCATCAAGAAGCTCTTTAGTTCTTCTTCACTTTCTGCTATAAAGATGGTGTCATCTGCATATCTGAGGTTATTGATATTTCTCCCGGCAATCTTGATTCCACCTTGTGCTTCCTCCAGCCCAGCGTTTCTCATGATGTACTCTGCACATAAGTTAAATAAGCAGGGTGACAGTATACAGCCTTGATGTCTCTATTCCTGACCTGCAAATAGATGTATCTGTACCAAAAAATGGACTAATTCTTAATGATAGTCAAAATTTTTCCTTTTTTTCTGATGGATTTCTTACCTTTAACATTACTGTTATTATAGGTAATAGTAACAGCCAGCGCTCTTGAGCACATATAGACTGGCACTGTTGGAAGAGCTCTGCGTGAACTAAAACATTTCCTCCTCTCAGTAAACCAGAGAGCCATTGTCATTATTCCCACTTTACAGTTGATGAAACTGGCATGGAGAGGTTGGTTAAGAAGTTTCACAATACATGGCTAGTTGTGACCTAACCAGAATTAGAGCCCAGCAGCTGGAGTTGGTACCTACTCAGCCATACCACCTCTAATCCAGGTAATTTCACAAGTTAACTTTTCCTCCATAGTCCTTTGCACATGCTTAGTGTCTGGATCTCTTCATGCCACTGTGCAGAATATTTTCCAACAGGGGATCTATTTTTTTGCACTTTGGCATGAAGAGATCCAACCACTGAGTATGTGCAAAGGACTGTGTAGGGAAAGTTGCCTTCCCTCCCACACTTGTCTCCAGTACGTTTTTTGAGAGGCAGCTACCATATACTGTCTCTTGTGTGTTCTTCCAAGTGACATTTGGTCACATGTGACTGAGTTTGACTTTGGGATTCTGAGGTTTAATCCCAAAGCAGCCTTCTTTGTCATCCACTCTCCTTTTAATTTGCTCTGTAGAGAGTTCTTTCTCTACTCTTAGATAAAAATGTACAAGGCCTGTGACTTCAGGTCACAGATAATACAAGGCCTTATAGTTGCTTTAAGTAACAAAACACAGATTTGATTGGGATTTCAGCTGGTCCAATTCCATATGGTGATGCCAGGCTTCAGTGATGTGAGGGTGGCCTGGTCTTTTTTTACTTTTCTTTCTCACACATTGGCTGATGTTCTAATGCCTTTGGCATCGAAGAGTAGGAAAGTTCTTTGTTAACCAGTGCAGTGGTAATCTGGCTGTCAGCTTTTGAGACATGGCTCGCATTTGCAGCTGACTCTCTCCAGTGAGGTCCTTCCATATGTCCTGTAGAGCTCCTGTTCTCCTTGCCAGGTTTCTCCTACCCACAGTTTCCTTGAGGAGGGTTGCTGTATCTCTGTTCTGCCTGGTTGCTTACTCCTTCCACAGTTCTTTGGCACGTGGCAGTCCACCCCAGATTTCTTTTGGTCCACGGCCCCTCTGAACTTCTAAAGCAAACCCTGAAGTCATTTGCACACACAGTCTATGCAAATACTCACATATTCTCTCCATGAACAGACTGGGAGGGCAACCAAACCCCAACATATCAACTTCTCCTTCATCCCTCCATCAGAGCAACTAGCCAGCCAGTCTCTCATCTTTTAGTTCTTCTGGGAAAAATCAGGCATCATACTTCCTGCCCTAATTGTCAGGACCATAATAAGACTCTGAGTGGTCCCACCAAAGCCTTTCTCCTGGTTGTGCGGGAGAGATACACAGGGCTCACTGAATACCAATAGGGCCCTCCGACAATCTTCATGAGTCCTCTCATTCTGGACTCCATTACATCCTCACTTTGGGTAAGGGATTTTAGGGTCATCTTGCTCATTGTCATCACCTATTTAGAAAGTTTCTGGATGTGCTTTGTTCCGGAAGCTGTCCTGGAATCTGATATCTATCCTACCTTGGCTCTTTAGTCAGCACTTCCACACAACTATTTGGTGTGCAGCCATTTATCTGTACTACCTTCCACTTTACCTTTTCCACTTTATTTTTGACAGCATTCCATGAAGAGCTACTTCATTATTTTTAATGTCAGCATGGTATGCCACTGTGTGAGTAAAGAGTGATTTATTTGACCTGTCCCCTACGAAGACTAGAGCTTCGGCTGATGGCTCAGATGGTAAAGAATCTGACAACGGTGCAGGAGACCTGGTGTGATTCCTGGTTTGGGATGATCCCCTGGAGAAGGAAATGGCTACCCACTCCCGGATTCTTGGTTGGAGGAAATGGCTACCCACTCCAGGATTCTTGGTTGGAGTATTCCGTGGACAGAGGAGCCTGGCACGTCCATGGGGTCGCAAAGAGTCAGACATGACTGAGAGACTTAAACTGTGAAGATTATTTTAAGTTTTTCAGATGTTATTTAACACTGTCTAATTCAATTGTTTCTTTCAGTATTTGAGCATGTATATAACAGTCAGGATATGCTGATAAGTGCTGATGTAACAACCTCAAAATCTCCCTGGTTTTACCATTTAAAAAAAATTTGTATTGTATGTCCAGCATGGTTAGTTGGGAATGGAGAGCATGGTTAGGAGGGGGTCCTGCTTATCACAGGCATGTAGATTTCCAGGCTACATGCCCATTGCACTCAGGCTTTTTTTCATCAGGACTTTCCTGTACTCCAAGGGCAGTGGAAAGTACAGTCCTACTGTGTGTCCCCAAAAGAACTGGACCTATTTGTTGGACCTATGCCTACTACATCGAAGTGCCAAGTGTTCAGCTGGATATTGGGGAAACAACAGGCTAATGATATGTTGGTATCTCTCCTTGTTAACAGGTAAAGATAAACAGATATAAATAACACAATGATAACTTATTTCAAGGGAAGTACAAGACGCTTTACAGTAAAGATGGAAGGCCTCTTTCTGGTTTTGGTGTTTAGAAGGGCTTTGCAAAGGAAAGAATTTCTAATCTGGAGTCTGTTGAGTGATTAAGAGCTAGTCAAACCAAGATAGTAGACCATGAGATTGTTCCTCAGCATGGTGAGATACAGTGATGAGTTATTTTTCAGTCAACTTTGAGGTAGGATATTGTTTTCTATCCCCTGATTTTTGTTTTTGAAAAATCCCTCATCTACGGAAGAGTTACAGGTATAGCACAATGAATGTGAATACTATATGCCCTTCATTTTGAATCACCGGTTCTCAGTGTTCTGCCACGTTAACTTCATCACTCTCATGGTTATACAGTTTAAAATCTGCTGAATCATTTGAGAATAAATTACAGACATCAAGACACTTCCCTCTAGAAACTTCGTCAGGTATCTCTTAAGGAAAAAAACATTCTCTTATATAATTGTTGCACTCATAACCATTGATATAATGCCTTGTCAGATATATAGTTCTCACGCAAATTTCATAGTTATGCCAATAGTGTCCTGCCTTGCCGGGATTTTGGTTTTGTTTTTCTGGATTTGAGTTTCAGTCAAGGATTCCACAGTGTTTCTAGTTGTGCTGTCTCTGTCCTTTGTTCTAGAACATGTTCTTCAAGTCTTTTTTCTTCATTTTTGCTTTTATGCCAGTGAAAGGCGTTTTGCAGAAGGTCTCACAATTTTGATCCTTTTTTATTGCATCCTTGTGATTAGATGTGTGATTATGCATTTTTTGGAATGAGTACTAAGTGATGTGTCTCGTCCTGATCATATCAGGGCCACCCAATGTCTTCTCCCCCATTGTTAGTGCTGTTAAGTTTGGTCATTGGTAAAGACGGTGTTGGTCAGATTTCTTTGTTGTAAAGGTACCCACCTGGTTTCCCCTTGTATTTAACAAGTAATCTGGGAGAGGAAACCTAGAGATTGTACATGTTATTATAAAGTCAGAGTGAAAGTCACTCAGTCGTGTCCGACAAGTAGCCCGCCAGGCTCCTCTGTCCATGGGATTCTCCAGGCAAGAATGCTGGAGTGGGTTGCCATTCCCTTCTCCAGGGGATCTTCCCAACCCAAGAATTGAATCCAGGTCTCCTGCATTGTAGGCGGATTCTTTACCTCCTGAGTTACCAGGGAAGCCCCCGCATGTCACCCCTCAAAATTTTCATTCATTATTGTACCATAAATTAATGATGCTTGGCTAAGATAATTATCTTAATGATGGCTGCAAAATGGTGATTTTCTATTTATTGGTTAGGTATTCTTCTGTGAAGAAAGGCTTTCTTTTTCCCTCTGCCCTATAATATTGTCATGCTTATTAGTGTGGTCTCGTAATTTCTTTTTTATTCAATGGATATAAGTTATTCTTACCATCATTATTTTTTAATTAAATATTTTATTTCTTTAAACTAGATTTTAAAAACAATAAGTATAGCTGATTTATAATTTTATTTTAGTTTCAGGTATATAGCATAGTGATTCAGTATTTTTACAGATTATCTTCCATTAGAAGTTACTACAAAATAATGGCTGTAATTCCCTGTGCTGTATAATATGTCCTTGTTGCTTATCTGTTTTATGTACAGTAGCTTGTGCCTCTCAGTTCCATACCCCTATGTTGCCCTTCCTCTTGCCCTCTCCTCGCTGGCAGCTACTAGTTTGTCCTGTCTGTCTGTGAGTTTGTTTTGTTTTGCTCTATCCATTCATCTGGTTTATTTTTTAGATTCCACATATAGGTGACATAATACAGTATTTGTATTTCTTTGACTTGCTTCGCTAAACACAGTATACTCTTAAGTTCGTCTATGTTATTGCAGATGCCAGAATTTCTTTCTTCTTCTGGGTGAGTAATACACCATTATACATATATATACACTCCTATAACCCCACTCCAGTACTCTGGCCTGGAAAATCCCATGGACGGAGGAGCCTGGTAGGCTGCAGTCCATGGGGTCGCAAAGAGACGGACACAACTGAGCAACTTCACTTTCATTTTTCACTTCCATGCATTGGAGAAGGAAATGGAAACCCACTCCAGTGTTCTTGCCTGGAGGATCCCACGGACGAGGAGCCTGGTGGGCTGCCGTCTGTGGGGTTGCAGAGTCGGACACGACTGAAGTGACTTAGCAGCAGCAGCAGCAGCATACCTCTACCAAAACAAAATCTTTTTGTTAAGTTCATGAGTGTTTTGTGATTTTTATTATTATTACTATTGTTGTTATTACTTTAAGAACACATCGATAATGTGCTGTGAGAGTACTGTTTTCTAAAGTTACTTGGATTAATTCTTTAAACAATTTTATTGAGATATAATTGACATATAATGTCACATTAGTTTCAGGTTTACAACGTTGTAATTCAATATTTGTATGGGATTAATTCTTTATTTTTATTTTTTGATTTGTTTTTATGGTTATACTATCAACTTGATATACGATTAAGCTCATCTGTGATTAATTCTAATTTTTTTCCTCCATCCTTGTTGATTTAATAATTTCGAGAGGTATAGAACAAGTTAAAAAACACATGAAAAAGATATGCCATTTTACTTTATCAAAAAATGTCTCTGGCTCCTGAGTGAAAATTAGATTCGGGAAAGAACAAGATAGCTGTGGGAGGTTTGGAGGCTGTTTTCACTAGTCTAGCCCAGAGAGAATGTTGGCAGTATAGATGGATAAATGTGGTCTAGTTTGATAAGATTTAGTGATGCATTCACTTTTGGGGTGGAGAAACAAGTATAAAGGTAGAAATCAAGGGGGATGCCCAGTTAATTGGTTTGAGCAATGGGTATACCGGGTACCATTGACTGAGATGGGAAATGATAGGTAGGACAAGACAGTGCTGAGAAAGGATGTGAAACCAAACACCTCATTTTAGACGTGTTAGCTCGGACTTTCCTTTTAAATATCAAAGTAGAGAAATTATTGACTAGGTAGTTGGATATAGCTGTGGGGAGCTTAGAAAAGCAATCTAAGCTAGAGATATGGATGAGAAAATCATCAATTATAGAGATTATATTGATGCCAAGGGACTGAATGAGAACATGTAGGGAGAGAGAAGAGGCCCCAGGAGCTGTAGACTCAGATGTAAAGCAAAGAGGAGGTGTGAGTGACACAGGGGAAAGCTAGGAGTGTGACCTCTTAGAAGTAGAACGAGAACATTGCAAAACGTAAGCAACTGTGTTGAGTGCTGCTTAGAAAATTGGATTAAATTGTTGTTTTTAGAGATGTTGACAAGAACATTTTCAGTGGAGTACTGCGGAGTAGCAGTCTGATTGCTATGGGTTTAAGAAGCAATGGGAGATGAAGAAGTGAAGACAGGTGGGAAAGACCATGCTTTCAGCAGAGAGTGAGAAATAGTGTAGTGCAATATAGAGAGAGAGACGTGGAGTCAAGGGAGACCTATCCTCCCCCCAAGTTTGGAGGAATCTTGAGGATGAGGATGCGATTTGAATTCCCCCGTGGTTCCTGGAGAGCTGCTTCATACACAGTGGATAATCAAATCACTCTTCTCATTAATGAAATCTAACTCATATAGGAATTCACAGTTTTGGAAGAGTGTCTGTGGTCAGTTGCATTTCAGTATACCTACTGCGATGTGGTGGCCTGGATCCAGATCATTAAAAATGGAGCTTGAAAACCAAAGTGTTACTCCTAGTATTGAATTGCCTTAAAGTTCAAATTATGCTGTTGTTTTTATGACAACCTTTTTTTTTACTACTTAGATGGCAACAAAAGAGAATATTTATGTCATTTATGTAATAAATACAATCTTTTCCCCATCATAGGAAACTTGGATTTAAAATGAAAAGACCATTGACTGAGTTTACTTCATTTATTGATTTTGGGTGATCTTAAACACAAAAAACAAATATAGAAATGTTGGGACTGTGAGGGACCTTGGGAATATTTTATTTTGGGTTATATGTATATTTAATTCCTTTTTCCAAATCTTTATCATCTCAAAAGAAAATGAAGAGAGCTAATACTTATTTCCTACTGGTATTCCTAATCTTTTAATAACTTATTCTTCCTTTAAAGACTATAACTTGAGATCTGTGAGTCTGTTTCTGTTTTGTAAATAAGTTCATTTGTATAATTTCTTTTTAGATTCAACATATGAGGAATGTCATATGATAAGGATGGGGGAAGGGATAGTTAGGGAGTTTGGGATAAACATGTACACACTGCTATATTTAAAATGGATAACTGACAAGGTCCTATTGTATAGGGAACTTTGCATGTGGCAGCCTGGATGGGAGGGGAGTTTGAAGGAGAATGGATACATGTATATGTATGACTGAGTCCCTTTGCAGTCCACCTGAAACTATCGAAACACTGTTAACAGGCTATATACTCCAGTATAAATTTAAAAGTTTAAAAGAAAAAAAGATTACAATGCAATACTTAATCAGGGAGGAATAAAAATCAGAAAATAAGAAGCATCCCTGAAACAAATATTTTACCAAGAAAGCTGCTGGGCTTATTTCATAATTATTTTTTTCTGATTATATATTAACATTTCTCACTGTCTAGGCAAGCAATAAAAACATTTGCTCTGTAGCTCTTTACTCACTTCAAAACACTGCATCTGAATTTATTATTCCATGGCATTGATGAATGGTGCATAGATGATGATGATGGTGATGGTGATAAGCGGCTCGAGCATTTGGGTGCTTAAGTACCAGAAAATATATTAGTACAATAGTTAACAATCCTGTTAGGAGCTATTATTCCCATTTCACAGCAGAAATAGGTATTTATGAAGGCTCAATAGATTGCCAGGAGAAATCTCAATAACCTCAGATATGCAGATGACACCACCCTTATGGCAGAAAGTGAAGAAGAACTAAAGAGCCTCTTGATGAAAGTGAAAGAGGAGAGTGAAAAAGTTGGCTTAAAGCTCAACATTCAGAAAATGAAGATCATGGCATCTGGTCCCATCACTTCATGGCAAATAGATGGGGAAACAGTGGAAACAGTGGCTGACTTTATCTTGTTGGGGGGGGGGCTCCAAAATCACTGCAGATGGTGATTGCAGCCATGAAATTAAAAGACGCTTACTCCTTGGAAGGAAAGTTATGACCAACCTAGACAGCATATTAAAAAGCAGAGACATTACTTTGTCAACAAAGGTCTGTCTAGTCAAGGCTGTGGTTTTTCCTGTGGTCATGTATGGATGTGAGAGTTGGACTGTGAAGAAAGCTGAGCACTGAAGAATTGATGCTTTTGAGCTGTGGTGTTGCAGACTCTTGAGAGTCCCTTGAACTGCAAGGAGATCCAACCAGTCCATCTTAAAGGAGATCAGTCCTGAGTGTTCTTTGGAAGAACTGATGTTGAAGCTGAAACTCCAATACTTTGGGCACCTGATGCGGCGAGCTGACCCATTTGAAAAGACCCTGATGCTGGGAAATATTGAAGGCAGGGGGAGAAGAGGACAACAGAGGATGAGATGGCTGGATGGCATCATTGACTCAATGGACGTGGGTTTGGGTGGACTCCTGGAGTTGGTGATGGACAGGGAGGCCTGGCATGCTGCGATTCATGGGGTTGCAAAGAGTTGGACACGACTGAGCAACTGAACTGTACTGAACTGAGTAGCTTCTCCAAGGTTGTAAAATTATTAAATGGAGAAAAATGACAACATGTAACTATCCTAAATATTTATTTATTCACCAAGATTTTTGAACACCTATTTGCTACATACCAGGCTAGGTGTTGAAAGAATGATGTAGAACAAGACAGACCTGGTCTTGTCCTCATGGAACTGACCATCTTTGAATGAATAATTAAGAATCAATGATAAAAATGTAAATACCTTGAAAAGGGACAAAAATAGACAACTGACAGAGAAATATATATACATATGTATGTTTTCAATAAACACATGAATGGTTATTTTAGTAATAATCTAAGAAAAGTAGATATTAAAATAATGTGATTTTGGCATATCTGGGTTGCAAAGATTTAAAAGGTAATACCTAATATACTTTAAACAACCATTCTCAGAAATTCAGAAGGCTATATGTATAAGATGAATCACAATTCATTATAATAAAAGACTAGAAATAGGTATCAATTGATAGGGAATGGGTTAATGAATTATCTATGGTACTTTCAAAGTGGAGTACTATGCAGTTCTGAAGAAGGGAATGGGACAGTAGACTGCTATAGGGTGATCTCTAGGATCTGTTATTAAGGAGAAAAAGAACAGAAGTTAAACTTAGGCTAGAAATTAGGAAGGAAATAGAAAGCACTTACCTTTTTGTTTTTAAGAAGACACAATCAAAGGATAAATTAGGAAAAAGCGAATAGAAAAGTGAAGGAAATAGACTGGAGGATATCAACAGAGCTGGCGAAAAGGAATGAATCTTATTTGATAGTTTGGTGGCATAGTCAAGCAAAAACTATTTCAAATGACTTTAAACATGGAGTTTCTAGGCTTACTGGAATATAACCTAAAGATAAAAATACTAAAAACATCTTAAATTGCATTTGGTTATCTTATTGTCATCAAAAAGATTTTATATTATTATTTTGAAATTATTATATTTATAGATCGATGATGACAATAAAAAACTGTGACTAGGAATCAAGAGTTCAGCAATAAGAGAAAACAGGTACAAATGAAATCACAGAAGTTACTTAGAACCTTGTAATCTACCATTTGAATTGGAAATATCCATCTGAAATCATGATTTATTTTTTTCTAAAAAATGCATATTTTTAGCTCTATTTAGATTGAGGCCAAGAGGAGAAAGGAGTGACAGAGGATGAGATGGTTGGATGGCATCACTCAGTTAACATGAGTTTGAGCAAACTCCAGGAGATAGTGAAGAACAGGGTAGTCTGGAGTGCTGCAGTTCATGGGGTCGCAAAGCAACTGGATTACAAAACATGACTTAGCAACTAAACAACAAAACACCTAGAATCAGTGATAACCCAGTAAGGATGCACAAATCTCACAGTCAGATTCTGGTCTTTAAGTACCATTGTCTTCTTAAAGATAGTAGGATTCTTTGGAGAAATGGCCCATTCTAGGTTTGGTCCAGAAAACATACAAGAGGAACCTAAAGTCAGAGAAACTGTTGAAGAATACTAGGGTCATGTTGAAAGGCTTTGGGATTAAACTTGTAGATGCTGGCCAAAGATGGGTCAGTTTGAGCATCCATGGGCCATAATATAATGGTGTGCGTTTAGAAGTAGGGTGTGTCCTACAGGAAGACAAGACGTCGATGCTGTCATATAGAAACTGTACCGGATTCCAGAAAGACTCAGTTGTCCCCCCTACAGTGGCTGGTATGTGGGCAGAAAGACTTGCCCCCAGGTCAGCGACCAATCTGTGGTTAGCCTAAGAGTGGGATGGACGGAGGGCCTCAGTGTCTCCATCTGCGAGGAACTGGAGAAGCAGGTTGATGCCAAGAAAGAGGCATACAGCCCTACTCCTATCCCTTGGTTATCAGAGAATCTTCCCTTCTTAGAAATCTCCACTCCCATTTTGCACAGAAGTGCACCCCCTATGCCCACCGCCAGGCCTAATTCTTTAAGCCCTTTCCTTGCTCTGACTCAGGAGATGGGGTCATTGGTCCCCTTTCCATCATCCAGTGCCTCTTGCGGTGCTGGTCTCCTCATGTGATGTCAGTGCTCAGGATCCTCTCTCCCTCGCAAGGCCCACATTTGTCATCTCAGGAGCACTTACTAAGCAGCTAGTGTGGGAGCCTGACTCCTCACGATGAGTCAACGACTTCTCGAGACTTCTCCCTGAACTTGGCTTTGTCAGCTCCTAAGGAAAGCTCAGTTCCTCAGTTTGGAAAGATGAAAAGACTCTCTGGTTGGATGGTGGTGATCGTTGCAAAACACTATGAGTGGACTTGATGTCCCTGAACTGTACATTTTGAAATGGTTAAGATGGTAAATTTTGTTATATGTATTTTGCCACAATAAAAGGAATGGTGACTGTGAAAGAACCAGAGCTCTGAGCAGAAGGAACAGAGGTAGGTCCCACAAGGAGAGCTATGAACCATTGGGGTATACACACAGACAGGTGCCTCTAGGGAATGCTAAATCCCAAGAAACCCAGTTTAGCAAGAAATGCAAACTGTTGTATTCATAAATGCTTAGTTGGTAACATGTTATTTTTCTTGAATTTTGTCAGAAAAAAGTTCAGTTGAATGATAATATGACTAGTTATCCTAGTAATGGATCAGAAAATGACATATAGCTTATCTTTGGCCAAGGATATACTTTTGAAAAAATGTTGCCTCTTATTGTTAGTAAAGATGTGTTCAAATGATAAGTTCATGGAAAGGAGAGAGAATTATGATTTACCTTAGAGCAAGTAAACCTCTATTCAAAAATCTGAATATACCTTATATTGGGGGAAAGATTTGGGGTTGAAATTAAGCATGAATATAAAACTGCTCATTCAGGACAGAGTCCTTCCTAACCGACCCCCCCCACCCCCCTCCCTGCATATATACTTATAGGAGAGAAAATTCTAGAAGCTGGAGATTTTTGTTGATTGAAGGTAATTTTCAGTGATCTCCCTGGGAATGTAGAATTGACGGAACCTGAGCAGAGCTTATTTATATAGCATAAAAAGGGAACATTCGGAAACTTCCCTGGTGGTCCAGTGGCTAAGCCTCTGAGCTCCTAATGCAGGGGGCCCGGGTTTAATCCCAGGTCAGGGAACTAGATCCCACATGCCGAAACTAAGAGAGCACATGCTGCAGTTGAAAGACTCTGATGCCACAAGAAAGATCGAAGACCCTGCATGCTGCGACTAAGAGCCAGCACAGCCAAATAAATAAATATCAAAAAATTAATAATAAAAGGGGACATCTCATTGATGTCATTTATTATTTTATTGAATAATAAACAGAGAAGATGCTCATTCCATTTGGAGGGTCTGCGGAAGGGAGAGGTTTTTAAAAGACTCATTAGAGCAGCGAATTTGAGGAAGGATAATGTGCCGTGTGTCACATGCTGTGACATCTTTCCTATCTCCAAGGGAAGTTTCAGTAAAACGTGTATCTCTGCAGCCTGGTGTAGTGCAGGGGCTTTTCGGTAATGTGACAAAGTTCTAAGTGTTCCTTCACTGAGATGAGACAGGAACTGTTCTTACCTGAGTTGCGAACTAGCTGCTGATATTCATGTTAACTTCAAATTCTAACTTGTTGCCTTCTCTTAGTTTCAACATTCCTAAGCTTATGCTATAGCCCACAGGTATGAGAATGAACTGAAAGTAATATCTCTTCTTACTGTGACAGGTCAATTTTTTTCCAAATAAATTTCCGCAGTATCCATATGTAATCTTTTCTCTCTCATCCTTCTTCCCTAGCCTTCTTTTCCCGATGCCTTGAGTTTTATCTCTAATCTGACTTGAATGGAAGCTTCCTCATAAAATGGAACCCCGACATTCACTTAAGTGAAGCCATGCTAGGTGCCACACCCCAAATCTCAGTGGTTCAATGAATCAAAGGTTTATTTCTCTCTTCTATTATGTGTCCATCTGGGGTCTGTAAGGCCGTTGTTCCACCGAGTCACCTAGGAGCCAAGGCTGAAGATGCTGTATCATCTTGTGGATAGATCTGGGAAATCATGACCTCTGACATGATCAGCTAAAGAGGAGAAGGGCATGGAGGAAGCACCCAGCTTATAACTGTTTAGGCTTAGAAGTGACACTGAGCACTTCTGCTCATAGTCCATTGACCAAAAGTAGGCACATGGCCCCTGCCAGACTGCAAGGGAGGCTGGGAAATCCAGGGGAGTCCATGTGTCTTTGCGAGCACTTTTTTTGGTACCGCTACTAACTGGAATACTATGAAACCCAAGTTACATTATAGTTCAAACAGCTTTTGAATGTAATTTGTATTTGGCAGCTTGCTAATCTGTTCTCATAGACATTTGCTGGGGCTTATTCATTCTTTTAAAGTTTTTATTTATTCATGGCTGTTCCAGGCCTTTGGTGCTGGGTGGCCTTTTTTCTAGCTGTGGTGAGTGGGAGCTGCTCTCTAGACGTGGTGCTCAGCCTTGTCATCACAACGGCTTCTCTTGTTGCAGAGCGCGGGCTCTAGAGTGGGTGCGCTCAGCAGCTGTGGTTCCCAGGCCTGAGAGCACAGACTCCGTAGTTGTGGTGCACAGGCTTAGCTGCTCTGAGGCGTTTGGGATCTTCCTGGACTAGGGATCGAACCTGCACCTCCTGCATTGTCTGGTGGATTCTTTACCACTGAGCCACCAGGGAAGCCCTGCTGGGATTTATTTTTTATTAAACACTTTAAAAAAATCTTCCTTCTTTTCCTCGCACTTTTATTGAATAATAATTGACACTCTGCATTTAAGATATACATCCTAATGGTTTGATTTACATATATCGTGAAATGATTATCACAGCAAAACAGGCTTAGTTAACATTAAGCATCTCATGTATACAATGGACACAGTAGAAAGAGGAGAACAGAATTCTTGGCATGAGAACTCTTAGGACCTGCTCTCCTAACAACTTTCTTATGTATCATACAACAGTGTTAATTACAGTCATCATGTACACTACACCTTCAGTACTTTTTACTCTTACAAGTTTTGACCACCTTCCTTTAATTTTCCCTCTCTCCATCTTCCCACTTCTGGTACCCAGTCCGTCCCTCCTCCCACCCAACCCCTCCTGGCAGTCACAAGTCTGTTCTCCACGTCTCTGACTCTGTTTCTGTTTCATAGGTAAGTTCATTTGTGTGCTAGTTTAGGTTCATAAGTGATATATGATATATATATCATAAGTGATATATATCATAAGTGATATATGAGATTTGTCTTTCTCTTTCTGACTTATTCCACTTAACGTGATAATCTCTAGGTCCATCCATGCCATTGCAAATGGCATTATTTCATCCTTTTCTTTTAGCCCATTTAAAAAATATATTTTAGACCTGAAATATACAGACAGGTTAAAAAAGGTGATGAAGGCTGCTAATGACCTCTTTATCTGTCTTCCCAATTTGTCTGTATGTTCCTTGAGGTTCTTCGCAACTTCTCATGAGGAGATATACGTGTAAATGCGACACTTGTGTGCTTTCAGGGAGGGAAATTGACTTTATATATTATCTGTCTGCCTAATATTATCTTATTTAATCATTCTTTCATTTATTTACTTATGAGTTTATATTTACGTGTGGACTTTTCCCCCCATGAAATAAACACAAGCCAGCGTTGGTGAAAATTTGTCACTTTGACTTTTCCTGTTGGTGATCTTTCTTGGTTGGTTGTTTGGTTTGTCTATTCTGTTTGGGCTTCCCTTGTGGCTCAGCTGGTAAAGAATCGCCTACAATGCGGGAGACCTGGGTTCAATCCCTGGGTTGGGAAGATCCCCTGGAGAAGGAAAAGGCTACCCACTCCAGTATTCTGGCCTGGAGAATTTCATGGACTGTATAGTCCATGGGGTCGTAAAGAGTTGGACACATCTGAGCGATAATCCATTGTTATTCTGTTTAGAAATGGTCTTACCTAGATGGTAAACAATCAGATAAGACCAGGGCAAGTTGTGCAGAGGCTACATGGGACCAGAGGGGGCCAGGCCATGTGGTCTCCAAGCCTAGCTGTGTTCCACGCTGCAGCACAGACTGGACTCATCACTGTCTTTCTGAGGTCCTTCTGGGAGGTGCATTGATGAAAAAGGTCTCACTCTATTGAAACTGTCCTTAGTATCATCTTGAGACACTCAGGGATTCATTTCTATTTCAGAAGATAAGAATTTCATTTAGCAAAGACTGGAAAACCCATCATGGTTCATGGTCTGTGAGAAAAATAGGAAGGGATGTGAGGGGAGAATTAAATGGATCTCAGTGATTCTATTAATACTTGTTTCTTGAGGGGATTGGATAGAATCAAACTGACCCTCACCATTATCTCCATGAAAAGATCCTTTGCTACTGATGGAAATATCCCTCTGCCTTTTGTTTTTTTGAACTTTTAGTTTTATATTGGAGTCTATCCAATAACAGTGTTGTGATAATTTCAGGTGCACAGCAGAGGGACTCGGCCATAAATATCCTTGTATCCGTTCTCCCCCAAACTCCTCTCCCATCCAGGCTGCGGCATAACATTGATCAGAGTTCTGTGTGCTACCGTAGGTTCTTATTGGTTATCCATCTTAAATTTAGCAGTGTGGACATGTTGATCCCAAACTCCCTAACTATCCCTCCCCTTCTAGTAACCATAAATCCATTATCTAAGTCTGTGAGTCTGTTTCTGTTGGTAAATAAGTTTATTTGTATCATTTCTTTCTGCTGCTGCTGCTAAGTTGCTTCAGTCGTGTCTGACTCTGTGCCACCCCTTAGAAGGCAGCCCACCAGGCTTCCCCATCCCTGAGATTCTCTAGGCAAGAATACTGGAGTCGGCTGCCATTTCCTTCTCGAATGCATGAAAGTGAAAAGTCAAAGTGAAGTCACTCAGTCATGTCCGACTCTTAGCGACCCCATGGAGTGCAGCCTACCAGGCTCCTCTGTCCATGGGATTTTCCAGGCAAGAGTGCTGGAGTGGGGTGCCATCGCCTTCTGCTCATTTCCTTCTAGACTCTCGTATAAGGGATCTTATATGATATTTCTCTTTGACTGACTTCACTAAGTATGACAGTCTCTAGGTCCACCTAAGTTACTGCAGCTGGCATCATTTCATTCTTTTGAATGGCTAGATAATATTCCATTGTATACATATATGCGCCACATCTTCTGTATCCCTTTATCTGTTGATAGACATCTCGGTTGCTTCCGTGTCTTGGCTGCCGTAAACAGGGCTGCAGCGAACACTGAGGTGCATGTATCCTTTCGGATCGTGTTCTTCTCTAGATATATGCCCAGGAGTGGGATCATCCTTCTGTGTTTTAGAAACAGTACACTCTCATAGAGCGCTTGCCTACATCACGCCACTAGAAAAATCCATGGCTTGATGATATTAACCCAATGGGAAATCAGGGTTTTTTTTTAAATTTCTTTCTCCTTTCCTCTGTTCTCTGCAAGGGTGTTTGTGTTTTGTTGAAGAAAACAGCATCTTAAAGGCCTTTCTCTGGCCTTGAAGACCACGTGCACGAGAAGACCAGATCTGACTATAGAATAAAGAGCTAGTAGGAATGGAGAGTCTTGCTATACACTGTATCTTTCATTCTGTGAAGTTCCTGTCTGCAGATCAAATCTTGGTCATTGCAGCTAGTGGCAGAACCTGAGAAATAAGAAAGACTTTTTAAAAAGATAAAAAAGGTAATAGCTCTTTCTCCTTGGGTATTAAGAAAAGTTACAAAGCTAATAAAATTTGAAACCTTGCCCAGCTTATGCTTAATACTTAAAAAATGTTTTCATATATAAGACAAAAATAGTCCTACAAGCAAATAATTTTTTCCCTTTCTTTTCTCTTCTCTAGGCTTTTCCTCCAGATGCCATCACTGTATTTTTTTACTGCAGTTCAGTGACCATATTCTTCACAATAATCAAATTGATCAGTTATCGCCTACACCTCATGTTTGATAAAGGAGAAGTGATCCAGCGAAGACCCCCTGGAAAGAAAGAAAAGCAAAGTAAAGACAAAGAGGCCAACGGTGACCATATAACTAATCACAGAAATCCAAGGTAACATTTCTAATTAATGCATCAGTTTATAATTTAAATGTTTTAATCTTGATTAAAATAATTTTGCTCATTTATTTGGTGTTTATGAAAATAGGCCAGGAGAGTCAGACACAAATATGTACATTTTTCTTATATTTACATATACACTTAGGCATAAAGAATGTTGATGATCCAGATGGTTTAATTGACTGTTTAATGTGACCTTATACCATGCTGTGAAATTCATTTGCATTAGGCTTAGCATAACAAAATATTTTACTTTAGTCTTTCTATCTCATCATTTAAATGCTTAGCACATGCCAGTGTGTTCAGGAAATTTGTGTTTGTTGATTTAAAAGTAGTACATTGTGTAGAACTAAAAAAGATAATTCTCATGTGGGCATTCGTCACTATTCTTGGCCTTATTTCTGATAGTTCTTTAAGAGAACATATCTTGTTTTAAAGTAATGTTTATTAGCTTTTAAAAGTAAGGTTTGTATACCATGATTTTTCCTTTCTGTTTGTCTGTGTATTTATGGACATATAGTTGATTTACAATGTTATATTAGTTTCAGGTGTACAGCAAAGTGATTCTTTTTCAGATTCTTTTCCCATATCGGTTATTACAAAATATCAAGTTGAGTTCCTTATGTTATACAGTAGGATCTTGTTTATTTATTTTATATATAGCAGTGTGTATATGTTAATCCCAAATTCCTAATTTATTTACCCCTCTCCTTTTCCCCTTTGATAGCTATAAGTTTGTTTCCTATGTCTGTGAGTCTGTGTCTGTTTTGTAAATAAATTCATCTGTGTCATGTTTTATATTCCACATATAAGGGATGTCATATGATATTTGTCTTTCTCTTTCTCACTTACTTCCCTTAGTATGATAATCTCTAGGTCCGCCAATGTTGCTCCAAATGGCATCATTTTATTGTTTTTTTATGGCCAAGTACTATTCCATTGTGTATACCATGAATTTGACAAAGTGGAAACAAGGAAAAGAATTGTTTAGGGACTAATGCCGAAAGAGCCATACTTCTATTTTATAATATCACTACCCCTGTGTTTCTCATGCTGGATTAGCAATAATGGACAGATTAACAGTGGCAAAAAAGAAGCCGATCGAACCCTCTCCACACCTCCTCTCCACGGCAGCTCCGGCAGACAGAGCATAAACTCTCATCACTCTTCTGGGCTCCTGGTGAGTGACCTGTTTTCTCTTTCACTGTCTTCATGCTGCTGTTTTGTTGATTCCAGAAGTGAGCAATGGCAGTGGTTGCAGATTACATGTGCTTATTGTCAGTACTTTGGGTAGCAGTGACCTGAGGCCATGAGATAAACACCCAATCACATGCTCCAAGCACACCCACCAGCCTCCTCTGCAGTCCGCCCACCCTGCTGGGACTGCACGTGACCAGACCCCATAAACACATCTGCACTGCCCTTCCCTGGGCCTGTCTGTCGTCCATCTCAGTCATTGGGTTTTCAGTGCCTTTCCCTGGAGTCCAGTCCTTCACTCCACGTGAAATCACACTTAAATCACCTTTTTTTTTTAGATTCACTTTCTTGGACTCTCTTCCTTGGAGTATAAAATAGCACATTATTTGTCTCCTTACTTTCTTAATTATCAAACTCCCCTTTATCACAGCACCGGGGTCTTGGGTGGATATCTGTACCTCTGTATATTTCAGTGTCCGTCTTTTCTACCCATCTGTCTCATACAGGTAGTGTCCAGTATAGTGAACACTGTATTGTCTCTTCCCATCTGCCATTTAGAAAAACGGTGGTTGTTCTGCATCTGCCGACTGCCTGGAAGTAAGCAAGGGAGCTGAGTCACTGATTGATTTTTGTTCTTTCATTTATTTAGGATCTGCCAGCGCAGGAAACAGTGGAAGATCTCAAAGGTAGAGTGCTTATTCTCATTATTTAATATTTTATCACAGCATTATCCTCAGTGAAACATGAAGTAGTTTTTATAAAGCCGAATGCCAATGAAGTCATTAAGATTTAGAACTGTACCTAAGACTGTACATTTATATTTTACCTTTATTTCTTTAACTCTTCATTTTAATTATTTATCAGAATTTTCATATCATGTCTGTGTTCAGACTGTGATATTGATCATATTTCATTGTCCTTTCTCCAATCTATGCCTCCTTCCATAAGGCTCATAATAGCTGATATAAAATAGGTAAAGTCATCATCAACACACATACTTGCTTTTTTTTTTTTTAATTTTTTGGCTGTACCCCCTGGCATGTGGGAATCCTAGTTCTCCTGCCTGGGATTGAACTTTTGCCCTTGGCATTGGAAGGGCGGATTCTCGCCCACTTAACAACATTGTGTTCTGTGTATTTGCATTTCTCTCAATTTACAAATTTTGTTTCTGGGATTTCCTTTTAATCCTCCCACCCCAAATATTTATTTTACTCTTTTGCTAAGATTGTATTTTATTGTTTTTGGACTGCCTTCAGAAGACTTGTGTGCATGCGAAGCCACTTCAGTCATTCTTGTCCTTTTGCCTGCCAGACTCCTCTGTCCATGGGATTCTCCAGGCAAAAATGCTGGAGTGGGTTGCCATTCTCTTCTCCAGGGAATCTTCCTGACCCAGGGATCGAACCCATGTCTCTTACGTCTTTTGCATTAGCAGGCAGGTTCTTCACCACTAGCCCACTGAGAAACAAGACTTGGAAGACTTAGAAAAGAACTTTTGGAGGCCTGAATGAACCTCTTCCTTTCTCTGCATTGAAAAACTTCTGCTGAGGTCACGTTATAAAACCCAAGCTGCTTTGGCTTGTCAAGTGCTGTAGTGGATTGGCCAAAAAGTTTGTTTGTTTTTTTTTCATTACATCTTACAGAAAAGTCTGAATGAACTTTTTGGTCAACCATATATTTTGGAGCCTCCCTGCCTTGGTTTAGAAGGATTAAGTAACTTACCCAATGTACTATAGCTAGTAAATAGCACAGCCAGCATCTTTCTGATTGAAAATATGTTGTTTAAATCATACTAGTCTGCCTCCCAGGCTTCCCAGGTGGCTCAGTGGTAAAGAATTCGCCTGCCAGTTCAAGAGATGTGGGTTTGATCCCTGGGTTGGGAAGATCCCCCTGGAGAGGAAAGTGGCAAACCACTCTAGTATTCTTGCCTGGGAAATTCCATGGACAGAGGAGCCTGGCAGGCTACAGTCTATAGTGTTGCAAAGAGCTGGACATGACTGAGCAACTGAGTGTGCACAAGTCTGACTTCCAGGGCCACAAAAGAGGGAAAGCTAAAAGTCTGAACTATTTTCTTAAATATGGAGATTTCCAGATCAGTTTCACAGCAGAGGTGGTATTTTAAAAATAAGCATCTAGTCACATTTGTTGCTGGTGTTATTTTACATTTTTTATTGTTATTATATATAATAATAATAATTTATTATTAGTTGGTCTTGCTCTGGGACATCATTCATCCATTCTGGATGGGAATCAGACGCTGTTGTTGATTTCAGGTGTCATTCTGTCAGATGACCAACCCATAGCACCGGTGCCATCTACCTCACCTGGTATCAAAACGGAAAGCTTACCTGCTTCTAAAGCACCTGTGCTGGGAACCATTACCACATCAGCAATACCACTGAAACCTGTTGTGGCTGAAACTTGCATCGGTGATCAAGGGAAGGAAAGAGGGAGCAGGGGGCAGCCCCCCTTCCACCACAGATCTGAGGGTGGCTTGGTGGACAAAGAAACTGTAAAGAAGTTGCCCTGCCTGTCTTTGTCTCAGTACGACTTACTGGAGACGGACGTTTCTGTCCAGCCTTGGGGGAGTGAGAATTCTGTCTTGATTCCAGAACCTGGTCATTATGCCTCCATCAGGGACAAGCTGCAGAGCAAGTCGCCTCAGGACAGCCTGAGCAGCAGCTGCCCACAGTGTAACACCGTCATCGTCAGACCTGGGCAGGAGCAAGTCTCCCAGCAGGTGGACTCGACCTTGAACCAGGACATGGGCAACTCAGATAGTGAGGTCGCCGTCACTCTGATAGATACTTCTCAACCTGGTGACCCGCTGAGTCTGCACGAACCCATTAGGATCGTCATTACCATGAGCAGTACGCCCAACTCCATGACAGACTTGGAAAGCTCGCTGCATCTCAAGGCGGTTGGGACTCAGCCATCTGGTTTCCAGGCTGATGCTGAGCCAGCTCCCCCAGGGGCAGCCGGTCCCCCAAATGTGGAGCAGATGAGAATTCCTGTCATCACCTTCCAGCTGTCTGAGGATGCAGGGGGCATGGTGTGTCCCGAAAGCAATGGAAGTGGCAGGTCGCCAGAGAGACTGACGGTGGAGGCGTCCTCTAATCCGTGTTCTGGCTATGAATCTGGGGAGGGGGGCAGTGCCACCCAGGACCACAGTCCTTCCCCAGGAGACCACTGTGCAACCCCCCCACCTGCACCTAATATGATCTCCGCGTCTGAGGTGGGAATGGAAGCCCAGGCCAACCTTGATCCATCATCTTGTAGAACCAGCCAGGAGAAGAGACATGCCCGGGTCCTCAGTGTGGACAGTGGGACGGATGTCTTCTTGAGCAAAAGTTACACAGAAATTATTAATGATAAAGAACAAACAATGCCAACTTCCAAATCTGACCTAGAGGCCAAGGAAGGACAAGTACCAAATGAATCCAACTTCCTGGAATTTGTCTCCTTGTTAGAATCGATTAATACTTCCAAGGTGGTGGTATCTAACCAACGGAATGAGCCAACAGAGCAGAACAAAGACAGCAGGCTTCCTGCAGGTAGGATCCCACATCTGTTCTGTCCTGCTGATACAGAGAAGGCAGTGTCTCTCTTTGTCATTGGCTCTCTGTGATTTGACTTTGCAAACAGCAGGACAGCTATTGTGTAATTGTTGGCTGTTTGGCTCCTCATTGGTGTTTGCTGAGTGTGCCAAAACCAAGCTGTGTGATGAACATAGATTAAAACTGGTTCATTCCTCCAGGCTAGGCGTAGTAATGAAGATTTTGCTTCCCTAGAAGGCAGGAATATTTATTTCTAAGGAAATAAGCAATTAAATGTTACCATGGTGACGAAAGCCTTCAATGGATGTCTCTGCTATTATAAAATAGATGCATTCTGGGAAAGCAAATTGTAGAGCAAATTAAGTGAATCCACTTTTCTGTGGAATTATATTATACAGTCCTGTATGCTGAATTTCCTAATTATCCCAAGTTGTAAACATGATTATAACACATGGCCCTTAATATATGCCAATGAAAGTGTTAGTTGC
This sequence comes from Ovis canadensis, assembly GCF_042477335.2. Classification (NCBI taxonomy): domain Eukaryota; kingdom Metazoa; phylum Chordata; class Mammalia; order Artiodactyla; family Bovidae; genus Ovis; species Ovis canadensis. The sequence goes on along the minus strand of NC_091269.1, from coordinate 23,920,867 downwards.
TCAGTTGTGGCTGATTCTTTGCGACCCCATGGACTATAGTAGACCAAGCTCCTCTGTCCATGGGGTTCTCCTGGAAAGAATACTGGAGTGGGCAGCCATTCCCTTCTCCAGGGAATCTTCCTGACCTAGGGATCAAATCCTGGTCTCCTGCATTGCAGGCAGATTCTTTACCATGTGAACCACCAGGGAAGCCCAATTTATGCCAGGCACTGTCCTAAACCCTTTACAGATATTAACAAGGGTGACCATCTGTGGTGGTTTGTTCGACAAGGTCCTTGTTAACATGTGTTTTGCCAACATAATTATTAATAGCACCACCTCTCTCTCACAAAAAAGTGTTCCCAGCTTGAACAATAAATTATACAGTTACTGTATAATGGAGTGAATTATATACAGCTTCACTCATTTGCTCCTCATATAACCTTATGTTATGGGTCCTTTTATCATTCCTTCTGGAAAGGTGGTTTTCTCTAAGTTTTCCAAGTTAGTCTAGTAAATCTGGAGCTGATCTTTGATCTTGGTGTTGCTCCAGAGTCAACATTCATAAATAATAAAACTATATTTCTTACATGAGTGTAAGAGGCATTCAAGTTACTTAATATCTCTGAGCTCAGTTTCTTCCCTGGCAAAGGATGTTACTGGACTAAAGTTTCTGCAGAGTCTTTTTTTATGTTCTTTTCTCTTTTTTTGGCTGAATTGCATGATATGCAGGATCTTAGTTCTCTGACAAGGGATCCGAGCCAGGCCCCCTGCAGTGGAAGTGAGGTGTCCTAACACTGGACTGCTAGGGAAGTCCCTACAGTCTTTTAACTTTCAGTTCAGTTCAGTTCAGTCGCTCAGTCATGTCTGACTCTTTGCAACCCCATGAACTGCAGCACGCCAGGCCTCCCTGTCCATCACCAACTCCCGGAGTTCACTCAAATTCATGTCCATCGAGTCGGTGATGCCATCCAGCCATCTCACCCTCTGTCGTCCCCTTCTCCTCTTGCCCCCAATCCCTCCCATTGTCAGAGTCTTTTCCAATGAATCAGCTCTTCACATGAGGTGGCCAAAGTACTGGAGTTTCAGCTTTAGCATCATTCCTTCCAAAGAACACCCAGGGTTGATCTCCCTCAGAATGGACTGGTTGGATCTCTTTGCAGTCCAAGGGACTCTCAAGAGTCTTCTCCAACACTATAGTTCAAAAGCATCAATTCTTCTGCCCTCAGCTTTCTTCACAGTCTAACTCTCACATCCATACATGACTACTGGAAAAACCATAGCCTTGACTAGATGGACCTTTGTTGGCAAAGTAATGTCTCTGCTTTTGAATATGCTATCTAGGTTGGTCATAACTTTCCTTCCAAGGAGTAGCGTCTTTTGGATTGCTTACCCTCCAGTTAATATAAAGATTCATGGATCTAGGCCAGCATTGTCTGGTGGAATTTTCTTCAGTGATGGAAGTGTCCTGTATCTGCCACCGCCAGTGACTACTGGCCACATGTAGCTATTAAATACTTGAAATGGGGTTTGTGCAGAAATACAGTTTTTAACTTTATTAAATTTTACTTTATTTAAATAGTCACATGTGGCTACTGGCTACTGTATTGGATAGTGCTGAGCCAGACAATGTGTGTCTTCTTGGGGAGCTATGAATAGGGTGGACAGATCCTGCCTTTGGAACTTGACAGCCCAGGGCCAAATTTTGGTTTTGCAATGTCAGCTGCTGAGGTTGGGCCATTCATCATATCCATCTGAGTCACAGTTTCTTCAGGGAAGCAATAATAATAATAATATGTTACAGATTTACTGTGATGATTCAATTAGGAAAATATGTTTAAAGTCTTAATACTTGATCAATTTCAGCCATCTGTTCTGAGTTTCCCCTGTGGCTACTATGTGAAGTTTATTTAGTCTGTCTACTTAAGTTTCTGCTCTTAAACTTTTCAGCCAGCCATATTTAATCAGAACAGGGTTGAGCTGGGAATCTAGGGTGTGCAAAGAGATGTGGATGTTATGAGGTTTTCTTTGGGAAGAATCAGGCTTGGTTGTTGGGGCAGGAACAGGTTTGGCTATTGGGAACGTATAAGTACAACAGGGAGGGGGAAGTTAGAGTGGATTATATGTCCTATTCCAGGAAGGGTCAGAGGTTTTTTCTTAATTTATTTTTTTAAAACTACCAAACATTTGCTCTTCTTATTGTCCTGTGATTTTTCTCCTCCCTTATTTTTTTTTATTGAAATATAGTTGATGTGCAATCCTATATGTGTTTCAGGATTATATAACAATGATTCACAATTTTTAAAGATTGTATTTCATTTAAAGTTACAAAATATTAGCTATATTTCCTGTGCTATACAATATATCCTTGTAGCTTATTTATTTTAAATATAGTAGTTTGTACCTCTTATCCCTTATCCTTGTCTTGCCTCTCTCCCTTCTCTCTCCCCACTGATAATCACTAGTTTCCTCTCTACATCTGTGTTATTTCTATTTGTTACATTCACTAGTTTGTTTTATTTTTTAGATTGCATATGTATGTGATAACCTATGGTATTTGTCTTTCTTGACTTACTTCACTAAGCATAATAATTCCAAGTCCATGTTGTTGCAGACGGCAAAATTTCATTCCATTTTATGGCTGAGTAATAGTCCATCGTAAATACTTATCCATTGATGGACACATAGACTGCTTATGTATCTCGACTATTGTAGATAATACTGCTTTGAACATTGGGGTGCATGTATCATTTGAATTAGTGTGCTTGTTTTCTTCAGATAAATACCCAGGGATGGGATTACTAGGTCATATGGGGATTCTGTTTTCCGTTTTCTGATGAACTTCCATAATCCACAGTGGCTGTACCAGTTTGCATTCCTACCACCATCCCTTTTTTCCTACATCCTCACCAACATTTCTTATTTGTGGACTATTTGATGATGGCCTGTCTGACAGATGTGAGGTGATATCTCAGTGTGGTTTTGATTTGCATTTCTCCAGTGATTAGTGATGCTGGCCATCTTCATGTGCCTGTTGGCCATCTGTATGTCTTTTTTTGAAAAATGCCTATTCAGATCTTTTGCTCATTTTTTAATCAGGTTGATTGTTTTTTGTTATTGATTTGTATGACTGTTCATATATTTTGATATTAACTCCTTGTCAGTCATATCATTTGCAAGTATTTTCTCCCAATCATTAGGTTGTCTGCTTATTTTGATGATGGTTTTCTTTGTTGTATAAAAGCTTTTAAATGTATTTTTTTTAATTTAAATTTTTTTTTTTTACTTTACAATATTGTATTGGTTTTGCCATACATTGACATGAATCCACCACAGGTGTACATGAGTTCCCAACCCTGAACCCCTCTCCCACCACTCTCCCCGTATCATCTCTCTGGGTCATCCCAGTGCACCAGCCCCAAGCATCCTGTATCCTAGCGATTCGTTTCTTACATGATAGTATACATGTTTCAATGCCATTCTCCCAAATCATCCCACCCTCTCCCTCTCCCACAGAGTCCAAAAGTCTGTTCTTTACATCTGTGTCTCTTTTGCTATCTCGCATACAGGGTTATCATTACCATCTTTCTAAATTCCATATATATGTGTTAGTATACTGTATTGGTCTTTTTCTTTCTGGCTTGCTTCACTCTGTATAATCAGCTCCAGTTTCATCCACCTCATTAGAACTGATTCAAATGTGTTCTTTTTAATGGCTGAGTAATACTCCATTGTGTATATGTACCACAGCTTTCTTATCCATTCATCTGCTGATGGACATCTAGGTTGCTTCCATGTCCTGGCTATTATAAACAGTACTGTGATGAACATTGGGGTACACGTGTCTCTTTCAATTCTGGTTTCCTCGGTGTGTATGCCCAGCAGTGGGATTGCTGGGTCATAAGGTAGTTCTATTTGCAATTTTTAAAGGAATCTCCACACTGTTCTCCATAGTGGCTGTACTAGTTTGCACTCCCACGAGCAGTGTAAGAGGGTTCCCTTTTCTCCACACCCTCCCAAGCATTTATTGCTTGTAGACTTTTGGATCGCAGCCATTTTGACTGGTGTGAAATGGTACCTCATTGTGGTCTTGATTTGGATTTCTCTGATAATGAGTGATGTTGAGCATCTTTTCATGTGTTTGTTAGCCATCTGTATGTCTTCTTTGGAGAAATGTCTATTTAGTTCTTTGGCCCATTTTTTGATTGGGTCACTTATTTTTCTGGAATTGAGCTGCAGGAGTTGCTTGTATATTTTTGAGATTAGTTGTTCATCAGTTGCTTCATTTGCTGTTATTTTCTCCCATTCTGAAGGCTGTCTTTTCACCTTGCTTATAGTTTCCTTTGTTGTGCAGAAGCTTTTAATTTTAATTAGATCCCATGTGTTTATTTTTGCTTTTATTTCCAGTATTCTGGGAGGGGGATCATAGAGGATCCTGCTGTGATTTATGTCGGAGAGTGTTTTGCCTATGTTCTCCTTTAGGAGTTTTATAGTTTCTGGTCTTACATTTAGATCTTTAATCCATTTTGAGTTTATTTTTGTGAATGGTGTTAGGAGGTGTTCTAGTTTCATTCTTTTACAAGTGGTTGACCAGTTTTCCCAGCACCACTTGTTAAAGAGATTGTCTTTAATCCATTGTATATTCTTAAATTTAATTATATCCCATTTAAAAAATTTTTGCTTTTGTTTTCTTTGCCTTAGGAAACAGATGCAAACAGTAATACTGCAATTTATGTCAAAGAGCACTTTGCCTATGTTTTCTTCTAGGAGTTTTTTTGGTTTCTGATATTATATTTAGGTCTTAAACTCATTTTGAGTTTACTTTTTGTATCTGGTGTGAGGAAATGTTCTAATCTCATTCATTTATGGGTGGTTATCCAGTGCTCTTTACGGTACTCTTATTTCCAACCCAGGTTGCCTTCACAAAGGCCTTTAGGATTATCTTTAGGTCTTGGGGATAGTCTAGAATTTGAGGCTATAGAAACCCGCATACTTACCAACAGCCTTTAAAATCATGTTTCCGTTTTGTTTTGATACTGCTTTATTTTATTTTGTGCAAATAAAAACCACTCAACTGAGAAAAAGTAAGGCTATCATGTAGAGCTTTCTACAAAAGAGTCCAGCAGCAGCATTCTGGCAGAAACTCTGAGGCAGGCAGAGAAGAAAGCTTTGTAGTGGAAAAAAGGAAGATTCCCGGTGTGATTGGAAGCTATTGGCCTGGGGAAGCTGGAGGCGGGATTATAGCAATTGATGTGATGGGTTTATTATTGTCATTGTCACTAGGTCCTGTCCACCTCCTTGTGACCCCATGGACTGCAGCATGCTAGGTTCCTCTGTCCTTCACTATCTCCTGGAGTTTGCTCAAATTCTTGTCCATTGAGCCAGTGATGCTATCGAACCATCTCATCCCCTGCTGCCCTCTTCTCCTCCCCTCAATCTTTCCCAGCATCAGGGTCTTTTCCAATGAGTTGGCTCTTTGCATCAGGTGGCCAAAGTCTTGGAGCTTCAGCTTTAGCATCAACAATAAATATTCAGGGTTGATTTCCTTTAGGATTGACTGGTTTGATCTCCTTGTAGTCCAAGGGACTCTCAAGAGTCTTCTCCAACACCACTGTTTGAAAGCATCTATTCTTCAGTGCTCAGCCTTCTTAATGGCCCAACTTTCACATCCATACATGACTACTGAAAGAAACAGCTTTGACTATACGGACGTTTTTTGGCAAAGTGAGGTCTCTGCTTTTTAATATGCTGTCTAGATTTGCCAAGGCTTTCCTTCCAAGAAGCAAGTGTCTTTCAATTTCATGGCTACAGTCACCATCTACAGTGATTTTTGGAGCCATGAAGTGATGGGACGAGATGCCATGCTCTTAGTTTTTTGAATGTTGAGTTTCAAGCCAGCTTTTTCACTCTCCGTTTCAGCCTTATCAAGAGGCTCTTTAGTTCCTCTTCACCTTCTGCCATATAGTGGTATCATCTGCATATCTGAGGTTGTTGATATTTCTCTTGGCAGTCTTGATTCCAGCTTGTGATTCCTCCAACCTTGCATTTTGCATTATGTATTCTGCATAAATAAGCAGGGTGACATTATACAGCCTTATTGTACTCCTTTCTCAATTTTCCACCAGTTGCTCCATGTCCAGTTCTAACTATTGCTTCTTGACCTGCATAAGGTTTCTCAGGAGACAGGTAAGGTGGTCTGGTAGTCCTATCTCTTTAAGAATTTTCCAGTTTGTTGTAATCCACACAGTCAAAGGCTTTAGTGTAGTCAATGAAGCAGAAATAGATTTTTTTTTAAATTCCCTTGCTTTCTCCGTGATCCAACAAAGGTTTGCAATTTGATCTCTGGCTCCTTTGCCACTTTGAAATCCAGCTTTACATCTGAAAGTTCTCAGTTCACATACTGCTGAAGCCTAGCTTGAAGGTTTTGAGCATAACCATGCTAACATGTGAAATGAGCACAATTATATGATAGTTTGAGCATTCTTTGGCATTGCCTTTCTTTGTGGTAGGAATGAAAACTGACCTTTTCCAGTCCTGTGGCCATTGCTGAGTTTTTCAAATTTGCTGCCATATTGAGTGCAGCATTTTCACATCATTATCTTTTGGGATCTTAAGTAGTTTAGCTGGAATTCCATCATCTCCACTGCTCTGTTCACAGTATGCTTCCTAAGGCCTGCTTGACTTCACACTTCAGGGTGTCCTGTTCTAGGGGAGTGACTGCATCATCATGGTTATCTGGGTCACTGAGACCTTTCTCCTATAGTTTCGTGTATACATTTCCTGTATAGTTATGTGTACTCTTGCCACCTCTTAATCTCTTCTGTTTGTTAGGTCCTTATCATTTCTGTCCTTTATCATGCGGAAGAAAATGGCAACCCACTCCCGTATTCTTGCCTGAAGAACCCCATGAGCAGTATGAAAAGGCAAAAACATGGTTGGTTAAAAGAGCATATTTGGCTTCCTCTGATTGGTTGGATTTCTGCAATTGGAAGCAGGGATAAAAATTAGGGAAGCTCTCAGTTATTAATCAATTCCTGTCCATTTGGGGCTGATTGTTGCAGGAGTTATTTGGCTTCCTGAATCATTTGCTAGAAATAGTGGTCTGACATCTGACAAGTGTGACTTGTACATAGTATGTTAGTTTCCTGGGCTGGTTACTGTAGCTAATGGATTATTTTTCTGAGATAGTCTAGATTGTGGGTCAGAGTTCTATTTATATATATATTATATGGCTATTGTCTATTTGTATATTCAGTTTCTCCTAGACTTTCTAAGAAAATAATCATGAATGCATGTGGAGATGATTATTGAAGAATTATTAATATCTGCAGTATAGAAAAATAGAAGCACTAAATTTATAAGAATAGGAGTCTACTTTAATAAGTTATACTATGTTAATATAATATTATTTAGCTTCCATTTGGGGATGATGCAGAAGAATATCTCCTGTCATTAAATATTTGTAGTACTTTAAGATAAGTAGAACAGTGATAGAAGTAGAACAGTTATAAAACAATATCTGCTTTTGGGGACTTCACTGGTGGTCCAGTTTTTAAGATTCCGTGCTTCCACTACAGGGGACATGGGTTCGATCACTGGACAAAGAACTAAGATCCCACATGCCTGCAGCATATCCAAAAATCCCAACACCAAAAACTGTTTTATAACTTTTCTATTCAGTAAATTATACTGTATTAATGTAAGATAACTTCCATTTTTGGGTGATGTAGAAATATATATCATTAAATATTTATAATAATTTAAGAAAAGTAGAATAGTTATAAAACAACATCTAAATTATGACTTCATTTTTGAAAAAAAAAAAAGTCTAAAAGAAAATTCCGATGTGATATCTATCATATTGGCTCCTGAATCAGCATGGTGGCTGCTGCTAAGTCGCTTCAGTCGTGTCCGACTCTGTGTGACCCCATAGACGGCAGCCCACCAGGCTCCCCCGTCCCTGGGATTCTCCAGGCAAGAATGCTGGAGTGGGTTGCCATTTCCTTCTCCAATGCATGAAAGTGCAAGTGAAAGGGAAGTCTCTCAGTCGTGTCTGACTCTTTGTGACCCCATGGACTGCAGCCCACCAAGCTCCTCCATCCATGGGATTTTCCAGGCAAAAGTACTAGAGTGGGTGCCAGTGGGGTTAGGAGTAACTTAAGACTTTTTCCCTTTTCTCTAGTTTTAAATTATATGCCATTCACTTGTGCTATTTTTAGACACTGAGAATTCCTTTACATGTGTATTTTTAAAGGGAAAAGGAGAAAAGTAGCCCATTGTTGTTGTTTGGTCGCCAAGTCGTGTCCAGCTCTTTTGCAACCCCATGGACTGTAGCCCACCAGGCTCCTCTGCCCATGAGATTTACCAGGCAGGAATACTGGAGTGGGTTGCCATTTCCTTCTCCAAGAGATCTTCCCAACCCAGGGATTGAACCTGCATCTCCTGTCTTGGCAGGAGGGTTCTTTACCACCGAGCTATCAGAGAAGCCTCAAAGTAGCCCATAGGTTGGCATACGTTATGTGCCCATTTAAGAGAAGGAGAGACTGGGGTATTAAAAGCAACATGAATGAATGAATCCACATACATGTGGTGTTAGCAGGTAGAGCTGTCTAAACATGTCTCCCTGCAGTTTTTATGTGACATGATCACTGGCTAAAGCTATTTGTTATGATAGCACTTTTTCACAGATGTGTTTCTTGAAAACTGTGAAAACTTCTATCTTGACAAGCTGTCAAATGAAATGCAAACATTTTTGTACCAAAGCAATTCGAATCATTTCACAGATGCACTGGGAATATTTTTCTTCAGGACTCACATGGAAGCCAGCAATGTTTCTTTAATTACTTCAAGTCTAAGGATGAAAAGCTTTGTTTTATACATGGTGATGGGATTCAGACCCCAGGGAAGCTAGCATCACTTTACTTTTTAAGGCAGATCTTGGTGGGCTTTCAGAATGTCACTCCTTGGAAGAGCCTGTAGGTTCAAACCACACAATCATGTTCTTCTCTCGGGCAGACCCTTATGCAGAAGAACATAGCTATTGGCATCTTTGGTCATAGGGATACAGGAGACATCGTGACCTTGAACATGGCCTTTGATGTGTGTCTTTGGACATGCGTTTCAGTAGCTGTGGCCCACTGGCTTCTCTAGCTGTGGCGTGCAGGCTCAGTTATTCTGTAACACGTGCTACCTCAGTTCCCTGGCCAGAGATCAAACCCACGCCCCCTGCATTGGAAGGTGAAGTCTTAACCATTGGACTGCCAGGGAAGTCCTCATAGGAGCTATTTACATTTTTCTATTTATTCTTATTTCAGTTTGGTAACTTATTTCCACTCATTTCCACCTTCATTTCTTATGAAGTATTATGTTAATACATAAAGCAATGTTTTTCAGATAACTGCTCCCAGGAGAAAAAGGAAGAAATCCTGGAAAGTGAGAAACCCAGTGGACCCATTGCCACACAAGGAAAACCAGATGTACAAAGTCAAGACCACACCAGCACCAGCCCTGGGCTCACCGAACCTGCCAAGATCCCAACCCTGTAAGGATAACTTGCTCATATGTCTTCGTGCTGGTACAGTCTCATTCACTGGCTCCTTCTTTTAATGCTTTGTTAAGGATAAAGAAGTGTTCCACATCGTTTTTGAAACCTTTATATGTGTTAAGTTTCCAGGGCAATAGACAAAGGCAAATAATCTACAGGGTGACTTCCCAGCAAGACAGCTCTGTGCTGCAAGTTGTCAGTGGGCCTGAAACATCGGTGCAAGACGAGATGTCCGTGGATGCGATGCATGTCTTCATCGATGAACATGGTGAGTCTTTAGAGCTCTTTACTCATGAGGTGGAGGGGGGAAGCTGGCAGCTTTCTCAAGTCCTATGTGGTCTCAGCCTGAGGACAGGTTTACCAGCCATCTGAAAGTAGGAGGGTCCTATGAAACCTTTCCTAAACTAAAATGATGTAAACTCCTCAGCCTCTGGGATCTAATGCCTGATGATCTGAGATGGATCTGATGTAATAATAACAGAAATAAAGTGCACAACAAATATAATGCACTTGAATCATCCTGAAACCACCCCCTACCCAGTCCATGGAAATGTTGTCTTCCATGAAACCGGTCCTTGGTGGCCAAAAGGTTGGGGATTCTTGGTATAAAGTGAAGAAGCAGTTACCCAGGGATGCATAAAATGCATCAGTATAATACACAGATGCTCCCAGTTCAAAGCCATGATGGTTTCATGCTGAGATGCTGGGTGGGAGCCTGGTGATGCTTCTCTTACTGCTTAGGGTGTGAGCTGGCTCTATAGTTCACTGCAGAACAAAGACTGAATGCTGTTTTTACTTTAGCCTTTTAGAAGCAGAACTCATTTCCGGATTTCTTCCCATTAGCAAAATAGGTACCAAGGTCGATCTTTTGTAAAAAGTGAAGTGCATAAAGTGAACTTTTGAAAAGTAGGGGATACCTGTATTAGACTTTGGAATAGGAAGGCTTCGTGCTGACTACTCACAGTTAATGTTCTTAGGACAGGCTGTGCGCCCTCTGCCTCAGGGCCTTTGCATATACCTCGCCCCTATGCCTACATTGCGCCATTTATCCTTCAGATCTCTGTTCTAAAGATTCTTCAGGAAAACCTTTCCTGGATATCCCAGGCTTAATAAATTTCATCTGTGCATTTGCTCTCTCAACAGCCTATCCATTTCCTTCTCTGAGACTATTACAGCTTCTAGTTGTTTATTGAGTGCTCTGTTGCTTCGACTATGTCCGACTCTTTGTGACCCCATGGATCGTAGCGTGCCAGGTTCCTTTGTTCGTGGATTCTCCAGGCAAGAATACTGGAGTGGGTTGCCATTTCCTACTCCAGGGGATCTTCCCTACCCAGGGATCAAACCCACATCTCCTGAGTCTCCTGCCTTGCACGCAGATTCTTTACTGTTGAACCACTGGGGAAGCCCAGTGTTTATGGCCTTATAATAATTTGATTACTGACATTCTCCCCATTTTCACAATTGTAAATTTCAGGAAGGTAATGTCCAGCACCTAATAAATATTTATTGGATATATATTGAAATCTGACCTTGATATATTTTTAATGCCTTGTTACAAAAAGATTAAAAGTAATAGAAAAAGAAAGGAAGGGAGAAAGAAAGAAAAAAACCATTAAGTGGCAAGTTCAAGGTTCCTTTGATTAAGAGATATAGATCTTAGTTATTCTAGGATGAGTCTTGGGTTAAATTTTTTATAGATCAATTAATACTTGATTATTCTACTCTCAAGGGCTTCCCAGGTGGTGCTAGTGGTTAAGAACCTGCCTGCCAATACAGGAGACGTGGGTTTGATCCCTGGGTTGGGACGATCCCCTAGAGGAGGGCGTGGCAACCCACTCTAGTATTCTTGCCTGGGAAATCCAGTGGACAGAGGAGCCTGGGTGGGCCGTGGTCCATAGAGTCCAATATGATTGAAGTGACTTCACACCCTTGCACGCACATTCTACTTACAAATAGATCCTGGTTTGGATAATAAATTATGTGTTACCGTCTCTCTATAGATCAGTCATTTACAGTTTGAAGTGCTTTTGCATCTGTAGAAATACAAAGAGACTTTTATGTTGTAAAGAACAACATTATCACTTTTGTCTAAGCCTCCAGAGGGGCTGCTGTTGTCCCTGTCTGTGCTTTTCTTGGTGGGACAGCCTTCAAGTTGAGGTCAAGCACTGTGGAATGCCTTGCAACTACTCCTAACAGACAAGGCTAATTATGCTCCCCTGTCACCTGAAGAAAGTACAGTTAAAACCTCTTCTGGGGAGAGACGTTTACATTTACAAAGTGAACTGATTTTCACACCTCAATACCCTGAACCACTTTAGCAGGCTAATTTAACTCTGCAAATTAATTCCATCTCTTGCTTTCCCTCATTACCAGGCTGACACCCCAGTCAGCAGCTATGCCAGTGCTTATCTGCAAATTCAAAGGTAGGGATGGCCCCATATGGCCCACTTATCAAAACCGTGCATCTAATAAGCCTCATTTTGTGCATGATACCAAAAACAAAACAAAACCACAGTTACAGCATGCTCAGATCATCCTGACACATAAAGAGAATATACTAAAAAATGCATTGAAAAGAATGTATGAGAAGAAGATTAGAGATGGTGCAAATTAATCGATGAAAAGCAATTAAGTGATAAGTGATTGAGTCATGTGATATCACCTGTATGTGGGATCTAAAAAAATGGATACAAGCGAACATATTTAGAAAACAGAAACAGACTCACAGAGGTAGAAAACAAACTTATGCTTACCAAAGGGGAAAGCAGGGAGAGTTATACTAGGAATTTGGAACTAACAGATATACTCTTATATATTTTATATGTATATTATATACATAAAATAAAGTACATATAAGATATCATATATCATATAATTATATGTAAATTATATTTATGATTATATAAATATATATAATTATAATAATTATACATATGAATTTATATATAATTAATATATATAAATATGCAATATAAATTTATATATATAAACTATATATATAAAATATATAATAATTATGTATTATAAATGTATTTATGCATCATAAATAAACAACATGTTACATATTATAATGTTATATTGTGTATATTATTATATGTTATATATAAAATAAATAGACAACAAGGACCTACTATGTAGCATTAGGAACTATATTCAATATCCTGTAATAACCTATAATGGAAAAGAGTCTGGAAAAGAATGTGTAGATGTATATGTATAATGGAACTGCTTTGCTGTACACCTGAAACTAACACAACATTACTTCAATTATACTTCATTACATACAACTACACAACATTACAACATTACAACTACACAACTATACAACTGTACAACTTCAACTATGCAACATTAAATCAACTATACTTCAATGAAAAAGAAAGTAACTAAGTCCAACTTGTCTAAGCATATTATTAGAGTGATGCCTCAGATTTTCCTGGTTAAGTTATACCTTCTATGGAGAAATACAAAGAATGGACATAGATTACCAACAATTATTATTAAAATCATCCCAAATTAGTTCCCTCTAGCTTGAAAAATGTATCCATAGAAATGATCATATACAAGCAGTTGTGTAATGTTCTTTGCTGAACTTTCGCAGGGGAGATTAAATCCTGTTATTTAAAGTCTGGAAATCAGAAAGAAGGCCCTTTCCAGCATCAGCCATCAAATTATGAAGGCTTCTCTCACGCTGGGTAAGTAGGGTTTGTTTTCAGGTTGGGGAGGTGTCGTGTTGCTGCCCCCAGCAACTTCCATGCAACTTACTCTGCATTTAAATGAAGTGAGGATCCTGTGTCCAATGAATGTGTTAACCCATCTGTGGACATGAAAGCATGTGGATTTCAAGCGAAAGAAAAAGAAAACCAGATATTGTAGAATAATAAAAAATAAATGGAACCACCTTCATAGCGAAAGTGAAGTCGCTCAGTCGTGTCTGACTCTTTGCAACCCCATGGACTGTAGCAAACCAGGCACCTCTGTCCATGGGATTCTCCAGGCAAGAATACCGGAGTGGGTTGCCATTTCCTTCTCCAGGGGGATCTTCCCAACCCAGGGATTGAACCCAGGTCTCCCGCATTGCAGGCAGAAGCTTTTACCGTCTGAGCCACCAGGGAAGTCCATTATACCTTCATAGTAGACACTTCTAAAAATAAATGTAACATGTTGTTATGAATAGAGCGGAATCCTGTGTAAAGGATTATGGAGAAGGCATTGACGCAGTTTGAGGATGCATTATGAAATCTGTCTCAAGGAATGAACTAGAGAAATGGTTAGTTTTAATCTGTATGGATGAGGCAAACTCTTTTGCTGGTAGATGATCTAAACATCTTTTCTGTTCTCCTGAGTGTGTTGAGTAACTTTCTTAATCATGTTCATGACAGGTTCCCTTTGAGAATGTACGGGAGTACTCTTCAGAGGGAAGATTGGAGTAGGGTGGGTGGACATGTGCTTAATTGCTCAATTGTGTTGGACTCTTTGCGACTCCATAGACCTAGCCCACCAGGCTCCTCTGTCCATGGGATTTACCAGGGAGGATATTGGAGTGTGTTGCCATTTCCTACTCTCCAGGGGATCTTCCCGACCCAGGGGTTGAACATGCATCTCTTGAGTCTCCTGGATTGGCAGGTGGGTTCTTTACCACTAGTGCCACCTTGGAAGCCCCACGGGTACATGGATGCTGGGCAGCAGAAATTGGCAAATGACCCCTGAGGACTCTCCTTCTGGTAAAATGCAAGTAAATTAATGACTGTCCTTCCTTAAAGAGAGTCATGATCGAGTTCATAAAAGCAACCTTCTTTTAAAGAAACATTCCTAGTTGTCTCTTACATTTCTTGCATGTGAACATTCTGATGGACAGTCTTGGTTCCCCAGCCCTACATGCAATGTTCTTTTTTCTGTTTTTAAAGTTTTTTTTCAATGTGGACCACTTAAAAGTCTTTATTGAATTTGTTACAATACTTCTTCTATTTTATGCTTTGGTTTTGTGGCCACAAAGCGTGTGAGGTCTTAGCTCCTTGACCAGGGATCGAACACTCACCTCCTGCAGTGGAAAGTGAGGTCTTAACCACTGGACCACAAGGGAAGTTCTCCTACATGCTAAGTTCTAAGTCTTTGATTATCTGCTTTTCCCTAAGGTAGTTTGACAGGGCATCAGTCTTAAGAGTTCTAAGAAAGAATGGCCCACAGTCACGCACATCATCTCTTTCTTGTGCTTAAAGATAAAATAATATACACGTCTGCTATTATATGTATGTATGCTTGTTCGCCCAGTCATGTCCGACTCTGTGACCCCTGGGACTGTAGCCTGCCAGGCTCTTCTGTCCATGGGACTTCCCAGGTAAGGATGCTGGAGTGGGTGCCATTTTATTATTTGAGAATATACATGCCCTCTGTACTGTCTACTCTTTGAGATAAGTTGGTCCTTTCGAAGGGACTTTGTTCTGGAATGTTATGGCCATTCAGTGGCCCATTTGGGCACAGGAGGTGTGCGGTGCTTCTTGGTTGATGTGTGAGCACAAAACTCTAGTCACTTCACTTAGCAAAATTATAGCATTGAAAGGTGTTCCTGGGGTGATGCTGGGAAAGCACTCATGGGACTGCCATTTGTTTAATTCATGCTCAGAAAAAATGGCTCAGTCCTGTGTGGAGTCAGATGATCTTCTGGATTTCAGCTGCTGTCTGACAGCCTTAGGGTGTCACACTCCTTCCCAGGCTAAAAGATGTTAAAAGCTGTGCCACCCACACATGGGAGGCTAATTTCTTTGGATTTGTAATCAGACTTGGCTTTTGTGGGTGCGTGTGGTATAGTGATGGCTTGAGTATTTGTGAACTGGTTGTATGAAGGAAAAATTGTGGTAAGATAGATGAAAACAGGGCTTCCTGGGTGGCTCAGGCTATAAAGAATCTGCCCACAGGAGGGAGACCTGGGTTTGATCTCTGGGTTGGGAAGATCACCTGGAGAAGGGAATGACCAACCCACTCCAGTATTTTTGCCTGGAGAATCCCATGGACAGAGGTGCCTGGTGAGCTACAGTCTATGGGGTTGCAGAGAGTCAGATACACTGACTGACTAGCACTTTCACTCTCTTTAGGATAAAAGCAAGCAAGCTGGTTTAACTTGTTGTCGTCGTTTTCAAAAAGAATTTATTTATTTATTTGGTTGCGCTAAGTCTTAGTTGCCACACATGGGATCTTTAGTTTTGGCACTGGGATCTAGTTCCCTGACCAGGTTTGAACCTGGGCTTTCTGTGTTGGGAGAGCAGAACCCACACCCCTGGCATTGGAAGGCGAAGTCTTAACTACTGGACCACTAGGGAAATTCCAAGCTGGTTTAGTTTGAATGTGTTAAGTTTTGCATTGACCACATCCAATTTACCTTGATTCATGGACCTGACGTTCCAGGTTCCTATGCAATATTGTTCTTTACAGCATGAGACTTTACTTTCACCACGAGACACATCCACAGCTGGGCATCGTTTCCACTTTGCCCCAGCTGCTTCATTCTTTCTGGAGCTATCTCTGCTCTTCCCCGGTGGCATATGGGACACTTACTGACCTGGGCGCCTTATGTTCTGGTGTCCTGTATGTGCTGCAGTCCATGGGGTCGCAAAGAGTTGAGCACGAGTTAGCAACTGAAGAACGACAACCCTTTCACTAACATACCTGTGTGTGTGCATGTCTATATGGAGGGTGTCACTCCTTTCTTTCCTGCTAGAGGTAAAGACACATCAGAGCAGCATGTAGCTGATCAAGTGCAGCAACAGCAGGTCAGGAGTTTGCAGCTTAGAGGCCCAAGGCACTCACACTTTACACTGTATTCCAGGGGGCCTCGAGTCTTTCCGTTGTCAGGAGTTTGCAGCTTAGAGGCCCAAGTCACTTTCCGCTGTATTCCAGGGGGCCTTGAGCCTTTCCGTGGGAAGCAACGTTCTGGCAGTTCCTGGCCCTGAAGGAAGTGTTTTCCTGTCATATGCGTGGTGGCAGCAGCCATGGCTTATTAATGATGTATTTCGCACTAAGCACTGTGCTAAGTATTAACTTATCCCCTTTCATCCCTGTGACAAAGTAGAGGTAGGTGGTATTAGCTCCATTAGATAGAAGAGGAAATGGAGACGGATGAAGAAACAAGCCCAACCTCAGGAGCTACTGAGTGGCCGGGGGACTCTTACATCCCTCCTCCAACACCCTCCTGCTGGCAGGGGCCACAGCCTCAATTCCTGGGTGCCAGGCAGGTGGGACAAATGGGTGAAGTGGACCCAGAATCAAATGCGAGGGGTGTTGGGTGCTGAATCCATTGGAGGGCATTTGTCCTGTGGCACCAGTGGTAAAGACTCCACCTGCCAATGCAGGAGACACGAGAGACGTGGGTTTGATCCCTGAGTTGGCAAGATCCCCTGGAGGAGGAAATGGCAACCCATCCCAGTATTCTTGCCTGGAAAACCCCATGGACAGAGGAGCCTGGTGGGCTACAGTCCATGGGGTCGCAGAGTCGGACACGACTGAGCACACACACTTGCTAGAGGGCTATTTAGGGTGCTTATGCCAGCTTGAGAAGCCTGGGTGACCAGATTTTCCAATTTTTTCCCATGAGGAGCTATAAATTCCCATTTATCTGTAAAAATCCATTTTTAAAAAGATTTTTTTGATGTGGACCATTTAAAAAAATCTTTATTGAATTTGTTTTATTTTTATTTTTTTTAATTTTTATTTTTACTTTATTTTACTTTACAATACTGTATTCGTTTTGCCATACATTGACATGAATCCACCACGGGTGTACCTGCGATCCCAAATGTGAACCCCCCTCCCACCTCCCTCCCCACAACATCCCTCTGGGTCATCCCCGTGCACCAGCCCCAAGCATGCTGTATTCAATAATGTATTCTTTTATTTTTTATGTTTCTGGTTTTTTTGTCTGAGAGGCCTGTGGGATCTTAGCCACCGACCAGGGATTGAACCCACACCCCCGGCATCGGAAGGTGAAGTCTTAACTACTGGATCACCAGGGAAGTCCCTCTATTTTGTCTAATGTTACTGATTTTAATAGTTTTTTGAATTGCCACAGGCCACAGATAACATGTATGGTTGGCTGAGGCCTGTGAGTGCTCTGAGACCTGGGTGAGGCAGTGCTCTTGCTAACACGTGTGATATTGGGGTGCTCTTACGTGGATCCCCCCTCCTCCAGGCACCCTTCACAGCCTGTGCTTCCCTGCTTCACTCCTGGAGGCCCATGGTGCTGGCCTTCAACCCTTCCTCTTCCAGGCCTCTGCCTGTTTTTGCCTGGAACGCCCATCTCCACGCACTTCTGCCCTCTGGAATTCTCTTCTTTCCAAGCACAGATTACTATCTGCCTCTAATATCCATCTTTCCTGTGTCAGTCCTTCCATGACGATTACTCCATCCCTCCATGCTGCTGTTAGAGGAGCTTGCCACGCTCTCCCTGGAGCAGGAGACGCCCAGCTCTCCTAGACTTGTTTAGGGAAAAGTCACCATGGCTAGGGTGCCTCTGGGGTTCCCTGGTGGCTCAGTAGTAAAGAATCCATCTGCCAAATGCAGGAAGCATGGGTTCTGTTGCTGGGTCAGGAAGATCTCCTCGAGAAGGAACTGGCTACCCATCCCAGTATTCTTGCCTGGAGAATCCCATGGACAAAGGAGCCTGGTGGGCTACAGTTCATGGAGTTGCAGAGAGTTGGACACAATTTAGTGACTAAACAAACAAAATACTAGGGTGCCTCTGTAGCCCTCACTTAGCCCTCTGTAGGTGGATGTTCAGTAAATAGTGAACTGAATCAAATTAATCATTGGAAATGACAAGGTAGCCCAATCAGAGTTCTGGATAGCAGACACCAACTGGTCATTTAGGGATAGCAGATAAGAGGTAGAGCAGGAGGGGGAGAGGTGGGCTGTGAAATCCCATGGAGGATGTTATGTTTGTTTCTGCTTGCAGCAGGAGTAATTAGACCTCTCTGCAGAGAAACAACCCAGTGAAAGTGGATTATTCAAACAGCACCCACAGATCACTCCCTCACCTTGAGATTGTTGGAGGGGAAGAGCCAGAAGCAATAGGAGTTTGTCTGGTCAACATATTTTTTAAAATTTAACTTTTATTGACGTATAGTTGCTTTATTGCTTTGTGTTAGTTTTTGCTGTACAGCAAGGTGAATCAGCTATACATATTCATATATCCCCTTTTTTGGATTCTCTTCCCATATAGGTCATCACAGAGCACTGAGTACAGTTCCCTGTGCTGTGCTGTGCTGTGTGTGTGTGTGTGTGTGTGAGTCACTCAGTTGTGTTTGAGACTCCATGGACTGTAGCCCACCAGGCTTCTCTGTCCATGGGCTTCTCCAGACAAGAATAGTGGAGTGGGTTGTCATGCTCTCCTCTGGGGGATCTTCTTGACCCAGGGATCAAACCCACTATAGAGTAGGTCCTTGTTAATTATCTAACTTATACATAAAAGTATATATATGAGGGCTTCCCTGCTAGCTCAGTGGTAAAAAATCCAGCTGCAATGCAGGAGCCGTAGGAAACTCAGGTTCGATCCTTGGATCAGGAGGATCCCCTATAGGAGGGCACATAGCCCACTCCAGTATTCTTGCCTGGATAATTCCATGGACAGAGGCACCTGCTGGGCTACAATCCATGGAGTTGCAAAGAGCTGAACACAACTAAAGAGACTTAGCAGCACACACGTGGTGTATATACGTAATACAGAATGTTATCTTCTCCTTTCATAAGTGGCAAAATGGAGGGGGAAAAACCCTGCAAAATGACTCTTTTCAACCCTTCTCTGTAAAAATTGAGGTTGAGTCTGAAATTTGATTTTCTAGTGTTATATTCCATGCAATGGAAATGATTTTCTTTGTCCAGATGAGACATGACTGTGATGGAAAGCTGACACTTCCTGAAGGAAAGCCACACTTCCCTGACATCAGAGGGGCTGTGTCTGCAGCTTGAACTTGAGCTTTCATCTTGGAATGACTCAGATTCCCATTCCTGCACAAAGAGTTACTTTGGGTTTGACACTGAGCAGCTTACTTCATCATTTTAACCATCAGCTTTCTAATCCATACATAGAAATAATACTAGGAATGAATTCAGTGAGTGGCTTCAAAAGCTAAATATCATAGCTGACGCTCCAATACTTTGGCCACCTGATGCAAACAGCCGACTCACTGGAAAAGACCCTGCTGCAGGGAAAGATTGAGGGCAGGAGGAGAAGGGGACGGCAAGATAGTTGGATGACATCACCAATTCAAAGCCTATATGTTCAAGCCAACTCAAACATAGTGAAGGTAGTGGAGACAGTGAAGGGTGTGTCTCGTGTGCTGGCAGTCCATGGGGTCACAAAGAGTTAGACACAGCTGAGCAGCTGAGCAGCAACAATATGCAGTGCTTAGTACAGTACCTCTCATAGGGGAGACTGGGCAGTGTGAGCTGTTGTTAAATGGTCTCCAAACAGAAGCAGTGGGACGGTGGTTGAGGTTCACCGTGACTTTATGAAGCCATAGAGCCGGACTTTGGGCTGAGGAAAGTTTTTCCTCTTGCACTTTTATGAGTCACTTTATGAGATTTTGAAGGCGGTTAAGTACCTTGTATTCTATCAACCTGTTGTGTTCCAGCTTTTTGGCCTCTTTGGCAGTTTTAGAGGAGGTACTTTACTATTCTATGCCTGGCTTATAATGCCATTACATTTAGAGTTCTCCTATCAGAGTAAACATAAAGTTTGATTTTGAACTTGGAAGGATTCCGAGTTGGGGCTGTTTCTAAGCCCTTCAGCCATGGAAGATATTAGAAAAGCAGCCTTTTCCCTTTAAGGCGACTTCAGTGGCTGGGATCACCTCCAACTAGGCCATTAAACCCCTGATTCTCATTATTGGCCAGAAAGCCATTCCTCTTCACCATTGTTAAGCCTAGTTGCCATGTGACAGTTTTATACCCCTGACTCCCAAGTATGAATAGGGAATTGTTGGCTGTGTAACTTCCATGTCTCTCTGGGGATTCCTGGAGGAAACCAGGGGAGGAAACAAATTTCCCTCCTTGGTCCCTCCGTCATTGTGGGAACCAATACATTTCTCATTAACTGCCAGGGAAATATAAGCCGTATTTTCTGGTTGTACAATAACTGTCCAGAAAGCCAGTACCTTTGGTAACATTATCTCATGTAGCCCTGCTTGCCTCAGAAACTAGAATAAGGGTCAGTGGCTTGAATAGCAGAATTCAGAATTGCTATGTAAAAAAAAAATTTCAGAGGATAAATTTATTACCCAGGACACAGGACTGATTCAACTCAGACCCTCCTATAAGCTCATCTGCCTAGAAAATCAAAGTTGAAATAGTCTCTCTGCCTAGGAAGTTGAAGGTGAAGCTGCATAAAAGTTGAAGTGTGTTTTGTGTCCAAAGGGTTCACTGCAAAGCGGACTTTTATTATTTCCTCTGTATGTCTTGCAATGAAAACTTGATAGTTTCTGCTCTTTGTTCAGCAAAGATTTACCTTTCTTTCATCTGTGAATTCTTGCAAGTAACATAGAAGAGCTTTCTTCTGTAAACAATGTACAACCATGCTTTATTATTATAAAACCTTTTCTAGTGTCAAAAGCAATCTCATGCAAATGTATACCAAATTTTTAAAAATGCACACAAAATGCGTATCATGTGCTCCCCAATGAAATCTTATGGAATGACATAGTGTTTACATTCATTTTGAGAATCTATTACTCATAAAGTAGCGTTGGTCTGCTGAATGGTAAACTCATCTGGAGCAAATCAGTTTATAGGGTCTTTATCAGGGATTTCTGTATCTCAACTTGTTTCTATTTAAAAAAAGTAGAGTAGATTACATTAGTAATCATCTATTTATATTTATCTGGATTCACTTGCTTTGAGCTTCTGTTTATTTATGAATCATTGTACTACATATCTGGAGAAGGAAATGGCAACCCACTCCAGCATTCTTGCCTGGAGAATCCCATGGACAGAGAAGCCAGGAGGGCTGCAGTCCATGGGGTCGCAAAGACTCGAATACGACTGAGCGACTTACATGCATGCAATAGTACATATTGAAACACATACTGTTATGCTTATACATTAGGCTTGCTTTTGAAAGCTACTCTAAACCTCTAAACCCGTTAGGTACTACATTCCAAAGATGGATTGAAGTGCACTTAATCTTTATTGTCTTCTCAGAGTTCCTACTTTTTTGTTGAATATTATTATTATTAGCTTCTCTGACCCTGATCTCAGTAAAGCCTCCCTTACTTACTGGGATCAACTCTCAGGAAAGCCTTTTAAAGCCATCGTGCTTAAGTACCTGGATCCCAAAGAAGGTAAGCAGGCAGAAAGTTGTAAAAAAAACCTAAACAAGACACCTCTTTAGGATTCTCTTCTTTACATTAGCCAGAAGAAGTAGTGATCCCTGGTTTGCATTAGCTCAGCCAGAATGTGGGGCATGGATGTTAGTCAATTAAGTGGGCAAAATGTAAATGTAAATTCTCTCAATATTAGATATGCCTAGTTTTGTGTTCCCCTCAGGCTTGAGTTGAAAATGTTAACTCCAGTGATAGATATTCAAGATACGTACATAGCTGCTTCACTCTGTTGATCTGCGTGAGAGAGTTATGTGTTACTGAGTTACTTTGAAAACTGCTGGCGTGGGGGTTCTTGGTGCGTTTGATCGCATTTGTTCAGTTGCTAAGTCATGCCCAGCTCTTTGCGACCCCAGGGACTGCATGCAGCGCTCCAGGCTTCCCTGTCCTTCACCTTCTGGAGTTTGCTCAAATGCATGTCCATTGAGAGGGTGATGCCATTCAACCATCTCATCCTCTGTTGGCCCTTCTCCTGCCTTCAATCTTTCCCAGCATCAGGGTCTTTTCCAAGGTCACATAGAGGTGGAACTATCTGGAAAAAGCAGATGACCTTCTAGGGGTTTGCCTCTGAGAAGTTCCTGCTATTCCTCAATTCCTGTTTCCTCTCTCTCTCTTGTTTTCCTGTTGTTAATATCAGATCCTTTCGCTGTATTCTTTATTTTGTTTTCTTAGACACGCTAGATGAAATTTTCATCCAGGCGCAGAGTCCTAACAATGGAGGGTTTGTGAGGTTGACCCTAGAAAGACTTCTGTTTTCCCAGGCACTTTCTCTGAACCCTGGGGAAGAGGCCCTGCGGCTCAGTGGGAGTCTGTCTCCGTGATCACAGCCCCGGCTGCCACACGGTGGCAGTCTCATCCCATCCTGGAGGCCCTGACCAGCTCCCAGGCTGGTGCTCTTTTTCTCAAATGCAAAGAGGAATTTTGCTGTCATATAAAAGAAGAGTTGTTTGCAGGCTTTCAAACAAGAATCCCTGTTCAAATTCTAAATAACAGGTTAGAGTTTCCAAAACAGTGCTTCTTTATGTAAAGATCCCGCGTCTTGCACATGTGACTGTGGCTTTCATCTCCAGGCTGCCCATCTGGGTGACTTGTTCCCATGGCCCCCAAGTAAGCCCATAAAGCAAGGAAGGGCAGGCAGAAAAAGAGAGGCCCTCTCCCTCAGGCTGGTAGCCTGTAAGTTTTGAGATGTGGGGAAGATGAAGAATTTCAAGGACTTCTTTCTACATTGGTGGGAAAATGTGTTTCAGTTATTTGTTGCTTACAGAAGCTGGGGTGAGTAAAACCCCGGAAAGTGCAATATAGTACAATGTGGTCACTGTGAGTTTGAAACCCAACTCTGTCTATAAGAAAGTGCACCATTCTGGCCCCTGGTTCATCTTTATTTCCTCCTGTGGCTTCTCTTTTTGTAATTTCCATTAATCACTATTTCTGCTGTTGGTGTAAGCTTGATCTAGTTTAAATTTGTCTATCTATGCCACAGGGCTTCCTAGGTGGCTCAGTGGTAAAGAATCAGCCTACCAATGCAGGAGACACAGGAGATGTGGGTTCGATCCCTGGGTGGGTCAGCACGATCCCTTGGAGGAGGAAGTGGCAACCCACTCCCATACTCTTGCCTGGAGAATCCCTTGGACAGGGGAACTTGGAGGGCTACAGTCCATGGGATCGCAAGAGAGTTGAACACGACTTAGTGACTAAACAACAACCACAACAACATCTGTGTTATAGCTCTGAACCAAACTAGTTAACCAGAGATTAACCAGAGAGCAGGAAAATCTAGGCCAGACGTGCAAATACAGCTCTATTGTAGTTCAGAGTGTAATTACTACAGGATTGGAATATTTCCATTTCTATTGCTATTGTAGAGGTGGAAATATCTCCTAAAGCTTAGCATTTTAACATTATATTTATTAATATGGGGGAAGTCTCTAGCCTTAAGTTAGTGAAACAGAGACTTCTTTGGAGATTTAAAAAAAAAATTGAAGTATAGTTGATTTACAATGGTGTGTTAGTTTTAGGTGTACAGCGAAGTGATTCAGTTATTATATATACATATATTTTCCAGATTCTTTTCCCATATAGGTTATTATAAAATATTGAGTAGAGTTCCCTGTGCTATACAGTAGGCCCTTGTTGATTATTTATTTTATATATATAGTATTACGACCAAACTGCTAATTTATCCCTTCCCCCAACAGAAACTTTTTAGCTGATTCTAAGTCTAAACAGCCCATAGCTAAGATCAGGAGGAGAGACAGCAGATAGTCTGAGAAGAGATACAAGAAAAGGAAGGTTGGATGGGAATTCTTGGAGGGTTGGTAGGAAAAGTCCTGTCCACTGAGTGATTTTTGTGACATCATAGCCTCATTGGTTCTTGAGTGGAAAAGCTGATGCCCATGGTTCACTTCAACTTCTGGACCCCAGAAAACCATGCCAAATGAAGAAGATACATCTTTTTACCCCTGGAAACAGCGTTACACATCTCCTAGTAAAGTAGGAAACCTCTCTACACATAACAAGGCAGGTTTTCTGGTGAGGACACACCAGTCATAAAGCTCAGAAAAGAATCTCTCTTTGTATCATCATGATTCGCCTAGGACACTAAGCTTCTGTAAAAGAGGGTACTTAAGAGGAGCTTGATATGCTGTTTGAATCTGTCTTTACTCACAGAAAACGATTAAGAGTGAGTTGAGGGCAAGGCAGTCTTCCCTCACTCCTGCTCATAAAGGCAACTAGAATTAGTATGTTATTTGTGTGAAAAACATAGGGGCCAGTTTACTGTGTCATATAAGAATGTGCAAAGTCAGGTCTTACATCAATAGAAGGAAATAAAAAGGTTATTAAAGGTATAGTTATTAAGCAATTAATGTATGAGAAGCACCATACCCAGTCTGCTTTAATTCTTACAACAATTTCTATGAGCAAGACATCATCCCTACCTTATAGGTGAGGATTTTTAAAAATCATTTTACTGAATTACAGCTGATTTATAATGATGTGTTAATTTCTGCCATATAGCAAAGTGTTTCAATTATGCATAAATTCTTTTTCATATTCTTTTCCATTGTGGTTTATCAGAGGCTACTGAGTATAGTTCCTTGTTCTGTACAGTAGGATCTTATTTATAGGCGGATTTGAGTTAGGAAGTCAACATGCTTATAGTCACAGACTGTAAATAGCAGAGCGATAATTTAAACCTGGGTGTGCCTGCTTAGTTGCTCCGTCATGTCCGACTCTTTGTGACCCCGTGGACATCTCTTGTTCATAGGGTCACCGGGCTCTTCTGTCCATGGGATTTCTTAGGCAAAGATACTGGAGTGGGTTGCCATTTCCTCCTCCCAGGGATCTTCCCAACCCAGGGGTTGAACCCATGGCTCTTGCATATCCTGTATTGGCAGGTAGATTCTTCACCAGTGGCACCACCCTGCTGCTGCTGAGCCGCTTCAGTCGTGTCCGACTCTGTGCGACCCCAGAGACGGCAGCCCACCAGGCTCCCCCGTCCCTGGGGTTCTCCAGGCAAGAGCACTGGAGTGGGTTGCCATTTCCTTCTCTAATGCATGAAACTGAAAATTGAAAGCGAAGTCGCTCAATTGTGTCTGACTCTTCGCGAGCCCCTGGACTGCAGCCCACCAGGCTCCTCCGTCCATGGGATTTTCCAGGTGAGAGTACTGGAGTGGGTTGCCATTGCACCACCCTAGTTCTGTTTAATTCTAGAACTCATCCAAAAGATTTTGAAAAGAAAACCAAACCCTAGATTTTTACATAAGGTTTTTAAATGGCTTTCACAGGAAAAATAATGTTATCTATTATTATTTTTATTTTGCCGTCAGAAGCATGCTAAGCAATATGCAACAAATTCAGCACTTTCTTTTGGACCATGTTTCCTGGCAGAAGGAAAGTTGCTCTGAATAAATTGTTAACATCTTACCCAATAGTCTGTTCGTAGTTTATTTCAGTTGGCAACAGAGGGCGCTGTACACTGTCTAGATTTTTTTCACATCTCCATCCTGCCCCTGGCTGTTTATAGTCGTCACCTACATTACCTACAGTGAAGTCAGATTAATCTTTTGGGTTTAGTGAAGCTTTGGCATTTGCTGAGTTTGGGGTTTCTCTGAATCTGTATTAACAAGATCTTTCCAATTCTATTGTATTTAGCTATGAGATGACAGGAGTGTAGTCCTCAGAGGTTTCTACACAAAGCGCAAAGGTTTGAATGAACATTGTTTTTATACATCCAACTTTTTTTCTCTATTGGTGACAGACACTACACCGACAATATGGACAGGAAGCAAAAGGACCGTTTATGGAACAGTCATCCACATAATAGAAGGATAGGATTTTTAAGTTTTCAAAATCCATGTACTTATCCCACGTGACTCATTTCTCAAGCCCCGGTGTTAACATACAATATTTCCTAAATGGTTCCTTACAAGGAGGCCTTTATTGAATGTGTCATCAAATAATCATAAATCATGTTTCAAAACTGTAGAGAAATCTGTGTCTTTGTGCACGTGCATGTGAGAATAGTGGATGTTCCTGGAGAGTATTTGTCTGTTCATGAATACAGTAGGAGGGAGTTGGGAAAAAGAAAGATCTAAAAAACTTGTCAGAGACTTTGTACTGAAACATGAGACTAGAAATCAGAAGACATTACCACTCAGCCATAAAAAAGAGCAAAATAATGCCATTTGCAGCAACCTGGATGGACCTGGAGATTGTCACACTGAGTGAAGTAAGTCATACATAGAAAGACAAATATCATATAATATCATGTATATGTGGCATCTAAAAAAATTCTACAAATGGGTTTATTTGTGAAACAGAAACAGATTCACAGACATAGAAAGCAAACTTCTGGTAACCAAAGGGGAAGACTGTGGTGGGGATAAATTAGGAGTTTGGGATTAACATATACATAGTACTATGTATAAAATAGATAAGTAACAAGGACTGACTGTATAGCACAGGGACCTCTACTCAATATTCTTTAATAACCTATATGGAAAAAGAATCTAAAAAGAACATACACATATTTGTTGTTGTTGTTTAGTTGCTAAGTCATGTCTGACTCTTTTGCAACCTATTGACTACAGCTCTTGAGGCTCCTCTGTCCACGGGATTTCCTAGATAAGAATACTGGAGTGGGTTGCCATTTCCTTCTCCAGAGGATCTTCCCAACTCAGGGATCGAACCCAGGTCTCATGCATTGCGGGCAGATTCTTTACCACTGAGCCACCTGGGAAGCCCTATATAACTGAACTGCTTTGCTGTGCACCTGAAATTAATACAGCATTGTAAATCAACTATACTTCAAAAATAAATTAATTTTTAAAAAACTGAAAAAAAAAGTAGAGAAACTTGCCTGTGAGCATCCTTATCTGTGGCTGCCACCCCTGTGTTCCATGGTGGCCTCTTAGAGTAGTATTACACTCCTCTGCCAAAACCAGGACTGGCCAGAGT
Organism: Ovis canadensis; assembly: GCF_042477335.2. NCBI lineage: Eukaryota > Metazoa > Chordata > Mammalia > Artiodactyla > Bovidae > Ovis > Ovis canadensis. The sequence continues at coordinate 23,893,522 of NC_091269.1, read as the reverse complement.
GAATGGAGTTCCCATGATGGGCATGAAGTGACCAGGACTTACTCCAGGGGTCAGGGAGGAACCTCGTCTGTTCTGGAGCATAGTCTTGGATGATTGAATAAAACTAGGGTTCCATGAGCAGGAATTCTGTTAGAAATGGCTGTAGGTGAGGCGACCGATTGTCTCCTCAAAGTTATGGGTGCCCTGCTAGAAAAGCAGGTGCAGAAGTATATTCTACTTGTTGCTTTCTGAGCCAAAGGGAAAATGCCAAGCTTGAGTTTGCTTAAAGAGTTCTATTAATTTTAGTCCTGTCAGTTTATATGCAATTAACAACAATACAGTTCTTTAGATACAGATCACAGCTAGCTTATTAATGTCCTCTTTTACAACTACCTGAGGCATTTCTTTGCTCTGCTCCGTACTCTCGGTGCTTTGGGTGGAGGTGGGGGTGAGGAGGAGGTGCGGACAGTGTTGGGGGTGAAGGAGGTAGCAGAGGTGTTAGAGGATCGCTGTTTCCTCCTGATCAGGGTCTTGGGAATGATCCAGCTCACTGTTTATTGTTTGTGCAAAATATGAAGCTGGTGACTGTTGCTACCGCCTCCCCTTCCACTAAATATATAGAAAGTTGAGATCATTGTCTCTAGAACACCAAGTGTCCGCCTGCTTATCCCACGGCACCCGATATCTCTGGACAACCTGAGTTACTTGAATGTGTGCCAGATGACTGCCCTTCTTGCTGAAGGTAGCATGGCACACGCGAATGTCAGCTTAGAACACTCACGGTGATTGTTGTTCAGTCGCTAAGTGGTGTCGAACTCTTTGTAACCCCATGGACTGTAGCATGCCAGGTTTCCCTGTCCTTCACTGAGTTTGCTCAAATTCAAGTCCATTGAGTTGGTGATGCTATCTAACCATCTCATCCTCTGGGGCCCTCTTCTCCTTTTGCCTTCAGTCTTTCCCAGCAGTGGCCACAGGACTGGAAGAGCTCAGTTTTCATTCCAATCCCAAAGAAGGGCAATGCCAAAGAATGTTCTAACTACTGTACAGTTGCACTCATGTCACATGCTAGTAACGTTAGGCTCAGAATCCTTCAAGCTAGGCTTCAGCAGTACATGAACCAAGAACTTCTAGTGTACAAGCTGGATTGAGAAAAGGCAGAGGAACCGGAGATCAAACTGGATCATAGAGAAAAGCAAGGAAATACAGAAAAACATCTACTTCTGCTTCATTAACTACACTAAAGTGTTTGACTCTGTGGTTCACAACAAACTGTGGAAAATTCTTAGAGACGGAAGAGGACCTGCTCATGCAAGGTGGAAAAAACTCACTTGCAACCTGCATTAAGGACCCATGCTGTCCTTGTGTCTGGGTGTAATAAATAGCTGATTTCCAGTACTTCCGGGTAATCAAAGTGTTCGTTTTGCCCATCCTCAGAGACTTGCAGATTAGCTCCTCCAGCACCACGACTTCTGAGAGTCAAGATCCTTCTTCTGGGGACCCTGCAGTCAGTGCTCTTCAACAACAGCTGTTACTGATGGTGGCTCGGAGGACCCAGTCAGAAACCCCACGGGTAAGTCCCAGCATCACCGTTTGTGAATGTTCCAGAAGCAGGGGTCCTGAAACCTGTTTCCAGGTTGGTTTCCCTATCAGAATTAGTCCAGCCTTGTCCTGAATTTTACGTTAGAGGGTTGTGGTTACATCACTTCATGGTAGTCTACTGGACGAATGTAAAAAGAGACCATTTAGATAACATACCATTAAATAATACCTTTTCACTGATGCTAATGGGTTATTAGTCTTGATTGTTCTTCCAGTGTATTAGAAATTGATTTACATTGATCTTTTGTTGCCGAGTTGTACAAATTCCATAAAACCTCACTAGATTGGAATGGCTTTTTCTCGCTGCAGGGTTTGGAAAGTATCTAGATATTTATTAATTTATTTTAGCCTTATAATTTAGGCATGCAGAAATTTTGAAAGAGAATCTTGGCCTGAAGAGAGAGTTTATTCATGGAACAAAGGACATGATCATCAAGCACTGAAAAGATGCCTCTTTCCATGATTTTACCGAGAGATTAACTTACTGATGTTCATTCACTTATTACTTCACTTTTGATGAGACCCTGTAAGACACAGAGCAAAGAATTCAAAAAGAACATGGGAGCAAAGATATACAACCAGTCATGGACTTAGAGCTACACATTCTATCAGGTCGTTTTGGGGAATGGCTATGGAGAAGGCGCCTTAGAAGAAAGGACGCTTGGGCTAGACCTTGAAGGAAGGTGGATTTCAGTAGGTGCAGATTGAAAGAGGAGGGCTATAGATGGGATACTGTCAAGTTTGTGTAACATTTCTTTACTCCTCTGCTTACCTTCTTCCTGACCATGTTTTGATTTCTTCTAGAGAATCTCGCCTACAAAAAGAAATACAGTAAGTCCCGTATATACAAATGTGTTCTGTTCTGAGAGTATGTTTGTTAAGTCCAGTTTGTTCATTAGCGCAACAGTTAGCCTAGGCACCCAACTAACACGATTGGCTATACAGTACTGTACTACAATAAGTTTGTAATATTTTCCACACAAATAATACATAAAAAACAAATAAGTACAAAAATAAGGGTAACATTTTTAATCTTACAATGTAGTACCTTGAAAAGTACAGTTTTTGTTCAGTCGCTCAGTCACGTCCTACCCTTTGCAACCCCATGGACTGCAGTGCTTCCATATCCATCTCTATCTCCCCAAGTTTGCTCAGAATTCATGTCCATTGAATCGGTGATGCCATCTAACCATTACATCCTCTGGTCACCGCCTTCCCCTCCTGCCCTCAGTCTTACCCAGCATCAGGGTCTTTTCCAGTGAATTGGTTCTTTGCATCAGGTCGTTCAGGTATTGGAGCTTCAGCTTCAGCATCAGTCCTTCCAATGAATATTCAGGGTTGATTTCCTTTAGGATTGACTGGTTTAATCTCCTTGTAGTCCAAGGGGCTCTTAAGAGAGTCTTGAGAGTCAGCCAGCACCACAGTTCAAAAGCATCAATTCTTTGGCACTCAGCCATCCTTATGGTCCAGCTCTCACATCCATACATGACTACTGGAAAAACCACAGCTTTGACTATATGGACCTTTGTCAGCAAAGTGACGTCTCTGCTTTTCAATACACTGGCTAGGTTTGAAAAGTACAGCAGTGCAGCACAGCAGTTGGTGCTTCTTAGCAATACCAGCTCTAGCACTGCTGCTTTTACACTGGCTTCCAGACATCCTGGGCTTGAAATAGATAATATATTGCTGTACTCTATACAGTTCAGTAAAGCACACAAAAGCACAGCCACTTGTAGAGGATGCACTCACGTGACAACGTACACCAGACACATGAACTAACTTACGTGACTGGACATGTGAACACGCATGTACATCTTTGAAAGTTCACAACTTGAAGGTTAGTATGTAGGGGACTTAGTGTAATAGCTTTAGATTCAATTTCACGATTGCTTAACTAGATTTTTTCAGAAGAAGCTTGATGGTAATTTACACACCCTTGTTCAGATGTGCAGAAAAAATGCTGTGCTACTTTCTAACTGACCACATGTTGTTCTGGAGTCCTTATTTCTGCTGTGCTGTGTTTAGTCACTTTGTCATGTGTGACTCTTTGCGACCCCATGGACTGTAGCCTGCCAGGCTCCTCTGTCCTTGGAGATTCTCCACGTAAGAATACTGGAGTGGGTTGCCATGTCCTCCTCCAGCAGGTCTTCCTGACCCAGGAATCAAACCGGGGTCTCCTGCATTGCAGGTGGATTCTTTACCAGCTGAGCTACATTTTTAAGTAAAATTGTAAAAGATTTTAAGTTATACCCTATGTAGGTATACATGTGTGCTAAGTTGCTTTATTTGTGTCTGACTCTTTGTGACCCTGTGGACTCTAGCCTGCCAGGCTCCTGTGTCCATGGGATTCTCCAGGCAAGAACTCTGGAGACTCAGGTTCAGTCTCTGGGTTGGGAAGATCTCCTGGAGATAGAAAGGGCAACCCATTCCAGTACTCTTTCCCGGGAAATCCCATGGATAGAGGAGCCTGGTGGGCTAAAGTCCATGGGGTCTCAAGAGTCCGACTTGACTTAGTGACTGAACAACAACTGTGAGGTTTTGAGAAATTAAGGTAATATATGGCATAGTGATACTTTTAAGAATCAGCGGCCATTATTAATATCATCAAAATGCTTATTAGTTATGGGACTCTTGAAGATACCATTATTTTGTCTCTTTTATTTTTATTTAAAAAAATTTGTTGAAGTATAGTTGATTTACAATGTTGTGCTAATTTCTGCTGTACAGCAAAGTGATTTAGTTAAGTGTATAGTTATATATTCTTTTCCATTATGGTTTATCATAGGATATTGAATATAGATTCCTGTGCTATACAGTAGGACCTTGTTCTCCATTCAGTCCTTATGTAATAGTTTGCGTCTGTGGAGGAGTTATGGGAAGTTTGAGGATTAGAGAAAATATGACAGAGTTAGACTTTTAAGAATCAGGGGCAATTATTTTTTTCCCTTTAAAAAATCAGTTTCTTTTTTAAAAATTAAAAAAAAATGTAATTGAGGGGTAATTGCTGTATAGAATTTTGTGGATTTCTGTCATACATCAACAAGAATCAGCCATAGGTACACCCATGTCCCCTCCCTCCTGGACCTCCCTTCCATCTCCCCCCCATCCCACCCCTCAGCCTGTCACAGAGCCTTCAGCCTGTGTTTCAGTTCCCTGAGTCACACAGCAAATTCCCATTGGCTATCTATTTTACATATAGTATTGAAATTTCCATGTTACTCTCTCCATACAGCTCCCCTTCTCCCTCCTCCCCCACCATGTTCTGAGATCTGTTCTCTATGTCTCTTTTTCTATTGCTGCCCTGAACATAAATTCATCAGTGCCCTCTCTTTAGATTTCATATGTACATGTCAGTATACAGTATTTATATTTCTCTTTCTGAGTAACTTCACTGCGTATAATAGGCTCTAGGTTCATCCACCTCATTAGAACTGATCATATGCCTTCCTTTTTATGGCTGAGTAATATTCCACTGTGTATATGTACCATAGCTTCTTTCTCCATTCATCTGCTGATGGACATCTAGGTTGCTTCCATGTTCTAGCTATTGTAAATAGTGCTGCAGTGAACACTGGGATACATGTGTCTCTTTCAATTTTGGTTTCCTCAGGTATAGGCCTAGGAGTGGGATTGCTGGGTCATATGGTGGTTTTATTCCTAGCTTTTAAAGGAATCTCCATACCATCTTCCATAGTGGCTGTATCAGTTTCTGTTCTCTCCAGTAATGCAAAAGGGTTCCCTTGCCTCCACACCTTCTCCAGCATTTATTGTTTGTAGACTTTTTAATGACGGCCATTCTGACTGGTGTGAGGTGGTATCTCATTGTAGTTTTGCTTTGCATTTCTCTAATAATGAGCAATGTTGAGCATCTTTTCATGTGTTTGTTAGCCATCTGTATGTCTTTGGAGAAATGTCTCTTCAGGTCCCTTTCCCACTTTTTGATTGGGTTGCTTGCTTTTCTGGTACTGAATTGCATGAGCTGCTTGTGTATTTTGGAAATGAACCTTTGTCAGTTGTTTCCTTTGCTATTAGTTTCTGCCGTTCTGAGGGTTGTCTTTCATCATGTTTGTAGTTTCCTTTGCTGTGCAAAAGCTTTTAAGTTTGATTAGGTCCCACTTGTTTATTTCTGTTTTTATTTCCATTACCCTAGGAGGTGGGTCATAGGAGATCTTGCTTTGATTTATGTCATTGAGTGTTCTGCTTATGTTTTCCTCTAAGAATTTTATAATTTCTGGTCTTACACTTAGATCTTTAATCCATTTTGAATTTATCTTTGTGTGTGGTATTAGGTAGTGTTCTGAGTTTCATTATTTTGGACATAGCAGTCCAGTTTTACCAGCACCACTTATTGAAGAGGCTATCTTCAGGGGCCATTATTAATATCATCAAAATGCTTATTAGTTATGGAACTCTTGAAGAGACTATTTCTTTTAAATTTTCATTTAAAGTTTTTTGTTGACATATAGTTGATTTACGTCGTGTTAATTTCTGCTGTACAGAAAGTGATTCAGTTATATGTATTCTTTTTCATACTCTTTTCCATTATGGTTTATCACAGGATATTGAATATATTTCCCTGTGCAGTAGGACCTTTTTGCCCATCCATTCTATATGTGGTAGTTTGCATCTGTGGAAGAGTTATTATGAGGTTTTGAAGATTAATGATAAAGTATGGCAAAATTATGCCTTTAATAATCTGTATTAATTGTTAATATCATCAAAATTCTTATTAGTTTTATAGAACTCTTGACTTTTTTCAGGTAGCTTGGGGGAAATACAGTTCTATTGTCTAAGACACCCCGTTTGTGGTCCTTCATTGTGTTAGCCCTAGCAAACTAACACCAAAGTCAAATCATTTTTTCTTTGTATTAAATTCCGAGATTATTTTCATTTAAGCAGCAATAAATAGCTCAATATGCCAGAATATTTAATAAGTTTTGCAAAAGATGTAGACATAGTCTTCATGTGATTTTTTAATAGTGACCTTCCCTAAAACTACTATCTAAAAGAGAGTATTTTCTTACTATTCAAAAGAATGTTGTCGGCTTCACTGTTGTTTATCCTTGACATGTGTATACATCATGCTAAATTCCCACATCACAGAATGGTAAACCCTACTCACCTGGCACATGTGTTTCATTTCTTACTTGCACTCTCAGTTCATGGAGCATAAAGGGAAAGGATCTCTTTTGAGAGGAAGATTTACTCTAAATTACAAATTCACTGGGCTTCCCTGGTGGCTTAGACAGCAAAGAATCTGACTGCAGTGTGGGAGACCCGGGTTCGATCCCTGTGTCGGGAAGATCCCCTGGAGAAAGGAATGGCAGCCCACTCCAGTATCCTTGCCTGGAGAGTTCCAGGGACAGAGGAGCTGGCACACTGCAGTCCATGGGGTCATGAAGAGTCAGACACAACTGAGCAAGTAGCACTTTGACTTTCATAAGTTTATTGTCGTTAAAAGAAGATGCTGTTCTTGCTGACATGACAGCAGGGAGTTTCCCCGAGGCTCTCTTTTCTGTTGGAGTCAAATTCCAGACACAAGCAGCACTTACAGTCTCAACGTACTTCTAATAATACAGCCCAATCCATCCTGTATATTGTCAACCTGCATATTACCTTCACAATGGATCAACTTTCCCTTGAAATGCTCTTTGTGTTAATATTTTATAGTCTGAATAACTCTGTGCTCCATAGCTGTCAGGGAATTAGCAGCTGGGAACAGAGAGATGGGGAAGTCAGCTTCCTAAGAGGGTTCCACATGGTCTCCAGTGAGGCAGATGTGTTGCCCTTATGCATGCCAGGTGTTTTGACATCAGCGACTTTCAGTGAATTAAGGAAAAAGTATGCAGTGTGCCAAGTATGACCTTCTGCTTTGTAAGTCTAAGAGGAATGAATGAGGCCACGGAAAGGTAGCTCTGCCTCCACGGCTGCTCTTCCATGCTGTCCTCCTCCCTTAGCTTATCTTGGCCCTTCTTCTGGGTCTTCTGCGTCTTATGCTGCTGTTCAGCCACCAAGTCGTGTCCAACTCTTTGCAACCCCATGGACTGCAGCACGCTAGGCTTCTCTGTCACTCACCATCTCCTGGAGTTTGCCCAGGTTCATGTCCACTGAATCAGTGACACCCTGCACCCATCTCATCCTCTGTTGCCCTCTTCTCCTTCTGCTTTCAATGTTTCGCAGTATCAGGGTCTTTTCCAACGAGTCGGCTGTTCGCATAAGGTGGCCAAAGTATTGGAGCTTCAGCTTAGCCTACAGGAAATTAGAGCCTACTGAAAATCCTTTTTGGAAAAATATAGGACAAAAGCAAACAAATAAAAATGCAAGCTAGCATAATCCACCAATTCCATTTTTTGGTGTATATTCAAAGAGCCTAATGCAGGGAATCCAACAGATATTTGCATGTGCGTGTTCACAATAGCATTATTCATGATTGTGAATAGTGAATATTCCACCAAGAGGTGGATGCAACCCAAGTGCCTGTCGACAGATGAGTGAGTAAACAAAATGTAGTCTATCCATAAAATGAAATTTTACTCAGCCTTAAAAAAAAAAATTTGACACCTGAAACATGATAGAACTTGAGATCATTATTATAAATGAAATAAGCCAGTCACAAAGGAATGATACTCTTTAATTCCACTTATAGGAGGTACCCAGAGGGGTCAAATTCCTGGAGACAGAAAGTAGAGGAGAGTGGGGAGTTAGTGTTCAATGTAGACAGAGTTTCAGTTTTGCAAGATGAAAACATGAATAATAATATGAATATTATTGCTACTGAAATGCATACATGCAAAGTGGTTAAGATATAAATTTTAAATTATGTATTTTTTTAACCACAGTTACAAAAAAAAAAAAAGGAACCCCACAGACTAGAAATAGAAGGTCTGCAGGGCGCTGGGGCTCATTAAGTATTTGTTCAGCAAATGAATGGAGACTAATTTTTTTCAAAATTGAATTCCTTTCCACTAGATTAGATCCAATCAGAGATGAATTTGGGGTGAAAATGTTTTAAATCTGAGATTAAATTCCTCCACCTGTTTCTGTTTTATTGGTTTAATTATTTTTTTTCTGACAAATATTTCAGGTCTTACTTATATTGGGCTTCACTAAGGACCTACATACTGTGGATGAAAATCTTTTTACTTAAAAAAAATTTAAATATTTATCTGGGTATTACATTAAATAGCATACCTTTCAAAGATTATGTTGTTTAAGGCCTTTTTTTGAATTCTGATCTTTCATAATAATTACTTTCATGGCAGTTTCCTGGCCTGACAGTAGTATTTTGATATGAGTAGCATAATTTTAATGTCGCATTATAATGACATTGAAATGTATTGGTAAAAAAGACATTTTCTGCAATAAGGATCTACTGTATAGCATAGAGAACTATACTTGGTATTCTGTGATAACCTATAAGGGAAAAGAATACAGAAAAGAATGAATATATGTATATGTATAACTAAACCACTTTGCTGTACAACTGAAACTCACAGAACATTGTAAATCAATAATACTCAGTACAAAAATAAAGCTGGAAAAAAAAAGACCTTTTCTGTTGATCATTATCCTTTTGTTAGGGTGCCCTTTTTTTTTTTTTAATGGACTATGTTGGTTTCCATTTCAGAATTTGAACATCTGCTTTTGGTACTTTTAAATCAGGAGGCTTACTTTATGACGATAACACGTCTATGTGAAACCCTCTCTCTGTTTTTTCTTTCGGTATCCAAAAGCATCTGAGTCGGGATCTGGAAGACTCATCCTCTTCTTCCACACAAGGAAAGTTTAACCGAGAGCAGTTTTACAAGTTTATCATTTTCCCTGGGAAGTGGATTAAGGTCTGGTATGATCGCCTTACCTTGCTGGCATTACTGGATAGGTAAGCCTCCAGGCGTGCACGTGTGCTGGGGCTTGGCAGAGTGCACTTGCTTGCTGATAATAAGCAGTTTGGCCTCCAGCTGAAATTCTCTGGGGCTTTTCCAAGGTGTCCGCTTTTTGTTCTGCAAACCCAGAGTCAGAGCAGTGAGATCCTGACGAATGAAGAAATTGTCATTGAGCGGTGAAAATGGGAACTAGGAGAATTTGGTAACATGGTTTAGTGTTAAGGTTTGGGACAATGTTATGCCTTGGTCTGCTCATCTTTTGCCAGTTTTTGTAGGAGAGCCTGCAGCTGCCATGTTGAGGGCAGAGCTTGGGTGTGAGGATGTGGCGTGGGGAGGGGAGGAGGGACATGGCAGGGGAAGGAGTGATGTCTCGCCCTTTCCTTCCAGGATTTGGGTTCTAAATACTCTATCCTATACTTTGGATGCTACTCTTTCCCTTAAAGCCTGTTACTCTTTCTCACCACTGTTTCTCAAGATGCAGTGCTGTGGGGTTGGAGCTGAGGGTACTGGGTGGGGAGGTGGAGGCGGGTGGCAGGGGTCAGGCTGAGTAAGGCATGATGGAGTTGGGGACCAAAGAGGTCCATTTCCATCCCCCTTGGGATATACAGAAGACAAGATTGTAATCTTTTCTAAAATAATGTTTTTATTACAATTTAAAACTTTACTCTGCAAAAAGTATAAAAGAATGAAAAGACAAGTCACTGACAGAAAAAATTGTTTATGAGACTTCCCTGTGGTCCAGTGGTTATGACTTCACCTTGCAGTGAGGGGGGTGCAGGTTTGATCCCTGGTTGGGGAGCTAAGATCCTATATACCTTGTGGCCAAAAAACCAAAACATACAACAACAACAACAAAAACAGAAGCAATCTTGTAACAGATTCAATAAAGACTTAAAAAATTAAAAATTTACAAAACACACATCAGATATATATCCAAGATATACAAAGACTACTTAAAGCTCAATAATAAGAAAACAACCTAATTTTAAAATATGAGCTAAAGATCTGAAGAGAACCCTCATCTAAGAAGACATCCAAATGGCAAACAAGTACATAAAAATAGGCTTATCATTTTCTATCACTAGAGATTTGCAAATTCAAGCAACGATGAGATACCACTATATACTATGAGAATGTTTAATCAAACAAAACTGACAATAGCAAATGCTGGAAAGAATGTGGAACAAAAAAACCCTTTTTCCATTGCTGGTGGAAGAACAAAATAGTATAGCTAATTTGAAAGACAGGATGGCAGTTTTCTAAAGTAAACAGTTTTGCCATATAATTCACCAACTGTACTCCTAGGTAACTACCTAACTGATTTGAAAACATCCACATAAATACTGCATATGAATGTCTTTAATATCTGTATTTATAGTTATTAAAAACTAAAAGGAACCAGGGTGTACATCAGTATGTGAGTATATAAATTGTGGGGGCTTCCCTGGTGGCTCAGTGATTAAGAACCCACCTGCCCATACAGGAGACGCGGTTTTGATCCCTAGGTCAGGAAGATCCCCTCGAGAAGGAAATGGCAACCCAACTCCAGTAGTCTTGCCTGGGAAATCCCATGAACAGAGGAGCCTGGTGGGCTACAGTCCATGGGGTCGCAAGAGAGTCAGATATGACTTAACGACTAAACAATAACAACAATGAATTGTGATATTCACAGGTTGTGGGTTTGGAGATTCGGATGCTATTACTAATGGTGTCATCAGAAAACACAGGAATTTCACAGTTAAATGCTAGTCAGTGTGGTAGTGGGAAGGCTGGTTGCCTGCCTGGCTATTGTGGGTCCCCCAGTGACTACTTGTTATCATAATGTCTTAAATGGTGTGATCACATATTGAAAAACTGTAGTCATGCAAAATTACAACAGTAAATTTCAGGACCCACAAGTCAGGGAAGGGAGTTATAATGGTTTTTCTAACAATACTATGTTACCCCAGGGGCACACACTTAAGACGGAGACTTCATACTTAACTAAAATAATTCAAGATAATACAGTCTGATAGATGAGAAGTGTTTTTGAAATATTCATTTAAAAAGAAATTATTAGAAGTTGAACTAACTTGCCTTAACCCTTCATATTAAATACAAATATTTCTATGGATTTCTGGGTTTGTTATTTTAAAATCCACTCACTGATGAAAATTAGCTGAAAATCCAGTGAAGATCTAAAAAATGATGATGAGGAAGATGATTATCATCTTGTGAAGGTTATAGTGTTAAATCATTTTAATCACCTCTCTTGCAAGTTACGTGCTAAGTCGTGTCCGACTCTTTGCGACCCCATGGACTGTAGCCCACTAGGCTCCTCTGTCCATGGGATTCTCCAGGCAGGAATACTGGAGTGGGCTGCCATGCCCTTCTCCAGGGGATCTTCCTGACCCAGGGATGGAACCTGTGCATTGCTAGGTGGGTTCTTTACCACTGCCTTCAGTCTCCTGTTAAATGTGGTAATCTATTGGATTGGCCAAAAAGTCAGTAAGATGTTGTAGAAAAACCCCAACAAACCATATCACAGGGAGGATGTGAGGATCAAACCAAATTAATGACAGAAAGAGTTCTTTAAATATTGGTTGTTGGGAAGATCCCCTGGAGAAGGAAATGGCAACCCACTGCAGTATTCTTACCTGGAGAATCCCAAGGACAGAGGAGCCTGGCAGGCTACAGTCTGTGGGGTCGCAGAGTCCGTTATTATTATTACTTGGAATGTGGCCCAGAACCCAGAAAGAAGAAAAAAAATTTTTAATGAAATAAATGATTGTAGCCAAAGTGTGTGTGCTGTCACTTTAGCCAAGTCCGACTCTCTGTGACCCTGTGGACTATAGCCGATCATATTCCTTTCTAGCCAAAGTAGATGTTGGCAAATGCAGACACTGAAACTTAGGCCCTTAGAAAGGAGAGATCACCCTTTCTTCAGAGCCCATCTAATCCTACTTTCAGCCATCCACCTGCAAGCTTGGTGATCTGGTTTTCTAGTTGGCAGTCAATGAAGAGGGGAGGAAGGGACGCCATGACTCCCAGCTGACAGTGAGGAAGGAGGAAGGAAAACCCAGAGCACTGACCTAGAAAAACCGAGCAGCTTGGGACCTTTGTGTGGAGAGAGCAGCCCCGCCCAAGGACTGTGGAGCAGTGCACACAGCATACACAACTGCCTGGGATCTTTGTGAAAAGACAGATGCCCAGGTGTGAGAGGTCACCACCCCAGCGTGGCCTGGGGCACAGCACACCTCCTTAGCTCACCTGGTTAGTTCAGTGATGATGTGAAAGGTCTGTTTAAGAAAACAGGGATTCACATGATAAATTTTACGTTTTTGATGACCAGAGCTGTTTTTTTATTTGAAAATGTATACATAAATTACCCTGGATATTCACTGGGAGTATCTAAAGTCACATGGATGAGAGAACTTGAATTTAGCAAATGAAAGCTTGGAAAGAAAACACATATATAATAGAAAACAAGCTTATAAGTGTTGGCAGAAACTGGAAGAATTTGGTGCATAACAGGCAATGAAATCAGACTAATCGCTGCCCTGAACTCCCCCAGGTCAAGGACTTCTGTTTGACGTTGTTTAACTTTTCCTCTGGGATTCAGGCTCATCTTCCTTGAATGTGTTTCCTTATCCTCTGATCATGGTAGCGTCCTGGGTCCTTATGATCACAGCCTCTTCTGTTTGCCTTCAGTTTGCCGTCCAGTCTGCTTAGATATTTTCAGACTTGTCTCTCTTTTCTTTTATCATTTTCCCTTCCTTTCTCTTCTGCTATTACCTCATCTTGCAAAACTCCTAGGTTTTCTTTTTCTTTCACCAGTTTATCAGGTTAGCATCTAAAACAAAAAGCTGTCCATCTAAGCATCATTTCATTCATTTATTTGTTCATTCAACACTGAAAAAAAAAATCAAAACACCTACTCCACTCTAGGCTCTATAAGGAGCCCTGGGTATAGAGCAATGAATGAAACAGACATACAGTCCCTGTGCTCAGGAGGCCTGGCTCCACTGGGGGAAGTGGGCTAAGACGGCACACGGTCCTGGCTGCCATGGAAGATACTCCTGAAGGCCTGAGATAGAGGAACGTCGGGGAGGAGGACACAGATGTCAGGACAGGTGATGACAGAGGCCTTATCTGGGGAGGAAACTCACAGAGCTGAGATATAGCAGGGAGCCAGGCATGTGGCAAGCAGGGGCAAACTCGCCATCTCACCGTCGCGAGGATGTGCTCTCATGCCTCCCATCCTTACAAATCCTCTGGACCACGTTCCCCCAGCTGCTGTCCCGTTTCTCCACGTTTCCTTGCAGCAGAGCTCCTTGAAGCACTGCATGTTATCTCTTCCCCCCAGTTTCTCCCCTCCCATTTTCTCATAACGTCCTTGCATTCCGTCTTCTGACCCCAGGACCGCATGGAGCCTGCCCTGGGCCAGGTCACGGTTGATCCTGTCAGTCATGTCCCTGGACTCTCCTTCTTGGGTTACTCTCTTCTCTTGTTTCCAGGGCTCAGCCCTCTCTTGGTTTTCCTTCTGCCCTGTTGGTAGCTCCTTCCTGGTCCCCTTTGCAGGTGACCTCTTCATGTTGGTTTCCCAGGAGCTGCTCAGCCCTTGATCTTTCTCTTTCTACCCGCTTTTCTTTAGTGATCACATTTACTCTCATGGTTTTAAATCCCACTAATCTGCCAGTGACCAGTTTCTGTCTCCACCCTGGACCTGTTGCCGGAGTTCTTTACTTGCGTATCTAACTATGGGGTTGACATCTCATAATCAGAGTTGAAACTGAGCTCTTCATCTCTGCCTCATCCCAGGTCTGCTCCACCTGTGGTCTCCCCCACTTCAGCTGATGACCACCTTATCCTCCCAGCTTTTCACTAAAAATCTTGGCATAATCCTTAAATCTTTCCTTTCACTCCAGCGTTCAATTTCTCGTAGATTATGTTTCCTGCTCCTTCAAAGGTATCTACTGCGGCTTCCACCTTTAATGTTGCCACCTTTGTTTGAGCCCTTTTCATCTCCCATCTGGGTTACTGTAAGAGCATCAACTGCTCACAACCATTCTCCCTGGACACTATTCTTTTTCAAAATTGTACTGATTGATAATAGTTGATTTACAGTGTGGCATTCATTTCTGCTGTAAGGCAAAGTGTTTCAGTTATCCATATATATTCTTTTCCATTATGGTTTATCATAAGATATTGACCAAAGTTGGCTGTGCTGTACAGTAGGACCTTGTTGTCTGTCTGTCCTTTATAAAATAGCTTGCATCTGCTAATCCCAAACTCCCAATCCATCCCTCCCCCACCCCGCTCCCCCTTGGCAACCACCTGCCTGTTTTCTATGTCTGAGTCTGTTTCTCTTTTGTAGATGAGTTCATTTGTGCTGTATTTGAGACTTCACATATGTGACGTCGTATGATATTTATCTCTCTGTCTGACTTACTGCACTTGGTATGATGATCTCATGGTCCATCCGTGTTGCTGCAGATGGCATTCTTTCACTCTGTTTATGGCTGAGTAGTATTCCATTTTATATATATCACATCTTCTTTAGCCTTTCATCAGTGGACGTTTAGGTTGCTTCCACGTCCTGTCTGTTGTAAATAGTGCTGCTGTGAACACAGGTGCATGTATCTTTTTGAATTATGCTTTTCTCTGGATATATGCCCAGGAATGGGATTGCAGGATAGCCCTATTTTCCGTTTTTTTAAGGAACCTCCCTACTGTTCTCTGGAGTGGCTGCACCAATTAACATTTCCCCTAGTATCTCCCTGTATACTATTCTTAACACAAAAGAGTGTTAGTCGCCTCTTGGTCTTCCTGTTGGTCACCACACCAGGCCCTCTTCCAGCCTGAAGACCTTTGCCCTGGCTGTTCCCTCCACCTGGTGAGCTCTTCCCTCAGATAACTGCACAGGCTGGCCCTTTTGTCTTTCAAATGCTTTTTCTTAGAGAGACTTAGCCTGACCTTCCTGTTTAAAATCCATCAGGTCTCTGTCCACACACTCATAACTCCTCTCAGCTTGTTCTGTTCATTTTTCTGTTGCACGAATGCTCTTCAAATAGTCTACCATGTTCTTACTCTGTGTGTATTACTTATTTTATGTCACTGCCCACTGGAAAGGAGGCTTCATGAGTTTCATTCACTGATGTATTCGCAGGACTTCTGTTGCATGAACAAATGCATCAGCTTCCCTTAGCAAACTCCTTCCCAGTTTCTGCTGTTATGAGCCTGTCCCCCAGATTGAAAGCTTAAAGTCATCTTTATTCTTTCACTCTTTCATGGTACATAATCCATTCAATCAGAGTCTTTTCTGCCCTGTTCTGTTTTGTGACTGAAAGTCACATGTCCCCCCTAATTTCCCAGGTGTGCCACTTTCCCAGGCTCTGGTTACTTCTCTCTGGGAGTACTGTTTATCCTTTCCCCTTCAGTGCATCTTGTTAACCTCTGCAAGATAAATCTTTCTAAAGTATAGCCTTAATCATGACACCCCTTACCCAGTGAGCAAACTTCTTCACCAATATTTATGAGGAACCGTGGGAGGGGAGTGATGGTGGGGAGGCAGAGGAATGCAGTCCTGGTGGAGGAGGACCTGGGAAAAATTACTTTTAGGAACTTTATTTTTTTTCTCCAAATAGAAGAAGTTTTTTTTTTTTAATTGAAATTTTTGTTTTATTTCCTAAGCCTTTAGATAGTCTTAGATAGATACTTCAAAATGTTATGAGCAAACTAAAGAATACATAATGTATTTTAAAGACCTGAATTGGATAAACAAATATATTTAACTCTATAAAAAGCACATAGTAGAGAATAAAAAATACATAAATTTCACTTTTCACCAAGTATTTATTGTCCCTCCCCCAGTTTTTAAAAAAGGTGTCAACATGAGCATCTTAATATCTGAGTTCTTTACATTTCTGTACTTCTATACCTCTTGGTTGCCTGATTAAAAAATGGGAAAAAAATATGAACAGATTCCTCACTAGAGAAGATATACAGATGGAAAATAAATGTGTGAGAAGATACTCCACATTGTGTATCATTAGGAAATTATGAATTAAAACAATGATGAGATACCACCACACACCTATTAGAAAGTGAATGTTGCTGACTTGTGTCTGACTCTTTGCAACCCCATGGACTAGGCCAGAATACTGGTCTGGGTAGCCTTTCTCTTCTCCAGGGGAATCTTCCCAACCCAGGGATTGAATCCAGGTCTCCTGCATTGCAGGCAGATTCTTTACCAGCTGAACCATAAGGGAAGCCCAAGAATACTAGAGTGGGCAGCCTATCCCTTCTCCAGCAGATCTTCCTGACCCAGGAATTGAACTGGGATCTCCTGCATTGCAGGTGGATTCTTTACCAACTGAGCCATCAGGGAAGACCCTATTAGAAAGGCCCGATCCAAAACACTGATAATAGCAAATGCCAGCAAGGGTGTGGGGCAGCAGGACTCATGTCATCGCTGGTGGGATTACAAAGTGGAACAGCCACTTTGGAAGACAGCTCGGCAGTTTCTCACTAATTAAACACACTAGTAGTACAGTTTGACCTACCAATCATGCTCCCTATTTCCACACAAAACCCTGCATTTATAGATGCTTTATTCATAGTTGCCAAAACTTGGAAGTGACTGTCTCTTGATAGGTGATGGATAAACAAATTGTGGTATGTCAGTATTACTGAGCAGTAGAAAGAAATGAACTATCAAGCAAGCCATGCAAAGACACAGAGGACCTTTAGTGCGTATTACTAAGTGAAAGAAGCTAACCTGAAAAGGCTGCATACTGTATGATTTCATTATGGAATCTGGACAAGGCAGACCTATGGAGACAGTAAAAGGATGAGTGGTTACCAGGGGTTAGAGAGGATGGAGGAGAAGGCAGTGGCACCCACTCCAGTACTCTTGCCTGGAAAATCCCATGGATAGAGGAGCCTGGTGGGCTGCAGTCCATGGGGTTGCGAAGAGTCAGACACGACTGAGTGACTTCAGTTTCACTTTTCCCTTTCATGCATTGGAGAAGAAAATGGCAACCCACTCCAGTATTCTTGCCTGGAGAATCCCAGGGACAGAGGAGCCTAGTGGGCTGCCGTCTATGGGGTCGCACAGAATCGGACACGACTGAAGCGACTTAGCAGCAGCAGCAGAGAGGATGGATGAATAGGCAGAGCACAAAGGATTTTTCGGGCAGTGAAAATACTCTGCATAATACAATAATGGGTGGATATGTATCATTACAGCATTGTTTAAACCCATAGAATGTACATCTCCAGAAAGCAACCATAATGTAGACTATGGACTTTAGTTGATAATGATTTATCAGTGTTGCCTCCTCAGTTAAAACCCATGTAGCACTGTAGTGGGAGATGTTGATGGTGGGGGAAGGTGGGTGTATATTTGGAGGGAGGAGCTATGTAGGAACTCTTAACACTTTCTCCTCAATTTTGTTGTGAATCTAAAACTACTCTAGGGACTTCCATAGTGGTTGAGTGATTGAGACTTCGCCTTCAAAGGCAGGGAGTAGGGATTTGATTCTTGGTTGAGGAGCTAAGATCCTACATACCTCATGGCCAAAAAACCCCAAACATAAAGAACAGAAGCAATAGTGTAACAAATTCAATAAAGACTTAAAAAATGGTTCACATTAAAAAAATCTAAAAAAAATAAATCTGCTTTAAAAATAAAATCCATTAATTAAAGAAAACATTCAGAAGTGCCTGAGCATGCCAAGAATGAAGTAGCCAACTATTCCTATCTAAAAATGGTCATAATTTAATGGGAAAGACCAATAGGTACATGGACAAAAATAGGCAATATAAGATAGCTCAGCTGGTAAAGAATCTGCCTGCAATGCAGGAGATCCCTGTTTGATTCCTGGGTCGGGAAGATCCGCTGGAGAAGGGATAGGCCACCCTCTCCAATATTCTTGGTTTCCCTTGTGGCTCAGCTGGTAAAAAATCCTTCCTCAATGCGGAAGACTTGGATTCAATCCCTGGGTCAGGAAGATCTCTTGGAGAAGGAAATGGAAACCCACTCCAGTATTCTTGCCTCGAAAATCCCATGGATGGAGGAGCCTGGTAGGCTATAGTCCATGTTGTCGCAAAGAGTCAGACACGACTGAGTGACTTCACTTCCCTTCACTCAGAATTCTAGTGATTAGTCCATCTAAACTCTTGACCTTGGGGTCCACACCGTCCTCCCTTTCAACTGTTCCCTCCTATAACTCCACCCTACATCTCCTCTTCTCATAGACGCCTTCCACCTCTGATGTCATAGTCCCAGCCTCAGTTTGTTCTTCACATCACCTCTGCGTGCTAAATGGCTTCAGTCCTGTCCAACTCTTTGCAACCCTATGGACCATAGCCCTTCAGACTCCTCTGTCCATGAGATTCTCCAGGCCAGAATACTGGAGTGGGTTGCCATTTCCCTCTCTAGGGGATCTTCCTGACCCAGTGATTGAACCTGGGTCTCCCACACTGCAGGCAGATTCTTTACTGTCTGAGTCACCAGGGAATTTGCTTTCCCCCTACCTCCATCCAGTGTCTCCACATCCCCTCTTGCACTTTGATGGATCCACTTCCTCCCACTAGCAGCCCGCGTTGCCTCTCCTATGATCCTGCCTTTAGCCCCTTTATATCAACATCTTGACACTCCCTTTCTTGTCCCTTTACACACCCGCTGATAACACCCCATGTCTGGATGAGCTCATCTCTCTGCCCCACACCTCTCATGTGGTGTCTCCGGAGAGATTACCCAGTGACACACTGGGGTCAGACCCGCTGCACTGAGCTCTCTGGCTGGAGCTCTCCTGGCCTCTGAAACGGAGCAGCAAATTCTGGCCACTGTGACTAAATGTGGAAGGGATTGCCTGCTTTAGTCAAGTGAAATGTACCCCCTTCCTCCACTTAAAGGAGTCAGTGAAGCTCCTTTTCTGAAACACATTTCACTGTGGTGGATGGAACAATTAACAAGTCTTCTCCCAGTAAACCTGGTTTAATGGCCAGGGACACCCAAAGGGATTATATTTCACTCATTTCAATAACAGAAAATGGGAGTTAAATATGGCTTTTAAAAAAATGTAGAATGCAGTAACAATGCAAGAAAAAAAGAAACTGTAAAATCTTGTTACCAAACATAAAACCTTGGGATAAGTACTCTCTGCTGTCAGTCATTTTAGAAGCATGCACATATTCTCCGGATAAAAACAGACAACCTTACCTTTTATTCCCTTTGTTTTTTTAATTTTAATTTTTTTAAATTGTGAAAGTGTGATAACACATTTATAGGAGACTAGGAAAATACACAAGATTATGTATAGTTTCACTATATATTACAATTATTTTTTAAGTAGATAAATTAAAATTTTTTAGATGGAGTTTCAATATTGTTTTTATTTGTTTATTTTGCTCAGAACTGAAGATGTCAAGGAAAATGTGCTGGCAGTTTTACTCATCATCCTGGTTTCCCTGCTTGGATTTCTGACATTGAACCAAGGCTTTTGCAAAGACATATGGGCACTCCTCTTCTGCCTCATCATGGCCAGCTGCCAGTATTCCCTGTTAAAGGCAAGACCACATCTAATTCTTACCATCGCTAATGTAGCCTTGAAATCATGAGGTGATGACCCAGACACTTCTGCTTTGTGTTCTAGAGCGTCCAGCCTGACCCTGCCTCGCCGATCCACGTGAGTGTCCGCTAACAGGCTTGTCTGGTCTACGTGCATTGAAGATGGGGAATGGCCAAAATCAGCTCAAATGTATACAGCAATATACATGTATATTGAATGCAAAATGGAAGTGTTAATGCATGGTGATCAAGTTCAGGGGAGCTCTGAGGCTGTGATGAGAATGGTGGTGGGGAGGGGCCAGGATGAGGACCGAGAGTGCGTGGAGGGCCTGTTCATCTCATTGGACTCATCTCAGGAAAGATGTTGCAGCCAGTGGGGAAGTCGGCAGAGTCTGCAGTCAGGCTAGTTGTGTTGGTTTCCTGGTTCCTGTGTCTGAATGTTGGACCCTGAATGAAAAGTGAACTCTCTATGCCTCAGTTTTCCTGTGTGTGAATACGGATAGTAGAAATGCCTATGGGGGTTGAATTAATCCAAGTCACGGGCTTAAAACAGTGTCTGGTATATAGAAATTGCTTCATAGATGGTAGCTGTTATTGGAAACATTGATTATGTAAGCACAAATCATTATTCTTTTTACATGAAGCTGATATCTTCCTATCCCACACTTTCAAGTGTATCGTTACCTTTTATCTCATCATTTGGGGGGCTTATTTATAACTGAAACTCTGGCCTCCCCAGTACCAGTCTCTTGGTGCTCTGGCATCCCTCCCTGAGCTCAGAAGCACTGTAGCATTCACTGACCAGGGTGCACGCTCCCCTGCGGGGTGGTGGGTCCAGGTCTGGCACCGTCCCTACTGGGGCCCCAGCCACATGCCTTTACACCAAAACCAGCTCTTTGAGAAACCTTCCTTCCTCTGTTATGGTAAACTCCTGTGAGTCCCTGAAAATCCCATCCAATGAAAGAAAACTTGACCTTCCCGCTATTGTGCTTTAAAAAAGAAATTCATATCCAGGATTTAGGAGTGATCTCAAGTCTGTGATAGCTCATATTTAGCTCATAGTAATTAAGAAAAGCTTATAATTGGCTGCTCACCTGGCGTACGTTGCTATCTTGTTAAATTCCTCTGTTCCCCATAATTGGCTTACATGGAATACATCTTCTTTTGTCCCAGCATCTGAATGTCAAGATAAGGAGAAACAGCGTAATTAGGGTATCACAGATGTATTGTTGTGATTATTGTCAAGAGTCTGGGTTGGGTGGTGTGAGCAGAGATGCTCAGCCCTGTGATGTTCTGTCCCAGCCCACCCCAGAGGCGACACTGCCATCCTCCTGCTGCTGTAAATAAGCCCTGCTTCCTAGTGACAGCGCCTGGGTCACTGTCTTTCTGGGTGACCCGGGGGAGGGGTGTAATAGGCTATTAAACATTCATTTCCTGCACGTGCGCTCACGAATGATGCTACCAGAGGTGAATGGTGAGAACAGCTGTTACCATCCCTGTGGATTTGTAATGACCGTTTGTAGGACCCCTGGGTCACGGTTCTAAGTTGGAGTTGTAGTGTCTACATTGATCCAGTTCCTAGAGGGCTATACCCCGCTGCTCCTCCTTTATCTGAGCAAGCATGTCACAGTGAGATAGGAAACAGTGACTCCTCTTTCTGTCATCGGAAGTCACAGTCAGACATCAAAGTCTGCTTATTGTAGTAATTAATATGCTTACACAGATTGCTAAGTAGATTAGTCCTGATTTGAGTTAGCATTTCTAACTATTACGGTGAGGAAAGAAAACAGAGTAGGTATAAAATATTTCCTCTTGCAATGTGGCTCAGCCATGTAGACATTAAGAAGACTGACTTACTGTGTAGAGATAAGAAAACCTCAGAAAGGTCAGTCCAGTCTGGTAAAGAAATGGTTCTGTGCCTGCCACCAGCCCTGGCTAAGATTCATTCATCAGTGGCTGTCAGATAAAGCAAAGTGCTTTAAAAAAAAGTTTTTTTTAAATTTTGGATTGGAGTATAGCTGATTAACAATGCTGTGATAGTTTCAGGTGGACAGCAAAGGGATTTAACCGTACATATACATGTATCCACTCTCCCCCAAACTCCCCTCCCATCCAGTTGCCACTGAAGTGCTGTTCAAAAGTACATTACTTTGTTCGTCCCCAGGCAGAGGCTGTTCAAAAATGCAGTCAATTCTTGTTCTTCGAGTGATTGATTTTTCTTCTTTGTTTCCTTCCAGGAGCACAGAGGTGGCAAATTTTGAGCAAGTTGTTAAAACCAGAAGATAGCATAGTGATTTTTTTTTTCTTTGCATAACACTGTGTGTTTTAGACAGATTTGCAGAATTAATACTAGCATGCTAGTAGATATGGTACCATCAACCCTGGGCTTGAAAAAAAAAATGCTTCTGATTGTAAAAGAAAACAGGTCTAGGAGAGCTTAAAAACTGAGGGTGAGGGTAGCTTCTGGAATCAGTTGGAGGATCAGAGACTGGTAATTTAGTGATGGGTGATGAAGTTGTTCCTTACTTGCACAGACTTATAGAATTGTCTAATCAACACTGGGTTTCCCAGGTGGCGCTAGGGGTAAAGAACCTGTTTGCCAATGCAGGAGACATAAAAGATGTGGGTTCGATCCCTGGGTCGGGAAGATCCCCTGGCGAAGGAAATGGCAACCCACTGTAGTATTCTTACCTGGAGAGTCCCATGGACAGAGGAGCCTGGTGGGCTACCATCCATAGGTTTGCAAAGAGTCACACACGACTGAAACGATTTAGCACGCACGCATGCACAGCCAATAATATCCACTAATGATAAGCCAGAAAGTAAAATCTAGTGGGATATCTGAGAGGCAGCAAAAGACTGGGATCCTCAGCATGGAGCTGGAGTCAGGGGCCTTTCCCAGCACCCGCTGGGACCCTGAGTTGGGGTGGCTGGGACAGCACCCGGGAGCTTGCATTCTAAGTACACTACCCGGGTGCGGATGGAGGAAGTGATCTCAGGTCACACCTGAGACACACAGGGTAATGGGAAGCGTGCAGGTTTGGGGATTTGAATCAGCCTCTCCCTGCACACGCTGTGGCCTCTTGGTCGAGTGATTACTCTGAGTCTCAGCTTTTTCATCTGTGAAAGACGAAATATTAAAATAGGATATTGTGAGGGAAGCAAGATAATGCAAATCCAGGGTGCCGCATAGAATCTGGCACTGCGGGGGCACTTGCCAAATGCTAACAGTTTTTGTGTGAGTAAAGTAGGGGTCATAATAACAACCTCAGTTAGTGCTGGTAATGAGTGAATTGGACAGTGTATATAATGTTCCCAGCACAGGCCCTGGCATGTTAAGTCCCCTGGAAATGATTCTTTCCTTTTCCTTCTGCTTTGCAGATACAGAAGGCTGAGTGTACAGAAATTCACAAGCCCCACACCTAGTTCCCTTATTATTAACCTCATACATCAATATGTTTCATTCGCCACAACTACTGAACCCAGGTGGATACATCATTGTTAACTGAAGTTCATGTTTCGCTTAGATTTCCATAGCTTTTTCCTATTCTCTTTTTGTTCATTGGTTTGAAGATCGCATCCAGGGCACCACATGGAATTTAATCATCCTCTCTCCTAAAGCTCCTCTCCACTGTGGCAGTTTCCCAGGCTTCCCTTGATTTTGGTGATCCGCACAGCTTCGAGGAGCATTAGTTAGGAATTTTATAGACTGTTCCTTAGTTGAGATTTATTTGGTGCTCATCTGATGATTGGACTGGGGTTATGGATTTTGGGGAGGAAGACGGCAGAGTTCAAGTGTCATTTTCCCCACACCATTTTGAGGGTATGTACTGTCAACATGACTTACCACTGTTGATGTTGACCTTGATCACCTGGTAAAGGTACTGTTTATCAGACGAATGATTTTTTTAAATTTTATTATATTAAAAGAAATTGCAATAGAGTGATTTACAGTGTTGTATTAGTTTCTGGTGTCCAGCAGAGTGATTCAGTTAGCAGTTCAGTTCAGTTGCTCAGTTGTGTCCGACTCTTTGCGACCCTGTGAATCACAGCATGCCAGGCCTCCCTGTCCATCACCATCTCCAGGAGTTCACCCAAACTCATGTCCATCGAGTCAGTGATGCCATCCAGCCATCTCATCCTCTGTCATCCCCTTCTCCTCCTGCCCCCAATCCCTCCCAGCATCAGAGTCTTTTCCAATGAGTCAACTCTCCGCATGAGGTGGCCAAAGTACTGGAGTTTCAGCTTTAGCATCAGTCCTTCCATTGAACACCCAGGACTGATCTCCTTTAGAATGGACTGGTTGGATCTCCTTGCTGTCCAAGGGACTCTCAAGAGTCTTCACCAACACCACAGTTCAAAAGCGTCAGTTCTTTGGCACTCAGCTTTCTTCACATATATCTATTCTTTTTTAGTATCTTTTCTATTATAGGTTATTACAAGATACGGAGTATAGTTCCCTGTGTTCTACAATAGGTCCTTGTTGGTGTCTGTTTTGTATATGACAGTGGATATCTGTTAATCCCAAACTCCTAATTTATCTCTCCCTCCCCCATCTTTCCCCTTTGGCCACCATAAATTTGTTTTCTATGTCTGTAAGTCTGTTTCTGTTTTGTAAAAAAGTGTATTTGTATCATTTTTTAGGTTTCACATATAAGTGATAGAATATGATATTTGTCTGACTTACTTCACTTAGTATGACAGTCTCTAGGTCTATCCATTTTGCAGCAAATGACTTTATTTCATTCTTTTTATGATTGAGTAATACCTCATTGTGTATATGTGCCACCAAGTGTGGGTCATAGAATACTTGTTGGCTAGCGTTTTACTAGGGTCAGCTTCTTTAGGACAGTCGGATACCCACCCCCAGGTCATCTTCTTTTGCTCCACACAGAAAGGGAACCAAAGAGTATAGTTAAAAATTTTCAGTATACATCTGAAAAAAACACTAATTTGAAAAGATATATGCATCCAGTGTTCACAGTAGCGCTATTCACAATAGCCAAGACATGGAAGCAACCCAAGTGCCTTTCAGTAGCCAATTGGATTAAGAAGATATGGTCTATATAAACAATGGTATCCTGCTCAGCCATAAAAAAGAAGTATCACCATTTGCAGCAACATGGACAGACCTAGATAATGTTGGGTGTGTGCTGAGTCCCTTCAGTTGTGTCCTACTGTTTGCAACCCCATGGACTGTAGCCCACCAGGCTTCTCTGTCCATGGGATTCTCCAGGTAAGAATACTGGAGTGGGTTGCCATGCCCTCCTCTAGGGGGTCTTCCTGACCCAGGGATCAAACTCATGTCTCTTACGTCTCCTGCATTGGCAGGCAGGATCTTTACCACTAACATCACCTGGGAAGTCAGATAATATTACATTTAGTGAAATAAGTCAAACAGTAAAGACAAATACTATACGATAGCACTTATATGTGGAATCTAAAATTTAGTACAAATGAATCTATAAACAAATCAGAGACAGGCTCACAGACATGGAAACTATACTTCCGGTTACCAAAGGGAAAGAGGGATAAATTAGGGATTTAGGATTAATGGATACAAACTACTGTACATAAAATAGATAAGCAACAAACATTTACTCTATAGCACAGGGAACTGTATTGAATATCTCATATACCTATAATGGAATATAATCTATGTTAATACAAAACCTCAAAACAAATCACTGTGCTATACATCTGAAACTAACACAATATTGTAAGTCAGCTATATTTCAACTTAAAACATTTTAAATTAAAACTTCAATTCAACAGCTCTAAATAGATGAATTGCTAAGTCTTAAGTGAAACAGAACTATTCAACAGCTACCAAAAAATTATATTTAAACAAACTGTTCTATACCATCGGGTGTGTGTGTGCTAATTTGCTTTAGTCCTGTCCAACTCTTTGTGACCCTATGGACTGTTACCTGACAGGCTCCTCTGTCCACGGGATCCTCCAGTCAAGAGTGCTGGAGTGGGTTGCCATCCCCTCCTTCAGGGGATCTTCCCAACCCAGGGATTGAACCTGCAATCTCCTGCATTGCAGGCAGATTGTTTACCGTTGAGTCACCACAGAAGCCCCTCTTATCATCCTAAGAAACTATAAAAACAACCAACCCTTATTATCATGAACAGAGTTCTACATAGGTAAACATCATGTTGCAGAGGGGCTGGACAGAGCAGGTAGTTATTTTTCTACACTCTCCAGGTAGGAGCCCTTTTCACCCTCCTGAGTCCTCTCAGGAAGAGTCAACACCTTCCAGGAAACGTTATTACGAATGCTTTTCCCCACACTCTGTGTTGACTTCACATGTGTGACATTCACATCGTGTGTTTAAAGAATGATGATTATGAATGAACTTGAGCCAAGTGAGGTTGAGTGTTGGGTCTGGAAGGATCCAGGGCCAAATACAGGGACCATCTGGGTAGGTTTGGTGAGCCAGTGGGTAGTGACTGGGCAGCCAGGTGGCCAGCAGCGGGGTTCAAATCCTGGCTCAGGCACACTGTCTTCTGTCTGTGAAGTCTGGGGTAAATTTCTTCTTCATGCCTCAGTTTGCTCTTGGCAAAATGAGAATAATGGTAGGACTTCTTCAGGTGGATTAACTCTGTGGTTGGTTACATTTCAAGTAGGCAGGACAGGGCCTGAGGCGCAGGAAAGCAGGATCTATGTTAGCCATTGCTGCTGTACATCAGCTTGTCACAAACAGCTGCCCTGTGAGTTCTGCCAAAGAGGAACATGTGCAGGCTCAGTAGGTGGGAGGCAACTGTTTTCTGCCCTCTGGGCTGAGAAGCAGAGATCTGCAGGAAGCCTGGAGCTGACATGGGTACCAGCGGAGATGGGATGGGGCTGGCGTGGCCTGGCTGCTGACAGCCTCGGTTCAGTAATGCTGGGTTCACACACTCCATCTTCCTTGTAACCAACTCCTTTTATCTTTTCCTTTCTCTCTATCATCTGTCTCTCCATATCACTACCCACCTATCATCTATCTTTCTACCTTCAACATCTATCCATCTCTCCATCATCTGTCATCTCATCTCACTATCATTTATCTTTATCTGTCTGCCTGTCTATCTCTCCATCTCCCTATCTAGCTATCATCTATCTGTCTTCTATATCTATCCATCCATCATCTATCTCCCTATTCTCTATCTTCTAATGCTGAAGATAATGAAGAAACTGAAGTTGAACGGTTCTATGAAGGCCTACAAGACCTTCTAGGACTAACACCCAAAAAAGATGTCCTTTTCATTATACGGGACTGGAATGCAAAAGTAGGAGATCAAGAAACACCTAGAGTAACAGGCAAATTTGGTCTTGAAGTACAGAATGAAGCAGGGCAAAGGCAAATAGAGTTTTGCCAAGAGAACGCACTGGTCATAGCAAACACCCTCTTCCAGCAACACAAGAGGAGTCTACATGTGAACATCACCAAAAGGTCAACACCCAAATCAGATTGATTATATTCTTTGCAGCCAAAGATGGAGAAGCTCTATACAGTCAGCAAAAACAAGGCCGGGAGCTGACTGTGGCTCAGATATGAACTTCTTATTGCCAAAGTCAGACTTAATTGAAGACAGTAGGGAAAACCACTAGACCATTCAGGTATGACCTAAATCAAATCCCTTTCGATTATACAGTGGAAGAGAGAAATAGATTCAAGGGACTAGTTCTGATAGACAGAGTGCCTGATGAACTATGGAATGAGGTTCGTGACATTGTACAGGAGACAGGAATCAAGACCATCCCCAAGAAAAAGAAATGCAAAAAAGCAAAGTGGCTGTCTGAGGAGGTCTTACAAATAGCTGTGAAAAGAAGGGAAGCGAAGAGGAAAGATATACCCGTTTGAATGCAGAGTTCCAAAGAATAGCAAGGAGAGATAAGAAAGCCTTCCTCAGTGATCAATGCAAAGAAATAGAGGAAAACAACAGAATAGGAAAGACTAGAGATCTCTTAAAGAAAATGAGATACCAAGGGAACATTTCATGCAAAGATGGGCACAATAAAGGACAGAAATGGTATGGACCTAACAGAAGCAGAAGATATTAAGAAGTGGCAAGAATACACAGAAGAATTATACAAAAAAGATCTTCACAACCCAGATAATCACAATGGTGATCAGTCACCTAGGGCCAGACATTCTGGAATGTGAAGTCAAGTGGGTCTTAGGAAGCATCACTACAAACAAAGCTAGTAGAGGTGATGGAATTCCGGTGGAGCTATTTCAAGTCCTGAAAGATGATGCTGTGAAAGTGCTGCACTCAGTATGCCAGCAAATTTGGAAAACTCAGCAGTGGCCACAGGACTGGAAAAGGTCAGTTTTCATTCCAATCCCAAAGAAAGGCAATGCGAAAGAATGCTCAAACTACTGCACAATTGCACTCATCTCACATGCTAGTAAAGGAATGCTCAAAATTCTCTAAGCCAGGCTTCAACAGTATGTGAACTATGAACTTCCAGATATTCAAGCTAGATTTAGAAAAGGCAGAGGAACCAGAGATCAAATTGCCATCATCTGTTGGATTATTGAAAAAGCAAGAGAGTTCCAGAAAAACATCTATTTCTGCTTTAGTGACTGCGAAAGCCTTTGACTATATGGATCACCACAAACTGTGGAAAATTCTGAAAGAGATGGGAATACCAGACCACTTCACCTGCCTCTTGAGAATCTAAATGCAGGTCAGGAAGCAACAGTTAGAACTGTACATGGAACAACAGACTGGTTCCAAATAGGGAAAGGAGTACGTCAAGGCTGTATATTGTCACCCTGCTTATTTAACTTCTATGCAGAGTACATCATGAGAAACGCTGGGCTGGGTGAAGCACAAGCTGGAATCAAGATTGCTGGGGAAAATATCAATAACCTCAGATATGCAGATGACACCACCCTTATGGCAGAAAGTGAAGAAGAACTAAAGAGCCTCTTGATGAAAGTGAAAGAGGAGAGTGAAAAAGTTGGCTTAAAGCTCAACATTCAGAAAACTAAGATCATGGCATCTGGTCCCATCACTTCATGGCAAATAGATGGGGAAATAGATGTTTCCACTGAAACAGTGACAGACTTTATTTTTGGGGGCTCCAAAATCACTGCAGATGGTGACTACAGCCTTAAAAGTAAAAGACGTTTCTCCTTGGAAGAAAAGCTGTGACCAACCCAGACAGCATATTGAAAAGCAGAGGCATCACTTTGCTGACAAAGGCCCATCTAGTGAAAGCTATGGTTTTTCCAGTGGTCATGTATGGATGTGAGAGTTGAACTCTAAAGAAAGCTGAGCACCGAAGAATTGATGCTTTTCAACTGTGGTGTTGGAGAAGACTCTTGAGAGTTCCTTGGACTGCAGGGAGATCCAACCAGTCCATCCCAAAGGAAATCAGTCCTGAATATTCATGGGAAGGACTGATGTTGAAGCTGAAGCTGCAATACTTTGGCTAGTGAATGAATGAAGTCGCTTAGTTGTATCCGACTCTTTGTGACCCCATGCTCTTTGTGTAGCCCACCATGCTCCTCCGTCCATGGGATTCTCCAGGCAAGAACACTGGAGTGGGTTGCCATTTCCTTCTCCAGGGGATCTCTCCAACCCAGGGATCGAACCCAGGTCTCCCACCTTGCAGGCAGACGCTTTAACCTCTGAGCCACCAATACTTTGGCTAGCTGATGCAAAGAACTGACTCATTTGAAAAGACCCTGATGCTGGAAAAGATTGAAGGCGGGAGGAGAAGGGATGACAGAGGATGAGATGGTTGGATGGCATCACCGACTCAATGGACATGATTTTGAGTAAACTCTGGGAGTTGGCGATGGACAGGCAAGCCAGGCTTGCTGCAGTCCAAGGGGTCTCAAAGAGTCAGACACCACTGAGCGACTGAACTGAACTGAATCGTCTATCTTTCTATGTCTGTCTATCCATATCTATGTATCTCTCTATTTAATCTATTTATCTGTCTGTTCATTCATCCATGTATCTATCTACTTATCTTCCTATTATCTGCCTATCAACAGCAAGTGGGAAGCATTTGAGCAGCCCACCCTCTTGGTAAGAGGATAATTAGAACGATCTGGTCTGTTAGTCACAAGCACCACTGCTCTCCAGATGGGGACCTCCAGGTTTGAATAGATTCTCTCACCTTATCCTTTACTTGCCCTGCAACCAGAGCACAGGCTGAGAAATTGTATGAGTAGGTGGGGCTCCTGGGAGAGCTAAATGCTTGTACAGAGCAGATTTTGTGAAGCAGCCTCCAAGATGCCCCCCAGCAGAAATCAGCAGTGCCCCCAGGGTATTTTAAGGTTAAAAACACTTGAATGGGAAACACTTGGATAAGTTTTAAAAGACTGTGTTCAGACTTCACCTGGAGGAGCAAATGAAATTTTTATATTGAAAAAAAATCAATCCTTGGAGGTTTTTCTGATTGAATCCTATATGAAAGAAGTAACTGGAGCAGGGAAATTTTATTAATGGATGTTCTTAGGAATCAAGGCAAATAAAAATGACTTACATGCCATGTATTAGTGATTTGCTTAGAATTATTTGGGGACCCAAAAGGTAGCATGACATTCAGGGAAGGCTCTTTCAAAGGGAGGCTTAAAGTTTGAATCTTAAATTACGGGTACAAAGAAAGCATTCCCAGATCCAATAAATGAAGCTTGACCTGGCAGATCCAAGATTATATCTTAAATTTGTTTGAAACCAAAAACTTTCATTTCTTGGCAGAAGATGTTTTAACCTTTTAGTAAAAGAATCAGGGCAAGTGGGAAGTAGGTATTTAATTATATTTCTAAAATGATATCAGTTTGAGCAAAGATCTCACAAGCTTGTATATTTGTATACTAAGTGGCTGTCTATACCAAGCAATTTATTTTGATATTAACTTGATAAGAAATGCATTAAGATTTCACTTAGGCTTTAGTTTCAATTTTTTTTCAAATGCAAAAGTATTCCCTTTCCCATTAATCTATGACCTAGTTGGATTTAAAAGGAAATTTCATAAGAGTGCAAATATTCCTTTAAGACTAAGCCCAGACTCAGAGCCAAACATAGCCAGCCCCCATGGACAGGCTGTGTTTTCTTTCCCATTAAATGATGGCCTCAGAATAGGGCTATTTCTATTACAGAAGCAGAGCAATTTAAATTGCATTTCTAAATATAATATGTTCAAGGCAGTGACTTTAAAAATTCATATCTGAACTCGTATCACTTTCATTTTGACTTTTTATACTCAAAGTAGTTCATGAATTGCAAAGAATATTCTCTCCGTAGTTCATTTTTGTTGGTTTTTTGAATCTTAGGAATTGTGCATTAATTTGTGAGATGTAAATTCTTCATTGGCTTTTGCCCTGGAAAGTTGCCTTATGAATTGTGCATTGATTTGTGAAATGTAAATTCTTCATCAGCTTTTGCCCTGGAAAGTTGATGTTACACCTTTTCCCTAATTTTTGTGTCCATTCCAAGAGAAGAATAAAAATGTGTCTGCTCTCTTTGTAACAATATTTTGAGGCCTCAGATGAAATCTGTTACGTTTTCTGTCCTCCTCAGATGAAAATGCATATAAATAGCAAATGTTTAAAAATTGGATTATTCCACTGTACGGTATTAAGGCATTTTATGCAGACTCTGCAAATATAAACTTTGCACCTGAATTGTCTTGCCTTCTAAGACATAAGGAAATTGAAGCCAAGTTATAATTCTATTTCTTGTTAATAATGGAGCTCAAATTAGGCCATGTAGAGCAAACAGTGGTTTAAATTAGTTTTGCGCTTGAAATGAACAACACAAATAGAAGTTTTGCTGTGGGGGAAGCATTGAATTAGATCTTGATTTCATCCAAGGCTGGTAATTAAATTTTCAGGTAAATCTTGTTGAGTCTGAGAAGGATAACATTCATTTTGATGTTCTCAGTCTTCTTAAACAGAGTAAGCATCGGGGCTTTCTTTTTTCCCTTGGTGTTTTGTGTGGCCGAATCATAGTGGGGGAGGGGGAGAATGTGTTATATGGTGCAAGTTGTATAATATGGTATAAATGATTGAGTATGAGGTTTCTGTCATTGAATCAAAATTAAAGGTACCATTCAGAAATTATGTTTGTTTTCTAGGGACACAACCAAATCATAACATACAGCAGACCAATCTATTTTTGTGTGCTGTGTGGCCTTATTTTGCTTCTTGATACAGGGGCCAAAGCCAGGCACCCTCCCACTTACACTGTGTATGGTCTGAAGCTCTTCTCTCCAGGGTCCCTCCAATGGGCTAGGGACCTCTTAATAGGTGAGTTCATTTGGGGGGATTGTGGGAAAGGTCACAGAGACGGGAGGGTATTTCTCCCCTTGATTTTCTGAATCCCTCACTGGAGAAACTTTCTTACTTGCTTATTGGATCAAGAGATGGGCATGTCCCTTTTGCTTTACGTGCTCTCAGTAGACTCTCTGGGAGCCAGAGCCCAAAGCATCCAACAATGTACTTATTCTAAAGCAGAGGTCCCCAACCTTTTTGAAACCAGGGACTCATTTCATGGAAGACAGTGTTTCCACCGACCAGGGGTTGCGGGGGCGGCAGTGGCGGGGTGGTTTGGTGATGATTCAAGCACAGTAGGGTTTGTGCTCCTGTGAGTATCTAATGTGGCCACTGATCTGACAGGAGGCGGAGGTCAGACAGTAATGTGAGTGATGGGGAGTGGCTGTAAATACAGATGAAGCTTTGGTTTCTCACCTGCCGCTCGCCTCCTTCTGTGTGGTCCTGTTCCTAATCAGCATCAGTCCATGACCTGGGGCTTGGAGACTGTTCTAGAGGATGTTGATACTCATGGCTAGGGAGCTGCAGCACTTAATATCTGAAGAACAGGTGGCTAGGGTGCCTGGTGTGGGGCATCAGTGGGGCTCCCCAGGATGGGGGTGATTTTTGCCCTCTAGATGGTGGTCACAGACTCATCGCCATGGCACAGATGCTCTGGGAATGCGTGAGTGGACATGGTTCTCAGTCCACATGGGGTCCTGGATGTGCTAGTCACCTGGCTTCTCACTGGTGTGCTTTACTTGCCTGAAGGTCCAGGCAGTGTTTGATGTAAATGCTCCAGTTACACAGGTGACCTTCATGTTATAATGGTGTAGAGCCTCAGCTCTGG
The DNA here is from genome assembly GCF_042477335.2 of Ovis canadensis. Taxonomy (NCBI): domain Eukaryota; kingdom Metazoa; phylum Chordata; class Mammalia; order Artiodactyla; family Bovidae; genus Ovis; species Ovis canadensis. The sequence goes on along the minus strand of NC_091269.1, from coordinate 23,860,393 downwards.
AGCCAGATGGCTGGCTACTTGAATTCCAGCTGTGCTTCTTTCTTATTTGTGTGACCTTGAGCAAAATTCAACTGTAGTTTGAGGTTAAAAATAGTACACACCTCAGAGGCTGTTGCAAGCTTTAGATGTGTTAGTATGTTTCAACATATAGAAGAGTGTCTGGGACCAGGTATTAGCTATTATTATCTTTATTATGCAAAGAGGCTTCCCCATTGTGGACCTGCAGCTCTGAAGACTTGACTGCCGATGCTCTGAGGATCACCCAGAGGGTCACACATGTGCTCACTTGTGGTTACCTGATCACACTGACCAGATGAGTTGATAAAGGGCAGCTACCAGAGGCTCTACTTCCTGGATCTGTTACTTGCCAGCAGGAAGTTTTACTCGAGGAGATTGTCGGAGCCATAGGTCCTACATCATCATTCTCTGATCCTATGACAACTCTCGGAGTCTCTCCAGTGGGACTCAGGAGGACCCCCAGATACAACGTCTCTTTGTGCTTCTTATAGGTGAAAACTGCCGTAGACATTCACCCTCTGGCTCACTTTCCCAGCTGCTGTCTCTCATCCCTCTTCCTACTGCTTTGGTAGCAGACTGTTCACTCCCCTCTGCTCGGCCCGCTGCATGAGCCCACCTTTGTGTGCATCTTCAGCACCTCGATTCCTGCTGTGTCATGTGAGGAGCTGAGTGTTGGCACCATGTTTTAGAGACTCTCTGAGTTCTAACAGGAAATAGAAACAAGTTAGGAGAAACATAGGAGCTGATCCCTTGATTAAACCCCTAGTCGGTGTCCTCTTGGTCACTTCCCAGGTGGTTCAGGGGTCAAGAACCTGCCCACGATTCAGAAGACTCAGATTCAGTGCCTGGGTCGGGAAGATCCCTTGAAGGAGAAGATGGCCACCCACTCCAAAATTCTTGCCTGGGAAATTCCATGGACAGAGGAGTCTGGCAGGCTTCCATCTGTGGGGTCCCAAAGAGTCGGACATGCCTGAGCAACTAAGCGTATACACACACAGTGTCCTTTTGCCCAAGAATCTTTACTTCTATTCTGCTTTTTTTTCTACTCTGGTATTTTTCACTTTACTTTTTTATATTGTTTGAAATTCTGTCACAACACACACACACACACACACACACATGCAATAAGAAGGACTTTAAGTCCCTTCTACCTTCCCATAAATTAGCTCACTCCTCTTCCTTCTGAGATCAGCTGCAGTGAAGGTGTTAGAGCCTGGATAGGCAGAGATGCCCCATCACCACTGCACACATGTGGGAGGACTGTCCTTTCCTGTCATCTTCTTTTTATAAATAGCAGTGCTGGACTCTGGAGTCTTCAGTCAAGGGCATGGGAGGACTTGGAATTTAGAGATGAAAAGGGCATACAAGGATCTTGGAAGGTGTCCAAAAAACACCCGTCTGTGCCGTGATGTTGCCTTTCCTTGTCTGTGCCCCACACTCAGTCTGGTGTACCTTGTGGCCAGCTTGCCTGAGAGTCTCATTGAGGGTGAGTGTTGGCAGACTTCCATGTCTTAGAGGTCATGAGGGTTTGCAGCCTGGTCTGAAGCCCCAGTTCCCATGCCTTCTCACCTAATCTTTGTGTTCCTTCTCTGCCGCACTCCCAGCCCTAACATAGCAATACACACTATGCTAGGCAATGATGACTCATTTCCCTAAGTTGGGCCCCATCTTCTATCCTTTCACAATCCCTGCTTTTCATAATATCGAACTCATTCTGTAGTCTTCTGCTTCATTTGTGATATTTGACCATGCCCCTCTCTGTCACTAGCTTGTACATCCCCCCAGGGAATCCCCAGCACCAAGCATGGTGTCCAGTGCATACAGGTGCTAAGGAGACACTTTGTGGAGAGATGAGCATGGAGTATGCTTTAAATACCAAAGGAATTACTGTACAGATGGACTTTGGAACACTTCCCGTTCATAAATCAGGAAAAGCTTATAGTCGTTTTGGGACTGTTCAACTCATTCCTTAGAATAAGTAGGAATTTTGTAAGTACCTTTTGCAGATGGTTTGTATAAAGAGATTTAGAAGAAGAAAAGCATGACATATATTCCATTTAGAAATCATTTTTTCTGAATCAGTTCAGTTCAGTTCAGTTCAGTCGCTCAGTCATGTCCGACTCTTTGCGACCCCATGAATTGCAGCATGCCAGGCCTCCCTGTTCATCACCAACTCCCAGAGTCCACTCAAACCCATGTCCATTGAGTCGGTGATGCCATCCAGCCATCTCATCCTCTGTCATCCCCTTCTCCTGCCCCCAGTCCCTCCCTGCATCAGAGTCTTTTCCAATGAATCAACTCTTTGCACGAGGCGGCCAAAGTATTGGAGTTTCAGCTTTAGCATCAGTCCTTCCAATGAACACCCAGGGCTGATCTCCTTTAGAATGGACTGGTTGGATCTCCTTGCAGTCCAAGGGACTCTTAAGAGTCTTCAACACCACAGTTCAAAAGCATTAATTCTTTGGCGCTCAGCTTTCTTCATAGTCCAACTCTCACATCCATACATGACCACAGGAAAAACCATAGCCTTGACTAGACAGACCTTTGTTGGCAAAGTAATGTGTCTGCTTTTGAATATACTATCTAGGTTGGTCATAAGTTTCCTTCCAAGGAGTAAGCGTCTTTTAATAGATCGCCCCAATTCCTATTTTCCTTGAATTTGCTACTATGAAAAAGCCAATGCTATTGAATAAATGCAGTTGTCTTGGCATAGTGGACTTAGCATACCATCAGTAAGTGAAATTAAATCACTTTCACTTTTCACTTGCATGCATTGGAGAAGGAAATGGCAACCCACTCCAGTGTTCTTGCCTGGAGAATCCCAGGGACGGGGGAGCCTGGTGGGCTGCCGTCTATGGGGTGGCACAGAGTGGGACACGACTGAAGCGACTTAGCAGCAGCAGCAGCAGCAAAGCTCAAAAAGTAAGACCTTAATGTAACTGGTCAAAGTCTAAGATTTTACTTTTAGCAGTAACCCTGGTTCTAGAATTGACTATTAGCTATGTACATTCAAATTTTATTTATCTTCAAATCAGTGTCATTAGGGAGTGGAGATGGGGCAAGGCATTTTTTCTTATCTTTTTCACTGGAATTCCCTTTTTTCTCATTAAAATTCCCCCTTAATACATATTTTGTTTGCTTGTCAACAGTGAGGAGAATAGTGGTAAATAATCCAGCATGCTGACTTAATGACGTCCAGGGTCAAGAAAGGTGGAAACCTAGAACAGTGGCAACCCCTATGGAATGAAGGTGGTAGACGTTACTAGTTTGTACCAAACAGGAATAGATTGTGGGACAAATTTAGACAAAAAGAGAGGTTTATACAAAGTTTCCGACTTTATGAGGGAAAAGAAGTTCAGAGTCATTTCTTCTTCTTTGTCACCTTGTCACCTTCTGTCTGTCCCTCAGCTACCAAGGGATCTGAGTAGTTTATAGCTGCTGACATTGTTAGGTTCAGAGTTAGCAAGAAGAGAGAGAAAAAACTTCAGGGAAAACAAAAGGTTATTAGGAAGAAAAAGGAGAGTTTTAATGTCCTGACAAAGTACCACAAATGGGTGGCTCGGAACAACAGAAGTGTGTGTCTACTCCTTCTGGAGGCCAGAGGTCTAACATCTCTGAGAGCACAAGGGGAAGATATTCTCCAGGCTCTCTCCTCGGCCTGTCAGTGGCCCTCTTCTCCCTGCATCTCTTCACATTATTCATTGTCCCTTTTTGTGTATATCTGTCTTTGTATCCGAATTTCCCGTTTATAAGGATTTCAGTCATATTAGATTAAAGCCCATTCTAATGATCTCATCGTAATGGTAATCTGCAAAGACCCACATCTCCAAATAAAGTCCCATTCATAGGTCCTTGGGATTAGGACTCTGATATCTTTTGGAGGGGTGCAATTTAACCCATTCAACAAGGAGCATCTAAGAGAGAGGACATGAGAAAAATAGAAACTGAATACATGAGACGTCTACCATCGTGGGCCCAAAGATGCTGTGTGCTCTTCATGCTGAGGAAGTGGTCCTCTTCTGACTGAGGCTGGAGTGTGTGAAATAGTGCTTAGAGTTGTGCTTTCTGGGCAAAATCTCTGTTCCCCACTGCTTCTCTTGGTTTCTGCTCAGAAACCAACCTACCAGAGTGCAGAGAGGTGGCAGAGGAAGAGGAGCAGGAAGAGAGGAAGATGTAATGTCTGCTGCCTTATCCTGCCTCCCAGGGCAGAAGGGGTTGAAAGTGAGCCAGGGGTAGGAGGTGAGTTTAGTGGCCATTGGGCAGGTGGGGAGGTTTGAGAAGCTCTTTGCCACATGTGACGTGAGAAGAGAACATCGGATAACAGACCAATAGAAGGAGGAGAAAGTGCAGTGATAAGGAACAGCTCTACACCAAACCACTTCACCAGTCTTGCAGTGAGCTGTAATCCACCTGCTAGACAGTGGAGGGATAAGGAACCTTCCAAGGGATAAGGAACCTGGAGAATAAAATTGACACAAGAAAGACAAAGTCAGTGGTGGGACTAGTTGTTTTTGTAGACTGAGAGGTGAGTTCAGGAAATAGAAACCTTCAGAGTGATATTCTTACATAATTTATTTCTCTTTTATGATCTTTCATATATGTTCAGAATATCACTTCTCTTTCATTATAAGGAGAAAGTCTTTCTTTTTTCCTCTCCGAGTAAGGTGAAAGACCTTTCTAGTGCTCATTTCCTTTGCTGACCTCTGGGTTGAAATTTTTATTACTTTGCATTTGGGTAACTTCAACAAAAGCCTGTGAGTGCGACTGGCTTTGTAATCATCCTTTGGATGAGAAAGCCAAGAGGTCTGCAGTCCCTAGTATTGTATTTCAGGAAGAGTAGTAGCAGCTCCACAGTGTGTTCTGAGAAGTGTGGCCACATGGGCTACATGGGGTCTTCACATGGGGCAAGGGAATGGGGATGTCCAGCCTAGAGCGGAAATGCTTGGGTCCTGGGGGCACACGTGGTGGCTGCAGGTGGTTAAAAGGCTGCCAGATTGGAACAGGAGAGGTTTTATTTTCTGCTGGAGTAGCTGTGATAACTAGTTCCACTGTCAAGTAGGTGGATGACAGCTCACTGCAGGACTGGTGAAGTGGTTTGGTGTAGAGCTGGCCAGCAGGGCCATGGGTTGCCTAGTGAAGCAAGGAATTCCCTAACGTGGGAAGAACTTGGGTGATCTGAGACAGCATCACTTACAGAAGGGTTCCACATACTGAATGGGTCCTTTTCAGATGTGAGAGTTCAACATTTTGTTTTAGTCTTTAGGACCATCACCTGCTGCCTACACTCAAGCAGCTTCAATGATGTAAGCCTTGGAGATAATGGAGGTTTTGTAACCAGTGACTGAGGTGGATCCATGCTCCCCTGCGCCCTGAGATGCACGTTTCCATGTCTCGTGTAAAGACTTGTCTCTTGGCCCCAGTAATCCGTGTCAGGACCATATGCTAAAACACAGATATGACATGTAGGAGACACACAGTGTTTGCAGTCATACCAAGTTCACGTTGCTGTTCAGTCGCTCAGTCATGTCCAACTCTTTGTGACCCCATGGACTGCAGCACGCCAGGCTTTTCTGTCCTTCACTATCTCCCGGAGTTTGTTCAAACTCAGACCCATTGAGTGGGTGATACCGTCCAGCCATCTCAGCCTGTGTCACCTGCTTCTCCTCCTGCCCTCAATCTTTCCCAGCATCAGGGTCTTTTCCTTGGTTTTACTTCCATGTTGTTTTAATTCTGCCCACCTCCCCTCACCCCAACCTGCAAATATAGTAGTTAATATTCTTCTTCACATTTAACATAAGAAAGGAGCAAGTTCCAATATCTTTATTTATACCCTGTGCTTGAAAAGAAATGGCACTGTACCAGAAGTTTCTGCATTTATAGTAATTATTAGGGAGCATGAGGAGTAGCCAGGATATGAGAGAAAATTACACAGCCTCCGAGCAGTACACTAAGAAAAAAATCTTTGTTCACAGGGAAAATTGCCAACAAACACAGGGATTTGTTTATTTTTCACTTTTGGGAAAAAAGACAAATTCATTTCATCAACTTCAGGTGGAATTTTCCAGTCATCCTACTAATGCCACGAGGTGTGGGCTGCGTTCTCATTCACCTCTTCCACTCGGACGAGAGACTTCCTTCTCTGCTTCCGCCTGGGCATGACCTAAATCCTGGGCTCCCCGTCGCTGCTCTCCTTCCTCTGCTGTGTCCTTCTGCTCCTACTCTGCAGGTTGGCCAGAGCATCTTCGGTTAGAACTTCCGGCATCTTGTACCATTTTATTTTCCTCCTGCCATCCTTCATCATGTTCCACTTCTTTCCACTTGATTCGTTTGGGTGTTATTGCCTAATGTATTTCTTTTGTTAATATTTCTTCTATTTATTATGTATTTATTTGGCTATGCTGGGTCTTAGTTGTGGCGTGCAAATTCTTGCTTGCAGCCTGTGAGATCAAGTTCCTTGACCAGAGATGGAACCCCAGCCCCCTGCATTGGGAACATGGAGTCTCAGCCACTGCACCACCAGGGGGGGTCCCAGCCTAATGTATGTCTTGTAGAAAATACTTGTTTACCCATGTTTCCAGTATTTGACTGACATTATTGTATTATTTCACAGCCAAAAATTTTTCCCCTATAGTTCTTCATTCTTGGTATGGCTTTTGAAGTAATGAAATCTTGTTGCACCCTTCCTCTGCTCCTATCCTGGTCCTGAAGAATGCAACGAATCATCTAATCTTCACTGCTGGGTTTTGAATCCCAAAGTTAAGAAAAACTAGTCAGTTTTCTTGAAATTAGATAAGTTAACATTTTGATGCTCAAACCTGTAAGTCCTACCATTAACTTTCTCTTTATTTCTTCTATCTTTCCTTCCATATAAAAACTGAGAAAAGAAATTGTTTTATGTGGTTATGACTAGCAGATATCTATTTGTGTCTTTTTGGCAACTTTGTTTTTGTTTTAAATTTTATCGAAGTATAGTTGATTTGTAATGTTGTGTTAATTTCTGCTGTACTGGAGAGTGACTCAGTTTTATATATATATAGTCTTTTCCATTATGGCTTATCACAGAATATTGAATATAGTTCCTTGTGCTATGCAGTAGGACCTGGTTGTCTGGTTGTTATTGTTTAGTCACTAAGTCGTGTCCAACTCTTTGTGACCCTCATGGACTGCAGCAGGCCAGGCTTCCTGTCCTTCACCATCTCCCGGAGTTTGCTCAGACTCATGTCCATTGTGTCAGTGATGCCATCCATCCATCTCATCCTCTGTTGTCCCCTTCTCCTTCTGCCCTCAGTCTTCTTTCCCAGTACCAGAGTCTTTCCCAGTGAGTCGGCTCTTCACTTAAGGTGGTCAGAATATTGGAGCTTCAGCTTCAGCATCAGTCCTTCCAGTGAATATTCAGGGTTGATTTTCTTTAGGATTGACTGGTTTAATCTCCTTGTTGTCCAGGGGATTCTCAAAAGTCTTCCATCACCACAATTCAAAAGCATCAATTCTTTGGCACTCAGCCTTCTTTATGGCCCAACGCTCACATATGTGCATGACTACTGGAAAAATCAGAGCTTTAGCCGTATGAACCTTTGTTGGCCATTATCCATCCTGTATATAATAGTTTGCATCTCCTAACCCCAAACTCCAAATCTACCCCTTCCACTACGCCTTGTTATTGCCAACTTTGATTGAGAAGCATGTTACTCACAGATCTCTAGATTTTCACAATATAGTTAAAATCTTGTGACAGAAAACATTACAAAATCACCATGTGTGTCAAAATATGGCTCCAATCCCAAGCAAGGCTCATTTGCCATAGCCATGTTTGCTGCATAAAATTTTACCTCCACACAATGTTAGAACAGTTTTTTGGTATTGTTGTAGTAGGGTTTATCCCATATTATTATAGTGAGGTTAACCCACTATTTTCCAGATAATGGGACACACAACTACTTTCATCCCTATGATTTCACTGTGGAAAGTTTTGCATTTCCAGTTCTTCAGAAATAGCTGAAACACTCCCCATCCTTCCCGCGTGCACTGTTCACTGTGGCTTATGTATGGGGTTTGGACATAGTTCCATGTTTAGGCATCTTAGATTTCAAATCAAATTTCCCTAGTTTTATTAAGGTTTACCAGGATTAAACTTCATTGACTTTCCACCCAATAAACTGAGACAGAAAGGTAGACAGATGTACTGTGCCAGCACTGATGGGAGTTTCTGTGTTTCTATGAAACCTAACTGAAAAAATAGAATTAAGAAAGAGAGAACACTGGGTAGATTGCTGTAAACTGCAGCTTGACTATATGTTCTTTCCCTGAACAAATGATCTCTGTGAGATTTTGAATTATAATGTGTAGAAGGTGTTAGTCGCTTAGTCGTTTCTGACTCTTCGCAACCCCATGAGCTGTAGCCCGCTAGGCTCCTCTGTCCATGGAATTCTCCAGGCAAGAATACTGGAGTGTGTTACCATTCCCTTCTCCAGGGAGTCTTCCTGACCCAGGGGTCGAACCCAGGTCTCCCACACTGCAGGCAGATTCTGTACCGTCTGAGCCCCCAGGGAAGCCCGTAACGTGTATGTTTCATGCAGTTGCGCTATGACGGTTTGGGAGCCAGCAGTCTTCCTCTTCTCAGGCAGGGCCACCTTCACCTCCCAGGTGACCTGCTGCACCTGAGAAGCAGGTCCTTCAGTGTCGTAGCATCACGGTGATAGGGTTTCTTGGTTAACTGCCACCTTCCCTTGCTCCTCTGTGGGTTCTGACTGAGCTCTGAGTTTGCAGTGAGAACAGAGAAGACACCACAGCTCAAGCCCTTGAAGTGACAAAGCCAGTGGCCTTGCAGGAAGGGATCCCCTAATGACTGGGCTTGGGTGTTGCACATTCCTGTCATTTTCCTGGTCCTTTCTCCCATCTCTTCCCCCAATTTCAAGTCTGTCCTTGCAAACTAAAGGCCAGTCTACTCTCTACCTACCATCCCCAGGTGTCCACTCAGTCCTGGGCCAGCCTGCTGGCCTCTCCTTCAGCAGCCCCTCCTGTTACTTCCAAGGCCTGTGTTTGGTTCGACCTCAGCCTCCATCAGTGGCTAGGGGAGAAGAGGCCATAGTGTCGCCAGGACCTGCGCGGGGTGGACTGGGCTGAAAGGTGGGAGAGAGGTGGGACTGCGCTGGGACCTGGGCCCTGTTCCTGCATGCTCACTGTCAATTTTGTCTGTTCACTTTCAGTATTTCTCTATTGCTTCCCCGCAATCTCCCTCCTTGGACTCTTCCCACAGATCAACACTTTCTGCATTTATCTTTTGGAGCAAATTGACATGCTGTTTTTTGGAGGTTCTGGTAAGTCTTTTACATTCTGTTCTTTCTGTAAAAAAGTCTCACGTTCAGATAAGGGCTAAATAGCCTTAGGCATGGAATGAAACCTGGACAGTTAGGTTTTCATTGTCCTCACCCTTAAAGGACTTCAGCTTAGGTTGGTTAGATTGATGGTGGGCCCTTCTAGATTCATCTGGCAAAATTGAAAGTGGCCCACCTGGCTTGACACAAGCAGAAAAATGGGGAATTGTAGAATTCTATGAGCTTTGGATTTCATTTAAAACTGAAACTGTGAGTCGCTCCGTTGTGTCCAACTCCTTGCAACCCCATGGAATATGGCCCACTAGGCTCCTCTGTCCATGGGATTCTCCAGGCAAGAATATTGGAGTGGGTTACCATTTCCTTCTCCAGGGGATCTTCCGGACCCAGGGACTGAACCTGAGTCTTCTGCATTACAGGCAGATTCTCTACCATCCGAGCCACCAGGGAAGCTTGGACTTGGTTTCAGTTCAGTTCAGTCACTCAGTCATGCCTGACTCTTTGCGACCCCATGAATTGCAGCACGCCAGGCCTCCCTGTCCATCACCAACTCCAAAAGTTCACCCAAACCCACGTCCATCAAGTTGGCGATGCCATCCAGCCATCTCATCCTCTGTCGTTCCCTTCTCCTCCTGCCCCCAATCCCTCCCAGCATCAGTCTTTTCCAAGGACTTGGTTTAGGGACCCTCTAATTCTTCATTGGAAAAGCAGCATGTATTAATGTGTGTGAACGTGAGTGAGTGGAGGTTAGCGTGTGAGCATGTGCATTTGAGCACTCCAGTATTCTTGCCTGGAGAATCCCAGGGACAGGGGAGCCTGATGAGCTGCCGTCTATGGGGTCGCACAGAGTCGGACACGACTGAAGTGACTTCACAGCTGAATGAGTTAGTCTGGGAGCATATGGGTGTGACATTGTAAGTGTGTGTTGTGTGCAGGCCTGTACAGACAGGTGACCTATGCCCTTTCATTTGGTGTGTTCCTTACTTTCTGACCAAGGTGGGTAAAGCTTCATCCAATGCTTACTTGGAGACTTTACCCAGATTTCTCACCTTTAAAGCTTACTCTTCTCTAAATGGAAACTAACACACTGATCTCTTGGGGTTGCTGTGAGGATTTCATGAAGTCATGTACATAAAGCATTAGAGCATAACAGGTGATCTGTTACAGCTGCCTCCTCTTTGTATACATGCACACACACGCACACACACCCATACACACACACCTACACACACAGGAGTGCTGGCTTGTTCTGTTTATCTATCCATTCATTTATCCATCTATCTATTAAAATACCTAGCTATCTATTCATCCATCTCTATATATCTATTATGTATCCATCTATTAGCTATCTCTCATCTATCTATTCATCTACCTAGCTGTCATTCATCCATCCGTCTATCTATACATCTATCTATTCATCTATTTATTTATTCATCCATCTATTATTGGTCTTTCATCTGTCTGTCTCTCATCTATCTATTCATCCATCATCCATCTATTTATCTATCCATATCTGTGTCTAATATCCATCTCCATATTTGTCTCTCTCTCTCTCTCTCCTTTCTTCTACTGAAATCACATTCCTGATCTTTCCTGGGCCAGGAGCTTCCAACTATAGGCAGCAAGGTCTCCCCACCTCCGCAATGACTGGTTCACAGTCTCCTAAAAGTTATCAAAAGTTCTTTCTAACTGTGGTCTTCCTGAGTTTTTAGTTAAAGGTCAGTGTCTTTCTCATGCTAAGTGTCACCCAGTGCTTTTTGGCTGCCCTGTGGATGGATTCTTTGCCCCTTTGGCAGGCATTTTGCATTTGAAAGTTGCAAACTTCACTTTCTTACTCTATGTATTGACTGTGAGACCTGCCGCTCCAGAAGGGAACTCTTGTTTGTGTTCCAGCCGTTTCGGGATTGCTGTCAGCTGTTTACAGTGTGGCCCGGAGTGCGTCCGCCGTGGCTGTGCTGCACGTGTTCTGCTTCAGTGCTGTGAAGGTAGGTGCAAGGCCAACGGGCTTCTTCTCTCGAATTAACTGTATTTTAAGTAAACAAGCATCTCCTCCAATTACAAGAGGAATGGGATCTGAGCACATCAGGAGTAACAGGGCCTGGAGGATGAGGCCTCAGTGGTTTAGAAGATGCATTAAGATACCTGATTTGCTACTGACCACAAAGCCCACCTGGTCTGAACCCCCCCACTCTTGCAGGTGTCTGCCTGGCCCAGTCAGTTACTGACACTGGGAGGGGCTTTGGCTTAACATGGCAGTTGACAGGCCCCCACTTTCTTACTGATGCTTCCTTCTGAAATACCACTCAGAAGACGGTAAAAGGATACAATTGCATAAAGCTTTGTGGACAGAGAACAGGAATGGATATGATAGCAAAAATTTTAGACTCCAGAAAACAAATGGACCATAGATTTATTCAGATGGAGAAAGTTAAAACCCAGGCTGGCAGCAAGGGAAACCTAGGATGATTAAAGAAAACAAGATAATAACTTTTGGAAAAGAACAAGTGGTATCAGAAAAGAAATGTATGGTCAGTGCATGGCTCAGCTGTGAATAATATGTTGTATTTATGACAGTCTGAATAACAGTTGCAACTATAATAGCAGAATAGGGGGAGATGAAGTGTGCGTGTGTGTGTGTGTGTGTGTGTGTGTGTGTGTGTCTGCCTGTTTGACTTTGCAGAGGTCTTAATTTTGTCTTCCATGTTAGAAAGTCAGCAAATAATATCTGAAGTTGAAAAAAGTCAAGAAACAACAAAACAAGCGTGTTATTTGGAAATATGGAGGCAAATAGGTGAAGAAGAAACAGCTGAAAGTCACTGCCTTCAGGCAGCAAGAATTAGAGCAAAGAGATGGATGATGTGGTCAGAGGACCACTGCTGTTCATTGTTACAAACATGTTCAGGGCCATCTTCAATCAGTAAAAAAGAAATTGACTGATAGTGTACTTATTTCTTGACTTTATGGACACTCTGCCTTTAATGTGTTACACCACAAGTACATCTTTGATAAAATAAAAATTATATGCAAAAGAGTAAATGATATATGTTCCAAAGGGCTTTAAATAGATAGTATATGGCATTTGTTAACTGACTTTTGAAAAAATTTTAACTGAAAATCATATTAAACTCATCAGTATCAGTGGCAGCAATATAACTGTTATTCCTCTTTGTGGAAGCGAGGAATTCAGTAATGTCATCTTCCAATGCATCACAGTTGAATTTCTCTGGGATAATCAATGGCATAATTCCCTCCTTCACTCTTTCCATCCTTTTCATATGATTATCTTCTTTTACATCAAAAAAAAAAAAGGGAGAGGAGAAGGCTCCTTTTTCCAATAGAGAAGGATAGCATACAGCTTTTGGTGGATCTGTTGGCCATCACCTTTATGCTTTGGTGGATCTGTTTGTCATCACATATATATTTGTCACATAGAACAACAATTATATAATTAATCAGTGTTTCTGGGTTCTTTCTTTTGAAATACATTCCTTTATTCTGTCACAGGACCCAGGTATTCCATTCAGGACAATTACTAAGGAATTTTCTGAAAACCTCTTTCTACTGCTCTTTGGTAAAATAACTGCCTATAAAATTTGGGAGTCACAAGCTTTTCTCTGCAGGACCCTTTATAGTTTGTTCTGTTATGTTCCAGTCTTTGCTTGTTTGTACATTTATTTTTCATTAATTTTTTGAAATTCTGGTTCATCGAGATATAATTTGTATGCTGCAGAACCCATATTTTTAATATACATAATTAGATAAGTTTTGATAGAGTTTTCCAGGTGGCACAGTGGTAAAGAATCTGCCTGCCAATACAGGAGACTCAGGAGATGCAGGTTTGATCCCTGGATCAGGAAGATCCCCTGGAGAAGGAAATGGCAACCAGCTCCAGTATTTTTGCCTGGAAAATTCCATGGACAGAGGAGCTTGGCAGGCTACAGTTCATGGAGTCACAGAGAGTTAGACACGACTGAGCACAAGTTTTGATAAATGTAAGTTTTGATAAATTCCTGCCTCTAAAATTGGAGAGATGGACAGGTAAATACAGAGGACCGAAACCTACTGCAGCAGGAGCCCAGGAGCAGAAACCTCTGTGGGAACCAGCACTGAACTGTGGCTGACAAATTGCTGCAGGCTCAGTGTGGACAAGTCTAGAGTTAATAACCCCAGGTGAATCCAGTCATTAGGGAAGCCCCACACTTGTGGTGCTTCACCCCCTTGAATGATTGGAGAAGAATCCTCCTGCTTTCAGTAGGTGGAGGGGGAAGAGTAACCATTTTGAAGTGTAGCAGAGTATTCTGTTCTTCTCAACCAAGCCTGCCTTAAGATTTTACTGTAGCCTAAAGTACTGCGATTTTTCCAGAGCCAAATTGACCTGGAGGAAGGGAAATGCCAAACTCCAGTTTGGCTTCAGCCTTCCATGTGGGGAAAGGGACATACCCAATTCCAGCCCATTTCCAGTATTCTGGGAGGTGGGTCATAGAGGATCCTGCTGTGATTTATGTCAGAGAGTGTTTTGTCTATGTTCTCCTCTAGGAGTTGTATAGTTTCTGGTCTTACGTTTAGATCTTTAATCCATTTTGAGTTTATTTTTGTGTGCAGTGTTAGAAAGTGATCTAGTTTCATTCTTTTATAAGTGGTTGACCAGTTTTCCCAGCACCACTTGTTAAAGAGATTGTCTTTACTCCATTGTATATTCTTGCCTCCTTTGTCAAAGATAAGGTGTCTATATGTGTGTGGATTTATCTCTGGGCTTTCTATTTTGTTCCATTGATCTATATTTCTGTCTTTGTGCCAGTACCATACTGTCTTGATGACTGTGGCTTTGTAGTAGAGCCTGAAGTCAGGCAAGTTGATTCTTACAGTTCCATTCTTCTTTCTCAAGATTGCTTTGGCTATTTGAGGTTTTTTTGTATTTCCATACAAATTGTGAAATTATTTGTTCTAGTTCTGTGAAAAATGTGGCTGGTAGCTTGATAGGGATTGCACTGAATTTGTAAATTGCTTTGAGTAGTATACTCATTTTCACTATATTGATTCTTCTGATCCATGAACATGGTATATTTCTCCATCTATTAGTGTCCTCTTTGATTTCTTTCATCAGTGTTTTATAGTTTTCTATATACAGGTCTTTAGTTTCTTTAGGTAGATATATTCCTAAGTATTTTATTCTTTTCATTGCAATGGTGAATGGAATTGTTTCCTTAATTTCTTTTTCTACTTTCTCATTATTAGTGTATAGGAATGCAAGGGACTTCTGTGTGTTGATTTTATATCCTGCAACTTTACTATATTCATTGATTAGCTCTAGTAATTTTCTGGTGGAGTCTTTAGGGTTTTCTATGTAGAGGATCATGTCATCTGCAAACAGTGAGAGTTTTACTTCTTCTTTTCCAATTTGGATTCCTTTTATTTCTTTTTCTGCTCTGATTGCTGTGGCCAAAACTTCCAGAACTATGTTGAATAGTAGCGGTGGAAGTGGACACCCTTGTCTTGTTCCTGACTTTAGGGGAAATGCTTTCAATTTTTCACCATTGAGGATAATGTTTGCTGTGGGTTTGTCATATATAGCTTTTATTATGTTGAGGTATGTTCCTTCTGTTCCTACTTTATGGAGAGTTTTTATCATAAATGGATGTTGAATTTTGTCAAAGGGTTTCTCTGCATCTATTGAGATAATCATATGGTTTTTATTTTTCAATTTGTTAATGTGGTGAATTACATTGATTGATTTGCAGATATTGAAGAATCCTTGCATCCCTGGGATAAAGCCCACTTGGTCATGGTGTATGATCTTTTTAATGTGTTGTTGGATTCTGATTGCTAGAATTTTGTTGAGGATTTTTGCATCTATGTTCATCAGTGATATTGGCCTGTAGTTTTCTTTTTTTGTGACATCTTTGTCAGGTTTTGGTATTAGGGTGATGGTGGCCTCATAGAATGAGTTTGGAAGTTTACCTTCCTCTGCAATTTTCTGGAAGAGTTTGAGTAGGATAGGTGTTAGCTCTTCTCGAAATTCCAGCCCAGTCCATTCTTTCCATTCTGTTCCACCTAAGGTGGGGATGGGACTCAGAAGCACTTGTGAAGTTTACCGTCTAGAGATGCAGGGTCACCAAAATACGGAACTAATCACTGGACTGTAGAGTTTCCCTACCCTCATGTATTAATACCATATTACTAAAGGTCTGTTTGCCATACTTCCTTTTACCTCTTACATGTCTGGCTACCAAGAAAAAAAATTACAAGTCATACTGAAAAGCGGAAAACACAGTTTGAAGAGAAATATCAAGCATTGGAACCAGACCTAGCTATGACAAGGATATTGGAATTATCAGACTGGGAATTTAAAACAACTGTGATTAGCATGCTAAAGGTGCTAACGTATAAAGTGGACTGCAAGCAAGAACAGATGCACAATGTAAGCAGAGAGATGGAAATTCCAAGAAAGAACCAAGAAGAAATGCTGGTGATTAAAAGCACTCTAACAGAAATGAAGAATGCCCTTGGTGGGCTTATAAGTAGATTGGACACGACTGAGGAAAGAATCTCTGAGTTAAGGATATGTCAATAGAAGCTTTCAAAATGGAAAAGCAGAGAGAAAAAAGACTGAAAAACCCCCAGAATATCCAAGAACTTTGGGACAACTACTAGAGGTATAACTAATGTGTAATGGATATACTAGAGAAGAAAGAATGGACTGTAACTAAGAATGTCCCCAGATTAATATCAGACACTAAACCACATATCCAGGAAGCTCAAAGAGCACCAAGCATGATAAATGCCAAAAAACTACACTGATGCATAGCACATTTAAGTTGCTGAAAATCAAAGATAATGACAAAATATTGAAAGATACCAGTGGATAAGAACACCTTGCCTATGGAGGAAGAAAGATCAGAATTACACCTGACTTCTCAGGGACTGTTATGGACTGAACTGTGTCTCCCCCCAGATTCCTACTTTTAAAACCTTAGCCCCCTATGTGATGATATTTGGAGATGGGGTCCTGGGAAGTAGGTTTAGATAAGGTCACAAGTGTTGGGTCCTCATCATGGGATTAGTGCTCTTATATGAAAAGTGGATGGATAAAGGAAGAGGATTTTAAAAAATCTCTTACATCATGGTTTTTTGTTTACTCCTAGCATTTCAGTTTGACTCCTATATATAGTTTCTGTCTCTTTTTTGAAATTACCCATCTGTTTATGAATGTTGTCCATCAATTCCTTGATCTTTTAACACAAATTACAGTTATTTTGAAGTTAAGGGTCTATAAGATTCCTGGCTTTTTCTTGTCAGACTGTGGACTATACTCTTGTGGACTTTTACATCCGATATGGAAGTATCATTCAGCAGTATTTAGTTTTGTGGAGAACAAGAATAAGACCTTCTTTAATTTTTCCAGAATTTTTGTATGTCTTTCTTATCTTCTAAGGTTAGAAAAAAGTAATGGACTATGACCAGACTTGGATCTCTTTCTCTTTCTGGAATGCTATGAACACCTATCATTCTGAAGACTTACAAATAGGTTAAGTTTCTCCCTCTTATTTCTTGATTAATGATGTTATTGCTTGTGTCTACATGACCTCTTTTCTGTTTTTAATATAATTTTGTTTTTGTTTGTCTTTCATGCCTCTTTTTTTTTTTTCATGATCTTTCTGTGTTTTTAAGTGGTCCTTTGTGTTCTGGTGTGGTTTCTAGAGTTTCTCATTCCAATAACAATACATACTTGTTGAGAAATTATGATAAACCAGCAACTTTCCATTTGGTAACAACCTGCCAGAACTAAACCATAAGTCACTGTTACCCCAGACTCACAGGTCTCATTGCGCCCATACCTGACCACATACTGCGTTTGTATCACCTGTCTTCTCAGTGGGATGTTTGTTTTGTGCTCTATAGAAAGTGAGCTAGCTTCTGTCAGAAATACTTAAGGCTCCTTGAGCAAATGTATCTAGAGGTCTTAGGTTTAAAATACAAGAAGAGAAGAAAGCAAAACAAAGAATGTTACAGCAATATAACCAGCTCAGATGTCTCTTTCCCCTAGAAAAATATGTTATTGATAGAGTTTTTGATAGTTCTTTCGGGAAGCTTCATCCCAAAGAGCAGATATGAATAGGATGCTTGGGGTAGTGGTTGTCTGTACTTCATTTTCTTTGCTCAAGTATCCCAACCCACGAACTGACCAAATAAACTTACTGCTTCCAGTACAGCAGAGCTGTCCAGGTGCTTGCCAGCCCACAGACGTACGAGTCCAAGCACGGTGTTGTCTGCCAACCACATGGCCTGCTTCAGCTCCAGCCCTCTCTGGTTTAGTTGATATCAGCAAGGATTTAGTGAGATCTTTTCTTGCTTACTTCCTCAGTTCACTATCCTGTCTCTCAAACAGAGAGTGGTAATTTGGATCATGTGTTAGATTCAAAATTTTCTTTCAGACTAGTCTCATCTGGCATAAATTCCTTATGCACAAGTACTTTCTCTAGTTCCTAGTATAGACATACGTTTCTATCTTTTTGAATATTTATTGGATATTTAGTGGAGAGGAAAAGCTAGTTTCTTGTGTTCCCTTTTTTTAAAAAAAATGTTTATTGGAGTATATAATGTTGTGTTAGTTTCAGCATACAGCAAAATGAATCAGTTATACATATACATATATCCACTCTTTTTAAGACTCTTTTCCCATATAGGTCATTTCAGAGTACTGAGTCAAGTTCTCTCTGCTATGTAGTAGGTCCTGGTTGATTATTTTATGTTCAATAGTGTTCCCTGTGCTCCTAAGGCCATATTTACTAGCACCTCACACTTCATCTTTCTTTTCAACTATGAGCCACAAGTAGTATCTGATGGAAATATTCTTTTCCTTGGTTGATGGAAATGGGAACATGCAAGCTCTTTGGAACTGAGGCAGAAGCTGAAAGAATCATATTCACTGGTATTCAAAATTTATTTGTTTAGACATGACTTTGCCAGGTGCTACAGAGATATGAAAGGAGAAAAAGTCAAATCTTTCTCCTGGGGAATTTAACATTCATCAAAGATGAGGATGTGCTGTAGATGATCAGAAAAGAGAAAACTTGTCAGAGGAGGTGGCTGTTCAGTGCAACCTTCGAATCTTTTGCCACTGGACCGAGAACCTTCCCATGGACTAAGTCAAGCATATGAAATGGTTTCATCAGAGTTAGGGATGAATGACCACAGCAGGTGAGGGTATTAACCTACTGATGGTGAAGGGCAGGGATGACTGGATATCTCAGCAGAATGCATCAGAGTTATGGATTACCTTTTAGGCAAGGCTAAAAATGTATGTTTTTTGCCCAGTGAGTATGATGAGCATCTCACTAATACTGGTTACCTGAAAGGAACTTATAGCAAAAAGAGGTCATCAGCTCTAAGGTGCTGAGTGCCATAGATAAGCTGATGGCCTCAGCTGTGAAGGAAACAAGATATTAAAAAGTTCAATGAATTGACTTCCCAAGTCACTCCATGAGTGGTCAGACCAAAAACCTCACTTCCAGATTCTCTGTCAGTGTCTCACTATTAAATCATACCTGCTTACTCCAAACCTTTGACTTATGATGAATGTTCGTCTCATGCATCATGTTTTTGATCAGGTAAGCCTCATTTAAGAGTGAAAAATAATTTATTGGTAATAGTATCATGGTTGAATCTATGGAAGACAGAATATTCTTCCAAACTCAGGATGCTTTCCACAACGGAACAACTCATTGGATTTCTTAGATTAATTTCTAAAGGAGAAGGTGTATGCTCTGAAAAACCCATTTTATTTGACAAGTGTTTTTTGTTTATTTGTTTTATTTTTGGCCCTTCCACTCAGCTTGGAGAGATCTTAGTTCCCTGACTGGGGATTGAACCCGAGGCCCTGCAATGAATGTGCCAAGTCTTAATCACTGGACCTCCAAGGAATTTCCTTGACAAGTGTTCAAGGTTCATTACTACCAGTTCAAATATCATCAAAATTAAAGTACACTCCTGGGATTATGAAATAACTTTTTCTTGCAAAGTTCTTAGAAGGTTTTGGAAACTATTGAAGAAACTGGAATTCAAAAAGATAGAACTCTTTGGGGACTTTTACCTAGCTGTGGGACATTCCCTCACCTCCCCAAGTCCAGTTCCTGCCTCATATCAGAAATTGCTAATTGATGACAGCATTTTTGCTCACTAATGTCAGCAGGGCTCTGAGATGCCCAGACCATATTACAGGCAGCCAGTACCAAGTGATCAGAGCCAGTCCAAGAGATAAAATCTATTTACCATCCTGGGCTGAGACTTTTATTTCTGTGTTCCTTTCTGTTTATGGCATGCCATCAGCTTAAGTCACTGTTGGATCAGAGTAAATAGATTCCACTTTGAAAGCGCACTGCCAACTCTGTTATGGGACTGAACACTTCAAAGACTCTGGGGTTTACTTACATGTTGAAACAGGCTTTTTACCAGGTGAAACTGGGGTTCTTTGAAAGATTTATTTAGTCTCAGAGAGGTATTGACTTTCTTGCTCAGCATAGAACAAGCACGCCTTGTGATAAACAGCATGATCTGTTGTTAGAGAATCTTAATGTTCTATCTCAGTTTTGAAACACCTTTTAGTTAAAAATAGAGCAATTTGCATTTCTCCCTTCTCATTTGTGAGTCCTGAGTATTCTAATGGTCTCAGATAGACTCCTCACTTTAAAAAAATAGCACCTATTAAATGCTGTGAATTGAGTGAATACGTTGAACAAATTGGCAAGGGAATCCTTAGGAAAAAAGAAAAAGCTCACCCACATTCAACCTAACATACCCAGAGCTATAATTCCACTTCTTGTTTAATGATGCTTTTGTTTATGACTTTTATGCTTACACTTTGCACTACTGGAATTGATTTTTTTCCCCTTTTATCTCTGCTGTGCAGTGATAGATTGAAGGGCCCTTGTGAGCAATTTCAGCATGTCAGCTGCCTTGCCAAGGATGTGTTTCTCTATATAGATCTTGATATGTATTTATATCCATGATCTTTATTATTCTCACTTGATTGAAGCAGATTGAGGGACTGGGGTTTAATATTGTTCTCTGGAATATTAATTAGAGGAAGAAATTTTATTCCTCTTTTAATTTCATATGCTTTTTGACTCATCCAAGATGGTAGCAAGTAACATGTAAATGGACTCCCTCATTGACTTAACTATTTGACAGTGATATACAGAATCAACCAGAATATTTGCTGCCTGGAGAAATGGCTCAGTAGTTAATTAGCTGGGCTTTCTATGTGTCTGGAAAAACCATGATTTCTATTTTTTATTACCCCTTACAAAGAGATTCTATTTTATTGATGGCAGGGGCATCCAGAGGTGGAGGTACATTATTATAATTTAATGTTTCCCAAGCATCATTAACAACTGCTGTGGGAGACTTTGCTCACATTCTTCCAGGTACTACAGGGTTGCAGCTAAAACAATGGCTTTCCCCTGCGTTCAGATCTTTAACATAAATATAAAACAAACTCATAGAATAGTTTTAGTTCTGAAATAGACTTTATACATCCCCTATCCCAGCCCCTTCATTTTATTATGTATTTATTTTTATTTTATTTATTATTTATTTATTTATTTTACTTTACAATGCTGTATTGGTTTTGCCATACATTGACATGAATCTGTCATGGGTGTACATGAGTTCCCAATCCTGAACCCCCCCTCCCACCACCCTCCCCATATCATCTCTCTGGGTCATCCCAGTGCACCATTTTATTATTTAAAGTGAGGAAATAGAAATCCATAGAGTGACAAAGAGACTTAACATTACAGTTCCCAAATCTTATGTCTTTTCAAAATCTCACTTCCATGCCCTTCTCCCTAGCACATTTGAAGTATACATATATTTTTCTAGTCAAAAGAACCATTCGCAGGCATATAAGATACCTTGTAGATCCATGGTACTTTAATTTTCAGAATAATTTCCCAAGTGTTTTCTCATTTGTCCTTTTTTTTTAATAACTCCATGTAATACATAAGGAAGGTAATAGCATTTCTATATTCCAGTGGTGACTGTGAACACAGAGTGCTGAAGCTTTTGCCTAAGGGCACATGGCTAA
Source organism: Ovis canadensis (assembly GCF_042477335.2). Taxonomy (NCBI): domain Eukaryota; kingdom Metazoa; phylum Chordata; class Mammalia; order Artiodactyla; family Bovidae; genus Ovis; species Ovis canadensis. The sequence continues at coordinate 23,838,958 of NC_091269.1, read as the reverse complement.
TTCACATTGTTTTTTTCCAACTGTACAATGGATTAGTAATAACTACTTCATATGAATGCTGTCAGAAGTGAATGAAATTAAATTGATAATGTATATAAAGTGCCTAGCTCAGGGGTTTTCATTAAATGCTGTGGTGGGCAGGATTCTGAGATTGCCCCAAGACTCCTGCCCCCTGGTGTGCCCACACTGTATAATTTCTGCCCTCTGAATGTGGGTGATCCAGGAGTACGATGAGGTGTCACTCTGTGATTAGTTAACGGCATCTGGCAGAGGTGGAGGGATTTTGAGATGTAACCAAAATCCCTGATCAGTTAACTTGAAGTCAGTCAGAAGAGAGATTATCTGGATGGGTCTGACCCAGTCAGACACGCCCTTTAAGAGAAGATTTAGAGGTCAGAGACAGAAGGAAGAGCAGAGACCCTCCCCCGGGCCAGGAAGAAGTCAACAGTGTTGCAAATGGCCCATGGCGAGGACTGCGTGTCGCGAGGATGGCCTGTCAGATCTCGGGCAGATCCCAGCAAAAGCCAGCAAGAAAATTCAGTCCTACAGCTGCAAGGAAACTGAATTCTGTCAGCCAGAATTGAGCTTGGAAGAAGACCCAAGTCTCAGTAAAACTGCTGCCTTGGGTGACACTGCAGTCTCGTGGATTTCAGCCTGATGGGACCTGAGCAGAGGAACCAGTCACGCCATGCCCTGATGCCTCAGGCAGTACCCCGCAAGATCATACATTGTGCTGTTTAAGCCACTGTTTGTGGGGATTTGTTGCACTGCAGTAGAAAACCAACACAAATGGAAACTATTATTAATAGCATAATTAGTTGATGGTGATGATGTCGATGAACATAATGGTGATGCTGTTAATAGTAATACGTCTGAAAACAAATTCCAAGTTGTAATTCACTTTTATTACTCTAGACTTCAGATTATATTTTATGGGTAGATCCATGTCACTCCTAGCTGCGATGGAGCGGGAATTACAAGTCTTTTAGCTGTCTAGACAGCTAGTAAGGTTGGGCAGAAGGGCAGATGAATATTAGATGAGCAGCAAGTACTTTCTGTCACATTCGCCTCCTAGAAAGTTGAACAAGTATAATTGATCTCTTGGTTTTCCCTGGTGACTCAGCAGTAAAGAATCTGCCAGCAATGCAGGAGACATGGGTTCGATCCCTGAGTTATAGGGAAGATTCCTTGGAGAAGGGAGAGGCAGCCCGCTCCAGTATTGCCTGAAAAATGCCGTGGACAGAGGAGCCGGGTAGGCGCCAGTCCATGGGGTCTCAAGAGAGTCGGACATGACTTTGTGATTAAACAGCAGCAACACATTGGTCTCCAAACCCAGTCACCATTGGTTGGATCCTTAAACTAATGTTGGATGCCTCTGACAGCGCCAGTGGACACTGATATGGGGGGACAAAAACAGGAGGAAGAATGATAGCTCAGTTGTTCAAAATGGACATGCAGTTGCTGAGTAAAGTAAGATCTGGAGTCAGATTTAGATAGGATGTAGAGTTTAAAAGGATCAAATCCAGGACGTGTAGTGAAATCAGCATTGGTAGGATTTGGTGGCTGTCCAGTTTGTAGAGTGGTGGATAGGGAGAGGGGAAGGTGGGTGGAAAAGAATTCCAGGCTTGCGCTATGAGCAGTGGTGGTCCCAGTGGAGATGGAAAACTATGCTAGTCCTGGCCGTGCCAGTGGGAGTCTATCTCCCTTCCAGAATTCTGTGGGCAATATTGTCCTTTTGGTGTTCATGTCGATTCTTATCTATTCTGAATATAATTAGTTCTGTGGGAAATAAAGATATTCCCACAATAAGTAGTACAGTAGAAGCCTCTGTTTCCTCATGTTTAAAATGTGATCCCTGGTTTAAAGATAGGCTATAGTCTGGACGTGACAGTGTATGTCATGCGGCTAGTCCTTGCTTGGTATATCGGTTCTATTTCGCTGATGTTGTTCGTAAGTACTTTTCTTCACCCCTAGTTTGACCATGAGCTCCTAAAGGTCATGACTATGGTTCATATATGTTTCTTTTCATATTCTGTAAAAAGTCCACTGTTGCCTAAAAGATACTCTATAAACTTTTGGATTGAATAAATGCAGATGACAGAGATGAGGGCTATGAGAAGGAAGGTAAATAGCAGTATTTTCCAGAAAGTTTGTGTGTATGTGTGTTTGTGTGCTTATTTATCTATATTTATCTATGTTGGGTGGTTTTGTTTGTTTGTTTAGTCACTAAGTCGTGTCTGACTCTTTGGAACTTCATGGACTGTAGCCCACCAGGCTTCTCTCCTTGGGATTTTCCAGGCAAGAATACTGGAGTGGATTGCCATTTCCTTCTCCAGGGGATCTTCCCAACCCAGGGATCAAACCCACATCTCCCGCATCTCCTGCACTGGCAGGTGGATTCTTTACCACTGAGCCACCAGTCAGTATTTTCCAGAAAGTCTGTGTGTGTGTACTTATTTATCTATGTTGGGTAGTACCTGTCAGTCTTTCTTGCTAGCGAATGAGCTCATTTTCCTCCAGTACCTATTCTTAAAGGTCAAACTGGCTTTTTTTGACCACAGCGTGTAGCTTGTGGGATCTTATTTTCCCAAGTGATTGAAGCCAGGCCCCCTGCAGTGGAAACACTGATTCCTAACCATTAGACTAGCAGGAAAGTCTCATTAAAATAGTCTTGAATTATAAACATATGCTGTTTTTTCACAAAAATGAAAAAAGGTATGAAATAAGGAAAACCTTCTTCAAGGAGACAGTGAAGTCTTACTCATAGTATTTGTTAATGTGATCATTTATTTACTTACTGAAAACATATTGACTGGCTGTTATGAACTAAGCTCATTGTTAGGCCCTGGGGCTGCCCCCTGGGTGTTCTGGGACCATGGGGGATATCAACAGGGCTGCTGTGGGATGAGCTTTGTGGGATGTGCTGGGGGGGCTTTGGAGGTGACCAGTGCACACTCAGAAGTACCCGCTAGTCGCATGGTGACCCATGGCCGTGAGGTATTAACAGAATCTGATCTTTCTGGAACCTCAGGGGCACAGAGTTTCTTTTACTTCAATATAAGATTCATGTCAAAATAGTCCTAGAAATAGGACTTATATCAAAGTGATATGATCTAGGTCTTATTTTAGGATATGTGAAAACCTGGATTCAGAAATGCCCTGATGTTTAATGGGCTAACAAAAATCTATTGCTTTTCCCTTAAAATGAGTGTGTGAATCTGATATGAAGGGCATAGCAAAATGAAATCTGGTCCATTTGCTTCTCTTTATGACCAAACTCTGTTTGCCCTGTAAATTCCATCATAGAGATGTCTCAGATTTTGCAGAAAAAAAATGCTGAAACTAGGATTCTCTTTAGAGAGGTACTTTCATACAAAGCTGAACTTCCTTGTGCGTTTTCATCAAAAGAATTCCCAAATGCATATGAAATCTACCACAGAATTGTAGGACTATTAGACAGTTTTATTTCTACCTCATAAAAATATTTCAAAACCTGTGGGAGTTTTATGAAGCCAGCACTCATCAATCCATATCATTCCCAGTTCAGGGGCCCATGAGACTCCTCTCAAAGCAAATTAGGGACATTGATTTTTGAAGCAAACTGTCACATAATATACACTTCATATCAGTGCATAATAGGTTTTAAATCTTATCTCTGTCCCTCAAAATATATGTATTTGTGTGTATATATATGTGTGTGTATGTGTGTGTATTTGTGTGTCTCTGTATATTTGTGTATATATGTGTGTGAGTAAAATAAATTTTATATACTTACGTAATATTCAAGACAAACATGTACATTTAAAATATGAAACTTTATTTTAAATGTCAGGTGTTCTACTATATTTTTAAAAGTCCATTAAAAATGTCAGTCAGCATCTCCTCTCTTCCTTTCCACTTCTCTTTGCAGAAATAAGACTATTTGAGCAATAAACTAAACTTTTCAGATAAAATACCCAGTGCATTTGATCATTTTCTTGCAAAATCCTTCTTCAGATCTGTGGTTCTGATCTTCCTCAAGTGTCAATGTTTTCTCCTCTGTCCCCAAATTAAAATTAAAATGTCCTGGGACTTCCCTAGTGATCCAGTGGTTAAGACTCCCTGCTTCTACTGCAGGAGACAGGGGTTCAATCTCTAGTTTGGGAAACTGAGATCCCACATGCTGCACAGTGTGGCCAAATAAATAATTTATTTATTAAAATACATTTAAAAAATTAAGAAATATAAACATCCTCAAATACATTTTTTTTTTACTATATTTCTGAACTTGACGGGCTCAACTCCTGCTAGAAGTCTGGCTCCTTAGCTGCTCCTGAGTCTGTGGAAAGCCCCATCCATCCCACGGTTAGTCTTTTACAGGGTTCCCACCCATGCAGGGCAGACCTGCCCAAAGAGCCTGGACAGGGAGGCAAGCCCAGGCCCTGGAGGGAGTAGTAGGTGCAGTGACTCGGGACTGAACAGCCTGGAGGGGGACTGTCAGAGTAAGGAGAAAGGAATGGAAGAAATGGGCAAAGCCATTTTATCTTTCTGTGTCCCCTCCACCACAAATCTCAGTTTTGTAAAATGATCCTGAATAGTTGCTTCTTGTTCTCAGTTTGTTTATTTAGTTGTGTGTGTGTTAAATTGCAGAGCTGTAAAAGCGGTGAAAGCATAAGAAGAGACATTTCCAGCAGTTTCTTCTTCCTTCTTTCTCAGGCAAGCTTGTCTCTTAACTCTCCATGGAAAATATCTGTGTTTTAAAATAATTGGGAAAAGGAAATGCTAATGTTTCCCTAATTGTACTTTATTGAGTCATCAACGTCAGGAAGTTTTTCCTTAAATTACATCCAGAATTCCCTTGCTGATGTCAAAGATTATTTCCTTTAGTTTTATCTTCAGAGTCAGTGGCACCCAGCTGTCTCTCTTCCCAGTGCAGAAAGTTTGGGGTTGATAAACCAGAAAGGTTATTTCCCTTCAGTGTATTTTCTGCATGCTTAATTCTTCCTGTGAACTTCATATATGTTTGAGAGTGGTACCTTTTAAAATCTTTTTTAAGTTTTTAATTTTAAACTTCTTATTTTATATTGGAGTATAACAACTTTTGTGATAGCTTCATTTGGACAGCAAAGGAGCTCAGCCATACATATACATGTATCCATTCTCCCCTAGACTCCCCTTCCATCTTCGCTGCCACATAACACTGAGCAGTTTCCTGTGCTATACAGTAGGTCCTTGTTGGTTATCCATGTTAAATATAGCAATGTGTGCATGTCAGTCCCAGACTCCCAATCTATCCCTTTCCCCCATCCTTCCCCCCTGCTAACCATAAATTCATTCTCTAAGTCTGTGAGTTAGAGTGGTACCTTTAGAATTAACCTAGAAGTATACATTCTATAGCATACCCAGGCCATACTTGAGTGCAGGTTCATATAGCCTTGAAGAATTACACCCTTGCATGACTTGAAATATGCTCTTCTCAAGTTCATTCCTTTGCAACCAAGCTCTTTAGTCAGGCCTCTAGAAATCTGCCTCTGAGCCCCTCACAAATAACTTCTTCCTTTGGGCTATCACCCTACCACGTGTTATAACAAACCCTAAAACAGGCAGTTATCTAAAAAGATGTCCAACACTATTGAATGGCAGAGATACAATAATGAAACAACCTCTAAAGCTGGGAACTTCTATCAATTATAGTGATACCCAGCCTTTTGAAATGGGAAGTCATGAGATATCCACACACTTTGCACAGTTGGCTGTAGAAGTGTTTAGGGTGGTGTAAGATATAGTACACTGAAGTGGGGGCTTGGTCCTGATCTTGCCACTTTGAGTGAGTCTCTTCCATTCTCTCTATTTTATTATTTGATTTATAATTTGAAGGGATGATATTCTCAGTTAAGAAGACATCTTCCAAATTGAAAATAATCTTTCCTGAAGACGGCATGGTTTTGCAAACGTTGGTATTCTAAACATGAAAAAATAACTTGTATATATCCAAATAGTCTTTCTAGCCATGATTTCCTGAGAAAATTGCCTCCTATTTTGCATATTATATAACTGCATCTGTTGAAAAAATGAACAAGGCAAAGAACTTGGAGCTTGAGGGTGTTGCCAGTAGAAAGCCTAGGGAGATCCAGGTGGTCTGCCTTTTTGGAGTCTGCCCAAGCTCAGGGGAGCCCAGGTTCTTTCTGGGAAGAGTTGTGTGAGGATCTGAGGTTGGCGTGGAAAATACACACAGCCACACCTGGAATTTGAACTACTTGCCAGCCTTCACCTCACCCTGCTTCTTGGAAGAATAAGTGTGCCACTCTAGCGTCATCTCATTTTTACATTGTTAAAGGAAATACTGTCCCTTCTGTCCTGTCCCTGTGGCCACAGAGCTGTTCATTCATCTAACAAATGATCCTATCTTTTATGTCTCCTGCATTGGCAGGTGGGTTCTTTGCCCACCAGGTTCCTCTGTTCATGGAATTCTCCAGGCAAGAATACTGGAGTGGGTTGCCATTCCCTTCTCCAGGGGATCTCCCTGACCCAGGGATCGAACCCAGGTCTCCTGCATTGCAGGCAGATTCTTTACCATCTGAGCCACCAGGGAAACAGTCTTTATCACTAGCATCACCCAAAAAGGAAACAGGCTTAAAAGTTTGCCCAGTATTTTTGTGCTAATAATCAGTAGAGTTGGGAGGGAACCGGCAGTCCTGCACCAGAGCCCATGCTTTTAACTACTGCTCTGCGCTGGGAAAAACCAACCTTCTGTGTTCTTGTAGATACCTAAATAAAATGATCTGGGCGGTTTCCTTCTTAGGTCTGCATTGCAGAGTAAGGAAGAAATGGTTATTCAAATCTTGGGCATTGGTACCATACATATTTATTAAGGGCCTTTCAGGGCCTGGGCCCTGCACAGAGTGTTCAGAAAACACTGGGGTAAAACATGAGTCTCTGCTGTCAATAGGCTCGACCCAGTGGAGGGATCACAGATTAATCAAATGATCTTTATACAGACCTGTAGTGACAAGCTGAGATAAATGCTAAGAAGTAGAGGGAGGGCAGTGTCCCTCCCCTCTAACTCTACTGTTTCACGTTAGATATTTTTACCTCCTGTTCTCTTGCCTACTAACTGCTAGTTTAGCAGGTAAAGAAGGAGAGTCCCTCAGTACTAGGAGCTGTCCTTTCACGTTTGCACTGCCGAGATTTAATTAAGTAGAGAGTAAATGAGAGAAGAATTGGATAAGGGTATTGGGTGAATAAAAGTAGGTAAACTTAATTATTTAAGTATATTTAGTTTCACTTTAATTTATTGTCTGCAAAGACCATCCATCATGGGTGCCCTTTCTTTTCCAATTAATAAAAAACTAACATTAGCATACTACTTTGCACCATGGAAGGCCGTTTCAAATATCATTAAGGCATTGCAGCAATATTTCAGGAAGGGTGTCATTGTCACCTTTTTACAGAAGCAGAAGCTGAACCACGAAGTCCCTTCCACAGAATCATTCATTCCAGGAAGTGATGAGCCTGGAATCCACTTCTGCTGACATATATTCCCCTGACTTATTTCTCCTTGTTCCTTTTGGGGACCATTATTTTCATGGTCATGGTTACTAAATCCTTCTCATAGTGATTTTTTCTGTTTTGCATTCTTAATGGGCTGCATTTGAAAGGAAGCCCTCTACCTTCACGAAATTGTGAATTAAACACGCAAAGAGGCAAGCACAGAGAAATCAGAGGGAGGAAATGGCGTTTAGCAGGTTTCTGTCTTTTGGAAAACTTTTTGTCCATGTTTTTGTAACAACCAAGTATGGGATGAAAGAGGGGAAGGTTCAGGTGGGTGTCCAGAGCAGGGAGAGGAAGAGTATAGGTAAGGATGGCAGGGGTCACCTCCATGCACCCCCAGTACCCCCAGAGCCCAGCTTGGGCCTCCCAGAAGCCACTGCAGGGGAAGGATGGTATTCTCCGCATTTCTTCTGTGTGAGGCTCCACTTAAATGCCACTCTCTGGACTCATTGGAACCTCTGCTTCTTGCCCAGCGAGCACCCAGCACCAGGCACTTCCCTGTGCGTTGCCTGTCACTCCTCATCACAATCACTTGTATTCTTCCCTACCTCGACATCTGTGCTGTTCTCCGCAGAGTTGTGCTCCTTGGTGCCTGGCACCTGGGAGGTGGCCAATAAATGTTGGGCGAATGAACTTTCAAGAAAGACTAAAACTCCCAAGTTCCAGAATAAATTGCCTGTCACTGAGGGTGTGGTTGGAATGAAAGAAATTAGTTTTAAGTTCATGAGATATCTTTGCTCCGATAGTCTATCATTTCTGTGGCATTTTACTGCCTGGCCCACATTCGATCTAAGCTACCTATTTTCTTCACCTTCTTTTCTTTCTTTCTTTTTGTTTTAATCTGTACAGTGTTTTATATATCTTTATTATTGAAATCCTTTCTGCCAAGGTGATATTGAAGCTGGTGAACTGCACAAGAATATTTCTTTTTTTTTTTAATTGGAGGATATTTGCTTTACAGTATTGTGCTACTTTCTGCTGAACAACAATTGTGAATCAGCTGTAAATATACATATATCCCCTTCTTCTTGAGCCTCCCTCCCACTCACGCCCAGCCCCATCTTCTTTCCTTGTTGAAACATTTTTTACACAAGGGTCATAGAAGAGGGATGAATGTAATCATGAAAACTGTAATTGTGTAGTCATTCTCTCAAGGATGGGTTGATGTGGTAACATTGGTGCCAAGTACAGGTCAGTTCAGTTCAGTTCAGTCACTCAGTCATGTCCGACTCTTTGCAACCCCATGAACTGCAGCATGCCAGGCCTCCCTGTCCATCACTGACTCCCGGAGTTCACTCAGACTCACGTCCATCGAGTCAGTGATGCCATCCAGCCATCTCATCCTCTGTCATCCCCTTCTCCTCCTGCCCCCAATCCCTCCCAGCATCAGAGTCTTTTCCAATGAGTCAACTCTTCACATGAGGTGGCCAAAGTACTGGAGTTTCAGCTTCAGCATCATTCCAAGGGAGATGCAAACTGCCCCTCCCCAGGGAATCCTGAGAGGGCAACTCCTACCCATGCCCACAAGTAACAGGACTAAGATATCTTAAAAATTGATGTAGATGTGTATTAAAGATGGTTCTAATGCAAGGGGAGAGCTTCTATTTGTCTGGGAAGTGAGGGAGATTGCACCAAGCAGGTGGGACTTTTTATACTGGACACTGAAGCATGGATAGGAGTTCACCAGGCAGAGGTGAATGAACTTGGTTCATTGTGGAAGAGCTCTCTGGGCAGATGAAATGTTGTACATGAAGGTGGGGTGGTGGGGACAAGAGGCAACACATTTTTATGGTTTTGCTGCTGTGACTCTCCTAAATGTGTAGAAGGAGGCTGAAGAGTTGAGCTTGGGCCAGATCCTAGTTGGGTTATTAGCTTCCTATGGAGTAGATTATTTTGGGAGGCAATAGGAATCTCTGAAAATTACTGATTGAGGGCAATCATGTGACTGATTTGCATTTTATGGAAGGATGTCCACTCTTTTATTACAAGGGGGATGAATCATGGGGTCAGTGGAATGAGGAGTGTTGTGGGGAGGGATGTGGAGACCATCGTTAGATCTTCCCATTGTGAAGCAGTTAACAATAGCCCTGGAATGAGGCAGTGGAAAGCTGAGCCAGTTGGATGCAATAAAAGGAAGGGACCGATTGGAGGTGCATTGCAAGGTGCATCAATGACACATTAGGACCAGCTGACTGTGGATAGAAGGAGAGGAAACAGCCCAGGACAGTCTGGCACAGAGCGCTGGGTACCAGTCACCAAGTAGAGGCTGCACTGAACTTCTCATAACCAACAACTTTAAAAAGTGGCCAGGTGTATAGAAAAGTACCCTTGCAGCAACCCTTATGTATGTGTTATTTTCTGAAGAACAGCAAGCTAACACGGTGTTCAGAGATGTAAAGTAACTTAACCAAGGCCACACAGCTTATCGCTGGCAGGACTAGGATTCAAATCCACGCTGGCTCGCCTTGAAGCCTGTGCTGTGAGGAGATGCCCCATGTGACAGAAGCAGTGGCAGGTCAGGAGCCTCCTGCAAGGCTGACAGGGGCACTGGAGGAAAGGAGAGAGTACCCTGGCTTTGCATGGTAACTGAGGTGGGGAACCTTTGCATTTCTATTTTACTTTATTGACAGCTAGTTGGTTTACAATATCATGTTAGTTTCATAAAAATGTCAGCAACCTCAACATCTTTATAGGCAGGGAAGTTTTTGTTCAGTTGCTATGTCGTATCTGACTCTTTGCAGCCCTGTGAACTGCAGCATACCAGGCTTCCCTGTCCTTCACTATTGCCCTGAGTCTGCTCAAACTCATGTCCATTGAGTTAGTGATGTCATCCAACCAGGCAGGGCAGTAGGGACCAATGGAAAAAAAAAAAACTACAGACCAATATCACTGATGACCATAGATGCAAAAATCCTTAACAAAATTCTAGCAAACAGAATCCAACAACATATTTAAAAGATCATACATCATGACCAAGTGGGCTTTATCCCATGGATGCAAGGATTCATCAATATTTGCAAATCAATCAATGTGATACACCACATTAACAAATTGAAAGATAAAAACCATATGATTATCTCAATAAATGCAGAGAAAGCCTTCGACAAAATTCAACATCCATTTATGATTAAAAAAAAAAAAGCCTCCATAAAGCAAGCATAGAAGGAACATACCTCAACATAATAAAAGCCATATATGGTAAACCCACAGCAAACATTATCCTCAGTGGTGAAAAATTGAAAGCTTTTCCCCTAAAGTCAGGGACAAGACAAGGGTGCCCACTCTCACCATTACTATTCAACATAGTTTTGGAAGTTTTAGCCACAGCAATCAGAGAAGACAAAGAAATAAAAGGAACCCATATTGGAAAAGAAGAAGTAAAATTCTCACTGTTTGCAGATGACATGATCCTCTACATAGAAAACCCTAAAGACTCCACCAGAAAATTACTAGAGCTAATCAATGAATATAATCAAGTTGCAGGGTATACAATTAATACACAGAAATCCCTTGCATTCCTATACACTAACAATGAGAAAACAGAGAAATTAAGGAAACAATTCCATTCACCATTGTAATGCAAAGAATAAAATACTTAGGAATAAATCTACCTAAAGAAACAAAAGACCTATGTATAGAAAACTATAAAACACTTATGAAAGAAATCAAAGATGACACAAATAGATGGAGAAATATACCATGTTCATGGATCGGAAGAATCAATATTGTGAAAATGAGTATACTACCCAAAGCAATCTATAGATTCAATGCAATCCCTATCAAGCTACCAACGGTATTTTTCAGAGAACTAGAACAAATAACTTCACAATTTGTATGGAAATAAAAAAAAACCTCGAATAGCCAAAGCAGTCTTGAGAAAGAAGAATGGAACTGGAGGAGTCAATGTGCCTGACTTCAGGCTCTACTACAAAGCTACAGTCATCAAGATAGTATGGTACTGGCACAAAGACAGACATATAGATCAATGGAACAAAATAGAAAGCCCAGAGATAAATTCATGCACCTATGGACACCTTATCTTTGACAAAGGAGGCAAGAATATACAATGGAGAAAAAAAATCTCTTTAATATGTGGTGCTGAGAAAACCCGTCAACCATCTGTAAAAGAATGAAACTAGGACACTTTCTAACGCCACACACAAAAATAAACTCAAAATGGATTAAAGATCTAAACATAAGACCAGAAACTATAAAACTTCTAGAGGAAAACATAGGCAAAACACTCTGACATAAATCACAGCAGGATCCTCTATGACCCACCTCCCAGAATAATGGAAATAACAGCAAAAATAAACAAATGGGACCTAATTAATCTTAAAAGCTTTTTCACAATGAAGGAAACTATAAGCAAGGTGAAAAGACAGCCTTCAGAATGGGAGAAAAAAATACCAAATGAAGCAACTAACAAAGAATTAATCTCAAAAATATACAAGCAGCTCCTGCAGCTCAATTCCAGAAAAATAAATGACCCAATCAAAAAATGGGCCAAAGAACTAAACAGACATTTCTCCAAAGAAGACATACAGATGGCTAACAAACACATGAAAAGATTCTCAACATCACTCACTATCAGAGAAATGCAAATCGAAACCACAATGAGGTACCATTTCATGCTGGTCAGAATGGCTGCTATCCAAAAGTCTACAAGCAATAAATGCTGGAGAGGGTGTGGAGAAAAGGGAACTCCCTTACACTGCTGGTGGGAATGCAAACTAGATAGCCACTATGGAGAACAGTGTGGAGATTCCTTAAAAAACTGGAAATAGAACTGCCGTACAACCCAGCAATCCCACTGCTGGGCATACACACCAAGGAAACCAGGAACAGACACATGTACCCCAGTGTTCATCGCAGCACTGTTTAAAATAGCCAGGACATGGAAGCAACCTAGATGTCCATCAGCAGATGAATGGATAAGAAAGCTGTGGTACATATACACAAAGGAATATTACTCAGCCATTAAAAAAATGCATTTGAATCAGTTCTAATGAGGTGGATGAAACTGAAGGCTATTATACAGAGCAAAGTAAGTCAGAAAGAAAACACCAATACAGTATATGAATGCATATATATGGAATTTAGAAAGATGGTAATGATGACTCTGTATGTGAGACAGCAAAAGAGACAAAAGAAAAGACTTTTGGACTCTGTGGGAGAAGGCGAGGGTGGGATGATTTGGGAGAATGGCATTGAAACATGTATATTACCATATATGAAATAGATTGTCAGTCCAGGTTCAATGCATGAAACAGGGTGCTCAGCACGAGTGCACTGGGATGACCCTGAGGGATGGGATGGGGAGGGAGGTGGGAGGGGGGTTCAGGATGGGGAACACATGTACACCCATGGCTGATTCATGTCAATGTATGGCAAAAACCACTACAATATTGTAAAGTAATTAGTCTCCAATTAAATAAATTTTAAAAAGAGAGGATATCTGTCCTCCATGTCAGGGATGTGTGTGGACTAAGAGGAGGACTTCATGGGCATGAAGAGCAGGTCCGCCCAAGAAAGAAGGAAGGACCCCTGTCCCTGGGCGTGGGAAGAGGGGGCTGAGAGGGCACTTTGCTGACTCCAAAGGGAAGAGAAGAGGAAGGCAGAGAATGCTTTTCTAACTGCTCTGGAATTCATTGGCAAAATTGATGGGAAGAACCAGGAAAATAATAGGTGAAGCCTTGGAGCCTTCAGGACCCCAGAGACTCCCTGCGCTAGCCCTGAGAATAGTGATCTGAGAGCTTGGAGGAGCCCTTGGTGGAGACTGGATGCCTGGAGGTGCGTCAGCAGCTGGCCTTGCCTCCTGACTGCTCCGCTACAGCTCTGCAGCCCCTGAGAGGCTGCGTGCCTTCAGTTCTTTCCAGATACTGCTCTCCAGGTCCTGGAGAGACAGGACTGGGGCAGGGACAGAAGGAATGCATTTTAATGTCTAGGAGGGAGAAACTTGTCAAAGTGAAACCCCTTTCTGTTCCTGGTATGATGTAAACTCCTTCAGCCCATCTGAGTGGTTACAAGTATAATCTGAGCACACTTGACTCAGTCACTTCTATTTTTGATTTTAAGCAAAATGAACAATTTGTCCTTATCAAATAAGGCACTCGGTGAGTTAAGGGATCAAAATCTTAAGGGAGAAGTCTTGGAGTCCTTTCCTCAGTCCAGCTTTCAGAGGCCATTGGTAGATTCTCTTGATGGAGGTTGAAAAGGCTGAATATACAGAGGTTTCCTTCCTTGTGTAAAAGACATGATCCTTCTATCAGGAAGGAGACCTCGGTCCCGGATCACTGCACTGCTCACAATGGGAACACATATTCCCTGTGTTTCTTCTTTGCCCTGGGTGCAGTGCCTCGGTTATTGGCATCTGGGCTGATATCCAATTAATTGTGAAGTATCTTGCTGTTTTCCTTTTGAGCCGTTTTTCTCTTCACGGAGCCTAAGTCCACTAGTTGATTTGGTTTCTTATGCCACATTGACACATGCACAGGAGACGCGGATTTAATCCCTGGGTCGGGAAGATCCCCTGGAGGAGGACATGGCAACCCACTCTGGTATTCTTGCTTGCAGAATCCCATGGACAGAGGAGCCTGGCGGGCTACAGTCCATAGGGTCACAAAGAATTGGGCATGACTGAAGTGACTGAGCTTGCATGTACTCACTCCCTTTTAAACCATTGATTAAATAAATATTAATAAATACAGTCTTTATAGTTGTTATTAAGTATTGTATTGAATTCAAAAGCAGCAACATGTGCTTAATGTTTCATCTTATAAAAATCCTGTACTTAATTTCAGAAAAGATGAAGTTAATATATTCTTATCAGTCAGTCAGTCAGTTCAGTTGCTCAGTCGTGTCCGACTCTTTGTGACCCCATGAATTGCAGCACGCCAGGCCTCCCTGTCCATCACCAACTCCCGGAGTTCACTCAGACTCACATCCATTGAGTCAGTGATGCCATCCAGCCATCTCATCCTCTGTCATCCCCTTCTCCTCCTGCCCCCAATCCTTCCCAGCATCAGAGTCTTTTCCAATGAGTCAACTCTTCGCATGAGGTGGCCAAAGTACTGGAGTTTCAGCTTTAGCATCATTCCTTCCAAAGAAATCCCAGGGCTGATCCCCATGTACAATTTGTTTGAAATGCCCCCTCAAAATCAATGCTGGCACATTCATGGGCAAGATTTCCAGGAGCCATCAGGTGCTTGCATGTCCACTGGTGGGAATGACCCCAGAGCACCATGTCTATCCAGCTGGACCTTGGGGAGGCCGGCTAAGTATGTTCTGGAATGTGATCCTGCTCTTCCACACCCAGCCGTGGAATGACTTGGCTCTCTGATCTTTTGCTCAGGAACCCTGGAGCACGCAGCACATCCCGGCACTGTTTTCAGCTTTCTGTGGCCTCTTGGTTGCACTTTCCTACCATCTGAGCAGGCAGAGCAGCGACCCTTCTGTGCTCCTGTGAGTAACACACACACACACACACACACACACACGCACAGAGCTATCCACTGGCCCTGCAGCCTTACCCTCTCACCCATTGCTCAGGGTGCTTGAACTCTTTCCCCACTAAACGGCTAGTCCCTGGGTGATGGTGAGAGAAACCCAGGACTAACCAGAAATGAATGAAAACCAGAGGTCAAGTTCAAGGACATACTGAACCTTGGCCCTGGTACTTTTGGAGTAAAACTCACAAAGCCAGTGATAGATGTCCTCTTATACCCAGGCACTGTCTTTGACCTTCCCTTGGGGAGTTGTATGAGAAGCACCAACCTTGACAAGTAGTCCCTCTGGGTCCATGAAGTGGCATCACTGCCTTTATGCCAGAGGGATAAAGTCTACCCTGGGGAGACTAGACTCGCATCTCTGGAAGGAAAGGTTTTGTTTTGTTGCTTTTTGTTCTTAGTATGGCCAGTGCCCTCTGGATTTAAAGTGAAGTCTGTGCCAAAGTTTTAAAATGTGTGTAATAATAACCCTTAGTCACTAGAAAATATATTCAAATCTTTCCTTTCTTTGTATCTTTTAAGTGTTTGATAAATATGCACTTTGGACCTGAAAACCCTTCAGGTGATGCCATAGTTCCAGGTACCAGTCAATCAATTCAGTTAGGCATCAACCATCTCATTTGACCACATTTATGGGAGATGCAGAGACCTAGATTTGATCCCTGGGTAGGGAAGATCCCCTGGGGAAGGAAATGGCAAACCCACTCTAGTATTCTTGCCTAGAGAATTCCATGGACAGAAGAGCCTGGTAGGCTACAGTTCATAGAGTCACAAAGACTTGGACATGATGAAGGGACTAACACAGGGGAGATACTGACTTAAGTTATAAAAGCAGATATAAGAGTTTGGGGGGAGCAGAAAAAGTGATAATTTTAGGCCGTCAGGTGCAGCAAAATAAAAGATGTGGAAAATCAGAAAATTTAAATATCATTTGCACAGATTTTCTTAACAAATATTTTACCACATTGAGGGTTGGCTGAAATAATCTCTGTGAGCTTAGCTAGCTCATGATGGTCAATGGGACCCATACCTGCTGTGGACAGCTTTAATCTGGATGGAATTTGAAAATCCACCCATTGTCTTTGTGATCACCTATACACACTCCTTTTTTTTTTTTTCTACATTATGAACAATTTAAAGGAGAGAACACTGGCTTTTGTCCTTTGTGAGTGTGAGGTCAAAGGTGAAGCTGTTTCCCTCAGACTTTGAAATAGGCACATCTTTTTTTTTTAGACTGGAGCAGTATTTCTTGCATTTTAATATGATGGGAATCACCTGAGGATTGTGTTATACTGCAGATTCTGATTCAGGTCTAGAGTGGGGCCCAAGATTCTGCATTTTTTTTTAAAGGTACATATTTTGAAAAGTAAAACTTGTGTATTTTTTTCCATTTTCAGGTCCTTTATTCAGTGCAAATTGCTTCATAAATTTTTACATCAAAATCTAGAAGAGTTAGCTTCAGACCCTCTGCCCATGAAGATGAAAGATTCCGTGGTAAGACATTTGTGCTGTATAATGTATGAGGGAGCATCGCTTGACTTGGTGTGAAGGAGACTGTTGAGCTGCCTGCTCAAAGGGTGTAGACACTTTGAGTCTCTGGAAGGCAGATGCTGTGCACACCTGCCACAGGTGTTCGGTCTAATGCAATTTGCCTGGATATTCAAATGAGCCACCTTCAGACAGTTCCATGCACTGCTGGCCCCAAATAGCAGGCAGGATGGGCATGAATAGAGCTTGCCCATTAAATGTTCAGCCAAACGGCAGTCCTCTCTGCATCTTCTGCCTCTGTCTCCTGCTGAGTTCAAGGCATTCCTTCCTGTGTATTTTGATTCAAGGTTGACATCTGCACATCCCTTGGGAGGGACCCTTGGGCTTTAGATTTATGGCTAGGATGTTGTGGGCTTCCCAGGTGGTAAAGAACCCACCTGCCAATGTAGGAGACATAAGCGACGTGGGTTCTATCCCTGAGTTGGGAAAATCCCCTGGAGGAAGGCATGGCAACCCAGTATTCTTGTCTGGAGAATCCCATGGACAGAGGAGCCAGGGTGGGCTATGGTCCATATAATTGCAGAGTCAGACACGGCTGAAGTGACTTAGCATGCATGCTGGGATTTTGTGGACGAGGCCGCCATATTGGTTGGAGCACAGAAGAGGAAAAGGAAGGAGGAAATGAAGGAAGAAAGAAAATAAAGGCTGTACAAAAGAGACACAGATGTATAGAACAGTCTTTTGGACTCTGTGGGGAGAGGGAGAGGGTGGGATGATTTGGGAGAATGGCATTGAAACATGTATAATATCATATAAGAAAGATGCTCAACATCACTCATTATTAGAGAAATGCAAATCAAAACCACAATGAGGTACCACTTCACACCAGTCAGAATGGCTGCGATCCAAAAATCTGCAAGCAATAAATGCTGGAGAGGATGTGGAGAAAAGGGAACCCTCCTACACTATTGGTGGGAATGCAAACTAGTACAGCCACTATGGAGAACAGTGTGGAGATTCCTTAAAAAATTGCAAATAGAACTACCTTATGACCCAGCAATCCCACTTCTGGGCATACACACCGAGGAAACCAGAATTGAAAGAGATACATGTACCCCAATGTTCATCGCAGCACTGTTTATAATAGCCAGGACATGGAAACAACCTAGATGTCCATCAGCAGATGAATGGATAAGAAAGCTGTGGTACATATACACAATGGAGTATTACTCAGCCGTTAAAAAGAATTCATTTGAATCAGTTCTGATGAGATGGATGAAACTGGAGCCGATTATACAGAGTGAAGTAAGCCAGAAAGAAAAACACCAATACAGTATACTAACACATATACATGGAATTTAGGAAGATGGCAATGATGACCCTGTATGCAAGACAGGGAAAGAGACACAGATGTGTATAACGGACTTTTGGACTCAGAGGGAGAGGGAGAGGGTGGGATGATTTGGGAGAATGACATTCTAACATGTATACTATCATGTGAATTGAATCGCCAATCTATGTCTGATGCAGGATGCAGCATGCTTGAGGCTGGTGCATGGGGATGACCCAGAAAGATGTTATGGGGAGGGAGGTGGGAGGGGGGTTCATGTTTGGGAATGCATGTAAGAATTAAAGATTTTAAAATTTAAAAAATTAAAAACTAAAATTAAAAAAAAAAAAAGAAAGAAATCACTAGTCTAGGTTCGATGCAGGATACAGGTTGCTTGAGGCTGGTGCACTGGAATGACCCAGAGGGATGGTATGGGGAGGGAGGTGGGAGGGGGGTTCAGAATTGGGAACGCGTATACACCCGTGGTGGATTCATGTTGATGTATGGCAAAACCAATACAATATTGAAAATAATAAAAATAAAATAAAATTTTTTAAAAAAGAGTGAGTCAGAGACCGTGGGCAAGAAATTAAATTAAATTAAATCTAGGGGCAAGAAATTCTCTTCAGCCCCTCCCTCCCAATTATGACAAGAAATGTACCTATATATGTGATTGAGAGAAGGATAATGCAAAAATATATAAATTTAGATATATACATTTAAGTCACATACATATGCATTATCTTTGCAATGAAATTCCCAACCAGGTATGTATCATAATGTTATAAAATTTTACATCAGCTATTTTTCTGATTTCAAATTGATATTTTTATTTTGAAAGCTAATGAAGTTCAGGAAGGTGTATTTATTAGAACAAATATTATTCTATATTTTTAATCTTCTTACATAGCAAGATGTACACCTGTTGTAATTTAGTTTACATTCCCCAGAAATACTTCTCTGTGTGAAGTACTATATAAACAGGTTTATATGAACATATATAGTCTTAAAATTTTCCTCACTATATATGTATATATATACACTGTTCTTCATATGTTATATAATGTTTATGTATATATGCATATATAAAATGCATATATAATTGTTTAAGCTTTATAGGTTTATAATGCATAGTTCTTATTTAAATTATTTCAATAGATTTGAATGACACTTTTTACTAATCAGATTTATTTATATAAGATAATATTAAACAGTTGCGTATAAAATGTTTTTCCTATAATTCATATGCATTTATATATGAGAATTTTGGAGGGAATAGAGAAAGGTGTTTTTTTTTTTTTTTAACTTCTCCTAAATTTCTCTAATAAGTTTGTAACAGAATTAAAAGCTTTTCTTGCACCACATACCCAGTTTTTAGTTTTCCTAGTGTCAATGCCATGCTGATACAATTCTCTCCCCCATATCTTGGTCTTGAAGATGATGTAAGTGAAATCTACTCCTTGGGTATAGGGCCCCAGGGGTTGAAGTGTGTGAGGGATTTGCATGGGGCTCAGGTCGAAGCAGAGAAAATTAGCCTCCACGAAGGGGAGGAAATGATCATTTATGGAATTATTTTAGGTCAGATACACTTTACATGGTATCTCCTATGAGCAAACAAATATTCAAATATTTTCCCCAGTTATTCATCAATGTAGAATTTGGTTTAAAGCTTTCTTACATAAAAAAAAGAAAGAAAATAAAGGCTGTAAAGGAATAATATTTTCTTTGTTCACCAGGAAAATGGCTTGGGGGCAGTTTCAAACACCCTTTGAACAGGTGTATCTCTTTGGCATCAACTTACAAACCTTGATAGTTTGAAAAGCAGAGCTCATTGATTAGATAATCTCTCACTTGAGTACTGAGCTTGGAGCAGTCTGCTGTCTCCCAGTCTTGCTTTTCCTGTGTGTTTTTTTGTTTGTTTGTTTGTTTCTCTAGGAATAACAGATAAAGCGAAAACCATTTAATGGGATAGTGATTGCAAGCTCCTCCAGCCAGGAGATGAATCTCATTTGTCCTGGCCTCTGGGCTCTAGTCCGTGGGAGTGCAAAGAGTTGGACACAGCTTAGTGACTGGGCACGCACACGTGCACCACAGCACCAGTGCCTCATGCCTAGTGGGTGCTCAGTGCATTCCACTGAATTTAGAAGAGTTAAATGCAATTCACCATTTCAAGACAATGTGCAAGAATTATAGCCAACGCAATAGCACTTAAAAGAATTCATACTCAGACCTCTGTGCCTTTCTTTGAGTGTAGTTAGTGTTCAAGCTAAAGCATTGAGCATTGGTTACTGCAGGGAATCAAATCCAAATCACTTACTAGGAATAAGGGTTTGTTAATTATTGAATTTATGTTTATTTCCAGTTTTATTGAGATATAATTGACATCCACCACTGTGTAATTGTGTCATTAATGCTAGGGCTGAGACACACTTAAAAGCAGGGTGTGAGGTGAAGCTTCTGGGACTGATGAGGTGCCAGCTAACAAAGAAAGAAGACACTTGACATCCAAATGTAGTGTCAACAACCAGACCTCTATTATTTATATCAGAAAAATTACAGGGATGAGATCAAACTCACACTCTCAGATTAATTTCTATAGAACTGATAGGGTGGCCTGAGTCAATCCAAGAGTTTCCCATGGATATCTGTGAAATAACTCTCCCTCCTTGGTTTCATGAATGATGAAGATGTTTTCTGATTTATTTTCAGTAAAATAATCTGTGAATTATAATGAAATCCAATGAGAAATTTGCCTAGCATACACAGATGGCATTTCATTAGTATGATTAGCTGTGATGGGTTAGGTGTTGCCTCACTTGACTTTAGTATTATTTGAAATGCTTCATACAACGTAGAGCACATAACTTGTAGGTGATTTAATATGATGTGTGTGTTAATTTCTCTGAAAAGATTTCTCATCTACTTATAATATTTTAAAGGGACTCTCAGATTCAGCTTTTACAGTTTTTGGTGGTGTAATACCATTTATTTCCTAGTGCAAGGAAATTTCCCTCTTGATTTTGTTTCTTTTTGTCTCTCTCTGGCTGTCTTCCTCTCTTGCTCTTTCCCTATGCCTGTCTGTCTGTCTGTCTCTCTGTCCCTTACATTTTAGTTTATATGAGAAGTCCCTAGGAAACATGATATGCTCAGTTTTCCAGCCCATCCTCCGATTCTGATTCACTTGCCCTGGGGAATCTACATGTTTATGAGACTGTCCATCCAGGTGATTTTGATCAGGTGCCCTACAGGCTGCTTTAAGGGACATTGGTCTAGAAATGGAGATACCCAAAGCTCTAGCAGTGGGTTTACTCCATATGAGCAACACAAGTTATGCTCACAAAGTTTATTACCACAGTTCAGTAGTTAATAAAATGTAAACTTTCCACGAGTAGTTTGCCTGGTTAGTCTTTTTTCCATATGCCTCGTTAGCGTGGTCTTTCCGTTTTTACCCTCATTTTCATCACTTTCAACATTTTTTCCCATCACATTCAGATTTGTTACTTTTATGACATCTAGAAACAACAAAGTTATCTAATTTTTATGTGTATTATCCAGACTACTTCTTTTAAACAATTGGTTGTATCATCTAGGTTTTTCGAGTCTGATGCTGTCTAAATCTGCTGGGTTTGTAGTGTTGGACCAGGGCTTCTCAAGTTTCTTTTTTAAAGGTTTGGGGCATGAAGCGCCACATAAAATGCCACAGTGAATTTAAAATGTTCAGTGTACTGAGATCTAATATAGTCATTAGCTAAACACATATGAGTTCATCATTAAAATAGGCAACAAAACTTTGAGTGTAGTTTTAGAAGTTCTGGCAAGTATAGGTCCTGAAAGGAAAAAAAAATGTAGGTTATCGATATGTTATTATATTCATGCAAAATGCATAGAAGGCTTATGTCAACTATGATAAGAAAATTCATAAATACCACCAGAGACGTAAAAAGTTAGAAAAGCAAAAGCATTCTGACACATTAGAGATAACCATGGAAGACATGACGAAAACATGATTGAACTCACAGTAGTAACAAAACATATCAGTTGATAATAGAAATGATTTTAACAAGTAGTATCAGAAATAGAGAAAGCTACAGCAGTCTGTTAAAATGTAAATGAAGTCTGAAAGTGGTGATAAACAGGTATAACCTGATTTTTCATGAGAAGGCTGAAATTTATTAAATGTCAATCTCTCTAATAAATTTATGGATTTAATGTAGTTCAAAACAGTTCTAAAGGAATTATATTCAAAACTTGGGGAAATAATTCTAAAGGTTCATTTAGAAGTATAGAAGTTAATAATAGTTTAAAAAATCTGAAAAAGAAGAATAAGAAAGGAATTTAGCACTTTGAGGTGTAAGAGTACATTATAAAGATTGAGTGATCAGAAAAAAATATAATCCAAGATTAGAGGGTGGGATTAGTGAATCAGTTAAACACAGAAAGGTAACAGATTATTTATATGACTGTGTAATGTGAGAATTAAATGTTGCAATCAAGAGTTGATTATTCAATGTATGGTATTAAGGTAGTTGTTTAGCAATGGGAAGGAAAAGAGAATTTTATGTGCTAATCCCTCTTTAAATACCAATGTAAGTTAGAGAGAGGGGACGAGAGATCAAATGAGACTTTCCCATATCTGATATTATAACAGACCAAGTTATTACAATCAGACCCTGTTGATTAATACTGAAAATTCTGAATAAAACATAAAAAACTCTTTTTTAAGAGGATGGGACTAACATATACACACTACTCTATGTAAAGGAGATAATAAGGATCTACCATATAGCACAGGGAATGATACTCAATACTTTGTAATAATCTGTAAGGGAAAAGAACCTGAAAATGAAGATTTATATAAAATAAAATCACTTAGTTGTACATCTGAAATTAACATGACATTATAAATTAACTATATTTCAATAAAATAAAAGGAAAAAATCTTTCTCAAGTGTGACTAAAAATTTGATGAAATAACAAGGAATTATTAAGTCAGATGAGTGAACAAGGAACCTTCACATCTACCTAATCAGGGGACCTTGAGCCTCAGTTTTCAGCCCTCGAGCTGTGGGGAAGAGAAGCGAAAGCCTGCCAAAGGGGAGATCATTCACTCATCATGCTGGGACACTGAGCCCACTCTCAGCGGAAGGGTGAACCAGAAGGAATCTGTTCCATGCTCTGCAGTGCCAGGAGAATGCAAGCAAATTCTCTCCAAGGTTGAACTTAACAGCAACAAAATAATCGTTTCCATAAATTTTCAGTACCAATTCTAACATCTGAATTGTACAACCCCCTCAATTTATTAATATAGTTCAAAGTTGCTGCCAATTGGAAATGCCTCATGACAAAACAAAGACAAAATATATGAATCCTCTATAGAGGATTCCTTCCTCCTCAGTCTCCCCAAATTCCCAAAACCACTTTTCTAAGGGATGTGAGCAGCTTTTGATAAAAATTTAAAACTACACAGAAAAACGAAGAGCCAAAACAAATAGATTTGCAATCACTTCAGATATGACCAGATACACATTTTGAAACAACTCAACTTACTATGTTTGAAGAAATAAAAGGGTTAATATTTAACAGACTTCCCTGGCAGCTCAGCTGGTAAAGAATCTGCCTGCAACGTGGGAGATCTGGGTTCGATCCCTGGATTGGGAAAATTCCCTGGAGAAGGGAAAGGCTACCCACTCCAGTATTCTGGCCTGGAGAATTCCATGGACTGTATAGTCCATGGGGTTGCAAAGAGTTGGACATAGCTGAGTGACTTTCACTTAATATTTTAAACCATAGAACGTATTAAAAATGATCCAGTATGTTTGAAAGAGAACCAAAATTCCTAAATAAAGTAAAGGAACTAAAGTAAACACACACACACACACACACACACACACACACACACAGAGGATAGATGAGATACCTCTGAAGAGAGAATCAGTATACTGAAAGAGCAAGACAAAAGAAAGTGTCCAAAATGCAACGATAGGCCAAAAATTAGGATATATATACAACAGATGCAGAGATGTGAAAGATGGAATAAGAAGATCTAATATATCTATCTCTCTTTCTCTCTCTCTCTCTCTATATATATATAAAATCAAAAAAGGAGAGAGACTGAAGCATAATGATTATTTAATGAGGTAATATCTGAGTATTTACCATAACTGATGAAAGACCCTGATCAGAGATTTAAGAATTCTGGTGAAAACAAGCAGGATAAATTAAAGAGGAACACACACTGGGCAAACTGTAGTGAAATTGCAGTACACCAAAGACACAGACCATCTTAAATTTGTTAAACAAAATGAATAGATTACATTCAAATGAATGACCGCTTGAATGCTACCTTACCAAGTGGAACAGGAGAAAACAGAAGACAGTTTGATAGGTTTAAAGTTCTGTAAAGCAAGTAACTGGCATGCTAGAGTTTGGTGCCCAGTGAAAATATCTTTCAAGAATAAGGGCATATGTACCAATATACACAATGGAGTATTACTCAGCCATAAAAAAGAATTCATTTGAATCAGTTCTGATGAGATGGATGAAAGTGGAGCCGATTATACAGAGTGAAGTAAGCCAGAAAGAAAAACACCAATACAGTATACTAACACATATATATGGAATTTAGGAAGATGGCAATGACGACCCTGTATGCAAGACAGGGAAGGAGACACAGATGTGTATAACGGACCTTTGGACTCAGAGGGAGAGGGAGAGGGTGGGATGATTTGGGAGAATGACATTCTAACATGTATACTATCATGTAAGAATTGAATCGCCAGTCTATGTCTGACGCAAGATGCAGCATGCTTGGGGCTGGTGCATGGGGATGACCCAGAGAGATGTTATGGGGAGGGAGGTGGGAGGGGGTTTCATGTTTGGGAACGCATGTAAGAATTAAAGATATTAAAATTTAAAAAATAAAAAACTAAAAAAATTTTAAAAAAAAAGAATAAGGGCAAAATAAAAATATTTTTGAAAAATGCTGAGAGACTCTCAGTGAATGTAATTCTGAAAGATAGTCTTCAAGAGAAAGTAATCTCTGATGGTCTAATTTATAAGAAAGCACAAAGAGAAAAGAAAGTGGCAGATGTGTTAGTAAATCTAAGTAAATTTTAACGTATAAAACCATTGTGAGTGTATGGTTGGCTTAAAAAATGTGAAATATAATTGACATATGTGACTACGGTAACATATGAGTTTAGATGGGAAGGAAAATGGACACCAGGACTTGTTAAGTTCTTTGTATGTCCAGGAGATGAATTAAAATATTGATTAAATTTAGACTGTGATTATTTAAGCTTGCACAATTGATTGTTTAGTGTAACTACTAAAGGAATAGAAACAGAGCATGTAGGCTCCAACCCTGTACAGAAGGAAAAATATAATAAAAAATGGTTGTTAATAAGTAGAAAATAGAATGTCACATTGTCCTTAAAAGTCAATTTCAGATGGAATTTTGCACCTAAATATTAGATGACAAACCCTGAAAGCACTTAGAATCATAATAAAGGAGATTAGCTTTATGATATCAGGATACAGAAAAAATTTTAACAAAACTTCAAATTCATTAAAATTATCACTTTTGATTTATCAAATAATACCTTCTTCAAATAAGACTTAAAATATAAGCTACAGAATGGGAAAAGATTTTTAAAATATGTACAGTTGATGAAGCACGGGTGTTATGATGAATATAAAAGTTCTATAAATTATAAGAAAACCAGATATCTCAATTAAAAATGGGCAAATCTCAATGGCCAAGACATGACTACATATGGAGTCTAATTAATAATCAGGAAACTCCAAACAAGTTATCATTTTATACCAACCAGACTGACAAAAAATTACAGTACGTGTTGACAAAAGTGTAGCACAATAAAACCTCATGTACTGCTAAGAGCAGAGTAAGTTAGTACAATAGATCTGTTTTGGAAACAGTCTAGTATGATAAAGTTGCTATTATATGTAGAGCCAGCATTTCTACCTCTCAATACATATCTACCCTAGAGCAAATCTTGCACATTTGTACCAGATACACACAGAAGATTGCTCATCATAGCATTTGTCATAAGAACCCCAAACTGAAGCTGCTGGAAATTCCACCTACAGTAGAATGGCCTTTGTAGCAAAGGAAAAGAACTTACTAGAGCTATAAATAGTGAATTTTAGCCACTTAAAAAATGGCCATTTATATTTGCCCATTTTTATTTGAGATGTCTGGTTTTCTTATAATTTATAAGAATTTTATATTCCCTGATAGCTCAGTTGGTAAAGAACCTGCCTGCAATGCCGGAGACCCTGGTTCGATTCCTGGGTGGGGAAGATCTGCTGGAGAAGGGCTAGGCTACCCACTCCAGTATTCTTGGGCTTCCCTTGTGGCTCAGTTGGTAAAGAATCTGCCTGCAATGCGGAAGACCTGGGTTCGATCCCTGATTTGGGAAGATGCCCTGGAGAAAGGAATGGCTACCCACTCTAGTATTCTGGCCTGAGTCCATGGGGTCTCAAAGAGTCAGACGCAACTGAGCGACTTTCACTTCATTGTATTCATCATGATACTAGTATTGAGCAGAGGAAACAAGAGACAAACAGATACATACAGTGTGATGCCATCTCTCAGGTAAAAATAGGCAAACTAAGCTGCTTATGGTTGCATACATAAGTAGCAAACATTTTTTTTAAAGCAAGAAAGTTGTTTTCATCAATCAGGACAGTTAATGGGCACCTGAAGAGGGGAAGGAAGGGTTTATGACCAAGAAGTCACATACAAGGGACTTCTTGGGTTCCAGGAATACTGGATTTCTTGAACCAGGCATTCTCACTGAGGCGTTCACTTTATAATTATTCCTTACATTGTCTGTATGTATTTTATATAACTTTCTGTATGCATGGCTCATATTTTTTTAAGTGTTAAATAAATTTTCATAAAAGAACATGAAATATAATACATGTTTATTCAATTTCTAAAGAGCAAATGATTTCCCAGACTATAGAATCTGTAAGATAAAAATAAATAACACTACACAGAGTTAAATTTGAGTGTATAAAAATGTAAACTTCTATATGAAAAAGGGCAATAAAATGAAAATAATTTTGATAATTTGGTAAAGATATTTGTTACAAATTTGTAAGTTAAATTATCTTTCTTATACCAATGACTTATAATTTTTTAAACTCTATCAGCAAATAATATTGATGTTTCCTTTAGGGACAAAATATTTAATAGGTAAATATATGAAATATACTTACCCTTCTTATAAATAAAGAAATGCAAGTTAAAATGGAATAGTATATTTTGGTCCACTCAATTAGCACAGGATAAACTAATGATATTGCCAATTGTGACAAGATGAGATCTCTTAGACATTATATTATATTTGTGTAAATTATTACAATCATCTGATAAGGTATAATTTATCAAGAATTGTGAAATACTCTTAACCTATGATATAATAAACCTATTTATCATAATTTTTATAGATAATTAATTCAAAATATGAAAAAAGATTTAGGTGCAAAAAGATAATGGAGCAAGCAAGCAAGTCGTTTCCTATTCTTGGCGACCCTGTGGATTATAACTTGACAGGCTCCTCTTGTCCATGGGAAGCTCCACACAAGAATACTAGAGTGGGTTTCCATTTCCTCCTCCAAGGGATCTTCCTGACCTAGGATTGAGCCCGCATCTTCTGCAGCTCCTGCAGCTCCTGCGTTACCAGACAGATTCTTTACCACTGAGCCACCTGGGAAGCCCAAAAGATAATTGCAACGTAATTCATTATGGTAAAAAATGGAAGTCTTAGCAGTTAGGAAATGTTTTACATGCAATTTTATTCATTAGATTAATGCTCTGAGGGTCTATTATGATATTGTTGGTATATGTATGTGTTTATATGTATGGCATCACAAGATGGAAAATTATTTGACCATCAAGCGATGATAGTAAGCCTATACATCTATGTAATCATATCTGTAATGTTTACAAAAGAAACTACTGTTGAAAAAGGCAGAACATTTAATGTATACTAAGATTAGACATTTAAGAAACATTCATGGAAAAACCCTTCGACATCATGATTAGTGCTAGAACTATGGTTCAGCATTTACAGGCCAAAAAACTGGCCCAGAAGACACAGCACCAGTCTCTGAGGTATATTTCAAGATTCCTTTCAAAGAGTATTTTCAAGAATAAAATTTTTTTGGAGCAAAATAATATCTCCTTTTTGGTGGCTATAGAAAAGAGGAGATTATTTCCTTTCTAAGTTGCTGATGTTACTGTTACCAATATTAAGTTTGTCATTTTTTATTAATTAGCATCAAGAGTGAAAAGATGAGATCTCTTAGACTTTGTATTATATTTATGTAAATTAGTACAATAATCTAATCAGATGTAATTTATCAAGAATTGTGAAATACTCTTAACCTATGATATAGTGAATCTATCATAGTTTTTCTAGAGAATTAATTCAAAATATGTAAAAAGGTTTGGTAATATCATTAATTTATCCTGTGGTTTTCTTAATTAGCATCAAAAGTGACAAGCTCAATATTACCGTCTACCATCTCCATTGGTGAGCCTGTTCAAAAGTTTTGCCCATGTGCAGTTAGGAATGGGAGTTGGAAAGAGTTATTGGACTTCTTATTGAGTTGTAAAGTTCTTTATATGTTATAGACAAAAGTCCTTTGTTGGATGGATGTTTTGCAAATCATATATGTTTGTGTGTTTTTCCCAGTCTTTGGCTTGCTTTTGCATTCTGTTAGAAGGTCTTTGGAAGAATAAATATTTTAAATTTTCGTGAAGCTCAGTTTATGACTTTTTTTTCTTTTTACAGTTGCAGCTTTTAGTGTCTTAATTAGGAAAACTTTGCCAAACCCAAAGTCACCAAGATTTCTTCTTATATTTTCTTTGAGGAGTTTGATAGTTTAGGTTTATGATGCAAGTTGAGTTAATGTTTGAGCGTCAAGGAGATTTTTTGTTGTTGTTTTCTTTTTGTAGATGGCTATCCAACTAAACCAGAATCAGGTGAAAAAATTTTTCCTTTATCTTATTGTGGGGAAAGGTGTCATTTTACCTTGACCCCTTTGTTTAAAATCAGTTGACTGTTTACATTTTGGCCTATTTCTGGACTGTTTATTCTGCTCAGGTGGCCTCAATGTCTATTTTGTGGCAATGCCACCAATACCTGATTGCCATAGTTTTGCACATATAGTTTCTGAATCAGATATTGAAAGTCCTCCAACTTTGTTCTTCTTTTCAAAATTGTTTTACCTAGTCCCCAGTCCAGGTCTGTTGCATTTCCAAGTAAACTTTTGAATTAACTTCCCAATTTATAAAAAAATAAAATAAACAATCCTATTAGGATTTTGATTGAAATTGCCTTTAAACAATTTTAAGCAGGTCATTTAAAAATGGCATAGTTTAACTAACATTATTAATCAACTATGCTCCAATACAAAATAAAAAAATTTTTAAATGACAGTTTTAAGTTAGAATATTTGGGGAAATGTATATCTCCCTTTTGGATAAGCATCAGCAATTTTAAAATGATATAAACCATGTCAATGAAAAATAGTAAATAAAAATGAATAAATCTCCACAGCCTAAAGATGCAATGAATTATAGAACTTCCCTCTGGTAGAGTTTGGCCTTTTTTAAAGTGTTTGGAATGAAAGGAGATAACTAGATTTTTGCCATTTACTAACAGTAAATTTTTGAGAAAACTTATGACACAAAATTTTATAGATTCAGAATTAAAAACCAATGACTTTTCCTGCTCAAAAATCAGATTACTATTACTAAGAAAAGATCCAGAATTTTGTTTATCACTATTTGATTGCTCATATATTCACTACATATATGTGAACTGTAAACTTTTGAGATAGGAAGTGCAAAGCAACTTTAGCAGCTAATTGGTAAATTGATGTTGAAAGTGGATCTCTTCATTCTATGATTGATTATCCCGACCAAGCCATGTTTATTTTTCATCAGAAGGTTCAGGTCATTTTTACTGCATTTAACTCTCCTCCTGATTGCTTCCTATCACTTCGGATGACAATTCAGTCAGAAAACCAGCAGCATGACTTGCAAGAAACTCCATAGTTTAATTTTAAAGAGACAAGAAAAGATAAAGGGAGGGAGGTAATGTAGGTAAACAGGTATATGATTTGTACAAAAAGGAAAGAAGGGAGGCGATAGGGAAACAGAGGTATATTCTGTATGATTTTCTGGCAGGTAACATTCAAAACAGTTATTTAAGAGGCATAATTCCTTTTTGATATGATATACTGATATATTTAAACTGATGATTTCAGAGTTTTCAGATAACAATGTGATGCCTTAATATATTCAGTAATTATGTACTGCAGCTAATTGGCATCTATAGAAAGAAAATATTTAATGATCCCCAATACTCCTTTTAGCTCTGTCAGTTAGCCAACATTGTACCCTCCCGAGCTAACAGGCCATTTTCCATGTATCTGCAGTACTAGTAACATTCTTTGGTCTAATTTTGCTTTGTTTTCCCTTGTGCCTGCTCACTACACAATTTTGTGTGATGGAAAATTAGTAGCAAGTTACTGATATTTCATTTTCTGCATATGTGTACATAATATAAATATACTTAAATTATTTGGAAATCGCTCTTACCTCATTTAACTGAATGAAAATGTAAAATCTTTTTAGGAGCAAAGAAAAAAAGTAAATGTGTAAGAGGCCTCTGTCTGGCCTAGGCTGTGTGCACATTAAAATACAAGCCATGCCAAAACCCAGTGGAGATTATTAGCACTTTACCCGTCTTTATTAGACCTGGGCATCTCGCATCTGATCTGTGATTGTCAAGAAGAACTTTATGCCTCTTACACGTGTAGAAAATCTTCTTTCCCTGGCTGGTGCATGGAGGCATGCTGCTGCTAAGTCGCTTCAGTCGTGTCCGACTCTGTGCGACCCCATAGACGGCACCCCACCAGGCTCCCCCGTCCCTGGGATTCTCCAGGCAAGAACACTCGAGTGGGTTGCCATTTCCTTCTCCAGTGCATGAAAGGGAAAAGGGAAAGTAAAGTCGCTTAGTCGTGTCCAACCCTCAGCGACCCCATGGACTGCAGCCTTCCAGGCTCCTCCGTCCCTGGGATTTCCCAGGCAGGGGTACTGGAGTGGGCTGCCATTGCCTTCTCATGGCAGTCTGCATTTCCTCTTGCCCCCTCTGCCTTAATTTCCCTGATATTCCCCACATGGGAGGTGCTGAATGGTCCATCCAGCGGGTGCCATTGGGAACAGATCAGGTAAGTGACGGTCTGATGTAGTGTATTCAGGGGTTAAGGTCCCGTCACCTGATTTACCTGATGACCCAGAGGTACTGAGAGAAACACATCAGAGCAGACTGTGCAGCTGTTTTCTGTTTACAGAAGGACATCCTGAAGTCGGACCTCATCATCTGCTCCGTGGCTGCCGTTCTGTCCTTTGCGGTCAGTGCCAGCACTGTGTTCCTGTCCTTGCGAGTATGTATCCACTTGGCTTTGCACTCTTCCCCTCTCCTCATTGTCTGTAAACAGGGCCCACTGTACAGCTCCAGGCTACTGATAGGTTAGTGGAGCCAGAGAAAGAATAGAAAAGAATAGAGAGCTTGGAGGAATATATCCAGGTGTGTTGAGTTATGTCTGAGATGAGTTTTGGCCCACAACACAGGGTTGATCCAGATGTTCCCATCCAGGGAATGGTTTGGTTAGCATACCTTGTAGAATCCACCATGAGGATGGTCAACAGTCATAAGACAGGATCACAGCTCACTGCTAAGAGTGGAGAAGGGAGGACTCACCGGATCAGGAATGAGATGGAAGTCACAGAGCCAAAACGATTATTGGAACATAATTTTCAGTTGGAAAAACAACAGTAGAGAGCCAGATGGGATTTCTGGCTAGAGGTCCTTGCAGACAGTCGCTGTCGCACTTTTCTGTCAGTGAAGAAAAGTCTGTTAGCTAAATGTGTTATTCTCCATCTCGTCTTAAAAAAAATAACAACAAGCAAGAAAAAGTATTCTAATGGGCAGAATATCTCAGCCTCTTGTGCACTCCGTCTTGGTGGTTCTTAACACAGAGACCAGTTTCAAGTGCTATGGGAGAAATTTTCAGAGGCCTGAAGCAAGAGCTGAGTTTGGCTGTGTGTGCTTTAGGAGCGGAGAAGGTTCTGGATTATTGACAGGCATCCTTCCCCACGCTTTCAGCGACACACTGACTCTTATCTTCTTCTGTTGCAGCCCTTTCTCAGCATTGTGCTCTTCGCCCTGGCTGGAGCCGTGGGGTTTGTAACCCACTACCTGCTCCCCCAGCTGCGCAAACATCACCCGTGGATGTGGATTTCACACCCCATCCTTAAAAACAGAGAGTATCAGCAACGGGAAGTGAGAGGTGAGTAAGGTACCCCTCATAAAAATAGGGTGTGTGATGAGAGGTCTGCTTTACACTGAGAGTGTGCACAGCTGTGCAAATGGACAATGCTGTGGAAATGTACCCTTAAATATGGTGATGTACAGATTACTTTACGTGTGTGTATATTTTGTGTTAGCCACTCAGTTGTGTCTGACTTTTTGCAACCCCCTGGACTGTAGCCTGCCAGTCTTCTCTGTCCGTGATATTCTCCAGGTGAGAATACTGGTACCCCTTTTCTGGGGGATTGTCCCGACCCAGGGATCAAACCCAGGTCTCCTGCATTGCAGGCAAATTCTTTACCATCTGAGCCACCAGGGAAGTGTGTATTTCACTACAGTAAAGGAGAGCATGTGTACCTTGAAGTGTACAGTAATGTTCCCGGAATAATAAAGTTGAAGTGGGGTGAATTAGAAGTCTGTTTTATGAAAATGATTGGTTGTTATTATTGAGGAAAATTTCATTTATATCATTCAGACCTGAATGTCATACTGTTCCACTTTCAGCTGATGGGGGACCAAGAATAGCATCACTCAATTTGCCTTGTCATCTTCCACAAAACAAGAGGTGGGATGTGGCAGAGGCTGACCTTTGAATTGTGATCCATGAAGCCTTGAAATTTTGTTGAATTTGCAGTGCTCACCTAGAACGAGACCCACACCCCGAACTGGACTTCACTGACTGAGCATTATCCATGGCTGACTCTGGCCATCATTAAGTAGCAGCCTGATAATGACCCTAACAGTGTTTGAGCTTCTAAGTAAAAAAGTCAGAAATTTTCCTGTTAGGTCTCTCCAGGCTCTGTTGAACAGATGGCAGATGGATTGATTTGTCCCCATTTTCAGACATATTGGGCATGGTTTATAGCTATAGTTTGTAACTAACCCATGATGCTAAGTCTGCACTGTAATTTCTCCATTGTTAAATGAGTCATCTAGTCATCTCCACCTTCAGACATGAGGGTATATGAGTAGCACCAAGGTTTGCTGACTCAAACTCATAGTTTTCTGACAAGGTTTGCTGGACTCAGCCAGGTTTGTCAGCAGTAACTTCAGTAACTAGTACTGAAATGATTTAGTGTTGTTTCGAAGATTCTGAAGAACTCAGGTACCACAGGGCCTTATGTTTCCAGTGCAGAAAGAATTTAGCAAAAGACAAAGAGGTAAGAAGTGGTTTATTAGAACAGGATGCTTGTGAGGGTTACAGGTGAGCAGATGAGAGGACACCATGGCTAGAACTTACTGGGCTACAGTTTTAAAGTCAAAGGAAAAGTGGAGAGGGTAGAAGATATTTGTTATTCTCGAGTAGATGCCATGCTTTCTCATCGGTTCCTCCTGCAGGTTGGGCAGGGGAGTTTTCTTGTCCTTACAAGGTCAAGCTAGGTCCATGAATGATTGCTTTTTGTGTACAGAGGGCATGTCCTAACTTTCTGAGCTCCCTGGGCAGGATGTGGGCCTCATGCCACCATTGTTTTATTGTTTGGGGGCAAGTCTCATGATTCTGTTGTGTGGTTTTGTTGCTAAGCAAGCCTGCTTGGTTTTGTGGTTAAGCAAACCTGCAATCTTGAGTAATTGTTAATTTACAGGGTCTCCCATTTTTTTAAACTTACAATCCCCTAGTGAGATTAACCATTTAGGTACCCACTTCGTCCCTTCACTCTGTTCCTATCAGTGTGACCAAACTAAAAGGGCAGAGGGGAATTAATTTAAGAAGAAATAAAGTAATTACTTATGATACTGCCAGGAATAGAGAACATGTCTGAGTGGCTCCCAGGAGCTGCCTTAATTTGAAACAGTGACATCAGTAAAACAGGGTTTTGCTTAGAGGAGAGACATGGGCTAATGGACCTGCTGCCAGCGTAGGGTTTAGAAGGCGGTGGAGGCAGCTCAGACTGTCTTGCCTTTGGACATTTGTTATTCCCGCTTACAACACCAGTGGCTCACCAAAGATCAAGCTGCATAATACGGTTTTTAAATGCTGTGTTCAATCTTGTGTGCTACATAAATGCAAATTATTATCAGTAATATAAAAATTGAAGGAAGATGAGCTCAGAGTAGGTGCAGTTGATAATGGTCAGTTCACGTTACAGTCCACCTAGACGGAAAGTGAAAGAAGGTAACGGTATTGGTCACTCAGCCGTGTCCAACTCTTTGCAACCCAATGGACTGTGTAGCTCCCCAGGCTCCTGTCTCTGTCCATGGAATTCTCCAGACAAGAATACCGGAGTGGGTTGCCATTCCCTTCTCCAGGGGATCCTCCTGACCCAGGGATCAATCCCAGGTCTCCCTCATTGCAGCAGATTCTTTACCGTCTGAGGGGTCCATCCAAACCAGTGCCTGCATGTGGGTCAGTCAAGCACCTGAAGAAAAGACGAGTTTCTTTAGAGCTTCTGCTGTGTCAGGGTTGCGCCTGCCTTCCGTTTCCTTAACTTACTGAAAGACTAGGTTTTGTTGACATTAGTGGAGTGTTGCTTCGGCCTCAGCGGTAAGTAGTTGATGGGGATTTGAGGTCAGATGCTTTCACTTGGGAAACTGCATGTCTTTATCTGTATCACCGTGTCTATGCCTGTACCTAGAAACTTAAATGCCTTTGGGTTGAGGACAAAGAACTTGACAAGAGAGAGAAAAATAAGACAGATCAGGTATAGACTCCCCTTGTTGTGGCAGTTCAGAGTGTGGAATTCAACACTGAAAGATAAGAGTGAGCAGTGGAAAACTTGAAATTTGTGTGTGTGTGTCATTGTTTTTTACCCCTGAATCTAAGGGAACCCAGCCTAAGTTAGAATCGTTCAGATATTTTATTTTATTTTTTAAAATTTAAATTTATTTTAATTGGAAGCTAATTACTTTACAATATTGTATTGGTTTTGCCATACATCAACATGAATCCGCCACGGGTGTACACGTGTTCCCCATCCTGAACGCCCCTCCCACCTCCCTCCCCATACCATCCCCCTGGGCCATCCCAGGGCACCAGCCCCAAGCATTCTGTATCCTGCATCGAACCTGGACTGGCGATTCATTTCTTATATGATATTATGCATGTTTCCATGACAGTCCCCCAAATCATCCCACCCTCTCCCTCTCCCACAGAGTCCAAAAGACTGTTCTATACATCAGTGTCTCTTTTGCTGTCTCGCATACAGGGTAATCTTTACCATCTTTCTAAATTCCATATATATGCATTAGTATACTATATTGGTGTTTTTCTTTCTGGCTTACTTCACTCTGTATAATAGGCTCCAGAATCATTTAGATATTTTAAATCTGAATGATCTTTTCAGTACAAGGTTCAAGAGCGAGAAAGGAGAATGTGTTTGTATGTTGATGTCCCCTCTTGGAGGACTGAGTGGGTGGGCAGCTCTGGGCCTCTGTCCTTTACGATAGGCGGAAGACGTTCCCCTTGGTACCGTGGGCTCCAACAGAGGCTTGGTGGATATGCCTCACTTGCCTACATTAGCTGTTTATAATCTACCTGAAATCTAGCCAAGAGTAATAGATTTAACAAATCAGGCTCGTAATGAAAAACAGATTGCATTTCAAAATTGTGTGTTGGAAGGAAAATCCAAATACTTAAAATATGTTAGTATGAATGTATTAAAGACCCTTTACCCATTTTGATATCATCCACAGCCTGTTTTCTTGTTTTCCCCTCCTGGCTGCCTTCCTGCCTCTTAGGTATTTCATTCTTTATTCCTTCTACTAGCTAGAAAACACACATAGGAAATTCAAGCTGATCATATACCTTTATGTCAAATCTTCTTTCTCATATGATCACAGAATATTTTGGAAAAGCAGAGCAGGGCTGGTAGTACTGTGGATACCACTGTGATCCCTGGTCCTGCAGTAGACGTAGCTAACAGAGAACAGTCCTAAAACGGGCCAGTGGCAGACTTTACCAATCAGTTGGAATTGGCATGGGAGACAAGGCCTGAGTGTTGTGTGTGTCTTGAAGTTTATGTAATACTATGCCACCACTTTACTGGGAGGAGACTGACACCCAGAGATGTCAAGGGATGTTGACCCAGGCCCCACCAAGTTTGTGGCCAGTGAATGATCAGAACACAGGTGATCTCACTCCCTCTGGTCATATGCTATTTCTGCTACCCATATTGCTCTCAGTGCACTGGGAAGATGGTGTGCCAAAAAACAGACAAAAAAGCAAATAACAACAAAACCAACAACCAGTAGAAGGCTCAGACCTTGAGTGAGGAGGCTATAGTTAACTTCATGTCCATTGGTTGTATGCGTGCTCAGTCGTGTCTGACTCTTTGTCTTTGTGACCTGTGAACTGTAGCCCGCCAGGCTCCTCTGTCCATGAAATTTTTCCAGGCAAGAATACTGTAGTGGGTTGCCATTTCCTTCTTCAAGGGATCTTCCTGACCCAGAGATCAAACCTGCATCTCTTATACCTCTTGCATTGGCAGGCGGGTTCTTTACCACTGAGCTATCTGGGAAGCCCGACTGGCATGCCCACTCGTTAAGCTGTTCTAACTGGTTGGTTCTGTGTATTAAATGGAAATAAATGAGATTTTTAAATTAAATGTTGGATTAGGATCTGGAGCATGGTAGGTATTTAATAATATTGGTTGAATGAATGAATGACTGATTGGTGCTTTGTAAATTCACTGAAGGAAGAGTTCCCCACAGACAGAAAAACCCCAGAGGTAAAGGCTTGTGTGAAGGACTCTAGTCTGTGTGTATAATAAGATGCATACATAGAAACTCATCCCGCTGCAAAATACGGTTGCAGGAAAAGCTTAAGCTGTAACTTTTGGATACATTAGAATAAATGGATGGAAGATTATAGAAATCATTAAAATATCAATAGAAAAATCTCATTTGCATTGTAATTTAACCAAATTCACTATTATAAAGCTAATTCACAATTGAGTCCTCAGTTTGTAATCCTTAAATGAGATTTACTGTGCATTTTAACAAATCTTGCCTGTTGATTTGCAGATAGACTGGTTTCTCCATGTGGAAGACTTGGTTCTGACAGATGCTGCTTTTTCTAATGTGTTTTTCATTTATGATTCCCTGGTGGCTCAGCTGGTAAAGAATCTACCTGCAGTTGGGGAGACCTAGGTTTGATCCCTATCAATCCCTGGGTTGGAAAGATCCCCTGGAGAAGGGAATGGCTGCCCACTCCAGTATTCTGGCCCGGAGAATTCCATGGACTATCCATGGGATCTCAAAGAGTCAGACATGACTGAGTGACTTTCACTTCACTCATACATACTGTTAAAAGCCAAACAGGACAAGTTGTGATGAAAAGCAGCAGTCCCTGGTCAACTTTTTCCTGTATGATTCCTCCTTACTTTTTACTCTAGGTTTTTCTTCTGGTATTTACCATAATTCTTCTAAATAATGTGCATGTTCTTATCTTTCTTGATATTTCAGGTTTGCCTGTCTGACTTTCTGTTAGGAATAATAAAGATCTCAATCTCTTCTCTTTCCTCATGTATGAACATTGTACCCTACTCCTTCTTCCTAATATGGTTTTTGTTGAACATATACTCTGTTTTTTCCCAGATCATATATATGTATGTCATATAGAAAGTCTAATTGTTCGTGTCTAGTTCAGTAGTGTACCATGCTTGCATTTCCTTTCTTGTTTAGATTGCTGTTTTTGCATCTCCTAGCCTTTCCAATTTCTGTTCTGTTTTTGCATCTCCTAGCGTTTCCAGTAACTATGTAAAATATCTCTCTATTAAACTTTCCACACAGGCGAACTTGAAAAATACTGTATTAGTTCCATCCTTTCCCAGACTCCCTCTGGAACCTGTTTCAGTTGTCCTTGTTTATTCCCTTTGAACGAAACACATCCTCTGGTTGCTTCAGAGAAAGGGTACATGATAGGGAAATGTTTTGAGACTTCATCTATCTCAAAGTGTTTTCATTCTACTTTGCACTTAACAGAGAGCTTGGAGTGTGTAGCTTGTGAGGGGGTAAGCACTTCTTTCGGAATCCTAAGCTAATGTCCCATTATTTTCTATCTCCTGTTGCTGCTGGCGAAAAGTCTGATGTCTTCCCGGCTCCTGGTCGTTTATCTGTGACCAGATGTTACTGTGCAGGAAGCTTTTGGAAAGTTTAGGAGGGAATGCAACTGTCATGGCCCAGAGAACAGGCTCTGAAAAAGGCAAGGCTCAGATCCTGTCTCTGTCCCTATTAGTGGGGCTTACCTTTTGTGATTCATCTATAATTATGGGTTCCTACAAGATATATTGGAGGATGAAATGAATCAAGGCCATACATGTAGAGCATTTGGCAAGGTCCTTGTGAGGCAGACTGCACTCAGCAAGTACATCCTGCCCCTTCTCTTCTCCAGGATTCTGCATTCAGTCATTTCACACCTTGTTTTGTGCCTCACTTCACCCATTGTGCTATAAGCTGGTGACCCTTTATGATCTGGATAGACACGTTGTGAAATTTTTGCCGGCAGGTGATAGTACTACTAGAATGACCTAGCTTACAGAATTTCCGTCTTTTGAAATGTATATAGTGCTAGAGGACAGAATAAGGCATGTCTGATTTTACAACCTAAAGGCTGTACTGGGGTCCATGGGACGGTCTCATCTTCATGTGTGTGATGAGGAAATGCCATGGTTCTGGAGAGAAGGATGTATCCTTACCCCCTTTGTCTCTCTACATAAAGAGATGCTAGCATCAAGAGATAGAGACCTAGGAAACCCTCCAATGCCTCTTCAAGTCAAAGTGACTCAGATGACTCTGCCACGTGAGAAGCAGTCTCATTTGTTACGATGCTTCTGAAAGTGTTACAAATGCCAAAGAAGTAGCTAGGGCTGATGTGTTAGAAACTAACCTGCCAGCTGGCAGCCTGCCTTATGTGTTGCCAATGTTCTTATTATTTTCATGCACCTTCTCCTCCTCTCCTCTTCTTTCCCTTCTTGCCTGGCTCTGCTTCCTCTGCTCTCATCTTCTGACCCATCTCCTCCTGGTCGACTGGGGAACTTACCTTCCTGTGTCAGTCTGCACATGCTGGAGGGGGCTGCTGGCAGTGAAACCAGGCTTACACAGCAGCAGGAAGACAGACAAGTGGAATCCAGTGTTCTTTGGTCACAGGGGAGCGAGGCAGAGGGAGTCCTGGAGAAGCACAGGCCAACCCCAGGCAGCATTAAGAGACAAAAGATTTGGGGACAGAGTTCGGCCATCAGCTGCCAATCTCAGACTCCCACTCCTTCTCCAGCAAGCCATGGAATTTTTGTCAGGTGCCCCCTGGGGTTCTCTTAGACTGCTGATGATAAATTTAAAACAATGCAGAAGTAAAGTAATTGGGGAAAGATTAAAAAAAAAACTAACATTGAAAATTAGGCAGTCTTTTTATTTGGCTGTGCCGTGAGGCACCTGGGATCTTAGTTTCCTGACCAAGGATCGAACCCCTGCCCCTGGCATGGAAGTGTGAAGTCTTAACCAGTGGACCACCAGGGAAGTCCCTGTAAGCCTTACTGTGCTGGATTTGATGTACGCAGGATGGCACTGTAGCAGCTTTGAGCTCTCTGGGCTGAGCGTGCATGTGCATGGGAAGGCAGGCCTGAAAGGAGGAGGAACAATGCCAGCTCCCAGCTAGAGTAGGTGAGGCCCCTGTGATGGGGGCTGACTCAGGCTCCCTGCCATGCAGATGTTGGGATCTTATCTAAAATCACAGAACCCTCGCGGCACTTGATGATACTATAATTGACGTAGATGCCCGTGGAAAAATAGAATTAGGGTTTTAAAATAATCTTGTCATTGAAATAACATATACATCACACTTTACTTGAGGGGAGGAATTCTGATTTTGTGAATTTGTCATTCATCAAGTACCTGCTACGTACTAGGTGCTGTGCTGGGTGTTGATGATACAAAAATGGAAAAGAGCATGATCCTTGCTCTTGGCAAGATGGTTGTTCTCATGAGAAGTGTCTTCCTTCCGTGCCCATGGTGAGAACATCTGAAAGTTTCTCTTAATCCTTTTTTTGTGAACATTTTGACCTAACCATCTTTATGTGAAAAATTGATAAATGATTGACTAGTATTTTTAGTTTTAAATACTATGGGTTAATATTAGTAGAGGACCTTTCTACCAAGAAGGGAGAGTACATTATTTCCCGAGTCTCCCAAGAATTTCTCCATCCCTTTGAGGAGATGTGAAGAATATATTTTTAATCCCCACTGAATTGGTGAAAAAAAAAAGTCAGTGGGATGGTTTTGGGGAAATGAGCTAAACATTTTAAAAAATTGAATTAGACTTTGTATGAAATGAAAATCCAGATGGATTAAAGATTTAAATTGTTTTAAAGACAGAAAAGAACCAGAATAGCACTGTAAAAAATATAGGTCAAGTTATATAATCTTAGTTAGGGAAAGAGAAAAATAATTTTTCAAACATGATTCCAAACTCAAAAATCACCAAAGAAACAACTAAAAAATTGTATTCCTTGAAATATATGAGCTTTATTATTGTGATTCCTGAACGTTCCCACCTTGTATTTCTCTAAGATGTTTACCATGATATTGAACCTGATAATAGTTATTAAGCAGTTCAAACATATTTATAGACACTGTCACATGCCAAGGACCATGTGATTGCTGATGAAGCACTTGGGAGCAAGGCCAGCATGATCTCATCCCAGGACAAAAGAAAGGGGGAACACTTTGGCCAGGAGGACATCCTGAAGTCCTATAAGGCAGGCAGTGCCTCACCATGGAAACCCCCGCTTCTCGAACTTTCTTCTGTTAAGTGTCTGCTTTTGTTATTTATGTCAATGATCAGTGATGTTGCCTGAATCTCCTGAGTGGCTCCTATGAACAGAGCGCAGTGCTAACTGTCAAATATGAGGAAGAAAGACAGCCCTGGACCCCTGGCTGTACTAAAGAGATGACCATTCATCACACAGATGGATATGTTTGTAAGATGTTTAAAGTCCAGTGAAGGAAAAGTATAGGGGGCTAGGAGGGAGTTAGAAAGGGATCTTAATTTCGATTTGAGGAGAAAAGAAAGGCTTCTTTGAGAAAGTGCAACTAATTAAAGCCTGAAAGATAACGAGGGGGTTAGCCCTCAAAATGGGGGAGACAAAGCCACAGGCTCACTTTGAATTGGTGTATCTGTGAATGGGAAGGTCGTAATGACCTTGGGTTTATCTGAAACAGAATTTTAGGCTCTGAGTGGTGGGGTGGTATGATTTGCTTGACATTTAAGAATGATGACTCAATTCCTGCTACTGATTTGGGTAGTTAAACCTGTTTTTTAAGAGAATAAACCTTGACCTGTATACGTATTAGTAGTAAGGACTTGGCCCAGCAAGAAAGATGAGAGTGAGAAATGCTCATAGGAAAAGCAGTTGCTATAATAAGGTGGCACAACCAGCTGGGGTGCAGTGAATCTATTTTGCAGGGCCTCTCTGCCTTACATGCCTTGGTGGGACCAGGCGAGTTGAACCCAAGGTGCACCCCTATTGAAATGTTTATAAATATGTCGCTACAAAGCAGGAAGTCTCATGCTTGTGAAGCTTGTTAGTCATAATTCAAGATTTGAACTGGAACAAATTGTGTTCCTTTTATCTTTTATCCTAAAGATAAAAACATCCTGAGGATTTTTTTAAATTAACTTTGAATTATTAAGAAGCTCTAGTTTTAGTAGCATAAACATCTAAATAAAACACAACCTGGAAAGCATTCAGTCAAGATAAATCACATGTAAATTTGTACGTGGTAGAGTTAGTTTGCATTCTTTTTCTCAAGGGCCTAATATTTCAGGGAAAAGAGAAATAATATTGTTAAAGAAATATCTTTTTATAGTCTCTTTGCGTATTCGGAACATTACAGAAAGACAGTTATAAACTATCATTGCAAAGATTTTCTTTTTAACTTGACTTTGTCTGAATACTGAGACAATCTGGGCACTTGAACGTATTTATCATGTTACTGCCTTTGTAAGCTTTTCGTCTTATTAGTTTTTCATGGCCACTCTCGTAATGAAGGATTAACCTTAATCTTTCAGAATTCAGAATTCTGGATTGCACTTGTGTTTCACCTTTCTCCTACATTATTATTCATGTTTATATTTGCTTCCCTTCTACTTCCAAATAGAAACATCCAGTACATTTACCTGTTAAACACTTCCTACAATCTAGAGATTGTAACATTTCATTGGAATAATTGACTGAACTTGGTAGAAGGATTCTAGAGATATATAAGAATGAGCATGAAATTGATTTGCCTTCAATTCAGTTTCAATGTGTGGTAGTAGCAGAGCTTGAAGTCAGGAGTATGGCATTGGTGACCTCTGGGGTTCACTATCTACTGTGTCCTTCCTAGATATT
Source organism: Ovis canadensis (assembly GCF_042477335.2). Taxonomy (NCBI): domain Eukaryota; kingdom Metazoa; phylum Chordata; class Mammalia; order Artiodactyla; family Bovidae; genus Ovis; species Ovis canadensis. The sequence goes on along the minus strand of NC_091269.1, from coordinate 23,796,366 downwards.
GATTTGAACTCCCTTTCCACATCCTTTTCCATTCCCGCTTTGACTAGATGTTATACTGAATACCAACCATGGACCCCCTGCCTTGGGGTGAATCATCACCTAAAATGTTTTCCTCTTTACATGTAGTATGTATACCCACGCTTGCTGGTGTATGCAGACAGTGTGAAGTGTATTCACAGTCCCTGCAACTAGAGATTCAGAATTAATCAGGGGGAGGCATGTGGAGCTTCTGTGTCACATTGAGATGTCAGCTGTTGTCACTTTCAATTCCCTGGCAGCACCTCAGGTAGTAAGCTAGAGCTGAATTATGCAGTGCAACCAGTCTTTTTTTTTTTTTTTTTGACTCTAGGGGTGCTATTAAATAGTAAAGGTTTTTGCAACTTATGAATGAATTGATTTCTAGTCCTCTTGAAGTTCTTTTTATCCTGTTTTGCAGCTATCATCTTGCTTCCAAGTAGAGACCCAGTTATTAAAGACCCGGGGCCTTACCTGTTCACATATGTTATTTTGGCCATATTGAATGCTAGTCCTACAAGCTTGCTGTTCTAAAGGCAGACAGCAGACTAGTGCTTACAATCCAAGACTTTTACAGCCTGACTCTCTTAGCTCCATGCCTTACAGTCTTGTCTTTGATGTAGTTTCACACATATGCACAGAGGGTTAATATCTTACTAAATAAGTACTTCTGCTCTCAAATATTTGGAAAGACATGGATGATGAATGTGGAGCTTATTGGTGATTTCTATATTATTTGATATTCATTGCTTTGTGTGTTTCTGGAATTCTATGGCAAGCCCATATTTGTTATCATTATCTGCAGTAAATCCTTGCGCACTGCAATGGGATTGCCTGCCTACACTCAATCAGCTTTATGCCCACTTACTGGAATATATCATTTACTGAAATTAAATGTGACAAGCATTTGAAAATCCGGATCATACTCCCCCATCCACGTGGCATCCAGGTCACTCTTGGGTGATGAGCCACTGAAACACTTCTTTTAATTCAGATATTTTTCTAACTGCACTGCAGGATGAGGTTGGCTTATATTTCCCTTAATTTACATATTTTTGCAGAAATCTAGCTAAGGTTGTCATGTTTCTCTGAGTTGGTGACAAATGTTGATAGGACTCTGTAAAGGTATTTTTATAAGCAAGCTGAATTGCATTTAATGTGATGGCCTCAATCTGACATTGCTGATGTCTTATAAATTGAGCAATCAGAAAAAATAATTTTGTATAGAAGGAAACCTAGCTCTAATTGATTATACTTTATGAGAGATTAAAATAGGAAACATTGTTTAATATGTTATTGTTAGACAGCTTTTTGTTTTTGTAATCAAAAAAGCAATTTCAAGAGGCTGCTTTTTTAAAAAAAAACAAAAACTCTCTTTTCATTTTAAATATTCAGAGTTGCCCCCAACCACCAAAACAAGATGATAAATGAACATTTATTGAACCTTAACTCTAGGCCAGGCATTATGCTAGGTGCTTGAAATACTGAACTGATTAAGACATAGCACCTACTCTTGACAAACTCACAGTCTAATGGGAAGATTAGTATATTTAAATGAATATTTACTCTGGCATGACAGGTACTATAATTGTAAAATTCACAGTGTACAGTAATGGCTCCAAGAAATAACATATCTTGCTTCAACACCAAAGGTAATATACAGAGTGCAAGCAGAGAGTGGGGTGCATAGTTTATATAGAATTTTAAAATAGTAACAAATCCAGTTAAAAGTTGGACTCTGTTTTGCTGTCATTATGCTGACAGTTCTAAGCAGTATTAGTGATAAAGCCTCTTTCTACTGGGATGGACTTCAAATGCCCTGCCCTTGGCCACCACTGGTGGTGACTGTGTTGGGAGTGGCGAGGAGTTGAGGAGGGGGCCAAGAAAAGCTCCAGATGGCAAGATGACATATTTTGTAAAAAAATGAGAAATTTCTCAAGTAGGAAATTCAGAAGGATATTCCAAGAAGGCACCAAGCACATATATAAAGACATATAAAACAGCATGCTTGACTGCAGTGCAAGAGGAAATAGCAGTCATTTTCAATAGATGGTGATGACCCATTAGATATCCATATGGGAAAAATATCAGTCTCAACCACCGTCTTAGTAAGATAGTGTATTATACACAATAACCAGTTCTAAATAGCATGCAGATCTAAATGTAAAATTTAAAACAATTATAGTTTTAGAGGAAAGTAGAAGGTGGTCATGGCCTTTGTCTTTTGAACAGAACACAAAAATCTTTAAAAGGAAAAATAGATGAGAACTTGGAGCATGTTAAAACTAAGTATTTCTCTTTTATAAGAGATACTCTTCAGTTCAGTTCAGTTCAGTTCAGTCGCTCAGTCGTGTCCGACTCTTTGTGACCCCGTGAACCACAGCACACCCGGCCTCCCTGTCCATCACTATCTCCTGGAGTTCACTCAAACTCACATCCATCGAATTGGTGATGCCATCCAGCCATCTCATCCTCTGTCGTCCCCTTCTCCTCCTGCCCCCAATCCCTCCCAGCATCACAGTCTTTTCCAATGAGTCAACACTTCACATGAGGTGGCCAAAGTACTGGAGTTTCAGCTTTAGCATCAGTCCTTCCAATGAACACCCAGGGCTGATTTCCTTCAGAATGGACTGGTTGGATCTCCTTGCAGTCCAAGGGACTCTCAAGAGTCTTCTCCAACACCACAGTTCAAAAGCATCAATTCTTCAGCGCTCAGCTTTCTTCATAGTCCAACTCTCACATCCATACATGACCACTGGAAAAACCATAGCCTTGACTAGATGGACCTTTGTAGGCAATGTAATGTCTCTGCTTTTGAATATGCTATCTAGGTTGGTCATAACTTATTAGGAGAGTTAAAAAGCATCTCACAAAACAGGAAAAGATTTTTCCCATTGCATATATGTGAGTAAAACCTGATGCTTAAGATGTATGCAGAACTCTTAAAATCATGAAGGAAAGACATATAATCCAGTAGGAAAAAGAACCAGGCAATAGCCATGAAGAACTGCTTCAGCAGAGTGTATATCCAAATGGTCAGTGAGCACATGAAAAGACACTCAGCTGTGTTAGTCATTAGGAAAATGCATAATAAAACCATAACATGATACCACTATATGCCCACCAGTGCAGCTAGAATGAAGGAGGAGAAAATGTTCTGGCAAGGATGCGGAGCAAGTGGAAGGAAAGGTTTGTATTGTTTGCGGGTGCATAAATTGTCTCAGTACCATTGGAAAGTTGGCAGCACCTCCTGGAGCTTTCTATATGCACACTTAAGCTCATGATTCCGTGCCTAGAAACATACTCCACAGAAATGTCCCGTGTCTATCAAAAGATATATAAAAAATGTTCATAGCAGCACTCTTCACAATAGATACTGGAAACTAACCAAATGCTCATGAACAGTACCTTGGAAAAAAGCTATATGTTCATTAAGTAGATGACTCTATGGCAGTGAGAATGAACAAATGACAGTCACACTCAAAAATGTGGAGGAATCTCACAACACTGCTGAGCAAAAGACACATAAGAATAGTAGGCAAAATAAACAATGCTGTTCAGGGATTAGGCAGTGGTTACCTTGTGGGGTGGTGACTATAAGCAGGCATGGGGTGCTTTGAGGCTGTTTCTTAAGCCAAGTACTAGGGACACAGCTCTGTGTGTGTGTGTTTTATGCATGTTTCTATAAAAGAGATAAATGAAAAGGTTTTTTAAAAAATCCAGCATTGATAATCCAGGGAGTCAGTTCAGTATAGGATGTAAGTGGAAAATTGATAGAAGGTGATTCCATAGAGTCACATAGCAGCGTATTATGAAAAGCCTATATGCCATATTAAGGTACTTGGGGTGTCTGGATAGACACAGTGGAGAACAATGAAGACTATGAAATACACAGTGGCTAAATGTACATTTCAAAGAGTTCTTTGATGGCAACAGGACAGAGAAACAGATGGTGTGTAAAGAAACTGGAGCCCAGGAGATCATCCATTCATTTACTCAACGCATATTATTGAAGGATTACTGTGTCAACATGGGGAATATGATAGTGAACAAGACAAAGTCCTTGCCCTTGCGGAGCTTACCCTGTAGTGGAGAAAGCAGAAAACAAATAACACACAAATAAAGACACAAAGTATCAAATTGAGCCGTTTTATAAAGAAAAGTTCATGAGACTAAAGAAATTGTGACCCAAGGAGGCTGTTTTAGATATGGTGGTGAGAAAGGGACCTACTAAGGGTGCGATTCTTGAGCAGACTTCAAAAGGATGAGTGAGTGAGTTATAAAAATATCTGAAGAGGAGAGTCCTAGGCAGAATGGACAGCAGATGCAAAACTTCTGAAAGAGAACAAACTTGCCGTATGTAATATTCAAGGAGGATCACCAAGGATGAGAATGCATAATGGAGAAAGTGGTCGGAAATAAGATCACAAAGGTAACAAAGTGCCAGATTATAAGGGTCTTCTAAAACATGGTAAGGACATTGGATTTTCTGTGAGTCAAGAGATAGGAGGAGGCTAAATATCATGGCAGATACCTCCAAATCTTGATGGGTTAGCAAAATAAAAGCATATGTTTTGTTCGTGCAAAGTCCAATGGGATATGATAAACAGGTTTTTCCTAGTCATTGTCCCTGTCATAGTGGAGGCTCATGATCACTTAGGTATGCTATTTCTTCAATATTTGGAAGCCTTATCTTATAGTTTCAGGGTTACTCTAGAATGTTAACATTCTTGTGCCAGCACATAGAAGGAAGAAGATGCATGGAGGATCATGCACCTAGTGCCTAGCCAGTTGACTTGGAAATGACACACTTCTGCTCTCATTTTTTTGGCAAGAATGAGCCACATGATCCTCTCATATGCAAGGAATAACCAGGAAATGGGATCCCCAGCTGGGCAGCCACTTACCAGCATCAGTTCCATGAAAAAGGGGAGTGTGAATCTTTGGGGATCAACTCAATAAGATTTGACACCGGATTTTTATCATAAATAGGATGAAAAGTCATGGGAGAGAGATGCTGCTGCTGCTAAGTCGCTTCAGTCGTGTCTGACTCTGTGTGACCCCATAGACGGCAGCCCACCAGGCTTCCTCTGTCCACAGGGTTCTCTAAGCAAGAATACTTGGAGTGGGTTGCCATTTTCTTCTCCAATGGAGACAGATGAATAGGGTATTAACAATGTCTCAAAAATTCCTCTGGTTGCTGATTGGATTATAAGTTGTGGGTCTAGGGACATTAAAAGAAGCAAGGAGTCCAGTTTTAAGGAATTAGGTGAGAAATGATGACGACTTGGTGTGTTGGTAGCACAAGAGGAGAAATATGGTTAAATTTGGGATAAATTTTGAAGGCAGAGCCAGTAAGATTTGCTTATGGGTTGGAGGTGTAAGGTCCAGTCTAGAAGAGACTAAGGAAAGCATTTTGGCCTGAGAGACTAGGTGATGGGGGAGTACCATTTAATGAACTGTTGTCCAAATGGCATCTTGCTTCTCAAATGTCGTCTTCTTAATTGTGTCTCTCATGCCACTCTAATTTACATTGTTGTCCCTGTGAATTCTTTCATTCATTCATTCAGTTCAGTTCAGTTCAGTCGCTCAGTCGTGTCCAACTCTTTGCGACCCCATGAATCGCAGCACACCAGGCCTCCCTGTCCATCACCAACTCCTGGAGTTCACTCAGACTCGTGTCCATCGAGTTGGTGATGCCATCCAGCCATCTCATCCTCTGTTGTCCCCTTCTCCTCCTGCCCCCAATCCCTCCCAGCATCAGAGTCTTTTCCAATGAGTCAACTCTTCGCATGAGGTGGCCAAAGTACTGGAGTTTCAGCTTCAGCATCATTCCTTCCAAAGAAATCCCAGGGCTGATCTCCTTCAGAATGGACTGGTTGGATCTCCTTGCAGTCTAAGGGACTCTCAAGAGTCTTCTCCAGCACCACAGTTCAAAAGCATCAATTCTTTGGTGCTCAGCTTTCTTCACAGTCCAACTCTCACATCCATACATGACCACAGGAAAAACCATAGCCTTGACTAGACGGACCTATTATATACTGCGCAGTTTACGTATTCATTTTGTTTTGTATTGTCCGTACTAGAATGTAAGTTCCATCAGGGCAGAGATTTTGCACTGTTTTGGATGCTCATTACACGATAAGAAAATATCGGGCATAGAGTTGTCTGTCTCATTTGTGGAATGAATGAAAGGTGGAGTAGGGAGGAGTAGGTTTAGGTGAAAGCATGAAATGAAAACCTTTGCTAAGATGTTTATTAGACATTTCAAATATCTTTAAAAGATAGTTGGATGCACTGGTTTGAAGCCCAGAAAAGAGGCCCATGCATAGAGATATATTTTTAATAGTCAACAACATATTGACAATAGATGTTTAAGGCCATGGAACTGGATAAGATCATGTAGGGAATTACTAGAAGTATGGGGTAATAAACTGGATCAGATACTGCTGGGGGGTTGAGTAAGGTGAGGACTGAGGCTGATCATTGGATAGCAATGTGAGGTCCTTAAAAAAGCAATTTCATGACTCGGTTGGAATGAGACTCTGAATGGAGTGAACTCAGAAGCTAGAAGGACTTAAGTTGTGGAGAAAGTGAGTGTAGTCAATTGTTTTTTTCCAGAAATTATTACAAAGGGGTGCAAAGAAATAGGGAGGTATCTGGAAAATATCCAGCATCTGGAAGGAAAATGGTCAAGGGAGGGTGTCTTTTTTTAGGACTAAAGATATTACAATGTGTTTATATTTTGATGAGGATGATTCAGTACAGAGAGAATAAATAGGAGAATGGTCCTGCACAGAGAAAGGTCCTTATGTAGGTAAGGGGTAAGGGCATCCAGTGCACACAAATGATGGGGTCAGGAAAGAGAGAGTTCATTTTGATAATAGACAGTTACAATTTTTTAAGGCTAAGAGATTGCATATATGAACAGTGAAACTAGAAAGGAGGAGATAGGTAAGAAGCACATAGACTCAACATAGTCTAGCCCTGTATAGAGGAAGAAATAGAACTGTGATTCTCAAACCCTAACACATATCAGAATCACTTGCAGGGTTTGTGAAATGTGGATTACTGGGCCCAGCCCATAGGTTTCTGACTCAGCTGGTCCAGGATTGCATCTGAGAATCTGCATTTCTAACAAGCTTCCTGGGGATGCTGCTGCTGCTGGTACCTGTTTCTCAGTACTGTGGGGGGTGTGGAGACCAGCAGCATCGGCATCCCCTGGCAGTTTGTTAGAAATGCAGGGTGTCTGGCTCCACTCTGGACCTATTGGATCGGATTGTGCCTTTTAACAAGTAGTTTATTTGCATGTCCAAGTTTGAGAATCATCGTTCTAGGACTATATTTTTCCGCCTTGTCCTCAAGTGATTCCACCATGCAACCATGACTGAGAACAACTGAGTCAGGGTGACCCCACAGTATACTGCCTGCATGACTAAGCAAATGCATGTCTCATTAAATAAGATAAAGAGTTCATGAGGAGGAGTGGGGGTGCGGAGGTTGACTGAGTTCATGTTGTATTTGAAGAGTGTTTTCAGGACATCAGATGAAGCTATTCAGTTGAGTATCTAGAGCTAGGAAACACCAGAAGAGAGATGGAAGACTGCATTACAGATCTGAGCGTCATCAGCATGGAAGTAGTAATTAACATTAGGGATGTGAAGGCGATCAGCCCAAGAAAATGAGAAAAATGGCAAAGAAGTCCAAGGAAGGCAATTGACCAAGGAGAGAAGAAGAGGCGCCTGCAAAGAAAGTGGGAACAGTAAAAAAGTTTGAGCACAAGCAGGAGCTGGGCTTCCCGGGTGACTCAGTGTAAAGAATCTGCCTGCCAGTGCAGGAGGCCTGGGTTTGATCCTTGGATGGGGAAGATCCCCTAGAGAAGGAAATGGCAACCAGCTCCAGTATTCTTGCCTGGAAAATCCCATGGACAGAGGAGCCTGGAACACCATAGTCCATGGGGTTGCCAAAGAGTGGAACACGACTTCGTGACTAAACAACAGCAACAGGAATCGGCAAGGCAGGGAAGCTAAGGTGAGGGTTGTAGAAGGAAGGAAAAATCAATGATGTTTTGTATCTCAGAAAATTTTAACTCCAGTAAGATAGACTGAGAAGCATCAGTTATCCATCTTTTGGGTGCTCACAAATGGCCTTGCCGTTGGCAGTTCTGGGCAAAGGTAGCTGCAAACCCCTAGTGCAAAAGTTTCACCAGGAAACAGGAGACAAGGATCTGGGATTGTCAGACATTGCCAGCCTTTCCAAAAAGCTTGACTGTGCCAAAAAGGACAGAGTGATAAGCCACTAGACGGAGATGCTGGTGAAGGCAAGTTTTCAACTTGGCCAAGACCAGAATCTTGCCACTGGCCATTGAGAAAGAGCCATTGGTTAGTAAAGAGGGAATCAAGGTGTCAGGAATAATGGGGTCCAGGGCATCTGTGGGGTTACCCTTAGGAGGAGCAAAAAAGTAGGTGTGAATACAGATAAATTTGTAGTTGAGGGGTTTGGATGTGGGGGAATTTATTCCTAATAGCTTCAGTTTTCTCTAGGAAGTAGGGGTCAAAGTCATTTGCTAGGAAAGAGTTGGGGAGGGATCTTGGAGATTTATTGTCCTTATTTTTCATGTACTTTCACAAAAGACAAACACCTTTCTATCTACATGTAAAATACATAATATACCTGTGTGTGTGTGTTGGTCGCTGAGTTGTGGCTGACTCTTTGCGACCCCATGGACTGTAGCCCACCAGGCTCCTCTGTCTGTGGGATTCTCCAGGCAAGAGCACTGGAGTAGGTAGCCATTTCCCTTCTCCAGGGGCTTTTCCTCACCCAGGGATTGAACCCAGGTCTCCTGCATTGCAGGCAGATGTTTTACTGTCTTTAGCTACTAGGGAAGCCAATTATATATCCTAAACTTCATTCCTTAATAACTAACCCATTTCCAAACCCTGACCAGAAAACATTTTGCATTGACCATTAAGAATATTCAAAGTTGAATTATTTCCCAATATTCTTATTCTTGAACTATTTTTCCTTTAACACTTCCTCCCTGTTTCATTTATAACTAAAATTTGCCCCTAATTTGATAATTTCTCATTGTATCTCTCTTCTGCTTGTTAAGCTGATCACTGGAGTATTTATTCTTGCTGGTTCCCGTGCGATAAAGTGCTTACTCTGTCCATTCTCACCATGCCCATCTCATTCAAATTAATTATTTTCAAGCAAGATTTCTGAATGCCAAACCTCTTCTCATAATCTCAATCACGTGAAGAAAGCCTTTGTGCTTTTGAGTTATAAATGTATATATTCTTATATAGAATTTAAACCACGTAAAGGAAGAAGTAGAAAATCGCTTCCCAGTTGTGTGTGTGTGTGTGTGTGTGTGTGTGTGTGTGTGTTTCTCTCTGTGCCCATCACATAAAGTCCCAGTGAAGTCGGCTGGGAATGCTAATCTGTCTCTAATCCTGGAAAGAAACCTGGAGGGAACGGCTCATTTTATGTCCCTGCTGTGTCACTCTGTACAGGGTGTGTCCGCTGTTTCTCTTTGATGAATTGATCTTTGTGTCCTCCAAACAGCATAAAACCTACCAGGCTCTGTTGGTTTTTCATTATAAACTATTGGGGTGTAGGTTTTTTAACTTATAAATTGTTGAAGGAGGATATGATTCCAGAAGTTTGATGGGGTCCCCTTCCCTCTTGGCAGATTTAGGCTTTGAGTCCTGACGTGTCTGGCCCATTTGCCCAGCTTTAATGGTGGGCTGGGCTCTACCCCAGCCCCTCAGTTACTAGTAGACAGAGATCTGCGGGGTGGGGTGGTAAGATGGGCCCACCTGAGGATCTAAACCTACTGTGCACTCCCCATGGAGAAGGAAAGCCGAGGAGGGCAGGGGTGCAGTGTTTTCCGATCCCCAATCCTATGACCTAAGGAGGTTTGTGCTCTGACCAATTGGACCATCCACTTCTCCCCAGAGAGAAGGGTAGGCAGAGATGGGTAAGAGACACTGCATTTACCCTGTCATGGGCAGGAGAGCTGACTTCTTCACTGTGAGTAGTAGGAAGGATGAACAGAACATACAAAACTGAGGCTTAGAAAGATGAAGGCAGCTGTTCATGACCACAGAGTAGTGGTTGGTAGAGTCTGAATGCAAACCCAGATTCAGTTCAGTTCAGTTCAGTCACTCAGTCATGTCTGATTCTTTGCAACCCCATGAACCACAGCACGCCAGGAGTCCATCACCAACTCCCGGAGTCCACCCAAACCCATGTCCATAGAGTTGGTGATGCCATCCAGCGATCTCATCCTCTGTTGTCCCCTTCTCCTCCTGCCCTCAATCTTTCCCAGCATCAGGGTCTTTTCAAATGAGTCAGCTCTTCGCATCAGGTGGCCAAAGTACTGGAGTTTCAGCTTCAACATCAGTCCTTCCAATGAACACCCAGAACTGATCTCCTTTAGAATGGACTGGCTGGATCTCCTTGCAGTCCAGGGGACTCTCAAAAGTCTTCTCCAACACCACAGTTCAAAAGCCTCAATTCTTCGGCACTCAGCTTTCTTCACAGTCCAACTCTCACATCCATACATGACCACTGGAAAAACCATAGTCTTGACTAGACAGACCTTTGTTGACAAAGTAATGTCTCTGCTTTGGAATATGCTGTCTAGGTTGGTCATAACTTTCTTCGAAGGAGTAAGTGTCTTTTAATTTCATGGCTGCAGTCACCATCTGCAGTGATTTTGGAGCCCAGAAAAATAAAGTCAGCCACTGTTTCCACTGTTTCCCCATCTATTTGCCAGGAAGTGATGGGACCGGATGCCATCATCAGTTTTCTGAATGTTGATCTTTAACCAACTTTTTCACTCTCCTCTTTCACTTTCATGAAGAGGCTCTTTAGTTCCTCTTCACTTTCTGCCATAAGGGTGGTGTCATCTGCATATCTGAGGTTATTGATATTTCTCTCAGCAATCTTGATTCCAGCTTGTGCTTCTTCCAGCCCAGAGTTTCTCATGATGTACTCTGCATATAAGTTAAATAAGTGGGGTGACAATATACAGCCTTGACATACTCCTTTTCCTATTTGGAACCAGTCTGTTGTTCCATGGCCAGTTCTAACTGTTGCTTCCTCACCTGCATACAGGTTTCTCAAGAGGCAGGTCAGGTGGTCTGGTATGCCCATCTCTTTAAGAATTTTCCACAGTTTATTGTGATCAACACAGTCAAAGGCTTTGGCATAGTCAATAAAACAGAAATAGATGTTTTTCTGGAACTCGCTTGCTTTTTCGATGATCCAGTAGATGTTGGCAGTTTGATCTCTGATTCCTCTGCCTTTTCTAAATCCAGCTTGAACATCTGGAACTTCACAGTTCATGTATTGGTGAAGCCTGGCTTGGAGAATTTTGTGCATTACCTTACTAGCATGTGAGATGAGAGCAATTGTGTGGTAGTTTGAGCATTCTTTGGCATTGCCTTTCTTTGGGATTGGAATGAAAACTGACCTTTTCCAGTAATGTGGCCACTGCTGAGTTTTGTTTTCGTTTTTGTGTTTTTTTTAGTTTTTTATTTTTTAAATTTTAAAATCTTTAATTCTTACATGCATTCCCAAACATGAACCCCCCTCCCACCTCCCTCCCCACAACATCTCTCTGGGTCATCCCCATGCACCAGCCCCAAGCATGCTGCACCCTGCGTCAGACATAGACTGGCGTTTCAATTCTTACATGATAGTATACATGTTAGAATTCCCATTCTCCCAAATCATCCCACCCTCTCCCTCTCCCTCTCCCTCTGAGTCCAAAAGTCCGTTATACACATCTGTGTCTTTTTTCCTGTCTTGCATACAGGGTCGTCATTGCCATCTTCCTAAATTCCATGTATATGTGTTAGTATACTGTATTGGTGTTTTTCTTTCTGGCTTACTTCACTCTGTATAATCGGCTCCAGTTTCATCCATCTCATCAGAACTGATTCAAATGAATTCTTTTTAACGGCCGAGTAATACTCCATTGTATATATGTACCACAGCTTTCTTATCCATTCACCTGCTGATGGACATCTAGGTTGTTTCCATGTCCTGGCTATTATAAACAGTGCTGCGATGAACATTGGGGTACATGTGTCTCTTTCCATTCTGGTTTCCTTGGTGTGTATGCCCAGAAGTGGGATTGCTGGGTCATAAGTTAGTTCTATTTGCAATTTTTTAAGGAATCTCCACACTGTTCTCCATAGTGGCTGTACTAATTTGCATTCCCACCAACAGTGTAGGAGGGTTCCCTTTTCTCCACACCCTCTCCAGCATTTATTGCTTGCAGATTTTTGGACCGCAGCCATTCTGACTGGTGTGAAGTGGTACCTCATTGTGGTTTTGATTTGCATTTCTCTAATAATGAGTGATGTTGAGCATCTTTTCATGTGTTTGTTAGCCATCCGTATGTCTTCTTTGGAGAAATGTCTATTTAGTTCTTTGGCCCATTTTTTGATTGGGTCATTTATTTTTCTGGAATTGAGCTGCATAAGTTGCTTGTATATTTTTGAGATTAGTTGTTTGTCAGTTGCTTCATTTGCTATTATTTTCTCCCATTCAGAAGGCTGTCTTTTCACCTTGCTTATATTTTCCTTTGTTGTGCAGAAGCTTTTAATTGTAATTAGATCCCATTTGTTTATTTTTGCTTTTATTTCCAGAATTCTGGGAGGTGGATCATAGAGGATCCTGCTGTGATTTATGTCTGAGAGTGTTTTGCCTATGTTCTCCTCTAGGAGTTTTATAGTTTCTGATCTTACATTTAGATCTTTAATCCATTTTGAGTTTATCTTTGTGTGCGGTGTTAGAAAGTGATCTAGTTTCATCCTTTTACAAGTGGTTGACCAGTTTTCCCAGCACCACTTGTTAAAGAGATTGTCTTTACTCCATTCTATATTCTTGCCTCCTTTGTCAAAGATAAGGTGTCCATATGTGTGTGGATTTATCTCTGGGCTTTCTATTTTGTTCCATTGATCTATATGTCTGTCTTTGTGCCAGGACCATACTGTCTTGATGACTGTGGCTTTGTAGTAGAGCCTGAAGTCAGGCAAGTTGATTCCTCCAGTTCCATTCTTCTTTCTCAAGATTGCTTTGGCTATTCGAGGTTTTTCGTATTTCCATACAAATCTTGAAATTATTTGTTCTGGTTCTGTGAAAAATGTGGCTGGTAGCTTGATAGGGATTGTATTGAATTTGTAAATTGCTTTGGGTAGTATACTCATTTTCACTATATTGATTCTTCCGATCCATGAACATGGTATATTTTTCCATCTATTAGTGTCCTCTTTGATTTCTTTCATCAGTGTTTTATAGTTTTCTATATATAGGTCTTTAGTTTCTTTAGGTAGATATATTCCTAAGTATTTTATTCTTTTCGTTGCAATGGTGAATGGAATTGTTTCCTTAATTTCTTTTTCTACTTTCTCATTATTCATGTATAGGAATGCAAGGGATTTCTGTGTGTTGATTTTATATCCTGCAACTTTACTATATTCATTGATGAGCTCTAGTATTTTTCTGGTGGAGTTTTTAGGGTTTTCCATGTAGAGGATCATGTCATCTGCAAACAGTGAGAGTTTTACTTCTTCTTTTCCAATTTGGATTCCTTTTATTTCTTTTTCTGCTCTGATTGCTGTGGCCCAAACTTCCAGAACTATGTTGAATAGTAGCGGTGAAAGTGGACACCCTTGTCTTGTTCCTGACTTTAGGGGAAATGCTTTCAATTTTTCACCATTGAGGATAATGTTTGCTGTGGGTTTGTCATAGATAGCTTTTATTATGTTGAGGTATGTTCCTTCTATTCCTGCTTTCTGGAGAGTTTTTATCATAAATGGGTGTTGAATTTTGTCAAAGGCCTTCTCTGCATCTATTGAGATAATCATATGGTTTTTATTTTTCAATTTGTTGATGTGGTGAATTACATTGATTGATTTGCAGATATTGAAGAATCCTTGCATCCCTGGGATAAAGCCCACTTGGTCATGGTGTATGATCTTTTTAATGTGTTGTTGGATTCTGATTGCTAGAATTTTGTTGAGGATTTTTGCATCTATGTTCATCAGTGATATTGGCCTGTAGTTTTCATTTTTTGTGACATCTTTGTCAGGTTTTGGTATTAGGGTGATGGTGGCCTCATAGAATGAGTTTGGAAGTTTACCTTCCTCTGCAATTTTCTGGAAGAGTTTGAGTAGGATAGGTGTTAGCTCTTCTCTAAATTTTTGGTAGAATTCAGCTGTGAAGCCGTCTGGACCTGGGCTTTTGTTTGCTGGAAGATTTCTGATTACAATTTCAATTTCCGTGCTTGTGATGGGTCTGTTAAGATTTTCTATTTCTTCCTGGTTCAGTTTTGGAAAATTGTACTTTTCTAAGAATTTGTCCATTTCTTCCACGTTGTCCATTTTATTGGCATACAACTGCTGATAGTAGTCTCACTGCTTAGTTTTTAAAATTTGCTGGCATATTGAGTGCAGCTCTTTCACAGCATCATCTTTTAGGATTTGAAATAACTCAACTGGAATTCCATCTCCTCCACTAGCTTCCTAAGGCCCACTTGAGAATCCAGGGTGTCTGGCTCTAGGTGAGTGATCACACCATCGTGATTATCTGGGTCATGAAGATCTTTTTTGTATAGTTCTTCTGTGTATTCTTGCCACCTCTTCTTAATATCTTCTTCTGTTAGGTCCCTACCATTTCTGTCCTTTATTGAGCCCATCTTTGCATGAAATGTTCCCTTAGTATCTCTAATTTTCTTGAAGAGATCTCTAGTCTTTCTCATTCTATTGTTTTCCTCTATTTCTTTGCATTGACTGCTGAGGAAGGCTTTCTTATCTCTCCTTGCTATTCTTTGGAACTCTGTGTTCAAATGGGTATATCTTTCCTTTTCTCCTTTGCTTTGCGCTTCTCTTCTTTTCACAGCTATTTGTAAACCCAGATTGGTATAGCTTAAAACTTTAGCCCTTGTGAAAATGAACCTTGCTTCCATGATACTTCCTTCGTTGTGAAGGCTCACAGAAATGTAATGCATTCATAGTGACAGGAGATTGGGGATCAGCTTTCTGGTACATATATGATGGCCAGAGATTTGATTGTGGGTTTATAGATGAAAAAAGAGAGAGCCCAGAAATGAGCCCCAGACTCAGAAGCAACCCTAAGCTTAGGAGGAGACAGGTCCATGAGATCATTCCCCAAGTCTCTATCCTTCACTTTCTAACCTCCCTCACTTTGAGATGCCTTGATGTGATGTGACAGCTGATTTCATTGGTCCCAGTAATAACTAATATAGAAAAATCAATTGACTTGAAAAATTGGGAAACTGGCCTATACTGTATATTATTATTTACGAACGATGTAAAAACAAAGCAAAAAGTGCCTGCTTAGAAAGAAAATTGATCTATCATGTATCTAGAGTTCTGTAGCTTTTGAATGAAAGGAAGGGGTGTATCACTTATTATCACATGTACCTAAGAAAAATAATTTGATTGGAGGCTGTTCTCAGTGGTTTTGTGTTTCTTTCAGATGTTGCCCATTTAATGTGGTTTGAAAGACTCTATGTTTGGCTTCAGTGTTTTGAAAAATACATCTTGTACCCAGCAATCATTTTGAATGCCCTCACAACGGATGCATTTTCAATAAGCAATTACCGGCGACTTGGTACCCAGTAAGTGGAGAAGTTTATTCACACTATGATTTGAATCACCACATTTTCAAAATCTAGTGCATTTTCTCTGAACAGGCTTCAGCCAAAGCCAACTTCTGTCTACTAATGATGGGCCAAGTAACAGTAAGCCATGGTGGCCTTTTACTCAAATGTACTGTGGCTAGATGGTTATTGTAGAAAGACTGGGGTGCAAACAGAGTTAGATCTGCTTGAAGTGATCTTGGAAATAAATTGTCAATAGATTTGAAAATCATCCTGTGGAACCTTGGTCAGAAGCCTTAACGAGATGATGGCAGCACAGTGTGATCCCAGGGTTCCTGGGGTTCTGACGATCATGCCTTCAACTCTGAAATTGCCTCATGTCATTTCATTTAGCAAAGACTGTATCATTTTGTGCTTTAGGGAGGGGGTAATTAATCACTGTCACTGCTCTCTCTGCATTTATACATTTTAAATACAAGGAGAAGCCGTGTAATTAAAAGAAAAAATGGACCACAAAGAGACTTCATGTCATCAAGATGCTCATGTTTTTGCAAAATGTTTTGTTTTAAAATGAACTCTGAATTTACAAATGAAAGTCTACTTGATAATTTATGGATGTGTTTTTCCTACAAAAGGTTGACATTTCTCCCAATCAGTTAATAGAGGAGGAGGATGTAAAAGAGATTCCATCTCAGATTTGCTTCTGAGTCATGTTGCTTAAACATTATATGACCATGTCAACCCTTGTGTGTAATGCCAAGCAGGCCTACCCTTCCTTTAGGGGTGTGATGAGAACAAATTAATCAGTATTTGTCAAAGATTAAGCAAACTCAGATAAAAGTCGTGTTATTTCTTGGCTGGACCTTGAGTAGAGTCGTGGTCACTCAAAGCAGACGCTAAATGAAATGACCCTATAACCTTCCTGTCTTTATCAGACTCTGCTTTCCTTCTAGTCCAGACCTGGTTTGATCAGGCCAGGGCAGGAAGTCCATGTGGGTGTGCTAAGTCACTTCAGTCATGTCCGACTCTTTGCAGTCCTATAGACTGTAGCCCTCCAGGCTCCACTGTCCATGGGATTCTACAGGCAAGAATACTGGAGTGGGTTGCCATACTCTCCTCCAGGGGATCTTCCTGACTCAGGGATCAAACCCATGTCTCTTATGTCTCCTGACTTGGCAGGTGGGTTCTTTACCACTAGTGCCACCTGGGAAGCCCAAGAAGTCCATACCGTTTGGTATTTAAACGCCTAGACTTTGGATCCAGTGATGAAGATTTAGTCTCACCAGACAGAGAAGGCAGCTGACGCGACTGCAGACCTCTTGGCAGTCTGGGTGGGGCCCCACGCATGAGATAGCCTACATCTAGAACACCCAGTGCTTTTCTAGTGGCAGCTGTTTCCAGTGTGGTACCATTTTGGCTGACCCCACGAGGACATTCTGGGACAGGGTAGATCCTCAATTTCCAGAACAAGGATTCACAATCAGAACCAAAACAGCCACCCCAGTACCAGTGCTGCCCTGCGATAATCAGCAAACGCATTTAAAGTTCTCACTTCCCAACACCAGGACTAGGACCTTGAGAGTAAAACCTGCCAGTTGAGGCCAAGCAGCTCTGGGTGTTGGTGGAGGATGGATTTAAAGGTTAGGAATTACGAAGAGTTGAATAAACAATTCGTTGAGAGTCCAGTTTGAAGTAATATTCATCTCTATCCCCTCTCATCTTTTTCAAGACACTGAAGTTAGAAGTGGCACCTTACCTATGTACCTGCAAGTACTCTTAACTCCCAGACGACACCAACAGAATTCTTTTTCTCAGAGCCCAAAGTGATGACTTCTTTATATTCTTGAGGCATCCATCTGAAGACGTAGAATGTCCCTCTCAAGATTTCAAGCACCCCACTACACCAGCTGTTCTCAAACAGGGCAGCAGGAGGCCATGTGTCAGTATCTCCTAGAGACCTAGAGACCTGGGTAAGCCCAGCCCACATCCTACCCTCATTGAGAGCCGTGGTACCAGACAGTGAACTCCTCAATGGCAGGCACTGTTTCTTATTTAACTTGTAGTAACAGGAAATGGTAGAAGTATAGACAGATGGATGGACAATTGAGTGGGGGCTGGTAAATAATGAGTGGGTGCCTCATGGGGTCTTGGTAGGCATCTGCCAGTGTGATTTAAAGGGATGCTTTGCCTCTGTCCCAGACCATTGTTCACTGATCGCTACTTAAGCCTTTATAAAATCTTTAGCTAAGCCTACAACCATCTGTGAACCGTTGGCTGTAACCATTACTATTGCGATGTTAGAAGAGCCACAGGCATCACTCCTTAAGCTCTCCCTTAGTCTTCACCAGTCGTCCTTAATAAATATAAAATGGATGCTGTCCATTTTAGTCATAGTCATGGAAAACAAAGTTTAGAGTTAACCCTTATCTAGATTTTTGCCTGAATAACCGAGAAAACCCACTCATCTCCTTTGAAAACCAGAGTATCCCTAGCCTTGGGATACCTTGTCTTTGGGTCCCCTCTCCCCAAGAACTTTGGCTACGTCATAGGGACTCTCATATGCTGGGCTGTTGTCAACGGCAGATGGGCCTCAAGTCCTGCTTTCATACTGCATGTTCATCGTGGTCATTAGTTTCTACTGGAAAAGAAAGGGGTTATGGAGCAGTGCTCAGCCCCGCCAAAGGAATAGAGGTTACTAAACACCTTCCCACTCTCCCCAAATCTGCATGTGATCAGGGCTAGTTTTTCTCAGAAGCCTAATCTAAGCCCACACAGTGCTTTGGCCAGCCCTCACTCAGGGACAGGGTAGAATCGATTCCAACACTAGGTCTGAAAGCGTATAAATTATTGGATTGAGGCCAAAGGCCAGTGAAAATACTACCATTAGATCTTTTCGATGACAAAAATGACAATTTTGTGCTTGATAGATGCTGAGGCTTAGGAGACATGCTTTTAATGCCCGGATCCTGAGGTATTGTTAATGCTGATAAGGGTGTAACTGAGTCACTTTGCTGTACAGCAGAAATTATCACCACATTATAAATCAACTATATGGTAATAAAATGTTTTAAAAAAGGAAACCTAACTTTTAAGTGCAACTGATCTCTGGAACATATTTCCACTTCTTTTTCTTTTGAGCTCCTAAATAGGATGTTCAAACTGGAGGGGAATCTGGTTAAAATGTGCCAGACTTTCTTTCAAAAGGACAGACCCCTCAAGGAGGTAGTGGTGTGCTCTTTCTGGCTGTTCTGAGCACTGATCAGTTACCTTCCTGTCTCAAGGTGGGTAGATTGTTGACCTTGCCGTCTGCTAGAATTGTGCACATAGCACCTGCCCCCAAAATGGTTAGACAGGCGAATTCAGGAGTTTGGTCCTCACAGCAAAGTCCTGCTATTTCTTTGTGGGTCTGCCTCTGTCCTGTTTCTTAACTCAAAAGGTCTAGGTCATGGGGGCTTGTGTCATGTTGTTGATTTCATTTTCAGTGGGGAAAAAAAAGATCAGAAAGCTTATGTTTACAAAGACAACACATATGGTGGAAAACATTGGCAATGAATATGTAAAGTAAAAACAGCTTTATTGAGCCAGTGGGATTTTTCCTTATTTCAGGATTTCATATTAGCTACTGTTACTCAGACTTTAAAGAATCTGCCTACAATGCAGGAGGCCTGGGTTCGATCCCTGGATCAGGAAGATCCCCTGGAAAAAAGAATGGCAACCCACTCTAGTATTCTTGCCTGGAGAATTCTCTAGACAGAGGAGCCTGGCGGGCTACAGTCCATGGCGTTGCAAAGAGCTGGACACGACTGAGTGACTAACACTTCTCACTGTTATGGCATTGAGTCAGTGAGATTTTGTAATTTTTTTTAAAGGCTTGCACTGAGCAGATGCTAACAAGGACAACCTGCTCTGCTTTCTCACTTGCCACCAAGCTTCCCGTGAAGCTTGACAATGCAGTAGCTCCTTCAGATAAGCTCCCAGGAAGCTCTGTGCCCTTGATTGCAAAGTGCTGAGCACAGTAGGGAAGCTGCCTCTAGTGGCAGAGTCTGTGTTGGCGAGTCCCTTGGGATCCAGTTTCAATCCTAGTGTCTCCCCATGAGATGAGGGACTGAAACTCTTAGACTCAGTTTACTCCTCTGTAAAATGAAGATGATAACCCACCGTCTTTGCTTTTTGTAATGTGCATAACTCACAGTAAGCCCTCAAGACACATGAGCCGTTGTAACTCACCCAGCAGCATGTGGACCACCACTGATTATCTCTTCTCTTTCCCTTTCAACAGCTGGGACATTTTTCTGATGGTCATTGCAGGCATGAAGCTGCTGCGGACCTCTTTCTGTAACCCAGTCCACCAGTTTACTCACTTGGGCTTCACAGTGATCTTTTTCCATTTCGACTACAAAGATATTTCAGAGAGTTTCTTACTGGATTTCTTCATGGTGTCCATTTTATTCAGCAAGGCAAGTTAAGCTCTTTTCTTCATTTCACAATAGAAAAGGTGCATTTCTCACCAAATGCATTAAGAGGTTGAAACATTGTTTTTTAAAAAAATTATAGCATTAAATTAAATTGAATTACATATGCATGTCACATTCCTGCTGCCATTTGAGGAGTATTCCCCATGAAATGGACGTATGCCATGTTATTTGCCAAAAATCACTAATTAGCATGAATTAGCCTTTTGTGTTGCTTGAAATTTTATGATCTTTGTCTCTGTTAACAATCTCATTGTGGAACTTCCTAGATCTCAAAATGCTTGGAATTAAAAATTAGCAACCGGACTAATTTTCTTTTTTAAACAAAACTTGGCATTTTGCCTTTGGAGGTAAAGTTGAGACTTGGAACCAGAGAGCTGGGACTCTTGGAGTACTTTCTTTCCCTTAGCTTGTCTCAGGTCAAGATTTCACCTGGTGTCAGTTCACCCATGGGCAGTGGGAAACCCTAATCACAGTTCAGGCAAATATATGGGAATAGTACCCAACATTTAACAGAGGAAGGTAAGCTCCTTGGAATACTGGTCTGAGTGTATGTGCTCTGAGCACTGTAACAAAGCTGGGGTG
The DNA here is from genome assembly GCF_042477335.2 of Ovis canadensis. Taxonomy (NCBI): domain Eukaryota; kingdom Metazoa; phylum Chordata; class Mammalia; order Artiodactyla; family Bovidae; genus Ovis; species Ovis canadensis. Next base: position 23,775,651 of record NC_091269.1, on the reverse strand, counting down.
TAAACAGAAGTTAGGAAAATAATTTGGAAAACTCTTTCCTCACATGCTCCATTTAATATAGCAGGCATGGTTTTCTGCCCTGATGTTGTCCTATTCTCCCTTTTGGTTAATCATTTTTAAATTCTAAGGCTCTTTCCTGCATTTCATTTTGAACCTCTATTGAGTTAGTTCTATTAATTTCTCTACTTACTATCTGTCCTTTCCTTCAGCTGGCTTCCTCTTATTCTAAGTGACAAAAATTCAAATATTCCAATTATATCACTTTGGTAGCCTACCTAGTTTTCACATTTTATTCCCAAATTTCAGCTTTGGTCTTTAACCCACAGAAGTTTGTTTTCCATTTGTCTGGGGTCTGTTTTTTGAAAAATTTATTACATTTTTCTGATGATTCAAGTCACAGGCTTCCATAATCTGGTTTTCTCCATTATGTCTAAATGTCCATGATCTCACATAATAAATGTAAAACTGTCTCCTTTGATCTTGAAAGCATTGATAAAGTTGTAAATAATTTTACTACTCATAGAAGTAAGAACTTACCATCAGATGCAACAAGGGTTGGAATGGTTTGAATTCCTAACTCTGGCATTATTTATATCTTGACTTGGTAATATTTATATTCTTGCCTGAACCCTAGTTTCATGGAAAATTATTAATAATGATGCCAGTCTCACCAGGTGAAGAGGATTGATTAATGTTAAGTAGAAGAGAAGGTTTTATTTGTTTGAGTTCTACCAGTTTATTGCCACCAACCCATCTCCCTCCACCGTTCTCATGCACATGTGCTCAGGCACGTAAGCCTATGGACTGCAGCCGCCAGGCTCCTCTGCCCACAGACTTTTCCAGGCAAGAATACTGGAGTGGATTGCCATTTCCTTCTCCGAGAAGAGAAAGGTTTAAATAGCATGTGCTTTCCAAATATGAGGTAGGACTTTTAAAGCCATCTTAAGTAGAAGAAGAAAAGTTACACCCTGCTTAGGATGTGAAGGAGTGTGGCTGCTTTTTTGTACTGAACCGTTTGTTTCAGTAGCCTCCTGTATTAGCGCCAGGTGCCAGGTGAACAAGAACTTAGCAGAGAAGGGTGAGCACCTCCTGTAATAGTCTTCTTAAGTGATTCCACATCTGCAATAAGAACAGGGATTTTCATTTGCTGGGGGGATGGCAGCCTCCCCACTGATCAGCCTGCTGGCCAGTTGAGAGATGGTTACTGCTACGATGCCTGCTAGGGGCAGATGTCCAGATCAAGAGGGCCTGCTGGCAGTAGAGGAAGGATTTATGTAGACCTGTTGCTCTTCTTCCTGTCCAGGTGGGCACTTAGTGCCACCCTGTGCATATGATAATGAGGAGGGTGGAGCCTGATGGTACACAGTCTGAAACTATTAATAAATTAATAGTTCTTTACTTAAAAAGCAGAAACAGACTCACAGACTTAACGAACACGTGATTGCCAGCGGGAAAAGGAGGAAAGATAAAGGCAGTTTGGGATTGACACGTTTAGTTCAATTCAGTTCATTTCAGTCACTCAGTCGTATCTGACTCTTTGTGACCCCCATGAACTGCAGCACGCTAGGCTTCCCTGTCCATCACCAACTCATGGAGCTTACTCAAACTCATGTTCATTGAGTCAGTGATGCCATCCAACCATCTCATCCTCTGTCGTCCCCTTCCCCTCCTGCCTTCAATCTTTCCTAACATCAAGGTCTTTTTAAAGAGTCGGCTCTTCCCATCAGGTGGCCAAGTATTGGAGTTTCAGCTTCAGCATCAGTCCTTCCAGTGAATATTCAGGACTGATTTCCTTTAGGGTGACTGGTTGAATCTACTTGCAGTCCAAGGGACTCTCTAGAGTCTTCTCCAGCACCACAGTTCAAAAGCATCAATTCTTTGGCGCTCAGCTTTCTTCACAGTCCAAGTCACATGCATACATGACTACTGGAAAAACCATAGCTTTGACTAGATGGACCTTTTTTGGCAAAGTAATGTCTCTGCTTTTTAATGTGCTGTTTAGGTTGGTCATAACTTTTCTTCCAAGGAGTAAGTGTCTTTTAATTTCATGGCTACAGTTACCATCTGCAGTGGTTTGGGAGCCCCCCAAATAAAGTCTGTCACTGTTTCCATTGTCTCCCCATCTATTTCCCTTGAAGTGATGGGACCGGATGCCATGATCTTCGTTTTCTGAATGTTGAGCTTTAAGCCAACTTTTTCACTGTCCTCTTTCACTTTCATCAAGAGGCTCTCTAGTTCCTCTTCACTTTCTGCCATAAGGGTGGTGTCATCTGCATATCGGAGGTTATTGATATTTCTCCCAGCAATCTTGATTCCAGCTTGTCCTTCTTCCAGCCCAGCGTTTCTCATGATGTACTCTGCATATAAGTTAAATAAGCAGGGTGACAATATACAGCTTTGATGTACTCCTTTCCTGACTTGAGAACAGTCTGTTGTTCCATGCCCAGTTCTAACTGTTGCTTCTTGATCTGCATACAGATTTCTCAGGAGGCAGGTCAGATGGTCCGGTATTCCCATCTCTTTAAGAATTTTCTATGGTTTGTGGTGATCCGCACAGTCAAAGGCTTTGGCATAGTCAATAAAGCAGAAATAGATGTTTTTCTGGAACTCGCTAGCTTTTTCGATGATCCAGTGGATGTTGGCAATTTGATCTCTGGTTTCTCTGCCTTTTCTAGATCCAACTTGAACATCTGGAAGTTCACGGTTCACATACTGTTGAAGCCTGGCTTGGAGAATTTTGAGCATTACTTTGCTAGTGTGTGAGATGAGTGCAATTGTGTGGTAGTTTGAGCATTCTTTGGCATTGCCCTTCTTTGGGATTGGAATGAATACTGACCTTTTCCAGTCCTGTGGCCACTGCTGAGTTTTCCAGATTTGCTGGCATATTGAGTGCAGCACTTTCACAGCATCATCTTTTAGGATTTGAAATAGCTCGACTGGAATTCCATCACCCCCACTAGCTTTGTTCATAGTGATGCTTCCTATGGGATTAACATGCACACTGCTATATTTAAAATGGATAATGAACAAGAACCTACTATATAGCAGAAGGAGCTCTGCTTAATGTTATGTGGCAGCTGGATGTGAGGGGAGTTGGGGACAGAATGGATACATGTATGTGTATGACTGAGTCCCCTTGCTGTCCATCTGAAACTCACAACATTGTTAATTTGCTATACCCTAACATATCATCAAAAGTTAAAAAATAATAAACTCAGTGCTGCAGGCATTTGGGTTCCATTTGCTGTCATCGTTCTGAAGCACCAGTGAAAGCACTAATAATTTCAGAGAGAACCATAGTGACAGCGTTCCCGTCTCCTCTAATTGAGGGAGCCTTAGCAAGTGTAATTTGAATAGTCTGCTTCCAGCCTGGGCATAATAGCAGAGTCCAAAAGAAAAAAGGCAACTGAGACAAAAGCTGGAAGAATCAGCATCCTGAATTAGCAAGTTGGTCCTGAAGCATCCCCAGCTGCATCTGATGCCTGCTCACTCTGTCTTGACAGAGCAGCATATTTTCTGAAATGAGAAACGAGATCTGATTCCCTGGCAAAAAACATAGCTGAATAAAGGTCTTTAAGGTCTTCTTAGAAAGACAGTCCAGTAGAAATTAGTGACAAAACAGTGGCGATGAGGAAGGTCACAGTTAATGCTTCCTGTAAAGATCCTTCCTGCCACCCTCAACTGCTACTTCCTGTTCTTTCTACACATTTTAAGGTATCTGTAAAAAAATTGTCTATTCACATATTTCCTAGAGTCTTTCTAGAAACCTCCAATATTGTTTTTGCAGGGAATACTGCTGTTTAGGGGGATTCATTGCACAATATGAAATTTTGTTTGTGCAGTAGACTCATCAGTGTCTGGCTTATGACACATCCTCTCATTTACCATCGCAAAATCTCTAAGCTCTTTCCCCAGCCCAGCTCCTGTTCTGCTAAATAGCAAAACCGCTATTAGCCTGGCAGCTCGCCTTGCAGAAGAGCTGCAAGATGAATGTGGAGACCTTGGAAGGGCCTCCAGTTTCCTTGGAAGAAAGGAGCTGTGTGAATATTGGACTTGTTATTATTATCATAAGTCAGTTGTCCCTAATCTTTAAGGCTTTATGGGGGAGAAAGAAAGATGTGATGTGATTACAGAGAGATGATCTGTGCTACGAGATCAAAGCTCTGGGGTCCAGAGGGTGAAAATAGATGGCTTCCAGAGGGCCTGCCTGCGTGTTACTCTCTCCCTCCTCCAGTCCCCAGATGCCCCCTGAGATCTGTAAGATGAATGTTGGCTGGTCTCCTCTGTTTGCCAGATCTACTGATAAGTGGGACATCATGAGTTCTGGGCCAGAGTTCAACAGGAAGGATTTAGTTGCATTGAGACAGTCATCTTCCCAGGTGGCCCGGTGGTAAAGAATATGCCTGCCAATGCAGGAGACGCAGAAATCTCGGATTTGATCCCTGGATTGGGTAGATCCCTTGGATAGGGTAGATCCCTTGGAGGAGGAAATGGCAACCCTCTCCAGTATTCTTGCCTGGAGAATCCCATGGACAGAGGAGCCTGGCGGGCTACAGTCCATGAGGTTGCAAAGAGTCGGACATACATACAAAGCACATGTATGCTTTGACAGAGAGGATGAAACATTCCTTGAGGATGGGGCTCTTGGATGGGGGAGATGAGCAACAGAGAGAAAGAAAGGTCCCCACATATTCCATCCTGTGATGTTTGATGCTCCAACCACACACCTCTTTCAATTTAACCCCTTTGAAGAGTCAGGCCCCTCTGTCCTCTCTCCCTTAGCCTCTCAGTCCCTTTCCTCTCTCTCTTCTGCCCCATTGTTACCAACCAGGGTTCTTGGCCTCCTTAATCAATAGGAATTGATCAGAGGCTGGGCAGGGCTTTATTGGGGCCCCCGCTGCAGCAGGGGATAGCGAGACCAAATAACAGTTTCTCTTGCTCACTCTCCGAGGTGGGGAGAGGGAAGTTAGTTCCTTATTTAGGGTGAGGGTAGGGTGTGTCCAGGAGTTGGGCTGGAGGAGAGGCTCAGGTGATTTGCTTGCTTTTGGTGTGGTTGTGTGCAGGGGGCACGCATGGCACCCTGCTTTCACTTCTGGCTCCTCTGGAGTGGTGGTTGGGCTCTTTGGTCTGTGTGTATCTTGTCACCTACAATTGGCTCCAAGTGTGCATGACCATGTTGTTGCTATAGTGCAGTCGCTCAGTCGTGTCTGACTCTTTGTGACCCCATGAACTGCAGCACACCAGACTTCCCAGTCGCTTGCTATCTCCCAGAGTTTGCGCAAACTCATTTCCATGGAATTGGTGATGCCATTCAACCATCTCATTGTCTCTCGCTGCCTTCTCTTCCTGCCATGAGTCTTTCCTGGCATCAGGGTCTTTTCCAGTAAGTTGCCTCTGAACATCAAGGAGCCAAAGTATTGGAGCTTCAGCGTATGTATATGCACAGTTCTTGTTAGTCCCTTGTAGTTTCTTTGTATTCAGTTTCTTGAAGAGACATTCGTCCAGGAACAAGTGTTGCCACAAAGGGTCCCAGGTCTCAGACTCACCAGCAGCCATCCTTCTAATGTAATGAATTTGTAACATCTTGGATATGCGTGGATCTTTGGGGGACAGTAAAGCAAGATCCAAGTAAGGACATTTGGTTGTGGCAGGAACGAAGGTGACAGAGGTTTCCTGCTCTCCCGCTGGTACTGAAAAAGTTCTTGGAAATCATCTTGAAATTTTTCATAATTTTTAGTTGGAGAAGTAGTACTTGAAAAATAGTCCTGCCAGAGAATCATTCTGCCAACATTTCCAAATTGTGTTACAAATGAAATTCTAAAGACTGTTAGAATGGAGGATAGCACTTTTACCATTTATGATGTTAAAATTGATGGGTGAGGTGGTTTTTCCATAAAGCTGTGTGAATGATGGCCCCAGAGCCTTGATGAGTGGCTATGTTCCGGATGACTGCAATTAGCATGCAAATTATTTGAAATTGGTTTCTAAATGGCATTTTCCTTTATTTTATGTATCCCGGTATAAAGTCTCACCTTAAAATGGAACCACATCTTGGGGAATGATTGCTTCTACGGAAGTATTTTTTTCAAAATACTTTGTTTAATTGTTCAATTATTGAGCATCTCTTCCATGCCAGGCATTGGACTAGACACAGAGATGGTTAATAATATGAATGAAAGCAGTCCTTATTTGGTGGTTTCTATAAGCCAGGCACTATTTCCAGCACTCCATGTAGATGGGCCTGCTTAATCTTCACAGCAATTTTGTGGCTGGGTACAATTCACTGTACAGATGAAGAAACAGAGGCATAGAAATCAAGTTAATTGCCCCGAAGTCTCACAGCTATTAAACGATAGAGCAGGATTCTGCCTATACTTTGTGACCCACCTCCCACCCCTGCCCCTTTTGGGGACTCTGGAAAGAAGCCACATGAGTAAAGGGATCATTACAGTAAAGTATGACAGGGGAGGTGGCCGGGGCAGAGCATTTCAAGAGTATACATAAAAATGGTACCCCAATTCTCTAGAAGAATCAGAAACAGGGATGCTTCCCTTGACCTTTGAAGAAAGAGGGAGTGAGTCAGGAAAAGAAGGCAGGGAAAAGTGAGCTAAAGCAGAGGAAACTGCCTGTGAAAGGCACTGAAGTGAGAGAGGGCTTGGTATGCTCCGGAAGCTGCCAGATACTTGCTACGTGTGGGACGTGGGGAGGAGAGTGGTGAGAAGGTGAAACTGGAGGTGCCGTCATGAGGCAGATCAGAGAGGACCGAGCGTGCCATGCCCCAGAGTTTGGACTTCATTCCTATTAATATATCTGCTGAAGATTGTCCGGCAGAGGAATCACAGGCTCAGAACTGCATTTAGAAACATCTGTTTGTGGGAGAGAATGAAAGATAAGGAATCGTGGAGTCTTGGCGATTGGGTAGATGTGTGTAGTAATAAGCCAGGCCACTCATAATGAGGGCTTGGGCAGCAGAGGCAGAAATGAGGACAGCGAGAAGGGACAAATCCAGGAGGTGTTTAGAAGGTGGAGCTGATAACATGTGGTGACCATGGGGATGCTGAGGGACGTGGACTGTGGGCAGAAGAGCCATGTCTGGGAGTGTTCACATCTGGTACTCCAGTGATTAGGTGATCTCATTAATTAGGGCCAGAATAAGAAGACATACTGGGGGGACATATGGTTTTAGGTGTGTTGAATTGTGGAATGAGATGCAATGGGGACCAGAAGTAAAGACCTAGGGACAGGATGTCTTCCAGCTTAAATATTTTGATTTACCTCAGAGTTATAAATGTGTGCTCAGTTTAGTAAAGTTAGAAAACCAGTGGAAAAGTACAGAGAAAGTCCATCTTTATACACACCTCTCACTTCTAACTCCCTCCTCTCTCTAGTGACAACTGTTGTAAACATTTCAGAATAATTCCTTGTTCTCTGTTTCCCCTCACACACACAGACACACCATACACCATGAGTTGTTCAGTCGTGTCCAAGTCTTTGCAACCCCATGTATTGTAGCCCACCAGGCTCCTCTGTCCATGGAATTCTCTAGGCAAGAATACTGGAATGAGTCCCATGCCCTGCTCCAACACCACACACACACACACACACACACACACACACACACAATCTAAAATATTAATAAGATCATTCTTTACACATTTCACTTACTTTTTTTTTTGCTTAAAAATATCTCTTAGAGAACTTCCATGACAGTATGTATAACATTGCCCCTTCTTTCTATGTTGCATAGTATTCCGTAGCACATACCATAGTTTGACTAGCCATACCCCCATTGAAGACATTTAGTTTGTTTCCACCTTTTTTCTCTGTGGTAGTTGGGATTTCTGTGTTCACAAACTTCAGAAACCCAGATGTAACTGGCATAATGAAAAAAGGGGATTTATTGGTTCACATAACTAGAGCTTCCCAGGTGGTGCTAGTGGTAAAGAACCTGCCTGCCAATTCTGGAGACATGAGAGACAAGGGTTCCATCCCTGGGTGGGGAAGATCCCCTGGAGGAGGGCATGGCATCACACTCCAATATTCTTGCCTAGAGAATCCCATGGGCAGAGGAGCCTGGAGGGCTACAGTCCATAGGGTTGCAATGAGTCAGACACGACTGAAGTGACTTAGCACACTCACATGCATAACTGATGGTGTGATCCAGAGGCTTAAATGACAGTATCAAAATTCTGTTTTTATGTCTCCTCTTCTGGCATCATTCTTAGGTTGGTTCTTTGTTTATAGAATTCATCCAGCTGATAATCCCAGAAAGAAGAGAAGGCATCTCTCCTAGAGTTTTAGCCTAGGTCTTGGGAAGAGTCTCATTGACTCGCTTTGTGTCTTGTGTTCATTCATGAACTAGGTACAGCGGCCAGAGGGATGCAAGCCCTCAAGTCACTGAGGCGTGGCTCTTGTCGCCCTTCGAGTTCTAATCAAACTTTAGAGACTGGAAGTCAGAGATGGAAGAAAGGGAGAGCAGACAAGAAATATCAGATGCCAGCACATTCAATTTCATAACTCACATCCTGCTGCACATGAGTGTTTCCAGAAGATAGATTTCTGTGATAGGAGTTGCTGGGTCAACAAGATGTACAGGATAGGGTCTTCACAGAGAATCCTTCCAAAAGACATCTTTGCTTCTAACCTGGATGGTCAGCATTTAAGACTTCGGTGGAGGAGGAACAGAAGTGACTCATGAAACAAGGTAAAGCACAGTGAAATGAGAAACAGGAAAGGAACTGCTTTCAAGAAGGAAGGAATAGTATGCTATTCTGTGGAGCTGTATTTAAGAGAAAATTCCACAGTCACAACCACTTTCAGGCTGTTAATACTTAATTAGCTTAGAAAAGGGGAATTGGCTTTAGACATGCCATTCTCGTTGTGTTTAAAAGGTTTAGTCCACTTTCCAGGAATAAACATGACATATTCATCTGATATGAAGGGCCAGAGTACAATGTTTACTTAACGTCACCATCTCTGTGTTTAAAATACAGGTTTCTGTAAGCATCTCCAGCTGGGATGCTATAGACAGCAGAAGTTATTTTCTTTAGTTCCATTACCTTAGTGTGGCTTCTGTCTGCCTCCTCTGAGTTTCTTTTTTAAGAATAGCATATCTCTATTTATTTATTTGTTTATTGTGGCCCTGCTGTTTGACATGCAGGATCATAGTTCCATGACAGGGGATCAAACCGGTGCCCCCAGTATTGGGAGCACAGAGTCTTAACCATTAGACCACCAGGGAAGTCTCTCATCTGAGTTTTTGGTGATATCAGCACCACTTCCTCCAGAGGGTCATCATGTGGACTAGCTCTTGATATCCTGAAATAAGGTGGGGGCTGGAAAATCTCTACGTTATTGTTTGGGTTCCGTAATGTTGACAGATGCTCCATTTTCTATTTTCAGTTGATTTGTAGGTCATTTTTCCTTCACTGTGTTGAAGAATGGATTTATCAAGTTTATTGATTTCTTAAATAATTCTGGAATTTTCAATAAGATTATCTCACAGCTTTCTCTCTACTAGATAAGACTCACTCCATCAGCTCTTTCAAGGCTTTGCTCAGATTTGACCTTCTTAGTCAGATCTACCGAGACCACCCAATTTTCATATTGCAACTTGTCCCTGCTACACCGAGCCTCCCCATCTAGTCACACTGCAATGTTTTACTTTTTGCCATACCATTTGTCACTTTCCAACATATTCTCTCTCTCTCTTGTTTTTCATTTTATCATCTCTTCCACCAGATGGACAGAAATCTTTGTCTGTTTACTGATAGGTACTAATTTCCAGGACAGGGTCAGGCACACAGTGGGAAAACAAAAAGCCTCTGCAGAGTGTTGCATGGTGCCTTCTGCATGGATGGGTCAGAAACTTACCCAAAGCCACTCTCTCACAGAGCCAGACATGAACTTGATCCTATACCCAGAATGGCCAAGCCCAGAGTGAAACCTGGTTTGCAGAAGGTTCATGAAACTATTACTGGAACCTAGCACACCCAGGCTCGCCGGGACCCATGTTCACAGGTCATGCCACCCAGGATGGTGCAAGAAAGAAGTTCTTAGTGTCTGCACTGTCCAAAAACAAAGAACACGGTCTTATGTGTCCGTGTTCCCAAGAAGACTGGAAACTCCTCGAGTGGTGGGGCCATGGGTGTGCTTATTTTTCCTGTTTTCTGCAACATCAAGCAAAATGCAGGGTCCCGGTTAGGGTCAGGGTTAGGGGTTAAGGGTTAGGGTCAAGATTCGGTGTTAGGGGTTAAGGTCAAGGTTAGGATTATGTAATTTAATACATATGAATTGCATTCAGTTGAGAGCACAAAGATTGAAAAACTGGTCTGTGAGATGTGAAATCCTAGCTTGGATGTGGTGGCTGGGTGATGTTTTATCATTCTAGAGAGATGATGATTCACAGAGGAGGGGAAGGCAGCAGGAGGGGTGTTTTCGACTGGGCACACGGGTTACTTAGCACTCCCTCGTTGGGCTCTCTGTGGTGTGTGTTTTGATTTTCTTGGCTTCTAATAACACTTGTTTGGCTGCCTCGCTGCTGCCCACTGTCCCGCTCACAGTGGGGGAGTTAACGCATGACCAGCAGAGCTGGCTGCTCTGCTGTGAGTGTGTTGCTCTGTGCTCCCCAATCAGCTGAGCCCTCCTCGCAAAGTTGAGAGTGTAGAACACAATCTGTTTCAGGCTGCATATCTACCCCATTGGTGACACGCTGATGCCATTCAGTCGGCCAGCTCACAGCATGGGGCCCCACTGTGATGCCACGTTTAACGTGTCATATAACTGCTGGGAAGCGCCTGAATAGCCCCAAACACCCTGTTAGTCAAGATTTATAGCCCAACACATCAACTTTCTTGTCTTCTACTCCTCAGGACAATACCCACATACCAGGGGAATGGGTTTCCCTTAACTTAAACCATACAAGTTCCTGTAATTCATCTCTTGGAAAGGGACAGAGGGCTGGAGTGAATGCTAACAAATTGTCTACACCTCAGCCTTCAAAGTAAGGGGCTGTTCTTCCTTCCCATTTAGGACTTCAAGGCTGGTGTGCAAGAGTTATATCTTTTCCTCTCATTTTTCCTTTTTTCTCATGCCAGAGTATACTGTAATAAATATATGGATTTAGTCATGTTGTTCAAACATCAACGTAGTCATGTGTGTCCCTGCTGATATGTCAAAGAAGTATTTATGGGCTCTCACTCAAAAAAAAAAAAATTCTACAGCTTTCTCTGTAAAATCAAAGGGCTGTAGCTGATGAATCTTTAGAGAACAGGCATGTGGTGTGTGTTTGAGGCACAGAAGCTGCATGAGAGGCTTCAGGGAATTTAGCAGAGGTGACAAATCCAGGCTCTCTTCACTGAAAGAATGTTGAAAACCTTCGTGCTCAACAATGAGGAAGACCTCCTTAAAGCACTTCCTGAAGACAGAGCTCGATTGGTTCTAAGTCAGGGCAACACCTTCCTTACAAAAGGCTAACAATTGGCGCTTGCTCTCCATTATTGGGTGTAGGTTTCTGGTTCTGCAGAATTTGCACATGCATAAACCTAAAGATTCCAAATAGTGTCCTTACCATGGATTCATATTTAAGACAAGATCTTCGAGGTCACACATTCTCATCACTTCTTTCCTTTTGCTACCCCTTTTGAAAGTACTTTGAGTCGAGCAAACCATGTTGCTTCTGCCACAGTTGCAGAAAGGCAGTCAATGACAGTGAGATGGTTACTGTTGTAAAATATTTATGGAGAAGAAGAGGGGAAACATCACTTTTATCAGGAAAATTAGTGGCAATTGCATAGATCTGGCATGTACATGAGAGTCAGAAAGTAACAAGAAAAATTCTATTGACCTGATACCCAACTGAGGCTTTCTTTTGCTCATTGTTTCTGAAAAATACTTTCTGTTCTTATAATCACTAGTTACTTACCTGTTAGAAGATAACTGTGCAAGTATAACCAATATCGTATCACTGATGGTGAATATACACTCCAGTGGAAAATGTAGGAAAGAAAAACATAAGAAGTACTTTTGAAGCAATGTCATAAAGGAAAGAAATAAAATAACCTTTATTGAGCACTTATTATATGTTTGGTCCTGAACTGAAAACCTAATGTGGATTATTTCATCTACTCTTCACAATCATTTTCTGAGATAGGTACGAAAACCTTATTTATTTATTTTTGAAGCATATTTATTTATTTATTATTTTAAATTATTTATTTATTCGGCTGCATTGGGTCTTAGGTGCAGCCTGCAAGTTCTTCGTTGTGCCAGGAAGGCTCTTTCCTTTCATTGTGGCCCATGGACTTTCTAGCTGCAGCACAGGCTCAGTAGTTGTGGCGCCTGGGCTTAGTTGCTGTGAGGCACGTGGGGTCTTGGCTTCCTGACCAGGGACTGAATCTGCATCTACTGCATTACTTAACCCCTGGACCACCAGGGACGTCCCTGCCATGTTTACTTTGCAAATGAGAGAACTGAGGCTCAGAGGAGTAAAGCTTGTCCAAGATCACACATCTAGTGAGAGGCAGAGCCTGAATGAGAACCTAGGTCTAACTCCAAAGCTTAGTCTTATCACCAGGATGCTGTACTACTTTCCATGTGATAGGAGGTTATAAGCCAAATATTATGGGGGTCTCCAAAGGGAGCAATTAGTTAAAGTAGTAAAAGGAAGACTAGCAGGAAAAACTTTGAACTATTTTTAAAATCCATTTTATTTCTTCTTTTGGCATATTATTTGTGTCTCTTTTTTTAAAGTCAGCACTATTACATTAATGGGGCTTCCATGATGGCTCAGGAGGTAAAGAATCTGCCTGCAATATAGGAGACCCAGGTTCGATCCCTGAGTCAGGAAGATCCCCTGAGAAGGCAATGGCAACCCACTCCAGTTCTTGCTTGGAGGATTCCGTGGACAAAGGAGTCTGGCAGGCTACAGTCCACAGGGTTATAAAGAGTCAGCCATGACTGAGTGACTGACACATAAAACACACATTACTTTAATAATAGAAAACTTAAATTCACCAGGATCTACCTTCAAATAATATTATATTTTTGCTTGTGTCAGATGGTGCTAGTGGTAAAGAATCTGCCTGCCAGTGCAGGAGACCCAAGAGATGCAGATTTGATCCCTGGGTGGGGAAGATTCCCTGGAGAAGGAAATGGCAACCTGCTCCAGTATTCTTGCCTAGAAAGTCCCATGGACAGAGGAGCCTGGTGGGCTACAGTCCACGGGGTCACAAAGAGTCAGACATGACTGAGCATACACACATTGCTTGTGTAGTGTAAGAAATTTCAGCAGTTTCCTCCCTGGTATCCTTGGTATTATTGTCGTATATTTTCTTTAACATATGCTAAAAACACATAGTACATTGTTAACTATTTTTGCTTTAGAGCAAAATTTCTCTTTTAGAGCAATTAAAAATAAGAAAAAATAGTTGTTGTCACTTATTTTATTTCTGATTCATCATTTCTTTGTGTAAATCCAAACTTCCAACTTGTGTTTTTTTCTGCCTGAATTTCCTGAACAGTTTATGTACTGTAGGTCTATTTGCAATGAATTCTGTCAGTTTTGTTTGCCTAGAAAGTATTTCTCTTTCCTTTTTGAAAGACATTTCATTGGGTATAGAATTCCTTATTGACAGTTTCTGCCCCACCCCTGTTTTTGCATTTAAAAAATACCACTCCATTGTCTTCTGGCTTACAGAAAGTCTATAATTTTACTTTTATTCTTCTCTGTGTAATGTGCTTTTTGGGGGGCTGCCTTCAAGGTTTTTCTTTTTGTTTTTAGCAACTTGATTATTATATGCCTAGTGTTGTGTAGGATTTATTATTATTTGTTTATTTATTCTATTGTTTGTTTGGGTATTTATCCCCCTTGATATTATCTAATTTTCCTGAATCTGTGGGTTGGTGTCTGTCATTACTTTGGAAATTTTTTTCCCATTATGTCTTCAAATACTTTGTCCTGTTCTCTCTTTCTGAATTTCAAAGAACACCTATGTTAGTTTGATATTGTTATATATCTCTTGGATACTAAGTAATGTTTTTCCATGTGTTTTTAAAATTTTAATATGCTTATTTATTTTCAGCTATGCTGGGTCTTCCTTGTTGCATGTGAGCTTTCTCTTGTTGTGGTGCGGGAGCTTCTCATTGCAGTGGTTTATCTTGTTGCAGAGCATAGACTCTGTAGTTTCAGCTTGAGAACTCCAGAGCACAGGCTTATTACTTGTGGCATAAGGGCTCAGCTGCCTGGCAGCTGTGAGATCTTCCTGGACAATGGATCAAACCCATGTCTTCTGCATTGCAAGGTAGATTCCTAACCCCTGAGCCACCAGGGAAGCCCCATATCTTTTTTTGAATTCATTCAGTATTATCCTTGTATTTTGGTTTAAGACATTTTTATTGACCTTCTTTGAGTTCATTGATTCTTTCATTAACTATGTTAGTCTGATGAGCCTGCTGAAAACATTCAGTGTCTCTCTTGTGTGTTTTCTATTTCTATTATTTGCATTTGAGTATCTCTTTTAAACTTTCCATCTCTCTGCTGAAGCTTTTCATCTAATCTGTCATATCGTGTACCTTTTCCATTAGAGCCCATAACATATTAATCAAAGTTATTCTAGTTTTCACAGTCAGATAGTTCCAACATATGGTTCATATCTGACTCTTGCCCTGATTGTGGCTTTATGTTTTAGGAGTCTTTTTTCTTGCCTTTTCATATGCCTCATAGCTTTTTGTTGAAAGCTAGACTTCTGCTGGAGGGCCATAGAGAATAAAGCAAATAGCTTTTATGCCTGGAACTGGACATGCCTTTCCTTCTGCTAGATTTTTGATGGAGAGTTTGAGTTAATACAGTTCGGAGATGGACTGGGTTGAGGGGTTGTTGTTGCTATGGTTACCCTTAAGGTACCACAGACTTCAGAACTCCTGAAGGGATACCCTGCGTTTAGATTGGGGTTTGGTTTCCATAGCAACGTTTGCTCAGCGCTCAGCTCTGCCTCCACGCTGCTCCTCGTTGTGTCTCTTCACATGGGGTTGTTCCTTTCCTTTCCCTCTTCCATCAGCATCTGCTTTTACTTTTCACTTGAAACGTGTTAACTTGATGGTGGAGGGAGAGGGTGGAGGACGTTCTCTGCTTTCTGATTAAACCTCAGTCTTAGGCCTGCCCCCGTCCCTTGGTCTTAGAGCTGTGTCCTTCTTAGTCTTCCTGCCCCCTCCTCCAGCTGCAGTTGGTCAGCAGGTGCTCCTGCCCCTTCCTCAGGAGTGGGGTTTTGTTGCTGGTGCATCATTCCCCTCTCCCAGCTGCAGTGAGTTTTTTTTTTTTTTTTAATCAATGCTCTGGAGACAACAGTGTTTGCTCACCTTTCCTCTGCAAACTGGGGCTTCCCTGGTGCCTCAGATGGTAAAGAATCTGTGTGCATTGCAGGAGACCCGAGTTTGATCCCCGGGTCAGGAAGATCTCCTGGAGAAGTAAATGCCACTCCAGTATTCTTGCCTGGAGAATTCCATGGACAGAGGAGCCTAGCAGGCTAAAATGTGTGTCCCGTAAGAGAAGTCTAGAAAAGGGGTCTAGCAGAGTTTTGTACCCTCCAGGTGTCTGCTGTTTCCTTCTTTCATGTCTGTCCCACACCAGACACTTCCTTAGGGTTTTCTCTGATCTTTTCTGTGAGTACCCAGGGGAGTGCGTGGAGAAAAAGCCTGCTGTTTCTATACCCCTCAGGGGCTTCCTGGTGTCCCATGAGCCCACACTTGACTATCACCAACTCATGAGCTCTTGCTGCTGTAAAAGCAGCAGCTTGGATCCTGATAGGAGTCTTATGAGCTTGGCCTTTATACCCTCTTTGTGAAAACTACATTTGTCACCCTTAGAGTTATAATGAATCTTCAAGAGGGAGGGTGCTGAGTCGCTTCAGTCATGTCCGATTCTTTGTGACCCCATGGACCCCCAGCAGGCTCCCCTGTCCGTGGAACTCTCCAGGCAAGAATACTGGAGTAGGTAGCCATTTCCTTCTCCAGGGATCTTCCTGTCTCAGGGATCGAACCCATGTCTCTTAGGTCTCCTGCACTGGCAGGCAAGTTCTTTACCACTAGCACCGCCTTGAAAGCCCTCCAGAGGGAGGAAGCCCCCCAAAACAGAATCTAGAAACTGCCTCTCCCATACAAGGAAGAGAATTATAAATAAAATCAAAGACAGGAGACTATCCTACATACAGTAATTGGATAAAGGCTAACATTAGGAATTTAAAGGACTAAGGAATTGAAAAGCAGAATGTGTACATTAAACGTATCGTTTCTACCATTCCACTCCAAGTTCAGTTTGATGCTTAAAGAGCAAAAGTAACCCTCTGTCCTCAGTTACTTTCATCCTCTCTTGTTTCTGCTGTGTTGAAGTCCACCCTTGGCTTCTTCCCCAGTGATCTACCTCCCCACACACCAGAGCCCGTACCCCCATGTCCATCACAGACATGCACAGAGATGCAGGATTAAATTTAATTCCTAATTCTCAGGGATCTTGACAAAATCTTTACCTTTTAACTGTGTGCATTCCTACCTCTTGGTAGACTGAAAAATTTAAATGTGCCGTGGTGACTTCATTTGCATTTATGGTTGCTCTAATTAGTAGTTATGAAATATGAACCTAACTAATATTTTCTGTCATGTTCTCCTTGGGGTCTGAATTTGTCAGGCTGCAGAAGACTGGCTAATCAAAGAACCAGGGCCTGTTGCATTTCCCTTTATTAGCTGCACATTCATTTGCCTAAGTAGCCTACCCCTGCTGGGTACACTCATCCCTGGATCACCTGTGTTTCTCTTCTTAGTTACAATTTTCCAAATTGCACTTCACAGATGATAATCTATTACCCCAGGTTCCTTTGTCTTCCCTTATATTTTAGTTTCCCTTGATGATTCTGTTTTTACGTTTCTGTTGTAGGTTAATCAGATTCATCTTGCCTGATACCTCTTTCCTGAATAGTTCTGAAATTTTATATTTTACTATTAAATATCATGTTTACTCCAGTATAGCACTGATACCCTTTATCAGTTTAAGAAGAACTTTTTAAATTACTAGGTTGTGAGGGAGTTTTATAAATTTGTTGAATTTATTTTTCAGCATCTTTTCTGAATCAATTAAATATTAATGTTTACTTCATTTTTGTGAATCAGTGACATTTTTTCTAATATTTAACCATTATGTGATAAGCCACATTTGATCATGATATATTTTTATACATTTATAGATTCATTTGGTAAATATTTTATTAAGGATTTCTGCATTTATATTAATAGATTAGAACATCTGTATTTTCCTTTCTGATAATATTCTTGCTAATTTTTTTGTATTACAAAATAGACTTCCAATATAAACTGTGAAGTTTTACTAAGGTGCACATTTTAAGGCTACCTCTTTTCCTCTACAAATAGCTTTAGCTGAATTCCACAAGTTATAATTGGTACTACTGCTTTTCATTGTCATTCATTTTCAAGTATTATCTGATTTTGGTTATCACTATCAATGCTGTTTTTATTGTTGTTATTATATCCAGAGTTTGTGGTTGTTGTTGCTATTATTGTTTTGCTGTCTTATTATTATTGACTTTTAATTTAATTACAAAGCAATCTGCTGCTGCTGCTAAGTAACTTGCATGATACCAGTGCTTAGCATTGGTGAAACCTTCCTCTGGAGTTTAGTCATTCATCAATTCTTATAAATGTACATATGCTTGAAAATTACATTCTTTCTCTTTGGATTGACTGCAAGATTCTAATATACACATCTCAGATAAAGCCTGTTAATTCTGTTGGTCAAATATTTTATATCTTCATTTTGTTTGTCTAATTAAGCAATTATTTTCTCAGGTGCCTGTCTTAAAATCTCTCCCTGTGATGTAGATTTCTTAATCTTCTCCTGTAATTCTGTCCATTTTTACTTTATATATCTTGAGATTATATGGATAAGTACATACTTTCCAACTAATTGTATCTTCTGGTGACTCTTTCTTTTCATCATTACATACTGATTTTTATTCTTTATTGAGTAAAAGTCTAGTTTGTCTAATATTAATATAGGTAAGCAAGTTTTCTTTTGATTAGGATTTGCCTGGTATATATATATTTCATTCTCCTTTTTTTCTGTAAGAAAGTTTTATTGATAACTGAATAATTTATGTGACCTCTTATCTTAAACTTTCTAAGTAATTCTACTATTTCTAATGAAAGCATCTAGCACAATTTTCCCTGTTAGTACAGACTGAGAATCTTTACATTTTCATAGACAAATTGTATCCATTTACTTTTTTGCTTTTACATTTTTCTATCATGATATTTTTTCTTTCTTTTTATGATGCTTTTTCTTTGCCCTCCTACTCCTCTTTTTTTTTGCCTTATATTGAATTGAATAAATTTTATTTGGTTCCTCCTTTCCCTGTAGTGCTTGGAAACGGAATATTATTCTTTTAGTCCTTTAGTGCAGCGAATCTCAATGTGTGGTCCTCAGAAAAGCAGCATCAGAATCACCTGGAAAGGTATTCTGGTCTGCATCCTAAATCTACTGAATCAGAACCTCTGCGAGTGGGAATCAGAATCCTTGATTTACAAGCCCTCCAGGCAATTCTGATTCACATTAAAGTTTGAAAACTTTAGAGGTGTAGTGGATACTGTTAAATCATTAAGATTAGCCTATGAAATTAAAAATGTCCTTTTTTCTCTCAGCCCAAAGACTTAACCTTGAACTCCAATTGCCCTCCCACATCTTAAATATTTATATCTAGTATGTGGTTTACCTTCAAATGTATCACTGTCCTTATGATTATTTTTACAATTAATCCTCACATTGATATTTTAACACCTCAGCAGTTTTCTTCCTCTCCATTATTCTGGTATGTCCTTTCTTCTTTCAGGGGTAAGTTTCCTTTATACTGAAGTGCATTGTTAATTGTCCTTTCTTTGAAGTTCTGTGACTAATAAATTCACCCTTTGTCTGAAAAGGTCTTTTTTTTTTTTCCTACTTTACGCTTAAGTGATACTGGAGTTCTGTGAAAAACTAACCTAATAGATATTTTTTTATCATTTTAGAAATATTACTTTATTGTCTTTTGGTATGTATTTTTGCTAACGAGAAGTCTTCTGTCTATTCATGATTTATTTGCAAGTAATCTATGACATTTTTCTTGTTGGCGTTGATGTTGCTAGGAGTTATTTTGCTACTCTAGGCAGTAAGATGGGAGTTCTTTTTATTTATCCTGGACTTGATGTAATTTATTATCCTGGACTTGATGTAATTCTTCAATGAAGAACTCATGTTTTTCTAAATTCTGGAAAATTCTTAGACATTTGCCCTTCGAATGCTTTCTCTTCTTTTTCTCTCTGTACTTTCCTTCTGGAACTCCAAAATTAGATGCATATTGTATCTTAGTCTGTCGTCTGTGTTTCTGAGCTTTGGATTTTTTTTCCTTTCATCCATCTATGCTATGTTCCAGGTGATTTACTCAGAGCTTCTATTCTCTACTTTTCTGTTTTGTTGTCACTGATCTGCTTTTAAGCCATCTCCTGGGCATTTTATTCTAATGACTTCATTTACCACTTCTAGAATTGGTGCCTCTTCCTTTTCAATTCCATTTGTTCATTTTGCATATTAGGTTACTCTTTTGTTATTGCTTCTTTTTTATGTCAGCTCTTTCCTCATTTATTTAGATTCTTTCATAGTTTTATTACTTCAGATTCTTGGGATACGAGTTGTCCTGTGTGTTGCATCTACTGACTTTTTCGCATCTGCTGTTTCCCGTTGTAGTTTGTAATTTTCAGTGTAGACAGATCTTCATTGGGAGTTTGTGTTTATCTGTGGGAGGCTTACATATTGTGGTTGTGGAAGTGTCCCTGGAGACAGTTTACGGGAGAACGTTTTGTCATCCTCCGCTGCTTTTAACGTTAGTTTCTCAGTTTTGCATCCCTGCTCTCCCATAACAGCTAATATTTCAGCACCTCTCCCCTACGTCATGATGGCTAAGGCTTTGGTGTGTTGTGGGTGATTGATTTTTATCTACTCTATTCCAGGCAGAAAAACAAACTTTTTACTTTCTCCCAGTCCTGGTAGGTGGGGCTCTCTAATTTACACTTGGTGGGTATGGCTGCCCTTCAAGTCATTAAAATTCAAGTACTCAGCTCCTGTAGCCCATATTCATGCCCTTGTCTTCTTGGAGTCACCCTGGTGTTAGTTCAGATATAACATTGACATTTAAAATCCCCTCTTTGCTTCTGACTGTTAGAGGTTCTCTTTTTTGGAGTTCAATCATTTTTCTTATGATTTTTTAGATTATTTATGTATTTAGGTATGTGTATACGTATATATACATATTTATGTGTATATTTTTACAGCGGATGGAAACCTTTCTGTATTACCGTGCTCCCTGAAGCCCATAAATACTTTGCTAAACAGTGTGTTATATAATAGACTTCCAACACAAATTGTATATTGTGGTAGAATCCATTTCTCACTTTCTGAAATTCAGTTGTGTAACCATTTATAACCACTGACTGAAAAGTTTACTAAACTTACAAAATTTTAACTCATATTGCCAGCCGTATTTGAGACTATTTATATTTTAATGCTAATACCCTCAAATTTATCCTATTTGCATTTATCATATTTGATCTTATCATTTATTCTATAAACGTGGCTCTCCCCCTTACCTAAAAAGTGGTATCTCACATTTGAAAAATCACTACTTTACTTTTTCCATTCCTTCTTGAACACTTTTCTCCTCCCCATATCCCTACCTGTGCATCAACATGTCTGATCGCTTGCCCCAATTTTTCTGTTCCTGGTTTTCAATCCCTCAGCTGGGCTCCCACCTGAATTCATCACTGTGTCCCACCTGGAACTTCCAAATGTCTTCCCATGTGTCAACATCCTTTCCAAGCACTCTCATCTCTGCTCCCTCAGTATTCTCTCATTTTGAACTCAATTCACCTTTAATTCGATAGCCAGTCTCTGGGATTCCTTTCAGCCTTGCCTGCTTCTTCAAGTTCAAACACTGATAATCATAAGTTGCATATTTTTCTGAGTTAAAAAAAAAAACAATGAATTTGACAACAAAATTTTAAAAAAAAAAAGAACTAATCTGGGATGGGAGACTAGTAAAGCTGGATCAATAGGGATAACAGGTAGTGATTGAATTTAATCAAATGGACTTATCATATGGGCAGCTCCTAGTATAAGAACATTCAGTAAATGGTGAGTTATTTCATTGGGAAAGGGGGAGGAAGTCCCCAGAGGAAAGGTGGCCTGTGCCTTATTTAAGAATGTACTAGCAAGGAAATGGGTGAAGGTCATATTTATTGGGTGACACTTCTCTTAAGATAGTTTGTGAATTTATGTAGATTGCATTTTCTGCCTAGAGCAGAGATACAACAGCATGTCTATGCCAAACTGAAAAGATGTTTCCAAAAAGGGTTATTTGAAGTGAGAGTATTTATGGTGTCTTTCTTTGGGACACAGCCAGAATTATTCCACTGTGACTTCTTTTCGTCTTTTTTGAGTGTTTTTAGTGGAAAAGACCCAAATGATTTTGTTTTCTCATATAGTCATACTTGGGTAATTTGGGAAGTTTATTATGCTTTAATAGGCCTGAGATTTAAGAGCTTGGCAGCAGAGCATTAGGAATGAGATAAGCTTCATAAAAACAGAGGCCTCATACTGTCTAAGGAGATGCAAGTTCATAGCTAATGGAAATGAGACTTCTATTTAAAGTACCTCACTATGTACATATCAGTCCCAAACTCACACGTTGCTGTATATAAAATAGATAACCCGTGAGGACCTACTAGATAGTACAGGGAACTCTGCTCAATACTCTGTAACAACCTAAATGGGGGATTTAAGTTTTCTCATTTGAAATAGATATATGTGTGTGTATAACTGAATCACTTTGCTCTATACCTGAAACTAACACAGCACTATAAATCAACCCTGTGTGTGTGCTTAATCGCTCAGTTGTGTCCAACTCTTTGTGATCCCATGATTGGAGCCCATCAGGTTCCTCTGTCTGTGGGATTTTTCAGGCAATAATACGGGAGTGGGTTGCCATTTCCTCCTCCAGGGGATCTTTCCAACCCAGGTACCAGACCCACATCTCCTGTGTTGCGTCTCTTGCATTACAGATGGATTCTTTACCACTGAGCTACTTGGGAAGGCAGTAAATCAACTCTACTCCAACATAAAATTAAAAAATCTTTTAAAGTACTTAAGTGCAGTGCTGTGCTGCCTGTGGTGGTGTTAGTGTTATTCTTTCCATTGACTGTTATCTTAAATGAGTTATTATTTTATAGATAATGGTCTTATATGGTACAGAAGGTGCTTCTTCATACATACTTCTCATTAATGAGTCAGTTCAGTTCAGTCGCTCAGTTGTGTCCAGCTCTTTGCGACCCCATGAACCACAGCACGCCAAGCCTCCCTGTTCATCACCAACTCCCGGAGTTCACCCAGACTCACATCCATCGAGTTGGTGATGCCATCCAGCCATCTCATCCTCTGTCATCCCCTTTTCCTCCTGCCCCCAATCCTTCCCAGCATCAGAGTCTTTTCCAATGAGTCAACTCTTCGCATGAGGTGGCCAAAGTACTGGAGTTTTAGCTTTAGCATCATTCCTTCCAAAGAAATCCCAGGGCTGATCTCCTTCAGAATGGACTGGTTGTATCTGCTTGCAGTCCAAGGGACTCTCAAGAGTCTTCTCCAACACCACAGTTCAAAAGCATCAATTCTTTGGTGCTCAGCCTTCTTCACAGTCCAACTCTCACATCCATACATGACCACAGGAAAAACCATATCCTTGACTAGATGGACCTTAGTCATCAAAGTAATGTCTCTGCTTTTGAATATACTATCTAGGTTGGTCATAACTTTTCTTCCAAGGAGTAAGCGTCTTTTAATTTCATGGCTGCAGTCATCATCTGCAGTGATTTTGGAGCCCCCCAAAATAGAAGTCTGACACTGTTTCCACTGTTTCCCCATCTATTTCCCATGAAGTGATGGGACCAGATGCCATGATCTTCGTTTTCTGAATGTTGAGCTTTAAGCCAATTTTTTCACTCTCTTCTTTTCACTTTCATCAAGAAGCTTTTTAGTTCCTCTTCACTTTCTGCCATAAGGGTGCTGTCATCTGCATATCTGAGGTTATTGATATTTCTCCCAGCAATCTTGGTTCCAGCTTGTGCTTCTTCCAGCCCAGTGTTTCTCATGATGTACTCTGCATACAAGTTAAATAAGCAGGGTGACAATATACAGCCTTGACATACTCCTTTTCCTATTTGGATCCAGTCTGTTGTTCCATGTCCAGTTCTAACTGTTGCTTCCTGACCTGCGTATAAGTTTCTCAAGAGGCAGGTCAGGTGTTCTGGTATTCCCATCTCTTTCAGAATTTTCCACAGTTTATTGTGATCCACACAGTCAAAGGCTTTGGCAGCATAGTCAATAAAGCAGAAATAGATGTTTTTCTGGAACTCTCTAGCTTTTTCCATGATCCAGCGGATGTTGGCAATTTGATCTCTGGTTCCTCTGCCTTTTCTAAAACCAGTTTGAACATCTGGAAGTTCACAGTTCACATACTGCTGAAACCTGGCTTGGAGAATTTTGAGCATTACTTTACTAGCGTGTGAGATGAGGACAATTGTGCAGTAGTTTGAGCATTCTTTGGCATTGCCTCTAGGCCCTCCTGCGCCCGCGCAGCCACCACTCCTTGGAAGTGGGATTGCTCCTCCTGGCCACCGCCCCTGGCCTCGGGTGGGGGTAGCTCCTCTCGGCTGCTCCTGTGTGGTCACAGCGTGGCACTCTTGGCCACCGCCCCTGACCTCTGACGTGGGGGAGCTCTTCTCGGCCGTTCCTGTGCCATCGCAGCCTGGCACTCTGGGCTGCTGCCCCTGACTTCGGATGTGGGGTAGCTCCTCTTGGCCGCCGCCCCTCGAGTGTTCATTAATTTACTTCCTTGTGTGCTTAGACATTGCTTTTTGGATACCCATAAATTTTTCTTTTTTAAAAAAAAATCTGACTTAACCTTAGAAGAGAAGAAAGAAGTATAAAGGGAAAATATGAAGTTGAGTCTTTTAACCTAGAGCATACCTCTTTACACTTTTAGGGGGAAAAAATATGTAGGTCATATCAACCTTCTTGGAGCTGTGCCTTTAAGAAGCATAGGAAACCCAATAGCCTGCCTTGTTGAGACCATTTGATTGTCACTGGACTTGTTGGGTGGACTCATCTATTGTTTGTTTGGCATTTGTACTGAAAAGGGTGTTCCAGGACAGATCAGAGCCTGGTGTGTGTGGAAAAGAGGTCCCCAGTAGTGGCTGTGGCCCCGTTTGTCCCATTCAGACTTGTGACCCTGCCCACTGCTATCAGCAGGAAGGCACAGGTAGAAGACACCTCTCCTCTGCTGCTTCCTGCTGTTGTCCCTCAAGGATGGCTCGAGTCCTCAAGAAGATGTGGTAGTTTTGGGAGGTAGAAATCCATCACCAGGTGGAGAACTAGGAATTTCAACATCTGGATTCACATGGTCCGTTGAACTCACTGTCTTCCCTAAGCAGCCCACTCAGCTTCCCTGAGTCTGATTTCTTCCTCTGAAAAATAAGAGGACCTGGACTTCGTAAGTTTCATTTGTTTACAGGGGAGCCCTAGAATTTCCTGATGAAGAGAAAATATATCCTCAAATAAGATATCCCTTGTCCTATATTGCACATATTGTTGCCAGGCCACATCCCAAGTCCTTGACAAAGATGAAGTCATTTCATCCTCAAATGACCATGTGGGGAGGTCCCAGTATCATCCCCATGATAGGTGCCAGCTGGGATTGAAACCCAGGCAGTGTGCCCTCAGGCCCATGCTCTTAAACACTGTTGTGTTGACATCTGACAAAGTGCCAGCATGTCCTTTTTCTGGTGGGAGGGTTATTAGATTATTAAATTACTGAATTTTTACTGTATAGCTCAGGGAACTCTGGTCAATGTTATGTAGCAGCCTGAATGGGAGGGAAGTTTGTGGGAGAATGGATCCATGTGTAAATATGACTGAGTCCCTTTCAGTCCACCTGAAACTATCATAACACTGTGAATTGGCTATACTCCAATGCGAAAGAAAAAGCTTAATAATAAAAATATTTACTGAGTTGTGGAGGAATCAATCACTGGTATATAAAGAACTGTCATTCTGGAGACCTGGCTTCAATGATTAAGAATAGCAGAGTCTGTTTGATGAGCAGCATACTGAAAATCTTTTACAAAGCTTGTATTTTATTCTTCACAGTGGTCATGAAAAAAGAGTAAAAGAACAAAGCAGAGACATAGGAAAAGAACAAAGATACCTGGGGTCTTGGCTGCAATTACAGCAGGAGTGCATGTGCCTGATTACTGGTTTTGCTTGTGTATAAATACACGTTGCTGTGCTATGCAAAAAATAATTGTGATAGATTCATTTAATCATAATGCAGCAAAGTTTAACTTGTTAATGCTTTCAACTTGCAGATGAGGCTTTCCCTGGGGCTGCCTGTCTGATTGTAGTTGCAATGCCTGACCTACTTATCAGCTTTTCCAGGAGGTGGCTTAAAAGCCTCCCAGGATATAGTCATACACTGAAAACCCAACAGGAATAACTTTTTAAAACCCATGACTCATGTTCAGGGCATTTGGGGGTTCATACATCACATAAGTTAATCGTGCTCACGCTTGCAGTTCTCACCTAGGCGTTGAGTCACAGGACTAAATCTTAATAACCAGACGAAGAATTCTTAACAGTGTTGTGACGAGAATGTTTCAAATCCAGAGGCATTTTGCTCGATAGAGTTGGGAGGGCATAAAGGAGCAAGTTAATACAAGAGAGTTCATCCCTGCTTCTCAGGCTTTTTGCTTTTGATGTACTCTAGAGTCATTGGTTTGAATGTCTCCTATTTTGTAATTAGCATACTCTTCCTCTGGTTGAATTAATGGTGGGGATGCGTGGATATGATAATGACCTTCAAAGAGAATCATATCTTTTAAGAGAAGTGAGTCAAGAGTTTGAGTCTATGTTTGACCTGTCTGTCCACATCATCTTTAACTGGTGGGAAGTAAGGTGGGGAGAGGACTAATTTAAAAAAATTTATTTTATATTGGAGTATAGTTGATTAACAATATTGTGTTAGTTTCAGGTATACAGCAAATTGATTCAGTTGTACATATACATATGTTCATTCATTTTCATATTCTTTTCCCATTTAGGTTATTACAGAATATTGAGCAGAGTTCCATGTGCTACACAGTAGCTCCTGGTTGGTTATTTATTTTAAATACGGTAGTGTGTATGTGGGAGAAGACAATGGCACCCCACTCCAGTACTCTTGCCTGGAAAATCCCATGGACGGAGGAGCCTGGTAGGCTGCAGTCCATGGGGTCGTGAAGAGTTGGACATGACTGAGTGACTTCACTTTCCCTTTTCACTTTCATGCATTGGAGAAGGAAATGGCAACCTACTCCAGTGTTCTTGCCTGGAGAATCCCAGGGACAGGGGAGCCTGGTGGGCTGCCGTCTATGGGGTCGCACAGAGTCGGACACGACTGAAGTGACTTAGCAGCAGCAGCAGCAGCAGCAGTGTGTATATGACAATCCCAAACTCTCAATTTATCCCCCCACACCATGTTTACCTTTTGGTAACCCTAAGTTTGTTTTCTAAGTCTGTGAATCTGTTTTGTAAGTAAGGTCATTTGTATAATTTTTTTTTTAGATTCTGTGTATAAGTGATATTATATGATATTTGTCTTTGGCTTTCTTAGTGTGATCATCTCTAGGTCTATCTGTATTGCTGCAAATGGTATTATTTCATTATTTTCATGGCTGATTAGTATTCAGTTATATATATGTACCATATCTTTATCCATTCATCTGTTGATGGACACTTCAGTTGCTTCCATGTCTTGGCTATTGTAAATACTGCCACTGTGAACATTTGAACCATGGTTTGGGAGAGGACTCACTTTTTTGAACTTTAAAGATACAACCTCAAGCTGACATAAGAGAGTAAACTGCTGTTCTCTCAATTTTTGGCATCTCAAAGGCCCCCAGAGCCTCGGAGACCCGTCCAGATCCAGGGTTCAAGAAGCTTAAACCAACCGCTGGATTAAAACTGAAGTGGACTTTCTGAAAGAACTTGAAAGCCAATTGAAGTCAGCTCTCGGGTGGATGTCAGTGAGCCAGAGGGAAGAACGTGAAAGTTACTGGGAAAGAATGTTTGTTTTTCTTACCCAGAATTCATATTCCTTCACAGTTCTTCTGGTCCAATTGCATCATCTTTCTCCTCCACTTTTCCTTTCTCTTGCCTCCGCCTCAGTCCTCCCCACTGTCTCTGCTGCTTTCCCTTCTCTCCTTGCTCTCCCCGTTGCCTTCTCTCTGCCTCTGACCCTTCACTGCTGGGTGTGTGGCCAGGGTCCCCAGGGGACAATTTAGACCATGGGGCTCTTGCACTACCAGATGCGGTCACTTCTCAAGAGCTCCTGATTTGCTGTGCCTCTGAGAGAACATCTGTCCCTGGTTCATCTTCGGCAGCCAGTCCAAGGAACCGAGGGGCATACACTCACGTGACACAAAGTCACAGATCTGACCTTTCACCGATGGGCTAAATTCTCTTGGTTCCTTGAACCTGTCTTTCCTCAGTGGCCCATTTTCCAGCCTTTGCTTTCTTTTCATTGTGATCTTCTGATGTTCTATGTCACACTTACTGAGCCTCTTTAAGAGTTCTATTTTTCCTTCTCTTTTCACATCATGAGTCGGGTGAATGTATTTTACGATCTCATATGCTAACCAGTCTAGGAACAAACACATCCTGCCATTTGAATTTTCCATTTTATGGAATATTAGCCATAAAAAGAATAAAATAATGCCATTTGCAGCAGTATGGATGGACTTAGAGATGATCATAGTAAGTCAAACAGAGAAAGACAAATATCATATGATATTGCTTATATGAAGAAACTAAACCAATGGTACAAATGGACTTATTTGCAAAACAAAAATAGATCCATAGGCATAGAAAACAGACTTACGGTGACTAAAGGGGTAAGTTAGGAGCTTGGGATTAACATATATATACTACTATATATAAAGTAGCCAACCAACAAGGACCAAGTGTTTTGTAATTAATATTTGGTAATAATCTGTTGACAAAAAATTATTCACAACCTAAAAGTTGACTTATGTTTTATTTGGCGGGAATTTTTAGGACTTTAATCCTGGGAGGCGGCATCTCAAGAAACCCTGAGAGAACTGCTCTGAGGAGGCAAGGGGAAGAGCCAGGTTATACAGAAGTTTTGCAACAAAGGGCAGGTAGTTGGGAACATCAAAAGATTATTGTTCATTAAAGAAAACCAGATATCTCAAGTTAAGGAATTTGATGCTTTTCTGTGTATGGACAGATGCAAGTGTCGGCTTCCCTGAAATCATTCCTTTGATATGCACCTCAGCTGTCTGGCCCCAGTATCCGGTTTTCCCATCCTGCATTTCCTCAGGGCTCACAGTGGGGACTAGCTGCAGTCTGATGGCTGCTAGTGACAGGCACTCTTTCCTCCCTGAGTCTCCTCAGGGCTCGTTAGTTTGCATGGGAGGGCTGCAATCACTGGTGACTGTGATGTCCTTTCTTTACTGATACAGCAGAAAATATTCCATTTCTCAAACCTGTAAGGGAAAAGAATCTGAAAAAAAGAATAGACAGGCATATGTATAACCGAAATCAACTTTGCTGTATATCTGAAACTAACACAATGTCGTAAATCAACTATAGTTCAATTAAAAAAAAAAAAAGAGGTCTGCATTATGGGTGAAGAGTGTATGTGGAGTTTAGGAAGCGTATTGGTACTTATTGACTGCATCTAAAAGTGACAGCCACAGAATTTCACATCTGGGGTCCATCAGTCACTACTGTCTACAAAGCAGGAGTCTGCAGTCCGTGAATCCGGCCCTCTTCATCCTTTCCAGCACATTTATATTCTGGATCTCCAGCCCAAACCACTGGGCACTTTTCTCCCGTGTTCATGCTTAGGCCACATAAGGTCTCTTCTCTCCAACCCCTACTTCTCCCCAGAACTCAGCTTTCTCCTGTGCTGGCTTGTCTAGCACCTAAATGCAGCAGCTCCCTTATCCTATCTTGGCTTTCTGAAGCACTTTGTAACTTGTAATTCAATCCTATCGAGCAGTTTTCTCCAGTAGGAGTGACTGAAGAGTAGGCTGAAGTCCATACACAAAAAACTTGAGCAATGTCCATCATGATGGGGTTTTGCATAAATCTTTCCCTGAAAGACCCAAGTATGGAGGAGGAAACACCAAGCTGTGAGTATTCTTTTAAGAAACACAGATAGACCATATCATTAACTTGGTGAAATTAACCATGCAAAGTTTCCTCTGATCATCTTGTTGCTGTTTGAAAGTCCCCTTGAACAGCTGTCTTGCATATGAGACAGAGGAAGTGTTGAGAAAAATTTGCACAACTTGAGAGTTGCAAGTTAAGTTTTATTTGGGGCAAAATGAGAACTGCAGCCCAGGAGACAGCATTTCAGATAGCTCTGTGAAATGACTCTCAGGAGGTGAGGCAAGAAGCTAGGATATATGGGAGTTTTGCAACAAAGGGCAGGTAGTAGAAACATCAAAAGATGGTTGTTAATTAAAGAAACCAGATAGGTCAGGTTAAGGAATTTAGTGCTTTTCTGTGTGTGGGAAGATGCATGAGTCTGGGCTTGCCAGGACATGGAAGCAACCTAGATGGCCATCAGCAGGCGA
Source organism: Ovis canadensis (assembly GCF_042477335.2). Lineage (NCBI taxonomy): Eukaryota > Metazoa > Chordata > Mammalia > Artiodactyla > Bovidae > Ovis > Ovis canadensis. The sequence continues at coordinate 23,745,873 of NC_091269.1, read as the reverse complement.
ATGGATAAGAAAGCTGCGGTACATATACACAATGGAGTATTACTCAGCCATTAAAAAGAATACATTTGAATCAGTTCTAATGAGGTGGATGAAACTGGAGCGGATTATACAGAGTGAAGTAAGCCAGAAAGAAAAACACCAATACAGTATACTAACACATATATATGGAATTTAGAAAGATGGTAACAATAACCCTGTATGCGAGATAGCAAAAGAGACACAGATGTATAGAACAGACTTTTGGACTCTGAGGGAGAGGGTGGGGTGATTTGGGAGAATGGCATTGAAACATGTATGCTATCATGTAAGAAACGAATTGCCAGTCTAGGTTCAATACAGGATACAGGATGCTTGGGGCTGGTGCACTGGGATGACCCAGAGAGATGATATAGGGAGGGAGGTGGGAGGGGGGTTCAGGGTTGGGAACTCATGTACACCCGTGGTGGATTCATGTCAATGTATCCAAAATCGATACAGTATTGTTAAGTAAAATAAAGAAAAAATAATAAAAATAAAATAAAATAAGAAATCATTCCTTTGGTGTGCACCTCAGCTATCTGGGGCCAGTATTCCAGTTTTCACATCCTGATATTCCTCAGGACTCACCATAGGGAGTGGCTACAGTCTAATGCCTGCTAGATGACAGGCATTCTTTCCTTTCTGGAGTTTCCTCAGAGCTCACCAGTGGATGCTGATGACTGTGACATCCTTTGTTTACTGATATGTGAGGAAATATTTTCATTTCTCAAAATATTCCATTTCCCAGAAGGTAACAGTGAGAGGACTGATGACAGTCACACTGTGGCTTTGCAGCTTTAACACAGGCTGTCTCACCAGCTGTGACACGGCTGCCACGTGGTTGTCCCCACTGATGCATCTCTGTCTTTCGCTTTCAGCTCGGGGACCTGCTTCACAAGCTGCAGTTCGTCATGACCTATGTGGCTCCTTGGCAGATGGCTTGGGGTTCCTCCTTTCACGTGTTCGCTCAGCTCTTTGCAATCCCTCGTATCCTTTCTGCTTCTGTTTTCACCCCCTGGCTCAGATTCACATTTTATGGATGTGAGCTTTTCATTGAACCTTGGCAATAAACAGGTTTTAAAGTCTTTAAGATTACATTTGAATGGGGACCTGGGGAGACACTGTGGCTTCCTTTTAGGCATTTAGCCTTAACTTAAGAGACATTTCTTAATTTGGAAGTCTTCCTGTTTCTTAATGCATATTCAGGAGTGACTTAATTTCTCCTGATTTTTCCATTTCCCATGACCACATCTGCATTAAGATATCATGTCTTTTAAATCACCACTTAAATGATTTGGATTACTTGTGCAAAATAGTGCAAATTAATTTGATATTATTAAACATTATAAATAGGATTTCTATATTATTATTGATTATATAACATTATGTTAAAACATAGTTTGATTATCATATACTGGAAGAATGTCCAACGACCCAGAATTGGGCACAAACAGAATTATTCAAATATCTTTGAAGACCAAAAAAAATATTTATGGTTTTGTTTTACAGTTGCCATTAGCCAAGGATCCTAGTTTTATCATTCATAGTTTCATTTGGTTTCCTTGTCTATTTTTAAGTGTTTCCATAATGATAATTAGTTTTAATTTACTTCAAAACAATTTGACATGCTCCTCCTAAAGATCATTTTGACACGGCTAAATTGTGTGTGTGTGTGTATGTATTTGGAGAGAGGGAGAGAGAAAAATCAAGAATATTCTTGAAGACAGAGCGAGTAAATAAAATATTCTTAACTCAGGCCTCAAATTTGCCCTCCCTCAAAGAATTCTCTTCCCACTAAATTTATACATTTTTAGTTTGTGTTTCCTGAGTTGTGATCCAGGAACTTCCTGTATCAGAATCCTTAGAGGAGCTTATTAAATAAGCAGATTCCTGAGGTCAGCACATACCTTGAAAACCACATGTAAAGGGGGAATCCTGAAATCTCCATCTTCACACGCTTCCCTGGGATTCTCACCCACTGATGTGTGTGAAGCGCAGTCTTGGCTGGCATCCAGTGTGGGTGCTGTGAGCTTGTTTTGATGGCCACACAGAGCTTTCTTTCCTGGAGGTTACATGAGGCTCCTCAAGACAATTCTTAAGGAACCCCTGGGATCTCAACTTTGAGGACAGATATAGAAATTTACTTGGGATATTTGTTATCCTCTGGTAGCTCAGATGGTAAAGAATCTGCCTGCAGTGAGGAAGACCTGGATTTAATCCCTGGGTCAGGAAGATCCCCTGGAGAAGGGAATGACTACCCACTCCAGTATTCTTGCCTGGAGAATCCCATGGACAGAGGAGCCTGGTGGGCTTCAGTCCATGGGGCCCCAAAAGTCAGACTACTGAGCAACTAATACACACATTTGTAAAGTGATAATATGTTCTATATATTTTTTTAAACACTGTCCTTCTGACTTATTTGTTTTTCAAAAAAATTAATCATACCCAAAGCTGTCCTCAAAATGCATTCTCCATATTCTTATTCTTAGACCTGCATTGATATTTGTAAGGTGTTTCATGCTTATTTGGCAGAACAAGCTCAGGAAAAATGATTGCAAAAGTGTGAGCTTGTATACCACCCCTTTATAAGAACATTCATTTTCTCCAGCAGCAGTCATTTTACTTTTTCTAAACAGAGTCCTTTAAAACAAAGACAGTGAGATGCAAGAGTGAGGGGATTTTTATTTATTTCTGGTGCATGTCTTGGGGATCCTGTCTAGAATTTAGAACCTGTTTGTTAAATGAGAAAGATGAGATGGATATAAATTTGCAGCTGAGGAGTTAGACTAAGAATTTAAAACTTGAAGTAGCGGTTTCCAGTTTTATCCTAAATTTGGTCTCACAGAGATCTGTAGCATTTCTTGTGGCTTCTTCTGCCTTGTTCAGTGAATTTATTAATACTAATTACCCCTTGCAGTTCCATAGCTGAATTACACGCTCCGGAAGCCATAAGTTTCAATGACCTGACCTTTATGTGTGTTGAGGGCTCACACACAGGCATGTGGTACCTGGCGCTTGATAGCTCCTCTGAGTTCAAAGGCGACGCTGGCATCCTTCTCAGATGGAGCACAGTGGGCATGGCATCCCGGTATGTTCGTGACGGGCTTCCCTGGTGGCTCAAAGGTCAAGAATCCGCCTGCCAATGTAGGAGATGCGGGTTTGATCCCCGGCTGGGGAAGATCCCTGGAGAAGGAAATGGCAACCCACTCCAGTACTCTTGCCTGGAAAATCCCATGGACAGAGGGGCCTGGTGGGCTACAGTCCATGGGGTCGCAAAGAGCTGGACATGGCTTGGCAGCTAAACAACAGTGTTCATGATGGATGGATCTGATTTTCGGGCACAATCAGTCCTCATGCTTTGTTCCAAAAACTGTTCCCATCAGTGATACCCACGTGCCTCTGCTCAGGTACAGACCCTTCAGTGGGTCTGACCACAGCTGGTGTGATGGCCTACAGAAGCTTCAGCACCCTCCTCATCACCCGAAGACACCTTCCCATCCTGGATCCGCTGTAAAGGTGGTGATGGTGGTGGTTTAGTGACTCAATCATGCCCGACTCTTTTATGACCCATGGTCTGTAGCCCTCCAGGCTCCTCTGTCTGTGGGATTTCCCAGGCAAGAATACTAGAGTGGCTTGTCATTTCCTTCTCCAGGGGATCTTCCCAACTCAGAGATCAAACCCTGATCTCCTGCTTGGCAGGCAGATTCTTTACACTGAGCCACCTGGGAAGCCCATTGTAAAGGTATCAATTTGCTATTTGTAGCCCAACATCATACTAGTCAGAATATAATGAGATCATTTAAGAAACCAGATATATATGCCATCAGGACAAAACTATCAGGTTCCTAAATGCCAGCCCTGGATCTTGACTAATTCTGAAATGTTAATGATTCTTTCACTCTAAAAGGAAGCTGTGGGTTCCATCCTGGCATTGAGAAGGGACTAATTTGCTCCATTTTGAAACTGAATTAACTTCCAGGCCAGCAGGTCACTATTTAGTAAATTGCTTTCTCCAGTCCTAGCATGTTTTGTCCCTCGGTCACCTATGTTAGTTTCTGAACTTGGAACCTCCAGGGAAGGATGAGAATGCTCACTCTTTTAATATGTGTAGAGGCCATGCAAGACCATTATCTTCAAATAATTAGAGTCGGCCAGATTCGCTCTATTAAATGTGTGTATTGGAAAGACTGCTTTCTATTTGGCATGTCATTTGGAGCTTCCAATTATGTTTTTAAGTATTAATGTTGAACATTTTCATTTTAAACGCCTGAACCTTTTTAAGGAGTCTCCATCCTTAGCATCTGAACAGCAACAACCGTCTACTCCTTAGGCCCGCCTCTTGGCTCTCAACAAGGAAGGCTGCATGTTTCTCAGTACTGCCTTAGTTGTTATAGTCACGGGCTCCTGTATTTATACATATATATATATTTACTGATATATATTAAAACATATATATTTATAAATATACATGTATTTACGGATGGTCGCTAAATAAAATAACCTATGAGGCCTTCTGTTCACTGCTCCCCTACTTCTGACCTATTACGACTTCATTTTCTTTCCTACCAAATTTGAACTTTATAAGCTAGCGATATTTTCCTCATTTTTTAATGTCTGGATAACTGTTTCTGGTGTTTAAAAAATGGATAGCATACTCTTTGGGGAAATGTTTAGAAGCTAAAAGAATGGCAATGCCAGCCCACCCAGCCTGCGGCCCAGCCTGGCTTCCACTTACCTTGCCCTGGTTCTTCTGCTAACCCCACAGGGCCCCCTGAACCTGCCAGAGTGGATGAGCCTCTCTTCTCTCCTTCCCCCACCCCCCTCCCCGCAACACCCCACTTTTCAGGAATCTCCCCTGTGGCCCCACTCTGCTTTTTCAGCACCTTTTCTCAGTGACATCTCCTGTGTAGTTCCTTTTACTTCTGATGATGGAGGTGTACTAAGTTGGTATGTTTTGTGGCAGAGGTATTTTTTAAAATTTTTGATTGTTGATACTTTGTTTAAAAAAATTTTTTTTTAATCTATTTTTTGGCTGTTCTGTGTCTTTGTTGCAGTGAGTGGTCTCACTAGTTGTGACACATGGGATTAGGTGCCTGGTGGCATGTGGGATCTTAGTTCCCCAACCAGGGACTGAACCCACGCCCGCTGTATTGGAAGGAAGATTCTTAAGCACTGGAGCACCAGGGAAGTCCCGTGTAGTAGAGATATTTAGATCTTTCCCGTTTTCAAATTAACAAGAAACGGATTCTGCATTTGGACCTAGGTCAGAATAAAGGGAACTGGACTGAAATTGTAGCACAAGCGAGATCTTTTGATACCCAAACAGTTCAACACGATTATGAATGGCGGGTGTGTCATTTCACTCCCCAAGATGTTTGGAAATAAACAGCAAGTTGCGGGGGGGGGGGGGGGGGGAGACATAGTTACAAATAAAGAAAAACTTTTATATCTATGAAAATGCTCAGGGAAGTGTCTGTAGACCGACAAGGCTCACTCACGCTTCTGTATTTATACGTAAATGGGTCTCTGAAGTCCCATATCGCAAAAGCCCTGCCACTGATAACATGGGAAAGCCCTTCTATGTTCCAGTACGTAATGAAACACAGAGCCCTCCTATCCGTGACCAGCATGGAGGCATTTCTTACAATCCACTGGAACTTTTAAAAGATGGGCTATAGAAATAAGACCTCCATTTGTGCAACAATGAGAAAAAGGCACATTTTCCAGGTGGGAAAATCAGCCTTATAGGAGATCAGATATTTTTTTTGGCCCTGCCCTGTAGTGTGTGGACCTTAGTTTCCTGACCAGGGATTCAACCTGTGTCCCCCGTTTTAAGAGTGTGGAGTCTTAGCCACTGAACCATCAGAGAAGCCCCAACCTTATAAATCAGATCAGACCTGCAGTAGAATCAAGCAGGCCTCACCCTGAAGCACAAGGAATCACATGCACACACAAAACCTGGGCAGTCTGGCTCCCCACTGACGTCTGCGGCCTCTTCCCCTCAGGCCCCACCATCACCCCCGAACCACAGTGATGTGCGTGTGATTGACAGCCGGAGGGAGTTCCCCAGTGATGGTGGGAAACTGGGGAGGGACTGCCCCTCTGCGCCTCCCCCGGATTTCCAGAGGTCCATTAGTTGACCTTAAGCCAAAAGTTAGAGCCATACTTATTTTAATTTTGGACAATTACATTTCTGATCAGAGTATGTAAAGTTGAGGCATGCCAACAAGTAGGAACTCATACAGCGTACTAGGGAGATGACTTAGCCGGCAGCACACTGTGACTATGTGTACACGTTTTTAACTTATAAACCAGATATAAGCTGGGTTTTTTTCTTTTTTTAATTGAATTGATCTCTTGGTGTTCAGAGTGTGATAAAAGACACAGATTTTTGAAGAGGGGGAAAAGATTCTTTGAGGAACAGAGATGCTGTCTTCCCAAACAATGGTATTTATTTACTTTCAGAGTATAATTTAATTTTAATTATTTATAAAGCTGCTTAGTACTTTAGTAAATGTGCCACAGTGTGTCTGGTTCAGCTAATGTTATCTCAGGAAAAAGCACTGTTCTTTTCAAATGTTAGATATTAAATCTTTGCCATGAATTGTGCTGAGACTGCTGGGAATTTTATGAGAATCATTTGGTTTTCGCAGTGGTGATACATGAGACCTAGCAGGATACTATTGAAAATTTTACATTTCCAAAAATGTACCTACAGCCATCATAGGGATGCCCGTCTTTCTTTCCTTGGTGAGAAAATGGCTTTCATATTAAACTTGTTAAAATCTCAAACATTATTTAGAAAAATAACAATGAGCACACTTTTTGAGCCTTAACTCGAAATCCTCAGATTCTGCCATGCTTTTCTTTCAGACGTTTGCCACGTCCATCGTTTCTACTCCACTGAGCCCATTTCTTGGGAGCGTCATTTTTATCACTTCGTATGTCAGGCCAGTGAAATTCTGGGAGAAAAACTACAAGTAAGATCCTAAAATCGTTACTGACTTGCTTTGCTAAGACTTGAGTTCAGGATGCTCCTCGACCTTTGTCTATGAGAAGTCCAGGCATCAGGTTTTGTCCTCCTGTGGGGCAGCCCTAGCGACCCCACCCCGACCCTGCACCAGATCACCCACTCAGCTTCCAGGTTCTGGGCCAAGTCTACTGATGGCAAATTTGCAGTTGGCACCAGTCTAGGTTTCACCAGCTGTGAAGGAAAATGAGTTATCTCTGTGCATTCTTTTTTTTTTTTTTTAAATCTTTTTACTTTGTTTTGGGGTTTAGCCGATTAACAATGTGATAGTTTCAGGTGAACATCCAAGGGACCCAGCTATACATATACATGTATCCATTCTCCAGCAAACTTCCTTCCCATCCAGGCTGCCACGTAACACTGAGCAGAGTTCCCTGTGCCATACAGTAGTTCCCTTTTGGTATCCATTTTAAATACAGCGATCACTGCCCACTCTTAACAGTTGCTCTTGAGAGGTTGTCTTAGGAGCCATGGTCTAGCCATTGGATCAGATTGCTTCTTGGGGGCTCGTCTGCCTTCTGTGGGCCTTTGAAATACACACGCCGCGTGTGTACCAGTGTGCATGCATCCCAGCTCAAAGTGAGTACACCATCTTTTTTCTGAGCACCATTGCACTAGAAGATGACGCGTATGCTTTGTCTTGGCTATTTGTACTGGTCAGTCATAAATTTCCTCAAGCAAACAGTGATGGAGCCAGAGCTATCTTTTTTTTTTTTTTCTCAGTTGTGCTACACGGCATGTGGGATCTTAGTTCTCTGATTAGGGATCAAACTCTTGTCTTCTTCATTGGAAGGCAGAGTGTTAACCACTGGAGCACCAGGGAAATCCCACTAGGGCCATGATTTTGTCCGAACCGGTGGGAAGTAATGGTTCTGTGAGAAACTTTCAAGAGCCATTGATTTGCTGGGGGAGGGCCTGAGAACAAGCCAGAGGAGGGGGCGAGATGAGCCGGCCTGTCTCCAGCTGGGTTGTCTCTTTTGCCCTCATTTACAAGCTGTACCTGGGCTGTCCCATCCAAGCCCTAATCCATCCTCTGTAACATATCTACATTGCCCATGGCCCTGCCCGGTGGCGCTAGTGGCAAAGAACCCGCTTGCCCACGAAAGAGACAGAAGACTCACACATTTGATCGCTGGGTTGGGAAGATCCCCTGGAGAAGGAAATGGCAACCCACTCCAGTATCTTGCCTGGAGAACCCCATGGACAGAGGAACCTGGCGGGCTTCCATAGCGTTGCACAGAGTGAGACACGACTGAAGCGACTCAGCACACTCACACTGCCACTTTACAATGCGCCTGCATGTGTCACAGAGGCCAGAGTTACGTTAGGAGACCATGTGGTTAGACGGTTTGTGTGAATGGAAACGCACATCTTCCTGGGGCAGGCAATAAGATGTTATGATGAACACTCAGCGCGGGCCGCCAGCCTGCCAGGGCTCACACCTCACCTTCATCATTTGATGTGGGTGACCTCAGCCCTTTCTCTTCTCTTCTGTAAAATGGGGCCAAAGGAATAAGGCCTACTTCCCAGCCTTGCGGGGAAATATGAGTTAATAGTCATAAAGCACCTCGAACGCAGTAACTGCCACATGGGCCTGCGCTGGTGGGGCTCTTCTCTGACTGCCCTGCCTGGAATTCCTGACCCTGACTGTGCTAACCATCTCTGGGACCTCACATTTAGGGGTCCTGGGGAAATCAAACCAAACTGGAGCACCCCAAGGTGAGTCAGTGCTGTGAGACCACCAGGAGGTGGGGAAGGCCTCGCCTGTGTCTGGCAGATTCCTCAACTTCGAAAAGGTGGGCTTGTTGCCATACAAGTGAAGCCATCTTGAAATTTACACGTAAGCAAGAGTCTCTTTTGCATTTGTCTGAATAGATGCTGGGGCTTCCCAGGTAGCTCAGTGGTAAAAGAATCTGCCTGCAGTACAGGAAACGAAGGAATGCGGGTTCAATCTCAGGGTCAGGAAGATCTCCTGGAGAAGGAAATGGCAACCCACTCCAGTATTCATGCCTGGAAAATCCCATGGGCAGAGGAACCTGGTGGGCTACAGTCCATGGGGTGGCAAAGAATTGGACGTGACTGAGTGAGCAGGCATGCAGAGAGATGCTGGGCATATTTACAGAATCAGAAGGAAAAGAAAGTCACCAGCACTGGCTTGTCTTTAAGCTTCTCAAGGAGAAAACAATTTGGGGGACTTTTGTGGAGCTCGGAAAATCATATTTCTGAAAGGTACAAACACTTGGGAATAAGAGGTATGACAATCTCATAGGCTTTTTAACTATTCAGGAAAGTGCATGATATTTTAAAGGTGATCTTTAACATAAAAGATTTCTTTTTGTCTCCTCTTCTCAGATAAGTTTGAAAACCAGTTTTTGGTAGGGGGCCAGGGAAGAATTTGATAAGCAAAAGGCATCCTCTTTGAACTGGAGGGGGTGATGTTCAGTCACTAAGTCGTGTCCAATTCTTTGCGACCCCATGGACTGCAGCACACAAGGCTCCCCTGTCCTTCACTATCTCCTGGAGTTTGCTCAAATTCCTGTCTGTCCATTGAGTCAGTGATGCTATCTAACCATCTCATTCTCTACCCTCTTCTTTTTTGGCCTTCAGTTTTTCCCAGCATCAGGTCTTTCCCAGTGAGACTGTTCTTCACATCAGGTGGCCAAAGTATTGGAGCTTCAGCTTCAGCATCAGTCCTTCCAATGAATATTCAGGGTTGATTTCCTTTAGGATTGACTGGTTTCCCATAGAAAGGGAAGTGGGGAAATCTTTGTGAGATGCTTTTGTTGAGGGGAGTCATCCTAACACCTGTACGATACAAGTTGTGTATTTTCTTATTTAGTTTCCTCACTTCCAAGAGTCAGCCACCCATTCAGGATGATACATTGAGATATGAATTGTAGGTTTATGCAAGTTACTTAAAAATATAGGCTGCTCGAGTATTTCCTTATTCAGCCACACAAAGAGATGATGATGCTGTGACCCATTCTTTTGCTCAGGGTAGCACTCTGTTATGTGTGGGGGCTTTGGTCGGCTGTCCTGGGATGAGAAGAGCACAGCAGGGTCTGTGGGTTACATACATACATGTATGAGGATGTCGGTCTCTCTGAAGGAGCCAAGTTGAAGACATTCAGTGCAGCTGGTGGGGGCAGGAAGAGGTGCGGGTGCAGGAGCCAGCCAGCTGAGAGCCTCTTGTCACCTTGTGTTAAGCCTCCAAATACAGAGCCCTGTGGCCATCTGCTTAAAATATCGGAGATGGAATTTGGAACAGTGAGAGTGGTGGGAACCCAGAAAGGAAATGGCAGGAAATCCCATCTAGATCTGGAAAGCGCATTCTCTGCATCTGAAACTGTTGGTTTTTATTTCAAGCACTAATGATTTTTCTTATTCTTATTTGTGAGTGTCTCTGTAGCCGTTCCCATTACTTTCTTTTCAGTCTGATGCAGAGAAGCAGTTGTTAGTGTAATTGATTACTAACTGTCCCAGCTAAGAGATACTCTCCTCTCTGTGTGTCAGTGAGCACAGTCTGCCAGTGGGCACCAGGGTCGCCAGCCTCACCCTGGGGGTGTGATGAAGAGCCCTCATCGTCTCCTCACCTGGCTCCCTCTCCCTCTCCTCCACTGCTCCCTCTCTTTCCAGTCCTCTGATTTCTCTTCCAGACCTTTTAAAGCTGCCTTTGGTTTTTGCAAGACTCCAGTGAGCCCTGTACCCTAATGGAGCCAGCTTCTTTCTTTCTTTCTTTTTTTTTTGCTGTATGTGGGATCTTCAATCCCCTACCAGGGATCAAAGCCATGGCCCCTGCATTAGAAGGGCAGAGTCCTAACCACTGGACTTCAGGGAAGTCCCCTGGGACCATTTTCATTCTCTGTGGAAACAGTAAGTCAGTCACCAGCTACCTGGTGACTCTGGCCTGTCAGTTCGCCCCGGCTTGGTCTGTCTTGAGATCTGCAGAGTCTGTACCGAAACGCTGCTCCTCGCTGGGGGCCGGCGACAAACATGTCCTCTGCCCGCCTAACTAAGCTGCTCTCCGGTTGATTCCCCAGAAGCAGCACAGGTCACACTGTCTCCGAAGTCTGAGCTGGCTCATTGCTGCCTGACGAGGAGAAGTCCCCCAGAGCCCCGCACCGCTGGAACTGCTCTGTGCCTGCCTCTCCCAAGGTGGCAGGCCTCCCAGGGCTCGCCACAGGGCTAGTGTCGCTGAAGTTGAAAATTCCATCGAGTTTTAATTAATCTAAATTAAGTAGTTGCGTGTAACCAGAGGCTACTGTGTTGGACAGCACAGATGCAGACCTACCTCACCCCAGTCCTTATCTTCCACAGTACTTTTTCATACATCACATAGTCACATTTTTCATTCCCAGCCCTCCCTTGGCCAGGCTTTTCTCATCCAATGCTCTCCCCTCCCACACACCTCCACTTCCACCCACATAGATTCAAAAGCCATCTCTGAATGATTCGGAGAATCATTCCACCTGTTGATGGATGAATGGAAGGTTCGGGAAGGACTTTTAGGATGAGAGGTGCCGAAGCCATCACTTTTGGAAAACAAATTTGCTCTGTGGCTGTCGTAAATTGTTCCAAAGATTGGTGTGGACTGATACTACTTCCAAGTTTGGACTTCTTTGTTTTCATCTTTGTGTCCCTATGTTGTATGTACAGAACAGCCCTGCTCACAGTAGGTGCTCCATGACTATTTCTTAACTTAATGAAGTCCAACAATATTATGTAAAAGAGAAAGGGAAGCGTAATCTGGATCTCATTTGCCACAACACAACGTTCGCTATTAAACTGTTCTTAACTAAGAAGGTCTTTAAAATCAGTCTTGATGAGTTCTGCCTGGTGTCTCCGTTTAATTTACAGGCAGTGATGGCACTGTAATAATAGTGCCTGATGTTTATAAATCCTCTTATGTTAGAGTACTTTTAAAGAGCTTTAGAAATACATAATTGATATTATGATTTATCATCCTTCTCTCTATATATAAACAATTTCTAAATAACCAAACTTTATCATTAACATGCAGCAAATGTTTAGGCTAGAAAGCATTTGACTCATGGCCCTGGTTGTTTCATCCAGCGTCTCAGTCCTAAAGGAGTTGACTAGTCAGGAAGATTCCCTGGAGGAGGGCATGGCAACCCACTCCAGTATTCTTGCCTGGAGAATCCGATGGCCTTATGAGCCTGGTGGGCTACAGTCCACAGAGTTACAGAGTCGGACATGACTGAACTGACTTAGCAGCGCTAAAGAAGGAAAAGTTCCGTTCACAATGATTGGATTTTGATACTGCAAAAGTCTTCTGTTGTGGTTCGGACACTAAGTCATGTCCAATTCTATTCTGACCCCATAGACTGTAGCCTGCCAGGCTCCTCTGTCCGTGGAATTTCCCAGGGAAGGATACTGGAGTGGGTTGCCATTTCCTTCTCCAGGGGGTCTTCCTGACCCAGGGATTGAACCCACAGCAGCTGCATTGGCAGGTGGATTCTTTACCACTGAGCTACCAGGGAAGTTCCAAAAGCCTTCTATAAAATGTTAAATACCATAGCTACGAGGAGACACAGGTAACAGTCACCTGAAGGGCACATGAAAGTTCACGGTTGTTATGTTTCTATTATATTGTCCAGATTCGTTTGAAAATGTTAAAGAGTTCTGGACAATATCCTTGTTAACAAGTATACTATAAGCATGTTCATGAGACCACTGTGCTGGCTTAAGACAGGAATCATTCTATGTGATTGCTTTACAAAAAAAATCAACTCTGCATTCCATGCCTGTGTTCGTTGTTGTTCAGTTACAGATGTCATGATCTTGTCCCACCTTAACCCTAATCAGGAAGAAGATAATCAGAGTGACTTCATCTTCAGCTCTTCCTGAAATGGGGATGGTACTCAGAAAGACCTTGATTAAAATCCCAGTCCATATGCTCCATTTGGTGTTTGATTTTAGGAAATTATTCAGCCTGTTCCGTTCAGTCACCCAGTCGTGTCCGACTCTTTGCAACCCCATAGACTGCATCACGCCAGGCTTCCCTGTCTATCACCAACTCCCAGTTTGCTCAAATTCCTGTCTATCGAGCTGGTGATACCATCCAACCATTTTATCCTCTGTCATCCCCTTCTCCTCCCACCTTAAATCTTTCCCCAGTATCAGAGTCTTTTCCAATGAGTCAGTTCTTCTCATCAGATGGCCGAAGTACTAGAGAGTTTCAGCTTCAGCATCAGTCCTTCCAATGCATATTCAGGAGTGATTTCCTTTAGGATTGACTGGTTGGATTTCCTTGCAGTCCAAGGGATTCTCAGGAGTCTTCTCCAACACCACAATTCCAAAGCATCCGTTCTTTGGCACAAGTTTTCTTTATGATCCCTCTCTCACATCCATATATGATGACTGGAAAAACCGTAGCTTTGACTAGATGGACCTTTGTTGGCAAAGTAATGTCTCTGCTTTTTAATATGCTGTCTAGGTTGGCCATTACTTTTCTTCCAAGGAGAAAGCGTCTTTTAATTTCATGGCTGCAGCTACCATCTGCAGTGGTTTGGGAGCCCAATAAAATAAAGTCTGTCACTGTTTCCATTGTTTCCCCATCTATTTGCCATGAAGTGATGGGACCGGATGCCACAATCTTTGTTTTTTTGAATGTTGAGTTTTAAGCTAGCTTTTTCACTCTTCTCTGACTTTTGTCAAGAGATTCTTCAGTTCCTCTTCGCTTTCTGCTATAAGGGTGGTGTCATCTGCATATCTGAGGTTATTGATAGTTCTCCTGGCAGTCTTGATTCCAGCTTGTGCTTCATCCAGCCTGCCATTTCACATGATGTGCTCTGCATATAAGTTAAATAAGCAGGGTGACAATATACAGCCTTGATGTACTCCTTTCCCAGTTTGGAAACAGTCTGTTCTTCCATGTCTGGATCTAACTGTTGCTTCTTGACCTGCTTACAGATTTCTTGGGAAATTATTAGAAGAAATGAAGTATCCCTCATAGTCAACAAAACTCAACCTGTGAGCCTCAGTTAACTCATGTGTAAAATGGGATGACTGTCTCTATGTGCCTCCTAGAAGTTGTAAACACAAAATTAATCCCGTACCCATTTTGCTTTCCTTCTTTGTAGTTTTAAAAATTTGTTGCTAATTGGAGGCTAATTGCTGTACAAGGTTTTGCTGTTTTCTGTCAAACAACAGCATGAATCAACTATAAGTGTATACAGATATGTGTGTCCTCTCCCTCTTGACCTTGTTGTTTGTTTGTTTTTTTTTTTTTTTAATTTGGCCACATTGCACGGCATTTGGGGATCTTAGTTCGCTGACCAGAGATGGAATCTGGGGTCTTCTACGTTGGAACCATGGAGTCTTAACTACTGGACTGCCAGAGAATTCCCTTCTTCCTTGTATTTTTATCTGCTTTCATTTAACTTTTACTTCAGGTAAATCTAGACATGTTTTATGTTTCCTTGCAACCTACCTGAAGTCGTTTCTGAAATGGCAGAACACATAGCAACCCACGAAAGAATATGTGTGTAGACCGTGGAGTGTCATATCCACAGCCACCGTGCTGTGAGATGCCCTTTAAATGCTGCCCCTCCCCTCCTGACGCTATGGTTATTTTGAGGCTTTAGCCAGTCCCAGAGCCTGGGTTCTGTTCTCTGAGCATCAGAGCTGCCTTCGTGGAAAGAGCGGGATCTCCCAAGTGCCATTCTTTTGTGGTTTATCGATCAACAGAATAGATGATCAAAATATTTCAGCTAGTCTCAGTGAGCTCTCATGGGTCTTACTTTGTTATTCCGCAGCCCCTTCCTGGGTTTGTAATATAGAAGGGAAACTGGTTGGACCTTTGGAATTGCAGGATACCCCCTGTACTGTCTACAGGGAGGGGGTCCTCTTGCTGCTCGTCTGGAGCAGACCTTGTATCTCACTCAGCAGCCCCTGTGAGCATTGTCAGCCACAGTAGTGGGCACTTACTGTACCAGGTCTGCTTCTTGTGGTATAGCCAAATACCCCATACACCTGGATAGACCTGCCGATCCTGAAGCACGCAGCATCCTTGCCCTACCTGTACCATCCTTTAACAGTTTGAAGGAACCTTTCCTTCCCTTCTCAGCCCTCTGCTTCAGGCTAAACAGTCCTCTCTGTTCTTGGTGTGAGATGGTCTAGACTTGAGCATCTCAGCTGCCTTCATCCAGATGTTTACTGAGATTTCCCTGTCCATGCCCTCCGTAGCAGATACCTCCAGGTGTCACCTACTCAGTTCACAGTAAAGGGACCTGTTACTTCCTCTAAGTCCTATGTTCTGCTCTCACTTATGCTTCTTAAAATCTTGTTCATTCACTAAGTTGTGTCTGACTCTCTGCGACCCCACGGACTGCAGCACTCCAGGCTTCCGTCATTCGCTGTCTCCCGAAGTTTGCTCAAACTCATGTCCATCGAGTTGGTGATGCCATCCAACCATCTCCTCCTCTGTCGTCCCTTTCTCCTCCTGCCCTGAATCTTTCCCAGCATCGGGTTCTTTTCCAATGAGTCAGCTCTTCACATCAGGTGACCAAAGTATTGGAGCTTCAGCATCTTAAAATCTAAACCTCCTCAATTATTTTGCTAAAGTATTGCCAAGCCAAGTCCTCATCATCCCACTCTTATGTGTATATGTTTTACTGAAAGGCAGAAATTTCCATTTCCTCTATCTACTCTCAACTTCTTGGCTTCAACTCAACATCCCAATCCATGCAGGTCAATGTGTCCATCGTCATTCATCATCTCTCCAGCCCCTTCCCTTGCACTGTCTGCAGAGGGGCTTGCCTGTCATCATCTGGGTCTTCATTCATGGTGTGTTAATGATGATGAGCTGGGCAGAGTCGTGGATGCCTGGCGTGGTTAAGGCAATCAAAAAAGAAACTCTTAACTTCACACTTTATTCTCTATTTTTCAGAATGAAGGGATTTTGCTAGATATTCTCTTCCTAGCAAGCTGTTTTAAGGGTGGTTTGTAAGATCATCGTGCAAAGCATTAAACATCTCAAAAGGCATTTTGTTTTTCTGTTTTAAACACACTTTATTTTATGTTGGAATGTGCTGCTGCTGCTGAGTCACTTTAGTCCTGTCTGACTCTTTTATGACCCCATGGAATGTAGCCCGCCAGGCTCCTCTGTCCATGGGATTTTCCCGGAAAGAATACTGGAGTGAGTTGCCATGCCCTCCTCCAGGGGATCTTCCCAACCTAGGGACTGAACTCACATCTCTTATGTCTCCCTCATTGCAGGCAGGTTCTTTACCACTGGGCCACTGGGGAAGCCCCTGTTGGGATATAGCTGATTAACAAACAATGTTGTGATAGTTTCAAGTGAACAGTGAAAGGACTCAGTCATACAAATACATGCATCCATTTTCCCCCAACCCCCCGCTTCCCTCCAGGCTGCTGCATAACACTGAGCAGAGTTCCCTGTGCTGCACAGTAGGTCCTTATTGGTTATCCAGTTTAAAAATAGCACTGTGTGCATGTCTGTTCCACACTTCCTAACTGTCCCTTCCTTCTATCCACCCTCCCTGGTTCATTCTCTAAGTTCATTTTCTAAAAGTCTGTCTCTTTTCTGTAAGCTCATTTGATCATTTCTTTTAAAATTCCACATAGAAAGACTAGGATATTTCTCTCAAAAGACATTTTTTAAGTGTAAAGCAGGAAGCTTATATGGCTTATGGGTTAATAGTAAAATGCAGCATTATAATTCAAGTCTGCAGTTCTTCCAGAAGGGGATTTGCATATTTCAACTTGTGATGAAGCCACCCCACAATGTATCTGGATATGCTTTAAAAGGGTTTCGCACAGAGCACTAGTGGTAGAGAACCTGCCTGTCTATGCAGGAAACATGAGAGGTGTGGATCTGGTCCCTGGGTCGAGAAGATCCCCTGGAAGAGGACATGGCAGCCTACTCCAGTGTTCTTGCCTGGAGAATTCCGTGGACAGAGGAGCCTGGCGGGCTGCAGTCCATGGGGTTGCAGAGAGTTGGACATAATTGATGCGACTTAGCTTGCATGTTTTATAAAGCACTCAGACGCAGCTGCTGTGGGGTACAGTCCTGCAGCTCCCTTCTCAGATGTCTTAGGGCCTTAGAGCTCTTGAACGCACACCTAGGAGCGCTGGGCCCTGGACGCACACTTACTAAAGCGTGGAAGCAGCGAAGCAGCAGCAGCAGTGGCGGCAGGGGGCCTCGCCTTTCTGCATGCAGGGGCCGCCTGCCCACTGTCTCAAATATATTCATTCCTGTCCTGTCACTCACTTTGGAAGTAGGATTTCATTTTTCTCATTTCACAGATCAGAAAAAGGAAAGTCAGGGCAGTGAAGTAACTTGCCCAAGGTCACAGAACAAGTCAGTGGCCAAGCCAAGATATTAGCTCAGGTCTGGCCTTATTTCGGGCCCTGAGCATTTCCCATTATGAAATAGAGCTTCTCAAAATGCCTTCCACACCAAAAACAACAAACAAACAAACAAACAACAAGAAACCCCAAACTAAAGCCAGTGACTTCCAGTTAAAGCATTTGCTCTTGACTCGAGAGGTGCGGTCCCAAGAGCCTGTCTAGAAGGGAAGGTGGCTGAAGCCCGGGCCTGAGATCCCGTGGGCCTCATTCCAGGAAGCCCTTCTCTGGGTCTCCCTTTTCTGAAAGGCCTTCTCTGGGTCCCCAGGCGAGCCCTGTGCGGCCCCTCCCCCGGGGTCAGCACCGGGTGCTGCAGAGGTCGGTGGCTGTGTTCCCTGTTTCCTCCACAGAAGCGGACGTTGGTCCCACACCTCTCCTCCACCTGCAGGCAGGCCCAAACTGACCCGAGTCAGAACACGACCTGCCTAAGCGTGTGCCTGCTCATTTGCTTCAGTTGTGTCTGTCTTTCTGTGACCCCCATGGACTGTAGCCCACCAAGCCCCTCTGTCCATGAGAATGTCCAGGCAAGAATATTGGAGTGGGTTGCCATGCCTCCTCCAGGGGATCTTCCCAATTCAGGGATTGAACCGACGTCTCCTGCAGCTCCTACAATGCAGGTGGATTCTTTACCACTGAGTCACTGGAAAAGCCCGACTTGCCCAAGGCCACTCTTGGGATCATCCTCTGAGTGGTTTCACTGATAACTGGACCACTACAGCCTTGAATCTCAGGCGCTTGGAGGCCCCTTCTCAGGCTGCGTGAGAGGTGGTGAGTGGCCACCTGGCCAGATCTGGACCATTGCCCATCGCTGGGAGGTTCATCGTTCCCTGTTTCCGTGGGGACCTCGTGATGCTCCCGTATCCCTGAGCTGGATGCCTCAGTGCTCCTTCCGGAGGCCCTGATCAGGAGCTGCAGTTCTGCCTGATTCTCAGGAGCCCTGGATCCCAGGCAGGAAAGTGAAGGGGCGCCCCCTCGGGTACAGCCTGCTGCCTCCAGGACTGCCAGAGCCAGCAATGGGAGCCTCTCCCACTGGGAGACCCAGAACCATCAGTGATGCGAGGCACGGGGGCGCACGGTTCCAGACCCTGCCAGGTGGGTAGATGTGACTTCAGAGCAGGACTGAAGCCTTAGGTACCCTCATGAGTTCACCGGAGGTCCTGAATAAAAGCTCAAGCCCAGATAGGGTTGTTGTTATTCAGTAGCTCAGTCGTGTCTGACTGTTTGTGACCCCATGGACTGTAGCACTCCAGGCTTCCCTGTCCCTTCATTATCTCCCAGAGTCTATTCAAACTCATGTCTGTTGAGTCAGTGATGCCATCCAACCATCTCATCCTCTGTCACCCTCTTCTCCTCCTGTCCTCAGCCTTTCACTGTTTCCCAGCATCAAGGTCTTTTCCAGTGAATTGGCTCTTCACATCAGGTGGCCAAAGTATTGGAGCTGCAGCTTCAGCCTCAGTCTTTCTAGTGAATATTCAGGATTGATTTCCTTTAGGATGGACTGGTTGGGTCTCCTTGCAGTCCAAGGGACTCTCAAGAGTCTTCTCCAACACCACAGTTCAAAAGCATCAATTCTTCAGTTGCTCAGCCTTCTTTATGGCCCAACTCTCACATTCATACATGACCACTGGCAAAACCATAGCTTTGACTAGACGGGCCTTTGTCAGCAAAGTGATGTCTCTGCTTTTTAATATGCTGTCTACGTTTGTCATACCTTTCCTTCCAAGGAGCATGTCCAACACTTGTGACCCCATAGACTGTAGCCTGTCAGGCTCCTCTGTCCATGGGATTTCCCAGGCAAGAATACTGAAGTGGGTTGCTGTTTCCTGCTCCAGAGGTCCAAAGATCAAGTGTCTTCTAATTTCCCAGAAAGAGAGTCAGACTAATTAATTCAGAGACAATTTTCGTTTTAAACAGGCAATTTGAGAAATTCCTGTAAGCAGCCTTCAGTGCCCTTAGCTCTCTGGAGTCTCCAATAACTTGATAGGCTTGTGAAAGGAATCAGGAAAGACCCTCACTTTATTGGGAGCTAATGATAGGTCTTTGGGAATCCTCCCCCTAGAAGAGATTCAAAGTCTGATGCATGTAGACATCTGGGCGTTTTGAGCCATTAAAAAATGCTTGAGAGTCACTCTGAGGTTCCATACGGGTATCTGTTGATAAAGGAGGCGTGTTTGGGGATTAGCATGGTTTAAGCCATGTCTGAGGAGGCAGTGCATCCTGGGACTTACAAGGATAGGCAGGATGGGAAACTGGACTAAGTCTCAAACTTTCCAAAAGTGATAGAAGTGAAGATAAGCCAGCAATAAACAGTCTCCATTATGTATGATGAACTGGAAGTGTCAGATGGACTGAAGAGTTTAGTATCAGTAAATCTCAGCCAGGTTCCTGGGGATACATGAGCTGAGTCTGTGGACACGTATCCTGACTCATGTTTCATTCCGTTTTAGTAGAACCTAGTTCTGCGTAAATACTGTCCTGGACTTCAGGCCACAGGTAAGCAAGAAACAGATGAGCAAGTGAAACTGTGGCCAAAAATGACAATAGAAAAACAAGGTGTGAAACCCAGAGTCCTGGAGATGGATTGTTTCTGCCTGGCCTGAGTGAGCTCTGGGACTTTGGGGTGTGCCAAGCCTGCAGGAGAGGAGAATCCTATTTCCCACTGGACTTGGTGGTGTAGAATGAAAGGTTAATGCTTCTGGCAGCCTTTTTGTCCCCATGAGGTGTGAACTGACCTGAAATCACAGCAAACAGGCAGGGCTGAGGGATGTGGAGAATGATTCCTGATGACACCATCCTCTCTAGCCCCTGAGTCCAGCCGGGCTCCATTGACCTTTCAGCTATGTGAGTCAATGCGTTTCACATTTTTCTTAAGCCGTT
This sequence comes from Ovis canadensis, assembly GCF_042477335.2. Taxonomy (NCBI): domain Eukaryota; kingdom Metazoa; phylum Chordata; class Mammalia; order Artiodactyla; family Bovidae; genus Ovis; species Ovis canadensis. The sequence continues at coordinate 23,725,556 of NC_091269.1, read as the reverse complement.
TCCAGCTGGGTTTCCTATCACCTGAAATCTAAACACTCATAATAAAAGCAAGCAATAGCTTTAATCAAAAGGATCTTTCCCTCACCATTTTATTTAGGGGGTGACAGCACAAAGGTAAGCTCTTTAGCGCTCTAAGTCTGTAAGTCGAGTCTAGAATTGCAGGGAAGGGTGGACTGGCAGAAAGGAGTCTGAGCCTTCTCTTCTCTCTGGCTGATACATCCTGGGTCTTATCAGAACTTCCACATCTCTTCTCTGTCTTGGATTTTCTCAACTGGAATCCCAGTATCTGTGTCTGAATGCTGTTATGTCTGAGACATTAAATGATGAACTTGGCCCCATCCAGCTGTTTTGCTGACGGATGAGAAAGCTCACACACCATGTACCCAGGGGTAAGGTTTGACACGTCAGGTGTGGTGAAGAGCGATTATGCAAATGAATTCCAGAAGGATGATGCTTTTGAGGAACTCCAGAGCGTTGAATTTCTCAAATAGCATAGGTTTGAGCTTATTATTCATTGTGCTCCTGTGCATAATTTTACCCAGAGTCCTGTTCCACCCTGCTGAGCAGTTAGAGAATCTGGAAGGTGCGGAGCAGTGAAGTGGACTGGGCGCCTGCAGGAAGCCCTCCACCTGCCCACCTGCTCCCTGGCAGTCTGGTGCTGCTGACCCAACGTATCAAGGCCACCTGGAAGTCAAGGTCACCCAGGAGCAAGGCTGTGTGTCTGAGTCTGCAGGGAGTGTTAGCCTAGCACAGCATACAGGCAGAGCCCTTCTCAGGCCTGGCAGCTTTTCCAGCTTTCAGGCATGTGTTGGAGATGGAATTGATGATTCTAAACAAAGGAAGGCAGAAGTCCTCAGCTTTTGCCTCTCAGACCTTTTTACTGCAGGACTCGAGTGTTGCTGGCTCGGGAGATTTATTGGGCAGATGGAGGTATTTGCACAGTTGAGGGTTCACTCCCCAGTGCCAAGAACCCCGAGCCCTTTCAAAGTTCTCTGTGACCAGGCAGGCAAGCTACTGGCCACACTGTCCCCATCAGTGACACAGTTGCCTAAGGGATGGCCAGTCTGGGTCCTGGGGGACTTTTGCATTTGGACCTCTAGGTTCAAACTCACTCCTTAACATTGCAGTCATGGGGGGCACGGGCGGAAGACTTTAATTTTATAACTGTCAACTGAAAAGAAAGCACAGCCAAAAAGTTGAGGATTCTGTTTTATTCCAAGGACTTGCTGAAGCCTGCAAGCCTCGAAGACAGCTTCTCAAAAGCACTGAGGAACTGCTCAGAAGAGGTAAGGGAGGAATCAGGGTATATAGTTTTGCAACTTAGACCAGGTAGTCCCAGAGCATCGAATGATTACTGTTAATTAAAGAAAGTCAGACATCTCAAGGAATTTAGCAGTCTTCTATGTATGGGCAGATGCAAGAGTCTGGGCTCATTGAAATGATCCCTTTGACACTCACATAGGCTATCTGGAGCCAGCATCCTGTGTTTTCCCATCCTGAGTCCCCTCGGAGTGAACCAATGTTGTTTTTTTGTTGTTTACTTGCTAAGTCATGTCCAACTTTTTTGCAGTTCCATGGACTGAGGCCCATCAGGTTCCTCTCTCCATGGGATTTTCCAGGCAAGAATACTGGAGTGGGTCACCATTCCCTTCTCCAGGGGATCTTCCTGACCCAGGGATCGAACCTGCATCTCCTGCACTGGCAGACAGATTGTCTACCACTGGGCCATGGAAAGCCGCAGGGTACACCATTGGGTGGCTCTAGCGCATGGTATGATGGCCGCAGCATCGGTTGTCTGCTGATATGGCAGGAAAATTTATCATTCACAGTACTCTGAGCATACTTCCAAGACTGACTTTAGTCCCTGTTTATTGAAGGCTAAGAACTGTCCCAGACTTCACATATGGTTGCTCTTTCAGGGTTTATGATACAATTGGCTGATTAATGAAATTAATGCATTATGTGAACATAGGAAGCCATGCTCTTTTTTTTCTTGTCACTTTGAAAGCATTCTGCCATCATCACCACTCCACAGGGTTTATAATGCTCTTTCATGTCTCAATTGCTGTGTTTCTCTCTCTCTCTGTAAACACAATTAAGTAGACGGATGCTCCCCATCAAGCTGGTTTAAATGAAAAATGACCAATAATGGAAAAATAATCCCATATGTGAGAATTAGTAAAAATATTATCTGATAAGAATAATGGCAATTTAATGTATTATATTCTTTTTCTCTTTTGTATTGTCTAGTTAAGTTACATATTTTGGTGTTTGTGTGGTTGAAGCTTAATTTCCTAGAGACTGGGAAAGCTTTGGAGAGAGGAATACTTTGAGGTTTGAGAGAAGAGAAAGTTCTTAGTGGATTTTAAAGAACCTTGTTTGTATTATTTTTGTTGTTCAGTTGCTAAGTAGTGTCCAATTCTTTGTGATACCATGTACTATAGCACGCCAGGATCCTCTGTCCTCTGTTGTCTCCTGGAGTTTGCTCAAATTCATGTCCATTGAGTCAGTGATGCTATCTAACCATCTCATCCTCTGTCATCCCCTTCTCCTTTTGCTTTTAGTCTTTCCCAGCATCAGGGTCTTTTCCAATAAGTCAGCTATTCTCATCAGGTGGCCAAAGTGTTGGAGCTTCCAAACAATACAGAAAGTATTGTTTGCATAGAGAATGAAATTTTTAAAAATCTCTAATTTTAAGAGTAGTCCACAATGATAGAACACTAGCTTTCTAGTTAAATTTATCCAGGACAAAGCCTTCTGAGGAGGTTTTTCTTGTCATTGTCAAAGACACTGCCTGGGGGAAAAGCTGGGGAGATGAGGACAATTGGAGGAGGTGAATGATCTCATTTCCTGTTGTCTATAATGCCTGTGCTCTTAGAGCCAGGATTCAATACAATTTTAGTATTTAAAATCAAATTTGAAAAAGCATATTAGGATTATAAAATTACTGTTCTTTTTTTTTCCCCATAAAAGAAATCTATACCCAGATGTACTGATGCAGTGATATAAAATCGATTTCCTATTCATCCATTGTCCCTCCTGATTCCCTTGGGTAACAGGCCTGTTGCAAGGTTAAGTGATTCTTTGTTTAGTTTTGCAGTACCCAGTCAGAAGAAGGGCTCTATATTTCAGTTGCAGATCAAAAGTGCTGTTTTTTAGTTGCCCTTTTGTGCACTCAGAAAACTGAAGGTCAGAAGAATTATGGGAGTCTTTCTACATCTCTCAAGTAATTTAATAAATCACAAGCCAAGTTACAAACAGAAATCAGATTTATCAACTTAAGTTTTCAGTCTTATTCTTAGGGTTCCGCTGCCTTGTTTTTGTATAATGTTCCAGGCCAAATGATTTGTCATAAGGCACACCATCACTGAAATGCAAGTGGGAGAGGTCAAGCCTGCACTGTTATTATTGTTGTTTAGTCAGTAAGTTGTGTCCGACTCTTCCCAACCCCATGGACTGTAGCCCACCAGGCTCCTCTGTCCATGGAGTTTCCTCGGCAAGAATGCTGGAGCAGGTTGCCATTTCCTACTCCGGGGGATCTTTCCCACCAGGACTGAACCCGAGTCTCCTATGTGGCAGGGGGATTGTTTACTGCTGAGGCCACGGAAGCCCCACAAACCTGCATATGGCACCCCTATTTATCCTTTTAGTCGGTGTAACTGATTTGGCAAGGTGTCTCATGGTGATTATAGAATTAGGAGCACCATTTTAGTTAAACTTGGTTTTGTAATAGGTTTGAAGATTGAGCATGGGTCAGATAAAATGTTATATATTAAGAGTGAATGAAATAACAAAGGAAAAATGAAGTCCATCTCAGCGGGAAAAGGAGCTGGTGTGATTTTACTAAGTGCCACATCCCTCGAGGACAAAACAGCACCGTGTCTTAACAGGCTTCACGTTAGGAGAGCGTGTCTTCTGGATTTGCTATCTCTCTTGAGACGTGTGGCTGTGAAAACAGGAAGGTCCGGAGGTAATTCGTCAGGGCTGTGCCTGTCACTGCAAAATCCTGAAATCTCATTGCCAACAGTTGGCATTTCTTTTTTCTGTGTGCTCACCTTGATCCAAATTCTGTACATACCAGTGGTCACTAATAAAACAATAAAAGTGTCTTCATCCCCAAGAGAAATATCATCCAGAACTCTAAATAAAACTCTGTCAAATTGGGTCTCTTTTTACCAGGAGGCTATTGTACCCAGAAGTCAAAACCTTAAGTCAGTCATGTTACTCTTGGGGAAACAACTAGCAGCACCCTGATCATTTAATACTTAGGAATCCCTTGTAATCTCTTGTATCTCCATCTATTCAGTTCCCCATTTAGGCCCAGCCACATGCAACTAGAAATTCTTATTACTGTTTTGATTAGTTGCATTTGCAGAAACACTTTCATCCCCTAAATATTTATGACTTGCCAGTGAATAAATAGTTGGACTTCTTCATATCCTGTAGTTGAAATGTTGGGGAGTCTTGGACTTTTCTGACTGAAATGAGAGAAGTGATCCTAATTTGCAAGGCAAGCAAGTTAAGGTGAGAGATGAGAATCACACACGAATGCATTATAATCACAGAATTCAGGCCTGCTTCTAGCTATGGAGTTTTTTTTTTTTTTTTTAATGTATCAGTTCAGTTCAGCTCAGTTCAGTCACTCAGTTGTGTCCGACTCTCTGTGACCCCATGAATCGCAGCACGCCAGGACTCCCTGTCCATCACCAACTCCCAGAGTTCATTCAAACTCATGTCCATCGAGTCGGTGATGCCATCCAGCCATCTCATCCTTGGTCGTCCCCCTCTCCTTCTGCCCACAATTCCTCCCAGTATCAGAGTCTTTTCCAATGAGTCAACTCTTCGCATGAGGTGGCCAAAGTACTAGAGTTTCAGCTTCAACATCTGTCCTTCCAATGAACACCCAGGACTAATCTCCTTTAGAATGGACTGGTTGGATCTGCTTGCAGTCCAAGGGACTCTTAAGAGTCTTCTCCAACACCACAGTTCAAAAGCATCAATTCTTCAACACTCAGCTTTCTTCACAGTCCAACTCTCACATCCATACATGACCACTGGAAAAACCATAGCCTTGACTAGACGGACCTTTGTTGGCAAAGTAATGTCTCTGCTTTTGAATATGCTATCTAGGTTGGTCAAAACTTTCCTTCCAAGGAGTAAGCATTTTTTAAATTTCATGGCTGCAGTCACCATCTGCAGTGATTTTGGAGCCCCCCAAAATAAAGTCTGACACTGTTTCCACTGTTTTCCCATCTATTTGCCATGAAGCGATGGGACCAGATGCCATGATCTTCGTTTTCTGAATGTTGAGCTTTAAGCCAACTTTTTCGCTCTCCTCTTTCACTTTCATCAAGAGGCTTTTTAGTTCCTCTTCACTTTCTGCCATAAGGGTGGTGTCATCTGCATATCTGAGGTGATTGATATTTCTCCTGGCAATCTTGTTTCCAGCTTGTGTTTCTTCCAGTCCAGCGTTTCTCATGATGTACTCTGCATATAAGTTAAATAAGCACAGTGACAATATACAGCCTTGACATACTCCTTTTTCTATTTGGAACCAGTCTTGTTCCATGTCCAGTTCTAACTGTTGCTTCCTGCCCTGCATACAGGTTTCTCAAGAGTCAGGTCAGGTGGTCTGGTATTCCCATCTCTTTCAGAATTTTCCACAGTTTATTGTGATCCACACAGTCGAAGGCTTTGGCATAGTCAATAAAGCAGAAATAGATGTTTTTCTGGAAGTCTCTTGCTTTTCCCATGATCCAGTATCACTTTTAAAAAAAAGTTTTTCATTTTGTATTGCGATATAACCGATTAACAATGTTGTGATAGTTTCAGGTGAAGAGCAAAGGACTCAGCTATAAGCATACATGTGTATGGAGATTTTTCAAATTAAACTTTTTTCAAAGCTAAAGTATAAATTTACATGGGGTTGAAAGAAATATTAAAAAGAGATCTCCCCATATACCTTTTATTCAATTTACACGTGTTAACATCTTGCACCACTATCACTGGGGTACTGATGTTGGTCCAGTCGAGATATTGACCGTGTCCACCTGCACAGAGATCTCTGCTGCTGCCCTTTTATATTCAAAACACACTCTTCTGTTCTGCAGCTCACCGCTTCTTAACTCCTATAACCATTGATCTGTTCTCTAACTCTAATTTTGTTATTTCAAGAATTTTATATGAATGGAATCCTACTACAATTAACTTCATGGGATTGGCTGTTTTCACTCAACCGTAGTTCACTGAAGATTCATCCAGATCATGGTATGTCAGTAACTGTAATTGCTAAGCAGTATCTCATGGTATGGGCTTCCCTGGTGGCTCAGGCAGTAAAGAATTTGCCTGCAATGCAGGACACCTGGGTTTGATCCCTGGGTTAGGAAGAACCCCTGGAGGACAGCGTGGCAACCCTCTCCAGTATTCTTGTCTGGAGAATCCCATGGACAGAGGAGCCTGGCGGGCTACAGTCCATGGGGTCGCAAAGAGTCAGACGTGACTGAGCGACTAAGCACAGCACAGCACATCTCATATTGTGGAAACGACAGTCTGCTTAGCAACTCGCTCATTAAGGGACACCTTCTTTTGGTCCAGCTCACATCTGTACATGACTACTGTACGTGACTACAGGTTTGACTATACAGACCTTTGTTGGCAAAATGATATCTCTGCTTTTTAATACCCTTTCTAGGCTTGTCTTAGCTTTTCTTCCAAGCAGCAATAGTGAAGGACAGGGAAGCCTGGCTTGCTGCAATTCATGGGGTTGCAAAGAGTTGGACACAACTTAGTGACTGAACAGCAGAGGGGCATCTGGGTTGCTCCCAGATTTTGGCTTTTATGAATAAAGCTGCTAGGGACATTGATCTGTGGGGTTTGGGGTAAACATAAGTCTTCACTTCTCTGGCATAATTGCCCAGGAATATAATTGCTAGCTCATATGGTAGTTATGCTCATATGGTTCCTATGCTTGCTAGACAGCATATTGAAAAGCAGAGACATCACTTTGCCAACCTAAGTCTGTAAAGTCAAATTTCCAGTTTTTCCAGTAGTCATGTACCGATGTGAGAGTTGGACCTTAATTAAAGAAGGCTGAGGGCCAAAGAATTGATCTTTTTGAATTATGATGCTGGAAAAGACTCTTGAGTCTCTTGGACTGCAAAGAGATGAAACCAATCAATCCTAAAGGAAATCAACAGTGAGTTTTCATTCCAAGGACTGATGCTGAAGCTGAAGCTCCAATACTTTGACCTGATGCAAAGAGCCAACTCATTGGAAAAGGCCCTGATGCTGGGACAGATTGAAGGCAAAAGGAGAAGAGGGTGGCAGAAGAGATGGTTAGATAGCATCACCGACTTACTGGACCTGAGCTTGAGCAAGCTCTGGGAGATAGTGAAGGACCAAGGAATGTGGCGTGCTGCAGTCCACAGGGTCGCAGTTGGAACTGACGTGGTGACTGCAGAACAAAATGGTAATTTTTTAAAAAAGAAACTGCCGTACATTTTTTCAGAGAAGTGATACCGTTTGCATCCCCGCCAGCACTGTGTAAGAGATCTAGTTTTTGCATGTCCTTGGCAGTGTGTTGATATTTTCACTATTTTTTACGTTAGTCATTCTGCTGGGTGTATATAGCGATACCTTCTTGTGGTTTTAACCTACGGTTCTCTTATGAGTTATGATATTGAACATCTTTTTCTGAGTTTATTTGTTGTCCATATGTCCTCTTCGCAGAAATGTTTTTTCATGTCTTTGTTCATTTTCTCTTGCGTTCTTTGTGGGGGTTTTGTTTGTTTTGGTTTCTTTGTTTTGTTTTTTACTGTTGAGTTTTGAGAGTTGTTTATATATTCTAAACACTTGTTCTTTGTTGGATATGAGGTTTGAGGACATTTTGCCACTGTCTGTACCTGGTCTTTTTGACCTTTTGGCAGAGTGTTTTGCAAAGCCAAAGTTTTTCAAAAAACATTTTTGACATGTGCACATGGACAAATCTCCAGAATAGACCATGTGTTAGGCCATAAAACAAACCTCAGTAAATTTAAAAGGATTGAAATTATATAACATATGTTCTCCAGCTACAATGGAGTGAAATTAGAAATTAACAGCAAGAGGAAATCTAGAGAATTCCCAAAGATGTATAAAATAAAGTTACCTTAAACAACCTATAAGTCAAAAAAAATTATAAGAGAAAATTTAAAAGTATTTTGTGGTAAATGAAAAGGAGAGCACAGTAGATTAAAACGTATGGTATTGTCAACTTTATAAAAGGGCAACATGAAAGTTGCAAGTTAAGTTGTATTTGGGGCATAATGAGGGCTGCAGCCCAAGGAGACAGCACCTCAAATACCTCTGAGAACTGTTCCAAATATCATATATTAACGCATATATATGAAATCTAGAAAGATGGTACTGATGAACCTGTTTGTGGGACAGCAATGAAGATGCGGGTATAGAGAACAGACGTCTGGACACGGTGAGAGAAGGAGAGGGTGGGATGAACTCAGAGAGTAACGCTGAAACATATACATTACCATATGTAAAATAGATAGTGGGAATTTGCTGTCTGACACCGGGAGCTCAACCCAGAGCTCTGTGACAACCTAGAGGGGTGTGGCGGGGGGAGAAGGAAGTTCAAGAGGGGAGGGACATATGTATGCCTATGGCTGGTCCATGGTGATGGGTGGCAGAGACCAGCGCAATCTTGTAAAGCAGTTATCCTCCAATTAAAATAAATAATTTTTTTGAATGTAGTGGAGAAGGACAGTATATGTGTGATTTTGGTGAAGGAAGTGTACATACAATCAAGCACATGTTTCTTCAGAAGGTTCTTCTAACCATGAGAGACAGTCATCCCATGAAGGATTGCAGTGCTTTTCTAGATACGAGGAGACCAAGAATTGGGCTCATAAAATCAGCTCCTAAAAACATCTAACTATCTGAAGACCTGCCCTGCCAGTTTTATTCCCCAGATCAGAGTGCCTCACCTCTGCCCTCCACCTGGAAGGCCTCTCGGGGGTGTTGAAGGTCAGCAGCTGCGGCAGCACGCAAGGTAATCCTAGTAGGGCGAGCTGTGGTTAGTGGCTCTGTCGTGTTCGACTCTTTGCGACCCCATGGACTGTAGCCCGCCAGGCAAGTGCCCACGGTAAGTGCCAATTTGTAGTTGACAGTATGTAGCAAAAGCAGTGCTCAGAGAGAAATTCATAGCTGTCAATGCCTAAATTTAAAAAAAATAAGAAAAATCTCAAATCAATAAGCTAGTCTTCCATGTTAAGAAACTAGAGAAAAAGGAACCAACTAAACCAAAGTAAGCAGATGGAACAAAATAATAAAAATTAAAATGATGAGAAATGAAATAGAGGATAGGAAAGCAATAGAAAGAATAAGTTAAACCAAAATTTGATTCTTTGAAAAGATTGACAAAAGTGACAAACCTTTACCAAAAATGACCAAGAAAAAAGAGACTCAAATGACTAAAATCACAGTTAAAAGTTGAGAACATTTCTACCAACATTACCTAATTGAAAGAGAATTCTATAAACTACTGTGTATCGACACATGAGATAACCTAGCCAAACCAGGAGAATTCATAGAAATACACACACTACCAAAATTGACTGAAAAAGAAATAGATGATCTGAGTAAGCCTATAACAATTAAAGGGAATTAATGGGTAATCAAAAACTCGCAACAAAGAAAAGCCCAGAATCGATTAGCTTGACTCTCAAATTCTCTAAAATGATTAAAGAAGAATTACCATCAGTTCTTCTCAAATCTCCCCAAAAAAGAGTGAAGAAAGGAATAGTTCTTAAATCATTCTGTGGGGCCAGTATTACCCTGATACCAAAGCCAGACAAAGTCATCGCAAGAAAAAACAACCTTAGACCGATATCCCGTATGAGTATAAACACAAAAATCATTTAAAAATACTAACCCAAATGAAACTTGTGCATGTATTCAACTTAAAATGGGACAGGTCCTTCTGTTTAGTGTCTGACTGCCTTCTCATTCTCCAGATTTCTCTAATGCTGTCCTGCCCCATGAAGAGAACTACAGTCCATCCATCCTGGTTTCTCCATATGAGCAGATAGATGCCCATCAAAGTTCTTACTCCAGCCAGTCACACTTCCTCATCAAAAATGGGGACTACTTCTCCCATAAATAGTCTATGTGAGCTGTCAAACCGGAATTTGAAACAGTATAATCAAGTTACTATTAAATTACTTAAGCTCCTCAGGTGAAGCCACATAAGCAACAAGGTGCTGGATTTAGATGAGGAGGTAGAAAGGCAAAGCTTGAAGGGAGGAAATGAGCTTTGCTGTTGGCATTCCATATTAACATAAGGGAGAGATGCTTCAGAGCGAGTCACCTTCTCTGGGAAGACCTATCATATTACTGGACTCTTGGCTTGTGGCGCTTGGGACACTGTGACAAGCAGTGAGCCTTAACTTTGCCGGGCAGTTGCTAAGAGCATACACACCTAACCACGCTGGCATTTTGAACGCCTCTGAGATTGGGGAGTGAGTTGGAAGCCCCCACCAGGTGGCGCTAGTGGTAAAGAATCTGCTGGCTAGTGCAGGAGACACAAGAGATGTGGCTTTGATCCCTGGGTTGGGAAGACCCCCTGGAGTAGGAAATGGCAACCCATTCCAGTATTCTTGCCTCGAAAATCTCATGGACTGAGGAGCCTAGCAGGCTACAGTCCATGGGGCCGCAGAGAGTCGGACATGACTGAGCAACTGACCATACCACACACTGAGCAACAGAACAGAATGTTCCTGCAATAAGACAGTGAAGACAGAAATCCAATTACTGAACTAATTAGCACCTTTGAGTGGTAAGCACCGAATTTACAGGAGGAAAGCACTGGAGAAATCCTTGAATACCCAGTAAGGCTGACACTTGCCCTTCTTAGAGAGTCTGGTGGCGAGCCAGAGGCCCTCGGGGCACACAGGCAGCATGGCTTAGTTACTGCTGATCAGAATTGAGCCCTCTGCATCCAAAGCCTTTTGCAGATAGCTTTTCATTTAACATAGTTTTAGAAGGTGTTTTAATTCCCTAAGGAGTTTGGGAAATGACTTTCTTTTGGCTCAATCTCACTTTAAAAATTATTTATTCTGCTGCTGAAAATTCCATTTGTCCTAGGTCTTAAGGTGAAATTAAAATTCCATTCAGGGACTCACTGTGCCGACGTGGGATTACGGCCTTCATTAGAAAGAATTTTGTTGTTCGCTTTATTTTCTGCCACCCGGGGTCTTTTATTTTCAAAGCTGATCTGAGGGTATTTGCAAGGAAAAGGAAGCAGTAATAGAACAACATGACCTTTTCGAGCTGTAACAGAATATCCCTTCTGTACAACCCATCTGGAGCATCTAGTCTACAAAACTCCAACAGGATCCTGCCTAGATAGTTCTCATATATCTGAAACATGGTGTATCTAGGTATGGTAAAGATGAGATGCTCATTATGTTCAAACTTGTATGGAACCCTCCATTCAGTGGTCTATTTCTAGTGAAAGCCCTTTCTTTATGGCATAGTAGTTTAGGCTTTATGAAATTTTTGTAGGAAGAGGGATGCTTCCCAGGGCCCGAGAGTGGGCTCTTGTCTAACACTCAGAAATGAATTGTCTAAGGAGACACATGTGCTGACAAAGCAAGAGACTTCACTGGGAAGGGGGGCGCCGGGTGGGAACCGAGGAGGACTGCTCTGCCAAGGGGCTCACAGCCTCAGGTTTTATTGTGATGGGGTTAGTTTCCAGATTTTCTCTGGCCAGTCATTCTGACTCAGGGTCCTTCCTGGCAGTGTGCACATCACTCAGCCAAGATGGATGTTAGCAAGGAGGATGCTGGGAGGTTGGTAAGACATTTTGGCCTTTCCTGAATTTTTCTAATTGGTGATGTCTTGTTAGTTACATCTTCCTTACTAGGATCTCCTCTTGTAAGATACCTCATGCAAATAGTATTGTGTTTGGCCAGGATGGAGCAGTTTCAGTCAGTGGTTCCCCTCACAAAATTGCCATTTTTGTAGACCATAAACTGTTGAATATCATCAGCTTCATGTGGGTGGTGTCAGTTTCATATTTCATCCATCAAAGAATGACAAGACCCCCACTCAATGTCTGAAATAAGCCAAGGCTGGCCCAACATCGTCTCTCCAAGCAGAGCAGACTGTTGCACTTATAAAGGGTTTGGGGGATATCTGAAGTTCAAGGGCAGATGAGTTTCAGGTTCAGAAATGGGGTGATACCGTCTGCAGGGCAGTCACCTGGGGAACCTGTTATTGATTGGTCACCCTCAGAAGCCTGCACTGAGCCTGTCCCTTGCTGGCTGACTTGCAGAAGCAAGCCGCCACTGTGAACTGGCTGCCTTACCAAAGGTGTAAGTTGAGGTGAGTTTTCATAACTGGAAAGGTTTAAAACTGGTTCTGGTGGCAACTGGTTACTGTGGCTACAGACAATCCACCTTTTCCTAAGCTGCAAAGAGCTGCTTTTCATTCTTATGGTTCAACCTAAGACAAGTCTGTAAGAATGCACCCAACTCTTGAAAGCAAGCAGTGGAGACCTGGACTGCTTATCAAGAATGTTCTGGAATCAGTTTGAAAAGCAAGATAGCTATGTATGCACTGCTCTCAAGTACTGTCAGTGAGCGGTAGTCCATTGGCAATTTCAATGTTTGCTGTTATTTTGTGGACTGGATGCTCAGAATTGATAAAGATGAAGATCTGTCTTCTGTGCCTAAGCACTAAACATCTCTTCGCTCTCTGCGTTTTCTGTGCTTTTCCCACCCTTCTGACCCCTCTCTTCCTTCAGCCTTGTCAGTGTAGAACAATAACTCTAATACATGAGCTCCATCTGCCCTGGATTCCCACTCACACAGCTGATCCTGTGAGCCCGCTCTCCTTTGCAGGGATCTAATCACAGCCTCTTACTCTTTTGTGGCTCTTTCTAGTACAAGGCGTGTGGATAATTCCAACACAAGACTGGTGGTCCAAATTGAAAAGGATCCAGGTAAGAGGATGTCTTCCTTCTCTTTCTTTCTTTTTTTATATTTTATTTTATTTATTTTTGGCCATGCAGCATGTGGGATCTTAGTTCCCCAAGCGAGGATTGAACCATGCCCCCTGTGTTGGAAGCATGCAGTCTTAACCACCGGAGCTCCCCTGCCCAGGAAAGTCCCCTGTCTCTCTTTTAAGCTATTTATTTTGTGGTGTAGATGGATTCCTTCAATCCAAAAAAGAGGAATTAAGTACTCACTTTTTTTAATCACTGTGGAGACAGTGCATGTCTTGGTAAATATGCTGATGGTAAAAATAAAACTGTGCAAATAGAACTGATCAAATATCCTGATTTGGTTTAGAGATGGATTCCTCCATGATTTAGCACTGATTCGATCCCTTTTCAATATTGAATGACTGTTGATTACAACATTTTAGTTTGTATATGCTAAACATCAAATACAGACAGTAAACCTTGGTATTGGTATTCTGGCAAAAAAAAAAAAAAAAAAAAAAAATCAGTGTTATGATGTCCTTAAAGGCGAGCCATTCCAGGATCCAGGGTCTGGATAACTTCAGAGTCTTTGCACAACATTAATCTATGGAAAGATTTATCTGCCACGGTAACAGGAAGTTACTTTTTTCTTTCTGTAATCTATTTCATGTTGAAGCATTTGACCTTTTTTTCTGCTCATATCAGTATGCAAATTTAAACCACTCTCTATTTTTAATCCACCTCACTCTCTCCTCTGTGCCAAAAATATTGTCTAGGAAGAATTGTATCCTGCTTATTAGCTATATTTAAATTGCATATACATGATTAATTTGAAATCGTAATTTGAAACTTGAAAATATCTGGAGAGGCAGGTTTATTTTTTGTTAAACTTTGTATCAGCCCAGTTGGAAGGGGGTGTGGTTGGAGTATAAATATCTCTAATGTGGAGCCATGGGGTTCTGATTTTGCTGGGCCATTGACATTAGGCATATAGACAATTTCATAAGTACACTGTGATTTTAGTTGTTCATAATTTCATCTCATTTTAATCTAATTATGCAGATATGTGGTCAGTGTGTTCTAAGATCTCAACTTTTCATGGTTTAAACTGTTTTATTTGTACATCAAACAGTTTGAACAGTTAAGCAAAAGTTAATTCTCTTGTTAAGGCTTTTTCTTTAAAAGTACCAGAGACTCGGAGGAATCTCCAATTAGTGTCTCTGGATGCATGCTGCTTCATCAGAGAAGATGAATATCACTGCAGGTCAGGCAGGCTTAATCTGCATAGAAAATTAAGCATACTGGTACCTTATTAGAGGTCATGACATGACTCAGTCCATAGAACAGTTTGTTTCTTTCCATTAATCATAAATAGGTTATAAATGCACCTATTTCAGTTTGGCTTTTAACTGTCGTGAATGCCTAGCCCTGACATCCATAGTTTGATAGCGTTATCTTGTAGATTTCTTAGCCGTGGATCAGTGCTCTTTCTTACGTGGGTGCGCTCGGGGCAGTCTGTACCTGCCTGCACCCTCAGTGATGCTCCAGTTCCTGAGGATACAGAGCAGGAAAGCTCCATTCAGATCTTCACGGATCTTTATCTGCAACCTTCCTGAATCTCTGTCTCCACTCCAAAAGCTGGCCTAAAAGGGGTCCTGAGCTTTGCTTCAGGCCTCTTCTCTTTGGGGCAACTCTATGCTTCTCTGACTTTCTGGAGGCAGAGTTTACTCCCCAGAGAAAAGATACTCCTAAAGTGAAAGCACTGCTGACACTTTCCTTCCAGCCCCTCCCAGTGCTTCTTCCACTCCCAGGAGCACAGACCAGGGCTTCCCAGTTTACCCAGCCTTCTCAGAAAAGATTCTGTCTTCATCATGAGAGATCTGACGGAGGGAGTAAGAGGAGTCAGCCCAGCCGGGACGTGAAATGCGTCATGAACCCCCAGTTCCATGCCCCTGAGACGCACTGGCCCTTTATTGGGAAGCCCTTTATTCCCTCACTCCATCTCCTTTGCTGCGTCCTTCCTTTTTCCTTCCCTTGATGTGCTCATCCACTCGATCTGAACGGCTAAGTCTGAACAGACAAGCCACAGTCCTGGCGAGGGTGCAGAGCAGCTAGAATTCTTAGTCCCTGCGACTGGGATGCAGAATAGTCCAGCCATTCTGGAGAACGGTAGTGCCTCTCTTAGGGTTTGACTCAAGAGAAATGAAAACATGTTCTTATAAACTTCAGTTCATGAATATCATGAGTGGATTTACTCATATTCACCAGTACTGAAAACAACCCAAAGGTCCTTCAGCTATTGAACGGTTAAGCAAACTGTAGTAACTACATACAAATGAAACAGAACAAACTACTGCTGTCTACCTCGGAATGGATGAGACACAAATGCATCATGCGAAGCGGTGGTTATGTGACTATGAGCATTGTTCTAAGATTCATAGAACTGGACACTAAAAAGGGCAAATTTTGCTCTCTGTAAATTATGCCTCAATAAATCTGAGTTTTATATACATATATAACTTAAAATGAGTGGGTGGCATTGATATATAATATATATACTTGTATATAATATATAAAAATGTATACTAGCAATAATTATTTATATTGTAGACTACAGTTATATATGTATATATGCATATATATATACTGTTTACACAATATGTACTATCAATAATTATTTATATTATAGAATATTTATATACATATATAAAAAACTTCCCTATAGTTCAGATGGTAAAGAATCTGCCTGCAATTCAGAAGACATGGGTTCAATCCCTGAGTCAGGAAGAGCCCCTAAAGAAGGAGATGAAAACCCACTCCAGTGTTCTTGCCTGGAGAATTCCACGGGCAGAGGAGCCTGGTGGGCTACAGTCCATGGGATCACAAAGAGTTGGACATGACTAAGTGACTTAACACACACACACACACACTATATATATATACACACACACACACATACACACACAATTTATTGTCTGTAAATTATTCCTCAGTGAAACCCTGGAGTTACTTAATGGGTTATGTTCTCAAAAGCAAAATCTCTCTTAACAAAGCTGTATCATCATAGTATCATCTATTATTCAACAGGTATTTAGTCAGTCATTACTGCATATTAAGAATCTGCCAGTACTGAGATACAAAAATAAACAAATTCAGTCTTCCTTCACCACCGTAGGGTGCATTGGAGAAATCAGATGTTAATCAAATAACCATATATACACATATACACACAAAAAAACAAAAGTCAAATTCCAACTGTTTCAAGTGCTTTCAAGCAGAGGGTCATAGTCCTGATGCCCTATAACATGGCGTGGCAAAGGGGTCAAGGAAGGCTTCCCTGAAGTGGCCGTGGAACGGTGGCCTAAAGATTAGTAGAGGTAATAAGACAGAGAAGAATGAAGGGAAACCAGGCAGAAAGATTAGTCTCTGCAAAGGTCCGAGGTGGGAAGGGGCAAGTGAGTCACTCACCTGGGAGATGATCTGTGTTGCTAAGTGTGGAGCTCGAGGAAGAGATGAGTGAGAGGTGAGGATGGAGACTGAAGTGGGGAGCAGAGCACACAGCGCCCCTGGTGTGACTATACACCCTGGGTTTGATCAGGCTGGTGTCCTAGCTTATTCCTGTGGAGGATGACTGATGGGACCCTATTATAGGTGATGTGTTGAAGTCTTGTCTGTATCTTAAGAGCCCTAACAAACCACTTTAGGAAATGGGCTGGAGGGTCCTGGGTGACACGTTCCCCTTTCGTCTGAAAGGTCATTCTGGCTGGGGGCGGGTAGAGAATTGATGAGCAACATGTCCTAGTGAAGACCCGTAGGTGAGTTACATAACCCTTGCGGTCCTCCACCCGAGAGAGCACGTAACTTGGGATAAAGCAAGGGCAATGGGAATGGAAAAACGTAGGGAATACTTGAAGAATGTGAAACTGAGAGCCTTAGGTGGGAAGGAGTGGGAAGAAAGATACCCAGGTTGTGGCCAACTGGACAGCTGAGAGCAGGTTAGGGGCGGGACTGGGGGGGCAGGGCCTGACTTGAACACATTGGGTGGAGGAGAAGCATTGGAAACATACAAGAAACGTTAAGCAGACAAGGAAGCAGACAGGTCTAGAGTCCAGGCGAGAGATCTCTGCTGGAGATAGGAATTTGTCAGGTGTCTCATCTAGACAGGAATTCAGTCCATTTATGTAGATGACATTGACCAGGAAGAGCGTAGAGGGAAGAAATAGGAGGGTCTCACAAACCCCAGCACAACGGGCGCAAGGTCTGAGGAGTCCGATTCTCCCCTAATCGGGTGACGGCTGCCCGTCTCCCAGGCAGAGCGCGTTGGAGCAGGACTCACTGGGCGTATTGCTTCTTGTCGTGTCTTCAGGGAGCGATGGCAACAACCTCAATTCCATCTTTTATGAGCACTTGACAAGGGCGCTCCAGGAGTCTCTCTGTGGAGACCTCATCCTCGGCCGGTGGGGCAACTACAGCTCTGGCGATTGCTTTATTTTGGCTTCGGATTACCTCAATGCTTTCGTTCACCTGATTGAAATCGGCAATGGCCTTGTCACCTTTCAACTTAGAGGACTGGAATTCCGAGGTAAGAGTCTCTTTACTGTGGAAGTTGTTGGAAGTTGGTCATTTGAGTGAACTATCATGCAGAGCTTTCATAAGAAGTCGTCCTTAAAAAGGAAGAGTGGGATGCCTGTCCTAGAGAATGAGTTAGGGAGCTTGCTGCAACCACATCTCATCACGTATTTGGATATGAAGAAAGTCCAGTCATCTGAATTGGTAATCAGGTTAAATGTACAGTCTGGTGTAAACCTTAGGAGTAGCAAGTCAGAACTTTGGTTTTATTTGGGGAAAAACTCAGAAGCACTAAATGAGTGTGGACCATGCGTGGGGGCTCCGTGTGGAGTCAGCCAGACCTAAAATGGAACCTGCTTCCTTGGGTTACAAATGCCACGGTCTGTTGTGGGTGAGTCATTTAGTATCTCTGAGTTTTGCTAAAAATTGTCTGTAAAATGATAAGAAGAAGAATGACTGCCTCATACAGCTGTTGTGTGATCTGAGATCCTGTATATGCAGGCACTGTTGTTGTTGTTTAGTTGCTAAGTTGTGTCTGACTCCTATGCAGCCCTATGGACTGTAGCCCACCAGGCTTTTCTGTCCATGGAATAGCCCAGGCAAGAATACTGGAGTGGGTTGACATTTCGTTCTCCAGGGGATCTTCCCGATCCAGGAACCAAACCCATGTCTCCTTCACTGGCAGGTGGATTCTTTACTAGAGAGCCACCTGGGAAGCCCACTTGTAGGCACTAGATGAATGCTTACTGCTCTGTGGTTACTGAGTCCGCCTGTATCTTTGAAGAGTGGTTCTGATTTTTCCATGAATCAGACGCTGCAGCTGTGTGGTGATCACTCAGGGATCAGCGCCATGGATATTCCTGCGGCCCCGTCTCCTGGGCTCTTTGTGTAGTCTTTCACTCACACATGCCTTTCTCTACCGCAGCACCCCCTCTGTGTCAGGCCACGCTCTGATGCTGAGGATGCACTGGCGTGCGACCTTGAGTCTCACCCTCAGCTCAGTTCAGTCGCTCAGTCGTGTCCGACTCTTTGCGACCCCATGAATCGCAGCACGCCAGGCCTCCCTGTCCATCACCAACTCCCGGAGTTCACTCAGACTCATGTCCTTCAAGTCTGTGATGCCATCCAGCCATCTCATCCTCGGTCGTCCCCTTCTCCTCCTGCCCCCAATCCCTCCCAGCATCACAGTCTTTTCCGATGAGTCAACTCTTCGCATGAGGTGGCCAAAGTACTGGAGTTTCAGTTTTAGCATCATTCCTTCCAAAGAAATCCCAGGGCTGATCTCCTTCAGAATGGACTGGTTGGATCTCCTTGCAGTCCAAGGGACTCTCAAGAGTCTTCTCCAGCACCACAGTTCAAAAGCATCAATTCTTTGGTGTTCAGCCTTCTTCACAGTCCAACTCTCACATCCATACATGACAACTGGAAAAACCATAGCCTTGACTAGATGGACCTTAGTTGGCAAAGCAATGTCTCTGCTTTTGAATATGCTATCTAGGTTGGTCATAACTTTTCTTCCAAGGAGTAAGCATCTTTTAATTTCTTGGCTGCAGTCACCATCTGCAGTGATTCTGGAGCCCCCAAAAATAAAGTCTGACACCGTGTCCACTGTTTCCCCATCTATTTCCCATGAAGTAATGGGACCGGATGCCATGATCTTCGTTTTCTGAATGTTGAGCTGTAGGCCAACTTTTTCGCTCTCCTCTTTCACTTTCATCAAGAGGCTTTTTAGCTCCTCTGCACTTTCTGCCATAAGGGTGGTGTCATCTGCATATCTGAGGTTATTGATATTTCTCCCAGCAATCTTGATTCCAGCTTGTGTTTCTTCCAGTCCAGCATCTCTCATGATGTACTCTGCATAGAAGTTAAATAAGCAGGGTGACAATAGACAACCTTGACGTACTCCTTTTGCTGTTTGGAACCAGTCTGTTGTTCCATGTCCAGTTCTAACTGTTGCTTCCTGAGCTGCATACAGATTTCTCAAGAGGCAGGTCAGGTGGTCTGGTATCCCCACCTCTTTCATGACGTGGCAAATAAACAAGTAAACAAAAGAGCAAGCCAATCACAGCTTGAGGAACGGCAGAGAGGAGGTAAATAAGGTTCTATGACCAGAATCGGTGCAGGAGGTGAGGAAGCTCGTCGGGGAAGGGCCCTGAGGAGGAGAACAGGGAGAAGAACATTCCAGGCTAGGAACTGGGAGGTGCTGAATGTCTGAGTCCAGAGCAACCCAGGAGGAATGCCGTGACCAAAGAGGCGGGGTTGGGGGAGATCATGGGGTTTCTCCCAGCCAGGGGGAGGTGCTGCATTTTATTCTGTGCACTATGAGGAGCCATGGAATGTTCTGGAAATGGGAATGACTGACCTAGAGCTTGTTCTGGTTGCTGTGTGGAAGATGTACTGGAGGGGATGAAAGGAGAAAAAGGGGGACCACCTAGGAGTGTCCTGTAGTCACCCCAGCGAGAGAAGAGAGCAGAGGCAGAGATGTGCTGGGAGGCTCAGAAGTGGTGGGCAGGCCTGCATGTTGGGGTGAGGGAAGGTGGGGTGCTTAGTATGCTCCCTGCTTTCTAGGTTGAGAGCCCAGTGGACATTGGTGCCTTTACTGAAACTGAGAAACCTGGATAAGGAGTGGCACATTGGGTTTGAGGATGCAGTCAAGAGCTCCATTTTAAATATTTTCTTTTTAAAATGCCCTGGATTCATCCAAGTGAATGTATCACATAGCTAGGTGGACATATGTGTTTAATATTCATTTTTGTTGTTTAGGCCCTAAGTTGTGTCTGACTCTTTTGTGACCCCATGGACTGTATAGCTTGCCAGCCTCCTCCATCCATGGAATTTTCTAGGAAACAGTACTGGAGTCAGTTGCCATTTCCTTCTCCAGGGGATCTTCCCGACCCAGAGACGGAACCCAAGTCTCCTGCATTGTAGGCAGACTCTTTACTGCTGAGCCACCCGGGAAGCACTTAATGCTCATTGGGGAGATATTTATTCAGCACTGATTATATGTCAAGCACTAAGTTAGGTGCTCTGAGTAAAGAAGCAAAGGCCCTGCCTTGTGGAGCTTGAAGCCTCCCTTAGAAGACAGGCGCGTGATAAGTACTTACTGCCCAGAGACATGGCTGTTATAGCAGCACGGCGCGTGGGGTGCCTGGGGGCCAGAGGAAGGGCGCTGGAATCAGAAAGGGCGCTGGGGTCTGTCAGCTCAGCAGAGGAGGGGCTGCAGTTAGAACGGAGAGGAGGGAACAACTGGTGTGATTACAAGGAGGCACCAAGTAGCCAGATGTGGTTTCCAGGTGCTTTGGGAGGAAGGGGTCACCGACAGTGCTAGAAAGGTAAACAACAGCCAGGTCATGCCTTCTTGAACCTCACAGTGACCAAAGGACACGTTTCCACCAAGAACAAATTGCCGTCACTTCATATTTTAAAAACTATAACCCAAAGAGAATTCTTGTACATCCGTACAAATTCTAGGAATCTAATTTAGGGAGCTTATTTGGGAAAAGGTTATTGGGCCAAGAGAGTGATGATCAGACTCTAAAGAACAGAGAAGCACCATTTCCCTGATACTTTTCACAAATGCCAGAAAATGCCACAGTAGGTGGTAGAAATTAAGTGTCTGGGTACAATAATGCAATAGAACTGCCTATTTTTGAGAGCTTTCCATTTTTTCCTGGAACTCAAGGGAAGAACTTTTAAGGTTCGCTGAGTTGAATCTGAATTATAGTTATAGCACAAGTTTTATGTGGCTTATAGCATCTTCAGCAAACTTAACCGATCTTTGAATTGAAGGGTTAGTTAGGAGGCTTCCCAAGTAGCGCAGTGGTAAAGACTCCTCCTGCCAACACAGGAGACGTAGGTTTGATTCCTGGGTTGGGAAGGTTCCCTGGAGTCGGAAATGGCAACCCACTCCAGTATTCTTGCCTGGAGAATCCCATAGACAGAGGAGCCTGGAGGGTTACAGTCCATGGGATCTCAAGGAGTCATACAAGACTGAAGGCATTGAGCACATGTTTCAAACATGCATAAGAGAAATGTTGTATAGCTGAGTACCCAGGAGAAAAAGTAAAAAGTTTGGTGAACAGTTAGCCAGCCTCTGGCACAGTGGGTAATTTTCGCAACATTAGAATAAGAGTTTAGAACCTGGGTAGCCCAAATGATTGATAAAGGCTCATGGCCCATGCTGTTTCCATTGGATAGTACTATAGTGGAGTAAATTCAAATTAAGAATACAAATAAAGAAGCCACGTGTTTCTGTTCTACTCCTTTGGCCCATGCATCCCAGAATAGAAATACATTTTTTTTGTTGTTTTTGTTGTTCATGTAAGGAAACATGATTGTACTGCTGTTCTTGGTTTATGAGTATCTCTTGCATCTACCCAGCCAGAGAGCCTTTAAGGAACACTGTTCAAGAATTGGTGGATTAGTCAGCTTTAAGTCTAAGGTCAAGGAAACAGACAAGGAACTTTGGAAGGTCCTCAGTGTGAGGAGCACCAAATTCAAGGCTTTTCAAAAGAAATGGAACCTGTTGTATTTAACCATAATCCGAGTAGGCGGACACAGAGAAATGGGAAAGTGAGAGCTGATTATCTGTTCAATCCATTTCCATTCTCTGTTAGTCATCCAAGTGACCTAGCTTGATGGTTTGGCTTATTTCTATAAAAGAGGAGAAATATGAATGAGGAGAACAGAGTTGCCAACGAAAGGAGTCAGACAACTTGAAAATCCTGTTATTATAAATGAAGAGGAACCAAGAATAGGAGAAAAAAAAAAGGCATTGGAGAGAGACTTTTATAAGATACAAAGCACTCTCTTGCCTGTGAAGGTGACAGCTACCCCCGATTGGTTTTAATCCCAATACTTCCTCCCATCTAACTGATGGGGAATCCAGACCCTCAAGATGAATTATTTCCCAAGACTCACAGCTACTTAGGGGTTGTTTGTTCAGTCGCTCTGTCGTGTCTGACTCTTTGTGACCCCATGGACTGCAACACACCAGGCTTCCCTGTCCTTCACTATCTTTCTGACTTTGTTCAAACTCATGCCCATTGAGTCAATGATGCCAGTCAACCATCTCATCCTCTGCAGCCCACTTCTCCTCTTGCACTTAATCTTTCCCAGCATCAAGGTCTTTTCCAAAGAATTGGCTGTTCACATCAGGTGGCCAAAGTATTAAAGCTTCAGCTTCAGCATCAGTGGACTTCCAATGAATATTCAGTGTTGATTTCCTTTAGGACTGACTGGTTTGATCTTCTTGCTGTCCAAGGGACTCCCAAGAGTCTTCTCCAACACCACAGTTTGAGAGCATCAATTCTTCGGTGCACAGCCTTCTTTACGGTCCAGCTCTCATATCTATACATGACTACTGGAAAAACCATAGCTTTGACTATTCAGACCTTTGTCAGCAAAGTGAGGTATTTGCTTTTTAATATGCTGTCTAGGTTTGTCATAACCTGTCTTCTAAGGAGCAAGTGTCTTTTGATTTTGTGGCTGCAGTCACTGTCTACAGTGATTTTGGAGCACAAGAAAATAAAGTCTGTCACTGTTTCCTCTTTTTTGCCATCTGTTTGCCTTGAAGTGTTGGGACTTTATACCTTGCTCTTAGTTTTTTGAATGTTGAGTTTTAAGCCAGGTTTTTCACTCTTCTCTTTCACCTTCATCAAGAGACTCTTTAGTTCCTCTTTGCTTTCTGCCATTAAAGTGGTATTATCTGCATATCTGAGGTTTTGGATATTTCTCCTGGCAATCTTGATTCCAGCTTAGAGGTGGGCAAACCCACAGGGCTCTTAACAAGAGCTTCTCATTCTACCTGACCATTTCATTTCCTCTTTTCATGTCTCCTTTTGGTTGGAAATTTGTACCATAGTGTTCATTTGGTTTATTAAACACTGAATAACTGGGATATAATGTCCTCAATCACTTGTATAGCTCCATGTCATTTTCCAAGTTGCACAAAAAACTCCACTTTAGGTCAGGATGTTCAATAGGGGCACACACGTGACTTGACTTCTCAGAGTCTCAATTTCTTCATCAAAACCTTGGTGTGATTATAAGTTCTTTCCAGCTCTGAAACATAGGCAGAACACTCCAACATAAATCACAGCAAGATCCTCTATGACCCACCTCCCAGAGTGATGGAAATAAAAGCAAAAATAAACAAATGGGACCTAATTAAACTTAAAAACTTTTGTACAACAAAGGAAACTATAAGCAAGCTGAAAAGACAGTCTTCAGAAAATAATAGCAAATGAAGCAACTGACAAAAGAATCAATCTCAAAAACATACAAGAGGCTCATGCAGGTCAATACCAGAAAAATAAATGACCCAGTCAAAAAACAGTTCAAAAAACTAAACAGACATATCTCCAAAGAAGACATACAGATGGCTAACAAACGCATGAAAAGATGCTCAACATCACTCATTATCAGAGAAATGCAAATCAAAACCACAATGAGGTACCATTTCACGCCAGTCAGAATGGCTGCTATCTAAGTCTACAAACAATAATTGTTGGAAAGGTTGTGGAGAAAAGGGAACCCTCTTACACTGTTGGTGGGAATGCAAACTAGTACAGCCACTATGGAGAACAGCGTGCAGATTCCTTAAGAAACTGGAAATAGAACTGCCTTGTGACCCAGCGATCCCACTGCTGGGCATACACACTGAGGAAACCAGAATTGAAAGAGACACATGTAGCCCAGTGTTCATCGCAGCACTGTTTACAGCAGCCAGGACATGGAAGCAACCTAGATATCCATCAGCAGACGAATGGATAAGAAAGCTGTGTTACAGATATACAATGAAATATTACTCAGCCATTAAAAAGAATACATTTGAATCAATTCTAATGAGGTGGATGAAACTGGAGCCTATTATACAGAGCAAAGTAAGTCAGAAAGAAAAACACCAATACAATATACTAACGCATATATATGGAATTTAGAAAGTTGGCAATGACAACCCCATATGCGAGATAGCAAAAGAGACACAGATATAAAGGGCAGACTTTTGGACTCTGTGGGAGAAGGCAAGGGTGAGATGCTTTGAGAGAATAGCATTGAAACACATATATTACCATATGTGAAATAGATGACCAGTCCAGGTTTGGTGGTGCCCAAATAGAGCACTCAAAGCTGGTGCCCTGGGACAATCTAGAGGGGTGGGATGGGGAAGGAGGTGGGAGGGAGGTTCAGGATGGGGAACACATGTACCCCCGTGGCTGATTCATGTCAATGTATGGCAAATACCACCACAATATTGTAAAGTAATTAGCCTCCAATTATGATAAGTAAATTGATTTTTTTTTTTAAAAAAAGAAAGAAACAACAACAAAAAGTTCTTTCCAGCTCTGATGGCTCATCAGTCTGGGAGCTATATGTCCTTCCACTATATCATGGGGAGAAAGTTGAACTCCCTCCGGGAGTTTGATAGAATTTCCTCCCAGGGAGGAAGCCCAAGGCTTCAGAGTCAGTGGCGGAGGAGGGATAAATGCCTAGTTGTGGCTGACTCCAAAGTCCGTGACCTTTGTAAACTCCATGGCCTTGGAGGGTGGCAGGGAGCGAGGGAAGGAAACAGGGATGCAGGGAAGGAAGAAGGAAGGAAAGGGGAGGAAGGAGGAAGGAAGGAAAAATAAGGAAAGATTACCCAAAAAGAAAAAGAAATGAGTAATCATTGTCTTTACATCTCTCTGGCTGTTGAAATTCAAAAAGAAAACTTTTACCTGAATATCCTTCTAAGCGTTAATACGGAACCACCACTTTTAGGAGCTCAGTTTCTTGAACTGCTGACTGCCTTAGCAACCATGCAAACTGGACGGCTCCTGCAGGATGAACATGGAAAGCAAAGGCATAGTTAGCTATCAAGAGGTAGCCACACATTACCATCAGGCCTGGAAAATATCACAAAAATGAGATTTGCGTTCCTGTCTGTGTGAAATGTTATCAGCCATCTCATAGTTTGGCTAACACCCCCATAATCACCACCCTGTGGGGACATTCTAAAAATAAGTATGTAACCTAATCTAATCTAAAGCTAATTCAACCCAAACCCTTATCCTAACTGGCTGATCCACGTATAGTCAGAGCTCCCGCTAATCTTGGAACCAGCTAGAATTCTCCTCCCTATGGCAACAATTAGGTCATCAGTGAGTGTACTTCTTTTGTCTGTATAGCTTGAGGAAGCTGTTAAGTCCCTTAGTTCCAAACTTTACCCATGAAATAATAGGTTCTCACTCAGAATTCCTCAATGCATATTTTTGTTCATTTCAAGTTATGCGACATACTGGTGAACAAGACGAAGCCCTGCTTGTCCAGATAACGAGTCTGGGAAAGGAGAAGTGCTTTCCTGGAGAACATTAACAGAGTCTGCATATTTTAACATTCAACACTCAAAGTGTGTGGGAGAAAAGCAAGATAATGCTTGTTTGAATTAAATATTAATTAGAAAGTAAATGACTCAGTAAGATTGAATGCATTGGTTTTTCTCATCTAGAAATGGAGGGTGGGGGGGATACCATATCATTCACAGATACCATTATTGGATTTATTTCAGCTTTTCTTATGCTTCAGATTTGCCCATCATAAATTCCCCTGTGCACTGTGGGATGTGGTTTATTTCATTTTCTCCTATAGGCTAGAAGGAAAAAGTAAATTCAGGGAACTTTTGCTTGTAATTTGTCAAGGCTCATGAGACACTCTGTGATAAGGGAAAACCATGGACTTTGAATTCAAAAGGCCAGAACTTTCTTCTAGACAAGATGTTTTGAAGACTAGTGTCCTAATTTTACTAAAAGAAATTATTACTAAAAGAAGAGATTACATCTGCATAGCTGGGTTGATGTGTGCAATCAATGAGATGCTCTCTGAGAAGTTACTTTTTAAGTTGGTAAATGTCCCATAAACAGAAATTAAAATTTTAAGAATATTGAATATAAAAATTCTCTGAGAAAAACTGTTACACCACATTCAAAATCTCACTTGCTGAACAGGTCATAAAACAAATTGTATTTCTATGGCCAGATTGTGAAGCAAATTGAGGCTCTTTGGAAGACAGAACTGTTATAATAAAAAATGTCTGCTATGACCACAAAATCAAACATGCTATAAATTATGTTCACATACTTTTCCCTGCACTGCACACTGAGCCAATACACTTCTCCTAAACCCTCAGTGTGACATTTAAAAGACACTCGGGTCCACTACTGTGCAGCACAGGGGACTCCACTCAGTGCTCTGTGGCGACCTGAATGGGAAGGAAATCCAAAAAAGAGGGGCTATATGTGTGCATATGGCTGGTTCCCTTTGCTGTACAGCAGAAACTAACAGAGCTTTGTAAAGCAACTATACTCCACTTAAGAAAAAGACGCTTGGATCCAGTGCAGCTGAAGGAATGGAAGTTGGGACTGGGAAGAAATTATCTAGTAAAAAAATAAAGAACTAAACTCATTCAGTGCATCCATAGGTCAGGTCCTTGTTTAAGTTCTGTTCTGTGACCATTTCTCCATCTTTAAGGTTAGATTAATTTAAAGTGTGTGATCATCAAATGTATGTTTAGCAATTAGGAAAGGGTAATGAGACAGATTATCATTGTGTTAAGTATTTCTTCCCAGAAATTAAATCTGGTGATGTCTAGGAGATACAGGGTCATTTCCCATGGCAAGTAGCTGGGGCTCAATGACCTGTATACTCCTTTCGGCTCACATTCTAGGATTCCATTCCAGAGAACTAGCGTAAGGTGGAGGAAGGGCTGAGAAAGACGTGTCAATAACATTGAAGCTGTAGGAAAAATTTGGGGGAAAAAAATTCCACTGTGACCTTCTAAAAATGACATTCATTGAAAAAATTTTTAAAAAGCTTTCCCTGACATTATTTCATTTGGCCACAAAAATGGCCCTTGATCTAATCAGCTGGCAGGAAGCAATGATAGTTTAGATTTCTGGTCTGAAGAAAAATGGTCTGAAAGTTTTCATAATTACATGTGTTATGTGTATTATGGTGTTAGAAGGGGCACTAAAGAAGCCGAATCTTCAACAAGATTCAACACAGACTGACCCTGACTCTCACAGCTTGTGTTTCCAGCATGTAATGCACACTGGCCTGTGTGGAGTCCGAATGTTCATGGAAGTGAACTGCTTTGAGCTTAGCAGTGACTATACTGTAAGTCCCCTACATATGAGCCTTCAAGGTGTGAGTTTCAAAGATGTGAACATGCCTGCAGCCACTGTATGCCAGCTGTTGTGCTGTGTTACTGTACTTTTCAAGGCGCTGTGCTGTGAGATGAAAAATGTCTTCTTTATTTTTCTGTGTTTGTTTTTTGTGTCTCACTTGTGTGAAAAGTATCGCATGCCTATTACAGTGCAGTACTGACTAGCCGGTTATGTTAGTGCAGTGCCTAGGCTACCTTTGTTACACTTATGAATGAATTGGACTTACAAATACCGTCTTAGAATGGCCCTTGTTCATATGTAGGGAATGAATCTGATGGCCTCCTCCTTTTTGCGGACCTGAGCAATTCAGGAACAAGCTTACTTGTGACCTCAGAAGGAAATGCATTTGATGCAGTAACAGTCCAATATACATCCCGAACTGTACATTATACCTGCAACTTGAAAAGCAACTTGAAAAAAAAAGCCGTTGTTTTTGTTCAGTAGCCCAGGTCTGTCCAACTCTTTGTGACCCCATGGCATGCCAGGCCTCCCTGTCCCTCACTGTCTCTCAGAGTTGACCCAAGTTCACGGTCATTGCATCAATGATACTGTCCAGTGCCGGAGTCCAACTCCAGCAGCCAGGGATTCAACCTGAAGAGATGAACGCTGTCGGCGACTGAGACAGCCTCTCGTTTTTCTCTGGACTGCCTGTTTATTCCAAGTTTAAGATTCTTTTTTATACTTTTACAAAAACATGAGGCCAGAGGTTTGACATTTTCGGTTCCCCCTCTCCCAGATTTATTATCTCCATAAATCACTGTTGCTCCTCAAACAGAGTTCCTGCTTCAGTGATTCTCTGGGAATCAGCCTTATCATCTATTATCTAATCTACCTCCTCTAATGTGTCCTGTAGTTAACTTGTGATTACATTGTAACTCATGCTACATGCCTCAGTTTGCTACTTATCTTCCTAACTCCTGTTTGCCTCTAACATCCTGAGCTCACTATCTCTTAAAAAGGCTTCTAGCTATAGTGTCTCTAAAAATTCCTAACTTCTATAAGCTATAGTAAAATATGCTAACTTTACAACATTCCTTAAATCTTTAACTTCTAACTGTTTTAATTATTTCTAAGCCCTAAATTCAGTAAACTCCTTTGCCATAAACATTCTCCTTGCAAATAGGCTTCGGATATCAATCCCTCCCATGGCCTCAAGCTGCGGCCTATGTGCTCATCCTGGAACACTTTTTTGTAAAAGTCCTTGAACAAATGTTAGTGATTAACTTTATGAATTATTTTCAGAGCAATGCTGCAGAAGGCTTTATGCCTTCTCATGCTCCTCTCAAGAACAATAAGCACCTTAATATTCCTTTGCAGTCAACTCAGCCGAGGAGAGGAAAAGACCAGTCAGAATTACAAGGCCTAACTCCTTCATCCTGGGATCCGTGCCTGCGGAATGAGGAGAGGGGGCTGGGGACGGTGCCTCCATTTTGTCAGTAATGCCTAACGCGGCTCCCGACAGTCCAGCCAGCTCATCCTCTGATGCCATCTTCTCCTTCTATGCCTAATTATCCTCCACTCCACAAGCAGGGTAGTTTAAGGATAATCTAAACTTCTCTCTGGCAGCACCTCCAGGAAACCTCACTCCTTAGCATATAGAAAACACCATCCTCGTATGCCTGGCATGTCAGGCTGATGAAGGCTGTGACTATGTCAAAACTCAGCTCAAATAAACATCTAGTAAAGTTATTGTAAACCATTATCGGTGGATGAGATGGTTAGATAGTATCATTGACTCAATGGACATGAACTTGAGCAAATTCCGGGAGATAGTGGAGGACAGGGAAGCCTGGCGTGCTCAAGCCCATGGGATCACAAAGAGTCGGACACAATTTAGTGACGGAACAACAACAATTAGTGGGTAACACTAAGCATAATAATGTTGATGATATTTGGGGTTTTCTTTGGAATCCAATTAGCCAGTCCTTGGGATAACTCACATCAGATAAAGAGGAACTTGGAGGGCCAGGAAGCCCAATCTTAAACGTGCTGTGCATTTGGGCTTTCATGTGCCTACTCTTGCTGGAAGGTTGCAAACAAGCTGACATTCTTCCAGCGCAGCCTTACTGCTGCAGGGGATCCGTTTTAATGCATCCTTTGAAGTCCCCATCACATAATGGCTCAGCGCCTCCATCATTTCCTCCAGTTTCTCCATACACAGCCTGTACCCTAGTTTCAGTCCCATCACTCTTCACTTGAAATGGGACTCTGGGTGGCTGACTGCCCCATGACCAATCTCTCCTCTATACTCGCCCAAGGCCTCAGGGGAATGTTTCTTAAGTACAACATTCTCTCTCTTAATTGGGACTTAAAAATACCTGTTACCCTTCTGTTACCTACAGAATGAAGTTCAAATGTCTCCATAAGCGTCAATTTCCCACTCCAGTCATCGTGCCCTGCGCCTCCCCTCTCCCCTCCAGGGATCTTAGCCCCACTTCCTAGCCAGGAGGGCATCTCCTCCACTCTTGATTGCCCACCCTTCCTTTCTCACATTCACAGGCTTTCTCCTTTGGCTTCCCAGTTTTCCCCAGAGAATGTCACCTCTGCCTCTACCATTAAAGCAAGCATGCCTGCACTCACCAGCCCCACAGGACAGCCACACTCCTGTGCTTGTCAGGGAAAGTGTGTTAAAACACACTGCCACTCAATACACAGTCATTGTCAGAACGAGGTGCAGAGGGGAGCTTCCTGGTGGTCCAGTGGTTAAGTTGCTGCACTTTCGTTGCAGAAGACACAGGTTTGATCCCTGATCTGGGAACTAAGATCCCAATTCTTTTTGGCTGCACCACAAAAATTAGTCAATTAAAAACTAAGTGGAGAGACATGGTCCATATCAGGGAGTTCCTGAAAGGTGTGAGATCCTCCTAGTCCTCCTGCATCTCCAGAATCCACCCTTGGGTGACACCAGACCTCTGGAGAGCCACATGCCTAAAACTGAATTAGTTTGGCCACCTATAGAAATTTTTCTTTATTGTGCTTTAATCCTATTGGAACAGCTGTGGAACCTTGTGATTGCATTTGTGCAATGCTGATAAGGACCGTGGGCACCATACTGTGCAGTGTTCTCTCTGTGATGGGCTGGGGATGTCATCTCTGTGCTGTCTTCAACAGAAATAGCTGCGATCCTCCCAAGCAATTATTTTCCTTTTGTCTTAAGGACGTGAGAAACTCCTCGTTATCTTCCTATACTACTGGTTGGTAGAAAGCCCGAGTGAAATCAGTGGTCCACCTTTAGTAAATTTATAGGACATCATAGAAGGAAGTGAAGGTTTCTTGACATTCTTCTGGCTCTGTTATGTTTTTCCTGTCCTCATCTTCAGTTAAAATTTCATCATTTGCTTTTGTACTGTGTGTGCCTTTTAAGATTGACTTCATATCTTTTTGGAGTGAAGTATGAATGAATAAGCCAAGACTGACCGGTCCCTGGTAAAGAAGGCCAGTGGTGCTTAAAGGGAGGCAGTGTTTGCTCCTTTGGAAATGAGGAAAGGGAGGAGGAAATGGTCAGGTGGTCAGGAGAGGCCCGTCTGGTGTAGCCGCAGCCTCAGTGGCTGCCCTGCATTTTGGCTGCGCTCAAGAAATTCACGCATATCCTGTGTGCAAGATATCTGGGATCTACTGGACACACTGCCAGTTCAAATACTCAATTTTCACAGCTTTCATGAGGCACAATCATTTATCAGAATGAAAAGATTCCCAGATACTCTCAAAATTCATTTTTAAAATATTTATTTAATGCTTTCCATGTCCCACTAAGTTAGACCATGAGAACACAGCCACATAAAAGATGCCAAGAGTTCGGTTCAGTGGAAACTCCAGAGACAGTCGTCTGGAAAAGGTCAAGTGTGGGGGCAACTGACCCCCAGTCTTCCTTTTGAAGGAAACATGCTCTAAGCCCAGGGAGACTCTCTGAGAAGACATGGGCCTGATTTGCATGTGAACAGCAAAATTAGTGCCTTTGCAGAAATGACTGTATTTCATCATTCTGTTCTTTTACGGTGTGATCCTGACTACAGTAAGTCCCTTACATACAAACAAATTCCATTCCAAGAGCATGTTCGTAAGTTCAGTTTGTTCCTAAGTCCAATAAAGTTAGCCTGGGTACCCACCTGACACAATTGGCTATATAGTGCTGTGCTGTAATAGGTTTATAAGACTTTTCACACAAATAATGCATTAAAAACAAACACAAGAAATAAAGAAAACATTTTTAATCTCACAGGACAGCACCTTGAAAAGTACAGTAGTACAGTGCAATAGCTGGCATGCAGGGGCTGGCATCGAGTGAATGGGCAAGAAGAGCTACTGAGTGGAAGAGGGAGAGGAGGTGGGAGATGGTAGAGCTGAAGGATTGTCAGCAATAGGAGATAAAGTTCTCAACTGGAAATTTCTTTTGTAGGGTGCTTACTCTATGAACCTTTCATTCCTAAAAAAAGGTACAAGACCTACCTGACCTCAGTGTTTATTAAAAGCCTTGGGCAGTTATGACTGCCTAGTAGTCCTTCAGAGCAAACCCCTTCCTCAGCTGGTCCTCTCATCAGTGTAGATATGAGCTCTTGCTTCTCCCAACGGATGCCACTAAGTTATTTTCTTCAGTTAGTAGAAATCCAGGTTATTCATTGTCTTCACGTACTCATGAATACACGCACACACCCCTTCCAGTTTGATGTAAAACAAACAGCGCTGACATCAGCCCAGCATGATAAATGCCTAACCTGGATGGAGAAGAAGGAAGGAAGCAGAAACTGGAAAAAACCCTCAAGGCGTGTCATTTAAACAGTTTTGCTAATCTATTTGAGGTGAAGTTCCCCCTTTTACGCTTCTCCTTTGTAAGGTCTATTTCTATGAATTGTCTTACTTTCACTGAAAGAGCATCTCTCCCCAAATCATCTAATTAACCAGTGTTGTTGGTGTGCCACTGAGCGGGGAGACTTCCCTGGAGTCCAGTGCCCCTGGTCCTGGGGTTCTGGTGGGCAGCTCGGTTAGGACTTGGAGGCCATTATTCACACTGGGTGCCCCCAACATGTGGTCTGAATTACTCACTGATTGCGGTTCACCTGTGTTGTTTCTGTGCGTCTTGCCCTGCAGGAATAAAAGTTTCATATTACAGAATGAGCAAAGAGAGCCCTGAAATGTTTAATAGAGAGTGCTTTTCAGCTCAGACCCAAAGCCGTGAGGTCTTGGAGAAAGACAAACAGAATCCTAAGACCCAGGATCAGCCCCTCACTGTTTCACTTTACGTTACAACAACCTGCTCGCTCTCTTCTTCCGTATCATAGGCTGTTATCATGACAGTTCTGTGTGTACACTTTTATTTGAAGGTTGCAGTTTTTCATCTCTGATCTATTATGACCATCTCACTCATGGGTACTATAGAGAGACTTAGTTTAAACGTCGCCTGTTTTTATCTTCCTCTGGTAATGTGAAAGGTGAAATGAAGTCGCTCAGTCATGTCCGACTCTCTGCGATCCCATGGACTGTAGCCTACCGCGTTCCTCTGTCCATGGGATTTTCCAGGCAAGAGCACTGGAGTGGGTTGCCATTTCCTTCTCCAGGGGACCTTTCCAACCCTGGGATCGAGCCCAGGTCTCCCACATTGTGGGCAGACGCTTTACCGTCTAAGCCACCAGAGAAGCCAGAGGCTATTGCATGCCCTGTGGATTTTCTCAATAAGGTATCTGTTGCCTGTATGGCACTAGTTGTAAAGAACCCACCTGCCAATGCAGGAGACATAAGAGATGTGGGGGTCAGGAGATCCCTGGAGAAGGGCATGGCAACCCATTCCAGTATTCTTGCCTGGAGCCTAGGGGGCTACAGTCCACAGGGTCACAAAGAGTCAGACACAACTGAAGCAACTTAGCGTGCATGCACGCCTGTAATAGAGTGATCTGGATAAGAATCCTTTCATTTGTCATCCAGCCTTTCCTTCAGTCATTCCACCAACCACTTTGTTATCACCTACCAAGTACCAGGCATTGTGAATAATGAGATAAGACCCCAGGAAAAGTGAAGTGCGGAAATGGGTGTGTGGACAGTTTCATGTTTGCATTAAGTTTCAAAATACTTGCTAAAGGAGTCAGACGTCCTGCTTCTAGTCATATGAAGGGAGGTGATTATGCCCTTGCACTTGGGCCAAGAAGATCTTCCAGGACACCCTTCCTCGTAACACTTCAATATGCATCTGGTTGCTCTCAGACTTCTCCACCTGCCACATTCTTTAGCCTCCTATTGGCTCAGCCTTGACCTGCAGGTTTCTGGAAAGGGAAACTGAAGGATATAACCATCCTGCATTTCGGCATTAATGTCCATGGCTGCCATGAGAATGTGTCTGTTCTAAGACACACACACACACACACACACACACACACATACACACACACACACACATAGACAAAAAGAAAAACAACACAGGAGGAGATGAGAGTCAAAATGAATATGAATGAATAAATGAATTAATGATTATAAATTTGGTGACTTATTTGGGGGTATTTGCTTGAACTAAGAACTATACAAATCTTCTGATTTCCAGACTCTCTTTAGTATCTTCCTCTTAGTAAGGGCAAGAGGGAAATCCATTCTAAACAAAGATTATTCTATGATCTCTTGTAAACTTCCATCGTGTTTGTTATTGCCAGGAACCTACTGCCAGCAGAGGGAGGTGGAAGCCATCACGGAGGGTGACGAGGACGACAGGGGCTGCTGCTGCTGCAAACCAGGTCACCTGCCCCACCTCCTGTCCTGCAATGCCGCCTTTAACCTCCGCTGGCTCACCTGGGAGATCGCACGGACCCAGTACATCCTGGAGGGCTACAGCATCATGGACAACAACGCAGCCACCATGCTGCAGGTTTTTGATCTCCGAAGGATCCTTATCAGATACTATATCAAGGTACTACTCCGGGTCCCAGACATGTGTCTGAGTAGGAATGCGGGGCTGGCTCAAAAGACTCCTGGAGAGTTTTGTAAAGAGCTTAAGAAGTTTCTCCTGAGTGTCTGAAGCAGAGGCTTAGTTCAGTTTCAGGACTGTTGGTTTTGTGAAAAAGCCTCAGAGGTTTGGACTGGCCTGAGGTTTTGTGCCCCAAGTTAGGGCACCCCCACCTCCAGGCTGTGGACCAGTACCTCCTGTCAGATCAGTGGCGGGATTGGATTAGAAATAAAGTGCACAGTAAGTGTAATGTACTTGAATCAACCCAAAGCCATGCCTCCTACCCCCGGTCCATGGAAAAATTATCTTCCACAAAACTGGTCCCTGGTGCCTAAA
Source organism: Ovis canadensis (assembly GCF_042477335.2). Taxonomy (NCBI): domain Eukaryota; kingdom Metazoa; phylum Chordata; class Mammalia; order Artiodactyla; family Bovidae; genus Ovis; species Ovis canadensis. The sequence continues at coordinate 23,690,548 of NC_091269.1, read as the reverse complement.
AGGTTGGGGACTGCTGTTCTAAGCCTGGAAACGAATAGGCAGTCTCTTTTCTTACCTAGATCTTTTTCTTTATTTTTTAAAACAATCATGGCTTCCCAAGTGGCTCAGTGGTAACGAATCTGCCTGCCAATGCAGGGGACGTGGGTTTGATCCTTGGGTCAGGAAGAGCCCCTGGAGAGAAGAATGGCAACCCACTCCAGTATTCTTGCCTGAATGGCAACCCACTCCAGTATTCTTGCCTGGGAAATCCCATGGACAGAGGGGTCTGACGGGCTACTGTCCATGGGGTTGCAAAAGAGTCGGACACGACTTATTGACTAAACAACAACAACAAAAGTCATATCATATAAAACACACTATTTTAATCATATTTAACTGTACAGTTTAGTGGCACTAAGTATATTCACATTATTGTGAAGCTCCCACCATCATCCATCTCCCAAATTTTTCACTTTCCTAAACTGAAACTCTTCACTTTTAACACAGCATGAGTTGTTAGTAATGATGGTGCTGATAAATGGAAACATCTTGGAAATATGACCAAGCCTAAACTTTCATGAATTATAAGTATTAATTTAAAGGCTCTACAAATTTCTACTTTTTAGAACCAGAATGAATTTTTTTAAGCTCATGATAAAACTGCAAAAATAGCTAAATGATCCCATCAGGATTAGCTTTGGCAGCCTTTTCTCTTCACTCATGTGGGGACTAGCACATTTATTTTCAGTTGCTGGATACCTGCATCTATCAAACCTGTACTCAACATCAGAACAGGTCCTGGTTTGGAATATGTCTCCGGGAAGACAAATGTAAGACTTGCCCAAGATGCGCAGTGATAATCGGGATGAAAGTATTTTCTAAAGGGTTAGGACAGGCAGAGGCAGTTGTGTCTGGGGATGTCTATGGTGGCTTCTCTTCTGAGGGACTACTTTGCATGGTGCAAACCCTGCATGGTCTTTAAAAGGGTCCACGTCTTAGTGCCATTCATAATGAAGAAGCTCATCATCTGAGACCCCAAGCTCCCTGCGAGCTGAGGCTGAGACAAGTGGTCCAGCAGAAATAAGGAAATACAAAATCAGAAGATTACACAGGTGCCTGAAGTTTTGGGAGTTTCCATTAACTACAAAGAAGGATGTTTAGAAACTGGGAGTAACTGCTTGATTGTTCAGGAAATAGAATTCAGACTGTGAAAGTCAGAAGGGCAAAGAACTCTTAATGATCACACCCCAAGGTGATTGCAACAAGAGACATTGGGGAGACCCTGTTCTGTGGCAGAATGTTTTAAACAGCTTGAGCGATTCATGCTCACCACCTTTGTGTATGTTAGACAGATGGAAAACGTTATATCCAGACCTCATGCAAAATAATAAATGTCCAACCTCAGACAAACTGGGGAAGATCTGGGAAGTGAATCAGGAAGTTGTGACCTTTTGTGTCATGCCTCCACGTGTTCCCCTGGCCGCTGTATCTGAGGTCCAAGAAGGTTTTCATACAGAGTCCACTTTGGGCAACTCAGTCTATCGGTTGACATTAGACTTGGCGGTGGGTCGTGAAATCCCAGTGACTCACACACAAGTATTCACACATAAACGAAGCCCTGCTCCAAGTGCTCAGGGCCCCAGGTTTCTTCCGGCTCCAGCTCCGCCATTTTGAGTGTCAAGACAGGTTTCCGAGGTGGTGCTAGTGGTAATGAACCCGCCTGCCAAAGCAGGAGGCACAGGTTCAATCCCTGCATTGGGAAGATGCCCTGGAGGAGGAAAGGGCAACCCACTCCAGTGTTCTTGCCTGGAAAATCCCATGGACAGAGGAGCCTGATGGGCTACAATCCACAGGGTCTCAAAGAGTCGGACGCAACTGAAGCGACTTAGCACACCCATCTCAAGGCTCAAATGGATGGAAGAAGGAACCCAGAAAGTGAAGGCTATGCACCAGCTATTCCTTCAGAAGGTTCCTGAAAGTTGCCACAGAATGCTGCTGCTGTGTCCCATTGGCCAGAATGTTGTCGAATGCCAGCTTTGAGGGGGTTTGGAAAGGTGTTCTGGGCAGCCATGAACCCAGAGAGAACTTGTGTGTCATGGAGGAAGGAGAAAACTGATGTTAAATGGCAACCAGCTCTCTTTGACACCTCCCTCCAGAAGAATCTGGTGTAGTTCCTAAGTGACAACAAGATGTGGTCATTGCAGGGAAGTTGGATTCAGGGGCTGACTACAGCCGTGCAAGGGTCTGGGAGCTTAGTCTGAGGGGCAGCTAGAGGTCTAGAGGGGCCAGATTAATGAGCCCGGAGGCCACATGCCTCCTTGGTGCCTGTATCGCAGATCCTGTTCGTGATGCCAATTGTCTTGCTGTTCACACTGTTCGCTCAACTCAGGGTAGGCAAGGCTCGTGCTAAGAGGCTGGAAGAAGATGCGAGGAGCCATAGGAACTGCAGACACGTTTATTCTTTCCTGGTTGGCAAGGCAGCCACAGCACAGCCTCTCTCCTGGCTGACTTAGCAGCCGTAGCAGCAGCCGCAACAGAACCGTAACACAACTGTAACGGAGCCATAGCCTAAGCTCACATAAAAGAACCACGAGGTCGCTCCAGTGTAGCCCCAGCGCAGCAGCGGCCAGCGCTTTCATGGTGAAGCCCACACAGGCGTATCACACACGGGAGCCCGTGACCGAGCGAGCACCTCGTGCCGCACATGCGCAGTGCTGCAAGTGAGCTCAGCTAGCACATAGTCTTCATTTACAAAACGTGGGGTGAGAGAGCCTGAACTCGCCACCTCGGCTAATTGGCTGTCTCCCCACAGTGCCTCAAGAGTAGGGCAAGACAGAGGGGGCGATTCAAGATGGCAGAGTAGAAGACCTTAGGCTCACCTCCCCTCAGGAGCACACCAGGAAACAACTCACTGCTGAACTGCGATCCGTAAAAAGGACAGGGAGAAGAGCGCAAGACTCTGTCTGCCACCCAGCGCCATCCGCTGTGATTTCTGACTGGGCTTTGCGCCCCACCCCTTTTCTTTGCCTGTGCACCCTGCCCCGACCCCAACCCTAGCCTGGCCGCAGCCCAGCGCTCCTCCCTGTGCTCCCCCAGCACTCACAGAGTCTAGTCCAAACCGAGCTCACATGCCAGCTCCTCTTACAGTCTGCCTGGGGGCCCAGGCTGGCATTCACCCCCGCCTCCTCTGAAACCCTTTCCCCTCCCCTTCTGGTAACTCCATGAGCCCAGGAGACACACCCCTGCCCGCCCTGTGGATCCTCAGGGCTTCCTGTGATGACTTACCGCTGGAGGTGCCCAGGGTTTTGGAATGAACAAAGAAGGTTCCAGGTAATGTGGAATCCAGAGTCCTGGCCATCTAGTCGGGAAGGATGAGACCCATGTGTAGGCAGGGGTCTGAGGGGTCTGCCCCAGGCATTGGTGGTGAGGATGGAGTCCAGGACTGAGCCTCGTCTCTGTGAACCTCGTCTCAGTCACTCAGTTGTGTCTGACTCCTTGAGACACTGTGGACTGTAGCCCACCAGGCTCCTCAGTCCATGGGATTCTGCAGGCAAGAATATTGGAGTGGGTTGCCATGCCTTCCTCCAGGGCATCTTCTTGACCCACGGATCGCACCTGCATCTTCAGTGTCTCCTGCATTGTAGGCAGATTCTTTACCGCTGAGCCATCAGGGAAGCTCGGTGACCGTGGAGCTCCCCATAAACAGCCTCGCCATGGACCAGACAGACCAGGCCCACATCATGGGGCCAGCAGGCCTCTGTGAGGGAGCGAGAGCAAAGGGCTGAGGGTCCCCATCTTGGTGCACCTGCTTGGCTTTTCCAGAAGCCTGGGGGCTCCACGCGAGGACCTGAACTTTTGATGCGTCTCTCCCTTCACAGCCCTCCTCTCCTAACTCCTGGAAATGTGACTCCCAATTCCCTGTACGTTTTCTAAAATGACAATTTGCAAACTAAAAAACAAATCCAAGATAATGTGCGAATGGTAGCAGGCTGAGGGAGGCCCCTAGAACCTGCTAGATAATAGTGGGCTTGTGGAGACAGTCCTTTGATTTTGTTTTATACATGAATAAAAGCCAACACGAGAGCTTTGGGTAGGCAGGAGAGGGGCACAGGGCATGGTTTCTGACCCGGCAGGACAGCAGGCAGGGGCAGATCTGTAGCATCAGGCTCCCTCAGCTAGCCAGGTGATTGTCGATCGCCATGTCCTACCAGAAATTCCCATTCTGTGTGCCTGGGAAGTACCTATGTTTTAAAATAAGTTCCCTAGGTGATTTATGGCAGAAAGCAAAGAGAAACTAAAGAGCCTCTTGATGAAAGTGAAAGAGGAGAGTGAAAAGTTAGCTTAAAACTCAACATTCAAAAAACTAAGATCATGGCATCCAGTCCCATCACTTCATGGCAAATAGATGGGTTAACAATGGAAACAGTGGCAGACTTTATTTTGGGGGGGCTCCAAAATCACTGCAGATGGTGACTGCAGCCATGAAATTAAAAGACACCTGCTTCATGGAAGAAAAGCTATGACCAACTTAAACAGCGTATTAAAAAGCAGAGACATTCCTTTGCTGACAGAGGTCTGTATAGTCAAAGCTATGGTTTTTCCAGTCGTCATGTATGGATGTGAGAGTTGGACCATAAAGAAAGCTGAGCGCCGAAAATGATGCTTTTGAATTATGATGTTGGAGAAGACTCTTGAGAGTCCCTTGGACTGCAAGGCTATCAAACCAGTTAACCCTAAAGTAAATAAGTCCTGAACAAGACTGATGCCAGAAGGAGTGATGCTGAAGCTGAAGCTCTAATACTTTGGCCACCTGATGCAAATAGCTGACTCATTAGAAAAGACCCTGATGCTGGGAAAGATTGAGGGCAGGAGGAGAAGGAGATGACAGAGGATGAGATGGTTGGATGGCATCACAAACTCGACTGACAAGAGTTTGAGCAAGCTCTGGGAGATGATGAAGGACAAGGATGCCTGGTGTGCTGCAGTCCATGGGATCGCTAAGAGTCAGACACGACTGAGCAACTGAACTGAACTGATGTGATTTGATAACAACTAGATGTGGGGACCGCTACAGATGTTTGTGCTCAGTAGAAGAGATGTTTTGTAACTCTCGGTCAGTGCTCAGGAAACGCTGAGATTGGTGGCAGGTGGAGCTCATACCAGTACCTCCCGGTAATTCACATCCGCACCAAGAAGGCCTGTTCAGGTGAGACTTTCTCCAGACATCACCCTCGGTGCCTTCCTGCCCTTTGGGGATGGGCAGCTCAGAAACTGTGCTCACCTCCCTGGTACAGTTAGTTAAAGGAAATTTCAGAAGTGCTGAGTGGCTATTAGGACAGAAGAAGCAGCAGTTTAGGGTAAAAATAAATGGAATATTTTCTTCTTTGACCTAGGCTCCTCTGCAAACAAAACTGCCAGTTGCCTTTGTAGCCCTGAATTGCTTCAAGTTTCAAGGGTTTGGTTTCATTCTTTTTATTTTTCATTGGACAGGAAGAAAAACTTGGAATAATTCCTTTACACAAAAGGATTTTTTAAAATCTCCTAATAAACTGGGTCAGTTCTCCGCCCCCCTCTATGAATATATTTGAAATCATTTCCTTCCTGATGACTGGAGGTTTTCCCTGGTGCCTCCTCCTTCTCTCTTCCATTCATTAGTATTTCAAACCCTCTTAACCAGCAAGAAATGAGATTTCTGCTGGAAAATGAGGGCCTAGTTTCTCGGCCACCGTTGTTTCTGCCCAACTCTTAGAAAGGAGATGTGCTTATCACCTGCCCTGCAGATGATAAGGCCAACATAAGCCCAACACCCCAGCATGTTGGACTGCCTGCCAGGTTCTCTTCCTGGGATGAGCTGTCTGAGAGAATATGCTGATCTACAATTAAAATGAGAAACCAGGAGGGTCCCTGCTGGAGGAACCAGATATCGTGAATTAATTCAGAGGTGTGTGTGTGTGTGTTAGTCACTCAGTCATGACCGAGTCTTTGTGACCCCAGGGACTACAGCCCGCCAGGCTCCTCTGTCCGTCAGAATTCTCCCAGCCAGAATACTGGAGTGGGTAGTCACTCCCTTCTCCATGGGATCATCCTGACCCAAGGATGGAACCTGGGTCTCCTGCATTGCAGGCAGATTCTTTACCATCTGAACCACCAGGGAAGCCCTAATTCAGAGGAAGTCCTTGCTTTCAATTTGGATTGGTTTGTACACCAACAATTCATGTCACCATCCTGACTTAGCTTTGCCTATTATGGGATCTGTTTCATCCCGACAGATTCTGAAGGATGTCACACTGTTCACTGACAGCATCTCTGCCTAAATAAAGGGAGACAGAGTACAGTTTGCAGCCAGTTCAAGCAGTTCTGTTTTCCCACAGGGAAAGGACGTGGTACTGTCTCCCCTCCCACGTGGGAAAGCCCAGCGCTGGGAAGCCCACTCAGAAGCCAGCACTGTAAGATTTTGCCAGAACTAGAGAAATGAGTTTGAATCCCTGGCATTCCAAGTCCTCGTTAACTACTCTGACCTCACTGGGGAAGGGTTAGTTTCATTCCTCCCTAGAAAGGAGTGAAAAGGTTAATGTTCCGCTTTCCCGTTTTTGTGTGTTATTTCTGTCGGGTACACGTGATTAGTACATATTGAGGGAAAACTAGACCAGATGTTTGCTCATGCCAGATGTTTAGACAGACCAAATTTCTCTCTTCCCTTCATAATTGTCAGCTGAGAAGCCATGCCTTTGGTCACAGTCCGTTTCCTTTTTGGCTTGCGACTTTGGATGGAACGCTTAGCAGCTTTAAGTGGTCCTGCCAGCTAGTGGGCAATAGGACACCCTCCAGATTCTTGATTCACGTATTTGAATATCAGATGTGTACTCTGGTGACCATGGGAGGCTTGCCTGTCTCCTGCCTCCTGATCCCCTTCTCCAAACCTCTCCTGGGCTGTGCTCCTTAACCTGAGCCTCAAGCATGCTGGGTAGGTAAGTCAGAGATGCCAAAGATATGATGATGATGTGATTTTGGCACACATCCCACGTGCCAGGCCAGGTGCTAAGTGCTTCAGATGCATCATCTCATTTTAAACCTCAAAACAGTGATGAAAAATGGCCATGATTAAGCACATCTTTCTTTTGCATGTCTGTTTCCAGCTTCCCCTGGCCTCTTCCTCATTTCCTTTCTCTGTCCCTCCTTCTCTCCCTCCTTCCTTCCATTGAAGGGGTTTTCTAAGGCTAGCAGGGTTGCAGAGGTCGGGGAAACATGTGAACTCCGCTTACTCTCTGCAGACTTTGTGTGTCTTGCTTCCTCAGTTGGGGGTCAGGTGGATGATGGAGCCTAATAGAGATTGTGCCCCAAAGAAGGAGAGAGGGCCACACACCATGAGCCACAGATGAAACTTCTGCAATGAGTGGGCTGCCCTCAGTCCCAACAGCAGAGAGAAGCTGAGTCAGGCATCTGCTGTGGTTTTGCCCGAATCTGAGTGGACGTGTCTGTCCACTCAGCTGTTCAAACCCCTGCAGTAACCTGAAATCAGACACCTCGGCAACCTCCAACCTTGGCACTGTGGATTTCACATCCCAACCAAACAGAAGAAGAGGAGGAGAACTGGGGGGCTAGGAAAGGCCCCTCTGCCCACTCACCTCCATAGATTCCCGTTGCCTAAGCCCCGCGTGTGTTACTTTCTGTCTTCTCGTCTGGTAAGAATGCCTTTGATAATCAGAGGAGTCCATCAATTGAGTGTTTGATTTTATAGGAGCTCTAATCACTGCCTCCTTGCATGGAAGGCTGCCCTTCCCCCTCCTCATCACTCTCAATTCGCAGATAGGATACTAACTGTGTTCCCTGTCTGTCTTAGCCCCAGTGACACCAGCCTTGTGCCTTTTCCTGTGATAATGAAGGAAGAGTGAAGTTGGAAGGACTCATCCACAGATACTCCTGTCTATTCCCGACGTGCCCATGGCAGACTTAGGTTGTGTTTTGCCCTGTCATATGTTTACTTCTCCAGGCTGGATGCTAGCCTTCTTGAATGATGAACTCATTCAAAAACTACAAGATGGCTTTCAAAAACTCTGTAGCTCAGAATCATAAAGCCAAGGGTGGCATTTTCCCCAACTGGACTCATAAGTGGAGTGTCCGATGGAGGAGGAAACTTGGGGTTAATTTTGAAGACATCTCAGATGTCCACTGTCTGGGTACCCAGGAGTACGTGTGTGTGTGTGTGTGTGTGTGTGTGTGAGTGAACAACTGTACATCATAAGTACTTTCCATAAGAACCATGTTGCTTTAGCTCATGACACAGTTTGGTCTGAGGCCCTGGACGAGGACCTGCCCTGATTTCTTCCAGCAGCATCAGCCCAGCCTGGCCTCCGGGAAACCCAGAGGAACCACAGTGCTTTTGTGTGCGTTTCTCAGAAAGGATGACGCTTTCCCTCTGACTGCCATTCTTTCTCACCGCTGAGATCCCGTTCCAGCTACCATTGAGGTTCCGCCAGCATTCTGCTCCTTCACTTCCCTCTTCCCTCCAGTGACCAAGAGGGAGCGTTTTAGAATGGCTCCAGTGGGTGCATTAAATCTAGCAGGAAATACAAATGATACTGCACGTGGGGATTTCACGTGTCACTCGTCCCTGACAGTGATTTACTTTAGGAGATGAAATTTTAAGTCTTTCAGGCTATGGGCTCAAAACCTTTCTTTCTCTCGGCAGAGTATAATATACTATATGGTGACATCCCCCAAACTGTTCTCCTGGATCAAAAATGAATCACTTCTGAAGACCCTGCAGCCCTTTGCCAAGTGGCATTACATTGAGCGTGACCTTGCGATGTTCCACATGAACATTGATGATGACTACGTCCCATGTCTCCAGGGAATCACGCGAGCCAGCTACTGCAACGTTTATCTGGAGTGGATTCAATACTGTGCCCAGAAAAGGCAAGAGGTAGGTAAGGGAGGTGGGGCTGGAGGAGTTGAATGTAAGTTAAGAAACAAGGAGCCTTGTAAAGACCATCTCTTTCTTATACTCCGTGTGTGTGAGTCACTCAGTTGTGTCCGACTCTTTGCGACCCCATGGACTGTAGCCCGCCAGGCTCCTCTGTCCATGGGATCCTCCAGGCAAGAATACTGGAGTGGATAGCCATTTCCTTCTCCAGGGGATCTTCCCAACCCGGGGATCAAACCCAGGTCTCTCGCATGGCTGGCAGATTCTTTACCATCTGAGCCACCAAGGAAGGCCTGGTAGGCTGTAACGAAATAGAGGAGAGAAAGGATACTAATACTTGGACAAATGTTTATTTAGCAGTTAAACAAAAGGAAATGGAAAAATTCATATATCATGTCTCCAAGAAAGGCACCTTGAAAGTACATTTTCCTTTCTAGTGTGCTCAGAGTTGGTACAGTGCTAAGCCTCGATCATGGCTTTAAAACTCTGGACACTTCTTTGTTTAGAGTTTCTTTTTGAGATTTCTGAACAGAGCATATATGGGCTGAAATGCAGAGGATTTACTAAACCTATTGAATTGTGGACAAGCCCATTCTGTTTAGCAATCAGATTGGTCCAAGCTACTTCGGTAGTTTTGTCTGTGTGTCTGTGCTTTGCTGCTCACATGCTGAGGATGCTTCTGAAGATGAATGCAGCCTCTTAGAAATGGAAGAAATGGAAATGACATCTTATAAAAGAAAGACAAGAAAGCAGGCAGGAGGAGAAAGGGGAGGGAGGCCAGTGGAAGGGGTTTGTTATCTCTGCTTCTCAGGATTTGGAAAGCTTCTCATGATGTATTGTTGAAGGAGATGGTAGATCCAGGTTGAAAACTGCCTTCTCAGTTGATGAAGTGTGCTATGTGAACTGGTAAACCAAGTTCTGACACTAGCCCAGGTCCTTGACCTTTCATGAGTGATTGAAAGCAGGTGGGAGAGAGTCGGTGGCAGAGTCGGTCCTCCAGACGCAGCCTGGAGAACCTGTGCTGAGATTTTAACCCATGCGGAGCTTCCGCGGGTGGCCGAAGTAGTCAAGAATCTACTGCTGATCCTGGCTAACCCCACAATGAGGGCACTCCTCTTTCCTCAGCTAGCTCATAGAAATGAAATTATCTTGCTTTGCTTGCAAAAGATATCTTAACTTTTAAGTTCCTTCTGCATCTTCCCCTGCTCCTCTTCTTAAGCTTGGATGAACCACTTCATTTAATTGTTAATTGCGGACTTATGGTCAGCTCAGTGGGCTTCTCATTACAGAGGGAACAGAAAACCCTCATTTGCACTTGATTCCTATACTTCTATTTCTGCTGGTGTACCTGTCCCCCTGCCCTGGACAGGATTAAGGTGCAAATTCATCTGGTGGCTCAGACAGTAAAGAATCTGCTTGCAGTGCAGGGGACATGGGTTTGATCCCTCGGTCAGGAAGATCCCCTGGAGAAGGAAATGGCCACCCCCTCCAATATTCTTGCCTGGAGAATCCCATGCCTAGAGGAGCCTGGTGGGCTACTGTGGATGGGGTCATGAAGAGTCAGACATGACTGAGTGACTTTTACTTTCATTTGACTGTGAGCTCTGACCATCTTCCTGACCCAAGGTGGCATAATCACAATTCCAGGAAACTAGGCCGACAAGCCACATGTTAGCCCCTTTATTTCCCTAAAGTAACTTCCCCATTTAAATGTGTTTTTATGTCCAGCCTCCAGAGAAACTGCCTCAGGAAGCAGAGTTTACCATCCTTTGGGTCACGGGGGGGTACCTAGGTGACCGTGGTGGCTGCCTCGTGGAAAACCTCTGCGTTTGAGGTTCTCTGTAAGTGCATGCCAGGCCCCACATGAAAGCTGAATGGACGTCTTTGCTCTTCCAGCCCTCGAAGCCCCTAGAAAGTGACGAGGACTCTCCTCTGGTGACTCTGTCCTTCGCACTCTGCATCCTGGGGAGGAGAGCTCTGGGCACCGCGGCTCACAACATGGCCCTCAGGTACCCGGGGAGACAGCTGGTACAGACATCAGTTGGCATTTTATGTGCTGGACAGACTTTTGTCCATCATTTTCTTTAAAGTTGGACTGCCTCTACTTCTTCCAAAGCGTTCTCTCTCTAATAAATCATGTTGGACCTGTGAGAAGACTTTTTGATCATGGTGATCTTTTGGGGAATTAAATGTGGACCTGGTATTAATAAGGACCAGTCAAAACCCTGGAATTCTAAGCATAGGGCCTTCTATGTTACAAGGGTCTTTGCAAATTTTGGGGGGAGATTAAATGAAATCATGCATATGTCAACTGAAAAATCAGTCACAACTTGAAAGTAGCGAATGTTTTATTTGGTGGGAATGTTTAAGATACTGGGCCCAGGGGACGGCATCCCAGTAGCCCTGAGAAGCTCTCTGAGGAGGCAGAAGAGGGAGTCAGGCTATATACAAGTTGGCAACAAAGGGGGCTGGTAGCCTGAACATCAAAGATTATTGTTAAGTAAGGAAAACCAGATATCAGATTAAGGAATTTAGTGTTCTTCTATGTAAGGGAAGATGCAAGAGTCTGGGATTATTAGAGTCATTTCTTTCATATGCATCTCAGCTGTCTGGGGCCAGCATCCTACATTTTTATAGAGGTATTTTACAGAGGTATTCTTCTCTTGCTTGAATTCCCTTAGGGCTCACCAGCTCACACTTGGGTGCAGGCGTGCTAAATCGCTTCAGTTGTGTTTGACTCTTTGTGAGCCCATGGACTGTAGCCCACCAAGCTCCTCTGTCCATGGGATTCTCCAGGCAAGAATACTAGAGTGGGGTGCCATGCTCTCCTCCTGAAGGAGGGAATCTTCCCAACCCAGGGATCAAACCTGCGTCTCTTATGTCTCCTGCATTGGCAGGTGAATTCTTTACCACCAGCCCCGAGAGGGCTGTAACTGCTGATAACTGTGACTTTCTCAAGTTCCCCCTTTAGGAAGTGGTGCATGCTCGTCAGCATGGCTCAGAAATTCATATTTGGAGGCTGGAACTGTGGATAGCTACGACATTTCTTGCACGCCAGTATAGCAGGAGATATTCCATTTCATACGTATGAAGTGCCTATGATATTCAGCAGAATTAATGTTCAAAAAAGTGTTAGTTCTCCCCCGTTTCTTTTTCCCCCAAAAAAGGAAATGGTTACTTCTGTGCTTTAGTCCAGAGCCTACTCTGCCCTGACTCTATGGGGCTTTGATGACTGGATGTTGCTTCTCCCGTTTTTTCAAACTCTCTTTCTACTGAATCTTGCCCCATTCTATGTTAGTAGCCCAGGTTTCTCTTCTTAAACAACAAAACTATTTTGAGTTTAATTTTCAATTCTCTCCTGGCCTGTTTACCCTCCTTCACCTTCTACCCCTCAGGTCTTGCTTTCACAAACAAGCCCTTGAACTTGAATCACAAATGAAGTTGTGCTCATTGCCCCCCCCCCCACCCCCTCCATTTCCTTCTCCAGGGAAACAGCTCCTGTGAATTTCATTAGTCGCCTTCTCATCACCCCAGTCAGTGGCCATTTCATAGACTGCCCCTTTGGTATTTAGTACTGTGGGCCAGATATTCTGGATTCTGCCTGTCCATTAAAGGCATCTTGATTGGTGCACATTAGTCTCCCAAGGGTCTTGTAAATATCCTGATGCCCGAGCCCTACCACAGGGCAGAGCCATCATGTCAAGACCCCTGCAGGTGGACCACGCAACAGGACCTTTTATGGTCCCCTGGGTGCATCAGCGTGTAGCCAAAGCTGAGAATCATGCAGATCCAGGGAGCTTAAGAAGAAAGCGCTCTTCTGCGTAATGGTTTCTCCTTTACTTGGGCTTTCTTCAAGATTTCTGACTTGTATTGCTGAACCTGTGTTCTGCAAAGGGGTCCTTTTGATACTCTACTTGAGTGCGTTTGGGGGTTATTAGGTACGACAAGCTTCTTAAGGGCAAAATCCACTTATGTGCTGGTTGAACAATCCTCACAAGGAGGGGCCATTGGATAAACAGTTCTGAGGGGACTTCGGAATGCCCTTCCCGCAGCGGGTAGCTGAGTCATCCCCAGTGGTGAGCCATGGGCAGATGTCACCCCAGACGTGTGTGCAGTGGTAAGGGGTGAAGTGGTGTGGCTGGCAGGCCCTCACCCTTCTCTGGAGAGGGAAAGGTGAGAACTGCGGCAGGTAGGATTCATGACAGCTAGTCTTTCAGCACCCACACCTCAGAATTTTAGGATTTCTTCATAGGGGAGAAGTGCTCACTGATTATTGTGTTGGCCTATTCTAGAAAATACTCTGGGGGAGAACTGGCCTGCTTCTACCCCCTCTCTTCCCTCCTACCTGACCCAGCCTCATACTGTGTGCTGTGCTAAGTTGCTTCCATCATATCCAGCGCTATGAACTGTACCCCAAGAGAGCCTCTGTCCGTGGGATTCTCCAGGCAAGAACACTGGGGTGGGTTGCTATGCCCTCCTCCAGGGGATCTTCCTGACCCAGGGATCAAACTCACATCTCATGTATCCTGCATTGGCAGGTGGGTTCTTTACCACTAGCGCCACCTGGGAAGCCTCATACTAGATGCAGGCAATTCCCTTTGTGGTCATCTGGGACTGAATTCAAAGACTGAGAGTCTAGCAGAAGGCACCTTTGTGAGCTTTGTAAAACAACCTACTATAAATATTGTAAATAGGAAGTACTCTTTGAGAAGGGCTTCAGAAGATTCAAGGCTCTATATCACAAAATGAGTCTTCATACATTTATAGCACCCAAGCATCTTTTTTTGGATTGATGGAAAGTTTTTTTTTTTTTTTAATGAATTAAAAATTTTCTTTAAATGCATTAATCTCAAAAAAAATTTTTTTTTCTTTACAAATTGCAAATAAAATGCTTCAGCGATTTCCCTTTTTCCATTCCCATCCAACATATTTTCAGACTTCTTCGATCTTGTTTGTGTGGCTTGTTCCAATATTTCTGATCCAGGTGTTTCTTGCTTGGTCTGGTTTATTTATTTTTTCCTTGATTGAGCACCATGCCTAGCAGCTGCTTTGTCAACCTTGTTTTGATGGAATTTTTCTTTGTTTAAAAAGCTTCTCATACTCCATGTCAGCTCTGCTTGTTCCAAACACAGTGATGAGATAAGTCTGGGAGTAATACTCTTGGTATTCTAGGGAAAGATTTGATTATCTGAGGCCGATTCACCCCACTGAGCGGTCCCATACTGTAATAAAATCCTACAATGCATTTTCATTTCGGTCCTTGATGTACTAAAGATATATGTTAGACACTGCCCTGGGCTGAGGGTTGGAGTGTAAGTCCACGAGGTTCTGATGTATGTGGAGGTATTGTGGGGGGCGGGGAGGGGCACAGAGTGAGGGGGGGCTTGGAGCAGGGTCCCCACCTCCACTCCAACCAAACAGCTGTGCTCTACTTTTCCCTGAGCTAGAGTTCATTCAGGAAATGGTTTTGCTTGTGAAAAGTGGTTTCAGAGCTCAAAAAATTTTTTTAAACATAAATTTCTATGGATATAGTCAAACTGCTTTCTAAAACTGCCACAATTTCTATCCTCACCATGAATATTTTGCCATAACTTGACTAACACTGAATAGTTAACCTTTTTTAATTTGTCTAGCCTAATGGGTAAAAAAAAAGAGTCATCTCATTCTTATCTGAATTTGCATGTCCATAATTAATAGAGAAGGTAAGACTCTTTTTAAAGATTTATTGGTCATTTTTTTTTTCTGTAAAGTGCCCGCCCATGTGTATGTTTTATCCACTTCTGTGAGGTTGTTACTGTTGTTCAGTTGCCAAATCGTGTCTGACTCTGTGACCCCCATGGACTGAAGCATGCCAGGTTTGCCTGTCCCTCACCATCTGCCAAAGTTTGCCCAAGTCATGTCCATTGAATAGGTGATGCCATCCAACCATCTCATCCTATGTTGCCCTCTTCTTCTGCCTTCAAATCTTCCCCAGCGTCAGGGCCTTTTCCAATGAGTCAGCTCTTTGCATCAGATGGCCAAAGAATTGGAGCTTCAGCTTCAGCATCCGTCCTTTCAACAAGTATTCAAGGTTGATTTTCTTTAAGATTGGCTGATCTCTGAGCTGTCCAAGGGACTCTCAAGAGTCTTCTCCAGCACCACAGTTCAAAAGCATCAATTCTTTGGCGCTCAGCCTCCATTATGGTCCAACTCTCTCATCTGTTCACGACTACTGGAAAATCCACAGCCTTGCCTGTATGGACCTTTGTCGGCAAAGTGATGTCTTTGCTTTTTAACACCCTGTCTAGCTTTGTCGTAGCTTTCCTGCCAAGGAGCAATCGTCTTCTAATTTCACAGCTGCAGTCACCATCTGCAGTGATTTCAGAGCCCAAGAAGAGGAAATCAGTCACTACTTCCACCTTTTCCCTTTCTGTTTGTCAGAAGTCATGGGACCAGATGCCACAATCTTAGTTTTTCTAATATTGAGTTTTAAGCTGACTTTTTCACTCTCCTCTTTCACCCTCATCAAGACACTCTTTAATTTCCATGAGGTACTTACTGGTTTTTAGAAGCTATTCTCATATCAAGATATTAATATGTGTTAAATGCTTTCTGTCAAGGTGCTCTTGTCTTTATGGTGGGGCTGCTGTGCCTCATTTTCTCCTCAGGTGACATTTATTTTATTTTAAAATATTTATTTATGTGTTTATTTAGCTGTGCTGGGTCTTAGTTGTGGCATGCAGGATCTAGTTTCATAACCAGGGATCAAACCCAGGCCCCCTGCATGGGGAGTGTGGAGTCTTAACCACTGGACCACCAGGGACATCCCTTCTCAGGTGAAATTAGACCTCACATTTTATAAAAACCTCAGCTGGAATTTTGATTTAGATTGTATTAAATTTACAGATTAGCTTAAGAAGTAAATGGACATTAGTCAATAATATACTGTCTCTGGAATCATTCAGTTTTTTAAATGTCTCTCAGTAGCAGTTTATGATTTTATGGAGATTTGTAATACTTGAAAGAGTTGATCCTAGATATTTTATAGTTTTATTGTGACCATGAATAGACTCTTTTTGTCCCTATCACATTTTCTAATGGCTATTGCTGGTTTACAGGAAAGTTACTTCTTTTTTCATATTGGTCTCATTCCGGGCACCTCTTATTGAACTCTCTTATAAGCCTATTGTTTCAGTGGCACTTTCCTGATGGTCCAGTGGTTAAGACGTCACCTTGAAATTCAGAGGGTGCAGATTCCATCCCTGGTTGGAGAACTAAGATCCCACATACTGCACTGCCAAAAGACCAGAACATGAAACAGAAGCAATATTGTAATAAATTCAATAAAAACTTTAAAAATGAACCACATTTAAAAAATCTTTAAACAATGTTATTTCTATTAATCCTATTTGATTTTCTGCTGGAAAGACATATCTGCAAATAATGACAGTTTTGCCTTTTTTTTTCCCGATAAACATAACTCAATTCTTGTTACACTGGCTATGACCTCCAGGTGGAGGTGGGCATCTGTGTTAGTTTCCAATTGCTACTGTAACAACTTACCACACATTAGGTGGCTTACAGCAACATAAACTAGTGGTCTTACAGTTCTGGAGGTTGAGAGTGCAAAACAGGTGTCACTAGGCTAAAACCCAGGTGTCAGCAGAGCTTCGTGCCTTCTGGAGGCTCTGCGGGAAGAATCCGTCCCCTGCTCAACAGGCTGCCTACATCCTTACCACCCCGTCCTCTGTCTTCCCAGCCATCTGTGTAGCATCTTCCAGTCTCTCTCTCCAGCAAACTCTGTCTTATCTACTTCTCCCTTTTACATATGAGGGTCCTTATGATTACACTGGGTCCTCCCAGATAATCCAGGAAAATCTCCCCCTTTAAATTAAAGTACTCAATTTAATCACATCTGGAAAATTCCTTGTGCCCTGTAAGATAACATATCCACAGGTTCCAGAGAGTAGGGCATGGACATGTTTGATGGGCCATTGTTCTGTTCAGCACAGCATCCTCACATTAATCCAGACATCCATGGGCATAAATGTCAAATTTTAGCATAAAAAAAAATAAGCTTGTTTTAGGCTTCTATTAGACCATTTTTATCAGGTTAGGAATTTCTGTCTCTTCCTTGATTGCTAAGGCTTTTTATCAGGAAAGGATGATGAATTCTTTGAAAATTTGAGGGCTTACATTCAGATGAAATTATTCTTCTTAAATCTATTAGATGGGCGAAAAAGTTTATTCAGATTTAAGTACCAAGACACATTTTTCATTTTCACCAAGAGCTTTATTAAACAATATATTCACTAACTGAGCATACTTTTTAGCCAAACTAATATTAATGTAATTGGTAATATTAACTAATTTCTTCATTAAAACATCCTTATAATTCTGAGATAAGCTCTGTTTGGTCATGATGCATTATTTTTATGCAATGATGAATTCGCTTTGCTAATATTTCATTCAGTATAGCTTTATTATATATTCAAAGTAGGAGTGTCTCATGATCTGTGTGTGTGTGCCCATACTTTATCCTCATAAAATTTTAACTCAAGAGTATACTCTTAAGTGTACTGTCTGAGACCAAACAAACAATATCATTCTCACATATTTAATGTTAAGGAGTAAAAGGTGATTTTTGAACACTGATTCCCCAGGTAAGTCTTACACAGCAGCCTAGCAGCAGTCACAAGCTCTGCTCATTTGATGGGTTTCTGGGGGACATATTTTAACTTCACAACAGCGACATAGCTTTGACAGGCTATCCTCAAGGAATAAAAGCACGTGCATGCCAAGTTAGAGAGAAAGAGTAAGTTGAGAATCAGCTTAAACCGAATGCAAGTAAGCAAAGGACTACAAGTATATAAAACGTCTTCAAGTAAAATATCCATATGTTAGGGAAACAGAATGAGTTAATAAGGATGTGACAAGCAAAAGCTGATAATGGTTTTAATTTGGAGTTTGGGGCCTTTCTCCTTTGTAGAACTGTGTCTCCTACTGAATAAAAGCATACATATATAAAGGCATGTTTTAGGAGGAAGTCAAAATAGTTTCACTGACCCCAGGGGCTAAAAGACAGCTTGGTGACTGCCTTCCAGTAAATTAGAGGGGATGAGTAGATCCTAGTTGATGTCTGTTTATAGAGATAAAAGTGAGAAGGTGGCTGCACTTTAAACCAGCATCATGTTTGCTTGAAGAAGAAATTGTACTGGCTCTAAGAATACATAGGCTTCTAAGAGGATAGAGGGCAGGAGGAGAAGGGGGCAACAGAGGATGTGATGGTTGGATGGCATCATCGACTCAGTGGACATGAGTTTAAGCTAACTCCAGGAAGCAGTGAAGGACAGGGAGACCTGGTGTGCTGCAGTCCATGGGGTCACAAAGAGTCAGGCATGGCTGAGCAACTGAACAACAACAGAGAGGATAGAACAGGTCAAGATAAATGTGAGCTTGAAAAATGACAGAGAAATAATGATGTCTGTGCTAGAAGTTGAGAGCCCTGAAAGATGACCTTGTGGCAAGAGGTCAGTGTCATAGTCTGAGGTCACATCAACCATACCCCCACCCCTCCCACCCAGAGTGGACTGAGGAAAGCAGTGTTATTCGGGAATCCTATACATCATCTCAGTTTCCCTTCTGCATCTTCTACTGGATATGAGTCCCCACGTTAGGGTCAGATGTCATATTGGATCATCCTGCAGACAAGACTGAGGTTTGTCTGACAGACTGGGGTTCAGTTCAGTTCAGTCACTTAGTCATGTCCAACTCTTTGTTACCCCATGGATTGCACCACCCCAGGCTTCCCTGTCCATCACCAACTCAATTCAGAGTGTATTCAAACTCATATCCATTGAGTCAGTGATGCCATCCAGCCATCTCCTCCTCTGTCGGCCCCTTCTCCTCCCGCCTTCAATCTTCCCCCACATCAGGGTCTTCTCAATGTGTCAGTTCTTTGCATCAGGTGGCCAAAGGATTGCAGTTTCAGCTTCAGCATCAGAGCTTCCAATGAATATTCAGGACTAATTTCCCTTAGGATGGACTGGTTGGATATCTATGCTGTCCAAGGGACTCTCAAGAGGCTTTTCCAACACTACAGTTCAAAAGCATCGATTCATCAGGCATTCAGCTTTCTTTATAGTCCAACTCTCACATCCATACATGACAACTGGAAAAACCATAGCTTTGACTAGATGGACCTTTGTTGGCAAACTAATATCTCTGCTTTTGAATATGCTGTCGAGGTCGGTCATAACTTTTCTTCCAAGGAACAAGTGTCTTTTAATTTCATGGCAGCAGTCACCATCTGCAGTGATTTTGGAGCTCAAAAAAGTAAAGTCTGTCACTGTTTCCATTGTTTCTCCATCTATTTGCCATGAAGTCATGGGACCAGATGCCGTAATCTTAGTTTTCTGAATGTTGAGCTTTAAGCCAACTTTTTCACTCTCCTCTTTCACTTTCATCAAGAAGCTCTTTAGTTCTTCTTCACTTTCTGCCATAAGCGTGGTGTCATCTGCATATCTGAGGTTATTGATATTTCTCCTGGCAGTCTTGATTCCAGCTTATGCTTCATCCAGTCCAGCATTTCTCATGATGTACTCTGCATATAAGTTAAATAAGCAGGGTGACAGTATACAGCCTTGACATACTCATTTCCCAAAATGGAACCAGTCTGTTCCATTTTCAGTTCTAACTGTTGCTTCTTGACCTGCATACAGATTTCTCAGGAGGCAGGTCAGGTGCTCTTGTATTCCCATCTTTTTAAGAATTTTCCACAGTTAGTGGTGATCCACACAATCAAAGGCTTTGGCATAGTCAATAAAGCAAAAGTAGATGTTTTTCAGGAACTCTCTTGCTTTTTTCATGATCCAATGGATGTTGGCAATTTGATCTCTGGTTCCTCTGCCTTTTCTAAAACCAGCTTGAACATCTGGAAGTTCATGGTTCATGTATTGCTGAAGCCTGGCTTGGAGAATTTTGAGCATTACTTTGCTAGCGTTGAGATGAGTGCAATTGTGTGATAGTTTGAGTATTCTTTGGCATTGCCTTTCTTAGGGATTAGAATGAAAACTGACCTTTTCCAGTCCTGTGGCCACTGCTGAGTTTTCCAAATTTGCTGGCATATTGAGTGCAGCACTTTCACAGCATCATCTTTTAGGATTTGAAACAGCTCAACTGGAATTCCATCACCTCCACTAGTTTTGTTCGTAGTGGTGCTTCCTATGGCCCACTTGACTTCACATTCCAGGATGTCTGGCTCTAGGTGAGTGATCACACCATCGTGGTTATCTATGTCGTGAAGATCTTTTTTATATAGTTCTTCTGTGTATTCTTGCCACCTCATCTTAATATCTTCTGCTTCTGGTAGGACCATACTATTTCTGTCCTTTATTGTGCCCATCTTTGCATAAAGTGTTCCCTGGGTATCTCTAATCTTCTTGAAGAGATCTTTAGTCTTTCCCATTTTATTGTTTTCCTCTATTTCTTTGCATTGATCACTGAGGAAGGCTTTCTTATCTCTCCTTGCTGTTCTTTGGAACTCTGCCTTCGAATGGGTATATCTTTCCTTTTCTCCTTTGCCTTTCACTTCTCTTCTTTTCACAGCTATTTGTAAGGCCTCCTCAGGCAACCATTTTGCCTTTTTGCATTTCTTTTTCTTGGGGATGGTCTGATCACTGCCTCCAGTACAATGTCACGAACCTCCGTCTATAGTTCTTCAGGCACTCTATCAAATCTAATCCCTTGAATCTATTTGTCACTTCTGCTATATAATTGTAAGGGATTTGATTTAGGTCATACCTGAACAGTCTAGTGGTTTCCCCTACTTTCTTCAATTTAAGTCTGAATTTGGCAACAAGGAGTTCATGCTCAGAGCCACAGTCAGCTCCCAGTCCTGTTTTTGCTGACTGTATAGAGCTTCTCCATCTTGGGCTGAAAAGAATATAATCAATCTGACTTTGGTATTGAGCACCTGTTGATGTCCATTTGTAGTCTTCTCTTGTGTTATTGGAAAAGGGTGTTTCCAGTGCATTCTTTTGGAAAAACTCTATTAGCCTTTGCCCTGCTTCATTTCATACTCCAAGGCCAAATATGCCTGTTACTCCAGGTGTTTCTTAACTTCCTACT
This sequence comes from Ovis canadensis, assembly GCF_042477335.2. Classification (NCBI taxonomy): domain Eukaryota; kingdom Metazoa; phylum Chordata; class Mammalia; order Artiodactyla; family Bovidae; genus Ovis; species Ovis canadensis. The sequence continues at coordinate 23,669,538 of NC_091269.1, read as the reverse complement.
TTTGCATTTCAGTCCCCTATAATGAAAAGCACATCTTTTTGGGGTGTTAGTTCTAGAAGGTCTTGTAGGTTTTCATAGAACCGTTCAACTTCAGCTTCTTCAGCATTGCTGGTCAGGGGCTAGACTTGGATTACTGTGATATTGAATGGTTTGCCCTGGAAATGAACAGAGATCATTCTGGCATTTTTGAGATTATATCCAAGTACTGCATTTTGGACTTTTTTGTTGACTATGATGGCTACTCCATTTCTTCTGAGGGATTCCTGCCCACAGTAGTAGATATAATCATCATCTGAGTTAAACTCACCCATTCCAGTCCATTTAGTTCACTGATTCCTGAAATGTCAAGGTTCACTCTTGCCATCTGCTGTTTGACCACTTCCAATTTGCCTTGATTCATGGACCTAACCTTCCAGGTTCCTATGCAATATTGTTCTTTATGGCATCGGACTTTACTTCCATCACCAGTCACATCCACAACTGGGTGTTGCTTTTGCTTTGGGTCCGTCTCTTCATTCTTTCTGGAGTTGTTTCTCCACTGATCTCCAGTAGCATATTGGGCACCTATTGACCTGGGGAGTTCATCTTTCAGTGTCCTATCTTTTTGCCTTTTCATACTGTTCATGGGGTTCTCAAGGCAAGAACACTGAAGTGGTTTGCCATTCCCTTCTCCAGTTTTGTCAGAACTCTCTACCGTGACCCATCCATCTTGGGTGGCCCTACATGGCATGGCTCATGGTTTCATTGAGTTAGACAAGGCTGTAGTCCATGTGGACAGATTGGTTAGTTTTCTGTGATTGTGGTTTTCAGTCTGTCTGCCTTCTGATGGAGAAGGATAAGAGGCTTTTGGAAGCTTCCTGATGGGAGAGACTGACTGAGGGGGAAACTGGGTCTTGTTCTAATGAGCAGGGCCATGCTCAGTAAATCTTTAGTCCAATTTTCTGTTGATGGGTGGGGCTGTGTTCCCGCCCTGTTATTTGACCTGGGACCAAGCTATGGTGGAGGTGATGAAGATAGTGGTGGCCTCCTTCAAAAGGTCCCATGCACACACTACTACACTCAGAGCCCCCAGCCCTGCAGCAGGCCACCGCCGACCCACGCCTCTGCCAGACACTCCTGGACACTCTCGGGCAAGTCTAGGTCAGTCTCTTGTGGGGTCACTGCTCCTGGGTCCTGGTGTGCACAAGGATTTGTTTGTGCCCTCCAAGAGTCTGTTTCCTCAGTCCTGTGTAAGTTCTGGTGTCTCTGTGGTGGGGTTAATGGTGACTTCCTCTAAGTTGGAAGCTCAAAACTCAGCATCAAGATTTTACATTCAGGAGAGCCCGAGAGGTGTGGGAAACCAAGATTCACCTCTTGCTTGTGTTTGTGCGCACACTCACTTGCTCTGCGTCCCAGCACAGAGAGAATCCAAGAAGACTCGCTGATTAGTTTCAGGACATATGCCGAGTGGAAGGGATCTGGTGGGACTTTCTCAGGGGGCAGAAGTGTTGGCATGTGCCTTTTCCCCCTCTCCTTCCACATTGCTCACCAGGTTCTGGTTGATCTCATTTCTGTCATTCTCTGCTACTTAGCTAACACCATGCACACTGTCCTGGAGTCCTCTGAGGACCAGCCTTGCCCAACCTGCCAACAGCCCCCTCAAAGCAGCTCCCATCCCAGGAGTCTTGCCCTGTATATCACCATACCCAGAGCAGTAACAACCAGGCCTCAAAACAGCCAACCTGGGGCCAAGCACCACCCATCAGACACCCGTAGCAATCATGACCCAACCACAACAGGAGGTGCATTCAGCCCACAGGGTACTCTGCTTTGGTGACCTGGGGGAGCTGTGTCATTGGGCCCACTGGACACCTGCTACATAAGGTCACATTTTCAAAGTCAAGAGATATAGTTGATATACCTAATACATAGAAACAAGCAGAGAGAGTTGAATACAATGGAAAAGAATCTGAAAGAGGATATATATGCATATATATGCACACACAGAGATATGGGCTTCCCAGGTGGTGCAGTGGTAAAGAATCTGCCTGCCAATGCAGGAGACACAAGCGACATGGGTTTGATCCCTGAGTTGGGAAGATCCTGTGGAGCTACAAGTGGCAACCCACTCCAGTGTTGTTACCTGGAGAATCTCATGGACAGAGGAGCCTGGAGGGCTACAGTCATGGAGCTACAAAGAGTTGGACATGACTGAGCACACACACACACACACACACACACACACATATATATAGTTGAATCATTTTTGTACACTTGAAATAACCCATTGTAAATTAATTATACTGTAATTAAAAAAAATAATTTAACCCCCCTTCCCCCAAAAAAACCTGATAGGCAAAAATGAAACAAAGGAATATCTTTCAAATGAAAGAAGACAAACCCCAGGAAACGAATTAAATGAAACTGAGATGATCAATGCAGCAGATACTTTCAAGTAACAGTCAAACATGCCCACTGAAATCAGGAAAAGAATGGAAGAACACAGTGAGAACTTCAGCAAAGAGAGAGAAAATACAAAGAAAAGAGCCATTAAGAATCCCCCTCTGTGGGAAAACCTTCTCTTACCCCAGTCTGGGGCACAGGTCCTGTGCCAAGCTCCCACTCCATCGCTTCTCTGAAATGTCTGGACGTCTTGAGGAAGCATCCAGGTTCTGGTCCCCTGAGTCTCAGACCTCCCTATGCCCCAGAATTACTTGGGGATCTTGGCCAGAATATAGACCCAACACCCCATCTCACACACGCCAGCTTAGAATCACTGGGAGCCGGTTCTGGAAATCTATTTTTATTCTGAGCAGTTGCCAGGAGGTTGTTTCTTCCACAGCCAGCCTGCTCCCAGTCCAGCAGCCTCCAGAAGCATCTTTCACCAGATAATAACAGTTGATCCCATTGATATAGAGGCCCAGAAGTACTAAAACGTCATGAAGCCAAACATACTTTTAAAAAGCTTTTCATCGAATCTTGTCTTTTAACTACTTCTCACTTGGGAATTATTATTTCTCATTACAGCTGGCATTTAGTTGAAACCACATCCCTGAGACTCTTTCACCATGTGATTGCTCTCCAATGATTATCTGAGTTTCTACAAGATAAATGTGTTTTGTTTATATCTGATGCCTATATGGCCTGGACATTCCAGTTCAGTGAAAATCAGAATAATGATCATAGTGAACATTGATGATGCGCTCCATGGGTTCTGGGAACAGTGCTAAGTGCTTGACACGAGTTGACACATTTCATTCTCTCTCAAGGCATGAAAGAGGATAAGGCAGGCGCTTTTGTTGTTGAGTCGCTAGGTTGTGTTGGACTCTTTTGTGACCCCATGGACTGCAGTCTGCCAGGCTCCTCTGTCCATGGGATTCTCCAGGCAAGAATACTGGAGTGGGTTGCCATTCCCTTCTCCAGGGGATCTTCCTGACCCAGGGATTGAGCCAAGGTCTGCCACCTTGCAGGCAGATTCTTTACCATCTGAGCCACCAGGGAAACCATACACCAATTTAAACCTTGGAAAACAGCTTGTCACCGACCTCAGGAGGGTGAGGTGGGGGATAGTTCAAGACTTACACATTCATGCTATTTTTACTGTGGGGTCAGCTGAAGCCTTTGAAGAAGTCAGTCCATTCTAATACAACCTCTGAGCTTGTCTTTAAGAAGATGACTCCAGTTACACGTTTTTAAAGAGACTCTGTGTTTCCTGGAGAGGTGGGTGGCAGGAGGGAGGTGTGCTCCTTCAATGTCACGTGCATGCTAAGTCACTTCAGTCGTGTCTGACTCTTTGTGACCCCATGGACTGTAGCCCACCAGGCTCCTCTGTCCATGGGATTCTCCAGACAAGAATACTGGAGTGGATTACCATGCCTTCCTCCAGGGGATCTTCCCAATTTAGGGATCAAACACACATCTCTTAGGTCTCCTGCATTGGCAGGTGGATTCTTTACTACTAGGGCCACGTGGGAAGCCCTTCAGTGTTGCATGAGATGCTAAATATCTGTTCCCACCTGTCTCATCCTCTTTCTAAACTCCTTTTTGGCCTGTTTCCTCTTAAATGAAAGGGTTTTAATACTATATCTTAAACAGGCAACCATGCAAATGAGCTGAGCTGATGGAATGGAGTTCAGTTCAGTTCAGTTGCTCAGTCGTGTCCGACTCTTTGCGACACCATGAATCGCAGCACGCCAGGCCTCCCTGTCCATCAACAACTCCCAGGGTACACTCAGACTCACATCCATCAAGTCCGTGATGCCATCCAGCCATCTCATCCTGGATCGTCCCCTTCTCCTCCTGCCCTCAATCCCTCCCAGCATCACAGTCTTTTCCGATGAGTCAACTCTTCACATGAGGTGGCCAAAGTACTGGAGTTTCAGCTTTAGCACCATTCCTTCCAAAGAAATCCCAAGGTTGATCTTCAGAATGGACTGGTTGGATCTCCTTGCAGTCCAAGTGACTCTCAAGAGTCTTCTCCAACACCACAGCTCAAAAGCATCAATTCTTTGGTGTTCAGCCTTCTTCACAGTCCAACTCTCACATCCATACATGACCACAGGAAAAACCATAGCCTTGACTAGATGGACCTTAGTCATCAAAGTAATGTCTCTGCTTTTGAATATACTATCTAGGTTGGTCATAACTTTCCTTCCAAGGAGTAAGTGTCTTTTAATTTCATGGCTGCAGTCACCATCTGCAGTGATTTTGGAGCCCCCAAAAATAAAGTCAGACACTGTTTCCACTGTTTCCCCATTTCCCATGAAGTGATGGGGCCAGATGCCATGATCTTAGTTTTCTGAATGTTGAGCTTTAAGCCAACTTTTTCACTCTCCTCTTTCACTTTCATCAAGAGGCTTTTTAGCTCCTCTTCACTTTCTGCCATAAGGGTGGTGTCATCTGCATATCTGAGGTGATTGATATTTCTCCCAGCAATCTTGATTCCAGCTTGTACTGCTTCGAGCCCAGCGTTTCTCATGATGTACTTGCATAGAAGTTAAATAAGCAGGGTGACAATATACAGCCTTGACGTACTCCTTTTCCTATTTGGAACCAGTCTGTTGTTCCATGTCCAGTTCTAACTGTTGCTTCCTGACCTGCATACAAATTTCTCAAGAGGCAGGTTAGGTGGTCTGGTATTCCCATCTCTTGAAGAATTTTCCACAGTTTATTGTGATCCACACAGTCGAAGGCTTTGGCATAGTCAATAAAGCAGAAGTAGATGTTTTTCTGGAACTCTCTTGCTTTTTCCATGATCCAGCGGATGTTGGCAATTTGATCTCTGGTTCCTCTGCCTTTTCTAAAACCAGCTTGAACATCAGGGAGTAGACTCTGATAGAATGGAAAGCACTCAGTAATGCACAAACCACCAGAGAAATGTAAGGTATCCTTTCTGTCTCACTTCTAGTTGCTCAGAGCTGGTGCTTTTTAAAAAACAATATGTTCACTGAAAGATTATTTATGAAGTGTTAATATTTTATATAGTGGTTTTAATATTTGTGTAACTTAAAATTCTGAGATGCCCTTGAATAATACAGATATCTACAATACTCTCATGTACACAAACTACTAGATTTCCTGGTACTTAACATAGTAAGACTGCTCACTTCCACCCATAAAACATTAATCTTTCAAAACCACACCTTAAGGAGTTCACAAATTCTTATTTCTCCCGAGTTTTTAAAAATTATATTCAAACCTTCTTTAAAAAGGAAGCTGAAATCCTCAAGCCAAAAGCCTTAATCTGCCTTTCACAATGTTTATCAAATCATCATGATGTACATTTTATTTATTTTCTTTCAAGTTGTATATAAGATTTTGTTTTTATAATTTTAACTTTTTTTACCTTTTAAATACTTAAAAATTGTGTCAATTATACCTCAATAAAGCTGGAAAAAATGAAATCAAATACAAAAAAAAGCCTTAATCTGAATGAATTCTGAGAAATAGATCAATGAAGAGGATCTTTTATTCATTCCACAGAAAAAATACATTTAGTAATTTTCACCTGAAGAAAATATATCTTGTATTTAAAAGAACTCAAAGATTAGTTGTCAGGAGTTGCTTTTGGACAATGATCAATAAGAGCTTATCAACAGTAGGATACTGACACCAAGGGCCATCCCCTCTTGCATGCATTACTCTCTGTACTTCCAGCTCCTTTAGTGGTCACTGGTTGCATGGTTGGGGAATCCCACAGAGGAATGAATCATGTATGAAGCATGGTGCCTCCCCAACAGTGGAATGCTCTCTGAGCTAGGATACTGACTTAGAAAACCACCAAGCACTCACTCTCTAAGAATCTCCATTGCTAACTAGCAAGCATGGGAACCCAGCCTGCAAATCGCAGTTGTTCGCATGTTCTCCGAGGGCTCCATGGACAGCAGTGCCCTGCAGCAGAAGGCTCTCCACGACGCCCATCTGTAAACATGCAGTATACGAGTCTGTTTGGACATTAATTTGAGCATATCAATCCTTCTGGAGAGTCCAGTGGGAGTCCTGCAGAAACTACCCCAGCATTAGAGTTGTTCCCACCTGAATCCCAAGAGTCATTAACGCTGGATCCAAGATAATGAACCAGTGTCTAGAACTTAAAGTCTGTATCTTCAGTCATAATGGGCAAGGTTTCTCAGCGGCAGCATTATTCACCTTTTAGGTTGGGTGGCTTTTTGTTGTGGGGGACTGTCCTGGGCGATCCTGCCTGGCCTCTACCCACTGGGTGCCAGGAGCACTGCCCTACAGCTATGACATCCAGAATGTTTCTGGATATTTCTGGATATTGAAATTTCCTGGGAGCCAGAATTTCCATGGACTAAGAGCCAGTGAGAGAGGGTGCAGATGAGAACTGGGCTGAGCTGGATGGGGTCATAGGCAACATCTGGCTAGACTTGAGCCTTGAGGACTCCTTTGTGGATAAAGAAAAATGCTGTAAAACAGTGAAACAGGAGTGAAAACAGCCTTGACTTCAGCTGGCCATTCTCAAGCTGTCACTGCTCTGTGAAAGGTGGTGGGCGAGGATGCTGAAATGGGTGGGACCCATTAAAGCATAATCTTCATGGAGCTAGAGTTTCTGCCAGGGCTGCAAGCAACAGCCAGAGCTTCAGGCCAGAAAATGACTCCAGAAAGGTTGTGTACATCTGTGCTTAAGTGCTGATGGCCCCAACCTCTTATTTGTACGCACCACTAATGGCTATGTCATCATAGAATAGGGAACAGGGTCAGGAACCAGAAAGAACAGGAGTGAGTACAAGCAGAGTGTCACAGAGACTCAGCTTGGTGGTTGCTGGTGTCTGACAGGGGTGTGGAGCGACTCTGAGCAGAAGCGGAATCGTCCTTTCCAACACACGTGCACACATACAAACATGCACCCTTGCACATGCACACGCACACACATGCACATCACACGTAAACGTGTGCTCATCTCAAGCACACACATATATAAGTGTGCACTCATATACACGCACACACACACACACACAAATATGCAGCCACACACGGACAGGCACACACACACACGTACACACACTTACGATGGTGAGCTATTACAAGTCCTCACTGTGTGGAATGTGGGTTAACATTGCAGAAGAGATGCAGAAGGCTGGGCACAGTGTGTCGCCAGACAGTCCCCAGTGCAGGGGCAACCCTGTCCTTTTGTGTGGGGACGCGGCAGGGCAGGCTCCAGAAGCAACCTGGCTCTAGCGTAGTCACGTGTTAGAGACGCACATCCACACGCAGAGAACTGGACCGCGGCACTGAGATGAGCCTCGGCTTACATGGCACCACATTTGTGCAGAAAACCTCAATCAATAAAGATAAGCTAAGGGGCCAAGTGTTGGCTGCTCTAGTCCCCACAAAGGCCAACCTTGAATAACTCAGATGTAACCCTGTTTCCCTGCTCCAGCTGTTGGCCTCGGGGTGGGAGCCTGTCATCTCTCAGTAGAGTCTTCACAGAATAAAGCCTGGTGATTCTGCAAGTCAGAAATGCGTGGGGGCCACCTGGAGACCTCTCCTCTCCTCAGAGCTTTCCAGCTCATCACATCTCTGCCTTCTTCCTCCTCATTCTCCTGAAGATAAAAGGCAGATAATGAAACACCTTATATTTAGGATGCCTGTATCTTTAAGGTACTAGGAGTAATGACCCACAGTCTAAGGGTAGTACCCTCAATCTAGTGGAATACTAATTCAGGCTTTGTTTTCTGCATGGAGACTCATTTTTTTTTAAAAAATTTCATTGACATATAGCTCATTTACAATGTATTCACTTCTGCTGTACAGAAAAGTGTATATGTACATTAAATTACACATCTATACATTCTTTTTTAATATTCTTTTCCATTATAGTTTATCACAAGATGATGAATATATTTCCCTGTGCTATACAATAGGACCCTGTTGCTTTTCCATCCTATATAACATATATATATATGTTAGTTTGCATCTGTTAATCCCCAATTCCAGTCCTTCCCTCCCCCAACCCCCTTCCCTCTTGGCAACCACAAGTCTGTTCTCTCTCCCTGTGATTCTGTGTCTATTTCATACATAGGTGTGTGCATTGAGACTTGTTCTAATGTAATAGCAGTAAGTCTCATAATGTGTTATTTTCCTCTGAAAAGAGAAATGATCAGTAAAGCATCTATCATTCTGTCATTAGGGGCCTGAAATGGGCTCCAATCATTTATCGAGGTCCCGTGGAAGGGCGTTTTCTAGACTGGGGAATCAGATCTGTGCTTGCCTTGCATGAGCCATCAAAGGATGGGCTGAATGCCTGGCTCTTCTCTGCCATCTACCTGGGCATCTCGGCAGGTCCTTTCATCTCCCTCTGCCACTGTCCTCAGCCCTACATCTAGAGGGGTGATTTCTCTAAACCTGTGTGCTAGCAGCCTGGCATGCTTCTAATCCTTTCTAGAAGAAACCCCACCTACTTTTAGCCCTCTTTTTAGTACCTACTGCTATCTGACGACAGGGGCATTTTGGACCATTTTCAATGACAGCAGTTTGCACTGTTTTAAAGCTCCCCTCCCTTCCCCTGTCCTGTTGCATCCTTGCCCTTCCATCCACCCCTCCCCTCCCAGGACTGCTGGCAGCCTCAGGAAGTCTTTGTTCTGTGTAGGGGCAGCCTGTCCGGGACGGCTGCCTCCTGAAACTCTTCCTGGAAGGCTCTGGGCTCCTCAAGACCCTGGCACCTGCCCCACCTGCCTAGACCCGTTTCCCACAGTCATCTCTGACCTTGAGCCTCAGCATCTCTCTCAATGGAGTTCTGGAAGGAAGTTGACGATTGTGGTACATTTTGCAATCACGTGTTCCAATAGCAGTCAGTGGAACTATTTCCCTGACATGCGGGTCTAATGTTCTGTGTTGAATCCACAGTCTTGCTTGGTGAGCCAGCTCATTTAAAGCCTCCTCAGCTCCATCCTCAGAAAGTCTCTTCCACACACTTCCTGGGTCATTATGTCCCAGTCCAATCCTATCAGGGACGTTGTTTCTTGTGTAGCCGCCCAGTCCCACTCAGGGATGTTAGAAGCCAGGCTCATTAGAGGTGGCTGCCAAGTGTATTAATGGACCTAAAGGGAAAGAATTAAGAATATTTCTTTCCCTCCACATAATATAGGGTGATTCGCTTTCCCGAACCGTGTGTTGATCCTAAAGGTAATGGGCCTGGACTGTGAAAGGTGTCCCTTGGGTGCCTCTCTGCTCTCCACCCAGGTAGTAGTTACACACAGGAAATGAAGGCAAAGCAGAAAAGCCCAGAAACATAAAAACCTGGAAAAGCTGAGAAATCCTTCGGTCATTCATTTTAACCTCCTCTATCATGGGGGCAGCAGAGGATGAGATGGTTAGATAACATCACCAACTCAATGGACATGAGTTTCAACAAACTCCAGGTGATAGTGAAGAACAGGGGAGCCTGGTGTGCTGCAGTCCATGAGGTTGCAAAGAGTTGGACACAACTTAGTGACTGAACAACAACAAATTGTGCCTCATCCACTAGTCATTCACAAAAGGGTGGGATTGGGAGGCTGGTATACTCTGAAAATCCAAACAGCCAATTTGAGATTTCACTTGGTGTCATCTTCTCTCTCCATATGGTGAGAGAATCCAATTTTCATTATGAGTCATAGTCCAAAAGTGCCATCCGGAAACACAGAGAGGACAAGCAGAAGAGCCTGGACTCTTCCCCGGGCCTCCGGGCCTCCCTCCTGAGAAGTGTAGCCTTTCCAGGGCTCTAGGACCAGACTTCCTGCATCTCCACACTCACTCTGCCTATGGATGTGGCAGGCCGGCTCTGACCAAGACTTCCACCCCCACACTCCGAGATCCGGTGTGTCACCGGCTGTTCTTGACGGTGATCACTACAGCAGTTGTCACAAGGGTCCGAACATGGGCCGCAGGGTCAGATATTCAGTGGGACCCCTGCCAGATCAGCCTGAAGACAGTAAAGGCCTTCTTGTGGTGTCACAGGGGAGACTCGGGCCAGTTCAGGGTGACAGGAGCCTGAACACCTTTGCTCCATGTGAACAAACAAACTTTGTTTCGCAGCCTGGATTCTTTCCTATATGGCCTCCATGCCCTCTTCAAAGGTGACTTCAGGATAACAGCCCGAGATGAGTGGGTGTTCGCAGACATCGACCTGCTGCACAAAGTTGTTGTCCCGGCTCTCAGGATGTCCCTGAAGCTGCATCAGGTAAGCATTCCTTTTTTTTTTTCTTTTTAAGTATAATCCTGAAACATTAGGGGAAAAAATGACCTTTCAAAAACATGGTCCCCTTGCTCAGCATAATTCTGATAAGTAGCCTTCTGACTTAGTAACTAAGTATGTGCATGTGTGTGTGTGTGTGTGTGTGTGTGTGTGTGTGCTCAGTTGAGTCCCCTCGACTCTGTGGCCCCTTGGACTGTAGCCCTCCAGGCTCCTCTGTCCATGGAATTTTCCAGGCAAGAATACTGGGGTGGTTGCCATTTCCTACTCCAGAGTATCTTCCCAACCCAGGGATCAAACCCGCATCTCTTGCCTCCTGCACTGGCAGGTTCTTTACCACTAGCACCATCTGGGAAGCCCAGCAACTAAGCACTGAGGCATTGCCCATTTTTTGATGGTATCCATGGTGATGTGCCCTCAAGAGTCCCTAGGAGGTGGTGATCTCCCACTAGCATGGAAGAGGGGACTTGGCTGGAGAAAATGACATCAGAAATGTCCACACTGTGGTGAACAGTCCTAGGCTTCTATGCCACCAGCTCTATGGGCCCCGAGGCCACTGTGATAGTGAGGTGCCCGCCATCCACCCAGTGGGGCTGAGCGATGTGGAGGTGGACTTGGCCTTGCACCAGGCATCGGCCTCATTGCTGTGTGCACAGCAAGCCAGGACCAGCTTTGTGGTCCTCCCGACCCACAGATGAATTATTTCCCCAGGACCAGTTCACTTGCCCCGATGAGTACGAAGACCCAGCAGTCCTCTACGAGGCCATCCAGTCCTTTGAGAAGAAAGTGGTCATCTGCCATGAGGGTGACCCAGCCTGGAGGGGCGCTGTGCTGGCCAACAAGGAGGAGCTGCTGACCCTGAGGCATGTGGTAGATGAGGGCACGGACGAGTACAAGGTGCTCATGCTCCACAGAAGCTTCCTGAGCTTCAAGGTGATCAAGGTATGGGAGCCATCCTTCCCGGCTGCCACCAGCCCCCCGCCTGGGGGGACATGAGAAGAAATATATGGCTGGCCAACAAGTCATTTGGGTTTTCATTCAGGAAAAACCTGAATGAACTTTTCTTGTTTAAAATAATTTATTATATATATTTATTTAATTTTTGGCTGTGCTGGGTCTCTGTTGCTATGTGGGCTTTCTCTAGTTGCGGTGTGCAAGGGCTTCTCACTGGGCCGGCTTCTCTTGCTGTGGAGGACGGGCTCTAGGGCTCAGAGGCTTCAGTAGTTGCGGTGCATGAGCTCAGGAGTCGCGGCTCCCGGGCTCTAGAGCATAGGATCAGTAGTTGCGGTGCATGAGCATAGTTGCTCCTCCATATGTGGGATCTTCTCAGACCAGGGATCAAACCTGAGTCTCCTACATTGGTGAATTCTTTACCACTAAGCCAACAAAGAAGTCCCCAGAATGAACTTTTTTCCCAACACGGTAGCATGGATTGGCACAGACGCCATGCCCCCAGGCCAGCATCCTCTGTCCAGAGCCACATTTCCCGGGGGCAGGGGGAGTGGGCAGTGCTGGCCAGCATGCAGGGTGGGTGGCCCCGGACAGGCAGTGCATCTCTGCAGGGCCCTTTCCCACTCAAAGAGCTGGTGTGCAGGTGATGGCTTTGGCAAGAAGTCCTGCTAGGCTAGACACGCATGGGGTCAGAATCTAGCTTGTTCCTGGGATTTCTTTGGAAGGAATGATGCTAAAGCTGAAACTCCAGTACTTTGGCCACCTCATGCAAAGAGTTGACTCATTGGAAAAGACTCTGATGCTGGGAGGGATTGGGGGCAGGAGGAGAAGGGGGCGACAGAGGATGAGATGGCTGGATGGCATAACTGACTCGATGGACGTGAGTCTGAGTGAACTCCAGGAGTTGGTGATGAACAGGGAGGCCTGGCGTGCTGCGATTCATGGGGTCGCAAAGAGTCGGACACGACTGAGCAACTGAACTGAACTGAACTGAAGATTCCAAACCTCCCTCTCATAACCTATTCCTGGACCCGATAACTTCCTTCCCAGAGATTCTCTTCTTACAGCTTCAAATCACCGGGCTGAAACAAAGCCTTCTTTCCTTTTTATTTGATCTCCATGGCCCCATGAAAATGCCATCATATCCACCTTGCTGCCATTCAGACATTACTAAGAAAGCTTTAGGCCAAAGCACAGTGGCCACAGGTCCTCAGACCCAACAGTCTGTAGCCCCGCTCTCTCTCCGCCCCACCATCCACTTTCCTCTGCGTGTCTTCCCCGCGCTGCAGGTGAACAGAGAATGTGTCCGCGGCCTTTGGGCCGGGCAGCAGCAAGAACTCATCTTCCTCCGCAACCGCAACCCCGAGCGCGGCAGCATTCAGAACAACAAGCAGGTCCTCCGGAACCTGATCAATTCCTCCTGTGACCAGCCCCTGGGGTACCCCATGTATGTCTCCCCACTCACCACATCCTACCTGGGGACCCACAGGCAGCTGAAGAACGTCTGGAGCGGACCGCTCACCTTGGACAGCATCAGGGCGTGGCTCCGAACCAAGTGGTTAAGGTGGGTCTTCACGGCAAAGGCATTATTTACCCGGATGGAACGGGGCTGCGAGCTCCGAGGCTTCTGGTAGGGATCTCACTGTGTTGCCCATCCTCCTGTGATGAAAACTGCCGTGCCCAAATGTCCTCCAACATCCTTTGTTTCAATAAGCCGTTTCAGATGATGACTCAATGGGAAACGTCCTCAGATGAGAGTCTACCTCCCTTTCCCTTCCATCCACGGGCTGAGACTTGGGTTTGAGTTCTTGGAATGTTGCTGAGGTTACGGGTCTTTGTTACACATCTGTTGCAAAGAATCAGGCTTGAACCAGCCTCCTTGCCCCATCCTGCCCCCAGCCCCATCTCTCATCGAATAAGTTTTCTCACCTGGTGGTAACAGTGTTCCTGGTTAGTTGGAACAAATTCTAAGTTGTTTTGCCTGAATCTAACAGGGCTGTGTGTTGGACCTCAAAGCTGGAGGGGGTCCCTGTGGATGGTGGAGCCCGCGCGGCTTTTTCATCTGGGCAGGGTGTATTCATTTATCAGTCATTGATGGGCTTTCATCCGGACTTGGTGTATTAACTTATCAGTCCCTGAGGGGCTTCTTCATCCAGGCAGGGTGCATTCATTTGAGGTTTGGGGAACAGAAACCCCTCCTTCTATTTGCATGCAATCTGCATCTGCATCGCTTCTCACCAGTACAGTGCGGTCTGCCGTCCTGCTTGGAACACAGATGTGACGGGGCATCTAGGGGAATTAGACATGTTTGGGTGAGAATCCTGGAAGCGTCTCTTCCTCTCAGAGTGCGGAAGGACTGCGACGCAGCGGGCCAGCCGGGCGCGGGCAACACGGAGGACGTGGATGCGGCGCGGGCCCCGCCCGCAGGCGGCAGCAGTGCCCCCAGTGGTGAGAGCCGGGAGAGCAGCGCGGAACAGCCCAGAAAGGATGGGAGCCGCCACTGGTCACCCCGGGAAGGGACACGGAGGCCAGGTGAGTGCAGTGGGGGCCTCGTGTTACTGCCAAGGCTCTTCACGTCTCACTGGCCAACACCGTGGGCTATGTTGTCATTCTAGCCTCTGAGAGACCCTTTACACAGGACAGATCAGTATTGGGCTAAAAGATGCCCCCAAATATACTGACTCATATAAGTTCTACTCAGAAAAAAACTCGATTCTATGCGTTAGATTCAGCTTTTATCCTTTATCCATCTATCTGTCCCTTATCTCAGCCAGCTGTCTGTCTGTCTATCGGTTCAGCGGTCAGTCTCTTCCACCCATCTCTCACTCCTTCAGAGACCATTGGCTCATGTGTCTCTGTGTTAGGCTGGTTTATAGCTCTTCATGCATGAAGGCGCCTCCCTCCTCCTGTGAGTTGACCCACCCCCTCCAAGTCCTGTGATGAGGCAGCCAGCCTCCTGCCCTCCATTGCCTGGTCACTACCGCTCTCCACTTCCTCCCCTTGCACCTGACATTTCAGAACATAGGGAAAGAGGGAAGACGGGTGCCAGCCGATTGGCATGGAAGAAGTTTGGTCTGAGTCTAAAGCTTAAAATCGGTGTGTATGGCAAAACCAATACAGTATTGTAAAGCAAAATAAAGTAAAAATAAAAATTTTAAAAAAAATAAAAAATAAAGCTTAAAATCATGTTTAAACTAAGGCCCAACTAATTAGGCTCAGTCAGATGGATGAGGCTCCAAAATCCCTCTGTACTTGGAGGAGAAGGCTCGGTTAGGAAAGGTGACCCTCAGGGCTCGCAGAGGATGTGCCCAGCTGGAGTGGGAGAGACAGATGCTTGGCCTGGCTCCCACCGGCACACTGTCCCTTGGCTTTGACCTTCAAAACCTCTCAGTGCTTTCACCTTTTGGCCTCAGTACTTTTACCATCAAGAAGCATACATTAAGTGCCTCTTTGTACGTATTCTCTTGTCAGCTCTGCATCAAGGGAGTAAGCGAGGAGCAGTTCCTGCCTCCTAGAAGTGCCCAGAGCAAGGCTGGGGATTGAACTGAAATAGTGAGGATGTGTGTAATGATGGGCAAGAAGATAGATAAGATTTAAAAAGACAGATGGATGACAGATAATGGATGGATAGATATCGGTAGAAGATAGAAAGATAGATTATAGGTATTTAGGGAGATTGAGATTATATAGATAATAGGCAGGTGATAGATGGATAGAAAATTGATAGATAATAGATATATAGATAGCTAATTGATTGATGTGTGTGTCTGTTAGAGGCAGGAACTGCTCCTCGCTTACTCCCTTGATGCAGAGCTGACAGGAGAATACGTACAAAGAGGCACTTAATGAATGCTTCTTGATGGTAAAAGTACTGAGGCCAAAAGGTGAAAGCACTGAGAGGTTTTGAAGGTCAAAGCCAAGGGACAGTGTGCCGGTGGGAGCCAGGCCAAGCATCTGTCTCTCCCACTTCAATTGGGCACGTCCTCTGTGAGCCCTGAGGATCACCTTTCCTAACCCAGCCTTCTCCTCCAAAGGGACTCTAGCCTACCAGGCTCCTCTGTCCATGGGATTTTTCAGGAAAGAATACTGGAGTGGGTAATCATTTCCTACTCCAGGGGATCCTCCCTACCCAGGGATCGAACCCTTATCTCCCCTGTCTGCAGACAGATTCCTTACCACTGTGCCACCTGGGAAACCCATATCTCCTGTAAAGTATGAATAGCAGAGTATTTTAAAAGAAATTTAATCTTATTAACTTCATAGGTGGCACAGGAAGGCTTTTGAGAGGATCTTCTCTGCTCAGGGATTGAACCCTGGGTCTCCCACATTGCAGGCAGATCCTTTACCATCTGAGCCACTAGGGAAGTCCCAATTGGTTGATAGAGAGATAATAGATAATAGAAAGACAAATAGACAGATGATATAAAGATACATAGGCAGGTTGAGCTATTTCAAATCCTAAAAGATGATGCTGTGAAATTGCCGCCCTCAATATACCAGCAAATTTGGAAAACGCAGCAGTGCCCACAGGACTAGAAAAGGTCAGTTTTCATTCCAATCCCAAAGAAAGGCAATGCCAAAGAATGCTCAAACTACTGCACAATTGCCCTCATCTCACATGCTAATTAAGTAATGCTCAAAATTCTCCAAGCCAGGCTTCAACAGTATGTGAACCGTGATCTTCCAGATGGTCAAGCTGGATTTAGAAAAGGCAGAGGAACCAGAGATCAAATTGCCAACATCCACTGGATCATCGAAAAAGCAAGAGAGTTCCTGGAAAACATCTACTTCTGCTTTATTGACTTTATAAGCCTTTGACTGTGTGGATCACAACAAACTGTGGGAAATTCTTAAAGAAATGGGAATATCAGACCACCTGACCTGCCTCCTGAGAAATCTGTATGCAGGTTAAGAAGCAACAGTTGGCACTGAACATGGAACAACAGATTGGTTCCAAATCAGTAAAGGAGTACATCAAGTCTGTATATTGTCACCCTGCTTATTTAACTTACATGCAGACTACATCATGAGAAACTCTGGGCTGGATGAAGCACAAGCTGGAATCAAAATTGCTGGGAGAAATCTCAATAACCTCAGATATGCAGATGACACCACCCTTATGGCAGAAAGCGAAGAAGAACTAAAGAGCCTCTTGATGAAAGTGAAAGAGGGAGTGAAAAAGTTGGCTTAAAACTCAACATTCAGAAAAGTAAGATCACAGCATCTGGTCCCATCACTTCATGGCAAATAGATGGGGAAACAATGGAAACAACAGAGATTTTATTTTCTTGGGCTCCAAAATCACTGCAGATGGTGACTGCAGCCATGAAATTAAAAGACTTGCTCCTTGAAAGAAAAGTTATGACCAACCTGCACAGCATATTAAAAAGCAGAGATATCACTTTGCCAACAAAGGTCTGTGTAGTGAAAGCCATGGTTTTTCCAGTAGTCATGTATGGATGTGAGAGTTGGACCATAAAAGGGGCTGAGTGGCAAAGAATTGATGCTTTCAAACTGTGGTGCTGGAGAAGACTCTTGAGAGTCCCTTGGACAGCAAGGATATCCAACCAGTCCATCCTAAAGGAAATCAGTCCTGAATATTCATTGGAAGGGCTGATGTTGAAGCTGAAGCTCTAATACTTTGGCCACCTGATGTGAAGAGCCGACTTATTGGAAAAGACTCTGCTGCTGGGAAAGATTGAGGGCAGGAGGAGAAGGGGCAACAGAGGATGAGATGGTTGAATGGCATCATCAATTCAATGGACATGAATTTGAGCAAACTCTGGGAGAGAGTGAAGAACAGGGAAGCCTGGCATGCTGCAGTCCATGGGGTCTCAAACAGCTGGACACGACTGAGAGACTGAATAAGAATAAGATGGATAGACAGGTAGATGTTTGACAGATACATATATACATGCATAGATACACAGAGATAAATGGATAAATGATAACTCCTTAGTTGAAGATAGATGAGAGATGGAAGGGAGGCAGGAAGACAGGGAAGGAGAGAGAGGTAAATAGGTAGTTGAACAAAGTGACATCAGTTGCTTAGGGTGAAGAAGACCCCCTTCCTTGCCCCGTGGCATCTGCCCTGGACCCTGAACAGAGCAGCCGCTGAGCCAGAGGCCTTCAGTGTGCAGCTGACTCTCAGGCCAGGAGTTTCTCATTGCTTAGTTAGTTAACAGTTGTTATCGCATGAGATTTTTAAGTTTCAAAAATCACAGAAGTGATTTTCCAGGTGGGAAAATGCAAGGTAGGTTCCAAATGGAGCAGTAACTGAGCATTTGACCTTTCTGTCAGGTGACTTGTCTGAACCAGAGAGGGGCTAGAGTCTGAGAGTGGGGGTTGTGGGGAAGGGGGTCTGTCTCGGGGGTTGCGGGGTCACAACTTTTAAAGAGCCTGAGATGGGCATGCTGGACCGCCTCTGACTCACGGAGATGCCTCTTCCTTTTCATACCAGTGAAGCCATGACGGCACCACGTGGCCTGGAAAAGCCAGCATTCCTCCCATCCTCAGAATCCAGGCCCTGTAGGTCATGAATGTCCCCTATCTACCACCAGAGCCTGAGGCTGGGACCCGTCACAGGCTTCTGTGGCAGATGTCAAAGCTGAATCTTCCAGAGCCCACACCAGCTGTTCAGTTTCCATTATTGCCTCTTAAAATTGCTCTTGGCTTTGCCTGCTTTACAAGGTAACAAGGCATGCTGGGCGACGGCACCTGTGGGCCTCAAGACCATGAGCCCCCAGCTGCAGTCAGAGTCAGCCTCGGGCTCTGCACTCAGCTTTTGTCCTTCTCTGGAGACTCTCAGTCTCTAGAGAATCTGAGTCTTTGAAGCAAACCCCCTCTGAGCCACTCCTCCTCGCATGCCCTCCCATCCCACCACCACCCTGTTGTACCAAGTGCATCCTTGCTGTGGTGGTAAAATGTAATAAGTAACAGTCCTCCAATATATACTGTGTGCCTACACCAGGCAAGTTCACTTTGTCCTCCCCCAGGACTCTGACAGGCTTCCCTAGTAGCTCAGATGGTAAAGACTCTGCCTACAATATGGGAGACCCAGGTTCGATCCCCGGGTCAGGAAGATTCCGTGGAGAAAGGAATGGCAACCCACTCCAGCATGCTTGCCTGGAGAATTCTAGGGACCAGAGGAGCCTGGCAGGCTACAGTCCGTGGGGTCACAAAGAGTTGGACACGACTGAGCAACTAACTCACGCACTCCCCTTCATCTTGCAGCTGAAGAAACCAGGGCAGAGAAATTCAGTCACTGAACAGAGAAGTTCAGTCATGGGGCAGAGAAATCACAGCTAGGAAGCAGCTGATCTGGGATTTGTACTCAGGCAAGATGGCCGAGTGCCTGCAGTGTGGACCCCAGGCACGGTCCCATTACTCTGGTCCTGGGACATTACCTCTGCTCATCAAATGCAGCCTTTGTCCCCGAACATGATGGAGCCACTTGCCCAGACTTTCAGTGCTCATCTCTGCTGATCCCGTGGTCCCGGCCCTCCAAGCCTTTGTTCCCTGGCTTCTCTTACAGCTGGTCTTCCTTGGGTTCACAGCCAGGCAAAGCTGACACCCAGCCCTTCCTGACTCAGCTGCCCAGTTTCCTGTAGGTCCCACTGTGGTCTGGGCAGGTGAAAGGTTGCGGTTGCGAGCCGTGTGCAATGCCAGGATCTGTGGGCTCTGGAGGAGAGGAATTCGATCCGGGGCCAGAGACGAGGCTTGACCACTTGGAGCTTTTCTGTAGCAAAGTTTTATTAAAGTATAATAGTAACAGGGAAAGCTTCTAACATAGACATCAGAAGGGAACAGAAAGAGTGCCTGCTTGCTAGTTTTTATTTAGCAAGGTGTTTTATGTCTGTTAGCAAGCTGCTAATCAGATAAGAGAGACACCTCGAGGCTGAGGGAATTTCACCAATGGCAACCCACTCCAGTATTCTTGCCTGGAGAATCCCATGGACAGACGAGCCTGGTGGGCTACAGTCCGTGGAGCTGCAAAGGGTCGGACACGACTGAGCAACTTCACTTTCACTTTCCTCTTCCACAACATGCAGTTTTTAGATAGAATGGCACAAGGTGTGTCATCCCCAACCGTAAAACAATTGACATGAATACTGGTTTGTTGAGCCCTTATCAGCCCAAGTTTTGAGAAAAGAAAAAAAAAGAAAGTTGTCTTAGGCAGGACTGATTTTGTCAACAGAAAAGGGAAAAAACTACGTCCACCACTTGCAATTTATTTCCCTCTGCTGCTTGGAGACCCCTGGCCTCCCTGCTGAGGCTGTTAACACTCTCACAGGGACTGGGGACACGGAGCAGACACATGTCCCTCCCTGTGCTCCAGGAAAGCTGACAGTCTGTGGAAAGAAGGCCTTGCACCCCTAGGAAGTTATCCTGAGACTGGTGCCCCCTGCAGAGGGTCAGAGAGCTGGGAGGGAGCCCACCACGCCCTCCCCACCCCCAAGGAAGGAAGAGCCACTCTCTTGCTCTCTCTGGCCATTCAGGCAGCCTTGACAACTGCACAGATCACGAGCTTCTTTTCCCCATACCTGCCAGGTGACGCCATTCTAACTTAGGACATCTTTCTGTTGAACGATAGCTTCCGTATCTCTCAGAACTGACCTGTGTTCCTTTGCTATAGGGCAACTGTAACAAAGTACCAGAAACTCAGTGGCTTCAACAAAAGACTGCCTCCCAGCTCTGGAGGCTGGAAGTCCAAACGCAAGGTGTTGGCGAGGTGGATTTCCTCTGAGGCTGTGAGGGAGAAGGGGTCCCCGGCCTCTCCCCTGGTTTCTGGTGGTTTGCTGGCAACCTTGGGCATTCCTTACTTTGTAGAAGCTTCATCCTGATCTCTGCCTTCATCTTCACATGGTGCTCTCCCATGTATGTTTCTGTGTCCAGATTCCCCCTTTATTAAGGACATTATTCACCTCAGATTAGGCCCCCCTACTCCAGTACGATCCCATCTTAAGTAATGATACCTCCCACAGCCCTGTTTCCAAGCAAGGTCACCCCCTGAGGTTCTAGGATTAGGACTCGGCATATGACCAGGGGTCCCGGCTGAGCCTCACCTGACTTGCAGGGCTCCCCGTGAGTGCCGTCTCCGGAATCTCTGTCCCCCGCTCCTGCTGGCTCACACCCCCAGCTTCAGAAGCCCCCTCTGCCCCTCACTCATCCCAGGGGCTGCTCGCCTCAGAGCTCCTGCTGCTGCTGCTTCTTCAGACTGGACGTGCTGCCCCCAGGCTGGACTCAGTCCCCCGCTCAGCCTCTGGCCAAATGCTGCCTTCTCGGGGAGGCCCCTGGCCAGCCAGCCAGCCATACCACTCTGCCTCCCCCTGCCCCGCCCCACCTCCCCCCCCCCCCACCCGCCCCGCCACTGGGTCCCCTGTGTGTGGCCAGGCCACACAGGAAGGGTTGGGGGGGTGGGGAGGCTTGGTGGTGGCCCTCACTTCCCCGGGTGGGGGACGTGAGCACACACGGAGACTGTAACCCACTGTCCCCACACTACCATGCCTGACGAAGGGCCTGTGCCTGTGTGGACTCTGCACATCCACCTCCATCCACACCTCCCAGCTGCTCCTTGCCCAGCCTCTCACCTGCAGGAAGGCCCAAGGCTCACCCTAGGGGGGGACCCTGGGGCAGGTCTGGGCAGGCTCTGGGTTCAGTCCGGGCCTTCCAGAGAGCCCGGGGCCCACCACGTGGTGGCAGGAGTGTGTGGGAGCCGGTCAGCATGCCCCTTGTCCCTGCCACTTCCTGGTCCTGGGGGAGAGATGTAATGGGGAAAGGGGGTGCCAAGAGGGACCCTCTAAAGTGCCAGGGGGCACCCAGGGCTAAGGTGATGCTCTGCACAAGTCCAGTGATAGAGTGGATGGTCCCCTCTCGACTCAGCCTTTCCCTCCAAGTCTTCTCTGGAGGCTGGGTGGGGTCTCAGGGCCTCGGGTCATGGGATTTCCAAGTGGAACTCAGTGGTTGCCAGCTTCAGTCCCTCTCAGCCAAGAAAAGAGCCGAGGGCTGCTGATCCTACCTACCGGCTTGACCTTGTGCCCCAAGCCCCCTGCCAGAACCCCTCACCTATCTTTAGAAGATTCTCCAGATCCAAGGCTGGTCCCTCTCCTAGTGATGCCTTGAGGAGACAGCGCTGGCCACACCGAGTAGGCATAGTCTTGGGGAGAAGGAGTGCCTCCAAGGCAGCTGCCTGTCTTCCCTCCCCCAGAGTAGGACCATGCCATGGTCCCCTGCAGGTTCTCCCTGCCCTGGAACATCCCAGCATCTCCCGATGCAGCCCAGCTGGTCCCCTGAAGGATGCAGGAGTGGCCACCTTTCAGGCCATCTGGCTTAGAGTCCCTGAGGGTGCCCAGTGGAGCGAGAGAAGCTGGCGGGGCGTGAATCCAAGAGAGGGAACAGCATAGGTGGCCCCTCCTGCTCTCCGGCTCTGCCCAGCAAGCCCATGACCCCCCTGCTTCAGCAGCTGCCTGAGGCAAGCCTTCCCCAAAACTCACCAGGGGACATCGCAGCTGGTAGCATAAGCCAAACCCCTCTTCTGTGGGGCTGGGCAGGGCTGGAGTCCAAACTTGCCCTCAAAAGGACAACATCTGAGACGGTTTGCTGGAAACCAGCCCCTGAGGCTCACAGGCTCGCCCCAAGACAGGAGGGGAATCTGAGGGCACCTGGGGCAGGGCAGGCCCCCAGGAGACATCTGGAAAGGCCCAGAGTTGGTATCAAAAGAGACCACCTGCCTCCCTGATACACAGCACACAGACTCGTCTTCCTGCCCCTGCAAAATGAATTGTCCCCTTGTTTTTACTACCACTGTGGTTAAAGCCACATGGGGACATCGGCACCTTTGGCTGTGGTTCATAGTACGCTCTCCCTGGTGAAGTTCAAGGCCAGGACCCCATCCCTTCTCTCCATGACTTTGGCATGCTCTCCTATAAGTAAGCACCAAGTTGGGGTCTGGGAATCAGAGAACAAAGCCCAAGATGGGAAGCTTCCTGTGGGCTCCCCGGCTGCATCCCTCAGCCCCTGATAAATGCAGGCACTCACGGAGCATCTGTGCTGTGCCTGAGCGGAGAGCTGCCTCCTGGCTCAGGCTTCCGAAGCCCAGCAACACCCACCTCCCCCACCCACACCAGTCTTTTCCTCCTCAGCTGGTGCAGAGAGTGGTGGTGGTGGGGCTTCCCTGTTCTCTTGGCACAAAGTGTTCAGTTACTGAGGCCCTGAGTGCAGTAGCCCCTGAGACCTCAAGGACACAGGCCCCCACAGGGAGCCCCAGATAATGACGGGCAGCCCTGCCTGGCTGGCCAGCCTGGCCTCAGGTTCCTGTACCTGCCACCAAGGACTCTTCCCAAATGATGCAGCCAGCGGTGTCATGCCCGCAGGTCCCTGGAAGAGAGAGGGCAGCTTGGGAAGGCCCCACACCCCGCCATTCCCAGTAGGATGGTGTCCTGTGCTGGGCAGATGCTGGGTTTCCTTTCAGCTTCCAGCTTCTCTGGCCTCCTTCTAACCCTCCCTTCAGCTGAATTAATCCAGTGCATCCACAGATTCCAGAAAGGAAGCCAGAGCCTGCTCAACCAGCTCAGGAAAGTTAGAGGCCGGTCTCCAGTCTTGGGAGGGTATTCCTGATCCCGGATCTTTGGCTTGACCTGGAATAAAGGGAGACACCTTCCCAGCTCCCTCTCTATAGCTCGCTCCCCCCACCCTCTGCCCCTAAGTCTGCAGGGGCACATGGTAGGGGGCTGGAGGGGGTACAGCCTCTAGGTCAAGGCATTTTGAAGCTTCCCACATGCCAAAGGGAACCGCACAGCCAAAGGTGGTGATGTCCCCATGTGGCTTTAACCACAGTGGTAGTAAAAACAAGGAGGGAATTTCATTTTCCAGGGGCAGGGGGAGGTGTCTGTGTGCTGGGAGTTGGGGAGGCAGGTTGTATCTTTCTTATACAGCATGGTTCTAATAGCCAAGAAGCCCTGCTGTTGTTTAGTTGCTAAGTCGTGTCCAACTCTTCAATCCCATGGACTGTATCCCGCCAGGTTCCTCTGTCCACGGAACTCCCCAGGCAAGAATACTAGAGTGGGTTGACATTTCCTCCACCAGGGGATCTTCCCAACCCAGGGATCGAACCCGTGTCTCCTGCATTGTCAGGCGAGTTCTTTACCACTGAGCCACCTGGGAAGCCCTAAGAAGCCCTGTACTCACCCAGACGAGGGATAGGTCTGTTCCTAGTCAGGGGCTGAAGAAGCTCTGGGTTTCAGTGTGAGGTGAGTGTTGTAGCTTGAGTTCTTATTTGCCAGTCAGTGTGCCTAGCAACAAGCCTGCAGAAAGGATGCTGTCAGAGGTAGGGCAAAGGGTGGAGGCCACCACATGCCACGCAGGCAAGCAGGGATGCCCAGTGTATCCTGTGGGGTCCTGTGGAAGGGAGTCCCTGGGGGCCGTGGGGGAGGGTCTGAGTGCCCAAGCAGAGCGGGACACAGAAGCCTGGCTAAGCAGCAGTGATTGAGATATTCTCAAGGGTGGATGGGAACCAAGTTCTAAGAACAGGGATCTTGTTTTACTCACAGTGCCCAAGGCTCTGTGCCTGTAACTGGGGTCCCAAGTGTTCCTCCCCCATGTCCTGCCTCACTTCTCAGCTGAGTGTCCCCTTCCTGGTCCTTGCTGGATTCTCAGAGGACTGGGGTCCCAGGTGGCCATACCTCATGCCTGGTTGGAGTGCCCTCATGCCCGGTGGCCAGGAGCTCACTGTGCAGCCCCAGCGGTGGCTGACAACATGCAGGCTTCTCACGGGAAGGGGACTCAGCCCACTGGTGGAGGCTGGTGGCCTGGTGGCTCAGAGAAGTTAGGAATTCATAACTAATCACCAATTCAATGGACATGGACTTGGGCAAACTCCAAGAGATGGTGAGGAACAGGGAGGTGGCCTGGCACGCTGCAGTCCATGGAATTGCAAAGAGTCGGACATGACTTGGCAACTGATCAACAATAACAAGTAATCTGACTCCCCAATTGGACAGAAAGACTATCTCTTCTATCCTATTCTAAAGATTTGCACCACCACTTTTCATCAGCCTCTTGATGAAAGTGAAAGAGGAGAGAGAAAAAGCTGGCTTAAAACTCAACATTCAGAAAACTAAGATCATGGCATCCAGTCCCATCACTTCATGCAAATAGATGGGGAAACAATGGAAATCATGGCAGATTTTATTTTCTTGGGCACCAAAAATCACTGCAGATGGTGATTGCAGCCATGAAATTAAAAGACACTTGCTCCTTGGAAGAAAAGCTATGAAAAAACCTAGACAGTATATTCAAAAGCAGAGAGACATTAATGACAAAGCTCCATCTAGTCAAAGCTATGTTTTTTTCAGTAGTCAAGCATGGATTGAGAGTTGGACCATAGAGATAGCTGAGCACCCAAGAACTGATGTTTTTGAACTGTGGTGTTGAAGAGGATTCTCGAGAGTCTCTTGGACTGCAAGGAGATCAAATCAGTCAATCCTAAAGGAATTCAACCCTGAATATTCATTGGAAGGACTGATGCTGAAGCTCCGATACTTTGGCCACCTGATGTAAAGAACTGACTCATCGGAAAAGACCCTGATGCTGGGAAAGATTGAAGGTGGGAGGAGAAGGGGATAACAGAGGATGAGATGGTTTGATGGCACCACTGACTCGATGGACATGATTTTGAGCAAGTTCCAGGAGTTAGTGATGGACAGGGAAGCCTGGTGTGCTGCAGTCCATGGGGTTGCAAAGTCAGACACGACTGAGTGACTGAACTGAACCACCATTTTTGAGATAACAATCAAAGACAGAGGAATAATGCTGGAATAATGAACCAAGGAGGGTAATTTATATAGAATTTCAACTCGGGCTCTTAGGAGGTTTGCCCTAGAATCGCTCATAATTTGATAATGAAGTAATTGGCAAAATAAGTTAAACTACAAAATAATAAGTAGCATGAATGCATTCAGTTTCATTTCTTACTTGTTCCATTTGCAAAATTAATTTTAAAAAATCAAGAGCAACCAAAAAAAACCTCAAGAAAACCTGAAGCAATGTGGGGAGAGGATTACCCCGTCTTACATAGAACACAGACCAGTCCCCTCCGACACACAGACGGGCCTTTGTCCCTTTGTTACTGAAATGAGCTAAGTCCCCCACCAAGTATGGGTGGTCTCTCCAGCATCAAAATCACCATCTTGCGGATGACTGTGGAGTATTTTGGGGCAGCAATCAGCGTTACAGGATAAATCAGAAACAGATGTTTGGCCTTGCCAAACTGAATAAACTAACAAATCACCATCTCTCTTCTTAATTCTGATTCGTCAGGATCCCTTTCTCTCTCTTTCTTCCTCTGCAAGAGTAAGTACTCAGCAGGGATGATCAGATGGGCCCAGCTGCCTGCACTCACCCGGGATCCTGACTCCAGTCCCACACAGTGAGCAGCTCCACAGGGGGAGCACCCCAATTTCTTGGACAGGCAGGAGGGAGCCAGGGGGAACCCCAGTTCTCTCTGAAACTGGTCACCCACCACCACAGTGGGAAAATGGCACTAAGGTCAAAGTCAGGAGGCCCCTCTCAGCCAGTTCAGGGCAGTGGGAGGAGCAGGGCTTGGGGAGACCCAGGGAATGTCCACAGTAACGCCTCTTCCCATGCTGAGTGCAGAAAGTCAGACAGAGAAAGACAAATAGCCTATGACACTGCTTAAAAAAAAAGGGTACAGATGAACTTATCTCCAAAACAGAAATAGAGTCACAGATGTAAAAAACAAGCATGGCTACCAGGGGGTAAAGCAGGAGCAAGGATAAATTGGGAGACTGAAATTGACATACATGCACTGCTATATATATAATAGATAACTACCAAGGACTACATTGTATCGCATAGGGAACTCTACTCAGTATTCTGTAATAACCTATATGTGAAAAGAGTCTTAAAAAGAGTGGATACATGTATGTGTGTAACTGGACCACTTTGCTGTACACCTGAAGCTAACACAAAGTTGTAACAACTAGGTGTGTGCTCAGTTGCTTAGTCGGCTGACTCTGCGATCCCATGGACTGTAGCCCACCAGGTTCCTCTGTCGTGGGATTTTACCAGCAAGAATACTGGAGTGGGTTGCCATTTTCTCCTCCAGGGGATCTTTCTGACCCCAGGATTGAACCCACGTCTCCTGCATTTCCTGTACTGGCAGGTGGATTCTTTACCACTTTGCCATCTGGGAAGCCCATGTAAATCAACTATACTCTAATAAATTTTTTTAAAAAATTAAAATGTGTCACTCATGTGGTCCCATAGACAAATATAAATATTTCAGCATCACCAGATTCCCTGTTAGTAATTTGGGAACTTGGGATGAGGTGACAATCCTTGCATGTACCCACACAGAGCCCTCTCTGTTTGCACTAATTGAATGTAACTGAGCCACTTCAGGAGACTTGTGAGTAGGGCAACTGGTAGCACTGTGACATCACTAGCAGTCCCCTTCAAAATAGTATTTATTTTTATTATTCCTTTAAAAATTTTAAAAATTTAAGTATAGTTGATTAATAGTGTTGTGTTAATTTCTGCTCTACATACAGCAAAGTGATTCAGTTATACATTGTACAGTCTTTTTTTTTCCTACTTTTTTTCCATTATGGTTTATCATAGGACACTGAATATAGTTCTCTGTGTTATACAGTAATACCTTGTTGTTAAAATAATATTTTAAAATTAGACCCTCTGGGCTTCCTGTGTAGCTCAGTTGGTAAAGAATCAGCCTGCAATGAAGGAGAGCTGGGTTCCATTCCTGGATCAGGAAGATTCCCTGGAGAAGGAAAGGGCAACCCACTCCAGTATTCTTGCCTGGAGAATACCATGGACAGAGGAGCCTGGAGGGCATAGTCCATGGGGTCAGAAGAGTCAGATATAACGACTAAACCACCTGGTGATTAAGTTAAGGAATTCAGCACTCCAGCAGGCGGAAGCCTTCCTCCACCTGCCTGGTCTCTGCAACTGCAGAGGTGGGTCCAGAACTTTAAAGCCTCCCCCCTCACTGCCCCCAGAGATGTGCCCAGAACAAATCCTTGGGCAGTCCAGCCCTTGTGTCAAAATGGCCTTGTTTCAATGATTCTCAGTGAGAACTAGGCCAGGAGCGACCCCAAGGGTAAGGATGGCTAGCCAAAAGGAGCTGGGAGCCCCTCCAGTCCACTGGGCACCCCAGCAGACATGAGAACCTGGGCGATGCATGCCCCTGTGAGCCTGAGGAGGGCTTCCTCTCAAAGACCTTGATCTTAAGGGAAAGCTTTTTTAGAAAATAAAGGCCAACCCTTTTTTTTTTAGCCCCCTTTTGAAGGCAACTACAAATAATCTAAACCTGCGTATTTTCCCTCATGCTTCCAGGGACAGGAGACTTCGGTGTGAAAGCCAGGACAAGCCTGGGCAAATTGGACAGGTCCATGCCCCTGGCTGCTGCTCCCCGCAGCAGCGCCCACACCCCACCCTTCAGTTCTCCGGCCTTAGTGGAGGCCTGATCTGGGCTCCCAGCCCTCTGTCCTGGCCCAGAAGGCGGGGGACAACCTGGCTCTCTGGGGTTCCACAGAGCAGGCCTCCCACCTCACCTCGAAGACAGTGACATTACCGACAACCTGCCATGGCAACCTGGTCTGCTCTTCTTTCTTTTCTTTTTCTTAATTTCCCATTTTAGAAAGCTCTGGTTGACTAGATGAGTGACATTTTGAATGCCCCTGCTTTCCCCTTCTTTCTCTTTAATTCCCTGTCTTATGGGCTTTTTAATTTATAGTTGATTTACAATGTCATGTTAATTTCCGGTGTACAGCCAAGTGATTCAGCTGTACATACATACTCTGTGTGTGTGTGCTGAGTCATGTCTGACTCTTTTGGATCCTATGGACTGTATGTAGCCAACCAAGCTTCTCTGTCCATGGAATTTTCCAGGCAAGGATACTAGAGCAGGTTTCCATTTCCTCCTCCAGGGAATCTTCCTGACCCAGGGATCGAACCCACGTCTCTTACATTGGCAGGCGGATTCTTTACCACCGTGCCCCCTGGGAAGCCCACGCATATACACAGATTGGGCTCCGCTGGTGGCTCAGATGGTAAAGCGTCTGCCTGCAATGCGGGAGACTGGGTTCGATCCCTGAGTCGGGAAGATCCCCTGAAGAAGGAAATGGCAACCCACTCCTGTACTCTTGCCTGGAAAATTCCATGAATAGAGGAACCTGGTAGGCTACAGTCCACGGGGTCCCAAAGAGTCAGACATGACTGAGCAGCTTCACTTTCACTTATATATATATATATGCGTTTTCGGATTCTTTTCCCATATAGGTTATTACAGAGTACTGAGAAGAGTTCCCGGTGCTGTACAGTAGGGCCTCGCTGTTTATCTGTTTTGCTCTGCTTTCTTTTAAAGGCAGGAGTAAAGGCAGGAGTCAGTCCGTCCAGGCCCACAGGGCCTTAAGCCAAACGCCGCCGGTCCTGCGCGCGTCCGGCCCGGTCGCGGGCAGCCGCCCGACCTCCCTGCAGACGTCCACGTCGGCCCACGAGCTGGCCCCGCGGCGCTCGGGCAGCCGGCTGTCCCTGTGCCCCTCGGCCGCGTCGCTGCACTCGCAGCCCCCAGCCGCGCCTGCCGCCGGCCCGCTGAGCGTCCGTGAGCGGGCCGAGGCCCTCCTCAGGTCCAGCCTGGGCTCGTCCACCAGCTCCACCCTCAGCTTCCTGTTTGGCAAGAGGAGCTTCTCCAGCGCCCTGGTCATTTCCGGGCTGTCTGCTGCCGAGGGGGGCAACACCAGTGACACCCAGTCTTCCAGCAGCGTCAACATTGCCTTGGGCCCCTCGGCCAGGGCCGCCAGCCAGTCCACACGGGTGAGGGGCTAGGGGGCGGGGAGGGCCCCTCCTGCAGGCTCCCGTCACCTCCCCCGTGGCGTTTCTAGAGTAACAGATCAGTGGTGAGATAGGAGCTGGAATGTCTGCGCTCTGAAGCCGACAGGACACATCACACTGGTCCTGTAGTACTGGCGGCCGGGCAGGCGTTAGTGCAGGGAGCCTGAAGGCAGAGTCCCCTCCGCCCTGAGCCCGGTGTGTGGGGGCAGGCTCTCCATGGGCCCAGGTAAAGGGACCGGTTGTATTTCCTTCTCTTTTCACATTCCTCTGGCTGGAGGGAGAGGAAAGGACACACCCCAGCCTGGCAGGCAGATCCTCATCGATTCCCAACCACTAGATTTCATTGTGAAGCTGCCGAGATGGCCTTCTGCTTTATGCAATTAAATGTTAGAGAGTTTTGAGGACTTCACCCAAATAAACGGTTACTTAGGTAGAATCCCTAGCTAGCTGGCACTGGATGAATCCCTGAGCATCACAGGTAAGTATGTACATAAATACCCAGCCTTTCTCTTCTGTAGGGGGGAAAGAATAGGAGACTTTAAGGGAAAAGCCAGCACCAGGTTGGAGACTCGCAGTTCCGCTGAACATTCGGCACACTGCCCTATCTGCAGTGCAGCTGAGTCTCAGTCTGCCGCCTTGTGGTTCCGGGTGTAGGTGTTTGGAGGTGGATGATGGGGGCCTGGCCCTCCTTGCCACACACCCCCCACCAGGAGAAGCCATACAGTGGCACTCCAGCCACCGTGAAACAAGGGCCAGGATGACCTGCCCTAAGAAGAGCCTGGGCATTGCAGCCTTCAGTGGGGCTGGGTGGCGGGGGGGAGTGGGTTATGAGCACCCTGGAGCCCCAGGTTACTTCAGGAGTTTAACCAAGTTTAGTTAGACAACTAAATGTGAACAAACCTCTTTCCCTTTTTCTCAATTCCTCAATAACAATGCATACTTTTCTGCCACCCCTAATATGTGTTTATGACAATCTGTGGGTGCAGTTCTGGGATTCTGAAAAATTCTCTCTCCCTCTCTCCCAAAAGGATGGCTGAGTCCTTGGGATCACATTCAGGCAGAATAAAAAAAGCCTCGGTATTACCATTTGGGATTAAACCTGCAGGATTTAGCATTGGTGCAGGGCTGAGTGTATATGAAGTGACATTGACCCAAACTCAGAAAATCCAGGCTCACAAATGACATTTTACCCAAGGTTGTCACTTTGCAGATTACCTGAGAGTAGGCCCCTGTGTGTAGAGGCACCCCTCTCACTGCGTTAGACTCGTGGCTGGGACTGCATGGCCCTTCCTCAAGCCCAGCCGCCTTTGGTCCTCTGTAACTGTCCTTTACTTTAGACTCTGATCCCCTGTCCCTGCCACAGTACCAGTTGGCACCTGCAGCTGTGAGATAGTCATCAGGGGAGGTGATCAGCTTTGCTGAGCCATAAAACTTGCTTCTCTTTTCTCTTTGAAAGCACTTCTCCGAGCCTTGTGAACACACAGAGGTCGCTGAGCAGGGGCTGCTTCGAGATCACCATGTGGCCAAGAACCTGGGGGTGATGTGCAGAAGAGCGAGCCAGGAGGACATGGGCCTGGATGACACGGCCTCCCAGCAGAGTGCTTCCGACGAGCAGTAGCCAAGCTTGGGCCAGAGGAGCCATGGTGTTGGGGAAGGACCGAACCTCCCTGGCCTCCCCCTTGTGCTTCCCGAACCAAACAGAGCACAGAATTTGAGCCAGGAGATCTGTCCTAGGGAAAAATGAATGCTGTGGAGAAAATAGAGCAACTCGATCTCAGGTTCTTGAAAAATCTCTCATGTGATGAAAACAAACCTTGACACCAGATCTCCCTCTCCTTTGGCTCTTGTGGCCCAAGTGGTGGGATGCGGGAGGCACCCTTCCCAGAACTGGACAATTCGAACAAAAGCCATGTAACATCTTAAGACAACTCAAGCAGAGCACATAACTCCTTCCTGCCCTGATGATGATGAGACAGCTGCATGCTAAACAACTGGCATTTCACACTCACTGTTACCGTGAAAAAGCAGCAGACAGCAGAGCACATCACACCACGAGCTGGCCCAATGCACTGGTGTTCAATCCACGTGTAAACATCTCACTTCTTGAAAATATTTATGCAGATGTTAAACATAAGCCAGTGACAGCTTTACTGCAGAAACCCGTGACAGTGCATGCAGTCACGTCCAAAACATCCCGTGAAAGGAGCCAACTGTCCCCAGCAATGTGCGTGCAGAAGTGTAGTCAAGGCACCTAGGAATGATGCTAACTGCAACCACAGCGACTTCCTGCAGGAAGCCAGGCCCCACCTCTCCCGGCGCGCCTGTGTGCTTCCCAGGAATGCATACTTGTTTCCAAGCCAAGCAATCCTTACTGTCTCACAGGGCATTTGCACATACTTTGTTTTTGGAATTAAAATGTTTACAGTTATTGCTGTGTTCGGTTGTTTGAATTCTACTGAACTGTTGTCATTTCTTAAAAAAAAAAAAAAAATTGACCCCTCCACTGTAAGAATGACATTTAGGCAAATTATGTTTTTTAATTTATTTTTTACAAAGTATAATTTACAATGTTGTGTTAGTTTCAGGTGTACAGCAAAGTGATTCAGCTATATATATAAATTATTCTTCAGATTTTTTTAATTCCTTTTTTAATTGAAGTATACTTGATTTACAATGTTGTAGGCAAATTTTGAGACAGTATTTCTCATCTCAAGAATCCCAAAGGTAGAGCAGAAACATGGCTGCTACTGTGAGGGGGGATGAAGGGGTCTCAGAACAGGGTCCATGGAAAATACCCATCACTGACCTGGTGAGGCATCCCTTTTGGAAAGACAATAGTTCAGTTCACTTTAGTCACTCAGTCGTGTCTGACTCTTTGCGACCCCATGAATTGCAGCACACCAGGCCTCCCTGTCCATCACCAACTCCCGGAGTTCACTCAAACTCACGTCCATCGAGTCGGTGATGCCATCCAGCCATCTCATCCTCTGTCATCCCCTTCTCCTCCTGCCCCCAATCCCTCCCAGCATCAGAGTCTTTTCCAATGAGTCAACTCTTTGCATGAGGTGGCCAAAGTATTGGAGTTTCAGCTTTAGCGTCTTCCTGCCAAAGAACACCCAGGACTGATCTCCTTTAGGACGTACTGGTTGGATCTCTTGCAGTCCAAGGGACTCTCAAAAGTCTTCTCCAACACCACAGTTCAAAAGCATCAATTCTTTGGCGCTCAGCTTTCTTCACAGTCCAACTCTCAGATCCATACATGACTACTGGAAAAACCATAGCCTTGACTAGACAAACCTTTGTTGGCAAAGTAATGTCTCTGCTTTTCAATATGCTATCTAGGTTGGTCATAACTTGCCTTCCAAGAAGTAAGCGTCTTTTAATTTCATGGCTGCAATCACCATCTGCAGTGACTTGGGAGCCCCCCAAAATAAAGTCTGACACTGTTTCCACTGTTTCCCCATCTATTTCCCAAGAAGGGATGGGACCAGATGCCATGATCTTCGTTTTCTGAATGTTGAGCTTTAAGCCAACTTTTTCACTCTCCTCTTTCACTTGCATTGAGAGGCTTTTTAGTTCCTCTTCACTTTCTGCCATAAGGGTGGTGTCATCTGCATATCTGAGGTTATTGGTATTTCTCCCAGCAATCTTGATTCCAGCTTGTGTTTCTTCCAGTCCAGCATTTCTCATGATGTACTCTGCATAGAAGTTAAATAAGCAGGGTGACAATATACAGCCTTGACGTACTCCTTTTCCTATTTGGAACCAGTCTGTTCCATGTCCAGTTCTAACTGTTGCTTCCTGACCCGCATATAGGTCTCTCAAGAGGCAGGTCAGGTGGTCTGGTATTCCCATCTCTTTCAGAATTCTTCACAGTTAATTGTGATCCACACAGTCAAAGACTTTGGCACAGTCAATAAAACAGAAATAGATGTTTTTCTGGAACTCTCTTGCTTTTTTGATGATCCAATGGATGTTGGCAATTTGATCTCTGGTTCCTCTGCCTTTTCTAAAACCAGTTTGAACATCTGGAAGTTCACAGTTCACGTATTGCTGAAGCCTGGCTTGGAGAATTTTGAGCATTACTTTACTAGCATGTGAGATGAGTGCAATTGTGTGGTAGTTTCAGCATTCTGTGTCATTGCCTTTCTTTGGGATTGGAATGAAAACTGACCTTTTCCAGTCCTGTGGCCACTGCTGAGTTTTCCACATTTGCTGGCATATTGAGTGTAGCACTTTCACAGCATCATCTTTCAGGATTTGAAACAGCTCAACTGGAATTCCATCACCTCCACTAGCTTTGTTCGTAGTGATGCTTTCTAAGGCCCACTTGACTTCACATTCCAGGATGTCTGGCTCTAGATGAGTGATCACCCCATCGTGATTATCTTGGTCATGAAGCTGTTTGTACAGTTCTTCTGTGTATTCTTGCCACCTCTTTCTAATATCTTCTGCTTCTGTTAGGTCCATACCATTTCTGACCTTTATTGAGCCCATCTTTGCATGAAATGTTCCCTTGGTATCTCTAATTTTCTTGAAGAGATCTCTAGTGTTTCCCATTCTGTTGTTTTCCTCTATTTCTTTGCACTGATTGCTGAGGAAGGCTTTCTTATCTCTCCTTCCTATTCTTTGGAACTCTGCATTCAGATGCTTATATCTTTCCTTTTCTTCTTTGCTTTTTGCTTCTCTTCTTTTCACAGCTATTTGTAACACCTCCCCAGACAGCTATTTTGCTTTTTTGCATTTCTTTTCCATGGGGATGGTCTTGATCCCTGTCTCCTGTATAATGTCACAAACCTCTGTCCATGGTTCATCAGGCACTCTATCAGATCTAGTCCCTTAAATCTATTTCTCACTTCCACTGTTTAGTTCACTGATTCCTAGAATGTAGACGTTCACTCTTGCCATCTCCTATTTGACCACTTCCAATTTGCCTTGATTCATGGACCTGACATTCCAGGTTCCTATGCAATATGGCTCTTTACAGCTTCGGATCTTGCTTCTATCACCAGTCACATTCACAACTGGGTATTGTTTTTGCTTTGGCTCCATCCCTTCATTCTTTTTGGAGTTATTTGTCCACTGATCTCCAGTAGCATATTGGGTACGTACCAACCTGGGGAGTTCTTCTTTCAATATCTGATCATTTTGCCTTTTCATACTGTTCATGGGGTTCTCAAGGCAAGAATACTGAAGTGGCTTGCTGTTCCCTTCTCCAGTGGACCACATTCTGTCAGACCTCTCCACCATGACCCGCCCGTCTTGGGTGGCCCCACACAGCATAGCTTAGTTTCATTGAGTTAGACAAGGCTGTGGTCCATGTGATGAGGTTGACTAGTTTTCTGTGAGTATGGTTTCAGTGTGTCTGTCCTCTGATGCCCTCTAGCAACACCGTCTTACTTGGGTTCCTCTTACCTTGGGCGTGGGGTATCTCTTCATGGCTGCTCCAGCAAAGCACAGCCGCTGCTCCTTACCTTGGACAAGGGGTATCACCTCACTGCCACCCCTCATGACCTTAGACAATAGTTAAGAGATACTCAGTTTGAAAGCAGTCACACAAATTTCTTAAAAGGTATTTGGGACTGGAAGTGTAGGCAGAGGGGATGGTATTGTACAGAATTCCTTATCTCTTGGAAGTAGACGGTAATACTCTTTTTTTTTTGGTAAAATAAGCATTAGCAATTAATAACAATAGGTCGAGTCTATCATCAGAGACAGAGTGCGTTCTCAAATCAGTGATGCCTAGAGATGTATCTTTCTTTTTCTGATGGGTTTGCAGATGTCTGTCTAAAGAACAGCTGAAGCGACCTCAGCACAGTGCTTTAAGCTGCCTCAACCAGACCTGGCTGGCAGCTCCTGACATTCTCTTGGGCAGCTTGGCAACCAAGCCCTCGGGACTTAAGGGCGGCTTCCCTACATTAAGGTGGTCACTTGAATTAGGTAAGAAAATGACCCACGCCCAGCAGCATTCAGCCTGGGTGCTCCTTGGGCCTCTAGAAGTAAGAAACAGAGGCATGGCTTTCAGAAAAGTGAAAGCTGCTCAAAGAGCTAGGAAACCAGTCTATAGGGACAGGGTGATGCCGATGAAAAGACAAATGCATCCCTGCTGTGCCTGCCTCTTGTTCCACGAGAAATCTACGAGCTGCTTCTTAACTGCTGGGTCTACTGCTTATTATCCTGGTTCTCTGGCAGTTTTGGGGGGTGCAGCAGGAGGAGGGCAGGTGTGGTCTACCCACTTCAGGGCCAGACTCCTCAGACAGGGCTGCCATGCCCTGCACTGTCTACAGCAGGAAAGCTGCCTGAGTGTGCACGCACGTGGACCCATGCGTGAGATCACGGCTGGCCTCCCTCCAGGACTCTTCTGGGCTGTCAACAACTCAGTCACGCCTTTTAAGTGTTGTAAACAACTTTTATATTTACAACTCCTGAGCTCGTTAATCTGATCTTCAGCTGATCAACTGTTTATCAGAGTGTACTCCTTGCAAAATATTGTATTATTAGCCCACATTTAGAGGAGCTTTCCAAAGGTGACATTTCCTACTGGAGTTATTCAAACGTTCTGCTGGACTTGAGCTCAAGAGTTATTTTCTACATTTGAATGCTGAACAAAATTGCTTCTCTTTTAAAGATAATATAGACCATAGTGTTGGGTTTTATATGAATCACGTGGCTATTCTGGCATTACTGAGTCTACATTCTGCACCGTGTGTTAAAACCATCTGCCTGGCAGGCCGTTTCTAAGGCTGTTTGATGTGCGGACTTCTCTTGGTCCACGAAACAGGCATGACAAGGCCTGTTCCCTGAACTCTCCTCAAGCCTCCTCCACTTTCCTACTGTTTTGTCCCAAGTCACAAGCTCCTGCCATCAGGCCTTCCCCCCACCCCGCCTCCATCTGATCTTCCCAGACACAGCATTCCATGAACACAGACACAGATGGAAGAGAAAGAGGGGCATTCCACCCCGCATTCCCAGGCTTCCCAGGAGCATCGCCGCTTGCCCCTGTAAGTAACTTAATGAACTTACAGCATTATGGGGCCCTCTTCACATCAGCCACGGTAGAGATGATATTTTGTGACTTAGAGGAACATCTCCCTCACGTTTGCTTATTCAGAGATAAAAGGTAACTATTTGGGGGAATTCCCTGGTGACCCAGTGGTTAGACTCAGCACTCTCACTAGCCCTGTCCTGGGTACGATCCCTGGTTGGGGAACAAATATTCCACAGGCGTGACCAAAAACAAACAAAAAAACTCCCAATTTTTAAAATACTGTATGTGAAGCGGCTGCTACAGGGAGGAAGAAAGAACACTTGTGCACACCCGTCCTCCACATCAGCTCTGCCTCGTCCTGCTAACCATGCCTTCCAGCTTGAGCTCTTCACACGACCTCTGCATATGTCCACTGTGTGCTTTTCAGAGTGAATTCCCCCTTGAAGTCTGGACTCAAACCCAACTATGCTAGGCATCTGTATTTATTTGAATAGCAGGCATTTCAAACTCAGGTGTAAGAGGATTCCTGACCTCAAGTGGCCCCCGCACCCCTCCTCTCCGGGAGGCCCTCACCTCAGTGGTTCACTCAGATGCGATGCGGTGCTCAGCGAGTGTGTGCACCTCAGGTGTCCTGCCCTCTCTTCCCTCCTTAACCTCAGCAGAATATTGTTTCTACAGGCTGTGCATGCTTGGCCCTGAGTTGCAGTTATTTGTGAATTCATTTTTATCTGATACCAAGGGCTGGAGCCTTAAACAACAAATATTACTCACAATTGGGAGGCTGGGAAGTCCAAGGTCACATTATCAGCAGATTCAGTGTCTGGTGAGACCCGCTTCCTCGCATGGCAGCAGGGGTGAGGGAGCTCTTTGGAGCCTCTTTTTCAAGGGCACTAATCCCCTTCATGATGGCCCTACCCTCATGACCTAATCACCTCCAAAGGCCCCACCTCCTAATATCATCACATGGGGGATTAGAGTTCAACATGAATTCCTGGGGAAGGGGGCACTTGGGGGGTCATGGGAAGAGACACTCAGACTTGGGCTCAAATCCTTCCCTGCCAGGACCGTCACGAGAGAGACTGCAGGAGCCCCCACACCAGCGACTGCCCAGGGCCATGCTGCGAGGAGACCCCGACACTCACCCTCCTCAAGCTCATCTGGTTTTGGCTCTAAGTGCTCCTTTCCTTTTCTCTCCCCTTCTTTTTTTTTTTTAAACTTTGGATGCTTTTAAAAATAATTTTTACTGGCATATGGGTGATTTATAACATTGTGTTGGTTTCCTTTGGAAGATGTCCCCTTCTACTCACGGCCACAGAGCCTCTGCTAGGGGTGCCAGTGAAGGCTGCTTCCTGCTGGGGCAGGAGCCCCAAGAGGGCAACCTGCTCCCCAGGCCAGGGTGCTAGGGGAACGGGGCCCAGATCTGCTCAGCCTGCCTCCCTCTTTCCTGGTGCTGAGGGCTGCGGGGGCTCATCCAGGGCTGTGGAAGCTGAAGGGGAGTAGATTTATCACAGGAATAGGGCCCCTGCGCCTGAGAAGCCTCTACCTGCTTCAAAGCAGCAGCCATCCCAGTGCACGGAGCCCACAGACCACGCAGAGCTGTGCCCTCTGGTCCCAATGAGTGCAGCTCATGTCACAGCTCACCTGTCGGATGTCACAGCAGAGCGTCCCAGGACATGTCATCCAGGCAGGGAGAGTGGGATGCCCTCACCCTGGCCCAGGCACCCTTTTTCAGGCTGACGTCTATTAATAATCTGGGAGACCCTTTCCAAGTGTAACCCTGCAGAGCCTGGGCCAGTGCAGACCAGGATTCAGAGAGCCACACAGGGCAGACAGACCATCCTAAGAGCCGGTCCCAGGCTGTAAGCTGCCATCTTGGTTTAGATGCCAGTGTTTTCTGCACTGTCTGCCCCAGGGCCCACCTTGCCAGGCTCCTTGCTCTACACATGCCCAAATGGATCAGTGGTCACATTCTTGCACACTCTCAGCAATAGCACCAGCTGGCACTGTGGCAAAAGCTAAAAAAATATACTGGCAATTCAAAAACACTGAAATGTCTATCACTTGAGTATCATCACCCTTGGGAGAGCAACTGTTATCCTCTGTGAGCCCTGGGGTTTCAGTGGTCTGGCCCATGGGGCCCTGCCAGGGCCAAACCTCATCTCTCTGCAGCCTTCTTCCCAACAGCCCTGGCTCTGGCCCTGGCTACTCCCCAGGGGACTGGGTGGAGGGTGAGGGTGGCTTCCTTCAGGCTGGGGCAGCCCTCCTCTGATGGCACTCACTCACCCCTTTTCTGGAAGGGAAACGGGGCCCAGAAAAGTTTGTGAACATGTCTAAATGAATGGGGCCCAAGTGGGGCTCTGATCTGAACCCCTGCTGAGTACCAAGTGCTTCCAACATTTCTACAGGCTGCTCATCCCTCCCACATCAGGACCCCCATGTCTGCAGTCATCACATTTCTCTTTATTTTATTAAGCAATAACCAAACAAATAAACAGTAAAAGATGCGGGCAGGGAAGGACTGAAAATGGCTCTTTTTGAAATATTGATTTTCTTAAAATCAAATAACTGTTATCACTCCAAGTTGCAGGAGGCTGCAGCTGCTTCTGACATGCCAAAATGATCAGGAAGTGAACTCCTCCCCACCCCCCTCTCCTGAACACATTTATAAACTTCAATGGGGGCAAATTCCATCTAATACTCCGAAAACTGTTTCTTCTTTCATAATTTACCCAAATCATACGCACAACTGCAAGAGGAAATAAACAGAAATCTTTCAGCATAAATACACCACAGTGGATTGTTAATCTTGTAGAGCCAATCCAGCATTAAGGCTAATTTGATCTTTTAAAACATTTTATGGAAAACAGCTGTCAGGCTTTCTTTGGAAAAGCCTCCAAGGTTTCATAAACTAATGGCATAAAACCTGGTCGGGCAGAGCACTGGGGCTCCTCTCAAAGAAACGTTTGCACGTGCAGAGAAGTGGTGATACGTCGCCTTCACTTCTGGCTGCTCTGCATGTGGGTCACAATCTCTGGCAAAAGGTGGTTTCTGTTCTCCTTGGTTACCTGCGTAGGAAGAAGCAGAAAAGCAGATTTCAGAGTCCCTTCCCTTTCCTTCAGTTCCCTACTCTGCCGGGTTATACTCTAACAGAACAGCCCAGAAGACGATGCATGCTTTATAGAGTGTGGCCCAGGCGAGGCTGACCCAGCGAGGAACCCCAGGCCTCCCAGAGTGCTCTGAAAGCAGGGCAGGTGGGCTCAAATCCCACCACCAGCTTCTGCGAAGGGACGGCTCACACAATGAGACTGGGTTTTGATGACAGATGGATTTTAACTAGGAGAAGTTCTGTGAATTGAGCCCTGGGAGGGCTGCTGTTGAAGCAGGCTGGGATGCGGCTCAAGTGAAGCCTGACCTGGACGGGAGGGGGCCTGAGGGAAGCCAGAACCACAGCTCCAGGTGGGCACCCACCCACCAGGTGAGCCCTCTCAGGGCAGCCTCACACCCAGGACTCCGGGATTCTCTCCAGGGCAGTAATCCACTCCTCTCTCCCTGACTTAGGAGAGCTGCGAGTTGCAGGAAGCCTCTGACACCAGTCAACTCTGCACCTGAAGGATGAGGAAGGTGCTGGGGATGGGATGCGGTGCAGAGCAGAGCTTTTGCTGAGATCTCAGAGGCAGCGGGGGATGCAGGGCAGACTAGAATGCAGATCCCCCTGCACCCGATGTGTTCGCTCGGCAATTATCACTGTTACAGACAAAAGGAACAAGAGTGGATGCAAGCTCTGCTTGACGATCTGTGTTGTATTTTTCTTTCACTACCACAGGCCCATTGAGTACAATTCAAGCATCCAAACACCCTCCCAGGGAGCCCAGTGGGGGGCTGTTTCCCCAGCACGGGGCAGGGTGGTCTCTCCTCATCACCAGCGCCTTCCTGTGCCACCCACACAACATTCAACACCTACTGCCGGGGGGAGGTGCCAGGAGTGGCAAGATTCAGCCAGTACTTTGACCTCACAGAGCCCGAAGACCAGATGAGGGGCACACATAACAACAGCGAGGGCAAGGCTGGCAGAGGGGCCCTGAGACCCTGAGCGTCTGGGGAGGCATGGGATACTGGGGACAGGGGAGAAGAGCAATGATCAGAGATGAGGAAAGGCCTCCACAGGCCTCCACAGGCCTCCACTGCTTTTGACCAGTGGGCCTGGGAGAAGGGCAGTGGCAGTGAAGGGCGATGAGACGGAAAGCGCACCAGCCAGGATCCTGGTCCTGGGCACAGGCTGCTTAGGTGCACAGTCAGGGCCCACAGAGTGAGCTTCAACAGATGTGAGGTTCAGGGATGATGACAGCCCTAGAGCACTGCCAAGCCACCCTGCCAGTGCCACTGTCACCCAGGTGTCCTGCCGGAGCCCAGCCACCCTCCTCAGGAGCTGCTGGGGCTGCAGCAGGGACAGGGGCCCCCCACCAGCCCCAGAACATGCAGCGAACCTCCCCATGCCTTGGTTAGGGAGAAAAAGAGTCACAATCAAAACTGCAAAGACACACTTTGGGAATGGCTTCTCATTTAAAACCAATGAACAGGATGCAAAGAGTATATGAATATTTTGCCACCCCCTTTGATTTTCCTAAGATGATTTCTGAAATTTATGCATGTCTATGTGAAACCGTCTACAGTGTTCAGTTATGTGCTCCTTTTCCACTGAAGACAAGTTTCGTAAATGCAGGAACAGGGAATAGGCACAGTATCATCTGTCAGCGCAGGTGCCCCTCCCTTTCAGGAGAATTCCTCTTTCCGGGAGAGTTTAAGGAGAGGAAGGCACTGGGGCCTGGGAGAGGAAAGGAGGTGAGGACGACTCAGGAAGGACCCCAGCGTCCTCACCCCTTGCCTCCCACCATGCCCTCCCAGGGCTGCAGAACGGCTCAGCCTCAGGTCCCGTGAAGATCAGACCCTGAATTCCAGGGCTGGACTGCATTCATCCTGGGTCTGACACAGAAAATGTTTACTATATTCTAAGCTGAGGAGGGTCTCTGAAATAGAGCTGAGCGGTTAAATACAGACTGAAGACTCTGACCGAAGAAGCATCCAAAGTGCTCTGAGACTCCTGGGGCCAGGGAAAGGCCTCAGAGCTAACTGTGAATGACTCAGGGCCGTCACATCACGAAGGTGCGAACATTTGGACAGAAGAACACGTGGGCAAGACACATCTCTTTATGCATATCTGCGCAAGAGAGCAAAACAAAACCACACACATTTCCTAGAAACCGTGCGGGAAGCACCCTGACAGGTTTAAATAAGCAGGAGAATAAAAAAGGAAATTGAATTGACAATGCTCATTATTATAAGTTAATGCATATCAAAAGTATTACTAGTCTGTTTCATATTTTGTCTTTATTTTATTGAACCTAAAAATAGGATGATTCATGAATTCAAACCCTCTATTACGTTCTAAACCAAGAATTATTTTGCAAATGCGGCTTTTGGGAACCCAGTGCCCACAGCAGAGAAGGGACTGCATTCCACATCCCAGGGCAACACCACGTCTCCTTAGAGGAGGAAGGGGGAGGGATGGTTCTTTGTTCAGCCGTCCTGCCTATGGATTTCTGTGTGAGTATACAACATATTCAACATAGCTTTTGTGTTTGTGTGCTCAGTTGCATCCAACTCTGGGACCCCATGATAAGCCACGGGGGTCACAACAGTCGTTCACAACTTAACAAGTAAACACCAAACAACAGGAACAAAAAACATGTAGACATCATACAACACAGCTTCACTGAGACACAATTCATACTCCATAAAACTCAACCTCTTAAAGACAGAACTTGGTGGCTTTTAGTACGATCACAGTTGTGTTATAATCAGCACTGTGTTTTAGAGTATTTCCATCACCCTCCCTCTCTGCAAAAAACCCCACTCCTGATCACCACACTCACACCTTCCCCAGGCCCCAGCAACCACTGATCCAAGGTCTGTGTCGACAGATTCGCCTATTCTGGACATTTCGTATAGATGGAATCACACAGTCTGGAATCCAGTGTGACAGGGCTCCTCCACTTGGCATCACGTGCTGTTAATTCCTCCAGGCTGAGTACCTATCACCACGTCACGCCCTCTTCTTGTGAGCAAAGACGGTATGTACATCATTTGAGTACACCAACCACATCCTTGTCTGTTCATCACCTGAGGGACATTTGGGCTTGTCTCACTTTTTGGCTAACATGCACAGTGCTGCTATGAACATGGGGTATACAAGATTTTGTGTGAACATGTTTCTAATTCTTTGGGGCACACGCCTAGCAGTGGGATGGCTGGGTAATAGGGTAATGCCATATCTAGCTTTCTGAGGAACTGCTGCATTTTTCCAGTCTCGGCAGCAGGCTATGAGGGCACCAATCTCCCCAAAGCCTTAGCAACACTTTTTATTTTCCATTTCTTTACCTTCCTTGTAGCCATCCCAGTAATGTGAAGCACTATCTCACTGTGGTTCTGGTTTGCAATGCCCTAAAAACCAACAGTGTTACACATATGTGCATGTGCTTTTCGACCATTTTTCTATCTTTGGAGAAATGTCTTTTGTTTCTTTGCTCCTTTTTAAATTGGTTTATTTGTTTTTTAATTACTGAACTGTAATAAGAGTTCTTTAGGTATCCTGGGATACATGAAGTTCCTTATCAGGTGCATGATTTTTAAATGTTTCCCCATCCTGTCAGTGGCCAGCTTACTTTTTTGGCAGTGTCCTTTGAAGCGCACGATTTCTAAATTCTGATAAAATCTTTTTCCTCGTCACTTGTGTTTTTGGTGTTGCATCAGATAAGACTCTAGAAGGAAACGGCACCCCACTCCAGTACTCTTGCCTGGAAAATCCCACGGATGGAGGAGCCTGGTGGGCTACAGTCCATGGGGTCACAAAGAGTCAGACACGACTGAGTGATTTCACTTCACTTCAACCCAAGTTTACAGAGGTTTACTCCTTTCATTCTTACGTGCAGATCTGTGAGTTTGGGTTAATTTTTGTGTCTGATGTGAGGTAAGAGTTCAACTTCATTCTTTTGGATGTGGATGTCCAATTTTTCAGCACCATTTGCTGAAAAATGATTCTTTGTTAACGTCCTGGCACTCTTGTTGAAGATCAGTTGATTGCAGACGTGAAGGTTTACTTCTGGACTTTGATTCGACCCCTGTGATCTACGTGCCTGTCCCTGTGTTAGCACCATGCTGTCTCGATTACTGTAGCTTTGCAATAAGTTTTGAAATCAGGAAGTATGAGTCTTCCAACATCATTCTTCCGTTTCACAGTTGTTTTAACTGGGTCCTTTGAATTTCCATAAGAATTTTAGGATTAGCTTGTTAATTTCTATTTAAAAAAACAAACAAACAGAAAACCCTGCCTGCTGCCTTCTTATGTAGCAGTTGGCAGGTATACTTTCTCTTCTGTGCTTACAGGAGTCTGTGACCCTGAAACAGCATCAAATTCCTGGTGAGATTAAAATGGTTTATACGTTGCTTGGTTAAAATACCCATGGCCAGGAAGAGTAAGAGGAGGTCTAGAAGTTTTCAAACCGGAGGGAAGCTGGGACCTAGTCCCCATTTTGTGATCTTGCAATCCACTGGCAAAAACTAAAAGAAGAAAAACGGATTTATGGATGACAAGTTTAAATGGCTCTGAATTCAGAATAGTAGAACAGATTTTAGTTACCGCAATATTTTTATAAAGTAGAAAAAACAAATAATCTCTAGGAATCTTAGATTTTTAAAGTCACCTGAACCATCCCTACCCTCGAAGTTAACACACAGAAGGGCTACGCTAATGCTTAGGCTTTGGGGTCAAAAGACTGAGGTCTGAATCCTCGTTGTGCCCCCATTAACCTTGGATAAGGCATGCCAGCTCTCCCTGATGATGAGGCTGCTATCACGTCCCCACACACTGATGGACCTCAGCACTGCCTTTAGGTGTCCCAGGACTGGGGGCTGCCAGCCCAGGCCTCTCAACCCCCAATCCTCAGACTCCAGGCATCTCCCCTGTACCCTCAGAAGGCAGCGTTCTCCAGCATCTCCAACAAGGAGACATTTCACAGGAAATCAAAAGCAACATGCTTTGGAAATTCCACCAATATGACCAAACTCGTACTTTTTGTTAGAAGTGACCAGCAGAGATAAAAGTATTTCTTAATGTTGTTGATCAGAGAA
Source organism: Ovis canadensis (assembly GCF_042477335.2). Taxonomy (NCBI): domain Eukaryota; kingdom Metazoa; phylum Chordata; class Mammalia; order Artiodactyla; family Bovidae; genus Ovis; species Ovis canadensis. The sequence continues at coordinate 23,624,875 of NC_091269.1, read as the reverse complement.
GGATGGAAGCAGTAAAGAGCCGTAATCTGAGTAGTCAGAGTCGTAATCTGGACCCGTGAAGGTCTTCACCTCTTGTCCCCATAGCACTGACATCACCATTGAATGTTTTCTGATATTTGGTCTCAAACAACCTCATGAAGTGAAGTGAAAGTTGCTCAGTTGTGTCCAACTCTTTGCGATGCCATGGACTATAGAGTCCATGGAATTCTCCAGGCCAGAATACTGGTGTGGGTAGCCTTTCCCTTCTCCAGGGTATCTTCCCATCCCAGGGATCAAACCCAGGTCTTCCGCATTGCAGGCAGATTCTTTACCAGCTGAGCCACAAGGGAAGCCCAAATTTAGACCTTAGAGAGGGCAACTGGATTTGAACTGGGGACCTCCTGATCTGCAATCAAATGCTTTATCACTGAGCTATACTCCCAACAGGTATATATTTAAAACATGTTTCAGTAGCTACACACTTAGCAGTAAGCTCTAGAATAAACAAGGAAAACATTTCCAAACTTCTGAGAGGGAAACAGAATTCTCAGGAAGGGAACCTTCAATGCCTGAACTTGCGTAAGGATGGAACGTTCTACACCCCCGAGTTCCACAGCTCCCTGTGGCTCTGGCTTTTAATTTTTTCAGTCTGCTCTTTCTTTGAAATCTCTACCATTTTACCACTCCCATTCACTGATTCTGTCCTCTGTCAACTCCCTTCAGCTGGCTGGGTCCAGCCACGGACCTTCTCATTCAGTCATTGCAGCTTACATCCTGAATTTTTCATTTGAGTCCTCCTTAGAGCTTCCCTATCTTTGCTGAAACTTTTGATGTCTTCGCCTGAGGCCTTCTATTTTCTATTTGTTTCTAGTGGGTTTGTAATTGATTGCTGACACGTTTATGATGGTTGTTTGAAAAATCTCTACCCTATAACTGGAGAAGGTGATGGCACCCCACTCCAGTACTCTTGCCTGGAAAATCATGGACAGAGGAGCCTGGCAGGCTGCAGTCCATAGGGTCGCGAAGAGTCGGACATGACTGAGCGACTTCCCTTTCACTTTTCACTTTCATGCATTGGAGAAGGAAATGGCAACCCACTCCAGTGTTCCTGTGTGGAGAATCCCAGGGATGAGGGAGCCTGGTGGGCTGCCGTCTATGGGGTTGCACAGAGCTGGACATGCCTGAAGTAACTTAGCGCAGCAGCTATAATCCCAACATCCATGTCATCCTCCTGCTGGCACAGTGGCTGTTTATCTTTCGCACTCAGGCTGATCTTCTGGTCCTTGGCGTGACAAGTGACTTCCGTTTGTGTCTCCCGTGCTGTCCTGGGGTCCTGAGGTCCCCAGTCTGTGTGCCTTCCTCCATTCACCATTCAGGTCTTCTCAGGTCTGATTTATGTACAACGTCCAAGGCTGTCAGCTGTACTTAGGAGGAGGAACACTTTCTCTCAAACTGGAAATGTCCTCAGCTGTCTTTCTGGTAAGTAAGGCACTGTTCACCTAAACCCTATGACGAACAATCCAGGCGCTGCGAACAGCTCTGAGTCACTGTGAATGCTTCCCCAACGTCACAACTGCAGCCCCATCTCCACATCGTCTGTCAGCACGGGGAAGCTGTCCTCCATGTATACATAAATTATTTCCTTATTTGGAATATTCTCCCTACCTGTCCTCTCTTTCCTCTTCAAAAATCCACCCAAGAACCCCTTCCTCCTGGAAACCTCTCTCCACTCCTTCTGTTCACACTGATCTCTCTTCTCATCTTCAGATTTTGACTGTCCCATGGTCTGTTTTTCTGGAGGGAAGGGTACACTCCTCACATGTGCTTGTACCATGGATTAAGTATTTGATGCAAAGGATGCTCTCAAAAATAAATTCAGATTAACTTTGCTGCTTATTAGAAAGCGGAAGGACTAAAGAAATATCTAATCCAACTCCTAAATCTGCAGATGAGTGAGCTTCTTCATTTATAAAATATGCGCAGAAGGTTCACAGGAGACCCAAAGGAATGCAGGAAAGACAAGAATAACGGGGTTTCTTGCATAATTAACCAAAAGCTAGTCGCTTTATTTATACATCATTAAGATCAATGATTACCTTGCCTAGAGAATAATTTCCTAGCTTAGAGAAGAGAAGCTGTGGTATTGTCTTAAGATACAGCACTTGTTTCTGATTTAACAGTCAACCCCCAAGTCCACTACAGGGCTATTAGTTTGCAGAGACACCCAATCCCTGGGGCTTAGCATCAGCAGCTCTGCAGGCCCTCAGCTTGGAAGCTATCTGACCTGAAAACTAATTGTCTTTCATGATCTTTTATTATTCACTGACTGTTTCCACAGAAACTATGATCACAACCAAAAACTCCTTAATATGGAGGCCACACAGTGTAAGACATAGACAAGGTAACATAAAACTCTGAAGACACGGTCACGCCCTTTGAGGAAGTGACCCTGTGTGGCGCCCAGGCCTCCCCTGATCACTACCGCCTGCCCCCAAAGACCACAGTGCCTGGGTTCACGTTCTTTGCATTTAGCCATAACTGAAACCGCATAATTGCCTGCTCACATTTCTGTTATCCAGCCCCTCCATTAGAATTTTAGCTCCATGAGGATAAGGACTTGTGTCTCATTCATCAAGACCTAGAACGAGGCCAAGCACACAGGAGATGCTCAATTCATGCACAGAGATGCTCAATCTCTCACTTACCAAGTAAGTGAGAGAATAAATGAATTAAGCAACTTTCAGACACATTACTCCAGCCCTGGCTGCTCTAACCTTAATGGCTGCCAACCGCCCAGAAGTACCCTGGACACTATGGAGATAACATGTGGACGTCCCACCGAAGGCAGCTGACCCTGGTGACAAGTAACCAGTGATGTGAGGCGCTCCCGGTTACTCTGCAGCTGGCGCACAGGAGGGCTGCCAGCCCCACTGGTTCACTTGGTCGGGGGAGGGTGTGAGCACAGTGATGTGGCTGTCACTGACGCAGACACTAAGGTGCCACAGGGAGGATAGCATCCAAGAAGGACACAGAGGGGTGACGGGAGAAAAACGCATATGTGGGCAAAACCCAACAGCACCATCAGTGCTGAGAACCGGCTGAGCCACTGCCCCTGACCTACCTGCCCTTCACCAGCTCCACCCCACAGCTCCTCCCACTGCAGGGGCCTGAGAGCCCCCGGAGCTCATGAAGACAGGTTCCTGGGCCTGCCCAGAGCCGGCGTCGCACTTCCAGGCAGAGCGTCTTATCTGCTGGGTACTTGACAAGCGGCTAGTGCGACTGAGGAAAAGATTTTTCTAACTTAATTTAGTGTCATTTAATTCAAATGTGAACAATCACACGTGGCTAATGGCTATGGCCCTGCCTGGTGCAGGGAGCACATTTTCACCCTGGTGGTGGGAAGTTCTCAAGACGGTGCTGCTCCACAGCACCTGGAATCTGAGCCTCAACCTGTAGCCAAAAGCCCTTCTCCTCACAAGCAGAAGGGGGTCAGTTTCAAAGGGAAACCTTTAAAATAAAACAGCACTGCCTGCCTCTGTAACCTCATCACCTGGGAAGAGATGCACTCAGCCAGAGCACTGCAGCTGGGCGGGGCTGAAGCTGGCAAGGCCCAGGGCTCGGCCAGGGCAGGGGGAGGGCAGCAGGAGGAGCTGGACCCTCCTGCGGTCCCCAGAGGCAAGACTGCTTTGTCAGCAAGCAGAGGTGCAGTTTCAGCTCTGTGGACTCACAGGAAGTGAGACGCGCCTATATCCTAGCCTAAGAGGAAAGCTATGGTGACTTGAAGCCACAGGTGCGCTTCAGAGCCACACGCTGTTTCAGAGCACCTGCCCCGCGCCCGCGGGGTACTCACGCTGAACACCTTCACGTCCTTTCGGGTTCTGATCTCTTCCACGAGGGCCAGTGGTTTTCCTTTGGGTATGGGGATGGTGCCGAGGACCACAGTTCCCGGTGTGGACAGTGCCTGGCGGACGGCCTGGATGAACGGCTGACTGAAGAGCTCCATCTTCCCCACCTCGTCGATGACACAGATGCTCTGTCCCGGGCGACCACTGGCCCCTGCCTGGGGGTGACAGAGACACTGATTGGGACACGGCGAAGGGCCCAGGAACCCTCTCTCTCCTCGCTGTCACACCAAAGGGCCTGGAGTCTCTCTCCCCCATCACTCACTGCCAGTCAGAGCAGGGGAGGCAGCCCCGCTTCAGGAGGCAGGAGGTGGTCTCTGCAGCTGCGCAGATGAACCACCGAACCACCGGCAGAGGAAATCAGGAGCACTCCCTTGGGGACCCGAACGCCCAGAAGACTCAGTTCCCTGAGCTCCCCATTTTCCTGGCAATTTTCTCTCTTCTAGAACAGTCCCAATAACAACCAAGTTTTATATTTATATCCACCCGGAAACAAGCAGGATCCCAATGCCTCAGGCCTGAAAGAAATGAGACAGCAAGCCTGGGAGCCTTTGTTAATAACACTGGCCTCTGTTTTTTGGATTTTGGGTTGTATGAGTCCTGTCTGTTGGGAGGATGTAACCGTTGCAGCCAGATGCCTGTGTACTTCATAACCTGAACTAAGAAGGTCACTGGAAGAAGTGAAAATTAGAGAAGTCCTGGTTTAAGAGGGAAAAAAGTGAGTAGGTTGTGCCCTTGAATCTCAGATTCCCCTTCTAATGACTTTACATCAATGCACTCCCACTAAGTCACAAACTTGAAGACTTCTCTAGGACCAGGTGTGGCAGCCAGCCTCCAAGAGCCCTCAAGATTCCCAGCTTATAGGATTGGCACCCTCTACAGATCCTACCCCCATAGTACAGTGCTGCCCTGCATTATATGGCAAAGAACAACAGAAGGGATGACATGCTATTTCTGAGATTAGGAAAAAAGATCACGGCTTCTGTCCTGGTCTCCATCCACCCATCCATCCATCCACCAATCCATCCATCCACCCACCAATCCATCCATCCATCCACCCACCCATCCATCCATCCACCCACCCACCCACCCATCCATCCACCCACCCACCCACCCACCCACCCACCCACCCATCCATCCATCCATCCATCCATCCATCCACCCACCCACCCATCCATCCATCCACCCACCCACCCATCCATCCATCCACCCATCCATCCATCCACCCATCCATCCTGGCTCACCTGTTCTCAGGGAAGATGCCCGCCATGCTATGAGGACACACAGGCAGCGGATGGTAATCTCCAGCTAATAAGGAACTGAGGCCACATGTCAACAGCCAGGGAGGATCTGAGACCTCCCTGCAACCATCACTGTGAACTTGGAAGCCTCAGGGCACTCTGACCTCATAAGAGACTCTGAGCCTGAACCACCCAGCAAAGCCATTTCTGGATTCCTAACCCAGGGAAACTGTATGAGATAATAAACATTTGTTGATTCATACTGCTAGATCTTGGGATAATTTGTTACACAGCAAAAGCTAACCAATAAAGCTGGTAGGACTTTGAATAGTTTTTCCACAGCAGGGACACAATGGAACATATAATAAACACTTTCATGGCTGCTGAGTAACAAACATATTTCTATATCCTTGTATAAATGATTATTTTGAAAATGGTATGTAAAGCTGATTTACCAGGTATGTTTCACTATAAGTTCTCAGACTCCTTAAATACGGACATCAACACATTCTCACAATGAATGGCTGAGTTAAGCTAGATTTTGCTCACATTCTAAATACTAATACCAAAGCTCTTCCAGTGTGGCTGCAGGGGGGGTGCCCGTGGTGACCAGTGACAGACAGGGCTGGGGGCAGCTCCTGGAGCCTCGTGCGGTGTGCAGAGGGTGGGATGCTGCCCAACGCCTGAGAGTCTAAGTGCGGGAGGAGCACACGTGGTGCCTGAAAGGCTGCTTGCTGTGTGGGGCCAGGAAGACAGGGGAGACGTCTCTGGGAACAGACATATGAGCTTGGAGGGAAGCCTCAGGGCACTGGTTTTCAAACTTTTCTATAAGCTGTCCTCCTTTAATTTTCCTGCTTGCTATCAAGTAGATATATTTTTCTACTCCTTTTATTGACAGAAAGACCAGGAATGGGTCTACTGTAATCATCCAAGAGAGGTTCTAAATCTCACTCAAACTTCCGTGTTTCTAATACACTTCATGTTTACCTCTCAGCTGAATTTATCTGCATGCATTTACATACACACGGCTACCCTGCCTCCCTCCTAGGAGCCGAGACGAGGTGTTACTCATCTTTTTCTTCTCTGTGGAGGTGAACGGTGCACGGCTGGGCTGACACAGCCGATGCTGCCCTGCGCTGGTGGGCGATATAGGGAGAAAGGGTGTGGGGGAGGTCACTATGCCAACAATTTCTTCAGAAATGAATGCCTGACTGTGGAGGAAAAAAAACAGCTACTGGCCACCTGTTTGCCAGCATAAAAACAGACACGCTCACAACAGCGAGCCATCCCGACCAACCTGCCTGTGATTAAGGGTGCCTGGGGCTTCCTGCTGCCCCCAAAGACTGTGGACACCTGCAGATGCTATCCTTCTGGTGCCTGCTGTCAAAGCCCAGACAGGACTCAAGTCCAGCACACCAGAACCACAGCTCTGAAAGCATTCAGGTCAGACAAAGAACAACATGAAAGAACGTGGCAGCTCCCCTGTCTGTGTTTAGTGGGTGCATGTACACAAGGGGGTCAAATGCATGTGGCCGTGTACGTGAACACACGCGAACAGGTCCAGTGCGAGGCACAGGGCTCCCAGCCACCCTGCAACATTCACCAGCGAGCACTCCCCCACCTCGTGAAACTGCTGCAAAGATACCTGGCCACACAGGCAGACATTGTTTTCTACCAACTGAAAATGCCTCATTTAAAAACCTTAGCTTACGTAAAATCTCCATTCTGTCCAGAATTAGGGATTTTCTTTATACAGAAACTATAGAAATCTCAATAAGTCTGGGATTTTTAATGAAAAGTTGGATTATTTCTGCTCAGTTGAGAGTCAGTTACCAGAGGCTGAACTACTCAGAAGCCTAGTCAGTCAGTCAGTGTTTCTAAACAACAAAGAACACATATTCACCAGCTTAACAAAAGAACTACTGTTATGTTCAGAATTGTTTTTTTTTTTCTGTATAAATTCCATTTTAAAAGGAAACAGAAAATAAGCCAGTGAGCATTCACCCCACTTCCACCATTCTCAACGACTGTCTGAGCTGATGAAGACACAGCAAGCACAGCACGAGGGCCCGGGTCTGAGAGCCACCGGGAGCCTGGCCTGGCCTCCTGCCTCTGGCTGTGGGCTCCACACGGTTATGGGGTGAGGATCCCGCAGAGGACTCTGGGGGCTCTAGGCCATGTGGTTAAGAGCACTGTGCACGCCATCCAGGGAGCAGCCGTTCTCCCAGCGTCCCTCCCCCGACCCCAGAACAATTCAGGGTCACTGCGGCCCTTTATGCCCCATGCTCCTCTCCACAGCTTACACTTCTGCTGACTGTACATTCTCACTGCCACAAAGAACAGGAAAACCTTCTCTGTGCAAAGCATATTTTAGTCCCTCTGTTGGTTCTGAGGGAGAAGCTATTTCCGTGGGAGAGAGTCCTAAAATTGACCAGCCAGGGGCAAAAGAAGTTATGAATAATTTTCTAGCTTTGGTTACACTCAGCTAGTTTGCTTTCCAGAAAGATTAAATCAATTTAGGGCAACAACGAAGTAGCTTTATTTATACCAGCTTTGCCAGAGAACTGAAAATAGTGTGATTCTTTTGGTACTTTGTTTAATCCTTAGGTGTCCTTTTTAAGGATACAGAGAAAATGTAAAAGCAAAATAAGCAATTTCATCCAACCAAAATACTGAACCAAGAAAAAGCTAATGAAAGTCGCCTCTGCCTTATTTTGGATCATTTAAATAATACCTATTTCTGGTGGTATTAGGTTGCCATTTATTATTTTTTAAACATCACACACAGCCTGGCTCCCTGAGCTTGCCTGCCTGGGACAGCGAGTCTCAAAAGCGATAGGAAGCAGGGGCCACGGCCAGAGCACCGGCAGCACAACGGAGCCTGCCCCGCAAAGAGCCACAAGTCCTCGGGAGGTTGGAGGGGCAAACGGCGAAAACACGCCACGGTCGAGCGAGCCCGATGCCCTGACTGTCTTACTAAGTGAAAGGCAGCACTCCAATCAGACTTTCAGATGTGTTTATTCCAAGCTTTACAGTCTCCGCGTCCCTCAGCAGCCTGGTGGCAGGTCGACTGACTGCATGTCCCCGGGGAGTAAAATCCCAGGCTAGCAGCCAGGATGTCTAGACAACCCGACACACCCCTCAGCACGGAGTGCACGCTGGGCAGAGCCACCCCCAACCACACATGCTGCGGAGGAGGCTGGTGGTTCCTCCGGGATGTCCCTGCAGGCCTCCCCGGGGCCCCCACACCAGCATCTGGCCACAGAGTGCCATGACGCACCTTGGCATCTCCCAAGCTGTAAGAACCATCCCGGGGCTGAAACAGTGTCTGCTGGCTGACAGTCGGCCCTGGCGGATTAAGAACCCAGTCGTCCTCTGATCCCAGCACCTTGGGACCAGACTAGACGTCTAGGCTTGTGGGTCCCATGGTGGATTTACTGCCGGCTCAGGACCCTGGTTCCCAGCAAACACACATCAGACAGCTGATGTGACATCTTCCCCAGGGACCACGCCCATCCCCTCACGGGACTTCTCAGGAAAAATAATCATAACCATCCCTACGCTCTGCACCATCTAGCAGCCAGGCACTAACTCACCTTACAAGCAGATCGCTTTCACTCCTAGTAACTTCACGTAGCAGGTATCAACATCTGTTTTATAATTAAGGAGAAAGCCAGGGACTAAGTGACTTATCCAGTCCCAAGGGACGGGGCTAGGAGGCTAACCCAGCGTCACCCTGCAGGCAATTCCACTTGCATAGTTTTAACATGAAATAAAAACAAACTGCGCATGAGAAGTCACCTCACCACGGAGAAACCACTTTTCTCACCAATGAGAAGGAAGAGTGTTTTAGTTTCTAGGGTCTCTATAGAGGCACAGCCACAAAAACTCCTATTTTTTTTTCTGGATTAATCATATTATTTTCAATATAATATATTGAACAGTAGTACTAACCTCACTGTATCACATACAGAGAATGGTCCCCTTTAGTTGGCAGATGTGCTCTGTGCAGGTGAAGGGGCTTCTGCCAGGAGCTCACCTCTGCACACAGCAGAGAAGATATGCCCAGGCAGCCCAAGGTGCACAGGCTTACCTTGGCGAGATGCAGAGTCCACTTACAGACCCCCGCAAATAAAGCGAGTATCATATTAAAGTGAGTCACGTGAATTTTTTGACTTCTTGGTGCATCTAAAAGTTATATTTGTGCTATACACTTGTCCATTAAGTGTGCAAATGCATGCCTAAACAATATACTTTAATTAAAAAATACTTTTATTACTAAAAAACACTAACCGTCATCTGAACCTGCAACAAGCCATAATCTTTTTGCTGGTGGATAATCTTGCCTCAGTGTTCAAGGTTGCTGACTGACCTCAACGGTGGTTGTTTAAGGTTGAAGTGGCTGCGGAACTTTCTTAAGACAACAATGAAGTCTGTCACGCTGACCAAGTCCTCCTTTCATGAATGATTTCTCTGTAGTGTACAGTGCTGTTTGAGAGTATTTTACCCACAGAACTTTCAAAACCGGAGTCAATCCTCTTAAACCCTGCTGCTGTTTTATAAACTATGTTCATGTTAGATTCTAAGTCTTTGTTGTCATGTCAACAATCTTCACAGCATCTTCACCAGGAGTAGATTCCGATGTCAAGCAACTACTTTCTTAGATTTTCCTGGTGGTCCAGTGGATCAGAATCTGCTTCGATCCCTGGTCCAGGAAGATTCCACATGCTGTGGGGCAGCTAAGCCCACACACCACCTAGTGCTGAGCTCGCACTCCACAAGAGAAGCCACGCACCACAACCACAGAGTACCCCCTACTCTCCGCAACTAGAGAAAGCCTGTGCCTGGCAGCGGACACTCAGCACAGCCAAAAATAAATTTAAAATGTGTTTAAAGAAATAAGTGATTTTAAAAAAGAAACTACTTTCTTCACTCATCCAGAAGTTAACTCCCCATCCCTTAAAGTTTTATCCTTAGATTGCAACAATTCAGCCACATCTTCAAGGCTCCACTTCTAAGTCTAGTTGTCTTGCTATTTTCCCCTCATATGCAGTTGCTTCTACTAATGTCTTGAACCCTTCAAAGTCATTTATGAGAGCTGGAATCAACTTCTTTCAAATTCCTGATACTGTGACCTCTTCCCACGAATGTTCTTAATAGCATCTACGATGGTGAATCCTTTCTAGGAGGTTTTCAGTTGACTTTGCCCAGATCCATCAAAGGAATCACTATCCATGGCAGCTATACCCTCACAAAATATATTACTTAAATAATAAGACTTGAAAATCGATGTTACTCCTTGATCCACGGGCTGCAGAATGGATATCGGCAGGCATGAAAACAGCAGGAACCTCCTGCACCTCCATCAGAGCTCTAGGGTGACCAGGTCCATTCTCAATAAGCAGTCACGTTTTGAAAGGAACCTTTTTTGCTGAGTGGTAGGACTCAGCAATGGGCTTCATATACTCATTAACTCTGCTGTGAACAGATGTGCTGCCACTCAGGCCTTGTTGTCCATGTACAGAGCAGAAAAGGAGTGAAGTCAGCATCACTTTGAAGGGTTCCAGGATTTCCAGAATGGAAATGAGCACTGGCTTTGCCTTCAGGTCACCAGCTGCATTGCCCCTAACAAGGGTCAGTGTGTCCCGTGAAGTTCTGAGGGCAGGCACTGACCTCTCCTCTCCAGCTACCAAAGTCCTAGATGCCATCTTCTTCCAGGGCAAGGCCGTTTCTTCTACACTGAAGATCTGCTTGGTGCAGCCACCTTCATTAACTGTCTGAGCCAGATCTTCGGATAACTTGCTGCAGCTTCTACATCAGCACTAGCTGCTTCACCTTGCATGTTTATGTTGTAAGATGGCTTCTTTTCCTAAACCTCATGAGCCAACCTCTGCCAACTTGAGATTTTCCTTCTATAGATTCCTCACCTCTTTCAGCCCGCCTTCATAGAGTGGAAGTGAGTTGGTCCTTTCTCTGGACTAGGCTTTGGTTTAGAGGAATGTTGTGGCTGGTTTTATCTTCTATCCAGAATGCTACAACTTTCGCCATTTCAACAATAAAGCTGTTCTACTTTCTCATCATTTATGTGATCACTGGAAAAGCACTTTTAATTTCCTTGAAGAACTTTCCCTTTGCATTCACAGTCTGGCTAACTGGCACAGGAGGCCTAGCTTCCTGCCGTCTCAGCTTTCAACACACCCTGCTCACTAAGCTTAGTCACTCCTAGCTCCTGATTTAAAATGAGAGACAGGCAACTCTTCCTTTCACTTGAACATTGAGAGGCCACTGTAAGGTTATTAACTGGCTCAACTGCAACGTTGCTGTGTCTCAGGGCCTAGGGAGGCCCAACAAGGAGAAGAGCGACATGGGGAGGGCTGGTCAGCAGAGCAGTCAGAACACACACAACATTTATTGAATAAGTTCGCCGTCTTATGTTGCATTGTTTGTGGCACCCAAAACAATTACCACAGCAACATCGGGATCCCTGATCACAGATCACCATGGCAAATATAATAATCATGAAAAAGCTTGCAATATTGACAATCATCAACGTGTGATAGAGACATGAAATGAGCAAATGCTGCAGGAAAATGGCATCAACAGACTTGCTAAACACAAGGCTGCCAGGAACCTTCAATCTGCAAAAACCGCAGTAGATGCAGAGTACAGTGACTGCGCCTGCATCAACTTCCGAACGTTCCTTACCAGCTCAGCGTGTTCACAATAACTCTTTTTAAAATTTCAATTGCTTACTAAAACATTTTAATCACTGTTTAAGCTTTTGGTAAAAGTTTGGTATTTCTGACGCCTGATAGTCTTCTCCTGACTTTCCTGGTGGCTCGGATGGTAAAGCGCCTGTCTACAATGCGGGAGACCTGGGTTCAATCCCTGATTAGGGAAGATCCCCGGAGAAGGAAATGGCCATCCACTCCAGTACTATTGCCTGGAAAATCCCATGGACAGAGGAGCCTGGTAGGCTACAGTCCATGGAGTCGCAGAGAGTCGGACATGACTGAGCAATTTCACTTCACTTCAGTTCAGTCTTCTACTAGGGGCTGCCCATGCAGTGCTAGTGGTAAAGAATCTGCCTGCCAATGCAGGAGATGCAAGAGACACAAGTTCGATCCCTGGATTGGGAAGATCCCTTGAGCAGGAAATGGCAACCCACTCCAGTATCCGTGCCTGGAAAATCCCACGGACAGAAGAATCCGGCAGGGTATAGTCCATGGGGCCACAAAGGGTCAGACATGACTGAACACACAAATATAATGAACATTCTACTAGAAACTGCCTAAAGGAGATAAAGTTGATTATTTTTGCTACAGTGGAATGGTGGTGACTATTTTTCTAACTAATGAGGTAAATACATACAAACATAGGAGGACAGCTTAGACAAGGAAAAATCAACCATTCTGATTGGTTGAAAAAGCAACCAGTTAACAGTTCAGTTTCTGAATATACAGTAATTTTATGTTTGTTTAACCTTGCTAGAGAAAGTATTTAATAGGTGGTAGCTAATTTGCTTTTAAAACCTCACGTATTATCTTAAGATAACCTAGTAAAGTTTTTTAAAAATTACAAAAATTAACTGGGAGAAATTTTGATGAAGAGGCTGTGCAAAGTCACTAAGTAGCTCTCTATTCACAGCTATCAGTTTCAAAGGAAAAAAGAGTAAACCTACAGGGGAGAAACTGGACAATACCTTCAGTGGGTGATCAAGTTAACATCACTAACCATCGCATGTCTCCAGATAAGACACTGAGAAAAATGTACCACCATGTACTGAAGTGTTTCAGGGGAATCAAATTCATGAGGAAACATCAGAAAACCCCAGAAGAGGACTATTCTTTTAAAACGAAACTGTATTCTTCAAAAATGTCAGTGTTGCAAAAGATTTTTAAAAAATGATTGTGGAAATGTTCCAGATTAAAGGAGGTTATGAAGATATGACAACTAAAGGTAGTATCTAACAGACTGAAGGAAAAGAAATGTTACAAAGAACACTGTTAAGACAATTGACAAAACCAGCATATGAATGTTAGATTAGATCAAAGTATTTTCTCTTGCAAAACTGACTGAGGTTTGGTAACTGTGCCAATTATGTAAGAGCGTATCCTTATTCTTAGGGAAAATACTACAGGACCTAAGTACTCTGATGATTACAACATACTCTTAAAGGGTTCCCATCCCCCGAATCTATACGTCTATACACACACACACACACACACACACACACACACACGGAGAGGAAAAAACTAAGAAGAATGTTAAAAATAGGTGACTCTAGAAATAACAAGTCCACAGGGGGTCCTGCACTATCGTCATTCTTATAATTTTCTCTAAGACTAAAATTATATCCCAATAAAGTTTTAAAAAGCTGGAATCAATACACAAAAAGAAAACACTCAGATGCACACTTTCTCAATGTCAGATTCAAGGAAACCATCAACTCCTGGCACGTGAGCTCCTTCGGATGGAGCGCAGGGCTGTAGGCCAAAGGGCACAGGATGAGGATCAGAAGGAAGGACGGAGCAGGCGGGAAGAGGGAGAAAGGCCAGTTACAGACATCCTTTGCCCGTCCCACGGGCGGAGCACGTGACTCTCCCGCGTTTCTTGGGCGGGGACGCAGGCAGCCGCAGAGGAAGATGACGCGGCCCGGGCAGCTGCCCGCGCGGCTGTCACTCCACAGAGCAGTTCCGTGGCGGCACTGAGAAGTGCCGACCCCGCCCGCCCGCCAGGGGGATCCCGCAGAGCGCGGGAGGGGCTGCCATGACTAACCCCGCAGGGTGAACTGTGCAGCCGACCTTATACAGAACATTCGGCTCATCTAGTTTGAGTCACTGCAGGAATGATTTACTGACAATTTTTACCTTTTTATGTTTGTAGCAGATAGCTTTTAATTCCCCTGGATGATTTTGTAATATATATGCAAGATTATGAGATACAGAAAGTAAGGAGGAACCAAAACACAAATGCCAAGCTCGCTAATAGTAAAGGAAATGCTAGAGCAGGGTGGGGCTCTTGTCAGCCTTACAAGAATGGACACACTGACCAGAACCTGATCTTTCTAAATTCTTTCTAAAGCTCAGTGGCCAGAAATACTAAGCAGCATTTCCAAGTCAACTGCTTTTGTAAAAAAAAAACAAAACACACACACACACACACAAACCTTTCCATAGGGAGTTGATCTCCCACCTTCAAATGAAGTTTCAAAGATCTGAAGCAGATTGTTATTTCAGAATCAAAAGCAGATCCTGCTCATAAATAGAAATATACATTGAAAGCCACATTTTGAACAAAACAGGAAAATGTTCAAACCATGTGGATCTTCTGATTGTAACTCATTATTCCTTCCGTGGATCTTTCCAAAAAATGAGATAGTTCAACCTATAAAATAAGGTTTTGAGTAGACGTCTCCTGTTCTTCAAAACCTTATAATCTACTACTGTCTTTTTCTGTGAGTAGGAGATACACTGGGTGCCAACAAAATGTTCAATCCTATATTGCATCAAATTCTAATACAGCATTCAGGATGGCTGTTAAGTAGACTATTACACAAAAGGCCAGCATTATCCTAACAGCCTTGATCATTAGGAAACTGAAAGGCAATCCTAATTACAGCAGCAGCAGAAAATAGAAAAGATCTATGAAAAACCTCACAACATTTTCTTTAAAAGAAGAACTAGAAAGAGAATGATACTCTGTTTTTGGCTGTGGAGAATGAAAACTGTCTGGAAGATTAGGAAGTTCTGTATATCAGAGTAACTACAGTTTTGTATAGTTCAATCACTCCATATAACATATAAGACTTTGTAATGGAGTTCAACTCGTGCCGGTTCTGCTGCTTATAAGCTGCTTGTCATCGGGCAAACCTTCTATGCTATGCCTGTTTCCTCTCATCTGTAAAACAGAAAACAGTGACAGACTTGTCTGAAGGATGAAATGAGTTAGTGCCTGGAGCACAATCTGTACTTGGTCAGTGTTCATCACCATTACTAATACCACCAATATCACCACAACTTGGAAGAATGAGCAAACAAGAATGGATAAGGCACTGTTTGCAAGAACAACACCACAAGCAATTAGCAGAATATTGATGCAAGCACCAGATCAATGAAGAGAAAAGACAACCCTAAAGCATTATACACACGTGTATTTTTTAATAAAATAAATTTAGCATAATAAACTAATGAGAAATGACTTATTAACAGATGGTTTTGAAAAACCGGCTAAGTGTTTGGAAGAAAATCAATTGAGAGTCTCATTGAATATTACATTCTAGATAAATCCAGATGGATTTTAAAGATTTTTTTTAAAAAAGCACAAAGAAGAAACATATAGGTACAATTTTATATTAACTTACAATAGGGACAGACTTTTACAATGTTAAAAAAAGAAATAAAGAAAAAAGAAATCACCAAAGTGATAAACTGAGAAATGGAATCAATAAGATTTTTTAAAAAGTTATTTACCTTACAAAAGATCTCTTTAAGCTAAAAGGAAAAAAATGGGGAAATGAGCGAACAACTTAGATGTTTAAAAATACCCAACAACTGAAAAAATTTTACCCTCACTAGTACCTTAAAAATGCAAATCAAAACAAAGCCACATGTTTATCAAAAGTCAGTACAGTGCTCAGTGTTGGCAGATGTACAGCAAGACAAACAGGCCTGCACACAGCAGGAGGTGCAAAGTGACACGTGTCACACACACAACAACCCTGGAAATCCACGCCCTCCACCCAGTATTCCACATCATTCCACCTGTAGGTCCCTACAGGGAAACAACCATGGCTGGATAAAGACTGAGGTACAAAGAGGGAGTCTTGCAAAGTTACTTGCAACAGTGATAAATAATCTCAATGTCTGACACTGAGGGAGTAATAGTTACATCGGAGATGAAAATCCATACCCCAATATATTATGCAATCAATAAAGTATTAATTTTTTCTTTATGGCCATGCCACATGGCTTATAGGATCTTAGTTCCACAACCACACCTGAACTCGTGCCCCCTACAGGGGAAGTATTGAGTCCTAACCACTGGACCACCAGGGAAATCCCAAAGTATCACAGTTTTGAAGATCATATGTGAGACCAGTCCCATATCACTCAATAATATTAAATGAAAAAGCCCACACCAATAAAACTATATTTGGCATTTTCCCCAATTCTGGATGACTATTAAAAAAAAAAAAAACAGGTATAGAAAAAGGGCAGAAAATATGCTAAGAATGGTTAACTCAGTGATAAGACTGAGTTATCCATATTTCCTTATCTTATATTTTTTACACATTTTCTACCTTAAGTATATGGAAATTTAATACTCAAGAAAATAGTAAATGATGTCAAATAAGGGAAGATGTAGCTATGGAATGAAAAAAAACCAGCAACAGTAAACTCTACAAGGGACTTTCTAAAAGCCTTACTGCGTCTAGAATGTTTACAGCCTGCTCCCTATTTCATTCCCACGTGTGCCCGTGATGGTGACCGCCTGAGGAAAAGCTTGAGCAAGGCCTCACAGCAGGCTGGCCCCCTCCAGGCCTCTCCCTGGCCTCAAGCAGCTGTTTTTCAACACACATGTATGTTCTTATTTCCCAACCCACAAGAACAGCCCTGCTGACCTAACCAAAGAATAGTTTTTCTTATGCTTCTCAGAGCATTTAAAAATAAAAACACTCAGGATATTTTTCAACCATAGTGAAATTTCTTACACAGAGGAGGCACTTGAGAGACATTTCTTAACTTATCGTCAGAGTTTGTGTTTCCATACATCCTGGGCAACTGGATGTATGGAAACTGTCTATCTGTATAAAGACTCTCACCTGCCTGGAGACATAACCCTCCCAGACTTCAGACAATACTGCAAAACTACAGTAATAAAACCAGCATGGTACTGACACAAAAACAGACATATAGACCAACAGAGCAGACCCTACTGCTGCTGCTGCTAAGTCTCTTCAGTCGTGTCCGACTGTGCGACCCCATAGACGGCAGCCCACCAGGCTCCCCCGTCCCTGGGATTCTCCAGGCAAGAGCACCGGAGTGGGTTGCCATTTCCTTCTCTAATGCAGGAAAGTGAAAAGTGAAAGTGAAGTCGACCAGTCGTGTCCATCTCTTCCCGACCCCATGGACTGCAGCCTACCAGGCTCCTCCGTCCATGGGATTTTCCAGGCAAGAGTACTGGAG
This sequence comes from Ovis canadensis, assembly GCF_042477335.2. Lineage (NCBI taxonomy): Eukaryota > Metazoa > Chordata > Mammalia > Artiodactyla > Bovidae > Ovis > Ovis canadensis. The sequence continues at coordinate 23,607,565 of NC_091269.1, read as the reverse complement.
TGGGGTGCTACTGCCTTCTCCAGAACAGACTAGACAGACCAAAAATAAACCTACACACTTAGGGTTAATTAATCTTCAACAATGGAGGCAGGAATGTATTGAGAAACTGATGATGGGAAAAAGACACACTCTTCAGCAAGTGTTGTTGGGAAAGCTGGACAGCTGCATGAAAATCAATAGAAGGTATCCTCTCACTCAAAACGTCTTACAGACTTAAAAAATAAAAACAAGACACCATAAAACTCATAGAATACAACACAGGCAAAGCATTCTGACACAAGTTGTACCAATGTTTTCTTAGATCCCAAGGTAGTAGAAATAAAAACAAAAATAAACAAATGGGACCTGAAGGCTTCCCTGGTGGCTCAAATGGGAAAGTGTCTGCCTGCAGTGCAGGAGACCCAAGTTCGATCCCTGGGTTGGGAAGATCCCCTGGAGAAGGAAATGGCAACCCACTCCAGTACTGTTGCCTGGAAAATTCCATGGACTGAGAGGTTCCTCAGAGCCTGGTAGGCTACAGTCCATGGGGTTGCAAAGAGTCGGACACGACTGAGTGACTTCACTGACATAAACTGTATTAATGTTTTCTTAGATCCCAAGGCAGTAGAAATAAAAACAAAAATAAATAAATGGGACCTAATCAGACTTACAAGCATTTCCACAGCAAAGAAAACCGTAAGCAAAATGAAAAAACATACAGAATGAGAAGAACATATTTACAAACAATGCAACCAACAAGGGCTTAATTTCCAAAATATACAAACAACTCATACAATTCAATAACAACAAAAAAACAAACAACCCAATCAAAAAACAGGCAGAATACCTAAATAGACATTTCTACAAAGAAGACATAAAGATGGCCAATAGGCATAGGAAAGGATGCTCAACATCACTAATTATTAGAGCAATACAAATTAAAACTACAAGGAAGCACAACCTCACACTGGTCAGAATAACCAACATTAAAAAAAAAAATCTACAGATAGTAATTGCCAGAGAGGATGTGGAGAAAAAAGGGAACCCTACACTCCACTGTTGGTGGGAATGCAAGTTCGTGCAGCCACAATGGAAAATAGTATGGAGGTTCCTCAGAAAACTAAAAATAAAGAGTTGCCATATGATCCAGCAATTCTACTCCTGGAAATATATCCAGAGAAAACTCTAAGTCAAAACGACACATGCACCCCTTACATTCATAGCAGCACATTCACCGTAGCCAAGACATGGGAATAACCAAAAAGTCCATTGACAGAACGGACAAAGAAGTTATTATATACTATAAATATACATTACATAATATATAAAATATTACACTGTATTGTATATATACATTGTATGTGTGTGTATATATATACACACACACACACACATATGCAATGGAATACTAGTCAGCCATGAAAAAGAATGAAATGATGCCATCTGCAGCAACACAGATGCCACTTGAGATTACCATACTAAGTGAAGGAAGCAGAAACAGAAAGAAAAGTATCACATGCTATCACTTAGCCATGGAATCTGTGCGGCAGAGGGGCTTCCCAGAGAAGCCAGAGGTTGGGAATCCACCTGCCAACGCAGGGGACACAGGCTCAGTCCTTAGTCCAGGAACTGGGAGCTCACAGGCCGCAGTGCAACTAAGCCCGCACGCGGCAGCGACTGAAGGCCTCGCACTCTGCAGCCTGTGCTCTGAACAGCAGGAGGCACCAGCGTGACACAGGCGTGCACCTCAGCTAGAGAAAGCCCTTGTGAAGCAGTGGGGAGCCTGTGTGCCACACTGAGGACCCAGCACAGCCAAAGGAATAAACAAATAAACAAAAAAATAAAAATCAAATAGAATATAGCACAAATGAACTCATCTAGGAAACAGAAGCAGATTCTCAGCACAGAGAGCAAACTCGTGGTGGCCAAGGGAGACGAGGGGCAGGGATGGGCTGGGAGTTTGGGGTGTCAGTCACTCCATCGTGTCTGACTCTTTGTGACCCCATGGACTGTAGCCCACCAGGCTCCTCTGTTCATGGAGTTCTTCAGGCAAGAATACTGAGGTGAGCAGCCATTCTCTTCTCCAGGGGATCTTTCCAGTCCAGGGACTGAACCTGGCTCTCCTGCACCGCAGGCAGGTTCTTTACCACTGAGCCACCAGGGCAGCCCTTGGGGGTTAGCAGATGTAAACTACTATATACAGACTAGAGAAGCAACAAGGTTCTATTGTACAGCACAGGGAACCATATTCAATATTTGGGATAAACCATAATCGAAAATAATATAAAAAAGCATGTATATATGCATGTAACAGTCATTTTGCTATACAGCAGAAATTAACATAACACTGTAAATCAACTATATTTCAATTAAAAAAATTTTTAAATAGGCTCTGACCTGCCTAAATGTGCTTTCTAAAACTTTAGAAAGTTTTTGGCGAAGGCAATGGCACCCCACTCCAGTACTCTTCCCTGGAAAATCCCAGGGACAGAGGAGCCTAGAAGGCTGCAGTCCATAGGGTCGCTGAGGGTCAGCACGACAGAGCGACTTCACTTTCACTTTTCACTTTCCTCCATTAGAGAAGGAAATGGCAACCCACTCCAGTGTTCTTGCCTGGGAAATCCCAGGGACGAAGGAGCCTGGTGGGCTGCCCTCTGGGGTCGCACAGAGTCGGACACGACTGAAGTGACTTAGCAGAAAGTTTCACTTTAGTAAACTTTAGTTTCCAATGACCAATTGGAATTGGTCATTCCAACTGCCAATAATAAAATCTGTCTCTCTCTAAGCTCCTATTTTTGTTGCCCAGTTACTTTAAAAATGTGTCTTTTTTTTTTTTCTTCAGTATAAAGGCAAAACACTAATTCCTTTCCCTTTCTTCACTTCAATGAAATACATGAGATGGAAGAAACATTTCTGCTTCAGAAAAGAAACTGATGACCTTGACCTGCAGCCCTGGAATTTTTCCTACCTAGAATGTGAAAGTCTGGGTTTGGTAATCAAACTATAAAATACTGGAAAAGTCTGGGTTTTTTTTCCTCTTTTATTCTAGCTCTTATTCCGGTCAGCACACGATTTCTTATATAATCCTGCAGCTAGACATCAAGCCCATATGTACACACTGGCCCTCCCAGGATTGTCTGCTCTAAGCAAGGTGCGTAAAAATCAATTCCTTCTATCGATCCAATACCCAAAGCCAGAGTCATCATCTGGAATTTTATTTGAAGTATTTCACTTGCTTCTCTAACATTTAAGTGGAGAGGTATGTACTGGGTGGGAAAATAACTAGAGATGAAAATACCATGTTTCCTGATGGCTTCCACACAATACAACAGGCACCAGAGTCCCCAGCAGAGGGAATGAGAGAAAGTTCCAAGAGAAAGATATTAAAGCAAAAAGGTAAAGGAAGCAGGCAGGGAGCAACAAAGCCAAGGGGCAGGTGGGCACAGAGGAGCAGCAGGTGCAAGACCCCAAGGGGCCTCAGAGTCAGAAGCTGCCCTTTGCAGGCACACCCAACATTTCCAGCAGCCCTGAGCACTTACCAAAGCCTGTCTATTTCAGCTGAGCCCTGAGTATCAAAGAAAAAAAAAGAGCAGAGAAGCCAAGATACGAAGAGCCCACTGACCACAGAAATGGCAAGTGACAAGGGCAGAAGGCTGGCACGTGGAGGGCAGGCTGAGCCGTGTGCGGGAGGATGAGGAGGACGGGCTGCAGGAAGGCCACAGCACAGAGTTGATAAAGAACCGCCTCTCGAGACAGGTCCACACTATTCGATTTTCACAAAAGTACATCAAAGTTGTAAGTCGATAACAGATGATATAAAACCCATATTCCTTAATATGGTCCACCAAAACCGCGCATGGCGTGACTCCGCCCACCTCAGCAAGCATCCCTCCTTCCCTACCTGCTCCTGCCCAGGGCCCCGAGGCCTCGGCGTCTCTGCTCCTGCCACCCACAAGGCTCTCCCCAGACCTCCACGAAACACCCCGCTATTCTCTCCCACAAGTGATGGTGCCCTTCTCACCTTTTCATTCCATCCAAATGCCGCCACCCCAGAGCTCTTTCCCGGTCACCAGATCTAAAGTCAGCTCCTCTCATCTCTCACACAGCACTCCATTTGTTTTTCTTGGCAGCATTTGTGACAATTATCCATTTATTTGCTTAATATCTACATTTCCCACTAGAATGAGAGTTTTGAGAGAGTAGAAACATGTTTTGCTCATGACTATATATCAAGGATTTGATAAATATTTGATGAATGAATGCAGAAAACAATACACAATCTATAAAGCCAAAAGTTGTTTCTTTGAAAAGATCAACTAAACTGACAAACCTTTAGTTATTAAGTCCAAAAAGAGACAACAGTTAAAATGCATGAAAGAAGGGAAAATATTAACAGATTTTACAAAGTAAAAAGGATTATAGGGGAATATACGAACAACTGTATGCCAAAGTAAGTAACTTACTATCTAACGACATGGACAAATAAATTACTAGCAGACACACAATTACCACAACTAATTCAGCATGAAATAAAAAAAATCAGCAGATGTATAATAAGTAAAGAAATTGAATTCATAATTAGAAAGCTTCCCGTGAAGAAAAGCCTAGGCCCACATGGCCTTACTAGTGAATTCCAGCAAACATGCCAAGAAAAAATTAATACCAATTCTTCGCAAACTCACCAAATTGAGCTTCTGGCTGAGGCAATTAGAAAAGAAAAAATAAAAGGCATCCAAAACAAATAGGAAGAAGTAAAAATTTCCCCATTTGCAGATGATATCATTTTGTAAATAGAAAATTCTAAGAAATTCACTAAAGAACTATTAGAACTATTAGTCTGCCTAGGTTGCAGGATACATTAGTAATGAACATTCTAAAAATAAAATTGGGAAACTTTTACAAAAAGGTATAAATTTTTTAAAAAGAAGTATAAGACTTATATGCTGGAAACCTCAGAACAATGTGACTGAACAAAATCAAAGACAGTCTAAGTAAATATAAAGATAAGTCATGTGCATGGGTCAAAAGATTCGATATTGTTAAGATGGCAATGGGGCTTCCCTCACAGCTCAGTAGGTAAGGAATCTGCCTGCAATGCAGGAGACCCAGGGTTGGAAAGATCCCCTGGAGAAGGAAATGGCAACCCACTGCAGTATTCTTGCCTGGAGAATCCCAAGGACAGAGGAGCCTGACAGGATACAGTCCATGGGATCGCAAGAATCAGACCTGGCTTAGTGACTAACCACCACCAAGAGGGCAATACTCCTTAAACCTATTGACATACCAACACAACCTCTATCCACATCCTAGCTTCAGTGATCAAACACTGTCATTCTTATACAAGAACAGATGCAAGTGACATGAGGATAAACTGAATAGAATTGAAAACAGAACTGAACTGATTTGTAAAAGAGTGTCAGTATAATTAAATGGAGAAAGAAGTCTTTTCAACAAACAGTTCTGAAACAACTGGATATGTACATGCAAAAGAATGACTTTTAATCCATACCTTACGCCATACACAAAAACCAATTCAAAGTAGACCACAGACCTAAATGCATTAGTAAAGCTATAAAGTTCTTGGAAGAACGGATGGAAATAAATCTCCATCAAACAGCATCAGGCAAAGCCTTCTTTGGTAAAACGCTACAAGCACAAACAACATAAGAAAAATAGATGGACTCGGCTTTTCAAATATAAAATCATTTGTGTCATCACATCTAGAAAGTAAAGATAACTACAGAGAAGATAAATACAGGTGTCCCTTGGTATCCAAGGGAGACCAGTTCCAGGGCCCACCCACACACACCAAATCCAAGGACGCTCAAATCCCTCATATGAAATGGCACAGCAGTTTGTCTTCCACAACCACAGATGTGGAGTGCACAGATACAGAGAGTCAACCGTATACCAGCAAATCAGTTATCTGAAAACAGACTGGTATCCAGAACTCACACAGAAATCTTACAACTCAGTAATAAAAAGACAACTGAAGCAACTAAAAAATGGGCCAAAGAAAAAGACATTTCTCCAAGGAAAATATACAAATGTCCAATAAGTACGTGAAAAGATGCTCAACATCAGAGATCAAAAGGGAAGCGCATATCAGAACCACAATGCAATACTGCGTCACACCTACTAGACTGTACCTAATTAGAAAGAGACAGTAGTTAGCAAGGCTATAGAGAAAATGAAACCTTCATTCATTGCAGGTGGGAATGTAGAACAGCACCGCTGGTTTGGAAAACACTAGTGATTTCTCAAAAAGTTATATATATAATTATTACCTTATGACCCAGCATTTCCACTTGTAGGTATATAACCAAGAGAACTAAAACAGATATCTACACCAAAACTTGTACATAAATGTTCAGAGCAGCATCATTCATAATAGCAAAAAGTAGAAACATATCCAAATGCTCATTAGCTGAAGAACAGATAAAGTATCTGTGGTGTAGCTATGCAATGCAATATTATACAGCCATAAAAGGGACAAGGTACTGATATACGCTGTGATATGGATAAACCCCGTAAGCATTACGCTAAATAAAATAAGCTGGTCACAAAAGACCACATACTCTATTATTTCCTTCTCAGGAAACATTCAGAATAGCCAAATCTGCAGACAAAAAAGTAGGATAGTGGTTGCAAAGAACAGCAGAGACACAGGAATGGAGATTGCTTACAGGAATGGGGTTTCTTTGGGGGATGACAAAAATGTTCAAGAATTGGGCTGTGATAGTTGATTGCACAATCCCATAAGTATATGAGAAAAAAACTGAACTGTAAAGTTTAAATGGGTGAATTGTACAGTATGTGAATTATATCTCAAAATGTGCTCAGTTGCTCAGTCATGTCCAATTCTTTGTGACCCCTATGGACTGTAGCCCACCAGGATCCTCAGTCCATGGGATTCTCTAGGCAAGAATACTAGAGCGGGTTGCCATTTCCTGCTTCAGGAGATCTTCCCCATGCAGGGATTGAACCTTTGTCTCCTACGTCTCCTGCTTTGGCAGGCAGATTTTTTTATGCTGAGCCACCTGGGAAGCCCCTACCTCAATAATGCTGTTTTTTTTAAAAAAAAACAAAAACAGGTAATACAGTGATGTAATGTATTAAGTTCTTACCATTACGTTCATATAATGACATTTTACCTTCCTAAATATTTATTTGTTGTGGTGTGAAGATAGGGTTAAAATATAAACAAGGGGAAGATCAGAGGAAAGACTTCTCTTTGGGGACTGTGGAAGCTTGGCATCAAAGCCCACCCGGTATAAAGTCTTTTACATGTACTGAATTTCTGTGACAAGGAATTTACTCGTAGTTCAGAGTGACGGTAAATTACGTAAGCGCAATCACTTGAAGACTTTTAAGTTATAAAACACAAAACTGACGTCTCAGTAGAGCAAAAGCCACTCTGTTCCCAGGACTAGCAACTCCCACAAGGAACTAAGAACAGCGGGGCTTCAGAAGCAGAAAGACACACTCACATTCCTCAAGACTGGGAGCGCCAGCTGCTCAAAGGACGTCAGGTCCACCACATACTGCCCTACACGGCACTCACGCTTTCCAGGCAGAGGCTCTGACCTGAAAGAAAAAGATAGTACATCCCTCATTGAGAGACCCCGGTACTGACTTCTGATTTTTAGCTGCTCCACTGAGCCTCTGGCCTTCTCCATGTGCTAAACCATCCTTAAAAATCACCTACACAGAGAGCGGCAGTGAGCAACGCTGATCTGATTCCTCCTTCTCTCCTGGGAACAGGGCTAACACTGGTGCACACCACTACCCATAGCCTGGCAGTTGCCTCCAAGAAGCTGGCGTATCACCTATCTTAGAAGAGCGACAGAAACAGGGCCACAAGGCACCAAGTGAGAAGAGCTTACTATTCAGTGGACTACGTCTGCACTGAAATATGGTATTTTCAACCTTGGGTTTCATATGATGACTTCAACCTCTGTTTTCTTTGATGTCAAGAAAGCCATAAAGGCTCAAGATTCTTTAAGACAGAAGGGACCACCTGGCTCAGCCCTGGGCCCCAGGAGAATAAAACACCACAGAGGGACGTCCCTCGTGGTCCAGTGGTCAAGATTCTGCCCTTCCAGTGCAGGAGGCGTAGGTTTGATCTCTTAGTCGGGGAATTAAGACCCTGCATGGTCAAAAAAAAAAAAAAAAAAAAACTTTGGAAATGAAGCTGCAGTACCCAATTCTGGATAAAGGTCCTCGGATGCCAGACAACGTGACAACATCAAACCCTATTCTTCTTCCTCCCTGTCTGACTTCTTCTGTATAAAACCCATCGACAGGCACGCCAGAGGACTTTAAAACTTCAGTGGCTTTCTGGATCAGTGTTGTTTTGCCAATTCCTAGAGGGGGAAAAAAAAAAAAAAGCCCGTCAGGAACCACTGCCTTGTTGGAGCACAGCAACCAGGAGAGGCATGGGCTTCAAACAGCTTTTATGAACATTAACTTCACTCGCCTTTGATTGCTCCAGGTGTTAAACTTCTCAGTTTCAAGTAGAAAACAAGCATAATAAAAGTGTAAACGGCACACTGAAGCTCATTTTTAAACTCTGAGACGTTATTAGTTTTGCCACAGACATAATCAGAGAACCAGCTGAGTGGTTTTCTGATGATAATTTCAAATGCAATCTGCATCCTACAAGACAAGCTTTTGTTTTCTCCTAGGTTTACTCTTCTTGAGGGAGCAAACTTTTCCACCTAGAAAGTAAAGCTGGTCAAGCTTCAAGCAAAGATGCTTTAAGTTAGGATTTCAAGGCACTCTGAACCTACGTTTAACAGTGGGAACATCCCTTCATTTCTCCTTGGATGTACAATGTATGGCTCCCCAAAACGGGACTCTTGGATACCTCCAACACTGCTAGAAATGGCAATTTTTCAACTTTTTCCAGAGGAGCAATTCCATCAGGTTGGCCATGCCTTCCATCACCTCCTCAGTTCAGTTCAGTTGCTCAGTCGTGTCTGACTCTTTGTGACCCCATGGACTGCAGCACGCCAGGCTTTTCTGTCCATCACCAACTCCCAGAGCTTGCTCAAATTCATGTCCATCAAGTTGATGATGTCATCCAACCATCTCATCCTCTGTCATCCCCTTCTCCTCCATCTTCAACCTTTTCCAGCATCAGGGTCTTTTCCTACGATTCAGTTCTTTGCATCAGGTGGCCAAAGCATTGGAGTTTCAGCTTCAGCATCAGTCCTTCCAATGACTTTTCAGGACTGATTTCCTTTAGGATTGACTGCTTTGATCTCCATCACCTCCTAGAATATTCCCAAGTATTCCTTTGATTTGCCCCCAACCTCTTCCCAAATTATAACCTAATGCACCTCCACCCACTCATCCTCGCCACCCAGGACCCCTTCCTTTCCTCCCAGCCTGGCCCATGGACTACTCTGATTAACCCTTGGGTGCTTACAAGTTAAATACTATTTAATACTACTACTCACTGACACTGCGGAGCCAGGCCCTGGTCTCGCATGCCTCACAAGCATTTTCTTGCTTAATTCTTCACAATCGCCCTCTGAAGCAGTTGCCACCCTTGTCCCTATTTTACAGAAAAACAGACTGAAGCACAGAGAGGACAGGCAACTTATCCACGGTTAGACAACTGAGAGAGCGCATACAGCTTAACAGGGGCCTTCATCTGCCACCATGACTTTGTTTATTTCATATGAACCTTGTTCTCATATAGATAAGTCAGTGGCATCATAATTACCCCCAAACGGGAAACCAAGTCTGCAACACAGCTATTATGTGACACGACAGGGTTGCAAGTCATATTCCTAGGGCTGCCCATGCAGAGTCATCAGGGTTCCCTAAGGAGCTTTTGAAGCTTACTTGAAATAAAATATGATGTTACTCTCATTTAGTTCATTCTTCCTGCAAATTTGACCCTAACAAACAATGGCCTTTTGAAACATGAACAGCAGCCCACGCTCATGGCACTAGGAGAAAATGTAACCCCACCTCTGTCCCTCAGTAACTGCTGCTTTAGGGAAGGCACAGAAGAATCCGCTTAACACAGGCAAGTGGCCTCTGTTGATGTGTAATTTGGGACTCTCTGAAACAACTTAATGTTGATTCATAACAGATTGTTAAATTATGGTATAATGTGTATAATGACATAAACCCACAGGAATCTCATGCAACCATTAGAGAACACTGTTTACCTCTGGAAAGAGCTTACTGCTTAGCATGGAAACAGACCACAACATATGAAAATATGTGGAGAAAAAGCAGGTTAAGAAACAGCAGAAATATACAGTAGTATTCTATTACTTTTTTTTTTTTTTGAAAGACCACAAATAACAAATGTTGGCAAAGACGTGGAGAAAAGGGAACCTCGTACGCTGTTACATGTAAACTGGTGCAGCCACCATGGAAAACAGTATAGAGGTTCCTCAAAAAACTAAAAACAGAACTATCATATGATCCAGAAATTCCACTCCTGGGTATATATCCAAAGAAAACGAAAACACTATTTTGAAAAGATAAATGTACCCCCAAATGTTCATAACAGCATTATTTAGAAGATATGCGAGCAACCTAAGTTTCCATCAACAGATGAATGGACAAAGATATGGTATACAATACAATGAAATACTATTCAATGGTAAAAAAAAGAATGAAATTTTGCCATCTGCAACATCATGGATGGGCCTGGAGGGTATTATGATTAGTGAAACAATTCAGGCAGAGAAAGACAGACACGGTGCGGTATCACTTATATATGGAATCTAAAAAATAGAACCAACTAGTTTCATATAATAAAAAAAGAAACAGACTCACAGACAGAGAGAACAAACTAGTGGTTACCAGTGGGGAGAGGGAAGGGGTATGATGGGGAGATTAAGAGGCACAAACTACTACGTATGAAACAAATGAGCTACACGGATATATTGTACAGCACAGGGAAATACAGCCAATATTTTATAATACCTATAAACAGAATCCTGAAAAACTGTGAATCACTCTTATACACATGAAACTCACAGAATACTGTAAATCAACTATATCTCAAAAAAAAAAAAAAAAGTGAAGTATATAGGTGTCTCCAGAAGAAAATGTTGAGAAGAACAGAAAGATTTATAGTCTTTGTTTCTGTATTGTTGTAAATCCAAGGGACTTTCAATTTCTTCTTTATAACTTTCTAGATTTTTTTTTTGGTCTTACAGTGAATATTACTCTTAATTTAAGAAAAAAGCAAAGGTATTTACATTATGCAAAGACAAAATGGAACACCTGTAATAAAAGGGAATATCGTGGGTCTGATCTGTTAGGGAGAAGATTTAAACCAAAAGGAGGCATTTGGCTCCAGTCCCTTTTTTCCTCTTCAGCTCTAGAAATTTTTCAGCTAATTTTTAATCTCTGTTAATTTAACTACCCTAGTGCTAGCTACACTGGCTAAGAAGTGACCTGTAGGAAGGAGACCCCCAAAACAAAGGCCCACACCACATTCACAAAGAACAGGTTGGAAACCCCAGAATTATTTTGGTTCTGGTTCTCCTATAAAGTGGACCATGAAATAAAGACTCATGTGCAGGCTGTTTAATTTGGGAAGCAACACCCGAAGATAACACACTGGTGGGGAGGTGACTGCATTATCAAACAAGTTATCAGAGGGTAGTTGAATCCCACTGGGAAATCCTAGGAGACAGCTTTGGATTCAGAGTTCTCTTGTGTGATGAGTGAGGAAGGAGTTTAGCCACCAACTTCCAACTGTCAAGGGTCAAGGCTGCTTCAGGGGACAGGAATTCCCGGGCCCTTCAGGCCTGCCCTGTGTGCAGGCAGAGGTGGGCTCCAGGGGTCAGAGAAGGCCCTCCAGGGTCACAGGCTGTACAGCTGGAAGTTGGGGGGGAAATGTTAAGTGTGAAGGACACATGAGTGGGGCCCTGAGAGTGTATATGAGTATCTTTGAGAAGATACTTGATGTCTGAACATGTAGAGGTTCAGACAGCAGACAGAGGTTGGGACTGGGTTAGTGATAGAAAGATACTAAGTCAATGAAAAAAAAAAAAAAACATTAGAAAACTCCAAAAAGGTGGGGGGGAAATGCTGCGCATAAAGGGAAAATACATTATGGATACTCTCGGCTCCATAGCTCTTCTGTGGTTTACATTTATAGTCAAAATACCATCAACACTGACCAATGAGCTAATTAAAATTATAGTATAACTGCTTTGGGAAAAGTGGGAGGAAGAGAAAGTTAGTGGGTTTAAGGCCAGGCTTAAGAAAGCTACACTGCAGCACTGAGTCTTTCAATCATGTGTATGCATATAAAACTTTTATAAAGAAGGAAATAGAAAGAAGAACCAGTATTGCCCTGGCTGGCTTCTGTCCTCACCCAGCTCCAGGACTCAGGTAGGTACAATCATAAAAATAAGCCACCTCTGTTATGAAACACATAGATGTCTTGGGGCCAGGCTGCTGAGAAAATTTTCAAATAAAGTTTCAAATAACGGACTGACAAATCAACTTTTAGAAGGCATTCTTTTACAATATTAAGGAGTACCTCTGGATATCAGAAATTTCTCAGAACACCCTCCTCCTCATCACTCCCCCATTGCCCTATAAATATAAAATTCCAGAATCTGCAACATTAAGTTAGCCTTTGGTCCTAAAAGCTAAAGATGCTCATTAAAAAAAAGGTGAAAGAGAATTTCAGGGCTGGGGTTACAATGGTTGATATCTGAATGCACAGCTAATCTGAAACTGCAAAGAAGCTAAAGAATCACTTTCTGCACTCAAAACCCATCTTTTTTTGTTGCTGTTCTCTCTTAATCTGTATGATGCTAACTTAATCTGATGCTGCCACAACCTTCCTGCCTCTTCTTTTAGTAACGCCTTAACTATGTGCAGCATCTTGGCTTAAAAAGCATCGATCTGTTCCACCAGTCTCTCACACTACCTCCTTTCAAAGATGAGACCTTCACAGGCTAAGGTTGGAGGGATTTGCATTAGAAGGGACCAGGCACCAAGGGAGGGTCTGGGTGGGGGTGCCCAGTACCCAGCCCCCCCTGTGTTGGGGTACCAAGGCTCTCAACCTGCGACCTCACTCGTGCAGGAAATTGGGGTGGGGTGGGGCCGTCAGTGAAGGTGGACAGGGAACACGGCTGCGCTATCCTGCAACTGGAATTCCACTCTTTCATGATAAATGCAGGCGCGTGTGGCTTTCGACAGAAATCAGACACTTCGGTGGCGGCAGAGATCCTGAAATATGGCCTGTGCACATCACAACTTCAAAGTGTTAGTCGCTCAGACCTGTCCAACTCTTTGCGACCCCACAGACTGTAGCCCACCAGGCTCCTCCGTCCACGGGATTCTCCGGGCAAAAATACTGGAATGGGTTGCCACGCCTTCCTCCAGGGGATCTTCCCCACCCAGGGATCGAACCTGGGTCTCCCACATTGCAGGCGAATTATTTACCGTCTGAGCTACCACGGGTAGTAACACTTCTGCCTTTGATCCTACGTAACACCTTAATACGGAAGCCCAGATGCTATCCCATCACAAGCTGGTCTCGCCCTCCTGAAGTTGGCTTCATTTCATTTACCTTATGGACTCAATCACATTTTCCGGGAAAGGAAACGCAGGCTTCTGACCACCAAGCCTGTAACTTAACACCTGGAATTTTAGAGGCGGAGAGCACCGGCTGCCGCAACCCCACGCGGCCCCCACGCCCACCCCTCGGCCTCGTGGAGGGTGCGGACACTTGCAAGATTACCTGGGGGCCCAGTCAGGAACACGTGCCGGGCCATACGGGTAGGCTCGGGTGGGGGTCACGGCCCGGGTAGGGGTGGGGTCGACGTCGCCCAGCCGGGTACGGGGGAGAGGTCGCGACCCAGGGCCCGCCCCCCAGGGCTGCAGTCCCCTCCTCCGCCGGCCGGAAGCAACGCGCTGTCAGGCCGCGCATGCGCCCTCTGCGCTCAGCGTCGATCTGCGCTTCCGCCCTCTGCGCTCGGCGCCGGTCTGCGCCTGCGCCCTCCGCTCTCAGCCATGTTCCTCGCTGAGACCACCGTTCAGTGGCCAAGGGTGGTTAGTATGGTCTTCCCCTGGTCTGTGTGCTTCAGTCTCCGTGTTGGACTTAGGTAGGGTGTTTGCGAGGAGCTGTGCTTAAAAGCCTTTTTACTAAACCAATGCTGCTCAGCTGAGCGCCGTTTACGAAGCTCTGGGACCGAACCTGGGAGCTGAAATTTCCCCAGGCTGCGGGGAGAGACCTCCTGAAAGAAGTTTGGGTCCTAGAAGCCTTCCCGAAAGAATGAGGATTTGCTTCCAATTGGAACTACTTACCCAGTGTTGTGGCAATCCACTCCAGTAATCTTGCCTGAAAAACCCCATGTACGGAGGAGCCTGATAGGCTACAGTCCGTGGGGTCGCAAAGAGTCGGACACGACTGAGCGACTTCACTTCACCCAGTGTTGTCAGCCACCGCTGCAGTGTGGTATTACCTGGTTAAAAAGTGCTTCATGCGTGGGCTCCAACTCCCGAGATTCGGAGTGATTGATTTTGGGCGAGCCCTGAGCATCTGGATAGTTCTGATATTGTTGAAACTCTCCGACAGTTTCTATAGTCCCGTCTTCAATCGTGCATACAAAGAACAATTTCCCCCTCTTGCTACCGTCTCATAAATGTAAACCAACGCTAGACCCAGCCGGAGGATCTTCCTGTGCAAAGCATTAACTGTTTTTTCCCCCTCAATTAACCCCTTGAGGGGTTTGATCCTGCGAAACGAAATGGCGGTGGCCTTGGGCCAGAGTTACCTGTAAGCCCTTTCAGTGTAATATATGTACAGTTTGTTTCGTGATGGATCATCCTTCATCCTGTCTGGGAAAGCAGTTTCACTGAGTGCTCATCTTAATTGTGTGGGCACACACAGGACTTCCAGAGCTCCTCTTAGCCTGGTTATTCATCAGTCAGATGACCTCCATTTCTTACTGTTTGAAAAGGAATCATGTAAAAGTCAGATATGTTCAGTCGAGTTGTCACCATTACTTCTGCGACATTTATAACGCTGCGTCACTGGTCAGGTAGGGCCTTCCACCCAGATTTCTTTCACCTCCATTGCAAACTGGAGTCAAGAACAGCTAATATAGTCAAGTAAGCCCACAGAGTAGTTTCCAAAAGAAAAAAATACGTACCCTGTCATATGGATGATCTTCTTTTTATAAAAACAGTAATTTTAAAGTGCTAATTATGTAGGATTTCCATCACTGAAGCAGTTTTTGTTTGCAAGGTTCACCAGGAGATGGATTATTATATTTTGAAGTTATGCCTGGAATTCTGGTAGCCGCCAGCAGACCTCAGTTTAGGTAGACTAGATGTAGAGGACTGATATTTCAGAATTAAAAAAAAATTCTTCTGAAGTTGGATGTTCTTTTTCCATCAAATCTATTTGTTTGGGCAGTTTACATGGATATCTTCACTAAATGGATATCAACATAATAATAATTGATCTGAGTCTTTGATTTGCACAGTTTCCTTTGTGGGTTACATATCAATCACAACCAATGAAATACCGTATCTTAGAGATTAAGAACAAAAAGGCAAACATGATTAGTCACCCATTTTTAAATAAATACATTATTAAACTACTGTGCTGCATCTAACTTTTGCTTACTATCCAACCAGGGTATAATTACCTAAGGAACAGGTGATTCCAGTTCTTTCTTCCTGCAGGACCTGGGTGCCGGCTCGCTTTTGATAGAATGCAGTACAGCTGTTTATTAAAGCAGTTAGTAAGCATACATCTGAAGTCTCTACAGTTCCAGAGACTGTTTTCTCTATTGCTGCATCCAAGCACCTAAAACAGTTCCTGGCACACAGTAAGGGATGTACATGCTACGTGGTCTGTGCTATCTGCGGTGTATAAAGACATGAATAAGAAGAGCTCCTTTAGATTCTTGCCTTTTGAGGAATTTTTAATTGGTTGGCTAGAGAAGACCCTCCCGAGACGGCAATGGCAACCCACTTCAGTACTCTTGCCTGGAAGATCTCATGGATGGAGGAGCCTGGTAGGCTGTAGTCCATGGGGTCACTAAGAGTCTTAGACATGACTGAGCGACTTCACTTTCACTTTTCACTTTCATGCATCGGAGAAGGCAATGGCAACCCACTCCAGTGTTCTTGCCTGGAGAATCCCAGGGACGGAAGAGTGAAGCACGACTGAAGCAACTTAGCAGCAGCAGAGGCCTCGGGCTGTCACAATCGTGGGGTGCTGTAACGGAGGCTGAGGGAGCGCTGGTGAGGGGCCAGGAGGATGAGAAAAGCCTTCCCAGTCCAGTGACTGTGAGCCTGCTTGGAGGATGAGTGAGAGGCAACTGCAGAGAGCAAAAGGGGACACCTCTTAGGTCCCCTATCCGTTTGTGCCTCTGTTTCAGTCACCACTATAGTGGGTGGCTGTCCTCAATCTAGAGTGGCAGGGAATGAGGTGGTTAGAAGGAGATATAGGTGAAATAAAAGCCATGTGTTTCTGTGTGACCAGCCTAGCTTGAGTCATGTGATTTCTGGAGCCAGTCACAGCCAGGGAGATGGAGTGATCTTACTGGTCAGGCTTGGGTCAAGTGCTCCCCTGGAGAAGGGGGTGATCTTCCCCTTTCAATGCCAGAGACCAGGCCTGAGGGAGGGATGCTCCCCAAAGGAGAATTTAGGCACTATTTCCACAGGGGCAATTGAATGCCAGGCTGGCAAAACAGATTCACTTTTCCCCACTTTCATATTTTTACATCTGCAGTACGCACAGTCTTGGTTCTGTTTTCTGTACTGAAGACATAATCCAAGTTTAAATTGTGTATATATTAAGTCGCTTCAGTTGTGTCCGACTCTGTGACCGTATGGACTGTAGCCCTCAAAGCAAGAATACTGGAGTGAGTTGCGATGGGAATCTTCCCAACTCAGGGATCGAACCCACGTCTCTTATGTCTCCTGCATTGGCAGGCGAGTTCTTTACCACTAGCACCACCCGGGAAGCCAAGTTTAAATTATGTCAGTACAGACTTGTTAGGGGAAACACTGACTGAAACCACTGACCTTGGCCAGGCACCACAGTAACCACTTGCGTGGATTATTTTACAAAAGGAGGTCCTGGTAAAAAACAGAACTAACAAGCCACCACCAACCAGAAGAATTCAGGAAAGGTCAAAAGGAAACAGGTGATGCCAGTCCATATGTCCTCCCAGAATCCTGGCTGGAATGCATCTCGAGTGAGTGATGCTCACGCCACCAGGAGGGACCTTGAGTCAGAATGATTGGCCAGAGACAGCCTGGAAACTAATCCTATCACCATAAAACCTGACATGTCAACCACTTGGCAGAGTGGTTCTCCTGGGTTCCCTTACCCTGCTGCTGTTAACCTTAGGGTCCCCTTCCCAATAAGGTTTCTTGCTTTGTTAGCACAAGTGTCTCCTTAGACAATTCATTTCTGAGTGTTTGATAAGAGTGTACTCTTGGGCCCTAGAAGGGATCCCTCTTCCTGCAAAAAAATATACTTAGGAGTAACTGTTGTGTGTGCACACTTGCACATGCATAGGTTTATAGGTTTGGGGGATATTTGTATACATCTCATCTCATTTGACCAGTTACTATACATTTGTAGGCACTATATCCTTGTATAGGGTTGGGGAAAATGGAGCTTTGCAGAAGCGCTGCCTCAAAGTAAGGGGCAATGGAAAGCTACATATATGGCCCAGTTTTCTAATCTCTCTGACTGTGGCTGGTGTCCCTGGCCCTGGGCTATACTCTGGGCACACCGCTTGGCTGTGCTGTGTGCTCTTAAAAAGTGTGGCTATTATGACCCAGCAATCCCACTGCTGGGCACACACAGCGAGGAAACCAGAATTGAAAAAGACACATGTACCCCAGTGTTCATCACAGCACTGTTTACAATACCCAGGACATGGAAGCAACCTAGATGTCCATCAGCAGATGAATGGATAAGAAAGCTGTGGTACATATACACAATGGAGTATTACTCAGCCATTAAAAAGAATACGTTTGAATCAGTTCTAATGAGGTGGGTGAAACTGGAGCCTATTATACAGAGTGAAGTAAGTCAGAAAGAAAACCACCAATACAGTATACTAACACATATATATGGAATTTAGAAAGATGGTAATGATGACCCTATATGTGAGACAGCAAAAGAGACACAGATGTAAAGAACAGTTATTTGGACTCTGTGGGAGAAGGCGAGGGTGGGATGATTTGGGAGGGTAGCATTGAAATGTGTATATTATCATATGTGAAGTGGATTGCTGGTCCAGGTTCGATGCATGGGACAGGGTGCTCTGGGCTGGTGAACTGGGATGACCCTGGGGGATTGGATGGGGAGGGATGTGGGAGAGGGGGTTCAGGATGGGGACACATGTGTGCCCATGGCTGATTCATGTCAATGTATGGCAAAAACCACTACAATATTGTAATTAGCCTCCGATTAAAATAAACAATTTTTTTTTAAGTGTGTCTATGATCAGACTGGGCTTCCCTGATGGCTCAGACGGTAAAGAATCCGCCTGCAATGCGAGAAACTTGGATTTGATCCCTGGGTCGGGAAGATCCCCTGGAGGAGAGCATGGCAACCCACTCCAGTACTCTTGCCTGGAGAACCCCGTGGACAGAGGAGCCTGGGGGGCCACAGTCCATGGGGTCGCACAGAGTCCGACGTGACTGAGCACCTGCACACAGCACAGATCAGAGCGAATGCAGGAAACCAAGCAGAGGAGAGTCACGTCAGGGAGGATGGTGAGCCAGCAGAGACGAGGCACTTAGCTTCTTCACAGATAACGGGAGTCAATAGGGAAAGTTGTTAAGAGTCAACCACCAAGGACAAGCTGAGAGGTCCAGGGAGAAGGAGCAGAGCTTCTGTTTGGCTGTCTCGTTCCTCAGGAACGCTAACACTGTGTTTTGTTCAGGTTCGTTTTCATTCGTTTCACTGGGATCCCATCAGTGGAGTATCTATTGTTTGCAGAATAATATGGCAATTGTTCTGGTTTGAATCGGCCTCTGATGTGTAGGAACCCAAAAATAAAAAAATAAATTGCTGTCTCTAAAGAATATTCAACACCTGATATAAATAGAGCTGGTTATTTAATATATTCACCTTCCTCCCCTCTCTCTTTCCTTTCTTTTCTTTCATTCCTTTCCTTCTTATTGTATTGCAGACACTACACTGTGGTACATAGTAGGGATCAAAGGTACATTTGAAATAGCTTAAATATCATATACCAATGCATATCTATGGAATCTATAAAAATGATACTGGTTAATATATTTGCAGGGCAGCAATGGAGAAACAGACATAGACAACAGACTTAGGACATGGGGAGAGGGGAGAAGACATAGGGTGAGATGTATGGAGAGAGTAACATAGAACCTTACAATACCATATGTAAAATAGAGAGCCAATGGGGATTTGCTGTATGACTCAGGGAACTCAAACAGGGGCTCTGTATCAACCTAGAAGGGTGGGATGGGGAGGGAGGTGGGAGGGAGGTTCGGGAGGAAGGGACATGCGTGTACCTATGGCCGATTCTTGTTGATTTCTTTGTTTGTTAGAAAACAACAAAATTCTGTAAAGCAATTATCCTTCACTTAAAAAATAAATAACTTTTAAAAAACACTGGTCAGCAGACTTAGTTCAGTTCAGTCGCTCAGTCGTGTCCAACTCTTTGCAACCCCATGAATCGCAGCACACCAGGCTTCCCTGTCCATCACCAACTCCCGGAGTTCACCCAAACCCATGTCCATCGAGTCAGTGATGCCAGCCAGCCATCTCATCCTCTGTCGTCCCCTTCTCCTCCTGCCCCCAACCCCTCCTAGCATCAGAGTCTTTTCAGTCTTTTCCAATGAGTCAACTCTTCGCATGAGGTGGCCAAAGTACTGGAGCTTCAGCTTTAGCATCATTCCTTCCAAAGAAATCCCAGGGCTGATCTCCTTCAGAATGGACTGGTTGGATCTCTTTGCAGTCCAAGGGACTCTCAAGATGTTCCCCAACACCACAGTTCAAAAGCATCAATTCTTCAGCACTCAGCCTTCTTCACAGTCCAACTGTCACATCCATACATGACCACAGGAAAAACCATAGCCTTGACTAGACGGACCTTAGTTGGCAGACTTATATTCCTAGGTTTAAATTTTTTTAAACATTAAATATCCATGAGCTCTTATTTTTCATTCAACATGAAAACACCTTTATCTGAGCTCCTGGGGGAAGAATTCCTTTCCCACACCTTTAGATTACCTACCTTTTTGAATAGCAATTGACATTGGGAAAGCTGGCATTGCATTCTGGCCTCCAACCTTGTAATACTTAGACATATTTAACAAAAGGTAATAGCTAACATTTACCTGGTGTTTACTATGTGCCAAGTTCTCAGACCACTAAAAATTATAGTAACTTTTAAAATCCTCACCAAAACTTCTTTTTATCTACGGACAAGCCAAAATAGAGAGGGACAAAGGAACTGACCCAAGACCACCGTGCATATACACACACATGCGTATTCAGGTGTAATTGTGTGCATGTCTGCGTATATATGTATATCTGTGCATGTGTATATATGATTCAAACTCAGGTATTTGGGTGCCAGAGTCTGTCTGATACAGACTTTTACTTTTTGTCCTGAAAATAGTTCATGGGCAACATCTTAAAGTGAAAAGTTCACGTGAGGACTACAAACCTGCTCCACTGGTTATTCTTCCTTCTTCTAGGAAAACAAGCATCATGTTACAGCAAGTCCCCTACATATGAAGGAGGCCTGTTCCAAGAGCTCATTTGTAGGTCCAGTTTATTCCTAAGTCCAACAAAGTTAGCCTAGGTACCCAACTAACACAATCTGCTATATAGCAATGTACTGTTTATAATACTTTTCACACAAAGAATACACAAAGAATAAAGAAAACATTTTAATCTGACAGTACAGTACCTTGAAAAGTACAGCAAAACAGCTGGGCATGTTCCTATCTTTGAAAGTTCCCATCTTGAAGGTTTGTATGTCGAGGACGTTGGGCTGCCCTGGGGGCTCAGTGGTAAAGAATCCGCCTGCCAGTGCAAGAGATGTGGATTCAATCCCTGGATTGGAAAAATCCCCTGGAGAAGGAAATGGTAGCTCACTCCAGTATTCTTGCCTGGGAAAGCCCATGGACAAAAGAGCGTGGCGGGCTATAGTCCATAGGGTCAAAAAAGAGTCAGTCATGACTTAGCGACTGAATTATAACATTTATAACATGTAGGGGACTTACTGTACCTAAGAGATCTAAGGCAGTTCTTGAAGGACAGAGAGAATGGACAGCACTTTCTGATTCTAATTCTCCTCCAGGGCTGTCTAGGATAATAATTCCTATCACATCTGTGTGTGTGGACCAGCTAACTCAGAGATCCCTGGGTCTGTAAATAATGGGGTGAGCCAAGCAGGCCCCCGTCTCAGCCCCAAATCTCCCTGGGTGTGAGGCTGCAGGTCCTCAGAGAGGCACAGCCACTGTTCTCCTGCTGGGATCAGCCAGCCATCCTCTCCTCCCGCCTCAGCCTCTCTCAGCACGGCTACATCAGGTGGTGCCTCTCCTCTGACTGGGTACAAGCTTAACAACATTTATTCAAGTTTCATTGTCTTTCCCTGTAAATAATCTGCAGGGGAAACTAACTGCTTTTTAATTTGGTCGAAATACATCATCCCCAGAATTGTTTGCACCATTAGCCCAGGCAAAAGAGGCCGTGGGTGTTAATTAGCCATCTTCATCCTTACGGGAGCCTGGGTTCTCCTCCCCATCTCCCACGCCCTCTGGTCCATTCCTAGTTAAGGGCATGGTTTCAGCTCCATTTGCCAACAAGTTGATAAAAGGTTTTGCTGGCTGAAAACTAGAGGAAACTTAGGAATAATTCATTTTCCTTTCTATTGTGTATTTTCAGTCTTCCTGAGGAAGAACGTCATTGATTCCTTTCCTGGATCAAAGTTCATCATCCTCTCCTAATGCCAATGAGGTCTGAAATCTGGTGGGTTGGAGAAATAAAGCATTAGTCTGTGGCTGGCCAAAAAGTAACTGCGGGCCTTTGTAAGGCAGGTTCTGCTCTCTCCTATCTCCCTGAACAAACCCACACAGAGATCCTAGGTGCTGCATTTCAGTCACCCCAGTGTGAGCGCAGATTTTCACAAGGATATGGACATTCAGGGGCTGCCCAGATAGTGCTAGTGGTAAAGAACCTGCCTGCCAGTGCAGGAGATGTAAGAGACATGGGGTTCGGTCACTGCGTCAGAAAGATCCACCAGAGGAGGGCCTGGCAACGCACTCCAGTATTCGTGCCTGGAGAGTCCCATGGCCAGAGGAGTCTGGCAGACTACAGTCCGTGGGGTCACAAAGAGCTGGACACGACTGAAGCTGCTTAGTGAAGAGCCTAAGCTATTCCATTTTGTAAAAGAACTCCATTTTTGCAAAGGTACTGGACAAACAGACTTAGACTTTGGATATTGCCTAAACTTGCCCCACTATACACAAGCCAATCAGCCCTTAGGATAAACCTCCTGACTTTAAGTTCAAAGATTTGTGATTTACCTTGGAAGTAATGATTTACATTTGTGATTTACCTTGGAAGTGATGATTTACCTTTGTGAAATAATGATTCACCGTGTAAGTGAAAAAACCAATCAGAAATCCACATACAACCCTATAGAAGAGGGTAACCAATCAGTAGTCCTTCAGCCTGAACACCCCTTTTTGTTACCCTTTCACCTGAATATTCCCTATATAAGCAATGTAACCCAAAACTCGGGGCTCCCTCCCTATAGCCGCTGCGTTGGTGACTGTGGGAGCCCCAGCTCGAGCTTGGTAATAAAAACTCTCTTGCTTTTGCATTGGATACCGACTCCCTGGTGGTCATTGGGAGATTTCTCGACTTGGGCACAACACTGAGCCCATGCGCATGCATAGACCTTCAGAACATTATCTACCCGAGGACTTTGCCTCCAGCTCTTATTTCAGACAATGCTCCCAGTTGAGTCACAAAGAGAGGTGAGAAAAGTGACTCAATGCTTTGTCCTGTTCCCTGCTCCACAGACCCTTATGTTTGAAGAGCTGAGGGTAGTTGGCTCCTGGAGGCCCTGCCTGGATGTAGAAATGATGACATTGGATAGGAGGACCAGGCCAGTCTTGAGTTGTTTAGGGCTCTTGCCTGGTGTGGAGGAGATAGTAAATGTCCTCACGTGCCCAAAAGTCTCATGTGCTCTCTTCCCCAGGGCCTTTGCACATGCTATTTCTTCTGCTTCAAAGGCGCTCTGTGCTCCCACCTTCCCCTCATTGTGCGATGTGCATGCACGCTCACGCTCAGTCATGTCCGACTCTTTGCAACACTATGGACTGTAGCCCACCAGGCTCTTCCGTCCATGGGATTTTCCAGGCAAGAATACTGGGGTGGGTTGCTATTTTCGCCTATCTTCCTCTAACTCACATTTATTCAGCATTCTTGGCTCCTTAGTACATACCAGCTGTCCCTGATAAATGCTCCTTTAGGTTTCTGAACTTGTGGTTTTTTTCAATTACCATAGTTGTAATTGAATAATGTAGATATTTAAATTTATAAAATTACTTTCTCCTCTGCTAAAATGAAAGCTTTATGAGTGAGGGAACTGGTTCCAGCTTTTTCCACCACTATAACCACAGCATTTAGGTGTTCAGTTACACTTGCTAAATAAATGAATTTCCAACTCAGTATTTTTAATGGAACAGTTTTGAAAAATCTTTTTTTTTGTTAATAGTTTTATTGCTGTTGTTGTTCAGTCGCTCAGTCACGTATGACTCTTTTCGACCCCATGGACTGCAGCTCTCCAGGCTTCCCAGTCCTTCTCTATTTCCTGGAGTTTGCTCAAACTCAAGTCCATTGAATCAGTCATGCCATCCAACCATCTCATCCTCTGTCCTTCAATCTTTCCCAGCATAAGAGTCTTTTCCAATGAATCAGCTCCTTGCATCAGATGACCAAAGTATTGGAGCTTCAGCTTCAGCATCAGTCCTTCCAGTGAATACTCAGGGTTGAGTTCCCTTAGGATGGACTGGTTTGATCTCCTTGCTGTCCAAGGGACTCTCAAGGGTCTTCCCCAGCACCACAGGTCAAAGGCACCAATTCTTTGGCACTCAGCTAAAGTCTACCATCTGAAAAATGGAAAATTAGAAGTGTTGATGAGCATAGAAAAATTAAAACTTTTGTGTATCATTGATAGAAACGTAAAATGGCACAGTTTGCTGTAGAAAATGCTATGGCGGTTCCTCCAAAACTTAGAATCACCATATAAATCAATATAGTAATTCTGCTTCTGAGTAATTCCCAAAAGAATTGAAAGCAGAGACACAAAGAGATATTTGTACACTCATGTTATAGCAGTATTATTTTCAAGAGACAAAAGGTAGAAGTAACCCAAGTGCTCATCAGCAGATGAAAGGATAAACAAAATGTGGTATATCCACACAATGGAATATTATCTAGCCTTAAAAAACAAGGGAATTCTGATATATACCATACATAGATGGACCTTGAGGACTTTAGCTATGTGAAGTAAGCCAGACACAGGAGGATAAATACTGTACAATTCCATATATGTGTATGTATATATATTTATATCAATCCTGAATATTCATTGGGAGGACTGATGCTGAACCTGAAGCTCCAATACTTTGGGTACCTGATGTGAAGAGCCAACACATTGGGAAATGCTGGGATAGACTGAGGGCAGGAGAAGAAAGGGGAGACGGAGGATGAGATGGTTCAATGGCAGCACAGACTCAGTGGACATGAGTTTGAGTGAACTCCAGGAGATAGTGAAGAGAGAAGACTGGCGTGCTGCAGTCCATGGGGTTGCAAAAAGCTGGACGTGACTGAGCAGCTGAGCAACAACAATCACTTATATATGAGACACCTAGAATAGTCAAATTCATAGAGATGAAAAGTAGGATGGTGGTTGGCAGGGCCTGGAGAGGGGGACATGGAGGTTATTATTTAATGAGGTTACTTTCAGTTTTGCGAGATGAAAAGAGTTCTGGGGGTAGATGGTGGTGACGGCCGCACAGCATTGGGAATGTACTTAACACCATGAGTAATATACTTAGGGGTGAAAGTGAAAGTGAAAGTGAAGTCGTGTCCAACTCTTTGCGACCCGTGGACTGTAGCCCACCAATCTCCTCCATCCATGGGATTCTCCAGGCAAGAATACTGGAGTGGGTTGCCATTTCCTTCTCCAGAGGATCTTCCCGACCCAGGGATCGAACCCAGGTCTCCCACATTGCAGGCAGACGCTTTATCCTCTGCACCACCAGGGTTAAGAGGGTACATTTTATGTTATGAGTATTGTACCATATTACAATTATACAGTGGAAGTGACAAATAGATTCAAGGGATTAGATCTGATAGAGGGTCTGAAGAACTATGAACAGAGGTTCATGACATTGTACAGAAGGCAGTTATCAAGACCATGCCCAAGAAAAAGAAATGCAAAAAGGCAAAATGGTTGTCTGAGAGGGCCTTACAAATAACTATGAAAAGAAGAGAAGTGAACGGCAAAGTAGAAAAGGAAAGATATACCCATTTGAATGCAGAGTTCCAAAGAAGAGTGCCTTCCTCAGTGATCAATGCAAAGAAACAGAGGAAAACAATAGACTGGGAAGGACTAGAGGTCTCTTCAAGAAAATTAGAGATACTAAGGGAAATTTTCATGCAAAGATGGGCACAAAAAGGACAGAAATGGTATGTACCTAACTGAAGGAGAAGATATTAAGAAGAGGTGGTAAGAACACACAGAAGAACTGTACAAAAAAGATCTTTACAACCCAGATAATCACGATGGTGACATCTTGGAATGTGAAGTCAAGTGGGCCTTAGGAAGCATCACTATGAACAAAGCTAGTGGAGGTCACAGAATTCCAGCTGAGCTATTTCAAATCCTAAAAGATGATGCTGTGAAACTGCTGCACTCAATATGCCAGCAAATTTGGAAAACTCAGCAGTGGCCACAGGATTGGAAAAGGTCTACTTTCATTCCAATCCCAAAGAAAAGCAATACCAAGGAATGTTCAAACTACCACACAACCACACTCATCTCACACTCTAGCAAAGTAATGCTCAAAATTCTCCAAGCCAGGCTTCAACAGTACGTGAACTGTGAACTTCCAGATGTTCAAGCTGGATTTAGAAAAGGCAGAGGAACCAGAGATCAAATTGCCAACATCCATTGGGTCATTGGAAAAACAAGAGAATTCCAGAAAAACATCTACTTCTGCTTTATTGACTATGAGAAAGACTTTGTGTGGATCACAATAAACTGTGGAAAATTCTTAAAGAGATGGGAATACCAGACCACCTGACCTACCTCTTGAGATCCAATCAGTTAAGTTCAGTCACTCAGTCGTGTCTGATTCTTTGCGACCCCGTGAATTGCAGCACACCAGGCCTCCCTGTCCATCACCAACTCCTGGAGTTCACTCAGACTCACGACCATCGAGTCAGTGATGCCATCCAGCCATCTCATCCTCTGTCATCCCCTTCTCCTCCTGCCCTCAATCCCTCCCAGATCAGAGTCTTTTCCAATGAGTCAAGTCTTCGCATGAGGTGGCCAAAGTACTGGAGCTTCAGCTTTAGCATCATTCCTTCCAAAGAAATCCCAGGGCTGATCTCCTTCAGAATGGACTGGTTGGATCTCCTTGCAGTTCAAGGGACTCTCAAGAGTCTTCTCCAACACCACAGTTCAAAAGCATCAATTCTTCGGTTCTCAGCCTTCTTCACAGTCCAACTGTCACATCCATACATGACCACAGGAAAAACCATAGCCTTGACTAAACGGACCTTAGTTGGCAAAGTAATGTCTCTGCTTTTGAATATACTATCTAGGTTGGTCATAACTTTTCTTCCATGGAGTAAGCGTCTTTTAATTTCATGGCTGCAGTCACCATCTGCAGTGATTTTGGAGCCCCAAAAAATAAAGTCTCACACTGTTTCCACTGTTTCCCCATCTATTTCCCATGAAGTGATGGGACCAGATGCCACGATCTTCGTTTTCTGAATGTTGCGCTTTAAGCCAGCTTTTTCACTCTCCTCTTTCACTTTCATCAAGAGGCTTTTTAGCTCCTAATCACTTTCTGCCATAAGGGTGGTGTCATCTGCATATCTGAGGTTATTGATATTTCTCCCGGCAATCTTGATTCCAGCTTGTGCTTCTTCCAGCCCAGCATTTCTCATGATGTACTCTGCATAGAAGTTAAATAAGCAGGGTGACAATATACAGCCTTGACGTACTCCTTTTCCTATTTGGAACCAGTCTGTTGTTCCATGTCCAGTTCTAACTGTTGCTTCCTGACGTGCATACAGATTTCTCAAGAGGCAGGTTACGTGGTCTGGTATTCCTATCTCTTGAAGAATTTTCCACAGTGTATTGTGATCCACACAGTCAAAGGCTTTGGCATAGTCAATAAAACAGAAATAGATGTTTTTCTGGAACTCTCTTGCTTTTTCCATGATCCAGCGGATGTTGGCAATTTGATCTCTGGTTCCTCTGCCTTTTCTTTTTCTTTTTTTTTTTTTCTGGATCATATGATAGTTTTATTTTCTATGTTTTGAGAAATGTGAGGTCTATCTTTTTTTTTTTTTTTACGTTTTACAACTTTGCCTTTTCTTAAACCAGCTTGAACATCAGGGAGTTCACGGTTCACGTATTGCTGAAGCCTGGTTTAGAGAATTTTGAGCATTACTTTGCTAGCGTGTGAGATCAGTGCAATTGTGCAGTAGTTTGAGCATTCTTTTGCATTGCCTTTCTTTTGTATTGGAATGAAAACTGACCTTTTCCTGTCCTGTGGCCGCTGCTGAGTTTTCCAAATTTGCTGACATATTGAGTGCAGCAGTTTCACAGCATCATCCTTCAGGATTTGAAACAGCTCAACTGGAGTTCCATCACCTCCACTAACTTTGTTCATAGTGATGCTTTCTAAGGCCCACTTGACTTCCCATTCCAAGATGTCTGGCTCTAGATTAATGATCACATCATCATGATTATCTGGGTCGTGAAGATTTGTTTTGTACAGTTCTTCTGTGTATTCTTGCCACCTCTTCTTAATATCTTCTGCTTCTGTTAGGTCCAGACCATTTCTGTCCTTTATCGAGCCCATCTTTGCATGAAATGTTCCCTTGGTATCTCTAATTTTCTTGAAGAGATCTCTAGTCCTTCCCATTCTGTTCTTTTCCTCTAATTCATTGCATTGATTGCTGAAGAAGGCTTTCTTATCTCTCCTTGCTATTCTTTGGAACTCTGCATTCAGATGCTTATATCTTTTCTTTTTTCCTTTGCTTTTCACCTCTCTTCTTTTCACAGCTATTTGTAAGGCCTCCCCAGACAGCCATTTTGCTTTTTTGCATTTCTTTTCCATGGGGATGGTCTCAATCCCTGTCTCCTGTACAATGTTACAAACCTCATTCCATTGTTCATCAGGCATTCTATCTATCAGATCTAGTCCCTTAAATCTATTTCTCACTCCCACTGTATAATCATAAGGGATTTGATTTAGGTCATACCTGAATGGTCTAGCGGTTTTCCCTACTTTCTTCAATTTGAGTCTGAATTTGGTAATAAGGAGTTCATGATCTGAGACACAGTCGGCTCCTGGTCTTGTTTTGTTGACTGTATAGAGCTTCTCCATCTTTGGCTGCAAAGAATATAATCAATCTGATTTCGGTGTTGACCATCTGGTGATGTCTTCTCTTGTGTTGTTGGAAGAGGTGTTTGCTATGACCAGTGCATTTTCTTGGCAAAACTCTATTAGTATTTGCCCTGCTTCATTCCGTATTCCAAGGCCAAATTTGCCTGTTACTCCAGGTGTTTCTTGACTTCCTACTTTTGCATTCCAGTCCCCTATAATGAAAAGGACATCTTTTTTGGGTGTTAGTTCTAAAAGGTCTTGTAGGTCTTCATAGAACTGTTCAACTTTAGCTTCTTCAGCATTACTGGTTGGGGCATAGACTTGGATAACTGTGATATTGAATGGTTTGCCTTGGAGACGAACAGAGATCATTCTGTCATTTTTGAGACTGCATCCAAGTACTGCATTTCGGACTCTTTTGTTGACCATGATGGCTACTCCATTTCTTCTGAGGGATTCCTGCCCGCAGTAGTAGATATAATGGTCATCTGAGTTAAATTCACCCATTCCAGTCCATTTTAGTTCTCTGATTCCTAGAATGTTGACGTTCACCCTTGCCATCTCCTGTTTGACCACTTCCAATTTGCCTTGATTCATGGACCTGACATTCCAGGTTCCTATGCAATATTGCTCTTTACAACATCGGATCTTGCTTCTATCATCAGTCACATCCACAGCTGGGTATTGTTTTTGCTTTGGGTCCATCCCTTCATTCTTTGTGGAGTTATTTCTCCACTGATCTCCAGTAGCATATTGGGCACCTAATGACCTGGGGAGTTCATCTTTCAGTGTCCTATCATTTTGCCTTTTCATACTGTTCATGGGGTTCTCAAGGCAAGAATACTGAAGTGGCTTGCCATTCCCTTCTCCAGTGGACCACATTGTGTCAGACCTCTCCACCATGACCCGCCCGTCTTGGGTTGCCCCACAGGCATGGCTTGGTTTCATTGAGTTAGACAAGGCTGTGGTCCTAGTGTGATTAGATTGACTAGTTTTCTGTGAGTATGGTTTCAGTGTGTCTGCCCTCTGATGCCCTCTTGCAACACCTACCATCTTACTTGGGTTTCTCTTACCTTGGGCATGAGCTATCTCTTCACGGCTGCTCCAGCAAAGCGCAGCCGCTGCTCCTTACCTTGGTCTAGGGGTATGTCCTTACCGCCGCCGTTCCTGACCTTCAATGTGGGATAGCTCCTCTAGGCCCTCTTGTGCCTGCGTAGCCACTGCTCCTCAGGTTGCCTCTCCTGGCTGCCGGCCCTGGCCTCGGGCCTGGGTGGCTCCACCCAGCTGCCGCCGATGGCCTCTGACTCGGGGTGGCTCCTCAGGGTCACTGCCCCTGGCCTGGGGCACCCCTGAGCTCAGATGCGGGTGTCTCCTCCCGGCCGCCATTGACCTCTGAAGCAGGGTAGCTCCTCTGGCACCGTCGCAGCCTGGCACTCTAGGCTACTGCCCCTGACCTCAGACGTGGGGTAGCTCCTCTCAGCCATGCTCAGGGCACTGGCTCGCAGCTGCCTGCGCTCAGGGTGCCGGCTCGCAGTACATCATAAAGGAAATCAGTCCTGTATATTCATTGGAAGGACTGATGCTGAAGATGGAACTCCAATATTTTGGCCGCCTGATGCAAAGAACTGACTCATTGGAAAAGACCCTGATACTAGGAAAGACTGAAGGTGGGAGGAGAAGGGGATGACAGAAGATGAGATGGTTGGATGGCATCATCAACTCAACAGACATGAGTTTAAGTCAACTCCAGGAGTTGGTGATGGACAGGGAAGCCTGGCGTGCTGCAGTCCATGAGGTTGCAAAGAGTCAGGCACAACTGAGCGACTGAACTGAACTGATTGTACCACAATTAAAAACTTTAAATTAAAGAAATCAGATATAGAAAGTCAGGCAGAAGAAAAGAGATTAGCAAAGGCTGGAGCAGTCAGAGAACAGTTGTGGAGAAGGTGTGTCTTGAGCTGGGCCGTAGAAGATGCGTTACTCGACTGGGTGAAGACGAGGAGCAGGAGGCAATCAGAAGGGAGCTCTTCAGTGGTGCAGAGGGACTCCAGCATCCCAGGGTGGATCTCATCCAGCAGGTGGTTTCGTTAGAGCTGGAAGCTGGTAAACCAGAGTCTGGTAAGGGCTGGTGAAGGTACTTGGGAGGGGTGCTTCTGGGACTGCTAATTTGGCCCCTCAGGCTGGGTTAGGATAATGAGACACCTGTTCCCTCTCTGTCCCTAGTAAAGAACACCAACTAGATACTTCAGCACTGGTCGCTGGAAGATCCATGATTGTCCCAGGCCCAGTCCTGCTCTTTTCTTGCAGCTGCCACAAGTCAGATTCTGTGTACATGGCTGACAGATGGTCTTGGAGGACTGCTCTCCCAGGTACGCTGACTGGAGCGGCAAGGGAGCAAAGGTGGAAGGGAAAGTGGGAAAGGATAGGGCCAAATGGGGACTTTCCCAGAGATCCAGTGGTTAAGATGTCACCTTCCAATGCAAGGGTTGCAGGTTCAATCCCTGGCCAGGGAGCTGAGATCCCACATACCTCATAGCTAAAAAAATAAAAACATAAAGCAGAAGCAATATTGTAACAATTTCAATAAAGACTTCTGAAAAAGTGACCAACATCAGAAAAAAAAAACCTTAAAAAAAGAATAGGACCAAATGATGTGATGTGCTTGAGTTCAGCGGTGGAAGGAAAATAAGGCTGTGTGAATGTCAAGTCTGCTTCATGTAATTACACCCAACCCTGGGCACACACAGAGCCCACCATCCCACCCCAGACAAGCAGCCCCCTGCCATCCCACAGACCTGAGGCTTAATAGTGGGGACATGGCCCATCTTTACCCAAGAAGACTTGACATTCCACACCTTAATGAGGGAAACCTGGGCCTTTCACCCTGGCTTCCTGCCACAGGAGCTCAAATGACAGCTGAGCACGGTCACATTAGATAGAAATAAATATGTGGAACCATGGAAGGAGCATTAAAGTGGTAATTCAAGTGGCGGAGCTGAGAACCAACTTGTTATGTTACCCTAGGCAAGTTGTGCAACTTCTTGGAGCCTCAGTGTCCACAACCAAAGGAAGGAAAATGAAATTCCTGCCCTGCAGGACCCTCAGGTGTGCTGCAAGTATGAAGTGAGATTATTTATGGAGAGGCTCTTAAATCATGTAAAGTCTGTCAGCCAGTTTACTAGATCCCAGAGCTCCTGTGAGCCTGGAAGGCGAACCTGCCAGCTGGGTAACTGCACCTTCTCTGAGCTCTCACATTCCTCTTAGAGGCATTTCTTAGACTTGTTTTATACTCTAGGGGGTTTGCTTTCTTCTGTTTTTTTTTTCCCTAAATTTTTATTATGTAAAATTTCAAAGATGTAAAAATGTGGAGAGAATAGGATAATAAGCCCCTTGGACCCAGAACCAGCTTCAGCAATTACCAGCTCACAGCTGACCTCCTTTCATCTGCACTTCCTCATCCTTCCCCTCCTCCTAATCCCGCACTGGGTTTTTTCAAGCAGAATATCTGACATCATATCATTTCATTGATAACTATTTTAATACATCTTTCTGAAATATTAGGATACTCTAAAAAATGTAACCACAATATATAAGATTTATATATTGTAATTAGTTGAAACATCTTGCCTCTCTTTAAAGTTTTAAAAAAATATATTTATTTATTTATTTGGCTGTGCCAGGTCTTAGTTGCAGCACCTGGGATCTTCGCGTTTCCTTGCAGCATGTAGGATATTTAGCTGTGGCATATGAACTCTTGGGCTTCCCTGGTGGCTCAGTGGTAAAGAATCCACCTGCCAATACAGTAGACATGGATTCCATCCCTGGGTCAGAAAGATCCCCTGGAGGAGGAACTGGCAATGTACTCCAGTATTCTTGCCTGGAAAATGCTCTGGACAGAGGAGCCTGGTGGGTTACCGTGCATGGGGTTGTAAAGAGTCAGACATGACTGCCCACACGCATGCATGCAAACCAACTCTTGGTCGCATCGTGTGGAGTCTAGTTCCCTGATCGGGATCAAACCTGGGCCTGTTACAATCGGGAACACAGAGTGTCCCACTCGACCAACAAGGAAGTCCTGCATTGCTTAAATTTATTCCTTCAATTTAACCTTTCATCTTTCTTTCTCTCTCCCTCCCTCCCTCCCTCCCCACCCCCTCCCGATTTCTTTGATAAAGAAACTGCTGGTCTGTCCTACCCTTGTTGTTCAAATCCTGCAATCAAGGATTTGCTGAGGTGCCGCCTCCTCGTGGTATAGTTGAGCCTTCCCTTCTGTGACGCGTGTTTCTCCTATTCTGCTATTCCATTGGGAGACCTGATCCAGCAGCCTGCCCCTGCGTGCCTCTGGATGTGTCCAGATACGTTGGATTTGTAGAGTTCAGTCTTCCTCAAGTAGAGACTTCCCCTCCACTTCTTTCTCATGAAACAGAAATATTCGGCTCACTTCCTATGTGCCAAGCACTTGCTAAGCTCTTACATCACTGTTTCTCACAGCAATATTATGAAAAAGCATAGTTCAACTTGAAGGTTCACTCTAGCTCAGCTCCCCAGCGTCTAGATCCTTTCCTGTGTTTGGGGAACGGTTCACCTCTTTACATGTGATACCTAGTTTCCAGCCGCCTATGCAGTTAAGGAAAGGAAAAGCAAGTGATCAGGGCTGCACAAACAGATATTCCCGTCCTTGGCCTGAATTTGGTACTGCTGGTGCAAAGACACATGGGGTCAGAGGCGTAGTGATTGCAACCTAGGTCCTAGCAGAGGGCTCAGTGTGCTGCGCCGCAGCCTCGGGGGCGGACCAGGCCTGGGCTCCTCCTTCCTCTGGGTTGCTCCTGGGCTTGCAGGGTCCACCTTCCGCTGAGATCTGCCATCAGTACCCGGAGCTCAGGAAGGAGCTGCGTTGCAGACGCTGCAGCAGAGAAACAAGGAACCCATTTCTTATAAGATGCAAGTGACTCACCCTCACCCAGAGCCCACCTTGCCCAACGGCACGTTTCAAGAGTGCATTCCAAACTGCGGAAATCACCAAAGGGGGTGTTCAGGACTCACTAAGCCCACTGTGAAATGGATTTCTGTCTCGATGCACTCACCTGCCCTACATAAGCCCCCATTCTGACTAGGAAGTGGAGCGCAGTGGTGTTCTGGCTCCATAAATCCCTTTCAGTGTAGAGCCAGTGTTCTGTAATCCTGGAAAAGTCTGATTATTTACCTTTCCTCAATACACAGTCCCTCTGGTAAATGACCACAGGGCCTTTTGGAGGAAGATTTACAGTGTAAACATTTGCTGTGTAGCACCATCCTTCCTCTGGGGGACTTGGCCTCCCTTTCAGGCAAGGGCCTCTGTTGGCTGGGGCCAGGGCAAAGCAAGATGGGGACTCCTGCATAGAATTAAAGGAGGGGGTTGCTCTTAAGGTCCTATGGCGGTGATCCTACACTTGCATAACCCAGGAGGGAGTGCCTTCTCCGACTCTGCACCCTGGGGGTCTTTCTTGCCTCCCGAGAGACCTAGCCCAGAGCTGAGTTTGAAAGGCTCAAATCTGGGAACACATTGAGAGGCTGTTAACAGTTTATTGTGGTGACTCAGCTCAGACTTCTGTTCAACAGATGTCGAGCTTTTCCACTTACACAAAGTAAGACTTTAGAAAGTTCCCAAGTCTTTCACTTCTAGAGGCACCATGACCATCACCAAAGACACTGCAGGTCAGAATATTCTAATTGCTGAATGGTCTGTGTTAAAACAAAAACCACAGGCCCCAAACAGAGCCACTTATGCCAGGCCACACCTCCAAACCAGGGTTTAATACAGAACCTAAGTGAAACTTCAACCTCCCCCAGACACTTAGTCTTCACCAGTGAGGCAGGAATTTTCTGGTCAGTACCAATGAGGTCACTGTCCCATGGGTTCTTTCAATCCCCCAAGGGAAGATGAGGTAAGCCCCCTGATAAGACCCTTTTGTCCCCAAAGGGAAATGACTTAATCTGAAATAATCCTTTTTTCTGATTTTGACTTTTTCCTCCTGCCTTTAAAAACCTTTCCCTTCTGTGGCCCCTGGAGCTCCCCTCTCCTTCCTAAATACTATGCTGCCTAGTTCATGAATCACTTAATAAAACCAATTAGATCTTCAAAATTTACTTGGCTGAATTATGCTGTCTCATATCTGATGACTGCATAGCTTTGGCTCTCCTGTCCATTACTACATGTCCTCATCTGTGATGCTTCTGCCTAACCCTGACACCTCAGGGCCCCCAAATCCCCAGTGAATGCAGGGAATCCAGTTCAATGACAACATTCCACACTGTCATTTCTGGCCTAAAGATAATTATACCACTGTATTCTAACAATCAAGCATCAGGAAGTAGTGACTTAGTAACCTGACCATAGGAAAAGTTCAAAATGCTATAGGTATCTGGTCTACAAACCATTGCATTTTGTGTAAGTGGAAAGATGAGTCTTTGCTTTGTTGCACACACAGCATATTAAGTTTGTAGCTCAGTGGTACTGGCATGTTGACGCTTTACATGAATAGCACTGTCTCTGCCTACAAATATTACTCTGCTTTGCAAGATCTCAGCCTTTCAGAGTAGGCCAGGCCTGTGTAATATAGAAACTTCGATTAAATAGAGCTGGGAGACCAGGAGGGGGCGCTCTCATGCCCTATGCTGATAGCAGAGACCGACAGGAAGGAGAAAGACCCCTCTTCTTTCATGGCAGGGACTCAGCTATTGAGAGAGTATCTCTTAACCAATGATAAGCCGGGGACTCTCTACTCCACTTCCACCTCAACTTCCTTTTCTCCTCTATGAAACAGCGCTTCCCTCCATTTTTGTGGGGGATTTGCATGTGGCTCACTATGACTGCTTCCCAGGTGGTAGTCATAAAGAACCTGCCTGCCAATAAGGATGCATAAGAAATGGGTCAAGAAGATCCCCTGGAGGAGGGCTTGACCACCCACTCCAGTATTTTTGCCTGGAGAATCCCATGGACAGAGGAGCCTGGTGGGCTAGAGTCCAGAGGGTTACAGAGTCAGACATGACTGAAGCGACTTAGCACACACATGTTCACACCATGATTGCAGACCCCCAATTGCAACTCTTTGCAAATCTCCAAATAAACCCAATTTTGCTACAGAAATAATGGCAGTCTACTTGCTTTAGGTCAACTCCTGGCTGGTTTAGGGGACACCAAGTGCCCATGATGGCGCCCAGGGGTCATCCGCAGCACATTTTGTCCCAGAACTAGTTGACAAGACAATGTAACAATGCTTGGTTGGCTCACACCCTGGGTGGGGGGCCCATTCTTATAAATCCAGCTACAAAAATTAGAGGAAATGAAAAGCAGAGGAAGGAACACACACTGACCTTGTACAGGGTTCAGAAATGAATAGCTATGAGTTTACTTCAAAAAACTTTTCAGAACCCTTTTTATACCTGCGAATATGGCAGAAATCCGCACTTTCGCCCTAACTCTCTGAATTCTTTTTGGACAAAATAACCACTGTCAAATTCACCTTTCCACTTGATAAAGGGAGTTCTCTGTACTGGGTTTGATTTGTTCCAACGGCCTGGATTTAAGAGTATCGAAGCATCTATGCAAGTTTATATGGAAATAAATTACTTTTAAGCTACTTGTGAACTTTAAGCCTGGAGTTCTTTTTAGAAAACCAAAGGACTTTGCTAAACTACCTCATGGTCTCCTATTGTAATTTAAACAAACAAACAAGCTTTTAATTAATGCTTCTCTTGCTTTATTGAAAACATGTTTTGTTAAGTTGCAAGCTTGGAATGGGCACACCTTGCATGTCTAACTAGGTCTTACATATAAGTGGTAGTTTAATTCTACAAACAAAGGCACTATTATAAGTTGGAAAGAAAATTAATCTTTCTTTTCTTATCTCTTTAAGAGAAGCTATTTTCCTTCTTTTCCTTAATTCATTTCCCTTGAAGTTCTTACACCTGTTTTCGTAATGTCCCAAGTCTTCAGGATTTAGGGAGAAGTTTTAAATTGATAGATAATTTTTACAACACATGTTTTTCTGTAGTTCATTATAGTTTCCACTTTAAAACCAGAAATTTCTGATACATTAGTATTTCAGAAATTAGACCAATTATGCATTGGGCTCTATGTTTAATGTTCTATGGGCTTCTCTTTTAATCCACACAGCCACATTACTGAGATGGACACTTTAAAAAATAAAGGATATACACATTTCTATCTGTCTTACTGAATTGTTGTTTTTTATTTGTTAAATCGTGCCTGACTCTTTGTGACCTCATGGACTGTATAGCACACTAGGCTCCTCTGTCCTTCACCATGAAACTCAAGTCCGTTAAGTTGGTGATGCTCTCCAACCATCTCATCCTCTGCTGCCCTCTTCTCCTTTTTGCCTTCAGTCTTTCCCAGAATCAGAGTCTTTTCCACTAAGTCACCTCTTCGAATCAGATGGCCAAAGAATTGGAGCTTCAGCTTCAGCATCAGTCCTTCCAATGCATATTCAGAACTGATTTCCTTTAGGATTGACTGGTTTGAGCTCCTTGTACTCCAAAGGGTTTTCAAGAGTCTTTTCTAGAGCCACAATCTGAAGGCATCACTTCTGCATCAATTCTTCCAAATCTCCAGGAGGATTTAACCCATGTCTCCGGCACTGGCAGGTGGATTCTTTACTACTGAGCCACCAGAGAAGCCCTATCTTGATGAATGCATGAGAGCATTTTCATCACCTGAGAAAGTTCTCTTGTACCCCATTCCAGACAAGCCCACAGCCATCCACACACCATACACATACTGATCTGCTTAGAGTTCTCCTCATTGAAAAATTGATCAATTTTTTTGCTTGAATGTTATCATTGTGAACTATTATGTATATATTTCCTTACCTTAAATTGTGGTGGTCCTAAAACCCGAGTTTTGATTAGATGCTTAATGTGCTAAAATATGTGAGACTCCTATGTGCTTCTACAAAGAAGGAAACTGTTAGAGAAGGGAGACAAGCATTAAGCTGTTTTCTTTCTCTGTTGTCCTACAGCCTTCCAAGTGCTTCACTATTCTTTTCATGTAATGTACTTCTTTTCAGACATAAAAGGGTTACATAGTATAAAGAATTTCATCATCCCTAATTTTTTCAGCTATCAATAGCACTACCCCCTAGAGACAAAAAGCAAACAACAACAACAACAAAACATACATACACTGACATTTAGCAAATAGCCTAGTAATTCCTGCTTAGAATGTCATATAGTATATATTTTTGTGTGTATTTGGTTTTATTCACTTGTAATATCCATGTTGTTAACTCCACGAATACAACCTGTATAAACTCGATGTGTGCATATGTGCTAAGTCGCTTCAGTCATGTCCGACTCTTTGCTACCCTATGGACTATAGCCCGCCAGGCTCCTCTGTCCATGGGATTCTCCAGGCAAGAATACTGGGGTGGGTTGCCATTCCCTCCTAGAGGGGATCTTCCTAACTCAGGTATCACACCCACACCTCCTACATATTCTGCATCGGGAGGCAGATTCTTTACCATTAGCACCACCTGGGAAGTCTCACGAACTCTATATAGGACCCTGTATAAACTCAGCTACAAAGCTAGATAAAATGAAAAGAGGAAGAAGGA
The DNA here is from genome assembly GCF_042477335.2 of Ovis canadensis. Classification (NCBI taxonomy): domain Eukaryota; kingdom Metazoa; phylum Chordata; class Mammalia; order Artiodactyla; family Bovidae; genus Ovis; species Ovis canadensis. Next base: position 23,569,301 of record NC_091269.1, on the reverse strand, counting down.
ACACAGGCTGACATTGAACAAGGTATGGAAATAAATAGTTCAATGAATTTATTTTCAGGAGCTCTTCTTTTTTTTAATGCTAAATAGTGTTCTATTGTTTGTGCATATTGGAGTTTGTTCATCTGTTGATAGATATTTGGATTGTTGACAATTTGAAGTTGCCACCAATAAAAAAACTGCTATAAATATTTGTGCCCCCATCTTTGTGTGGATATGTATTTTCATTGCTCTTGGGTAAATATACCTAGGAATTAAATGGCTGGACCATACGGCAGGTGTATGTTAACTTTATAAGAAACTGCCAAATAACCAATGCAGTTATAAGCTTTTTCATTGCTACTGGAAACGTACAAAATATTTCTAATTGTTCCACCTTCTTGCCAACCCTTGGTATTGTCGGGCCTTTTTAAAAAATATTATCTGTAAATGAAATATTATGTTTTTAATGTGCATTCCCTGATGATTAATGATGCTCAACATCTTTCACATGCTAACTGGCCATTCACATTTCTTCTTCTGAGAAATGTCTTATTTAATGGTCCCCTCCCACTTCTTTTAATTGAATTGCTTGTCTTCTTGTAAGTGAGTTTTAACACTTCTTTATATATTCTGGACATGAATCTTTTGTCAGATAAATAGTCCATGTTAGCGCTGGCACTTAGCTGTGTTTGAAATTAAACAAAGCATTAAATATATTGGAAATGTTGAAGTCATTATCAAGTAAATATTTACAGACCAAAGATTATACATTGCAGGTGAGTGGAGTATCAGGCAGCAGTCAGATTTACACTTCAGAGTGCTTCTGTTCTTTCAGTAGACAAGAGGTCCCAGGCAGGGCCCATTGCTCCCAAGATAAAAGATGCTGACTCCCACCATGGCTGTATGCAAGTTAGATGAGAAAAATTATTATGCAAATACACTCTGATTAAATCTAGAGCGGGGGGTGGGGGGAAGCTGCCCCCAAGAGGTCAAAGCAAGTAGTTCTGTAGAAAAGCATACAAAGAAGTTGTTGTTTAGTCTCGAAGTTGTGTCTGACTCTTTGCAACCCCATGGACTGTAGCCCATCAGGCTCCTCTGTCCATAGGATTTCCCAGGCAAGCATACTGGAGTAGGTTGCCACTTCCTCCTTCAGGGGCTGGCTCTTCCTCACCCAGGGATTGAACCTATGTCTCCTGGATCTTCTGCATTGATGGGCAGGTTCTTTATCCCTGTACCACTGGGGAGGTCCTGACTAAGCACAGAGAAATCATCAAACGGAAAAAGGTGCAGCGGGATAACCCTGTGTACACATAACATCCCTGTATACGCACACAACAAACCCGTGTGTGCATATAACCAGTGGGGAGCCAAGAAGGGGGTCATTCAGTAAAAAGTTATAAAATAATAATAAAATGATTTGGTCTTAAATGTGGTGGAAAAAAATTCCAAGGTGCAGACACTGACCATTCTTCTGCTCCAGAAGCCGTTGACCCGTGACCAGTGCCTTTTAAAGGGAAGGATTGTCTTTTAATTGTTGTTGAAACTCCCCTGGCTGCCTGAAGCTCTCTTGTTTGCACAGAAGACTAAAGAGATTTTTAAGGATGATTTTGACTACACAGATTTATCTCCTCGCTCTGTGACTTCAAGGGTTAAAGGCTTTCCCCAAAGGGTGAAGTTTATTTGGTCCTCACAGAATCTCTTGCCCAGAGACTGGGATGAAGGATCAGCCATTTTTACTGAATGACCCCCTTCTTGGTTCCCCACTGGTTATATGCACACACGGGGTTGTTATGTATGTATACAGGGATGTTATGTGCACACAAAGGCTTGTTGTGTGTATACACAGGGTTATCCCATTGCACCGTTTTCCATTTGATGATTTCTCTGTGCTTAGTCAGGACCTCCCCAGTGGGGAGGACAGCAGGTATGGATTTGTTAAACTGACGTAAGGCACCCGAAAGGATGGCCTTTCAAGTAGAAAATAGTTTATTTTCCCCTCCTTTTTATATCTCAGTCAGATCATCTCCCAGTGATTTTTATAAATTATAGATTTAATTAAATATCCCATTGTTACAAATAAAATTTAAAACCTGCGATTGTTTTGCAACATCACACTTTTAGCTGCATCACTCTTCCTATGGGACATATTCAGTTTATATTGGTCTCACCTCTTCTATTTTGGGCTCAGTAGTTGCAGTGTGTGGCCTTAGTTGCCCCGTGGCATGTGGGATCTTAGTTCCTGGACCAGGGATTGAACCTGTGTCCCTTGCATTAGAAGGTGTATCCTTAACCAGTGGGCTGCCAGGGAAGTCCCAAAGTCACTTCTTCTTGATTGTTCACGCTAGGGTCTGCCGTGCTGTTTTACATGAACACCTGTGAATTACTCAGCCTCCACGGCTGTATGGTAAGCCTTGCTTGCACAGTGAAGTGTGGGATTTTCTACACTGGGTGTTACAGGGAGAAGAGTCCTATGTCTACTTTGATCTTATTTTCCCTAAAGGTACAATCGTAAGTGCTGCTGGATCTTGGGGGAGTTTTGTGCCTTTGGAAGACTTCTCTAGGGTGGCACTAATGTTAAAGAACACGCCCATCAGTGCAGGAGACATGAGAGACTTGGGTCTGATCCCTGGGTCGGGAAGATCCCCTGGAGGAGGGCCTGGCAACCCACTCCAGTATCCTTGCTTGGAGAATCCTAAGGACAGAGGAGTCTGGTGGGACACAGTTCATAGGGTTGCAAAAAGCTGGGCATGACTGAAGCCATTTTGCACACACGCTTCTCAAACTGGGTGCCCATATCTTTACAAGAACTTGAGGGCAAGGACAGCTAAGAAATTGAGTGCTTATGCCCAGCACCGCCCTAAGCGCTTTAATGTATTTTAACTCATGCTGTCCTCATAATGAAGGTCTGGGGTGGAGGGTGCCATCCTCAGCATCTTTTATTTTTAAAAAATTTATTTATTTTAATTAGAAGGTAATTACTCTACAATATTGTAGTGGTTTTTGCTCAGCTCCTTTTAAAACAGAGAAAATAGGTCACTATCTACCTGTGGTTTAGAATGATTGCTCCTGGACCCTTCCTTCTGTATTTTCATATATCCAAGGTCACCTGTTTTATGTTTCCCCGCTTGAATCAAAACCACTCAGTCTGCTGTTGGCCGGTGACCGATTACATAGAAAGTTAGCAAAGCCTATTGCTTTCCCAAGACAGAGGACCTGCCTGGGGACAGGGTTCTCAGTCTGGCTGTATTTTAGGAGGCAGGATAAGAGATATATGGAGTGCAGTTCCACAGTCTTGACCTTCCGTGTCCCAACCTGCACGATACATTCCTGATTAAGTTTCAATCAGGGAGTTTGGTTTTTCAAAAGGATCTTGTTAAGAATTTATACTGTGTATTAGCTGCGTTCTCCTTGGGCAGTAGATTCTCATTTCCCCCTCCTGTCATGGGCCTTGCTGACTATTCAGCGTCTACTTTGGGCTCCTGTATGACCTTGGCTGGCCCTGTCACCTCCAAGGATCTCCAGTTTCCTCACCTGTAAAATGAGAAAACCCTCTGCTTCTCCGCTAAGGCATCACTGGGATGCAGGCATTTCTTTAAAGTGCTAAGTGTCTATAGTCATAGATAATAAGTTTTCTAATTTTAACTTTTGGCAGCACTGTGTCCTTGTTGCTGTGTGCAGGATTTCTCCAGTTGGGGTGCACGGGCTTCTCATGGTGGTGGCTTCTCTTGTTGAGGAGCACAGGCTCTAGGTGTGCCGGGTTCAGTAGCTGTGACTCAGGGGCTCAGTTGCACTGTGGCATGTGGGATCTTAGTTCCTGGACCAGGGATCGAACCCGTGTCCCCTGAATGGGCAGGTGGATTCTTAACCACTGAACCACCAGGGAAGTCCCACCTGTGTTTCTAATTGAACCCTTGGCACCTAGCCCAGTGCTTGACACATGGTCAGTGATCAATTAATAGCACTGAAGGGAAGAAAGAAAAATGGATGAATGCAAGTTTGGAAGAGATGGATTACTGCCACTTCTCCCAAGAGAGAAAAAGACCAGAGCTCCATGAAGGTCCGTTTAGGATAAGAGATTGCAAGGGTTCTGTATGTGTCCATTTCTGTGAATCGGATAATTATTGAGGAGGCCAGGCAGAGGGTCTGGCAGGAGCTGGAAAACCTGAATCACAGTGTGCATGGGAGTAAAACGGAGCAAGCACGTGGGTGTTCTTTGGAGCCTTCAAGGTCAGAGTGAGCTGAGGTCCACAGTCTAGGCTTTGCTGCATGGCAGGGACCGTTAGTCGGGAAAGCTAGGCAGTTGCAGACGTGAACCTGAAAGGCTGTTGGCTCCACTGCCACCCAAGAGCAAGACCAGCCCATCACTCATCCTGTGTTTTCTTTTGTTTATACTGGTGGTGGTGGTGGTTTAGCCTCTAAGTCGTGTCCAACTTTTTGCGACCCCCATGGACTGTAGCCTGCCAGGCTTCTCGGTCTGTGGAATTTCCTAGGCAAAAACACTGAAGTAGGTTGCCATTTTTTCCTCCAGGGGATCTTCCTAACCCAGGGATTGAACTCGTGTCTCCTGCATTTCAGGCAGTCTCCTGCATCAAAGTGGATTCTTTACCGCTGAGCTACCAAGTACTGGATCCTATCACAAGGGGTGTGCTGTCTTTGAGAATCAGATGGCTCTTCTCTCCTTAATAAGACTGATATAGCCTTACTTGTTCACAGGAGAGGACCCTACATAGAAACTTTACCACCCAGTAAAGTCCAAACCAAATGTCTCCACTGGGAAAGTGTTCCCAGGCTGACAAGTCTCTCCCACTCTGGACCCACAACAAATGAACCTTGTTCCCTTAGTGAATCACTGTGCTGGAGGCTCTCTTCTTTAAACAGCATTCCAACCCTCATTCTTTCATTGCTAACACATTCACGTTTGAGGAGCGACTCGTGATAAGAAAAGTGAAGTCCTCAGCTGTGTCCGACTCTTTCTGACCCCATGGACTGTAGCCTACCAGGCTCCTCCGTTTATGGGATTTTTCAGGCAAGAATACTGGAGTGGGTTGCCATTTCCTTCTCCAGGAGATCTTCCAACCCAGGGATTGAACCCGGCTCTCCCACATTGTATGCAGATGCTTTACCGTCTGAGCCACTAGGGAAATCCAGGTGATAAGAAAGTGGGCGGAAAATGGCAGTCACTCTGAGGGCAGACCTTGCCCATCCCTTGGCTTCCTGCCCGAGGAGGTGCTCAGTCAACCCAGCTGACCCCAACCCTCTGTTCCCCTCTCAGTCTCAGCCTGAGTGGCCCCTTGCTCATGTTTGTCTTCTTAACAGCCGTCTCATTATTAGTATTATTAGTTTTACTCATCATTTTACTAACATTCTTTTTTCAGGGTTACTTTTTAAAAAATTATTTATTTTTAATTGAAGGATAATTGCTTTCCAATATTGTGCTGGTTTCTGCCATACATCAATATGAATCAGCCATAGGTATACATATGTCCCCTCCCGCTTGAACTTCCCTCCCACCACATCCCACCCCTCTAGGTTGTCACAGAGCACTGGTTTGAGCTCCGTGAGTCACAGAGCAAATTCCCAGTGGCTATCTATTTTACATATGATAATATTTGTTTCCATGCTGTCTCCATTCACCCCACCCTCTCCTTCCCCACTGTGTCCACAAGTCTGTTCTCTGTCTGTGTCTCCATTGCTCCCTGCAAGTGGGTTCATCAGTACCATATTTCTAGATTTCATATATTTGCTTTAATATATGATATTTTCTCTTTCTGACTTACTTCACTCCTATAATAGGCTCTAGGTTTATCCGTCTCATTAGAACTGACTCAATGTGTTCCTTTTTATACCTGAGTAATATTCCACTGTGTATATGAACCGCAGCTTCTATCCATTCATCTGCTGATGGACATCTAGGTTGCTTCATGTCCTGACTATTGTAAATAGTGCTGCAATGAACACTGGGGTACAGGCTTCTGTTTCCATTGTGGTTTCCTCAGGGTATATGCCCAGTAATGGGGTTGCTGGGTCATATGGTAGTTTTATTCCTAGTTTTTAAAGGAATCTCCATACTGTTCTCCATGGTGAAGAGCCCTTCTTAAAACAAGTCCTTTTGCTTGTGTGAAGTAGGGAAACCAATTTGAACCTGAAGGATTCAGCTTCTTCTGCCTTCCCAGACTCTGGCCATGGGCCCCACCCCAGTGGCCCACTGTCCTTGGGTTTTGCCAGCTCACGTCAAGGCAAGGTCCAGCCTTTTGAACAAAAAGCACCACGTGGCAGGACAGGTGACTCTGCAGCATCACCAGACATAACTGCACCTAGAATGAGACACAGACTCCTCCACTTGCTGCTGAGCAGTGCTTCCAGGGCCTTTGTGGGGGCAAGAAAACTCCCAGCCCCTCTTCTCTGGGTTTTGATGTGCCACTGCCACCAATGCACAGCGGGTGCTGCGCCCTGGTTTGAATGTAAGCCGTCCTGTTGAATCTGAGCTAACCTCTCCTTAATGAGAATTATGCTATAGCCACATCACAGGGAGGTCTTCACTGCCAGCACAGTGACACGGCCCTGATGGTCCACGGCCTCCACTGCGAATGTGCAGATGTCTAGGTGAAGGAAGAATCTTGTTTGTAAGCTGCTTGGGGTCTGATCTTGTTCTTTGGCTCCTATTAAATGGATCATTAAAGTGATCTATTGAAAGAAGACATTTTGTCTCCACCCTGTAAGACCAAATCCTTTCCTTGCCTTTCTGGCTTCCTGACTGATGAAGGAAGTCTTGGCCTATTTCAGTTAGTCAGTGGAGCATCATCAGTCTGGCCACTTGTGCACACACAGACCTACCATTCTTAGAGGGACAATGCAGTCTTTAAATAAAGTACATGGCAAAACCAATACAATATCGTAATTAACCTCCAATTAAAATAAATAAATTTATATTTTTAAAAAAAGTACAGATCAGGGTGTTCAGACTTGGGATCCAGTGCCTGCATTGCCGCAGTTAGCTGTGTGGTCCTGGGTAGGTCAAGTACCCTAACTGCACGTGATTTTGCATCTGGAAAAATCAGCTGTGGGACCCAGCAGTCTCTGTGTTCCCCTCCAGCTCTAACACCTTGCATTTTTCTCTTAAGCATGTCTCTGGGCTAAAGAGTTGTTAGAAAATTTCAATCAAATTCACAGCACCCTGCCATGACAGCACCCTCCATCAAGAAGGTAATATAGGCACATAACAATTAGCTACAAAATTTCATCAGTTCATCATAAATTGCCATAGGAGGCTCCTCGGGCTTCAAAGTGGATCTTTGCTAGTTCTGAGTAGTCTGTTTTTATTGTCTGTCTTAAGAGATGTTAATGAGATATTTTCCATATGCGTTTTCCTTGTGTGGTGTGGTGTCTGGGAGAATTGAGTTGCAACAAAAGCAGATGTCACAGAAATGTCAGGTCATTCCAATTCACTGCAATTTGCCTTTGCAATCCTGAGTGAGGCATAACCCAGAAATACAGAAATGACGACACAGAAGAATTCAGACCCATCTGTCCTGTCTCTTGCGCAAGCAGACCCAGCCAGCAAGACTACTCTGTGACCTCTCACACTGGATACTTCTGGTAACCATGTCAGTGGGTAAATGTATGCCCATATTGTCTTGTTCCAAACCAAAGGGGAAAATATTTGAAAACTCAACCCTTCGTAATCCCATAAGGGTCCTTTAATGGCCCAAGTCATGGCTCCTTCCATTGAGATGGAAGATGGTTATCGGTGATCCTTTTCACTCTGAAACAACAAACTCCAAGGCCCAGCCCAGTGTTGTTGTGCTGGGAGATCCTAATTACAGCATCTGCGTTTATAGATACCTGTAAAGAGTCTTTGGAACTTCAAGGTCACATCAAGGTCACAGTCTTCTTGCTATATGTACAGTCTGGCAGCCAAGGAGGAATTGCTCACGCAGCTCCTCTTTCTTTCCTCCTTTCTGAACTGTGTTATGATGCAGCAAATGGCTTTGTAATGAAAGATGGCTTTGTTTACCACCAGCTCCCAGAGTCTGAGATGGTAGCTATAACCCAGTCCACAAGGGAGAAGAAAAGAGAGCAAGATGGCAGACTCTTGGGTTGGCCTCTGGTGAACTCTAACGGCACTGGGCACTGACACCATGTCTCTGCCTGACTCATGTGACAATGATCAGTGTCACAGAATCGATCCTGTCACCAAGAGCCACCCCTCTATGGAAAAGCACTCCTCTACCTTTAACCTCGTGATAAATGCAATCTTCCCTGGCTTCACAGCCACAGCAGAGAAAGAGGCACCAACTTGGCATGGCATAGGAACCACTGGGTGGGGGAAGAGGGCTGGAAGTTTCCCTTTGCCACTGCTGTGGTTGGGTAGCCACACTTGCCTTTTCTCCAAGCCTACTGCCAGCTCTCAGCAGACAGAGGATCACAAGTGAGTGAGTCAGGGTCTCCTCGGGACCCAAGGGACCTACATAACAATTTACCAAATGGGACCAGAGACCTGGAAGAACTAATGGGCTTAATGTTGCTTAACTCTGCTTCCTGACTCAGCCTTCCACATCGTGGGAGTCTGAATCAAGATTTGCTAAGTGCCTTCACATAGCACAGTTAAAATAAATGTTCCCACAGAATCCACTTCAATACTGAGGAAGAGACCAATTTCTTAAGAAAGGAAAGCTGGTGCTGTTGGTGAACTATCCACCTCGCTTAATGTACAAATGGAATATGTGATCCATCATTGAACTGACAGAACTTGCCATCATTGTGCCAAAATAAGAATTCACATGGACAAGTGAATCTGCAACCAATCAAGTCAGGAAATTTAAAAAATCAGTTAAAGTGTTTACTTGACCAAGTTGTGCAAATTTATTAAAAATAAACTACTACTCCTGAGAAGATACATACGAGCTTCCTCTGAGAATTTGACATCTCTAGTAAAATTCTAAATTCTTGAACTCAGAGTCCATCTATGTCTCTTAGTTTTTAATCTCTAAGTTGTTTTAAAATGCTTTTTACTTCCCGAGAAGTTAAATGCTCTATCCCAAGATTTTACTGCAATATTCTATACCCAGGAAGAGACTCTAAAACTGAGTCTGGATTTTATTATAAGAAAAGTGACATTGGTAAGCAAGTTTATTAACTGGCAGATGATATCAGGTTTTCACCACATCAGATGTTTACTCTATTTCTTCAGCATTGTGAATACAGAATGCATTACTTATGCCTTTAATTTGCAGAATTGTTTTGTAGTCTAATTGGCACCTTCATTGGAAGCATTATAATTTTTTTTCTCAAAAGATGAATAGCCTTAATAATGGAATAAAAGCATTGTGACCAGAAACATATCTCCTCTCCCTTTCCTCATGTCAGGCAGCCCTTTAGGGTACATGAGCGTGAGTCATTGTATTATGCTTTATAATGAGCATTTTTCTCTTCTAATGGAACAACATTGCTTGTAGTCTCAGCCATTCGCAATAGATGTAAGGAGGCCAACTCCAAACATAAATCATAGGAACAACTGTGAATAACTGCAGTAAACAACACCCACTCCTCTGTTTAATTTATGCAAACACAATGTTGGAGCAGCACAGATGGCCATGACCAGTTACTTGGTATATAATTCACAGAGTTACAACACCTCCAGCCCCAAGCACTAACATGACCAAGCCCTGACTTTCAAGGCCAAGCTCACTGAGTTCTTAAGAAGCAGAATCTGGAGATGACAAAAACAGGGTACCAAGGATGCTTATTATCCCTTGATGTCCAAGGGGGACATCACAAATGGGTCCCTTTCTCTTGCAACCCAAGTGCTTCTTAGGCAGTCACCACCACCTTACTTGAGTTAGCTTCTGAGTTCAAGTCTCTTTATTACTCTTCCCTATATGTGTATGCACAACTCTTTCAAGTAACAGAAATAAATTAATTTGATAGCTCATCTTTAAAAAGTTTCATTAAACCCCAGTGAACCAAAATGTTATTTTCACTAATAAATGAAATTGGGGCTCAAAACACAGCTATTTTTGCTCAAAAGTCCTGAAACTTCTAGTAGATTGCTCAGAATATAGGAGGCATTCAAAGTTATTTACAGAATAAATGAAAGTAGAATTAGTATCACCAACCAGAGTGGATGATGACAATAACCAAATATAGGCCCAACATTATTCAGGGATAGCTTAGACAGCCATGGACAGGATCTATGTATTAGTCATGCTCTCCAGGGAAAAAGAACCAATAGAAGATACACACACACACACACACACACACACACACACACACATACACACTTCCCTGGTGGTTGAGATGGTAAAGAATCTGCCTGAAAAACAGGAGAACTGGGTTTGATCCCTGGGTTGGGAATATCCCCTGGAGAAGGGAATGGCTACCCACTCCAGTATTCTTACCAGGAAAATTCCATGGACAGAGGAGCCTGGAGGGCTACAGTACATGGGGTTGCAAAGAATCAGACACAAATGAGTGACTCACACACACACACATATGTGTGTGTGTGTGTGTGTGTATATATATATATATATATAGTCCATGGGGCTACAGTCTAGTCCACAGGGTCACAAAGAGTCAGACATGACTTATTGATTGAGCACACACAGAGACACACACAGTGTATATATATATACACATACATACATTATATATATAATGTCTGTATATATGTATATGGAGAGAGAGATTTTTTTAAATATTTGGCTCATGAGCTTGTGGGGACTTACAAGTCTGGCAGACTGGAGACCCAGAAAGAAGTTGATGTTGCAGCTTAAGGCAGAGTCTGGAGGCAGAGTCCTTCTTCCTCAAGGGTCTTCAGTCTTTTCTCTTTGAGCCTTCAACTGATTGGATGAGGCCCATCCACATTAATTGGCTTTACTCAAAGTCCACTGATTTAAACACTAATCTCATCTGAAAAATACCTTCACAGCACCATCTAGATTCAATCTGGATTAACATTCCAATAGCAGTTAGTGAATTTTCACAAGGTTATTCAAAAACTTTTGTGAAAATGCAAATGGTTAACAACAGCCAAGGACATCTTGGAGAAGAGCAAAGTGGAGGGGTTTTCACAGCTGGGTTTTGAGTTTATTGAGAATCACAGTAAGTTTAAAAAGAGGTATCTGGGCAAGGAGAGACAAACACACTGACAGACTGGGGAGAGAATCCAAAAACAGACCCACTCATATATGGACACTTGCTTTTTGACCAAGATGACTTTTCAGAGCACTGGGCAAAAAGTGGTCTTTCAATAAATAGTGAAGAATCAAATGTACATCCATGTGCAAAAAGGTGAAACTTGAGTCCCATCTCATGCTATGCACAAAAATCAACTCCAAGTGGATTTTAGAACTAAATGTGAAAATTTGAATAATGAAACTTCAACAAGATAACATGAAGAGTATCATCAGGACCTTGGGAGGGGAAAAGATTTGTTAAAAAGTATACAAACACCACTAATCATAAAGAAAAGACTGAAAACCCATAATAAGTACATTAAACTCAAGACAATTCATTTATCAAAGACACAAAAACATGAAAAGGCTAACCACACAGTGAGAAATACAGCCACGACCCATATAACAACGAGAGGTTCCAATCCAGATGACATTGAGTTATTAAGAAAGAAGACAGACAACCAAGCAGGAATATAGGCAAGAGATTTGGACAGGCATTTCATGAGCGATCTCCACATGGCTAATAAGCAGGTGAAAAGGTGGTCAACATCATTAGTAATGATGACTGTGCAAATTAAAACCATCTGGAAAAGGCAGACAATACCAAGTATTAGCAAAGATATAGAGAAAATAAAGGCAGTGGTAAAGAATCCACCTGCCAATGCAGGAGATACTGGAGACTTGAGTTCAATCCCTGGGTCAGGAAGATCCCCTGGAGGAGGAAATGGAAACCTACTCCAGTATTCTTGCCTGGAAAATCCATGGACAGAGGAGCCTGGCAGGCTACAGTCCATGGGGTTGCAAAGAGTCAGACGTGATTGAGTGACTGAGCAAATAAGACCCATGTCAACTGTCAAGGGAAGGCTAAGGTAGTATAACCCTTGGAAAATGGTTTGACATTATCCACTAATGTTTGATAAACTCATGACCTAGGGTAGCAATTTTACTTGTGTATGTGTGTGTGTGTAAGACTTGTACAAGAATTACCATAGCTATGCTATTAATAATGGTCACAAATCAAAAACAACTTAAATATCTTGTTCAACAGAATAGATAGATATAACAAAAGATTAATAGTCTAAAGCAATTAAACATTTTCCACTATATGCAACAACTTGGGAAGAATTTGAAAATCTTAATGTTGAGTCAAAGAAACCAGAAGCAAAAGTCTTCATACAATATAACTCCATTTATACAAAGTTCAAAAGTACACAAAATTGAAGTCTGGTGTTAGAAATCAGAACTTCTGCCACCTTTGGAGAGGAGGGAAGGGAAGCACCTGAGAGACAGGGATTCTTGGAGACTTCTTGGGTGGGGATATGGTTTTATTTCTCCATATGAGGTGGGGTGGAGACAAGATGTGATTATTTGGAGGGCACTCATCAAACTATATAGGCTTCCCTGGAGGCACAGCAGTAAAGAATCCCCTGCCAATGCAGGAGATGCAAGTTCTATCTCTGGGTCAGGAAGATCCCCTGGAGAAGGAAATAGTAACCCACTCCAGTATTCTTGTTGGGAAAATCCCACGGACAAAGGAACCTGATGGGTTACATTCCTTAGGGTCACAAAGAGTTGGACATGACTGAGTGATTGAGCATGCAAGCTATATACTTATGGTTGTAAATTACACTTTAGAAAAAGGAACTTTTAAATTTTTTAGCTGATTTGGTAAAAAATGTTGAAATCTGAAATAAAGAATCAAGTAGCAAAAAAATTTTAAAAATAGAAAAAGCTAAGGAAGGTAAGGGATTAATCTTGTGCTCAAAATCAAAATATTGAGAATTCCAGAACAAAAGATTACAAAAAAAGTGGAGGATAAAATTATCCAAAATCTTTCAATAAAAATTCCTAGAACTGAAATTCAAAATACCCTCAGAATCCATTAAGGCACATCACAAATAAATGCTGGGGCAAAGAATAGATCCTAAAATCTTTCAAAAATAAATAATATCTCACTTCTCCCATCCATATAGGAGCTGCTGCTAAGTCACTTCCGTCATGTCCGACTCTGTGCGACCCCATAGATGGCAGCCCACCAGGCTCCCCCGTCCCTGGGATTCCCCAGGCAAGAACACTAGAGTGGGTTGCCATTTCCTTCTCCAATGCATGAAAGTGAAAAGTGAAAGTGAAGTCGCTCAGTCATGTCCGACCCTCAGCGACCCCATGGACTGCAGCCTTCCAGGCTCCTCTGTCCATGGGATTTTAGAGGCAAGAGTACTGGAGTGGGGTGCCATTGCTTTCTCCCCATATAGGAGCAGGGGCCTCAATATTTGGAGAGAAAACAATTTTCAATGTAGAAATCTATACCCAGAAAAAAGTATCAGTTAAGTAGGGGAAAATAAAGACTTGAAAATAACAACAACAAAAAAACCCAACAAGACTTAATAATGCACACAAGGCTAGAGTCTGCTTCCAAATAGGAAAACTGCATATCATTTTGTTTTAAAAGGTTAAAAATTCAGTGCTTGAGAAGTCCTGCAGGTAAACAACAGGGCTAATAGAGTCTATTTTGGGATCTGTTTGCCAGCAAGCAAGCAGGCCTCTGTCCAGGAAGGCTTTTCTTAAGAGGGGGTTTGAAGGAAGGTTCTGTTTACATCTCACCATGCCCTCCTCCCCTTCAGCCATTCTCAGTTCTTTTTCTTGAACTTCTGATAGTGGTAGAAATCTGTAGTCCTTAGCAGGATTCTCATGGATAGGGATGTGGAGACTCTTCCCAAAGGCTGGCCTTGGCCTCTTCTTTATTGTCCATCTGGGGGCATTGAGTACACTGTGATAAGATCCATGTGCTGCTCATAATTCACAATGTTGGTAAAGGTAGAGGATGTCTCACTGTCTTTCTTCTTGTTCTGCTGACCTTCCAGCAGACGGGCCTTAGCATTCTCCATGGAAATACGTTTCATTTCAGCATCATGTGGAGGTCCATCTTGGGGATGCTACTTCACATCCAATTAGGAGACATCCCCACTGTCTTTTCTGAGGATGCTTTCTGAAAGTTCACAAGACTACACTCTTCAGCTTGACTTTCTGCTTTCATAATCTCTATTCCTTTCCTTTTCTTCAGCTCTGTCTCAAAGCTCTTCATCATGTGCGTGATCTCATGCCTTTGGTTGGTTTCTTTGCAAAAACATGTTCAAGTGGGGTCTTTCTGTTCACTGATCTCTTCTGTGGCTCTGTTCTTCAGCTTCCTTGTGTCTTCCACACCTCCTATTTCCATCTGAGAGATCTCCCCTCATACCTTCTCTTCCACCAGCAGGACCACAGAACAGGCCACAGGGCCCCTTCCCTAAGTGCTACACCCCTTAGGGCTCCTCCAGTTTGATGAGCCTCTTTGAGTCCGGCTCATCTTCCCACGACTTTGAGTGGATCCAGTGAAGGTGAAGATTCTTCATGATGGCACAGATCTTAAGGTATAACTGTAGCAGTCAAGACATTTTTAGATACACAAGATCAAGACAAAAGCAAAAAACAGAAAACCCTCTCATGCATGCTTTCTTTTTTTTAAATTTTTATTTTTACTTTATTTTACTTTACAATACTGTATTGGTTTTGCCATACATTGACATGAATCCACCATGGTTCTTATAAAGCTGCGTATTAATATGTATTCTTTGAAAACTGAGGAGTAAATCTAGAAAGAGAAAGATATTGACTCCAGAAACCAGAGAGAAGAGAAGCAGTCCCCAGGAGATGCTGAAGAGAGGCCATGACGATCTGCATATTTGGCGGAGTGCAGAGGGGTCCAGGAAGAAGGGCTCCATGATAAAATGAAACCCATAGACAACCTCTCTTACAGTATTGAGGCAGGTGTATACCTCTAGCAAAGTAATTTTCTAACTCCAGGGACAACATATTTTGTTTAAGAAAGGAAATGTAATCAGAGTTTAATTAATAGCTAAGCTGCTATTGACAGGGTCAAAATGAAAATGCCAAATATAAAAATTATTATGTAACTAAATTGAATGGGAGGGAAGATTAGTATGGGAGAGAAAGGTGTGACTGCTGTGGGAAGTAAGAGAGTGAAACCCTGATTTTCAAAATAACAAATGGTAATCATTTCTAAGCTATTAAAATATCTAGAAATAGCAATATATAAGCACCTAAATCGTTACAATATCTGTATGGAGAACATGAAATTTGGGAGAGTGGAGGAGCATAGTAGAAGATTGCTGGTTTTCTTCTGTAGAAACATAAGCAACTTTTGGCAGAAAAGAGCTCTCTAGAGGGGGCCCCTTTTGTTTTGTCACTAACCTTAAACCAAGCACTTCCATGCTACTCAATCACATCAGACTTTTTGAGACTCCACGGACTGTAGTCCAATCACTAGGCCCTCTGTCCATGGAATTCTCTAGGCAAGTATACTGGGAGGGTAGCCATTCCCTTCTCCAAGAGGATCTTCCTGATCCAGGGATTGAACCCTGGTGTCGTGCATTGCAGGCAGATTCTTTGCTGGCTCCGTTAGTGGTAAAGAATCCACTTGCCAATGCAGGAGATATGGTTCGATCCGTGGGTTGGAAAGAGCCCCTGAAGAAGGAAATGGCAGCTCACTCGAGTATTCTTGCTGGGAAATCCCATGGACAGAGGATCCTGATGGGCTGCAGTCTATGGGGTCACAAAGAATCTGACACGACTTAATGACTAAACAATCTCTTGACCACACAATAGTTTTCCTAACTTGTTGGCTCTTTCTACAGATCAAAGAAGTAGATATGAGGAATAAGTAATTAACACATGACCAGATCTCTTCCCTAGCTTCCCCTTCAGTAACCTTGTGAACAAACTGTGTGAATAAGATAGCATTCTAAAGAAAGATCACAAGAAATGGACAAGCCTGAATACAGTGGGTGATCGCGATGACTCTGACCCCCCATCTCAATTAATTCACTAAGATTACTTTGCTATTTCCCTTTAAATACTTTCATAGCCGAGCAGAATTTTCAGAGATGGCTTTTGGAGGATACTGAGTCCACCATCTCCCCAGATTGCCAGCATTCTCATTAAAAGCAACTTCCCTTTCTACCAACATTTCTTTCTCTCTCTCTCTCCTCCTTGTATTGATTTTTGAGCAATGAGCAGCTGAATCTGAATTGGTAACAGAACTATTTGACATTCTGTACCAGGAGCAGTTATAACCTATAAAACCAAATAGTTGTGTGCAAGCAGCTAGGCAGTATATTGCACTTAGGTCAGTCTTCTGCCCCTGGAAGAGAATATGCAAAAGCGTTCATGGCTATGCTAGCCCAGAAAGACTCTGGGAAGGATACTTTGCTGTAGTCTTAGGAGAAGCTGTAGCAAGAGAGACACAAGACACGAGCAGAAACACAGCCTGCTGTGGTGGGAGGAAGCCTGGACCTACTCTGCTCACCTGCTGCTGGAAGCTGGAATCCACAGAAAGCACAGAAGTGGTCTTTTCTACCAGAAGGATTTACTAAAAAGGTGGGCTTAGAAGAAGGAAGAAGCTCAAGACACAGGTAGGAGTCCTCAGGAGAGCATCAGAGTTTTCCTTGAGGGCATCTAGAACTAACACCCAAAAAGATGTCCTTTTCATTATAGAGGACTGGAATACAAAGATAGGAAGTCAAGAAACACCTGGAGTAACAGGCAAATTTGGCCTTGGAGTACAGAATGAAGCAGGGCAAAGGCTAATGGAGTTTTGCCAAGAGAACGCACTGGTCATTGCAAACACCCTCTTCCAACAACACAAGAGAAGACTCTACACATGGACATCACCAGATAGTCAACACTGAAACCAGATTGATTACATTCTTTGCAGCCAAAGATGGAGAAACTCTATACAGTCAGCAAAAACAAGACCAGGAGCTGACTGTGGCTCAGATCACGAACTCCTTATTGCCAAATTTAGACTTAAATTGACGAAAGTAGGGAAAACCACTAGACCATTCAGGTATGACCTAACTCAAATCCCTTGTGATTGTACAGTGGAAGTGACAAACAGATTTAAGGGACTAGATCGGATAGACAGAGTGCCTGATGAACTATGGACAAAGGTTTGTGACACTGTACAGGAGGCAGTTATCAAGACCATTCCCAAGAAAAAGAAATGCAAAAAAGCAAAATGGCTGTCTGGGGAGACCTTACAAATAGCTGTGAAAAGAAAAGAAGTGAAAAGTAAAGGAGAAAAGGAAAGATATAAGCATCTGAATGCAGAGTTCCAAAGAATAGCAAGAACAGACAAGAAAGCCTTTCTCAGTGATCAGTGCAAAGAAATAGAGGAAAACAATAGAATGGGAAAGACTAGAGATCTCTTCAGGAAAATTAAAGATACCAAGGGAAAATTTCATGCAAAGATGGGCTCGATAAAGGACAGAAATATTATGGACCTAACAGAAGCAGAAGATATTAAGAAGAGATGGAAAGAATACACAGAACTATACAAAAAAGATGTTCATGACCCAGATAATCATGATGGTGTGATAACTCACTTAGAGCCAGTCATCCTGAATGTGAAGTCAAGTGGGCCTTAGGAAACATCAGTATGAACAAAGCTAGTGGAGGTGATGGAATTCCAGTTGGGCTATTTCAGATCCTAAAAGGATGCTGTGAAAGTGCTGCACTCAGTATGCCAGCAAATTTGGAAAACTCAGCAGTGGCCACAGGACTGGAGAAGGTCAGTTTTCATTCCAATCCCAAAGAAAGGCAATGCCAAGGAATGATCAAACTACCACACAATTACACTCATCACATACTAGTAAAGTAATGCTCAAAATTCTCCAAGCCAGGCTTCAACAATATGTGAACTGTAAACTTCCAGATGTTTAAGCTGGATTTAGAAAAAGCAGAGGAACCAGAGATTAAATTGACATCTGCTGTATCATTGGAAAAACAAGAGAGTTCCAGAGAAACATCTATTTCTGCTTTATTGACTATGCCAAAGCCTTTGACTGTGTGGATCACAAGAAACTGTGGAAAATTCTGAAAGAGATGGGAATACCAGACCACCTGACTGCCTCTTGAGAAATCTGTATGCAGGTCAAGAAGCAACAGTTAGAACTGGACATAGAACAACAGACTGGTTCCAAATTGGGAAAGGGGCACATCAAGGCTGTATATTGTCACCCTGCTTATTTAACTTCTATGCAGAGTACATCATGAGAAATGCTGGGCTTGAAGAAGCATAAGCTGGAATCAAGATTGCCAGGAGAAATCTCAATAACCTCAGATATGCAGATGACACCACCCTTATGGCAGAAAGTGAAGAGGAACTCAAAACCTCTTGATGGAAGTGAAAGATGAGAGTGAAAAGTTGGCTTAAAGCTCAGCATTCAGAAAACGAAGATCATGGCATCTAGTCCCATCACTTCATGGAAAATAGATGGGGAAACAGTGGATACAGTGACAGGATTTATTTTGGGAGGCTCCAAAATCACTGCAGATGGTCACCCATGAAATTAAAAGATGCTTACTCCTTGGAAGGAAAGTTATGACCAACCTAGACAGCTTATTAAAAAGCAGAGACATTACTTTGCTAACAAAGTTCTGTCTAGTCAAGGCTATTGTTTTTCCAGTGGTCATGTATGGATGTGAGAGTTGGACTATAAAGAAAGCTGAGGACAAAATAATTTATGCTTTTGAACCGTGGTGTTGGAGAAGACTCTTGAGAGTCCCTTGGACTGCAGGGAGATCCAATCAGTCCATCCTAAAGGAAATCAGTCCTGAATATTCATTGAAAGGACTGATGTTGAAGCTGAAACTCCATTACTTTGGCCACCTGATGTGAAGAACTGACTCATTTGAAAAGACCCTGATTCTGGGAAAGATTGAAGGTGGGAGAAGGAGACGACAGAGGATGGGATGGTTGGATGGCATCACTGACTCAATGAACATGAGTTTGAGTAAGCTCTTGGAGTTAATGATGGACAGGGAAGCCTGGGGTGCTGCAGTCCACGGGGTCACAGAGAGTCAGACATGACTGAGTGACTGAACTGAACTGATCCTTTACCTTGTCTTGAATGATGCCCCAACTGAAGTAAGAACTGGAGGACTCTTTCAGCTATAGAATCTTTCCTGGGAAGGTGTTCTGTCCAGTTGCTAGCTCACATCCAAACTAGCTACCACAAGTTCCTCAGACTCATGAATCACTTACCCAGCGGAGCAGCTCACATTGTTGTGTCCAGGTTCACAGCATTGTTGAGCTCCAGATGAATGTGTATACATCAACAGGCCTGAGTGTTCCTGTTCATCTCTTGAAGAACTCTATTTAATATGAAATTCCCAAGCTGTTGGTTAGGTCAGTTCAGTTACTTAGTTGTGTCTGACTCTTCGCAACTCCATGGACTGCAGCACGCCAGACTTCCCTGTCCATCACCAACTTCCAGACCTTACTCAAACTCAGGTTTCTGCCATAAGGGTGGTGTCATCTGCATATATGAGGTTATTGAGATTTCTCCTGGCAATCTTGATTCCAGCTTGTGCTTCATCCAGCCCAGCATTTCTCATGAGGTACTCTGCATATAAGTTAAATAAGCAGAGTGACAGTATACAGCCTTGATGTACTCCTTTCCTGATTTGGAATCAGTCTGTTGTTCCATGTCCAGTTCCAACTGTTGCTTCTTGACCTGCATACAGATTTCTCAGGAGGCAGGTCGGGTGGTTTGGTATTCCCATCTCAAAGAATTTTCCACAGTTTGTGGTGACCCACACAGTCAAAGGCTTTGGCACAGTCAATAAAGCAGAAGTACAACATGGTTAATTAACAGAGCAGCTGTTCTTTCTGTCACCCGGGAGCACTGATGACAAGAGAGGAAGCCCAGGTTTGGTGGAGCTGGAAGGTGAGCCTGGGGTCTGGTTTCTGGTCCTGCCATTGTGCTGTTGTTGCTGATTTAATTTCCATTTTATATTTGTTTATAGTTGTGTCCAGCAAAGTAATTCAGATACATATATACATATATCTAATCCTGAAAGATGATGCTGTGAAAGTGCTGCACTCAATATGCCAGCAAATTTGGAAAGCTCAGCAGTGGCCACAGGACTGGAAAAGGTCAGTTTTCATTCCAATCCCAAAGAAAGGCAATGCCAAAGAATGCTCAAACTACTGCACAATCGCACTCATCTCACATGCTAGTAAAGTAATGCTCAAAATTCTCCAAGCCAGGCTTCAGCAATACGTCAACTGTGAACTTCCAGATGTTCAAGCTGGTTTTAGAAAAGGCAGAGGAACCAGAGACCAAAATTGCCAACATCCACTGTACCGGGAGCCACCACGGGAGATCCCACCCATGACAAGGTCATGTGGAAGAGAACTGTTAAGCAAGGCGTCAGAACTCAACGGGCTCCCTAGGCTTTCTTGAGCATCTGCCCCCAAAACCAGAATCTGTCTGTTTTACTACTTCATGACTTTCACTAACTCCTCTGACATTAACAGGGGGCTAACCCTGATCACCTTTCTCTGGAGAAAATCAACTTAGGACTATAGCTAATAAGTCTCCTGGACATGAGAGAAATATTTCAAATCAAAACCCCTCTGTTAGCATTATAGCTTGCTTGGCAGGTATATTCAGACCCTTGCAGCTACACATATGATTATTTACATCCTCCCAACTGTGAGAGGCATGGAAAGCCTAAAACATAGAGCCTTTCAAAGAGTTAAAAGTTATTAGAGTAGTGTTAATGTAGGATTTCATTATTGGGCCAATGCTTGTTGCTAAGTTCCCATATCTCTTATCCACTCTGCACCTGGGAGTACATTAGTTAACATAGTTGGAATGTAAGAAAAACAAGTGTAGCCTTGAATTTAACCACATCAGACTTTTGAGATATTTGGTTCGTTCTTGTAACTCACTGCACCTTTACTCTGTGAGAATGTAACTCTGTTTAATACTTTTTGAGGCTGACATAGATTAGAAATATAAGAAAAAACATTTCAGGGGAAAATAAGTTTTCTGGTTGAAAAGCCTTTATCAAAAGAGGGTCATAAAATGTTCACAGGCCTCCAAGGCCAAAAGATAATGTACACAATATTATTTATGGGAAAGGTTTGCAGAAAAATCCTGGTTTCGATAAAGACAAAACAGATGTAATGTTTGGGCTGACTCTGTATGACTTTGCATCTTTCATTTCCCTCTATGTACAAGTAAAGGTATAAAAGACCCTTTGGAAAATAAAAACAATGAGCCTCGCTTGAAGAAGCTTGGTCACCCTGTGTTTTTCTTTTTTCTCTTTTTTTCTCTCTTACTTTCTTTTTTCAGGCTGATCTCTTGGAGCATAGAGGCTCCCTGTTCACTTACCTGCCCGGGTTTCTAAGACCTGAATGGGAAGACGTTCTGCGTCTTCACTCCCTTGGGAGACCGGGAAGGCACCTGTGGCCTCCGTGAACAGGGCAAACTTGTCTTGAAGTTTTATTGGCTTTCTATGTAAACCAAAGATTGTCAGCCTCTTTCTCTTCTCTATTTTCTCATCTATATAATTCTTTCCTTATCTCTCTCTCTAAATCATCCGCCGACGCTGTTTTTCCTTCAGGTTACCCTGGATCCTGCGGGGGCTGGACCCCGGCACCACTGGATCATGGAAAAAGCAAGAGTTCCAGAGAAACGTCTATTTCTGCTTTATTGACTATGCCAAAGCCTTTGACTGTGTGGATCACAAGAAACTGGAAAATTCTGAAAGAGATGGGAATACCAGACCACCTGACCTGCCTCTTGAGAAATCTGTATGCAGGTCAGGAAGCAACTGTTAGAACTGGACATGGAACAACGGACTGGTTTCAAATAGGAAAAGGAGTACATCAAGGCTGTATATTGTCACCCTGCTTATTTAACTTCTATGCAGAGTACATCATGAGAAACGCTGGGCTGGAAGAAGCACAAGCTGGAATCAAGATTGCCGGGAGAAATCTCAATAACCTCAGATATGCAGATGACACCACCCTTATGGCAGATAAGTGAAGAGGAACTACAAAGCCTCTTGATGAAACTGAAAGTGGGGAGTGAAAAGCTGTGACCAACCTAGATAGCATATTGAAAAGCAGAGACATTACTTTGCCAACAAGGTCCATCTAGTCAAACCTATGGTTTTTCCAGTGGTCATGTATGGATGTGAGAGTTGGACAATAAAGAAAACTGAGCATCAAAGAACTGATGCTTTTGAACTGTGTTGTTGGAGAAGACTCTTGAGAGTCCCTTGGACTCAAGGAGATCCAGCCAGTCCATCCTAAAGATCAGTCCTGAATATTCATTGGAAGGACTGATGCTGAAGCTGAAACTCTAATACTTTGGCCACCTGATGTGAAGAACTGACTCATTGGAAAAGACCCTGATGCTGGGAAAGATTGAAGGCGGGAGGAGAAGGGGACAATAGAAGATGAGATGTTGGATGATATCACTGACTTGATGGACATGATTTGGGGTAAGCTCTGGGAATTGGTGATGGACAGGGAAGCCTGGTGTGCTGCATGTGGTCACAAAAGAGTCAGATACAATTGAGTGACTGAACTGACTGAGGAGCAATCTCATTCAATTTGTGTCTCTCCTGATGGTTATGTGATCCAGACTCTAATACAAGCTTGAAAGAGCTGAAGACTCACCTCTATAAACAGTTTCCCAAAAGGAATATCAACAAACCAAAGAAATAAGCATGACAAGTCTGGGAACTGAAGGATTATGAATCTTGGAGGGAAATAGGCTTTCAATGTTCACTTGCTAGTGGGATGGAATTTTCTTCACCAAAGTGACTTAGAGCAATGGAAATCAGAATTATAAGAGCTAAATAATTTGAGGTTCTTGAAGGCTGACTGGTATCTCCTACAGAGACACCCTGACAAAAAGGAATGGCTCTCTGACATAAAATTCCAGGCTTCAGTGTCTGAGAGGAAGAAGGAATTCTTAAAACAAGGGAATGGTTTGTCCAGTGTGGTAGGCAGAATAATGACCTCTAAAGATGTCCATGTCGTAGAATCTGCAAATATGTTAGGTCACATGGCAAAGGAGAATTAAGGTCACAAATGGAGTTAAATTTACTAATCAGATGACCTTGTGATGGAGAGATTATTCTGGATCATTGGGGTGAGCCTAGTGCAGTCACGAGGGTCCATATAAGTGGAAGAGGGAGGCAGAAGAGGAGAGTCAGACGTGATGCTGAAAGCAAGGTTGGAGTGAGGTGATGTGGGGACTCAATGCGCCATTGCTGGCTTTAAAGATGGAGGAAGACACCATGAGCCAAGGAATGCAAAGAGCCTCTAGAAGCTGGAAAAGGCAAGGAAATGGGTCCCTTAGAGCAGCCAGAAGGAACAAAGCCGTACTGAAACCTTGATGTTTTTGGACTTAGAACCTCCAGACTGTAAGATAATATATTTGTGCTTTTTGAATCCCTGTGTTATGTATGTTAGTCATTCAGTCATGTCCAACTCTTTGCGACCCCACAGGCTGTAGCCCACCAGGCTTCTCTGTCCATGGAAGTCTCCAGGCAAGTATACTGGAGTGGATTGCCATTCCCTTCTCCAGAGGGACTTCCCAATCCAGGGATCGAACCCTGATCTCCTGCATCGCAGGCAGATCCTTTACCATTTGAGCTACAGGGAAGCCCTAAATTGTCTTGAAAGTCCTAAATTTGAATCCCTAAATTGTGGTAATTTATTACAGCAGCAGTAGGAAACTAATATATCCATAAACTCTGAAGACCAGAAGGCAGTGGGATTAGGTATTCAAAGTGCTAGAAACAAAACAAAACTGTCAATCAACCAAGAATCCTGCATCTGGGGAAATCATTCCTTAAATATGAGTAAACTATAACTTCTCCAGATAAACAAAAGCTAGATGAGTTCATTTTCACTTCACCTGACTTAAAGTTCTAAAGGGTGAATAAAGAACATGAGAGGGTACCTTAAAGCTGTGTAAAGAAATAAACAACTCAACAGAGGCACATTCATGGGTAATTTTAAAATGCTAGGCTTATTGTAACATTGGTTTGTAACTGGACATTTTGTTTTCTACATGATTTAAGAGATTAATATATTTAAAGAAAAATAATTATTAGTCCAAAAGCTAGGATTATTGTAACTTTGGTTTATAACTCCAAATCTTGTTTTCTACAGAATTTAAGAAATTAATGAACTTAAAAGAATTATTAGTTTATGTTTGGGGGTGCACAGTGTATAATGATGTAATTTTTTTTATTATATCAACCACTGAAAGGAGTGGGACAAAGCTGTAAAGGAGCAGAATTTGTGTATGTCAGTTCAGTCAAGTGGATATTAATTCAAATTAAAGTTTTATAACTTTAGGAGGTTAAATGTATAATCCCCATGGTAACCACAAAGAAAAGAGCTACAGAATATACACAGAAGTGAGAATGAAGTTTAAATGTTCGCTGCAAAAAATCAAATAAAACACAAAAAGAAGACAGTAACACAAGACATCAGGGACAAAAATGCTATAATAAGTATAGCACAATACAAAATTGAGTCCCTCCTCACTAATTAAATGTAAACAATAGCTTGAGCTCTCCAATCAAAAGACAAAGATTGGCAGAACGTATAAAAACACATGATTCAACTCTATGCTGTCTGTAAGAGACTCACATATGATCCAAGACACAATAGTTTGAAAATGAAAGGATGGAAAAAGATATTTCATGCAAATAGTAATGAAAAGAGGGCAAGAGTGATTACTCTATCAGAAAGAATATACTCTAAATCAAAAAGATTCAGGGGACTTCAATGGTCCAGTGGTTGAGTCCACCTTCCAATGCAGGAGACGTGGGTTTGATCCCTGGTCGGGGAGCCGTGATCCTACACGCCATGGGGTAAGACCACGAGCTGATGAATGAAGACCTAGCACAGGCACAAAACAAAAACAACAGCAACAAGAAAACAAAAACGTGTTTGGAAGTCCACAAGGCAAAGAATGTCATATGCTAATAACAGGTTCAGGACAATAAGAAGACAGAACTTTTATAAACATTTATGCACCCATCAGACCATCAAAATAATGAAGCCGAAGCTGACAGAATTGAAGGGAGAAATAGATAGTTCTACAACAGTATTGGAGGCTTCAGTACCCCATCCCACTCTCAAGAAGGTATAGAGCAAGCAGACAGAAAGCAGTGAGGAAATGGAGGATTTTAACAACAATAAGCCAAGTAGATTTCACGGACATATACAGAACACTAACAATAAATGATCTGAAAAGGAACCCACAAAAACAATTTAATTTACAATACCATCAAAAGGAATAAAATACTTATGACTTAACTAAGAAGGTGAATACAATAGAATGTATAAAACATTGCTGAAAGAAATTAAAGACATAAACAGGTGGGAAAATATCCATGTTCATGGACTAGAAGAATTAATAGAGTTAGGATGTTGATTTTACCAAAAGTGTTCTACAGATTCAAAGCAGTCTCTATCAAAACTACAAATACTTTTTTTTTTCAGAAATAGACAGAATTATGTCAATTTTGAAAAATCTCAAAAACCAAAAGTGAAATTAACTATGTTTTGAGTTGATGGCCCAACCATACAAACTTAAATTCCTTCAATTTCAAAGCAGTAATTTTGCTTCAATTATCTAGTGCAATTCATACCCTGATGACTAAAAGAAAAATCACACAAAAGGGTTTTCTGTAGTTAACAAGAACTGCTGCTACTGCTGCTAAGTTGCTTCAGTCGTGTCCAACTCTGTGCGACCCCATAGATGGCAGCCCGTCAGGCTCCCCTGTCCCTGGGATTCTCCAGGCAAGAACACTGGAGTGGGTTGCCATTTCCTTCTCCAATGCATGAGAGTGAAAAGTGAAAGTGAAGTAGCTCAGTTGTGTCCAACTCCTAGCAACCCCATGGACTGCAGCCTACCAGGCTCCTCCATCCATGGGATTTTAGAGGCAAGAGTACTGGAGTGGGTTGCCATTGCCTTCTCCGAGTCAACAAGGACTAGAGTTGCACAAAACCATTATTCTGAAACAACTGAGTGTGTATTGCAGACAAAGGCAAAGGAATAACTACATTGACCTGCAGAGACAGGAGTCTGTGCACAGCAGAGAAAGACAGAGACATAGGATGGAAGAGGTCTGGAAAAGATCCTTAGAGTCCTCGAGATGAACTGGAAGCATCCAGAACAATCACAGTGTGCTGTGGAGAATGCTTTCCTTAGCTCTGTACACTGACAAGACCTCACTTTGGCCACTCCTGTGCTCCAATCAGATGAAAACGGCTGCTTCTCAGGTCAATGGAAGGAAATGGATAAGAGGAGTGATGGGCACGTTGTTACCCCAGAGAATAAAGAAGCCATCAAAGGCCACTTGAGTTGTCTCAGAAAAACTCAGGAGGCAACCTCAAGAGCATCCCCTCCCCTAAGCTTGAAATGTGATCACTGTACCATCTACAAGAATGAAAGCTGCAATTAATTGAAATATATCAAATATTGAAATCCATATATTAAAAATAACTCTAAAAAAAGCAAACATAACATTTTATTTGTCCCCTTTGGATAATGTTAGAGAACTAACTAATTGGACTGTTTAAAAAATGGCACAGGAAAGAAAAATAAGCATCCACTCTGCCTTTCCTTTGTCAGATGCACCCTTAGGAAACTCAAATAGTTAAGGAGGGAAAGTTATTTTATATAGAAATAATTTAGCCATTAAGTGAAGAAAGAGTAGGAAAATGTAAGGCTCCTAGTTTTGCACCCATGAATGAATCATAGGTTTAGATGAATGAATGAATGATCGTCAGTGACTGATTATTTCATAGCCCAGTGAAGGTCAGGGCACCATCCATGACACAGCAGAGACAAAAAGAGGCATACCTGAATCTGAGTGGCCTCCCATTATCACTCCTAGTTTATGGAAACGTTAGGGACAGAAGGACATCTCAGTGACTCCAATGGGAAGCACTGTGGAAACGCTCAGGACAGTGAACCTAGGTTTCTTTAAAAATGAACTTGCCAGTGAAGCAACAAAACAACACAGCTCGGAGAGCCGAGGAGACACGGGAGAGCCGAGGAGACTCGGGAGAGCCGAGGAGACACGGGAGAGACCCCAGCCAACCGCAATGTATGGACTTCATTCCACCCCCGACTCAACACAACTGTTAGCAAAACAAGGGGCAAGCATTCCTGAGACCACTGGGGGCTCACAGTACTCGCCTGATGGTTGCTAATTTTATGGCACTGGCTTATGTTTGGGCTTTTGATTGTTTTGGTGTGATAACAGTAGTATGAATTCCTCATCTTTGATATTCAAGAACTGAACTGTTATGACAAAATTGTATGATTTCTTGAATTTGCTTCAAAATAATTTGGTAGAATGTGGGTGGAGCGTGGGTGGGGATTTAAAAGAAAAAAGACGGGCCAAGAATGAATAGATCCAGGGGTTGAGTGTTCCTTAGACTTTAGAACAGATTCTAATTTTGTATATATTTCAAAGGTTTTGTAATACAAAAGTTACAAAATAGCAAAATAAAATACTAGTGGATGAATTATTAAAATAAAAAAAATAAAATAAAATAAAGAAATAGAGACTGCATCCTAAAATTCATGTGACATCTCAAGAGACTCCAAATAGACAAGACAATCTTTAGAAAGAAGATCAAACCTGGAAGACTCACATTTCTTGATTTTAAAATTTATTACAAAGCTATAATAATCAAGAGAGTATAAAAACAAATATATAGGCCACTAGATTAGAATTGAAAGCCCAGAAATAAACCCTTGACTTCTGATAGGTGTGACAAGACCATTCATTGGGAGAAAGAACAGTCTTTTCAACAAATGATGCTGAGAAAACTAGATATCTACATGTGAAAGAATAAATTGGGCCCTGATCTAACACCATAAACAAACATCAACTCAAAATGTGTTAAAAGATGTACGACCTAATATTATAAAACACTTAGAGGAAAACATAGAGCTAAAGTTTCATAACGTTGTATTTGGCATTGTTTCCTTGGATATGATACCAAAGGACCAGCAATGAAAGAAAGAACAGACAGATTGAATTTCATTAAAATGTAATCATTTTGTGCATCAAAAGACACGGAAGTGTTCCTTCCTTCCAACAAGGAAGTGAAAAAGGAACACATAGAATGGAAAGAAATATCTGCAAATCACATAAAGGATTATTATCCAGAATGTATGGTGGTGTTGGTTTAGTTGCTAAGTCGCGTCCAACTCTTGAGATCCATGGACTTCAGCCCCCAGGCTCAGCTGTCCATGGTATTCTCCAGGCAGGAATACTGGAGTAGGTTGCCATTTCCTTGTCTTCCCAACCCAGGGATCAAACACATGTCTCCTGCATTGCAAGCAGATTCTTTACGGCTGAGCCACCAGAGAAGCCCCATCCAGAGTAATTCAATAACTCCTAAAACTCAAGAACAAAATGGAAAACTTGAATAGACATTTCTCTAAAGAATATATGCAAGTGGCCAATAAGCACATAAAAAGCTGTTCAGCATCATTCAGTTCAGTTCAGTTCAGTTGCTCAATCGTGTCCGACTCTTTGTAACCCCATGAATCGCAGCACGCCAGGCCTCTCTGTCCATCATCAACTCCCAGAGTTCACTGAGACTCACGTCCATCGAGTCAGTGATGCCATCCAGCCATCTCATCCTCTGTCGTCCCCTTCTCCTCCTGCCCTCAATCCCTCCCAGTGTCATTAGGGAAATGCAAATCAAAACTACAATGAGATACC
The DNA here is from genome assembly GCF_042477335.2 of Ovis canadensis. NCBI lineage: Eukaryota > Metazoa > Chordata > Mammalia > Artiodactyla > Bovidae > Ovis > Ovis canadensis. Next base: position 23,540,514 of record NC_091269.1, on the reverse strand, counting down.
ACCTTATACCCATGACTAATATCAAAACTGATCTGGAAAACAGGTAAAAATAGAATTACCGTTTGATCTAGAAATTCCATTTCTGGGTATATATTGATACCTAAAGAAGTAAAAACAGGTCTCAAAGAGATATTTGTACACCTATGTTTATAGCAGCATTATTCACAATATCTAAAATGTGGAAGCAACTCAAGTATTCATTTATGATGACTAGATAGGCAAAATGTAGTATATACACACGATGGAATGTTGTTCAACCTTAAAAAGATTAGGGGCTTCCCTGGTGATCCAGCGGTTAAGAATCCACCTGCCAATGCAGGGGGCATGAGTTGGATCCCTGGTCTGGGAAGATCCCATATGCCGTGGAGCAACAAAGCCTGTGTGACTAGAGCCTGTACTCCACAACGAGAGGGGCCACTGCAATGAGAAGCCCACCCACCACAACAAAGACTAATTGGCCAATAAGCACATAACCTTAACTAGAAAAAGCCCATGCTTAAACGATTAGCTGGGGAAGGCAATGGCACCCCACTCCAGTGTTCTTGCCTGGGAAATCCCATGGGCGGAGGAGCCTGGTGGGCTGCAGTCCACGGGGTCGCTAAGAGTCGGACACGACTGAGTGACTTCACTTTCACTCTTCACTTCCATGCATTGGAGAAGGAAATGGCAACCCACTCCAGTGTTCTTGCCTGGAGAATCCCAGGGACTGGGGAGCCTGGTGGGCTGCCGTCTATGGGGTCTCACAGAGTTGGACATGACTGAAGTGACTTAGCAGCAGCAGCAGCAGCAAACAGTTAGCATGTGCTTATCTCTTAATATTAAGGGTTGCCAGTTTTGGCTGAGTTCAGCCAGATGGTTCATCTCTGCTGGACTTGGTAGGGCTCAAACACATGTCTGTGGTCCATCCACTCCAATTCATCTCACAGGCTCTGTGCTGGAGGTGGAATGCTGTGAACTGACATCCCTCATCACCCAACAGACTAGCTTGGACTTACTGACATGGGACAGAAAGATTCCACGTGCAGCAACTAGTGCTTTTCAAGTCTCTGCATCATTTTTGAAACTGTCCACAGAAAGCTACATGGTCAACCCAAGCACAGGGCAAAGGAAGACCTGAACTCTTGATGGATGGAGTTATGAAGCCACAAGCCAGGGTGTAAATAACAGAGCGGGGAAGAGACCTTGTGATCATTTGTGCAATCTAGCACAATTTTTAAAGGGAAACAGCCATGGCTCAAAGACAATCGAGTATTCCTTGGCAATATTTGACACCAAGGGTGAGTCTAAAATGCAAAGAGCACCTTAAAATACTGTCAAACGCATTCCTGCCTAAATAACCCACCACATGAAACAGAGACTCAGAGTTCCTGCAATATCATTTCAGTAAAAGGAATGTGGTCCCCTTTACAATGGCAAGCAGAGATGCTCTTGAAATAAAACAACGGTTAATGGTAGCTGGATCCAGACCTCTGTGCTTATTATCTCCCCTTTTTTAACATTTAGATCTATTTCTCAAAAGCCTACAGTTTCAACCAGACATTTTGAACCCTCTTCAACCACAGGACTGGTTTGCAAAGAGAATTCTACGGGTCTCTCCTGGGCTGAGGCTGTCACCATCCTGGCTGGCAAGACCCCTGACTCCAGCTCTAATCTCCGAGCCTCAGTGGCTGGAATCACCAGGCGTCGGAGAGGGACTCCGCTGATATGAGAGAGTGCTTCCCCACACACCAACTGCCAAGCTCTGAATGTTTGGGTGAGGCTGAAAAGGAGAAGTAATGGCCTGTCAGAACACTTGGCTGCCTTTGAGAAACCTTGTGTCCATCTTTCTTTTTGACAGGTGTCCTCAGATTTCTTTTCCGAGACCCAGGACTCTCAGCTAATGCTGGCTCCGGTCTGAGGAAGTGATGGACAAGCTGTCACTGCATGTGAGGTTTTGGGTGGTACCTGGGGACTCTCCTAATGTTGAGGAAAGTTGGCAAGAAAAAAAGGAGCATTTGAGTGGGGAGCAGCTAGAGAGGTCCTGGGTGAGTGACCTTTTACTTATCTGCACACCACGCTAACAAAAGGGGGTTTCAGGTGGCCTCCAAAACTATACTTACCTTAGAATTTGAAGGATAAACCAGAAGGAATAGAAAATTAGGGCAAAAAGAAGTAGTGAAACACAAACTGGGCACACATTTAGGCAAGTCAATCAGAAAAATATAACCAATTATATGAGTCTCAGTATTCATGAGATAGAATTCAGTTACTTCCTCAGGAGAAAAGCATTTCTTCCTACTCCTTGGCTTTGAAACATGTTTCTCCCAAGAATCCTTACATGTAACATGTTTTTGCCTTGAAAGCATTTAGCACACTGCCTGGAACATGGAAAACACACAATAAATATTATTGTTATGCCACAGAGCAGGGCCCCCCAGAACACCATCTTCTCTGTCTGGACCCAAGGGATTCATCAAGCAAGTGCCCCAAATTTTCCAGGTCAGTCACAATTTAAATTTTCTGTGGTCTAAACATGCACTAAGCCCAACCATGCATTAGATAATGATTTGGGATTCAGAAAATAAGATTGCCATACTGTTAGGTAGTTAGAATAGGAAAAAGGAGTCCAGAATGGCAGTGGCTAAAAGACAAAGAAAGGAAAAGGCCACGAAAATAGAACAAAGGAAAGTCTGAGGACCCGAGAGAGGACCCCAGGCAGGACAAACAGCACTCCTGGCTGGCCCAGGTTACACAGGGCAGGCCTGGGGGGAGGAGAAAAACACATAAAAAGGGGAGCAAAATCGGTCTGGGGCCTCTCTTCTCTTCGCATCTTTTGGGTCGGCATGCCCTCACGCCTCGAGGATGTATTTTCCTTTACGGTCTAACTAAAACTGAGCTGTAACACGGAGCTGTAACACTGGCCTGTTCTAGAGCTCTAACACTGGTCTGTCCGAGGGCTGTAATGCTGGTCCATCCGTCGCTTCAAATTTTTGTTGTGAAGAGATAGAACCAAGGAAATTACACACTCCCCCAACAATACTATGAGGCAATTCTGGTGACAAGGGTTGAGGTAAAAATTAATTGATATGGTTTTTAGGGAATCAACATATAAGCCCAGGGAATGGAAGAAATATCTCCATGAGGCATTTCTGTGTAGGAATATAGCAACGCAATCACTGTGCTCTGAAAAATCAGATACTATAAATCTCTTAGGAAAATTGAGGCTTTGAGGAAAGGGTAAAATGTTTTTCTTTACCCAGTGAAAATTACAGAGAAAAAAAGGATTTTCTTATGGAACTTAATGCTGATTTACCACAGCTAGGAATCAGAAGTCTGACCTTCAGTCCACTTCCCAAGGAGACTGGATATAAGCCCTCAGGGTGTGCACACTGAGAAAGTTAAGTGTCTGACTCTGCAACCCCATAGACTACAGTCCACCAGGATCCTCTGTCCATGGGATTCTCCAGGCAAGAATACTGGAGTGGGTTGCCATTCCCTTCTCCAGGAGATCTTCCCGACCCAGGAATCAAGCCCAGGTCTCCTGCATTGCAGGCAGATTCCTCATTGTCTGAGCCAATGCAGGCCCTGAGGGGCCAGGGTGGTGACCGCAGTTAGCCCTGGGGCCCTGATCTTTCTGCAGCTCCATCCTCGGAGTCTAGTGGGAGCCTGGGAGCTCCCTGGAGGGAACTAGACCCTCCCCATTCCTTCATTCCCTGGTTGGGATGCAAGATAGGAAACAGGGACGTTTGGATTACCTGCCTACAGTGGTAGCTGCAGGCTCTGCTCTCTGCGGTACATGAGCTTCTGATGAGAAAAGCAGCAGCTGAGCATGGCTCGAGGTGCAGTACTTTGGGCATCTCTAAGAAGCCAGGTCGAGAAGGCAATGGCACCCCACTCCAGCACTCTTGCCTGGAAAATCCCATGGGCGGAGGAGCCTGGTAGGTTGCAGTCCATGGGGTCTCTAGGAGTCTGACACGACTGAATGATTTCACTTTCACTTTTCACTTTCATGCATTGGAGAAGGAAATGGCAACCCACTCCAGTATTCTTGCCTGGAGAATCCCAGGGACGGGGGAGCCTGGTGGGCTGCTGTCTATGGGGTCGCACAGAGTCGGACACAAGGGAAGCGACTTAGCAGCAGCAGCAAGAAGCCAGGTGGCTGCGGAACCTGGAAACATGATCTGTTCCCCTGCGGGTACACAAGTGTGTTTTCCAGCTCCATATGGAATGCCAGGTGCGCCCTTCTCACTCTCCAAGGCCAGGAGGTCCCTATAGGGTATGTATACTGTGTGCCACTAGTCAGAACAAAGTCACAAGAAACTGAGGGGTGTTGGGCTGTTCGTTTGAACATCGATGCATCCTAGAGGCCAGAGCTTCCACAAACGGACAGAGCCCTTTCCAGGTGCTCCACGCCCTAGAAGCTGTCTCTTTGTATCAGAAACGCAAAGTAGTCCCTGTCACCACCCCAGATGGCAACCCTGGAGAGAGGAGACGGACAGAACAGGGGTGGGGGACGGGAGACTGTTTCCTGCTCATAAGCAGCTAAACCTTTCACTTCAGAGAGACTGCCTGGGAGAAAAGCAAACCTTAAGCGCTGAGCTTGCGTCTACTTGACACTGCTAATTTAGGAAGAGAAGTCACCAGAATCTACCCCTCCTGGGGCTTCCAAACCTGCTCAGCTCTTCCAGGCATCACAACCTGACTGCCTCTACCAGTGAGGTGAGGGCTGGAAAACATTGTTTTAAAAATACCTCAGCAGAACTTCCCTGGTGCCTCAGTGGTAAAGAATCTGCCTTCTGATGCGGGAGATGCACGTTCAATCCCTGGTCCCAGAAGGTCCAACAGGCCTCAGAGCAACAAAGCCCGTGGGAGACAACCACTGAGCCAGGACTCTAGAGCCCACAAGCCCACGTTCCAAAGCCAGAGGAGCATCCCACTCACTGCAGCGGAGAGGGCCTGCATGCAGCATGGAGATCCAGCACAGCCATAAATGAGTAACAAATCTTAATAAAACCCACCTCAGTGGGGCTTTCCTAGTGGTCCAGTGGTTAGGGCTCTGTGCGTCCTCTGCATAGAGTATGGGTTCGGTCCCCCAGTCAAGGAAATACGATCTTACATGCCCCACAGCTTGGCCAGAAAAGGAGTACAAAAAATTTAAATGCCTCAGCTCCCCCTCCCCTCTGTTGAAGACACAGGAAAATGTCATTCCAGGGACCACTGCAATGGACATGGTTTCCCAGGAAACGCAGAGGAAAAGCACTGAGATACAGAGCTGGGATGAGAAGACACAGGACTGTGGAGGGACTGGATTTAGTCACATCTTCCTAGAGGTCCCCATGGTTCATTGTGAGAAGGGGAAGCAGAGCCTGCAAGCTGTCCCCTCCTCTTTTACTAATGGAGCCACTGAAACTCATGCTGGCACATATGGCTACCCAGAGTGAAAATTATATCCTCCAGGGTCCTTTGCTGCCCATTGTGGCTATATGGCTAAATTCTGGCCAACTAAAATTCTGGAAAGGGTCCTTAAAATGCAGAGGCATGCCCTTATGCTCCCACTGTCTGAAATGAACCTGTGATGTGATGGCCGAACCTCAAGCAGCCACATAGACCATGAAGCAACTTTGGGATTGAGGACCACACTTGATAAAGTGGCAAAATAGAAGGGATCTGGGTCACTGGGTATTTTATTAAGTACAGGAACCATACCAGATTTAGACCACCTACTTTCAGGCTGAATGTGAGAGAGACAACCTTCTATTTTATTTAAGTGATTCTTATTAGGGACTTAACAAGTATAGAAGGGAGTAAACTTTATACTAAAATCACATTGTGTGTTACTTATAGTATGGACACTGCATATAGATATATAATTAAGAATGCTTGAGAAGCTTCTTTTACTTAAACTTATATAAACTCAATAAAATGAGTGACTGAACCCACCATAGACAGTTTTACACACTCACGTATGCATGCTGGCATTAAGCCTACAGTAAACTGCGTTGGGCTGGCTGGCTTGAATCATTTCAGGGCTCTGGGGTGTAGGTCTGACCCTAGCTGTCTGGCCACTGGCCCTGGGTGACTAGGGCAGGGGGAGACTGGGAGCCCTATAGAGGAGGCAGTGGGGTGCGGGCTCTGAATGGGTTGATTGGCAGATGAAAGATGAGTTTCTATTTGCATTGCTTACTGTCTGTAGGAACTGCCTGGCTCTGGGAGGGGAAGTCCCCTCTCTGGCCCCAAAGGCCAAAACATCACATCTAGAAACTAAAAATGTGGTTATCCCAGATGGACAAAGTGTCTTTCTTGAGCACCTGGGCTTGTCAAAGAGCCACTGACGCCTCCAGTCCCTACTTAGATGGTGCCTCACCTGTGGGGCCTGCCAGATTCTCTCTCCTGCTGCCCCTGTGTCACCCAGGAAGTCTGTATCCCTGTTGGTTTGTGGTCACTTACGCATGCGGTGATCTCGCCTTCTACTCTGGGAGCCCCTGGGAAAGAGGGAGGTGCCAGTCACCTCCGTATCACCTCCAACATCCGCCCTAGGCCTGGTGCAAAGCTGGCCCTGTAGGTGCCTCTAGAACTGGTGAGAACCCAGTGGCGAGCGTAGGAGGCCCATGGATAGACAGTGGTGGTGAGTGTGGTGGGCTTCCTTGCCTTGGTAAATTCCCAAGTCAATTCTTACTAAGTCAGTGATGGGGCAGTAAGACAGAATTGCTTTATTTCCCGTGTTTATTCCTCAAATGCTGCTCTCTTAGGGGAAGGCATTCTCCCCAGATAACTTGAGGGCCAGGATTTCTGGTTCTTTCTTAATGTTGAGTTACTTGCGTTTTGAGGATGGAAACCACAACTTAATTTATAATCAATTTGGATGGGAGCAGCATACTCTTAAAAATAACAGCAGGTTTGGGACAAGAGTGAAGAATCATTCCATGGAAAATTTTATTGCAAGTTAGATTTTCTTTTTTTTTTTTTTTTCAGGTGCTTTAACTTGCTTCTTCCATGCTTTTGTTATTTAACTTAAAAAAGCAACTTTACATATTGCTAATAGTGCCCACCAGTTAAATATTTCTTTTCCCCATACATAATGGCAACTGCAGAGTCACTATTTCATTAGCAAATTATGATGAGTCCATTTTCCAACAGCTATTTTATTATCGCTGTATTTTTTTTCTTTCCAGCGCTTCTAAATGGTTCTTGCCCCTAATCAAACAGATCAACTTATATTTTCTCCTTTCTCTCTCTCTTTCTTCAGTACCCAAAAGAAACATTCTCAAATGCCTTTACCTTCAGGTCTCAGTAATGAACAAAAGGATGCATTAGCAAGGATAGCCTTTTCCAAAACTGTAAGTTTAAAACTGTTTCATGCTTTTGGACAGCAGCCAGCAGTAGTAAGTAGGTACAAAGTGACATAAATCGAATGTCTACTGTCTACTTTTGAAAATGGTGCTTTTTAAGACTCTGAAAAAATGTGTCATTGGGGCTATAATGTGGAGAGCAATTGAAGTTTTTATTTCTCTTTAAGACACAAAGTGAAACCTACTTTCCAAAATAACCAGCCAAGAGCAAATCTAGACGTCACCTGAGCTTATAGTCTTTCTTTCTTTCTCTTTTTTCCCTCTGAGGCAAACGGTCCTCCAAATATTAATACAACGGGCAGCTTTCATGACTGCTCCTTACAGTCCAGGTAACCTGGGCTGGTGCTGGTTGAGCAGTGATGTGCCAAGAAGGGCAGTCGTGACAGCTACTGCCCTCAGAAGGCACTGAATTATGTTACATCAAAAGCCAGTGATGGCACTGTCCATGGAGACCACCCTGTAACTTGGACACTGGGCCAGAAGTACACGTCACGTAGCACTCCGTCGAGAGTTGCTGAATTGAGTTGTTGAATTGAGTTGACTCTTCCTCTAAATACGATGTAAAATACCATCCCCATTACAACAACACAGAAGAAATGGAGATTCGCCACATCATGAAAAATCCCATTAACTCATTAAATCCATCCACCCATCATGTGCTCAGTCGTGTCTGACTCTTTGCAACCTTAGGGACTATAGCCCACAAGGCTCTTCTCTCCATGGGATTTTCCAGGCAAGAATATTTGAGTGGGTTGCCATTTCCTCCTTCAGGGGCTCTTGCCTACCCAGAGATCAAATCCATGTCTCCTCTGTCTCCTGCATTGCAGGTGGATTCTTCTCTGCTTGAGCCATCAGGGAAGCCCAACTCTTTAAATAAGAAGCAGCATTTTGAAGAATATATTAGTGAGAAGGGAAAGTTCTAGAAATCATCAGCTGTAAGGACTCAACTCATAGGACTTTATTTTCAATAAAGGTAAAAGCAAAGAAAGAATCCTGAAGAAATTCTGACACAGCCATCAGACCCCCTAGGGCCAAGCACCTTCCCGTCTTCACACTCTGCTCTTGACCTTGCTTATTTCTCTGAGAAAATGGAAGTATCAGAAGAGCGCTTGCACGCATCTAGTCCTGCAATCCCCCACTTTGCCTGCCTCCCCATCCTGTACACCCTGGGTGCAATACCTGAGCCCTCCAATTCCATCACCCTGTTGTTCATTTCTCCCTCTATAGAGTAAGCATGCTGTGAGAGCGCCCATCTCAACAACAGTGACCACAATGTTGTTGCAGGAACAGGGACCCCTTCCAGGGCCTAAGAGTGGGCTCTTGTCTAACACTCAGAAATGAATTGTCAGAGAAGACACCCATGCTGATAAAGCAAGAGACCTTATTGGGAAGGGGCACCTGGGCAGAGAGCAGCAGGGTGAGGGAACCCAAGAGAACGGCTCTCCATGGAGCTTGCGGTCTCATGTTTTATGGTATGAGGTTAGTTTCTGGCCAGTCATCCTGCTTAGCCTATATTTGGTCTGACTCGAGCTCCTTTCTGGTGGCACACACATCTCTCAGCCAAGATGGATTCCAGCGTGAGGACTTCTGGAAGGTTGGTGGTCTCCTGCCTCCTTTGGCCCCTCCCAGATCCTCCCGGTTAGTTTTCGGCAGTAGCATGTTCCTCATCAGGACCTTCTGTTAAGGAACTGTTCTGTACCTGTCCTGTTGTGACACAGCTCGGGAAAGCAGTCATCACTGCCTGTCCAAGGCAAGTGGTTCCAGTCAACAGTTTCCTAACAGCACCATGATTCCAAGGAATCTCCCTTGATCTATGTCCTCTTCCCAGGCTGTGTCTTTTCTTTGCTTCCCATTGCAGTTACATTCCTAAGAGTTGTTCCAATACCAACCTCTTCCTCTTCCCCTTTGCTCATTCTCTCACACAGGCCAGGCCTTCATCCCACCATTCCTCTAGCTCTGTGCTTGTCAAGGTGACCTGTATATCACTGAATCCAGTGGGCAGCATCTCTGTCTTCGGTGACTCCTGCCATCTCCATAGATATCTTTTCGGGGTTCTAGGACATTTCTCTTGTGGTCCCTATTCCTTCTCAGCCCCAGTCTCACCAGTGATTTCTCCTCCTTGTCTCCACTTCCCAGAACTAGCCTTCCAGGAATCCACAGTTCTTTATCCTTTGTCAAAGAGTCCTTTTGAAATTTAAGTCTGGTGTTCTTTCTATGCTCACTCCCTGCCCCCACAAAAAGACATATATAAGAGGAAGATTTGCATATTTATTTCTTCATCCTGGACCTGCCTTCTGAATTCCACTCTGACCTACTTAACATCTCCCGTAAGAGTCTCAAATTTGACCTGTTCAAAGCCAAACTACTGATTTGTATCCAAAACCTTCTCCCTATAAGTCCTTTCCCATCACAGTTGCTCAAGTAAAAAATTCATGTATCTCCATCTTCCATACTCCACATCCCAACCATTAGTAAGCCCCATCCACTCTGCTTCAGACTCCACCCAGCATCTGATCTCTGCCACCACCTGTGCCCCCATCTGCTGTAGATTGTTGCAGTAGCTTCTAACCAATCCCCCTGCTCCTATCCTTGAAAAAAGCCATCCCCCAAAGAATGGCATCTGTTCTCAGCCAATGCAGGTCAATGCAGGGCTTCCCAAGTGGCGCTATCGGTAAAGAACCCGACCAGCAATGCAGGAGACAAGCAATGTAGGTTTAATCCTTGGATTGAGAAGATTCCCTGGAGGAGGGCACAGCAACCCACTCCAGTATTCTTGCCTGGAGAATCCCACAGACAGAGAAGCCTGGTGGGCTACAGTCCATAGGATTGCAAAGAGGTAGACACAGCTGAAGCGACTTAGCACAGCACAACTCAGGTCAGAGAGTCAAAGATGCCTTATAGCTGGACTGAATGAGGGTGTCATACAGGATAATTGAAAGGACACCATCCCAGCTATGTCCTGACTGCTGGGCTGAAAGGAAGGCCACCCCATCACCAACCATGGTCAAGTTCCCTGTAACATGTGTCTCAATTTCCAGTTTCTCCCTTCCCCCTCACTTTTGAATGAGTCTCTGATCTGGCAAAGAAAAGTTATAAAAATAAGTATCTTTCCTTCCTCTGTTTATCTAGGCTGAAAGATTTTGAACACGGTTCCATGAAAGCATAGACAGGGCCCTAAACAGGAATGGATCTCCCTGTCAGGGTGACCAAATGGAAATCTCAAACAGAAGACACGCTGAAAGATAAAGCAGCTAAATTAATTTTCAAATTCAGAGTCTCAGCAAGATTTAAGAGAAATAAGCATTTATAATGGAGGAAGAAATGGCAAGCCGCTCCAGTATTCTTGCTGGGATAAACACATGGATAGAGGAGCCTGGCAGGTTACAGTCCAGGGGGTTGCAAAGAGTCTGACATGACTGGAGTCACTGAGCACACAGACATCTATAAACCTAGAGAAGACAAATTTCTCAAAGCATAAGACACTGAACGAAGATGACAGACAGGATGGCCAGGTGCAGAACCCCAAGGGGAGCAGTGTTATGGAATACCAGCTGAGTTATGGAATACTCAGTGTTACGGAATACTCAGTGTTATGGAATACCAGTGTTATGGAATACCACCACCAACCAAAGAGAAGCACCACCAGAACACATACTCACAAAAAGGGAAAAATAAATGCAAAGCTGAAGAGTAAAATATGAGCAACATAGGGAATTCCCAAAAAAGACAGTCAATGTACAAAAAGAGACAATTATTGGAAGAAAAGTTTCCAAACAAAGGAAAGACTTAGTAGTATCAAAAGTCTTACTGAGTACTAGAGAGAAACAAAAGAGATTAATGTTTAGTCTTACCTGGGGGAAGGATATGAATTTCAAGCATAAAGTAAAAAAATATGTATACACCTGAAGAAATACGGAGAATAAAAAAGCTATCTTCAAGGAAATGAACAGACCTTTCTTCAGCATTCCGTTCCAGAACAATGGAATGATACAATAACCAAATTGTCTTGTATGTGTAGAGTTAATATGAAGATATCACAAAGTACAAAGGTCCAGCACATACACTACCCTGTACTCTCCCTAAAAGATTCATTGCTTTCTACTTACCAGCCAATTGACCAATGGTCAATGAATTTAAATAAAGTAAAAAAAAAAAAATAGTTAAGCCTAAAAATAGTTGAGACCTATTCTTTTGATTATGATACAGATGTCAATATAATCATTGAAAGAGATGCTACAAAAATAGACTAAATTTTAAAATAATTTTTATTGACTGTATAATACTCTTCAGATTATATTCAGAAGAAATAAGATTAAGTACAAGGGCAGGGAGTGTAACTAAGCCCAGAGAAGGCCTGTTGTTGTTCAGTTGCTGTGTTGTAGCTGACTGTTTGCAACCCCATGGACTGCAGCACGCCCGGCTTGCCTGTCCTTCACCATCCCCTGGAATTTGCTCAGACTCATGTCCATGGAGCTGGTGACGCTAGCTAACCATCTTATCCTCTGCTCGCCCTCTTCTCGTTTTGCCTTCAGTCTTTCCCAGAATCAGGGTCTTTTCCAGTGAGTTGGCTCTTTGCGTCCGGTGGCCAAAGTGTTAAAGCTTAGGCTTTAACAGTCCTTCCAACGAATATTCAGGGTTGATTTCCTTTAGGATTGATTGGTTTGATCTCCTTGCAGTCTAAGGCACTCTCAAGAGTTTTTCCCAACTCCACAGTTTGAAGGCATCAATTCTTCAGCACTCAGCCTTTTTTTATGGTCCAATGCTCACATCCATACATGACTACTGGAAAAACTGTAGCTTTGACTGGACGAACCTTATGTCAGCAAGGTGATATCTTCAATTCACCATCTAGGTTTATCATAGCTTTCCAGAGAAGGAATGAAACAAAGTGAAAGTCACTCAGCTGTGTCCGACTCTTTTCGACCCCATGGCCTATACAGTCCATGGAATTCTCCAGGCCAGGATACTGGAGTGAGCAGCCTTTCCCTTCTCCAGGGGATCTTCCCAACCCAGGGATGGAACCCAGGTCTCCCACATTGCAGGCGGATTCTTTACCAGCTGAGCCACAAGCGAAGCACAGAAAAGGACTATCCATGTTAACAAAAAGCTGACTTCATAATAACTCCATTTAGGAGCCCTTCTGATTATTGTTAAAAGGGCCCCTGGAGCCGTGAGTCCATTCTGTGACCATGTCTGTGGTGATTCCAACTCCCAGTAAGAACAAAACCAGGTAAGCAGCAGAGCTTGACAAATGTTGCTTTAACAAGATCGATCTCTATGAGGCTCTGCTACAGCTGGTGAGGCCCAGCACTAATAAGAGGATATGGTCTCTGGCCCCCTGGGGCAGGCCTTTCCCAGCTTTCCAGAGATTGCAACATCATGTTGTTTATTTGGTTCCTTAACTTCCTCTCTAATTCTCTCCACCCAAATTAGGCATGTTTTATTTATTTAAAGTTTAATGGATGGAAATTTGAATTGTTATTGTTCTGAACATTTTTAGAGACTTTTACCTAAAGGGAGCTATTACATGACCGAGAATCACAGCTTCAAGGCAATATTCAAAAGCATGAACGGGACACAGAGCCAAGAGGGGAAAAATAAATCAACAGCAAAGGATGTAGTCAGGAGAGGGGAGAATCAACAGAGAATTGAATCAATAAAAGGCAACGGAATCCCCGAATGTTGCTCCTCAGCACATGGGGTGAGGCGATTATGTTTATGTGATTGCCAAGGGGACTAAGTTCATTATTTCAAAAAGAATATCTTTGAACATTTGTTTTGTTATGGGTAGTTTTGTGGGCATCAAAAAATAATAATAATAAAGATGAACAGAATAATGTTTATTCCCTTGAGGAAGTCCAAACCTGTAAGGGAAATGGAATGGTAAACAGAGTCAGAGAATGATTAAGAGGTGTATTCATTTAGACAGGACCAGAAATGCAAGTGATTTCTGTGTATTTAATTTTGTATCCTGTAAATTTGCCTAACTCACTGATGAGCTCTAATGGTCTTCTGGAAGCATCTCTAGGGTTTTCTGTATACAGTATGCCATCTGCAAGCAGCCACAGTTTTACTTCCTTTCCACTTGGGATTCCTTTTGCTTCTTTTTCTTCTGTGAATGCCATGGTCAGGACTTCCAAAATTATGTTGAATAAAAGTGGCAAGAATGGACATCCTTGTCTTATTTCTGATCCTAGAGGAATTGCTTTCAGCCTTTCACTGTTGAGTATGATGTTGGCACATGAAAAGATGCTCAGTATCACTAATTATGAGATAAATGCAAATCAAAACTATGAGATATCACCTCATAGCAATCAGAATGGCCATCGTCAAAACCAATAAACCTTCCTACACTAATTGGTGGGAATGTAAATTGGTTTAACCACTATGGAGAACAGTATGGCGGTTCCTTAGACTAACCATAGAACTACCATATGATCCAGCAATCCCACTCCTAGGCGTATATGCAGAGGAAAGCTTAATCTGAAGAGATACATACATCCCAACGTTCACTGCATCAATATCTACAATAGCCAAACACAGAAGCGACCTAAGTTGCTGTTGACAGAGGAATGGGAAAAGAAGAGGTGGTGCATACACATAATGGAATATGACTCAGCCACAGAAAAGAATTAAATAAAGTCATTTGCAGCAAATGGTTGGGCCTAGAGACTATCGCACTAAGTGAAGTAAGTCAGACGAAGACAAATATCATATGATGACACTCATACGTGAAATCTAAAAAGGTGATATACATGAACTTATTGACAAAACAGAAACAGACTCACAGACTTAAACAATAAACTTATGGTTACCAAGGGGGAAAGGAGGGGAGGAATTAATTATGAGGTTGGAAATTAACATCTACACACTAAATATACTATACATAAACTTTAAAAAAGCAACAAGGACTTACTTTATACCATGTGGAACTCTACTCAGTATTCTGTAATAACCTATATGGGAAGAGAATCTGGAAAGCATTCAGTTCAGTTCAGTCGCTCAGTCGTGTCTGACTCTTTGCGACCCCATGAATCGCAGCACTCCAGGCCTCCCTGTCCATCACCAACTTCTGGAGTTCACTCAGACTCACATCCATCGAGTCAATGATGCCATCCAGCTATCTCATCCTCTGTCGTCCCCTTCTCCTCCTGCCCCCAATCCCTCCCAGCATCAGAGTCTTTTCCAATGAGTCAACTCTTCACATGAGGTGGCTAAAGTACTGGAGTTTCAGCTTTAGCATCATTCCTTCCAAAGAACAGCGCCAATCTCCTTCAGAATGGACTGACACTGTTTCCCCATCTATTTCCCATGAAGTGATGGAACCAGATGCCATGATCTTCATTTTCTGAATGTTGAGCTTTAAACCAACTTTTCCCTCTCCTCTTTCACTTTCATCAAGAGGCTTTTTAGTTCCTCTTCACTTTCTGCCATAAGGGTTATTACATGATCTTTAAAGGGTTTCCCTGTGTTAACATTCTGTCATTTTCAGAGGCATCCTGACTATTGGCAACTATGACTAACCCAGGAAATAAATAAGATTTTTGCCAAAGGTATGTGTAAAGAACGTAAAGTTCTCATGTCCAGTACAGACCTCAGGACCTTGCAAACAACATAACTGTCATTCAAGTGCATCACTTTGAATGTCTCCTTTAAATACACAATATATCTTCAAGCCAAAAGGCATGGTGACCTAGAACAAGGTGGCAGACATCTGATCTCAAGAGGAGTTCCACACAAAAAACAAAGGAGACAGTCACAATGGCCACGAAAATGGGCCAAAAGGAATGAGTCAATACAGTTGCTGAATTATAGCCCCTGGAATACTAGCAGTGCTGAGCTGGTCACCCAGTACTAATGAAAGTCTTCCGTATCGCCCCAGTATTTTCTGTTACACTTTGATTTTTTGTTCTCTCTTTGGGAAATAATAAGAGGATTTCAGCTTGGGTGCTGTTGGCTTTGAGGCTTTCTTTTAATGTATTAATACAATTGTCAACCAGATCACAGCAGGAGCAAATTTTATGTCAGGCAGTGATTGCATAACAGAATTCATCTCTGTTTGAAGAAAGGGACAAAAGGTGACAGTGTAGCTCTCTCAAGAACACCCTGTCATGCAGAGTGATGGGCTCAAGTACAAAGCTTAGGCAGATCAAGCCCAGAAACAGCCGAAAGAGACAGGCTGTGAGTTAGAGACTGCCCACGGGGACAGCCCCTGACAGGATGAGAGGGGCTGGAAGGATGATCCTGGGGAGGGTGGCTGACATTTGTCTCTGTAAGTACTAACAGGAGGACCAGCAAATTCATGGAAAATAAGAATCCGTGCCCAATACCCACAATTACAGAGGAGGTTGTCAGATGTGTGGGACTTGAAACATGCGGGAATTCAGAACTTAGTTGATAGGTATGCACAATAAATGCTAGCTGAGAAATATTTGCAGACCACTTCTTTAATCAATCTTATTGGGTTGTTGCTGGGTGTTCCATGGGCAGGTCTTGATACGAGAAGTGATCTGCCAGATATTCGGACAGAGATTTTGAAAAACAGAGACACAAGCAGAGAGCAAAGCAGATTTTAGGATCTTCTTTCTACACGTCTCCTTCTAATCCTCTTATGGCCAGCAATGATATGGAGTTGACTGGAAACACGTTTTGAAGGTGCATCAGCATAAGAATGAATTATAAAGACAATCTATAGTTCCTTGTCTTTGATGTTTTGCTTCTTTTTTGACCCTGGTTGTCACCCCTCTTTTTTGTTGTGATGTTTCCAGCTTAGCCCATCTGGGGCTTTGTCCACCGATGCAATGGACATGAACTTGGGCAAACTTTGGGAGATGGTGAGGGACAGGGGAGCCTGGAGTGCTGTAGTCCATAGGGTCGCAAAGAGTTGGACACGACTGGGTGACTGGACGACGATAACCTGCATATTTATTTGCTAAATCAAGCAACCCTTCCAGGGCTTTCCACTGCGGTGGCTACAGTCCCTGCTACCCTTGAACTCCATGCGGTCAGCTCACTGCCTTCTCCAACACCCGACCCCCACGTTTCAGAGGCTGTGAAAACTTGTCAAAACTTCTAACGTGGGGAATAAACATTTTTTTTTCTTTAAAATTAGCATTTGTATAACGTTGCATCTCATTAAATGACATAATGTTACACATAAATCATCCTGACCAGATTTGTTTTTACAAAACACTGCGCTTCTGGCTTCTTTTGTCTATAACCTGGATTTGAAAGCGCACCTATGGAGACGCATCTGAACCTCTCAGGAAGCACGGAGTGTCTCTGTCGCATTGTCCTTCCCCTCTGCGGCTGTAGCTCTGTCACGGGATGCACCCGGGAGATGCACCCCACAGCTCTCTGCTCTACCCTGAGGGGCCGCCATGACTGTGCGCAGTGGAGGACGCGGGTGGCTGCACAGCCTCAAGGTGGGAAGAGGGAACCACCTGTGTGAAAGGCAATCCGGCTCATCAGTTTGCACTCTCAGGGGAAGGGAATTATTGACACATATTTGGAGCTTCCCAGGTGGCTCAGCAGTAAAGAATCTGCCTGCAATGCAGGAGATGCAAGTTTAATTCTTGGGTCAGGGAGATTCCCTGGAGGAGGGGGTGGAAACTCACTCTAGTATTCTTGCCTGGAGAATCCCAGGGACAGAGGAGTCTGGCAGGCTACAGTCCATTGTGATGCAAAGAGTTGGACATGATGAAAGTGACTGAGTACGCACATCACTCTTTTTACCAACTTACTGTCTGTATAAGCTGTTCATTGAGAATGGCGTGAACATAGACAATCAACAATATGATAAATTTATGAATGAAAGGCCACATACACACATGCATCTCAACAGAGCCACATGTATACGCCCTTCCTGCTTCTGAGATGGTTCATCCCACAGACAGATGAATAACAAGAACTCGAAGAAGGCACACCCAGCTCCTGCAGTGGGAAATCTCCCAAAAGCTCTAATTTAATAAAGACCAAATAATACATATTTATAGGGTTCTCAAACGTTGAAGACTGCATACTTGATAAATCACAATGTTAATGATCAAAACTGAGAAAAGGAAAATATTAACTAAAACTAAACACACGCGCACACAGAGGGGATTCTTCAGAGTGAAGATGAGAGACTACAAAATGGAATTGCTCCATGACTATTTCTTTGTTGGGGAGGATATGGAAGGAGCAGCTGTCCTTGAGACTGGTCACCGCAAGTTTTCACTCGAATCGAGGAGCAGAAAAGTAGATGGGGTCTGTTTGCAGGGTCCATGGAGCCACGATGCCCCGTGTGTCCAGCTGACACGAGGCATTTTGGATCCAGCTCTGTCGCACCAGGCGCACCAGATGGATGGTGTTGGCTAAGTTCACCAGATTTGGGCAGGAGCAGACAAACCCAGGGGTGATGCTGCAAGAGGAGCCCAGGCTTGGGAGGCAGAACTTTTCTGATCCACTTCCTGGGACTCTGACCTTACCCAAATCTGTGGGCCGTTTGATGAGAACTGGTGAAATAACATAAAAATAACAGAAAACAGACAAAACCTTTTGTACCAATTTGGTCAGAGAAGCCAGTCTTCCAAACATTAAGTAGGGAGACAGACAGGTGGCTGAGGTCCAGAGAGAAAAGCTGGCAAGCAGGGGCTCTGCTGGTTACCAGCTGTTTGTTCTGGGACAGGTCACAACTCTAGATGCCTCAGAAGCCTCCTTCGCAGAGGAGCGGATGATGTGGGCAACATGCTTCTGGGGAGGGTTGAAGGAGGCAGCCAAAGGGAAGCACTCGCTCAGGGCGTGACCTGCAGGAAGCTCTCAAGAATGTAACTAAGATTCTTACAACCAGGCTATGACAAATGCCCTCATTTTCTGACTCCAGTGTTTACCTTGTCATACATGGGGAACAATCAGGAGCGGGGCTACACAAGCTGCTCCGTTGAGGGGAAAGTGTAGTCAGGTCCCTGCCTGCCCCTCCACGTCTACAGCTGTCATCGGCCAGAAATCTGTGATCTTCCCATTTTGAACATCTTTTTCTAAATTTGCATGAGGGCATTTATATGGGTTCCTGGAATGAAGTAGCCCCCAGCACCCTGGAATCTTCTCTAGGAGAGGAATATAATTTTGCCCTTCCTTTTCTGGGTACCCCCCACAGCTTTCCTAGTCTCCGTGGCACTGCCCTGTTCTCCCCAGTACACCCTGATCTCCGCACCCAGCCACTGTGGTGGTGGGAACTCAACATTCTCTGCCAAAGAGACGGTCAGATCTCCAAGCAGATGTTGTGACTTGGTCCAACATAGGTGTCCTCTTGCTCTGTAGGAGAGAAGGGTCCCACACCCAGCAGGTTTGGAAAAGAGGGTGCTTCTCATGTCTCTCTCTCCTCAACATCACTTGCTTTTTCTACAGCTCTGTCCTTCCATAGCTCAGCCTGATGCCTTCAGCCTCTCCCTCAGGAAATTCTGTACTTTCCCAAAAGAGAAGGAGATTCTGAAGTGCCCTCCTCACTCTGGAGCCTCCGGCTTGATGCCCACAGTTCGTTTCCTCT
Source organism: Ovis canadensis (assembly GCF_042477335.2). Taxonomy (NCBI): domain Eukaryota; kingdom Metazoa; phylum Chordata; class Mammalia; order Artiodactyla; family Bovidae; genus Ovis; species Ovis canadensis. The sequence continues at coordinate 23,521,659 of NC_091269.1, read as the reverse complement.
AGTGTGTCCTGCAGTGGGAAAGAGGGGCAAGAAGGAGGACTCGAGGGAGTCCCAGTGTCCGAGGGAAGGGACCACTTTTGCATCTGCTTCCTGACCAGCAAGACTAGAAGCTGCTTTCCTCCTGAGTCTAAGGAGGTGCACCCAGAGCCAGCCAAGCATTCTTCCTCTCTGGGAGAGAGCACAGTCTAGTTTTGCTCTGGGAAAACAACATTTCTGTCATCGTGGATGGGACCTTGCCTGCCCCTTGTAAAATAAAAACCCAGAGGGAGCACTTGAGTTTTTTTTGCTGGAGCTGGCTTCAGAGCTAAATGAGAAGACGTTAGCTGCACTGGTGCTCCATCTACTTGCCATAGTCGCTGGTGGCCCAGCTCATAGATCCCGGCCCAGGGATCAAACCTGGGTCTCCTGCATTGTAGGCAGATTCTTTACTGTCTGAGTCACGAGGGAAGCCATATTAGATTGTATGTCCTTTAATTCCAAAATAGTCTTAGTACCAATGTGCTAAGAGTACATTACTTCTTATTGTTTTCCTCTCAGTTTATTCCACCACTCTTATTGACAGTCTGTCAGTAACTGACAGTGCACATACTAAGAGAGTTTAAGAAAGATGACAACTCTTCTTTGCCTAACAGTAGAATAGAGATACCCCCCAGTGATGGCCTAAACTCCATTTGTAAAACAGGGCAGAGCAACAGCCTCCTTCCTGACCTCCACGGGCATAAAAATGAGGGTGAGTAGATGGAGATTTGGGGGTTGCTCAGAGGACCATGTAAATGTGATGGTCCATGGCTATTGAGTTAAATGGGAAGGAGGCTGCATATTCTACCCATACGAGGCTACTGATGATGGAGCCAGTGCCTGGGCCAAAGTGTGTGCTGACATGAATGGTGTCTGCTAACCTGATGACCGCTCTGCAGTGACCTGGAGTGAGGGACATGTTGGAGGATGAGTGCCTCCACAGGGATCAAGGGGTTCCATCTGGGGAGTCTCCAGTGCAGAGACCTCCCAGCTATCTTGTGGAGTCTTCCAATACCGCCTGGACTTAGCTAAGTGACTAGCATTGGCCAGCATGGCCTCAGATGGCATATGACGAGCAGAACTTTGAATTTAGCCCTTCTGCTTTAAGGAAGCTCAGTAGTCAAGGGGAGAGAAAACCACAGTCCATGGCCACAGTCCCAGCTTGGCTCCCAGGAGATTAAGGACGAGGTGTCGCTGTGCCTGCGTGTCCATCCCAGCACCTCGGCAGAAATACACAATCACAGAGGACTGCCCAGTCAACCCACAGAGTCATGAGAAATGGTAAACTGCTTTACTAGAGTGTTTCTTTCCCTGCAGCTATGGATGGTGACTGAAATACTGTCTGGTTAATTCAATTCGACTAATGTTTCTTGAGTGTTTGTTATGCACAAGCCATGACTCCAGGAACTGTGTGATGACTCACAGCCAGGTGACTAGCTGGGGAGAGTGGGTAGAAGTAAGGAGAGATGGAGGGCTCTGAAGGACCTTGTGAGACCCTGGTGGATCTGCAGGAGCAGATGTATTGACCAGACAAAACTTCAAAATGAAACTCTAGTGCTACTAATGGGCCATTTGCTGACCATCAAAACAGATATAAAAGCAGATTTTTAAAGCGAGACTATTTCCTTCTCCAGGGGATCTTCCCCAACCAGGGAGCAAACCCAAGTCTCCTATTCGGCAGGCAGATTCTTTGCCACTGAACCGCCTGGGAAGCCCATACATGCATATCTATGCTGAGTCCCTTCACTGTTCATCTGAAACTACCACGACATTGTTAATGGGCTATACCCCAATACAAAATAAGAAGTTCAAAGTTAGGGGAAAAAAAATAAAGTGAGACCAAAATTTAAGCTAGGGTCTTAGCACCAGAGTGATTGGCTATTTAGGGACAGATCTCAGACAACTAGGTGACAGGAGGAAAGTCAAGATGTAACCCCTAGTAAGAAGACCCATGTTAACCCAGACCCCTGAGCTTTCTAGAGTGACACAGACTTCAAATTTGCCTCCTTTTGACCACTGTTATTATGCTGGTGAGGCTGCTGCTGGGCAAAGCTCTGGGTAGATGAAGCTCAGGGAGAAATAGCAAAATGCCAAGTGCCTCTGCAACACAGAAGGAGCTGAAGAGGGAAGGACACTGACCACCCATCTTTGAGAAAGACAGTGATGCCGCTCTGGGTGCTGACGGGAAAATCCAGCACACAGATTCTCTAGAGGGCGAGCGCAGTGGGTAAAGAAGCTGCCTTCAGTGCGTTCAGGAGATGCAGGTTCGATCCCTGGGACGGGAAGATCCCCTGGAGAAGGGAATGGCAACCCCCTCCAGTATTCTTGCCTGGAGAATCCCTTGGACAGAGGAGCCTGGGAGCTACAGTCCACGGGGTTGCAAAGAGTCGGACACGACTGAAGCAACTGAGCATGCACTCATGTTGGAAGAAGAGAAAGAAAAGAAAGAGGCTATAAGACTGTCCGATATTTCTAGGCTGGGGAGGTGAGAAGCCTACAAAAGGGTCTGAGAAGCTGCAGTCAGAATAGTGGAGAGAGAATCAAGAGGAAGCCAACCCTCAGGATTAAAGGCTCTGGAGGGGATGGTTGTTGAGAAGTGAGAAAGACAGGATGTGGTGATCACTGGCAATCTTGATGTCAGGGTTTCATTGGACGATGGGTATGGAGGTCTGACAAGAACGTTCAGGAGAGAGGTGGATTTCTCAAGGAAGTTAGCTGTCCTAGGGAGCAGAGAAAGGGACCAGTAACTGGAAGACGGAGGCATAGTTTTACCCAAGATGTAAGGTTGTTCAACAAGGTTGCATACAATTGGGAATAATCTGGCAGAGAGTAAGCCATGGGAAGAGACAAGCTAAGGGTTAGGGCTAGAAGCGTTATCCTTGGGGAGGTGAGAAGACAAAAATTTAAGGGACAAATGAAGAGTGGTTTCTTAGGTAAGAGTACACATAGTTTGGGAGTTCTCTGGTGGCCTAGTGCTTAGGATTCCAGGCTTTCATTGCTGTGGCCTGGTTTCAATCCCTGGTCTGGGAACTGAGATCCTGAAAACCATGTGGCTAGGTGAAAAAAAACAACAACAACAAAAAAAAAAACACACACACAAAAAAAAACAGCAAAAATCCCCACACAATTTGCCCTTTCTGTGGCTCCATTTCCTTATCTGCAAAATAAAAATGATAATATATCCATCACACAGGATTTCAATGAGGGTTAAGTGCATTGACCCATGTAATGCACTTAGAACTATGCTTGGAATAGTAAGCACTCAATAAAATGTTAGTTCTCTGTCTTCTTATCATTACGGTCCATAGCAACAGCAGGAAGACAGAAGATAGGACCACAGGATACAGATGGATCTGGTGATGGGTGGATGACAGCTCCTGTGAGCTTGTACTTTTCTACTGAAATAAGAAGCAAGCTCTCCAGTGAGAGGAGGAGTCATGTTGCCAGAGGAGAGTCATGGGGTCAGGAGTCAGGCTGTGGGCCTCTTGAGCAATATGGTCATAACGTTGAAGGAAGACCCCTCAGCATGGCTGTGTATTTCTCTGCATCTATAGTCAGCTGCTCAGATGCAGGCGTGCAGTAGGTGGAGAGCTGGATTTGACTATCTGAGGGTTTTCCTGGTGAGTGATATATAGGAAGAGAATGGTTAAGGGAGCTGTGGTAATAACAACAGGTCATAGAATCTAAGCTAGACAGGAAGGAAGTGAGGATATTATGGGGAGGGGAAGGCAGAGGGGAGGAGAAAGCTGGTGGGCCTCCTGATCAGAGGTCCTAGCATGGAAGTGTTGCAATGGGAAGCTTGGGCAGGGAAGCCCCAACGATGGGAAGCTGTGGTCAGAGACTGGGATGGTGGAAATCAAGAATTTAGAGCCGATGTTGTTTTGGTGATGACAAGGTAGGACGTGACCTTGAGGTGAGAGGCTGGGCTGGGGGAGGAGGAGATGGAGGATCTGAGAGGGTGAGGGTGGAGGAGGGCAGGTGGGGGTGGTTATCAGTGTGTATGTTGAAGTTGCCAGGAAGCAGACAGGAATCAGTGGGCCAGGTGTAAAGTCATTTATGAACAAGGCTGCATGACTGCAAGTGGGTGAATGACCACAGAAAGGAGGGGCAGTGGAAGGCAGAATAGTCAGATTGCACGTTCTCCGAACGAGCTGGGTTGCTTTACTGTTTTGTTGGTTTGCTTTTGTTTCGGAGGGAGGAGAAGCAACGTTCTAGAAGTGGCAATGAAGAACAGGAGAGCACTTGTTTTACTCTGGGCCCAAGCACAGGGGATGTGGAGAAAGAAACAGCAGGCACCACATAAGAGGCTACAGCGGATGCAGCGTCCTCTGAGGGCAGCCACGTTTCCACTGAGGTGAGAAGGGAGAGAGCTTTCCAGGAAGCAGTCCCATACAGAGGATCTGACTGAGGACTGAGTTCCTCAGGACCCAGAACAGAGGTCCGGGGGATTGAGAAGGGTGGTGTGGGTTAAGTCCAGGTGTTGGTGGGGGTCATGGGAAGCTTAGGCTGAGACTAACTGAGGTGAGCAGAGGTAAGGCAGGGGTTTCTTTAGGGACCAATTAGGAAGTTTTTTGTGGCTTGCCATTTGCCAAAGTATCTAGTGAAGATGGCCTGCACATCTGTCTAAGCAGCCTGGAGATCAAACATGTAGGGACTGGTTGCAATTACTAGGTGGTATTTTCCACCTGTGGTGCTGGAGAAGACTCTTGAGAGTCCCTTGGACAACAAGGAGATCAAACCAGTCAATCCTAAAAGAAATCAGTCCTGAATATTCACTGGAAGGACTGAATATGAAGCTGAAACTCCAATACTTTGGCCACCTGATGTGAAGAGCCAACTCTTTGGAAAAGACCCTGATGCTGGGAAAGATTGAGGGCAAGAGGAGAAGGGGGTGACAGAGGATGAGATGGTTGGATGGCAGCACTGACTCAATGGACATGAGTCTCAGCAAACTCGGGGAGGTAGTGAGGGACAGGGAAGCCTGATGCGCTGCAGTCCATGGGGCCACAAAGAGTCGCACACGACTTAGTGACTGAAAAACAACAAGCAGGCGACGTGGCCAGAAGCAGCGTGGAGTCGAAACCAGTTAGAGACGAGAGAGTCTGGAGAGAACGTGGATGGGCAGAAGCTGTGGTCAGACACCTTATGAACCATGTCCGCTCGGTACATGCGTTCTGGATCACTAGAACGTGGGGGTAAAATGGGGTCCATTCTAAGTCCAGCGCTTAGAGTTTCCCCGATGAAGGGGGTTTTCCATCTTGCCTGCGCTTGTGGCCCTTCACAGTCATTTATTCATAGATAAATATTGACAGAAAGAGCCATCTTGGTTAAGATATGCTTCGGAATTGAGATCGCATGATGGTCTTGAGACAGGCAGATTTTAACGTTTCTGGCAATGACCTCCCGGGATCAGCAGAGTGGAGTTGTCAGCAGTAGCTTTTGTCAGAATTAAAGTATAAAGTATAAAATTGAAGTATAAAGAATACTGGTGTTGGGGCCAAAGCCTCCATTTCTCTAGTCATTGGTTTCTGATCAAGCACATCACACAGCCCTATGAGGGCTGGAGGAGGTTCTAGTTGCAAGAGTCTGCACCAAAAGGCCAGTATGGAGCCCAGCTCCCCCAGATTGGTTAAAACAGGCAAGCCAAAGTCCAGTTACCCTTGGGAACCCCGGGCACCACATTCTTCCATAACGCTTGCCAGACTCCCGGCCGGGGCAAGGTAACTATTTCCAGATGCCCCGACACTGCTGGTCAGGAGGAGCTTTCAGTGACCCTGCAGATTTGGCTCTTATATTTCAGCACCTGTGTGGAGCTGATCCTCCTGGTGGCAAACATCACTTAAAGTCTCTGGTGCAGACAGCGGCAAGTGGATGCTGAGAGACAGAGCCCTTTCCAGGTGCAGAAGAGGTGTTTAGCAAATGAACTAAAGTGGGGAGGCTGAGGGTGTGTTTGGAAGATAGAAGGAATCTCGTTCTGTAGCCACTGACTGTGAAGGAAGCCAGGAGTCTGGATAGAATTGGGAAGCTTGGAATGCAAGATGTGGTCTTTCCATTTATCATTATCAAAGCCTCTGGCTTTCTTCCTCATGTGGGAGGGAGCCAGGTAAAGACTGGGAGGGAAAGGATTGAGTAAGTTCCATTTCAGCCTGTGAAGTTAGTTTTCAAGTCCAGTGAACAGTAATTAAAAAATATATATATAGTAATTTTTTTAGAGGTAATGTGTACTCAGAGCTGAACTCAGTCCTTCCTTCCAGGCTAAGTCGCTTCAGTTGTGTCTGACTTTTTGCAACACCATGGACTGTAGCCCACCAGGCTCCTCTGTCCATGGATTCTCCAGGCAAGAATACTGGAGTGAGTGGGTAGCCGTTCCCTTCTTTAGGGGATCTTCCCCACCCGGTGATAGAACTCATGTCTCTAATGTCTCCTGCATTGGCAGGTGAGTTCTTTACCGCTAGCGCCACCTGGGAGGCCCTAGTCCTTCCTTGGACTAGTGAAAACTCACCCATTCTGAACCAGGAGGGAAGGCGATCATTCTTCATCCTGGGTGAGGTCTGAACGGGAGCAGGGTCTTGGCTCCTTCTCAAAGACCCAGGGTAAGGGGGACACCTTCATACCTAATCAGGAACAATTGGATGGGGAGAGAATAGGCAGGGGTAGAAATGTAGGAGAAGGGAAGAGGATGAGAGAGGAGTGACTCTAGGGGTTTTCAAGCAGCAAAATTCCATTCTGTGCAATTGCACAGAAGCCTAGGACTGGGCTGATGGAGATGGCTGCCCTGGGTGACGCTGGGAGCAGTTCTGCCTCTTCCTCCGCAGTTCAGGGGTATTTAGTACATTCGTATCTTTGTGCGACCATCACCACCATCCACCCCAGAACCTTGTCATCTTCCCCAACTGAAACTGTCTCCTTTAAACAACAACCTCCCCGCCCCATCCCCAGACCCTGGCAATCACCCTTCTCCCCCTAGTTGCCACGAGTCTGCAGCAAAGGCCAGCATGGAGACCAGCTCCTCCAGTGACTTCCTGTGGGAACGCAGGCAGCAGCCACTGAGGGTCCCAGTCGGCTCTTACGGGAGTTGAAAACCCACTGGTTTTCGGTTAGTTTTCCTCTTAGCAAAGAAGGAACATTTTTAGAATTTTCATCTTCAAAATCCTGTGACTTATTCAGCCTTAAAAAGGAGGGAAATTCAAGCTCCTGCTATATCACGGATGAAGCTTAAAGATCTTACTCCAAGTGAATAAGCGAGACACAAAAGGACAAATACTGTATGATTCCCACGTCTGTGAAGTTCCCAGAGGAGTCAGCTTCCTAGAGATGGGAGGTAGAAGGGCTGTTACCAGGGGCTGAGGAGGGGCCTGGGAGGAGAGCTTGTTGTTTAATGGGGACAATTTCAGTTTGGGAAGATGTCAAGGTTCTGGGGTGCATGGGGGTGATGGTTACGCAAGGATGTAAATATACTAAATACCGCTGAACCGTGCACTTACCTTAGGATGGGAAATGGTGTGTCGGTTTTATTTTACCACAATATAACAAAATCTACGGTCGGGATTTGGTGATGAGCAGAAGTGAGTGACTGCTACAGTGTCATTTGAGAGCTTCCCCCCGTGACATTTTTAGACCGGGAAACAGGTAATCCCAGTGCCTGGCTCCTCGCAAGCTTCCCAACCAGGCCGCCAGCGACCCCGCACCCAGGCAGGAGGTGCCAGCGCCACCTAGAGGTGATGCCACCCAGTGCAGCCCACGCCGAGCGCCCCGCTCAGAGCGACAAACACGACCCCACCGACAGCTCCCACATCCCCCGTTCCTTCTCTTGTTTCTGATATTTCTTCTCTCAAATCCTGTGTTGAATTAGGAGAAGGTTCGCTGGGATTACATAAAAACCTCTTTGTAGCTGTCGCTCGACTGGTAAGCTCCCTGACACCCAGAGGTGGAGTGCAGAACTCTGTGCCTAGAGCCCCAGCTGTCCTCAAACCATTCTAACGTCTCCCCATGATAAGTCAGCAGCGCCCCCTGAGTGCTTAGGACACGGAGCTGGAGACAGAGGCCTCGGGGACTCCCAGGGGAAAGGAGGACAAGCTCCTGACTGCCAACATCTCAGGTCCCTAAATTACAGGCACACACATGCAACAGAAATCATTATTATATAAAGGCATTGGAAGAAAGGCTATGGCCAACCTAGACAGCATGTCAAAAAGCAGAGACATCACTTTGCCGACAAAGGTGCATATAGCCAAAGCTATGGTTTTTCCAGTAGTCATGTGTGGATGTGAGAGCTGGACCGTAAAGAAGGCTGAGCACCGAAGAATTAATGCTTTCAAACTGCAGGGCTGGAGAAGACGCTTGATAGTCCCTTGAACAACAAGCAGATCAAACCAGTCAATACTAAAGGAAATCAATCCTGAGTATTCACTGGAAGGACTGATGCTGAAGCTCCAATATTTTGGCCACCTGATGCAAGGAGCCAGTTCTTTGGAAAAGACCCTCATGCTGGGGAAGACTGAAGGCAGAAGGAGACTGAGACATCAGAGGATGAAAAGGTTGGATGGCATCACGGACTCAATGGACACGCTGCTGCTGCTGCTGCTGCTAAGTCGCTTCAGTCGTGTCCGACTCTGTGCGACCCCATAGACAGCAGCCCACCAGGCTCCCCCGTCCCTGGGATTCTCCAGACAAGAACGCTGGAGTGGGCTGCCATTTCCTTCTCCAAAGCATGAAAGTGGAAAGTGAAAAGTGAAAGTGAAGTTGCTCAGTCGTGTCCGACTCAGCGACCCCATGGATTGCAGCCTACCAGGGTCCTCCATCCATGGGATTTTCCAGGCAAGAGTACTGGAGTGGGCTGCCATTGCCTTCTCCGTCAATGGACATGAGTTTGAGCAAACTCCGGGAAATAGTGAAGGACTGGGAAGCCTGGTGGGCTGCAGTCCATGGGGTCAAAAAGAATCAGACACGACTACATGACTAACACTACTAATTTCTATGGTAACTCTATTTTTTTATTATTTTTTAATTTTTATTTTTACTTTATTTTGCTTTACAATACTGTATTGGTTTTGCCATACATTGACATGAATCAGCCACAGATGTACATGAGTTCCCCATCCTTTTTAAAGACTATTTGGAGGTACATCCAAATTCTGAACAATTCTGAACAAGCAGAATTATTAAATATTTTAAAGGAAGCATTGTATTACTTTTAAGTTTACTGACTAGTAGCAAATTGCTGCCACAGATTCTGAACAGCAACTAGGACTCTTTCTGTTGCAGGTGCTAGAAAAGTCCAAGCCTACTTGGCTTAAGGAAAAGAAAAGATGATGTGTTTTCTCATCAGAAGCTGGATGACAAGGCAGATTGCAGTTTCTTCTTGGTGTAGGCCCTCAGCTGATCCTCCGAGGACCCTGCACTTTGTAATCTTTAAGCTCTTACAAAAAAAGGAAAAATGCATGAACAATGCGCATGTTGGGAAATAAAATTTATGTGCACTATTTACTGAGCAAGGATGGAAAATGTACACAATGAAGCATTAATGTAAAACAACGAAATACAATGTAAAATGAGAATCATTTCAGGTCAACAAAGAAAACAAAAAAAAGAGCTGATCTCTTTGGAAGAGATCAGCTAACACCACAGTCAGCTCTGGAACTCTCTATGGGGCTCTCATAATTCCTCCTTCTGAGCTAAGAACCACCAGACCCCACCCGCTCCCCGTTGACTATTTGCTTGGACTCATCTCCAAGTCTCCACCTTGGCTTGGCTCCAAGACACTTGAAAGCAGGGTAGGTAGGAAGTGACAGGGAGGAGAATATGACAGATAGATGGTGTCTTAGCCTGAGTTCTTCAGAAACACTGCCTGAGGCCCGAGTTAATAGGCCACTGATTCATTAGGCATTATACTCCCAGGGAACAAAGAAAGAGGGGTGAGATGGGAAAGGATGGAGAGCCATCCAGGATGTATGGCCCATCAGCCTCCACTGATGAGTGCTTGTCATGTGGGGCCATGTTCCCTCAAGATGTAAAAATAGAGGTTTCAGGGTAACTGCTCCAGAATAGAGGAAGGGAGGGACTCCAGGTGGCGCAGTGGTAAAAGAATCCTCTGGCCAATGCAGGAGACTCAAGAGACATGGGTTTGATCCCTGGGTCGGGAGGATCCCCTGGAATAGGAAATGGCAACCCACTCCAGTATTCTTGCCTGGGAAATCCCATGGACAGAGGAGCCTGGCGGGCTACAGTCCATGAGGTTGCAAAGAGCTGGACACAACTGAGCCCACACGCACATGTGTGCACAGAGGAAGGGAGAATTTATCCTCTGGCTCGTGTGTCCTAGGGGGCTTAATTTTCTCCACGGGTGTTAATTCTCTCACACTTTGGGCTGGGCAGGTATGGGCACCTGGTGGGCCATGTAACATCTCATGTGGCAGCACCAACTGGGCAGGGACACAGGGCATGGGCAAGATGAGGCACGTGGGACTGTGCCACATGGAGCTGGTCAGAGCACACGCAGAGCTCGTGGTTGCACGGCGACTGGTAAGAACAGTGGCAAGGGCCCCGAGGAGGATGAGGTCAAGATGTCAGCAGTGGCAATGCAAGAGCTGGCTACAGAGGAAGACAGCAAACTCAGTGGATGCCAAAGGGGAAGCGGGTGGGATATATTGCAAGATTGGGATTGACATACATACATTATGATACCATGTATAAAATAGATCGGAGGCGGGCATGGCAGCCCACTCCAATGTTCTTTCCTGGAGGATCCCATGGACTGAGAAGCCTGGCAGGTTACAGTCCATAGGGTCGCAGAGTCGGACATGACCGAAGTGACTTAGCACGCACACAAAACAGATAGCTAATGAGAACTGACTATATAACACAGGGAACCCGACTCAGTGCTCTTGATGACCTAAATGGTAAGGAAATCCCAAAGGGAGGGGGTATATGTGTATGCATAGTTGATTTACCTTGCTGTACAGCAGAAACAAACATCACAAAGCAACTACGCTCTAATAAAAGCTTTTTTAAAAAGAGCTGTCTGAATCACAGAACTCTCTAAAGAGAACTGGCTAGAGAAATGATGAACGCAGGGGAAGAAGTTACAGGTGCAGAAGTGCCCTGAGGCTCCGAGGAGGGGGAGGGCTCGGGGTCAGCTCTGGGGATGGTGAGGGAAGGTTTCAAGAAGAGGAGAGAGCAGGGGAACCGGCGTAATTCGTGGACCAGGCACTCCATCTGTCCAGAGGCTCGAACCAGACCCCAAAGCAGGGATAGCATCTTGGCAGATTATCCCCTTTATTAAACCAAACATCCTTGTAATTTTGTTGTCAGTATTCATTTGTTTTGTGAAAACCTTTCCTCATAAAATATGTCACAGTCAAACTTGGCTCAGCCCAGATGGAATTCTCAGGAATTCCAAACCAGTGAAATCTGAATCGCATGCACATAGAGAGCTGGGTCATGGGGACGCAGGGGGCCCTGGGGATGCAGGACTCATGGTGGTGAGCAGGTCAGGCAGGGCTGGATGAGAAAAGACTCTCGAGGGAGGGACGTGCTGTGCTGAGCTGAGAGGGATGGGGGCTGGCAGGAGGAAGCTGGGGGACACGCAGCCTGTGGAGGAAAAGGACCCGAAAAGAGGCCATTCTACAGATCTGCTTCCGACAGGGAGAATCAGTCATTTTCTCTTAAAGATGACTTCAGGGGTAAGTCAGGAAGAGAAAAACAAGTGCATGTTAGTGCAGATATATGGAATCGAGAAAAGTGGTGTAGACGATCTTATTTGCAAAGCAGAAATAGAGACACAAGTGTAGAGAACACATGGATGGACACCAAGGGGTAGTGGGGGCGGGATGAACTGGGAGATGGAGGTTGACATATATACACTGGGGTGCGTGTCGCTCAGTCATGTCTGGCTCTCTTCAACCCCATGGACTGTAGCCCACCAGGCTCCTCTGTCCTTGGGATTTCCCAGGCAAGAATACTGAAGTGGGTTGCCATTTCCTTCTCCAGGAGATCTTCCCAACCCAGGGCTTGAACTTGAGTTTCCTGCATCTGCTATGTATAAAATAGATAACTAATGAGAACCTGCTGTGTATCTCGGGGAGCTCCACTCAGTGCTCTGTGGCGACCTAGACGGGAAGGAAATCCAGAAAAGAGGGGATGTATGTGCACATCCTGCTGATTCACTTTGCTGTACGGCAGAAACTAACACAACATTGTAAAGCAACTACAGCCCCCAAAATTTCAGTTAAAACAAAGATGACTTGAGGGGACGTTCTGGCAGAGGGATCTGTACTGAAACGCAGGGCCAACCAGGCCAAGTGACTTTCTTCTGCATCGTCGCTGCCCTCTCCAGGGCCCCAGGTGCCCATCGAATCACTCCCAGCCACTCTTTCTCCATCTCAGAGAGAGGCTGGGGTGAGGTTCTCGGCTCGAGACACACTAAATCGACCAGCAGTTTGAGAGTTTCTCAAAGGAATGCCAAGTCAAAACCCACACTAAGAGGAGAAGGCCCATCCGTATTCCTGGTGTACAGTCCTCAGGGATGAGTGAGATCCCGGGTCCCTTGGAAGGAGAGTGACAGGGGTGGGTGCCCAGGATTGTCTCTGGTGAGGCTGTGAGGAAGTTGGGGCTTATCTGGGGATCCCTGGGCCACCTCTGCTGAGCCTCCTCTTTTGGGTGACTGCTCTTTAAGTCTTGGCAGTTTCTCGGTTTTAGCACTGAATGTTCCACATCTCAGGAAAACCCTCCAATCTGGGGAAGCCTGCCTAGTTGGTCACCCCATCTCCTCCTCCCTTCCAGAAGCCCTTTTTTTGTGAGGCCAGAGACCCACCCTCCCCTAAAAGCTCTACGAGTTCCCCAAAATGAATTAAAGACATGCCTCACAAAGGCCAACACCAACAAAGCCGAGGAGGTAATACAAATGGGGGAGAGTTACATCACTCATCATTCTTTATATTATTTATCACGGGTAGACATGCCCAACTTGTTTCACAAAAGCTCCTTAAGTTCTTTCTGCATGTGCTTGCATATTAAATATGTATGCTGACATGCGTGATCACCCTTGGGCTACGTTTTGGGGAGACAACCAAAAGCAGTGGGATTTATGCCCCTGGGGAAGCTTGGCCCCATGGGAAGGGGCCCCTGTGGGTTACTGCTTGGAGGGATGGTGCTTCTGGGGGACCAGGCATCCCGATTCTTCAAGAAGATGGAATTTTCAAATGTTATGTGAAATCTGTTTTGAAATCAGGATGCACAATGGAATAATTTTAAAGACACAATGTGGTCCAGCTTTGTGGGGGAAAACCAAAACCCATTCACGGGTCCTGTCCAGCCCACAGGCTGCTTGTTTGCACTCTATGGATTAAACTTCCCAAGCAGTTACTGCAATTCTCCTCCCTCCACTGTCCCTGAATCGTGACATCGGCACCTTGACATTTCAAGCCTTGTCCGCAGACAGCTGCTAGTTTTCAGAAACGGTCACTGCAGCGGCAGGGAGGCACAGCCCAGCCCTCACTCCTCCTTAGCCTTTCCCCACTGTGCTGTCTTCCGGGGGACCGCCATGGACACGCCTGCAGCCCTGGGCACATCTGCTCTCTCATCCCTCCATTCCTTCCAGAGCCACCAAAGGAATAGAGGGATGAGAAATGAATGAACCGTCTTGTCTCATGTGGAAGGAGGTACCATCACCCTCCACCCTCTCTACGTTTCCATAGAGATGCCAGAGCTGAGACCAGCTCCTCAGCTCAGAGCTCCCACCTCCAACTGAACAGGGAGGGTTGTGCCTTCAGGGTAAGGTCCAGGGAGGCACCTCAACAGGCAGGGCCTTATGCCCTCCAGTCTGGAGAGAAATCATCTGAGGATCGAGCTATTAACATGGTGTGGAGGAGGCCTTCTCTGGATATTTAATGAATCTAGTTTAAGATAGGAGAGGAGGAAGGGAGAGAAAAACAACTTTGCTCTTAAATACAGTCAAAAGAATTTCTTGTTGAAATCATTTCTAGTTGGTGCAGAAGGTACTATCTCCTTCAGCACAAAAGTAATTCTCATCATCGTCATCATGCCAGTCTGGGATTGCTCAGCTCATGGGGCCAATGTGATAGGCTAACCATCTGTGGATGCTTTGGGAAAATAATCATTAAAAACTCATTTCCAAGATCACATCATAATGGGAAATGAGCTTATGATGCTGGGTTAACTGGGATCTGCATCTTATGACTGGGAGCCAGCAGTTACATCATGATATTCAATGAGTCAGTGAAATTGGGTCTGAAAACCAAGTTTGTGTCTACACCCTAACACCCTGAATGGACACCCTGAATCTCGTTTAAAAGCAAGGATCAGCTTCTGTGGTTGTCAATCCACGCTCAGATCTGTGCATTGCTTTTGTTCATAAGAGGCTAAAACATTTGCCAACATCATCTTACTGGTCTTGGAAAAATGACCCCATGTGTGGTTAGTGTCATAAAGCAAAGGGCAAGCCCTCCCATTTCATATGTAGGGAAATGAGACCCAGAGACATCCCCCAGTGCCCATGTCCAGCAGCCCAGAGATCTTCTTGGAAAGTTGAAAGTCACCCAGTCCTGATGCCATTCTAAGCGTGGTGCCTGAACTCCGGAGATTACACTGGATGACTACCTGGCCATTTTGTCAGCCTTCCCCTTAAATTTAGGCTTCCTTCTTCAATCTCCATGGGAGACATTAGCCTCTTTCCTTGACTACTTCAAATACTTTCCTGATAGACAACCTCTTCTCTCAGTATTTTTAAATATGTTACATAATTCCCTCACTTGCAAATAGCCTAACATATCAGTTGGACTAATGATGAATGATAGCCCAAGTGGATCAAATATTTTAAGATTTATGTGAATTCAATGGATATTTCCACATGGATAGGTTTGCATTTTATGCCACAATGACTGGAAATTGAGTGAAGGATAAATCGAACATCAGATGAATAACGATAAACCAGGTCAAGCAAACTCACTTCTGGGTTACTACCTCCTTCACTAAACCCTGCTGGAGAGTGAAGAAGGCCTGGGGTCGGCTTTAGTCCCAGAATTGAATCTGGTTTTCTCTCTTGTCTCGTGTGCATGTATGTACACCCACACCCACACAACACACAACACACACACACACACACACGCACACACACACCTATTCCCTTTAACAGGTGCTTGGTCAATATCGGTACACTAAGTGGATCTGAGAGAGTTACCAAGCAGATCTATGTCTGATGAACAAGTCACACAGTAACTGCACTTCATTTAAAAAAAATCCAAGAGTTCATCTTTAATGTGCCAGGTATTTACAGAAATTCTGCTATGAGCTATGGTGATTTTTTTTTTAAAGCATAGTTTTTGACCTTAAGGATTTTATAGCTACATCAGCCTGGGTCGAACCATAGGCAGAAGCAGTAGGATAGGTAGATAGGTGATAGATGTCGGTCAGACAGATGGATGGACAGGTAGATAGAGGGATCCGTGAATCTAACGCAAGGAATTCACTCTTACAATTGTTGGGGCTGGTTTTGTGTGTGTGTGTGTATGTGTGTGTGTGCTGTGGGCTCAGTTGTGTCCAATTCTTTGTGACCTCATGGACTGCAGCCCTCCAGGTTCCTCTGTCCACGGAATTCTCTAGGCAAGAATACTGGAGTGGGTTGCCGATTCCTATTCCAGGGGATCTTCTTGACCCAGGGAATAAACCTGGTTCTCCTGTGCTGGCAGGCGGATTCTTCATCACTGTACCACCAGGGAAGTGGTTAAGCTCTAGATCTAAATCTATTGAGGCAAAGTCTATTATTGAGGCAGCCTGTCAGGAAGGGAAGATTAGAGGCAGTTGGGACCCCACCAGCATGGGCTGAAACTAGTGTCCAAAGGGAGGAATCTCTTCAACTGATTAAGTAAGGGCCTCCTAGGGTAATTTCCCTAATTTAAAGTCAGTTGATAAAGACTTCGATAACTACTCAAAGTCCCTTCACAGCACTAGATACGTGTTTTGTCAAATACCTGGGGGAAGGGTGTGTATGCTACAAAAAGCCTGCAGCTCCCCTTCCTCAGCCCTCAGCAGAGGGTGTCTCAGCCCAGCCTCTCACATACTTGAAAGGGCATCCTTGGGCATGTAATTTAGTCTGGTCAAGTGGACACGCCACAAAACCAGCATAACAGCAAAGTTCAAACAAACAAAAGAACAAAATAGGATCACCCAAAACAAGGCCCCGGGCCTACAAAAACGAGCAGAGGCTAAAGCAGGCGCTCTGACAAGTCCATCTGTGATCTCGTTTCCTCTGGCCCTTGAAGGAACAGAGGTCCCTCAGTCTGGCTGAAATGAGGGATGGAAGAGTCACAGGGCTGGCCACACTCAGAAGGCAACAGGCTCACTGAACTCCAGCTTCACCATCTGGGATCCTTGCCGGGGGGAGCAGGCGCTTGTCGTTTTGTACAATAACAACCGTAAACTATATAGTGAAACATATTGAAAATGTCCGCAATGGCCCCTCAGGGCACGCTGAGGCCTATCAAGCATGAAGTTTTCTCAGCAACTGCGTCTCTTCCCGGTTGGAGCATGTCTGTTTTGATTTTTGTGCCCGGCCAGGGACGGAGTGTTTTTCTTCTGCTAATCGGCCCCTGCTGTTGATACCAATGGCTGTTGAAACTTGTCTGGTGCTGAAACATGACTCCAAAGATCCACCCTGGATGCCAGGCCTTGGTCACATCCACTGTTACTGCAGGGTTGTAGGGAAATGGCAGTGCCGCGTTCTTTGTCATGAAACACTATCAGGCCACAGAGTTCCAAGAAAGCACGTTTGAAACAAGGAGGGTGGGGAGGAACCACCGCTCTCCGGGCCCAAGGTAGTTATTTCTTAGCACACACTGTGTCCTTGGTGAGAAAGCATTGGGGCATTATTGCTCTGCCTGCTTGCAAATTTTTGGAGCTTACCCTGATCTAATTAAGTGTCTGTTTACCCTTAGGCCTGGCACTTTCTCTGGATGAGGCAACAGCTGCAACACTGCAAGAAGCCACATGAAGGGCAAAATATTTGTTGGTTGCAGCTATTTTCAGCCTTGCCAGAGTAAATAGTGATGGGCTTAGCCCTACTGGCTCATTTAAAAAATGTATCTTGAAAGGTGCTAGCCTACATGTGTCACTGCCCATGGTCTGAGACAGTGTTGTGGGCCTGCTGGAGAACACCAGTTGGGAGAAAGTGCTGGAGCCTGACCTTCTCCGCTTGAATCAGATGGGCTGGAGACGGATTGCAGGTTTGGTCCTATTTAGGTAGCGTGCAAAGCAGTGTCCTCAGCCTTAGAGTGTATATCCTTTGCCAGCGACAAGGATGGGGAGGAGTCTAGAGACCGTTATATTTTCCCCACAAGGATGTGTGAAGATGAAGAGAAAATCAAGGAGGAACACATTGTAAACTCTTAATTTGAGCAAACTCTGGGAGATAGTGAAGGACGTGGGAGCCTGGCATGCTGCAGTTTACGAGGTCGCAAAGAGCCTGACATGACTGAGTGACGGGACAACAGCGATTTGCTTAGGTAGGTTCAAAGAAACTACAGGTTTAACCTGGAGAAGAGGCGACATTAGAGAGAGACTCACTCACAGTTTTGTACTGTTTGGGGAGCCTTCCATCTACTCTGAGTGAGGCTGCAGGGAAGTAGGTTGCAAGTCAATGTAAGGAAGGATTTCCAAACCTGTGGTGAGTTCCCACCCTCGCCTCCGTCTCCATCACTAACAGGGCCCCCACGGCAATGGCTTGTTAAGGCAGCTTCATGGGAGGCTGGACCAGCTTGGTTGCGGGGCACCTTCCAAGTCAAGCGTCACATCAGTGTGACTCAAGTAAAAAACAAAACAAAACAAACCCTGGCTGATCACAGATTCATCCCATACTTTTCCATTCCATATACGATCGATCAATCAGTGTCCGGAAGGAGATTTAGAGGGGTCATCAGTGGTTTCATGTCAGAGTTTCTTAAAAAAATAATTAATTAGTTTATTTTAATTGGAGGCTAATTACAATATCGTGGTGGTTTTTGTCATACATCGTCGTGAATCAGCACCCCTGTCCCAAATCCCCCTCCCACCTCCCTCCCCACCCCATCACTCAGGGTCATCCCAGTGCACCAGCTTTGAGTGCCCTGTCTCATGCATTGAACTGGGACTGGTGATCTGTTTCACATATGATAGTATAAATGTTTCAGTGCTGTTCTCTCAAATCATCGCATCCTCTCCTCCTCCCACGGAGTCCAAAAGTCTGTTCTTTACATTTGTGCCTCTCTTGCCGCCTTGAATATAGGACCATTGTTATTATCGTTCTAAATTCCATACATATATGTTAATATGCTGTACTGGTGTTTTTCTTTCTGACTTACTTCACTCTGTAAAATAGGCTCCAGTTTCATCCACTTCATTAGAACTGATTCAAAGGCATTCTTTTTAATAGCTGAGTAATATTCCATTGTATATATGTACCACAACTTTATATCCATTCATCTGCTGATGGACATGTAGGTTGCTTCCATGTCCTGGCTATTGTAAACAGTGCTGCGATGAACATTGGGGTACACGTGTCTCTTTCAATTCTGGTTTCCTCGGCGTGTATGCCCAGTGGTGGGATTGCTGAGTCATAAGGCAGTTCTATTTCCAGTGTTTTAAGGAATCTCCACACTGTTCTCCATAGTGGCTGTACTTGTTTGCATTCCCAACAGCAGTCTAAGAGGGTTCCCTTCTCCACGCCCGCTCCAGCATTTATTGTTTGTAGACTTTTTGATGGCAGCCATTCCGACTAGCACATGTCAAGGCTTTTTAACTTCTGGCAGATGGTTCTTTTCACACTAATAGTAAGCTAGTTAACCAATGTCACTGTTGTGTAAGTTCTGTGTTTTTGCGCTCAGTTGCTCAGTCGTGTCCGACTCTGCAACCCCATGGACTGTAGCCCACCAGGCTCCTCTGTCCATGGAACTTTCCAGGCAAGAGTACTGAAGTGGGTTGCCATTTCCTTCTCCAGGGGATCTTCCCAACCCAGGGCCTGAACCTGCCTCTCTTGCATCTCCTGCATCCTGTAAATTAAAATCTCAAAATTATACCCATGGGTTTTTGGTCAAAGGTCCAAAGTAATTTTATTAATTGGGTGGGTTTGAAACTAAAAGGATAATGAAAATATAGCCCTCTAAAGAGTTTGAGGGGCTTTTACATCCCGACGTCAAGAGAAATCCTGACAGGAAAGCACCAGAGAGACAGCAGTCACAGTGACTGATAAGCCGTCTCTGCTGCACGAACCTGCCTTATCTTCTCCATGACTGGGAAGCATAGCGCAACCGGGTAAGTGGGCAGAGCTGCAGTGTTCAGGACTGGTTCAACCCCGGGCTCTGCCATAGGTTAGTGAGTCACCGTGAGAGACTCTGGGTCAGTGTCCATTTCTGCAAAATAGGAATGATGCCAGATAATGAAGGGGAAATGAAACGACACACACATCACACACCCAGGCCATCAAGAGGCACTTACTAAACACCAATTTCTTTCTACTCTCTTTTTTTATAGCATATATGTTCCTGCCTACTGCTATTTTCTCAGGAAATCAAAGTGGAAGATTGTGATGGCTCTGTCTGACCCCCAGAGCACCGCTCCCGCATTGCTTGTTAGGGCTCTGCGAGAAGGGTGGGCAAGGCACACACATGCACTTCAGCTGCACACCCACGGGAGAGACAGACACGAGGCCGTCTTTGGACACCCATGGCTTATATAATTGTGACAGACATGCATCGTTTACACTCACATATACCTTGCATTCAAGGGTTGCTTTAACATTTGTAAAATTATTACTTAGGTAAAAGATATACTTGGATAAAAAAATTTTAAACTACCCAAAAGCAAACAGGATGAAGTAAAATTCACCTATAATTACACCACCCAGAGAGAATTATTTTTAATATTAAGTAGGTATCCTTTGACATATATATGTATAAATAGAAATATACATAGACAGGTATGTAAGCAGGTATATAATAATATCTGCAGTTGAATTATACATGTATCTGATATGTATTCTGACTTTAAAATATTGTGAACAGAAAGTACAAACAATTCTGCCTCTGGGAAAACGTAATCTTAATGACCCATTCACCTATTCTCGTTCTCTGCATGCGTGCATGCTAAGTTGCTTCAGTTGTGTCCAACTCTTTGTGACCCCATGGACTGTAGCCCATCAGGCTCCTCTGTCCATGGGATTCTCCAGGCAAGAATACTGGAGTGGGTTGCCATGCCCTTCTCCAATTCTCTCTCCATTAAATGCCAAATCTGAGTGATAATTTTCAATAGGGAGAGAAGAGAGAAAAATTACTATATGTCCTTTCCTCAGCCCAAGGTTTCTATTTCCCCTTTATAGAAGGCAGTTTCTTTTTATTGGCCAATCTGTAGGAGGGCTGGAACTTTTGAATCTAGAAATAGTGGGACGGAGGCTTCCAATCAATAGTTTATGGTCTTTTTGTTCCAGGAACTTCCTTCCTGGCTCTCGATAAAGACAGAACAGAATCTTAGTGTTCAGTAGGAGTGTTTAAGAACATAGGAGAGCCTCAAAGGAGATGGTTTGGGGTATTATGTAGAATCAGGGGACCATCTGCCACTAAATACACTGCAATGCTTAACAACAAGGAACAAGCATTTACAAGATGGATAGACAAATAAAATATGACAATGTGGACAAAGCCCTGTGCACTAGATGAAAAATGCTGCCAGAGATAAATAAGACAGCTTGATGCATGTCCCTTGTATTCTAGCCATAAAGATGGATGTTAGTGACCAGAATGCTCAACTGTTCACATTTGTGACTAATGATATGATGGCATATGGGCGTATATCCTGTGAGATGAATATTTTATATACTTAACCTTATTAAAACAGCTTGGGTTAGTAGATTCCTTCAGGCAGTTCTAAAGCACTATTCTACATGCAGGAAGGAAACATCTTCTGGCTATTGTGTGAGCAGATGGGAAATGCTGAGAAAATCTGGAGATTAGACAACTTGGCAACTATGGTAGCCTATTAAATTGGTTTATACAGCGATGGATACTCACAATAAAATAGCAAGGTGTTTTCTGTTGTTGCCAGAATCTGCTTTCCTGGCACTTCAATTATAAAAGGAGGTACAAATACTCGGTAGATTTATCTTTGGGTGTGTGTTCTAAAGGGAGAGAAAGAAAAGGGAACTCAAGAGTTCTCACCTAATTCTAGGCCATCTTTGCTCTCCTTACAAGTCATCCTTCCATCTGCCTTATAATGCCCAGTCTTCCTGCTACTCTCACTCAAGAAGTGGTTGTGTACCCAGCATTCAGCTTCAGAAACCATCATTTAATTCTTATTAATCATTAAAAGGACAGAACTGTGCCATTATTAAAGAACTGCTTCAGAACAAATTTATCCACTTCTAGAGCAGACTTCCAATGGACCGCTTATTTTTAACCATCTAATCAGAGATCACAGGTATCAAAAGTTGCTGATGATGTCAAATATGATCAATATCATAATATTCCATTTCAAAGGTTAACCTTAGATGGGAGCCACATACCCTCTTCAAGACATTTCACTGAGCAGAAAATTTCAATCAGTACATTGACTGGTCTACCTTCGTATCAAGCCGTTAGCTTAGCTGACCTTCAAAGTCATCATCCAGTCTGCTTTGAAAAGATGCTTGCAAACCCTATAGAGATCCTGTCAGCTTAGGTCTGGGTCTCCATCTCATGGTTCTGCAATTATTCCCCCTCTGATGGCTGCAGCCAGGCTATCCTCACTAGCAGGCTCAGCAATGTACTTTGTCCCCAGAAGCAATTTTGGTCTGAGGCAGGAAGTATTTGGCCAGTTTCCTAACATGATATTCTAAAAAGATAGATAGGTAGATAAACAGATAGATAATTGATAGTTTATATGATACAACAATAGATAGATGATAGATAGACGATGTTGCTTAGTCACCTGGTCAGTCTGACTCTTTTGCAATGCTGTTAATAGATAGATAATAGGTGATGGAACATACAGATGATAGATAGTAGACAGACGATAGATGCTAGATAGAGAAGATAGATAGACAGAGGATAGGTAGATAGATAGGGAGGCAGTGATGAGACATAGATAGGAAGATAGATGGATACAGATAGGTAGATGGGTAAGGATACGTGTGTCCTAGCTTGCCACTAGTTTGGACAGGTGTTGCAGTACCCCAGCTGCACTAACCAAGCTTCCCTCTTAGCCTTGCTTGTAGGTGCTAGTCTAGGACTCAGTGCACTGCTAGTTCTGGGTGTCTACTTGGATCACATTAGGTATCCCCCTGGGACCAGAGCTTGCAGCCTGTTGACTGCCCTATGTACTGACCACCAACCAGGAAACTTCCAGTACTGCACACCTTGATTTATGAACACTTCTTATGAAGAGACTCTGGCATCTTGGCTGGAAACCATGTGAACCTTGTGTTCACAGTGAACACTGATGTCTGTACCTCATGGACAGTCTGTCTTTCCCGTCAGACCACCCCTGTGCTCAGCTGGCTCCATTCATCTGAGTGTCCAGGTGGTCCTGGTTTCATTACTCAGCCATTTCCCATCTTCCACACTAGCATTTTAGAAAATATTACTAGAAAGTCACTTGGAATTAGAGTTGCCAGATTTAGCAAATAAAAGTAGAGGATGCCCAGTTAAGTATGAATTTCAAGTAAACAATAAATCTGCAGACTTCGCAAGGAGATCAAACCAGTCCATCCTAAAGGAAATCAGTCCTGAATATTCACTGAAAGGACTGATGCTGAAACTGAAACTCCAATACTTTGGCCACCTGATGCAAAGAACTGACTCACTGGAAAAGACCCTGAAGCTGGGAAAGGTTGAAGGCAGGAGGAGAAGGGGATGATAGAGGATGAGATGGTTGGATGGCATCACTGACTCAACGAACATGAGTCTGAGCAACCTCCGGGAGTTGGTGACGGACAGGGAAGCCTGACATGCTGCAGTCCATGGGGTCACAAAGAGTCAGACACAACTGAGTGACTGAAATGAACTGGTGGTCCAATGGATAAGAACCCGCTGTGCAATGCAGGTTGCGAGTTAGATCCCTGGTCAGAGAACTGAGATCTCACATGCTGCGGAGCAACTGAGCCGATATGCCACAACTGGAGAGCCCGAGGGCTGCTCCTCGTGAAGCCCACGCACTCTGGGGCCTGTGTGCCATGACTACTGAGCCCACAGCCACATCAAGAGAACTGGTGTGCCACAACGAAAGATCCCACGTGACACGTTGGAGAGCCTGCGTGTTGCGAGTAAGACCCAATGAAGCCAAATAAATAAATGTGTATTTTTAAAATGCATAAATTTTAGTGTAAATAAGCCCCATGCCATTCTAAAAAGTTCTTCACTGTTTATGTACAGTCCACATTTTTCTGGGTGTCCTGTGATTTACCTGGCAACCTTAACTGGAATGCCAAGTTGAATTCATAAATGCCTTTTGAAGATGGTAGCCTCTGAATCTGTCCTATTACTAATGTTTTCTTGCTGGACTTGGACAGCCTCCAACAAGAAGAACATGGTCTGTCTGCCTGGTAGCCATTGTTAACTTGGGGGAGATATCCTGGTTCTTCAAAGCTTATGTTTGGATTTGTTCCCGGTCTTTGAAATTAACAGGGAACCACCGTCTGAAGGAACCATTGTCCACAATGAAGTTTCTTAAGGATCCCCTATGCTCAAGGAATTCCAACAATATTCCAGATCTTTTGTTGTGTCTCAGACTCTTGGAAAAAGTAACACTCCAGCTCTCTCTCCCACTTCGGACAAAATGTGAGCATCCTTTGGCTTCTTAGTCGGAAGCCCATCATGTCCTCCTCCCTTGCATTGATTTTTTTTTCTGCCCCCACCTTTCTCACTAGTCTCATCTCCGTTCTTTAGTCACTGTCAGTTCTGCAGGCAATTTATCTGCTGTCCTGCTTCTCCTAAAGACAATGGTTCTCAACTCTTTCTGTAAATTGTAACAACCCAGACAGATCTGAGAAAAGAGCCAGGCCTGGTCCCCAGGACACTATGTAATTGGTGCAGAGTGGGACCCAGGCACTGATAGCTGTAAAGGCTCCCCAGGTGGTGGTAACAGGCAGCGGGATGTGGAAACCCTGCCGCAGGGCATGCTTCCAGAATGAGGGCTCCCAGGTGCACTTGGCGTCCAGGTGTTGGGCAGCCTGCTGATCCAGCACACCACAGCTGCCACATTCACAGTCAAGCGTAATCACCCTCTCACATCCGAGCATAATCTCTCCCTCTCAATGCCGTTACAAGTGTTTTCCGACGATATTGGCAAACATCCTCAAACCCATCACAATAGAACAAAAGCCGAAAATCATAGAATTACAAGCCTGTAGCACTTTTCAGTAAAATCCTGTGCAATTTGGATGCACTTGTTCAAATTTGGGGTATTGACTAAACAATCCATCTACACTTTCAATTCAAGACTGGGTTGCATAGTCAATACAGAATGGAAAAGAAAATACCTAATCCTATAGTAATCATTACACATTCTAAATTGTATCCAATTGTGTATTAATTAAAATAAAATCTTTATAGCTCAATTCACAGTTATCTATTATACTAGTTTATTTCATGCTCACTTTCTTGCCATTTAACAATATTTCTCTTCAGAATGGTTCACCAAAATTAATTTATGGTTTCCTAGGCTCGTTGAGGCTTTCACCTACATGGGACATTTCTCTGCACACAAGGCTCTTTTATAACTTTCAGTAGGCTTCAACAGCTATGGAGGGACATTTTCCTGTCTGACCAGAAAGAAAGGGAGGGAAGATTCCTGGTGATAACCTGCTTTCAACCCAGGTTCTCTTGGGTCTCCTTGCCAACCATGATTAGGAATGACCTTTTCCCCTCTGTTATTCAGGGAGTAAGTCCCCAGTCTCATTCGCTGCCTGTGTCAACACTCCTTTTCTGCCTCAGAGGCTTGAAGAATTTCTGGGCAGCTGATTGAGGTAGCATACTGATTTTCTATACCAAATATTGGGGAAATATTGGACGGAAGCAAGAAAAGGAGGGAGGAAGGAAGGGTTACAGGAGGAAAGGAAGGAAGGAGAGGGGAAGGAAGTTTACTTAGCAAAACCTGACGATGAACAAAAAGCAGTAAAAATAAAATGCAGGTTCTAATGACACTTTTATATTCCAGGCCTAAAATTTTAGCATTCTTCAGAAGTGAGTTTGGGTTGAGATACCTAGAATTATCAATGTCCTATATCTGAAACATTAAAAACCTCTATCAGCTTCACTAAGAGAAGTAATGGATCTTCAGACAAATTGCCCGAAAGCTCAAACTCCAGCACATCACACACAGTCTTTGCCATACAACTATAAATTCAAACCAGAAACGGCTGTCATTCTACATTCACATTTTCAAGCCCATGCTTGGCACGTAATAGATAATCAGTGTTTTTGAATGAAAAAAGAAAAACTGGTTATATCTTACTATCACTGTTTCTTCCAATTCACCCTCTAGATGCTCGAAGACATCCTGCCAAGAGTTCCTCCTTCCTTAATCGGGTCACTTCAGCTTAGATCCTCAGAGAATTTGTTGGATGTCCTTGTCCTTTTTCTTTCTGATTGTCCTCTAGAGAACACCTGCACCATTGCATGGGGCTCTACTAAGGATTTCTGCTGTGTTCTGACCAAGGTGTAGGATGCAAGCTAAGCCAGGGGAGTCAGACTTTGTTCTTTTGGCAATTTGGGATTTTAGAGAGGTGAAATCACCGTTTTTCTGGCCACCCTAACCTTCACAACCCATCCCAACATTTTGGAGCCAAGCTTATTTCATGCCAGCCCTGCTGAGCTAGCAGGCCTGATCTAGATTGTTGCTCTTAATCAAGAGGAAATGTTTTAAATTCCAGCCTTAGGTTTGAACTCCCTGTAAACAAAGTCCCTTCCTTTGGGGAGTGTTGGAGTTCCCTTTTTATCGCTTGCTTCTCCCCATGGACAAAACATCTGAGCCATAACTCTGCATGTTGCCTCAGAGATCTCTCTGGTCTGCTTGACTCTCCCCTCCTGGTTTAGAATCTGTATTATCAAGGGGAGGTGAGGCTGTCAGGGGCCAAAGATTTTCAGCCTGCCCTGCTGACGGGGCTTCCTTCATAGCTTCGTAGGTAAAGAACCTGCCTGCAATGCAGGAGTCTTGGGTTTAATTCCTGGGTCAGGAAGATCCCCTGGAGAAGGAACTGGCAACCCACTCCAGTATTCTTGCCTGGAGAATCCCATGGATAGAGGAGCCTGGTGGGCTATAGTCCATGGGATCTCAAGAGTTGGACATGACTTAGTGACTAAACCACTATCTGCTGATGGTAGAGTTCCGTTCTCTGAGTATGGATTGGGTAGAGGAAGGTAGGCCCCAACCCCTCAACCACACTCACCAGAATTTAACCACTTCACCTTGGAGTTGGAGGAGGTGATGCATGACAACCACCTACCCCTCTGAGCAGCTAGTAATCCTTGACTGGAAGCTGAGGGAAGAAGGAAGATGTGTTTTTTGGCCACAAGCTACTTGCAGTGGAGATTCTATCAAACTGAGCTGAGAGGGGGTGGAGGAAAAGGAAAAAATGGGTTGCTGTTTAAATACCTCAGCCGCTTGCATTCTGAGTGCTAGTAGATTTTCTTGAATAAACATTTCTTTACTTGTTTCTTTACTTGTTCCCAGGTGGCTCAATGGATAAAGAATCCTCCTGCAAGGCAAGAGATTCAGGAGACGCCAGTTGGATCCCTGGGTAGGGAAGATCCCTGGAGGAGAGCATGACAATCCACTTTTGTATTCTCGCCTGGAGAATCCCATGGACAGAGGAGCCTGGCGGGCTACAGTCCACAGGGTTGCACAGAGTCGGACATGCCTGCAGCAACTGAGCATGCACGCATGCTCTTAGGAAGGTTTTCAGAGACTTCAATGACTTGGTGTTTTAAAAAAATTAATGTTCACCAGTGTTACTCTTTTCCCTGGGATAGGAGGGTGAGCCCACAGAACTCCTTAACCAGCCTTCCAGAAGCAGAACTCCCTGCCTGGAAGTTTTATTGCACCATGCCACAGGGGTCACTGTCTGGCTCTGCATTCCTATCATGGATTTGATGCTCCGGAGAGATGTTTACATTCTATTAGCATTAGTTTCACCATGTGTATTTAGGGATAATATGAATCCTTGTTTTAAAGAGTTACCAAAGCAATGTAAAAATAATAACATAATAAAAATACAGTGCCCAGTATATCATGAACTCTTATTACCGTCCTACATTGTAGGAAATGAGGAACAATGGATAGAGTTTAAACAGGGAAGTGTCAGGAGGAGACATGCATTTTAGAAGCATCACTCGCAGTGAGTAGGCCAGGTGATGAGAAAACCAAAATAAAGCATGACAGCTTGGGAGGGGCCACTGGAAACTGAGTGAGGGGACATGAAGGAGGAAGGGTTAACAGGACTTGGTGTCCAGAGAGATGCCAGGAGGCGGAAGTGAGGGAAGGAGGTATGAGATGACTTCTGTGCATCTGACTTAGATGTGGATAGAAACTCTAGACCTCTTCTCATGAACCAAGTCTTACTGTTTCACAGCTGTAACCTTCAAGGCCCTGACTCCTAAAGAGCTGGTACAAACTTCAAATCTAGGTTCTTTATTTCCAGTTTCTAGACCTTAGCCCTCCTGGGTTGTTGCTGTTGTTTAGTGCATTGGAAGTAACTCAGTATCTACCTACTTACAGCTGCTGCTGCTGCTAAGTCGCTTCAGTCGTGTCCGACTCTGTGCGACCCCATAGATGGGGGCCCACCAGGCTCCCCCATCCCCAAAACAACATCAAATGTTGAGGATATGGAGAAATTGGAGGTATGTAAAGGCTTCCCTGGTAGCTCAGCTGGTAAAGAATCTGCCTGCAATGCCAGCGACATTGGCTTGATTCCTGGGTTGGGAAGATCTGCTGGAGAAGGGATAGGGTACCCACCTCAGCATTCTTGGACTTCCCTGGTGGCTCAGACAATAAAGAATCCACCTGAAATGCGGGAGACCTGGGTTCTGTCTCTGTGTTGGAAAGGTCCCCTGGAGAAGGTAACAATTATCCACTCCAGTATCCTATGTGGAATGTGTATCTGGCCTTCCCTGGTAGCTCAGCTGGTAAAGAATCAGCCTGCAATGCAGAAGTAGTAGTAGTTTTAGCCACTCAGTCATGTCTGACTCTTTGTGAGCCCGCAGACGATAGCCTGCCAAGGTCCTCTGTCCATGGGATTCTCCAGTCCAGAATTCTGGACTGGGCTGCCATTCCCTTCTCCAGCAATACAGGAGACCCTGGTTCGATTCCTGGGTCAGGAAGATCCTCTGGAGAAGAGATAGGATACCCACTCCAGTATTCTTGGGCTTCCCTGGTGGCTCAGATGGTAATGAATCCACTTGCAATGTGGGAGACCTGGGTTTGATCCCTGGGTTGGGAAGTTCCCCTGGAGGGGGAGGGCATGGCAACCCACTCCAGTATTCTTGCCTAGAGAATCCCCATGGATAGAGGAGCCTGGTGGGCTACAGTCCATGGGACTGCAGAGTCAGACACAACCGAGCACAAAATGGTACAATCACTGAACACTGGAAACTTCTCAGAAAGGTAAATATACATCGATCCCATAACCCAGTAATCCCACTCCTAGATATTAAGCCAACAGAAGTAAAACATCCACAAAAATTGTAAACGAGAATATTCATAGCTTCTATACGCAGAATAGTTCCAAGCTAGAAGCAGCAAGTCCATTAATAGAAAAACATATAAGCTCTCTGTTGGTTTATTTTTATGCAGCAGAATACACTTCTCATCCATAGAAGCGGGTGAATGATATGTGCTACACGCAACATGGATTAACCCTTCAAACTCTCTCACGCAAGGAGTGCCTTCTTCATGAGGCCTCACACGAAAGAGCACAAATGGCACGGTTTCATTTGTATATCATCTGCAGTAAGAAAAATGAATCTGTGTTCATTTTGTGGTCAAAATCAGGTCAGTGGTTGCACGGAAGGGGTGGGTTGCGGCAGAAGACTGATTGGAAAAGGGAACAAGGAAATTTGCTAGTGTGATAGAAGTGTTCTGTATATTGATAAGCTTGTGAATTACACGGACATTTGTCAAAAATGACTGAACGTAAGATATGTATATTTCATTCTTTGTAAAGTACATCACCATTAAAAAAAAAATCTTAAAAATCAGTCAAAACTCATCTGCAGTCTTGATACTTGCCTCCTGGTCCCCAATGCTAGTCACGGCCTGAGTGCCACGTATATAGCATACTACTTTCTCTGCCTTACTGCCAAAAAATGTACACCTTAGCCTCTATCCACGTAAAAAGCTTACTTTCCTTGCTCTTGTCATCTGCCCTTTCTCTTTCAAAAGGCAGTACCAAAAAGGAAAAGAAAAAACCACTCTCCATTAAGAGCTGGAAGAGCAGATGAACAGTAAAAGTCACTGGAGACGTTACTTTCTGGGGCAGGATATCCATCCAGGAACCTTGGAATGTGGAAGAGTCTGGGCCCGGAGGGGCCAGGTCACCAAGGCTGCAGATGCCTCTGGCAAGTCCTATCCAGGGCAGGAGTCTGGCTGCTGAATCACACAGACATTACTCAGCAAAAGTCTGGGAAGAGTTCAGATAACTTTCCAAGGGTCTGCAGCTGTGGGTTATGGCTTCTATGATGAATTACAACTCTAGTTAATTCTATGTTTTTTCAGAAGAGCATGGAAGAGAAATGGCTTGAGACTATTTTTAGCTTATTTTATGGGAATGAAAATTAGACTTCTTTTGACAACTCTCCAAGTTACTACTTGAACAAGTACAATTTTGGTGTGATTTCTCTTTTCTTGACTGTCTTCATCAAGAACAGACACGAATAACAGTGACAGATTAGGAAATGAGGACCTTGTTCGTTGAGTGATGAGACATATTTCACTGCTAAAACTCACAAGCCCGTTTGTTCTCCCATTCATAATCCAGACCCTGGTCCTGAGACTCGCTGACAATGTCAGACTTTCGCCCTCCTGGGATGATTCAGCCACAGTCAAACCCCTGTTAGATCATGACATCAGTTCCTCAGAGCTGTGAACTGGTCTTCAGGCAATAGATACGTGACTCCCAGCAAATCAGAATTTATTGGAGGCTGTTGAGATATGATTTGTGTTCCTCTCCTTTCATATCCATTTATCAAATGCATGATTTAATTTCAGCCCCTCCAGCTGAAGTGGTGAATCAACATTAACCAGACGACTCTGGATGGTGTTGCACAGCCATTGCAATTTACCTTCCATATGGGCATCTCTTTAAAAACAACTGCCACACTTACCAACAGCACTCATTTTTAAGATCTGGTGAACAAACGCACTATTTACAAAGTCTGTAATCAGGGAACCTGATCCAACTCATTAACTGTATGACATCCCACTCTTTATTTAGACAGTTTACTGGCTACGGACTTTAGTATGGGATCTGTCATTTACACTTCCTCATAATAAAACTTAATGGAAATTTCATTCCTGTACAAGCAAGATGCCAGTTTAACAGATGGTCTGTAATTGTTATGTCCACATATTTTATATGGGATGGTATCACACACAATTGCACACAACTGCTATTCATTTAAAGACTGGGTTTGTTAAGGCATTTCTTTCATATTAAAAACTTTATTGTTTAATATGAGTATAAAATCTATCATTGAAATTAACCAGTTGAAATTGAAAAAAATGATTATAACCATTCTACTGAAATGAAATGAATGATTAAAACCTGATTTATGTTGTTGAGGACAATGAGAGTACTGGTACAGAAACATCTAGGTTTGTGTGTATGAGGCAAGAATTGACACAGAAGGGCACAGTACATCTTAGTGTATCATATTCTAACAAGTATCTGTCTCTAAATTTTAATGCTTCTTTGATCATTCCAAGATCTTTTCATGTTCTTCCTAAATTTTGATTTTGGGTCCACTGACTTTACTAGTCTGTATTCAGAATGCCAGGAATTCTCACCCTTAAGACAGAGATGGAAAAGGATTTGCAGGAAGGAATCCATAAGAGGCCCTGAATATGTACAGACGAATTCTAAATATGTTCATATAATCCTAGTGTTACATATAATCCCAAGTGTTACATTCAGCGAAATTTGAGTACCTATCATCAGGTTAATTTTAATTTTCTGTGTCATGTTTAGAGAAAATTTTACAGGAACTTAGCAATACAGTTTGAAAGTAAAGTCAATTCAATTCAGCTTGAAAAACTGACTTGTTTCTCTTTTGTAATGGTGGTAACTTTCACCTCCCTTCTCTACCTCCTCCCCAAATAATTTCAGTTATCTACTGCTCACAATTTTTCTCTTTCCTAACCCAAACCCATTCTCTCTGAAAAGAATTAAATAAACTCATTCACCCCAATACAGAAAGGATGTATAAGACTCAAAAATATGATTTCCCCAGGGGTATTTACATTTCAGCCAGAGTTCATACCTTTCTGGAGCAAGAATGTTTAAATATGAAATACCAGACATTGATGAGTAAGGGAAGCCCTAGAGTCTCCCAAATTGTACCACCCTCTTGGTGGCTTTCTTA
Source organism: Ovis canadensis (assembly GCF_042477335.2). Taxonomy (NCBI): domain Eukaryota; kingdom Metazoa; phylum Chordata; class Mammalia; order Artiodactyla; family Bovidae; genus Ovis; species Ovis canadensis. The sequence continues at coordinate 23,490,052 of NC_091269.1, read as the reverse complement.
ATTTATTTCTACCTCCTATCCTGCCCTCCACATTCAAGAAATGAATTGATTAAATAAGGAAATATGCCATCGTGCTTTTCTTACAAGAAATGAGGAGGAAGACATTAAATAGAAAAGGTGGGAAAAGTGAAAAGGGCCTACCAAAAGTATTGAAAGCCTACTCTGGAATTCTTGGAGAAATGAAGTACCAAGTGACCAAGGAAAAGGAGAACACAGGAAATTACTTGGAAATGCTTTCTACTTCTCCTAAGAACTCACCGTGAGCCAGGACATGTCCTCGTGATTCTATTGCAGTGTATGTACACCTATTTGTCCAGAATGGTTGTGAATGGGATATTCTGGTGATCCCGTTTTCATTTTCTGCTTGGATCTGAGTTGTCATTTATTTCCTAAGAGGAAAGGAGACCCTGCTTGTCTTAATCACCACTATGTCCCCAGCACTTAGCATAATGCCTGGTACAGAGTAAGTATTCAATACATACTTGTTAAATAAATAAATGAATAATAAGTGAACAAATGGCTTGACAGTTATTAAAGAATTACAACACAATGACATTGTTGTTTTATTTTGAAATATATTTGAAATTAATTATTATTATCCAGCCATAACGGGATGATCACTGACACATGCGACAACATAAATAAATCTTGAAAATTATGTTGAGTGAAAGACGTCTGTCACAAAGAACCACATGTTGTATGATTTCTTTCCTGTGAGTGTCCAAAATATGCAATATAGAGGCAGAAAGTAGCCTAGTGGTTCCCAAGACGGCGGGTGGAGGGGTGATGGAGAGCGATTGCTTTCTGAGTCTATTTGTTTGTTACAGGACATGTGGCTTGCAGGATCTCAGCTCTCAGGGAACGACCCCAGGACACAGTAGGGAAAGCGCCAAATCCAGTAGAACACCAGGGAACTCCCCAGCTGGGGGTTTAAAAAAGTTTTGCAATTAGATAATGTTGACAGTTATACAACTGTGTGAATGTACTACTGCTACTGCTAAGTCGCTTCAGTCGTGTCCGACTCTGTGCGACCCCATAGACGGCAGCCCACCAGGCTCCCCCGTCCCCGGGATTTTCCAGGCAAGAGTATTGGAGTGGGGTGCCATTGAATGTACTAAAACTCAATTATATACCCTGAAAGTGTGAATTTTATGATATATGAATTATGTTTCCACTTAAAAAAATATATGGAATAAAAAAGATGCAGCCAGTCATATCCAGTACATAGAAAAGTCTATAAAATGATGATCAGATTTGAATACCAGTTAAAAAAACAACAGAGGAAGGGAAACAATTACATGTCACCCAAATGCAGTGGTGGACTTTGATCTTTATTTGAACAATCAACTATCAATTACAGACAAGTGAAATAAAGAAAATTTTTTTAATTCTTTAGGTGTTAAAAAGGTACCGTAGTATATCAAAGAAAGTGTTCTTATCTCTAACATCATGTATTGACATATATGTAGGTGAAATAATGTGTCTGGGATTTGCCTTAAAATTTTTGACTTGGGAGGAAGGGAAGGTGGTATTGATAAAGTAAGACCATGCTCTGCTGTGCTTAGTTGCTCTGTCGAGTCTGGCTCTTTGCGATCCCATGGGCTGTAGCCTGCCAGGCCCCTCTGTCCATGGGGCTTCTTCAGGCAAGAATACTGGAGTGGGTTGCCATGCCCTCCTCCAGGGGATCTTCCCAACCCAGATCGAACTCAGGTTTCCTGCATTGCAGGCAGATTCTTTACCGCCTGAGCTACCAGGTAAGCCCAGAAGTAAGACTAGCCATATATCAATTATACTGAAGCTGGGTAATGGGTGTAAAGAATAATTACACTGTTCCTCATTTTCATGTATGTTTGAAATTTTCATAATATAAAGTAAAAGAGAGAAAAGAATAATATTAAATCTTCCTCTATAGCAGTAGTAGCAGCGTTAGTCGCTCAGATATGTCTGACTCTTTCATGGAATGCTGCCTGCCAAGCTCCTCTGTCCATGGAAATCTCCAGGCAAGAATACTGGAGTGGGTTGCCATTCCCTCCTCCAGGGGATCTTCCCGACCCAGGGATCAAACCTGGGTCTCCCATATTGCAGGCAGATTCTTTATCTTCCTCTGACAAATTACCAACTTAATCATACATGAGAGGAAATAAATGGCCCATGCTGTCTTGGAGTCTGCATTTTGGTATGGGGAAACAAGATAAACAAGCACAGGAAGGAAAATAATTTTCTTGTTTATCATTGAGGGAGAAATCAACAAGCCATATAATAAAGAAGTTACAGGAAAGGTGTTTTATATAACAGCCACGGATGGCCTCTCTGAGGAGGTTCCATCTGAGTTGAGACAAGTGTTAAGATGGTGCATCCGTGTGAAGAGCTGGAGGATGTTCAGAAATAAAAACGGAAGTAGCTTTCCTCGGTCTCCCGCCCCTCCCTGGATATTCCTGGATATTCACAGTGAGGTCCGTGGCTAAGTGAGGACTCCTCCTGTATCTGTGACTCCCAAGGAGTCTACGTTCTCATGCTAGGCAAAACTTAACCTTTAGAAATTTGCTAAAAATGTTAGCTGAAATCGCTTAAACTAATTCCATGGCAGCCACTTTTTCCTCTCTCGCAAGTAAACTCTGGCTCATGGTCCATCATTACCCCTTGGAAGTCCCTGTATTTCCTTAAGTTTCAGACCCTTGGTTGCCCTGTGCCTTAAGTGCTCTGAGAAATTGAAGATAAGGTACAATTTTGTAGGTTATCTGACTTTTTCCAGTTGTTAAAGTGGAAGCTGCTCTCTTTCCCGATTTCTACATCCTTGGAAGAAGCTAGAAGCCCGTATACTATTTGGAATGAGGCATGATATAAAATAAATAAAATAAGATGATACTCCTATCAAAGCTACAAATAACATAGGGTTTTGAGATGTTAAAAAAGAAAAAGAAAGAGGATGCCTTGTTCTAAAAGTATTATTAAATATTAATGATAATGTAGTAAAAGTACAAACTATGAAATACAGTCAATGAAAATAAACTTGCGAAGTGTGATTGAGAATATACTTCCCTATCAATATTTATAAGATGATCATTATGGATAAAAAGTTGTGAACCTAGGCTGAAGTATCTGGCCCAGATTCAGTTCTCTAGAGCTATAGAGTGAGACACAAAAGATTTACCTTCAATATAACTCCGTTCCTTAAAGAATCTGCCTGCAATGCACGCTCCCCTCCTTGTACTGATTTTTGAGCAGTGAGCAGCCGAATCTGAATCGGTAACAGAACTATTTGACATTCTATACCAGGAGCAGTTATAACCTATAAAACCAAACAGATGGGTACAAGCAGCTAGCAGTATATTGCACTTAGGTCAGTCTTTTGACCCTGGAAGAGAATACACAAAAGTGTTCATGGCTATGCTAGCCCAGAAAGACCTCTGAGAAGGATGCTTTGCAGAGAAGCTATAGCAAGAGAGACACGAGACACGAGCAGAAACAGAGCCTGCTGCGGTGGGAGGAAGCCTGGACCTACTCTGCTCACCTGCTGCTGGAAGCTGGAATCCACATAAGGCACAGAAGTGGTCTTTTCTACCAGAAGGATTCACTAAAAGGTGGGCTTAGAAGAAGGAAGAAGCTCAAGACCCAGGTAGGGGTCCTCAGGAAAGCATCAGTGTTTTCCTTGAGGGCACCTAGAACTAACACCCCCAAAATATGTCCTTTTCATTTAAGAGGACTGGAATGCAAAAGTAGGAGGTCAAGAAACACCTGGAGGCAAATTTGGCAAATTTGGCCTTGGAGTACAGAATGAAGCAGGGCAAAGGCTAATAGAGTTTTGCCAAGAGAACGCACTGGTCATAGCAGACACCCCTTTCCAACAACACAGGAGAAGACTCTACACATGGACATCACCAGATGGTCAACACCAAAATCAGATTGATTATATTCTTTACAGCCAAAGATGGAGAAGCTCTATGCAGTCAGCATAAACAAGACCAGGAGCTGACTGTGGCCCAAATCATGAACTTATTGCCAAATTCAGACTTAATTGAAGAAAGTAGGGAAAACCACTAGACCATTCAGGTAGGACCTAGATCAAATCTCTTATGATTATACAGTGGAAGTGAGAAAAAGATTTAAGGGACTAGATCTGAAAGACAGAGTGCCTGAAGAACTATAGACATTGTACAGGAGACAGGGATCAAGACCATCCCCAAGAAAAAGAAATGCAAAAGAGCAAAATGACTGTCTGAGGAGGCCTTACAAATAGCTGTGAAAAGAAGAGAAGAGAAAAGCAAAGGAGAAAAGGAAAGATATTCCCATTTGAATGCAGAGTTCCAAAGAATTGCAAAGAGAGATAAGAAAGCCTTCCTCAGCGATCAGTGCAAAGAAATAGAGGAAAACAACAAAATGGGAAAGACTAGAGATCTCTTCAAGAAAATTAAAGATACCAAGGGAATATTTCATGCAAAGATGGGTTCAGTGAAGGACAGGAATGGTATGGACCTAACAGAAGCAGAAGATATTAAGAAGAGGTGGCAAGAATACACAGAAGAACTATACAAAAAAGATTTTCATGAACCAGATAACCACAATGGTGTGATTACTCACCTAGAGCCAGACATCCTGGAATGTGAAGTCAAGTGGGCCTTAGGAAGCATCACTACGAACAAAGCTAGTGGAGGTGATGGAATTTCAGTTGAGCTATTTCAAATTCTAAAAGATGATGCTGTGAAAGTGCTGCACTCAATATGCCAGCAACTTTGGAAAACTCAGCAGTGGCCACAGGACTGGAAAAGGTCAGTTTTCATTCCAATCCCAAAGAAAGGCAATGCCAAAGAATGCTTGAACTACTGCACAATTGCACTCATCTCACACGCTAGTAAAATAATGCTCAAAATTCGCCAAGTGAGGCTTCAACAGTATGTGAACCATGAACTTTCAGATGTTCAAGCTGGATTTAGAAAAGGCAGAGGAGCCAGAGATCAAATTACCAACATCTGCTGGATCATTGAAAAAGCAAGAGAGTTCCAGAAAAAACATCTATTTCTGCTTTATTGAGTATGCCAAATCCTTTGACTGTGTGGATCACAACAAACTGGAAAATTCTGAAAGAGACAGGAATACCAGACCACCTGACCTGCCTCTTGAGAAATCTGTATGCAGGTCAGGAATCAACACTTAGAACTGGACATGGAACAAGAGACTGATTTCAACTCAGGAAAGGAGTGTTTCAAGGCTGTATATTGTCACCCTGATTATTTAACTTATATGCAGTTAATTTAACTTATATGTAGTTAATCATGAGGAACGCTGGCTGGACAAATCACAAGCTGGAATCAAGATTGCCGGGAGAAATATCAATAACCTCAGATATGCTGATAACACCACCCTTATAGTGGGAAGTGAAGAGGAACTAAAGAGCCTCTTGATGAAAGTGAAAGAGGAGAGTGAAAAAATTGGTTTAAAGCTCAACATTCATGAAACTAAGATCATGGCATCTGGTCCCATCACTTCATGGCAAATAGTTGGGGAAACAGTGGAAACAGTGGCAGACTTTATTTTTTGGGGCTCCAAAATCACTGCAAATGGTGATTGCAGCCATGAAATTAAAAGACTCTTACTGCTTGAAAGGAAAGTTATGATCAACCTAGACAGCGTATTAGAAAGCAGAGACATTACTTTGCCAAAAAATGTCTGTCTAGTCAAAGCTATTGTTTTTCCAGTAGTCATATATGGTTGTGAAAGAAAGAAAGTGAATTCACTCAGTTGTGCCCAACTCTTTGTGACCCCATGGATAGTAGCCTGCACTAAGCTTCTCTGTCCATGGGATTTTCAAGGCAAGAGTACTGGAGTGGGTTGCCATTTCCTTTTCCAGGGAATCTTCCCAACCCAGGGATCCAAGCCAGGCCTCTCACATTGTAGACAGACGTTTTACCATCTAAGCCACCAGGGAAGTCCAATATGGTTATGAAAGTTGACTATAAATAAAGCTGAGCATGAAGAATGGATGCTTTTGAACTGTGGTGTTGGAGAAGACTCTTGAGAGTCGCTTGGATTGCAAGGAGATCCAACCAGTCCATCCTGGTGAAGATCAGTCCTGAGTGTTCATTGGAAGGACTGATGCTGAAGCTGAAACTCCAGTACTTTGGCCACCTGATAAGAAGAGGTGACTCATTGGAAAATACCCTGATGCTGGGAGAGATTGAAGATGGGAGAAGAAGGGGGCAAAAGAGGATGAGATGGTTGGATGGCATCACCTACTCAACGGACATGAGTTTGGGCAAACTCCGGGAGTTGGTGATGAACAGGGAGGGCTGGCATGCTGCAGTCCATGGGGTCGCAAAGAGTCAGACACGACTGAGTGACTGAACTGAACTGAACAGAACTAAACTTTTCATCTATTCTGAGTGTGCAAATGGGGCAAAGGTCTTATGCATATTGATGGTCTACCATATGCTACATGAATGGTTTTCAAGCTTTGGTGAGAATCTCACATGGAGTTTCGTAAAAAGACAAAGAATCTTCTCCTACCTCAATGCACTTGGGCTTCTGTCCATTTTAGCAATTCACAGGTGATTATGACAGACATCAAGTTTGAGAACCATTACAGTACTAGGCACCTAGTAGACATGGCCTCATTTAATCCTTTATTCTATTAAAGTAAATAGTGCTGCACTTATTTTGCAGACGAAGAAACGAGGGCTCAGAGTGACTAAGAAGCCAGTCAAAGTCACAGAGTGAATTATAAGTGGCAGATTCAGCGTGAAGACCCGTGTGTCCACCTCTAAACCCATGCTCTTCCAGTTCTGCCACACAAGGACTCAACACTTCCATCATGTGCTTCTTAAAGAGGGTGATAAAGGACAGCCTGGCGGTGCTAGCGGTAAAGAACCCAACTGCCAGTGCAGGAGATGCGGGTTCAGTCCCTCGGTCTGGAAGATGCCCTGGAGGAGGGCGTGGCCACCCTCTCCAATATTCTTGCCTGGAGAAACCCATGGACAGAGGCACCTCACAGGCTACTGTCCATACAGTCGCAAAGAGTCGAATACGACTGAAGCAACTTAGTGTGCACACAAAGGACAGCCTCTCCACCCTGAGCCTGTAAAGTAAACCAACATTGTTTCCCATGTCTTATAACAATTATTTTGCTTTGCCTTAAAAAAAAAAGCAAACTCAGTGGATTATAAAATCATCTCTCTTAGAGGATCCATTAATTGAACCCCCCACTGCACTGGCATCCATATGCCCATGAGAAAGCTGAAGAATTTGGGGAAACTTAATTGTGTTAAGACCCAGAAAGGAGGCCAAGACTGAAGAGAAGTTTCCAAAGGATGGAGTGACTGAGAGCAAGGCTTCCCAAGGGACTTTTCTGAGACAAATGAGGTGTGGACATAGGTGGTTTTCCTACAAAACTACCAGGAAGGCAGATAAAGGTCCCTAGGAGTATAAACAATGCCACTTAAGGACAAGAAAGGAAAAGGAGGTATTATCGTCTGTTGGAGGGATGAAGGGAAGTATGATGCTCTTTTACTACTGTATCAGGAGAGAAACCAGAGGATTATTCTAAACCTATTAAGAAATGAAGGGAGAATTAGATCCACAGACCCACTTGGAAGCTAAGACAGCAAAATGGCTTTCTATGTCTGCCAGTGCGAAGAGCAACAGAAACCTAGAACAATTTAAATATATTTACCCAAGAGATTTGGAGCAGAGGAACTGTGAAAGATTGGAAAAAGAGACTGCCATCAGAAAAAGTTTTGAAATATGAAAAGCTCAGTGTGATTAATGTTTAACTCTCAAATTCAATTCAACTTTGTCCTAGATTAGAAGCCCACAATATATTTCTGCCAAAAATAAAAATAATTGCTTTTTCTTTTGAGATTTCTGCAGTATGCTGGCATTATTCTGAGTTATCAAAACATCTAATGGATATTTGACTGATTCCCATACTAAGAGCCCCTAGTAAATTTCCTAAAAATGTTCTGAATTCTGTATTTTGAAGCATATAACAGTCCAACACAGGCCTTGAAAGGTTCAAATGGACCATTTTTCACAGTTTGTTTGAAGTTCCAGTGCCTTTCCTCCACATGTATTGCATTTTGATAGGGTAACCCTTCGGTCAGCTGCTGGAAATTCCCCACTTTGAGAAAAGCTGCACTTTATTATGTTCTTCAAGAATGTATTCTGCTTATTGTGTCTCATTCAATTATAATTAATTGATTATTTATCTCCAGATCAGAGCTTTTCAAACCACACTAGCATCAGCAAGTCATGAAGTCAGTTTAGTATATCCCAGTCAGCACTGAAAAAAAAAAAAAAAGAAATGAAACAGAATACAAAAAGTAATTTCAAACCATATCATCCATGCATGCTAAGTTGCTTCAGCCATGTCCGACTCTTTGCGACCCTATGAACTATAGCCCACCAAACCCCACTGTCCAAGGAAAGAATACTGGTGTTGGTTGCCAGTTCCTCCTCCAGGTCATCTTCCTGACCCAGGGATCAAACCCGAGCCTCTTATGTTGCCTGCATTGGCAGGCGGGTTCTTTACCATCAGTGCCACCTGGGAAGCTCAAACCATATCATACATTTGTGATGAGTACTGTTATTTCGTGTATTGTTTTGTGGCACACCCGTGCATCCAAGTATAGGGGTTTGTGTGTAAGCTGAGCCACAACACAGCACGAATTTCTCACCTGGAGGAAGTGTTTGAGAGCTGGACTCTGTAATATGCTCTGTGAGGCTTCTCAATGGTTGTCCCAACTCTAGCTTCTCTCTCCTCATTTGCTCCACCCCCCGCCTCCCCACCCAGTCAAACTAATCTTCTTTACAACTATGCTTTGATTATGTAACTCTTATCCATTCATTCCCTACTTCATTCAACAGATGTTCAGCAAATATTCATTCTCTGCCAGATCCTGGGCTACCAGAAACAAGTCACACCTGTTCCATCCCCATCTGCTTCCAAGGAAAGAGACTGTACCCAGGGCATCAGGGCTAATTCCCAGTTCAGGGGTCAGCTCCTGCTCCCCATTACCCATCAAATCAAGATTAAACTCTTCTCATCTGTTACGATCCTCTTTGATCTAGTTGACTGTTCCCACCCAAACTTTTTTTCCCCATTGTCAGTGCTGGTTGTAGCTGCCTTGTCTACCAACCTGAAAATACCTGTCTGCGTACCATGTTAATTCTGACACTTGGGTTCCTGCTCCATTACTGACACTGTCTTTGCTTCTCTCCTCCTCAGCAAACCCTCCTCAGCATCCCTGGATCTCAGCCCACCCTCCTCCTTTCTGAGCATGCAGTCTGTCCATGGGCCACAGCTGGTCGTCATCCCAAACCCCAGGCTCCTTGCTGCTCCAGCCGCCGTACTCAGCTACCTCGCTGCTGCTCCTCTGCAAGGCACTTCTGAGTCCATTGTCCCTTTATTTAGAATGTCTCCGGGGACTGTGTTTCCATCACTTTACTTGAAAGCCTATTTCACAGTCTAGTAGGTCTCACTGTCTAGAGAATTTTTCTTGTCTTCCTCTGAAAATGGTCTTTTCTTAATTTCAATCTATTATTCCTAGTTATACTGCTGATAACACCATAAATAATACTCCAGATTTGGGGAAAATAAAACATCTTATCCTAGCTCAACTTAAGATTGTGTGTTTAAATTAATCCTCAGGCATCAGTTAATCTCACTGCTCATTATTGAATTCTAGCAGTTCATCATCATACATAATCCTGAAAACAAGGCAACTCAAGCTAAAAGCAGCTGCAGGCTAGGATGAGAACTGTCATCTCTTTCTGGAAGAATCCAGGAATGAAAATGGACTCTCTGATCTTTGATGACCTGGCCTCCTTTGATTCCCTTCTGGCTTTATCATAAAAGGAACTGAAAACATTTAAGTAAAACATTTACGAATTTGCTGTGACATATTTTCTTTGTATGTCGCCATCCACCTGCTTCATTTGTGAATATGGCAACAATTACTGAGTTTCTACCTGCTCCTTTTAATTAAGTGCAGGGGATCAGAGATGAGTTAAACCACTCAGGCTGTTCACTGTCTAATCAGGGAAGCAGATTTGTCTTGCCAGCAGATTACACAACATCAAATGGGATCAGAAGAATGGCTGCAAAGCTGGGGGGGCGGGGGCGGTGGAAAATCAGCTCTCTTTATGAGAGTCATGACAATTTCCCCAGAAAAGCTATCTACGCTGGGTCTTTAAGGGCTAAGTAGAAACTTCCTAGAAAGAAAAAGAATATTCTGGACAAAGGAGTACAGTATATGCAAATATGCAGAGATCTGAAAGTTGCTCCATACCCAGGGAGCAGTGAGAAAGAAGGAAGACTTCAACCTGCAGTACTTAACTAGGAACGTCTGGAAATGACCTTGAGTATCTGTGAAGGATTGTATACGTGCTAAGGAGGTTAGCGTCATCAGAAAAATCTTCAGAAGATGACTGCTTCTTATCAGGAAAGTGATAACAAAGCTAGACAGTGTGTTGAAAAGCAAAGACATTACTTTGCCAACAAAGGTCTGTATAGTCAAGGCTGTGGTCTTCCCAGTGGTCATGTGGCTGTGAGAAGTGAAGTGAACTTGCTCAGTCGTGTCTGACTCTTTGCAACCCCGTGGACTATAGCTGGCCAGGCTCCTCTGTCCATGGGATTCTCCAGGCAAGAATACTGGAATGGTTGCCACTTCCTTTTCCAAGGGATCTTCCCAACCCAGGGATCGACCCCTGGCCTGCATGGCAGGCAGATGCTTTATCTTGCGGCTATAAGAGCTGGACCATAAAGAAGGCAGAGAGCCAAAGAACTGATGCTTTCAAACTGTGGTGCTGGAGAAGACTCCTGAGAGTCCCTTGCACAGCAAAAAGATCAAACCAGTCAATCTTAAGGGAAATCAACCCTGAATACTCATTGGAAGGACTGATGTTGAAGCTGAAGCTCCAGTATTTTGGTCACCTGATGAAAACAGCCAACCCATTGGAAAAGTCCCTAATACTGGAAAAAGATTGAGGGTAGAAGGAGAAGAGGGCATCAGAGAATGAGAGGGCTGGATGGCATCACTGATGCAATGGACATGAAATTGGGCAAACCTCAGGAGATGGTGAGGGACAGGGAGGTCTGTTGCGCTGCAGTCCATGGGGTCACAAAGAGTCGGACAAGACTGAGCAACTGAACAACAACAAAGGAGGTTAGCAGGGCTTCCTAGGCGGTGCTCTTGGTAAAGAATCCTCTTGCCAACTCAGTAGACACAAGAGACATGGGTTAGATCCCTGGGTGGGGAAGATCCCCTGGAGGAGGGCATAGCGACCCTCTCCAATATTCTTGCCTGGAGATTCCCATGGGCAGAGGAGCCTGGCGGGCTACAGTCAATGGGGTCACAAAGAGTTAGACTGAAGCACCTTAGCACCCAAGGATATTAGCATTCCTTCTGAAGCCAACTGCAAATCAGTGAAGGTTTTTCTTAATGAGAGATGGTGGGGGAGCAGGCGCTGGTCCCGGTTATTTTAGGTAAGCTATTGTGAAAGCAGTGCGGACAGCAGACTGGAGACAGCGCTTCACAAGCAGGCTTAATTTGAAGATTGTTGCAATACTGCAGCCAAGATAACATTTTATAAAGGAAACACACACACACACACACACAAACCTACCCTTCAGGGGAAAAAAGGTTTTTGTTTTTTTTTTTTCTTAAAGAGAAAGTAACTGCTTCTTTTCAAAAGAAATTTGTTACATGGAAACAGCATCTTGAAAATCAATGTTTTGGGATGTTTCCATTGCTGGGTACTTTTATTGCAGAAAATGTGTGTGTCACCTATAGCAACTCTCTTTGGGTATAAAATTCTTCAACATATTTAAGGATCATATTTGAAAAATTTCAGTGGGTTTTAAACACATCTTTGTCCGTGGATGTGCACTTGTGCATGAATACATGTGCTTATACACACACTGGATAAGAAAGATTCACATATAAAAACATACAAACTTCTCCCCCACTTCTTGCTATTCCTTTCAGATAAGGCTACAACATAACCAGTTCATATCAGAGGACATAGATTAAATTATACAAGGCTTCCCTGGTGGCTCAGACAGTAAAAATCTGCCTCCGATGCAGGAGACCTGGGTTCAGTCCCTGAGTTGGGAAGATCCCCTGGAGAAGGGAATGGCTACCCACTCCAGTACTCTTACCTGGAGAACTCCATGGACAGAGGAGCCTGGCGAGCCTCAGTCCTTGGGGTCGCAAAGAGGTGGACACAACCGAGAAACCAACACTTTCACTTCACTGCTAATACTGTAGGGACACTGGTAAGGGTAAGAAATTCTTTTAAAATAATAAATGTGGCCCACGATGTATCACTTCCATTTGGATGTCTCTGTTCTGTTCAGTTCAGTTCAGTCGCTCAGTCGTGTCTGACTCTTTGCAACACCATGAATCGCAGCACACCAGCCTCCCTGTCCATCAACAACTCCCGGAGTTCACTCAGACTCACGTCCATCGAGTCGGTGATGCCATCCAGCCATCTCACCCTCTGTCTTCCCCTTCTCCTCCTGCCCCCAATCCCTCCCAGCATCAGAGTCTTTTCCAATGAGTCAAGTCTTCGCATGAGGTGGCCAAAGTATTGGAGTTTCAGCTTTAGCATCAGTCCTTCCAAAGTATACCCAGGACTGATCTGCTTTAGAATGGACTGGTTGGATCTCCTTGCAGTCCAAGGGACTCTCAAGAGTCTTCTCCAACACCACAGTTCAAAAGCATCAATTCTTTGGCGCTCAGCTTTCTTCACAGTCCAACTCTCACATCCATACGTGACCACTGGGAAAAAAGCCTTGACTAGACGGACCTTTGTTGGCAAAGTAATGTCTCTGCTTTTGAATATGCTGTCTAGGTTGGTCATAACTTTCCTTCCAAGGAGTAGGTGTCTCTTAATTTCATGGCTGCAATTACCATCTGCAGTGATTTTGGAGCCCCAAAAATAAAGTCAGCCACTGTTTCCTAGTTTCCCCATCTATTTCCCATGAAGTGCTGAGACCGGATGCCATGATCTTCGTTTTCTGAATGCTGAGCTTTAAGCCAACTTTTTCACTCTCCACTTTGACTTTCATCAAGAGGCTTTTGAGTTCCTCTTCACTTTCTGCCATAAGGGTGGTGTCATCTGCATATCTGAGGTTATTGATGTTTCTCCCTGCAATCTTGATTTCAGCTTGTGCTTCTTCCAGCCCAGAGTTTCTCATGATGTACTCTGCATGTAAGTTAAATAAGCAGGGTGACAATATACAGCCTTGACACACTCCTTTTCCAGTTTGGAACCAGTCGTCATTCCACGTCCAGTTCTAACTGTTGCTTCCTGACCTGCATACAGATTTCTCAAGAGGCAGGTCAGATGGTCTGGTATTCCCATCTTTCTCAGAATTTTCCACAGTTTATTGTGATCCACACAGTCAAAGGTTTTGGCATAGTCAATAAAGCAGACATAGATGTTTTTCTGGAACTCTCATGCTTTTTGAACCATCCAGCAGATGTTGACAATTTGATCTCTGGTTCCTCTGCCTTTTCTAAAACCAGCTTGAACATCTGGAAGTTCATAGTTCATGTGTTGCTAAAGCCTGGCTTGGAGAATTTTGAGCATTACTTTACTAGCATGTGAGATGAGTGCAATTGTGCGGTAGTTTGAGTATTCTTTGGCATTGCCTTCCTTTGGGATTGGAATGAAAACTGACTTTTCCAGTCCTGTGGCCACTGCTGAGTTTTCCAAATTTGTTGGAATATTGAGTGCAGCAGCACTTTCACAGTATCATCTTTTAGGATTTGAAATAGCTCAACGGGGATTCCATCACCTCCACTAACTTTGTTCGTAGTGATGCTTTCTAAGGCCCACTTGACTACGCATTCCAGGATGTCTGGCTCTAGGTGAGTGATCACACCATCATGATTATCTGGGTCATGAAGATCTTTTTTGTATGGTTTTTCTGTGTATTTTTGCCACCTCTTCTTAATATCTTCTGCTTCTGTTAGGTCCATACCATTTCTGTCCTTTATCGAGCACATCTTTGCATGAAATGTTCCCTTGGTATCTCTAATTTTCTTGAAGAGATCTCTAGTCTTTCCCATTCTGTTGTTTTCCTCTATTTCTTTGCATTAATCGGTGAGGAAGTCTTTCTCATCTCTCTTTGCTATTCTTTGGAACTCTGCATTCAGATGCTTATATCTTTTCTTTTCTCCTTTGCTTTTCACTTCTGTTATTTTCACAGCTATTTGTAAGGCCTCCTCAGACAGCCATTTTGCTGTTTTGCATTTCTTTTCCATGTGGATGGTCTTGATCCCTGTCTCCTGTACAATATCACAAACCTCATTCCATAGTTCATCAGGCACTCTATCTATCAGATCTAGGCCCTTAAATCTATTTCTCACTTCCACTGTATAATCATAAGGGATTTGATTTAGGTCATACCTGAATGGTCTAGTGGTTTTCCCCATTTTCTTCAATTTAAGTCTGAATTTGGCAATAAGGAGGATGAATCTGTATTCATGTAGTAATTTACTCAACTACATCAGGGATTAAAACCCATTACTAAAGTAAAAACCTAAAAAGAGTTTTGAAGACCTCTGCTTAATTAGGATGTAGAAAATCATGTAACCCTGGGACATGATAACAAGAACACCCCGGAAAAGCAAAAATATACTTTTATAACATCCTCTAACTTGGAGTGTTAGACACAGATAATGCTGGATGAATGGGATTCCAAAGAAAACCAAGCCCTTAGTAGCTGAACAAAGAGATAGAGCAGCATCCTTTCCTGAAGGTGGCAGAGAGAGAAGCAGGCCTCCGATAGACAACAAGGTCTGGGGAGGACAAGGAGAAATTAGGGGAGCCTTAGACAACAATGTAGGCTAGCAGGGCATGTTGGGATCTGGAAGAGCCCCAAGGCAGAAACACATCACTCAGTCCAAAAATTCTCCCATTCTACCAAAACTTATGCCGAGAACGTGGCAGTGATGTGTAGTTCTGCACATGTTCGTGTTGTAGCAACTTAAGCTTCACTCAGCCACGGTGAAGAGAGCTTGGAAAACTGGAGCACTGAATAGAGAGACCCAGGGCGTTATACCTCAGTAGCTTCACTTTCACTTTTCACTTTCATGCATCGGAGAAGGAAATGGCAACCCACTCCAGTGTTCTTGCCTGGAGAATCCCAGGGAAGGGGGAGCCTGGTGGGCTGCTGTCTATGGGGTCGCACAGAGTCGAACACTACTGAAGTGACTTAGCAGTAGCAGCAGGACAAATCTTCTCCTAGAATAATGTCTAGGCATGAATTACAATAACAAAGGATTAAAAATCAGCCTTGAAAAGATTAAGCTGCTCTCTCTACTCCTTCCGTGGTGGTGCATGGTGCAGAGGTTAAAGCGTCTGCCTGCAAGGCGGGAGACCTGGGTTCGATCCCTGGGTCGGGAAGATCCCCTGGAGAAGGAAATGGCAACCCACTCCAGGATTCTTGCCTGGAGAATCCCATGGACGGGGGAACTTGGTGGGCTACAGTCCACGGGTCACAAAGAGTCGGACACAACTGAGCGACTTCACTTTCACTTTCACTTTCTCTACCCCTAGCAACTGAACTCACTGCCCACCAACATAATAAAGGTCATATATGAATGGGGCTTCCCTCATAGCTCAATTGGTAAAGAATCCTCCTGCAATGCAGGAGACCCTGGTTCGATTCCTGGGTCAGGATGATTGCCTGGAGAAGGGATAGGCTACTCACTCCAGTATTCTTGGGCTTCCCTTGTGGCTCAGCTGGTAAAAAATCTGCCAGTAATTTTGAAGACCTGGGTTCAATCCCTGGGTTGGAAAGATCCCCTGGAGAAAGGAAAGGCTACCCACTCCAGTATTCTGGCCTGGAGAAGTCCATGGACTATACAGTCCATGAGGTCACAGAGAGTCGGACACCACTGAGCGACTTTCACTTTTGTTTTTTTTTCATGAAAAGCTTACAGTAGCATTCATACTCAATGGTGAAAAACTGAAGGGTTTCCCTTCAAGATCAGAAAAAAGGCGAAGATGGCTGCTTTCACCACCTCTAAATAAACAGAGTCCTGCAAATTCTAGTCAGAGCCATTAGTCAAGAGAACGAAATAAAAGACATCTCAATTAGAAAGGAAAAAGATATACAAATAACCAACAAGCACAGGAAAAGATGCTCAGCGTCACTAATTACTAGGGAAATGCAAATCAAAACCAAAATGAGATGCCATCTCACATCCCTAGGAGGACTCTATCACAAAACAGAAAATACTGTGGTGACGAGGATATGCAGAAATTAGAATCTTTATGGACTCTGGGTAAGAATGTAAAATGGCACAGCTGCTGTGAAATACAGTAATCTGTTCTCAAAAAATTAAAAATAGAGTTACTGTAGGATTCAGCAAATCCAATTTTGGGTATATATCTCTAAGAATTGAAAGCAAAGTCTTAAATATCTGTACACCTATTATTCACGGTAGCTAATATGTGGAAGCAACCCAACTGTGTGCCATTGGATGTGTGGAGAAGCAAAATGTGGAGAAGGAAATTGTACATTGTGCTACAGCATGGATGAACACTGAGGACACTATGCTAAGCGAAACAAGCCAGTCACAAAAGGACGAATATTGCATGGTTCCACTGATATGAGCTATTTAGAGGAGGAAACACTGTAGACCGAGAAAGCAGAATGGTTGCAGGGACAGGGGCGGGGAGAATGCCGAGGTATAGTTTGAGTGGCACAGAGTTTCTGTTTTAATGCACGAAGCTAGTTCTTGAGACAGTGGACATGGTTGTCCAATGTTATGAACGTATTTAATACCATTGAACTGTACATTCACAAATGGTTGAGATCGTAATTTTCTGTTATGTGTACTATACTACAATTTAAAAAATGGAAAAGAAAAAATCATTGTGAATAAAGACAGAACTGTGACGGATGTTTAAGCATAGACCCATGATCTTTGAAAGCCCAAACATATTCACATGTTGCATGCATCCTAAGTCACTTCAGTCAAGTCCAGCTCTTTCTGACCCCAGGACTATAACCCGCCAGGCTCCTCTGTCCATGGGATTCTCCATGCAAGAAGACTGGAGTGGGTTATCATGCCCTCCTGCAGGGGATCTTCCCGATCCAGGGATCTAACCCGTCCGTGCCTCTCACGTCTCCTGCATTGGCAGGTGGGTTCTTTACCACTAGCACTCTCTGGGAAGCCTATACATGTGTGGTAAGTCACTTCAGTCGGGTCTGACTCTTTGAGACCCCATGGGCTGCCAGGTTCTCTGTCCATGGGATTCTCCAGGCAAGAATAGAGTGGGTTATAATGCCCTTCTCCAGGGGATCTTCTGACCCAGGGATCAAACCCATGTCTCTTACGTCTCCTGTATTGGCAAAAGGGTTCTTTACCAGCAGCGCCATCTGGGAAACCCCCGGGAAACCTATACACATTACTATATGATAAGTAACTAATAAAAACCTGTTGTATATCAGAAGGAACCGTACTCAATACTGTGTAATGGCCTATACGGGGAAAGAATCTACCCCCCCCCCCCAAAAAAAAGAGTGCGAGAGAGTGGATACATGTATAAATATAATTGATTCAGATATACACCTGAAAATAATACAACATTGTAAATCAACTAGTTCAGTTCAGTTGCTCAGTCGTGTCGGACTCTTTGTGACCCCGTGAACTGAAGCCCACCAGGCTCCTCTGTCCTTGGGATTCTCCAGGCAAGAATACTGCAGTGGGTTGCCATTTCCTTCTCTAGGGGATCTTCCCGACTCAGGGATCGAACCCAGGTCTCCTGCATTGCAGGCAGAAGCTTTAACCTCTAAGCTACCAGGGAAGCCCGTAAATCAACTATACTCCAATAAAAATATTTTTTAAAAAGAACCAAAACATATGCGAAAATAGCTCAACAGTCAATAGAAGCAAACAAAAGTGTCAGGAATCTGATGATTAAACACCACCTTTTTCTCTTCTATAAAATTAAAACTGAAAATTTATAATATCTGAATAGGAAATCTAAATATGTGGAAACTCGCTTTCATTATTATCCAGGTTTGTTTTAAGATTTGATAGAAACCTAGCTTTATAAAGCTATAGGTTTATAAAGCCTAGTGTTAATGTATTATGAAGCTAAAAAATAATTCCAAATTCTTTTTCCCAAATTGAGATGAATTTACTAAATGATGGTGAGTAAGGTTGAGGTTAGGGTCTTCCCCAGTGGCTCAGTGGTAAAGAATCTGATTGCAATGCAGGAGATCCAGGTTTGATCCTGGATCAGGAAGGTCCCCTGGAAAAGGAAATGGCAACCCACATCAGTGTTCTTGCCTGGGAAATCCCATGGACAGAGGAGCCTGGTGGGCTACAGTCCATGCGGTCACGGAGGAGTGGGACACTACTTAGCAACTAAACAACAACAAAGGATGCTGCTGCTGCTGCTGCTGCTGCTGCTGCTGCTGCTGCTGCTGAGTCGCTTCCGTCGTGTCCGACTCTGTGAGACCCTATAGATGGCAGCCCACCAGGCTCCCCCGTCCCTGGGATTCTCCAGGCAAGAACACTGGCGTGGGTTGCCATTTCCTTCTCCAATGCATGAAAGTGACCAGGCTCCTCCATGCATGGGATTTTCCAGGCAAGAGTACTGGAGTGGGGTGCCATTCCCTTCTCTGAACAAAGGATGAGTTTTACCTAATCTGTATGCAGACTTGTATCACTTCATACTAGAATCTAGCATTTTGTTGACACTGCTAGTCCTTAAAATTAACTTACAAAGTAAAATCTGCTTTGTATATCAAGGGTTTTGATATGTTGTATCTGGGGATAATATGCAGACTCACCTCAGGAAGGGTGCTGACTCTCTTCCTCCTCACTGTGTTTCTAGTAGACATCTAGCCCACTCCGATTGCAGAACTTTGTCTTCTTCTAAAAGGGTCCATCATTTTTCATGTCTTAATAAACATCACTTTCTCAGTCTGTCCTAAGAACTATACCTTTCAACTCTGATTGCCTAATCAGTATCATGTTACAAAATCACAGAGTGTATCAGGTTATGTGTTATGCTTTTGCTGTTTTTTAACTCATATATGGAGATGAGTTAAGAAAGAAAAATACTGAATGAAATAGCTGGTTCATAAACAGTATACAAAAATGACTGACAACCATGATAAAATGTTTACATCCCTAATAGTCAAGGGAATGCAAAGAAAAAAATTAGATATTTTTACCAATGTCAGAGAGTTTTAAAAGAATAATTATTAAAGCTGCTTGAGTTTTTGTGAGATGGGCCCCTTATATACTACTGGGAGTGAGGGGTCTAAATTTGTGTAATCCTTTTAGGAATCAATTGGGAAATGTCTTGCAGCATCTAACAAGTATCTCTAAAAATGTTTATTTCCTTAATATCCATTTGGCTTAGTACTTATATTTGGGGGCATTTGTTCTGAGAAAATAAAACAAAAGCATTGATAAGTTCATCATAATATAGCTTTTATAAAAGCAAAGATTGGAAACAATTTAAACCCTTCATACTCAAAATTCTCCTCCAAAAAGCACCTGTTACTAATCTTGCCTTCTCATCTTTTGTCTTCTGGAACTTAGGCACTCTGGTAAAGTGTTGCTGGCTGATACTGTTGCCCCACAAAAATTATTCAGTTATTTCTTCTCTGTGCCTTCTGGTTATCTTTCTCACTCAACAGATCATAAGCAATTTGAAGGCAAGATCTTTGTACTTCTCCCCTTCCAAGATCTAATAGAGAGCAATCGGAACCCTCTGTGGGACCCATACAACCCTGATCATGTTCCATTTCCACTCTTCATTTCAGTGGGCACAAGGCCAGCAGAGCGCCCAGACCTCCTCCAGGGCCTATGCTGAGAAACGTAGAGGGCTCTGCTTCCCAGGTGGGCGAGGGTAAAGAACCAGCCTGACAATGCAGGACACCTAAAGGACTCAAGTTCCGTCCCCGGGTTGGGAAGATGTCCTGGAGAAGACCATGGCAATCCACTCCAGTACCCTGCCTGGAAAATCCCCGAGGATTTTCCAGAGGCACCTGGCAGGGTCCAGAGTCACAAAGAATCAGACAGGACAGAGCAACTACGCATGCGCACACTGCTGGCCGGGGAGGGGCTCACCGCATCTGACGAGCATGGTGCAAGTGGGCTGTATGGGGAGTCAACAGCTCGTGCATGGTGGCTGTGTCACCCCCTGTCCTTGTGGTGGAGTGCAAGAATGCCCCACAGCCTGACTCTATCACCCAGCCTGGCATGTTCCCAGTTTATAGACACTGGTGCCTACAGTCCATCAAGGAGAGAACCAGTTGACCCCAGTGTCAGTGGCTCCTATTTTTTATCTTCAGATTTTTAGTTAATTTATTTGGCTGCATTGGATAAATAAATTATTTACTTTATGTATTTGGCTTGTTGCAGCTCACGGGCTTAGTTGCTTCTCAGCATGTGGGCTGTGAGTTTCCCGACCAGGGAACCTGCATTCCCTGCATTGCAAGGTGGATTCCTAACCACTGGACCACCAGGGAAGTCCCAGCTTGTTTAGATGTTCATCTTCTTGCTTCCCTGGACTGTGAGCTTCTGGAAGGCAGGAGTTAGAGCTTCATGATTATATCTTCTGTGTGTAGAACAGTGTGGTCCAAAGGGGGAGCTGAAGATCTATTAAATTCATTTCATCAGAGCTACCAGGGCAGCACATGGGGCCATCAAGTCAGGAACACGAGACAGGAGAGGAGGGTACAAGATAGGAGAAGACACAGTGGAAATGGGAAAAAATAATTTCTAACAAACATTATTCTTAGACTGATGAGAAAATATGCATTTAGGAAAAGCAAAACCATAAAAGGAAGTCTAAGAAGTCTAAGAGGAGTTATTATGGAGGTCACAAAGGAAATTATTTGAAATGGAACAGGATTAAGAAGAGTTTGCTTGCTAAGGATGAGAGGGAGCAGGAGAGAGAAAAGTCAAAAATGTCAGTCTGGGTATTGACCACACTGATCTCTCTGGGCCAAAGCTGAGGTCAACTAAAGACAACAACAGCAAACCCTTCTATCCTAGAAAAGCAAGAGAAACTTCAACTACATTAAAAAAAATTCATTATTTTGTGCAGCACTAGAATGTACTCTAGAATGTGCAAAGTATTTGAATTTTGCCAAGAATGTGACAAGCTGAGACTAGGACAAAATCAATCGCCCTTGATGAACTACAACTGTATGTTTTCATTCCCGAATCTTCTTCATTCTTACTGACCCACAGAATAAAATATGGAGATACATAGAAAGTTTCATGGGAGATTGAGTAGAGCTCTTATCATAC
Source organism: Ovis canadensis (assembly GCF_042477335.2). Taxonomy (NCBI): domain Eukaryota; kingdom Metazoa; phylum Chordata; class Mammalia; order Artiodactyla; family Bovidae; genus Ovis; species Ovis canadensis. Next base: position 23,468,759 of record NC_091269.1, on the reverse strand, counting down.
TCAAGACTCAGTGACTCAGATGTAAAACTGAGACAAAGAAGCCTCAATTGCCCTGCATTCTCAGAACTGCCAGCTCTGGACACATGTGTGGTAGGGCTTATTGAGCGAGCTCCCATCAGTTCTGCTCCTTTTACTGAAACTCCCTCCTGCCCTGCTCCTCCGCAGTCAAGACAGGCAGAAACCCTGGAGTGGGGATGCAGGGGGAGAATGGTGTCAGAAGAGAAAAGAGGAGCATCTGGCTCTAAGTCCACCATTTGGTGTGGACAGCTGGACTTTACGCAATCCTCTCCCTGCGATGTTGACACAGCAAACCAAATGGGGGATGCTCTGGGGAAGGGGTTCAGTCCACCACCTGTCTCTGTAAGTGGAGTAGTGTTGGAACACAGCAATGCTCATTCATTTTCACATCTTTGATGAGTGCTTTCTGACCACTGGGCTTCCCTAGTGGCTCAGATGGTAAAGAATCTGCCTGCAATGGCGGGAGACCCAGGTTTGACCCCTGAGTTGGGAAGATCCCCTGGAGAAGGGAAAGGCTACCCACTCCAGTATTCTTGCCTGGAGAATTCCATGGACAGAGGAGCCTGGTGAGCTACAGTTCATGAAGTCGCAAACAGTCTGACACAACTGAGCAACTAACACTTTTCTCACTACAATGGTGGAGTTGAAAACTCTAAGCAGAAACTATATGGCTCACAAAGTTGAAAAATGTTTATTCTCTGGCCCTTTGCAGAAAGTCTTCTGACACTTGTTCTGGGAGAGTCACATACAAGGGGTGATTGGGAAAGGGGAGACTGGCTCCCACTTGGGTTGGATGCCTGCTGATGCTGCTGGTACCTGTCTGACTAGGAAAGGAGGAGTTGAAGAAAATGGTAGAGGGTTGATAGGTACGGCCAAGCACTAACTTCCTGGCTTGGTGAGAATGGGAGAGTTTCCCGTGGACCAGGTGGAATGATGGAAGACTGTGGAGTTGAGGCATCCTGGCCCAATCTAAGGGCTCTGTCATCTGGCAAGAGCAGGTGGGGTGTCCCGCCATAGGGGGTTATTGGAAAACGATGAATGACCTCGGGAATCTATGCACTGGGAAGGTCCCTTTCATCCAACGAGGCTCCTCAAAGAACTCATACACACATGCCTGGGGAGCTAACCTTCCACATCTGCTATGCATGGGCCCTGGTGGCCACCGAGCACTCGGGAAGCAAGCAGGGACAGCCAAAGGAGGACGGTGGGGGCACCAAGCACTAAAGGGATGCTGTGCTTTTCTGTAAGCCCTCTCCACCCCCAACTCTTCTAACACTTCAAAAGAAGTGAACCCTTCTGCATCTCACTTCAGATACTGCCTATAGATGCCTGGTCAGTGCCAGGGGAGGAGAGAGCTGAGTAGAGATTTGGTGATGAGATTGGATCGCTTGTGGAACAGGGCTGAGCCATCACCCGACTCATAAACAGGGGGCTTGGCAAAGCACAGACGAGCACAAGGATTGGAAAACGCAAAGTTATTTGTTGTCTATACTCACTCATCCAACTCTTCCCTCCAGGGATTTAGAATCTAAATATACTGGTGACATTAGCCTGGATTTTGTTGAATGATTTAATACAAATTTTTATTTCCCTTATTAGTTTTCTTGGTTTGCTAACTGGATTAAAAAGAATTTGTTTTTAGACTTCCCTGATGGTCCAGTGGTTAAGACTCTTTCTACTGCAGGGTTTGAGGGATGGTATGGGGAGGGAGGTGGGAGGGGGGTTCAGGATGGGGAACACGTGTACACCCGTGGCGGATTAATGTTGATGTATGGCAAAACCAATACAATATTGTAAAGTAAAAAATAATAATAATAAATAAATGATAAATGGTTAAAAATAAAAACATAAAATGACAAAAAAAGAAAAAGTAATAATAAAGTTAAGGTAAAAATAAATCTCGCGATGCTTCCAAAAAATAATAGTTGGTAGCTGAGGCATCATACCACCAAATGCTGTGTGGAATATTGTTATACCTGGCTTTCATCTAGGACTCCTAGAATAAGCAAATACATATTAGAGTTCTTTCATATTAATAAGTATCCAGAAAAAGTAGGCAACTTTTCAAAACTTCAGGCAGTTTTTTTTTTTCTGTTTACTATTAAAGAAAGTGATTTAAGCTTTTAGAAGGTGGAAGTCAGAGAAATTTACCATCTTCTTAGAAAATATATAGCTAAACCCCCTAATGCAGAAAAATCTCTTTTGAGGAAGGCCGTTTTGTGCTTAGCTTCTTGAAATGGATTTTTCAAACTTAAACGAGATAGGAGGTCATATTGACCCTTTATTCTTTCTTTCCTGGCCAGGGTCTTGCAAAATTAAAATCGCACATTAAGACACAAGGGGAAGACCACAGCCTTTATAAATGGGCTGGGTCCTGCACCCTGGTAAGCCCTCTGATCCGGAGGGTGCAACCTAGACACGTGTTATCTCTAAGAGATACTATGCTTCACTCTCTACATTCCCCCAAAGCAATAAAGTAATCATAATAATAGTGAAATAAAATAAATGTTTTCTTCTAACTTGTGGTGCTTTCTTGTAACTTTCTAATGTTACAGAAGTAGCTATCGCTAGAAGCTGAAATTTCAGTGAAGGATACTCAGCATATTATTCTAATCACTTGCTTAATTGCCTGTATCTTATAGTCAATATAAACCATGAGTGAGCAGGGACAGCAAGTTACTGACTTCGTGTATATCCAGAGTGCCTTTCACAGCATCTGATATGTGGGAAACACTTCACATTCATTGAATGAATGAGTGATGATGAGCAGTTTTGAGAGTAGGTACCTTGCCTACTGGAACATTTAAAAACTCACAATTCACCCCACATTGCTTAAATATCAGGATAGATTAAAAATTTATAGCATGTGACTATACATCTTTTTGAATTGATCTTTCAGGAGGAAGAGTCCTCATATTCAAAATAGGATATTTGGATTTTTCATATCTAGGGTTTTGTTTTTTGTTTTTCCTTCTGAGTGACTCTTTACTAAGCATGTAATTCCTCTCTGAAATAAAAATAGTCAACTCCAGTATCTCAGCATTAGACAAATGTTCAGGGAAAACTCTTAAAGGAAATTTTCTGGATATACTGCCAGGAAAATTCAATTGAAGATTTTTTTTCCTGCTGGGCAGTATATATATTGCTATCAGAACTTATAAAATAATAAGTACTGTGCATTTGAATGGAGAAAAGTTACTCTTTTTCAGTAATTCTAACTCAAAATGTATATAGGAAGACATTCAGAGCTAATAGATTGATTTTAATGAGCTAGGCAAAAACTCATTTGGAAAAACGTCACATCATTTAACCTGAAATGCAGAAAAAGAATGCAGCTAAAAGAAGACATCAAACTGTTGCTTTTTTTAACCCAAGAAACAGAAACAAATCTACCCTTCACATTCAGAAAAAAATCTGAATATTTTCCAAAATAAAATTTGTTTCAAAAGAGCTAAATGGAGGTTTTAGTCTTACTATGTTTATATTTTTAAAAAAGCAGGGTATATCATTTGAAAAGACAACTCCAGTTTTGCTCTCCCTGCGTCCACACTCCTTTTGCATGTAAGTTTGTAGCTTTTTGCACAAATGGTAAAGTCTCTTTTCCTACCCCTTGAACTTGCTTTGACCAAAGAATGAGGCAAATGTAATGTTGTGTCAGTTTCAAGCCCAGTATCATGAGGTTTTGGATAATTCCCTTCATTCTCCTGGAACCTCACTGCCGCTGTGTGAACTAGTTTGGAGTTTCCTGCTGTAATGTTGGGAGATCATGTGAAAGTCAAGATGCCCCAGCTTCACTGACATCAGGCCCTGAAGCAAAGTCATCCAGCCCACGTGCAAGTCCGCACAGACTTGTGACTGAACCCAGCCACTCCAGTCAAGTCAGAGCCACCCACCTGGAGTTGCGAGCCCCATACGTTTTGAGGTGGCTGTCCACACAGCAATAAAAAACTGATCATTCATCCATTAACAAAGGTTTCACCCCCTTAGGTATCAAAGAAATTCAAGCTAAAACAGCAAAGTATGACTAGTTATCACCTTTGACACAGGTAGAGACATGGATGCATGCATCTTAAGTCACTTCAGTCGTGTCTCACTCTGTACGACGCCATGGACAGCAGCTCACCAGGCTCCTCTGACCACGGGATTCTCTAGGCAGGAATACTGCAGTGGGTTGCCATTTCCTTCTCCAAGAGATAAGCAAGACTCTTCATTAGAGAGCTGAATCATGCAACCTTTTTGGAAGATGATTTGGCAATATGAATCAAATTTTCAAAGGTGCCAGCTATTACACCTTGTGAATTTTACTCTTAAAAAATTATGTACATATCTACAAAGGACCCAGTGTTGTTCTTTTTCATGGCCAAGTAATATTCCATTGTACGTGTGCACCACATCTTTATCCTTTCATCTGTCTATGGACATCTAGGCTGCTCCATGTCCCTGGCTACTGTAAATAGTGCTGCAATGAACATTGGGCTGCATGTGTCCCTTTGAAATACGGATTCCTCAGTAGTGGGATTGCTGAGTCATATAATAATTTTGGTTTTAGTTTTTGAACCTAGAGTCATACAAAGTGAAGTAAGTTAGAATAAGAAAGACAAATATTATATATTAGTGACTGTATGTGAATCTAGAAAAATGATACAGATGAACTGTTTTGCAGGGCAGGAATAGAGGTGTAGACAATGGGGAACAAATATATGCACAGGGGAGTGGGGGTGTGAATTGGGAGAGAAGCACTGACATACCTACAGTGCCATGCAGAAAATAGATAGCTAGTGGGAACTTGTCATATAACACAGAGAGCTCAGCTCAGTGCTCTCTGGTGACCTAGAGACGTGGGATGGTGGGGTGGGAGGGAGATACAAGACAGAAGGGATATATGTATACATTTGGCTGACTCCATTGTTTGTTGTTATTATTGTTGTTGCTTGTTTTTTTAAATTTTACTTTATTTTGCTTTACAACACTGTATTCGTTTTGCCATATGTCAACATGAATCTGCCACGGGTGTACATGAGTTCCCAATCCTGAACCCCCCCCTCCCACCTCCCTCCCTATACCATCTCTCTGGGTCATCCCAGGGCACCAGCGCCAAGCATCCTGTATCCATCATCGAACCTAGACTGGCAACTCATTTCTTCCATGATATTATACATGTTTCAATGCCATTCTCCCAAGTCATCCCACCCTCTCCCTCTCCCTCTGAGTCCAAAAGTCTGTTCTATACATGTGTGTCTCTTTTGCTGTCTCGCATACAGGGTTATCATTACCATCTTTCTAAATTCCATATATATGTGTTAGTATACTGTATTAGTGTTTTTCTTTCTGGCTTACTTCACTCTGTATAATTGGCTCCAGTTTCATCCACCTAATTAGAACGGATTCAAATGTATTCTTTTTAATGGCTAAATAATACTCCATTGTGTATATGTACCACAGCTTACTTATCCATTTGTCTGCTGATGGACATCGAGGTTACTTCCATGTCCTGGCTATTATAAACAGTACTGTGATGAACATTGGGGTACACGTGTCTCTTTCAATTCTGGTTTCCTCAGTGTGTATGCCCAGCAAAGGGATTGCTGGGTCATAAGGCAGTTCTGTTTCCAGTTTTTTAAGGAATCTCCACACTGTTCTCCATAGTGGCTGTACTAGTTTGCATTCCCACCAACAGTGTGAGGGTTCCCTTTTCTCCACACCCTCTGCAACACTTACTGCTTGTAGACTTTTGGATCGCAGCCTTTCTGACTGGTGTGAAATGGTACCTCATTGTGGTCTTGATTTGCATTTCTCTGATAATGAGTGATGTTGAGCATCTTTTCATGTGTTTGTTAGCCATCTGTATGTCTTCTTTGGAGAAATGTCTATTTAGGTCTTTGGCCCATTTTTTGATAGGGTCGTTTATTTTTCTGGAATTGAGCTGCAGGAGTTGCTTGTATATTTTTGAGATTAGTTGTTTGTCAGTTGCTTCATTTGTTATTATTTTCTCCCATTCTGAAGGCTGTCTTTTCACCTTGCTTATATTTTCCTTTGTTGTGCAGAAGCTTTTAAGTTTAATTAGATCCCATTTGGTTATTTTTGCTTTTATTTCCAGTATTCTGGGAGGTGGGTCATAGAGGATCCTGCTGTGATTTATGTCGGAGTGTGTTTTGCCTATGTTCTCCTCTAGGAGTTTTATAGTTTCTGGTCTTACATTTAGATCTTTAATCCATTTTGAGTTTGTTTTTGTGTGTGGTGTTAGAAAGTGATCTAGTTTCATTCTTTTACAGTGGTTGACCAGTTTTCCCAGCACCACTTGTTAAAGAGATTCTTTAATCCATTGTATATTCTTGCCTCCTTTGTCAAAGATAAGGTGTCCACAGGTGTGTGGGTTTATCTCTGGGCTTTCTATTTTGTTCAATTGATCTATATTTCTGTCTTTGTGCCAGTACCATACTGTCTTGATGACTGTGGCTTTATAGTAGAGCCTGAAGTCAGGCAGATTGATTCCTCTAGTCCCATTCTTCTTTCTCAAGATTATTTTGGCTATTCAAGGTTTTTTGTATTTCCATACAAATTGTGAAATTATTTGTTCTAGCTCTGTGAAAAATGCCGCTGGTAGCTTGATAGGGATTGCATTGAATCTGTAGATTGCTTTGGGTAGTGTACTCATTTTCACTATATTGATTCTTCTAATCCATGAACATGGTATATTTCTCCATTAGTGTCCTCTTTGATTTCTTTCACCAGTGTTTTATAGTTTTCTATATATAGGTCTTTAGTTTCTTTAGGTAGATATATTCCTAAGTATTTTATTCTTTTCGTTGCAATGGTGAATGGAATTGTTTCCTTAATTTCTTTTTCTACTTTCTCATTATTAGTGTATAGGAATGCAAGGGATTTCTGTGTGTTGATTTTATATCCTGCAACTTTACTATATTCATTGATTAGCTCATTGTATAGCAGAAAACTAATGCAACACTGTAAAACAACTATACCTCAGTTTTAAAACTGCACATGTGATGATTTATCAGCCTCACTTATAATACTAAAGTTAGAGAACCAATTAGGATGTTCTTTAATAAGGGGGGAGTTTTAAAAATATACTATGGTATATCCACACAGTGAAATACTAAGTAGTCATTCAAAATTATAATAATTATATATGTTGACATGGAAATACTGTCACATTATTATCATTATTAAATGAAAAAAGAATACAGAAAGTAAGAAAATGATTTCATTTTTCAACCACACAAAACTAACCAAACTGATCACATGGACCACAGCTTATCTAACTCAATGAAACTATGAGCCATGCTGCGTAGGGCTACCCAAGACAGACGGGTCATGGTGGAGAGTTCTGACAAAATGTGGTCCACTGGAGAAGGGAATATGAAACCACTTCAGTATTCTTGCCTTGAGAACCCCATAAACAATATAAAGAGACAAAAAAAATAAGACACTGAAAGAGGAACTCCCCAGGTCGGCAGGTGCCCAATATGCTACTGGAGATCAGTAGAGAAATAACTCTAGAAAGAATGAAAAGACGGAGCCAAAGCAAAAACAGCACCCAGTTATGGATGTGACTGGTGATGGAAGTAAAGTCCGATACTACAAAGAACAATATTGCATAGGAACCTGGAATGTTAGGTCCATGAATTAAGGTAAATTGTAAGTGGTCAAAGAGGAGATGGCAAGAGTGAACATTGACATTTTAGAAATCAATGAACTAAAATTGACTGGAATGGGTGAACTTAACTCAAATGACCATTATATCTACTACTGTGGGCAAGAAACCCTTAGAAGAAATGGAGTAGCCCTCATAGTCAACAAAAAGAGTCTGAAATGCAGTACTTTAGTGTGATCTCAAAAAAGAGAATGATGTCTGTTCATTTCCAAGGCAAGCCATTTAGTATCACAGTAATCCAAGCCTATGCCCCAACCACTAATGTTGAAGAAGCTGAAGTTGAATGGTTCTATGAGGACCTAAAAGAACTTCTAGAATTAACACCAAAAAATGGTGTCCTTCTCATCATAGGGGACTGGAATGCAAAAGTAGGAAGTCAAGAGATACCTGGAGAAACAGACAAGTTTGGCTGTGGTATACAAAATGAAGTAGGGCAAAGGCTAACAGAGTTTTGCCAAAAGAATGCACTGTATAGAAAATACCCTCTTCCAACAACACAAGAGAAGACTCTACACATGGACATCACCAGATGGTCAACACCAAAATCAGATTGATTATATTCTTTGCAGCCAAAGATGGAGAAGCTCTATACAGTCAGCATAAGCAAGACTGGAAGCTGACTGTGGCTCAGATCATGAACTCCTTATTGCCAAATTCAGACTTAAATTGAAGAAAGGGGAAAACCACTAGACCATTCAGGTATGACCTAAATCAAATCTCTTACCACTATACAGTGGAAGTGAGAAATAGATTTAAGGACCTAAATATGAAAGACAGAGTACCTGATGAACTATGGATGGAGGTTTGTGACACTGTACAGGAAACAGGGATCAAGACCATCCCCAAGAAAAAGAAATGCAAAAAGGCAAAATGGTTGTCTGAGGAGACCCTACAAATAGCTGAGAAAAGAAGAGAAGCTAAAGGCAAAGGAGAAAAGGAAAGATATACCCATCTGAATATAGAGTTCCAAAGAATAGCAAGGCGAGATAAGAAAGCCTTCCTCAATGATCAATGCAAAGAAATTGAGGAAAACAATAGAATGGGAAAGACTAGAGAGCTCTTCAAGAAAATTAGAGACAGCAAGGGAACATTTCATGCAAAGATGAGCACAATAAAGGACAGAATGGTAAAGCACTGAAAAAGACAGAACTAACACTGGTTCCAAATAGGAAAAGGAGGACATCAAGGCTTTATATTGTCACCTTGCTTATTTAACTTCCATGTGGAGTACATCATGAGAAACGCTGGGCTGGAAGAAGCACAAGCTGGAATCAAGATTGCTGGGAGAAATATCAATAACCTCAGATATGCAGATGACACCACCCTTATGGTAGAAAGTGAAGAAGAACTAAAGAGCCTCTTGATGAAAGTGAAAGAGGAGAGTGAAAAAGTTGGCTTAAAGCTCAACATTCAGAAGACTAAGATCATGGCATCTGGTCCCATCACTTCATGGGAAATAGATGGGGAAACAGTGGAAACAGTTTCTTTAAAACAGCTGACTTTATTTTGGGGGGCTCCAAAATCACTGCAAGTTGTGACTGCAGCCATGAAGTTAAAAGATGCTTACTCCTTGAAAGTTATGACCAACCTAGACAGCATATTAAAAAGCAGAAACATTACTTTGTCAACAAAGGTCAGTCTAGTCAAGGCTATGGTTTTTCCAGTAGTCATGTATGGATGTGAGAGTTGGACTGTGAAGAAAGCTGAGCACTGAAGAATTGATGCTTTTGAACTGTGGTGCTGGAGAAGACTCTTGAGAGTCCCTTGGACTGCAAGAAGACCCAACCAGTCCATCCTAAAGGGAATCAGTCCTGAGTGCTCATTGGAAGGACTGGTGTTGAAACTGAAACTCCAACATTTTGGCCACCTGATACAAAGAGCTGACTCATTTGAAAAGACCCTGATGTTGGGAAAGATTGAAGGCAGGAGGAGAAGGGGACAACAGAGGATGAGATGGTTGGATGGCATCACCGACTCAATGGACATGAGTCTGAGTAAACTCTGGGAGTTGGTGATGGAAAGGGAGGCCTCATGTGCTGCGGTCCTTGGGGTCACAAAGAGTCGGACATGACTGAGTGACTGAGTTGAACTGACAGAAGCAGAAGATATTAATAAAAAATTATTTCATAGCCTCAGACCTGGGTCTAAGGCCTGAAGACTAATCACTTAATAATGTGGCCAAAAAGTCAAGAATAAAAACAGTACAACTTGACTTTGGCAAGAATATTTTAAACCACCAAGCTCTTACTAGATGAAGGGACGATGTCTGACTATCTAAACACACAGCAATGTCTCCTCCTCTGAGACCCATCTGTTGCTCTTAGGACTAACTTACCACTTAGTAAGCTCAATCTTTAATTGCAGCTATTTTTTCATGCGTCAGATTTATTCCCACTGCTCTTGTGATAAATTTTGTGGCTAAAGATGTGTTTTAGACTTCTTTTTGTTGTTTAAATAATCTTCCGGAGGGCTGTAGTGAACATCTATTAATCTTGCTACCCTGAATGATTCACTTTTCTCTGGATAAAATATTTGCCACAAGTTTCCTCTGGGGAAACCCCTCAACCCCAGCTCTTGAGCAATGAGGTTTGATGAGCTTAATCCCACTGCTAGTTTAAAACAACAAGCGTATTTCCTCTCCCAGGCAACAGTAATTGGACAGGCATATGATTCCACATCAGGAAGTGTTTTAAAACTGTTCTGGGAAAAACCCTCTCTTTTTCCCACTGGGTCTGAATTACAAAATGTATTGTAGGTTATCTTGGAAGCAATCAGGAGAGACCTGCCTGGAGATGGAGCCAGTGCTCAGATAAACAAGGAAACTGGCTGCTACTCAATCAGCTGAAAAGAGCTAATTCTTGGACTCTAAAAATACCTACGCAAGTACATTCACTTCTAAAAAATCAAGACAGTTTTGGATTGGTAGGTCTATCCATTGCAACCAAAACAATTCTTGTACATTGTGGGTACTTTGTTATTGGTTTTGATTAGTTTTTACCAATTCCCTCTTCAATTCCAGGACTCTCACAAAGATCAAAAAAGTTCTGTTGAACTTCCCTGGTGGCACAGTGGATAAGAACCCACCTGCCAATACAGGGGACAGAGGTTCAATCCCCGGTTTGGGAAGATTCCACATGCCGTGGAGCAGCTGACCCCATGTGCCACCACTACTGAGCCTGTGCGCTGCAACTACTGAAGCCCATTGCCTAGAACCTGTGCTGCACAACAAGAGAAGCCACCACAGTGAGAAGGCTGTGCACCGCAACAAAGCGTAGCCACCCCCTGCCACAGCTAGAGAAAGTCCATGAAGACCCAGGGCAGCCAAAAATGACTAAAGTTATCTTTTTAAAATTCTGTTGATTTGGTTAAAATAGACAATTAAACCTCTGCCACAATGAGTGTTCTTTAGTCCTTCTAGAACAAACACCTCTGTTTGAAGACCAAATCGTTTCCAGGCCATTCCTGGTGTCTCAAAAAACTATTTCTCTTATACTTCTGAAAAGAAGAAGAAGAAGAAAGGAAATCTCTGAATTTTATAACTGTTTACAAAAAGGAGGTGTTTCTTAGTTATGAGGAACACAGAAAATTAGAAACACATTTCTTTATTTTTGTCAGTAACTATGTTTGCAAGCAATCAGGTCAATGCAGTTTGATGGTGTGCATTGATAGATCAATGCAGTTTGACAGTGAAGTCCCTCAGTGTGTCTCACTGTTTGCAACCCCAGAGACTGTAGCCTACCAGACTCCTCTGGCATGGAATTCTCCAAGCACGAGTACCAGAGTGGGTAGCCATTTCCTTCTCCAGGGTATCTTCCTGACCCAGAGATCGAACCCAGCTTTCCACATCGCATGCAGATGCTTTACTGTCTAAGCCACCAGGGAAGTCCCTTATAAGTTAAAAGAGTAAAAAGCTATATAAAAACAAGAATGGATTTTTCAGAATTGAAAAGCAGTAAATACTTTTGTCTAATACTAAATGATTTAAGTGTGTAAATGGAATATGAAAATCTCTTGGATTTCTATCTCCAGAGAAAATCACTGAAATTTCCGCATATATCTTTCTAGACAATTTATTACATGTACAGATTTTTTGTTAGTTAACAAAAATGAGTACAGTTCAGTTCAGTTGCTCAGTCATGTCTGACTCTGTGACCCCATGGACTGCAGCACACCAGATTTTCCTATCCATCACCAACTCCTGGATCATGCTCAAACTCATGTTCATCAAGTTGGTGATGTCATCCAACCATCTCATTTTCTGTCACCCCCTACTCTTTCTGCCTTTAATCTTTCTCAGCATCGGGGTCTTTTCCAATGAGTCAGTTTTTGCATCAGGTGGCCAAAGTATTGGAGTTTCAGCTTCAGCATCAGTCCTTCCAATGAATATTCAGAACTGATTTCCTTTAGGATTGACTGGTTGGGTCTCCATGCAGTCTTGAGGGATTCTCAAGAGTCTTCTCCAACGCCACAGTTCAAAAGCATCAATTCTTCAGTGCTCAGCTTTCTTCACAGTCCAAATCTCACAACCATACATGACCACTGGAAAAACCATAACCTTGTCTAGATGGACCTTTGTTGGCAAAGTAATGTCTCTGCTTTTTAATATTCTGTTTAGGTTGGTCATAACTTTTCTTCCAGGGAGTAAGAGTCTTTTAATTTCATGGCTGCAATCACCATCTTCAGTGATTTTGGAGCCCCCCAAAATAAAGTCAGCCACTGTTTCCCCATCTGTTTGCTGTGAAGTGATGGCCCAGATGCCATGGATCTTTGTTTTCTGAATGTTGAGCTTTAAGCCAACTTTTTCACTCTCCACTTTGACTTTGTTCAAGAGGCTTTCTAGTTCCTCTTCACTTTCTGCCATAAGGGTGATGTCATCTGCATATCTGAGGTTATTGATATTTCTCCCGGCAATCTTGATTCCAGCTTGTGCTTCTTCCAGCCCAGCGTTTCTCATGATGTACTCTGCATATAAGTTAAAGAAACAGGGTGAGAATATACAGCCTTGACATATTCCTTTTCTGATTTGGAACCAGTCTGTTGTTCATGTCCAGTTCTTACTGTTGTTTCCTGACCTACATACAGGTATCTCAAGAGGCAGGTCAAGGTGGTCTGGTATTCCAATCTCTTTCAGAATTTTCCACAGTTTATTGTGATCCACACAGTCAAAGTCTTTGGTATAGTCAATACAGCAGAAATAGATGTTTTTCTGGAACTTTCTTGCTTTTTTGATGATCCAAAGGATGTTGATAATTTGATCTCTGGTTCCTCTGCCTTTTCTAAAACCAGCTTGAATGAAGTTTACCGTTCATGTATTGCCGAAGGCTTGCTTGGAGAATTTTGAGCATTATTTTACTAGCATGTGAGATGAGTGCAATTGTGCGGTAGTTTGAGCATTCTTTGACATTGCCTTTCTTTGGGATTGGAATGAAAACTGACCTTTTCCAGTCCTGTGGCCACTGCTGAGTTTTCCAAAGTTGCTGGCATATTGAGTGCAGCACTTGCACAGCATCATCTTTTAGAATTTGAAATAGCTCAACTGGAATTCCATCACCTCCAGTAGCTTTGTTCGTAGTGATGCTTTCTAAGGCCCACTTGACTTCACATTCCAGGATGTCTGGCTCTAGGTGAGTGATCACACCATTGTGGTTATCTGGTTCATGAAAATCTTTTTTGCATAGTTCTTCTGTGTATTCTTGCCACCTCTTCTTCATATCTTCTGCTTCTGTTAGGTCCATACCATTCCTGTCCTTCACTGAGCCCATCTTTGCATGAAATATTCCCTTGGTATCTTTAATTTTCTTGAAGAGATCTCTAGTCTTTCCCATTTTGTTGTTTTCCTCTATTTCTTTGCACTGATCGCTGAGGAAGGCTTTCTTATCTCTCTTTGCTATTCTTTGGAACTCTGCATTCAAATGGGAATATCTTTCCTTTTCTCCTTTGCTTTTCTCTTCTCTTCTTTTCACAGCTATTTGTAAGGCCTCCTCAGAGAGCCATTTTGCTTTTTTGCATTTCTTTTTCATGGAGATGGTCTTGATCCCTGTCCCCTGTACAATGCCAGGAACCTCCATCCATAATTCATCAGGCACTCTGTCTTTCAGATCTAGTCCCTTAAATCTATTTCTCACTTCCACTATAGAGTCATAAGGGATTTGATTTAGGTCATACCTGAATGGTCTAGTGGTTTTCCCTACTTTCTTCAATTTAAGTCTGAATTTGGTAATAAGGAGTTTATGATCTCAGCCACAGTGAGCTCCCAGTCTTGGTTTTGTTGACTGTATAGAGCTTCTCCATCTTTGGCTGCAAAGAATATAATCAATCTGATTTTGGTGTTGACCACCTGGTGATGTTCATGTGTAGACTCTTATCTTGTGTTGTTGGAAGAGGGTGTTTCCTATGACTAGTGTGTTCTCTTGACAAATCTCCATTAGCCTTTGTCCTGCTTCATTCCATACTCCAAGGCCAAATTTGCCTGTTACTCCAGGTGTTTCTTGACTTCCTTCTTTTGCATTCCAGTCCCCCGAAAAGGACATTTTTGGGGGGTGTTAGTTCTAAAAGGCCTTGTAGGTCTTCATAGAACCGTTCAACTCCAGCTTCTTCAGTGTTACTGGGCAGGGCATAGACTTGGATTACCATTATATTGAATGGTTTACCTTGGAAACCGACAGAGATCAATCTATTTTTGAGATTGCATCCAAGTACTGCATTTCAGACTCTTTTGTTGACTATGATGGCTACTCCACTTTTTCTAAAGGATTCCTGCCCACAATAGTAGATATAATGGTCATCTGAGTTAAATTCACCCATTCCAGTCCATCTTAGTTCACTGATTCCTAGAATGTTGATGTTCACTCTTGCCATCTCCTGTTTGGCCACTTCCAATTTGCCTTGATTCATGGACCTCACATTCCTGGTTCCTATGCAAATATTGTTCTTTACAGCATCAGACTTTGCTTCTATCACCAATCACATTCACAATTGGTGTTGTTTTTGCTTTGGTTCCATCCTTCATCTTTCTGGAGTTATTTCTCCACTGATCTCCAGAAACATATTAGGCACATACTGACCTGGGGAGTTCATCTTTCAATGTCCTATCATTTTGCCTTTTCATGCTGTTCATGGGGTTCTCAAGGCAAGAATACTGAAGTGGTTTGCCATTCCCTTCTCCAGTGGACCACATTCTGTCAGACGTCTCCACCATGACCTGTCCATCATGCAGAGTACATCATACAAAATGCCAGCTAGATGAAGCGCAAGCTGGAATCCAGATTGCTGGGAGAAATATCAATAACCTCAGATATGCAGATGACACCACCATTATGGCAGAAAGTGAAGAAGAGCTAAAGAGCCTCTTGATGAAAGTGAAAGGGGAGAGTGAAAAAGTTGGCTTAAAACTCAACATTCAAAAAATGAAGATCATGGCATTCAGTCCCATCACTTCATGGCAAATAGATGGGGAAACAGTGACAGACTATTTTTTTGGGCTCCAAAATCACAGCAGATGGTGACAGCAACCATGAAATTAAAAGACACTTGTTCTTTGGAAGAAAAGCTATGACAAACCTAGATAGCATATTAATAAGCAGAGACATTACTTTGCCAACAAAGGTCCATCTAGTCAAAGCTCTGATTTTTCCAGTAGTTGTGTATGGATGTGAGAGTTGGACTATAAAGAAAACTGAATGCTGAAATATTGATGCTTTGAACTGTGGTGTTGGAGAAGACTCTTGAGAGTCCCTTGGACTGCAAGGAGACCCAACTAGTCCATCCTAAAGGAGATCAGTCCTGGGTGTTCATTGGAAGGACTGATTTTGAAGCTGAAACTCCAATCCTCTGGCCACCTGATGTGAAGAACTGACTCATTTGAAAAGACCCTGATGCTGGGAAAGATTGAGGGCAGCAAGAGAAGGGGATGACAGAGGATGAGATGGTTGGATCGCATCATTGACTCAATGGACATGAGTTTGAGTAAGCTCCAGGAGTTGGTGATGGACAGGGAAGCCTGGTGTGCTGCAGTCCATGGGGTTACAAAATGTCAGACATGACTGAGCAACTGAACTGAACTGAACTGTGTGAGATGAGTGTAATTGTGTGGTAGCTTGAACATTCTTTGGCATTGCCTTTGGGAATGGAATGAAAACTGATCTTTTCCAGTCCTGTGGCCACTCCTGAGTTTTCCAAATATGCTGGCATGTTGAGTGCAGCACTTTCACAGCATCATATTTTAGGATTTGAAATAGCTCAACTGGAATTCCATCACCTCCACTAGCTTTGTTTGCAGTGATGCTTCCTAAGGCCCACTTTGCATTCCAGGATGTCTGGCTCTAGGTGGGTGATCACACCATCATGATTATCTGGGTCACTGAGATCTTTTTTGTACAGTTCTGTGTATTCTTGCCACCTCTTCTTAATATCTTCTGCTTCTGTTAGGTCCATACCGTTTCTGTCCTTTATTTTGCCCATCTTTGCATGAAATGTTCCCTTGGTATCTCTAATTTTCTTGAAGAGATCTCTAGTCTTTCCCATTCTGTTGTTTTCCTCTATTTCTTTGCAGTGATCAATGATTTATATGCATTGATTTCTTTGCATACACACAATACTATACATAAAATAGGTAACTAAGAAGCACCTACTGTATAGCACAGGGAACTCAATACTCTATAATGACCTGTATGTGAACAGAATCTAATAAAGAGTGGATACATGTATATGCATAACTGATACACTTTGCTGTACACCCAAAACTAATGCAACATTGATAACTATACTCCAGTAAAAAAATTTTAAGGCATATATGTAGAGCAGAGTAATTGTTTTCTATGGAGGGGATCCTGAGTTTCCTCTACAAAGATAAGGAGAAACAAAAGATCCTGTGGTGTGAATGAGCTTGCTGAATTCAGGGAACAACTGGGAGGACAGTGTGCTGGGAGCATAGTGTGCCAGCCAGCGGCCATGCGTGATGGGTTCAGTGAGGCATGCAGAGGTCCGATCATGCAAGACCTTGTGGGCCTGTGAGGAGGAACTTGGATTTAACTCAAAATCTAAGACAACACCATTAGTGAGGTCTAAGCAGTGAAGAAAAATGTAGGTTATGTTTTGAAAAGATTCTGCAGTGAATAGATTGAAAGAAGCAAAAGTATAAATGGGGAGATTGGGAAAGAGGCTGCTACTCAGTTGCGGGGAGAGAAGTGGCTCATTTCAGGGTGTGTGCAGGAAGCAGCATCCACAGGGCGGGAAGGGTGGGGAGGGCAGTGGGGGCAGATGGGAGGAGGAGATGGAGGTGTTCTGTCTGAAGCAGCTAGAGAGGCGGTGGTGACTAACGCTGGGCAGTCCCAGCAGTCGGCTCAAACAGGGTGACTGAGGAAAGCTGGATGAAGGAAGTACTTAGGAAGCCTGGCCGAGTTCAAGGGGACCACAGCGATGGTGCGGGCCCTGGTGCCACAAGGAACGAGCCAGCAGCATCCGCAGCTGAAAAGACCCTGGCACTCGGAGAGGGCGGAGCGGGAAGCACGACTGCGGAGGAGTGACCCGGGATCGCGCCGTCCCTCTCCTCCGGCCGGCCCGTCTCCTCCGGGCAGCTACTGAAGGGCCCCAAATTCAGTTTGTCTGCAAAGGCGGTAGAGCCAGCGGAGAGAGCTGGCGGGCGAGCGCTACGGTGCAGGCCTAGAAAGGGCAACACAGAAATGCCGGCTGTGTTGCAGGAAGAAATCAGGTTACATTCTGTACCTGTTAAATTGGGGGACTCCTCTGGGACTGGAACTGGAAATTAAAATCCCCATGTCATCACTGTCTAGGTGGTACTGGAAGCAATGGAGAGATGAGATACCTGGAAAACTTGGGACGGACTGAAAAGACAGGCAGGGGTGAGAGCTGGAAATTTGGGGGTTTAGATGCAGAGTGAAAGGAGCCTAAAAAGAAGAGTGGTTTACTCTAGTGGTTACCAGAGGGGAGGGGTGGGTGGGGAGGGACAAGATAGGGGTGCAGAGCGGGAGGCACAGACTACTGCGTGTGAGATCGGCTGCAAGGATGTTCTGTACAACACAAGGAATATAGCCGATATTTTGTAATAATTGTAAACAGAGTGCATTAAAATTAATTTTTTTAATTTAATAAACAAAAGAAGATTGTTTCTGAGTCCAGAAAAGGAGAATACCCCCAAAGAATGTGACGTGGAGGAACTCAAGAGAGGAGAGCAGAGTGGGAGAAAGGAAGTGGGCAGATACCCTCTGTGCACTGGGGAGGTCGGTCAGGTGAGTCTGTCAATCCTGAACCCCTTTCTACTTTTCAAAATTACATAAAAGCTTTAATTAAACACGTTTATACTTTTTTTGCCGTATAAAAGGTATACTAAATTGTTTGAACAACAAATCCATTGGGCTTTTCTAATCACATAACATCAGGACCCCCAAAGAGTCTAAGCAAAACAGTCTACCACAAAGAAACTCCAGGCTTAAATAGTTTTACAAGCAAATTGTTACTGACCCTTAAAAGTCAGATCGCTCCTATCTCATCCCAACCAGTTCATAGAACAGAAATAGAAAGTTCCGTGATTTATTTTTTCAGTGGAAAGTAGACTAAAATAGTATGAGAAAGGGCAATTACTGATAAAATATTGGCAAACTAAATAAAGCAATGTACAGAAAAGAATGTATCAGGACCAAGAAAGGAATACAAGGGTGACTCAACCCTGGTAAAATCAAGATGAGAGAAGAAAGCATATAATTCATCCAACAGATATAGAAAAGTGCTTGTAAAACTCAAGACATATAAATGATTAAGAAATAAAATGCAGTAATAGCAACCAAAATGCTAAAGGAAACTTCCATCTTCAGGTGTATCTGGGCTTCCCTCATAGCTCAGTCAGTAAATCATCTGCCTGCAATGCAGGAGACCCGGGTTTGATTCCTGGGTCACGAAAATCCCCTGAAGAAGGAAATGGCAACTCACTCCAGTATTCTTGCCTGGAAAATCCCATGGACAGAGGAGCCTGACAGGGTACAGTCCACGGGATCACAAGAGTTAGACACAGCTTAGCGACTAAACCACCACCTAAGCATATCTATCTCGAACCTAAAATGACTGCCATATATCCTGGTGAACTACTTGAAACATTCCTTCTAAAGTCAGGAATAAGAGAAGGGTGCTCATAATCACAGCTTCATTTAACCTTGAGGAATCCAGCTCTTGGCCAAAATCCTATGTGGGGTCTTTCAGCCCTCACTCGTCTCCCCCAGGGGCGACGACCCAGGCCTCGTGTGGCAGGACTCCTGAGGCAGAGCTGCCCTCCCCACAGCAGACGTGGTGCACAGTCCCGAGGGAAAAAGTCGCACTTAAGCACTGAGCCCCCACCCGCCCCTGCACAGTACAAGTATGCCTATCAGAGGCCATGTTACTGGGGGGCCCTAGGCAAGGTGCTTCTCGGGTGCCTCTGCCAAGACTTCCTGGGTGTGGGAGTGGCTTGGAGACACTTCCCTCCACTCTGACACAGTATTCAGTGCTGTCTCAGCCCCTTCCCCATCTCCCCTCCCCTGGCTGTCCTGGGTCCACAAATGGCAGGAAGCTTTTGGGGGGAAGGAGAAGCATCCACTGCAATGAAAGGGTCCTTCCTCTTGGCTGGTATATCTGACCCTCACTCAATACCATTCTGTAGGGAAAATCAACCACTGGTGGAAGCTGCCCCCAGACTCTAGCTTATATTGTCAGTAAGACCTGACTGTTACTGTAATTTTATTTTGTTTTAATTGACCATCTTGTCACCTGGCTGTTCAGATCAGCGCTTGACAACATTTGACAAGAAGAGGTCCTTACCAACATAATGTAGCCCTTATCCTTCTCCACCTAAAAAAATAGAGACATAAGGGTTTCAAAACTGTTATTCCTAGACAATGAGATCACCTACATAGAAACGTCAAGAAAATCTATGGACAGATCGTAGGAAAAAAGAAGAGTTTAGGAAGGTTGCTGGAATCAACATCACTGTACAAAAATCAACATGATTCTGATTATATGCCAGCAACCAGCCAATTTAAAAAACACATTTAAAACAGTCCATTCACAGTAGCAGCAAACACATAAATTACCTAATTAAAGCACAGTGTATAAATATAAGACTTGACAAAGAAAATGTTAAAATGTGATTGAAGGACACTCAACAGGGCTTAAAGTTACAGGATAATTTAGTGTATTTATGAATCCCAAGTGGTGTAGTGGCAGAGAATCTGCCTGCCAATCCAGGAGATATCAGACACGGGTTTGAGCTCTGGGTCAAGAAGATCCTCTGGAGAAGGGAATGGCTTCCTACTCCAGTATTCTTGCCTGGAAAATTCCATGGACAGAGGAGTCTGGTGGGCTACAGTCCATGGGGCCACAAAGAGTTGAACATGACTGAGAACACACACACACACACACACTACCATATATACGCCAGTTCTAGCAAGTTAAGCTATAAATTCCCACACCTGCCTACTTTGTGGAACTTCATAAGCTGATCCTGAAACTCATGGCAGTAAAAGAACCAAGAATAGCTCAGAACAGCATTTTCAAAGGATGGACCCAAGGACTCGGGGATCCTTGAGACCCTTGTGGGTGTTGGGGGGGTGGGGTGGTGGCCTAAGAGATCAGAATTATTTTCATGATAATACTGAAACATTATTTGCCATTTTCATTCTCTTTCCCTCACTCTGGAATTGTCCAGAGGCTATGTGATAGTTGATAGCACAATAGGCTAAATGCAGGAGCAGCTCTGGGAATTAAACCAGGCATTAAAGATACTGCAGAAATATAAAGCAGTGCCATCCTGATCTTTTTGTTTTGGAATATTAGTTATTTTTTTATGAAAAGTGTTATTCATGCTCACATGTAGTAGGTTTACTAGCGTCACTTTTAAATGCATTCGTAACTACACATTTTAAAAACTTTGTGCTTTGGGGACTTCTCTGGTGGTCTAGTGGGCGAGACTTCACCTTCTGATGTAGGGGGTGCAGGTTCGAGCCCTTCTGGGGAGCTAAGATCTCACATGCCTCGTGACCAAAAAATCAAAACAAAAAACAGAAGTAATACTGTAACAAACTCAATAAAGACTTTAAAATGGTCCACCTCAAAAAAAAAAAAAAAAAAAAACAAACCAAAAACCTCTCATTTTCAACTGTGAGTAAATATTGACAGAAATAACCCACATAAACAAAAGCTTTTCGGAGTACTCAATTTCTAAGAGTGTAAAGGGCTCGAAAAGTCTGAGAACTGTTGGCTTAAGCACAAAAACAGAAGGCAGGGAAGCTGCCTTTCTAGATATCAGTGCTTACTGTGAAGCTACAATAGCTAAACAGAGCAGCTACATTAAAACGTTGAATCTTTGCTGAGTTTTGTGATGGAATATGAAGAAAGAGGAGCTCTCATACGCTGCTGGCAGCACAGTAAGCTTGTTCAACTACTTTGGAGAGTGATTTGGCAGTATTGAAGACGCATACACCATAGCACCTGGCAATTCCAGTTCCAGGTACAAAATCCTAAGGAAATTTGAGCACATGGGCACACAGGGATAAGAATGTTAATTACAGCATTATTGGTAACAACAACAACAAAAAATCTGGAAACAATCTACATGCCCTCTGCGATGAGAATGGGAAGAGTCTCCAGTAACCTAGAGTGACAGTTAATCTTCGGAAGGGAGGGCAAAGGAGTGGGAGAGGACACACAGGGGCTTTCAGAGGTAGCTGGGTGTTTGTTTATGAGAGAGAGACAGAAAGCATGGCATAATGCCAGCATGGGGTTAAGAGGTTTACACAGGTCTCTTGTCATAATTATTCCCAATCTTTAAAATGCTACACGATAAAAACAAGTGAATGGGTCCACAGATTGGAGACCAAACACATTCATTTGCGTTGCTGTTCTTTAACATGCATACGATGAAACTGCTTGCCTCTAAAGAGAACGTTAAAAATTTAAATTCAGGTACGAAGTGGTCTAAATACACACCACAGTCTAGCTCTTCCTCACACTCTGAGTGTCAAAGGAAGTGTTATTTGTTGTAAGTTTTATAACCAAGCTATTTCAAGAACTGCAGTCGAAGCCTGGAGATCAGAATATTTCAGTCTTCTGGTGCTTCTTAGGAGGTGCCATATGTTGGAATAGTTGTCAGCCAGAAAAACATCCGCTACACAAGTGCACCGGGAATTCTGGGGAGTCGGCTTGCATAACCTGAGAGTAAATTTGAAGAACAAAAGTGACATCAAGGATGTGCAGAGTAACTTCCTGGTCTGTGGTCATCTCATTCTTAACCCAAATGGACCTAAGGATTATCAGCCAAATGAATTGGATGGCGGAATCAACGGAAGAGTTTCAATCTTGATTTATTCTTTAGGATCAAAAGGGATGAAGTTAGTTTCATGGGTCACTATTCCCAGAGCCCCAGCACCCAGATTTCTGCATGGCAGAGCTCTTAGCTAAGCGGTGAGGCAGACAGAGTATAGAAGACCTTAATTTGTAAACTATGAATAGATTGTGTGCTATGTGCTAAGTCCCTTTAGCCATGTCCGACTCTTTGTGACCCCATGGACTATAACCCATCAGGCTCTTCTGTCCATGGGATTCTCCAGACAAGAATACTGGAGTGGGTTGCCATTTCCTCCTTATGATCTTCCCCACCCAGAGGCTGAACCAGCGTTTCCTTTCCTGCATTGGCAGACGTGTTCTCTACCACTAGCGCCACCTGGGAAGCCCCAAGAATAGACGCTAGTTTTATTTATTGTTTCCATTCAACTCCACCAGCATCCATTAAATGTATACTTTGTGAAAGGAGCTGCAGGAATCCTTTAGAAGAAATGGTGTAGCCATTATGGTCAAAAAAAGAGTCCGAAATGCAGTACTTGGATGCAATCTAAAAAATGATAGAATAATCTCTGTTCATTTCCAAGGCAAATCATTCAATATCACGGTGATCCAAGCCTATTCCCCAACCAGTAATGCTGAAGAAGCTGAAGTTGAACAGTTCTATGAAGACCTACAAGACCTTTTAGAATTAACACCCAAAAAAGATGTCCTTTTCATTACAGGGGACTGGAACGCAAAAGTAGGAAGTCAAGAAACACTTGGAGTAACAGGCAAATTTGGCCTTGGAATGCGGAAGGAAGCAGGGCAAAGACTAATAGAGTTCTGCCAAGAGAACACACTGGTCATAGCAAACACCCTCTTCCAAAAACACAAGAGAAGACTACACATGGACATCACCAGATGGTCAGCACCAAAATCAGATTGACTATATTCTTTGCAGCAAGAGATGGAGAAGCTCTATATAGTCAGCAAAACCAAGACCGGGAGCCGACTGGCTCAGATCATGAACTCCTTAATTCAGACTTAAGTTGAAGAAAGTAGGGAAAACCACTAGACCATTTAGGTATGACCTAAATCAAATCCCTTATGACTATACAGTGGAAATGAGAAATAGATTTAAGGGACTAGATCTGATAGACAGAGTACCTGATGAACTATGAATGGAGGTTCCTGACATTGTACAAGACACAGGGATCAAGACCGTCCCCATCGAAAAGAAATGCAAAAAAGCAAAATGGCTGTCTGAGGAAGCCTTACAAATAGCTGTGAAAATAAGAGAAGTGAAAGGCAAAGGAGAAGAGGAAAGATATAAGCAGCTGAATGCAGAGTTCCAAAGAATAGCAAGGAGAGATAAGAAAGCCTTCCTCAGTGATCAATGCAAACAAATAGAGGAAAACAACAGAATGGGAAGGACTAGAGATCTCTTCAAGAAAATTAGAGATACCAAGGGAATATTTCATGCAAAGATGGGCTCGATAAAGGACAGAAATGGTATGGATCTAACAGAAGATATTAAGAAGAGGTGGCAAGAATACATAGAAGAACTGTACAAAAAGGATCTTCATGACCCAGATAATCATGATGGTGTGATCACTCACCTAGAGCCAGACATCCTGGAATGTGAAGTCAAGTGGGCCTTAGAAAGCATCACTGTGAACAAAGCTAGTGGAGGTGATGGAATTCCAATTGAGCTATTTCAAATCCTAAAAGATGATGCTGTGAAAGTGCTGCACTCAATATGCCAGCAAATTTGGAAAACTCAGCAGTGGCCACTGGACTGGAAAATGTCAGTTTTCATTCCAATCCCAAAGGAAGGAAATGCCAAAGAATGCTCAAACTACCACACAATTGCACTCATCTCATGTGCTAGTAAAGTAATGCTCAAAATTCTCCAAGCCAGGCTTCAGCAATACGTGAACTGTGAAGTTCCTGGTGTTCAAGCTGGTTTTAGAAAAGGCAGAGGAACCAGAGATCAAATTGCCAACATCCGCTGGATCATCAAAAAAGCAAGAAAGTTCCAGAAAAACATCTATTTCTGCTTTGTTGACTATACCAAAGTCTTTGACTGTGTGGATCACAATAAACTGTGGAGAATTCTGAAAGAGATGGGAATACCAGACCACCTGACCTGCCTCTTGAGAAATCTGTATGCAGGTCAGGAAGCAACAGTAAGAACTGGACATGGAACAACAGACTGTTTCCGAATAGGAAAAGGAGTACATCAAGGCTGTATATTGTCACCTGCTTATTTAACTTATATGCAGAGTATATCATGAGAAACGCTGGGCTGGAAGAAACACAAGCTGGAATCAAGATTGCTGGGAGAAATATCAATAACCTCAGATATGCAGATGACACCACCCTTATGGCAGAAAGTGAAGAGGAACTAAAGAGCTTCTTGATGAAAGTGAAAGAGGAGAGTGAAAAAGTTGGCTTAAAGCTCAACATTCAGAAAACAAAGATCCATGGCATCTGGTCCCATCACTTCATGACAAATAGATGGGGAAACAGTGTTAGACTTTATTTTTTGGGGGGTCTAAAATCACTGCAGATGGTGATTGCAGCCATGAAATTAAAAGACGCTTACTCCTTGGAAGGAAAGTTATGACCAACCTAGATAGCATATTCAAAAGCAGATACAATACTTTTCCAACAAAGGTCCGTCAAGTCAAGGCTATTTTTTTCCAGTACTCATTTATGGATGTGAGAGTTGGACTGTGAAGAAAGCTGAGCGCTGAAAAATTGATGCTTCTGAACTGTGGTGTTGGAGAAGACTCTTGAGAGTCCCTTGGACTGCAAGGAGATCCAACCAGTCCATTCTGAAGGAGACCAGTCCTCGGTGTTCATTGGAAGGACTGATGCTGAGGCTGAAACTCCAATACTTTGGCCACCTCATGGGAAGAGTTGACTCATTGGAAAAGACCCTGATGCTTGGAAGGATTGGGGGCAGGAGGAGAAGGGGACAACAGAGCATGAGATGGCTGGATGGCATCATCAACTCGACGCACATGAGTTTGGGTGAACTCCGGGAGTTGGTGATGGACAGGGAGGCCTGGCGTGCTGCGATTCATGGGGTTGGGAAGAGTCAGACATGACTGAGTGACTGCACTGAACTGTCAACTCCATCAGCATACATTAATTGTATACTTTGTGAAAGGGGCTGCAGTAGGCTCCTTGCTAAGGATGATGGAGGAAAACAAAACTGAATAAGACATTCTCAACACATACACATGTAGGAGGCGCCTGGCACAGGGAAAGTGAGTTTTACTTATTATTTTAATCCAGCACTGCCCACTGCTTTTCCAAAACAGGACATAGAACATTCTGCAGAAATGTTCTTGGACTCTGCTCACAACATCATGAAGGTCTCTCTGGGGCTTCCCTGATGGTTCAGATGGTAAAGAATCTGCCAACCAATGCGGAAAACACTAGTTCAATCCCTGGTCTGGGAAGATCTCGTGGAAAAGGAAATGGCACCCCACTCCAGTATTCTTGCCTGGAGAATCCCATGGACAGAGGAGCCTGGCGGGCTACAGTCCATAGGGTAGCAAAGAGTTGGAGATGACTGAGGGATTAACACACACACGCATGCAATCACGGGCTTTAGGAATCAAATCATTTTTGTGATTTGATGGAAACTGAGAATAGATTTGTGTGGGGTTCAGCAGGCTTCAGAGAAGAGCAGCATCCAGTCCATGCATGACTCCTTCCCTTTAGATGTTTGAAATAATTAGGAACTGTGATGTCTTAGGCTAGTTTCAGTCAAAACTCTCTGGGAGGAAAAGACCCCAAAGCAGACACGAGAAGTAAGCACCTGTCCTAGTGGTCCTTGCTCTGTGCAGAGTGATCATCCGGAGGAACGGCTTTAAGACAACTCCAGGTCCAGCCACTCTGTGCATTTGAGCTCGTGAACAAAAACCAGAGTAACTCGCACCCTCAAAAACTGTGCTGGAGTCAAGACCAGGGAGGGGACCGGTCTTCAGACACCACGCTTTTCCACAGCAACAGAAATCACAACAGTTGAAAACCAGGGCCGCTAAGTTAGCAGGCTGGTCTGGCATTTGTAAGCAGGAGAGGTCTTACTTAAGTAAGATGAAGTAAGCTTCTCAGGACCTTGGTCCTTTGGGATGGCAGTTCATTAAAGTTTGATGTTGAATTTCCTGTAACACCAATACCTGGAGCTGGCACTATCTACTGGAATAGAATAGGAGAATCATTATATTTGTTCTCCAAACCAGGGAAGTGGGTCAAAGTGGTTACACACACATATACCCAGAACATCCACAAAACTAATAATTTTGAGGAAATAGCACTATTGCAGAAGCGTGCAACTAGTGCTAAAAAAGCCTTATGGAGAAAGTCAGTCCTTTAAAATAAAAAAAAAAACGCTGTAGAAATTAACTGTCAAGAATAAATAGGACACAGTTCCTAAATGGTTATGTATTGTTCAATCATTTTGTTATGCAATAAAAATATTGTATGCAGAATTACATTAGTTCTATCCCCACAGAATTGCTATGAGTAATTTTATATAAAAGTTTCAGAAGCCAAATTTATCATTAGTGTGAAATGTAGGCATTTGAGTTCAGACTGTAAAATTAAAAATTTAAAGATGGTGTTCCGATTCTACAGAGGAAACGTGTAGCCAGCCCCCCGCCCTGTATTCACAAGTATGATATACAACACCCATGCCAGAAAAGCTGCGCCAAAGCCCGTGTGCACTGGATAGTCAGGCAGAAAGCCTGTCAGTCCTTGGATGTGCCTCACCAAGCTTGGAGTAACAGCCAGGGCCAGCTACAGAATCTGGAGGGCTCAGTGAAAAGGAAAAATGCAGGACCTATTCAAAAATAGAGAGTGCCTAAAATCTTTTTCCTTTCTTCCAAGGTCTTTTTCTCAACTTGTCATGGTGCTTTTATCGGCTATTTGCACTAACTTCCTATGGCTGCATAACAAACTACCCCCAAACTTAGCAACTTCTAGCAACACCCATGTAGTGCCCCATAGTCCCTGTGGGTCAAGAGTCCAGGAATGTGTAGCTGGGTGCTCTGCCCAGGGTCTCACAGGCTTCAGTCTTGGTGGTGGTCAGGGCTCGGATCTCATCTGAGGCTTGGAGTCCACTCTCAAGCTCATGCTGTCGTTGGCAGAACTTTTTTTTCCAGCTGCAGGACTCATGGTGCTCATTTCTTCAAGGTCAGCAGCAGAAGAAAAGTCTCATTTCTATATGCTTTTAAAGGGCTTGCCTGATTAGGTATGGCCCACCCAGGATAATGTCACTTTGATTTATTGAGTCTTTCAAGGTAACTGATTAGGGGCTTTAATTACCTCTGCCAAACTCTTTCATGTCTGCCATAGTCTATTAGTTAGAAGCAAACTTCAGGTCCTTCCAACTTGCTAAGGGAGGATTGTACAAGGGCATAAGTCATCAAGGGATCATTTTAGAATGCTGTCTCACTGTTCAATGTACTTCAATGTAAAGAAAAATGAAAATCTTTAACCTAATTTTGACTGTACATGTTTACATTGTGAAATGTCAGTTTTAAGTATGAATAGAATATTTACTTGTAGGTGGAAATCAAAATCACACAGTTGGCATCTTGTAATATTTATGTAACATGTAATATTTATCTGGTATGCAGATAGTGGAAATGTGGTCTCAGCTGAACTAACTCTTCTGTGCTACTTCTTGATGCCTGCACATCCCACTAACACCATCTACCATCAGCTTCCTGATGACTAAGGAAGAGCTGGAAGGACAAGGAACCCTCGGTTGCTCTCTTTTCTCCTGTAGTATCATTTTGAATGTCAGTGGTTGACTAACATAGGGAAGTAACGCAAGCCAGTCAAAATATGATGGAGTTCCTCAGTCATTCGTACTTTTAGGAATAGCACTGCCTTCTTTCTGCACGTGAAACCAGTTCTGGCACCCACAGAGAGCCCGGCCTCTCAGAATGCCCAGGTGTAGATGGAATGTACTCACCTGTGCTAGGCTGAGTTGCACTGAGCTACCACACACTGTGCATCCCTGGAACTCTGTGCCCTTGGATATCATGAACACTGTATGCAAATAGGGCAGCAAAGAGATAAATATGCATGTTGTACCTGTTTACTCAGGCACACACTACACTGTCCCATCAGACTTGAACTGGTATTTTTGTTGTTGTTTTTGTTCAGTCACTCAACCTTGTCTGACTCTTTGTGACCCCACGGACTGCACCATGCCAGGTTTCTCTGTCCTTCACTACTTCCCAGAGTTTGCTCAAACTCATGTCCATTGAGTTGGGGATGCCATCCAATCAACTAATCCTCTGTTGTCCCTTTTTCCTGCATCAAGGTCCCAGCATCAGGGTCTTTTCCAGTGAGTCGGCCCTTCACATCAAGTGGCCATAGTTTAGAGCTTCATCTCCAGCATCAGTCCTTCCAATGAATATTCAGGACTGATTTCCTTTAGGATGGACTGGTTGGATCTCCTTGCAGTCCAAGGGACTCTCAAGAGTCTTCTCCAACACCACAGTTCAAAAGTATCGATTCTTCAGCTCACATCCTTCTTTACAGTCCAACTCTTACATCCATACATGACTACTGGAAAAACCATAGCTTTGACTATACAGATGGTTGTTGTCAAAGTAATGTCTCTGCTTTTTAATATGCTGTCTAGGTTTGTCATAGCTTTTCTTCCAAGGAGCAAGCATCTTTTAATTTCATGGCAGCAGTCACTGTCCACAGTGATTTTGGAGCCCAAGAAAATAAAGCCTGTCACTGATTCCATTGTTTCCCCATCTATTTGCCATGAAGTGATGGGACCGGATCCCATGATCTTAGTTTTTTGATGAGGTGGATGAACCTAGAACCTATTATACAGAGTGAAGTGAGTTAGAAACAGAAAGAGAAATACTGTATTCTAACACATATATACAGAATCTGGAAAAATGGTACTGAAGTTTTCTGAATGCTGAGTTTCAAGCCAGCTTTTTCACTCTCCTCTTTCATGCTCATCAGGAGGCTCTTTAATTCCTCTTTAATTTCTGCCATAAGGGTGGTGTCATCTGCATACCTGAGGTTATTGATATTTCTCTCGGCAATCTTGATTCCAGCTTGTGCTTCATTCAGCCTAGCATTTCCCATGATATACTCTGGTTTTGGACTTCCCTGGTGGCTCAGATGGTAAAGCGTCTGTCTACAATGTGGGAGGCCTGGCTTCAATTCCTGGGTCGGGAAGATTCCCTGAAGAAATGGCAACCCACTCCAGTACTCTTGCCTAGAAAATCCCATGGATGGAGGAGCCTGGTGTCCATGGGGCTGCAAAGAGTCGGACACGACTGAGTGACTTCACCTCACATTGACTCTGCATACAAGTTAAATAAGCAAAGTGACATTATACAACCTTGACACACTCCTTTCCCAATTTGGAACCAGTCTGTTGTTCCATGTCTAGTTCCAACTGTTGCTTCCTGAACTGCATACAGGTTTCTCAGGAATCAGGTATGGTGGTCTGATATTTCCATCTCTTTAAGAATTTTCCACAGTTTGTTGTGATCCACACAGCCAAAGGCTTTAGCATAGTCAGTGAAGCAGATGTTTTTCTGGAATTCCTTTGCTTTTCCCATGATCCAAAGAATGTTGGCAATTTGATCTCTGGTTCCTCAGCCTTTTCTAAAACCAGCTTGAACATCTGGAAGTTCATGGTTCATGTATTGCTGAAGCCTGGCTTGGAGAATTCTGAGCATTACTTTACTAGTGTGTGAGAAGAGGGCAATTGTGTGGTTTGAGCATTCTTTGGCATTGCCTTTTTTTAGGATTGGAATGAAAACTGTCCCTTTTCCAGTCCTGTGGCCACTGCTGAGTTTTCCAAATTTGCTGGCATATTGAGTGCAGCACTTTCACAGCCTCATCTTTTAGGATTTGAAGTAGCTCAGCTGGAATTCCATCACTTCCACTAGCTTTGTTCATAGTGATGTTTCCTAGGGCCCACTTGTATGTTTACACAACACAAATTCAAAGATAAAATTGTTAAGAATGTTAAGACAGTGATAACAGAACTTTAAACCGTGAACTGTGCTTTCCTTAGTGGGGCCCTGAGTAGAAGCTAGCTGTCTATGAAAGCTGTATGTGAATAGGATGGGAAGAAACAAGACTGGACACACACATGGCTCACATCTCCCCCACTAATGTGGATGTACCGTTGTCCCATTAGACTTCACTCAAAAACCCAAGCTCAGAGGGAAAGTAATGAACAATTTCAAGGTGACAACAGCAGAGCATTACACCCAACGTGAGGCTCTTCTGAGTACAGGGTTTACACAACTGCACAGGGTGCATTTCCGTGAAACCAGCCCCACGAACACTTTTCTGAGCCGCTCCTCTTTAGGGGGATATCAAGCATGGTTGGAGCATTCCTTAGGTCACCCACCCACTAACCCACAGCAATTCATGTACATGTTTCAGGGTGTAGAAGCACATGAGACAGCTCCTCTGATGTATTCTGCTTCTGATGAGCCATACCTGTTGCTACTCTATAGCTGTCAAGAATCTGTCTTCTTTTCTGTAACTTAATTGGGTTTCTCACATCTAGTTGAGGACCAGGCAATAGGGCCTGGAATGGAAGCAGGGGTTTCAATGGCAAAGCTCATTAAGGAGGGAGAAGTAGAGTGCTGCAGCTGACGTGGAGATGAGCAGTTCAATTCAGGAGGCCAGCAGTTCATGATCTCTTTAGTTACAAGGACTCAGGGGTCAGTCTTCCAGTTTTTGGCAAAAGTAGGTGGTACCTGGCTCAGATGGTAAAGCGTCTGTCTATGATGCGGGAGACCCGGGTTTGATCCCTGGGGTGGGAAGATCTCCTAGAGGAGGAAATGGCAATCCACTCCAGTACTATTGCCTGGAAAATCCCATGGACAGAGGAGCCTGGTAGGCTACAGTCCATGGGGACTTGCGAAGAGTAGGACACGACTGAGCGACTTTACGTTAACGTTCACGTTTCACCTATGCATCCGCAAGACTGAGGTTGTTGTATCTCACCATCAGAATCACGTCTTCTGGCACACATCCCCTACCTGGGCTTGACCTATACAGTAGTAGTAGAAAGGTAGTGAATATTATTTAAAAAGTCACATTGGATTTTCACCATGATGATTCATTTCTCCATCTCATAGCTGTGAAAACTGAGCTCGAGAGAGACTTGCCAAGGTTAACAGGTAAGTGGTGAAGCCAGGACTCCAACAGGTCTGATCCCAAACACAAATGCCTTCCCTGTGACAAAGAGTATGATTCCCACATCTCTAAGTCATTTATTTTTGGTTAGTGTTTTTAATATGAATGTTATAGAAAGCCTGCCAGACACACAGACTGGGTTTGCAATGATCCCAGTTTAACACATGAGGTGGCATTTTCTAATGGAAAGAGGGGGTAAGAAACTAATAAACTTCATTACTCAGGGCCACAGTCCTTATTTATAGAGTGTAAGGAACTGAACTAAATGATTTCCAAAGTATTTTCTGGCTCCACATTCCTATGTATTCAAGCTTTCTTTTCTGACTTGTCTAAAATTTCAGCTGCTTTTTATTTTTATTTCAGGGAGGCTGCAGCATGTGGGATCTCAGCTCCTTGACCAGGGATCAAACCCATGGCCACTGCAGTGAAAGCATGGCGTCCAAACCACTGGACCACCGGGAAGTCCTTCAGCTACTTTTTAACACCACACCAGGATTCAGTATAATCATATTCTCAGCATAGAGATGGGTACTTCTTTGTTGATGCAGGGGAGCATACCTCTAGTTTAGTAAAAATAGTTAAGTTAGAATATAAAATTAAAATACATAAAAATAATAGGGAGGCCTAAAATACAACACAGCTTTATGACGTTTCAAATTGGAGTTTTATAGATAATTGCTATCCACTCTGATTCTGGAAATGATAGAAGTATTGAAGAAACATTAACTTCCTGAGATTTAGACCAACAGTCTTTCGGTTTTTCTAGAAAGTGAGAAAGGCAATGAATGCGAGAAACAGCTTCTGTTTTCTCATCTGTGCTAATAACTCATGGGGTGCTCGTGAAGATGACGTGAGACAGTGGACGTCCTTTACCAGCTATAAGGTGCTAATCAGTGTCAGGAAGCATTAGGATTAAAGTAATGCCAATAACGGAGACCAAAACACTCTGTTTCTGCCAGCAATCCTATTTTCCAGTGAAAAGGCCATTCTTTGAGTGAAATCTCTCACGTAGATTCTTAGATGCTGACAGCATGAGCTCACGCTGTGATCACTGAAGTAGCAAGAGAGTAGCGAGAAATAGATCCAGAAAAGGTGCACTAGAATGTAAGGCAGTGCCATCTGAAGAGCAAAAATGTGCCTCCCTGAACACCTGGCTTCTGGCCACTATGGAGGGGGTCAAGGATATGGAGAACTTTGCTGACACAACGCCAGCATTCATGCCTTGAACCTTTCCAGATTAGAAAGATCGCCCTTAGGTTAACAAATACTGTCCAAAGCACATGGAAATACCCTTAAGAATTCTGGATATGCCAGCAATCATTTTCAGACCTACACTGCTGACAACAGGCTCTTCCACATATAAAGCAATCCATTATTTATGTCATTCTGAATCCAAATTCCGTCCCAATTCTCTCCTCAGCATTAACATCAAAATCACAATTAATACAGTCCTCCAGGCCACTGTTGGGTGTGAAACTTTGAAACTGAGCGGCTTCCCTTAATGAAACAAAAAGCGAAACCCTGCAAGGTTTCTTGGGGAGAAGAGCTGCAGGATAAATCTCTGGACAGAAGAGGGGTTGGATCTTTTTTCTGTCTTTCACTATGTAGACCCTGGGGGTTTACCGCTCCTCCGGTAGGGTTTCAGCTCAATTATGAGCCATAGCCAAATCCAACTGCTATTGCTCTTATGGCTCAACTACAAGATCCTTTTGTTCTTAGGGCTCAACTACAATATACTTCAAAGAGAACTACATTAAAACCAAGAAGAAAACAAAACAAAATATAAACGAATAAAACAAAGTATCCTGAATAGTCAAGTTGGCAAGTATAGGTTTCTGAACCTCTAATAACTGACTCATTTAGTGATTTGTGGACCGGTTCCCTTGCACATGCCTTCTTTCTACCTTACGGCCTTCAGCTGCTATCTTGTACTGTTACTCAAGAGTTTGTCTGATCTCCCACCCTGGCCTGATGCTGGATAAACACAAACATTCTTTATTAAAGCCCAAAACTTTCCATGGATTCCTGTTGCCAAGGGCCCTCCTACTCAGTTACAATGTCAAATGGAATGTTTGTTTTAACCTTTGGAAGGAAGAGCTGACTTCCTGACTGAGATTTTATTGAAAATGTATCCCCTGAAGGGCAAGAATACAGATACACGGTGTATTTTCTGTGCTATTAAATACACCAACAGTCCAGGGGCATTCACTGTTATATATGCTAGATAAATGTTATTTGATTCAACCCCACAACTAATCTGATAATGAAGAAATAATCTCAAAAAAATACATAACAGGATCAAAGATGTAATCACCCTCCATCCACCTGTCTCCAAAGACCAGGGCTTTAACACTTTAATTTGCCACTAGGACTAGTGGTGTTTCCAATAAAATTCAGAAGGACATTGCCAACATGTTTTGTGATCCAAAGCAAAAATATTTTTTCTCTTTGGTCCCAACACCTCTTATAGTAGCTATCTCTTCTAGTAGCTATCTTCTAGTAGATAACCTTTAGCCCAGCCCCAGCTTCTCCAGCACAGTGTTCAGTTTCTAACCCCTGCGTCCCATAACCTGCTCCTTCTTAAGGTTTGCTCACTGGATTTGATTGTTTATCCCTGGGCTTTGTTAGAAAACATCATCTTATCATCTCTCCAGCAGCACCTCCCTGAGCTATGTTGAAGAATAGATTTCTAGCCCATTTTTCAGCAACCTAATTCCATCTGGTTTGTCTCTTCTGGAAGTTCCTCCAAGTATCTTGTCCACCACCAGCATTTTTCTTATTCTCTGAGATGACTATGGGCTAACTCTTATTTTTATGTCTCTTCTCTCATTTTGTGGGATTTTTGAAAGGAAAGGACCATAACCTTCCCTTAGTACACAATTTTTAAGCAAATAAAAATTTTTCTTATCTGAATTTTTTTTCTAGAATTGATATACATATTACTTGTATAACAGAGATATGAGAAATATTTGGAAAATAAGAAAATATTTCTAATACTATGGCTGGGCAATCCAACCTAATAAAGCTCATTCTGAAGTCTAATATTTCCTGGCATGACAGTTAGATCTCTGGAGAAAAGCACTAAAAATGTTTTGGTCCTTGACCAAGTAAATTACCCTCATACTGTTTTAGGTTACAAATGAGAAGGATCCAGCAAGTCTTGGCTCACAAACTGTCATTCTATACAAGGATCCAGATATTTTAAACCCAAATTAAAACATAAATAGCCCAAAGGATGGCTGTATCTCTAGGCCCAAGGACAGTTTATGACTAGGCAAATCTAATAGACAGATATAAATATTATTTATCTTATTTAGATGTTGCTTTGTTATGAATTTTTTTGCCTTGCCAACAACACAATGTGATAATCAAAACCTTGTTTTTTTTTAATTGATAGTCTTGACCTATATGTTTGTAACAAATAAAATTTGGTTCCTAAGTGTGATTGCATAATAAATGCACTGCTTGTAGAGGCAGAAAAATTAATCAAGATGTGAACAGGTGGCTCTCAACAGAGCCACAAGCGCGTAAGAGTTCAGTATCACTGTTCTTTGTATCTAGAAATGTCAGGAATAGCATGCACATGACTCCAGAAAAAAAAAAAAATGGACGCATGCATCTGCACAGTCCTCTTCGAATCTGCTTTAGTAACAGTTCAAAGAACTTGTCATTGTTGACAGCTGCTTCTTAATATTACAGAGAGGTAGCCCTAACACAGCAGTTTAGATACCTAAGCTGCTCAGAAAAGCTAGATTGCAGCAGCTCAGTTTTACAATTAAGTGGTTCAGTTCAGTTCAGTTCAGTTCAGTTCAGTCGCTCAGTCGTGTCCGACTCTTTGCGACCCCATGAATTGCAGCACGCCAGGCCTCCCTGTCCATCACCAACTCCCGAGTTCACTCAGACTCACGTCCATCGAGTCCATGATGCCATACAGCCATCTAATCCTCGGTCGTCCCTTTCTCCTACTGCCCCCAATCCCTCCCAGCATCACAGTCTTTTCCAATGAGTCAACTCTTCTCATGAGGTGGCCAAAGTACTGGAGTTTCAGCTTCAGCATCATTCCCTCCAAAGAAATCCCAGGGTTGATCTCCTTCAGAATGGACTGGTTGGATCTCCTTGCAGTCCAAGGGACTCTCAAGAGTCTTCTCCAACACCACAGTTCAGAAGCATCAATTCTTCGGCACTCAGCCTTCTTCACAGTCCAACTCTCACATCCATGCATGACCACAGGAAAAACCATAGCCTTAACTAGACGGACCTTAGTCGGCAAAGTAATGTCTCTGCTTTCGAATATGCTATCTACGTTGGTCATAACTTTTCTTCCAAGGAGTAAGCGTCTTTTAATTCATGGCTGCAGTCACCACCTGCAGTGATTTTGGAGCCCCCCAAAATAAAGTCTGACACTGTTTCCACTGTTTCCCCGTCTATTTCCCATGAAGTGATGGGACCAGATGCCATGATCTTAGTTTTCTGAATGTTGAGCTTTAAGCCAACTTTTTCACTCTCCTCTTTCACTTTCATCAAGAGGCTTTTTAGCTCCTCTTCACTTTCTGCCATAAGGGTGGTGTCATCTGCATAAATGAGGTTATTGATATTTCTCCCGGCAATCTTGATTCCAGCTTGTGTTTCTTCCAGTCCAGCGCTTCTCATGATGTACTCTGCATAGAAGTTAAATAAGCAGGGTGACAATATACAGCCTTGATGTACTCCTTTTCCTATTTGGAACCAGTCTGTTGTTCCATGTCCAGTTCTAACTGTTGCTTCCTGACCTGCATACAGATTTCTCAAGAGGCAGGTTAGGTGGTCTGGTATTCCCATCTCTTTCAGAATTTTCCACAGTTTATTTGTGATCCACACAGTCAAAGGCTTTGGCATAGTCAATAAAGCAGAAATTGATGTTTTTCTGGAACTCTCTTGTTTTTTCCATGATCCAGCGGATGCTGGCAATTTCATCTCTGGTTCCTCTGCCTTTTCTAAAACCAGCTTGAACATTAAGTGATACTCTTCCCTATTTATCACCCTGAAAGTTCAGGGCTATCAGGTAAAGACTATCAATTTTAAAAAAACAAGGTTTTAATTATCACATTGTGTTGTTGGCAAGGCAAAGACATTTCATAACAAAGCAACATCTAAGTAAGATAAATAATATTTACATCTATTAGATACATAATATTTATGTTTGCCTAATCATAAACTGTCCTTGGACCGAGAGATACAGCCATCCTTCAGGCTATTTATGTTTTAATTTGGATTAAAATATCTGGATCCTTGTACAGAATGACAGTTTGTGAGCCAAGACTTCCTGGATCCTTCTCTTCTCATTTGTAATCTAAAACAACTATTTCATGTTTCAACGATTTTAAGTAATTTAAGGAGATAATTAAGGCTTCAGGGGTAGTATCTATTATGACATTCTTAAAGTACTAAATTTACAGGTTTTAGAATTAAAACATGAAGTACAGTTTGAATATAGGATTCAAACAGGAAGTACTAAATACATGAAACAGGTATTTCATTAGAATTAAGCTAGAAAAACCACCACCTCCACAATTCTAGAAATAGGTGTTCATGGAATAACTCAGAGATAAGCTTATTTAGCTGCTCAATTTTGTAATTTAAAGTTCTTTAGTGTTTGTTGTACCTTAAATATGTTGAATTCATCATTTTCCTTACCCATTCTTATTATACACAATGATTTACTCACAAATAGTTTTTAAAGAATTATTTCTCTGATTATTCTAATATTGTTTATATTTTCTGTTTCCTCCATAATAATGAAAACTTGCTAACAATTTACAGGCCAAACTGATGTCATCTGAACAGTCAGCTACAGCCTCTAGCAGTAAGTTAGCTTGATTTTGTGAAATGAAACACTGTATGTTTTATATTTACCAAAAAAGTAAGATCATAGCCATTAAAAACATTTCCTACTCCAAAATTTTCACTGGTATAATTTCTGGACCTCTAAAAATTTATTTCAATAATTTCAAATATTCAAAATGTCAGACTACTTACTGGTGTTCAACTTATACATTAAAATACTGTTTTTACTGCTTAGGACTGTATGACTATGCTTGACATTT
The DNA here is from genome assembly GCF_042477335.2 of Ovis canadensis. Classification (NCBI taxonomy): domain Eukaryota; kingdom Metazoa; phylum Chordata; class Mammalia; order Artiodactyla; family Bovidae; genus Ovis; species Ovis canadensis. The sequence goes on along the minus strand of NC_091269.1, from coordinate 23,431,457 downwards.
GAAGCTCCTACAATCTGGGACTTTTTCTTACTCAACACATTTTTCTTCTATCACTCTGCAGTGTGACACTACTATTTTAATCAAGATAACATAATGTCTTCTCAGTCCTATGTGTACATTGTAACACTGTGTTCATTCCCATCATTATTCTTTATTCATATTGCTCCTCAAAATATAGTCTCTTCATCTCACCATCTGACTAAATTCGACTATTATGATCAGTCAAGATAATACCTACATAATTATTTGATTACTTAGGAAAATTAGGGCCTCACCTCATATATCCAAAAGTATTAGCTATATTAAAAATTAAGTATAAAATTTAAATATAACACAGAAGAAAACACATGTAAATATCTGCACACAGAATAAGATCTAAATATAAAACCAATGGAAGAAATTATAAAGAAATGATCACTAGATTTCATAGAAATAAACTATCATACATTAAAAATAACTTGAACAAGCTGAAATGACAATAAACTGAATTTCTATACAATAAACTGTATAGGAAGACACCTTTTTTAGCTCCCTTCTCCAATACTTCAGAGAACACCAAACGGTGTTTCAGCAAAACGAAAATACTATAGTTAAATAAGCAGTATCCAAGAACGATATTTTTTAGGTTTCTGCTTGTTTTACTGCTTAATTCTAATCCCTCTCGTTAGGTATGTTAAGTGTACGGTCATCACTTATTTGTTCAACAAATGCTTTTATTGCACCCCAGCCATATGCCAGAGACTGTGCCAGACACTAAGACCATATTGCTGCTCAAAACAGACATGGTCCCTTCAATCACAGAACTTAAGTCTAGCATAAGATGAACATTAATCAAGTAGCCACACAAATTGTGGTTTTAAAAAAAGCACACAGAGCACTATGACAGTATAAAAAGGATTTCACCTATTAGAGATATGGAATGTGTATGGTTCCTGGAAGAATTCATGTCTAAATAAAACATTAATCCCTTATAACTGCAGTAGCTACACCCTAAATTCTTTTGTACCTTTCTGTGTCTCATACAGTAAGTCTTCTATATCCATTAAACAATTTATTCCCATTAAAATGTGAAGGTATCTTTGTTATCTAGCCTTCTGTTTTCAATGGTGTGAATGAAGTCAGCTTTAGGATACTTTAATAGGGTCAGTTTAGGAAGATACTTTTATTTTTATAAGATTAAACAACTTAAATCTTACTTATGTTATAAGATCATCTCAGGATCAATCTTGTCAGATTTAGTGGCAGAATCTTACTTAGACCCCAAAGGAATGACAAACACTTATATTCTGAAAAAGAATTATTTACATAAATTTATGTACTAAAAATTATATACAGCTATTAAAATTATTTCACTAACAGTACACATAGATTATAAAACAAATTCAATGTTATTTAAAAGCACATATTTTTACACTGTATATCCTGGAAGTTTGTTTATTACTAATTCACAAATATCTTTGCATTGCTTGGAAATGTTTAGTGAACCAAGGTCATCACTGTCTTCTTCAAAGTGATCTAAGGCACTGATATCCAGGACATTAAGTTCTAGTTCCGACAGATTAGAAGGCAGGTAAGAACTCACTTGAGAGGTCCGAGGTGACCGGCTTTTTTCCGAGGACTGGCAACCTCTTCTTGCTTCAGGTTTAGCCCAGATGTTACAACCCCGCTTTAGAACTTTAGAGTTATGCATACTGCTTTGGCCTCTCTGGTTCTCTTTTTCCTCAGTCCAGTGTGATGAAGAGAAGTCACTGGAAGATGATTCCTCCAAACTTTTATCTTGAGTCTTTGAAACAGGGAATCTTTTATATGAGAGTACTGGAGATCCAGCTGAAAAAGGTGGGCTAAGAATAGAACTCTTTTCACTGCTGTTTTTCCTTGTGGACAATCTTGTTTCACTGGATTTGCTTGTACGTTGATTGTGTTTTGGATTTTCTGTCCCTGGACTGCTATCACAAGCTCGTAAAATTCTGCTGGTGTCTTCAGAAGAGCAAGGACTGGTGAAGTCATCTGAATACTTTAGTTCTGAGATGCTTTCAGAGCAACTACTTGTACTTGGATTCTTTTCATTGATATCAGCAGTTAGAATGTCGTCACCAGTGATTTTGACCTGCTTGTCATCTATTTCTTTATCTACTACAATTCTGTCAACTATTGCAACCTGCTGGAAAACACCTGGACTTTGGACTTTCACTTTTCCTTCCAAAATATTTGTACAAATAAACCTTTCTGAGACAACAGAATTTGCAGGACTCAAAATTTCTCCCCCCAAACCATTATTGCTTCTATTTTCATCACAATCAACTGTCTTTTCAGTTGCACATTTCCGTTCCGCTTCTTTGGTTGTGCTAGGGTCATCAACAACTACACTGATTTGCTTTGAGGTATTGCTATTTTCAGCGAAAGATGCATCTGATTCTAAACACTTATCTTTAGGCAGTTCATGTGGCTTCTGATACAGTTCAGCAAAGCTTAGTATCTTAACTTTGGATGATGGAATTCTGAGGTTTGCACCTAACATTTGTGTTTGCATTTTTCTAGACTGTTCTATCTTTTCATACTCTACTAACATATCAGGATTTGTTTGTTTTAAACGTAGTTTAAGTGTGTTTGTTAAGCCATAAAGTAGTTTTCCCCTGGAAACTCTTTTCTGGGGGGCACCACCTTTCTTTTCAAAATATTTACCTTTCTTAAGGTTTTCAGTTTGGTTCTTTTTATACTGAAGACTCACTGACTTCTCATTTTCCCCCACAGAAAGCTTATCCTTTTTAGATTCAGATTTACAGGTGGATTTCACTGAAGATTCTGGTGACTTATCCTCAGTTCTATATAACCAGGCTAAGTGAGGATGTATATGAGTAGGGTTTGCCATGGGTTGGTTGTATAACAAGGACAATTCAACCAACAAAGCATTTAACAAAGGCAGTTGCCTTATAGTATTAATTCTATTTTGTTCAGTTGCAGGATGGTCTGTAGTTTGATTACTTGCGCCTGTATCCTGAACGTGTGCAGGATTTATAAGCACTGGACGACTCTCACCTGTTACAGAATTTGTATGTTCTGGAGGATTAGTATGTGTTGGGGAATTTACAAGGTTTTCCTTCAGAAGAGTACCATCATCCCATTCCTCAGGTGCATTAATTTGAGCCTCAATGGTAATTTTACCCTGTTTAGGGGGTGTCTTTTCTTGAGTCAAATGAGTGTAATACAGAGGAGGAGGGCAAATTATGTTAGTTTCAAGTTCCACCTCTGTGCCTTCCTGATTTGGGGGGCTAATACTCCTCTCACTGCTACCCTTTGAACACATAACGGAGCTGGTTTTGCCATTTTCCATAGAATCCGCGTAATCAGAGTCAGCGTTGCTATGAAAAGCTCTTCCCTTCAAATCTTTCCCTGCCCTTGAGATTTTTACATGCAGCAGAGGCTTATCAGCATCTCCTGGGCTTTGCTCTGAGTCTGGCTGCTGCAGCTGCTGGTTTTCCTGCCAGGTTTGGGAGCTGACCTCCACTGATTTCTGCACCTCCATACCCTCCACTCCACCTCCTGTAGAAGGGATTGGCCGCTCCAGATGGCCCAACAAGCTGCTACCCAGATCACTCAGGCGGTAGCACAGGGCAATGTCCCCAATCCGCTCCCCGTCTTGGTTACACAGCGGGAAACTTCCCCGATGACTCTGGGAGCTGCCGGGGGCGGCGGACCCCAGGACCTTGTGGACTGCCGCGGCCAGAGAGATGCTGCAGGCCCCCAGGAGCTGCGGGGCAGGGGTCGGGTGCCCCGGGGGCAGCTGGAGCAGCAAGGTGTAAAGCGGGGTCCGAAGGAGCAGGCGGTGCAGGGTGGCGGGCTGCAGGCGGAAAAGACAGGACTTGCCGCGACGGAAGCTAACCAGGCCAGGCCGAGATTCCGGGGCGGGGGCGGCGGGGCCGGCGGGAGGGTAAATCAGCAGCGTGGGGAAGTCCAGCAGGCGGAAGGCCACCGCGGGGCACAGGCTGCGCGAGGGCCGCGGCGGCGATACTTCCTCTCCCTCCTCCTTTTGCTCCTCTTCCGCAACCACGGGTGGCTGCGGCAGCCCGGCTTCAAGGCATACCCAGTCTATCAGTAGCTCCAGCGAGAAGAGCCGCTCAGACACAGAGGACGCCATTGCTGTTGCCCCGGAGACGCTACGAGCTGAAAGCTGATGTCCTTCGTTCTCGCGAGAAACACGGAAAACCCGGTGCCTGTCTTGTTCTCTCGCGAGACTTGAGAGGGCGCCCTGACCTGTCGGAGATGCGGCTGCTGTGGGAATTTTGGCCTCTCACTGTACGTCGTTGGGTTCCAGATTTGTCTTGACACAATGCTTATGATAATACCGAAGCTATGAATGAGGCGGGGTGGGGAGAGCAGTAAAAGCATGTTTTTTTTGTTCGAGTCACGTTTTATCAGTACAGGTCCCATGCAATTTTGGAGGCCTGTCAAATCCATCACAGGAATATTAAAAGTAAACCAGGGCTTCCTTTCCAATTTCCAGGCTAAAGAAAGTCAGCTAATTGTCCACAGCCGGCCTTCTGGGCTGCTGGTTACCCAAAAGATAAGGATATGGGGCTAAAGTGGCATGGAGGGCTCTGTCTTAGTGAGGAGGCGCTGAGACACAGGCAGTGAGTGTGGGCACATCGCCAATGAGGCATCCAGGTGTAGAAGAGTTATGTTAATGATTTCAGTACATCAAAACTAAGGCAGCACTCGTTATTAGAGAAATGGAAATCAAAACCACAATGAGGTATCATCTCAAACTGGTCAGAAAGACCATCATCAGAAAAATCTAGACAATAAATTCTGGAGTGTGTGGAGAAAAGGGAACCCTCTTACACTGTTGGTGGTAATGCAAACTGATACAGCTGCTATGGAGAACAGCATGGAGATTCCTTAAAAAAAAAAAAAAAAGAAGAAAGAAAAAAACTAGGACTAAAACTATCATTCAGTTCAGGTCCAAAGCTCAGTTGTCTCCAACTGTTTGCGGCCCCATGGACTGCAGCACGCCAGGCTCCCCTGTCCATCACCAACTCCCGGAGCTTACCCAAACTCATGTCCATCCAGTCATGATGGCGTCCAACCATCTCATCCTCTGTCGTCCCCTTCTCCTCCTGCCTTCAGTCTTTCCGGCATCAGCTCAGCCACCATCTCCAGTGATTGTGGAGCGCCCCCAAATGAAGTCTGTCACGTTGTTTTCCCATCTACTTGCCATGAAGTGCGGGGACCAGATGCCATGATCTTCGTTTTCTGAATGTTGAGTTTTAAGTCAGGTTTTTCACTCCGCTTTCTCACTTTCATCAAGAGGCTCTTAAGTTCTTCACTTTCTGCCATAAGGGTGGTGTCATCAGCATATCTGAGGTGATTGATATTTCTCCCAGCAATCTTGATTCCAGCTTGTGCTTCATCCAGCCTGGCATGTCGCATGATGTACTCTGCATATAAGTTAAATAGGCAGGGTGATAATATACAGCCTAAACATATTCCTTTCCTAATTAGGAACCAGTCCATTGTCCCATGTCCCATTCTAGCTATTGCTTCTTGACCTGCACACAGATTTATCAGTGGGCAGGTCAGGTGGTCTGGTATTTCCATCTCTTGAAGACTTTTCCACAGTTTGTTGTAATCCATACAGTCAAAGACTTTGGTATAGTAAATAAAGAAGAAGTAGATGTTTTTCTGGAACTCTCTTGCTTTTCCAATGATCCAATGGATGTTGGCAATTTGATCTCTTGTCTGCATTTTTAAATCCAATTTAAACATCTGGAAGTTCATGGTTCATGTACTGTTGAAGCCTGGCTTACAGAATTTTGAGGATTAATTTGCTAGCGTGTGAGATGGGTGCAATTGTGTGGTACCTTGAACATTCTTTGGCATTGCCTTCCTTAGGGATTGGAATGAAAACTGACCTTTTCCAGTCCTGTGGCCACTGCTGAGTTTTCCAAATTTGTTGGCATATTGAGTGCAGCACTTTCACAGCATCATCTTTAAGGATTTGAAACAGCTCAGCTGGAATTCCATCACTTCCACTAGCTTTGTTCATAGTGATGCTTCCTAAGGCCCACTTGACTTCACATTCCAAGATGTCTGGCTCTAGGTGAGTGATCACACCATCATGGTTATCTATCTGGGTCATGAATATCTCTTTTGTATAGGTTTTCTGTATATTCTTGCCACCTCTTCTTAATATCTTCTGCTTCTGTTAGGTCCATACCATTTCTGTCCTTTATCGAGCCCATCTTTGCATGAAATGTTCTCTAATTTTTTTGAAGAGATCTCTAGTCCTTCCCATTCTATTGTTTTCCTCTATTTCTTTGTACTGATCACTGAGGAAGGCTTTCTTATCTTTCCTTGCTATTCCTTGGAACTCTGCATTCAGATGGGTGTATCTTTCCTTTTCTCCTTTGCCTTTAGCTTCTCTTCTTTTCTCAGCTATTTGTAAGGCTGCCTCAGACAACATTTTGCTTTTTTTAATTTCTTTTTCTTGGAGATGGTCTTGATCACTGCCTCCTGCACAATGTCATGAACCTGCATCCGTAGTTCTTCAGGCACTCTGTCTATCAGATCTAATCCCTTGAATCTATTAATCTTCACTTCCACTGTATAATCATAAGGGATTTGATTTAGATCATACCTGAATGGTCTAGTGGTTTTCCCTACTTTCTTCAATTTAAATCTGAATTTGGCAATAAGCAGTTCATGATCTAAGCCACTGTCAACTCCCGGTCTTGTTTTTGCTGATTGTATAGAGCTTTTCCTCCTTTGGCTACAAAGAATATAATCAACCTGATTTTGGTATTGACCATCTAGTGATGTCCATGTGAAGAGTGGTCTCTTGTGTTTTTGGGAGACAGTGTTTGCTGTGACTAGTGCATTCTCTTGGCAAAACTCTATTAGCCTTTGCCGTGCTTCATTTTGTACTCCAAGGCCAAATTTGTCTGTTTCTCCAGGCATCTCTTGACTTCCTACTTTTCCATTCCAGTCCCCTATGATGAGAAGTACATCTTTTGGGGGTGTTCTAGAAGGTCTTGTAGGTCTTCATAGTGAAAGTGAAATTGACATTGCTCAGTTGTGTCCGACTCTTTGGGACCCCATGGACTGTAGCCTACCAGGCTCCTCCCTCCATGGGATTGTCCAGATAGGTCTTCATAGAACCATTCAAATTCAGCTTCTTCAGCATTAGTGGTTGGGACATAGACTTGGATTACTGTAATATTGAATGGTTTGCCTTGGAAATGAACAGAGATCATTGTCATTTTTGAGACTGCATCCAAGTACTGCATTTTGGACTCTTCTGTTGACTATGAGGGCTACTCCATTTTTTTTAAGGGATTCTTGCCCACAGTATTAGATATAACAATCATCTGAATTAATTTCACCCATTACAGTCTACTTTAGTTCACTGATTCCTAAAATGTCTATGTTTACTCTTGCCATCTCCTGTTTGACCATTTCTAATTCCAGTTTTTGGTAGTTCCAAAGCCGGAATCAAGATTGCTGGGAGAAATATCAATCACCTCAGATATGCAGATGACACCACCCTTATGGCAGAAAGTGAAGAGGAACTAAAAAACCTCTTGATGAAAGTGAAAGAGGAGAGTGAAAAAGTTGGCTTAAAGCTCAACATTCAGAAAACGAAGATCATGGCATCTGGTCCCATCACTTCATGGGAAATAGATGGGGAAACATTGGAAACAGTGTCAGACTTTATTTTTTCTGGGCTCCAAAATCACTGCAGATGGTGACTGCAGCCATGAAATTAAAAGACGCTTACTCCTTGGAAGAAAAGTTATGACCAATGTAGATAGCATATTCAAAAGCAGAGACACCACTTTGCCAACAAAGGTCCATCTAGTCAAGGCTATGGTTTTTCCTGTGGTCATGCATGGATGTGAGAGTTGGACTGTGAAGAAGGCTGAGCGCCAAAGAATTGATGCTTTTGAAGTGTGGTGTTGGAGAAGACTCTTGAAAGTCCCTTGGACTTCAAGGAGATCCAACCAGTCTATTCTGAAGGAGATCAACCCTGGGATTTCTTTGGAAGGAATGATGCTAAAGCTGAAGCTTCAGTACTTTGGCCACCTCATGCGAAGAGTTGACTCATTGGAAAAGACTCTGATGCTGGGAGGGATTGGGGGCAGGAGGAGAAGGGGACGACAGAGGATGAGATGGCTGGATGGCATCACTGATTCGATGGACATGAATCTGAGTGAACTCCGGGAGTTGGTGATGGACAGGGAGGCCTGGCGTGCTGTGATTCATGGGGTCGCAAAGAGTCAGACATGACTGAGGGACTGAATGAACTGAAAACTACCTTATGGCCCAGCAATCCCACTACTGGGCATATACTCTAAGGAAATGGAGTTGAAAAAGACATATGTACCACAATGTTTCGTGCAATGCTACTTATAATGGGAAATGGAAGCAACCTAGATGTCCATTGGTAGATGAATGGATAAGGGAGTGGTGGTACATATACACAACGGAATATTACTCAGCTATAAAAAGGAACACCATTTGAGTCAGTTCTAATGAGGTGGATATACCTAGAGCCTATGATATAGACTGTCAGAAAGAGAAAGACAACTATCACATATTAATGCATATATATGGAATCTAGAAAATTGCTACTGGTGATCCTATGTGCAAGGCAGCAAAGGAGACACAGAAATAAAGATAGACTCAGTGGGGCAAGGAGAAAGTGGGACGATTTGAAAGAATAGCAATGAAACCTGTACATTACCATATGTGAAATAGATAGCCAGTGCGAGTTTGATGTATGACACAGGGAACCCACAGTAGGTGTTCTGTGACAACCTGGAGGGATGGCAGGGGGAGGGAGGTGGTGGGGGGTTCAGGAGGGAGGGGACATGTGTATGCCTATGGCCAATTCATGCTGATGAATTAACATCACAATATTGTAAAAGTAATTATCCTCCAATTAAATAAAATTGACAAACGAATGTATCTATGTAAATGCTGGGGTGAGGGAGATTTATAGCTCTATCCTAGTTTTAAGGAGACATACTTCTAACCTCAAAAAGCTAGCCAGCCAGGTTGAAACCAAGGTCCACAAGTAGCCTTGAATGCCATAGCAAGAAATTATTTGGTATACATTATTTTGAGTGAATTGTTACTGGGTAGGGGGAGGTCAAAGAAGACCCTCACCTCCATTCTTGGCTCTAGGTCTTACCTATGGCAAAAACAAGCTTATTAAGGGAAGAAGACAAAGAGCACCTCAAGGGAGAGGTGGGCCAAGCCAACAGAGCCACTGGCACCGGAATGATGAGGTATGGCAATTTTTAAAACAGGGCTTTTACATATTCATTTAGGTGGGCATGGACTGACAGTTTGATTGACAGTTGCAAGTTACTTAACAACAGGCTCTATTGCCCATGTCTTTCCCATAATTCAGACCGTTATAATCAGATGTATGTATGTATGTATGTATAGAATATGTATGAGCTCTCCAACCAGTCCATCCTAAAGGAGATCAGTCCTGGGTGTTCACTGGAAGAACTGATGCTGAGGCTGAAACTCCAATACTTTGGCCACCTCATGCAAAGAGTTGACTCATTGGAAAAGACCCTGATGCTGGTAGGGATTGGGGGCAGGAGGAGAAGGGGACGACTGAGAATGAGATGGCTGGATGGCATCACTGACTCGATGCACATGAGTTTGGGTGAATTCCGGGAGTTGGTGATGGACAGGGAGGCCTGGCGTGCTGAGGTTCATGGGGTCACAAAGAGTCGGACACGACAGCAACTGAACTGACTGACTGACTGACTGCATGGGCTCCTGGCTGCTTAAGATCACTTGTGCTGAGGACACAGCTGTGTACCAAGGGCACGTGTGCAGAGTTGGAGATGCCCCTGTGGTTAGTTTGTACCCACTGTGTAGGTACAGAGCTTGTGCTGGAGTTGGAAAAGTGTGGTTATTTTGTAGCATATTTGTGAGCTATCCTGGGCCAGCACTGGGGCATGTCTGGGGTGGGATTCAGAGATCAGGTTTCTTCCTTTTCTGCTAGGCCACCCTTTGTTGCTCATGCCTAATATTCTAACTAACATTAATGAATGTGATTATATTGATGTTTGGAAACCCACCAGTACAAATATCAATACAAAGGATGGGTTCTACTAATAAGAAATTCAATTCAGTGCAATCTTTTGGGGAGGCAATTGCAGTGGTCTAATGAAAGAATTGTGACCTGAATGTGGTTAGGGTTGGTGGACTTTAAAAGGAAATGACAGATATGAGAAATTTGTGAGGGCAGAACTTTTTAATAGAACTTGATTAGAGAGTTTATATTTCCAAAGAATAGCAAGGAGAGATAAGAAAGCCTTCCTCAGTGATCATTGCAAAGAAGTAGATGAAAACAACCAAATGGGAAAAACTAGAGATCTGTTCAAGAAAATTAGAAATACCAAGGGAACATTTCATGCAAAGATGGGCTCAAAGGACAGAAATGGTATGAACCAACCAGAAGCAGAAGATATTAAGAAGAGGTGGCAAGAATACACAGAACTGTACAAAAAAGATCTTCACGACCCAGATAATCACGATGATGTGATCTTTCAACTAGAGCCAGACATCTTGAAATGTGATGTCAAGTGGGCCTTACAAAGCAAGCTAGGGAGGGTGATGGAATTCCAGTGGAGCTATTTCAAATCCTGAAAGATGATGCTGTGAAAGTGCTGCTGCACTCAATAGTCCAACAAATTTGGAAAACTCAGCAGTGGCCACAGGACTGGAAAAGGTCAGTTTTCATTCCAATTCCTAAGAAAAACAATGCCAAAGAATCCTCAAACTACCACACAGTTGCACTCATCTCATACACTAGTAAAGTAATGCTCAAAATTCTCCAAGCCAGGCTTTAGCAATATGTGAACTGTGAACTTCCAGATGTTCAAGCTGGTTTTAGAAAAGGCAGAGGAACCAAAGATCAAATTGCCAACATCCACTGGATCATCAAAAAAGCAAGAGAGTTCCAGAAAAACATCTATTTCTGCTTTATTGACTATGCCAAAGCCTTTGACTCTGTGGATCACAATAAACTGTGGAGAATTCTGAAAGAGATGGGAATACCAGACCACCTGACCTGCCCCTTGAGAAACCTATATGCAGGTCAGGAAGCAACAGTTAGAACTGGACATGGAACAACAGACTGGTTCCAAATAGGAAAAGGAGTACGTCAAGGCTGTATATTGTCACCCTGCTTATTTAACTTCTATGCAGAGTACATCACGAGAAACGCTGGACTGGAAGAAACACAAGCTGGAATCAAGATTGCCGGGAGAAATATCAATAACCTCATTTATGCAGATGACATCACCCTTATGGCAGAAAGTGAAGAAGAACTGAAGAGCCTCTTGATGAAAGTGAAAGAGGAGAGTGAAAATGTTGGCTTAAAGCTCAACATTCAGAAAACGAAGATCATGGCATCTGGTCCCATCACTTCATGGCAAATAGATGGGGAAGCAATGGAATCAGTGCGAGACTTTATTTTTGGGGGCTCCAAAATCACTGCAGATGTTGATTGCAGGCATGAAATTAAAAGATGCTTACTCCTTGGAAGAAAGGTTATGACCAACCTATCAGCATAGTAAAAAATAGAGACATTAACAATAAAGGTCCATCTAGTCAAGGCTATGGTTTTTCCTGTGGTGATGTGTGGATGTGAGAGTTGAACTATAAAGAAAGCTGAACACCAAAGAATTGATGCTTTTGAACTGTGGTGTTGGAGAAGACTCCTGATAGTCCCTTGGACTGCAAGGAGATCCAACCAGTCCACCCTAAAGGAGATCAGTCCTGGGTGTTCATTGGAAGGACTTATGTTGAAGGTGAGACTCCAATATTTTGCCCACCTGATGCGAAGAGCTGACTCATTGGAAAAGACCCTGATGCTGGGAAAAATTGAAGGCGAGAGGAGAAGGGAACAACAGAGGATGAGATGGTTGGAGGTCATCACCGACTCAATGGACATGAGTTCTGAGTAAACTCTGGGAGTTGGTGATGGACAGGGAGGCCTGGCGGGCTGTAGTCCATGGGGTCGCAAAGAGTCGGACATGAGAACAACTAGAGTGAGTGAGTGAGTGAGAGAGAAGTTATAGGTGAAAATTTTCTGCTATTAAGAGAGAAAAAATTGTAGAGGTACAGAGTGGATTTTTAAAAAAATATTTATTTTTGGTTTCGAAGAGTCCCAGTTTCTGCATCAGGATCTTCCTTGCCTCATAACAGGTCTTTCCATGTGGGGTTCACTCTAGCTGTAGCATGGGCTCAGTCATTGCTATCTGCGGGCTTAATTGTGGGATCTTGGTTCTCCAACAAGGGATTGAACCCTCCACCCTTGTATTGGAAGCCTTTCTTAACCACTGGACCACCAGGTAAGTCTCCCACAGATTTTATTTTTAAAGGTTACTTTGGGTTTGTTGGCTAGACAGAGTTTGAGATACCTGCCAGACGTTATGTATGTTCAACTTGAGACAACTTTATAATTGATGGTTAAACTATATGACATTGAACACAAAAGAACCTTGTGAAACTCAAAAGCAAGTTCAGGACTAGAGGGACTTGATGCTTCAGTATGAACTCATGAGGGAGATTTCATTGCAGTATGTAAATAGAAGATACCGCTCTCGGCCTTCAGAATCTTACTGTGTACTTACAGAGGAAGCTTATCTAGTGACATGCTTAATAGATGGCTGACATAGAGCAATAAATCACAACGTGTTCACAAGTGACAAGCAATGAGATATTGAGCTCATGTGTGCTAGACAAACAGCAGATAAAATTCCTCATTGAAGATACCTGTGGTATGTCTTTTGAGTAAAGTTAATAATGTGGAATTTTAGCACTTAGTTTATGGACAAAGAAACTAGTGTGCCTCCTTCATAAGAACATTATTCCCATAATATATAAAGTTTCTACATGGATAATAAATTCTCGACTCAGACACTTCTACATCACTGACATTACGATATAGAGTAAGATTTTATCATTGTAAATAATGTAAAATGTTGCAAGTAAATGTCTTGTGGTTGTTTGTTGCTGTTGTTTAGTCATTAAGTCATGTCTGACTTTTATATAAGGAATCTAAAAAGAATGATACAAATAATTTAGAAAACAGAAATAACAGCCATAGAAAACAAACTTACAGTTACCAAAAAGGAATGAAATGAGGATGATAAATTTGGAATTGGGATTAACAGATACAGACCACTATCTAAAACAGATAAACAACAGAGACTTACTATATAGCACAGAGAACTGTATTAAATACCTTATAATAACCCATAATGAAAAAGAATCTGAAAATGAATATATATATGTACACCTGAAACTAACAAATCATTATTAATCTACTATACTTAAATTTAAAAAGTGCCTGCTGTTTGGCAAATAATAAATAAAATAACATTTGTTTTAATAAGAATTTACTAAGTGCCAGGTACTGTTCTAAGAATTTTGTGAATATGAATTCACTTAATACTTACATTTATAAAGATGACACTATAACGACCTCATTTTTTTGGATGAGGAAAATAATTCACATACTGTTAAGAAACTAGTACATGATCACAGAGCCAGGATTTGAGCTGGTAGTTTGCTGCAGAATCCAGGCTCTAAGCTACTGCTCTGTGCTATTTTTCTGTTTGGCTCTATGAACGTGGAAAATTTTTAAATGTCATAGCTGAACCTTTACTTAGGGCTTCCCTGGTGCTTCAGAGGTTAAAAATCTACCTTCCAATGCAAGGAGCCATGGGTTTGATCCCTGGGTGGGAAAAATCCCCTGGAGTAGGAAATGGCAGCCCACTCCAGTGTTCTTGCCTGGGAAATTTCATGGACAGGGGAGCCTAGAGGACTATAGTCTATGGGGTTACAAAGAGTCAGACATGACTTAATAACTTTAATAACTCTTTCCTTGACATATTCTACTATTTATAAAGATGACATAACTTTTATGCTCAGAATGTGTGCAGTATTTGAACATGGCTCTCCTGTTCTTTGTTTCTTTTTTTTTTTTTTTTCATCCCTTTCTATTAGCGTAGATACTTTTGGATGGGGGAGGGGGGCACAGTAGCTTTTCCATCTTACTGTCATTAAATCAGGGACAGACTTAAGATCAGAATCATGGTTACCACTTCCCATATCATACACATATGGAAGAGCTGCTGTTAGTAAGCACAAATAATCTAAAAGAAATTCTATAAATTTTTTTCAGGTACTAAGGCTGTGCATTGCCTTTTCAGTTTGTATGTTAAACTTGCCAGAATTTGATATGGGAAACTCCTTCACTTAAGGAGGACAGGGACTTACTTCCCTGGTGGTCCAGGGACTAAGCCTTTGCCTTCCAATGCAGAAGGTGTGGGATTGATCCCTGGCTGAGGAGCTAAGATCCACACACACTTTGGCCAAAAAGCCAAAACATAAAACAGAAGCAATATTGTAACAATTCAATAAAGACTTTGAAAATGGCCCACATCAAAAAAAAAATCTTAAAAAAAAAAAAAAGAAGGATAAAGAGGAAAACTGGCCAGTAGGGGGGAAGGGGTTAAGGGGGTTGGATTATAAACAAAGGCATCACTAGTGATACAGGGAATGAATGACTGAAACCCCACTCTTGAAAAATCTGTTTCTGGAAAGGAGTGGGCATTGGAAAGATGCAGCATCTTAAGGCATTCAAGATGGTTGTTATTGTTTAGTCACTAAGTTGTGTCTGACTCTTGCAATTCCATAGATTGTAGCCCACCAGGCTCCTCTGTCCATGGGTTTTCCTAGCCAAGAATACTGGAGTGGGTTATCGTTTTCTTCTCCAGGGGGTCTTCCCAACCCAGGGATCGAACCCATGTCTCCTGCTTGCCAGGTGGCTTCTTTACCACTTATGAGCCACCTCAGAAGACCATTGAAGACGGACGGGTTCATGAATAAGCTAAATGGTACACATGGTTGATCGGAATGGTTTGGTGAGACTTACATGCCAGTCCTTGGCAATTAGAAATGTGGCAGAGGTCAATGGGCATAGGCTTTAAGTCCAGGAGTCCTGGATTAAAATACCAGTTTCTCCATTTCATAACCATGTAACTCTGGCTCGAGTTCATCACCTCTGGGAGATTTCGTCCCAGACTATCTCATACATTCTCAAGCTGTAGTGTGCATGTTAACATGCAAATTCTTGGGTTCTACTTCCAGGGATTTTGATTTACTAAGTCTGAAAATGGGCCCATAGATAACACATTTGTAACTTGTGTCCAGATGATTCTGAGAACCATCACCCTAATTTCTAGCACATTGAGGACAGACGGATTACTTTTTGTGATGTTTGTAATAAGAATGTTTTATCATTAAGCCAACAGAATAACAGAATGACTCATGCAATCAAAGCTCCCTCTCTCATGCTTTCCAAGTGAAATGGAGGGAAAGAAATGTGTAGCCTTTAGTGATGAAGCATTGCTGTCAACATGCCCCAAGACAAGAGAAGAAATACAGCAGCAACAACAGCCCAACTTACAGACTGTAAGAAACCCCCTCAATAGACTGATCCCTAGATTAAAGACTCCAAGGCCATTGTACTAGCCCAGGGAAGACTGGCTATAGGTTCCTTAGCTGGGGTACCCTTTTGCCTTCAGCGATAGGGAAGGGTTAAAAGACATAATTTAATTCATGAATTATTTCTTTCACGTGCAGATCAACACTGTTGGGCCTTTTGAGCTAACCATCTTGTCAAGACTAATGTAAATAGCTACTCTTTTTAATGGAACTGGGTTTTAAGTTGGGTTTATTTTAAACGACTATCTGTATAATTTAGACTTCTCCAAGACAAAGGTGAATATAGTCAAAGCTATGGTTTTTCCAGTAGCCATGTACAGATATGAGAATTGGACCGTAAAGAAAGGCTGAGTGCTGAAGAATTGATGCTTTCAAACTGTAGTGCTAAAGTAGAGTCTTGAGAGTCCCTTGGACTGTAAGGAGATTCAACCAGTCAATCCTAAAGGAAATCAATCCTGAATATTCATTGGAAGGACTGACACTTAAGCTGAAGCTCCAATACTTTGGCCACATGATACAAAGAGCTGACTCATTGGAAAAGCCCCTGATGCTGGGAAGGAATGAGGGCAGGAGGAGAAGGGGGCAACAGAAGATGAGATGGTTAGATGACATCATCGACTCAATGGACATGAGTCTGAGCAAACTACTCTGGGAGACAGTGAAGGACAGGGAAGCCTGTCGTGCTACAGTCCATGGGATCACAAAGCACTGGATACGACTGAGCAACAACAAAAATGTAGCCAGCTATTGTTTCCATAATTAGTAAGATACTTGTATTTGAAATCTGGGAATTAAACCAAGCCTTTATAACTTCATGAAGCAGCCCATCTTTCAGGAGATTCTGACCATAAATAAGCTAGTTGGATACTAAAATAACTATCTAGAAAGTCTCATTTCACAGTGTTAGGTAGAATAGGAAATAGGAGTCCAAAATGGTGGTGGATAAAAGACAACGAAGGGGAAAGTCTGCAAAAATAGAACAAAGGAAGGTCCGAGGACCGGAGTGAGGACCTCAGAACAAACAGCACTCCTGGCTAGCCCAATTTACATCGGGCAGACCCACGGAGGAGGAAAAAACATATAAAAAAAAGAGCCAGAGGCTGGGGCTCTCTCTTCTCTTCGCGTCTTTGGAAAAAACATAAAAAAAAGAGCCAAAGGGCTGGGGCTCTCTCTTCTCTTCGCGTCTTTGGGTTGGCATTCCCTCACGCCTCGAGGATGTATTTTCCTGCTATTTTCTAAATAAAACTGAGCTGTAACATGGAGCTGTAAAACTGATCTGTCTAAGAGCTATAGCATGGTCTGTCCAAGAGCTGTGATGCACCGAGGGTTTAATGTCTGTCACTTCAAATCTTTGTTGTGATGAGACAGAACCGAGGAGATTACACTCGCCTGACAACAGTGCCTCTTCTGTGTGCTTGCCACTGGATTAGGTCCTCTACAGATTCTCTTCCTTTAACCCTCACCGCAACTCCATGAAATTATTGATAATAAAACTAACTTGGAGAAGTTAAAACATATGCAAGTATGAATTTATACAACAATTAAGTGGAGAAGCTGGCATTAAAATTCAGTGCTGCTTCTCTGAGGGAGAAAATAAAAGCTTATCTTCATCCCAATAAATCCTTTTAGCTCATTCATCTCTGTTCAAAGAGGGTATTAATATAACAGAAAACTGACACTATCCAATTCAGAAATGCATTTTGATACACAGAAACAGTTAAATAATACCACATGGAAACGAAGAGGCAAATGCAGGATGTGGTACATTATATGAGAAAACTGACCTTGTATAAATAAGTCAAGGGCACAGAGAAAGGAGGAAGAAAAGGAGGCTGTCACAAAACGTGGATGGACCTAGAGATTCCCATACTTAGTGAAGTAAGTCAGACAGAGAAGGAGAAATATCTTATGACATCGCTTAAATGTGGAATCTAAGAAGACTTGATACAAATGAACTTATTTACAAAACAGACGCACCGACTTAGAGAATGGACTTAATGGTTACAGTGGCTGGGGGGGGCAGGTGGGAGGAGGGGTAGTGAGGGAGTTTGGGATGGACATGTACCAACTGCTCTATTCATAATGGATAACCAACCTACTGTATAGCACAGGGACCTCTACTCAATGTTATGTGGCAGTCTGGGTGGGTGGGGAGTTTGGGGGGAGAATGAACACATGTGTATTTATGGTTGTGTCACTCTGCTGTGCACCGCAAACTATCACAACATTGCTAATTGGCTATACTCCAATATAGAATCAGAAGTTCAAAAAGAGACAGAAAGAAGGTTGCTGCTCCAAATTAAGAGTTTAAGAGACGTAACTGCCAGTGTCAAGACTGGACCTTCTTTAGATTCTTATTTAGGCTATCTAAGAAATAGATATCTTCCCTGGTAGCTCAGATGGTAAAGCGTCTGCCTACAATGTGGGAGACCCAGGTTCAATCCCTGGGTTGGGAAGATCCTCCAGAGAAGGAAATGGCAATCCACTCCAGTATTCTTGCCTGGAAAATCCCATGGATGGAGGAGCGTGGTAGGCTACAGTCCATGGGGTCGCAAAGAGTCAGACATGATATGAAATAGATATGTTGGGGAAGACTCTTGAGGGTCCCTTGGACTGCAAGGAGATCCAATCAGTCCATTCTAAAGGAGATCAGTCCTGGGTGTTCATTGGAAGGACTGATGCTAAAGCTGAAACTCCAATACTTTGGCCACCTCATGCAAAGAGTTGACTCATTGGAAAAGACTCTGATGCTGGGGGTGTTGGGGGCAGGAGAAGAAGGGGACGACAGAAGATGAGATGGCTGGATGGCATCACCGACTCGATGCACATGAGTTTCGGTGAACTCTGGGAGTTGGTGCTGGACAAGGAAGCCTGGCGTGCTGCGATTCATGGGGTCTCAAAGAGTCGGACTCGACTGAGCAACTGAACTGAATTGAAGAAATAGTATGTTTAACACAATAGCGGCAATTTGAATATAAATGTCTATCACTTAGATGACACAAAAGAATGATTGTTAACATTGTGTGAATCTCATTACGATTATTTAAGAAAATATTCCTGTGCGTGAGAGATGCCAACTGAATTGTAGGAATGAAAGAATGATGCCTGGGACACTACAATCCTGCAGGATTTTTTCTAAAAAAAAAAAAAAAAGGAATAGACAAAGCAAATGTGCCAGTCTTGATCATTAGTAACTCTATGTGAGAAATGTATGTGAGGGTCATTATTTTTGATACTTTTGTGTATGTTTTGAAGCTTTTGTAATAAAAAATATTAGTGAGTTTTGTTTCCCATGTTTCTTATCAGATCAGCCCTGTGATCTATGAACCTCTGATAGTGTAGTGGTGGGTCTTCAGGACTGTAGGAATTAACCACGATGTATAATAATGTTTCTGGGGGGAGTTTCTCTTCCTTGCTGCAGTTGTGAGCTTCTGGACAGCTCAGAATTAAGTTGCGATGGCTGTCCCAAGTAGCGCTTAGACTAAGGGGTATTTGTAAGTAGGTTATGTATAAATAGCAGGCTTCCTATTTATAGATCTTAAAGGCCAAATGTGTTTGCAATTCCTTCTGACCTTGCCTTATTTCTCAATGCCAGCTGCATAACTACAATAAGAAATGCCCTCCCCACCTTTCCTGTGTATGTATATATTATATCTTAATTTACTGCTGTAACTTTCTACCAGCTATCAATATTTTAAGGTAACAAGCACAATTTACATTTAAAAGTTTATTTTTCCTTAAAATATGGATGTGTTTATCATGACTTGAACTGGAACTTCAAAAGGGAAATTTCACACTGTAAGTAGGTGTATATGTATCAATCATAAAATGCTGAGTGCACAGTGACATTTCCAAACTTTAGATAAAAACATGGGAACCTCTAAGACCAGATCCCAACCAACTTCTCACCTTTATTTCTGCCATCCAAATTGAGCCATTTATGGTTACTCTTTTATACACAAAGTTTCCTATTCTCAATGCTGAATTTATGGTCTGCTTTCCTTCTGCCTGGAATATCCTCTCTCCTTCTCCACAAGCCTCAAACTTGAGCTCTCTTTAAGTCTAACTCAAATACCATGTCCTTTTTGAAGTTCTTTTCTGGTGGTGCTGGCTGGATGTGATCTTTCTCATCCCAAAGGCTGGATTTCTTTTGCAAACTCTTTCTGTCTGACCCACATGAGTTGCTGACCCTCATTCCCCACATGCTGCTCCATAATGGTCTTTCTTTCAGTGAGCATAGAGCTTGTTTCTGTACATTGGACCTGGATATATTTGACATATGTTTAAATGGAGAACATAATTTTTTAAGGTTTTTAAAATAACATTTATTTCTTAAAAGTTAACACATACATAATAGGAAACCAAAAAAACACAAGAAGCCAAAAACACAGTCATTCATACTCACAAGTAGTTGATGGTTTGATGTGTCCTTCTAGATCTCATTTGTGTATTTTCACAGCCAAGCTTCTATTTTTATGTAATTAAGATCATACAGTTATGTATCATGCTCTTTCACACATCATGAATGTTTACCATTTCAAAGTCCCAAAGATATGAGAATTTTTATAACCAAGTGTATACTACATCTATATGACTTACTTGTGCAGAGGACTAAGTCTGGAAAATATCCTGAGCTAAAAACTTAAAAAGCAAATATTTAAAAGAAAGCTCCAATTCCTCTCAATTTGCAGTGTTCTTTTGTATAGAATAGGGTTTTCTCAAAACTAAGGGCAACCTCACAGAATGTGTGGACCTTTTCAAAGAGACCCTACTGCGTTCAATTTGCCTTAGATTTTGAAGTCATGGTTGACTGAATCCAAGGCCCTAGGTTTTAAATGAAAGTAAACAGGATTAAGCACTCTTCTCTCCTTGCCAGTTTTGTGATGCCCGGGCTTCTCTGCAGGTTTCTTTTCTGTCGAGGCACTGGGTGTGAACCTTCTCTGAAGACTGCTCAGTGCCCGCCTGACAGCTAGAGGGCCAGGACTCCCGCTACAGCTGCTGCTGAGGCTGTAAATGATACCAGGCACGGGTGAGCTCTACCTTCTTTGAAAGGACTACTCTTGATGTATGCAACGACGTAAGGAAACTGTAATCCAGCCCAGCTAGAAACAGGCTCCGTGTTCAGTTAGCTCAGATTTTCTTAAATTATTCCTCGCTTTCATGGAAATGTCAGTCTTCTTTGTTTCTCCACTCCCCACCTTCAAAGCCTGGCATATCAGGGAAATACTACCTGCCATAAATGCAAAGAATTCAATATATAAGTGTGGCTACTCGGCTTATCTTCCTCAGGCCTCACGTAAAGGGGCATGGTCACACCTCACACCCATGGCTACAGTCAAAAAAAAAAAAGAAGAAGGAAAAGCAAATGTCTGCCAGGACATGTAGAAATTAGAACCCTGTGCACTGTGGGTGGGATTGTAAAATGGTGCAACCATTATGGAAAAGGGTACAGCAGTATTATATGGACTGAATTGTGTCCTGCCAAAATTCATATGTAGTAGACATAACCCCCAAAGTCACTGCTTGAGACAGGGCTTTTTAGGGGGTAATTAATGGTAAATGATGTCATTAAGGTAGAGCCAAAATCCAATAGCATTGTTGTCCTTTTAAGAAAAAGAAGAGACACTAGAAGTGTGTACACACAGTCAAAAACCCTCAAGAAGACACTGAGAAGATGGCCATTTGCAAGCCAAGGAGATAGGCCTCACTGTTACTGAGTCCAAGCTTGCTCTGGTCTCTGCATGATAGGTCAATAAATCCAAGAGACGAGGTGTTGAGGCAAGGAATATGATTTTACATGAAGAGCCATCTGACTGAGAAGATGGCAGACTAACATCTTAAAATAACCATCTTGTTGGGGCCTGGATGCCAGGTTCTTTTATAGATCAGAGATGGGGGGAAGTGAGGAAACAAAGCAAAAAGCCCATTTAATATTTTGCAAATATCTCCTAGAATGGCAAGCCTCAGGCAGGGGGATGTGCTAGTAACTCAAGAATGTGACAGTCATTCACAGATGGGCAGGGTCAAGGTATCTCCCCATAAGCTAAACAAAGGCACTTTAGTTTAAGGGTCTTGCAGAGGGGGCAGTGTTTCCTGATGCAGACCATTGTGTATGCTTAATAACAAAAGTGAGAAAACAAAACAAGGATTAAAGTGGACATGAGTTTGAACAAATTCCGGGAGATAGTGAAGGACAGGGAAGCCTGGAATGCTGCAGTCCATGGGGTCTAAAAGAGTTGTACACAACTGAGCAACTGAACTGAACTGAAAGTCACAGAAACAGATCCAATATGGTACTTGATAAAGGAAAAATTGTCATATGGCAAGACACATAAGCCCTCTCATCCTCCATGTCCCCACAGCATGCAGAATTCACTTACTATGATGTATCATCCTAACCACCACCCCCCCCCACCCCGACCCACACTGCACCTCCATGCTGCCTCCATTCTTTCCCTTTTTTTCTTTGTCTCACTCAGAGCTCATTAGCTCTGCCAAGCCTTTAGATTTTTAGAGTAACTAACATTTAATTTGGGGTGTTTATGAACGATGACTATTATTATAATTGCAGGAAGGGGGGCCCTTTCCAGAGCCCAAGAATGGACTTTTGTCTAGCACTCAGAAATAAATTGTCCAAGGAGACACCTGTGCTAACAAAGCAAGAGATTATTGAAAGGGATGCCCAGGTGGAGTGCAGGAGGGTAAGGAGAATCACTCTGCTACATGGCTCACAATCTCAGGTTCTATGGTGATGGGATTAGTTTCCAGTTGTCTTTGGCCAATCATTCTAACTCAGGGTCTTTCCTGGTGAGGCATACATTGCTCATCCAAGATGGATGCCAGCAAGGAGGATTCTGGAAAGTAGTAGGACATGTGGTGTCTCCTTTTGACCTTTCCCAAATTCTTCTGGTTGGTGGTGGCTTGTCAGTTCTGTGTTCCTTACTAGGACTTCCTGTTGTAAAATAACTCATGCAAATGGTTACTATGGTACCTGGCCAAGGTGGGCAGTTTCAGTGTGTTTCCCTAACATTATTATTATGACTATTAAAATAGACCCACAAGGTATTTAAAAAATGTCTTAATAAAGGAGTAAAACTGTTTCTCATTGACTAGAACATGCATTTGAAAAGTCTTCACCCTTGAAATTGCATTGTTAGTAAATATTAATCTTGTCCTGCAAACCTAGATGCTTTTGCTTTGATTTCTGACTTCATGATTTTTCATAAAGAAAACTTTATGCTCCATTTTGTGGGGCTTTGTTATATATAGGGCTTCTCAGGTGGCACTAGTGGTAAAGAACCAGTCTGCCAACATAAGAGAAGTAAGAGATGTGGGCTGATCCCTGGGTTGGGAAGATTCCCCTGGAGGAGGGCACAGCAACCCACTCCAATATTCTTGCCTGGAGAATCCCATGGACAGAAGACCCTGGGGGGCCAGGGTTGCACAGAGTCGGATATGACTGAAGTGACTTAGCATGCATGCTATATATGTATGTCATTACAAAAACTCTGGGCTTCCCTTGTGGCTCAGTTGGTAAAGAATCCACCTGCAATGCAGGAGACCTGGGTCCGATCCCTGGGTTGGGAAGATCCCCTGGAAGAGGGAAAGGCTACCTACTCCAGTATTCTGGCCTGGAGAATTCCATGGACTGTATAGTCCATGGGGTCACAAAGAGTCGAACATGACTAAACAACTTGCACTTTCACTTTCATGAAAACTTTGCTGTAAATCTGTTTTATAATTTATATTTCTCATGATCTTAGACTTTATGTTACAACTAACACCTAAAGCCTGATGACTTAAAGAGCATTAATTTAATCAATGTATACTTAGAGGGAAGGGGAAAGATATAATTTAGGTTCTTTTTCTTTGTAAATGTTACCAATTCCACTATCAAATGCTTAGTTGAATAAAAATCACAGTCTGAGTTTACATTGATTGACGCTTACTTGGATAAAAACCAGGAAGCCTGAGTCCTTTCATATTGTCGTTTATCTTAATGATTTAGTATATATTGATAGACAAAATTGTCCCAAAGACTTTCCCCAAATAGTAACTCTATTAGGTTTTAAGATATAAATGACAATCAGTGCAAAAATCATTTAACTTAACACTTTTTGCATATCAAATGAGTATTTAGTACTCTGGAAAGACACCCTGATAAAATCTAAATTTGTAAAGTGAACGTATTTGTGAAACCTGGGGGTTGTAATATAAAGAACTTCATATTTTATAATTGAATCATTCTCCTTTATTTTAAATTACCAGCTCCTTTCCTGTCATCTTCTATTGATCAGAGCCTGTGGGTTTGTGATCTGTGTGCAACATCACAGCCAGTGACAGTAGTTTGATCGTTTTTTATTCTGAAATGAGGTGAGGTTCCATCATCATTTTGTAGGAGTGTTAGAAATAATAACAATAGTTTTTTGTTTGCTTGTTTGTTTTATACATATGTGGAATCAGTTCAGTTTAATTCAGTCGCTCAGTCATGTCCGACTCTTTGCTACTCCACGAATTGCAGCACACCAGGCCTCCCTGTCCATCATCAACTCCTGGAGTTCACCAAAACTCATGTGCATCGAGTCGGTGATGCCATCCAGCCATCTCATCCTCTGTCATCCCCTTCTCCTCCTGCCTCCAATTCCTCCCAGCATCAGAGTCTTTTCCAATCTTGATTTCCTTCGCAAGAGGTGGCCAAAGAACTGGAGTTTCAGCCTCAGCATCAGTCCTTCCAGTGAACACCCAGTACTGGTCTCCTTTAGGATGGACTGGTTGGATCTCCTTGCAGTCCAAGGGACTCTCAACAGTCTTCTCCAACACCACACTTCAAAAGCATCAATTCTTCAGTGCTCAGCTTTCTTCACAGTCTAACTTTTACATCCATACATGACCACTGGAAAAACCATAGCCTTGACTAGATGGACCTTTATTGCCAAAGTAATATCTTTGCTTTTTAATACGCTATCTAGGTTGGTCATAACTTTCCTTCCAAGGAGTAAGCGTCTTTTAATTTCATGGCTGCAGTCACCATCTGCAGTAATTTTGGAGCCCCAGAAAATAAAGTCTGACACTGTTTTCACTATTTCCCCATCTATTTTCCATGAAGTGATGGGACCAGATGCCATGATCTTCATTTTCTGAATGTTGAGCTTTAAGCCAACTGTTTCACTCTCCTCTTTCACTTTCATCAAGAGGCTTTCTAGTTCCTCTTCACTTTCTGCCATAAGGGTGGTGTCATCTGCATAAATGAGGTTATTGAGATTTCTCCTGGCAATCTTGATTCCAGCATGTGCTTCTTCCAGCCCAGCGTTTCTCATGATGTACTCTGCATAGAAGTTAAATAAGCAGGGTGACAATATACAGCCTTGACGTACTCCTTTCCCTATTTGGAACCAGTCTGTTGTTCCATGTCCAGTTCTAACTGTTGCTTCCTGACCTGCATATAGTTTTCTCAAGAGTCAAATCAGGTGGTCTTGTATTCCCATCTCTTTCAGAATTTTCCACAGTTTGTGAATTTTCCACAGTCAAAGGCTTTGGCATAGTCAATAAAGCAGAAATAGATGTTTTTCTGGAACTCTCTTGCTTTTTTGATGATCCAGTGGATGTTGGCAATTTGATCTCTGGTTCCTCTGCCTTTTCTAAAATGAGCTTGAGCATCTGGAACTTCACGGTTCATGTATTGCTGAAGCCTGGCTTATATATGGAATAGATTCTGATTAATAGAACACCTGGGTCAAAAGGTATTTACATATTTAGTTTTGATGCATACATCAAAAATTTTAATTTCTTTAAAAATATTAAAAATTTTTACTGAAGTATAGTTGATTTACAGTGTTGTGTTAGTTTCAGATGTACAACAAAGTGAAACAGTTATTCATACATACATACACATATAAATAAATTCTTTTTCAGATTCGTTTTTGTTATAGGTTATTATAAGATATTGAATATATTATATATAAAATAAGATATATAATCTGATATATATATGTCAGATATATATGTCTGACCCACTACAGTGTTCTTAGGTTGGTGCAAAAGTAATTGCGGGTTTTCATTCTTTAACTTTGCTGTTTGACATTGGAATACATTCTTAAATGTGCTTATATTATGCATCATTTTGATACACACTTCTCACTTTATGTTTTTTGCTAATGACATTACTTGCTGTTTATTTTATATTTATTTTAGACCAGGGAAATGATGTTAGAGAAAAAGCAAATTTGAGCGATTTTCTTATTTGAGTTCAAAATGGGTTGAAAGCAGCGGAGACAACTCACATCAACAACTCATTTGGCCCAGGAACTGCTAATGAATGTACAGTGCAGTGGTGGTTCAAGGAGTTTTACAAAAAGACAAGAGCCTTGAAGATGAGGAGCATAGTGGCTGGCCACTGGAAGTTGACAATGAGCAGCTGAGAGGATCATGGAAGCTGATCCTCCTATAACTACATGAGAAGCTGCTAAAGATCTCAACATCAACCATCCTAATGATCACCATCATTTGGTGATCAAAGTAAGTTGGAAAGGTGAAAAAGGTGAAAAATCTTGACACATCCCACATCCGAGGTCAGGGGCAGAAGCCGAGAGGAATTATCCCGCGTCTGAGGTCAGGGGCAGCAGCCAGAGGAGCTATGCTGCGTCCAAGGTCAGAGACTGCGGCCAAGGGTGCCTCATGTGTGCTTAGTCGTGATACCGTGAGCTGTAGTCCGCCAGGCTCCTCTGTCCAGGGGGATTCTCCAGGCAAGAATATTGGAGTGGGTTGCCATACCCTCCTCCAGGGGAATCTTCCCAAGCCAGGGATCTAACCCAGGTCTCCCGCATTGAAGGCAGATTGTTTACCATGTGAGCCACCAGATGACCACAAATTTGAAAAATCATTGTTCCAAAGTGTCGTCTTCTCTTATTCTATGCAAAAACAGCAAGCCATTTCTTTCTTTTTAAATTTTTTTATTGAAGGATAATTGCTTTACAGAGTTTTGTTGTTTTCTATTAAACTTCAACATGAATCAGTCATAGATATACATATATCCCCTCCCTTTTGAAACTCCCTCCCATCTCCCTCCCCATCCCAATCCTCTAGGTTGATGCAGAGCCCCTATATGAATTTCCTGAGCCATACAGCAAATTCCCATTGGCTATCTATTTTACGTATGGCAATGTAAGTTTCCACATTACTCTCTTTCCATACATCTTACCCTCTCCTTCCCACTCCCCAGGTCCATAAGTTTATTCTATATGTCTTTTTCTCCATTGCTGCCCTGTAAGTAAATTCTTCAGTACCATTTTTCTAGATTCTGTATATGTGCATTAGAATATGATATTTGTCTTTCTGTTTCTGATTTACTTCACTCTGTATAATAGGTTCTAGGTTCATCCACCTCATTAGAACTGACTCAAACATGTTATTTTTTATGGCTGAGTAATATTCCATTGTGTATATGTACCACAATTTCTTTATCCATTCATCTGTCAATGGACATTTAGGTTGCTTCCAAGTTCAAGCTATTGTAAATAGCGCTGCAGTGAACAATGGGATACATGTGTCTCTTTCAATTTTGGTTTCCTCAGGGTATATGCCTAGCAGTGGGGTTGCTGGGTCATATGGTGGTTTTATTCCTGGTTTTTAAGCAATCTCCATCAGTTCAGTTCAGTCGCTCAGTCGTGTCCGACTCTTTGCGACCCCATGAATCACAGCACACCAGGCCTCCCTGTCCATCACCAATTCCTGGAGTTCACTCAGACTTGCGTCCATTGAGTCAGTGATGCCATCCAGCCATCTCATCCTCTGTTGTCCCCTTCTCCTCCTGCCCCCAATCCCTCCCAGCATCAGAGTCTTTTCCAGTGAGTCAACTCTTCGCATGAGGTGGCCAAAGTATTGGAGTTTAAGCTTCAGCATCAATCCTTCCAAAGAACACCCAGGGCTGATCTCCTTTAAAATTGACTGGTTGGATCCTTGCAGTCCAAGGGACTCTCAAGAGTCTTCTCCAACACCACAGTTCAAAAGCATCAATTCCTTGGTGCTCAGCCTTCTTCACAGTCCAACTCTCACATCCATACATGACTACTGGAAAAACCATAGCCTTGACTAGATGGACCTTAGTCGGCAGAGTAATGTCTCTGTTTTTGAATATGCTATCTAGGTTGCTCATAACTTTTCTTCCAAGGAGTAAGTTTCTTTTAGTTTCATGGCTGCAGTCACCATCTGCAGTGATTTTGGAGCCCCCAAAAATAAAGTCTGACACTGTTTCCACTGTTTTCCATCTATTTCCCATGAAGTGATGGGACCAGATGCCATGATCTTCGTTTTCTGAATGTTGAGCTTTAAGCCAACTTTTTCACTCTCCTCTTTCACTTTCATCAGGGGCTTTTTAGTTCCTCTTCACTTTCTGCCATAAGGGTGGTGTCATCTGCATAAATGGGGTTATTGATATTTCTCCCGGCAATCTTGATTCCAGCTTGTGTTTCTTCCAGTCCAGCGCTTCTCATGATGTACTCTGCATAGAAGTTAAATAAGCGGGGTGACAATATACAGCCTTGACGTACTCCTTTTCCTATTTGGAACCAGTCTGTTGTTCCATGTCCAGTTCTAACTGTTGCTTCCTGACCTGCATACAGATTTCTCAAGAGGCAGGTTAGGTGGTCTGGTATTCCCATCTCTTGAAGAATTTTCCAGTTTATTGTGATCCACATAGTCAAAGGCTTTGGCATAGTCAATAAAGCAGAAATTGATGTTTTTCTGGAACTCTCTTGCTTTTTTGATGATCCAGCGGATGTTGGCAATTTGATCTCTGGTTCCTCTGCCTTTTATAAAACGAGCTTAAACATCTGGAAGTTCACGGTTCACAATATTGCTGAAGCCTGGCTTGGAGAATTTTGAGCATTACTTTACTAGCATGTGAGATGAGTCCAATTGTGAAGTATTTTGATCATTCTTTGGCATTGCCTTTCTTTGAGATTGGAATGAAAACTGACATTTTCCAGTCCTGTGACCACTGCTGAGTTTTCCAAATTTGCTGGCATATTGAGTGCAGCACTTCCACAGCATCATCTTTCAGGATTTGAAATCACTCAACTGGAATTCCATCACCTGCACTAGCTTTGTTCGTAGTGGTGCTTTCTAAGGCCCACTTGACTTCACATTCCAGGATGTCTGGCTCTAGATTAGTGATCACATCATCATGATTATCTGGGTCATGAAGATCTTTTTTGTACAGTTCTTCTGTGTATTCTTGCCACCTCTTCTTAATATCTTCTGCTTCTGTTAGGTCCATACCATTTCTGTCCTTTATCGAGCACATCTTTGCATGAAGTGTTCCCTTGGTATCTCTAATTTTCTTGAAGAGATCTCTAGTCTTTCCCATTCTGTTGTTTTCCTCTATTTCTTTGCATTGATTGCTGAAGAAGGCTTTCTTATCTCTCCTTGCTATTCTTTGGAACTCTGCATTCAGATGCTTATATCTTTCCTTTTCTCTTTTGCTTTTCACTTCTCTTCTTTCACAGCTATTTGTAAGGCCTCCCCAGACAGCCATTTTGCTTTAAGTGAGATTAAAACAAATATTCAAAAATGAGAAACAAAAGATGAACCCCAGATGAGGCAGTTACAAAATCAGAAAAATAATAATTAAAACAATGGAAAATACACATATACCTGTACACCCATAAGCTTAGTCAAAACAGTCCAACAAAAATAAAGTACAGTAAATTGACTCTGAGAACAGAGGAAATAAAAACTTATATTTCAGTTCAGATCAGTCAGTCAGTCGTGTTCGATTCTTTGCTACCCCGTGGACTTTGGCATGCCAGGCCTACCTGTCCATCACCAACCCCCAGAGTTTACTCAAACTCATATCCATTGTGTCAGTGATAGCATCAAACCATCTCATCCTCTGTTGTCCCCTTCTCCTCTTGCCTGCAATCTTTCCCAACACCAGGGTCTTTTCAAATGAGTCAGCTCTTCACATCTGGTGGCCAAAGTATTAGAGTTTCAGCTTCAACATCAGTCCTTCCAATGAATATCCAGGACTGATTTCCTTTAGGATGGACTGGTTTGATCTCCTTACAGTCCAAGGGACTCTCAAGTGTCTTCTCCAACACCACAGTTCAAAAGCATCAATATTTCAGTGCTCAGCTTTCTTTATAGTCCAACTCTCACATCCATACATGACTACTGGAAAAACCATAGCCTTGACTAGATGGATCTTTATTGTCAAAGTAATGTCTGGTTTTTAATATGCTGTCTAAGTTGATCATAACTTTTCTCTTACCAGTTGAGAAAAAATATAGTAGGTTTAAAAGATTAAAAATCATTAAAAAGACAAAAGAAAAAAGGAAGGAGAAAGAAAGAGGGAATAAAGGAAAACTTCACAGAACTGCAAAAGCCCAACGTAGAGGCAGAGGTTTACGACAACAATAAAAAGTGTGACTGAATATACACGTATACATATACACCCCTAAGCAAAATCAAAACAGTCCAACAGAAATAAAGTACAATAGATTGACCTGACAAACAAAGGACATGAAGAATTATATCTACCAGTTAAGAACAAAACTAACTAAAGCACAAACTGGAAAACAAAACTGAAGCAAGGTGCCAACTAGGGGAAAATAAAACTAACAAATATGTTGAGAGGCAAGGAAAGAATGAAAAGAAAGAAGGACTAGATATACAAAGTTAAATAGAGATAGATAAGGAAGGTTTATATACATTAAAGATTAACAGCAAGGGGAAAAGAACAGTAGGGAAAGCAAAGGAATAAATGTAGAAAAATAAAAATAGGTTTAAACAATTAAAATTAAAAAAATTATATTTCTTTCTAAGGAAAAATTTTTAAAAAAGGAAAACTCCACAGAACTGCAAAATCCAATGTAGAGGCAGAGGTTTATAACAACAATAAAAAAATACTGAGAAAAAGAAAAGCTCAGAAGCTTAGTTAGATTTCATAGTGCCAATAAGATTGACAACTACAACAGACAGGGGGGTAGAAAAAGAAAAAAAAAATCCAAAAGAATCCACAGAACAAGTAAAAATATAAGAATAATAAATGTTTTTCTTGAGTCACTGCTGTCAGAGTCCTTTCACTCACTGAGAGTCACAGTCCACCTCACCTCCCTAGGAGGCCCTCCAACACTGTGCTGATCTCTGGACTTGCTCTGGGGGCAGCTCAGATTCTAATCAGGTCTTACTCCTCTGTGTTCTTGCCTCCAATGTCCACAACTATCAGAACTAGTGTGTTTTCTTTGGTGGTTAACTCTCAATGTCCTTTTATATACTCCATAGACACAGAATCTGCCTAGGTGATCATGTGGTTTTAATCTGCAGCTTGTATCAGTCAGTCAGTTCTGCCGCTCAGTCGTGTCCGACTCCTTGTGACCCCATGGATTGCAGCATGCCAGGCCTCCCTGTCCATCACCAACTCCCGGAGTTCACTCAGACTCACGTCCATCAAGTCGGTGATGCCATCCAGCCATCTCATCCTCAGTCATCCCCTTCTCTCCTGCCCTCAATCCCTCCCAGCATCAGAGTCTTTTCCAGTGTGTCAACTCTTCGCATGAGGTGGCCAAAGTATTGGAGCTTCAGCTTTAGCATCATTCCTTCCAAAGAAATCCCAAGGTTGATCTCCTTCAGAATGGACTAGTTGGATCTCCTTGAAGTCCAAGGGACTCTCAAGAGTCTTCTCCAACACCACAGTTCAAAAACATCAATTCTCAGCACTCAGCTTTCTTCACAGTCCAACTCTTACATCCATACATGACTACTGGAAAAAACATAGCCTTGACTAAATGGACCTTTGTTGGCAAAGTAATGTCTCTGCTTTTGAATATGCTATCTAGGTTGGTCATAACTTTCCTTCCAAGGAGTAAGTGTCTTTTAGTTTCATGGCTGCAGTCAACATCTGCAGTGATTTTGGAGCCCCCCAAAATAAAGTCTGACACTGTTTCCACTGTTTCCCCATCTATTTCCCATGACATGATGAGACCAGATGCCATGATCTTCATTTTCTGAATGTTGAGCTTTAAGCCAACTGTTTCACTCTCCTCTTTCACTTTCATCAAGAGGCTTTTTAGTTCCTCTTCACTTTCTGCTATAAGTGTGGTGTCATCTGCATATCCGAGGTTATTGATATTTCTCCTGGCAATCTTAATTCCAGCTTGTGCTTCATCCAGCCCAGCATTTCTCATGATGTACTCTGCATAGAAGTTAAATAAGCAGGGTGACAATATATAGCCTTGACGCACTCCTTTTCTTATTTGGAACCAGTCTGTTGTTTCATGTCCGGTTCTAACTCAATTCTCCACAGATCCCAATTGTGATACACACAGTTAAAAGCTTTGGCATACTCAATAAAGCAGAAATAGATGTTTTTCTGGAACTCTCTTGCTTTTTCGATGATCCAGCGGATGTTGGCAATTTGATCTCTGGTTCCTCTGCCTTTTCCAAAATCAGCTTGAACATCTGGAAGTTCACGGTTCAAGTATTGCTGAAGCCTGGCTTGGAGAATTTTGAGCATTACTTTACTAGCATGTGAGATGAGGGCAATTGTGCAGTAGTTTGAGCATTCTTTGGCATTGCCTTTCTTTGGGATTAGAATGAAAACTGACCTTTTCCAGTCCTGTGACCACTGCTGACTTTTCCAAATTTGCTGGCATACTGAGTGCAGCACTTTCACAGCATCATCTTTCAGCATTTGAAATAGCTCAACTGGAATTCCATCACCTCCACTAGCTTTGTTTATAGTGATGCTTTCAAAGGCCCACTTGACTTCATATTCTAAGATGTCTGGCTCTAGGTGAGTGTTCACACCATTGTGATTATCTGGGTCATGAAGATCTTTTTTGTACAGTTCTTCTATGTATTCTTGCCACCTCGTCTTAATATCTTCTGCTTCTGTTAGGTCCATATCATTTCTGTCCTTTATCAAGCCCATCTTTGCATGAAATGTTCCCTTGGTATCTCTAATTTTCTTGAAGAGATCTCTAGTCTTTCCCATTCTGTTCTTTTCCTGTATTTCTTTGCACTGATCGCTGAGGAAGGCTTTCTTATCTCTTCTTGCTATTCTTTGGAACTCTGCATTCAGATGCTTATATCTTTCCTTTTCTCCTTTGCTTTTCACTTCTCTTCTTTTCACAGCTATTTGTAAGGCCTCCTCAGACAACCATTTTGCTTTTTTGCATTTCTTTTCCATGGGGATGGTCTTGATCCCTGTCTCCTGTACAATGTCATGAACCTCCATCCATCGTTCATCAGGCACTCTATCTATCAGATCTAGGCCCTTAAATCTATTTCTCACTTCCACTGTATAATCATAAGAGATTTGATTTAGGTCATACCTAAATGGTGTAGTGGTTTTCCCTACTTTCTTCAATTTCAGTCTGAATTTGGCAATAAGGAGTTCATGATCTGAGCTACAGTCAGCTCCTGGTCTTGATTTTGCTGACTGTATAGAGCTTCTCCATCTTTTGCTGCAAAAATTTAACCAATCTGATTTCTATGTTGACCATCTGGTGATGTCCATGTGTAGAGTCTTCTCTTGTGTTGTTGGAAGACGGTGTTTGCTACGACCAGTGCGTTCTCTTGGCAAAACTCTATTAGTCTTTGCCCTGCTTCATTCCGTATTCCAAGGCCAAATTTGCCTGTTACCAAGGCCAAATTTGCCTGTTACCCCGGGTGTTTCTTGACTTCCTACTTTTGCATTCCAATCCCCTGTAATGAAAAGGACATCTTTTTTTGGGTGTTAGTTCTAAAAGGTCTTGTAGGTCTTCTTAGAACCATTCAACTTCAGCTTCTTCAGCATTACTGGTTGGGCCATAGATTGGATTACTGTGATATTGAATGGTTTGCCTTGGAAACGAACAGAGATCATTCTGTCATTTTTGAGATTGCATCCAAGTACTGCATTTCAGCCTCTTTTGTTGACCATGATGGCTACTCCATTTCTTCTAAGGGATTCCTGCCCGCAGCAGTAGATATAAAGGTCATCTGAGTTAAATTCACCCATTCCAGTCCATTTTAGTTCACTGATTCCTAGAATGTCGACATTCACTCTTGCCATCTCCTGTTTGACCACTTCCAATTTGCCTTGATTCACGGACCGGCTGAGACAGACCGCATGGCAGAAGCTTGCAGGCTGGGATGGACCTCACAGAAGCGTGGCTGGGAGGAACTACCCCACATCCAAGATCAGGTGCAGCAGCCAAGAGGAGCCTACCTTGGGTCCGAAGTCAGTGGCGGCGGCTGAGAGTGCCAGGCTGTGATGGCGCAGGAGCAGCCTAGAGGAGCTACCCTACGTCCAAGGTCAGGGGCGGCGGCCGGGAGGAACTACCCCACGCCAGAGGTCAGGGGCGGCCACCAAAAGGAGCAACCCCATGTCCAAGGAGCGGTGGCTGCATGGGCGCAGGAGGGCTGAGAGGAGCTATGCAACATTCAAGGTCCAGCGGGGCGGCAATGAGGAGATACCTCTCATCCAAGGTAAGGAGCAGCGGCTGCACTTTGCTGGTGCAGCCGTGAAGAGATATCCCACACCCAAGGTAAGAGAAACCCAAGTAAATGGTAGGTGTTGCAAGAGGGCATCAGAGGGCAGCACACTGAACCCACAATCACAGAAAACTAGTCAGTCTAATCACATGGACCACAGCCTTGTCTAACTCAGTGAAACTAAGCCATGCCCTGTGGGGCCACCCAAGATGGGCGGGTCGTGGTGGCGAGGTCTAACAGAATGTGGTCCACTGGAGAAGGGAATGGCAAGCCACTTCAGTATTCTTGCCTTGAGAACCCCATGAACAGTATGAAAAGGCAGAATGGTAGGATACTGAAAGAGGAACTCCCCAGGTCGGTAAGTGCCCAACATGGTACTGGAGATCAGTGGAGAAATAACTCCAGAAAGAATGAAGGGGTGGAGCCAAAGCAAAAACAACACCCAGCTGTGGATGTGACTGGTGATAGAAGCAAGGTCCGATGCTGTAAAGAGCAGCTTGTATAGCTGGTTGGAAAGGTTTTGGTTCTTCTTTCTTAGCACGATGCCTCTGAGTTTCAACTGTGGTTTTCTTTCCACCTCTGCATGTGGGTTGTCCACTGGGGTTTGCTTCTGAGGCTGCCCTGAAGGGTGTGGGTTTGCCCCTGTGAGGGCCAGGGGTGGAGCTGGTGCAGCTGCTTGGCTCACAGGGGTTCTGGCAGCACCAGGTACTCAGGGGGGTGGCAGCTAGTGCCGCAGGAATTTAGCGCTCTAGAAGGATATGGCAACCAGTATTGGCCAAATTGTTCCTGTATTCTTGCCTGGAGAGCCCCCCTGACAGAGAAGCCTGGCAGGCCACAGACTACAGGGTTGCAAAGAGCTGGACACGAGTGAAGTAACACTGCCCGCATAGACCACAAGACTTTTTTTGCCTGTGGCAGCTCTGCCCTAGTTAGAGTTGAGCATGAAGGTGACGCAGCTGCTTGGCTTGCAGGGACCCTGGTGGCGCCACGTGTGCAGGGACATTGGCTGCCTCTGCTGCAGGAGTTATGACCCTATCAGGGTCTTTTTTCGAGCCTCTTGTAGCTGGCAATCAGAAGGCCTCTTTGGCCAGTCTTTCTCCGTAGCTCCACCCATTCAGGCATTTAGAGGGCTCCCTTGCCTGGGGTCCTTCTCTATTGTTTGGTACATCAGGCCCATAGGGGGGCCCCCTGGGTGGGGTCCTACTCTGATGTTTGATGGGCCAGCCTCTCTATTGTTCAGCTGCTTGATGCTGGCATATGGGGAGAGAGATGCTGTGGTGGTAGCTCCACCCCCTGCGCGTGACTCAGCAGCATCACCTTGCTTCCATGGCTGCCTGGCTTTCCTCCTCCAGCGTTTCCCACCACAATCTCCTCCCTCACATCCCCTCAAACCGTCTCTCCACAGTCAATAGCAGCCCTCACCCTGGGATTGCTCCACAATCCCTAAACTCCAGTTCCCAGCCGCTGTGCCTTCCAGGGGGCCTGTGTCCCTGTTCAGGGTATGTATGGCTGCAGCAAGGACTGCCTGATTCTCATTCCATATAGGCTGCCACAGATCGTCTGTTTCACTCCCAGCCTTAAATGTTTCTCCTGTGACTCAGACAATTGCCCTGATGTGGGGATGGGACCCCTGCTTCAGTTCCCCACCCACCGAGGGCAGGTCCAGTCCTACTAACACTCCTGTTACTTCCCCCTAGTTCCATCTTCCTACTGAGTTTTGCGTGGGTTTATATATTCTTTTCCTCTGGTCAGAGCTGGTGTTCTGCATGCACTTCTGTGTCTGAAGGTGTATTCCTGATCTATCCATGGAGAGATGTACTCCATGTCCACCTACTCCTCTGCTATCTTCAACAAACCTGTTCTTGATCAGACTGTGATGTGCAATGAAAAGTGGACTTTCTAGCAACCTGGAATTGTTGTTGTACCAAGAAGTGGTTGTACCAAGAAGAAGCCCCAAAACTCTTCCCAAAGCCAAGCTTGCGCCAGAAAAAGTCATGTTCAGTTTGTTGGTCAGCTGCCAGTCTGATCTACTATAGCTTTCTGAATTCTGGTGGAACCATTACGTCTGAGAAGTATGCTCAGTAAATCGATGAGATGCACTGGAAACTGCAATGCCTGCCGCCAGCATTGGTCAACATGAAGGGCCCAATTCTTTTCCACAGCAATGCCCAGCTGCACATCACACAACCAGTGCTTCAAAAGTTGAACGAAATGGGCTGTGACGTTTTGCCTCATCTGCCATATTCGCCTAACCCCTCACCAACCCACTACCACTTCTTCAGGCAGCTTGACAACTTCTTTCAGGGAAAACGATTCCACAACCAGAAGAAGGCAGAAAATGTTTTCCAAAAGTTCATCGAATCCCAAAGGATGGATTTTCTTGCCATAGGAATAAACAAACATACTTCTTGTTGGCAAAAATATGTTGATTGTAATGGTTCCTATTTTGATTAATAAAGACGTTTGAACTTAGTTATAGTGATTTAAAATTGGTGGTCTGAAACTGCAATTACTTTTTCACCAACCTAATAGTTCCCTGTGTCCTATACTGTAGGCCTTCATTTATTTTGTGTATAGTAGTGTATATCTCTTAATCCCAAACTCCTGATTTATCTCTCTCTTCCCTTTGAGAGAAAGTGAAATTAAAAGTCGCTCAGTCATGTTCAACTTTTTGCTACCCCATAGACTGTAGCCTGCCAGGCTCTTCTGTCCATGGAATTCTCCAGGCAAGAATCCTGGAGTGGATAGCTCTCCTCTTCTCCAATGGATCTTCCCAACCCAGGGATCAAATCCAGGTCTCTGGCATTGCGGGCAGATTCTTTACCAGCTGAGCTACCAGGGAAGCCATAAATTTGTTTTCTCTATCTATGAATCTGCTTCAGTTTTGTAAATAATATCATCTTTTAAAGAAATATGCCAGAATTATTGTTCAAAAGGGCCATATCAATTTACACTCTCACCAGCTTCAGATAGTATCAATATTTTTATTTTTTGCTAGTGCTATAGATAAAAAATGGTATCTCATTTGTTTCTAATTTGCATTTTTCTGATTACTTAAGGAAACTAACAACTTGTGGTTTATTTATTATCTTTGTCTATCCTTTTGACTATCTTCCTACAGGTTTTCTTTTTCCTGTTAACTTATGGGAGTTTTTTATAAACATATATGTGTTTATGTGCATGTCTGCATGTGTGTGTTTATAATATTTTCAGTTTATAGATTATGTTTTAACTTTCTTTATAGTAAACTTTTATGGACATCTGTTCTCAATTAAAATATGATCATATTTATCATTCCTTACATTTTTATTAGTGATTTCTGTGTCTTTTATAATAAATCTCTACACTGAGGTCATAGATATTTTATGCTATATATTCTTTTTAAATGTTTTAAGTGTTGACTTTCACACATGGTTATACCTAGAAGTGATCTTTGTGTTTAGCGTAAAATAGGGATCAAATTTTATTTCCTTATAGCTGGTTGTTCTAGTGGCATTTATGTAAAAGTCCATTCTTTCCCCCGCAAACTTGTAATGCTGTCTCTGTCATATATCATTTTATTGCACTCAAAGTTCTGGTTCTTAATTTTCTACTGTTTTGT
Organism: Ovis canadensis; assembly: GCF_042477335.2. NCBI lineage: Eukaryota > Metazoa > Chordata > Mammalia > Artiodactyla > Bovidae > Ovis > Ovis canadensis. The sequence goes on along the minus strand of NC_091269.1, from coordinate 23,393,839 downwards.
AATTTATTTTGAGCTGTCGTGTTGGTACCAATACTGTCTTAATTACTAGAACTTCCTAAAAAAATTTTTTTTACTATCCAGTAGGGAAAATTCCATTTTTTTTTTCTTCTTACTAGAATGCTTTCTTGGGATTTCCTTGGTGGTTTCTTGCTAAGACTCCACACTCCCTATTCAGGGGGCCCTGGTTCAATCCTTGGTCAGGGAACTAGGTGCCATGTGGTGAATTGAGTTTACATGCCTCAACTAAGACCCAGTGCAGCTAAATAAACAGATGAATGTTTCTTTAAATGCCTTCTCTGATTTTGGGCTTCTCTCTTGCACAAATATTTCAGAGTTGATTTAAGTCCCTGGAAAAGCACTGTGGAGATTTTTATTGGAGTATCTGCATCAGCTTGGGAAGAAGTCATGACATCTCAACTTTACAGACTCTTTCCATTTAATAGCACGCTTTATCTCTCCATTTATGTAGGCTTTCTTTAATGTCTCAATGATTCTCCATAAGTACCCTTCACAGCTTTTCTCAAATTCATTTCTAAGCCCCTTATTTATTTGTTTCTATTATAAATATTAATACTTTCTTTTAATAAGCTGTGCTTTTAACTGTTGCTGATATGTAGAAATCGAACTGGTTTTTGAATATTGATTTTATATTCAATAAGACTTGCTAAACTCTCTTACCAATTCTAAAAATTTATTTTTTATTAGTATAAAGTAATATCACCTACAAAAGTAATATTTTTGTTACTCCCTTTCTAAGCCTTGTACTTTTAACTTTTTCTTGTCTAACTGGACTTGTTAAACCTCCAATAAAATGAGAGATAAATAGACAATTGTAGGTATATAACAATAGTTCTTAGGAGATCATAGTCTTTTTAAAAAGGCAAAGATATTCCATCTGCCCACAAGTGAAGTAAAAATAATAGTAATATTACAATACCATGAATGCATGTGAATTCCCCCTTTTTACTTCCTCACAGTTCTCTCTTAACCTGGAATATTACTTCCCAGAGGCTATAAATTACAGAACCCTATAGAGGGCAAAGTAGAGCTCCCCTCTTGGGACTTGAGGTACATGCAGCAGATTTCCTGTCTAGAATCATGGGAGAGCCAAACATATTAATTTTTAAAACTATCCTATAGAATTCTTTTTTTCTGTTTTAAAAAAGTAAAATTAGAGATAAGTATTTTACCATGAAAACTTAGGAAAAATAATTCTCCAGAGATAGAAAATTGTCTGGCAGAGTAAGAGTCCAAGATTGCATTTTACTTGTGGTTCCAATGTAGTTTTGCCTGGAGGCAGTGCTGACGCTCTGGTCCTTAGCTTTCTGGGGTACACACAGGACATAATAGCACACAAGATCATCTTACTTATGAAGATGATGTGAAAACCAATGACCTAAAGTTTGGAAAGGGTTTCAATTCCCCAAGAAAGTGAGTACAATAAAAAAAAAATAGTGGTTATTATTACAACAATTATAATGATATATAATTTGGCAAAGGCTATGCCATAGACTTGCGGATACTTACTAAATATTAACTGAATGCATTATTGAACACATAAAAGATTCACATTTAAAAAACAATCTATCACATCACCTTATTGTTTCCAAGATTCGGAAGTATCACATTCGTATTGCTGTTTTTAAAATAGATGTGCTTTCGCACAACCTGCTTAGCAAAATTTCTGAAATACTACCTTTGGGATTATGCTGTGAATTCGGGGGCCTTACCATTGGCTGAGCTAATAATAGCCATTCTTCCTTTTTTTAAAAGTCTAAGTCTAAGCACACTTCAGTATATCATCCTTTATCTATCCATTCTAGGCTCGTATTAATACCCAGGAAAACCAACACTGGGTTTGTAGTCAGGGTCCTGTCACCATTGGTACTTGACCACATATGGGTAACAGAGTCAAGCCTGGCACAGAGAAGATGAGAAATGCATGATATTGGAGAAGCCAGAACAAGATTATCTAGCTGGTGTTCTGCGAGCTTATTATATTTGGAAACTCTTGTTTATCATGTGGAAAGCTATGCTATACCCCCAGTGACAACAGTTGTTATTTCACTTAGGTCGTTTCATGAAGCACAGTGGAGTCCCTGAACAGCATCAGCAGCAGCATCTCCTGGAAACTTGCTGGGGATGCAAGTATTCCAATCCCACCTGGGATCTGCCTCATCAAAAACCATACGAGGGGCAGTCCTCCGTATGATACTGGTGCACCTCGAAGATGGGAACACTGACACGGTGATCAGTATTGTGGACTCTGAAGCAAGACTGCCTAAATTTAAACCCTAGCTCTACCAGCTCACTGTCTGGTTACTTTTTATGCCTCGGTTTCCTCACCTAAAAGAACTGGAGTAATAATAGTATTAACAATAGGGTTGTGATGAATTAAGTCACATGTGTGTGTGCTCAGTTGTTCAGTCATGTCTGACTCTATGACCTCATGGACTGTAGCCTGTCAGGCTCCTCCCTGCATGGGATTCTCCAGGCAAGAATACTGGAATGGGGATACTTCTCCAGGGGATCTTCCCAACCCAGGGATTGAACCTGAGTCTCTCGAGTCTCCTGCATTGGCAGATGGATTCTTTACCACTGAGCCAGGAAAGCCCTGTTAATTCACACAAAGTGTAAATTTAAAACAGTACTCACCTCATAATAAGCACTCCATAGATGTAGGGTATTATGAGTCTGCTCATCTGAAAATGCTTCTTGATCTCTCTGCATCCCAGAGATCTGCTTCTGGGAATCCTTGAGCAGAGTAAAGTATCTCAACGAAGCACATCGGGCTGAGAAGGAAGTAGCAGGGCTGTCTAGGCGGCCAGGCAGGGTCAGCACACAGCGGGGCAACCAGGTGAGTCTGGTCAGTCCCCAGGCGCAGGCCCTGAGGGGGTTATGGGTGCAAGGTGTTTATGTGACACCAAGCATGTGAGAGGGAGGGGGCATGTCTATGCTGCTTCCGTTGCTAAAACAGAACCCAAGACACTGGGTGGCTTATGAACAGCGGACATTCATTTCTTACGGTTCTGGAGGCTGGAAGTCCAAGGTTAAGCTGCCAACAGATTCATTGCCTGGGGAAAATCCCCTTCCTGGTTCATGCATGGCCGTCGTCTCCCTGTGTCTTCACGTGGTGGCAGAGATGGGGGAGCTCTCTGGGGTCTCTTTTATGAGAGCACCAATCCCATTCCTGAGGAGTTTGCCCTCATGACCCAAAACTTCCCAAAGGCCCATCTCCTAAGACCACCCCGCTGGGAATGAGGTTTCTACATATGCATGGAGGGAGGGGGACACACACAGTCCATAACAAAGGAAACCGGCAGGGGCAGAGGAAGGTGTGAGCCGTGATGCAGATCTAGTGAATCTTATTTAAATTGATTGTGATTGGAGTATAGTTGCTTTACAGTGTTGCATTAGTTTCTTCCGAACAGCAAAGTGAATCAGCTATACATAGACATGTATCCTCTCTTTTTTGGATTTCCTTTGGCTGACTTGCCAGGGAGCTCCAACTCATGGACCGCCCTTCACAGTGTCTCTGGCTGGTCAAAATGGTCACTAAGGGCAGGATATCCTAGGAAAGCCATAGTCCTCAGGCCAGACAGGCTCTGCGACAGACTACATGAGCTGGCTGCTGGGCAGCAAGTCCCTCCTTCGAGGAAGATCAGGACATCCCACTCCCTGTCCACCATGGTCAATATCTGGAGATTCAGAGTGAATGGAGAGACAGAGCTGAGAGCCAGGGATGTGATGAGTAAAAATAGACTCAACTCAAGTGTTTTCTGCCTTCTAGCAACTAAACCGTACCTAGACCATTGTGTTCAGTTCTGGGAGCTATATGTAGGGGGGTTGGCATTCAAAAGCCAAGGTACTTGCCCTGCTTTCCATCCTGGTACTCTTGAGGAACATCGGATAGTTCATTGTGAGTGCAGATTACTGTGGCAGTCATTCTCAACATCCTTTTGGAGAATGTACCTCCTAAAAGGCCATTTCAGAATGCTAGGGGCATCTTTGGGGCTGGACAAGGCCCCTTGGATGATTCTAATATACCTCCAAAGAGCACCATCCCCCATTTGGGAATCCTGAGTCCAGAGGAACTCAGAAATCTGATCATATGAAAGAAGATTGAGGGAATTATAGTGTTTAGCCTTGAAAAAGACAGTGGATCTCAGATGAAATGGATAAGTCAGCAAGGCTTCTCGAAACTAAATATTGTATGGATTCTCTTATATAGAAAGAATAGTCAGGCATAGTACTGGTTAAAATTTTTTTTTACTATAATGTTGGCAAAATGCATAAGCCATAAACCATGTATGCAATTGCCTATGAAAGAAAGTGAAATTGTTAGTCACTCAGTTGTGTCTGAGGAGAAGGCAATGGCACCCCACTCCAGTATTCTTGCCTGGAAAATCCCATGGATGGAGGAGCCTGGTGGGCAGCAGTCCATGGGGTACTAAGAGTCAGACACGACTGAGCGACTTCACTTTCCCTTTTCCCTTTCATGCACTGGAGAAGGAAATGGCAACCCACTCCAGTGTTCTTGCCTGGAGAATCCCAGGGATGGAGGAGCCTGGTGGGCTGCCATCTATGGGGTCACTAAGAGTTGGACATGATTGAAGCAACTTAGCAGCAGCAGCAGTTGTTTCTGACTCATTGCAACTCTATGGACTGTAGCTTATCAGGCTCCTCTGTCCATGGGATTCTCCAGGCAAGAATACTGGGGTGGGTAGCCACGCAATTACCTGACAAATATATTAATAAATCAAAATGTTTACTGATTAAATACAGAAAATCCAGTAAAAACCAACAAATCAACAAATAAATTGAGCAAACATTAATTTAATGTGATGCTGATAGAGTGTTAGTGGAACTACTAAAAGTCATATTAGCAGTGTGATTATATTATGGTACTGATGCTGTAAAGGCGTTGTTTTTAGAGCTGGCATGCTATCATGTGCCACGAGATCATAGTTTTACCACCACTTCTTTTTATTCAAACTACTGCGAAACCTTTAATTATATACCATGCTGCAATGCTATCTGGCATTCATTTAGCTCAAATGCATCACTTCTGATTTGTCTGCTCTGGTTTTCTTTGCCTGTGGTACAGACCATTGGCTGATTCTTTTCTTCCAAGTATCCCTTCTTTTACATAACTCTCCTTGCCCACCTCCACATAAGGATAAGCAGCAAAGCTCAATGACTCAGCCTTCAAAGGAGAGCCCATGTGATCTGGATTTTGATCCTAGTACTCAACTTTCTGGCCCTATGGATGGAAAATGACCCAAGCAGGTTAGAGCCCTATCCAGTATCACTGTCGTTTAGTTGCTAAATCATTACCAACTCTTTTTTGACCCCGTGGACTGTAGCCCACCAGGCTCCTCTGTCCCTGGGATTTCCCAGGCAAGAATGCTGGAGTGAGTAGCCATTCCCTTCTCCAGGCAATCTTCGTGACCCAGGGATCAAACCCACATCTCCTGCATTGCAAGTGGAGTCTTTACCACTGAGCCACCTGGGAAACCCCACCCTGGTATCATACATGGATACCAAAGGGACAGGCTCTTTCCTTCTTCTGAGGTGGCTTCTGGTAGCTGTGATAAGTCTTCTGCTATTTTTTTTTTAAGTATTGGAGTATAATTGATTTAACAATGTTGTGTTTAATTTCTGCTCTACAGCAAAATGGCTCAGTTATACACACACACACGCACGCGCGCGCACACACACACACACACACACACACACACACACTCTTAGCTGCAGTCATAAATCCAAAGGCAAATCCAGGCACTAATGTTGCACATGTATGCGTGCATTCATGCTGAATCACTCAGTCATGTGCAGCTCTTTGTGATCCCGTGGACTGTAGCCCACTAGGCTCCTCTGTCCCTGGGATTATCCCAGCAAGGATCCTGGAGTGGGTTGCATTTCCTTCTCCAGGGATCTTCCTGACCCAGGGATCAGACCCATGTCTCCTGCACTGGCCAGGGATTTCTTTACCATTGAACCACCTGGGAAGCTGGTGATATTTAAGATGACCGTTCAGATGGTCCAGAATATGCAGAGCTCACAACTATGGTTCTGATTAGCATGCTGTGAAAGCATGTGCAAACACCAACAAATACACGTACACGCAAAAGCCCTAAAGAGAGCTCAGAGCCCGAAGACTCCAACTATACTCCTGGTTTGAGAAATCCTGAGCTAGAAGGAGAACACACTGTGCCTGGGGTTCTGATGAAAACATTCAATCACGCTCATCCAGATGTCAAGATAATCATGGTCCACGCACTTACACCTTGTCGCTCCCCCGACCCCCCTTAGCTCATTCTCAAGTATAAATGCTTCCAATTTAGAACATTCAGTTTAGGAGAATTCTGGTCGTCTCAAGCTAGATAGATCTCAAAAGTTCACTTTATAAGATGGTAAAGTTATTTGCAATTGTAGGTGGATTTGGATTAAGAAAATACATTTTTTCTTTTTCAAGGGCAAGACGACAAAAGTTATGTTCTGAAAGAAATGTCTCTGTGTTATAATTTTAGGATTTTAAAAGTTACGTTAGTGCCTTGTGTCTGGGTAGGAAGTGCTTTCTAAGAATAAACTGCAGGTTTAAGCCAAAGTTGGACAAGACTGGCAGGAAATTAATAATCTGTAACTTTCCCTTTGACATAACCTTAAAATCAGTTTGGAGGAATTTTAGGTTAGCACTAGTGTACAATTAATATTAGCCTGAAATCTAAAGTTCAGTTATTTGTGGAAATAATATATTTCTAAGTATAGAGTTTACAAGAGTGGAAGCTATTAACCTAGTCAATCCTGGCCCAATTCTAACTTGAGGATATATTTGGAAGGAAAAGGTCAATGTAGTAGCAGTAAATGCCACTTGGAGTTAGAAAACCACAATTATATTTCTCTCCCACCTCACATGACTGTGGACAAGTCAGCTAAATTCTTAAACTAGTTATTTCAAAGTGGGGTTATTTATATGTCCTTGGGATAATGTTTTGGGGTGAGGAAGAACAATATCAGTATCTCTAGTTAGATCCAATTCCATTTCATCATTTGAAATGTGTGCTGAATTTTATAAAATACATTAACTTTAATAAGTAGAACATGAATATGATTCAGAAATATACATATACATACCCATTTTTATTAAGATTGTGAAATAAAAAAATATTTAGAAACTATAGTCCTAGCCTCAATTTCTTCCTTTGTATATTAAGGGTGTTTCATTTCATTAGGGATCCTTAATATTTGGAAAAAATACACACATCAGTTCAGTTCAGTTGTTCAGTCATGTCCGACTCTTTGTGACCCAATGAATCGGAGCACGCCAGGCCTCCCTGTCCATCACCAACTCCCGGAGTTCACTCAGACTCACGTCCATCGAGTCGGTGATGCCATCCAGCCATCTCATCCTCTGTTATCCCCTTTTCCTCCTGCCCCCAATCCCTCCCAGCATCAGAGTCTTTTCCAATGAGTCAACTCTTCACATGAGGTGGCCAAAGTACTGGAGTTTCAGCTTTAGCATCATTCCTTCCAAAGAACACCCAGGACCTGTCTCCTTTAGGATGGACTGGTTGGATCTCCTTGCAGACCAAGGGACTCTCAAGAGTCTTCTCCAACACCACAGTTCAAAAGCATCAATTCTTCAGCACTCAGCTTTCTTCACAGTACAACTCTCACATCCATGCATGACCACTGGAAAAACCACAGCCTTGACTAGACGGACCTTTGTTGGCAAAGTAATACACACATACATAGTCATATAATAGTATATTTATAAAACACATTTATATATTCTACTCTTTTTTCTTTTTTAAAATTTTTGGCTGTGTTGAGTCTCCATTGCTGTATGTGGGCTTTTTCTAGTTATGGTACACAGGCTTCTCATTGCATGGGCATCTCTTTCTGCGGAGCACAATCTCTAGGCATGCAGGCTCAGTAGTGGTGGCACACGGGCTTAGTTGCCCTGTGCATGTGGAATCTTCTTGGATCAGGACAAATCCAGGTCCCCTGCACTGGCAGGCAGATTTCTTGACCACTGGACTGCCAGGAAAGCCTTATATTCTACTCTTTCAACTAGCGAGAGAACCAGGGATTCTGTGATCATAAGAATATAATGAACCACATAACCGAAGTTTCTTTATGGCTCACCCACAACCATATTCTCACCAGCAAAAACTGATTTTACTTCACGATTTTGTAGCTGACAAGAAATATGATAACTTTAAGATGAAGCTATTGATACTGAAATTAAAAAACAAGTGAAGCAGCATTACATTTTGTATTTATTTTTTCTCACTTGAAAGGCTAAAACCTAGGACTTCTTCATATGTCTGAACTTCCTAGATTTCAGTATTTTGAGAAAATAGTTTCCAAATGATGAAAAAAAAATTTGCCCCTGTGGTTTCAGTTAAGCCTGGGCTTAAGGAAATATACTCACTTTTTGTGCTTTTGATAAATTCAGTGAACTAATTTAATTCTACTTCTTCCTACACTTTAAAACTTGAATTGAAACTCTTGATTGCCCAGACTTGCTTATGTACCCTTATCCACACGGCAAGAGGCCCTGGTACAACAGACAACTTAGAAACATAAAGTTGACCTACACCAAACACCCAATAAACTGTATATAGATTAAAGGTGAAGCCATGAAAGTATTAGTATTTGACTATGCAAGAATTTTGCAGTTTTTTTAAAAAATGTTCTGACAAGTCCATTGGGAAAATGAGCAAAATACTAAACAATTCCCCAAAGAAGCAATAATAAGTGATATTTTATGAAATATGAAAATGTTCAATCTCATGGTAATTAAAGAAACAAAAATTAAAACAAGATTCTATATTTGCTGATATAAATAGCCAATTTTAAGAAGCTCTAACTTATCCAAAGTTGGTCAAGAAAGGGAGTAAAAGCTATCTCACATATCTGCGGCAAAATTATCCGTGTTATATTGTTAATATCCCTTGATGAAACCTTAGAAATACCTAACACAATTTTATGTATATACCTTTGATTCAGCTACTTTGTATTTAAAACTTTATTTTAATCAGGACATCGTAAATGCGCACAAAAATTTATCTATATGTATGTTCATACCAATATATTGAATAAAATTAGCTACTGTTGATTCTTGGAGAAGGAAGTAGCAACCCACTTCAGTATTCTTGCCTGGAGAATTCCATGGACAGAGGAGCCTGGTGGGCTACAGTCCATGGGGTCACAAAGAGTTAGACATGACTAAGTGACCAAAGAAACAAACCAAGCATTCATTCAGGACTTACCACGTGCCCGAGTGTTATGCTAAGACTTTTATATACATCATCTCATTTGAGCCTTGTAAAAACTTCGTGGGGTGCTCTGTATAACTTGTATTTGACAAGAGAACACTTAGTTTTCAAGGTTAAGTGAGTTAGCTAAGAATGCACCAGTAGTGAGTATGCAAATTCAAGCCATGAATCTCGAGAGCCTGACATAACAACAAAGAACAACTGAAACAGGGACTTTGCTAAAGGAATTATGGCATATCCAGAGAGGGAAGACTAGGAAGCACTGACAAATGACAATGCAAGAAAGCAACTGGGAACATTGGAAAAACATTCCCAGTGTGTTATAAATGTGTTACAATGTGAAAAAGGGTGATTCAAAATAATAGACGCTCTGTAACCTTGTTGCTGTGCTCATTCACGCTCCACTCTTTGGGGCCCCATGGACTGTAGCCTACCAGGCTCCTCGGCCGATGGAATTTTCCAGGCAAGAATACTGGAGTGGGCTGCCACTCCCTTCTCCAGAGGAACTTCCCTTCGCAGGGATGGAACCCACATCTCTTGTGTCTCTTGCACTGGCAGATGGATTCTTTACCACTAGCACCCCCTGGGAAGTGTTGCTAAAATATGCAATAAAATGCTATGTTCTGGCTCCAGATGTGGGTTTATAGGCAATGTTACTATTTTCTGTATTGCTGCTGCTGCTAAGTCACATCAGTCATGTCTGACTCTGTGCGACCCCATAGACGGCAGCCCACCAGGCTCCCCCGTCCCTGGGATTCTCCAGGCAAGAATACTGGAGTGGGTAGCCATTTCCTTCTCCAGTGCATGAAAGTGAAAGGTGAAAGTGAAGTCACTCAGTCATGTCCGACTCTTTGCAACCCCATGGACTGCAGCCTACCAGGCTCCTCCATCCATAGGATTTTCCAGGCAAGAGTACTGGAGCGGAGTGCCATTGCCTTCTCCGATTTTCTGTACAGTTTTCTTTATTTCACATTTGCTACAATTATACTTTGGCTTTTCCAGGCTCCTCCCTCCAAGGGATTCTCCAGGCAAGAGTACTGGAGTGGGTTGCCATTTCCTTCTCCAGAGGATCTTCCCAACCCAGGGATCGAACCCGGGTCTCCTGCATTCCAGGCAGACGCTTTAACCTCTGAGCCACCAGGGAAGCCCTTTTATAATTAGATACAGTGCTACTAAAAATAAGATGAATGAATTTGTAAATAAAGTACAAAGAGCATTTATTCCCATGGACTTTCTCCTGGGATACCTTCTACAGGGGCACATACTAATACAAAATGTGGAATGCTGAAGTTCAAAATCTTCATACCCAGACTTTTCTTCATATTTGACTTGTGCCTTTTTAAAGGGATATACAAATCTTTCTTGGCTTCTTAAAAATGTGTATAATTTTTTTGTTATTTGAGAAGAAATAGATACACATCCTAAAAGTAAAATTTTGACAGAAGGGGGAAAAATCATGTTAGAAAGTGTTCCTTCAATCTCACCACTGATCCATCTGTTTTCACTTCGCTGGTTGGTTACCTGCACAGCCGAGATAATATGCCCCTGTATCTTTAAAGCATTTTACCACCTTCAAATAGGTGATAATTCTTTTGATTCTCTAATGTGAAAGATGAGGAAAATGGCTGATCCAAAATAACCTATGCTTTGTAATCTTAGTTTTTGTAAAATATACAACACAATTTTCATAAGCGCTATCTCCAGATGTGGAAATTTTACTTTTTCTGTGGATATTGCTCTCTATTTCCATTTTTTTTCTATGATAACCAGGCCCAGACAGTTTTATAGGTATATTTCCAAACTAGAAAAACTATAGTTGATGTTGAAGAAGTTATTGTAAGTTATCTGAGCTGAACTGCATAAAAACACAAAAAACAAAACCAATTCCCTACCCCCTCCCCATCTATCTATCTATCTGGCACCAAAACTGCCACAAATTAAAATAGAAACACAATTACTATAGAAATAAAATAGAATAGAAATACACAAAATAGAAACACAATTCATCATATTGATATATCAAGTAGATTTTAAAAAACAGAATGTTGAATATTTTAACATATTAATATAACATTTATTATATATATTTGAGGTAAAAGCCTGAATACTTAATGACTGATGAACACTGGCTAATCAACAGAGAAGCCAGTCCAGTCGACATGATGCCAGCCAGGACGTCTTCACCAGGTAGGCCAATTAGAATTCTGGTTTGAGTTTGGCTATAGGTTTAGAGGGGCTTCCCCGGTGGCTCAGACGGTAATCTGCCTGCAATGCGGCAGAGCTGAGTTCGATCCCTGGGTAGGGAAGGTCCCCTGGAGAAGAGCATGGCAACCCACTGCAATATTCCTCTCTGGAGAATTTCATGGACAGAGGAGCCTGGTGGGTTACAGTCGAGGCGGTTGCAAAGAGTTGGACCTGAGTGACTAAGCACACACAGGTCTGGAAACAGTAAAAGGTGGTGGAGGTAGTCCCTAGGGAGTTCACCACTCCTCTCTTCAAGGCAGCTGCCTCCAAGGAAGTCATTATGGATTCCTCCGCAAAAGAGAGCCTCACCTCTTTAAAAGGGTAATCATAACCTCCTACTTTTACTCATCAAGAAGACTTGGCAGATTTTAGAGGTTCAATAAGGATGGAAACCAGAGTGTAGCATCTGCTTTGGGTGCAAACTTTAAGAGGGCACCAAGAATTCAACAATAAAAATAAAGAACATTTTAATGTAATATTTAAAATACCAAAGCTGATGCAAAATACCTATGATGCACAAAAGATCAACAATTTTAATAAAGACAAAATCAATATAAATGACTGTATCCTTTTGCTTTAAGCTTCAAAATAGCTCAGCATGGCACTAGGTTCAAGGTCTCCAGGTGCATGAAACTGTCCATGTTATCCCAAACCAATATTCAGTATACCACATCTTCCCAAGCAATACTCTGACTTGGAAATAAGAGATCCTGCTAGATTAGGAAATGAATGTGAGTTGTAATTCAGCCACCTGATAGATTAGTCTTCAGGTTTGGTTTTCAGAAATGATAGACCACTGGCTACAGGAGAAAGGCTTCCTTTGGGGCACTCATGAAACGTGCAGGGTCCCCACAGAGTCCTTAAAGTACAAAGTTAAAGCCCTGACATCATTATTTCCTTTCCCTAAGGTCTCCACAATACTCTGGACCAAGCAAGCAGCCCCGTTATCCTCCTGTTTTCACCAGAGTGCTCTATGGGAGCAATTGCTTGGTGCTCAGAGTCTTACCTTTTCCGGGCACCTGATTGCCAGCCCAACAGCCAATAAGTTACATAAGTGTTTTGTCACCTCATGCCGTGGCCACCAATGTCCTCTTCCCATTGGAATCAGGGTCAAGAACAACTTTAAGTCAGATCAGAAAATGAATTCCACAGAACCCAGAATTAATTCCCTTCACCCAGAGAACTCATCCTTAAGGTTCTGCTCTTCTGGAACTACATATGTGCCAAGTTGCTTCAGTCGCGTCTGACTCTGTGTGACCCTATGCACTGTAGACTTTCCGCCGATAAAGGAAAATAATACAGAGAAATTAGTAATGAGAAAAAAATTGGCCTCTCCGTCTGTGGGAGAGGTGTCTCCGGTCCTGGAGGCTCAGCCAGACAACCTGAACTTTCAGCTACCATTCATGGATACTTCTGCTGGTTTCTCCTAATTTCTTTTCCCAAAATCACCTACCTATGTTTACCTGCTTATGTTTTCTGATGGACTTTAAATAAACAGTTTTACATTTGGAAGATGCTAAATATAGTGTAAAAGTATTGATGTTACTTTTGGCACTGGCAGTCTAATAGTTCTTATTTCTATGTCAGGTTTTATTGCATTGGCTCAAAATTACAGAACGGTGTTAGGGAATAAGGGCGAACAGGAGTAGCCCTGTTTTGTTTTTAATTCTAACTGGGATGCTCACACTCTACTTTTATTTTTTATGTATTTTAGCAGGTGAGTATGAGACTGGATATTGTTATAAATGTTCTTTCTGTCCAAAAGCTATCCATTAGTTTATTAAAGAATTTTATTCAAATACAAGAAAGTTGAAATTTATTATTGCTTTTTGAAAAGATACACTGGAACTTTCCTGACCCCACTCGGATGGTAAAGCGTCTGCCTACTATGCAGGAGACCCAGATTTGATCCCTGGGTTGGGAAGATCCCCTGGAGAAGGAAATGGGAGCCCACTCCAATGCTCTTGCCTGGAAAATCCCGTGGATGGAGGAGCCTGGTAGGCTACAGTCCATGGGGTCGAAAAGAGTCAGACACGACTTCACTTTCATTTTAAAAGATACATTAAGTTGATTTTTCTTTTATTTATTTTTTTTTTTTTTTTGGCCACATCAAACAGCATGCGGAACTTCTGCGAACACGGAGTGAACAGCAGCCTTGCAGTGGAAGCGAAGAGTCTTAACCCCTAGACTGCCAGGAAAGTCCACATGAAGTTGATTCTATGTTACATGATTTTTCTTTTCCATTTGATATAAAGGTAGAGAAGAAAACCTGCACATTCATATGTAAAGCAGCTGTCTTGCTTGCATTCTAAACTGGTAAAGAAAGAGGAGGCAGGACCCCTTTCAGATCACAGCCTCACTGTGTGTTCAGTGATGCCCTGGGCTATAGTGCCTCTTTGGGATGCTGGGATTACTGGAACCATGTGCCCTGTCCCAGTGATCCTTGGTTCCCCAGAAAGTCTGTTCCTTCAATTTCCCAACATTGTGGCAACTGCCATCCCTCACCTTGCCACAGTAATAAAAAGAAACATCTCGAATTTAAGACTTAAATTATTAAAACAATATCAGATTGATGCTAGACTAGACTGATGACTGGATAAAATATAAAATCTGGAAACGCATCTTCGAATGTACAACTAGTATATAAAATATGAGGATGGTAGTATCACTAATCATCAGGAAAAGAAGAAATTGTTTTATAAATGGTCCTAAGAAGTAAGAAAAAATGAATTATTTGGAAAAATAATTTTGATATATTTTACTATCCATTCATTATTTGAAATAACATCAGCTAGATCAATGAATTAAATGAGAAATTTAAAAATCACATAAAAATGAGAAAACATAATGTCTGTGGCATAGAGAGTTTCTTATTTATCTAACACAAAGAAAATACCACACACACAAAGAGCATAATGAAATGACTACATAAAAATATTCGCTTTGAATAGAGCACAGAAGCCCCACAAATCAATTAAAAAAGTGTTAATATTCCAGTAGGTAAGTGGACAATGGATCAGTTCAGTTCAGTTCAGTCGCTCAGTCATGTTCAACTCTTTGCAACCCCGTGAATCGCAGCACGCCAGGCCTCCCTGTCCATCACCAGCTCCCAGAGTTCACTGAGACTCATGTCCATCAAATCGGTGATGCCATCCAGCCATCTCATCCTCTGTCGTCCCCTTCTCCTCCTGCCCCCAATCCCTCCCAGCATCAGAGTCTTTTCCAATGAGTCAACTCTTCGCATGAGGTGGCCAAAGTACTGGAGTTTCAGCTTCAGCATCATTCTCTCCAAAGAATACCCAGGGTTGATCTCCTTCAGAATGCACTGATTGGATCTCCTTGCAGTCCGAGGGACTCTCAAGAGTCTTCTCCAACACCACACTTCAAAAGCATCAATTCTTCAGTGCTCAGCTTTCTTCACAGTCCAACTCTCACATCCATGCATGACCACTGGAAAAACCAAAGCCTTAACTAGACAGACCTTTGTTGGCAAAATAATGTATCTGCTTTGGAATATGCTATCTAGGTTGGTCATAACTTTCCTTCCAAGGAGTAAGAGTCTTTTAATTTCATGGCTGCAATCACTATCTGCAGTAATTTTGGAGCCAAAAAAAAAAAAAAAAGTCTGACACTGTTTCCTAGTTTCCCCATGTATTTCCCATGAAGTAATGGGACCAGATGCCATGATCTTCGTTTTCTGAATGTTGAGCTTTAAGCCAGCTGTTTCACTCTCCTCTTTCACTTTCATCAAGAGGCTTTTAAGTTCCTCTTCACTTTCTGCCATAAGGGTGGTATCATCTGCATATCTGAAGTTATTGATATTTCTCCCAGCAATCTTGATTCCAGCATGTGCTTCTTCCAGCCCAGCGTTTCTCATGATGTACTCTGCATATAAATTAAAGGAGCAGGGTGACAATATACAGCCTTGACGTACTCCTTTCCCGATTTGGAACCAGTCTGTTGTTCCATGTCCAGTTCTAACTGTTGCTTCCTGACCTGCATATAAGTTTTCTCAAGAGGCAGGTCAGGTGGTCTGGTATTCCCATCTCTTTCAGAATTTTCCACAGTTTCTTGTGATCCACACAGTCAAAGGCTTTGGCATAGTCAATAAAGCAGAAATAGATGTTTTTCTGGAACTCTCTTGCTTTTTCCATGATCCAGCGGATGTTGGCAATTTGATCTCTGGTTCCTCTGCCTTTTCAAGATACAGCTTGAACACCTGACAAAGGATATGTACTATTAATAAGTGAAAGTGTTAGTCACTTAGTCGTGTCTGACTTTGTGATCCCATGAACTGTAGTTTGCCAGGCTCCTCTGTCCATGGAATTCTCCAGGCAAGAATACTGGAGTGGGTAGCCATTCCCTTCTTCAAGCGATCTTCCCAACCCAGAAATCGAACCAGAGTCTCCTGCATTACAAGCGGATTCTTTACCATCTGGGCCACCAGGGAAGCCCTATGTATAATTAATACAAAGATCCAAAAATACAGCAGGTTGAATAAACAGAGGAGCCTGGCAGGCTCTGTGGGGTCTGTGGGGTCACAAAATAGTCAGACACAACTGAGCAACTAACACTTTCACATTTTTCTTCAAAGACAATAAAAGTCTTTCTTGAATAATAATCCTAAAGTTAGCGGTCCAGCAGGTTGAGACAACTCTGCTCTAAGACCTAGGTTACTTCCAGATTGTCGTTCCATTCCATCATGAGGAGTCTCCCTGTCTGCCTGGTGGGATGAGTTGTGGATATATGTGTTTATCAGGAAAAGAAGAACATCCCCCCCTCTGTGGGTGAGGTGAGAGTTGTGCACATTATATGAGTGAAAATTTAGATACATGGGTACAGTCAGCAAGGGAGGCGGGAATCGCAGTGTGAGCTATGTGGCCACGAGCCCAGCATTGCTGTTCTGATGGGAGAACGGTCACCTGCATTCACTACCGAGCAAATACACGTTGTCAGTAAATACGGGGAAATACACGAAGCTCATTAGCAACCAAAGAAACACACATTAAAAGTTACGTAACATAATACCTTTCATGCCTCAAGTAAGTAAAGATTCTTTGACATAATAATACAAGGTGAAATGTGACACTCTGCTATATTGTCTGTGGGGATGAGGATGGACAGACTTCCTTGAAAGCAATTTAGCTATTTAACCAAGACCTTAAAATATTCATACCTTGGAGTAATAGGCAAATATATCTATATCAAGGGATGATATAAGGAATTCAAAACTAGAGCCATGTGCGAGAATTATATTAATAAGTGCTAACATTTATTAAGGTCTACTTTGAACCAAGATTATTGCTATAGCCTCTACTTATATTACCTAATTTAATTCTAAAACCTGGTTTTGAGATACTACTATAGTGTCCCATGTTATTGATATGCATATGGACTCAGAAAGGTTAAGTAACTTGTCTGAAATCACAGCGGTAGTAGATATTTGAATTGGGATTCAAATCACAGTCCAGGTCTTTCTAACATCAGAGCCTTAGCTGTTGATAAAGTTCAGTTCAGTTCAGTTGCTCAGTCGTGTCTAACTCTTTGTGACCCCATGGACTGCAGCACGCCAGGCCTCCCTGTCCATCACCAGCTCACAGAATTTACTTAAACTCATGTCCATTGAGTTGGTGTCGCCATCCAACCATCTCATTCTCTGTCATCCCCTTCTCCTCCTGCCTTCAATCTTTCCCAGCATCAGGGTCTTTTCAGATGAGTCAGTTCTTCACATCAGGTGGCCAAAGTATTGGAGTTTCAGCTTTAGGATCAGCCCTTCCAATGAATATTCAGGACTGATTTCCTTTAGGGTGGACTAGTTGGATCTCCTCGCAGTCCAAGGAGTCAAGAGTCTTTTCCAACACCACAGTTCAAAAGCATTCATTCTTTAGCACTCAGCTTTCTTTATAGTCCAACTCTCACATCCATACATGACTACTGGAAGAACCATAGCTTTGACTAGACGGATCTTTGTTGTCAAAGTAATGTCTCTGCTTTTTAATATGCTGTCTAGGTTGGTCATAACTTTTGATAAAGTTATGGGTTTTTAATGCATAGTGTTGGAAAACTGGCATTTCATTTAGAATAAAATTACCTCTTACACCAGTGATTTGTGATAATTTTCAGTTCATGAACTACTTAAAGCATCTGATGAGAGATTGAAACTTTTCTCTCTTTCACATACATGCATACACACACCACAAACACACATATCTATATACAAAGACATGTATGCATATACAGATTCTTCTATGTAGTTACAATGGGTTTTAGAATCAGGAAGCCATGAACTTGAAAAGAATTCCTATCAAGTGGTAATGTGAATTCCAGATGGATTAAAATTTTAAAACTAAAATTAAACATAAAAATAGCCTTTGTGTACATGAAGAGATAAGGGACCTAAATCTCCAGCCTTGGTTCCTTAACATGCAAAAACTTGAATAAAATTTTTGGCCAATACAATGTATATTCTATAAATATTTCCCAATAGACATATCCATTGGTGAAAATAACCTCATAAATTTGGAGTTATTAATGAATTTCTATTCATAGCACCAAAACAGACACCATGGGGAAAAGGTGAATAGATGTAAGTATTTTAATTGTTTATTTATTTAATTTTAAAATTATTTTTGTAGATGAAATAAGTATACATTGTGTTGAAATTCTCATTACTTAATATGACTAATTATCTAGTCATGTGGTTAATGGAATTATTTTTAAATGTAAATTTTTGTTGTTCTTGTTAACAACATAGCACACCAGCTCGTCTACTTTTCTCCTTTGACGAGTCCTTTACTGAGCACTGACTGTCTTCTGAGCCGCCTTCTAGACATGATGGTCAACAAGCTCAGGTCGACCTGGGGTAGACAGGCACACATCGGATGGCCGAGCCTGAAGCCTGCCCTGTGCCCAGTGAGCGCAGCGAGGATGCCTGCCGACGATTCAGACCGGGCAGAGGACCGCTCTTGGGTTTGTCCCTCGAGGGTGCTGAGGGGTGAGTCCCCACAGGGAGAGCAGCAGAAGGAAGTGAAACACAGAGGAGACAGAGCTGCAAAGCGGGGCAGGCACAAGCCAGCGGGGTGGTGGGCGCTGACTGCGGGCTCTGTGCTGTGTGCACAGAAGCAGACAGTGGGCAGGGCCCAGCTCTCAGAAGTGCCTGCTTCCCGGAAGAGGTTTACGGAACCTTCGGAGGAGGGAGGTGTGGGGTTAGAGTAAAGCCATCTGCTGCTGCTGCTGCTGCTGCTGCTGCTAAGTCGCTTCAGTCATGTGCGACCCCATAGACTCTGTGCGAACGCATAGACGGCAGGCCACCAGGCACCCCCATCCCTGGGATTCTCCAGGCAAGAACACTGGAGTGGATTAGTCCTGGGTAATAAACTCAGATTTCAGACATGAATGTGCTTGGGGACTGAAATTTACTTGTTACAGGAGTAGTGTCCTTGGAAGAAGGTGGGAAAAGCTTTATGTGAGCCTTAATGAGTTTGGTTATATAGGAGTTTGATTTCCATCTCATAAATAATAAACAGCCCTCAATATGCTAATTTCAACTTCCCTTTCAATTGCTCATGTTCATCTTGCAAAAAAAGTAATCAAGAAAAATATGGGAAATGCCGTCTCCCTGTTGGAATGAAGCATCTCTTGGTTGGTACAATATCTTTGCTCCAAGGCTTAGAAACTTATTAACTGTCTCTGCCTCACTGGTTTTTCTATTTAGACAATTCCTCCCCCATAATCTAATCAATGTTAAAGTGAAACATGACTTTAATTGAACAGCACATAATAAGATTTGTTAAATTTGAAGTACAATAATGACTAAGTTCGAAACTGAGAAAAAAACTGAGAAATTATTTCTCCATATTTCCTATGTATTCCTGTGCTCAGTCACTCAGTCGAGTCTGATTCTTTCCGATCCCATGGGCTGTACCAGGCTCCTCTGTTCATGGGACTTTCTAGGTGAGAATACTGTAGTGGGTTGCCATTTCCTAATCCAGGGGATCTTCCCGACCCAGGGACCGAACTCGGGTCTCCTGTGTCTCTTGCAGGAGGATTTCTTAGCACTGAACCACCTAGGAAGCCCCTATAGTTAGTCACCTGTCTTTACTGATAATTTTTTAGACATTTTATGCACTTTAAAAATTGGAGTAGAGTTCATTTATAATGTGTCGGTTTCAGATGTACAGTAAAGTGATTCTGTTACACATGTACATATTCTTTCTCAGATTCTTTCCTTTTATAGATTATTACAAAATATTGACTATAGTTTCCTGTGCTATACAGTAGATCCTTGTTGTTTAGCTATTTTATATATAATAGTGTGTATCTGTTAATTCCAAACTCCTAATTTATCCCCCATGTCCTCTATGGTAACCATAAGTTTGTTCTCTATGTCTGTGAGTCTATTTCCGTTTTATAAGTAAGTTCATTTGTCTCTTTCGATCATTTTTACTGTGGTATCTTTTATAAGAAAGATATTCAATGTGTACAAGGGATAGATTAACTTTATCATGTCACTTGGGAATACAATGGAGATGGAGAAACAGGAAACCACTAGGTTTTATTTATTTTTTATTTCCACATTGTTTGACTTGGTCCTTTTCTCTTCATCCCAATTCTCCTGCCGAAGGTCAAATCTACTGTAAAACTCCCAAGCTGGTTTTCTGTTCGAGTCCTTGTGATGCGACCCCATCCTTCTTGCTGGTCACGTTGTCCACAATTAATTCACCTGGGCTCACGCTGAGCCACAGGGCTTCTCTGGTGGCTCAGTGGTAAAGAATTCAACTGCCAAAATCAGGAGGGTCCCCTGAAGGAGGAAATGGCAACCTACTCCAGTACTCTTGCCTGGGAAATCCCATGGACAGAGGAGCCTGGCCGGCAACAGTCCACGGGGCAACAAAAGACTCAGACACAACTCAGTGACTAAACAAAAACGACAGCTGTGAGTTCGTGGGATACTCACAGCTCCTCAAACAGGATTTGCTCTGGTATCCTGTTCATCTCTGCATGTGCTTTTTTTTCTTTTTAAGGCTCTATTGAATTTGTTACAGCTTTGCTTCTGTTTCATGCTTTGGTTTTTGGCTGTGAGGCATGCGAGGTCTTGGCTCCCCAAACAGGAATCAAACCCCCAACCCCTGCACTGGAAGGCGAAATCTTAACCACTGGACTGCCAAGGAAGTCCCACACGATGTCTTCTATCTGAAATTCTCACCTGTCTCCTCTCTGTCCATCTCATAGTGTAAGAATTAAGAAGATGTTAATTTTGCAGCTGGATGGTCATTATTCAAATCCCTGGACTGCCACTGCCGAGCTGTGGATGCTTAGGCACGTTCCTCTCTCTGGGTCTCATTTTCTTCATCTGAAATTGGAATAAGGAAAGGATTCATTTCACAGAATTATTATGAAAGTGAAATAGACAATGCATGCGATTGGGTCAGTGCATAGTGCATTCTAAATAACCAATATTGTTTTCACTCTTAGAATGATTATAATTATTATTGCTATATTTAAAAATTAATTTTTTGTCAGACTGCAGTTGATTTACAATGTTGTGCTAGTTTCTGCTGTACAGCAAAATGAATCAGTTATATATCTGTATATATATACACATATATCCGCTCTTCTTAGATTCTTTTCCCATATAGGTCACTACAGAGTATTGAGTAGAGTTCCCTGTACTATGTAACAGGTTCTTATTAATTACCTATTTTATAATAGTCGTGGGTATATGTCAGTCTCAATCTCTCGAATTATTGCTGTTTATCAGTGATCATTTTCTTTCTCCTCTCTGTGTATCCATTTTGTTCCCTAGGTATGCTCAGTCGCTCAGCCATGCCCAACTCTTTGGGACCCCATGGACTGTGACCCACCAGGCTCCTCTGTCCATGGAATTTTTCAGGCAAGAATACTGGATCGAGTTGTCATTTCCTATTCCAGGGGATCTTCCCAACCCAGGGGTCAGTGGTAATAGACTCAGGAAGAAGGGAGATAAGATGTCTTTGGAAGGTTGGTTCATCCCTGTTCAGTCCCTACAGCAGCCCCGGAATTCCTAGAGATGCAGAGACCATTTTGGCAGTAGGGATGACCGCTGACATCATATCATATCATTTATGTCTTTCATAGCATTTCTCTGGGGCTTGGGTTCTCATACTTGTCTTAAATTCAAACAAGCAACATCCTGCAGTGAGTGGAAAGCTTCCATACTGGAGGTAAGGAAGTTTGACCTCAAGCTTTAACTCATCAAAAATCAGGTGATATCCTTGGACAAATGACTTCATCTCCCTGAGCTCAGATCCTGGTTTATTTAAAAAAAAAAAGAAAGAAAGAAAGAAAGAAAGCAAAAAACAGGAGGATTACCTTATGTGGTCTCTAAGTATCTTCCAGTCCTAGGGTTCTGTACTTCTACATGGGGAAACTCGCTGTTTCTGCTGTCTGCATACTCAGGCAGCTTCATGGTGTGTGCTGAGTCAGGCCTACTCCATCTGGGGGCATGCTGAAGCCCCTGGTATCACTTCAGCTCAACAGAGGACAGTGGCTTCAGAGTCTGTGGGAGAGAAGGCCTCAGGCTTTCTAAGAGGCTATCTTTCAGATGTCTGTGTGTACAGACATATATAATATACATGTTTTAAAATACAGTTCAATACTATTTAACTAAGGTTGAATATTTATCCTCTATAGAAGTTTCCAGAATCTTTTTTTTTTTTTCAAAGGAGACTCTTGAGAGTCCCTTGGACTGCAAGGAGATCAAACCAATCCATCCTAAAGGAAATCAATCCTGAATATTTGTTGGAAGGACTGATGCTGAAGCTCTAACACTAGCCACCTGCTGTGAAGAACTGATTATTTGGAAAATACCCCGATGCTGGGAAAGACTGAAGGCAAAAGAAGAGAGGGGGCAGCGGATGCGAGGGTTAGATCGCACCGCCGATTCAACGGATAGGAGATTGAGCAAATTCCAGGAGACTGTGAAGGACAGCTGCAGCCCATGGGGTCACAAAGGGCGTGACACAGCTTAGATACTGAACAACACAATGCAGGAGAACACCGATACCTTTTATATTTAATTCAATTTTTATTTTACTCTGTACTTACTTGGCAGTCCCTTCTCAGAAGAGACAATAGAAATGTTTGATCATGCTATTTAAGACATAAGGAATCAAAAAAAAATGAACACAAACATATAAGAATAACGAACAACTTCTAGAAACACTTTTCACCATCCAGTAAACTACTTTTCTTGAAGGGTATAGGAGCTTTAGGAGGCATAAATTTCCCATCAGAGTTCCTTGATGTAGGTTTTCTTGATTCTAATAAAGAAGAGTGAAAAGCCCGAAATAAAAACCACTTGGAAGACGCTCAGGGGCCCTAAGTGCAGGTTGCCTCTTAAGACGTCTTTATTAACACTCAAAATCCTCCCAGGTCCCTCTCCTACAGACGTCACAGACGCCTTTGACCGTCTCCTCACAGTGGGGAGACTTCTGTAGATTTCTTTCTGCACTTCGTGGAGTTTACAGAAATGACACAAGTAGCTTCCACTGTATTTATCAAGCAAAAAGTAATTGAAAACAGCGGGTAGCGGTGCCTTAGTCCCTGAAAGAAGTCTCTTTGCCAATTGATCCATGGAGTGCTGAGGCTGGGAGCTTCCATTATAGCTCCTGGGTGGTATTCAGGTTCAGTAAATCCCAGTGTGTCTGGGTAACTGGATTCCTAAATCTTAAGACTATTTTCATTTGCTAACGAAAGAATTGAAGTAGAATGGAATCTACTTAGAAAATGTGTTTTGCTTCTAAACATTCGTGAAATTGAACATTATTGGTGTGATTCTCAAAGGTCTTACTTAACTTTACATTTTAAAAAAAATCCTCTTTCTTCCTTAGGTAGTAAGATTCGAAATGAAACACTCCAACTAAAAATCTTATCTACTTAAAACAAGCAGTTGTAATATATAGTGGAACTGTAACTTTGGTCTATATTTTCCAAGTCACCTGTAAATGTGTTATCATATTTTCATACTTTAAAAAAGAAAAAAAAACAAAATGAAACATAGCAAAACATGGCAATTAGGTTCAGAAACACAGTTGGAGTAACATGTCTAAAATTTCCTGGCTAGTCCTATTTCCATTTACAGGATTGGATACTGAAGCCTCACAAATTCTTCGAATATCTAAGGAATTCTAATATAACAGCATCTAGACTGATTTTGGTTGCCTCTTACATACAAATATGGTACGCAAATTCCTTGTTTAACCTTCTTCTCTGATATGAGAGTCAGAAAAATATGGTCACCACAATGGGAGGCCAAGAAAATGACTTTGGCTAGTCCCCTAAAGGTATTGACCAGGAGAACTAAACCTTATCCCTTCGAGGGAGAATGGATACATATGTACGGCTGAGTCCCTTTGCTGTTCACCGGAAACTGTCATGACATTGTTAATCAGCTATACTTCAACACAAAATAAAAAGTTAAAAAAAAAACACCTTAATTCTTGCGGGTCATAGGAAACTACTGAAAGCGGGGGAGAAGCAAAGCTAAAAGCAACTGAAACTTGATTCTAAGCAGAAAACATCTTGGGGTATTTAATCTAGAAAAGAGGATATTTTTAAAGATATGCAATAATTTCCATAAACAAATATTGTTGACAGTGAAACCTGTTATATTGATTATTAGCTTGATGTTTGGTCAGCAACATTAACACAGTGATGGATTTGTGCAAATTCATACTCACGCGTTCAAGCTGGTTGCTTTACGACTATCCATTTACCATAAGGGTTTAGCTGACGGGTAGGGGCTCTAACTCTGGAGCAGAGATAGATGGACTGGCCCTTCAGATGCTGGGTTCCAGTCTTACAGACAGTGTCTTAATCACATAGGCAGTGGATCTCCATTCACGTGTAAGTATAGGGAGAGAAGTTATGGGATTCACTACAGCAGAGAAAAGTAGTATAAGTGTTAGGAAGAAATTCTTGGCCATAACGATAGCAAAGTGCAGTTCCAAATAGGATGGGGGATTTCTCACAGAGCGCTTGTCCATCACACAGGAGGAGGGAACACACAGTGCTGGGGTAACCTCTAGCCTTATGTGCTGTGATATTTTGAGGAAGAATGATACAACTTGGGACAAAGTTCACTTAACAAATAGCAGTTCTTGATAATATTGCCTTGTTATCTGTGGCTGATTTTGTGGACAAAGGACAATTAGAATCAAGCTCAAGAGAAAAGGATTGGGACTTCCCTGGTGGCCCCATGATTAAGATTTCACCTTCCAATGTAGCGGGTGCTGGTTCCATCCTTGGTCAGGGAGCTAAGACCCGCATGCCTCGGGGCCAAAAAACCAAAACGTAAAACAGAAACCATATTGTAACAAATTCAATAAAGACTTAAAAATAGCCCACAGCAAAAAAAAAAAAAAAAAAAAATCTTTTTTTTTTTTAGCCTTGAAAAGATCTTTATTTTTTTTTTTCTTCAAATACAATTTTTTTTTTAATTTTTAGTTTTTTATTTTTTAAATTTTAAAATCTTTAATTCTTACATGCATTCCCAAACATGAACCTCCCTCCCACCTCCCTCCCCAGAACATCTTTCTGGGTCATCCCCATGCACCAGCCCCAGGCATGCTGCATCCTGCGTCAGACATAGACTGGCGATTCAATTCACATGATAGTATACATGTTAGAATGTCATTCTCCCAAATCATCCCACCCTCTCCCTCTCCCTCTGAGTCCAAAAGTCCGTTATACACATCTGTGTCTCTTTCCCTGTCTTGCATACAGGGTCGTCATTGCCATCTTCCTAAATTCCATATATATGTGTTAGTATACTGTATTGGTGTTTTTCTTTCTGGCTTACTTCACTCTGTATAATCGGCTCCAGTTTCATCCATCTCATCAGAACTGATTCAAATGAATTCTTTTTAACGGCTGAGTAATACTCCATTGTGTATATGTACCACAGCTTTCTTATCCATTCATCTGCTGATGGACATCTAGGTTGTTTCCATGTCCTGGCTATTATAAACAGTGCTGCAATGAACATTGGGGTACATGTGTCTCTTTCAATTCTGGTTTCCTCGGTGTGTATGCCCAGAAGTGGGATTGCTGGGTCATAAGGTAGTTCTATTTGCAATTTTTTAAGGAATCTCCACACTGTTCTCCATAGTGGCTGTACTAGTTTGCATTCCCACCAACAGTGTAGGAGGGTTCCCTTTTCTCCACACCCTCTCCAGCATTTATTGCTTGCAGATTTTTGGATCGCAGCCATTCTGACTGGTGTGAAGTGGTACCTCATTGTGGTTTTGATTTGCATTTCTCTAATAATGAGTGATGTTGAGCATCTTTTCATGTGTTTGTTAGCCATCCGTATGTCTTCTTTGGAGAAATGTCTATTTAGTTCTTTGGCCCATTTTTTGATTGGGTCGTTTATTTTTCTGGAGTTGAGCTGCATAAGTTGCTTGTATATTTTTGAGATTAGTTGTTTGTCAGTTGCTTCATTTGCTATTATTTTCTCCCATTCAGATGGCTGTCTTTTCACCTTGCTTATATTTTCCTTTGTTGTGCAGAAGCTTTTAATTTTAATTAGATCCCATTTGTTTATTTTTGCTTTTATTTCCAGCATTCTGGGAGGTGGATCATAGAGGATCCTGCTGTGATTTATGTCTGAGAGTGTTTTGCCTATGTTCTCCTCTAGGAGTTTTATAGTTTCTGATCTTACATTTAGATCTTTAATCCATTTTGAGTTTATTTTTGTGTGCGGTGTTAGGAAGTGATCTAGTTTCATTCTTTTACAAGTGGTTGACCAGTTTTCCCAGCACCACTTGTTAAAGAGATTGTCTTTACTCCATTGTATATTCTTGCCTCCTTTGTCAAAGGAATCCAAATTGGAAAAGAAGAAGTCAAACTCTCACTGTTTGCAGATGACATGATCCTCTACATGGAAAACCCTAAAGACTCCACCAGAAAATTACTAGAGCTCATCAATGAATATAGTAAAGTTGCAGGATATAAAATCAACACACAGAAATCCCTTGCATTCCTATACACGAATAATGAGAAAGTAGAAAAAGAAATTAAGGAAACAATTCCATTCACCATTGCAACGAAAAGAATAAAATACTTAGGAATATATCTACCTAAAGAAACTAAAGACCTATATATAGAAAACTATAAAACACTGATGAAAGAAATCAAAGAGGACACTAATAGATGGAGAAATATACCATGTTCATGGATTGGAAGAATCAATATAGTGAAAATGAGTATACTACCCAAAGCAATTTACAAATTCAATGCAATCCCTATCAAGCTACCAGCCACATTTTTCACAGAACTAGAACAAATAATTTCAAGCTTTGTATGGAAATACAAAAAACCTCGAATAGCCAAAGCAATCTTGAGAAAGAAGAATGGAACTGGAGGAATCAACTTGCCTGACTTCAGGCTCTACTACAAAGCCACAGTCATCAAGACAGTATGGTACTGGCACAAAGACAGACATATAGATCAATGGAACAAAATAGAAAGCCCAGAGATAAATCCACACACATATGGACACCTTATCTTTGACAAAGGAGGCAAGAATATACAATGGAGTAAAGAAAAAATCTTTTAAAAGAAAAGAGAGAGAGAAGAGAATCATGGGAGAAATATAGCCTTAATGACTGACAGAGCTGAAGAAGCAGGCTCCCTTGGACTCGAGCAATTTGAAGAGCAAATACTGCTAAGAGTCCAAATCTGAATAGCCCATATCATTAGGGCTGTGAACCAACATTGACAGTCTGGTGCCAGAAATGCCCATGGAAACACATGGGAACTTATACTCCATACATTGAACATAAACAGTGTTTTTAAGCAAGGTTACTAACCTTTTCAGGTGGGACATGCATTTTTTTTAAAGACACATATGTAAAAACTTAACTGCAATTCCTGATGTTTGCTTTTCTTCTAAACCACCTGATTTTGGAAAGTTCTGCCCAGCCTTTAGCCTGTCCCAAATCCTGGTGCCTACTTTTTATGGCTCCTGCCTTTCCTAAAACTTCTAAGACTTATGACTTAGGGCTGTGCTTGGGGTGTTCCTACTTCCTGCTGGTGATAAGTGCTCCCTGAAGATCACAGAACCACCTTCACAAAGGGGCAGACTCCCAGAACTTTGCTCCTCTTGCCCTGGGGCTGAGCTGATGGCCCTGAGGCTCAGAGAGTGCTTTGCAAACAGCTATTGCAACCTACTTATCTGCTGGCACTTTAAACCACACAGTAAACCAAGCAAAGAATAAGTGATTTAAAAAACTTTAATTTCACTAAACTTCTTTACAGATATAGGTATGGGGACAATTTAGAAACTTTGGGGAAGGAAGAATAAAAACTAACTCCATTAAATGTGTCAAGGAAAAACTAGGTGAAACTTTTTCTGCAGACCCGTTGGCTGTGACCCTTTTTTTGCCTTTTGGATCTGTGTTTTGTTTGAAACTCAACATTAAAAAAACTAAGATCATGGCATCCAGTCCCATCACTTCATGGAAAATAGATGGGGAAACAATGGAAGCAGTGACAGATTTTATTTTCTTGGGCTCCAAAGTCACTGCAGCCATGAAATTAAAAGATGTTTGCTCCTTGGAAGAAAAATTATGACCAACGTAGACAGCATATTAAAAAGCAGAGACATTACTTTACCAAGAAAGATCCTTCTAGTCAAAGCTATGGTTTTTCCAGTAGTCATGTACAGATGTGAGAATTGGACCATAAAGAAAACTGAGTGCCAAAGAATTGATGCTTTTGAACTGTGGTGTTGCAGAAGACTCTTGAAAATCCCTTGTACTGCAAGGAGATACAACCAGTCCATCCTAAAGGAAATCAGTCCTGAATATTCACTGGAAGTACTGATGCTAAAGCTGAAGCTCCAATACTTTGGCCACCTGATTTGAAGAACTGACTCATTGGAAAAGATCCTGATGCTGGAAAAGCTGAAGGCAGGAGGAGAAAGGGATAACAGAGGATGAGATGGTTGGATGGCATCACTTGATGGACTTGATGGGTATGAATTTGCGCAAGCTCTGGGAGTTGGTGATGGACAGGGAAGCCTGGTGTGCTGCAGTCCATGGGATCACAAAGAGTGGGACACGACTAAGCGACTGAACTGAACTGAAGACCTGTGTTACTGACCGAGGAAATGAAACCATTCTGGACCCATCCAAAGGTAGACCTTTTTTTTCTGCCTCCTCTTGCTCCTATGACCAGGCCCTCTGACATCTTGCCCAACCTGACACACAAATCTGACTGGACTTCTAGACCTTTTGGGCATCCACCTCTTCCCCAGCTCTCCCAGTTGAAAGTCCTTAACTGGTCCTTTGAATTCCAACAGCTTTCTATCTGTGTCTTTCTGTCTTACTTTCAATGAGTATAATAACTCCCCTTGGAGACATTCACTCCTTGAGGCTCGGGTCTGGATTCTGTTTGATTCATTCTGTGCCTTCTCAGTTTCCCAGGGCTCCATTAAATATTTGTCATGCAAATTAATGTGCCTGTGATATCCTACTTGTGGATGTCCTTAAAACAAACTGTTGGGGATAAGCCAAATGAAAAAGAATGCATCTCACACTAGCAGGGACCCCATTTGCCCAGAGGATGTTTTGTTTTCTCTTGTTCAGAAGATTTATTTTAGTTTAAGAGCCAAGGTATGTTTTCTTTCCTGGGTAAATTATGTGTGTGGTTCCTGCAGCAACAGCTCCAGTGGATGTTGACTTACCGCGGAGAGCAGGAGAGGAGGAAGGGGGACAGGCCCAGAGGAATGTCACAGTCAGCTGGGTGCCCAGAATCTGCCACTGCCCCATGGGGGTTGGGGGTGGGGATGTGACCAAAGGCTGAGATCACCAGTTGAACCACACACGAGAGGGCTGATTTGGGTCAAATAATACTCTAGGACCCAAAGTGGAAACATGAGCCAGAAATGCAGGGTGTTTTAAAACAGCACCGTGATGGCAACCCACTCCCAGTACTCTTGCCTGGAAAATCCCGTGGACAGAGGAGCCTGATAGACTACAGTCCATGGGGTCGAAAAGAGTCGGACACGACTGAGCGACTTCACTCACTCACTCACTATCCTTATTTATTTGATGCTCACAAAACACTGGGCAATATGGTTATTGTTATCACTACCCTTTAGCTGACTTCCCTGGTAGCTCAGACAGTAAAGTGTCTGTCTACAATGCGGGAGACCCGGGTTAGATCCCTGGGTTGGGAAGATCCCCTGGAGAAGGAAATGGCAATCCACTCCAATACTATTGCCTGGAAAATCTCATGGACGGAGGAGCCTGGTGGGCTGCAGTCCATGGGGTCTCAAAGAGTCGGACACAACTGAGCGACTTCACTTCCCTTACCCTTTAGCTGGAAAAAGCAAGCCTCATAGAATTTAAGTAACTTGCCAAATTTCACACAGATCCAATCTCATACTTTTGACCTCGTCTAGTTTGCTTTCATTCTATTCTTTATCTGATAAATAGATGAACTGACCCATCAATAGCCTAGAGCTATAGTAAATTACACATAATTTGTAAAAACTATTATTAAATTATTTATTTGCCAACAAAACAATTTTTTAAAAGTTTGGTCCCAATATTTTTTGGCTCTAGTTCGGGATGGGGCTAAGGTTGTGTCACTGACTGAATAATTTGACTAACAATACATGTAATGAAAAGGGACAATTTATGTAATGGAAAAAAATGGGTAGAAAATAAAGTACATCTACTGAATATTGCAATCCCCACACCAACCTGGATTGAATATTCATTGCATTCAACAAATATTTTATGATTGATTTTATAGCAATGAAATAAATGGGTCGATCCTGGATCCTGGTCAGAAAAAAAAAAATTAAAAAAAAAAAATAAAAAATAAAACAGCACCGTGGGAATTCCCTGGCAGACCAGTTGGTTAGGAGCTTCCTCGGATGGCAAAGAATCTGTTTGCAATGCAGGAGCCTTGGATTTGTTCCCTGGGTTGGGATGATCCCCTGGAGAAGGGAAAGGCAACCCACTCCAGTATTCTTGTCTGGAGAATTCCATGGACAGAGCCTACCAGGCCAGTCCATGGGGTCACAAAGAGTTCCATATGACTGAGCAACTTTCTCTTTCCAGTGGTTAGAGTCCTGGGCTTTTACTGCTGTGGGCCAGGGTTCTATCCTTGTTTGGGGAACTAAGACCCTGCAACCTGCATAGTCAAAAAAAAAGGAAGAAAACTTCAGCACCACCACGTCTGGTAAATGATGAAGCTCCCAGAAAACTCAGAGTTTTGCTCCACAGTGAATCCAACACAGGCCTTTTCCTTTTCTTCATACTGAATAGTAGGTACAAAAGAACTTGGCATAAACAAGGAGACCCAACAGATCTGTATAGGAAGGAAAGGGAGAAAGATTTTTAACAAAGAAAGATAAAGGGGCTTCGAGCTATGACTGGAGCCTGAGATTTGCTTCTGGCCCCATCCCCTATTTCTTGTTTGTTTCTCGAAGCTCTGCTTCCTGAAAACAAGATTCTTTATTATTATCATCATCATCTGTGACTCAGGGTATAGACTGGACCATTTTTTATATCCCATGAAGGAAGTGGGCGGGTAAAATCTGCCACTTACCCATGTCACAGAGGTAAGGCAGTGACTTAGAACTCTTCCAGGCCTCAGGGTGCCTGTTTGTGAGTGACTTAAAAGTACTTAATGGCATCCTAGCAACCTGCTCATTTTCCAAAATAGGAAATGCATTCTTGAGAAAACCTTCACATTCAGTTTTCTTGGGGAGAAAAAAATTCCTCTAAAAATGTTCAGTTTCAGCATGAGACTCGCTGCTTTCCCTGACAGCTGGAGGTCACTCTAGTGATTCATTGGGTGCATTAAGTTAATATGTAACTTGAATAGCAAATGATGCCCAATGGCTGAGGTCAAAATGTTCTGTTTGCATGAGCTGATTTGCTGCAAGTTAATAGTTAAATCATTAGAAAATTGATACCCACTAAGAGACCTGAAAGAGAAGGTCCCATTTCCAAAAGGTCACCTTATTTCTTCAAGTCTAAAGTGCACACTGGAGAAACTCCCAGTCTCAGAGGAACAGGAAATGCTGTGGGCTTTCAGTTTTCTGCTTCAGTAGGCTTTACAGCAGGCACTCAGGAGTTAACTGTGAGGGTGTTCAAGCTAGTTGAAAGCAAACATTGCTTGTCCCAAAAAGACACAATAGATGATGCTGAGGCTGGGTTATGTGAGGGCAGAATGAACACCATTCGGCAATATGGTATTGCTGCAATGCTGATAACCCATTTGTCTGTAGAAGTGCCTTCTGTTGGTATGAGATCATTAAGCTTAACTGTATCGGTATGTTCCCAATCATGTAACTAGTAGAACTGAAGAATATCCTGCCACCAAGGAACATGCTGGAGGTTCACACCTGAGAGGTTCTTCAGGAAAGCTCCAATCCTAATAACCCAGTCTCAGTGCTTACAACCACCCAAGGTGCTGTAAAGAGGGCTGGAGGGAAGGCTGTGAAATCCACAATTAATAAAACAGAAACTGAACAAGGAACTCTGCACTCAGATCTTGCCAGACTAAGCCTCAAAGTTAACGTCCAATCACTTATATTTGAAGAATTAAAAAGCAAAAATAAACCTCAGAGAAAGACAGCTGAAACTGCCAAATAAGAACCCTGAACAAACTTCCTCATACTCAGTTCCCATACCAAATTGGCAATTTTCCCCAGAATTTTTTTCAAAGCCAAGATTGGTGAGGGTAAGCCAACCTTTTAACACAGGCACATTTTACCTGGTTTTGGTTGACATTGTTGCAATAACATACAAGTGGTATCTGGCAAACTGGCAACACATGTTTAAAAATCAGCTTGCCAAAGAACAGTCTGAATAATTGTTAAATACTTCATTATATAATTGAGAGGGGACAGTCTGGGGGTGTAACTGTCTCTGCCTGCATGGATAAGGGAATTAGACATTGACAGAAATGGACCAGGTAGGAAAATTAAATGGCAATGCAATTTAATATTGGGGTTTTTTTTTTCTTAAACGTTGCAACAATGTGAAAATCCTTTTGGTGTTAGGCTTCTTTCCTTGTTCTTGAACTTTCTGCCTTCCAACTTCCTAGAACAGAAAGGAGGAGATGATGTGAAAATGGATCTGTGATCTTCTGAAGATCCTGCTGCTGCTGCTGCTGCTGCGTCACTTCAGTTGTGTCCAACTCTGTGCAACCCCATAGACGGCAGCCCACCAGGCTCTGCAGTCCCTGGGGTTCTCCAGGCGTACTTCCCCATAACTGGCTCTGTGTCTATTGATGATGCAAATACACTCTGAACTTCAGTTTTTACATCTTGAAAAATCTCAAAGAGATTAGATGAGGTGATCCAAATCCTTTCTTTTTATAAATTTCTCCCAGCGCTGTCTTTAAGAACAATGATGGAGAAGCAGGGAGGTTCTAGACAGAAACCAAGGTCTCATCCTAAATTCTCTTTTCTCAAGTTACAACTTCCTCCACTTCTTTGTTATCTGATTCAGGAACAGAGAATCTAACTTGTGATTTCAAGATCAGCTAAGAATTTTTGAAAAAGCTTGGGGTAAAAAGAGGCTATCTGCACTGAGAATGACCTCACCTTAGGAAACGGTGATTAAAGAGATCACTCTCTTGTGTATATGTACATATATACAATGGAATACTACTCAGCCATTAAAAAGAATACATTTGAATCAGTTCTAATGAGGTGGATGAAACTGAGTGAAGTAAGCCAGAAAGAAAAACACCAATACGTATACTAACATATATATGGAATTTAGAAAGATGGTAACAATAACCCTGTATGCAAGATGGCAAAAGAGACACAGATGTATAGAACGGTCTTTTGGACTCTGTGGGAGAAGGCAAGGGTGGGAAGATCTGAGAGAATAGCATTGAAACATGTATATTATCATATATGAAACAGATCGCCAGTCCAGGTTCGATGCATGAGACAGGGTGCTCAGGGCTGGTGCACTGGGATGACCCAGAAGAATGGGATGGGGAGGGAGGTGGGAGAGGGGTTCAGGATGGGGGACACATGTACACCTGTAGTGGATTCATGTCAATGTATGGCAAAAACCACTACAATATTGTAAAGTGATTAACCTCCAATTAAAGTAAATAAATTAAAAAAAAAAGAGAGAGCGATCACTCTCACTTGAGCACTTTAGTAAATTCTTTAAAAATTTTTTCCCTAGAAATATCTTGTTGGTTTGCTGGTAAAACAAGAAGAGGTACTAAAATCTGCAGAGAAAAAAAAAAACAAGAGGGAAAAGATGTCAGGGAACTTAAGTCTTATGGTTGAGGTTCAGTTTTGAATCTACCTGATGGCTTTAGGAGAATAGGCTTGCAGCCTGGAGATATTCCAGGAGTTAATAATTTATCTTTTTAATTTCATCTCTGCCAGCAAAATGAGGAGGTTAGTTTCAGATTGGGAGGCTAGAGATAGCAGAGTTATTCGATCTGAGATGGATGATACCAGTAAGGAATGAGCCTGATGATTGGTTTGTCCAATACGTACGTTAGTTAAGTTTTGTATCAATAGTTTTCTTCAAGTATATACTGTACATTTTTCTTAAGACTCTAGGTCTCTTATAGATTGCTAATATGAATGGCATCCATCTAGATGATAATTTCTTTGTTCTCAGCTATTTTTCGCCTCTGCCACTGGATTGGCGAACAGAGGCCAATGAAGCAAGAAGAAAATAGCAACAAAGAAAATTCCATATGATCATTTCCATCTTTTATCTTCTTCATCATTTACCATTTCCTCCTAAATTTTGTATCCCATTTTTCACTCTTGATACTATGTATTTATTTTTTCTCTCTTTTCATTAATGAGCCCTTAAAACTTATGAGTGTTATACTTTTAAAAATTAATGGAAAGAGTTTTTTTCGTACTTAAAAAATTAGAAAGTTATTCTTCTGTTTAGGGGGTTTTGTTTGTTTGCTTGTTTTTGGCTGCATTGCATGGCCTGTGGAATCTTGGTTCCCTGACTGAGGATTCAATGGGGGCCCTTGGCAGTGGAGTCCTAACCGCTGGCCCACCAGGGAACTCCGGAAAGTTATTCTTTTACCTTCTCATTGATCTTCTTACCAACCAGTGTATATAAGGTTGCTCATTGACTGTATGTCCATGATCTTAAATCTAATTCATAGAAGGAAAGGAAAAGAGAAGAGTTCTTGAATTTCCACAAAATTCTTTGAGGAGATGGCGGGAACGGTGCATGGAATGGAGTAGAAACGGATAGGTAAATATGTAAACGTGGTTTAAGCTGACATAGCTTTGGGTCCCAAATTCTCGTTTATGGACAGGAACCCACCTGTAGTGAAATTCCGTCAGCACCATTGCCAAGGAAGAATAAGGATATTATGATGAGGTTTTAATAAATGTAAATGTATCTGAGTTAAAGAACTGTCCTTTTAAAGTATCTTTGTATTTTTTAAAAAATCCTTCTTTATGAACTAATGATAATAAATGATAGGTTTTTTTTCTTTCATGTCATTTTGGGAATAAAAATCGAATAACCCAGTGTCAGATCATTTAAAAATGACTTAAAATGTTAGACAGTTTTTTGAAATTTTATTCAGGAACAATACAGACTCTGGAAACCACTGCCACAGCCACAGATGGGGGAGTTACATGGGTTTATGTAGCGTGTATTCATCTATGGCAGAGGTAAGGGGTGTTGTATCACACACTTCTGTGGCTGCCGTAACAAATGACCGTAAAGTTGGTGGCTCAAAGCATAACTGCATTCTTTTGCTGTTCTGGAGGCCAGAAGTCTGAGATGGAGGTGCCAAAGGGCCATGCTCCCTCCAGAGGCCCTGGAGGGGGACCCTTGCTTGCCTCTCCCAGTGATGCCAGACAGGGCTCTGTGGGGCTCCTAGCCACAGAGACTTTCTGTGTCCCCCTTTCTTTGATTATGGGTAACTGCCTTCGTTCATCCTCCATGACTTTCCCTGAGTTACAACGGGCAGATTCAAGGAGTTATTAATTACGGAAGGAAGGGGACGGGAGACTAAGGAGAAACAACCGGTCAGGAGCAGCCTTGGGGCAAGGTTCTGTTTCCCGACAAAGGATACACAACAATAATATCTTTGAGTTATTTTGCAAATATTGAAAGCCCCTCCAGGTGGGAGATGTTAATGATTAACAGTGGTATGCTGCCCACAAGCCTGTAGACCCCAGACCAGGTGGATCTGAAGTTTGATGATGTTGATCTCTGCTTGTCTCATCACCAACCCATGAGAAGAACGTCGTCGGAATGATCAGTCCCTCTTTGAACAATTAGTAGAAAACTTCTCACTACCCTCCCCAGGCATTTTGAGGGCATGAGCCCTCTGTGTCCCCCTTTGCCTGAGAAAGCAATAAAACTATCTTTTTCTTCTTCACCCAAAACTCTGTCTCCTAGATCTGATTCAGCACCTGTGTACAGAGAAGATGAGCTTTAGGCATCACCAGCTTCTGGGGGTCACCCTATGCGAGGCTTCCTCTGTGCTCTTCATCGTCTGGCTCCATCTTTACACTATTGGCTCTTCTGTGTGTCTCTGTGGGTCCAATCTCCCTCTATTTTTAAAACATTTTTTAAGTTTCCAGATGTGCCACGTAGAATCTTTTTTCCTGGACCAGGGATTGAACCCACACTCATTGCATTGGAAGCACCAAATCTTAACCTCTGGACCATCAGGGAAGTCCCAACTCTCCCTTTTTCTTACATGGCTAACCTTTCTGTGTCTAATCTCCACTCTCTCATAAGGGTACTTTCCATGATTTCCCTCGTCTTAAGATCCTTAACTTATTCACACTTGCATAGACCCTTTCTCCAAACAATATTTGCACATTCCAGGGATTAGGGTGTGAACATAGTTTGGGAAACAACTATCAGACTACCCTAGGCATCCTACCTGACCTCTTCTAGCCATGCTCACTCCCAGGTCACCTGGATGTGGCCTAGACTAGAGAGAGGCAGATTTAGGTGCTAGGATGGAAATGTCTTCAGGTGGTGCCATACCATTTTTTTAAATGTAAAGTTATGAATTTTATATTTTGGTTATTTCTGGATGATAAAATTATAGAGGGTTTCTTTTTCCTTTCTCAAAATATGTTTATTTAATATTTTAAAATATTAAACAAAATCAAATAAATACTATTAACAATATTTATCATTGACTATTATTAGCAAACAAATAATATTTAATAAAATACTATTAAATAAATAATATTTTAAAATTAGAAGTTTTCTTGTCACTTAAAATTTTAACCTGAGTCTCCTGCATCGTAGGCAGATTCTTTACTGTCTGAGCTACTAGGGAAGCATCATTAAATATTATTAAGTAAATAATATTTACATTATATTGTTCAATAAAATTAAATACAAACACTATATTAGCAACAATATACTACAATTAATGTATTTTTGTGATAGCAGCAGCTGATCATTTTAAAAATTATGTTTGAAACGTGCTCTAAATAGTTACCATACTAACTTCAGTTTATGGATGAAAATAGTAAATTAAGCAGATATGAAGCAGAAAGAACTCTATGTTTGTCTAGGCTAAAGGAATATGCGGGAGATGAGGGTGGAGCCAAGCTGGCTTAAAACTCAACATTCAAAAACTGAAGATCATGGCATCCCGTCCCATCACTTTGTGGCAAATAGATAGGGAAACAGTGGAAACAGTATCAGACTTTATTTTGGGGGGCTCCAAAATCACTGCAGATGGTGACTGCAGTCATGAAATTAAAAGACACTTGCTCCTTGGAAGAAAAACTATGACAAACCTAGACAGCATATTAAAAAGCAGAGACGTTACAAAGGTCCGTCTAGTCAAGGCTGTGGTTTTCCCAGTGGTCATGTATGGATGTGAGAGTTGGACCATGAAGAAAGCTGAGTGCCGAAGAATTGATGCTTTTGAACTGTGGTGTTGCAGAAGACTCTTGAGAGTCCCTTAAACTGCAAGGACATCCAACCAGTCCATCCTAAAGGAAATCAGTCCTGAGTGTTCATTGGAAGTACTGATGCTGAAGCTGACTGGTAAGAAACCTCCCTCCCCTTCCCTCTCTCTTTACTCTCCTTAATCCTTCCTATCCTTCCCTGTTTTTCTAGTCCCCCAGTCCTGGACTCAGGAATCTGGTCAAAGGGCCCTCAGCCTGAGCTGAGGATTGGAGACTGACCACCTCCTCTTGGCAGAGAACTCGAATTCTGGTTCTGGTCTGGTCTGATTTCTGGTAGGGCCGAGTTCCAGTCCTCCCTTCTCTGGAGGCCCAGGGAAAAGTCCCATAATGCCTGGGCATCTGTAGGTGGCAGGAGACGTCTGTAAGGCCACCCTTTTCGCCCCCCTTCTCCCGCCTCCTCCCCCTTCTTCTTTCAACCTGGCTTCCTTTCCTCCTTTGAAATCTTTGATGTTAGTACTTGGAGTCTTGTATTTAAGGGCTTCCCTGGTGGTGCAGAGGTTAAAGCATCTGCCTGCAGTGTGGGAGACCTGGGTTTGATCCCTGGGTCAGCAAGATCCCCTGGAGAAGGAAATGGCAACCCACTCCAGTGTTCTTGCCTGGAGAACCCCAGGGCCGGGGGAGCCTGGTGGGCTGCCGCCTATGGGGTCGCACAGAGTCGGACACGACTGACACGACTAAGCAGCAGCAGCAGCAGCCGCCAGGTTTGTATATGTGTGTGTTTTAACTCTGTGCTCTGTGTTGTGATTTTTGATGGCCATTTTGCTTTGTCTGGCCACCATTTGGTTTAGACCTGCCGCCATTTTGTTAGAGCTTGATTTTCTTTCCCTGTGCCTTGAGACCAGGGCTCTTAAGAACACTTATCTAGACCATCTCTAACTCCTGACACTGAGGAAAAAGGGAAAAAAGGCTTGAAGCTAGATCTTGCACTGTGTCTGTCTAAATATGTCTTGGTATGTCTTTGTCTCTGGGTAATATTTTTGAGGTTAATTTGTAAATGAGCTCTATTTATTTGGCTTATAAAAAGGTAAGCGCTTACAAATCAAGTAATTCTAAATTAAACAATAAATTCCAGGTTCATGTGAACTGGGAAATATTCAATATTAAATACTTGATATTAATGTTTGTTTGTTGACCTATCTAATATAGACATGTCTTAGAGTAGAATATTTTCCGGAGAAGGCAATGGCACCCCACTCCAGTACTCTCGCCTGGAAAATCCCAATGGATGGAGGAGCCTGATAGGCTGCAGTCCATGCTAAGAGTCGGACACGACTGAGCGACTTCACTTTCACTTTTCACTTTCATGCACTGGAGAAGGAAATGGCAACCCACTCCAGTGTTCTTGCCTGGAGAATCCCAGGGACGGGGGAGCCTGGTGGGCTGCCATCTATGGGGTCGCACAGAGTCGGACACGACTGAAGTGACTTAGCTGATGCTGAAGCTGAAGCTCTAATACTCTGACCACCTGATTCGAAGAACTGACTCATTGGAAAAGACCCCAATGCTGGGAAAGTTGAAGGCAGAGAAGGGGATGACAGAGGATGAGATGATTGGATGGCATCACTGACTCGATGGACATGAGTTTGAGCAAGCTCTGGGAGTTGATGATAGACAGGGAAGCCTGGTGTGCTGCAGTCCATGGGTTGCAAAGAGTCAGACACAACTGAGCAACTGAACTGCCTGAGGGTGGAGCTGGAGAGAGGTGGAGATAAATAAGCTGTTTATGAGCCATACAATGGTGGTATGCTGCTGCTGCTGCTAAGTTGCTTCAGTTGTGTCCGACTCTGTGCGACACCATAGACGGCAGCCCATCGTGCTCCTCTGTCTCTGGGATTCTCCAAGCAAGAATACTGGAGTGGGTTGCCATTTCCTTCTCCAGTGCATGAGAGTGAAAATCGAAAGTGAAGTCTCAGTCGTGCCCGACTCTTAGCGACCCCATGGACTGCAGCCCACCAGGCTCCTCCGTCCATGGGATATTCCAGGCAAGAGTACTGGAGTGCGGCGCCATTGCCTTCTCTAGTTGTATACTAACATTCCTCAATTTTTAAAAATGTATAAAATAGATGACTATGGTCCCCATGTGTAAAATGCAACAGTACAGAAGTCCCTGTCAACTTTTAACCCCTAGCTTTCATTTCTATGCCCTCTGATCTCCAAAGATAATCTCTATAAATAGCCCACTCTACCATTTCAAAAATTTTCAAGGCTTTACACATGTACAAAATTTGAAAATGTTTGACATTTAACCTATCTACATTTATTATAATTTCTAATTTGTCATCTTATTTTGTATTAGTTTATGCACCATGATTTCTTATTTAATTTCCCTTTTCCTCCTTTTGTTAGATGGCTAAAATTGTGGTACCATTTTTTTCCCCCCTTTAGGAGGTTTAAAAGTTATTACATCTTTTTTCTATTGTGTTAGTTATTATTCTTACATTTTTAGCATGCCCATTTCAACACATATTAATCTGCATTAAGTTTTATTTCTTTCTTTACTAAAAAGCCAAAATCTTAGCACACCATCATTTTCCCTTCATCTCTCATTACTTTCTATGCCACATCACTCAAGAATTTAGTTTTAGATTTGTGAACTTTATTATTTCAATTTATATTTCAATTTATCTATCTTTTCCTGGGTTCTTTGCTTACTATTATTTAGCTTATATTATATGTGGGTTCCTCCTTGGGTTGAATTTTCATTCCATTGTAAATAATCCTTGCAACTCTAGAGCAGGTTTATTTCTGAGGGCTTCCATGCCTACAAGCTTTGAGAAATCTCTATTCTACAGCTCTGATGGTTCATAAAGATACATCTTGGCAATTTATATTTCTCTTACATGATACTAGTGACCCATCATATGTAAAAATCTGTGTCTTTCTTCAGTTAAGATAAATTTTCATTTATTTTTCTTCATATTTTCCTCCATTCAGTCTTCTCTGTCTCTGCAATTCATATTAGAACCCACAATAGAACTCTTGAAATGTTTCCACTTTTTTCTTTAACTCTTTTGACTCTTTCAACCCTTTTAACCCAACTTTAAACTTTTTCTTCAGTCTGACCTTTTATGGAAAACCTTTGCTAGCCTCTGTTTTAGATCATTAATTTGTCCATTGCTGTGGTTCATTTGTCCATTCACTCCTCCATTATACCTCCTGTCTTTATAATTTTAGAACCTCAAGAATTATTACTTGCTTTTTGGTTGTTTTTCCTAACAGCATATTCTAGTTATACTGTGCAAGATCATCTCTCTGATGACATTACTTTTAATGCTTATAAGTTCATTTCTTTTTCACAAGTTTTCCCTTGAGTCAACGTTCTGTCTCTTTGTATTTTAGTGGTTTTCTCCTGAACTTCTGGTGTTCTGACTCCCTCTAATTACACCTAAGCAGGAAGAACTAGGTGAACCAGTGTCCCACGAATAGCTGGTTTGGATTTGCTCTTCCCCAGAGGAGAGAGTAGCTATAACTGACCAGAAAGTAGTTCTTTAATTACCCTGATGATCACCGAAGGACCCTCTGCTCCAATCGCTGACAGTGAGCTTGGGTTTCTCTATGTCTGCTCTTACCTTCCTGAGTAGTTGTGGTTTTTTTTTTTTTTTCCTGTGTATAAGCTGGGCTGTAGTTTCATCAATTCTTGACAATTTAATCCATGTGCTTTCTATCTTTGAGAAATTCCTCACAATTCCAGGACCCCTTCGTGTTACTCTCTAGTCTCCCAGGGCTGCCGTGAATTTAGATTTATGTTTCCTGTCTTAAAAGGATTTGCATGGGAGGTGTGGGTCGGTAGACAAGTGTGGTCAGCCCTTCTCTTACTCACTCTACCATACCTGCAAGATGCAGATAAAAAACATTATATGGCATAAGCTCTTTAATTCTTCAGTTTTAGGAAATGTTACTTTCCATCAAAGACTTTTATGACTAATTAAATTATACTATCCAGAAGTCAAAGCTTTAACAACTGCACCACGTTGTTGTAAATTGCATTGAAACACACATTGCTTTCTCTGGTTTGATAACTGAGGGAACTTCCAAGGAACCAACCGCGTGTTTTCAGGGATGGCTGTGGAGCGTGTCCCGCGTCCTGGGTGGCTCTTTTCTGGCCTCCTGCTGTTCCTGTTGCTTGGTCCCTTTGGCCACATCAAGCAGTGTTCCGCTCTTAGTTTATGACCGCTACCACGTTTGCTGTTCTTCCAACTTCCCTTTCTGTTTTCTGCGGTATGGAAAACCATATGACAAAGCGTCTTACAAAAGCACATCCTGTAGATAATGGACTTTAGGACTAGGTGCTAAAGAAAAGGTGGCTTTTTGTAAGCCATTTCAGAGATGCAGAAACGTTTTGCTTGTTTTTAGACCCAGGATTTTTCTCCAACTAAATTGTTTACTAGAAGTATGACTGATAGATATTTCTGTGTGAATAGCCTTGTCATTAAACAAAAAGATCACCATATATATGTGAAAGTGTTAGCCTCTCAGTCATGTTCAATTCTTTGCGATCCCATGGACTTAGTCCAACAGGCTCCTCTGTCCATGGAGTTCTCCAGGCAGGAATACTGGAGTGGGTTGCTATTTCCTTCTCCGGCGGATCTTCCTTAACTGGAGATCGAACCCAGGTCTCCTTCATTGCAGGCAGATTCTTTACCAACTGGGCCACTAGAGAAGCCTCTAGTAGCTCAGTTGCAATTAGTGCCCATTTACAATTCCAAAAAGTCTTAAAAGGGTTCATGGGATGAGCCAGTGGCGGGAGGCAGCAGTTGGGCTTAATTAATATTCATCCACTCCTTTTTCTCCCACCCATATGCTGGATTCCTTTCACCCTCCAGACTTTCCTACTGGTCTAAGTTGACTTGTCCAGTGGGACCCAGAGCTGATCCCTGAGGAGTCTGGACTCTAGTCACTCTAGTCACCATGGCAACAAGAGCCATGGTTATCAGCAGACATGGAAACCGCAGGAAGTACCCCCGTGTGTCTCTCGAGCTCCAGACACTCTCCCCTGTCTGTCTGTGTGTCAGCATTTCTAGTTTCCATGATAACCATGGCCGTCGCTCACACTAGAGAGTGAATGTTTCCTTTGCTGCTGTGAGCACAGAGGTCCAAATCAATCAGGCCACAGTGCATCTTGGAGCTCAGTAAGACCCTGACTGGTTTGCCTCATGGAAACATTCCAATTTCTAACACAACAGACCTTAAAGTCATGAAGGCTAATGCACAAAGTCTGAGAATGGGGATAGGACCCCACCCTACTTCTACTCCTTGATTTCTGGACTGCAGATTCTTGCTGTTGGGGACATGGCATCTTATGATTGTTGTTGGGTCAAAGTATACCATGTCTTGGGGAAGGGTGTTCCTACCCCATCTGAGGTCATCACAGCTGGTCCTTTAGCTGAGCCTCTTGGAGGTCATTCCAATATTCCATCAGGTGGACAACTTTTGGGGTAACAGAGTTCTTGATAGTACCAGTGGATTTCATGATGATGTGCCCATTGTCAAACTTCCTTCTATGTAAAGTGGATCCTTGGGTACCAGGTGGTGTTACTTGAGATTCCCACATTGGGAAATGACCCTACAATCCTCAGTGAATGGTACTGGAAGAAGTAGGGCAGGCCATGAAGCCTAGCCCATGCCTGGGACAGAGCTCAACATTAAGGACAAAATACCAGCCCCTTCACTAAC
Source organism: Ovis canadensis (assembly GCF_042477335.2). Classification (NCBI taxonomy): domain Eukaryota; kingdom Metazoa; phylum Chordata; class Mammalia; order Artiodactyla; family Bovidae; genus Ovis; species Ovis canadensis. The sequence continues at coordinate 23,350,660 of NC_091269.1, read as the reverse complement.
GGCGAAAGTAAATTTGGCACCTCCATTAGTCTCCTTGGGGGATAGTGCCAGACTGTGCTGTGAGTGCCCGACAGTAAGCTTTCAATTGCTGAGGCACCTGTTCAAAGACATCCATCTCAATTATAGGCATTGCCAGCTGCACAGCTAGGTAAAAAGCTAGGTGGCCTCATCCTTCAAGTTCCCCTTTCGAAAAGCCCTAAATAACTGACCACTTGACCGATACCACCTCGTGTCCTGGGCTTTAATTCCCACTCTTAAATTCACCAACAAATGGTGAACCTACAGTGTAGGCATAGGCATCTCAACCTCAGCCCTGATAAAGGCAGAAGCCAGGGTGAGGGTGCTCTCTCTCCCTCCAAACTCACCATGTGGTACTGACTGTGCCGTGCACCCTTCAGTAACTGTGAGTAATAAAGCTTGATCCTTCAAGTTCCCTAATAATCGTTGCTGAGGCTCATCCTGCAATTATACTAAAAACCACACCACAAGGGCAGGTCCAACCACAATACTGACTCTAAAAGGAGAAACGTCCATGGTGGGGGGAGGGGCGGGGACGGAGGCAGGTGAATACTTCAGGCACTGCTAGCTGATAGCATCACTATCAATAGGCTGGAACGGTTGCAGCCACACACCTAGGGCTCAACTGGGGTGGATAAGAACAAGGTCTTTGGTGACATTAGGAGCAAAACTCTAACCGTGACCTGGAGGGTACAGAAGGCAGAGTACAGAGCACAAGGGTGGTCAGGTGAAGGTGACAGAGGGCGGACGATTCTGCACGATGGTGAAGGGGGTGGGAGAGGTGCTGAGAGTGTCTCATGAGGAGAGTGACGTGACTGAATTTTTTTTTTAGACAAGTGTGCCCAGAACATATTTAAGTATTGATGAAAGTAGTTTAGAGCCTTGAGGGAAACTGAGCATTCAAGAGAGGAGGAAGATTGATGGAAAGATATCATTGAGGAAGTACACAAGATCTCGAGTGCGGGGGAAGGACTCAACTTGGACGGAGGAGAGATCTAGGTTGCGGGTGATAGAGGCACTAAGTGGGTGTGGGTACAGAGCGAACTTGTGGGGATGGACTGAGACAGTTATGGAAACAGCCCTAATTGAGCCTGTAGGATGTGAGGATTCAGGCCTCAATAGGAATCATGAAGTAAAGAAGTTCTTGAAGATTCCTTTAAATTCATGAATACAAGAGCAATAGGTGTCTTGTTAGCTCAGTAGATTTTTTTTTCACCTTAGCAGAAGTCAGTTAATTATAATAATAGGCACCATTTACTGTGCTTACCGTGTGCCAAGCCCTGTACTCTGCATTTTGTATTTTTATTCCTTTCATCCTCACCGTAACTCTAGGAAGTAAGCTTGTAGACGTCATTATCATCTTTGACAGACAGGAAAAGGAAGGTGGTGTGTGTCTCACAAAGCCGTTGTCACCCCACCTCACCGAGCCCAGGGACCGTCTCTCACTTGGACTGGTCTCTGTCCCCTTGGATTAGTTCTTCCCTCCCTGGATCCTATTCTGCACACAAAGAAAGATTATATAATTTATCTCCCACACTGTGAAACCCTCTAGAAAGCTACCGCTGATGACTGAATAAAATTGCGTTTCCAGCAAGACCCTGCTGGACCTTGCCTGCGTGTTGCTTTGCTTTGGTCTCATTCCCTGCTGCTCAGCTCAACATGCTCCAGTGTCCAGGCCTCTGGTGTTCCTCAGGCTCCTTGAGTTTATTCTAGCTTTGTGGAATTTGCACTTCATGTTTTCTCTGCCTGAAATGTTCTTTCCCTAGGTTTTTGCAAAGCTGGCTCTCTCTTGTCATTCCAATCCAGCTCAAACGGCATCTCTTTGAAGACACTTGCCCTGCTTGGGAAGAGAGAAACCAAGGATAATTCCCAGTCAGCAACCTAAGCTGTCTCCCTAACATTGCTCTGTCTTAATTTTATTAAAGCTGTCACTCACAGCTATTTTTTTGTCATTTATTAACTGCCTTTCTCTTACTAGAATTAAAGCTCTGTGAGAACAAAAGCAAAAAAGCAAGACTTTCTTACTTTCTACTATATAATGTCAGGCTTCCCTGGTGAGTCAGACGGTAAAGAATCTGCCTGCAAAGTGGGAGACCTGGGTTTGATCCCTGGATTGGGAAGATCCCCTGCAGGAGGGCATGGCAACCCACTGCAGTATTAGAGATGGAAGAATCTCTTGCCCGGAGAATCGCCATGTTCAGAGGAGCCTGGCTGTCTACCTTTCATGGAGTTGTAAAGAGTCAGACTCAACTGAGCAACTAAGCACAGCACACAGCACAGCTATACAGTATCATTTAGAAGCTGGCCTGACATATAACAGGCACTGGGTAACTGCTGCTGAATGAATGAAAGAATGAACTCAATGAATGAATGAATCAAGTTGCATATTCTGTGTATCTTTTGATGTCAGCACACCTTTCATAAATGACAAAACTAAACCCCCCTCCCTTTAAAAAAATTTTTTTTAAATGAGAACCATTTTTAAAGTCTATATTGAATTTGCTACAATATTGCTTCTATTCCATAATTCGGCCTTTAGACCATGAGGCATGTAGGATCCTAACTCCCTGACTAGGGGTTGAACCTGCACCCCCTGCATTGGAAGGCAACATCTTAACCACTGGACCACCAGAGAGTCCACTAGAGCCCTTTTCACTCCATGACTTTAGTGTCACGTGATCTAGTCAGGGTACATTTCCACCTCCATTATGTTAGGAAGATTTGCAGAGTCCATTGATTGCCTACCAGTCACTCTAAGACTCATTTACAGCAGATATTATCCTTGAAACAAGCCGCCTTCCCGGGCAGTATTTTGTCAAGGTCTGCTGGGAGTCAAAGCAATGGAAGGGCAGCACGTGGAGAATACCTCTGTCATGCCCTGAGAGACGGATGTCATTACTTCCATGCCACAGACTTTCACTAGCCGCATAGCTGGTTCCAGCTCCTGTGGGTCTCTCTTTCACAGGCATGAGAAAGTAAAGATTTTTGCTGAGTGAAAAATAAAAGAAATTCTTTGAAAAAGAAAAATAGTATGCAGGAGACATAATGGAGGCCAAGGGAATTAGAAATGGTCCAGTCACCCTTTTGATTTCTTGATATATTTCTCATCTGATGAAGCCAAGTGATTGATAACTGTTGAGCACGTCTTTATGATCTGAGATGGATGTCGTATCCACTTAGAATTTTAAAAGAACAGTTAACAGTGACTATTTCTTCATATTAGTGGGCCCAAGGGTTTTTCTAAAGTGAATAGATGCCCTTTAGCAGCTCTTGTTTTGGAGGGGGAAGATATCTGTTCTGATTCTTCAGCTGGAAAGGCTCAACACCACCCTTCTTTTCCTCTTTAAATTAGTATCTACAAGGAAGGAATAGGAATTTTAAAAAACAAAGAAACAAACAAAGAGACATGCCCCTTCTCTCAGTGTATCATCGAGGTTTAATCAAGAAAACAATGCACAACCCAGGGAACTCAAAGGAAAAAATTTAATACAGGGAACTAGTTAAGAAGGTGCTGGAAGAGCGGAAATGGCCGACAGGGGACAGTAAAGGAACACAGAAATAGAAACAGCTATTGGCTTCCACCACAAAGGAAGAGGAGTGTCATGGATTCAACTGTGTTTCCCCAAAATGATATGTGAAGTCCTAACCTGCAGAACTTTCAGTTCAGTCGCTCAGTCATGTCCGACTCTTTGCGACCCCATGAACTGCAGCACGCCAGGACTCCCTGTCCATCACCAACTCCCGGAGTTCACTCAAACTCATGCCCATCAAGTAGGTGATGCCATCCAGCCATCTCGTCCTCTGTTGTCCCCTTTTCCTCCTGCCCCCAATCCCTCCCAGCATCGGGGTCTTTTTCAATGAATCAACTCTTCTCATGAGGTGGCCAAAGTTCTGGAGATTCAGCTTTAGCATCATTCCCTCCAAAGAACACCCAGAACTGATCTCCTTCAGAATGGACTGGTTGGATTTCCTTGCAGGCCAAGGGACTCTCAAGAGTCTTCTCCAACACCACAGTTCAAAAGCATCAATTCTTCAGTGCTCAGCTTTCTTCACAGTCCAACTCTCACATCCATACATGACCACTGGAAAAACCATAGCCTTGACTAGGTGGACCTTAGTCGGTAAAGTAATGTCTCTGCTTTTAAATATGCTATCTATGTTGGTCATAACTTTCATTCCAAGGAGTAAGCATCTTTTAATTTCATGGCTGCAGTCACCATCTGCAGTGATTTTGGAGCCCCCCAAAACTAAAATCTGACACTGTTTCCCCATCTATTTCCCATGAAGTGATGGGACCAGAGGCCATGATCTTTAGAAAGGAATTATACCTACATGTAGGGTTATTAAAGATATGACTAGTTAAGATGAAGTCATCTTGGAGGAGAGATCTGGAGTTCTTATAAGACGGGGAGAGACCCAGAGACACACCCAGAAGGAAGGAGCCGTATGATGGCAGGAACAGACACTGGAATGGTGCAAAACAAGGAAGGCACAGGATTCTGGCTAGCCCCAGAGGCTAGGAGAAGGTGAGAAGGATTCCACCCAGAGTCTCAGGGAGAGAGTGTCTCTAATAACCAACACCTCAATCTCAAGTGTCCAACCTTCAGAACAGTGAAAGGAAAAGGTCTTATAGTTTTAAGTCGCTCAGTTTGTGGTTCTTCCCTAACAAAGTTAAAGAAACGAATATAAGGGCCTTCCCTGGTGCTCCAGGGGTTACAAATCCACCTTGCATGCAGGGGACACATGTTTGATCCCTGGTCTGGGAAGCTTCCACATGCTGCAGGGCAACCAAGCCCACATGCCACAGCTACTGAGCCCGCACCGAGAGCCTGTGAGCTGCAGCAAGCGAGGCCGCTGCAATGAGAAGTCCACACAGCAACCAGAGAGTAGCTCAAGCTCTCCACAACTAGAGAAAGCCCATGCAGCGACAGAGACCCAACACAGCCAAAAATACACAGATAAATAAAGATTTAGAAATAAACAAAAATAAATCAGTATAGAGATCAAATGCAAGAAACCACACCACTGACAGACCAATATGGCCTTAGCAAATATTAAGGCTCAGGAGGAAGCCTTTGACATGCATGGAATCTTAGTGAGTTCACAGTTACTACATCTAATGGGTTTTGGCCTTCCTGACTGAAGGGCAGATTAGAGGTTATTATAAATAGAATTCTCTGTTGTGAATGCTTGAGAGGCTTGAACAAATTCAGCTGTGCCCCATTCAAACCACAACAAACAAAACGTGAAACACGGAAACCTGCAAAGAGGCCTTGAAAGACCCTACAGGCTCGCGTGGAAATGATGCCAATCACAGCTCCAAACAGCCCAGCTCTGCACAGAGCACAGCAGGACAGACAGTTGGCCTCTGTGCATGAGAAAAATCGCTCTGTGTCTACACTGCTTAGTTGTAAACTAAGTGAAGTCAGTGAAGTCACTCAGTCATGTCCGACTCTTTGTGATCCCATGGACTGTACCCTACCAGGCTCCTCTAGTCCACGGGATTTTCCAGGCAGCAGTACTGAAGTGGATTGCCATTTCCTTCTCCAGGGGATCCTCCCGACCCAGGGATCGAACCTGGGTCTCCTGCATTGTAGACAGACGCTTTACCATCTGAGCCACCAGGGAAGTCCTGTAAACTAAGAGAAGGGAGAAAAAGACAATCTGAGCTGGTCGTGGCCTCAGGAACAGACTGTCAGGAATAGAGTCTTGAACAGAACCTTCAAAAAGATTGGGAATCTAAGAGGAGGAGAATAAATAAGTGTGGGTTGCAAATACCACAAATGTAAGCCAAGAGAGCAGACCTGACTTGCAGGTATAATAAGGAAGATGCGTATTTCTCCCTGGATGTCTGTAACTGTTTCCCCTGGAGAGTGCTATGGACACTTGCTTACACACCCCTGTAAACTACACAGCAGGCAGTATATTTTAGTGGTCAGATCAGCATAAAGTAGGTAAGTGTTTTCCCCAAAACAACCCAACAAGTTAGCCATGGAGCTAAGACGAGCCTTCTTGGGATTTTGATCATTTGTTTGAGCCACGCTGCAGCTCTCGGGGGGCCCAGAGCACGTTACCAGCCTCATGAGGGATGCTGCTAAAACGCAGCCACTATGTGTGTGCAGTCCCTGTTCCTCAGGGCCCCTGTACAACTATTGTACATTTTTATTGCTGAGAGATGGAAAGGGAAGAATTGACATATGTGAAAAATCAAGTTGACAGAGCACTGCCTAGGTACTTAAAAACATATATATTCCTAGTGTTTAATACCTGAATGCCTTACTGCATTTGTCTCTTGAGGAAACATTTGAGTATAAAAGCCACATAAAAGATATTCTGGAGATCCTTATATAAAATAAGAAGTCGCAGTTACCATCTCTTAGAAAATAGGCACTTCTCTTGGGCGGCATGCTCCTCACTTAACTGGAAAGATAGTGAACTCATTTACGATTTCCAAAGAGTATGGAGCAGATGCAACCCACAGACAAACTCATGAAACCTGAAGACCAAATACTGTCATAAAATAAAGGCAGTATCAACCTTTATTATTAACCTAATAACCAATATTAGGTTTTAAGTGAAACAAAGTTTGAGCAACAGGGTGAAGTTATTCTGTGGACTGGTAGAAGCTTCTGTAAATGTGTGTTGACTACTTAGAAGGGAGACCAGTGGAAAATGGTTACCTATTTTTCAGTACATCTGAGAGTTTTGTTAGAAAAGTCACTGGTAATTCATTGACATTCTCCCACAGTTGTGGCCATTGTGTTGTAGTCACTGCTGGGGAGTGGCCTGGAAACAGGAAGTGAAATCAGACACCTGTTGTCAGGTTCCATTTCTACTACATAATCCAACTAACCATCCCACTTCCGTGTACATTTTTTCCCATTATTAACACAGTAGGATGTTACTTTTCCCATCTCTACGTTCTTGGCATGTTACTACTGCCATGCCCTTTGCAAGGCTTCCCTGGTGGCTCAGTGGTAAATAATCTGCCTGCCAATGCAGGAGAGGTGGGTTTGATCCTTAGTCCAGGAAGATCCCGTATGCCGTGGAGTCACTAAGTCTGTCCTCTCTGTTTCTTAATGAGGAATCCCTAGATACTTAATATGCTCCCATAAAGGAAACAAAACAAAACAAAACAAAACAAAAAACCACCTTTGCAGTTATGTGAAAACATAGGATTATGTAAATAAAAAATAAATCTTTTTGGAGTGTTTAAAATAGTTACTTAGCTATATAAAGGTAAATTATTTCAAGTGATTCTAAAATGAAGTAATTTTGACTGATATTCCCTGCTGCTGCTGCTGCTGCTAAGCCATATCCGTTGTGTCCGACTCTGTGCGACCCCATAGACAGAAGCCTGCCAGGCTCCTCTGTCCCTGGGATTCTCCAGGCAAGAACACTAGAGTGGGTTGCCATTTCCTTCACCAGTGCATGAAAGTGAAAAGTGAAAGTGAAGTCGCTCAGTCGAGTCCGACTCTTAGTGACCCCATGGACTGTAGCCTACGAGGCTCCTCCGTCCATGGGATTTCCCAGGCAAGAGTACTGGAGTGGGGTGCCATTGCCTTCTCCCCAGTGAGATATATACTAATAGTGAAAAGAAACCCCAAAGAAATTGTTAACTGTATTGAGTACTTATTTTGTTACTAGTAACATTGGCATTGTTTTTTGGAAACAGACACACATAAAATGAAATAAAAAAGTAATTATGTTCACATCACTAGGAACAAGATTTTCATCAAAAGTGATCAGAGTTACAAATATAAAATCATGAAGTAATAACTCCTTAACTTCTATTTCATTATGCTATACCACTATGCTCATGGGGTAGTCTTTTTCCCTTTGAAAAATGCTTATTTTCTAGTTCTGTCTATTGAAAGAGCCAAATAAATACACCGAGGAGCAATGAGTAGGTATGATCTCTAAGTTTTCCTCTTGCAAACCTCATTGGAGAAACAGCTACTTCCCATCTGGTCCAGGAAAAAGACAAGATGAACCTGGAACAACTCATCTCTTTAAGAAATACAAGAATCTAAAACCACTGAGGTTGGGTCTGCAGGGCTTAAAATTCAACCTAACAAGATCCCCACTCACCAAGGATGGGCCACTTTGTTTTTCAAAACAAACAGTACTTTAAAAAAAAAGGTAAACGTATCACATATCTTATTATTTATGAATTCAAAATGATACTGAAAAGAAAAACCACCATTGGTTGTTGCTGAGAGGTGCTAGGAAACTGACTCACTCTTTTAAAAGTTTAAGAGTCTAACACGTATCTTGCTTTTCCTGTATGGTCCTGATCTTTCAAGACAAGACTGGGACAAGAAAAGATCAGGATTGGGGCAGCATTTAGTAAGGTCTTTAGATAGTCTCCAGGAACCAAACAGATCTTTCGTCTTTCTCAAGGAAGACTCTGATTACAATAGTTATTGTGGAAAGTGGAAAATGATCTATGTGGGCATGCTAAGTTACTCAATTGTGTCTGACTCTTTAGGATGCTATGGACTGTAGCCCTCTAAGCTCCTCTGTTCATGAGATTCTCTGGGCAAGGATACTGGAGTGGGTTGCCATGCCCTCCTCCAGGGGATCTTCCTGACGCAGGTATCGAACCCCTGTCTCTTAAGTCTTCTATATCCACGGGAGGGCTCTTTACCACTAGTTCCACCTGGGAAGCCCAGAAAACAATCTATGCTTCCACCCAATAAGCCTCAAAAATATCTAGAAATTATAATCCTGGAGACCCCAGTTCGATTCCTGGCTTGGGAAGATCCGCTGGAGGAGGGATAGGCTACCCACTCTGGTATTCTTGGGCTTCCCTTGTGGCTCAGCTGATAAAGACTCCACCTACAATGCGGGAGACCTGGGTTCAATCCCTGGGTTGGAAAGATCTCCTGGAGAAGGGAACAGATACCCACTCCAGTATTCTGGCCTGGAGAATTCCATGGACTGTGTGGTCCATGAGGTTGCAAAGAGTCAAACGTGATTGAGCGACTTTCACCAAGATGAGGGAGAGCCGTGCTTTCTCCAGAATTTCTAGTGTTTTTTTCAGCATGCACTGATGTAGCCCAGAAATTCCACTCTGACAATGTTACATTCTAGGATAAATATTTTTTTTTAGGTTTGGGTTTGGTGGTAAAGCTACAATCATGATCAAAGTCCCATAAAATGTCAGGATGAGAAAAGTGGCCCAAGCAAGCATCTGTTTCAAATCATTTTAGCATTGCAGAACTCTTTGAATACATGATGGACACTGTGCAAAATAAAAATATATAGAGAACAATTCACACACAATTTTAAGGCGTTTGGAGAATCCTTACTATCCATGGATCTATTTGGGGGTTGGTGGATTCCTGACCAGGACTTTCAGGCAGGAAGTCATCTAAGATGTGCTTTAACTATCGAGGCCATCTGAGGATGAACAGAATCTTTCATGCATCACCTTCCAAAATATGCTGATCATGGACAAGGTCACAGGAAGGGGTGTTCATACGAAGCAGTTCCAGGAACTCAAAGATCCTCAGGAGAGAGTAATCATCTACTTCAGATGGAGATGGTAGGGAAAGAATCAGAGTCACCTTCTTTCTCCCCGTGCTAAAAACCAGAAGGTCCCCAGGAGCCTTAAGGAAGAAGGTGAAACGCAAGCGAGGTCCCAGGTACTAATGTGCTCACAGAGTGGCTGGGCATCAGCTGGGTGCACAAAGAGAGCTCCCACCTGGCAGGGATTCACACTTTGGCTTTGTGAAAGTTCTCTGGCTTTCAATAGGACCTCCCTCCATCTGAGAATTTGCCCTGAGTGATGTTCTTGCCAGGACCCCACGGCACAGAGGCTGGAGGGTTCTGGGAAGTGCTGCTGACAAAATCCAAAGTGAAGCTGAAAGGGACTTCAGTGGTTCCCTGCTGATGATCATGGGCTGGACTTGGCAATGAGCAGGACATCTTCGCACTCTTGGGGATGAACCAAAATACAAGACCAAGTAAAGGAGAGTGGAATGCGGAAGAAAAAAGGCTTTTAATCAAGATATACAGGAAGGAACCATTAAGGGCTCCAAACCCCCTTTTTCAGAAGAGGAACAGGATCGTATTTCCTTCTCACCAAGCGATGCCAGGAAACCTGTGAGGTCATGCCAAAGAGAAGAAAGTGAACCTTTTCTAAGGATTACTTCTGAAAGCCTTTCGCAGTGCCAGTGAACTAAGACTGACCTTTGGTGGTTAAATCATTTCAGGCTTTATGACTTACCTTCCAGGTAAACCTGCTCACCACTTTCTCTGTGCATTTCCCAAGGAAGGAGCATCCTAGAAAGCTTCAAGCTGTTTACAAATAGCATGAGCATTCTTTATTGTTTCTCAGTCCTTTAAGGAGAACACGGACTACAGAACATGTGACCTAGATGCTCACAGAGCAACATGATCTCGCAGGTGCAAAATGCAGGGGAGGACAACTTAAAAAAAAAAAACATTTATCATTTATTTATTATTATTACTTTTACTTTACAATATTGTATTGGTTTTGCCATGCATCAATATGAATCCACCATGGGTGTACACGTGTTCCCCATCCTGAACCCCCCTCCCACCTCCCTCCCCATCCCATCCCTCTGGGTCATCCCAGTGCACCAGCCCCAAGCATCCTGTATCCTGCGTCGAACCTGGACTGGCAATTCATTTCTTATATGATAACTTTTTACTGAACTTTAAAGAGAGCTAGTTAATTTTTTGAAATAGTCACCTTGGATGAATGAGAAAATGGAAACTCGGGCCCAGGTAGGATGGGATTCTAGATTTAACTTCCTTGGACAATGAGAAGTTGTCTGTGGTGAAGATGCATTTGATGGCACAGTTTGGCCTCCGTGAGTAAAACTAACGTACAGGATTTTGGATCACTCTGATTTACTAGTGAAATGAATCTGGACCATCTTTCTTATGCCCAATCCTTCAGTTAAATGCACATTGAAAATACCTTTTCTCCTGTTGGCCAGGGAATTTAGGAAGACATAGTCTGAGGAATTCATTCGGAGCTTCACAGCCAGGAGAGGTAGCAGATAGAAAAGGGGTGAAACTGTAGGCTACAACAGGCAATGCTAGGGTTATGTTGAAACCAATGGGAAAAAATGGTTTTCTGTAGTAAAAACAAAACATCATTTTATTTTGCTGCTCTGTTGAGGCCCCTTCCTGAGAAAACAAGCCAGGTCTGTGATTCTGGAACTGGGTAGTTCCTGAGAAATGTGTTCACCTGGGGCCTGAAGGAGCAGGTGAAAAGCAGAGGGTGTTGCCAACTCACATGCTTTGTTGTTTAGAGCTGCCTGGGGAGCAATTACAAACATACACCTGCAGATTACAAGACAAGAACTCCCCCAAGTGATGTGCGGTGACACGCAGGACCTGCGTTCTCAAGAGTCCCCTTCCCAGGAATGCTTCCAGGTAGAACACTGCCTCCCTGGGAGGCCCATGACCTCAGCTTAGAGAGCTGGCACAGAGAGTGTATGATTCACCTTAAGGACTGGAGACATTTAGAGGCAAGAACAATGAGCCTGTGTGTGAGAGAAAGATCCAGGTCATCCGCAAATCTGGATCCCATGCTTCCTACAAGTCCGAGAGCTTCTGACAGTTCAAGCCTTCCTTTCAACAGCTCAGGATGGAAGGCATAGTATGTGTGGAACCACTGTGTTCTCGGGCAGGGAGAGGCAACAGGAAGTTCTGTGTGTCCCTGCAACACAGATGGTCTTCAGTTCTTCCTCCAGATTTGTATAAAATGCGTACATTCAAGGGAGCAGCTTTGAGTGTCCACCATGTCTGAGGCGATGTGCCAGGCGTGGGGGAATTGGTGGTCCATGAAGACGGCCCGAGTGGACAGCACGTGGATGTAGCTAACCTGCGTGTCCTCCCCAGCCACGGCCCTTTATAGCCCTGCAATTCTGACCTTGGAGAAAACTAGTGCTCAAGAAGGAAGGTGGGGACCAAGGTCGCCCTCTGTCTGTCCCCAGGACAGTTCCATGGAGAGCCATCTTGAGCCATCACTATGGGAAACCTCCGCTCAGGAGGGCAAAGCACACTTGTCACAAACATTTTGATAATCGGCTTCAAAGAACCAGTGACCTTAGGGGAACCCACACGGTGAGAACCTTGCGGACTTGGGTGGACTTGATTCCCTGGCTGCCTCTCCACTCTGCTGCCCTGACGGTCACTGAATGCCTCCCATCACCACCACTCTCGCTCCAGGGGGCTGTCTTCATGTCCTCGACACCATTGCAGGGGGCCCTGTAACCATCTGACAGAACCTGTTTTTCCAGACCTCTTGTCAGAGTCGGTCAGCTGTGAACAGGGCTGGCTGAGCAGAAGAAAGGAGAGTGAAAAAAGTTTCGGAATTGCTGATTTCTTCAGAAGTCATCCAAGGTTCTGTCTGGTTTCTTAAGAGGATTTCAGTGACTACACACATTTATTTTAAGCACTTTTTTTTCCAAGTTTATTTTTGCAGATCAGCATATTATCTTAAGATCTCATTTTTACTCAGTGACAGAAAGTAGTAAATGGAAAAATGACCATAAAATCAGAGAAAACAGAGGATGCCAAGATTCGCCACGTTCTCTTGCTAGTGTTTGTCCAGTTCATATGATATCTTGACATCATTATAGAGGCTATAATTTCAAGAAATGCATGACACGCGGTCTTTCATTGCTGATTATTATTTTTATTCATTTTGTTTAAATTTTTAAAGACAATATATAATAGTGATATGAGGTAAATAGATAACCAATAAGAACCTACTATATAGTACAGGAAACTCTACTCAATATTCTATCTTATCCTATACGGGAAAAGAATCTGAAAAAGAATGGATATATGTATGTGTATACTGAATCCCTGTGCTATACACCTGAAAGAAACACAACATTGTAAATCTACTTCAATATAAATTAAAAATTAAATTAAAAATAAGTACAGAAATTTTTTTAAAAAAGAAGATGGGAGAAATCTAAAATCCCACCAACTGTGCTCTACAATTTCCAATCTTTGTCTTTCTTTCCACATATGTTATTTAGACACAACCATAGGCTATGCTCGGTGCTTCCCTGGTGGCTCAGATAGTGAAAAATCCACCTGCAATATAGTAGACACAAGTTCGATCCCTGGGTTGGGAAGATCCCTTGTAGAAGGGAATGCCTACCCATGCCAGTATTCTTGCCTAGAGAATCCCATGGACAGAGGAGTCTCGGGGGCTGCAGCCCATGGGTCACAAAGAGGAGGACACAGCTGAATGACTGACACACACACGTAAGTTATGCTTGATTTTGTAATCGTTTACTTACTTAATATTGTAACAAATTACACTACAAAAAGTCCTACATTGCCTCAACAGTTCAGTTCAGTTCAGTCACTCAGTCGTGTCCGACTCTTTGCAACGCCATGAGTTGCAGCACGCCAGGCCTCCCTGTCCATCACCAACTCCCAGAGTTCACCCAAATTCACGTCCGTCTAGTCCGTGATGCCATCCAGCCATCTCATCCTTTGTCGTCCCCTTCTCCTCCTGCCTCCAATCCCCCCCAGCATCAGGGTCATTTTCAGTGAGTCAACTCTTCACATGAGGTGGCCAAAGTATTGGAGTTTCAGCCTCAGCATCAGTCCTTCCAATGAACACCCAGGACTGATCTCCTTTAGGATGGACTGGTTGGATCTCCTTGCAGTCCAAGGGACTCTCAACAGTCTTCTCCAACACCACAGTTCAAAAGCATCAATTCTTCAGCGCTCAGCTTTCTTCACAGTCCAACTCTCACATCTGTACATGACCACTGGAAATCCATAGCCTTGACTAGACGGAGCTTTGTTGGCAAAGTAATATCTCTGCTTTTGAATGTGCTATCTAGGTTGGTCAAAACTTTCCTTCGAAGGAGATAGCACCTTTTAATTTCATGGGTGCAGTCACCATCTGCAGTGATTTTGGAGACCAAAAAAAATAAAGTCTGACACTGTTTCCACTGTTTCCCCATCTATTTCCCATGAAGTGATGGGACCAGATGCCATGATCTTCGTTTTCTGAATGCTGAGCTTTAAGCCAACTTTTTCACTCTCCTCTTTCACTTTCATCAAGAGGCTTTTTAGTTCCTCTTCACTTTCTGCCATAAGGGTGGTGTCATCTGCATATCTGAGGTGATTGATATTTCTCCCAGCAATCTTGATTCCAGCTTGTGCTTCTTCCAGCCCAGAATTTTTCATTATGTACTCTGCATAGAAGTTAAATAAGCAGGGTGACAATATACAGCCTTGATGCACTCGTTTCCCAATTTGGAACCAGTCTGTTGTTCCATGTTCCATTCTAACTGTTGCTTCCTGACCTGCATACAGATTTCTCAAGAGGCAGGTCAGGTGGTCTGGTATTCCCATCTCTCTCAGAATTTTCCGCAGTTTATAGTGATCCACACAGTCAAAGGCTTTGGTATAGTCAATAAAGCAGAAATTGATGTTTTTCTGGAACTCTCATGCTTTTTGAACCATCCAGCAGATGTTGACAATTTGATCTCTGGTTCCTCTGCCTTTTATAAAACCAGCTTGAACATCTGGAAGTTCACGGTTCACGTATTGCTGAAGCCTGGTTTGGAGAATTTTGAGCATTACTTCACTAGTGTGTGAGATGAGTGCAAGTGTGTGGTAGTTTAAGCATTCTTTGGCACTGCCTTTCTTTGGAATTGAAATGAAAACTGACCTTTTCCAGTCCTGTGGCCACTGCTGAGTTTTCCAAATGTGCTGGCATATTGAGTGCAGCACTTTCACAGCATCATCTTTTAGGATTTGAAATAGCTCCACTGGAATTCCATCACCTCCACTAGCTTTGTTCTTAGTGATGCTTTCTAAGGCCCACTTGACTTCACATTCCAAGATGTCTGGCTCTAGGTGAGTGAGGACACCATCATGATTATCTGGATCATGAAGATCTTTTTTGTACAGTTCTTCTGTGTATTCTTGCCACCTCTTCTTAATATCTTCTACTTCTGTTAGGTCCATACCATTTCTGTCCTTTATCGAGCCCAACTTTGCATGAAATGTTCCCTTGGTATCTCTAATTTTCTTGAAGAGATCTCTAGTCTTTCCCATTCTGTTGTTTTCCTCTATTTCTTTGCATTGATTGCTGAGGAAGGCTTTCTTATCTCTCCTTGCTATTCTTTGGAACTCTGTATTTAAATGGGTATATCTTTCCTTTTCTCCTTTGCTTTTCACTTCTCTTCTTTTCACAGCTATTTGTAAGGCCTCCTCAGACAGCCATTTTGCTTTTTTGCATTTCTTTTCCATGGGGATGGTCTTGATCCCTGTCTCCTGTACAATGTCACAAACCTCATTCCATAGTTCATCAGGCACTCTATCTATCAGATCTAGTCCCTTAAATCTATTTCTCACTTCCACTGTATAATCATAAGGGATTTGATTTAGGTCATACCTGAATGATCTAGTGGTTTTCCCCACTTTTTTCAATTTAAGTTTGAATTTGGCAATAAGGAGTTCATGATCTGAGCCACAGTCAGCTCCCGATCTTGTTTTTGCTGACTGTATAGAGCTTCTCCATCTTTGGCTGCAAAAACAGAATCAATCTGATTTCGGTGTTGACCATCTGGTGATGTCCATGGATAGAGTCTTCTCTTGTGTTGTTGGAAGATGTTTGCTATGACCAGTGCATTTTCTTGGCAAAACTCTATTAGCCTTTGCCCTGCTTCATTCTGCATTCCAAGGCCAAATCTGCCTGTTACTCCCAGTGTTTCTTGACTTCCTACTTTTGCATTCCAGTCTCCTATAATGAAAAGGACATCCGTTTTAGCTGTTAGTTCTAAAAGGTCTTGTAGGTCTTCTTAGAACCATTCAACTTCAGCTTCTTCAGCGTTACTGGTTGAGGCATAGACTTGGATTACTGTGATATTGAATGGTTTGCCTTGGAGAAGAACAGAGATAATTCTGTCGTTTTTGAGATTGCATCCAAGTACTGCATTTTGGACTCTTTTGTTGACCATGATGGCTACTCCATTTCTTCTGAGGGATTCCTGCCCACAGTAGTAGGTATAATGGATATTTGAGTTAAATTCACCCATTCCAGTCCATTATAGTTCACTGAATCCTAGAATGTCGACATTCACTCTTGCCATTTCCTGTTTGACCGCTTCCAATTTGCCTTGATTCATGGACCTAACATTCCAGGTTCCTATGCAATATTTCTCTGTACAGCATCGGACCTTTCTTCTATCACCAGTCACACCCACAACTGGTTTGTTTTGGCTCCATCCGTTCATTCTTTCTGAAGTTATTTCTCCATTGATCTCCTGTAGCATATTGGGCACCTACCGACCTGGGGAGTTCCTCTTTCAGTGTCCTATCATTTTGCCTTTTCATACTGTTCATGGGGTTCTCAAGGCAAGAATACGGAAGTGGTTTGCCATTCTCTTCTCCAGTGGACCACATTCTGTCAGACCTCTTCACCATGACCCGCCTGTCTTGGGTGGCCCCACAGGGCATGGCTTAGTTTCACTGAGTTAGACAAGGCTGTGGTCCATGTGATCAGATTGGCTAGTTTTCTGTGATTATGGTTTCAGTGTGTCTGCCCTCTGATGCCCTCTGGCAACACCTACCATCTCACTTGGGTTTCTCTTACCTTGGATGTGGGGTATCTCTTCACGGCTGCTCCAGCAAAGTGCAGCCGCTGCTCCTTACCTTGGATGAGGTCACCCCTACTGACCTTGAATGTGGAGTAGCTCCTTTCAGCTCTCCTGTGCCCATGCAGCTTCCATCTTATAGTAATTCTTAATTCTGTATTGACTCATCAGTTCAGTTCAGTTCAGTCACTCAGTCATGTCCAACTCTTTGTGACCCCATGAATCGCAGCACGCCAGGCCTCCCTGTCCATCACCAACTCCCAGAGTTCACCCAGACTCTCATCCATTGAGTCAGTGATGCCATCCAGCCATCTCATCCTCGGTCGTCCCCTTTTCCCCTTGCCCTCAATCCCCCCCAGCATCAAAGTCTTTTCCAATGAGTCAACTCTTCGCATGAGGTGGCCAAAGTACTGGAGTTTCAGTGTTAGCATCATTCCTTCCAAAGAAATCCCAGGGCTGATCTCCTTCAGAATGGACTGGTTGGATCTCCTTGCAGTCCAAGTGACTCTCAAGAGCCTTCTCCAACACCACAGTTCGAAAGCATCAACTCTTTGGCGCTCAGCCTTCTTCACAGTCCAACTCTCACATCCATACATGACCACTGGAAAAACCATAGCCTTGATTAGATGGACCTTTGTTGGCAAAGCAATGTCTCTGCTTTTGAATACACTATCTAGGTTGGTCATAACTTTTCTTCCAAGGAGTAAGCATCTTTTAATTTCATGGCTGCAGTCACCATC
Organism: Ovis canadensis; assembly: GCF_042477335.2. NCBI lineage: Eukaryota > Metazoa > Chordata > Mammalia > Artiodactyla > Bovidae > Ovis > Ovis canadensis. The sequence continues at coordinate 23,333,280 of NC_091269.1, read as the reverse complement.
TGCAGTGATTTTGGAGCCCAAAAAATAAAGTCTGATACTGTTTCCACTGTTTCCCCATCTATTTCCCATTAAGCGATGGAACCAGATGCCATGATCTTCATTTTCTGAATGTTGAGCTTTAAGCAAACTTTTTCACTCTCCTCTTTCACTTTCATCAAGAGGCTCTTTAGTTCAGTAAGCTCTTAATTCTATTTACACTCACCTGTGTTGCTCGTGTGCCATTTTACTCTAACGGGATGATATTGCACATGCAGGGTCTTCTGAAAGCTGCCTTTCACCTTCTCTTTTCTTTTCCTCCTCTTCCTGTCTTTGTCCAACTGCTGACCCAGTGACTTGCCTCAAATTTAGCTTTCTTACCAACATGATGTGAATTCCTCCTTGCTTTCCTCCAGGCTCATAAAATATAATTGTACTCACACATATTCCTCTGGCTTTGTTTTACAAAAATGGAATCATATTTCTTTGCATCCTCTTTTCCTGCTCAGTAGAGCTGTAATTCATTATTTGTGATGGCTTTCTAGAACTCCACGGATGGGATGTCTCATAAATTATTCAAGAATTTCTCTATTCATAGTTGTACTGTTCACATTTATATTTTTAACTCTACAAACACCTTATACAAGCATTCTATACATCTAGCCTTATGATATATTAATATTTTTTCCAGTTGAAAATATTGCCATGGGTGGGATTGCAATTTATTTTATTTTTAAACAGGTATCATCAATTGCTTTCCCCAAAAGGCTATAAATATTTACATTTCCACTATCAATTTGGAGAGTATGCTCTTTTCTTCATTCCTGCCAGCAAAAGGCTCTTCTTTAAACCTAGCATTATGGATGTAAGTCATATGGCACTGTTAATTTAACTTGCAATTTTCACACTAGTGAGTTTGAATGTGCTTTCATTATACATCTCAAACATTTGGAGTTGCTTTCCTGTGAATTGCTTGTTCATACACTTTGCCCACTTTTCTATTGAGTTGTAGGTCTTTATCCTGTCAATTTGTAAGAGCCCTTTGTATACTAGTATTGTTATTTTGCCATCAGATTTCAAGTATAATTTCTCTGTATCTACATTCTATCTTTTCCTACATAAACTTTCATGTAAATATATCTGTTTTTCCTTAACAGCTTTTGAACTTCCTGCCTTGGTTAAGAAGGAACTCTCCGTTTAGAAAGTGATCGCTTAGTTTTTTTTTCTTAAGATTTTTGTGGTTATATGTTTATATTTCAGGTCTTCGGTCCTTGTGGAATTTAGATGTCCATGTGATTTGAGACGGGGGTGCAGTTTTATTTTTTTTTCATGTAGGTAGGCAGTTGTGACAGTTCATTGACTCAATCAAACATTTTCCACACACAGCTAAAAAAAATCACGTTTGCTTATTTTGGATTCTTATGTAAACTTGCTTTTCTGGCTTAACTACCTTGTTTCACTGATCTATGTTTGTATCCCCAAACTATTGCCTTATTTATTTAATCAGATGCTTTATACACCTTTTCAGTTTCTTTTCTTCTTTAAAATAAAAAAAAAGGTTTTTCTACTTTTCTATTGGCATTTATTTTCCCATTTAAACTTGTATATGATCTTATGTAATGACTTTAAAAATCATTGAGATTTGCTTGCTGTAATTAAGAGCAAAAGTAACTGTGGTTTAAACAAGGTAGGAGTGTTAGTTTTGTCTGTGCTTTTCTTTCCAAAAATGAAAATATAAGCAGTCTAGGGTTGGTGTCTCAGATTTAAGAGAAAAAGACCAAGTTGGTTTTTTTTTTTTTTTTTTACCATCTTTCTTTTACTGCTTCATATGCAAGATGGTGTGCTACTCGCCTCCCTTCCAGTCGAAAAGACAAAGTGGAAAAGAAGAGGTCCAGCCACGCCACCCCCTTTTAAGAATGGAGGTTGCGCAAGCAGTAGTTCCGCATCATCCGGAGGGGATATGTTTCAAGACCTCAGTGGATGCCTCAGACTGTAGCAAGTACTGAACCGTATACATGCCATGTTTGTCTCTATACATGCACGCCTATGACAAAGCTTAATTCATAAACCAGGCACTGCAAGAGATGAGCAACAGCAGCTGATAGTAAAGTAGAATGATAACAACGTACTGTAGTAAAAATTATGTGAATGTGCACTCTCTCGGAGTATTGTACACATTTAATGCCTTTTCCATCTTAACCAAGCACCTATCATGCACCACGGCTGTAACGTTTGTGGTTTGAGTGTGACAGCAAACCTAACACTAATTTCTTCTTCCTTCTTCACAACTTCATAGAAGTTTCATTCTTACTGTCGATCTTAGCCACCTCAGCATATGATTATTTTTTTCCTTTTCTTATTAAGTCAAGAACTTACACGTTTGCACTCAAAGGAAGCTTTTTATAGCTTCTGTTTGGCATATCTGAATTGCCTCCATCATCACACTTGCACTTTGGAGCCACTATTAAGTAAAACAAGGGTCACTTAAACACAAGCCCTGTGATAAGACGACGGTCAATCTGATGACCCAGACGGCTACTCAGAGTCTAATGGGTAGGGTCCAGCAAACAAAGGGACGGTCCACATCAAAATGGTGAGAAATTTAAAACTTATGACTTGTTTATTTCTGGAGTTTTCCACTTATTTTCAGACCTCAGTTGACAGTGAGTAACTGAAACCATGGAAGGTGAAACCACAGGTAAGGGAGGACTACTGCGTAACTTCTATCTGCACCCCACTGGCCTGAACTTGATCACACAGGAGTGTCCCGTTGCAAAGGAAGAAAAAGATACTGTAATACTGTGATTTGTAATAAGAAATACATATCTGATCTCTCTCCCCAGTCCCTGACACAAGGCTTCTGAAACTCTTGTAGGTTCCTAAGTTCTAAGAGCACTAGGAGCCTTGTTCAGTGTTTGAGGTGACTCTGGGTGGGCTCCTGGACGGCTCCTGGAAGGAGGGCTGGCCAACAGCAGACAAAGCCAGAATTATATGCTTGGAATTTTCAGCCCCAACCACTTACTTGAGAGAGAAGATGGGATGGGAAAAGCATTAACGTTTGCTCATGCCTTCGTGAGGAAGCCTCCACAAATCCCAACAGTATGGGGTTGGGGAAGATTTCATGGGGTGAGCACAGGCATCTACCAGGAAATGTTCCATGTTCCAGGAGGATAGTGCACCCTGACTCCATGGGAACAGAAGCTCCTGTAGTCAGGATCCATCTAGACCTCACCTTATGTATCTCTTCACCTGGCTGTTCATCTGTATCTTGGCAGATCCCTTAAGAAACTGGTAAATGCGTTTCCCTGAGTTCTGAGAATTGTTCTAGCAATGAACCAAATCCAAGGGGGGAAGAAGTCATGGGAACCTCAGATTTGTAGCAGGTAGGAGAGAAGTTGTGAGTAACGGGGGACGTACTACTTGGGGTGACATCTGAAATGGGGGCAGCCTTGTGGAACTGAGCCCTTAACCTGTGGAACCTGATACCATCCCCAGGCAGAGCACGTTAGAACGGAGTTAAATGGTAGCACATCCAGTTAGTGTCACAGAGAATCACTTAGCATGGGAAAAGTCCCTATACTTTTAGTGACCCAGAGGTGTCAGAAGGGAAGTGTTCTGTGTGAAGGTAGAGGAGAAAGAGGAGAGAACCATGGGTTTTTCCAGAGCACTGGCAATTACAGTGTTGTTACAAATAGCCCTGGGTACTTATTAAGACAGGAGCATGCACACTAGAGAATGAATTCCTCTCTACCAGGGGATTCTAACTGCAATTGCACATCGCTTCATGGCAAAGAGATGGGGAAACAATGGAAACAGTGAATGGCTTTATTCTCTTGGGCTCCAAAATCACTGAAGATGGTGACTGCAGCCATGAAAATAAGAGACCCTTGCTCTTGGAAGAAAAGCTATGACCAACCTAGACAGCATATTAAAATGTAGAGACATTATTTTGCCAGCAAAGGTCCATCTAGTCAAAGCTATGGTTTGTGTAAGTGAGATGTGAGAGCTAGACCATAAAGAAAGCTGAGCACTGAGGAACTGATGCTTTTGAGCTCTGATGTTGGAGAAGACTCTTGAGAGTCCCTTGGACTGCAAGGAGATCAAATCAGTCAATCTTAAAAGAAATCAGTCCTGATTAGTCACTGGAAGGACTGATGCTGAAGTTGAAGCTCCAATACTTTGGACACTTGATGCGAAGAGCTGACTCATTAGAAAAGACCCTGATGCTGGGAAAGACTGAAAGCAGGAGAAGAGGACGACAAAGAATGAGATGGTTGGTTGGCATCACCGACTCAATGGACATGAGTTTGAGCCAGCTCTGGGAGATGGTGAAGGACACAGAAGCCTGGGTGCTGCAGTCCGTGGTGTCACGAAGAGTTGGACATGACTGAGCGACAGGGCAGCAACAAATGCAGTATAGTAGTAACAAAGAACTGCAGAGATATACTTCATGTGGAATTCGGTTTTTCTAATTCAAAAAGTTTATGCCTTCTCATTACTTAGCAGTTATCTTCTCCAACTGGTTTTATAGTTTTCTTTATTTAGACCTCTGTCTTTCATTTTACATTTATTCTTAGCTCATGCAATTTTAGGGAACTATTGCAAATAATCTTTTTTTTTTTTTTTAGTTTTTCAGTTTTTTATTTTTTTTAATTTTAAAATCTTTAATTCTTACATTCGTTCCCAAACATGAACCCCCCTCCCCCCTCCCTCCCCATCACTGTTTTCATATGCAGGTCTTCATTGCTAATATAAAGAAAAGCTGTTGAATTTTGTATTTTTAACATCCATCCAATTTTCCAATTTTTCTCTTTTATTAAAGTAATTTCTTAAGGAATCTTATGGGTTTTCCAGGTATGAAATTTAGTGAATAGAGAAATTATTATTGCTCCTTTTCTAAGTTCTTGTGTATTATTCTATTGCCTTGTTACTGTACTTACTAGAACCTACATCATAGTGATTAATAACATAGATAGAGGGGATTCTACGATACTTATGATTTTAACTGAAATGATTTTCATTATTTGAAGTATTTTCTGTTGGTTTGATAGGTCAGGTTTTCAAATCATCATCAAGTGGTCCCCATTTGTTCTTTCTTTATTCAAAGCTTTTACTAAGAATGCCTGTTAGATTTTCTAAATGCCTTTTTAGGATTTATTAATGTGATCGTATTGTCCCTTAATTTATCAATGTTATGAATTTTGTTGATAGATTTTGTAAAATTGAAGCACCCATATAATGCATTATAAATCCCAATTGGCCATAGTATATTAATGTCTGGAAATATGGAAGATATTGAAGTATGTTTGCTGTATTTTGTTTATAATTTTTGCTTCCTTAGTTATATATTATATTGGTTGAGATTTTAAAATTATGAGTTTACATATTTAAAAATAATTATCTTTGCCAGAATTTGGTACTGAAATTATGACAGCTTCATAACTACAGTCATGACGACCTTTCCATCTTTTCTTATGGTTTAGAGTTAGAATTTAAAGAACAGTAAAACCATCTGGACATGGAACCTTCAGTGATGGTAGCTCTTGAAACACCTTTCCAAGTCTTCTGTGGCAATTAATCTATCTGTTCTCTATCTTGGGTCAATTTTAGCAATTTATGGGAATACCAGGCCACCTGACCTGCCTCATGAGAAACCTATATGCAGGTCAGGAAGCAACAGTTAGAACGGGACATGGAACAACAGACTGGTTCCAAATAGGAAAAGGAGTATGTCAAGGCTGTATATTGTCATCCTGCTTATTTAACTTATATGCAGAGTATACATCATGAGAAATGCTAGGCTGGAAGAAGCACAAGCTGGAATCAAGATTGCCGGGAGAAATATCAAAAACCTCATTTATGCAGATGACACCACTCTTATGGCGTGGAAAGTGAAGAGGAACTAAAACGCCTCTTGATGAAAGTGAAAGAGGAGAGTGAAAAAGGTGGCTTAAAGCTCAACATTCAGAAAATGAAGATCATGGCATCTGGTCCCATCACTTCATGGCAAATAGATTGGGAAACAGTGGAAACAGTGTCAGACTTTATTTTTTGGCTCCAAAATCACTGCAAATGGTAATTGCACCCATGAAATTAAAAGGCGCTTACTCCTTGGAAGGAAAGTTATGATCAACCTAGATAGCACATTAAAAAGCAGAGACATTACTTTGCCAACAAAGGTCCATCTAGTCAAGCCTATGGATTTCCAGTGGTATGGATGTGAGAGTTGGACTGTGAAGAAAGTTGACTGCCAGAGAATTGATGCTTTTGAATTGTGGTGTTGGAGAAGACTTTTGGGAGTCCCCTGGACTGCAAGGAGATTCAACCAGTCCATCCAAAAGGAGATCAGTCCTGGATGTTCATTGGAAGGACTGATGCTGAGGCTGAAACTCCAATACTTTGGCCACCTCATGCAAAGAGTTGACTCATTGAAAAAGACCCTAATGCTGGGAGGGATTGGGGGCAGGAGGAGAAGGGGACAACAGAGGATGAGATGGCTGGATGGCATCACTGACTTGATGGACATGAGTTTAGGTGAACTCCGGGAGTTGGTGATGGACAGGGAGCCCTGGAGTGCTGCAATTCATGGGGTCGCAAAGAGTCGGACGCAAACAGTTGGACACAACTGAGCAAATGAACTCAGGTGGTATATATGAAGTATTTCCTCTAGATTTTCAAATTTGTTACTGATAATTAGTATGAGGTATTACATTGTTGCTCTTTTTAAAAATGTCTTCTCTGTTTATGGTTGTTGTTTTTTTTCTCCCTTATTCCTAATCAAGTATATCTTTGTGTCATTTTTATTTCAACATTTAAATTTTTATCATAATTACATCCAAAATTGTTTGTTTGATATTTTCACAAAACTAGCCCCTGGGTTTAGTTACTCTTCAGTGATTTAGTTATTCTCCTATTTTTTATTGTTTATGGTTCACTTTAATATTTACTAATATCCTCCTCATATTTTCCTTTGGTTGAGTTTATTGTTATTCTAATCTTCTGTAATACAGAATAAGCTTCATTCCTTTTAATCTTTCTTTTTAAATAAAACACTTAGGTATTTAATGTTTCCTTTGGAAATGGCCAGCCACTCCAGTACTCTTGCCTGGAAAATCCCATGGATGGAAGAGCTTGGTGCAGGCTACTGTCCATGGGGTTGCAAAGAGTCGGGCACAACTGAGCGACTTCACTTCACTTTACTTAGTACAACTGGGCTTCCCTTGTGGCTCATCTGGTAAAGAATCTGCCTGCAATGCAGGAGACCCTGGGTTCGGTCCCTGGGTTGGGAAGATCCCCTGGAGAAGGGAAAGGCTACCCACTCCAGTATTCTGGCCTGGAGAATTCCATGGGCTGTATAGTCTATGGGGTTGCAAACAGTCGGACATAACTGAGCGACTTTCACTCACTTAGTACAACTTATGCTACCTTTCAGTTTTGATTGTTTCATTGTTCTAAAATTTGTCTGAGATCATATTCCTTCATTTCTGGGTAATAATTTTGTCATATTTTATTATTTATTCTAACTCTATTGAATAATGGTAAGAAATATGGACTTTAAAAATCTCTTCTTTCTTTGTTCCATTAATTTAGAAAATACTTTTTATTATCTATATGCAGAGCTATGGATTCATAAATTTCTTTATGTTTTCAATTTTTTTCTGTCACTTTTGACTGATTTTTAAAGGGTTGGATTAAAATCTCTCACAAATATTACTGTTTTATATAAATCCTCTTCTAATAGGTTTCGCTTCATAGATTTAGCTGCTATTTTTGTGTGTGCGTGGAGAGGTTTATGAGTTATTATAAGCTTTTGAATAGTTTGTCTGGGTTATCTAAGAAGCAGACACCAAGACAGAATTAAATATGGCAGAAGTGTATTAGGGGAAATGCCTGGGAGAGAAAGTGGGAGGGAGCTGGGGAAGCCTGGAAGAGCCATCAGATCCTGCAAGTCTGACCCCCAGTATAGGAGAGACTGAGGAACCTTCTAGACTGCCTGAGTCTGAATTATCAGCTCAGCAAGCCTGCCAGGAAATCCCTGAGACAACGCTGTAGGTCAGGAGAGTCTTGTGTTTTCCACTAATGAGCCTACCTCAGACTCCGTCCTCTGGGTCAAGGTCACTGTCTGGGTGCAGCCTTGCGGACAACTGGCCTCATCGCGTGTGGAGGATAGCTTTGAAGGGCAGCAGGGCAGGCTCGTGGTCAGTTATGCTCTCTGTAGCTGGAGGTCAGCTAGGTGCATTCTAACAACACTCAGTTTTAAGAAGTACATTTATTTAAGAAATACATTTAGCTTTTTATTAACTGAGTGTTTTATTATTTTCTAAGTCTAATTTGGTCATGGAATCAGGTTTTCCCCAGGAAGCCCGTGAAGCATACTCTGGGAACTGATCTTCCGGTTGGATGTCTTTATGCGTCGTCTGTGGTCATGTCTAAAATAGCTTACCAGTGATATTTATGAAGACAGAGAAAGCATTTATATCAAGTTTGCAGCCAATATAGAAAAAAATGGAAAACAAATTCAACAGATTCACAGAGGTTCCTCTTCCTATGCACCAAACCTGTTCTAAAAGGCATTTTGAAAAGCTCTTTGCTCATAAATTCACAGGGAGGGAGGCTGTTTTAAATTTTAAATCCCTGGATCCATCCCTACTGAAACAGGCAAGGGGCATGCCTTTGAAGCATTATAATTAGGCATCCGTTATCTCCTAGCTGATATCTGTGGGCATTAAAAGTTTTAGAGGCAGTTAATCCCCATTCTAATCCCTGAAGATCTTTGAAAGTGGTCTGTTAACTCCTTAGATGCCGCACAACATGTCTCTGCTATGGCTGTCATTGCGCACCTTGCTTTTGTGCAGATTCAAGAAGGGGCTGTTAACTCACCCAACCATCCATGGCTTGTGGCAGAAGTTCTCTTGGCAGCATCCCCACCGTGCTTTCCCTTTAAGTCTTTTAACTTCGGACGATTTAGTCAAAGACACTAGAGCTAAAAAGCCTACTCCGTCGACTAACAGCATCTGATCTTTCAACAACATCCATCGCTTTTCTTCATCTTGCCTGTTGCCGCCAGTGACTCACTTCGTCCCCGAGAATCGTTTCTCCTGTCGAATGACTCATCCCAGGTACATGCGTTCCATTTGCCGTTTCCTCACCACTTTCCATTTCTAAAAGTCACTTCCTCTGTTTTCCTTGTAATTGTAAGTCTCTGTTATGAACCCTTTTGGTATTTTCTCAGTGATGCTTTAAAAATATTATGGTTTAATGATGTTCTCAAAAGAGCTCAATAAGAAACAGACTGTTGAGCAGCATGGTGTCCAGGCTGAAAATGAGTATGCAGACCACTAATGTTAGTTGGTGGCACTGGAACCTGAAAAGCTTGTAAAGAGAGATGATTCTGTATTCATTTATACGGCTAAAGGGTATATACAGATAACGTCACATATGGCTATCTGGTCCCAGATAGGGGAAACAGATCCTTATAGAACCAACAGGGGGAATGACACCTATGGACTTCAGACAACAAACCGGTTCCCCCTTAGAGTCTCTTTTAAAACACCTTTAGTCTGCCGATCCTGGTTAATTGGTAACCTGGATCTTATTTCTAACTTGATTCAGGTAGCTTTAGCCTTTAACTGAAAGGCACCAATTCACTACTGCTCATCTGACATTGATACATACAATTCCTGATTTCATTCTTGTGGACAAACCTTAAATCCTAACCTCAACTGAGTTGGTGATATCTAGCCTGAGGTCCCGGATCTTCCTTAATAAAAGGCAAGAATTCCATTAACAGATAATAACCTTAACCTGGGCTGCTAGTTCTTCCAAGACCTACATTTGGTTGTATGGTTCTTTTTTGTCCTAATAAGAGATATTTATTTAACTGCATGTTGTCATAGTGGCTTGCAGCAGACTCAGTAGCTGTGTGTGGGCTTAGTTGCTCCATGGTATGTGGGATCTTAATTCTCAGACCAGGGATCAAACCTGTATCCTCTTCATTGGAAGGCGGAGTCTCAACAACTGGCCCACCAGAGAAGTCCCCAACTGTATGATTCTTAGGTGTCTCTTTGAGTACCTGGTGGGATTATCCCAGATACTTCTTGCCACTTGAATAGTGGTTCAAACCACTTAGAGAAGAAATGAAACTAACTTTTGGCCTTCTATATATGATTCAATAAAAGAGGCTTAAATAGGTCTCAGTTCTGGTGTCCCTCCTTTTTCTATTCCTGGGATCAGTTGTGTGTGTGTGTGGGTGTTCAGTGATGTCTTCTCTTTGCGACCCTATGGACTGCAGCTCACCAGGCTCCTCTGTCCATGGGATCCTCCAGACAAGAATACCGGAATGGGTTGTAATGGGGAAGGAAAAGGATCTTCCCAACCCAGGAATTGAACTCTCACCTCCCGCACTGGCAGGCAGATCCTTCACCACTGAGCCACCTGGGATGCCCCTCTGGGATCACTCGACCCCCATCTATTGGCGAACGCCTATCTCAGTCTCTATGACAAATAAGTACTCTAAGCAGGAAAACATTCAGTGTCTCCATTCCCGCAACATTCCCCTACCCTGGGGCTCAGCATCCACCCCCGATACAATCCTTGACCTTGTGCGTCTGTTCTGATAACTGGGCTCTGATTCTTTTGCCTTGACTCCACCTATGCTTTGTACCACTTCTGTAAATAATTCTCTAAAGAGACCATTCAAAACAGTGTCAGGAGTCATAGGACACAGTGATTGGAGTTAAAGAACAACCTAAGGAATGAAAGAAAATATTTGCAAATCATGTATCTGTTGAGGATTAATATCCAAATATATAATCTCATTATAGTAAAAAAATCACACAGTCAATTAGAAAGCAGGCAAATGACTTGGATAAACAGTTCACTAAAGAAGCACATGAAAAGATGTTTCATATTACTAATCATTAGGAAATGAAAATCAAAGCTACAGTGAAATACTACCTCACACCCAGTAAGATAGCTACTATCAAAAAGTAGAAAATAAGAAGTGTTGGCTAGAATGTGGAGAGATTAGCTCTATTGTGTACTGTCGGTGGGAATGTGAACTGATAGAGCTGCTGTGGGAAAAGTATGACAATTCTTTAAAAAATTAAAAATATGATGACCACGTGATTCAGCAGCTCCACTTCTGGGTATATACGCAAAAGAATTGAACACAGGGACTCAAAGAGACATTTGCACACTCATGTTCACAGCAGTGTTATTCACAATAGCCAAATGACAGACTCGAGCAAGTGTCCATCAACAGATGAATGGATAAACAACAGCTGGTGTATACCTATGATTGTAACATATACAGACGATTGAATATACACACAGCAAAAGGGAAGGAAGTTCTGGCATATGTTATGACTTGAATGAAACTTGAAGATATTATGCTAAATGAAGTCAATAACGAGAAGAAAAATAGTGTCTCATTCAACTTACATAAGATGTTCAGAGTAGTGGAGTTCATTAAAATAGAAAGTGGAACAGTGGTTGTTAGAGACTGGGGGGCAGAGGGAATGAAGAGTCATTTAATTGGTATAGAGTTTCCATTTTGTAAGGTGCAAAGAGTTTTGGGGATTGGTTGCGTGACAATGTGAACTTATGTAAGGCAACTGAACTGTAAACTTAAAAACAGTTAAAATGATAAGTCGTATGCCATGTACATTTGCCACAATTTTTAAAAAAGTACCAAATTGAATTTTAAAAACCTGCATAGATGAACTGACTCTGGTCTTATTGTGCATTTCACTAAATTCTTCAGAACTTAGATGCTTTATTGCAGAATGGGGAGCCAAATTTATTCCTAATCATATCCCAGGAACATGGAGAGAGTTAAATGAGACCGTCTATGAAAATTATCTTGTAAACAATTTAGGATTATTTTAGTGTGAGATATCAGTTAGCAAAGTATAAAGTTGGGGATGTTTAGGATGTCTCTAAGAAGCCAATGGAATTTGAAAGAAATGCATAGAGTTAAAAGAATCCGACAGACTGGAAGTACAGCATGGATGTGCAGCTTGAGTCAATACATTTCACCGAGGACTTACCCTACATCAGGCCTGTCCTAGACTCTACTTGGAATAGCCTCTGTCTTTGCTGAGAGTATTGAATTGAAGATGAAAACCCAAACATTCATAAAAAACCATATTAAGGAGGAAACTCGGTGCGGTAGGGGCAGGCAGGGGAGCTTGAGAGAATGCTAGCTCCCTAAAGGAAGCAGACAGACTTCTCAGAGGGAACATCTAAACAGAGGTCTGAAAGCTGAACAAAGAGAAAGGAAACATGTTCTAGGAAGAAAAAATAACATGTGAAAATGTGTGAAAGTAAGACAAGCTCTGATGTATTGGAGGTGCTAGAAGAAATTCCTCAAGGAGTTTGGGATGGGAAAAGCTAAGGGTCAGCAGGGATCAGATCATCTGTCGACTGGTAAGCCATGTTAAGGCATCAATATTTAATCCAAAGGGTGATAAAATGCCACTGAAGAGTTTTAAGTAGATAATGGCATCATCAGATATTCATTTCATGAAGATCACAGGTTATAGGGTAGAAGAGTGTACTGGGCTGAGGGTGGAGGAGACGCTCAGACAGGGCGTAGAAAAATCATGCAAGAATCCAGATAAGGATGGTAGAAAACAACACAGACTTTCAAGGCAAATTTAGGAAATAAATTCGACAGAACACCACGTTACGTTGGAAGTTGGGGAAGAAAGAGGAGCATCAAGGTGATAGGCTGGCAACTGTGAGGTTGGTGGTACCATTCCTGAAGCAGGAAAACACAGAGCAGATGTTCAGTTTAGGATACACTGGGTTTGAAGTGACCGAGGGGCATGCAGATGGGAGGTCTGGGTCAGCTGAATGCACAGGTGAGGAGAGGAATTAGAGCCAGAGATAAGGATGTGGCAGTCTGTATTTGCCTGCATATACATACACGGCAGGCTATATATGTGGAGAGCAGTGGGAGCCACAGATGTATAAAAAGACCGTGTAGAAGGGGAGATGATATAGGAAGGGGAAAACAAGGTATGTGATATGGAAACTGTATGATGGGAATCAACATATATACATGACCGTTCATGAGCAATAATACAAAATACGTATGAAAGGGAATGCAGAAGAAACAGAAATATTGGGAAAAGGGAAGGATACAGTTTCTCAAGAAGTTAGGCGCAAATAATTGATTATGTTTTTAGTTGGGAGAAAATGCTGCATGCTGCTGCTGCTAAGTCGCTTCAGTCATGTCCGACTGTGCGACCCCATAAACGGCAGCCCACCAGGCTTCCCCGTCCCTGGGCTTCTCCAGGCAAGAACACTGGAGTGGGTTGCCATTTCCTTCTCCAATGCATGGAAGTGAAAAGTGAAAGTGAAGTCGCTCAGTCGTGTCCAACTCTAGCGACCCCATGGACTGCAGATTACTAGGCTCCTCCATCCATGGGATTTTCCAGGCAAAAGTGCTGGAGTGGCGTGCCATTGCCTTCTCCGATAAAATAGGAAACAAAGGAAAAATATTAAAGGTATAGTAAATGGGAAAATGTTAAATAAGATGACAGGAATATGCTCTGGTATAGTTAAAATACATAGAGGGAATGTAAATGGATAAAAAACATCCACTAAAATTGACTCTGGATTTTAAAAACTAAAATCAAATTTGTTGTTATCAATAGACAAATTTGAAATAAAAGCAAACAAATGTTTGAAACACAGTATTTTTTTTCTATAACTTCTTTCTTCTGCAGCACTTACTATGTGCCAGGCACTGTCCTGTCCTAAGCACATGACAAGAATTAACTCATTTAATCCTCATAGTGGTATTATGAGAGAGTTGTTATACTATTAATATCCTCACCAATGGATCATTAAATCCTGGAGGTTAAATAACCAATCCAAGATGAAATAACCAGCAAGTGTCAGAGCTGGGATTCAAACCGAGTGATAAAACAAGATCAAGAAAGTTATGCAGATGGGGATTGAAAGAAAACAGATGTTCAAATTTTAATATCTGACAAAACAAAATTCAAGACAAAAAATATACTAGCCAAAAAGGGACATCAGATACTAGTGAAAAGAAAAACAATTATATGTATCTTCAAAATAAGAGCTCAATCAAACACAAATAAACAAACATAGAAAGATACGTTTAAATATCACTTTCTCAGAAAGATCTTCCTAACCCACTCTTTATGGATTAACTCTTGCCTTGTACACCCTAAATTCTCTATCACCCTCCTGCTTGATTTTTCTCCAAAGCATTTATCACTAGTCTGTGGGTGTGTATAAGTTGTTACTATTTATTTATTACTAGCTCCCCTAGAATGTAAAGTCCATGAAAGGCAGGGATTTTGTTTTGTTTAACACGTTATTTCTGATGCCTAGAAGAGTGTCCAGCAAATAATAAGGTGTGGAATAAATGTTCACTGAAAAAAATAAACAAGCAAATGAATATAAATAGAACAATTAATAAGATTGAAGTACTGCGTATATAGGGGCTCCCAGGTGGCACACTGCAGAGAATTTGCCTGCCAATACAGAAGATGCAAGAGATGCGGGTTCTATCCCTGGGTCGGGAACATCCCTTGAAGTAGGAAATGGCAACCCTCTCCAGTACTCTTGCCTGGAAAATTCCACAACAGAGGGGCTTGGCAGAGTACAACCAATGGGGTTGCTGAGAGTCGGACATGACTGAGCACACGCACACACACCCCGTGTATACAGCTTACTATGTGTACATATCCATACCCAAAGGAGGCAGAGGAGATACCCTTCTGAATCAAAATGGAACAGTCACAAAAATTGACCATATGTGAAGTCATAATGAAGGTTTCAAAGAAAATTTCAAAGAAATACATGATGTTCTCCAAAAATAATGTAATAGTAACAAAACCAATCATCATAAGTCAATATAAAGAATATTCAAACATTTAAGCAAGGTACTAAAAAATGACACTAAATAATAAACTTAATAATCTTGAAATCTAAATAACTAAAAGACGGAATAAAATAAAACGTAAATCGGTAACCAACTAAGAAGTAATCTCTGGAGCAGGAACTGGCAACCCACTCCAGTATTCCTGCCTGGAGAATTTCATGGACAGAGGAGCCTGACGGGCTACAGTCCATGAGGTTGCCAAGAGCTGGACACGACTGAGCGACTAACACACACACAAGAAGTAATAGTTAAACTATACTAACAAACTAAATGAATACAGTACATGAAAAGAAATTAAATAAAGCTAAATGACTTGGCTAACAATAACGATGTAATCATATGTGAGCCATCTGAATGTAAACCTTCAATCTTGATTTGAACTAAGTAAGAATACAACTGGGTGCAGGGACAAGAAGGTGTGTGTGTATGTATGGGTGTGTGTATGTGTGTGTATATGTATTCGGGTGTGTGTGTGTGTGTGTGTGTGTGTGTGTATGTATGTGTGTTTGGGGGACATGAGAGAGACCCAAGCCTTATTTTTGTAATAGAAGGTTATTAGGCAATGTCTAAACTTGAAAATAAAAAGAAAATTTTTTCTTATAGGATGCTATTTCAAAATAGTGAGATATAAACCAGAAGAAACAGTCAAGAGAGTATAAAGTGAGTCCATCTGGGTAGTGGGAACTAGGAGAAAACAATCGTGGTAAGGGGACTGCTCTTTTATGATAAGCCTTATGGTACTGTTTGACTTGCTAAGCTGCTTCTGGGTTACTTCGATAAAAAATTAAAATTTAATTACAATTAGATGAAATTGTGGACTTACTGATAATGAATCGTAGTCATACTCCTGAAAGATCTATCCAAATTGCTTCCAACTTTTCGAATGAAGAAAATAAAATAAGCCTTAGCAGTGAAGTAATATGTGACATATTCGGAGAGAGTGATGAACTAGGTCTTGAAAAAGAACAGCTAGGCAACTCTGTCGTGTTCTCCACCCACACAGGGACTAGCCAGTCATTACACATGTCCTGTTTTCCCAAGAAATATTGGCAGAGGAAATGTTGATTTATCACTATTTTATGAGGAGATAAATTGGCAAAGGCTGTGGAGCAAAGACTATACAGAATATAGGTCTGAAACTGGAAATTTTCCAGCTGGATTTAAAGAGAATTGTTGTAGCTAAAGGGGATAGTTATTCATTCAATAAGAACGTAAGGAGTACCTAAGCATAAAGCACTGGGCTAGACTTTGGGTGGGGAGGTGTTTATAGAGATGGATGGTTTGCAAACTCAAGTCACTTAACAACCTACTGAGGATGATCTGAACACATGGAAACTAAATAAGATGTCACAGTCAGTATATCAAGTCACTTTGGCAGGGTCTCAGGAGCAGCTTAGTTGGATATATTACACACTGATGCATTTTTACATTTTCAATATGTAGGTCTCAAGGAAAAGACAATGGGAAAGAGTGAAGATACATTCTGTAAAGCTGAACTGGACTATCTGCATGGAAGAAAAGAGAAAGAAATTCGGCATCTAAAACATGGAAGAGGAAGAGGAAGCAGAGGGAGAGAGAGAACTTTAAGATAGAAATTAGAGCCCTGAGCCCTAAGATTGGTAAACCAGTGGTTACAACCCACAGAACCAGTTTTAGGAAGTAAGTGGATGGAGGGGCTGGACTGCCATGCCTGTGTGTGTTGATATTTATTTCTACAAAGCATCACAATGCACCACAAATAAAGTCCTGGCATGATGGGCAGCTGCCAGGGTGGTCTCTCCATACCCTGAAATCTTCGTGTACTGATGTTTTGCTTAAAATAAACAGGCTGTATACGACCTAGCAATCTCACGCTGGGAATACATACCAAGTAAACCATAATGAAAGAGACACAAGTACACCAATGTTCACTGCAGCACTGTTTACATCAGCCAGGACATGAGAGCAACCCAGATTTCCATCAGCAGATGAATGGATCAGGAAGTTGTGGTATGGCTACACAATGGAATATTACTCAGCTATAAAAAAGAACACATTTGAGTCAGTTCTAATGAGGTGGATGAAACTGGAGCCTATTATACAGAGTGAAGCAAGTCAGAAAGAGAAACATCAATACAGTATATTAACGCATATATAGAGAATTTAGAAAGATGGTAATGACGATCCTTTTGAGAAATCTGTATGCAGGTCAGGAAGCAACAGTTAGAACTGGACATGGAACAACAGACTGCTTCCAAATAGGGAAAGGAGCACGGCAAGGCTGTATATTGTCATCCTGCTTATCTAACTTATATACAGAGTACATCATGAGAAACGCTGGGCTGGAGGAAGCACAAGCTGGAATCAAGATTGCCGGGTGAAATATCAATAACTTCAGATATGCAAATGGCACCACTTTTATGGCAGAAAGTGAAGAAGAACTAAAGAGCCTCTTGATGAAAGTGAAAGAAGAAAGTGAAAAAGCTGACTGAAAACTCAGCATTCAGAAAACTAAGATCAAGGCATCTGGTCCCATCACTTCATAGCAAATAGATAGGGAAACAGTGGAAACAGAGACAGACTTTAATTTTGGGGGCTCCAAAATCACTGCAAATGGTGACTGCAGCCATGAAATTAAAAGACACTTGCTCCTTGGAAGAAAAGTTATGACCAACCTAGACAGCATATTAAAAAGCAGAGACATTACTTTGCCAACAAAGGTCCATCTAGTCAAGACTATGGCTTTTCCAGTGGTCATGTATGGATGTGAGAGTAGGACTTTAAAGAAAGCCGAGCACTGAAGAACCGATGCTTTAGAACTGTGGTATTGGAGAAGACTCTTGAGAGTCCCTTGGACTGTGAGGAGATCCAACCAGTCCATCTTAAAGGAAATCAGTCTTGAGTATTCATTGGAAGGACTGATGTTGAAGCTGAAACTCCATCAAGTGGCTGAAACTTGGGCCACTTGAAGTGAAGAACAGACTCATTTGAAAAGATCCTGATGCTGGGAATGGTTGAAGGTGGGAGGAGAAGGGGATGACAGAGGATGAGATGGTTGGATGGTATTAGCGACTCAGCGGACATGAGTTTGAGTAAACTCCGGGAGTTGGTGATGGACAGGGAAGCCTGACGTCCTGCAGTCCACGGGGTCTCAAAGAGTTGGACATGACTGAGCTACTGAACTGAACTGAACTGAATGATGACCCTGTATGCAAGGCAGCAAAATAGACACTGATGTAAAGAACAGACTTTTGGACTATGTGGTAGAAGGCAAGGGTAGGACGATGTGAGAGAATTCCATTGAAACATGTATATTACCATATGTGGAATAGATGACCAGGGCAAGTTCAGTGAATGAAGCTGCTGCTGCTGCTGCTGCTGCTAAGTCCCATCAGTCATGTCCGACTCTGTGCGACCCCATAGACGGCAGCCCACCAGGCTTCACCGTCCCTGGGATTCTCCAGGCAAGAACACTGGAATGGGTTGCCATTTCCTTCTCCAATGCATTAAAGCGAAAAGCGAAAATGAAGTCGCTCAGTAGTGTCCAACTCTTAGTACCCGATGGACTGTAGCCCATCAGGCTCCTCTGTCCATGGGATTTTCCAGGCAAGAGTACTGGAGTGGGGTGCCATTGCCTTCTCTGCCATGAATGAAGCAGGACACTCAAATCCAGTGCTCTGGGACAACCCAGAGGGATGATGTGGGGAGGGAGGTGGAAGAGGGTTCAGGATGGGAGGACACACGTGCACCCATGGCTGATTCATGCTGATGTATGGCAAAAACCAACACAATATTGTAAAAGTAATTATCCTCCAATTAAAATAAATAAATTAACTTAAAGATAAATAAATAGGCTATAAATGGATGCTTGCCCACTTTGATATTACTTTCGTTATTTTTGTTGCCACAGATATTTTAATCTGGATTTTCTTTAATATTTGAGTTGTATTTGGAAAAAAAATTTTTTCACTGTTTTTTATTTAAGTAAAAAGACAAATGTGGCTTTCAGCAAAGGACAGAAGACTCTTAAAATTGTAGCTTTAAAATCACAACATCTGAAGATAAAAAATGGTAATCAAGATGACAATCTTTAAAAAGGAAAAACCAATGTAACCACATTTGTGGGGCTGGGTAAGAAGTAGGACTGGAAAGCCTTGAGAACGTGGGGGAATATTTGTTTGACCAAGAAGTATCTTGGTTTGGGGGTGAGAGAAAAAGCCACGCTAACAGGGTGACCCAGAGAAGGGTCACAGAATGTGGCTCCAGGAAGGAACGATTTGGTCAAAATACCAGGGAATGTCTAACATAGATTAGAAAAAGGCACCTGACAACTACTTAGCTAAAGACTTTATTCAGCAACAATAATACAGGCACGTAGGCAGCAATTCCAAGAAAGAAATGCCGTTAACTTCAAAAATCTAAATAGCACTCTTTCCTGGTGGCTGAGATGGTAAAGAATCTGCCTGTAATATGGGAAACCCAGATTTGATCCCTGGGTCAGGAAGATCCCCTGGAGAAGGAAATGGCAACCCACTCTAGTACTCTTGCCTGGAGAATCCCATGGACAGAGAGAGGAGCCTGGCAGGCTGCAGGATCGCAGGGAGTCAGACACGACTGAGCGAGTAACGCGTGTACACCCATGTCTCTTGAGGATAACTGGAATCACAGTGCTTTTAAAAGTTACAGTGGCCATCAGTTTACCCAAAGTCAGAAATGAATGAAGAGAAACGATGAACTTGTCGATCAGTGCGTACCAAGCAGTGATGATAGTAAGAAAATAAAGCAGTGTCGGGGAAGTGCTTTGTGTTATTGTTTTTGTTTTGTTCTTCAGCTTTTCTCTGTGGTGTAGAGAATCTCAGGACAAAAATATGTGGTCATTGGAGTCAATATAAAATTCATATCATGCTGATAGGGACTAAGTCACTTTGAAGAGTAGTGTAGGGTTACAGGTGCCTCAGAGGTCAAGAGTCTGCCTGGAATGCAGGAGATGAAAGAGACACAGGTTTATCCCTGGGTCAGGAAGATCCCCTGGAGGAGAGCATGGCAACCCACTCCAGCTTTCTTGCCTGGAGAGTCCCGCAGACAGAGAGGCCTGGTGGGCTACAGTCCATGGGGCTGCAAAGAGTCAGACACGACTGAAGCGACTGAGCACGCATGCATAGCATGCTGTTAACCTGATTTGAACCATCATTTTCTGACTACATTTAAAGGCCTGATCGATTAACAAAGTCCAGTTTCATGGGCTCCTCCAGTGGAGCAGCTGAGTGGGCACCAGATGTGAGATCAGGCTGGACCAGCAGATGCTACTTTAACATCAGAGCCTCGGAAATCAGGCACATAGTTGGACTAGGGTGCAAAAGCTCCAGGAAGAGCCCAAAGTACCCATTGCTGATGGCCTGAGAGAAGGGAAATCATCTCTCAGCTTCTCAGTGTCCTTGCTTGGCTTCCAGGGCTTTCTGCTTGCTTCTGCCTCTACCCCCTTCTCCCCCCATCTCATCCCCTGATCTGGAAGCTCCCATCCTCACTGTGGAACTAATGCAGTAACCCAGGGTGCAGCTGCGCCTCCCAGGCCCGTCGTTGCCCCGGGATGCACCTGGTTGCAGTTACTCAGCAGTCTTCCTGGACGAGGTCCCTAATGTTTCTCTCACTCCCCCAACTGTGACTTTGTCCAGGAAGCCAGGAAATGCCCTGTGGAACTTGAACTGAACGATCAGATGAAGCAGGTCACACAGGCCAAGTGATGACTCATGCTTTGGAACTCATTTCATCCCAAAGGGAAAATCCATACTCTTGTCCTGAATGCTCTGAAATAAATTGCAAAGGTTTAGAAAGTCTAAAAATAAATGCTTCCCCGGTGCAGAGTTGTCGCAAGGAGCAAATCCCTAGATTGGTTTTCATTTCCTGTCTTGTAACACTTTCTAAATTTGTGAAACCGTCTGCCATGTCTTCAAAAGCTGCCAACAAACCTTGCTTTGTGTTTAATGAAGAGACTTGAGTCATAGAAGGTCAATTGATGTTTCCAGGGTCACCCTTACATAAGGAAAGGGCTGGAATTTTTGCTCAGGCCTCTCTGCCTCTTTCCTCCTTCTTCAAGCCGCCTTCCCCTGATTTCTATCTGCATTATCCTTTGGTTCTTAGAATGACTAGACACTTACAGCTCACACCACCCAACCTGACTTCTAGTGTCTGTGTGTCTGTGCTTCTTTTGTCTGACTTTGGTCATCGCATCCTTCCCATGGGGGATCAAGAAGGACGCAGCCTGAGGCCTTAAACAGAACTTAAGTTAGATGCAGTTGACGGGTCTGAGACATTACCTGGCCCAAATCCAAAAGAAGAAGCAGACTAGGGGCAAGTGACCGTCTCTAATCACTTGAACCCTAGTCCCCTCAAAGGCAAGAGTCACTGCTTTCTCTGCCACTAGACTCTACTTGGTATGCTTTGCAGCACCTGGCTCAGTGGGCTTCCCAGGTGGCTCAGTGGGCAAGAACCCACCTGCAAGTGCAGAAGATAGGTTCGATCCCTGAGTCAGGAAGATCCCCTGGAGGATGGCGTGACGACCCATTCCAGTATTCTTGCCTAGTGAATCCCATGGACAGAGGAGCCATCCATAGGGTGGCTACCATCCATAGGGTCGCAGAGTCAGACACAATTACTATTCTAATTGCTTTACTACTCTAAATACAAACACAGTAAAGCGACCTACATATGAACAAGTTCTGTTCCAAGAGCATGTTCATAAATCCAATTTGTTTATAAGTCCAACGAAGTTAGCCAAGGCATTCAACTAACACAATCAGCTTTATAGTACTGTACTGTAATAGGTTTATAATACTTGTCACTCAAACAATACATAAAAAGCAAACCCCAAAAGAAAAGGAAATGTTTTTAATCTTACAGTATAGTACCTTGAAAAGCACAGTACAACAGCTGGCATATAGGGGCTGGCACTGAGTGAGCAGGCAAGAAGAGTCACTGACTGGAGGAGGGAGAAGAGGCGGAAGATGGGAGAGCTGAAGGATCGTCAGCAACAGGAGACGGGGGGCAAGCTGCAGTGTCATTCACACATGATAGAACATTCACATCTTGATAAAACGCACGTCCGCATTTTTGAAAGCTCACAACTTGAAGTTTCGTATGTAGGGGACTTACTTTAAATTCCCATTATTGCTCTAATTTCAAATACACTTTATTTAAAAAAATGGTTGTTCTGTTCAAGATATTGGACTCCTAGAGGAGCTGTGTTTCAGAACGCGGGCTGCTGTCTCGTAGAAGGCCCTGGGGTCTGTTCTCTGCCGGCAGACGGAACACGGGGATGCTGGTGGGCTTGGTGCTGGCTGGTGTGCTGAGTGCATCACACCACCAGCTACGCACACAGCATTTGCAGGGTACCCGGAGTGAGAGCCCCCAAGGAAGCTCTGCCAGCCTGGCCTGGTTCACCAGGTAGGGCTGTGGCCGAGAGAATGCCCAGAAAAGGATAAAAGTTTCCATCAAACCTTGAAAACTCTGTCCCAAATATTGGCAATTATATGTCCTTTTATGTATTTTTTAAAATTTATAATAATTTTCGTATTTCCTTTTAAATGGCAATGGAAACTTTTCCTTTTCATGGTGCTACCAACAATTCTTTCAATAGGACAACATGTAGATGGATCATTGATCAGGCTCACCTTTTCTGCTCCCTACTTTCATCATTCAGAGCAGACGTGTGAGGCATTTGACGGTCCACAGACTTCATTGCTTTGTAATGCTCTAGAACTGTCAAATCACAGTCTGATTGAGGGCGAGCACTGACCGTGGCAACTGGCTACAGACTTCTGATCATCAGTGTACTAAATCTGTGATGGCCCTAAGCTGCAGTGCTTTCCGGCATCCCCTAGGTACCATCAGCAGGCCCTCAGCATAGTTCTCATACTCTGTTCTGTCCCCTGTAGGGGTCATTACATTTTTTTGCAGACATTTGATCCTGGAAAGGCTTGAGATTTCTATATTAGTTCCTCACCCATACATGCTTTTTTTTTTCTTTCCCTGGCTTGTTGGTATCCCTACTTCAGTTTCCAAGAATGTTCTCACTTTCCACTTTTCTTTCTTTTCATAAAAACTTTGCTGTTACAGGAGATGGGGCACTGCATGAGGAAAACTGGATTTTAAGTGCCAGCTTGCCACTTGCCAGCCAGTGCACCTAGCCAAGTCAGCTTACATCTCTGGGTCTTGATTTCCTTGTCTATAAAGTAAAGATCAAAAATATGTTTCTGAGAATACATTAGTTCCAGTTCAGTTCAGTTCAGTTGTTCAGTCATGTCCGACTCTGTGACCCCATAGACTGCAGCTCGCCAGGCCTCCCTGTCCATCACCAACTCCCAGAGTTTACTCAAACTCATGTCCATTGAGCCAGTGATGCCATCCAACCATCTCATCCTCTGTCATCCCCTTCTCCTCCTGCCTTAAATCTTTCCCAGCATCAGGGTCTTTTCTAATGAGTCAGTTCTTCACATCAGGTGGCCAAAGTATTAGAGTTTCAGCTTCAGCATCAGTCCTTCCAATAAATATTCAGGACTGATTTC
Source organism: Ovis canadensis (assembly GCF_042477335.2). Taxonomy (NCBI): domain Eukaryota; kingdom Metazoa; phylum Chordata; class Mammalia; order Artiodactyla; family Bovidae; genus Ovis; species Ovis canadensis. The sequence goes on along the minus strand of NC_091269.1, from coordinate 23,309,838 downwards.
CTTTAGGATGGACTTGTTGGGTCTCCTAGTAGTCCAAGGGACTCTCAAGAGTCTCCTCCAACACCACAGTTCAAAAGCATCAATTCTCTGGTGCTCAGCTTTCTTTATAGTCCAACTCTCACATCCATACATGACCACTGGAAAAACCATAGCTTTGACTACCAACCAAGAGTCGCTCAGTTGTGTCCAACTCTTGGCGACCCATGGACTGTAGCCCTCCAGGCTCCCCTGTCCATGGGATTCTCCAGTCAAGAATACTGGAGTGGGTTGCCATTTCCTTCTCCAGACTAGATGGACCTTTGTTCCAATGATGTACTATTTGAGTGTGTGTGTGTGTGTGTGTGTGTGTGTGTGTGTGTGTGTGTGTGTGTTAGTTGCCCAGTCATGTCTGACTCTTTGAGATCACATGGACTATAGCCCTCCAGGCTCCTCTGTCCATAGAATTCTCCAGCCAAGAATACTGGAGTGAGGAAGCCATTCCCCTCTCCAGGGTATCTTCCCTATCAGGGATCAAATCCAGGTCTCCTGCATTGCAGTTAGATTTGTTACCATCTGAGCCATCTGGAAAGCCCCACTAGGTATAAATACCTTTAAAAATTATAAAGTGACCTACAGATGGCATGAAACATAACTTTATAAGATCTCGTCCTCCGCATATGTGGGCATTAGCCGCTCAGCCATGTCCGACTCTTTGCGACCCCATGGATTGTAGCCCGCCAGGCTCCTCTGTCCGGTTGCCATTTCCTTCTCCATACTTGTCCTCCATGAATTCTTATTAACAACAAAGTCTCCATGAGTGTCGTCAGCGAGACCCTATTGGGCGTGTTAGGGATGAGAAAATTCCTCTGCTTTTCTTGTTGCCTCTTTCACTCCAGCCACTTCAACTGTTCATCTTTTCCTCTTCAACCGTATTCATTTTTGTGAGCTACCACAAATCTTTTGTCTATTGGGGGTGATAAATTATTTAATAAATAAGTAATTAGTAACGTAAATATAAGTAGTTAATGATAGAAGGCACAATCCCTGCTTGTAAGTGGTATATATAGCGTTGGCCAAAAAGTTTATTCAAGTTTTGCCATAACATCGTATGGAAAAATCCAAACAAACTTTTTGGCCAACCCGATATATCGTAATGGAAAGACATCTAATGACGCTATAGAGATGTTTTTGAAGCCCTGAGTGAGTTGGAGAGATGGCAGGTGATAGGGGTGGGATGTGAGAGATCCCCAGGCATGGGGAAAGAGAGAAGAAAGGGCGGCAGGAAGACCTCCCTTGAAGAAGCCTTGAGGCCAAAGGAAAAGAGTGAAGGGGGCTTTGGGGCCAGGGAAGGAGATGACTAAAGTTGCAAACACAGGAATTGGGTAACATGTTTGGGAGAAAACAAGGTAGCTTGGTCTGGCTGGAACTGAGGGAAAAAAACTGAAGTACAAGACAAGGAAGTGACTTTTTAAATTCTTGATTTATTTTTAATTGAAGGATAATTGCTTTACAATATTGGTTTCATTTCTGCCATAAATCAACATGAATTAGTCATAGGTGTACATATGTATGCTCCCTCTTGAATCTCCCTCCCACCTCCCACCCTTTCTCACACCTCTAGGTTGTTACAGAGCCCTGCTTTGAGTTCCATGGAGTCATACAGCAAATTTCCATTGGCTATCTATTTTACATACTGCGTATTAACGCGTGTATATGGAACCAAGAAAGGTGGTACTGATGAGGCTATTTGCAAGGCAGCAATGGAAATGCAGACACAAAGAACAGTCACGGACACGGGCAGAGGAGAGGAAGGAGAGATGGTGAGATGAAGGCATAGAATGTCATGGAAGCATATATACCACCGTATGTGGAAGAAAGGGACTTTTCAGAGTCTGAGCTTCTTGAAACAGACATGCTGCTGGTCCCTGTGTCTATAAGATCCATGGGGCTTGGAGACAACATACTCAGGTTGGAGTCAGCAAGTCTGGTTTCCTTTCTAGCTCTGAGTCATAAAGCATCCTTGCACTTCAATTGCTTTTTTTTTCCAGAAAAAGAGTTCTCACTCAACATCAGTGTTGGAACACATCAGGGAGCTGTACAAGTAATTGGTGGCTATGGTGATGGTTTAAAGTTGGTGGATACTTTTATTTCATTAGAAATCGCTTGTTCCAATATTTCTTGGGTGAAAGGAAAGGGATGACCCACAGACATAGAGAACAGATTTTGGTTACCAGCAGGGAAGAGAGGTTGGGGAAGGATGGATTGGGAATTGGAGATTGTCAGATGCAAACTGTTACATAAAGAATGGATAAACAACAAAGCCCCACTGTATAGCACAGGGAACTATATTCAATACCCTGTAATAAACCATAATGGAAAAGAACATGAAAAAGAAAGTAAATATATGTAGAACTGAGTCACTTTGATGTATAGCAGAAATTAACACATATTGTAGATCAAACTATAACGAAATATTTTTTTAACATGGTGTTTGACATCATTTAAAGGGACCCTTTTATCATGTAAAGCATCCTATTGGTGACAAAATTAACCTTTTGCTAACTTGATAGTTGTGTGTACCACATTGAATTTTCTTTGAGAGCAACATGTCTGAAACTGCTTAGCATCCATTACATAGTAAGGTTTCCACCAATGCTGACTGTTCAGTTATTCCTAATTTTTTATCCCACCATTGGGGTCCCCTGTGTGGCTATGGGTAAGTCCACAGCCCCAGCTTACCCAAGCCTAGCCATCTTCTGTGTCTTTTACCAATGGAAGACAATACACAATGGCACATTTTACACAAGAAGGAAAATGAGACTTTTCAAGTTCACCAGACAAAATCTAGGTGTGAGCATTGTGAAGTAAGGAAAAAAGGAAAACAAACACCAAGAACTTTGACAATTCCTCTTGATTTCATAGTAGTCAACTACCAAAGACAACCACTCAGAGTGAGTTCTTTTTTTTCCCCCAGCTTAATTGAGGTATTTTTAATATAGGCACATATACATTTAACGTGTGCAGTGTGGTGAGCTGATACACATATTCATTGTAAAATGATCATTAAAGCAATATTAACACCTTCATTCCTTCACATAATTATCAGTGTGTGTGTGTGTGTGTGTGTGTGTGTGTGTGTGGTGATGACATTTAAGACCTATTCTCTTAACAGGTTTAAAGTATGTAATACAACTAATTTTAGTCACCATGCTGCCCATTAAGCCCCTAGAATTTATTCACCTCTCACGGGAAGGTGTGCATTGCTTCATTTCCCCACCCCTACTCCCAAGACCTCGGCAACCCCTAATCTACTGCCTATTCCTCTGAGTTCAACTTTTTTTTTTTTATAAACATTTTATCTTGGAGAAATTTACAGGAAAGTTAGGAAGAGCACAGACTTCCTTATATCCTTCACCCAGATACCCCCAAGTTTAATATCTTATATAATCATGGAACATATATCAAAAGCAAGAAATTAACATTGGTGCAGTACTATTTACTTAACTACAAACTACTTCAGTTCAGTTCAGTTCAGTTCAGTCGCTCAGCTGTGTCCGACTCTTTGTGACCCCATGAATCGCAGCACGCCAGGCCTCCCTGTCCATCACCAACTCCCAGAGTTCACTCAGACTCACGTCCATCGAGTCAGTGATGCCATCCAGCCATCTCATCCTCTGTCATCCCCTTCTCCTCCTGCCCTCAATCCCTCCCAGAATCAGGGTCTTTTCAATGAGTCAACTCTTTACATGAGGTGGCCAAAGTTTTGGAGTTTCAGCTTCAGCATCAGTCCTTCCAAAGAACACCCAGGACTGATCTCCTTCAGAATGGACTGGTTTGATCTCCCTGCAGTCCAAGGGACTCTCAAGAGTCTTCTCCAACACCACACTTCAAAAGCATCAATTCTTCGGCATTCAGCTTTCTTCACAGTCCAACTCTCACATCCATACATGACCACTGGAAAAACCATAGCCTTGACCTGACGGACCTTTGTTGGCAAAGTCATGTCTCTGCTCTTCAATATGCTATCATATTGGTCATAACTTTCCTTCCAAGGAGTAAGTGACTGCACTAATTTTTCCACTGATGTCCTTTTTCTGTTCCAGAACTCAATCCAGAGTACATATTGCGTTTACTACACATGCGCGTGCACACACACACACTTTACCATATCTCTCCATTTCTTTCAAAGACACCCAAATCCAAAACCTTCCTCTCTTCATCTCCATACCCCTCTCTTTCTCTACTTACATTTGTTTCCTTTTTTATTTTCTATTGGAGTAGAGTCGATTAACAATATTGTGTTAGTTTCAGGTGTGCAGCAAAGTGGTTCACTTATACACACACGTGTCCACTCTTTTTCATTCTTTTCCCGTATAACTCATTACATAATATGAGCAGAGTTCCCTGTGCTGTACAGAAGGTCCTTGCTGCTAATCTGTGTTAAATACAGTAGTGAATACGTGGCAATCCCAACCCCCAATTTGTCCCTCCCAAGTTCAGCTTTTTCAGACTTCACATACACATGAGATCACGCAGTATTTGTCTTTTTCTGTCTGACTTATTTCACTTGGCTCAACACCCTTAAAGCCCAACCAGGCTGTTGCAGGAGGGAGGTTCTTGAAAGTGGGATGCTTTGCATAGTGCACTACGAGGTCTCAGTAGGAACCAAAAGGGGCAAACTCTCAAACAATGGCATCGTTTTCCTCCAGCAGATTCAGGGAGGAGTGGATCTGTCTTGTGACTGGAGCAATGCTGAGTCACTGAGAGGCTGACCTATGTGCAGCCATGAGCCAGCCCAGGTCTTCAGAGAATGAGGACAATTGTACAACCTTCAGAGAAAAGAGCTTATAAATTAGGATTGGCAGCCAACTTGACAGGCCTAGGACTATTATGAAACAGAAAGACCTTCTGCCTGCTGACTGTTTGGGAGACTTGAACCCAGCGACATGAGTGTTTACACCCAAGGAGCTATTGGTCACCATGGATGGTCAAACAAGTCTCTTTAAATTGATGTTTCTTTGTCTCTTTCTCTGTTTGCGCCTCATGTGAGATTATACAATTATATGCATGTGCTAAGCAGACAGTTGATGCTATTTAGCTCTGATTTCATTTGGCCGCTTAAACAACAGCCTATATATCAATAGGATGATGTTAGTGCATATCGACTCTTCTGTGTGTCAGGTCAAAACATCAGAAGCTGTGGGAGACACCAGGCTGCGCACACATGGCCTGGTAGGATCCCAGAAGCATGTCTTTCATTAGGGGGCAGTAAATGAGAGCCACAAAGCCAGCCAAAGAAATCCCGTTTGACCCTTGCTTTTGGAAGTGTGAAGTGCTAGCCTGAGATTCGCCAACTCTTCATTCTTCTCTCTCTGGGGCCAGCGTTTACTTGATCCATGCCTTCCCTCGCGTTGGGACTTTGCCAGCAATTAGTCAGTTAGATTTCTGGCCAGTTCTGCCCCTACCTTGGTACCCCGTCTCCCCCAGCATCTGCTTTCCCTGTCTGGTTGCTTGGGAGCTAGTCTGTCTGACTTTGATCCTGACCCATCTCTTACCCAGCTTCCCTGGTGGCTCAGTGGTAAAGAATCCACCTGCCGATGCAGGAGACTTGGATTTGATCCCTGGGTCAGGAAGATCCCCTGGAGAGGGGAATGGCTACCCACTCTGGTATTCTTGCCTGGAGAATTCCATGGACAGAGGAGACTGGCAGGCTACAGTCCACAGCATTGTAAAGAGTTGGACACGATTTAGTGACTAAACAACAACATCTCCTATCAGCCAAATGACCTTGGACCAGCCAACCTCTTTAAGGCTTTGTTTCTTCATCTGTCAAGTGGAGAGACTAATAACTCCATCAGTGTTGTTTTAAGGGGTGAACAAGTTACTACGTCTGCAATGATTGGGCCCAGTGATACTTGCCAACCATGACTCAAGTAAAGCGTTATAGGTATTGGGCAGTCAGCATCTGCCTTTCTATAGTACTGATAATATAGACTGTGACTGCAAGATAGAGGTCTGCTCCAGCTATGTTTTAACCAGCACCCTGACTTTTTTTGTAATGATAACAATACATTTTATTTAATTGAGTATATCCAAACTATTATCAGTTTAACATGATACTTTTATTGTGGTAAAATACATATCACACAAAATTTACTGTTTTCACCACTAAGTAAGAAGAGATGGCAAGAATACACAGAAGAACTGTATAAAAAAGATCTCCAAGACCCGGATAATCACGATGGTGTGATCACTCACCTAGAGCCAGACATCCTAGAATGTGAAGTCAAGTGGGCCTTAGAAAACATCACTATGAACAAAGCTAGTGGAGGTGATGGAATTCCAGTGGAGCTATTTCAAATCCTAAAAGATGGTGCTGTGAAAGTGCTACACTCAATATGGCAGCACATTTGGAAAACTCAGCAGTGACCACAGGACTGGAAAAGGTCAGTTTTCATTCCAATCCCAAAGAAAGACAATGCCAAAGAATGCTCAAACTACCACACACTTGCACTCATCTCACACGCTAGCAAAGCAATGCTCAAAATTCTCCAAGCCAGGCTTCAGCAATACGTGAACTGTGAACTTCCTGATGTTCAAGCTGGTTTTAGAAAAGGCAGAGGAACCAGAGATCAAATTGCCAACATCCGCTGGATCATTGAAAGAGCAAGAGAGTTCCAGAAAAACATCTATTTCTGCTTTATTGACTATACCAAAGCCTTTGACTGTGTGGATCACAATAAATTGTGGAAAATTCTTCAAGAGATGGGAATACCAGACCATCTGACCTGCCTCTTGAGAAATCTATATGCAGGCCAGGAAGTAACAGTTAGAACTGGACATGGAACAACAGACTGGTTCCAACTAGGAAAAGGAGTACGTCAAGCCTGTATGTTGTCACCCTGCTTATTTAACTTATATGCAGAGTACATCATGAGAAAAGCTGGACTGGAAGAAACACAAGCTGGAACCAAGATTGCTGGGAGAAATATCAATAACCTCAGATATGCAGATGACACCACCCTTATGGCAGAAAGTGAAGAGGAACTAGAAAGTCTCTTGATGAAAGTGAAAGAGGAGAGTGAAAAAGTTGGCTAAAGCTCAACATTCAGAAAACGAAGATCATGACATCCAGTCCCATCACTTCATGGCAAATAGATGGGGAAACAGTGGAAACAGTGTCAGACTTTATTTTTTTGTGCTCCAAAATCACTGCAGATGGTGACTGCAGCCATGAAATTGAAAGACACTTACTCCTTGGAAGAAAAGTTATGAGCAACCTAGATAGCATATTCAAAAGCAGAGACATTACTTTGCCGACTAAGGTCCATCTAGTCAAGGCTATGGTTTTTCCTGTGGTCATGTATGGATGTGAGAGTTGGACTGTGAAGAAGGCTGAGCACTGAAGAACTGATGCTTTTGAACTGTGGTGTTGGAGAAGACTCTTGAGAGTCCCTTGGACTTCGAGGAGATCCAACCAGTCCATTCTGAAGGAGATCAACCCTGGGATTTCTTTGGAAGGAATGATGCTAAAGCTGAAACTCCAGTACTTTGGCCACCTGATGTGAAGAGTTGACTCATTGGAAAAGCCTCTGATGCTGGGAGGGTTTGGGGGCAGGAGGAGAAGGGGGCGACCAAGGATGAGATGGCTGGATGGCATCACTGACTCGATGGACGTGAGTGAGTGAACTCCGGGAGATGGTGATGGACAGGGAGGCCTGGCGTGCTGCAATTCATGGGGTCACAAAGAGTCAGACACAACTGAGCGACTGAACTGAACTGAACTGATACAACTCAGTGGCGTTAAGAATAATTCACACTGTTGGACAGCCGCCACCATCATCCATTCACAGAACTTTATTCCTCTTCTCCTCAAAATATAGAATGCTTCACAAGTTTGAGTGTCATCTTTGAGAAGAGTCCATGCCAATTTTCTCCATATGATTTTCAACCATCGCCTGCTACCCGAAACAGCACAGCACGTGGAGCTTAGCTGATAGCCTGAAAGTGACCAATGTGTGCGAAAGCACCTTCCAGAGTAACTACATTTAAACATAATGCAATTCCTTTGCAATAACACACCTCTTCAGAAATGTTGCACTGTGAATTCTGCGGCCACCCATTTTAGAAAGACAACTAGAGCCTGAATATTTTAATTGTGCTTTCTCACCAAGTAGATTCTTGGTTAGTTGGAGGCACTGGTTAATAAATTCTTCCCAAACAAAATAATGCCATTTGCAGCGTCATGGATAGACCTGGAGATGATCATACTAAGGGAAGTAAGTCAGAGAAAGATAAACACCAAACGACATCACTTATACATGGAACATAAAACAATGATACCAGTGAACTTACTTACAAAACAGAGATAGACTCGCAGACATAGAAAATAAACTCATGGTTACCAAATGGGAAAGGGGGAGGAATCAATTAGGAGTTTGGGATTCACTTATATATACACTGCTGCTGCTGCTGCTAAGTCGCTTCAATCATGTTCAACTCTGTGTCCGACCCCACAGACGGCAGCCCACCACGCGCCCCCATCCCTGGGATTCTCCAGGCAAGAACACTGGAGCAGGTTGCCATTTCCTTCCCCACACATATATACACTGCTATATATAAAATAGATAACCTATAGGATCTACTTATACTTTTCCCTAAAAGGGAAAAGAATCTGGAAAAGAACATCTGCATCTATGTGCCTGCATGCTCAGTCACTTCAGTCATGTCTGACTCTTTGCAACCCTATGGACTATAGCCCTCCAGGCTCCTCTGTCCATGGGATTCTCCAGGTAGGAATACTGGAGTGGATTGCCATGCCTCCTCCAGGGGATCTTCCTGATCCAAGGATCAAAGCCATATCTCTTATGTCTCCTGCACTGGCAGGCGGGTTCTTTACCACTTACGCCACCTGGTAAGCCTATCTATGTATATATCTGTATCTGTATTTATACCTGTATCTGTACCTGTTCCTGTATCTGTCTGAATCAGTGCACTGTGATTCCCCTGAAACTAACATGACATTTTAAATCAACTATATGCAGATACCTAAATAAATAAATTCTTTTTCAAACAAGCATATTCTTTCCATAGATTTTAGACATGTGTCTTTTGTAGAGGACACTTCAACTCTGTAGTGTAAATACGGTTGTTCAGCTTCAGGTCAGATTTGAAAAATGGTTATTTAGATGAAGCGCAGAAATCCTTGGTTTTGTTTCTTTCTATGCCACATGACTATTTGGAACTCATCTCAGGATAGAAAAGAATGCAGACATCCTTTGGATGCACACGGGATTGGGGGATTAAATACCACCCCAGGTATCCCTGCCTCTCTTGATGCTGAGTTTGGCCATGTGACTTTCTGTAGCTGAAAGGAATACAAGCAGAAATGACCTCCCTCCAGCCACCTCTGAAAACTTGTGTGAAGCTGGCACTGTCAGAAAATGATGAAGCCCCCACCAGCCTGGGTCCTTTGGCAATTCTGAAGATCAGAGACCCCTTCTAGTCAGTGGTAACAGACTAGAAGCAGAATACAGAATAAGCAGAAATACACTTTTATGGCTTTAAACCCTTGTAATTTGGATATTAGTCATTACAGCAGCACAGTCAACCCTGTCCTGACTAGTACTCATTTTAAGCAACAAATATGAAAAATTCACTAAATCGCTGAAGGTTTTCTTCCCTTCCTCCTGTATCTCCAAATTCTCCCCTAGCCATCACCAGAAGCAACCAAAAGAAAAAAAAGAAGAAACCAACAACCTTTGGAGCATAATTCTAATATTACTAGTTCTTTTATTTGTTCCCCAGCTCAGAATCCATGAGGTAATGAGCCTTTTAAAGTGACTATTTTAGTGATCCTCCAAGGTAATATAGTTACTGGTGGGGATTAGTATATGGGAGCATCTGTCTTTCAATAGTCTTCATGACATTCCCTGTCGTTCTCACTTGACAGATATATTTTAGGGCTGAAAAGTGATTTTCTTTATTTTTTTTTTAAGTTAGAGAAAATGCACTCCTAAGTGAGTCAGTTCTCCTGATTTGAAAGTACAGGTTAAACACCTTCCAAAGGTGACGATGCGAACACAAGGAGGTCTTGGGCATTCTGTCCATTCAGAAGAGAGGGAAGGAGACCCATTTGAGACCCAGGGAGCCTCTCCCCAGAATATGCACACGCTGAAAATATGCATTCGACTTCAAAAGACTCATGGTACTCCTGAACTCAGCTGCCGCATTTCCACTTGCCTGAGGAGGATGTCCTGTGGCATAACCACATCATGTAAAGAAAGTCACACCCAATTAGAAAGCCCGGGCCCAGGCTCCAGCGCCACCACTCACTAGTCGTGAGATCAGAGCCCCATGCTCTTTCAGAGAGGAGAAATCTCTCCTGAGGGCACTGCGTGTCACAGTGGGCAAACGGGGCCGCCGCTATCGAGGTGCTTAAGACTCGAGGCTGCCCTCGGCACCCTTCTGGGTTAGTGTACAAATTTCCCATCTCCCTCTCCCCAGTTCTAGTCCCAGGGAGCCCATTTCCAGGACACTGAGTGGGCCTCCCTTTCCAGTGCGTAAGGCCACCAGGTTTTAGAAAGTCCCATATGGGCTGCCCTCTGATCCTTCCTGCTCCAAACTCATTCTGCCTCGCCGAGTGAGAAAGAGCTGGAGAAAGAAAGGCAGAGACCGCCCTGCCGGGGTGGAGTCTCTTATTCTCTTTCGTCTTCTTCACCAATCAGTGGGCTTTTTGCTTGGTGTTAAATACTCAGTTTATGTTTAGGGAGTAGAAGAGGTCCTCTCTTCATGCTGCAGATTTGCCCACAGGAGCTCAGCTGAAAATAGAGGGGGCCTGGGGTCCCTCATCTGCTATGTCTTATCTCTACTTCTCCCTCCGGGGATCAGGAGGGAGGAAGGGTGCTTGGGGATCCATGTTAGGTATTCCCTAGTTCTCCAGCCTAGCGTCAACATGCCCCAGCCCCACATTAGTGCTTTAGGAAAAATAGCCAGAGCACAACCTGGGCAGTGCTCTGGAGGCAGTGATGGGGGAACTATTCACTGTGGGATTATGGTGAAACAGCCTGGTTCACCTCCCCGCTGTGTGAGGAGGGCGTGAAAGGAGCTGTGCACAAATGTTTTACAAACTGTAAAGACAAAAGGGAGACGGTGCTGTCATACTCCAATGATGGCATTGGTTACCCCAGTTTATCCCAAGAAGGATGGGGCTGTCGTGCGTGCCTGCTCCATTTCCTCCCCACATCGGAGGTTCTGCAGGGCCTACCCTCTGTCTGGGAGGACTGTTCTTCTGTGCAGGGAAATAATTCCCTGATCTCCAATATGCTTTCCAGGCCCCTTTGAGATTTTTCTTGTTTCTTTTCTTTCGGGAGTTAAGAATCTAGGTCAGAACGTCTTCTAAATTTAAAGAACTTTCTTGAAGAATGTCTTCTTTCTTTGCTCAGGCTAAAAGCAGGCCTGAACACCAGTGCTGGGTCATGTTTGAAAACTTCCCATGAGTGGGTAGGATAGGAGGGACTAACTTAACTGGAAGTAGGTTTTGCTCAAATGGTATACAGTCTCTTCAAGGCAATGTGTAACTCAACTACAAGTTTTCCTCATCTCTTCTCCTTTCCCTGTCTCTTCTCCTACAGATTCCCTGGGCTGTTGGGCTACATGACATTGGAAAAAGTCACGTCACATCACAAACCAAGATATGCCTTCTCTTTAGTCCCTTGTGACCCAGCCAGCACTCCCTGCCTCTCACCTCCTGCTCCCAGAGACCAAGGAATTTGCACCTCCTCTCAGCTTTGGCATGGCTCCTAGGATTCACTAGCCTCTGATTTCCCAGATCAAGGGGTTCATCATTTACATGCTTGCATGCATGCTAAGCCGTTTCAGCCGTGTCTGACTCTTTGTGACTATGTGGACTGTAGCCCGCCAGGCTCCTCTGTCTACGGGGATTCTCCCAGCAAGAACACTGGAGTAGGTTGCTATGACCTTCTCCAGGGGAGATTCCCCATCCAGGGATTGAACCCAGGCCTCCTGCGGCTCCTGTATGGCAGGTGGGTTCTTTAGCACTGAGCCACTGGAGAAGCCTCATGCTTTACATACTTGGCCTTCTATTAATATCCTCTAACGAGTTCTTATGCGTCAGTGAGAAGCAGCCCTGTTTATTCATGTGTCAGTCTGGAGACCTAACCGCAAATAATTTTAGCACGTGTGCAGAATTCTCTGAAGCCTGTATGTGAGCCTAAAGACTCCTCGGATGAATTTCCAGTAGCGTCTGCACTCTTGCTCCCAGCAGGGGAAGCCCTAATTTTGGGACCCAGCCAGGTGGCACTGCATTCTGCCCAGAGCTGATGGCGCAGGGAGAAGAGGAAACAGCTTTGGTTTTTTGTTTTTTCATCTCATTCTGCAAAACAGGACTATGTCTGTCCCTGTCCTTTTAAAATGAGAGAATTTGAAAATTTACATTGGTTTGCAAATTGATTGTCCAGAATGTAAATAGAAAGCTATATATATTGGGCATTTCTGAGGGTGGACGCAGAAGTTTTGTGAGTATGAACACAGCTTAGGAGGGTACGAACTCCCGTGTGTGAAAAATGATTAAGACCCAAAGCCATCTTGGCTCAACTGAGAACCTTAGTGCAAGCCCAAGACCCCCCTCTATCATATCAAACATGGTGTCCATTCATTCAACGGAAACTTTAGCACTGACTTGGCCATGCCAAACTGGTAACAGGGTACTGCCAAGAAGTTCAGTCGCATGGAAGATCTAGAAATGTGGAGAGACAACCACAATATAGTGAGATAAGAATCGGACGATGAGCAATCAAGAAGGGCAACAATTCTGAGACAGGAACAACACAACTCATTTTTACAATCAGGAAAATTCCAAGGCAAAGAATCCATAGAATGTTTATAGAATCCATGAAGTTAAATGTATATCTGTTCACACATGCGATGTATAGATATCTATTTCTCATGGATTATTACTTATGTGCTTATCAAAATGTTCATAAAAGCAAATGTTAAAAAGCAGATGCTAAAACAGACTTTTGAGGTTCAGAGTGGTGCTCTGCTTACTACTAGCGCCATCATCTCCCATTTATTCAACACTATCAACAATCCTGCCCCACCCAGGCATTTCCAACCAAGTCTCTGTAGGAACATGCAGGAGGCTGGAGTGGGGATTAGCAAAAGTGAAGCCTCAACTGGAGGAAGAAGATGATTGCCAAGTGGAATTGACCACACACTCCAACCACTGCGTGGCTGGTCCTATAAAATGTTCCATGTTCACTTGAGAGGAATGAGTATTCTGTTTTTTGTTTTGCCTGTGATGTCCTGAAAGTATCCATTCAGTCTAATTGTTCCATTGTATCATTTAGGATCTCTGTTGCCTTATTGAGTTTTTGTCTAGATCTGTCCATTCATGTCAATGGGATATATAGTGTTCTACTATTATTGTGTTCCCATCAATCTCTCCCTTTATGTCTGTTAGTATTTGTTTTATGTATTTGGGTGCTCCTGTTTTGGGGGCATGGGGTTTTCCAGGTGGCAGTATTGGTAAAGAATCTGCAGGGGATGGGGGTTCAACCTCAGGGTCAGGAAGATCCCCTGGAGGAGGAAATGGCATCCTACTCCAGTATTCTTGCCTGGAAGATTCTGTGCACAGACTATAATTCCCTGGTGAACTATAGTCCACGGAGCCAGAAAGAGTTGGACACAACTGACCGACTGAGCACGCATACACCCATACTGGGGGCATTTTTGTTGATGAGTATAGTAGCCTCTTCTCTAATTGACCCTTTCCTTGTTACACAGTGTCCCTCTTTATCTTCTTTATGTCCTTTGTTTTAGAGTCTATTTGGTCTCATACGAAGTTTGTGAGCCCTGATTTCTTGTCATTTCTGTTTTACATCCAACCACTATGGACGGTCATATATTCGAGTCTCTATTGCCTGCTGGGAGAGAGATGATCCCTGATCAGGCAATGTGCCCTCCAACACACCAAAGTGAGCACTAGGGCCCGTGGGCCTCTGGCCAGGGCACAGTGTCCCTCTGCCCCCAGGCCTCCCCAGCATCCGCCCCACGGCTCCCTGGTTGATGTGATCATGGTCACATGGTGGATTTTCATATTCCCTCAACACCTCCTGCTACTTGGAAGAAAAGCTATGATAAACCTATACAGTGTATTAAAAAGCTTAGACGTTACTTTGACAATAAAAGTCTATATAGTCAAAGCTATGGTTTTTCCAGTAGTCATGTATGGATGTGAGAGTTGGACCATAAAGAAGGCTTAGCACTGAAGAACTGATGCTTTTGAACTGTGGTGTTGGAGAAGACTCTTGAGAGTCCCGTGGACTGCAAGGAGATCCAACCAGTCAATCCTAAAGGAAGTCAATCCTGAAGATTCATTGGAAGGATGCTGAAGCTGTAGCTTGAACACTTTGGCCACATGATGTAAAGAGCCAACTCACTGGGAAAGATCCTGATGCTGGGAAAGATTGAGGGCAAAAGGAAAAGGGAGCAAAAGAGGATGAGATGGTTGGATGGCATCCCTAACTCAATGGGCATGAGTTTGAGCAAGCTCTGGGAGATGGTGAAGGACAGGGAAGCCTGGCGTGCTGCAGTCCATGGGGTCTCAAAGAGTTGGACACAACTGAGCAACTGAACAACAGCACCTCCTAGGGGTACTACTGGGGTCTGAAAGCTATGCTCTAGCACTGTTCTTCTTTACTGGGTCATGGTGAGGAGTTCCTGTTTGAAGAGGTAAACTCTCTTCAAGTTTACCTACGAGACGCTTTGGCCCCTTTCCTGTTAGCTGGTCCTCTGAGCACCCCTGAGGTCTCTCCGTGGCGCTCCTTCCTGGCACAGAAGCAGGCTGCCTTTGCACTTACAGTTCGACTGCAGGCAGATGACTCTGCTCCGTGGCAACACGGAGAGTGAGAGAACAAAGGCGGGATGATTTTTTCTCTTCTGGGGCTTCAAATCTAGTTTTTGACACCAAATATTTCCAAATTAAAGAAAGGCAAAAATGCAAAACCAGTTCCAGCTCATCAGGAACGGAGTCATCTTCTCTGCTGCCATTGCTCTTTCTGCTGCCCTAAGGCCCTGGTGGCAATGTTGTCACCCCGGAAGGCCTAGCTCTTCTGTCTTGACTGCAGATTCTCTCCATGAGATTAGGGACCAGCTATTTTCTTAAAGTTGTTTTTTTTTTTTTTAAATGTGAGTCATTTTCAAAGTCTTTACTGAATTTGTTGCAATGTTGCTTCTGTTTGATGTTTGCCTGTGAGGCTTTAAGGATCGTAGCTCCCCACCCAGGGATCAAATCTGCACGCCCTGCATTGGAGGGTGAAGCCTTAACTACTGGACGGCCAGGAAGTCCCCAGAACTGGGTCTTTTCAATTTCGCATCCCCAAGGCCCGTCATGGTATTTGTTACTGCTAGGTGTTCCACACGTGTTTGCGTGCATGCACGCTAAGTCGCTTCAGTCGTGTCTGACTTTTTGTGACCCCATGGACTGTAGCCCGCCAGGCTCCTCTGTCCATGAGGTTCTCCAGGCAAGAATTCTGGGGTGGATTGCCAGGCCCTCCTCCGGGGATCTTCCTGACCCAGGGATTGAACTCACATCTCTTGAATTTCCTGCATTGGCAGGTGGGTTCTTTACCACTAGTGCCACCTGGGAAACCCTCTATATGTGTTTACTGGGGGCTAAATTTTCTAAGGGCTAAATTGGTGGAGCCATCTTCTTCACATTGACTGCCGTGGAGCAGTCAGGGTTTCACTACTCAGTTACCTAATGATTCAGAAGTCCCTGGCACGATGTTAATAAGGCAGAATCATATGAGCATCATAAAGTGAACGTCAGCCAAGATTCGCTCCCTCTCCAGAAAGCATCACTTGTTCAGGGCAGCAAAGTGGCAAGGACAGTTCTCCTCATTAACCATGAGGTGGCATAGGTATTATGCGCGTTTGTGTGTGTGCCTGTGTGCAGAGATTAACGCGCCAAAGTACAGTCACACTTATGCACATGTATGATGTGATTTTGGGGAAACGCTGAGACAACCAGTAATAAAAACACATTTTGTGTGTTTTAAATATAATTTACCTGCCCGCAGTCAAGTGGTAAAAGTAAGGAGAGGTTCATATGAGGAAGAAAGGTTGATACAGGGAGCCAGGAGATGGACGCTCAGGAGCGGAGACACCGTTCTAGGAAATAAGAACAGGGAGGAAGGGACTCCCAGTGAGGACAAATTCCCGATCTCTTGCCCTATATTCTAGGAACGCAGTGGTGAGGGCCGCCAGAAGTCCTGTGTCTGTAGAGGTTCTTGGAAGAAGAGGGTCAGAGTGGACCCCTCAGTGGGCCACTGAGGGGCTCAGGGGCCTCCTGCATCCGCTCACCATCAGCTCCAGCTGCTGGCTGAGAACCACAGCTACCCAACCAGGCTGGGCTCTCAGCAGAAAGCATGCAGAGCCATCAAAAGCCTGTGGTCTGGACCTCTGCTTCTGTGAAGCCAGCTCTGCCATCCATCCATGGGGGGCAGTTAACCACTCTCAGAATTCCCCCCTCGTTTCCAAAATGGAGCTACTAACAGGAGTTCCCTGGTAGTCCAACGGTCATCCCTCCTCCTCCTGGTGCAGGGGGCGGGGGTTTGGCCCCTGGTTAGGGAGCCAAGGTCCCACATGCTGGGCAGCATGGCCAAAGTAAGAATCAAAAAATGGAGCTACCGTTTGACCTCCTGGGTCCTCAAGAGAATGCACGCAATGCAGCACCTCCCATGCAGACAGAAAAGTGATCTGTGGCTATTCTTGCTAGAGGCTGGATTCTCCCTGCAAACAGCTGAGATGGGGGGTAGGCCTGGGCCAGACAGGAATCTCAGGAGAATTTCAGACACTTGTTCACATTCAAAGACTCCTACGAAGAATAATGTTCAAAAGTTCATGTCTTGGTTGGGAAGAATCTGAGAGCTGTTTTTTGTTGTTGTTTCAGATTTTGTTTAATTGAAGTGTAGTTGATTTACAATGCGATGTTCGTTTCTGCTGTACAGCAAAGTGTCTTGGTTATGCATATATATATATATATTCTTTCTTTTTCTTTTCTTGTTCATTGTGGTTCACCCCAGGACACTGAATGTAGTTCCTTATGCTACAGCAGAATTTTGTTGTCCATCCATTCTGTAGATGGGACGTGAAGTATGAAAGGCGCTGGTCACTGGATGGGGTGACATCACAGGAGGAGGGTTAAAGTACAGGATGTGACGGGTGGTCAGAAGAAAAAGTAAGCTGCAAATGAGCTCCTCCTATCTGATCATTTAGGGATGGAGGAAGTGGGGCTAGCCGGTGCCTCCCCTGTCCCCATCCCACTGCAGTCTGCCCAGTAGACAACACAAAGCAAGACTTATTCTTGTGAGGCCCATACCATCAGTGCCTGGATGGCTTGGTTAAACCCACCCTCTGCTGTCTTCTGTACCCAGATGTGATGCGGAATACCTCAATTCCCCCTCACTCTCCTGTCCTGGGCTGGAATTAGGACTGAACAGATGGAATGTGACCAACTTGAATCTCTGCCAACTTAGAGGTCAAATCTTATGATATTTTCTTGGAGGTGGTGTGAAAAACCCAAAATACTCAAAAGACAGTTTTTCTTGGGATATTTCTGATTTATCCCAAAAGTTGAAGACATTTACAAAAGGCAGATTTCTATGTGGGGAGAAAAAAAAAAGGCTGGGTTTTTTTTTTTTTTTCATCATGCTTTTACCTGAAAGCCAGACTGTTTTCAGAATGTGCAAATTGGAAGCAGATTGGCTAAGTGCTGCTGTTTACCGCTTGGGCCTTTTGAAGTTGAGAAAAAGCCCAAATATGAACCAATCGATTTGTCTGCTCTTAGGAGGCTTATCTGTCATGAGCTATTATCTTATGTTGTAGTAATAAACGCGCCTTGCCTACTGATGAGAGAGGAGTGGAGCTCTGCACACTTCCAAGAGGATATGCATCAGGGCAACATTGCCCAACAGATGTATTAAGAGAAACCAGTTCCCTGAGATGAAAGTACATTATCTGTGATAACCAAGCTTGGACACAAACCAGATTAAACAAAATCAACTTGGTCTCTTTTCCTTGGGGAAATTCAGTTTTCAGTATAAGCTTAATATTATATATATATATATATATATATATATATATATATATATATATTTCATATCTTTCACTGTGGTGATTTTTCAAGGGTGAGAAGTCAATACTTAGCATTTCCTAAACTTATTTGATGATATTTTTCTCTGAAAATAATGTTCACAGAACACATATTGGGCAATATTGCACAAAAATCACTCATCAATTTACTGATAATTGACGCACGGTCAGATCTTTAAAATAATAAATTTGGTAGCGTTCTATAATCTTTATCCTTCAAACTCTTTGGGAGACAAAAGCCCATCACTAATTCTAACCAAATTAGCTGCCATTTATTGAAGCTGCCTGTGTGTGAGCTCAGTCACTCAGTCATGTCCGACTCTTTGGAACCCCATGGACTGTATAGCCCACCAGGCTCCTTTGTCCATGGGATTTCATAGGCCAGAATGCTGGAGAGAGCTGCCATTTTCTTCTTCAAGGTATCTTCCTTCAGATCAGCCCAGGGATTGAATCCTTGTCTCTTGTGTCTTCTGCCTTAGCATGTGGATTCTTTGCCACTGTGCCACCTGGGAAGCCCCTTACTGAAGCTGCTGCTGCTGCTGCTAAGTCGCTTCAGTCGTGTCCAACTCTGTGCGACCCCACAGACGGCAGCCCACCAGGCTCCCCCGTCCCTGGGATCCTCCAGGCAAGAACACTGGAGTGGGTTGCCATTTCCTTCTCCAATGCATGAAAGTGAAAAGTGAAGGTGAAGTCGCTCGGTTGTGTCTGACTCTGGGCGACCCCATGGACTGCAGCCTACCAGGCTCCTCGGTCCATGGGATTTCCAGGCAAGAGTACTGGAGTGGGGTGCCATTGCCTCCTCCACTTACTGAAGCTAAGGAAATATAAAACCAACATGATTTCTGCATGGAAGAGATATAAAATAGATACATGAAATATATAAGGTATATAAAATAAAATAGAAACAACTCTTGCTTTGGCCTGTGGACGGCATGTGTTAGCCTGGCAGTTACCAGCTGAGCAGCTGTAGCTGATTTCATCCTGTAGAGACATATGATGCGCCCTGCTTAGTCACTCAGTCGTGCCCGAATCTTTGCGGCCCTATGGACTGTAGCCCGCCAGGCTCCTCCATCCATGTGCATTCTCTGGGCAAGAATACTGGAGTGGGCTGACATATGATAGATAACTTAAAATCCAAAAGGCAGGGATTTTTTTTATATATCGATTAACATTCATTTCAACTCTAAAGGAGAAATGAAGGGTAATGTCTACTCCTGATTGAACCGAGAAGTATACAGACTTACAAGCCTCCAAGATGACAGTCGGTGGAGTAACGCTGCTCAAAGACAAAATGCTCTCAGCTCACCAGAGAGTGACCTGTGGGAAACAGTGAGCAAATGCACAGATGGGCACACATGCATGCAAGCACACGCGTGCGCACACGCACAGACACACACACATGCTCCACTCCAGGCTGAGCAAAGTAAAACGGACACATCCTGGCCATTGGCGTAGAAAGAGATGGGATGTGAAGCTCAGTACAGCTGATTCTCATTCCACTGAAAGCGGAGCTTTTCTCTTAGAGATAGCCATCTCACAACAAGTTAGAAACATTGAAACCTGTGTTTTTCTTTCTTTCCTGCTCAGTGGATTGCTCTGCTCCATCTCAGTTGTCAGATTCCGTTCACAGGAGATGCCACTGGAGGAAAAGAAGTACATAAAGTTTGCTGTCAATGAGATCCACACCCCGAGGTAAGTTATGCGCAGGACTAAATCATGTCATAGAAACAATCCAGTCCCTGGCCTGGAGGAGAGAGGGGGCAGGCCAGATATGGACAGCGAGCTTGTCTTGAAAGTCGGGGTGAGTACAAGATGGGAGAGAAGAGGGTGCTAGTTTGGCAGCTGCCCAGAAGGGCACTAAGTCAGAAAAGAAGTGTTTTCTGCATTCAGGCTTGGAACATCATTGCTGCTGCTGCTGCTGCTGCTGCTGCTGCTGCTAAGTCACTTCAGTCGTGTCCGACTCTGTGTGATCCCATAGACAGCAGCCCACCAGGCTCTCCTGCCCCTGGGATTCTCCAGGCAAGAACACTGGAGTGGGTTGCCATTTCCTTCTCCAATGCATGAAAGAGAAAAGTGAAAGTGAAGTCGCTCAGTCGTGTCCGACTCCTAGCGACCCCATGGACTGCAGCCTATAGGGACTGACCAAACTAGCCTGAGAGGCAAAAGGAGGTGCCCTGTCAGTCCCCAGGCGCTTAAGTGAAAGCTAAGAGCTGGTGTGGGGCGGGAACAACCTTGATGGCTTGGCAGTGAATCCCAAGTTACAAATGGCTTAAGACCCAGGAGGCAGAGGAGATGAGCACATGGGCAGGAAGGTGATGAGGGCCTGGGGGTGGATAGCTGAGGAGATCAGAGAAACAGAAGGCCACCCAGCTGGGTTCCTGGCCTGGTCTTGACTTTAAGGAACTGGCTGCTCACTCCCTCTCTTTCTAAGGCTCCTTCAAGCCAGCCCTGGGGAACTTCTGGGACAAAGGTATATTCAGAGATCTAGGAGTGAACTACCAGGCTGGGTCCTCCTCTTAGAAACAAACAAGCGGCATGTGTCTCTAAGAGAAAATAGTGAAATTACAGACCAGAACCAGCCTCTGCTGAGAGAACAACCCTCTCAGACCTCAGACCTCTCTGACTCTAAGCCAGGTGACCCCAAATACCTTCTCCCAAAGGAGCCTGCACCAGAAGCTAGCTGGCCATGGATGACCATCACACCTGGGCTCTGAGTCATTTTGGAGAAGTGAATGCCATTATTTAGGGTAAGAAAGTCCTGAGGGAAATTAAGAATGACCTGCCACCCAGGGTGTGAGAAGCCTTGGGGAACAAGCCCGGTCTGCCCCGGCTGTCTTCTCTCCCAGCAGAAAAGATGTGACCGGTGGGCTCACCGTGAAATACTGGACGCGGGTTAGGAGAGCCTCCTCTCAGCACTTAGTCTGAAAAGAGAGCAGGAAGAATTCAAAGGATGAGTAAAGAGACTTCAGACATCTGACTCCGGGGTAGGAGTGGACTGATGTGGTCAGAGCCATTCCAGTTGTGCAGTGAGAGCTCCGCCAGCCTCAGGACAGTCCTGCTCCCCCAGCGCTTGGGCACAGGGGCCAGGTGCCCTGACTCTGCACACAGGCTCAGAGGACGGGGAAGAGGTGATGATCAGAGTTTAGCTAATGTGGCCTTTGAGCCACAGTGGAGGCTGCTGAGCTGAGTCACAGCCCTGAAAGGAGCATGGAGCTGACAAGGATGGTCTTCAGGACAGAACTCCTCCCCAGGCCTGCGTTCCCCATCAGCACTGATTCGGGGACAGGTGGCCCCTGGGGAGGCCTGGAACATCAGGACTGCAGTTTCCTCTTTGCTCTGAATTATTGTGGATGACTCTCATTGAGTGTGTTCAGGGTGCACAGAGCAGTGCCAGTCAGCCCAGATCAGCTTCCTAAGAATTCAGGCTTAGAGGAGGACATGGGGACCCAGACTCGGCACTCTGCCTACCAGCCAAGAAAAGTGTTCTGGGTCTCTGGAGTCAGCTTTTCTGTGGGTTCCCATCTATAGAGACAATGTGTTTCAGTCATATCCTTACCAAAAGACACGACCATCAGAAAGACTTGCAACCAGGCCACCTGGACACACGGTTTCCTTGAGGTTTGTTCATGAAAGGAGGCTGGAAAAATCAGCATGTGGCCGGGACATCTGGCCGCCACTCTAGAGTCTTGAAAAGGTCAGCCCATAATGACTTGTTGTCCCTTGCAATTACAGTCACGTCTCTGCCAAGAAACACCTCTCTTTTCCGGAATGTGTCATGTCAAGAGCCATTTTCCAAGTCAGTCAAGTTCTTTTTTGTGAAGGCCTACCAGGTGTTCTATCTGGGGGCACAGTGGCCTGGGGTCCACATGGGAGTGCTTCAGCAGTCCCCCAGTGACATCATATGGGTGTGAAGCTCTTCCACATTTGCCTGTTGATTCTGGGTCTTGGACCAGATGGAGGCTTTCTACGTGTTGCTACCTTGATAACAGGGAACCCCTTAGAGGAGGCCCTGGAAATCCCATGGATGGCTGAGTACCCTGCAACACCTGTGTCCAGTTTCTTCATTCATTCACTCAACATACACATGGCAAGGACCTACTGTGTGGGGAACTGTTCTGGGTGGTAGGGACTCAACAATAAATAGAAAACAGTCTGTCTCGAAACAGCTTGCATTTGTATACTTTTAAAAGGTAGTGAAGTCTTTCCAGTGAGGAAGGTATTTGATGATGCCAACCAGGGCTGGATTTAGAAACTGAGAAGCATGGTATTCACCCTGCAACCAGCATCAACTCCCAGGGTTAGGATCCAGCTTGTTCCTTTTTCAAAACAAGGTCACTGGACTAGGTGATCTCCCTCAGACCTTCGGTCTCTTCACACCCACCTGCGCCCCCTGGGAAGGCTACTGCCAAGGAGGGACGGTCAGTCCCGCAGGAGGAAGACCCCCCAGTGGCACTGGAGTTTCCTGTCATCTCAGGAGTCTGGCTGGGCACCTGCCCTCGCCTTACATGAAGAGAGACTCGTGGGTGCCAAGCAGGCCTCAGACACCTGAGGGGCTGGCTCCTTAGGAAATGAAGAAGCTTATCGAACCCCTCCTATGCGCCAAATTCCTTCTTCCCTTGGCTTATTTACAGGAACATCAGAGGCAAAACAGCTGAGGCCAGAGGGGTTAAGTCACCTGCAGAGAGTCAGGCAGAGCTGTGAAGCCCTGGAGACGGGGATGGGCTTCAACCACTGCAAGGGAATGAGCGAAAAGTTCATTAGCGAATGAATGACTATCTGTGGGTGACCAGACAGACTGCACACTGCTGGGCTGCAGCTACTGCCATCGAGTCCAGCAATGCCTCTGCTGTGGGTGAGGTAGAGATGACAGGCGTTAGACACCAGGTTGGAAAAGCAGATGAGGCTAGGCTGAGAACACCAGGTTGGTTTTGGGTTTCCCCATGATCGTTGAGAGCTGCGGAGGGTTGTGAGTGTGGGCACCGCAGTGATGGTTAGGTCACTGTAGGGTCTAGAAAGCTCACCGGCAGCGCTGGGTGTGAGGGAGATGGAGAGATGGGGGGACGCTACTGAAGCTGGAAAAGAGGGGCTGAGTCGGGGACAGAAGTCTGGTCAGAGAAGAAGCATCCAAAGCCAGATATGTTATGGGTCATTCATTCAGAATTCACACTAGCTGTGTGCTTGCCTGCTCTGTCGTCTCTGACTCTTTGTGACCCCGTGGACTGTAGCCCGGCAGCCTCCTGTCTCCATGCGATTTCCCAGGCAAGAATCCTGGAGTGGGTTCCCATTTCCCGCTCCAGGGGATCTTCCTGACCCAGGGATCAAAGTCATGTCTCTTGCATCTCCTGCACTGGCAGGCAGATTCTTTATTGCTGCACCGCCTAGGAAGTCCTTTCTTCCGTACTTCCCAAGCAAGTAGGAAATACATGGGAGAAAGTGATCACATCTAGTTGGGTGGTTCTTTCTTTCTTCTTTCTTAAATGTTAATCAATTTATTTTAACTGGAGGATAATTACAACATTGTGATGGCTTTTGCCACGCATCAGCATGAATCGGCTAAAGGTATACATGTGTCCCCCTCATCCTAAACCCCACTCCCACCTTCCTCCCCACCCCATCCCTCTGGGTTGTCCCAGACCACCACCTTTGGGTACCCTGCTTCATGCCTCGAACTTGTACTGGTCATCTGCTTTACGTATGGCAATATACATGCCTCAGTGCTATTCTCTCAAATCATCCCACCCTTGGCTTCTCCCACTAAGTCCAAAAGTCTGCTCTTCACATCTGTGTCTCCTTTGCTGCCCTGCATGTAGGATTGTCCATACCATCTTTCTAAATTCCATACATATGTGTTAGTACACAGTATTTGTATTTCTCTTTCTAATTTACTTCACTCTGTATAATAGGCTCCAGGTTCATCCACCTCATTAGAACTGACTCAAATGCATTCCTTTTTATAGCTGAATAATATTCCACTGATGTACCACAGCTTTCTTATCCATTCGTCTACTGAGGGACATCTAGGTGGCTTCCATGTCCTGGCTATTATAGACAGTCTGTGATGAACACTGGGGTACATGTGTCTCTTTCAATTCTGGTTTCCTTGGTGTGTATGCCCAGTAGTGGGATTGCTGGGTCATATGGCAGTTCTATTTCCAGTTTTTAAAGCAAT
This sequence comes from Ovis canadensis, assembly GCF_042477335.2. Taxonomy (NCBI): domain Eukaryota; kingdom Metazoa; phylum Chordata; class Mammalia; order Artiodactyla; family Bovidae; genus Ovis; species Ovis canadensis. Next base: position 23,285,513 of record NC_091269.1, on the reverse strand, counting down.
CTCTGCACTGTTCTCCATGTTGGCTGTACCAGTTTGCATTCCCACAAACGGTGTAAGAGGGTTCCCTTTTCTCTACACCCTCGCCAGCATGTATTATTTGTAGACTTTTTGGTGGCCATTCTGACCAGTGTGAGATGATACCTCATTGAGGTTTTGATTTGCATTTCTCTAATAATGGGTGATGTTGAGCATCTTTTCATTTATTTATTAGCCATCTGTGTGTCTTCTTTGGAGAAAAGTCTGTTTAGGTCTTTTGCCCACTTTTTGACTGAGTTGTTTATTTTTCTGGAATTGAGCTGCATGAGTTGCTTGTATATTTTTGAGATTAATTCTTTGTCAGTTGCTTCATTTTCTATTATTTCTCCCATTCTGAGGGCTGTCTTTTCACCTTGCTTACAGTTTCCTTCATTGTGCAAAAGCTTTTAAGTTTAATTAGGTCCTATTTATTTACATTTGTTTTTATTTCCATTACTCTGGGATGTGGGTCATGGAGGATCTTGCTGTGATTTATGTCGGAGAGTGTTCTGCCTATGTTTTCCTCTAAGAGTTTTATAGTTTCTGGTCTTACATTTAGGTCTTTAATTCATTTTCAGTTCATTTTTGTGTATGGTGTTCTAGTTTCATTCTTTTACACACAAGTGACCAGATTTCCCAGCACAACTTGTTGAAGAGACTGTGTTTTCTCCATTGTATATTTTTGCTTCCTTTGTCAAAGAAACAGTGTCCATAGGTGTGTGGATTTATCTCCAGACTTTCTATTTTGTTCCAATGATCTATATTTACGTCACCATCTAGGTGGCCTGCCTCTCATCCCCAGCGCTGCAGGAGCTAAATTCACCATTGCTCCGCCCCTGCTCCCCTCTTCGTTTCCCTGTTTGAATTAACACCATCGCCATGGCCACAGCCCAGGAGCGATGAGCCCGGAAGAAACGTGTCAGGTGTGTCCTCTCGTTGTGCGTGTCTCCTGAGTCAGGCACTGTGTTAGGCGCCAGGGATACGAGTATGAAAGCTGTTCTCCTGGCCTTCAAGACAGGATGCCGGGGGACAGCGGACGAGTGTTCCCAGTCTGCTGTGGGGAAGAGACGTGGCAGGTAAGTTTGCAAAGGGGGCCCGGGGCTCCCTATGCTTCTTCTCTGCACTCTGCCCTTCGTCACAATGGTGCCATGCAGATGAGCTCAGCATTTCCACCTGCCCAACTCTACCTCCAGTTTCAACTCCTGAAGCAAATGCCACTGGAGGTCCAAAATAAAGCTATGGCTTTCCAAAGTCTTGAGCAATTCAGTGCCTGCGAAAGTGTTCAAAGAGAGCCACAAATCTGATGAACGGGCAGCTTTGGTGTTAATGCCTTCATCGCTGTCGTGCCTCTGAGAGGCATTCATTTATTTTCCACTGATGCCCTGCCTACTTCCAAGAGTGTGAAAAGCACAAGTACAATAAAACTCTCTAAACGACACGTGTGGATTAAGCTCTGAGTAATGGAGTAGGGCACATGGGAATCTCAGAAATCTAGACCTGAAAGGAAACTACTCAGCAGAGGCCTTAGCTCCGAACTTTCCAGCGGCCAAGAGGAAAAGAAGAAAAAGGAAGTTTAAAAGAATTAACTAGGGCTTCCCTGATGGTCCACTGGTTAAGAATCGCCTGCCGAAGCAGGGGACCCAGATTTGATGCCTGGTTGGAGGAAGATCTGCCATGCACCAGGGCGACTCAGCGCCACAACTGCTGAGCCTGATGCTGCGGCTAAGGAAGCCAGGGCACTGAGGGCCCGCTCTCCACGGGTACAGGGGCCCCTGCAGGGAGAAGCCAGCGCACTGAGGGCCGGTGCTCCGCGGCCGCAGGGGTCCCTGCAGGGAGAAGCCAGCGCGCTGAGGGCCTGTGCTCCGCGGGCACAGGGGCCCCTGCAGGGAGAAGCCAGCGCACTGAGGGCCCGCGCTCCGCGGGTACAGGGGCCGCTGCAGGGAGAAGCCAGGGCTCAGCAACCAGGCAGCGAGCGGCCCCTGCTCACCACGACTGGAGAAACTCATGCGCAGCAGTAAAGGCCCAGAATAGGCAGAAAGAAACAAATCAATACTTTTTAAAAATAAAAATTAACTAACAGTTTAAAACATTTTTGTTGTGGTAAGAATTCCGGTTCCATCACTTCATGACAAATAGACGAGGAAACAGTGGAAACAGTGTCAGACTTTTATTTTTTTAGGCCCCAAAATCACTGCAGATGCTGACTGCAGCCATGAAATTAAAAGATGCTTGCTCCTTGGACAAAAAGCTCTGACCAAGCTAGACAGCATATTAAAAAACAGAGACATTACTTTGCCAACAAAGTTTCATCTAGTCAAAGCTGTGGTTTTTCCAGTGGTCATGTATGGATGTGAGAGTTGGTCTGTAAAGAAAGCTGAGTGCCAGAGAACTGATGCTTTTGAACTGTGGTGTTGGAAAAGACTCTTGAGAGTCCCTTGGACTGAAAGGAGATCAAACCAGTCCATCCTAAAGGAAATCAGTCCTTGGTGTTCATTGGAAGGACAGATGCTGAAGCTGAAACTCCAATACTTTGGCCACCTGATGTGAAGAACTGACTCATTGGAAAAGATCCTGATGCTAGGAAAGATTGAAGGCAGGAGTAGAAGGGGATGACAGAGGATAAGATGGTTGAATGGCATCACTGATGTGATGGACATGAGTTTGAGTAGTCTTCAGGAGTTGGTGATGGACAGGGATGCCTGGCATGCTGCAGTCCATGGGGTCATGAAGAGTCGGACACAACTGAGTGACTGAACTGAACTCAACTGAAGAATTCTTAACATGAGGTCTACCCTCCTAAAATTTTTTGATGTATTTTATTGAAGTATAGTTGATTTGCAATATTGCATTAATTTAAGCTGTATAGCAAACTGAATCAGTTATACATGTATACATTCCTTTTAAAAATTATTTTCCATTATGGGCTTATCACAGGATATTGAATACAGTTCCCTGTGCTATACTGTGGGGCCCTGTTGTTTATCCAGCCTATATATACTAGTTTGTGTCTGCTAATCCCAAACTCCTAACCCTCCCCTCCCCCACCCTCCACTCCTTGGCAAACACAGGTCTGATCTCTATGTCTGTGGCTCTGTTTTTGTCTCATAGATAAGCTCATTTGTGCTATATTTTGTTTTTTAAGAATTTTTTATGATGTGGATTATTTTTAAAGTCTTTATTGAATTTGCTACAATAGTCTGTCTGTTTTATGACTTGGTTTTTTGGTTGAGAGGCATATAGGGTCTTAGCACCCCAACCAGGGGTTAAGCCTGCATCCCCTGCATTAGAAGGCAAAGTCTTAACCACTGGACCACCAGGGAGCTCCCTGCGTTGAAGTTCCACATATTAGTGATATCATATGGTATTTATCTTTCTCTTTCTGACTTACTTCACCTAATATCATAACCAGGCTGCTGCAAATGGCATTATTTCATTCTTTTCTGTGGCTGAGTCATATTTCACCTCCTAACACAATTTTTAATGCCTAGTACATTATTGTTAACGTGGGTACAATGCCATACAGCAGATTTCTAGAGCTTATCTTATTCATGTTACGTAAATGAAGCTTTGTGCCCATTCATTAGTAACTCCCCGTTTTCCTTTCTTCCCAGTCCCTGGCAATCACCATCCTGCTCGGATTCTATAATCTTGGCTATTTAAATACCTCATACAAGTGGAATTGGGCAGTATCCGTCTTTCTAAGATTAGCCTATTTCACTGCATTGTGCCCTCAAGACTCACTCATGTTGTCACAGGTGGCAGATTTCCTTCTGTTTTAAGCCTGATACTACTCCGTTGCATGTATTTACCACAGTTTCTTTAGCCATTCATCCAGCAGTAGACATTTATGGCTGTTATGAGTCATCATACTGCTTAGACCGTGGAAGTACAAATATCTCTCTGATATCTTGATTGCATTCTTTTGGAAAAATATCCAGACGTGACATTGCTGGATCGGATGGCATTTCTAGTTTTAATCTTTTGAGGAACTTCAATACTCTTTTCCATAGTGGCTGCACCGTTTTGCATTTCTACCAACAGTGTACAGGGTTTTCGATTCTTCACAGTCCTCACCAACACCTACTGTCTTTTGTTGTTGACATCCAACCTGACAGGTATGAGGTAATATCTCATTGTGGTTTTGATTTGCATTTCCATGATTAGTGATGTTGAGCATTTTTTCCATGTACCTGTGGGCCATTTCTGCTTTATTGACTATGCCAAAGCCTTTGACTGTGTGGATCACAATAAACTATGGAAACTTCTGAAAGAAATGGGAATACCAGACCACCTAACCTGCCTCTTGAGAAATCTGTATGCAAGTCAGGAAGCAACAGTTAGAACTGGACATGGAATAACAGACTGGTTCCAAATAGGAAAAGGAGTACGTCAAGGCTGTATATTGTCACCCTGCTTATTTAACTTATATGCAGAGTACATCATGAGAAACGCTGGACTGGAAGAAACACAAGCTGGAATCAAGATTGCCAGGAGAAATATCAATAACCTCAGATACGCAGATGACACCACCCTTATGGCAGAAAGTGAAGAGGAACTCAAAAACTTCTTGATGAAAGTGAAAATGGAGAGTGAAAAAGTTGGCTTAAAGCTCAACATTCAGAAAACGAAGATCATGGCATCCGGTCCCATCACTTCATGGGAAATAGATGGGGAAACAGTGTCAGACTTTATTTTTTGGGGCTCCAAAATCACTGCAGATGGTGACTGCAGCCATGAAATTGAAAGAAACTTACTCCTTGGAAGGAAAGTTATGACCAACCTAGACAGTATATTCAAAAGCAGAGACATTACTTTGCCGACTAAGGTCCATCTAGTGAAGGCTATGGTTTTTCCTGTGGTCATGTATGGATGTGAGAGTTGGACTGTGAAGAAGGCAGAACGCTGAAGAATTGATGCTTTTGAACTGTGGTGTTGGAGAAGACTCTTGAGAGTCCCTTGGACTGCAAGGAGGTCCAACCAGTCCATTCTGAAGGAGGTCAACCCTGGGATTTCTTTGGAAAGAATGCTAAAGCTGAAGCTCCAGTACTTTGGCCACCTCATGCGAAGAGTTGACTCATTGAAAAGACTCTGATGCTGGGAGGGATTGGGGGCAGGAGGAGAAGGGGACGACCAAGGATGAGATGGCTGGATGGCATCACTGACTCAATGGACTTGAGTCTGAGTGAACTCCAGGAGATGGTGATGGACAGGGAGGCCTGGCGTGCTGCGATTCATGGGGTCGCAAAGAGTCAGACACGACTGAGCGACTGAACTGAACTGAACTGTGGGCTATTTGCGTGTCTCCTTTGGCGAAATGCCTGTTTAAGTCTTTAGCCCTTTTTAAAATCAGTTTATTAGATTTTGACTGTTGAATTGTGAGTCACTTATTTTTCTAGATATTCACCCCAATCAGATATGTAATTTACAAATATTTTCTCCTGTTCCTTAGGCTGTCTCTTCATTCTGTTAATTGCTTTCTTTGCCGTGCAGAAACTTTTTAGTTCAATGTAATCCCACTTGCTTGTTTTTGTTTCTGTTGTCGGTGCTTTTGGTGTCATACTCGTGAAATCATTGCCAAGATGAACATTATGAAGTTCTTTTCCCTGTTTTCATCTAGGAGTTTTATAGTTTCAGGTGTTACCTTCACATCTTATCCACTTTGAGTTGATAGTTGAATATGATGTAAGGTTAGGGTTCATTTCAGTCTTTTGCATGTAGCTATCCGGTTTTCCCAAATGGAAACAAGTCTTTGAATCGGTAGAAGCAAATCTTTTCCCAGCTCTGAATCTTAGGGCACGCTGTCTCCTTCGCTGGTTTTACACCGACAAAGGTATCTGTTCATGAGCCATCTCCTGCCAGACAGGGAACCCCCTGAGGACAATGACTGTGTCTGAGTTCCTTTTTTCCTCCAGATATTAGCACATAATAGATATTTGATAGATACTCTGATGAATAACTGAACATATACATTTTTGTATGAGGGTCTTTAAACAGCAAAGGATAGAAATTTAGGTAAGAAATGTTTGGGGAGCTTCCTGGGTGACTCATTGGTAAACAATTAGTCTGTCAGTGTTAGATCCCTGGGTCAGGAAGATCCCCTGGAGCAGGAAATGGCAACCCACTCCAGTATTCTCGCCTGGAAAACTCCATGAACAGAGGACCCTGGTGGCCTACAATCCATGGGGTCACAAAAGAGTCGGATACTACTGAGCACAAAAGAAATATTTAAACATAGGGACATTGTTAATTTGGCCATATCTGATGTGGATTCTCACTGGACAGATGAGGGATAACATTAACTCCTAGGTCTTTAATCCCTTTCAGTGAAGCCACTGAATTTGATACGCAAAGAGTTATGTTATGCAACTAGATTTCAGTTATGTAACTAAAGAGTTACATATGTCTCAGAAGCTACTTTTGCCAATTATTTTAAAGATTTTTGAGTGGCTTTCTCTTCTAGTATGGTGCTTAATCCTATTTTTTCAAAAGAAGAGCCATAAAATTAAGTACCATTTCTGTAGCTAAAAAAAAATAAAATATTGAATAAATGAAGGCGCATGAGAGTGGTTAGATGAACAACATGCTTTCTTACTTCTCTGGGTATTAGGGAAAAAAAAAACTATTAAAGCTGCCTAAGTAAATTTGTACCCCCTTTGAGAATAAGCCAGCCAGACACATGCATATGAAACTGTGTATTTATAGTTCCCTATGTGTGTATATATATATATATATTCCTTTTCCCTATGTATTTCCATAGAGCCTGCAGTTGCCCTAGCCTTCCAATAACCCCTTTTCTGCTATCAGCCTGGCCCATCCTCTCATTGGGTTTTTTTGGCCACACCTCTCGGTATGCAAAATCTTAGTTCCCCAAGCAGGGATTGAACCCTGCAGTGGAAGCTCAGAGTCCTAGCCACTGGATTACGAGGGAAACCCCCATTCTACAACAGATATGTATTAAACATCTCTTATGTGCCTGGCCCTGTTCTAGAAATTTAGAATAGACCAATGGGGAAAGCGTGGAGCTTATCTTCTATTCTTTCTGAATATTTTTCTGTATGCATGACCACAGGATCCTGAGGATTTTCAACCTGATCTGCCCCTAGAAGCTGAGCACATGTTGGCCTGGTCCAAGGTTGCATGGAGAACTCCAAGATGCTCCGGCCGCCTGGGGCATCTGCAGAGCACGTCAGCTAGAAAACGTTCTCTACTGACCATGTGCATCCCTGGATTCTGGTCCAGTCTCTGACCAACTCATGCTAACTTTGAGCAATTTACTGACCTCAGTTGGATTACATAAGACTTGAATTTTTAACTTGGATTCATGGTTTCTCTGGAATTCTCCAGGATGTTTTTCTGCAGCTTTTTCCCAGTGGAGCAGGGCTAATAAGTGAGGGGAGAATGAAGAGTCCAGATTGACTTGAGGTGATGCACATTGCAAACATCAAAGGGTTTATGGTGGAAGAGAGTTGAGTAGAGCTGGTTGGAGGATGATGGGAGTGAGAAGAAAGGTGGGGCAAATTGGGTGGGTGGACAGTGAATCTGGGGAAGTCTGAGGGAGAAGGGAGATTTTGGTTGACGTTACTGTCTGTGTGAGAAATAAAGAGGCAGTCCAGTAGTTAGTTAAGACTCCATGCTTTCATTGCAGAAAGCACAATCTCAACCCTGGTCTGGGGACTAAGATTCCGCAGGCTATGCAGCATGCCCCCCACCCCCGCAAAAAGAGAAAGAAAATAGAAAGAGAGATGGTGAAAGGAGATTTCTAGATGTTTTCTTGAGTAAAATGAAATTTCCTTTAATATTTGGTGAGAAACCAGTAATGAATTGAACTGATTTATAAAATCTTGGTTTTCTCAAAGCTTTTTTTCCTCAGGTTGAGATTTTACATCAATTCTGGATCCATATATGTGCACCAGACAGGATTCTTGGTTGAAGGTAACAGACGTCAACTCACACTGATCAAGCATAAAAAGGGGTTTAATAAAAGGATTTGGGATTCTCATGAAACTGCTGAGAAGACCAGATAACCCAACTTAGGCTAAAATTCCAGGAACATTGGTCTCAATTATGCTGTAAGCTTGATGAGAAACCTTTACGACCTCTGCCCCACTGAATGCCAAAGGACGTTACAGTTGTCATCCATGGTACTACTTCTGACAAAGGTCACAATCTTACAAATAATTCTACCTTCGAAAGCTGATGGTTCTGCCTTTGCACTTAGAAAACTCATTGACAGTGTATTATTTCTCTCGAGTCCAATAAAGTCTATCAGAAGTAGGTCTGATGGGTGAAGAAGAGGTCTCACACCATACCTTAGCTTTAAAGAAGTAGATAAGTTTTTATACTTTTTCTTGAAGATGCAAGGTCTGTAAAACTGGATATTCTCCAAACGTAGCTTCTAGGCAGCCTACAAATGCCAAGACCCACTAGGCTCACTGGGGCTTCGCCGGAGGCTCAGTGGTAAAGAATCCGCCTGCAAGGCAGGAAACGTAGGTTCGATCCCTGGGTCAGGAAGATCCCCTGGAGGAGGGCATGGCAACCCACCCAGTATTCTTGCCAGGAGAATCCCATGGGCAGAGGAGCCTGGCGGGCTGCAGCCCACAGGGTTGCAAAGAGTCAGACACAACTGATGAGCAACTGAGCACCCACTAGCCTCACTGATCCCTGAAATCCTCTATGGAGAGCGTTACCCTAGACAGACAGCGCTGGTGCTGGTGTTAGGCTCATAGCTAGTGAGGATGCTTACAGCTGTGTCTGGGCTGAGAAGGCACCAACCCGAAGCCATCTGTGACGGGAATTCCCTGGTGGTGCAGTGCAAAGAGTCAGACATGACTGAGCAATTAACCAACAAGTACATAACAGGGGAAAGGGCAGCTCTTCTCAGTTGGGCCACTGACCCCTAAGCTTAGACCTGAGGTGAGGTTTCAGGAAGTGAGAATGAAGCCGAAGGAAGGAAGGCTCCAGGCGGAGGGCTGGGCTCTGTGAGGCTGCAGCCTCTGCTCAGAACTCACCTCCCCCACTGAGAACAGCCTCCTGACCACACTGAGACTCCATCCCTGGGTGCCTTTGACCTTGACACACATCCCTAGAACTACAGAAATGATTTTCCTCATGGTACTGAGACAGGCACCTGCTATTCTTTGATAAGTTTCTTTTTCCCATCACTAAAAGAAAAGGAGAAAAAAGCACTTACCCGCCTTGATTTTCTCCCCAACTGTTTTCTTCCCATCTTTGTGTGCCCAAGAAGCTCATTTTTGTTTTTCAAAACCCACTCCCTCAAAATAAAAACCATTACCAACATTCAAAGCAGTTTTTAAAGGGAAACTTTTTCACAAATAGTTTCTGATGACTTTAGCCAGAATTAATTACCGGCTTCCTCTATGCCATCTTGGTTTTTTTTTTTTTTTTCTAACCTTCGATTACAGCACATTTCAGCCTTCTGGCACTTACTGCACGGTCTTAGCTCTTCCCACTGTAGCTCAGGTGTCCCAGGCTAGATAAGCACGGGGGACTGTGTTTACCATCGACATTACTTTGCAACTCATTAACCTCGGGTCAGAGTCTAACTCCATTATAAATGGTCAAAGAAGGTGACATGGATTTTAATGGTCATTCCACACGAGGAGTTTCAAATTATATTTAGAAAAAGGTCAGCAGTTTGAGATTAACTGGAGAACTCCTCAAGGAGACTCTTTTGGGAGACCCGGCATTTGTTGGAATATATAAATTTGGGGCATGTTTGTTTGAAAAGAAAGAGAAGTCTTCGTACCTAAGGTTCTTATTGTCACTGGACTCTGTTCAGTGGCAAGTGTGAAGAAGGCCAAAATTCTGACTTTCCTGCTAAAGCATCCATGAGGGACCCCTGAGTGCTTTCTCCACTCCAAGAGGGCGATGGGAGCAGGCCACAGGTGCACTGAGGTCTCAGAGACCACCTTTTCCTGTTCTCCAAGCACGCCACACCACTTACCCAGGAGTGAAGGGCAGACAGTCCTCCCATCTCATTTCTGCTTTCTTCCAAGATAGGAATTCTTCTTAAGCAATGGGTAAATGAAAGGGCAGGTCACCTGGGCAGCTCCCCATGGGCAAATCAGAAGAGGACATAGAGCATCACTAAGATAAATTTAAACCGTAGTGCTTATTAACTCAGGTCTCTCTGCACAGCTTCTCCTCCAGCTGGTGAAATAGAAATTGGTCCTTTGTCACTGAACTCTGACAGAGCCTTAGGGGAGAAAAATTTTAAAACAGCTTTTTCCGATGCTACCATGACTACTGAGAATTTTGAGATGAACTCGGGACAAATAGGCTTAAGTTTCGCAGTGAGCTGAAACCCTGAAACCAAGTAATGCATGGCTTAGCACTGTTTTGGAGAGGGACTGTCTACACATTCAATCAATCATTGTGTCTCTCCAGAAGTACTCAGATCAGAGGAAATCTGAGAATAGATTTTTTTTTTAGAAAAATGGAAGAAGACTTGACAACCATTTTGAGATTGTTGATTCGGCTTGGGGCATTCAGAGAGTGTTGATTAATAAACTAACGTGTTTTTATATTATTAAAAAAAAAGAAAATTTGGCCATGCCACGTGACTTGTGGGATGCTAGTTACCCAACCAGAGATGGAACTCGTGCCCCTTGACACAGAAGCGTGGAGTCCTCACCACTGGACCACCAGACAATTCCCTAAAAGTTTACTAACGGAAAATGAATTTCTTTCTGTTTCCATTCATGAACATTGAAGATAACTTTTACAAATGTCAGGCTCCAAATTGCACAGTCTGGCTGGGGTCTCAGTACACCCAAGGCCATTCACATGCGCAAGTGAGAGACGCCCCCTCTGGCAGAGCTGCAGAGCCCAGCTCCATCCTGCCAGGCCTTTCCTGTCCCTCATAAAGCCCGCGGGCCTGCCTGTCTGACGGCCACAGATGCCTCACCTCTGTCCAGTGTGGCCCTATGGGGACTCGGTCATCCCGCCTCAGAGCCCCTCCTTGTCTGCTGTTACCCACGTGTGTCCACGTCCTCCTGCCTTTGCCTAGCCCAGCTCTTTGAGGACAGGGAGCCTTTATTACTTTTCTTTATACTCCCCAAGAGCTAGCACACTGCCAAAAACAGGGTAGACACGTGTCTTTTGAACAAAAAAAAATAAGCAGATGAATCGACCTCTGCCTGCTGACACTTGTAGCTTCTGCCAAACCCTCCCACATCTCAGTGACTTCAGTCCTCCTTCCCAACTACCTACCTGCCTGGCCTTGTCACCGTCTACACCCTGGATAAACACAGTCTTCAACCGAAGGGAGTGGTGGGCCTCCAGTCATGCCTTCACAGATGGTGGAGATTTGGATGGGATGGGAGAGGGGGTAGGGAAGGGAAATGGTGACAAGCTCCCAGGGTCCTGGACAGGCTTTCTCGGCATTGCTTCCTCTGCTTCTAATGCATTTCCCATCTCCTCCCATTACCTCTCTGCCTCTTTCTCAACCACCACCAAAAAAGACCCCAATAGTATTGTTCTTCAAAGTTTTTATCAAGTGACAACTCTTTCATGAAGCTTCCCTGATGCCCCAGACAAACTTAGGACTTACCTCCTTCCTTAGCCCAGACAAACTTAGGACTTACCTCCTTCCTTAGCCACCTAAGTATCTTTTCTGAACTTTTCAGCTCTGATCTCAGGGCCTGAATTGTCTGTGTTCATGTCTCAGCTCCACAGCAAGATCACGGCCTTCCTGCAAATGGGTATTTTTTTTTAATCTTTTTCTTCCCATAAGTGCCCAGCACAGTTGATATTCAATAAATATTTCTTGGATTCAATTGATAGCAGCAAAACCTTCCAGAGTGACTATTTTAAGGGACAACCCCTGACTGGACACTGATGTGTTGCTGAAACCCATCTTGGTTTGTATACCGTGAGTGCTGTTACCCCACTGTTGGATTATTCATGCTCCAGTTACACCTTCTATCAACTAGCTTCTAGTTACCCCATCTATAAAGTTTCAAAGATTCTCAAGTATTTTAATGACTTTGCACATTGCATTAGATTTACAAATGAAATGACTTCCTTTCAAATGCCAAAATGGGTACCTGGCAGCATCAGGAACCCAGGACCCCTGAGTGAACTTCCCAAGCCCTCCCCCCTCCCACCTCCTCTGACAACTGCAGCTTAAGAGTAGTAATAATCTCCTCCACTCAGACAGCACCTTGCCCCATCGGCTTTTCACTGAGTTTCATAAACAGTAATTAATGCAGTTTAGACATTAGTCTCAACTGTTTACCCTGGATCTCAATTAATTACCTAATCGCCAAGCTAGGAAGACATGATTTGCATATAATTTTATCAGCATGCGCACACGCACGGGTGACTCAGATTCACAGAGCTGCCCTTTAGTGAAGCAGGAGATACACACGCGCTGCGGCAACAGAAACAACGGGAGAGTCAGCCAAGCCTCTCGGCCTCGGAAGGCAGGTGCTGTTTATTAGAAACTCCCCACTTCACGGCGGGCTGAATGAGTCACCCCGAGGCCAGACAGCTTTTCCAAGCTGTGAGGAGACCTGGCTCTAACTTTGTTTAAAAACTTGGGTTTGTGCAAATGTGCTTGAAAGCTTTCAGAGGAAAGGGCTTGTCCTCTTAAAACAACCTGTTTTAACAGAAAACAAACTGTCCGTTCCGTTCCCTGTATGGCTGGACAGTGTCCATGGAGCATCCATAAAGGAGGGGGAGTGAGGGGCCCCTAGCTGACACCTTAGTCTCAGACTAAGGTGAGAGTCCATGGGGTCTGAGGATGTTGGTGTGGTTGGTGGGGGATGTTGGAAGGGAGGGGACTTGGAGGGTGCCCTCTGCTCTGCCCTGGACAGAATGCCAACCAGAGTGCCCAATGGGCTCCAGAACTCGTTAGCCAGACCAGAAGGCAAGGCTCCGCCTGAGAACTCTTTTATTTCATGTGTTTGTTTGTTTTTGGCTGGGCTGGATCTTGGTTGCCGCCTGGGCTTTCTCTAGGTGCAGGCTTCTCACCGTGGTGGGCTTTCTTGCTGTGGCTCATGGGCCCTAGAACTTGGAGGCTTTGTTTGTTGTGGTTTAGTTGCTCCATGGCAGGTGGGATCTTCTTGGACCAGGGGTAGAACCCATGTCCCCTGCACTGGCAGGGAGATTCTTAACCACTGGCCCACCGGGGAAGTCCTCTGAAGAGTCTTTCAAAGTGGGACTGTGCTGAGTGTGTGGGGCAGAGCAGAAGGCTCTGGGCAGGTTGACAATGGGAATCGGGGCCACTGGAGTGAAAATCAGGGGTGAGGGCGTGGTGACTTGAAATCTTAGCCCTGCATCTGTGTTCTTTTACCATGAGTATTTCATTCACAGTACCAGGGATGCCATCAAGCTGATTTTAATATATTTCACGTTGAGCGTTTCAGTGGTAACCATTATGAGAAACAAATTATAGACATAAATATAGATATGAAACGAGCGGAGATGATGAGGGTTCTATTATCTTACTAAATTCTTGATTACTGTCTCTAGCTCTTGACAGCATTCTGCCTACAGATTTCATTCAGTTTCATGCTGTTCCCTTTTCTGAATCAAGCACAGAGTGACCTTCTCAGCTCCTCACTCTTCTGGATCTTATTTCTGAATTGATGGGAGGGATGTTGCTATGGTAAGGACATGTTATTTCATAAATGTTGACAAATCATCTCCCTAATACCCGATTGCATCATCCTCTAGGAGATTTTCACAGCTTTGGCGAGCTTGGCTGCGCTTCAGGGTGCCACCTCACAGGCCTGAGTGGGTAGAGACACGGAGAGAGACAGGGCAGGGCACAGCAGTGATGGCAGAATCAAGCCAGCTGCGGGCTTGGCCCCTTAGCTGAGAGTCAGTCTAATCTCCCTGCCTGAAGCACGGGCGCTTGGGCCTGCTCACACTGGCACAGCGTTTAAGGCCGTTCAAGTGAGGGAAGGATCTGGGACGCACCGGTGGGGTGCATGGCCCTCCGCCTCAGGCACGGACCACTCTTAGGGTTCTGAATGAGAAATCTACCAAGAGCAGGACCTCAGCGAGTGGCCCTGGGTTCAGAGCATGGAACTAAGCTGCCCGAGAGGGGAGGCTGGCCAGAGTTAGGCCAACTATCGAGAGTCTCATCAAACAGGTTACGGGTCTCAGGGAGATACATTTGAATCAGAAGCTATGTACACACATGTCCAAGGCTTACCTTCTGGGTCCTGGAGATCAGCTCCCGGGCTCAGAGTCTCAACCCACTCACTTCTTTTTTCCTTTCTCTCTTGGCAATATTACTGTTTTTATTTGGAAACTGATGGTCTTCTGGTGCTCTGTGACTCTCGTCTGGTGGCTCAGCTGGTAAAGTATCTGCCTGCTCTGCAGGAGACTTGGCTTTGATCCCTGGGTCAGGAAGACCCCCTGGAGAAGAGAATGGCAACCCCATCCAGTATTCCTGCTGGAGAATTCCATGGACAGAGGAGCCTGGCAGGCTACAGTCCATGGGGTTGCAAAGAGTCGGACATGACTGAATGATTAACACTTTCACTCACATGGTGCTCTGTATTTTTTTTTAATTGAAGTATAGTTGATTTACAATGTTGTATTAGTTTCATGTGTACAGCAAAGTGACTCAGTTACACACACACGTATACATACATGTATATTCTTTCACAGACTCTTTTCCCTTATAGGTTATTATAAGACATTGAGTAGAGTCCCCTGTGCTATACAGTAGGTCCGTGTTGGTTATCTATTTTTTATATGGTAGTGTGTATGTCAGTCCCAACTTCTGAATTTATGAGCACCACCACCCCCGCCCCCCCGCTTTGTTAACCATACGTGTGTTTCCTATGTCTAAATTGGCACACTCACTTCTGACGTCCTGGTCAGAGCTGATAGTGGGTGGGGAGGGCTAGTGGAAGCAGAGGCTGGCGGTGACTCATTTCAAGCCTAAATTCTCTGCCCTTTCACTTATTTGAGAATCCAAACAACACTTGCCTTGCGCAAAACTAATTCTCAGCTGCCTCTTTCTTTAAGGCTTGTTAAGCAAAGACAGCTATTAGTGTTTAGTTAAAGTTATGTGATCTTAGTGAAGGGTTATATTTTAATAGAGATAGTCATACTGGTTGAATCAGAGACCATTATTGCTTATCTCTGTGAGCTGCCCATGAAGAAAACAGATTTGCTGGGTAGATGCATCTGTTAACAGTCCCCACCAGGCTCTTCACCTGGGTGACACTCTTTAGAAATGGAATTTCCAAAATTAAATGTGTTTAGAGACGGCAAGTTTGAGTGTTCAGCATGCCCTTCCTGCGTTTCTCGCCTCTTCATTCATGTTTTCCTGCTTGTCTTTCATTCCTTCCCTCCCTCCTTCCCTCCCCCACTTTGCCCTCCCTCCCTTCTCTCCTTCCTTTCTTCCTTCCACTTCCTTTCCTTCTTTCAGTGACTCGCATATGCCAAACCAGGCACCATGACTTGTCTAATCAGAGCTGATGGAGGGAGCCATTCCCTTAGTAAGACTAGAAAAGGAACAAAGATACCTGTCTCAGTCTGGGGGGTCAATGGAGGCTGAGTCCAGGAGAGCTGAACTGTTTGAGGGTGTAGGATTTAGCCAGGCGGAGAAGGGTGTTCCGAGCAGCAGGCATCACAGATGCGGAGACCCAGCAGCGTGAGAGAGCAGAATGCATTTGAAGACCGTCAGGTGTGGGCGAGATCTGGCAGGAAGCAGCGTGAGGGGGTTGCTCTGGCCATTCAGCCTATGATGCGGGGGATCTTACACCCAGCCCTGGCTGAGGCCCCTTCTCTTCCTGCTAGTCTCTGAGTGTAAGCCTCTACGATCAATAATATCTTCTCTGTGTCACATTCACTCATAAAAGACACAAGGGAAACATTCCCAGGACGGAGGACAACTTCTCTCAAGTCCAGAGTTATCCTCATCTGAACAGGGCGCTCTCTGACAAACCTGGTGCCTCTTCTGGACTTTGTGTATGATCAAGACACAGAGAGTCGGTGGCTCCTTTCCCATGACATGCGGGTAACCTGGACACACACTGCTCTCATGTTGATGAATACTTCCTGCAGGTCGGGGAGGAACAGGCTTGAACTTAAAGAGCATGCTGAGCTCCCCGGGGTCAGGAGCGCCCGGCAGTATTGGCACCTTTAGTCCTGTTGGGTAGTATTCCTGATCTCCAGATGCCAATGGCCCACAAGTGGATAAAGGAAAACCCAGAGGGGAGCACCGAAGTGGACACCCAAATGGTGTTGTCTATTATCTCTCTAGACAACAGCCCCCACTCTGTAACTGGGAGTGAGACGTGCTGTGGGCAGGACGCTGTGGATTAAGAGGGAATTGCAGGTAACACTATGATGTGGACAAAGATGTCATCTGGAAAACCTCTGTGGAAGTTTCCTTCTCAGGCGTGCCTGAGCTGCTGCGGGGGTGTCTGTTCTTTTGATGTTACCTGGCTCTGAAGACCTTCTCAGTTTCCCATAAGTTACCCTCAAGATGTAACAGAAGCGAGGACCACTGAACAGAGGAGACAGAATCACTTACAGAAGGTTCTGGAGCAAGGGTTGGAGCTGGAACGTCATAGATGATTCATTAGGAGACACGGGCAGGGACCAGATCTAGAAGAAGGGCTCTGGAAGATTTTTCTTTCTTTCTTTAGTATCATCACAATTTCAGACTGCTTATAACAAGAAAGAGAATTTGGAGTAGGGATGAAGAGGTTCATTTCCAGGATAGCATTCCAAGGACAATGAGAAAAGAATAGTTACTGGGATTCATTAATTAATGTATAATCCCCTCAACAGCAATGGCCTGTTACTTTGGCCTAGTATTTCTTCAGATTATTATGCTAACTTGCTTTTCAAAAGGAAAAACCAAAAAACAAAACTACAGGTTTGGGTTTACTACTCCAATATTTTATTTGAGGAACAAGAAGATTTTGAGAACAATTAGTCTTCCATCAGCCATCTTTGCATTTTCTATAAATTTTCAGAGAAATATGAAAAGAACAATATAAGGTAATGCCACTTTTAATGAATGACTTTTTGTCATCTTTTGGCTCTGATACCAGGAAAAGAGTGTTTATTTTTAAGCTAGTATAGATGACAATTTTGATGGCATTGCAAATGTCGGGGTTGGCAAGAATAGATTTCTGTTACCAGTGGCAGAAAACAAGGCTAAGTTCAACTGTTTTCTGTTTTCCTTCCTTTTTAAGGATATGAAAGCCTTCCATGGTGGCTCAGATGGTAATAAATCCACCTGCAAAACAGGAGACCTGGGTTCAATCCCTGGGTCCAGGAAATCCCCTGGAGAAGAGAATGACTACTCATTCCAGTGTTCTTGCCTGGAGGATCCCATGGAGAGAGGAGCCTGGTGGGCTACAGTTCATGGGGTCATGGAGAGTCAGGCATGACTGAGCAAGTAACACTAATGGCATGAAGTCACTCTCAGGTTAACTGGACACATCGCCTCTGTCACAGAGAAACAGAGACAATAGCTCCCCATCTGCTCCTGGAACTTCAGAAATGTGTCTCAGGAGGCTCTGAGGAGCTAGGAGTCTTTATGTCTTGGAGCAGAAATAATTTGTTGAGAGGCAAACTGATAGATAAAAAATGATTGATTAGAATAGGACGCGTGTGAGGCTTGCATGCAGGTGAGTGAGAGGGTTCTGCACCCAGAAAGTTTAGTGGACTAGAGTCTTTCAGTCAAAGGAGAAGTGGAGAGGGAAGAAGACTACCTTCTTCCTAGTTCTTGAGTAGATGTCAAGCTTCCATCATGAGCTGCCCCTCCACGTTGGGCAGGGGAGTTTTCCTGTCCCTATGTGGTCAGGCCAGGAGTTATCATAGCACAATGGAAATAAGCAAAAATGTGGTGGCAACATGCTAAAAATGGTAAATCATCTCAGGTTTCAGTATAATGTCCTTCCCTTATTTTTTTTGCTTTTAGTGTGCCCAGAGAGCATGTCTTAGGAATCATTAACTTACTGAGTGCGCTGGGCAGGATATGAGTCTTATTCCACCATTGTTTTATCTTTTGGGGGCGTGTCATACGCTTCTATTGCATGGCTTTGTTGCTAAGCAAGCATGCTTGGTTTCATGATTAAACAAACCTGCTTTCTTGAGAGATCATTAACTTAGGAGGGTCTCCCATACTTTTTTTCTGCTTACAATCCCACAGTGGGATTAACTATTTAATTACCTATTTTGTCTTTTTACTCTGTCTGTATCACTGAGGTTAACCACGAGCAGGGACATGAGATTCTGGTAACTAACTTTTCCATAAAGCTGGCTTGAAACTAACCATCCTTTAATATAAGCATGATTAAGGAGAGGTTTTGAGAACTGTTAGTTTTAATCAAATAAATTCCTGCCATGTAGTTGGTTGGGTTACCTGGTGGCACATTTTACAGCTAATCGAGGCTGATAGATTCACGACAGACATTTCACAGAAACATTTTTAAAGATTTTCCCGTAGCCCTGGAAGGGACTGATGAGTAAAAATCCATTTTGAACATTTTCCAAGACAATGTCATCTGAGCCTTGCTCAGCACCACAGCCCTACAGAGACACAATCAAACTCTTGTTCATTTGCTAAAACAGACTCAAGGCTGCTTTCTGGGAAAAACCGTGGCCTTACCTGCAGAAAGAAAGGGTTAAGGCATTTGGGGGCAGAAAGCCAGAAGCTCAGAATAGATCATAAATATCAGGGTTGCTAAGAAGTTTAGAGCAGTTAGAGTTTTAAGATACATTTCTCAGAGGAAGAGGTTAGTATTCTGTCCTAGGTCTAACACCGAGAGAGTTAGTCAGTCACAGGTGGTAACGGGGTTCTTGGTGATAGATGAGACAGCCTGAAGCAGGACAGACTGTAAAATTTGTGGGACCTGGTGCAAAATGAAAAGGCAGAGGCTTTTGTTCAAAAATTAGGAAATGCAAGATGGCAACCCCAGAGCGTCTGTCTAAGGCAGGACTCTTCTGAGTGCAGGTAACCACACAGATTGAGTGCCCATCAAGAGCCTGCAGGGAGGACATAGGATGAAATCCAGCCTTAATGATGGGATCCTAGGGAAAGTCAAGTGTTAAAGAGAAGAGACAGACACTGAGGCAGGGAGGTCAAGGAAGTAGAAAAAGAGCCGAGGGCAAACAGATCCTTAGAAGCCAAGAGAAGTCACACAGAAACCACATGAACCTTCTTCCTTGTCCTTGTACTTCCAGCATGCTGGCAGAAAACATATATCCAATTGCTGTGGGATGAGGTCACCTGTCTAATGTTCTAATGCTGTAAGGATTCAAAAGCACCCTTGGCATTTTGCAGGCAGGAGGTCATCATTGACCCGACTAATAAAATTGAAACAGCCAGATGCCAGATTGTCCTGAGAAGGGACAGGGAGGTGAAATAGTGGAGGCAACTCCAAGGACTGTCTGCTGAGCAAGAGGCAGTACTTCCCTGGTGTTTCACATAGTGAAGAATTTACCAGCAATGCTGGAGACATGGGTTTGATACCTGGGTCAGGAAGATCCCTTGAAGAAGGGAATGACAACCCACTCCAGTGTTCTTGCCTGGAGAATTCCATGGACAGAGGAGCCTGGTGGGCTACAGGCCATGGGGTCGCGAAGAGTCGGACACAACTGAATGACTAACGAACACCCCTGTTGGAGATGCTTAGCGACGAGAGGTGGTGGTGATGGTGTTGGTGGTGGTGTTTTATGTTTTGTTTTTTTTTTAAGATGGAAGGCAAACCATTCAATATCACAGTAATCCAAGTCTATGCCACAACCAGTAATGCTGAAGAAGTTGAAGTTGAACAGTTCTAATAAGACCTTTTAGAACTAATACCCAAAAAAGTTGGCCTTTTCATGATAGGGGACTGGAATGCAAAAGTAGGAAGTCAAGAGATACCTGGAGTAACAGTCAAATTTGGCCTTGAAGTACAAAATGAAGCCAGGCAAAGGCTAATAGAGTTTTATGAAGAGAACACACTGGTCATAACAAACACCCTCTTCCAACAACACAAGAGAAGACTCTACACATGGCCATCACCAGATGGTCAACACTAAAATCAGATTGATTATATTCTTTGCAGGGAAAGATGGAGAAGATCTATACAGTCAGCAAAAACAACACCAGGAGCTGACTGTGGCTCAGATCATGAACTCCTTATTGCCAAATTCAGACTTAAATTGAAGAAAATAGGGAAAACAGCTAGACCATTCAGGCATGGCCTAAATCAAATGCCTTATGATTATACAGGGGAGTGACAAATAGATTCAAGAAATTAGATTTGATAGACAGAGTGCCCAAAGAATTATGGACAGAAGTTCATGACATTGTACAGGAGGCAGTGATCAAGACCATCCCCAAGAAAAAGAAGCACAAAATGGCAAAACAGTTGTCTCAGGAGGCCTTACAAGTAGCTGAGAAAAGAAGAGAGGAAAAAGACAAAGGAGAATGATATACCCATTTGAATGCAGAGTTCCAAAGAATAGCAGGGAGAGAATAAGAGAGCCTTCATCAATGATCAGTGCAAAGAAATAGAGGAAAAACTAGAATGAGACAGAAATAGAATGGGAAAGACTAGAGATCTCTTCAAGAAATTAGAGGTACCAAGGGAGCATTTCATGCAAAGATGGGCTCAGTGAAGGACAGAAATGGTATGGACCTAACAGAAGCAGAAGATATTAAGAAGAGGTGGCAAGAATACACAGAAGAACTGTACAAAAAAGATCTTCATGAGCCAGATAACCACAATAGTGTGATCACCACCTAGGGTCAGAAATCCTGGAATGTGAGGTCAAGTTGGCCTGAGGAAGCATGACTATGAATAAAGCTCATGGAGGTGACGGAATTCCAGTTGAGCTATTTCAAATCCTGAAAGATGATGCTGTGAAAGTGCTGCACTCAATATGCCAGCACATTTGGAAAACTCAGCAGTGGCCACGTGTCTGGAAAAGGTCAGTTTTCATTCCAATCCCAAAGAAAGGAGATGCCAAAGAATGTTCAAAATACCGCACAATTGCACTCATCTCACACGCTAGCAAAGTGATGCTCAAAATTCTCCAAGTCAGGCTTCAGCAATACGTAAATCGTGGACTTCCAATTGTACAAGCTGGATTTAGAAAAGGGAGAGAAACCAGAGATAAAATTGCCAACATTCGTTGGATCATAGAAAAAGCAAAAAAAAAAAAAATTCCAGAGAAACATCTATTTCTGCTTTAGTGACCATGCCAAAGCCTTTGACTGTGTTCAGTTCAGTTCAGTTCAGTCACTCACTCATGTCCGACTCTTTGCAACCCCATGAACTGCAGCACGCCAGGCCACACTCTCCATCACCAATTCCCGGAGTTCACTCAAACTCATGTCCATTGAGCTGGTGATGCCATCCAGCCATCTCATCTCTGTCGTCCCCTTCTCCTCCTGCCCCCAAACCCTCCCAGTATCAGAGTCTTTCCCCATAAGTCAACTCTTTGCATGAGGTGGCCAAAGTACTGGAGTTTCAGCTTTAGCATCAGTCCTTCCAAAGAACACCCAGGACTGATCTCCTTTAGAATGGACTGGTTGGATCTCCTTGCAGTCCAAGGGACTCTCAACAGTCTTCTCCAACACCACACTTCAAAAGCATCAATTCTTCAGTGCTCAGCTTTCTTCACAGACCAACTCTCACATCCATACATGACCACTGGAAAAACCATAGCCTTGAATAGACAGACCTTTGTTGGCAAAGTAATGTCTCTGCTTTTCAATATGCTATCTAGGTTGGTCATAATTTTCCTTCTAAGGTTTAAGCGTCTTTTAATTTCATGGCTGCAGTCACCATCTGCAGTGATTTTGGAGCCCAAAAAAAATAAAGTCTGACACTGTTTCCACGGTTTCCCCATCTATTTCCCATGAAGTGATGGGACCAGATGCCATGATCTTCATTTTCTGAATGTTGAGTTTTAAGCCAACTGTTTCACTCTCCTCTTTCACTTTCATCAAGAGGCTTTGTAGTTCCTCTTCACTTTCTGCCATATGGGTGGTGTCATCTGTATATATGAGGTGACTGATATTTCTCCTGGCAATCTTGATTCCACCTTGTCCTTCTTCCAGCCCAGCGTTTCTCATGAGGTACTCTGCATATAAGTTAAATAAGCAGGGTGACAATATACTGCTTGACATACTCCTTTTCCTATTTAGAACCAGTCTGTTGTTCCATGTCCAGTTCTAACTGTTGCTTCCTGACATGCATATAAGGTTTCTCAAGAGGCAGGTCAGGTGGTCTGGTATTCCCATCTCTTCCAGGATTTTCCACAGTTTATCATGATCCACATAGTCAAAGGCTTTGGCATAGTCAATAAAGAAGAAGTAGATGTTTTTCTGGAACTCTCTTGCTTTTCTGATGATCCAGTAGATGTTGACAATTTGATCTCTGGTTCCTCTGCCTTTTCTAAAACCAGCTTGAACACCAGGAAGTTCACGGTTCACGTATTGTTGAAGCCTGGCTTGGAGAATTTTGAGCATTACTTTACTAGCGTGTGAGATGAGTGCAATTGTGCGGTAGTTTGAGCATTCTTTGGCATTGCCTTTCTTTGGCATTGGAATGAAAACTGACCTTTTCCAGTCCTGTGGTCACTGCTGAGTTTTCCAAATGTGCTGCCATATTGAGTGCAGCACTTTCACAGCATCATCTTTCAGGATTTGAAATAGCTCAAGTGGAATTCCATCACCTCCACTAGCTTTGTTCGTAGCGATGCTTTCTAAGGCCCACTTGACTTCACATTCCAGGATGTCTGGCTCTAGGTGAATGATCACACCATCGTAATTATCTGGGTAATGAAGATTTTTTTGGACATTTCTTCTGTGTATTCTTGCCACCTCTGCTTAATATCTTCTGCTTCTGTTAGGTCCATATCATTTCTGTCCTTTATCAAGCCCAACTTTGCATGAAATGTTCCCTTGGTATCTCTAATTTTCTTGATGAGATATCTAATCTTTCCCATTTTGTTGTTTTCCTCTATTTCTTTGCATTGATTGCTGAGGAAGGCTTTCTTATCTCTCCTTGCTATTCTCTGGAACTCTGCATTCAGATGCTTATATCTTTCCTTTTCTCCTTTGCTTTTCACTTCTCTCCTTTTCACAGCTATTTGTAAGGCCTCCCCAGACAGCCATTTTGCTTTTTTTGCATTTCTTTTCCATGGGGATGGTCTTGATCCCTGTCTCCTGTACAATGTCACGAACCTTCATCCATAGTTCATCAGGCACTCTATCTATCAGCTCTAGTCCCTTAAATCTGTTTCTCACTTCCACTGTATAATCATAAGGAATTTGTTTTAGGTCATACATTAAAAGACGCTTACTCCTTGGAAGGAAAGTTATGACTAACCTAAATAGCGTATTGAAAAGCAGAGACATTACTTTGCCAACAAAGGTCCATCTAGTCAAGGCTATGGTTTTTCCAGTGGTCATGTATGGATGTGAGAGTTGGTCTGTGAAGAAAGCTGAGTGCCAAAGAATTGATGCTTTTGAAGTGTGGTGTTAGAGAAGACTGTTGAGAGTCCCTTGGACTGCAAGGAGATCCAACCAGTCCATTCTAAATGAGATCAGCTCTGGGTGCTCTTTGGAAGAAATTATGCTAAAGCTGAAACACCAGTACTTTGGCCACCTCATGCGAAGAGTTGACTCATTGGAAAAGACTCTGATGCTGGAGGGATTGGGGGGAGGGGGAAAAGGGGTCGACAGAGGATGAGATGGCTGGATGGCATCACCGACTCGATGGACGTGAGTTTGGCTAAACTACAGGAGATGGTGATGGACAGGGAGGCCTGGCATGCTGCAATTCATGGGGTCGCAAAGAGTCAGATATGACTGAGCAACTGAACTGAACCGAACTGAACTGAACTGAATGGTCTAGTGGTTTTCCCTACTTTCTTCAATTTGAGTCTGAATTTGGCAAAAAGGAGTTCATGATCTGAGTCACGGTCAGTTCCCTGTCTTGTTTTTGTTGACTGTTTAAGCTTCTCCATTTTTGTCTGCAAAGAATATAATCAATCTGATTTTAGTGTTGACCATCTGGTGATGTCCATGTGTAAAGTCTTCTCTTGTATTGTTGGAAGAGGGTGTTTGCTATGACCAATGCATTCTCTTGGAAAAACTTTGTTAGCCTTTGCCCTGCTTCATTCCATATTCCAAGGCCAAATTTGCTTATTACCCCAGGTGTTTCTTGACTTCCTACTTTTGCATTCCAGTCCCCTATAATGAAAAGGACATCTTTTGGGGATGTTAGTTCTAAAAGGTCTTGTAGGTCTTCATAGAACCGTTCAACTCCAGCTTCTTCAACGTTACTGGTTGGGGCATAGACTTGGATTACTGTGATATTGAATGGTTTGCCTTGGAAACAAACAGAGATCATTCTGTTGTTTTTGAGATTGCATCCAAGTACTGCATTTTGGACTCTTTTGTTGACCATGATGGCTACTCCATTTCTTCTGAGGAATTCCTGCCCACAGTAGTAGATATAATGGTCATCTGAGTTAAATTCACTCATTCCAGTCCATTTTAGTTCGCTGATTCCTAGAATGTCGATGTTCACTCTCTCCATCTCCTGTTTGACCACTTCCAATTTGCCTTGATTCATGGACCTGACATTCCAGGTTCCTATGCAATATTGTTCTTTACAGCATCGGACCTTGCTTCTATCACCAGTCACATCCACAGCTGGGTATTGTTTTTGCTTTGGCTCCATCCCTTCATTCTTTCTGGAGTTGTTTCTCCACTGACCTCCAATAGCATATTGGGCACCTACCGACCTGGGGAGTTCATCTTTCAGTGTCCTATCTTTTTGCCTTTTCATCCTGTTCATGGGGTTCTCAAGGCAAGAATACGGAAGTGGTTTGCCATTCCCTTCTCCAGTGGACCACATTCTGTCAGACCTCGCCACCATGACCCATCCGTTTTGGGTGGCCCCACAGGCATGGCTTAGTTTCACTGAGTTAAACAAGGCTGTGGTCCGTGTGATTAGATTGACTAGTTTTCCATGATTATGGGTTCAGTGTTTCTGCCCTCTGATGCCCTCTTGCAACACCTACTGTCTTACTTGGGTTTCCCTTACCTTGGACATGGGGTATCTCTTCATGGCTGCTCCAGCAAAGCACAGCCACTGTTCCTTACCTTGGACTAGGGGTATCTCCTCACTGCCGCCCTGTCTGACCTTGAACGTGGAGTAGCTCCCCTCAGCCCTCCTGCACCCACGCAGCCACCGCTCCTTGGACGAAGGGTTGCTTCTCTTGGCTGCCACCCCCAACCTTGGGTGAGGGGTAGCTCCTACCAGCCACGCTTCTGCGTGGTCCGTTGCAGCCAGTGTGCTTCTGCCACGCAGTGCTGAAATCAAGATTGTTGGGAGAAATATCAGTAACCTTAGATATACATATTACACCATCCTTATGGCAGAAAATGAAGAAAAACTAAAGAACCTCTTGATGAAAGTGAAAGAGGAGAGTGAAAATTTTGGCTTAAAACTCAACTTTCAAAAAACTAAGATTATGGCATCTAGTCCCAGCATTTCATGGCAAGTAGATGGGGAAACTATGAAAACAGAGAGAGACTTTATTTTGGGGGGCTTCAAAACCACAGCAGATGGTGATTGCAGCCATGAAATTAAAAGATGCTTGCTCCTTGGAAGAAAAGTTATGACCACCTGGACAGCATATTGAAAAGCACAGAGACATTACTTTCCAACCAAAGTCCACCTAGTCAAAGCTATGGCTTTTCCAGTTGTCATATATGGATGTGAGAGTTGACTATACAGAAAGCTGAGTGCTGAAGAATTGATGCTTTTGAACTGTGGTGTTGGAGAAGATTCTTGAGAGTCCCTTGGACTGCAAGGAGACCAAACCATCAACTGTAAAAGAAATCAGTCCTAAATATTCGTTGAAAGGACTGATGCTGAAGCTCCAATCCTTTAGCCACCTGATGCGAAGAACTGACCTCTTGGAAAAGATCCTGATGCTGGGAAAGATTGAAGGCAGGTGGAGAAAGGGATGACAGAGGATAAGATGGCTAGATTGCATCACTGACTCAATGGACTTGAGTTTGAGCAAGCTCTGAAAGTTGATGATGGACAGGGAAGCCTCTCATGTTGCAGTCCTTGTGGTCACAAAAATCTGACACGACTGAGCGGCTGAACGGAACTGAACTGAAGATGGGAGAGAATTACACTTATTTTCACACAGAAGGTAAGAAGTCAATGGTACAAAGTAAAAAGTTGGAGAAGGAGAGGAGAAAGGAAAATGAAGAGAAGTCAGGAAATGACCAAAGCTTAGAGGAGAACATTCCTATGGGTTGAATGGCATCGGATTCTGAGATCTGGCGAGGCTATTCACTTTTGGAATAAAGGGAAAGTGTATTGACGAAAAATAAATTAGAAATGGAGGTGGGTATAGATACATTTTCAGGGGGATAGACTTGGAGATGGGAACAGAACATGCTTTGTGCTTCCTTTATCTTCTGTATGAGGCAGGAGACCAGGTCATTTGTGGAGGTTAAATACTGAAATCCTTGCCTGGTAATAAAAAGTTGACTTTGATTTCTATAGTTCCTTTCCTGCAGACACTTCAAAGTCCTTTAGTAACTGCTACTCTCAAGCAACCTCTTCTGGTATTTTGATAGACCTTTTCATTGTGGTATTAATTTCTTTTCCAACTAATTATTTCTTTATATCAAAGAAAAACTTAGAAACTTGAAATATTTCTCCAAAGTCTTAACCAATATCAAAAAGAGATTTTCTTTCTATAGCATTTTATAGGGTAATCGTTTCAGAGCATATAGAACAGAATTAGAGCACGATGGCTGAAAATATAAGACTACTGGGGCAAACCCTTTGCAATGCTATTTTCCTTGAAAAAAAAATTCTGTTTAAAGTATAACTCTGGTGGAGGGATTATTCTGTTAATTTTTCCTCCCATAAAACAACATTTTCAGTGTCTTTCTTGCAGAAGGACTGTACCTTAGTCCAAATGGCAGCTCAACCATGACGGTATAAAACGCAAAGAATGCCAAGTAAAAACTGCAGCCTAAGAAGGCTACCCTGTTAGCATTTCTCACTGAGTCTTTGTTATTCTTATCATCTGACTGAAGCAACACCTTTTGTTGGCTCAGAAATGTTTTTAAGTTTGTTGTTAAGTTGCTAAGTCGTTTCTGACTCTTTTGCAACCCCACAGACTATGATCCACCAGGCTCCTCTGTTCATGGGATTTCCCAGGCAGAATATTGGAGTGGGTTGCCATTTACTTCTCCAGGGGATGTTCCTGACCCAGAGGTTGAACCCACATCTCCTGCCTTGGCAGGCAGGTTCTTTACCACTGAGTCATCAAGGAAGGGAGAAGGCAATGGCAACCCACTCCAGTACTCTTGCTTGGAAAATCCCACGGATGGAGGAGCCTGGTAGGCTGCAGTCCATGGGGTCGCTAGGAGTCAGACACGACTGAGCGACTTCACTTTCACTTTCATGCATTGGAGAAGGAAATGGCAACCCACTCCAGTGTTCTTGCCTGGAGAACCCCGGGGACGGGGGAGCCTGGTGGGCTGCTGTCTATGGGACTGCACAGAGTCGGACACGACTGAAGCGACTTAGCAGCAGCATCAAGGAAGCCCTAATGCTATTCACACAGAATAGCGTTAGTTAAAATCTATAGTCAGACACTGCTCAAAGTGACATGAAACAGTTTTGAGCAATGCCTGTATCCAGGTTTTCAGAGGAAGAGTAAATGCCTCTTTGCAACTAGAGGGAGATAAACCGAAGTCAGCTCTACCATTGGAGACGCTGATAACATCTGCAGCACTGGGCTTCTTGGGTGGCTCAGCTGGCAAAGAATATTGCCAGTGCAGGTGACCCAAGAGATATGGGTTTGATCCCAGAGTTGGGAAGATCCCTTGGAGAAGGAAATGGTAACCCACTCCAATATTCTTGCCTGGAGAATTCCATGCACAGAGGAACCTGGCAAGCTACAGTCCATGGGGTCACAAAGGGCTGGACACGACAGAGCACGCACGCACACACACACAATATCTACCTCGGGTAATATCTATCGAGTGAGCCGAGGGGGATCCTTTTTTTCTGACTTCATTTCTACAGCTGATATGGTAGGTTTCTACTTTTCGACATGATAGTGGAATAGTAGCCATTACTGTTACAGGGCGTGGCTTATTTACATGACTCCAGCACGTAGCATGAAATCACTATTACTTTGGGTTTGTCCTGAAAGAATTGCCATAGAATTAGATGACTTTCCAGGGTACCTGAAAAAGTAGGCATTTTCCAGCTTAGGCTGAACAAATACTGCTGATTATAGGGAAACAGTGTAGTAATGGAATATTGAGTTTAGAATCCATTTTTGTAAATTTTTTTGCGTGAAAGTCAGTTTGTGTTCTTATTGGCTTTACTTTAGTGCCTTTAACTCGTTCTATTACTTTTGGTCCCTGTCATCTGGATTTAGGAGATAGAGAATTAAATCTGAGATATGGTCCTTTTTAAAGAGTGCTATGATGACCTTGATAAACTGGTTTTCCATAGATTTGTAACATATAAGCCTTGTCTTGGACCATTGTGGTTGCTTTCAAAAACCCTCCTTTTCTCTCTTTCCGTAAGCTTGTACCTAGTTGTGGGTGGATTTCCAAAGTGCTCCTTTTTTTTTTTTTTTGAGAATGTTTTTGAGAATGCTTTCTTGGAATTACAGAGTGGTTTTCAGCTTAATCTTATGTGTTTATTTTAATATCTTTATTCATGTTTTGAGCTCTCTTGGTCCTTTGATTCTTCTGATCAAATCTCTTCTGTTCACAATCTTTTCTTGCCAGTTCACCTCAAATATCTGCAGAAACAGTTTTAATTCTGTCGTTTAGTGTTTTTCTCATCTGAATCTCCTCTGACATCTGTTGTTAGACAAAACATTGATAAACCAATATATGGCAGCTCCATCCTTTAGCTTCCAGGTTTTCTTAATGCACCTTTTCATTACTTTGTACTCAGTTCAAAATCTTCTCAGCATCTTTCAATACAGATCTCATACTGGTTATTTTAACCTTAATGGAATTCTATGGAAGATCAGGGAAAACCCTTATGTTTGTTATGTCCATTATTTTTTTCTCCCAATAGTACGATGAGTTAATGATTATTTCCACCTTATTGGAGGTAGAAAGTGGAACCCTAAGAGGTTAAGTTACCTAAAGTTAGAAAATTAGAAAGGGAAAACCTAATTTTGAGCACGAACTTATTCCCAAACCAGAACTATTCCCAAAAAATGTTTTAAAAATTATTCAGTGACTCATGTTGTGTTGAGAAAGAAAGAAGAACAAACAAGATGCATTTCACCTTTAAAACAGAAACGGAGGTGGGGAGCAACTAATGCCTGCTGTTTTCATCAGTAATTCTAACACGGGAAACAAATCTATTTCCAATTTGGCAAAGTATCCAGCTCTCTTAGAGAACTGATATCTTGGCTGGGATCTGAGAAGCCATATAAATACAATTTAAAAATCATGAGCAATTGAGAAATAATTTCTAGATACAAAAAATTCTCAGGCAATCTTCCATTTCCTCTCGGTACAATGAAGGTCATTCCTCTTTGTTCAGGGCTAAGTTCCAAACTGTATGAGCTCTTTAACTTCACCTCCTCATAATGATTCACACAGACTCATCCCTATAGACTCTGAGGAGATAGAGGATGCAAATGGCTGTTGTTTAGACGCTAAGTACTGTCCGACCCTTTGCAACCCCATGAATTGCTGCACGCCAGGCTCCTCTGTCCTCCATAATCTCCCGGAGTTTGCTCAGATTCATGTCCATTGAGTTGGGGATGCTACCTAATCATTGCTACATCTTAAGTCCCTGCTCACTCTGTGACCCTTTTTTCTTTTTCTTGTTTTCTGTTTGGCTTTTATTTATAAACCATCAAAACATCTGGCCAATTTGCTTAATATCCAGATGTTTTGGTCTAATTTACATTGCTTTTTTTTTTTTTTTTTACTGAATGTATTGATTCTTTGGATAAATATAGCCTGAGTGAAAGTGCATGAAGGTTGCCAGCTGACAGAAAAAGGAACTAGCTGGCAATCAACAATCAACATCTGCTCCTCATTTCTCTATTGCTTCCTGGCTCAATCAAAAATAACATGCCTAATCTTTGAAGAAACTCTTAGAGAAGTGGAAAAAACCATTTGACATCTTTACCTTATCAGTATCACAATCATAGAGAAGATAGACACAGCCAGAGGCAAAAACAGGATCCCTATCTGGGAAATTGCCTGACTAGATACAACTCATTGCACCATGGGGATAAAAGTAAGATAAGAATTCAGATCCCAAATGGTCAAATTATTTGTCACGCCAACCCCACCATTCACGTCTCCTTCCCAATTTATCCCATCATGTTCATGATAAATTTGTTTAAGTGTCTTGGTAAAATGCCATCCTGGGGGAACCACAGACAAATGCTTCTCTCCTCTCTTGGACTGTGACGCGAAGCATCACTCCATCCTTCAGGTCCCATGTCGTAATGAGCATCCTATTCTGTCTTCTATGGTGATATTAGTCCTTGACCTCAGAACCTGGCCCAGGCAGACAATACGGCAGCTGGATTGAGTACCAAGGTCCAAACTACACCATACTTCATGCCCTTCCACACAGTTTAAAGGCAGTAATTAGATTGACATAGGTGTGACCCTTCCTATTGCCAGCAAGGTAATTGATTTCTGGTTGATAGATCACAAATCAAAACTCATTTCCTATATATATAATGTTATCATTATAGTTCTGTTCCTAGAATCACCTTTAATGACACAAATACACCAAGCTGTCCCAAAGAAAGTCAAAAAGGGAAAATACACACACATGATTTTACAACTATTTATTAATATTGTAGAATGAAATTTATCTATTTACTTTCTGTGAACTTTGTATGTAAGTACAACATAACAAGCAGAAAAATGTAAAAATCATATATTTGCCACTTGACTTTCATAGTCTAATACGCCTGAGTCACTACCACCGAGGCCAAGAAGCAGAAGGCCCTCAAAAGAACCCTCTCGTCGTCCACATGGTCTATCCTTCCATTTGTTTAGTTCTGTTTCATTTCTCTCAAGAATATTTTATGGTTTCTGTGTATAGGCCTTGCGTATCTCTCTTTTTATTTGTTACTGTTTGATGTCTTTGTTTTTTCTTTAAATTGGAGTATAACTACTTTACAATGTTTAATTTCTGCTGTATAACAAAGCGAATCATCTATATCTATACAAATATCCCCACCCCCTCCATCCCGCACATTTTAATGCTAATGTGAATGGTACCATTTTAAATCTAGAGAGATGGTGCCGATGAACCTGTTTGCAGGGCAGCAATGGAGACGCAGATAGAGAGAACAGACTTGTGGACTCAGTTGGGGGAAGGCGCGGGAGGGACGAGCTGAAAGTAGCATCGAAACATACACACCACCATATGCAAAACAGAGCCTGTGGAAAATTGCTGTACGACGCAGAAAACTCAAACCTGGCGCTCTGGGACAGCCTAGAGGGTGGGATGGGGTGGGAGGCGGGAGGAGGTTCAAGAGGAAGGAGACGTGTGTATACTTATGGCTGATTCGTGCTGATATATAGCGGAAACCAACGCAATATTGTACAGCAGTTATCCTCCAATTAAAAACAAATTAAAAAAATTGAACCATTTTATACCTTTTTTTTTTGATATATCACTGATATAAGGAAAGTAATTTTTATATTGAATTTAAAGTCTTTGATAAATTCACATATTATTTCCACTGCTTTATCTGTAGGTCCTTCAGATTTCCTACATAACAGTCTTGTTACTTGTTACGTTTTTTTCTCCCCCAAGTACTTATGCCTTTTCTCTCCCTTGTTCTATTTCTCTGGCTAGAACTTTCAGGAAAAGTTTGAATAGAAGTGATTATAATGGTCATCTTTGTGTCTGGGGTAAAACTTTCATCATTTTAACAGTAAGGAATATGTTTGCTCTGGGACTTCTCTGTATATTCTTAGTATCATGATTAGACTGTTCTCATTAAAAGATGTGGAAAAGCCCCTCTCTTTCTATTCTTGGAAAGGATTTGTATGTAATAAACATTACTTTTTTTCTGTTAATATTTGGAAGAACTCACCAGTGAAGTCATCTGGGTGAGCAGTTTTTGTTTTGAGGTTTTTAACTATGAATTTATTTTCTTTTTGTGTCAATTTTTAAAAGTTGTATTTGTCTAAGAATGTGTCCAATTAACTAAATTGCCATATTGCCAAATACACTAGCATTGGGTTGTTCATTATATTCTCTTATAATTACTTTAATAACTGTATTATAGGCAGTTTCATCCTGATATGGGTTAGTTGTGGGTTTTTTCTTTTTTCATTCTTTTATCTGTGTTTGGGGGGCCTGGAATTTATGAAATTTTGTTTTTCTTTCCAAAGCACTCTTCCTTGGCTTTCTGATTCTTTGTATGGTGTGTTTATTTTCTTCTTAAATTCTGCCGTTATCTTTATTATTTCCTCCCTCACTTTCTTTGAGGTTTTCTAACTTCTTCAGACAGATGGCAACTTGTTGTATTTTACTTTCTCTTCTTTAATAATTCTAAATCTAAGTTTTCCTTGATGTGTGGTTTTAGTTCCATCCTAAAAGTTTTGCCACGTAGGAATTTCTTAATCATTTGATTCATAATATTTTCTAATTTCCATTGCGATTCCTTATTCTACCAATGTGCTCTTTAGACATTAATCCTAAATTTTTGTTCCAATAGAGATTTTCTAATTTACTAACATCCTGCAGAGATCAGAGGACAAAATCTACAGGACAGACCATCATAATTTGTTGAGATTGTGTTCGTCCCTCAGTTGTGCCCAACTCTTTGCGACCCCACGCACTGTAGCCTGCCAGGCTCCTCTCTCTGTGGAATTCTCCAGGCTAGAATACTGGAGTGGGTAGCCATTCCCTTTTCCAGGGGATCTCCCCAACCCAGGGATCGAACCCAGATCTCCCGCATTGCAGGCAGATTCTTTACCATCTGAGCCACCAGGGATTGCTTTCTATCTAAACTCATAGTTGATATTGGTAATTGTTACACGTAAACTTGGAAAGGAAGTATAGTTTTCAGTTGCTGGGATCAGTGTTCTATATATGTTATAAGCTCAAGTCTGTTAATCACATTCTTCAGATTTTCCATATCCTTACAGATTTTTGTATGTGCATTCTATCCGGTATTGAAAAGTGTTAAAATATTTTAAAGTCTTCTACTATGATTTCAAGTTTTCTATTTCTATTTTTAGTTCTGTCAATTTTTGCTTTATAGATTGAGACTTATTATTGGGTAGACATGACTGTCAAACTTTTATAACTTCCACGTCATCTCTTTCCCTTTGGTAATTCTTCTTGCCTTTAAAGTCTGTTATGTCTGATAATAAAATAGCTACGGTATCTTTCATTTGCTTGGAGTTTGCAGTCTATCTTTCTCCATCCTCTCACTTTCAATCTCCCAGGTCTTTATGAAGCTTGTAGTGTCCCTTGTAGTGAGTATGTTAGTCGCTTGGTAGTGTCTGACTTTGCAACGCATGGATTGGTACCTGCCAGGCTCCTCTGCCCATGGGGTTTTCCAGGCAAGAATACTGGCGTCGGTTGCCATTCCCTTCTCAAGGGGGTCTTCCTGACCCAGGGATCGAACTCGGGTCTCCCACACTGCAGGCAGACTCTGTACAATCTGAGCCACTAGGGAAGACTTATAAGCAGACTAGTGTCCCTTGTAAGCAGAATATAGTTGTTTTATCCAGCCTCACTACTTTGGTTTTTCAGTTGAAGCATATGGCCTATTTGAATTTAATGTAATTACTCTGTTTTCTATCTGTCCCAGCGCTTTTCTGTCTTAGCTCCTTCTTCATTATGTACTTTTGTATTACGTGCTTTTATTGTATCTATCTCCCATCACCTCCTTCTTTTACTGTTCTCATGCTGACTTCCTCTGTGCGTGCTCAGCCACTCAGTCATGTCGGACTCGTTGCAGCCCCACGGACTGCAGTCCTCCAGGCTTCCTTGCCCGTGGGATTCTCCAGTCAAAACAGTGGAATGCAGTGCTATTTCTTTCTCCATCCAAGGTGTCTATTTACAGATTAGACCATCCCTCCTTGGCTTATTAAAACTAATATAAATAAGTCCTTTTCCCACTTCCTAAACAATATAAGGAATTTAGGATTCTGTAACATCTTTTGATTTAGGTCATACCTGAATGGTCTAGCGGTTTTCCCTACTTTCTTCAATTTAAATCTGAATTTGGTAATAAGGAGTTCATGATTTGAGCCACAGTCAGCTCCTGGTCTTGTTTTTGTTGACTGTATAAAGATTATCAATCTTTTGCTGCAAAGAATATAATCAGTCTGATTTCAGTGTTGACCATCTGGTGATATCCATGTGTAGAGTAATCTCTTGTGTTGTTGGAAGAGGGTGTTTGCTATGACCAGTGCATTTTCTTGGCAAAACTCTATTAGTCTTTGCCCTGCTTCATTCTGCATTCCAAGGCCAATTTTGCCTGTTACTCCAGGTGTTTCTTGACTTCTTACTTTTTCATTCCAGTCCCCTAAAATGAAAAGTACATCTTTTTTCGGTGTTAGTTCTAAAAGGTCTTGTAGGTCTCCATAGAACAATTCAACTTCAGCTTCTTCAACATTACTGGTTGCGGCATAGACTTGGATAAATGTGATATTGAATGGTGTGCCTTGGAAACGAACAGACCATTCTGTTGTTTTTGAGATTGCATCCAAGTACTGCATTTCGGACTCTTTTGTTGACCATGATGGCTACTCCATTTCTTCTAAGGGATTCCTGCCTGCAGTAGTAGATATAATGGTCATCTGAGTTAAATTCACTCATTCCAGTGAATTTTAGTTTGCTGATTCCTAGAATGTCGATGTTCACCCTTGCCATCTCTTGTTTGACCACTTCCAATTTGCCTTGATTCATGGACCTGACATTCCAGGTTCCTATGCAATACTGCTCTTTACAGCATCGGACCTTGCTTCTATCACCAGTCACACCCACAACTGGGTATTGTTTTTGCTTTGGCTCCATCCCTTCATTCTTTCTGGAGTTATTTCTCCACTGATCTCCAGTAGCATATTGGGCACCTACTGACCTAGGGAGTTCCTCTTTCAGTATCTTATCATTTTGCCTTTTCATACTGTTCATGGGGTTCTCAAGGCAAGATGACACAGTGGAAGTGAGAAATAGATTTAAGGGCCTAGATGTGATAGATAGAGTGCCTGATGAACTATGAAATGAGGTTCGTGATGTTGTACAGGAGACAGGGATCAAGACCATCCCCATGGAAAAGAAATGCAAAAAAAACCAAAATGGCTGCCTGGGGAGGCCTTACAAATAGCTGTGAAAAGGAGAGAAGTGAAAAGCAAAGGAGAAAAGGAAAGATATAAGCATCTGAATGCAGAGTTCCAAAGAATAGCAAGAAGAGATAAAAGAGCCTTCCTCAGTGATCAATGCAAAGAAATAGAGGAAAACAACAAAATGGGAAAGACTAGAGATCTCTTCAAGAAAATTAGAGATACCAAGGGAAGATTTCATGCAAAGATGGGCTTGATAAAGGACAGAAATGATATAGACCTAACAGAAGCAGAAGATATTAAGCAGAGGTGGCAAAAATACAGAGAACAAATGTGCAAAAAAGATCTTCACAACCAAGATAATCACGATGGTGTGATCACTCACCTAGAGCCAGACATCCTGGAATGTGAAGTCAATGGGCCTTAGAAAGCATCACTACGAACAAAGCTAGTGGAGGTGATGGCATTCCAGTTGAGCTCTTTCAAATCCTGAAAGATGATGCTGTGAAAGTGCTGCACTCAATATGCCAGCAAATTTGGAAAACTCAGCAGTGGCCACAGGACTGGAAAAGGTCAGTTTTCATTCCAATCCCAAAGAAAGGCAATGCCAAAGAATGCTCAAACTACCACACAATTGCACTCATCTCAAATGCTAGCAAAGTAATGCTCAAAATTCTCCAAGCCAGGCTTCAGCAATACGTGAACCATGAACTTCCTGCTGTTCAAGCTGGTTTTAGAAAAGGCAGAGGAACCAGAAATCAAATTGCCAACATCTTCTGGATCATCAAAAAAGCAAGAGAGTTCCAGGAAAACATGTTTCTGCTTTACTGACTATGCCAAAGCCTTTGACTGTGTGGATCACAATAAACTGTGGGAAATTCTGAAAGAGATGGGAATACCAGACCACCTGACTTGCCTCTTGAAAGATCTTTATGCAGATCAGGAAGCAACAGTAAGAACTGGACATGGAACAACATACTGGTTCCAAATAGGAAAAGGAGTATGTCAAGGCTGTATATTGTCACCCTGCTTATTTAGCTTATATGCAGAGTACATCATGAGAAACGCTGGACTAGAAGAAGCACAAGCTGGAATCAAGATTGCTGGGAGAAATATCAATTACTTCAGATATGCAGATGACACCACCCTTATGGCAGAAAGTGAAGAGGAACTCAAAAGCCTCTTGATGAAAGTGAAACAGGAGAGTGAAAACGTTAGCTTAAAGCTCAACATTCAGAAAATGAAGATCATGGCATCCTGTCCCATCACTTCATAGGAAATAGATGGGGAAACTGTGGCAACAGTGTGAGACTTTTGGGCTCCAAAATTACTGCAGATGGTGATTGCAGCCATGAAATTAAAAGACACTTATTCCTTGGAAGAAAAGTTATGACCAACCTAGATAGCATGTTCAAAAGCAGAGACGTTACACTGCCGACTAAGGTCCATCTAGTCAAGGCTATGGTTTTTCCAGTAGTCATGTATGGATGTGAGAGTTGGACTGTGAAGAAGGCTGAGTGCTGAAGAATTGATGCTTTTGAACTGTGGTGTTGGAGAAGACTCTTGAGAGTCCCTTGGACTGCAAGGAGATCCAACCAGTCCATTCTGAAGGAGATCAGCCCTGGGATTTCTTTGGAAGGACTGATGCTGAAGCTGAAACTCCAATACTTTGGCCACCTCATGCGAAGAGTTGACTCATTGAAAAGACTCTGATGCTGGGAGGGATTGGAGGCAGGAGGAGAATGGGATGACAGAGGATGAGATGGCTGGATGGCATCACTGACTCGATGGATGTGAGTCTGATTGAACTCTGGGAGATGGTGATGGACAGGGAGGCCTGGCGTGCTGTGATTCATGGGGTCGCAAAGAGTCGGACATGACTGAGTGACTGAACTGAACTGAACTGAACATCTTTTACCCCATCCCAATTTGTATACTATTGTTTTCAAATTTTCCATGTGTTTTAAACCATATATCACTGTTGTTGATTTTTATAGCCAATATTCAGTGTAATTTGCCATTTAGATTTATTTACTTACCATTTAGATTGTTCTTCATTCTTCCAGAGTCTCTATGCTATCACATAAAATCATTTTCTTCATCCCAGAATTGCTTCCTTTAATATTTACTCTATTAGGAGTCTACTGGTGATAAATTCCCTCAAATTTTTGTTTATCTCAAATTACATTATTAGCTTAATTTTTAAAGAATTTTCACTGGCTATTTTTTCCAGCACTTTGAAAATATAATTAATTCACTCACCCAACAACTGATTGAATTAAGAAATACAAAATGGACAAATAAGGGAATAAAGCAGTGAAAGCACAGGATTATATAGGTGACAATGAGTAATCCCACTTGTCTGGGGGTGTAAGGAATTCAGAAAAGGAGGCCAAAATGTGGAGAAGTATACACATGTGTGTGCACACACACACACATCACATACACACACACACATACACACACACATGCAGGAAGAAGGTCTCATATCTAATGCATTCATCAATGAAAAAGTGAAAGTGTTGGTTGCTCAGTTGTGTCTTGATCTTTGGGATCCCATGGACTGTAGCCCACGAGGCTCCTCTGTCCGTGGGGATTCTCGAGGCGAGAATACTGGATCTTCCCAATCCGGGAATAGAAACGGAGTCTCTTGAATTGCAGGCAGATTCTTTACCATCTGAACCACCATAAATGTGCATTAATTTATTACATAATTTATTTTTGTAATTAAAATCTTACTATAATATATTCTGGCTATACAAAATGCATAAAATGTTTCTTTAATTGTTCTGGGCGGTGGGCGGGGGATAATCTAGCAGATAAGTATATATTTGCTTATTTAAAAGGTAACTTTATGCTACTTTGAATCTTTCTTAAAGACAAACCACACTTTCATAACTTTTAGAAAAGTCACTAAATGTATTTACATAGACCCATATAGCAAGTCTACAGACTAAACCAGGACAAATATTCCCCTAATTGTGCAAGGAAAAAGACAAGTAATTTAGTATCTAGCTTACATGAGACAGTCTGCTACTTGGAAACATAATAATACACGAAGGAAATAAAACTAATAGAATTAAACTAAATATGTTCTAGAAATGAGAAATATAATGTACTTATTTACTTTTGAATTTTACTATGCTTTGATTTAAAAAGATAGTTTTTACAAATGCTTATCTTTGGATAAAGATAAGACAATATGGAAAAAGCTACAGTATTTCTAAGAATATCTATGTTCAATAGTTAACTCATACTTGCTCAGATAAACATTGAGCAAAAATGTGGTGGATACATACTAGATATATTGACGTTGGAGAGATGAAGGAATATTCAGACAAGATGGAAGAGAGCTAGTGAGAAAAGCCCGCGCAGAGTGAATGTGTTCTGAGGAGGCCTTTCCTTATGAGAGGCGCACTGCAGGCCTAGTAGAAGATGAGAGCCTTCCAAGTAGAGGGCTTCCATCCTGTTTCCTTTCTGGGGATGACTGGCTGCAAGGGGACTGATCAGTGGTCTTGAGCATTACACAATGGCCCCTCCGTTCTCACCTGCCTAGTGCACAAGGCTTTGTCTCCGTTCTCGGTTTATCTCCAACCCTTTGACCCTGTGCTCTAGTTTTTCCAAACCAGCACACACCCTTGCTTTTGTTCCTCATTTTGGGCACTCCTCTCCTCTAGCACTGACTGTCGACATTCTGTCTTGGACACAATTTGGTGTTTGTTCCCTGGCTTCATGTACTGTGGATGCAGCTAAAGATACACGCCTGCCTTCCCTCCTACCCACATATGCTTCGTGGGGAGATGGCTTGGAAAGTTGGGGTATGTGTTTACAAAAGACTTCCTAACGCGATAGCTTGGGATAAGGGAAAAATTAACACAGATTTTATCTTTTGCTTATTTTTCCCAGGTCTATGAAACTAATATCTTTTTTCTAGGCCTTACTATCAATAAAAACATATGCTAGACTCTTGTAATCCTACAGTCAAAGATATGAAAACAACTGAATATAAAATCCAGTAAAGAAAAAAGAAGACTTTAATGATGGAGTTGTGTTTTCTTTATAAGTAAAAATTCACATGAAGAAGACAGAACAGTCTTTAAAACGAATCATCTCTTTTTTTCTACCCTGTATTTAGGTTTTAGTGAGCTCTTTCAAAAATAAAGGATAAGAATCTACAAGCCCTGCCTCACATTGTTTTAATAGCCTGGATTCTTCTGTTTCCTATTCTCCACAGTTTTACGGCTCTCTCCACGCCCATAAATCACATGGTAGTAACAGGCCCTTCCAGAAGAAAGGGACAAAATGAGATAATTGACATCTCCCCCAATCTTGCTGCACTTGGGTTCAATTATTTTCTTCTTTAATGGCCCTTTCCCCCAGTCCCTCTTCCCCTAACATAAATCATATACTCTATGAATTTTCAATTAGCTGTTGGGTGGCCAACTTCTGGATCTGTAGGAGACCAGCAGCAGGAGAGCTGATTCCTAGGCTGCCGTTCAGAACATGCCTTTAACAGGTATCTGATAAGCCTGCTCTGTGTCCAGCAGCCTCATGTCAGATGTGCTTTCTGTTTGGTGCGTTGGGAAGCTTCCCCTTGTATCCTGGACAAATAGCATGGCACCGTTGATAGAGGTCCTTAATTATCTTCCCAAGCATTAGTGCAAAGGCACACAGAAATGTAAACGGTTATTCATTTCATGGGCTTCCCCGGTGGTGCTAGTGGTAAAGAACCCGCCTGTCGATGCAGGAGATACAAAAGAGACCCCGGTTGGATCCCTGGGTCCGAAAGACACCCTGGAGAAGGAAATGACAACCCACTCCAGTATTTTTGCCTGGAAAAATTCATGGACAGAGGAGCCTGGTGGGTTATACAGTCCATGGGGTTGCAAAAAAGTCAGACCTGACGGAGGACACACGCATTCGTTAGAAGGAACTCCAATCAATTGGGATGGATATTGCAGCCCAGCAATAACCATTTTTCAAGTGGCATGTTAAGTTCTTTTTTCTTTAGTGGAATATAATTGCTTTGCAATGTTGTGTTAGTTTCTGCTGTACAACAAAGTGAATCAGCTGTACATATACATACATCCCCTCCCTCTGGAGCCTCCCTCCCACCTTAACCCCAATTCCACCCCCTGGGTCGTCACAGAGCACTGAGCTGGGCTCTCTGTGCATGCTGCATGCGATCTAAATCGATAGCTAGGTTCCCACCAGCTCTTTCACACAGGGAAGTGCATATGTGGCAGTGTTGCTCCTCAATTCGTCCCTCCCTCCCCTTCCTCCTCTGCGTCCGCATGTCCAATCTCTGTGTCTGTGTCAATCCCTGCTCTGCAAATAGGTTCCACATAGACTGTTTCAAAGCTCAGGTTTCTCCCTTGAGTATCTTACACTACAGGGGAAGGGGGGGCAATCCACTCTTCTGTTATTATTACTGTAATGTGACATCGCTTGTGCCTGAGCTTAGGAAGGTAAATATCTCTGACTTGAGGTCATTCATATATTAGGTGGTTCTGTCTATTATAATGAATAATAGCTATTGGCCAAGCAGCAGTTTGGTTATTTAAAATATTCTTCAACTCAATAGTAGTTGCACTACAGAAACCCCTTAGGATACTTGAGAAGTAGAGTCAAGTCAGGTAGATAATCCCTTTACAATCAATTATTAATGAGCTTATATCAATGCAATGGTCCAGGGGATAATGGCTCACAGTCTGAGACATTACTGGTTACTAAACCATCTATGTTCACCATCTGAGAGCTCAGTCTAATATATGTCACCAAAAAAAAAAAAAAAAAAACGCTGGAACTACCCAAAGCAGAGGTCTCAAAGTCATAAAATGGCAGTTAATACTTTAAGTGATAATGTTTCCCATCTAAGTCTGCACTTACAGCTGCTTTTAAAAATGAAGAGTTCTGGTGGCATTAGGCAATGTAGCCTCCACCCGCAGAAGGAAGGAAGACACCATCGCCTCCAAACAGGCTTGGGCTGAGGCTATATGCCCGGCTTCCCTGGACACATGAGGTTGTGATTGCCATAACTCCCTTCCTGAAGTCCAAGTACCAAGTATGTACTTGACTGCATAGAATCAGGGTTTCTGATAGCGTATAGGAATGGACAGACAGGCATTAAATCCTTTACCTATGTGTGTGCGTGTGTGTGTGTGTGTGTGTGTATGTGTATAATACATGCTTTTTTTTCTTTTGGCTGCTCTGGGTCTTCGCTGCAGCCAGTGGGCTTTTCTCTAGTTGTTGCATGATGGGATGGCTTCTTTGGTTGCAGAATAGGGCTTCCCTGGCGGCTCAGACAGTAAAGAATCTGCCTGAAATGCAGGAGACCCGGGTTCAATCCCTGGGACAGGAAGATCCCTTGGAGAAGGGAATGGCAACCCACTCCAGTATTCTTGCCCATAGAATTGTACAAACAAAGGAGTCCTCCTTGGGGTCCCAGAGAATCGGACACGACAGAGTGACTGACACTTTCATGGGTTCTAGAGCACCTGGGCTCTCTAGTTGTGCTCTACAAGCTTAGTTGCCCTGTGGCATATGGGATCTTAGTTCCCAGACCAGGGATCAAACTCACGTCCCTTGCATTGGAAGGCGGATTCTTAAGCACTGGACCACCAGGGATGTCCGTGGGCATTAGATCTTGAACTTTGCCTCAGGTTCTACCCATAGGATTTGACCCCTTGTGGCTGAATCCTCTAAATCCTCTAATGGAATTACAGAATCATAGAGTTCACTTAAATCTCCCCATCCCTCTTCCACATGTGGTATCAAACCTCACTTTGATTCTCTGCCACGGGACTGGCTCCTCTGCTTCTTTCCCATGTTATTCAGGCATGCTAGCTTTGCTGTTTTTTACAGAAATACAAATTGAGGGGGGTTAGAAACTGTATCAGACAGTTTCTTTGTAACTCTCATATTCCTTTGTTCATTTTAAATGTTCACTAATTATTGAATGGGTTGATTTAAGACAAGTGACTTTAGTTTTCAATCTCTCAGTTTATTTGCTCACAGAAGAGAAGGTTACCTTTCAGCCTCCTGAATATTATTTAAAGCGACTCAGCAAGAGATTATTTTATAGAAACTGCTTCTTTACTGAGTTGCTTCATACATGCAATACATTGTATTAAAAATAAAATCTGGTATTTCAGTAAGAATCTCTGGTCTAAAGGCTCTGGTGTTTAGAATGAATCTTAAATGTGGAGGGAAAATGTGGTTTTTGTGTTCATTTTGAAAAAGAGTTAATCATCATAGAGGAAATAAATGGAAATAATGGGGAAAAGTACCTCCCTAGATATGTAGAAGATTTTAAGGGTGGGTTGTAAGAAGCTTTTCGGAGGGAAGAAGAAATGAGCGGGGTGAAAGATTCACCAAAATTTGGTGAACAAGGCTTTGTATGCCTTCTTTGCCAAGGCTCAGCTCTTTCTGGGTCTAGCTTGGATGACAGCTATAAACTTCAGTGTGCGGATTTAGATTCTTCTTCTGTGTTTCAAAGTGTAAGGTCAAAAGCTTAGACCTGAGTGGGAAATCTCATGTCACTTAGTAGTTCTCCCCCAAATAAGCTGGACTGTTCCCTCTGCAATTATTGTCAAGTTGATGTGGAAGCCTGTACAAATCATCACTTACCACAGAGGGAAGCTGACCCACTGAGCCAGCAGCTGGTCTGAAACATCTCCCTTGTGTTAAGTGAAGCCATTTTTCTTCTTTGCATTCAAAGCATGTGGTTTTCACTGAATTAATAAATCAAAGTTTATTTCATTTGTTAACAAGGTTGTAGTGGTTAGAGGTTGGAGACAAAATGGAGAAAGGATACATTTCCCCTGCTCTCATCATAAGGGGCTGTAGTCATCAGCCTGTTGCTCAGGTCATTTACGGGGAGACGTCTCTTTGTGCCTAAGTAAGTCACTCTCCTTTCTCCCTGAAAGTGAGCGAAGGATCAACTCAGAGCAAAAGAGTAGGGGAGGGATAAATTAGGAGTTTGGGATTAACACAAACACTTTCCTTTATTAAAAAATAGATAACTCACAAGGGTGTATTACATAGCACAGGGAACTATACTCAATATTTTGTAATAACTTCTAAGAGAAAAGAATCTGGAAATATAGATGTGCATGTATATATAATATGCATATATATTTTATATCTGAATCACTTTGCTGTATACCTGAAACTAATACAACATTGCAAAACAACTCGACTTTAACTTTTTAAAAGTTAGTATTTAATCTATTCTACTTAATTGTTGCTGTTCAGTCACTAAGTCGTGTCCGACTCTTTGCGACCCTGTGGACGGCTGCACACCAGGCTTCATGGTCCTTCACTGTCTCCTTGAGTTCTACTTAATATGTATTAACTATCTGACTTACATCCCAAAAAAACTCCCTTTGAAATTGCCTGAAAGAAGACAAAAGTCCTGGTTAACCACCAAACACAGTTTTCTGAAGCACGAACTTGGTCAGGCTAATAAAATGCTTTTCTCTGACAATAATCATCCAGAGAGAGAACCAGGGAAAACCACAGGTATTTTATTTTAAACACAGACTTTTATTCTGAGCTATGTACTATACTAAAAGCAGGACTGCATGAGCTAAGTTACATAGCTATTATGTGACCCTACACATGATGAGAAATTCATATATGAAAGTGATGTTTTCAAGATGGCGATGCTAACTTAAAATGGCATAACCACTGTGTCCCAGGCTGTGGGTTCTAGACTCAGCACTGCATAACCCCCGAATACTGGATGAGACCACCGTTCATTCATTTTCTAGTTAACACTGAGACAGATGGGACAGAGGCCTTGGAATACAGGGACTCAATGTGTGCTTGGTAGATTCGCAACATGAACTGAGAAAAGTACAGCAAGGACAGAGGAAAATGCATATGTGTGTTAATGGTGAAAACACGAAGGGGTTAAAACAGATAAGGAGCTGACACTCTGTCGGTAGTGAAAGGAGGCTGAGAGGACCGCAAGTGGGAAACAAGAAGTAC
The DNA here is from genome assembly GCF_042477335.2 of Ovis canadensis. Classification (NCBI taxonomy): domain Eukaryota; kingdom Metazoa; phylum Chordata; class Mammalia; order Artiodactyla; family Bovidae; genus Ovis; species Ovis canadensis. Next base: position 23,241,184 of record NC_091269.1, on the reverse strand, counting down.
TACAGCTGGGCAAGAACTGAATTCCCACTCGTGGAGTCCTAGGACCAGGAGAAACTGAGCTAGAGAAATTGGAGGGGATCGAACATGTACCTACAGGCATGATTTTAGAGATGGAGTTTTGACAAGATTCTGTCTCTAAAATGGTTAAGGAGACTCTACAAGCTGCATGAAAATAGAGGCCATAAATTACATGGTAACTTCCCTGTCTTTAGATGAGAAGAAAAGAATAAAGTCAAGTTATGATGTGAAGGATTTGAACAGCACATATTTGGAATGTTACCAAAAACTTTCTATTGCAGCTTCCTTTCTGAACTTGGTTAACTCAGTCCATGAAAACTGTGATGTGATTCTGCTGAGAGCTGGAAAGGTGGCTAAGATGATTTTCCATAGTCCTTTTAAAAGCAATATTTGAATATCATTTTCACAGGCCTTAGAACCTTTAATCCTCAAGACATCTCCATTGTATAGGGATTGTTAGTCTCTAGGTATAAATGTGGATACCAAGTCTCAGAGAGATTAAGTTTCTTACTTGGCCTTGGATTTAAGTTTACTGAGTGTAGTTCTCATGCACTTTCAACTGTGTCAAGTTGCTTACAATTATGTGAAAATATATGTGTCTCTTTCTCTTTTTATAAGTCCATGCATAGAAGATATAAACTGCGGTATATTTCAAGGGAGAAATTGCACCCATTGGTTTCTTTCTCTAAGGCAAGGAGTGAGATAACATGAGCAAGTGGATAGCCTTCTGGTTTAGCAGACGTGCTAATGGAATGTGGGCTTTAGAAATATGCTATTTATTTCTGCTTATTTGTTCTCCAGCACAATCTTTTATTGGAGCAATCATATTTTCTATTCTTGGAGGACATTCAGGAATGAGATTTGTAATGCCTATACCTTACTGAGGGCTGTATTTACCCTCTCAATTTGTATTGCAGTTTTGTTTTTTGAAGTATTTTCCTCCATTTCTAAAATTTAGTGATCCAGGTTCTGTCTAAACTATGTGGCCTCAAGATGTTAAGTATGCCTTGCATGGCACACGGCTGTGCCAAAATTGCCACATCCTACTTGTTTACTTGGAATTGATCAGAATATATTAAAACAGTCTTAAAAATTATCTCCACAATTACTTTCTGGAGAATTCAAAGTTTCCTATCATCTATTTTGGGAAAATATCCGTTGAAAAGGAAGTTTTTGCTTTTGGCAGAGAGATCAGCACACTTGAAATGCCATCTCGTTACATTTGAGGAAAGATTATATGATGGCCATTTCCCTATCTCCAGTATGCAGGGGAGTCGATTTTCCATTCACAGCTTTCCTTTCTAATACACATACTGCAAATATTCTAAATTGACAATAGGCTGCTTGCTTAAAACCAGGCCTTGTATAATTCATACTATTATAAAATCTTTCTTTTAAAAAAATGGTTTGTTTATTTTGACTGCACTGGGTCTTAGTTACAGCACTTGGAATCTTTAGTTGTGGCATGTAGGATCTAAATCCCTGATCAGGGATCAAACCCAGACACCCTGCATTGGGAGCTCGAAGTCTTAGCCACCGGACCATCTGGGAAGTTTTGATATAAAACCTTTCTGAATGCTTATATTTTGCTGCTAGCCTTTATTTGTGCCTGGAAAGTGACCACTGTGAATGATAATATGATTGACCTTCCCTATCCACGGATTCTGCATCCATAAATTCAACCAACCATGGATGGAGAATGTTGGGGGAAAAAATCCAGGAAGTTCTGAAAAGCAAAACTTGAATTTGCCAGGCACTGGCGACAATTTAGGAAGCATTTACTTTGTGTTAGGTATTATAAGTAATCTAGAGATGATTTAAAGTATATGGGAGGATGTGCATGGATTATATGCAAGCACTATGCCATTTATGGAGAGACTTGAGTATCCTCTGATTTTGGTATTCCCAAGACAAGAGGCGGGATGTGGGTCTTAGAACCACTCCCTCTAGGATACTGAGGGAAGACTATACTTGAGAACACTGACATTTTGAGGGGATGACATTTCTGTCCACAGAGCAGCTTCTTTGGTAAAGGACCATCCTTTACCCTGGATCTGGGCTTGGCCTCTAGTAAGCACACAGTTGCCTAGGAAGTTAAAATTGGAGATTGACTCATCCCGGTATGATACATTGCGGTTGGAAGTTTATGGGGAAAAAAAAAACCACCAACAATGAATATGCCTTTTTGGATGTTTTCCAATACTGGGAATCTATCATGCTTCACAGAATTTGTTAGAAACAGAAGGTAGAAATAAATTGAACAGCTCCCTCCAATCTTCTTCAGTTTGGGGTCAAATAAGAGACTGTCTCCTCATTTTATCTTTAGGATTTTGTTCCATAGTAACATGCATATCTCTTGGGTAATGTCACAGTTCATTTCCTTGGAGGGAGTTGGCTCAATACCACCATTACATATTTATGTGGTTTTGTGGGGAAGTGAAGATCAATAGAGGTCTTTCCAGCCACGTGACCACAATGATGGATTTCTTTTCCTGCTCTATTTATTATTTATGAATACCTCCTTGTGAGCAACACTGTCCTCAATGTTGAATAGGAGAGAATGAGAGGACTGTGTATAAGCTTAACCCAGAGCAGTGATATTACTGTGAAACTTGGTATTTTACTGAAATGTGCTTAAAATTATGGAAGCTATTCTCATGAAAAACATTTTATCAGTCACTATCATGTTTCAAGATAACGTTCAGACACAAATTTAATGCAGTGCATCTCATCTGTATATATTCTTCGGAAAGAAACCAATTTTATTTTGAAACATTCAAGCCTTTTCTAAAGTCATCATGAAATTCTGACTGGCATGAAGTGATACCTCATTGTAGTTTTGATTTGCATTTCTCCAATAATTAGTGATGTTGAGCATCTTTCCACATGTCCGCTGGCCATCTGTATGTCTTCTTTAGAGAAATGTCTATTGAGTCTTCTGCCCGATTTTTGACTGGGTTATAATCAAACAATCTCACTCTTGGGCATGAGCCTGGACAAAACTATAACTCAAAAAGATACAAGCACTCCTATGTTCATAGAAGCACTATTAACAATAGCCAAGACATGAAAACAACCTAAGTGTTCATTGACAGATGAATGGATAAAGAAAATGGTACATCTATCCAGTGGAATACCAGTCAGCCATAGAAAGAATGAAATCATGCCATTCGCAGCACCAAGGAGGCAAATAGAAAGCATCATACTGAATGAAACAAGTCAGAAAGAGAAAGACAAATATCATACGATGTCACTAAGATGTGGAATCTGAAATACGGCACAAATGAGCTTATCTACAAAAGAGAAACAGACTCACAGAGTTAAGAACAGACCTTCGGTTCCCAAGGAGAGGGGAGGGAGAGGTATGGGGCGGGAATCTGAGGTTAGCAGGTGCAAACTACTACATTTAGAATGGATGAACAAGGTCCATAAACAGGGCACTATATCCAATCTGGAATAAACTGCAACAGAAAAGAATATTTGAAAACTGTATATATACATATATATGTATAATATATATATATGTATATATATATATATATATATAACTGATTTACTTTGCTGGTACAGCAGAGATTGGCACATTGTAAATCAACTATAGTTCAATTTTTTAAAAAAAGAAAAAAAAAGAGGGGGGGGGGGGAAGAAAGTACACAGGCAGAGAAATAGCAAATGCCCAAAAATGAGCTGAAAGCGTCTCGTGTCTTTGGAGCAGACTTCTCATCAAAGGTGTACACTGGATTCATTCAGTGCGGGTTTTACTCCCACAGGCATAAGGGAGAGGGTCACATTTTCACCAAAAGTTGGCAGAAGAGGGACATGGTGGTGGGCCTGAGATGAGAAGGTGGGAAAGCCTAGATTTGCAAACACCCTAGGCACACACACCGTGACCTAGTATAAATCACTCACTGGGTCCCCCGGAGTTGGAGAACCAGACAGAGAAATCCAGGAACTGGAAAGTTTCCTCAATGGGCTCCATCCTTTCCCCAAGAGTACATGGAAGAGCTTGGCATGGGGAAAGAGCCGTGGGTGAAGTCAGATGAGAGAGGTTTTCCCCAGGTACTATGGCTCTGGTAGCCGCCTGGCTTCTCTGGGGCCCTTGCATCCCTGGGAGCGTGGTCACCCTTCCACCTGCTCTTTCCAGGCAAGGTGGGAGCTTTTGATCTCATCCTTGCTGAGGTGAGGGAGCCACTCATCAGTGGAAGCCTAAGAGTCATTTCCCCTCCAGGGCTATGTGCACTGAAGTTTCACAAAGGGCTGGACTTAACAAATCATGACAGACAATCAGATCTCCAAGTCAGACACGACTTGTTTGGCTTTATTTACACGTTGTATTGGTGCTGCGGGGGGAGGAGGAAAGGAAGGGAGGGGGAGACAGTTTTACAAAGATGATCTCATCAGTCACTGACAGCCCAAGTGGAGGCGAGTCCTGCTGCTTCCGCGTTTATTCTCTCCTGGTGATGGCTTAGGGCCATGTCCAGCTTGCCCACACTTTCCCATGGACATGGAAGGCCTCTCTCTGCTGCTCTTTGCCTGTCCCTGTGACCATCTCTGCAGGCCCTCCCAGGTGCCTCTGTTGCCATGGTTGCTCCCCAGCGCACACAAGATGCTAAAAATAAATGCCAAGTGAAACTTTCCAGCTGCCTGGGAAAAGAGAGTTTTCTGTTCTCTTTGTACTTATATCCAATTGGCTCACAGCTGATGTGCTCTGAGAAGCTGGGTCGAATACAGATGCCATGCCCAGAGTCAGCAGATGGGCTGGGGGTGGAGAGCAGCTTTATGGGTTAAAAGCTGCCAGGGAAGTCAAGAGCCTAAGTTCCATGACCTTGCCTCCACTGTGTGCTTCTGAACAAATCATGTCATTGCTCAGGGTCTTCGTTTCTTAGCCTGGAAAAGGCAAAGAGCATCCAAGGAGCATTCTCACTTTATGAGTGTGCATATGCTTTCTGATTTTGAGTTTGAAACATTTCTGCGTAGCAGACCCAACTCCTACATCGACTGTGTGAGCTTTGGCAGCTGATCATGGTTGCCTTGAATTGTTATCAAATAGAACTTAAAAAGTAAGCCTCGTGTGACCTGATGTTATAATTCGTATGACCAAATTACACGCAGACTCTAGTCTTTGTTTTTAGGTTAATGTTGTTGCTTTTGTTTTGATTCATTCACTTCTTTCTTCATTCAACAAATTATGACCAAGTTCTCACTGGGCATTTGGCTTTAATACAGCCAACACTGAGCTCATTGCTGTTATGAGAAGGACGCGCTGGAAAGCCTTGTTGTTGTTTAGTCGCTAAGTTGTATCCAACTCTTTTGTGACCCCATGGACTGTATCCTGCCAGGCCTCTCTGTTCATGGGATTTCTCAGGGAAGAATACTGGAGTGGGTTGCCATGTCCTTCTCCAGGGGATCTTCCCAACCCAGGGTTCGAATCTGCATCTCCTGCATTAGCAGGGGGATTCTTTACCACTGAGCCACCTGGAAAACCCTGGAGAGCCTGAGGTATCAAATAAATAGAACATGGGATTAGGACTAAGATGAAATCAACATCACAAGGATAAAATACAAACATACAACATTAAGATGTTTCCTGATTATAAAAGACATCTATGTCTGGAAAATCTCAACATTATTTAATTTTCTGCTGGTAGTGTTCTGACATTATGACATTTAATATCTGAGTTATAGTAATTATATTAGCCTGAACTATAAGAAAAAAATGTTTTTTAAAAAAGCACAAAACAAAACAAAGTATAATGAGAAACACATTCATGAACTATTGCAGAGACCATGTCATGTAACTGATTCATACCAATAATATTTAATACACACCAAATGGGAATAAGTCAATGATACAAGTAAAATTAACCTTGTAATCTGTAGCAGTGCCTTTCAGGAAAGTGGCTACTAGAATTCTCTAGTCACAAAACAGAAACCGAGGCAGAAAGAAGATAACTAAGGTTTCTTCCATTACCTGGTATTTTCTTCCGGTTTTACATGCTCTGTATCCTTATGAGGAACAATGATTGCCATCTTTTAGAGAGAGTGCAAGGGATGTTCTTCTGTATTTAGCTGTGTGTAATTTTCTTTTTCTTTACAATATTGTATTGGTTTTGCCATACATTGACATGAATCCACCACAGGTATACATGAGTTCCCAACTCTGAACCTCCCTCCCACACCCCCCCCCCCCCATATCATCTCTCTGGGTCATCCCAGTGCACCAGCCCCAAGCATCCTGTATCCTGTATCTAACCGAGACTAGTGATACATTCATTTCTTACATGATAGTATACATGTTTCAATGCCATTCTCCCAAATCATCCCACCCTCTCCCTCTCCCACAGAGTCCAAAAGTCTGTTCTTTACATCTGTGTCCCTTTTGCTGTCTCGCATACAGGGTTATCATTACCATCTTTCTAAATTCCATATATATGCATTAGTATACTCTATTGGTGTTTTTCTTCCTGGCTTACTTCACTCTGTATAATAGGCTCCAGTTTCATCCATCTCATTAGAAGTGATTCAAATGTATTCTTTTAATGGCTGAGTAATACTCCATTGTGTATATGTACCACAGCTTCCTTATCCATTTGTCTGCTGATGGACATCTAGGTTGCTTTCATGTCCTGGCTATTATAAACAGTGCTGCGATGAACTTTGGGGTACATGTGTCTCTTTCAATTCTGGTTTCCTCGGTGTGTATGCCCAGCAGTGGGATTGCTGGGTCATAAGGCAGTTCAATGTCCAGTTTTTTAAGGAATCTCCACACTGTTCTCCATAGTGGCTGTACTAGTTTGCATTCCCACAAAGTTTCCCTGGTGGCTCAGAGGTTAAAGCATCTGCCTTCAATGCAGGAGACCTGGGTTCGATCCCCGGGTCAGGAAGATCCCCTGGAGAAGGAAACGGCAACCCACTCCAGTATTATTGCCTGGAGAATCCCACGGACTGAGGAGCCTGGTGGGTCTGGTGGGCTACAGTCCACAGGGTCGCAAAGAGTCGGACACGATTGAGTGATTTTAACACGGTAAGCTGGCAGCCTTTGTGTTCCGATATTAACTCCTCTGGGCTTGGAAAATTTTATAAATTGTGAAGACCCAAGATAGTATAAAAATCTCAAGAGGATGCAGTGTGAAAGCACAGACCTTGTATAGGATAGAGCCTGGAGACCTCATGGATTTGCAAGAAAATTTAAAAGTAGAGAATTCCTTAAGAACTTTGAAAAATATTCAAATGGAAGGTCATGCTTCAAAACAGAGAGAAGCTGGAGCCTTCTGTGAGCTGCTGATATGAGGCAGAGGAGCTGCAGAGAATGAAGGTTGGCATCTCCTATATCTCAAACCACAAAGAAGCCCAAGCTGCCACTGTGCCTAGCTGAAAACCAGAGCAGAATAAGCTGAATTAATTTAGGGGTTGTATCCACTTTATGAACTGGCTAGTGAATCTGCTTCAGTCATGGAACAGGTTAGGGCCAAGGCAGGAACTCAGAGGAGCCTCCTGTAGAGGCCCCCCATGCAGGAAGTATCTGAATATGTAAATGACTTCCCGCCAAAGTTCCCATAACTTGACTTCTGTTGTGGTATTAGGGCAAGTCCTAGAGGAGGCGCCAGAGGTATGAATATGTTGATGTTTGTAGTAGTGGGGAAATGCACAGCACATGAATGAGTGGTGATCACCTTGTAAGGCACAGAAATATCAGTCACTATATTCTGCACCTGGAATGAATAGTGTTGTAGGCCAATTACACTTCATTGTAAAAATAGATATGAATGGCACATGTGTGATTTGTCAGTAGTTTATGTCAGTGCAAGCACCATGAATTGTGATGCAGGACAAATGCCTGTGTACAGAGTGGCAGTAACAGCATCACCAACTACAGGAAACAGCTCGTTAATCAGGCAATCACTGCAAAGGCAAGCGTGCTCCGTCGTGTCCGACTCTTTGCGACCCCATGGACTGTAGCCCGACAGCCCCCTTTATCCATGGAATTCTCCAGGCAAGAATACTGGAGCGGGTTGCTGTACCTTTCTCCAAGGGATCTTCCTGGCCCGGGGATCAAACCCACATCTCCTGCATTGCAGGCAGATTCTTCACTGCTGAGCCACAGGGGAAGCCCAATCACTGTAAACATCTTGTAAATCAGAGCCTGTTTGGCAAATAGCTGATAGATAAAGGACCTTAAATTAACTTTTTCCAGCAAATATTCACTGAGTACCAAACTTATATAAGACATGATGATAAAACTCAGAAAGAAGTGGTTTATTCCCTTATAAATTATTTAGATAAATGAATAACACTTCCATGACCTCACGCTTCTTTTGCACTGAATTTTGTTAAGTGGGAGAAAGTGGCTGAAATGGAAGAAGCAGTCTGTGAAAACCACTGGCACACTGCCTTGGAGGGGCGAGGGTAGCTGGGTGGAGAGAGACGAGAGTAGAGATGAGGAGAAGGCGAGACCAGAGAAAGGGTGCCATCAGAGATTTGTGAGCAGAAAAGGGGCAAGGCTGAGCTCAAACTTAACCTGAGAAAGGTGCATATCAAGTAAATTTCTTCAGTTCTTTCAAGTGGAAAAAATGGAGGGAAGAGGGGATAAAAATGGTTCACCAGGTTCCCAGACTGAAGTAGACATAGGGTTATTTTTGGACACTTCAGTCATAAATGTACATCTGAATAAGACTCCCCCACTAATATGGGAGAAGATAACTTAGAGAAAAATCAGGCGTTCCCTTTTTTATGTGAAAGACCATGCTATCTGTCTGTGTTAGCTAGGACAGAATTCCCTTTCTTATGCCCTCAGTTGGGAAGGTATTTCAGTAGTAAGATTTACTTCGCCTCCCTGCATCCATGTTTTTGAGGTAAGAAAGGTGAATCCATTGTTGCACCCTTAAGACCGGGCCTGAGACCTCTTGATGAGTAAATGATGTGTTTATTTACAAAAGGGCAGATGAGATGGCTGGAGAAGCCACTTATATAGCCCACATTATCGTCCTAGGAAATTACAAAACTATATCAAACCATATAAAAGTCATTCCTAATATCCCAAATGAGTATAGGATAAATTAGAAGAAGAAGAGAGAGCAGGGGTGAAAAAACCAAGGGGTTTATTGCACTGCTGGTGCTGCTGCCACGTTGCTTCAGTCGTGTCCGACTCTGTGCGACCCCATGGACGGCAGCCCACCAGGCTCCCCCGTCCCTGGATTCTCCAGGCAAGAACACTGGAGTGGGTTATTGCACTAGTTCTAGATAAAATTAGTAGAACCTAAGCTAAGTTGGTGACAGAGAAGACAGAGAGGCAAAGATTTCCCATAAAGTTATAAAAAAAGGGAAAATGGGGGCAAGAGGGCTTAAAGATGGCTAAAGTTTCACATTAACGAGGGAAGACAGATGAGGAGGGATTTAGTGGGTGGTGATGTCAGTTGGATGACACCTCCCTTATGGCAGGAAGTGAAGGGGAACTAAAAAGCCTCTTGATGAAAGTGAAAGGAGAGAGTGAAAAAGTTGGCTTAAAGCTCAACATTCAGAAAACTAAGCTTATGGCATCTGGTCCCATCACTTCATGGGAAATAGATGGGGAAACCGTGGAAACAGTGTCAGAGTTTATTTTGGGGGGCTCCAAAATCACTGCAGATGTTGATTGCAGCCATGAAATTAAAAGACGCTTACTCCTTGGAAGGAAAGTTATGACCAACCTAGACAACATATTCCAAAGTAGAGACATTACTTTGCCAACAAAGGTCTGCTTAGTCAAGGCCATGGTTTTTCCAGTGGTCATGTATGGATGTGAAAGTTGGGCTGTGAAGAAAGCTGAGTGCCGAAGAATTGATGCTTTTGAACTGTGGTGTTGGAGAAGACTCTTGAGAGTCCCTTGGACTGCAAGAAGATCCAACCAGTCAATCCTAAAGGAGATCAGTCCTGCATATTCATTGCAAGGACTGATGTTGAAGCTGAAACTCCAATACTTTGGCCACCACATGAGAAGAGTTGGCTCATTGGAAAAGACCCTGATGCTGGGAGAGATTGAGGGCAGGAGGAGAAGGGGATGACAGAGGATGAGATGGCTGGATGGCATCACTGACTCGATGGGCATGAGTTTGGGTAAACTCTGGGAGTTGGTGATGGACAGGGAGGCCTGGCGTGCGGTGATTCATGGGGTCGCAAAGAGTTGGACACGACTGAGCGACTGAACTGAACTGAACTAATCTGAACTGATGTCAGTTAGAGGCTTTGGTTTGGAAGTGGTTGGGAGGCCAACCACCTTGAGACTCTGACAAGTAGGGAATCAGAATTCAGGGAGAGGCTGGGCGGTGGAGAGAAATTTGGGAAAGATCTGCAAAGATACATTTGAAGAATTGGAGGAAAATGAATATTGCTCAAATGGATATGGAGTTTTACCAATTTTTGAAAATATTAAATATTTAACAACAAAGTCTAAACTGTATTTTTCCTTGAGTGATAAAACTGGTCTGGCTTCCCATTTAATTTGGCTTTTGTTTTCAGAGCCCTGATTGCAGCTCAGTTGAGGTCTCCTCATCTCATGCTGGGACCTGTTGCAAAGTCCTGGGCCAAACACTTTGTTTTATGTGCCAGAGATTAACCCAGTTACCTCTCCTTTGTCACCTTCTCTGGACCGGGCTTCCCTGGTGGTTCAGACGGTAAAGACTCTGCCTGTAAAGCAAGAGATCCAGGTTCAATCTCTGGGTTAGGAAGATTCCCTGGAGAAGGAAATGACAACCCACTCCAGTATTCTTGCCTGGAAAATCTCACAGACAGAGAAGCCTGGTGGGCTACAGTCCATGGGATCGCAAAGAGTCTGTCACAACTGAGTGATTCACACTTTCACTAGCACTCTACAGGGTGCAAAGGCAGAAGCTCGTTATTCCTGCCTCTATTCCAGCTAGAGATGCACCAAAATGAAACAAATGAATTTATTTCTGAGCAGAAATAGACTCATAGACTGTCGGAGTCCAGCTCCAGCAGCCAGGGATTCAACCTGAAGGGGTGAGCAGTGTCGGCGAGAAACTGAGGCAGTTTTTCTTGGCATTTTTCTTGGACTGCCTGTTTATTTTAAGCTTATGATTCTCTTTTATGCTTTTCCAAAAGCATTAGGTCAGAGGTTTGATATTTTTAGTTTCCATTGGCCCAGATTTATTTTTCTCCAAAAATCATTGTTGTCCCTCAAAAGGAGTTCCTTCCTCAGCAATTCTCTTATCTACTTTTTCTCATGTGTCTTTGTGAATACGCTGTAACTCATGCTAATGTCTGGGCTGCGTACCGCATTCCTCAGTTTATTTCTTATCTTTCTAAGTCCTGTTTGCCCCTAGTATCCTAAGCTCACTATTTCTTAGAAAGGGCTTCTAGCTAATAATATCACTAAAGTCCCTAATTTCTATAAGCTATAGTAGAATATGCTAACATTACAGCAGGCCTTAAATCTTTAGCTTCTAACTATTTTAATTATTTCTAAGCCCTAAATGCAGCAAACTCCTTTGCCATAAACACTTTTCTCACAAATGGGCTTCAGATAGCAATCCCTCCCATGGCCTCAAGCTGCAGCCTGCGTGCTCACCCTGGAACAGTCTTTTGCAAAAGTCCTTGAACAAATGTCAATGATTAACTTTGTGAATTATTCTTTGAGCACAGCTGCAGAAGGCTTTATGCCTTCTCATGCTCCTCTCAAAAACAATAAGCACCTTAATATTCTCTTCAGTCAACTCAGCCGAGGAAAGGAAAAAACAAGTCAGAATCACAAAGCCTAACTCCTTTATTCTAAGTCTGTGCCTACGGAACAAAGGGAGGGGGTTTAGGGCCGTGCCTCTATTTTGTCAGTAATGCCTAACACGGCTCCCAACAACAGACATAGAAAACAAGCTATGGTTACCAAGGGGAGAGGTGGGTAAATTAGGAGCTCAGGATTAATATATACATACTACTGTATATAAACTAGAATAACAAGGACCTACTGTATAGCACAGGGACCTAAACTCAATATCTTGTAATAACCTATAAGGGAAAAGAATATAAAAAAGAATATATGTTTATGTATAACCAAATCACTTTGCTGTACACCCGAAACAAATACAACATTGCAAATCAACTACATTTCAATAACAGGTTTTAAAAATAAACAAACAAAATTGGGTACAAAAAGATCCATAGGCAGAGAGAGCTCGAGGAGAAGGTTAAAGCAGCTAATGGGCTAACATGGCCTCTTTCCCTTCTGTTTCATCCTGCCGTGTACATGGACATGGCACCTGGAGCCAGGACCAGTTACAGTGAGGCAACAAGCATGAGAGAAAGGGCTGGAGAGTTTCAGAGGTGATGGCTCTGATGGAGCTGATCCTCCAAACCAATGCCAGCAGCGTTCTACCTCCAGTGGTCCCTCCATGCGAGCAAAGCAATCCTTGTCTGCGTAAGCCAGTCACGTCAGGGTTGCTGTCCTTCTAGCCAAGCCCATTGCTAAGTGGTGGACTCTACCTCAGCTTTGGGGGATTTCCCCAAAAGCTGTGCTCAGGTTTTCTATGGCTGTGTGTAACAAGCCACCTCAAAGCCAAGAGGCTTAAGCAACAACAATACCATTTATATTGCTCACAAATCTATAATTTGGACAGGGCTCAGAGTGGATGGTTTGTTTCCATTCCAAGTGGTGTCAGCTAGAAAGGCTCAGCTGGAGATTGGAGAATACATTTTAAGATGGTGCACTCATGTAGCTGTTGGTTGGTCTTGGCTCTAGGTCTTGGTCTTGGCTGTTGGCTGGGCAAAATTTGGATCTGGAATCAGAGGCCGCTGTTCCCCTCTCTATGGGGCCTCTCTGCAGCTGCCTGGGCTTCCTTACAACATGGTGGCTGGATTCCAAGAGTGAGCATAAAGAAAGAACAAGGTGCACATGAGCAATCTTTTTATGATCTAGCCTTAGGTGTCACTTCCACCACACTCTATGGGTTGCGGCAGTTACAAACACTTGCCCAGGTTCAAGGGGAGTGGACATGAACATGGCTTAATAGGGACGCCACAAGTGCCTAGAGCATGAGGAATGAAAGACGTTGCTACAGCTGCCTTTGGAAAACGCAACCTGCTGAAAGGTGCCTTAGAACATCAGATGGTCATTGCTTACTGTTACTTTTCTAGTTGCAGTCTAGAGATTAGGTGAGGTGAAGTCACTCAGTTGTGTCCAGCTCTTTGCGACCCCATGGACCACAGCCCACCAGGCTCCTCCATCCATGAGATTCTCCAGGCAAGAATACTGGAGTGGGTTACCATTTCCTTCTCCATGAGATTAATAATTGGCCATTTATATTATGGGCTTCCCAGGTGGCTCAGTGGTAAGGAATCTGCCTGCCAAGCAGGACACATGGGTTCAGTCCCTGGATCAAAAGATCCCCTGGAGAAGGAATTGGCAACCCACTCCAGTGTTTTTGCTTGGGAAATCCTATGGACAGAGGAGCCTGGTGGGCTTTATCTATAGGGTCACAAAGAATTGGACATGACTTAGTGACTATACAACAATCTTTATTTTATAGAAAAGAGGAATAAGCAAACATCAGAGTACTGATTTATTGCAAAAATTCTGCTAAAGTTTTTGAACCAAAGAAGTTACAGTGGCTTCACAGACTCCCCACTTTCTCAGTGAGGTATTTTTAAAATTGACAGTATTTTGAGATATTTCTTTGCATTGATTACTGAGGAAGGCTGTCTTATCTCTCCTTGCTATTCTTTGGAACTCTGCATGCAAATATGTTTATCTTTCCTTTTCTACTTTGCCTTTGGTTTCTCTTCTTTACAATGAAATAGAGGAAAACAATAGAATGGGAAAGACTAGAGATCTCTTCAAGAAAATTAGAGATACCAAGGGAACATTGCATGCAAAGATGGGCTCAATAAAGGACAGAAATGGTATGGACCTAACAGAAGCAGAAGATATTAAGAAGAGGTGGCAAGAATACACAGAAGAACTGTACAAAAAAAGATCTTCACAACCCAGATAATCATGATGGTGTGATCACTCATCTAGAGCAAGACATCCTGGAATGTGAAATCAAGTAGGCCTTAGGAAGCATCACTATGAATAAAGCTAGCAGAGATGATGGCATTCCATTTGCGCTATTTCAAATCCTGAAAGATGATGCTGTTAAAATGCTGAACTCAATATGCCAGCAAATTTGGAAAACTCAGCAGTGGCCACAAGACTGGGAAATGTCAGTTTTCATTCCAATCCCAAAGAAAGGCAATGCCAAAGAATGTTCAAACTACTGCAAAAATGCGCTAATCTCATATGCTAGCAAAGTAATGCTCAAAATTCTCCAAGCCAGGCGTGAACCATGAACTTCCAGATGTTCAAGCTGGATTTAGAAAAGGCAGAGGAACCAGAGATCAAATTGCCAACATCCGCTGGATCATAGAAAAAGAAAGAGAGCTCCAGAAAAACATCTATTTCTGCTTTATTGACTATGACAAAGCCTTTGACTATGTGGATCACAACAAACTGTGGAAAATTCTGAAAGAGATGGGAATACCAGACCACCTGACCTGCCTCCTGAGAAATCTGTCTTCATTCAGGTCAGGAAGCAACAGTTAGACTTGGGCATGGAACAACAGACTGATTCCAAATTGGGAAAGGAGTATGTCAAGGCTGTATATTAGCACCCTGCTTATTTAACTTATATACAGAGACTGGAGGAAGCACAAGCTGGAATCAAGATTGCCGGGAGAAATATCAATAACCTCAGATATGCAGATGACACCACCCTTATTGAAGAAAGTGAAGAAGAACTAAAGACCCTCTTGATGAAAATGAAAGAGAAGAGCGAAAAAAGTTGGCTTAAAATTCAATACTCAGAAAACTAAGATCATGGCATCTGGTCCCATTACTTCATGGCAAATAGATAGGGTAACAATGGAAACAGTGAGAAACCTTACTTTGGGGGACTCCAAAATCACTGCAGGTGGTGACTCCAGCCATGAAATTAAAAGATGCTTGCTCCTTGGAAGAAAAGCTATGACCAACCTAGACAGCATATTAAAAAGCAGAGACATTACTTTGTCAGCAAAAGTCCATCTAGTGAAGGCTATGGTTTTTCCAGTGGTCATGTATGGATATGGGAGTTGAACTATAAAGAAAGCTAAGAGCTGAAGAATTGATGCTTTTGAGCTGTGGTGTTGGAGAAGACTCTTGAGAGTCCCTTGGACTGCAAGGAGATCCAACCAGTTCATCCTAAAGGAAATCAGTTCTGAATATTCATTGGAAGGACTGATGCTGAAGCTGAAACTCCAATACTTTTGCCACCTGATGCGAACAACTGACTCATTGGAAAAGACCCTGATGCTGGAAAAGATTGAAGGCGGCAGGAGAAGGGGATGACAGAGGGTAAGATGGTTGGATGGCATCACTGACCTGATGGACATGAGTTTGAGCAAGCCCTGGGAGCTGGTGATGGACAGGGAAGTCTGGCGTGCTGCAGTCCATGGGGTTGCAAAGAGTCGGACAAAACTGAGCAGCTGAACTGATACTTGATGTATGGACACGACTGAGGAACCAAATTGATATTTGATGTATAATATTATATAAGTTACAGGTGTACAATATGGTGATTCACAATTTTTATAGTAATACTGCATTTATTGTTATTGTTTTATTCTTTGTTTTATGCAGTGTATCGTTGTTACTTTGTTATTTAGTGAGTAAGTCATGTCCGACTCTCTGCAACCTCATGGACAGTAAGTCTGTGGGGTTTTCCAGGTAAGAACACTGGAGTAGTTCTTACCTGGAAAGAAAGGTAAGACATTTCCTTCTCTGGGGATCTTCCTGACCCAGGGATCAAACCTGTGTCTCCTGCATTGGCAGGTGGATTCTTTACCACTGAGCCACGAGGGAAGCCCATATCTTTGTAGCTTATTTTATAACTAATACTTTGTTATCTTTTAATCCCCTGCCCTTTTTTTTTCCCCTTCCTCCTTTCTTCTCCCCACCGGTAACCATTGGTTCGTCATCCATATCTGTGAGTGATCCCTTTTTTGTTATAGTCACTAGCTTGTTGCATTTTTTAGGGTCCACATATGAACTGATATCAGACAGTATTTTTCTTTCTCTGTCTGATTTATTTCACTCAGCATAATGCCTTCCAACTACATCCATGTTGCTGCAAATGGTATAAACTCATTCTTTTTTATAGCTGGGTAGTATTCCTGTGTGTGTGTGTGTGTGTGTGTGTGTGTGTGTGTACGTATATTGGGGATTCCCAGATGGCTCAGTTGGTAAAGTGTTCCCCTGCCAGTACAGGAGATGCTGGTTCAATCCCTGAGTCAGGAAGATCCCTTGAAAGAGGGTATGGCAACCTACTCCAGTGTTCTTGCCTGGAGAATCCCATGGACAGAGGAGCCTGGTAGGCTACAGTCCATGGGGTCCCACAAAGAGTTGGACATGACTGAGCAACTGTGTGTACATTTTCTTTACCCATTTACCTGTTTCTGTGAAAGGTATCAATCAGATATCCTAAGACTTGTCTTGATGATCTAATGCAGTTTGGGAGTCAAAGCTGGATCGTTACTTAGTTAAAGTTGTCCTCTCTGAGGTACAGCTGTATAGGTGCTTGGTTTGTCTTGCCTGCTCCCAATCAGGTAAGAATTACCTATTGTGAGGGCAACGATCGAAGGTTGTGTGTATATGCATGTGTGGGTGTTGGGGGATCTTTGATCAGAAGAAAGGTATTACAGCATAGGGCCACCTTACAAGACAGCAAAAATAATACCCTTTGGTTTCATAAAGAGCCACATTTATCATTAAATAGTCCTCTTTAGGATAGACTGGGGACTTCCCTGATGGTTCAGTGGTTAAGAATCTGCCTGCCAATGCAGGGGACGTGGGTTCGATCCCTGGTCCAGGAAGATCCCATATGCCATAGGGCAACTAAGCCTGTGCACCAGAACTTCCGAGCCTGTGCTCTAGAGGCTGTGCACCACAGCAGGAGAAGCCAGCACGTTGAGAAGCCTGGGCCCCGCAGTGGAGAGTAACTCTAGCTGATGCTCACTGCACCTAGAGGAAGACCCAGAGCAGCCAAAAATAAATATGCAAACTTTTATTTTAAAAGATAAACTATGTGTCCAATTACTCCAGAAAATATGAAAGGATACTATGCCAACGAGACCCACTCCTGCCCTTGCCCTGCTCCACTGTACATAGTGCTCAGAAGTGCATTTCCATGACTCCCCTGTCTGTTGCAGGCCTATAGAAGATGAGAAGGGGAGAGAAAGGATGAGCTAGAATGGTTTCCCCCTGCTCTGCTTTCTCTGCTGTCATCAGCAGGGGCTGTATCTCCCTGCGCCATAGGCAGCTTCTGCTATGGCCTCCCAAGGAGCCGGGCCCCCTTGCCTTCACACTCCTGTATGATTCCTTAAGGATAAGTGTGAGCTGGACGTTTCTAAGGGGCAGAGCACGGCAAGAATGACAAATGTCACTTCCAAGACTGGGTGAGAATAAAAAGACTGGTTTCTGTCTTGTTCACCCCCGTTTGCTCTGACGAAGCCAGCTGCCATGTTGTAAGTTGCCCTGTGTGGCAAGAAGCAGGCGGAGAGCTATGGGCAGCAGCCTGGGAGGGGCTGTGTCCTGCCAGCAATTGCTTACTTTGCGTATTCAGGTGACGGCAGCCCTGGCCAATCCCTAGATAACAGACTTGATGGAGCCACAGCCTGGAGACTCTGCTAGGACCCTGCCTGGATTCCTCACCCTTGGAAACCGTGAGATAACACACGAGTTTTAAGCCACAATGTTCGGGGTGATTTGTTTTGCAGCTACGGGTAGCTAATACATGTGTCTCCAGTTCCCACCAGCAGCTTCTTCCTTTGCTAATGATAGGGCCTGGGCTCTGATGTCTTTAACCCTTGTCACTCCTTCCCTGGGGACAGAAGTAGTGTCTGCTCTTGTTAATTGCTATGCTGCCTCCCTCTACTCTGTTTAGGTTTTCAGATCACTTAATCTCCGGTATAGCGTCCCACCCTGGATAGTCTTTGTCTTTCCAGGTGAATCGTGACTAAAAAGGCTACAGCTCCCAAGTGTGGAGAAATGCCTCCCTTTTGCATCCACGAGGCTTCTTCTTTTTTTTAATGTATGCGTTTGTTTATTTGGGGCTGTGCTGGCTCTTGGCTGCTGTGCAGGCTCTTCTCCAGTTGTAGAGAGAGGCGGCTGCTCTTCCCTGCAGTGTGCAGGCGTTTCACAGCAGCGGCTTCTCTTGGTGCAGAGCATGGGCTCTGGGCCATATGGGCTCAGTAGTTGTGGTGCACGGGCTTAGACGCTCCAAGGCATGTGGGATCTTCCCGGACCAAGAATCGAACCCATGTCTCCTCCACTGGCAGGAGGATTCTTTACCACTGAACTACCAGGGAAGCCAGTCCATGAGGCTTTTTCTCTTTCCATTAAAGTCAGAGGCTTGAAGGGGCTGGGCTAGGCTTTGTATCCCTGAAGGACTGAGTCCCTGGAGAAGGCAATGGCACCCCACTCCAGTACTTTTGCCTGGAGAATCCCAGGGACCGGGGAGCCTGGTGGACTGCCGTCTACTGGGTCGCACAGAGTCGGACACGACTGGAGCGACAGCAGCAGCGGCAGCAGGACTGAGTTCCATGGTGTTCAGCACCAGAAGCAGGTAGGTAGTGGCAGAGAAACTAGGTACACGTTCATACCTACTTTTCTATTTATAATTTCATGATCTTTCTGTTAAAGGGAGCACCCAAATTTATTTAAGCTTTCATCTGCCAATCTGGGTCTGCCCCACTGCCTCAAATACATTGGATACCAAAACTGTTGAAGGCCTAAAGAAACTATTTAATTCAATTAAAACAGCTCTTTAATCAAGAAAAAAATCATTTTACTGTCATTTCCCAAAAGCGTTCAGTCTTTTTTCATTTTCCTCTTTTCACCACGGCTTTCAATGTCTATTTTCATGTGAGTTGATCTTAAAAAGAAGCACATCACAACATAAAAATCAATAGGATTAACCTTTGTTGTAAGGGATAAACTCATATACTTAGTCATTTTCTTTGGATGACCAAACTTATAGGCTTTTGCTCAGAGAAGCAGATTCATAAATCTTCTTACTTGTCATTTAGCAAGTCTGATTTGCAGTTAAAGTCTCTTTCCTTCAGGGAGAGGTGGGTACCTAATAAAATAAGAAAAAGTGAGAGTCAATCCCGCTCCCTGGAAAAAATAGGAGTCACTGTAGGATAAATTTCCATGTGACAATTACTTTCTTAGTGACAGACTAGGCCAGGAGATACTGTAAGTATTGAGTCCAGTACTTTGACAGAGAAGATTCTTGCAGGCACAGGCCAGCAGCAGATTGACACAGATCAATACTTATGAAAAGAATAATGAAAACACACACTAACACACCACATTAAAATTTATTAAGAAAAAATAGTATTTTAAAGTACCAAAAAAAGAAAATGATTATAAAGTTTCTTGTCGGTCTTGAAATTGTTTCCTGGAGCGACCAGGAAACGTTTGTAGGTTCATTTAGACTTTCAGATTCTGTAATCTATGACTCCTTTGCTCAGAAATAGCTTCCTCTCCACCCAATCATTAAAATGAAATAAAAATGATTGCATAATCTATCTGCAACTGCTTTAATTTGTAGAAAATAAAGTCTCAAGGAGGCAAACTCAACTCTTTAGAATCTTTGGTTTTTAGAAATGTCCTGCCTTCAATATGCTTTAGCAAAATAAATGCAGAAGCACAAACCAATTGTATTTAGAAAGTGGCATTATGTTGAAGAATCAGGAATATTCCCCTTCTGTAATTGAGCAGAAACCACTCAGAGCAGAGTAGCTTCTGGTAAACTGGGAGGATTGCTTAAGTCCTATCCTTTCCTTATAGACTCTTACAAGGTAAGAGCCAGGAGGAATCTTAGAGATTATTAATTCCCCCTGCATTGTTGGCAGCCTCCTGGCTCAGTGCTCAAACCTCCTGGCTCCCAGTTCAATGAGAGAAGAAATTTAATTGCCTGCAAATGTGGTTATAGGCAAGGTTGACTCAGTGGCTGTATTTTCCCTTGGAGGCAAATTGGAGACTCTATGTAGGAGAGCCTCAGTTTTCAATGTATGGGTAGTAGGACCTGTCTTACTTGAATGATAGAAGTTCTGCCATGAAGAACAATAATCGTGGGAGTGAAAATGGTCACAGATGAATCATTGGATTGCAGCAAAGATGAAAAATATTGTCATATTCTCTATGATGTCCAAACAATTCCTAAGCTGGAAGCCAGATTGCCGTCTCTTTCTTTGATGTGCTTCATTGTCTTCTTAATTAGCCATATCTATTTTCCTACTTATAAATGGGATAAACTTCAAGAGCAACTACAAAAAGAAAAAAGCTTCATATTCTAGGTCTTATTTCCTTTAGAAAGAACCAAAAAAGCTTAGTTATCCAAGTTTTATGTTCTAAGGATGGTGGAAAATCAGGTTGCTATTGTTGCTGAGTTGCTAAGTTGTGTCTAATTCTTTGTGATCCCATGGATGCAACCCACCAGGTTTCTCTGTCCTCCACTATCTCTCAGAGTTTGCTCAAATGCATGTCCATTGAATTGGTGATGCTATCTAACCATCTCATCCTCTGCCACCCCCTTCTCCTTTTGCCTTCAATCTTTCCTAGCATCAGGGTCTTTTCCAGTGAGTTGGATCTTTGCATCAGATGGCCAAAGTGTTAAACATTCAGCTTCAGAATCAGTCCCTCTAATGAATATTCAGGGTTGATTTTCTTTAGAGTTGACTGGTTTGATCTCCTTGCAGTCCAAGGGACTCTCAGGCATCTTCTCCAGTGCCACAATTTGAAAGCATCAATTCTTTGGCACTCATGCCTCTCTATGGTTCACCTCTCACGTCTGTACATGACTACTGGGAAAACCCATAGCTTTGACTATATGGGCCCTCATTGGCAAAGTGGTGTCTGCTTTTTAACGCATTGTCTAGGTTTGTCATAGCTTTCCTTCTAAGGAGCAAGCAAACTGTGGAAAAGCAGGTTAAATTTCTATAAATACACAACAGTACAATCTGCAAACAGCAGTAGGAATAAAATATAGATTCTCTTAAACTAAAATAGGGCTTCCCTATAAAGTTCAATAACTCTGTTAGTAGAGACTCTGATTGAAACTTTTAAGAGCAAGAGGTTATGCTAAGGTTTCTAGGTTTATTTTTGTTGGTTTGTTTAAAAAAGCACTCATTCAGATTGAAATCACTGAATGGATTTATGTTATTTAAATTTAAGGAGGGTTGAAAATTATAGCCATGCCATATAGATGGGGTTATATAGGACTGAGAGAATTAATACAAAATTCTTTTCTCAATTAAGACAAAAACATTTTCTCATCTCTGTCAATTAAATTAGATTTTTCTTGCTTCCTTTCCAGTCAGAATGCAAAAATGGATGAAATGATAAAAAAGAAAAGAAAAATATATAACCTTAGCGAAACAACAATCTCAGATAGAAAACCAACTTAAAATCTTTAGGTAGTAAATGTCAATTCAGGTTCAGGAGATGTCATCTTAAAGAATATAAGATTTCTTTTTACATTATCTCTAAACTGGAAAATATTTCCCTGGATTTGGTTTAAGAATAACCTTGATATATTATAACCTTGAGTGGAAGCCGGTGGTAAAGTTAAAATACAGGGAACTATTGCCTTGATCAGAGTTAAGGAGTGAATAGGCGGTGAATCGGTGAAAATTGGAGAAAAATGACAGCTAAAAAGAAGTGGGAAAGGCATCTTAATCCAGAACAGGCTTTTCCCCCACCTGGTTAAGTATCTGGTATTTTAGGAGCTTTCACATCGTGTCTCTTCCTGACTGCTGGAGCAGATTCAAATTCTTGAAAGTATCCTACTTAAAATAAATATTAATATACTTATTTCGTCTTCCACTAGTGACTGAGCTCTAGCTAATTTCTCTTTGGAACCACAGTGCCTGGCACCATGCTTGGCATAGAATAACACACAAAGACTGCTTGATGGGTGGATGAGTGGGTGGATAAATGGGGAAAATGAATGAATAGACATTTATTCAAGGGACCTTGTCATGTGCCCTATCCTCTTGGGGTTTCACAGTCCCAAACTAGATATGAGCCAATGTCACCTGTGGAATGGACCGGTGGCACCTCTCCCCCCAGGAAGGTCCTCAAGATATAGCAAGAGTTCAACTCACACTGACTTGATCAGTGACAATGCTAAGGAGCGATTCTCTCATCGCCAAAAAAACAAATAAGAAACCAGAGTACTGATATTTCTTTACAGGAAAGAGGGGAAACAGACCGTTTGTAATGACTGATCTCAGTGACTTAACTATAGGTTTACAATCAATACAGATGCCCTTCCCTTGCTGGTGTCTTCCCCTGGTACACAGTGACACCCTCTCTACCGGATCCGCTCTTTGTAACCATGAATTGGGACTAAAGTGCCAGCAAATTAGATTTTATTGTTCTGCATGAACACCAGTCAATTTTCCAAGTGGGACTACTCAAGATGCTAATTGTATGCCGCCTTATCTTGTCTGGGTGTGTCCCCTCTAGTGGTTTCCCTCTGGTAAACCAGTGAAAACATCAAAGGATCAGAACAAGAGCAAATGAAATGTAATGTGGTCTTTGAGCCAGTGTGAGCCTCCTGTTTGAAGAGTATCACTAATGTGTATACAGACGTATGGAGAGGCATGCATAGAGGGATAATTTTTTCCCTCTAGGGCAGGATTTACTCAGGGAGTATACTGAGTAATAGTCAATAGAAGGTATGGTAATAAATGATCAGATTGTGCTTTGGGGGCACTTGACTGATTACCTTGACTCTTGGATGTTGTATTTTACCTGTCCCGGTGCTGAAAAGTTTGAGGAATTCCTTCCTTCCCAGAGGAACCCAGGCTACCAGAGCTGGTCCTTGGTGGATAATCACCAGAAATCAGAAACCATCTTGAACAACACGTTAATGTAAAGAATCTCATCCGAGACTTTGTTGTTTTGTGCTTTATCTCGTATAACTTGTCTTTTGGGAGGAAACAATCATAGTCTATTATTGATGACTTCTGCTGTTGCATGGAGAAGAGATGAGGAAAATGAACCTAATATGTGACCCGAAAGCAATCGCTTTCTGTTATGAGCATGGAGTTAGAGAGCACATTTTATCATAATGACTTGCCCACATATACCTTCAACGCTCACTCTTCACATCCTGCTCCTCTAATTTCCTATGGGAAACAGTCAAGCAGATAATGGAGAGAAATGACCATGCTTAAAACATAGCAAGATCATGAAAAAAGTGGGGTTCTGGCCCTAAGTACTGGAAAGGCAGAAAGCTCATTTACAGACATGTCTTATTTTACATGTACGTTCCACTGTACTGTGCTTCTCAGATACCGTGTGTTCACAGACTGAAGGTTTGCGGCAACTCTGTCCGGCGAGTCCGTCAGCACTATTTCCCCAGCCGCACCTGCTCACTTTGTGGTTCTGCATCATGTTTTGGTAATTATTGCACCATTCCAAACTTTTTCGTTATTATTCTACTTGTTATAGTGACCTGTGATCAGTGATCTCTGATGCTGTTCAGAAGATGGTTAGTGTCTTTAGCAACAAAGTATTTTTTCATTAAGGTGTGGACCTTGTTGTTTGAGACATAATGCCATTGCACGCTTGATAGACTCTGCAGCGTGTAAATGTAACTTTTACATAAAACAACTGGGAAATCAAAAAAGTCATGTGACTTGCTTTATTGCCCTATCTGCTTTATTACAGTGGTTTGGAATGAAAGCTACAGTGTCTCCAAGGCGTGACTGTACATTTTCAAGAACATATGAGGGTGTAAACATATAAATCCTGCCTCCCTCTGTATTGTATTCTGAAAGCAATACCATACACTCATAGCATTCTTCAAAGCTCCCTGAACAGAGGCCAAGTTATAAGGCTGATTTCTCCAACACTGATCAAACGCAGTTAGAGAGACAAGACATAGATTGTACCTGTTACAATAATAACCAAGAGCTTGAGAAAATATCTACAAAGCCCAGTGACACATACACTTAATTTGGACATGACTGAAGATTCCCTAGATTGGGTTCAGGTATGGAAAGGGCGGTGTTCACAGCGATCTTTCTTGGGTTTTCACTCCCATCTGCTAATACAGAATACCACCTCTGCTAAATTATCGGTTGACTCACATACTTCTGAGCATCTCTGAGGTTGAGTCTTCAGTACGCATGACTGATTCTATCTTGTATCTTCCACCAGGTGTACTGCGGCTTCCCTTACCGGGTAAAGCCACACAGCCAGACACCACCAGCTGAATGAGTCCTTCGCATCCTCTGCCTCCTTGTCCCGGTCCTTGGTGCCCCGCGGCTGCTTCTGTCACCTCCTGCAGGGCACTGCTGCGGATGTGCCCCTGCTGTGTGCATTTTTCTGTTCTGTTTTGCTTTTGGGGTTTTTGCTAGTTTGTTTTTGGTCGTGTTGGGTCTTTGTTGCAATGGGGAGGCTTCTCTTGCTGTGCTGCAGGGACTTCCCCTTGCAGCACTCAGGCTCAGTGGTTGTGGCACATGGGCTGAGTTGCTCTGCAGCGAGTGGGATCTCAGTTCCCTGACCTGGGATTGAACCTGAGTCCCTTGCATTGGGAGGCAGTCTCTTAACCACTGGACTGCCAGGGAAGTCCCTCCAGTGCTGTTTGGAGACCAGGGATGAATCTAGGGACAATCTTAGTGTGTTGGGTCACACTGTAATAGAAGAAAACAAGTGCAGCTTGCTTGTGCCACATTGGATTTCAAATGATAGTTTAAAGTGGTAATGCTATTTCTCCCTAGGATACACTATGGATATATGGAGGTGGGTTCCAACATAAATTGACATGGGTGGTAGCCATCATTTTGTCCTAAAATACACTCTTCCCTTGGACTCTGAGGTTCTATAAGTGGCTAAATGTGTCATTTTCCCTTGGATGAACTAGTTCCCAGCAGGCACATTCAAACCTCTGGAGAGTCAATACGTGCCCCTTGGGGCTATCTTCTCATTCAACAGATGCACCACCAGAGACCTGTCTGGGGCTCCGGCTGGGATCTTTGGTAACAGCTCTTAGGGATTCAGATGTAGATCAGGCTGTAACAGAGCATTCCATGGAGGAGGCGATCAAGGCCCTAGACACTCACTGCATGCACAGAGTTTCCATTCTAGGGGGGAGGAGAAAGACCCCGAACACAAGGGTGCAGGAGGAGGTTTGTGATGGGCCAGCTTGGGAGGCCACAGAAGACACAGGGTGACCTGACCTGACCTAACGCAGGGTCAAGGAGGGTCCTCCTGAGGGAGTGCTCTCTGAGACCTGAAGGATAGATGGCCGTTGACTAGACAGAGGCAGCAGGAAAAGTCTGCTGGGGGCTCTGAGGTCAAGTGTGAGGAGCAGAATGAGCTGAGAAGTGCTTGGCAGAGAACAAGGCGAGAGGGGGCCAGATCAAGGAAGTAAGGTTTTATTTTAGTTTAATTTTAAAGATTATTGAAATACAGTTGATTTGCAATGTTGTGTTAGTTTCAGGTATATAGCAAAGTGATTCAGATCTACGTATATTATACTTGTAAATATCTATATATAAATATATATATACGCGCACACATATGCATACATGCACAGTCACTCAGTCACATCTGACTCTTTGCGGCCCTATGAGCTGCAGCCCACCAGTGGAGTCTGTCCATGGAATTTTCCAGGCAAAAATACTGGAATGTGTTGCCATTTCCTTCTCTAGGATATGTACATATATATATATATTTTTCTTTTTTAATGTTTATTTATTTTTTCATTGAGAGGAGTTAAAGTTGTATCTTGAGGGCAGTAGGAAGCCTCTAAATCTTTTTTTTTTAAGTTTTATTTTATGTTGGAATATAGTTGATTAGCAGTGTTGTGTTAGTTTCAGGGATACAGCAAATTTTTCCAAGTTCTTTCTCCATGTAGGTTATTACAGGATATTGAGCAGAGTTTCCTGTCCTATACAGTAGGTCCTTGCTGGTTATCTGTTCTATATATCACAGAGTGTATGAGCAGGGTGATCTGACTCGTGTGGATGAAAAATTGCAGCGGGGCAGATGGACTAGAGAAGAGGGACCCGGGAGACAGGAAGACAGACTGCATAACAGACTGTTGCCATTGCCTTGGCAAGATGCAGTGGTGCAGAGGACGGGCGGGGCACACATGTGCAGGAGAGACTCAGAGGTAGAGTCGAAGGCCAAGTCATTGGCTGGATGAATGCATGAGACCGGAGAAGGAGTTCAGGGGAAGTCCCAGGTTTCTGACATGACAAATATGTGGGTGGAAATGGCATTACTGAAACAGGAATACAGGAAATAAGTGGTCGGTCATATGATGGTCATCTTGGGGGTATGTTCTGTTTGAGGCCTCTTTGATTTGGGGCCACCTTTGAGGCATGCAGGTAGATGCTGACTCAGTACTGAGGTTCATAGTAACCCGCAGGAGGAGGGTAACTATAAACACCGTAAGGATGGGATTTCCTAGGGAGAGGGGAAGGGTAGGAGGCAACCCCATGGAGCAGCAAACGTGAACAGAATAGGAGCTCCAGAGGGCATGAGGAGTGGGCAGAGGCAAGAGGGGTTTCAGGAGCAGGAGGCAAAGGTGAGCGAGTGAGAAAACGTTGCCACGAGGGCCGAAGCTCCTGTTGGAGCCAGACTGCGGAAGATCTAAGTGTTAGTGAGGTGAGGGGTGGTGGTCAGATGGTAAAGAAGCCTCCTGCAATGTGGGAGACCCAGGTTCGATCCCTGGGTCTGGAAGATCCCCTGGAGAAGGGATTCGCAACCGAATCCAGTATTCTTTGTGGCTCAGCTGGTAAAGAATCCGCCTGCCATGCAGGAGACCTGGGTTCAATCCCTGGGTTGGGAAGATCCCCTGGAGAAGGGAAAGGCTACCCACTCCAGCATTCTGGCCTGGAGAATTCCACGAACTGTATAGTCCATGGGGTCCCAAAGAGTCGGACACGACTGAGCGACTTTCCCTTTCACTTTCCAGTATTCTTGCTTGGAGAATCCCATGCACAGAGGACCCTGACAGGCTAGAGTCCATGAGGTTGCAAAGAAGTCAGCCCCAACTGAGTGACTAAGCACGTGCGCACGCACACACACACACACTCACAGTGACGGGAACTTGGACCTTATCCTGTAGGCACCTCGTAGCTCAGGAAGGACTAGGGCCTGGACATCTACATACTTAAAGTAATGTACATCTGGTGATGAGAAAGTTGAGGCGTGCAAAACAAAGATCTCACTTAGGAGAGCTGTCTCGTGGAGAAAAGCACCTGGGGGAGGGGGTTACCCTGGGGGAAGGGTGCCTAAGGAGACTCGTGTGAGAGATCTTGGGGGAAACCAGAGTACTTCCACGTTGCAGGGAAGGGCAGAGATAGAGAGCGGTCCAAGGAGACCCTCCTGCGTCTGCTGTTTCACAGACAGCACGGTTGTCACAGATGTCAGGGTTAATACGAGCAGCCGGCCTTGGGAGAGACTGATAGACTTGGCTTTAGGTGTGTTGAGATGCAGGCAATGTTGCAAAATACTGATGGAGGTTATCTGTAGGTGAATGAAAATGGTGCTGCTACCGGCTCTCTGCTCCATCACATCTCTGCCATTCTAGAAAGAAGTAAAATTTCACACTAGTCTAAGCTCATTCTCCACTCCCGATTTTACAATTTCTGGAAACATTGGATTTAGGAATACTATGGTGTTTTGAGTTGGTTTTATTGTCTTTTTTGCCTTACTTTTTGATCTTAAAATATGGTCTTACTCTCTCCACATCAAAGATTGAAGGTTCAGATTTTGTGGCAAGAAATTTACACGGTTTATTCTTGGTCACTCTTCTCATATGTCCCTCGGTTGTCTCCCCACCCATTGTTCCCTTTATGTTCCTGTCTCTCTTCCCTTATTCTTTCTCTCTCTGCTTGGGTCTCTCCCAAGGATGTTCAAGTGCAGCTATTCTTGGCCTAACTATCACAGAGAACTGAAGGTCAGAATGGAGAAGTACACCTTTTAAATTTTCCTGGGAAGCAGAAAGCAGAAACTCTCTAGTCTTGATCAGAAACATTTTGAATTTACCTCTATTTCTCTGTTAGAACTCCTAACAGTTTCTGAGAAACAACTGTCACCTTATATAAGTGTCATTTTATAAACATCTGTCTCTAAAGTTCTGATAGTTTTTCTTTATGGGAGAGCAAGTACAACCTCAAAGGTGAGTCTTATTTACCACTATAACTTCAGTGCTTTATACAGTTCTTAAAGCATACGGTTAAGTTTTAAGTAGGAATAAAATTTGGAGGATTAAGGTGTAAACTTTTGGGACTTCTCCGACAGTCCAGTGCTTAAGACTCTGCTTGTCAATAAATAAAGTTGTTCAATAAATAAAGGGACAATGAAGACAGGCAGAAGACCTTTTTACTTTCTCACTAAGCTTTCAGCTTTTTCTAATCTTTTCCCCAGGGGGTAAGTTGTTCCATCAACACGACAGAAAGACCTGGACAGCAGTCGCCAGGTACCTTGAAATGTCTTGCACACTGAGGCTGCTTAGAGTTTAACAATTAAAAATGTTGTTACAGGAGACTGCTGAAATTAGGAAAGCAAGAGTTTGCCAAACTGTAGGGAGCTTTAAGTGTTTTCTGGGTGGCACTAGTGGTAATGGACCTGCCTGTCAATGCAGGAGATGTAAGAGACGTGGGTTTGATCCCTGGATTGAAAGGATCCCCTGGAGGAGGGCATGGCAACCCACTCCAGTGTTCTTGCCTGGAGAATCCCACTGACAGAGGAGCCTGGCAGGCTATAGTCCACGACTGAAGCGGCTTAGCACGCCTGCAGCTCTAAATTCACAACCAATATGAAAAAGAAATTGTATGTAAAAACTAAATATATTTGCACTTGTGCGTGTGTTTATATACCTTTTCTGTATTCAGTTCTTATTACCTAGCAGCAGAGTGTGCCTGGTGCTTTATGGTGTGATTATTGGTAGACGCCATCTAGTGGTGAAGAGTAGCAGCTGTTCTTAGAGCCATTCAACTTCTATGTTAATTATTATTACCTTTTTATTTCCTAAAGGCAGAATCCAAAACACTGCTTAAAGCATACTGTTAAATCTCAACTAGGAATAAAATTTGGAGGATTAAGGTATAAACTTCTGGGACTTCTCCGACAGTCCAATGCTTAAGACTCTGCTTGTCAATGTGAGGGGTGTGAGTTCTCTCCCTGGTGGGGGATCTAAGATCCCATAACCCACAAAAAATCAAAAACATAAAACAGAAGCAAAATTGTAACAAATTAAACAAAGCTGAAAAGAACTGTGTAATCCATCCACCTGCTCCTTTATTCATTCATCAGATATTTATCAAGCCCTTCCCCTGTGCTAACTTTGGTATGAAGGACTCGAAATAAAATCCCAGTGCTGACTTTAAATAGTAAGAGGAAACGGTAAACGTTGGTGGTCCACTGTGTTTTTGGCGCTTAATAATACCCCACATCATATGGAATCATCACCATGGCCCTCTGAGGTATGACTGTCCCCGCTTTTCAGATGAGGAAAATGAAATTTTGAGAAATCACTTGTCTATAGTTCTGTATCTAAGAAGCTTGGAAACTAGATTCGGAGCCTGCGTTTTCTGACATCAAAGTGGATGAGCGCCTAAAAATCAACAGTCCAGGCTACAAAAGACCGGACAAAGTGGTAGAGGTTTGTGAGTCACATACAGTTTAGGCCTTTTTCTGTTTCTTTTTTCTTGAAGTGAGATGAAGCAAAAAGGCAGAAGACCTTTTTAAGGGTGGAAACGTTGGTGCGAGTCATTTAGCTGTGGGTCTGGACTAGAGAAGGTAAGGGGTAGAAATATGAAGAGATGTGGCCGAGAGTTTGAATCATCAGAAAAGAAATAATCCATCTGTCTTGGACGATTCTTGGAGATACATTGGCTTGGGAACATTACAACAGGGACCAACATATAGGAAGGATATTGGTCCCTAATCTTTGATCACTCCAGCCAGTATTGCTTTTCCAGATATCTATAGCACCTGTCTATACATGACATTTTCTAATGTGTTGCCTTTCCACTGTTCTTCAAATTGGTTCCTGTGTAAAAATCCCAGCTCAGCTCTCTCGTACTTCCTTGAGGACAGTCTCATTATTTCTATGTAATAATCTTCTGTTGGAGAAGGAAATGGCAACCCACTCCAATATTCTTGCCTGGAGAATTCCATGGACAGAGGAGCCTGGCAGGCTGCAGTCCATGGGATCACACAGAGTCGGACACGACTGAGCAACTAACGCTACTACTACTACAGGGCAGAACACAGTAGGCCTTGAAACATACTTGCAGAAATGAGGTGTTGTGTTTTTCTTTTCTAATTATTAGATGGGTTTCTTCTTAGCTCCTGGGGATAATATGGGAAACAGCACACTGTTTAATGACTCTTACCCTATTCTACGGGTTCCACTTCAAGAGGAACAGGTGCTTTATTTTTGTCAGCACTATTGGCATAGTCATGACCAGGATCAGTAACCCAGCTTTTTGAACTGCAGCTTAACTTTTCTCGAAATTGCTGCAGAACTCGGCACTTCTTATTTTGCCTCACAAGGCCATATCCTACTAAGTTTCCGTTTCCATTTGGAAAGAAAGGAGAAGCGTGCCCAGTGCGCGTCCACATGGGAGGGCTTCTCCTCTAAGAAGAAAACAGGACTTGACGCGGACGAGGCACCAAGTGAGACTTCAGGGCGCAGCTGTCTCCACAGCGTGCCTCGCACAGCCACTTCCGGTGGGGTTGCCTTCCGTGCTTCCTCCTGCTGGGAGTGCACCCTTTTCCCCTCCCGGCTCAGCCAGTCTGACGCCCTGCGTGAAGCCTTCCCCGCGTGGCCCAAGCTTTTTCACCTGCAGACAGTTGGCTCTCTTACGCCTCTGGGCGCCTCTCATTGGTGGTGCTGGAGCAACCTCTCATGAACTTCGCATGCTCCGGTGTACAGCCCTTTGGAGCCTTCCAGTCTAACATAATGGTCTGAATGTAGCACGGAATTAATATAGATTTGTTGCAAATTATGAATATTCATTTGACTTAAAAGAAATACTTAAAAAAGAGAGTTGACTTTAAAAAAGAAATACTTTTAAAAACAGAGTTAAAAATACTTTCAAAAAGGTAGGGAAGGGAAAAAGAGAAATGAGAGTGGGACTCGAAAGATTTACTTAACTTAGACTTAGCTATTCAGGTTTATTACAGTACATGCATGTCATCTGGAAGTGGACTCTTTCTGGAGTGTGTCAAGGAAGTCAAACTCCCGTTCTGCTCAATTCAAAGGTAAATAGATCAAAGTACCAGCCAAGGTCGGCCAACAAGCTCACAATCTTGGAATGGGGTAGACAGCTGGTATGTCTTTGAATTCTGGGCTTCTTTACACCTTTTAGAGGAAGATAGGTAAGGTTGATGTTGGAATTATTTCAGAGGGAGTTATGTGCTAATTCAGAATTGTAAAGAGCATTACTCCCCTGAGTTTGTTGCTTTAGGAACTCTTAGGATATTATTAATTCATAGGAGAAAAAAGACCTGAAAAATAGAAGTGAGGCTTAGAGAACGGGAATCTTGACCTGAGGGAAGGTCGCGGTGAAGAGATGAAATTCAGGATTGTTCACTCTGGCTTTTATGCAAATACATTTTCATATTTCAGAGTTGATATTCTTCTTTAAAACTTCAGGGAAGTTTATAGCTTTAATAGAAAAAGAGTTTTCTTCAGTAAGATATTCTAAGGCCAAAATGATGAACTGATGTATTAATGCATGCATGCGTGCAGGCTAAGTCGCTTCAGTCCTGTCCGACTCTGCGACCCTATGGACCATAGCCTGCCAGGCTCCTCTGTCCATGGCATGAATACTAGAGAGGGTTAACCATGCCCTCCTCCAGGGGATCTTCCCAACCCAGGGATCAAACCCGCATCTCCTTGCAGCTCCTATATTGCTCCTTGCAGCTCTTTTACCACTGAGTAAGTGGGGAAGCCCCGATATATTGAAAGATGCTACAGTTCCACAGGCTCTGGCCTAAGTTTCCTTTCCCTGAAAAAGCAGGAAACAGGAGGGCTGCAGGAAAGAAGACCAGTGAAGGGAGACACACGCATTACATCCAGTAGGATTTCCAGAATATGTTCTCTGGTGAAGAAGATCCCAAGTCATCCCTAGGCTTGGTCTCTTGAAGATCTCAAGGTCTGCCAGAAGGCAAACACCTTGTAGGTCTGGCCCTGGGTGGGATCACCACCGTCCAGAATTGGCCAGGCCTGGCCAAGGGACTTTGTCATGTTTGCTGAGGCCTAGAACGTTCTGGAAGGCTGCGTGTGACCTTGGTTCTGGGAATGCAAGAAACTCTGAAGGACTTTCATAAATGCTCACAACAGTTTATTGTCAACCGTAAGCATTTTAAAAAATGCTGCCAAATTTGATAGTGGCCCAAGGGCTTGTGAAAGTGAAGTGAAAGTCACTCAGTTGTGTCTGACTCTCTGCAATCCCATGGACTGTATGGTCCATGGAATTCTCCAGGCCAGAATACTGGAGTGGGTAGCTTTTCCTTTCTCCAGGGGATCTTCCCAACCCAGGGATCGAATCCAGGTCTCCCTCATTGCTGGCATATTCTTTACCAGCTGAGCCACAGGGGAAGCCCAAGAATACTGGAGTGGGTAGCCTATCCCTTCTCCAGCACATCTTTCTGACCCAGGAATCAAACCAGGGTATCCTGCATTGCAGGCAGATTCTTTACCAACTGAGCTATGAGGGAACCCCATTTAGGCTTTTTCAATTTGAGTTTGCAAGACTAACGACCAAATCACTTTGCTGTACACCTGAAATTAACACAATATTGTTAATCAACTATATACTCCAATATATAAAAAAATGTTAAAAAACAAACTAGTCTATGGCTAATGTTTATATACATATGAAATTAACCACTGATGTCCTCTCATAAGATTTTGGACACTCCTGGATTTCATATCTTTAATAGTTTAGTTATGCTTGATGCACTAATAAATTCTGTAGGCATTTTTCTTTAAACTTTCTGTAGACATATTTTAAACTAATGTATGTCAGAGCAGTCACCTCATCACTGGTTATATTTATAGTTTTTTCATAAGCATCATTTATTTTTTATCAAAATATGTTTTGGTTGTTGATCAAAACTAAAAGGCTTCCTTATTAGATCATTATGGACATTAAGGAGTAAGTCAAAGCTTCTTCCTCATCTATCAGACAGCAGACAGTGCAGCCTCAGCACCAAGAGCCACCTTGGTGACAATCCATAGACTCATGCAGTCACTGCCTTAGGAGTCCAAAGGCTGAGGGGGGCGTGGCTCTTTTACTCACAGCCTGAGCAGTTCTGTGAAGAGTGAGAAGCACTATGGTGTGAAGGGGGCGGTCTGTCCTCCCTTGGCTCCTGCAGGAAGTGTCCGTCCGTGGCTGCTCCTGTGTCCACACCTCTAGTAGAGTACCTGCCATGTGTGGGGATGGGCACAGGTGAGATGGAGAGATGATGAAGAGCAGGGCCTAGTCCTCTGAATGTTTATATCCCCAGCACCTGTTGGAACATCACAGGGTCTCCACACATGTTTGTTAATAAACTGCAAACTTGGTATAGACTGCTAATGAGGTGACAGGAGAACACAGAGGTTTGGTCACATCACAATATTGCTCTCTGGCATGTTCTATTAAATGCATCCCCATATTGTATAGCCCTCTTTTACAGAGATATAAAAGGCTGTACAATGTTTACATGCTTCAGATCACAGAGAAATACAGCATGGGAGGGACCGCCCCTAACTTTTAAGAGGGTTATGTTCTAGGGTGTGTTTGGGATAGGGAAGTACTGAGAACATTATCTCTCCAGGAAGAACCTCCAGAAAAGGAGGAACTGAAAAGAAAACTCTGAATTCCGTCTCAGGAAACACAATCCCAGCAGCTGGGCCACAGTGAAGCCGGCGCAGGAAACCCAGCGGTGGGACTGGAAGGTAAAGTATCCTCTACCTAGCAGTCTATTCCTGTTACTGAACCTTTAGGCACAGTCAACTCCAGTATAGCTTCAAAAGTCCTCAGAGATCCTTTAATCTTTTAGCAACCAATTCAAGTGTCGAGCAAATTACAGTTTCAAGATAGTTTCAGGTAAAGCTTCCTGGGTGATCAACATGTCCTAGCAAAGTAGGAAAGGTGGGTAAAAAAGTTCATTTTCTCTCCATCGAGATCAAGATTTAAGAGCATTTCTCCTTTGGGTGGAGGGCGGCCTGGAGGCGGAGTGGGCGGGCCCGGGGGCTGGGCTGGGGCTCCCGGACCACACGCCTTTCCCAGCCCCCTTCCAGACTCGGAAAGCTCTGTTCTCTGCAGCATTCCTGCGCGCTGGCATCGCCTGACCTCTTGCATGTTTCTTAGCGCATCCTCCCACTCCAGCTCCTGGGGGCAGAGGGCCGCCGGGGACGTCTGGGGAGCCCTGGGAGTGGGCACACAGTAGGGTTCGCCCCTCCTGCCGTCTTCCCGTGAACCAGCGATGCGGCAATCCTGGGGCAGGTGCCTGCGTAGGACCCGGCAGCTGTGTCGTCGGCCGGCGACGCTCAGGCTCTCCTGGGAGGTGTGTGTGTGGAGGGGGGTGGGGGGCGGGGACCCGGCGCCGTGGGGGTGGGGCGGGGTGGGGCGCGATTCCGGAGAGTGTAGGCCCCGCGGGGACACTGCCAGGGGCGCGGCGTGGAGCCAGATTCGAGGGGGTGTATGTGTGTGTGTGTGTGTGTTTCTCCCTGACTCTTTGATCAGGTCTTTATTCAAAATAAGCTGTCCAAAATGAGTTGACCTTCAGGGGATAAACAGACAAGTTTGTACAGCAGGATTCTTCTCTTCCGTGGTGGGTTTTCTGCGGGGCTTCCCAGTGGCCGGTTTCTTGGTTTCTGCAGCCTCCCCCACCCCCACGCCTCCGCCGACCCCCTCCCCTACCCCCCACCCCCCCACGCCGCCAAAGACTTCTTCAGTTTCTTTACAAATACAGCCTCCTTTCTTCTTGCCTACTAAAGGCTTCTTGCCTGGAACCCCTCCCCATCTGATCGGGCTTCTAGGGACACTGCTGCCCTATCCTGCTGGAGGTTTGATCCTTAGCCTGCCCAGGTGCATGGCCTTTGCACGTGGGTTTAGTTAGATTCAACATAATTCTCAGGCTTCTCAGTGGATTCTTTTTCAGGACCCTGCGATGACTCTCCTTGCTTGGTGCTCTGGGACTTTTAAGAATTCTCCCAGGGTCTGTGTTGAGCATCTCCTGCATGGGAAGGTTGTAGTTACTCTTGAAAGAGTCAGGTGCCATACAGATCACCTCACTTGCTGAAAGCAAATTCGAAACGGTGCCCATCAGGAGTAAGTTTCAAAGTGTTCAGTTTGTCTACATTAAGCAGATTCTTTTCAAGGGGAAGGGAGAATTAGGGAGCCAGCGATGTTCCTCAAGTCTTGATACCATCTTCCCAGTGGTACGAGATAAGGAGTCTCCTGCCGTGCGCACACCATGGTTTCCCAGTTTGCGCTTGCCAGCGCTCATCTGCTCAAAGGCGGAGACCTACTGATATTATTCCAGGCCTTACGTTTCTGAAGAAGCCAAACAACCCCCTTGTTCCTCTCATCGCCTTCAACATCATCTTCAACCAACAAAGGAAGTTCAGGACTTCCTCAATACGGTGACCTTTAGCCGTGACCAGCCCGGTAAGGCCGGGGCAGCCAGGGCAAAGCAGATGGCACACCACTGCGGGGCCAACGTGCCAGGTTTGGTTGGCTCAACGTGCGGGCCCCACGACGCGTCAATTTCCCCAGTTAAGAATCACATTTCTCAAATTGCAGGAATTAAAAAAAGATTATGTCTTGCTCAGTAAGAATTTTCGGCAACTGTCGCTGAGAACCCAGTAAGACGCCAATTACGACATCACTGCAACAGATTTTGGGATTTTTAACTTATCGCTGCCAGAGGGGCGAAAACGAATCCCAAGGAGGACGGAGACAGCGTTCCCAGACCGCGGATGCAGGTAGGCTGCCCCCCGCCTGAGGTCGCGGGCGCCGCGCCGCTCGAACGCCCCTTCCCGCAGGAGGAGCGCCGAGCCCCTCTGGGCCGCGCCGCGCCAGTGCACCGCGGGGCCTGGGAACCGCGCACCGTCTGCGCGCGGAGCCCCGCGGGGCGGCGGGACGGACAGCGCCCGCTCCCAATCGCGGGGCGGGGCCGAGGGGGCCGGCGGGCGATGGCCAATGGGAGGCGGCAGAGCGGACGGGGGGCGGGGCCGCCAGGCGGGCGGGCCGCGGCGTCGGGAGCCGGCGCTGCAGAGTGGGAGCCCGGGAGGAGCCGGCGGAGCCGGAGGAGGACGGAGGAGGAGGAGCAGCGCCGCGCCCCCGCCCCGACCGCTCGCCCGCCCGCTCGCTCGCTCGAGCGCAGGCCGATCGCTCCAGCCGCAGCCGGCGGGTCCCGGCCGCCTCCCGCCCGAGCCCGGTGCGGGCAGGGTCCGGGCCGATGGGCAGCCCCGGGCAGCGGCGGGTGGCGAGGAGGCGGCCCCGGTAGGCGCCGCCGCGAGCTCGCGGGCTGCAGCAGGTCGCGGCGGACTGCGTCTCCGAGGTGCGTTCGGGGCGACGAGCGACGGGAGGCGAGGCGGGGTCCGCTCGGGAGTCTCCGGGTCGTGTCCCGGGACCGTCCTGAAGTGAGGGGCTGCCCTTGGGGGCGCCTCGGGGGGCCGACCGCGCGGCCAGGGCGCGGGGCGGGGGTCCGACTGGCAGATGCGCCCGCGCTCCGGAGTCTGGGGTGAAGAGGAGCCGTCGCCGTTCGTTCTCAAAGTTATCGATCGGCTGAAAGGTTATCCCGGTCTCGTTGACGCGAGCACTAGGACTCCCCGGGCGCGCAGCGACTCCTCCGTGACTAACCCGAGAAAAGAGAGAAAGGTTGCCCGGCGCGGCTCCCCGGCGCGCCGGGCGGGGTTACTTGCTGAACTTGCTGCGGGGTTTATTCCCCGGGAAGGCGGTGTGCCCGGGGCGCGAGCCCTCGCGGCGCCCGCCCCTCTTTGTAAGGTCCCAAGCGGCCAGCGAGCGCCCTTCCTTGTGGCCCGATGGCTCCCCGGCTCCCCTGGGTCCGCAGCTCGCTCCATCCTCCGCTCCCGGTCCTGCTTGGGGGCCCGCGTATCCTTGAAGCTAGTTTGGCCAGGTCCTGGGAGTATCCCCTTGAGCACCTTCAGATTAATTTCAACCGCGCCGCAAACCCAAAGAATCAATCTCGGTTCATCATCTGTGAGCGAGAGCCGATGCTTCTCGGGAAGAGAAAACAAGTTGGCATGGCCCCTCTGGGAGGTATTTGTCATCATTAACCTGCTTCAGTTAAATTAATTCAGCCCAAGATGACTCCAGCGTGAGTATTGCAAACATCAAGTGCATTGGCCACGGAATTGTGGTCACCAACAACCTGATTTTGGTCTAAACGCAATTGTAGACTTTTTGAATTTTCTTTAGACTTAGACATGGTTTTTGATAAGGATGGCCTTCTTTTTTAAACAAAGAATTTTGGTGATTCTCATAGGTTTGCTCAGTAAGTTCCAAATAGTCACTTAGATTTTTCTTTTCTTTGCCTCTTTTGTCTGCAGTTTCCATTTCTAAATGTTAACACTAGATGGCTTTCTTATGACAGGCATTTAGTAAACTGCGCTTTTGAGTTGGCTGTCTGCAATCCAGGTTGTAATTTTTCCAGTTTTACAATCAGTAATGGGAGAAAAAAAAAATCTCCAAAACTATTGCTTTCTTTGAAATAGATTACTTCCCTGTAAAACTAATATTTATGTAGATGTCATAAAGTGTGTTATTTCTGGTGTTTCTAAAGATGTATTTCAGGAGACAGCTTGGTTAGTTTTTAGTCACAAATTTAAGGATGTCTGTTTTTACTTGAAAAATTTCAAGTTCTACCACGAGACCTAAAATTCTATTTAATATAACGTTTCTACTAAGGATGTTTTCTGCTTACCTTAGTAGCTGGTTGCTTGATTCAGAACAGTATAAAAGAATGTAATTCATGAGAAAGTGCAATCTTTCTTGAGTTTTTGGCACGCATAATATTGATTCTCTCTAAAGACTCTGTTGATGCATTTTGGGGAAGAGATGTTGTTGAAGTATACATGTATGAGTCAAACATTGCGTTGGGGCCATTTTTATTTCCCCAGCTGATATTGGGTGTTTCGTTTCTAAGCACAACCCTTTTTTTTTAAAATTGCCATGGCTTGTAGTTGGCTATTTAGGTAGCAGCAGGTTCTTAATTTTGTGTTTTCAGGACTTTTTCTCTAAAGTAAGATCACGGCAGCCTGTCCAAATCTTGCCTAGGTAGGCAGACTTATTTAGAAGCTGGAGAAATATCTCAACATTTCTCATAGCTGTCACTTATTGTGTATGTGTCTTACCCAGCTTAAAATATGATATGTTAAATTTGTTGGTTCTAAATTAGAGCCTATTCGCAAATAGCTGGAAGAAAAAAAATAGACCTCTCTCGCAAACATCTGGGAAGTAGGGAATGAAATGAAATCAGAAACAGCTTTTATCAGTACCCACATGCTACCTATAGATGGGGTGAAATGAACTTGGATAAGAAGCAGTGTAAGCATTTGGTTTAGAAAATAAACCAGGAGATAAATTGCAGGTGTGGAAGTGGAGCTTCTGGCTTTATAGTGTGGGCTGCACATTTTCTCTAGTTGATTTAAGTGTAAATTTTCCATCAAGTGCTTTTGATGTGTTTAAATCTTAGCCTTTCTCAAAGAGCTATAATTTTCTGGAATGAAAGAAGGAAGTTGTCAGCATCATGATTTGACTTTTATGGTACTTATTGTAGTTAAAGCTGTGGAATACAGTTTGTAAGTTTTGTTTTATTTTCTTTTGAGACTGGAATGGTATTTAGAAGGGTTCCCTGATACCTGAGCTTGATAAACACCTGTCCACCTTGAGGGATCTCTTTACCTGAGGTCAAAGGGTTATTGGGTTATTCTTTTTGGAAATCTATCTACTCTTCAAAGTGAGGAAATAATAGTGAGGTATCTTGAAAGGGCAATGGACTGGTAACTGAAACTGGTTTTAGAGTGCTGTGTTTGGTCATCAAAACTCCTTTAAAGGGATTGCGTTTCCTGCGTACTTTCCAGAGAACTGTGTGTTTATGTAGATACAGCCCCCTCGTCTCCAGTCATAACTGATAGATGCAAAGGGTTTTTGTGTGTGTGTTTTGTTTTTTTTGAGATTGAGGAAGGCATTGTGTCTTTGAACTTATGATCTGCTTAAGGTGGTGGTTTAGGATTACAAATCCCTTCAAAGACATGCTGAATTTGAAGAAAATGTAGACTATTATTGTCAACTGAAAAGCAAAGTTTTTTTTTTTTTCCTGTCTTGAACTTGAATGAAATATGAAATACACGCCTAAAGAATATTGAACTTCCCTGGTGGCTCAGACGGTAAAGCGTCTGTCTACAGTGCGGGAGACCTGGGTTCAATCCCTGGGTCAGAAAGATCCCCTGGAGAAGGAAATGGCAATCCATTCCAATACTCTTGCCTGAAAAATCCCATGGACAGAGGAGCCTGGTAGGCTACAGTCCATGAGGTCCCACTGAAAAGCAAAGTTTTTTTTTTCCTGTCTTGAACTTGAATGAAATATGAAATACATGCCTAAAGAATATAGGGAACCGTATTCCAGATTTTCTCCTTCTATTAATTAATGAACCTGTTCCCTTACAGGGTGATGTGACAGGAACCTCTGGCTTCCTGCTTCTAGGGCCTGGCACAGACGAGCTTGGATAAAGTTTTTTCATGATCCCTTTTAGGACCAAAATTTTAGGTTTCTTTAATGTTTTAAATAAATGTATATAGAGAGTAATGAATGTGACTGATTGGGTTAGCTTATATTTTTTCATGATTGTCTTTTCTTTCTTTGATTTATAATAAGTTGGTATGGTGGTTTAGTGCCTGCCAAGCAGGAGACCTAGGTTCGATCCCCCAGTTGGGATGACCCCCTGGAGGAGAAAATGGCAACCCACTCCAGTATTCTTGCCTGGGAAATACCAGGGACAGAGGAGCCTGGTGGGCTACAGTCCATGGGGTCACAAAGACATACCTGACTTAGCAACTAAACAGCGAAGCTTGCATGTGAACATTCATGAGAGTTACACCTTACTTGGTTCACACCTGGAAATCAGGGATTCAGAAATTGCTTTTCTGTTTCAGTGACATTTAGCTGTGACTCCCTTTTGAAGGAAGGATAACAGTGTGATAGGAATTAAATGCCTCGTAAATTCAGAGATAAATTATTGTGATCCTTTGTGAACTTGATTCATAAACTTTGGTTCCAAAGAGTGGTCCAAAGAAGCCAGATCTTACAGTAGAGGTTCTGTTTCTTGAGAGGTTTCACATTTAGTGTAATCCAGTTCCTTTATATATGTGTGTATGTGAGCGGGCATGCGTGCTAAGTCACCTCAGTCGTGTCTGACTTTTTCTGAAGCTATGGACTGTAGCCCACCAGGCTGCTCTGTCTGTGAGATTCTCCAGGCAAGAGCACTGGAGTGGGTTGCCATTCCCTTCTCCAGTGGATCTTCCCAACCCAGGGATCTAACCAGCCTCTGCTACGTCTCCTGCATCGGCAGGCGGGTTCTTGACTCCTAGCAGCAGCTGGGAAGCCTCTGTGTGTGTGTGTTGTAGCAGTAGTTGCTCAGTTGCGTCCCAGCCCAGGGATCAGGTGAATTCTTTACTGTCTGAGCCACCAGGGAAGCCCCATGTGTGTGTATATATATACTTTATATATATATAAAATCTTCCCCCCCACCATACATCATTGTATAGCTAATTTGGGTGATAGCAAAGAAGAAGATATGCGGTAAGCTGAGTTTAGTTGTCATAGCATCTCTTTACCACAAAAATCCATAAGGTTATCCTTTCATGTCATTCCTATACTTTTTGTTTCTGTCTACTTCTACAATTAAAAATCAGAGACAAAAATTAAATTTTATAGGTTGTCAGATTTGCCACTTTTTATGTTGCTATGTACATATATTGAAAATTAACAGCAGCAATTCCTGTCTACTGTCAAGCTATTTCATCAAGATACACTGATATACCAACAAGAAATAAGCAAAAAAAGGGAGGACATGTATGTATGTTTTACTGACATAGGGAAAGTTCTTCGTCCAGAGAGGGCATAGGTTAAAATTACTCCCACAGGTGTATATACCACCATACACAGACACTTTTCCTTTTGCATAGATCAGTGAAAACTTCACTATGGACCAGGGTTTGGAAATCACTGACCAACTCAAGTAACCCTTCTTTGATGTTGGGGTCCCTTTATATATCCACACGTGGCCTAGTAAGGAATGGAGAGTTCCACCCTTCTGATGTTTTGACCGGAACGTGGTTTTCTACCTGTCGAGTTGAAATCTAATTCTATCTGTTAATAGGAATTCCATCCCCTTGGTGGCCTCCGGCACTAAACCTTCTATAGAGGTGTTCTAGTTACTCACTGGACAGTACCTGTCCAGGTACGGCCTGGAGCTGAAGTCTTCCTGCTCATGACCTGTGCAGAGTAGAATAGGGGTGCCCTTCCTTCAACTTGCAGGTCCTGTCAAGTTCATATTCACCTTTTTACTCAAACTCAGAGAGTTTCCTGTTCACGTGAACCTCTAGTTCTGAGTCACATGGTATCTTGAAGCCACGTCCTCCTGTCCTATGCTAATGCAAGACCTAGCATTCATTGGACTTTGTCAAATTTTATTTTGGCTGATTCTTCCCATCGTGCTTTTGGGAATTTGATGCTATTATCAAAGCACCTTTGCCAACCTTCCCAAATAAATGCTGTCTGCACATTAGATATCTTACCTTCTGCTGCTGCTGCTAAGTCACTCAGTCGTGTCTGACTCTGTGTGACTCCATAGACAGCAGCCCGCCAAGCTCCGCCGTCCCTGGGATTCTTCAGGCCAGAAAGTTGCTGGCTAAACTGTGAATGGTGTTCTGGAAGTTTCCTTCTAGGATTGGTTGTGAAGTGAAAGTTGCTCAGTCGTGTCTTACTCTCTGTGACCCCATGGACTCTCCATGGAGTTCTCTAGTGGACAGATATCCTGAAAGATCATGTCAGGCCTTCTTTGTTGGTCCTACTGACCAAGTTACTCCAAGAACTGAGTTCATTTTCAGTGTGTCCCTAGTAACTTGAACCATGCTCTGCATGGT
Organism: Ovis canadensis; assembly: GCF_042477335.2. Lineage (NCBI taxonomy): Eukaryota > Metazoa > Chordata > Mammalia > Artiodactyla > Bovidae > Ovis > Ovis canadensis. The sequence continues at coordinate 23,198,953 of NC_091269.1, read as the reverse complement.
GGGGAATTGCGAAATAGACGTTCAGATATTGAGGGAGAGACTGAGAAGCTAGGGCTGTTCTGTGACCTGTGACCTCTGGAGGTCTTAAACACTAAAAAGATGGTGGGAAAAAGCAGAATGTTGTGGACTTTCTTAAACACATCTTGCAGTCTGGTATTGTCTTACTTTGAATGGCTTTCACATATCTGGGGACAGGCACCATCTTTTCCCAATTCCCTGTGTCTTAGTTAGTTGGTACTCTTTTCTTTCTGTTTCATAAATAATCATTTAGCCGTAAGGGGTGTTTTGAGTGCTACCAATTGGATTACCCTATACTTTTCACTTTTGTGTAGTTGCTGAATCTTCCAGGAGAAGCTCCCAGTTAGTTGAGCTGTTTAAGAAATCAGAGTAGTCTAAAGTAGGCTATTTAGTAATGTGTTCAAGTCCTTTGAAGTGAAAGAAAAAAAAAAAAAATCCAGGTAAAGAGCCAGTGTTAAAAATGGTTACTGTGGAAAGTAATTATGCTTGGGTGAACACAAAATTACGTATCTTAGATGAATCATCCTGTAGGCATTTAAAAAAATCTCTGACTGTAACGCTTAGGGCACAGTAGCGGGTGCACCATCTTCAGGGGACTTTGGTAATTGTTGTACCCTTTGGAACAGTGGATATTCACATGGTTCAGAGATAGGGTAGGGGTACAGTCCTCTTTATGTTGAAGTTTCTAATAAGTAATTTTAGGAATTATTCTTTGGGTTCTTCATACAGGACACATGCTGTTGTTTGGATTTAATCGAAAGAACAACGATTTCTTTGTAGTAGGGTCTCTAAACTTTTTCCAGTGTGCATCCCAACTGTACCAAATCTACTGCGCTTAATATACATACGTGCACATACACGTTTGTCTATATGTGCTTGTGTGTGTGTGTGTTTAATATAGTGTGTGTAAAGAAGTGGAAGTGTTAGCTGCTCAGTCGTGTCTGACTCTTTGCGACCTCACGGACTTTAGCTCACCAGGGCTCCTCTGTCCATGGAATTCTCCAGGCAAGAATACTGGAGTGAACTGCCATGCCCTCCTCCAGGGGATCTTCCTGACCAAGGGACCAAATCCATGTCTCCTGCCCATATATATATACATATATATATATATATATATATATATATACATATACATATATATATATATATAGCTCAAATGGTAAAGAATCTGCCTGCAATGCAGGGGACCAGGGTTCGATACTTGGGTTGGGAAGTTCTTCTGGAGACGGGAATGGCAATCCACTCCAGTATTCTTGCCTGGAGGATTCCATGGACAGAGAAACCTGGCAGGCTATAGTCTGCAGGGTCGCAAAGAGTTGGACATGACTGAGCGACTCTCTCACACACACACACACACACACACACACGCACACACACACACACATAACTTTACCATGTTAAATATAGACATTGTAAGTGCATGCTCTGTTGCTCAGTCATGTCGACTCTTTTGCAACCCCATGGGCTATAGCCCACCAGGCTCCTCTGTCCTTGGGATTTTCCCAGCAAGAATATTGAAGTGGGTTGCCATTTCCTCCTCCAGGGGATGGACATTATAAAACATAATAATATACATTTTAAGAAGTCTGATAATAACCTAAATGAATATTGGAGTGTTTCGATTCTGAGAGTTTGCCTGTTACCCTTTGAAATGTGTGGCCCGGGTCCTGAGACCACTGCTCTCTCACCCTCTCTGGTTATAGTTCAAGGTTGTTTGGAAACGGTTTCTCTGGGGCCTGCAGGGTCTTGTGAATGGAAGCATAAGACAGACTCTGCCCTTCATAGGTCTTCTGTTTACTGTAATTGTTCTTTATCCTGAGGACAGTTTTTACTTTGGCCAGTTTTCTTCCAGAACTGGTTGTGGGTTGCTTAGTGAAGTCGCTGAGTCATGTCCGACCTTTGTGACTCCGTGGACTATAACCTACCAGACTCCTCTGTCCATGGAATTTTCCAGACAAGGGTACTAGAGTGGCTTGCCATTTCCTTCTCCAGGGGATCTTCCCTACCTAGGGATTGAACCTGGGTCTCCCGCATTGCAGGCAGATTCTTCACTGTTTGACCCACCAGGGAAGGGCAATGGGTTGCTTAGCTTGAGGTTTCAACTTAGGGGTGGGGTGGGAGAGTAATGATGTGGTGGAGGATACCATTCTCCTTGCAGAGTTTCTGCTTGAACTCAGCTGTCTAGGGAGCACCATATTATTGAAGCATAGCAGACACAGACCCAGAATGAGGATAGAAGGATGTCACCAATCATGTGCTCATCTAGAAACTTCTAGCTCAGAGAAAACCGTAGTTCAGAAAGATACATGCACCCCAATATCCATTGCAGCACTGTTTATAATAGCCAGGCTAAGAAAACCACCTAGATGTGCATCAACAGAGGAATGGATAAAGGGGAGGGATAACAGAAATAAAAGTGGAATATTACTCGGCCATGTAAAGGAACAAAATTGGGTCATTTACAGATACGTGGATGGACTTAGAGACTGTCATACAGAGTGAAGTCAGTCGGAAAGAGAAAAACAAATATTGTATACTAACGTGTGTAATCTGGAAAAATGGTGTAGATCATCTTATTTGGGAAGTAGAAGTAGACACAGGTTTAGAGAACGGATGTATGGACCCCGAGGGGGAAAGGGAGGGGTGGGAGGAATTGGGAGTGGCAGGTATACAGTGTTGGTGTATCAAATAGGCAGCTAATGAGAATACAGTGCATGGCACCAGGAACCGAAGCATTGTGGTGACCTGAATGGGAAGGAATCCCTACAGGGAGGGTATATATGTGTATGTATAGCCGATACACTCTGCTGTACAGTAGAAACCAATACAGCATTGTAAAGCAACTATGAAAAGTGAAAAAAGTGAAAAGCAACCATACTGCAATAAAAATTAATGAACAAAAAAAAAAAGAGCAAGAACAGTTTTGAAAGTGCAGGTTAATACTGGCTAGGGCTGTAGTGCACAGGTGCACGGCTGGCCAGAGTCCTGGCTTCTGGAGAGCACGTGGGCTGGAGGGGAGGAGGGGAGGGCCTGGTGGCCGCCAGCCCCGCCTGCACTGCCCACCCCCCCCCCAGCCTCCCTGAGTGCTGGGCCATTTCATTTTACTCTGTGGTGTTTGCTCTCTAGCCTGACATGATGTTGTACATTGGTTTTTCTGTGTTATCTTCTGCCTCCCCTCCATAGAATGTAAGTGCCCTATGAGAAGGGACATTTCTGGTCATTACTGCTATATTCCTTGTACTGCCCTGGTTTCGGCCACATAATAGCCTCTTAGCAAACAAATGTTTGATAAAGGCAGGATTGAAAGCCCCGGGTTTAAACAGGAAAGCACTGTGTGTCTTGGCTTTTGTTGAACTAAGGAAGTGTTGCCTTGAGGTTCTCATTATTTCTATTGTAAATGATCTACCTAAACAGCCTTTTATGCCTCATTTTATATCTTTTCTGGGTCACTGGAAATGACCTGTAATTGAACTGTGATATCAAAGTGGTGGAAATGGAGAAGTGGTTTCTGGAGAGGGGGACAGCGGAACTCCATCTGTCATATCATTATTGCCCCATTCCAAGGGGTGTGGCTCGGGGAGGGTGGGCACCCCGGGGTGAGAGGGTGTGCTTTACACCTTTCCCAAGTTTCAAAGTCTGATACCAACTCACGACTGCATGGCCTTGGCCTTACTGGAATCAGATGAAGCTGCAATTCACATACAGGTCTGGTTTGGACTCCTTAATAAAGATAACTGGGAAGAAAGGATGTCTGAATTGTTCAGCGTTATCTTTTCTCTCTCAACTGATGATAATTTCTACAGGAAATAACGATTTTGTGAAACCGGTCAGTAGTGTCTGTACCCCTTCTGCTAACATAGTCCTTTTGCTTTGAGAATTGCTAAGTGTGTTGGAATATTGCTTATGCCTGACGTGCAGTAGGTGCTCCCTAAGCATGGGTGGAAGCCTTCTATCCTAATATCCTGACCTGGTACTAATTCCTATAGTGCATGAATTCAGGGGGATGTCGTTGTAACTCCTGCTTGTTTAAATGTGGGTATTAAGGTTTGCTGTAAGAGCTGCGGGCGAGGCTGAGAGATTAAATAATAGTAAAATTGCCTAATCTATCAACAACTTTTTTTATTTGAAGATCATTGGAAGTCATTTGCTTGGGATAATGGATCTGTTTAAAAGGTTTAATTTTTTTTATTAAATTTTTATTGGAGTTAAGTTGGTTCACAGTGTTGTGTTAGTTTCAGGCATACAGCAACGTGAATCGGTTTTATGAATACGTATGTCCGCTCTCTTTTAGAAAAAGTGAGAGGAATGAGTGAGGGTTAATGTTTTGGACTTAGGAACAGGATGAAGAACTGGGGAGAGAGATTCCTGAAGGTAGATTTCCAAACAGCCATTGTGCTTGAACTGTTATTTGTGGTCTCCTGCAGACCGAAGGGGAACCACACAAGGCTGATGCGATTTACAACCCCCTGCCCGCCGCCCCACCAACGATGTGAAAACTGAGATTTCAGACAAGAACACACGTGGTTTTCTGAATCTTAGTTCTCCAGAGTTTAAACTCGCCTTTCTGCCCCCATGTGGGACCCTAGGTACCTTGTGGGGTCCTGCTGATCTCAATCAGTCATAAAAAGAATGGGGGACATGGGTAAAGAAAGTGTATCCAGAGGAGAAAGCCAGGATTACGTCACTGCTGCCCCTCCAAGTGGGAAGTGGTAGCCAGGAACAGGCTGCAAAGCTATTGTTCTAGCCTAAAACCCTTCTATCAGCCAGTGGATCCTGTTATTCATGAGAAATTTTGTAGTTTAACAGTTCTGCTGATTGAACCAGGCTCTCTCCTCTCTGCTGGGAAGCGAGAGGGCTCTCATGTGATCCTGCGGAGAACATTTCTTTTGCTCCTGAGTCTTTGCCAGGATGAAAAGAAGGATCAGAGGAAACCGATTTTCGTTTTGCATTTATACTTCACCCGATTTGCATCATCTTTGTTTAAGTCAGTTGAATGTGAAGCCCTAAATAAATTTCAGGCATTTAAATATTTAAAAGGATTCCTCCACCACGCTAAAGTACACATCCAGAGAATGAGAACTCGCAACAAAGAAAACAACCCCCTTACAGACGCAGCTCATACAGGCTCTGCTCACCTTGTCACTGAATTATAAAACATTAATAGCAGAGCGAGAATGGAAACAGCCGCAGAAATGCTTGGCTGGCTCTGTTCCAAAATATTATTTCCCTGGTAGAGAAAGCAGGACGATTTGTTTAAAACTGGCAGTCGGCCAGTCAGAAGAGCTCTGACGCCATCCGTGCGGTGACTACTCTGCTCTGCCTGCTAATTTTAGGCTAGTTAAATCTGGGTGATGTCTGATGGCTGTTGTCGCTGTGTGTCTGGCTATGTGGGGCTTTCTAAATCTATCCTCTCAGCCTGGCATCACAGCATCACAGCTCACACTTCTTTCCCAGACGTGCTGTATCACAGAGGGGATGCTGAGTTGGCCCAGGATACGTGGACAGAGTGAGGAGCAGGCCCTGGGAGGTTTTCAGGAGGCACTGCCTTTCATCTTAGGCTTTCCTTTGCTACTTGGTCCGCAAACGCTTATCGTGCTCGCCTTCTGCTGTGGGAAGCATGGAGAAGGATGCGGAGAGGCCTGGCCTCCAGGCAGCAGTCTAGGGACAACATTTGCCTGTTTTCTACCTATTCCTGCAAACTTTGGGCTTTTCTGGTGGCTCAGATGGTGAAGAATCTGCCTGCACTACGGAAGACCCAGGTTCAATCCGTGGGTCAGGAAGACTCCCTGGAGAAGGGAATGGCAACCCACTCCATTATTACTGTCTTGAGAATCCCGTGGACAGAGGAGCCTGGTGGACTAGAGTCCATGGGGTCGCAGAGTCAGACATGACTGCGTGACCAGCGGTTTCACTTTAACTGCAAGCGTTCCCCTGACCTTTCTGGGGAATTCCCTGATGGTCCAGTGGTTAAGACGCAGCACTTTCACTGCCATGGGCCTTGAGTTCGATCACTGGTCAGGGAACTAAGATCCTACAAGCTACGTGGCGTGGCCAAAAAAAAAAAAAAGCAACAAACGAAAAACCTAAAAGCCCCCAACTGAACTTTCTGGAAAAGGTAAAACTAAGGAGAAAGATGAGAATTTTTAAAAATGCATTTGGGACCTCACTTGGAAGAGCAAAGTAGCATTTCTTTGCTACTGCAGAAGACGGAGGTGGGATGAGGGCTTGGTGGAGTGGTTCAGTGTTGTTGGTTGCGCCCGATTCTTTGGAAGCTGTGGAGCCTGGCAGGCTCCTCTGTCCATGGATTTCTCCATTACCATGACTGGAGTAGGTTGCCATTCCCTTCTCCGGGGGATCTTCCTGACCCAGCGATTGAACCACATTGTAGTTCAGATTCTTTACCATCTGAGCCACCAGGGTAGGCTGGAGTGGTTCGGTGTCTGGTCACTTTGCTTCCAGGGCAGTGAGTAGGAGCCAGTTTTCAAATGGGGATGGCCACACAATCCTAGGTTCTCTTTAAACTATGGCATCTGAGATTTCCAGGTTACCAAGGGGGTGTCCTGGGGGTGAGGCCCTGAGGGCAGGGATCTGATAACTCCATCCCAGGCTTCTGGCCCAGGGAAGTGCGTGGCACAGTCAGCAAATGACCAGACTCAGCGTTTCAGGCCACAGGGGAACCTTGAGGTTATCTTGGAATCAGTCTTCCTCTTGGTACCAATTTATAAATAAGAGAATGTGAAGAGAGTGGTTTGCCACCTAGGCCCAGTGTTTTTGGTAGAAAGGGCTGCCCTGTTAGGTGACCTGGCCTGGCTGATGGCCGTTCATCACGTATATTAGAAGACTCCTATGTAAGAGGGACTCTTGGGTTGATGGGCACTGCAGCTTCTTTCAGAGTGAAGACTGTGGGTGATGGAGCACATGGTGTTTGGGTGTATAGTCAGAGAACATTCAAGGAAAAGGTAGGATCCGGATTAGGCTTTGGAAAATGGTCAGGTTTGAATTTTTATTGAAGTGCTCTTATATGCAAAGCCACTCATAGCTCTGTATGGACCAGCAGGTACAAATTAAACCATCTCTCTGTTAGCGGTTTCTCAGATCATACTACTGTCTCCATCAACTTACTCTGCCTAGGACCAAACTTAGATCCCAGCCTGGTTTGGGTTGGGAGGGGCAGCCGGAGGGACCCAGGGGAGCAGATGTGAGTCTGCCTGGACTCCAGGAGCCAAGGTCACTGCCCCCTGGGCGCCAAGCGTGGAGATGGCGGGGAGCGGTCGCCCTGCATGGACTCTGACTTGTGTGTTCTCTAGCCATCCTGGGGGTTTCCAAGGATTGCAGAGTGGGCCTGGTGGTGCTACACATAGCTGTTCCTCCCATGGGTCACCTGATGGCACCTGTCATGTGCTGGGACCGTGAGGAGTTCAGGGACTGCGTCCAGCTTTGAGTTTATCCAAACTTCTGTGTTTTTTTTTTTTTTCCTGGAGGTTGGAGTGTCCATGTTCTTGAATGACAATCTGAGTGATAGAATTGCCTGCGTCATTTTCCAGTAACCAATGAAAGGCGGGGAAGTGAAACTCCTGGTTGAAATAAATGATGCTTGACTTTTTTAAGGCTGGAGAGGCTGAGCGGTTTTTCTTTCAGCAGGAACATCAGGGCCTCTTGACAATCTGGGAGTCACCTCGGTTTCCTTTCACTGGCTGCTGTCTGTTCAGGCTGCGGTGCAGATGGCTTGTGCTGAGTTTGCTAGTTTTTGCCAATAACTTAAGCGTGGAAGGAATCGGGGAACCTCCCGAGCGATGAGAACACAGCTGCTGAGGATAACTTGGAGCGAAGAGGAGCGCTCCTCGAGCCTGTCACTGGCTTTGGGGGCAGTAGCTGTGGCTGAGCGGCTGCAGATGGTGGCCTTGCAGCTCGCACTGTGGCAAGTTTGGGTTTGTTTTTTTTAACATCTCTTTATTTGTAGTGAACAAAAGGGCCCCATGTGGAGCCTAATCAGCTAGATCAAGTGTATATAACTTCAGAGGACGGTGCCTCTCTCTTGACTGAAATATTGAACTCCTGTGTAAAGGAGGAAAACTAGCCTGGTGATTTATTGGCGTCTGGCTAAACCTGACATGCCTCCAGAATGGGTGCACGTTGACTTTCAGTGAATGGGTAAACATTGTCATCAGCCTTTGCTCTTATAAGTCACTATTTCACCCTCCCAAATCCTTCATTTTTTTCCAGCCTGTGCTGTTGCATGAAGCATTTGGCAGCCCCTGTAGGGAGTGTGGGCCTGTATCTCATGTATTGAGTGAGTTTAATTTGGAGGCAGAATGGTGTGAAGGAAAAGGGAATGCTTCTGGAGAGGGTGCTGGTGTCTCAGGGGTTATGTCTTTCATGGGACGAGTGGGAGAAGATGCCAAAAAAATTGCAGATATCCTAATAATTCTCACAGAAGTGGCTTATTTTACCTACCACCTCCCACTTAGTTTCTTCTGTTATCTTTCGACTCAAAATAAAGACCTGTCCTGCCCTGTTTTGAACCCTGGGGACAATTCTTAAACGTTGTTGTGTCCCAAACCATCCTGGCTTCCTGTTGTTCACCTGCTGTGGATTGAACAGGCACACAGCACCCGAAAGATCCTATTCAGTGCACCCTTACTGGAAATGAACCAATTTGATCCCCATCAAGAATTATTTTTGGCGTTTTGTCTTTTCTGTTCTCGAAGTATAACTTCATTTGGAGGTGTCCAGATCCTTGTAATATTGTCTCTAAAGTGGTGTCTTGATTTTGTTCACAGTTCTAAATCCTTGTTGCTTTCTTCTGAATGTTTATTTTTTATTTTATTTAAATTGTTTTTAAATCTTACTAATTTCTTAATATTTGATGACTTGTTAAAATTTTGGATGTATTACGTTGAATATATTATTAAAGTCAATTTGATCTTTTAATTTAAATAAGCACGGTGACAATATATAGCCTTGACGTACTCCTTTCTCTATTTGGAATGAGTCTGTTGTTCCATGTCCAGTTCTAACTGTTGCTTCCTGACCTACATACAGGTTTCTCAAGAGGCAGGTCAGGTGGTCTGGTATTCCCATCTCTTTCAGAATTTTCCACAGTTTTTTGTGATCCACACAGTCAAAGGCTTTGGCATAGTCAATAAAGCAGAAATAGATGTTTTCCTGGAACTCTCTTCCTTTTTGATGATCCAGAGGATGTTGACAATTTGATCTCTGGTTCCTCTGCCTTTTCTAAAACCAGCTTGAACATCAGGAAGTTCACGGTTCACGTATTGCTGAAGCCTGGCATGAAGAATTTTGAGCATTACTTTACTAGCATGTGAGATGAGTGCAAGTGTGTGGTAGTTTGAGCATTCTTTGGCATTGCCTTTCTTTGGGATTGGAATGAAAACTGACCTTTTCCAGTCCTGTGGCCACTGCTGAGTTTTCCAAATGTGCTGGCATATTGAGTACAACACTTTCACAGCATCATCTTTCAGGATTTGAAATAGCTTAACTGGAATTCCGTCACCTCCACTAGCTTTGTTTGTAGTGATGCTTCCTAAGGCCCATTTGACTTCACATTCCAGGATGTCTGGCTCTAGATGAGTGATCACACCATCATGATTACCTGGGTCGTGAAGATCTTTTTTGTACAGTTCTTCTGTGTATTCTTCTATATTCTTGTATATTGTGTGTATACTTGCATATTCTTATATGCAGAATACATCATGAGAAATTCTGGGCTGGAAGAAGCACAAGCTGGAATCAAGATTGCGTGGAGATATATCAGTAACTTCAGATATGTAGACGACACCACCCTTATGGCAGAAAGTGAAGAGAAACTAAAAAGCCTCTTGAAGAAAGTGAAGGAGGAGAATGAAAAAGTTGGCTTAAAGCTCAACATTCAGAAAACGAAGATCATGGCATCTGGTCCTATCACTTCATGGGAAATAGATGGAGAAACAGTGGAAACAGTGGCTGACTTTATTTTTTGGGGCTCCAAGATCACTGCGGATAGTGATTGCAGCCATGAAATTAAAAGATGCTTACTCCTTGGAAGGAAAGTTATGACTAACCTAGATAGCATGTTGAAAAGCAGAGACATTACTTTGCCAACAAAGGTCCGTCTAGTCAAGGCTATGGTTTTTCCAGTGGTCATGTATGGATGTAAGAGTTGGACTGTGAAGAAAGCTGAGCACCAAATAATTGACACTTTCGAACCATCGTATTGGAGAAGACTCTTGAGAGTCCCTTGGACTGCAAGAAGATTCAACCAGTCCATCCTAAAGGTGATCAGTCCTGGGTGTTCATTGGAAGGACTGAAGTTGAAGCTGAAACTCCAATACTTTGGTCACGTCATGCAAAGAGTTGACTCATTGGAAAAGACTCTAATGCTGGGAAGGATTGGGGGCAGGAGGAGAAGGGGACAACAGAGGATGAGATGGTTGGATGGCATCACTGACTCGATGGACATGGGTTTGGGTGAACTCTGGGAGTTGGTGATGGACAGGGAGGCTTGGCGTACTGTGATTCATGGAGTCGCAAAGAGTCAGACACAACTGAGCAGCCGAAGTGAACTGAACTGATCTTTTAATTTACTTCAGAATTAGCAAAATTTTAAACTTGGTCATGATCAACAGTAATGTTATCTCTGAATGTTTAGATTACAGGTAATTTCCAGAATTGCTGGAAGACAGTTCTTTATTTGATGCCTTTGGAGAACATATAGGCCCTCGTTACGCTTGGAGGTCATCCCCTTGACTCCACTGGAGGCGTGTATGACTGCTAGAGACCACCTGTAGCTTTGCTTTTTGCCTCTGATCTGGGACTTCTGAAGCCTTGATCAGCATACCTGTGAAAAAATCTTGTATGAAGAGTTTTATAAAAATGATATATTTCAGTATAATACCTTTTGGAATAGAGACCTTGTCAAGTTCATTGGAAAAGTACTGCTTACCGTCCTGCTCATTCAGCTTCTCAGCTGAAGTTTAAGCTGAAGGTCAGAGAGCATCCTCGGCCCTCTATGATTTGGGTCTTATTTGTTAGCACGTATGGCTTTTTTAAAAAACTCATTTTAGAAGTGTGAGTCAAAGTTGCTTTCTGGACAGAGGTGCCTCCTCCAGCTGTATTGCCTTTGTTTCTCTTTATGTATTCGCTTTATTCTGCTTTTGTCAGGCACTTGACCTGGTGCTGTGATGAGTTCAAGCTTGTGGAGACTGGTGTTGGGAGTGGGGGGCTCCCATGCTGAGGGGCCTGAGCCCTGAGCTGATCCTGGGACCTGGGATCTCATCCACTTGCCAGGGTTGGTCCTTGTCAGTGTTGTGTGTGGAGTTGTGTTTGTTTGTGAGATTGGAAGGCAGACCCCAGAGAGCTTATAAATATTTTATTGTTTATTAAACTCAGTAGAATTTCTCATGTATTTCATTTTAAAAAATCTGTAGAGATAAGCAAATCTCTCTCCTTCCTGTCATTTTTGATAGTCCGTAGACTTAACCCAGAGAAGGCAATGGCACCCCACTCCAGTACTCTTGCCTGGCAAATCCCGTGGACGGAGGAATCCCTGGCAGGCTGCAGTCCATGGGGTTGCTAAGAGTCTGACATGACTGAGCGACTTCACTTTCACTTTTCACTTTCATGCATTGGAGAAGGAAATGGCAACCCACTCCAGTGTTCTTGCCTGGAGAAGCTGAGGGAACGGGGAGGAGGGGGGCCTGGTGGGCTGCCGTCTATGGGGTCGCACAGAGTCGGCCACGACTGAAGCGACTTAGCAGCAACAGCAGCAGACTTAACCCAGAAAACGACACTCCTGTGAACGCACTCGCAATACACGTAAGAAGAGAGAAAGGCATTTAAAGAATTGCGCAGTTCATTCACTGAAGCTGAGCGTTAGGGGATTAAAATGGTGAGTCACAGGTACACACGCAGCGCTTTCTTGTTCTGTAACATGACCAAACAAAAGTGATGCAAAAAAGAGCAGTTTCCCATGTTAAGTGCAATTAACTTCAAACAAATACTGCTCATATCAGTATTTAAAGGTTGTAATGTGGTCAGTGAGCTTGCTTGCTTCTTGCTTATTAATTTATCTAGTCAGGGTCAGATTGATGACATGCTGTTTGCAGGAGATAATATATATCTAAATAGTTTCTGCTTAAAAAAGAAAGAGTTATCCGTTTATTTATTTATTTTTGGCTACACTGGGTCTTCCTGGCTGTGCATGGACCTCTCATTGTGGGAGCTTCTCCTGTTGCAGAGGCAGGCTCTGGGTGCTCCGGCTTCAGTAGCTGTGGCGTGTGGGCGCCTGAGTGAGGACTTAGTGGTTGTGGCGGATAGCCTTAGTTGCCCTGTGGATGTGAAATCTTCCCCAACCAGGGACTGAACCTGTGTCCCCTGTATTGGCAGGTGGATTCTTAACCTCTAGACCACTAGGGAAGCCTTCTGTTTTGTTTTAATAACACTGGTTATAGAGAGACCCTCTCAATGGAAGACATGCATTTTTGCATTGATAGAAATGGAAGAAGAGATTTTAAAGCACTTTCAGTAAATTCAGTTTATTCACTTTAAACTTTTATGCAAAAAGTAAGCAAATTGTGTATTTCACAATTTATCTTTGAATCTGTCACTGGTGGCCAGTTTATTCTGTAAACTTATCATACGCTTGTCTTTTGGTGAACAAAATGGATTCTGGATTTTGTGTACTTTCATGTCACAGTTGACAACTAACTATAAAATATCACAGTGCTAATACTCATAGTGGTCATGATTAGTCATGAGTCTCACCATACTAGTCCAGCAGCTTCCAAACAGCACTGCAGGTAGTTGATGTGGATCATTGCCTTTCAGAGAAGCGAAGTTAAATTGTGAAATACAAGCCATTAGAAAAGGGATCACTTTAAAATCAGCTGCCTCTCCTTCAAAGTGGGGGAATAGCATTAGGCAACATATGACTTCATGAAGACAGGTCTGTAGTGAGGGAGTAGTTGGTGGATAGGATGGTCTTTGGAAGAGTTCTTTATTTTTATTTTTTTTAAATTTATTTTATTTTATTTTATTGTTTTTTAGTTTTTTTTTTTTTAATTTTAAAATCTTTAATTCTTACATGCGTTCCCAAACATGAACCCCCCTCCCACCTCCCTCCCCCAAGACATGTATATATTTAGCTGTGGCTGCGCTGTCTTCACTGCTGCTCTTGGGCTTTCTCTAGTTGCGGCGAGTGGGGGCTGCCCCTCATCGCAGCGCAAGCGCTCCTCATTGTAGCGGTGTCTCGTGCTGCGGAGCGAGGGTTCTGGAGCATACGGGCTTCAGTAATTGCGGTGCTCGGGCTTAGTTTTCCTGTGGCATGTGGGCTCTTCCCCGACCAGAGGTTAAACCCCTGTCCCTTGCACTGGTGTGCGGACTGTTCACTGAGGCACCAGGGAAGTCCCGGAAGAGTTCTTTTGTGCTGGGAAATGAAGTTAGGGCAGAGGGACGTCATAGCGCCTCTGGCCAGGTTGGCCTGCCGGGCACTTGGTGGGTGTTTCTGCCTTGAGGGCTTGTCTTAACCAGGAGTGCTGGTCAACCCCTAACTGCACATGAACCTCCTCCTGTGTGCAATATGTCCATGGAGATACAAATGTGCAGCAAATACAGAAAACCTTTATTAACTGGAGTCATCTGACAGTACCCGAATGCAAACATAATGTTTTGAGTAAGAGAATGATCATATATAATTGGCTGAGATTGTGTTAAGAGGGTAGGACGAGAGAGAGAATATTGAAAGCAGTGGACAGCCCATTTGTTCGTTTTCTAATATTTCGGTCTTTTGTACCTGTTCCCGGTGGTCTGTCCTCTGCGCCATCTCTTGCTGGACCTTTGTCCCCTTGTGAGAGGCTGTACCTAAGATTCTCTGTCTGTTCCTCTCCAGAGATGAAAGGTGGGATCTGGGTGGGAGATGGAAACTTCACCAGGTAACCCTACGCCTGTGCTGGAAGACTTCAAACAAAGCTGCTCCTCCAGGGCTCTGGGTCAAATGTTAACAGGCCAGAGGAAAGAAGGGACGATGTACGTTTCCTCTCTACTCCAGTCACTGCAGTCTGCTAGGCCAAGCTCTGTGCAGTTTCTAATGAAGGAGGAGGTTAATAATTGTGCGGGGATTTGAGGTGGGGAATTTACCCCAATGACATAATCACCATCGCTCTGAAAGACTTATCTAGAAAGATGCTCATGCAGTATTATAGTGTGCGAAACTGGAAAAATATTGGCAGTAAGACATTAAATTATGATTCTCCATATGATCAAGTAATTTAAATCAATTAAATAGCTTGTTTTATAAGGCCGCTTAATGACATAGGAAAGTGTGCATAGAATATTAAATGAAAAAATTTATTGCTAAGCGTGTATATAATAGATCCCCATTTCATAGGAAAATTAAGTATGCATATGCATTAACAGAAGAGGATACATTAAAAAATTTAGAGTGGTTATTACTTATGATTGTGTTATGTCTAATTATCATTTTTTCTTTTTTGCATTTTTTCCCAGTTTTTTTTAATGAACATTCTAATTTTATAACAGGAGAAACATAATATTAAAATATTTGAATTATAGAGACCGGTATGGTGGTGGTGCTTTAGTTGCTAAGTCGTGTCTGACTCTTGTGACCCCATGGACTGTAGCCTGCCGGGCTTCTCTGTCCATGGACTTTTCCAGACAAGAATACTGGAGTGGTTGTTATTTCCTTCTCCAGAGGATCTTCCTGAGCCATGGACTGAACCCAGGTCTCCTGCATTGGGGCTGGCCTTCTGCATTGACGTTGGGTTCTTTACTGACTGAGCCACTTGGGAAGCCCTCTGACAGATACATGTGTCCTTTAAAACTATTAGTATGTTTCTGTATAGTTTCTTGGCTTCATATGAAAATTTGGTTTTATTTTATTCTGTAATCTTTTTTGATTTGTATTTTTGAGTTATGTTTAACAGAAGATTTCATGACAAGTAATTAGCAAACGTTTATTAGCTGCTTCTGTGTCTAATAAATATGTTTTTAGTACATGTTCTTTACCATAAAGACATTTATAATCTAAGTTGAATATCATGTAGGCAGATGTCCTTTGAAAATTGTTTGATCTTGTATGTTAGAGTTTAAGCATCAGATTCGTTTAACCCTTTGGCTGCCTTCTTTCATTTAAACTTGTTGCATAGGAAAAGCTATGTATACTTTAAAGGCATTAAATTCATTCTGGGAATTTACTTTTTAATATTAATAATGTAATTTATTTGTATGGCACTGAATGACTTGGGTTTATATACATTATTTTATTTAGTTCTCACAGCTATCTTTCCATGATTGTGGAGACATTTTACCCAGTTGTTCTTAAGAGTTAAATTAGAGAGTTTGGTGTTTACTTTAAAAATACCATTCATACTCTGCCTATTTTTGAGAGGGAGGCTCAGGAGGGAAGGGATATAAGTATACCTATGACTGATTCATGTTGATGTATGGCAGAAACCAACACAATATTGTAAAGCAATTATCCTCCAGTTAAAAATAAATAAATTTTAAAAAAAGCTCTTTGCCTATTTTTGAGAGTAGTGATACCTTGACATCCATGTCTTTTTTTAGCATTATATTAGTAATTACTGGCCCTTTAATACTATGCTTTTGACATTTACATTAAAAATAAAAATTAGCTAATTTGTAAGTTATAAGGTCTCAAAAAAATAGTTCATTCTTCTTGCATGCCTGTTAGTGCTCCTATTAACATTCTGAAATGACTTATTAAATTAAGTGCAGTGTCGAAGGCTAATTGTCTCTCTGTGAATCAGTCTACATGACTTATGAGAGAATGATTTAAGAATTGTGTTTGAATAGCAACTCTGGAGTCAGCTTTTAGTATCCATCAAATTGTAATGATTGTAGATGAAGAGGATTAAACAATTATGAAGTCCATTCTTGTGCAGCCACTAAAGATGCCTCTAAAATACATGCAGTGTTAGTGCCCTTGAATGTATTTCAGTTGTGAGCATCCCACATCTGTGGCACAGATGTGTGGCCTGAACATGCTGTGTCTAGAGCAGCCCTCCCCCGTGGTCAGAACGCAGTGACTGTCTCTGGCTCTGAGAACAGTCAGTGCACGTGTGTGGGGGGGGGGGTGAGGGGGGGTGGTGATGGATTAGTAGAGAATCAGAGATCCTGTATCTAAATTTTTTTTATAGTTTCTGAAATTGTATTTCATATGTCAGTATAATCTTAATAGGATGAGTGTGAAGTGTGGCGCCACCTTTATTCAGCCTGTCTCTTGAGTACCTACCATGGTGGTTTGGGCACTGTGGCAACCCTGAGTTCGAATCAGAGTTCACTGCCACCTTGGTGAGCTGCAACTTGGTTTGCATGTCTCTTAATGTTTTTTATTATTTTTGACCATGGCCTTGGCATGTGGTCTTATAGTTCCCTGACCAGGGATTGAACCTATACCTCTTGCGTTGGGAGCATGAGAGTCTCGATCACTGGACCACCATGTCTCTAAATGTGATGGAATGTGGTGCCTGTTGTTAAAGCTGGTGGTGAGATCACTGAAGATGCTTGTGCAAGTGCTTTGCCTGGCACATGGTGGGTGCCCAGTGAAGTCAGTGTTCCTCATTGGCATTACTGAGCATCTAGTGTGAGCTGAGGCACCTACCTCATGTGTGGGCATGCTAAAAGCACAGGAGGGGGTGTTCTGGCGAGGAAACAGATACTACTGCCTGCCAGCTTAAGCCCAAACCCCCCAAATCAAGGATCTCTCCAAGGATTACTATTCCTTTCATGAGTGATTGGGTTCGATCCCTGGGTCGGGAAGCCCCTGGAGGAGGGCATGGCAATGCACTCCAGTATTCTCGCCTGGAGAATCCCATGGACAGAGGAGCCTGGTGGGCTGCAGTCCATAGGGTCTCCAAGAGTCGGACACAGTTGAATGACTTAGCACACACGAGTGATTGGAGGGTTGGATACACAGTTGATTGGAAGAAACTTGGCTGGAATCTTGCAGGGGAGGCTCTCTCAAGCTGAGCAACCTTCTGGAAGCCTTTGAAGAATTCTGAACTTGGCTGAGGAAGCATTGTGAGCTGTGTTCTTCTGCTGGCTGGAATTAAGCCCTGTGTGGAGTCAAGTTAGCTTGCTTGAGGAGTACCATTGCTCAGATGTAAAGAGAGAGTATGTAGCTAACAGGCATAGGATGGCCAGAGGCATTTTGTGGATGGAGTTTCCTGTTCATTCCTGTTAAGCTTCCTGGTCACTTAACTTCCTGGATTTCAAACGTGTCTTTTGCCAGATACCTTTTCCTTAGTCAGAAACAGGTAGCTGCCTACCTTTCTGAATGCTTCTGTTAGGACCTAGAAAAGAAAGTTACCCTGATAAGAGTGGTGAGGTAGCCTTGTGGCTGGTGTTAGGGTGGGGCCTGAGGGCCCCGGGGGCATCTGAATATCACTGTGACCTCCCGTGTGACCCTCTGCGCTCCTGGCCTGCAGGAGCGCTCCCATCCCTCTGGTCCTTCCCATCCAGCATCTGTCCTCCCCCAACACTCTGCAGCTCCTGGCCTCACGAGAAGTCCCCAACTTGCCCTCAGGCCTGTCCTTGGTGCTTCCACTGCTTGACCCCGATGGACACCCCCACGTGTTGGAACACCTTCATCTTCTTCCCCGCAGCTTCCTTTACACCCCATTTTCCCCTTGCTCCTCTGGGTGCGTCTGGTCATTTTCCCTCTGCCATCCATGCTGGCTCCTGCCCTTGGTACCTTTGAAGTGTTGAGAGTCCTTTGGTCTTCTCCCTCTGGGTGACCCTAACCACCTCGTAGCCTGTCTTACTGTCTCTGTGATAGAGACCTATACAAGTCTGACCTTTTTCTCATCACCTTCTTGCCATCTTCCCTGGATGATCTTGATACATTTCAAAGTAGATGAGCCCATTCTGGAGCTTGTATCTTCCCTATGAATCCCTTGTACAGTCTCTTCTTCCCAGTACTATGCTATCAGCACCAGCCTAGGCTTCTGGTTAGACCAGCCTCGCTGTCCTCTCTAGCTTAGTCCTCACGCCAGTCAGTCCTGTGGGTCACCGTCATCTTCTGCTTCAGAAATAATTCTTGAATCTCTTTCACCTCCGCTGCTCCTGCCTTGCGTCTGGATGAATTTTCCTTCTTAGAAATAGCTCCTTAGCCTCTGTGTCGGAATGGTAGGCAGCAGTCACATGGCCCCTTTTACGCTGAAATTAGTTAAGATTGAAAATGGAAATTCAGCTCCCCAGCCTCGCGAGCCGCATGTCAGGTGCTGGGGAGCCGCGTGTGGCTGGGGGCTGCCGTACTGGAGAGCACAGCAGGACACTCCCAGGGTGTTGGACGTCACTGCCCAGCTGGTGGATGGTTCTCTTGGACATCTCTGTCCAACAACTGACCTCTCTGCTGTGAGTTCTCACCCTCTTCATCTCATCCTTCTTATGGTCGCCCGGTGCTTGCTTTGTAGAAGCAGCGAGTCAGTTATGACACACTCCTGCCTGAACACTTCTGTTGGAGACTGACATGCGGTCTGTGCCCCTCAGCACAGCACATGAGTCCTCCACTGCTCACTCCCCCGCTCCGCCTGACCTGCCCTCCAAGCTCAGAGACCCCTGCTTCTCTCCCTTGCCTCATCCCTCTCTGCTTGCAATACCGCCCTTCATCTCCTTAAGACTTACAGGCTCATCATCTTTTTCTGGAAGTGACATTTCCCCACTGCCCTGCAACCTGTGTTTGCTGCTCTGACCCCCTCATTTGGGGGGTGTCTCTAGGGCACCATCCTCCAATGTTTTTGTCCACGTACCTTCTGAAATCATATTTTATAAACTATGTACTCCTTCCCATGGGACTGCATATGTGTCTTACATTTTATGTAAGGTAATGTCAACTTACATTTTAAGTTGATTTCTGACCTTTTTAAAAAATCAAAACTTCAAATGATTTATTTTTGTGAACAAGAAGTAGGAAACATTAAATATCAGATAAGATGAAAATATATGAGAATTGACTTAGTTGGGAGAAATCTTTGTCAGTATGACTTGAAAGAATTTTTGCATTTTGATTTTAACCACCTTGTATAGGTGAGCAACCACTTGTATATACTTCAAATATGTTTGTTATCTGTGCTGTATCTCTAGCTTGGCTTGAACAGTTTGGCATTTTGGGAAAAAATTCCAGATATTTTTAAGAGAATTTGTATCATTAACCTACTCTTCTCACTTTTTTTTTTTTTTTCCTCTGAATCCAGAACATCTCCATATGGGCCAAGTTTTGCTCCTAACAGAAAAATGCTCAGGCATAAAATTGGGAACCTTTCTGAGTTTAAGCAGTTGTGGTTAATCAATAAGGGGACTCCCTGATAATCATTATTTTGAATTACCCGCTTTGTTTGGTGTCTCAGAGGTTTCCGCACTTTGGAACAATGCATCAGGGTAAGATTTCAGTGACAGGGGAGCTGTTGGGAAGATGGGAGTGTCCTTTCATTGGCAGGTGGAGATCTGGAAATTGATTCCTTCAATCACCCTTCAGTTCAGTTCAGTTGCTCAGTCGTGTCCGACTCTTTGCGACCCCATGAACCGCAGCATGCCAGGCCTCCCTGTCCATCACCAACTCCTGGAGTCCACTCAAACCCATGTCCATCGAGTCAATGATGCCATCCAACCATCTCATCCTCTGTCATCCCCTTCTCCTCCTGCCCTTAGTCTTTCCCCACATCAGGGTCTTTTCCAGTGAGTCAGCTCTTTGCATGAGGTGGCCAAAGTATTGGAGTTTCAGCTTCAACATCAGCCCTTCCAGTGAACATCCAGGACTGATCTCCCTTAGGATGGACTGGTTGGATCTCCTTGCAGTCCAAGGGACTCTTAAGAGTCTTCTCCAACACCACAGTTCAAAAGCATCAATTCTTAGATGCTCAGCTTTCTTCGCCGTCCAGGTCTCACATCCTGGCAAAGTAATGTCTCTGCTTCTTAATATGCTGTCTAGGTTGGTCATAATTTTCCTTCCAAGGAGTAAGCGTCTTTTAATTTCATGGCTGCAGTCACCATCTGCAGTGATTTTGGACCCCCAAAATAAAGTCAGCCACTGTTTCCACTGTTTCCCCATCTATTTCCCATGAAGTGATGAGACCAGATGCCATGATCTTAGTTTTTCTGAATATTGAGCTTAAAGCCAACTTTTTCACCCTCCTCTTTCACTTTCATCAAGAGGCTTTTTAGTTCCTCTTCACTTCTGCCATAAGGGTGGTATCATCTGCATATCTGAGGTGATTGATGTTTCTCCCGGCAATCTTGATTCCAGCTTGTGCTTCCTTCAGCCCAGCATTTCTCATGATGTACTCTGCATATAAGTTAAATAAGCAGGGTGGCAATATACAGTCTTGACATACTCCTTTCCTATTTGGAACCTTTCTGTTGTTCCATGTCCAGTTCTTACTGTTGCTTCCTGACCTACATACAGGTTTCTCAAGAGTCAGGTCAAGTGGTCTGGTATGCCCATCTCTTTCAGAATTTTCCACAGTTTATTGTGATCCACACAGTCAAAGGGTTTGGCATAGTCAGTAAAGCAGAAATAGATGTTTTCCTGTAATTCTCTTGCTTTTTTGATGATCCAGCGGATGTTGGCAATTTGATCTCTTGTTCCTCTGCCTTTTCTACAACCAGCTTGAACATCTGGAAATTAACAGTTCACGTATTGCTGAAGCCTGGCATGGAGAATTTTAAGCATTACTTTACTAGTGTGTGAGATGAGTATAATTGTGCGGTAGTTTGAGCATTCTTTGGCATTGCCTTTCTTTGGGATTGGAATGAAAACTGACCTTTTCCAGTCCTGTGGCCACTGCTGAGTTTTCCAAATGTGCTGGCATATTGCGTACAACACTTTCCCAGCATCATGTTTCAGGATTTGAAACCGCCCTTTAAGCTACTCCTTGAACTTTGCTCATGGACTCCTGAGAGTCTTTGGAGCCCTTGGGGCTTTGCGCCTTGCTTGGAAGACCACAGCCGTGGGGCAGGCTGGTCTCCATCATGCCTGGCCTTGACAGGGCAGCCTGGTGTTCAGACGTGGCTGAATCCCATTTTCACTGGCTCTGGCCTGCCCTGGGCGCCACTGTTTTCCTTGGAGGTGCTGCCAGGGACCGCAGCTGAAGCCCTCTCACTCCTTGTGGGTTTGTCTCGGCCACTGCCAGCCACAGGAAGCAGGTTCCTCGCCTTATGCTCAGAGAGGAATGGAAGTATTTTTGTCGTGGGAAACAACTGTTTTTATAGAGGCCTGCACGATTCTGTGGAACATTACATAACCAGCCTGAGAGGCCTGGGAGGATGATCGTGTTCCCTCCGGCCGGCTGCAGGGCTGCAGCGTGTCCTGAGGCTTCTGTTCCTTCCTGATGTGACCCTCGGCCTCCTGTTCTGGCACCCGCAGGAGCCCAGGACCAGCCTCTGCTGCTTGGCCAGCTCAGACCTTGCCGTGTCATCCAGCAGTCTCTCTCACTAACATAGATTGTCATCTCTTTTAGGAAATTATATAAACACACACCCCCAGGCGATAGAGAAAAAGAAAAAGTCAGTTTCAGGCAGGAGAGTTTGATGCCGTCATCCTAGCAACTCACCCCCTCACCCCTTCCCACTCACAGCTTCCACCTCACCGGGGGTCGGGCATGTGCCAGGATGAGGCGGTCTTGCCCGTACAAGCATCAAGTAACCAGAATACGTTAGAAATGCCTGATTGAAAATAAAAAGGCGTGTTGATTTTAGCCCAACCTTATTAGGGAGGGTAAAGTTCATTGTATGCTTTGTGTTTTCAGACTGTGCCTTCTAATTCTGCTTAATACAGCACCTCACAGATAGGCAAAGAGATGTTGGCTTTTTTTGAGATGGGGGATAACCATCGCCAACACTGAAAACTCAAAGTGGCTTTCCTGCTTACAGTTCCTTCCAGAGCTGAGCTTAAGTTCTCAGCATCCCTGGCAAGGCTGATGAGGGATTGTTGTCTTGCTTTCAGAGACAGTGTAGGCCAAGACAGGTGATAAACTCTGGCCTGGATCATTGCCGTGGTTCTGGCAAGAGCCTTGCACAGATGCAAGCAGAGCCGAAGCATTTGCTTTCTAATGCCTGGTGCAGTTTGCTGTTGAATTTTTCATCTGATGCATCTGACATACCTTCAGGAAGGTACTTCTTATTTCAGACAGGAGATGCCCGTGTAAAGATGGGATTACTGCATGGTCTGAGGAGGACTTCTTGGTGGTGCATTTCTGCAGAGCCTGCTGAGCTTGTGCTGTGGCCTCCCTCCAGCCTTGGGGCATGTGGTGGCATTCATTTTCGTGGGACACTTAGGCCTTGCACAAAGAAAGCTGTTTTGCCTGGATCTGCTGGGAGTCCGGTGGGGGGGGCGGGTATCTTAGAGCCGAAAGGGGTCAGTGCAGCCACCCTTACCAAACAAAAAGCAGTCAAGGCTACTTCTTGCTAGCGAGCCACTCGGGGTGGGCACCCAGGGGCGCACTCCATGGATTGTGGGTCCCCCAGACCTGCTAGCATGTTGTGATCTGATGACGCACAGAAGGGCTTCCCTGGTGGCTCAGTGGGTAGAGAATCTGCCTGCAATGCAGGAGACTCAGGTTCGATCCCTGGATTGGGAATATCCCCTGACGGAGGAAATGGCAACCCACTACAGAATTCTTGCCTGGAGCATCCCATGGACAGAGGAGCCTGGTGGGCCGCAGTCCAAGGGGTCGCAAAGAGTCGGACGCAGCTGAGCACACACGCGTTCATTCAGCGTACAGAAGGTGATGCAACTTCCGGCAGCAGGTAAAATTTGCCCTTGGCCGGAATTCTTCTTGGCAGAGTTTTGCTGAAAAACTGTCTGCAGTTCTGTTGCCCTGAATCCTCCTGCCAAGTGGTGCAGTTCGTGGGAGATACAAGATGTCAGGAAGCAGCCATTGGATGAGGTCCACCATGGAACGTGGAGCTGTTACTGGCTTTGGCAGAATAGGTAACTTTGCAGCCTGCTGTGTTCCAGGTGACCAACTGTAGCTCCCTGGGTATTCTTTTTAAAAATGTATCTGTAATCCAGGTCCGGAACCCCTACCCCACCCGCATTCTGTTGCAGTCCAGGTATTAAAGCCTGTGACCTTGTGCTGTTCACCCAGCGGACAGCTTGTACCCCTTCTTTGTTCAGGGAAGTGATGTTACAGGATCTGATAGATTTCAGGTCGTCCAGGAAATTGCCCAATCAGCAATTGTTGAATTAAATTTAAATGAGTGTATTAAAAAGCAGAGATATTACTTTGCCAACAAAGGTCTGCCTAGTCAAAACTATGGGTTTTCCAGTGGTCATGGATGGATGTGAGAGTTGGACTGTGAAGAAAGCTGAGCCCCGAATAATTGATACTTTTGAACTGTGGTGCTGGAGAAGACTCTTGAGAGTCCCTTGGACTGCAAGGAGATCCAACCAGTCCATCCTAAAGGAGACCAGTCCTGGGTGTTCATTGGAAGGACTGATGCTGAGGCTGAAACTCCAATACTTTGGCCACCTCATGCAAAGAGTTGACTCACTGAAAAGACTCTGATGCTGGGAGGGGTTGGGGGCAGGAGGAGAAGGGGACGACAGAGGATGAGATGGCTGGATGGCATCACCGACTCGATGCACACGAGTTTGAGTGAACTCCGGGAGTTGGTGATGGACAGGGAGGCCTGGCGTGCTGCGATTCATGGATTGCAAAGAGTTGGACATGACTGAGTGACTGAACTGAACTGAACTGAACTGAGCAGGCTGAAAATCCCAAGGCTGAGAAGTCTTTTATTTGGGGTGGGCATGTCATGTAACTCAGGGACCAGCTTCTAGCCAGAGAATAAACTTGTTTTACAGAACGCATCACACTGACCAGCTTCTCCCAGGAGGTCAGGGACAGTCTCAGAGTTGAGGTGCTTCTGAGGCCTGGCTGTCCTAGTTCATCTCTGAGTCTGGCTCACCGGTCTCTACTGATGCCTTCCTCATGAACCAAAGAACAACAGATGTCTTTCAGTTGGGCACAAGTTGCTTTTAAAGGGATAGTAACACAAAAGAGCAGCTGGTCTCTTACCCTTGGAGAGCCAGGAAAGGGCAGTTGGGAGTTCAGGGCCAGGCTGAGGATGAAGGTGCAGTGACCAGAAAGCCTTGTCAATTTTAGGACCAGCTGCAATTCAGAAGCTATGGCTCTGGCTTTAAGAAAATGGAGGGGACTTCCCTGTCCTTCCAGTGGTTAAGATTTGACCTTCCTATGCAGGGGATGCGGGTTCAGTCCCTGGCTGGGGAGTAAGATCCTACATGCCTCCAAAAAACATCCCACATCCCATGTGTCCTCAAAAAACCCAAACAAAACAGAAACAGGATTGCGATACATTCAATAAAAAACTGTAAAAGTGGTCCATAAAAAACAAACAAACCCCAAGAAAATAGAGATGTGAAGATCTTATTGCAGAGAACAGTTTTGTGAAATGAGGTGTTTATCTGCCTTACAAAAGTTTTCTTGCAGATGCCCCAGGTGTAGCCTGTCTAGAAGGAATTCAGTTTGGGGTTCTCCTCTGGAATTTCTAAAGTCTTCACTGCTGCTACAGTGGTTATCTCTCTTGCCTGGATGGCTGTATCGGTCTCCTAAATTCTTTTGACTCCCAGATCAAATCTTGAAGTCCAGACCGCTCCAGGCCAACACAGAGACTGTTGTCACCTGGCTTCTGGTGAATCCATCATCCGCACTTGCGCCGCCACACCCAGACCGTTTGTCCTGCAGCACTTCGCCCTGGGGGTGGCCACTTCCCTGACTTTCACTCTCTGTTGCTTGGTCATCTCTGCTCACCCTTCAGTTCTCCAGTGAGACCGCTGCTGAGCACTTTCCTGATCACGTTTTCTGATCCCCTTCCCGGCTCTGGACTCAGTCCTGCCCTCACCATGCATTCTTCCTCACCTGGCACAGAACTGCAGCTCGCTGTGCCTGCCTGGGGCTTGCCTCTCTTCCCAGGCGGGCTGCAGGTCCCTGCAGAGACCAGGTGACCTCCTCACTGGCCTGCTTTTCAGCACAGTTCTTAGACCTCACAGTCAGGTTTGTGGAATGAATGAGGATATAAGTATTCCTTTAAAATTGTAACCTTTTCTAATATATTGTAACAGCCAACTTGCAAATAAACCAACTGTGATGCAAATTCAGCTATCCTGATGGAGGGGTGTGTGTGTTTATAGATACCGCATGTTAATTTTAGGTGTGTTCCAAGTCTCAAGTATGGTAGATCCAGTGTCCTTTTTGGAAAGTGGACTTGGTGCTGTCACACATTCACAGATGTCGGGATCTCTGACAGACTCAGTAAGTGGTGCCCTCTTCTCCTGCCCAGGCTTTGATGGAGTTGGGAGCTATACGCAAAGTAATAGTACAGGCCAGAATACTCATTTGCCACTGGTGGAGGTTAAGTTGGAAGGCTCAGCTTGGGGTGAAAACTGAGCGGTTCTGCTGAGAGAGTCTCAGGGTTAGGCCATGTGCCCGCAGAGCAGGGGACCCACCTGGGGCCCTGGGTCTGGGAGAGCTGCTGCCCCATCTGATCAGCTGCTCCATCTCAGGAGGGGAGGAATTCCAGAGCCATATGGAATTCCATATGGAAGAAGCCCTCCACACTAACAGTGGGCTCCTTCCAAACTCTCCTTCCCTCTATCGATTGTTTTAATATCTTGAAAGAAAATGTTAGTCTCTGAGTTGTGTCCTACTCTTTAAAACCCCATGGACTGTAGCCCGCCAGGCTCCTCTGTCCATGGGATTCTCCAGGCAAGAATACTGGAGTGGGTTGCCCTGCCGTCCTCCAGGGGATCTTCCTGACCCAGGGATCGAACCCAGGGCTCCTGCATTGCAGGCAGATTTTTACCATCTGAGCCACCAGAGAAGCTCTTTAATATCAATATCGTGTTTTACCAAACAGATAAACTATGTTTCATAGTGTTTGTTGAAGTCAAATAGTAAAGCAGCATTCCCTTTCTCCATATGAACATACCTACTTTTAGTTGACCCCCAAAAGAGGAAGCAAGCAATGTCTTTTATTTATTTGGTTTTGGCTGTGCTGGGTCTTCGTTGCTGTGCGCAGGCTGTCCCTGGTTGGAGAGGCTTCTCTTGTTGGAGGGCGGGAGCTCTAGGCGCACCGGCTTAGTTGCTCCCCAGCATCTGAGATCTTCCAAGACCAGGGATCGAACCCGTGTCCCCTGCATTTGCTCTCAGAATCTTAACCATTCAACCACCAAGGAAGACCAACAAGCAATGCCTTAACAGTTTATTTTTCCGGGACCAATTTTAAATGTCTCATGTTAGCATGAATAAGTTCAGTGACCAAAGAATTATGTTAGGGTCCTTCCTGGTTTGCGATTTGGGACCCAGCCGTACTCTGCTTAGGTCCAGTGCTGAGTCTGAGTTACTTTTAGCAAGCCAGGCAGCAGTGGCTGTGGAAATAGAGAATTAATTTCACGTAGTAAACACATGGGGCAGCTTTCCAGGAGCCATGAGAATGTAGGAAGGCTGTTCCCAGGAATGCTGTTCATGTTTGAAGACAGGTGAGTAAGACAGAGAGGTGAACTCAGAACATCGGGCTGTGTTCTGGGGTTGTCTGAACGGAGCATGCGTAGGTCTGCTTCCAGACTCACCCCCTGACTGGCTGGAATCTGGTTGGTGTTAAGGAAGACCTTTCTGGCTTTTCTCCCCCGCTGCTTCTGTGTACAGGCACCTCCCTCACCCCCACCCCAGCTTA
This sequence comes from Ovis canadensis, assembly GCF_042477335.2. Taxonomy (NCBI): domain Eukaryota; kingdom Metazoa; phylum Chordata; class Mammalia; order Artiodactyla; family Bovidae; genus Ovis; species Ovis canadensis. Next base: position 23,172,205 of record NC_091269.1, on the reverse strand, counting down.
AGACCTGGTGTTATAAATAACTTTTCTTCATAAAGGTGGCCCTCTGAGAGCATCATTAGGGAATCAGAGTGGTTGTAAAGGCAGCAGTGAAACTTGCGTAGTGGAATGTGCCAGCCCCCATGGAAGGCAGTGTGCACAGTTACCCTGAGTCAGTGCTGAGGTTGCTAGTATTTGTGGATCCATTCATAATGAAACTAGAATTTTCCCTTTGAATTTTTAAAAAGAATACAACTCAAATTTCAAATGTCTCTGAAAGTCAGATGTTCCTCTTTCATTTTGAGAGCATGTTATCTGAGGGAGGAAAAGGTCGTTGCTACACAGACTCTAGCCCAATGGATGGAAATATATATGAACATAGTCCCTCCCCATCCCCCAGCCCCTCATGGAAAACTTGTTTTAGACAGTGTATATGAAAGTCAGGATTCTGACAACCCCTATTGTGGTGGGAGCACAATAGATTACTCTGGAAACCTCAAGCCCAGTTTGAGTTGGAGAGAATGAGATTAGTTAGCTTGCAGGGAGAGCGTCCAGGCCACCCGCCCTCTCTCCTTTATGAGGAAGGTGACAGCTGAAAAGAGCCAGGACCCGCCCTGTGGCAGCAGTGACGGTTGAGCACAAAGAGTGGTGTGCTCCTGACCTCTGCCTGTCCTCGGTCCCTGCCCCTCCATGCGGTGGGGGTGGGACTGGAGCTGTAGGGGGTGGGGGGTAGGGAGGTGGGGGTGGGGGGCAGTTGTTGCAGGTTGAAACTTTTCACTACGTCTTCAGTTGTGCTTAGGGACCCAGACTTGGGCATTTTTCTCTTTGATGGTTTAATGTTTTAGCCAGTTGATCAGAGGAATTCTTTCACTGCCCTAAGGCTTTGTGCTCTCTGGAAATTAAATGCAGGCGGGGTAGTATGAATGAAAGGGAACAACCCTGAGATCCAGCCTGACCCCTCCCTAGCTGGTCAAGCAGTGATTTCCACCAGCAGGGTGGATTTATACAAAGTGAAAAGTGGTCAGTGAGGTGAGGCAGTGATGGACAGTGTGAGTGCCCAGCAGGAACCTGTTGCTTTCAAATCGGAACCGGGCTTTGCTCATGTTTCTTTTGTGGGATCACACTTGGCCGCACACTGGAATCATGAGTGGGATGCCCAGGCCCCACCCCAGAGACTTTGATTAAATGAGATGAACCCTGTTCTGGCCCTCAGGGCTGCACCACACCAGGACTGCCTGCGGGAGCTCTGGGCGCTGTCCTGTTCTGAGCATCCTGGCTTATTGCCTCTCTTCCTGGTTTTCAGACTTGAAGTTTTTCTAAAAGTTAAATGCTGTTGGGTAATTTCAGGAGGCATTCTGACTAGCTCTGAGAGAGAGCCTATTTGGGACTGTCCTGATGGCGCAGTGGTTAAGGATCCGTGCTTAACAGAGCAATCTGTTTGGTAGGGGGCACAGGTTCAATCCATGGTCTGGGAACTAAGATCCCACATGCTGTGCGAAGTGGTTAAAAAAAATAAAGAGGGCACTTATTAAGTTGAGGTGGCTTAGGTTATGTAGGGTCGTCAGCCTGGGAGGAACTGGAGCTGTTGGTGCAGTGGGCTTGATGTCCATGGGCTCTGTCTGTGTGCGGCTCTGTGGGTACAGGGCCTTGAGCATCCATGGATTTGGGCATCCTGGGCAGGGACTTCCTTGATCCTGCACCCCATGGTCTGAGAGGTGACTCGTTAGAGCAAAGCTGGGAAATGGGGAATTGGACTCCGCTCCCTTCAGCGCTGGTCCAAGGCGGTTCGTCCTGGAGGAGACTGAGGATGGAGTTTGGGGGAGCAGACAGAGCTGTTGGGATGTGTGGCCAGGAGCTCAGCGTGGGGTTGCCGTGGGAATCCCCGCCCCGGTCCTGCGAGTGCTGGCCAGCGTCTCCCCCGATCTGTGGTCTCGGACACCAGCTCCTGCACTCGGCTTCATGTGTTTTCATTCTCTTCTGAGACCAGCCACCCAGTTTTATTCACTCACTCTCCCCCTGTGGCCCACTTCATGGACGTTGCCGCTTTGGGCTCTGGCTATGATTTCCTTTCCATCTCCTTTGGTTCATGTTTTATATTCTTTTTGTGTAGGTGCGGGGAGGTCGTGGGAGGGGGCGATAGAGTGAGGGGGTTGGAAAACCAGAGGGGAGTGGGGTATTGAGAAATAACGGAACTGACACCAGCCCGGTGCTTGATGGGAGGCTGGGGTCAGAGGGCAGAGGTCCTGCCCTTGGGCAGAGGGTCAGTCAGGGCAGCAGCTGAGCGGGCTTGACAGAGGGGCCTGAACTTGCTTGTGTACGCTGGCACTGATCATTTCCATGAGCTCAACCTGCCTGCCTAGGCAGGGTCTCTGCCCTTGAAGTGTCCACAGAGAGAAGACACCCCTTGGGTCAGGTGGTCCAGATATTTGCTTGCTGAAAGTCAGGTTTTCTAAAGCTCATCCTTCTAGCTCTGTGAATATTGCTTATTTCACAGGGAGGCGGCGTCTTTTTTTTTTTCTTTAATGGGATATCTTTATGTTGTTCTCTGTTTGGCTGAGAATTTCTATCTTTTCCTTTTATTTTGACAACTTGTTGGAAAATTCTTGCCACTCTGCTAACTTTCAAGATGCCTAGAAACATTTTATAGACAGTTTGGAACGTTGCTCTCTGATCAGTTTAGTGAAACCATAAGAAATCATTTTATGAAAAGCACCCTATAGACAGTAAATCTTTCCTAAGAGTTATTTCAGAATTCCTTAGTTTACAGAGCTACTTTTTAAAAAACTATAATGTACTTCTCTAGGAGTTTTATAGTTTCTGGTCTTACATTTAGATCTTTAATCCATTTTGAGTTTATTTTTGTGTGTGGTGTTAGAAAGTGATCTAGTTTCACTCTTTTACAAGTGGTTGACCAGTTTTAGGCAAAACACTCTCCGACATAAATCACAGCAGGATCCTCTATGATCCACCCCCCAGAATTCTGGAAATAAAAGCAAAAATAAACAAATGTGATCTAATTAAAATTAAAAGCTTCTGCACAACAAAGGAAACTATAAGCAAGGTGAAAAGACAGCCTTCTGAATGGGAGAAAATAATAGCAAATGAAGCAACTGACAAACAACTAATCTCAAAAATATACAAGCAACTTATGCAGCTCAATTCCAGAAAAATAAATGACCCAATCAAAAAATGGGCCAAAGAACTAAATAGACATTTCTCCAAAGAAGACATACGGATGGCTAACAAATACATGAAAAGATGCTCAGCATCATTCATTATTAGAGAAATACACATCAAAACCACAATGAGGTACCACTTCACACCAGTCAGAATGTCTGCAATCCAAAAGTCTGTAAGCAATAAATGCTGGAGAGGGTGTGGAGAAAAGGGAACCCTCCTACACTGTTGGTGGGAATGCAAACTAGTACAGCCACTATGGAGAACAGTGTGGAGATTCCTTAAAAAATTGCACATAGAACTGCCTTATGACCCAGCAATCCCACTGCTGGGCATACACACTGAGGAAACCAGAATTGAAAGAGACACATGTACCCCAATGTTCATCGCAGCACTGTTTATAATAGCCAGGACATGGAAGCAACCTAGATGTCCATCAGCAGATGAATGGATAAGAAAGCTTTGGTACATATATACAATGGAGTATTACTCAGCCGTTAAAAAGAATACACTTGAATCAGTTCTGATGAGATGGATGAAACTGGAGCCGATTATACAGAGTGAAGTAAGCCAGAAAGAAAAAAAACGCCAATACAGTATATTAACACATATATATGGAATTTAGAAAGATGGCAATGATGACCCTGTATGCAAGACAGCAAAAAAGACACAGATGTGTATAGCGGACTTTTGGACTCTGAGGGAGAGGGAGAGGGTGGGATGATTTGGGAGAATGGCACTGAAACATGTATACTATCATTAAGAAATGAATCGCCAGTCTATGTCCGATGCAGGATACAGGATGCTTGGGGCTGGCGCATGGGGATGATCCAAAGAGATGTTATGGGGAGGGAGGTGGGAGGGGGGTTCATATTTGGGAACGCATGTACACCCATGGTGTATTCATGTCAATGTATGGCAAAACCAATACAGTATTATAAAGTAAAATAAAGTAAAAATAAAAATTAAAAAAAAAGAAGCTATTATGTAGTCTGTGGGTCAGACCTTGAAAAGAACACCCCTAGTTAACGTCCTGCTGATGCTCGGAATATCTCAAAAGGAGGGCTGACGTTTTAGCCGTAGGCTGAATGCATAGCCTGGCTCAGGGCACAGCGAGGACCTGGTGTACTCAGCCATCATTAGTGCTGCCATGAAGCAAACGTGCATTTCTTGACTGTCATATGGGAGTTTGACCAGATAATTCAGCGTGACATTTTACAGACATCTTGATGAGAAAGTGGAATGTTTGATTTTAAACTTTTTAGAAAGCCATCACCTTGTTTTTCTTAAGTTGTTTTTGTATTTGTTATGAGCATGTGGGATGAAATGTGATCATTTAAGTAGCCGCAGAGAAGACACGTCATCAGAGTCATTTTGGAACCGGTGTCTGATTTTCTGAAGTCAGGTTAGATTTACCCACGTAAGCTCAGGCCTAGGATTGGGCCACTATCCTGAAAGTCTGAAGTCTTCAAGAAACTGAAAGTCTTGTGACGTTAATAGAATTAGATTAATAATAGAATGAAAAGGAGTTGGGTCTTTCCTGGTGGTCCGGTGGTTAAGACTCTGCCTTCTGAAGCAGAGATGCAGGTTCGATCCCTGGTCAGGGAGCTAAGATCCACATGCCTCACAGCCAAAACCCCAAAACATAAGACAGAGACAATATTGTAACAAGTTCAATTTAAAAATGGCCCACATTAAAAAAAAAGATCTTAAAAAATTACAAAGAACTTATGCTATTTGTAACTGTCTTTGTCTCCTCTTCCGTGTTTCTGGTTGTAAAACAACAGAGAAGTCTGAAATACACGATTTAAGGAGAGAGGCACTTTCATTTCAGGTTGGTTTTTTTTTTCTTTCTTTTTCTCAGAACATATGGAAAGGATAAACTCAAGTTTGAAATATTAGTGCTCAATTTTATTTTATATCAGAAATTAGTTGTTGCTAGTTTCCTAAGGTTCTTTTAGGAGTAGTTGGAAAGGTCCTGAAAAAGAACATGTTTTCCCCTAAATTCTAGAAGACTTAGCAATTGACCAAGCTTTCGGCCAACAATAAACATTCCTTTCTTTTATGATTCAGAAAGTTTTTCTTAGTCTTCTGAGGCCATAGGGCCAGAAGTGCTGAGACAGCTTGGTAAAGCAGCTTTTGTTTTGCTTTCACATATAAACCAAAGGCTATTTTGATTTAAGATCAGCAGTCTTGATTTATAATAGAATATGACTTATTTTTTAGATGTGAGCATTTTAGGTGGCCCACAATTGTTTTGGAAAACCAGTGGCAGGTGGTCCCATTCAGCTTTACCAGTTTAGACGCGTTTACCTCCCCGAGATGGAGCGAAAGTAATTGTGTCTGGCAGAGAGCAGAGTCAGATTGCCTTCACTGCTAATTATTTAACCGACTTCCATCTCTGCAGCTTCCCATTTTAATTCAGACAGTAAGTGTCTGCAAATGTCTGTGCTAAATATTCTCTTGCTATCAGACAGCCTCTAAGAGTGTGTGTGCACGTCTGTGTCTAAGAATTGATAATTTTACTTCTTTTCCTTCCCTTTCTCTGCTGGTTTATTTGCAGTAAGTTAGTGGAAATAGATAATCACGTCATCTTTTCCCCCCTGATTCTGGTGGCCACTTTCCAGCACTGATTAGTCCACTGAATTAGGAGGATGTCCCTCTTCCAGAAGCACCCATGGAAGGTGGGGCTTGGAGACCTCAGCTGTTACCATTTCAACTGTGTTTATTTTCTTAAAGAAGAAATATATCACTTAATATATGACATAATATATATATATCACTTAATATATTCTAGTAAATGAAATTCTCATGTGATTTTGGATCCTCTGGAGTAAGGATCATTTAGGTTTGTAGCCCAGGCCCATCGGTTGTTTAAATAGAAATCACCTCCATCGCTGACTACCTGGTCAGCTTGGAGTCTTGGTGCAAGGACCCTGAAGCATTTGCTCATCTCATGTCTATCCGGGACCATCCCTTTTTGACTTTCTTAGACTCGGTCCTGTTGTGGCCGCACTGGGGAGACTGGAAGGCTGAGAGAGAGCCACGCCAGTGGATAAACTGCACTGAGACAGCTTAAGGCCAAAAGGCAGAGGTGCCAGACAGCCAGGCAGGGCCAGGTTAAAGGTTAAGCTGGTGTCTGTCTGGAGACCCAGCTGGAGACAGCCACAGCCTTGCGCGCTGGGAGCGCCTTTGTGGCAGGTCCCTGCATGCCCTGCTGTCCTGTCTGGGCCAGTGGGAGCCCCTGGCCCCCACCCGTCCCCCGGTCCCCTGTGCCCGGGCAGACCTGGGGTAGAGAAAGAGGTGACAGGCAGCGCAGGGCCAACTTGTCCCCTTGCTTAGGACTGATTCCAACCCCATGCTGACCAGCATGGAAAATTTCAGCTCTTCTTTTTTCTTTTTTTTAAACCACCTCCCTGAAATGTAAACAGTTGAATTATTTTCCAGTTTGGTCAGGGAAGCAGAGAATCACGTGTGTAATATTTTTGTAATAGGCAGAGTTACTCATTTTTGTTTTACTAAGTCTTTCCATTCAAATACCCTTGGCTGTTTTCTCACCCTTCCCGTTTGGGCTGAAACCTTCACACAGGACACCGGAGGGGCCAGCACGTCCGGGAGAGACGGAGACCACTCTGCCACCATCTCTGGAAACAACCGCAGTCCTTTAAGTACCATGTTCTGACTCACCGGCCTTGCCTTTAAGTAGACTTTCGGCTTGTTCAAGGGTTAGTACCTCTTGTTTGTGAACTACATTGAGGACACCTGTACAAAGCACAGCCGTTCCTGTTTGTATTGTTGTGGTTTAAATGACGCATTCCAGTTCTCTCTTTCAGGGGTTAGTTCTCTCTCTACTCTGCTTCCTCTAGTGCCTGGTAATGAATTTGCTGTTTTATACTGTGACTTTGGTATGCTGTTAGCTGGAAGAGAGTTTTTCCTCTTAAATAATTTACTTTCTCCTCCCTCCTCTTGGGCACAAAAGTAAATCGAGCATTATGGAATCTCACTGCTCAAACTGGTGACAGCCACATTTTAGAGAACGCAAGAAGAGGCACGATGGGCATTCTTGGGATAAATTGTCGGGGCTGTGAGTAGCAGCCCTGATGAAACCCCTGAGATGGGGGTGGGCGAGTGTTGGGCCATGAGGACGGCGTTGTGTCCTACTGTGTGGTCCCATAAGGTGTCAGGCGACCTTATTTCCTTGGTATGAGGGGATGGAGAGGTGATGTTCCAGGCATGCATGGGGCTGGCATCCCTGGATTGCAGATGCTTTCATGTGGGCTATAGAGACCTGCAGAGGAAGCCTCTGCCTGTGCAGTGATGACCTTACTGTATTGCTTGAGGTTCTCAGTCTTAAAGTAGTGAATCTTGAGCTGCTGCAAGAGTGTCCACTTAGCTGTGCAAGTATTGTTTCAAGAATGCTTTCCTGTGTGTGTGTTCAGTCGCTCAGTCGTGTCCAACTCTTTGTGACCCCATGGACTGGAGCCCATTAGGCTCCTCTGTCCGTGGGATTCTCTAGGCAAGAATACTGGAGTGGGTTGCCAATTCCTTCTCCAGAGTGTCTCCCTGATCCCACCAGGCATCGAACCCGAGTCTCCTGCACTGGCAGGGGGATTCTTTACCATTGAGCCACCAGGGAAGCCATGCTTTCCTAAGATAATGAGTGTTCTTTTTTAATCTTCATGGACTTAAAGCATTCTACTTTTACAGTGAAAATATAGGAACATGCTTATAGTCTTGGGCTGAGTTTAGTACAATGGATTCACTCTAAGATCCCATAGTGACGATGTTGAATTGTCAGAGAACTGAGAAAAGGCCTAAGTGAGAAGCAGCCAAGTCTGAAATCCAGTGGAAAATAGTTTCCTTGCCCAAGTAAGTGTCTGACAACTGAGTTATTTGTTAGTTATATCAACGATATTTTTAGGAGTCAGTATCTGTCTCATCCTTAGGTTTCCAGTTATTTTGATTCTTCAACAGACGCTAAAGGATACAAGCAACATGGGGCTGGAAAAAAATTTTTTTTTCTACAGAGATTAGACTAACTGAATCTTACTATGGTAATTAATTGGCAGAAAATCAATAATTCATCAAGAAGTCTCTCCCCCAGTGGTGGCGAAAGACAGTGCAGTGGATGCTGGTGAATTTAGGGGAACGCACAAGTGTCAGTGAGCTAATTGGGTGAATTTACATACAATGTACTGTATTGTCAGACAAGACTAGTCATTTGGGAAATTTGTAGATTACTGGAGACCCAAATGTTTAAATACTTTAACCATTTGTCTGTCTTCTCTTTCCCTAAAGAGAAGCCTCAATAAGTGCATACTTGGCTAAAGGACTCAAGTGAAACTGCTGTTTTTGCCTCATTCTCTGATGATTAAGACATGTTAGTTTACTTGCTTTAAAGAAAGCCAGTAAAATTTTTTTCTCAAATTTGTTTTCTTGTGTGAGTTGCCATCCAAAAGTTACTCTTTTTTTTTTTTTTTTTTTAAGAAAATTTAAAGAAGCATTTATTTTTGGTTGCAGGGGTCTTCTTCGCTATGTGCAGGCTTTCTCTAGTTGCAGTGACCGGGGGCTCCTCCTTACTGCAGGTGCGGGCTTCTCAAACCCGCGGCTTCTCTTCCTGCAGAACTCAGGCTCTGGGCGCGTGGGCTTCAGTAGAGGTGGCTCTGGGGCTCAAGAGGGTGGGCTCAGTAGTTGTGACAGACAGGCCTAGATGCCTCGAGGCATGTGGAATCTTTCTGGACCAGGGATAGAACCCGTGTCCCTAGCGTTGGCAGGCGGATTCTTATCCACTATACTGCCAGGGAAGTCCTAAAGTTCTTTTTAAAAATGTTTTAGTCTTAGAATATTTTTATACTCTTAAAAATTATTGAGAGCTTTAAGGAGCTTTTATGTATGTAACAAATATCTTTTGATATTTATTCTGTTAGGAATAAAATCCAAGAAGAATTTTAAAAGATCATTATTAAAAAAAATAGCAAACCAACCGCTTGTTAACGTAAATACCAGTTTTATGAGAAGTCACCATTTTGTGAAACGAAAGAAACCTGGTTGAGAAGAGCGCTTTATAATTTTTTACAAAAATTGGTAATATCTGGCTTAATGGAAGACAGCTGCCTTATCTCATCTTATACCTACATTCATTCTGATATAATGATTGTTTTGGTTTTCATGTAGCAAGAAAACCCAGCCCCACAATAAAGTAGATGCCCAGGGGGAGTGTGTTAATATCTTTTTAGATAAATGTGGATTCTTTAATGCTGTGCTAAACAAGTGATAATTTCTTAAAGGTTGGTTGAGATATAAATTTTGAAACCTGATCTATGAACTTTTAAAACCTTATTCCATATATGATTGGGAATATTATGCATTGGTCATTTGGAAAATCTCCCAAATGTTGATATATATAATTTTTCATAAATTTACAAAAATATCATTTTGCAAAAGTTATATCACCAGTGAGAAAATATATATAGGGAAGTTGTCAGTTCAGTTCAGTTCAGTTGCTCAGTCGTGTCCGACTCTTTGTGACCCCATGAACTGCAGCATGCCAGGCCTCCCTGTTCATCACCAACTCCCGGAGTCCACCCGAACCCATGTCCATCAAGTTGGTGATGCCATCCAACCATCTCATCCTCTGTCGTCCCCTTCTCTTCCTGCCCTCAGTCTTTCCCATCATCAGGGTCTTTCCCAATGAGTCAGCTCTTCGCATGAGGTGGCCAAAGTATTGGAGTTTCAGCTTCAACATCAGTCCTTCCAGTGAACACCCAGGACTGATCTCCTTTAGAATGGACTGGTTGGATCTCCTTGCAGTCCAAGGGACTCTCAAGAGTCTTCTCCAATACGACAGTTCAAAAGCATCAGTTCTTTGGTGCTCAGCTTTCTTTATAGTCCAGCTCTCACATCCATACATGACCACTGGAAAAACCATAGCCTTGACTAGACGGACGTTTGTTGGCAAAGTAATGTCTCTGCTCTTTAATATGCTATCTAGGTTGGTCATAACTTTCCTTCCGAGGAGTAAGCGTCTTTTAATTTCATGGCTGCAGTCACCATCTGCAGTGATTTTGGATCCCAGAAAGATAAAGTCAGCCACTGTTTCCACTGTTTCCCCATCTATTTCCCATGAAGTGATAGGACCGGATGCCATGACCTTAGTTTTCTGAATGTTGAGCTTTAAGCCAACTTTTTCACTCTCCTCTTTCACTTTCATCAAGAGGCTCTTTAGATCTTCTTCACTTTCTGCCATAAGGGTGGTGTCATCTGCATATCTGAGGTTATTGATAATTTCTCCCGGCAGTCTTGATTCCAGCTTGTGCTTCCTCCAGCTCCACGTTTTTTTACCTTTTGGCTGTACCACACAGCATGTAGGATCTTAGTTCCCAGACCAGAGATCAAACCTGTGCCCCCTGTATTGGCAGCAAGGAGTCTTAACCACTGGACTGCCAGGGAAGTCCCCCTGGTTTAGTTTCTTTTCTATAAAGTGCCTTCCAAAGAGCCATGTCTGAATCACCCCGGTTTGTATATCATGCCTTCAAGTAAAAGCTGATGTTTCATGAAAAAGTGGCTCATTTGCCCCTTAGTGTGGTCTCCCAGATGTTTTTCCTGGAAACCCCTGCTGCATGTGGCATGTAGCTTTTGCTTTGTGCTGCCCTTTCATGCACAGAATGTTGAAAAGCTTGCACTCCCGCACCGAACTTTGATAAAATTATTTTTCTTCTTTATCAAGGAGACCCTCCTTTTACCTGATCATTTTAACTGCAGCTGTGCAGTACAGTTACCAGGACAGTTTGGCGCCACTGCCTTGTGCTAACGTGCCAGCAGTTTTACCTGCTGTAATTCTGTGCCGTGGATGCAGTCAAGCAGGCAAATAGTGTCTTAGAGTTATCATGAAGGTATTTTGACCTCACAGATCCCTTGGACGGCCCTGTAGGATGCCAGCAGGCCCATAGTTTACACTTTTGAGGGTTGTTGCTTTAAGACCTTTGGGAAAATTGCCAAAGGCAGCAGGAGCTAGACCTGGCTTGTCCTAATTGAGGATTCCAGAAATGAGATGGATCACATACAGTGTGCTGGGTGGTGTGGGGGCAGGCGACATGTGCAAGTTGCTGGAAAGTGGAACTTTGATTGGGGACATCACTTCATGCATCCTGAATATCTAAGTCAGTGCCTGGTATGTTATGCAAGAAATATAGGTAGTCCTTTGAAGAATCAGACTGAGAGTAAACAGTAGCTGACTTTATTTTTTGGGCTTCAAAGTCACTGCAGATGGTGACTGCAGCCATGAAATTAAAAGACGCTTACTTCTTAGAAGCAAAGTTATGACCAACCTAGACAGCATATTCAAAAGCAGAGACATTACTTTGCCAATAAAGGTCCATCTAGTCAAGGCTATGGTTTTTCCAGTAGTCATGTATGGATGTGAGAGTTGGACCATAAAGAAAGCTGAGTGCCGAAGAATTGATGCTTTTGAACGCTGGTGTTGGAGAAGACTCTTAAGAGTCCCTTGGACTGCAAGGAGATCCAACCAGTCCATCCTAAAGGAGATCACTCCTGAGTGTTCACTGAAAGGACTGATGTTGAAGCTGAAACTCCCTTTGGCCACCTCATGCGAAGAGCTGACTCATTGGAAAAGACCCTGATGATGGGAAAGATTGAGGGCAGGAGGAGAAGGGGATGACAGAGGATGAGATGGCTGGATGGCGTCACTGACTCAATGGACATTAGTTTGAGTAGACTCCAGGAGTTGGTGATGGACAGGGAGGCCTGGCGTGCTGTGGTCCGTGGGGTTGCAAAGAGTTGGACACGACTGACTGACTGAACTGAAACTGAATGGGTTTATAAATTCAGTGTTTTTTTTTTTTTTAATCAAGTTTATCAAAGTATGTACATACATGCTAAGTTGCTTCAGTCGTGTCCAACTATGTGCAACGGTAAAAACTGTAGCCCACCAGTCTCTTCTGTCCGTGGGATTCACCAGGCAAGAATTCTAGAGTGGGGAGCTGTTTCCTTCTCCAGGACATCTTCCAACCCAGGGATTGAACCCATGTCTCTTACATCTCCTGTATTGGCAGGCAGGTTCTTTACCACCTGCGCCACCTGGGAAGCCATATCAAAGTACATCTTTTACTTGTATTTTATAGGTAACAAAAAAGTTGAGAAATAGTTGCACTCCCTTCCTGTCCCAGGCTCTCCTGTGATACCATAATCTTCCTTCTTCCTTTGGCCTTCGCGGTCTGTTTCCTGCTCCATGGAGGTCCCCATCCCAGCTGTGCAGACCCAGCTCAGCACTGATAACTGCAGCCTTGGTTGGTTTTAGCTGAAACAGCTGACAGTTGTTTTTCCCGATTGGGAGATGGCACCCCAGTGTAAAGGCTGGGGCAGGTTGCTTGTGAAGGCGGTCCTGCTGCGTGGCAGTGCCCTTCGCTCTTGTGTCCCTGGTGTTCTTGCTCTGTGGTTAGGTGGTTTGGCAGTTTCCTTTGTTTTCTATGTGTGAGGTATCAGAAGTTTGTTTTTCTTGGGTGTTTCCAGAAGAGAGGGATTTCCCTGCCCAGAAGAATACCTTGTTGTGTGTTATCAATGCTTTTCTTTGTTCTCCCTTTGAGGAAGTTTATCTTGGTGGTAGTGAGGACTAATTTACACTCACATGGGTTAGAGTTACTGCCTTTGGAGGGCTATGTGTGTATGCATATGTGTGTGCTAAGTCGCTCCATGAAGTGAAGTGAAGTGAAGTTGCTCAGTCATGTCCGACTCTTTGCAACCCCATGGACTGTAGCCCACTAGGCTCCTTGGTCCATGGGATTTTCCAGGCATGAATACTGGAGTGGGTTGCCATTTCCTTCTCCAGGGGATCTTCCTGACCCAGGGATCGAACCCAGGCCTCCTGCATTGTAGGCAGACGCTTTACCGTCTGAGCCACCAGGGAAGCCTGCTAAGTCGCTCCAGTCATGTCTTAACTCTTTGTGACCCTGTGGACTGTAGCCCGCCAGGCTCCTGTGTCCGTGGGATTCTCCAGGCAAGAATGCTGGAGTGGGTAGCCATGCCCTCCTCCAGGGGATCTTCCTGACACAGGGACTGAACATGTCTCCTGCGTTGGGAAACAGGTTCTGTACCCAGTGAGCCACCTGAGAAGCCCTGTGTGTGATTATATATGTAAACACACGTATATGTATGCATATGTATATATGTATGCATATGGATATATGTATGTTGTTGTTTAGTCGCTAAGTCATGTTTGAATCTTTAGGACCCCCTGGACTGTAGCCTGCCAGACTCCTCTGTGCATGGGATTTTCTAGGCATTCTTGGAATGGGTTGCCATTTCCTTCTCCAAGGGATCTTTCCAACACAGGGATTGAACTTGTGTCTCACGCATTGGCAGGCACATTCTTTACCTCTGAATCACCTGGGAAGCCCAATGTATGTATGTTCAGTTCAGTCACTCAGTCATGTCCGACTCTTTGTGACCCCATGAATCGCAGCACGCCAGGCCTCCCTGTCCATCACCAACTCCCAGAGTTCACTGAGACTCATGTCCATCTTGTCAGTGATGCCATCCAGCCATCTCATCCTCTGTCGTCCCCTTCTCCTCCTGCCCCCAATCCCTCCCAGCATCAGAGTCTTTTCCAATGAGTCAGTTCTTTGCATGAGGTGGCCAAAGTACTGGCGTTTCAGCTTCAGCATCATTCCTTCCAAAGAAATCCCAGGGCTGATCTCCTTTAGGATGGACTGGTTGGATCTCCTTGCAGTCCAAGGGACTTTCAAGAGTCTTCTCCAACACCACCGTTCAAAAGCACCAATTCTTTGGCGCTCACAGTCCAACTCTCACATCCATACATGACTACTGGAAAAACCATAGCCTTGACTAGATGGACCTTTGTTGGCAAAGTAATGTCTCTGCTTTTCAATATACTATCTAGATTGGTCATAACTTTGCTTCCAAGGAGTAAGTGTCTTTTAACTTCATGGCTGCAGTCATCATCTGCAGTGATTTTGGAGCCCCCCAAAATAAAGTCTGACACTGTTTCCACTGTTTCCCCATCTATTTCCCATGAAGTGATGGGACCAGTTGCCATGATCTTCATGTATGTACATATAAATAAATAAATTTAAATCATCCAGGATAGCTGGTTACTAGCGAGTTGGTATTTTGCTCCATTTTATTTTTCTCTTCAGTTTTTTGATTTTGTGTGATGATTTGGGGCGCTCTTCCTGTGAACCAGGAATACTCAGGTTGGAGTGAGTCTTTTAGAGCCTGTTGAGATAAGGCCCCATTTCCGTTAGGAATCCCCAGTTGTAGAGGCATCATGAGATGATGCAGTTATCTAGATCAAATATCCAATGAAATATGAATGAATAGATTATGGGACGCCTGCTCCTGAAGATGTGTACAAGAGAAACCTAGAGACATGGCATGTTTTGACTGTCTTTCTACTTGATTTCACTGTGATAAAGACAGGACCCAAGTGATGGAGAAAATAGCAGAGGACAGTGTGGACTGAGCTGTGTGGATCCCCACTGTCCTGCCTCATCATTGCCCTAAGCAAACAGACAAGGTTTTGAGGAGGAATCAACTCTTGTGTTTTTCTTTCATGTGAAATTTTTCTGAATCAGCTGATGAAGCCAAGCTCAGTAAATATTATCTTCATTTTGGGTTGTTCTTTTGTTTTGAAATATCATTCCAACTCTATTCCCTACGTAGTTTTCTCTTTATTGCTATTATTATTTTTATAGATTTAGAGGTACTACCTTTTTCAGTCTTGCTTACCACATTTTTCTTCCTTTGATCCTATAAAATGTTTCATTCAGTTCAGCAGACCTATGTGAAGCGTGCACAAGTCAATAGCTACGTATGACCAAGCCCCACATGTTTGTGTTCCGCTGTTTCTGCAAGCCCTGAGATTCACGTGTTTAGTTCCAGCCTCCTTTTGCCGCTGCTTTTCCCCTCATTTGGTTATTGGGATGAAGGGAACCTTGTTACAGAGAATGAGTCTCCCGGGACAGCTTCTTCCTGCTTCTTCTCTTTGTATTGTTTCATTGTTGTAGTTATTTATTATTTACTCTTTGGTTTGTGCACAGGGTCTCAGGTATCAAGTTGCTGGCGCCTTTGGAGTAGAAAGACATTTTGGAGGTGAGAGGAATAGTGAGGAAGGGAGAGGAGGAGAAGGGATATTAAAGAAAAAAGATTATTCTTCCTTGATCAGTTTCCATTTATGCAAAATTCTCAACCTTTGGCTTGTCTCTCCCCAGCCCCCATCCCACTTACCTTAGAAACTGTACCTCTTCATCTCTGCTTGTATAATAAAGCCTATATTGTTCTGTGATGATGTATAATGTTATGATGACTTCCATAGACACGCTTGTAAAACGACTCCTTTATTGGAGAAAATAGAGACTTAGCTAGAAAATAAGCATTAGCCCCTAGAAAAGCACAGGTTGCTAACTATTCTAGAACTGTCACCTAAATATCTGATATATTGGCCTGAGAAAACTGATAGATGTTAGGTTTTCTTGAATACAGGGGTTAAACTAAGCGGGTGGGTAGAGGGTAGTCTTTTTTGTTACATTTCAAGTGATTTCATTGGATGTTTTTCTCGAAATTGTGTTATCAGTTATAGGAGTTAGCTTTGCATTTTCTATTTTTATGTATATAAAATAAAGATCTATATCTTGGTTGAATAGATACATAATTGTTTAAAATCTGGACAATTTGAAGTCATGGGGCTTTAAGGAAATACATCCTTATCACTTGGTAAATATTTGAGACTTATCAGCTATAACACTTTCCTTTTCTCTCCCAAACATGACAGCACAGGTATTATGTAACTTTGCACTGGCAGGTTTCTCTCTTCTGTCCTAGATGTGGCCTGGAGAATCCCAGGGACGGGGCAGCCTGCTGGGCTGCTGTCTGTGGGGTCACAGAGAGTCGGACACGACTGAAGCGACTTAGCAGCAGCAGCAGATGTGGCCAAACCTCTAGCAGATGCACCTGTGTCCGTTTATTTCTCCTCCCTCATTTTCCGTCTGTCTGGTTGGCCCAGCTCCTCATAGATTTCCATCTTGTGTATTGTGTTAGTAGTAATTTAAATATGATTCAAGAAATTTATCTGATAATGGGTTCTGTCCCTTTCAGTGTAGGAGAATAGAGACAGCCCTCCTAGCAAAGTTACCACTTGGGACATTTTTATCTTTTATGGACACCTGTAGTTTTTTGCTTGAGTGTAGACTTTCTTAGCTTATTATGCTTGCTCACGGTGTCTTTTCACAAATAGAGAATGTACTTGAACTTTACAGTCTAATTCTTTCCTTTCTTCACTGATTTAATGACCACTGTTTCACCTGGCTTCCCAGGCGGCGCAGTGGTAGAGAATCTGCCTGCCAGTGCAGGAGACGCAGGAGACGCAGGCTTGACCCCTGGGTTGGGAAGATCCCCTGGAGGAGGCAATGGCAACCCACTCCAGTATTCTTGCTCGAAGAATTCCACGGACAGAGGAGCCTGGCAGGCTACAGTCGATGGGGGCTCGCTGAGTTGGACGCAACAGAGCACATAAGAGTGTACTTTACCAAGACTCCAAGTTTTCATAATAGAGGATCCCCCAGTCTTAAAGTGACATCCTAACATCGTTACTGAGAACTGTGTTCTACCTGTAGAGCGTGTAGGAAGTCACAGGACTGTGAGTCAGCTTCATTTAGTAATGGGTGCTCCTAAAATTGGATCAATATTCAACTCCTGAAATAACTAACATAATTCATAGCAGCACTATTCACAATACCAAGACAGGGAAGCAACCTGAATGTTTATCAACAGGTGTATAAAGATGTGGTAAGGACTTTCTGGAGGTCCAGAGTTAAGGCTGTGCTTTCCAATGCAGGGGGTGCAGGTCTGGTCCCTGGACAGGGAGCTGCTGTTGCTGCTGCTGCTAAGTCGCTTAAGTTGTGTCCGACTCTGTGCGACCCCGTAGACGGCAGCCCACCAGGCTCCCCCGTCCCTGGGATTCTCCAAGCAAGAACACTGGAGTGGGTTGCCATTTCCTTCTCCAGTGCATGAAAGTGAAAAGTGAAAGTGAAGTCGCTCGGTCGTGTCCAACTCTTAGCGGCCCCATGGAATGCAGCCTACCAGGCTCCTCCGTAAGACCCCACAAATCTTGTGGCCCAAGTAAAACATAAAACAGAAGCAGTACTGTAACAGACTCAGTAAAGACTTTAAAAGTAGTCTGTGTTAAAATAAAATCTTAAAAAAGATGTGATGTGTATGTATGTATATATGTATATACAGAAGAGAATGTCCAGTTCAGTTCAGTTCAGTCTCTCAGTCATGTCTGACTCTTTGCGACCCCATGAATCGCAGCACGCCAGGTCTCCCTGTCCATCACCAACTCCTGGAGTTCACTCAAACTCATGTCTATCGAGTCAGTGATGCCATCCAGCTATCTCATCCTCTGTCGTCCCCTTCTCCTCCTGCCCACAATCCCTCCCAGCATCAGAGTCTTTTCCAATGAGTCAGCTCTTCGCATGAGGTGGCCAAAGTATTGGAGTTTCAGCTTCAACATCAGTCCTTCCAATGAACACCCAGGACTGATCTCCTTTAGGTTGGACTGGTTAGATCTCCTTGTAGTCCAGGGGACTCTCAAGAGTCTTCTCTAACACCACAGTTCAAAAGCATCAATTCTTCGGCACTCAGCTTTCTTCACAGTCCAACTCTCACGTCCATACATGACCACTGGAAAAACCATAGCCTTGACTAGACGGACCTTTGTTGGCAAAGTAATGTCTCTGCTTTTTAATATGCTATCTAGGTTGATCATAACTTTCCTTCCAAGGAGTGAGCATCTTCTAATTTCATGGCTGCAATCACCATCTGCAGAGAATATTACTCAGCCATAAAAAACAATGAAATAATGCCATTTTCAGCAACATGGATAGACCTAGAGATGATCATACTAAGCAAAATAAGCTAGACAGCCTGATTCCTTATGATATAAAGTATATCTGAGTTATCTATAAGTGCAATCTAAGTTATGTTAGAAATACATGTATCTACAAAACAAAAATAGACTCACAGATACAGAGAATAGACTGTGGTTGGTGATGGGGAAAGGGGTGGATTTGGAGTTATGGATTAGCATATGCAGACTACTGTATATAGGATATATAAACAAGATCCTGCTGTATAGCACAGGGAACTATATTCAGCATCCTGTGATAAGCCATAATGGAAAAGAATATGAAAAATAATGTATATATATTTACAACTGAATCACTTTGCTGTCCTGCAGAAATTAAACAACATTGTACATTATACTTCCATAAAATTAAGTTTAACAAAATGATAATGAACATAAAACACCACCTTAAGAAATGATGTTTTCTTACTTGTAACGTCTTGCTTGTCTTCATGCAGACAATACTGCATCCTAGCCAGTGATGGAGCAGGAATCTGTTTCAGTGAACATACCGAGTTCAGTGCCCTATTTTCCTGAATAGGTATCCTTACGGGGATGCACATGGATTCATCATGTACGTCTTTCTGATAGTAAAATCGTTGCTGGTTCCCATGTTAATATTATTTTATTATTCATTATGTTTTACACACTGGGGAGAGGAGAGCAGTGTTCACCAAATAGTGTTGGGACTTTCCGCTGCTTCACCCTCTACCTAAGCAATCAGAAAACAACTCTCTGGGTATATGAGCAAGGGTGGGAGTGCAGGGACCTGGAAGGCTGGCTGGAGAGATTACTGGTGGCTTGGTTGCCTTGGCTGAGAGTTTGGACTTTGTAGTGTTATGAAGCAGTTCAAGCTTTTTTGCTTTAATTAGCAGAGGTATATTGGCTCCCAGACATCTTCCTTATTTATCTTATTCGTGGGAAATACTGAAAGATCCCAGAGTATTTCCTCTACCATATCAAGGCCATTCTAATAGTCATGGTAATTTTTTCTTCAACGTTACAGAAAAATTAATGTAATAAATGTATGGCAAGGGATACAGACTTTGAATTAATTGTACCACCATCCTCAGCAAATGTAAGCTTATCTGCTTTTGAGTATTCATTTCACCAACTGTTCATTGATTACCTGCTCTGCCTAAGGCTTCTGCTCATTAAGTTGAATTTTTTGTAAATAAATCACATATGAGACAGACTGAAAAATGTTAAGAGCAAAAGCAGAAGCTACAAGTAATGATCTTCTGGAGGCATAGAGAGGAAGCACTGTCTAGGAAGTTTTCTTGGAAACTTTCCCCCTGGAGATGTCTGAGAAGTTCTGTGAGAGTGAAAGCTGCTGGTAGTTTGGGTGATGGGGACAGTTTGATAAAAGGGGCAGAAACAAGAGACCTCAGGACATATTTGTTTGGGAAAGGTCATTTACTACAGGCTGTGACTGTCAGGTCACAGGTGCTCGGGTCCACCTTGTATAATTATTTGAAGGCTATTTTGAGGTTGAAGTTATGTGTGGTGCAGCTGTGAGCAGGTGCATCCATCTGGACTGTTGGTTGTGAATGACAGAAACCCAATTTATCCCATCTTAGGCAGAAAAGGAAAGGTTTTACTCAAGTGACTGGGATGGTTTGGGAGTAACATGTTTTAGATGCTGCTGGACCCAGGGTTCCAACACTGGCCTGGAGACTCTTTCTCTATTGTATCTTGACTCCCCTTCTCTGTTTTGCTGGGTTCTTGAGTGCTTTCCATGGGATCAGCAGGATGGTGGCCAGCAGCTCACATCCTCCTTGGCTTAGCTTCCTGAGTGGAAACTGACTTCCATCTCCCAAGATCTCTGCATTATCCCAGAAAACATGTAGACAGCTTGCTTTGGTTCTCCACCCTGATCTAGCCACTGAGGTGAAGGGGAGAGGTTGTTCCCTGAGTGGCCCAGGGGCAGGGGTCCCTTTTGGAGCTAGAAGATGGGGTGCTGGGCAGACAGAGCCTGCGAGTCTAGCGTCGGTGGTGCAGGCAGGCATGTGAGGGACAGTGGGACTGGTGCCCAGGCTGTTGAGCAGGGGTGGAGCGAGGCCTTGTGGGAAGGGCGTGAGCTCTTTTCTAAGTTGAGTTAGGGGTACCGGTGGGTCTTCCATGTGGCAGCTGACTGATGGGGCTCAGAGAGACGGGAATGGCTGGTGTGGTCCCCAAATAAGCCACTGATGATAGACAGAGATGTAGAGTAGGCAAGCCCACCGGGGAGGAGCAGATACCAGGTAGAATCACGTGCAGCCTTTCCAGGTTGCCATGTTGGTGATTTCCTATGGCTTAGCCTGTCCTGTGGGAGTTCCATTTGAAAATGCCCAGCGTTTTCCTTAGGCGCGCACCTACCCCTGTCCTTACTGTCCATGGTGCTCAAGCCAATAGCTTTCTCCTTTCCTCTTTCCTGCCTTTTCTCTTCTTTCCCCCTCCTACGACTCCTCCCGTCTTTCTGCTCTTTCTGGAAGATATTTACCATGTGCTTCTAAAGTGAAAAATATGGTGCTTAGTACTGGCTATGGTGTCATGAACCAGACCTGGTCCCTGCCCTCCTGAGGGCTTCCCAGACGGTGCTAGTGGTAAAGAACCTGCTTGCCGGTGCGGGAGACCTAAGAGACCCGGGTTTGACCCCTGGGGGAGGAAATGGCAACCTACTCCAGTTCTTTTGCCTGGAGAATCCTACGGACAGAGAAGCTTGCTAGGCTACGGTCCGTTGTGTCGAAAAGAGTCAGACACGAGTGAAGTGACTTAGCACGTATGCCCAGTCTCCTGAAGTCTAGACTCAGAAGCGAGTGTTTAGGGCTTGATGGAGGTCTCTGTGAGGAGTGGTGGTGTGGGCTTTGTGGGATTTTCCATGAGGTTTGCAGAGGCATCCAAGTCCTAAAGTCTTCCTCACTCCCCCTTGGGCTGGGGTGGGGGAGAGGACAAGGCCTGCATGGATGTTGGATACATGTATAGATTTTCCTGACAAAATGAGTGAGGGGACAGAGCTCCCCTGACCCACCACACCTCTGCTGTTTCAGTTGCGCCAGTGTTACCTACTTTCCCCCTTTTTCCTCCATGTCTCTCCTCCCAGCTGAAGCTTGGCCTCCTCCTTAGTCCTCTCACAGTACCTACCAGAGACTCTTCCATTATATTCCATTGACACTTGGTTCCCATCTTCTGTGGAGTGAGAGGTTGGCTTACTCCATCAGGCAGAAAGCTTCATGTGGCAACAGCTCCTAGTGCTGAGGAAAGGGTTTGAGTGCTGGAGGTGTTAAAGGAGTATTGTTAAATGTTAAAGTAACTGCAAAGGGATTCTGTTTCCACTTTCTTTCTCTCTTCTTATCTCTACCCAACTTAGAAAAAAACCCAAAACACTGGGGTAAATATGCAGTGGAATATTATTCAGCCTTAAAAAATCAGGTCATCCTGTCCTGTGACCACATGGGTGAGCCTGGAGGACATCATGCTCAGTGAAATAAGCAGACCCCGGAGGACAAGAACTGCGTGATTCCACTTAAAACAATCAGACTCA
The DNA here is from genome assembly GCF_042477335.2 of Ovis canadensis. Lineage (NCBI taxonomy): Eukaryota > Metazoa > Chordata > Mammalia > Artiodactyla > Bovidae > Ovis > Ovis canadensis. The sequence continues at coordinate 23,150,591 of NC_091269.1, read as the reverse complement.
GAGACACAGAGCAGGAGGGTGGTTGCCAGGGGCTGGGTCGGAGAGGAAATGGGCAGTTACAGTCCAGCGGGTATAAAGTTTCAGTCACGTACATACAAGGAATAGGTTCTAGAGTCTGCTGTGCAGTGTTATGCTTGTAACTCAGTGTTGAATTGTGCACTTAAATGTGTTATGATGGCTGATCTCATGTTGTCTTCCTTTGTTGTTTAGTCACCAAGTCGTGTCCCACTCTTTGTGACTCCGTGGACTGCAGCACGCCAGACCTCCCTGTCCCTCACTGTCTCCCAGAGTTTGCTCAAACTCATGTCCATTGAGTTGGTAATACCATCCAACCATCTCATCTTCTGTCAACCTCTTCTCCTGCCTTTAATCTTTCCCAGCATCGGGGTCTTTCCAATGAGTCGGCATTCTTAGCACAGTTAGAAAAAAATTATGTGTGTGTGTGTGTGTGTGTGTAAACAGCCACCAAAGGGGGAAAGTAAAAACAGTCCCTGAGTGACAGCAGTGCTTTGTGTTGGGCACACTGGAATCACAGTGTGACTTGAGGGGTGAGGAAATGTCTCGGGTTGAGAGTCTCATTGCACTGACCTGATTCACAGTGAAAACAGACTCCTCTGACTGGCCAGTCGTTTGCTCAAAGTTTGTAGCACATGTTTTAACACTGAGCTGACATCTTGTTCGTGATTTAGACATTGCTGTGGCCTGGACACTGGTATTAGAGAGCACTGGGGCTGTGTGTGTGTGTGTGTGTGTGTGTGTACAAGTATTGAGACAGGCCTGGTTACTAGTGCTGGTGAGTGGTCACTGGTGTTGAATGCTGGACGTTGATAGGTGAGCTGGTGTCCAGAATGCATTTCCTGGAGCAAGTGGCGTCATCTGACATTCATCTGCAGAATCCCCGTGATTCAGAAGTTCTCTCCCCATGTGATTGGCTGTTTGAATCTGGGCCTGGGTGCATATCCATGTGAACTGTGCGTCTGGAGTGGGTGAGGTCTGGGTTCGGGTTCTTGGCCTTCTGATGATGCGGAGGTGTGACCGTGGCTCATGGCGCTGGCAGAGGCGCACCTACTGGCCCCTGGGCCCTGATGCAGGGCAGGAAGAGGCGGGAACCCTGCTGCTCAACATCGAAGGTCACAGGTGCGTGGATAGAAATCCGCGTTGATGACTTGGCCCCTCGGAGGCATCTCATTATTTTGAGAGGAGTTTTTATTTTTAAGTTAAAAATGCAAGAATAAAACGTGGCCATTCTCTGATGCTGGCTGGCTTGCTTGCCCTGGAGTACTAACAAGCATGTCCTTATAGTCAGTGGAGAAATGGTGGTTTTTGAGCTGGAGGGAATATTTGTATTCTTCACAGTGGAAAGAAAATATTTGCCTTCACTTTCTCAGAATCCGGTTTCACTAGGGAAACAGCTGAGGAACCTGCTGGTGGGGACAGAGGGCCGGGCCGCGCTGTGCCTGCAGACAGTTTTCTGGTGGAGCTTCTGGCTGAGGTGTGAGGGGCCTCTCTGGGCAGCGGGAGGAAGGCCCCTCTTCCTGATCCTCTGTGACGGTCCCCGCCGAGGTCTGCGGCTTGGGAAGGCCGCGCTGCAAGAAAAATGTACTTCTTTTTTTCTCCAGAGCCAAAACAATAGCTAGTTCCCTCGTATAAACCACCTGCTTGGTAGGAAATGGAGCAAAACTCTCAAGTCCCCAGTGCCACTCAGAGGATTTGTGGTTTCCCTTCCTGTCTGTAAACAAAAGCAGCTGGCTACAAGAGCCGGGCATTAATTGTTTACAGGATGTTTGCTATACCAAAGGAAGGAAAATGCCTTTTACAGAGTTGCAGTCATTGTGTGGGGGGTATTAGAACATAATTTAAGGGTGAAGAGAAATTCACTACATGATACTTAGTCATGAAACGCAGATGGTTTAATCAGGAGGATTTTTGAAGACTTATTTTGTACACTAGAGTTGAGGGTTTTATAGTAAATTAGCATAAAAATGTAGAGCCTCTGTAGAGGGAAAAAAAAAAGATTCTTAAAAGTTTGAAAAATCGTGAGGCTTGGAGACTTGAAAATTTTTGTCATTGTTCAAGTCCATGCTTTGTTAGCAAGAAGCTTTCCGCATTTGTAGTGCAGTTGCGTCTCCCATGTGGGCTGCCTTTGGGTACGTTTTGGTATAAGGACTGCTGTGCCCGGGTGCCCTGGTGTGTGTGTGTGTGTGTGTGTGTTGTGTGCTCCAAGGTGTAGACTGACTGTCTCCTTCACCAGCTCCTACCTAGCGTGGGAGCTCATAACCAGGAGGCGGGAGGTGAGTGGATGAATGCGTGGGTGGGTCTAATACATTAGTGAAGATCGAAGCCATATGATACCCGTGAATAAGTTATTTTCTGATTATCTGATGTTAGGAAGCCTTTTTGATGAGTGCTATTTTTGCTTTAAATTTATACGCATAAACTCCTTTGTTTATTTGGGCCGTGCTGGGTCTCTGTTGCCGTGCACGCGTTTCGCGGTTGCGGGGAGCGGGGGCCACTCTTTGCCTGCAGGGCTCCGGCTTCTCACTGCGGTGGCTTCTGTTGCTGTGGATCATGGGCTAGGAGCATGGGCAGCTGCGTTTTCTGCACGTGGGCTCAGCAATCGCAGCTCCCGGGCTCTGGAGCCCAGGCTCGGTAGCTGGGGTGCATAGGTGTAGATGCTCCTTGGCATGTGGGATTTTCCTCAATCGGAGATCGGAACTGTGTCTGCTGCGTTGGCAGGGGGACCCGCTGAGCCACCAGGGAAGCCCGATGAATGGTATTTTTTGGATTGTGGTGAAATAGATATGATATTTTTACCATTTTAAGTGTACAATTCAGTGGCATTAATTTATATTCACCTTGTTGTACAACCATCACCACCACCCGTCTGGTGGTGAGCATTTTCATCTTACCAAACAGAAAATTTGTATTTATTAAACACGAACTCCCTGTCCCCTGGTGTTCTGGCAACCACCGTTCTCCTTCCTGAGTCTAGAAATTTGGCTCCTGGTTACCTCGTATAAGTGAAATCATACAGTACTTGTCCTTTTGTGCCTGGCTTACTTTATTTAACAAAATGTCCTCAAAATTCATCCGTGTTTTGGTATGTCTCAATTCCCTTCCTTTAAAAGGCTGAATAATGCTCTGTTGTATGGATAAAGCATAGTCTGATGGTCACTTGGGTTGTTTTTCCTTTTTAGCTGTTGTGGATAGTATTGCAGTGAACCTGGGGGTATAAATATCTGTTTTAGTCTCTGTTTTCAATTCTTTTGCGTATATATCCATATGTGTCCAGAAGTGGAATTGCTGGATCATATGGTAATTCTATTCTTTTTTTTTTTTTTTGAGAAACTTTCCATACCATGCTTTAGGTTTTTAAACTCAGAATTGGCTATATTGGCTGCATAAGTTATGCCAGTGAGAATTTCCTTCCTCCCTCTTCCTCTTGCACATAATCTTAAATTCAGCTGCAATTGAAGGACAAGTAATAGTACCTCTTCACCATGGTTTCAATTCTTCATGCAAATTGAGGCAGATTAGAAAAGGAGGCTTTCGGAAGCCAAGACCTATCATAGCGTTTTCAATAGGAGACCCTAGAATGTGTTAGGGGCGCCATTCATACTGAGTGGGGACAACAGTTGTAAACCTGGCGTGGAGCGGGTGTCTTGCAGGCAGCAGAGAAGCCCGTCTGTAGTGTTTCTTCCAGGCTGTGCTCACCTTGTTGCATGTGGAGTCCGTTCAGTGCCATGTGTGAGAGTGGGCCCTAGCCACTTTGCTCCAGTTTAGTTTGCAGAAATTCTCATGATTCTTTTTTTTTTTTTAATTATGTGTAATAAGAGATCATGGTCTTAGAACCAGGCTGACTTGAGTTCGTACCCTGTTCTCTGTGACTTGCTTTGGGTGCTTTGGGCAAGTAACCAGTCTTTAGAGCACCAGTCTCCACTCCAGGGGCGAGGCGGAAAGGCCAGATTATTATTTTTTTTCTTTTTTAATTAAAGTTTATTTGATTTACAATGTTGTGTTAATTCCTGCTGTACAGCCACATAACTCAGTTATCCATATATATATCTATTCTTTTTTATATTCTTTTCCGTTAAGGTTTAACACACAATATTAAATATGGTTCTCTTGAGCTTTTTTTTTTAAGATGATTGTGAATTTGTAAGTGACACATATTTAGTAGGGCGCCTGGCACATAGTGCTGTGTACTGACCACCGCTGTTCTTCAAAGCAGATGCTGTTTAATAGAAAGTGAAAAAAGTGAAAGTGTTAGTTGCTCAGTTGTATCTGACTCTTTGTGACCCCAAGGACTGTAGTCCGCCAGGCTCCTCTGTCCGTGGAGTTCTCCAGGCAAGAATACTGAGGTGGGTTTCTTCCTCAGGGGATCTTCCTGACCCAGAGATCAAACTGGGGTCTCCTGCATTGCAGGCATCCGAGCCACTAGGGAAGCCTGCTGTTTAATAGAAGTTGGCTCCAAAATAGCTACCTGGAGCAGCAGTTCTCAAAATTTTGGTCCCAGGTCCCCTTTACACTTAAAAATGACTCAGGATCCCAAGGAGCTTTTGATTACACAATCAAAATCTTATCTCTACTTACACTTATCTCTACTGATACAGTGTTGGAACTGAAGTCAAGACATTTAAAAATATTTCTTAATTCATTTGAAATGGCAATAAGCCCTATAGTTTTTATTATAAATAATATGTCTCATGAAATCACTATTTTCCAAAACAAAAGACATCAGTGAGCAGATGACCTTGTTTTAGATTTTTTTGCAAATCTCTTACATATCTGGCATCAGAAAATAAGTTAGATACCCCTCTCTTTACACCATGATGTGTCTGCCTATAGGAGACTGCACTACATTTTGTGTCCTGGTTTTGGTTTTGGATTTGGATTTGGATTTGAAAATGGCTTTGACCTGCGAACCTCTGGAAGGGTCTTGGGAAGTCCAGGGTCCTCAGATCACACTCTGAAAACTTCAGAGCAGGAGTTTCTCTGTGAGTCTGAGCTGGGTCTCTTTCTTCTCTTGCAGGATCTTGCTCTTGGCCGTGTGAGCAGGAGCCCACCACCTCAGCCAGGTAAGCCTGCCAGCAGGTCGGACCTGCAAAGCCATCCTTACCTCCACAGCTGCTTCCAGTTTGAAAGTGTGCTTTTCAAAAAAGATGCTTTCTGTTCCCCTTGGCTTGCAGATTGAATGTTCTGATTTGTCCCTCCTGCAGAGCAGATAGGACTGCCCAGGTGGCTCAGTGGTAAAGAACCCACCAGCCTATGAAGGAGACATAGGAGACATGAGACTCGGGTTCAGTCCCTGGGTCAGGAAGGTCCCCTGGAGGAGGGCATGGCACCCCACTCCAGTATTCCTACCTGGAGAATTCCATGGACAGAGGAGCCTGGCAGGCTATAGTCCAAGGGGTAGCAAAGACTCAGACACGACTGAAGCGACTTAGCACGCACGTACAGCAGACAGGGGCATTCCTCTGAGAAGCCTCTTTGGTTTGGAGTTGCCTACATTGGGGGCCTCAGGGGCAGTCACTTGCAAGTTCCAATTATTAGTTTTCTTTCCTTCTTTCCTTCTTCACTTCCTTCTTTCCTTTTCCTTCCTTCCTTTCTTTTCTTCCTTCCTTCCTTTCAGCTATTCAGCTATCATGTGGATGCAGTTAGAAAAGTCTGTGTTGAACTCCTCATAGGGTTGTTTTAACATGGGTTATCTTTATACCCAATTCCAGGCAGCATCACAAATCTATTCAACAAATCTGTTGTTTAAAAAAAGCATGAGTGGAGTTCATTTGTTCTGATTCTTTCTCTTCTCTTCTGCAAAGCCTTGTACTCTCACAGGTTTGTATGTAATGAGAACATTGTAATTGACGAGCTGCTTTGTTGTTGTTTAGTTGCTAAGTCATGTCTGACTCTTTTGTGACCTCATGGACTGTAGCCTGCCAAGCTCCTCTGTCCATGGAATTTTCCAGGCTAGAATACTAGAGTGGGTTGCCATTTCCTTCTCCAGGGGATCTTCCTGACCCAGGAATAGAACCCGCATCTCCTGCGTTGCAGGCAGACTCTTTACTGCTGAGCCACAAGGGAAGTGTTGCATAATCCTGAATAGATCATTTTATCATTCCACGTCCTCCTTTTGCATTGATGAAGTTAGGACTTATTTAACCCTCATCCAGGCTTAGAAGCCTGTTTATCAGAGGATTAGAAGACTTGTTATGTGGGATAACTCAATTATGATCATTAAGGGATTACTTAGAAAAATTTGGGTTGAGCTCCAAGCTGTTACTCTTACGAAGATGAATACAATTTTCCGAGACAGCCGGTACCATGTTGTGATAGTGGCGTGCATTTCATTCGTCCTTCAGATTTCTAGTAAGAATTTTTTAACTCCTTTGGCGTCTTCTTATCAGAAAGCAGCTGTTTTGATGCCTGGACCATTATCTCACTCCTCCTTTCTCTGCTCTCAGCTTCACATTCAACCTCCTGCCTTTCTGGAAGGAAAATAAATATTGTCAGGGTGGTGCTAGGCTTCTTTGTGATCCTGTCCTTTTTTTGTTTTGGCCAGTTTTGTTAAGGTCAATAGAATTCTAGGACTCCATGGACCTCCAGAGGCACCGTCATTTGTCTCCATTCACTTAAAATATTCTCAGACTGTGAAGTTCCTCATGAGCTTGCCCAAGTTTCTGAATCAAAAACCTAGTTTCTCAATTTGATCTATTAGGAAACAGCATCAACGGGTGCAGGGGGCGGGGCTGGGGGTCATTTGCTTGCTGACGGCAGCAACAATACCGTATGTTGTCAGGACCCAGATGTCAAGAGTGAGGTGAAACTGTGACGCCTGGGCATCAGGAAATGCATTCGCTTATATGGAAGGCTAATCTCATCCTCAGGCTCGTCTTTTTTGCTCCTGTATTCATGAAAGTTAAAGGGGCATTAACATTCTCCAGAATATGTTTTAAAACATTTGTATCCCACTAGCAGCCAGATTTAGAAAAGCTTACCCACCTCAGGGAGACAGTCTTAAAATCTGAAGACCTAAGGGGAGAGAAACCCTGGATCCTCCAGTCCCACGTTGTCCTGGAGGGTGGTTGGGTTCAATAATTGTTTATTGGATAATTTCTGTAAGTGGAACCCTCTGGTAAGTGCCAAGGGGAAGAAGATGATTAAAATGCAGCCCTTTCCTTTCAAGAGTTTACAATCTTAACAGGAAGGAAAAAAGTATATACAAGTAGCTCTAATACAGGGTTCACATCCTGTAGGCATCAGATGCTGAGATAATGCTAGAGAGCCGAGATGACCCCTCCACGATGCCTGGCATGCCCTGGGCACTTAATACACACATTTCAGTGGACAAATAAATGCATTTAGACATGTCCATTTTGGTATACTTTATTCACAGCAAAAAAAAAAAAAAAAAAAGGATGTGCAGAAAGAGAAGATTTGAGGGATTTCATGGGACCCAGAGATTATGAGAATTTGGTGAGGTCTCCAAGGGCTTAGGGCAGGCGGGTCAAAGTCCCCCACATAAGATGCCTTTCTCCTGTATCCCAAGACCAGTCCTACTTGTTCCTGGCCTCCTCTTCCCAAGCCTGGGAGAACGCTTATTAGTTTTCTGTTTTCCCTGAACCCATCACTTGTGTTCAAGTGATGACTTGAACAGAATAGGATTTGGTCCCTAATTTGATAGGTCTAGCACCTTGGTTTCTCATGGACTGGTTCAGTGTAAGCAGATTTAAAACACGAAACCAGTCCTGCTTTGTATTAGGAATTCTTCTTCTTTAAAAAAAAAAAAAATCAGTCCGTTAATTAAGTAATTTCTGGCTGTGGTGGGTCTTTGTTGCTGCCTGGGTTTTCCTCCAGTTGCTGCAGCGTGGGGGCACTCATGAGTGAGCCTGCGGGCCGCTCAGGGTGGGGCTTCTCCTGCTGTGCAGCACCGGCTCTAGGGTGTGTGGGCTCGCGCAGCTGCGGTGCTCCTACGGGGGCTCAGTAGTTGCCGCTCCCGGGCTCTGGAGCGCAGGCTCAGGAGTGGTGGCACACGTGTGGTTGCTCTGCAGCATGTGGGGTCTTCCCGGAGCAGGGATCAAACCCACGTCTCCTGCCTTGGCAGGCACCACTGAGCCACCAGGGAAGCCCCTCGGAACTACTCTTTTAATGGACACAATGACACAACTAGGGATTTCTTTCTTTTTCTTTTTTCCAGTTACTTGTTCTTCCATTAATTTCTGTCTGGTTGAATACATGACAGTGTGCCCATTATATTACAGATGATTTTTTTTCCCCCTAAAATGTGGTTCTGATCAATTTGATCACATGAGGGGGGACTTCATGATCAAATAGTCTTACTGTATCTGCAGGCCATTCCCTTTATCTTCTAATAATTATGGTTGTGCGTTATTGCAGCTTTATCTGCTTTCTCTTTACTGTGTGGTAGGTACTGTTGGATACTCACGTCATGTTCCAGCAGCACTGAAGTAGGTATTACCATTCCCCTGTAGAAATAAGGAAACTGGGTCCAAGGGAGCATAAATGGTTTGTTCAGGGTCACAGAACTAGTCATTATGGAGCCCTGAGGACCTGGGCTGTCCCAACTCACTATGACCGTGGCCCCAGGGCAGGGTGTCCAGTTGAAGGCTGAGTCATCCCATTAGTCTTACAGAGATGTCCCAAAGTGATCTCTTCTGCAGACAGCTATGAGAGGAGCAGGAAGAAGAGTTTGTACAATTGGATTGATAAGATGGCTATATATTGATCACTCGTAAAGATAAGCCTACTGATACTGTGTAAAACCAAATGGAGTCCTAACATCACTTTAAGGATGTGTGGTGGAATAACATAGAACAGTTATTGCATATTCTGAAACTGCAGTGAGTGCTGAGTGAATGGCCCGCCCACAGCCTGGAGACCTGCTTGTCTCAAGCCTGTTAAAACACACTTGTCCTTAAGGGTTACGAGTACCAGATCTTTGACAGCTTTGCTGGTTTTTTGGTGGCTTCTCAGTTTAAATGATAATTTGGCACGATTTCTGAAGGGTGACTGTGACCAGTATGAATATCAGTGCGTTAGGGATTATCATTAGGAAATATTTGAAATGCGTTATGTCAGACATTGCGTATGCTATCTACAGCGTTACCACTGATAAAACACCCACAGTTCTGTGCTGTAAAGACTGTATTCCCTTGGAGACAGGCTGCTCACACCCATCTTGGTTCAGAAACCTGAGAGTCAACATGGCTTTTTTAGAGAACGTGTAGTTTTATAAGTTTTCTTTCCTTTGTTTAAAAAATTTTTTAAATTTATTTATTTGGCTGTGTCTGGTCTTGTTTATGGCACACAAGCTTCTCTCTAGCTGTGGCTCGCAGGCTAGGTGTGGGATCTTAGTTCCCTGACCAGGGATTGGACTCACATCCCCTGCATCGTGAGGCGAATTCTTCACCACTGGACCACCTCCTCTGTTTTCATTAAACATTACTCTTTGGAGAAAATATCAGTGGAAAATTTCAATGGAAGCGTTCCACACTGGGACAGTAGATGGTGTTAAGATCTGGATTCTGAGGTAAAATATTGTTTTTCCTTGATAAAAACAACTTTCCCTGGTAATTAGTAGAGTATCTGATAGAAGCAGAGAAGCAAAGCAAGTGTCCACTCTGAGAATCACCCCACGTTCCGCAGCCCTCCTGCCCTGCGTCCTCTATGACTGGGAGGCTGCAGACGAGGCTCCTTTGTCCCCTTTACACCTTGAGACACAGTAGGAGTCAGGGCGTGGCAGCCTTCCCTTCTGGAAGGTTGTTCAGAGGAAGGAGCAGAGTCCGCCCGTTGGGTGAAATGTGCCAGGTACCTGCGTTTAATAATCTGCTAACAGAGGTGAGCGTGTTTCTGTGGCACTGAAGCTTCTCTCTAGTTGTGATGCTGGCTTCTCTAGCTGGGGCGTGCAGGCTTGGTGGCCCCACGTGGCATATGGGCTCTTGGTTCCCTGACCAGGGGCTGAACCTGTGTCCCTTGCACTGGAAGGTGGATTCTTAAACACTGGACCACCGGACAAGCCCCTAAACACACTGTAAAAATCAGACGCCTCGATTCTGTCTTCTCCTCAATGTAGTGAGGCAGCTGCCAACCCTTTCTGTTTGAAGCTTCTCTTTCCTTCAGTGGGAGCAGCTCTGAGGTCGTCTCCCCACCCTGTCGGTGAAGGTACTCCAAGGACAGAGGTCACCCAGACACTTCAGGAAAGTCGCGCTCTCAGTTGCCCGAGCCGACTCCCACGTATTTGCAGACAAGCATCTGGAAAATGGACTTGGTGGAAAAACACAGTTTAGTGACAAGAGCATTAGAGAACCTTCATTTTAAGGTTGCATGACAACAGGGTTTGCTCTCCAGGTGGTGAGGTTATTAACTTAATGTCACTGTTGCTGAAAAGAGAGTGGGTCAGGAGGATGCAGGTCCCAGGCCATGTCAGAGTCCCTGGGGCGGCTGCCAAGTGTGGTTTCTTGGCTTTGTGCAGGAAAGAATTCAAGAGTGAGCTGTATTAACGTGAAAGAAGATTTATTCAGGGAGGAAACACGCTGCATAGACAAAGGTGGGCCACCTCAGAAGGTGAGAGCAGCACCAGGGTGTGGGGGTGTCAGGTTTTATAGGGGTGGCTGATTTCATAGGCTAATGAATGGGAGAAGTATTTTGGCTATTTTGAGGAAGGGGTGGGGATTTCCAGCAGTTGGGCCACCACCCACTTTTTGCCCTTTCATGGTGGGCCTTAGAACTGTCAGGGCGGCGCTGGGGGTGTCCCTTAGCTTGCTGGTGGGTTACGGTGAGCGTGGGCTGAGGCTCAAGGTCTAGTGGGAGTCAGCTCATCTGCCATCTTGGACCTGTTTGGTTCTAATCAGTTTGTGTTCCCTTGGGTTAGGTCATTCTTTTAAAGGTTGTGCCCTGCTCTTTCCTGTCTTAACCTTTTGTGTGTCACAGTTTGGATATTGGCAAAATGGAGATGATAACTTACCATAAAATTTTTATTTGAATTCAGAGAGGCAGTGTTTGTTATAACTGATCTAGCTATTTTATTAATTTCCTTTTGATTTTATCTGATAAATGTGTGTAAGTCCCTTTGTAAGACACTGTTATTTATTTTCCCCCTCTCAGCTTTATCATCCCCACAATGAAACTCTGTGGTGCTTGTTGCTCAGTGTGGGACCCCATGGATCGTAGCCCGCCAGGCTCCTGTGTCCGTGAGGTTTTCCAGGCAAGAATGCCGGAGTGGGTTGCCATGCGCCCCTCCAGGAGATCTTCCAGACCTGGGGACTGAGCCTGCGTCGCCTCACTGCAGGTGGATTCTTCATTGTCTGAGCTGCAAGGAAGCCCTTGTAGAATCCCCTTTTTATAAATACACTGAGAACAAGGAAGGAAAAAGCAAACGCCAAGTTAAAATCGGAGATTAAGGAGAATTAAAGTTTGGGTTTTCGTTTTTTCATCTTCTCATGACCTTATCTGAGTTTTTGGAAGCTGCCCGTTGTGACTTGATTTTTATTCTGTCCAGCAGTGGTTTCTAGAAGAGCAGCACGCATGGCCTCTGGGTGGCCCATCCTTTGCAGGCTTCATCCCTGGTGCTTATGTAAGCAGATAGGTTAGGGGTCCCTGGAGAAAGAGATCTCAACAGGAGAACCCATTTTCGCCTAACCTATTTTGTGACCTAAGCCTGACCACAACGCTTGCCCTGGAACAGGCCTCAGTGATTAAGGGAGGAGATGCAGAAACTAGGGAGGCGCAGTCAGAAAACAATAGCGTAGGACTTCCCTGCTGGTCCAGAGTTTAAGGATTTGCCTCACAACGCAGGGGTCATGGGTTCTGCTCCTGGTCCTGGAGGATCCCACATGCCGTGGAGCCACTAAGTTGTCAAAACTCCTGAGGCTGCCCGCTTCAGAGCCCGTGCTTGGCTCCCGGAGAAGCCAGCGTGATGAGGAGCCCACTTGTCACAACCAGAGAAAGCCTGCACGCAGCAGTGGAGACCCAGCACAGCCCCAAATAAAAACATAAAACTTTTAAAAAAGGAAAGAAACAGTCGTCCCCCCTGGGTGCAGGGTCCTAGTTCCTTACACCTTTGAGTTCTGCAGAAACTAAGGCCCATCCAGCTGGAGGGTGGAATGCTGATGCTGACCCTTCAGACTTCATTCAGTTAAAGCTTGGACTCTGTTGACTTTTGCCCCAATTCTATGGTGAATTCTCCTCTACTCAAGCCCCTTCATGAACTTGCATGTACCCTTGGCTTAAAATTTCTCAATTTTTCGCTTCGGGGAGACACTGTTTTGGGAAGGATCCCAGTGTTCTCTTTATTCCTTGTGAGTAATTATAAAGCCTTCCTTCTCCCATGCTTTGCCCTGGTCGTGTCTGCACCCACCAAGAGGTGAGCCCAGTTTTGGGATCACACTTACCCCACCCTCTAGGTTTTTGGTGGCTTCCCCTCGCCTTGGGGGGCTTCCCTGGTGTCTCAGTGGTAAAGAATATTCCTGCTAATGCAGGAGACTCGGGTTCAGTCCCTGGGTGGGGAAGATCCCCTGGAGAAGGAAATGGCAGCCCACTCCAGTATTCTTGCCTGGGAAATCCCATGGACAGAGGAACCTAGTGGGCAATGGACCTGACTTGGCATAAAAACTGTTTCCTTAAGCAGTGGTTCTTAGCCTCACCAGAGAAGCTTTTAAAATTGTCAGGTATTTAACACTGATACTTAAAAACTGAGTTGGAAACTAAATTTTTGATGTCTGTATCTTTCAAAACTTGCCCAGGGGAAGACTGAGAACTCTGCTTTAGTGTAAGGGACTGTGAACGCGGTACAGGCAGTAATCGCTATGATGTGGGTCTCTCTTTCCTGTCTGTTTCTGTGGGGGGAAAACAGACCTCCTAAAGGTGACAGGTGGTGCAGTGGCAAAGAATCTGCCTTCCAGCGTAGGAAATGCAAAGAGACACGGGTTGAATCCCTGGGTCGGGAAGGTGCGCTGGAGTAGGAAATGGCAACCCACCCCAGTATTCCTGCCTAGAAAATCCTATGAACAGAGGAACCTGCCTGGCTACAATCCGTGGGGTCGCAGAGCCGACACGACTGAGCGACTGCACACACGTAAAGGTGACAATGAATATTAGAGGAATGGGGGCCTCACCCCCTGCCCTCGACCCCGAGCAACTGCACACGCGTAAAGGTGACTGTGAATATTAGAGAAATGGGGACCTCACCCCCCCTGCCCAGTGACTGCACACACGTAAAGGTGACTGTGAATATTAGAGGAATGGGGGCCTCACCCCCTGCCCCCGACCCCGAGCAACTGCACACGCGTAAAGGTGACTGTGAATATTAGAGAAATGGGGACCTCACCCCCCCGCCCAGTGACTGCACACACGTAAAGGTGACTGTGAATATTAGAGAAATGGGGACCTCACCCCCCCCGCCCAGTGACTGCACACACGTAAAGGTGACTGTGAATATTAGAGGAATGGGGGCCTCACCCCCTGCCCCCGACCCCGAGCAACTGCACACGCGTAAAGGTGACTGTGAATATTAGAGAAATGGGGACCTCACCCCCCCGCCCAGTGACTGCACACGCGTAAAGGTGACTGTGAATATTAGAGGAATGGGGACCTCACCCCCCCGCCCAGTGACTGCACACACGTAAAGGTGACTGTGAATATTAGAGGAATGGGGGCCTCACCCCCTGCCCTCGACCCCGAGCAACTGCACACGCGTAAAGGTGACTGTGAATATTAGAGAAATGGGGACCTCACCCCCCCGCCCAGTGACTGCACACACGTAAAGGTGACTGTGAATATTAGAGGAATGGGGGCCTCACCCCCTGCCCTCGACCCCGAGCAACTGCACACGCGTAAAGGTGACTGTGAATATTAGAGGAATGGGGACCTCACCCCCCTGCCCAGTGACTGCACACGCGTAAAGGTGACTGTGAATATTAGAGGAATGGGGACCTCACCCCCCCGCCCAGTGACTGCACACGCGTAAAGGTGACTGTGAATATTAGAGGAATGGGGGCCTCACCCCCCACCATTTTCCTGTGCAGGCTCTTGGGCTAAATTGGCTTGCTGGCTGTTCAGACGAGGTGAGGAAGCCAGGGAGGGGGCAGCGCGGGAGCTTGTACTGCCCGGAGTGCATTTGGTGTTCTTTCCACCCCTTTGTCTATTGTTTGGAAGTTGAATGTGTAGAGGTGATTCCTCCGTGTGATCTGCTTGCTGAACTGTACTATTTTTAGGCACTAACCCACACAATAGCTTTATAAAAAGGCTATTGAACCTTTTGAGGCTGCTGGATTTTGTCTGACAAGGGCTGAGTTACAAGGAGGCTCTCCCGCCTCCCAGTTCAGGCATGTTGGATTTTTTTCTCTTGTTTCTTCTTTAGAAAGCGTCTGAAGAGCTTCAAAATACAGTGGTTTGGCAGCTTGATAGGTGATGCCAGATGTCTGTGTAGTTCTTCCCCAGGCCCCTGCTCTCCAGACACAGAGTTTCACAGGTGTATGTTGGGTTGCTAATTTTTATTTTGTCTCCTTTTCCTCTTAAAATGTGCTAAAATATGCATAGTTCATAGTGCTGGGCACAAAAGTGAACTCATGAAGCATTTTCTTATTTTTGAGTCTCTGCCCTCCTTCTAAAGAGATGTGTTTTCCTCCGTCGAGGGGATCCCCTCGTCTGGATCTGCTTAACAAGTGGGATTAAACAGCAAGCCGGTATGATGTTATTGTAAATTTGTTTTTAAAATGACAGTCAGACCTTACTGGTTCCTAATCCAGTCTCAGTCTATGCATCCATCCATTAGGAGGCAGAGGCAAGACTTACTAGTAGTTTTGATGGAAAAACAATTACTCGTGAAATAATGTGATCCCCTTAATGTGTCCACATAATGGAGTGGATATTGTTTGTGATTCTTTTCTTCTTTTTCTCTCTCTCTCTTCATTAAAATCCTATAATAGGCAGTGTATAAGAGTTGCCCCTAGATGGCTTTGACTTTTTAAAGTACGTATCTTCATAAAGTTCACTCCCATACTCATTTTCCACCAGGCAGTTAGCCAAGTGAAGATTCCCTTCCCTGGTGCTTGGTGATGGGCAGACTCCAGCTTATCTATGACAACGTGCGTGATTAATAGGGATGGTGTTAACTCCTTTGTGTCAGTGTTGTGAATGTGTGATTCTCCTTGGCTCTTCAACTGTGCTATTAGGATCCATGTCCTAGGTCCTATCCATGCCTTCTTGATGAGGGGAACATTTTGGGTAACATCCCAGATACATGTGGGTCACTTCCCCTCTTGCGTCTCATCAGTATTTCTCTAGGATCTGATACCCTTCACACCTCCTTGGGGGGTTGTTGCCGATTTGGGCAGCTCATCCCTGTTGCTGCCGTGGTTATTCTGTCGGAGTCTCTGGGACCTCTGCAGGGGCTGACTTTCTGGCACCCTTTTGCCTCCATCCCTGAAGGAGCCTGCCCGCCTGCTAAGTCACCTCAGTCATGTTGACTCTCTGCAACCCTGTGGACCATAGTCCACCAGGCTCCTTTGTCCATGGGATTCTTGAGGTGAGAATACTGGGGTGGGTTGCCATGCTCTCCTCTAGGGGATATTCCCGACCCAGGGGTTGAATCCATGACTCTCGGATCTCCTGCATCGGCAGGCAAATTCCTTACCACTAGTGCCACCTGGGAAGCCCCTGAAGGAATCTAGTTTCCAAACCTGCTCACTACTTGAGGTCTTTTTTTGGTCTGTGGCATGCAGGGTCTTAGTTCCTGACCAGGGATCGAACCCGTGCGTGCCCCCTGCAGTGGAAATGCAGAGTCTTAACCACTGGACCGCCGGGGAAGTCCCATCTGAGGTCTGTTTTGAACTAGCCGTTCCCAGGCCCCCTGCACACACTTCCCCACGTCCCTTTCTCTCCTGCCCCTGGATTCTGGTTGAGAAGGTTAAGATGGAGGCGCGTATTGTAAATAGGATCCTTCTCCTGCAATTGTCCGAGTGGACCTCTGCATGTTTGGGAATCATCTTGTCCTTCAGAGTGCCATTGTATAGGCGAGGGCTTCCAAGCCCAGCATGCTAAGGAACTTAGGCAGGGTCCCACCTAAGATCTGCCAGTCACGGGTGAGGACTGTCCTCTGTTTCTATGTCGTATTGTTGATGTGGCAGAAATAACCAGCAGGATCACTGGGCCGTTGCTCCTGGATGCACACAGATTGCCTTCCTGCTCATTTATTTTCCATCTCTGACACAGAGGGACATGGGATGACTCTGTGATCTCTGTATTCAGCCTACCTAGGACCAAACTCAAAGGTAACCAGTGTAAGATCCAGCTTGAATCCTTGTACAGTGAGAGACTTACTGTTAAGTGTATCACTTTGTCATTGTTGTGGTCTCATGTTTGTGTTGAGTGGGGGCTTCGGTTACTTTGCATGCTGGTGGGTTCATTTGCTAAGTCGTGTCCAGCTCTTTGCGATCCCGTGGACTATAGCACACCAGGCTTCCCTGTCCTTCACCATCTCTCAGAGGTCATTAGCAAGTTTTATACAACAAAGCAGGATCATAACAGGGGCCCTTCAGAGTCCAGCCAGTCAAGGCCTAAATGTAGTCCTTATTCTGATGCCGTAGTGACAGACCAGGTGCATATTTACAAATTCACTTAAAATAAGCAAAGCTCACTTCTTGAAATTTGTGTGAAACCTCTATTTCCTTTACCCTGATAGACTGTGATGTGGAGTTGGGGAGACAGTCTAGGAGGACAAGGTGGTCATTTATGTCATTAGAAGGTGAAAGGAAGGTCCAGGAACTCGTATTTGCCCGACTTGACCTTGGTAACCTGGAGATTGTGATGCGGCTCCTAAAGACTTGGTCCTTATAGGAAATGTCTGTATCAGCTGACTCCTTATCTGTGTGAGCAAATGTGTAAGACTCACAAGGCATTTTTAATTCTATTTTGGCTGCACTGGGTCTTCATTGTGGTGGGCTTCTTTCGTTGAGGAACATGGGCTCCGGAGCGCACAGGCTCTCTAGTTGCGGCTTGGGCTCAGTAATTGTGGTGCGTGGGCTTGGTTGCCCCACGGCTTGCAGGACCTTAGTTCCTTGACTGGGGATTTAACCTGTGGCTCCTGCAGTGGATGTGCAGAGTCTTGAAATGCTAGGCCACCAGGAAAGTCCCGGGGTTGTACTTCCTACCAGGCTTGTGCGTTTGGCTGTGGAATGCAAAGCACTCTGCACCTATCCGGCTGAGCTGAGTTTATCTCATTATTTGCCTTTATCTGGAACATCCCTTTTGTATGACAATGTTGAGGAAAAGTTTATCGAATGAGATGCTGGTGCCTGGTGATGGTGCTCTGCGTAATGAAGTACTTTTCCTCGCTGGGCTGATTTCTGTGTCACCTTTTCATCCCCTGTGGGCTGGCAGGAGGGAAGCTGGGCTCTGACTCCCTGTGGGGCTTGGACAGCTGAAGTTGCAGATGTCCAGAAACTTGTGTGAATTCAGGTCCTCCCCTACGTTACATACTGGAGATCACCAACACCCCTCTCCTCTCACCTCCCCACTCCAGCCCCTGCCCCCCACTGGTAGGATGAGGACTCTAGAGTGTGAAATTAACACATCAAGGGAATTTATATCATGGTAGCCTTGGGCTGGTTTTTGCAAATTAAATTTTGCAGACATTAGCCTCAGCTTAGCCCCAGCACTATTAATTTCATACTGGTGAAGCCAAACTTGTTTCAGTGGCGTTTCTACCCTGAGAGGTGAAGAATCTGGTTTACATTAGGATGGTGAGTCTTGCTGAGTAGATTGTTGTCTCTTTTGTAAAACCTACTGTTAACCGAGAGAGATTACCCTCAGTAAAACTCCTTTGACATGGTGTAGCAGTTTGAGAACATGCGTAAGTGTGCAGAACGGTGCGTCAGCCAGCCAAAGTGCCAGCCAGCTCTTTCAGAAGACTCTTGTGGGTAATATTCATTATTTGGCATTCAGGAAAAAGAAAAAAAATATTTCCCAGTGCACTCTCAGACCCAATTTTTTCACTGAGACCCGTAATCACATTAACTATGTTCACTAAGCTAAGATGCCCAGTTAGTAATTTACAAAAATAAATATAACCATCATGGGACCCCGAATACTGACCTCTTCTTGGTCCCCATGTTCACTGCCTCCAGGTAGGCAGAGGTCAGAAGGTTGCTGGGCACCTTTGCAGTGGGAAAAGGGGAGAGGGGTGAATTGAAGGATTTCTGGACCCCATAGTGACAGTTAAGAGGAGATACCCTGTCTAGTGGGCTTCCCTGGTGTCTCAGATGGTAAAGAATCTGCCTGCATGTAGGAGACCTACGTTTGGTCTCTGGGTCGGGAAGACCCTCTGGAGAAGGAAATGGCAACCCACTCCGGTATTCTTGCCCAGAGAATCCCATGGACAGAAGAGTCTGGTGGGATGCAGTCTATGGGGTCGCAAAGAGTCAGACACCACTGAGCGCCTAACCCTTTCCACCCTGGTTAGGAGTCCTTTGCCCTAGGATGCTAGAGTTTGCTATAGGTTTCTTCTTTCGCCTTATCTCCATTCCCTGACCAAAACGCCTTCCTTAATTATATTTTGACATTATTTAGACCTTTAACAGTTAAATTTTACAGGCCTCAAGGCTTCTTGTTCTTTTAAATTTGAATCTTGGTGGTGGTGGTGGTGGTGGTGTGGGTGGTGGTGGTGGTGGGGGTGGGGGGGTGGGGGTTGTTGGTGGTGGGGGGGGTGGGGGGGTGGTGGTGTGGGTGGTGGTGGTGGTGGGGGTGGGGGGGTGGGGGTTGTTGGTGGTGGGGGGGGTGGGGGGTGGTAGTGGGGGGTGGTGGTGGTGGTGGGGGTGGTGGTGGGGGTAGGGGTGGGGGGTGGTGGTGAGGGTGGGGGTGGGGGGGTGGGGGTGGGGGTGGGATTTGGTGGTGGATCCCCTTGCTTCTCATGCCTCTGGGGAGGGTTCCCTGTTCCAGATGAAAGCCCATGGCCTGCAGTCTCCAGGTAGGGTTCTGTTTGAACCATGTTGTTTGTGACGTGTCACTTTTTCCGTAGGGCTGTGTCTTTGTTCTGGCTTCCTCTCCACACCAGCGTTGCTTCACTGATGTGGACGTAAGAGTTTATATAGGAGCACTCTGCCTGAATGTCCTACCTGTGGGCTCTGTCTGGTCCCATAGCACTTGGCATCATGCTGGTCCCGGCTGCTGGGCGGGGTGGCGCTTGCTAGCTCCAGGCTGCCTGGCGTTGTGTCGTTTAGCTGACAGGTTCTGTTGGTTGCTTGCTTTTTGCTTTGCATTTTCACCGTGCCAGGTACCTTGTTAGGCACAGTGAGAGAATGTGAAATTGAATAACTTTCTCTGCTTTCTAGATTCTTAGTCTAGCAGGGGGACAGACAACATGTAAATAAATAAGTAATGATACTGGGTAGTGTTTGCCAGGATACAGAGCGGGTGAGAGCCATGGTCCCAGAGGTGGTAAGAGCACAGGAAAGACTCATTGCCTGCAGAGAAACTGTTCTTGCCGAATTTAGGGAAGTCTGTAGTGCCCGGGGTTTGGGGTAACCAGGGCTCAGTGGTAGCGAATGGAAATTCTTTTTTTAAAAAAAATATTTATACTTATTTATTTACTTGGCTGTGTCAGGCCTTAGTTGCAGCATGAGAGATCTTTAGTTGTGGCATGTGGGAGCTAGTTCCCTGACCAGGGATCGAACTTGGGCCCCCTGCATTGGACGTGCAGAGTCCTAACCACTGGACCACCAGGGAAATCCCTGGGATTGGAACTTCTGATTGAAGTCATAGTCTTGTAGGGTCTAGCAGCCTGTGGGGTTTGGAGAGTCAGTGGCATGCATGTTGAAGAAACACACAGGAAGAATTTTGTAGACCCTAGACTAAAAAAAATTAGGCTTCCCTGGTGACTCAGTCGGTAAAGCGTCTGCCTGCAATGCGGGAGACCAGGGTTCGATCCCTGGGTCGGGAAGATCCTCTGGAGAAGGAAATGGCAACCCACTCCAGTACCCTTGCCTGGAAGATCCCATGGACAGAAGAGCCTGGTATGCTACAGTCCATGGGGTCGCAAAGAGTCAGACACGACTGAGCGGCTTCACTCACTTACTCAGACTAGAATTAAACACCTACCCCTGGAGTATAGTATGTTGCTTCCATAGCTGAAAAGCTAACTAAACTCTCTGAGTCCCTTATCTCACATTTAACAGGGACATTGATAACCACGTCATTGGACGTCCTACCCCAAGTTGAATGCCTCAAGCGGAGCCTGGACCGAAGCTGGCATTCGGTGTGCTGTGTCCTCCTGTCCATTCTGTAAGCCTCCTGAGTCTGTTCAGTGGACTTTTCCACCAGCACCTCTGGTGGATTTGACAGGCACTGACCTTGCCGGCCTCTCACCTCCTTCTGCCCTTTTTCTTTATTTAGCGGTCGTCTTTAGTATCTGCTCATCGTTTGCTGATGGAGCACAGGTGAAACTTTGCGTTTGTGGGATGTAGGATTTTCTCTCCATTCCTGACTGTGGCCCTACAATGGTCTTGGCTGTTCTGATTTCCTCCATTCTGTACTCTTTGAAATTTGGTATCTGGATCTAAAAAATGGAAATGCAGTGGACTTAAAAAAAAATTATGTATTAATTTTATTTGGAGGATAATCACTTTGCAACACTGATGGTTTTGGCCATACCTCCGTATGAATTGGCCATGAGGTATATATGTGTCCCCTCCATCCTGACTCCTCCTCCCCTGAAATGAACTTTTTAAAAGAAGCGTACTTTAAGTTTTTTGGGTACATAATCTTATTTGTTGTTTTGCAGACCTAAGTCTGAGCCCCGTGTTCATTAGCTTGGAGCCTTTCAGTCTTCTTCTATTTTTAAAACACTGTAGAAGAGACGGTAAAATGTTTTACAAAGCAGAAGTTCAGGATTCTCAAGTGTGATTGAAAGTAACTCCTGGTGACACATGCTTTCTCTGGACTTTCTCTTGTTCTGTCTCTGAACTACACACTTACCTGTCCAGTTTCCCATATCTGTGTGAAGTCTGTGTCCCATTCATAGCTGCCTCCTAAGTGGCAGGGGTCATATTCCTGTTAGGGTCTGCAGCACTTTGAGCACATTTACAGAATTTATTTTCACTGGGTGCATTAAAACTGCACTGTGGCCCCACCTATCACTGAAGGGAGGGAAGGGAAGTTTTGGATTTCAGTCTTTCTTTTAAAAAGTAAGTGGAGGAACTTCCCTGCTGGTCCAGTGATGCAGACGCCACACTTCCTTTGCAGAGGGCCTGGGTTCGATCCCTGGTTGGGGGAACTGAAGACCCCACATGCCGTGGGGATGGCCAAAAAAGTAAAACTAAATTAAAAAAAAAAGTGAATGATGTTCACCATTTGGATATCTCTGCTTGAGCGACACTGGCAGCCCCACCACCTACAAAGAGCCTTGAGGCCCCGACGCTGACATCGGGCCAACACTGCAATCGAAGTGGAGGAGATCAGAGGGTCCACCAGCATAAGCCTTGATGATAGAGACTTGGTTTGGTTTAGTTCAGTTCGTTCTTCTGTTGGACAGTGGTAAAGAATCCGCCTGCCAGGGCAGGAGATGTGGGTTTGATCCCTGGTTTGGGAAAATCCTCTGGAGAGGAAATGGCAACCCATTCCAGCATTCTTACCTGAAAACATTCCATGGACAGAGAAGTCTGGCAGGCTGCAGTCCCCGGGGTCACAAAGAGTTGGACACGACCGAGTGACTGAGCCGAGTGACTGAGCGTGCACACACATTCCTTTGGTAGTTTCTAGAACAGGCAGAGTTATCAGCTTTAATCACAGTCTGCACATGAAGCATCGTTGAACAGCGCAGCGGACCCTGAATTCCTGAGGCCAGTACTTCAGCCTGAGCACTCCTGCTATCTTTGGTCGGAATGTCGCGTCTAAGAAATCCCATGTTAGCTCCGCAGGGACTCTCACCATGGGGAGGCGATGCTTGACCTGTTGACAGTCCTCTGCTTTTATGCGGGCTAGTCTCTGCTTCAGAATGCCGCTCAAGGACATCGTTGCCAGGGAAGCAGGTTTTCAGTTAATACCCTCGTGATGGATGAACACCCCTCCCCCCCACCATTCTCCTACAATGGAGAATTCACAGAATGGCTTCATTTAGAAATGGTTTTTGCTGTTTTCTAGGACTGAGACCGCGGTCCACTGTCCTCCTGCTGTTCTGTCCTTTTCATCCGTTCATTTATTTGAAATTCCCAAAGACCCAGTAGGCTAGTGGGTGCTTTTCGAATCTGCTGATTTTCTGTGAGGCTGATGTCATGGTCTAGAGCTTTACCCTTACATATGCTAATTATTAGATTACACTGGCAGTTGGGGGGCTTTGTTGGAGGGCCTTGAAAAAGGTGAATTATACATGGCTGTCTTCTCTGTCTTGGAGATATTTCCGTGAGAGCCTGTGTATGGCAGAGCAGTGGTAGGACCTGCGGGCTGTGGCACGTGGTTAGAGCCAGTCTTTAGGACGTGGGCGGAGTGGGGGTCTCCATGCTCGCCCTCGTCAGGTGTTAAGTTTGGAGAGTGTTCTGTGGATTCTCTAGCCCCAGGTTAGCGCCAGGTTAGGGTCAGGGTCACTGTGAGTCGGGTTACCTCCAGACTTGCCTCCAGGAATGCCTGCTTTCCAGATCTGGCCTACATACCGTAGGGGTGTGTTTTTGAGTCTAAACACTTTCCTGTTTAAATTTGTCTTGGGGATACCTCAACTACAAGATGGCACAACACATTTGTTTCCCTAGTACTAATGAGCACAGGCTCTGCGATTCAGAGCCTTGAATAGAGTTTGTGTTATATCTGACTTTGAAGTAAAAGCCTCGGCCAGGATTGACGAATGAGTATACATCCATTTGTTTTGTTTTGGGCCACACCTCGGGGCATGTGGGATCTTAGTTCTTCCATCAGTGACTGAATCCTCTCACCCCCTGCCTTGGACGCTCAGAGTCTTAACCACTGGACTGCCAGGGAAGTCCCTGTGCATCCATTTGTAAATGCAGCTTCTGGTTCAACTTATGTGCTTTT
Source organism: Ovis canadensis (assembly GCF_042477335.2). NCBI lineage: Eukaryota > Metazoa > Chordata > Mammalia > Artiodactyla > Bovidae > Ovis > Ovis canadensis. The sequence continues at coordinate 23,127,560 of NC_091269.1, read as the reverse complement.
CTTTCATAGGCACTTATTATAAGGATGCAAGTCAAATACTTAATAGAGAGAGAAAAGAGGACTTTTGGTTTTGTTAATTACAGACACTCGTGGATGGTTCGCAGCCTTGCTCACATAGACACTCATTGTTGGAAATTATTTCCCCATTGTTAGTTTAATAAAAATAAGTGAAACTTTTTTAGTCTGTTTGTTAAAATTAAACTGATAAACTCTGGAATTCCTGGGAACAGCATCCAGCTCATCCAGCTCGCTGTGACAGCCGCAGGGCCAGGGTGCACCCCAGGCATGCCTGGCTGCAGATACCGTTTCTAGAAAGAAAAACATCCTTCGTGTGCTATAGTGTCAAAATATATCTGCGTTATATCTGCGTTATGTAAATGGTGCACTCCTTGAAATAAGTAATTGTTTCATTCTTCATTAGACTAGCCTTCTTGCAAAAGCAACCTGCAGAGAACTTGAAACAGTATCCTGAGAAAGAATAAAGGAAACTGATTTGAGGTAAGCTTTGTGGAAAGGGTTTTCCTATTGAAGGCTTCCTTATTTGAGAGATTGGATTAAGGTAAATTTGTTAAAAATAGAACCTTGAATGTAAATATTCTATTTTATAATCCCTTCTTTTAGCAGAACCCCTTCCTGTGACTTTTCCTATGTGAGCCAGTCTCTCATTGGAACATATTTGTCTTGTTACTGAAGGTCCAAAGCAATCTTGCCACTGATGTGCCTTATTTTACTTAGAGATTTCTCCTTTTCTGACTTTCTCTGGTAACTGCATTTAAATAATTTTTGCATTTGTTAACATCTGTCACTCAGAAGTACAGACTGATAATCAAGATAGAAATTTAAAATCGAATGTATCCATTTTGATCCTCAATAGTTACTCTGTTGGGGGGGGGGAAACAAGAACAAACCCATTATTTTCTAGAGAAGAAATTGAAAGCAGTGTTGTGGGAAGATGGCTTTGTTCATCTTGCCTGCTTGAGTGGATTATAAGTTTCCTTAAGTCAGAGCTTTGGGTCTATGTATCTTTCACTGCTTGCCATGGGGCCTTGCCCATTAGTAAATGCTTAATGAATGCCCAATTTCAGGAATGAAGAGGTTCGTGGAAGTTTGACTTTGTTGATGCCTTATTTGTTCTTAATCAGAAAATTTTTGTTGTGGTCACTCTTTGATGGTTCCAGCTCCATAGTCAATGGAAATGTTATGTGTGTGCTAGGAATTCAGAGTCTGGTAACAGAGAGAGGAAATATTCACAGAGGTCAAATTTTAACATGAGTTTTATAGTTGAAGAGGATTTAAATGTATATATTCTCTAATATTCAAGAAAATTAGAGATACCAACAGACCGTTTCATGCAAAGATGGGCATAATAAAGAACAGAAATGGTATGGACCTAACAGAAGCAGAAGATATTAAGAAGAGGTGTCAATAATACACAGAAGAACTATGCAAAAAAGATCTTCATGACCCAGATAAACACAATGGTGTAATCACTCACCTAGATCCAGACATCTTGGAATGGGAAGTCAAGTGGGCCTTAGGAGGCATCACTATGAACAAAGCTAGTGGAGGTGATGGAATTCCAGTTGAGCTATTTCAGATCCTAAAATATGATGCTGTGAAAGTGCTTCTCTCAATATGCTAGCAGATTTGGAAGACTTAGCAGTGGCCACAGGACTGGAAAAGGTCAGTTTTCATTCCAGTCCCAAAGAAAGGCAATGCCAAAGAATGCTCAAACTGCTGCACAATTGCACTCATCTCACATGCTAGCAAAGTGATGCTCAAAATTCTCTAAGCCAGGCTTCAACAGTACGTGAACAGTGAACTTCCAGATGTTCAAGCTGGATTTAGAAAAGGCAAAGGAACCAGAAATCAAATTGCCAACATCTGCTGGATCATCGAAAAAGCAAGAGAGTTCCAGAAAAACATCTATTTCTGCTTTATTGACTATGCCAAAGCCTTTGACTGTGTGGATCACAACAAACTGTGGAAAGTTCTCCCAGAGGTGGGAATACCAGATTACCTTACCTGCCTCTGAGAAATCTGTATGCAAGTCGAGAAGCAACAGTTAGAACTGAACATGGAACAACAGACTGGTTCCAAATCAGGAAAGGAGTACGCCAAGGCTGTATATTGTCACCATGCTTATTTAACTTCTATGCAGAGTACATCATGCGAAATGCTGGGCTGGATGAAGCACAAGCTTGAATCAAGATTGCCAGGAGAAATATCAATAACCTCAGATATACAGATGACACCACCCTTATGGCAGAAAGTGAAGAAGAACTAAAGAGCCTCTTGATGAAAGTGAAAGAGGAGAGTGAAAAAGTTGGCTTAAAACACAACACTGAGAAAACTAAGATCATGGCTATCGGGTCCCATCACTTCATGGCAAATAGATGGGGAAACAGTGGAAACAGCGAGAGACTTTATTTTGGGGGGCTCCAAAATCACTGCACATGGTGACTGTAGCCGTGAAATTAAAAGATGCTTGCTCCTTCGAAGAAAATCTGTGACCAACCTAGATAGCATATTTAAAAGTAGAGACATTACTTTGCCAGCAAGGATCCATCTAATCAAAGCTATCGTTTCTCCAGTAGTCAAGTATAGATGTGAGAGTTGGACTGTAAAGAAAGCTGAGCACTGAAGAATTGATGCTTTTGAACTGTGGTGTTGGAGAAGACTCTTCAGAGTCCCTTGGACTGCAAGGAAATTGGGCCAGTCCATCCTAAAAGTAATCAGTCCTGAATCTTCATTGGAAGGACTGATGCTGAAGCTGAAACTCCAGTACTTTGGCCACCTGATGTGAAGCACTGCCTCATTGGAAAAAACCCTGATGCTGGGAAAGATTGAAGGTGGGAGGAGAAGGGGATGAGAAAGGATGAGATGGTTGGATGGCATCACCAACTCAGTGGACATGAGTCTGAGTAAGCTCCGGGAGTTGGTGATGGACATGGAAGCCTGCCGTGCTGCAGTCCAGGGGTTCGCGAAGAGTCAGACTTGACTGAGCGACTGAACTGAACTAATATATATGTATATTATATACATTTGTAAGGGGAGGAAATGGCTTACCAGGTGGTGCTAGTGGTAAAGAACCCACTTGCTAATGCAGAAGACTTAAGAGACATGGTTTGATCCCTGGGTATGAAAGATCCCCTGGAGAAGGGCATGACAATCCACTCCAGTATTTTTGCCTGGAGAATCCCAAGGACATAGGAGCCTGGCAGGCTGCAGTCTGTGAGGTCGCAGAGTCCAACTCAACTGAAGTGACTTAGCATGAATGCGTGCATGCTTGCAAGAAGAGGAGAACATCCAGTAATTGCCAGAGAGGGAAAGAATGTAAATACAGTAACCGGTAGGGCCCTGCCTGTGTCAGCGTCCGGGTGGGCTTCTCGGCCTGGGCAGTGCGGCCACCTCCCGTCTGGAGCTGGGCCTGGGGTGAGGCCTGTTACTCTTGTGTTGCCTAGAGCCTGTCACTTCCAGGAAATCACTTTCGATTTCATTGGTCCTGCCTCTTCCCCTCTTCTTTCTCCTGTTTTCTTCCCCTGACACCATTTCCTGGGGTAATCCATTTATTTATGTGTTCTTTTATACAGCAAATGCTTATGAAGTCAGTGAGAGCCACACTCCCTTGGTTTCAGCTTTGTACCTCAAGAGTCAAGAAAAACGTGATGTTGTTTATAGGCATGTTGTTATTGATACTGATGAAAGCTTTTTTTTTTTTTTTTTTGATGTGGACCATTTTTAAAGTCTATTGAATTTGTTACAATATTGATTCTGTTTTATGTTTTGGCTTTTTGGCCTCCTGGCATGTGGTATCTTAGCTCCCTGAACAGGGATCTAACCTATACCCCTGTGTTGGAAGGTAAAGTCTTACCTACTGGACCACCAGGGAAGACCTTGAAAGCTATCTTTTAATCACTGATTCCTCTTGGTCAGGTACAGGGCTAAATACTGTTTATAATCAAAACCCTTCTCTGACTTGAAAACCTGGGGCTTTCAAGATAAAGTTATGGTTCCTTGACCTTGCTTTTAATGCTCAGTGCATCTGCTAAATAGTCTTTCTAGCTATAGCTTTTACTGTTTGCTTAAACATGAATTGATTGCTCTGGCCAGACCTGTTTATCCATCACCCTCTGTGAGGCTTTGCGCAGCCTGGAGCGCGCGGCCCTTTTTCTCTCTTTGAAGATAAGAGTAGAACCGTTGTTTGAGGCACGCTCCCATCTCCCCTGCACCCTGGGCCCTGAGCCTCCTTCCTCTCACAGATTGAGCTGTGAGGACCGCCCGCCTCTCCAGTCTGGCACAGGGCCTGGTTTCCACCACTTGCTCAGATGCCTGCTGCTCGGCGCCCTCGGTTTGTGGTATCAGTGCCTCGTGGAGCAGTCAACACGCTAGCAGCCATGCTCAGCGTCCCTCTAGTCCTTGGATATTAAAGGTCTGAGCGACCCTCAATTGTGTAGTGTTTCAGATCTCACCTTTTCATCTTGTATGTGGAGAAAAATTTGTTTTGGATCATTTAAAAAGCAGAACATATTCAAGGGGAAAATGAGAGGAGAAATCAACTTAATTTTCTCTTTGGAGGGCCAAACACGAGCATCATATTATCTCATTGAATCTTCCTGCCTGTCACACCACATCATTTATTATTCCTTTATGAATGGGGAGGCTGGCTCAAAGATTCACGGTAGTTTCTCCAAGGCCACCCAGATAGTAGGTGGAGGGAAGAGGATTCCCCTTCCTTTCACGATGCTTGTTCTCTGAAGTCCTTGCAGTTTCCACTTGTCTTTGCCTGTCTCTCAATTCTGTGTTTTTGTTTAGCTGTTCCTCATCTGCACTCGCTGCTGTAAGCTGGAGCCTGATTAACTGATTTAACAGCATCTCTTCCATGTTGCCCTTTCCCCCGTTTTCCTTTTCCTTCCTATTCCCATATTCTTGATTTCTTTCCTGACATGTATATATATATATATAATTTTTTTTGGCTGCACTGGGCCTCTGTTGCAGTGTGCAGCTTTTCTCTAGCTGAGGCACATGGGCTACTCATGTTGCAGCGCAAGGGCTTCTCAGTGTGGTGTGCAGGCTTCCCTACTTGGGGACCATGGGCTCTGGAGCGTGCAGGCTTTGTTGCACCGTGGCATGTGGGAGGGGTCTTATTTCCCTGACTGGGGATTGAATCTGAGCTCCCTGCATTAGAAAAGTGAAGTAAACTGTAGAAGTGTTAGTCGCTCCGCGGTACCTGACTATTTCAACCCCATGGACTGTAGCCCTTGCAATTCTCCAGGCAAGAATACTGGAGCGGGTAGCTAGTCCCTTTTCCAGGGTATCTTCCTGAACTGGGAATTGAACCCTGGTCTCCTGCTTTGCAGGCAGATTCTTTACCATCTGAGCCACCAGGAAGCCCTCCCTGCATTGGAAGGCAGACTCCTAACCACTGGACCCTCAGGGAAGTCCCATCCATGTTTTTGAACATTTTAAAGGACATTTTGAATACAGGCCCTTTTGTTTGTTGTTGTTTGTCTGTTTTAACCCATATACCTCTTGAGTTTTCTTGTCTGTACCACTAGCCCAGGTGGAAAAGAGTTTGCCCAGCGGTGGGTTCTGTTATCTGCATTTCAAAGATGACAGGAGTGTTGGGTTCCTTGATATGAGACCAGCAGAGCTGTGACGGCAACTGATTTTGCTTGTAGCGGCAGCAACAATGACCACAATTATTAATGCTCAGAAAGGCAGAATCAGCTGTTTTTCTAAAATATTTTTGTGCTTTGTGTAATACTGTTGAATGCTTTTCTGGTTGAAAATACTGCTGCTGTTAGGATTATTTCTTGTCTAAATGAAGGTGCTACACAGACTTTTGTGACCGGCAGTCCTATTTGCCTGAGTGAAAGCTATCCTTGCCATTTCTGTATTAGTTTGAAAATATAGAGGATAAAAATAACAAAAGAAAGAAAAGGCATAGTAATTAAGGCTGACTTGTGGTAGATGGCGGGGTAGGAATGTTCTTATTTAAAATACTGGGAAATGTAAATATTTGACTTGATATAATGTGACCATACATTCTTCACTAGATTGTGATTATTTAAACCTTCTGTTGAGCTCTTAGACAGATGGTCTTTTGAGTAATGAACACGCTTTTGAATACAGCAAGATGCCATTTGGTAAACTGATGAATTGGCATTATTAATATTTTATGCAACAAAAAACCCAATGTGAGAGTAGGTAGCTGCAGATCAAAAAATCCTAAACTCCATCTTATACATAGTTAAGAGTTTTCAGGCATTTCAACAGCTATTCTGTTTCTATTCTGTTTCTGTGAAGGAATGAAAAAAAGACTCATTATCACAGTTACCATTATCCAACTGTATTTACTAAGAGTCTGTGTGTGGCTGGGCTTCGCAGTGACCCAGTCTGCCTTCCTCCTTGCAGGTTATTATGATAAGACAACAGAATGCAGTGAGTTAGGCACATATGGAAACAAAATTAAAATGATCAAGAAGAACAACAGTACTGAAGAACAACAAGAACAATCAAGAAGAACAACAAAATAACTAATTATTTTCGTACATTTCAAGCTGAAAATGTAAGCTTGATCTTCAGCTTAAAAAAACCAAAAAGGCTTAGTTTTTCTTCCCACATTTGTGCCCAAGCCCCTTCCCTTTATCCCCTAGAATTTTAGACACATGCAGGACCTCAGTGTTTTGTAATCTTTAGGGAAAAGTGTCCTATTTGAGTTTCCCAGATAATAGAAGCTCTCATCAAATACCATGCCCATCTTAATCACTTGGCATAGTTTTTTAAATGAACATCATCATGTTTGGTATAATTATGAATACATTAGAAATTGACGTGGATCCCTCTACTCAGATATCTGGGCTCTCAAGGGCATGTGCTTTCTTTTTTAGAAGCAGCTTTACTTTGCCTGTGCTGGGTCTTGGCTTCAGTGCACAGGCTCAGTGGTTGCGGCATGTAGGCTCTCTAGTTGCAGCGCATGGGCTTTGTTGCCCAGTGGCACATGGGATCTTAGTTCCCTGACCAGGGATTGAATCCTCATCACCTGTACTGGAAGGTGAATTCTCAACCATCGGCCCACCAGGGAAGTCCTCGGCATCAGCTTTCCATTGTTGTGTAGTTAGAGAATCCACTGCTTACTTGCTGCTGCTGCTAAGTCACTTCAGTTGTGTGCGACCCCATAGACGGCAGCCCACCAGGCTCCCCCGTCCCTGGGATTCTCCAGGCAAGAACACTGGAGTGGGCTGCCATTTCCGTCTCCAATGCATGAAAGCGAAAAGTGAAAGTGAAGTCTCTCAGTCGTGTCCGACCCTCAGCGACCCCATGGACTGCAGCCTTCCAGGCTCCTCCGTCCATGGGATTTTCCAGGCAGGAGTACTGGAGTGCGGTGCCATTGCCTTCTCCGATTGCTTACTTGAGAAGGGTTTAGAAAGGCCAGTCCTATCTTAGTATCATTATGAGAAGTTTTCATCTTGTAGGAAACCTGGAAGGGTCTCTGGGCCTTCCTGGTCAAGAAACTAAGGTTCTCAGAGACCTGCCCACACTCAGGCGCCTTCTGTGATTCCTTATAAACTGCAGTGGGCACGTGGCTAGAAGAGTGTTCTGTTCCTCTGCTGACGCTTAAGGTGCAGTTCCAAGGTTAAACACTGTGCCCAGACTGAACATTTTCATACTGTCCAGGCTTATCTTCCAAAACTAGTGTATTACTTTACCATGTTTCTGCCCAAGTAAAGAACCAAAAGCACTGATTGTTAGCTGCCAAGATGTTAGATGAGGCTCCGCTTCTCTCCGCATGTCAGCTCACTTGCAGTCCTGAGCAAACGGTATAAAACGAGGCAGGTAAGAGCTTAATCCAGGAGTGCAGCAAAACTGATTAAAGCACACTTGCATTCACGTTGGACCAACCCGGATCCAGCTAGATGCAGCCCCTGCATGGACCAGACTCTGTGCCCTTTCCTGCCTCTGCACACTCCACTGCAGCCAACGCCCTTGCTTATTTAGCACCTGGCCCAGGTGTCGTGAGCGGCCCCGCAAGGACCTGGCTGGGTTGCCATCCAGACCAGTTCAGGGAGCTGGAATCCCGTGGGACAGTACGTTCCTGTCATCACCAGACCAGACAGAGAGGCCTGTCTGCGTCCCTCTCCCCACTGTCCCTGTGGGGCTTAGCTACACCTGCCCTACGCTAGACGCAGAGTGAATGTTTGCGTAAATAATACATGGATGAAGTGTGTCAGTTGAGCTGATCACTCTTGGGGGTTATGAAACAAGTGTTTCATCCTCCATAAGTCTTAATATTGCAGAAAGGCAAACGCCAAACAATACAGCTATTCTGGCTTTCATCCTGATTGTGAGTTGAGGAAAGCATGCACAGGGTAGGAAGCAAATAGAGGTGGTGAGTGAGGTTGTTTGTTGTGTCTCTGAGAATATTTCCTGGGGTAGAGGGGTGGCTCTTCAGCTGTGTTTGCTTATTCTACCAAACCCCAATCTTGTGAGCCTGCTAACAGGGCAGCTGCAGGAGGAAACCATCCAGTTCTCGAATCTGTGGTTTACAGACTCTGTGAGCACCTTTGTGATTCGGGCTCTGCTTCCAGTGTATGCGTGATTATTAATAACAATGTTCATACTAATATTTATTTTCCTTTGCTCAAGTAATTGCTCTGTAGAAAAGCTTGTCTGTAAAAAATGTATTGCGTAATTACTTCTCCAGAAAATTGGCTTCTTACTTCCTCTTAGGAGGATTGAAAAGAGTAGGAATCCCATTTGGGGACCACCAATCAAGTGTCAGGGCTTCCCAGGTGGCAGTAGTAAAGAACCCGCCTGTCAGTGCAGGGGGCGTAGAGATGTGGGCTTGATCCCTGGGCTGGGAAGATCCCCTGCAGGAGGCTACCTACTCCAGCATTCTTGCCTGGAAAATCCCACGGACAGAGGAACCTGGCAGGCTAGTCTGTGGGTCACAGCGAGTCGGGCACGACTAAGCGAATAACGGCACACAGTCTGTGTCAGGCCCTAGTTCAGGCTACCCTGTGTGGCCTTTGCACAGCATGGGTGTTAAACCAGCCACCAGCAGAGTCGTCTGTGCCTCCACCTGACTCACAGTCAGCCGCAGCCCTGCAGGTGAGAGATCTTGGCCAGGTCTCTAGTGTTTTGGAGAAAACTGCATGAAGACGAAGGAATTTGAAAATGAAATGTGGACTGTTGGTTCATCACTTATCAACAAGAATTGTTTCATTAAACACCATAGAAGGCCTCCAAGAAAATCTTGGTAATAATGTGGTTCAGTTGATGGAGGTGCTGACACTCTTAGATTGATTTTTTTCATGGATTTTACTTTTCATCACTCTGCTCTGTCCACCGTCACTAAAGTGATCCTCAGAACACATTTTGAAAACGAGGTTCTAGACACACATGACTAGAAAGAGACCTGTGATTCTGTCCCTTGGAGTGACTGGTCACACTGTGACCCCTCATCCAGAAAGGCTTTGTGTCTTACAGGGGCTGTGTTCCCACACAGGGGTCACCTGGATGTGACTCCGAGAAGCCAGCTTCTTGCTAACCTGTGGATAGTAATCTCCTGTTGTTATTTATTCCAGTGATGGATCCTACATACAAAAATCTATTTTCTTTTAGGCGAGGTGAGGCAAGGTTTGGGGCCAGAGTTTGTTTTATTACTTATTTATTTAGCCTTCTATTTATTTGGAGAGATGTACTCCCATGGTCCGAAGCATATTTGGTGAGCTGTTTTTCTCTCACTTCCCTTCCTTGCAGCATCTGCTGCCGTCAGCCTCTCGCCCATCCTTCCAGACGTGTGTCACGCGCATTCATGCAGATACTAATATTCTTTATGTCTAGTCCTGAAACGGTAGCCTGTGAACAGTACCTTGCATCTCTAAGTATGTTTCTTAAATTCCTTAGCTTTATATAGAAGTTAAGTTGGTTTGGAAAAAGGCATTTGTAGATCTTCTGTTTAAATGGTTCTGGAAGGCCGGGTGAGAGAGTGACGGCCCTCTTGGCAGGCACCTGGCACTCCTGGGGGTGGGACAGGCCTGGTGCCTGATGTGGCAACAAGCCCTCCCGTCCAGGAAACATTTCTTGACTAACCAGCATTCTTGCTCTCTCCTTGCCCATTTCCTCAGACGCTCTATGATTCATTGGCACGCTGACAGAAAGTTCCAGACCATTTTCCCCTCTTGCCCCTGCTCCTTGCCCCAGAGAACACACCTCACCCAGTGTGTCCTTGCCATTGCCGACTCCCTGCTCATCTCTGACCACGCTAGCCTTGTACAATCTATTGGCCCAAACTTGCCCTTTAACTGTATATGGTCCTTTATTGTCGTTTGACTCATCAAAGTTAGACTGTGAGTTTGAGGACAGACACCCCAGCTTACGCGTTTTAGAGTTGGGTAGGGGGTAGGTGGTGGTTTATCAGTAAATCTGTGTTGGAATCTAGAATCCTGTCTCTGAGTCGCTACAGAAGACGCTTCCTGAATATTTCTTGGGTCCCAGTGTGACGTCTCCAGCCCCCAGCTTCCATGACCCCTTCCAGCCTCCAGTGCATCCCTCCCTCTCCTGAGGCGCCCTGGTGGCTCCCTCTTTCTGGGCCCTCGTCTCTGGCCTGTTTCTGCCTCCTGTGCGTCACTCAGCCACATGCTCATCCTCCTGCTCAGCAGATAGCACACACCTTGTGATGGCCAGTTTAATATGTTGCCCTGGCTAGACTGTGACGCCTGGCTGTCCGGTTGAGGGTGCTGGCCCAGTGCTGCTGAGTAGGTGTTCTGTAGATGTGACCCACTTCTGCAGTCTTAACTAAAAGAGATTTTAAGTAAAGAAGGTGATCTGGGCGGGCCCCATCCCGTAGGTTCCAAGGCTTTCGGAGCCAACCCGAGGCTTTCTGGAGGAAGAGTGCATTCTGTGTGTGGACTGCAGTCTCCGCTTGGCTCTTGTCTCCAGTTTCCAGCCCATCCTTGGAATTCACACTTGCCAGGACCCACCCCTCCCCCAGCAGTTGTGTAAACCAGCTCCTCCCCTTCCCTGTATGTGTCTACACAGGCGCTGCTCATTCTCTTTCCCTGGTGGAGCCCTGACTGATCTGCTGCTGGAAGCCTCCTTCAAGGAAATATCCAGTCCCCCTGTCTTCCTAACAGTCAGTCTCCATGGACTCATTGCCTGTGAAAGCACACAGCAGACATGAGACACAGCCCTGGGCCATAAGGCTTCAGCCTCCTTGTTTTTTTTTTTTTCTTTTTTAAAGGATTTGCTTGTTTTGGCTGCACCACGGGCATGTAAACTCTTAAACTCCAGTTCCCCCACCAGGGGTCGAACCTGTGCTCCCTGCATCTGAAGGCAGACCGCCGTTGAAGTCCTGTCCCCTCTCCTGAGAGCCCTGGTCCTCTCAGCGGCAGCCAGCCCCCAGCCCTGGCCACGGCTCTGCTGCTCTGTCCTGCCTCGGCACTGTCACCCGCTCCTGCCGCCCAGAAGGTGCATCTTTTGCCTCCTGCTCCTCCTCTGTGTGAAGGAGGTTTCACTGCTTCTGAGCATCTCTCCTGACCAGCCCCATCTCTTGTTTTCTCGAGGCAGCTTTCTTCCTGATGCTTCCTTAGTGCCATGCAGCCTGTTCTCCAATACCCAGAGCAATACTGTAGCACTCTCTGCCTCGCCCTTTCCTGGACTACATACTGTTTTGAGGAGCTGAGTTTTGTCTTCCAGAATGCCCACTACCTGGCGTAGTCCCTGGGACAGCCTGAGTGGAGTGACTTGTGGTCATTAGCGTGTCATGCTTGGGGCTTTCCGTTACCCCACGAGGAGCAGGTTGAAGTGTGTTGGGTCACACCTGGTCACACCTGGCACCTTCCTGAGAGCCAGGCGTGGGGCTGTCTGGGGCCATGTGACCAGTCCTGTCACTGATGGCTGGCTGGGCAGCCTCTGCCTTCCACATCTCTCACCAGACAAAGCAGCAGGTTCGTAAAGTCATTGACTCTAACTGAGGAGGAGTGGGCCATGAAACCCTTTTGTTAGAGTAGATGAGAAGTGGTAAGTCGGTGAGGGAGGAAATCTCAGAGTCAGAGTGGCCTTTTAGACTGTCTCTCTTCTCCGGGCAGTGGGGAAGGAAAGTCTTGTATCAAGAGTTGAGGTGCTTTCTGAGGTGAGGGACGTCTTCACAGGCAAAAGTGAGACCACGCTGAGGATCAGCGGGCGGCAGGGAGCCTGGGAGCCGCACCCCGCGCTTTCCTAGTCTTCAGGAGCATGGGGCTACTCCGTGCTCCTTGTCTGGAGCCCTCCAGCTTCTGTGAGCCCTGGGATTTAGACCTGGCTCTGGGTCTGCTGGCAGATCAGAAGGATTTTTTCATTTTTGTGATCTGAGAGTTCCTAACCGACCTGCAGTTGGCCACCTAAGGAACGTGGCTGCTGGTCTTCCTCTATCAGTGATACCAGACAAAGGAGGGAAGACTGGAACCCCCACTGAGCCTGTAAATAGTTTATGTTCTGAAACGTTATCCGACACTTTGGCATCATAACTTGAGCTCTTAAAGGAAGCCAACAGTCACTTATTAAAAGAAGTAATATGGCTGTTTATTGACATGGAAAGAAGTCATGGATATACTAATTGAAAAGAGAACACTATTGTGTCTATAGTATTTATATAACACTGTGTCTGTAGTGTGGTGAAATTCTATTATTGTTACATTGTGAACATGTAAATCATTATTAGAAAACTAGAAGGACATCTTCATAAGTTTTTCCTTTTTCTGGACAGTTTAAATTTTTTTAGAAATAATTCTTGTACTTTATCAGAGTCAAAAGGTAATTATGACTTCTCAATTTTGGGGGGAGGGATGACAAGCGGTTAAAAGAAAACGGACAAAAATAAAAAGCCACAGCTTCTGTAAGGGCGGTGATCTTATGTATGATCACTGATTTTTCTGTCTGTTCCCTTTTTTTTTTTTAAAGGTAAGCAGATTACTCATGAAAAACCAAAGTCAACTCTGGTTCTCCTAGGGTACCTAGCTCCCACCTGAGCCTGTTAGATATCTGAGCTTTAATTTAAACTTTTGAATCACATGCCAAAATTAAATGAGAAATGTGTATGAGAAGTGAGAAGTTGGAAATCAGTTACACTGTCTGTGGCCCCAAATTCTCAGTGTTCCACTGCAGGGAGCTTTGTACCAGTGCGTGCTCCCTGAATCCCTGGGTTGTCTGGTCAGAATCCCTGGGCTTAATAGTTGCTCCAGGCTTCTTGTGATTGTAATGCATGCTTGCAAGTGGAACTACCATGGTTTGTTTTTTTTTTTTCTTTTTAAGATTTATGTGTTTAATTTCTTGGCTGTGGTGGCTTTCTGTCGCTGTGCAGGCCTTTTCTAGTTGCGATAAGCATGGGCTACTCTCTGGTTGCAGAGTGCAGGCTGGAGGCACACTGGCTTCGGTAGTTGGGGCTGGCAGGCTCCAGAGTGTGGGCTCAGGAGTTGTGGCTCACAGGTTTAGTTACTCCACGGCATATGAGATCTTCCTGGACCAGGGATTGAACTGGTGCAAAGTTGATTCTTAACCATTGGACCACCAGGGAAGCCTGGAACTACCTTGTTGTAAAGTATGAGAGTTTGGAAAGGAGCACGCAGCCTTGTTGCTGGGTCTGGCCTGTGTACAGATGTGTGAATCCCGATAATTCCTTTAAAAAGAATGCCCATGCTTACCCAGAGTGCAGAGGGCTCCATGCTCACATACAGGGAGTGGGTACACTACAGCCTGAGAGAAAGGGGGCCAGTTTTAGGAGCTTGTTTTGATTGAGATAAGAGCCTGAGAATATTCCAGGCACTGGGGTGCGTTTTTCTCTTTTCCTTTAGGAAGACTTGGTACCACTGCTGTGGTTGTTATTAGGCGCCTTTTGATAGTGAAATAGGCTGACTCAGCAGGTGGGGATGTTTGCAGCTGTTGTTATGATTCCAGCTATCATACTTCTTAACTTCATTGACTAAGCTTGTTTCATGTATGTCAGGGCAGATATTATTTTGGAGAGGTTAAGGTCATTATTGTCATTTAAGCACTTTCATATTTAGAAAATAAATCATGTAAAACATTCCCTGTGTCCCAAGATGTCCCAGAGCGTGGAAACAGTTCAATGCCTCTTCCATGTAGACGTGGATAAAAATATAATTTTTATAGCAGAAAGAAGGAAGATTTGTGAAGGGGGCTGGGTTTACATAAATAAATGCAAATGCTTCTCTGTATCCCTCTACGTGTATGGTGGTGGTTTAGTTGCTAAGGCATGTCTGGCTTTTGTGACCCCATGGATTATAGCCTACCAGGCGCCTCTGTCCGTGGGATTTCCCGGGCAAGAATTCAAGTGGGTAGCCATTCCCTTGTCCAGGGGGTCTTCCTCTCCCAGGAATTGAACCCAGGTGGTCTCTTTACTTACTGAGCCACCAGGGACGCCTGTGAAGTGAAGTGAAGTCGCTCGGTCATGTCCGACTCTTTGCGACCCCGTGGACAGTAGCCTGCAAGGCTCTTCTGTCCATGGAATTTTCCAGGCAAGAGTACTGGAGTCTGTTGCCATTTCCTCCTCCAGGGGATCTTTCCAACCCAGGGATTGAACCTGGGTCTCCCGCATTGCAGGCAGACGCTTTAACGTCTTAGCCATCAGGGAAGCCCTATGGCCATATGTAAAACATTTGTTAGGAAAATATTATGGAAAAGTTAGAAATTCCAATCTTCTGAAGCATCAATTGTTTTATATCATGATAAAAAATATCTTTCAGGAAATCATTCAAATTTCACTTATGTATATACGATACATTTTTCTCTTGTTAATTGGATAGACCTCAGGTGAAAACAGAAGTGCTGTGGCTTTGCCATGGTCTCTCGAGTCTGATCTCCCAGCAGCTGATCGTGGGCCTGCCTTCAGATGCAGTGGCGGTTGGCCGGTGCTGGACAGAGATCCTGGGGAGGGCTGTCGCAAGCCGAGCGAGCGTCCTGGAGGAGCGAGCGTCCTGGAGGAGCACACGTTTATGAAATGTACTTAAAATAGCTTCTTGCAGATTCTTGGAAAACATAGCTGTTTTGCTGTCGCCAAGGGAATTAGTAGGTGGCAAGCCTGATTTTTGTCATGTGCAAATGCCAGTGTGTACAAACAAGTCTGTTCTGTTCTCAGCCCTGGGTGGTTTGCATAGGCTTTGGGAGGACTACTTGTGAGTAGGAGAAAGGAGCAGTTCCGGGGGGGCTCAGCGGTTTCCTGGAAATGAGGTGGCTATGCCCAGACCACCATACGCTGGCTTGATCATTTCCTAGTTGTGTGATCCTAGCTACTTTTGATCTATTTTTTCCTTTGTACACATGATGTTAGTTCTTTCTGCAATAGATTGCTGTGTGAATTAAATGAGACACCTTGATAGGACTTAACCATAGATGGGAGGCAACTGTGTCTTTTTCCCCATCCCTCTGTGCAGTTTGGCTTAAGTTCCTTTGACTGATACTCTGGCTTCTTGGGTAGCCAGGAATGCTATAGATTGGGGTTGGGGTTGGGTTGTTGGGGCTCCTGATAGCCATGCTGAGAAATTTGCGTTCGATCTGTGGCAAAGGGAAACAACCAGAGGTTTTAATAAGTTCTGAAGGACTGTGGTGATCAGACCTGTGCTTCATGAAGGTTATTCTGGTCCTGTGTTTATTATCAGAGGTTGATGCATTTTAAAACTTTAAGACAGAATAATTATGAACCATATAAAAGAGAACTTCTTTAAAGGTGCACTCTGCTTCCAATCGTCATGTGATTGGACCTACTAGAGATGAATAATTTCTAATGGATGAAATGCCCACACTTTCAAGCATGTTCAGTTCAGTTCAGTCGCTCAGTCGTGTCCGACTCTTTGCGACCCCATGAATCGCAGCACGCCAGGCCTCCCTGTCCATCATCAACTCCCGGAGTTCACTCAGATTCATGTCCATCGAGTCAGTGATGCCATCCAGCCATCTCATCCTCTGTTGTCCCCTTCTCCTCCTGCCTCCAGTCCCTCCCAGCATCGGGGTCTTTTTCAGTGAGTCAACTCTTCCCATGAGGTGGCCAAAGTATTGGAGTTTCAGCCTCAGCATCAGTCCTTCCAATGAACTCCCAGGACTGATCTCCTTCAGAATGGACTGGTTGGATCTCCTCATAGTCAAAGGGACTCTCAAGAGTCTTCTCCAACACCACAGTTCAAAAGCATCAATTCTTCTGTGCTCAGCTTTCTTCACAGTCCAACTCTCACATCCATACATGACCACCGGAAAAACCATAGCCTTGACTAAATGGACCACGTATGACATAGATTTAAATTTGAATTAGTTAAAACTGCAGGATGTGTTATTTACACTGCGTATCTTTGAAATGATCTGATTGCAGCTTAACTCGCTATAAAATGAAATTTACCCTTTTTAAGCAGTAGATGAAGGTGAAGTCGCTCAGTCATGTCCGACTCTTTGCGACCCCATGGACTGTAGCCCACCAGGCTCCTCCGTCCATGGGATTCTCCAGGCAAGAATACTGGAATGGGTTGCCATTTCCTTCTCCAGGGGATCTTCCCGACCCAGGGGTCGAACCCGGGTCTCCCGAATTGCAGGCAGATGCTTTAACCCCTGAGCCACCAGGGAAGCCCTGAGGAAAATTAAAAGTGTTAGTTGCTCAGTTGTATTCTATTCTTTGCGACCCCATGGACTGTAGCCCACCAGACTCCTCTGTCCACGGAATTCTCCAGGCAGGACCACTAGAGTGGATAGCCATTCCCTTCTCCAGGGGATCTTCCCAACCCAGGGAGTGAACCCAGATCTCCTACATTTCAGGCAGATTCTTTACTGTCTGAGCCACTTTCCCACGATGACGTAAGTAAGTGGTAGCAGTGCTATTTGTATTTATCATAATAGCTTTAAATGATCACATCTTTGTGTGTGTTTTTGTTTTTTTTTTTTTGGCTGCGTCATTCAGTACACAGTATCTTCGTTCCCCAACCAGGGATCGAACCAGGGCCCCCTGAATCGGAAGTGCTGAATTCTAACCACTGGACTGCCGGGAAATCCCCAAATTACTACATCTTTACCTACAAATGCTAAATATTCAGAGGGTACTTTCTTAGATTCAACACGATTTTTAAAAAGGAATGACAGCATTTTGTGTTGTCTGTTGTGGGTTTGGGTAGGTGTTTTTTAAACAATGAACAGAAATAGAGATTAGAGGCTTGGCTGATGCCTGCACATTCCTTCCCCGCCCCGTTTGCTTTCTGTTTATCTGTAGTATCAAGGTTGTCTTTCCTCCAGGTCAAGCAGATGGACTGTTCTTAGATAGGGAGTGATTTTGGTGATAGCTTGTTTGTGAGGTACGGTGAAGACTGGTTTCTCAAAGTGTTGGTGTGATTTTCTTTCACAGTTTCTTTGGTTTTTGAAATTTTCCTCTTCCCTTCTGCATTCTTTTGGTTGGTCTAATAATCAAATTGACATAAGAGAGATTAACAGGAGAAAAACTAATTTCATACACAGAGGCCCCAGAGGTATGGCACCTAACAAGTGACCAAAACAAGCTGTTTACACGTCTTTTTATTTTATTGTTTTAAATTGTATTGGGGTATAGTTTATTTACAATGGTGTGATAATTTCTACTGTACAGCAAAGTGACTCAGTTATATAGGTGTAAATATATTCTTTTTCATATTCTTTTCCATTACAGCTTATCACAGGATACAATATAGTTCCCTGTGCTGTACAGTAGGACCTTGCTGTTCATCCACCCTCTATGTACTGGTTTGCTTCTGCTCACCCCAAACTACCAATCCTTTCCTCCTCCACTCCCTTCCCCCTTGGCCAAGTCTGTTCTCTGTGTTTGTGAGTCTATGTTTCATGGACATGTTTGATTTGTGTAGTAATTTAGATTTCACATATAAGTGATATCATATAGTATTCGTCTTTCTTTGACTGACTCCGCTTAGTATGATAATCTCTAGGGCCAGTTATATTGCTGCAAATGTACATGACAAACAGTTATTTGTGGAGGTTTGACAGAACAAAGAGAGTCTAGGCTTGGAGTAGCAGATTCATGAAGAAGCAACACAGTTGTTTATGCAGCTTCCTCTGCCCGAGTTCCCGCTCTCCAGCGATAAGGGTGCCCTCCACCCTCCGGGCACAGGGAGGATGTTTCCCATGGGAGCTTTGTTTCTTGCTTTCCAGGGGACAAAGGAGGGTCAAAGTGTCCTTCTTGTACTGGCTGTTTCTCAAATAACTTTAATTCAAAATAATAAAATGCCAAAGTGACATTTTAGGGGGCAGCCTGCCCTGAACTTCATCAATGTCAATTAGAAGCATCAAAGGAGCAGGTAAGTTGATGAAGGAGTAAAGACTAAATCCTGCTGAACACTTTTATTGTCTAAGAGTTATTGTGTTAACGTACTACTTTAATGCATAGATTCAGATACAGGCAAGAAAATAATTTAGGGGTTGTCCACTGTCAGTAAACCTGACAGTGTTTTAGATGAAGGAAAAAAATCAATTCTTGATATCATTTCTTAAAGAAACTCCTATTGGCACTGAGATCTTAGAATGCAGGAAGCTGTTAGGGGTTTTACATGTTCAGATGTGTTTTGGTTAAGCTTATATGGTAGATTATGGTAGACTTCAGAGCTGTTTCCTTGAACTCTTCTGTGTATCAGCGGAGACACCCTGGCTGGCTTCTGTCCTTATATTTCTTTTCCCTATTCACTTCAGGGTCCTCGGCCTGTGGGGTTTCTGTCTGCAGGGAGGGAACAGGTGGTGTCTGAAGCAACAGTGCAGAGGTGCAGCTGCGCAAATGAAAGTGTGGAAAAGGATTCAAGGGAATTTAGACTCCTATGCATTTCATAGCTCTTTGGCTGTCCCAGTGGGTGCTGTTGATGTGACCTTGTGAGTTACAGGGAGAAAGGAGGCTGCTGCCATGGACTGCCCAGCTCCGGCCTTGGCACTGGGGCTTGGCTGGGCTTTTTCTGCCATGGCGCACCCAGGGAGCAAGTGCAGGCCTTCAGGTGCACCACGGATCTCCAGATTGGTCCTCCTTGGGCCTTCCCCTCTGCACAAAAATAGCAGTTCATCACGGAACCCGGTAGAATTAAGGCAGTTCTGGTTGCCAGGTCACTGGGGCCTTCTGATGCCTGAGCACCATCCTCAGGCTCCTGGTGGGTGGACACGGGCCCCAGGGTGCAGCTCCGGGCCTCCAGCTCTGCTTCCAGAAGGCTGCGGATGGGGCATGCAGAGCTGAGGAAGAGCTGCTTCCTCAGTCCTTTCAGCCTCTCTCCCGCACGTAGAGTGAGAGTGTTCTGCTCTCTGTCCAGCTCAAGGTTGAGCACAGTGATGCACAGGCTTTCTAAGGTTATGGTTCAAGGCTAAGGCCATCTGGGCCCTGATTCCCTCCGTGGAGTACTGAATCGCCCAAGAAGTTCCTTCCTAAGTAGTGCAGAAGGGGAATCTCTTCTTTAGCCCTCACCACTCCTCATAAAAGGGCTTTCTGGGTTCAGCGTGACTAAGGAATCCACTTCATTTCCACCGCATCTATCAAATGAGGAAGTTAAACTGAGATGGAGTATTCTGGCCTCGCGTTTGACGAGACCCTCAACTTCGGCATCTTTTCACCCCTGGATGGAGTACTGGGAGGGACTCTTTCTGAACCCTCAAGGCCTTGCTTGAGAAGTCAGCTGGCCACCCTGAGCCGAGAGATATGATTCATAGCTGGGACCTTTGTCCAGTGCTTCTGCTGCTTTCCTTACAGTGACAAACCCAGGAGAGGGCTGGAGACTGCAGACCGCAGACGCCGAGTGGAGGAGCTGCCTGTCTGCTCTGCAGAGGGGCCCAGGAGGGGTGGCTCCTTCCAGGGTGCCATAGACAGACTGCGCAGCCAGCACTCGCAGCCAAGGTCGGACAGGTTCAGGATGCATTGAAAGCAATGCAGACAAAACTCGTATCCCTGGAGTATCTGTCCCTGGTCTGAGCAAATGACAAAACTAGGAAAAATCACTTCATATTCTACACTTTGCAGATTTAAATACCAGGGTCAGGTTTTGTCTTCCTCATGCCTGGTGAGTCAGCCCTCCCACGATGGCATTCTTAGTGGACTGGTAAAGCAAGTCAGGGAGAGGTTGAGCCCTCTACCCCAAATTTAGGCAACCCCTGGGTCTCATTCCTTTGTGACCCCATGGACTGGAACCCACCAGGCTCCTCGGTTTATGGGGTTTCCCAGGCAAAAATACTGGAGTGAGTTGCCATTTCCTTCTCCAGGGGATCTTCTCAACCCAGGGGTGGAACCCACATCTCCTGTGTCTCCTGTGTCTCCTGTATTGGCAGGCAGATGTTTTACCGCTGAGCCACAGCCCCTCTAAGGGCCACAGAGGTCTGGAAATAGCTCTTTCTTCTCGGGTGCGTGTGTGCGATGCGAGTGTATGCGTGCATTCTGGGGCTTATGTGCAGTGGCAGCACACTACACGTAGGGGATTCCAGGTTTATGCAGAGCAGATACGAGCCTAAGGAAAGCGCTGACAGGTTTTCTAGAGTGAGTCTCTTTGTCTGGGCAGCTCGACACCAGCAAGGTTAGGTACTGAGTTTTAGGTTATGCTGGTTGAGTACCACTGGTGGAAAGTGGCTGTGGGTTTTTTGGAAAGGCGGTCTGTGCGTCCCAGAGGTGTGTTCTCCTGGAAGAAGGTGCTTTGAAAGGAGCAGAAGTCGCTGCTCTTCTGAGTCATTCTCTAGGTGTGAGCCCTTACTCAGGTCAGTCCCTCCCCTCCGCCAGCTTTGAGAAGGGGTGTCAGGGTGTGGGGTTCAGAGATGGCCCTGGGCCACGCCAGGCTGGCTGTGCTGGAAACAGCCTGAACCTCCTCTGGGCCCCTTCCTCCTCTGCCTCAGCTGTGGAGTCTGTCCTGTTACCCTCATGGCAGACAGGTATGCCAAGCCCTTCCTGGTGACCGGCGCTGGAGTGGAGTGTTTGAGCTTACGCTGTTGCCCATGACATTACTGAGACTTTTGGGGATTCATACTTAGCAAGTGTTAATGCAGGCTTCCCTGGTGGCTCAGTTGGTAAAGAATCTGCCTGCCACGCAGGAGACCGATGGGTTTGGTCCCTGGGTCAGTAAGATCCCCTGGAGAAGGAAATATCAACCCACTCCGGTATTCTTGCCTGGAAAGTCCCATGGATGGAGGAGCCTGGCGGGCTACAGTCCATGGGGTCGGAAGTGTCAGATATGACTTAATGACTAAACTAACACCCGCAGTGGGAATTGAAGCCAGCATTTAGTCACTGATGGAGATGCAGGAGACTGTCACAAGTAACTTTAATGATACTTGACTAAAAAGGTCACGCCCAGAATATTTTTCCCTTAGTTTGCCAGGGTGACTTTAATGAAACCACGTTTTTTAGAGATAGCTTGTCACATGTTAGGTGAGTGTTAGGCTCAGGAGGAAACTGAGCTGAGGACTGTTGAACTCATCACTCAGGGGAAGCACTGTTCTGAGGTCCATTTGCATCACCAGGGTTAATCTTCAGGTCAATTCTGTCATTACCTCCATTTTACAGCTGAGAAAACTGAAGCTCAAAAACTTCAGTTTACTTGCCTAAGTCACACCGTCAGTGGCTGCACAGCTGGGGGTCTAGCCTCTGCTGATGCCATAGCCACTCGTACACAGAATCTCCTGTCAAACAAGGATGGTGGGCGGAAATGTCAAGTTTTAGGAATTTTTAAGTCAGGAAAATTAAAAATGTTCCCAGTTCAGGAAGCATCCTGTTTGACTTCATGTTTTTATTTGGGAATGTCAGTATATATTTAATATAGGAACTATAAAAAGAAGGATGAGGGCTTCCCAGGTGGCGCTAGTGGTAAAGAACCTGCCTTCCAGTGCAGGAGACACAAGAGACTCGAGTTTGATCCCTGGGTCAGGAAGATCCCCTGGAGGAGGGCAAGGCAACCCACTCCAGTATACTTGCCCAGAAAATCCCATGGAAAAGAGGAGCCTCGTGGGCTCGAGTCCATGGGGTCGCAAAGGGTTGCACACGACTGAAACTACAGCGTGAACACAAAGACCGGTGAATTGCTACTTTTGTTCTTTTTAAGCAACTCAAGGGTTTTTCTTGTCCTATTATTGGTTTCGTCTTGTATTTGTCTACACATGGATATTTCTTAATTTTATTGATCAAAATAGGATTTGCTCCAAGAGACAGGAGCTTCTAAAATGACAAATTGCTCGGTACCACTGTACTAACCTCCAGTGAATAGTACAGCGCGGTCTTTAGAATGCTCACATTTAAGCCGTTAGGTCTTTAGAGACTCGCACACGAGAGAGACTGGTTTCTAAATGTTTTCATCTGCGTCTCTTTACCTATTGCTTCTGTCAGCTCAGGTTTTCTTTTTTTTGCGGGGGGGCGCAAAAGAGCTTTTTATTTCATTTGTTAAAGTGCAGTCACTCACAGGAATATTGCAGTTATGTGAGAAAGACTTAGAACTTAGGTTTTGGGGTTTGTTTTCATAACTTTTCACCAGTCTGCATACAGACTCTTATCAGTGTTGTGAGCTATCAGCCCAATGACTTGTTTATTTTGTAGCCCAATTCCTCTTAGGTTTGACTTTTGCTTTCAGTCTCTGGGATTTTGTGACTGGCATTGAGTACCATTCGAAGTAGAGTGCAGGGAGCGTTTCTTTACAAGCTGTGACAGAGACATGGTGGGGTGGGGCTTTGTTTTGGTCCCTTAGATCTAGTTCATGGAGTTGGCCATCGTGGACTCCTTGCTGTTAAGTTGGATTCCCTTCAGTTTTCCTTAAAGAATCTTCTGTATGTGAAAACCATCCTCATGTGTAAGGAACTGGTGAGGACGTCTTGCTTCCGAGTACTGAGGCAGAGCCGTGAAACCATCCTCGTGTGTAAGGAGCTGGTGAGGATGTCTTGCTGAAAACCATCCTCGTGTGTAAGGAACTGGTGAGGACGTCTTACTTCCCGAGCACTGAGGCAGAGCCATGAAACCATCCTCGTGTGTAAGGAACTGGTAAGGACGTCTTGCTGAAAACCATCCTCATGTGTAAGGAACTAGTAAGGATGTCTTGCTTCCCAAGCACTGGGGCAGAGCCGTGAAACTATCCTCGTGTGTAAGCAACTGGTGAGGACGTCTTACTTCCCGAGTACTGAGGCAGAGCCGTGAAACCATCCTCGTATGTAAGGAACTGGTGAGGATGCCTTGCTTCCGAGTATTGAGGCAGAGCCGTGTTGCCAGTGCTGATGAGGGTGATGGTGGGGATCCCGGCAACAAGAGCTAGAGGGCGGCCCCTGGTTCCTGGGTCCCATCGTGTGGTTTTCTCCCCTTTGCAGCCCCCGTCTCTCCGATGGAGGTCTGTCCTCTGGATCTGGAGAGCGCCGGCCTCATCCGCAGGTCCAGGCCGCATGTATGTGCCCTTAGCCTTGGCTCCCATCACACGCTGGGTGTGAGTGTCAGAACATTCTCTCCTGCTGGAGCTGCAGGGCATGGGCCTCGGGGAAGACAGTCAGCACTGTGGTATCTGTAACTCTGACTGAATGTTAAACCGCTTTTACGTGGAATGTGCCTCACTTATTTTTCTGCTTTAATGTGTGTAAAACTGGGGCTTCCCAGGGGGCATAGTGGTAAGGAAGCCATCTGCCAATGCAGGAGATGATAAGAGATTCGTGTTTGATCCCTGGGTTGGGAAGATCCCCTGGAGGAGGGCATGGCAACCTGCTCTAGTAGTCTTGCCTGGAGACTCGCATGGACAGAGGAGCCTGGCAGGCTCTGGTCCATGCAGTTGCAAGGAGTCAGACATGACTGAAGCGACTTAGCACGCACACGTGTATAAAACTGGTAACCCTGGTAGAAATGACTAGTAGAGGTTTTGTTATTGTTGCTCTTCAACATTTGTAATGCACACAGTACTGAGTACTTGTGAAAAGAGCTGTCACGATGGTGTGGTGCTGAATCCCTTACTACCAGGGGTGTGTTTGATGCCAAGAGTCATGACTGGCATCTGGCAGTGTTGGGCCACTGTTTCATGGTGCGTGATATACCTAGCAGAAGTTTTGTTTTGTTTTTTAAGAATGAGAAAATTTGCAATTGAAGAATACGTTATAGAATTTTATTTTTTGTTTTGCTTTAGACTAACTTTCAGACATGTGGTTTGCAGAAAACTGTGATTTTGGTTTTGTAGTGAAACCGTTTTGCCAGTGAAGAGCATTAACATGCAGGCTTCTGCTCATGTCATCTTTCAGACTAAAGACGTTTTACAATCAAACCAGAAAAATGTGAAAATAGAGATTTATAATAGAAATGTTGATTCGATTTGAGCCGAAGCCAAACGTGCATGAAGGAAAATTAGATTAAACAGTAGATGTGTAGAGAGACTTTAAATTATGACAGCTTTAACAAAACACATGCTGTGGATGTTTCCCAGGCTCTAGGAATCTTCTCTCTGGCAGTTTTGGAACCTAGCTTCTTGATGTTACAGCCATTTATTAAATTCTTTTATCTTTCTTTGGACTCACGGACTCACAACTTACAGCTTAGAGTCTGGTGATCAGGAACTCTTATCAGATACATTCCTGTAGGATCAAACCCTGGTGTTGTCAGTGGAAGTAATTGCCTCCTGTCGTATCATATTATATTTTTAAGGGTCAATTGCCATTTTAGACTATGAGTATAAAGCTACCAGTTACACCTGATTTATTCCATTTGTCAAAGCTCAGCAGATACTCTATGCAACTAATTTATTTTCTTATACTATTCAGATGTGGGGAGGTTCTTGACATTGTAAGAAGGTGGAAGCTGGGTTGGGGAGCATGTAATGGGAGGGTTCACTGAGTGGTTGCGTGTAGATGCTGGAACAGAGGGTCTTCTTTCTGAAAGATCCAGAGCCCTGGCCTCTGCCCTGCCAGATGAGCAGGACCCCTCTGTGGTGGTGATGGCCAAGCCTGATGCCAGCCTCTGGGGTCAGTGCGGATGGCATGTGCTTTTGGCTCTTCCTCATCAGATGTATGATTTGCAAATACTTTCTCTCATTCCTGGATTGCCTTTTCCCATCAGTCTGCTGGTAGTGAACTTTGATGCCCAGACATTTTTGGTTTCGATAAAGTCCAACTTCATAATTTTGCTTTCATTGCCTCTTTTGATGTCCTCTCTAAGAAATGGCTACATCTGGTGCTGTGAAAATTTTGACCTGTGTCTCCTCTAAAGTACTGTGAATTTTGTAGCTCTGGCTCTTGATGCTTCTGCCTCTCATCCGTGTTGAGTTAGTTTGGGTGTATGGTGTGAGGTAAGGATGTGTGTTCCTTTGCCTGTGGGTCTCCAGTTGTCCAGCACCATTTGCCGAGGAGACTCTGCTTTCCCTCTTGAACGTCTTCCTCTTGAGAGGTCATTGGACCCACACATGAGGGTTTATTTCTGGATTCTGTATCTGGTCTGTGGATCCACGTGTCTTTCTACCAGAACCACACTGTATTGATTATTGTAGCTTTGTAGTAAGTTTTGAAATTGTATCAATACGGGAGCCCTCCAGCTTTCTTTTTCTTCAGGAAGAAAAAGAGGCTATTTGAGGTCCCTTGAGATGCTGTATGAATTTCAGGATGGATTTTTCTAGTCACAGAGCACATCATGGGGATTTAGGTAGGGACTGAGTTATATCTTTAGGTCACATTGGGTAGAATTGATATTTTAACAATATTAAGTTGTCCAGTCTATGCACATGGCGTGTCTATTTATTTCAATCATATACTTTTAAGTATGTATTCTTTTTTGGCAGTAGTGCAGATTTGCATATAGCCAGGCAGACATGGTTAGACTCCTGCTCTGCCACACTTAACACGTTGATGTCAGATGGCTCTCTTCGGGGTCTCAGTGCTGTGGCTTCCTCTTCTCTAAGTGTGCGTGGTGTAGGTGTTTGCATATTGGGTACCAAGGGTCTAGCCGAGTGTGTGACACCGTTCCGCTCTCCCTGCGCCTCTGTCCGCCGTGGCCGTCTGTACGTGCACCAGCTTTGTCCTCTCTTCTACCCACCACTTTGCCTGTTCTTCTCACGTTTTAGGCTGGACTCTGGCCCCTGGACACCTAACTCTGATTTAAAACCCGCTTTCATTCTTTAGCTTTCTGTCGAGGTCTTCCCTGCCACGCTCTTCGGTGTGTAGGCCTGGGCCAGCTAGGATCCAGCCCTTGGAGAAGTGTGGACTTTACTGGAGAGAACGTGTGGGTGGCTTTAAAAGGCAGCCGCTGACACTGCTTTTGAATTAATGGTTTAGTAACTCCGCATGCTTGTGTCATGTTTTAGATTTTGCAAAGTGCTTTCCTGCCCCGTGGATCTCAGAGATGAATCAACCTGAGACGTCTGAGGAACTTGTGAAAAACAGTCTGGGGCCCCACGCCCAGCTGCATGAGTCACAGTTCTAGAGAGTGGCTAAAGGGTTTGGGATTTTGACAGACTCTCCTCAGCCAGTTTTCCAGCAACTGGTCTGGGGCAGGTCCATAGACAGCCTTTTGGGAAGCCCTGACTGTCCTCTCTGCCACTTCTGAAATCTCCAGTTCAGAATCTGACAGGCCAGACCTGGGCACAGACAGAGCCCTGTCCCCAAAGGCAGGGTTGGCCCTAATCGGGCTCATCTCCTGCTTTTTACTCTCGGGACCTTGCTTCTAAAGTCCTGCCTAGTGTTCCTCCGTGAGGAAAACAGAAAACCCTAACTTGAGGAAAAAAAAAAAGATACACTCCAATTGTAAAATGTATTGAGTGCTTTCTAGGTACCAGGCACAGACATGAATCCTGGGTATTTGTTGAGAGTATAGCAGCTAAGCCTTAGAATCTTTTTTTGCAGAATATACACCCCAGTTCTCTAGACACTGCAGTTCATTTTAACAAGTATTATGGGCTGTGCTTTATCACCCTCAAGAAGCATGTGAACAATTTTGGAAGCTGAATTTACTTTTCATCCCCTTCCCCATCATCCTCAGGAAAAATGCACAAAAAATGCAAGGCAGGTCAGTGTGTATCATGTGCCCAGGTGAATGAGACATTAACTGGTTCACAGTTAAGGAGAGCCTGGCCTGAGCTGGGTGGGCAGGGTTTGAAGCTCGGCCTGCGATGTTGAAGATAGCCACAAAAATCACTGTTGATGTGGATCAGGTTCTCAGTGTCTCAGGCCTATGCTGGTAAGAATTCTGCGCACATGATCCAATTTGCCCCTAGAATCCCTGCTCCTCTGATGATCGTCTCCATCTTAATAACTTTTTGCCTTCCTGTTAATCAGGCCCCCATGTTTCAGAGTCATCCTTGACCTTTCTTGCTCAGCCCATTCATCAGCCCGTGCTGCTGGGTCTGAGTTCTCATTCCCGATTTCCCCTCCCAGAATCCGTCATTCTTAGCAGACACTCTCGCCCCGTCACTGTGTCGTGCCTGGTGATCGCAGTGGCCTGACCTTTGTCTACTGGAGCCTGTTCTTACTGAAAACAGGTTACCTTCGCTCCTGTGCTCAGAACCTTCTGAAATAAAAGCCCCTCTTAGTCCAGCCCTGCCACCTTTCCAGCTCCTTTTCCAGGCTCCTTGATCTTAGAGTCTGCCCTCAGCTCCAGTCTTGCTGTCCCTGATAGGAGACCCTCTCCCTGGCCTCCTCCTGTCTGCCTGTGTGGGCCAGGCCCTCCTCCTTCCCTCCAGCTCTTCCTGCAGCCACCTGACCCTTCTGGTAACATCACACCCACACCTAAACGTCCCAGCCATTTTAATCCTGCGCTTATGGCACTCACCACTGACGAGTTATGTGTTTATTTGTCCTCTTTATTATGTGACTTCCGAGACTAGATATTCTGTGAAAGCAGGGCCTTTTCTGGTCCATTCATCCTGCAACAGTGCCAGAATGGAGCAGGCTCGCAACTCTCTGTGCAATAGGTACGGTAAAACCTCTTTTACAGATGATAGACCTGAGATTGTAGGGGTTTTGGGAATTTGCCCAAGGGAGACACTGTAAGTGACTCGTCCACGCTGAACTTTAGTCTAATCTAATGTCAGCGTCTACGTTCTTAATGGGAGGGAGCTCCAACAGGAAAGCACGGAGGTGGGAATGGGATGGTGTTTTGGGGAGACAGAGGAGATTCTAAGGGTGGTGTTGGTCAAATGGAGCTCAGTTTGGGAAGAATTGTAAATGCCATATTGAGGGGCTTGAACAGTTTTGTTTTAAATTGGGGATAAAAGTGATTCCTACCACATAAAGTTATTGGAGTCAATACTTGATAAGAATGTGCTTGGCACTTAAAAAGTGCTCAATATATATTGTGATTAGAATATATCTTTTTAAAAAATGTGACACGGTATCTTTATTGGGGCTTCCCAGGTGGCTGAGTGGTAAAGAATCCGCCTGCCAATGCAGGGGACATATAGATGTGGGTTCCATCCCTGAGTTGGGAAGATCCCCTGGAAAAGGAAATGGCAACCCATTCCAGTATTATTGCCTGAAAAATCCCATGGTCAGAAAAGCCTGGTTGGCTATAGTTCATGGGGTTGCAAGGAATCAGACACTGCTGAGCGACTGAGCACACATACGCTGTGTCTTTATTATTTTTTATTGAACTGTGGTTAATTTATCATGGGTTAGTTTTAAGTGTACAGCAAAGCAATTCAGTTTTATATAAGTATATATATAGCTATATATGTGTGTGTGTGTATATACTCTTTTTTAGATTCTCATCCACTGTAGGTTATTACAACATACTGAGTGTGGTTCCCTCTGCTATACAGCAGGCCCTTATTGTTTACCCACTTTCTGTGTAGTAGTGTGTATCTGTTAACTCCAGACTCTTAACACCCCCCTCCCCCCGCTGACACACACACACCCCGACCCGAGTATATCTTGTCAGCAGAGCAGGCCTGGACTCTGGTCACCGGAGTAGAAAACTTCTAGTGCTTTGAACTTATGTAAATGGTTTCTAGAGTTTTCTCAATTTTAATTTCGTTTATCTTCCTTAAAGCTAACTAAAAAATACTGTGAGTAAATAAATTGCCAGCTGTTATATCTGAGTAAGATATTAGTACTTGAGAAAGGGAACATAGGAACATTTGAGAATTATGCATTTAGCTTTATTTTTCATCCTTTAGAATTGTGTCTAAGCTGGTAACTTCTGATCCAAATTGTGTAGGAGAATCACCTTTTCAAGCTACAGACTGAGGGTTCCCCCAGGGCCCTCTGAACCAGGATCTTGGGGCAAGAGAATCCAGGTATCAGTGTCTGTTAGGTAATTTTGAAAAGTAGGAACCGCACCCGCAGTGTATTCTTAGAAAGAAGGAGTATTTTGCTCAGAAAGAGGTTCTGAAGTTTGAAGAAACTTTCTAGTAACCCTGCATCTTTACAGAGCGACTTAGGCCTGTGCCTGAAAAAAAAGAATGTGTGGCTGAAATAAGACTGGATCTGTAAGGGAAGTAGAATCAATGGTGATTCATGCTGAGAGTTCTGGCTCAACAGGACAGAATGCGGGAAAAACAGGTTGGTTGATACAGAGGTCAGAGGAGTCCTGCTTTAATCACCGTGAGGACTCATCCCTGAGTCTGGGAACCAGTGCTGCTTCCCCAGGTCACCCAGCCTGGTGGTGCAGTGCGGCTCCCAACACATGGCCCCGTGAGAGCAGAGGCTGGGCTGCCCTCGAGATGTGACATGGGCCCAGGGCTCACTCCTGCCCTGCGTTGGCCAGAATTGGCAACACCTACCATGAGAAAAAATGTAAAATTTGCAACTCTTTACTCCTTGTCTCCGAGGTGAGAGAGAAAGGTGATGCTTTGCCCACCATTCTTACCCATGTCCTCTGCTGCTTCCCAGTTTTAGAGACGGGTGGGCTTGTAATCCAGGTGACTGGAATAGGGAAGGTGCACGGCTCTGGACATGATTTTAGGTCATCTGAACCAGGAGCAAAAGCAGGAAGCCCTCGGTGGGACGGTCTCTTGGCTCACTCCTGAACCCTGGCTCATGAGTTGCTTTCCCTGGAAGTTTGCATCGGTCTTCTCCTAGCCAAGAGCTGTGTCACCATCCTTCCGTGCCCAGCTTGGCGCTTAGTAGGTAGATCGGTGGGTGTTTGTCACATGGATGAATCTGATGGAGACTATGATACAATGAAGGGACGGAGCATCCTTTCCAGGGAAAGTTTCAGGGTAAACAGAGTGAGTTGCAGGCAGATGCAGTCCTAGGCGGTAGCTTTGAATGAGCTAGATTTTGTTCACATCTGATAGAAGAAGAGAGCCTTTGCAAGCAAGGGGATTTTCTAAGCAAAAACGTAGTATGGGGAGGGCCCAGGCGGGTGATTGTGCAGAACCTAGCCTTAGTGAGATGCATGAGCCAAAATTGATCATTTCTATTAATACCACATTCAACTAAAAAAGGAAAAAGAGCAGCTGCTAGCAGTGAGTGTTTGGGGACCCCAGTAGGAGATCCATTTTGTTCTGAACCAGTTGTTTGGCCTTTGGCAAATCAGTTAACTTCTGGGTTTATAGAGTGGGGGTGTCAGAATAGATTCTACGTCTCCCTTAAGCTCTAACGTTGTGACTGAGTGGGTGGTTGATATTGAAAACACCAGACAGTGGTTTTTGGTGTAAAGGAAGAAAGGATGGTTATTTGCAGCAAAACCTAAAGGACCAAGTAAAAATGCTGTTGGTGGTGGTGGTGTGGAAATTTTGAGGTTATTATTTGGTGGTATTGTGGCTAGATTATGTGGAATCTGCCCTAAGAAACACTGGAGATTCCCTCGGGATATTGAGTAACGGGCAGGATGAGATGGTTGGATGAATCATCAACTCAATGGACATGAGTCTGAGCAGACTCCAGGGGACAGTGAGGGACAGGGAGGCCCGGTGTGCTGCCGTCTATGGAGTTGCAAAGAGCTGGACACGACTGAGAGGCTGAACAGCAAAGGAACCGACTAGGACCACTAGCTTACGAGCTGGGCCCATGCACAGGTGTGCTTAGTACAGTTGGGCTGGGGCACTGCCACCTTCCTCAAGGCCCGTCGCCCGCACCCCCTCCCCCTCAACCATACCTTCCCGTAGGCCGCAGAACAGGGAAGACAGGTCCTTGTACTGTGCTTGAAGTTAGCAAATTTGCCTTAGGTCAACTTCTTTTTTATAAAGCCAGTAATTTTTTTACTGCTTTTTATTAAGACCGTATGTAACTTTGAGAAGCTACCAGCAATGGTGGAATGAATGAAGCCGCCTGGGTTCTCGTTCTGATCTCCCTGACAGTCCTTTGATTATACTAAATTAGCTGGCCTAAGATTTCCTTATCTGAAATGGGAGGGCAGTCTCTCTCTCATCTTTTCACAGGTCTTCCTGAGATCAAATGAACAGAAAAGAATTTGGGAAATGGTAAATCCTTAAATAAATGTAACGCATTCATATTGACATTTTATGATAAAGGATATTGGTTAGTCAAGCAAGTTCTCTGGGCCCACCCTGGATTTTTAGGGAGCCTCTGGTGATCCAGACGATTGCCTTGCCAGCGACGTGAGGTCAGGTTTCCATGGCTGTTGTTCCGTGTAGGTCTCAGAACAGGTACTCATCAGACCTGCCTGTCTTCATCTCTCTCTTACTTGTTAACCTAGAGATTCAAAGAAAGTAATGATTTCTGTGACCATCATTTTTGTAAGGAAATAGGGTTCCTAGTATTCTTTCTGCTATTTTAATAAACTGTTATGTGTTGTATTAGGTGGTCATTCTTTTTTTAAAAAGACTTTATTTACTGATTTTAAATTAATTTTTATTGGCGTATAGTTGCTTTACCATGCTGTGTTACTTTCTGCTGTACGGTGAAGTGAACCTGTTACGCCTATACTTATATTCCTTCTTTTTCAGATTATTTTCCCATACGGGTCATTATAGCGTATTGGGCAGAGTTCGCTGTGCTGTACAGAAGGGCCTTATTCATTGTTCATTGTTGCTGTTCAGCCGCTCAGTCCGGTTCAGCTCTTCGGAAGCCATGGCCTGCAGCACGCACGCCAGGCTTGCGTGTCCTTCGCTACCTTCTGGAGTTTGCTCAGAGTTGTGTCTGTGGAGTCAGTGGTGCTATCTAACCATCTCATCCCGACTTCCCCCTTCTCCTGCCTTCAGTCTTTCCTAGCGTCAGGGTCTTTGGTAGTGAGCCGGCTCTTCGCATCAGGTGGCCAGAGTATTGGAGCTTTAGCTTTAGCATCAGCCCTTCCAATAAATATTCAAGGTTGATTTCCTTTAGGATTGACTGATTTTATCTCCTTGCAGTCCAAGGAACTCTCAAGAGTCTTCTCCAGCACCGCAGTTTGAAAGCATCAACTCTTTGGCACTCAGCTTTCTTTATGGTCCAACTCACATCCATATATGACCACTGAAAAAACCATAGCTTTGACTATACAGACCTTTGTTGACCAAGCCCTTATTATTTATCGCTTTTATATATAGTAGTGTGTGTATGTTAGGTGGTCATTGTTTTACTTTTTTCTTCAGGTCAAGATCTTGGGTCTTAGGTACTTTATTAAATAAATAATCAGCCCAAGTTAATTATTATGCGTCTATAATTGAAAGTGGCTTATAGACTTGGCATTCACTTCATACTTTTAAACTTCCAAATGAAGTGTGATGAGGGGGTGTCTCCTCTTCAGTGCACTGGAATCCATTCTCTGTGACTAGCGGAATGAAAATGTGGCACCCTGGAAGCAAATGCCTCATTAAAGAAGGATGTGATGGGGAACGGCGTCCTGCAGGAGTCTTTGTAGCAGCGCCCCCGGCTCTGAGTTTGCAGGACCCCTCGTCTTCTAGCGTGCCTTTCTTCACACTCTGTGTTCGTTTCTGAGTTTGCAGGACCCCTCGTCTTCTAGCGTGCCTTTCTTCACGCTCTCTGTGTTCGTTTCTGAGTTTGCAGGACCCCTCGTCTTCTAGCGTGCCTTTCTTCACGCTCTCTGTGTTCGTTTCTGAGTTTGCAGGACCCCTCGTCTTCTAGCGTGCCTTTCTTCACGCTCTCTGTGTTCGTTTCTGAGTTTGCAGGACCCCTCGTCTTCTAGCGTGCCTTTCTTCACGCTCTCTGTGTTCGTTTCTGGCTCTGCTGGGCCTCTGTGGCCCGTGGGCTCTTTCTCAAGTTGTGGAGAGCCAGGGCTACTGTCCAGCTGTAGTGTGCTGGCTACATTGCGGCCGCCTCCCTGGTTTTGAAACACAGGCTCTAGGGCGTGCAGGCTTTGGTGGCTGTGGCCGGTGGGCTCACTGGTTGCGGCCCCTGGGCTCCACTGCACAGGCTCAATAGTTGTGGTGCCTGGACTTAGTTGCGCCGTGATGTGTGGGATCTTCCCGGATCGGGGATCGAACCCGTGTGTCCTGCGTTGGCAGGATTCTTCACCACTGAGCCCCCAGGGAAGCCCTAGAGTTTTGAGTGCACTTCCTGATTTCACGCCAATGACATGAGGACACTTCAGGGTGAAATCAGACAGTGAGGGGGCGTGAAGGAAGCCTCCTCTGCGGCCCTCCCCTTCTCTGTTTCGCTGATACCAGTGTCTGTGCTGCAGGGTCCTGTTTTCTCTTAGGATAAGTTTATTGAAGCATAGAGATGGAGAATCCGGACTGGACACTGGTATTAGCAGTATTTTTCCTTACCTGCTAGGTCCTGGGTTTATCACGGCCCAGGCTTTTGGAAGCTGAGCTGCTTTCTGTTGGGGACAGTCTCCCCCTCCCCCAGTAGGCTGGCTTCATCCCTCATCCTAATGCTCCAGCCCCTGAGCCCGCCGCCCTGCAGGAGAATCCAACAGGCAGCATGGGCTTTTCCTCCCGCTTCCTTCCCGCACAGCGCGGCAGTAGTGCTCATGCTGCGCCTTTGTGTGGCTCAGTATCTTATGTGAGCTCTCACTTGGTCTCCAGGGCCTGTCTGAGGTGTGCAGAGCAGACTGAATCCCCATCACGCACGTGTTGTTAAGTCTCAGTGGATGCCTGGACGATTGAAAGGCCCGCAGTTGATCCTGTCCTCAGAAGTGGACACCGCTCTCTTCATCCTGAGCCCTTTGTACTGTCTTGCAGTGTACCCAGGGTCACAGGAGGTTGTAGGGGTATGAAAATAGATGCAAATGTAAGCCATTATTCTTCTAACCAGAGTAATTCCCAGTGTGTGAGAATGGAAGGCACCATCTTTGTGACTATTTGCTATAAAAAAGCCATATGCTCTTTAAGTTAAACAATAGGCATTGCTCATCTAACATTGATATCTGTTTCCATGTTTAAGTATCTTACTGTGAGACTTGAAGGAAAGGAAGTTGACGGTCACCTCTGCTTATGTGATAGAGTGATATGTTCTCTGTAACTTAAATATGCATTGATATTATGGGTGATTGTTTTTAAAATATTCTATTTATGGAGTTTAGGGCTTCCCAGATGGTGCTAGTGGTAAAGAATCCTCCTGCCAGTGCAGGAGACCCAAGAGACATGGGTTCGATCCCTGAGTTGGGGAGATCCCCTGGAGTAGGAAATGGAAACACACTCCAATATTCTTGCCTGGAAGAATCCCATGGACAGAGGAGCCTGGCGGGCTACTGTCCATACAGTCACAAGGAGTTAGACATGACCGAGCACACGGTGATGATTTATGGAACTTAAATTATATACACTTGGATTTACATATTTATGTATAGTTATGAAGTTTGGAGCTTTAGGAAGAAATGCAAAGAAGAAAGCAAAACCCAGCTATTAGCCTACCTGTAATAGAGGCTCACTATAATAGTATGGGGACTTATCTGGTGGCGCTAGAGGT
Source organism: Ovis canadensis (assembly GCF_042477335.2). Classification (NCBI taxonomy): domain Eukaryota; kingdom Metazoa; phylum Chordata; class Mammalia; order Artiodactyla; family Bovidae; genus Ovis; species Ovis canadensis. Next base: position 23,092,838 of record NC_091269.1, on the reverse strand, counting down.
AAAGAACCTGCCTGCTAATGCAGGAGATAGATGCAGTTTTGATCCCTGGGTTGGGAAGATCCCCTGGAGTAGGAAATGGCAACCCGCTCCAGTACTCTTGCTTGGAAAATTACATGGGCAGCGGAGCCTGGCGGGCTGCAGGCCACATGGTCTCGAAGGGTTGGACATGACTGAAGCAACTTAGCATGCGCTGGTGGCTCAGTGGTAAAGAATCTGCCTGCGATGCAGGAGATTCGGGTTCAAGGCCTGGGTCGGGAAGGTCCCGTGGAGAAGAGAATGGCTGACCCACTCCAGTATTCTTGCCTGGGAAATCCCATGGACAGAGGAGCCTGGCAGGCTATAGTCCATGCGGTCACAAAAGAGTTGGACATGGCTTAGCAACTAAACAACAGAATTTCAGTATAATATGGGGGTGTTTCTTTGCAGTATTTCTATGTCTGTAGGTTTTTAACACAAAGGTTTGTATTTTACCCCTTTCACATATTATGATATTGTAAATTCCCAAAGCCATCCTTGTTCTTCAGAAATTTGGGGGTTGTGTAATATTTCGTTGTACCATATTAACTGTATTTACCCCTGAAACTTCCCTGGTGGCTCAGATGGTAAAGCGTCTGTCTACAATGCAGGAGACCTGGGTCCGATTCCTGGGTCGGGACGATCCCCTGGAGAAGGAAATGGCAACCCACTCCAGTACTCTTGCCTGGAAAATCCCATGGACAGAGGAGCCTGAGCGACTTCACTTTCTTTCACTTTTCACTGACTGTTAGGCGTCCCAGGTGGCTCAGTGGTAAAGACTCCAGCTGCCCGTGCAGGAGACACAGAAGATGTGGGTTCAGTCCCTGGGTCGGGAAGATCACGTGGAGAAGGAAGTGGCAACTAACTCCAATATTCTTGCCTGGCAAATTCCATGAACAGAGAAGCCTGGAGGGCCGTGGTCCATAGGGTCGCAAAGAGTGGGACAAAACTTAGTGACTGAGCGTGCACGCACACACTGGCTGGTAAACTTGTGTCATCATTTTCGGTCTTAAAGTTCTGGAGTGAGTATCTTTCTATGCAAGTTTTCTCCCACATCTCTTACTTCTTAGGTAGATTTTTCAGGTGATGAGTATGAGTCAAATGTATTGTGCACTTGTCTTTATTGGTGTTCAGAGAGGGTGCCTTTTGCAGATAGTGTCAGAAGTGGGGTCCTGTTTTTTTAGCTGCATTTCTCCCATTGCGTGTGCATTTCTCACCCAGCTAAGAAGCTTCTTGAGGATTAAGAAGCTCTGTCATTCACGTTTAATGTTCCTCCAGGCCCCCCAGCATCCAGTCCAGGGCCCAATAAAACTGAATACATTTATTTACTGGAGTAACAAAAGGGTTTTTGTATCACACAATAAACCTCATAAAGCTGTTCAGCAAAATTCAGTATCCTGTAATTCAGATAAACGAGCTCAATGAGAAGATAGCTTGGAGACTGTGTGATTAGTGAATGGAGTTTGTTGTGTATTGGCTGCTAAAATTACTATTTCTGAAAAAATCAAATACTGGACTATTGTCTAGGTTGGTGTGGTTTTCTTTTCATGCCCTTTATGTTCAATTGAAAGGAAGCATCCTCAGATTGAATGGTTTTCTGGTCTACTTGTTGGGTTTTAACAAAGAACGCATTGAAGGTAGCTGCTTTGTACGTTTAGTTCAGTCTTCAATAGTATTGATTGATTTTAGTTTTGTTGAGCGAGGTGAGACAGAACCTTTGCTCTACAAGAGTTTTCACTGTGGATTCATTAGAACATACCAGGAGTGAGAAGAAAGTGAGAGGATTGCTTCTCTTTCAGGTAAACAATGGGAAAGATCCCTAAGTGTAGTTTTTAAGGCTCCAGCCTCCCAGGTGTTTATTATAAAATGCGCAGGTCCCTGTCTTGGTCACCTAGTGTCATTAAACCTTCATTTAAAGAATTGAACAGATTATTTTCTATGATATTTAAATGCAGATAACAGAGGTACAGTCTAAATCACTTGGCACCAGGTAGGAATTCTTTTCTTCTTTCCCTGTGTTTCCCTAAGACACAAATGCTTCAGCTTAAATTATTAATTGGAATGTCTGATTTCCTACTGTGTCATCTGTAAATCAGGGGCCACATGACTGAAAAAATGCCATAACTAATCACCTCCTGAGGGAAAGAGGTGCAGAGCCATCTCTTTTTATCTCTTTCTGATTTAAAAGATTTAATGGGAAATAGTCAATACCCACAGCTGTTCATCTGTCTCCTTGGAAAAGTTCCATGATCAAAATATTCCATTTCAGAAAATGGTTCTTTGTTTATTCTCTCTTGACATGCACATACATGGATGGAGGGATGGCTAAAAGTAGCTTACTCTACCAGGAGTGAGTTGCTATTTTTTGTTGACACACTAGAAGTTTCCAACTCCAGAATAATCTTGTTGTAATATAGTTGTGAATCTTCCCAGATGGTAAAGAGTCTGCCTGCAATCCAGGAGACCTGTGTTCCGTCCCTGAGTCAGAAAGATCCCCTGGAGAAGGGAATGGCAACCCACTCCAGTGCTCTTGCCTGGAGAGTTCCATGGACAGAGGAGCCTGGTGGGCTTCAGTTGTGGTCCCTAAAATAATTTTTTAAGTATTTATTTATTATTTATTTGGCTGGTCCAGGTCTCAGTTGAAACACCCCAGAACCTTTGGTCTTTACTGTGGCATGTGAACTCTTTCATTGTGGCATGTGAACCCTTAGTTCTGGCATGTGGAATCTAGTTCCCTGACCAGGGATCCAGTGCAGGCCCCCTACACAGGGGATGTGGACTCTTAGCTACTGGACCACCAGGGAAGTCCCCCTAAAATTGTTTTAATTAGAAGTTGTAGTTGGGAGGCAATTGGCACATGACTGAAGATTGAGATCATCTTCTGGAAGCTTCTGTGTGCCTCTTGGAGAATCAGCTTAGCTGTTGCAGTTCAGTTTCTGCTTTGTGTTCTGTTAGTTTTTGCATGTAAATCTGTTAACAGTAGCTGTGCTGGGTTTATAAACATGACTGTGCTCTTTGGGGACAGTGATGTGTTGAACTCATTCTACCTGCTTGATTTGCAGTCAGTTAGTTTATCAATAACTATTCATTCATACATAGATCGATTCTTCCAACTAATATTCTTTCAGACTTTGAATTTAGGAAACATAGAGACAAGCACTTGGCATTTGGATCTTATTAAATCTTTAGGCTGATACTTTGATATCAAAGGATTATTCCCATTATACCAATAGGAAACTGAGGGTCAGAAAGGATAAGTCACTTTGCTGTGGTCTCAGCTAGCCTGTGGTAGAGCCTGGCTGCTTGCTGAGTATCACGTGCAAAGCAGTCTCTCTGCCTGCCCAGAACTGAGAGTCTAGAGTGTGTGTGGTGTTAATGTAGGGTGAGAAAGGAGGCAGGCTGCTAGGGGAGCCTGCATTGAGATAACTTTAGAACCAGCGGTAAAATTTGAGATTTCCAGAGAACTCATCTATGAACTGAGCTCTCACTTCTGACACCTGTTAGTAGAGTGGAGGGAAGAAGCCTTGCAGAGCGTTTGGGCAGGGGCCCCCCTGTGCAGATCCCCCTGGGCAAAGTCAAACAAAGGGCAGCATGTGTGGGCCTGGGGTGGGGTTCGAGCAGCAGGCAAGGGGCTGGTTAGCTACTCATGGGCCAGACCCTGCATGACCTATGTTGGGGAATTACTGAAGCGTTTTAGGATAATCTAGGAAAAATAAGAGCGGTGGTGGCAGTTGAGACGGCTCTGTCTGTGTGGATTTGAGAACAGTCGGAAGGTCAAGCTACAGGTTGCAGTTTATACGTGGACTGTGAACGGAGGGCAGGGTGAGTCCCGACTGCTTGGCGTGGGCACGGGGGGCTGGCTGGCCATTCCTGAGCTGGACATGGGGCAGGGGGCAGTAGATGCTTAGGGGCTATGCTGGAGGGTGTGAGCTGTCACAGCTCAGCGTGGCCCTGTGGTCACGGAGACATCTTCAGGCTGTACATAGATTTTAGAGTCCTCAGTGTACAAATTTGCATGAAGCTGCTAGAGTTGCACAAGAAAATGGACAGAATTAAAAGAGAAGGCAGCCTTGAATAATCCCTGAGGAGCATCAACTCTTGAAGAAAATCAGAGGAGGGGCCAGCCAAGAAACCAAAAAAAGAGAAGAATCCAGAATCATTGTGCCCTGATAGTGTCATGATAGTATGTTGAGTCAGTACTTTGGGGTGGTTTGATCTGCAGCCATTACAGTTTAGATGGATGGATGAAGCTAATTATGAGTGCCAGCTAAGTGCCAGGCCCTAGTCAGTGGTGGACAGAGTGGACCAGAACCCTACTCTGGTGGAGCATGTGACCACCAGAAAGTCACATAAGAGCACCACCTAAGAAACCTTTGGTTTGACCCTTTTATGGAGCACAGATTATTTTTTTTAATCATTAAAAGTCATTTTTATTGACTAAAGAATTTGAGGAATTAGAATAATTACAATTGATATAATCTTAGTGAAAGTGAAGTCGCTCAGTTGTGTCCGACTCTTTGCGACCCCGTGGACTGTAGCCCACCAGGCTCCTCTGGTCCGTGGGATTCTCTGGGCAAGAATACTGGAGTGGGTTGCCATTTCCTTCTCCAGGGGAATCTTCCCGACCCAGGGATCGAACCCAGGTCTCCCGCATTGCAGGCAGACACTTTAACCTCTGAGCCACCAGGAATCTTATTGAAGCATAGTATATTTACAAAATTATGTTAGTTTCAGGTATATTGCATAGAGATTGAGTGTTTTTACAGATTATAATCTATTAAGCTTATTATAAAATAATGGCTGTAGTTCCCTCTATAGCCTTGCTTGTTAACTAGGACATAGTAGCTTGTATCTCATACCCCTGATGTGCCCCTCTCCCTTCCTCTTCTCTGTTGGTGACCGCTGGTTTGTTTTCTGTATCTGTGAGTCTGCTTCTGTTTTGTTACATACATTCATCCGCACTACTTTTTATTCCATTTTATATGTGGAACATGGATTCTGATTTAGCATCAGGCAGTCACAATACAGGGATCCAGAGGAGACTGAATCCTTCAGACACTTTTTTACTTTACTTTGATGAAGAAGTCCTTAACTACACCAAGGGCATTGCTTTTCTAGGGCCATCACTTGAGAAATTCTTCCAAACAGCAACATGGAGTGCTTCAAAAAGCCGTTTAACACCAGTGTGAAAAGTATCCCCTCCAAAAGAATTATTCTCCACAAATGTTACGAAGCCTCAGGAGATGAATTTTTCTCTTTTTTAATATTCTCATTTCCCCAAATATTTATCTTTTGTACCATCCCAATGTTTAATTCAGTGGAAAACAGTGGAAGCAGTGGCAGACTTTATCTTGGGGGGCTCCCAAATCACTGCAAATAGTGACTGCAGCCATAAAATTAGGAGACACTTACTCCTTGGAAGAAAAGTTATGACCAACCTAGACAGCATATTAAAAAACAGAGACATTACTTTGCCAACAAAGGTCCATCTAGTCAAGGCCACGGTTTTTCCAGTAGTCATTTATGGATGTGAGACTTGGACTATAAAGAAAGCTGAGCGCAGAAAGATTGATGCTTTTAACTGTGGTGTTGGAGAAGACTCTTGAGAGTCCCTTGGACTGCAAGGAGATCCAACCAGTCCATCCTAAAGGAAATCAGTCCTGAATATTCATTTGAAGGACTGATGTTGAAGCTGAAACTCCAATACTTTGGCCACCTGATGGGAAGAGCTAACTCATTTGAAAAGACCCTGATGCTGGGAAAGTTTGCAGGTGGGAGGAGAAGGGGTCGACAGAGGATGAGATGGTTGGATGGCATCGCTGACTCAATGGACATGAATTTGAGCAAGCTCGAGGAGTTGGTGATGGACAGGGATGCCTGGCATGCTGCAGTCCATGGGGTCGCAAAGAATCGGACACAACTGAATGACTGAACTGAACTGAATGTTTCATTCAAGATAAATGGCTAAGAATGAATTTTCATGTCTATGCGTGCTGTGGTTGCTAAGTTACTCAGTTGTGTCCGACTCTTTGTGACCCCATGGACTGCAGCCTGCCAGGCTCCTCTGTCCATAGAATTCTCCAGGCAAGAATATTGGAGTGGGCTGCCATGCCCTTCTCCAGGTCTACCAAAATATGGTTATTATGAACTGTCTGTATCCATTTATGATCATCATTATGGGATAGTAGCCCATCTGTCAAATTTTTTCATATCCTTGATGTTCGTGGTCTACTATGGTAAAGATTCAGGTTAGTGGATTGTTTTACAGCTCCTTAGTCGTAACTTCATTGATAGCAGGCTGAATGTGCTTGAACATATGATCTCATGAGACATGTGCTTCAGGTGCCTGGACCTTGCGCATGAGCTCACCTCAGCTCTGTCGTCTTCCTGGCCACAGAGAGGATGAACCTAGGGACCGTTTGTTCCTGTTTCTATTCCCTACTCAGATATCCATGTTAGTGTTAGAATCGGTAGAATATGAGTATGAAAGATGCATGTTTTTATGGTAGTTATATCTTATTATAAATCTGTTATATAATTTTAACCATTTTTCCCCCCTTGAATGAGGCTCGTAATTTGTGTATTTTGTGGTTTTCAATCCGTTTGCTGCAGGTGCAGTCCTGGCAAGTGGCTCAATCGTTAACTATAATATTGCTCTTGAAGACTCACTGACGTCTCACGGAAAACTTGGAAAAACATTCTATTTAAACACAGCTATGCTTAAATATCACATTTTCTCCATTTCTGTCCTTGAAGAATTATTACCAAGACCACTAGAATGAGAACACCTTGGTCCTTCTGGCTCTGAAATTCTTTAGTTTCTCTGAGTGGCCTTTTGCTGGGTCTTCAGCACTTCCTCTCAAGACTACCCCACCACCTGTGAAGTCAGACAGCTTCGCATGTAGATTTTAAAATGCTCACAGAGTACTGGTTACACCTTCTGATTTTTTTTTTCCCCCATCAAGAGCAAAATCCATAGAGCTTAATGTAGTGTAAGAATAATTGGAAACTATTAAGGGAGGATGTCCTTGACATTAGAAACGTACTCAAGGAAAGGGAGAGCACTGTCTGGAGAAACAGGGTCAGGAGAGGGTAAGTTCATTAAGTGATGGCAGAAGTCAGAAGAAATGGGTTGGCTTCTTTGTTATCTGAGAAGTAAGAAGCCGCAGTTTCTGCTGAGATGCTGGGGCAAGAAGGCCTTTCAGCAGCTGCTACGGGGAATGGACAGGGGATGACAAGGACAGGACCGACCTTGATAATTCGTTTGTATTCCACACTAGTGTCACAGACTCAACACCCCCTGCACGACTTTGGGTAAAGAGAGTTCTGTGCTTTGGGGGTTGCATTTTCCCAGTTCTGAAGTGATGCCGGCCTGTAACTGTGTGCTCTCTGCTTTGTCTGGAGGCCAGTCAGAGCCCTCTCATTTCTGCAGGCTACTGTTTCAAGACTCTTCTCTGAAATGTCATCCTTTTCCTATCCCTTCCATCACTTTGGGAATCATGAGCAGTCAGCCGCATGGCACGCTGCCCTACTCTTGACATACATTGTAGATGTGAGCACAGAGGATTATAAATATCTGATCAGTACAAAGGACAGAGTTGCGTACAGGTGCTTGCAGGATGCGTCCTGGATTGCACCTTCATTGCTTTCAGGTACTTGCTACTAAGAGTGTGAATCCCTGTCTTTTAGAAACGTCTCAACCGCATGCTGTATGAAAACAGGAAGAAGGTTAGAACTAGGGAAAGAGCTAAAAATAATGAGAAACAGAGAGGTCTTACGTTTCAGGCTCCTGTAAGCCGGGCAGCTTGGCCCGGGGCCCTTCCTTGCGCCTCTGTGGGGTGCAGGCCTCGCAGGGCTGGCCCGCTGGGGTAGGGCGCCCTATGCCTGTGCACACGCTTGTGCCCGGCTCTGCCTCCCTCTCACCCAGAGTCTAAAATCCAGATTCTGGATTGCTCCAGGGGTCACCGCAGCTCATGCTTCGGCTTTTCACTCTCTCCATTATTTTCTCTCTGTGCTTCGCGCCCTTCAGTGCCTTTGCCCTTCCAGCTGTCTTGACATCTGCTTTTCAAAGACACTGGTTTCAATTCTTCCCCATGAACCACAATACTTTTTTAAATTACGTGATATAACTATTTCTAACTTACCTTACTGAAAAACAAATGCTGTCATTGTTTTCGGGTGTTTTATTTTTATCACAATGTTAAACAATAAGAGTACTTTAGTGACACTTTTAAAAGAATGGTGCCCTCTATAATTCTGTCATTAGAGATTCTTTTGGGGAGCTACGGCAAGCTGGAAAATGTGGCCAGGACTACGAGCTGGCAGGAAGGGACTTGCAGGCGTTCTGCTGCAGCTTTAGATTAAGTGTATTGCTCAGTGACTGTCAAGAACTGTTTGACTTTGAGCACTTTGAGTTGTCAGTGGCAAACATAAAACGTGTTGTGTGTACTGTGTGTGTGCTCGGTCACTCAGTTGTGTCCAACTGTTTGCCACGCCATGGACTTACCCACTGGGCTCCTCTGTCCGTGGAATTCTCCAGGCAAGAATACTGGAGTGGGTTGCCATTTCCTTCTCCAGGGGATCTTCCCAGCTGAGGGATTGAACCTATGTTTCCTGCATTACAGGCGGGTTCTTTACCACTGAGCCGCTAGGGAAACCCAAATGGGAGAATAAAGGGGTAGGCATATTTCTGTCCTCTTCAGCGGTAATCACGTTGTTTAAATTTTCCATTCTTGGATCAGTTTAGGGAGTTTGTATTTTGCCAGGAAATCTTAGTTTCTTCTCTGTTTCTAAATTTGTTACTGTAGAGTTGTTTGTGGTATAATGCTTTTTCATTTGGTTTTATTTCACTTAGACATGTGTGTGTGATCGTGTCCCCTCTCTCATTTCCAAACTTGTGTAAGATTATTCTTTCTTTCCCTTATTTCAGCTTTGGGAAGGAGTATATCCATTCTCTTACTCTTCAAAAAAAGCTTGGGGGAGAATGGATATATGTATATGTATGGCTGAGTCCCTTCGATGTTCATCCGAAACTACCACAACATTGTTAATTGGCTGGACCCCAATACAAAATGTTTTTGGTGTTAAAAAAATTAAAATTAAAAAGAATGTTAAAAAAAAATCCCCCTTTGGGATGTGTCTGTTTTTTCTATCCCCATCCCATTAATTTCAACTTTTATCTTTTTTCTTTTTTTTTTGTTTTTGAGTATTTTTTTCTTTTTTCTTTTTTTTAGTTTTTTCTTTTTTTAATTTTAAAATCTTTAATTCTTACATGCGTTCCCAAACATGAACCCCCCCTCCCACCTCCCTCCCCATAACATCTCTGTGGGTCATCCCCATGCACCAGCCCCAAGCATGCTGTATCCTGCGTCAGACATAGACTGGCGATTTGATTCCTACATGATAGTATACATGTTAGAATGCCATTCTCCCAAATCATCCCACCCTCTCCCTCTCCCTCTGAGTCCAAGAGTCTGATCTTTTTTCATACCTTCTCTTCTGGTTTCTTTTGGTGCATTTTGTTGTTGTCGAGGTGGTGAGCACTTAGTCCCTGATTGTCTTTCTAGAAACCTCACAGTTCGGAGCTTGGAACTGGATCCTTAGTAGGGCATGGCTCTTTCTTCTGCAGCAGGGATACAGATTAGTAGTGAATAATGAAAAGGGGTGTCACATTAATGCCTCGAGAATTCGCATAGCTCTGTGCCAACCATTAGACGTCATTCTTTTCAGATTGTGTTGAGTGTTCAGTAAGCCTCGGACTTATCAATAGAGTGTACACATCACATAGAGGCCTGCTACAGTGAATCAGACACCATTTCAGCAGAGAGCTAACAGGCCAGAAGTTGTTTTCTTTCATTTCTCAGTTGTCATTTTTTCAGTTTCCAGGAAAGGACTTGGTGATAATCTAAATTATAGAGGGCATAACTATAATTCAGAATCATCTGTGGTTCTTTGAAATTTAATACTTACAAGTGAAATAGATAAGATGCTTTCAGCTCTGGTCCCTCTCTGAGCACTCTGGGCAGATCCTGGTCTGCTGAGTCCAGGGAAGCATCTGTCTGCTCACTCCCCCTCGGTTTCCTCATTCTAGGATATCATTATTCCCTCAGTTATGAAGCTGCCCTGGGTGCAGACAGCATGTTGTCATGCCCACTCTAACTTATTATCATTTTTCTCCGATGGAGAAGAAAACAAGCTGCCATCATAATATCTGCTGTTTCTGGAGATCACCACATGGTCATCAGAAAGTCATTAAGAACTCATTGGAGTGAGTCCTTACACTGTTGAGCTATTCGGAATTTTAACATTACTCCTAACTGAACTGCAGTTGTTTTTTATGCTTTGGTGAAGGCTGAGGGAAAGCAGCTAGCTATATTATGCCTTTATTCTCATCATTGTTTTCAGAAGAAGTAAAATCATTCTTAGAAGTAAAATCATTCTTTTTTTTAGATTCCTTATCCAGCAGCAAGATGCCTTGACAGCCGTGAGTTCAGGAAATATGTAATACCTGGAAAATATTTTTGTTTAATTAAAAACAGAATAAATTGAAAAATTATTTATAATTAAAGCAGAGGGTTGATGAGGTCAAGTTTTCTACTGGCCACAAAGGTGAATCATGTTTTAAATCTCTAAGCTTCTGTTTTCCCCTACACATTTGTCAAGTTGCTATTGGCATAATGAACTAGAAAACTGTACTTGTTTAAGCACCAGATTCTTTCTTTTTCCTTAACATTTTATTTTATATTGCAGTATAGTCGATTAACAATGTTGTGATAGTTTCAGATGGGCAGCAAATATCGTTTTCGCAGAGAACTATCAGGCCAGAAGTTGTTTTCTTTCATTTCTCAGTTGTCATTTCTTCTGTTTCTAGGAACAGATTTGATGATAATCTAAGTTATAGAGAAAATAATACATGTATTTCAGTACATATATTACATACATGCCATATATATACGTGTATCCATTCTCTCCTAAACTCCCCGCCCATCCATGCTGTCCCTCGACACTGAGCAGAGTTCTCTGTGCTATACAGTAGATTAAGAATCTGACACCAGATTCTTAGAAACTCCTCACTGTCAGGAGGGTCTCTGTGAATTCCTATCTGTTTGCAAGAAAACATTCTGAAAACTCATTGTTAATGCCTGATACTGACCTTTTTGCTGTTGGACATTTTGAGTTTACCTGTTTCAGTTTAAGAATACTCAAACAATTGCATTACTGTTGTATTACTCTTGTAACTAATTGAAATGTTGCTTGGTTAACTGAGGTAAGCCCAGCTACGTTATTAGATAATGTTGATATGGAGATGAAGGGCATAGCTCCTGGCTTAGGCGAGCTTCCAGTTCACTGGTGGAGGAGACTGCTAGGTAAACCAGAAGCGTATGAGAGAAACTGCTGTGGTAGTGTGGATGCGGGTGTTATGGAAACACAGAGGAAGCACGCTTTGCTCAGACGTGGGCTCGTGGTGGGAGGGTGCTGCTTGATTGTGTGATGTAAATGCTAGGCTGCCAAGTAGAGTGAGAGGGCAGAGCGTTTGGAGAAAAGAGGAGCATGATGTGGAACCATGAAACTTCCTGACAGTTTGGGGGGAACTGGAGAGAAGGGCCGGTAAGAAGCTGTATGGGGAATGTGTTGAACTTGAGCTGCAGTGATTGTTAATGGCTATTTTCTGTTTTCTTAATTCAGGTGAAGGAAACACTCCAGGCCAGTTGTCTTAAGGGATGCTGTTGGAAAGGACGGAGGTGTACAAAGTTATCACAGACTGAGAAGCAAGTTGGTTTTGGGGGAACCATACTCTAAGGATGTTGTTTGCTTTTGGTTAACAAGAGGAAATACAACTCTAGAAGAAGCCTTTGTAAATAACAATGTGATTAGATTTACAGCAGTCTTTCTGGTGAGACTTGGAGCTCCTTGCCTTGGCAGACATGAGTGACCCCAGACAGTCACAAGAAGAAAAGCACAAGCTCGGCAGAGCCTCTTCGAAGTTCAAGGATCCTCCCAGAATCATGCAGTCAGATGATTATTTTGCTCGAAAATTTAAAGCCATCAATGGCAACATGGGACCCACCACTTCTTTAACTGCCTCCAGTTCCATTGAGAGTGGTGGTCCAGCTAATGGTACCCCAGCCGTGCCCAAGATGGGTGTGAGAGCAAGGGTGTCTGAGTGGCCTCCTAAAAAGGACTGCTCCAAGGAGCTGACCTGCAAGACCTTGTGGGAAAGCCGGTCCCAGACCAGCTATGAAAGTGTCGCATCCATTATACACAATGGGCAAAATGATGGGAGCGATGGCCAACAGGAGGAGCCGCTCGATCTGGACTTCGTGGAGGCAAAGTATCCCATCGGGGACATCTTTGTGCACTCCCCGCAAAGAGGACTGCACCCCATAAGACAGAGAAGCAATAGTGATGTTACCATCAGCGACATTGACGCGGAAGACGTCTTAGACCAAAATGCAGTGAACCCCAATACAGGGGCTGCCCTGCACAGGGAGTACGGAAGCACATCGTCCATCGACCGGCAGGGCTTGTCGGGGGAGAACTTCTTTGCTATGCTTCGAGGGTATCGGCTGGAGAACTGTGAGCACAAGGCCACGGCCCCTTTCGGGTTCCCTGAGTTCTTCCCCTGCGACCCAGCGATCTCCCCCAGCCTTCACGCCGCAGCACAGATTTCTAGAGGCGAGTTCGTGCGCATCTCAGGATTAGACTATGTGGACAGCGCCCTCCTCCTGGGGAGAGACAGGGACAAGCCTTTCAAACGGAGGCTGAAGTCAGAGTCGGTGGAAACGTCCCTCTTCCGCAAGCTGCGGGCCGTGAAAAGCGAACATGAGGCATTCAAGTTCACCTGCGAGCTGGAAGACGGGCGTCTTGAGAGGGGGGTCCGCCCTTGGAACTGCCAGCGCTGTTTTGCACACTATGATGTCCAGAGCATCTTGTTCAATATCAACGAGGCCATGGCCACGAGGGCGAACGTGGGCAAGAGGAAAAATATCACCACCGGGGCCTCGGCGGCATCCCAAACTCAGATGCCAGCCGGCCCGCCGGGCAGCTGCGACTCCCCGCTGGGGAGCAAGGAGGACCTCAACTCGAAAGAGAACCTCGATGCCGATGAGGGTGATGGCAAGAGCAACGACCTGGTCCTCAGCTGCCCTTACTTCCGGAACGAGACGGGCGGGGAAGGCGACCGGAGGATCGCCCTGTCCAGGGCCAGCTCGTCGGCCTCCAGCTCTGGGGAGAGCTGCTCCTTCGAGTCTTCGCTCAGCTCCCACTGCACCAACGCAGGCGTGTCCGTCCTGGAGGTGCCCAGGGAGAGCCAGCCCGTGCACAGGGAGAAGGTGAAGCGCTACGTCATTGAGCACATCGACCTGGGGGCCTACTACTACCGCAAGTTTTTCTACGGCAAAGGTAAGGACACAGCCCTGGGTGTCCCGGGGGCCCTCCCTGGGGCCACTTGCGACGTGCGACTTTGCGTCAGATCACCGCCATCAGGATGCCTGAGGCTGTTGTCCACTGGGCTTGACCTTGTTCTGTATCGTGGAGCCTCCACCGTTGTTGGACTGATCCTTCTTTATTAAAAAAAAAAAAAAAATTTAAAACCTTTCGGCCACACTGTGCAGCACGCTGGATCTTAGTTCCCCAACCAGGAATTAAACCAGTGCCCCCTGCAGTGGAAGCTCAGAAGTCCTAACCACAGTCCTGAGGTCTCGTCTGCCTCTTTTGTGACCCCATGGACTGTAGCCCTCCAGGCTCCTCTGTCCATGGGACTTCCCAGGCAAGAATACTGGAGTGGGCTCTCATTTCCTTCTCCAGGGCGTCTTCCTGACCCAGGGATCGAACCTGCATCTCCTGCATCGGCAGGCGGGTTCTTGATCAACTGAGCCACCAGGGAAGCCCCCTGGCCTCTTGACTGTCAGGGAATTCCCTTATCTCTTCTGTAGAGACCCCCAGTTCCCTTCCTTCACTGATCCCTGCTGGTCCCTGATATGGAAACACCTACTCTTTTCTTCTCTCGGCCAATTTGTGAGCATCACAGACGTCAGACTCCATTTGGGTTTACTCCGTTTAGGGTGTCTTCATTGATGAAGTCTGTTGCTCTTGCATCCTCTGAATAGTCTTTTCTTCTGTGAACAATGAATAATTCTCGTCCTTTTCCTCTATAGTTTTTTCTGCATTTTTCCCCTGTACCTTGGCTTCATCTTTTAAATTTTATGTCTTCACAGCTCCTACTGCATCGCTGTGCATGTTGGAAGTGTTAAGCAAATCTTGTTGAAAGAATGTATGAATGTATAAATTAGTAGGACAGGCAGATTTAGGTTTCTTGTGTTTTTACAAATAGGCTTAAACGTTAAGATACAAATAATTCTCTGCGATTGTTATTTTAGAAGTTCTTTAAGTACATGTGATATATGACAGTTGATGTTTACTTTGGTTAGTATGTCCTTGAAGGATACATCCCTCAGAAGTCATGTAGTTGAGGCCTTCCCTGGTGGTCCAGCGGTTAGCGCTCCATGTTTCCAGTGCTAGGGGCATGGGTTCAATCCCTGGTCGGGGCATTAAAATACCACGTGATATTTTAGGATGTGTGGCACGGCCAAAAAAAAAAAAAAAAAGTACAAGAAATTATGTGATTCAGTCTTCAGCCTTTCAGTGTGTCCTCAATTATTCCAGAGACATGAGAATCCACTGTGTGTCAGAGACCTACAGAGAAACGTACGTACTTGCACGCAAGTAAAACATGTGGAATGAAGCACCCAGGGACTCTCACCCCACCTTCTTAGTGGGTGTGACTGCCTTCCTTTCCCCTTCCTTCACGACACACTCTTTCGGGCTTCTTTTTTCTGAACGAGGTTCCCCTGCCAGCCCCTTCACCCTGACATTCCCCTTAGAGCGCTGAGGTGGTGGAGGTGGCCCAGCCAGCTGGAGGAGGCTCTCCTCCCGTTCCTTTGTGAGTAAACCATTCTGCCACTGGCATGGATAAGTTTGAGCTGACTGCACTCTGAATTTGTTTAGTATTGCTTGTCTGCAGTCTGACTCCAGCTGTTTGGGGTTAGGTCAGTAAGTACTCGCGGCCTGCATCTCATTTGCATTCCTTATCACATCTTAGTTTAGCAAGTCTGCAGGATGTGTACAGAGTAAAGAGCCGACGTTTTCTGCACCCAGGGTTACCACCGTCTCATCCATTTAATGTCCTGAGGATCTGTTCCATGAGATGATTTAACTCTGACCTAAGAAGGTCACTTCATCCACACAGTCCCTGGAGCCTTCTTAGGGACTACACGCTTACATTTATTAAATGAATAAATGAATTATTAAATGAATAAGTTTCCCCCACTTTTGCATCAATCTAAATTTAACCAATCATCCATAATCACAATATTATGAAGTCATATAAATTAATGAAGTGAATGTAATGTTGATAAGCACCCATAGCTAAGTAAGCAGACACTGGAATGGTGACTGGTCATATACTTTGAGTTGTTCTTGTACTGACGACGTGGTGTGACTGAAATAATTTTCTCAACATGTTGGTTCCCCGGCTATGTCCCCTGCACTCCCATCTCAGCCCTGGTCCCTCAGTATCACCAATGTGAGCTGTTGCCTTAGAGCCAGTGAATTCACAGAACCCAGGACCTTCTCTTTAGTCTATGCAAGAAATAAATCATGGCCCTCAGGGGCAGTGTGTTATAAAACTCTGCTCATGGATGCTCTCGAGGTAGAAGTATGGTTGTTTTGGGAAAGGAATAACAGACTGGTTCCAAATAGGAAAAGGAGTACGCCAAGGGTGTATATTGTCACCCTGCTTATTTAACTTATATGCAGAGTACATCATGAGAAACACTGGGCTGGAAGAAGTACAAGCTGGAATCAAGATTGCTGGGAGAAATATCAATAACCTCAGATATGCAGATGACACCACCCTTATGGCAGAAAGTGAAGAGGAACTAAAAAGCCTCTTGATCAAAGTGAAAGAGGAGAGTGAAAAAGTTGGCTTAAAGCTCAACATTCAGAAAACGAAGATCATGGCATCAGGTCCCATCACTTCACGGGAAATAGATGGAGAAACAGTGGAAACAGTGGCAGACTTTATTTTGTTGGGCTCCAAAATCACTGCAGATGGTGATTGCAGCCATGAAATTAAAAGACGCTTACTTCTTGGAAGGAAAGTTATGACCAACCTAGATAACATATTCAAAAGCAGAGACATTACTTTGCCAACAAAGGTCCGTCTAGTCAAGGCTATGGTTTTTCCAGTGGTCATGTATGGATGTGAGAGTTGGACTGTGAAGAAAGCTGAGCGCTGAAGAATTGATGCTTTTGAACTGTGGTGTTGGAGAAGACTGTTGAGAGTCCCTTGGACTGCAAGGAGATCCAACCAGTCCATTCTGAAGGAGATCAGCCCTGGGTGTTCTTTGGAAGGACTGATGCTAAAGCTGAAACTCCAGTACTTTGGCCACCTCATGCAAAGAGTTGACTCATTGGAAAAGACTCTGATGCTGGGAGGAATTGGGGGCAGGAGGAGAAGGGGACGACAGAGGATGAGATGGCTGGATGGCATCACTGACTCAATGGACATGAATCTGAGTGAACTCCGGGAGTTGGTGATGGACAGGGAGGCCTGGCGTGCTGTGATTCATGGGGTCACAAAGAGTCGGACATGACTGAGTGACTGAACTGAACTGAACCGTGGAGAAATAGACTTCCTGCTTAAGATCATTTTTTTTTTAATTGATGAAGCTGTCAATGCTAGTGATAAAATAGTCTCTTAGAGTTATTACACCCTGAAATCCTTAAGCAGTGAGTCATGCTGGCAAATTGACTTTAGTAAGTAGTTTTTGTGATTCACCCTTTAAAACATCAGGATGTGAAAAAAGGATATACATGTGTTCATGTATGATGCAAATTTATACAGATACTTACTGCTGGCATCTCATTTGCATTCCTTTGCATATCTTAGTGTAGTAAGTCTACAGAGTGTATACAGAATAAAAAGCCAAGGTGTTCTGCACCCAAGGTTGCCGCCCTCTGATCCATTTAATGTCCTTAGGGTCTATTCCAAGAGATGATTTACGTTTGCCAGATTCTCTTGATCCTCTAGCTGCTTTTTGTAGTTTTTCTCTTGAACTCTTTCTGTAACTTCCTGATGATTAGAAAGAGCTGTCTGTGAGTGGCTTATTTTCTCCACTTTTTCTGACTTGCTCCTGAGGATTTTCTTGGACTTTAGAAATGACACCATTAAACTTGGTGGATTTGAGTGTGAGATAAAACATAAAAAAGAAAAAAATCTGAGCACAGAAGACCTGTGGGTGAGTTGTAGGTCAGCATAGACATGTGGTTTGAAAGCTCGGGGTTGCTGGGCTCCCCCTGGGTCTGCGAATGAGCCAGACAGCTAAATCCTAGCCTGCTCAGCAAAGCCTGCACGATGAGAGAGCCGGGCAGCCACCGCCGAGGCCCTTCCTCTTGTGCACTGCAGTTCCGTACTGGGCGCCCTGGCTGTTTGCAGCTAATGGGACCTGGGGCCGGGAGGGAGCAGGAGGAGACAGAAGCAGCCTGCCCAGCCCTGCTGCTCAGCGTGCTCATGTAGCCATGGATGGTGCTTGCGTCCTCCTATATTTAGCTCTTTCCTGTGGGCCCATGTGACTTCAAAATGCAGTCAGCTCCAGTAGTAGCTGCTGATGCTCTGGCTGGTCTCTCTGTCCAGCCATTAAGGACTAAAGACAGCGGTAGCAGCTTGGGTCTCTGGTGGCCAGGTGGCTAAGGCTTCCTCTGTGTGGGAATGGCGCCAGGCTTTTTCCAAGGACCACATGCTTAAAAGTATGTGTCTGCCAGATAAGGTGCAATGATTGAATTAATGATTTCCCCTCATTTTTGCATCAAGCCAGATTCATACCAGCTTCAACCATTGGAATAACCCCCAACATGTCACACGTTGGAGGAACAGCATTGTTCAGGAGCAGGGGCCCTGGGCAGACTGGCCCAGATAGGGAGGGTGTTTTTGCAGGTAGCTTTTTTCTTTCCCCTTTCTCTTTTCCCTTCGCCCAGTTGTTCTCTTTGGAAGAGGGCTGTCACAGAATCTTTTGACACTTTCCAAAATGCCTTTTATTTCCTTCATGATTCTTCATTGTTCTCTGTGAAACTTCATTTTCAAAAGAATGACATGGCTCCCAGTCTCTGGGAAAGGTTTAAAGACCCCATCTCTAACAAGGCAGTGGACTCTCTACTGGGCAGTTAACATGAAATGGCTGTGTTTTGTGCCGACGTGTATTCCTGTGACACAGAGTCACCGAATGGGTTTGCAAAAGGATTTATGTAGGGGAGTGTCCTGCTGTGGTGCCCTGTGGGCAGCATTGCTTGTCTGGGCAAATCCGTCTGTAGCCTTCAGTGAAGCAGCTTTTTGAAAGAGCATGGGGATTGTAGCCAGCCTGGTGAATGCTCCCTAATGTCCCTTCCTTCTACTGGCGCTGACCGTGTTGCTTTGGGCTAGGCTGCTGTTTGCATCATGGAACACTAGTGAACTTATGGTTTCCTTCTGGGAGCTAAGGCCCCCTGGATGGAGGGAGATTCCTGCTGTGGACTTGGTGGGGGAACTCCTTTTAGCTTTCTTTTTTTTTTTCCTTATACATCCAAAAGTTTTATTTAGTATTCACAACTTAAAATTGTATTTGGTTTTCTGTGCTTTTTAATTTTTTTTTTTTTACTTTATTTTACTTTACAATACTGTATTGGTTTTGCCATACATCAACATGAATCCGCTGCGGGTGTACATGAGTTCCCATAATGAGGTACCATTTCACACCAGTCAGAATGGCTGCGATCCAAAAGTCTACAAGCAATAAATGCTGGAGAGGGTGTGGAGAAAAGAGAACCCTACTGTTGGTGGGAATGCAAACTAGTACAGCCACTATGGAGAACAGTGTGGAGATTCCTTAAAAAACTGGAAATAGAACTGCCTTATGACCCAGCAATCCCACTGCTGGGCATACACACTGAGGAAACCGGAATTGAAAGAGACACGTGTACCCCAATGTTCATCGCAGCACTGTTTATAATAGCCAGGACTTGGAAGCAACCTAGATGTCCATCAGCAGATGAATGGATAAGAAAGCTGTGGTACATATGCACAATGGAGCATTACTCAGCCATTAAAAAGAACACATTTGAATTGGTTCCCTTTAGCTTTCCTTGGAACACAGCAGACCCCTGGGGGCTTTGAGCCACGTAGCACCGCTAGAGAGCAACTGGCTGTCCCCAGTGCGGCTGGAGCCGCAGCCACTCGCTTAGCACACAGGCTGTGGGCTCTGTGTGTCCTGTGCTGTTTAGGTGGTTGTGCACCTGAGAGTTGCTCATGAGTTCTAAAGCTGTCCAAAGCCTTAATTTAGCTCACACACACAAGAATGACTCTAGAAGGTGAAATAAGTCACTTCGGGGTGAACAGAGGTCAAATAGAAGGATAAAGCCGCACTTCTTTGATGACTCAGGAGTGAAGTGAAACATGACGGAATTGTGTCTGAGCCTTTGGGAGCATTGTCTTAGGAGGGCCCCGTGTCTGCTTTGGGAACGTGTGTTTCTATGAATGTGGGGTAAAATACTATGATTGACAATATTTATTCTTTTTTTTTTGGTGGGGGAGGTTGTTATTGTTGTTGTTCAGTCATTAAGTCGTGTCTGACTCTCTGCGACCCCATGGGCTGCAGCACAGCAGGCTTCCTGTCCTTCACTGTCTCCCGTAGTTTGCTCAGATTCCTGTCCATTGGATCAGTGATAGCATCTCACCGTCTCACCCTCTGCTGCCTCCTCCTCCCTCTGCCTTCAGTCTTTCCAGCATCAGGTGTTTTACAGTGAGTTGTCTCTTGGCATCAGGCGGCCAAAGTATTGGAGCTTCAGCTTCAGCATCAGTCCTTCCAATGAATATTCAGGGTTGATTTCCTTTAGGATTGACTGGTTTGATTTCCTTGCAGTCCAAGGGACTCTCAAGAGTCTTCTCCAGTACCACAATTTGAAAGCATCAATTCTTGGGGTGCTCAGCCTTTTTTATGGTCCAACTCTCACATCTATACACAGGAAAACCATAGCTTTGATTGCACGGACCTTTGTCAGCAAAGTGATATCTTTGCTTTTTAATACGCTTTTTTGGTTGATAATTTTTAAATGGCATATAAATGCTGTATGATCATTGTGGGAAAATAAGAAGAGGTAGAGAAGCAAAGGAAAAAGAAAGAAAACTACTCTAGTCTGTGAGAGAGAATTCCCGGGAACAGTTCCTCTTTATCCTGCTAGGCCTTTTCTTTTGCAGATAAACACATATAAATATAACCTTCTCCATTGGGTGCTGTGGAGCTTGCCTTGGGTGCCCATGCTTCCTTCATGGACACTTTTGTCGTTGTGTACAGAGCTCATTAGCATGCTAAGAGTCATGGTCAGTGATTTATCCCCCGTGGGTGCATGGGGAGATGCCAGGTGTTTGCTAGCCATGCCCTGGGCAGAAGAGTTAATGACTGTATTTGCTTTACTTTAAACAAAAAAGACCTATGAACTTGACAGGAGCACAGAAATAGACATTTATGTCTTACATCTATAAAGCTACTCGTGTACAATATATTGATGAATATTCATTTTAATAATAGATCTTTATTTGAAAAGCAAGTTATTATAAAAATGTTTACATTTTATAAAATTTGGAAAATTATAAAAATTGAAGTCATAGCCTTCCCCTTCTCCACTTAAATGTGGGCTGTGCTCACTCACCTGCAAAGGACAGAGTGTGGGAAGAGGGGACAAGTCTGGCAAACACTGCCCCAGCAGGTGATCCAGGTCAGCATCAACAGCAGTAAACCGTGTGGGCGGTTATACCCTTGATGTGATGGGAGTGGCATTTCTGTGATCTTCCTCTCCAAACACATAACCTCAGTCAGTTTAGGGAAAAACATTAAACAGATCCCAGCTGAGGTACATTCTAGAAAAATCCCTGCCCAGTACTTCTCAAAACTGCCAAGGTCATGAAAAAAGGGGAGTCTGAGAAACCGTTACTCTAGAGGAGCCTGGAGAGACAGAGTGACAGTGTCACGTGGCGTCCTAAGTAGGGTCCTCAAGCAGGAAGAGGACATTAGGTAAACAGTACGAAAATCTGAGCAAACTATGGGCTTCAGCTGATAATGACATATCACTATTGGTTCATTAATTGAACAAATAAACCAAAGTATGGAAGATGTTAACAGCTTGAAAGCTGGGTGAGTGGTATAAGAGAACTCTCCCATCTTTGCAACTTTTTGTAAATCATAAAATTTTTTAATCATCTACCCAATTAAAAAAAATTTTAAGTTATAAATTTACATGATATATTTACAATCAGAATCTTTAAAATAAGAAAGAAAAAACAAATATGATTCTTGAGTACCAACCCTACAGGTTGGTTTTGTTACTTTATCCAGCTCCCGTTAGGATTCTGCAAACTGCTGACTCCGCTGTTTAAAATAGAGTGAAAACTAACAAGCTGTCAGTTTTTTACAGCCCTTCCTGTACATACTTGCCATGAGTATCTTTCTCAAATTTGAGAGGCAGGAGGATTGTCAAGCTGTAGGATTTCCTATTTCTGCTATCTGAATTGAAACGCACAAGACATCCCCTTTCAATCTCCCCCACCCCTTGAAACCTTCAGGTTAACCTGAGGGACTCTTTGGGATGTCCTTGGTGCTGTAGCCCCCACACCTTTACTGAACTCTCTGAAGGAGGCGTTTGTGCCCTGCTCATTTTTTTTCTTATGATTTTTGGTGACAAGTGCAATGAAAGAAGTATGTATCTTGTAGAAGTCCTTCGTGAGGAGCTGGGTGGGTTTACAGGGCAGACTCTGTAGTGAATGAGCTCTTAGTTGTCCTCATTTTCTCCCCTCTTCCTGGTTCTTAGGGGTCCTAGTGTTTATAGTTCCACCGTGTGCTCCTGAATATGACAGAGAGCTTCTTCGGTTTCCCCTTCCCATCTTAGATTTACAAGAGTTCTTAGGGGTAGGCAGATTGGAATTCTTTTCAAAAAGGTTGGAACTTTCCAGAAAACAGTGTTTAGCTGTTTCCAAGTAGACCAGGTATCCAACAAAAGCCGTATCCATACAACAATGTAGGGTATTTCCTGGCTTTTCCCAAGTCCATTGCTGCTCGTTGTGGAGTCCAAGGTCATACAGCTTACTGCACGACAGGCTAACAAATCGAGACAAGTTGTTAGGGCAAGGAATAGTGACTTTATTCAGAAAACCAGCGGGTTGAGAAGACAGCCTAGTGTCCTAAAGATCCATCTTAACTAGAGTTGGAATTCAGGGTGTTCTAATACTGAAAGGTGAGGGAGGGGTGTTTGGCTGTTGTAAACTTGTTGGTGGGAATCCTTTGTCCTTGCACCGTCCGGGTTTGTCAGATCGTGACATTCCTGTAACCCTCCAACAAGATAAATGTTATTCTCTCTAATCACGAAATGAATGGGGAAGTGTTGTATCGTCAAAGGTCAGAGCCTTGAGCATGGGCTGTCCTGTGTATGTCCCGCTGTAGGCAACATTGTTAATTTGTAGCGAAAGCAATAGGGTACAAAGGTTTAAGTAAAAGAAACAGTTCCAATATGAAGTCAGATTAAGGAAATGGCACCCCACTCCAGTATTCTTAGAGAATCCCATGGACAGAGGAGCTTGGTAGGCTACAGTCCATGAGGTCACAAGGAGTCGGACACGACTGAGCGACTTCACGTTCACTATCACACCTTAAGATACCAGCTCTTCAGCTCTGAAGGCCCTTCCTATGTCTGGCCCAGCCCTGCCCAGCGGGTCTGTCATACCTCCAGCTGATTTTTAAGTTCACTGATTTTTAAAACTACGTTTACCCTGATCTATGTGAATTTACCCTTTTCTCTGATGGCAGTCTTTGTCATTGATGTTTTAACTGAAGAGTCATACTTGTTTTGTACGTCTGCCGAATGAGCACATAGTAAGAAAGGATTCTTCTAGAATATGTGTGACTGCTCACTTGCCCCTCTTGCTATCAGCTGATGGTTCTGTGGCAGTGGGGTTCTTTTTTCCAGTGGGCAGAGATGTCTGTCCACTCTGGTAGCTGGGGCCTATGACTGTGCTGTATCCTTTTTTAGAAGACTTTTTATTTTGTGTTGGGGTTTAGCCGATTAGCAGTGTTATGACAGTGTCAGGTGAACAGCAAAGGGATTCAGCCATAGATAGACGTGTATCCATCCTGCCGCAAACTCCCCTCCCTTCTAGGCAGCGAGTTGGCCTATCTTGATGGAAAGAGCATAGACTGAAATCAGGCTCTTGGGTTTACATCCCAACTCAGTTTGGGGCAAATTCTTGAACTTCATTGTACCTCAGTTAATCATCTACAAAATGGGATCATTAAAAAAAAATAATCTATTAAGAAAGGGCTTAGAGCAGTGCCTGTTACATTCTGTGCATTCTTGTCCTCCCAAGAGTTCTTAAATAAATGTATGAGACTTTCCTCTGAAAAGGAACTATTATCCCCACCTCTGGTACAGCAGTTAAAGGGCAGTCTTTTACTTGTTAAAAGATGGGGAAAAAGTAGAGAGAACCAGATGGGCGAGTGGGCCCCAGGGAAAGGTATCTGGTGAAGTCTGCCACTCCATTCCAAACACAGTCACTTGAGTTTCACTAATGTGGCAGTTGTGGGCATGAGGATAATTTTACATATGAAATGAGCCCCATGCCTGAGCGATGCATGGCTGCATTTGCTTTGAATTTCATGCCTGGTGGCTTCTTTTTTTCCCCCCGTCTTCTGGTTTTATACAGTCACTGAGGAGAATTAATAGGGAATTGAACACTATTGTATTCATATGGGTGAACTGAGTACCACCTAACAATAATACTATTCTAAGATGCAAATTCCTCCTTTAGTGGACACAGTCAGCTCAGTTCTTCACTTCAGTGCCTGGCCAGTGCCTCCGCAGAGTTCCCACTGAGGTCCAGAGGGGCTCTTAGCAAGGAGGAATCACCCAGCTACAGCCGGGATTCAGCCTGTGGGTTACGGTCATATGGGTTCCGTATGGCAGATGGGGTGGGGGGGCCGTGGCTGGAGAAACATGCATACTGTGCTGGGGAGGTCACAGTCCCCGCCCACTGCAGCGCCTTAGACCTGTACGCTAATTCATCGTGTCCATCCTTTGGCCTCAGGCGTGTTCTCAGTCAGCTGCTGAGGAGTAACGCTCTCATATTTCTCTTGGATGAGGTACTAATACTCTAATATTTCTATCTAGCTTGACCAGTGTGGCAGTTAACTGGGAAAACTTCCTTGCATTTTGCTACTGGTGTGACAAGGAAGAATAAATCTGCCCCCATATTAGATTTGTTTCTTTTACTTTAACCTTCGCATACTATTGCTTTTGCTACGAATTAAGAATGGTACCTAAAGCCTGGAATATACAGGAGAGTCCATTCTGGAGGTGCCGATCTTTAAGGGTATTATACTTTCTTATTCCTATGGAGATAAAAAGTTGCAGAAGAGAGAATAGCGTTTGTCTCACTGGAAGTCTGCAGGAACGTCATGATCTGACCTATGTGGACGGCTGTAAGAACAAAGGATTCTGAACCCCGAGAAGCTTACAACTAACCGCACCTCTCCCTCACCTTGCATTTAAAAGTGCTTTTCTAAACCCCTTTGGGGGAGTTGAGGAATTTTTGAGCACAAGCCTCTCGTCTCCTTATGGCACTGCAGTAAACCTGTATCCCAAACTCAGAGTTTTGGATTGTTTGGCCGCACTGTGCTTAGGTCACATGAACTTATTTGTGGTAACACTGGTACAATAAAGTTGGAAATTAGGGTCTTTGGAACATTAGGTACTCTCAGAGTACCTGCTGCTGCTGCTGAGTCACTTCAGTCGTGTCCAACTCTGTGGACCCCATAGACAGCAGCCCACCAGGCTCCTCCATCCCTGGGATTCTCCAGGCAAGAACGCTGGAGAACACTGCCATTTCCTTCTCCACCTAGTAACTTATTAAAACCCGCCTACCTGTATTTTTCTGGGCTCCAAAATCACTGCAGATGGTGACTGCAGCCATGAAATTAAAAGACGCTTACTCCTTGGAAGAAAAGTTATGACCAACCTACATAGCATATTAAAAAGCAGAGACATTACTTTGCCGACTAAGGTCCATCTAGTCAAGGCTATGGTTTTTCCAGTAGTCATGTATGGATGTGAGAGTTGGACTGTGAAGCAAGCTAAGCGCCGAAGAATTGATGCTTTTGAACTGTGGTGTTGGAGAAGACTCCTGAGAGTCCCTTGGACTGCAAGGAGATCCAACCAGTCCATTCTGAAGGAGATCAGCCCTGGGTGTTCTTTGGAAGGAATGATGCTAAAGCTGAAACTCTAATACTTTGGCCACCTCATGCAAAGAGTTGACTCACTGGAAAAGCCTCTGATGCTGGGAGGGATTGGGGGCAGGAGGAGAAGGGGACAACAGATGATGAGATGACTAGATGGCATCACCGACTCGATGGACATGAGTTTAACTCTGGGAGTTGGTGATGGACAGGGAGGCCTGGCGTGCTGCAATTCATGGGGTTGCAAAGAGTTGGACACAACCGAGCGACTGAACTGAATTGAACTGAACCCTGTATTTGTTCAGATCCAAAATTAATTTCATTCTTTGCCCCACTTAAAAAATTAAAGGACAGCTGGACAGCTCCTCCCCTCAGCAGTGACTGGCCCTCTCAGCTTTTATGCAGAAACCCTTTCTTGCTCTTGTAGTATTTTCTTTCTCCTCCCCATTCTCATAGCGGATAATACTAAAATTTATACCTTATCAAAGGAACTCATCGGTATCTACCTTACTTCGCAAGTTACACTTTTTATTCAAGGCTTTCTTAAAATTGTGTCTCCTAAGATACCATCCTTACATTCAGGAGAGGCTTGCTGTCTCATCTTTAAGTTGTGTTCATTTTACCGTGTATGAGTTGATTTTTACAATTTAAATCTTCACAGTAATGTCATCACCCTTGAGTTGTCTTTTTTTTTTCTTTTACTTTTTATTTTGTATTGAAGTAATGCCAGTTAACAGCAGTGTGATAGTTTTAGGTGGACAAAAAGGGACTCAGCCATACATATACATGCATGCTTTCTCCCCCAAACTCCCCACCCATCCTGGCTGCCACGTAACACTGAGCAGAGTTCCCTGTGCTCTACAGTAGGTGCTTGTTGGTTATCATGTTAAATAGAGCAGCGTGTGCATGTCCATCCCCAGCTCCCTAACCATCCCTGCTGCCCATCCTCCCTGCTGGCACCCATACATTTGTTCACACTTGAGTTGCTTGACGTGAAGGAGCTCTAAAGCCAGACTGCCCAGGCTTGCATCCTGACCCAGTCACACGGGCTTCTGACTTTGAGCATGCCATTGACCTGTCCGCTTCAGTATTACTTTCTGTGAAATGGGAGTACCTGCTCATACGTATGGAGATGAATGAGTTAATTTATGTTAGGTATCCTTAATACTGCTATTTTCTCTGTAATACACTGGATTTTTTAAGCTTCACTGATGCTTTGGTTAAATTTTGGTCAAAAGAGCCTTCATATAACCAAAAAGTATCATTTTCCTCATCAAATTTGATAACTTTAATCGATGAAACATTAGCAGGGAGTTTGAAGTTCCTTGAGGTTCTCTCATGATTCTTAATGTAAGTATCTGTGAGCAGGCCCTATTGTTTTCTTCATTCATTCATTTATGAATTTGCCATTCCTTATTCATGTCTGTGTAACTCCTGGAACAGAGGAGGTGATTAAATAGTGGTTTGGAGGGGAAGATGACAGAAGATCCATCATAGGTAGGAGATTAGACAGCAGTCACCTGCAGCCATGGGTTTAACCCAGAGAGGCAGTGAGCTGACAGTGAAATCATCAGCTGACTGTTGGAAAAGCACAGAACCATGAAAGGAAAGCTTTGCTGTGTGTACTGACCAGTGCAGGGGGAAGGGGCCCGACCCAGTCACCCGTGGTTCTGGTGGACTTGCTGGTGGCACCGTGACCAGGTGAGAAACCTCGTGAGGGAGAGGCGCAGGGCTTCTCTCACATGCTGGCCTCGGCAGCCTGGAGCATTGGGATCCTCGCCTCTTCAGTGCATGAGATGAACCCAGGACGTCTGCCGTCCAAGATTTGACAGTGCCTGGAAACAGCCTTTGGACTGAGGTTCCGCATAGCGCTTAAAAAAGAAAGACCAGCTCTTCCAAATTAGAATGTTTTCTTTTCTTTACTAAACAAAGTGCACCACAGCGATGTGCTGAATCTCATTTCAAGCGCTGAAATGTTGTTAATCGATTTTTTTTTAAAATCTGGCCTTTTATTTGGATGATGTGTGGATTTTCATTCAGCTTTCCCACAGTCTTTTCACAGCTTCTATTCTGCCAAGGAAGGATTTTATTTGAAGCAGTTTTATGGAAATCAGGTGCTTGGGATGAAGATGGGCCCCTTGGGTGAGGGGCTGATTGTCCTGTCCCACAGAGGGCGAGGCTCTTGTGATGCACATGAGCAGGCTGAGCAGTCCTGAAAGGGACCAGGTGTCATTTGAGGGTTACCTCGGCTCCCTCCTGGAGACACAGGGAGCACCTTTCCTGCGCTTCCCTTCATGATATGTGGAATGCCCTATGTAAAAGCTAGACAGAGTGCCCCAGTGTGCAGCAGAAGATAATAGTATTTCCTTAGAAACACATCCAGGTAACCTGCTGTATTCCTTGGTGAAACTTTAGCACGGAGAGATTCCTTAGAAAATAGCTGCAGGGACTCAGAACTGGTGAGTCCAAAGGTGTGGTGGTTGTACACAGCAGAAAAGTCACCTCTCCTTGCATTCAGAAGCGTGTGTCTGCACTGCTATATTCAAAATGGATAGCCAACAGTATAAGCATAGCACATGGAACCCTCCTCAGTGTTATGTGCCAGCGTGGATGGGATCGGGGTTTGAGGGAGAATGGATTTATGTGTACGTATGGCTGAGACCGTTTGCTGTTCACCTGAAACAACCACAACGTTGTTAATCGGCTATATCCCAATACAAAATAAAAAGTTTGAAGTTTGGGAAGAAAAGATAGTGTGTGTCTGTGAGAGATGGAAGAAAGAGTCAAAAACAAGTGTGGGGCATGGCTTGGAAAGATAGACCCAAAGGAAAAAAATGTCTTTCTTACTATAATTTGCCATCTTTGGTGGAAAGGGTAATATACATATTTTTTAAAAAAAGAATTCCTGATAGAAATTACTCAGTAAAATATTATATATGCCACTGCTTTCTTTAAAAGACTATCCTGAATGTAATGTAACCTCTGATTACAGATTAACTTTTTGAGACTAAAAGTATGAATCTTCTTCAGTTTGACTCAAGCTGTGTTGGGCTCAAAAATCAAAATGCCCACAGTGCTGTTCATTTTATGTTTGCTCTCTTCTTGTTTTTCACTGAGTTTTTTGTCAGTAGGATTCCTGCCTTCAACTATAATGCTTTCCTCAGGTTATTGATGATACATGTATTATCTATATATATTTTGGAGTGGGGGGTTGGTGCTGAGGTTAAGAACGACCCAAGGTTATTAAGTAGGTAATAAGTAGGAAAGCTCAGATTCAGAAACTGATTATCAGGCTCATTAGACTTATAGATGCTCATGCTAAGTCACTTCAGTCATGTCTGACTTCGTGTGATCCCATGGACTGTAGCATGCCACGCTCCTGTGCCCATGGAATTCTCCAGGCAAGAATACTGGAGAGAATTATAGATATTTAAGAGTAAATGAATTTAGGGATGCTAGTTAAACTTGGCCATTTGTACATACATGTTCTCTCTCTCCCTCCCAAACACCACTAAAAACTGATGGTGAAGGAGCACAAAACTGGCGTAAAGCCACAGAGAAACAAACCAGGAAGGTGCCACGTAAGGCGAGGTATGCCAGAGTTAACTGATGAGCAGGACAGTCCTGCTCTTGGAGGATGGCTCCACCCCCAGCGCTGGAGGTCAGTGTGTGGCGGGGACAGGCCATCAGAAGATAGTCTACTCCACAGAGCAGGTTGGTGGAGTGAGCTGTGATGGAGCAGCCTGCAGAGAGCTTTGGGCTGCTTCTAAGATGCTACTGCTGCTGCTGTTGCTGCTGCTAAGTCACTTCAGTCGTGTCCGACTCTGTGCGACCCCATAGACGGCAGCCCACCAGACTCCCCCGTCCCTGGGATTCTAGGCAAGAACAGTGGAGTGGGTTGCCGTTTCCTTCTCCAATGTATGAAAGTGAAAAGTAAAAGTGAAGTCGGTCAGTCGTGTCCGACTCTTCGCAACCTCATGGACTGCAGCCCACCAGGCTCTTCTGTCCATGGGATTTGCCAGGCAAAAGTACTGCTTGAGTAAATGCCAGCGGTGACTGCTGCTGCCCTGCCCAGGCTCTGGGATTGGGTCACTGCTGCATCCCATAGCCAAGGCTTCTCCCCAGTCATGGCCTCCCCACATCTACCTAAAAATATTAGAACTAATAAGTGAAGTCAGCAAAGGTTCAGAATACAAGATAATATACAGAGATCCGTTGCTTTTCCATAGATTAATAATGAACTACTGAAAGAGTTAAAATAACAATCCTGTCTAAAATTTCATCTGAAAGAATAAAATATTTAGGAGTAAACTTAACTCTGAAAACTATAAAATATTGATGAAGGAAATTGAAGATGATACAAAGAAATGGAAATTGAAGATGATACAAAGAAATGGAAAGATATCCTGTGCTCTTGGATTGGAAGGATTTTAAAATGGTCCTACTATCCAAAGCAGTCTACAGATCCAATGCAGTCTTTATCAGGATACCCATGATGTTTTTTGTAGAACTAGAACAGATAATTTTAAAATTCCTATGGATCCACAAAAACCCCTAAATTACCAAAACAATCTTGAGGAAAAAGAACAAAGCTGGAGGTACCACCTCCCAGACATCAGATTATACTACAAAGTGATAGTAATCAAAACAGCATGATACTGGCACAAAAACAGACACAGATCAATGGAACAGAACAGAGAGCTGAGGAATAAGCCCACGCATTTATGGTCAAATGTAGTTTATGATAAAGGAGGCAATATACAGTGGAGAAAAGACAGTCTTATCAGTAATTGGTGCTTAGAAGACTGGACAGCTGCATGTGAAAGAGTGAGATGAGAATGTTTCCTCACACCATCTGCAAAAATAATTCAAAATGGATTAAAGACCTAAATCTTGCAGGCCATAAAGCTCATTGAAAAGAATACAGGCTGAACAGTCTTTGACATAAGTCATAGCAGTATTTTTCTGAACCTGTCTCCTGAGGCAAAAGAAATGGTAGCAAATATAATCAAGTGGAACCAAGTTAAACTTAAAAGCTTTTGCAAAAGAATCTGTTGACAAAACTAAAAGACATTCTACCATATGTGAGAAAGTATCTGTAAATGATGACCAACAGGGGTTAATAATGAAAACGTATAAATACCTCATCCAACTCAATATCACAAACCAAACAGCCTAGTCAGAAAATGGGCAGAAGACCTGAACAGACATTTTCCCAAAGAAGAAATACAGATGGGTAATCAGCACGTGAAAAAATGCTCAACATCACTAATTATTAGAGAAGTCAAGGTAACAATGATAGATGACCACACCCTAGTCAGAATGGCCATCACCTAAGAGTCCACAAATGGGATATGTTGGTGAGCGTGTGGATTAAAAGGGAACCCTCCTACACTGTCGGTGGGAATGCAGATTGATACAGTCAGTATGGAGAATAGTATAGAGGTTCCTCAAGAAACCAAAAATAGAGTTGCCATGGGATCCTGCAGTCCCAGTCCTGGGCATATACCTGAAGAAAACTAGAGTGCAAAAAGATACCTGCACCCCGGTGGTCACAGTGACACTGTGCACAATAGCCGAGGCGTGGAAACAACCTACGTGTTCATCAGCAGATGAATGGATAAAGAAAGGGTGCATTCTTTATTATTCAGCCATAAAAAAGAATGAAACACCGCCATTTGTGGCAGTGTGATTGTACTTGAAGAATATTATGTTTAGTGAAATAAGTCAGAGAAAGACAAGTAATTATTGATTGGTATGTAGAATCTAAAAAATCAAGCAACTGGATATATATAGCAGAACAGACTCACAGATTCAGAAAACAAGCTAGAGGTAACCAGTGAGGGGAGGAAAGGGTAGAGGGTCAGGGTAGGGGGTGAAGAGATGTGGGCTGTTTGGGATGAAATAGATAAGCAACAAGGATATATTGTACAGCACAGGGAATTATAGCCATTATTTTGTATATAACTGTTAATAGAATAAAGTCTATAAAAATACTGAATCACTATGCTGTATGCCTGAAATGAACATAATATGGTAAATTAGCTATACTTTTTTTTTTGAAAAAGAAGTTGAAAGCATATGGAATCTTCCTGGACCAGGGATTGAACCTATGTCCCCTGCATTGGCAGGTAAATTCTTAACCACTGGACCACCAGGGAAGCCTCTGACTTTCTTTTGATTCATGTTCACAGGTTTTATCAAATGCCTACCAAGAAACTGATCTGAGCATTTTTGCAAGTAATTCTTGAAATATGTTCTTAATGCATCAGGCTGTTGATAAATAACTCATTGTTGGTAAATAATTCATTTTTTGCAATGTATTTTTAATTTATTATTTAATTTTTTATTCGTTTTTAGTTTCGCTGGAGTTGTGCATGTTTGTAACAGTTAAGCAGACTGTTACCAGTACATAATTTACACGGATGAGGTATCCATGAAAAACAGAGACTCACTTCCTATTGTATAAGCCCAGGACCGAGGCAGTAATTCACCTTTTTAGTCCCTGAAATAGGGGACTTGCTGCTTCCAGTCCTGACTGGTTCAGAAGGAAAGTCTGTCAGTGTTTATCTCATTTGGTTGCAAGTAAAAAGTAAATGGTCTGCCTTTGAAGATGTAGCCAGTGTTCATTAGTGGCTTTGGATAATGTTTTCCTTGAGTGATACTGTTTTTCTTCGTTGAACTTAACCTGTTTTCTACTTTATGAATAACATTCCTTATTCCTTCAGAAATCACTGCGGCAGAAGATGTTAGCATAACCCAAAGAGTTTGGAATACCTATGGCTTTTTTCAAGCTTACAAACGTGTGATAGAGCATGTTTCTTTTTAACTGAAAACTATACATCAGAAAGATTGGCCCAAACCACTAAGGTGACATTGAAAAGGGATAAAAGTAAAAAAGGGGGAGGTTATTAAAGTGATTTTGCATACAGGGTGAAAAAAACCAGCTTTATAAGTGTGCACCTTGGAGAATGGACTGGGCAGCAGCTCATTAAGAAGTAAATGAATAACACCTGGGGCTTTGCATGGAGCGCTTGCTTTGCATGGATTGTTGGTATGAAGGTTTGCTAAAACAGAGAAGCAGCATGAATAAACATTTGGGTAATCGCACCCTCCGTGTTGTATGGGTTGGACCACATCTGAGTGTTGTGTTAAGTCTGGGTCCTTGCAGAAGAAGACACTTAAAAAGTGTGGTTGGAGTGAAGCTTTTATACTTTTTTCAGCAGAGCTCACTTATGCATCCAGAAGGGCTTCTCCCAGAGCTGAGCTTGCCGTCACTGGCAGCGTTCTGGAATATATGCTTCATGACGGGGGAGTTTTTCTGGGTTGTGACCCCACGGCCAGGACCGTGTCTGGCACACAAGTGTTCTGTGAGTGAGAGACTAATGATCATCTCTTAGGAAGAATGTCCTTGGAGGTCCCTATGCTAGCTGCCTCATAGTCACCTACCAGGTGGGCACTCAACCCAGTGCTTTGTGCCGTTCTAGAGCACTGCATGGTGAGGTGGGACGGGGGATGGAAGGGGGTTCAGGAGGGGGCAGACATATGTATACCTGTGGCTGATTCATGTTGATGTATGGCAGAGACCAACGCAATATTGTGAAGCAAGTATCCTCTTGCAATAAACAAGAAAAGTGCATTTAAGTTGGAGACAAAAAAAATTGATCACATTTGTGGGAAATCCTGCACCAGAGACCCTGGTGCATCTTCTGGATTAGATACGCAAGTTGCAAAATCCCCGTCCTCTTCCTGCTTCCTTCTTCTCATGCCTCCACTTTCTCCATCACAGAGCATCAGAACTACTTTGGAATCGATGAGAGCCTCGGCCCTGTGGCAGTCAGTGTCCGGAGGGAGAAGGTGGAAGACCCCAAGGAGAAGGAAGGGCCCCAGTTCAACTACCGAGTGGTTTTCAGGACAAGTGAGGTACTGGGCGCTCGTGGCGTCTGCCCTGGGCTGGACCTCTGGTCACCGCTTGGGTTGTTTCCCACAGTGTGTTGCTTTTATTGTCAATGTTGATCACACCAGTTAAGATGACTGAAAGGGCTTACACTGTTTGGTTCCAAGTGAAAGATTTGCAAACTTGTGAGGGATGTTAAGTGGCAGTGATTTTACTGTCATCTCACAGGACAGAAAGGATAAAACCATAAGAATGCAAGGTTCTTGGGCATAAGGCAGAGGACAAATCTGAACTATATGATTCAGGTCAAAATTGAAAAACAACTTTAGAATCAAATGCAGAAAACCAGGAAGCCACCCTTGAGGTGAGTGTTGGCTGAGCTTGTCTGTGGCTCCAGGAGCTCTGTGGACCCACACTTCCTCCCACCAGCAACCAGGTTACTCCTCTACTGGTCTTGCTTTGAGTGAAAAGTGCGGCTGTTACACAGATGACTGAGGCACGTAGATGGGAATGTTGATTTATGTAAAGAACCAGATCTGATTTGCACTTTACTTTTTATCCTCTTGACCATTGTAATTAGATGGGAATGTGTATTTTGGCGACTCCTGGATCTGAGTTCAGAGAGCCCCTCGAAGGCTTTGCCCAAGCCTAGTACTTGGTGTCTACTTGCCTGGGCCCAGGTTCTGGGCCATAAGTAGGAGAAAAAAGCCCTCTCTGAAGATGGCATAATGTAAGTTGTGGACCTGTGCCATCCAGTTCAGTAGCTGCTGACTACAGGTGGCTATTTGAATTGAAGGGAATTGAATAAGAAATATGGCTCCACTGCCACCCCTGTAACAGGTCACACACTTCACAGCCCCTTGGGGGATGATGGCTCCCGGGCCAGCCAGTGCAGTGGGAGGACAGTCTCATCACTGCAGAAAGTCTTGTTGGACAGCGTGCCCTGGGCACTGTGCAAATGCTAGACGCCACTGTGACCTCCATCACCACGGCTGCTTTGTAGCAAGAGTGGAGGGGAGGGGGTGGGGTGGGGTGGGGTGAGGGCCAGGCCTCTAGGCTGGCAGTGCTGCTGGGTTCCTTTCTCGGCACATTAGACCCGGGATTAGATTTGCTGTGTCAGAACGGTGACTCCATGAGGACATGTCCCAGATAGGGAGGAAGAGCCTTCTTGGACCTGAGTCACTTGCCCCTAGGGGTCTCAGAGTGGCCCCACCCAGCCTCAGGAATTGTCAGCAGTGGGAAGTTAAATAGAAGAACATGGAGAGTAGAAGACAGAAAAAAATAAGAAAACAAATAAAAAGGAAAAATACAGGAAAAAAAAAAGAATAGAAGAAAAGAAGATGATGGACCGTGAGAGAAAGGAAAGGGAAGGGAAGGAGGAGGAGGTGACCGTGACTGGCCCAGCCCTGCGGCTCCTGGCTCTGCAGCACTGTTGGCTGTGATTGCGGGGGCTGTGTCTTTATGTCTCCCCGGTGGGGCAGTGCCCCCTCCTCCTCATGCCTTGGGCACATCTGGTTATGTCAGCCGCACCCAGCTCCTTCCTGACTTCTGTATACCTCTGTGTAAAGACTGACGAAGGTTGAATCTGCTTCTTCAGACTGAGAACTGTAGTCTCCTGTACTCACTTAGAAAAGAGCCTTCTCTTGCTTCCTCTTTTTTTTAAGGCAATTGAAACATTACGCTTTAAAGAGTCGAGGTTAACAGCAGTGTGTGCTATTCTGCCCCACAGCTGACGACACTGAGAGGAGCAATTTTGGAAGATGCCATACCCTCTACCGCCAGGCATGGGACTGCACGTGGGCTCCCGCTCAAAGAAGTTCTGGAATACGTCATTCCTGAGCTCAGCATCCAGTGCCTGAGGCAAGCCTCCAGCTCACCCAAGGTCTCAGAGCAACTGCTCAAGCTCGATGAGCAAGGGGTGTGTATCATGTATGAGACTGAAGTGTCTGACAGTTGGTGTCCATGGTCCTGAATGTTTCAGAATTTTCCCATCCATCTCCCTTTTAAGATTATTTATTTTTAACGCCTTAAAGCACTTTCTCTCTAGTTTTCCCCAAATGTGCCTCTATTACTAGTTACGATGCCTTTATTATTAAGTAATGCATCTCCTGCTGAGTTGTGACTTGCATTGTTTTTTTAAAAGATGACTGTGTACTTGTTTTCTTTTTAAAATTACTTATTTATTTTTGGCTGTATTGGGTCTTTGTTGCTACATGTGTTTTCTCTAGTTGTGGCCAGCAGGGACTACTCTCCGGTTGTGTGTGATGACTTCTCATTTTGGTGGCTTCTCGTCGCATTCAGAGCACAGGCTGTAGGCGCAAAGGCTTCAGTAGTTAACGTATGTGGGTGCAGTAGCTGTGGCTCACAAGCTCTGGAGCACAGGCTTAGGAGTTGTGGCTCAAAGGCTTAGTTGCTCTGCAGCATGTGGAATCTTACTGCCCAGACTAGAGACTGAACCTCTGTCCTCTCCTTTGGTAGGTGGATCCTTAATCACTAGACCACCAGGGAAGTCTGTGACGTGCATTATTTTTATCAAAGTCTGGTATGTCCCAGCCAGCAGGAGCAGATCTGATTCCTGACTGTTAGAGATCGCTGGTGTCCTTTCCCCAGGGTTTTTGTAGTTGATGTTGTTGTTTTTAAATTTATTTATTTCATTTGTTTATTTGGCTATGCCTGGTCTTAGCTGCAGAATGTGGGTCTGTGATGTGGCATGTGGGATCTAGCTCCCTGACCAGGGGTCAAACCTAGGCCCACTGTGTTGAGAGCATGGAGTCTTAGCTGCTGGGCCACCCGGGAAGTCCATCCCCTGGGTTTAAAGAACTCACATTGGACCTTTCCCTCAACTAACATTTATTGTTGTTTACTGTGTACAAAACATCAGGATTACAGATGGCAGTGAACAGCATGCATCAGGAGAGTCGAGAAGCTAAGACCTGGTCCTTACTCTCGGGGAGGTCGCTAAGACAGAGCACAAAGGCCCTTGCAAGGCAAAATGTGGCCGTGGTGGGTTTCAAGGGGCCGAAGTGCAGTGTGTTCTAGGGAAAGAGATTTGAGTAGAATTCCAACAGGGAGATATGAGTACTTAGCTCTTTTAGAAACTATGACTCTTTTCTTTTCAAGGAAAGGGCGCACGCAGGGAAGCTGAGAGTTAAAACGACGACAATAAGCATAGAAGAGTGAGTGCTGGGCTAAGGCTTGTGCACTTGGTATGGGAAGCAGTAGGAAGCATTGAAGGTTTTCGAGTGGGACATGACATGCTGGTAGTTGTGCTTTAGGAAGATTATTCTGGTAGAAGGGAATTGGACAGTCAGGTGAAGGTAGAGCTTCATGGTGGCCTGGAGCCCATGGTGTGAATCACACAATAATCAGTTATGTGATTATTGACATCATCCAGGAGACAGTGATGGACAGGATGTAGATGCTGGCCCAGAAGATGGAAAGAGGTCTTTTAACTTCAGATGTAAGATAATCTGTAGGCAAAACTGAGAGGTAGGTGCCCAAGTGTATGCAATGTGTTTTAAACGAGTGGATTTGTGTTTAAGTCCCTCATGGCTTAAACAGTTAAGAATCTGCCTGGAATGCCAGAGACCTGGGCCGGGAAGATCCCCTGGAGAAGGACATGGCAACCCACTCCAGTGTCCTTGCCTGGAGAATCCCATGAACTGAGGAACCTGGCAGGCTACAGTCCATGGGGTCACAAAGAGTTGGACACAACTAGGTGACTGGCACTTTTCACTTTTCTTTCACCTGGTTTAAACAAAAGAAAAAGACAATTGTGATGTCGTTCCAGAAGTTTCCAAGGAAAATATTTTGGCACATTTTGGAGGGAAGATGTGGTATTTCCTGGCTGACCCAGTAACACTCATTGTGTTATATTGGTGGAGTGTTTGATACTCTTGGATGGCTGGAATTCTAAAAGAGATGAAGTTGTAATTATTCTAGCAAATTAACACTGCATTCTCAGCCAGAGGAAGCAGACACCATGATATTCAGAATGGATAATCCTGAGATCTGCCTTTCTCAACATTGAGGCCTGACATATTCAAACCAACGACTAAACCCGAGTAGTTGACTTCTAAAATTGCACAGAAGCATTCACCATGGTTATCGCTAGTAAAGTGTGTGGTCTGTAATGGCCGTGAGGCAGCTGAGAAAATCCTGTTGTCATGGAGGGGCAGAGCAGGTGTGTTGCTGCTGGTCTGGGGACTCAGGGTTCAGGTGGGCTTGGTGTGAAGCATTTGTCACTGAGCCAGACTTGGGTCCGCTTGCCTGCACAGAGTCAAGCCAGGTTGTGGTGAAGGTGAGTGCAGTGTTTATTTTAAGGAAACCAGTGCATCCTATAGTTCCAATTATATGTTTCGAGTGCCTTT
This sequence comes from Ovis canadensis, assembly GCF_042477335.2. Lineage (NCBI taxonomy): Eukaryota > Metazoa > Chordata > Mammalia > Artiodactyla > Bovidae > Ovis > Ovis canadensis. Next base: position 23,055,249 of record NC_091269.1, on the reverse strand, counting down.
TTTTTTTTTTTGAGATTATATTTATTTGACTCTGCTACAATATGATGTCTTGACTTGCCACAACTCTTAATGATATCTAAAGGTATCTTAGTGGTATCTTATCTCATATTCTAGTTTCTAAAGGGTCTTTAAAAGTTACACTCATCAGTTGGGGTGTTTGAGAGTTTCTTCCAGTTAGTGCTGTTCTTATCCACTTTCCTAATAGAAAAGCTGCCCAGGGAGGGAATGGGCCAATTTTTATGTTACTATTCTTAAGGGGTTTTAATCTCAAAAAATTACTTACAAAGGATAGATTGTTGTTTTCTGCTTTCTTGGAGTTTGGAATCTATTCATGGTTTGACACTGAGTTTATCTGCTCTGTACAAGAGATGCTGTAATAGTGAGAGGTATGGTAGGTCCCATTCCATTCTTTACATTTGATAAGATGTGTTCAGCAGGAAGACTCCGTGCCACGGAGAATAATAAAAAAAGTAATACTGAGCAGCACCTGAAAGTTCTGTTACTTTATCTACGTAAATTCATCCACTTCTAAGATCCTTTTTTTTTAAGACTCTCCTAGTTTTTCTAACAAGTGAGTTCATAAGATTATATACATTGACTTTTTTTAAAAAATTGTAGTATAGTTAGAATGTTGTATTAGTTTGATGTACAGTAGAGTGATTCAGTCATACATGTATATTATATATGTATGTATGTTCTTTTTACTGTAGATTATTATGGGATATTGAGTAGAGCTCCCTGGCTGTACAGTAGGTCCTTGTTTTTATCTTTTTTACATAGTGTATATGAAGTCACTTCAGTTGTGTCCAGCCCTTGGTGATGCTGTGGACTTATGCCCTCCAGGCTTCTTTGCCCATGGGATTCTCCAGGCAAGAATACTGGAGTGTGTGGCCGTGCCCTCCCCCCAGGAGATCTTCCTGACCCAGAAATTGAACCCATGTGTCTTATGTGGATTGGCAGGCGGATTCTTTACCACTTGTGCCACCTGAGAAGACCATATATAGTAGTGTGTTATGTTAATGCAAAAGTCTTAATTTGTACCTCCCCACTAGGTTGACTTTGTAAAAAAAATAATTCAGGTTGGTTATGACAGCTTACTGACTTAGAATATTATGGCATCTTTGGATTCGTTTGTTCTTAAGCCAACTGCCCCTCCAGATATATGTTCACTCGTGCACCAGGTTTGCTTGAAAGGAAATCAAAATGGTCTGAACACACAAGACTACAACTTAGAACAGGTGGTTGAGTTTAGAAAGTGCAGTGGCAGGACTTTCCTGCACACTTGAATTTATTTTCAAGGCCATTCTGAGACTTTGTCTTTTGCTACCTTCCTTTAAATTTTCTGGTTAATAATTACAGAGTTTCTGGCCTTGGGTACAGAGCGTGCAGTCTTGATCCATTCTCAGGGGGCTGGGGATCGTCTGCCTGTCTATGCAAGGTCTGTGTGTTCAGCCCTGGACACGGAAGCAGTATAGAGTTTTGACAAGTGGGTGTTTTTAGTTTTTGACTGTGGTGATGCCCGAGGTTCCTGGTTCCCTGAGGTTCCCCCCAGGACTGTGAGCCTGGTGCAGTTCGCATCAGAACAGTTAAGGAGGGTTAGTGGGAGTGAAGGTGTGGTTAAAGGTGACCTCAGGTGTAGGTGTAGAGGCCTTAGAGACGAAGCTTGTTCCAAGAGAATTGGGGGTTTTTGTTCATGGAGAGCTGAGGTCTGTCCTCCCCTTGGAATCGTGCCAGCTTTCTGATAAACCGTGGGTGGGAGGGGTCAGCCTCGGTATATTGCATTGCTGTTGATTTCATGAGGTTACTAAGAGATGGAGAGCTGTGTCTTCCTCCACACAACGTCCCATTCTGTTCTTTTATTGGACTTGCGCTACACTGGCCACTGGTTAATTCTCAGTCGCTGGAGATGATTGTGTTTCCAAAGTCCCATCTTGCATCCTCTCCCACTGGCACACATGTCACAGAGGACAAGCTGGTGAGTGTGTGTGTGGGGTGGGGTAGGCCCCAGTGGTGTGTGTGTGTGTGTGTGTGTGTGTGTGTGTGTGTGTGTAAGAGGGCATCTCCACTGGAGCAGAGTTCTGGGGGCTTTGAAGCCTCTCCTAGCCACATCCATGGGCCCAGGACTTCTTGGATGAAAGGCGAATCCTCTTCCCAGTTGGAATGTAGACACACTTGTTTGTCCGGAAGCTGGAAGAAAGGATATGTGAGCGGATAACCCTGCACTCAGCGCAGAAGCCCTGAGGGGGTTCAGTTATCTGGGTATTTGACCTCAGCTTGGGCTTCCCTCATGGCTCAGCTGCTAAAGAATCTGCCTGCAATGCAGGAGACCTGGGTTCGATCCCTGCGTTGGGAAGATCCCCTGGAGAAGGGAATGGCTACCCACTCCATGCCAGTATTCTGGCCTGGAGAATTCCATGAACTGTATAGTCCATGGGGTCACAAACAGGCAGACAAACCTTAGCGACTTTCACTATTAACTATTCTTGAGTCACAAAAGCATCATGTCCACAAGGATAGGGACTGGAGAGAAAATATGTGTGTCCAGAGAGGGCCCTGCTTCAGCCACCGGGGCCACCCCAGCCCCCAGCCCTGGGACCAGAGATGGCTTTGCGCCGGGCCTGCTCCCCAGCGGTTGCTGCTGGAGATGGTTGGGCACCCTGGGACAAGCCCCAGGTGTGGGAGGGCACAGAGAAGGCAGGGTGGTGCTGAAGGAGGTGACAGGGCTCCAGGGGAGTAGCGAGCAGGGTGGGGAGCAGCCCTGGGACAGTGAGCTCCTAGGATGCATTTGACGGTGCAGCCACCCCTGCTGGGTGCAGAGGAGATGGGGGTGCGGGAGTGTGTGGTCCTGGGGATGCTGGGTATGCGCGCCTGCTAATCACACCACAGAATTTCAGGGGGACTTGCTGTAAGGCTGGGGCCAGACAACTGGAGAGGGCAGAAGAGAAGTCGAAACATCACAGCTCTGAGGAGGTGGAGAGTCATCCAGGGGTCACGCTAGAAAACTAACCCAGATTCTGACAGTCACCAACGTCATCACATCGGTGGTGACACTTGTCAGTCCCGAGTGTTTCCTAAAGTACTCTAAGGTCCTGCAATGTCTGCCGAATCACTCGGAACAATGAGTGTTCATAGTGAAATAATACAAGGCATTTGTCTTATACTTATTTTTTTTTAAGATGATGGTCCCTTTGCAATAAATGTGGTGTCTCATTTGTTTCATTACTTGAGTTGATCAGAAACGTTTATTCCTCACTCCCTGGGTGCATGGAAGTGTGTTTTGTCTCGATGTTACTAAAGACCTAGTAAGTAAATGTTAGTCGCTCAGTCACGTCTGACTCTGTGCCAGGCTCCTCTGTCCGTGGGATTCTCTAGGCGAGGGTACTGGAGTGGGGAGCCATTCCCTCCTCCGGGGGTCTTCCCGACCCAGGGATTGAACCCGCGTCTCCTGCACTGCTGGCGGAGTCTTCACTGTCTGAGCCACCAGGGCATCAGCACAGTTCATAATGCTAGCAGCTTAAACCCAGCATCTCACGGCCCACACTCGGAGCCTGGAACCGTGTCCTCACAGTGTGATTTGGGTGATTTGGGCAGACAGGAACATCGGGCCCGTGTGCTGTCTCCCCCTCCTCCCCCGAGCCCCAGGAGCCATCCCCGTAGGTGGCGCAGGGTCAGATGGTGAACAGGGAGTCATCGCTTTGGCTCCTCCCCTCCCGCGTAGCTCTCAGTCAGGGCACAGCACGTGTACTGGTGCTCAGCTGCCTGCTCAGCTCTGAGCTTCCCCAGCACCTCCGCTGAGATGCCTAGCAGACGTATCCCTCCCTTTCTTGGATTGTAAGTGCCATAGGTCACTCGGATGAGACTGCTGCCATCACTGTGCTACTCGAGAGAAATTAGTACCATTTTGCCCTATTTTACTGATACGGTCAGCTCTGAGTTTTGATTAAAGGCTCTGTTTTACAGTTTGGTAATAAAAGTGAACAGTGTTGTGGACAGATGCCTTTAGGGAATTGGGGAGGGCTGATAATTCGTCAGTCTTTGAGGCTCAGATTGCTGCTCGTAGGATAAAGTGCCCTGCTTTTGTGTTTGATGGGTAGTTCCTCTTTAGGGAAAATTAAAAAGCTGTGAAGGTGGGTCCCATGTCTCCCTTGCCTCAGGAGTAAGTAGTGTGGTAGCTTCCATTGTGGCATGGGTGGACAGAGAGACAGAATCGTAGCAGGAACCCTTCAGTTGCTATTAAAGTTCTTTACGGTCTATTGTATACTTAGCATATGTTTTCAAGATAGTCAAAAATGTAGAAATGACTGCAATGGCTCAGCCAGAGTTACTTTTGTGGAAATAAGACATTATTCTATCAATATACATGGATCACAATTTTCAGTGGGAGTCTTTCCTCCCCAGACCTTAATTTGAGTTGTTTTTCCATTACAGTCTTTCATATTTCCATGAATGTTCAAATAATGACAACAAAAAAGCATTAAGAACCAGAGAGGGAAAACGTCTGAAAATATACAGCTTTTTTTTTTTTCTTTCTAACTTTGAAGATAATGCTATTTACTATACAGAGGGTATAAGATGTTTCCACAACTCTATTTTTAAATAAATGTTTGAACCTGGCTATCTGTTTTGGAAACTGCAAACTCCCATGTAGGCAAGGCCATTCACTGTATTTCTTAGGTTGTCTGACATTTCTCCAGCTGTTATTTTCAGGTCTCTGGATTTGTTATGAATTTGTAGGGTTTTGCAGAATGACAGTTGAGTACTTTTTTTAGCTTCTGGAAATTGTCCTGGCATGCTTTCCTGTGAACAGAATTCTCAGCTCCTATAATTTTAATTTTGCTGAAGTTAGCTTGTGTGATGCTTTTTAATTTTTTAAATTTATTTTATGTTTTATATTGGAGTATGGGCTTCCCTGGTGGCTCAGACGGTAAAGAATCTGCCTGCAATGAGGGAGACCCAGGTTCATTCCATGGGTCAGGAAGAGCCCCTGGAGAAGGGAATAGTACCTGCTCCACTATTCTTGCCTGAAAAATCCCGTGGACAGAGGAGCCTGGCAGGCTGTGTCAGACGTGACTGAGCAACTAACAACATAGCTGATTTACAATATTGTGTTAGTTTCAGGTGTACACATCTGATACTTTTTGCCAAGTAATTTACCTTTCTCCCCCATTTCAGCTGAGCTTTCAGCACAAGATCGGGATTCTGTACTGCAAAGCTGGCCAGAGTACCGAAGAGGAAATGTATAACAACGAGACGGCAGGTCCAGCTTTTGAAGAATTCCTTGATCTGCTGGGCCAGAGAGTGCGGCTGAAAGGATTTAGTAAATATCGAGCTCAGCTGGACAATAAAAGTAAGCTTCAGACTTGGGTGTCTGCACAAATTTAATTCCTCAAAGGTAGGCACACTGCAGACGTCTGAGTGGTCCTGCGCCCTCCTGTTCCTGACCCCAGCAGCGGCTGAGCCAGCTTACTGGGGGTGGAGTTGCGATTTCCTCAGATGAGCAGGGGGGCTTCCCTGGTAGCTCAGGTGGTAAAGTATCCATCTGCAATGCAGGAGAGCTGGGTTCAATCCCTGGGTTGTGAAAATCCCCTGGAGAAGGGAATGGCTACCCACTCCAGTATTCTTGCCTGGAGAATTCCATGGACAGAGGAGCGGGGTGGGCTACAGTCCATGGGGAACCAAAGTTGGACACGACTGAGCAACTAAGCACACCCATGTACTCAGATGAGCAAGGAAAGCACATTTCTCAAGGGCATTGTGTCTGACATAATCTCAAAAAGTCAATTCTTCCTTTGTGACAAGAGCAGAGATCCCCCAGTATTCTATGAAGAATCCTTTAGTATGTTCTTTTTTCTTCTCGCCTCACCTCTGTGTTCCACCCTGTCCCACTGCAGCTTGACCAAACCTTGCATTCATTTCTGAAACGTCTGGATATTTCCACATCCACGCAGGCCATGCTTGCAGCCTTATCTTGCTCATAGCCTTTCTCATGGTATTGCCTGGGGAGCTGAAGCTCTGATTAAAAAGCTGACACATCCTGTTTTCCAAGGACCTTAGTCAGATTCTCTCAAGCAGGGCACCTATGGGTTCCCTCCTATGTGTGAATTTGTCTTATCTCTCCATTTCCATAATCCTGTTCCTTATGGTCCTCATAAACTCTAAATACTCAGCCTTTGTATCTGTGTTGTGACTTAGTTGCTCTCAACACACCTGAAAATACCAGGTAGGGTAATGTTGTGTATTTGGGGAAATTCCGCCTATTGTCAAGCAGTGATTTGCTTGCCCTTTTACTGAAGAGTGAGTAAAAGGTGGATCTGTGAGGGGATCCAGCCCTCTAGGAGGGGTCAGTGGGAACCTGTCCTGGGGGAGCGTCAGCCAGGATTGGAACCAAGGCCCTGGGGCCCAGGGCTCACCTTGCGACCATCAATGACACGTGCCTACAACAGAGCGGTGCCGCGCTTCCTGTGCCTGGCTTGGCATCAGTTCTGGGGTTTAAAAAAAAAAAGTTACCTGGAGGATAATTGCTTTACAACGCTGTGTTGGTTTCTGCCATGCGACAGTGTGGATCAGCCATAAGTATCCGTATGTTGAGCCTCCCCACTGCTTGAGTGCCTCCCGTCCCACCTTTCTAGGTCGTCGCGGAGGACGGGGTTGAGCTCGCGGTGCTGTGCAGCAGCTTCCCGGCAGCTGTCTGTCCACACGTGTGCTCTCGGTCGTATCTGACTCGTTTTTGACCCCATGGACTGTAGCCTACCAGGCTCCTCTGCCCACGGGATTCTCCAGGCAAGAATACTGGAGTGGGTTGCCATTTCCTCCTCCAGGGGGTCTTCCTGACCCAGGGACTGAACCTGAGTTTCCTGCTTGGCAGGCAGATTCTTGACCACGCATCATTGTGTATACATGACAGTGCCGCTTTATCGGTTCCTCCTCACCTCTCCTCTCACTGTGACAGCAAGTCCATTCTCTGTGTCTCCGTTCCTTCCCTGCAAACAGATTCATCAGCACTGTTCTTCTAGATTCCATTTACACGTGCTTATCTGCAGTATTTGTTTTCCTGTGTTTGAAAGTGACACTTAGAGGATAGATCACAATATCTGGAGAAAAGTTGGCTCACGTACAAGGCCCTGAGTGTCATGTCAAGGTTGGAGCTTGACTATTAAGGTGAATGTGTTTGCTCATGCCTCAGAAATGTAAAGGTTAGAAAATAATATATGATACCTATTGTGAGTGTCCACTTCTTTTAAGAAAGCTCATTGAGGCCTTTTCTGAATGTTCTTTCTTTTTTCTCTGGCAAGCTCCCCTTACCTACAGACTACCATGCAACCGCTAAGCATGCTGCCCTTAGGGACGCCTTCCTGAAGAATGAGCTCATTCTTCATGGGCTCATTGCTGCTCTGCATGTCTGCTGTCCTTCTGCTGTGGGAGGGGTGAGGGGACATTTTAAAAGCTCCTGATGTATACATCCCATAACACTACAGCGTAGATAGTGCAAATACTTTTTCTTCCCCTATGTACAGAATTGACATCAGCTTTGAGTTTTTATGACCTAGGAGATATCTTTAATACATTACAGATGTCATGCTAATCATGTTAGCTCAAGGAAATAAGAACAAAATTTTGACATGTTGATTCATATTTTTATGAGCAAGGTGTTCTATGAGAGACAAAGAAATCATGGCATATCTTCCCTTTAGAGGAACTTTCTAACAGTTGTGTTTCATAGAATGGTCAGATGAAAGTTAAACCTTTTATGCAATGGGCAAGAGAATCTTAAGTTCAGGAGAACTGTGTTTAATTTTTTAATGTTTATTTATTTATTTTTGTCTGCACTGGGTCTTAGTTGTTGCATGTGGGGTTGGCAGATGGGCATCTCCAGTTGTTGCCAGTGGGCTTAGTTGCCCAGAGGCATGTGGGATCTCAGTTCTCCAACCAGGGATTGAACCCACGTCCCCTGCATTGGAAGGTAGATTCCTAACCAGTGGACCACCAGGGAAGTCCCCCACTGTTTCCGTTTTAACTCTCCCTGCTGCAGGACCTTGGTAAAATCTGGGCCATATTTTATTTACAAAGAAAATTCAGAGTATTTGGGCTAGAGTATCTGAGATGTCCCCTCCAGCTTTAAAATGAGCGGTTTCTCTCTTGAGTACAGAATGACATGGGGTAGGCACCAAAGGGCCATGAGCTGCTGAGTTGCTTTGCTGAGCTGTAGAATACAGACCCCAGGCTGTGGCCACCTTTCTTTAGTTAGGTGCAGAGAGAGAACCAAAGACTGCCACAGATGACCCTTCATCTCTTTTTCAGTAGAAGTATTTGCGGCAAACCCCACCAAGCTTGTGAGTTTACCTTTTCCGTTGCCATACTGATAGCTGAGATGAAAACTTTAAAAAATGCTTAATTTCTGAAATTCATCCTTTAGTATGCGCTTGAGATAGACAAGCTATGACCGCATTTTTTAAAATTTCTCCCCCTTCCCCTCAGAATTGCACTTTTCTTTTTTCATTGCAATTTCCTGAATCTGAAGCCCACTGACCGGACTCTTAAGCATCTGTCAGCACTTCTTTTACTGAATTTTAAACATCGGAGTAAGTGTTGCGATGGGAGTCCTTGAACCTGCAGGGTTAGTTCATCTTCTCGCCTTCACTGTCATTTCTTCATGGAAAGAACAGTCCTCGTTCCTTCATGACCAGCCTGCTCTCTTCCAAAGCCACTTTTACTGTCAAGATCCTAAGAGAAGGCAGTTGAAATGGAGGATTACTCCCTAAAAAGTCCTATGAAAAAGTAACAAATATGCATTTAATGAATAGTTAAAAGAGAAAATGTCTTTATTTGGGGACTTGATAGTATACAGCTTATTAGATGAATATGCTCTCTGACCATCTGCAAGTTAATCTACCAGTATCCATAGATAAACATTCTACATACTCCCCTTACTCGTGAAATTGCCTTCTATGCCTTCTTTTCAGTGCAAAACTGTATATTTTTTTTCTAAAGTATTTTCAGGACTATTTCTGAATTGGATATAAATGCTGGAAATAAAATATTATGTGATTTAGAAAGAAAATAATAAATGCTCATGAAGATTAAGTGTTTTAATGTTTTTAAAGTAGAAAGTTTTAAATTTCAGATTAAAAAAAAAAAGAGAGAGTTAGCCCTAGGTAACTATTTAGAGTTTTCCCAGTAAACCCAATGGAATAAACTTCATTTTAAATAATATTGAATGGTATTGTTCCTTGTTCTTTAAAAGGTGGAAAAATAGATATAGCTCAAGGATTGAGAAAGACAGTAAGAACTGTTTACCTCTTAATTTCTGTTTATCTTTTGATCTTTATCTGTATGCAAGGTGGTTCAAAACCCCATCCTAAAATCATTACTTAGATGTTTCGTAGTCACCATGTTGGCTTGGCGTCTGAAATTCTCAGTGAGGTAATCTGTTGATGATACAGATGGGTCTTGAATTTGCAAAGAATCGCTCTGCTTTTGAAAAGATGAATAGCTGTATGATTAACAGGGATTCAGATGTCATCGTTTTTTAACACGTGTCAGTGCATAATATACAGTAAGAGATCTCATTCATTCTCCTTGGTCTTAATCATATGACTGCATCGTCGCATTGCCTGTTGAAAAGAAAATTAGTTCCATGATTCTGGAAAGAAATCCTTAATATCTTTTGGCCATATTTCCATACGAAGTCAATCCTGTTTCATTTTTCTGAGTTCTGGAGGGTCAAGTGCCCAGGAATAACTAAGAATTAACTGTAAACACACACACACACACGTGCAATATGGGGCAAGGACAGCTTCTGACTAGCTCAGCCCCATCTAATCATTGCACCCAGACCTGTGCCAAACCATACCTCCTCCTCTTCACCTGAACCCCTCGTGGCTGAAGCATCTCTCCCATGTGGGTCATCAGCCCTGGGAAGGCAGGAAGGCAGAAGAGAAGAGAGGGGAAACCATGTGCTCAGTAGAAACCACGTGTGAGAGCAAATGAAGAAAACCCAGGCGGCTACTACGGGCTGGAAAGTGGTAGGAACAGTGCCTGGTGTGAGAGCAGCGGGGCCGCCACGGAGACACTGCTCCTTTATAGTTGGGCCGCCTGTTCCTTTCAGTTGAATTGCCTTTTGTGATAATGACCTTCTAAGTGTTGAATTGCTAATCTGCAGTGGCCTGACTTGTTCTTGTAATTAATCTTTGTTTTCAGCTGATTCTACAGGAACGCACTCCCTGTACACGACCTACAAAGACTACGAGCTCATGTTCCACGTGTGCACCATGCTCCCCCACACGCCCAACAACCGGCAGCAGGTACAGCCCCCCGCTACTTCCGCAGCACGTGCCAATCCAAGGGCAGCTCTTTGGTGGTATTAGTGTGTTCAGAGTTTGCAAAGAATTGCTAGGGTTTTTTGTTTTTTTTTTCCTTAAATGACATTAATAATCTTTGACTCTTATCATTGGGAAGCATTTTGGGTTTAAAGTGATTATTACTGCACAAGTTTCATTGCACTTTTTTCTTACAAAACTTAAATACTCTCCCACACTCACCTGAATTGCTTGCCAAGCAAAACCTTAGTGGGAACCAGTGTCAACCGTATTAATTACAATTTGCAAAAAAAGTTGATAAATGTAACCTGAACTTTGATTTCTGCATGTGGGTAGATAAGTTACTGTAAGAAAGTATGTTATAACTCACTCGTGGCATTCTTTAATTTTAGGAGTTTGATTATATTTGGGGGCAAACCCAGAGTTAAAGCAAAGTTTGTTTTCATGCTTAAGAAACCTTTGTTCTCCTGATGTCACTTAACTGCACTCATTTGCTCTAAATTAAAGCACCAAAGACTGCATGGTAGTTGTTCAGTAAGTATTTGTCAAATGAATGAAACTTAATTGTTGCAGAGAACTGGCCTTTCTTTTTATGTGTTTTCTGAGTGCTTGTGAAATTCCATGAAGGTAGTCAGAGGATGCTTCTTTCCGAAGAGGCTACTTGTCCTGTCCCAGGTGGCAAGAGCCACCTTAGATCTCACAGCCAGGAAGAGAAGGAGGTCCCCGGCCCCCAGCCTCGTTTGTCCCGTTCGGGGCGGCAGCTCCTCTGTTTATTCATCTTCTTGTAGTAATTGCTAGAAGGGTTTTTTCTTCCTAACACTTGACCTCAGCTCCTTGTCCATCTTGTATATTCTACAGGGTTTTCTAGTAATCTGAGCTCTGCCCACTACCTTCAGAGGAACTATCTTTTGATCACGTCTGTATGTTTTTTATGAGATGGAGATATAATCCCTAGATCACATGTATGAATTTGTATACATATATTGTAAACTAAGAGATTTCTAGCTCTTAAGACGTTTATTTGGAATAATGCCGTGTGGACTCACTAGATATTCAGTTCAGTTCAGTCGCTCAGTCGTGTCCGACTCTTTGCGACCCCATGAATTGCAGCACATCAGGCCTCCCTGTCCATCACCAACTCCCGGAGTTCACTCAAACTCATGTCCATCGAGTCGGTGATATCATCCAGCCATCTCATCCTCTGTCGTCCCCTTCTCCTTCTGCCCTCAATCCCTCCCAGCATCAGAGTCTTTTCCAATGAGTCAACTGTTCACATGAGGTGGCCAAAGTACTGGAGTTTCAGCTTTAGCGTCATTCCTTCCAAAGAACACCCAGGACTGATCTCCTTTAGAATGGACTGGTTGGATCTCCTTGCAGTCCATGGGACTCTTATTAAGAAGCTCAATTTAGACCATGCAGTTGTCCTGCAGATACTTACGAATCATCCAGTAATTAAATTCGGGGTGAGTTGCTGCTCAGAAATCTCACAGGGCTTAACTCAAACCCAGAGAACTTGTCAGCACATTAGTAGAAATATAACGAGTGCCCTTGGACCCCACTTATGGAGCATTTGAACCCCAAGGTCCTGCCAGCTCCCCAGTCACCTGAGTCACTTAAGAGAAATTATTCATTCACTTGGCTGCATCAGCTCCTACTCACAGTACTCTTGACCTTCTGTTGCGGTGTGCTGGCTCTCTGCTTGTGGCACGCAGGCTCAGTAGTTATGGCCTGTGGGCTTAGTTGCCCCATTGCATGTGCGGTCTTAGTTCCCAGATCAAGGACCCAGCCCCCATCCCTGCATTAACCATGGGGCCGCCGGAGAAGCCCCTGGTGGACTCCAGACTGAATCCATCCATTGTTTCTCAGGCGGCAACCTCTGGAATTCCAACGCTCATTTCACTTTGCTCTTACAGAGCTCAATGCTAGATTCCTCTACCCCATTTTTATTGGACTGTAATTAAAATGGTGGTTTTATGAGTTCTTTATACCTGACTTTCTTTCCCTGAAACTATCCCTGAAAGGTCCTACACACAAAAATGTGGATGGAAGCACAGAGGATGGGGAGTGGGATACATGAGTGCTTTCAGTTTCCCAAAAGGGAGATTAAAAAAAAAGTCCCTTGCAGTGAAACAGTACATCACACACCCTATAGCCTGGAGACTTATTTGGTTCCATTTTCATTTTTCTTTTTTAAGTTGAGTGAGAATCCATGGTATTGAATAAGTTATGCTGATAGATTAGAGATAGAGTATTGAAAAAAAACCATTTTGCTTTTTTCAGTTGCTTTAATATATACGGAATACGTATGATCTTATATGTGGTTCATTGGGAAATTTACACGTTCAACATAGGTAATCACGTAAAAAGGATGAGAATGTAGGGTGTGGGATAAAAATCATTGGGCTTGCATTCCGAACTTAACTGTGGCCAGTTACTTACCTTGTGGCCTTGGCAAAGATTCTTAGTCTCTCAAGAAATGTGATAATTACATAATGAGGATGGAGAAGGAAATGGCAACCCACTCCAGTACTCTTGCCTGGAGAATCCTGTGGACAGAGGAGCCTGGTGGGCTGCTGTCCATAGGGTCGCACAGAGTCAGACACAACTGAAGCGACTTAGCTGCAGCAGTGGTGTGTAATGAGGCTGTGGTCTGGGTAGCCAGTCGTGGGTGCTTAGAACCTTGTGCTGAGGAGGAAGGAGTCTACACCCAAGCTCAAACAGACAGGATACTGTATGTTTGCGATCCCTTCTGAAGGTTTGGACGTGAGGATTGACACACGTGGGTGTATCTGGACAAAATGATACATAACATCTTCCTCTTGGTGTTAGAATTCTGTGATTCTAGGGCTTTCTTTGAGGCTTCCTCCTCCTAGGTTGGCAAAAAGCTTCAGCAGAATAATATAGTCGTTAAGAGCAGGAATTCTAGAACCACATTTCCTAGCTACTATCTTTGTGATCTTAGGTCACAGAAAAATTTTCTATGCTTTATTTTCCTTTACTGCTGAAGACAGAGACATTTACCTCTTCTCTTTCCTGAGTATTGTATGCGTACAGAGACATGCCTGGAATGCAGAGAGCAGTCAGTTACCATTTGTGGAATGAATTAATAATGACTGTTTCTCAGTTGACAGAATCAGAGGAGTTAATATGTATAAAGCACTTAAAATAGTGCCTGGCACAGAGTATGCTCAGTAAATTTGGGGGGTTATTACAATTTATAACTTATGAGATATGGAGGACAAGTATTTTAGATGACTTAATTTGCATTTCATCTTCCTGTTCCCAATCCTAAAGATTGATCATGAAAAGCTAAGGCCTGAATAGCTAAGAAAATGAGGGACTGATTTTCAACAATTTCAGAAAACTATTTTAACTTTGATACTTGATACTTTGCTAATTGTAAGTTGTCATCAGAATATTCTGGTCATAGATCAGTGATGGCTCTGTGCAGTTTTGGAACATGGACTTTTCAGCTTTCTTGTGGGTTGTGCTGCTTTGCCAGATCCTCACCCACCCACCCTGTGCCCATGGAGTGTGTTACTACCAAGGGCGTAAGTGTCTGAAATGACCATCTGGGCTCATGACTGCTCTTTGAGGCCACAGCTTAGCACAGTTAACTGTCTGTACGTGAGTTGTGCCTCTGACGTCAGCCTCATTAACACCATGGTATCTGTGACTATTTAACTGGTCCAGACGCGTCCACATCACATAGAATTTCTTGTGTTTGTTCTTATAATAAATCAAGCTGAAAGCTTATTCCAAGATGTAGTTAAAAAGTATTTAGAGAGTTCACTACAGTTGCAGAAGAGTTCAGTCTGACTCTTACAAAGAAAACCTCGCCAGACCTGGGGAGTGAAGAGGAAGCCCGTTCCTGAACGTTTTCCCTCTTCAGTGAAGTCCCCCAGGTCTGTCTGGCAGGCAGTCTGCTTTTCCCAGCACTGTCTCCCCTGGGTGCTTGTTCCCCTCCCACTTGTCCTGTAGACAAACCATAGTTAAGCTCTCCTGGGGTGTTATCAGTGGGAAGATCCGCACAAGTTAGCTCAAAACATCGCTTTAGCAGAGAAACATTTTTCTTCAAGCTAAGTATGTAAAACAGATAAAGGTAGTGTGGTCCTGGCACAGAGTAAGCCTCCTTTTTTTTTTTAAATGTTAGAACTGCTCTGTTTGGAAGGGGTATCTGAGATCCATGGAGGTCCCTAAGGAAAAAGACCAAACCCCTGGGTTTCTGAGATTCCATCTGAAGAATCCTGGTCTTTTTGTAGGGATGGACTTGACATCTACAGAAGTAATAGAGACAGAGCTTCTTAGGCTGGAGCCCCTTCACCATATAACTTGGGCAGATGGCCAGTTTGTGTATGTGCTTCTAAGTCCCTCATTGGTGCTGCTGAGGAGGTGAAATGAGAGTGTTAGTCGCTCAGTCGTGTCCTGCTCTTTCGTGACCCCATGGTCTGTAGCCCGCCAGGCTCCTCTGTCCATGGAATTCTCCAGGCAACAGTGCTGGAATGAGTTGCCATTTCCTCCTCCAGAGATCTTCCCAACCCAGGGATCGAACCCAGGTCTCCTGCATTGCAGGCAGATTTCTTTGCTGTCTGAGCCCCCAGGGCAGCTGAGGAACCATTCACCTTCATTAAGTTCTATGCAAGCAGGTCCTGACTGCTCTTGGATTCACCTATAAATAGGCATCTAGACTATTTTGGAAGCATAAGGTTCTTATTCAGCTTTTCATGATTAGCTTTATTCCCAGGCCAGAAAAAGGGATATACACTTACACAGTAAGAATTACTGCTTTTTGAGTAGGCTGGCACTACTCATCTTCAGAAGAGAAATAGTTGTATCTTCATAATCCTTTCTTATCTTCACTTTGTTATTAAATCATTAAAAATCCACATTCATGGTTTGTTTCTCCATTTCCAGAATATTCAGCTTTGCTTAACTGGTTTGTACATTTATTCTTGTCATTGTTAAAATATTGTATGTAATATTTTTACGTTTGTTATATGGTGAATCAGCAAATGCATCTTTGAAGTGGCGATTAAATTTGGTATCTTCTTGCTGATCTGAGATCAGAGTGATTGTGGTCACTTTTCTATGGAAGTGAAAAGGCAAGGTTTTCCTTCTTTAAGTATAGATGCTCTGTATTGATGTGGTAACGTGTGTGGGTTTTCCCTCTCTATCTTATTACTCAGACTACTATTTCATGTTCACTTTTTCCATTTCATTATGCAGGAAGCTCTATAGATGTCTCTTAAAAACGAAAGCGAAGTTCTGACCACTGGTGTGTGCTTTTCTGAGTATAGAGTGTATGGGTGGGGGCGATGCTTGCATGCACGTGTGGGGTGTATGTTCCGTGTGCGCTGTGCAAAGTTAAGGGAGTCTCTGAAGGAGGAGAAGCTAGCCCTGCATGTAAAGAGGAGACCCTTCTAAGAAAAATACTTGGTGGCACTGGGTCTAAGTTGCAGCATGAGGAGTCTTCAGTTTCATTACAGCGTGTGGGATCTCTAGTTGCAGCGTGTGGGACCTAGTTTACGACTAGGGGGTGGAACTTCCCCACACCCGCAGCTGCACTGGAAATGCGGAGTCTTAGCCACTGGACTGCCAGGGAAGTCCCAAGGGCAGACACTTCCTAAGCAGAGTTAGCAAACACAAGGTGCCTACTGCAGCGACTAGCAACAGGCGGCTCTCTAGAAGGGGGTTGTGACCAGTCAGACTGTGGGAAGGATCAGGCCAGATCAGTCTTTATCAGCCCTGCTCATCCTGCCAGACTTTCTCATGACACCTGAAGGACTGAGATCCAGAATTTATGATTGTTGTTTTGAATGGGAATACATTTCATATTTTTCTCACTTCTGCACTCATCTCTTTGAATTTCAGAACTTGTAATCATTAAACAATGCAGTTTTCTCTTTGAAATCATGCTCATTTTCACCTGTTTGCTTTTTAAGACAAGAAAGTCTCTCTGGAGATCTGCCTTCTCCAGTTTCAAATTAAGCTTTCACATCACTGACGTTTAGAGGTGTTTTCTGAACCACATCTCACCTACTTTCTCTTTCTTATATAGGTATAGCCTCTTCTCCCCTTTCTTCCAAAATTAGGTATAGCTTGTTTTGTTTTGCTTTGTTTTCCTATCTTGCTAGGTTTTTTTAAAAAGAATGTAACAGATGAACCTATTTGCACAGAGGCTAGTAGATCTCACCAGGTTCAACTTTATGCCATTCTTGATATATACTAGACTGCCTGGGGATTGCTTGCTTTCACTTGCTTCTGGTTGTTGCACCAGGTTAAAACTGGACCTGTGAAACTCTGAAATTTGCTTAAGGGATTGGAAATTTGAACCCACATGTTGCTATTTCTGTAGCATCTATATGCTTTTTCATCATGGAATTGGGTGAAGAATCATATTTTCATTTCCCTTGTCATAACAAGAGCTTATTCCTATCTCACAGCTTGAATCCAATGTTGGGAATTTAGCAGAACTGACTATGTAAATCTAATATAATATTTATTAACTCATTTTTCAGTTGAAGACACTAAGTTGGCAGTCTTGGTGCCGAACAAGTGTTAGGAGCTTCTTATGTCTAGAAAGGCCTAGAAGACGTGGTCATTTCTTAATTCCTGAAATAGTGTCAGGGACCTCTTAATGACTAGCAGCTTGCCTTCCTGTGTGGACCACTGTGGTCTGTGCAGGCTGCCACGCCCTTTCCCTTCCACTTCTGGAGTCCATTCTACAGAGTTTCATTGAGCAGTTACAACAGGATATAACTAACTACAAAAGAGAACCCTTACCTTTACAGAAGAAATCCTTACCTATATAAGTAATAAGTTATATAAATAACCTATTACTTAGGTTATTTAATGTCCGACAATGAGTAATGTTTCTGAGAACTTGTCAGATGTATTACTTTAGTCTCTGAAGAGACTCAGGTATCCTGTTAATGGACCAGGTGTTCATTTTCTTGCACTATTCTCTACAAAGAGCTTGAGATGTTATTTTCCTCTTCTTAATGAATCCCCATGTTCCCCACCCCCACTTTTTCTACAAAATGCATTCTATGATCATGGTTAAATTAACCAGAATTTTAAAAATATTTCTAGCCCGTTTTACAAAGCACAAGAATACATTTTTAGTGGTAACAAATCTGCCTACCATTCCAGCAGATGTAAGAGGTGAGGGTTCCATCCCTGGGTTGGGAAGATCCCCTGGAGGAGGACATGGCAACCTACTGCAGTGTTCCTAGGAGAATCCCATGGACAGAGGAGCCTGACGGGCTACAGTCCGTGGGGTCGCAAAGAGTCAGACACGACTCTAAGCGTCTGAGCACAGCCCATTTTACGAAGCAAAAGAATATGTTTAAAAAGACACAAAAGCAGACTGGCATGTTATCAAAATAAGTAGCCTTAAATTTTCCTTTAACTTGGGCATTAAATTTTGTGCTTCCCGAAGTGAAGTGTGGGATTGGACCCAACGTCTTCCTTCAGGAGGGAGAGAAATGGGTAGGAATAGCTACCTACACTTCACTGAGTAAGGCGCCAGACCACCCTGCAAGATTGGCCCGGAGGGTGGTCACTGGGGAAGAGGGGCCCAGAGTCCCCTGTGTGGCCTTGGCCACCTATCTTCTCACCAGTCTGAGAATTCCTGTGTTTTGAGGGAAGTACAGCATAAGCCACTGTATCTGTGCCCAGTGAATACACTGAAGACATTGTGAGATTTTTTAATTTTTTTAAACTTTTCATTTGTTCCTGAATTTTCTTGTCCTATTACAGTACATGTAAATGATATGTTTCCGTTTATCGGGGATATGAAGGAAGAATATCGTAGCCTTGTACCATTTTCAGCTTGTCGTGGTGTTTGTTTTACTTTTTTAATTTAAAAAGTTTTAAGATATTTACTTATTTGCTTGCTTATTTGGCCACCTCGGGCCTTAGTTGCGGCTCGAGGATTCGTTGCCGCAGCATGAGGATTTGTCATCGCGTCTTTCCGGACTGTTCGCTGGGGTGTTTGAACTCTCTCTAGTTGTGCCGTGAGGGCTTAGTTGCTCTGTGGCATCATGTGGGATCTTAGTTCCCCAACCAGGGGTGAAACCCATGTCACCTGCATTGCAAGGCGGATTCTTAACCAATGGACCGCCGGAGAAGTCCTCATTTTATTTATGCTATTCTATTTTTTTGGCTGCACCACTTAGCATGTGGGATCTTAATTCCACGACCAGGGGTCAAACCCGAGCCCCCTGCAGTGGAAATGCAGAGTCCTAACCACTGGACTGCCAGGGCGTCCCATGGTGCTTGTTTAAGATATATGTCCCTGCCTGCTTTTCTTTTCCTTCCATGAAATGTTTATTGTAGTTAACATTTGCGTCCATGATTGAATGGGTAAATAACACAGTGAATTTACGACTAGTTTGCTACTGATTTTTTTACATGCTTCTGAAGTGGCACCTCATACTTAAATATCCAACAAACATCTTTGAAACAACAGATGGCTCATTAATGGATATTAATATATCTTTCAAAACTTCACTTGGGCAGTAAAACGATTTTCATGTGTTTATAACTTTAACCATGGGGATTTAAATAGGAATTTTCTAGCATAAGAATCAGCAATTTAACTGGCAAGCAGTGAATTCTGGAAGAATGGACATTTCGTTCCCACTTTTCCAGGCCTTATATCATGCTAAATCACAAGTCAGGGGCCTGACAATGAAATCGTTTTTGTATCTGGGTTTAAAAGGTTTTAAAAGTCAAACTTAATGCTCTTTACACTGAAGTATGTTCTGTAGGTGCCAAATAAATTTGAACACAAGCTTGTTGCCTTTGTTAATGCTCGTAAAGAGAGATTTACTACCTGAGATTACCCTGTTCCTGCAGTGACATCACCGACTCCTGTAAAGATTACTGCCTCTATGAAAACCGAGGATCACAGGCTCTGTGAGCACAGATCCTAGTGGCTTTGGGTGCATCAGCTTATGGGGTGTATGGGTTTATCAGCGTGGATTCAGAGTGTTCAGTGTTTTAGTGTGCAGTGTGTGGCTGTGATTGTGTATTTGTATCATTTGTTTATTCATATTGGGTAGGGGGTGTCTGCTGTGTCCTGGGCAGGCCGTTAGAACCCAGGAGGCCAGAACCCAGTCAGACACGTCTCCTGCCCTCCTGATGATTATGGCCTGACGCAGGAGAAGTAAGCCGAGACTTAAAAGAGGACAAGACAGCTAATGTGGTTGCCTTGAGCTTGGCGTGTGGCTGCAGGGCATGCGCAGTGTTGCCAAGAACATTTTTTCTGGTGTTGTGGTAGCTCAGACCCGCGTGGTCTAGGAGAGACTTGGGGTGAAGGGGGTGTTCTTGGCAGAAGGAGCATCTCAAGTAAAAACGTTCAGTGTTACCGCTATGGGGCTCCGTCTCTGCTGCTGCAGATGTCATTTATTGGGCTTTTCAGGTGGATTCTGTGTTTCCAACATGCATTTTAGAAAGGCCAGATTTCAGTTAGTGAGTTTGAAAATATTAGCCACCAAAATAACAGCCTTCTGTACTGGTTTTAAATTTTTATATACGCACTTATGGCTGAGCAGGGCGAATCCCAGGGACGGGGGAGCCTGGTGGGCTGCCGTCTATGGGGTCGCACACGACGGAAGCGACTTAGCTTAGCTTCGGGTCTGTGTCGCTGCACAGGCGTTCTCCAGCTGTGGTGAGCGGGCTCTGCTCTCTAGTTGCAGCCTTCTCACCGGGAGGGCTTCTCTTGCGCAGCATGGGCTCTCGGGCGCCCGCGCTTCTGCCGTTGCAGCATGTGGGCTCAGTAGCTGTGGCTGCTGGGCTCTAGAGCATGGCTCAATACCTGGCACGTGGGCTTAGTTGTCGTACAGCACGTGGGATCCTCCCGGATCGGGGATTGAACCTGTGCCTCCCGCACCGGCAGGCAGATTCTTTAGCACGGAGCCACCAGGGAAGCCCCCAGCCGTCTGTATTTTTGTCGCAGACATGCACGTGTCTGTGGAAGCATGGACGCAACTGCGCCCCTGAGGCACTAAGTGGAGGACTTGGAACCACTGTACCTTCCCTTGGATGCCGTGCCGTCTCCTGCCTTCAAGTTGCAGAGCTTAAGCCACAAATCTCCTTAGAGCGATTTTGGCTCCAAATGGGCTTTTATTTCAGGGTTTAAAAAAAATGATAAAGATGAAAAGGAGGGAAAATGACAGTCACATTTTAAAGTAAAAGATAAACTTAAGTATTGAGGCTTTTCTCTTCATCAGTCTTGGAAGCGCGGCCACATCGAGGAAGCTGAACTTCCTAAGAACATCTCTGCTTCTCTAAAACAAACCCCTTGAAATTGAAAGCTGAGTGCATTGTATATACTTATATATCTTGTTTTTACAGAAAACCTTGTCTGTAACTGTGTGTGTGTGTGTTCACTTCCCTGACCACAGCTCCTGAGGAAAAGGCATATAGGAAATGACATCGTGACCATTGTCTTCCAAGAGCCTGGAGCACTTCCTTTTACTCCAAAAAGCATCCGGTCCCACTTTCAACACGTCTTCGTCATCGTCAAAGTGCATAATCCATGTACGGAAAACGTGTGCTACAGGTGAGTCAGCCGCCCCTGGCGCTCAGTGCTCCCAGAGTTGTTCCAACAGGTCCTCTTTTCCCAAAATATCTTTGTTGTCCAATTATTCTTTCAGCCCCTAATTATCCTTTGATATATTTTTTTCTCCCTAATTACATTTCTCATGGTTATCATTCAGGTACTTTCTGTAAGTACCTTCTTCCCATTTTGAAACAGTGAAATTCCCAGCAGTTCATGAGTGTAGGTGACACCTTTCCTCAGCATTCAGCATCATCCAGCCCTGCCAGCGCCATCGCTTGGTGGATAGCAGCCCCAGAGGTGGATGATGCGGCCTCATGAGCGCTTCCCTGAATGAAACATATGGTGATGGCGCAGTATCTCTCCTTGTCCAAGGTCTTGGAAACACTCACACTTGTGGGGCTCTCAAGACGGGCGTTTGATGCTTTGGTGCCTTCGAAAGGCCAGCCAGGCACCGAAGAATCGCAGGCCAGTCTGGCGGGGCCTGCCTTTCCTCCAGCCCTGCCCTTCTCCGGGAAGCGGCCATCTAGTGGGGTGCTGTTGGAAGAGCGGGTCTCTGACCTGAGTGAGGGTCCAGATCTCCTGCCAGGTTTAGAGCTTAGTTTATTTTTGTGTGTCAGTTGCTCAGTCGTGCCCGACTCTTTGCAACCCCGTGGGCTGTAGCGCACCAGGCTCCTCTGTCCATGGGATTCTCCAGGCAAGAGCACTGGAGTGGGTTGCCATTTTCTTCTCTGGGGGATCTTCCCGACCCAGGGTCAAACCCAGGTCTCCTGCATTGCAGGCAGATTCTTGGCCATCTGAGCTTTAGGGAAGTCCTTATTTTGGGGGCCATTCAATTCCTTCTCTGAAAACTAAGGATAACAGTATTGACTTCAGTGTGTAGTTAAGAAGAATGAATGCTCAGAACGACTTTTTATTTAAAGAAGTGATATTTGAAAAAAAAAAGACATCTAGCCTGTATAAAGGATATGTGCTTAGTTGCTCAGTCATGTCCAATTCTTTGTGACCCCATGGACTGTAGCCCGCCAGGCTCCGCTGTCCATGGGGACTCTCCAGGCAAGAATACTGGAGTGGGTAGCCATGCTCTCCTCTAGGGGATCTTCCCGACCCAGGGATTGAACCTATGTCTGCTGCACTGCACATGGATCCTTTACCGTCTGAGCCACCAGGGACGATATGCCTAAATCCAATAACGTTAGTGCAAACATGCTCATTTGGCTTATTCTTCTGGGATCTCCCCCATGAATGGTAATTATGAAGAATCATCTTAAATGAACTTCCCTAACGGATTGGAAACATGAGCCTAGGGCGTTCTTGTATTTGGTGTTATTTTATCTGCTGCTATTTTTAGGTCAAATTGGGTATTTTTAATTACTTTCTATTTTTAGTTTATTCTTCTATCATGAGGTGGTTGATTAGCACAAAAAATCTTAAAAGATAAGTAATACCTTTTCATTTTTATTTCTTTAGAGCTTTCTAGATTTAATTAGATTACTGGGGGGTGCCTTTGATATAGATCTTGCTTATAAACAAAGCGGCTTGCATTATGTTTTCTGTGGTGAAAGACAGTGTATACAAATGGTTCGAAGACAGGGTCATTGCCTTTTGAGAAACCACACGTTATTGCTAAGTTATCATTTACTAATGAGGTTCAAGTGTAAAGCAGCAGAATGCTTCAGGGTTTTAAAAGTGGCTCATAAACATTCATGGGCTTCCCATGTGGCTCAGTGGTAAAGAACCTGCCTGCCAATGCCGGAGACATGGTTTCAGTCCCTGGGTCGGGAAGATCCCCTGGAGGAGGAAACGGCAACCCCCTCCAGTATTCTTGCCTGGAAAATCCCCTGGACAGAGGAGCCTGGTGGGCTACAGTCCACTGGGTCACAAAGAGTCGAACGTGAGTGAACATATACACACACGGCAGAGTTTGCTTGTCTGTCCCAAACACAGGCAGTCCTTCCCTGTCCTTTCATACTAGCTGAGGCCCCTCCCAGACTGTCTTCTGTCTTACAGCTCATTTTCCCAGAAACAATTAACTCTGTTACAGGGTGTGCAGGTTGCAGCAAAGGTGGGAGATCCCTGGGGACCTTGATCTATTTAGAGTCTCACCAGCTACATCCCAGAAGATTTCACACCTGCTTTCATTTCTTAACTCACTTCTTCCAGGGTTTTCTACAGTGAAGAAAGTGAAGCATAGATGACTTCCTTTATCTATCTCAACACAGAAAATATCAGCCTGGGCAGATGTGGGGTTGGCTCTCCTTCTCGGTCGGCAGACGCTGCTCAGTAGTTGGGGAGTAGATACTGGAGGGTTCATTCATTCACTCACTCCAGTCTTTCATCTGCTAATTTATTAATTAACTCTCATTCCAAAACAGATTTGAGGCAGTGAAAGCTTCTGTCTGATACAGGGGAGCATTATTGGTTTTGCCATATTAAAATGATTGCTATCACTCTATGTTTGAAATATCGTAAAAGGTTGTTTCCATAAAATCTTCATTTAGACTTCCAAAATGTGATCAAGTGAGCATTTCCTTAAAAAAAAGGGACATTCAGAAATTTTGGCTCTGTAAGGATGGTCCCTGTGCCCAGTGGTGCGCCAGCAGGGCAGATCTCACTGTCAGCTGTTGGAGGGTCACTGCCTCTCAGTGGTGACCAGCCACAGAATCGAAAGAGCACCAACCTGGCTGCACACCCATTGCCCCTGCCTTAGTCAGCTCACACAGTCATGGTGCAAACCAAAGAACTGGTAGTTTATATGGCAGACATTTATTTCTCGCAGTTCTGGAGGCTGGAAGTCCAGCGTCACGGTGTTGGCGGGTTTGGTTCTCCCTGAGGCCTCTCTCTTGCCTTGCAGATGGGCGTCTTCCTCCTGTGTGTTCACGTGGTCTCTGTTCTGTGTGTCTGCATCTCTGGTTGTCTTTCTGTGTGTCCATGTTTCATTTTATAAGGACACTTGTTAGATTGGATTAGGGCCCTCTGTCATGATCTCATTTTGACTTAACTATCTCTTCGAAGAAAAGACCCAGCCTCCAAACAGAGCCACTTTCCCAGTTACTGGGGTTTTGGACTTCAGCATACAAATTTTGAAGGGAGGCAACTCAGCCTATAGCTCCCCTCCCCTGCACCTACTAAATTGGAAGTTTTGCTTAAAAACAAAGAAAAACTTGATATCCAGAGGTGTGGGAAAGAAGAGGCGGTGAAGTAGATGGCTTCAGTTGAAGGTGTGCTGAGCAGTTACACTTCTGAAGGTAACTGTCATGGCATCGCAGTTCAATTTGTTTCTCCTTTTCTCCCTCAGCGTTGGAGTTTCTAGGTCGAAAGATGTGCCACCATTTGGCCCACCAATCCCCAAAGGTGTCACTTTCCCCAAGTCGGCAGTATTTCGGGACTTCCTTTTAGCGAAAGTCATCAACGCAGAAAATGCAGCCCACAAATCGGAGAAGTTTCGAGCGATGGCCACTCGGACGAGGCAGGAGTACTTGAAGGACCTGGCGGAGAACTTTGTCACAACTGCCACCGTGGACACCTCCGCGAAATTCAGCTTCATCACTCTGGGCGCCAAGAAGAAGGAGAAGGTGAAGCCCAGGAAGGATGCCCACCTGTTCAGCGTGGGGGCCATCATGTGGCACGTCGTGGCGAGAGACTTCGGCCAGTCTGCGGACATCGAGTGTCTCCTTGGGGTCTCCAACGAGTTCATAATGCTGATCGAGAAGGAGTCCAAGAACGTGGTCTTCAACTGTTCCTGCAGGGATGTCATTGGGTGGACATCCGGGTTAATGAGTATCAAGGTGTTTTATGAACGAGGAGAATGCATCCTTCTGTCCTCAGTGGACAGCTGTGCTGAAGACATCAGGGAGATTGTCCAGCGCCTGGGCGTAAGTACAGGTTTTGTTCTTCCACCGCCTTAGGCCTTCAACTTCATATTCATAGCTTCCGCTGTGGAAGTTCCACCCCAGATGTGTTACCTGGGGAGTGAAGTACTTTTCCTCATGGGTAGAGCTGATTTTAAACACTGTCCTTGTGAGCGGTTACTGAATCCATAAATGGTGGAGAAGCATTCATTAGCAGTTGATCAGAAATGAAAGTGAAGCCAGCTTTCCAAAGGGAACATTGGGCCTTATTTTTATAGTGGTTGAAGGAAGGACAGGAGAATTGACGAGATGTTGTGTGTTTGTAGAGACTTGCATGACAGTATCTGGTCAGAGTAAGCCCTATTTGCCCCTTCAACTCTGTGCGTTTTTATGCAGTATTTCTGTTTCATCTGCCAGATTAAATATGTTATTAATCTTGCAGCCAGTTTCTTGCAGAGGTTTTATAGAATTACCTAGTAAGTTAGAAAGATTTAAAAGAAAAAGTCATGAAAGAGATTGTTATTTGCAGTACAAAGCAAAACCCTTCAGTGATGTCCATGGTATTTAGCAGTTGTATTTATAATTCTTAGTATAACAAGGAAGATACAGATTTTAGTTTGAGTACATACAATAGAATTATAAGGATAAATCAAATAAAAGAACAAAATATGATTTGACGAAAGAATTTTTCATGTGTAAATCTTCCCCCAAGGGGATGTGTATCTGAGTCATTAGAAAAGATTTAGTCAGTTATGGATCATGAGAAAAAGGAGAAATTATACCCATTTCCTGCCCCCTTTCCTGCCACCAAATACAAATTTTTTGTTATTCCAGACCACATAGAAGAGACAATGCAATCAAGGCGGTGTCTGCTGGCTTTGGAGAAATAACGTTGTTATTTGCAGGCACTCTTTACAGGAAGGGCCTCAGAGTGTTCAGCAGTATTGAGGGCGTATGTGGACAAACCGTGATATGATTTGGGGATGATTAAGTGTGTGATCAGTTTATGTATCTGGAGAATTGAATTATCTGGTGAGTCTCAGGACACGTGCTTCTGGTAATCCTGGAAATACTTCTTTTTCAGAGACCCACTGAGTCATTATAACCTGTACTCTGGAAAATGCAGCACAAACACATGTCCCTTCACCACCCAGCAAAATGCACGTCCCAGAGGGTCTGATACGTTCACTGTTCCAAGGACCCCATTGTACCATCTTTCTAGAAAAGTGACTCTGTGACTAAGCTGCCTGATAGCTGGAATATATTTGAGGAAATATTGAGTTAACCGAAAAGTTCCTTTGGGTTTTCCCGTTAGATATTGCAGAAAAACCTGAATGCACTTTTTGGCCAATGCAATAAGCTGTATCTAGGATGGCTTATAATGGGAGATGGTAGAAATAAACCAACCCAAAGACCGCTGGGGGCTTAGAACATAAAGCTGGTGCCAGGCAGGAGACGGAGAAACGGAAAGGAAGAGGAGGAAGCTGTCATGGCAGAGAGATTAGGAAGGGGCACTGTGGGACAGGTGGTGAACTCTGCATTTTCTAGTGGTGAAAACAGAAGTGCCTGTTACACAGGTAAAGACACAGGTGGGAAATGAGAACTCCTGCCTAAAGGGACAGGCAGGGCCGGTCACTTTCCAAAGAGCCCAGGCTTGGTTGAATGCTCTGCTGTTGCCATCTTGAAACTCAGAAAGTTTTGTCGAAGGGGCCAGACATTTTTATTTTGTGCCAGATTTCACAGATTGTGTAGCCCGTCCCAGGTACATAGGTAGGAGGCCACCATGTGATTATTGATCATGTAATTATGTGAGGAACTCCAAGTCAGTGGAGAGCATGATCACCTTTGTAAACGTTAAGGAGCAAGGAACAGAAGGGAGAACAAAACTGCAAAAAGCAGGGGACGTGGCAGGTGGTTGGAAGAAATAAGAGGAAAAGACGACACGTAGGACTCAGGAAAAGCTTGGCCTTTCACTCTTCTACCTGATATATGGATGCTAAATTTCAACCGAGAGTTATGTTCCTATTGGAAAGAAGGCCGGGCACATGTCCTCTGTGACCTTTTGGTCCGCGAGCTTAGTTGAAACAAAGCTGAAAAAAGAAGTGAAAGAAAAATGCATTCGCATTGTATATATTACAGAATTGCTCAACAATTCTGAATTACTTCAGTTCATAGCTTTGGAAACTTCAGTCTCTCAACACATCACCACTAAGACCGACAATCCCTTTCCCCATTTTCCTAAGCCCCAGACTGTCACTGCACCTACGAGAAACTGATCGGCAGCGTGAGCACTGGGGTGGTAACCATGGCAACGTCAGCCACACGGGTGACAACACTGCGCCAGTCTGGGTCCCACTGCTCTATAGGTCTTATTAAATAGGAATCTGTGTATTCAGAGCGTGTTTCACAGAGAATTTATTTTTAAAACGGAAACTTCACACCTGAGCTCTGTGCTTTGGGGGATACGGGTATGATACCTCCCGGTTTTAAATTACCCACAAGTAAGTGATGCCGTGGTCATCAAAGAGCTGCTTTGGTGGCTCAGTGGTGAGATATCCACCTGCCAATGCAAGGGACACAAGTTCGATCCCTAGGTTGGGAAGATCCCCTGGAGAAAGAAATGGCTACCCACTGCAGTATTCTTGCCTGGGAAGTCCCACGGACAAAGGAGCCTGGCAGGCTACAGTCTGTGGGGTCACAAATAGTCCAACACAACTTAGCCACTAAACAACAATGACAATATGTCATGAAATTATATCTTCAGTGACCCCATGTTTCTCTTTCCATTCATGTGGGCTATTCTCAGTAAGAACTTTTGAGTGTGGCATTAACTAATTATTGGTGCTTTAGTGTACCTAGTGAGATGCTCGGAGAAGGCAATGGCAACCCACTCCAATACCCTTGCCTGGAAAATCCCATGGACAGAGAAGCCTAGTAGGCTACAGTCCATGGGGTCGCTAAGAGTCGGGCACGACTGAGCGACTTCACTTTCACTTTTCACTTTCATGCATTGGAGAAGGAAATGGCAACCCACTCCAGTGTTCTTGCCTGGAGAAGCCCAGGGACGGGGGAGCCTGGTGAGCTGCCCTCTATTGGGGTCGCACAGAGTCGGACACGACTGAAGCAACTTAGCAGCAGCAGCAGCAGCAGCAGTGAGATGCTTCCTGCAGGAGTGCCTTTCTGCATGCTGCCCTTGTCCAGAGACAGTAAGGAGGCTGGCTGCCTGGCCCACGTTTGATCTGAATGGTCCTCACCACCCGGGCAAGCGCAGGGAGGCAGTCCCAGGAGAGGGGGTCCCGGGGTTTAGAATAGGATGTCCACAGGTTGCTACAGAGAACACTTCTGGTTTCCTAACAGTTGGACTTCCTGCTGCTGCCCATCCTGGGGGGCAGGTCACTAAGTGTTAGCTTGGAAAGGCACTGGGCCATTTTTTTCCCCACTGTTTGTATATGCCACACTTTATGTATCCATTCTCCCATCCATAGGCACTTGAGTCGCTTCCACATTTTGATTCTTGTAAATAACACTGCTAAGCACATGTGTGTGTACATACCTCTTTGAGACCCTACTTTCAACTCTTTTGGATTTATACCCAGAAGTAGAATTGCTGAGTCACATGGTAATGCTATTTTATATTTTTGAGGAACTGCCCTACTGTTTTTCATAGCTGATGCACCACTGGGCCATTTTATAAGCTGAATTACATTGCCTAGTAGGGAATTTCCTGGCATCTAGTGGTTAGGACTTGGTGCTATGACTGCTGGGGTCCTGGGTTCGACCCTTGGTTGAAAAGTAGGATCCTGCAAGCTGCACAATTGGGAAAAAAAAAAAAAAAAAGATAATTGTCTATTAGGCTTTATTGCTTTGATGGGTGACAGGCTTCACGTTTTTTCAGTTGCTTCAGTCTATTTGAAACAATGGAATTTAGATGCTTGAGCGCCAAGTCAGGTGATGCTGCAAGGAGAGGGGAAAGTTAGAGCCCATCTTAAGCTCTCAGGCTCTGAGAAGCTCTGGGTCATTGGCTTCTAGGAAAAAGCAGGACACCTGTATCCAATTTGGCTTTGAAGAATGAAACCATCATTTCACTTGTGCTATTTCTCTGCGGCTGATGCCAAGGATAATTACGATCAAGTTTAGGTTGAACCGTGTCCCTGTCTTGTTTTCTTGTCACTGGGGTGGCTGGAGGGCAGGGCCTTGGTGCCCCCTGTAGCCCTGCCTCTCATCGTCCCCTTCCCCTTTAGATTGTGACGAGAGGCTGCGAGACGGTGGAAATGACCTTGAGGAGGAATGGGCTGGGCCAGCTGGGCTTCCACGTGAACTTCGAGGGAATTGTGGCAGACGTGGAACCTTTCGGTTTTGCGTGGAAGGCCGGCCTTCGCCAGGGTAGCCGGCTCGTGGAGATCTGCAAGGTGGCCGTGGCCACGCTGACCCATGAGCAGATGATCGACCTTCTGCGGACCTCGGTGACTGTGAAGGTGGTCATCATCCAGCCCCACGATGACGGCTCACCTCGGAGGTAAGGCTCCCGTGCATGAGCACTCCTTGGCCTCTATGACAGGTGCTCTCCTGTAAGACCCTCAGAACACGAGGTCACACGCATCTTCCACCTAAGTTGTTTGGACATCCACCATTAGCACAACTTAAAAGATCTATTTAAAAAATCATTAGTATATAATAAATGATACACTCTCATTTTCTAAGCTCTCCTTTGGTACATTGAAGCCACTGGGTTCAGAATATGTACTTGCATGTGTGATGGAATATTGGAAAATCAGACTGTTTGGTGACCACTCCATTCTGGTTGAACTGGTTCAGGGCTTTCTCATAAGCTATCATGAGAAACACAGAAGTGACTGGACTTGGAAAGCTCAGAGATGGATGGGTGTGAGGAATAGGAACAAGAGTGGAATTAGAAAAGTATACTGTGGCAATGTAAATAGAAAGTTCTCAGGCTCAACATCACAGGGATATTATGCCAGAAGGAGAAAGAACAACCCACCCACCTGGCTGTGGTCCCCCTTGTACAGTAGGTAGTATGTATAGTGGTATCTGGAGCATCCTTTCTCTGCCTCCATCTCAAATGGAGGTCCTTCTGGCCCCCCAAGAGCTCGGGCTTAGGAGGGATAAGCGTGCTTGAAATCCAGGCCAGGCACTAGCTATGTGACTTTGGGTTTGTCCCTTGCTAGTTCTTATTTTCAGTCCCTCAGTCGTGTCTGACTCTTTGCAACTCCTTGGATTGCAGCACGCATGCCAGGCTTCCCTATCCTTCACCATCTCTTGGAATTCACTCAAACTCAGGTCCATCAAGTCAGTGATGCCCTCCAAATATCTCATCTTCTGTTGTGCCCTTCTCCTGCCCTCAGTCTTTCCCAGCATCAGGGTCTTGCTCTCTCTAAGCCTCACTTAATATCTGTAAGCTGGGATTATTATATTGCTTACTTCATACTGTTGATGAAGGTTAAATAAGGTGATAATATGTAAAGCAACCTGCACCTCTGGCATAGTCAAAACCCCACACATTTAGTGAAAAACACCCAAAAGATTAAACCTTTAGGATGGTCATTTGAATTTTTTCATGCTGTAAAAGAAATTCTTACTCAAAGATAGCAAAATGACTGTGCCCACTCCCTGGTCTTGTTCCTGTGGTAACTGAGGCCCCTCTTTGTACTCTGTCCATTTCCTTCCTCCTAGCCTCCACGTCAGCACCATCGAATAGCACTTTCTCTGATGACATGCTCTATATCTGTTCCAGCTAAACAGTGGCCACTAGCCACACGGGTGGCTTGAAATGTGCCTAATGCAGCTGAGAAAATGGAGTTTTTATTTTAATAAATGAACTAAGGCTGCATCAGCCACATCTGGATTGTGGCTGCCATACTGATTGGATGGTGTGCGTGCCTGTATGCTCCGTCGTGTCTGACTCTTTGTGACCCCATGGAGTGTAGCCCACCTCATGGAGTTTTCCGGGCAGGAATACTGAAGTGGGTTGCCATTTCCTACTCCAGGGGGTCTTCCCAACCCAGAGATCGAACTCGAGTCCCCTTCATTGGGAGGCTGATTCTTTACCACTGAGCTACCTGGGGATACACTAGTTCTAAACCATGATCTTTTAAGAAAGTAAGCCAGTAGTAAACCACCTTCCTCTCTGGTTAATGTACAGAATTTTACAAAACTGTGTTTCTGTTGGTTATCTTACCTTTTGCTCCCTGCTTAACTTTCTATGGTCTGATTTCCTATATCTGCCCAGTAAGGTTACAGAGTAAAGGTTAATGAGCTGAAATTCTTGAGAGTAGCAGCCACATATCACAGGAAATAACCAAGTTATTTCTTGCTGCCTTGCCAGATTCTGTCCCATTAAATTCATTTACTCCCCAAGAATCCTGTGAATCACTCCTAGGGGTATGAGTACAAGGAAATCAGAGACAAAAGTTATTTTCCTAAAAACAAGACTTGGGTATAACAGAAAGCAAATCCTTTAATCTTTGAAGCTAAAATATTTGTAAGTAAAAGTCTTTTAATAAATAGATTTTATTTATTATAAATAAATTATAAGCCACTTATTAGAAATTTTTCCACATGGTAAGATTTTTTTCTTCATTGACTGGAGTTATAGATTTATGAATTTTGTGGTGAGAATCAAATATGCTGTCTTCAGGGTTGATTACTTCTGTTGAACTGACATAACTGTTACCATGTTCTCCCCAAATTTAAAAAAAAAGCAAAACATTTTTTTCCTATTTTTAGTTTTGGTCTGATGTTACTAAGACATGTTTTTTTAAGCTTCCAAGAGATATCATTAATAAAAATGTTGGAGTTATCATTATATTTGGTATTTAAAGCATATGATTTAGAAAAGTAGAATTTCTTAATACCGAATTGTTTTTCAGCTAAAGCAAATAAACAAAAGCTACCACATTAAAGTTCTGCCTGCTGTTTTTCTATCCAAGGATTTGTTATCTGCTTTGGTCTGCACATAATTAATTCTTTCTTTGTTTTAAATGTAAATTCTCTTACTGAAACTGTTCAAGATAATTTAGAGATTTTGCCTTTGTCTCCTCAGAATCTCCTTAATGTTATTCCCTGAAGATACAAATTTTTCTCCTGATTAATCTGAAATAACTGTCTTCTATATTTTTAACCTTAGCCAGGATGAGCATAAGCTGTTTACCTGGTAGTGACTCTCCAGAAGTGGTCCACCTATCATCCACGTTTCCACAAGTCAGGAAGCTTTTAAGCCTAGTGTGTATCATTTAAGATGCTTTCAATTCAGGCTTCCAATTTTCTGTGAATTTGAATCCATAAATTTGCAGATGTACATTGTTGTTAGTTTTGGATTCATGTTCTGTGCCAGCAACTCTCTGGACACGCTGATAAAAGGACTCATTTTCCGGCAGCCTTACATCACTGGAAATTATCCTTGAAGTGACAACCTTTGGCTTTAGACTCTCATGCTGAGGATGAGGGCCTCCCAGGTGGCAGTAGTGGTAAAGAATCCACCTGTAATGCAGGGAACACAGAACATGCAGGTCGATCCCTGGGTTGGGAAGATCCCCGGGAAAAGGGCATGGTGGCACACTCCAGTATTCTTGCCTGGAGAATTCCGTAGACAGAGGAACCTGGCAGTGACTGAGCATGTGCACATGCACGCTGAAGATGAAACGTCTACATTTCATCCCCACCCTAAGCAAGTCTGGGCTTCCCTGGTGGCTCGGAGGGTAAAGAATCTGCATGCAGTGTGGGAGACCTGGGTTCGATCCCTGAGTTGAAAAGATCCCCTGGAGGAAGGCATGGCAGCCCACTCCAGTATACTTGCCTGGAGAATCCCCAGGACAGGAGCCTGGCAGGTTACAGTCCATGGGGTTGCAAAGAGTCAGATGCAACTGAGCAACTGAGCACAGCACAGCTAAGCAACAACAGCCTTCTGCGTTATTACATTTTATTAATGAAACTGTAGAGGAGAGTATAAAAGAAGAAATGAGCAATACTCCACTCATTTTGAAAAAGTGCAAACCTTTTTTAAATTTAGTTTTTATTTTATATTGGATCATAGTTGATGTATTAAATACAAAGTTGTGTTAAGTTTCAAGTGTACAGCTAAGTGGTTCAGTTATCCATACACATATATCCAGATTCTTTTCCCATTTAGGTTATTACAGATCTCTACAGAATAGAGTTCCTTGTGCTGTACAGTAGATCCTTGTTGATAAAGTACAAACCTTTTAAATGAAATATCACTTTGTACCTTTATTCCTACAGCAAAATATGTAAAGGTGGCCCTTTAGGTAAAACTATTCTTTTGATTTGTGGCGTGGAAAAAGGCGCCATCTTTCACAAATCAGTTCTTACTTAACAGTGAGGTGGCCAAATGAAAATATTAATTTCAATGGACGTGTGTGTGATTTTTCCTTTTTAAGTTGTCTTTAGTGTAAGAGCCATAAGGACTACTAAAATGGCCAAGTTCATGAATTGCAAGATATTTCAGCCTTTATAAACATCATGAATAATAGAGTGAAAAATGCTTCAGTTAATTTTTGCCATTTGTCAGCCTTTTTTTTTTTTTTTTTTTTTTTTTGTCCTCCACAATATCAGGGAGAAGAAATTCTCCCCAGAGCCCATCTGCTTCTGTCAGGAGTGGGAGAGGCCTGTCATTTAATAGACTCGCTCCTAGTTGTCTGTAGGTCAGAAGGTATTTGCTTATGACTCAGAAGCTGCTGGATTAAATGAAGTCTTTAGTTGGGAAAGTATTTATATAGAATCAAAAGGCATCCCACATTTTGAAGTCCTTTTCTCAAGCCTCAGGGTGATGATAACTCAGCTGTCCCCAGGCTTGAAAGGAAGGCAGAACCCAGTTTTATTTTCCTTGTGGAGTTCCAGCAGGCCAGGAGCAGGAAAGTTCCCTCTGGGAATGCTTATTAGCTGATCTCCTGCTGCGACTGGATCTGGGAGAGGCTTCATAGCGATTGGGAATGAGTGGCCAGGAGCAGTTAGGGACTAGTGCTCTTCAAATGGAAATGAGGTTTGCAAGGGAGTGAGGGCTTTTCCCAAGCAGACAGTCTCTGTGGCAGAAATGAAGAAGAGTTTCCAAGACGCTTAATTAAGCATTTCTTGGTTTTTTGAAAGGCAGGGCATGGCCTCAGTCCCTAGCCTTCAAAGGTGACTGACATTCTATCAATGTCATTTTAAGGAAAGTGCATCAACTTAAAAGGCTGATAGAAAGGAAATAACAGCTCATCAGAATTATGCATGAGTTGTGATACAATGTGAGTGATTTAGTAAATATGTCCAATAAAAATGGAAATGAAATTCCATGCTGTGGTGCATCTGTTTTGTGTGATTTTTCATACTTCATTGACATACTGTCCAAGACGTATTTTTCCGTATAATGCAAAACAGTGGCAATTATCTCATGTTGTCGTGAATCTAAATTCTTGCTCTCCGATCATTCTATAAAACTGAAGCCGTGGCCGCCAGGACCTTGACCATTCAACTCCCGGAAGTACAGAGAGTAGGGCAGAGAGAGAGAAATAGGGAAGAAACTCAGTTTTGTCAGGTTAGTGACTGACAGACAGGTGTAGATAGACGAAAGCATCAATTGTGGGTAGGCTGGGAGACAGAAAGATGGTAGATAGGTAGATAGATAGGTGGTGAGTTGAAGTCTGGATTAGAGCGAGGTTTTAGATTAGCGTTCCTTATATTGTTTGGATGCGTGAAACCAGTTCTACCTGGTATTGTCTCATAGACTCTAACGTAATGAATTGTAATGTGAACTGTTAAAAAGCAAGTATGAAACTTCAGGTTCTCACGGTAACCTGAGGCACAGTCAGTGTTTTGTGTCCTCTGCCCAGTCCTCTGATAGAACGTTTAGATTATCTTCTCCCCCCGAGAAGTCAGAACACTGGATTATAGAATGAATATAAGGTAGGTTATTTACTGTTCATTCACTCTTTCACTCTGAACTAGCTTGTCCAGGGCTATGAAACATGGGAAGAACAGACATAATCTTTGCATTCCTGGGCTCCTTTTCACCTGTGTGGCATTCTAAAGTATAGTGCTTCCGGGACCTCCTGGTGGCCCATTGGTTAAGACTCCACACTCCCAATGCAGGGGACATGGGTTTGAGCCCTGATTGAGAGACTAAGATCCTGAATGCCACAGTGTGGCCAAAAATAAATAAAATACTTCCCGTTTATATTTTGTCCTGATCATTGTCCAATGACGCTGGGCAATGGTGATGGACAGCCAGTGAATACAGTCTCTCGTGGAAATTTATTTATCAGAAACCAGGTATTATATAGCTATTGAGTCTTCTGTTGAACTTTGTAATAGAATACTTTTCCTCAGCAAGCTTTCTCGGGGGGGGGGGGGGGGGGGGAAGGAAGTGGTTGGCTTCATGAAGAACTTTTTGGCCCTGGTTTTTTTTTTTTAATATTTTTAAAAATTTATTTAATTGGAAGGTAATTACTTTATAATATTGTGTTGGTTTCTTCCTTCCATCAACATGAATCAAGTTCAAAAGTCGTATTCCTTTTGAACCTCCCTTCCACCTCCCGCCTCATCCCATCCCTCTAGTTTGTCCCAGAGCACCAGATTTGAGCTCCCTGCATCATACAGAAAATTCCCACTGGCCCTGTTTTATGTTGAATGCTGTGTTTGGTCTGGGGTGCAGTGGGTGGAGACACACTCCACCCCATGTCTGGTGAGAACGAAACACAGGAAGTTAATGACTTACTCGGTAGGAGCCAGCCTCACTTCCTGTGTAATAGACACATACCTTGTCCATTCAAAGACCTTATTCAAAGGGCTTGGTCAGGTGGGTTTCTGGTTTAGATATCTCTTTCACTGTAGTCTCAGGGTCTCTCTATTTCTATCTATAAATTAAAGAAGTTGGTAGAAAACTGAATTAATATTTCATCAAATGCCTACCTATTTCACATGTGACACTGCCCTTACCTTTACAGTCAGTTACACTGGGTGGTTATCTCCCTATTAGAAGCGTTTGATTTTTTTATGCAACAGAAGGAGTTTGTGATTCGAGTGAATGAGCACCAATTATCCCTGTCACCTTGTTGGATAATTTGGAAAGAGTCTTTCAGCTATTAGCAGGCTATTAGCATAACAGACATTAAAATGATGAAAATATCGGTGATTACTTCAGTCCCTAAGGCTATAAAGTCTCTTTAACAAAGTGCATAATGTAAAAGAATCAGATATTTTGTTTGAAGGGATCTATCTGCCTTTGTTGCCAAAGAGAATCTTTCAGCTCCTAGAGGAAACTGACAGGATGTGGGCTCATTAAATGTCCTTTGATAGTTTCCGAAGGAGATGGGCGAGTGCGTTGGAAAGAGTGCTGAGCTAGGAGTCGGCTTCCGTGTTCTAGGGTGAAAGCTGTCTCACCTTTCCAAGTCTCTGAGCCTTCTGCAGATTGTAGATGTCCTTTGTACTACCGCAGACATCTCTGTGAAATTGAAATGGTATACTGTAGGTGGAAACCTGCAAAGTGCCATTCAAGGGAAGTGTGGGTTAGAAGCAAAGGACTGCATCGCAATATGTTGGAAGACTTCATGAGATTTGTGGGTTGAGGTCAAGGTTCACCGAGATTCTCCCAACAAAGTGAAACCAACAGGCAATTTCAGAGTAAATGCAAGTTGTAATTACGTGATTTAGCTGTGCTGTGGGTCCATGGTTTACCCAGAGCACACTTTGCTAATGTATTCAACTCTTTTTTTTTTCTTCTTCCTGGTAAGGATGCATCTCATTCCTTTAAACTTTCTCAGTTCTGTTTCTCAGTTCTTTGGGAGTTTGTTGTTGTTGTTGTGCCTCAAGAGTATTTATCCCTATTTATTATCCCTAGGATTTCTCCTACTTCTTCTTTTTTGAAAGTCATACATCCAACTTTGGTATGAGAGTAAAGAACAAAGTATCAAAATAATGATTCATTGTTCTATCGATGAAGGTACACAGGGAATTTTACAGCTCCAAAATTTTCTGTGCTTCTGATTATTACATAAAGTTAAATTTCCCCATTCTGTAGTTCTGTAAATATATATTATCTAGAAAGAACTTTCAGCAAAGTATATGAGCCTTTTGCTGTTTTATATTGTCTTTCTTTATGGATTAAAAAGTCACATTATCAGTTTGATGAAACTAATTTCTTCCCTTGATGCTTTCGCTTTGGGAAGCTTGCATACTTCCATAATTTAATCTTGACACATCCTCCACTGTTACTGTTCCACTGGCAAGAGGTAAAACATGGGTCCAAAGCGTCTATCCCCTTTCTGAGCTGCGTATTGGCAGATCTGGGTTTTGAGCATAGGGCACTGACTTCTCTCCCTTAGGTGGAAAATGGTTTGACTACATAGAGCATTTCTACTGATAATAAATAAGGCAGCTTCGCTGGGCTCCAACAGTGATAGTCCTGATGGTCAGGTGGTCCAAGTTGAAGCCCCTTTAGAGCTGAGTTTAGTGCCTGGCCAGCAGTGATTCTGGTTTCAAGCACCCATTTATTAGTGGTAAAGGGAGGGTCCTCTTCCAGAAAACTGGAGGTATCACTGGGAAGGGATGGTGATGCCATCTTGGCGACCTTCCCGGTTGTCCCTGAAGTCCCAGGTCCATGCTACAGTGCTGAACAGTGATCATGAGTGCCTGTCAGCTGTGAGCCAGAGGGCACACAGCCTCTGTGCTGCTGAGCCTAGAAGCTGGAAAGTGGGAGCAGCCACAGACTAGAGATTTACAGGTGGGAACCCCTGGTGTAGGAGCTTCTGGAAGCAGGGAGGGCATGGAAGGGTGTGGACGCAAGGCAGTTACTCAGTGTCCCTGCTAGAGGGGTAAGCTGTCGCACGGAGTCCACAATGCCGAGTGCAGAGGAGCAAGTGGGGTTGTTTGTCAGAATAAAGCAGTCAAACCCGAGATGCTCTGAGGGCTCCAGCTAAGGGAGCCCCTTGTTATTCTGATAGTTTTGTAGCGTCACATTTTTTAACCAGCATGTTGTTCTTGATGCTCTTGGTCTACAGAATGTTTTCCCTTCTAAACAGATGACTGGGAGAGATGATGAGACTCAGAAAAGTTATTCTCTAGACAGTCAATGTTAAAAATTAAATTTGTTTTGATCCCTGAAGCTGAGTTTGTTTTGATCCCTACCTAGCATGTTAATTAGAAGCATACGTAGATGATGTTTGTTTCGGAGCAAAGACATAGTCGTGTAAGTGCTCACGTGCCAGTGATACCCCAGCCTTATCTATGCCTTCGAGTGCCTTCTTTTGGCAGGCACACCATGAAAACGGTGCCAGAAACTAGAAATACAGTACAGATCCACTGACTCAGTTTGGAGTATTGAAAGATGGAGCACGTTTATCTGTGGGGTCTGTGATTTCTCCACTAATATAGGAAAGCAAAAGGTGGAAGTCTTCTCTTCAACAACAGCTCAGTTGCACACAAGATTAGCAGCTCACTTGTTCAGAAATGGGCTTCCCTAGTAGCTCAGTTGGTAAAGAATCTGCCTGCAATGCAGGAGACCCAGGTTCGATCTCTGAGTCCGGAATATCCCCTGGAGAAGGAAATGGCAGCTCACTCCAGTACTCTTGCCTGGAGAATTCCATGGACAGAGGAGTCTGGCAGGCAGCAGTCCATGGGATCACAAAGAGTTAGACATGACTGTGCAACTGTGTTCAGAAATGACTTCTTGGATCTTTTTTGCATTTGGTCAGTTTGGGTTTGAATTGTCCTTTATTCACTGGCCAGAAATGTGTGCCAAGTGCCCTTCACCAGTGCCGGATGCTCCGATGAGTGAGGCTCTTGCTTGGCATCCTGTGTTCAGACCACACAAGGCGGACGGAGCAGTGTGCCCAAGGGCAGGTAGTTTCTGACACCGCCTGCACCCTGAGCACCTCTGAAGGTTCATTTGTAATTTTATTTTACACCTCTTCCCATTTCCCTAAAAATTGGCTGAATTTCCATATGTATCCTTCAAGGATTTCCTCATACATATGGAACAGAACTGAGTTTGACTAGGTTTGATGATATGTTATAGTCATATTTATTTGATGTCTTGGTCATAAGAAGTAAACAAAGCAAATATCTAGTTTGTGAGAGTAGTTACCATAAAAGTGTCATAGCAGAATTAATTTTGATTTTAAAATAAAGTCATTCTTTAAGCTTATTTTCATGAGGGCAAAAGAATGCCCGTGTTTAGTATTAAAAGATCATTTACATATGACCTTGTGCAAGAGGATGGAAATGAAATACCCAACCCCCATTCTCTCTTCAGCCTAATGTGTGGCACAAGTTTTTGTCAGTGCTCTCTCAAATATTAGTCATGATTATGCATTTATATAGCATTTTTTTAATCCAAGATTGAAGCTAAATTACAGCCGCTTACTAAAGACTAGTCTGTGAGCATGAATTAAAGACGCTGTACCCAGCTGTCTGTCTTTTCTTTTTTCATTCTTTCTTTTTAAACCAAACCCAATAAACTGGAAACACAAAGCAACCTCTGGAAATGCAGGGTGCCCTTTCTTCCCTAAGATTCAAGGTTCACATGTGTTTCATTCAAAACACAATTCCAGGACTTTTCACTGTTAAGAGATTCCTTGACTTGGACGATTCAGGCAGCTTTAGGCTTCGAGACCCCAAAGCCTGAGGTTCACCTGAATGTCCAGTGACTTGCTTACAACATAGGTTATAGGGTGGAAGATAGGATTCAGTTTTCTTGATGTTTTCATGTATGCTAATATCCCACCTTTATGATTTCTGATTAGGTCATTGGCCATGTGCACGAATCAGTAAGTCCCAGAGGATGTTGTGTCTAATTAAATAGAAAGACACTTGGAAACAGTATAAATCCGTGAGCAAAAAATTGTAGCATCTTAGCACATTATTTTGAAAAATGCAACCCTGTGTAAATCTCAGCTTATCAAATTTTTCCAGTTATTTAGCACATTCATTAAATCCAGAGTAATTTAAACTTGCCTGGGTAAAAGAGATGAATTTTGCTTTGGGGGAAAGAGTTAAAAGATAAGTCAAGTTTACTGATAGAGAGATAATCCCTACTCATTCTCTACAACAGACATCTTATCTTTTTGTGATGCTTCTTTTAGTTCATCCCTTCTATTAAAGGGTAGCTATCACCACCATTCATTTGGCTTCCAGATCCAAAAAGCAGAACACTGTTTTTGATTTCTCTCTCTCTCTCCATCCCAAGCGCCAAGCACTGTTGATTTGACAGATTAGAACTTTTACCCCATTTTGCTGTTGGGAAGAATGAACTTTTCTGTGTCCTGCCTTTGTGTAGGGCCTGCGCCCTCCCCTGCCTTCTCCCCTCCGGACACTCAGGATCTCTGCTTTAACTCAGGAG
The DNA here is from genome assembly GCF_042477335.2 of Ovis canadensis. Taxonomy (NCBI): domain Eukaryota; kingdom Metazoa; phylum Chordata; class Mammalia; order Artiodactyla; family Bovidae; genus Ovis; species Ovis canadensis. The sequence goes on along the minus strand of NC_091269.1, from coordinate 23,015,166 downwards.
TCGGAATTCTACCATAATATGTCTTGACACACCTTTCTTTCCCTTTAGTTCTGGAAATTTTTGTGTATTATTTTTTGATCATTTCCTCCCCACGTTTTCTTCTCCTCTTTCTCTGTTAGGTGAATTTAGACTTTGTAGATTGAACTTGGATTTTCTGGGTTTTGAGGCAAACCTCCTCTGTTTACCTTCCATCTGTCCTACTGGAGTGTTTTATTTTGAATTTCAGTCATCCTCTTTTTAAATTTCGGGCTTTCTTGGTGGCTCAGTGATAAAGAATCTGCCTGCAATTCAGGAGACCTGGGTTTGATCCCTGGGTTGAGAAGATCCCCTGGAGAAGGGAATGGCAACCCACTCCACTATTCTTGCCTGGAGAATTCCATGGACAGAGGAGCCTGGTGGGCTGCTGTCCAGGGGGTTGCAAAGATGGGACACGACTGAGTGACTGACACTTTCACAGGTTCCTTCTCTTTCCCTGAGGGTGGTGAGCCTCGTGGCAGGGTGACTCGCACCTGCTTGTCTTTATTGTGGAGAAAGACCCCTGTCCTTTGCAGGATGATCCTGAAGCTGGGTTTGAAGGCACGAGGACTAACTCGGGGATCTTGTTTCCAGCAAGGCTTTTACTTCACCTTTTGCTTTCATCTCTGCTTTTCTGGGTACCTCCTGGCATTGAGTTCTTCCTTTCAGGTCGTGTTCCCTTGAACATTGCTGCTGCCCCTTAGAGGTGGGGGTGGACGTTGCCTGAGGGGCCCAGTGCTGGCTGGGGGCTCACTGTTCACTCCTTCCTTTTCTCTTCCACCCTCTGTGGCACCTGATGCTTCCTGTTCCTGCGCCTGCTCAGGTGTGCAAGGGGGTGGACGTGCTTCTCCCTGTCTTTCTCTTTGCACATCCCTGGGTGGGCCTTTTTCTGCTCCACTGTCGGCATTCCGCCATTTGCCTTCTATCCTTATGTACTGTGTTTCGGTGTCTCCAAGCTTTGTTGATGATCAAGTTTGGTTTTGGGTTTTGTCCTCTTTGTTCCTTTGTAATGATTCTGAAAAGTTCTACTCCACTGTCTTGAAGATGCAATTCTCCTTTTTAAAGAGTGACACCTTACTGCCCTGATAGACTTCTTTTTTAAAAAAAAATACAAATTTATTTAATTGGAGGTTAATTACTTTACAATATTGTATTGGTTTTGCCATACATCAACATGAATCCGCCACAGGTAGACACGTGTTCCCCATCCTGAACCCCCCTCCCTCCTCCCTCCCCATATTTCTTAGAGGGTGAATGTGAGAGTTTTTCTGTTGACTTCAGAATGTCTAGGGAGAGGCAAGGCTTCATCCACATGCTAAAAAGGGACAAGTTACCCTGCCACTCAAAGTCGAGACTCGCCCAGCCTTCCTGTGCCCTGGCCAAACACCAGTTGGCTTTGCAGGTGACTTTAGTTAAGTCAGCAGTATCAGTCGTGTGGATACAGTGTAACTTGAGGGGTCTCTGCCTTAGATCACATTTTTCAGGCTAAAGGGTCTTAATCCCTGACTGGTCGGTTGAGCCCGCGGGGGATAGTCTGTGGAGAGCCGCGACACTAGCTCAAGGAAGTGACCATGGCAACTAAGTGGCCGACAGGCAGCGACTGGCAAAGTGATAACTAAGTGACTGACTGATGTGCCTCCAGCAGGATGGGCTTTCAGGCTTTTCCTTGACTTGTGGCAGTTTTGTTTAATTTGTTTCCACTTTTTCTCAGATTCAGGAGAAACAGGTGACATGTGACTCAAATTCCTCATTCTATGACTGTGCTTTCATGTATCTGTTCAGATTATATATGAGGTGTTTTTAATCTGTTAATGTTTATTTATCACCCAGTTTCAATGCAAATAATTCCACGTATGCAGATTGGTTAAAGATCAGTCCCAATCTGCCCAGGGAGTTTGCAAACTACTTGGAGAGACAGAGCCTGTGCATGAAACCCCTGACAGCCAGGGTTAACCAGAGCCACAGGCTTGAGACCAGATCCTCCTGGTCTATGCTGGGTGACACGCAGACAAGGTCACGGTCAGCCAGGCCTACTACTGAGGGTGGATGGCCTTGCACCATCGTCCATGAGCCCCGAGAAGCACATGCGAGGCCGTCAGAGAGTCGGGCTGGCTACTCAGTGCTGAGCACCCCCTGACCGTCTCTTCTCGGCTCACAGAGGGTGTTCGGAGCTCTGCCGGATCCCCATGGTGGAGTACAAGCTCGACAGTGAGGGAGCCCCCTGTGAGTACAAGACCCCTTTCCGGAGGAACACCACGTGGCACCGCGTGCCCACGCCCGCCCTGCAGCCCCTGCCCAGGGTCTCCCCGGTGCCCGGCACGCCCGACCGGCTGCAGTGCCAGCCCCTGCTCCCGCAGAGCCAGGCCGCCATCCCCCGCAGCACCTCCTTCGACCGGAAGCTGCCCGATGGTACCAGGTAAGCTGGGGGCCCTGGTGAAGCCCTGGCTTGGAACTTCATGTGGTGGGGGACTTGTGTGTGGCTTAGTCACTTCTGAATTAGCTTGTTCTGACCAAGTGGGCAGCAGGGCCGCTGGGCAGGCCCCGAACGCTGGGGCACTTGTGGTCCCAGCCAGCAGTGGTGCTGATGGCAGGGCCTCTGGGCAGGCCCCGAACGCTGGGGCACTTGTGGTCCCAGCCAGCAGTGGTGCCATGGACACCACCCCCCAGAGCCACCATTGTACCTCTCTGCGGTAATCCTCCTGTCAACTCGCTCTCCAAACCACACTGGGAAACCATTCTGCAGGAGCCTCTAGATAAGCGTGAACAGTTTTGAGTATAAAGAAAACAAAGCCACAAAAATCACTGATGAAATCCCGTCACCCTCACGGTCACAGTATTTTCAGAGGTCCTAAGATCACTGGCATCTCTTTGCTTTTCTCTCTCATTTTAAGCGGAGGGAGTTGAGTTTAAAATTAAGTTTTTCCCTGAGAGGGAGCACCTGTTTAAGGGTGAAATCCAGTAGCATTAGAAGCTGCTGAGAATTTAGAGACGTGGCACAGAGAGGTAGTTAAAGTGAACAGCATAGTAGATTCGTTGTTGCTATTGACTTTTACGCCCTTTGGTTTAACTTTCACGTAACTTACGGGCTGTGGAGACACCAAGAGTTTCCTCACAATTCCTTGTTAGGCTTTCATCTAACAGACACTGTTGTAAGTGTCTGTTGTAAGCAGACACTGAGCCAGGCTGCCCGCTGAACGTGTCATCACCTTGCCCTGTTACCTGGCCTCTCCCATTCTCGTTTCCTCCTATGAAAAGTAAACTTGGCTATAATAGAGACCTCCACAGGGCATTATGATAACTGAATCAATCCACAGAGGTTAACTGCTTAGAACACTCCTGGCCCATAGGTATAAGTCTCTATAGGTGTTAATAATAATTACCAGGATTAAAACATGTGGTCTTCCTCTGACTTCTCCAGTCTGTTTTTCCTCAAATGAGTGCAAGAATGGTGTAACTAACTTGACAGTCAATCATCTGGGCTCTGGATCTCCCTTCTCAAAGGTCTGCTGAGTTTATATTCAGAGAAATGCATACAGTAGATAGCCTGGGTGTAAAGGGGTTTCATCTGAAAGGGAAAGGGTCTATAGAACCTCCCTTATTAACATATAATTTACTAACTTATAAGGAATTCTTTGGGGCTTCCCAGATGGCGCTAGTGTTAAAGAACCCACCTGCCAGTGCAGGAGACATAAAGAGACTTGGGTTCAGTCCCTGGATTGGGAAGATCCCCTGAAGGAGGGCATGGCAACCCACTTCAGTATTCTTGCCTCGAGAATCCCTTGGACAGAGGAACCAGTCTGTAGGGTTGGCAAGAGTTGGACAGGACTGAAGCCAGTTAGCATGCACACGCACACACAAGGAAGGCTTCTAATAGCAAAATGAAAAGTTGGCAAGCACGTCTTCCTCAAATGAGTTCTCACAAGTGTCACTCATTTTTGTGTGTCTGAAATAAATAGGATTACATTCAATACATGTGCAGAAATAAATGGTTTCGCCAAATTTAGAGTTTTCTCTCTGCCTCGGTTTTAAATATAGAACCACAGCATCCCTTGCAATGTCTCATAGACCAAGTCGTAGTGATGTTTTCGTAATTCTGTGTATCCTATTGCTGTCCCCCGTGTTTAACTGGGATCATTAGCTGTGCTTTCAATCTTTAGATGGCAAAGCCTTGTTCCTGCCACATTCCTTCCTATAATAAATTAGCAACCATAATACCTCTGGAATCTCATGGCATCACCAATTCTCAGTTTATTTGTCCATGACCGCAGTGTGTGTTTCCCCTTTTCTTCGTCATTGAAAAATGAATTCATTTGTAAGTCAAAACAAGCCAGGTCCAGATGTTGGCAGCCCACCTCCGTGCCTGTTACTGATTGTAGTCAACCTTTCAGAAGTTCGCCCAGCAATCAGTCATCGTCCAGCGACCCCGGACCAGGCAGCAGCGGACCCTGGAGACCACAAGTTGGATACGACGGGTACCACCCCTTTTCCCCTTTTGTGGGCTCCTGGGGGGACATGTCTTCAGGGCACATTCAGAAGCGCTTACTGTGCACAAGGCCACTGGGGACAGAGAGACTCAGATAGCACTTTGTTAGGGCCAGTGCTTCCAGACTGGGTAGCTCATCGTTTCTGTGAAAGTGGACTCATTTGTCTATATTCTGAACTTGTCTGTTTTCTTTTCTTTTCTTCTTAATAAGGGAGAGTCTTTTTGAACACATGAAAATTAAGAATTTGGAGACTCTGTGGGTGATGGCCCTTGGGAGTTTCCCTTCACTTACATTGCTGACGAGGAATAAATTCACAGTCTTTCTTGAAAGTGTTTTTCTCTCTAAAACACAGCCCAGAGTCTGAGGAGGCAGATTTAGCATGTGACACATTTCCTCTGCCTCCTTGAGAGCAAGTGGAAGCTGGGGGCAGGGCTGTCCCTTGTGTGCACACAGCGCCCAGGGGCCTGAGGGCACCTATGGACAGGACCCAGGATGGATGGACGCAGTAACTCAAGGAAAATAGCTGCACACTCTTGGGAAGAGGAGGGCCGCCCCAGGAATGTGGCTGTATTTTTATAAGGAAATGCAGGCGTTGCCCCCAGCAGCAGTGTTTCTGTGCATTGTTGCAAGCCATTGTTGCCTCTGCCGCTTGAAGGAGCTGGGTGCACTGCTGAGATGATGGACTGTCCAGGCAGCTGGGGGGCCTTGCACCAGATAAGAGACGCTTCTGTTCCTCCTCTCACATGTGCCCAGGGAAACCCTCTCCTGGGACCCTCTCTCCTGGTTTGGGCTGAGAAGTAGAGATTTATAGTCCGAGTTATATGCATTCCCTGCTTTAGATGCTGGATGGGGTTCTTAAAAGTTGTACTTTTTTTTTTTTTTTTAATTTTTGAGATGGTTAGATAGCCTCACAGATTCAATGGACATGAATTTGAGCAAACTCTGGGAGATAGTGAAGGACCGGGGAGCCTGGTGTGCTACAGTCTATGGGGTCACAAAGAATTGAATATAACTTAGAGACTGGAAAACAATAACAAAAATGTTGTACCTAAAGAAATCTTTCTTGTTTGAGTTGCATTTTTAAAGTAGATGGGGGAGGCTTTATGTCAGTGGAAAAAGCATGTCTTGGCTTTTTCTGCAGATCAGGATTTAGAACTGGAATTCTGGAAGAAAGGGTCCCTTTATAACATGAATAAGCTTTCTGCAGTTTCCTTTGGAAGAGTAAATTGTCCTATTTGGGGATTTTCATAAAGCAAAAGTCCGGCCAGATGTAGTCTAGCAGCAAATGGATCTGATTTTCTTTTTCCTTAAAAAATTTGATATGAAGAAGCATCAGTACATGTATTCAGGAGAAACTGGCAGCAAAAGCAGCGGGCTCGTGTTCAGTCCACAGGGACCCGAACAGTCCTTTCAGCCCCTGGTGCTGGCCGCCTCCTCTATCTGTAAATGGTGTCATCCGGGTGCCTCTTTGGACCCAGGGGTGACAGAGGAGCCCCCAGTCCAGATGCTCTAAGCTGCTCTGTCAGGCAGAGCTGCGGCAGTAGAGAGCCTCTGACGAGGGATCCCTGGGGTTGCCCCTCGGAACCAGCACCCCCCACGGGGACACTGGCGAGACAGCGTGCGGGCGTGCCTCAGCTCTGTGTTCTCTTCAGGTGCCAGTCTCCCCTGCTGCTGGAGCACCAGAGCTCCGGCCCCTTGGAATGTGACGGGGCCAGGGAGCGGGAGGACACCGCGGAAGGGAGCAGACACGCTGGTAACCCGGACCCCCGCCCCTCGCATGCCCCTCTCCTGCCCCTTCCTCCCCCTTCACTGGTTCACTCATCCATTCCCGTCTGGCCAGCACCATCCTGCCCTGTGCAGGGTAGCTGCTGGGCCCCCAAGGTCATCCGGGATGTGCTCGTAGCTGGTGGTGCCTGGGAAACTGACCGTGAGCATCGTGGGGTGGTTCTGTCTGCTCTGAGGGCCTCTCTGTGGGTAGGACCAGAAGGTCCTACAACCAGTCCTGATGGTGGTCACTGAACCACAGTGTTTGGCTCCTGAGTTTCTCTGCTCCTGTGTTAATGCTAGAGATTAGATCTTTAAGGCTCCTCTCTCTGTGTGTGACAGAAACCAAATGGCATGGCCCGCCTTCCAAAGTCCTGAGCTCCTATAAGGAAAGAGGCCTGCAAAAGGATGGAGGTTGCAAGGATTCTCCCAATAAGCTTTCTCACGTGAGTCTTGTCATGAACCAACGCTTCTGTTCATCTCAGCACTCGTGATTTATTAGCATTGTTGCCAGGGATTCTCAGTGGCATCACTTATCTCATAAGGGTCTCGGGTGAAGTTAAAAAGAAAAAAAAAAGTGGGGGGGTTCTTTTTTCTCTCTCTCCTTTTATAAAGAAATACAGAGAAAAGTCATCCCGTAAACTGTTGGCAAAGCCAGGACTGTAACCTCAGCCTTTGATGCTTGGTGGTTTTAATCTGTTGACTATTATCCGCATGTGGGCAAAATACAGAAGCAGAACCTGTGCGGCAGGGTGTGCGGTGGGTGATGCTGTGCCTGGTACCGGCCGCTCAGGGAGCAGCTGCAGACAGCACGCAGGGACACCGGCAGCAGCCACCTGCCAGGCTTCCTGGGGTCCCACAGCACCCATGTGGTTCTGTTTACTCTTTGCAGAAATGAAAAGGAGCCATGTAGGTGACTGTAGCTCAGTGAAATGAAACTACCAGTTAAATGTGCAAACAGGAATTTTAGTTGTTGCCAGATGAAGCCAACCTTATAAAGTAGCTCATTTTTCAAAATTTGCAGATGTCTTATCAGGTCCTGACCCAAGTTGTTCCTTTTCTTCTCCTCCTCCACGTGTCATTGGCCAGCCTCAGAGCTGTTACCTGCAAACATGTGGCCTCCGTCTCTCAGCTTGTCTTGAGCCGGCCTCGTGGAGCCAACTGATGGCGCCAGCACACGGGCAGTGGGGGAGGGGAAGGGTGAACTTGAGAAGATCCACTTGTGATAACAGAGGGCATTGGGATTTGCTTAAGGATCTGATAGGGTGGAGGGAAAGAGGGAAGAAGAGAGGGATGGAAGGAAGAAAGGGAAGACGGAAAGAAGGAAGGGCCAGGCCACTTGAAAATCACAGGTGGCTGGGTCTCGTGACTCCACAGCCCTAGGCTGACCATCCAGGCTGAGAGGAGGGGTCGTATCTGTACCAGAACATCATCAGATGGGACGTTTAGTCTGCTCTCTTGGTTTCATCTTCCAGGGACCTCCGTGAACCCCCAAGAGCACCCCATCTCATCAACCCCGGGTCTCCCCTGACTGGGGCTCTGGGGGTGGGTGTGGCTCATGCTTAAACAGTGCTTCTGCACGCGTGAGCTGGTTGGGTCTGCACAGTAATCCCTGTGCTCAGTATAATAAGCACAGAGAGGAGCTGAGTGACTGGCCAAGATCCCCCCTACTGTGATTTAAACCTGGGTCTTCTACCCCACACCCAGGACTGGCCCTGTCCCTTGTCACAGGAGCATTCTCTAAAGAAAGGCTGTTTCCCTCCTCTTAATTCCCCATGTACTTCCCCAGCTTCTAGAACCTTCGTTAACTGCTTTCCGATTAGTGACAGTGTGGCAATACTTTTGTGTTGATGTACAGATAATTGAACAAAGACTTGAAAAGATACCCATTTAACTTAGGATGAATGATGGGAGGAATTATGACTCAGGGACTTTTGCATGAAACCAGGATGTTTTTGAAAAGTAAATTCTTGCCTTGCTTCCTGCTGACAAGCAAGTAGAAAGGGTTCGGGTGAAATCATCAGGTCTGTAGCTTCGTGAGTCTGGGGAGAATAATCGCCTTCGTGTAGAAGCAAAGTGTAGGGTTTGTCTGAAGCCTCCCCGTTTCTCTCCTCTCAAGATCGGAGATAAAAGCTGCTCCAGCCACTCCAGCAGCAACACGCTCTCCAGCAACACCTCCAGCAACAGCGACGACAAGCACTTTGGGTCTGGGGACCTCATGGATCCCGAGTTGCTGGGGCTGACGTACATCAAGGGGGCCTCCACGGACAGTGGCATTGACACGGCCCCGTGCATGCCCGCTGCAGTCCTGGGCCCCGTGCACCTGGCGGGCAGCCGGTCCCTGATCCACGGGAGGGCAGAGCACTGGGCCGACTCCGACATCCCGGGGCCCGACGACGAGCAGGCCAGGATGTACGCGGCCCATGGCTATGCGCCTGGCATCTCCACCAGTGGGGCTGCCGACGGCAGCCTGGGCGACCTCAGCGAGATTTCATCCCACTCCAGGTAAGGACCTCCCCATGCTGTGACCGGCAGCTACTCGGCGCTGTCATCTGCTGCTGGGGTCGGGGCAGGGGCCTGAAATAGGACCAGAAGGTGCCTGAGATCATTGTCACCTGTGGGCCAAACTGCCTGGCTTCAGATGGAGGGCTTCTGTCCAGAGTCTCATTTGAAATGCGCATGTGAGCAAGTTTGTGATTACATCTTCCTTTCTCTTTAAATTGGAGAGGAAATGAAACAGATGCTCACGGCAGTCACCGGGCCACTCGTGTTTCTCTGCAGTTCAATGTGTTGTCCCTGGGACTTCCCTGGTGGTCCAGTGGTTAGCACTCCATGCTCTCACTGCAGCAGGCGTGGGTTCGACCCCTGGTTGGAAAACTAAGATCTCATGCGCCTCCCAAAAAGTGAAAGGTTCAGTTTGTTGTCCCAGATTTTCAGGAGGTGTGGTACCAGCTGGACGGTACTCAGATGACGACGGACAGTAAGGAGGGGTGGTCTCTGTGTTGCCGCCTGAAAGCCTGTGCCCCATTCTCCTGTTCCACGGGCCCCCTTACACAGCTGTGTGCTGGAAATGTGTTCAGATTGATGATCCACTTTCTTTTTCAATATAATGACTAGTTACATTTAAAGGAATTACGTTCTAACTGTAGATGTTTAATATATTTTTATGAGTAGTTTTCAATTCCCATATGGCAAAAGTGTACAGTGACTTTAAAACGCATCACTGGAGATTCCTCCCCTCAAAGACTAAGCAAAGAGCTGCATTGATACAGGTTTGGCCGTGGCTAGAATTTCCTGTACACCAACGACCCCTGTCATTTTCCTTCTTGTCTGCAAAGCCTTCCCTCCTTCAGCTGAGTCATTGTCTGACTTTCCCCCAGAACCCTTCCAGGTGCTGGACTGTAGCCAGATGAACGGTGATAGGACTGTCCCTCCAGGCATCCAGGGCCATGGCCAGTGACGATGCTCGAGGCCGGCACTGGGCTCAACACGCAGGCCTCGTGCTCCTTGGCCCTGCCCTTCACTCCACCTGCTCCTCATCCTCACGTGGTCTCTGCTGAGCCTGGAGGGATGAACCAATGGACCATAGCGAGGCTCGCTGTGACCTCACACGGACACGTGAATTGCATCGGCCGTCCTCTCAGTTGAGGCAGAGACCTCATCAGCGGTGCCTTGATTTTCATGACTGATACCATGGGATATGTCTCATCTTGTTGAAAAAAGTTTTAGACTTCTTAGTTCAGTTCAGTTCAGTTGCTCAGTCGTGTCCGACTCTTTGTGACCCCATGAACTGCAGCATGCCAGGCCTCCCTGTCCATCACCAACTCCCAGAGTTCACTCAGACTCACGTTCATCGAGTCCGTGATGCCATCCAGCCATCTCATGCTTTGTCATCCCCTTCTCCTCCTGCCCCCAATCCCTCCCAGCATCAGAGTCTTTTCCAATGAGTCAACTCTTCTCATGAGGTGGCCAAAGTACTGGAGTTTCAGCTTTAGCATCAGTCCTTCCAAAGAACACCCAGGACTGATCTCCTTTAGAATGGACTGGCTGGAACTCCCTGCAGTCCAAGGGACTCTCAACAGTCTTCTCCAACACCACAGTTCTAAAGCATCAATTCTTCGGCATTCAGCTTTCTTCACAGTCCAACTCTCACATCCATACATGACCACTGGAAAAACCATAGCCTTGACTAGACGAACATTTGTTGGCAAAGTAATGTCTCTTTTTTTGAATATGCCATTTAGGTTGTCATAACTTTCCTTCCAAGGAGTAAGGTTCTTTTAATTTCATGGCTGCAATCACCATCTGCAGTGATTTTGGAGCCCCCCAAAATAAAGTCTGACACTGTTTCCACTGTTTCTCCATCTATTTCCCATGAAATGATGGGACCGGATGCCATGATCTTCATTTTCTGAATGTTGAGCTTTAAGCCAACTTTTTCACTCTCCTCTTTCACTTTGATCAAGAGGCTTTTTAGTTCCTCTTCACTTTCTGCCATAAGGGTGGTGTCATCTGCATATCTGAGGTGATTGATATTTCTTAGTCCTGGAAATTAACATAAGTTAATTTTTTTACATAAATTGAAAGCGCAAAGATGCCTGCACACACACACATGCTTGCTGCTGCCTTCCTGCTTTTCTTTTCCTGTCACTAACATCATCATCTGTGTCTTAGTAGCACAAATGATCATTTTGTAACCTTCTAATGTTTGTTCAAAGTGTAGCAGATTTGTAAAGCGGCTGGTTTTCTGATAACCTTGCTAGACAAGTGTAAAAGGCATCACAAACAGAATTTTGCATTACTGTTGAGGAAAATTTCTGCTTTCAGAGCACCTTCATTTATGAGTAGAGTTGGGATATCAATAGGGACTTGAAGTAGGATTTCTGGAGTACCTTGCTGCTGCTGCTAAGTCGCTTCAGTCGTGTCCAACTCTGTGCGACCCCAGAGACGGCAGCCCACCAGGCTCCCCCATCCCTGGGATTCTCCAGGCAAGAACACTGGAGTGGGTTGCCATTTCCTTCTCCAATGCATGAAAGTGAAAAGTGAAAGTGTAGTTGCTCAGTTGTGTCCGACTCCTAGCGACCCCATGGATTGCAGCCTACCAGGCTCCTCCATCCATGGGATTTGCCAGGCAAGAGTACTGGAGTGGGCTGCCATTGCCTTCTCCTCTGGAGTACCTTAAGCATCCATTAATGTGATGGGTCAGATGAGTAGAAAGAACTGGGAGGTGCTAGACTGCATTTCTGGCTGATGTTGCTCCTTCCCCGCCCCTGCTTTACACTGAACATGTGCACAGTGGTTGTAGAAGGGTCATGGGCCACGTGAGGGTCTTCTTTGCCACCCAGAAGCCTTTTTCTTGCCATTCTTAGTGGACAGTGACTTTAAAGCCACATTTCAACTTCAGTGGCAGGCTTTTGTTCATGTGGAATTTGTCAATAAATTAAATCTTTTGAGCACTTCTTCCTCCTGTCTGTCCCCTGCAGAAGGGCTAGAGAAAGTAAATTTAAATATTCTAATTTTTTAGTTTTAAATTTTTTAAATGATTTTAATTTTAAAATGTTTTTAAGTATTTTTAAGTGCTGTCTATATTAATATTTTATATTTAAAGTAAGATTTGAAATGTTGGTGTGTCGAGGCAAAAGGAACTTGGCTCATTAGCGCATAACAGACCTAGCTACCTCAGCAGTGCTGAGACTTGGCAGATCCAGAAATGCTGGGGCCCAGCCTGGGGCGCCCGTTCTCCGTGATGATGAGTGTCGTCAGCTGTGCGCTTGTATGGTCAGCTCAGAGCTGAGGCCCACTGCCCAGGGTCTCAGTTGTAACCAGGAGTGGTCCAAGCAGTGAAAGAGGAGAAGAGGCTCTCGGGCTGGCATCGGCACTGAGCATCCTGGCTAGTTGCCCCCTGCCCCGCACACTCTATCTCACCTTGTCTCAGCTGCTTCTCAGCACTCCCGCCCTGGCTGATGTCGACCGAATAAGGGAACTCTCTACTTTCAGCTTGTGACAATCCTTTTGTTGTGCGGGGAGCCCTCGTTCACCTCTGGAGGCCAGAAACCGCTGATGGCTGTGACGTTTCTTGCCCACCAACGTGGCAGCAGATCTTTTCATTCCACAGTGAGGTGGTCTGTGCTCACAGCTTATCCTATACCCGCAGCACTTAGCACAGGCTCCTAAACGTGGTAGGCATTGCAGTGTTTGTCGAATGCGGGAAGGAAGTCTAAGAAGACTGTTGATAAGCATTTGTTGATTGAGTTAGTAAACCAGTGCCTGGATAGCCAAGGGAAATCGGAGGTGCAGAGGTTAACTGTTCCCAGTGTCCGGAGCCCAGACCTGTATATGAAACACCCTTCACGCTTTGATTCTGGGTTTTCGTCACCAGCGACCACTACCCTCCCCACCAGCCCCGCCACACACGCGCATGCTCCCAACAGCCATCCAGGAATAAAGCAAGTGTGAGTTGTGTATGTGGTATTTTTCTGGGATTGTACTGAGAACAGGGAAGAGATTTACAACTCGCAAAGACAAGCCGCACTGGTGTGAGGGGGGACCGGGGTGCAGGGGTAGATGTGCAGGAATCACCACCCATTAACCAGCACCAGCATATCCCCAGCCTGTTCTCTCCTGCTGCTCCGGGCTTCTAATTCAGCAAACCCGTTTGGGTTGGTTTGTTTTTTTTCCTGCAAGGGCAGGGCACTTAGATAAGAGCTCAGAATACAAAGCTGTATTCATCTGAGTCTAACCAAGCTTTTGCAAAGCGAAATAAATCAACTGCCAAAAAAACAAGACAAAAAAACCCATGTTCTGTATTCTTCTGTAAATGGCTCATGTGATTATCTGTTGCTTACCCTTATTCATGTCATCACACTCTTAGTAAAAGGATGGGAAGTTGGCAGTAAAACTCTAAAATAATAACTCGAGTCTAGAAGGAAAAGATTCCCCAAAATTTTATTGCTAACAGTCTAGGATGTTTACCAGCTTCAAAGAAAAACAATGCTACTGCTGCTAAACACAGGTTTTTGCCATATTGCTTGTCAAATGGATTCAATACATTTGTTCTTAGAGTTTAACTTTAAAATTTCTTACGATTGGGGTAAAAGACATTTTTAATCAAGCCTAAGTGAGGAAAACCTATTTTATAAACAAATGGAAAAACCCATCAGGCTTGGACCATACTATTGTTATTCACAACACATTCTCCAAAAACGTGTCATTTGGTGATTTCAGAAGCTAAATTTGAGTGTTCCATGCATCGTATTAATTATATTAGACTAGGGATGCCCTGGGCTTCCCAGGTGGCACTAGTGTAAAGAACACACCTTCCAGTGCAGGAGCCACAGGAGGCACGGGTTCAGTCCCTGCGTCTGGAAGATCCCTCGGAGGAGGGCATGGAAATCCACTCTCATATTCTTGCCTGGAGGATCCGCATGGACAAAGGAGCCTGGAGGGCTACAGTCCATAGGGTCACCAAGAGTCAGAGATGACTGAAGCGACTTAGCACGCATGCATGCGTGGATACCCTAGACTTTAACTCTAAAATAACTCAGGGATAATCAAAGGCTTTGAAATGCATGATAGCTAAAGGCAATGCACAGTCCTGCCCTGGGTTTTGAATGGGGAAGCTGAAGCCATAAGCATTGTTGGACAGCTGAGAAATAAGACTATAGAGTGGGTATTAGGTAATAATATTGCATTAATGCCTGATTTGTGATTATCACATTGGTCCTCTGTGGGAGAGTATCTCTATTATTAGGAAATATATATGGAAATATAAAGTATGATGTCATGAAGTTTGCAGCTGCTTCTAGATGGTTCAGAGAAAAACGATGCTGCTGTAGCCAGAGTAACAACTATTACATCTCGACGACGGGATATCTCCTGTCTTTATACCGTTTCTGTAGATCTGGAGTTTTTCAAAATAAGAAGCTGAGGAGAAAGATATACAGGCCTTCAGAACCCATTGCCAACAGAAGGAGTTTTCCTGTTGGGGGATTACTAACTGGTGTGCACCCAGGGAGTGGAGAGAGTTCGTTATAATAGCACCACCTCTTACTGCCTAGTTATTTCCTTGCCTGTTGCTTGGGTCAGGGGACAGCAGTACGACATCTTTCCCAGGGCACGGACCTGGACCCCAAATTGAGGGAGCCTCCACTCTACTAGAGCTTCCCTTGTAGCTCTGGTGGTAAAGAATCGGCCCGCAATGCAGGAGACCTGGGTTCGATTCCTGGGTCGGGAAGATCCCCTGGAGGAGGCCATGGTAACCCACTCCAGTATTCTTGCCTGGAGAATCCCATGGACAGAGGAGCCTGCTGGACTGTAATCCATGGGGTCACAAAGAGTTGGACACAACTGAGCGACTCCACCGCCACCACCATCCTACTAAGGGACACCAGGCTTATCACAGGAGCCAAGTGATTCAGAGGAGCAAATAGATACCGTGTTTTATTTTGTTTTGTGTGGTAATTTTTCAAATGCCACCATGTCTCCAACATACAAAGATGGGTTAATTGTGTTTTGTTTTACCTTCAGAGCCTTTATAGAAAGTCCATTTCAAAATCGTTTTTTAATATTAGACTTTTTTTTAGCTTCTGCCATTGGATGATGCTTGCTTTGTGTACAGGTTTGATTTCAGAATAAGATTTTCTTTTACCTAGGGGCTTATCATGTGAGGAACCCTGTGGTAAATTCTCCCAGTGGCAAGAACTTGTGGATAATTCTCTGATGCATCACTCTAAAAAGCAAATTAATGGCATTTACTTCGCTAATATTAATTCAGAAAAATCTTCGGAGCAATTCTCTGAGGTGGAGAGTATTTGTCAGGTTTTTTGTTTGTTTTGTTTTGCTTTTAAAGTTTTCATTTTTTTGATATGGACCATTTAAAAATTTTTTACTGAATTTGTTACTGAATACTGTAACAAATGTTATGTTTTGTTTTCTTGGCCCCAAGACGTGTGAGATCATAGCACCCCAACCAGGGATCAGCCCACACCCGCTGCATTGGAACGTGAAGTCTTAACCACTGGACAGCCCTTGTATGCGTTTTACGTACCAGAAAGCTGAGCTTAGTAAACGTGTCCAGGGTCTCCCCTGAACTAAGCAGTGACAGCAGTCTCGCTCCAGAACCCTTGAGGCACACTTGTGTGTCAGAGTTTCTGAAAGCAATGCTCACCTGCCTTCCTAAACTCTCATATTAGAACTGTAACTGAAACATTTACGACTTCATAAAATAATTCCTGATCTCTATTCTTACTTATTTTTCATAAAACATTAGAATCTTGATTTTCCTGAATTTTAAAAAAAAAATCTTGAGGTTTTTATATTTCTAGGCATGGTCATATAGCCCGTGGGAGTCATTAGTCCTTCTGGCTTCAGCTGACCTTTAAGTTGTTTTTAGGGATTTTGTCTTTTGAATATTGTTTTATATCACACAGTGATACAGCATATACGCACACTGGATTGAGGAATCAACTCTTCTGTGTCAGGATCCCCGAGTACTGTCCAGGAGTCACACGCCCTTCTCTTCCCCCTCAAGGTGGCCCCTGCCCCGGCTTTGGCGATGACCGTCCCCCTCGCTTTTCTCTCCATTTTGCTGTGGATTGGTACATTCCCGAACAACATATCCTTCAGTTTCACCTGTTTATGAACTCGCTTTAAAAATGGAGCCATGCTTGATGCTTTCTGTGTGGCCTGCTCCTTTTTCCACTTTGTTTGGGAAGTTCGCCCCAATTGTCCACTGCCTGTGCCCACTCCTTCCTGGTGTTTTCCTGGAGTTTTTCTTTTCCTCACCACGTCTGCTAATTGACCCTCTGTTCACTGCTGATGCCTCCATGGGGAGCTGTTTGAATCAATGCTTCTGTCAGCACTTCTGCTGCCTGTTTCCAGCTGCACCCGTGCAGAGGTGCGGCTCGGGTGTGCGCTTAGGAGTAGAATTGCTGGCTGTGCAGCTGCGCACCTTTACAGGTGATGCCTAGACTGCTTCCCACACTGTCTGCACACTCTCACTCCCACCAGCAGTGGGAGGAGTCACTGCCCCACAGCCTGGTGAACACTGGGCCCTCGTCATCAGACCGCCCCGTTTCTGCCAGTCGGGAGAACATGCCCGATACTCTGCTGTGGTTTGCACACGCGTTTCCCTGGGTTGAGCCCCTTCTCTTATGTTTATTTACCATTTGAGTTTCTTTTCTTTGGAGACATCGGTGTGGTGCCCGTTTTGCTATTAGATTTCTCCTAATTGTGCTTTGAACATCCTTCTGGCCACAGGCGTATAGCTTTGCACGTGAACATCCTCAGCCTGTGGGAAGAAAGACTCAGCAGAAAGACAGCCCAGTTTTGCTCACAGAGGACAGGAGTCAGGCATGGTGGCCCCAAGGTCGGCGACGTGCCCACACTGCTGAGATCTGATCGTATCACAGCTTCTGTCTGTCTGTTTCCCCAGCGGCTCACACCATTCAGGAAGCCCCTCGGCTCACTGTTCGAAAAGTAGCGGGTCTCTGGATACCTCCAAAGTCTACATCGTGTCTCAGGGCAGTGGTCAACAGGCCCCAGGGTCCATGTCCAAGCCCTACCACAGGCAGGGGGCAGTGAACAAATATATCATCGGCTGGAAGAAATCGGAAGACAGCCCGCCACCTGAGGAGCCTGAAGTGGCTGAGTGTCAGGGGTAAGGTGGTATCTGGTGGCAGCCTTGGGTGTCTGGGGCATGGACTAAGCTAACGTATTTTTTCCCCAGTAGACACAAATCTTCTCAAACAGAATAATTGAGAAACACCTTTGTAAAATTCTTTAAATGTTGGCATTGATGTTTGCCTTGAAAAGTCCTCTCTTTCCATGATAACTTTAAAACAGATCTCTGTTCCTCGTTTTTATATTCAAAAAGCTGCCTGCAATAGAAAAATCAGGGTTGTGTGCTAAGTGATGGTGTGAGTATGCTTGCTAAATCGATTCAGTCGTGTCTGACTCTTTTGTGACCCCATGGACTGCAATCTGCCAGGCCACTCTGTCCACTCCAGGCAGGAATACTGGAGTGGGTTCCCACGCCCTTCTCCATGGAATCTTCCCAACCCAGGGACTGAACTCAGGTCTCCTGCATTGCAGGCAGGTTCTTTACCGTCTGAGCCACCAGAGAGGCCCATGGTGTGAGTTTACATCCTGTAAATAACTAAGGTCAACGACAGTGTGAATTCCCACAAAGCCTGTGTGTTTCCTAAACGTGTGTGTGATAGCACGAAAGAAAAAAATCCCACCTAATTTTTTTAAAGTTAATTAATCGACTGATTTGGCTGCGTCAGGTCTTAGCTGAGCACTCGGGATCTGCGTTGAGGCACATGGACTCTCTAGTTGTAGCATGTAAGCTCAGTATTTGCCGCCCTCAGGCTTAGTTGCCCTGAGGCATGTGGGATCTTAGTTTCCCAGTCAGGGATAGAACCCACGTCCCCTGAATCACATGGTGCATTCTTAACCACTGGCCTTCCAGAAAAGTCTCTATTCCCCCGAATTCGAACATGACTTTGATTTCCCTTTCAGTTGTCACATTTGTAGGGGCAAGTAGGGGGGGATGTTTTGTATCTGTTGGAAAAAAGAAAAGATAAAAAATACTGATAACCAGTTCCATAACACGTGTGAAGACTGCCATGTCTTTGAAGAGACAAAGCAATCACATTTTGAGAATGCAAATCAATGGCCTGCTCAGGGCCATTTATAGTAGCTGGGGATTTGCTTATTCTTTGACATGAAAAAAGTGAAAGTTGCTCAGTCATGTCCAACTCCTTGGGACCCCATGGACTACACAGTCCATGGGATTCTTCAGTCCAGAATACTGGAGTGGGTAGCCTTTCCCTTCTCCAGGGGATCTTTGAACTCAGGTCTCCCACATTGCAGGCAGACTCTCTACCAGCTGAGCCACAAGGGAAGCCCAAGAACACTGGAGTGGGTAGGCTATCCCTTCTCCAGCAGATCTTCCTGTCTCAGGATCGAACCAGGATCTGCTGCATTGCAGGTGGATTCTTTATCAACTGAGCCATCAGGGAAGCTCACATTTTTTAAGGACAGCCTTAAAAATTACCCTTCACAGGCGCTAAGTGATGACATCAGTCTTTTGCTGTGTCTGCTTATGTCATCAGTGTGAATGGTGCATGAGCGCTGCAGCTGTCTTCAGAGAGCTCTGCTAGACCTTAAGGTTAGTCCCTGAGCTAGGATCGCTTTTTCCCTTAAGAAATGACCCCACTTCTTAAACATGTCTAGCATGGCATTGCCTTCTAAATTAAACTTACTTTCAATGCTAAACTTGAACATAGAGCACTTCTCTGGTGGTCCAGAAGTTAAGATTCCATGCTGCCAATGCAAGAGGCGCAGGTTTGATCCCTGGTTGGAGAATCCCACATGCCATGCAGCGAAACATAGATAAATAAATAAAAGATCATCATAGATCACTCATTTTTAAAAAAATAATAGCAACTTAAATAAAATGAAAATTGGACATGCAGTCTTATCTTTTTTTTTTTTTCCAGAAAAAATACCGTCATGCCAGTGATTGCAAAGGAGTTGTTTAGAAAGAAATTTTAAGAATAACCGCGTTTTATGAGCACGCGTTCCTGGGGTCACACTGGTGCTTCTGTCTGATAGTCTTCCGGTGCTCCACAGGAGTCCGTTCTGAGGCTCCTATGTTCCACCAGTTATTTGTAGAAGTGCTTTGCACATCATTGAGAGGCTGTATCTTCCCTAAGGGTCTCCTTGAAGAGCCAGGAAAGGGTGAAGGAACCCACTTGGACATTTCTCCCTAGAGAGCCTCACCATTGGTGCATTGTAACACTCATTTAGCAGCACTGACTTCATAAGAGAGAGCCAGCATGGGGAATATTATGAGTAAGGGGTTCGTGTCTCTGGAGGGCAGAGGGGTTATTTCCCCTCATCACACCAGCTGGGTGCTGGAACTCGAACCCAGGCCTCCCCCAGGCTCTTCTCATGGGCCCTGCTCATCCTGTCAGATGTATCGTCCATCTAACGCAGACATGGTAATGTATCATGACTGTGGTCCTCCAGGACTTGCCAACTATATTGAGATTTGTCAAAATAATGTGTTACCAAATCACTGAAGGATATACTTTAAAAAAGATCAGCCAAGCATCATGTGTATCCCACTGAGAACTAGCAAATATTTGTATCTCAATGTACGCAAAATATAAACCAGTTGTGCCCCCCTGAAGTTCCTCATGATGCAGAAATTGCCCATAAAGTTATATTCTGGGGCTTCCCTGGTGGCTCAGTGGTAAAGAACACACCTGCCAATGCAGGAGACACAGGAAACTCAGGTTCGATTCCTGGGTTGGCAAGATCTCCTAGAGAAGGAAATAGCAGCCCACTCCAGTATTCTTGCCTGGAGAATCCCACAGACAGAGAAGCCTGGCGGGCTACAGTCCATAGGGTCACAAAAGAGTTGGACGTGACTTAGCGGCTAAATAACAAAGTCATATTATAGGTAGGCCCTTGCTGATTATTTTTGTTAAAAATATAATCTTATGTTTTAAAGTGCAGCAAACAAGAGCTGCTTACTGGCTCATTGTTAAGCAGCCGTGAATGTGCGCCTCGAGCACAGTGCAGCTCATACCATCTGCAGACCCTCAGTGCCCCGAGAATTCTCTAGATGCATGGTGGTGGTCACCACCATGCTGGGTTTACCCACGTGGAGAATTACAGTAGGCATCAGAGATACAAAGCTAATTACATCTGACGTCCCGTTTTCAAGACTACCCCATCTCAGGGAGGAGAGAAAGGGTAGCAGTTACTAACCGCAGTATTTTATAGGCAGTTCACAGATGTATTATTTCACTGCACCACCTGGGAAGCCCACTTACTGATATATCGTTTGGTAATTTTAATAAAGTCACTTAAGTTAGCAGAAAACGCTAGCGATTTTATTCAAAAACATAGGGAAACTGGGATAGTACATTTATCAGCAACTCTAGTTATTACGTTTTCATTTAGCAGTTATTGGTAAGACCCGGGTTTGGGTTTTTCTCCCCTATGTCTTTCCCAGAGTAAATAGGACCTGGAGCTCTTGCATGCCTCCACCCCAAATCTCAGGGCCCACAGCTGCGCACATCTGAAGCCCTCTTCACAAAAACTGCAGGGTCAGTTTTCCCACACGGCTTTTGTGCAGAACCCCTATCCCCCTGGGTCTTGGGTTCTTTTTTAGCTCCGTCTGCATGCCCTACCATCCTGCAAGCCAACCAGATCTTCAGTCACATTTAGAGATTATAAAAATCTCTGCCCCAGTTGCTATTGCTGGTGCTTCCAGCGCCAAAAAGTTTGGGACCCCGCACCCAACTCGAGAACAAAGCAAGAGCTGTGGCAACTTCAGATAAATGGTTCCTAATATCGAGCATGTCTGTGTGTTTCACGTCCTGATAACTTCTCCGCAAGCCGTTCCCCTGTGACGCAACAGCCTTGCTTTAGAAATGGGGTCACCTCTGTGGCGCAGGACGGTGACACAGGTCATCCTCTGTGGCCTGCCTCCCGGACCAGCATCGCATTTCTGGGTCACGTGGCCTGTCCATCTCTGCTGACAGCCCAGCCCCTGGTTCTATACTCACCACGTCTTCAGAAATGTTCCAGACCAAACCTTTCAAAAAATAACTCCCCAGTTTTCTCCCTGGAAGAGGAGCGAAAACAGTAACTCAGCTAGATAGTCTTGTTGTCCATAAATACATTTCTGTATACTGATAAGGGAGGCAGCTTCTTTACTTATTCAAGGAGCTTTGTGAAATTGCTGATAATAAAAATGCTTGGCATGTGCCCAGATCGATTACTCTTCAGTGTCAAGTTCCCCAGGGTCCTGCATGCTGTGTTGCTGGGTGGACGGTGGGGTGTGGTTGTCCAGCCACAAGAGAAAGGCTCTCTGAATTTCCTGAGAAGCACCAGGCTTTCTTCAAAGAACACAGGATAATCTCTGATGAATTATTGAAACTGTGTTTTCTGATACCGATTAGGAAAGGGAACACACAGCCTTGTTTGAAAAGTTGACTCTGTGTTTTCTCATTCAGGGCTTTGGGGATCTGATTTGTCTCTGAATTATTCAGGACCCTAACTCTGCTGTTGAGCTCATTTCACACATGTGAGATGGCATGGGGATCCGGAGGAGATGTGGCTAAAAGGAACCCGCTCAATAATTAAGAGTTGGGTGTGTGTGTGTATGAATGTGGTGGTCGAAGGTAGAGACTGGATTTTAGTTCATAAGGGTACAGGCGCTTTACATATGCTGATGACCCGTCTCAATTTCCTCCCAGGCTATACAGTGAGATGGACCTGCTGTCCTCGGCAGCTCAGCAGCAAGCAGTTGTGGGAGATGCTGTCTCAGAAACTCAGCACGTGCTCTCGAAAGAAGACTTTCTGAAATTGATGCTTCCCGACAGCCCCTCGGTGGAGGAGGGGAGGAGGAAGGTCAGTGACTTTTGTGTAGCTTTGAAGTTACCAGAAACACAAGGAAACGCCTGAAGAGACACCAGGACTCCCAGGGCCGTTTTCACACTGATATTCCACCAGGAAGCAGATTAAGGCTGAGAGAGGTCAGGAAGGGAGACTTCTGGATGGATAGAGGGAGCTGCAAGCAGGCAGGCCTGGCCTCACCTCTTAGCTGCAAGGACAGTCGGCCATGTGGCGTGTTTTTTTCATTTTTGTTTTTCCTTTTCACCATGTGATTTTCTACGTTGGCTCTGTGATTTGCTTTTTTACCTTTTAGCCATGTGATTTTGTACATGTGACTTAACTTCTTAGCTGAGTGTCGTCCTCTGCAAAAAGAAGGCAATGATAAGTGTACTGCAGAATTTGCAGGCTTATAGCAGACATAAGAACCAGCCTCGCACGGGACCCATCCGTGACAGGTAGTCAGAAACAGGAGCTGTTGAAACTCACACCGCCTGACCTTTTTGCTCCAGAACTGTACCACGGGTAGGTTCTCTAAGCCATCCTGCTGTGTTGTCATCCTTTCCCACAAATGGGCAGGAGTTAGGTACTCTGCTGCCTGTTGCTACCATCAGAGTACTTACTCTCCTTATTCGCTTTAGCGTTATTATTAATTGTTACAGTCTCTCAAGCCAGTTTGTTAATGTGTAGAAAGTATGAAAAGAACTCACAGGTAATCTAGCCCAGTCTCCTCTTCTGGCAAGTAACTGAGGCCCCGAATGGTGACATGTGACGTCCCCATAAGTATTTGGTGGCAGTCAGCAATGGAGTGCAGCCTTCTCCCTGCTAATTCAGCACTCTCTTGTCCAAATGAAAAGAAAAAAGTCAGGCATTGCCATCTTGGCTGTGATCAGGATAAACAGCAAGTCTTTGTGCTCCCCTATCTTCCCTATAATAAAACAATGCTGCAATTAACCTAATTGTGTTCTGAGAGTAACAGTCTAATGAGATGCTACCTCAAAGCTGCTTTAATCTAATGGGTCTGTAATCAAGTTCTGAAGAGCCTGCTGGTCGTGTGTGAAGAGGGAATCCCAGCAGAATTCAACAGAATGAGTCTTTTTTTTCTTTTTTTTTTAACTTGTATCCAGTCATGTATATGGTTCTGTATGAGCTTGGGTGCAGGCTGTTGTACCAAAAATGCAAACGCCTTTTCTTTTAATAGGAACGAACTTCTCCTTGACATTTTTTTTTTCTTCTAAGACAAACTGCCTTCTTTTCATGGTGTAAACTTTGTAGTTCGTACACACTCTGGTTCCCATTCATCAGTTGGACAGCGTCGACAGAATGGAAGGAACACATACAATGGAAATATTTTTAGCCTTGTGGCTGCATTGGCAAACGTAAATAGCTGTTTCTATATTTGCTTGATGCAAACTTTCTGGCTCTTACTATTATTGATGCAAAAGGAATAAGGAATGTGGTTTAGGATATAGGAGTCAGACACTCAGATTTATTAAATTTGTCTTGAGTTTTTGACTGCTTGCTTCGCTAGTATGAATTTTCCTTACTCCGTCTATGATTTAACAATACTTTTAATGGTTTCTTTAAATCTGATTATGATTGATTCCTATAACTCAATTTTCAATAACCGTAATAAACTTTTATGAGTGTTACTTTAAGGTGCATAGACAATAAGATTTTCCTGGACTGATAGTGTCTTTCTTGAACCTGTTTGTTCTACTTAGAAAGCTGCTCTGCTCAAAAAATTGATATTATTATCTAGATTAGATTGAACCTCACATGTAGGTGATTGGTACAGAAATCACCTAATGTTAAAATGCAGTCATTTCTAATTAAAATCAAGCCAGCAGTCGGTGTGGTTTCAAATAACTATTACCTGGAATGGCGACCTTCTGTATTTCCAGAAGCTGCTGTGGCTATGTGGTTATGGAGCTGCCATTTAACATTTCAGAATTAATAAAGCTGTGCATGTCTCTAATTCCTGGTAATATCTCACAGAACGTCAGAGGAGGAAAACACCGAAATCCAGTAACTGCAGGAAGCCTTTGTGCGTTTGCCTCTGTGACCCGAGTGCCTGGTGTAACATCACGAGCCACAGCCCTGCGCCTTCCTGGGCACAGCTCAGAGATGCCCACAGGGCAGGTTCAGGACCCACCCGAGTTAGACGAGCTCCACGCTTCCAGCTTTCTGACATCTGTTCTCCTCTCTCCCCCGTGTGAACCCCTAGTTCTCGTTCTATGGGAACCTGTCTCCACGGCGCTCGCTGTACCGCACCCTCTCGGACGAAAGCATCTGCAGCCATCGCAGGGGCTCTTCCTTCGGCAGCTCCCGCAGTTCCATCCTTGACCAGGCACTGCCCAACGATATCCTGTTCAGCACCACCCCGCCCTACCACAGCACCCTGCCACCCCGGACCCAGCCTGTGCCCAGTGTGGGGAGCCTACGCAGTGAGTGCCCGGGGCGGACTGCGCCGGCCTCGTGGGCTCTCTGGGGTGGGTCTCTTACAGAAGCTGGGGACTTGCTTATTCTTTATATATATCATTTGGTTGGGTGTTTGGGGGTTTTTTTAGTAATTTTTAAAGGTGAAAAGACCCTGATGCTGGGAAATTGAGGACAGGAGGAGAAGGGGACAACAGAGGATGAGATGGTTGGATGGTATCACCGACTCAATGGACATGGTTTGGGTGGACTCCGGGAGTTGGTGATGGACAGGGAGGCCTGGCATGCTGCAGTCCCTGGGGTTGCAAAGAGTCGGGAACGACTGAGCGACTGAACTGAACTGAACTGAAAGGTGATAAAGCCCCAAAGTGGACATTTTTCAAAAGTTAAGCACTACTGCCAATTTTGCAGAAAATTGAAAATCCCACATTAAACATTTTTATTGAGGAAAAAAACTAACCTCTCTACTATAACTGGGCTATTATATCTATAAAGAAAAAATGTCTAAAATTTGATTTTATAAAGAGAAAATGGTGGCACGGGGCATATTTCCTGGTGGTCAGCATGCAGGGACGAAGGATGATTTCCTCACCTTCTGTGTCTGCTGCTTCCTAATCTTTGAGACCCGCTGATGATGATGGTGAGGGTGGCAGCTGGGCAGCAGGATATGTGGGCCCAAGCCCCATCACTTAGATTCTCTGTGTCCAGTTCATTCTTAATATACTGTTAGCCACAGGTTGACTAGATACTTCCTAAATGATTTTCCTTCAGATCCTAAAATCTTTCCTTTTTATGTAGTGTAATGGCACCCTACCTGGAAAATCCCATGGACAGAGGAGCCTGGTAGGCTGCAGTCCATGGGGTCGCGAAGAGTCAGACACGACTGAGCGACTTCACTTTCACTTTTCACTCTCATGCATTGGAGAAGGAAATGGCAGCCCACTCCAGTGTTCTTGCCTGGAGAATCCCAGGGACCGGGGAACCTGATGGGCTGCCGTCTATGGGGTCGCACAGAGTCGGACACGACTGAAGCGACTTAGCAGCTGCAGCAGCAGTTCCTTATTAACATGTCAGTGTTGAAGGGTGGTTTTTTTTTTTTAACATTAGCTTCATTTTCTTTGTTCATAGTTAATTTCTGTTGTATAGAAAGAATGAGGATCTAATCAAATATATCTGTCATCAGGGTTTTTTTTGTTTTGTTTTTTGAATTTCATCATAGAAAGCATTATCTTTAGAATCCTTTAGAACCAATTTGAACCTCATAATACACATGTAAATCCCAGGCTAAATGACATAAAAGCTCTAATAATCTTTCTAATGTTTAACATAATTAGGAACGAACCTGGTCTCATAAAATTCTTAATCTATTTCCTTAAGTAACATAATATCCTGCTTGTTATGAAAAGTCCTTTTGCCCAAACTGGAGAAACCTTTATACTCTTTCTTGATAAAGATATGAAGGTCAGACAGACATATTCTAATACCCTAATATTTCTGCAAATATGTGTCCTTTTTTGTAAATAGATGACTTAAATGGCCTCTTAAAAGCTTTCCTGAAACCAGTAAAACTATTTTCTTGCACATGTTATCTATTTCACTTGAAATGCTTGAGGTGTGATGGTGAAATCTACGGGATAAATGTTAATATAGTTCTCACATTCTTACATTCATTTGCTTCCTCGTGGAGAAAGCACAGTTGGTCCTTAAACATCGCAGATTTGAACTGCAGGAGTCCGCTTACACACAGATTTTTTCCAGTGTGAATATCACAGTCGTGTATGCTCCATGGTTGGTTGAATCAGGGGATGTGGCACCTCGGGTATAGGGGCCAACTATACAGCTACACACAGATTTTCTATTGCATGGGGAGTCCACACACCTAACCACCACATTGCTCAAGGGTCAGCTGCATATCCTCTTTCTTGTTGACCGTTTTTTCTTAATAAGCATTACTTACTTAGAGCCATCTTAGTGTCACAGCAAAAGTGAGCAGAAGGCACATAGATTCCCACGTACACAGCCCCTATCCGCCACAGGCACAGTCTCCCCATCAACACTGCTCATCATGGGGTGCGTTACAGGACACCGACGCACCTTCATTACCCAAAGCGCGTAGCTTTCGTTAGGGTTCACTCCCGTCATTCATCCTGTGAGTCTGAACAAACGCATGACGACACATATCTACCATTGTAGTATTATACAGGATGTTTTCATCTCCCTAAAACTCCTTTGTGCTCGCCCTGTTCATCCCTGTCTCCTGACTCCTGGTAATCACTGGTCATTTTACATCTCCATAGTTGTATTCTTTCCAGATTGTCTTATGGTTGAGATCGTGCAGGAGATAGCCTTCCCAGATTGGTTTCTTTAGTATCTCACTTAGTAAAAGGCATCCAGTGTTCCTCCCTGGCTTTCCACGGCCTGATAGCTCACTCCCTTTTAGTGCTGACTACTGTTCTGTTATCTAGACATGCCAATTTATTTCTCCACTTAGCTACTAAAGAACTGTATTCTTTTTTTACTGTGTTCAAAGGCACAGTTGAAAATAGGCAGGAGAGACTGTTCGCTATCCAAGGTTAAAGCTGCCTGGCTTGAATTCATTGCCTACTCCTCTAGGAAAAGCAGTGAGAACGGCCCTTGCTGTTTGCTCTTCTCAAGTGAGATCTTCCCTGGCCATGTTGTTGCTATTGTTTTAGTCTCTAAGTGGAGTTCAACTCTTTGTGACCCCATGGACGAAAGCCCGCCAGGCTCCTCTGTCCATGGGATCTCCCAGGCAAGAATGCTGGAGTGGGTAGCCATTTCCTTCTCCAGGGGATCTTCCAGACCCAGAGATCTAACCCGTCTCTCCTGCCTTGGCAGGCAGCTTCTTTACCATTGAACCATCAGGGCATGTGATTCCTCCAATTTCTAAACTTAACAACCTACTCAGAAAAAAATTCCGTCAGTTTGATGGGTAGAATGACAAAATGTCAATAAGGCAGCTGGGAGTAATTTTAATTAGTATGTCTTCTCCTCAAAACCTGTGACTCTCTCCTCCCTTCCCACCAAGAGATTCAGCTCTAAGGACCTGGTCGTCTTTGGGAAGATGCCCACCCCTGGGAGCCCTGACTCCCACTGGTTACCGCAGTGTGGGATGACCTGTGTGGTTATCTCTGTTGTGTCTACTCAAGGCAGATATCCATCATCCTTTGCCTTCTGTGACTTCTAATCACTCAGCTGAGCCCCAGTAAGCAGATCTCTCTCTGAGAGTAGTTCCAACAGGCTGACCCTGGAACACACTAGAGAGTGGACACATGAAATCTTGTGCCCAGCAGACATCTTGAGTGAGAAACGAGGACTACTTGGGGTTGCCTAGGAGTTTCTCTTAGTTTCAGAGACTTAGCTTCACGTCTTGGATCGGAAGTTAGGTTAGTGCTGCCAGGGCAGGTAGCACCAGATATTTAAATAGCAACAGTGGTGGAGCTAGAGTATGCAGAAGGCACGTGTGTTCTCCTGAAGTCTCACCATCATTACTCCTGCAAGCATCTCACCTTCTGCTCATAGAGACTCGTTTGGATCTGGTTCCTAATTTGGACCAAGGACAGTGTGAGGAAAGGTTGGCAAACCTATCTTTTCACAGTGAATCTCGTGAGACCTCATCGCTGCCCCTTTTCTCCATGTAATTACCAGTCACAAGCTTCTTCTGATAGCTTTAGCTTCTCCATGTCTCAAAATTGGGCCTGTCTCAGAATCTTTCTTCTCCTGAGACCAGGATCTTAATCCAGCCTTGGGAGACAGATGACACTTAATAGGCACATTCTAGGTGCGATTCATGTCACAATTCATATATATTTCCTAGATGGGGGAAGACCCTGAATGTGCTGTATCGTTCTGTCTTCAACTTGGAGGTACAAAAAAATGACTTGCTCGAACAATTGAAAAAACTCTGAGATGTTTCTGCATTACATTTAGGGCCTTTGTTTCCATCACTGGTTTCAGAATAAAATTCCTTTAGTGGGCCAGGTAGAAAAAAAAAAAGTGAGAAATTTTGACACACAGTTCACCGGTCCCAAAGCCAGAGATACCAAAAGGTGTTCATAGGATCTTTCTCCTCCCAGACCACATGGTTACCTGGCTTCACTCAGTGCAGTCCCGAGCACTGGCAGGTCTAGAGCATGTTTAAAGAGAACTCATGATTTTTTATGGAATATATAAAACCCTCCAGGGAATGGTAGAACTCTTCTTAGGTAGGTAGACAAATAAGAATTCTTAAATTTTGGAAAATAAAGAGAGTATTAGGTTCTGTGTGTTCCCACATCCTATAGTTGTGACACCTAAGCCCCTCACAAAGGATGATCCGTGAAGTTTAAAAGGCATGAGGAAGATTTAATAGGAGTAAAAGAAATCAGTAATTTCCTTTTAATTTAGTAGCCACTTAAGATGCCGTAGACCCCAGCAGGAGACTCAATGTGTGTGGCTCTCGCTCGCCCCACAGACAGTGTCCACAGACATTAGAGGCAGGGTGTTCTTTGACTCCATGTGGCATTTCTTTCTCTATTTCAAATGTTCTCTGTCTCCCCTGTAATGAAGAGCCCTCGGTTTCTGGAGAGTAATTGTGAAACCACAGCTATTTGACCACCAGGAAATGCTGTCAGGAGGGCTCTTCAGCATTTATAACAGCAGCAGTAAAGTCAGATTTAATAGATGGTCCCCGAGATTTCAGGGTCGGGATAAAAAACAGGAAGCCACACAATCAATGTCCAGGCGGAGAGCGGAGGCCCAGGCAGCGCTGCCTGCACTTCAGCCATCTTTCGGAAATCATGACTCCCTTCCTGGGTCAGCCAGGAGAGCAGCAGGGACTCCAGAGTAGCGCTGGCTTGAGAGCACTGGCCCAGAAGTAGCAGGCTTTGGCACCTAAGTCACGCCTTGTCCTCCCCATCTGGAAAGCCCAGGGAACAAGCTGGTGACACCTGCTGTGGTTGCACCAAGTGCAGGGGCTAGCTCCTGCATGTACTTCCCCAGGCTGCAGAGCAGCAGCTGCAGGACTCATCTGCTCCTTGATGGCTCCTCAAGGGCGGAACCCACATCTTGCAGGATATTCCGTCCTTGGCTGTTGGGGATATGGTACCTGCCGGGACCTGGAATACAGCAGGTGCAGAGTAGGCGTCCCCAGGGTGAACCTAATGTCAGTTACAAATATTATAAAGAACTTTTGGGGGTTTGAAGCCTTACCCAGTTATATGATTTTCCAAGCATTAGAAAAAATTAGGTATTTTTAAAAAATTGTTTTATATTTATTTTTATTTATTTTTTACAGTAGGTTCTTGTTGATTATTTAAAATAATTGGTGCTTTTCAGGCTTCCCTGGTGGCTCAGTGGTAAAGAATCCACCTGCCAATGCAGGGGACAGAGAGATGTGGGTTCGATCTCTGGGTAAGAAGATCCCCTGGAGGAGGGGCATAGCAACCCACTCCAGTATTCTTGCCTGGAGAAGCCCATGGACCAAGGAGCCTGGCAGGCTATAGTCCGTAGGATCACAAAGAGTTGGACGTTACTGAAGCAACTTAGCATGCACACACCCCTTCTTTCCTGGTTCTCCATCAGAGTTGGAGGAGGTTCAAAGGATGTCCTGGCTTTGCCTGTGGCTGTGACGAGCCCTGCTGTGGGATTGCGGGGCCCACTCACCCACACCTCACTCACTCTGGGCAGAAGCTTCTGACCACAAGCTTCAGATTCGTGCCGCATAAAATCAGAGCCAGGTCTCCTTTGTCGGTTACCCCACTGGGCTTTTGGGAAAGATGCTCTTTGAGCCCACAGAGCGATAGGGACAGGACGCAGGTACGATGGACTCTAGCGCAGCACTGCTCTCTCCCTGCGTTTGCCCCTTTTCCTGTCTCTGCTGTTTTTTCCTTTCTGCCTGGCTCCTGTTAGAACAGCAGTCCCCAGCCTTTTTGGCACCAGGGACTGGTTTCATGGAAGACAACTTTTCCACGGACCAGCGGCAGGGGGTCTGGGTGGATGGTTTCAGGATGATTCAAGCACGTTACGTTTACTGTGCACTGTAATTCTATTATTGTCACATCAGCTCCACCTCAGGTCACCAGGCGTTCCATCCTGAAGGTCGGGGACCCCTGGGTTAGAGCCGGTCGGCGTCGTCTGGTGGCCCCGGGGAGAAAGCACACAGCACGCAGAGTGTGCGTTGGGTCTGATTTTGGGCTCCAAGATGCTGAAAGCTCGGGCGAAGGACTGTTTCTTCACAAAGGCAAAGAAAATCCTCATGTTGACATTTCTTAGCAAAACGTGACCGAGAGAGTACACTTTCTGTAGAAGTGTCCATTCGCCCGAACAGTTTCTCATCCTCTGATGTTTTCGTCTCCAGTGAGGGAAGGAGAGGCAGGGGGCGAGGGGGTGCCTCATGCATGCTGGGTTCCAGCCCGCCCTCGGGCACCCTTCCCAGAGCTGCCACATGCATGTAAACATACACACACACACACACACACACACACACACGAGGGGGTGCCTCATGCATGCTGGGTTCCAGCCCGCCCTCGGGCACCCTTCCCAGAGCTGCCACATGCATGTAAACATACACACACACACACACACACACACACACGAGGGGGTGCCTCATGCATGCTGGGTTCCAGCCCGCCCTCGGGCACCCTTCCCAGAGCTGCCACATGCATGTAAACATACACACACACACACACACACACACACACACGAGGGGGTGCCTCATGCATGCTGGGTTCCAGCCCGCCCTCGGGCACCCTTCCCAGAGCTGCCACATGCATGTAAACATACACACACACACACACACACACACACACACGAGGGGGTGCCTCATGCATGCTGGGTTCCAGCCCGCCCTCGGGCACCCTTCCCAGAGCTGCCACATGCATGTAAACATACACACACACACACACACACCCCTGACAGACTCACTGCAGGGAAATCAGTGGCAAGAGTAATTGCCACCAAGTCAAATAATTTTTTCACGCTTGGTGCAGAAAACCTACTTCAGCTGCTGTCTCTGAGATAAAGGAAGTGATTGGCAAATGACTGAAGGCCCCCAGGCTTCCTGATCTTTCTCCCTGGGGGGTTGAACCTTAAACTCTGGGTAAAGATGGGACCTGGGTGGAGTCAGTCCAGCCTCTCTGCCCTGTGGTGCCTCCCTGGGTTCAGAGGGCCCATCGGGAGAGGAACAGACAAGGACAGAGAACCTCATGCGTAGAACATGCTGAAAGGGCTGTTAGGCTAAAGCGCGAGCAAGTGGAGAGGGAGGGTGGCAGGAGCGACCTTGGTAGAGTACCTGTCACTGGGTTCCCTGCAAAATGGACGGGGCAGGACTTCCCTAGCAGTCCAGTGGTTAAGCCTTCACCTTTCAATCCAGAGGGCGTGGGTTCCATCCCTGGTTGGGGAGCGAAGATCCCACATGCCTCACAGCCAAAAAACCAAAACACGCAACAGAAGCAATATTGTGTCAAACTCAATAAAGCCTTTTAAAAAGGGCCCACATCAAAAAAGTCTTTAAAAGTAATAAGTGGAGGGGGTGATGGCTTCACATCTGAGTGGGGTGGTATTAAGAGCAGAGTGGCTCCGTTGTTAACTGCAGCTGCTGGAGCAGGCTAAGAGCTCACGTGGAAGGTGCCGGAGAGGGAGGGTTAGTGTCTTTCAAGGGCAAATCCCAGGCTCCCTCCATCCCGGTCCAGATGCCAGCACTTCACAGCCACCCCATAGGACGTGGGAGCTGAAATTACAGGTGCACTTGGTTAATTACGGCCCCTCCATAACTTAATTGCAGGCTCAGACAGCCAGGTGGTCATTATTTTGATTGGTCTAATTAGTCAGATGTGTCCGTGAGCAGCTGTGGGCCATGGTTCTGGGCAGGTCCAGAAGAGGCGTGTTAGGGGAGCTCTAGCCTTCGGGAAGTGTGTCTGCAGATGCATAATGACTTCTTAACAGCCAGTATTACTAGTGACGTAAGCGCTTCACGTCCTGTGATGAGAGTTTAGGAGAAGAAGTGTACAAGGTGTCTTTGTACAGAAGACTAGCAAATACTCAGTGCAGGATGGGGAGCGGGTTCTGGTTTAGCCACTGATCAGACCATCTCATTAAGTCAGAAGTGAAATTCAATCACCAGTTTCATACATAGCAAAATGTAGAAGAGAGATTGTACCAAACCATTTTTACGGTAGAGGCTTGCAACACTCTTCCCATGGGAAAGTCATCCCGAGGAAAACAGGATGTGATCCTCAGGGCAGTCAGACCCAGGTAGTGTCCTCCAGAGGAGCCCGCCCAGGAGGAGCTCACCTCTGTGTTTCTGGTTCGTGGGAGCCTCAGCCCTGATCTTGCACCGGCCCCTGCCTATTGGCGACCCCTAAGTGAGCCTGGCACTTGTGGCTCTTTCACAAACAGCGGTGGGATGTCTGTTTCTTTCCTGGGACAAGAACCCCCCTGGGCCCTTCTGAAGGCCCAGCCAGTACCCACACTGCTATCTGACTGACGCTCTGGGTTTTTTCCTGTCTAGATGAGTTCTGGTTCTCCGATGGGTCCTTATCGGATAAATCCAAGTGCGCAGATCCTGGCCTGATGCCCCTCCCAGACACGGCCACAGGGTTAGATTGGACCCACCTCGTGGATGCTGCCCGGGCATTTGAAGGTAAAGACACTCGGCCACTGGGGCTAGGGATGGCAGGGCAGGGGTCGTCTGGGTCAGCCTTTGGAGGCTCCGCACATCTTCCCGGAGGGAACCGAAGGGGTAGCTTGGGCTGATACTCGGGGCATTTCCTTAGGGAGACCCAGGCGTGTGGTGAAGTGACCCCTAGGCAAAGGGACCCCCGGACCTGCTGCCAGGTCAGGTACCAGCTGTGGTCTGGCATCAGCCACTTTTCCTTTTCCACCTCTGTTTTCTTATGTGGAATGTCAAGGTGATGACCTGGGACACAGACTGTATGTTTCCACCCAGCTTGATGAGGTGAGACAGGCTGGGAAGGCCCTGCTGAGGTCCGGGCTGCCCAGTTTGGCAGGACAGGCGCAGGCCTGGGAGTCCAGTGGCTCAGAGTCCATGCAGACTCTGGTGGGGCCTCCTTGACCCAGCGAGTGTCTCCTTGTCTGGCGCTGGCTTCCCCCTCTAACCCTGTGGCTGGGGACAGTGCTGAGCTGGCTGATCTCTGGGGCCCTCCAACTGCCTCACTGCCTCCCACCGTCTCTGGTGAATATTTCAGTGAACTTCAGAGGGGAAGCTGCTCCATAGCAAACATGTTTTCTCCCACCTAAAGATAAAGGGGCCACAGACAGAGGGCATGCCTGTCTCTGTCTCCCAGGCATCCTCAGGACCTGCGTGTGGACCCAGGGGCCCCCAGAGACAGGGTTCCTGCCGTTCTTCCATTCGCTGCGAAACTCTTTCCAGACTGCAGCCTTGCTCCTGGGTAACAAGCAGGATCCGCAGAGGGCAGGCCATTCTGAGACCCTGTCTGAGGATCTCCCGTGTGTCTGAGTTATCGCAACGGTGTTCACTGCCACCAGCCCCCACCCCCATAGAGGGCCAGCGCCACCTGACGGGCCCTTCTCCCCCCCGACCCTGTCACTGCCTGCTCGAGTAGTCAGTCCTCATCACCTGTGATGTGCAGGCTTCAGGAAAGGAATCCACATCCTTTTCCCAGGAGGGGCAGGTACGCTTTGCGGTCACACTGCTTCAGGTGGAGTCTGCCGCCCTGACTGCCTCTCTTCACAAGCTGCCCTGCTAGTCAGTTTCACTCATCAGCTGGGATCAGTGCCTCTGGTCCTAAGCACCTTTTAGGGTGGGGTCTAAGGAGGAAGTGAGTTAGTCTGGGCTCTGGGACATTTTGCTCTGATAGATGAGAGGGGGAAACTGTTAGAAAGAAATTCCTGCAAAACACATGGGCTGTTCCTGCTCCCTTGATGGAGAGAGGACAGCTGTTTTGGACCTGCCAAGTACTCGTGGGGTTTGCATTTGGATTCACAAAGTAGTTGTTCTGTGTGAAAACTTGAGAATGCTCCTGTCTGCTTGGTAACGCAGCCTTCATTTCTTTCAACCAGAAGCTGGTTAGAGTGGACTATAAAAGCTCCAGTGATTTCCCAGGCTCCCAAGACTAGCCTGGTGTGACAGAGCCCCAGAAGGCATGACAGGTCTCCCCTCTGTCCAGAGCAGCCTAGGCAGGAGGGAGCTGCCTTTTCTCTAGCCTGTCCTGTGCACACTCTTGTCTCACTGCCCAGTGAGAATCTAAGGACTTCCGTCTTCTCTGCTCCCCCCACCCACATAAATATTTGCACAGTACATCCCACTCCGTTCTGCAGTATTCACATCTCTGTCACTTCTTACTGAGCGATGAGTTTCTCAAGGGAAAACTGTTTCTTAAATTTATCCTATCTGTATTTATCAAGCGCGCAGCAAGGTAACCAGATGAAGAGAGCAAGCACAGAGGAGCCGGAGGTATAAGGTGCACAGGCTCCCTGCACCTTTGAGCTGCTGCAGCTCATGGTACAGATTTTAACCTCTGAGATCCTTTCACATCGTGTATTCATTATTCTGATTTACAGCAGTGTGTGTGTGGGAATAGAGGGGAATCCCTTGTGGCTCAGCGGTAAAGAATACACCTGTCAGTGCAGGAGAGGCAGATTCGATTTCTGAGTCAGGAAGATCCCCTGGAGAAGGGAATGGCAACCCTCCCCAGTGTTGTTGCCTGGAGAATCCCATGGACAGAGGAGCCTGGCGGGCTACAGTCCACAGGGTCGCAAGAGTCAGACACGTGGACACAACTTGGCGACTCAGCCACCGCCACCATGCATTCACACTCCATGTCTGTCTCCACCGTCACTGGGGTCTTTGCTTGGTTCCCTTCTGCCTCTGCAGAATAAAATCGCTGCTATGAAGTGGGACTTTGCAGGGAGCTGGGCTATGGGTGGGAGGTCCAGATAGCACAGGGGCACAGACAGCAGTGGCTGGATTATCCATCTGTGGACTGTGATTGTAATTGCAGCCCTACTGTGGGCTGCGGGCCTTTGAGCAAGTCACTCAGCTACGTGCTTTATTGCAACGCTGAAGGTTGGTCACCATTCCTCTGAGGTACACACTTGTGCTGGGCTTCAGCCTGCTCATCTATGAAATGAAAACCTTTCCAGAGACCTGGCAAGCTCCTCTCAGCCCTACCCTCACATTCCTTTCATCAGGGTGTTTCTGAGCTGATGTTCGAGGCCAGCTGGGCATTGGCCCTGTCAGACAAGGGAGGAAAAAGCAGGGACATCCTGCTAGCCAGTGACTCAGGGCAGGGGTGCCTAAGTTGAACAGATAGAACGTGGGATTCCGTTTGCTAGGGGAGCAGACTTTGATTCCCTGCCCTTTCTGAACTTTCCAAACAACATTCTACAGAAAATATAGAGGAAATTGAGGTCGTGTTTAAAAGTTCCACTCACTTTTTGGTGCCAAACCATAGGGTAGTATGCCATCTTGAGACAATAGTCAGTTCAGAAAGATTCAAAAATCTGCAACTCCAGAACTTTGGCTAATCAGATCCTTTTGTATCAGTGTCAGCTCCACTGTGATGGAAGTGGACACGGTGGTGACCATGTGATCCATCCCCTTGACCACTTTTTTTTATTATTAATTAGTTTTATTGAAGTCTAGTTGATTTAGAATGTTGTATTAATTTCTGCTGCATAGCAAAGTGATTCGGTTATATGCATATACATACACACATGCTTTCTCATATTCTTTTTGTCTGCTGTGGTTTATAGTTCTCTGCTCTATACAGCAGGACTTTGTGTTTTATCCATCCTATGTATAATATAGTTTGCATCTGCTAACCCCAACCTCCCAGTCCATCCCTCCCCTAACCTTCCCCCCACCCTGGCAATTCCTAGTCTGTTCTCTCTGTCTGTGAGTCTGCTTCTGTTTCATAGAAAAGTTCATTTTGTCATATTTTGGGTTCCACATATAAGTGATATCATATATCTGTCTTTCTCTTTCTGACTTAGTATGCTCATCTCTAGGTGCGTCTGCGCTGCTGCACGTGACATTACTTCACTCTCTCTCATGGCTGAGTAGTATTCCATTGTATACATGTACCATATCTGCTTTATCCATTCATCTGTTGATGGATATTTAGGTTGTTTCCATCTCAGTTGTCATGAATAGTGCTGATGTGAGCATAGGCATCCCTCAGCACTTTAAAAAGAAAGGTCTTTACTGGATGACCAGTTGCCCTGCTTGTGACTTTATCTTTCTGCACCAATTCTCAAAGCTATTCCTGAGCTAGACTCAACTTCATGAAGAAAAGATAGTCCAGAAAGCCCCTGTGTGCCTATTTAATCATTACAAAGTAATCAAGGCATCTCAAGATGCCTTACTGAGCTCAGACCCCTCTGGAAAAAGTCTGGGCCCACACATAATTAGTCAGCACATTTGAAGACAGGCTTTAAAAAATGGACTGTATCTGTTGGGTTGAGATACCATGAGCCTTGTATAATGCCATACTGTCATTTGTCCCTAGCAGGCATGACTCTTCCCTGCTGTTCTGCCTCATTTATGTCCCACGCCTTTATCTAAGAGCTAAAATTGACACTGGACACATGGGTTTAAGAATTTGGTTTTACTATCCTGTGCCGATTCCTATTTCCTCTGGTGTTTTGAGTGAGAACTAACGTAAGTGAACATTATCTTCAGGTAGTGCAGACGTGGGCTTCCCTGGTAGCTCAGCTGGCAAATGCAATGCAGGAGACCCCAGTTCGATCCTGGGTTGGGAAGATCCCCTGGAGAAGGGATAGGCTGCCTACTCCAGTGTTCATGGGCTTTCCTGGTGGTTCAGATGGTAAAGAATCCGCCTGCAATGTGGGAAACCTGGGTTCAATCCCTGGGTTGGGAAGATCCCCTGGAAGAAGGCATGACAACCCACTCCAGTGTTCTTTCCTAGAGAATCCCCATGGACAGAAGAACCTGGTGAGCTATAGTCCATGGGGTCACAAAAAATCAGACACGACCGAGTGGCTAAGCACAGCACAGCGCAGTGCGAAAGAACCTCTATGTTGGCCTGATCCAATCTGTTGTGACCTTATTGGTTGGAATTGGAATTGCACCATTTTGTGGATAAAAGGAAACCAAGTATATTCCTGAACTTAGCTTTCAAAATAGTGTTGAAAAATTGTTTTGTTTTTTTTCTAACTCAGTTAAAAGGAACTAAAACAGTCTTTCAAAAGAGGCATCTAAAAGTGTCCCTGATTTTGTGTATGGGCTTGGGTTTCGTAACCAAGGAAGACGCTCCTATCAAGTATGAAAAAGAAAGAATACAGTAGCAGTACCAAATTAATAAGCCCCAGTCTTGGTTGCTTAAACATGTTTGAACTCTCCCGGTACACAGTGTGCTCTCTGGGTACACGGAAGACACCATTCACAGTGGTGTAGGAATACAACATTCTCCAAGCATCCTGTGCATAGCATTCCCCAGGGGTCACTAAGAGAAGGCGCCTTTCCGCACACTTCCCTCCACAGGCATGAAATAGGAATTAAATCAGAAAATAGGAGCAAAACATAAACGAAAATCTTTAACAATTCAGACAGTTCTAAATATTTGTCTAGTGATGATTGTGCTTCCAGGTGGCTTAGCAGGTAAATAATCTACCCGCCGTGCAGGAGATGATGCAGGAGACATGGGTTCAATCCCTGGGTTGGAAAGATGCCCTGGAGAAGGGAATGGCAACCCACTCCAGTATCCTTGCCTGGAGAACCCCATGGACAGAGGAGCCTGGGAGGCTACAGTTCATAGGGTTGCAGAGAGTTGGACACAACTGAAGCAAGGAAGAATTTAGGACTATGATAAGAGCGTCTTTTTCTTTTCTAGTAAGTGAAGGTGAAGAAGAGGTTACCTAGAAAAGTCTTTGGACTACAGCAGGGAGTAGGCCTTAAACAAAAAGACTGCTTCAGAAACTTATATTTAAATGGAAAAAAAAAGTGAAAATTAAGTAACTGTACTTCAAAAACATTCTACAGAGGTTGTGAAAGAAAACAAACAAAAGGGAAAGAAATCAAATGATTTTCTTAAAAAACTTTCAATTGAAATTTCTGTGCAATTTGTAAATTTAATTAATGATCATTTTGTTCTTTGAATATTGATAAGCCAATATAAATTGGTTCAGAAAATGAACACACAAGTGAACAAAATTAGAAATGAGGAAGGAAATTAGTATTAAATAGTTGAGAGATGATAGCATGATTAAGGGATGTCACTTTATTCCTATGTAGGAATAAATCTGATGAATAAGATAATTGGATATTTCCTGCAAGGAAGTAGGGGGGAAAGAGCATGAGAAACAGTAAGTAGAAGTCAGAGTGTGGAGGGCATTGAAAAAATTATGCAAGGACATTTCCAGATCCCAAATATCACCCAAAACTAATGTTTACAGTTAATTATTTCAAAGTTTCAAAGAGCGATAATGCCCTTGCATAAATTTTTCTTGAAATGTATTAGCAGCCTCAGTGCATAATAGGATTCTTTCCTCATAACACATAGAAAAGAAAAATTGTAAGACAATCTTAGTCATTAATGTTGATGTGAGACAGCTTAGATGAAGCTCAGTCATAAATTGAAAAGATATTCATTGTTATTAGCAAGAAGTTAGCTGGTTTAATCAAAGAAAACTTTTAATCATAATAAGTTATAATAGATGAAGTCGTTAACAGTTGTCATATCAATTTCTCAGAGAGGGTATGTATAATAGAATTAATACCTATTTCTAATAAAAATTAAGAATCGAGAGATATCTTCAAACCCTAACAAAGAATATCAACTTTATTCCATAATACTTTTAAAGGTTCAAGTATAGTTGATTTACAATGTTATGTCACTTTCAGCTGTAAACAAGTGATTCAGATATTTATATTATATATACAAACGTGTGTATAAATATTTAGTTTTTCTTTTTCATATTCCTTTCCCTTATAGATATTACAGGATATTGAATATAGTTA
The DNA here is from genome assembly GCF_042477335.2 of Ovis canadensis. Lineage (NCBI taxonomy): Eukaryota > Metazoa > Chordata > Mammalia > Artiodactyla > Bovidae > Ovis > Ovis canadensis. The sequence goes on along the minus strand of NC_091269.1, from coordinate 22,976,091 downwards.
TATAATACTATACCAAATAACACTTAATGGAAAAAATTTTTTAATGTTTAAAGTGTATCACTTAAGTCGAGAGGCTAAACAAGGATATCCTCAGAGATCATGTCCTTTAATTTGTGCTGGAATCCAGTATTCAAAAGAGTAAATTTTGAAAGGAAATATTTGTGGATATAATTCTATATCTAGAAAATATAAATCAAAAAGAAATTATTAGATATTATAAAGTAGGTATTCTAAAGTATATTTCATATTTTTATAAGCCTCATTTCAACGCATTGTTATTAGCCTTTTCAGTTATCTATTTCTGTATAACAAACCACCCTAAAATTTATGGCTAAAGACTATAGTCTCATGATTCCGTGGGTTGGCCAGGCTCAGCGGAGCGGTTCTTCTGTTTCCTGTTTTCAGTTGCTGTCAGTCATGCAGCTGTATTCAGCTGGAGCTCAACTGGGTGTGGAGCATTAAGGTGACTCCACTTATATGCCTGTATCTGGAACACTGGGATCTGGCTGGAGCCTTGTCCCCAGCAAAGTAATTGTACTTCTTCACATGTGGCTTAAGGAGTCAGGAGAGCATAAGCAGCGGATATGTGATGTTTCAAGACCCAGAACGTTATATCCACCACACCCTGTTGGGTAGAGGAAGTCCAGGGCCAGCCCAGATCCCAGGATGGAGGTAGGCGCTTCCTCCTGGTGTGAGGAGTGGCATGTGCAGCCGTCCACACAGAGTCATAAAGGAAACCTTAGCAAGGTCGAAATAAATTCCTTGGGAGTTCACCCATCGTTAGAATCATAAGGAGAGAAGGCACTGGGCACTTTGATACCTGAAAAGTCCTGATATATGGAAGGATAGGAATGGATAGAAAGCACACAGGAAAGATGAGAGCCCTTCCTGATTTAATTCACAGCTTTTGTACCATTTCAATTCAGATATCTGTAGGATACTTGCATCCATTTGGAAAATAGATGAATAATGGTCAACAATAAAAGTTTACTGTAAGTCAGTAATAATTAAAACAACATAGTAATGATTCAAAAAATAGAAATTAGTCCTTTGGAAGGAAAAAAAGAGCCTAGACCAAAACCTGTGTATATTTAAGAGTTAAATGGGAGTGGGGTGGGATTTCCATACTCCATTTGGATTTAGGAATTGGAAAAGTCGATTCTAGAAAAAGTAAAGACAAAGATTAATGTTTTAGAAGCATGCCAGTACCATAACTATGGATTTGTGAGAGAACATGTAAAATGTAATGGGACCAGATAAAAGTATTTAAATCTTTTATGAACCTGGAAGAGAACATTAAAGGGGGAACTGGGGAACATGGGTAAGATTTGTAATACATTTGATAGGTGAAACCTAAGTGTCTCCAATAAATGAAGGAACATGACCACCAAAAAATACCAAATGCCCGAGAAACGAATGGTCAGGACATATGACACACGGTCCAAGAGAAGGGTCACACAATAAGTGAGGACTTGAAAAGTGTTCAGCCACACGTGTAAGTGTGGACAAAAATGAGCTCCCTTGCGAGTATGAAAAACCGCGCAGCCGCTCTGAACAGTTACGAAGAACACTCTCAGCTGGTATTGTCACAGAGATTATGAAACAGTCCATCTTTGTGTTCAAGCAGGATGACAGCATATAACTAGAGCCAGAAAATGTACCCACCCTTTGACCAGAAATCTCACTCCTGAGAACTTGCTTACTGGCAGTGATTCAAAAGAATAGAAACCGTTCAATACAGAAATGCTGCGCAGCATTGTTAAACATTAATTAATAAGTAAATAGATATGTTATGAAACTCTGCTCCAAAACCAGTCTCTAAAAATTGGAAACTCCTTCATAAGCTTGTGAGAGAGAAGGTGAGTCAGGTGCAGAGTGCCTCTCACCAGGGTCCACGCCTGCCACTCCATTCTCCTGTGATAGTTTGAAAACTGGCCGAGTCCCAGTCCTGGCTCGCTGCCATGTGGGCAGTTGTTTTGTTTTCAGGGAAAGGGGTGAGATGTGACCCTCTGCCCATCAGAACTCCGACACAGCACCTCTCATCAATGTTATTACACACTGAGGCCATCATCTGTCAGCCTTCACACTTTTCACTTCCTTTATGTATGAAGTGAAAGGAATAATGTAGGGTCGAGAGGGACCAAATGATATAGAGAGATCCTATCCCCGCAGTATGGTCAGGTGAACAAACCCAACAAGCAAAGCTGGCTGTGGGTTGGACAATGAAACAGGAGAAGGAGAGTGGAGTCTTTTTAAAAGTCCTAGGATTCAAGGTAGTTCTCATTTGTCAGAATATCAGGGGTGGCCAGTTGGCGTGTTCTTGGGCATTTGTTAAGTGGATAATGTTGTCTTAAGTGGAACGAAGCTTTAAAGGCAGCTTTATAAACCGATGATCAGAGACTAGATGTCAGTATCCCACACGGCTCCCTGCAGGCCTTTCCTCCCCTCGAGATTTCAGCTCTTCCCCACTGGTGGTAATTATTGCAAGCGGATGTGTGAGCTCGTGGCATGTGCAGAATTAACTCATTTATCAGACACCACTGTGGAAATGAAATAGTTCATGTAAGTGTATCTTCCGGAGAAGTACAAGTTTACACTTTTATTAGGTTACCTATGCCCTTGTTTTCTTGAACAGAGCATGAAAAGCATACATTTTAAACAAATTTTTAATTGGAGGATAATTGCTCTATAATTTTGTGTTCGTTTCTGCCATACAATGACTCAAATCAGCCATAAGGGTGTGTGTGTGTGTGTGTGTGTGTATATCCCTTCCCTCTTTAGCCTCCTTCGCACCCACCCCCAGCCCACTCCTCTGGGTCATCGCAGAGCGCCGGGCTGGGCTCCCTGTATTACACAGCGATGTGTGTGTGCCCACTTGTAGCTAGAGAGCCCCAACTTTTCTATAATGTGTAGTGTAGCAAAGACATTAGGACAGCTTTGTTTGTGGAAACGGGTTTCATTTAATTTAGCCTCACGCATGCATGTCCTGTACGGCATGCATCTGGGGCATATCTGTTCTCCTGTTCCTGGCCCTCAACAGACATGGCTAGTTGATCAAGCACTCATCCCTCACGAAGCAGGCTTGGCCTTAGGAGGTTCGTTGCTCCACACAGCTGGCCTGGGGTCATGGGGATTATTTGCAGGCAACTGTTGTGTCAGCGATCTCCGCTCCACACGGATATGGAGTAGCCTACTGACTGTGCATCCTCTTGTTCAGTGCTGAATGCACCAAGGTGAGACACTGACAATAAACAAGGTCCTGCTGTGCAGCACAGGGAGCTATATTCAATATCCTGTAATAAGCCATAATGGAAAAGAATGTCTATATCTCTATGTAACTGAATTGCTTTGCTCTACGGCAGAACTCAACACAACATTATAAATCAACTATACTTCAATAAAATAAACTTTAAAAACAAGAAACTGACATTGCACTCAGGTTTTTTAAAGATGATTTCAAGGGAAAACATGTACAGTGTGGGTAATTGGATCCTTGCTGTGCTCACCGTTTACATGAAGTTCATATTCTGAGCCTCCCTTTTACTTATAGTCTTGTCTGTGCCTTTTGGTTCAATGTCAGTAATTTCTTGGTTACTGAATATTTGTTATTACCGAAATAAGCTCTGGAGGAATAAAGCTTCTACTGGAAACTGTCACTAAATTAGCCATTTTACAAAGTAGTTTAGTGTCTGTACTTAATCAAGTAGCATTCTAGTAGCATTTCAACCTCCCAAGCTTTTTGGATTCAAAGTGAAATCTTCTTTGTGAAATTACATTGTTGGCAAAACTCTTTATTTCTGGCTTCTTGCCTCCTGACTGGTAGGACCTCGTTTCTCCCCAAGGAATGTTTGAATGGCTGCCAGTAGTAAGGTCTGGTTCTTCAAATATGCAGGTATTTTATCAATTCAGGTAAAAATAGATGAAGCAAGCCAAGATGTTTTCATTGAGATATTTAGACTTGATGATCAGAACCAACTATATTAAGAAAGATAGAAACTAACTGGAGTCTCACTGGGTTGCATAAAATGTGGATGAGTCAGCAAGACTTTTAAAAAGTGAGAAAAATGAATTTTTCTTTTCTTTCATTCCTTTTGTTCAGTAGTTAAGTTTGCTGTGAAATAAAAAATGTGCCTGCTGTTTTGCTTTGTTTTTCAAGGGGGAATCGTTTCCTGATTCAGGGCTGTCACTGGGCAGAAGGTTATCGTGGCACGCTGGCAGCCCAGACCCCCCACCCTTCCCCAGAGCCACTCACCCCCAGCCTGTGCAGCCATCCTTCCTGCCCCACCTCTGCTGGTCACACCTTATCAGGCGTAAAAGCAGGCAGTGCCCAAATTATGCTGTTAATCTTTTTTCAAAAGCTTCTTTATTTTATATTGGTGTATAACAAGTAACAATTGTTATAACAGTTAACAGTGTTGTAATAGTTTCAGGTAGATAGCAAAGGGACTCAGCCATACATAGACATGTATCCATCCTCCCCCCAACTCCCCTCCCATCCAGGCTGCCACGTGACATGGAGAAGGGTTCCCTGTGCCATACAATAGGACCTTGGTGGTTACCCATTTTTAACATAGCTGTGTGTACAAGTCCATCCCAAACACCTAACTATCCCTACCCCCCATCCTGCCCTCCCCAGCAACCATAGGTTCATTCTCTATATGCTGTTAATCATAATTAAATTACAAATTATTTCATCAGATGTATAAATCCTACTAGTCTATCAAATTGGGAACATGGTCATCTCTCAGGAACGTATAGTTATAGAAGGTCTGTCATCCTATAGAAGGTGCCAAGTGTGGAGCAGGCCCTTAAGCCTTTCCGGAATGTTGACTGAAGGACACCTGAGTGCCTGTCAGCAGGCACTGAGGAGTCGTGATGGGGGAGAGCGACGTGCGGCGGGGAACCTGCTGTATGCTCCTGCAGGTGGGGTGCTCAGCACGGCACCCTGGCCCTGCCGCCTGGCTCCTTCCAGAGCTCCCGGCAGCTCCACCATCCTCTCTCATTAACGGCCTGTGTGGGACCCTCCAGAAACCACCGGCTGAGCAGGTAGCTTCATTAGGAGACGCAGCCAGCAGCCAGGGGGAGACGTAATAGGTTAAATTAAGCACAGAGCACCCGTGACACGGACCCCAGTGTGGTTTCTCAGCCATTAATCAAATCATGTGAGAAAGCGGCAGCAGCGCTAAGGCACCTGCTGTATCCCTCAGAGTCCAGCTGCAGACGCGCTCGGGCACGGGCGTGTGGAGGGGAGTCCGTGTGGATGGTGAGATGCATCCCTGGTCCTCACCTCCACCTTGCTGAAAAGCAGGGTTTTCTCTGCATGCCTTTCAGCATTTCTGGGCCAGTGTTCTTGTGTTCGGCCCTCAGAGCTGGGCTAGTCTGGTGCCCATTTCAAAGAATATCACATTCCCTTTCCTGCCCAGCTCCAGACATTGAATGTGAAGTCACTGGTGCTGGGAACAGAAATGGCCCTGTGCTGTTTGGGGGCGGGGGCGGGGGGAGGGAAGGCAGTCACGCTGATCTCTGCTGCCCGTGCTGCAGATCTTCTCTAAGGGTTTTAGTGAAAATATTTGCTAATCTCTCTCACTACCACCATCTTCACCTTCAGGGAGCAGGTCATCCAGGCAGACCCAAAATGCTCACCTTCCTGCAGCTGGATTGGCGTGTGTGTGGCATGCAACTTAACTGTTGTGCATGACAGCTGTGTGTCCAGCCAGGACCATCACATGTGAAACCTTCTCTCTGACCACATTCTTTGGCATTGTATCACAGTCTCTCAGGGCAGTTCTTGGCTTCACACAGCACATACACACCGGCAGACATGCACACGCACTTACACACATCTGCAGATACGCACACACGTATACACATGTGGCCCTCTCAAACCCACACATCTGTTTTTCAGAGGACCCATCACCTGCGCCTTACATGTACCCCAGAGGCACTCGAGTGAGGAGAGAGATTACTGTTCAAAGGAAAATTCTAAATCTTATTTCAGGTCTTGACTCAGATGAAGAACTTGGGCTGCTGTGTCATCACACATCCTGTCTAGGTGATTGTTTGGGGCTGATGGTGGGCGCTCCGTCCTCCATGGCCTTTCCTTTCTGTTTCATTATCTGCACGTGTGCATGGTCATAGACGCGCGGAGGGCTGGGGATGCACAGGGTGACGTGTCCGGGCCATCGTGAATCAAGGATGCTCTCCAGGTTTGGAGAGAGGTGCCTCTCCCGAGTTCTGTTCATCACCCAACGCCGTTCGTTCACACCCAGTGACAGCTTTGGCATTTCTTGGGATGTGCACAGAAGAAAGATTGGCTGTAGCAAGTCCAGTGTCTGCTTGTTTTCCCCATAGCTGTGGTGTCTGTGTGCTGTGCAGCCCAGCAGGACAGCCAATCTGAATGCTTGCTGATTGTCAGCAGATTGCCTGAGTTTGTTTTTCTTTGTTTTCTTTAAAACAGGGCAATAACTGGTTGGGGGAGGGGCAGATTTTATTTAGAAACTGTTCCTTTCCACAAGGAGACAGTGCCTTGCAGCTTTTCCTGACGCTTCTGTCTGTGTGTGTCTCCCCTTCCCAGACCAGAGAGTGGCGTCCTTCTGTACCCTGACGGACATGCACCCTGAGCAGGACCTGGAAGGGGCCCAGGAGCTGCCCTTATGTGTCGATCCTGGCCGCGGCAAAGATTTCATGGATCCAGCTGGGTATGTGTCCCCTGCGGTGTTCCTCCTTCCCAGGCCCCAGGCCCCAGCAATTAACAGAAACTCAGCCCAAAGCAGCCAGGAAACCGTTTCACCTGTCTTCACCTAGTCCTGAAGGACCCAGAGGAGGGACTGAGTAGGCCTGCCTCTGCTTCCTGCCCCGCTGGGCTGGATGGAGCTTGTGCTCCACGGGCGAGTCCTGCCTCCAAGACGTGTAGACCTCCTGGATGGTGAGGTTGAGTTCCCGCGTGGGAGGGGGGGGGGGCCCCAGTCAGTGTCTGCCACCTGATCACAGCAGCAGCACTGGACAGGATACCTTGCTGACCACCCTCCCTCTACCAGGCTGCACGTACTCAACTCCTGAGCACACATGCTCCCCTCAACTCTGGGCCTCCACCCAGCCCCTCACCTCCCGCTGAAGTATGCCAGGAGCCAGCTCTCTCTACCCCCGTGTTCTTCTTTCTTCTTCTTTTTTTTAATACTTTTTTCTGCATCACACGACATGTGGGATCTTAGTTCCCCAGTGGGGATTGAACCCACGCCCCTTGCATGGCCAACACAGGGTCCTCACCACCAGAGCACCAGGGAAGTCCCTCTGTCCCTGCGTTCTTGATGTGTCCGTCACCCACAGAGTGATGCTGTCTCAGTGCCATCCACTCCTAATTCCCACTCTTCTGTCAGCTTGAGTGGCCAGCGACTTGCATGATCATCTTGGTGATGAGTTTCTTGATACATTCTTGTTAGAGAAAGGCAAATTGGGGCAATTGGGTCTCTCTTTGGTTCCCAGGACTTGATTCTGGTCTGCCTAATCTCGGCTACCTAAACGCATTTAGATCATCTGTCTTTTGTTTTCTTACCAGTGTATACGCCAGTAGAGATTCTGAAGCCCCTTTTAAGTCAAAAGCCACCCAGGAGGGATTTTCCACCAAAGCAGTGACATGCTGACCTTCAACATCTGACATAATCTTATTTTATTTCCTTGCTGTGCTCTCGGCACATGATAGCATGTCTTCCATGAAAACATTGCCGATTTATTGAATGCCCTGGCTTGACTTCAGCACTCTTGAGTTGTCCTAACTCATTCCTTCCTTGCTAGGGAGCGGTCTCCATCCACACTGACTGGGAAAGTCAACCAGCTGGAGTTGATTCTTCGGCAGCTGCAGACAGACCTTCGGAAGGTAAAACAATCAATTGGAAGTTCCTGCTCAGAACTCTTTCTCTTATACAATCAACCCCTTTTAACTACTAGGAATAAAAAGAAAGACCCTTGAGAATAAGTGCCCTCGTCAAAGCCCAACAGTAAATGGGAATGGAGATGCCCAAGGTCTGACTCCATCTCCTGCCCACAGCTACTGTATTTTATTGTAGGAGACTCAGGATCCAGTAGATATGACTGAACGAGGATGAGCCTTTGGGTGGCCGGTCTTCAGAGTGAGGTAGACACGCAGCATGCTAGCATTTGTCAATTCAGTGGGGTATCAGTTATGAGTAGACCTAAAAGGAGTTAGTTGGTGCCAGGAAGCCTGGTCACCCCAAGCTGTGGTCCCCCCAGTGAGCCAGCATCTTCTCTACCCAGCAACCTGTGTGTGCTCAGTCCTCAAAAGACATGACATTGTTTATTCCATGGACATTTGCTGAGCTCTTGTTGAATTATCAGTGCCATGCTGGGTAGCTGCTTCACTCCCCAGGAAAATGAAGTGGAGTACAGTAGCTGGAGCGTGATAGTTGGGTGGGGAGGGTTTTGTTGGTGAAAGAAGGGAGAAGTAACAGCTGACATGAATGCTGGTGGAAATAACCCAGTTGGGAGGGAAAGAATGGTGGGAATAAAGAGTGTAATGTCCTAAGCCTAACAAGGAGGGTGTAGCCCCAGATGTGAGTAGGGACTATTCTCAATAGTTACCAGAGTGTGTAGGAGTGATTCACGCACGAGTGCAAGTCTACCTTAGAGATATTGCAGGTTTGGTTCCAGGCTACTGCAATAAAGTGAATATCATGATAAATTGAGTCACGTGAATATTTTGGTTTCTCAGTTCATACAAAAATCATGTTTACACTGTACTGTAGTCTATTAGGTGGTGCAGTAGCATTATGTCTACAAAAACAATGTACATTCCTTAATTAAAAAATACTTTATGCTAAAAAGTGCCACAGCAGTTAGAGTAGTGACACTGAAGATCAGAGATCACTATAACAAATGTAATAGCAATGGAAAAGTCTGGAATACTGGCAGAATTACCAGATGTGCCGCAGAACCATGACGTGAGCAGATGCAGTTGGCTGAATGGTGCTGAGAGACTCGCTTAATGCAGGGTTGCCACAGACCTGCAAATTGTCAAACATCAGTCTCTGCAAAGCCTAGTGAAGGGAGGTATGGCTGTAGTCCAAACAGAGACAGGTTGATGGAGTTCTCCTCTAGTTGACTTCTTTATTCCAGAACTGAGAGTGAGCAGTGGGAAAGAGGGTGAGAGCTATAAGGATGGAGGGAAGGTGTCGAACGGAGGGTAATTGGGTATTTAGTGGGACTGTAGCATGAATTAGGTGTTTCCTCCAACGTGGGTGACCAACTGTCCTAGTTTACCTGGTGGGTTTTAGACACAGAACTTTTAGAGCTGGCACCGGGAACATCTCAGACCAACTGGGATGGGTGGTAGCTCTGTTTCCCGACAGGTGTAGAATAATTGGAGAGTTGAATTTAACCAATGTTAGAGCTACGCAGTTTGTAAAGGACATGATTAAACTGAGGGACTCAGAGTCTAAGCTGGGTGAGGCGGGATAATGTCCCTGCAGTGGGTGTTAATGGACGTTGACCATAAGGCAGGATTGGTGGATTAGATCATTTTTGAGGGGTGGATACTGAAGAAATTATTTTAAAAAGACAACAGGCAGTGATCAGGCAGTCAGGGCTTGAAACATTTAGGAACACGTGCAGTTATCAATAATAGCTTCAAGGTCCAGGATATGGCTGAGGCGGGGTGAGGGGTAGTGAGGAGGGTGGGCTTAAGATCACAGAAAGGCTGAATCGTATGGATTGGCTACTGGGTCTTGAAGTCATTAACAGACATGATGAATGGAGAAGGGAAGAAGAAAAGTGAACCATGTTCTAGAATCTTCCATGATGGCAAGGGCTGGAGATACAGTTGACCATGGCAGAGAGCAGGGGTGCCAGGTCTTACAGCCAATGTCCTGCTGTCAAAGGAGCTGGGATTTTAGGGGAGAGCAATTACCTGCCCTGGGCAGCAGGGGCAAGGTGTTGGTCTGTCTTGCCTCTAACCAACGTGCTCTTCAAAACAAGCCCTCACCATTCTGAGCTGCTGGGAAAGCAGCATCCCCAAGAGAGAGCCAAGACTCATTTACAGCTGAAATTAAAGGAACAGTCATGGAAGAAGGTGTTTAGAGAAGGTTTTAGTGACAGGACACACTCCTTGGGTAGAGGAGAAGGGCTGGGGGTCATGAGAGGCTGGCAGCTGGGCTGCAGCAGGGATGTCTGAGCTGTGCTGGGAATGAGGGCCCCGAGCTAGGGGAGAACAGGAGCTTGAGCCTCTTGCAGTGACCAAGAGAAGACCAGAATTGAGTGGGCTGAATTAGCAACCAGTCCTAATCTAAGCCTCCTCTTGACACTGGTGTCTTTGTTCATTAGATGAGGCAAGTGGTGTTGGGGACGGGTTGTGGAGGGACAGGAAAAAGGAGCAAACATCAAGGACAGGACCAGACATGCTAAGGGGGCCAGTGTCCTGAAGAGCCTGAGCTCCCAGCTCAGTGCTGCAGGTGTGTCTGCGGTGTTGACAAACAAGTCACCTCCCTTTAAAAATAGCACTCACCGTGAGGATGACCTCCTCTTTCTCTCTTGGTCAAGACATCCCTTTCAGCATTTGGGAGCTCAAATTTGTGTGTATTGGACACAAATTACTGTCTATTGGAAACTGTGATTCTTCTGAAACGTCTTGATTATTTGAACAGTTTTTAGTAGCACACTTTGAAGGTTATTATGGACATACACCTTCTCAGGAAAGCTTTCAGATGAGAAGAGCTGGTGGAAACCAAACCCACAATCAGCAGCTCTGCAGATTCTGACTTGTCCAGTAAGAAGGCATGCTGTGGAAGCTCTGTCCTCCTCTCCAAGGCCACACCTCTTCCCAGGCCCCCTTTTTCAGAGAGAAGATGATCGAAACTGGTTTATCATCTTCCCATATAACAGCTGTCTTGGCTCCTATGGGAGCAAAGTGGGATGAAAGAAAGAATATTCTTAGTTACTTACTCTCACCCTCCTTTTTGGGGAAGCCAGAACAGGCAGTCAGATCCCCTCTGCCACCAAGAAATAAATAAACAAATCGGTAACATACATAAGTAGGGACAGAAGTGCTCAGACTGCAGCTGGGAGGAGAGGCTGTGTCTAGCAGGTGCATGACTGTCTGTCTCCGTCCCCCTCTCCCAGGAGAAGCAGGACAAGGCAGCGCTGCAGGCGGAGGTGCAGCACCTGCGGCAGGACAACCTGCGGCTGCAGGAGGAGTCGCAGACAGCCGCGGCCCAGCTGCGCAAGTTCACAGAGTGGTTCTTCAACACCATCGACAAGAAGCCGTAACCAGGCCGCCGCCCAGCCGGGGACCCCGGGGAAGCCCGGAGTCCCTTCATAGTCACCAACATGTGGTTTCTCGCTGTGCTTCTGGCCCATCGTAGCTGTGTTTGCTGTCCCGCTCTGTCTAGCACCATGCCCCCAGCAGGACAGGGAGCCACCGTGTGACCGCAGAGAGCAACACCCGTGAAGATGAATGTAACGCTGGTGTCAGTGTGGACCTTTCAGGCTCTGCTGAAATGGCGCTCTGTGTGGGCTTACCTCACAAGGGACGATGGTTGGGCTTTATGTATCAGGTGACCCGGTAGAGATATTAAAGCAGTTTACCATAGTTTGGGCTTTAGAATTGTAAAATAAACATGAGAACAAATAATCAGACATATACTTTAATGTTAAAGGTGCTCTATTTTTTTGGATGTACAGTAGTTTTATTTCCACAGCCACATTATCATAGCAATAAGAAAGAAGCAGATGAAATAGTTGGAAAAGCCGTGTCGGGGCAGGGGGGGACAGAAAAAGCACTGATGTGTCTAACACAAGTTCAAATGCAGTTCCTTTAGAGACTTATTTATTTGCAGGAGCAAACGGTGCCTGAATATTAACAGTGTTCTGATTAAAAAAAAGATTCATATGCCTTGTAAATGGCTCACTGAGTAGTCACTTCAACTCTTAGTTCACTTTTGTATAGTTAATGCTCTGTTGAAAAAAAGCGTCAATCTGCTTACTTACGAGAGCCCTCCTGTGTGCCATGAGCCAGCAGAATCACTTGTACAATGCCAAATTTGTTTATCTTTGTACAGAAGCTTTGATGAAGTGTCTTGTATTTAACACCCTTATTTAAGCTTATTTAACCTTAAACTGTTAATTTTATAAACTTTGGTTTCACCTGCACTATGACGGAGGGCGGTGTAGGTGGCAGAGGGCTCAGAAGAGGCTGAGCTTGCCAGAGCAGAGTGAGGAGCGGGGCCGGACCTTCTAACAACTGGATGCTGCTAGTAACAAGTTGTTTGTATTGCTTTACCATTTTTAACTGTTCTATTTGAGATGAACGTACATTTTGCTTTTTTTAATAAATGTTTAAAATGAGTCCACACAAGGAACAGTGTTATCAGGTGAATGTAGACTTTGATGCTCTGAAATGTCAACAATCTGAGTGTATGAGAATTTACTCTGGGACCTTAATCTATACTGAGTACTACTTAGCCTGCTTACAGAATCCCAACCTGATTTAAAGTGAAGAGTTACTAGTAGCGTTCAGTGGTTGCCGCTTGCCAGAGCCTGTTCTTCACACTCTTCCTCCATCTCATTGAACCCTAGCATTACCCTTCCTGGTTGGGTGCTGGGATTCCCATCTTCCAGCTCAGTAAACTAAGGCTGAAGCCAGGCAGATGCGTTTGCTTTACAGGGTAACCAAGCAGATACAAAAGTCGATGTTATTTAGAGAAAACAAAGGAACCTGATCTAGCCTCCCTGATGGGCAGTCTTCGCACCTCCCTAAGCCGTACCTATAGACCAGACCAGAAGGCTTCTGTTTGTTTTTTGGTCATGCCACATGGCATGTGAGATCTTGGTTTTCTGACCAGGGATGGATCTCAGGCCACTCGTACTAGAAGCACAGAGTCTTAACCCCTGGACTGCCAGAGAGGTCCCACCAGAAGGTTTCTGTTTTGTTTTTGAAGAAATAATTCTCTATTCTAGGGCTTCCCTGGTGGCTCAATCACTAAAGAATTCTCCTGCAGTGCAGGAGACCTGGGTTCAGTCTCAGATCCCCTGGAAAAGGAAATGGCTCCTCACGCCAGTATTCTTGCCTGATACTAGCAAAGAATGAACCATCTCTCAAGTCTTCCCCCAAAGGCCATGCCAGAGAACATGACCCTGTGTGGGCCTATGGGACTTTTGTCAAATGAATGTTTCCAGTCAGCAGTCAAGCTGTAGAAAATCACGGTCCTCCCATAGTGCATGTGGTTTTGAGCAACTTGATGTCCTCATGGACACTTGTTAATTACAAAATGTACCCTTAGCAGCTCAGCACAGTTTTCTGTATGGACTTACTGTGTATAAACTAAATATTAGACTGTATCCAGTAAAAGTCATTTTTATTTCAGAATAAGTAATATCAAGCAAGGTTTCCCCTAACCATATGCAGTGATCTATTATGTGTTAAGGCCATTTTCACATATGACAAAGTTAATTTGTATTTCATAGGCTTTATCCCGCTATTCTCAGTCTTTAGGAGCAGGTTTATCATTAAAAGTATAAATTACTTTGGGCATGGGCCGAGAATATAACAATACAGTCCTGCCTTCACTGATATCATAGTTATCTTTGAAATGCCAGGAATCGTCTGTCCTGCTAACCCATTAAAATGCAGAAATTGATGACATGTCATTAACTGAGGTCTCCTTCAAACTCATGAAACCATAAACCATAGTGCTCGTCTGCAGAGCCAAAGATCAAAGAGATATCTATAAAAAACAGTAAGAAGCATGCTCTTCATAGATTTCCTCATGAAGAACTGTGACGATGGTCAGTAATGGAGAACATGGATCTTAACATCCCTTGTTCCTTGGGTAAAATATGGGCCTGGGAAGCCTGGATTGCAGTTTAAGAAGAGAACAGACATGAAACTTAGACTGACCAAAAAACTCTGGTGGTAGAGAAGCCGTGAATATGCTCTTGAAGAGTTGACCCTGCTCTTTTTCCCACAAGGAAGGTGAATCACTAGAACAAGCCACCATCTATGGCAAAGCCACTCTCTGCCACGGTCCCTGTGAACTAGACTCACGCAAACCTTTCTGAGAGACAAAGGCCCACCACTTTTAGTCCCAGCCTCTGAAAGTTATTGATTCATCTCACATCCTCTGAAATCAAGCCAGTGTTTGCTCTTCAGAATTTCCAAGCTGGGGGATGGAGCAGGGGAAGGGAGGGTTGCAGGAGGAGGTGATGAAGATATTTATAGATGCTTTGCCCTTTTGGGTGACTGGTAAGAATCAGTTCCAGTTCACTTGAGCATTTGTGGATTTGGTGCTTACAAATTTAAAACCACTCCCCCAGTTCTAGCCAATGCGGTATGCATATTACACACTAGCAGGAAGGAAAGTGGACAGAGTTGACTGGGTTTAATTCAACACCTGCTTAAAGGCAGGTGGGAAGGAAATGTGTTTGTTGATGCTCCTCAGAGAATGTGGTAGGAGACGTGCAAAAATCCAAGGGATGCATTGGGTTTCTGACCTGTGACCTCCAAGTTAACCCAAAGACCTAGCTTCCTCAGTTCAGTTCAGTTCAGTCTCTCAGTCACGTCCAACTCTGCCACCCCATGGACTGCAGTACTCCAGGCTTGCCTGTCCATCACCAACTCCCAGAGCTTACTCAAACTCATGTCCATCAAGTCAGTGATGCCATCCAACCATCTCATCCTCTGTTGTCCCCTTCTCTTCCTGCCTTCAATCTTTTCCAGCATCAGGGTCTTTTCGAATCAGTCAGTTCTTTGCATCTGGTGGCCAAAATATTGGAGTTTCAGCTTCAGCATCAGTCCTTCCAATGAATATTCAGGACTGATTTCCTTTAGAATGGACTGGTTGGATCTCCTTGCAGTCCAAGGGACTCTCAAGAGTCTTCTCCAACACCACGGTTCAAAAGCATCAATTCTTTGGCACTCAACTTTCTTTATAGTCCAACTCTCACATCCATACCCTGACTGCCAATAATAAGACTTACACAAAAGCTTAAGCCCAAAGAAAGTCTTCTAATGAATTTTATAAAAGGTTTAAATGAGCATCACTTCCAAAAGTGACATTCTGACATTTTAACTTTTAAGATTCAGGAACTGTTACTTAAAATATATATATTTTTTAAGTTCCCTCTAGTTCATCTTAATATTAGAAAATTCAACTATTCAATTATCAGACTCTGAAACATACCACCCTCTGTTTTCCATCCCTAATATCCGACCTACCGAAAATTTGCAGAGCAGCTTGGTTTTTCACAAGTGCAGATAAAATCATCAACCCCTTTGACATGCAAATACCATTTGGCCGCTTATTAGAGAACAGGATTAAGGGTTAGACTATCCATGTCTTGGCCATCAGCATCCATCAATCAGTCCGATGAGTGCTGATGTAAAGGAACTTTTGTTGTTTCAATATCAGCTCCTCCCCTAGCCTTTCCCTGTGCATTGAAATGGGGAGGAAGGCCATGTACAGAAGGGGATTCGGAGTCATAGCCTTTCAGTAAATCCTCTGCCTCGCCTAAATTGGTGCTGGCTTGGAGAAAATGGCTGTAAATACACATCTGCAGCTGGAGATGTCAGCCGCTGGCAGAGCTTCTCCATCGTTGTGCAGAGCGTCAGTGGGGCCTGGGCATCTGGATCCTCGCCTCTCTTCCCCATGACCGTAATCATCGATCGCAAACCAAGTGGGATCTCGCTGAATGCTCCATTAAACCGGAATAATTAAACATGGCAGTCATGGACTCTTCTAGGATCCGATTAAACACCTTGCAGAAGTCATTACTGAACCCCATCTGGGCTGCGGGCTTGCCAAACAGCAGGCTAAAACCCACAATTCCCGTTGCCATGAATAGGGAATTCTGAGACTGGGCTTTTTGTATCCCTGTAAATTAAGCCCTTGAGAACTCAGCACTGTTCAGGGGGAAAAGGGACCCTCTCTGACAGCAGAGCTCAGGGGTCTGAGGGTTTAACTCCTCAACTCCTTCTTGAATCTTTTTTATCACTACTATGACTATTCAAAGACCACCATTCAGTCAACATCACCCTAAAACCATTTCATCTCTTGAGTTGCTGAGCTCTAAATAGAAGGAGGCATGGTGGTAACCTAGTTAAAGAGAATAGCATATGGGGGACATGCTGCTTATACTAACTTCATTGTGGAGATGAACTCTGAAATCCAGTGTTTCTTCCTAACTGAACAGGTTCTTGTTCTATTCTTTCAAAGCAGGAGCCTCTTAAGAGATTTGTCCTGAAATGTAAAATTTAACTAAATTTGGCTACCTTAATGGTCTGGTGTCTCATTGTCTGTATGAGGATTATTCCTGTCATTGACACTGATTTCCAAATGAGAAATTATGTTGTTTAAATGTTTTCTAATAATGTAGCCATGTGCAGAAAGATGCCTAAAAAAATCCCACCTTCACGCGTTCAAAGAACAGCTTGGGTGAATGAGCTTAGTTCTACCATATAAATACATCACATTAATGGATGCTAACATCTAACTTCTAGATGCACATTTTATTTATAAAAATATTTGCCGATATATATGACCATTTTCAATACCTTGTTTGGAAATCTTGACACTGCCAGGCCTTTTGCGATAACCATTGCCTCTTACAGAAACCTGTTACCTTTATTCTTCTCTGAGATTTCATCATGCATGGCCTTGTCTCCTCTTGAGTTATGCGCTGTGATGAATTGTATCATAAAGGAAAAGGATAGGGCTGGGACAAGGGTTGGCAAGGCTGTGGAGACCCTGGAACCCTGGTGCATAGTTGATGGGAATGTAAAGTGTTGCAGCCACTATGGAAAACTGAATGAGGGTTCCTCAGAAAATTAAACAGAGATACCATGTGATCCAGCAACTCCACTCTGGTCACTACTCCCCGAAAATGGAAAGCAGCAACTCGGATATTTACAGATTCATGTTCACAGTAGCCCAGATTCACCGGAACCAAAAGGAGGAAGCAATCCAAGTGCCCATTGATGGGTGAAGGGATAAACAATGCGGTTTATACCAACTAAGGAACTTTATTCAACCTAAAAAATGAATGACTTTCTGGCGCAGGGTACAGCATGGATGAACCTGAGGACATCACACTAAATGAAATAAGCCAGAAAAAAAAGGACAACCTCCACCTACAGGAGGTACCCAGAGTAGTTAGGTTCATAGACACAGAAAGTAGCATGATGGTTGCCAGAGGCTGGGGGAGGAGAACGAGGTGTTGCTCATGGACATGGACTTTCGCTTTGGGAAGGTGTGGATAACGGACGGTAGTGATTGCACAGAATGTGAATGCGTTCAGTACCAATGCACTCAGCACTTTATAATGGTGAAAATGGCCAAGTTGATGTGTAATTCATCACAATTAAGAAGAAATTGTTTATTAAAAAGTTGGGAGTGGGAACCGGAATGAGTTCGTTTGTGGGGACTTGAGATGGACAAGTATAGAGACACCAGAAAGTTCCATCTTACCTCAAAGGCTTGTTGGAACAAATGCAAGGAAATATGCCACCACCAATGTGCTCTCCGGATGTCAGAGAGCAGCCAGACTTTGATCGATGGCCATCTATTCAGACAGACGTCATTCCAAGAAGCTGAGTTCTGGAGGCCCGCAGGAGAAGCAATGGGGGAAGAAGCCCTCTCTCCAAAGAGTGATTAATTTGGTAATTAATGCAAAGCAGAGGAAGAGCGATTCTGAAATGTTTGCTCCAGGCCCTAAATTTTCACAGTTAGCTCGGCAGTTGTAGCATCTGGTAGGACAGAGAGATTGGATGAGCTAAAGGGTGAGATCAGATGCCAGGGCAGCAGGGAAAGGACTAAAGATGAATAGCTTCAGGGGTGCTTGAGGATTCTCAAGCCTGGAAGCCATGCTTCAAAGGAAGGAAAAACAAAGAGAAGGCCCTGGTACTGATTGGAAGGAAGAGGCCTAGAGCTCGAAGGGACCAACCCCTTCACTTTATATAAAAAAGGACTCTGTGCTGGATGGATGGACTGAGGGCTGGGAAGCCAGGCAAGGCCAGGTGTGTAACACGGTCTGCGATAAGGTGGTTCTTCAGTCACAGGGAAGGAAGTGCTGTGTTTGTGAATTTCATACACTGTTTGCGTTCTGGGTAAGGATACCTGTACCCAAGATTTTTTAAATATCATTTTCATTTATTTATTTGGGTGCGCTGGGTTTCAGCTGTAGCACGAGGGACCTTTGATCTTCACTGTGGCATGTGGTTTATCTTTTAGTTGCACCTCGAGAACTCTGCCTTGTGGCATGTGGGATCTAGTTCCCTACCAGAGATGGAATCCAGGCCCCTGCATTTGGGAGTGCAGAGTCGTAGCCACTGGACCACCAGGGAAGTCCCGGTACCCAAGATTTGATTAATGTCAGTCAAGTTAGAACAAGACCGAGAAGTGAAACTAAGGAAGCATCACTGGATACCTTTGAGATGAGGAATCTTTGTGTGAGCCCTAATATTTCAACACTGCCTGAAATCATAAACTCTACTGTATTGAACCTGCTGATAGCCTGGCTCCCACAGTAATTTCCTCCCTGGCCATTGAATCCTTGAGCAAAATCAAGGCACAGCTGCAGAGCAGGTCAGATTCAAGACTCCAAGGCCACACGTCACCACTGCAGAGGTGCTAGGAGGACTGACCAGTTTCTCGTTCCTCAAAAAGGAGAAATATACAGCCCAGCCCTGCACCCAAGCTGACGGAGTCCATCCAGAAAGGCAGGTGGACGGCAAATGTGCTCGTGGAGGGCACGGGGTCAGGGCTCCCCACTTCCACTCAGAACCTCTGGGGCTTCCTATTGATCCGTCATGGCGCCTTTACCTGGAGAGGTCATGGTTGGCCAGTGCCTTCGGCAGTTATCAAAGGGCTAGTCAGGTGGTCTTTGTTTTCACAGAACTGCTGTGGGCAGTTAGAGGCCTTGGGAGCTGGGAAACAACCCTTTGTGCCCTTGGCTATTACATAAGCAGAGGACAGAGTTTTAACATGCACGCCCCCAAATTCTGCTTCCTTTCTGCTCGCCAGTCTTGGCAGGAAGAGGAAGAGTGCTGAGTGTTCACATGCCCTTGGCTGACCCCTCTGCTTAGAGTGTGACTCAGCTCTGCAGTTAAGAGGTAAATTCTCTTAAATAGTTGCCCGGACAGGATACGTCACCCCACAGTGTCTCACCCCGCTGTCCTTCACCAGGAACACCCCCCACGCTGGGTTCCGGAGAAGGGGCAGAGCCTGCCTGAGAAGGCGGAGACTGTCAGTGAGTTCTTATTCAAGACGTTCCCTGCAGGGACTTCCCTGGTGATCCAGTGGCTAAGAATCCGCCTGCCAATGCAGGGGACGTGGGTTCAACCCCTGGTCCGGGAACTAAGATCCCATATGACGAGGAGCAACGAAGCCCACGCTCCACAACTAGAATTTGAGCTCTAGAACCCTCCACCAGCAACTACTGGGCTCACACGCCGCAACTACTGATGCTTTGCATTCTAGAGCCTGTGCTTCACAACTATTATGGTAAGAAGCCTGAGCACCGCAATGAGAAAAATGCCGTGTGCAGAGACAAAAAGCCCTTGTGCCACAATGAAGAGTGACTGCAGCCAAAATACTAATTTAAAAAAAAAAAAGGAGAGAGAGAGAGAGATGCTCTCTGCCCATTTTCCGCCTGCAGGAACCAGGTGGCCACAGTCTGTGCTTTTTAAGGGGGATCGCTGGGGGCATCCCTGGTGGCTCAGTGGTAAAGAGTCTGCCTGCCAATGCAGGAGACCCAGGTTCAATCCCTGATCCAGGATGATCCCACATGTCGAGGAGCTTCTAAGCTCATGTGCTTCAGCTGTTGAGCCAGCGCTCTGGAGCTGAGGAGCCACTGCTGAGCCCGCGTGCCCTGGAGGCTGTGCTCTGCAAGAGAGGGCGCCGCAGTGAGAAGCCTGCAAACCTCTAGCAGAGAGCAGCCTCTCACCACTAGAGAAAAGCTCACGCTGTAGTGCAGACCGAGCGCAGTCAAAAATAAAAAATAATTTAAAAAAAAGGGATAGTTGGGTCAAATTTCTCAAATATCAGGAAACCCTGGAAGAACCATCTCATATCAGGACCTTTTTTCCTTAGCAGAATCTAGGATCTAGATAATTTATGGATAATATTCTCATGTACGATGTTAGTACTTTGGGGAGTTTTGTCCTGTAAACGGATAATCAACGGATCACCTCCCACTGACACATAACTCCTAACCACCCCCAATGACATGCTCTTTCTTTGCCCAGCCCCTTCCTCCCCTGACCCAGACTATTTGCACTATCTGCTGTGGGGCAGACACCAGGGTGGGCGTTGAGCAGACAGCCTGAGTCTCCAAGGGAAAGATGCTGTGGGAAAGATGACTTTATGACCAGACAACACAATTTGCTGTGGAGTCTGTAACAACACAAGGACCAACCAAGCAATATGGGGTGGGGGGTGGGCGGACAGGGGAAGGGCTGCTAGGAGGATGGTCCCAGGACCACACCCCACAACTCATCCGGTCTTCATTCCATCTCCCACTTGTTGCTGAGAGAAGCACAGTGATAGACTCTCTTCCCAGGCATCATAAGAAAACATCTTACACCCTGGGCACCAGAAATTAAATTTGAGGTTAACTTCACAAAGTCCTTTTTTCCCCATTTTGACAATTTCTTTGTCAAAGAGAATGATCAAGGATATTTAAAGTAATAGAATCAACATTTTTTTTGAGGTCCTCAAAGTTGAGAATTCTTGAAATCATCCTATGACATGACATAATTCAACTGTTTTAGATCATTTCTGTCCTCCAGACCCATATGGTTGGCAATACATAGAAGAATGTACCAAAATATCATTGACAGTCTTTAAGAAATAAATAAAAAAGCATGAGTGATACTTAGGATAAAAATCAATCTTGCAGCAATTATTTTTAGAAAAGAAAGAAAATGCATCTTATATACCAGTGCTGTCCAATAGGAATACATACATATATTTTTAATTGAAGTGTAGTTGCTGTAAAGTCACTTTCTTTTCCTGCCAGTGTGCACCACTATGATGGACTATTTTCTCAGTTCAAACCCACAAACACCTATATAGGGGATGGCTGCTTTCAAGCTGGGCAGTGCTGGTGGAAACTGCATGCTCAGGCAGACAGTGTGAACCAGCTCGTGTGTGTGTTCGTGTGTGTGTATGTTGTCTTCCGAGACTTGATGGGCATCAGTGGCAGAAACCCAATGGGATAACAGAAGAAGGCAGGACCTACCATGGAGTTGGGAACTCCCAGGCAGCCCAGGTGCCCAGGGTGAAGGAGCCACATTACTGCCCCGATGGCAGGTGAGACTCACCTGGGCCACCCCAGAGCATCAGCTCTAAGCAGCGGCAGCCCCTTCCTGGTCTGGGTCACTCAGGGACAGATTAGAAGAAGGAGGCTGAGCCTGGAAGGAGGCACAGGGAAGTCCCAGATGGCTGACTGGTCATCCGTCTCTGCATAGAAAACTTAGGACATGGAAGGAGACCTGGCTCCTAGGTCTCAGCTCCAGGCTCCCCTCGAATCTCACCAGGGCAGAGTGTGCTGGGGCACCCTGGGCTGTGAACAGAGCTGCAAAGAGACCTAATAATGCATTTTCCCAGTGAGGGCCAACTCATTTTAAGGAATGCCAGCCTGTCTCCCGTGCCAAAGTAAACTCCTGCAGTGAAAGCATTTCCCACCCTCCTCCCAAGTTTTACATTTTTAAACCTGGCAAAACAAAAGCGATCTGAGCTTGTGCCTGGCTCCAGCAGATGTCCAGAACTGGTTTCCCTGGGCGGGAGTCCCTGCAGGGACCCAGGAACAACCTGCAGGCTGTTTCCTGTTTGTGCTGCTTCACACAAGACTGCTGCCTAACCTCCACACTGCTGGGGATTGCTCCAACCAGATCAGCCCCATGCCCCGCGCTGCAGCTCAGCCAGCTCTTCTGCAGGGGAGGTTTCCAAGCTTCTCCCACGGAATTGCATGAAAGATGGAGACAACATTGTCAGCACATGGTGAGTCCGTGCTCAGGTGAACGGCAGAGCGGGTATCTGGATGTTGGGAGGCACTGAGATGGACTTCCCTTCTTGAGTCTGGGATCCTGGTTTCCCCCTCCGGATGAGATCTAACATGTCAGCTAGGCTGGGTGCAAAGTACACTTGGCTTTGGGGTCAAAGCTCCAGATTTTGGAAGGAGAACAGGAAGCAGGGGTCTGGAGCAGGTCGAGGCTTGACCAGGGCTTGCTGCTCGCACAGCCAGCAGGGACCCTTCCAGGAACCCTGCTGTGGGGCCAGGTGAAAAGCCACCTGTGGTTAAAGGGAGCACAGGAGCTCTGGTTGGTGGGGATGGGAACCAGCAGGCCTGGACCACTTTCCTCTCCTTCTCCTACCTCAGTCTGTCTGCTGGGGGCTAGAAACCCGGACCACAGTGCCTGTGCAGTGGACTGTACCTCTGAGGGGCTAAGAATTCTCCAGGCAAGAATACTGGAGTGGGTTGCCATACCCTTCACCAGGGGATCTTCCCAACCCAGGGACAGGTTGGGAAGACACCAGGGAAGCCCACCCAGGTGGCGCTGGTGGTAAAGAACCTGCCTGCCAAAGCAGGAGATGTAAGAGGTGTGGGTTCCCTCTCTGGGTCGGGAAGATCCCCTGGAGGAGAGCATGGCAACCCGCTCCAGTATTCTTACCTGGAAAATCCCATGAACAGAGGAGCCTGGCTGGCTACCATCCATGGGGTCCCAAAGTGTTAGTCGTGACTGAAGTGATTTAGCACGTATGCAGGAAGCAGGTAAGAGGTGAGATGGGGCAGGAGCGCGTAGCCGGAGGGGGGATGGCCTTTGTGCGTGTGGGCCTTGGTTGGGTGCACACAGGACGGCCTTTGCTTCCTGGGGAGTTGTCACCCACTGCGAAGGCCACACCTGGGCGTGCCTGCTGCTCCTTTGAAATTGTGAGTTCTGACACCCCGTTCTGGCCACAGCCTCCAGGCTTTGCCTCCGTGTCTCTCTGCCATCCTGAGACCCCTTCACCTGCTCCCTTCCTGCCCATCTTCCTCCTCTGCCATCCCGGAAGGCAAGCAGTCCTGCTCCTCCCAGGCTCTCTCCCAGTCTCTTCCTCCTCTCTTAAGGGCACTGTCCATCCCTGCCTCCCTCTCATATTCCCACCCTCTTTTTCGCTACAGTCTCCTTCCACGAAGCTTGCAGATGTCACTTGCCTTCTCTTCTCTTGAAAAACCCCTTTGCTAACAGCTTCCTTTCTTCTCTCCTTGTCTGACCTGTGTTTGATGACAAGGGGTTCTCCCCACTTGTCTGCAGGTTCACCCGAGATGCCCCAGAATCGACCTCCATGTCCACTGCTGCCCTCCATCCTGACGGCTCTCGTGAGGGCCACCAGTGGTGGCCAAAACAGATAGCCATTTCATCTTCCCAAGTAGAGTCACCTTTCACTACAGATTTTCCACATGCCAGCCACTGGCACAGGGCGATTCAGTAGCTTCTCAGGGTTTCCAGACCTTTCCCAGGAGACTGGCCATGGTGTTTGGCTAATCACTGCTGCCCCACTGCCTTCCCTTCAGGCTCCCCTGGCCAGTCCTGCAGGAGCCATCCCCGCTCCATCCTACTCCTACCGGCCTTGGTGGTTTCAAAGCCTATGAACCACCCTCTGCTTGCGAGGGCTCACTGGCTCCTCTCACCTGGAACAGAATCTTTGCTCATTGTGCCTCCTTCTCTACGTCAATTCCCTCTCCAAGCTTGAGATTCCCCAACCAGGCATCTGCTCTTCTATGTCAATTAGGATGCTTTCAATTATAATTAACAGAAACCCAATTCTAACAGACTTGAACCCTAGGGGAATTTCTGGCTCACAGAACAGGGAATCAAGGTTGAACAGGCTTCTGAAGGGCTTTCATCTAGTGGCACAGGCATGCTCCCCAGGCCCTGGCTCCTGTCTGTGTGTCTGTCTAGCTCCGCAGGTCCACCTCCTTGTAACACTGACTCTTCTGCTGCTGCCAGGGTAGCTACCCCAGCCTCCCAGGGCGACCTGTTTTTTTCCTTGCTTCCAGAAAGAAAGAGAGAAGGAGACTCAGAAGGAGAAAGAGAAGGAAAAGTCACATGTCAGCACCAAGGATTCAGCAAGACTCAGAAGGTTCACTTCAGCTGGGCAACCTGGGGCTGCATCCTCATCTCAGAGCTCATCACAGCAGGCAGGGTTGAGTTAAGACTTTCAGAGCCCACTAGAACTGACACAGAACCCAGCTGGCCAGAGCCAACTTCCAGCAAAGCCCATGAAGCCTAGGGAAGGAGTGACTATCCAGGCTTGAGTCAGAGAACAGTCTTGCAGGGAGGAGAGAGTCATCACTAGGCATCATCACCGACCCCCACCACCTCCCCAGACAGCTCCTGCCCTGCATCCCCATCTCCATCTCAGTGGGTGATGGCGTCCGCCTCATACCCAGGCCGGGAGTCTGGGAGTCAGCCTAGGTCACCCTGCCTCTTCACTGGCTATATCTAATCCATCATCAAGATACACTTCAAAGGGGTTGCTGCTGATTTAAAGTCCCGACCCAGAAAATGTGTCCTCGAGTTTCCGTACTCTCTCCCAAGCAACACTGTTGCTACTGCCTACCTGGAATTTGGCACCTAACTCCTGAGTGGTCCCCTGGGCTCTCCCCACTCTGTCCTCCACGTGACCCCAATATCATGCTGCAGGAAGGAGGGTATTGTGAGACATCCTTCTTGCCTTGCCCAGCTCTTAGTGCTGTGCTTAGTTGCTCAGTCATGTCCGACTCTTTGCAACCCCATGAACTGTAGCCCATGGGGATTCTCCAGGCAAGAATACTGGAGTGGGTTGCCATGCCCTCCTCCAGGGGATCTTCCCAACCCAGGGGTCAAACCCAGGTCTCCTACATTTCAGGCAGATTCTTTACCTTCTTAGGCACCATGGAAGCCCAAGAATACTGGAGTGGGTAGCCTATCCCTTCTTTGGGGTAATCTTCCCACCCCAGGAATCACACTGGGGTCTCCTGCATTACAGTGGATTCTTTACCAGCTGAGCCACCAGGCAAGCCCCCGGCCCCTGGGCTTCAGCATGAAACCCAGCCTCCCAGCCCTGAATTTTCTGGCCAGCACCTCTGTGCCCACCTGCATCCTTACACACCCACTGGCTTCTTAGACCCACCACACCATCTGGCTTCTACCTCATTCAGGTGTCTCCTCCCGTCTTCTCTGCCTAATGGTCTCACGCTCTTCCTTCAAATCCACACCCAGGAACAACTTTGCTTGTGAGTTCCCCTGATGCGTTCCTCTCTAGACACCTCCAGTCACATGCCCTTCTTGATTTCACTGCCTTTGAGCCATCATATGGACCATGATGATGTCACTCACCTGCCTGACCCACCTAAAAAAGAGACATCAAATGAATGGACTCATCTTGTCAATTACTCTCTTAATCATCATTCATTCAACAGACACTTAGTAAGTGCCTCCCGCTCACTTGACAGCACTTTTCTTTAATCCCTTACATCGTCTGACCCAGAGTAGGTGCCTAGCTCACATCTGTTGCTCCAAAAACTGAGATTATAGGATGCCCACAGGGGAGCTTTGTGGGCTGCCGTCTATGGGGTCGCACAGAGTCGGACACGACGGAAGCGACTTAGCAGCAGCAGCAGCATCACATCAGCGCATGCTAAAATGTGTCCTGGGTGTCGCTTTGCGTTGCTGCTGCTGCCAGGAGGACACTTGAATTCCGAGAACAGTGCATGTTCGCCCCTGGGCTCCTTCAGCACGGGTCTCTTCTGAGGGGCCGCACCACAGGGCACCGACCATGTGTGCTGTCTATGCACGCTCAGTCGCTGCAGTCGTGTCCGACTCTGTGACCCTGTGGCCTGTAGCCCGCCAGGATTCTCTCACCATGGGAGTCTCCAGGCAAGAACACTGGAGTGGGTTGCCATTTCCTTCTCCAGGGGATCTTCCCGACTCAGGGATCTAACCCACATCTCTTATGCTTCCTGCATTGGCAGGCGGGTTGTTTACTACGAGCACCCCCTGGGAAGCCCATGGCACCATACTGCCTGAGTTCAAATCCAGGATACTGACACTTACGAGCTGTGTGACCTTGAACCAGCCACATGGCTTCATTGAGCCTCAGTTTCCCCACATATGAAAGAAGGATGGAGACTTCCCTGGTGGTCCAGAGGTTAAGAATCTGCCTTGCCATGCAGGGGATGCAGGTTTGATCCCTGGTCAGGGAATTAAAATCCCACCTGCCATGGAGCAACTAAGCCTGCAAGCTACCACCACTGAGCTTGCGTGCCACAACTCAAGACTGCACTGCAATGAAAGATCACCCACAGCACAACAAAGAGCCCACCCGCGGCAACCAAGGCCCGATGCAGCCAAATGAGCAAATAAATAAAAAGAAGGACGGTAATATTGGGTTCAGCCAACGAACAAGCGCAGACAAGCAAAGCACTTAGAAAAGTTTCTGTCACATAAGGAACCACTCAATAAAAGCTAGCTCTAAATATCATGACACAGCCCTTCCAGATGGAGAGCCCCTGCCCCATCCTCTGTCCTGATTCCTATACTCCTGCCTGGCATATGCCAGGGGCCTGGCAAATGCACATTGACAGTGACAGCACACTCGGCCATCACACTTATCAGATTGTATTTTCACGTGCCACTGTCTGCAACTGGCACATGAGTTTCTTATTCAAATGGTTGCTTGTTTCTTAGCATCCAGTCACCAGGTATCAGGTGCTCGGTGGATGCCTGTGGGAAGGATCAAGGAAGCTGGAGTCCGACTCAGAATGGCCACAGAAAGTGCGTGACATCCCAGCTGAGACCCCTTGAGCCCCTGGAGTTCTGGTACTATCAGTTATACAGTTCCTTGCCGGCCTCCTTTGTGAGACTGAATGCAGAGTCTGGAGCCACTGCAGGTAAGCAGATCCCAATGGCTGTATCCTCAAAAAATGAGAGGATCTGAAATGGGGAGTGACAAGCCAGCCTGTGCCAGACACAGGGCAGCCCTCCAGGCTCACAGCTAGTGCAGGCCCTATGTGTCTGTGTGTGAAGAGGAGACCAGTAGGCCAGGCATTGCTGGGCTTCACATCAAGTGCTCAGCACATCAGAGGATGACAGAGTATAAGACAAGGGACAGAGACCTGGTTACAAAGGAAGCTTAGGATAAAAGGGAATCCTACCTGGGAATGCTTAGCTTGTGTAGGGATGCTCCAGGAACATATAATTGCCACATTCTAGGCTATTACAGCTCTTCACCAGTGTGGGAAGACAGCAAATGGGCCAAGATGGCATGTTCAGGCTCTTGCCCCACATTTTATAAATAATGACTATGTAACAGCTGAGACATCCTGGAATGTGAAGTCAAGTGGGCCTTAGGAAACATCGCTACGAACAAAGCTAGTGGAGGTGATGGAATTCCAGTTGAGCTATTTCAAATCCTAAAAGATGATGCTGTGAAAGTGCTGCACTCAATATGCTAGCAAATTTGGAAAACTCAGCAGTGGCCACAGGACTAGAAAAGGTCGGTTTTCATTCCAATCCCAAAGAAAGGCAATGCCAAAGAATGTTGAAACTACTGCACAATTGCACTCATCTCACATGCTAGTAAAGTAATGCTCAAAATTCTCCAAGCCAGGCTTCAGCAATACATGAACCATTCACTTCCAGATATTCAAGCTGGTTTTAGGAAAGGCAGAGGAACCAGAGATCAAATTGCCAACAACTTCTGGATGATCCAAAAAACAAGAAAATTCCAAAATAGCATCTACTTCTGCTTTAGTGACTATGCCAAAGTCTGACTGTGTGGATCACAAGAAACTGTGGAAAAATCTGAAAGAGATGGGAATACCAGACCACCTGACCTGCCTCTTGAGAAACCTGTATGCAGGCCAGGAAGTGACAGTTGGAACTGGACATGGAACAACAAACTGTTTCCAAATCAGGAAAGGAGTACGTCAAGGCTGTATATTGTCACCCTGCTTATTTAATTTATATGCAGAGTACATCATGAGAAATGCTGGGCTGGATGAAACACAAGCTGGAATCAAGATTGCCGGGAGAAATATCAATAACCTCAGATAAGCAGATGACACCACCCTTATGGCAGAAAGTAAACAAGAACTAAAAAGCTTCTTGATGAAAGTGAAAGAGGAGAGTGAAAAAGTTGGCATAAAACTCAACATTTAGAAAACAAAGATCATGACACTTGGTCCCATCACTTCATGGCAAATAGATGGGGAAACAGTGGAAACAACGTCAGACTTAATTTTTTTGGGCTCCAAAATCGCTGCAGATGGTGACTGCAGCCATGAAATTAAAAGACACGTACTCCTTGGAAGGAAAGTTATGACCAACCTAGATAGCATGTTCAAAAGCAGAGACATTACTTTGCCAAGAAATGTCCGTCTAGTCAAGGCTCTGGTTTTTCCTGTGGTCATGTATGGATGTGAGAGTTGGACTGTGAAGAAAGCTGAGCGCCGAAGAATTGATGCTTTTAAACTGCGGTGTTGGAGAAGACTCCTGAGAGTCCCTTGGACTGCAAGGAGGTCCAACCAGTCCATTCTAAAGGAGATCAGTCCTGGGTGTTCATTGCTGAAGCTGAGACTCCAGTACTTTGGCCACCTCATGCGAAGAGCTGACTCAGTGGAAAAGACTCTGAAGCTGGGAGGGATTGGGGGCAGGAGGAGAAGGGGACGACAGAGGATGAGATGGCTGGATGGCATCAGAGTGAACTCTGAGAGTTGGTGATGGACAGGGAGGCCTGGCATGCTGCAGTTCATGGGGTCGCAAAGAGTCGGACAAGACTGAGCAACGGAAATGAACTGAACTGAACTGAACTGAACTACTCTATATAAAACAGATAAACAATGGGGATGTACTATATAGCACAGCTACTCAATATTTTATAATAACTTAGGATGAAAAAAACCTGAAAAAATATGTATGCATGTGTTAAATACATATATATGTGTGTGTGTGTGTATATATATGTATACATACAATTTGAATTATTTTGCTGTATACCTAAAACTATAACATTATAAATCAACTATACTTTAACAACAACAAAATATATATTGAAAAAATGGAAAGTCAAGATTTCCACGTCTGGGATCTGAGACCAAAAGGAAAAAAAAGGAGATGGCTGAAAATATTATCGGGATAAGTTCTATGCATATTCTATAATGTATAAATGTTGGTATTTAGAATATATAATGGAGAAGGCAATGGCACCCCACTCCAGTACTCCTGCCTGGAAAATCTCATGGACGGAGGAGCCTGATGCACTGCAGTCCATGGGGTCGCTAAGAGTTGGACACAACTGAGCGACTTCCCTTTCACTTTTCACTTTCATGCATTGGAGAAGGAACACTCCAGTGTTCTTGGCTGGAGAATCCCAGGGACAGCGGAGCCTGGTGGGCTGCATAGTCCAGACTGTGGGGTCGCGTAGAGTCGGACGTGACTGAAGCGACTTAGCAGCAGCAGCAGCAGCAGAATATGGAAAGAACTCCGGCAAATTAGCCAGGGAAGAACATAACTAGAATAGAAAACCAGGCAACGTACCTGAGTGGGCAAGTCACAGCTGGGGAAACCCTAACTAACAAGGATATAAAGAGGTTCTCAGCCTCGCCAGTGATCAGAGCCAGACAAATGGAAATCACAGAGAAATACAAATCATCCATGCTGGCTCAAAAGCTGGGTGGTAGGAATTGGTTATGAGGGACAACCGGGGTCCTTGTGCACAGTGGGCTGGAGTGGGGCCTGCTGTGGCCCCTGGGGAAGCAGCCAGGCAGTGGGCATCTGCTGAAATGGAGCAGGGAAATAGCATTGTTTGCGTGTGTGCTAAGTTGCTTCAGCTGTGCCTAACTCTGCAACTCCATGGACTGAAGCCCACCAGGCTCCTCTGTCCATGGGATTCTTCTGGCAAGAATACTGGAGTGGGTTGCCTTTTTTTCCTCCAGGGAATCTTCCCGACCCAGGGCTCAAACCCGCATCTCTTATGTCTCCTGCATTGCCAGGCAGATTCTTTACCACTAGTGCCACTTGAGAGGCCCATACTATACAGGCTCAAAAAAAAGTATGCACATTTGTGTACAAGGGAACATGTCCAAGGAAAGTCATCATGGTGCTGCTTGTGACAGTAACATTTTTGGCAGCTTTGGTGTCTATCACTAGGAAAAGAGAAGGTCAGGCCTGATGCTGTTCACATGGGACATCCCTGGCAGCAACCAGAGGGCATCAACTAGGTCCGCAGGACCAAGAATCGGTCCTCAAAGGCACAAGAGTGAGTGCAGAACAGAGGAAAAAGGAAGGGCATTATAGCACAATACCACCTGGATAAAATTTGCAATAAATAGTAGAAAATGACTAAGGATTTTTGTACGCTTGTTCGCAGATATAAATGAGAATCTCCCTGGTGGTCCAGTGGTTAAGACTCTGTGCTTCCAATGCAGGGGCCATGGGTTTGATCCCTGATTGGGGAACTAAGATCCCAAAAGCTGTATGGTGCAGCCAGGAGTTTGTTTTGTTTTGTTTTGTTTTAAGTATCAATTAACGAGGAGAGAATGGATTGGATGGACCTCTGTGACTCTCGTGAAGGTGGATGCAAAGTGCAGATGGGAGATGGAGGTGAATGAAAATAAAAGGCCAACAAAGGGTTTTCCATGATGGAGTCAGCCTTGAACTTAGGAGTGTGATGACACAGTCCTGGCCTAATAAATTCTGTTCTTCCCTGGCTGATCAGGGCCAGAGACGGGTGCTTACCAGGGCCATCTTTCTAAGCAGGCCCGGGGCACCGTGGAAATGTAGAGCTCCTTGTCCAAACAGCAGGGAGACAGTACTGTTGACACTAAAATGGAAAGGTGTTCTTCTCTATTCTCTCCTTCTCTCGCTACCTGCCATGTTGTTTTGTATTCATTATGTAGAATCATGCCCTTGGAAACAGGAATATTCCCTGGGTGAGTGCAGACCCTTAGAGGCTCCTGGGGTCTCCACTCTGGGGCTCAGCTGGGCCAGACACAGTGAGGGACCCTGGGCCAGCTCTCAGCAGCTCCTAAGGAACTACAGACTCAAAAACCAAGACACGCTTGGTACCTGGATCAGGGCGAGCAAGGGGCTCACCTTCATGGCCCCCTGCTGTCACGACCGCCCAGCCTGGCATTCCCCAGTGCTGCACTCAGATCGCCACTGTGGGAGGGTGGCAGTGGTTGCTGAGGGAGGCCCAGGGGAGGCCGGCTGGGATCTGAGATGCAGGGTGTGAGGGGGGTCCGGCATCTGAGGACCTCTCCAAGGAACACTCGACCTGCAGCCAAACCATGCATGGGACAGGCTTCGTTCATACCCCAAAGACTTCATTTATATAACACGAATTAAAAACTTAGTTATTAAGAATTTTCAAGCAATGACCACAGAGTAATAAACCTCTGTGCCATTCATGGTTGCATAGCCATAGAGCTGACCTTAACACACACCACAACCAATGGATTTCCTCCTCAGGATCAAACTCTGAATCTCACTGCAATGCCCTGGGCACTTCCTTGCCTCCTGCAAGCCAGTTGATACATTTAGGGAAGTTTGCAAGATGGTTGTTACACCATCAGGGGCTTGAGATGGGCCGTAATGGGAGCATCTACATCATGCATGGATAAATCAGGGCTTTGCATTTCTAGGAAAGCTGGTTTTCCAGAACATTCTGAGCGTTCTTCCAAATTTTCTTCCCTCCATACAGCCATCCTAAATAAACATCATGATGAAGTTGGAGGGACTGCAGCTTAAGATACAGCCCCTTCTCCCTCTTTGATCCCAGGAGGAGAGGGATGGTAGAGTCACCACTGTCAGTGGGAGGCTCCCCAAGCTCAAATTCTAGGGCTAATTTGTCCCACCCAAGGTGCCCCCTTGGCCTGAGTCCTTCATTTTACAAGCAGGAAGCTGGAAGCAGATGAATGAGTGATTCATCCAAGTGATGCCCAGTAAACATCAGAATTCGGCTGACCTCTCAATGGGCTCATCAGAGTCACAGTTTCATGACATATAAAAACACGTTGTTGTTGTTGAGTAGCTAAGTCATGTCCAACTCTTTGTGACCCTATGGACTGCAGCACTCCAGGCTTCCCTGTCCTTCACTACCTCCTGGTGTTTGCTCAGACTCATATCCATTGAATCTGTGATGCCATCTAACTATCTCATTCTCTGTCAATTGTTTGCCAGTTTTATTTCAATTCCATGGTGGAATGATCATATTGTTGGATATGTTTGGTTAACAATATAAATCATTAAAGTGAATTTTATCTGTCCCTTTTCGTGTTTAATGTGCGTGCTAGAAAGTTTTAACTGGCGTAGCTGGCTTGCATCCTGTTTCTATTGGAGAGGTTAGTCTACAGATTACACAGGCCCATGGACCCAATAGGACCCGTTTGTGTGTGTGTGTGTGTGTGTGTGTGTGCGCACATGCGCACAGAGGTGCATGGATGTGTGTGTCCACCTGCTCGGTGCAGGGATGTGAAGAGCAGGGTACTTCCCCTGCACCCTGCTGAGAGAGGCAGCCCTCTTCAGTCCTCCAATGTCCAAGAAAAGCTGATAACCAGCTATTTACTGAGTCTCCCTCTCATCCCATAAAGCTGATGGTGCCCACAGAGTCCAGGCTCCCGGGGTCTGCCACGGGTCCTCCCCCCTTCACCTCTGCCTGCATCTCTCTACACCCCCTTTCTCATCCAACCCCCTCCCAAAATCATGCTACTATTTTGTTCTGCATCTTTTCTGGTTCGAAGACATTTAACTAGGTTCAAATTTTCACAGCCTGGACTCCTGTCTGCTGGTCAATGGCAAGTTAGCCCCAGCTTAGCCCAGGATTGCATGCAGGGTGAACTTCCTGGGGAATCACATAGCAACTGGAATCTTGGCTCCATAAAACTGTTTGACAGCTGCCCCGAGGGCTCTTCCCAGTGTAACCCTGTGAATCAGAATACTGGCTCCGGGTTCCTTCTCCATTGTCCACCCCACTGCACAAACCGGACCCGTTGCTATTTGTTCTGCAAAGTGAGTCCCTGGGTAAATCTTGGAACCATGCTGTTACCCAGGACCAGCCCTAGCTGGGGGCACAGGGTGGTGCGGGAGGAGGAGGGAGCGTGAGCACTGTCTGCCCTCCGTCACTCAGCTCTGTGCGGAGCTGGAGCCCAGGCAGCTCTGAGAGCTGTGCACACGGCCCAGCAAGCTCCTTCACTTCCGGCTGAGCTTCTGTCTTCAGGCCCCAGTCCGTGGGCACTGGCCGTGGCCTTGGAGAGGCAATGGGTGCCCTCCTGACACAGCAGGGCTGGAAAAGTCTGCCTTTGTAATCCTGGGCTGTGAACCACTAGTGATGGGAGAACTTCCAGAGGCCATTTGCTTGATCATGCGTTTGCTAACACTCATAAAATTATATCACTTCCACTCAGATGATCTTTCTTTGCTGCAAAATTGTTTTAAGGGTAGAGATTGTGTCTTATTTATCACTGGAACCTCAGTGCCTAGCATTATGCTAAATGTTCAAGAAAAGGTTTATTGTGAACTGAAAAAATGATGGTATATGGGAAAAGGAAAAAAAAAAGAAATATTTGGGTTTGGCATAAAAACTGAGTTTCAATTCTGCTGTATATCTTTAGAGAAATCAGTTACCCTCTCTGAGCAGTTGGGTTTCCCTGGTGGCTCAGATGGTAAAGAATCTGCCTGCAATGCTAGAGACCTGGCTTCGAGCCCTGGGTCAGTGAGATGCCCTGGAGAAAGGAATGGCAAACCACTCAAGTATTCTTGCCTGGAGAATCCCAAGGACAGAGAAACCTGGTGGGCCACTGTTCCTGGAGTGGCAAAGGAGTTGGACGCAACTGAGTGACTAACACTTTCTCTGAGTTGTTGGTCCCTCAATGGAATAGTGAGTATAGTAACAGGAAATGCATCGTCCTGCGGGGGAGCTTAAATGATAAGCTGTCTTTAAGACATCCGACAAGCAGTAGGCGCTCATTGAGTAGAACTTCCCAACAGGCTCAGGTGTGTGGCTAGAGTCTCTTACGATTATCACATTATCATTCTTTTTTGTGTGTGTTGGAGGGCGGGGGTGGTCAGTCCCCCAACTCAGTCCCTTTCCATCTGGCTGGGAGGACCACTGAATCCCCAGGGAAGCTCAAGGCCAGATGGAAGTGGTGAGAATTCTCAAGCCTTCTCTTCCGAGGCCTGGGCTGGATATTTCAGAGGACATAGAGGCAGCTAGTTCATGAGCGTGCTGGGCAGGTAAGGCTTATGCATAAGTAACTGGAGGCTTTAGCATGAGAGGCAGAGGGGTCATAGCTCAGAATTTGAGCCCTTCAGGAGGCCCCTTAGGATGGGACATTTAGGGAGGGACTCCTGCCCAGCACAGGTCTTCGAGGCCCCTTCTCACTCTGAGGTTTCTGACTTGTACCCTAGGAGACATCTGTGTGTGTCTTGGGGTGGAAGCAGGGGCAGAGGCGACGCCTCGGGGAATGTCCTCTGGTGGACACACCTACTCCCAAGGCTGCCCCTGGCCTCTGAGGCATCTTGGTATGAATTAGGAAGGGTGTCCCTCGGGAAGGCCCTTCTTCAGATCAGACTCACAGTGAGGCCCGAAGCACCAGGGCTGGATTCCAGGGCCCTCTCACCATAGTCCCAAACTGCATCACACACGGTGGGAGGGTCAGTCTGCGTCCCGGACGCCAGCATAGTGGTCAGTTCTGTCCACAGGCAGGGTTTAGCCCGCCCACATGGCCCCGGCGTCCATCCTCAGGCCCCGGTGACCATTCCTGACTCCAAGCCTTGGCCTCTGGCTTTGGACCCTGACCTTAACTGTTGGTTCTCACTTGACCGTGCCAGCTCCTCTGTGGGCCCTGGCCTGTCCCCTATTCTCTCTCCTGACCCTGCCTCCCATCTTGGATCCTCTGGGTGATAGAACCAGCTCTTCTGTGATTCGACCTGTGTGCCCTCGAGTCATGGACGGCACCCCTCTGATCCAAGGATTGACATGGGGCTAGATCGGCTGCAACGCCATCTGTGTAAGGACTCGACTGATGTGGCAGGGGCCTTCCCTCCCTTACCCCTGGTCTCCACTGTGGCTCCACTTCCTGTCCGCTGCGTGCAGTTCTGACCTCTGACATTTGCAGGCCGGGCAGCACCTTCCTAATCTGGCAGGTGCTGCTGCTGCTGCTGGAGGCCATTTTTATGCCTGGCATTAGAATGACACAGTTGAAACCACCAGTGGCTGATACTAAAAGAAAGCAGGATTGACAGAGGGCACTCTGTAACCTAATGAGAGCGAAACTGCCGCGTGGGGTCTTGAAGAAAGTCACCGCCCAGCCGTGTCCTGGCAGGAGGGCAGGCTCCCGTCTGCAGGGTTAACAAGGGGATGTGTGCATGCAGCCGTGGGATGCTCACGCATCTGTGGCCATGGACAGGGGCAGCCCCAAGTCCTGCACAGACTGATCCCACTGCATTTTTAGACCTTTGCTGGTCTCAGGGCAAAAAAAGCTAAACCTGCAGCATCACATCCCCTCTCTGCCAGCTACTGGTGTGTTCTCTGGGCCTCAGTTTCCAGATCACTAAATTGGGATAATAATCATCTAATTCACAGAAACACTATGGGAACTGAGAGGATATATTTTGGTGCTCTGAACAGCATCATGTGTTAGTAGCTCAGTCGTGCCCGACTCTTTGCAACCCCATGGACTGCAGCCCACCAGGCTCCTCAGTCCATAGGATTTTCCAGGCAAGGATACTGGAGTGGTTTGCCATTTCCTTCTCCAACATAGGAGAACAGCATAATAGGGAAGAACAAATCTGACTCCAACTTGTTGCTACAAGTTAAGAATGTTGCCTACAGCCTGAATATGGAGGATAGCTCATCCTCAAGTCTCTGATCTTTAAAGGTATAATACTTTTCCATTTAAAATTTTATTTAGTTTTTAATTTTTGGTTGTGCTGAGTCTTCACTGCTGTGCACCGGCTTTCTCTAGTTTTGGAAAGCGGCGGCAATTCTCTTGGGGTTCTGAGCTTCTCATTGCGTGACTTCTCTTGCTGCAGAGCATGGGCTCTAGGCATGAAGGCCTCAGTAGTTGCAGCCCGAGGCCTCAGCAGTTGCAGTACATAGGGTTACTCATCCTGCGGCATGTGGCATCTTCCCAGACCAGGGATAGAACCCGTGTTTCCCCTGCATTGGCAGGCAGACTCCCAACCACTGGACCACCAGGGAACTCCTACTTTTCTGTTTATATAGCGATAAAGAGTTGCTGAACAGAGAACATCATTTGTCTTGTTGGGGGTTTATAGAAACATCATGACCTGATTTACACTGACAGCTGCAAGAACAAACGATTCGACATCTCAAAGTTTGCAACAAACAACCAGACTTCCTCTCCTTTGGGTGTAAAAGAAATCTGAATTCTAACTCAGGTAGGATGATTCTTTGGGAGACTAGCCCACCATCTTCTCAGTCTGCTGACCTTTCAAATAAAGTGTCTATTCCTTGCCCCAACAACTCATCTCTTGATTAATAAGTCTGTCATGCACCAAGCAGTCTGAGCCTGGACTTGATAACTACAGAAAGTATTACCTGTTTCCTCCTGGAGTTAGTTCTGGCCCCGTGACTAAACTCTGGTTGATGAGACACAAGTGGAAAGATGGAGGATGTGGGAGGAAGAGGCCCTTCTTCCCACCTGGAGCACATGCTCAGATGGATGAGCAAAGAGTTGAAGTGGGACCCCCACTGTCTGCACAACCACCAGGATTCCTTATCATGGGAGGGTTTTTGGAGCTTATTTAGGTCTTTCTGTCACCCTGATCAATTCTATAAGTGATATTCAAGTAGGCAGTGCGAGACCAGGAAAAAAGAACCTGTGTGCTGACAGAGAAGACTGAAGATGGAATGAGGAAGGCAAGATCTGCCTACTTGTGCAAGGGCTGGCCCCATGAAAACATCCTGCTTTCACATCCTTATACCTTTTTTGCACAGAGTGGCCAATTGCAAGATCTCCTTGTACTGGGAGGAGCTCTCCCTACCAGGATCCTGGAGTCTCTGGGCTGCTGGCCTCACACACCTGGCTATTGTCTCTGCACTGATGTTTTCAACTTAGGTCTGAATTTGGCAATAAGGAGTCATGATCTGAGCCACAGTCAGCTCCTGGTCTTATTTTTGCTGACTGTATAGAGCTTCTCCATCTTTGGCTGCAAAGAATATAATCAATCTGATCTTGCTGTTGACCATCTGGTGATGTCCATGTGTAGAGTCTTCTCTTGCGTTGTTGGAAGAGAGTGTTTGCTATGACCAGTGTGTTCTCTTGGCAAAACTCTATTCACCTGTGCTCTGCTTCATTCTGTACTCCAAGACCAAATTTGCCTGTTACTCCAGGTGATTCTTGACTTTCTACTTTTGCATTCCAGTCCCCTATAATGAAAAGGACATCTTTTTGGGGTGTTAGTTCTAGAAGGTCTTGTAGGTCTTCACAGAACCATTCAACTTCAGCTTCTTCAGCATTACTGGTCGGGGCAGACTTGGATTACTGTGATATTGAATGGTTTGCCTTGGAAAAGAACAGAGATCATTCTGTCGTTTTTGAGATTGCATCCAAGTACTGCTTTCGGATTCTTTTGTTGACTGTGATGGCTACTCGATTTCTTCTAAGGGATTCTTGCCCAGAGTACTTGATATAATGGTCAACTGAGTTAAATTCACCCAAGCTGGATTTAGAAAAGGCAGAGGAACCACAGGTCAAATTGCCAACATCTGTTGGATCATTGAAAAAACAAGAGAGTTCCAGAAAAACATCTACTTCTGCTTCATTGACTATGCCAAAGTCTTTGATTGTGTGGATCACAACAAACTCTGGAAAATTCTTAAGAGATGGGAATACAAGACCACCTGACCTGACCTGCCTCTTGAGAAATCTGTCTGCAGGGCAAGAAGCAACAGTTAGAACTGGACATGGAACAACAGACTGGTTCCAAATCAGGAAAGAATTACATCAAGGCTGTATATTGTCACCCTGCTTATTTACCTTATATACAGAATACATCATGAGAAACGCTGGGCAGGATAAAGCACGAGCTGGAATCAAGATTGCCGGGAGAAATATCAATAACCTCAGATATACAGATATCACCACTCTTATGGCAGAAAGTGAAGAAGAACTAAAAAGCCTCTTAATGAAAGTGAAAGAGGAGAGTGGAAAAGCTGGCTTAAAACTCAACATTCAGAAAACTAATATCATGGCATCTGGTCCCATCACTTCAGCAAATAGATGGAGAAACAATGGAAACAGTGAGAGACTTTATCTTTGTGGGCTCCAAAATCATTCCAGATGGTGACTGCAGCCATGAAATTAAAACATGCTTGCTCCTTGGAAGAAAAGCTATGACCAGCCTAGACTAACCCATATCAATAAGCAAAGACATTAATTTGCCAACAAAGGTCCATCTAGTCAAAGCTATGGTTTTTCCAGTAGTCATGTATGGATGTAAGAGTTGGAGTATAAAGAAAGCTGAGCACTGAAGAATTGATGCTTTTAAACTGTGATGTAGGAGAAGACTCTTGAGAGTCCCTTGGACTACAAGGAGATCCAACCAGTCCATCCTAAAGGAAATCAGTCCTGAATCTTCATTGGAAGGACTGATGCTGAAGCTGAAACTCTAATCCTTTGGCCACCTGATGTGAAGAACTGACTCACTGGAAAAGACCCTAGGAAAAGACCCATTGTAAAAGATGCTGGGAAAGATTGAAGGCAGGAGGAGAAGGGGATGACAGGATAAGATGGTTGGATGGCATCCCTGACTCGATGGACATGAATTTGAGTAAACTCTGGGAGCTGATGATCAACAGGGAAGCCTGGCATGCTGCAGTCCATGAAGTCACAAAGAGTCGAATACGACTGAGCAACTGACCTGAACTGGTGTTTTCATCTTCAGGTAACTTGCAAAATCCCTGCATGAGCTGCTCATCACCATTGCTGGGCCTTCTAGACGAAGGGAAGCGGGTTTGGGGGAACAGACATGCAGCATGGCTTCGGTAACATTGTTCCTCCTGAGAATGGTGTCTTGGGTTGCAAATGCTGACCTGAAAACCCCATGGTAGAACTGGACCTTTGTGAGATGGAAATTGCTAAAATAATGGGTGTTTCACTGCGCTTCATGCTGGCCTTCTCTGTAGAGTGCTGGGACTGTGTACACCACAAACATGTCTGCCAGAGTTCCCTGAAGACACATGACCTCCATGGCATGTTCTGAGTCGACTGGCTCTGAAGGGGGAGGTTTTATTCCAAACTTTCTCTGCCCTCCCCTCTGAAAGCCACACTTGGGGAGTGTGATAAAGGGTACTTCTTTGGACGGTGGGAATAGCTATGATTCTGGGACATCTCGGTCTGAGAAATCACATATTGCAATCAGTCCCCAGAGTTTTCTTTCTTGGAATGTGTGAAATCAGCCTTGAAGAGGGTTCTTGAAGATACACATGTTAAATGATGAAATCTGCACAGGACTGAGCTATGTACAATCAACTGCAAGAAGCTGAAAGGCTATTATGCCGAAGAGTGTGGTCTGTGGCCTAATTAGATGTATCATTGTACCTAAACAAGGACCACATCCTTCAGAACATGGTCAGGACAGGTATAGAAAGTCAGAAAATGCAAAGTCATAGAGACAGATGTTGGCAGTGCCCATCTGAGCACTATCAGAGAGCATGCTCAACTGGGTGAAGGCAAGTCTCAGCTGGGTGTATCCTTATTTTCTTATTTTGCATACTCACTGAGCTTCTAGAGACAGATGCTAAACAACAAGCTCAAACAAGGCAGGGGTAATATGTACAACTTATCCATAGTAGGCAATGTTAGGGCAATAAATTTACTGACTCTATTAAACATTCAAATCATTCACAAACATATATAAGAAGATTATATACTATATCAATCATGCCTTTTTATTCTATTATTCTATAATCTTAGCTTTGCTCTCGTGGGGCCTTAGTAACCCTGGATGGAGTGCTTTTCCATCCTCTCCCAGGGTTTAACTCATTTCTAAGGAAGATGATCAAGATGGTCGATAGTCAGTTTTCAATACTGAAATCAGATAGATTATATTCTTTGCAGCCAAAGATGGAGAAGCTCTATACAGCCAACAAAAACAAGACTGGGAGCTGACTATGGCTCAGATCATGAATTGCTTATTGCCAAATTCAGACTTAAATTGAAGAAAGTAGGGAAAACTGCTAGACCATTCAGGTATGACCTAAATCAAATCCCTTATGACTATACAGCGGAAGTGAGAAATAGATTCAAGGAATTAGATCTGATAGACAGAGTGCCTGAAGAACTATGGATGGAGGTTTGTGACATTGCACAGGAGACAGGGATCAAGGCCATCCCCAAGAAAAAGAAATGCAAAAAAGCAAAATGGCTGTCTGAGGAGGCCTTAAAAATAGCTGTGAAAAGAAGAGAAATGAAAAGCAAAGGAAAAAAGGAAAGATAAAAGCATCTGAATGCAGAGTTCCAAAGAATAGCAAGGAGAGATTAAGAAAGCCTTCCTCAGTGATCAGTGCAAAGAAATAAAGGAAAACAATAGAATGGGACAGACTAGAGATCTCTTTAAGAAAATTAGAGATACCAAGGGAACATTTCATGCAAAGATGGGCTCAATAAAGTACAGAAATGGTATGGACTGAACAGAAGCAGAAGATATTAAGAAGAGGTGGCAAGAATACACAGAAGAACTGTACAAAAAAGATCTTCATGACCCAGATAATCACGATGGCTCACCTAGAGCAGACATCCTGAAATGCAAGTCAAGGGGGCCTTAGGAAGCATCACTACGAACAAAGCTAGTGGAGGTGATGGAATTCCAGTTGAGCTATTTCAAATCCTAAAAGACGATGCTGTGAAAGTGCTGCACTCAATATGCCAACAAATTTGGAAAACTCAGCAGGGGCCACAGGACTGGAAAAGGTCCATTTTCATTCCAGTCCCAAAGAAAGGCAATGCCAAAGAATGCTCAAACTACTGCACAATTGCACTCATCTCATACTAGCAGAGTGATGCCCAAAATTCTCCAAACAGGCTTCAACAGTACATGAACCATGAAATTCCAGATGTCCAAGCTAGATTTAGAAAAGATAGAGGATCAAATTGCCAACATCTGTTGGATTATCAAAAAAGCAAGAGAGTTCCAGAAATACATCTATTTCTGCTTTATTGACTATGCCAAAGCCTTTGATTGTGTGGATCACAATAAACTGTGGAAAATTCTTAAAGAAATGGGAATACAAGACCACCTGACCTGTCTCTTGAGAAATCTGTATGCAGGTCAGGAAGCAACAGTTGGAACTGGACATGGAAAAACAGACTGGTTCCAAATCAGGAAAGAAGTACGTCAAGGCTGTATATTGTCACCTTGCTTATTTACCTTACATGCAGAACACATCATGAGAAACGCCAGGCTGGATGAAGCACAAGCTGCCGGGGAAAATATCAATAACCTCAAATATGCAGATGACACCACTCTTACGGCAGAAAGTGAAGAAAACGAAAAAGCCTCTTGATGAAAGTGAAAGAGGAAAGTGAAAAAGCTGGCTTAAAACTCAACATTCAGAAAACGAAGATCATGGCATCTGGTCCCATCCCTTCATGGCAAATAGGTGGGGAAACAGTGGAAACAGTAACAGACATTATTTTTCTGGGCTCCAAAATCACTGCAGATGGTGACTGCAGCCATGAAATTAAAAGATGCTCGCTCCTTGGAAGAAAAGCTATGACCAACCTAGATAGCATATCAATAAGCAGAGACATTACTTTGTCAACAAAGGTCCATCTAGTCAAAGCTATAGTTTTTCCAGTAGTCATGTATGGATGTGAGAGTTGGAGTATAAAGAAAGCTGAGCACTGAAGAATTGATGCTTTAGAACTGTGGTGTTGGAGAAGACTCTTGAGAGTCCCTTGGCCTGCAAGGAGATCCAACCGTTCCATCCTAAAGGAAATCAGTCCCAAATCTTCATTGGAAGGACTGATGCTGAAGCTGAAACTCTAATCCTTTGGCCACCTGATGTGAAGAACTGACTCATTTGAAAAGACCCTGATGCTGGGAAAGATTGAAGGTGGGAGGAGGAGGGGTCGACAGAGGATGAGATGGTTGGATGGCATCGCTGACTCAATGGACATGAGTTTGAATAAACTCCAGGAGTTGGCGATGGACAGGGAGGCCTGGTGTGCTGCAGTCCATGGGTTAACAAAGCGTCAAACACCACTGAGAGACTGAACTGAACTGAACTGAACTGAGGCAAGATGAACAACTCACCTGGAAATGTACCTTTCGTTTCAATGAATCTAGAGCCCACGTCCCAACCACCTTCTCTATTAGGCTGTAACCCTAACCGTATCCATCTGCCCTAATCATCCCAGGGCCAGAGGGCCAGGCACAGACAACTAGGGCAGCCCCTCTGCCCCAGAAACTGCTGAGAATTAGCAAACTAGCCAAATCTGAGGTGCTGACCCTGCCTCACCTGTTCCTTCCCATGGAAATCACTTTAAGCCTCTTGCTCCCATTTCCCCTGTTCCCTTTGCCTCCTGACCAGCCCTGGTCTTTCTCTCCATGTCATGCTGTGGCTCCTGTTTCTAGGGATCTGTGAGCTCTGTACTCACAGTTTTTATCACTTCTTCCTTCATTCCTTCATGAGAGGCATTTTTCTCTGTGTGTGCTATCATACCTGTTTGTATATATATACTCTATTCTCACCAAATATCATTTTCATATTTCACTTCTCATATAGCTTGCCCACAGGGAGAGAAAAGTGTTAGCAGGCAGACCAGCGTGAACATCTGGTCTACCTGACAGTTCACTTTCTCATTCTAAAATTAAAAACAGACATTCTGGTTGTATACTTAATTTTCTAGTGAGTTTTGTGAGAATGAGTACACCTACCCAGACCAAATGCTTCTCAGACCCTAAAGGAACAAGATGGAGGTCACAGTGAGCATGGTGATTAATTCCCTAAACCCAAAGCTACTTTGAGAAAACAGATCTGCATGGTCATCTGCCCGCCTCAATAACATCCATGCTGCCTGGGTGTGGCCTTTCCTCTACACCCTGTTCTGAGCCGGTTGATGTATAAAAGCCAGCACCATTCTTGTTGGCCCAATCACATGTCCAGAAATACATATGCTTACTAAGAGCCCTGCCTGCGGTCAGCCTCTTGGACCTGTAAATCGCTCTGGTGGTTGTTGTTTAATCTCTAAGTTACAGTGTCTGACTCAATGTAACCCCATGGACTGTAACCTGCCAGTGTCCTCTGCCCATAGGATTTCCCAGGCAAGAATACTAGAGGGGGTTGCTGGTTTCTTCTCCAGGGCATCTTCCTGACCCAGGGCCCACAACTCCTACTTGGCAGGTGGGTTCTTTACCGCTGAGTCACTTGGGAAACCAAGTTGCTCTGGGTGAAACATCAAATGAAAGGAAGTCTGAGCAATGAGGAAAACCTTAGACTTGTGAAGTCATCTGAATGGTGGTTCCAGAGAGGAGCAGTGAGGACCAGACAGCCCAGCCAGGACAGGAGTGGACCAGCCTTCCTCCCCATCCTTGTCTCAGCCGCAGGCCCTTTGTTTCCTGGCCACTGGGTCAAGGTCAATCCCAGAGCCAGAGGCAAATGTGCCCTACCCAGCTGCCTGGAAACACCTCCCCCCACCCTCTCCTGGGCTGTTTCTGAAGTGCATCTAAACTGAAGCCTCCAAACAGAAGCTGCTTTGTTTCTGTGATGCTGTCACTGAAGAACAGTGTTGGAGCCACTGAGCAGCTTCATGCAGCATCAGAGGACAGGCAGCTCTCCAAGTAATCAAGGGAGGGAGCCCTCTGCCCTGCACAACCTGGCCCTCAATTCAGTTCAGTCCCTCTGTCCTGTCTGACTCTTTGCGACCCTATGGACTGCAGCACGTCAGGTTTCCCTGTCTATCACCAACTCTTGGAGATTGCTCAAACTCATGTCCATTGAGTCAGTGATCCCATTCAACTATCTCATCCTCTGTCATCCCCTTCTCCTGCCTTCAATCTTTCCCAGCATCGGGGTCTTTTCCAGTGAGTCAGTTCTTTGCATAAAGGTGGCCAAAGCGTTGAAGCTTCAGCTTCAGCATCAGTCCTTCCAATGAATATTCAGGACTGATTTCCTTTAGCATTGACTGGTTTGATCTACTTGCTGTTCAAGGGACTCTCAACAGTCTTCTCTAACACTACAGTTCCAAAGCACAGCCCTCCCCCATCTGTGGGCAGGTTTCCATCATCACTCCTCCTTTTGCTGGCTGGTAGCCTTGGGAACCACCCTTCCGAGTCTCAGGGGCCCTTGTGAAGCTGGGCTATGGCAAAGACCGCTGGGGCCCAGGGCTCCAGGTCTGTTTGTGCACAAATAAAGACCCAGCCACTGAGAAGCTGCTCATCTCACAATGGGGCTGCCAGAGCCTGGGTGGGAATGAACAGAGATTTCTCTGGGCCAAGGACCTTCTGAACAAATAATTAACAGGATGGGTGGGGGCTAAGGGTGCAGGGGGACAGGAGGAAGCATGACAGCTCATCTAAGCCTTGGAGGCCAGTCCCAGTTAACATCCCGAGGGAAGAAAACAGACATGCCCAAGGCAAGCCTGCAAGTCTGAGTCCCCCGCCTGGGGATCCCTGTTAGTTATTGTAAATACAAAATACTGGACACACCCAGGTAGGATCTGCATCAGCCTTAGGCAGCTCTAAGATCTCTGAGACAGGCTGTGTCAA
This sequence comes from Ovis canadensis, assembly GCF_042477335.2. Lineage (NCBI taxonomy): Eukaryota > Metazoa > Chordata > Mammalia > Artiodactyla > Bovidae > Ovis > Ovis canadensis. The sequence goes on along the minus strand of NC_091269.1, from coordinate 22,931,330 downwards.
CTACCCTTCATTTGTGGGCTTGGATGAGATGAGAGAGGAGCAGTGTGGTACAAACTGAACGGTCTGGAATCCAGGGGCCTGCCCCTGCCCCCTCTGTCCCTCTGCCCTGCCTTGGAGAGCTTTGGGCTCACCCTACAGGCATGCAGCTCCAAGGACCACCCTCATATTGGGCTGCAGCTCTGAGCAGATGGGTTTTGATCAGCTGTTTTTGAAGGTGTCACTATTCATTATCAAAGTCGTGCTCTCAGGCATCAGGATTCCTACACTGGGTTCTAATTAGAAATCGGTCCCGCTGACGCTGTCACAGAACCACCACCTACTCCCCCCAGGAGGCCTGAGAGCCCAGAAAGTCATCCCATGGACAAATTACAACCAACAAAGAGGAGAGGGAGGAGGAGAGTGTAATAAAATGGGAGCTTCGCAGAAACATGGTGGCTGGATTTCGAAACAGTCTCATTTCCCCCAAACGCCAAAGAGAAACATATTTACTCGAGACGTGTTATTCACAAAATGATTGTTTGCATTTTGATTGTTCCGCATTTATAAACCAGTGAAGAATTATACTATCTGCTGGAATCTCAGTGAGCTAGGGTTTGCTCTTCAGCAATACAGTAAAAGCTGCCCACAGAATTCTAGATAGAATTACTACAGACTTCAACTTAGACCTCTTTTTTCCATTTAGAATTTTGGCATCTGTATTTGGAGGTTTCCCAAGCATCTCTTACATATTGGGGCCCACACTGAATTTATGAGACATCCACACTCTTACTGTTCTTTGACTCAATAAACATGACTCACCCCTCTCCCTCCCCTTCCAATCACAAAGTCCTCCACCTTCAAAATTTACTTAAAATCTACTGAATTTGACGTTGTTCCAACTCTACTGTCCCTCCTACTCCCCACCCGCCTGCTCCTAGTAGCTCTCGTCTGGTGATCCAGGGTACCTCCCACCTGCCCTTCTCCTGCCCACTCTGCCTTCTCTCTAATTTACTCTGCTCAGCAGATAGGGTGAGCTTGTAAAAATAAAACAAATACAGCCACTCCATTGCCTGCTTGGGGTGTGGCAGCAGCCCTCCCCGTTCCTCTGGCTGTGCCCCGTTAGCTTTGCCGGCAGCCTCCCCGCCCCCCACCTCCCTCTCACTCGCTAACCTCCAGGCAGACTGGCCCCTTCCTCCTGCCTCAAGTTGGTCAAACTCCCGCTGCTTCTGGGCCTGCGCAGGCTCCTCTCTGTCCCAAGAGGCCTCGCTTCCCACTGTAAATTATCCTGCCTGCTACTGTCCACCAGGACTTCCCTGGAGGCTCAGACGGTAAAGCATCTGCCTGCAGCTCGGGAGACCTGGGTTCAATCCTTGGGTTGGGAAGATGCCCTGCAGAAGGAAATGGCAACCCACTCCAGTACTGTTGCCTGGAAAAGTCCATGGACAGAGGAGCCTTGTAGGCTACAGTCCATGGGGTCGCAAAGAGTCGGACACGACTGAGTGACCTCACTCCACTGTCCTTAACCTGGGCCCCACTTCCTGAGAAGAGACGTTCTGATCACCCTGACCCAGCTGGTCCCTCTCTGCTACCATCTCCCAGTTCCTAGTTTCTCTTTCACAGTTCTTTCATCCTGTGAATGAGATGTACAGTTCTTTTTCTTTTCTTTTTTTGACGTATACTCAATTTACAACGTTTCTGGTCTACAGCAAAGTGATTCAGTTTCACACACACATAAACATATATGCACTTTTTCAGATTCCTTTTCATTACAGGTTATTACAAGACATTGAGTGATATTCCCTGTGCTGTGTCCATTTTATATATACAAGTGTGCACCTGTCAATCCCAAAGACCTAATTTATCTCCCCCTCCCCGAGGCCTGCTGTGCTGCAGGCTGTGGGATCGCAAAGTGTCGGACACGACCGGGCGACTGGAAAGCATTCCCCGTTGGTAACCGTAAGTTTGATTTCAAGATCTGTGAGTCTGCTTCTGCTTCGCAACAAAGTTCATTTGTACCATCTTTGGAGTTTTTATTTATGTAGTATTTTTGGCTGTGCTGAGTCTTCGCTGCTGAGTGTGGGCTTCGTCTAGTTGAAGTGAGTGGGGGCCACTCTCCAGCGGCAGGCCGTGGCCTTCTGTTTGCAGTGGTTAATCTTGTTGCGGAGCGCACGTCCTAGGTGTCGGGCTTCAGTAGTTGTGGCGTATGGGCTTAGCTGCCCTGTGGCATGTGGGATCTTCCGGGATCAGGAATGGAAAAAGTGTCCACTGCTTTGGCAGGCAGATTCTTAACCGCTGGACCACCAAGGACGTCTTGCATCTTTTTTCTATTAGATTCCACATATAAGTGACATCATATGGTATTTGTCTTCTCTGTCTGACTCACTTCACTTAGTTTGATAATCTCTAGGACCATCCATGTTGCTGCAAATGGCATTATTTTATTCTTGTCATGGCTGAGTAGTATCTCATCTTCTTTATCCATCCCTCTGTTGGTAGACATTGTGCAGTTTTCTTTCTAACACCCTTCTCTTCATGAGGGCAGAGATATGTTCCTCGGTCAAACTGTGTGCCTGGTGCCTGCCACAGTACTGGCCACATACTGCTGTGCTGTGCTTCGTAGCTCAGGCATGTCCGATTGTTTGCGACCCCATGGACTGTAGCCCACCCAGCTCCTCTGTCCATGGGGATTCTCCAGGCAAGAATTCTGGAGTGGCTTGCCATGCCCTCCTCCAGGGGATCTTTCTGACCCAGGAATCAAACCAGTGTTTCCTACTTTGCAGGTGGATTCTTTACCAGCTCAGCTACCAGGGAAGCCACGAAGTAGACGTGCAGTAAATATTTGCTGAATGAATGATTGTATGCCTGTGGGAATTAATGAATTCCAGTTCAGCAACTAGGCCAACAGTCCACCAAGTGGACTGAGTGTCAGGATAAAGGGGTGTAAGAACTGCCTAGACAGAAGGGGTGCTTTTCTTCACTGATTTCACACTGATTTGTGGAAATAGAACTTTCAGGCACATGCTCCTACAAAGTCTTCCAAGAACGGACGGTCATAACTCTCAGGAGTTGGCGTGACTCCCACAAAGAACATAGAGTAGAAGGCTGGCGGGCGTACAGAAGGAGGGTTCAGAGTCAGTATCAGGACTCTAGTCCTGGTCAGTGTTGCTTTAAACTGAGATTAGCTGCAGCAAGGAGCCCCTCCCCTCCCGCCCCCCCTCCCTCCCCAAACATTCTGGCAGACACAAATGTGAGGAAGGTCACGTAGGGGACCCTAGGGAGGAAGCTGGGTTATTCTGAGTGCCCTTTCAATCCAAGACTCTATCGTGTGGACTGATCCAGCCCTTTTCTAACAATGGCCTTCCTCCCAGAGACTCTGAGCCCAGGCTGCCCACAGCTCTTGCTGCCTGCCTCTCTCTTGCTTCCTTACTGCTCAGATGAAGAGCAATTTCTGGGACCTACTGAGGCCCAGTTCCTAAGCTGGTCTGAGACAGCCAGATCTTTCACTTCTGATTTAGAATTCGGATATCAAAGGCTGAAGTCACGGTGCTTATCTGAAATAAATGGTTATTATGGGCTTCTGAAAGCAGAAGAAGCCCACTGATTGATTGAGAGAAAGAGAGAGTCAGACAGATGGATGGACAGAGAGAAGGCAGGAAGAAGGAAAGATGGAAAGAAGAAGGAATATTTGGTCCTTCAGAAGTGTTAAGAGCTGTGTGTGTGTGTGTGTGTGTGTGTGTGTGTGTGTGTGTGTGTGTAAGAGACAGAGAGACAGAGAGGAGAGGAAGGGGTGGGGAAGGCCCAGTTGTTCCCAACTCCTCACCTTCGTATTCCAGTTTTATTCTGTATGTGGCCCAGATATAATTTTGCATTTTGTATGTTGAAGTGTGAAATGAAAGCTTGAGAGTTTTTCTGTTCTTTGCCATCAGTTTCCTAACCAAGATGGTCTACGTATGTCATGGGTCTAAGGCCTCGCTTAGATTTCTGGTGATACTGCCTGAGTCTACCTTAGACGCAGCTGATGCTATCGGATGGGATGGCTGCCCTGCTTTCTCTTGCTAATCCATGTGTCCTCTGGAGCAGGGGCTGAAGGGCAGGTGGGAAGGGTCAACAGCACCCCCATCCCCCTGTCCGCAATTTCCTCTTTGGTACGTGTGTGTCCAGTTTCCCACAGCGGATACAGCTAGAGAAAAGCAAAGCGAGCACTCTCTCCAGCCTCCAGGCACCCCATTGTGGGCCATCTCCTGGGTCATGCCATCAGACACAGCTTACTGTCAAAGATAAGCCTACTGTCTCGCAGTCTGACCTACAACCAGATGTGTTTACTCTGGAAGGTGTCGGTTAAAGCAAAATTGCTAAACCTGTGTATTTTATCAGATTGGAGGTAGCTTCGAGTCACAAAGTCTAGAGCTGGCAAGGTTCTCTTGTCTGCCTCTGTCAAGGTGAAGGTAGATTGAGGCAGCAGCCACAGATGCTTCTATGGATTCATAGAGTAGGAGAACTGTAAAGAAACTGAAAATTGATCTAAACTGTGTCCCTTATTAAGCAGTTGAAATAAATTAAATTATACATAAATATAGCTTCATTGAAAACAAGTAAAAATAAGAGAAACTTTTCCTTATATCACATGCCCCACAGTAGTTGTGTTAAACACTGCAAATCATTTTGTATATTTACCTAGTTATTTTATATAAATGGAATCTTTCCATGCTTATTGTTTTGAGATTTGCTTTTCATTCCTTAAGAATTTATCTTAGATGTCTTTCCATTCAGTATACATTACTCTAACAATTGCAAAATATTCCATGGTAGGGATGTACCTTAGTTTATGCAATAATTCCCCAGCAATATAGTCCTTTAGTTTGTTTCCAATATTTTATTATTATGAACAGTGTTGCAATTTTATTTACTTATAATTTTGTGCATCTGCACAAGCATTTTTTCAAGGCTAGATTTTTAAATTGGAACTACCATGATGGCATAAATAAAAAATGAGATATATATGGCCAAATTGTGATCCCTCAAAGATTAACAATTTATCTCCTAGGAATATTGAATGAGAGTGAACATTTTATCACCAAAATTAGGTATTTCCAGTCTTTTTAATTTTTGCCAATCACACAAGTAAAAAAAAATTGTTGTTTATATTAACTTCTATGCATACATTTCAGGTGTTTATTGGCCTTATAAACAAATAATATATATATAATTATATATAGTATAAATTTATGTTAGTTAATTATCTGCTCTTATCTTTTCTAAAATTTATTTCTATTTATTGATTTGTAAGAACTCTTTCTCTATATTATTCATTAAATATTTGTCCATTGCCATATTTTTAATAGTCTTGCTTATTTTTAAAATTTTTCTCATTTTTTGTCATAAATTGTTTAATTTCCAAGTATTCAGAATTGCTTGCCTTTTTCTTTAGAACACTCAGTTCTATGTCTTGTTTAGAAAGGCCTTCTACATGACAAATTCTTTGCCTATTTTTTAAACACTTGTGTATCATTTTGTCCATTTACCTCTAAACTCATTTGGAATTTGTTTTTATATTGATACTGTGAGCATAGTATCTAACTTTATTCTTCTTTCACAGGCCACTTTCTTTGCATAATTTACTGAATAATTAATAAAATAATTTCATTATTTCACCACTGATTTGGAGTGCAAATTTTATCACATATTGAGTTTATGGCATATTTCTTGCCTCTTTTTTCATCCATTGATTTCTTGTTCTAATTAGCTAGTCTAGGCTATTAACATTCTGAGTTTCTTCTGGGCTATGTCTGTTTCTTCTATAATGGTTTTTGTTGAGATACAATTCACATACTGCATAACTCACCCATTCCAAGTGTGCGATTTAATGACCTTTAGTATCATCATGTGTGCTTAGTCTCTCAGTCGCGTCCGAGTCTTTGCAACCCCTGGACTGCAGTCCGCAGGCTCCTCTCTCCATGGCATTCTTCAGGCAGGAATACTGGAGTGGGTAGCCATGCCCTTCTCCCGGTGATCTTTCTGACCCAGGAATCTAACCTGGGTTTCCGGCATTGTAGGCAGATACTCTAATATCCGAGCCAGCTATCATAAGCTTGTGCAATTCTCAGCAGAATTAATTTTAGAACATTTTCATTACCCCCCCAAATTCCCACACTGATAACAATCACTCTCCATTTCCCCTGAGCTCCCCAGTCCTAGGCAGTAATTGTTTTGCTTTCTGCCTCCATAGATTTGCCTGCTCTGGGCATTTCATAGAAAAGAAATCATACAATTCAAGGTCTTTTATGCCTCTTTTTTCACTTAGTATAACATTTTTAATTCTCACCCATATCATACACAGCATGCGTCAGTACTGCATTTTTCTTCTTTTAACTTCATTTCATCACCAAATAATATTGCATGATATGAATATACCACATGCTATTTAACCATTCATCAGTTGATGAAATGCTGCGGTTATTTCCAGATTTGGCTATTATGAATATGCTGTGTGCTTAGTTGCTCACTTGTGTCCGACTCTTTGCAACCCCATGGCTGTAACCCACCAGGCTCCTCTGTCCATAGGGATTTTCCAGGCAAAAATACCTGAATGGGTTGCCACGCCCTCCTCCAGGGTATCTTCCCAACCCAGGGATCAGACTCAGGTCTCCCACACTGCAGGCCAATTCTGTACCATCTGAGCCACCAGGGAAGCCCAAGAATACTGGAGTGGGTAGCCTATCCCTTCTCCAGGGGAACTTCCTGACTCAGGAATCAAACCAGGGTCTCCTGCATTGCAGGCAGATTCTTTACCAGCTGAATACTGCTGCTAATTTAAATTTTATTATTTTTTTAACACCAAAAACATTTTGTATTGGGGTACAACTGATTAACAATGTTGTGATAGTTTCAGGTGAGCAGCAAAGGGGCTCAGCCATACATATACATGTATTTTCATTTTTTCTTGAGTATATTACTAAAAGTGAAATTTCTGAGTCATATGGTAATGCCATATTTAACCTTTTTGAGGCACTTCCAGACTGTTTTTCTTTAGCACTGTACCATTATCTCCAAGTGACATGGGGGTAAAGAATCTGCCACCCAGTGCAGGAGATGCAGGAGACTTGAGTTTGATCCTTGGGTCAGGAAGATCCCCTGGAGGAGAAAATGGTAACCCACTCCAGCGTCAGACATAACTGCACACTCACCCAAGCACAGTTTTACCGTTCTACCGGTAGCGTATGAGGCTCCCATTCCTTCACATCCTGGCCAGCATTTGCTGTGGTCTTTTTCATCAGAGACGTTCTCGTGGTCATGAAGTAGTATCTCACATGGCTTTGACTTGGGCTAATGCTGTTGAGCATCTTCCCATGTGCTGATTGAATGGATGGCAGAGCACACATTGGCTGAAAGAAGACACACCCAGCAGACTGGAGACGCACAGCCGAGACGCGTGGTGACTTTCATAACTGTCTGACAATAGCAGCATTTACATGTGCTTGAAAAAAAAATAATGACATCTATTTCCAAGTCAGGCTAGTTCTTAGTCTTCAAGGTCATAATATATTTGTGGGCCTTTGTAGATACTCTGTGATCTAAATAATTGAAAATATTGACTTAAATCATTTGATTCATTTTTACTTCCTATTCCTTCCCTCTCAATTTGCAGAGAAGAACTAGGATTCTGGTTTTGCAGCAGCAACTTGCCCATGACACTGGATTATCCAGGAAGAAAGACGTGGCCAATGTTAGAATTAAAAAATTTTTTTGGCCATTTAATGTCTTACATATACTTACAAGATCAATACACTTGTCCAGTCCAGCAAACTTCAAGTGAGTAGTTTCACCATTTTGGAACTATATTTTTAAGATCAACACTGCAAATAACTTGATAAAGGAGGTGGCATTCACTAAAATTAATTTTCGGGTATACTTATAAACTACCCATTTATGTCATTAACTGTTCTTCATCCAAGGGTTTTTTTCCCTCTTCTTTTGTATTAGAATACAGTTTACAGCCATCTGTGGATAGTTGCTGAGGGTTAATCCCCCTTAATACTTTGCAAATTCTCTTACACAAACACTAGGTGCCCAGGGCAAAGAGTTGGCACCTCAATATGAGGGTGCCGAGTGCTGAAGGCTTGGTGGGCATTTAGGCAGGTCTCTTCCCAGCACTGGTCTTTCTTTTCCCACCAGAAGAGAGTCTCTATCCTAGCTGACACTGAGTCACCTCATGACCACAGTGATAAATTTCTACTGCCTCAGATTGCTGAGTTTGGCAAATCTCTTCAACACAGTAACAGTTGCTAAGCATCTTGCCCAGCTGTGGCCTTTTTTTTTTTTTTTTTTGCTTCTGGAGCAATACAGTGGGCATTATTCATCCCTTAGAAAAAGGCTATTAAAACATCCCACAAGACAGTCAATTACATGAAGCAGGTGCCTGCAGGAGAAGACTAAACATTCCACAGCCAAATATGATGATCTGCTACTAACGCCTGTTTCCTGAAAGCGTAATTTATTTCTCATCTCTCAATTAAAGTGAAGCTTTGAGCAAAAAGTGATGTTATCCTGGCTGGGCTTAGTGTTCCAATCCCAGGGATGTTACTCTCACTTTCTCTGCTGAGTTTGGTTGGGGCAATTTTAGTAATTAACCATAAAATTCTTCTCAAAGTCTCAATTATCATATAGCTTTTTAGTATTTTACCTCCAAGATTTAACATCATAGACAGAGATGCTAGGAGGAATTCTAAGATCATGTAGCAAAAAGATTTGCTAAAGAGAGTAAAACTGGAGTCAGGCATCTCTGTCTGGTTGAGTCTGAAATGTTCCCCATTACCTATTTATCATATTTGTCTTCCAGACAAGATGATATTCATTGGGAACCCTGTCTACCTTTTGCACCCCTGGCAGACATTGTTAATCCATCACAGATTTCTCTATTGTCATAGAATCCTTCTCTCCATTTAGGCCCAGACAGCCACTATAAATTGGTCAAATCTGTCATGCTCTGTGAAACTTATATGCTTTGGGGGACATACATTCTTTTGTTTTTTGATGGAAGTATTCTAGGTGTTAAAAAAAAGTGTAAAACCACTGTTCTATTAAAATTCTCTTATTTTAGACATTAAAAAGAAATCTCAGGTCAAGAACACACAAGTTTATGGCCAGAATAAAAATTTGAGCTATGGCCTCAGACTAGGACATTTTATCTTGCCTCTTGTCTGAAGCCTCACTACATCTTTATGGTTGTCTACAAATGATTATCTCTTTGGAATGATCTGCCCAGTGCATAGAATGCTTTTACCTGCATGGACAGTTGGCCCTCCACATCCAAAGCCTCCACATCAGTGGGCTTAGCCAACATGGATTAAAAACATTGAAAAAAAATTCCAGAAAGTTTCAAAGAGCAAAACTTGAATTTGCAGCATGCTGGCAACTATTTACATAGTGTTCACATTGTGTTTTTCAACTACTTACATAGCATTTATACTGTAACCCAGAGGGGATTTAAAGACTACAAGAGGATGTCCATAGGTTATACACAAATACTGCAACATGCTATATAAAGAATTTGAGCATCTGCAGATTTAACTTATATCCAGAGTATATCATGAGAAACACTGGGCTGGAAGAAGCACAAGCTGGAATCAAGATTGCTGGGAGAAATATCAGTAACCTCAGTTATGCAGATAACACTTCCCTGGTGGCTCAGACAGTAAAGCGTCTGTCTACAATGTGGGAGACCCTGGTTTGATCCTTGGGTTGGGAAGAGCCCCTGGAGAAGGAAGTGGAAATCCACTCCAGGACTATTACCAGGGAAATCCCATGGACAGAGGAGCCTGGTAGGCTACAGTCCATGGGGTAGCAAAGAGTTGGACATGACTGAGCGACTTCATTATACACTATATCCACCCTTATGGCAGAAAGTGAAGAGGAACTAAAAAGCTTCTTGATGAAAGTGAAAGAGGAGAGTGAAAAAGTTGGCTTTAAAACTCAACATTCAGAAAACGAAGATCATGGCATCCGGTCCCATCACTTCATGGGAAATAGGTGGGAAACAGTGGGAACAGTGTCAGACGTTATTTTTCTGGGCTCCAAAATCACTGCAGATGATGATTGCAGCCATGAAATTAAAAGACGGTTACTCCTTGGAAGGAAAGTTATGACCAACCTAGATAGCATATTCAAAAGCAGAGACATTACTTTGCCAAGAAAGGTCCATCTAGTCAAGGCTATGGTTTTTCCAGTGGTCATGTATGGATATGAGAGTTGGACTGTGAAGAAAGCTGAGCACCAAAGAATTGATGCTTTTGAACTGTGGTGTTGGCGAAGACTCTTGAGAGTCCCTTGGACTGCAAGGAGATCCAACCAGTCCATTCTGAAGGAGATCAGCCCTGGGATTTCTTTGGAAGGAATGATGCTAAAGCTGAAACTCCAGTACTTTGGCCACCTCATGCGAACAGTTGACTCATTGGAAAAGATTCTGATGCTGGGAGGGATTGGGGGCAGGAGGAGAACGGGACGACAGACGATGAGATGGCTGGATGGCATCACTGACTCAATGGACGCGAGTCTGAATGAACTCCAGGAGTTGGTGATGGACAGGGAGGCCTGGCATGCTGCGATTCATGGGGTCGCAAAGAGTCAGACACGACTGAGTGACTGCACTGAACTGAGATTTGGGGATCCATGAAAGAATCCCTTGCAGAGTCCAGGGGTCAACTGCGAATGGCTCATCTTTGACTAAGAGTGGTCAGTGACACAGCTAACGGTGGTTCTCCTCTTGCAGCTCCACCAGTTCAGGACGCACATTTGGTACCACAGCCCTCACACCCAGCTGACAAGAGGAAGGCGTGGTGGGGGAGTGGAGAGAAGGAGGGGACGACCTCACTGAACGTGGTATGTCCAGTATTGTACATGTGTTGCTTCACCAGACTCTGACATAACTCCGACAGAAACTGAATGACCGCACGGGGAGACCAATATCCCATTTAATAGAGAAGGGAACACGTGGTCATACAAAGAAACATGCCTAAGATCACATAGCTAGTAAGACCTTTGTCTAGATTTAAACCCCAAATGATTACCGCAAAGCCTGTGCTTTTGCAAATTTAAGTAACGTACAAATTTGCTTTCAGAAAAATAATTTACCGTAGTTTTGAGTATAAACTCACGAATCTCCTGGTTTCTGTAGAGCCCAACTTGAGAAACCCCACATAGGAAGTGACATGCTATTAGCTGGTAGGGCAAAATAGGAAAGCAGTTAGGAGCTACTAGCTCTGAGGTCAAATGGCCACCTGCGTCCAGCTCCAGCTTACCTCGGGGCAGGGCACATAGCATCTCTGTGCCTGTTTCCTTCTCTGTGAAAAGCAAGTGACAATAGCCATCCTGCAGGGTTTCTGTGAAGATAAAACCAGCACCTACATTGAAAGTTACGAAGAAAGATGCCTAGTGTGCTGTGCTGGGCTTAGTCGTGCTCGACTCTTTGCGACCCCATGGACTGTAGCCCACCAGGCTCTCCTGTCCATGGTGATTCTCCAGGTCAGAATACTGGAGTGGGTTGCCATGCCCTCCTCCAGGGGGTCAGGTTTGTCTTTTTTTTTTTTTTTTTTTTTTTACCATCTGAGCCACCAGGAAAGCCCAAGAACACTGGGGTGTGTAGCCTATCCCTTCTTTGGGGAATCTTCCTGACCCAGGAATCGAACTTGGGTCTCCTGCACTGCAGGTGGATTCTTTACCAGCTGAGCTACCAGGGAGGCCCATCTAGTGTACCATTAGGGAAACAAATGTGTGCAGTGCAAATGTCTACCTGGGACCAAATGAAGCACAGAAACCAGGCTGGAGTCATGAGCTGATGATCAGAAAGCACATAGGGATTGCTGTTAATAGTATTAGGGAAATGGTTACACAATTTAAAAAAAAGTAAAGTATGGGAGAATTGTGACAAATGAGACAGTCTCAAGCATTCTGCTTGATTCTGATTGCTGAGAACATATCTTCCTAGCCTAATTTGAGAAATATTGCAAAGAATTTATTTGTTAAAATATTGAGCTAAACTTAGCTCCCACCCATTAAACAGGAGGCTTGCACAATTCACATCCCCCTGCTTATGACTGTGAAAGAATTCTGAAGAGACAAGTTCAGCCCTAGAAATGAGGCTAGTCTGCAACAAACAAAAGCATAGAACTCTAACTAGTGAGCTGATTGTGAAATGTGGCCTATTTGCAGACATGGGCTCAAGCCCAGCATTGACAGAATCCAGAGCCTGAGGGAAAGGTCTGGATCTTAGGACACTCACACCAGTCATGGTGTTGGATGCAGACTCCAAGTTCCTTGCCCCTCTCTCAGTCCTGGATCCTGGAGTCTACCTGCAAGTTTTCCAGTTCTTTGTCACCCAAGAGATACAGAAAATTTTATGTTATGCCAGCTCTATGGCTCTGATTGGAAGCAGAAACCATTTCACATACAATTGATAATTATACAGCAAAGAAAAAATGCAAGAGGCAGGATAGTGGGCACTCAGTTACCCAGTGACCAGCATCATTGGCCTCTTCTTCAGCACTCAGCCATCTCGGTTCATACTTATTTCAAAGTGCACTTGCATCTAGAAAACAGTTTGAGAGCATCAGGAATTTTCGCAGGAATAAGCAGCTTGCTGATGGCAGTGGGCAGAGTTGGAGAAAGTTTTGAGCACACAATAGCGTGTGGAAATCAATGAGGTGGAAATGAAAGCTTCCCCATCATTTCAATCGGGTCATTCCATTCACTGAACTAGCTGGTCATGATGTAGGAAGGACCCCAGAAAATACACCAGTGCAATTGGTATTTGAGAAGGTGTGATACAAACAGCTAACATCATCCCCCAAGGCTAAGGCCAAATACTTGTTTCTAACAGCCAGGAATAAAGGGCATGGCTCTTTACATCTTCCCTCACAAGTCGAGGGTTATTTGCCTCCTCTGCCTTCCCTACAAGGCCTCTTGTTAAAAATTCAGGAATGATGCCAGCTACCAAGGTAGACAGATCTGGAGCAGATGACAAATAAAGTAATCTAGCACTATTACACACTGCAGACATGCTGCTTCTAGGCTACTTTATGGCTCATTTTCAAAGCATCATCCATATCCAAAAAAGGGAAAGGTGGTTCTTATGTCTAGGGTAGTTACAATGGTATGCAGTGAATGGGGTTCCTGTGACAAAGCAATCAACTTTTCCATGGTTGGCAGGTGAGTAAATTGGGTTTTACTAGGAGTTATTAAATATGGTTTTTGACTGATTTACTACCTTCTGGGTTTCCATGGGAGTCAAGCATATAAATACAGCCGGCCAGCAGCGTTAATCTTTTGCTCTTAATTCATTGTCATTTCCAAAGTGCAGACAGACAGGGAGCAGCCATGATGATGAGACGGAGATGCGGAATGTTGGGGCTGCCCCTTTAACACAGACCAGAGCATCTGTGGGCGGCAGGCGTCGCCCCAGCTCTTGCAGTCATAGCAGAGCTGGTCCAGTCTTCCTCTTATCGAGATGCACAGTGGTGCAGGGCTTCCCTAGACGGGGACATCCTGGGATCTTCTGGCTGACCCCTGCATCGGCGGTCCCCACTCTGGGCCCTTGTACTCCCTGCCCCCTGAAAAGTCTGTGCTGACGTTTCAGCCCAGTTGTCCCGATAAGACGGCCCCATGCCTGTGTTAGGGAGGTTTACTCTCCTTCTTCTGGTCAGGCCACCATGCCCTTTCCCCTCGGCAGCCCTCCCATCTCCAACTTTCCTTCCTCATCTCTGCAGAAAGACCAATGCCAGGAGTAAGATAAAATTAGAGCTGATGTTTCATCCACTCTTGATCCCAACTGACCTTCAGCTCTCTTTGCCACGGTTGCTGTAAGAACCTGAGCTGCACTGTCCCACCGTGGCTGGGCCATTCCCCTATCTGACTCAGGCCCCCAGACATCTGACACCCAAGCCCTGCCCTCTGGAGCTCAGGGCCAGGCAGCAGCAACCCCTTAAACCTCCACTTCCTGTTGGACATTCCTCTATCATCCAGTTAAAGCAGATCCGGCCCTGTCCCAAGGACCAAAGGTGCAAGTGTTCCTCTGTCTTCCCCCACAATCACTCATGTCATCAGCCCCAGAGACGACACACATACTTCATCCAATGTCCTTGTCCCTGATAAAGATCTTGTAATGAATATTTTCCAATAAACAGTCATGGAAAAGAAGTCAGTGGTCGGTTGAAAGGACAAAGTAGATGTCTCATGGCTGGAATTTGTTTAATTAGTTTTAATAATAATAATAATAATAATAATAATAATTAGAATTGTGCCAAGCACTTTACCTTTATATTTATTCCTTCTAAAAGCAAGATGGCTGCTGTTATCAGGCCTGTTTAACAGACGAGGGAATAAAAGCACAGAGAGGCTGAAGACCTTGCCCAGGATCACCTGGCGGGTCCACGGCAGAGCTGTTTCGGACCGCAGGCAAGCCAACTTCAAAGTTCATAACCATGTGTTAGGAGGGTCACAAGTGTAACACTTCATGGATATTCACAGCCGTGGATTTTTCTGTCTTCTCCATGAATGAAACCTCCTGAGAGCAGGGACTTCAGAGGATACTTGTTCACGGTACCACTTGCTGACTCAGCCCCACCCACGGGGCTACTGCCTGAACGCCTGCAGGTGGAGCTGCTCCCTGGGTTTGGGCCAACAAGAGCCCGGCCCAGGGCCCTGCAGGAGCCAGCCATGCCCTCTCCAGGGCCTCAGACCAGCTTGCGGGCCCCGGCTCCAGGCCTCTTGCCTGGGCCACTGGTTTAAGTAAGTGTTCGCCTTCCCCTGCATCCTCAGTGCTTGGTCCCCTCTCACAACCATTCTGGCACCAGAACACCTGTGTCTGCAAACCAATCGGTCAGCCTAATGATCGGACTCCCTCATCCCCCAGACCCAGTGGCCCCCTTTTGAGACAGGCTGGGACTTGGAACCTGGAATCCTTTGCTGCCTGGTTGCACCTGGACAAACATCTCCTTGAGCTACAACAATACAAAGCAACTATATGGGACTAAAGACAGCTGAGTGTGCACACAGTTGAGACAAATTGTGGACAAGATACAAAAAGACTGAAAATCAGCTGCACTTCTGAGAGCTGGGAGCCAAAGCAAGGTACTGAGCATGCCCCCTGCACACAGCGCCACCAAAGGGGTGGGCAAACCACCAAGCTACCCCTCTGGCCTGACCCCTGGACACACCCCTACCCTCACTGCATACAAGGAATCAGCTGGCCTCTCCCCTCAGCAAGCCAGCCAGGGAACCTGCTGTTTGTTCTCGTTCCCTGCTGCTGTGATAAAGCCTTGCTTGAATTTCTTGTCTAGCCTCTGATAAATTTCTATCAATTAAGGAAGCTGGTAACACTTTTCTGAAAGTCCCAAATGCTCTCCTCCTGGAAAGGTCCATATTTGCCCATGAACCTCGTTCTGGATTGTCCTTGAGTTATTGTTGTTGTTATTAATATTATTGCAGCGAATGAATTACCCTGTGAGACAGACTCTATTATCATTTTAATTTTATCAAGGAGAAATCTGGGGGTTTGGAGCGGTTAAGTAAATTACCCCAGGTCACAAATGTGGCACGTAGCAGTGGTGGGGTTCAAATCCAGGCAGTCTGGCTCCAAAGCCACTACTCTGCTTCTCGAATCTTCATTATTAGGTGATAGACCAAGGGTTCCCTACTAAAGAATGATCAACCACCCCCACTGCCCCAAGAGGTTCTCCAGAAGCCTTACCCAACACCTACCCAAACTTAGCCAGTGCTTGGGTCTGGGTGGGGTAGGGACCTCCAACCTGCCGTGGATCCAGGGCAGCTCCATGACTGTCTGGCCCCTGCCACCGGGTGGCCTCTTTGCCCTGAGGCCAGCTGATGGTTTAACTTTGTTTCCTCCATAGCATTTGATATCTGGTACGTGCTGAAGAAATTTCGTTGAGTGGAGGGAAAGTTACTTGTTGTAAAACAAACTTTGGAAAGGTGAAAGCATGACTAAGTACTTTTCTCACTCCTAGTAAGAGAAAAAGTGAGAAAAACTATTTAAGCAAACTGAGAGAAAGTTGGAAGAATATGGGAAAAAGACAAAAAGCATAAAGAAACCCCATAAATCACAGCAGCATTATTTTTACCTACTTTGTCCTTCTTTTGTCCTTGGCACCAAACAATTGATCATTCCTGTTTCATGCTTAGTGTTCAAAAATAGCACCTGGCCCAAAGTTTGAATGGGAGATGGTTTAGAAAGAATAGCAAAGTACTGAACCATCTGAAAATTCCCAGCTTTTCTGCAGTGGCCCCGCCCTCATCCCCACCTGGCGCCACTGCCCTGCACTGATAGAAATAGACAAGAGTAACAAAAGTGGGGACTTCCCTCGTGGCTCAGTGGTAAAGACTCCACCTCTCAGTGCAGGAGATGCAGCTTCGATCCCTGGATCGGGAAGATCCCCTGGAGGAGAAAACGGCAACCCACTCTAGTAGTCATGCCTGAGAAATCCCATGGAGCCTGGCTGGTTACTGTTCATGGGATCACAAAGGGTCAGACACGACTTAGTCACTAAACAGCAACAATAACAACCACAGAAGTGCGAGGGCACATTGTTCTGATATTTGGTGAGAAAGCTGAGTGTGGGTTAGTGTCTGTTTCACTTTCCTCTATTTCTGTCCTGCACAAGGCACCGTAGCCAGAAAACCGAGGACCAGATTCCCGCTCTGTTGTAGTGTGTGTGTGTGTGTGTGTGTGTGTGTGCGCGCGCGTGCGCATGCGCGTGTGTGTGTGTGTGTGTGTGTGTATGGCAGTGAGTAGGTGGTGGTGTCAGCTGCTCTCAGTGCTGAGCTGAGGGAAGGGAAGGAGAAGGTGGCAACACAGGCGTGGCACTGAAAAGCCAAATACTTTGAGAAGAAAGTCTTTGTGAGTAATGCCCATGGTACAACACCCACCTCACACCCAAGTCTTTTCAGAAACTCATCAAATGACTATAGATGCTTAGCTTTTCATTTGGAAATGAGCACTTGGAAAGCATTCTCCAAATTAGATGCTTTAAAATCTATCCCCAGAGCCTTATTGATACCATTGTGTGTGCATGCTAAGTCACTTCTGCTGCTACTGCTGCTGCTAAGTCACTTCAGTCGTGTCCGACTCTTTGAGACCCTATGGACCATAGCCCACCAGGCTCCTCTGTCCATGGAATTCTCCAGGTGAGAATACTGGAGGGGGTTTCCATGCCCTCCTCCAGGGGATCTTCCTGACCCAGAGATCAAACCCACATCTCTCATGTCTCTTGCACTAGCAGGAAGGTTCTTTTTACCACTAGAGTCAACTGGGAAGCCCACTGATACTATTAATCTGTACTAAATCAAAGAAAGGATTGGTTTTCCCTTGGAAAGGAAACTTCCCTATCAATAAGCAATTAAGCTCCACTTATAATTTATAGTTTCAAATAGAAGACTCTGATTTTAAGATTACCTCTGTGGTTCTTTTTAAGATATATTTATATTATTTCAGGCATTCTAATGGCATGAATGCCTATGTCCTCCCAAAGTTTATATGTTGAAATCCTAATGCACAGTGTGAAGAAATTAGAGGTGGGGGTTTTAGAGGCAGTCATGTCCCTGAGGTGGGGCCTTCAAGAGTGGGATTAGTGCCCTTATAAAACAGACCCAGAGAGCTCCCTAGCCACTTCTACCCTGTGAGGGCACAGTGAGAACTCAGCTGTCTACGAACCAGGAAGCAAGGTCTCACCAGACATGGAATTTGCCAGAGACTTGATCTTGGACTTCCCAGCCTTCAGAAATGTAAGAAACAAATTTCTGTCATGTATAAACAGAATATATTATAGCATTCTGTTACAGCAGCCCAGACTAAGGCAGGCATCCACTGAGGGAACCAGGAAGATGAATCCCAGGGAGAGTGCTATCAGGATGCCTGGCATCTTGAGAACTTTGGAACCAAAGACTGAGGTCCTGAGTCATCAGTCAAGTAGGCTACAGAGGTCAACTCAGTCATGGAGCAGAAAAGTGGCGCTTTCAGAAGGCTGTGGGTAGCAAGTGAGTTAGATCTGAGGGAAGTCTGAGTCAGTGCCACCAGCCCAATCCGCAGACTCTCAAGCTAAGCAAGCCCTCCTGAGACCACGGGACCTTTTCCCTCCCAGGACTCTGGTGGCTCCACTCCTTACTCTTAGGCTGTGGCACTTTGCTCTATGCTCCAGGCCACCTCTTATTTTACCATTTGCTCTTTGCACCCATGCCTGTATCACTCATATTTTCCAGTGATCACATAAAGTACAAGAGAATCCAAACAGTCTCCAAGGCATAGCTTTTCGCCCATGTAGGTGGGTTGGTGGAGTGGACACAGATGCCTAAACTTCCCAATTCCTGCTCCAGTCCACTCACTTCTTGCCAAACAGGTGTCATTGTCATGGCATCTCATCCTTCCTTGGCGTGAATCCCATTTTCTGTTGTCCATTGATGCCGAAAGGCAGGAGTTAGATGGGCCTAATGCCAGAGCTGCTCATTGCAAAGCACCGACCAAAGTTTTATGAGACAAGTGAAAGTCACTCAATCATGTCTGACTCTTTGTGACCCTGTGGACTATACAGTCCATGGAATTCTCTAGACTAGAATGTTGGTGTGGGTAGCCTTTCCCTTCTCCAGGGAATCTTCCCAACTAAGGGATCAAACACAGGTTTCCTGCACTGCAGGTAGCTTCTTTACCACTGAACCACAAGGGAAGCCCAAGAATACTGGATTGGGTAGCCTATCCCTTCTCCGGTGGGTCTTCCTGACCCCGGAATTTAACTGGGGTCTCCTGCATTGAAGGCAGATTCTTTACCAGCTGAGCTACCAGGGAAGCCCTTTTATGCTGCCAAGGCCTGTCGAATTCACCCACAGAAACAAAATCATCAGACTGGAGGTGGTGAAACCCAGTCATTGATCCTCAGCCAGGCCTTGAGAACGCACTTTCTGTGCCTGGTGCTTTTCTGCATAGGAATCGATACCAGATCCCTGGTCGTTCCGACGATAAGTGCAGGAGACCCAGGTTTGACCCCTGGGTTGGAACGATCCCCTAGAGAAGAAAATGGCAACCCAGTCTAGTATTCTTACCTGGAAAATCCCATGGGCAGAGGAGACTGACAGGCTACAGGCCATGGGGTTGCAAAGAGTCGAATACAACTGAGCAACTAACACTTTGATTTTCGTTCAGCACAAGGAGAGATTTTAATTCAGCTGCGTTTGGCCCGTGTAAACAATTACTCAGTTTTAGAGTCCAAGATTCTCTTATGAAGACAGGATTAACATTTTAAAGATTGCCTCCTCTCTCCCCTTATTCTTTGATTATGAAGGATTTATTGCTAGGAGATGGCAAGCACAAACTAGAGGAAACAAAGTAAGGGTTGATGGTGCCGGGTCACTGCCACTGATGCTGGCCTCCAGGGACTGCCCGGCTAGAAGCCAATTTACACTCTGAAAGCTCAGAGAAACTTAAACTCTGCCAGGTGAGAAGTTAAAAGTGGGAAGAAATGCAGAACACTGTGTGTACTGTGTAAGGGGGCCTAGCTCCCTGCGCTTTAATTAGAGTTAGAAGATGTCCTCTCCCCTTATCCCCCTTTGCAAAGTATGGCCCCATGCCCTGTCTCTCCACTTGCAAAGCAGGCCATCTATAAGACCAGATAATAAGCCATGGCAGTAAAGAGCTAACTATCTTAGATTCATGATTCACATAATCTGCCCCGGCCACAGAGTCTAGTCCATCAACAAGTTCATTTTCTTCCCACGTAAGCACAAACTTCTAGTCTTTTCTGATTGCTGCTAATTGCCCTTCAGATTATATGTATAGATTTCTTCCTAGTTTTTTCCCAGCAGTATTAGCATTCTACAGGTGCCAAAGTAGCTCAGAAAGTATAAAACTACTGCCTCAAGGCAGCAGTCCATAAGGGCAGAGAATAGATGTCTTCCTTAAGACCAGTAAACAGAGACTGAAGCTTGTCTGTCTCCATGCACACAAGACTCTAAAGTGCTTCTCAGCACTGAGGGTATTTGTCCAGTAGCCATTACCAAGACTTAACATGAAAAGTGCCCTGTATAATTTACAAAGTCCTGGGTGGACATCTATTATCTGTCCATCCACCACCTTCTGATTCTACTACTCCATCTTCTGGGATTTTTCTAACCTCATCTCCTCCATGAGGTTCCTGTAGGAAAACCCATGTTTCACAGACCATGTCCCCCTGCCTGCAATTGATTGAGTGAGGGTTGGTCAGCTGACCTTAGGGGAGCCAAACAGAGTCCTTCCTTGTAATTCTGGGGAGCAGAGTCAATTCTCTGTTGGTAAAACAATAGATGTGAAAGTTGGGGTTGTCACTGACTTTGGGTTCTAACATACGCAGGAAATTAATCTCTCGGGAAATCTCCAGACAGGCAAAGAGTAAAGAGAAAGTTCTGGGAGCATTTCAGCCCCTGGTTCTAGGAGCTCTTGGGTGTAGCTCTCCTGTCTTCATTCAGTTACAGTGAGTGAGATCTTCCAGCATTCTTTTAAAAATTCCCCATTTTGCCTAAAAATGGAAGTTTTGCATTTTGAAACCAAAATAGCTTTGATGGTGTCTCATTTTAGTCTCCCAACAGTCCTGTCCAGCATGTATTAATTTTGGAAATAATAAACACAAGGCCCAGAGAGGTCAAGTTTGCATGGAAAGTCATGTAGCTCGTACAAGGCAAAAGCAAGACCAAACCTGGTCTAGACATTTCAGGCCCAGTGTTTCTCTCTTTCCTTCCAGCTGTGTCCCGAGAAGCCCTCTGCCTGCTGCCTGCAGCGCAATGCCCTTGGTTCTCCCATCCTTGGCAGCCTATAGGCTTGGACAGCAGTGCCTCTGAGAGCAGTGCAATATAAAAGGAGGCTCTATTCCCTCAGCATGCTCTCCCGTCAGCCTCATTTGCAAGGTTCTCTCCAGCTCCTGCCACCGTCACTTAGATTTCCATTCATCAGCTCAGCTGCAGATGGTGTCATCCGCTGGGATGTTGCTGGTTATTAACTATCTCCAGTATTCTCACCTGGGAACATGCACCAGCTGACTTAGACTTTGGATGAATTATACATCCACCCAGCACCATTTCTCGGGGCCAGATCTTTCCCAAGACCCCATAGATGCAGGCCCATTCCAGTGCCCATGTACCCTGACTTGGGGCTTCTAATTCGACTGGAAGTTCTCTGTGTTGTCCTCTCTTCCAAAGAAACTGCAGGCTTGTCCAAGGAGAGCTGATGCCGGTAGCTACCTGGGCTCCAGCTGTTTGGGCACAGCCTGTCTTGCCCTGCAGCCCCTCCCATCTGTCCAGGCCACTCCCATCTTCCCTGGTCCCTCCTGCTGCTCTGGGCCCCTTCAACCTGTCCTGGCCTCTCCTGTCTACCTTGGCCCTTTGCGCCCTCCAAGGAGTGACAATCACATCAGCAGCCAGGGAACAACACAGCTTTGCCCTCATCACAGCTCATTAGGAACTGAAGAGAAACACCTTGGAAATGGTGGCTTTGAGGGATCAAGTCTGAACCTGTAGGCCATGAGCCCATTAGAAAGAGCCTGTCCTATCCTTGGCTCCTCACTCTCTTTCCTCTTTCTTTCTGGTTGGGAATCTGGCTGAGACCCAGGAAGGGGCTGGCCAGACTCGCTATTTCTGGCCTGTGAAGGCCAGGAATTAGGACTAGTATGGTTCAGCCGAGGGGAATGAAAATTAGGATATTTTGTGGATACTTTTTCTCTTTTTCAAAGCTCTACGCTGGGAGAGAAACAAGGATTAACCATACGCTTTCAAGCAAAGAAGATCATTTTGTAAAAGAAAAAAAAAAAAACCCCATGTAGTTACTCTTTCTCTGTTTTACTTTCTCTATGGAGATCCTCTTTCTTGATCCTCTATACATCCACACTGGTGAAGCAGTATGACTTCAGTTGTCCAAGTGTGTCCTCCAGGACTTACCTCCAGAGCGAGTCAGCAGTGAAGGAGGAGAAGCCATGCCCCTCAGTCAAGGCCTCTGGCCCATTTGTAAATGTGCCTGGCAGCCTTCAAACACAGGTCTAGGCCACATGTCCAGCCCACCAGTAAGATGATTGTCCTTTCTTTGGACACAATCTCAAGTGTTCCCTCATAGTCATACAGTTCCACAAGTTATAATTGTCCATCAGATAACTTGTTAGGGAAATTAAAATGGAGGCAGTCTTGTTCAGGCTTCAGAAGTAGGAAAGCAGGCCTCTGAGCAACTTCTGACCTTGCCTGGACCCTACCTGGAAGACATGCCTGCCTGCAAGCACACCAGTTGTTACCAGCAAGTCAAGCAGCGCCTTAGACACGAAAGAGAGTGGGTCCTGGAATCTCTTAAGCTCCCTAGGTCCTGCCCAGTGCCCCGGGGTTTAAGAAGTCTTATGATTCACACGGTGAAGCAAGAAGCATTGTAAAAGTTAAAACCAGAGCTGCACTTTTGCAGGTAAACTGATGATGATACCACTCTGAAGCCTGGAATTATAAGCAGGAGCCCCCTAAACTGCGATTTGAAGTCTCACTTGTGAGACGGATGCACCACCCAGGACCCTTTCCCAGCTGGGACTCCAGGTTGCTGTCATTCTGGCCTTTGCAGCAATGTTCAAGTTTGGAGGTAAGTTGGCACAGTTTGGTGTTGCGTACACTGTTACTTCTGTCTATTTCTATTTCTTTTCTTTTAATGACTGTATATGGAAATTAAGTCAAATAATCTTCTTTTGTTGAAATTGCTTGTTTGTGTGTTATGAGTGGTTTCCTTTGTTAATGAATCCTTTCAACCTAAAAGGAAAGCTAAACTTTCGAAAAAAAACAGAGCTGAGCCTTGAATTCTAGCTCTACCCAAAAGGAACTGAAGCACCAGCTGGTGCCAAAATACAGCTTAAAATGACAAAGTCACGCTGCTTCAAGACAGGACGTCCAGAAGACAGAACACCATATTTCATGGTGATATTTGGAGAAAGGAGATCATTCACAGCCCTGTGATCTTCAGGAAGTCCAAGAACCAAAGACCCATGTTCTTTGGTTCAAACAAAGGACAGTCACTGTTCTGAGCAGCTTCCAAAGGTCCCACCGAGCTCTCCTTTCATAGCTCTTAGGGTATCAGAGATGTGACTTCCCCTCCAAACTTCCATCTTAGACATTCCTGGAAGAATGATCTGAGCCCAAACTGCTAATGTTTGCACGCCCCTCACTTAGATAATGCACAGTCAAACCTCAGTCGCATGGAAATACGAAATAGGGAGATTAGGCAAGCAGTTTGTTACAAGAAGGCTACAAGTCAGAAGCAGCAATAATGATACTAGTTAAACTTACTGAGTGCTCACTTTATGCCTTACGACTTCCCTGGTGGCTCAGACAGTAAAGCGTCTGCCTACCATGCGGGAGACCCGGGTCCAATCCGTGGGTAGGGAAGATCTCCTGGAGAAGGAGATGGCAACTCACTCCAGTATTCTTCCCTGGAAAATCCCATGGACGAGGCAGCCTGGTGGGCTACAAATCCAAGGGGTCGCAAAGAGTCGGACACGACTGAGCGATTTCACTTTCACTTTATGCCAGGCTATCTATTGTGCCAAGCAGTTAACATGCAGAATTTATGTAGTCTTCTCTGTAACTGTATAAGGTAAGTACTATTACCATTTACAAATTGCAGGCAAGGAATTAGACGGCAGGTTTGAAATTGGATTTGTTTTGTAGAAAACAAATTCTTAAAGTTGAGTTTCAAATAAGTATGATACTCAATGGGTACTGAAAGAAGCAAAGTCAAGTGAATTTTGAGTCAAGACTACATACCCTGGGAGTTTCAAAGGAGGAACAGACAGGAGGTCTGCCCTTAGAACACACAACTCTGGGGATTAACTATGCAGACCCTTTTAGAAGAGTCCTGTAGACAGATTTCATTGATTTAAAAAGAATTTGTGTAGATATTTATCCAGGCCCTGCTCAGTGTTTGCTTCTCAGTTATAGATATTAAAACAGACAGAAAATAAGTCAAAGCCTTCAAGGCAGCCCATAATTAAGTTCTGCAATGGGTGATACAGAGCATGGGTGTGCGTGGAGAGACGCATAGTGCGTGATGCCAGAGAAGCCTAGAGGGGGATGTGGGAGGAGAATGGACTTCCTTCAGGCCCTAATAGATGGACAGGAGGTGAGGACCAGGATGCTCAGAGACAGGGAGTAGAAACGTCATGCAAAGATGCAGGGAGGTGGGAAAGGACCCTACCAGAGCATGGAGAGGGTGACACTGAGCTGGAAGTGGGTGGTTAGGGAGGCCGGGACTGAGGAGGGACTGCCTCTGTCACTCCCCAGCACCCAACTTCCACATTCCTCTAGAAATAAATACAGGAGAAAGACAGCTGGTCAATATCAAGTAGTCAGGCAGGCAGGCTCTGCCTCCTGACATGGTTTCTTTGGAGCATTTCCTTCAGGGCTGTGACTAGATGAGACTAATACCAGCTCCCTCCATCTTTGCAAGGAACAGCTGATCCCTTAAAGAGATGAATTGGAATTCTCTTGCTTCTTGGAAAGAAACTTGGTTGAAAGGTATAGTTGAAAGAAGGAGGAAGAGAGGCTAGAATAAGAATCAACCCAAACAAGCAACACACACATAATAATTTCAAACATTAAAATACTGAGAGAAAGTTGCAAGCTCCTTCAGGTCAGTTCAGTTGCTCAGTTGTGTCTGACTCTTTGCAACCCCATGGACTGCAGCATGCCAGGCCTCCCTTTCCATCACCAACTGCTAGAATTTACTAGAACTCATGTCCATTGAATCAGTGATGCCATCCAACCATCTCATCCTCTGTCATTTCCTTCTCCTCCTGCCTTCAACCTTTCCCAGCATCAGGGTCTTTTCAAATGAGTCAGTTCTTCGCAGCAGGTGGCCAAAGTATTGGAGTTTCAGCTTCAACATCAGTCCTTCCAGTGAATATTCAGGACTGATTTCCTTTAGGATGGACTGGTTGGATCTCCTTGCAGTCCAAGGGACTCACAAGAGTCTTCTCCAACACCACAGTTCAAAAGCATCAATTCTTCAGCACTCAGCTTTCTATATAGTCCAACTCTCATATCCATACATGACTACTGGAAAAACCATGGCCTTAGCTAGAGGCTAGTCATATTTATTTGCTTATCTCGCCTGTGCTGGGTCTTCACTGCTGCTGGTAGGTTTCTCCTGGTTGTGGCAAGTGGGGCTACTCTTTGCTGCAGTGTGCAGGCTCCTCCTCACAGTGGCTTCTCTCACGTGGAGCACCAGCTCTTGGTAAGAGGCTCAGCAGTTGCAGCATGTGGGCTCAGTAGTTGTGGCACATGGGTGCAGTTGCACCCTGGCATGTGGGACCTTCCCAGACCAGAAATTGAACCTGTGTCCCCAGCATTGGCAGGCAGACCCTTTTCCACTGGAGCACAGGGAAGTCCTAGTCATATTGATTTTTAATGATGCCTTCTGCCCACACCAGCTGCCCTGCTGATGCCTTGATATCTAATACATCCGCCCTGCCTCATTTCTACTGTAGACTAGTACAGGATGTATCTACTACATCCTGGCATCACGCAGACTTCGATTAGGAACTCAGAAAGGAGGAAACAGTCATACCTGAGAGAGTGGCCCACATCACACAGGTCATTTCTCTGACACTGCCCTGCTTTGCCCACTACTGCATGCTGAGGGGAGCCACTGAGTGCTCCAGACACCTCCCATTCAAGAGATGCGTCTCTTGTGTTGAGTCACACCCCAGGAGGGGTGGGACTGCGGGAGCACTTGGTGTGTTCTGGGCAGTCAGGTGACTGGGGACAAGGACCAGAGGTAAAAGTGGGCAGAAAGCCAAGTGGGGTGGCTGCGTACATTCCACTAGAGAAAGAAAGGTGCCCCTGGATATCAGGGGGAGGCCAGGGGGAGAGGAAGTCAGCACACTGATGACATCTGTAAACCACTCAAGTGGGACCCTGCCCACTCCCCCTCAAATCCTGTAATTTGCGGGGTACAGTTATTACTGGGACAATGGATGGGTTTGGAGACAGCTTCTTAGTATAATCCCCACGAAGAGTATCTGAAGACTGGAGAGACAGAAGCTGGGCACATAGGAAGTGAGTCACTTTTGGTTTTAGGGAGACTTTTGTTTCCTGGGAATATTATCAATAAATATGTATATTCGTTTCTAGGGGAATCTGCAGAGCTTCGCAGACATCTTATAGGATGATTCACAACTTGTGTCAGAGAAATGTGCACCAAACTGATATTCTGAGTCAAATTTTATATTAGAGATGCTGGGGTTATAAAAATTTATGAGGAAATACGTGACAAAACAAAGAGACAGGCTCATACTTTCTGTGTCTCTGTCTAATATGATTGCCTCAATGAGTGTTTTTACATTATGTTTTAAATTTCATAAACATTCTCTTTCACATAAAAGCACGTGTATATATATATATACGCATACACTCAGACCCTTGTACACACATATACTTCTTGGGCTTTCCTGAGAGTAGCACCTTTTGTTAGAGGCACATCATTTCCTGTTTGTGTATCATTTCATGATAGAGACAGTGGGGAAAAACAAATAGTGTGTAGTGTTCGTTTCAAGTACAATATCTTCTTAAAGGTCATGTGTAAGCACAGCTTTTATAAATCTCTTCACATTTTCAATTGACTTGTAGATTTAGCTACTTAAGGATGGCTTTCCTGAAATACATAACACCTCTTAATTACCAATTGGATAAGCTCTTACCTCTGTATGCTGAAATAATCAAAGAGGGAGGCTGTGCCATCCCTGGAGCTGGAAGAGTCTGATGGCTCTCCTTGCCCCTCCCCTAGGTCTCCCCAGCTTCTCAGGCTTTTCCCCCACTGGGGGTGTCTCGACATCCCTGGGGAAAGGAATAAACAAGCGTGGGCTCCAGAAGGCTGATGCTCAGTGTGAACACTTCCTGCTGCTGAGCTGGAATGAGTACCTGTTAACTGGCTGTAGATTTGGGGCTGTGGAGCCAGATTTACCAATCTACACATCCCCTGGGACAAACGTGGCAAGGGAAGCAAGAAGGTGCTGATCCCACCAGGGGACGCCTCACCTCACCGGCTCACCCCACCAACACCAACACCTCCAGCTGGGAGGGCAGTGTGAACTCTTGGCGTGGGATCCACACAAAGAAACCTGCTCAGCTGCTGCGCACCCCGCCTTCTCTTTGTGTGACACTGCTGCAAAGGTTTGTTCCCTTAAAAACAAAGGAATCTGGGGGAGAAGTTTCTACTTTAAAGTCCCAGCTCAACCACATGGACTACCATCATAGGATATATATAACATGACAAGGCTTCCCTGAAACTCTTCTTGGACTTTTTAAAAAAATTCAAATGTATCTATCGTCTTGCTGCTTTCCAAACAAGCCTTGAGACAAGCATTCCTACTCTTAGCATCTTAAAATACATCATGATGAGATATAGATCTTACTTTGCTCACCTGACACATTACCCAGGTGACAGGCCTTCTCCTCTGGAGCATCTCAGATCAGAGATGCTTTCAGTGACTTGCTCTAAAGGTTGAAGGCACAGGGTACAATGCCTCTTGTCTGCAAACCCCTCCCTGGATAGTTAAAACTTACCTGCTAACCTTGCCCATCCTAGGAGCACCCCCTTGATCACTGGGTCAACAGAAGGCACTTCTCTGAGAAGCCCCAGAAGGAAGGACAGAGAAGTAGGGGGCTGAGCATGGCCAGCGCCTTGCCCTGCCTCCCAGCGTGCTATGAGTTCACTCCCAGGACACCCTGACGAGAGAAGTGTGTATAGCCTCCCCCAACACCCACCCACCAAGGAGAAGCCGCTCCAAAGAGGCGAGCGACTTGGCCAGGGTCATGGCTGTGATCCCAGAACTGGAGCCGGCTGGGCACCTTCACTGACCCTCACTGGTCCTCTGGCATGGGGAGGCTTCCTGGACTCCAGGTCCTGCCTCGGGCAGTTCCTCTCTCCACCCAGAGATGCATTTAGCTATGATCTGACAAGGCTTCCAGCAATATCGTCAGCAGAGACAAGAGCAGGCCCGGCTCTCCTTTCCGTCCATGAGCATGTGGGCAGAGCAGGGCAGGGCTTCAGCTGTCCTTTTGTCAGGCAAGTCGAGCATGTTAGAGGCTTCTCCCCAATTAAGCTTGGCTCAGAGTCAAGGGGAAGCACTCACCCTTTCTTAGAGCCCATCCTCAAAGGCCCGAGGCCCAGAACACATTGCTCATCTTTCCCTGGGTGGGCGGACTTCAGAGATGTGGGCCTGGAGCCCAGTGCGAAGCGTGTGTGTGACTGCAGCAGGGAGGATCAGACCAGCAGGGCAGGCTCCAGCCCAGAGGGATGGATGGAGGAGGGACACAGGGGCCAGGAGGAGGACGGGGGTCTAGAGGGGAGAAGAAGTACAGGCAGGGTTAGAGGGTGGAGAGGAGAGGGGAG
This sequence comes from Ovis canadensis, assembly GCF_042477335.2. Taxonomy (NCBI): domain Eukaryota; kingdom Metazoa; phylum Chordata; class Mammalia; order Artiodactyla; family Bovidae; genus Ovis; species Ovis canadensis. Next base: position 22,902,922 of record NC_091269.1, on the reverse strand, counting down.
GGGGAGAAGAAGGGGAAGGGGGCGGAGAACAAGATCCAGAGCAAGCACCTGAGAAGTGGCCAGGAAGAAAGGATCGGGAAGACAGATGCCCTGGCCACTCGCGGGGGTGGTGACACTTCCGGGAGAACAAATTTGGAACAGCCTGCCCTCTGTTCCTACATCATCATTCCCTCTTCCCTTTGCCGTTTTTAATTCTGTTCCAAGGAAAGGTACCAGCTCTGTTCAGAGTAGACTGGGTCACACAAACTCTCCGAGGGAAAGAGAAAGATACACCCGTCAGACCTCAGCTTAGCTTCTGGGTAGAAAACAGACCATCTGTTCCCAGTTTTGCTGTGCCCTGCTGAGTCAGGGTCTGTGCTCAGAGTGCCCGTGGATTAGTGATTAGGTTTTTAAGAGCTTGTAAAGTTTTTTCTTTCACCCTGACCAGCAAAGCGTGAGTCAAAAGAAACCTGCCTAATGGTCCCCTCCTTTTTCCTGACCTCCCCCTTTCCATCTTAACAAGCCTCAGGGGACTGAGGTTCTTTCCTCTGGGAACTGCCTCTTGCCTGCCCCACCCCACCCCCAACCCTGCACATTGAAACGTTCTCCCTTCCTCTGTCATTTGCATCTTAATGTTCTGAACCTACAATCAAGAAGCCTTGTGTGAAAAATAAAGAGGGAGTTAGAGAAATCTGGGCTAATTCTTAACCTTGATGAATTATACCTAACTATAGAAGCTTCGTGATGAGGCTTTGGAAAAGATACCGAAATCAGTTTACCACCCAGAAAGGTGCCAGATAGAAGCAGAAACGGAGTCCTGATGTCTTTAGCCACAGTGGAGACGTTACAGTGTGTGTGTGTCTGTGTGTGTGTGTGTGTGTGTGTGTGTGTTGGGGGGTGGGGATTATAAAACCCTGCCTGATACAGAATCTTTGTTTCAGATTTGGGTTTGGGTTGGATTTGTGTGTGTGTGCATGTGTGTGTTGCAAAAGCAAGAGATTTTATTGGGAAATGGCGCCCAGACAGAGAGCAGGAGGGTAAGGGAACCCGGGAGAACTGCTCTGTTACATGGCTCTCAGTCTCGGGTTTTATGGTGATGGCATTAGTTTCCAGGTTGTCTTTAGCCAATCATTCCGACTCAGAGTTCTTCCTGGTGGTGCATGTCTTGTTCAGCCAAGATGGATGCTAGCGAGAAGCGTTCTGGGAGGTGGTTGTAAGGTATAGTTCGGGCCCAGGCAGAAAAAAGAAAGATTACCTCAACAGAAGTCAGTCAGTTCAGTTCAGTCGCTCAGTCGTGTCCGACTCTCCGTGACCCCATGAATCGCAGCACGCCAGGCCTCCCTGTCCATCACCATTTCCCGGAGTTCACTCAGACTCACATCCATCGAGTCCGTGATGCCATCCAGTCATCTCATCCTGGGTCGTCCCCTTCTCCTCCCGCCCCCAATCCCTCCCAGCATCAGAATCTTTTCCAATGAGTCAACTCTTCTCATGAGGTGTCCAAAGTACTGGAGCTTCAGCTTTAGCATCATTCCTTCCAAAGAAATCCCAGGGCTGATCTCCTTCAGAATGGACTGGGTGGATCTCCTTGCAGTCCAAGGGACCCTCAAGAGTCTTCTCCAACACCACAGTTCAAAAGCATCAATTCTTTGGCACTCAGCCTTCTTCACGGTCCAACTCTCACATCCACACATGACCACAGGAAAAACCATAGCCTTGACTAGATGGACCTTAGTCGGCAAAGTAATGTCTCTGCTTTGGAATATGCTATCTAGGTTGGTCATAACTTTTCTTCCAAGGAGTAAGTGTCTTTTAATTTCATGGCTGCAGTTACCATCTGCAGTGATTTTGGAGCCCAAAAAGATAAAGTCTGACACTGTTTCCACTGTTTCCCATCTATTTCCCATGAAGCGAGGGGACCAGATGCCATGATCTTCATTTTCTGAATGTTGAGCTTTAAGCCAACTTTTTCGCTCTCCTCTTTCACTTTCAATCAAGAGGCTTTTTAGCTCCTCTTCACTTTCTGCCATAAGAAGTAGGTTACCTTTATTCAGGCAAGGAGGGGCGACAGTCGGCCTAATGACCAGGTTGAGTTCGGAGAGGGATCAGGCGGCTCCATATTTATAGGGAGGTTTGTGGAAGCGATAAGGGAAACATTAATCAAGCGGGATGTTTTGGGTATTCTTTAGTTGAGATGGCATGTGTAGTTGGGCAGGGGGTGATAAGTCTTTTGGGCTCATGTAGCTGATGGAAGGTTTCTGGACAGGGAGTGGTAAGTCCCAGATAGATGCAACTGGCCTGGAGCATCAGAGTGGGACCTAAAGTTCTGTTTCGTTTTCTCCAAAGTTAGATGATTCAGCAAGGGCCTTTGAGACTGTTGTTTTCTTTCTAGGCCCAAAGACTCCTTCAGTGGTCCAATATGTGGTGTCTCCTTGTGACCTTTCCCGAACTTCTCCAGTTGGTGGTAGCTTATTAGCTCTATGTTCCTTACCAGGACATAAAACATAAAACAACTCATGCAAATGGTTACTATGCCTGGCCAAGGTGGGCAGTCTCAGTCAGTGTGCTTCCCCTAACATGTGCAGCAAAGTTTTATTAAAGTATAAAAAGGACAGAGAAAGCTTCTGACAAAGATATCAGAAAGGGGAAAGAAAGTGCCCTCATTGCTAGTCTTATTAAGGCCTTGTATATTTTTATCAGACCCATTCCCACAACATACATCTTAAATTAATAAGATTAGAACTAACAAGAGAAAGGTCTTACCAAACCCTCAGATAATGAACTCCTTATTGCCAACTTCTGACTGAAATTGAAGAAAGCAGGGAAAACCACTAGACCATTCCAGTATGACATAAATCAAATCCCTTACGATTATACAATAGAAGTGACAAGTAGATTCAAGTTATTAGACCTGATAGAGTGCCTGAAGAACTATGGATGGAGGTTCGTGACATTGCACAGGAGGCAGTGATCAAGACCATCGCAAAGAAAAAAAATCCAAAAAGTCAAAATAGTTGCCTGAGGAGGACTTACAAACAGCTGAGAAAAGAAGAGAAGCTAAAGGCAAAGAAGAAAAGGAAAGGTATATGCATTTGAATGCAGAGTTCTAAAGAAGAGCAAGGAGAGATAAGAAAGCCTTTCTCAGTGATCAATGCAAAGAAATAGAGGAAAACAATAGAATGGGAAAGACTAGAGATCTCCAAGAAAATCAGAGATATCAAGTGAAACTTTCATGCAAAACGATGGGCACAATAAAGGACAGAAACAATATGGATCTAACAGGAGCAGAAAATATTAAGAAGAGGTGGCAAGAATACACGGAAGAACTATACAAAGAAGATCTTCATGACCTAGATAACCATGATGGTGTGATCACTCACCTAGAGCCAGACATCTGGAATGCAAAGTCAAGTGGGCCTTAGGAAGCATCACTACGAACAAAGCTAGTGGAGGTGATGGAATTCCAGTTGAGCTATTTCAAATCCTAAAAGATGATGCTGTGAAAGTGCTGCACTCAATATGCCAGCAGATTTGGAAAACTCAGCAGGGGCCACAGGACTGGAAAAGGTCAGTTTTCATTTCAATCCCCAAGAAAGGCAATGACAAAGAATGCTCAAACTACCACACAATTGCACCCACCTCAGTAAAGTGCAGTTCAGTTCAGTCACTCAGGCGTGTCTGACTATTTGTAAACCATGGACTTTAGCACGCCAGACTTCACTGTCCTTCACCAAGTCCCGAAGCCTACTCAAACTCATGTCCATTGAGTCGGTGATGCCATCCAACCATCCCATCCTCTGTTGTCCCCTTCTCCTCCTGCCCTCAATCTTTCCCAGCATCGGGGTCTTTTCCAATGAGTCAGTTCTTCACATCAGGTGGCCAAAATATTGGAGTTTCAGCTTCAACATCAGTCCCTCCAATGAATACCCAGGACTGATCTCCTTTAGGATGGACTGGTTGGATCTCCTTGCAGTCCAAGGGACTCTCAAGAGTCTTCTCCAGACCACAGTTCAAAAGCATCAATTCTTCGGCACTCAGCTTTCTTTATAGTTCAACTCTCACATTCATACATGACTACTGGAGAAACCACAGCTTTGACTAGATGGACCTTTGTTGGCAAAATAATGTCTCTGCTTTTTAATATGCTGTCTAGGTTGGTCATAACTTTCCTGCCAAGGAGTAAGCATCTTTCAATTTCATGGCTGCAATCACCATCTGCAGTGATTTTTGGAGCCCCCCAAAATAAAATCTGACACTGTTTCCACATCTATTTGCCAGAAGTGATGGGACCAGATGCCATGATCTGACTTTTCTGAATGTTGAGCTCTAAGCCAACATTTTCACTTTCCTCTTTCACTTTCATCAAGAGGTTCTTTAGTTCTTCACTTTCTACCATAAGCGTGGTGTCATCTGCATATCTGAGGTTATTGATATTTCTCCCGGCCATCTTGATTTCAGCTTGTGCTTCATCCAGCCCAGCATTTTGGTTGATGTACTCTGTATGTAAGTTAAATAAGCAGGGTGACAATATATAGCCTTGACGTACTCCTTTACCTATTTGGAACTAGCCTGTTGTTCCATGTCCAGTTCTAAGTGTTGCTTCTTGACCTGCACACAGATTTCTCAGGAGGCAGATCAGGTGGTCTGGTATTCCCATCCATTGAAGAATTTACCCCAGTTTGTTGTGATCCACACAGTCAAAGGCTTTGGCTTAGTCAATACAGCAGAAGTAGATGTTTTCTGGAACTCTCTTGCTTTTTTGGTGATCCAGCAGATGTTGGGAGTTTGATCTCTGGTTCCTTTGCCTTTTCTAAAGCCAGTTTGAACATCTGGAAGTTCACAGCTCACTTTGAAGCCTGGCTTGGAGAGTTTTGAGCATCACTTTGCTAGTGGCAGCTGCATGGTACTGGAGCAGCGAGCAGCTGAGAGGAGATTCCCCCATGTCCAAGGTCAGGAGCCCTGGCTGTGCTTTGCTGAACTGGCCATGAGGAGATACCCCAGGTCCAAGGTTAGAGAAACCCCAGTAATATGGTAGGTGCTGGAGCAGCTGGGCAGAGATACCCCATGTCCTATGTCAAAGAATAAGCACCAGCAAGATGGTAGGAGGGGCAAATTTGTGTTTAGAATCAAACCCCATTCAAACCAGAGACACTCAGAGGGCTCAAACAAACATTGTATGCACCAGGGACCAGGGACCCCACAGAGACTGAGACAGAAATGTGTCTGAGCATCTCCTGTGGAGCTAAGGGTCAGCAGTGGAGTGCCGCAGGGACAGGGGCTCTGGGTGCAGCAGACTTGGGTATGGCATAAGCCCTCTTGGAGAAGGTCGCCACTAACCCCACCATAGTGCTACCAGAACTTACACAGGACTGGGAAACAGACTCTTGGAGGGCACAAACAGAACCTGTGTGCACCAGGACCCAGGGGAAAGAAGCAGTGAACCCACGAGAGACTGACCCAGACTTGTCTGGGAGTGTCCAGGAGTCTCCAGCGGAGGCGTGGGTTGGTGGAGGCCTACTGCAGGGTTGAGGGCACTGAGTGTAGCAGAACACGCATGGGACCTTTTGAAGGAGATTGCCTTTATATTAATTATCTCCACCATAGTTTAGCCCCAGGTAAATAGCAGGGAGGGAACCCAGCTCCACCCATCAACAGAAAATTGGATTAAAGATTTACCAAGCATGGCCCTGCCCATCAGAACAAGATCCAGTTTCCCCTTCATTCAGTCTCTTTCATCAGGAAGCTTCCATAAGCTTCTTATGGATGTCTTCTCCATCAGAGAGCAGACAGACTGAAAACCACAATCACAGAAAAATAACCAATCTAATCACATCGACCAGTCAGCCTTGTCTAACTCGATGAAACTATGAGCCAAGCAGTGTAGGCCACCCAAGACGGATGGGTCATGGTGGAGAGTTCTGACAAAACGTGGTCCACCAGAGAAAAGAATGGCAAACCACTTCAGTATTCTTGCCTTGAGAACCCCATGAACAGTATGAAAAGGCAAAAAGATAGGACACTGAAAGATGAACTACCCAGGTTGGTAGGTGCCCAATATGCTGCTGGAGATCAATGGAGAAATAACTCCAGAAAGAATGAAGAGATGGAGCCAAAGCAAAACCAACAGCCAGTTATGGATGGAACTGGTGATGGAAGAAAGGCCCAATGCTATAAAGAGCAATATTGCATAGGAACCCGGAATGTTAAATCCATGAATCAAGGCAAATTGGAAGTGGCCAAACAGGAGATGGCAAGAGTGAATGTCGACATTCTAGGAATCAGCAAACTAAAATGGACTGGAATGGATGAATTTAACTCAGATGACCATTAAATCTATACTGTGGGCAAGAATCCCTTAGAATAAATGGAGTAGTCATCATAGTCAACAAAAGAGTCTGAAATGCAGTACTTGGATGCAATCTCAAAAATGACAGAATGATCTCTGTTTGTTTCCAAGGCAAACAATTCAATATCATGGTGATCCAAGTCTATACCCTGACCAATACTGCTGAACAAGCTGAAGCTGAATGATGCTATGAAGACCTACAAGACCTTCTAGAAATAACACCCCCAAAATGTGTCTTTTTCATTATAGGGGACTGGAAAGCAAAAGTAGGAAGTCAAGAAACACCTGGAGTAACAGGCAAATTTGGCCTTGGAGTACAAAATGAAGCAGGGCAAGGAATAATAGAGTTTTGCCAAGAGAACACACTGGTCATAGCAAACACCCTCTTCCAACAACACAAGAAAAGACTCTACACATGGACATCACCAGATGGTCAATAGTAAGATCAGATGATCATTCTTTGCAGCCAAAGATGAAGAAGCTCTATACAGTCAGCAAAAACAAGACCAGGAGCTGACTGTGGCTCAGATCATGAACTCCTTATTGCCAAATTCAGGCTTAACTTGAAGAAAATAGGGAAAACCACTAGAACATTCAGGTATTCAAATCCCTTATGATTTAAACCCCTTACAGTTATACAGTGGAAGTAAGAAATAGATTTAAGGGGCTAGAGCTGATAGACAGAATACCTGATGAACTATGGACAGAAGTTCATGACATTGTACAGGAGACAGAGATCAAGACCATCCCCAAGAAAAAGAAATGCAAAAGAGCAAAATGGCTGTCTGAGGAGGCCTTACAAATAGCTATGAAAAGAAGAGAAGTGAAAAGCAAAGGACAAAAGGAAAGATATACCAATCTGAATGCAGAGTTCCAAAGAATAGCAAGAAGAGATAAGAAAGCCTTCCTCAGTGATCAGTGCAAAGAACTAGAGGAAGACAATAGAATGGGAAAGATTAGAGATCTCTTCAAGAATATTAGAGATACCAAAGGAACATTTCATGCAAAGATGGGCACAATAAAGGACAGAAATCATATGGACATAACAGAAGCAGAAGATATTAAGAAGTGGTGTCAAGAATACACAGAAGAAGGAAAAAAAAAGAATACACAGAACTGTACAAAAAAGATCTTCATGACTGAGATAATCGCAGTGGTGTGATCACTTGCCTAGAGCCAGACATCCTGGAATGCAAAGTCAAGGGGGCTTTAGGAAGCATCATTTGAACAAAACTAGTGGAGATGATGGGATTCCGGGGGTGCTATTTCAAATCCTAAAAGATGATGCTGTGAAAGTGCTGCACTCAATATGCCAGCAAATTTGGAAAACTCAGCAGGGGCCACAGGACTGGAAAAGTTCAGTTTTCATTTCAATCCCAAAGAAAGGCAATGCCAAATTTGCTCAAATTACCGCACAATTGCACTCATTTCACACACTAGTAAATAATGCTCAAATATTCTCCAAGCCAGGCTTCAGCAATACGTGAACCGTGAACTTCCAGATGTTCAAGTTGGTTTTAGAAAAGGCCGAGGAACCAAAGATCAAGTTGCCAGCTTCCACTGGATCACTGAAAAGCAGGAGAGTTCCAGAAAATAATCTATTTATGCTTTATTGACTATGCCAAAGTCTTTGACTATGTGGACCACAATAAAGTGTGGAAAATTCTGAAAGAGATGGGAATACCAAACCACCTGAGCTGCCTCCTGAGGAATCTGTAAACAGGTCAGAAAACAACAGTTTGAACTGGACATGAAACAACAGACTGGTTCCAAATATAAAAATTATTACATCAAGGCTGTATATTGTCACCCTGCATATATGCAGAGTACATCATGAGAAACGCTGGGCTGGATGAAGCACAAACTGGAATCAAGATTGCCGGGAGAAATATCAATAACCTCAGATATGCAGATGACACCACCCTTATGGCAGAAAGTGAAGAGGAAATAAAAAGCCTCTTGATGAAAGTGAAAGAGGAGAGTGAAAAAGTTGGCCTAAAGCTCAACATTCAGAAAATGAAGATCATGGCATCTGGTCCCAGCTGTTCATGGCAAATAGATGGGGAAACAACAGAAACAGGGTCAGACTTTATTTTGAGGGGCTCCAAAAATCACTGCAGATGTTGACTGCAGGTATGAATTTAAAAGATGCTTACTCCTTGGAAGAAAACTTATGAGCAACCTAGACAGCATATTAAAAAGCAGAGACATTACTTTGTCAACAAAGGTCCATCTAGTCAAGGCTATGGCTTTTCCAGTGGTCATGTATGGATGTGAGAGTTGGACTATAAAGAAAGCTGAAGAATTGATGCTTTTGAACTGTGGTGTTGGAGAAGACTCTTGAGAGTCCCTTGGACAGCAAGGAGATCCAACAATTTCATCCTAAAAGAAATTAGATGTTAATCTTCATTGGAAGGACCGATGCTAAAGCTGAAACTCCAATAATCTGGCCACCTAATGTGAAGAATTGACTCATTTGAAAAGACCCTGATGCTGTGGAAGATTGAAGTCAGAAAGAGATGGGGACAACAGAGGATGAGATGGTTGGATGGGATCACTAACTCAATGGACATGAGTTTGAGTAAGCTCCGGGAGTTGGTGATGGACCGGGAGGCCTGGTGTGCTGCAGTCCATGGGGTCACAAAGAGTCAGACATGACTGAGCCACTGAACTGACTGAACCAGACCCACTCCCGCAACACGTCTTAATACCGAAAGATTAGTCAGAAGTTCTTGTTAAGGAGAGACATGTCCTGGAGCAAGATACATTGTTAAACTGACAAAGACAAAGTGCTGTAGGAAAAAAAAAAAAAAACAAAACACGTTTATTCTTTGATCCTCCTTGAGAGCTTCAGATCCCTTTCTCCTCCACAAGAGCCCTGGACCTCTTCCACCTTGAGGGCCCTGGACTCCTTATCAACCTACCTAACAATTTCCTCTCTCATTCTCCCCTTTTTCTTGTAGGAGAATTATGTTGCCAAGGGAAAGGGGTGGCATTTTTATTCCATAATTACTTCCTGCTGTTGAGGGGCATTGTCCCTAAATTGTTGAGGAAACATATTCTCCTAACCCTCATATTGAGGGTCTGTGATCCAGGGGCCCCAAGTAATAGTCGGAGGAAGCTGTGGCACTTGTGAGAGCTTGGATAGCTGATTGTAATCTAAAAGCTTTCACAGTTGGTGATGGACAGGGAAGCCTGGCATGCTGCAGTCCATGGGGTCGCAAAGAGTTGGACATGACTGAACAACTGAACTGAGTTCAAGATTCATGAATAATAAATGAGACTGTGGTTACAGATGTAAGGCAGATGTGGGCTTCCCTGGTGGCTCAGAAGGAAAAGCATATGCCCACAATACAGGAGACCTGGGTTCAATCCCTGGGTCGGGAAGATCCCCTGGAGAAGGAAATGGAAACCCACTCCAGTACTCTTGCCTGGAAAATTCCATGGGTGGAGGAGCCTGGTAGGCTCCAGTCTCAGATTGCAAAGAGTCACATATGATTGAGCAACTTCACTTCTCATGTATGGCAGAATAGTCATTAAACCAAGTTAAAACATAACCAAAATTGAAAGTCACATTATGTCTATAGTTAAGGTACAATGTGTTATATCAGTCCATATTAGATGTCATCAGATCAAGAAGAGGCATCACATATGATTGTTGTTGGTGAAGGTATTTGCAGAGTCGAAGAAAGTATTTTTCTTGAAGTGGAGAAATCTACCATGCAAAGCCTTCAACTGATGAGGAGGTTGAAAAGCTGAAAGCTGAGTCCCATAGTTAGTTAATTCTAAGGATTCATTTACTTTCTCTGGAAGGAAAGTTCAGTTCAGTTCAGTTGCTCAGTCGTGTCTGACTCTTTGCGACCCCCGGAACCTCAGCATGCCAGGCCTCCCTGTCTATCACCAACTCCTGGAGTCCACCAAAACCAATGTCCATTGAGTCGGTAATGCCATCCAACCATCTCATTCTCTGTCATCCCCTTCTCCTCCTGCCCTCAATCTTTCCCAGCATCAGGGTCTTTTCAAATGAGTCAGCTCTTCACATCAGGTGGCCAAAGTATTGGAGTTTCAGCTTCAACATCAGTCCCTCCAATGAATACCCAGGACTGATCTCCTTTAAGATGGACTGGTTGGATCTTCTTGCAGTCCAAGGGACTCTCAAGAGTCTTCTCCAACACCACAGTTTGAAAGCATCAATTCTTCGGTGCTCAGCTTTCTTTATATTTCTACTCTCATATCCATACATGACCACTGGAAAAACCATAGCCTTGACTAGGTGGACCTTTGTTGACAAAGTAATGTCTCTGCTTTTTAATATGCTATCTAGGTTGGTCATAACTTTCCTTTCAAGGAGTAAGCATCTTTTAATTTCTTGGCTGCAGATTGGTAGGGTTTAAGTTTCCACAAACTCTAAGTTTAGTTATTGGTCCCTCCAGTAACAGCTATTGATATTTAAGAAGTTGACTATCTGATTGACTCATTTAGAAATTTCGTACAATAACGTATAAGGATGAGACACCACGGGATGTAAAGGAACCACAGCCTCATTTATTATTCATAAATCTTGAACTCAGTTCGGTTGCTCAGTCGTGTCTGACTCTTTGCGACCCCATGGACTGCAACACGCCAGGCCTCCCTGTCCATCACCAACTCCCAGAGTTTACTCAGATTCATGTCCATTGAGTTGGTGATGCCATCCAGCCATCTCATCCTCTGTCATCCCCTTCTTTTCCAGTCACAATCTTTTCCAGCATCAGGGTATTTTCCAATGAATCATTTGTTCGCATCAGGTGGCCAAAGTATTGGAGTTTCAGCTTCAGCATCAGTCCTTCCAATGAAGTTCAGGACTGATTTCCTTTAGGATGAACTGGTTGGATCTCCTTGCTGTCCAAGGGACTCTCAAGAGTCTTCTCCAACACCACAGTTTGAAAGCATCAATTCTTCAGCGCTCAGCTTTCTTTATAGTTCTACTCTCATATCCATACATGACCACTGGAAAAACCATAGCCTTGATTAGGTGGACCTTTGTTGACAAAGTAATGTCTCTGCTTTTTAATATGCTGTCTAGGTTGGTCATAATATTTCTTCCAAGGAACAAGCGTCTTTTAATTTCATGCCTGCAGTCAACATCTGCAGCGATTTTTGGAGCCCCCCAAAATAAAGTCTGTCACTGTTACTATTGTTTCCCCATCTATTTTCCATGAAGTGATGGGACCAGATGCCATGATCTTAGTTGTCTGAATGCTGAGTTTTAAGCCAAATTTTTCACTTTTCTCTTTCAGTTTCATCAAGAGGCTCTTTAGTTTGTTTTCACTTTCTGCCATAAGGGTGGTATCATCTACATATCTGAGATTATTGATATTTCTCCTGGAAATCTTGATTCCAGCTTGTGCTTCCTCCAGCCCAGCATTTCTCATGATGTACTCTGCATATAAGTTAAATATACAGCCTTGATGTACTCCTTTCCCAATTTGGAAACAATCTTTTATTCCATGTCCAGTTCTAACTTTGCTTCTTGACCTGCAAGAACTTGAACAAGTTTCCATTTATCATTTGACTTTTTCACACCCAAAATAGGAGTGCAGTATGGACTGTTACAGGGAATTAATAGTTCTTCTTCCTTTAAATTTTCAATGATAGGCTTTAACCCTTCCTTAACCTCAGGCTTCAGTGAGTACTGCTTTTGATTAGGAAATAGATGAGGGTCTTCGAGCTTGATAATGACAGGAACAGCATTTTGTGCACAACCCACAGTTTTTCCATCAGCCCGCAGTCTAGGATTTACATTTTGTTCAGTTATAAAGAGTGGGCTCTATAGTCATGAAAAAAGAGGCCTGGACCTTGCTCAGTACATCCCTCCCCGGAATGGGTAAGGGAGACACTGGCGCAATTAGAAACTCATGAGAAAGCAGCACAGAGTCTCAGTTGCAGCTTAAAGGATGACTGAATTAGTAGCATTTCGCTCATCCAAGCAGCCCCAACATTGTAGTGGATTGGGAGGAAAGCAGACCAGGGACTTCAGTTAGCACAGAGAAAGTTGCCCCCAGTGTCCAAAAGGAAATCGACTGATTGGTCCTTACAGTTATTAATACCTGGGGTTCCTCAGGTGTAACTAGAATGGTAGCTTGTGTGGGGACCCCTGGGCACCTTCTGTCCTGAGGGTTGGCTTTTTATACCTGCTGTGTGAACACTGAAAAACCTCACATTCATTCACCCATCCTCTGAGTACCCACTGTGTGTGAGGCCCGGACCCTCCCCAGTGATTTGTTCCTGGACATCACATCCAGTTCAGCCAGGCGTCACCTCTGCCTTCAGGGTCATCCGCTGGTCATCCCAGGTCTTCCCAGCCTCTGGCACTGTGCTCTACTGGAGCCACCATACCTGATGGCCGTCACCACCTGTGACTGGAGCCCCTGTGTCTAATGGCCGTCACCACTTGTCTTGGGAGCCACAGCCCATCCTCCGCGAGCAAAGGGCTTTGCAGGCTCCCCTCTCAGTTGGGCCGCTTGGCTTCTGCCAGCCCCAACGGACCCTAGCCTGCAGCCAGGACTGCCCTGGAGCCCACACCGTGCCACAGCTGCCGGAGGGCATAGTCAGTCCTGGTGACTCTGGGGAAGACATCTGTCTTCTTTGATTTTTTTCTCTGTAAGAAGGGTCCCCAAGTTGTACTTGTGTCCTGATGTTTTATTTTTTTGGTGGGGATGGGGGGTGGGTGGATTTGGATTTGTTCCCATCTATTAATATTATTAACTTCCCAGCTCTCAGGCTTTGGGGTGGCGGCCAAGTGGAGAGCCCTGCAGTCCTCAGAACTGCCCCTCTCCTCCTCTCCTGAAGTATGGGTTCCCTGCTGGGCCCAGCTCCTCTTATCTTTCTTCTCCCCTTAAAATGAGATCTTTCCACTATAAATAGACACAGGGCTTGTCCCCCAGTTCACTGGTTCAGCAATTTCAAGGTTTGTTCAAGGACAAGAATGTCTTTGAAAACCCCCTTCCTCCAGCTGCAGAGGGGGCCCTGCTGGCTTTAGAAGCAGAGAGGCCCTCGTAGCCAAGGTCAGGCATGATCAGTTGGTAGCTAGAATCACCGTGGACCAGGTTTGGCTGCCCTCCCTCCCAAAATAGGCCTCTCTGGCCTTACACCTTGTATTTAATGGCTGATTTGTTTTGAACTGCTTTGAAAACAAATCCTGGACATGGGCCACCTGCATGACTCTGTTTCATTCCTCAGATGAAAGGATGGAGCACAGCCTCGTTAGATGATGCAACACTCTGAGGGGAGACACTTGGGACAGGCAGTCTCCAAAGCTCTAAGTGTAGACCGTCTTCCAAGCAGAGCTGCCAGACTTCACAAAGACAAAACCAATGCAGAACTCCCAATTGAATTTGAATTTCAGATAAACTGATGATTTGAGTATACTGCTGCTTTTAGTCGTTTTCTTGTATCTGACTCTTTGCAACCCCATGGACCATAGCCCACCAGGTTCCTCGGTCCATGGGATTCTCCAGGCAAAATACTACAATGGGCTGCCACTGGCTTCTCCAACTTTTGTATGAAAGTTTCTGTATGAGTATGTCCCAAATTTTGCATGGAACATACTTATATTAACATTAAATATGTTGTTGTGTGTCTGAAATTCGAATCTGGGCATCCAAAATCCACGTGGCAACACTTCTGCCAAGGACAAGTCTTATTCTCCCATCTCTTGATAAAATCACCATCTTCCACTGAGTTTTACTTCTGCATGTTATGAAACCAATGAACTTTAGGAGATGAATTTTGCTTTTTAAAATTGGAGAAAGAGGGATTTCTTCGGCATTCCAGTGGTTAGAACTCAGCTCTTCCACTTCAGGGAGTACGGGTTCAATCTCTGGTCAGGGAACTAAGATCCTGCATGCCACATGGCATGGCCAAAAAATAAATAAATTAGGAGAAATAAAAGCCACATGTGTTTAATGTTGTTGTTTAGCTGGTAAGTCATGCCAGACTCTGTGACCCCAGGCTCCTCTGTCTGTGGGATTCTCCAGGCAAGAATACAGGAGTGGGTTACCATTTCCTCCTCCAGGGATCTTCCTGACCCAGGGATTGAACCTGTGCTTCCTGCCTTGGCAGGTGATTCTTTAGCACTGAGCCGACAGTGAAGACCCATGTTTTTGATACTGATGTATAAATTTTCCCTTTGACTTTTTTAACCCCTGGAAGTATCTTTTGGCCTGTCCTTCCCACCCACCCCTCCATCTCTCCTGGGTCTGGCAATAGAATCAGTTTCCAGGAAGGAACTAGCAATGAACTTGATTCTCCTCCACCCAGAGGTATTCAAAGAGAGGAAATACTCACGCTGGCAAGAGCGCATCTTCACCATCAGAGAGAAGTCAGTGTATCGGGTCTAAGCCCACTGTTCCAACATCTCTAGTCAGAGATCCCCCCCAGCACATGAAGCTTTGACTTGGGAACAGACGGGGTTGTTGTTGTCTGGTCAAACTTCCCTAGATTCAGACTTGTTAATGACAGTCTTCCATTGAGTGGAACAAGTCTCCAGGGACTAGGGATGTGTCAGCCTCACCAGCTGGCACAGGCTGTCAGTCCCTGGGAGCTCACTCCTGTTGGAGAAGACACCCACACATAGCCTGGTCGAACCCAGGCCCATCCCTGAAGCATACCTCTTGCTGGCCCAATGGGAGATACTGCTGATTTGAAAACAGGGACCCCACAGCAAGATGCGCACTAAATGCGCTCTGACAGCGCTCCCAGCAGGGGCGTCAGCCTTCCAGAGTGGCACACATGAGATGCAGGAGGTCATCTCTGCAGCTTCTTGGAGGAGTGGCTTTAGAAGGACCACGAGATGCTCTGACCACCTGCATCACTTGATCCTGCCTTCCTGCCTGGGGTTCCCTGTGCCCTGAGGTGTTCAGCACGCTCACATCTCCCCCAGGTGTCTGCAGTGATCCTAGCTCTGCCACATTGCTGGGCAAGCTGAGCAAATCCTCCCTCAATTCATTTTCTGTTGGAGCTCTGATCCCCCCTGGAGTCCCTGCAGGGAGAGGGTGGCTGAGAGGCTGAGAGCCCTCCGCCCTGGTCCAGGGGTCCTGCCCATTCCCACTCAACACCTGTGTTGGCCCTGAGTTGCCCAGAGACGGCAGAGGGGGGCATCTGACAATTTCCCTGTTGCCAGGCAGAGGTGGTCAGCGCAACAGACCCTTCACTCAGACTATTCATCCACCCTCAGGCTTCTTCCACAAGATTGCTCCTCTTTTAGTATCTATTAAGCGTTTACTCCTTGAAGAAAAGTTATGACCAACCTAGACAGCATATTCAAAAGCAGAGACATTACTTTGCCGACTAAGGTCTGTCTAGTCAAGGCTATGGTTTTTCCAGTAGTCATGTATGGATGTGAGAGTTGGACTGTGAAGAAGGCTGAGCGCTGAAGAATTGATGCATTTGAACTGTGGTGTTGGAGAAGACTCTTGAGAGTCCCTTGGACTGCAAGGAGATCCAACCAGTCCATTCTGAAGGAGATCAGCCCTGGGATTTCTTTGAAAGGAATGATGCTAAAGCTGAAACTCCAGTACTTTGGCCACCTCATGCAAGAGTTGACTCACTGGAAAAGACTCTGATGCTGGGAGGGATTGGGGGCAGGAGGAGAAGGAGACGACAGAGGATGAGATGGCTAGATGACATCACTGACTCAATGGACGTGAGTCTAAATGAACTCCGGGAGATGGTGATGGACAGGGAGGTCTGGCATGCTGTGATTCATAGGGTCGCAAAGAGTCGGACACGACTGAGTGACTGAACTGAACTGAAGCGTTTACTAGGGCTTCCCTTGTGACTCAGTGGAAAAGAACCCACCTATGATGCAGGAGACGCAGGAGACACGAGTTCAATCCCTGGGTCAGGAAATTCCCCTGGAGGAGGGCATGGCAACCCACTCTAGTATTCTTGCCCGAGAGTCCCATGGACAGAGAAGACTGCCAGGCTACAGTCCATAGGGTCACAAAGAGTCAGACGTGACTTAGTGACTGAGCATGTACACAAGCATTTACTATCCTCTCTCAGTGCTGTTTGGAATGACCTAGACCTTTGCCACAAATGGCTATAGACAGACCCTTTTAGAAAGGCTGCACAGGCATGTGGTCCTGCTGATTTGGGCCTGAGGTGTTGCTTAGTGCATCCCTCTTAGGCCAGATACAGTCCTGGACCTAATAAGGTTAATAGCCTCATGTCTATTTGTGACCATAGGGATGAAGAGAAGGTCATGTCCCCCAGGACCAGAGAGGAGAGCCTTCCCAGTTCTGTGGATGGAGTCAAGTCTGCAACAGGTCTGCTAATCCCCACCCTAGCCTGATTCTCATAGACTGGAGATATTTTCTGCATTTGATTGACTAGGCTGACATTTACAAGCCAAATGATAAATCTTATCTCAATTGGACTCTTATGACTGGAAAACGCCCCCCGTAAGCTCTGGGGGTATATTTGCAGAAGTGAGTACAATGAAGAAAAAGAGATGAACATCCTCACGTGAGCCTGATTTACTGAACTGCGGGTTCAGGTAATGGCCTTGTGTTATCTGCAGGAGCGCTTCCCTGGGGTGATGGTTAAGCCACCTGAACCATCTTCCCCAAGTGGTCCATGAGACACAGCTGACTGCTGAGATGCACACTCCTCCCAGGGGATGTGGGACTCACGGGAACCTGTTAGACTCCAGTCCTGGCCCGATAGAAGTGTGGGCAGGGCAGGCAGCTTACTGACCAGGACAGCATCTCTCTGATATGTCTGTACCATCTACCTACACCTTGTTTCTAGGCTGAGAGATAGTCAGCTCTGGGGCGCTGAGGGGGACTAGCACACACGCTTCTTTAGGTCACTCTAAGTCATTGAGCCCAAAGATGGGCCACACATGGTGCAGATACTGAGCTGAACTATTTCTGAAGGATTCAGGGCCACACCCTTAGCAATGTGCAGAAATACAGAGGGCAGGGGGATTTGGAGCAGCCAGTCACAAACACTTGTATTTTTGTTTTCTTGCAATGCGTATTACTGAGGATCCTGGAAAATTTGACCCAGAGAGCAGTGAGTCTGGGCACCTTGAAGGGGGCCGGCCACAGTTCAGCATCAGAGCTGTGTACTGAGCAAGGGCTTGGAGAACCAGGGGGAGTGAGGGGGTGGTGGGAAAAACACACATTATCTGTGTCTTATTAACTTTCTTGATGATAAATTTATACCTTTTACTTTTAGATTGTCAGAAGAAAAAAAAAAACCCACAAAACCCAAGCCCAGATAGATCTAAGATTTATTATTTGCAATTTACACAGTTGAGTTCATGTACTTTGAGGACTTCTGTCCTCTTTCTGACAGTTAAAAGTGTTCTCCCCTTGGAAATTTGGAAGGGCAGATCCTCTGTCCTCCAGGCAGTAATTGGAAGCACAGAATGTAATTGGAAGCACATTATATAATTGGGTGGAGAAAGCAACTCTTCCCGGAAGCAAAAGCCTACTTTGAACGTTGGACGGTGTAGGGGCCTTTTGTGTCCTGCCTGACTATATTTCCAGAGAGCTGGAAAGGCTGGCCCCCCATGTCTCCTGTAGCGTTTATTTAATGGAACCCCCAAATTCCATCATTCTGTATGCTCCCCGTCGTCCCTTGCGTTGTGGCAGGGTCCTTTCTAACATGCACATACTTCTGGGACGCCCAATACAATTCTGCATTTGGAGAGAACGTTTCTGCCTGCATTACCACCTTCAGACTCTTCTTTCTCAGATGGCATCTGCAGAACAAAACCAGAAAACTATGGATTGCTACTGGTGTTCTTTAACTTCACCATCATGAGTGAGTTTGGCAGGTCATTCTGCCTTGTTGCCCTGGTGACCTTTCCCTGCTTTCTCTGCTTTATCCCATGCAGGTACCCGGGCACAAACTCATGCAGCAGCACTGTGCCAGACAAGTGATTAATGGGCATTCTTGTCTTGTGAGTAAGTGTGTGTGAGTGTTCAGTTGCTCAGCTGTGTCCTACTCTTGTGACCACATGGACTGTGGCCTGCCAGGCTTCTCTGTCCTTGGAATTTCCAAGGCAAGAATACTGGAGCAGGTTGCCATTTCCTACTTTAGAGGATCTTCCCAACCAAGGGATTGAACCTGCATCTCTTGTGTCTTTTGCATTGAAGATGGATTCTTTACCATTGAGTCACCAAGGAAGCCCCTCGTGAGTAAGTGAATTAGGTTAAAGACAAAAAGGAAGTGGCACCAGCCCAGTGCAACAATATCCATGCTATGGTGATTTCCAGCGTAATTCCACTATGGGTTGAATTTTGTCTACCAAAAATGATATGTTGAAATATATATTAACCCCCAGCACCTGAGAAGGTCACCTTGTTTGGAAATAGGATTGCTGCAGATGTAATTGGTTAAGATAAGTCATACCAGAGTAGGGTGGGCCCATAATCTAACCTAACTGGCATCCTTATAAAAAGGAAAAATTTAGACATAGAGACTCACACACAGCGAAATTGCCTTATGAATGTGAAGATGGCCATGGGCAAGCTGAGGAGAGGGGTCCTGGCAGACCCTTCCCTCACAGCCCTTGGAAGGAACCAGCCCTGCAGATACCCTGATCTTGAACTTCCCGGACTGTGAGCCTTCCAGACTAACAGTGCACTTGGTTGCAGCAGCTCCAGCAAATGCACCTGACTTCTAAGCCTTAGTTGCTCTGTGACTTCACAGGCTAAGGGCTTCCCTAATAGCTCAGTTGGTAAAGAATCTGCCTGCAATGCAGGAGACCTACTTTGATCCCTGGGTTGGGAAGATCCGCTGGAGAAGGGATAGGCTACCCACTCCAGTATTCTTGGGCTTCCCTTGTGGCTCAGCTGGTAAAGAATCTATCTGCAATGCAGGAGACCTGGGTCCATTTCCCTGGGTTGGGAAGATTGCCTGGGGAAGGGAAGAGCTACTCACTCCAGTATTCTGGCCTGGAGAATTCCATGAACTCGATAGTCCATGGGGTCAAAAAGAGTCAGGCCTGACTGAGTGACTTTCACTTTCCATTCACTTTCTTTCACAGGTTCTTCTGTGAAAACTGAGCACTGTTGAAATTAAGTTGATGATTTTCAGGAGGAACATGACTAAAAAGGTGAATAAAACAAATAAAAGACAGCTCAAGCGATTGTTCCAGAGCGCAGGTCTGCAGGAGCAGAACATTGCCTGGCCTCAGAGTGGGGCTGCAGGCACCAGTCTGCTAGTGAGGTGAATTTGTGAGAGCCTTTTGGAGCCTCAAAATGTTGAATTTTTTTCCCTCTTTTTTAAAAATTGAAGTATAGCTGATTTACAATAGTGTGTTAATTTTCAAGTATACAGCAAAGTAATTCAGTTATACATTATATATATATATGTGTATATATACATCTGTTATTTCTCAGATTCTTTTCCATTATAGGACCTTGTTGGTTATCTATTTTATATATAGTAATGTGCATATTTTAATACCAAACTCCTTACTTATTCCCCTTCTTTCCCCTTTGGTAACTAAAAGTCTGTTCTCTATGTCTGTGAGTCTGTTTCTGTTTTATAAAAAAGTTCATTTGTACCATTTTTTTTTTTAGATTACACATAAAGCAATATCACGTGGCATTTATCCTTCTCTTTCTAACTTACTTACTATTACAATCTCTAGTTCCATCCACGCTGCTATAAATGGCATTACTTTGTTTTTTCTTTTTTTGGCTAAGTTATATTTCATTATATATATATATATATATATGTGTGTGTGTGTGTGTGTGTGTGTGTGTGTGTGTGTGCGTGTGTGTGTGTAGATATATACACACCACTCATCTGTCTATGGACATTTAGGTCAATTTTTAAAATTTTGTAAAATAGAGTTAAAATATTCCAAAACACAGACTTGTAAAACTTACATGTTTTTACAGACTGTCAAGTGCTAACAGGGCTTCTTATGTGGCACTAGTGCTGAGAACCCGCCTGTCAGTGCAGGAGACGTGAGAGGTGTGGGTTCGATCCCTGGGTCAGGAAGATCCCCAGGAAGAGGACATGGCTACCCACTCCAGTATCTTTGCCTGGGAATCACAAGGACAGAGGAGCCTGGTGGGCTACAGTCCAGGGAAGTCGAGAATTGGACATGACTGAAACGCCTTAGCTTGCATGTACGCACTAAGAATGTACAGAGAGTTTTCCTCATCCTCTTTCTACACCTGGAGGGTAGAGTTTGGCCTAGACCGCCCAGGAGACCGTGGTTCTTTCCTGTGAAGTGTCAGAGCGCACATCTGAACCTGGTGTTAACACTCAGGCTCTCAACTCTCTCCCTGTCCCCAAATCCTTGAGTGAAAGGGTCATTAACTAATTTTCTATAAATTAGTTAGTTCAGCTTAAAGTCACCTTACACCAGAGGATCTTATTTTTGACCATGTGTCAGAGTCCTCTGGGCTTGTGACAGCCCCCCCCTAAAGCTGGGTCCATTCACAGGGTTTCTGATTCATGAGGTATGAATGTGGCCCCAGGATCTGCATTTCTAACAAGTCCTCAAAGATGCTCAGGCCACAGTCTGAGAATCATCATCTTGGTCTGACACTACCAGATTTTTTTTTTTTTTGCAAAGTTTTCTTATTATTATCACAATCATTATTATCATTCTAGCATTTTCCAAACGTGTATGACATAAACAATCTTCATTGACCCTTAAAAAACCAGACAGTAGGAGGAAGTATTTGCAAAAAAATGGATTAACACTGGAAAGCTCTTTATTGTTTTCCATGAAACTTCTTCAGCACCCCAGAACAGACATTGAGAAGAGCTTGGCTTCTCCTTATTGGTCCTGCAGTTCCCTGGAAGGCCGATGAGATGGGCCTCCAACTCCTGCCTCTGGGCCAAGGATACTGCTGGACTCTGCCCTCCTGGGAATGGCCAGACAATGTCTGAAGTCCTGCCGGTCCAAGGCTTTCCTGATTTTTTTCCTTGCTAGGATGGTATGGGAGTTAGGGTAGAGATGTGTCCAAGTGTGCATGAATTCCAAATGAAACGAGTTATTTAAAAGTTCTAAATGTTGGGAATGATCCTGTTTGTACAGTGAAATCTTCCTCTCCTTCTACGTCTAAAGGGGCTGCTGGCCCTGTCAAGTGCTGGGTACAGGGTGGCAGTACTATATAGACACAGATGTAGTTATATATATGGATAAAACAGTATCAGTGTAAGACAGTTATATATGTAATGTAGTTCTATATAACGCCCATATATGTGTATATTAATGTACACACACATATATATGCATATACACACATATATATAATGCCTTTATGTATACACACACACGCACACACACACACACATATATTTGCATTTTTGGAGAACTCATTGTTTTAGGTCCCTAGATATCCCATTATTACCTGTGCCTGGCTTCTCTGGAACTTACTTTCTGGGTGGTTATTAAATGCTGGGATGCAGTTCATCTTCATCTGTTGTTCCTGGTTAACCCCCAGGCCAGTCTTCAGCATAAATAAGACACTATCTCTGATGAAACTGTGCCTTGTCTCATTTCAAATGCCCACCATCCCAGAGGAGCTGGTCTTCAGTCCTGGCTCCCAGATGGCTCAGGTTATTTTCCAGGAATAGGGGATTAATTTAACCTCATGCTGTTCTTTAAAAAACTTAAACTAGAGCTACCATAGGACCCTGTGTATATCCAGAGAAAAACATGATCTGAAGGGATACACGCACCCCCATGCTCACTGCAGCACTGTTTACAAGAGCCAAGACATGGAGGGAAGCTAAATGTCCATAGACAGAGGGATAGATAAAGAAGAGGTACGTATATACAATGGAATATTACTCAGCCATTGAAAAGAATGAAATAATGCCATTCACAGCAACATGGACGGACCTGGAGAGTGTCACACTGAGTGAAGCAAGTCAGAGAAGGAGAAAGATCGTGCGACATCCCTTACACCTGGAATCTAAAAAGAAATGATACAAAAGAACTCACCTACAAAACAGAAAGAGACCCACAGACTTAGAAAGTGAACTTATGGTTGCTTGGGGGATGGGATAGTTAGGGACTTTGGGGTGGTCATGTAAAACACTGCTGTATTCAAGACGGCTAACCAACAAGGACCTTTGCATAGCTCATGGAACTCTGCTCAATGTTACATTCCAACCTGGATGCGAGAGGGGTTTGGGGGAGAATGGATACATGTGTATGTATGGCTGAGTCCCTTCACTGTTCACTTGAAAATACCACACCGTCGTCAATTGGATATACCCCCACTACAAAATGAAAAGTTTAAAGTCTAAAAAAAAAAAATAAGAAAAATTCAACCTCAGGCTCCGTAGAGATGTGGCTATGAGGGACCCCTCTTCATCCAAGTGTTATCTGCTACAGCAATTCCAGAGGCATCATGAGATAAAGGTGTAATTATTTCAAGGCTACATTTCAAAGTCCTGTAAACAGATAGTAAAGTACAGTGTACAGGATGAAAGGAGGCGTTTTCTCTTAAGAAGGGTTATAGACTGAGTGGATGCTGACAGCCATGTGCCCCTGTCTTTATCCCTCAGTGACAGCTGGGGGCCTCCTACTCCTACCAGCCTTTCATGGACCACCAGGAACAGGGGAGATTAAGAAAGGGAGATGAAGGGAAGTTGTAACAGAAAGAATGACCTCAGTAGAAGAGTCTCACACAAGAAGAGGGCACGAGGGACACAGCCTCTGAAAGGCTGCTTATCTTTCTGATTTCACTTCATCGCACACAAAGTCCAGGTGAATGTGTCCCTCTGATGTCTAGTTGCTTCTGTACCTGTGTCACTTTCCCAACTGAGGGTCCACTTGGCAAAACAGCTGGATGCCCTGGACGCAGGAGAGGACTTTGACTCAGAAGCAGTCTTTCCTTTCCCTGTAGGCAGAGAGTTACTGAATCCATTCTTAGCAGAGGACTGGATACCAGCTGCCCCTTCTCATGCATACAATTTCCCACTCTCTCCTTCTAGACTCCCGTGTATGGTGGACTTTGTGCTTGCTAGGGAAACAAAATAAATAGCCTTATTTAGGCTTCAGAGACAAAGCAGAGCAGGCCTCTGACTTTGCTTTCACCTGCCTGGACGCTGTCCTGATGGTGAGTGACCGCAAGACTTGCAGCACCATAGATAAGATGGCCGCCAAATCTTGAGACTGTTGAGCCCCAGGAGGGGGGTTGGCCAATCAAGCCCCAGACTTAACAACATTCCAAGTTGTATGCATTAACATGAAACCAGAGCTGCTATTTCCTCACAGATTGATGAAGATATCAGTTTGCCTCTGTCTTGGGATTACAGGCAGGAACTCAAGTTGCAATCTTTGAAGTCTCACCCATGGAGCCGATGAGCTGCTTCGGACCTTTTCCCCACTGGGACTCCGGACGTGCTGTGATCTGGGACTTCCCAGTGCTGTTGAGTCTTGATGCTGGTCAAAACCCAGTTGGTGATGCATTCTCTGTTGCTTCTCTTTCTCTTTTCTTTTAATGTTAGTGTATTGAAAGCAAGCTAGATAATTCAATGTTGGTGACTAATTTTGTTAACAAATCCTTTGAACCCAAGATGAAAGTGAAAACTTTCAGCAAAATAGGACTTTACAAATTTTATTAAATAGGCTTAGTTTTGGTTAAAAAGTGTGTGTTTCTATGGGAAGGAAATTTGTACCTAGTTTTGCTCTTCAGAGCCATGAGAATAAGAAGACTCCCACCTCACTACCCCACTCCAATGGCCCCTCCTCTGTTGACACAGCTTCTGGTTCCTGTTCAGTCTCATCTTCTCCAGGCAAACATCTCTAGTAGTTTCAATCTTTCCTTCTTCGTCAGTATCAAGAGGGTTTTTTACCACCCTGAGCACTATTTTCTACCAGGGCATTAAAGAGGTGCATTTTCCAAAGTCATACTTAAGACCCTAAACCCAGAGTCACACGTTATGCTCCTGATGTGGACACACCAGCCCAGAGTGAGCCCGTGTTGGCAGTGGTACATCGGTGCAGGCTGAAATCTCACTGGGTGTGCCCTTGGGAAGGCAAGGGAAAGTTCATCAGGGGTCATGCTGAGCCCCTTGTCCTCTCCTGCTCTTTGTATTTTTTTCATGATGTTCAGTCGGACGTTGGCCACAAGAGGGGACATGAGGGAGGGGTGCAGACAACAAAAGTTATTATACTCAGATCTGTGCTGTAAGCAGGCTACGGGGGTGAGAGTGAGCAAGAAAGCAGGCATACCCAAGCAGATGGGGAGCTGAGAAAGTGAGGACCCGTGGGCAAGTGGGGGCAGGATGGAGAGTACAGCCACAGGCGTGAGGGCATTTCACTACTGTGTTTGAATGTAAACACTAGGTCACTGTTAGGGGAGGGTAAGAAGGGGAACTTGTGACAGGCACCAGCCGTGTCACCCGAGTGCACCCAGTCATCTGGGTGGGATGCTCCGAGCCTGTTTGTGGGGCTGTTGAGGCATCAGAAAATATGAAGTTTGGGAATTTACAACACCCTAACCCAAGGTTGATGCCACCAAAGTGTTGCATTCAATATGTCAGCAAATCTGTAAGACCCAAGAGTGGCCACAGGACTAGAAAAGGGCAGTCCTCATCCCAATTCCCAAGAAGGGTAGCATTGAAGAATGTTCTAACCATCAGACAGTTGCACTCATCTCCCATGCTGGTAAGGTCATGTTTAAAATCTTGCATGCTAGGCTTCAACAGTATGTGAGCCAAGAGCTTTCAGATGTCCAAGCTGGGTTTAGAAAAGGCAGAGGAACCAGAGATCAAATTGCCAATACTTGCTGGATCATAGATAAAGCAAGAAAATTCCGGAAAAACATTTACCTCTGTTTCATTGGCTATGCTGAAGCCTCTTGTGGATCATAACAAACTGTGGAAAGCTCTTAAAGAGATGGAAATACGAGACCCCCTTACCTGTCTCCTGAGAAACCTGTATATGGGTCAAGAAGCAACAGTTAGAACCCTGTATGGAGCGGCTGATTGGTTCAAGATTGAGAAAGGAGTGCGACCGGGTGGTCTGCTGTCTATGACCTGTTCGTTTAACCTGTATGCTGAGCACATCATGAGAAATGCTGGCTGGGTGAGTTGCTGGGTGAGTTATAAGCTGGAATCAAGAAAGGTGGAAGAAACATCAGCAACCTCAGATATGCCGATGATACCACCCTAATGGCAGAAAACGAAGAGGGACTAATGAGCCTCCCGATGAGGGTACAGGAGGAGACTGAAAGAGCTGGATTAAAACTAAATATCAAAAAAACAAAAACAAAGATCATGGTAGCTGGCCCATTACTTCATGGCAAATAGAAGGAGAAAAGGTGGGAGCAGTGAGAGATTTCCTCTTCTTGGCTCTGTAATCACTGCGGATGGTGACTGCAGCCATGAAATCAGAAGATGATTGCTTCTTTGCAGGAAAACTATGACGGACCTAGGCAGTGTGTTGAAAAGCAGAGACGTCATTCTGCCAACAAACGTCCATATAATCAAGGCTGTGGTCTTCCCAGTGGTCACGTACAGTTATGAGAGCAGGACCATAAAGAAGGCAGAAGGCCAAAGAATTGATGCCTTTGAACTGTGGTGTTGGAGAAGACTCCTGAGAGTCCCTGGGACTGCAAGGAGATCAAACCAGTCAATTGTAAGGGAAATCAACCCTGAATACTCATTGGAAGAACTGATGTTGAAGCTGAAGCTCCAGTATTTTGGTCATCTGATGGTTAACAGCCTACTGACTACAAAAGTCTCTGATGCTGAGAAAGATTGAGGGCAAAAGGAGACGAGGACGTCAGAGGATGAAATGGCTTGATAGCATCACTGACACAATGGACATGAACTTGGGCAAACTTCGGGAGATGGTGAGGGACAGGGAGGCCTGGCATGCTGCAGTCCATGGGGGTCACAAAAAGTTGGACACGACTGGGTGACTGAACAAATAAACCTAAGTTTACACCATGAGCCTGCTGGGGCATCTCTTCCAACTCTAGGCGCATGGTGTCAAGATTTTCTAGATATTTCAGGGTGGGGTGTGTGGCATGCATGTCAGCTTAACTAGGTCTTGTTGCCCATTGACTTGACAGGTAGCTGGACCTGCCTGATTTTCCAGCCCTGGGATGCAAGCAAAGGCTTGATTTACCTGGGCCAGAATGCTTTGTAAAGAATTTGTCTCCAAATTCCTTTAAAGGTCATTGTTATAGGCTTGGCCTAAGTAGTCAAGAGCCATGTTACTGTCATAAGGAGAGCTGCCAGCAAAAAAAAAAACACATTCCAATAGCCATTCAGAGGCAGGGACAGAGGAAAGAAACATCAGGCTCCCAAAGGAATTGAGGTGATAAAATTTCAGTGTCTAGGGACTTCCCTGGTGGTCCAGGGGCTAGGACTCTGCACTGCCAATGAAGACAACTCTGGTTTGATCCCTGGTCAGGGAGCTAGATCCCGCAGGTCACAAATAAAAATCCCACATGCCGCAATGAAGAGCAAAGATGCCGCTTGTCACAACTAATACCCAGCACAGCTAAATAAATGAACAAAAATACAATTACTTAATTAATAAAAAAAAAAAAAGATTCCGTGTCTGGAATTCATTTCTCTTTAAATTTCACACTGTCAAATGCTCACCATCATCAGGAAGGCTGAATTAACTCATTGCATTTTTCCAGGGTTCTCTTTATCTCTATCTCCATTCAACCAAGATTTGAAGAAGAATGATATGAAAGAGAAGCATTTTATTTCTGACAGAGAAGCTTGTATATCCGGCTCCTTTGGGTGAAGATACAATTCAACAGCTAATCTCCATTAATTGTGTAACTAATTCTATAGTTTGCTTTGTACAAGTCACTTTATTTTTGCGGGCTGGTTTCTCAGCTGTAAAATAAAACCGTTAAACTGAAACAATTCTAGGCTCCCCTTTAGCTCTTGGGTGTCAGGCATGTTCTCGGGCCCCATGGTTTGAGTTTCTGTGGGCCACTGTCACAGATGTTGGAAGACCCTAGCCCCTCTGTCTGTACTTGCTCCCGTGTGGGGAGGGCCTGGGTCCCCACCTCTTTTCCCTGTCACTACAATGACTTTAACTGGAGGGATTAATTACAGAGCATAACCCTTCAGTTACTCTGGTCGCAGGGACCTACTTGAAGGTCATTGGTCATTGCTGGGGGTCAGGAAATGAACACCTGCCCTACGCACGGTTCATAGCTCTTCCTCCTTCAGTGAATGGAGGACCTAACACAGGCCGGCCGTGGCAGACAGTCACACAGAGATTGCACTTTGTGTGTGCTTTCTGTTTGGCCTGGCTGGGCCGGGATTTCCCCAGAGGTGACGGTCACACTGCTCGGTTCCACGCACCGTATCTGCCCCCTTCCAGGGGCTCCAAGTCCAAGAAGATTCTGCAAATGCTTCTTCTCTGGTTCACCTGCCTGATGGCCTCAGAAGTTTCTCTGAGTGCCAAGGACCACCGGAACGGCAAGGACAGAGAAAGAGACAAAGGCCCTGGGGTGGGGGTGGCTGAGCTGTGGGTCCTGCAGCTGGCTTAGTGCTCTGGTGATATTAGGATGTCACGGGGCCTTAGCCAGCCTCCCCTGGGACCTTCCATATGAACACCAACATGTGTGTGGTGGGGCCATGGTATATGAGCCCATCACTTGATATTTCTGTGGAAATCACAGAGTTTATTTTTATTTTCAGGAGAAGCGTGATGAAGAATGCTCAGATGGTTGACCCCAAAGCCACTTTCAATTACTCTCCTATTAGGTTTTCTGCCATAGATTCACTTTTAATACATTATAATTCTGTGAATATGGATTATCCGCAAATGGTAAACTACAAACAGTGTTCCGTAGCCCGCCTACATTGGGATCTTCTGGATGTTCGTTAAAAAGCAGATTTCAGTTCCCAATCTTCGGCCTTTGGAACTGGAATGTTTAAGGTCCTGGCACAGAAATCTGTATTTAGAAACTCCCCTGTGATGTTTACACCGTCAAGTTTGAGAATCGAGACTCATTAACATTTCTATGTGGCCCCCCATTATTGACTTTGTGAATAATGAAGGATCTACTCTGCCGGGAATGCAATGAGCTTATCACATAAAAAGCCTTTTAAACAGATGAATCATAAAAACTCTTCTTCTCAAAGCCCCCAAATGGAGGATAAACTGACTTTTTGAAAACATTTATTATGTGGATTCCTTCATCACTAGCCATTGGTTGAGAATCACTTTAACTGGTCCTTCTTTTGGGTCCCTCAAATTTCTTGATCAAGCCAGCCCCACTCACCTCCTAAATCTGAAGTTTGTAGCAGCTGGGGGTGTTGGGGCGCCCGTCGGGGTGAGGGTGCTGGAGACGTGCGCATGTAGTAAAGGGGCCAGTCGGCAGCTGGGCGTGGCCTGCAGAATCCCAGCTGGAAAGGCGGGGACAGGAGACTGCAGTGGGAGGAGGGCTGTCTAGCTGGGAAGCACTGGTCATTCCCCACCCCAGTATCGCTCTTTTATTCTGCTGCCAAACCCAAGGGTGACCAGGTGAGGAATCTGATACAAACTTGAGTTTTTTGAGGTCAAAGATGATTTCCATCAGATAGGTCTCTTGTGGGGAAAAGAACAAACAGACAAACAAAAAACAGCTGCTGAATTTTGTGCCTCATCCATCTGACGAATCAATCACAATGGAATCTGAAGTTTGAGGCCAAGGAGTTAGCATTTTGTCTTTTTATAGTTGATAGACAGTGACCCTTGCCAAGACTCCCAGGCACATGAAGGTAATACCACAACCCATTAAATTTATTATGGGACTGGGAGGTGGCAAAACTGCCCATAGGGTCAAAGCCTCATAAAGAAGAACAGAGCTCTGCTTTAGGTCTGAAATCCCACACAATGTCAGCACCGCGTCGGAGGCCGGGAGGTTAGGAGGTTGCTTTGAAATCCAGAACTGCTAAGTAAACCAGCCTGTTCATATCTTTCTGTGTTCTTTCTTGCTTCTGAGGAGGGTTCTGAACAATTCATAGTGTAGGTCGGGGTTGCAGAGGATCTTAGCTGGGCTGTATTCAACCATGTGTCCTTTCCAGCAGAAGCTTTGGTGTTCAGTATGTAAGAGAAGAGACAGAAATTGCCCCTAGCTGGGCTGAAATAGCAGTGAGAGGTCAGAAGAGCTGGGAGAAGGGTGCTAGGCTTCACCAGTTTAGGGATCAGTCCTAGTACCTCCAGGTTCCTAAGCCAGTTTGTGCCCAGGGTTTGTGCCTAGCCCCCATCACTGTATGCATCATCTTTTGGGAGTGGCCTATAGGAGGGAAGGAGCAGAGAGAGCTGTCCTCTTGCACAACACCCCTGCCACCCGTCAGGGACAAGGTCCTCCCTCAACTCTTCTGTCTTATCATCCTCAGGACAGAGAAATCTTCAAACTGGGGCCACCATCAGGTTTGTTGGTGCCAGCAGGGCAAGGAAGAGCTTCCTTTCAGACAGGGGATTAATCTCAGCTCTTCAGTCTGAGATGAAGAAAAAGAAAAAATAAAACAGGCCCGTCATCCTCTGCTGGGCCCTCAGTGCATCAGAGTTGCAGCAGGAGTTTGACCTTCCCCAGCTGACTCGCCCATGACCCGACTTGGCAGGCCCCCTGCCCTGCCCGCTGTCTCTCACTTGTCGCTAGGTGAGCCTGGCCACTGTCAGTTCATGAGGTTCCTGTGGAAACAGGTGCTCATGACTCCCCAGTCTGTCAAAAATCTGAAGAGCCGGGGGCAAAATTTGCTTCATGCAGACTGCTATTTAGAGGGTGTGATGGAGCCTTCTCGGCAGAGTGTGTGTCCAGAGAGGGCTGTTCCCCAGACTCCCATGAGCTGTTAGCAGACACCTGCTCCTTGCGTATTAGTAACTCAGAGTGGCCAGTTTCACTTTTTTTTAACTTGTTATTCTGTGGTGGGGTATAGCTGATAAACAATGTTGTGATAGTTTCAGGTGAACAGCCAAGGGACTCAGCCATACATATACATGTATCCATTCTCCCCCAAACTCCCGGATGGCTGGGTTTAAAATTGGGTCTGCAGTGGGGTAAAGTTTGTGCCTTTCCTCTGCACAAAACCACTGAGTTCATTCTCAAACCTTCTCCTTTTATGAATCTAGGAACGAATCCAGGAAAGAGCTGCTATGGGGATGAAACAAGGAAGGGATCAAATGAGCTCGCCCTTTTCCTAATAGACCCACACCAGCCTTGGTCCTTGTTCTCTAGTAAATTACCATTATGAATATTTTACCACATGCAAATGAGAAGCCTGTGTCATCTGATTCATTTAAAATCTGTAGCCCAGAGATCAGAAGATCCTTCCCAATCAAACCACTTGGTGTAAAGCAAGGGGAGGGCTTCCCAGGTGGTGTTAGTGGTAAAGAACCCATTTGACAAGGCAGAGGATTAAGAGAGGAGGGTTTGATCCCTGGGTCGACGAAGATCCCCTGGAGGAGGGCATAGCAACCCACTCCAATATTCTTACCTGGAGAATCCCATAGACAGAAAAGCCTGGCAGGCCACAGTCCATAGGCTCACAAGGAGTCAGACACGACTGAAGCGATTTAGCACAACACAGCACAGCAAGGGAAGCAGCTGGGATTTGGTAACATTTTTTTCCTTTGCACTCAAACATTGAATGCTTTGCCTGTGAGACGGAGAAAGCCTCAGTGCCCTTGGAATCTGAGGTATAGGACATGGTTTTGCACTGCATCCATCTGGATGTCAAGTTGCACCCAAATCTTCTTAGCAGTTAGCAACTCTGGCCTCACTGAACTACAGTGTGCAAGCTCCAAGCCCTCCAACCACTCGGATCTGCCTTCCGACCAGAGCAGGCTCTGGGGGCCCTTCTAGTTAGACGGGCTCCCACCCAGCCCCAACTTTGCTGACTTCCAGTCTGCTCTCCCACAATCTGTACACTGAGGCTGACCCTCCACGCACCCCCGGACCACCCTGGAGTTGAAAGGCTGGAGAAAGATGGCAAAATGCACGTATTCCCCTCAACAAAGGACTGCTGAACTCCTCACTCCCTCGCCATCTCTGATCCACCCCCCATCAGTGCCCTCAAGCCCACCCCAGTCAGAGCTCTTCCCCAATGACCCCCTCCCATCCGCCAGGGTCATCACCCCTGCCGCTGGTCTTCAAGAGCTGACTCCGTCTCCCATTTATGGTCTCTCCATCCTCTGACCTCAGTCCTTTTCTGTGTAAATCTCTCTGCCCATTTGCTTTTGAGTCTCAAAGTCTCAAAAGTACTCTCCCTTTATGAAGGTAGTGACTTTATGCAAAGGTTTTTCAGTAAATGGAATCCTTTTATTTTTTTTAAACAGAATTTTCCACAGAGTCCAATTTGTGAAGCAGATAAAAGGAGACTTTCCCTGGCTTGACCTCACCTCACCTGTGCACCTCTTCTTTTCACAAAATCTTGAGTCTCTTACATGTCATTGATTCTTTTCCATTATGTCTCAGCTTTTTAAAAGCACCTAAGTAGTCATGTATGGATGTGAGAGTTGGACTGTGAAGAAGGCTGAGCGCCAAAGAATTGATGCTTTTGAACTGTGGTGTTGGAGAAGACTCCTGAGAGTCCCTTGGACTGCAAGGAGATCCAACCAGTCCATTCTAAAGGAGATCAGCCCTGGGATTTCTTTGGAAGGAATGATGCTAAAGCTGAAGCTCCAGTACCCTGGCCACCTCATGCGAAGAGTTGACTCATTGGAAAAGACTCTGATGCTGGGAGGGATTGCGGGCAGGAGGAGAAGGGGATGACAGAGGATGAGATGGCTGGACGGCATCACTGACTCGATGGACATGAGTCTGAGTGAACTCCGGGAGTTGGTGATGGACAGGGAGGCCTGGCGTGCTGCGATTCATGGGGTCGCAAAGAGTCGGACACGACTGAGGGACTGAACTGAACTGAACTGAAGTAAGAAATAAACTCATCTTTGGCCCTCCTGATCACTGTAGCTTCCATTTAATTTTTATCAGTTCTTTTAATGCATTTCTCAGAGAGGTCATTTATATGTACACTACCATGGCTCCACTCAGGGTCTGTGGGTGGTGAAATGTGGCCCAAAGTTCCTCCCATCCCTATCTAAATGCCTCTTTGCAACGTGACTACCATGATTATTTATGTGACCTTGCCATTCTTCCCATTTCCCTAAATCTGGGCATGGCAGTGTGGCTTTAGCCCATGGTACATAAACAAGTGTGATGTGATCCACAATCAGAGGCTTGGAAAGTGCTTGTGCACTGGGGCTTTGCCTCTTTTTCTGCTAGAAACCCTTGCCTCCACATGAATAAGACCAAGAAAACCTGAAGAACAACGAGAGACATGGAGTTCAGCTGGCACCAATGGACAGCCAGCCCTTCTGGCCAGATATTCAAGTCAGTCATCTTAGACAAAGCACCAGCCAGCTCCAAGGCTGACTGCAGAGCTGCTCAGGGAACCACAGACTTGGGAACAATAGTAAGAATGTTAAATCTTTATATTTGGGGCAAAGTGTTACACAGCAAAAACTAACTGATACACCCGCAATGACTGGGTTTATATCAATATCATCCTCGTGCTCAGTTGCTAAGTCTTGTCCAGCTCTTTGCAACCCAGTGTACTATAGCCCCAGGCTCCTTAGTCTATGGAATTCTCCAGGCAAGAAGACTGGAGTGGGCTGCCATTTCCTCCTCCAGGGTATCTTCTTGATCCAGGGAATGAACCTGAGTCTCCTGACTGGCAGGCAGATTCTTTACACTGAGCCACCAGGAAATTCCGCCCCTATCAATATAGGGACTTATCGTTTTTTGCCTCAATATCTCTGTCCCATTTGAGGTCACCTGCTTTGCTGGAGGTCTTTAAAATGGATGCATATAGGGTGTTCAGGTATCACATTGCTTCAAGTAAGAGTTAAGTGTCTCCTGAGAGATCTTAATTTACATAGGTAACTCTGTTGACATGGCAGTTAAAACAAACAAACAAAAAAGACAGGGTAATTCAGGAAAATGGTCTTAGAATATGATTTCTGTGCCTGCTTTTCAGTTGTGGACAAACCTTGATATCAGCAGTGACTCAGTAGTGGACAATAAGCCCAGCCGATCAATGGTTTATAATTGCAAATTAGACCCTACCTATTCGCATTAGTCAGGGTTCTACAGAGAAACAGAACCAATAGTGTGTGGTGTGCGCGCGTGTGTGTGTGTGTGTGCATGTGTGTGTATAGACAGAGAGTAATTTATCTTAAGAGAACGACTCATGCAATTTTGAGGGCTGATATGTCCAAAATCTGGAGAGCAGGTGGACAGGCTAGAGATCCAGGGAGGAGTTCAGGCTGTCATTCACGTTCATAAGGCTATCTGGAGGCATAATTCCCTGTTCCTCAGGGGATCTTAGTCTTTTTTCTACTATGGCTTCCACTGATCTGGTGAGGCCCCCCATATTATGGAAGGCAATCTGCTTTACTCAAAGCCCACTGATTTAAGTGTAAATCACATCTAAGATGCCTTCACCAAAACATCTGCCATGATGTTTGACCAAATATCTGTTTACTGTGGCCCAGTCAAGTTGACACAGAAGATTAATCATCTCACTAATCCTGTTGCTGACTGACTCCCCAGACAAAGTCATCATGCCTAAGAAAGTCACTGTTGTCCTTGACCATATAGAACTGTCTAGACTAAGAGGCTGGATACAGCAGATTTCTGCATGGCTATGATCTGGACCGTGTGCATTGTTTATGACTAATGGATCATACCAAACATTCCCTCCATTTGCTTCCCTCCTTAATTTTTACTGATGAATTCTGGAGGAGGGAAGCTATGCATCTGAGTAGTCATCTAAATGAATAGAAATTTAGGAAATGAAAAATACACGGAATTCCACTTTGACAGAATAGTATTAGGGACTGCAGGGGTGGAGTTTCCACTTTTTTTTTTTTTAATTTGGTTGGAATTACAATGATGTGACCAAAGAGTAGTAAATGTGTCAAAGATAGAAAGTGTGATTTCACAATCCTTTGTTTACAGGCTTTAAAAGTCTTTGTCAGTTTATGCAAAAAGCTTCTGAAAGTAGAAGGATTAAAGCCACAGGATATAAAGCTGGGACCAAACAAATGAATGTGGTTAATAACAGATATGGAGGCTCTCAAGGATATTAACATAAATAAAAATTCATCATGAGAAATAATTACATTCCCCATTTTGGCCCACCCTCTAATTCTCCTGGGCATGGGAAAATAATGGGAAGGTTAACATATTTCTCACATTTCTAAGCATGTTATTATTTCTTGCTTACACAAAAATTACATAAAAGCAATCACTTGGAATCTGAGAGTGGATGACATATACTAGACTCGGATAAAAGCTTAACCAAAATAGAAAAGCAATCTGGTATTGCTGACAATATTGTCACAAAAACGTTACATTTTATGAAGGGGATTTCTCGGAATTCAATAACAACATGTTTAGCAGTTAAATTGAGTCATTTGCATATAGTGGCAAAGTGAAAATGCAATAATCTCATTTTTGCTGCCTAATAGGATTTCCTGGGGCTGGATTGCTGGGGACACACTCATCGCCTTGCTTTCTGCCCATCATATCCTTCCCTCCATGTTTTTTCCTCTCCATCAAGCTTTTTCTCTCTTTTTGCTCTACCTTTATTTGCATTCTTCTTCTCCATCCCACACTCTCTTTGTTTCTCCCTTTTCTATCAGTTTCTTATTCACTAAAAGTGACCCCCACTGACTGCTATTAACCCATTCCTGGGTATGAACAGAGAAAATGAATCATCATTTCTCATCTCTCTTCTTATGCAAACTTTTCCCGCCAAGTCTGGCTTATTACTGCTATTATTATTGTTTCTATCCTGGCAACGTTTTCTAGACCAGGTCAAAAGAATTGCTGGACTTGACTGTTCACTAGAAGATGCAGATAAAATCCCACAAAATCTGGAAAAGGAGGATTATATGCTTATTGAAGGTATGCGTGTGTGTATGTATACAAACATTCACAAATGTTTTGATTCTTTCTTTCTTTTCCGTATAAATTATTTGGATAAACTTTAAGCCATCAGGACCAGAAAGGCATGGTGATTAAGAGGGAGGGCTCTGACATTAGATTTAGACGCACACATTTGGGGGTTTTCACTTGGAGTCTCTTTGAGATTCTGAGGCTACATGTGAGTCAGACACTGATGGTGACCCCTAGTCCTTGTCATCTGCTCGCCCAAGTTCCTGCTGGGGTGTCCATTGCTCTTCCACCAGAGGCTCTCCAAGGTAAGTGCCTCTTTGGACATGGAACTTAGGGAGAACCTGGGAGCCACTGCCCTGTGATCTCAGGTTTGCCCTTCCTTCTGGGAGCTTGCTGTGCTTCTGGAGGCAGTGTGGGCACCCGTCGTTCCATCACGCACCTGTCTCACTCCTCCTCCCCAGTCCTGGGAAATTCTCTGTCTCTTTCTCTCTCCCCTTCTTTTCTTTTACATCAAGTGCCTCTTTGCCTCTAACTTCTTCCAAGTCCCTCTGCTTCTTTCAGCCAAGCCCTGGCTCTCTTCTACTGCCTCTGGGAATCCTTCTTCTCCTCTGAGCTTGCCCAGGACATCTCACAGGCACATTTCCCTGAAGCAATGGCGTGCAGGACTTTCTTCCATTTGAATGGCTTGGGGAGGAGAGCAGCCAATGTGCAATGGGGAAAAAAGAGAAAATATAGGAGGAAAAACTTTCAAATTAATTTCAAAACATTGTCTAGCTGCATAAAAATTACACATTAGGATTTATTTTTCACCTTGCTGAAACTGAACACTTTTTAATAACTTTTCTCAGCCCTACCTTACGTGCTTTCATTCTTGAGACAATCTCATCTGTGACTTGGCCATCTCCCAGTTTCCTCATATTTCTCTTCTAAGACCTTTCTCCATAGTTCGTTTGAACTGCTAACACAGAGCACCATGGACCAGGTGGCTTAGAAACAACACAAATTTATTTCTCACAGATGCAAAAGCTGGGAAGTCCAAGGTCAAAGTACTAGCAGTCTAGTATCTGGTGAGAAGCCACTTCCTGATTCATGGACAGCCAGCTTCTCACTGGGCGCTCACAGGAGAGCAGAAAGCCAGCTTTCATATCTCTTCTTAGAAGGTAACTGCTCTGTTTTGTGAGGGCCCTGCCCTTATGATCTAATCATTTTCAAAAGCCCCTACCTCGTAATATTATCACATAGGAGGTCAGGATTTTTTTATTAAAATATAGTTGGTTTACAATGTTATGTTCATTTCTGCTGTACATCACAGTGATTCAGATACACACACATACACACGTTCTTTTTGGGGCTTCCCTGGTGGCTCAGCGGTAAAGAATCTCCTTGCAATGCAGGAGGTATGGGCTCTATCGCTGAGTCGGGAAGATGCTTGGAGAAGGCAATGGCAACCCACTCCAGTATTCTTGCCTGGAATATCCCATGGACAGAGGAGCCTTGCAGGTTACAGTCCATGGGGTCACAAAGAGTTGGACACGACTTAGCAAGTAAACCACCACCATGGCATTCTTTTTTATATATAGTTATATATGTATTTTATATATTTATATATATATATTCTTTCTCATATTATGTTCCATATGGTTTATCAAAGGATATTGAATATACTGCGGTGTTGAAGAAGACTCTTGAGGTCCCTCGGGCTGCAAGGAGATCAAACCAGTCAATCCTAAAAGAAATCAGTCCTGAATATTCATTGGGAGGACTGATGCTGAAGCTGAAGCCCCAGTACTTTGGTCACCTGATGCAAAGAACTGACTCATTTGAAAAGACCCTGATGCTGGGAAAGATTGAAGGCAGGAGGAGAAGGGGACGAGAGAGGATGAGATGGTTGCATGGCATCACTGACTCAATGGACATGAGTTTGAGCAGCTCTGGAGATTGGTGATGGACAGGGAAGCCTGGAGTGCTGCAGTCCACGGGGTCACAAAGAGTCGCACACGACAGAGGGACTGAACTGAACTGAACTGATTGAATATAATTTCATGGGGATTAGACCATTCAGGTATGACCTAAATCAAATCCCTTATGATTATACAGTGGAAGTGAGAAATAGATTGAAGGGCCTAGATCTGATAGATAGAGTGCCTGATGAACTATGAAGTGAGGTTCGTGACATTGTACAGGAGACAGGGATCAAGACCATCCCCATGGAAAAGAAATGCAAAAAAGCAAAATGGCTGTCTGGGGAGGCCTTACAAATAGCTGTGAAAAAGAGAGAGGCAAAAAGCAAAGGAGAAAAGGAAAGATATAAGCATCTGAATGCAGAGTTCCAAAGAATAGCAAGAACAGATAAAAAAGCCTCCTTCAGTGATCAATGCAAAGAAATAGAGGAACACAACAGAATGGGAAAGACTAGAGATCTCTTCAAGAAAATTAGAGATACCAAGGGAACATTTCATGGAACGATGGGCTTGATAAAGGACAGAAATGGTCTGGACCTAGCAGAAGCAGAAGATACTAAAAAGAGGTGGCAAGAATACACGGAAGAACTGTACAAAAAAGATCTTCAAGACCAAGATAATCATGATGATGTGATCACTAATCTAGAGCCAGACATCCTGGAATATGAAGTCAAGTGGGCCTTAAAAAGCATCACTATGAACAAAGCTAGTGGAGGTGATGGAATTCCGGTTGAGCTATTTCAAATCCTCAAAGATGATGCTGTGAAAGTGCTGCACTCAATATGCCAGCAAATTTGGAAAACTCAGCAGTGGCCAGAGGACTGGAAAAGGTCACTTTTCATTCCAATCCCAAAGAAAGACAATGCCAAAGAATGCTCAAACTATTGCACAATTGCACTCATCTCACATGCTAGTAAAGTAATGCTCAAAATTCTCCAAGCCAGGCTTCAGCAATACTTGAACCATGAATTTCCTGATGTTCAAGCTGGTTTTAGAAAAGGCAGAGGAACCAGAGATCAAATTGCCAACATCCGCTGGATTATGGAAAAAGCAAGAGAGTTCCAGAAAAACATCTATTTCTGCTTTATTGACTATGCCAAAGCCTTTGACTGTGTGGATCACAATAAACTGTGGAAAATTCTGAAAGAGATGGGAATACCAGAACACCTGACCTGCCTCTTGAGAAATCTGTATGCAGGTCAGGAAGCCACAGTTAGAACTGGACATGGAACAACAGACTGGTTCCAAATAGGAAAAGGAGTACATCAAGGCTGTATATTGTCACCCTGCTTATTTAACTTCTATGCAGAGTACATCATGAGAAATGCTGGACTGGAAGAAACACAAGCTGGAATCAAGATTGCCGGGAGAAATATCAATAACCTCAGATATGCAGATGACACCACCCTTATGGCAGAAAGTGAAGAGGAACTAAAAAGCCTCTTGATGAAAGTGAAAGTAGAGAGTGAAAAAGTTGGCTTAAAGCTCAACATTCACAAAACGAAGATCATGGCATCCGGTCCCATCACTTCATGGGAAATAGATGGGGAAACAGTGGAAACAGTGTCAGACTTTATTCTTTTGGGCTCGAAAATCACCACTGATGGTGACTGCAGCCATGAAATTAATAGACGCTTACTCCTTGGAAGGAAAGTCATGATCAACCTAGATAGCATATTCAAAAGCAGGGACATTACTTTGCCGACTAAGGTCCATCTAGTCAAGGCTATGGTTTTTCCTGTGGTCATGTATGGATGTGAGAGTTGGACTGTGAAGAAGGCTGAGCGCCGAAGAATTGATGCTTTTCAACTGTTGTGTTGGAGAAGACTCTTGAGAGTCCCCTAGACTGCAAGGAGATCCAACCAGTCCATTCTGAAGGAGATCAACCCTGGGATTGCTTTGGAAGGAATGATGCTGAAGCTGAAACTCCAGTACTTTGGCCACCTCATGTGAAGAGCTGACTCATTGGAAAAGACTCTGATGCTGGGAGGAATTGGGGGCAGGAGGAGTAGGGGATGACCGAGGATGGGATGGCTAGATGGCATCACTGACTCCATGGATGTGAGTCTGAGTGAACTCCGGGAGTTGGTGATGGACAGGGAGGCCTGGCGTGCTGCGATTCATGGGGTTGCAAAGAGTCGGACACGACTGAGCGACTGAACTGAACTGAACTGAACAGAACTGAGGGTTTAAAATATAAATTCTGAGTGGCCACAAAGTTTCAGTCTATAGCATCACTTGTTACCTTGTTTGGTTCCTTCTTGATGTAATAATGTTGACTGAGTGATTACCATGCGTCAGCCCTGGGTCTACATTGGTCAGATGAAGTTGTCCCTCTGGCCCCCTTGATTGTTCCCTCTCTAGCCTTGTGTTATAATAATTTCTACAGCTAATAGTAGTACAAGTACAAATTACAAGTTTAGCAAACTCTCCCAGTACACTAGGTCTTAAATTCATCTTTGTAGTTTCCAGAGCACACAAGTAGGAATACAATAAATATTTGATGAATTAATAAATGATAAATGATAATGCTATAAGACATTCAAATCAATTTGTAGTGATAAAATTTTATCAAAATATTACTAAAAACACTATGTTTGCTGTTAATAGTTTCATACCTGGGGATGAAATACAGCTCAAGGTCTCTGAAGTTAATTAGCAAGTGAAAAGTGAATATTCGTCACTCAGTAATGTCCAACTCTTTTTGATCCCATGGACTGTAGCCCAACAGGCTTCTCTGTCCATGGGATTCTCTAGGCAAGAACACTGGAGGGGGTTGCCATTCCCTTCTAAGGGGAACTTCCTGACCCAGGGCTTGAATCCAGTTCTCTTGCATTGCAGGCAGATTCTTTACTGTCTGAGCCACTAAGGAAGTCCCACTCGCTAGTGAACTAGTACAAATTTCATTAGAGGAAAGAGACAGGTATGGATGACACCCAGCAAACACATTGCTGCTGCTGCTGCTAAGTCGCTTCAGTCGTGTCCGACTCTGTGCGACCCCATAGACGGCAGCCCACCAGGCTCCCCCGTCCCTGGGATTCTCCAGGCAAGAACACTGGAGTGGGTTGCCATTTCCTTCTCCAATGCATGAGAGTGAAAAGTGAAAGTGAAGTCACTCAGTCATGCCTGACTCTTAGCGACCCCATGGACTGCAGCCTACCAGGCTCCTCTGTCCATGGGATTTTCCAGGCAAAAGCACTGGAGTGGGTTGCTATTGCCTTCTCTGCAGCACGCACATTACCTTGCCCTACTTTTCCTCCTGAAAATTCACTGATTATTTGTGTGTGTGTGTGTGATTTGTTTTGGGGAAGGTTTAGCTCTCCTGACCCAAAGCCGTTCCTAGTATTGATTCAGCGGTGCATGCTGATGCCTGTCTTCTCCTTATCGAGCCACAGGCTGATGTTTGAGATTTCATTGTCAGAAAGGACTTCGTCCTGTAAAGCTTTGATCTGTGTTAAATGAAAATACTCATTGAGTGGAGCACAAGGTGAGAACCAGGGCTCTGGAGGGAAAAGTTTTCAAAGAGAATGTTCACGTTTATAGAAACTTTCTTTGGGGGGCTTCCCAGGTGGTGCTAAGTGAAAGAGGAGAATGAAAAAGCTGGCTTACAACTCAACATGCAAGAAATAAAGGTCATGGCATCCAGTCCCATCACTTCATGGCAAATAGATGGGGAAACAATGGAAACAGTGACAGACTTTATTTTCTTGGGCTCCAAAATAACCGCAGATGGTGACTGCAACCATGAAATTAAAAGATGCTTGCTCCTTGGAAGAAAAGCTATGACCAATCTAGACAATGTATTAAAAAGCAGAGACAAAGTCCCTAGCCAAAGCTATGGTTTTTCCAGTAGTCATGAATGGTTGTGAGAGTTGGACCATAAAGAAGCCTGAGTACTGATGGGTTGATGCTTTTGAACTGTGGTGCTGGAGACGACTCGAGAGTCCCTTAGACACCAAGGAGATCAAACCAGTTAATCCTAAAGGAATCAGTCCTGAATCTTCATTGGAAGGACTGTTGCTGAAGCTGAAGCTGTCATACTTTGGCCACCTGATGTGAAGAGTCGACTCACTGGAAAAGACCCTGATGCTGGGAAAGATTGAGGGCAGGAGGAGAAGCGGGTACCAGAGGACAAGATGGTTGAATGCCATCAAAGACTCAGTAGACATGAGTTTAAGCAAACTCCAGGAGATGGTGAAGGGCAGGGAAGCCTGGTGTGCTGCAGTCCACGGGGTTGCAAAGAGTCAGACACGACGGAGCCACTGAACAACAACAACCACATCCAGGTGGCGCTAGTGGTAAATAGCCCACTTGCCAATGCAGGAGACAGAAGAGACGTGGGTTTGATTCCTGGGCTGGGAAGATCCCCTGTAGGAGGGCCTGGCAACCCACTCCAGTATTCTTGAAGGAGAATCCCCAAGGACAGAGGAGTCTGGTAGGCTACAGTCCATAGGGTTGTGAAGAGTTGGACATGACTAAAGCAACTTAGCACACACTTCCTTTGGGAGTTTAACTGAGTCTTCCTTAGAAGGCTGAGATGTTTGGTGGAGAGATGCTTTACCAAAAAAAGCCATTCTAACTGAACTTAACTGGACATTAAAATACTTGTTTTTCAATTTGTGTCTGTGAATAGAGTTCTAAAAAAATTGTCCTAAAGAATTAGAGAGCTTGAAAAAGTTACAATAACCAGTTTCTGTTTTTAGAATTGAATTTTGCAGCAGGTTCCCTATTTCTGGCTAATCAGTTTTGGCTTATTAAACTCAAATTTCTTTGCATCTTCCCCCAAATAGATTTTTTTCTTCCTGGCATTCTATGTGCATAGGAAACTTTCAGGGTTTCTGTTCCTTTGACATTTATGGATATGAGGGCATTAAAAGAAAATTGACTGGTTTTTCCTCCACCTCATCTTCCTTTGACTTGTTTGCTCCTATTTCCATTCCATTTATTATTGATAGAGTGTTTATTTTCAGAACTTTGGTGCATTTTATAAAACCAATCCACAGCTCTTGTTCCTGAACAGAAGGAAGGTGGCAGTTGCTATTAAACCAGTGGCCACTCACTTTTCCTTGGGTACCACAGCCTGTGTGCTCTTGGTGTCTCTGGGATATGGGGTAGGGCATGGTCTCCTGAGGGGTTGGAACAGGGGGTGGTCCCCTTGAGTGCCAGGCTAGAGGGTGGTCTCCAGTCATTCAAGGTGACTCACCAACCCTGAGAGTGGTGCCATTTCCAGGGTCACAACCTTCTCCGGTTGACTTGAGGGCATTTGATCACATCTCCTGGGAACCCTTACTTTGCAAGCTCTTTTGTTTCCTTGAAGAAAGGTCTGGCAGCTTGCCCTGTCTAGGCCCTGGAGAACTGGAAAGAAGTTTCTATTTTCCTCTAAGTGGGTAATGAACAAAGAGTAACAAAATCACTCACTGGGAACAGACAGGATGTCCCAAACCATTCATGCCTACAGATTTTCAGTAATGCTTGCTGTCCCACCCACATGGCTGCCTTCCCAACAGTTAGTAGGGGTGACTGCCTGACAGGCAAAGGCATAAATGTGCCCTGGTGCCCCGGCTCTGCGCCCCCACTGTGGTGGTCTGGAGTGACTGAGGGCTCGGGCTCCTTCCTCATGGACAAGAGATCTGAGGGTCTCCCTGGGAATCTTAGCGGCCAGGCACCTCCCACTTCCCTCGGGTTAGAGGCCCCTGCCCCACCACCCAGCTGCTTTGCCCTTTGGCCCATGCTGCTGCTGTTGCTGCTGCTAAGTCGCTTCAGTTGTGTCTGACTCTGTGTGACCCCATAGACAGCATGAGGTCAATACAAATAGTCCTCCCTCCCATGCCCGCCCCTGCAGTGGCACCTGGAAACTCCCTTCCTTGGGCTGACCGCCAAATGGCCTGCTGGACTGCCTGGCCACCAAGTGGGAGCAAACACAGGATGCTGTTTTTGTTCTCAGGAGACCAAGTTCACAATCACGGCACAGAGTGTGGGAAGGGAGGTGGGGGTGCCTCCCTCCTATCTGGCCATCAAATGTCTTCTCCGTGGGAGTATCATTTCCCAAATAGGAGTCAAGGAACTGAGCCTGGGCACTAGGGTCCTACTGGGACCTCTGAATGAGAGAACCAGCCCTGGGAGATGTCAGGAAGTGTGTTTGGTTCAAGGAGATGCTGAGGCCCACAGGCTCAGCTTGCCTTAGGCCTGTGCCCTCGGGGCGAGACAGGCAACACCCAAGAGCCCCAGTTCAGTTCAGTTTAGTTGCTCAGTCCTGTCCAACTCTTTGCGACCCCATGAATCGCAGCACTCCAGGCCTACCTGTCCATCACCATCTCCCAGAGTTCAATCAGACTCACGTCCATCGAGTCCGTGATGCCATCCAGCCATCTCATCCTGAGTCGTCCTCTTCTCCTCCTGCCCTCAATCTCTCCCAGCATCAGAGACTTTTCCAATGAGTCAACTCTTCGCATGAGGTGGCCAAAGTACTGGAGCTTCAGCTTTAGCATCATTCCTTCCAAAGAAATCCCAGGGTTGATCTCCTTCAGAATGGACTGGTTGGATCTCCTTGCAGTCCAAGGGACCCTCAAGAGTCTTCTCCACACCACAGTTCAAAACCATCAATTCTTTGGCACTCAGCCTTCTTCACAGTCCAACTCTCACATCCATACATGACCACAGGAAAAACCATAGCCTTGACTAGACGGACCTTAGTCAGCAAAGTAATGTCTCTGCTTTGGAATATGCTATCTAGGTTGGTCATAACTTTTCTTCCAAAGAGTAAGCGTCTTTTAATTTCATGGCTGCAGTCACCATCTGCAGTGATTTTGGAGCCCAAAAAAATAA
Organism: Ovis canadensis; assembly: GCF_042477335.2. Taxonomy (NCBI): domain Eukaryota; kingdom Metazoa; phylum Chordata; class Mammalia; order Artiodactyla; family Bovidae; genus Ovis; species Ovis canadensis. The sequence goes on along the minus strand of NC_091269.1, from coordinate 22,858,901 downwards.
AGTCTGACACTGTTTCTACTGTTTCCCCATCTATTTCCCATGAAGTGATGGGACCAGATGCCATGATCTTCGTTTTGTGAATGTTGGGCTTTAAGCCAACTTTTTCACTCTCCACTTTGACTTTCATCAAGAGGCTTTTTAGCTCCTCTTCACTGTCTGCCATAAGAGTGGTGTCATCTGCATATCTGAGGTTATTGATATTTCTCCCAGCAATCTTGATTCCAGCTTGTGCTTCTTCCAGTCCAGCATTTCTCATGATGTACTCTGCATATAAGTTAAATAAGCAGGGTGACAATATACAGCCTTGATGTACTCCTTTTCCTATTTGGAACCAGTCTGTTGTTCCATGTCCAGTTCTAACTGTGGCTTCCTGACCTGCATACAGATTTCTCAAGAGGCAGGTTAGGTGGTCTGGTATTCCCATCTCTTTCAGAATTTTCCACAGTTTATTGTGATCCACACAGTCAAAGGCTTTGGCATAGTCAAGAAATCAGAAATAGATGTTTTAGAAATAGCTCCAGTGGAATTCCATCACCTCCACTAGCTTTGTTTATAGTGATGCTTTCTAAGGCCCACTTGACTTCACATTCCAAGATGTCTGGCTCTAGATTAGTGATCACATCATCATGATTATCTTGGTCTTGAAGATCTTTTTTGTACAGTTCTTCCGTGTATTCTTGCCACCTCTGCTTAATATCTTCTGCTTCTGTTAGGTCCAGACCATTTCTGTCTTTTATCAAGCCCATCTTTGCATGAAATGTTCCCTTGGTATCTCTAATTTTCTTGAAGAGATCTCTAGTCTTTCCCATTCTGTTCTTTTCCTCTATTTCTTTGCATTGATCACTGAAGAAGGCTTTCTTATCTCTTCTAGCTATTCTTTGGAACTCTGCATTCAGATGCTTATATCTTTCCTTTTCTCCTTTGCTTTTGGCCTCTTTTCTTTTCGCAGCTATTTGTAAGGCCTCCTCAGACAGCCATTTTGCTTTTTTGCATTTCTTTACCATGGGGATGGTCTTGATCCCTGTCTCCTGTACAATGTCATGAACCTCAGTGCATAGTTCATCAGACACTCTATTAGATCTAGACCCTTAAATCTATTTCTCACTTCCACTGTATAATCATAAGGGATTTGATTTAGGTCATACCTGAATGGTCTAGCGGTTTTCCCTACTTTCTTCAATTTAGGTCTGAATTTGGCAATAAGGAGTTCATGATCTGAGTCACAGTCAGCTCCTGGTCTTGTTTTTGTTGACTGTATAGAGCTTCTCCATCTTTGGCTGCAAACAATATAATCAATCTGATTTTGGTGTTGACCATCTGGTGATGTCCACGTGTAGAGTCTTCTTTTGTGTTGTTAGAAGAGGGTGTTTGCTATGACCAGTGCATTTTCTTGGCAAAACTCTATTAGTCTTTGCCCTGCTTCATTCTGCATTCCAAGGCCAAATTTGCCTGTTACTGCAGGTGTTTCTTGACTTCCTACTTTTGCATTCCAGTCCCCTATAATGAAAAGGACATCTTTTTTGGGTGTTAGTTCTAAAAGATCTATAGGTCTTCATAAAACCATTCAACTTCAGTTTCTCCAGCATTATTGGTTGGGGCATAGACTTGGATAACTGTGATATTGAATGGTTTGCCTTGGAGACGAACAGAGATGATTCTGTCATTTTTGAGATTGCATCCAAGTACTGCATTTTGGACTCTTTTGTTGACCATGATGGCTACTCCATTTCTTCTGGGGGATTCCTGCCTTCAGTAGTAGATGTAATGGTCATCTGAGTTAAAGTCACCCATTCCAGTCCATTTTAGTTCGCTGATTCCTAGAATGTCGACGTTCACCCTTGCCATCTCTTGTTTGACCACTTCCAATTTGCCTTGAGTCATGGACCTGACATTCCAGGTTCCTATGCAATATTGCTGTTTACAGCATCGGATCTTGCTTCTATCACCAGTCACATCCACAACTGGGTATTGTTTTTGCTTTGGGTCCATCCCTTCATTCTTTCTGGGGTTATTTCTCCATTGATCTCCAGAAGCATATTGGGCACCTAATGACCTGGGGAGTTAGTCTTTTGGTATCCTATCATTTTGCCTTTTCCTACTGTTCATGGGTTTCTCAAGGCAAGAATACTGAAGTGGCTTGCCATTCCCTTCTCCAGTGGACCACATTCTGTCAGACCTCTCCACTATGACCCACCCGTCTTGGGTGGCCCCACGGGCATGGCTTGGTTTCATTGAGTTAGACAAGGCTGTGGTCCTAGTGTGATTAGACTGACTAGTTTTCTGTGAGCATGGTTTCAGTGTGTCTGCCCGCTGATGCCCTCTTGCAACACCTCCCATCTTACTTGGGTTTCTCTTACCTTGGGCGTGGGGTATCTCTTCACGGCTGCTCCAGCAAAGCACTGCCCCTGTTCCTTACCTTGGACGAGGGGTATCTCCTTACCACTACTGTTCCTGACCTTCAACGTGGGATAGCTCCTCTAGGCCCTCCTGTGCCTGCTCAGCCACCACTCCTCGGGTTGCTCCTCCCTGGCCTCGGGCATGGGTGGCTCCTCCCAGCTGCCGCCCCTGGCCTCAGGCTCCGGGTGGCTTCTCAAGGTCACCGCCCCTGGCCTCGGGCATGGGTGGCTCCTCCTGGCCGCTGCCCTGACCTTGGACGCGGGGTGTCTTCTCCCGGCTACCCCTGACGTGGGGTAGCTCCTCTCAGCCGTGCTTAGGCTAAGTGAGCTTGCAGCTGCCCAGCACCAAGACTGGGAAATCCCCGACAACACAAACAGGCACACCTGGAAATGAATTCTCATTGGTAGCCGGCTCAGTGAGAGGTGAAACTCACCTGGGAAAAAGTTTTCAAGATATCTGCTAGAAGAGAAAGTCAAGGAAGCTTCTAGAACACTGGGGCTGAAGGGGAGAATCAGGCAGGGCCCAGCCTCAGGTCCAGATGAAGATTTTTGGTCAATATTCTAGGGTTTATTTATTTATTTATCTTATTTATGTTTGGCTATATTAGGTCTCCATTGCAGCACGCGTGTTTTCTCTCGCTGTGGCCAGTGTGGCCTAATCTCTAGCTTGCACGCCTGGGCTTCTCATTGCATTGACTCCTCTTGCTGCAGAGCACAGGCGCTAGAGTATGGGCTCAGCAGTTCTGATATCAGCCTTAGTTGCCCCATGGCATGCGGGATCTTCACGGACCAGGGATGGAACCTGCGTCCTTCGCACTGGCAGGTGGATTCTCAACCACTGGACCACCAGGGAAATTCCCTAGGATTTATTTTTGACCCTGATTGACTTCATCCAGAAGCAGCAAGCTAGTTGGCAGGAGATGGGCATGGGGGTGGGGTACAGGGCTGGAGAGCTACCAGCCCACTTGCCCTCTCCGGTTATTGGACTAGGGGAAATTCAGCTTCATCCTTCCCCCAACAAGTCTGTATAGAGCACCTCTGTGTGCTGGGTTCACTGAGGGAATGAAAAAGTGAAAGGACATAAAGTCCCTGACCCAGAGGGTTTACTCTCTGGGAGAGGAAAGACAATAAACAGGTAACAAATAAATAAAACACTTTAGAGAGCAAGGCACATCCTGAGGAGCTTGAAGAGAGCAGGTTGTGGGGCAGAGCCATGTGTGGGTGGCTTTTGAGGACACCAGGTGATGATGAGAAGGTGCCAGGTACACAGGGGCCTGAGGAAGAGCATCAGGAAGAGGGAGGAACAAGTTCAAAGGCCCAATTCAGAACTAGGGGGCACAGACCAAGCCTCCCCTCTCTCCTCATCTACACAGTGGCTTCACCAAGCTTCCAAGAAAGAGCCAAGCACATTATGGGCTGTCAGGCGTAAGTCCTTGAGCTTGGCTGACAGCACAGTCCAGGCAAGGACCTAACCTCTGGTGGCTTTTGATTTCGACAGCACAGACCACCTCCGACTCCCCACTGCTATTTCAGCCCAGTTCCCCACGCGCCCCTCCTGCACAAACCTCCCTGTGTCCTCTTCTCACCAGCTCATTAGGTTAAGAGACCTCACAAGGGGCTGCCTGCACGGAGCTCCCTGAGCACAGAGTGATGTGAATGGGTGTGTGTGTGTGTTCACCCTGGTTGACTTTCTGTTCTGAGCATATATCATACTAATGCACAGGACATCTTTGGGATCCTGACTTCTAGAAAACCATGGAATCATGAACTGAAGAAATCCTCAGAAATCCTTTGGCCCCGGCCCCCGTTTTGTAACAGATCAGCTACTAAGCATGAGCATCATTCCCGCATTTAAAGGTCTCCTTGAACAGTATCCCAGATCCCTGGACTGATGTCCTCCTAGGCTCTGTTCGCCTTCTGAGCAGGAAGCTCTTCCTTTCGCTGATGCGCCCTCCTCCTGCACGTCATCCCTGTTTCTGGTCCCTGTGGGAAGAGCATGGCTAGGCTTCCTTAAGATGCTTTTCTCCAGCTGAACAACCCCAACTTAATCTTCCTGGGGGGCTCTAAGGAGCAGTGGGAGGAGGTGCCCATAGTTCTAGCTGCAGAGATGGGAGCCAGAGAGGCAACTCACTGAGCCCTGCTGTCATCTCCTCAGGTCACACGGGTTCGGCCTTTGTAAACAAGTCAGAACAGCAGGCAGTGCTCATCCAGCTGTACCTCTGGGCTGGGCTCGTGGCAAGTGTCATTTCATGCCCACTGCTGTCGTGCAGTGGGCACTGTGGCTCCCACTCAGCCAGTGAGTGAGCTGACATTGGAAAAGAAAGCATGATTTTCCCAGGACTCATCCTGCAGCTGAAACTTGAACTCAGCTTTGATGCCTAAGTCAATTGCCATAATGTAACATTTTAAAATCATGATGAGCTATTTAGAAAGAGCTTCCCTACTCCTCCTCCCTCCCTCTGCCTTCCCAATCCTGTATATTGAGCAACTTTTGATAAGGAGGGCTTCCCTAGTGGCTCAGATGGTAAAAAATCTACCTGAAATTCAGGAGACACAGGTTTGATCACTGGGTTGGAAAGATCCCCTGGAAAAAGGGGATGGCTACCCACTCCAGTATTCTTGCCCAGAGAATTCCATGGACAGAGGAGGTTGGTGAGCTACAGTCCATAGGGTCACAAAGAGTCGGACACGACTGGACAACTAACATTTTTGATAAGGAGGGAAGTGTAAATTTCACCCAAGTATAAAATTTAAGTATGAAGAGAAATAACTCCAGAATAAGGAGAATTGCTACCATTGACAGAGAATCTCTTTAGGGCCAAGCCCTTTATCTTTAGTTTGTCATTTAGTATTCATAATGTCCTTGCAAGATAGACATTGCTGCCCCCAGAGTAAAGACAAGGAAATCAAGGATCCTATTGGTTAAGTAACTTGCCAAGTTGAAGGGCTGTCATGGTAACTCTGGAGGGTCTGCCTTTGAAATTCTCCATCTCGACATATATTGACTCTGAAGGTCAATTCAGATGGAAATGGGGGGCCCAACCCCATTCTGCAATCATAGACCATATGGTACAAGTCCAGCTGATAAAGTCTTGCTCATCGTGCATCAGCCATACACATAAAGGGGAGAAAAAAGTCAGGACTTGACTTTTTCTGGCAGTGCAGACTGCAAATAAAAGGAACAAGAGGAATCACAGCTTTCAACCTCTGCCTCCTCCCTGAAAGTTAAGAAACAAGATCTGTAATCGAGCCAGGGAACTTGCTATTTGACGTTGGCATTACATATGCAGCCTAACCCTACCACACAGAGAGCTGAAAGTCTGGCTTGAATCCTGGTTCTGACACTGACTGTACAAGCATGAGTAAGTTGTATCACTTCACTGAGCTCTAGTTTCCTCTTGGATGAGACTGATGTAATGCTAATATCATGCCACCCTATTAAGTATGTCATATTATTGCGTAATGGGCTTCCCAAGTGGCGCTAGTGGTGAAGAACACGCCTGTCAAGTAGAGAGATGAGGGTTTGATCCCTGGGTCGGGAAGATACCCAGAGGAGGGCATGGCAACCTGCTCCAGTATTCTTGCCTGGAGAATCATATGGACAGAGGAGCCTGGCAAGCCACATTCTATACAGTTGCAAAGAGTCGGACGTGATTGAGGCAACTTAGCACACACTCACATTATTGTATAATAATAATACATAATGTTATCTGCCTTGACTGCCTCACAGGTTATTATGAAGATCGAATAAAGTCACACATGTGAAAACATTAAAAGCTTTAAACAGATGTATGACTATGAGGCTGGTGATGACTGCCGTTTGGAGACTTGTCACAGCTTCGGTCCCACTGTTGCCACTCCCAGAAGACAGCCCCAAGAGCCTGTGAAATCAAGGCAGTTTTCTCTGGAATCTCAGCAGAGTTGGGAAGAAGGCCCCAGACAGCAAACATTGTCAAGAGTAGGGCCTGAAATGGGACCCATGTGTTGCATGGCCTGGAGCGGTTCTGGATCAACTGCCCTTTGAAGTTAAGTGCATCTTCTCGTTAGATATCTACTGTGTGGGCACTTTGGATGGTTTCTAATGCATCTGCCCTCAGTCAAAATCAAACACTAATCAAATAATTTATTCCACTTGGGGCTTGGCCTTCTTTTTGTTTTTCCTATTCCCTCTTTCCCACCTCCCCCACATTTTTCCTTCCACACGTTGGTCCATCTGTTTAGACAGGATGTGCCTGGCAGTCAGGGAGTGCATTTATTTCAGCTTTCTGGCACAAGTGCCTGGAGCCATGAGAGAAGGTGAAAACGGTCAGGTCCAGAATAGACTGCAGGGATCGCCTTTGACACCATAGCCGTAACTTACCTGTTGTGTGTGTGACATTGTGCTTTGCAGACTGGTCGCAGATGGACCTTGGGTATAGACATGCATGTTCCTGCTACAGAGAACAGTGACAGTCTTGGAGCCAGAGAGACCTGGGCTACAATCCTGTCCTGCCGCAGACCAGCTGTGTGACTTAGTTGCTTGACTTAGTCACAGTGTGACTTAGTTACTCCTCTCTGGGTGAGGAAAGCAGGCTTGTCTGGTTGATAACAGTGAGACCTGAAACGCAAAGAGCCTGGTGGCCACTGCTTCTCAAAGACACTTGCCTTTTAAGCCCATTCAAACGATGCTGCTCTTGGACCGTCTGAGTGGACCTTCTGTGCCTCTATACTTCTGATGAAGTCAGCTATGACCTATCACACTCGTGGATGAACACGTAGCAGGGATTGGATGCAGGCATCGGCAGACTTGCATGGCAGGCATAGGTTTGGAGGGTGATCTGAAGAGATTTTCCCACTTCCCCACAAACCTCTTCTGTGACGAATGTGAAGGAGCACTTCGCCGGCCGGCCAGCGCTTGGCAGTTGTGGAAGGACAGCTTTCAGAGGGTGGGTGGGACTGGCCGGGGACCAGGGGGTGGGTGGGGCGTGACTGGCGGTGTGCAGGCCGAGACCACCACATAGTACAAGGGAGGAGGGGTGGGTCCCCGCCCTCCCAGCCCTAGAGGCCAGCAAGAGCTTTGCAGAATGTGCGGATCGGTCATCACTGCTGCTAACTCTCGTTTAGTCCATGCTTACTGCTGCTGTAACTCAGCCCTGTTGGGAGGGCAGTTTGGGGCTTTCTTTTTATTTTTGAGAAGAGGACTTTTGCTTTGCTCCTTCTTAAGCGCTCTATTCCTTTATTCCGTCCCCACTCCCTGGATGCTCCAGCCCCAGGGGAGTATTTTAACCCCAAGCCCCGGCACCTGCCCATCTGGGAGGTAAGTGCCCTGCCTGCCTGAGGCTTTGATCTGAAGATTGGTGGACAACCTGCTGCAGCTTCCCTTTTTCTTCCTTGATTCTTTTCCAACACCAGGTTTTCTGTCCACTCCAGTTTAATCTCATTGAAACCAAGTCCTGCCTTCAGGGTGTCCTCCTGGGGGAAGCACAGAACCAGAACGTGGGCAGTCCTGGAAGGACTCGCTTCCCTCCCCTTGATCACCTGTGCCTTCTTTCTGAGGCTCAGCCACAGCCGTGCTGTGCAAAACACAGACTGCTCTATAAGCACCATTCAGCAAGCTGGTGTTCTGCTCCGCTGGGCCTTAGCTGCAAAGGATGGGAGGAGAAACACCCGGGAAGCTACAAAGATCACTCAGTCTTCTTCTCTAATGTGATCGTTTCCCGCTTATTGCTGAGGCAGCCTCAGTACACTGTTGACTAAGTGAAACAATATGTTGATGTGGTGTGTTGACTCTGATTTGCACCCACCTAAGGGACTGCAAGGAAATCCAACCAGTCCATCTTAAAGGAAGTAAGTCCTAAATATTCGTTGGAAAGACTGATTCTGAAGCTGAAACTCCAATACTTTGGCCGCCTGATGCAAAGAACTGACTCATTTGAAAAAACCCTAATTCTGGGAAAGAATGAAGGTGGGAGGAGAAGGGAACAACAGAGGATGAGATGGTTGGATGGCATCACTGACTCGATGGACTCGAGTTTGGGTAAGCCTCAGGAGCTGGTGATGGACAGGGAGGCCTGGCGTGCTGCATTTCATGGGGTCACAAAGAGTTGGACATGACTGAACGACTGAATTGAACTGAAGGAACTAGTTTGAGGAAGAGGCAGATGGTATTTCATTCTTTCTCTTTGGAAGGAATGTGGCCAAACTTTACAGTACAACACAGAGGGACAAAACAAGGAGCATCAAAACCCTTTAGAGACTGTTGCAATCACTCAGGCTAGAGATCATGGCATCTGAACTGAAGAACCCAAGGTGAAGAAAGAGATAATAGATGGATCAGAGTAATGTTTAAGAAGCAGGATCCCGTAGTTCTGTGACTGAAAGGCAGTGGGAGATGAAGGCCCTGGAGGGAAGGATGTGTGTGTTAGTCACTCAGCCATGTCTGACTCTTCGTGACTCCATGGGCTTTAACCTGCCAGGATCCTCTTCCATGGGATTCTCCAGGCAAGAAGACTGGAGTGGTTTGCCATTCCCTTCTCCAGGGGATCTACGCAATACAAGGATCTAACTCGGGTCTCCTGCACTGCAGACAGATTCTTTCCTGTCTGAGGCACCGAGGAATAACATGGAGGAAAGGATAGTGGTGCCTTTTTGAGATAAGAGACATTCAAGTGGAAAGCTCCATACAGGGATCTGTTCTGTTTGAGATGGCTGTGAGACACAGAGTTGGGAAATGCATGGTTGACAGACAGTTTCGAAAGCCCCAGAGAAGTCTGGGCTAGAAGTCTGGGAGTGTGTGTGTGTGTGTGTGTGTGTGTGTGTGTGTCTGTGTGTGTGTGTGTGTCTGTGTGTGTGTGTCTGTGTATTTGCATGCTCAGTTGTGTCCGACTCTTTGTGACCCCATGGACTGTAGTTGGCCAGGCTCCTCTGTCTGTGGGATTCTCCAGGCAAGAATAGAGGAGTGGGTTGCCATTTCCTTCTCCAGAGATCTGGGAGACTTCCCCACAAAGACCATGAAAAAGTGGTCATAGTTAAACCCACCTGGAGGAATATGCCCTCTATGAGCTGGGAGGAGAGGTGAGGGGAGATGAGATGAAGACAGGGGTGTGCTGAGGCAGAAATAGAAGGAATAAGTGACGAAATGACTAATGATAAACATCCAACAAAAAAAGATGGGAATAAATTCAGAGTTTAGTAATAATTAGTGCTTAGGGCAAGTTTGGTGTGTAAATATGTTTTCTCTACAACAGCTTTATGTTGATCTCATAATATTTGCATCAGTAACTGTCATCGGAGTTTTGTTTATTTTGTGTAGATATTTTAATAAGGGGGCATCTGAGAAATCCACATGATGCTAGGTGACTGGCTTCTACTTCAGATGTGCCAGCTTGAAGTCTGGATTGACTTGCACGCTCTTGCCCTCCCTGGTAGCCACAGGTATCCTAGGGAGAACCTAGGTGGGGCTTGGGAAACGAGTCCGAAAAATCTGCCTTGTCTCAGTGACTCCTCGTGTTCCCTGCCTCTCTCCTCTCTCACTGCAACGACTTCTGAGTGTCCGGGTCTCTAAATGCCTGACCTCCGTGGAGGACACCTAGCACATACAGGTGTGCTTGGAGAGCTCATGCACAATCAGGCTTGGCAGGTACACAGGGCATGTGTGGGAAAGTGACTCAGTGAGGACGAAATGGTAGCAGGAGCCAGGACTTAAAAGGTGGCAAACAAAACGCTTTATGCGCTAGAGAGACACGGCTTAGACGTGTGCTTAGCAAGATAACTCAGGGGATTTCCCTGGTGGTCCAGCAATTCAGACTCTGTGCTCCTAGTGAAGGGGGCCTGGATTCAATCCCTGGTCAGGGAATTAGATTCTGCATGCCATAACTAAGACTCAGATCAGCCAAAAAAAAAAAAAAAAAGATACCTCAAGTCATAGAGTGGAGGATGAATTGTTGAGATGTGAGACGGAGGGAGGAGCCCTAATCAGAAAGATGTTAAACAATCCAGTACCAGAGAGTGAGAGCCGTATTAGAATCGGGGCAGTGGTAAGGAAACCAGTTTATTAGGATCTAGAACGTGGATTCCAGCCATGTAGGAGTTACAGTGACGGAATGGGTACCTGACTGACTTGCATAATAAGGATAACAGAATTGTTGGAGAGTGTTCCTGCTGAAGTCATTCATTGAATGTAACACCCTTACCTTAAAAAAAATGGAAAAATAATAACTATAATTTCTAATATTTGTGTCTACACTTAGAAAGGATTTTCCTCTGTTGTGTGCCCTTGCCTTTCTCCTACTCTCCATGAAAGCTGCCGTCATCATAGGTTATTTCTGCAGCCATTGCCCAGCCTCAGCAAACTCACTTTCCATCCCATGTAACCCAGCAATGGGTCTTAGACTCCTGACTTTGGGAAGAGTCACACATACTTTATTGGTGGTGATGAGGCCAATACAACAGAAAACCAATGGAGTGCTTCCTAGTTCCTACCATTATTTTTGTAGAATGTGCAATAAGTTCACGCTGCTTAAATGCAGCAGTGAGATGCTTCATGACTGACAGCCTCAGCAATGCTCCCCATGCTCCACACAGGTGCTCTGGAGGACATTCTCATCTGAATACCCAAAGGCTGTTACAAAATTCATGTTTTATTGCCTCTTTTTGTCTAGGCTAACAGTCAAATAGATGTGACGAAATCGTATCTCTGACTCTCTGTCTCTCCTGTCTCCTCTCAGCAGATGGGTCTGGACAAGTGTGACTCAGGGCACACAGTCATCTCAGAGGCAGTTTGTAAAGTCACAGCTGACGTGCAGTCTCCTGTCCAGCACACGCGTCATTTTATCTGCTCTTTCAAACAACCCTCAAGGTTAAGTAGGGCGAGTTATTTCTGTTATTCCTGTTATTCCTCAGACTTAAAACTGAGGCCCAGTGTCAAACAACTGTACTGTTAATAGTGCCTGGAGTGGATTGGGGGTTGGGCAGAAAGATTTAGTTCTAGACATGCTGAGATTGAGGTGCTTTTCCAGATGAAGACAGCAGATAGGCAAATAAATATTGGTATAAAGCTCAGGATGTAGACTGTGATGGAAGATACAGAATCAGGAATTACCAGTTTATTAGGATAGTTATGCAGAAAGATAGGAGCAAACACTTTGAAATGAGATGATTTACCAAACTTGGGTTTTCATCTAAAGTAGAGATAGAAAACAGGTGACCTATAGGTCAATTTCACCATATAGATATGGCTTTAGGGATGGAACTAGGACAGGCTGTAAAAATTGAGAATCACCACATAGACACTTGATTTCCAGCACTTCCTTTAAACGTAGTAACTGTAGCATCCCAGGGTCCGTGGTCTCACTCCTTGACAACATCAAGGAGTCGAGATGCCTTCATTCCCTTTAGACAGGTCATTCTCTTCCGGTTTGCCACAGGCCCCACTACTCCTCATTGTATTCTTGACTTACATCATTAATTGACCTTTCTCCTCTACCACCTTTTGAGCTTGTGACCATCATCAATTTGGCCAGATTGACCAACATCTGGCTAAGTTCCTTCCTACAGTATATGCCAAAACCAGGCAGCTTCAGAGACACATCTCCAACTGAAGAAACCTTCAGAAATGACTCAAACCCTTCAGTATCCTCATCTGACCCTTGGGAAAACTGCCTTAGTACTGCAATGATCTCAGTTTTATAGCTTATCTCTCTTACCAGGCTCAGAGCTCTATGAGAGAGGTACTACACCAATCACACCTCGACGTGTCCAGTATTAACAGGGCGCCCCACACAGAGCAGACATTCAAAGCCGCTGTAGGTCATTGTTCAGTCACTAAACTCTGTCCAGCTCTTTCTGACCCCATGAACTGAACCACGCCAGGATTCCCTGTCCTTCACTCTCTCCCAGAGCTAGCTCAAACTCATGTCCATTGAGTCGGTGATGCCATCCAACCATCTCATTCTCTGCCACCTCTTTCTCCTCCTTCCCCCAGTCTTTTCTGGCATCACAGTCTTCTCCAATGAGTCAGTTCTTCTCATAAAATGGCCAAAGTATTGGAGCTTCATGTTGAGCATCAGTCTTCCAATGAATATTCAGGGTTGATTTCCTTTAGAATTGACTGATTTGAACTCCTTGCTGTCCAAGGGACTCTAAAGAAACTGCTGATGTGTAAAATCAGTGTCTTCAATTCACAGTTGACAAACTCACCTAAACTCATTTCTCCTCAAAGAGCCCAATTGACCTACCTCCTAATTGGAAAGCCATCTTTCCAGCCAAGTGTGTAGAGTCCTGAGGGGTTCTTACAACCTTCCAGCTTGCTCTGTGGAACCTCCAGAAGTCACTCATGGACCACAGCAGACTTGAAGTTAGAATACTCTGCCTATTGGGTACCAGGGTAACCTCAGGATAACTGATTAAAAGTGTCAGAGATCGCTTCTGATGCCTTTGAGAAAGGAAAGAATTCAGTTCAACAAATATTTACTGGGGGCCGACCATGCTCTGGGGACAATTGGCCTAGGGTTACAGCAGCGCAGAAACAATAGACAGAGTCGTGGAAAAACCTAACTGCAGAATCAGGAATGCTACAAAAGCAAAACCGCAAAGGACATTTGATGTAGTTGAGAGTGTTTCCCCTGGGAAGCCCCGTTAGGAGAATTGATACTTAGTTTAAAGGTGAGTAGGAGATAGCTAGTGAAGGGTATGGAGGATGTGGAAGAAAAGGATTCCTGGCCGAGGGAGCAGTGTGTACAAATGCCTCACATCAGGGACATATTATTGGAGGAACTGAAAGAATCTCAATATAACAACAGTAAAAGCGTGAGAACGAGAGGAAGGCAGAAGCCAGATCGATGATCATGGGAACCATGAGGAATGCCCTGGGTTTCATTGTGAGAACTCTGCGTTCTGAAAGGGTTTTAAGCAAAGGGGGTGGGGACACTGTCAGATATTAATCTTTAAAATAGCTTTCTGATGGCTGTGAGAAAAATAGATCGGAGAATCATGGGCCCTAGGTTGTTAGAATCAACCCTTCCAATGAAAGCACTCAAAAACGTTAGATAAATATAAATAGATCTTAAATGGCATCAAAAATCTGGCAAGATAATAAAGAATTATCAAGCCAAGCTTTGAGATGAAGCAAGATAAACAGAGCTTCAAACCACTTTTGCCCTGAGGCAATTTATCAGCCCAAGGGGGCTTGAAACTTGATTTTGATGCCCTCACAGAGGAGACCAGATAGAATTTAAAACTCAGAACTTCAGAATGAAGGAGGTTTTCTCAGACAAGCTCCTCGTGAAAGCAGAGCCAGGGCAGCTCTAAGGTGATTTAAGAGGTGCAGGCCCAGGCCAGTGAAAGTGAGGAAAGTGAGATAAGAAAAGGCACATTCCATGTTGGTTACAGCATCATAACGAGCTGGTACTAGGCACAGCTGGCTACACAGAAGATGTGTTTAGGTAGTATGTGGGACTCCTGGAAAGGGTCATGAGAATGACCCACTTCTTGGAATTGTCCAAGTAAAAGAGAAATTTACCTGTGTGCCTTCTTCCCATCCTCTATTACAAGGAGGGTCAAGTCTCGTCTCATCAGGAAGAAACATCCTACACATCTGGGCTGCATCTGTCCTTCAGAGGCCAACCAGAAAACAATCCTGCCCTTTGCACGTGGTGGTCATGCAGATTCAACAGAGAGGACAGCCCAGAGTGGATAGAATGCTAACTGAGAGGGAAGGAAGAGGAGCTGCGATTATAAGAAAGTGCACTAAAGTGCTGTCCAATGCTGGAATCTAACAGAGGAATCTCCTCCCATAAAACCAAGAACCCAAAATGCTACATAACTAGGATCAGGGTGAGCCAACATCTCCTGCACTACCACAGCGTGTATGTGTGTGCTCAGTTGCTTCAGTTGTGTTGATTCTTTGTGACCCCATGGACTGTAGCCCGCCAGGTTCCTCTGTCCATGGGATTCTCCAGGCAAGAATACTGGAGTGTGTTGTCATGCCCTCCTCTAGGGGATCTTCTCGACCCAGGGATCCAACTCACATCCCTTATGTTTCCTGCATTGGGAGGCAGGTTCTTAACCACTACTGACAGCTGCCTGCACCCAAAGCCTAAAGGAAAGCATCCTTGGCACTGAGCAAAGCCGGAACCAACAACATAAGTCTTTGGGAAGTTGTAGCTATAAGCCATCCTTCTTGTGTATTCCCAAACCCTAATCATACCATGTATGTTATCTCCAAACCCTCAAGCTGTGATTTTAATTTAAAATACTTTTAGACAAATAAAGAGACTTGGCAACTGGCAAAGAAAATGCAAACTCCTTTTGAAGAAAGGTGCTTTTATTTGATATCCACGGATTTCAAATGTAGTTTTCCATAAAACTGAGCAGCTTACAATAACAAGTGACTATATATCATGAGACTCAACAGAAACAGATGAATAAAGATTTCGTATAATAGAACAATGCAAGTTATAGAAACTCTAAAGCAACCACATTTAACACAGTGAAAGAAAAGCTTTAAAATATATGGAAGAAATAAGGAAATTTTTGAAAAGACTTAACAGGACTAAAATGATAGAGCTTTCAGGAAAATTTTAATAATTGAAAGTTTAAGAACAATAGATGTGTATAAAAACATATTAAACCCAGATAAAGAGAAGTTTTGTATACTGAAAGTTAGAATAAATTAGCCAGAGTTCAGCACACAGACACACACACACACAAAGTAAGATTTTTCTTTAATGAGAAGATAAGAAATAAGGAGAAAAGAGAAGGTCTAACATACATCAACTCAGACTTCCAGAAGGAAAAGTGAGAGAAAATAGGGCCCAAAATCTATATTTATGAAAATAACATCTGAGGACTTCCCAGAACTGGTTAAAGACACCAGCCCACAAATTCAAGTATGCCAGTTAATTTCCAGCAAGACAAATAAAAGGAAAGACAATCGTAGGCACATTTTCATGGAAATGCAGAATCCCAAAATATAGAGGATCTCAAAAGCAGCCAGCAAAAAAAGCATTATTTTCAAAGGAATCATAATAAATCAGATTTATACCTGATTTATACCAGAAGTCATAAATGACTTTTCGACTGTTACAATGAAAGACAGAAAACAATGGGATTATATCTTCAATGTGCTGAAAGAAAAGTGAAAGTCACTCAGTCATCTCCGATTCTTTCAGACCCCGGGGACTATACAGTCCATGGGATTCTCCAGGCCAGAATACTGGGGTGGGTAGCTGTTGCCTTCTCCAGGGGATCTTCCCAACCCAGGGATCAAACACAGGTCTCCCACATTGCAGGTAGATTCTTTACCAGCTGAGCCACAAGGGAGGCCTTGTACTGAAAGAAGCATCTTATAATTCTATACAATACATTTTGTTAAAAATAGCAAAGTAACGACAGATAAGCAGAAATTGGGTTTGCCACCCATGGACACTCACTAAGAAAATCCTAAAAGATACATCCTAGTTAGAAGGTCTGTAATAGGAGAGAATGAAAAGCAAATAAAATGTAAATATATAGGTAGCCCAAAAAGGCTGAGAAGTGGAGATTAGAGGAAGGGAAAGAATCTTTGGGGAAGAAATGGTGGTTCTGAGAACAGAAAGATGGTGGAGTATTTTATTTTGTTTTGGAGGCAGTATTTTACAGGTGGCTATTGGACCTAAGTAAACCCTAAGGAATAAGGAAGATAACCAATCAACTGTAAAGAGGAAGCTACCTTGCAAGTGGGTTTTTTTTCTTTAGATAGATTCCTGCCTCTGCTGTTTTTTCAATAATTTTGTCACACTTTACAGACTTTCCCTAGCCATTAAACTAGTCATTCCTAAAGGAAACTACCCTGAATATTCATTGGAAGGATTGATGCTAAGCTGAAGCTCCAGTACTTTGGCCACCCGATGCAAAGAGCTGACTTGTGGGAAAAGACCCTGATGCTGGGAAAGATGGAGGGTAGGAGGAGAAAGGGGGCAACAGAGGAGGAGATGGTTGGATGGCATCACTGACTCAATGGACATGAGTTTGAGCAAAATCTGGAAAATAGTAAAGGACAGGGAAACCCAGTGTGCTGCAATCCTTGGGGACATGAAGACTGAGACACAACTCAGAGCTGAATAACAACAAAAACAACAGCAAGCATTCTTTGGAGATGTTTGGTCAATGTCTTGGGTGTGTGATGGGGGAGGAGAAATATTGGCTGAAATATTTGCTCAGTTGGCTTAACTTCCGGCTTCATTTTACTAGGGAAAAAAAAAAAAAATCATGTGCATCTTAGTGCCGCAGCCCACAGCAGGAGGCCTGGTGCCCAAGGACTGGCTGAAACTTACCATCAGTCTCATATCCCAGCATGGAGGGTGGAAGGAAAGCATCAGCACATCAGCCTTATGTTGCGATGGTTGCTGTTGGCAGCCTCTCATCCCAGATTTTACGTGTTTCAGCTCATGCTTGGGAGGTCAGTGAAGAGCAAAAGGAAGGTGAAGGATTTGCATCTACCAAACAAACCTTCTGCTTGAGTTTGGGTCAACTTCTAGCTACTTCTCTCTGGGTGAAGCTGAATTATTGGAAGATGTTCAGCTCTGATCCAGTGGATCCTCAAGAAACCCTGAGAGGGGATGGCTCTATCCCAGACTTTTGTGGTGCTTTGATTTTAATGATGCTGTCTCCAAATCACGGGTCTCTTAAATAGAAAAAGTGACTAGAAAAAGTGGCTCCTTGTAAATTTTTTTTCAGTGACGGGGGAGATAAAGAGTGAAGAAACACAGAAGGGAAGGGTTAGGGAATAGGCATGTAAGCAACTGCAGAACAGAGCTGAGGCTGCCTGCAAGAGAAACTTAGATTAATTAGCAAAGAAAAGGGGAACAGTTTGGAAGTGGAGGGATTAATTCTGTTTGGGAAGATAAAAGAAGAAAGGGCAGCAAGCTTAGGAGGTTAGTTCCTCTCAAACTGAGTATATGCCAGTAACACTAAGCTGACTGTCAGAAAGAAGCAGCTTTGGCTGGGGAATGGGCAAAATGGGTAAAGAGGGTCAAAAGGCATATATCCCCAGTTATAAAATGAGTAGATGCTGGAGATGTAGTGTGCAGCATGGCAACTATAGTTAATAATACTATGTTGTATTTTGAGAGTTACCAAGAGAATAGATCCTAAAAGCTGTCATCATAAGAAAAATTTTGAAACTATTGTGAGAATATTTCACAATACATGCAAATATCAAGTCATAATGTTGTACATCTGAAACAAATACAATGTTATATGTCAATTATATCTCAATAAAAAAGAAAAAAGAAGACAATAGTTCTTTTTAATATTAACATGCATGTGCAAAATTTATCAAAAATAGTTTTGTCTATAAGCATTTTGCCCACCAAGAGGGTTCTCTCTTAACACACATGCATGGAACAATGGGCATTTGTATTACATATTCTACGTGCTAAGATTACAATGCAAATTTCTATATAAACTATGTTGAAGTTCAAATGTGGGGAGAGATAGTATCCTCCAAGTGAGTGAAGAAAATACAGCAGAGATTCAGTATGAGCCATTTCTTAATTAAATGATCAGCAATTAAGTGACTCACAAAGATGCAAATGAAAAGTAAAATGATTTGTGTACATAAACTGCATCTCTAACCAACCAATACAATATTGTAAAGTAAATAATAATAAAATGAGTTAAAAAATAATAATAATACAAAGCAACAACATCTCACCTTCCCCTTAGAGTGAAAGAGTGTTTTGCTTTAGTGGCAGCTACACTTATAAGTCCATTTAATTTGTCTCCTTTTGCCAGCTGCCTCAGTTCATATATTGCAGCCTCCATAAATCCTTTCAGAAACTCTTAAAGCGTTTGTGATCCTGACCATGGGATATGCTTGCACATTCAAATTTAAGACACTTTCTCAAGCATCCCGAAGGAAGGGCCTTAAGGTAAGAGAAAGCAATGAGTCAAAATCTGGTTTTATTTTAATCTTTTTTTTTTTTTGGTATTGTGAAGGAGGATTTATTTATTGTAGAAGCAAAAGCATTCGGACACATTGAAGAAAAATGGTGGATAGGATAAGCCTGACCTGTTTCTGATTGATGGAAGCCTGATTGATGGAATTTGAGCTAATAAGTTTAGCATAAAAACAAAGTCCTCTGAATTTTGAAGGCCACCCATGAGCTTGACTATTGCTGCTGTTCAGTTGCTAAGTCATGTCCGACTGTTTGTGATGCACGGGCTGCGGCACACCGGGCTTCCCTGTCCTCCACTATCTCCCAGAGTTTGCTCAAGTTCATGTCCATTGAATCAGTGAGGCTATCTAGCCATCTCATCCTCTGTTGCCCTCTTCTCCCTTTGCCTTCAGTCTTTCCCAGCATCAGGGTCTTTTCCAGTGAGTCGGCTCTTTGCATCAGGTGGCCAAAAAGTATTGGAGCTTCAGCTTCAGCACCAGTCCTTCCAATGAATATTCAGGGTGGATTTCCTTTAGGATGGACTAGTTTGGTCTCTGAATTTCAAAGGCTACTTGTTAGCTGGACTATCAGGACCATAATGCAAGTTGAAAGAAAATGAGCTCATATTTCTATGTATTTTCTCTAATAAAAGTACCCTCAGTTTGAAGGAGAGGAGGGAAGGGGATGGCTGTGCACCAGCACTCATAGCTAGGCCGCCCTGAACGCTGAGATTAAGATTCCAAGAAGGGCAGAAAGACAATGGGCTGAATTTAAATTGAGTAAATCATTCTCTAATTTGGTTCTCTTGCAGTAATGTAAGATGTTATGATGCCTTTTCACCTTGTGGTTAAGTCAAATGAGTGCCAAACTCAATAAAAAGGACACTGCTCTATGTTTGAGTTGCCTTGAGATATTTCTTAGGTCTTTTTTTTACTTTCAGTTTTACTGAGATATAATCCACACACAGCACTAGGCAAGCTTAAGGTATGTGGCAAAATGTCCTTACTTACCTACATTGTGAAATGATCATCACAGTAAGCTTCAGTTCAGTTCACTCGCTCAGTTGTGTCCGACTATTTGCAACCCCATGAATCGCAGCACGCCAGACCTCCCTGTCCATCACCAACTCCCGGAGTTTAACCAAACTCATGTCCATCGAGTCAGTGATGCCATCCAGCCATCTCATCCTCTGTCGTCCCCTTCTCTTCCTGCCCCCAATCCCTCCCAGCATCAGGGACTTCTCCAATGAGTCAACTCTTCACATAAGGTGACCAAATATTGGAGTTTCAGCTTCAGCCATCAGTCCTTCCAGTGAACACCCAGGACTGATCTCCTTTAGAATGGACTGGTTGGATCTCCTTACAGTCCAAGGGACTCTCAAGAGTCTTCTCCAACACCACAGTACTAAAGCATCAATTCTCCAGCGCTCAGCTTTCTTCACAGTCCAACTCTCACATCCATACATGACTACAGGAAAAACCATAGCCTTGACTAGATGGACCTTTATTGGCAAAGTAATGTCTCTGCTTTTGAATATGCTATCTAGGTTGGTCATAACTTTCCTTCCAAGGAGTAAGTGTCTTTTAATTTCATGGCTGCAATCACCATCTCCAGTGATTTTGGACTCCCAAAAAATAGTCAGCCACTGTTTCCCCATCTATTTCCCATGAAGTGATAGGACCAGATGCCATGATCTTCGTTTTGTGAATGTTGAGCTTTAAGCCAAATTTTCACTCTCCTCTTTCACTTTGATCAAGAGGCTTTTTAGCTCCTCTTCACTTTCTGCCATAAGGGTGGTATCATCTGCATATCTGAGGTTATTGAGATTTCTCCTGGCAATCTTGATTCCAGCTTGTGCTTCTTCCAGTCCAGCGTTTCTCATGATGTATTCTGCATAGAAGTTAAATAAGCAGGGTGACAATATACAGCCTTGACGTACTCCTTTTCCTATTTGGAACCAGTCTGTTGTTCCATGTTCTGTTCTAACTGTTGCTTCCTGACCTGCATACAGGTTTCTCAGGAGGCAGGTCAGGTGGTCTGGTATTCCCATCTCTTTCAGACTTTTCCACAGTTTATTGTGATCCATACAGTCAAAGGCTTTGGCATTGTCAATAAAGCAGAAATAGATATTTTTCTGGAACTCTCTTGCTCTTTTGATGATCCAGCAGATGTTGGCAATTTGATCTCTGGTTGCTCTGCCTTTTCTAAAACCAGCTTGAACATCTGGAATTTCACTGTTCACATATTGCTGAAGCCTGGCTTAGAGAATTTTGAGCGTTACTTTACTAGCGTTTGAGATGACTGCAATTGTGTGGTTGTTTGAGCATTCTTTGGCATTGCCTTTCTTAGGGATTGGAATGAAAACTGACCTTTTCCAGTCCTCTGGCCACTGCTGAGTTTTCAAAATTTGCTGGCATATTGGGTGCAGCACTTTCACAGCATCATCTTTCAGGATCTGAAATAGCTCCACTGGAATGCCATCACCTCCACTAGCTTTGTTCATAGTGATGCTTTCTAAGTCCGATAAGCTTAATTAACATCTATTTCCATTTCTATATACACAAAACAAGAGAAAAGAATACAGATATTATACTATACGTTGAAATCCAAAAGTGTAACGTCTCTTGCTTTCTTCTTCAGCACTGCTTTGGCTATTCAAAGCTTTTTTTTTTTTTTTTTTTCAATTCAGTACAAACTTTAAGATTATTTTTTCTACTTCTGTAAAAATGTCATTGGAATCTTAATAGGGATTGTATTGAATCTATAGATGGCTTTGAATAGTATGGACATTTTAACAATATTAATCTTTCCAGTCCATAAACATGGTATCTTTCTGCTTATTTCTGTCTTTTCTTTCTTGCATAAATATCTTGTAGTTTTCAATGCGGAGATTTTCCCCTGCCTTGATTAAGTTTATTCCTAAATGATTTATTGTTTTTGATGCTATTATAAATAGGATTGTTCTCATTATTTCCATTTCAGATAACTTATATTGGAGTATAGAAAGGCTACTAATTTTTATATGTTAATTGTGTATGCTGAAACTTTACTGAGTTTGTTGATTAGATCTGACTGTTAGTTAATGGAGTCTTTCATATTTTCTGTATATACAAAATCATGTCATTGGAAAATAGAGACAATTTCACTTCTTTTCCAGTTCTGATTTCTTTTATTTCTTTTTCTTATCTGATTATTCTGGCTAGAACTTCCAGTACAATCTTGAATAACACTGTTGAGAATGGACTATCTTGTTTTATTCCAAGGAATAAAAGCCTTCAGCCTTTCACCATTGAGTAGAATGTTAGTGGTCATATATGGCCCCTTTGACATATATTTCATACATGGCCTTTATTGCTTTGACATACATTCTTTCCATACCTAATATGCTAAATGTTATTTTTTTAAATCACAAATGGATATCAAATGCTGTCAAATCCTTTTCTGCATCTTTAGAGACCATCCTGTGATTTTTACTTTCATTATTTTAACGTTATATATCACATTTATTGACTTGAGTGTGTTGAACCATCCTTGCATCCCAGGGATAAATCCCACTTGATCATGGTGAATGATCCTTTTAATGTGCCACTGAATTTGGTTTGTCAGTATTTTATTGAGTTTTTGGCACTATATTCTTCAGGAATATTGTTCTACAGTTTTCTTATAGTGTTTTTATTTGGCTTTGATGTCAGGGTCTTGGAAAATGAGTTTGGAAGTGTTTCTTGTGTCATTTTGAAATCCACATGAACCCATCTGAACAAAGTGACAGCAGCAAGCTAGGAAGTGCGGTGCTAACACAGCAGCACAAGGGAGGATGACCGAGCCTGCCTTCTGCCTTCTCCCACTTACCTAGGGGTTGACGCACGCGTCTCTGAACCAGCCGCGCACAGAGACAGAGAGAGCACCGTAGTGATTAGGGACTCAGGCTTTGAGTCTAACAGAGCTGCTTTCAGTTCTGGTTACACTACTAAGCAGCAAGTGACTGGCATGACTTTTTAAAGTGCAGTCATACATGAGCAGAGCTTAGCAGACAGAGTGCCTGGCGCACAGAGTGGGGAATGAAAATAAGGCGAGGCAGGCATGCTCTCTGTAACTAGGGTCACAGTGCAGACATTGGTGTTCATTTTACACATTTACACATGCGTGCCAAACTTGACAATGTGTGCCACGAGGTGTGTGGGAGGTTCTGAAAAGGGGGTTGGGGAGAACTTTCATGCATATCACGGTGCAGGGGCCCACATGGCACAGTCCTTTTCAACTAGACGATTGTCCAGAGGTCAATCACATGGATGTGAGGTTTACAGGATGGACCTGGCCGCTGACCTCACCCAGTCCCTGGGTGGAGCCAAGGTCTGTGCACACCCTCCACCTTCCTTTGGAAGAAGAGGGCTTGTTTTTCCAACAGAAAGTGCAAGCCATCTTCAGTCTGGCTGGAGCTACCCTTCGACAACTAAAAGTCCAAAGATTGAGACCTTTAAAGGTAGCATCTCATGGTTTAAAAGCCTGCGGCACTGAGGGCATTTTCTCACTCAGTCATTCTCATACCATGGAAATGCTGAAGAAGACGATTATATAAATGTTCTCCTAGTTAAATTGGACTTGAGGCTGTGGGACTCTTACCAAGTGCAGAGCGTCCTCCTTTTCATCACCCACAGTCTCTAGCCATTCTCAGCAAATTTAAGTAAACACTGAAGAGTCATCCTGAGGAGAGCTGCTCAGAAAGTTTTATTAGTTTGGATGGATTTTTCCTTTCTTACTTTTTTGGGCTTTGTTTTTGTTGTTAAAAATTGAACACATATTTCCTGTCCTGATGTAGTCTTGTTATTTTCCACTGGGCAATAAAAGAGAACCTCTTGCAATGCACATGTTGCTTGAATGATCTGTTTTCCAATGATTTAAACACTTGATCATCAGAAATCCAAGGTCCAATGACTCTGCAGTTGTCTTATCAGGGTACAACTGTACCCAGTCACCTTGGGTCTCTGGGCCTCAGTTTCTGGATCTGTAAAATGGAATCAGAATTATACTCTCCTTGCTTTCACTTCTACAGAAAGTGTTAAACAGGGATTTAAAGATTATCTTTCGTGAGCTGTTTGGAGACTGGGGCTGCAGAAATGCAATCAACTGTTACCATTTCTTCTGAGGAATTTAGGTTTGAAGATTCCTAATTCATCTTTACCAAATGCCTGCAAGGCATATAAACAAGAGCGTCACTCAGGGAGAGAGCCTCAGCTTGATTTTTAGTTTGAAATTTAGGAAGATGCTCGTGCCACATGGAGGAGAGGTAGGCATTTGTGACTGCAGTGTCTTGTAGGTCCTCCTGGAACTGGAGAGGAGGGTGTGGATGGTGCTGAACTAAAGCTAGAACCATCCCATCCCTGTTTGTTCCATGACTGTTTGTATCGAGCAGGGGGTCAGTCCTCTTTCCTACCAGTCCCCCATTGGTTCTCTTCCTGCTCCATGGACTACCTTTTGAGTCTCTGTCATGGGATCCCCTCCCACAGAGTTCTGACTCCAGATGCTTTCCTCACTGGTATCTCAAAGCTTAATGCCACTTTGTCTTATACAGAGACAGCGGGAAATGGAATATGATGTTAGAACACACAGCTGAGATAGATTCATAGGCTGTTAGAGGAACCAGCCGAGTTTAAGACTCTGGGTCACACAAATGGACTTCCCAGGTGGCACTAGTAGTGAAGAACCTTCCTGCCAATACAGGAGATGCAAGAGACGTGGGTTCGATCCCTGGGTTGGGAAGATCCCCTGGAGGAGGGCACTGTAAGCCACCCCAGTATTCTTGCCTGGAGAATCCCGTGGGCAGAGGAGCCTGGCGGGCTGCAGTCCGTGGAGGCGCAGAGTTGGGCACGACTGAAGCGGCTTTTTGCATGCGTGCACGTCACACAAATAGTTAGAGGTGGCTCGCAGGCCCGACCGTGGTTTCTGGTGCCTAACTTGCTTCTGTTGCTCCCATCTACCTTGATCAGAAGTGACATTCAGGTTGCTGATTGGTGGTGATTTAGTTGCTAGGTCGTGTCTGACTCTTTGCGACCACATGGACTGTGGCCCGCCAGGCTCCTCTGTCCATGGGATTTCTGAGGCAAGAATACTGGAGTGGGTTGCCATGTCCTTCTCCAGGGGATCTTCCTGACACAGGGATCAAACCCATGTCTTCTGCACCACAAGCAGACTCTTGACCACAGAGCCATCAGGGAAGCCCCAGGCTGCCGATTATGTAGTCTCAAATCTGACATCCTGAGGGGTGCTGGGAGCTGCTCTTTGCTAAGAATTGGCAGTGACCAGGGAAGAGCAAGTCACATTTCAGCACGGTGGTGAGACCTGAGCCGGGCCGGCAGTGAGTGCCAGACAGGGGACCATGTCACGCCAACTAACTGGGGTCAGCCCTGGGCTCACCATCCCAGCAAAGAGCAAGCACTTCAGAATGCCAGCTGGGGCAACATGCACTGACTGGTGGACACGTGCTTCATGTTAGCAAGAGGAAACTCCTGCAGGCTTGAAGATGGATGGAACACCCATGCTTATGTCCTTCATGTATGGAGATCCTGTCCCTCCTGGATTTCACCTCCATTGATTAAACCCCACTCGTACCTCACAGCTCATCCACTCACATTCCCTTCATGCAGCTCTGTCATCTACCCGATCCAACTCCTTACCCTTCTCGATTGTGGTGATGGTGTCGACTCAGTCATCTGTGGCTCTTGTGACCCATGGACTGTAGCCCGCCAGATTCCTCTGTCCATGGGATTCTCCAGGCAAGAATACGGGAGGGGGTTTGCCTCCAGTATTCTCCTTCTCCAGGAGAAGAGGACCCTCCTCCAGGGGATCTTCCCAACCCAGGGATCAAGCCAGCATCTTCTACGTCTCCTGCATTGGCCGAGTGCCTCCTGGGAAGCCCCCCGGGGCCCCACACCACCCTGGGAATTTAAAACATCCAGATTTCTTGTGCATGCTTGGTTGCTTAGTCATGTCCAACTCTTTGGAACCCCTTGGACTGTAGCCTGCCCGACTCCTCTGTCCATGGGATTCTCCAGGCAAGAGTACTGGAGTGGGTTGCCATTTCCTTCACAGGGGCTCTTTCTGACCCAGGGATCGAACCCATATCTCTGGCAGGTGAATTCTTAACCTTTTGTCATCTGGCCTCCCCGCTGCCCCGAAAATGAAAGCCCAGCTGTTAATCATTCTTCTCTTTCAGGAAAATGCTTCTTTTCAAGAAGCTCTCCTTTTATTTCTGATTTCTTGTCATCAGGACAGAACAAAGCGGCTCCTCTAGCTGGCAGACAGAGACAAATGCTCTCTCCCTGCCTCTTTCCATCGCATCCTCAGCTCACTCTGATGCTTTTGGTCCTCACCTTTCAGGCCTTGGTTCATTTTCCATTTTTAAAATGACCTCCCCCAAGGAGACTCCTTTTATGTCTTCTCTCAGATGGGAGTCGGGGAATCCTTAGAGGGTCACTGGGGTGTAGACGGCAGGAAGTGGCCCCACCGTGCTTGGCAGTTATCACCTCCCTTTCGTCCTGCTTCCTGCGGGAGGGCATTTCTGAGTCATGAATAATGGATGCGGCGACTGAGCCTGCATTTCGGGCTGATTAGCATGCACCTTGTCAGAAATTGCTTTTCCCAGCGCCATGGAGGCCGATTTGCCAACTCTGCTTTCCCAGGTGTGCAGTGGGGGCAGGGGTGAGGGGCTGGGGGGGGGGGGACACTTTGATGTTGGTTTTGCATTCTTTCTTTCCATCTCTTGCTGTCCCCTTGTCTCCTCCCGTTGTGGCTGCCTGCCTCATTCTGCTGTCATTTCCTCTGGGGAGTCTTTCTTTTTGTCTAAGCTTTTCTTTCTTTTTTTCCTCTCTAGTCTCCTTATCTTTGAAGAGATTTTAATCTGTCTTGGTGATGTAGAACTTTTTTTTTTTTCATTCAGAAAATGCTAATGATGGAAATTATTAAGACTTTTCCTGTCCTGTTTTTGTTTGGTTGTTTTCCTCATTCTGGATTCCTTTTTCTGTCTTTATGAACTCTTCCTTCTGGAGTTCTAGAGATACGTAGAGTCACCTTCTTATTCATAGTGCTTTTTCCTTAGTCACATGGTTTCTAATCAATAAATCCCTTTCTGCCAGAAAATGCTATGCCTTATCCAGACTTGAAAGAAATGCCCAAATCTGAGCCTACAGTGCAGTCTTACAATTCAACGTAACTAACAGGGAGGCCTGGCGTGCTGCAATTCATGGGGTCTCAAAGAGTTGGATACGACTGAGCGACTGAACTGAGCTGAACACTTCACAGGCTGCCATCGCTTATCTCCAAGATTTAGATGAACCGGATTCTAACACTAGCTATGCTTCTGATTAGTTATGTCACCTGTGAAGTGTGACATAACTCCTCAGCACATGACATAGTTACGTCATCTGTGAAAATAAAGCAGATTTTTCAGGTCTGTTTCCTTATCTTCAAAATGTCAGGGGCTGGATTAAATAATTGCCCCAGGTGGCTCAGATGGTAAAGAATCTGCCTGCAGTGCAGGAGACCTGGGTTCGATCCCTGGGTCAGGAAGATCCCCTGGAGAAGGGAATGGTTACCCACTCCGGTATTCCTGCCTGGAGAATCCCACAGAGAGAGGAGCCTGGCCGGCTTACAGTCCACAGGGTCGCAAAAAAGTCAGACACGATGTGAAACTGAGCCACTTTCAGTTCACCTCAAGTTCTCTTAGTATTTCAAACTGCTAATTTCCTGTTGTTTCTTGGCATTGTAGTACTTTAAAAATTTTTTGTGTTGTTGAAGTATAGTTGATTTACTATACTGTGTTAATCTTTGCTGTATGGCAATGTGATTCAGTTATACATATGTGTGTGTGTGTGTGTGTGTGTGTGTGCACGCATACCACGATTAGTCGTGTCTGACTCTTTGCGACCCTATGGACTGTAGCCGGCCTAACCGTGGTGCAAAACTCTCCTGAGAGCAGCCTTGGTACCAACCAGCATGCAGGTCCAAAGGGATCTAGAAAGCCTTATCAAGGAATTTTCTCAGGGAAAGACAGCTCCTTTCCCAAGAGGAATTCTGGTGCCAGCTATTTGGATCATAAAATGTTGCCAACTTGTTACATAAAAGTAAGAGCTAATGTTGTTTACAGCTCTTTGGTTTTTTTTTCTTTTATCCCCCATTTTGAGCCTCTTCCCAGTGAAGTAGGTTGATCAAACAAATGAGAAAAACTTCAGACAGAAGACCTTATTAATCAAAGAAGTTATGGGAACTCCCACCTAACTTGTAGGTTAGAGGGGTAAGCCTCAGACAGAGGGCTCTGATGCTCTACTGCAGTTAAAGCAAGACCATCAAAGCGATTGCTCTAAATGATCTTCCTGGGCCTTGTCTGATTTTCTGTAAGTCAGACTGTGACTCTTTGTGTAGGTCAAGAGTTGGCAAGCTTTCAAGGGCAGAGCCTTACAAGTAAGTCTGATCTGAACCCCACAAGTCTATGATGGGGAGCCCACAATGAAAGTTGACCCTGGGTGATCAGACAGAGGTCTCCAAAGTGCAGAAGAGCCTGACAGTGGCCCTCTCCTAAAGAGATGCTCTGCCTTCCTTAGCACTGAAGGCTGGATGTTCATCACAGACATCACATGGGCTCTGCGTATACTCATCCCCTGGTGCATTAATTTCCTAGGGCTGCTGTAACAGAAACCCACAAATGAGAGGCTTCAAACATCAGAAGTTTATTCTTACATAGTTCTAGAGATTAGAATTCTGAAATCAAAATGTTGGCAGGGCCACACTCGTTCTGAAGGCTCTAGGGGCGAATCTTTCCTTATCTTCTCCTCGTGTCTGGTGGTTGTCAGCATCCGTGGTATTCCCTGGCACTGGCAGTCACTCCCTTCTTCATCTCATGGCCTTCTTCTGTCTGTCGCCTCTGTATCTCCAAATTGTCTTCTCTTTATAAGGACACCAGCCATTGGATTTACAGTCTACTTTAATCTAGAATGACCTCATCTTTTTACTTACATTGCAAAGACCCTATTCCCAAACAAAGTCTCCTTCAGAGGGTCCCAGGTGGACATGCATTTTGGGGACACCGTTCAGCCCAGTAGAGTGGGTATTTATCTGTGTAGGTATATAGGGTAGCAATATCAAAAATGAATTCAGAAGTCTCCGGATTTTACATTTTAATGAGGAACTCTTGTCTTGGGACTGGTTTTCCTAAATAGCATTTAAGAGTCTACATCTACTGACTCTCTGGGCATCAAGCCAGGCTTATCCTCTTAGGGTTTGAATTTGGCCTGAATTATTAACTCCAAACATTTACATTTGGCTTAGGAAAGAAATATCTCTTACTCAGCAACACTGAGACAAGGTTATTAACCTCAATATTAGATTTAAATTTTAGTGGGGCTTCCAAAGAAGTTCTAGAAGGTTGGAAGGCAACATTCCATTTTTCTCCTATCAAATACCCACAGGGAGTTTGCTTACATTTAATTTTTATTACAAAAGCAGAAGCAATGAAATATGCTATGCTAACCACATGTTACTAACCACAGTCAATAAAAAACTTTTATTCTGTAAAACTTAAATTCTATGAACATATGTCATGGTATGAAGTGAATATGAGAAAAATGTTTACAAATAATCACTTGCTAAACTTCCTTTCTCCGAATGTATCAACCAAAATCATGGCTGAAACCTGAAAAATGGGGAGACTCAACTTGAGCCCCTACAATCCTCAGGGACTCCCATGCTGTCTTTTTTAGCTCTCTGTGGGGATATTCTGCTTTTCCTTGTCTTTTTCTTTGCTCTTATGTTATTTCTCACTCCATCCCTACCCCTCTGAGCGTTTGAAGAGGTGAGGAGGAGAGTCTGTCTTTACTGAACCTCAAGTGTTCTGTCCTCTCCTGAGAAATTCATAGCTTTGAATAGTCAGAAGGATCCAGATGTTGGACGAAGCACAGGCTATAACTTCCCTTTCTCCTCGACACGTATTAAAAAAACCTTTTTTTAAAATGTATTTATAAGCACATGAAAAAAAAAAAACAGAAAAGACAAGAAACAAAGCAGTCACTTTAAATGACAGAGGCAGAAGGAACCTCACAATTGTGAGTATGGGTTGCCCCATATTCATAACAGGGACCAGGTCTGGAGCACGGCACACACATAGGGCAGCAGATGGGTCTCTATACCAGCAGGCGTCATCCGGGAGAGGCTGGGGGTCACAACTATTAATATATGCCCACCCTTTGTCTGGGCCTGGCAGCAAACCACTCCCATGTGTCTGGGCTGGAGCCCAACTTCTGGGTGTGGGAACCCAGACACCCAGTCCTGCCAGAGCCCAGGCTGAAGCCACAGTGAGAATAAGATCATCTCTCCAGAAACCCTCAGACCCTACATGAGTAAAGAAGAGGCCCCTGGAAGAAGTAGAGCAGCGTGAAAGACAGGCAGGAAGTGCCCACAAGGACCAGCTTACAACTGAAGGAAGTATGGTTGCGTTTTCAGGGAGGAGAGAGTGAAAAACAGTTCCCCTGGGAATGACTGGTTGCAGAAAAAATAAGTTAGAAAGTTTGGAAATGAGGTATAGAATTACTGAACAAAAACCCAAGAGGTGAGCAGAAGCTGAGTACAGCTCAAGAGTGAATTTATGAAAGAAAGGTGAAACTGAAGGAAGCTTCTAGAATGGATCACACAGAAGCAAAGACTGAGAAGACAGGCTAAGGGGCGTGCAGGGCTAATCTAGAAATCCCCATATTTATCTGCTGAGTTCTCAAGATGGAAGACAGAGAGGATCTTTGAGGGGCAACATTTGAAGAGTGTTGCCTGGAAGTTTTCCAGAAAAGAGAGAGGCCTGAGGCCTTAGAAAAAACATACCTCACAATGTGCTAAGTAGAATACATGTTTTCAAAAATCCATACTTTGACACATTTTAGTATAAGTTTGGGACATAAAAGGGTAGAGAAAAATTCTTAAAGTCTATGAGAGCAAGAAAGAGATGGTTACATGTACTCACACAAAACTCATAAAATTTCCTCCAGACATGCAAATTTAGAGAGTAAACAGTCCCTTTGCCTCAAAGTTGGATCTTTCAGGGAAACATTTTGCAATTTTAACTATCATCTTTCTTAGTTTCTGGGTCTCAGTGGGAGCAAGGGGCCACCAGCCAATTCTAGGACTTTGCTTCTCTGTGAATTGCTTGCTCATGTGTTAGACCCCTGCCTCCCTTTCCCCACCAACCTCAGGAGACAACACATTGCTCTGTTCAGGGTTTCAGTCCCGGAGGTCATCTTCTGAAACTGGGCAAATAAACAAATAAATATTTCTTGAATCAGTTTTATTAAAAACTTTCCCCCTCCAAATTCCCAAGACCTTTCTCTTCCCTTTTCTGTCTTATGGAGATGCTTGAGTATATTTTTGAAGAAAATCTTCTCCCAAAAAGCATTTTTGGAAAGGTTTCCTCTTACTTTTTCTTGCTTTTTCTCCCCATAGCATAGTATGGCACAACTCAAGTAAACGCAAATTTAATAATATTTAAGTAAAGATTTAAAATGTTTTTTTCTTCTCTAATTCTATGAACATTTGTCATAATTGTTATATCTAAAATGATGAAAAAAATAAAAAATAAAATAAAATGATGGATGTGTTATTAGAGAAATAAAAAAAATTTTCAAAACATGAAACAAACAAGATTTTATGTACAATACTGAGGGGTGTTGTGCAATACTTAGGGAAACTTTCAAGGAGACAAACTTTGTAATGAGACCATTGGGTATATTTGTTTCATCTTCCAACAATGGACTGGGTTCAGGAAAGCAGTAGTAATGTGAATCAGCAAAAGCAATGACTTCCTAAGCTCAGCTATTTAAAGAGTCCCTTCCTCCACTGTATCACACTTCTTGGGATCCATGAGGCAACATCATGGATGAGTGATCATGGTCTTGGGGAGGTCACTCTGGGAGGAACCAGGATCCGGTATCCACAGATATTCTCCAACCTCAACACGCTCCTCCTGGCTGATGTCCAGGTGGTACTATTTCCCCCGTAGCTGGCAGGGGTGTCTGGCAGACCTGCTGGGAAGCCCTACAGAGTTTTTGGATGGTGGCTGGAGGAACTCATTCATGCCCAGAGGGACGTTGTTCAGCAGGAACAAAGCATCCAGACACAAACTCTGCAAGGTGACAATTCTGTTATCGAATAAACAGATGGTTTTACGTGCAGCCTCATGCCTGCCTTACATTGGGTGCCCTACAAATACTTGCGGAATAAGTTCTTCAGTCAGTGACGTTAGGGCAAGTATCAGGGAGTGAGAACCTCCAAGCTGTCAACTGGAAACCAACATGCACAACATGGGAGCTGTACGTTTTATCTGGAGCAAAGTGAGGACTCTAATCTGGAGACAGCACTTCGGACAGCTCTGAGCAACTGCTCCAAAGAGGTAGTGGGAAAGGTCCATGCCATATATGAGTCTAGTGAAACGGGGTGCCTATAGTCACACATACGTTTTGGCAGTCTTGCTGCTAGTCACGAGGAGCAGATGCCACTATTACTGAGTTTAGGGCTTTTCTGGATATGAGAACATGCAATAATCCGGTTCATAAAATCTTCTCCTGAAAACATCTAACTATCTAAAGACCTACTCTGCCAGTTTTTCCCCGAGCACTGAGTGCCTCATTCCTGATCTTCACCCTGAACTCCTTCCAGGGGGTGTTGAAGGCCAGGAGCTTCAGCACTGATGACTGGATACTTATAGAAGTAGATGGCAAGCATCCATCCATAGTTGGCAAAGTCTAACTGAAGAGCATATTTGGGCAACAGTCTCTGAGTCATTGGAAAAATACAGCAGGTGTGGCAACGTGATGCTGGGGTTAGAAAGAGATTCTTCCCATTTTAACAGACGTTCCCACTGTGCTGCCATATTGAGGGAACCAAAGGCTGGAGGGTCCCTACAGAAGAGTTCCAGCAGAGCATCGGTTGGCACCTTCAGTGCCCTTCAGTTTCCAACAGCAGTGAAGGCAGCAAAGGGCCTTCATGGGCATTGGACATCTTAGCAGTAGCGGTCATTACAAGGAGCAGGAGGAGAAGAAAACTTGGGAACTATGACCATCATCACCTGGGAAGTGAGATGCTATGACTACAGGCAGACATGACCTATTGGTTGGGACTTCCATATCTGATTAGTCCTGGAGAGAAGGAGTGCATATCAGTCAGAGTTCAAGTGCATGAAAGTGAAAATATCTTAGCTACTTTCAGCGCAAAAAGTATTCCGTATTAGACAGAAAACAACACAATTCTGTAAAGCAATTATCCTTCAATTAAAAAATAAATAAATTAAAAAAGAAGTCTATAGAATCCTTGGGAGATTTAAAAAGTAGGATGGCTCCCAGAAAAACAAAACCAAATTGGCCCACGGGAAAAAATGAATACCTCTGCTAAAGAAGTGGGGATCAAGAGACCAGCACTGAAGCAGCAGGGTTCAAGAACATGTCACCTGTTGCTGCCTAGCAGTTGGGAACCACAGTGTCTTTTCTGCACCCCTGGAGCAGGTGGCTGAGCCCTGGGTGTTGAGTCAGGCAGCCCAGTATTACCAGGACTGCCACTCCCAGGAGCTGTGGCTAAAATCACAGACAGGTAGTTCCTACCTTACCTCCGCCTTCCAAATCATGAGAGCTCATCATAATGAACTATCCAGGCCCTTGCATGCAGAGTCTGTAAAGTGGATATTCTGTCTTTCCAGCCCACATCATTCAGGAAGACATACAAAAGGTAAGATAGAAGGGACACTGTGCTGCTGGGGTACTAGGCATGGACGTGAATTTTAAATTATAGAATAGATGGGGGTAAAAACAGGAACATCTAAGGTGTTAATTTATTAACTGCTTAGTATTGCAGACTGCGTCTTTTTTTAGACTCTATGGTGTGAGCTATGAATGTGGAGATGGTACCTGCTTTACAAGAGTGTTTTGAAGATTTGTTAATTTACTGAGATGAAAAAGTGAAAAGTACAACTATTATGCAAGGACAATAATTTGAAGTGAGAAAAAAAGCCCTCTTTCCTCTAATGAGTCAGAAATAAATCCTACTGAGCAAACTGACAAGAACCTCTAGGAGTTTAGCAGCAGTTAGGACTTGGCATTTACGATGATGAACATTCCCAGTAAAATGTGAGTACTTGCCCCCAACTTCCACCATCCAGGAAGATTTAATTAACTTTTAGCAACATCTCTGATGTACAGCCCCAGTCTGCTCCTTTGTCTGACAGCTGGCATCAACCCCTGTCATGACCTGGAGAAAGGAACCATGAACCCCTAGATCACCCCCAGTGGAGAGTCTGCTCTGGATGTCCGCTAAGAACCATCCCTCCTCCAAATCCATCCCCATTCAAACGCTCCTACTTCTGAGGTTGCTCTGAACTGCCACCCTCCAGTCCCCACCTCTATCCCTAGCCAAAAGCAGCTATCAGCTATTGAATTGTCTCAAGGTTTCTACAGAGAGAAATGTTTAATTATGTTAATTTACTAATATAACGAATTACTCTCTCAGTTTTAGGATAGCTATGACACAGCCCTGAACACCAATCTTAGAATTCATCTCTAGCAGGATTTTATATGTTAAAAATGTGCTTAAAATAAGGGGGAAAGGGAGGAAGAGGGGAGAAAAGGAGAGAATAAGAAAGACAAAAGAGGAAAAGAGCTTGATTCAGTTCTTATGCTTTTTATTTAAAGACATGTCAGCCCAGAGTGGGAAGCAGAGCGAGCCTGTTTGGACAGATTTAGTTTAGATTTACCATGGGGAGCTCGCTCTACCGGACACATCTTGATTCAGAGCCAGTTTCTCTGCCATCAGTCACAGCTTGGTTTACCCTCGGCTTTTGGGGTTGAACTGGAGCACCGTCCTCTGCTCTGATCACAAAGGATCAGTGAAAATAAGAGTGAAGTGCATCCCTACTGAGCCCAGGGCTGGGGTTGCCAGGGTCTCGAGCCCAAACCATTCCCAGTAGACACCAC
Organism: Ovis canadensis; assembly: GCF_042477335.2. NCBI lineage: Eukaryota > Metazoa > Chordata > Mammalia > Artiodactyla > Bovidae > Ovis > Ovis canadensis. The sequence continues at coordinate 22,824,623 of NC_091269.1, read as the reverse complement.
AGCCCCCCCCTCCCCAGTCTCATTTATGAAACTGTCCCTGGGGTTTTATACAAACGATCAGCTTGGCTAGTGGGGCAGAATGTCCCAGAGCCTGATCTATGCGTGGGGCTGCCGGTTCAAGACAGCAGAGTAGCAGGACATACGTTCATCTCCTCCTGGGAGAGCCCAAAATCGCAACTAGCTATTAAGCAACCACTGACAGAAGGCTGCTGGAACCCACCAGAAGAAGATACCACACATCCAAAGAAGAAGAGGTAGTGAGATGGCACGTTTGAGGGGTGCAATCACGATAAAATCAAATCCTATACCCACCGGGTGGGTGACCCACAGACTGGAGAACAATACCAAAGAGGTTCTCCCACTTTTGTGAAGGTTCTGAACCCCATGTCAGGCTTCCCAGCCTGAGGATCCAGCAAAGGGACTGGGAATCCCCAGGGAATCTGACATTGAAGGCCAGCGGGATTTGATTACAAAGCTTTTCACAGGATTGGGGAAACAGAGACTCCAGTCTTGGAAGACACAGAGGCTGATCTGTGTGTGGAAGAGAACCTGGAGGGATGTGATGGCCACCTCCTCCCACAAACCCTGAAAATTTGACTGGGTTTAGCTCTTTACGCAGTGGGGCTCCATCCTGGGTAATTTTGAAGGCACTTTCCTCGTGCAGAACAGTTTTGCTGACCAGCCCACCTTCCTAACAACAGCATGAAGCACCTCAATAGCACTTTGTGGTGCAGTGTTTTTCCCTATTTTCATTTTACTTGCAAGCACACTGATTTGGAGAGGCGGTGAGTCATTCAACAGAAGTCCTGCCACCCATCAGTTGCTGAGTGTGGTTCTGCCATTCAGTGATTCAGCCCTACAACAGAGCAGATGCAGCGGCATGAGCCCAGCATGAGGCCAGGGAAACAGACAGACCAAAGGCAGGTGCCCCGCAGGGGGACAGAAAACACTTTCTTGTCTGTTTTGCCAGGGATGGCAGACGTATCACATGTGAGTGTGTTTTGTTATCCTCCACTGAAAGTTTTCCAGATATTTACTATAGGAGAGACAATACTGGCCTTTATCCCATCACAAAATGAGGCTGATATGGTGGTATGGAAAGTCAGCATCATTTAGAACCTCACAGCGAATGGTCAAAGGCAAGTCCAGCTGCATGCAGCCTGTCTTTCTGCTGCAAGACATGGGGAGGTAGTTTCACCTCCCTGAGCCCCGGTTTCCTCATCATTAGAAATACTCCCACATAGCGTTAAGAAGCAGTGGGATAGTGTTTACGAAGTATCTTAAACAGTAAAGCTGTATTGTTGTTCAGTCGCAAAGTCCTGTCTAACTCCTGAAGTGCATGACGTGACTCTTGAAGTGACCCCATGAAGTGCAGCACACCAGGCTTTCCTGTCCTTCACCGTCTCCCAGCATTTGTGCAAATTCATGTCCATTGAGTCAATGATGCCATCCAACCATCTCATCCTCTGTCACCTCCATCTCTCCTAGCCCTCAATCTTCCCCAGCATCAGGGTCTTTTCCAATGATCTGGCTCTTTGCATCAGGTGGCCAAAATATTGGAGCTTCAGCTTCAGCATCAATCCTTCCAGTGAATATTCAGGGTTGATTTCCTTGAGGACTGACTGGTTATAAAACTATAAATAGTTGTTACTCTTAAACTGGTTCAGAAAAAGAGCAAAAGTCACCCAAACAGACATTTCAGTGACTGTGAAAATCCAACACGAAATCATTAAATTTTCTCCTAGTGATACCCCTGAACTTTAAGGAAATTGTAAAGATAACATCGTGGCATTGAAGAGAGGGTGTTATTGATTCAAACAACAGGCCCTTCCCCCACAGCACTGTTTAACTCTGAGTAAGTCTTGTTCTGTGAAATGGCCAGAGTTTTTACACAGGCTTATAGGGCAGTCACCTGTGCTTAGTGTTACCTGTGTTCAAGGAAGCCTGCTCTGAACGCCAAGGATGTCATGTGGGAAACTCCACTTTGCTGTTTCATGGTTCTTCTTTATTTTGACACGTAAGCCTGCATTCAGTTTCCTAGGTGTTTCCCTCTCTCAGACTAGCTGGTGTGTGTGTTCTGTTGCTTCCAGGTGAGGCCCTTGTCCCCTGGGGCCCCATCTCCCAGGATCAATGCAATTGTAGGTGTCCTTTTTTTAGCTGATTTTTAAATTTTAATTAATTAACGAATTATGGCTGTGCTGGGTCTTCATCGTTGCACTCCAGCTTTTTCCAGTTGTGGCAAGTAGGGGCTACTCTGTTGCTCCGCGAGGGCTTCTCACTGAAGTGGCTTCTTCTTGCTGTGGACTATGGGCTCTGGGTGAGTGGGCTTCAGTAGTTGTGGTATATGAGCTAAATTGCTCCAAGGCATGTGGGATCTTCTCTGACCAGGGGTCAAACCTGTGTCTCCTGCACTGGCAGGCAGATTCTTAACCACTGGACCCCCAGGGAAGTCCAGAGAGTAATCATCTTGATGACAGCATCCAGGGGCTCTTGCTCTGCAAACTCAGAGCCTGGCTTTGCTGACATCGCAGTCATGGAGATTCTTCTCCTGATGCTCACTTCAGTCGTGTTGACTCTTTGTGACCCTATGGATGGTAGCCTGCCAGGCTCCTCTGACCAAGAGATTCTCCAGGCAAAAGACTACTGGAGTGGGCTACCAAGCCCTCCTCTAGGGGATCTACCCCACCCAGGGATTGAACCTGCATCTCTCGCATCTTTTATGCCTCCTGTATTGGCAGGCAGGATCTTTACCACTAGCGCCACCTGGGAAGCCCCAATTGTTCTCCTAGTTCTTTGCAACTTCTCTCCCATTAGAGCAAAGGAGTGATGAGATTAAAAAAACAGGGAAAATAGGCTTCTGATGGATGGATGATAGATGAGGATGGAAACCAGTGCTTACGTGCAAGCAGCCCAGCCCATTAGAGCACCCCTACCTCAGCTTTCCTTGAAGCAGTGAATATTATTCAAACTCAGAGGTCACTGCCCATCCAGGAAAGCAAATAGGACTTTTAATACGAACATTTCCTGCCTCAGCTGGAGACTTTTCTGTTTTATTTTATTTTCCTCTGGACATAAAACAGGAAGTGGAACTCAAAAATGCACAAGACGTTCAGGCAAATAACAGATCCAACTTCAGCCTCCGTCATGCTGAATTCTCTTATTCCTATGCTTAGATCAAATGTTAGAGACCACTTCAATTTCTGTTGGAGAGATTCTGTCGTCTGAGCCATATTGGTCTGAAACAGCACCCTTTCCAAGAGCCCATGCGTTTCATCAACAGGTACCCACTAGATACTCCTTCTAGCTTCTGCTTAACAGATGGAGAAAGATTACTTACCCTAAAGGATACCTAACTTCACTGAGAGGTATGAAGGTCACTGAGTATGGGTATGAAATTATATCAAGGCCATAAAGAAGGCTGAGTGCTGAAGAATTGATGCTTTCAAACTGTGATGCTGGAAGAGACTCTTGAGAGCCCCTTGACCCCAAGGAAATCAAACCAGTCAATCCTAAAGGAAATTAACCCTGAATTTTCATTGGAAGGACTGATGCTGAAGCTGAAGCTCCAATATTTTGGCCCCTTGATGTGAAGAGCCAACTCATTGAAAAGAGTTTGGAAAGCATCTTTCCCTGATGCTGGGAAAGATTGAGGATAGGAGGAGAAGGGGACAACAGAGGATGAGATGGTTGGATGGCATCATGGACTCAATGGACATAAGTTTGAGCCAATTCCAGAATATAGTGAAGGACAGGGAAGCCTGGTGTGCTGCAGTCCATGAGGCTGCAAAGAGTAGGACACAACTTAGCAACTGAACAACAACAAGCACCAAGTCTGGCTTTAAAAACCAGAGAATCAGAAGATTCTCAATCAGACTGTGTGGCCACTATCGCGTATGAAATGCCTATTATAGTCGAGGTCCTGCAGAGACTGTCAAGAAGATGAATTAAGTCCCTTCAAGGATTTACCATCTTGTTAAAGAATCAGCAGACTCACTCGCATCGGATCCTCTCAATATCCTCTTGTATTAATTAGTGTTGCAAGAACTGAATCCATTCTAGGTTGGTTAAGCAGAAAAAGGTATTTAGGAACAGATACCAAAAGACTCATGGAATTTCACAAGATTTGAACTTGGAGTTTTCACACTCTTCCTAGCAGGTTACTCCAACAGAGACCCTGAGTAGCCACTTTTGAACACAAATCAAGGTCACCTTGTGGTGACCCACGAGGTGGTCCACGAGGACCTCTGTCCTACAGTCTCTGAAATCATGGGACCACTCTGCTATACTCTATTACCTTGTCAGGAAATGACATGTTCCTTCTCTTTTAAATGGATGCCAGATTAGCCAAGTGCAAGTCAGGCTGAACCTCAGATGTGAAGGAGAGAGGAAAGATTTCACTAACATTGAAGATTTTAGGCTAAGCACTAAGATTAGGAAAGCACTAAAATTAAAGAACTCCTTATTGCAAAATTCATTCTTAAATTGGAGAAACTAAGGAAAGCCACTAGGCCATTCAGGTATGACCCAAATCAAATCCTTTATGATTACACAGTGGAAGTAACAAATAGATTCAAGGTATTAGATCTGATAGACAGAGTGCCTGATGGACTATGGACAGAGGTTCACGACACTGTACAGGAGGCAAGGATCACGACCATCCCCAAGGAAAACAAATGCAAAAAGACAAAATAGTTGTTTGAGGAGGCCTTACAAATAGCAGAGAAAAGAAGAGAAGCTAAAGGCAAAGGAGAGAAGGAAAGATATACCCATCTGAATGCAGAGTTCCAAAGAATAGCAAGGAGAGATAAGAAAGCCTTCTTCAGTGTGAAAAAATAGAGGAAAACAATAAAATGGGAAAGTCTAGAGATCTCTTCAAGAAAATTAGAGATACCAAAGGAACATTTCATGCAAAGATGGGCACAGTAAAGGACAGAAATGGTATGGACCTAACAGAAGCAGAGAGATTAAGAAAAGGTGGCCAGAATACACAGAGAACTATACCAAAAAGATCTTAATGACCCAGACAACCACAATGGTGTGATCACTCACCCAGAGCCAGTCAATTCCAAGGAAAATCAACCTGAATATTCATTGGAAGGACTGATGTTGAAGCTGAAGCTCCAGTTTTTTTGGACACCTGATATGAAGAACTGACTCACTGGAAAAGCCCCTGATGTTGGGAAATATTGAGGGCAGGAGGAGAAGGGGACGACAGAGGATGAGATGGTTGGATGGCATCACTGACTCAATGGACATGAGTTTGCACAAACGCTGGGAGATAGTGAAGGACAGGGAAGCCTGGTGTGCTGCAGTCCATGGGGTGGCAAAGAGTCAGACATGGCTGAGGGAATGAATACCAATAATATTCTCAGCACAGCAGGGCCCAAGAAGGAAAATCTTGTTAACCAGTCAAAAGAAGAAGGTCTCCCTCTTTATGAGGGGGCTTCATCTTGGGGAGGCTCCACACTGTTACCTTCTCAGCCCAGTTTTGAACTGAGGAGGTTCAAACATATTCTTTGGTCAAGCATATTTTTTCAATATGTTTGACTTATTTAGGTGAAACATATTTTTTCCAAGATAGAGGCAAACTGGACAGAGAAACATGAGACTGGCTGTCCCTGAGTGAGTGATCCTATGTTTTCTTTAAATGACCATTCAGGATCTCAGGTATAGTTTGAATGACTCTTCAACTGATTTCATTCATCTTTTTTTTTTCCAATAAGAGAGAAGCTGTAGCTTATAATCACTCAGCCTTTATGCGATTTGGTTTCTCCTGTCTGATAGTGAGGCCAGAGTATGTTTTCTTATTTTCCACCCACTTTCTTGGCCTCTCAAATTCTGCCTTCACGATGGAAAGCCCAGTGATCTCAGGTGCACAAGAATATTCATGCTGTGTTGTAGAAGGACCAGGGGGAGCTAATTTGGTGATCCTGTGTGTACATCAGAGGCAGAGCTGGACTGGCAGCCAGGCCCTGAGCCTTCAGGGTACTTCTCCCTCTTGGTGCTCAGTGCAGCTGCTTTGCTGCAAGAGAAAATGAGAAGATGCCTGTTCAGTCTGGGCTGGTCAGACTAACCCTGCTCTGCTGCTCCTTCACATGAAGCATGATGGGATGGAAAAGATGCTCCAGAAACTCAGCCCTCCATCTTCATTAGGGTCCTCATCCATTCATCTCTTACCTGCCTGCCAGACACTGGAATAAAGAGGGGAAATGCAAAAATGCTGAAGCTTGTGGAAGAGGAGCTTGACCTGCAGGCAAAGTGCTTGTTCATGTGCTGAGTCACTTCAGTCGTGTCCAACTCTGTGCGACCCAATGGACAGTAGCCTGCAGGCTCCTCTGTCCGTAGGATTCTCCAGGCAAGAATACTAGAGTGAGTGGCCGCGCCCTCCTCTAGAGGCTCGTCTCAACACAGGGATCTAACCCACATTTCTTAGGTCTCCTGCATTGGCAGATGGGTTTTTTACTACTAGCACCGCCTGGGAAACCCATGTGGACGTGTTTGGTGGTAATGAAAGGGCAAAGCCATCGCAACCTTCTAGGTAAAAATAATAAAATAAAAAAGAATGAAAAGACCCCAAACAGAAACCTGTTGCCTTTCTCCAAAACAGTTTTGATCATTCTCCTTCCAATTGCCCACCCCTCACTAACAGACAGACTCTCACAGGCTCTCACACATACCTCCTGTCCACCACTGGGCTCAGAATTTCACAGGGACAGGGATGGGGCAGGGAAGGAGGAAGAAGAAGAGAAAAGAAGGAGACAAAGCCTCTCCTCAGCTTCGTGTAGGGCTCACAACCCTGCAGGAGGGGAGACACCGTTGCACCCACGCCACCCCACCCCTCCTCTTGCTTCTCCCTTCTCGCACTCAAAAGTGCTTCTGACCCGGGAAGAACCACAGACCCCCTGCCTTCACCTCAGCTTACACGAGACCGTGTCACACTGTTCCTGAAAGGTGTGGGCTGTGCTACTCGCCACCCAAAAGCCAATAAACAGGCCTGGTTGGTAGAAAGGAGCGTTTGCTTTATTTCATGCCAGCAACTGGTGGGGAAGGTGAGCATCTGTCCAAAGGCCACCCCCACCCCCCCTCCCTGCCCCCACCACTGCTGGCGACCAGTGGGGCAGGAGCTTTTATAGACAAAACGAGGCACCACATGCAGAAACAGCACAGTCAGCTCTGACAGTCAGTCAGCTTCAAGGTGATCGTTGGTGGGCTGGCCATCGTCATCTTCATTGTTTTAGGCACAATTAATCTTCAGTTCGGAGAAGGCGATGGCACCCCACTCCAGTACTCTTGCCTGGAAAATCCCATGGGCGGAGGAGCCTGGTGAGCTGCAGTCCATGGGGTCGCGAAGAGTCAGACACGACTGAGCGACTTCACTTTCACTTTTCCCTTTCATGCACTGGAGAAGGAAATGGCAACCCACCCCAGTGTTCTTGCCTGGAGAATCCCAGGGGCGGGGGAGCCTGGTGGGCTGCTGTCTATGGGGTCGCACAGAGCTGGACACGCCTGAAGCGATGTAGCAGCAGCAGCAATCTTCAGTTCAGGGGTCTGTTTGTTCCCATTTCGGTGAGGCCAGTTCTCAGAATTGTGGCAGCTTATGTCGGTATGACAAAGCCTTTGGCTGTGCGGATCACAACAAACTGTGGAAAATTCTTAAAGAGATGGGAATACCAGACCACCTGACCTGTCTCCTGAGAATGTATGCAGGTAAAGAAGTAACAGTTGGAACCAAACATGGAACAACAGACAGGTTCCAAATTGGGAAAGGAGCACATCAAGGCTGTATATTGTCACCCTGCTTATTTAACTTATATATAGAGTACATCATGTGAAATGTCAGGTTGGATGAACCGCAAGCTGGAATCAAGATTTCCAGGAGAAATATCAACAACCTCAGTTACGCAGATGACACCATCCTTATGGCAGAAAGTGAAGAGGAACTGAAAGTGAAAGATAAGAGTGAAAAAGTTGGCTTAAAACTCAACATTCAAAAAAAGAAGATCATGGCATCCAGTTCCATCACTTCATGGCAAATATATGGGGAAACAATGGAAACAATGACAGACTTCATTTTGGGGGCTCCAAAATCACTGCTGATGGTGACTGCAGCTTGCTCCTTGGAAGAAAAGCTGTGACAAACCTAGACAACATATTAAAAAGAAGAGACATTACTTTGCTGACAAAGGTCCATCTAGTCGAAGCTATGGTTTTGCCAATAGTCATGTATGGTTGTGAGAGCTGGACCGTAAAGAAAGCTGAGCACTGAAGAATTGGTGTTTCTGAACTGTGGTGTTGGAGAAGACTCTTGAGAGTCTCTGGGACTGCAAGGAGATCCAACCAGTCAATCCTAAAGGAAATTAGTCCTGAATATTCATTAGAAGGACTGATGCTGAAGCTGAAGCTCCAATAGTTTGGCCACCTGATGGGAAGAGCTGATTCATTGGAAAAGACCCTGATGCTGGGAAAAATTGAAGGCTGGGAAAAGAGAAGGGGATGACAGAGGATGAGATGGTTGGATGGCACCGCCGACTCAATGGACATGAGTTTGAGCAAGCTCCAGGAGTTGTTGGTGGACAGAGAAGCCTGGTGTGCTGCAATTCATGGGGCTGCAAAGATTCGGACATGACTGAGTGGCTGAAGTGAACTGATGTCATAGCTACAGTGCGGTCATCATGTAGTTAGCTTCTTTTACTTGGTGTTTCAGTATCTATAAGTCAGCTCACAGGATATGGCTCAGAATATTATCTGTAGCCCTTGAGAAAGAACTAGAGCATGGACTGATTAACTATGCTTAATGAGTACATTATTACTTGGTCTCCTTTGACTTTTCCTTTGTTTTCCATTGTTCTAATTTTTCTGATTAAACTTACTCTTTGACTAAACTTTTCCACAGACCACAGGCAGGCTGAGGATATGGGGGTGTGTGCAGTAAAGACCACGGGGTCCTGCTCCATTTTAACACGCCCCACCCCAGGCTGCTGGCAGGGACATCTTCTTCTCCCATTGCCCTAAAGCTGGAGCTTCCTTGTAAGTGGCTAGAAGAGTAACTGGTGCAAAAGAGATTCCTGGATTTGACGTGCTGTCCTTGTCTCCTCATAGTTCCCCTTTGGGGACATTATCCCATCTGAGGTTATACTAGAAGAACAAGTCAGGAAAAAACATGGAGAGGGAAGTCTCTAGTCACCCAGAAATGCTTGCTAATGTTACCCCAATGGTCCCCAGCTAAGTGCACGTGCATTCAGGGATCTCTACCATGATTTCTAAAGCAGGCCTGCCCCAAACCCTTGAATCCACGTGGGTGATGCGGAGGGACTCTGGGCAGGCCTTTCAGCTGCTATCTGCCTGATTCTGAAGGGTATGTGTCTGGCCGTGAGGGAGAAATGAAGACTGGGAATATCCAGTTTGTATAAAGTATCCCCATTTTCTGATTCTAGACCTTGCCCATTCTTGCCCTCTTTACATCAAGAAATCGACGTCTTTCCCATCTCATCCTGGTTGCTAGGAAAAGGACTTGTGGGATCATTTACCTGCTGGGTCCTTTCTCCCAGACTTTGGCCTTTGTGCAGGTGAAGCGTGCATGTTCTTTGTCTTGGCCACAATCCCCAGAAGCTGGACATCCTGAGGCAGACAAGAGGCAGTTCTTTGGGACAGACTAGAGGTACAGGTTGTTTGGAATAGAGAGAGAAGCATGGGTTGTTTGGAGAAGAGGGTTGAGAAAAGGAAGGAAGGGAACAGAGGGGGGAATCTGTGTGTATAGGCTACAGTCCAACCCAAGAAAGCAGCCCCCTGCCTTCTATCCCAGGATTAAACTGCAACGAAATAATTGTGACTATAAAAGTATTCAGTTCTCCTTTCCTCCTTCACTACTTCCCGGGACACAATTTACCTGTGATTTCTAATATGTGATTTTACGTATTTGAAGGAAACATTCTTTAGAGTTCAAAATCTTAATCGTACATAGATTTCATCTTACAGTTTTCCTCCTAGACTTGAAAGTAAAAATTCATGGCATTAATTTCTATATTATGTAGAAAACAGTCTGTCCCATAAGAGCAATATCAGGCTATCATTTTAAAAATAAACTTACTGCCTACTTCAAAATCAATACACAGTTTTTGAAAGCACTTAATATGTTGGCGATATCTCCAACCTTTCCTTCATTGTCTTAAATATCTGCTTGGTTGTCTCCCTGCAGACATCCACTAAATATATGGTTTATTTTGGGTAACTGATTATAGGAAACTTTTTCATATATCCACCAAATGGCATGTTTAATCACATCTTCTTTTCAACTTTAAAGAACCAAATAATTTCCTTATCTTGACATGATTTATCATTTGAGCACGAGCCAGAGACCTCAGAGGAGGTTATCTATGGCTCCTACACATGAAGGGCCCTTATCAAGCAAGCAAAGTTTACAATCGCAGCAAGAGCATAGAAGGAAAACAAATGGTCTGGTCAATAGTTCTCCATGTGAGACTTTTTCAAAGGATCTTATCTAGAAGCCTTTTTCCAAAAAGCTCACAGCAGATGAGATTTTTCATTAACTGCAGAGCTATGTGATGGGTGTAATGTTTTGAATGCTTTTCTCTTTTCACTGGCTATCAGCTAAGACTCTTATTTTATTTCTTTTTGGATATAAGTTAAAATTTTCTCCCATGACCTCCAAGCCTTTGCTGCTCAAGACTTTTTCTCATTACTGATGGTTTTGATTAGAAACTGAAAAACTGTGATGAAAAAGTCACCTTCTCTACCTTCCTTCCTGCTTCCCTGGCATTTGATGACCAGCCAGAGGGTATCCCACACACAGTCTTTTCCCTATGGGGAAACTGATGTGGAAAGATTCCACGAAGGATCTGTTAGTGGAGGCATAGCATTGACCAGAAGCAAGGCTAGCAGAACATGGTGCCCTGAGAGTAGCTAGATTTTTCTTTGCATAGAAAAGTAAATTTCAAATAATCTAATATCTTTCATGTACAGTTTCACTGTCAAGGCACCCAGGAAAGGAGTTAAATTCAGTTTCAATCAAAATGTTAAGAACTTTTATTAATATTTAAACTGTGGTACAACCTAGATTTAGAAAAGTGCAAAAATTATACATTCAGAGCTTGCTGGATTACTACAAAGTAAAGACAGCCGTGTGACCACTTCCTAGTTCAATAAATTGAAAGCTACTGAACCCCAGAAAGACCCTTACTCTCCTTCCCAAAATTATACTATACTCCTTCCACTACTCTGATCTCTAACACAAGAGGTTGTCTGTTTTTGAGCTTTGTATAAATGGATTGGGCTTCCCTTGTACCTTGGATGGTAAAGAGCCTGCTTGCAGTGCAGGAGACCCAGGTTTGATCCCTGAGTCAAGAAGGTCCCCTGGAGAAGGAAATGGCAGCCCACTCCAGTGTTCCTGCCTGGATAATCCATGGGCAGGGGAGCCTGGTAGACTACCGTCCATGGGGTGGCAAAGAGTTGGACATGACTGAGTGACTAACACACACATGAATGGATCATATGGTATGTATTTTCTTGTGTCTTCTATGGCTCAATACATTTGCAACTTTTATCCAAATTGTTGCATGAAACAGTTCAATCATTTTAGTTGCTGTGTGGTATTCCATCCTATTGATGTACCAAGTTTATCCATTCTACCACTGCTAAGTATCTGGATTGCTTGCAGTTTTGGGTGATTATGAACAGTGCTGCTGTGAATATTCTTGTACATATTTCTTGCAGGTAGGTATTTAGGAGTGCAGCAGCCAGAATACAAGGTGTGTATATGTAGTGTATACTGTCAACGTTTACTAAAACGGTTAACCAAAATACACCAATATGTACTAATAGACTCTGGATTTCTATGAGAGGTCCTATTGTCCCATAGGTTTGTCAGTTCTTAACATTTTCAGATTTAAATTTTGGCCCTTCTGGGAATTCCCTGGTGGTCCAGTGGTTAGGACTCAAAGCTTCCGCTGCAGTGAGTAGTGGTTCTATCCCTGGCCGGCAAACTAAGATCCCACATGCTGTTTGGCATGGCCAAAAAATAAAATGAATAAATAAATAAATGTTAGCCTGTCTAGTGAGTGTGGTGGTTACCATTGTGGTTTAAGTGTTCTTGATTGCTAATGAAATTGAGCACCTCTTCATACATCTTGTGGACATTTAGATACCATTTTTTGCAGTGCCTGTCCAAACGTCTTGCCCATTTTGCAGAAGAGCATCTGACACTTTCTTTGTGATTTATATATTCTTTACATACTCTGGAATATGCATTTTTTTCAGACAAATGTGTTGCGTATGTCTTTTTCCTCTTACATCTTGATATTTTAAATGGCCTTAATAGTATATCTGATGGGCAGTTTTTAATTTTCATCTAGCCTAATTTATCAGACAAATAGCTATTAAAGTAAAAATTGTTTGTAGAGACAGAAATAATACATCATGAAAAAATGTTCAACAAACAAAATATTCGGTTTCCCAATTTGTTGCAACTAATAATGTAATTTCAAAAGATGAAAAGGAAAAAAGAAAACAAAAAAACAAAAGCAGAATTAAAAGGGAACTTTAGAAAACCTATAGCCTTTTCCCAGTAACTGTACTGAAACACAAAAACTCACTGTGCACTGCTTGTAAGAGACACAATTTAGATATAACCATACTGAAAGGGACTTTTGCGAATCCCCTGGGCAGCCAGCAAATCAAACCAGTCCATCCTAAAGGAAATCAACCCTGAATATTCATTGGAAGGACTGATGCTGAAGCTGAAGCTCCAGTACTTTGGCCACTTGATGCAAAGAGCTGATACACTGGAAAAGACTAATGCTGGGAAAGATTGAGGGCAGGAGGAGAAGGGGATGACAGAGGATGAGACGGTTGGATGGCATGATTGACTCAATTGATAAAAGTCTGAGCAAACTCTGAGAGATAGTGAAGGACAGGAAAGCCTTGCATGCTGCAGTGCACGGGATCTCAAAGAGTAGGACACGACCGAGCGGCTGAGCAACAACAAGTGAAAGTTTAAAAATAAAAGGATGAAAAAGGTATATAATTCAAACACTAATCCAAAGAAAGCTGGATTTTAAATATTGAATCAGTCTGGCAATCCAGAGATAAAATCCAACTTGTCATGGTACATTTTCTTTTTTACAAATTAATGTATTCAATTCACTAAAGTTTTGTTAAAGTTTTTCTTTTTAATCTATGTTTAGGAGAGATATCTGTCTATAATTTTTTTTTCTTGTAATTATTTTGTTAGGTTTTAGTATCAGGACAACATTAATCTTACAAAATAGCAGGGAGAGTTTTATTCCTCTTTAATTTTTTAGAAAATTTTATGATACATTGGTAATATTACTTTCTTAAATATTTAGCAGAATTCACCAGTGATAGCATCTGGGCCTGGAGTTTTCTTTGTGGGAAGTTTTTAACCAATAATCAGTTTATTTAACAGATAAAGAGGCAGGCTAGCTATTGTTCTTTGGGTGGGATTTGATAGTTTGTGGCTTTTATAAAATGTGTCTGCTTCATCTAAATTATGAATATTATCAATGTAAAATATTTTATAATAGTATTGATTATAATTTCCTGTCTGTAGGGTCTGTAGGGATAGTCTTTTTTTTTTCTTTCTGCAATTGGCAATCTGTGCTTTCTATCTCTCTTCCCTATCAGTCTAAAGAAATTATCGATTTTATTTTCTGATTCTTTCAAAGAACTAGATTTTGCATTAATTGTTTTATCTATTATTTTCTGCTTCTTTTACTGATTTATGCTTTTGTTCTATATATAACTAGAAATTAAGAATTCTACTACTTTGTTATTTGTTCAGTATGGAAAACCTAACTCTTGTGATTTCTTATAGATCATGGGAGACACAAAATTTAGTGCAAAGTCTCAACATCATCAATTGGAGAATGAAAATTTCACTTAACAAAGGAAATGAGTAACACATCATCATAATTTATAATTTGATCTGCTGATGTGATAAGTTAATATATACAGTGCTATTAGGTTTAGTTAACTTAAAACATACATATCACTTTTTAATCTCCCTAAAACTTTACAAAGTAATATCATTTTTCCTATTTTATGGACAAGAAAGAGAAAAATCAGACCAGTTTATAATGTGTCCTCACCAATCACACATTAGAAAGGAGCAGATTGAGTTGTGAACCAGTGCTCTTAAATACTATTTTTTACCACTTATAAACCAAAATCACTTGCGGTCTAAGGTAACCCAAACAATTAAGGGACTCTGTTCTTTTCAAGCCTGTATGACAGCACATCTGCTAACAACATGGTTACTGAATATTTTAAGCCCCGTGTTGAGACCTACCACTCAGAATAATAGATCCCTTTCGAAATATTACTGCTCATTGATAATGCTTCTGGTCACCCAAGAGCTCTGATGGAAACGCAGGAGATTCGTGATGTTCTCGTGTCTGCTGACACAGCCTCTGTCCTGCAGCCCATGGATCAAGGACTAATCTCAGCTTTCAAGTCTTTCACTTAAGAAATGCATTTCATGAGGCTGCCATACATAGTGATTCTTCTGATTAATGTGGGCAAAGTAAATTAAAAATATTCTGGAAAGGATTCACCATCCTAGAGCTATTAAGAACATTCTCAATTCATGGGAAGAGGCAAAAATATCAATATTAACGGGAGTTTGGAAGAAATTGATCCCAGCCCTCATGGATGACTTTGAGGGGTTCAAGGCTTCAGTAGAGGAGGTAACTGTGGCTGTCGTGGAAACAGCAAGAGAAGTAGGCGTGGAGCTTTAAGGTGTCACTGAATTCTCAAAATCTTGGGATGAAAATTGAATAGGTGAGGAGTTGCTTCATATGGGTGAGCCAAGAAAGAGGTTTCTTGAGATGGAATCTACTCCTGGTGAAGATGATATGATGATTGTTGAAATGACAGCAAAGGATTCAGAATATGACATAAACTTAGTTGATTTGAGAGGATTGACTCTAATTTTGAAAGAAGTTCTACAGTTAGTAAAACACTATAAAAAGCATTGCATTATAGATAAACTCTTGATCATCTGAGACACCAGGGAAGCCCCACTTTCGCTTTTCACTTTCTACTGTGGGTAAAACACTATCAAAAAGCAATGCGTACTACAGAGAAATTGTGAAAAAAAGCTTTAATAGGTGTAGCAAGCTTTACTGTTGTCTTACTTTAAGGAATCATTATAGTCACCCCAGTCTTCAGCAACCACCACCCTAATTAGTTAGCAGCCATCAATATTGAGGCAAGGTCTTCCATCAGCAAAAAGATTATGACTCACCAAAGTCTCAGTTGGTAGTAAGCATTTTTTGTAGCAATAAGTACTTCTAAAAAATTATGTACCTTTTTTAGACATAATGCCATTGGACTACAGAATAGTATAAGCACAACATTTATATGCACTGCAAAGCCAAAAATTCATGTAACAAATTTTATTACAGTGTTCACTTTATTGGGATGGTCTGGAACCAAACCCACAACATCCCCAAGGGAAGCTTGAATATCTTAAAAGTTTCATCAGAAGAAAAAGAAAAAAAAAACAAAAAACTGTAATTTTGTATGGTGATGAGTGTTAATTAAACTCATTTTAGTGACCATCTGTCAGCATATACAAATATTGAATCATGATGTATACCTGCAACTAACATTATGTTGTAAGACTATTATACCTCAATTTAAAAAACAGTTCTTCTCTCTTCTATAACTACATCAGGCTTTCCCCTCCTCTCAGATATATCACTACGTTTTCCTTTTTGTTCTTCACCTGGTAGCCACCAGAAGCTATTTCTAGGTAAGATATCTTGGCATGTCTTCTTTTTCAAACTGTGTTAAAATAATCCTCAATTCAATTTTTTAACAAATTGTTGAAAATCTTTTGGACCAGTTAAAACATACTTATTGACAAATTTCTCTTACTGGTTTACTTTTGAAATTTAAATTGAGTTGAACTGGATTATGATACAAATAAATCTAGTAATGTAATAGTCCATTTTCTATTCTTCGACTTTCTCCATTGACTTTAATATGTGCATATATACAGCATTATGTGTAATATAACATGTATTGCATGTATGCCGCTGCTGCTTAATTGCTCAGTCATGTCTGACTCTTTGTGGCCCCATGGACTGTAGCTGCCCAGGCTCCTCTGTCCATGGGGATTCTCCAGGCAAGAATGCTGGAGTGGGTGCCCTGCCCTCCTCCAGGGGATCTTCCCAACCCAGGTCTCCTGCACTGCAGGCAGGTTTTTTACCTTCTGAGCCACCAGGGAAGCCCAAGAATACTGGCGTGGGTAGCTTATCCCTTCTCCAGGGAATCTTCTTGACCAAGGAATCGAACCAGGGTCTCTTGCATTACAGGTGGATTCTTTACCAGCTGAGCTACCAGGGAAGCCCCATCATGTATGTGTGTGTGTGTGTGTGTGTGTGTGTGTGTGTGTGTGTATAAAATCAAATATATATATATATATATATATATCAATTTGAGAATACATATTTTTGGTAACTAAGAATATATCTACAGTCTTTGTTTTTTAATCTCCAAGGATTAGTGGATCCAGGACAGAAGATGGAAGACATCTTAGTTATTTATTGTAATTTTATCTACTGTTTGTTATTTTGTATTTTCTTTATACCTGGATAACTATGTGGCCTGAAAATCTTTACTTTACATTGAAGATGATAATCTGATTTCTATGCATTGGGGAGATTTAAAATGCCTGTGTTCTGTGCTTGGTCACTCAGTCCTCTCCAACTCTTTGCGACCCCATGGACTGTAGCCTACCAGGCTCCTATGTCCATGGGATTCTCCTGGCAACAATACTGGAGTGGATCCCATGCCCTCCTCCAGGGAATCTTCTCCACCCAGGGATAGAACCCATGTCTCCTACACTGCAGGCAAATTCTTTGCCTTCTGAGCCACCAGGGAAGCCCATGAATACTGGAGTGGGTAGCCTATCACTTCTCCAGGGTATCTTCTCAACCCAGGAATCGAACTGGGGTCGCTTGCATTGCAGGTGGGTTCTTCACCAGCTGAGCTACCAGGGAAGCCCTCAAAATGTCTACCCCACCCCGCTACCTATTGATTGTGTTCCTGTGTTGAATATGTATGTTAGATGGTCTTTCCCTGTGCCAAGACTCGCCTGGGGAAACGGGACTTAGGAGGAGGTGGGTCTCCTGCATTGCAGGCAGACGCTTTACTGTCTGAGCCACCAGGGAATCCCAGGAATGCAGTAGCTGTGTGAAATTCAGGGATTTAACCTCTTAAGCTACCAAATACACCCTCCATTCCTACATAAGCCTTTTAGCTCTGACACAGCCCAGTGTTTCCTTGTTTGGTCTCTGGTCTGTATTAACCCCTGTCATCACCCCTCTCCCACAGGCGATTCTGCGAAGGGCCCTGGGCCGTCTTTGCATCTCGGCTGCAAGGAGGACACTGCCCCCAGCCTCTAAAGCTGGCAGGTCAAATACGAGAACCACAGAGACTCGGTTACTCCTCCAGGGAAGAGGTTTCTCATGATGTCAGGCACAGCTGCCTCCCAGAAGCCCTTGTAAACAGTCAACCCATTTTGTTATATTAGTCCTGCCACAGCGCTGAGGATGTGCCAGGGGTACAATCGCATCTGACAGAATGCAGCTGCTAGAACACTCGGTCTGGCAGTTTTAAGAAGGGACTCTCCCGATTAAAACCCTCCTTCTCGGGACAGCCTCTAAGATGCCACCTACATGCTCTGCCTGAGGGAGTCCCCAAGCGTCTATCCATCCTCCTTTTCCCTTCCTTTGTTAGCTGTGAAGAAAGAGCCAAGATGAGTGAGTCAGATGCAGAGAGAAATTATCACATGTATCAGCGTGTGTACCTTTCTGAGAACAAACATAAGAAAAATTAACCTGTTGTTTGGCTATGCAAGTTATATTATTAATCAGTTCCCTACAATGTGTTTTAGCTAAAAAGTAATAACTCATCATTAGGGTGCTACCCGAGGGTATTAAGCTACCATGGAAACAGCCTGTAATATGAGACAATCTTTCATTTTCCCTCAGAGGTAGCATTTCATCAGATGCCTTAACAGAACATTCAGCATTTGGACAGAAAAAGAAATAAATTTTTGCATCTATACTTACATGTATGGGTGTATATATATATACTGTCAGAGGGGGATATCTATATCTATATTTCTAAATCTATATCTATATGGCACAGTTAACAAGCTTTCTCTAATAAAGCATCTGCCCATCAGATGCCTTTCTCTAGGCAAGCTCCTCTGTATCCTGTCTTCCTACAGCAAAGGGACAATCCTCAAATGTCTGCCTTACCAAGTATGTTAGTCATTCAGTCATGTCTGACTCTTTGAGACCTTATGGACTGTAGCCTGTCAGGCTCCTCTGTCCATGGGATTCTCCAGGCAAGAATGCTGGAGTGGGTTGCCATGCCCTCCTCCAGGGGATCTCCCTGACCCAGGGGTCAAATCTGGATCTCCTGTATTGCAGGCAGATTCTTACCATTTGAGCCATCAGGGAAGCCCTCTTCACCACTCTCGTAAAATGATTGATGATTAAGACTAGCTCCACACCCAAGAACCCAACAGATGGAGGCTCGCCCCAATTTAAAATGGAAGGGAATGCGGAAGATGCAGGTCCCTCCCTGCCTCTGACCCTCTGGCATTTGGCAGCAGGAGCCCCAGATGGGTTGGCAGCTGGCGCCTGCGACTAAGGTGTGGGCAGTGTGGTGTGAGCAGGGTAGTGTCTTGCTCAGAGGCAGTGAACACAGAGCAGCACAGAGGTGGAGCTGATGGAAGCCCCATGATTCCATACAAGAGATTCATGAATTCAGGGTCTCCTTCAAGATATTATCTTCTTGGTGATTCCCTGGTCAAGGGAGCAAAAACCGGATTTGCTAACCCACTTTGCAAGAGCTAACCTCAAGAAATTCTAGGCATTGTAGCAATAAAACCAATATTGTAGCAATAAAACCAATATTGTCAGACTTCCAGCAGGCAGCTGGCAGAGTAGGAAAAAGGTCTCCCTCGTCTCTCAAATAATGCATTCATCTACGTAATCTTGAGCTTGAAATAGATGGATTCAAAATCTTCAATCAAAAAACATAAATGTCGGCAATCAGGTTCTTTCCCTGTGTGATGATACCCCGAGGGGTCAACGTGATCAACCTCATTGTACTAGCTTGTGTGCTTAGGCACTCAGTCATGTCCGATTCTGTGAGACCCTTTGGACTGTAGCCCGCCAGGTTCATCTGTCCATGGAATTTTTCTGGCAAGAATACTGGAGTGGGTTGCCATTTCCTCCTCCAAGGGAAGGGATCTTCCGGACCCAGGGACTGAACCCTCATCTCCTGTGTCTCCTGCATTGCTGGCAGATTTGTTAACGCTGAGCCATCATGGAAAACCCCATCATAGTAGTTTAAGTAATCACAAGTGTTGAGCAGTGACCTCAGAATCAAAAGTTTGGATATTTTATTCCAACCCCAATCAATTGTCCCCAGAACAGGGACAGATGCGTGTCCATGTCTCAAGGCTTTAGCCTTAGATATAGTCTGTGACGATCGTTTATAAGCTGCCCAGCGCAAAGTCCTCGCTCCCTTTCTTTGAAGCCCCCGTATATCTGATCACTAGTATTCATTTGGCCTTCATCAAATGTGCCGCCACTGTGACAGTGGGCGGAGGTGCAGGGGGAGACTGAGTGGTCAGAGAAAATCTCTCTAAAGAAATGAATTTTTGAACAGAGCCTAAAAAAAGAGTCAGCAGGGCAAAAAGTATTTCAGGAAGATATTCTGTTCTCTCTTTAGAGAGAAGATCTCTCTAAAGAGATCCCCCTCTTATCAGGGGGAGCAGAAAGGCAAAGGTTTTGAGGTGGGGGTAATCTCAGTTCCCAAGGAAACAAAGTCAGCGTGGCTAGAGGGAGGTGGGTAAGGGAAAGAGTGAAATGCGGGCCTGCTTGTACAGGGCCCTGGGGTCTTCCATCAGTGGCCTGGATTTGTTCTAAATGGAAGCATTTGGGGGGAGAGGTTATTAGGTAAGAGAAAGGCTGATCTGATTTACATTTCTTTAAGGTCTCATTAAATGCTGGAAGTGACCCCTGCTCAGGACTCACTGCCATCCTCTCTTAGATCCCTTGCACATTATCTCTGCTTCGTAAGTCCTGGCCATAGCAAGTGGTCAGCATGTCCTAGAGACAGAAACCAAGGTCAGCTGCAGAATTAAAAAGCACCACTTCTATCCATGGCTTGTTGCATTGCCAAGATAATGAAACAGTAATACATAGGACTGATGTTGAAGCTGAAACTCCAATACTTTGGCCACCTGATGTGGAGAGCTGACTCATTTGAAAAGACTCTGATGCTGGAAAAGATTGAGGGCAGGAGGAGAAGGGGACGACAGAGGATAAGATGGCTGGATGGCATCACTGACACAATGGGCATGGGTTTGGGTGGACTCCGGGAGTTGGTGATGGACAGGGAGGCCTGGCATGCTGCAGTTCATGGGGTCACAAAGAGTAGGACATGACTGAGCAACTGAACTGAATACATAGTATATATCTTACAGAAGAAAACTACCTCAGCCTTCCTTTTTAAACTTTTTTCTTAATTTTGAACTTAAAGAAACATTTCTGCTACAATTACCAATGCTTTTTTCTTCTTAATATAAGTACGTTATAATTAAGAAAGTATATCAAACATAAAAAGACATTAGATCAAAACATGCATGCCATCTGAGCTTACTTGGAATGGAAACAATTTTAATTGATGCAATTTGCAGCCATTTAAATATTTCATATTTGGTTATTAACACTGCAGGGAGAGAGCGGGTCTTCATGCTGATAGATCAACAGAAAAGGAAACGCTAGCTTTGTAACTTTCATTTTCTCAAGCCTAATTTGCCTTGGAGTTCACCGGGACTTGTGTAGGTTAGTGAACACCCTTAAAGAGCAGAGGACGCAAAAATGATTTTTCATATTTAAACCAAACTATTAGCATCAGGAAAGAGCTAGAGCTTTGTTAAGGTAAAGGCCGCTTCTGTCTTAGAACTGTGTGAAAAATCTTTCCAATAGAGTCCCGACGATTAGTGCTTGGATTTTATGATACGCACCATAGGAGATGTGGGTGAATATATTCAATCAGCTGTTTAATTAGAGGACCCCAACCAGCAAAGAGAGGGCTTGTTGAGCTAAGCATTTTATGATTTCATTTTCTTGTTTCCAGCTCACAGTGGAGTCTGTGGTGCTTTCTGATTTGCATCTGTCTAAATTTTGCCTTTGGGGAATAAGAGAGAAAGGTAGACGAGGAATAAAGGAGGAGGGAAAAATGAATTGCTTTTTCACAGCCACTATGGATGACTGTTTTTTTTTAATAGTTCAGACAAGAGCGGGAGAGGTTCTGGATTGATACTGGGCAGCACTTTCTGTGTGCCACAAACAGTCCGGAGGGCTGTGGGGTCTTCCTGGGCAATCTTGACAGTGCCTCTCTCCCTCTCTCTCTACATGGAAAAGTTAAAGATCAGGAAGTGGACAAGAAGACCATTCGGACTCGTTATATAGGAATTTTCAAAAAACCCCCATGTAGAAATAGTATTTGCCAGGCCTGCAAAATTTGCTTGAGCCCCATGTCCATTTATCTTTTCTTACAGCCCCTTTCTCACTAGGAGGAAACGCAAGCAGCTGCCTGCAACAGAAGCAGACAGAACTTCCTTATAAACACACATCCTCATCAGAGCAGGAATGAAGCGGAGAGCTAAGTGGGTAGCTCTGTCTTTCTCATTAGGTCCTGTGCCTATAAGCGCTTTTGTCCCGTGGTTGTCCAGGTCATTGGATCCTCAAAGATCTAACATCTAGTTTGTTCTAGCCCCAACTGGTCAGGGCAGAGAAAAGCTCCTAGCATAGCTAAGCCACTGCTCACGACTTCTGCCTAGAATCCCAGCGGACTTGGAGCCCCAGGCATTCTGCAGAAATGATATTCTCAATGCCTTTCTTCCAAATCCCATGGCTGAAGGTTTCCGGGGAGAAGTCAGGAGAAATACTTTGGGTTTTCTAGTAGAAGACAGTAGTTGTATCTGGAACAAAAATGAAAAGATAGTCTATGGAAGATAGTTTCTTTCACCAGCTCAGTGAATCCCCAAGAAAGCAAGCAGACACCCCCACACCCCACCTTAATGTTTTCCAGTTTGCTCATAAGCCAAGGGCACTGTTACATCTAATTCCAGCCCCTCTCCTGGTATTCACTCCAGTTTACGCAGTTAAGCAATGGTTGAAACTTTGGGGGATAAGCCGTCCATCACTGGTGCCAGAGATGATGCAGGCCAGCTTTGAGCATAGGAGGTTGACAGAACCTGTGCCTGGGGAGGTGCCCTACATGTTCCATTCCTACATCTGGACTTCTTTCGAGGAATAGTTGGAGGTTGTAATTTACTAAAGTTTTTCCCCTCAATATCTTATTCAATTAAAGCTCTAAGGACATTATTTTTACTTTTTAAATAGTAAACTCTTTCCCGCTTATTTCACACACACAATTTCCTATATGTTATTTTTCCACCTCTATTTAGGGAATATATGAAAATTCTCATTTTATCTTAGTAAATGTGCTGAACTGGAGTCATTATTATTATTATTTTTATTTATTTATTTATTTTTTGGAGCTACCTAGAATCACTCCAAATGTTGTGGAATGCTCTCAAAGGGGAGTGTCTAGATGTCGCAGGTGGGACTTTTAGGGACTACCTGGTCTCATGACACTCCCCCACCCCCCTCTCCTGCCAACTCACACACACACAAATTCACACATCAGGGACGACCAGAGCCTGGACTTTTACAGGATCATTGCTGGAGGGCAAGTGAAAAAAGAACCAGAGTTATTGGATGGTGGCTTGTTAGGTAACCCCAAGGGGTAAACATTAGACTAAGAACCTTCTCTACGGCTGAAGGTACTTATCGAACACTTCCTGACTTTTATCTAGACCCAGTGTGTGTGTGTGTGTGTGTGTGTGTGTGTGCACGTGCACACGCGCCTAGTCACTCAGTCATGTCCAACTCCTGGCGACCCCATGGACTGTAGCACACCAGGCTCCTCTGTCCATGGGAATCTCCAGGGGAAAATACTGGAGTGGGTTGCCATTTTCTCCAGGGGATCTTCCCGACCCAGGGGTCAAACCTGTGTCTCCTATGTCTCCTGCCTTGCAGGCAGATTTTTTTTACCCGCTGAGCACTGGGGAAGCCCCTCCTCTATAGTATTTTGCTCCAAAGCCAGGATAAAGAAGCAAGTAAGTTCTCTGTATTCCTGGAAACTCTGTCCCTCCTGTGGTTTGGGGTTTGACGAGATGGGCCATTGCCAGAGACTCTCACAGCTTACGCTCATCTTCCGGTTTAAGTCAGTTCCCTTTACCCTGACCCGACGAGATGGTAGCAGGTAGATGGCACTGTGCTGGTGAGAGACTCAGAGAAGACCCTTGCATTGAGTGATCCTATGCAAGTCTGGGACATGATAAAAAGCGGCAGCTCACTCCAGTGTTCTTGCCTGGAAAATTCCATGGGTAGAGGAACCTGGCGAGCTGTAGCCCATGGGATGCAAAGAGTCAGACATGACTGAGCACAAGATACAGGAGGGGGAGGGAGGGGCTATGAAATAATAGAAGGCATAATCAGTCGTGTATCTTATTTCATCCTCATGCGTTGCCTGTGACATCACTGCACACCATTATACAGATAAAGAAAAGGAGAAGCAGAGAATCTAACCCTCCCAAGGTCATATGCCTATGAAGTTTCAGAAGTGATCTGAATCTGGGTCTATCTGATCAGCACTTAAGTTCATCACCTCTGAGTCACTGAGCTACGCGCCTGATGGGCCTGAATAGAGGAAGGTGACCTCTGAGGGAATCCACCCAGAGCTCTGGGTGGAGGGTTCTGGAAGTTGCCTTAATCAGGATAGGTTATGACATTCCTTGGTAACAAACTCTCAAGAGCTTACTACAACTAAAGTTTATTTTTGGTTTGTGCAAAGTTAGATGCCAGCCAGGTGACTCTCCAGGGGATCTGTCTGTGATGATCTATCTGGTGTTTCTGTCATCTCAGCCTGCAGCCTCCCACTCTGGGAAAAAGAAGAAACACAGAAAACTCACACCTACTCTCGACTGTCTCCGGAAATGACTCGCTTCACTTCTGCTCAGAGTCCACGGGTGTGACTAATTACACGGCCCCGCACAGCTGTCAGGAGTGATGGCAAGTGTTCTGATGTGCCCAGCAAGATGAGCAGGAAAGGACGGGGTGACCGCTAGCAAGTCTGCTCCCTCCTGCTCAGCTTGGAGTGGCCTGGGGGCTGGGAGACACCGGGGCTGCTCCCTTTCCTCCTTTTCTGGGTCACAGATACACTCAGTCACTGTTGCCAAGGAGCACACTCGCTCTCAGCACCTTATGGGTACCAGCCAAGTGAAACTGGGAGTTAACCTAATAATCTAAATAATAAAGACCAAAGATTTGATACTTTCACTGACACAATCAGAGAATTGAGGCAAAGTAGTAAACATTCCGGAGAAGGCAATGGCACCCCACTCCAGCACTCTTGCCTGGAAAATCCCATGGATGGAGGAGCCTGGTAGGCTGCAGTCCATGGGGTTGCTAAGAGTCGGACACGACTGAGCGACTTCACTTTCACTTTTCACTTTCATGCATTGGAGAAGGAAATGGCAACCCACTCCAGTGTTCTTGCCTGGAGAATCCCGGGGATGGTGGAGCCTGGTGGGCTGCCATCTATGGGGTCACACAGAGTCGGACACGACTGAAGCGACTTAGCAGCAGCAGCAGCAGCAGCAGCGGTAAACATTCAGTTTCCTGGATTACTACTTAAATTAGATGCTTCTCTTAACTAGTATAGCCTGGCCTCTCCATCAGCCAAAATAGTTCACCTATTTAGTCAGCCCCCCGAGACCACCCACTCTGGTACCAGACACTAGGGCTGCAAGCTGGATTGGATATGGATGTTGTGTCCGTGGCCCTTGCCATATACTGGAGAAGATATGATGAATACACAAAGCGCTACCAACAAGGAGGCCGTGAGCAGTACCAGGAGGTCCAGCTGTAACAGGATGGCTGTCCTGGACGTGCTGGTCTAGGTGGCATGCCCACAGCTGATTGGACCAGGGGTGGAGACCTGACCTGAACGCTGCAAGTGCTGTGAATCACAGCCCAGCTAGAAAAGAGGAGCAGGGCCAGGGAGAAGGTGCCCTTGGCAGTCTGGAATTCGGAACCTCAGAGATGGGCTAGCAGGAGGGCATGCCCAGGGGAGCTGGAATCACCACTGTGTTCCACGGGCACCTGGAAGTTAGAAGCCGGGAGCAAGGGCTAGAGGCTGCGAGAGAAGCAGACACTACAAGAGAGATCTGCTTCCCCCTGAAATTCAGCAAATGCCCCTCGGTTTTTGTTCCCAAGGGACAAACCGTCCTGCTGTCTGCTTTCCTGGAAGAGCACAACACAAAGGTTATGAGCCCAGGCTCTGAGGTCGGACAGGTCCAAGTTCACATCTCAGCTTGGCACAGTGCTGGCTGTGACTGTACTCGCCTGACCTGTCTATGCCTCTGGCCCCTCATCAGTAAAATCATCACACAGCCTGTGACGATTAAACATGGCACATAGAAAGCAGTACCAGGCTGTTTCCAGCATCGCTGTCATTTCCATGCGCTTTCCCATCACCCCACATCTGTGTTTGTAAAAACATGCCCTCCTCCCCCGGCTCTCTTCTGGGGGGAACTGAAGGAGTCTTTGCGTCTTGTGACCCAAAGATCCTCAAGCAGCCCTTTGGTTTGGGTTGAAAGAGTTTCTGAGGAGGCTGGGTTGCAGGGGGATCTGAGTTTCACATTCAGGTCCTGATCTTACCAGTTGTGGATATTTTTGTAAATTCTTAAGCTTTTCATGAGTTAGAGCACCAGGTAGATAGGTGATCTGAAAGATTTCTTCCAGGTTTAGCATTCTATGATGCTAAACAAACTTCCGTTAGTATATTATCTCTGTTACATGCTAAAAAAGACTTCTTACAGGGATATTTTGAAAACCCAGCAGTGTAAGGAGTAACGAGACCATTATAGAGCCCTGAATCATTTACAAATAATCTTATATATGTTTGATTACATCGAACTGAGGTTCAACAACTCTACAAAGGAAGAAAGATACTCTTCTCATCTTAATTTTCCTGATCAAAAAAACAAGGGTTCACACAATGTCTGTGATGTTTCAAAAGTCACAGGTTAAGATGTAACAAATTATTAGCTTAAAATCCCAGTTTTCTGATTCCTAGATGTACCCACTCACATAGGCTCGGCTCTCCTGCCTCCTAGTCTGCAAACTCAGAGTGTGGCTGAGGCCCTGGGGCTACGAGATGGGCAGAAAGAGTGGGCAGTGCTTTGGGGGCTTCAGTATGCCAATAGAGGTGCTGTTTTTTTTTTTTTTTAATATTTATTTATTTGATGCATCAGGTCGAAGAAATAACTTGCAACATGCCAGGTCTTCACTGCGTCCTGCAGGACCTTTCCTGGGGGAGCAGGGCTCTCTGGTTGTGGCGCGTTGCCTCAGTAGTTGTGGAGCTTGGGCTCCAGAGCACACGGGCTCAGCAACTGTGGCTTAGTTGCTCCGTGGAATATGGGATCTGAGTTCCCTGACCAGAAATCAAACTCGAGTCCCCTGCAGTGGAAGCGTGGTGTCTTAACCTCTGGGCTTCCAAGGAAGCCCCTAGACACACTGTTAATGGGGATTTCATGCACAATGAAGAGTCACATGGAAGAGGGCATCTACTTTTTTGGTTGGGGGAGTGTTCCTCTTCAGCCACGCAAGGAAAGCCTATTCCATCTGTTTGCAGAAAGACCAGGCAGAGAACGGCAGGGGAGGGGAGGAATGGGGGAAGGAAGAAGAAGGGGAAAGGTGGAGTGGGGGAGGGGAGCAGAGGAGGCAACTGGGGTGAACAAAAAAAACCCCAAAAAAACCCAGGATGTAGCCACGATGGCTGGTTAATGTTCCACAACTGTCTTCCAAAAAGCAACACTCACACACACACTGGCCCTGATACCTAGCATCTGCTCATCTCTGTTGCAAGAGCACTCTCGCCATGGCCAAGTCCAAACCAGCACTCTGCCGTCACTGACTCTGGAGCTGGGCAGAGACGGACGGGGGCACAGGTCACACAGCCCCGCCGCACAGGGACCACTGCCCCGCAGGACACGGACAACAGCAAAATGAGGAAAGGAAGAATTTTGAGCATTTGATGTGGCCTTTTAATATAGTTCATTAATTGTGAGTTTATGTGAGTCTGTCTTTAATCAAGGCTGTGTTGAACAACAGGCTCACAAAATCCCTGCAAATTTAATGTTCCCCTCTCACAAGCTGATGAATGCCGTCCCCAGCCCAGCAGCAGGGCAAGATATGTGTCTCCATCCTTGCTGCGACAGGCACAGAGTCAGTCCTTGCCTCTTCCTGTCCAGCCGCAGCGGCGGGATTAATGAAGTGGCAGTTACAGAGATAAGACCCTATCCATCCTCCTCCCCGCCCACCCATGCCCCCTCCACCCCCCTGAGTTGTTATGGAAAAGAAAGGGCAGTTTTCCATTGATCTTTGCCTTCCTGGTGTAGGTTCAAACACCCAACATGGGGTTCAGCTTCTCTAACCGCTGATACCGGGTTTATTTTGATACCTGGAGCAGAAGGCAGCTTCTCTCAGGCACTAGATGCTGAGAATACACTTCTGGTCTTGTCTGGTTGGAATCATGCAGACCTCGTGAATATAGGCTTATAAATTTTACAGCACCCATGAAATATCGCTCTTGGAGTAAAAACATTACAGAGATGGTTAAACCAGACCCCTAATTCCCTCAAGCACTCTTTGTATAGCTATTAATCTCAGTATCAGAAACAACTTACAGTCATAATAGCCATCTCTTTGCCAGCATATGCATACATAAACAAAACCAGCATAGAAGAGAAGGTATTTAGACACGATTAAAGCAACTGATTCCTATGCACACTTAGGACACAAAACATAGGTGACTCAAAAATTATTACCTTTTGTATAGTTTTCACTTCACTAAATTTTGGAAATAGTCTTTTGAAAGCAGCAATCACAGATTCCCCAAAGGAAAAAGCATTGCAGTCGGTTGGCTAAAATGAGTATTCTGAGAATCTCTTTTAAGTGCCAGAAGGCACAGCCCTCCAGGACGTTTGTGGGCCTTGGGGAGTTCATGTACTGCTGCTAAATAAAACATAAAATGTTATAGTATGTATATTCTACTGTCTACATTGTTTCTTCCATATAAAAGTTTATTGATACCTTCAGGGACTCAGACAAATGTTTCAAAAGCTCACATTCCACTGTCTGTGCAGGAAATCAGCTATATTTGAAAGCTCCTAATGTTCTCAATATTGGTTTATTGGGCCGTAGATTCTCCTATTTCTATTTGGGGACATACGAATAATTTCACAACCTAGTATATGAGTCAGGTTATAGTGACACCATCATTTTAAAAAATGAGATGTTGCAGTGCCTAGCACTGGCCTTGCAAATAGCAAGTATCCAATCAGAGTTTGCAAGAGGGGAGGCAGGAGGGAGGGAGGGAAGAGGGCCAGAGAGACACAGTTGTCTGAGAAAAGGCTGGTTCATTGGCGTTCTTTGTTTCCCCTCCATGTATCCCTCAGAGTCCAAGCCCCAAGATTGTTTCCGTCTTTTTTGAAATCCAGTATGACAGTCAAGGTCATAGCCCACGGAGGCTCTGTCTGTACATCGATTCATTCTGGAACCATATGCCACTCCTGGAAGAAAACCAGCCTTTGCATTATGCCCATGCTTGGGCTTCCGTATATTTTGATTTAGAGCTGATGAGCTGAGCAGGAAAAACCTTCCATTTCCTGTCCATGTGCTTGCCCTGTGGCTACATAGGTGTTTAGATGTTCTAATTCCATCTTCCAAAACAGGAGAGGTCTCCCCTCTTACTCGTCTCTGAGACTTCTCACTCCCTGCAACCCCATAAGGCTCTCTTACTATGATGCCCATTCTAGTGACTATTCCACAAAGTTGTGTATCATTCTGATACACGTCAGCGGCACTCTTGCAGCTCACTAGTTGGGTGACTTTGAGCAAATTTCTTAAGCTCTCTGAATCTTGTTTTCATTATATTCCACCTTTGAGGAGTTTTGTGAGGAGTAAATGAGATAATATTTATGAAGTGTTTAACCCAGTTCCTGGTATTTGTTGTTTTTCAAGAAAGTCAGCTGTTATTATGACGGTGGTAATTAAAAAAAAAATTAAATATACTCATAGAAAATTGAGTGCAGCTATGAAATCAGCACCCCATATTAAGATATATAGTACTATTAACACTCCAGGGGACCCCTTCCCTTCCTAGTCACTAACTACCCCTTCCCAAGAGAAATCATTATTCTTCCCTTCAGTATCATGGATTAATTTCTGAACTTTATGAAAATAGAATCAAACTGTGTGTTCTTTCTTTACTCAGTACTGTTTGTAAGACACGTCCAGATGGACGCCTGTAGTTGAAGTTTGTTCATTCTCAGTGCCATACACTATTTTATGGTATGATCGACAATGATTTATTTATCCCTCCTATTCCATGGACACTTAGATTGCTTACAGTTTTGAAATATCACTTTGTTCTGCCGAGAAGACCTCGTATGTGCATCTTAGGGAACATGTATAACACGTATACTGAGAGGAGAAATGCCTAGGTCACTGGGCCATTCAATGGGCTGTTAATGGCCATTATTAAAAAGTCTATAAATAACAAATGCTGGAGAGGATGTGGAGACAGGAACTCTCCCATGCAATTAGTGGGAATATAAATTGGTACAGACACTGAAAACAGTATGGAGGTTCTTCAAAAACTAAGCAGAGAGTTGCCATAGGCTCCAGCAATCCCACTCCTAGGGATCTATCTGGAGAAAACTATAATTCAAAAAGATACATGTACACCTATGTTTACAGCAGCACTATTTACAATAGCCAAGATGTGGAGCAACCTAGACGCCCATCAGTGGATGAATGGATAAAGGAGGTGTGATGCGTTTATACGGTGGAATACTACTCAGCCATAAAAAGAAAGAAACAATGCCAGCTGCAGCAATATGGTTGGACCCAGAGGTTATCACACTAGAAGTGAGTCGGAAAGAGAAAGATGAATATCTATGATGTCACTTATATGTGGAACCTAAAATATGATGCAAATGAACTTGTTTACAAACTAGAAACAAGCTCACGGACAGGGGAGGGTGGAGTGGGAGCTTGGGATCAACAGATACAAACTTCTATATATAGATTAACAGTCAGCAGGATCCTGCTGTGTAGACAAGGAACTATATTCAGCATCCTGTAATAAACTGTAATGGGAGGGAATACGAAAAGGGATGTGTGTGTGTGCGCTCAGTTACTTGGTCGTCTCTGGCTCTTTGTGACACTGTGGGCTGTGCCCCTCTGTCCGTCGGATTATCCCAGCAAGAATACTGAAGCAGGTTGCCATGCGCTCCTCCGGGGGATCTTCCTGACCCAGGGGTTGGATCTGTGTCTCCTGCAGCTCCTGCATTGGCACGTGGATTCGTTACCACTGAGCCACCTGGGAAGCTACATTTATAGAATAACTGAATCACTTCGCTGTATAACAGAAACTAACATTGTACAACAATCATATTTCAATTAAAAGTTAAAGAGTAATGTGCGGTTACTATTTGCGGGCAGAAAACATGTTCCATTTCTCATGCAGCCATCACTTCCAACAAGGATATTGAGCAATTATAAATTGATCCAGATACCAGAAAGAAATGTATATTTCAGAAGCTAAGGGAAGAATCATTTCAAAATGGTTTGACTAGAAAATAAAACATTTTCTTAATCACAAAGTGAATGCTTTACTCTGAAGCCACTTTATCTTTTGGAGATAATTTTATTTATTTTTGGCTGTGCTGGGCCTTGTTGCTGCTCTGACTGTTTTCCAGTTGCGGCAAGCGGGGGCTCCTCTCTAGCTGGACTGCATGTGCTTCTCATGGGGGAGGCTTCTCTTGCCGCGGAGCCTGGGCTCTAGGGCACGCAGACTTCATAGCTGCGGCTCCCGGGCTCTAGGGCACAGGCTCAGGAGTTGTGGAGCACAAGCTTAGTTGCCCCAAGGCATGAGGGATCCTCCTAGCTCAGGGATCAAACCCACGCCTCTTACCTTGGCAGGTGGACTCTTTACCACTGCACCACCTGGGAAGCCCTCTGAAGCCACTTTAGAGGATGAAGTAGGAAAGGGTGCAGTAAGACCGGGGAGCCCAATGTGACATCCTCGCCTCTTTGTAAATAAAGTTTTACTGGAACACAGCCACACCTATTCAACTGAGCCTATGGTTGCTTTTGTGCTTCAGCCGTAGAGCTAAGCATTGTAATGGAGATAATGCAAGCCACAAAGACTAAATTATTTACTATCTGGCTATTTAAAGAAAATGTTTGCTGAAGCCTGAAGGAAAGAATATTTAAAGGGAGGACGAAGATAATCCTAAGCTTTCCTGATGTCCTGGACCATGTCCTCAATTCTATCCACACAGACTTTTCCTCACTGTGACAGAAGTAGTCCCTGCCACCATAGACCAGAGGTGATCTCTAGGTCGTGGGGAGCCTTTCCTTTGTCCAAAGGTCTTACAATGACCATATGTCTTTGATCGAACAAAGCAGTTAAATAGGATCAAAATACTGTTCTAGGAAAGAACACAGCGCCTAAAATATGGCAGGTAGAAAAAAGGTAGCTGGCGAGTCAAGAAGGTGCAGGAAAACGAGAATGAGAGGTCCCTTTTGACCAGGTGCCTCCATCCTCACTCAAGGGAGCGGGCAGCATGGTCCAGGGGCACAGGTGGCCCATCTGCAGGTGGCATGCCCATCAGGGAGAGGGTCAGACTGTCTCAGGTCTGTGACATCAGCATTTCAAATCATCCAACCCTCCCCAGCTCCTCAGAGTCCACACTCAAGAGGAAAAATTCTGATTTTAATTTGGTTTCCCTGTAAGTTTGCCTAGAGGGATAGAATAAACTGAAAACCAAACTCGAGTCTCCAATCTGCTTGATGGTTTTCTCATTATGAACGAAGAAATCGATGCTCTGTTTTCTACAAAGTCATTGCATATTCTAATGCGCGCGTTTGTCCCTGTTTAACATTCAGTGAGATCGGGGTTAAAACAGAACAAACAAAACACATACCCACTTTCTTCTGGACTAAACTAACCTGATTAATTTGCATGTGTGTGTGTGTGTTTGTGCACATGCTTAAGAAATGAGGCGTCATTGCCATCAGCTTATATAGAAACCGTTTACTCTTCCACGCCATCATGCTCTTTCTCTCCTTCTGTCTAGTGAATTTAAATCTTAAACAATCACCTTATCAAAAACTTAAGTTTCTAAGTTGTACTGTAACCAAAATACATGCTCACTGCATTGGCCATTGCCATTTCTTCTGACTAGCATGGTGAAAGGACAGCCTCTAGTCATAAGGTTCCAAATCTAGGCTCTGGTAGTATTGTTACGAAATTGATGGGCTGGACCTGCGCTGAGGTCCTAGCCCGGGTGGAGACCCCTTGTCTCCATCAGGAAGTTTCTTTTCCTGATCATATTCCTGCAGCCAATGATGAAACCAATCCTGAGGCTGGAGCAGGACAAGCTTGTCAACATCCAAAGAATAGAGAAGGGGGAACCTAGGTCACAAATCAACTTCTCAACTAAATTTGGGTGGAGACACCAAATATATAGGAGGGTCGAGGTAAAATGGAGGGAACTGAAAAAAGTGGGAGGAATATTCATGACTTACCCAGCAATCAGGATGTGGACCTGGAACTGATGCAGTTCCTCTTTTCAGTCCTTGTATGGGTTTTTCCGGCTGTTGTCTTGGCAGATATCAACTGTCACAGCAGTGGTGAATGTGTCATTTAATATGCTAATATATTATAATTAGCATATAATGAGGTTCAGAAGTCTGCTGGAAGTTGTCTTCCACCATCTTGAACCTAGTTGGTTCTGACCAGTTCTTGGTTAACTGTATCTTCTTTACAGCTTTTTCCTGAAACTTGTATGAGAGTCATTGGTTTCCAGTCATGGGAAGGACAGTGCTATGATTCTGCGGCAACAAGCTTGGTATCAGTATCACATAGCCCTTTTTACCTCTGGAATATATCTTGGGTATAAGTTAGGCACAGGAAAGAAAAAACAAAGTTTATTGTTTCTCACAGCTTATTAGTGAAAATGCCTTCTGTACTTTTCTAAAGAGGGTCACCTGAGTCCAGGTGTTGACATATAACTTCTTGTTCACGTGAATCACTCAGGTCCTTCAGCAGGGATTCAGGTGCCCGTGGCTTCCCGACGCTGCGCTATCTGGGGAGGGACGGAGGATGCGCCAGAGGCGGAGGAAGATGTTAAGCAAGGGTTTGGTCTCACCTGGAGCCTGTCACCAGCCTGATTCCATGAGGCGCTCTGGAGTAGAAACTGCGCCGTAAACCTGGTCCCACCTTAAGCAAGGGGGTCAGCCTCCTGTGCCCTGAGCCTCCATTGGTCCATTGTCTCCTGCGGGACCTTTTTTTGGAGAAGGGACAGCTTTGAGCCATTAGCAAGCAAAGGTCAGAGCGGATGTGGGGTGAACACAGCAAACAGATGAATATGCATGGGGCAGAAACAGCTTCCCCTGCAAAGGGGTGCCACAATCTACCCAAGTCAATGTGGGCCGACGTTTCGCTAGTAACATTTTGGAGGTCATACTTTCAGACTATCTTGGACTACAAAATAGAGACCAGCAACAGCAAAAGTGCATTATCTCTGCGAGGCTTTTGTTCGCTTATTTTAATTTTATATTGACGTATACTTGATTTATACTTCAATACAAAATTAAGGGCTTCCTAGGTGAGGCTAGTGTTAAAGAACTCGCCTGCTAGGAGATGTAAGAGACACGATTTCAATCCTTGGGTCAGGAAGATCCTCTGGAGGAGGGTGGGCACCTCACTCCAGTATTCTTGCTTGGAGAATCCTGTGGTCAGAGAAGTCCAGTGATATACAAAGAGACATGACTGACGTGTCTTAACATGCATATATATCCCATATTTGTTCCATTATGGTTTATCATAAGATACTGAATATAGTTCCCTGCGGTATACAGTTGGACCTTGTTGTTTATCCATCCTATATATAAAAACTTGCTTCTAGCAGAACTGAGAACTAATTGGCCACAACCTGGATTGTATCTTCCAGAATGGAAAGAGACGTCTTTCAGGAAAGCAATATATAAGTATGTACCTATATGTGTGTGTATGTAAAAGCAAATTCAAAGCCAGAGAAATATCTCTCCTTAGCCATATTTAAATTTCTTAATATAAATTTCCCTGTTTTTCCATAAAATGTGGCTTTTGTAGACATGAGAACTTTTGACATCTAAGATACTGTACTGAAAAGGAATTAGGAGACATTAAATTTTACTTTGATTCTACTATTCAATATTGGGAGACATTATTGAAGACAGGAAGCCTGGCCCAAAGCCTACTCTTATTACTATTAAGAGACTATTTTCTCTCTTGGAGGGTCCTTGAGAATCATACATGAGAAGAGGCTTTTGAGAGGCTTTTAAAAAATCAGAAAATGTATCCAAAAATGAGTTATTAATAACTCAGGAGTGCCAATTAGTCCCATGTCAAATCTGTGTTGGGTGACAAGCCTTTCCTCCTGAGAGCCACCCAACCCCTGACGGCTGAGCCGTCTCCCAGCCGCCCAGCCTCCGCCTCCAGGGAAGGGCTTAGGTTCCATGCGAAGGTTCTGCCTCGTTTGACTGAATGCTCGTTAAGTGACATTCTCTTCGTTCTGAAAGATCCTACCTGTGTAAACTCAATAGAAGAGAAAAAGGCAGGGTCTCCAACAGGATCTTTCCAAAAGTTGGCCAGGAATTGAAAAGCTGAGATTGAAAGAGTGAAACAGAATTCTCTTGGGAAACCCTGAAAGCTCAGAAAATATTCTAATCCAGCTCTCCATTAGCAAAATGGCAAATGCAGAAGGTACTCCTTGTGGGGCAATTCCAGTAATAATCTTGCTTTATTTCTTTCAAATACATTAATGAGGGTTGCTTGGACGGCTGCCTTGGCCCCTAGTTCTAAATTAAGAAATTACCCACAGAGTTCTCCAGCCCACACCTACTCCATTCCACCCTGAATAACTCAAAGAGAAAAGACAGTTATAGTCATCAGACTCTGATCTTTTATCTTAAAAAAATATGTTCTGGAGGGTAAGATAATCACAAATGTGAATATGTATATATACTTAAATATGCTCAGTGGGTGGAGCTGTTTTTAGCTTTCATGGACAGCGATTTCCTTTGAGATGGAGAAAAAAAATCACATTTGAGTTTTCTGGTAGAGACGACAGTCACTCTGTCTCCAAAGTGGGTCCCTAGAGAAGGAGGGGAGTCCAGCATCATGCTTGCTTCCTCCCCCATCCCTCCTACCAAAGCTAAGCCTGACCATCAGGTACACAGGGGTTCCTAGTCTGCTTAAAAACACAAAACCACCTCTAGTCACAGATGTGTGACAGCTTCGTAAGGAGAGGGGCTTGTGCCCACCTGCTGTACTTCGTTTCAGAACCGGACCCAGGGCTTTCATTGAAAAGACAAAACCTGACTAACTTTTCATCTGTGAGCCTTATTGCATCAAATGCCACCCAGACTGCAAATGTTTCCCTTGAGTAGGGAGCAAAACCAAGGGAGGAGGCTTCCATCCCAGAAATGCCATCTCCATCTGGGAAGGAGGGAGGTCACTGGCAGGCCATTCAGAATGGCAGGGGTGCGGGGTCAGGCCAGGAAGGCAGATTTCTTAAATGGCTTTAGACCCCAGACTCCTGGTGAAGCCGCTGCTTAAGAACCCCAGAGGGAGCACAGCCATCATCCTGCATCAGTCCTAAGACAAATGACTCAATAAGGAATTCAAGCTCTTAGGAAATCAGTGGGGTTCAAGTGAAAATTCAAATGAGACAAATGGAGGGAGGGGTGTTAAAAATAGTTTTTGACATGAAAAAGCTAACCAGGAACCAAGAGACTGAAATGACGGGCACCAGGCTCACATAGAAGCCACCTCCTACTGAGCGTGTAGAATCTGGAATCATAGGACTGGGAACAGTGTGCCCTGGAGTTTACAGAGATCCTCTGGTTAATGGAACTGGCTACAGCAGGTCCAAAGGAAAAGACAGGGCATTCAGAGCAACTGTAACCCTTTCTTTCCGATTTCACTGTTTCCACCTTAGTCTCCACCACTCTCTCCCATATGAATTATTAAAACCACCTGCAAATGGACGTCCCTGCCTCTAATCTGTCTTGTTCCCTCCCTTCCTCCTCATCCCGTCCCTCCTTCCATCTACTCACTCATGACTCATTCCACATACATTATTGAGCTACTACGTATCAGGCATCACATTTACTAAAATCATCTACATCTATTGTAGATCAAGCATTATTCTAGGTCCTGGGAAATAACTTGGATTGGAATTCTTAGTGCCAACATTTTAGTAAGGGAGAAAGACTATAAACAAGATAAAGAAAAAAGATATAGACTGTGTAGGATGATGATAAGTGAAATAAGGGAAGGATATAACGCAGGATACATACACAGGAGAGAGAAGGACAGGCGGGCAGCCTGGTGTGCTGCAGGCCATGCGGTTGCAGAGCTGGACAGGACTGAGCAACTGAACAGCAGCAATAGTACAGAATGAGGTCAGATTGATTATGCAAGTTGGTACAGGCACACTGCCTAGATCGTGGATGGATGTCCTCTGTGCGAGGACATGGCTTGGCCTGTGTGCCCAGCTCAGCTCGCTTACTCTGGGGATGGGGCCCAGGGGACTGGGACCCAGCAAGGGGAATGGGGAGTGGACTTCAGAACCTGCCCGCCCCTCCATCCCCACCACGACGCAGCAGTTATCAGATGGACGGTGCGCGGGGGAACATGCGGGTGCCCAGGCTTGTGTGATTCTGTGCAATGAGGCCAAGGCAGCCCTCCTGGGGAGGTGGCATCACGTGGTGACCGGAAAGAGTGAGGGGGCAGGAAGGGGTAGGTGTAGGTCCTGAGCGGGGAGCCTGCCAGGAGGGGTGCAGAAGGGAGAGGGGGAAATACGAGGGGAAGGGCACGTAGGGGTCTGGGCCACGAGAGGACACCTGGCCTGACTGGCTGTGCCAGGGGCTCTCTGGCTGCAAACTGGGGGGGGGCACCCAGCAAGGTGCAGATCAATACAGGTGCTATCATCCAAGCACGAGGCAAGCCACTGCGGGACTGCTCTCATTCCTCTTCTGCTGAGGCCAGCATACTCTTACAGAAAACTAATCTGATTTGAGTCTTGGTGTAAAAAAAAAAAAGGCCTGCACTGGCTCCAGAGTGCCTGTCAAATGACGTCTCCTGATGGGATAATGAGCTTCCAGCTCAGCCACATGGCCTGGCCTCTTTCCCCCACCTCAACTCCCTCCTTGACCACCCACCCCCCCCCCCCACCACCCCTACTCTTCCCACACTCTAGCTCAAAGTTCTCAAACAGATGGACCGAAGGCCACCTCTGGAATCCTTGATGTCTCGCTGACAGGTTAGGTTCAACAGCTGTAGTACCTGGGACCTGGCTTGGACGCATCAGGAAACAGCTGTGATGGGGAGAGAAAGAAACATTGCAAAGAGGAGAAGGTGGGATGCAGGGATAAGTGGAGAGAGAGGCTGGGAAGGGGAAAGCTGGCCAAAACTGTGAGGAGCTGGGGGGTGGGGCTCTGGATGGGTACAACAGCAGCCACTGCAGTTGGCCTGACAGTGCTTTTTAAAAATTGGTTGCCAAGAATTAAGGAGGCTTCCCTGATGTCTCAGCAGGTAAAGAATTCACCTGCAGTGCAAGAGCTGCAGGAGACGTGGGTCTGATCCCTGGGTCAGGAAGGCCCCCTGGAAGAGGAAATGGCAAGCCATTCCAGTATTCTTGCTGGGAAATTGCATGAACGGAGGAGCCTGGAGAGCTACAGTCACAAGGAGTCAGAAATGACTGAGCATGCACCACGACGGCCAATGATTAAAATTCAGGAAATCTGGAAAATCTGCAGCACTGACATCTTTCGGAAGTTCACAGATGCACCCGCTCTGACCTGCTTTCCTGCACGGTGACATTAGCTGTCCCCTCCACACAGGCCTCTGCTTGGAAATTTCCTCTCTGGCCTCCTTCACTCTCTCACCTTGCCCGACACACACAGCACCCAGCACCACCCACTTGTTTGTGTGCCCTCATGTCTTGCATCTTTGGAAACTCTGCCCCACCTGGGAATGTACCTGGGGCTCCCACCTGGCAATGTGGTCTGAACGTGTGCTCCATA
This sequence comes from Ovis canadensis, assembly GCF_042477335.2. Taxonomy (NCBI): domain Eukaryota; kingdom Metazoa; phylum Chordata; class Mammalia; order Artiodactyla; family Bovidae; genus Ovis; species Ovis canadensis. Next base: position 22,786,272 of record NC_091269.1, on the reverse strand, counting down.
CCCACACCCTGCCCAAGTTCTTATGTTGAAACCTTGATGCTAGTGCTGAGGTCCTGAGGGTAGAGCTCTCACAAATAGATTTAGTATCTTGTAAAAGAGGCCCCCAGAACTCCCAGCCCCTTCTGCCGTATGAGGACACAGAGAGGATGAGATGGCTGGGGCCAGGAAGAGGGTCATCCCTCAGTCCTGCTGGGGCCTTGATCTGGGGCTTCCAGCCTCTGGAACTGTGAGGAATCAATTTCTGTAGTTTATAAACTTCCCAACTGGAGGTAGTTCATTACAACTGCTGGAAGGGGCTAAGACACCGAGCAAAATACATATTCTTTAAGACTGTGCTCAAAGACCTTCTCCTTGGGGGCACCTCCTGGGACACACTTATGGAACTGACTCCTCCTCTGGAAACCCTTCTGAAAGGTCTGTGAGAGCCTGAGGCACAGCTGTGTCCTATCCGCATTTGAGCATCTAGTTTCTAGCACAGCATCTGACTCCTTGCGGGGACACCATGACTAACCGTTTAGCTGAAACTGACATAAATTAGGTGAATAAAAAGCTTACAGACTTACAAAATTTACAGTATCTCATTGGAAAGAGACTCGAGTTGCCAGACGTTTTCTAGATTTAGAAATAAGGGAATTCAGCCCGCTTCCATCATCCTCGTTTTCCCCCAGGTGAGCCGGTGGCCCCCAACACCAGACAGTTCAGCCAGCAGGTGGCCCATACAAGTGAGTGAAAACATTCCTGGGATTGAAGAGCTGCCCAGTTCCGATCAACATGTACGTTTGGTTTTGCTTCAACTCAGTGTACCCACTGTCTCTATAATGTCCATCCAGGGGCACTGAGGGAATGGGCATCGAGTGGAGGGGTGGAGGTGAACTTGAGAGGGAGACGTAAGAGTCCCAGCACCAGCCAGGGACACAGCCACACGATGCTTCGGTTGCAGCAAGTGGCCTCAAAACTGTAGGAGAGGGTGGGCAGGGCGGTGAAAGATACATCTCACACGAGGATAGGGAGGCTGACCCGGCCGGTGGTCAGACCACACATGCTTTACAGACAGTGAGACACCGCCAACTGTGCAGTAATTGATCTACGATCACCATTCACTGTTTCAGTGTTGTGTGAGCCTTTAATCCCTTAAGTGGGTACGCATTTTTCATATTCAAAGGTGAACTACAAACAGAGCAGTTGAAGATGAATGTATCGGAGGATCACATCACTGCTCTAATACGTATTTATAGTTTGCTATTGGCAAAAGCTCTCTGTATGCTCATTTGTCACCACAACAGCCCTGCTTAGAGCAGAAAAGGTAATGCAATTTGCTCAAGGTCCCATGACTAAGATGTCGCTGGTTTGAACTCCTGTCTTATGACCCCAGGGTTGGCTATCTTTTCATGGTGCTCACCACATGTACTGGGGCAGATCTAAAGTGGGCAGGCAGGGCATCCGGGAGTGGCTGGAGCAGTCACTATGCTTCCTGCCTGCCTCTGTGCTCCTTGGGCCCTGCTAACAATTGGCACAAGGCTGGTGCTGGCTGGCAGGCCCTTTGTCCAGCTCTGCCATCTGGCATCAGGCCCTTCCTGCTCACCAGCCTCTCTTCTGCCTGGGTGCCTGTGCCTGCTGCTCCTGTCTGGCAGGACCTGAGTGGCAGAGGGTAGGCTGCAAGGTCCTGGTCATTGGCTTCCGGTGAGGTTGCAGTGAATCAATCCTCCTGGAAGTCTGTTCTCCTCAGCCTTTGGCCCAAGGCTCCCATAGTCTGTTGCCAACTCCTGCCACCATTGATGAAATGGGCTCCTGCTGCCCAGAGAAAAAAAGTCTGGGGCTTCAGTCCTTTCTGTGTTCAGCATCCTGTCCTGGAAACCCTGCTTGACCCATACATGCCCTGTGCTATTCTGGAGTTCATTCTGGAAAGCAGGGCTGTGTTAGCAGAGAGGTCTTTCCTGAGCATGCATCCAATCCTATACATGTAAATGGCCATCTAAATTCCAAGGACTCTACCTAAGATCTTCAAAACCCCTTGGAAATCTCATTTCCCAGATTTTCTTTTTCGCTTTTTGGTTAACCTATTGCTTGTTACAACTGTTATCCACTGCCTCAGGCAACCGAGATACTAAAAAATTGCCTCTGATTGTTTTTAACAAATGCTCCCACCCTCACTCCCACCCTGGGAAAAACTGCGCTAGGCAAACCAAGTCAGGTCAAATAGAAACAGTCTTCCAGAGAACTACAAGACAGGCCAAATAATAACATTTACCTGGGAATGAAACTTTAAGCTTTGCTTAATTCTTCATTACTTTCAGGAGAAAATGCAAGTTCAATAACAGACTATGCAAATTCTTTTAGAATCTTATCTCTGCCCAAATCTCCAGCTGCATCTGCTAACAAGCTATTCACTTAATCTCTAAACTTCTCCCCCTTCCTCGCCACTGCCCCACCCCTCACCCCCACCTCCACCCCCACCCCCGCCAGCAGCTGCCTGGTTTCTGGTTTTCACCCAACTTCGGGCTTTTGGTTTCAACACTATTGTGGAGCCCTGCAGAGGCAATGGGATAAGGACAACTTAAAGTGACACAAAGCTGTTCTTATTGAGATCTAGCAGTTTTCCCTGAAAAATGCTTCCTGGATTGTTGCAAGTGTTTAGTTAAGTTTGATACTTCTGAAAATGGTCATTTCTTACCATTTTTTTTTTCCAGTGTTCTCATTGAGCTTATGGAGAAGAGAGTTTTCAGAGGACCTTACTTTGCCATTTTCACTGATATCCAAACTAAGCCTGAAAGAGTGAGTAGAGGAAAAGCTTATTAATGCAGAAATGATAGCTTGGGCAAAGAAAAAAGATGGGAGAAACAGTTGACATATTGCAGCGGAGCTGCAAGCAAGATGGTCTTAGTGGAGCATAAAGCCGTGACTAAAGAATGGAAGGAAAAAGGCTGAGGAAGAAGGCAGTGGCCTGTGTGCTACATTAACAGATATTTAAACTTCTTTTCCCCCCGTCAGCAGTTTTACTCCCAGACCCAATTTCAAATCTCAGCTACTACAGGAACACCGACATAGCCACTCAGGCCCATGAGTTTTGAATTCGCTGATACTAGTAACCTTCTTCCACCACCTAAACATTGTTTTCCTACTGTCCATACTTCTATTTAATTATATTTTAAATCTTCCAAATGCATTCTTCACTGATCCTAGCTAACAATCTTAATTGCAGCTCTTCTTCACCTTATAACTGTAAAAGCTAATACAGTGTCTGGGACATTATAGGAGCTCAGTACATAAGGGTAAAGAGAAGGAACTTTTTAAGAGATAACAATCTGTCCTGAAAGACTTTTGCTTGTTTTAAACTGGGTTCCTTGGAAAAACAGATTCTGCCTAGGGATTTGCATAAAAGGAGTTTACTGGGGAGTATCCTTCATTTGGGTGGTTCTGGGGAACTGAGGAAAGCAGAACTGTGGAGAGGGAAGAACTGATCCCCAGTGCGGTCACAAGAGGCCCCAGCCAATCCTCGGGGACCTAGATGAACTTTCAGCGTAGTCCTGCCTTGGAACCATGGGTTCAGTGTTTTATGCCCTCCTGATCAAGCAGTGTCTTGGGAGGAGGCATGACCTTGGCGAAACAGTCTGGCCATCAGCCTCCAGCTGCCCAACAGATCAGGAGGGGGATGAGCACCTCGGTCCTTGCGAGAGATGTGGGCACCGCAACGTTCGTGACACTGCTCAGTCCTGACATGGTCTGGCCCACAGTGCTGCGTCAGCGCTGGCTCCCCTAAAGGAGGCGTGAACGGAGTCAAAGCCTGCGGTCACACCATTCGACTTCCGCTGAGGCTCCTTCCCGCTGACTGCATTGCTCAGGTCAGGCTTTATCTTCTCTCAAAGGGTTTCTCCTCCCATGGCAAGTGGTATTCCTTCTTAAACGCTGAGCAAGTGGCAGATATGCTGAGATAACACAGGCACAGGCTCAGAGCTGCATGAACTATGACCAGAAAAGAGATACCTAGCTACGACTGCCTGCAAGGGCAGCCACACTGCGCTTCCTCCTCCTCAGTCACTCAGGATCTCCCACATCATTGCTGGAAGAGTACAGAAGAGGTCTAGAGGCATCACTACAGTACTGAGAAACTGATCAACCGTTTTGAGATAGTTGGACCCTGATAAGGATTTTGCATGAGGTAGATGCTTGGATTCCTTTTCCTGACAGTGGTCAGTGAGAAATCATAGTGGAAGAAAATGATGTCAGTCTTTATCCTGTATCAAACTGTACATGGCTTAGTGACTTTTGAGGAAGAAAAAAAATTAGTCCATAATGGTAGATTACTCTGAGTGCCGTAGAGAAATCTGAGAGTCAGAGGTGTAAAGGATTCTTGAGTGATATAATTCCAACCTCGACTTTCGAGCAAATGGCTTCTCAAAGAGGGAGCTGGAGAGGAAAACTATAGTCTGAAAAAGCGTATTGTGCTTTGTCCCCATAAGGTTTTATACAAAATTCTTTTCTGTTGCAGATACGCCAAAAATAGCTTGAGGGAGTGTTTTAGGAGGATGAAGTTTGGGGAAAAAATTTTAAAAAAACAGCTGAGAACTAGCTTTCAGGAAAATGGCTGTTTGATGTCAAAATTACTTGTCAGAAGTTTATATCTCTAACAGCTATATTTGGCTTAAAATTACACACTTTTTTTTTTTACACAAAGCCTTAAGTGAAGGGATGGAGTTACCCCCTGCTAGAAATGAGAGTTCCAACCACTGATGGGGGGAACCTCTGAAAACTAAGGAAGACAAAATGATAACAGACTCCGAAGAATGTTTGAAGCTTGCTCTCAAGTTAAAATCACCGGGATTTTTGGACAGCTTTCATTGGATATGAATGTATCACTGGAGAAGATGACGACTTGTCATGTCTGAGACTCCAGTGATGTCCAAGCTTTCCCTTCAGGCCTAGAGTAAAGAGTTGAACAAATATCGCCTTTCAGAAGGACAGGCTGGTTCCCCCAGGTAGGTAAGGAGATAGTATCACCATCCTTCCTCAGACAGTGATCTGATGTTTCTGTGATCCAGTTAGTTTCACCCAGGATATCAGTTGCTCTGACTGACAGCCCCAACAATGCCAGAGCTCACATTCCTGTGAGCTGCGTGGTGAAGGCAATCTGCAGATGAAAGCAAATTTACTCAAATTTCAGCAGCAGCATTTCTCAAGGTTTGTCAGATTAGAATAGGAATATAGTCTGTTTCTGTGGTGTCAGCAGCAGCAAGAAGTGTGGCTTTTAGGAGCAATTAATGGTCTATAGGTTAATGCTTTGCTTATGGAAAAGGAATACTAAAATGACTTCCATTATTGTTTATTTATTCAATGAATATCAATATAATATACATATAATAGTTATACATTACATATATTAAATTTATATAAACTATATATATATATATAGAATATATGTAAAATCTCTTAATAAAATGTTTCTCCACTTACGAAATGCTTCTTGTTAATTTTTGGAAAAACTACCCAAATGAGTTTAATGCTACAAAACGCACATTAAGATATTCATAACCAACTTTAATATCCCAGGTTTTCTTTCCAAAAGGTGGGCTAATAAGTTGCCAGGTTCATGTCAGGGCATTTATAGCCTGCAGTCCCCGACCTGTTCTTGCATGGCCTGTGTACATTTTGCAATGGTTGAAGAAAAACCAAGGAACAATATTAGTTCATGACATAAGACAACTGTCTGAAATGCAACTCTCAGCTTCCATACATACAGTTTTATTGGACACAGCCACACCATTTCTTTACAGATTATCTTTGTCTGCCTTCCTGTTGAAAGAACAGAGCTGAGCAGTTGTAACACAGACCATTACAGCTCAAAAGCCAAAGTAACTTACTCTGACTCTACAGAAAACAAATTGTCAACCCTGGCTTAGAACATTTCTCTATTTGTTGCTAGCTGTTTTAGGTAGGGATGATTGACAGTTAGGCTTCCCAGGCGCCACAAGTGGTAAAGAATCTGCCTGCCAGTGCTGGAGATAGAAGAGACGTGGTTTCAATCCCTGGGTTGGGAAGATGCCCTGGAGAAGAAAATGGCAAACCACTCCAGTTTTCTTGCCTGGAGAATCCCCATGGACAGAGGGGCCCGGTGGGTTACAGACCATGGGGTTGCAAAGAGTTGGACACAACTGAAGTCGCTCAGTCATGTCAGACTCTTTGTAACCCCATGAATCGCAGCACGCCAGGCTTCCCTGTCCATCACCAACTCCCAGAGTTCACTCAGACTCACGTCCATCGAGTCCGTGATGCCATCCAGCCATCTCATCCTCGGTCGTCCCCTTCTCCTCCTGCCCCCAAGCCCTCCCAGCATCAGAGTCTTTTCCAATGAGTCAACTCTTCGCATGAGGTGGCCAAAGTATTGGAGTTTCAGCTTTAGCATCATTCCTTCCAAAGAAATCCCAGGGCTGATCTCCTTCAGAATGGACTGGTTGGATCTCCTTGCAGTCCAAGGGACGAGCGACTGAACTGAACTGAAGTGACTTAGCATGCATGCGCAAAGGACGGTTAGGTTACTGCTCTGCTAGAGATGAGAGGGTTGCAGTCGCAGAGATCTTGCACAGTGGCCCCTGGAGAGTACCTCTATTAATATAACTCAGGTCTACCTAACTCCACACAACACACATCTGCGGGTAAATAGCACTTTGCTGATTACATTTTACTTTTTTAAAATCATTGTTTAATTTTTAAAAATTGGTTAATTTCATTTTTGGTTGCGCTGAGTCTTTGTCGCTGAGTGGGCTTTCTCTGCTTGCAGCCAGGAGGGGCTGTTCTTCAGCTGCGGTGCGTGGGCTTCTCAATGCCTTGGTTTCTGTAGTTGCAGAGAACAGGTTCTAGACATACAGGCTTCCGTAGCTACAGTACACATTCTCAGCAGTTGTGACACATGGGCTTAGTTGCCCTGCAGCATGTAGAAAGCAAAGAAATAGAGAAAAGCAGGAGAATGGGAAAGACTATGATCTTTTCAAGAAAATTAGCAATATCAAGGGAACATTTCATCAAAGATGGGCACAATAAAGGACAAAAATGATATGGACCTAACAGAAGCAGAAGGTATTAAACCATGATGGTGTGGTCACTCAGCTAGAGCCAGACATCCTGGAGTGTGAAGTTAAGTGGGCCCTAGAAGGCACTACTGCAAACTAAGCTAGTGGAAGTGATGGAATTCCAGCTGAGCTATTTCAAATCCTAGAAGGTGATACTATTAAAGTGCTGCACTCAATGTACCAGCAAATTTGGAAAACTCAGCAGTGGCCACAGGACTGGAAAAGGTCAAATTTCATTCCAATCCCAAAGAAGTGAAATGCCAAAGAATGCTCACACTACCACACAACTGCATTCATTTCACATGCTAGCAAGGTAATATTCAAAATCCTTTAAGCTAGGCTTCAATAGTAAGTGAATCGAAAACTTCTGGATGTACAAGCTGGATATAGCAAAGGCCAAGGAACCATAGATCAAATTGCCAACATCCATTGGATCATTGAAAAGGCAAGGGAATTCCAGAAAAGCATCTATTTCTGTTTCCTTAACTATGCTAAAGTCTTTGACTGTGTGGATTGCAGCAAACTGTGGAACGTTCTTAAAACTGTGGGAATACCAGACCACCTTACCTGCCTCCTGAGAAACCTGTATGTAGGTCAAGAAGCAACAGTAAGAACCAAACATGAAAAAGCAGATTGGCTCAAAATTAGAAAAGGGTTACGACAAGGCTGTATATTATCACCCTGCTTATTTAACTTCCATACAGAGTACATAGTGGGAAATGCTGAGCTGGATGGATCACAAGCTGGAATCAAGGTTGCCAGGGAAAATATCAATAACCTCAGATATGCAGAAGACACAACCCAAATGGCAGAAATCAAAGAGGAACTAAAGAGCCTCATGATGAATGTGAAAGAGGAGAGTGAAAAGGTTGGCATAGAATTCAACATTAAAAAAATGAAGATTATGGCATCCAGTCCCATCACTTCATGGCAAATAGATGGGAAAAAATGGAAACAGTGACAGACTTTATTTTATTGGGCTCCAAAATCACTGTGGATGGTGACTGCAGACTTGAAATTAAAAGACACTTGCTCCTTGGAAGAAAAGCTATGACAAACCTAGGCAGTGTATTAAAAAGCAGAGACATCACTTTGCCAACAAAGGTCCATATCGTCAAAGCAATGACTTTTCCAATAATCATGTACGGTTGGGAGAGTCGGACCATAAAGAAGGCTAAGCTTTGAGGAACTGATGCTTTCAATTTGTGGTTCTGGAAAAGACTCTTGAGAGTCCCTTGGACAGCAACGAGATCAAACCAGTTAATCCTAAAGGAAATCAACGCTGAATATTCATTGGAAGGACTGATGCTGAAGCTGAAGCTCCAATACTATGGCTACCTGATGCGAAGAGCCAACTCATTGGAAAAAATCCCTGATGCTGGGAAAGATTGAGGGCAGGAGAAGAAGGGGTTAACAGAGGATGAGATGGTTGGATGGCATCATCAACTCAATGAACATGAGTTTGAGCAAACTCTGGGAGATGGTGAAGGACAGAGAAGCCTGGTGTGCTGCAGTCCATGGGATCACGAAAAGTCTGATATGACTGAGTAACTGAATAACAACATGTGGAATCTCCCCAGGCCTGGAATCAAACCCATATCCCTTACATTAGCAGGTGGATTCTTATCCATTGTGCCACCAGGGAAGTCCTGTTAATCACAGTTAATCATGCTGTTTATAACAAAAACTGTTGAATTCTCTTGAGAAGACTCCTCACCACAATTGTTTTTTTAGGACAATTGGAAGACTCCTCACCACAATTGTTTTTTTAGGACAATTGGAATAGTATATAACAGATTTGTTTAAAGAAATATTATAACTACTATCAGCAGAAAAAAAATGCTTTCTTCTAAAGGTTAAAAATTATCCTTCAAATCATAAGTTAGTTGTAGAAAACAAAACAAGAAATGATGCTAACTGTAGTGTTCCATTTAAATGTAAGATATTGTTGGGCCTGACAGACAGGGAAGGCCTTCAGTTAATGGAAAGGGCACGAATGATTTTATCACATAAACCTGAGAAAGGCACAAACCCTTACATGACAAAATTAAAATGTATCTTATTTTTCATTTTAACTCTGTAACGTTTAGTGGGAAGGAGATTACTGGAAGGAGGAGGGACAAAGGCCCTCAACCAGGGCAAGGAACTGTCAAAGAGCAAATGAAAGAGTTCTTTTAATGCTTTAAAAAAAATACTCACTTAAATATAGTCAAATGGTGAATTCAGTTGAACTTTTTATTTTGAGAACACTAGATTTATATCCGGTTGTAAGAAATAATACAGAAAGATCATATGTATTCTTCACCCATTTTCCCCAAATGGATGTTTTTTAGTCGCTAAGTCATGTCCGACTCTTTTGCTACCCCATGGACTGTAGCCTGCCAGGCTCCTCTGTTCATGGAATTTCCCAGGCAAGAATACTGGGGTGGGTCGCCGCTTCCTTCTCCAGGGGTTCTTCCCAACCCAAGGATCAAACCCACATCTCCTGCCCTGTTCCCCAATGATAACATCTTACAAAGCCATAGAATATCACAACTAGGGTATTAATATTAGCACAGTTGGCTACTCTTATTCAGATTTCCCATTTTACTTGCACGTGTGTGTTTCTATGTAGCTTTATCACATGTAGGCTTGTGTGTCTAGCACCGTAGGCAAGTTGCCGCATGGCTCCCTCCCGTTGCCTGGTTATAATCACACCTACCATTGATCATATACATCTTTCTACCACCCTATCACCCACATCCCTAACCCGTGACAAACACTATCCTGGTCTCCATTTCTAGAATTTTGTCATGTAAAGAACGTTATATTAGTGGCATCACGCAGTGTGTAACCTTGTGAGATTGTTTTTTGTCACTCAGCATCCTTCTCTGGAGATTCAGCCACATTGTTGTGTATATCCATAGCTCTCTCTTTTTAACTGTTGAGTAGTATTCACGACTGAGCGACCTCACTTTCGCTTTTCACTTTCATGCACTGGAGAAGGAAATGGCAACCCACTCCAGTGTTCTTGCCTGGAGGATCCCGTCTATGGGGTCGCACAGAGTCGGACACGATTGAAGTGACTTAGCAGCAGCAGCAGTATCAGCTAGTATGGGTTTTTAACTTTTTATTTTAAGTTGGAGTATAGTTGACTTACAGCATTGTGTTAGTTTCAGGTGTACAGCAAAGTGATTAATTTAAAGATATATGCATATCTATTCTGTTCTATGCATATATATACGTATATCTATCCTGTTTCAAATTCTTTTCCCATTTAGGCCATTACAGTATAGCAAGTGGCGTTCCCTATGCTTGCTATGCAGTAGGTCCTTGTCCACTATCTATTCTGTGTATAGTAGTGTATATATGTTAATCCCAAACTCCTGATTTACACCCTCCCGCACACACACCACTTTTCCCCTTTGGTAACCAAGTTTGTTTTCTAAGTCTGTGAGTCTATTATTGTTTTGTAAATAAGTCCACTTGTATATTGTTTTTAGATTTCATATATAAGGGGTATCATACGACACTTATCTTCCTCTGACTTACTTCACTTAGTGTGATAGTCTCCATCCACGCTGCTGCAAATGGCACCATCTCATTCTTCTCTATGGCTCAGGAGTATTCCTTGGTCTCTGTGGACCACATCTTCTTTATCCATTCATCTGTTGATGGACATTTAGGTTGCTTCCGTGTCTTGACTATTGCAAATAGTGCTGCAAGGAACATTGGGGTGCATGTATATTTTCAAATTATGGTTTTCTTCCGCTAAATGCCCCAAAATGGGATTGCTGGATCATATGGTAGCTCTGTTTTTAAAATCCACTCCCCTAATCTCTGTTCTTTTTTTTGTTTACTTTTTCATTTCCTTTTAACATAATTATTGATGGAACTGACACGTCATCATTTATTTCCTCTAAAGCTCATTTTTCTGTTTCTCTTTGCTAAAGCTCTTGTATGCTTTGGATATTTTGAAGGATTTCATTTTGCTCCATTTATAGTGTCTTTAAGTCTCACTGTTTGTGTGGTTTCCTTAGAGGCGTCTCTGGATGTTATAATATGCGTGTGTAGCCAGTGTCTGCTAGTCTACTGGTGTCAGGACTTCATCACTCTGAGTGAAGGACAAGAATCCTACTTCTAGTAAGGCACATTTACCTACCCCTCTTTTAATATCATTGCTGTTAGTATCAGATGGTGTTAGAATGTTTGCTTCAGTCATCACAAACGGTTTGAAAGCTCAAGAGAAGGATAGTCCGGTGTATGCCCCCCATTTGCGTCCTTTTCATTGTTTTTTCTTCCTTCCTCATGCTCCAAGATTTCTTCTTTCACCGCTTCTCGTGTTTGACGAACTTTCGTTAGCCATTGTCTGATCAGTTCAGTTCAGTTCAGTCTCTCAGTCGTGTCTGACTCTTTGTGACCCCAAGAACCGCAGCACTCCAGGCCTCCCTGTCCATCACCAACTCCCGGAGTCCACCCAAACCCATGTCCATTGAGTCGGTGATGCCATCCAACTATCTCATCCTCTGTCGTCCCCTTCTCCTCCTGCCCTCAATCTTTCCCAGCATCAGGGTCTTTTCCAATGAGTCAGCTCTTTGCATCAGATGGCCAGAGTCAGCTCTTCGCATCAGGTGGCCAAAGTATTGGAGTTTCAGCTTAAATATTGCCCAATATTGGGTAACTAACAAATTCTTTCCATTTTCTTTCATTTGAGAATATATTTATTTTCCATTTATTCCTGAAGAATAGTTTGACCAGATATAGAATTTTTGCTTCATTACTTGGAATGAAGTTTGTCCCCACAGTTTCAGATGGGAAATTCACTGTCTCTTGAACTGATCTCCTTCTATGGGCTTGCGTTTTTTCTCTCTGGATGCTTTCAAGGCTTATTTTCCTTGTCAGAATTTTAATTACGATGTGTCCCCCCAGTGGATATCTCTGGGTTTGTCATATTTGGGGTTTTACCAGCTTCTTGATTCTTCAGGTTCACACTTTTCACCAAATTGAAAAGTTTTCTTTAAAAACTATTATCTGTGAATACTTTTTCACTCACACCACTCTCTCTTCTCTCTTCCTAGGAAACCGGTGATACGCATGTTGACTTTTCCCTTTTGTCCCACATGTTCCTGGGAATCTGTTTACTTTCTTTTTTCCAGTTTATTTTCTCTCTGTTGTTCAGATTGAATAAACACTATTGGTCTGTCCTCAAATACAGTAATCCCATCTTCCCTCACCTCTACTGTTGAGTCTGTCCAATGAGTTCTAAAAACCTCTTACTCTATTTTTCAGTTGTGCAATTTACATGTTTTTTTTAATATAGGCGGCACTAGTAGTAAAGAATCTGCCTGCAATGCAGGAGACCTGAGTTCGATCCCTGGGTTGGGAAGATCCCCTGGAGAAGGGAATGGCAACCCACTCCAGTGTTCTTGCCTGGAGAATTTCATGGACAGAGGAGCCTGGTGGGCTCCAGTCCATGGAGTTGCAAAGAGTCAGGCACGACTGAGTGACTAACACTTTCACTTTTCACCTTCTATTTCTTCACTGAGACGTCTTTTTTTTTTTTTTTTTCATTTGTTTCAAGAGAATTTGCAATTGCTGTGGAAGCATTTTTATGATAGCTGCCCTAAAATCCTTACTGGATAATCCCAACGTCTGATTCACCTTGCTGTTGGTATCTGTTGATTGGCTTTTCTCAATCAAGTTGTGATTTCCTGGTTTTTATTTTGATGGGTGATTTTTTATTGTATCCGTGTCATTTTGGCTATTATGTTAGGAGATTCTGAGTCCTATTGAAACATTTCATTTTAGGATGCAGTCACCCTGTGTAAGTTTAGCACACAATTTCTGACCTATTTCATAGGCTGTGATGCATTTTGGTTTGAGATGGCTCCCACTTTTCCCTGCTGTTACTACTTGAGGCTATAAGGAGCTTCCCCAACAGCAATCCATTTGGTGTCTCTGGGTAGGGGAATGGATTTTCTGTTCCCAGATTCCAGCCAAGATGAAGAATTCTACCAACTAACTCAGGTGAGCCTAGCAGCATCAGGAGGTAGGATCCACCGAGGGCCCAGGGACTACAAGCACCAAGGGAAAGAGCTCTCCCTTTCTGCTGGTCTCACCCAGAGACATCAGACAGCTAGGCATCATCAGCCAGGGCTTCTCACACAACAGAAGCCTCATCCAGAAAGTGCTTGTTGTCTCTATAAGCTTCAGACTTCCCTTCAAATGCACAGCCGTGGGATCCAGTGCACACCAACAGTCCAGGAAGTGTTCCCTTCCCCCAGAAGCCTAGCCCCCTGGATGTAAATTGAAGGTAAAGTTTTTGAAAAGATAAACTCTCAGCTCTCTTGCATGATCTCCTTCAAATTCATATAGAAGCTTAGAAAATATACAAGATTCGACTTGAACTACTTCTACTTTGCCCACTGAGTCATTCAAATTCTTTCCCTTTTCTCTCTTTGTCTGCCCCAGGTCCCTGCCCTGATCATTTATTTCTAAATGCTTGCCTGCCCTCCTCCACAAGTGCTTGCTTCCTTCCCCTCACAATGGTCCCCGAAGAACGATGCCCAATCTTCTGGTTGTCTCAGAGACCATTACCTCCGTGGCTCTCTTCTGCTCGGTCCCCCTAAGGTCTCAGCAGTTGGGAGAAGCTGACTCTTGCTGCTTCCCTCCCTCTCAGCCTGGTCTTGTGTGGCATATGGGTTTGGTCCCACTCACAACTTACCTCCTTGGACCTTTCCTATGTGGGGTCTCTGACAGTGTGACATGGCGGCTTCAAGTCCCAGCTCAATCACTTAGCACCTGAGAGATCTCAGGCAGGCCACTTAACTCTGCCAACTCCAGTTTCTTCATCCAAAAAGGTGTATATGATTACATACTGCTAGATTTAAGATGGGTTACCAACAAGGACCTACTGGGGCACAAAAGACTATTTTGAGTGTGATTCAGTGCAGGGGAATCTCTGTGGGCAGTGGGCACAGCACAGGGAACTCTGCTCAATCCTATGTAACAACATAAAAAGGAAAAGAATGTGAAAAAGAATAGACAGATGTATATGTATAACTGAATCACTTTGCTGTACACCTGAAATTAACACAACATTGTTAAGAAACTGTGCTCCAATATAAAATTGAAAATTAAAAAATATAAACAATTAATAATTTTAAAAAGAGCACATATGAATAGCATATACCTATAGGGCTGCTGTGAAAATTCAATAATCAACTACGTAAATGTTACTTACTATTATCATCACTCTCTCCTCTAGCTAGTTGTCTCATCATCTTCTTTACAGCCTAGTCTGGTCTGCATATAGTCTCATAAGGTGTCCAGAACCTCTTTCACCTTCCTTGGTAATACCACAATTATCATCCTCAATTTCAGCTCAATTTTGGATCTCCCTCCTCTAAGAATAAATCTTCTACACAGCAAACAGGGAGTAGTCATTTTAGCTGCGAGCCTTATTCATATTTTTAAGACATTGGTCAGACTTGTACTCTCTGAGCTGCTCAGATTTGGAGACAAAGGCTGTACCCAGGCTTATCTATGCTTCTCAGTTCCCTAGCAGTGGTCCGAGGTACCCGGTGGCGCGTCCTCACAGTCTTAGCTTCACAGCATATTCGCCAGTAGTCTTTTGTTATATCCCGATTAGACGGCCTAGTCAATAGTCAGGATGGATCACACGGGGGACTCTCTAGTGTGTAACTGTGTGACTGTATGATGGGATTGGGAAGCAAAAGAGGAATACTGTCCGCAGTGAGGAGTCCCATCAGAAGAGTCTATCATTCCAAGTAAACGAAACAAACCCATCTTAAGCTGGTTCCTAGCGTCCGAAATTCCAGGCACTTTGCCAGAAATCTTTACGGATCAAAGTGAAGTAGGGAAATTTAATAAAGCCACAACCTCAGGTGTGATTATTCTCAAAGTACTGTATTCACATCAGTTCAGCAGAATTTCTCCTTTAGGCCACAGTGTTTCAAAAATTTAGGTCTTTAGTCAGGGAGATAATATTTTTTTGGCAGCCTATCAGTTCTTTTCGTTTTTAGGTGTATTTTTTCTGCAGCCGTGCCAGACCAAGAATGTTAACAGGCCATCAGATTAACTTGGATTTCGTAAAATGTGAATAAAGTGGTGGCGGGCTGTGGCACGTTTGCCAGCGGGCAGCTGTTAAGCAGGTTGAGAAAAGATTTGAATAAGGCAGGGACTCACTCTGCAATGAAATTACAGGAATTTGCTCTGCCGGAGCTGTGATTCATGCAGAGATCTGAGAGGCAAGCTAAAGACTAATGAAACTGCCTTTCTTTAAGCTCCAACCTAAGGAGCTAACAAGCCCTCTTCGCTTTGCTGATGATGTCAGAATTTTTCCAGCTCTCATCACAGAGGTGTCTGTGATGACTGTGTCTAGAATATTCCATGTTGATGGAGAACCTTCATTTTCCATGTATCCACATGGCGATAGCATATGTACATGCCCCTTAGGGACTTTTAATAGCAATAAACTGCAAAGACTTCCTTAGGCCCTTGCTGGAGGAATTGCTACCAGGAAGTGCTGTAGCTTAACTGAGGTGCCCTGTGGGACTCCACACTTGTTGGCAGAATCGCCAAGTTCCAAGACTACTGTCTCAATCCGGAAGACACAGCACTTAGCAGTCAAGAGGGCCCAACACTTTTGATATTAAAGGACAAATTTATTGGCTTACATTGGATAGATCAGTTTAGGACCTGATATTGGCCATTTACCTGAGACATCACTGATTTTTCAGGTGGGATACCCAAGAGACAGATAAAATTATGGATCAAAATTGGTAGTGTGTACAAAAGATGAAAAATGCTTGGAAATTGCTGAAGGATATTTGTTCCACCCAGAATTCTCCGAGACACACTGTGTCACCGTTATCCACTGACGCCACCATCTTTCTTGTCATATTGCTTTCTTATTTTTCTATTTTATTTAAGTATAAATAAATAGTTGCATTTTCTGCCCCTTTAATTGTTTTCATGGGTTTGTGTGTGTGTGTGTGTTGTTGTTGTTGTTGTTTTATTTTTATTTACTTATTTTTTTTTAGGCCATGCCATGTGGCATGCAGGATCTTAGTTCCCTGACCAGGAATGGAACCCACGCCTCCTACGGTGGAAGCACGGAGTCCTATTATTATTATCAGCAGTATTATTATTATTATGCTATTATTATTAGCAGTATTATTATCTCCTAAGCTCAAAGTCTGGGTATTACTCAGTTTTGTGTCCCTCGTACTTAAAACAGAGTAAACACTCACTAAAGGCTTACTGAATACATACTAGATTAAAACAAGAAGCTTTTGTTTTTGACCTTGAACAGTAAGTCAGTTTTAGGCAGTGAAATTATTCTGTATGATGCTATAATGGTGGACACATGGCATTATGGCCCATAGAACATACAACTGCCAGTGTGTACCCTAATGTAAACTATGGCCTCTTCATGTTAAAGATGTTTTAGCATAGGTTCACCTGTTGTAACCAATGTCCCACTCTGGGTGGTGTTGATAATAGGGAAAGCTGTGCGGGTGGTGTAAGGGAAGAGTAGGTATATGCGAATGCTCTGTACTTCTCACTCAATTTTTCTTTGAAATTAAACTGCTCTAAAAATAAAGCATATTTAAGAAAATGAGTTGGATTTCAACATGATGTGATATTGAATGAAGTTATTCAAAGCAGAAAAAACAGCAGAAGTAAAAATATTGAGGTGGCGGTCCCAGGTGGTGTGGGGGATTGGAAGTATGGTCTCTGGAAAATCAGCGACAATTCTGTTTGGTTTGAGAAAACTCTACACATAAAGCAAACATAAAAGAAATAAGAACAAAAAATAATTGAAAGAGAGTGAGGGTCTTATATAACAAATAAAAAGTTTCAACTTAATTAAGTAGGCAATGGGAAGCCACAAAAAGTATCTTGGGTTGTCTTGGTGAGGATTAAAGATGCAGCTAAATCAAGGTCAAATGATCAAGTTCCTTAATCCCTTCTATTAGAGATCTCCAAGTGGACACAATCAGTTCCCTCCCCCACAAACAATAGAAGTATCCCAAATGCAGGTGCCTGGAGTCACAGTGACTTGTGACTCTGCACCAGATGTTTTCAAAAGGAAATCTTATCTTGACTACATCCTGTGTCTATCTATTACCTTCTCCCACTTTTCAATAAAGACAATACTCATCTAAGATCTCCTGCCCGAGGCAGACCATGAGAACAAAGGAAGAAGAAGGGATTTGGTTAGAGCAGGTGGGGCAGGGGCAAATGGCATAATGCCCAGGAGAGCACAAAACGCACTCCCCTAAAAAGTTCCCAAAGCCCACCCTGCAGATCCCACTGCAGGGAAGTGTAGGAGGGTATAGCCTCCTGAAGTCAGCGATGAGAGGCGCTCACGCTGTGTAGACAGCCTTTACCTGGGAGGAGAACTCTGACCCCACTGTGCTGCGATTATGGGAAACAGCAGCTCCATCTGTGGGAGCGCTGCTGACATGGACCATGACGGGCACGATTCCCCCCGGGTAGGATCCTCTTACTGGGCTTCTGGGAAAGCCTACGTTATGGAGAATCGCTCCTGACGGGAGAAATACCAGTGATGGTGTGTTGGGATGGTCTGGAATACTGAGATGCTAGGAAAGAAAGTTAATGGTGTGTAACACTGATCCAGAAGCACAAAGGAAAGATGGTGAAGGAAATCAGATGTTGGGTCAGTAGGTGACGGGTGACTGACAGCTCCCCCCACAGCTTCCCCCGGGACGGCTGCTTTCTCTCTCCGGGATTCTAGCAGTTGTGGGGACCAGCAGGAAGAGAAGGAGAGGTTAGGACAAAGTTTACCAGGTCATGAAGAGTCCTGAGGAGACCAAAGTTTGACATGATGTTAATATAATGGCTAAGATATAAGGAGATCTAAAGGCCAATTCTAATTCTAAGGGCTTTACCTGGACCACATCTTCACACTTCACAAATGCTTCAAGGCAGATGTCAATGTTAAGTCCCTTTTAGAGATGAGGGCATGAGGTTAAGGAACTCACTGATTTTACAAAGTAAGTAAATGGTGGACTCTGCCTCCAAAAATCATGCCATACTGCCAATTTATGCCACACTGCCCATAAGTCATGCCAATTTATTCATACTGCTTGGGAAAGAGGTGGGAGGAAAAGAAAGGATGGAAACATGGAGAAACCTAGGTTGTCTTCAGTTCAGTCTCTCAGTCGTGTCCTACTCTTTGGGATCTCATGGACTGCAGCACGCCAGGCCTCCCTGTCCATCACCAACTCCCGGAGTTTACTCACTCATGTCCATCGAGTTGGTGATGCCATCCACTCATCTCATCCTCTGCTGTCCCCTTCTCTTCTTGCCTCCAATCTTTCCCAGCACTGCGGTCTTTTCAAATGCGTCAGGTGGCCAGAGTATTGGAGTTTCAGCCTCAACAGCAGTCCTTCCAATGAATATTCAGGACTGATTTCCTTTAGGATGGACAGGTTGGATTTCCTTGCAGTCCAACAGACTCTCAAGAGTTTTCTCCAACACCACCGTTCAAAAGAATCAGTTCTTCGGTGCTCAGCTTTCTTTATAGTCCAATTCTCTTATCCATATGTGACTAGTGGAAAAGCCATAGCCTTGACTAGTTGGACCTTTGTTGGCTAAGTAATGTCTCTATTTTTTAATATGCTGTCTAGGTTAGTCATAACTTTTCTTCCAAGGAGCAAATGTCTTTTAATTTCATGGCTGCAATCACCATCTGCAGTGATTTTGGAGCCCTAGAAAATAAAATCTGTCACTGTTTCCACTGTTTCCCCATCTATTTTCCATGAAGTGATGGGACCAGATGCCATGCCCTTAGCCCTTGCACTTAGGAGGTAGAATTCACAATGGATTCTCATCTCAGGTGGGCAGCCAGCCAGAATAAGGATGGGGAACGTGGCAGAGCACCAGGTATGGCTCACAAGGAGAAGAGCTGAGATGAGTCACAAGCAGACGGGTTCACAGAGCTGGACACCTGCGGCTGCTGTCATCTCCCACCCTCTGCCAGGACCACGTGTCCTGGAAAGAAACATGGAACCCGGAAGATGCAAAGCCTGGCTTGCCTCTCCCAAGAATAGCACAGAGCGTGCTCCATCTTGAAGCAGCATAGTTCCCTTGCTACATCCTAAGGCTGCCCGGGTCTGGGCATTGGAACCCCATTTTTGTAGGGGAGTCCTGATTGAGAAACTGCCATCTTTTCAAGTGTTAGGACCATTAGGGATATTCATTTAAGGAAAAACCAACATTTCGAAGCTGATAGGGCCCAGCAGAGTTGTGGAAGGAGGTATTCCACACAATGATGTCTGAGCATCACCGAGATGTGGCTGGGGAGCAGGTGAAGCCTCTTCTGAAGATTTAGACGAAATCAGCTCAAAGCCCCCTTCAATCCCCCACAGAGACCTGCTTGCCTTCCTATGATTCGTGTGACTTCTCCGGAATTTTCCTCCGCAGACACCTCTGGCCCTGGAAGCGTGTCTCCCCTGAGTGCCAACCATCCCCTTTGTGTCATTTAGCTCATACCCTGGTGTCAGCAAGAGTATGGAGCTTTCCTAGATCCTTTCCTGGATTCAAAGGCCTCAGGCAGTGCCTTCGTGTGGAAAGTGAATTCACCCAGTAGGGTTTCAGGAGCCACAACGTAAGGAATTTAAAATGAAACACTAGGGACTTCCCTTGTGGTCCCGCGGTTAAAGCTCCCCTCTTCCATGGAAGGGCGCTTGGGTTTCATTCCTGGTCAGGGAACTAAGATCCTGCATGCCCCACAGAGTACCCATAAAGACCTTAAAACTTTTTAAAAATAAAATGAAACACTGGGCCTCAGGAGGCTGAACACAGCTTAGCTAGCCATCTCTGCCACCTCCAGTGCCTCCTGGCCCTCTCCAGGGCCCCCTTCCTTTTGGCAACATTCACAGTTCTGCCTGGACCCCAGACCCTCTTTGTGGCTTCGAGGACTCGGATCCGCTTGAGCTTGGAATTGGCTGCTCATGAGGTAAGGATGGAGTTTCCAAACCAGCCGCCTCCTCCTTCTCAGGCTGGGACTGAGAATCTGGAGAAGTCACTTCTTTCCCAGTAGCTTGAGACGGATAAAACTTTCTGTCTCTCAGAGCCTTAAGCCCCATTGGAAACCCATCTAATCATGAGCAGAGCAGCTCAGAAAGGGGACTGAGGCAGGGCCAGGAATGTGGAGCCCACCTCCCGGCTCCACCCCGACAAGCTGGGTCACCTTGAACTAGTTACTACCCCTTAGACCCTCTGCTGAGGAACGCAGATCACACGAGGTGATGCGGGGAGTTGTTACGGGTATAATGTGACATGTTTCACATGACTAACTCTGTGCTCACATTGCGAGGGCAGTCATAGATGCTAGAGATCCTTTATTAATTCTTCAGTGACTGCATAGCATAGACACCTATTAGGTGTTAGTTACCCTCGTAAGATCATGTTAGGGCTGAAAAGAGGCATAGCAGTGTATTGATGTTGGGTAGACCACAGTGAATATAGAACAGTTCTTTCTCTTCAGTGTCCCTCCACTTCATTTAAAAGGTCTCCAAAATAAAACAAGAAATGCCTTCCATGGAAGGGCTCCAAGGCAAGATAGGTGCCCTCATCTCCCCATCAGGCCAGCAAGTTAAGTGAGTTCTTCTGTGACTAGTAGTGACTCTGTGTCCAAGGATCACAGTCACGTGAATATTTGTGAACAGTTTATTCAAAGGAAACACAGTCCAGGACACAAGGAGGATGAGGGGAAACATGGGGGTCTCCCGCCTTCTACTCTCTCCTCCCTGCTCCCACCCTGATATTTCTTTCCTTCACAAAGTCTTGCTTTTTGGTTAAGCCACAACGCTGCCAGTTTCCTAACCAAGAGTCCTGACTGTGAAACTTCAAACCAGTTCAGAAGCCAAATGAGAATCCGACGGGCTTTGATTCTGTCAGATCTAGGCCTCAGCCTGGCTGGTGAGGAGGGGCTAGGACCTGTCTAGCTGGGCCAGCAGGCACCCCCGGGCAGGGAGATGGCGGGAGGAGAGGCAGGCAGGCTGCGGGCTCCAGACCAGAGGTTCCGCTGGGGTCTCCCCCGGAGGGGTCGCCTCAGTGACAGGATCAGTCAGCGGACAAGAGGTAGCTCCGCTGCCCCTCCCTGACAGGAAGTCTCAGAAACCAGGAGGATAAACTCCCAGCTTTGGGAAACAAAGGCAGGAGCAGATTTTCAAGAAATAAGCTCGGGAATAGGAAAAAAAAAAGTGAGAGAGACCCACTTGCTCGAGTCCCAGGATGGGGCTTGGTCATGGAGATGGGAGCGGAGTCATTGGCTGAACTAAGACCAGGTCAGAACAGGCCTTTCTAGAGGCAAAACAGAGGTGGGGTGTGTCACCCAAATCTCAGAGCCCCTCCGGCCCCCGGGCACACACAGTTTTAGAGGGCCACAGAAGCAGGATGTCTGGGTGGTTCCAGGACACACCCACCACATCTCTCAGCCCCTGCAGGGGTGGAACTGCCGCAGACCCAAACCCAGAAGTGTCTGTGACCTGCCCGTCACCTCTAATTGTGACGAGCAGGCCGAGAAGGCGCCCATGTGCGACGGTTGGTTGCAGGTATGGGGTCCCGATTTGCAGCTAGAAAGGCAGGGGCCACGTGCATCCTACCCTTCTCCTGCTCCAGTTAGAGAAGCAAAGGGATCATAACCTGAACTGTGGACATAGAAACTAGACGTTTGAACTGGTCTCTCGTTCTAGCCTAGCTCTTGAGGACAGGGAGAACAGAATGGCTCTCCCCGCTCCTCCGAGTGCGACCGTGGAAAGTGCCATCGGCATCACCAGGGCCCTGGACTGAACTGGAAGCTCCGGGATTGGGAGGGCGTGATGAGAGGGATTTAACGCTCCTCTGCCCCCCAGGACTGGGGGGCTCTGCCTGGGGAGCAGGTAAGCTGAGCCGCGGTCCAGGTGTGGGTCTCCGTCTTCTGCTCATCCTTCCAGGCTGGGGCCGCACAGAGGCAAGTGCCCTGCTGAGAGTGGGTATTCTGAATTTTGTTTCCTGCTCCAGCTGCCAAGTGTGCGCCATCCCAGGGAGCCTGTGAAGCTCTCACCTCAAGCTCTTCCCCCCAGAAAGAAGGGAAGCAGTTACCGCCCTTTAGGTCTGCATGAAGTGGAGCTCACAAAATATTTCGCCTAGATTCGCCCACTTAAGGGAGAAGCATAGGAATAAACGCTGTTGTTGCCACTTCCACCCACTCTCCAGCTCACGTCCTACTTGAGGAAGGATGCTGGAGCTACGAATGGGGTCACTGAAGCAGGAACACAGATGGCAGTTGAGGAAAGGGAAGTGACTCTGCTATTTCCTCTCTCAAGCAACTTAAATGAGCCTTGAGAGAAGCATGTGGGTGACTTGAGTGTAATCCCGTGTCTCGTCCCTGCGTCCCAAGGTGGTCCTGATAAACACACTGGGTGAAAGAGGAAGGAGTTGGGTCAGAATCTCATGACTATACAGGTAAGATGTAGGTTATAAGGCTAACTGTCCCACCCCATCCAGGGTCCCTGGACACGAGAAATGTTCCTGCCAGCTAATCTCCAAGGGGATTTATTGGAGCCAGGAAGAGGCTCACAGAACCCACGGGCAGGGCACAAGCAGAGCTGGCATCTGGGGACTGGAGACCAGAGGTTTCCTGCCCACATTCTCCAGGGCTGCTCCACCATTTCTGCATACTACCACGCCTCTCTTCTCTCTGTTTCTCCTCCTTCCTCGACATGTGGGTCAGACACGGCTCAGTGTTAAATCACCTCTTATTTCAAGATCACAGAGGGAATTCTGAGTGTCTTCTGGCCCTGATTCCAAATTCAGGGAAAGAAGATGCAGTAGGTCCATCTTAGTGGAGGTAGGGGGTGTGGAGTCCAGCTGGCGGCGACAGGTTCCCTTTTCCCTCTGTCCACCTGGCTGGGCTGCAAAGGGCTCCCTGAACAGGGCAGCGGTGGGTTCTGTGAGGAGGGGAGAAGCAGTTAGAGGCGGCACCTGCTGGGAAAGTGCACGCTGTCTCCCCGTCATTCACGTCGGGAAGTGACTCTCAGGGGAGCCCACTCGGGCCCGGGTTGTCCCAGCACACTCCACAGAGGGCCCTTCACTACAGGACTCACAGATGTCAGGACCGTTCGTAGAATCCAGTGTCTTGTCATATCCCTCTTTCCTGCATCCCGCCCCTGTCCCATAGGACTGATGGGCTACTCCAAGATCCTTTGCGTGGTCAGAAGGAAGGTCTGTACCTTTTTTTATGCGCAATGATTTTTCAGAGTTATAGCAAGCAGCTCTAGTACAAAGGTTTATCAGCCATCCTTTCCCATTTTATGCTTATAAATATATATTGATCTGCATGCATGCTCAGTCGTGTCTGACTCTTTGTGACCCTATGGACTACAGCTTGCCAGGCTCCTCTGTCCGTAGATTTCCTCAGGCAAGAACACCGGAGTAGGTTGCTGTGTCCTCCTCCAGGGGATCTTCCTGACCTGGAGATCAAACCCATGTCTTGAATCTCCTGCAGTGGCAGGTGGATTCTTTACCACTAGCGCCACCTTCCTCAGTGATCAATGCAAAGAAATAGAGGAAAACAATACAATGGAAAAGACTAGAGTTCTCTTCAAGAAAATTAGAGATACCAAGGGAACATTTAAAGCAAAAATGGGCTCAATTAATGGCAGAAATGGTATGGACCTAACAGAAGCAGAAGATATTAAGAAGACGTGGCAAGAATACACAGAACTGTACAAAAAGGATCTTCACAGGCCAGATAATCACGATGGTGTGATCACTCACCTAGAGCCACTCATCCTGGAATGTGAAGTCAAGTGGGCCTTAGGAAGCATCACTATGAACAAAGCTAGTGGAGGTGATGGAATTCCAGTTAAGCTATTTCAAATCCTAAAAGATGACGCTGTGAAAGTGCTGTACTCAACATGCCAGCAAATTTGGAAAACTCAGCAGTGGCCACAGGACTAGAAAAGGTCCCTAAGAAAATCTCTAAGAAAGGCAATGCCAAAGAACGTTCAAACTACCACACAGTTGCACTCACTAGTAAATTGCACTCATCTCACATGCTAGTAAATTAAAGCTCAAAATTCTTCAAGCCAGGCTGCAACAGTACGTGAACCGTGAACTTCCAAATGTTCAAGTCGATTTTAGAAAAGGCAGAGGAAACAGAGATCAAATTGCCAACATCTGCTAGATCATCAAAAAAGCACGAGTGTTCCAGAAAAACATCTATTTCTGCTTTATTGACTATGCCAAAGCCTTTGACTGTGTGGATCACAACAAACTATGGAAAATTCTGAAAGAGATGGGAATTCCAGACCGCCTGACTTGCCTCTTGAGAAATCTGTATGCAGGTCAGGAAGCAATAGTTAGAACCGGACATGGAACAACAGACGGGTTCCAAATAGGAAAGGAAGTTTGTCAAGGCTGTGTAGTGTCACCATGCTTATTTAACTTATACATAGAGTACATCATGAGAAATGCTGGGCTGGAAGAAACACAAGCTGGAATCAAGATTGCCAGGAGAAATATCAATAACCTCAGATATGCAGATGACACCACCCTTATGGCAGAAAGTGAAGAATTAAAGAGCCTCTTGATGAAAGTGAGAGGCGAGTGAAAAGGTTGGCTTAAATCTTAACATTCAAAAAACGAAGATCATGGCATCCAATCCCATCACTTCATAGCAAATATATGGGAAAAAAGTGGAAACAATGTCAGACTTTATTTTTTGGGGCTCCAGAATCACTGCAGATGGTGACTACAGCCATGAAATTAAAAGGCACTTACTCCTTGGTAGGAAAGTTATGACCAACCTAGATAGTATATTCAAGAGCTGAGACATTACTTCACCAACAAAGGTCTGTCTAATCAAGGCTATGGTTTTTCCAGTAGTCATGTATGGATATGAGAGTTGGACTATAAAGATAACTGAGTGCCAAAGAATTGATGCTTTTGAACTGTGGTGTTGGAAAAGACTCTTGAGAGTCCCTTGGACTGCAAGGAGATCCAACCAGTCCATCCTAAAGGAAATCAGTCCTGAATATTCATTGGAAGGACTGGTGTTGAAGCTGAAACTTCAATGCTTTGACCACCTGATGTGAAGAACTGACTCATTTGAAAAAACCTTGATGCTGGGAAAGACTGAGGGCAGGAGGAAAAGGGGACGACAGAGGATGAGATGGTTGGATGGCATCACCGACTGAATGGACATAAGTTTCAGTAAACTCCAGAAGTTGATGATGGACAGGCAGGCCTGGTGAGCTGCAGCCCATGGGGTCGCAAAGAGTGGGACATGACTGAGTGACTGAACTGAACTGAGCACCACCTGGGAAATACACACACACACACACACAGACACACACACACACAGACACACACACACACATATATAAAAGTAAGAAAGTGGAAAAACATTTTACAAGTGCCTGTGATACCCTTACAAAGTGACCATCCACAACCAATAAGTGCTTGCTTCTGCTAATTCCCAGAACCATCAGGCTGGCTCTCCTGGCCTGAGTTCACACCCCAAGACCCCAGGAAGTGCAGGCCCTGAGCCAGACAAGAGTCAGGAATGAATGGGGGTAGGGTTCCGTCACAGGCTCCCCTGCACATAACCTGCCGTGGCCATTTGGTGTGTGCCCTGCACCCTCGCTGTTTCAATATTTTATGAATGACACCGTCCAAGATGGGCTGGCCCAGGCTGGGATGCCTGCCGTGCTGACATCCTGATGTGCTCCAGGGAAGAGGCCGTGCCTGCTGAGAAGGTGCAGATGGCACTGGCTAGCCTCCATCAGCACCAGCTCCTTGCCAAGCTAGACAACTGCAGGTTCTGGACCTCTTGGAAGTAGGGTGATCAGGGCCTTTTTCTCCCCCTGTGGAACATTTACCTGGTCTCCCACTGGGCTGTCTCCACCTTTGGCTGACAGAGCGCTAACCAGAGCCCCTGGGGTCTCCCGATTTTAGTCACCGCCTCCACCTCTCAGCCCAGTCTGGACATTTTTGCAGAAAAAGGGAGCTTTCTATTGGTCTGAAGCCTTTGAAACCACAGTAGCTGTCTCTCGTGATGAAGATGACACTGGGGAAAGATGGTCACTCAGAGCTCTCCCCTCTTCCCGAATGTCCTGGATCTGCTTCTAGAGCAGAGATGCCCATCGGGAAAAAGATCCTGTCCCTGGAGCATACCTGGCCTGGCATCCACAGGCAATCTACAGCATGAGCCAGACCATGTTTCTAAATGGAGCATGCCCATCCTTGGGGGGACAGGACTATCCACCAAAGGAGGGGAGAAAGAGAGAAATCATCCATTTTTCCTGTCTCAAGATATAGAAAATGAATCACACTTCACTGATGCTGATGTACACAGTGACTATGCTTGTTGCTGTTGTTCAGTCATTAAGTCATGTCCAACCCTTTGTGACCCCATGGCCCGCAGCACTCCAGGCTTCCCTGTCCTTCACCATCACCCAGAGTTTGCTAAACCTCATGTCCATTGAGTCAGTGATGACATCCAACCATCTCATCTTCTGCCACCCTCTTCTCCTTTTGTCTTCAATCTTTCCCAGCATCAGGGTCTTTTCCAATGAGTCAGCTCTTCACAGGCATGGCAGCTTCGACAGTGCATAGGCATGGCCAAGAGGAGCTAGCCCAGGCCTGAGGTCAAGGGGTGGTGGCTGAGAGGAGCTACCCCACATCAGAGGTAAGGAGCGGTGGCTGCGTTTTGCTGGAGCAGCTGTGAAGAGATACCCCACGTCCAAGGTAAGAGAAACCCAAGTAAGATGGTAGGCAGTAAGAGACGCCATCAGTGGGCAGATAGACTGAAACCACAATCACAGACATCAGGCCAATCTGATCACATGGACCCCAGCCTTGTCTAACTCAATGAAACTAAGCCATGCCATGTGGGGCCACCCAAGATGGATGGGTCATGGTGGAGAGGTCTGACAGAATGTGGTCCACTGGAGAAGGGAATGGCAAACCACTTCAGTATTCTTGCCTTGAGAACCCCATGAACAGTAGGAAAAGGCAAAAAGATAGGACACTGAAAGATGAACTCCCCAGGTTGGTAGGTGCCCAATATGCTACTGGAGATCAGTGGAGAAATAACTCCAGAAAGAATGAAGAGATGGAGCCAAAGCAAAAACAACAGCCAGTTGTGGATGGGACTGGTGATAGAAGCAAGGTCCAATATTGCATAGGAACCTGGAATGTTAGGTCCATGAATCAAGGCAAATTGGAAGTGGTCAAACAAGAGATGGCAAGGGTGAACGTCGACATTCTAGGAATCAGTGAACTAAGATGGACTGAAATGGGTGAATTTAAGTCAGATGACTATTATATCTACTACTGTGGGCAGGAATCCCTTAGAAGAAATAGAGTAGCCACCATGGTCAACAAAAGAGTCCAAAATGCAGTACTTGGATGCAATCTCAAAAATGACAGAATGATCTCAGTTCGTTTCCAAGGCAAACCATTCAATATAATGGTAATTCAAGTCTATGCCCTGACCAGTAACACTGAAGAAGCTGAAGTTGAACAGTTCTATGAAGATCTACAAGACCATCTAGATCTAACACCAAAAAGAGATGTCCTTTTCATTATAGGGGACTGGAATGCAAAAGTAGGAAGTCAAGAAACACCTGGGGTAACAGGCAAATTTGTCCTTGGAGTACAGAATGAAGCAGGGCAAAGACTAATAGAATTCTGCCAAGAGAATGTACTGGTCATAGCAAACACCCTCTTCCAACAGCACAAGAGAAGACTCTACACATGGACATCACCAGATGGTCAACACTGAAATCAGATTGATTATATTCTTTGCAGCCAAAGATGGAGAAGCTCTATACAGTCAGCAAAAACAAGACCAGGAGCTGACTGTGGCTCAGATCATGAACTCTTTATTGCCAAATTCAGGCTTAAATTGAAGAAAGTGGAGAAAACTACTAGACCATTCAGATATGACCTAAATCAAATCCCTTGTGATTATACAGTGGAAGTGAGAAATAGATTTAAGGGACTAGATCTGATAGATAGAGTGCCTGATGAACTATGGATGAAGGTTTGTGACATTGTACAGGAGACAGGAATCAAGACCATCCCAAAGAAAAAGAAATGCAAAAAAGCAAAATGGCGGTCTGAGGAGGCCTTACAAATAGCTATAAAAGAAGGGAAGTGAAAAGCAAAGGAGAAAAGGAAAGATATACCCATTTGAATGAAGAATTCCAAAGAATAGCAAGGAAAGATAAGAAAGCCTTTCTCAGCGATCAATGCAAAGAAATAGAGGAAAACAATAGAATGGGAATGTTTAGAGATCTCTTCAAGAAAATTAAAGATACCAAGGGAACATTTCATGCAAAGATGGGCTCAATAAAGGACAGAAATTGTAGGGAACTAACAAAAGCAGGAGATATTAAGAAGAGGTGGCAAGAATACACGGAAGAACTATACAGAAAAGATCTTCATGATCCAGATAATCATGATGGTGTGATCACTCACCTAGAGCCAGACATCCTGGAATATGAAGTCAAGTGGACCTTAGGAAGCATCACGACAAACAAAGCTAATGGAGGTGACGGAATTCCAGTTGAGCTATTTCAACTCCTGAAAGATGATGCTGTGAAAGTGCTGCTCTCATTATGCCAGCAAATTTGGAAAACTCAACAGTGGCCACAAGAGTGGAAAAGGTCAGTTTTCATTCCACTCTCAAAGAAAGACAATGCCAAAGAATGCTCAAACTACTGCACAATTGCACTCACTAATAAATTGCACTCATCTCACATGCTAGTAAAGTAATGCTCAAAATTCTCCAATCCAGGCTTCAGCAATATGTGAACCGTGAACTTCCAGCTGTTCAAGCTGGTTTTAGAAAAGGCAGAGGAACCAGAGATCAAATTGCCACCAACTGCTGGATCATCAAAAACCAAGAGAGTTCCAGAAAAACATCTATTTCTGCTTTATTGACTATCCCAAAGCCTTTGACTGTGTGGATCACAATCAACTGTGGAAAATTCTGAAAGAGATGGGAATACCAGACCACCTGACCTGCCTCTTGAGAAACCTATATGCCGGTCAGGAAGCAACAGGTAAAACTGGACATGGAACAACAGACTGCTTCCAAATAAGAAAAGGAGTACGTCAAGGCTGTATATTGTCACCCTGCTTATTTAACTTATATGCAGAGTACATCATGAGAAACACTGGGCTGGAGGAAGCACAAGCTGGAGTCAAGATTTCCAGGGGAAATATCAATAACCTCAGATATGCAGATGACACCACCCTTATGGCAGAAAGTGAAGAACTAAAGAGGCTGTTGATGAAAGTGAAAGAGGAGAGTGAAGAAGTTGGCTTAAAGCTCAACATTCAGAAAACGAAGATCATGGCATCTGGTCCCATCACTTCATGGGAAATAGATGGGGAAACAGTGGAAACAGTGTCTGACTTTATTTTTCTGGGCTCCAAAATCACTGCAGATGGTAATTGCAGCCATGAAATTAAAAGACGCTTACTCTTTGGAATGATAGTTATGCCCAACCTAGATAGCATATTCCAAAGCAGAGACATTACTTTGCCAACAAAGGTCTGTCTAGTCAAGGCTATGGTTTTTCCAGTAGTCATGTATGGATGTGAGAGTTGGACTGCAAAGAAAGCTGAGTGCTGAAGAATTGATGCTTTTGAACTGTGCTATTTGAGAAGACTCTTGAGAGCCCCTTGGACTGCATGGAGATCCAACCAGTCCATCCTAAAGGAGATCAGTCCTGGGTGTTCATTAGAAGGACTGATGTTGAAGCTGAAATTCCAATACTTTGGCCATCTGGTGTGAACAGCTGACTCATTTGAAAAGACCCTGATGCTGGGAAAGATTGAGGGCAGGAGCAGAAGGGGACAACAGAGGATGAGATGGTTGGATGGCATCACCAACTCAATGGACATGGGTTTGGGTGGACTCCAGGAGTTGGTGATGGACAGGGAGGCCTGGCGTGCTGCGATTCATGGGGTCACAAAGAGTGGGACACAACTGAGCGACTGAACTGAACTTCACACTAGGTGGCCAAAGTATTGGAGCTTCAGCATCAGTCCTTCCAATGAATATTCAAGGTTGATCTCCTTTAGACTTGACTTGTTTGATCTCTTTACATTCCAAGGGACTCTCAAGAGTCTTTTCCAACTCCGCAATTCAAAAGCATCAAATCTTCAATGCTCAGCCTTCTTTACAGTCCAACTCTCACATCCGTACATGACTACTGGAAAAACCATAGCTTTGACTACATGGGCCTTTGTCGTCAATGTAATGTATGAAATGCATTTAAAAACTGGCTTGTGTTTTATCTTTCTTTGATGGAGTACACAATCCAGAACATCTGGGGACCAGTGATTCAGAGCAGGAATCTTGGTCAGAGAGTCACTGTGAGTCCTGGCTCTGCCGCTCTCAGCTTGTGTGACCCTGGGTCAGTGTTTAGCCTCTCAACACCCCTGTTTCGTCACTTACAGCATACACTTGACGGAAGACCCTCACGCGTAAGACTGAACATGAAATGAGCAAGCGCACCACCTGAATGAGAATATTTATTCTTGTCTCTGTCACTGTTCACATCTGTATTTGGCAAAAGCAAAAGTGGAAGCGCCTGGATGGCCCAAGCTCAGCTGAGCCTCCAGCCCCCGAGTGGACTGCCCAGATGCAGGAGTTATCCTGTGTCCATTCCGTGGCTCAGCCAGATCTCTCCTGACATGAATATAAGTACTGGGTGTGGAGATACGGAAGCGGAGCCTGTGTGGGCAGAGGGAGCAGGAGCCCTAAATGGAACCTGTTTTGAAAGGAAAGACACCTGAATGTTCCAGGTAGAGCTGAGTTTATTGCCCATCTTCCCACTCCCTGTGTGACCTTGGCTTAGTGACTCCCCTTCTCTGTTCTAGTTGAAATAATACTAGCTGCTGCGTAGCATATAAATGTCAACATTGAAGGAGCTGTGCATGGTAGAAGTTCACTCTTCGTTTACGTCTGCACTCCACGGCAACGCTCCTAACTGGAGCAAGGCTGCCCTCCACACTCTGACTCAGGGACCCCATCTCCTTCTGACTTGCAGCCCCATCGTCCCCTCAGAATTGTCAGTGTCCAGAAAGTATGGGAGAAAATGGAGAAGTGCATTTTGTTGCAAGGAGAGTTGGGAAATATCCTTAGCTGGGCAGCCAAATCTCAGCAGCCACTGAAAGGCGATGACGGAAGGGGAGGACAGGCTGGTGTGGACGGTTCCCTGTCTGCCACACTCTCTGTGCTACAGAGTCTTCTTCAGTGAGCTGGGGATGATAATAGTCATACCTGGCTCTTACCGTCGGCATGAAAGTTCAAGGGTAATCACACAATAATCAAGAGCTGCTATTGTGACTGCTAAGAACTAGACCTTGCTATCATTTACCAAAGTTGAAAGGCTGCGGCACAAAAGTGAATCCCGATACATGCGGGGGCTGGGTTCTAGGGGTTTAAGAAGCAATTCAGGCACGAAGGCCCATGCAGAGAAGTTATTTCTGAATGTAGGTCCTTCACCTGGCTGCCCTACGCGCCTGCCGGTTTTCACTCACGTGTGCCTTGGATGTTTGGCACGTCTTCGTCCCCATGGCTGCCCCCTCTCCACACACAGTCTTGCCTCCCCCATCTCTGTCCCCTCTGGCTGTCTAGCCCACGGGACTGCCCTCTGGTTTCTGGCTTTGTGTTCGCCGCTATAGGGTCCCAGCCCTCCCCGCTTTACCTTTAAGTCTATCCAAACCGGCAAAGCTCTGCCCCTGAGCGCCAGACCCTTTGTGACCCTTTGTGACTGATGTATTGAACTGTCTGAATCCAGTATGAATTCAAATGGGAAGTGATTTGTATGTTCTTTAATTAGTCACTTCCTGCAACTACACCCTTTTCCATCACCTAGCGACATTTGGTGCAGATTCCATAGCTTTCCAGGCACTTTCAGGGACCCAGACAATGCAGTCTCGCTCCACATGTCAATTTCACATGTAGTTTAATGATGAATTCCTTCCTCCTGTCCTGCCCACCACCACTCTCCAGCTGTGGGACTGGAATGGGGAGGGAACCAGGCTTCTCACCTTCCTCCCCTGTCTTCTGAGTGTCTCTGCTGTAGAATATGTTCAGGAAGGAGGAGGGACTGGGGAAAAGATCCACAGCCCTTAGTTGTCAGGCAGGTGCCACCTTGTGCAGCCTTGGGGCCCGAGAGGCCCGCACACTTGTGCCATACCCATCTGTGGGAGCACTGCCTGCCCCTCCTCTCTGCCCTGTGCCCTCGGCCCCCTTCTCCTTGTCACCCGCTCAGCTAGCAAATCTGCCACCCACGCAGATATTCATTTGGCTAAGGAGACCTGCATGTCCTTATCTGCCATGCCCACCTCCGCTGGGTGCCCCTCCCTTCTTGGAGACTCAGTGTCGCAAAGGACATGGTTCCATTAGCCCAGGGCAGGGCTATCTGGGAACACTCAGATCTGTCCTGGAAAAGTGACAGAGGCTATGAATGAGACTCCATCTTGGCCTTCCAAGCCTCTAGAATAGATTTGGCTGTTGCCTGGCCTCCAGCTTGGTCCAGTGCTGACCTTTTCTGACCTTCCCTCTATCCTCCCAGCCAGATTTGCAGTGCTGGCTCCAGGTCCTATCTGAAACTAGGGCCAGACAGGCATGTGGGCACCCTAGGCAGGCTTGTAACTTGGCACACCTTCAAGATAATGCACTTTAAATATTTGTTCGATAAAAATTTAGTAGGGCCAAGGAGAAACTGATTTTCTATTAATGACTAGAGAAAAACCAATTCCTTTTATCATTTGTTTCTACTAGCTGAGGAATTGATGCTTTAAAAAATAAAAAGCTAGATTTCTGGTAAAATATGTCTGACTGTTTTCTGTTCATTCTCCTCTTTTCAGTAACTTCTCAAAGGAAGTAGCTTCTTAGGGGGTATAAACAAGAGTTTAAAATTTAAATAACGGAATGCATTCTTAATACCAGCACCAAAGTACGCTTTGTTTGTTCACCAAATTCAAACTGACTGACGGTTTTTAGCTGCCATGAGAGCTCACGAACATGGTGCACCCGCAGAGGATGGGAGTCTTCCTGGGTGAGCAAGGTGCTTCCTTCCTTCTTACCCTTTCTTGGATTTTTCATGTTTTCTCATTGCTGTTTTATTAGCTTGTTTATTTGCAGTGTCCACTCCAGCTTAACCTACTCTGTCGGAGTTCATGCCCAACATAGTTAGGTGAGGCGGATATGGGGCCAGGATCAGCCAGGTTTATTCCAGAGATAGTTTTGTGCCCTTGTGAGCTACCCAGGGGCACATCTCTGCTCTGTCTACTTGACGGGGACCCTCCTGTTCCAGTGAGCACCTCCATCTCTCGCTCTCCTAGCCTCACCCCCATCCCAAGTTTCCGCTTCTTTCCTGCAGTTCTCAGGCAACTACGTGGTCCACGTGTTTCTCAGGGTGAATTCAGAATCAAATCCTGGCACTTTAATAACTACAGCAGGGAGAAAATACTCACCCATTCAAAGCACGCATGCATGCTTAAGAGCTTCAGTTGTGTCTGAGTCTGTGAGGTCCTATAGACTGCAGTCTGCCAGGCTCCTCTGTCCATGGGATCCTCCAGGTAAGAACACTGGAGTGGGTTGCCATGCCCTCCTTGAGGGGTTCTTTCCCACCCAGGGATCGAGTTCGCGTCTCCTGCAGCTCCTGCATCGCAGGCAGATTCTTCACCTCTGAGCCACTCATCTAAATGGGAAGCCCCATCTCAACTCGTCTGGCCCAAGTCCAGGCCCAGCCCCTTACTAGTTGCATGGCTTTGCAAGAAATTCAGCCTCTCTGAACCTAGGCTTTGTTAGTTGGAGGAGGATGGGGCAATGGGCCCCACCTCTCTAAATTCTCCAGAGGATCCCAGTCAGCACGTGCGCAGTGAGGCCCCAGGAGGCTTGCGGTGCAAGGCTCCTACCCCTTCTAGAGTCACTAGCTCCACAGCTCACTTCCTTGCAAGTGATACCAAAGTTCCCCACCTTTCATGCAAAGATCTTGGGCTGCTAACTTAACGTCTGTGATTGGAAGGCCACCTACACATCAGTTCTGATCTCCCCCTTCCAGGCGTCGATCCCTTTAGGTGGAGTTAGTACTAAATGACTCTGGTCAGAGTGGGCTTGTTGGTGGGGACCCAGTCCTGCCCACACCAGCCAGACCCATCTCCTTCTAGTGGTGACATCACACCAAAACATGCCAAAGGAAAGCACATCCCAAACCTTGGACACACACATTCCTGAGTGCTAAGCAACGGCTTAGCTACTCTTTACCAGCTGATCCATCTCGGCAAACCTGAAGAGTGCCTCTTCGTGTCTGAGCTGTGTGAGGACTGAGTCAGGTGATGGGTCTGGGGTTCTCAGCATGTGTCCACAGGAATAATTACTTCCCTCTCTGCTCCTCCAGCCAATCTGGCCTGTTGCTGATGCTCGATTTATTTCTTTAAACTTATTTAAGTAAATGAAGAGGCCACTATGTGTGCACAGCTATTCTGGAGAAGGAAAGGGGCTCAGGACAGTGTGATTCCTCTAAGAAGCAGAGCCATTAGACAGCATCACTGGGGACTTGTCAATCTCTTGAGAAGCAGCTGAGCCCAGCTCCATCTGCTGCCTCCAAGCAGTGCGGAGCAAAACAGGGACAGTCCCTGAAGGTATGCATTCCTGGGAGAGCAGACCTGGTCATGATGTGCTTGTGGAAGGTCGTAAGGCACTCTGGGACCAAACCAAGATGCTGAACCCCTGTGAGCTAGAAATGCTCCAAGAGGAAAGAGGGAAGGCCGGTAGTGGAATCTGTCTACCCTTGTCTCAGCTTTGCCTTAGGGATACCTGAAGTGAAACTGGATCCTCATAACGGGCAGACAAGTGCCCATACTGCCTGGGTCTTGTCTGTCTCAGAGTTGGAAGGCAGAGGATCTGTAGTGACAGAACAGGGCTGGCTGCTCGGGCAGAGGGCAGACTCTCAGGCTCAGCTCTCTAACAACAGACACCGATCAGAAGCATGTACGCAGCACCTTGCAAACAAGCAAAGAAAGCAACCCCCGCCTGTCATAGAAGACCAAACTGTCTATTGGAGTAATTAATATCAGAAAACCACAACTCCACTAAGGAGAGAAAAAAATAAAGAACATTGAAAGGCCCTGTTGTGATTTGAAGAACAATTCTGTACGGATTTCCTGGTCAGGAAAAGCCATGCAGAGAATTAGAGGGAGAGAAAAGAAAGATGAACAGAATCATATCATGTGTGACTGGCAGGAAGGTTGTAAAGATAATGCTAGTAAAAAGGGTTAAAGGCATAGGAGGGTTTTTTACTAATGCATCAGGGAAAAGAGATACTGAAGTGAGAATAGGTCTGCTAATAAATCAGGCTGGGCATGAAATTAATGACGGGTCTGAAATGGCCAAGATATTGAACTCATTCTTCAAAACTGTCTTTAGCAACAGAAATAAAAAGGAAAATACAGACAATGATGGGGCAATAGAATCTTTTTGAAAATAACTACTGGCAGAAGCAGATATTAGATCCTTGGAACATTAAAGGACCACACAGGAGCATAGGAGTAAATGTGTTTCTTGGGGATTATGGGAAATTGATTAGTATCTACTGGATCAATTTAAACAGCGGTTAAAAATGGCTTTGTCATCATTATTGTTATTCTAAATGAGTAAAGTTAGAGGAGGTTCTGAAAGAAAATGTCCAAAATTCTGGGTGGAAACATTAAAATGACGTAGTCCAAAGGAACAGTGATCCTGTTTGGAGAACCTGGTGGGAATTACCAGGGAAACTGTGACACCACATTGTGTGTGTATGCTCAGCTGTGCCTGACTCTTTACCCTCCAGTGGCACCCCACTCCAGTACTCTTGCCTGGAAAATCCCATGGATGGAGGAGCCTGGTGGGCTACAGTCCATGGGGTCGCTGAGTCGGGCACGACTGAGTGACTTCACTTTCATGCATTGGAGAAGGAAATGGCAACCCACTCCAGTGTTCTTGCCTGGAGAATCCTGGGGACGGGGGAGCCTGGTGGGCTGCCGTCTATGGGGTCGCACAGAGTCGGACACGACTGCAGCGACTTAGTAGCAGCAGCAGCAGCAGCAGCAGGCTGTAGCCCTCCAGTCTCGTCTGCCTATGGCATTTCCCAGGCAAGAAAACTGCAGTGGGTTGCCATTTCCTCCTCCAGGGGATCTTCCTGACCCAGGGTTGAACCCATGTTTCCTGCATTGGCAGGTGGATTCTTTACCACTAAGCCACTGGGGAAACCCCAACACCACATTCAGGATCACCTAAAAGTTCAGTAGGCGAAACAACCATTACATTTATTTGAATCAAGTTGTCTTTTAAAAAGTAGTTTAATGTCTCCTGCCCCCACACCCCCAAAGGCCAAGCTGGTGAAGAAAAGGCTGCTAACTGGGCCTATTGGCATTTTCGGCATCTCTGTATCGATACGGTCCACAGGACATGGCATGGGGAGAATATACCAGAAGGGCCCATGCACTCCCATGGGAAAGCCAGGAAAGGAATCCCCCTCTGCTGACTCATTGTTGTCACGGCCACCTCCACGTCCTGGACGGCAGGGCCGTACAGAGCTCCTGTCACCTCCCCTACCTCTTCCCATCCTCCCCCACGTGCGGGCACGTGGTTGCTCTGGCCATGTCCCCCCTCCAGTGATGGCCTCAGTGCTGTCTTCACGCTCCTGTCTGGCACTCCAAACTGGGCCTTTCCCCAATCTTAGGACCTCACTTGCTATGGGGTGACAAAGAAAGTTATGCTAAATACTGAGTGGGTCGGTGTGCCAGTGTTAGGAAAGCCCTTTGCCAGAGTGCATGCTCTCACTTCAGTCATGTCCAGCTCTTTGTGACCCCATGGACTGTAGCCCGCCAGGCTCCTCTGTCCATGGGATTCTCCAAGCAAGAGTACTGGAGTGAGTTGCCATGCCCTCCTCCGGGGGATCGTCCCGACCCAGAGATCTCTTATATCTTCTGCACTGGCAGGCAGGTTTTATACCACTAGTGCCACCTGGGAAGCCCAGGAAGATCCTTTAATTGATACAAAAATTTTTTTTAATTAAAGGAAGCCAGTGAATATAGCACTTTTCTGAAGGGAAAGTGCAAAAATCTGAGCTTTTTTTTCTTCCTTTATTTATTTCTGGTCGTGTTGCACGTGGGATCCTAGTTCCCCGACCAGGGATCAAACCTGGCAACCTGCACTGGGAGCCAGGATTCCCAGCCACTGGACCATCTGGCAGTTTCCTAACTGATAAAGTTTTAGTTCAGAGAAATAACTCCTGGTGCTGATTCAGGCTCTAGGGTGAGGTCATGGAGAGGGTTAGGGACAGAGAGTGTGAGAGTTGTCTCTTAATTCCCACTGGAGACAGGTGCCCAGGACCAGAGTTGGTCCTACTGGGAGGACAGAAGTTACTCATGAGGGACCCAGGAGCAGGACTGTGGTTTCTGAGTCAGGGGCCCCATGTACCTACATTAGTGACACAGGGAGGCCTGCTGAATATGCCTGTTAAGTCCTACGTAGGAGGTCAGTGATCTCACAGCCGATCTTCAGAGAAAGAAGCGGCAGTGACATAATCTCATGTGTGTGACTCTCTGCATGTCATCACAAAAATTGTGTTATATAATTCACTTATTTGGCTATCACTTATGAAATTAATTTTGCTAAGACATCATTAGGTGTTAGTGTAAAATCTATACATACACAGGAGCTTATGTACTGATGAAAAAATTCTCTGAAACATATGTGGTCTTGACAAGTCATATGTAAATATTAACGTGCACCACTTTAAAATGCACTAAGGGAAAGAATTCTGCTATTTAAAGAAAGCCTATAAAGACACCTATTTAAACATAAGGGCCCTTTATAAAATGATTCATCACCCCTAAATTTAGAATCTTTAGGCTGCTATTTATAGTACAGTCTACTCAAACACACAGTTACATACCATGGGTCTGTGTGCTCAGTAATGCACGTGGACTCTTTATGACCCCATGGACTGCAGTCCATCAGGTTCCTCTGTCCATGGAATTTTCCAGGCAAGAATCCTGGAGTGGGTTGCCATTTCATACTCCAGGGGGCTTCCCGACCCAGGGATCCATCCCACATCTCTTGCTGTTCCTGCACAGGCAGGCAGCTTCTTTATGACTGGACCACGTGGGAAGCCCCTTATGGTACACATATGCATGCATCTGTGGGCATATGCAATATGTACTAGGGACATATACTTAAACCAATGGTAATTTTCTCCCCAAAGTCTTGCATCTTTTTGGATTTCACCCTGGTCTGCAGCCATGACCAGTTTAGATCCTACGAAAAGCCAGTATAGTTGCCCCTGGAACTTCTATAGAAAGAATGTTCCCTGGAGACTCAACTATGCAAACATATCAGTATTTCTGCCCACGGTGGGTAATTATTTTTAAAAAATAGGAGCTTCTATTTCTGAGAAAGATTCAACAAACTGAGTCTTTTTGTTATAGCAATTCCTTTCCTGCAAATTATTTTTCTTTCTTTTTTTCCCTGATTTTGCGTGGGACTAGGGAGCCCTGAGTGGACCATTTCAGATGGAAATGTTGCTGGTTCAGCTTGGCTGGGATGAGGGAGGACCATAACCTTATAGATTTGACGGCAATTTCCTGCCCAGCTTCCTGAACAGGCCTTTTAGCCCTGTTATTTATTATCTGGGCTTGCTGGTTTTGTAGGTCACTGACTGTTACTTTGTGCTATTGCTAGTTTAATGAGCAAGTCCAAGAGCTTCCAGTCTTAAAAATATGAAGCACTTACATCTGTGATTTCTGGGCCAGCAGTAAGTGCTGTATAAGAAAATGTTTTAGGAACACTCTTAACATAGAATTAAGATGTTTAATTCACAGAATATACTATGAGACACTGCGGCAGTCAGTAGGGGAAGGGAGAGAAATGGCTGATTCTTAATTATCATATCATGGACTAGGGGTTTTTTAGGCCCTTGAAAGATGATCTCTTGCCATTAAATTAAGCAAAAAACTTCCCCCCATGCTATTTCTCATTCAGTATCACAGAAGGTCATCCTTGGTGGGGTCAACCATCTCCTCAAACATCTTCCAGCTCTTTCTTGTCCACTGACATAGGCCCCTATATTGGTCCTCACAGCTTCTAACAGCCCATTCCTTATGCCAGTGGTACGAAACTCAGGAAGCTTTTCTTTTATATACCCTGATTCAAGATTTGGAAAGTCTGATCACAATATTCATCAGCAGAGATGCTCAAAGTTACAAGGGAAGTAGTAGAAGCAGAGGCCCACCCAGGGAAGAGACGCATAGCCACACAAAATGATGTAGAGGGAGGTTAACTTACTCTGCACCTGAGCCTGTGACTACACCAGAGAAAGAGCACCAATGGCCAGCTCTAACTTACCCCCTGAAAGCAACACAAGGAGCAAGCCTGGGGTTCCATAATCCACAGAGCAGGAAGAGAGATGCTTCCCCTTATCACTCAAGCATCCAGAAAGATCACCCGAGGCTTCTACTGTGGTATTCTGAATATGAGAGTAGGAAAGTTAATCAGATTTTTGTTCATAAATTGTCGAATTGGTGCCTTTATTTGTAAGGAGAGAGTTAAGATGTTAATGTTATTCAACATGGATCACAGTGGAGGGCATCTAATTAATTTATAAATTCCCTCATCTATATTTCATAGGCATTGAATTTGACCCTTTCTTCCCAACAGTCTCTCCTCAATCTAAAATACCTAAGATGTAATACCAGTGGAGAATCCTAGCAACGCCACTGATGTTTCCTTTTTTAGGCATATGTATTGATTGTACCCTAATGTGTGCTGGTTTCTTTATGCGATGGGTGAGTCTAATGAAGTAGGAGCGCTGGGTCATAACAGTGGCACTTAGACGTTTGTACAGCATCGCCTGCTGGATCAGCTAAGTTCTTGAACCAAAAAGACAGTTCAGAATATGGACTATGACAGAGACTCAGAAAGAAAACTGAATTAAGGGACCAGAGTCCCAGGTCGGAATCCCAGCTCTACCATTAAGTAGCTCTGTGACCCTGGACAAGGTCATTTCAGTTTCCTCATTTGGCAAATGAGGGGATAGCACCCCTTTGGGCCTCCAAAACACTTCACAGCTCTAACAGTGTATGCGCCTGTAACCTGGAGGTTCTAACAGTCTAGGAAGTAGAGAAATTGGTCGTGGCAAATGTCACTGAGCTCCTTGTGTGCGATCAGAAGAGCTGAGTAAGAGAGCCATCTGGCCACAGCAGGAGCATCTTGGGGACAAGCTAAATCAGGAAGACTGGCAAAAAGGGGAAAACCAGAATTATTGTCAAGGGGAGCCAAGGTTCTGATGAGAAAATCGGCACTCAAGCAAACCAAAACTTGTGATTCAAGGGCAAACCTGGGCCATAGGTCAGTAATTGGAGCCTCCAAGCAGAAGACTTCAGGCTTGAGAAAGGACCCAGGAGTCCAGATCAGAACCGAGACTGCAAGTGATGGGTGTGTCCTGGGTTTCCCCTTTAAGCCATTCCAGGCTGGTTGTTTTGGAATGGGCATCACTTATTAGAATTGCAGATGTTGTATAGTAATTTCTTCTTCTTCTTTTTCTTTTTTTAGTAATTTCTTATTATTTGAAATCCAAATGACAAGGCCAGCCAGTGGTTTTGAGGGCTATTTTCAGAGCAGTATTTCAGCCTCAGTGGCTAACTGAGCCAAGCTCCTCATGTCACTCGATTCTCCTTGATGAAGGAGACACATCTAGCAATTAATCTTTCGGGGGGCAAGATAGATTATTCTCTAAGTGATCTGAAGATTCAGGAGAGAAAGAGTCAAGCATTTAGATAAAAAATTAGATTCCCTACTTCATATCCTATGCCAAAAGAAATTCCAAAAGCATTAAATATTTAAGTGAAAAAAAATGGCAAACTGGAAGAAAACTTTTGAGCTATTTTTGGAGACAAAGTTTAATATCTTTAACATACAAATTCTCTTATAAATAAATTAATAAGACAGGAATTTCTAAAGAAAAAGGAAATGTCAAACAGAAGAAGTCAACTCATAAACTGAGACGTAAAATTGACCAGTAAACAGATGAAAGCATGTTCAGCTTCATAAAGAGGTCCAAGAAAAAAAAAAAAAAAAGAGGTCCAAGAAAATGCAAACTAGAACATTTGAAATGCCTCTTTAGCCTGTCAAAGACTTAACTTTAAATGGTATTCAGTGTCTGGGAAGACTTGAGTGAAGTATGAATCCACTGTCTATGGGTTGTGTATTGCTCGCGGGGTGTTAAGTCCCCTGGGGAGAGTTCCTACAGATCATACTGGTCCCATGGTATGGGGACTAGCCAGCTGTTTGCCAAACCAGTTTCCCTTTCTTCTGGGTTTCAGCTGGACTACATTTCCCAGCCGCCTTTGAAAAGAGGTGTGGCCATACAATGAAATGTTGGCCAAAGGAACGTGGGCAGCAGTGAAGCCCACGCCTTCCAGGCCTGCCCATGGATGCCAGGCAGGTGAGACTGTTTGCTGCTTTCTGCCTGGCTGCTGACCAGAGGCAGAGGACCCAGGAGAGGACCCGGAGGTCCTAGGAAGCCACCAGACAGAAACAGCCTGAGTGCAACAAGCGCCCGCTCACCAACCTGCTGCCATTTTGTTCTTCATGGACAAGGAGTAAAATTCTTCTGTGCTAAACCACTAAGGATGGAGGTCTATAGTAATATTAGCCAATGAGCGCTGCTGTCAGAGATCTTTTTGAAAATGCTGGAAGCCAGCTGCCATAATGAGAAGCTTTAATATAGCAAGAGCTTAGTGACTGAGTGACAGGTAGAGAAGAAAATCGATGGAGCAGGCTGGATGGTTAGCAAGCTCTGTACATGCGGCAAATATTTGGTAAATCTGTTGCCTTTAATGTTTTGGAAGGGTGACCTCGAGCTATGTGCCCTTGAGCCAGTTACTGGATTACTCTGCCTGTTTTCTCCCCCATACAGTAAGTATTCTCATAGTATCTAGTTCAGAGGGTTGTGGGGATGATTAAGTGAGTTAATCTTTATAAAGATTTTAGAGCAGAGCTAAGCTTCAAGGTACTAGAGATTAACTTTCATTTGAGCTTACAATCTCACTACTGGTATTACGCTAAGCTTGAAACCATCGCTTTTTAAAATTATTCAACAAATACTAGGGACCTCTGACCATCTGATAGGCGCTAGTAAACAATAGTGAAAAACGGACGTGACCAAGGATTTGTAAATAAGAATTTCATCGTTACACTGTTTGTGCAAAGAAAGATCTGAGAGCAACTTCAGTTCAGTTCAGTTCAGTCACTCAGTCGTGTCCGGCTCTTTGCAACCCCATGAATCGCAGCACGCCAGGCCTCCCTGTCCATTAGATGTCCCCAAATAAGAGACTATTAAATAAATGATGCTTTGTCCATGCAGGGGGGGTACAGTGTGATACTAATGGATTAAACAGAAAAGCTTCCCAATGCATAGAAATATTAAAAGATCCACAATATAATGCCTGCACCAAGGCCACTGTACGTGTTCCTCTTTCTGTTTAGAAAACCCAAAACATAGAAACTGCTCAATAAATAATTGTGCATGAATGAATGAAGTGAAAAAGACAAATTACAAACAATACATACTGTATAATCATATTTTTTAAACCAAAATATGATCCCTGGTCAGTTGATAGGATGTGGGTGATTTGGGTTTTATTCTTTTTGCCAGTCTATATTTTCAAAATTTTCTCTAACAACCATGTATTTTTTTAATTTAAAAAAACAATGTACTTTAAAAATAGGAGTCTAAATATAAAGGACCTCATGTAGTTCACCTTTTGAGGAAAAATAATAACAATAACACAACCCCCAGAACAATAATAGAAGCTGATTTTATCAAGTACTGCATGTGCCCCAGCCAGTGTGCCTCACATGCATACCCCCATCACCAGTCTCCTGGGGCGGGCACAGTTATCATCCAGCAGGGTCTGGCAGCAAGCATCCTGAGATCCCTGTGCTGGAATAATTGATCCTCCCCAGAACTACACTGATTTGATCTTAGTCCACGGCCCAGCAATTTTTGACATCTTTTTCTTTACTGTAGCAAGAAATACCTAACATGAAATCTACAATTTAACCATTTTTAAGTTTAAGATTCAAGGGCTTCCCAGGGAGTGAAGAATCCGCCTGCCAATGCAGGAGATGCAAGAGATGAGGGTTTGATCCCTGGGTCGGGAAGATCCCCTGGAGTAAGAAATGGCAACCCACTCCAGTATTCTTGCCTGGAGAATCTCATGGACAGAGGAGCCTGGTGGGCTATAGCTCATGCGGTTGCAAAGAGTCAGACAAAGCTGAGCATACACACACACAAGTATGAGATTCAGTGGTATTAAATGCATTCATATTTTTGTGCAACCATCCCCACCTTCCATCTCCATAACCTTCTGTTCCTCCCAAACTGAAACTCTGTCCGCTTTTGAATCTTAACTCTCCTCCCCCTCCCCCCATCCCTGGTACCCACCATTCTACTTTCTGTCTCATAAATGATGAGTTTATGCTAAGACTTTCATATAAGTGGAATCATAGAGTTTGCCCTTTCGTCTGGCTTATTTAACTTGGCATAATGTCTTCAGTTTAGATCCACGTGCCAGAATTTATTTCTTTCTGAAGGCTAAGTAAATAGCTCATTGTGTGTCTATACGTATATACATGAATATATATACATACATGAATCCTCCTGGTGGCTCAGATGGTAAAGCGTCCGTCTGTAATCCGGGAGACCTGGGTTCGACCCCTGGGTCGGGAAGATTCCCCCTGGAGGAGGAAATGGCAACCCACTCCAGTATTCTTGCCTGGAGAATCCCATGGACATAGGAGCCTGGTAGGCTACAGTCCATGGGGTTGCAATGAGTCAGACATGACTAAGTGACTTCTCTTTCTTTTCTTATATACATACGT
This sequence comes from Ovis canadensis, assembly GCF_042477335.2. Classification (NCBI taxonomy): domain Eukaryota; kingdom Metazoa; phylum Chordata; class Mammalia; order Artiodactyla; family Bovidae; genus Ovis; species Ovis canadensis. Next base: position 22,742,229 of record NC_091269.1, on the reverse strand, counting down.
GTGTGTGTGTGTGTGTGTGTATCCATTCACCTGCTGATGGAGTTGCCTCCACCTTTTGGCTATTGTGAATAATGCTGCTTTGATCATGGATGTGGAATGTAAGTTAGACTCCCTGCTTTCTATTATTTTCTGACTATATGCAGAAGAGGAATTCCTGGATCATTGGTAACACTAAGCCTAACTTTTTGAGGAGCAGCTGTACTGTTTTCCACAGTTGTTGAACTGTGACTTTGAGTTCCAAAGCCTTGGAACTCAAAGAAAGCCAGTCTGGTGCCATTTTCCCTGGTGTTTCTTCTTTCTTCCTTGGTCTCTCAATACTCCTTGTCTTACTTTTTATCAATCCACTGCTCTCCTTTGCCCTTGGAGAGGGTTACAAAGGGAAAAAAAGGTAAGTTCTTGCAAAAACTCAATGCCAAGTTCAAGGTGAGATGTTTTTGCAATCATTTTCTTCCTGCATAAGGAAGCTAAGACTTCGTGGGTCCTTCAGTTGTGTGAAGATGGCAGTCAGGCTGGGGGTCTCACCCTGAATTCACAGATTGCTAACTGGAGGCAGCCCCGGGAAAAGTCAGGAGCTCAGTTTCCTCCTCTGTAAAGTGCCTTATCTTTCCGGTTCTCAGAACTGGACTCTGGTGGCTGACACTAGACATAAGTTCTTGCTTCCACAAGAACAAAATGTTTCGCAGAAATATTTCAGTCTTGATGAAATGCTACTCTGAGCAAGGAGTACCATCTCACTGTTGGGGTAATAGTCCTGGACACAGATTTTCTCCATCAGGGTCACTTGGGTGGTGCCACCCCTGGCCCTTTCATCCTGGTGCCACTGGCACAGGGGACTCCATGCACCACGAATGCCTTCTCTCCCTCCGTAGGAGGGCTGTCTCTCTCTACCACACATCATCAGACTTTTTTATGCTTAAAAGATTAAATCTTAGAGGTGACATTTGCAAAGTAGCTGAGTCAGAAAAACAATGATAGCAGCAGCAACAGCAAAGGCCCTGGGAACCAGAAGGAAAATACTGTCTCCTTTGTATCTAAGGGAAGCCGGGTTTTTTGATGGTCCCTGTATCTCTTCTCTTTTCTTCTCTCCCCCAAGAGATGGTTTCCACTTCCCCACCCAGTTCAGTTCAGTTCAGTTCAGTTCAGTCGCTCAGTCATGTCCAACTCTTTGCAACCCCATGAGTCGCAGCATGCCAGGCCTCCCTGTCCATCACCAACTCCCGGAGTTCACCCAAACTCACGTCCATCGAGTTGGTGATGCCCAGGAACTTACCATATCAGTCATGTGAGCATCCAAGGCCCCCTCCCTGGCCCCCTGCATTGACAGGGATTGATGGATTTGCATGAGGATAAGGGAGGGGCCTTATCCAAATGACCTCAAACACGAACCCAGGAGATTTCCCACCCACTGCCCCAGCTACCCTGGAGGGATACAGCTCGGTTTATGATTTCTCTTGCTGATGTTTATTTTTCAGATTTACTGAAATTGATCTCTGGTATGTGCAGCTGCCTGAGCGGTGCACACCTTCAAAGCTGGATGTAAACCAGACAGGCTGCCTAATCCGTCACCTCGGATCTACACGAACAATCACACAGACCCAGAAGCAGCAGCAGCTCCTCTGTCCTACAGCCCTTCCTGCCATTGTTAGGGTTTCATGCCTTTGCAATCAATTGCAGGCCTACACTTCCCCACTCCCAGCCTTCTTCTGCTCCAGGAACAGAGAAGGAGAGGATCTGTGGCGGATGGAAGCTGATGACCCAGCAACCTGGCATTTCTGGTTATCTACCTCTAAAACTGCACTCCATTGCTAAAAATGTTCACTGGTGCCTGATCTTCATAGATGATAATGTCCTAATGACTGACCTTGGATTTGAGGCATTGTTACATTTTGGTCTTGATTTACATTTTTTCTCTTTTTTAAAAAATATAAATTTATTTATTTTAATTGGAGGTTGGTTAGTATTGGTTTTGCCATACATCAACATGAATCTGCCATGGATATACACGTGTTCCCCATCCTGAACCCCCCTCCCACCTCCCTCCCCGTACCAGCCCTCTGGGTCATCCCAGTGCACCAGCCCCAAGCATCCTCTATCATGCATCGAAGTTTTAACCTCCTTACCCCACCCTCAGATCACTTTCCTATTCAACTTGAGCTCCTCTTACTCTTCTTTATAGCACATAATAGATGGCAAGAGAGTGGTTGTTCAACAGGAAAGAAGTGAAGCCCCCATAATCTCATATTCAGTGCACAGTGACTTTTGGAGACAGCCTGGAAGTCCACTGTCCTTGGAATGGCAAGTGGGGACTTAAGAAATCAGATCCATCCTGCTGACCCTGAGCTCCCCCTAAGTTCTAGTATCTGGAAGGGAAACCTATGCTCTCAGGCTGGATTTCCCCACATTAGTCTGTTGGTCATTCTTCCACAAATTCAGAAGCTCTTGCTAATCTTATCAAACTCAGCCTCAAGCCTCACAGCAACCAGAGCTCCCAGCTTGGGCAGGTGGTCTCTCTGTGCGCTGAAATCCCACCTAACCATCTCTGTCTCCCAGCTTAAGAAAATGCCACTAACATCCTTGCTTTTCATGCTTTATAGTGCTAACGCCACTGTATGTCATATACCTCATAAAACAAATACATTTACTGGTGATAATGCATTCATTTAATTTAGATGCCAAATAAAAAATGAGTAATGTCATAAACATAGTTATGACTGATGGAAATGAACCCTTTATTTCTCACAATTGTTCCAGAAGGATATTGAAGGAAAGAAAACATTAATGGTTTTTATAATGAGGACTTCACTTGGGGTAAGCAGAAACTCACTTTTTTCTCCCAGGATCTCATTTATCCCAGTTCAATCCAATTAATTAAGTTAGAGGTCCCGGTGCCATTTAAAAGCCATTCTTCCACCCAGTTTTAGCACATGGACAATATCTTTATGCTTTCACATGGACTCATGGAATTTTAGAACCAGAAATAAGCATTGAAGTCCTATAGTCCAATAGTTATTACAGACAGGGAAACAGAAGCTCCATCTGCTAATGCCCCTGTCCATGGTCCCATAGGTAACAGTCCCATAGGTAACAGCAGCAAGGTGGCACATTTTCGGGGAAAATGTCTGGAGAGAGGTTTTCTCCACTAGAGCATATGTCATTGAAAGACTCTGACAATCATGAAAACCATGTTTTCTCTGGGCTAACTAGTCTTTAGCCAAATAAAGCCTTCAACGCAATGCGAAATGCAGTGCTTCTCTCTTGCTTGCCCCTCCCAGGCTCATCTCTTCACCAAAAGTACCGGGTCTTTGACACCATCCAAGAGTGGAGAACTAAGGCTGGGGTTGCAGACTTTGGGGAGAGGGTTCATCGGGGAGGAGATCAGGAGGTCCCTGGGGGGCTGCCTCCCAGTTTCTTTCACCTCTTTCATGTCGTGTACTGGACACACAGTGTCCTATGATGCTGATGAAGAAGCTTCTGGCTGGAGGCAACTGGGGATCCAGTTGCCCCAGAGTCTACCTGGCAACCCCGAGGACTCAGAGGATCAATACCTCAGCACACCTGAAGGACTGTTTGGAGAACTGGAGTTTTGGTGAGGGCCAGCCCAAAACTGCATCCTAGCACCCGAGACCCAGTTTTGAAGGGTCACAGAGCCCCAGCTCCTTGAGGCTTGTGTGTTGTAAATTATTTCCTGTTCCCTCTGCATTCACATTCAGCTCAGTTCCGTTCAGTTCAGTCGCTCAGTCATGTCCGACTCTTTGTGACCCCATGAATCGCAGCATGCCAGGCCTCCCTGTCCATCACCAACTCCTGGAGTTCAACTCCTGGAGTTCAGACTCACGTCTATCGAGTCGGTGATGCCATCCAGCCATCTCATCCTCTGTCGTCCCCTTCTCCTCCTGCCTCCAATCCCTCCCAGCATCAGAGTCTTTTCCAGTGAGTCAACTCTTCGCATGAGGTGGCCAAAGTACTGGAGTTTCAGCTTAGCATCATTCCTTCCAAAGAAATCCCAGGGCTGATCTCCTTTAGAATGGACTGGTTGGATCTCCTTGCAGTCCAAGGGACTCTCAAGAGTCTTCTCCAACACCACAGTTCAAAAGCATCAATTCTTCGGTGCTCAGCTTTCTTCATAGTCCAGCTCTCACATCCATACATGACCACTGGAAAAACCATAGCCTTGACTAGACGGACTTTTGTTGGCAAAGTATTGTCTCTGCTTTTCAATATGCTATCTAGGTTGGTCATAACTTTCCTTCCAAGGAGTAAGCGTCTTTTAATTTCATGGCTGCAGTCACCATCTGCAGTGATTTTGGAGCCCAAAAAATAAAGTCTGACACTGTTTCCACTGTTTCCCCATCTATTTCACATGAAGTGATGGGACCAGATGCCATGATCTTCATTTTCTGAATGTTGAGCTTCAGGCCAACTTTTTCACTCTCCTCTTTCACTTTGATCAAGAGGCTTTTTAGCTCCTCTTCACTTTCTGCCATAAGGGTGGTGTCATCTGCATTTCTGAGGTTATTGATATTTCTCCCGGCAATCTTGATTCCAGCTTGTGTTTCTTCCAGCCCAGCATTTCTCATGATATACTCTGCATATAAGTTAAATAAGCAGGGTGACAATATACAGCCTTGACATACTCCTTTTCCTATTTGGAACCTGTCTGTTGTTCCATGTCCAGTTCTAACTGTTGCTTCCTGACCTGCATATAGGTTTCTCAAGAGGCAGGTCAGGTGGTCTGGTATTCCCATCTCTTTCAGAATTTTCCACAGTTTTTGATCCACACAGTCAAAGGCTTTGGCATAGTCAATAAAGCAGAAATAGATGTTTTTCTGGAACTTTCTTGCTTTTTTGATGATCCAGCAGTTGGTGGCAATTTGATCTCTTGTTCCTCGGCCTTGTCTAAGACCAACTTGAACAGCTGGAAGTTCACGGTTCACGTATTGCTAAAGCCTGGCTTGGAGAATTTTGAGCATTACTTTACTAGCATGTGAGATGAGTGCAATTGTGCAGTAGTTTGAGCATTCTTTGGCATTGCCTTTCTTTGGGATTGGAATGAAAACTGACCTTTTCCAGTCCGGGGGCCACTGCTGACTTTTCCAAATTTGCTGGCATATTGAGTGCAGCACTTTCACAGCATCATCTTTCAGGATTTGAAATAGCTCCACTGGAATTCCATCACCTCCACTAGCTTTGTTCATAGTGATGCTTTTAAGGCCCACTTGACTTCACATTCCAGGATGTCTGGCTCTAAGTGAGTGATCACACCATTGTGATTATCTTGGTTTTGAAGATCTTTTTTGTACAGCTCTTCTGTGTATTCTTGCCACCTCTTCTTAATATCTTCTGCTTCTGTTAGGTCCATACCATTTCTGTCCTTTATTGAGCCCATCTTTGCATGAAATGTTCCCTTGGTATCTCTAATTTTCTTGAAGGGATCACTAGTCTTTCCCATTCTGTTGTTTTCCTCTATTTCTTTGCATTGATCACTGAGGAAGGCTTTCTTATCTTTTCTTGCTATTCTTTGGAACTCTGCATTCAAATGGGAATATCTTTCCTTTTCTCCTTTGTTTTTCACTTCTTTTTTCACAGCTATTTGTAAGGCCTCCCCAGACAGCCATTTTGCTTTTTTGCATTTCTTTTCCATTCACATTAGTGATCAGAAATTGAATTCAGGCTTCGGTGTAATCTTTACTTAACCATAGCCAAGCAGGTGAGCACCCTGTGAGGTCATGTACAGAATATCATTCTGAGGTTGAGTGGATCTCGATATTTCGTCATGTGCAGTGACCTTGGGAATCTCCAAATAACAACCAGGTGGGAGCACAAACAATCTAACCGTGCAAGAGCAGAGCTGGATCGGGAGATGCTGCTGAAAGGCGTGTGTTTCATCGATCTCCTGGTTCCTCTGGTGAGATATATCTTTAAGCACTTTCATAGCTGAATCTAGCCAAAAAAGACTGGTGAGATATTGGGGATATCATCTGACCTGTCCTAAAAGAGACACCATATGTAAAATACCCACCATGATGCCTAACCTCTAACAGGCACTCTCTAAATGCAGCTTTCCTACCTTCCTCTCTGTCTGGCACTTTATATAGCTTTTGTTTGTTTTCAGGAAAAAAATGCAATTTTTGTCTTAGAATCCTCAGTGGTATGAAGAGGTATGTAGCAGTGAAATAGTCAAGTCAACCAAGAAGGAAAAACAGTACTTATAAAATCTTAGAAAAAAATTTTTTTTAATTTTAGTAAAGAAAAGAAAAAGAAGAAAAATTTAAAACTTCTAGAGGACTTTCTACATGCTGGCCACTCTTCTGGAATGGGCATGTTGGAGGAGCTCCATCTGCCTTTCTTACTTGAAGCATCAGAAGCAGCTTTCTTCCAGTGCTGTCAAGAAGATCCACATGCCTGGAATTCAGATATTTTATCACTAAAGCTATGGCTACTGAAAACATAAATCAGTGAGACGTCATTTAAAAGCATATAAAAGTTACTTTTTATATCTATTGGATTCTTATTAAGGGCTGCAACTGGTTGTTTCTTATTTTTTCCAGATGGTTTCAGATCTGGCCATTAGGAGTGCATTCAGGTTGGGGTCATCCTTGCACTTTCTTTTGTTTTGCTTTTATGGGAGTATAGTTGCTTTACAATGTTTTGTTAGTTTCTGCTGCACAGCAAAGTGAAATAGCTGTATATTTGCATATGTCCCTGTTTTTTTTGTTGTTGTTTTTTTTGTGTGTGTGTGTGTTTTTTTTTTAAATTTCCTTCCCATTTAGGTCACCGCAGAGCATTGAGTAGAACTGAGTAGAGGTCCTTCTTCTATGGGCTTTTCAGGTGGCACAGTGATAAGGATCTGCCCACCAATGCAGGAGCTGAAGAGACTCGGGTTTGTTCCCTGGATTGGGAAGATCCCTTGGAGTAGGAAATGGCAACCCACTCCAGTATTGTTGTCTGGAAAATTGCATGGACAGAGGAGCCTGGTGGGCTACAGTCTAGGGGGTCGCAAAGAATCAGACACGACTGAGCACACACACACCAGCACACACACACCTTGTAGTATACAGTAGGCTCTCATTAGTTCTCTGTTTTACAAATAGTATCAACAGTGTACTACTTTTGATACATTCTCATGATTTTTTGAGATCTTCCTTACTTCCTGTCACCTTAAGACGCCCAAGGCTTCTCTAGTACTTCGTTTGGCCCTGACCTGGAATCAGAATGGGGTAGAAGTTTGGACACCAGGCGAGTTTATTGGTATCGATCGGGTGCCATTGCTCCTAGACCCCCTCAGTGAACAGAACTAGGAGCATATTCACCTTTCCATACTGATATAAATATGTAATTGAGTAAAGAAATCAGTAAAGGGATGGGGAGCTCTTTGCTCAGTAGGAAACATATAAAATCACCATTTGGCAAATACCACAGAGATCACTGGGCTTCCCAGGTGACGCAGTGGTAAAGAATCCCTCTGCCAATGCAGGAGTCCCCAGGCTTGGTTTTGATCCTTGGGTCGAGAAGGGCCCCTGGAGTAGAAAATGGCAATGCACTCCAGTATTAAATACCATAGACAAAGAAGCCTCGCAGCCTACAATTCATGGGTCACAAAGAGTTGGACATGACTGAGTGACTGAGCACACACACGTGCACACAAGCACGCACGCACACACACACACACACAAACACACAGATTCCAAGCGAGAATCATCAATGGAGGCTAAATTTAAAGGGCGAAATTGCGGTGAGAAATAGGATACTTACATGGTCTCAAGGTACCTCTCACTAGAGGCTTATTACCCACAGAGAGAAAAGTCATCAATTTACAGAAGGAAACTGGGTGAGCGATCAGAGTTACCATTGCCAGGAGTGGGACAGGCCAGATGAGGCTAGATGACCCTTTGCGTGAGGCACTGAGACACACACAGGACTTCTGTGGTGTGTCTGCCCAAGATGTGTAATCTGAATCTAAGTACGAGTACACAGCAGACAAACCCACACTGAGGAACACAATCCAAAGTACCTGGCCAGGATTCTTGAAAAGTGCTAAGGAGAAAAGAAAGACCACAAGATGATTCCAGAGTAACAACTACAGAAAGCATGATGACTAAAGGCCATGTGTGATCCTGAATTGGGTCCTGGCTTAGAAAAGCTCATAGGATAATTGGTGAGATTTGAATGAGGGCTGTAGATCAGGTAAGAGCCCTTTCAGAAGACCAAAGAAAGGAGGTTTCTTACGTATCCCAAGGGTACCCTACGGAATATTATGTTAGAAAAGAGAGTATTTTTGGGTTTGAAATATATTTTTAGTTTTATACTTAAAAATTTTAATACCATCTCCCAGAAAACCATTCTTGACATTATGTATTTTGTAGTTATATTGAAATGCACTATCAATACAGCTATTTTGATGAGCTCTCAGTTGTTCAATTTTAAATTTTGCAACTTGGTTGTGATGGTTCGAAGAGTTGGAATATATCAATAATATCCAGAGTACGGGATATTTATCAATAGAAATCTGGCATAGCTTAGAAGAATAAGCACATTAAGAAGAATAAGCACTATTTTTTGAGGCATGAGAAAATGTTTTCTGGGTTCAAGCACTCAACAATAAAATACAAAATTAGTGAAATGATAATATTTTGATCCTATCCTTGAGGGAAGGGACTCTGAAGACATACTTTGCCCATGCTATCTTGTATAGCAGTCAACTCGTCATAGGTTCTCAAGCAGATTTCTAAATGATTTAATACTGTTGATCCTCAAAGCTCGTTTATTTTGGAACATTTGCCTGTACATTGACCACTCATATATTTCTTTTGTTTCCTTTCTGCCTTGGTTTGTATTCTCCCTATTGGAACAGATATCTGGTCATCAGGAGAAACTCATCTTCTTTGAAAAATAGCCTCTTTTTGATTTTAAGAAACCTGCAGTCTTGTTTTTCTCTTGATAACACTCAATTACTGCAGCCTCCAAGGAGGGACCGCTGGGGAGGTCTTGCCTCTCTGGCCTCTCCTTGAACTCTCCTGGATGGGGCCACGGTTGCAGACTCTACTTTTTCTCCACTATGTCCAAACATATGTACATATGTACACTATCATTTTTTACCTTGTAAAAAGGAGCCCTCTGCCACATTGAACATACTTAAGCAAGGTCTGCAAACCAACTGTTCATCTGCAAGATATACACAGGATGTTCAAGATATTTTACTATGTCATAAACTACATAGTAGATATACCACTTGCATGTACTCACGCATAGGTACATTGTGTGTGCAGTTCTCAGTGTTTCTATGCAACTAGGAATAAAGTGACTGAAGTTTGCACAGATGAAATAGACACTTTGCTGAAAGCATAGTGTCTTAGATAATAATATGAGTAGGAAAATCCCCAACGCTCACAAAAGCTTCAGTTAGAACAAATATGTATAATATATTCAGATGACTGATACGTTTTAAACGTTGGAGATCAGCACTGTGGAATAGTGGAGGGAATATTGAACTTGAATTTACAATATACACATTCTAATCCAAACTCCGCTCCTTTTCAAAAGTGTCATTTAACTTGTTTGAGTCTCAGCTTTCTTTATTTATCAAATGAAGTAAATATGCCTATCTTCCAAGTTTGAGCAGTTTAAATAGGAAATGAATGCAGTCACTCTGTAAATATTAAGCAGCTCAGGCATTCCTCAAATATGTACTGAGGGCCTCTGCATTGCATTCTAGGCACACAGTCGTGAATAAGAAGTTATCCTACACTGATGACTCTACCTTTGGTATACCTTGGCCCATTTTTAAACGCAGCTCCATGGCACCATGGAGAGCACAGAGTAGTTTAAATAGGGAGAGACACAGGTTCAAAACTTCACTTAGTGAGATGGACAGTGAGCAATAAGCCTTTTGCTTCAAGGCCTCAACTGGCCAGGTCCAGGGAATCAGAGGAAGCTTTCTTAGGCATATGCAGGCTGAGCTGCGTAGGAATTAGAGGTGGAAGTGGAAGGAGTGAGGAAAGCATTCTAAGTAAGGGAGGCAGTGTGTCCAAGGGCCCAGGGCCCTGTCCCCCAGAGTAATGACAAAGAAGATGCATTCGTCTCTAGTGTGGTGGGAAGACATCCAGAGTTCTTGTCATTGTCGTTGTTTTCATAGGTTTATTTTTTTAGAGCATCTTCAGGTTCACAGCAAATATGAGCAGAAAGTACAGAGTTCCAAATACCTTCCACAACATATACACTCAGACTTCCCCCAAATATTGGCATTCCCCACCAGAGGGGTACATTGGTTACAATGGATGAGCCTACATTGGCACATCACCGGCCCCCAGAGTCCATAGTTTTCATCAGGATTCACTCTTGGTGTTGAGCAGTCTATGGGTTTTGGCAAATGTAGGACTTACATCCATCATTATGGTATCAGACAAAGTTTCACTGTCCTAAGAGGTTTTTTTCTAATTTTTAAAAGTATAAAACTTAATGGTTTGTAGCTTATTCATAAAGATGTGCAACTGACACTACAATTTAACAAAATTTTCATCTCCCTGAAAAGAAATCCTATACCCATTAGCAGTTACTACCTGTGTCTCCCAACCTCCTCTCCCAGCACCACACGCCATGACAGCAGCCTTCTGTCTCTGTAGATTTGCTCATTTCGGATATTTCATCTAAATATAATCGTACAATACCTGGTCTTTGAGATTGATTTTATTCACTTTTTATAGAGAGTTTTCAAGTTTCATCCGTGTTGTAAACTGTATCAATATGTTATTCCTTTTCATAGCTGAATAATATTCCATTGTGTGGACAAACCACTTTAGTTCAGCCATTCATCCATTGGTGGACATTTAGGCTGTTTCCACTTTTCGCCTATTATGAATATACTTATATACCTAGTATTCATAGACTTGATGGGTCATATGGTCATTGTATGTGTAATATTTTTAAGAACTGCCAAACTGTTTTTCAGTGCATCCCAGGTGCCACTAGACATAAAGAACCTGCCCGCCAAAGCAGGAGATGTAAAAGACTCGGGTTCAACCCCTGGATTGGGAAGGTCCCCTGGAGGAGGAAATGGCAACCACTCCAGAATTCTCGCCTGGAGAATCCCATGGACAGGGAAGCCTGGCAAGCTACAGTCCATGGGGTCTCAAAGAGTCAGACAACTAAGCGATGAACATACAGAGACACACACAAACTGTTTTTCAAAGTAGCTACATCATTTAACATTTCCATCAACAGTGAGCAAGGGTTCCAATATTCCCACATCTGTGTGAAAACTTCTTATTGCTTTTTGATTATAGCTGCACTATTGGATGTGAATTGGTATTTCACTGGGAATTTATTTTCATTTACATAGTGGCTGAGAGTGAAAAAGTTGGCTTAAAACTCAACATTCAGAAAACTAAGATCATGGCATCATGGCAAATAGATGGGGAAACAATGGAAACAGTGGCAGAATTTATTTTCTTGGGCTCCAAAATGACTACAGATGGTGGCTGCAGCCATGAAATTAAAAGACACTTGCTGCTTGGAAGAAAAGCTATGACCAACCTAGACAGCATATTAAAAAGCAGAGACATGACTTTGCCGACAAAGGTCTTTCTAGTCAAAGCTATGGTTTTCCAGTAGTCATGTGTGGATGTGAGAGTTGGAGTATAAAGAGAGCTGAGTGCTAAAGAATTGATGCTTTTGAGGTGTGGTGTTGGAGAAGACTTTTGAGAGTCCCTTGGACTGCAAGGAGATCCAACCAGTCCATCCTGAAGGAGATCAGTCCTAAATATTCATTGGAAGGACTGATGCTGAAGCTGAAGCTCCAAACCTTTGGCCACTTGATGCAAAGAACTGACTCATTTGAGAAGACCCTGATGCTGGGAAAGAGTGAAGGCAGGAGGAGAAGGGGATGACAGAGGATGAGATGCTTGGATGGCATCACTGACTCGATGGACATGAGTCTGAGTAAACTCTGGGAGTTGGTGATGGACAGGGAAGCCATGGGGTCGCAAAGAGTCGGACATGACTGACAACTAAACTGACTGACTGGACTTCCCTGGTGGTTCAGATGGTGAAGAATTTGCCCTTGGAAGAGGGCATTGCAGCCCACTCCAGTATTCTTGCCTGGAGATCCCCATGGACAGAAGAGCCTGGCAGGCTACAGTCCTTAGGGTTGCAAAGAGTTGGCCACGACTGAAGCAACTGAGCACATACGCATGCATGCACAGAGTGGCTAATGGTGTTGAGCTTATTTTCATACACTTGTTCTTTAACTTTTTTGGAGAGATGTCTATTCAGATCCTTGGCCCTTTTTCAGAGGTGGACCCATGGCACAATAGATAGCACTGCTGCTGCTGCTAAGTCACTTCAGTCGTGTCTGACTCTGTGCGACCCCATAGACGGCAGCCGAGCAGGCTCCCCCATCCCTGGGATTCTCCAGCCAAGAACACTGGAGTGGGTTGCCATTTCCTTCTCCAGTGCAGGAAAGTGAAAAGTGAAAGTGAAGTTGCTCAGTCATGTCCGACTCTTAGCAACCCCATGGACTGCAGCCCACAAGGCTCCTCCATTCATGGGATTTTCCAGGCAAGAGTACTGGAGTGGGGTGCCATTGCCTTCTCCGAAATAAAGGGAGATACAGGTTCAAAACTGCATTTAGTAAGATCTGTTAATGCAGCATGGAAACTGGACTGAAAATGGCCAAGAGTCAGTGTAGGAAGATAAGATTAAGGGGGACAAGATAAATGAGAGTAAAGCAGAGAAAGAGCCAGCACATGATAACAGGAAGTGGGCTATAGCACAAAGTCAGCAGGAGCTCCCAGACAGAGCAAGGTGCTGCCCCAACCAGAAGTTTCCTGAGCACTGCCTTCAGTTCAGTTCAGCTGCTCAGTCATGTCTCACTCTTTGCGACCCCATGGACCACAGCATGCCAGGCCTTCCTGTCCATCACCAGCTCCCAGAATTCACCCAAACTCATGCCCATTGAGTCGGTGATGCTATCCAGCCATCTCATCCTCTGTCGTCCCCTGCTCCTCCAGTCTTCACTCTTTCTCAGCATCAGGGTCTTTTCCAGTAAGTCAGTTCTTTGCATCAAGTAGCCAAAGGATTGGAGTTTCAGCTTCAACATCAGTCCTTTCAATGAATATTCAGGACTGATTTCCTTTAGGATGGACTGGATGGATCTCCTTCTGATCCAAGGGACTCAAGAGAGTCTTCTCCAACACCACACCTCAAAAGCATCAACTCTTCAGCATTTAGCAATCTTTATAGTCCAATTCTCACTTCCATACATGACTACTGGAAAACCCATAGCTTTGACTAGATGGACCTTTGTTGGCAAAGTAATGTCTCTGCTTTTTAATATGCTGTCTAGGTTGGTCATAGCTTTTCTATGCTATGGAGACCAAGGAGTAAGCATCCTTTAATTTCATGGCTGCAGTCACCACCTGCAGTGATTTTAGAGCCCCCCAAAATAAAGTCCACCACTGTTTCCACTGTTTCCCCATCTATTTTCCATGAAGCAATTCATGGGGTCACAAAGAGTCGGACACGACTGAGTGACTGAACTGAACTGAATGGGACCGGATGCCATGATCTTAGTTTTTTGAATGTTAAGCTTTAAGGCAGCTTTTTCACTCTCCTTTTTCACTTTCATCAAGAAGCTCGTTAGTTCTTCTTCTCTTTCTGCCATAAGGGTGGTGTCATCTACGTATCTGAGGTTATTGATATTTCTCCCAGCAATCTTGATTCCAGCTTGTGCTTCCTCCAGCCCAGCATGTCTCATGATGTACTCTGCATAGAAGTTAAATAAGCAGGGTGACAATGCACAACCTTGACGTATTCCTTTCCCTATTTGGACCCAGTCTGTTGTTCTATGTCCAGTTCTTACTGTTGCTTCCTAACCTGCATACAGATTTCTCAAGAGGCAGGTCAGGTGGTCTGGTATTCCCATCTCTTTCAGAATTTTTCACAGTTTATTGTGATCCACAGTCAAAGGCTTTGGCATAGTCAATAAAGCAGAAATAGATGTTTTTCTGGAACTCTCTTGCTTTTTCGATGATCCAACAAATGTTGTCAATTTGACCTGTGATTCCTCTGCCTTTTCTAAAACCAGCTTGAACATCTGGAAGTTCACAGTTCACGTACTGTTTCAGCCTGGCTTGGAGAATTTTGAGCATTACTTTACTAGCACATGAGATGAGTGCAATTGTGCAGTAGTTTGAGCAGTCTTTGGCATTGTCTTTCTTTGGGATTGGAATGAAAACTGACCTTTTCCAGTCCTGTGGCCACTGCTGAGTCTTCCAAATTTGCTGGCATATTGAGTGCAGCACTTTCACAGCATCATCTTTCAGGATTTGACATAGCTCAACTGGAATTCCATCACCCCCACTGGCTTTGTTCGTAGTGATACTTCCTACAATCCACTTGACTTCACATTCCAGGACGTCTGGCTCTAGGTGAGTGATCATACTGTCATGATTATCTGGGTCAGGGAGACCTCTTTTGTATAATTCTTTGGTGTATTCTTGCCATCTCTTCTTGATATCTTCTGCTCCTGTTAGGTCCATACCATTTCTGTCCTTTATTGTATTGAGCCCATCTTTGTGTGAAATGTTCCCTTGGTATCTCTAATTTTCTTGAAGAGATCTCTAGTATTTGCCATTCTATTGTTTTCCTCTATTTCTTTGCACTGATCACTGAGGAAGGCTTTTTTTTATCTCTCCTTGCTATTCTTTGGAACTCTGCATTCAAATGGGTATATCTTCCCTTTTCTCCTTTGCTTTTCACTTCTCTTTGTTTCACAGCTATTGTAAGGCCTCCTCAGACTGCCATTTTGCTTTTTTGTGTTTCTTTTTCTTGGGGATGGTCTTGATCCCCTGTCTCCTGTACAATGTCATGGAATTCTGTCCATAGTTCATCAGGCACTCTGTCTATCGGATCTAGACCCTTAAATCTATTTCTCCCTTCCACTGTATAATACTAAGGGATCTGAGTTAGGTTATACCTGAATGGTCTAGTGGTTTTCTCCACTTTCTTCAATTTCAGTCTGAATTTGGCAATAAAGAGTTCATGATCTGAGCCACAGTCCACTCCCAGTCTTGTTTTTGCTGGCTCTGTAGAACTTCTCCATCTTTGGCTGCAAAGATTTCGATATTGACCATCTGATGTTGTTCATGTGTAGAGTCTTCTCTGGTGTTGTTGGAAGAGGGTGTTTGCTATGACCAGTGTGTTGTCTCGGCAAAACTCTATTAGCCTCTGCCCTGCTTTGTTCTGTACTCCAAGGCTAAATTTGCCTGTTACTCCAGGTGTTTTTTGACTTCCTACTTTTACATTTCAGTCCCTATAATGAAAAAGACATCTTTTGGGGGTGTTAGTTCTAGAAGCTTTACAGAAGCTCAAACCAGGTGCCTAGCTCACAGAACTTTTTAAGCTAGTGGCCTGTGTGTCCACGCACTGGCACATCTGTGAGCCTTCATGTCATCACAACTTGCTTAATAATAGCACTGCTTCTCACAGACAGTGCCAGGATCTCATGAGCTCTCTCCACCTAATCAGCATCAGTCCTTGCTTACTTTCCAAGGCTCCAACTTGAGGAGGAGACCCTGTGTTATATTCATCATAGGCAGATGAAGCAAGGTTCATTCCAAATCAGAGACACTGAAAATAGTGAGTCAATATTTTTGGAATAAAAAAATTTTTTGGAATAAAATTTGATACAGGATATTGGAAAAAAAGAACCCTCAAAGTCTTCAAATTGTGAGAACTGTGTTCTTACACTGTTTTAATTACAACTCAGGGGATAGGTTCGGGTCACATTATTTTCTGTGTGTAGAACTTACAGAGACTTAAGCTGGCCCTAAGGAGGATGAAAAGAATGCCAGAACAAAAAGAGGGGCAGAGCTGATGATGGCCAAGGTGTGAGTGAATACTTAGGAGCCGATTGTTGCTCCAAAAGGCACTGAGCATGCTCTGTACATCACATCTAATGGGAAGATCCCCACAGAAAGTAGTCTGGATGATATTAGGAGCTGGGTCCTCTAAAGGCTCGACGTCTATCAAGATCACTCCATCTTCCTCTGTAGCCTCTCCAGGAAGCTGCTCTTCCACCCGCAGGTATATGGCAGGTGAGAAGTTCTTCCCTTCCCCTGCCCCCAACCAGAAATGAGTGTATTTCCAAGCACACGGTCTAAAGCAATGGACTTTTGACTTTTCTGATAGCAAAGCCCTATGAGTGAAAAACATTGGAGCATGGGCTTCCTATGTATTATTACAAATATAAACAAATATATTACATTATCCACACTTGCTCAAAAACAGAAAATGTAACCATGGGAAAAGATAAAATGAACTAGTTTAACTCCTGCAGCTTCTGGGTTATGTCCTTTCTCAGATGTAGGCAGAGACTTCCAGGGAGAGGCCTGAGGACAGCCACACGCTTGGGGAGAGCCATGGGGCTGGACCAGGATTCTGCTGCGGCTCCCACATGCTGGGTGAGGCTGTCTGAGGTTTGGCATTTGGCCCCTGGGGTAGGAGGGATAGCAGGTAGGTTGGGAATGAGGGCAGGTGGCTGCCAGGCTCTCCACAGGGCAGGGCCGAGAGGGAGTGCTGATGTAATGAGCTGGGTCTTGTATCAACACAGATAGTAGGGTTTGGGAGAGTAAAGATACATCATTTTTGGAAAAATGAATGGCCACTGGAAATATTTGCAGACTGCTCTCTCCACAGCACGAGATGCTTCTGAGACGCCTCCCATCTCCCTGTTAACTTGTCGCCTCTGTGCTGTGTGTTGTGTATGGGCGTGTGCTCTTCCTGGATGCATGTTCTGTCTGGTTTTTAAAAACATCCTACCGACAATGATGTCATCACCAAACAGTCTCCAAATTTGGGACATTTGGTTTTTTGTAAATGAAAACCCTCTAATTCGCCTAATTTAATTCATTCTAATTTAAACTTCACTCTAGTTTATTTGCCCTGGGATTAAGAGGTATGAATTATTTTCATGGTCATTCCCTCATATTATTACAAAATTTTACAATGACTCTCTTTTCTAAGATAACATCTACAGGACTATTGACAAAGGGTCCCTCCCTGCTCAAACTCTAGCCAGGCTTCTCTGAGCTCAATGATCATTTATGTCTATAAAGACTTGAAGAAAAACATACTTTCTAACAGCTCAAGGTCACATCCATAGAGTGACCCACACACACCTCCTTAAAGAGTCTGCTCAAGACTGCCAAAGAATTTACTACTTGTTCCAGCCAGTACCTGAAGATAGAGCTCATATCGTCCAGCTCTGTGGGAGGGTAGGAGCTTAACTTGCTAATGCCAGTTAGCAAACCAGGATGGTTTCATATGGATCCACCCTCTCCTTCCGGTATTTTGTAATTTTCCTCTCCCTGACTACACCTGTTCCCTCATTTGCCCTTTAGGAGACCCAGTCACATCTGTACAAACCAAAGTTGAGTTCAGTTTCCTTTTACAATAGTATGTTACTGATTAAAACCTGTCCTTACCACATTAGTGTCCAGCTTTATTTATATTTGACACTATTTAAGCCAAAAATTGGTTCACTGCAGTAGATCACAGCTTAGACAAAATAAACAAACATGAGACCTTGCTGTTGTTAACCCTGAGGCCATGTGGAATTTCCAGGGAAGGGCAATTGCCCCACACAGACTTAATCAAGATGCCAGAGTAAATCTCCATATTAAGTAATGTTTAAATTTTTTCTTTTTTTTCATTAGTGCATGATCAGTCATGTCTGACTCTTTGTGGCCCCATGGACAGTAACCCCCCAGACTCCTCTACCCATGGAATTTTCCAGGCAAGAATACTGGAGTAGGGTGCCATTTCCTACTCCAGGGGTTTTTCATTAGACCAAAAAAAAAAAAAAATGTTGATTGACCATCTAGTATCTTCTTTCTGTATTCCAGTGGACCATCTTACCCATGCCCTGATACAAACATCATAGTTTTAGGACCCCTGATCTGAAAAGCGTACTTCTAGGCAGGGAAGCCGAGTTAAAATTCATGCCCCACGGTCCTAACTCCATAAGAGGTGGATTCCAGGCAGTGTGACTCAGACTCTACCCTAGCCACCCCAGCCCAGAAATGCCAGGATCTCTCCCAGACTTGGCATCACGGGCACAGATGGCATTCCCATCGGACAAACAAGGCTTTCTTGGACCCACTGGCACTATGCCCAAGGAGATGAAAAACACAAGCAGGACAGACTCAAGCCACTCTTGTCTTCTTAAAATAAGCAATTCATTTTTTAGAGAGTGAGAGCTATTTTTAAGAGCATGAGTTACTTGGCAGCTGTTTCCAAAATGGCTTCCACAATTCTAAGAAGCTGTGATTCAGCCTTTGGCTTGGCAGGATCCTGGGTGCATGGAAATTCCAGCGGGAGTTATAAATGTCACTTTTCATGCTCAGGGGTTCACAAAGCCCTCTGTGAGGCCAGGAACCAGAGTCCGCAAATTCCACAACAATGGCAAACAAGAGCTTGTTTTCAACTGGCTGTTGGTCAAACACTCTTGTGTTTCCCAGGCTTCACAGACACAAGCACAGGAAACCACTGAGGGTTTTGAGTCTGTTCCCTGGGCATTTGGAAGAAATCACTTCCTCACACGTTGTTTTCTGGCAGTTCCTTGTCCTCGCATTTATTTGTATTACTTTTTTCTTTTATTTTCATTATGCAAATATATTAAGAAAATAAATGTATTTGTAAATTTATTTTGATTTTTGAACACTTCAATTATTTTTACTTGCTCTTCATAAAATAAAGTATAAAAAACTAAGCAATATAAAAGCATGGAAAATGAAAAATCAAGTCCCAAAGCCGACAACACTTTCCTCACATTAATCACTGTTTGGGTTTTCTAATTTTCCTTTTTATGTGAGTTTCTTAGGCCATATTTAAGACTGGTGAGGTAACCACTATTACCATTTTGTGAGATATGTTTTGAGAAATTTTCCAAGCATACACATATATATAACATATATTTACATTTTTATTATATTTATTTTTGTTTTCCTCTTCTTAGTGAAATCATACTATGCTCACTGATCTGCATTCTCTATTTTACACGTTTAACTTTGCATTTCTTTCCATACTGACACAACTGCCCTTATAATGGTTGCATAGTCTTTCTTTCATAGAAGCACTGTAATTTATTTAATTGCCTTGCATTAATGGAAATTTGAGTTGCTACAGGTTTTTACTGTGACAATATGAACCATTCACACACTTAGCAATCTCAGCAAATTGGTAAATTTCTAGTCATGGGATCATTAATATGTGAATTGTAGATTGGCTAAACATCACCCAAACACACTTGGAGAAAATTTCACCTTAATAATCCCATTCACATCAGCACTGAAAATGATGTTTAATGGACTTTAAAATTTTTTAAATTGTATTTAAATACACATAACCTGAAATTTACCATCTTAACTGTTTTTATATGTACTATTCAATGGTATCACGTACATTCACGTTGTTGAGTGAATGTGCTCACCACCAGCCATCCTCCGAGTTCTTTTCATCTTGTAAAATTCAAACTGTACCTATTAAATAACAACTCCCCATTCTGCCTGCCCACAAGACCTAGCAAACACCCTTCTATTTGCTGTCTCTATGAATTTATTTCCTCTAGGTACATCATATGAGTGGAATCATATATCTGTCCTTTAGTGACTGGCTTATTTTCAGCATCATGTCCTCAAGTTTCAGCCATGTGGAGGCAGGTGTCAGAATCCCCTTCTTTTTGAAGGCTGAATAATATTCATTTGTATGGATATGTGACATTTTGTGTATCCATTCAACCACCCATGGGCACTTATTTAAGGTATTTTAATATCCATTTCATCATAAATCTCTGACACTTCAATAATCTCATTTCGAATGGAGAAGTTTAAGGAACACATACTCTGTAGTCATGTGTGTGTAGTCCCCTGCTTCCCCTCAGAGATGAGGAGGTAGTTGTGCTTTGCCCTTTTGCTTTACAAATATCTTGAAAAATCCCTTCATAGGGAAGGTGCTGTCACCACCCTCCTCACTGAACTAGAGGATTCCACTTTCAACCACAGCCCTAGTGGTGAGTACCACCCCTGTCACCCAGTTAGAGGAATGCACTGGGGCCATTGTTAATACTCAGAAGAGAGCATTGAATGGCATGATTCTTCTGGTATCATACTTTTGTGCATTTCTTTCTTAATTTTCATGAAACTTTGCAGAGAGATTTAAGAACTGCAGTCAAAGTATCTGCAATGAAATTTCCAGCCAATTGTCTGTATTCAGAGAGATTCTGTAAGTTTAAACTGCCCCTTGACCTGGGTTTTCCTGGTGGCTCAGGTGGTAAATAATCTCCCAGTGTGGGAGATCCAGGTTTGATCCCTGGCTGGGGGAGATCCCCTGGAGTAAGGGCATGGCAACCCACTCCAGTATTCTTGCCTGGAGAATTCCATCACAGAGGAGTCTGGCGGGTATACAGTCTTTGGGGTCACAAAGAGCTGGACACAACTGAGCAACTAACACTTCCATGACTTCTTCAGGTTAATTTTGGAATTCATTTTGTCAAAATCCCAATGGAATTTTTATCTGACTTAGTCGTGTTGATTTTTTAAAAATTAAACTTTCCTCCCATATAGAACATGAAATATTTTCTTAAATCGGAGTATAATTGCTTTACAATGTAGTTTCTGTGGTACAACAACATGAATCAACCATAAGTATACATCCCCTCACTCTTGAGTCTCCCTCCCACCACCCCCATCCCACCCTTCTAGGTGATCACAGAGCACTGAGCTGAGCTCCTCAGGCTATACAGCAGCTTCCCATCTCTATTTATTTCACTCATGGTAGTGTCTATACATTAATGCTGCTCTCTTAATTTGCCGCACCCTCTGCTTTCCCCTGGTGTCCACAAGCCCACTCTCTACATTTGTTGCAGCACTGTTGACACGGAAGCAACATAAATGTCCATCGACGGATGAATGGATAAAGAACATATGGAACGCAGAATCATGACCCCTTCTTACTGCCCCCAAACTCCCAATTCCATCTCATGGTCAGACTAATAACTGACAAAGGTGAGATGGAAAGCAAAGTACAAATGTATTCCAGCTGCTGCTTAAAGAAACCAATAAATCTAACTTTCAAATAAAGCAAATTATTTGTAGCAATAACTGAATAGAAATAGGGTACTATTGATGTTATTTTTGTTGCCCTTAAATTTCAAACTTTCTCATAAGTCTTTTTAGAGGCACCTGGAAATAGACAAGGTACATTAGGCTGAGTGAACAATTGAGGCTGTGAGTCACTCGTAGCACAGAGCAGGCAGGTACCAGATAACCATTTGCTGAAGAAAGGGATGAAATGCCTAACAAGCTGTGTTACAAACCATAAAAGTTATTTATTCTGACACTGTGTAAGAATCTCCATATTTAAAGCCACAGGCTTTCCTCCAAGGACTTTTTGTCAAAACAGAATACTTTAAAGGAGTTACAATATTTCACTAAAACCAATCTATAAAGGATGTGGATAGAAAAGAACCTCCCAGCACATTACTTCATGTAGTTTAGTTACAAGTTTGGTGTTTTGCTTTTTTTTTTTTCTTTCTTTCAGAAACATATCTGGTGCCAAACACAGTATACAGTTATATCGCATTTCCTCACAGATGGTTTCCTGTTCTTTAAAAAAAATTTTTTTCTAGTTACCATTTTAGTCTATTATACAAAGTTTTCTTAGAAGAGATGGTGGCCATTCTTCCAGGAAAATGAACAAAGAATGACTTTGGTGAAGGGTATGGGCTAAAGGAAATTAATAACTTCCTAGATGAAATTAGAAGTTTTTATTTAGAACTTCAGTAGAAAAGACATCTAGAAAGTAAGAAGAAAATGGTTTTCAAGGTCCGCAAGCGTTCTGAGGTTGCCCAGCTTATGTTAGGCAGGTAGTAGACAGAACAGCTGGGTATGCATCTGCCAAGCACCACAAAAAAAGTAGCCTTAGTAGAGCCCCTTCTCCCTCAGCTAGGTCTGTGCAGGTACTCACTCTCCCCTTGTGACTTGGATATTGGGGAGGATTCTGTAAAGTACTCGAGAGAGCAGCCTTGAATTACTGATGGCCTTGCATCACTGAACCAAGGCAGGATTGAGGGGCAGGCAGATTTCAGGGAGCAGAGCCCAGGATTCTGTGGAATTGCTCCTGCAAGCCAGGTGCCCAAAACAGAACTTTTGGGGGCAACCCACTCTGTTGCAGTCCAACCAGTTGGGTTTGGATGTCAGCTGGCACATCCTCACAGCAATGACATGAAAGAGAAATAGAAAAGGCTCTGGAAGTTTTGTGGACTTCCCAGGTGGCTCTGCTGGTAAAGCGTCTGCCTACAATGTGGGAGATCCGGGTTCAATCCCTGGGTTGGGAAGATCTCCTGGAGAAGGAAATGGCAACCCACTCCAGTATTCGAGCCTGTACCCATTTATCTTTGCTCCACTTCAGAGCAACTCACATTTTCCCAAGTAAACAGCTAAGGACAATTTGGAAAAGTTGACTTGCAGACTTGCCACCTGATGTACAGAGCTGACTTATTGGAAAAGACCCTGCTGCTGGGAAAGATTGAGGGCAAGAATGGAGGGGAGTGACAGAGGATGAGATGGTTGGATGGCACCATCAACTCAATGGACATGAGTTTGAGCAAACTCTGGGAGACAGTGAAGGACGGGGAACCTGGCATGCTACAGTCCATGTGGCCTCAAAGAGTTGGACATGAGTGAGTGACTAAATCACACCAGCAAGTATCATTTCTTTAATGTTGGGCTGGCTAAAAAGTTTGCTCTGGTTTTTCTGGAAGATGTTATGAAAACCCAAACTAACTCACCCAGTAGATCACGGGTGGATCAAGGTATTATTCAGGACCCAAAAAGAAGTCAGATGACATGTCATGAAAAGGAACTTGATGAAATTAATTTAAAGAAATTAGTGAAAT
The DNA here is from genome assembly GCF_042477335.2 of Ovis canadensis. Classification (NCBI taxonomy): domain Eukaryota; kingdom Metazoa; phylum Chordata; class Mammalia; order Artiodactyla; family Bovidae; genus Ovis; species Ovis canadensis. Next base: position 22,719,278 of record NC_091269.1, on the reverse strand, counting down.
TTTAATTGAAAGTGAAAGTGGCTCAGCCATGTCCAATTCCTTGTCACCCCAAGGACTATACAGTCCACGGAATTCTCCAAGCCAGAAAAGTGGAGTGGGTAGCCTTTCCCTTCTCCAGGGATCTTCCCAACCCAGGGATCCAACCAGGGTCTCCTGCATTGCAGGCAGATTCTTTACCAGCTGAGCCATAAGAGAAGGCCAAGAATACCAGAGTGGGTGGCCTATCCCTTCTCCAGCAGGGAGATTTTTCCCATCCAGGAATCAAACTGGGGTCTCCTGCATTGCAGGTGGATTATTTACCAACTAAGGTATGAGGGAATGGAATTAAATAAAGTGAAATTAAATAGTCAGGTCTTTTATCTCCATAGCAACAATCTTTAGGAAACCATAATCCACAAAGAAACTCGTAATGTCTTACTGAAAGCTGAACAGAAGGGCTATGAGTGGTCAGCCATGTTTACTGCAGATCAAAAGATGCATGTGAAAGCGCTTGTCTCACTTTATGGACCCTTCACTGCTGTAGCTTTAACTTGATACTCTCTCTCCTATTCCTTTAATGGGAGGACTGCAGCTACATCCCAGCAAGAAGGAAGAAGTGTTTGTTTTCTCAAGCCCTCCCGCGTCCTGGGCCTGCTTATGCTTGGACGTGGGTTTTGCCTTGCTCTTTCATCGCTAGACTTTGCTTAGGATTTATGCTCACCAGGAGACAGAGGAACAAGAGAACCAAACAAAAGCCCTCTCCCCTCCAGGCTGGCACGGGGGAAAAATAAACATGGTAGCACTTCTGTGCAGCTTTTGATCAAATCACAATAATTAGGCACTGCTCTTTGTGGCCAGAGCTGAAAATAGCAGGTTTGGGAGGCAAGAGCCCACATGAGAGGGAGCCAGGTGGGCCTCAGCGAGCAGCATGGCCCCCCAGGGACCATAATCAGGGAGAACTTCCTTGGAGGGAGACAGACTGATGTAGGTGGCTGGTACAGCAAGCCATCTACCTGCCTCTCCATCCTCCCTTTTCTCCCAAAATAATGGAGTGATTTTATTCAACATCATTAACACAGCCCAGCGCTGGCCTCTGCTTTCTCACAGACACTTGCCAGCCAACAGGACTTGGGTTTGGCTAAACAGGAGGAATGAAGCCTTGGCCACGATGGCGTTTCAGCTCCTGAGAGTTCATCTCCCACTGCAGACCAGCAGACCGCAGGTCCTCCTGGGATGACTGACACTGAGGCCAGTGGGACCCCAGGCCCCAGAAACCGATTCCATAAGATGCACAGGTGCCAGGCGAGGTAACAGAGACCTTGTTAATGGTGGTCATCATTTTCTTAAGTTTTATATTGTATTAGCAATTTTTTATATTCCAGTGATTTGACATCTGGGGCCTTGCTGACCTGTCCAGGGTTAGTGAGTTCCTGGAGAAGGTGAACAACTGCTCTTGGAGCACAAAATATCTACTCCCTGACCACCTCCTCCATGGGGGTCTCACACTCAGGATCACTATTCTCTCCACCCTAGTGGCCCCCGGGGTCGGACCTAAAATCCAGGGATAGCCCTTACACCTGGAGTCCACTGAAATGATTCAAACTGGCCAGTACTGAGCCTGCTGACACTCCCTCACCCCAGAAGCCACAGTAAAGACCCCCTTCTGTGTTCCCCTCCCCCTGCCTCCTGACTACCCTGGTGCTTCCCTTGTGCCCTGGGTAGTATAGCTGCCCCTCCTCTTGGGAGCCAAGGGTAACAAACTCTCTTTTCATTGGAGGCTGTCTCCTGATCTGTTGGCCTTACTATGTTGTTGTTTAGTTGATAAGTCATGTCTGATTCTTTGCAACCCCATGGAGTGTAGCCCACCAGGCTCCTCTTTCCATGGAATTCTTCAGGCAAGAATACTAGAGTGGGTTGCCATTTCCTTTTCCAGGGGATCTTCCCAACCCAGAGACTGAACCCGAGTCTCCTACTTGGCATGAAGATTCTTTACCACTGAGCCACCAGAAAAGCCCAAGCCTTATTATACTTTTTTTTAATTAATACATTACATTTTGGAATAAATATCAGTCCAGGTGTGTCCCTAAGGATCATGGTGGTGTTTCCACAAGAACTGAGTCTAGTCTCAGCATGAGGCACCAAGAGGGTTAGCGCTGGGACAAGGAAACCAGGGCCAGTCATCAGGGTTTCATTTCCATGGGAGGTTGGGGAGGGGCTGGGCCAGCTAGCCTGCACTTCAGCATCCAGCCCCAGAGGGTTGTGTGGTTTCTGCTGCAAGAGCTTTGCTTCTTTATTTGTTTGTTTTTAAAATATTTTTGGTGGTGGACCATTTTTGAAGTCTTTATTGAATTTGTTACAATATTGCTTCTGCTTTATGCTTTGGGTTGGTGGTTTTTTTTTTTTTTTTTTTGGCCCAGAGGCATGGAAAATCCTAGCTCCCTGACCAGGGATCAAACCCACACCCCCTTCATTGGGAGGCAGAGTCCCAACCTTGGACCACTAGGGAAGTTCCAGGATCCCTGTTTAATTCATGAGGCCCAACCTGTTCTTGATGGCCCTGGGCTTCCAAGCAAACTATTCCAAAAGTCTTTCATTATTAATAAAAAGACTTGTCATGATTTTTTAAATTCATTTATGTGAGTTTGCTGTTTGGTCCATTACTGTTGCTTTGGGTGTTTTTCAATATACTCAGGCAACCCTGTGATACCTGCCACGACCTCCCTTATTTGAGCTTCAGGTTTACAAAGCCAGCTCTACAGAGGTCATCTTCTTTCCTCCCTCCTTCCTTTACATTTTCTATCCTTCTAATATTCTTAATTTTAAAAAACTCAAAAGTTTTTAGAAAAGTCAAGAAAATCCTGAAATACACATCTGTGTCTCCTTTCCAGATTAGCAATCCTCATTCATTATGTTTGCTTTGTCTTTTTTTTTTTAATAAATAAAATGAAACATGACAAGTAAAACTATAGATTCCTTCCTCTCCTATTCCAGGCTAGTCATCTGCCTTTTTCCTAAAACTAACTACTGTTATCAATCTGATATGTGTTTCCTAGCCCACATTTTATAACTTGGCATTGTGTATACATGAGTCCCTGGGCGAGAAAAGCATCGTGCTTTAAACTTTTGCATAGACGGCTTCATACTGTGAGCAGAAACCTGAACATTGTTTAGTTTTTAAAGCTCTGTTAATATCATCTCTTTCAGTCTTTTTTTTAATGATTATATTGTATTCCATCATATGAATTGCCACACTTATTTAGACAATTTCCTACTATTTCTGCAATGAAAATTCTTCTGTGTGTCTCTCAGGCAGATACGCCAGACTTCTCTTGGTATAGTCATGAAGCAAGAGTTGGCTGGGCCTGAAATTATGCACAAATAAAATTTACATAACTACTGTCAAATTTCTCTCTGAAGGGGTGGTGCTGGTTATTTTCTTTTCCATGAACTCTCTGCAGGGTCAGTGTCTATTCACGGCAGCCTGTTAGACGTCCAGAATTTTTGGAAAAGTAAGAAAGAAATGCACGTGAGTTTGTGAAACTCCAAAGTTCTACTAAATAATGATTGGAAACATTACCAAGCTAACTACTACCTTTTATTACCTAAATTTCTGACAAGATGCAGTGTCTACACATTTGAAACCGTACAACGTTTGATACCCAGGCTGTTACTTCCAACTCTTACCCACAACTGTGTCGCTAATACTTGTCTTTCCATCCTCTCTGTTTTAAGAAAACTTCCTTACCTCTCCCCTCTCTCTGTCACAGCTAACACTTCAGGACCTGGATCTTATAGCTACGCACAGCTCTTCAGAGAGTCGCTTCTAGGGTGTCTGTCAATGTCTCATCCCGCAGCTGCAGCCACACCACCCGCTGGGCTTTGAGACACTAGTCTTCCCAGCTCTCAGACTGCACGGCTTGATCCATGTCTCATCCTTGCCCATAAATGGCCCTTTCACATATTCTAGTTTATTCTTATCCTTCTGGTTTAAGCAAATTTGAAGAAAAAATATCTTTAGCTTTAAATATATAAATATATATATATATATATTAATCCCAAAGATACTCTCTTCCCAATCAGAATAAAAACAAAAACACACGATGGGACTCTTACCTGCTAATCACTCACTCAGCTCTACTTGGAACAAATAATTAATGTTAGAAAATAATAAATATAGTAAACATACATGGCTTACTTTTTTCACATGTAGTCACCATATTTTTTTTCTTCAGTTTTTAGCCCCGCAGCGTGTGGGATTTTCTAAGACTAGGGATCAAACCCATGTCCCCTGTATTGCAGGTAGATTCTTATCCACAGGATCACCAGGAAAGTCCTACAAAATGTACACATTTTAAAAACCACTTTTAAATTTTTCTAGCATTTTCTTAACAGACCATAGTTTACCCACCTTTAATCTTAATTTGTACTTTTTTTTCATTAAATGATCAATGAAGACCTTAGATAAAAAGAAATCCCAAGAAAAAATGAATAGATTTGAAATTCTTCGAGTGCTTACATGTATTGTTTAGGAAATCCACCAAGCATTCTGACATGTACACTTCTCACAGCAGGCTCAAATGCGTGTTGAAAAATGCCATGGGTATGATATGCCCTGACCAAGAAAGGGCATTCCAAAGGCTATAGCACTGATTATTTTAGCTCCAGGCCACTCAAGGAAATAGGTATAATATTTGTAGTGAATCAGACTTCAGTTGCTATGTCTACATCAACTAGATTCAGCCAGAAAGCTTTTATTTAAAAAGCAGGATATTCATAAGCAGGGTCAGAGGCCTTTGATCTGTAGGTCTGTATCTCTTTTTAATATTTTTCTTTAAATGTCTTGACAAGCCAGGTGACCAACTTTCCTGGTTTGCCTGAAACTGAAGAGGTTCCCAGGACATAGGATTTCCAGTTTTAGAACTGTGAATCTTCCAAGGAAATCAGAATGAGTTGCCTACTCTATTTTTGTGATTTCAAATATAATTAGTTTGCTGCCAAGATCAGAGAAAGCTCAAATAGGTGAGGATAGAAGACAGTTAGCTGATTTGGGGGAATCTCAAGAGGCCACTCAGCTGTGAGTGATGTCAACAGATTGCAAGTCTAAAGCAAGACCAGAAAGTTTGGGGCATGATTAGTCAAGATGGAGAGGGAATGAGAGTCAAGGTCAGACATGGGCCAGGCGTGCCTAAGACGTCAGAGACCCCGCAGTCAGAGATAGCGTTACACACTTCCACATCAAGGCTCCTCCTTGGCTTCTCCTTGTTTCCTCCCTTACTCACGGACATTCTATCAAACAGCCTGAATGGGGCCACCAGGGGCTGGGCCATTATGTACTAGAGCTAGGCTGATGGAATACATTACATAGAGTCATCCTTGCAAAATGAGAACTTATTTCTTGTTTTTTGTAAGACTCAGTCCAGTCTTTCAAGATCTCAGACTCATTATGGTTGGTACAGTCAAGGGCTTTAAAAACAAATGGTAATAAGCTTAGACTTGCTTAATACTTTAAACTTCTCAAAGCACTTCACATCTGTTTTCTTTTATTATTTGCTCTATAGCTCCAGGAAGTACATAGAGAATTATCAGTACCTCTTTTTTGTAGGTGAAGAAAATGAAGACAGAATGGTGATAAACATGATTAAAATTCCAGGGCTGTAAACAGAAGAGCCAGTCTATGTATTCTAATTTCTAATCCTCTCCTAAATTAGGCTATGCCCTTAGTAGAATGCAGAAAAGATTTTTGTATCTGAAAAAATCCTGGAGATTATCTAATTCTATGGTTTTAGGCTTTTCAAATTGAAGAATCGTATTGTCAAATAAAACCTTACGTAGAACTCAGATTGGAAAGAGAGCCTAGAAATCTCTCCAGTACCCCTTTCCCCTATGAACCTCTTCCAGCCTCTTTGGAACTCAGTTTGGAAACTAACGATGAGGTCCATCCCATTCATTTGCCAGGAGAGGACAGGCCATAGAGAGGTCACTAGGATGTGCCTCAGTTACCCTACTGGTTAAAGGTAAAACTGAAATGAGGCCCTGTGGCTCTGAACTCTCAGTTCATAGCTAACTAGTCATCATTACTTGAGTTTTTTATACTCTCCCACATCTAAGCAACTATCATAAGCTGTGTTCTTTTTATTTTTAGAGTGTTTATTTATATTAATCCTTTTTCTTAAAAAACCCTTATTTTGTATTGGGATATATAGCCAATTAACAATGTGATAGTTTCAGGTAAACATTGAAGGGACTCAGATATAGATATAAAATGTATCCATTCTCCCCCAAAGTCCCTTCCCATCCAGGTTGCCACCTAACATTGAGCAGAGTTCCATGTGCTAAACTGTACGTCCTTTTTGGTTATCCACTTTAAATATAGCAATGTGTACATATCCATCCCAAACTCCCTAACTATCCCTTCCCCCATCCTTCCCCCTTCATAAGCTATGTTCTTATTTAAATTCTTTTATTCCCCTGACTTCATCTGTGATTGCTTATTTTTCGTAGAGCAAAGTTGAAATTGTAAACAAGCGAATTGCTTCACACTTGACTCCTTTAGTTTGTTTTTAATTTAGTGGAATACTTTCCAAGCATTTCAGCAATCACATGGGTAGGTTACCATAGACAGTCTAAAATATTACACTTGGCAATTGAGGCCTAGCAATGTCAACACACAGAACAGAGAAAAAAATTATCAAGAAAAAATCAGAGTGGTATCAGCAAAATGGGAGAGTAGGTAGCTCCGAACTTGCATCCTTCCACAGAAACGTTAGAACAACAAGCAGAACTGCCAGAACCAGTACTGACAGGACTCTGGAAGACCGTCAAAGGCTTATAGAAGCAAGTAAATGCTGAGTCAAGAAAAGACAAGTTAAAAACAGAAGGAAAGCTCTGTGGTATTTTTACTCGCCCTTGCTCCGCTAGTTCAGTAGAGGTCTTGAGAATGGCAACTTGCTTTCCCAGTGTGGGAACCTAGTTTCTGCTTTTGGAGATAACCAAGCAGATATTTTTTTAAAAAGCTATTGTGTCTGTCTCTTATATTCTGTATGGAGGCTACTTGAAGAACTGATACAAGCTGTTCATCGTTTTTTCGCCTGTCTCTGTTTTGGAACTCACTCAGGACTGCCCTGATGGCTCAGACTGTATAGAATTTGCCTGCAATGTGGGAGACCCAGGTTTAATCCATGGGTCAGGAGTTTCCCCTGGGGAAGGGAATGGCCGCCCACTCCAGTATTCTTGCCTAGAGAATCCCGTGGACAGAGGAGCCCAGCAGGCTATAGCCCATGGGGTTGCAAAGAGTCAGACACAGCTGAGCGACTAATGCTTTCACTTCTGGGGGCTGAAAAGCAGCAGGCATTGCTCAACAATATGGTAAAGTGAATGGAAAACTTGCAGCTGCAAAAGACTGTAGTTGGGACAAAAACATAGAACACGTACATTATGGTAGACTTCCCTTGTAGCTCAGTCGGTAAAGAATCTGCCTGCAATGCAGGAGACCCAGGTTCAATTCCTGAATCAGGAAAATCCCCTGGAAAAAGAAATGGCAACCCATTCTATTATTCTTGCCTGGAAAATCCCATGGACAGAGGAACTTGGCAGGCTACAGTCCATGGGGTCACAACAGTCGGACACAATTTGGTGACTAAACCACCACCAACTTTTGGAAGGAAAAACTGTGGAGAGAGTTTCTTTTAGGCTATTGGTCATTCAAAAGCAGTTATGTACACTGAGAAATCTAGAAAGCCACATGCATGCCAAAGGAAGGACATATGCTCAGAAAAGACTTGGGGCAATCCTAAACTTTCAACTTCAGTTTATTTTTAGGCTCAGCAGAACCAGGAAATGAAAGTTGAGGCAGAGTTGTAAGACCCTTATTAAGTGTTGAAAAAGTTTATCAACACAGAGCCATCTGCAAGCCAGGAAAAGTGTGCTTGGGTTTTGTTTTGGTTTTGTTTAGTTTTTGCTTTTTTTTTTAGTTCTTGATATTAAAGGAAATCATAGTCAAAACCTTAGCTGAGCTCAAGCTAAAGGAATTTCAAGGACTGTACACAACATAGAATACAGTTTTGGTTAAAGGAGCTTGAAAGTGCCACTAAAGAAACAAATGTCTGTTGCCTCCAATAATCCAAAGAGTAAATCCTGGAGAAGGGAAAGAATCGGATCTTAAGGGTTATAATAATATAATGTTCAAATTTTCAGGTTTCAACAAAAAATTGAAAAGCATATAAAGAAACAGAAAAGTATGGCTCATTTGAAAAATAAAACATGAAGAGAAACATTCTCTGAGGAAGAGGAAGCTCAGTCATTGGACTTAGTACACAAAGACTTTAAATCAAGTATCTTGATTATTTTAAAAGAGTTATAGGAAATCTTTAATAAGAGCTAAAGAAGAATATGAAAACAGTGTAGAAGAAAAGTGAAGATATTTTTTAAATGCATAGAAATCAAAAAAATTGGTCATCAATCAGAAATTCTAGAGCTGAAAAGTCAAATAAGTAAAATGAAAAATCCACTAGAGTTTTTATTAGTCGGGATTTTTCAGTTTGCATAAGATGATGCATTTTGTATACATATATATAGCAAATATTGACGTAATTGTAGGCAAGAATACAAAGTTTTACAATAATGGCTGGAGACTTCAATATAACAATTTCAGTAAAGGGTAGAGCAGAGACAGGAGATAATAAGGCAAAAGAGCACTTTTAAAACATTCTAACCCGACAACCCGGCGGCTCATAGTAAAGAATCTGCCTACAGTGCAGGAGACCCAGGTTCTATCCCTGGATCAGGAAGTCCCCTGAAGTCCCCACTCCAGTATTCTTGCCTAGAGAATTCCATGGACAGAGGAGCCTGCCAGCCTACAGTCCATGGATTCATAAGAGTCAGACACACTGATGACTAACACACACAACGCAACCAACAGATATATATTTATATGAGACTATATCCAGCAATAGCAGCAGATGAATTCTTCTGCAGTACAAATGGAAAATTCTTCTGCAGTGATTTTGGAGCCCAGGAAAATAAAACCTGCCATTATTTCCACTTTTTTCCCATCTATTAGCCATGAAGTGATGGGACCAAATGCCATGATCTTTGTTCTTTGAATGTTGAGTTTTAAGCTAGCTTTTTCACTCTCCTATTTTGCCCTCATCAAGAGACTCTTTAGTTCCTCTTCACTTTCTCCATGCAACTACAAAATATAGCTGAAAATTAAGAAAATCCAAATTAATGGAAAGACATCCTGTGCTCATAGAAGACTTAATATTTTTTAAAAACCATTATTATCCAAAGGAATCTACACAATGCAATGAATCTGTACAAACCCCAAGCACTCTATACAAAGCAGCCAAAGTAACCCTATCAAACTTACAGCTGCATTTTTCACAGAAATGGAAAAGATGATCCTCAAATTCATATGGAAATGTAAGATATTTGGAATAATCAAAATAATCTTGAAAAAGAAAAACAAAGTTGAAGGGTTTACATTTGCTGGTTTTCAAACTTCCGGCAAAGCTACAGTCATCGAAAGAGTGTGGCAATAATGTAAGGATAGACATGTGGGCCAATTAAATAGAATTAAGAGTCCAGGAATAACCTATAAACCTACGACCATTTGATTTTCAACAAGTGTGGCAAAACCATTTAATGGAAAAAGAATTGTCTCTTCAACAAATGATGCTTGGATAGCTTCTTATCCACATGCTAGGGAGTGAATTTGAACTTCTGCCTTTGGCCATACACAAATTTTAACTCTGTCTAGTCAAAGCTATGGTTTTTCCAGTTGTCTTGTATGGATGTGAGAGTTGAACCAGAAAGAAAGCTGAGCGCCCAAGAATTGATGCTTTTGGACTGTGGTGTTGGAGAAGACTCTTGAGAGTCCCTTGGACTGCAAGGAGTTCAAGCCAGTCAATCCTAAAGGAAATCAGTCTTGAATATTCATTAGAAGTCCTGATGTTGAAGTTGAACCTCCAATATTTGGGCCACCTGATGCAAAGAACCGACTCACTAGAAAAGATCATGATGCTGGGAAATATTGAAGACAGGAGGAGAAGGGGACAACAGAGAATGAGATGGTTGAATAGCATCACTGACTAAGTGGACATGAGTTTGAGCAAGCTCCAGGAGTCAGCGATGCACAGGGAAGCCTGGCGTGCTGCAATCCGTGGGATCACAAACAGTCAGATACAACTGAGTGACTGAACTGATTTGAACTGAAATTTTAACTCAAATTGGGTCTATGACCTGAATATAAAAGCTAGAACCATAAAGCTCTTAGAAGAAAACTAGGTTAAGTACCCATGATCTTTGATTTGACAATGGATTCTTAAGCACGACATCCAAACCACAAGCTACAACAACAACACAGCAAAACTAGATAAATTGGACCTCATCAAAATAAAATAAAAAACCTTTTATGACATTAAGAAAGTGAAAAGACATCCTGCAGAAGAGGAGGAAATATTTGCAAATCATTTATCTGGTGTACTTAATATTTAGAATGTTCAAAGAACTCCTACAACTCAACAGCAAAGGACAACCCAATTGGAAAATGGGCAATGGACTTAAGGAGACATTTCTCTGAAGAAGACACACAAATGGAAAATAAGTGCACATAAAAAGTACTCAACATCGTAAGTTGGGTATACAACTCAGAATTACAGTGGATTACCTTCACACCAACTAAGATGGTTATAATAAATTTAAAGGAATAGAGAGGGGGAGGGAAACAAATATTGGTAAGAATGTGGAGACATGGCATTCTAATATGTTGCTAGTGCAAACGTAAAATAGTGCAGTTGCTGTGGAAAATAGCCTACAAAAGGAAATCAATGATTTCACAGTAAGCTGGCTAATGTCAACTAATTGGGCTTTCCTCAAAAATTTAAATATAGAGTTATCATATAAACTATTTTCCACTCTTATGCATATCAGTACAATTCAATCAGTCAATCGTGTTTCACTCTTTGCGACCCCATGGACGGCAGCAGCCAGGTCTCCCAGTCCATCACCAACTCCTAGAGTTTTCTCATACTCATGTCCATTGACATCCAACCATCTCATCCTCTGTTGTCCCTTTCTCCCACCTTCAACCTTTCCCAGCATCAGGGTCTTTTCAAATGAGTCAGTTCTTCGCATCAAGTGGCCAAAGAATTGGAGTTTCAGCCTCAGCATCAGTTCTTCCAATGAATATTCAGGACTGATTTCCTTTAGGATGGACTGGTTGGATCTCCTTGCAGTCCAAGGGACTCTCAAGAGTCTTCTCCAACACCACAGTTCAAAAGCATCAGTTCTTCAGTGTTCCGCTTTCTTTATAGTCCAACTCTCACATCCATTCATGACTACTGTAAAAACAATAGCTTTGACTAGATGGACCTTTGTTGGCAAAGTAATGTCTCTGCTTTTGAATATGCTGTCTAGGTTGGTCATAACTTTCCTTCCAAGGAGTAAACGTCTTTTCATGGCTGTAGTCACCATCTGCAGTGATTTTGGAGTCCCCAAAAATAAAGTCTGACACTGTTTCCACTGTTTCCCCATCTATTTGCCATGAAGTGATGGGACCGGATGCCATGACCTTAGTTTTCTAAATGTTGAGCTTTAAGCCAACTTTTTCACTCTCTTCTTTCACTTTCATCAAGAGGCTCTTTAGTTCTTCACTTTCTGCCATAAGGGTGGTGTCATCTGCATATCTGAGGTTATGGATATTTCTCCTGGCAATCGTGATTCCAGCTTGTGCTTCATCCAGCCCAGTGTTTCTTATGATGCATTCTGCATATAAGTTAAATAAGCAAAGTAACCATATACAGCCTTGACATACTCCTTTCCCTATTTGGGACCAGTCTGTTGTTCCATGTTCAGTTCTGTTACTTCTTGACCTGCATACAGATTTCTCAAGAGGCAGGTCAGGTGATCTGGTATTCCCATCTCTTTCAGGATTTTCCAGTTTGTAGCGATCCACACAGTCAAAGGCTTTGGCATAGTCAATAAAGCAGAAATAAATGTTTATCTGGAACTCTCTTGCTTTTTCAATGATCCAGTAGATGTTAGCAATTTGATCTCTGGTTCCTCTGCCTTTTCTAAAACCAGCTTGAACATCAGGAAGTTCACGGTTCATGTATTGCTGAAGCCTGGCTTGGAGAATTTTGAGCATTACTTTATTAGCACATGAGATGAGTGCAATTGTGCGGTAGTTTGAGCATTCTTTGGCATTGCCTTTCTTTGGGATTGGAATGAAAACTGACCTTTTCCAGTCCTGTGGCCACTGCTGAGTTTTCCAAATGTGCTGGCATATTGAGTGCAGCACTTTCACAGCATCATCTTTTAGGATCTGAAATAGCTCCACTGAAATTCCATCACCTCCACTAGCTTTGTTCATAATGATGCTTCCTAAGGCCCACTTGACTTCACATTCCAGGATGTCTGGCTTTAGGTGAGTGAGCACACCATCATGATTATCTGGGTCATGAAGATCTTTTTTGTACAGTTCTTCTGTGTATTCTTTCCACCTCTTCTTAATATCTTCTGCTTCTGTTAGATCCATACCATTTCTGTCCTTTATCGAGCCCATCTTTGCATGAAATATTCCCTTGGTATCTCTCATTTTCTTGAAGAGATCTCTAGTCTTTCCCATTCTGTTGTTTTCCTCTATTTCTTTGCACTGATCGCTGAGGAAGGCTTTCTTATCTCTCCTTGCTATTCTTTGGAACTCTGCATTCAAATGGATATATCTTTCCTTTTCTCCTTTGCTTTTTGCTTCTTTTCTTTTCACAGCTATTTGTAAGGCCTCCTTTGACAGCAATTTTGCCTTTTTGCATTTCTTTTCTTGGGGATGGTCTTGATCCCTGTCTCCTGTACAATGTCACAAACCTCTGTCTATAGTTCATCAGGCACTCTGTCTATCAGATCTAATCCCTTGAATCTATTTCTCACTTCCACTGTATAATCATAAGGGATTTGAGTTAAGTCATACCTGAATGGCCTATTGATTTTCCCTACTTTCTTCAATTTAAGTCTGAATTTGGCAATAAGGAGTTCATGATCTGAGCCAAAGTCAGCTCCCAGTCTTGTTTTTGCTAACTGTATAGAGCTTCTCCATCTTTGGCTGCAAAGAATATAACCAATCTAATTTAGGAATTGACCATCTGGTGATGTCCATATGTAGAATCTTCTCTTGTATGTTGGCAAAGGGTGTTTGCTATGACCAGTGTGTTCTCTTGGCAAAACTCTATTAGCCTTTGCCCTGCTTCATTCTGTATTCCTAGGCCAAATTTGCCTGTTACTCCAGGTGTTTCTTGACTTTCTACTTTTGCATTCCAATCTCTATACTGAAAGGACATCTTTTTTGGGTGTTAGTTCTAGAAGGTCCTGTAGGTCTTCATAGAACCATTCAACTTCAGCTTCTTCATCATTATTGGTTTGGGCATAGACTTGGATTATTGTGATATTGAATGGTTTGCCTTAGAAACCAACAGAGATCATTCTGTCATTTTTGAGATTGCATCCAAGTACTGCATTTCGGACTCTTTTGTTGACTATAATGGCTACTCCATTTCTTCTAAGGGATTCTTGCCCACAGTAATAGATACAGTGCATAGATCTCATGTATAATGTAGATCTTATGCATATACTCCCAAATAATTGAAAATGAGTCAATGAGGACATTATCTGTTTATTTGGGGAATGTATTTTTCCTGATATTATTTGAAACTCTAGTTAGTAATTTTGATTAATAACCAGATAACCCTGATCTTAGCCAAATCTTGCCATTAATCAAGTTCCCATATGTAATGGATTTTGCTGATACTTACAGTGGTTCCACAATGCTGTTTAGACAGGGGCTGTCCCATCATGTTCTTTATTTAATTCATAATCCACTAGGCCTAGATCAGGCACAGAATAAGCATAATCTTTAAGTCAAAATAATTATCCTAAACTAGACAAATGCACTGCTGCTGCTGCTAAGTCGCTTCAGTCGTGTCCAACTCTGTGCGACCCCAGAGACGGCAGCCCACGAGGCTCCCCCGTCCCTGGGATTCTCCAGGCAAGAACACTGGAGTGGGTTGCCATTTCCTTCTCCAATGCATGAAAGTGAAAAGTGAAGGTGAAGTCATTCAGTCGTGTCCGACTCTTCGTGACCCCCTGGACTGCAGCCTACCAGGCCCCTCCATCCATGGGATTTTCCAGGCAAGAGTACTGGAGTAGGGTGACATCCCCTTCTCTGAGACAAACGCACTAACCACATGCTTTTTCATTTCTACTGAGTTCTTTTGTGAATTCAGCTCTTGTGTCCATCTTCTTGTATGTGCTCTTTCAATTTTATTGTACTAACTTATGTGCTTGTTACTCATTGTCAACAGAGAGCTATATGAACTTTATTGTAACTGGTATGATGTAAAGTTGAATGAGTTGCAGGGGGAAGACCTTGCATGCTCAAATGAATACTCAAATCTTTGGTATAATGTCAACTTGTTCTGAACCTACTCTGCTATGTGTATTGAGAGCTGAATTAATGCTGTTGCCAAGCAAGGTATGAATTAGATCTTTTTAAGTGATAGCTTTTAATCTCTTTATAAACCAAGTCTCCTCTAATTGTTCCTTTATTAAATGCCATAATCAAATTCAATATGCTGGAAAAAATTGACTTGGTAGCCAAGATGCTAAGTTCAAATTGTTTTATTTATATACTGCAAGTATTACATCAGGAGTTGAAAGTGATTACTCAGAAGATGGTGATGAATAAAAGCACTCAGCAAATTGCCTGATCTCATAACCTTGGGTTAGAACATCTGGTGGTAGACAATAATAACAGTAATGACCATGTATTAATGTCTTCCTATGTGCTAGGCCCTGTGCTAAGTGATTTACTCTATATAATTTTACTTTAAAAAGAAACAAATAGAAAGCCTAAATATTCTACTTTTATGTGGTACTTTTATCTGAACCTAGATCTGACTGCTAAACTATCATCAATTTTCTAGAGCCTTTTACACCATAATGTTTCTCTTAACCCCAAGAGAACACACAAAAAATCAAGTGAGATTTTCTCTTTGGCTAATTTCAATTTGATTTAATGAAGGATTGTTAGGAGCTTAAAGTTTGCTTTGTGCAACTGGCTAAAATTTTTTTTTTAATATCTCTAAGAACAGACTGGTTCCAAATAGGAAAAGGAGTATGTCAAGGCTGTATACTGTCACCCTGCTTATTTAACTTATAGGCAGAGTACATCATGAGAAACACTGGGCTGGAAGAAGCACAAGCTGGAATCAAGATTGCTAGGAGAAATATCAATAACCTCAGATATGCAGATGACACCACCCTTATGGCAGAAAGTGAAGAGGAAATAAAAAGCCTCTTGATGAAAGTGAAAGAAGAGAGTTGGCAAGGTTGGCTTAAAGCTCAACATTCAGAAAATAAAGATCATGGCATCTGGTCCCATCACTTCATGGCAAATAGATGGGGAAACAGCAGAAACAGTGTCAGACTTTATTTTTGGGGACTCCAAAATCACTGCAGATGGTGACTGCAGCCATGAAATTAAAAGACCCTTACTCCTTGGAAGAAAAGTTATGACCAACCTAGACAGCATATTCAAAAGCAGAGACATTACTTTGCCAACAAAGGTCCATCTAGACAAGGCTATGGTTTTTCCAGTGGTCATGTATGGATGTGAGAGTTGGACTGTGAAGAAAGCTGAGCGCCAAAGAATTGATGCTTTTGAACTGTGGTGTTGGAGAAGACTCTTGAGAGTCCCTGGGACTTCAAGCAGATCCAACCAGTCCATTCTGAAGGAGACCAGCCCTGGGATTTCTTTGGAAGGAATGATGCTAAAGCTGAAACTCCAGTACTTTGGCCACCTCATGTGAAGAGTTGACTCATTGGAAAAGACTCTGATGCTGGGAGGGATTAGGGGCAGGAGGAGAAGGGGACAACAGAGGATGAGATGGCTGGATGGCATCACTGACTCGATGGATGTGAGTCTGAATGAACTCCGGGAGTTGGTGATGGACAGGGAGGCCTGGCGTGCTGCAATTCATGGGGTCGCAAAAGTTGGAGACGACTGAGCGACTGAACTGAACTGAAGATTCCTCACCAAGATCCTAACAATGTACGTATAAAGGAAAAGACAAAATCTTTAACATACACTGTTGATTGAGTCTCACGTTTATCAGGTGTTTGGGTTTAAAATGTCCACAGTCCTTATTTGCAGTCACTTTTGAACTACTACCTGCCAGTTTGGGATCAATGGCTTTATGTTGGTTGAAAAGAGAAAGATTCACTTGAGTTTTGGGTTTTAGGTACAGCTCAAAGTCATCTCTCTCTCTGGCCTTACTCCCACCAGGTAAAGAACAGTTTCAACATCAACATATCACTTTAACATTCTAGAAGCTAGAAGCCACTGAGAAGGGGAATCTAATTGTCAATTCAATTTGACTCCATTCCAATTCAATCCAATTCAGGAAACATCCACTGGTTCCTTTGACATCACATGGGACATAGACAGATGCAGAATGCCCCTGCCCCCAAAGAAATCACAGGGTAGTGTCCAAGACAGAGTCAGTTCCGCTCTGGGAGATGGTCTGAGGCTGTTGATTCAATCACAAAAAAAAGGAGGGATCCCCAGAGAAGGCCCTCGCCAACTGAGTTTTGTGGGATAAATCAGACAAGGAAACAATGGTCATCAGAGGGAGTACAAGGGCCCATTGTGAAAGCGTAGCAGGGCTGTCAGGAGACTATAAGCAATTCTGGCAAGGATCCTGTCCTCATCGTCCTCACCCATTGATTTCCATCTACCTTCTGTCACATCTGTGTCTCTACCTATCCACAGTCCCTCCTTGGCAAGCTACCCACAGCCATTCATACCCACTCATGGCTTAGGAGTGGACTAGTAAACACCCAGGGTTCCCACCGTGGGGCTGGAGAGACTGGGAAAAGCTTTACGTTCTATTTTTTCTGCCTAAGCTAAGATAAAAAGTCTTTCCCAGCAAGATACTATTATTATTCTTGGACTGTTCTCTATTTTTGAAATTTGGGCCAGATCATGCCTTTTTCTTTGGAGTTAGGTCAACTAGGATCATTCTCCTTCCCAGCCCACTTTATTTTTAAAATCTCTGCCTGCATTGAATTTGAACTTGAGCAGGATCTGTTTCTGAGATTATCTTGTCACAGCTGACAGAGCTCTGGTGCCCTCTTGCTTTATACAGGTTGGCTTATAGGGTTTACTGGTCGGTTTAAAGTCAACTTTCGAGAATTTTCATCTTTCCATGTTCTTGTAACAGAAACTCAGGGCAAAGAGAGGTTTTAAAAAGGGGGAGTTCTGGAGAGGAAAAAAAGTGAACAGGTTATTCTTTCAAAAAAAAGTGAACAGTGTCCAGAAAGACATCACTTGGAGTAAGGGGAAGAATTGCACTGTAAACAGAAACATCTCAGCCATCTGTACAAAGCTCTTCCAACATAATTACATCACACTGCAGCTGATGGCTGGCTGTTGATCCACATATTTGGCAGAGAGGGTGATACCCTCCTGGGATGTCACAGCCATCTACAGCTTCCTTCCTCATTACCATTTAACCAGTTTGATATTGACAATTAGGATTAGTATAGAGTCCAAAGCTTTTATTGGGAAAAAAAGTCTCTGACTTGTAAGTTAATTTAGCAATGGAGTTTTGATTTGCATTTCTCTAATACTTTGCCGACTAAGGTCCGTCTAGTCAAGGCTATGGTTTTTCCTGTGGTCATGTATGGATGTGAGAGTTGGACTGTGAAGAAGGCCGAGCACCGAAGAATTGATGCTTTTGAACTGTGGTGTTGGAGAAGACTCTTGAGAGTCCCTGGGACTTCAAGCAGATCCAACCAGTCCATTCTGAAGGAGATCAGCCCTGGGATTTCTTTGGAGGGAATGATGCTGAAGCTGAAACTCCAGTACTTTGGACACCTCATGTGAAGAGTTGACTCATTGGAAAAGCCTCTGATGCTGGGAGAGATTGGGGGCAGGAGGAGAAGGGGACGACAGAGGATGAGATGGCTGGATGGCATCACTGACTCAATGGACGCGAGTCTGAGTGAACTCCGGGAGTTGGTGATGGACAGGGAGGCCTGGCGTGCTGCGATTCATGGGGTCGCAAAAAGTTGGACACGACTGAGCGACTGAACTGAACTGAAATGAATAATGAGCAATGTTGACATCTGAGCATCTTTTCATGTGTCTGTTAGTCATTTGTATGTCTTCTTTGGAGAAATGACTGTTTATGTCTTTTCCCCACTTTTTGATTGAGTTGTTTGTTTTTCTGGTATTGAGTTGTATGGTGGTGGTTTAGTTGCTAAGTCATGTCCAACTCTTGCGACCCCATGGACTGTAGCCTGCCAGGCTCCTCTGTTCATGAGATTTTCCAAGCAAGAATCCTGGAGTGGGCTGCCATTTCCTTCTCTAGGGGATCTTCCCAACCGAGGAATCAAACCCTGGTCTTCTGCATTGCAGGCAGGTTCTTTACTGACTGAGCTGAGAAGGAAGCCACTGAGTTGTATGAGCTGCTTGTATATTTCGGAAATTAATCCTTTGTCAGTTGTTTTACTTGCTATATTTTCTCCCATTCTGAGGATTGTCTTTTCACTGTACTTATAGCTTCCTTTGCTGTGGAAAACCTTTTGAGTTTAATCAGCTCCCACTTGCTTACTTTTGTTTTTATTTCCATTACTCTAGGAGGTGGGTCATAGAGGATCTTGCTTTGA
The DNA here is from genome assembly GCF_042477335.2 of Ovis canadensis. Lineage (NCBI taxonomy): Eukaryota > Metazoa > Chordata > Mammalia > Artiodactyla > Bovidae > Ovis > Ovis canadensis. The sequence goes on along the minus strand of NC_091269.1, from coordinate 22,700,579 downwards.
TTGATGTTCTGCGTATGTTTTCCTCTAAGAGTTTTATAGTTTCTGGTCTTACATTTAGGTCTTTAATCCATTTTGAGTTTATCTTTGTGTATGGTGTTAGGAAGTGTTCTAATTTCATTCTTTTACATGTAGCTGTCCAGTTTTCTCAGCACCATTTATTAAAGAGGTTGTCTTTGCCCCATTGTATATTCTTCCCCCCTTTGTCAAAAATAAGGTACCGTAGGTGTGTGGGTTTACTCCTGGGCTTTCTATCTTGTTCCATTGGTCTATATTTCTATTTTTGTGCCAGAACCATACTGTCTTGATGACTGTAGCTTTGTAGTATAATCTAAAGTCAGGAAAGTTGATTCCCTCAGCTCCATTCTTTCTCAAGACTGCTTTGGCTATTCAGGATCTTTTGTGTTTCCATATGAATTATGAAATATTTTGTTCTAGTTCTATGAAAAACACCATTGGTAATTTGATAGGGATCACATTGAATCTGTAGATTGCATTTGGTAGTATAATCATTTTCACAGTATTGATTTTTCCTACCCAGGTATATAGAATGTCTCTCCATCTGTTTATGTCATCTTTGATTTCTTTCATTCAGTTCAGTTCAGTTCAGTTCAGTCGCTTAGTCGTGTCCGACTCTTTGTGACCTTATGAACTGCAGCATGCCAGGCCTCCCTGTCCATCACCAACTCCCAGAGTCCACCCAAACCCACATCCATTGAGTTGGTGATGCCATCCAACCATCTTATTCTCTGTCGTCCCCTTCTGCTCCTGCCCTCAATCTTTCCCAGCATCAGGGTCTTTTCAAATGAGTCAACTCTTTGCATCAGGTGGCTAAAGTGTTGGAGTTTCAGCCTCAACATCAATCCTTCCAATGAACACTCAGGACTGATCTCCTTTAGGATGGACTGGTTGGATCTCCTTGTAGTCCAAGGGACTCTCAAGAGTCTTCTCCAACACCACAGTTCAAAAGCATCAATTCTTCAGCACTCAGCTTTCTTTATAGTGTTTTATAATTTTCTGTGTACAGTTCTTTTGCCTCCTTATGTAAGTTTATTTCTAGATATTTAGTTCTTTTTGTTGCAATGGTGAACAGGATTGACTCCTTAATTTCCCTTTCTGATTTTTCATTGTTAGTATATAGACATGTAAGTAAGTTCTGTATATTGATTTTTTATCCTGAAACTTTGCTAAATTCGCTGATTAGCTCTAGTAATTTTCTGATATTATCTTTAGGGTTTTCTATGTACAGTGTCATGTCATCTGCTAACAGTGAGCACCTTACTTCTTTTCTGATCTGGATTCCTTTTATTTATATCACCTCACACCAGTCAGAATGGCCATCATAAAAATGTCTGCAAACAATAAATGCTAAAGAGGGCGTGGAGAAAAGGGAACACTCTTGCACTGTTGGTGGGAATGTAAATTAATATAGCCACTATGGAAGACAGTATGGAGATTCATTAAAAATAACTAGGGAAAAACCCACCATATGACCCAGTAATCCCACTCCTAGGCATACCCTGAGGAAACCAAAATTTAAAAAGACACATGTATCCCATTGTTCACTGCAGCACTATTTACAATAGCTGGAACATGGAAGCAACCTAGATGTCCATCAACAGATGAACGGATAAAGAAGCTATGGTACATATACACTGTGCAATATTACTCAGTCATAAAAAGGAACTCATTTGAATCAGTTCTAATAAGGTGGATGAACCTAGAACCTATTATACAGAGTGAAGCAAGTCAGAAAGAGAAAGATAAATATCATATTCTAGCACATATATATGAAATCTAGAAAATGGTACTGAAGAATTTATTTGCAAGGCAGCAATGGAGAAACAGACATAGAGAATAGACTTATGGGCATGGGGAGAGGGGAAGAGAGGGTGAGATGTATGGAAAGAGTAACATGGAAACTTACATTACTGTATGTAAAACAGATAGCCAACAGGAATTTGCTGTATGTCTCAGGAAATCCAAAGAGGGATGCTGTATCAGCCTAGAGAGGTGGGGTGAGGAGGGAGACGGGAGGGAGGTTCAAAAGGAAGGAGATATATGTATGCCTGTGGCTGATTCCTGTTGAGGTTTGACAGAAAACAAAGTTCTTTAAAGCCATTATCCTTCAATTAAAAAATACATTTTAAAAAATTAGCAATGAACAATGTCTGAGACAAGTGGCCTGCGTGTTTTTAAAATTTCTTTCTTACGGTAACAGAAACAAATTCAATCTGAAACAAAGTGCCCGGGAAAACTTTAGAAGCATCTTTCCTGATCACCAATCATCAAACTCAAGTGTTTACGTATGGCACCCTCAGTTGACCTCCTTGTTTTGTTAACAGTTCAAGGTCCTTTCTGATTCTTCTCCATTGTAGGTTATTACAAGATACTGAATATAACTCCCTGCGCTGTTTAGATCCTTTTGTTTGTCTATTTTATATATAGTAGTGTGTATCTGTTGGTCTCATATTCTTAATCTATCCCTCTCCACACATCCCCTTTGGTAACCATATATTTGTCTTCTATGTCTGTTGAGTCTATTTCTGTTTTGTAAATAAGATCATTTATATTATTTTTATATATTTTAATATAAAGAGCATGATATTTGTCTTTTTTCTGTGTGACTTCACTTAGATGTGTGTGTGTATATATATATATATATGGTACGCATGCTGCTGCTACTGCTGCTAAGTCGCTTCAGTTGTATCCAACTCTGTGCGACCCCATAGACAGTAGCCCACCAGGCTCCCCTGTCCCTGGGATTCTCCAGGCAAGAACACTGGAGTGGGTTGCCATTTCCTTCTCCAATGCATCAAAGTGAAAACCGAAAGTGAAGTTGCTCAGTTGTGCCTGACTCCTAGCGACCCCATGGACTGCAGCCCACCAGGCTCCTCCGTCCATGGGATTTTCCAGGCAAGAGTGCTGGAGTGGGGTGCCATTGCCTTCTCCGATATGATATGCGTAATCTACCTTACATTGCATAAGATGTTACAGAAAAACTTAAACGAACATTTTGGACAACCTTATATATGTATGTATATATATATGTGTGTATATATATATTTGTATCCACATACACATGCACACACACAAACACACACATATATACACACACATATAGCAGAATCACTTCACTGTATACCTGCAACTAACATCATATTGTAAACTTCAATAAAAAACAAGATTAAAAATTTTTTTCAAGTTCTTTCCCTCAAGTCTGCCTGGAAAAAGGAGTTTGAGTTTTAAGTTATATAGATTTAAGTCAAAGTTAAGACAGGAAGAGGGCCAGCCTCTTAGCATATTCCCTTTGCAAGTGAACTCCACCTTTCTAATCACCTTCCAAAGTCTCTGATGATCCTTTTTACCTTCTGGATAGTCTACTGGGCTAAATGTGCCCCAGAAACATGACAACAAAAGAAGTCAGGCCTTAACCACCCCTGATTCGTCTGCCTCCATAATTATCATTCAATTCAGCCTGACCTCCTAGCAGAGCAGTTGGGTTAAGTATTTGTCATTTCACCTCTCGATTGCCAGATGAACTTATCTGAAGGGTTTCTCCTAGGTCACATTTCTTGCACTGTGTGAACAAGAGGCAGGGGGCAGAATTTCAGTGCCTTCAAAAGCACCAAAGCCCAAACCATTAGGTCAGTCTGGGTACTGCTGTTTATCCCACCCCATCCCCCAACCTGCCCTTTTTATAAACACAGACTCAGTGTGGTGTGGAGTCGATGACAGTATCTTTCCTTTCTCACCCCCCTACCAGGTTTCTGGCTTTGTATCCAGAGAGACAAGAGGGATTCACAGCTGGGGTCTGAGGTTACAAATTGCTCAGATGGCCAGGAGGCAAAAGGGCAGGGCAGTGTTGGGGGAGTGGTTCCCAGATGTCCACATCCCATGCCCCTCCCCCTGTTTTGCCTCTCTGGGGTCTCACGCCAATACTGAACTCCACTGGTGATTGTGGGAGACAGAGTAAACAGTCACTGAGGATGGATGACCATGCAGACCACCTGGCCAGAGGTACAGCTGTCAGAGAGCAGATGGTTGGTGGTGGGGAAGAGTATTGGAGTTGTTGCCTTTCGAAGGGAGATGGGATGGCACCTGAGGGAAGAGATCACAGCTGTGGGTCTGATTGTCTTCAGCTCAGTTCAGTTGCTCAGTCATGTCCAATTCTTTGTGACCCCATGGACCGCAGCACACCAGGCTTCCTCGTCCATCACCAGCTCCCGGAGCTTACTCCAACTTATGTCCATAGAGTCAGTGATGCCATCCAACCATCTCATGTTCTGTCACCCCCTTCTCCTACCTTCAATCTTTCCCAAAATCTTTTCCAATGAATCTTTTCCCAGGGTCTTTTCCAATGAGTCAGGTCTTCACATCAGGTGGCCAAAGTATTGGAGTTGCAGCTTCAGCATCAGTCCTTCCGATGCATATCCAGGATTGATTTCCTTTAGGATGGACTGGTTGGCTGATTCTCTTACTCAAGCTAAGTTAGTGACTGGGGGCAATGGTGAGTCTTATTCAGTCTTAGGGTCAAGTTGTTTCCTTTTCTGATTGCATCTCGTATTGCTAGACCTGAACTGTGGGCAGCATTGTTTCATCCCATATGGGATCCAGATGTATATGGCCAAAGGGAATTTCTTTTTTTCTGGAGATTTCGGGTGGGTAGGAAAATGACTGCAGACCCCAGTTGGTTATTTACATGCATTCTTTAGCACTCCATGCTCTTGTGTCGGGTGCCCTGGGAGTTGGGAAAAGAGTTCATAAGGGAGCTGAGGTTACTCAAGTCAAACCGTGAAGAAAAAAGAAAAAGGCCAAAGGAATTCTAAGGGCTTGACACAGGGTAGACAAAGAGCAGTAGGGAAGAATCCAGGGCTGAAATTGCTAAGACCCTTGAGTTGGCCAATTGCTAATATGATCGACTCAACAAGAAGGTGGGAAGAAAAATAATTTTAATTGACTAACAATCCCTCTGTAAGCATGACCAGCAGATGAGTCTCCTCCTCCCCTCTGTGGACAATGGCAACTACAGTAACCTAAGAGGTAAGGCAGTAATCTTCATTTTCTTGAGATCCTCCACTGAGTCCCTGGTGGCTCAGAAGGTAAAGTGTCTGCCTACAATGTGGGAGACCTCGGTTTGATCCCTGTGTCAGGAAGACCCCCTGGAGAAGGCAATGGCACCCCACTCCAGCACTCTTGCCTGGAAAATCCCATGGACAGAGGAGCCTGGTAGGCTGCAGTCCATGGGGTCGCAAAGAGTCGGACACGACTGAGCGACTTCACATTCACATTCATTTCATTTTCTTAGAACTCCTACTTCCAAGGCCTTTCCTTCTTGTTTCTATACACCCACCATCTTCAGTCCCCCATCTCTAGCCCAGGGGTCAGAAACATCTGAGGGCTTGTAGAAAAGGCACAGAAGGCAAAGGCGGAGAGTCAAAACTTTGTCCAGATCTCCACTTTGTCAGGTGCTACCCGTGTGATTTAGGGCCGATTACTTAATCCTGACTATCCTCAGTTTTCTCATCTATGAAATGGGAGAAAACAATGTGTACCCCACATTTTTGCTCAAGGGCTTAAAAGGAGCATGAATTAACACTCAACAAATGGTACCTATTAGTTTCTAACTCATTTTTACTCAAAAGGAAGTTTATCTAATGTCACTTACAACTCTGTGTCAAAGTTGCTTATTGAAACCTGCGGTCCCAAAGCTCGCAAACTAAAACAAAAATGTGTTCAAAGAAACACTGAAATAAGAGGCCACGATGGCGTGGAATGAGGGGACTCTGGTTTGTCCTAGCTGTTCAAGCATTTAAAGAATTAATGGAGAGAATTCACTTAAGTACTAAACATGTGGTCTGCTACAGGTTCTTTCCTTCTTGTTCCACACTAAGTTGGGCAGAAATCTTGTTGGCTCTAACACTGACACACATACACACACTAACTCTTCTCGGGCTTCCCTCGTGGCTCAATGGTAAAGAACCCCCCTGGAAAAGCAGGAGGTGTGGATTCAACCCCTGATTCGGGAAGGTCCCCTGGAGAAGAGAATAGCAACCCACTCCAGTATTCTTGCCTGTGATAACCCATGGACAGCGGAGCCTGCCGGGTTGCAGTCCACGAGGTGGCAAAGAGATGGACGCAACTGATCGAATAAACACCTCCTTCTCACCACTCCCCCTGCCGTTGACTGATCTGAGATGTACCATCTCTGGCTTGGACTGCTGACTGTAGCCTCCTAACCAGGCTTCCTGTTTGTTCCCTGATCTCCTATTGTTTATACATAGCAGCCAGCATAACACTTTTGATGAATGATCAATTTTTGAAAGACTTTTGAAAGTCTCAGCCATTGAGAGTTTGTAATTCTCCTTTTTCACACCCTTGTTTGTTGTTGTTTCTGGTCAGTCACTGAGTCGTGTCTGACCTTTTGCAACCCTGTGGACTGTAGCCTGCCAGGCTTTTCTGTCCATGGGTTATCCCAGGCAAGAATACTGGAGTAGCTATCTCCTGGAGTTTGCTCAGACTCATGTCCATTGATTCAATGATGCTATCTAACACATGTGTTGGGGGGTGGGGGTGGGGGATAAAACAGATGGCCTTAAAAATGTCTTTTAGCTCTGGAATTCAATTAAAATCCATTCATGCATTCATTCATTCATTTGTTAAAGAAATATTTGTTCAGCACTTACTAAATGCTGGGGATGCAAAAAGGGGGCAGTGGGTAAATGCAATAGATTCTCTAATATCAAGAAATTCCTAGTTAAGGGAATTACCTAGTTGTCCCATGGTCAAGACTAGATGCTTAGACATAAAGAATGGACTTGTGGACATGGTGGGGTGGAGAAGCTGGAACAGATCAAGATAGTAGTAGTCACATATATGCAATACCATTGTGTAAAATAGCTCGTGGGAAGCTGCTGTATAGGAGTTTAAACAGGAGTTTAGCTCGATGTTCTGTGATGATCTAGAGGGGTGGGAGGCAGGGGTGAGAGGGAGGCTCAAGAGGAAGGGGCTATATGTGTAGTTATAGCTGAGTCACATTGCTGTACAACAGAAACTAACACAACATTGTAAAGCAACTATACTGGAGCATAATAAATAAATTAGTTTAAAAAAAAAAAGAAGACTCCACACTTGCACTGCAGGGAGTTAGAATTTGATCGCTGGTCAGGAAATGAAGGTCCCGTGTGTGATGAGGCCGAAAAACAAGATTGATTTAATCTTTAGGACCATAGCGCTAAACAATGGCTTAAATACAACAAATAAATAATTTACATTAAAAAAGATCCAGAGAGATGTTGTGGGGAGGGAGGTGGGAGGGGGGGTCATGTTTGGGGATGCATGTAAGAATTAAAGATTTTAAAATTTAAAAAATTAAAAAAAAAAAAGAAATACCTATTTAAAAGAATGAAGCAGATTTGTAACCCCATAAGTGAAGGACTCTGAGGTAGGTGTTTAGAGAGAAGTGTGTGTGGATTCAGAGAAATGAATCCCTCAGTCTTCCGGGGTGAGGTGTGGGTGTTGGAGGCTTCGCCAGTGGCTCAGCGGGTAAAGAATCCGCCTGCAGTGCAGGAGACACAGGGTTCACAGGTTTGACTCCTGGGTCAGGAAGATCCCCTGGAGAAGGAGATGGCAACCCCCTCCAGTATTCTTGCCTGAAGAATCCCCGGGACAGAAGAGCCTGGAGGGCCACAGTCCATGGGGCCACAAAGAGTCAGACATGACTAAACCCATGGGTGCTGGAAGGCTGGGAACGGGAGTAGACAGAAGATCAACCTGAGAAGACTTCAGACAGGAAATTTACCAGCTGAAACTGGGCAGATGGGTGCAAATCCACAGACTGACAAGGAAGGACGACACTACAAGGAAAGGCATAGAACTCTGCGAAGGAGTGAGGAAGTGTGGGAGGGGGAAGCGGAGGCAGAGAAGGAGCTAAGGCCACTCGCGGGAACCTCTGATTTGACTTAAAGCTGGGCAGTAATGTGATCCCACTCACACTTCCAATAAACTACATGTCAGGGGAAGTTGGAGGTGTGGGAATGAAGATGCACACTACTGCAAAGGTCTGGTCCTCTGCTCAACGTCATGTGTCAGCCTGAATGGGAAGGGGGTTTGCGGGAGAATGGATGCTGCATTTGTATGACTGAGTCCCTTCACTGTTCACCTCAAACTACCAGAACACTGCTAATCGGCTATACCCCAATACCTCAAAAATTCCAAAATTTGGAAAACTCAGCAATGGCCACAGGATTGGAAAAGGTCAGTTTTCCTTCCAATCCCAAAGAAAGACAGTGCCAAAGAATGCTCAAACTACCGCATAATTGCACGCATCTCACACGCTAGTAAAGTAATGCTCAAAATTCTCCAAGCCAGGCTTCAGCAATACGTGAACCGTGAACTTCCAGATGCTCAAGCTGGTTTTAGAAAAGGCAGAGGAACCAGAGATCAAATTGCCAACATCCGCTGGATCATGGAGAAAGCAAGAGAGTTCCAGAAAAACATCTATTTCTGCTTTATTGACTATGCTAAAGCTTTTGATAGTGTGGATCACAATAAACTGTGGAAAATTCTGAAAGAGACGGGAATACCAGACCACCTGACCTGACCTGCCTCTTGACAAACCTGTATGCAGGTTAGGAAGCAACAGTTAGAACTGGACATGGAACAACAGACTGGTTCCAAATAGGAAAAGGTGTACATCAAGGCTGTATATTGTCACCCTGCTTATTTAACTTCTATGCAGAGTCAGTCAGTTCAGTCAGTTTAGTTGCTCAGTCGTGTCTGACTCTTTGCGACCCCGTGAATCGCAGCACGCCAGGCCTCCCTGTCCATCACCATCTCCCGGAGTTCACGCAGACTCACGTCCATCGAGTCTGTGATGCCATCCAGCCATCTCATCCTCTGTCGTCCCCTTCTCCTCCTGCCCCCAATCTCTCCCAGCATCAGAGTCTTTTCCAATGAGTCAACTCTTCACATGAGGTGTCCAAAGTACTGGAGCTTCAGCTTTAGCATCATTCCTTCCAAAGAAATCCCAGGGTTGATCTCCTTCTGAATGGACTGATTGGATCTCCTTGCAGTCTAAGGGACCCTCAAGAGTCTTCTCCAACACCACAGTTCAAAAGCATCAATTCTTCGGCGCTCAGCCGTCTTCACAGTCCAACTCTCACATCCATACATGACCACAGGAAAAACCATAGTACATCATGAGAAACGCTGGGCTGGAAGAAGCACTAGCTGGAATCAAGATTGCCGGGATATACAGATGACACCACCTTTATGGCAGAAAGTAAAGAACTAAAGGGCTTATTGATGAAAGTGAAAGAGGAGAGTGAAAAAGCTGCCTTAAAACTCAACATTCAGAAAACTAAGATCATGGCATCCGCTTCCATCACGTCATGGCAAATAGCTGAGGAAACAGTGGAAACAGTGGCTGACTTTATTTTTCTGGGCTCCAAAATCACCGCAGATGGTGATTGCAGCATGAAATTAAAAGACGCTTACTCCTTGGAAGGAAAGTTATGACCAACCTAGATAGCATATTCAAAAGCAGAGACATTACTTTGTCAACAAAGGTCCATCTAGTCAAGGCTATGGTTTTTCCAGTGGTCACTTATGGATGTGAGAGTTGGACTATAAAAAAAGCTGAGCACCGAAGAACTGATGTCTTTGAACTGTGGTGTTAGAGAAGACTCTTGAGAGTCCCTTGGACTGCAAGGAGATCCAACCAGTCCATCCTAAAGGCAGTCAGTCCTGGGTGTTCACTGATGTTGAAGCTGAAACTCCAATCCTTTGGCCACTTCATGCGAAGAGCTGACTCATTTGAAAAAACCCTGATGCTGGGAAAGGTTGAGGGCAGGAGGAGAAGGGGATAACAGAGGATGAGATGTTTGGGTGGCATCACCGACTCAATGGACATGGGTTTGGATAAACTCCGGGAGTTGGTGATGGACAGGGAGGCCTGGTGTGCTGCGGTTCAGGGGGTCACAAAGAGTCAGACATGACTGAGCAACTGAACTGAACTGAACCCCAATACAAAATGTAAAGTTTGAAAGAAAAAAAAGTATTGTTTTGCAACCTACTTTAATTTCAGTTAGTGTGTTATAAACATTTTTATGTCAAACTATATAGATAAACCCCATTTTCACCCTTAATGAGGGCACTATTCCATTTTCTGGTATACCTAATATATTTAATAGGTCTCCTAAATCACATTCAGGTATCATGATTTTTTTAAAAGCATTTCTACCTATATGTATCATTTTGACTATAAATGTATAAGATTGCAATCTGAGATAGCCTTAACTAATTTCAACACATAGCAACTTTATAATAATTCATTGTGGTAGATACCCTCATTTTATTTAATAGATGTGGAAACTAAGGTTTAGGGGACTAATCCCCTTGCTTAAAGTAATGGAGCTACAAATAACCGAACAGATTCCAATCCAACATATGCACGACCTTTCAAACTCAACCCGCTGCATTAACAGTCTTTATAAGTAATCATGAAATCCTGTAGCTGGAAAATAATTTATAATCATATAATTCACTCCAACCCCAAAGTTCTATTAGGTGTGCAAGCTTCTTTATAAGCAAGGATTCAAACCTTTTGTATCTTGCCCTCCTGTGTAGAGCAAATTTACCCTGAATTAGGCAGTCAGTGACCAGCCTACAGCCCAGTCTCTCCTAAGCCTCCATCAATTTGAGCTCCAACCTGCAAAATGTTTGAAAATCTCATAAATTCCCTTCAGCATTTTTGCTACAGTTTTGCCTGCTACACAGATATGTGCCTAAAAGTAGTTCAAACTGGCTGTCTGGAGCAGAAGCCAAGAACTGGATGCTATTTTTAGAAGGAAATAGACTTTCTTCACAGCTGAACCCCTGTGACCTTGATCCTCTGGCCTGGGATAATGAGTACAGGGCAAGTCTTAGCAGGCACACTTGCTCAACTGTTGACCATTTCCTTGGAGCATCTTCTCCATGGTGCCTGGCACCCAGGACTGGACACTCCACTTGTCCAATCTCCCTTACCACCCACAACATGCAGATCAATTACTCCATTTGATCTTAGGTGAAATTGTGGATTTGAAAACAGTTAGCTATATGGCATCATAACTACAAATGGGAGAGAGGAAAGGTTGATGTTCAGCTACTAAATGTCAAGCAACCAGCTTGACTGTTTTCAGTGACTTGACCAGATTGGTAGGCTGTTTGGTTATCTTGTTGGATTAATTGAATCGGTGCAGTTTGATTTGGAGGGAAGAAGGCATTAAACATTAAAGCGGCAAGCATCCCAGTGTCTGTTGTGTGTCCTGTGGTTCTTGAGCACCATCAGAATCCCTTCCATCCTTACCCTGACTCTGTGAGGTAGGTGCTCTGCTTATACCCATCTTACATGTGAGGAAACTGACATTGCCCAAGATCACCCAGGTGATGGCAGGGCCAGAATAGGAGGCTTGTGTGCAGTCATTATACCTACTGCTATTGTAAATGGCTAGAACGATGCTCCAGGACTCAGCTCTCAGTGGAGACACATGGCTGCGTAGCCCCACCTACCCTCCAGAAGGAGTCAGAAATCTTCCTGGCCACCCATCAACAGCACCGTTCCTTAGACCGAGTTTCCTATGCCATCATAGCGCTTTCTTTTGTTACCAGTGACAAAAGAGTTCTGGGAGTCAGACACAAAGCGAGAGAGAGTTTATTTACTTGGATTTTCATGGTTCAAGGTCTGGAGGTTGGAGGTGAGGAATAGAAAAGCTTAAGCCCCGGAAAACTCACCCTGCTGGGCACCTCTTGTGCCCGGCTCTGCCGGATGTGTGTGTTTGTAGATATTTATTTCCCTGCCTGTGTCAGCATCATATGAGGCCCTGTGCTTTGTACTTGAAAGGATCTTCAAAGGGCAACATCCCCTCAGATGTCTAGACTTCAAGCTTCTTTTCGCCTGCTCTTTCTGTGGTTAAGATCACGGAGGGTTTAGATGGATTATCTCTTCTCTCCCTGATTGGGGCCTCACTTTCTTGCAGCCCCAGACAGACTTAGTGTTCAGTGCCTGCCCCCAGGCCAAGTGTCCCCATGTCTGCTGGGCTGCAGCAGAAGGAAAGAAAAACAGTGCCGAAATTTCAAGTCTTATGAAATCTTTTGTTTATCCTGTTGCTTCCCTGATGGCTCAGATGGTAAAGAATCTGACTGTAATGCAGGAAACCCTGGTTCGATCACCAGGCCTGGGAGATCCCTTGGAGAAGGGAATGGCAACCCACTCCAGTATTGCCTGGAGAATCCCATAGACAGAGGAGCCTGGTGGGCTATCATCCATGAGTTCACAGAGTTGGACACAACTGAGCAACTAACACTTTCCCTTTGGCTTTCTGTTCCTTGTTTTGCCTGGCAGAGAGGGTTTCTGATGCCCCCACATTAGCTGTCTTTCTTCCATCCCTCACACATTTGAGGAGGAGGAGAGAAGGAAAAGAAGCTTAAAGAAACAATTTTTCCAGTAAAAACAGAGTTCTAATGCTCTTTTTGCTAGTTGGGACATTCAGTGACAGCATATTTGCATGTATACATGCTCAGGCATGTCCGACTCTTTACGACCTCATGGACTGTAGCTCACCAGTCTCCTTTATCTATGAGATTTTCCAGGCAAAAATACTGGAGTGGGTTGCCACTTCCTACTTCAGAGGGCCTTCCTGACTCAGAGATCGAACCCACATCTCTTGGGTCTCCTGAATTGGCAGGTGGATTCTTTGCCAGCTGAGCTATCAGGGAAGTCCTCAGCGACAGAGGGCAACACGTTTTACAAAAGGACAGTCACCTAAAGTCTGGGGAGACTGCCTGCAGGAAGCCGGCTTGGATTATTGTGATGGACGAAGGAAAGGCAAGCAAGCCACCTTTGTGGAAAACATCACAAAGGGTCACAAAGAACAGTGACCAGAAATAATGAAGGGTATGCCAGTTGTGGACGGCAGGAGGGGGTGGATTGCAGTAGGTATGGTATGGACCAAGAGACAAAATAACTGGGTCTCAGTTAATGTCAGCAGTCCCTGTGTTGGCTAAATGCGTCTGCAAAGCAAAACTCATTCAAAGACGGTTAAGAGCCTGACTGTTAAAATCTCAAAAAATAAAAGAAAGTTAACACCAGTGGAAAAAACTAAAATTGCATTGCACTTCTTCATATTTATTTTATGGTTATGCATTGCATTGATGTTTACTTGTGGTCTGGGGAGTGGAGTGCTAATAGGTCACACTCAAACCTTTTGATGTCTGAGACATCTAAAGGTCAGACTTTCTCCTGGAATCTGCCACCATCTGTGACTCTGGGCAAGTCCACACATCTCTTTGAGGCTCTATTTTCTTTTATGTTGGGCAAGTTATGCTGGAGTTTGGGGGATGAGGTGGGATAGATGAGCTTTAAACTTAGGAAGTATGGGATACCAAATAATGCTGACTCTCATCTACTTCCCTCAAGACAGAAAGATTTTTTAATTTAGTTTCTTTATTTTATATTGAAATGTACTTAAGTTACGATGTTATGTTAGTCTTAGGTGTACAGCAAAGTGACTCAGTTATACATACATCTATTCTTTTTCAAATTCTTTTCCCATTTAGCTTATTACAGAATACTGAGCAGAGTTTCATGTGTTGTATAATAGGTTCTTCTTATTTATCCATTTTATATATAGTACTGTATATATGTTAATCCCAAACTTCTAATTTATGTCTCCTGTTCCTCTTTAGTCACCATAAATTTATTTTTGAAGTCTGGGAGCCTGTTCCTGTTTTGGTCATTTGTATCATTTTCTAAGAAGATTGTTGATAAAACTATAGGCTGGTTGAAAGAAGAGCCATATTCCAGGGGACCAGCTGATTGAAAAGTTTTCTTGTGAAAACAGTGAACCATCACAGCATTGGATAAGGGGCTCTATGGAATTTGAACTCTGCCAAAGCATCAGAAGGGAGTGGACTGTATCTAACTCCAGGAACTGCACCCAGGAATCTCTTGCCATCTGTTAGAGATGTAGAATGGTATTTAAATATTGCCAGAGGTAACTTCATTGCAGTTTCAAGTCTAGAAAACAAAAGAATGCTTGAAAAGAAAACAGAGACCCACAGTTAATTTTCTAAGCAACACTGTCCTTGACCAGCAATGACCCAGGGCAGCCGGCTTATCCCTTGCTTCAGCCACCAGATTGGAGGGACTCCCAGTTACACAATGTATGACTACCAAAAGCCACGTCCCAGGAGAACATGCTCCTCCTCAGATAACTTATGTTAAAGACTTAAATCTTTATTCCTCTAGTATATAATTTTCACAATTTTGCACACAAGAGAAAATAGTTTATGACAACCCATTTCTTCCTGGATACTTAGCCCTGGAGAAAACGCACCCCTCCTACTCACATCTGTCAAACTACCTAAGAGTCCAATAGCCATCAAGAATCCACCAAAGAGGCCATGGGAAATGTTTGCTCTCCTTTTATTAATATTTAAAAAGCTAGCTGACATAAAGTAAAGCAATAACAGTTGCCACCACTTGACATAATATGACCTTCACTGTTGAAGCAGTGATAAAACCATGGCCTCTCTAGACCTGCTGTCTTTACTCACTGTCTCCCTCCAAATTGAACACTCCATCTTGAACCGTTTGTTTACTTGTTTCATAAGAGTAAATGTCAAAGTCCCAAAGGCATGATTATGTTCTTGATTCCAGGAACTGCCTCTTGTTCTTCTTTCGATTGCCTCAAAAAGGCATGCTGGATGCTTGGTACATAACAAATATCAGTTGAGATGAAGACATCTTTTAGAGCTGGCAATGAGACAGCCTTTTCACATTTTTAAATTTTATATTGGATTATAATTGATTTACAATGTTGTGTTAGTTTTATGTGTACAGCAAAGTGACTCTTTTTCTGGTATGGACCTCTTTTTAAAGTCTTAATTTAATTTGCTGCCATCCTTCTGTTTCTTATGTTCTGATTGTGTGTCTGGAAGGTATGTGAGATCTTAACTCTCGGCATGATTGCTCTGTCGTGCCCACCTCTTTGTGACTCCATGGACTGCAGCACGTCAGGCCTCCCTGTCCTTCACTATCTCCCAGAGTTTGCTCAAAGTTATGCCGTTGAATCAGTGATGTCATCCAACCATCTCATCCCCTGTCACCCCCTTCTTCTCCTGTCTTCGTCTTTCCCCGCATCAGGGCCTTTTCCAATGAGCTGGCTTTTCACATCAGGTGGACAAAGTATTGGAGTTTCAGCATCGGTCTTTCCGATGAATCTGCATGAGGGTAGACATTCTCCCTGTTCTTTGAGGTCCACCTTTCTAGGTCTAGTCTACATACACATAAGTACCTAATAAATACTTTAAAAGAAAGTCCTTCATCCCAGTACCCTAGCCTTCCCATGGAAATGCTCCTGTTGTATTCTGGTAACTTAGGCAAGCCCTGTGAATTTACCGGCTCAAAGAAAATGCAATCGGCATCTGCTTCAAATACAGCTCGAAACTCTGCCACTAACCCATCTCCGCTCAGCGACTCTGTACCCCACAACTGCATTCCCTTTGGGTCCTCTACTAAAGTCACAGCCCAGTTTGAAATAACTGTGAGTGTGCCATGGCAAATAGCATGTGAGGGAATTGATGAATGAGAGAAACCAGAATTCAAGGATGTAAACACAGATGTGACTATCCTCTTTACAATGTGTTTGGCATTATAACTACAATCTAAACCGAAGAGCAGGATACAAATCCTCGTCTACAATGAAACCTTCATTCCCACGTCCCAGGCAAGAGGCTGAAACCCACTCCGGAACTCTCCTCTGAAAAATACCAAGGAGAAGAGTTGATGTCTTTCCATTTCAGGAATATTTACTACCATGCTAGTCCATTCTAGGGCAGTGTGCTTTGATCCTCTCATGTTTCATAAAGTGGGCATTATTTATCCATTGTCTGGCCCACAGGCACAGCCCAGTTTATAGTCTGACACCACACAGTAGGGAACCCAGAAACTGACCTAAACACACAATGAAACATGACTGAGCATAGAGGCAGCATTGTAATTTACAGGTGAGGAATAACATTTTCCATAAAGGTGCCGTGGCAACTGATTATCCACATGGACTAAAATAAATTTAGATTTCCTATCTCATACTATGCAATTCTAGATATATTAAAGATCAGATATGAAACATGGAACTTGAATCTTTTGAAGAAAAGTTACATTAGGGCTCAGTCTTGGTGCCACATAATCTATGAGTTTGAACAAACGAGTAATGACGTCTATCCACCAGTTTAGTCTCCTACAGAGTAGTTTCATGGCTCCAAAAAGCCTCTGAGCTCTGCTTACCATTCGTACTTCCACTCCTAACCCCTGGCAGCCACTGATCCTTTTACTGTCTCCACTGTCTTGCATTTTCCATAACATCACAAAGTTGTAATCACACAGTATGTAGCCTTTTCCAATTGGCTTTTTTCACTTAGTAACACACATCTCAGCTTCCTCCATGTCTTTTCATGGCTTGATATACACGCGTGCATGCTCAGACGCGTCCGTCATGTCCGACTCTTTGCGACCCCGTGGACTGTAGCCCACCAGACTCCTCTGTCCATGGGATTCTCCAGACAAGAACACTGGAGTGAGTAGCCATTCCGTTCTCCAGGGGATCTTCCCGCCCCAGGAATCAAACCCAGATCTCCTGCACTGCAGGCAGATTCTTTACCGTCTGAACCAACAAACAATAAAAACAAAAACCTGACTTGGACTTCCCCAGTGGCTCAGATGGTAATGAATCTTCCCACAATGTGGGAGACCTGAGTTCAATCCCTGGGTCAGGAAGATTCCCTGGGGAAGGAAATGGCTACCCACTCCAATATTCTTGTCTGAGGAATTCCATGGGCAGAGGAGCCTGGCAAGCTACAGTCCATGGGGTGGCAAAGAGTCGGACACGACTGAGTGACTCACATTTTCACTTCATTTTCACTTGGAAGAAATAGGCTAATTTCTGTAGAGAACAGAAAATAACTTCAAAATAAATGTAATTCTTGGAGATTCAATTAAGTTACGGCATCCACAAACTGAGTAGGTCTCTTCCACTTTTAGTCTGCGAAGAAATTTATGATAAATGAGCTTTGAATTTCATCTCATATACTTGAGATAATGATATTGTTTGTCTCCTTTAATCCACTAGAGTAGGGATTTTGACTTGTTCACCAACCAACACTTATTAATAGCACTGGCACATAGTAGATGCTCAATAAATGCTGGTTGGCTAAATGAGTAAAACCCATGAAAACCTATATTCTCATGACTGACAATGGAGAGAGACTGTCCCTGGGGGGAGGAGCAGGTGAATTGTGCTTCTCTTTCTAACTGACATACACTTAGCCCCCTGACCTCTCGCTCATTATCCTCTTCACCATCCTGATGGCCTCAGAGAGGGCCAGCTTTAATGTTGTTCCCTAATAGCTGAACCCAGAGGAGAGGAGAGCAGCCCTTTGTGTTAGCTCTCAGCACCAGCATAAGATACATAGCACCCTTAACTCCCTCCAGTATGACTACCATTAGAGCTTAACCCCTGCCAGGTGCCCACAGAAGGGAACAGTAGTGTCAGGAGAGACTTACAGTCACAGCCCCGACTCTGCCTCCTCCTTGAGCCCTGTTGTGACAGGCGACTGTCCCTGGAACCTCAGCCTGGGCTTCTGAATGGCACTTGCTTGGTGAAATAGTTCGCACAGTTTTATTTTACACACATCTCCTCCTCTCCAATGTCCACTTCTAGTGTCAACAGTATTCGAAAGGAGCTTCTTTCCCTACTAGTCATGATTTGCTGAAAATTACACCATGTTTAGGCCCTATATTACATATACAGTTGGTTATCATTTCTTTCCTGTAGTTTTTTCATGCCAATCTTGATTCTGGGCAGTCTCTTATAGCAAATGTCAACTTGATTCTCATTTCTCTTCAATCCATCTATAAGAATATATCCTTTTTTTTTTTTTTTTTGGTCTTCTCTCTTTTTCGAGGCTTTTATGATCTTATCTTTATTCTTTGTGTCCTGGGAATTTGCAGTGATGTTTCTAGATGTGAGTCTTTTTCATTTATATAACTTTCAATTGGGAAATATGGTCTCTCTTCTGCTTAGGGGTTTTCTTGTGTTATTTCCCTGATAATGTATCTGTTTTCTTTGTTATCTCTTTCTGGAAATGTTAGTAGTGGAATGCTGAGCCATCTCCAAATCTCTTAATCTTTTATTTGTCTCATCTCTTGATATTTGTGTCTATATTCTGGGAGATTACTTTGACTTTATCTCCCAAACTTTGTACTGAATTTCTCTTATTTTAGCAATCAATTTTTGTTAAGCCCTCTGTAAATTTTTTGGAATCCTTCTCCCTCTCATTTTGTGGGTGCAGTAACTTATTTAATCTCTAGGAACAACATTTATGTTGAAGCTACTTTATATTCCCTATAGAAATTAACCTATTTCTTTCAAGGTCAAGCTTTTGTTGTTATTGTTGTTTGATTCTTTTGATCTTCTTATTATCATATGTAAGATGATGAAATATTATCCAGCAATGAAAATGAATAAGTAGGAGTTAAAGATGTAAACATGGGTAACTCCAAAAAGATAATGCTGAATGTAAAGATAGTTACAAAATGCCAAACATTTTATGATGCCATTTATGTAAAGTTCAAATTCAAGTAAAATTTTCCAAGTTATTTTTGACACCTTTGTATGTAATAATAACACAAAAACTGAATGGAAATAACAAATACAAAATTCTATTTCCTCCAAGGAAAAAGATAGGACATGAAATCTGCAACAATGTTTATAATATTTTATTACTTAAAAAAAGTAATACCCTGAAGTAAAAATGACAGATAACGTTGGAAGGCGGTTATAAGGTTTTCATTGAATTATTTTCTATAGATTTATATGCAATAAAACCAATTCCTTACACTCTTACACAATAATGTCAGTGTCCCCATTACTATTGCTATCCCCCAAATAATTTTATGATGATCACAGATTCTGTGGGCCAAAAATACAGGCAAGGCACAGCTAAGATATCTTGTCTCTGCACCATGACGTCTAGGATCTCACTGTGGAAGACTAGAAGGCTGGGGTTGTTAAAAGTCTGGAGCTGAAATCCACAGAAGCTGTCTTCACTCACATGTCTGTGGCTTGGGTTTCTGTGCTCCGCAGTGTTCCTCAGGTTTTAAAAGTGTGTGTCCCAAGAGAAGTACACAGAAGTTTCAGGGTTTCTTCAAACCGAGTCTGTTTCATAGCATCACTTAACACGGTGTCCACTTGGTACCAACTAGTTCTGCCTAGATTTAAGGAAAAGAGACATAGATCCCTCCTCTGCCGCAGCAGGGAGTGCCCCAAAATTTGGAAATATGCAAACCAGCAAAATCCACTCCTGGACAGTAATTATATAATTCCTCCCAAGTGCAAAAGATACTTCCTCTTTCTAAAATCAGAAGGTCTCATCAATTTGACACCAGGTTCAGGTTTGAGGTCCTATTCCTTTTGCAAATGAGGTTTCTCAAGTTATATTTCCTTCAGTTGAGCTGCCTGAATTTAGTTCCCCTCAATCTGAAGACATGTGAACTAGAGAAAAGCTGACATACAAAGACTGGAGAGGGAGAGGGTACCCGTCAGATACCTTTGTTCAAAAACATGGGAAAAGGGAAAGACATGGAGTCAACTGCCCATCACAGTTCTGAAACCTGCTGGATTCAGTTGTCAGTCCCTTTGATCTGTGTACATGCATGCTTAGTCATGTCCGACTCGTTGCAATCCCATCAACAGCAGCCCGCCAGGCTCCTCTTTCCATGGAATTTTCCAGGCAAGAATACTGAAGTGGGCTGCCATTTCCTACTCCAGGCGATCTTCCAACCTAGGGGTCAAATTCACATCTGCATCTCCTGCACTGAAGGCAGATTCTTTACCACTAGCACCACCTGGGAAGCCGACCTTTGACCTGGGGACTTTCCTTAATTTGCAAATTCTTCTGGCTGAAAGGACAGATCTGGGCTTTTAATATTTTCTCTAAATTTTATTAAAAACTGATTGATTCATTCTTTAATTCATCTCTCTCATCTCTCATTTTACTATAGGCAGTTTGAAAACACAAGTCATTAACAGAGGTGTTTGTAAGACTTTTGAGAACTTTGCTTCAGTGGAAATAAGAAGACAAAGTAATTAGCCTGTCTCGGGTTTGTATAGGGATTTCTAAAACTTTGATCTCCTAATGGATGGATATATTTCTTAAACGTATTAATATTTTATGTTTAACACTGTTCTTCAAGTTGCAACTAGGATTTTGCTAGAATTATTTCATTTCTAGACATAATAACTGGTGTAGAACCAGTGCAATGCAATGACCTAATATAGGAATAAAGATGGTTATTAAAATGTGAGACTATTCCATTAATTTACACCTACTTTTTCTGAAATCAAGCAATGCTAGGTCCTTATTGGAAGTCTAGGGCTTATAGAGGGGATTGAAACAAAAAGAGGGGATGGAGATTATGAAGGAAATTGGAAATAAGATTAAGTGAAAATGGAGGGAAAGAGAATTAGAGAGGAAAAATAGGATACAATGAAAGAATAGAGCAAATGGTGAGAGAAGAGAGAGAGATGGAAGGAGAAGCAGATAATCGAAAACTGATGATAAAGGTGTCAAATTGTCTCTGGTGTTAGGGTCTTGATCTGTCTCCACGTGCCAGAATGCACTTTTCAGAATGCCCTTTGTATTAAAACTAAAATATGACATATGTCACTGTGATACCCCATCAAAAATATTCCTTGGAGGTAACAGTTTATTGGACTAAACTCCGCTAATCCCCTCACATCCACAAATCATCTGGTGAAAAATAGCCTCAGAAGACAGTCAACAATCTCATATTTTTATATTAGGTCCATGAAAAGAGAGTCTCTCAATTAGGAATTACACGTGTGTTACTGCAGGTCGTATTCACAGGATGGAAGTGATTACAATGCAGCTTAGGTCCCTTCAAGCCAAATGATCTGCTCTTTTTAGTTGCTGGTATCAGAAAAAATAGCAAGACTGTCCAACAGATAATCCCCAAATCATGACAAGTCATAAATCTGCCTGCTGAAAAATCTTTAAGAAAACTTCCTCTGAGGAAAAGGAAGACGTGGGAGGTAAAACCACATGTGCAGAGTTGCTGATATCAAAATTGTAATATTGCTCCCAGCTCAAATTTCATATTTTATCCTTGTTAAAATACGAGACAGGACAATGCTGTGAAGCCCTCTTTATAGAACTTGAATTTTTAATGCAGTGTGGCCTGTGAACCAGACTGAAAGAAAACAGCTGGAAACCAGTACATTCCTGGCAATTGTTATTTTTGAAAAATGGTGGAAGTAATAAGACATCAAAATGGTCTTTTAAATCTTGTCTTCAGCATGAAGCTTCTACCCTGGGGTGGAGAAATGTAAAACTCCAACTGACTTTGTTGATTAATGGAAATTTACAAGCATACAATGTCATCCCTTAGGAAGAATGGGTGTCACTCTACAGACAGCAAAAATGGGAGCTCAGGGACCAGATGGAGCTTCCTGGTCCTTATTTCTGGTGGTGGGAAGGGGGGCAGAGTCCCACGATAAGGAGACAGGGGTGCTGGTTTATGGATGTAAAACATGAATCCCTACCCTTCTGTGGTTCCACGTCTTGAAACAAATTTGGCGTTGGATAGGGAAAATGGAAGAGGGCACTATGCATTATTTGATCTTCTGGGATCTACTTGTGAATCAAAGTATCCCATGAGGTCCTACAGGTAATTCTTACATGTTTTCCTTTCTTAAATGGGTTTCCCAGGTGGCACTAGTGGTAAAGAACCTGCCTGCCAATGCAGGAGACATAAGAGATGCTGGTTTTATCCTTGGAGGAGGCCACAGCAATCCATTCCATTCTTGCCTGGAGGATCCCATGGACAGAGGAGCCTGGGACTCTAGTCCATAGGGTGGCAAAGAGTCAACATGACTGAAGGGACTTAGCACGTGCATGCCTTCTTAAATAGTGCTTACTTTCCTAAATGTATGTAGAGTAAGTCTACAGTTCTGTCCACACTAATCCGCAAGTCTCAGACTTCAGAGGAAAAAACCTCAAACTCTCCTGTCCGTCATTTAAATCCGAACCCCAACCCTCACAACCACCCCTGCCCTCCAACCTCTCTTAAATACCCCAAACCCAGGGGTTCTCTGTAAACCCTCCCCTCAACTTTTACACTGTAAACCTCCTCATGGGGGGTAGCCTAAAGAGGCAGCTGCCACAGCTTTGGTATGCTTTATGTATGCACAAAATTTAAACCTTCCCCTCATGCTTTGAGCAAAATGGAACCCCCAGAAGGCTGTAACTGTATCCAACCTGCTCATCTGATTTTCCCAGACACACCTTCATGTCTACTACAGCTGGAAAACTACAGATTTGATCATCCTTTGTTCTCAGTTCAGTTCAATTTAGTCCCTCAGTCACGTCCAACTCTTTGCAACCCCATGGACTGCAGGATGCCAGGCATCCCTGTCCTTCACCAATCCCCAGAGCTTACTCAGACTCATGTCCATTGAGTCGGTGATGCCACCCAACCTCTTACCCTTTGTTGTCCCCTTCTCCCGCCTTCAATCTTCCCCAGCATCAGGGTCTTTTCCAGTGAGTCAGTTCTTCGCATCAGGTGGCCAAAGGTTTGGAGTTTCAGCTTCAGCATTAGTCCTTCCAATGAATATTCAGGACTGATTTCCTTTAGGATGGGACTGGTTGAATCCCCTTGCAGTCCAAGGGACTTTCAAGAGTCTTCTCCAACACCACAGTTTAAAAGCATCAATTCTTTGGCACTCAGCTTTTTTTGTAGTCCAACTCTCACATCCGTACACGACTACTGGAAAAACTAAAGCTTTGACTAGACAGACCTTTGTTGTAAAAGTAATGTCTCTGCCTTTTAATATTCTGTTTAGGTTGGTCATAGCTTTTCTTCCATGGAGCAGGCATCTTTTAATTCCATGGCTGCAGTCACCATCTGCAGTGATTTTGAAGCGCAAAAGAATAAAGTCTGTTACTGTTTCCATTGTTTCCCCATTTATTTGCCATGAAGTGACGGGACCAGATGCCATGATCTTAGTTTTCTGAATGTTGAGTTTTAAGCCATCCTTTTTGCTAAACAGTGCTAAAAGAGAATTAGACTAAAATCCCTAACAATCAGAATTTCCTGAATTCTCTGTAAAACTCAGGTAAATAGACATTCCTTAAAAGAGTGAAATTAGATTATTCAGTATATACGTGCTCAGTCGTGTCCGACTCTTTGCAACCCTATGGACTGTAGCCTGCTAGGTTCCCCTGTCCATGGAATTTCCCAAGCAAGAATTCTGGAGTAGCTTGCCATTTCCTCCTCCAGCGGATCTTCCTGACCCGGGGATTGAACCCATGTCTCCTGCATTTCCTGCACTGGCAGGCAGATTCTTTACCATGTAGCCACCCAGGAGCTTGGGATTACCCAGAGTTTATAAACATTCTGAGAACAGTAGTGTGTCCAGACTCATCCTAGCAAACACTCACTCTTAACCCCAGACATATGGGTCTCAAGAGTGAGGCAAACTCCTCACTGCAGGAAAACAGGAGGAAGGTATTGTGGTTTTTTTTTTTTAATTTTATAATGTTCATTCATTCAGTAGTATCTATTGTGCCTCAGTTATTTGCCAGGTACAAAAAGTTCTTATTTTTCCAAAAAAGTATTACAAGCATTTTCTCATTTATTGAGAAAAGTCTTGCAAATGTAAATGAATTTGCCAATTATTTTTATACACAACATGAAAGGCAGTATGAAAATTAAAGCCATGCCATTGTATTATGGACCTCCCCTCCCCTGCACACACATACACATGCGCACACATCCATTTTCTTCTGTTATTCTCTTTTACGGGAAAAGACGAGGAAGGTGAGATCCTTATCAACTGCATGTCAAGGTCAGGGATCTAGAGCTTACGCTCTAGGTGATCTCTCCTGGGAAGGAGCCATGGAGCCACCTCGGCTGGGGAGAGAGGGAAAAGGAAACGCGTGTCTACACCAGGTAGGTAGCAGGAATCCCTGCACCTTTCACACTTTTGCTCTCAGAAGGTGTTCCGTGTGGTTGAAGAGTCAGCACAGACCCTGTAGGGCTTGCTTGGATGGGAGAGTAGGTGACACTAGGTATCTTTGGTGCCCAGTTGAGCAATGCAGGGATGGACCCCCTCAGAAGTCACAGCTTGCAGACAGCATCTTGTCTAGCATCCAGGTTCAGGAGGAAAGGAAGACCCTCTGGAAGCCCAGCTGTACTGTGGCCCTTCTGCTTTGGCCCAGCACCTACCTTCCTGCAGGTTTCCCTGTGGGGCTGGGCACGCCCACTAGAGCCCACCTAAAATGGGTCAGCTGAAGCTGAACTAAAGCTGAAGGATGCAAGTTAGGAATCAAAAAGAACTTCCTGGTTCAAAAGGTGAAAAGGCATTAAAAATGGTTCTGGAGTAAAGGGAATCCTCCTACACTGTTGGTGGAAATGCAAATTGGTACAGCCACTATGGAGAATAGAATAGAGATTCCTTAAAAAACTAAATACAGAGTTACCGTATGATCCAGAAATCCATATATCTGGAGAAAACTAATTTGAAAAGATACAAGCACCTGAGGGTTCATAGCAACACTATTTACAATAATCAAGACATGGAAGCAACCTAAATGTCCATTGACAGAGGAATGGGTAAAAAAAAGATGTGGTGTACAAAGGAATCCTGCTCAGTCACGAAAAGGAATGAAATGATGCCATTTGCAGCAACATGGATGGGCCTGGAGATTAGCATACTGAGTGAAGCAAGTCAGACACAGACAGGCATGTGACATTGCTTACATGTAGAGCTAAAAACTGACACAAACGAACCTATTTACAAAGTAGCAGACTCACAAACACAGAAAACAAACTTATGGTTACCAAAGGGGAAAGGTGGTGGTGGGGGACAGGTAAATTCAAAATGTGGAAGTAACATATATACACTGCTGCTGCTGCTGCTGCTAAGTCGCTTCAGTCGTGTCCGACTCTGTGCGACCCCATAGACGGCAGCCCACCAGGCTCCCTTGTCCCTGGGATTCTCCAGGGAAGAACACTGGAGTGGGTTGCCATTTCCTTCTCCAATGCATGAAAGTGAAAAGTGAAAGTGAAGTCACTCAGTCGTGTCCGATTCGTAGCGACCCCATGGGCTGCAGCCCACCAGGCTCCTCCATCCATGGGATTTTCCAGGCAAGAGTACTGGAGTGGGGCGCCATTGCCTTCTCCATATACACACTACTATATATAAAACAGAGAAGGACCTACTGTATAGCACAAGGAACTGCAGTCAGTATTCTGTTATATCCTATATGGGAAAAGAATCTGAAAAAGATATATGTATATCACTTTGCTGTACAGCTGAAACTAACACAATATTGTAAATCAACTAAAAAAATAAATTAGTTCAATTAAAAAAAATAGTTTTTTAAAAGTGGTTTTGAAGTGCTCTTGTAAGGAAAAAAGGTGTAGCAAGTTTAAGCTGAGGAATAGTACAAGCTGCAATACAGCCCTAAATATTGGGAATGTATTTAAAATTTCTTCCACTATTTGTCTCTACCCTCACTATCTCACCCAGAGGTACATAAAAACAAATCTGAGGCTGTCTAGGGCTCTGCTCCCCATTCTGAAGACTACTTTTATTTTTTAGGAAGCACTGAATTTCTACTGTTTAAAAATTAAAAGGATTCTCTTTTATCATAAATTATGGTACAATAAAGTGTTAATCACAGAAATTCTACAGGTTTGGAGTGCTCTGAAAGAGAAGAAATGTAGGATATGAGTTGAAGAGGATTTGGGCTAGAGTAAGAGGGCCATGGTCAGGGCTTTGAACTTGAAACAAACAGAGTCCAAGGGGTCATGAGTGCTTTGGACCAGTGTGGCCACCAGGAGATACAGAGAAGAGGCTGGATTTGAGAGGAGTTGAGCAGCTGATGGACTGGGTATGAGAAGTGAGGGGAAGAAGGAACTAGGGGTGACCTTGGGGTCTTTATAAAGCAGCAGTGTGGTTGTCATGGCATTTATTGAGACAGGGAAGGCAAAGGGGAAAACAGGCTTGCTCTGTGCGTGGTGTATCAGAGTTGAATAGACAAATCCAAGGAGATGTCAAATCTGAATCGTATTTTCTTACCTGACACTAAGGGGGAAAATTGGGCTAGAGCCAAGGCTGAGAGTACCTTCAGCTTATTTAGCATCGTTGAAACACAAGGAATTCTGTGAAGTTGCCCAAGTAGGGACAGAGGAATGAGAAAAGAATTGTGGGGAGGGGTTGATCTAAATCATAACTGAAATACTGAATATATGAAGGATGGTAGAAGAGTTTGTATGATCTTAAGGCGTGCTCAAAGTAGGAGAAAGAAAGTCAAGAAAATATGATAACATATGGGCAAAAGTAGGAGAGTGTTGAGAAAGAGCCATGATCGCATATTAGGACATTGGGAAGAGTTAAGCAAGAAGAGCCCAGAGGAGCGATCATGACCTTGGAAAGCTGCCTCAGAGAAACACGGTGGGGAAGCTGTGCTGCATGGGGAGAGGAGGTGTGCAGACACACAGAAACGGTGTTGGCTGTGAAAGGACAGAGGGCAGCCCTCTGAGGGGTGTTTAGAAGTGTCAGCTGCACACAGTCAAGGCGAGGAGAGCCTGAGCTAAGAGATTGGAGAAATTTCCCTCTAAGAAGCCTGGGCCTTGAGCAATGGCTGGGATTAAACCAGCTGGAGGAAGCGGAGAGATTTTTCCTGTGGGGAATGAGCCTGAACAAAGGTCAAGATCTACACTGCACAATATGGTAGCTACAGGCCCTAAGGGAGCCAAATACAGGAGCCACAGAAGGTTATTAGGTTCTTTATATATGTGCCTAGTTAAAACTGAGATGCACACTGAGTTTCAAAGCAGAGAATGTGAAAAAGAGTGTGAAAGAATGTGACAATTCTCATTAACAATTTCATATGATTACATCTTGAAAAGATAATATATTGGACGCTGCTGCTGTTCTTTAGTCACCTAGTTGTGTCCGACTCTTTTGCAACCCCACGGATTGGGATTACCCAGGCAAGAATCCTGGAGTGGGTTGCCATGTCCTTTCTCCAGGGCATCTTCCTGACTCAAGGATGGAACCCACGTCTCCTGCATTGCAGGCAGATTCTTTGCCACTGAGCCACATGGGAAGCCCAATACAGTGGATCCTTCTTGTCATTCAGTCACTAAGTCGTGTCTGACTCTTTGTGACCCCGTGAACTGCAGCACACCAGGCTTCCTTGGCCTTCACTGTCTCCTGGAATTTGCTCAAACTCACATCCATTGAATCGTTGATACCATCCAACCATCCCATCCTCTGTGCCCCCTTCTCCTCTTACCCTCAAGACCCTCAGCCTCAGGGTCTTTTTCAATGAATTGGCTCATCCCATCAGGTTGCCAAAATATTGGAGCTTCACGTTCAGCATCAGTCTTACCAATGAATATTCAGGATTGATATCCTTTAGGATTGACTGGTTTGATCTCCTTGCTGTCCAAGGGACTCTCAAGAGTCTTCTCCAGTACCACAGTTTGAAAGCATCGATTCTTCAGTGCTCAATCTTTTTCTATGGTCCAATTTTCATATCTGTACATGACTATTGGAAAAACCATATCTATTGGATATACTGGGCTAAATAAAAGAGATTCTTACAATTACTTTCATCCATTTCTTTTTTTCCTCGAGTTTTATTGGGATGTAATTGACATGCTGGTGTACATGCATGCTAAGATGCTTCTGTCGTGTCCAACTCTGTGCAACCCTATGGACTGTAGCCTACCAGCCTCCCCTGTCCATGCGATTCTCCAGGCAAGAACACTGGGGTGGGTTTCCCTGCCCTCATCCAGGAGATCTTCCCAACCCTGATATCAAACCTGAGTCTCTAATGTCTCCTGAATTAGGAAGGCAGATTGTTTACCAGTAGCCCCACCTGGGAAGCCCCTATAGTGACATACAATACTGAGTACCTTCAAGGTGTACAGCATGCTTAAACTTAATATACACCATCCATTTCTCTTTATTTTCTTTAAATGTGGCTATTGGAAAATTTTAAATTACAGCTTGCTGCTTGTTCCATCAGCAGTGCTTGTCTAGAGCTGAAAGAAGAATGAAGGATTTAGGGACCACTGGGGGATCAAATAGGAAAAGGAATACGTCAAGGCTGTATATTGTCACCCTGCTTATTTAACTTATATGCAGAGCACATCATGAGAAACGCTGGACTGGAAGAAACACAAGCTGGAATCAAGATTGCTGGGAGAAATATCAATAACCTCAGATATGCAGATGACACCACCCTTATGGCAGAAAGTGAAGAGGAACTAAAAAGCCTCCTGATGAAAGTAAAAGAGGAGAGTGAAAAAGTTAGCTTAAAGCTCAACATTCAGAAAACAAAGATCGTGGCATCTGGTCCCATCACTTCATGGGAAATAGATGGAGAAACAGTGGAAACAGTGTCAGACTTTATTTTCTTGGGCTCCAAAATCACTGCAGATGGTGACTGCAGCCATGAAATTAAAAGACGCTTACTCCTTGGAAGGAAAGTTATGACCAACCTAGACAGCATATTCAAAAGCAGAGACATTACCTTGCTGACTAAGGTCCGTCTAGTCAAGGCTATGGTTTTTCCAGTAGTCATGTATGGATGTGAGAGTTGGACTGTGAAGAAGCCTGAGCACCGAAGAATTGATGCTTTTGAACTGTGGTGTTGGAGAAGACTCTTGAGAGTCCCTTGGACTGCAAGGAGATCCAACCAGTCCATTCTGAAGGAGATCAGCCCTGGGATTTCTTTGGAAGGAATGATACTAAAGCTGAAACTCCAGTACTCTGGCCACCTCATGTGAAGAGTTGACTCATTGGAAAAGACTTTGATGCTGGGAGGGATTGGGGGCAGGAGGAGAAGCAGACAACCAAGGATGAGATGGCTGGATGGCATCACTGACTCAATGGACGCGAGTCTGAATGAACTCCGGGAGTTGGTGATGGACAGGGAGGCCTGGAGTGCTGCGATTCATGGGGTTGCAAAGAGTTGGACATAACTGAGCGACTGAACTGAACTGGGGGACTGGTGTGTGCGCCAATGGGAAAGGGGGTGAGTTTGGATCATTTCAGAAGAGTCTAAGTGAAAGGAACTTCCAAATCAAGCAGAGAAGTACGAGCACAGAGCTATGAGATTTCCCAAGCAGGAGAAAGACAAATCTATAAGGAAATTTAGGCATGAGGAAATCTGTGTTTTTAAATGGTTAGAAAACTATCCTCTTAATAATTAACTAAGGACGGCTCGATCATTTGTGGAAGGGTGACAGGATGGGAAAGGAGCAGCCAGTGGTCCCATGAGACTTCCTTCCAGTGTCCTGTCCCTCCAGCATCTCAGTCAGCAGATAACCCATCCAAAGTCGGGTCCCGTTGTCAGAGCTATGGTTTTTCCAGTAGTCAAATACAGATGTGAGAGTCAGATCATAAAGAAGGGTGAGCATCCAAGAATTGATGCTTTTGAATTATGGTGCTAGAGAAGACTCTCGAGAGTCCCTCGAACAGCAAGGAGGTCAAACCAGTCAATCAGAAAGGAGATCAACCCTGAATATTCATTGGAAGGACTGATGCTGAAGGTTGGCTCCAGCAAAGAGTCAATTAGTTGGAAAAGATCATGATGCTGGGAAAGATTGAAGGCAGGGTTAGAAGGGAGTGACAGAGGATGAGGTAATTGAATGGCATCACAGACTCAATGGACATGAGTTTGAGCAAACTCCGGGAGATAGCCTAAGACAAAGGACCTAGGCGTGCTGCAGTTCATGGGGTCACAAGCAGTCAGACACAACTTGGCAACTGAACAATAAAAGCAGCTAACGGTTACTTAAAAGAGAATGGATACTGGATGGGCATAGTCTGAGGAAAATAATAACCTGAAATATGGGGATTCAAGATTGTTGAGAGGAGTATAACAGAGGCAACAGAGGTGCAAGAAGCCTCAGCCTTTTACCTCCACCACTTCTGCAGAAAAGTTTTGGCCCATGATTCTGAGTTGAGCTAATCTTAACACTTAAATAATGACCCACGTTTGCTCATAAAATAGTTATGACAAGCTATTTCATGTAAGCACAGGGTACTTAAATCCAGAACTAATACAAACTTACAAATTTTCCTTCATGGTCTATATCACTCTGTAAATGGCCAAGTTGTTTATCTTATGCTGTAGAAAACTTGATATTGTGCATTAATGCTAATCCCGCTCATTGATTATTTGGCCTATTTTCTCCAGGATCCTTTTTCTGCCTGGAACTTTGTAATATTGCTCATAATCGTACAAACTGTTAAACGGCACTGCTCTCTAGAGCCCTTATTGGAAGCAATTGAAGGGAATGATTAAATAATTCCAGTGGACTACTCTAAAGCCATAGAAAAGGATGATGCAGATCTTTATGTATTCACATGGAAAGTAAACCATAGCATGCCAAAGAATTGGTGCTTTCAAACTGCAGTGCTGGAGAAGACTCTTGAGAGTCCCTTAAATCGCAAGAAGATCGAACCAGTTAATCTTAAAGGAAATTAACCCTGAAGAAGGTAATGGCAACACACTCCAGTGTTCTTGCCTGGAGAATCCCAGGGATGGGGGAGCCTGGCGGGCTGCCATCTATGGTGTCACACAGAGTCGGACACGACTGAAGTAACTAAGAAAATTCATTGGAAGGACTGATGCTGAAGGTGAAGCTCCAATACTTTGGCCACTTTATGTCAAGAGCTGACTCACTGGAAGAGACTCTAATGCTGGAAATATTGAGGGCAGGAGGAGAAGGGGATGACAGAGGATGAGATGGTTGGATGGCATCACCAACTCAATGGACATGAGTTTGATCAAACTCTGGGAGATAGCGAAAGCTAGGGAAGCCTGGAGCACTGCAGTCCTTGGGGCCACAAAGAGGGGACATGACTCTGTGACTAAACAACAATAAATTATAGAGCAACATGTACCTGTGGGGTTTCCCCGGTAGCTCCATTGGTAAAGAATCTGCCTGTAGTAGAGGAGACCCTGGTTTGATTCCTGGGTTGAGAAGATTCCCTGGAGAAGGGATAAGCTACCCTTCCAGTATTCTTGGGCTTCCCTGGTGGCTCAGATAGTAAAGACTCTGCCTGCGGTGCGGGAGACCTGGGTTTGATCCCTGGGTTGAAAAGATCCTCTGGAGGAGGGCATGGCAACCCTCTCCAGTTTTCTTGCCTGGAGAATCCCCATGGACAGAGGAGCCTGGCAGGCTGCAGTCCATGGGGTCACAAGGAGTTGGACACAACTGAGTGACTAAGCACATGTGCGTGTGGATATGGGGATTTTTTATTTAAATCATATATCACTGAACAAATCTTGCTAATGCTGTTCCCCTGATTTCACGGTCCTATGAATGGATTTCTTCCAGCTCTGCCTTCCTCTGAGGTTATCTCAGCCACGTTTTCTCCTTGGTCCCTCGCTGGTTTCAACTCAACCTATTAAGTCTTTATAACTACTTTCTGATGTGTTTCCCTTTTACTTACATCCCATTTTGAATTATGAGTTTTAAAAATAAGTAAACAAACACAACACCAACAACATAGCTCCATACATAAGTTTGACTCGTCCTGAATGAATTCAGGTTTGGTACTACTCCTGCTCTCTACCTGGTGTTTGTCCTTCTCAAGTCTCCTAAGCTTTAATGACCCATCCTCAAATCTTCATATGATTTATTCTTATGAATGAAATTTTGTAGTTCCTCCTTTTTATTTACTTACCTGACAATGTTCCTGGAAATTCAGAACCCTGATTCCCTTTGGTGTTAAACCCAGCTGTTCACTAAACCCTGCTGTTCACTAAACCCCATATCAAAGTGATACAGAAAAAAAATCTGTTCATGTTAATAAAATATTTGAGCTTAGATGAGAGAAAAATCTAACCCCCACCACCTTATGATAGTGACTTAAATTTATATAACTTTTCATATGTAGATATCTTTAGATTAATAATTATAGTTATAGGAACAAATAGTATTCCTCTTTTCATCTGTTATTATGTTAAAATTTCTGTTTTATTTCAAAATTTGCAAAATCATAATTTGTAATGACCATGTAATATTCCATTAAGCTAGTTAATCATAATTTATATAAATACTCCTATATTTTAGTTATTTGGGTTTCTCATAATTTTTTATATGCTATTAGCTATGCTATAAAAATATCTTGATGCATGTATATTTTTATGTGTTTGGATGATTTATTTCAGTTACATTCTTAGAATTAATATTTTATTGGTTTGGAAGAGAAGAATACATTGTAGTTTTTGATAGACATTGCAAAACTTTTCTAAAAAGATTTTACCATAAATCATGCTGAGAAACTAATATGAGACTATCTTCCTCTGCCATTTATAAATCTGCAACTGAAAAAATATATTAAATTCCTGTTTTTGGAGACTGGACCGCAGGCAGCACAGGCCTGTGATTTCTATAGAAAGGAAAAACTGAGGAAAACCTCATAATTACTCAAACTTTCTTATGGGAAGCACTTTCCAGATGGTGATAAAGCAGACCACAGTGATTTCACTGAGCGGAGAAGACAGACATTGGAGTTTGGGGTACCGAATCAGCTGGAATTTTCAGAACAGGTTTCAAGAGAGAATTGTAAAAAGAAAGCTGCACTAGAGCACTCGTGAGGCATTGGTCAAATACTAAGCTTTCATATAAAGAGCAAGAAATCACTAATTCTAGCAAATAACAACAACTGGATACAAAACAAGTACTAGGAAAAAGAACATTTCCTGGAAGCTATTAAAAATTTGTACAAGTAGGAAGACACTTCAGACATCATTGAATATGCTGAGCTTTCAGCAAAGACTCCAGCAAGACAAGGCCATAAGAACAGGATATTCCAGCCACAGAGAAAAAATTATTTTACATGCTTCCAAACAAAACTTTTAAAAATACTTCTTTCTTTTAATTAATTTATTTATTTTAATTGGAGGCTAATTACTTCATAATATTGTAGTGGTTTTTGCCATACATTGACATGAATCAGCCATGGGTGTACATGTGTCCCCCATTCAGAAGCCCCACCCATCCCATCCCTCCCTCCCCATCCCATCCCTCAGGGTCATCCCAGCACACCAGCCCTGAGCACCCTGTCTCATGCGTCGAACTTGAACTGGTGATCTATTTCACATATGGTAATATACATGTTTCAATGCTATTCTCTCAAATCATATGACCCTCAGCTTCTCCCACAGAGTCTAAAAGTCTGTTCTTTACATCTGTGTCTCTTTTGCTGTCTTGCACATAGGGTCATCATTACCATATTTCTAAATTCCATATATATGCGTTAATATACTGTATTGGTGTTTTTCTTTCTGACTTATTTCACTCTGTATAATAGGCTCCAGTTTCATCCACCTCATTAGAACTGATGCAAATACATTCTTTTTAATGGCTGAGTAATACTCCATTGTGTATATGTACCACAGCTTTCTTATCCATTCATTGCCAATGGATAGGTTGCTTCCATGTCCTGGCTATTGTAAACAGTGAGCAATGAACATTGGGGCACATGTGTCTCTTTCAATTCTGGTTTCCTCTGTGTATATGCCCAGCAGTGGGATTGCTGGGTCATATGGCAGTTCTATTTCCAGTTTTTTAAGGAATCTCCGCGCTGTTCTCCATAGTGGCTGTACTAGTTTGCATTCCCACTGACAGTGTAAGAGGATTCCCCTTTCTCCACACCCTCTCCAGCATTTATTGTTTGTAGACTTTATGATAGACCTATTCTGACGGGCTTGAGGTGGTACCTCATTGTGGTTTTGATTTGCATTTCTCTGATAATGAGTGATGTTGAGCATCTTTTCATGTGCTTGTTAGCCATCTGTATGTCTTCTTTAGAGAAATGTCTGTTTAGCTCTTTGGCCCATTTTTTGACTGGGTCGTTTGTTTTTCTGGTATTGAGCTGCATGAGCTGCTTGTATATTTTTGAGATTAATTCTTTGTCAGTTACCTCATTTGTTAGTATTTTCTCCCATTCAGAAGGCTGTCTTTTCACCTTGCTTATAGTTTCCTTCATTGTGCAAAAGCTTTTAAGTTTAATTAGGTCCTATTTGTTTATTTTTGCTTTTATTTCCTATATTCTGGGAGGTGGGTCATAGAGAATCCTTCTGTGTTTTATGTCAGAGTGTTTTCCCTATGTCTTCCTCTAGGAGTTTTATAGTTTCTGGTCTTACATTTAGATCTTTAATCCATTTTGAGTTTATTGTTGTGTATGGTGTTAGAAAGTGTTCTAGTTTCATTCTTTTACAAGTGGTTGACCAGTTTTCCTAGCACCACTTGTTAAAGAGATTGTCTTTTCTCCATTGTATATTCTTGCCTCCTTTGTCAAAGATAAAGTGTCCGTAAGAGTGTGGATTTATCTCTGGGCTTTCTATTTTGTACCATTGATCTACATTTCTGTCTTTGTGCCAGTACCACACTGTCTTGACTGTAGCTTTGTAGTAGAGCTTGAAGTCAGGCAGGTTGATTCCTCCAGTTCCATTCTTCTTTCTCAAGATAGCTTTGGCTATTCGAGTTTTTTTGTATTTCCATACAAATTCTGAAATTATTTGCTCTAGTTCTGTGAAAAATACTGTTGATAGCTTGATAGAGATTGCATTGAATCTATAGATTGCTTTGGGCAATATATTCATTTTCATTATAATGATTCTTCTGATCCATTAACATGGTATATTTCTCCATCTATTTGTGTCATTTTTTATTTCTTTCATCAGCGATTTATAGTTTGCTATATATAGGTCTTTTGTGTGGCTCAGCTGGTAAAGAATCTGCCTGCAATGTGGGACACCTGAGTTCAATCCCTGGGTTGGGAAGATCCCCTGGAGAAGGGAAAGGCTACCCACTCCAGTATTCTGGCCTGGAGAATTCCCTGGACTGTATGGGGATTGCAAAGAGTTGGACATGTCTGAGCGACTTTCACTTTCACTTTTGTTTCTTTAGGTAGATTTATTCCTAAGTATTTTATTCTTTTCATTTTAATGGTGAATGGAATATTTTCCTTAATTTCTCTTTCTGTTTTCTCATTGTATAGGAATGCAAGGGATTTCTGTGTGCTAATTTTATATCCTGCAACTTTACTGTATTCATTGATTCACTCTAGCAATTTTCTGGTGGTGTCTTTAGGGTTTTCCATGTAGAAGATCATGTCATCTGCAGTGAGAGTTTTACGTCTTTTCCAATCTGGATTCCTTTTATTTCTTTTTCTTCTCTGATTGTTGTGGCTAGAACTTCCAAAACTACATTAAATAGTAGTGATGAGAGTGGGCACCCTTGTCTTGTTCCTGACTTTAGGAAAAATGCTTTCAGTTTTTTTACCACTGACAATAATATTTGCTATGGGTTTATCATATATGG
Source organism: Ovis canadensis (assembly GCF_042477335.2). Lineage (NCBI taxonomy): Eukaryota > Metazoa > Chordata > Mammalia > Artiodactyla > Bovidae > Ovis > Ovis canadensis. The sequence goes on along the minus strand of NC_091269.1, from coordinate 22,665,094 downwards.
CTTTTTATTATATTGAGGTATGTTCTTTCTATGCCTGCTTTCTGGAGAGTTTTTGTCCTAAATGAATGCTGAATTTTGTCAAAGAATTTCTCTGCATCTATTGAGATAATCATATGGTTTTTATCTTTCAATTTGTTAATGTGGTGTATCACATTGATTGATTTGAAAATATTGAAAAAATCCTTGCATCCCTGAGATAAAGCCCACTTGGTCATGATGCATGATGTTTTTAATGTGTTTTTGGATTCTGTTTGCTAGATCACATCCTGGGCCATAAATCTAGCCTTGGTAAATTTAAAAAAATTAAAATCATTTCAAGAATCTTTTCTGAACACAATGCAGTAAGATTAGATGTCAACTACAGGAAAAAAAAAACTGTTAAAAGTACAAACATATGGAAGCTAAACAACATGCTTCTGAATAACTAACAAATCACAAAAGAAATCAAAATATGCATAGAAATGAATGAAAATGAAACCACAACAACCCAAAACCTATGGGATTCAGTAAAAGCAGTGTTAAGGGGAAGATTCATAGCAATACAAGCTTACCTCAAGAAACAGGAGAAAAGTCAAATAAATAACCTAAGTTCACACCTAAAACAACTAGAAAAAGAAGAAATTAAGAACCCCAATGAAGAAGGAAAGAAATAATAAAAAAAAAGTTAGGGCAGAAATAAATGAAAAAGAAACAAAGGAGAACCGGTTCTTTGAGAAGATAAATAAATAGACAAACCATTAGCCAGACTCATCAAGGAAAAAAGGGAGAAGAATCAAATCAACAAAACCAGAAATGAAAATGGAGAAATCACAGCAGATAACAGAGAAATACAAAGATCATAAGAGACTACTATCAGCAACTATAGGCCAATAAAATGGACAACTTGGAAGAAATGGACGAATTCTTAGAAAAGAATAACCTTCCAACACTGAATTAGGAAGAAATAGAAAATCTTAACAGGCCCATCACAACCACAGAAATCAGAACCATAATCAAAAATCTTAGAACAAACAGAAGCCCAGGACCAGATGGCTTCACAGGTAAATTCCACCAAAAATTTAGAGAAGAGCTGACACCTATCCTATTCAAACTCTTCCAGAAAATCGCAGAGGAAGATAAACTCCCAAACTCATTCTATGAGGCCACCATCACCCTAATACCAAAACCAGACAAAGATGCCACAAAAAAAGAAAACTACAGGCCAATATCGCTGATGAACATAGATGCAAAAATCCTCAACAGAATTCTAGCAAACAGAATCTAACAACATGTTAAAAACATTCCTTAATGGGTTGAAGCTTGTGACTAAATTAACAACCTTTCAGAATAAAGACTGACACACAATTGGGGAAAAAAACTAAACAACACAGTATTTATGATACTTAGAATACAACAACGATGACCAAACAAACAGAGACAAATATTAAAAATAATCAGAGTTCTATATCTCAACAGGCTGTGTAATACAGGGGAGTGTATGGTTTGTCAGAAATCATTAACCATTACATATATGTCATCATATGAATTAAACCCCAATAAAATAATAAAATCACAAAAAGGAAATTCAACACTCTCTACACAGAGAGCAAACAAAACAATGATGTATCAAAGTTAATAAAAGTAAACTTTTTCAAAGAAAAAGTGATTAGAAGATATGAAAAATCAATTCACAAAGGGAGAAATACAATATCCCTATGGTGAACTGACTGTCTCAAAGCCACACATGGATTTAGTTGTAAAACAAGGACTAAAATTTAGACCTCTTGACTTCTTTTCTATTATATCAAAGGAGTGATGCCTGATGTGAACAAATGTGGGTGGAAAACATTTAAGAGCAGGAGGCAACCAAGTACTACAATAATAACAATTGTTTCCAAATGAATTGCAGTTATATACTATTAATGGGCTTCTCAAGTGGCACAAGCGGTAAAGAACCCACCTGCCAAAAAGAGAAGACATGAGAGACACGGGTTCGATCCCTGGGTCAGAAAGATCCCTTGGAGGAGGCCACGGCAACCTATTCCAGTATGCTTGCCTGAAGAATGCCACAGACAGAAGAGTCTGGCAGGCTACAGTCCATAGGGTTGCAAAGAATTGGACACAACTGAAGCGACTTAGCATGCGTGCATGCTATCAATTTTCTTCTTGCATCACAAACAAGTAATTCTGAATTTTATCAGAACAATCAGTACGAAAGAATATAGACACAAACATAGAAAATGGACTTGTGGGACAGAGAGGGTGGGACATGTTGAGGCAGTAGTGTTGACATATATACATTATTGTATAAAACAGGTAACTAGTTGGAAGCTTCTATATAACACAGGAAGCCCACCTTGTGCTCTGTGACCACCTAGAGGGGTGGAATGGGAGCGGGGAGGGAAGCTCAAGAGAGAGGGGATTATATGTGTGTATATATATATATACATATATATATATATATTCATAACTAATTCATGTTGTAAGGCATAAACCAACACAAAATTGTAAAGCAATCATCCTCCATTAAAAATTTTTTTTAAAAGAATATAGACACAATTCTGGGAGAAAAAATTTTAAACTGGCAAATGACAGTGAGTTACAAATATATCACAATCTAACTATAATTAAAATGTATTGGTGCAAGAATATAGAATTAAGTCACTGGAACAGAATATACACTTTCTTTGTATTCAGAATTGTCAAAAGGAAGGAGACTATTAATTAGTAAATTGCATTTGGATAATAAGCAAGTAATTTTGGGGAAAATGTATTCAGTTTAGTTTAGTCACTAGTCATTTCTGAGTCTTTGTGATCCCCATGGAATGCAGAACACCAGGCATCCCTGTCCATCACCAACTCCCGGAGCTTACTTAAACTTATGTCCATCAAGTCAGTGATGCCATCCAACTATTTCATTTTCTGTTGTCCCATTCTCCTCCTACCTTCAATCTTCCCAGCATCAGGGTCTTTTCAAATGAGTCAGTTCTTCATATCAGGTGGCCAAAGTGTTGGAGTTTCAACGTCAGCATCAGTCCTTTCAATGAATATTCAGGACTGATTTCCTTTAGGATGTATTAGAGTCTCAGTATACCATGTGAGAAAATGTATTAAATTCTCACTATACCAGGGGGTGGCTCAGACGGTAAAGAATACACTCGCAATGCAGGAGACCTGGATTTAATCCCTGGTTGGGGAAGATCCGCTGGAGGAGAGCATGGCAACCTACTCCAGTATTCTCGCCTGGAAAATCCCACAGACAGAAAAGCCTGGAGGGCTGTGGTTCATTGGGTTGCAAACAGTCAGATATGACTGTAGCGATTGAGCATGAGCATACTATAATATACCATAAACTACACCATATAAATGTTTGATATGAATATTTAAAAGTAAAGAATGGTAAAAGAACATAGTATCTAAGATAAATAAAATACCTGGAGTTAACATTGTAGGCACAGAAGTAATTGAAAAAGCTTTCAAGGAAATGTATGATGGGGTTCTGCCAATTGCTCAGAAATTCAAAGATGAGAATGAAAGGGAGGTTTTGCCAAGAATAATTATTTTTATTCATATAAAATATTATTATAAATAATAATAAATGATATTATTATAAATTATAATATTATTATGATGATGATACATGATTATTATTATATGTAATTTTAATGAAGTATTTTATTTAAACAGAAAAGTGTTAATGTGGAGTCATTAATCTCTACTTAAAGGCAACCTATATTTCAACTTCTAATACCATAGGTTTGACTATTTTTTAACTTTACATACATAGAATTACATAGCATATATTATTTTGTGAATGACTTGTTTCAGTGAACATTATATTTGTGAAATTCCTCCATGTTACTGAATGTAGCAGTAATTTATTCATTTCCATGGCTGCATAATATTCATGCTACTATTTGCATCCCTGATGTAATAGAAACAATGCTGCTATAAACATTGCCATACACATCTTTTGGTACACATATGTGTTCAGTTTTACTGGTAGACATCTAAGGTAGAAAGGCTGGTTTGTAGGAATATATATGATCTGCTCAGGTATATGCAGCAAAGAGGAGATCCAAGTCCTCACTCTTGCATACTGTATACTTGGTATTTCTGACACCACTTTTCTTGGTATTTCTGGTATTTCTGCCCAAGGATGAAGGGGAGGGAGGGTTTGGGGGTGTTGCAGTACCTTGTGTTTTACCTTTTTTATTTCCTCAATTAATAATGATTTTGAGCTGCTTGGTATCATCTGCTATGAAATACCCATTAAAGTTTTTCACCCCTTTTTAATTGGTTGCCTAATTCTTTCTTAATGGCTTTTAGGAGTTTTAAAAATATTCTGCATTGAGTCCTATGTCAGTTAAATATATTGTTAATATCTTTCACTTCGTAGATTTCTTTTTCACTCCTTTATTCATATCTTTTGATCAACAAATGCTCTAAATACTAATGAGACCCAATTTGTCAGCCTTCTATACTGTTTTTGTATGTGTGTTCTTTAAAAAAAATTTTTGGTTTCTCAGGGTCTAAACTGTCTTCTCAGAGAAGGCAATGGCACCCCACTCCAGTACTCTTGCCTGGAAAGTCCCATGGATGCAGGAGCCTGCTGGGCTGCAGTCCATGGGGTCGTGAAGAGTCAGACACGACTGAGCGACTTCACTTTCACTTTTCACTTTCCTGCATTGGAGAAGGAAATGGCAACCCACTCCAGTGTTCTTGCCTGGAGAATCCCAGGGACCGGAGAGCCTGATGGGCTGCCGTCTATGAGGTCGCACAGAATTGGACACAACTGAAGCGACTTAGCAGCAGCAGCAGCGGCAAACTGTCTTCTAGAAATTTTCTGTTTATCTTGCCCATTTAGATGCACAATTCACTTAGAATTAGTAACAGTTTTGTGTGTTGTGTGAGGTAGGACTTGAGTTTTTTAATGCAGATATTCATTTTACATTCCCCTCTTCCACACGTGAATATTTATTGAAAAGACCGCCCTCTCCCCTCGCATAGCAGGAGCATCTTTGTCAAAAATCAAGGGCCCACACAAGTACAGGTTTGCTGAGACTCACTCAATCTGTCTACTTTGAGTTGAAGTAATGAACCAGTTAGAAATCACCACTGAACTGGTTAGAAATCACCACGAATGAGTTTAATGAGGTATTATTAGATGTCATTTGCTCGTGTCCTATTTTTGTTTACACTGGAATGCAAAGTGTGTCAAAAGTTGAAAGCTGCAAACTTCTGGCATTGTCTATTGTTTCTGTTTCCCTGAAACATAAATTAATCACCTGTTTTGAAAAAAGAATTGCCTAAGAAAAAGCACTTTTTGTGTGATGGAGATAATGAAATGAGGAGTGGAGAAGAGAATACTTTAGAATTTGAGAATTGTAAATCTCTAGATACAGTTAGATTAACAATTTTATAACTGAATTCTCAAGTTACTTAAAATTGCAAGTGACTTTTCTTACCTCCTATTTATAGCCAATAAATGTTTCATTGGCTATAGTCCAATGTAGTCACTGGCTTAAGCCCAATTGCTATTTTGCTGAGGCTGAATGTGATACTTTGAGCCCACCTAAATGCTCTAACTTTGTATCAGTTCATTTAATCTTCTCAGCACTGGAATACAACTCTTTCATCTGTCCATTCCCTATTCATTTTATAAACAAAGAATGGTAAAATGCAAAATAAATAAATAACTGCATGAGCCACGACCAAGAAGCAAAGATGGCAAAGTTCCTCAGATGGAGCCATTGGCGGGCAGAAGCAAGCTCACAACACCACCCCTGGAGAAGTCGATTGGGCAATATTTGAAGTCCCTTTGTAATTAAATGCATGCTATGCATGCTAAGTCACTTCAGCCACGACTAACCTTTTGTGACCCTCTGGATGGTAGCCTGCCAAGCTCCTCTGTCCATGGGCTTTTCCAGGCAAAATTACTAGAATGAGTTGCCATTTCCTCCTCCAGGGGATCTTCTCCACCCAGAGATCGAACCTGAATCTCCTGAATTACAGGCAGATTCTTTACCACTAAGCCACCTGGGAAGTCCCTGTTACTTGGAAGCAAGTAATTACACGCTTACTTTCAAACACGTCCATCTTCATTTGAAGTATTTACAAACAGGAGAGGCGTGGGAAGCCAAAATATCATGCCCGGTTGAAAAAGAAATAATCAGTAGGGGGGAATATCTTGAGGTGAAGACGGAAGACAGAGGGGTGCTGGAAACTGATTTTAAGGTTCCCTGGAGGAAGGAGGCCTTCAACTCTGATTTAAAAGTGGGAAAGATTTTGGTTTTAGTAAACAGTGTCTATAGAGTTGTACATAGATATATGTACATATGAATGAGTGAGTGAGTGAAGTCGCTCAGTCGTGTCCGACTCTGCGACCCCGTGGACTGTAGCCCACCAGGCCTCTTCATCCATGGGATTCTCCAGGCAAGAATACTGGAGTGGGTTGCCATTTCCTTCTCCAGGGGATCTTCCCAACTCAGGGATCGAACCCAGGTCTCCCACATTGCAGGCAGAAGCTTTAACCTCTGACACCAGGGAAGCCATAAAATTATGGTTAAATGGGTACATGTATACACAAACACACACTCACACACACAGGGGTTCCCTGGTGGCTCAGCTGGTAAAGAACCCGCCTGCCAAGGCAGGAGACTCAAGTTCAGTATCTGGATTGGGAAGATCTCCTGGAGAAGGAAATGGCAACCAGCTCCAATATTCTTGCCTGGAAAATTCCATGGCGGAGGAGCATGGTAGGCTACAATCCATGGAGTCCCAAAGAGTCAGACACAACTGAGTGACTTCACTTTCACTTTATTTGGAGTATATTTGCTAGTATGTAAGTAATAGTAAGATTGTACCTGTAGGGTATCATTTTTTTTTTAACTGAAGTGTAGTTAATTTACAATATTGTATTAGTTTCATGTCTACAGCAAAGTAATTTAATTTCAATGTATATATATATGTATAACTTTTAGGGTTCTTTCCCACTGTAGGTTACTACAAGATACGAGTATAGTCCCCTGTGCTATAAGCAGGTCCTTGTTGTTTATCTATTTTATATATAGTGATGTATATCTGTTAATCTCTAACTTATAATTTATCCCTCTGGTGCCCTTTCCCCTTTGGAAATCATTGTTTGTTTTCATTGTCTGTGAATCGATTTCTATTTTGTAAATAAGGCCTTTTGTAGCACATTTTTTAGATTCCACATATAAGTAATATATGATATTTTTCTCTAATTTGCTTAATATGATCATCTCTAGGTCCATTCATGTTGCAGCAAATGGTATTATTTCATTTTTTCTCTATGGCTTCTTTCTACATCTATGTACCAAAACATTAACAGTATACCTGAATAGTAGGAATTCAAGTGTGGGTTTTTTTTTTTTTCCTCTGAGTTTTCTAAACTATCTACAAAGAACAAGTATTACTTTAAAAGGAAGAACATCTAAATCAAATTTAAAATTATTGATTGGAAAAATAAATCTTCAGAGAATGTTGTATTTTTCAAGTAGAAAGACTCTGTTTAGGAGTAAAGAGACTTCTTCTCTGTAGGGAGAGACCCTAGATCTCTACAGGAAAAAGCCTTTACATAGAAAAGCTTGGTTATCACAAAGCCCCCAAAGCTCCACTCAGCACGTCATGTTCTGTTTTTTCATTTTTGAAATAAATTATATCTGGCTCTAAGGCTTCAAAAAGATGCAGTCATTTTCAGGGAGTCCTCCTTTCTTTTGGCCTTCTTGGAGTTTTTTAAAAGCCTCGTGGCTAATGCGGCCTGGGACAATGGAGCAGGCCTTCCAGGTTTCAGCCTTTGGAGACTGCATTCCAGAACTCTGGCTGCTGGGTGACATGGGGCTGGGAGGGAGACCCCCACGTGTGCCCTTCCCCCCTCTCCCCATCAGACCCTGCCATGGGACCTTATTACTTCCTGCTCCCTAGAGCAACTATCCACCCACCTTGAAGATCTCCACCATGAGACTTCCAACATTTCCAAGAGAAGTCAGATATCTATAATTTATGGGACAGTCTCCCCAGTATTCTAAGGTTGGCAACAAAATAAACTTTTTCTGGTGACTCAGATGGTAAAGAATCTGCCTGCAAAGCAGGAGACCTGAATTCAATCTCTGCATTGGAAAGATGCCCCGGAGAAGGGAATGGCTACCCCCTTCAGTATTCTTGCCTGGAGAATCCCATGGACAGAGGATCCTGGTGGGCTACAGTCTATGGGGAGGCAAAAGAGTCGGACATGACTGAGCAACTAACCCTCACACTTTTCAGAGAAGTCAGCCTGCCCAGAGGGTGAATTAGCCAGAATCCAGATCCTGGTGGCCCAGTGATCCCTCCTATGAGGGTTCAGTAGGCAATTCTGTATTTTCTCTTCTTTGCTGCTAAGTCCAAAGATCAAAACTGATAGCATTATTGTTAATTCTTCAGTAATTCACCCTGTCATAAAAGGGAGTATAGGAGCTAGTCTTCTATGTTTAAGGTTCCAGAGACACCTATATCATTATGTCTCAAATGGGGCTCATAAAGCCTTTGCCTTCCAGACTTTACAAGGCTTCAGGGAAGATCAAATGAGCTAAGAGCTGCTCTCAATACATAAACACACTGCATAAAATTGGGGTAATGCCCGGTGGGAGAAGAGAACAGACAGGGACTGGAGCAGCTGGGTGAGTGCTTTCTGGCCTGGCTACAGGCGCTGTCTTGGTTGGAACCACCCTTATTTTCTTCATACTTCAAATGACAGTTTGGGACAGGACACACAGCTAGACCATGAGGCTGGACAGGAAGAGGACCGTCCCTCTGGAAAAGCTGGAAGAATTTAGAAGGGTTCCATGTACACAGACACAGATCGCGGGAAGCATCACCCAGAAAGAATGAAGTCACAGTCTTAGCAGCATCGTTCTTTATGCATGAGGGCATAGTCATAGCTAATACCCTCATCTCAGTGTGGGAAGGTCAGCCAGGCAGGGCGCGTCCATTCTAGGGTGTGCAGAAGTATAGCATCATATCCATCACTTAGCCTTCTGGTCCTCAGACAGGTAAATGGGACGGAAGTGAAGCAACTAGAAATTCTGAGTATCATGTGCACAGATGCTTTCTGCTTGCTCCTTCTTTGTTGCTCATTAGCATTTCTTATTCATGATAACAGGCCACTAAACTGTGTGAGGAAGATATGACTGTTGTATGTGTGTGTGAGTGTGTGTAATTGTACATGAATTATAGATAGGGGTCTATAAAGGCTTCACAAGTCACACTCCACAAGTATTTTACATGTTTTACAAAGACTGAAAATTTTCAAAGCACTTTATTCTGAGTTCTTTCATAAATGATGTATTTTGATGAACATCAAAGTTTATGGGGTGGAACAAGGGGTCCCCCACGTATCAGAGGTCCAGGTCACAAATGCTGGCAAAAGGAGTCAAGTCTCTCTTGAAAGGGCAATTGGACCCAAGCACTTTGTCTTTTTCATGCCGCCCCTTGTACTTATTCATTGCAACCTATACCTTCCCACTCTTTGGGAAGGGCTGCTTGGGATGGAACAGCATTTCAAAGGATGTGGGGAGAACAGAGCAGCCGGGAGGAAGCCAAAGCCGTCAGCAGAGGCACAAAGAAGGCTGTCTGGAACAAGCTCCCAGGCTATGCTGGCAGGAGGCTACCCCCCACCTCCTGCAGGAAGCAGTGTGAATGACCCTGTTTGGAAATGCGCAGAAACATCTCTCCTGTGAAGCAGGTGGGCTGGAGCCACTTTACACCTTCCTTTTCACCCCATCCCCTTCCACAAACACTCCCAGACACACATAGGTACATTCATAGATACACACTTGCAAATACTTTCAAGTCCGGTGTCCTCCCAAAGATTCACCTGGTGTGGACAGCTGGCTGGCTCTCAGGAGGGAGAGTTAGAATAGAACTGAGCAGATGCTAGCCACAGGGAAATGCTGAAGGAGAAACACAGGACACACCAAGCTGGAGAGGGAGGAAGAAGATGCTTTAGAAATTGCAGTAGCAATCATGAAGTGTTACCTAAATATGTGTTATATATACCAGCTCCCAGCCAGAGATCTGAGGGCTTTACAAGCATCTCTAGAAGAGAGCTGTCACTTCCATTTTGACTGAGGAAATCCACTAAGGGAAATGATGCACTTGACCAAGGGCAACGAGTCATCCTGCTGGGACAAATGCTCAGGGTCCTTGCCCTGCACTATCTCCATTAGGTTGGTTCAAATGGCTGGGAGTCCAGCATGCATAGTGACCTCAAGCATCCCTACCCTGGAACCCTTCACCATTTATAGTGAACCACATGTCACAGGACGGGAGGTCTCTAATCAAGGGCTTTATCTTCAGCCCCACCCTGCTAAACATTTCTAACAATTTTTGTAAAACCAACCTGATTATCAAATTTGCAGCTGTCCGAAGTTTGAGGAGATGGCTCATTTCTTAGATGACAGAACTGCACTGTGACGAGAGAAAAAAAAAAAAAGCTGGAATGATAGATCCCAAAACTAACATGATAAAATTTTTAAGGAATCAATGTGAAGTCCTTAACTCAGGTTCAGAGTGTCAGCCTCACCTGTACATAATATAAGACACCAATGATAGGAATGTCTATGAAAAGGACCTTGAGCAAAAACTAAAACAGCATTGTAAATCAACTATACTTCAATTTAAAAAACAAAACAAAACAAAACAAAACAGAACTTGAGTGTTTAGTTGGCTCCAATGCTTATAGAAAAACTTCCAAGAAAACTAATTCAACCAAAGTCAAGTCCACTGATATGTATGGTGACATAATCATAGAAAAGTATGACTGTAGGTGACATTAGAGGTCACCTGCCCCAGCTTTACCATTACACGAAGTCTTTAGTGGTTGCATAGACTAGTAGGTAGGAAGGATATGAATTGGGTTCCACCTTGGATATCAACTCTAATTGATGAGAGGTCCCGGCCTGGAGAATTGATTTTGAGAAGGAAGTTATCTTTAGCACCTGCACCCCTTTGAAGGGAGTATTCGGAGTTCTCCCAAAATTGGCTCAGTCCCAGGGCACTGAACTGCCCAGAGGGTCTTCCTGACTGGATGCCTTCCTTGTCTGTCTGGCCTCCACCCTCCCTACCAGGGCTTCCTGGAATCGACTCAACAATAAGCCACTTGCACTCAAATCCTCTCTCAGAATCTGCTTCTGAGAGAGCTGACCAAAGCTACACAGTTGCCATCTCGACAGAACAAAGGAAACAGTCATCAACCCAGTGCTGGTCAGGTGACCCAATAGAGCGTTGTTCACCAGATCATTGTCGGACCACTAAAAACCCGAGGGCAGAGAGCAGGACTGTGAAAGGGTCCGTGTCCCTCAGGCAAGAAGGCAGGGCTCATATCCAAAAGGACACTAGGTCTGGAAAATAGAGAGGGTGGATCTTCAATGAGATGGAGGTAGTTTAGCCCTGACTTTGGTCCCACCATCCTTGGTATACAGGTCAGATCTGCCACTTGCCGGATGTGTGGTCTGAATCAGTCTATCCCTTCCTGTGACTTTGTGAATTAAAAGTGATAAATGCCCGAGTAAGCACAAAATCAGCACAAGCTATACATAAGAAAAATGACATCTTTAATCTTTTTTTTTTTTTAACTCTCGAAGGCTTAATTAGAGACATTGTTTTCATACAGCAGGCAGTCAGATTCAGGTGTAATTAGTCAGGTGTGGGCATCACATTTAACTGATACTGATAGTGTTCTCTGGTCATGAGACTGGCTTCCTTAGGCGTGACCCAGAGGAGAGGAGGGTTGGCAGCGGGTGGGGTTGGGATCGATGACCTCTATTGACAATGATTCTAATTGCCCCTCTGTCTGCCTCCAGCCCCTTCTGCCAGCTTTCTTCCTACAGCCCTCATTTCCCACCAGAGGCCCCAGACTGTTTAAACCCCCCGGGGAATCCTTTGTTTTCTCTCCTTAGAAGCATGTGCCCTGCAATTCTGATCTCAAGAGGCTAATTGGGCGGCATCCAGAAAGAGCACATCCGGCACTTCAGAGATGCATTCACAGGGAACCTCGAAGCACGATGTTGGCAGCACAGTTGCAGGGGAACATATGGAAGAGGGAAGCCACCCATGGGAATCCCGGAGACGAGCTGGGAGAGGACTTTCTGCACTGAGCCGGGCTGCGAACAAGTTTCAAGCAGCAGCTCCAACAAAACCAGCGTCAGGCTTCATCTGGAAGTGGGACCCTGCCCGTAAGGACTGGGCAACTCAGACTGGCTGGACTCTAAAAGCAAGAAGTTGCCACGCTCCCTTCCCCTCCATGAAGGCTACCTTCACTGCCTCTCCACATCCCACACTATATCCTGAGGCTCTTTAGAGGGAACACAAACATAGCGTGGTGGCTCAGTGGTAAAGATTTCCAATGCAGGAGACCTGGGTTCAATCCCTAGGTCAGGAAGATGCCCTGGAAGAGGAAATGGCAACCCACTCCAGTGTTCTTGCCTGGAAAATCCCAGGGACAGAGGTGCTTGGCGGATTACTGTCCATAGGGTCTCAAAAAGATCTGGACACAACTTAGCAACTAAACAACAACACACAACTGTTACTTTATCAAAATACCTAAAATATGAAAAAATGCACTTAAAATACTTTCAACCATATCAAAATTAACATAGGATTGTTCATATAACATTACATCTATCCATTACACATTAAATTATTACTCGTAAATACACTGCATTTGAAAATAATTTGTTGGTTAGAATTTCTAATTCACAAATTTCTGAGTAAGCTCATGTTTGGATGAGACACAGCCGACAATAAATTGAAGGTACTATTTATTGTTGCTGCTGCGGCTGCTAAGTTGCTTCAGTCGTGTCCGACTCTGTGCAACCCCATAGACGGCAGCCCACTAGGCTTCCCCGTCCCTGGAATTCTCCAGGCAAGAACCCTAGAGTGGGTTGCCATTTCCTTCTCCAATGCATGAAAGTGAAGTCGCTCAGTCGTGTCCGACTCTTCACTACCCCATGGACTGCAGCCTACCAGGCTCCTCTGTCCATGGGATTTTCCAAGCAAGAGTACTGGAGTGGGGTGCTATTGCCTTCTCCAGGTATTATTTGCAATCATTCTTTATTCTATAAGGACTGATTGATTGTCTTTATATCAGGCACGGTTTTAGGTTCTGGAGATTCAACCTTGAATAGACCCCAGCAGCCCTGGCTGCTGACTTGATCATCTTGTATGTTGTTAATTCATAACTACAGAATTTGATGAAGTATGAAGGGAATGTCCCATTGTGTGGAGATATTGTTTTCATATGAGGCTACCTAAAGAAAAGAGCAGAGACCAGTAAGCCATAATTCAAGGTTACATTTTAATTATTTTTATATCTCAATATCACAGAACTCAATAAATGACTATGAAACTGAAAACCCTAAAATATAAGGCTGGTGTCACAGCTGTTTTGTTTTTTATTCTTAGGACTTTATTGTTGAATGTTGCTTAACGTACTGGCCTATGTAAATTCCTTGATTGTGATTACCCGGAAAATATTCTTACACACAGTGAGGCATTTCTTATTTCTGTAGCTTAATTATTCCTCATTTTACCCTTTTAAGACTTACGTTTACGTGCAAGAGAAGCAGACTCCATAGTGAAAAATATCAACAAAAATAAACAAACAAACAAAATTTCCCCTGCCACCCAGTAATAAATAGTATAGACATTTTGGTGAATCTGCCGATTTATCTTTTGTGATCTGTAACTGGAGGATCAAGAAGTCCCTGACTCAGGGTAAACGGGGTGTTGTTGTTTAGTTGCTAAGTTGTGTCTGACTCTTTTGCGACCCCATGTACTGTAGCCCATCAGGCTCCTCTGTCCATGGGATTTCCCTGGCAGGAATACTGGAGTGGGTTGCCATTTCCTTCTCCAGGGGATCGTCCCAACCCAGGGATTGACCCTGGGTCTCTTGCTTGGCAGGTGGATTCTTTACCACTGAGCCTAGATGGAAGTCCATAGATAATGTATATAGATGATATGGATATTGACATAATAGGTATTCCCTTACCAGGAATAAGAGATTATATATCTTTATGCTGGTTATTGTCCATTTACTGAAGCAAGTGAGGGACTCTCTCCTGTCAAACATTAATCAAGCCCAGGGTCATTGCAAAGTTTAGCCCTATTTGTGTGTGGCCCAAGATGGGCCACTGAAGGTAGATGGCTCTGTTGTTAGAAAAGGCAAGGCACTGGATCCTGTTTCTTGTGCGTCAGAAGAGATTTGTCAGAGCCTGAAAGCAGGAGGCTGAACAAGGGGGAACTATATTCCTCTGCTGGAACATTACCTCTAGTGCAGACAAGGCAACTTTTGGAGATTATGTGGCATTGAAGAAAACCTATCTCTTCCTTTCTGTTGATTTAAATTGTGAATTCTGAGATGCAAGCCTGTACATTTCACCTAGCAGATGGCCACTGGAGGGTCCCAGGAAGAACAAGGTGTGTGTCCACCTCACAGCAAATAAGAGACCTCTTTGGGACACAATGCTGGATTTGAGGTGACAAAACCCAAGTGTTTTTCTCTCTGACTTATTTTAGTCGTGTGATAGTCTCTAGGTTCATCCACAGCTCTGTAAATGGCACAATCCCGTTCCTTTTCATGGCTGAGCAATATTCCATTGTATGTATGTACCACACCTTGAATCCAGAAAAAATGATATGGATGAACTTCCTTGCAAAGCAGAAATAGAGGACAAGTGTATGGATACCAAGTGGGGAAGGAGGGATGGAATGGATTGGAAGATTGGGATTAACACGCATACACTATTGATATTATGAATAAAATAGACAACTAATGAGAATCTACTGCATAGCACAAGAGAGCCCTGCTCATTGCTCTGTGGTGACCTAAATGGGAAGGAAATCCAAAAAAAAGACAGGATTTATGTGTATGTATAACTGATTCACTTTGCTGTACAGCAGGAACTAACACAACATTGTAAAGCAACTATACCCCAATAATTTTTAAAAAGTGTTTCTCAACCCAGGGATTGAGAGTTTGCCATCTCTACTCACTTCCCAGGGCAGCAGCTTCACTGACTAGCTCAGAATTTGGGAGTAGAGTGCGTTATTGCCCTGATGGTAGAAGGCAGTAGGATTCTAACCCTGTGAGAAGGCAGTGGGATTTTTCCAAAAGAGAAGGCAGTGGGATTTTCCCAAAAGAAGAAGGTAGTTTGTACTATTTAAAATAGAAGTGAGTGGCTGTCCTTCCAAGGAAAGAGAGAGGACAGATTTCAATACAGGGAGTGCCTCTATAAAATGTTAATTTCTTCTTTAGACTTCAGGAAGAGTCATATTTAGCATCCAGGATAACTTTTAGCTCTTGATCCCATTTATTATTCCTGCCCCTACACTTACACATGTGCATACTTGCACAGGTGAAGTCACAGGTCTTGATGAAAGGCCATAAAGGAAATGTATCCACCAATAGCACCACCCCCCGAGCACCAGTGATGCTGAGTCTTTCTATCCAAAGTACATATGCTTTTCCATGTGTCTGATTCTATCTTCACGGCTTTCAGGAGTGTTTCCAAGCTTTCTTACATGTTAAGATGTGCCTAAGTATTTTTTTATGCCTCATCAATATTGCAGATGAAATCTTTGTTTTCATCTTCTAATTGGTGTTCTACATTTTTATGTTCTATTTCTCTGTGTAGAGACTATTAGGCACGTGCATGTTAAACTGTTGACTAATATTTCAAAAGGGACGTCCCTGATGGCCCTGTGGTTGTGAATCTGCCTTGCCATGCAAAGGACATGGGTTCCATCTCTGGTCGGAGAGCTAAGATCCCACATGCTGCAGGGCACTGATGCTTGCCTTGATGCTGGGAAAGGCGGAGGACAGGAGGAGAAGGGGGTGACAGAGAATGAAATGGTTGGATGGCATCACTGATTCAATGCACGTGAGTCTGAGCAAGCTCTGGGAAACAGTGAAGGACAGGGAAGCCTGACATGCTGCAGTCTATGGGGTTGCAAAGAGTCGGACACGACTGAGCAACTGAACGACAACAATATTTCAAAGACAATGAGAAATAGTGACTTTACTATTCCTGATTTTAGCAAGGATGCCAGAGTATCCTCATCAAACAAGATGCTAGTTTGGGAGCTGAGATAAATATAGAGATCTATAGAGATAGATATACCAGATATAGTATACCTGTATACTTTTTATGTTTAGGAAGTATCTTGACTTCTATTTTTTTCCAGGGTTTTTCAGCATTGATGGAGAAGATCACGTGACTTGCCCTGTGATTCAGTAGTATTTTGAATTACATTAAAGGATTTAAATATATTTAATTATCCTTGTATTCTTGGAATAGATCCCACTTGCTAATAATATATTATTATATATTCTTGGAACTATTTTATTGTTATATATTTTTCTGGGAACAGACATTAAATAAAGTTTTACTATGTTAATTTATCCATAACACTAAAACAAAAACGGAAAAAGTAATTAAATGATAATGCACAATATTTTTCACTGTTTATATGCTGTGCTATGTGCTCAGTCACTAAGTTATGTTCAATTCTTTGCAACCCAATGGACTGTAGCCCGCCAGGCTCCTCTGTCCATGAGGTTTTCCAAGCAAGAATAGTGGAGTACACTGCCATCTCCTTCTCCAGGGGATCATCCCGACCCAGGGATTGAACCCACATTTCTTGCATCCCCTGCATTGGCAGGCAGACTCTTTGCCACTGAGCCACCTGGGAAGCCCCTTTATGAGCCAGTCCTTTGTAATTTTCTAAAGATTACTTTGTGACTCCCAGATAATTCAGGATTTAATTATTAGGTTTTTTCAGATTTTAACATATTCCATTAATCTGAGCAATTTGAAACTATTTCCTTCCCTGATCCAGTGTGTGTGGTGGCAACACAGTTGTTTGACATGACTGTGTCCATATTATTTGATCTCCAAGGGGGCAGTCTCTGGAAATTTCTGTATTTTCAGTTGCAAAATTACTTCTTTCCTTTTTAGTTAAGAGAAGTCTTTCCATTCAACCTTGCCCTGAATCTAATAAACAGACCAATATGTTTCTCTTTCCTTTTATGGCTCTTGGAAAATGCATTTTACTTTCCAATTTTGTTGTTATTAAGTTGGCTCTTTGTCTAGTTTGTTTCCCTGTCCTCTTTTTCCTTTTTCATAAGCTATGGTAGATTATTTTGTTTTTTCCAAATATTTACTTTCCCCTATGCTGTACTGCCCACAGTTATAGGACGTTTGTACCTGCAATGAGTGGGGAATTGCTCGCACTCTACTGAGGTTGGACTTGGGCCCTGTGATGTGCTTCCATCAGTTGAAAGCAAACAGAGACGGTAGATGCCGTGTTTTAGCAGGAATTTTGAGTCACTGAAAATTTCATAATTTATACAACCACCAAAATGGTCTTGATTCTTTTTTTTTTTTTTTGAGGAATGAATCATATGCTTTATTTTTTAATTGTTCACTAAATGGTTTATAAAGTCAGATCAAGATATTGGTCTATTCCTTCACAGTATCCCACAAATAAGGAGTGATGGGATTATATCAGATGTTAAAACATTCCTGTTTCAATTTACTCATGACAGTATACAATGAAAGTGGAAGGCCGATCCTCGCATGTTAGAGAAGTTGTGTTAATGTTCCCGTTAACATCCTGGTTTAAGTGGAGCACCAGAGTAAGTTGTTCTAGGTAGCACTCATGGACTCCACCAATTTCCCCAGCATTCTGTATACCATTTCCACCAATCAACTCTTAGATGTTTCAAACCAAAAGGCTCCCATTCAGCTGTGTACAGAAGACAAGACACTAAGCCTGGTCACCCTTGGGATAATTTATAGTCTGGAAAATGACAGATGAACCATGATCAAAAAACCAAGTGAGGATTTTTAAGGAAGTTTTGACAGAAATATTGAGAAAAACATCTAATTCAACTCCAGAGAAAAGTGATACCAAGGGAAAATAAAGTCTTAACTGATGTTCTGAAACTGGCCATAAGAACGGGTGGGAGAATGATCCTCTAGGCATGAAATCTTAAGAGCTCTGAACACAACCAGGGCTTCAGCTGATCCAGAGCTGGGCTGACCCAGATGACCTGAGTGAGGCCACCCGGCAAGCACACTGCAGTCTGTGTGGCTCCTTCAACAGTGAGAGGCCTTCAGCTCCATCACAGAGTACTTTCCAGTGTGTTATAGTTGTCCTTAAAGCTCTTCAATTCGAGGAAGTGCTTGGCACGTTTACTCTTCTGACTGGAGGGGAGGTATGTCACCTGGATGGTTGTTGGGGAGACTTCAGGAGACTGGGTTAGGTCTTTGGCTGCTGACTGGTGTTGTCGCTGAGAGCTCCCACTTCGTGCTTTGACCGCTGTGGCCAGCTCACTCAGGGCCTCCTGATAGCGCAGGTACTCACTCAGGCCAAAGACCCCTGTCCCATAGTGGGCTGTCTCATAGCCATCCAACAGGGTATCAATGAGGGCCTTGCGCACACCCTTGAAAGGAGTACTAGTGTTTCGAAGATCTAGCAGGTAGGAGCGGAAATTCTTGCCCATTAAGGAATGGGGATGCCGGCCTTCAGCATGAAATGGGATCTCAGAGGCACGGATAGCATCCAGAGCTTTCATCCTGTATAGGTAGTTGTAGCAATTTTGATTTCCCTGGGTTTCCAGCTGTAGCAGCCTTGCATCATCATCTGCGAGAAGCTGAGGTTCATACTTGATATCCTGAACCCTGGACAGTCGGATATCAATCTCCTCTTTTAAGTCCTTGGGGGCATTGTGTCCCACAGGGACATGAGGTCCTCTTCGGGATTTCATTGCAAAGCGCATGATTTGCCTCTTCACAAAAATAAATAGCAGTACAAACACCAGGCTCCCGTAGGCCATCACCAGCACGACATTCACGCCAGACAGCCAGTTACTGCCGGACGCCATGGCCTCCCCACCCCGCGCGGAACTGCTCCGGTTTAACCCGCTGCCCTGCCTCGTCAGCCCGGGCTCCGCTGAAGCAACGGCGCCTGGGTTTCCTGAAACTCCCCGGCCATTTCCTTACGGGGACAGACCAAGGCTGACCGGGCCTGAAAACATGGCGGATGGGGGGGGCTTGGTCTTGATTCTTTGGGAAGCTTTTAAACTTTTTATCTAGTGTTACTGTCATAATGCAAAACATTTTTGAAACTTCAGTTTCGAAACTGTCTTCAGAGTCAGTTTTGGAAAACTTTAAGTGTGCCAGATCTTCTTCTTTGAAGGCATACATTGTTCTTTGAAAACAACCTGAAGTTAATCACAGTCAAACATAGCCAAGTACATTGTACCAGTTAAGAGTATGAGCTTAGATTAAGGTAAATTGAAAGCAAAAGTGGCTCAGTCATGTCCGACTCTTTGCGACCCCATGGATTGTAGTCCATGGAATTCTTCAGGCCAAAATACTAGAGTGGGTAGCCTTTCCCTTCTCCAAGGGACCTTCCAACCCAGGGACCATACCCAGGTCTCCCACATTTCAGGCAGATTCTTTAGCAGCTGAGCCATGGGAAGTCCAAGAGTACTGGAGCGGGTAGCCTATCCCTTCTCCAGGGGATCTTCCCGACCCAGGAATTGAACCGGGGTCTCCTGCACTGCAGGCAGATTCTTTACCAACTGAGCTATCAGGGAAGTCCTAATTACGGTAAACCTGTATTCAGATCACAGCTCTCCCCTTCAGTTTCCATGACAGTTTTCTCAGAGTAACAGATGTGAGCAGTAGTCGTGCTAGATGTTTTCAGGAACCAGTATCCATTCTCACTCCCTTCTCACCTCTTCACTGTATCCCAAGAAAGAACTAGATTACTCAGACAACCTTGCTGCCAATCATTTGAATGGAAGGAGAGAACCCCTTGCGAAACTGGGACATGGTGGCCAAATTCACGTCACTTCTCTGGACGAGGGCAAGCGTGCACAGGCTTGTGTGCCCAGGGCGGTGAGGTGTAGAAATTGGATCTGAAGACAATTCAAAAAGAAGAATTAGACTCATTAAAGTAAGACTATATCATCTCCTGGAAAGCCTACCTTTTAAGCATTAGTCCCTTGAATGGATAAGCTTTGGTCTATTGGCTGTTATATACTTTACTAATTTTTAATCGTTCTTCGGCGTATTCTGCTCAGATCTTCCTTCTGTGCTAGGGAACATAAGGATTGTTAATCGGAAAGAAAGAAATATCTCCTACCACTACCATTTCAATTTTTTCTCCTTCTCAAATCCCAGGAACAGGGAAGAATTTACTTGACCAGCTGCTTCTTATATTTTTCATGACTATTGTCCTGTGATTCAATAACACCAGGCAAAGTCCAACTATCACTTGCACATTGGGAAGTTGTTGTTTAGTCAGTCAGCCGTGTCTCTTTGTGACCCCATGGAGTGCAGCGTGGCTGGCTTCCCTGTCCTACACTATCCCCCTGATTTGCTCAAACTCATGTCCATTGAGTCGAAGATGCCATGCTACTATTTCATCCTCTGTTGCCCTCTTCTCCTCCTGCCCTCAATCCTTCCCAGCATCAGGGTCTTTTCAGGGAGTCAGCTCTTCACAACACGTGGCCAAAGAAATGGAGTTTCAGCCTCAGCATCAGTTCTTCCCATGAATATTCAGGGTTGATTTCCTTTAGTATTGACTGATTTGATCTCCTTGGAGTCTAAGGGACTCTCAAGAGTCTTCTCCAGCACCACATATTGAAAGCATCAATCTTTCAGTGCTCAGCATTCTTTATGGTCCAACTGTCACATCCCTACATGACTACTGGAAAAACCATAGCTTTGACTAGTCAGACCTTTGCTGGCAAAGTGATGTCTCTGCTTTTAATACGATGTGTAGGTCTGTCAGAGCTTTTCTTCCAAGGAAGAAGCATCTTTTAATTTCATGGCTGCAGTCACCATCTGCAGTGATTTTGGAGCCCCCAGAAATAAAGTCTGAAACTGTTTCCATTCCCCCCCGCCAACCCCACCACTATTTGCCATGAAGTGATGGGATTGGATGCCATGATCTTCATTTTTTGAATGTTGAGTTTTAGGCCAGGCTTTTCACTCTCCCCTTTCACTTTCATCAAAAGGCTCTTTATTCCCTCTTTGCTTTCTATCATTAGGGTGGTATCATTTGCATATCTGAGGTTACTGATATTTCTCCCGGCAATCTTGATTCCAGCTTGTGCTTCATCCAGGTCAGCATTTTGAATGATGTCCTCTGTATATTAGTTAGATAAGCAGGGTGACAGTATACAGCCTTAATATACTCTTTTCCCAATTTTGAACCAGTCCATTCTTCAATGTTCAGTTCTAACTGCCACTTCTTGATCTGCATACCGGTTTCTCAGGAGATAGGTAAGGTAGTCTGGTATTCCCATTTCTTTCAGAATTTTCAAGTTTGTTGTGATCCACACAGTCAAAGGCTTTAGCCTAGTCAATGAAGCAGATATTTTTCTGAAATTCCCTTGCTTTTTCTAAGATTCAACAGATGTTAGCAATTTGATCTCTGGTTCCTCTGCCTTTTCTAAATCCAATTTGAACATCTGGAAGTTCTCAATTCATGTACTGTTGAAGCCTGGCTTGGAGAATTTTGAGCCTAGCTTGAAAGATTTTGAGCATGACCTTGCTAGCATGTGAAGTGAGTGCATTTGTGTGGTAGTTTGAACATTCTTTGGCATTGCCCTTCTTGGAGATTGAAATGAAAAGTGACTTTTTCCAGCCCTGTGTCCACTGCGGAGTTTTCCAAATTTGCTGGCATATTGAGTGCAGCACTTTAACAGCACTGTCTTTTAGGACTTGAAATAGCTCAGCTGGAATTCCATCACCTCCACTAGCTTTTTCTGAAGTGATGTTTCCTATGGCCCACTTGACTTCACACTCCAGGATGTCTGGCTCTAGGTGAGTGATCACATCATTGTGGTTATCTGGGTCATGAAGATCTTTTTTGTACAGTTCTTCTGTGTATTCCTGCCACTTCTTCTTAATATCCTCTGCTTCTTTTAGGTTCATACTGTTTCTGTCCTTTATTGTGCCCATCTTTGCATGAAATGTTCCCTTGGTATCTTCAATTTTCTAGAAGAGATCTCTAGTTGTTTCCCATTCTATCATTTTCCTCTATTTCTTTGCATTGATCACTGAGGAAGGCTTTCTTATCTCTCCTTTCTATTCTTTGGAGCTCTGCATTCAGATGGGTATATCTTTCCTTTTCTCCTTTGCCTTTCATTTCTCTTCTTTTCTCAGTTATTTGTAAGGCCTCCTCAGAAAATCATTTGCCTCTTGCACCTCTTTCCTTTTGGGATGGTTTTGATCACCGCCTTCTATACAATGTTATGAACATCCATCCATAGTTCTTCAGGCATTCTATCAGATCTAATCCCTTTAATCTATTTGTCACTTACACTGTATAATCACGAGGGATTTAATTTAGGCCATAGCTGAATGACTTAGTGGTTTTCCCTACTTTCTTCAGTTTAAGTCTGAATTTTGCAGTAAGTAGTTCATGATCTGAGCCACAGTCAGCTACTGGTCAGTTTTGTTGACTGTATAGAGCATCTCCATCTTCAGTTGCAAAGAATAAAATCAATCTGATTTCAGTATTGACCATCTAGTGATGTCCAAGTGTAGAGTCATCTCTCATGTTGCTGGAAGAGGATTGCTTGCTATGATCAGTGCATTCTCTTGGCAAAATTCTGTTAGCCTTTTTCCTCTTTTATTTTGTACTCCAACGCCAAACTTGCCTGTTACTCAAGGTATCTCTTGACTCTCCTATGATGAAAAGGACACCTTTTATTGGTGTCCTTTGAAGGTCTCATAGGTCTTCATTAGAACCATTCAACTTCATCTTCTTCGCCATTAGTAGTTGGGGCATAGATCTGGATTACTCTGATATTGAATGGTTTGCCTTAAAAATGAACTGAAATCATTCTGTAATTTATGAGATTGCACCCAAGTACTGCATTTCAGATTCTTTTGTTAACTATGAGGTCTACTCCATTCCTTCTAAGGGGTTCTAGCCCACAGTAGTTGATATAACGGTCATCTGAATGAAATTCCCCCATTCCCATCCATTTTAGTTCACCAGTTCCTAAAAGGTGATGTTCACTCTTGCCATCTCCTCTTTGACCGCTTCCAATTTGCCTTGACTCATGGTCCTGACACTCCAGGTTCCTGTGCCATGTTGTTCCTTACAGCATCGGACTTTACTCTCACCACCAGACGCACCTACAACCGGGCATCATTTCCGCTTTGGCTCAGCCTCTTCATTCCTTCTGGCGCTATTTCTCCACTCTTCTCCAGTAGCATATCAGACACCTCCCGACCTGGGAGGTTCATCTTTCATTGTCATATCTTTTTGCCTTTCATACTATTCATGGGGTTCTCAAGGCAAGAATGCTACAGTGATTTGCCATTCCTTTCTCCAGTGGCCCATGTTTCAGAGGGTAGACAGAATGAAAACTTCAATTGCAGAAGACCTGGGGAAGGGACTTACCTTATTCACACGTCAGGTTGGTGTCCAGGCTTCCAAGGGAAGGAGTAGGGGACCAGAGCTGGTCTCAAGAAGGGCAGATCAGACCATCATATATGCATAAGTCTGGAGTGCCAGAGATGTCTGACTGTATCAAAGAGCCAAGTACTTTGAGGAACAGAAGTTCCTAAAAAGGAGGAAAATGATGTAGAAAGAAGGAGGACCCTAATTATAAACTTTAAGTAAGTTGCAATCATATTGAAGATGAACTCTGCTGCCAGGTTCCAATTAAACAGTTTACCAAGAAACAGTGGGTGCTCACCAGCTCCTCCATTCTCAAGGGTTACCTAAGATAAACTGGTCATACATATTACAAGAGGTCCCCAAGTGGCTCAGTGGTAAAGAATCCCCCAGGGAATGCAGCAGACACAGGTTCAGCCCCTCAGCTGGTAAAATCCCGTGGAGAAGGAAATGGCAACCTATCCCAGTATCCCTGCCTGGAAAATTCCATGGACAGCGGAGCCTGGCGGGTTACAGTCCACGGGGTCGCTAGAGTGGGACGAGACTTAGCGACTAAACAACAACATGTGTCACAAGCCATTGATATATTAGTTCAGCGACACCTAAATACTGCGCAAGACTCCATAAGAAGAGAAGCGAACCAGCCAGTGCGATAGCTAAAAGTCACTGTATTTTAATCATAAGACAGCATGAAAATGGAATCAAGGTGTTTCTATTTCCTGGTAACATTGCTCTTTTCGGTTTTTGGACTGAGGCAATCCAATACATCCTCCTTATAGGTAGTGATCATAAGTTTAAGTTTCCGTATCTGTAGAAGAGGGATAACCGTTAACTACCTGTGGGGTTGTTGTTATAATTAAGATTATTCATGCAAATCCCTTGGAAGTTCTCTGCTGAATTTGGAATCATGTTTCTGCTCTTCTTCACATTAAAACTCTCAAGGATTTTGTTAACTCTTATAATCTCCTGTGACTTTCTTTCCTTTTCTCCACTTGCACTTCTCTCTGTTTTAAGTATCCCTCTCTTCCTACTTGTTCCACACGTTCTATGGCTTTAAGCACTATCTATATGGCATTATCATTTAAGCACCATCTCCAGCTCTGGAAGATGGTGATGGACAGAGAAGCCTGGCATGCTGAAGTCCATGGGGTCACAAAGAGTCGGACACAATTTAGCGACAACACAACAGGACATGACTCCCTGGTCCAGTTTAAATATATGCTGCCTACTCAATATTCTGGCTGGCAATTTCCATTCCCTGCACCCTTCTTCCAACACACACACACACTCACCCTCTTCCTCAAGCTCTTCTCTACCTCCATAATGATATCACTATTTACTCACTTGCTCAGATCCCAAACCCAGGGCTTCACTGCTTTTCTTCCCTCACACTCTGGACAAATGATCATGAAGTGAAATATGTGAAACCCAAGAATCAAGGCTGTGAGCACAACCATGAGCAAAGGCTGGTATGGAAACAGGTGAGAATTTGAGGAATAGTGAGTAACCCAGAGTAACTGGGAGGAGGTTGCTTAAGATGGGTTTGGAAGGATAGTCTGGTTACAGACAATGATCACCCTTGAATAAAAATTTTATTTTCTGGGCAACAACAAATCACCGAAAGATTTTGAGCCTGATCTAACCATTGGTTTAGGAAGATAACTTTGACCACGAATTTGAATGATGAGACATGCAAGACAAAGAAACCAATTAGAAACCTATAGCAATAGTTCAAGTAAGTATGATGAGAAACTGGACAAGATAGTAAATAGAGAAAATAAGAGAGATATAAAACCCGAAATGCTAAAAGCATTAAGACTTTCCTGTTTGGATTTGGGATGAGGAAGAACGAGTATAAGGTAATAGTGAAGGTTCTTGTCTGTTTCCCAGAAGATAAATATGCCAGGAACTATGGTCGAGGACAGCTGAATGATAGACAGATTTTTAGAAGGAAGAGCAAAGTGAAATTGGCTTTAGACATGTTGAATTTGGGAAGGTGTAGTGACAGGAATCTCCAGCAGAATCTAAAGCTTGAAAAGAAGACAAAATCTGAGAGTGATAGGAAAATACTGAGCCACATATAGTTTCCCTGGTAGCTCAGATGGTAAAGAGTCTGCCTGCAGTATGGGAGACCCGGGTTCAATTCCTGGGTCAGGAGCCACACACAGTTTGGAATCTGGGACCCAGCACCTAAAAATGGCAACCCACTCCAGTTTTCTTGCCTGGGAGATCCCACGGACAGAGAAGCCTGGCAGGCTACAGTCTTTGGCGTCACAAAAGAGATGCAACAACAGCACTTAGTGACTCAACAACAACCACTTAACATATAGGGGTGCTCAATAAACAGTTTCAATTGTCTCATAACTTTGGGAATGATCTCTAGAAAGATAATGTTAAAATTGTTGGAGCAGATGAAATTACCCAGTGAGAAAGGAGATCTGAGGACAGAGGCTCAGGGTATCGATCTTTGAAGCAGGAGAAGGAATAAGCCAGCAGGAATATTGATGCAGGATGAGACCTCGAGGGGTGTAGAGTCCTAGAACCCCAGAGGGGAGAGAGAGATTCAATGAAGAATAGATTTGTTTCAACACTGGACTTAGCTACCAAAGTGGAATGAAGACTGAAAAAATGCTATGGGATTTGGCAGGCCATACACAAAAAGAGTTTTAATGAGGTGGGGGAGACAAGAGTCACCCCCTGGGGACTACAGAGTGAGCGTGGGATCTGAGAGCCCAAGGCTGCCGCAGTAACTTCTAGTACTGAATCTTTATCCCAGATGCTTCCGTACTCAAGCTTCCCAGTTCTCTGGTAGTTGCCTGGGCATGAATGAATATTTTAGCCCTTCAGTCCACGCAGGTAACTATTTCTGATGAGCCCAGGAAACATGCCCATTCTGGCAATTCTATTTAACTTCCCATCATGGTTCTAAACCAAAATACAACTTTTATCCCAACAACGCCACTAGGCTGACTTGTGGGAATCACATGCCTACCTCTGGAAATGTCTGGGGGATAAAAGGTTTCATTTTGTGTGCCTTTATGAATTTTTCCCCCTAATTGGGGAAGTCTTTCAGTAGTTCAAGAAAATCCTTCACTTCCTCTATGGGAGAGAGGCGTCTCTTTATGATTCAGGGAAAAGCATTATGGCAGAGTGAGTCATAGTGTCTTGATAACATAACAAAGGGAAAAATAAGAACTAGGCAATTTGAGAGCAATTATTGCAATCTTCTTAGTGGCTATGATTTCAGATTTGCCATACCATCACCAATGAATAGCTGATTTAACAAGAAAGTGGTTTAACAAGAGAGAGAAAGGGAGAAAGGGTGGGCTGCGGTGGGAAGAGCAAGGAAATGATTCAGTGTTGGTTCTCAACCTCCCCAACTGAGTCAGTCTCAGTTCCCGACGTGGATGAGCTGGTGTCATCCCTGAGGATACTTGCTTTGGGTCAATCTTCCACTGGCCTGTCCGCTGACTGCCTTTAGAATTCCACTCTGGGCATCTAGCAGGGCACAGCCTCCCAGGACAAGGTCCAGACCTGACGCCATGCACCTCAAGTACTGCTTGTTCATGGGAAAGAAACACGGAACCAAAGAAACCCTTTGTCTGTGAATTCGAGGTCTAGAATCTTCCTTACATCTGAGACCTACCATGGTTCATTGGCCTCACAATGGCAAAGGGCCCAGGGTCTTCCAAGCACAAAATATCCAGACAGGGAGCTCCCTGTTAGTCCAGTGGTTAAGACTCTGCGCTCCCAACGCAGGGGCGTCAGTTTCCATCCTTGGTCAGGGAACTAAGATACCTCATGCCACAACCAAGAGTTCGCATGCTGTGACTGAAGATTCCTCATGCTGCAACTAAGACCCAGTGCAGCCCAGTACATAAAATACTTTACAAATACCCAGACACTTTAATTCACTTCAAACCCCTGGAGGTTAAGTGTCTCCCTGGTGACTGCCCGCTCTCCAAGCTCAGAAGAGATGCCTATGTCACTTGCCCTTAAAAGTCAAAACTCCACTCAGCAAGATCCCACTCGGCTTGTGCCCTCTGTGCATCTGATTTTCCTTGTGTGACAAATAATAAATCAGAGATTTCCTGCACTTTGTGAGGGACCTGCCATTGCACACAAGTCTTTTACATGTTCATTCCCCACCCCCCCAAATTTACAACGTATCTTTTGCCTCCCTCTGGCCTCATTAGTTCAGTTCAGTCGCTCAGTCGTGTCCGACTCTTTGCGACCCCGTGAATCGCAGCACGCCAGGCCTCCCTGTCCATCACCAACTCCCGGAGTTCACTCAGACTCGAGTCCATCGAGTCAGTGATGCCATCCAGCCTATTACTTTCTTATTTTCTCCCATCTTTCTTAAGAGTGCATGTTTTATTGACATCTTCATTTTTAAAAACACCCTTCAGCAGTGTCTTTGCCCACAGCAGGGATTATCAAAGTCTCTCTGAGTCCCCTCATGTTCTGTCAAGGAATTCTTACTCACTCTGCTTGTAAAGAATGGAACTCTGGCAGACACAAAGCATCAGACACTTCCATCCCGGTGAAGAAAGCCTTGGTGCAGGTTCCTACTTATAAAGACTCCTACGGAAGCAGAGTCTCCATTCCCAGCAGCTCCAGCTGTGTGGTTGTTACAGATGCTCTTATCCTGCTGAGAGCAGGAGTCCCCACTGAAGGCAAGGTAAATGCCAGAGCCCCAGCCAGAGTCCCTTCAAGGTTAATAAATGAAGTGGGTGCTTTCGAACCACAGAGTTCATCCTGGAGCTCTCAAGTCATCAGGAACTGTACTTTTCCTTTCCCCTCTAAAGAGGAAAAGCAAATAAATTAGGTAGGAAAAAGAGATGGAAATCATCAAAGCGCTAAGAGGGAAGGATCAGTAAATGTTAGGAAATTAGGTGATTGAAGTGGGGTGGAGATAAAAAGGATGGTGCGTCAAGGGACAGGGTACTGAAATACACCTTTGGAAGGAGACCAGGAGCTGGGGTAACTCACAGGGGCCTGGAATCTGCATTGCTGCATTGCTCAGGGGCTAAGGATGGGAAATGTCTGGGGGCCAGGTAGGGGGAGAGTTCTGGCTCTGGTCCTTCAAAGCCAAGCTCTAGTTCATATGCAAGTCTGCAGGTTGGGGAGGATGCTTTAGAAAGAGCCATGGGTGCTTATGATCATTTACCCCTCAGCTAGGCTGGACTGAGTCGGTTAAACAGACGTTCCCCAGGGCACTTTCTATTTGAACCTTTCATGTTCTCTTGAGCATCTGAGGCCACCCTGGGAGCTGGGAGAAGGGGCGATTGAAGGCGCAAATGCGGAAGGAGTGTTTTAATTGAACAAGAAAGGATCTCTTTATAAGCATATGTACCTGATTCTCCAGAAAAACCAAGACGATTTCAAGGAACATCTGAGAAATACCAATCCATAACAAGTTCGAGCAAAATTTATATATAAACAATGTACAAAGTAAAAGGAAAATGTTATGCAAACACATTTACATTATTAACACAATGTAATAAGAAAATATATTAATATTATAATTGTATAATATACTATAAAAACTATAAGATTAAATTTTTAAATCAGAATACTAAAATACAGAGTTAAAGAACAAGTCGAAATAGAAAACTCCACGTACAACTCAAGTGATTCCCTTTGGGGTGCACACAGTGGTCTTGACTGGGTTGCATTCACACTTAAATTGATTCTGTTCACTTTCTATACTAGAAAATGTCCTCATTTTAAAAGCATATATATGTTGATTTATCTTTCAGTTCTTTCATTTATATTGATCTTTTTGAGCCTTTCCACCATGCCAAATGGCAGGGTTTATTATTATCAGTTTCATTTTGCAGATATTCAAACAAAGGATCAAGAAGACAACTGGCAAGTGGGAAATGACTTCAGGCCAGGTCTTTGTTCTTCTAAATCCTGGATGCTTGTGGGACCCCACACACTCACCTGGAGAGAATACGGACCTTCAAGAGGCAGCGCACAGACCCACAAGAAGGCAGCATCGGTGAGGAGAGGAGTGGAATGCCGCTGCCGAGCTGAAGCTGCTCATTTTAACGGCAGAAATTGCCCAGCTGTGATTTGCCTGCTGTGGTAATTGTGGATATATCCGTGACAAGAGGAAGCACCACAAAATCAATGAAACCAATCAATACCTGGTCGGGAATCCCCTCAGCAGAGGAGGAATGCTTGCAGCCTGGTTGCTGTCGTCAATTTGTCCCCTAATTTAAGCTTAATTTCAAATGCGTCACTCTTTCTTACCTTTTACTCCAGAATTCTCATTCCTGGGAATTCCTCCCAGGAACAAAATTCAAAGGAAAGGAAGGTCTATATGCATGAAAATATTGTTGCAGCTTTGGCCATAACAGCAAAATATTGGAAAGATTTCATACCCAATGACATAGGAAAGAAATTGAGGAAAATAATAAAATGGGAAAGATTAGAGATCTCTTCAAGAAAATTAGAGATACCAAGGGAACATTTCATGCAAAGATGGGCTCAATAAAGGACAGAAATGGCATGGACCTAATGGAAGCAGAAGATATGGCAAGAAGAGGGGGCAAGAACACAGAAGAACTATACAAAAAAGATCGTCATGACCCAGATAAACACCATGTGTGTAATCACTCACCTAGAGTCAGACATCCTGGAATTTGAAGTCAAGCGGGCCTTAGGAAGCATCACTACAAACAAACCTAGTGGGGGTGATGGCATTCCAGTGGAGCTATTTCAAATCCTAAAAGATAATGCTGTGAAAGTGCTGCACTCAATATGCCAGCAAATTTGGAAAACTTGGGAGTGGACACAGGATTGGAAAAGGTCAGTTTTCATTCCAATCCCAAAGAAAGGCAATGCCAAAGAATGTTCAAATTACTGCACAACTGCACGCATCTCACATGCAAGCAAACTGATGCTCACAATTCTCCAAGCCAAGCTTCAGCAATATATGAACTATGAATGTCCAGATGTTCAAGCTGGATTTGAAAAAGGCAGAGGAACCAGAGATCAAATTGCCAACATCCTTTGGATCATAGAAAAAGCAACAGAGTTCCAGAAAAACATCTATTTCTGCTTTATTGACCATGCTAAAGCCTTTGACTGCGTGGATCACAATAAACTGAAAAATTCTTCAAGAGATGGGAATACCAGACCACCTGACTTGCCTCCTGAGAAACCTGTATGCAGGTCAGGAAGCAACAGTTAGAACTGGACATGGAACCACAGACTGGTTCCAAATAGTAAAAGGAGTACATCAAGGCTATATATTGTCACCCTGCTTCTTTAACTTACATGCAGAGTGCATCATGAGAAACGCTGGGCTGGAAGAAGCACAAGCTGGAATCAAGATTGCCGGGAGAAATATCAATAACTTCAGATATGCAGATGACACCACCCTTATGGCAGAAAGAGAAGAAGAACTAAAGAGTTCTTGATGAAAGTGAAAGAGAAGAGGGACAAAGTTGGCTTAAAGCTCAACATTCAGAAAATGAAGATCATGGCACCTGGCCCCATCACTTCATTGCAAATATATGGGAAAACAGTGGAAACAGTGACAGACTATTTTCTTGGGCCCCAAAACCATGGCAGCCATGAAATTAAAAGATGCTTGCTCTTGGAAGAAAAGCTATGACCAACCTAGACAACATATTAAAAAGCAGAGATATTACTTTGTTGACAAAGGTCTGTCTAGTCCAAGCTATGGTTTTTCCAGTGGTCATGTGTGGATGTGAGAGTTGGACTATAAAGAAAGCTGAGTGCCAAAGAATTGATGCTTTTGAACTGCGGTGTTGGAGAAGACTCTTGAGAGTCCGTTGGACTGCAAGGAGATCCAGCGAGCCCATCCTAAAGGAAATCAGTCCTGAATATTCACTGGAAGGACTGATGCTGAAGCTGAAGCCCCAATACTTTG
Source organism: Ovis canadensis (assembly GCF_042477335.2). Taxonomy (NCBI): domain Eukaryota; kingdom Metazoa; phylum Chordata; class Mammalia; order Artiodactyla; family Bovidae; genus Ovis; species Ovis canadensis. The sequence goes on along the minus strand of NC_091269.1, from coordinate 22,633,716 downwards.
GCCACCTGATGTGAAGAGCTGACTCATTTGAAACAAAACCCTCATGGTGGGAAAAAGATTGGTGGGAGGACAATGGGATGACAGAGAATGAGATGGTTGGATGGCATCACCGACTTGATGGACATGAGTTTAAGTAAGCTCCGGGAGTTGCTGATGGACAGGGAGGCCTGGCGTGCTGCAGTGCATGGGGTCGCAAAGAGTCGGACACGACTGAGCGACTGAACTGAACTGAACTGACACAGGAATACGGACTTCCCAGGTAGTGCTAGTGGTAAAGACCCCATCTGCTGGGTCAGGACACCTAACAGACACTGGTTCCATCCCTGGGTCAGGAAGATCCCCTGACGGAGGGCATGGCAACCCATCCCAGTATTTTTGCCTGGAGAATCCCACGGACAGAGGAGCCTGAGAGTCGCAAAGAGTCAGAGAAAACTGAAGTGACTGAGGACAGACGGATGGACATAGGAATATCTAAGCTACAGCAGATCAACTTGATAGAACAGTATACGCAACAAAGACAAAGATTACCGTGATTACGTAGCAAAATGGAAACTACCATCATCTTAAACATAAAAAGCAGAATAAAAAATAGACCAGCTGCAATTTAATGAAAATATATTTTTGTGTAGATGAATAGAAAAATGAACATTAGTGGTTTATACATGAATCTTTTAAAACAATTTTTAATGTTGTTCTTATAAATAAAATAATATAGGAAACAAAATAATGAGTGACTCTTGCTTAATATGAAGTTAACTGCTATTGGGTGTCTTTCTGTGTGTGCATTGTCTTACAATTTATCATGTAGATATAAAACCAAGGGTTCTGAGAAACTGCATATTTTCATTACTGGCTGAATGATTTTCACTAAGATTTTAACCTCTGTAAATTTATAAATAGTCACAAATTTATCCATCATAGGAAGAACAATTTTTATCATAAGAATTCAATAAATGTTTCTGGAGTGAATAAATGAGACAATGGGAAGAGATCTAATCCCTGTCATGCACTTGAGCTGTTTCCAATAGAAGCTTCAAACTCTTGAAAACAGAAGAGTAAAATCAATCAGTTCTTATGTGTTATTTTAATAATGAGAAGAGATATTTTCTGGACTATTCTTCACTCTGATGTCTGTCAGAATCTCCTTTCTCCAGGGTGAATGTATATGTGGTAGGTACCTTTAAAAGCATACCTATTTGAATAAAACACTCATTGCACAAGTAACTCCTAAGAAGCAATGGGGGAGAGATGTAACTCCACTCCCCCGGCCCCACTCTGTCTTCACAGCCAACTACAGCTCTCTTAGATCTCTTAGACTTGTGTTCCAAGGAAGGAGGCTTTGCCCAACTCCCTAACCCAGGACCAGAACTGGAATTACAGAAGGGATTGAATTTTTTGTACTTTACCACCTGACATCATTGTTCAAGTGTCAAAACAAAATTCATCCCTTGTCTTTAAAATGGTAATATTTATAATATTTTATAATTTGTATTATTTGTAATTATAAATATTATTAGTTACTTCCTTCAGATCATTTGATCATAATATCTGACAGTTGTCTTTTTATCACCAATATGTGGCACACTCCCCAGTATGGTGCTAGGTACACAGTGGGTGCTTACGAGGGGGTAAATTCTGAGGCAGTGCTGGGGGGCCTGGGCCCAAGTGCCCTGCCCTACCCAAGGGCCCACTTCCAGTCTCTGTGATCCTGGCTTTTTTCTTAAAGAATTTATTTTTTGAATAAATAAGCAGAAGCACTTGGTACAAATTTTTAAAAGAACAGCACACAGAAAAAGTAAATCTCCTTCCAACCCTCTGCCCCAAGTTAAGTGGGCCCCTTTGCAGTGATATTTCTGCAGACGCAGCCAGACATGTATAGAAAGACCTTTTAGCAACTTCAAAGCATTCCATAGTGTGGCTGTGCCATAATTTATTTAAAAACAGTTTGCTATGGATGAAAATTTAGCTTGTTTCCAATTTTCTCTCTTACAAACCATAGGGCTGTTAAAAAATATACTGAGGCATTTTAAACTTTTTAAGAGTGTTTTTGAGCAAAAATCAATCGGAATCAGGCGGTGCCAAACCAGAAGTAACTGGGAGACACCACCAACAGGAGGAAGAGAAAGTTTCACAGAGAAAACGTGGAAGCAAGGGGAGGACTGACTGGCTATAGTCCAAAGCCTAATTGGCTGTTTGTGACTGGTCATCCTCAGGCTTCCATTTCATAACCTTGAAGCATTTACAGGAATAGATGTGGGTTTGCTGGTATAGGTGCCAGGGCATTGGAGCTCCCTCAGGCTGATGGATTCCTTGTTTAACTGCTTTAATAGTAAGATGCATATGGCAACTCTGCTCATGTGTGAGCACATTTGCAGTTTAAGCACCTGAATGAGGAATTGCTAGAAAGGATGAAGCAGAGAATGGCTGCTGAGAATATCTAGACATTTGTGACTCTGTTGGGATCAGGTAACATTTATGAATTTTTTTTACAGAGGTCTGACAATTTATGATGACTTTCTACCCAAAATTTAATGTCATTCTCTGTATTCAATTCTCCCTCTTGTGTTCTTCATCTTAAAATTTCCTTCAGAAAAAGGCTTACGTGTTTCTTATTTAAATTTGTTCCTGGCTGTTTTCTTTTCTTGCTGCTATTGAAAGTAGGTCTTTTCTTATACTTTATGTTCTGATTATTATTTGTATATGTAAAGCATATTGATTTTGGTAAGCTGATTGTGTTGTTATTTGTGTAAATAAATTTTGTGTTTGTTAACACTCTTAGGTTGTCTGGCTTACAATGACATCACCTGTCACTATTAATGTATCTCCCCCTTTCCAGATCGTAACTCTCATTTGTTTTTCTTGTCTAAGCCAGTATCTCCAGTAAAATATTTCAGTGTGGTTAGTGGGCACTCTGTCCTATTCCCCATTTAATAGTAATGTTATTTTCAATATCTTCAAAGGGTCTGGAATATAAAATTCCATCATTTTCTGACTGGTTAATATCTGAAAGTAAACACATACACACTTTTAAAGCATTGCTTTATTAGAAACATTTTGTGCAATGTAAATACATGACTCATCCCAAAACAGAAAGATGAGACAAGTAAAGCTGATACATTTTTCTATCCTCCATACTCCAGAAGATAAAAAAGAAAGTTCAAGGTGCACCAATGACTTGGGCAACATTTTTAGTTTAACACATAAAAAGTAAATTTCATGAAGTAATAGATTACATGACAAAATTCAAAGATTAGATAAGATAAGGGTATTCAAAATTAGAGCATCAAATTATTTCTTAATGTAAGCCATTAAACAGTGAGTGTAAAGCTGCTTTCTCTAATGTTTTCTGAAAAACACCGATTAGATGGACGTTTTCAAGAAAATCTGCCTATTGTCGCAGAGTAGGTGGCTGTTCCTGGCATGACTTTACAGGGAATGGGGAATGAACGGTGGATTAGGACAGCGGTGGGTGGTGGGTCCCGGAAGCCTGTCCGAGCCTAGACTTCATGGTCAGAGTGCAGTGAGGCTCATCTCGGGGTGTGAGGAGCCAGGGTTTCCCTAGGTCCAGTTCTCTGAGTCTCAAGCAGGAATTCCAAGATGACCATCTGTTCTCAAGGGAACAAGGGAGCTCTAGGGCTCGCAGTCCCCCAAAGACACTGAAAGCACTTTAGTAAGAACACCGGTAAGAGTGGTCTACCTGTCTTCAGCGGTCTAACTGTTGCTCCTGGTCCCCTACTCACCTGCTCTGTGCTGTGGGTAATGTTCATCAGTCTCCCGAGGTTCAGTTTCATCAACTACAAACACCTGCCCATTACGGCTGGAGTAAGAACTAAGATGATAACGATTATAAAGGTGTTGGAACGGTCCCAACACACATATGTGAGCATTTCCACACTCCTGTGCTGGGGAACCCACCCCTGCTACATAGGAAGACTGCTGCTACTGCTGCTGAGTCGCTCCAGTCGTGTCCGACTCTGTGCGACCCCATAGACGGCAGCCCACCAGGCTCCCCCATCCCTGGGATTCTCCAGGCAAGAACACTAGAGTGGGTTGCCATTTCCTTCTCCAGTGCATGAAGAGTAGTTTCTAATATTACACGTTCATCTGATTTGAGGAAGATCATTTTGATGTTGAAATTTCAAGAAGTTAGGAGGAACCGGGAATGTCACTGACTGAGAACATGCCACAGCTCAGGCTGGTGGAAGACGAATGTCTGGCATTCAGGTGCCAGCAGCTCAGTGCAGACTACCATGTAATCTATCATCGCTTCTCTTGCGTGGTGCCATGGAACCAGATCCAAAGTCATCATTTTCCATCTGCACTTGTGCTTGTGGTCCTGACTGTCTCCATAAAAGCTTAGTTTTTTTTTTTTTATTGTTATTGCTTTGTGGCTTTTAAATCCAAGCTCTAATCTCCTCTTATGTTGCCCTAACAGAAACTGTCCTATATTATGGTTTCAGATACAAAGCCCTGGGTTTTGGGGGGTCACAGTGGCTGAAGAGGGGCGTGAGAAGGTCGTGTGGGCAGAAGAAACACCCTGGCCTTGTGCAGGCATCCTGGCTGCCTCTGACGCCAGCACAGACTAGGGATGAGCTGCTGCTGCTGCTGCTGCTGCTGAGTTACTTCAGTCGTGTCCGACTCTGTGTGACCCCATTGACGGCAGCCCGCCAGGCTCCCCAGTCCCTGGGATTCTCCAAGCAAGAACACTGGAGTAGGTTGCCATTTCCTTCTCCAATGCATGAAAGTGAAAAGTGAAAGCGAAGTCGCTCAGTCGTGTCCAACTCTTAGCAACCCCATGGACTGCAGCCTACCAGGCTCCTCCATCCATGGGATTTTCTAGGCAAGAGCACTGGAGTGGGGTGCCATCGCCTGCTCCGGGGATGAGCTGTAGCAGGTGGTTAAAGCATCATTCACCCACCTTGATCTGGCATCTCAACAAGGAGATGGATATGCTGCCCCCTAGGGCACTGGAGAACACCTATTTTGGGGCACACTCAGCTAGTCATTGGCTTCCAGAATTTTCAGATACATCATAACCTCACAGAATTATTCATGATGGTACCTGAGTAATATAAAACCCTTGAGTTAGGTGACTGCTAAAATGTCTCGTGGGGTTTCTTAAGATGACACTTCTCAGCGTAGGGATTTGTTAGAGACAGTTCTGACTCTACAAGTTTCGCTTCACTGAAATTAATTCAAGGACTGAGGAATTCCATGTGCCATGTGACTAGTACATAATATTGCTTAGACATGATAAATAATTCAGGAATTTGCTCCATCACTGAAAAACATTGAAAAGCATTCCTAGAACAAACTAATTATATTATTACTAAAATATGCATAGTATATATTTTTTAAGTGCTCACCAGAAAATTGTAGAAAATACAATCAGAAAATTCATGTGTTGTGCTTTTGCTGGTTCCCTGGGCTGTGGCCACCTGCTGGCTTAAACAGGGCCATCTCCTGACGGAAGCACTGCACAGCACGGAAGGCTGAGCAAAGCACCAGCTGCCTTTGGAAATGGCAGTGAGACTTCAGGAAATGACAAAGATTGTCTACTGTCCATGGATCCGAATGAAGACGGGAGCGTCACTACTCCTGTAAGCATCAAGAGACAGAAATACAAAAACACCAGTTAGTCAATTACACTTACAAACTGTGGCCAGTCCTCACTAACTCAACACTGCAAAAATCTGGGGCTTTACCGGTAGCTCAGTCAGTAAAGAATCTGCCTGCAATGTGGGAAACCTGGATTCAATCCCTGGTTGGGAAGATCCCTTGGAGGAGGGCAGGGCAACCCACTCCAGTATTCTTGCCTGGAGAATCCCATGGACAGAGGAGCCTGGTGGACTACAGTCCATGGGGTCACAGAGTCGGACACGACTGGGCGGCTAAGCACAGCACAGCAAAGGTTTTGAGTTTCATCTCTAATGCATACGTGAGTGACATAAACCAGCATTTGGATCATGACACCCCCAGAGAATGCAGTAGACGGATGGAACATTAATAGAATTTAAATTTAAAATCTATGATCCATTAAACTTGGGGAGTTTGGGGTGAGACAGAATCAAGAATCAAGAGGGTTTTCTTACTTGAAGCACTCTCAAAGGCTAATATGCTGATTGCACCATTGCTCTCCGGCAGAAATAATGGCATAGGACACTTCCCAAACATGCCAAAGGAGAGTGGTGTGTCTGCAGAGCATCTCTCAAGGCTGCCCTCCTCAATGCACCTTGAGAAGCGCTTTTGGGTGAGTTCAGCCTATTCTACAGCCACCTCACCAGGGAGGGGCCTTCAGTGCCCCACATTACTATTACTGACTACAGCCCTGCCTCACTGAGTACAGCACTGGTTAACTGAGCTCAGCACTGCCTCACTGAATACAACACTGCATGACTGAGTACAGCACTGATTAACCAAGCACAGCAGAGATTAACTCAGTATAGCACTGATTATCTGAGTACAGCCCTGCCTCACTGAGTACATTACTGGTTAACTGAGTTCAGTACTGCCTCACTGAGTGCAGCACTGATTAACTGAGTTCAGCACTGCCTCACTGAATACAACACTGCATGACTGAGTACAGCACTGATTAACCAAGCACAGCAGTGATTAACTCAGTATAGCACTGATTATCTGAGTACAGCCCTGCCTCACTGAGTACATTACTGGTTAACTGAGTTCAGTACTGCCTCACTGAGTGCAGCACTGATTAACTGAGTTCAGCACTGCCTCACTGAATACAACACTGCATGACTGAGTACAGCACTGATTAACCAAGCACAGCAGTGATTAACTCAGTATAGCACTGATTATCTGAGTACAGCCCTGCCTCACTGAGCACTATACTGCCCTGAAGCTTTCCATTTCCATGTCCTGCCTGATCCTGGGTGAGACTGGTTCAGGGGAATATACGAGAGGCTTAAACATTTAAATAAGTTCCCAACCCACTTATGGCCCCTACTCCTTTTCTGCTCTAGTTGTCAGTGAATTTCAGCAAGTCCTGATGAAACATCAGGGACCATCCTATAAAGATAGGCATTGCCACAACAGGAAAACCAGAGGGCTGGGGCTCATGATAGGCTGTCTCTTTAAAAATACCTTCTGAAATTTTTGATCTTAATTCTCCTGAGATGATAGAGAATCACAGGAGAAGTTAAGGTGAAAACCTGTTATTTCCAGATTCTAGGGTTAATTAGCTCCCTTATACATGCGCCTGTAGGAAAGTGTAGCAGGTATGATGAGAGAGACATGTATGCTTTCCTTTTTTATAAGTTCTTAAATCAGGAGCTATTTTAAGTGCAGCAGAAAGCAAGATAATGCAGGGAAAGATACATCTTTCTAGCAGAATTCACCCCAACTTCTGTCTAATGAGGTTTCCTTGGTGGTTCAGATGGTAAGGAATCTGCCTGCAATGCAGGAGACCCAGGTTTGATCCCAAGGTTGGGAAGATTCCCTGGAGAAGGGAATGGCAACCCATCCCAGCATTCTTGCCTGGAAAATTCCATGGACAGAGGAGCCTGAGGGGCTACAGTTCATGGGGTCGCAAAGAGTTGGACACAAACCGAGCAACTAACAGTTTCACTGTCTGTCTAATGCGGTCTGTAACGGAGAGATTTTTTTCAAATCCTCTGCAGGATGCTCTTGTTAATGACACAGTAAAAGTGTCTCAGACTGACAGAAGGAAATCAGCAGATCACCTCCCCCCCCACCCCCCGCCCTGCATATTCCAATCTGCAAACTCCCCTGAACTCAGCCCCAGGAGAGAGGACCACCTTCGGCTGGGCATCCAGGCTGCACATCTCCATAATGGGTTCAGGCACACTGGTTATGCACAAGGGATGGGAGAGGCCCCCAGCACTCATGCTGATAACACTGTCACTCACCCTCCGTCCTGTCAGGCCTCAGGACTGTGCTTCCCGGACGCCAGCTGTCACACAGGAAGCTGCAGCCTCCCTCTCCCCCGCCTCCTTTGCTGGCTGGAGCTGCAGGGCCATGGCCTGGAGAGTTTCCTTCACCATCTGGAGCTCCCCCTTGAGAGACTGTGCGCACGTTGTTAAGGAACACACGTGAAGGTGATGGGCGGCCCCTGCAGCCTCCCAGGGATCTGCTAAGAGCCACGTGCCTGCTGAAAGCAGATGGGCACTGCCCTCTAATTGCAGTTTCAAGTTCCTCCAAATTGGACCAATTAAATATTAATACAAATGTTACACTTCTTTTAAGAGCAACTGCAGTTCCTACAAGGCCCGAGGTCATTGACTGTCTCAAGGAAGGTTTCCAACAGGAAAAGGAAGAGTCAGCTTTTAGGCTGAGACAGATGGCAAGCTAGGATGCTCCACAGAATATGGTCTGCGTGACTGTACTCCTGCTAAGCCCCCTACTGGGGTGGGGGCCCCTGGCACATCCAAGTGCTCTGACAGTGGAGAGGAAACAAGCCTGGAAACCAGAGTCTCCTGGAGAAAGCCAGGACTGGGCGCCAGCACGGGTCCACACTCAGTCATGAGTTACAGTGCCTGTCGGCCACTGGCCAGCCTTGTCACCTTGTGTAAATCATTTTGAATCTCAGTTTTCTCCTGAAACGATGACTTCAAAACCCCTTGGGTTCTAATCTGCTGTCGTGTGTTATTATGCTCTAGGGTACTTGTAAAATAGCCATTCAGGGCACTAGAGATTTGACAGAAGGCAGGGAACTTGCATTCTCTGAGTTGGCTAGTTGGTTGATACATTTTTCTTTAAACTGTTGGGCTCTTAGTTTCCTAACCTGTAAAGTTGTTTCTCCTGTAGATAAAGCAATCACAGAGAATTTAGCAAATAATCCTATGGAATAAATAATATGACTACCATCCTTTAAAGAGATGAGCTCTCTTCTAGGTGTTTAAGCTCAGGAACATTTAACCAATGGCTGTCTTCCTGTCTGTCCACAGCTTTTCCTGGCGGACCTGCAGTCAGAACAATTCTAAGACAAATACAGAATGAGTGGTGGATCAGAGTCTCTTAATTTAATAAGCAAACTAATTTAACTTCATCCACCAGGAGCTTAAGAAACACAGACACATGTAGACGCCACTTACATGCTATTAAGTCCTCACAAAAGCTCAGATGACTTAGATGTCACTAGATCAGATATGCAGAAAACAGAAAGCTCTAGGCTAAGCAGCTTGCAGAAATCTTCCCACTCAAACTGCCTACATCTACTACAATGTTGTTTTATCCAAATACGATGTTGATGCAGTGTCAAGAGATCGAGATACCTTTAGGTTATGACTATAGGAAGCTTTCTGTTTTCTTTTTTAAATAAGGAATTCCAAAGGATCCTGGGAATTATGCAAATGAACCTCACCTAAGCAAAAATCGCTGAGCCACCCTGACAAGGCTCTGGCAGTTATTTTTGCTCTTGAAGCCTCACTAGACTTCATTGTTTACCTAATTTACATACATCTACTATGATGATTCACTCCTTGCACTTGAACTTGAGGGTGGGGGGGAACGAGGGTGGAGTTGAGATCCAAGAGAAGAAAGCATCCAATACTTGTCTTTTTCCTTTTTTAAAAGACTTCATTTTCTTCTATTTCTCTGAACAGCTCTGTTAATCTTTAGCGAAAACACATATGACTTTACACAAGCAAGAACATAAGTGGTCCCAGACCAAATACCAAGCTGCCAATTAATCACAAAGTTAAGCTACGTTTATAAAGAATGAACGTAGAGCTTAAGCAGTTTATGAATCCTGACAAACTCCTGAGACATCATTACCTCTGATAGGCAGTCTGGGACGACAGGCCCCACTCTTGTGATATGCTGAATGACAACCAAGGTTTTTAGAGAGAGAAACTGAACCAAAATCAACTGCCTCTTAAAGAAGTCATAAAATGTCTCGTCATAAAATGTCCAGCACTGGGAGAACACACTGAAAACGGGTTTTGAAAAGAAAGTGAGGGAGAAGCCACAAAAGAAAAAGACTGTTATACAACGAAAATAACACTCAGACAATAATCTCAGACAGTCTCAGCCCCTCAGACAATGGTCTCCAGGGACACAGGGAGGAATGAGAAGATGGAGATTTGAGGATGTGCCCATCAGCTCTGGGAAGCTGGCAAACCATCCAATGCTTTCATTATCTTACTTATAAAATGCAGATTTTCCTGACTGCTCCCCCAATAAGTTCATAGTTAAAGCCGACTGATATTTGACCACGTGTTTTGTGAAAGTTCTGAGGAAACAGAGTAAAACTTCAGTGCTGGAATTTATGTATACGTGACAGAGGTGCTCGTTACATCTAGGTGCAAGAAGATGTCTACAAGGGGTTAAATGATTCTCAGTATGTCTGTGCTCTAGCAGCCTCTCAGCCAAGTGGGTATTTCATTCTCTGTAACAGATAAGCCCCCAAAGACCTGTGTGCAGCTGAGAAAATCAGCACATAAGTTTCAACAATGGCACAAGGACTGCCATACCAGTATCTTTAAAAACCCCTTTGAACCCGAGACCGCCTTGCTATAGACTACAGGTGTGTTAGGCAAGAGTATTACTTCTTTAAAAAATATTTTTACAATTAAAAAATGTTTTTAAAAATTTTGGCTGTGCTGGGTCTTCGCTGCAGCACATGTGCTTGTGAGTTTTGCCACATGGGCTTGGCTGCCTGGAAGCAAGAGAGATCTTTGCTCCTTGGCTAGGGATTGAATCCACCTCCCCTGCATTGAAAGGCGGATTCTTAACTAGTGCACCAGCAGGGAAGTGCCAAGAATGTTACTTGTTGATAGTAAAATTGTGCAGACTGTGTTCGCAATGAATAAAGGCACGTTTCACACGTGTCTTTCGGTGCTAAGACAACACTGCCCTTTAGGGCAGCCGTGTCCAAAGATCCTCAGATTTTTTTCAAAGGGGTCTTTTGTTTATACACCAAAAACAATTGAGTATTTTACTGCCGATTGTGATTCTAAGCGATCATTTTATTAGCTGGGTCAAACGATGGTCTTCAGTTCATCTGATCCCCTTTGCTTCCAAAAGAAGTAAGTTACTCATTTGCTAAATTATTTTTTCCTTATCAACAGTGATCCCTTTGCAGGCCCTGTGGCCACAGTCCTGAGAACTTTCCTTCATTCCCAAAGCTAAAAGTGAGGGGCCCAATTGTTGACGAGCAAAGAGGAAAGCCCCGCCCACAGGCAGCAGCCTCAAAGGGTGTGAAGACTGCGCAGGCGCACTTCCTGCGGTGCCGCCCAGGGCCAAGTTCACCCGTGCTACGCCTGCAGTAGGAGCCGGGTGTCCACACCTCTCCTGGGCTCCCGCGCCTCCTCTTCCCATTCCACTCCTTTTCGTGGGGACCAGAGGGAAGAACCGCGGCCCCCATATTCGCATCAGACTAGTGGCACACAACGGTCAAACTGCAGTGTCTTAGGGTCTCAGTTCTTTCATCTATGATCCCGTGATGACCACAATCCCTCTTCCAGCTCTTCAGTTCTAGAGGATGAAAGCATTTGCAAGGAGGCAGGAGCAAGTCCCCCAAACTCCCATTTCCTTTGTCAGTTACAGCTGCATGTTTTAAAGCTGAACCAAGCAAGGGCTCTTAAGCTCATGTGGCATTTTGCACGTATCTGGATGTATTTAGAGTGTTTGCATGCCATCAAGCACCACCAAGACTAATGGATTGGGCACCACGCATTCCAAGTAAAGAGAAAGAACAGAAATCCAGGAGGGTTTCCTGGACATGAATGCAAATGGAACCACAGATAGAATCAGTCTGTGCCGTCTCATCTAGGATTCAGAGGCGGGCAGAACTACCCTGGGGGCTCTGAGATAGGCTCAGTGTCCCACTCCTAGGCGTCCTTCTTTCCTTCTGAAAGTGTGTTGTACAAGATGAAGGAGAAAGAGAAAAACCGCTGCTAAAACATCCACCTAACCTAGACGGTTTTCGGTTAAAGCACTATGTACGTGGAAGAATGATTCCATCCCCTCAACATGTTTTTTTCAAAACACAACTGCTAATTAGGATCCAAAGTGACTGTGAAATTATACTACAGACTCAGACAAACACTCCTGGAAATCCCGGCTTGAGTGGCAGTGAAGTCGCACCTCCCGTCCTCGCCTTAGATGCCAGGCGTGAGTCACCTCTGTGGCGCCGGCTCTTCCAATTAACGCTGCAGACTCTTCTCAGATGCTTGCCGTGTGCTTCCTGATGGGTTGGTGCTGTTACTCGGTGTGATTTAGTGAGCCTGTCAGGAGGATGAAGAGACACGGCCTGTCTTCTCCCCTTCCTCCACTCTGTCAATCCAGGGACTTCTTCATAAAAACGAGAGACTGCAAGTCAGCATCCATGGCCTTGATGTTAAATCAGGATGCCCAGAGGTTCTGCTGGGAAGGTCAGCCCCACTGCTTGTGACTGGCCCACCCTCTCCTGATGCTGCAGCCCAGGGCTTTCTCGCACTCGTGGCTTATGCAAAGTTCCGGGCCTCTGCATCTGGAGTGTCCAAGGCTTGAATCTTCTGGACATGGACATTGATGTGGGCTCGAATTAATCATGTTCGCTCTGCAGCCTACACACAGGAGGATCTGGCAGAGTCCTTAATGGAATCAAACAAAAATACTACGCTCGCTGGGAAATTCTTTCCTGTTGTTGACGGCAAGCTGTTTCTTTCAACCGCACTCAGCTCTGTCTCTTTGATCAAGAATGGAAACACAAACCAGTCGGAGCCTGGCTGGAGGATTTCAGCAGCCTCTTTGAATCGAGATAAGCTCTCATTTGAAACAAGAGCTTCGGTTTGTGTAAGAAGCTTCAGCAGTGCCTTGTAAATGTGTCCTTCTCTCTCAAGGCACCGAGATCCAGTAAGCGCCACTGTTTGAATTCAAAGATACCTTCTTTGTATTTACTCTCAATCAGTGACACAGAACAAAGCCAGAGGTGCAGAGGAAAGTCTGCATTGAAGTCCATATTGTGGTGTAAATTTTATTGGTGGAGGGTGACTTCAGTACCTAAACCAGTGTTTCCCAACCCTGGTTTGACATGTTGCCTCTACGTTTCCATTTATTTCAGCAAGGACCAGCAAAATTCTCAATAAATATATCTTCACTAAACACCTCTTATTAAAGCTTAACATTTTGATAGTAATTGTGTGTTCCACAGAATAAGCCTGTCCAGCTACTTACAGGCCTCCTGATTGGCCATGAAGGACCATGGGTTGGTGGATGGATGCTTTGCCATTCGTCAGAAATGATCTTGGACAGTCATGCAATTTCTAAGCCTCAGTCTTCTCAACTATCAAGTAGAAATAATAATCCCTATCTGTCCATAGAAATTTTATCAGAATGAAATGACTTTTCATATAAGTCACTGTAGGGTTACCAATAAGTTCTCTCAAGGATTTGTTACAAAATGACTGAATCAGTCTATCTTGAAACCTCATATAAAAATGGGATGTGGTGTGATCTTGTGACACTGACAATGAAAATGTTTTTCTACCTAAAACCAAGCACTTAGCCATGACTTCCCAGGTGGCTCAGACGGTAAAGCCTGTCTACAGTGTGGGAGACCCAGGTTCAATCCTTGGGTCGGGAAGATCCGCTGGAGAAGGAAATGGCCATCCACTCCAGTACTATTGCCTGGAAAATCCCATGGACAGAGGAGCCTGGTAGGCTACAGTCCATGGGGTCACAAAGAGTCGGACACGACCGAGAAACTTCACTTACTTATAAGAACTGTGTTCAGCACATCTCCTGAATATTACCCATTTAACTCAAATGAAAACCTTAGTGAGTGCATGCTCAGTCACTTCAGTTGTGTCCGACTCTTTGTAATCCTAAGGACTGAAGCCGCCAGGCTCCTCTGTCCATGGGATTCTCCAGGGGAAGGATACTGGAGTGGGTGATCGTGCCCCGCCCCCCCAGAGGCTCTTTCTGACTCGGGTCGAATCCACGTCTCTTACATCTCCTGCACTGGCGGGCAGGTTCCTCACTTGCGGCACCTGGGAACCTACAGGTACATGTTGTTATCTGACGTTAGAGATGCTTATAGAGGCATCTCTAAACCTATAGAGACCTGTATGCAGGTCAGGAAGCAACAGTTAGAACTGGACATGGAACAACAGACTGGTTCCAAATAGGGAAAGGAGTACGTCAAGACTGTATATTGTCACCCTGCTTATTTAACTTCTACACAGAGTACATCATGAGAAACGCTGGACTGGAAGAATCACAAGCTGGAATCAAGATTGCTGGGAGAAATATCAATAACCTCAGATATGCAGATGACACCACCCTTATGGCAGAAAGTGAAGAGGAGCTAAAAAGCCTCTTGATGAAAGTGAAAGAGGAGAGTGAAGAAGTTGGCTTAAAGCTCAACATTCAGAAAACGAAGATCAGGGCATCTGGTCCCATCATTTCATGGCAAATAGATGGGGAAACCTTGGAAACAGTGTCAGACTTTATTTTGTTGGGCTCCAAAATCACTGCAGATGGTGACTGCAGCCATGAAATTAAAAGACACTGACTCCTTGGAAGGAAAGTTAGAACCAACCTAGATAGTATATTGAAAAGCAGAGACATTACTTTGCCAACAAAAGTCTGTCTAGTCAAGGCTATGGTTTTTCCATTGGTCACGTATGGATGTGAGAGTTGGACTGTGAAGAAAGTTGAGCACTGAAGAAGTCATGCTTTTGAACTGTGGTGTTGGAGATGACTCTTGAGAGTCCCTTGGACTGTAAGGAGATCCAACCAGTCCATTCTAAAGGACATCAGTCCTGGGTGTCCATTGGAAGGACTGATGCTAAAGCTGAAACTCCAGTACTTTGGCCACCCCATGTGAAGAGTTGATTCACTGGAAAAGACCCTGATGCTGGGAGGGATTGGGGGCAGGAGGAGAAGGGGACGACAGAGGATGAGATGGCTGGATGGCATCACTGACTCGATGGATGTGAGTCTGAGTGAACTCTGGGAGTTGGTGATGGACAGGAAGGCCTGGCGTGCTGTGATTCATGGGGTCACAAAGAGTCAGACCCGACTGAGCGACTGAAATGAACTGAACTGAACTGATAGAGGCATTATCCACTGTCCATGATCCCATTGCTCCTGAATCTGGCTTGGGAACACTAAAAGCATCCTATTTATACACATCTCTGTCCCCTCTCAGCCTCTTTCCTACTACCCATATCTATTAAGGAGAAAACCCAATTCTCCAGAATCAAACTAACATTTTTGAAAATTTCTAAATGAGAAGCTAACACAGACCTCAAATGCAGCTGTCAGAACTGCTACCTGAGCCCACCAGAAGCTGGGGGGTTTTCCCACCGAGGAATAAGCCCACCTGCTGGCCAGGAGCCGTTCGGTGTGCACTGGCCCTTGGCAGGACCCTGCTCCCAGATGCCCAGCTGCAGACTGTCACTTGTCCATCTGCTGGAGGCCACACTCCCCTAACAACTGCTCAAATCTGTGGGATCCATGAACATGAAATAAACAAAAGTGAAAGGCAAAGATACTGCTACTCTTTCTTTGGCCAGCTTTTTAATGAGAGCTTAAATAACAGTCTATTAGGGGCAGGGAGTTACAAAAAAACAGAATGTCTGCTTTTAAAAATGTACCTTGAGCAATTGGAAATAATCACTGATTAAGCTGAAAAAATTTTTCCTGCTAAATTCAATAAGCAAGGTGAAAGATTTCAGGTTATAAGGAGAAAGGAAACAGAACGCTGAATCCATCATTAGACTGTGGATCTGAATACTTGTGATTATGGTTAATGCTTGACCATTCAAATCTCTTTAAACACACATACATATTCCAGATAAAGTCTGATAAGAACTCGAATTCTGAAAAGACAGCAATGAGAAATAAAGTTCAAAATGGCCACATTTCTCACAAATACATCTAATAAAAGTCATACTACTGAACGGAAAGGATAAATGAACAAAGAAGTACTTTCATCTAGAGAAGTTTCAACTTATGAGTAAATACCTTAAAAAAAAATACAGGACCAAGCTGTATACGCCTTCATCCATCCTGCGCGCACTCATCTGCCCTCCGAAGAGCTAACCAGGGACAAACCATACACTGATTAATATGAGATTCAGTGCTTCACGTGAACAAACACCTCAGCCAGTAGTTTCTTGTGCCATCTTGCTCACTGGCAACTAGTTTTGATAAAGGGATTTGCGGATGTGACAGGGAATACATGGAATCTTGTATGAGAAAAAACTGGAAGGGAGCGATATGAAGTCCCACTAATGTGATACAAGAGGAAGCTGAAGATGGATTTGGGTTTCTCGGTATTCAGAAAGCCCCTAGAAAACCGAGGCAGTCAGACTCACAACCATCTGAGCCCCACAAACCCAGCTGCACAGCCCCAAAACTACATTTTTCTTTGGCCTAATTTTGTGCATGTCTGAATTTCTTTGGTAATTTTTAGCAGTCAGGTTTAGTCATCAAAAATGCCAACTTACCAAAACCTAGAGAGAAAACATCGCATACTGAATAATCTCAGAGACCAGAGGTGTGTTGAACTCTAAATACCAGGAGTATCTATTGGTTTCCATCTGCTGAGGCATAGGAAAACTGTGCAATTTTTTAAGACTTTCTTTTACAAAGTAACCTAACAGGTGCTCCACCTGCAGGATTAAAAGGATATGAATGAGATCTTCATCATGACTGTGGATTGCCATGTGCAGCTGATCTTCTAAGTACAACAGCTTCTTGCCTATGGTTTCACATTTTTCTCCAAGTTCCGCTGAAAAGATGTAAGATTCCTGGCCAGGGAAAAAGAAAAATATATCATTAGTAAACTACAGGTATTTTCAGGGCTATGAACACATCTGTGATTTATCCAAGGGTCCACAAAGGGAAGACTCCCCAACACAGCTCTGCTACCTTCTGCATCCCATTGGAATCATGCCAGAAACTTTGTCTTCCCTGGAGGTCATTCTTGAGAATGGCAATTTCAGGTTATTACTGAATGATAAGCTGTATCTACATGACTCCACAGTTTATCTCCTGCATCTGGTCATTTCTAAGACTTCTACCCAGTATACCAACTCCTAAAGTGCATTTATCAAAGGGGAAGCCTAGGTCTTTGAACTGCATTCATGGGCAAACTCACACTGGAATAGGAATGCTAACCAAAGAGATGCTGACCTGTAAGAACAGAGAGATGTTCCTTCAGGGGCACAGGGCTCTAATAGGGCACTGAACATGTATCTGTACACTAGTCACAGTCCCTGAAAGCTACAATATTAAGAAGACTTTTTAATGATTTTTAAAAACTTTTATTTATTTTTTAATTGAAGGATAATTGTTTTACAGAATTTTGTGTTTTCTGTCAGACTTCAACATGAATCAGCCACAGGTACACCCATGCCCCCTCCTTCCTGAGCCTCCCTCTCATCTCCCTCCCCATCCCACCCCAGCCCCTGTTTGGGTTTCCTGAGCCATACAGCAAATTCACGTTGGCTATCTATTTTACATATGGTAATGTAAGGTTTTCCAGTGGTCATGTATGGATGTGAGAGTTGGACTATAAAGAAAGCTGAGTGCCGAAGAATTGACGCTTTTGAACTGTGGTGTTGGAGAAGACTCTTGAGAGTCCCTTGGACTGCAAGGAGATACAACCAGTCCATCCTAAAGGAAATCAGTCCTGAATGTTCATTGGAAGGACTGATGCTGAAGCGGAAACTCCAATACTCTGGCCACCTGATACCAAGAGCTGACTCATTGGAAAAGACCCTGATGCTGGGAAAGATTGAGGGCAGGAGGAGAAGGGGATGACAGAGGATGAGATGGTTGGTTGGCATCACCGACTCAGTGGACATGAGTTTGGGTGAACTCTGGGAGTTGGTGATGGACAGGGAGGCCTGGCGTGCTGTGGTTCATGGGGTCGCAAAGAGTTGGATATGACTGAGCGACTGAACTGAACTGAACTAAGTTTCCATGTTACTCTTTCCATGCATCTCACCCTCTCCTCCCCTCTCCCCATGTCCATAAGTCTATTCTCTATGTCTGTTTCTCCACTGCTGCCCTGCAAATAAATTCTTCAGTACCATTTTTCTAGATTCTGTATGTATGCATGAGTGGGACTTCCCTGGTGGCTCAGACGGTAAAGCGTCTGTCTACAATGCAGGAGACCTGGGTTCGAGCCCTGGGTTGGGAAGATCCCCTGGAGAAGGAAATGGCAATCCACTCCAGGACTATTGCCTGGAAAATCCCATGGACAGAGGAGCCTGGTAGGCTACAGTCCATGGGGTCGCAAAGAGTCGGACACGACTGAGCGATGTCACTCACTCACACGATATTTCTCTTTCTCTTTCTGACTTGCTTCAGTCTGCATAATAGGCTCTAGGTTCATCCACCTCATTAGAACTGATTCAGATGCATTCCCTTTTACGGCTGAGTAATATCCCACTGTGTGTGTGCACCACAACTTCTTTATCCATTCATCTGTCGATGGACATCGAGGTTGCTTCCATGATCCAGCTACTGTAAACAGTGCTGCAGTGAACACTGGGATACATGTGTCTTTCTCAATTTTGGTTTCCTCAGGGTATATCCCTAGGAGTGGGGTTGCTGGGTCATATGGTGGTTTTATTCCTCGTTTTTTAAGGCATCTCCATACCTTCTTCCATAGTGGCTGTATCAATTTACATTCCCACCAACAGTGCAAGAGCACTCCCAAGAGACTTTAAATGCCAGAAGACCTGTATTATATGTACGGTTGCTATCACCACCAGTGCAAGGACTCTTTTCCCTCTCTCACACCAGGGTGTAAGCCCCATAAAAGAAGGGACAAGTCATGCCAGGCCCCATAAGAGCTCGGACGATGATGGCTTGCTTGCTGCTAGGCTCAGAGCTCCTGGCACATGGTAGGCACATGGCAGGCACATGGCATTCATTGTTTCCATGAATGAATAGCCAAGTCTGGGACCTCCCGCCTTCTGGAATGTTTCCCCTTCACACTTGTATATAGTACATGAACCAGAAGAGCCCTCTTTATGTCACTTTTCTGTATAAAACCACCATGTGGAGAGTAATAATGAAGGTTACTTAAAAAATGAAAAACAGAGCTGCTGTATGAACCAGCCATCATACTCCTGAATGTATATCCAAAGAAAACCGTAATTCAAAAAGATGCATGCACCCCAGTGTTCATAGCAGCACTATTCACAATATCTAAGACATGGGAGCAACCTAAATGTTCATCAACAGATGAATGGATAAAGAGGAAGTGGTCCATATATACACAATGGAATATTACTCAGCCATAGAAAGGACAAAATAATGCCATCTGCTGTATGACTGGACCTAGAATCTTTACTATACTAAGTAAGTCAGACAGAGAAAGACAAATGTCATATGATGTTGTTTATATGTGGAATCTAAGAAAATGATACAAATGAGCTTATCATAAAACAGAATCAGACTCACAGACATAGAAAAAAGACTTATGGTTACCAAAGGGGAAAGGGGGAGGAGGGATAAATTAGGAGATTGGGATTAACGTATATATACTACTATACATAAAAATGGATAAACAAGGACCTACTGTGTAGCATAGGGAACTATATTCAATATCTTGTAATAACCTGCATCATATAAAAACAATGTACATTTCAAGTTACACAGTGTTATATGTCAATTATATCTCAATAAAACATAATAAGTAAATAAATAAGCAGCAAAAAGAGAGCTCAGAATTTAAAAGTAACCAAAAGTAAAACTAATATTTTTCCAACTAATGGTGAAAGTCCTAGAAGGTATATAAAAATAATTTTGCCTAGGGAAAAGAATTGAGATATCTATTCAGATTAAATTGCAGTTACTGAAAAAGCTATAATTAATGGCTAGAAAAGAAACAACAAAATGCCCAGGTGTGACAATATTTTAAAAGTCCTTAGAGTTCACAAGTTGTATAATAGTATAATTGGAGTCCAAAAATAACCATTTAATCAAGATATGTAATTTAACATTCACTATATCAACTCCAGAATTCCCTAAAGTTGATATCCCAAATGGTCAACTACATTAGAAGAAAACAGTGCAGATGAAGTACCCATAACTACCGTAAATACTGAAGACATCTAATATATTATAAATTAATATATGTACAGAAAACTTAGTGACAACATACAATTTTGCAGACAAATGGACACGATTATACAAGAAAGCATGTGAAGCATAAGTGAAGGTTTGTTCCTAACTGAGCATAGAAGTGATGAGGAGAAAACAGTAAATATGTAAAAATCACATATGCATGTATATTTTACTGCTCTAAAAGTGGTAACATTGTCATTCAAAGACGTAGAATTACGGAGTAGACAAATTACATGGAAGCTGAGACAACGGGCAGTGAGTAATGGCACAGTCATGCCTGAACTAAATGAGACACCAAGAGAAAGAACATCTGGAGAAAAGTGATTGACAGCAGTGAAACCGCAAGCCATACGCGACGGAGAAAAATACAGTGTGAGTGGGGAAATATATACGACGGAGATTACGCTTTAAAGAGGCACAAAAGCAAAGAATCAGAACATGAAGCTAAGGAATTTAAAACACTCTTTGATGGAATCAAATGATTCAATTTTCATCTTAGGGCTAAAACAAATAGAAATCAAAGCTAAATTAAGTCCATTTAAAATATGGCTTTACATATTCCCCCAAATACATAATTCCTGCCTGTTTTTATTTTTAAATTATGTACAGATTGATAGTGATTGTGTGAATTTGGAAAAGTGATTTAAGACCATATAGAAAAACTTTGGGCTTTCCTGATAATGCTAGTGGTAAAGAACCTGCCTGCCAATGCAGGAGATGCAGGTTCGATCTCCAGGTCAGGAAGATCCCCTGGAGAAGAAAATGACAACCCACTCCAGTATTCTTGTCTGGAAAATTCCATGGACAGAGGAGGCTGGCAGGCTACAGTCCATGGGGTCGCAACAGAGTCAGACACAACTTAGCGACTCAACAACAACAGCAAAACTTTAAATTATTTATAGTCTATGATTCAAAAGCCCCTTTATTGGAATTTATCAAAAAGAAAATTTATATATTTAAGTTTTTCAAAAATTTATTAAGCATTTTAATAAATATAGAAAATCTCTACCATATGTGTTAAATAAAAATTTATTATTATTTTAGTAATACAAAAGTAATTGCATTAAGAGTACAAGAAAGAGGAAATAACATGTGTCCAACAATAAAGGGAGTGGTTAAAATAAGTCCTGGTATATTCAATTTGTACTTAGCCATTAAAATCATTTTAATATAAGAATATTTAATAATGAGGAAATACTCAAATATTAACAATTATTTGGAGGGCCAGCATTATAGTACATTTTTATTTTCTTCTCAATGTTTTGTTGTATTTTCCACATCTCTGAAAAGAAAAAAGTCACTAAGAACATTAATTCAGGCCATAATGAAAAAGTACGGAAGACATACAACTGAATATTTTTTAAAAAATGATTTTAAAGCTTAAAAAACACAAGAAATAGAAAACAGACATATGGTTACTAAAGGGGAAAGGCAGGGGATAAATTAGGAGTATGCAGTTAACAGATACAAACTACTCCAGATAAAATAGATAACCGACAAGGACCAACTGTATAGTATAGGGAACTATTTTTAATACCTTGTAATGACCTATAATGGAAAATGTAACAACTGAATCATTTTGCTATACATCTGAAACACAACTTGTAAATCAATTATACTTTAATAATTGAAAAAAAAAAGATTAAAAGGCATAAAGAGGCACAGGGAAACGAACTCAGTGAGATCAAGGTTCTCTGATCAGTAACAGAAGAGCTGACTGGCATTCTCTCATGGGACTGCCTCTTCAAGTTACAGAATCTCCACCACACTCCTGCACAAATCACTACTGACAGATTCTGATCCTGTACTGAAAGGACACTAAATGTGACCTGGGCGTTAGTTGAATGGTTTATGGCTTTACCATAATGCTCTCATATGGAAGCATGAGAATGGAATTAGTTTAAGACCTAAACTGAGAAGGGACAGCTAATGAGAGGGAAGATTTACATATTTTATCAATCTGATAAAAAATTCTCCATCATTCAAAGAAATTCCATCTGTCCACAGACGGCCAGATGGACCCAGAGTCGTGCGCATCAGTCAGACAAAGCTGTGGACGTCCTGCCTAGGGACCACAGCCTGGAGGGGCCGGGTACAACCCCCTTGCTGTTCCCCTGCTGAGCCTAGGCAAGGCGGAATGTGTGGGTGGCCACAGCAGTATGGCCTTCCAGAACCTTACCTGTGCTGCCAGGAGACAGACTATTATTAATACTTCTCCTCCTTGAACCTGGCTGGTCCTTTAAGGATCCTCTGGAGCTGACATGCCTGACTTCCAGGTCAACATCCTAAGAGGTGCTATGTCTTCTCAGATCACTTGCCCTGGAACCCAGGGTCCATGTCGTGAGGAAGCCCAAGTCACTTGGATTGGCCAGGTGTAGGTGTCAGGCTGAATGCCCCAGCAAAAGGCCCAGTCAATAGCCAGGTACGAGCGGGACTGAGCCTTCAGACAACTTAAGGACCTGCCTTCAAGTGATTCATTAAACACCCAGACGATGTGGGGCAAAGACAGTCCTCCTCACAGGTCCATGCATATATGAAGTTTTTTTTAATCACTAAGCTGAGCGTTATGTGTTAAGGATCATAGTAGCTAAAACATGGGTATATACCACATGGGAGCCTGCATGAATGGACAGGACCCTTGCACAACATTAGCAGGAGGTATCCCCTTCTGGTCCCCAGACCAATCAGATCTTGAAGTGCACTAAAGTGCTAACACCCAGACTTGTCTCAGGGTTGGGAGCACCTAGCTGTGCTGGGAACTGGAGCCATGAGCCTGAGAAGAATAAGGAAAAGATCTCAATGAGTGGTCACTGCTGTTGGCCACTGGTCCCCAGATCCCCGAATTCTGGTCAAATATGCAGGTGCATAGTCTGAATAGCATTATTTGCTCAGGATGTAACCAATGGGAGCTAGTTTCCCTCTAGCTTTGGGGAAAATGACTCTTTAGTGGATATGGTACAGCAAGATGCTTCCTCGAGAGGCAGAAGTGTACTAGATGAATGGATTCCTGTCTCTAGATCTCACAGCCCCCTTGGGGACACACTCACTTCCTAGGATGAAGAACAAAATCGCCATCCTATGTAAATCCCCAAGGATTACCTCCTCCTAGGAACATAAGTGTGTGTGTGCTCCACTGGCCCAGGGTGGCACGGTGTTGGCGGGAGGCATCAGGCCTGTTACCACTGTATCTCTCTTGCTTTGAGAACACTTTTCTCAAGTACGTCCTTTTTAAGTCATTGGTTTTTAGGCTCACTATACAGAGGTCCCCTGGCAGGAGAGCAGGGGGATTCACTGTCAACTTTACCCTAGTCTCTAATTTTACCCATAGTATTTGCCTAACCTGTGATGGAATAGGGAGGGACACCAAAAGGGATTTGGGTAGGGTTGATCTAGGGCAGGACTGAGAGGTCTACAAAGTGATAAAAGAAAGAAATCAGAGAAGCAAACAGCACCAGAAGCTGTCTCTTGTCTTCCTTGCTGCTGCTGCTGCTGCTAAGTCGCTTCAGTCGTGTCTGACTCTGTGTGACCCCATAGACGGCAGCCCACCAGGCTCCCCCGTCCCTGGGATCCTCCAGGCAAGAATACTGGAGTGGGTTGCCATTTCCTTCTCCGATGCATGAAAGTAAAAAGTGAAAGTGAAGTTGCTCAGTCGTGTCTGACTCTTAGCGACCCCATGGACTGCAGCCCACCAGGCTCCTCCATCCATGGGATTTTCCAGGCAAGAGTACTGGAGTGGCGTGCCATCGCCTTCTCCGCTTCCTTACTGTGGCTGATTCACATTCATGTATGGCAGAAACCAACATAATATTATATAGCGATTATCATAATAATCGATTAAAAAAATCAAATAAAAAGGTAAAGGAAATAGGAGCCATAGAAGGGCTTTTGTTTGCTTGTTAGTCTTAACAGAAAGGGAACATTTTTTCAAAGCAGTTTGTCTTTCAACAGCTCTTTGGCAATGCTGGCATCTCTCTTTAAGCCAAAACAAGTGCATTCTTTAAGCAGTGCACTGCTCCTGAGGCCCCAGCTTGGGATGTACCTGCAAGAAAGTGGAGTCCCTCATTTTCACTCTTGCCTGTTTCCCAGGACATCACATGCAAGCGTGCACAAAGGGCCACCACAGTCAGGGCTGCTAAGAATGTCACAGGTGCCTCCCCAAGCATCTTCATGCCTAAGCAGAGAGAATTGGAGCTGGTAGGCTTAGGAACTTAAGTCTCATCTAATTCAGTTCCTCCTTATACACACATCAGAAGCATCTCTAAGAGTCTTGTGACTTGCTGAAGGTCACACAAAGAGAAAGTGGTGGGTTGGAGTCCAAGACAGAGGTCTTCCCACGTCTAGCCAGCTCTTTCCTCTGGATCTGGACTTAACCATGATGCAAGGAGGTGGGGTGAGGGACACAGAAAGGGATTTGTGCAGGGCTGACCCATGGCAGGACTGAGGGGGCTACAAGGGATGACAGAAAGAATCAGAGAAGCAAACAGCACCAGAAGCTGTCTCTTCTCTTCCTTCCTCCCTCAAAGCTTGGCAAAGTCTGTTCTGTTTCCCAGAGGGCTCAGCCTCACCCAAAGAGGTACCCCCTCCATGACTTGCATACACATCACCTAGATGTTGGTGATGATGGCAACCAGGACAATCTGGGATGCAGTGGTGAGCGAGGGATCTTTGGTCTCCAAGGCCATGAAACCCAAGGCTGGAGGCAGAGGACAGCAGGTGAGTCACATGGGAAGGATGGCCAGTTTTCCTTTCTGAATAAGAACATGTATCTGCGTGTTCAGTTGCTCAGTCATGTCTGATTCTTTGTGACCCCATGGACTGTAGCTGGCCAGGCTCCTCTCTCCATAGAATTTTCCAGGCATGAATACTGGAGTGGGTTTCCATTTCCTACTCCAAGGGACTTGCTGACCTAGGGATGGAACCCACATTCTTTACCACTACCCCTCTGGGATTTGAGAGCCTTAACTGCCCATCTTTCCCATCTACTTGCCAGATTCCCAGTGAACATTTTCTGAACCACATTCAATAGTTCTTCATGCACTGGGCTCCTCTCAGTGTGAAACTGGTAACATTTGCCCCCACTTAGTTATTAAATTAAAAGTGGCCCCCAAAATGTTACATGACTATATGACTGATACTTGAAAATTAAAATATCCCCTACTACAAAATCATTGGTATTCCTGGCTGAAATGGAGCTCTGTAGTATTTGCAATTCTGAACAGATAAAGTACAGGTTGTTTGGCATTTCAAAGTGGCTTTGAAAACTCTCTAGTAATTTGTCCCATCAGGCAGTCTTTTCAGCCATTCAAATTATTATTTTTTTCTTTCTACACATTTATTCCATCATTTAGCCCTAGGAGTACCTATTTTCACCACAGGCCGGAATGAAAAAAGCTATAGCAGGAATAGGGCCTCTTACTGAGCTTTTCCCTTCTCTGCCTGGCGGATGCCCTCTCTCCTCTTAGAAGCCCTGCAGACCCCACTTCCTCCAGGCATGCTCCTGAATCGCTGAATCTCTTACCACTCAACTCCAGGCTAGGGTGTTCCTCCTGTACCATGGACAGAACTTCTCTCACATGTATGCACCTGCCTATCTCTCCAACTAGATGGGGGTAGAATGGGGTCCTGCCATCCCTGGAATTCCAGTGCAACTTGCCTAGCTCTCAAAAGATGCTCAGGACACATTTGTTGAAGCAAGGAATGGAGACTTCTTTTTTGGCAGGTCTTAAGGAAGCCATGCGGTTTCTCAGCCTGCCATGGCCAAGGCCGCCTCTCGCCACCAAGTGTGTGAGATGTCTCTAGATTCAGTCCCTCCCCTGGATGCAGCCAAGAGCAGCTCGCCTGGGATGATCTCCTGCCTCTAGGGCAGCGAGCGGGTCTTGTGTGTCTGTCCCCGCCCTTCCACACACTCTTGCCTTTTATCAGCCTCGAGAAGAGCCCTAAATCTTCCCTCTGTCCTTCCACACATGTCTGATTCGGTAGCCCTAACTTGGTCAGGCAATATTTCAAAGAGAATTTGCGTAACTCACCTCATGATCAAAACCCGTACACTTGAGTGTTCAGGCAAAAATTTCCAGCTGTGTTGAATTAGGGCTGATGTCAAATTTCTGTCCTACTCACTAAACTGGGGAAGCATGATTTAAAACAGAAAAAAGGATTTCCTTTGTTGGGCAGGATTTTCTCATTAAAATGACTTTCTAAAAACATTTATCTAGAAAGGTTTATACTTGGATCCAAAAACGCATTCAGTTGCTAGCCTGAGCAGATGCCTGCACCCCACACACTGCTGAAAACCACACTCACAGACTCCATGGTCAGGCTCTCCAAGGACTTTATTACTTAGTGAATTTCCCATAAAGAAGACTATGTCCTTGCCTATGAAATTTGGAAGATATAAATATTTAAAGTTTTAAAACTGGAGCTCATATTGAAAGGGAAGAGGGGGACTTCCCTGGAGGTCTAGTGGTTAAGACTTTGCCTTCCAATGCAGCGGGCGCAGGTTCGACCCCTTTTTGGGAAGCTAAGATCCCACACGCCTCATAGCCAAAAGCCAAAACATAAAACAGAAACAATATTGTAACAAATTCAATAAAGACTTTGAAAATGGTCTTCATAAAAAGTACTAAAAAAAAGGGTAAGGATTAAATTATATTATAACAATAACTGCTTTGATAAGAACAGGTATCTGGTAACATCTCATCTGGCTACATCTAAAGTGATGAGAGAATCATATGTATCACACACACACACACACACACACACACACATTATTTCCTGAATAAAAATGTATTTGGAATAGAAACTGTTTAGGTTACATTGTTAGTTAGGTAAGTACTGCTGTAGCTACCAACTTTCCTTATGCAAGACTGCCACACCTAATATGCTTTCAGAAATGTTATCCATCAGTGGCGACCTGCTGCAGACTTGAGCAGACCGGCTCCACCTTGGGTTAAGTCACTGGATAAAGAACATTGAAATAGCTGATGTTTTAAAACGCTGACAAAAGTGGTTCTAAAGGGCAAGGCAGTATGATGTCTGAAATGATAACAAGTAGCAGGACAAAAGAAACCTGATAACTGAGGTAAGAAGCCTTGCTGTGATTTAAAAATTAAGCTGAGGAAATCAACAAGTACCCTTCAGGACCATATCCCATGTGAGAAACACATTATGCTGGGCGATGTGCTTAAGGAACTCATCAGTATGAATGAATGGACAAAGAAGACATGAGCACATATATATATTCCATTACATATGTAACGGGGCACTACTCAGCCACGAAAAAGAATGACGTAATGCCATTTGCAGAAACACGGATGGACCTAGAGATTATCATACCGAGTGAAGTAAGCCAAAGACAAATACCTTATGACATCACTTATACCTGGAATCTAAAAGAAGATGCCAATGAACTTCTGTACAAAACAGACTCACAGACATAGAGAACAGACTTACGGTTACAAAAGGGGAAAGAGAAAGGAATAAATGAGGCATTTCGGATTAACAGGGCTTCCCTTGTGCGGGTAAAGAATCCACCTGCAATGCGGGAGACCTGGGTTCAATCCCTGAGTTGGGAAGATCCCCTGGAGAAGGGAAAGGCTACCCACTCTAGTATTCTGGCCTGGAGAATCCCATGGACTGTATAGACCATGGGGTCGCAAACAGTCAAGACACGACTGAGCGACCTTTACTTTCACTTTGGGATTAACATATATACACTACTATATACAAGATGCACAATAAGGACCTAATGTATAGCACAGGGAACCATATTCATATTTATATTCTTGTAATGATTTATAATGGAAAAGAACCTGAAAAAACATATGTATCTAATGGAATCGCTTTTTAAACTGGCCTATAATTGTTTTACAATGTTACGTTAGTTTCTGCTGTATAAAACATGAATTATACATATGTATGCGTATATCCCCTCCCTCTTGAGCCTCCTTCCCATGCACCCCATCCCACCCCTTTAGTTCATCACAGAGCGCGGACCTGAGCCCCCTGTGTTATTCAGCATCTTCCCACTGGCCATCTGTCTTACACACAGTAGTGTTACCTATTGACTGAAACACTTTAAATCAGCTATACTTCAATTTAGAAAAAAAGAAAAAATTAGCCATCAATATTTCCCACAGTTCGTGGCCAGGACCTGTGCTAACAGGGAAGGCCTCTGACTTGGACAGCCCCCTCTCTGCCCTACCAGCCTACTCAGATCCCTACTTTCCCTGGCATGTAGTAAGGCAACAGCAATAGAGGCCTACCCATAAAAATATCTAATTCCTGCGGTGAAAGTCACAGGCTACATCACAAAGAAAGGACAGGTGACAGAGTACCTGCATTTATGGACTGCTGAGCCACAGCAGTACTTATGTTTCAGAATCAATTAAAAATCCTGCCCTGCACACATGCATCCTTACAAACCAAGATGGATCTTGAGCCTCATGATGTTTGTTCCGTTCTTAAGTTTCATCCCTTCTCCTATAGCTTGAGGTAAACCAGATGTGATTACCACCATCCATGAGCTTAGCTGATGCATTAAAGCATTTCCTTAGTTCAGTATTAAAATCACAGCCTTAAATATGTTCCTTTGGGCTGTTTTCCAAAATACAAGCTTGGCAAATACATTCCAGAAATGCTATATGGTTTTCCTTTTTCTATTGATCACGTAAAGAATATTTACCTCGAACTGCTGTCCAATACCACAAAGGATATCTTTCACAATCTATTTGAAATCGATTTTGTAAGTATTTGTGTTTTCACATAAATGCTGAGTTCTGCAGTCGTTATGTAATGCCAGCAAGCAGAGAGGCTCATGGTATGTCACTAACGGTACATCGTTACTACTCCATAAGACACATGTATTCACCCAAATATACAGACTATATGGTTACACCTTGAGCAAGTGGGTATTTCTTTTAAAAGCATCCAGATATTGTTGGTGGTAAGGAAAGCATCTGAAATATTTAGATGTCTGTCTTTAGGTCAGAACAACAGAGAAGGCAATGGCACCCCACTCCAGGACGCTTGCCTGGAAAATCCCATGGATGGAGGAGCCTGGTGGGCTGCAGTCCATGGGGTCACTAAGAGTCGGACACGACTGAGTGACTTCACTTTCACTTTTCACTTTCATGCATTGGAGAAGGAAATGGCAACCCACTCCAGTATTCTTGCCTGGAGAATCCCAGGGACGGGGGAGCCTGGTGGGCTGCCGTCTATGGGGTCGCACAGAGTCGGACACGAATGAAGCAACTTAGCAGCAGCAGCAGCAGCAGATCAGAACGAGCTGAATCGTCAATTAATTGTCTTCAAGTATCTGCACACTGAGTCGGGGGAATATCCCCTGGAGAAGGAAATGGCAACCCACTCCAGTATTCTTGCCTGGAGAATCCCATGGACAGAGGAGCCTGGTGGGCTATAGTCCATGGGGTCACAAAAGAGTCAGACACGACTTAGCAACCAAAGCAATGAAATGACAAATCTGCATGCTTATTTCAAAGAAGACACTAAGAAATGAGTTCCAAATAGAACCATTAATAGAACAAAAGATATGGCTGAAAGAAGAAGTGGCCTGGTAATTCATGTATGCTCATTGGCCTGTGGTTTCTAGCTCACATGAAAGGCAAGCTTTAGAAAGCCCTATTTCCTACTCTGGTCTGCTTCCTTTGACACACCAATGTTGCATAAGGCCAAACTG
Source organism: Ovis canadensis (assembly GCF_042477335.2). Taxonomy (NCBI): domain Eukaryota; kingdom Metazoa; phylum Chordata; class Mammalia; order Artiodactyla; family Bovidae; genus Ovis; species Ovis canadensis. The sequence continues at coordinate 22,603,967 of NC_091269.1, read as the reverse complement.
TACTGGAACCTTTGGAGGAAAAATCTATTTGTAAATGAGATTGATAGCATCAGTGAATACCTAAACAATCTGGTTAACACAAGACCAGATTCTGGTGATGGCAGCATAACCTCTAAGGTCCTTCTGCGTGAGAAAATGAAGACAGAACACCTGTGGGGGGATTGCCTTTCAGGGGATGTGTCCTGCGTGTGTGTGCGTGTACGTGCGTGCTTGGTCATGTCCAGCCCTTTGGGACCCCATGGACTGTAACCTTCCAGGCTCCGCTGCCCATGGGATTTCCCAGGTAAGAATACTGGAGTGGGTTACCATTTCCTTCTCCAGGGACTCTTCCCACCCGGGGAATCAAGCCTGTGTCTCCTGCATTGGCAGGTGGGTTCTTTGCCAACTGCATCACCTGGGAAGCCCTGCCAGCCGCCTGTCGCTAAGAAGTACTGAAATACAAGGAGCTCAGACTCAAATGCCAGCTTCCATTTGTGTTCATCTTAGATTAAAATTGTTTTGAATTTCTAAATGTTTTTCTGTGGGTTATGCAACTATGACATGACTAGAATCACTGCTTTGAACAGAGCATTAGTACACTTTGCAGAGATGTAAAAGCCTGGATTCAAAATCTCTCAGTTTCTCAAAGGAAACTGTGTACAAGCGTACCCGTCCTCACCACCCAGCCTGTGACCGGCCTCTCTCAACCCCTCAAGTGTTCATCAGTCAGTGACAAGGAATTTCCAAGGTGAAGGAGGCTCCGAAGGCCCCGAGGTAGTTTTCCTCAGAAGCACAGAACTATTTTTAATTAGTAGAAGAGGCGCCACAGTTAGGCCCTGGAGCGAAGAGAGTGGTTCCGTAATTTTCCAAAAGCAGGGAGAGCAGGCAGATCAGAGGCATCCACTTCCTCTCCTTGGGCAGGAGGCTGGCAGGCAAATAACATCAATTAACTGAGAGAAGCGGCAGGAACCGGTTAAATGGTGGCCTAGAAGCCCCCTCCTCCCACCTGACAGGTGTCTGGGGCTCGGCGCCCTCCCCTGAAGCCAGGGGCCAAGGCCAGGGCCAGGGTGGTGCCGGTCAGCCTGCCAACTTCCCATCCTACTGACGGAGTTTCTTCTAAACCTTTCGGTGCCAGCCGTACTTAAAATTCTAATGACATAATTTAAATAAATACTATGTAAAGCAATGAAATATTAGTGGGAAAGAAGAGGAGTTCCTGTCTCCCATCTAAACCATGTTGCAAATCTTGGGAAAACTCAATAATATTTAAGCAGGGAGGGACTGAGGACTGTTTTGTAAGTGTTCTAGAAATTTCCAAGCCTCTTTAAAGAAACACTAACTGGAAATTTGTTGATGATGCATTATTGGTGAGGTTTCTCAAGAAGAGCCATGGGAAAATCCAGTCAGGAAAACCTGTACAAACGTGTGCCAAGCCTTGGTCTTATAAGTAGTAAAAATTAGTAGATAAACTTAAAAATTTCAATGCACATATATCATTTTTTACAATTCTCTGGCTCTTAAATCAATCAATCAATTACCAATCCTCATGGCAACCTAATTGCTTCTACTGCTCTCCTCTTGGAGGTAAGGAGGTTGGGTTTGCAACACAAAATACTAAATTGCCAAGTTTTCTGCTTTCTCCTCAAAGGCCTTAACAGAAAGAGAAAAAGCAGCTAACGATTAAGTAAGCATTCTACCCGGGGGGTTGTCTCACAAATTTCAAGTGAGAGGAGCTACCAAGTGCATGTGAACGGATAAAGAAGTTGTACATATGTGAACGGATAAAGAAGTTGTACATATATACAATGGACTGTTACATAAAAAAGAACGCATTTGAGTCTGTTCTAAGTGAGGTGGATGCTAGAGCCGGTTATACAAAGTAAGTCAAAAAAGAAAGACAACTATTGTATATTAATGCATATATATGGGATGTAGAAAGATGGTACTGCTGAAGCTATTTGCAGGGCAGGAATAGAGACACTGACATAGAGAACACACTTGACCCAGTGGAGGCAGGAGAGGCTGGGGCGAGTGGAGAGAGAGGCACTGAGACATCTGCATCACCATGTGTAAAGCAGAGCCAGTGGGAAGTTGCTGCATAACACAGGGAGCTCAACCAGCTGCTCTGGGACAGCGTGGAGGGGTGAGATGGGGTGCGGGGTGGGAGGGAGGTTCAAAGACGAGGAGACGTATGTAACGTATGGCTGATTCATGGCGATGTATGGCAGAAACCATACAATGCTTTACAACATTGTAAAGCAATTATTCTCCAATTAAAAATACAAATACAAAAAAAGAGGACATGTAGTTCAGGCCCTGCTCTGTTTACCTTGCTTCACTGGTGAGGCTGCTGCCCTACTGAGAGCTCAGGGGAGCCAGGAAGTGATGGGAAAGACAGAGAAGCAAAGTTGCATCTGCCAGGACTGGAGAATAAGCCCTTCAACCACCACAGATGTTTCTAGAATTATAAATCAGTTTAAGATGGTGAGGACACACTTCACCACATATTGGTTTCTTCAGCTTTCCTTTCATGTGAAATGGAATAAAATGACATTGGGAGACATTGGCAATCATTTTTGGAGACCTATACGATAACGAAAGGGCTTCCCTGGTGGGTTAGATGGTGAAGAATCCACTGCAATGCAAGAGACCTGCTGGGTTCCATCTGTGGGTTGGGAAGATCCCCTGGAGGAGCGCATGGCAACCCACTCCAGTTTTCTTGCCTGAGAAATCCCATGGACAGAGGAGCCTGGCGGGCTACAGTCCATGGTGTCACAAAGAGTCGGCTACAACTTGGAGACTAAACCACAACCACAACAATAATAACGAAAACTGTAAGCCAACTAGATTTCAATCACAAAACAGAAACTAACAGCATAAAGTTACCCTGTATCTTACTGCTAATGCCCTTTACTGCAGACATCTTAACACCCTGGCTACTCAAATCCTGTGTGAGATGCTCAAAGCTGCTGGGCCTTTTTTAGCCTCTTTGAGCCTGTTTGAGCAGCTCCTGGCTGGGAAAGGAAGCAGCTGGAGGCAAAAGGCAGGGAGAGTGATGCTGTCCAGGGGAACTCGCAGGAGGGAAGCCCACTTTGTAGTAAAAACAGAAAGCACCCCAGCAGGACAGGCTGCAGACAGGAAAGAGAATTACGCAGGTATAATGGCCAGAACAACAAGTACAAAAGAGCAACTTCAGAGTGGAGGAAGCTGGCTCACTGATTTCCCCAGCTTCTGTCTGGCCCCCATGCAATTTCTGTAATGTCTATAAAGCAGGGCCAACAGCAGCTGATTGTTTCCAGAGGCTGAGGCAACACTTGCAGGAGAGCTGTCATGAAGCTGAAAAAGAAGAGGGCTCTTACCATCGAGGAAGCGCAAGTGAAAATTGGCCCTTCGCCCTGTGGCCAACTTCCTAGGTAACAAAGCCCAGAGCAAATTACTGTGCCTTAATGGGCCCAGTTGTAAAATGGGGGAAATGGTGCTGAGAAGCCCGGTGGGACCCTAAACACAGCAAAATCTCTAATTAATGACAAAGTACTTGTGAGAACCGGTGCAACCGAAATGCACGTACCCACGTGGGGCAGATAAGCACAGGGAAGGCTTTGAAAATCCATCTCCCTGTGGACCTCCAGAAGAAGTCAGCAATTTTTCATGGGAGATTTAGGTTAGAAAGTAATTGACTGCCTTCAGGGCACCAGGTTTCAAGAGAGAAGCCAGGGGTGGCCAGACCCAGCCATCCAGCAGGGAGTTCCACAGCAAAAGCAACTCAGTGCTGCCAAGCAAACAGACACCATGGCCTCAGGATAAATACACGAGAAGCCAGAATCCAGTGAGTCCCTGGAGACCAAGGCAGGAAAAAAAAGCACCTTCCTCTGAATGAGACCCTTGGTTATTGTTCCAACTTTCAGGAGCTTAGAAGCCTTCATCCAAATACAAACAAGACTGTCCCTTTACTAAACCTTTCTTACTGGAATATCTTCTACGGATTCATTGCTCTCTTTTCTGTCAATAAAAGAAGCAGAGTATACTATTTTAAAAAGGTCTTAGAGATTGTGGTGACTGCCATAAAGAGTGATACACACACACACAACTATGAGTTAAGCCTGTACCACGTGTCAAGGCTTCCCTGCTGGCTCAGATGGTAAAGAACCTGCCTGCAATGCAGGAGACACAGGTTCAGTCCCTGGGTCAGGAAGGTCCCCTGGAGAAGGGAATGGCTACCCACTCCAGCATTCTTGCCTGGAGAATCCCACGGACAGAGGAGCCTGGTGGGCTGCAGTCCACGGGGCTGCAAAGAGTCAGACACGACTCAGCAACTACACTGTCTCCACCGTGTATGTGTCACTCACGCTTAGATGCATTATTTTATTTAAATCTTCACAACCTTCTTTCACAAGATATTTTTCATTGTCCTCAGTTTTTGTTTTTTTAACAGATGAGGAAATGCAGTCTGTATTCAGCCCAGCGGCCTCGGCTCTGCTCATCTGCTATACTGCCTTCCAATAGCCTTGAGACAAACTCAACCAAATCGAACAGCGAAAGCCTCACTTTTAAAATAGGGAGATATTATTTTTTAAATTACAGTCACTTTTGTAACATTACATGCAGTAAAAATTTTGGTGTAAAATTATAAATTTAGACATAGGCACTCAGTTATGCAGAGACGTCCCAGGTGAGGCAAGTGGTAAAGAACCTGCCTACCAGTGCAGAAGATGTAAGAGACGCAGTTCAATCCCCATGTTGGGAAGATCCCCTGGAGGAGGGTGTGAAAACCCACTCCAGTATGCTTGCCTGGAGAATCCCATGGCCAGAGGAGCCTGGAGGGCGACAGCCCATAGCACTGCAAAGAGCCAGACACGATCGACGTGACTTAGCATGTGCGCGTGCACACAGCTGCATAGCCGCTACTACACTCAAGATGCAGAGTAGTTGTCTCACTGCCGCCCCAGCCCCAACGCTTTCATGTTGCTGTTTGTGACCGGTGCCCCTCCCCCCACCCCCACCAACCCCTCATCCCCACCCCTCCGCACCAGTCCCCGGCAACAACTGTTCAGTTTTCTGTTTCTATAATTTTGTCCTTTCCTGAAAGGAAGCTCAAGCGTTCCAAAGATGCTCACCTTCCTCTCGGACTAAATCCCAGAAAGCAATGCAGGGACAGTACATGGAACATGAAGGACACAGAACTGGAGATGACCAGGCAGCGTGCCCCTTGCATCAGAATATTCTTCGAAGCTGATCCACTGAGACAGGCCACAGGTTTTCAACAATGCTAACCAAAAGCAAGGCAGCCAGGCTTTTCAGGGGATTCCACCTGCAGGGCCTCGGCTAACAAAGGAGTTGAGATCATCCACAGCTCGGTGTAGAGGCTCCTTGTGTGAGGCCAGCAGGATTCCAGACAATGACAGCGGCTTGCTTTCTCATAAGGTTGCTCAATGAAAATATGTGATCGAGTATCAATTATCCAGGCAAGTCCAGAAGGCGTTGACTGTAAGCACAGCTCATCAGAGGGTGTGTGCTCTTAACAACCAGGGTCCTGCAGCCAGGACAGGGGCGGGGTACCCACATGGACATGTTCCCTGGTGAGCAGTGGCAAAGACCCAGTGGCACACCTAATGTCAACTGTGAGACATGGACATGGAATGACACGTTCCTCCAGATCTGGGTGTGCGTTCTCAGTCGCTCAGTCGTGTCCAACTCTTTGTGACCCCATGGACTGCAGCTTGCCAGGCTCCTTTGCCCATGGAATTTTCCAGGCAAGAACACTGGAGTGGATTGCCATTTCCTCCTCCGGGGGATCCTCCCCACCCAGGGATCGAACCCATGTCTCTTGTATCTCCTGCACTGGCAGGTGGATTCTTTACTACTACACCACCTGGGAAGCCCCTCCTCCAGCTTCACCAAGGTTTTATTTTCTTTTAATATTCAGAACACCTGGGAATCTGGCCAGAAAAGTGCTCTGAAGCCTCCTGTCATGGCACTGAAACTGGAAAGAAATTCCTAGAGCCCTTTTGTTGAAAGGATCTTATTAAGGCTAGAAGGGAAAGTGAGCAAGGAGAAGGGAGAGAAAGGAGAAATGAAGCAGGGAGGGGAGGGGTGGGGAACTTAGATCTCTGTGAATCTAGGTCAGCCCTGGGGTAAAGCAATGAATAAATCTACACTTTAATTTTTAATGCATATATCACAGGCCATATCTTAGGTTTTTTAAATGAAAAGAGCAAATTCTAACATTCATTATGATCTTGCTTTGGCAAAAACAGTTAATGGAATATATACATATATTTGTTTGATTCTAATGAATAAATATTGTAGGATATATATGTATTCTAAATATAGAATTAAATATAGATAACATATATAATATGTATACAGACAACAGCTACATGTGATATATGATATGTAGACTGTGGGCTATATATATACGGTAATTATATATTAGTTTATATATTCTGACTGGAGCCATGAAATTAGAATAAAAATAGAACTAAATATGCCAAAAGTTTTTTTTCATTCTCCTATATATTAAACAACTTCTGTAAAATTTCTACACCATTTTGAAATCATGTTAGGAGTTGTTAAAACTTTAAAGAGTTTGGGTGGTTCAGTGGGAAGCCCACCCAGGATTAACTGCTCTCATTTGGAGTGTGGTCCCAAAGCCCCCCTCAGAGTAAGAATCCTTAATCCTATGAGGATGGACAGACCTCTTTCTGTTCACTGCTAGCACTGTGAGGAGAGGGGGTCAGGTGCACCGTCCACTCTTCAAAGGCTTGCAAAGGGGTCTTCCTTTCCTCTTCAGGGTGGGACCTCGGGGGGCTGGCCAGAGCCATTGTATAAGTACCTCCCCCTAAGTCATCCGTCTGTCTCTCATCTGCAAACAGGCTGCCCCTGGCCTCCTGGAGCTGCAAGCTCTGGATAAGCAACCGACAAGCTTCCAAGTCAGCTTCCCACACTTTTCCAAGCAGCGGACACTTGCAGCTATAAGGCAGAGAGGAAACAAAGGCATAAAGATTAATTCAGTGCTGTTTCATCATACCAAACCAATAGCTTTTCCACCTGGCTAAGAAGTTAGAGTGAACAACTTACTTTTACATAATGATGGATTATTTCAACCAGAGGATTCAGAGGGGCCAAATTTGTATACCATCAAGCAACAGTGAAATAAGTATAGTCCTTCTTAGCTACTTGGTCTGTAAGGATATTCAAGATCCTAAATATTTTTCAAGACTCAGTGGTTCAATACAACAACCCTACTCACGTTTGTCCTCTTGTCTTGCTGCCTTCATTTGAGTCCCTAGACTTGCCCAGCTCCCTCAGGGCAAGTACTTTTTCATCTGCTACTTCATCTGCCTTGGACTATAAGAAGATTCAACCAGTCCATCCTAAAGGAGATCAGTCCTGGGTGTTCAACGGAAGGACTGATGTTGAAGCTGAAACTCCAATACTTTGGCCACCTCATGCAAAGAGTTGACTCATTGGAAAAGACCCTGATGCTGGGAAGGATTGGGGGCAGGAGGAGAAGGGGATGACAGAGGATGAGATGCCTGGATGGCATCACCTACTCAATGGACATGGGTCTGGGTGGACTCCAGGAGCTGGTGATGGACGAGGAGGCCTGGTGTGCTGCAATTCATGGGGTCGCAAAGAGTCAGACATGACTGAGCGACTGAACTGAACTGAACTGAATTTCATCTGCCTAGCTTGTCCCTCCCCGACCTTTTCCCCTTACCAACCCATGTTCATCCAGGTAACGTAAATGAGTGAAGCAGTGCAAGGGTAAAAAAAACCAAAATAGCAGTCAGCCTGCCTCAGTAACGAATGTAGTAAGAGAGACGTGTACTCTTGCTAGTAGGAGGGACACATCCCTTTACAGGAAGCCCTTTCATCAGCTCAGACCAGATAAAGCTATGAGGAGTGTAGACTCAATGCTCACAAAAATTTGATTTCAATGGAAAGCCAAAAGCCCCAAATTTTAAATGAAAGCATATTTTTCATCATCCATTTAGCTCTAGACTGAACACTTTCTATACAACTATCTTCCACTTATTAATCCTTCCTTCCACTGTGTCTAATCTGCTTTTCAAATTTCTTGTGTTCTAAATTTTGGTTATTTTATCAGTTCTATAATTTCTGTTGACTGTTTTTTTTTTTTTTTTTACATTTCAGTTCTCTTCTGAAATTATCCACCATGTCCTCTTATCTTCCTAAATATATGGATCATCATTATTTTAAAGCCTGTAACTATAAATGATGTATACAAAAGTAAGTAAGGAAAAATGAGACAGAAGCTATATATTAGAAGAGCAACTGATGAGAATTTTCAGGTGATTGACAAGGGACATCAAACTACACATTCAGATACAATCTCAAAGACTGGAGAAGCAAACTAAAAAACACACCCAGGTTCATCTTAGTCAAACTGCTGAACAACAAAGACAGATCAGATCTCTTAAAAACAGATGGAGGGAAAAAAAGACCTTCACTTCAAGGAAGCGATAACATGCGTGACAGAAATGGTGTATGTATGCCAGGAGGTAATAAAGCAACATCTTAAAAACAGTGGGGAAAAGGTAACATCCTGTAAATTATACGATTATTTTAATTTCACTCAAAAATAAAAGTTTAAAAAGGTATCCTCAAATAAATAAAAATGGACAGAATTCCCTGCAGTATATGCACAGTAAAGGAAATGATCCCAGCTGGAAGCAAGGACATGCATTATTGTTGTTATTTAGTTGCTAAGTCACGTCCAGATCTTTTATGACCCCATGGACTATAGTCTGCCAGGCTCCTCTACCCGTGGGATTTTCCAGGCAAGAATGCTGGAGTCGGTTGCCATTTTCTTCTCCAGGGAATCTTCCCAAACCAGGGACTGAACCCACAACTTCTGCATTAGCCGGTGATTCTTTATCACTGAGCCTCCGAGAAAGCCCAAGGACACACATAAAGAAATGAAAACAATGGAAGAGTAAATATGTGGCTAAATTTAAGTGACAGTGATATAAAAAACAGCAATGATTTCTTTGGTGATCTAAAATATATGAAGACTTAAAATACATGACAAAGAGGGAATGAAAGGCATGAAAATAGTTTCAGGTCCTTGAGTTTCCAGAAAGTAGCAAAGTGCTCAATGTATTAAATTTTAAAAACTCATGGATTCATATCAAACTCCTTACGGTAATCATAAAGCAGAGAGATTTAAAGAACATCTAACTAACGAGCCAAGATGTGAGAGCTTTAAAATTAAAATATACTACAGTATTGGTTTAATGAAAGCAATAAAGATAGGAATGAATGTGATATAGATAGGGAAGATGGCAGCATTGAACTATTCATCCCTAATATATGAGGAATTACATTAAATATAAATAGATAGATGCAGTATTTAAAAGTCAAAGATTTTAGACTAGAATAAAAAAAATCAAAATCCAGTTCCATGTTGCTTATAAGACACATACATCATTAGATAGAAGGATACAAACAGGTTGCAGACAAAAGAATGGAAATATGTCATGAAGGCATAAGAAATACAGTGTAATGGGTAAAGGACAACCTGTTCAATATACTCATGTCAACTGGATTAATATCACTATACGAATGGGCTTCCCAGGTTGTTCAGTTCAGTTCAGTCACTCAGTTGTGTCCGGCTCTTTGCGACCCCATGAATCGCAGCACGCCAGGCCTCCCTGTCCATCACCAACTCCCGGAGTTCACCCAGACTCACGTCCATCGAGTCCGTGATGCCATCCAGCCATCTCATCCTGGGTCATCCCCTTCTCCTCCTGCCCCCAATCCCTCCCAGCATCACAGTCTTTTCAAATGAGTCAACTCTTCGCATGAGGTGGCCAAAGTACTGGAGCTTCAGCTTTAGCATCATTCCTTCCAAAGAAATCCCAGGGTTGATCTCCTTCAGAATGGACTGGTTGTATCTCCTGGCAGTCCAAGGGACTCTCAAGAGTCTTCTCCAACACCATAGTTCAAAAGCATCAATTCTTCGGCGCTCAGCCTTCTTCACAGTCCAACTCTCACATCCATACATGACCACAGGAAAAACCATACCCTTGACTAGGCGGACTTTAGTTGGCAAAGTAATGTCTCTGCTTTTGAATATGCTATCTAGGTTGGTCATAACTTTTCTTCCAAAGAGTAAGCGTCTTTTAATTTCATGGCTGCAGTCACAATCTGCAGTGATTTTGGAGCCCAAAAAAATAAAGTCTGACACTGTTTCTACTGTTTCCCCATCTATTTCCCATGAAGTGATGATTTTCACTTTCAATCAGATGCCATGATTTTCATTTTGTGAATGTTGAGCTTTAAGCCAACTTTTTCACTCTCCTCTTTCACTTTCATCAAGAGGCTTTTGAGTTCCTCTTCACTTTCTGCCATAAGGGTGGTGTCATCTACATATCTGAGGTTATTGAGATTTCTCCCGGCAGTCTTGATTCCAGCTTGTGTTTCTCCCAGGTTGTGCTAGTGGTAAAGAACCTGCCTATGAATGCAGGAGACGTTAAGAGACCTGGGTTCAATTCTTGAGTTGGGAAGATCCCCCAGAGGAGGGCACGACAACCCACTCCAGTATTCTTGCCTAGAGAATCCCAAAGACAGAGGAGTCTGCTGGGCTACAGTCCATAGTGTCGCAAAGAAGTGGACACAACTGAAGCAACTCAGCACGCACACACCATAGGGAAAAAAAATCTAATTCATGATTATTGGCCCACACTAAGCAAACATCAATTTCAGGTGGATTGCAGATCAAAATGTGAAAAAGGAATAAAACTTCTAGTATCTTGCTTTACTATGCTTCATTTTATTTTACTTCACAGATAGTGCACTTTTTTTTGCAAATTGAAGGTTTATGGCAACCCTGAGTCAAGCAAGTCTATCAGCACCATTATCTTTTCTTAAAAAAAAAAAAACTATTTATTTTTAATTGAAGGACAATTGCTTTACAGAATTTTGTTGTTTTCTGTCAAACATTAACAAGGATAAGCCATAGATACACCCATGTCCCCTCCCTCCTAAACCTCCCTCCCATCTCCCCCCCAGTCCCACCCCTCTGGGTTGATACAGAGCCCCTGTTTGAGTTCCGTCAACAGTAAATTCCCATTGGCTATCTATTTTACGTAAGGCATTGTAAGTTCCTATACTCTCTCCATCATCTCACCCTCTCCCTCTCCAAATCCCACTGTGTCCGATAATCTGTTCTCTAGGTCTGTTTCTCCATTGCTGCCCTGCACATAAATTCATCAGTACCATCTTTCTAGATTCCATAAATGCATTAGATTATGATATTTATATTTCTCTTTCTGACTGACTTCACTCTGTACGATAGGCTCTAGTTTCATCTACCTCATCAGAACTGACTCAAATGTGTTCCTTTTTACAGCTGAGTAGTATTCCACTGTGCATTATATATATATCACAGCTTCTTTACCCATTCATCTGTTGATGGACATCTAGGTTGCTTCCATGTTCTAGCCATTGTAAATAGAGTTGCAGTTAACATTGGGGTACATGTGTCTTTTTCAATTTTGGTTTCCTCAGGGTATATGCCTAGTAATGGGATTGCTGGGTCATATAGTGGTTTTATTCCTAGCATTTTTGTTTTTTTTTTAATAAGGACTCTCTCAGAGATAGTGCAGGTTTGGTTCTAGACCATGACCGTAAGCCTACAATGTCTCTGAGGTGTATCTGAATAGGATAATATCTTTATGACTTTGCGGTAAGCAAAGATCTCTCAAACTGGATATAAAAACTACTAGCTATAAAGAAAACAAGTAAGAAATTTGACTGTAAATATTAAGAACTTACATTCATCAAAAAACAAAGCCATTGAGAGAATGAAATGATAAGCCACAAAGTGGAAGAAGTTATTTGTAATACATACAACCAACAAAAAACTGCTTCCTGACTATAAACAGGACTCCCACAAAACAAGAAAGAGACAGACAACCCAATTTTGGCCAAAGACTGGAAAAGATATTTCACAAAAGAGGGGATCTAAATGGCCAATGAGTACTTTATGAAAAGATGTACAACAACATCAGTCATCAGGAAAGTCCACACTAAACTACAGAGCGAGACCCAACTGAGAGAATCAGGCATGACTGAGGGCACTCACGTGCATGCGACACCTGGGACCCCAGAGATGACTGGTCCTCCCCTATACTGCTGGTGGGAGGGCGCATGAAGGCAGTGCCTTGAAATCTCACAGACAGATGTACTAATGATGAAAGCATGTCAATCACAGGACCCAGCACCACAACTCTTAGGAATACGTACATTTCACGAGTATATATTTAGGACGTGTGTTAATTCACAGTAGTCATTTCTACAGTCACTATGAGCACTAAATTGGCAGATGCTGAACCACTGCTCTCAGAGGAAATGCAGGGCTAGCTTCCTGTCAGCCTTTGGTTACAACATTATCATGGGCTTCCAGGTGGCTCAGTGGGTAAAGAATCTGCCTGCAATGCAGGAGACACAGGAGACATGGGTTCAATTCCTGGGTCAGGAAGATCCCCCGGAAGAGGGCACAGCAACCCACTCCAGTATTCTTGCCTGGAGAATCCCAGGCACAAAAGGAGTCTGGTGGGCTACAGTCCACAATCACAAAGAATCAGACACAACTGAGCACACCTGCAATCTTTTTTTATGTGTGTTCCTGTTTTAAATATAGTGTTGATTCATCAACACTAGTCCCATACAGAGCACTATAACTCATGCCCGAGCAAAGCTCACCAACACATATGTCCTCCGTAAGGCACATTACAGTTTTCCTGCCTTTAGGACCATCAGACAGCCCTTCATCACTATGCTGGGGAGGGAGCCATCTGAACAGCAAAATCACCAAGAAAAAGCACAAAGATGTGAAAACCATGGCACTAAAAAGTCAGCAAAAAGGGGATGTCTCGACAGTATGACAACTGTAACCAGAAAGCAGGGCACTGTCTTGTTCAGCCTCAGCTGGAATCGTGCACATCAAGTGACTCAGACTTTTAGCCACTCTGGGCATGTCCTTGAATAACAGGGAGAACTCTGATTTATATTGATTGGGGGGCTACAAGTAAATTTCTGTAAGTAGACAAACTCACAAATTCAAAATCCACTGATAAGGAAGACCAACTGTACATATGATCAGACAACATTATTTGTAACAGCCAAAACCTGGGAGGGAAAACTGATGTCCATAAATAGAAGAATGCATTAATTGTGGAATGTCCAGTCACTGGAATTTTTGCAAAGATGAACAAATTAATACAACCTGCAAGAATATGGATGAATCTCAAAAACATAAGCTTAGACAAAAAGGCAAAGAGGAGGTACTATGATTCTATTTGTTTTTTTTTAAATTTAAATTTATTTATTTTAATTGGAGGCTAATTACTTTACAATATTATACTGGTTCTGCCACACATCAACATGAATCTGCCACGGGTATACTCGTGTTCCCCATCCCGATCCCCCCTCCCACCTCCCTCCCCGTACCATCCATCTGGGTCATCTCAGTGCACCAGCCTCAAGGATCCTGTATCGAACCTGGACTGGCGATTCATTTCTTATATGATATTATACATGTTTCCATGGCAGTCTCCCAAATCACCCCACCCTCTCCCTCTCCCACAGAGTCCAAAAGACTGTTCTATACATCTGTGTCTCTTTCACTGTCTCGCATACAGGGTTATCGTTACCATCTTTCTAAATTCCATATATATGCATTAGTATACTGTATTGGTGTTTTGTTTTATATTTTTAAATGTGAAAAATTAATCCATGGTATTAGAGATCAAGATGGTGGCTTCTTTCGAAAGAAGAGAAGTAATGACAGCGAGAGGCATCAGGAGGCCTGCTGGTATGTTAGAAGTGTTTTTTATTTGTCAATGGTGCTGGTGATGGGTATGTTCATTTTGTGAATATTCATCAAGCAGTATGTTCACAATGTGTGTACTTTCTCATTGTGTTATATGCAGTCTAAAATAATAAAAAGAGGTGGTCCAGTAGTTAGGGATCCAAGTTTCTACTTCAGGGACAAGGTTCCATCCCTGGTTCTGGGAACTAAGATCCCACGTGCTGCATGACGCATCCAAAAAAATTTTTTTAAGAGATAAAATAATAAAAAGAGAAAAGACACAGATTTCCTTAGCCACATCCTGGATCAAGAGAGCAGGAATAGGGTCTTGTACACATGAGAAGAGATCATCCTTATTAGAAACACTAGACTCTATTTTCCAACTTCCTGATTGTAGCCAATCTGATATGTGACAAGTAGTATCTTGAAGTTGAGCTTCTCCACTACAGTCGCTTATTAGACACTCAGATTTTCTCCTGTGATATATCTCTCCTGATCCATTGTCAGTTTATTCCTTTTCTGGGTTCCCGGTCCTTCTCCTAAGGTTTTCATTGAAAGTGTGAACAGTGTTAGCCACTCAGTTGTGTCCGACTCTTTGCAACGACATGGACTGTAGCCCGCCAGGCTCCTCTGTCCATGGAACTCTCCAGGCAAGAATACTGGAATGTATTGCCCTTTTCTTCTCCAGGGGATCTTCCTGACCCAAGGATTGAACCTGGGTCTCCCAGTTGCAGGCAAATTCTTTACTGACTGAGCCATGTGAAAGGAAGCATTTTATTGCCAGTTGAACATCTTTTAATTTTTAGAGTCTACTCAGTTTTCCTTTTCCTAGTGTCTAGTTTAACATTTGGAGAAGCAATGGCACCCCACTCCAGTACTCTTGCCTGGAAAATCCCATGGGCGGAGGAGCCTGGTGGGCTGCAGTCCATGGGGTCGCGGAGAGTCGGACACAACTGAGCAACTTCACTTTCACTTTTCACTTTCATGCATTGCAGAAGGAAATGGCAACCCACTCGTGTTCTTGCCTGGAGAATCCCAGGGATGAGGGAGCCTGGTGGGCTGCTGTCTATGGGGTCACACGGAGTCAGACACGACTGAAGCCACTTAGCAGCAGCAGCAGCAGCAGCAGTTTAACATTAACACTGCACCTTTTATAGAAGTCAATCCACTTTCTCACAGATTTCATATGCATTATAATGTTTGTTCATAAATTTTAAAATCACTTTTCTCCATAGACATTTTTCCTTTTCATTCTGTATTTTATTTAAACATTTACCTCTTTTCTGACAAATCTTGTTCAGTGTTATCAGAGTCTTGCTAGCTTACTAACCTTCGCAAAGAACACTTTGCTTTGTTCATCTTTGATACTGATTTTTGTTCTCTATTTTCTTGATTTATGATCTTATCTTTATTTTTCTCATTCTTTAGATTTATCATCTTTTTTTTAGCTTCTGTTGTCACATGCTTGTTTTATTTTCTCTCTATTTTAATTTTCTAATACAAGTATTTAAAGCTCTAAACTTTCATCTAATACCTTGCTGCTGCTGCTGCTGCTAAGTCGCTTCAGTCGTGTCTGACTCTGTGCGACCCCATAGACAGCAGCTCATCAGACTCCCCCATCCCTGGGATTCTCCAGGCAAGAACACTGGAGTGGGTTGCCATTTCCTTCTCCAATGCAGCAAAGTGAAAAGGAAAAGTGAAGTTGCTCAGTCGTGTCCGACTCTTCGCGACCCCATGGACTGCAGCCTACCAGGCTCCTCCGTTCATGGGATTTTCCAGGCAAGAGTACTGGAGTGGGGTGCCATTGCCTTCTCCATCTAATACCTTAATCATCTCCAATATTTTTGTTTTTTATTATAAAATGTTTTTTACTATTAAAACTATTAAATATTTTAAATATATAGAAAAACATGAAAAATAGTTTAAAAGACACTTGCATACCTACCATCAAACTTCCTGATTTTTCATATTTTTCTGTAATTGAATTTGACTTACTTCTAATTTATGACATTATTGCCCCCCAAATTTTACATATACTGTTATTTTTTCTAATATTATAATTATTACTCCGACTCTCTTTTAGTTCAATTTTTCCTTTTACCACACTTTATGTTCACATTGTTTTTAAATTTTTCCTTTTTTTAATTTGTTTTTAACTGGAGGATAATTGGTTAACAATGCTGTGTTGTCTTCTATGTACAACAATGTGAATCAGTCATAGGTATACATATGTCCCCTCCTTCTTGAACCTGCCCCAGTCCCCCCACCCCATCCCACCCATTTTTATTTTTCCAGAAATGAATGCAGTACAACACATTTGGCTGAATTTTACAAAAATCCATTCTGGAATTTAATCTTTGGGATTGGTGGATTTCACCTATGTGTTCAGAATTACTATAATTACTGTTTAATAATTATGGCTGTTTTTCTGATTTGTTACAACCAAGATTCTTAATTTTTACGTCTTTGTTTGTTCCTATCTTCCTTTTCCTTTTTATTAATTTACATAAAATCATGAAAAGGAATACAGAGAGATCCATGAATCCTTTACCCTCTTCCGACAATGGTAACATTTTGCAAAAATATAGTACAATATCACAACCAGGCAACTGCCACTGATGCAATCCACTGATCTTATTCAGATGTCCTCGCTTGTGTGCGTGTGTGTGTACGTGGCTACATAATTTTACCCCTTGTGCAAGCTCATGTATGCACCACCACATTCAAGGTACCGAGCATCCAATGCCCTTTGCTATAACCACATCACTACTTCCCGCCTTGACTGCCATCTCTAGTGTCTGGAAACCACTACATCCATTCTCCATTTCCAGATTTTATCGCTTCAAAAATATTAGAGAGATGGAATCATAAATTTTGCAACTTTGGGATTGGCTTTTTTCATTCAACATAGCTCCCTGGAGATTCACACACCAACAGTTCATTTCTTTCTATTGCTGCGTAGTGTTCCACGCTGTCTGAACCAGTTTATTCAAATATTCACCCACTGAAGGACATCTGTGATGTTCTTCCCAGCTTGGGATTATTATAAATAAAGCTCCTAGGAACATTTGCGCACAGGTTTCGGTGTGAAATTAAATGTTCATTTGTTGTCTGAGAGGCTCCCACTGGATCATGGAAGGAATGAGCCTGCCTGGTGGCCTCTTAGCAAACTTCCACCACCCCTTCATTCTGTTCTCATTCTACCTCAAAGGGGATACACCTGGAGGTGTTCTGAGGCCGGATTTCAGTTTCATACATGTCTTGTTTTCTTTGTAAGTTCTCTATCTCATCAACAGTAAAATTTACTAAAGTTTTTTTCAATTCTCTCTCATGTAACTCACACTGCCCTCCTGAACTTATTGTTTGTATTGCTGAAATATTTCCTCGCAAAACACTTCAAAGAAAATGTGTTTTGTAAATCTTTTAAGGACCTACAGGTCTGAGAACATCTTTATTTCATACTCAAACTCTAAATAATGGTTAGGTTTAATATTCTGCCCTCTTGCCTTCTATGATGTTATTGAAAAGTCTGAGATCAGCCTAATTCTTACCCCTTTCTAGATGATCTGCCCTTAGACAATTTCTTTTTATCTTTGTTTTATATGAAGTTTAATTGCAACCTATTGATCCCCTCATCCTTTCCTATTCTGTTAGAGTTATTAAGCCCGTCAGTAAAAGGTCTTATATCTTTCCCTTTTTTTCTGGGAAATTCTCAGTCATTAGTCTCTCAAATATTTCCTCTCTCTCCTCTATTAATTGTTTTCTTTTCTTTGGGGATTTTTTTTTTCATATGAACACTGATCAAATAACTCTATTCCGTACATTGCTTAGCTTTTTTTTTTTTTTTCCTTCTCTCTGTCTGCTCCTCAGGCCTTCAGAGTATTTGAATAGTTGTCTGGCTCACTAATTGGTTCTTTAACTGAATCCACTTGGCTATTCAACCCATTTACTGAGACTTTTTTCAACTTTTAAATTCTGTATTCTCTGAGTTTCCATTTGGGTTTATGGCTTCCTACTTTACCGCCTGTTTCCAATATTCTCCTTTACCTTGTGGAAGTGTACGATACAAGTATTGGACATCTTGTGTCTAATTATGCTTCATCAGGTAAGAGTCCATTATTGTTGCTCCTTTATAGCAGCTGCCCTCCTAAGAAGCCTCATGTATATTCCACTGAGTTCATGTTTGCTTAGGCATATTAACCACCTCAGCTGGTGATGGGTCTTTGGAGAAGGCGATAATGCCAAGGGCATAACTTGTGCCTGACCCATTAGGCGGGATGTCGTCTCTGATAGAATAATTTGTACCTCTGTGTTTGCAGAAATACACAAGACTCCCTCAATTATCTACCCTCCATGGAACAGAGAGGGCTGGAGGAGTGCTGAAGATCCAAGCCTTCCCAGGGCAGCTCCTCTGATTCACTGGCCTGCAGGCGCTTGTCTCTTTCCAGAAGCAACACGATGGGTACTGGTTTTCCCAGGCAATGTGGGAGAAAGAAAAGGGCATGTCCCCAAACCCCTCCTCCACTTTATCATCGTTTTCTTCCCCACATGGAAACCACACCACCTTCAGTTGCCTGGAGGGTCCTCAGTTATTTTTTATTATTAACTTGTCAGATCCCCTGGCATCTCTCTGGCTTCTTTCTATGGTGTGTGCAGGACTGGATTCACACCTGCTCCTAGGGGAAAGAGTTTGCTGAGTCTATAAACAATCTTCTACATTATAGAACTCTGTGTTCATTTCCTATTTAATAAGGTACATTATGTGTGGTCTTTGAGTGAAAATGAAAGACACTTATCCTGAAATACCTCTTAGAATGCATATGTCAAAGTTTGGAAATCAGTTTTAGAGACACAAACTGAACAGTAAGCAAATCATGTAGGTGTGAAATTACCGTGCTTCATTATAGTTCACGTAATAATTGCATGAAGGTTTAGATTTTTAAAATATCTTCTTATTGAATCCATTTGTAATGAAGCGTAGTGGCTAATTTCAGAGTCTCTCCCATGAAGGAGAATAATTAGGTCATTAGTAACAATCCCTTAAACAAATGACTTACAGCCATTTGAGCTATGTGAGATCTTTGGTGATGTTTTTGCAACTTATAATGAGACAATTTGAAGACACAGGTTCAGTGTTTCTGGGGAAGCTCTTGAATAGTGAATAGAGATTCATCATTCCTATTATTCCTCATTTGAAAGCTAAATGAAGTCCCAGAGAGATCATCAGATTGTGGCTTGAATCCTGCTGGAACTTAGGAATGAGTGCGCTATTTACAGAGCATGATGTTAAAAGAGGGGCTAGGCAGGAAATTTGTGGGCAAGTTTCTATTCATTTTAGAAATAGAAATAGTTCACAGTGACTTAGAATTCTAACACAGTGAGCGAATTCTAACACAATCCACAGTGAGAGAATTGTCTCTAACACAGACACTCACAATTTCATTTCGTCTTACTAAATTGTCTTTCCTGACCTATTACTGTTTTCAGTGATAGAGTATTAGCATTTTACCTCATTCTTTAGAAAACTTGAAAATAACCAGGTCTTTTCACAGAACCATAAAGGAGTCAACTATCAACCCCATATGTGAATGCCCAGTGGTACTAAGCCTTCAACTGCAAACTGCTTAGACGCCACCAGTCCTCATGTGTCTAAAATATTCTCATTCCTTGCACAACAAAGATTAAAGTTCCAACTTTCAGAAACTGATTTTCGTAGACATTTTTAAAGTTCATTCCT
This sequence comes from Ovis canadensis, assembly GCF_042477335.2. Classification (NCBI taxonomy): domain Eukaryota; kingdom Metazoa; phylum Chordata; class Mammalia; order Artiodactyla; family Bovidae; genus Ovis; species Ovis canadensis. The sequence goes on along the minus strand of NC_091269.1, from coordinate 22,584,411 downwards.
TTGTCTTCTATTTTCCAGGAAAGAAAGATTAATACAATCCTCCCCTAAGCAAAGACTTTTAGATAATTTAGCCTGCTTCCCAAAATGCCATCTGAAACTCTGACAAGAGGAAACGTAGTATATGAAAAAAGTGTTTGTCTAGGAAACTGTAGTGGATACTGTTATTTGATCAGTCAATGTCCCTTCCTCTTATCCCTCCTAACAGAACTCAGGGAGCATTCAGGTAAACAGCCCGCCTTTGTTGGGTCTTACTGGATGGTCTTCCCTGGGGGCTCAGCTGGTAAAGAATCCTCCCACAATGCAGGAGACCTGGGTTCAGCCCCTGAGCTGGGAAGATCCCCTGGAGAAGGGAAAAGCTACCCATTCAGTATTACGGCCTGGAGAATTCCATGGACTCTATAGTCCACGGGGTCACAAAGAGTCAGACAGGACGGAGCGACTTGCACCTTCCCTTCCCTTCACTGGACGATAAGCCTAGCTCCCCAGATAGACTGTGACTAGATGAGAACAGGTAACCTACGGCAGCTTATTGGGCACTCCTTCACAGTACAGGGGTCGGCAATCCAGAGAGCTAAAGCCAATCAGGCCAAGCTCTATGGCCCATGCTGAGACGCTGGTGGGTGGGGACTAGTTTTCACTTTCTCTCCCCAAACAGCAACGAACAAAGAAACCACTGCGTCTATCCTGTGACCTAATGGGGTCATCCTACAGGCAAAGCTGATGCATTGTGAATGGAAATGATTGCGGAAAAAAAGAAACGGGAAGAATCTTTGAGCTTTTGATGACAAGTCTGAGTTGCTAACTCAGCCAAGCCAGGTGTCCATCCTACTTTTGTTTAAGCCAGTTAGGATTTGTATCCCTACTAATTGTGGCTGAACACAGAGTTGATTCAGTCAAGATCAGATGACTTTGATCTGAATTTAGCCTCTGCTATAAAGTTTGGTGCGGAGAAGGCAGTGGCACCCCACTCCAGTACTCTGGCCTGGAAAATCCCATGGGCGGAGGAGCCTGGTGGGCTGCAGTCCATGGGGTCACGAAGAGTCGGACACGACTGAGCGACTTCACTTTCACTTTTCCCTTTCATGCACTGGAGAAGGCAATGGCACCCCACTCCAGTGTTCTTGCCTGGAGAACCCCAAGGACGGGGGAGCCTGGTGGGCTGCCGTCTATGGGGTCGCACAGAGTCAGACACGACTGAAGCGACTTAGCAGCAGCATAAAGTTTGGTGATCTTTGGGAAGTCCTTTCTCTCAGTTTGAGTTTCTGCCTTTGTAATATAATATCTCTTATTATTATCTCAGAGGATGGTTTATAAAAAAGAAAGATACAAAATGATATATACAATATATAAAAGAGCAACAGTAGTAGAGAAAGTACTGAAGTTCTCAAATCTTGAATAGTAGTAGGCACTAGTGAAATGAAAATCATTCTTAAATGTGCATGTATGATGGCCAGGATATGATAATCATGGGCCCTCGTTATTTTTCTCCTAGTATTATATAAAAAATATAAATTGGGTGAGACCACTAATTAATTCCACCCAAGATTTAACCTTCCAACAATATAACAGATGTTTTGCAGAAAGGTAGTACAGTTGTTCATCTTCATCATCCCCATCATCCCCATCACCTTCATCTCCATCATCTTCATCATCCCCATCATCCCCATCATCTTCATCATCCCCATCAACTTCACCTTCATCATCTTCATCCCCATCATCTCCATCATCCCCATCATCTTCATCTCCATCATCTTCATCACCTTCATCATCCCCATCATCCCCATCATCTCCATCACCTTCATCACCTTCATCATCTTCATCATCCCCATCATCCCCATCACCTTCATCCCCATCATCCCCATCATCTTCATCTCCATCATCTTCATCACCTTCATCATCCCCATCATCTCCATCAACTCCATCACCTTCATCATCTTCATCTTCATCACCTTCATCATCTTCATCATCCCCATCATCCCCATCATCCCCATCACCTTCATCTCCATCATCCCCATCATCCCCATCATCCCCATCAACTTCATCACCTTCATCATCCCCATCATCTTCATCATCCCCATCATCTTCATCATCCCCATCACCTTCATCTCCATCATCCCCATCATCTTCATCTCCATCATCTTCATCACCTTCATCTTCATCATCCCCATCATCCCCATCATCCCCATCAACCCCATCACCTTCATCATCTTCATCTCCATCTCCATCATCTCCATCAACTTCCCCATCTCCATCATCCCCAGCATCCATCTCCCATCACTACCACCACCCCCACCCTCATCATCACTTCTGTTAATTAACAGTGATTGGTCAGAAGTTGTTCTAAAAGTTGTTACCTCAAAATAACCTTATGAAGTAGTCAGGAGTGCAACACTGCGGAAGATTTAAATTACAATTCAAATTCTTTGACGTTCCTACAATCGAGAGGTGGAGTCTCGTCCTCTCCTCTCGATTCTGGACTGCCTTACTGACTTTCTTGTAACCAAGGGGTCCCAGAAAAGGCACTGCAGTTTCCACCAATTGTTCTGGGACACTTGCCCTGAGGGAAGCCAGCTGCCAATCAAGAAGTCTGTCCATCCTGAAATCAGCACACTGAGGGGACTACATGCAATTGGGGTCAATGCAAATTGGTCACTGACGCCAGCTACAGTCTCAGCTGATGGCTACTCTCCGCTGCCAGTCATGTGAGCACCTTGGCTGTCCAGCTGAGCTGGCGAGACAGCAACCTCAGCCTCATGACTACAGCCTCTAGTGAGAACTGCCCAGCCATGCACTTCCATCGAGTCGGTGATGCCATCCAGCCATCTCATCCTCTGTCGTCCCCTTCTCCTCCTGCCCCCAATCCCTCCCGGCATCGGAGTCTTTTCCAATGAATCAACTCTTCGCATGAGGGGGCCAAAGTACTGGAGTCTCAGCTTTAGCATCAGTCCTTCCAATGAACATGCAGGACTGATCTCCTTCAGGATGGACTGGTTGGATCTCCTTGCAGTCCAAGGGACTCACAAGAGTCTTCTCCAACACCACAGTTCAACACCACAGTTCACACTTCCTGAGTTATGACCCACAAAGTTGTGAGCAAAGTAAAATGGTCGTGCTGGGAGAGATCTCCATTGTACAGGTGAGAAAATTAAGGCATCCTCAAAAGCCAAAGATATAGTCTAACCATGAGTCTGCTCAATTCCCTCTCCTTTGCAGACAGGCCAATCAGCCACGAATTTTAGAAGAACTTGGCAGCTTCTTTCAAACTGTTACTCCTCTCAACCCTGCACCCCACCCCCCGCTGCCCACTGCCTCACCCAGCTGTAAACACCGAGACAAAAATGGGAAGAGAATACCACCAGAAATAGCTATTGATATATAGACAGATAATTATCCTGAACAATTGAACGCTCAGTTTTATAACATGAAACCCAGGTTATCAGGAGTCTCCGTCAACCCAGCTCCTCCTCTTAGCTTCTCCATTTATATTCACGCTCTCTTTCTTCCTGCCTCCTCTGGGCTTATTTGTTGCTTTCGCGCCATTAGAATTCCATCCTTGCAGAGCAGTAATCCTGTCTGCCATGCTGACTGCTGTTCCCAGCAGCCGGCACAATGTGACGTGTACTAAGACCCAACACCTGCGCCCCAACTGCCATGCAAATGCTGCTATATCTTAAACAGGCAACCAACACAGTACAGGGAATTCTACTCAATGTTATGTAACAACCTAAATAAGAAAATAATTTGAAACAGAATAGACACATGTATATGTATAACTGAACCACTCTGCTATACACCTGAAACTATCACCACGTTGTTACTCAGCTATACTCCAATATGAAATAAAAAGTTTAAGAAAGATTGAACCAATGAACACTACATTGTTAATCAACTACACTTCAATTAAAAAGAGGAGACGAGTGAACTGAATGAAGGCCAGACATTATGGTCACTTTCAACCTTTTTCTCTCCGTCATCAGACTGTGGATCGTAAACGGAGAACACCGTTCAGGTGTGTTCTTCCTTTTTGGACTCTACCTTGAATTAAGCAATTCATTCTGTCACCCCTGCAGTTAATTATGAGCCTTGCTGCCCTCAGACAGTCCTCCTTTCTAATCTACACATCTATCACTGCTCCAAAACCGTCAGTGGCCTTCACTGCTTGCCAGATGGGAGCCAGCTCTGCCAAGGCCCTTCCCAGTCGACCTCAGCCCTGCCCTGGACACCTCCCCACGGCTCCCCTGCGTGTTCCCAGATGACACCCAAGTGCATCACTCGCTCTTCCCAGGACAAATGCACAGGTTTCTAATTTCAGACGATTACTTCTCATGCTTTTTCTTTTCCGAAATCCCCACCTGTTAAGAAGCCAACCAATTCATCAAGCCCCATCTTAAATGTCACTTTGGTGAAGAGCTCTTCCCTCATCCCCTCACCGCGTATAGTCTCCATTCTCTGAACCCCTATGGCATTTGCTAGTACTCTTAATATAGCCATTATATTCTGCTTTGATGTCTGACTCTGATGTACATATACCTTCTACTGCAGGTGCCTAATGAAGTTTGAGAATAATTCATACTCTTTTTTAAAAAAAACCTGTGAATCATACAGTCTAGCAAGGTATTAACCATGATAAGAATTCAGTAAGTATTTAATTAACTGAATGAACTTTCGGGAAAGATACACTAAAAGAACTCCTCCAATTTGAAGCAGATAAAACAATTAAGTGAAAAAATATCCACCCTAATAAAGGTTAATAGGGGAAAAGCTTTCCTGATAAGCGATCCCAGTGGACTGACTACATTAAAAATTAAGGTCTCAATATGCCACTCAACCGTGCCAGCGCTGCATTGTTTTCTAAGCTGTTCAATGACTAAATGGAAATTTTAAATCATTTGACTACAAGTTTAAAGTGGGGAAGACACAAAAACTTGGAAGTCAAAAAAGGGACAAAAAGGGACAAATTCAGATACACGCAAATTTCAACTTCTAGATAGCAAAATGCCATAAATGAAAATCAAAATTCAAATGGCCTATTTAGGAAAAAATATTTCTAATACATTGCACAGTCCAAGAATCAAATTCCTTAACCTTCCAGAGTTCTGAAAATCAATAAGAAGAAAAACAAACATTCCAAGAAAAAAAAAAAGAATAAGCAGAGGAAGAAAAAGAAATGACCAATAAATACATAAAAAGGTGATCAGTAATATTTCAAGGTAAAGATGTGCAAATAAAGCATTACCCTTTTTTAGGAAAGTCATTTGGCAATGCTTGTTAAGATTAAAAAAGCATATGGTCTTTGATCTAGCTGCTCCACTTCGAAGCATGTACCCTACAGACATATTCAGACAAGAAAAAAAAAAAAAGCTGTGTGGAAAAGTACAGTAATTGCATCACAAGAAACAACTGGAAACAACCAAAGGGAAAAAACAAATCAACCAGATTTACTGTTGCACACAATGCAACCATTCACAACAGAAGGCTAGGCTATGTTTCTCAAAATAATGGAAAGGCTTCTAAAAAAATTAAATCAAAATAGGTGAAGCACAGAACAAACAGTATTCTGTTAAGATCTCATTTGAAGTTTAAAAAATAACAAAAGGACAGACATATGCATCCATATATGCTTATGCACAAGTACAATATTTCTGGAAGAATATACTTGAAACTGTTTCCTTATAGTTGGGAGAGGCATGGGGGATTACTGCTTTCTGCTGTATATCTTTTTTTTTTTTTTTTTTTGCATTCAAATAAACCATATGTATCCTTTATTTGTATAACAGAAAGGAAATCTAAATTTTTTAAAAAGTTTACCCACTGCTTTTCCTTTGGCCTTTTGGCCAAAATTTGCACAGTCCCCTTTGCAGAGAGACTGTCCTAGTTTGTGGGCACATGTGTGATCACTGCAAGCTGTCAGTTGAGGAAAGGGCTTCCTAATCAGAGCTTTTCAGAAGTAGGAGCTACACAGTCCTGAGAGCCATAGGATAAACAGAAACACATGCCTACGCCGAGGGCAGCCAAGGAATTTTAAAGGGAAACAGGAGCTAGACGGGAAGAGAGAGCTTCATAAATCACCCCCCAGCTCCTCTCCTGGGTACTGTCCAGTAGCTCAACTTGAAGAGAAAAGGAGCCAGATCCCGCCCTGTAGGTGAAGGCTGTGATGCTCCCCACCTCTCAGAGCAGGCGCCTTTCCACAGACAGCTCAGGGCTGGGATGGGAAGAGAGGCCTGCCAAAGGGCTCCCACTGAATGTTTCATGGGACAAACGATCAGTCAGAGTGTCAAAGAGGCAGAGATCCCTACAGCTCCATAGACATGCTCATCTGGCCTTATGGAAAAGAAGACAAAAATGTCCCCAGTCTGTGTTCTACGGAGAAGAGTACAAGCTACTTGGGAATGAGAGACGCCCCGAGCCCCAGCCCGGAGACGCTGCTGGCACAGTGTGAGAGCCTTGGAGATTCTGTGGGCCTGGAGCAGCGGAGGCCATCAGCGCATGCTGCCACCGTGAGAGCCTTAGGTGGGCTTTCCCTGGTGCTGGAGGGTTCAGTCCATAAGCCACAGGAAGCGTGACATGAGCTCCAAATAGACCACAGTCAAGGCTCCAGAGACAGCAAACAGCCAGGGCCGGAGCCTCTGACACAAAAGGGAGCCCAGCGGCCAGCTGCAGCCTCATCATGGCTGAGCCCCGATCCCCCAAACAAAAGACGTGATCAGTATATACCCCAAGCAAAAGGAGCTCACATGAGACTTTTTCACAAATGACAGACTGCAGGGGTGAAACAGGGGTGCTCCATGACAGCCCCACACAGGGGGGTGAGGCGCTGAGCTGCCGGAAGACAACGTTAGGAGCAGAGGGTGCACCACGTGAACATCCTTCGTTTATGGCCCTGCAGCCCACACTCCTGCTGTGACCTGTATCCTAGACTGTAATCATCCACATAGATTTGTTGCTGTTGTTGTAGATCAGTTGCTCAGTTGTATCTGACTCTGCGACACCATGGACTGCAGCACGCCAGGTTGCCATGTCCTTCACCATCTCCTGCAGTTTGCTTAAACTCATGTCCTTTGAGTCAGCGATACCATCTAACCATATATATTTGCTCCCTTCCAAAGCAAGGACAGGACTTCCCTGGTGGTTCAGACAATAGAGTCTGCCTGCAATGCAGGAGACCTGGGTTCTTTCCCTGGGTCAAGAAGATCCTCTGGAGAAGAGAACTACCTATTACAGTATTCTTGTCTGGAGAATTCCATGGACAGAGGAGACTGGTGGGCTACAGTCTATGGGGTCACAAAGAGTCAGACACGACTGAATGACTAACACTTTCACTTTCAAAGCAAGGACACCTTCGAGGTCAGAGTGTGCCTTTGATGAATCAGGGAGTGGACAGACTTCAGTGTTCAGTGTCCAGGGTGACGCTCAGTCTGTCTTGCACTGTCCTCAGGCCGCCATAAAGGCTGGAGGAGATCAAAGCCCAGAGTCCCCCTCGGGCCGGCAGAAAGGATGCTGTCAGCACAAAGAGCAGGAAGACCACGGAAACCTTCCTACCTCTCAGGAGCATGTGTGCTGCGCCTGGGCAAGGGCCTTGGCGCCTATGCCTCGCAGCTGCAGGTTATTCTAAGACCTTGGCTGCTGCTGCTGCTGCTGCTGCTGTTTAGTGGCTAAGTCATGTCTGACTCTGTGCCACCCCATGGACTGTAGCCCACCAGGCTCCTCTGCCCATGGGGTTATCCAGGCAAAAATACTGGAGCGGGTTGCCATTTCCTTCTCCAGGGGATCTTTCCAACCCAGACATCAAACCCACATCTCCTGCTTGGCAGGCAGATTCTTTACCACTAAGCCACCTGGGAAATCCAAGACCCTGGCTATAAGCCAACCAAGGAAAGAGAGAGCCAGAAAGCAGAGTCGCCACAAAAGGATCAGAACAATAGGGCTGGTAAACAAGAGTCTCAGGGTTGAAGGGGCTGGAGAGATGAGCAAAGACCTGCCCTGAGCTAGTTCTCCTTAAATGTATGAGATCAGGCATCACAGTGAAGGCTGATCCACAGGACAACCGAGTCGCAGCGCAGGGGGGGCCCATGGCATCGGGGGTCCCACCAGGTATGCACTCAGAGCTCCTGAGTGGCAGGTCTGACTGAAGTTCATGGGGGCTGCACTCTTTGAAATTACCTGCAAAATCTCATGTGAGAGTGCATGGGAATAGGAGCCATAGATTTCATGAGATTCTAATAAAGGCATGTGATTTTTTTTTTTAAAGAAAAGAAAAAGGGATTAATGTACACATGGATTATTTGGTGTTCTTGGTTCCCAAGCCAGGGCAGGCCTGAGACTCTGCCCTCCAGCCACATCTGGATGGTGCCCATGTTGCCAGTTTGCAGCCACACCTTGAACAGCAGGGTCTTACCTGCTGAAACCTACAGCCTCTGGGGCTCACACGGCCTGCACCCAACAGGGTTCAGCGCCATGCTGACCGGTCTAGATTTTAGCACACGTGACAAGAAACACCTGGCAGGAGGCAAGCTCAGACAAGTATCACTGGCACTTCCTAAATGCCTTTGGGGTTTACGACCAGCTCATCATTAATACGGAAGAGCTAGGAAGACTGGCTTCCATCACCGCTGAAGAAAGATAACCCAGAGTCCCAGGTGTCTGGGCGCTTCTTGTGAGTTCAGAAGGAAATCCAGCAAAGAGAGTAGTTTTTCCTCATTCTGGCTTTTATCTACCACCTCTGGGAAACTGACAGGAAAAACAAGGATGGTCAAGCAACTTCATTTTGTCAATGGAGAGTACGTGTGGTGCCGAATATCTATGCATATGAAAGATCAGATTAAGCCTTTCCAGGCAAAATGAAGCCTAAGTGGCTGCTGGCAGCAAATCCCACTGGCAAAGACTGTCGATACAGAGTGGGTCTTAGCCCTGTCAGGCTGGCTGGGCTTTTGGCCACCAAGGAGGGTCCCGAGGGCCAAGCAGTGCTGAGATGCGGTCCTGAGACAGGAGTCTACAGGGGCAAGTAGAAAGCCTAGCTCCTGACAGCCGCCGGATTGTGCATCTACAGCTCTATCCCCAGTACACAAAGTATCATAAAGGCTGAAATCCAAATTGAAGTCTAAAAATAGCAGGATGAAATTATTTCCTTCCTTCCCTTCACCAGAGAGCAAAGCGGCTGACATCAATATCCGCAGGGCACAACTGACTTCTCCGAGTTTGCGTGGAAAGAACGATTACACAACTGCCCTTTCTCACCAGCAGACCTACTGTCCCAGGAAATAAGGAAGGGAAAGCAATTACACTGTTGCTGAAAACCAATAATGGATATTTGATTACGATTATTAATGGGGAAAGAAAGCGATGGACCGCTGAGCTGCAACCAACCACTAAGTGAATCTGCAGGAGATTCCAAGAGGGGGATTAATTTTTTGTTTTCTTTTCATCTCTCAGCCAGTCATTGGAATGTGACACCAAACTTTAAGCATGGCCTGTCACATCCTTATCAATATTCAATGCCACGGCACTGTGGTCACATTATCTCCCCTGGATTCCCAAGTGACAGGCTCCTTGCTGTGGGGGCTTGTTTTCCCTTTGCCTCTAAATGGGAGGCGGATGTAGCTGAGAACTGACTTGTCAGGTGCAGGAAATTAACTAATTTTCAAGACATCAGAAAGACATTTTGTAGCAAATATTTACTTCTCTGTTTCTTTCCTACTGATATTGAACGTGCATTATCTAATCTGGAGGATGTGGGATTTATAATCTCTCTGAACTAAGGGATGTTATGGCTTTTTCTTAAAAAAAAAAAAATGCTGTCAATTCCTTCAGCCCCTGGTGGGAACGCTACTGCAGCATGGAGTACTTTTGTCTTAAAAGAATAGACCGTATGGTGATGCCTGCAGGGAGAGAAGAGAAGGAGAGATTTCTCTGACTTGATACGGCACCTGAAAACCCATTCCCCAGCACCGGCTACCTCACCATTGAATTTCCAATTACTGTCTGCCTCAAGGTCCAGATCAACATGGCAGCTTCACGTATTGGCCATTAGTCACTAGAGCTCCCCAGACGGGGAAGGCTGGGAACGGGGAGAGCTGAATTAGAGGGTGCAGGCTGAGAGGAGACCGGTACCCCCCTCACTGTGCCTGCCAGGGCTTTAGGCTCTTGTCACACGTTATTTCATTCTCTTGTAAGATTTCACTACCAAGGTGAGTATGTTGATGACGATGCTCTCAACTCTGTAGATCAGGGTGTGGACTCGAGGGTCTGGTATTTGCTCAGTTACCCAGCTAGCTAGTTGGTGGAGCTGAGATTGAATCCCATCCTGATGACAAAACCCATGACCCGATGGCATTAGGTTTTCACTCATTTTGTGAGAAATATTTAGTTTCCCTCTCCATCTGGGAAATGCAATTTCCTGTTCTATACTAAAACCAAACAAAACATGTAAGACCCATACAGTCACCCATACCTGGTAATTTTTTTGTGATAGATCTTGCTCATTTTTGTGCCAACATAGGAACATCTCTCTTGAGATGACAGAAATAACAGTAGTTGCTGTAAATGGTAACAGACAAAGCAGGCATTCATTATTATGTGCAAAACCAAGCATTTCCCTAGACTGCCTGTCACACACAAAAAAGGATTTCAAATGAAAACTATCTCAAAATTCTATTACATACACACACATACACACATATGCACATATGTTATGAAACACTTTTAAATCTAATCTTTCAGTTCAGTTCAGTCGCTCAGTCGTGTCCGACTCTGCGACCCCATGGATCGCAGCATGCCAGGCCTCCCTGTCCATCACCAACTCCCGGAGTTCACTCAGACTCACGTCCAACGAGTCAGTGATGCCATCCAGCCATCTCATCCTCGGTCGTCCCCTTAACACTCCTCAAACTCCAACATTCAGCCTTTTCCAATAATAATAGTAATCATCATCATAATAGCCTTTTCAATAATGATAGTAACAATCATAATTACTATTATAAATAATATTATTCTTGCAGATAATAATGGCAACAAACATTTACTGAACCTATCCATTATTGGTGAAAACAGGCCTGATGTATCTCATTTAATCTGCATAACAGCTTTGTGAGGGTTTCACTGTTATATTTCTTTTAAATAAACAGGAAAACTGAAACTTAGATTAAATAATTTTCCAGGTCACTTCCTGGAAAGTACTCAGACAGTAAAGAATCTGCCTGCAATGCAGGAGACCCTAGTTCAATTACTGGGTTGGGAAGATCCCCTGGAGAAAGAAATGACTATCCATTCCAGTATTCTTACCTGGGGAGCCCACAGACAGAAGAGCCTGGCTGTATATGGTGCTGCAGTCAAACATGACTGAGCGACTAAGTATGCATACCTGGTCACAAAACAGAGGCCAGGATCAGATGATCTGACCCAGGACCGTCTTCTGGACCCTGCATCACCCTTCTTCCCAAACCCTCATCCATCTAGGTCCTTGCCAGGCACTGGCCCCAAACCGACAATGCCTTGCTCTCTCCAGACATCCTGGCAACTCTCCTAGCTTGGGTGCTGTCTTTTCTTGCTACCTTCCCTTGACTATTGGCACTCTCACCGTGCCTTGCACTAATGAAGCAGCCACTTCTCAGCCCCCAGGCAGCAAGCTCCCCAAGATCAGGTCCCCCTTCCCCACCCACCCAGCTTGGGGTCTGGGGCACCACGAATCCTGCACAAAGAACTGCCCCCAGCCCCTCTGAGACCATGGTTCTGCCCCACTCCTCACATAAGGGTATGAGAAACACTTGTGAAGATCTTCTGAGTGACATCTCTTCATCCCTATAATGATAATTTTGAACTTTTCCCCTTTTCTGTTTTTGTTACTCTAAAGGAGCCCCCAGTCCATCAAACCATACTCAAAATTCTATTTTCTAGTATTTTAGTAGCACCAGTTGTCCAATTTCTTCACCTTCCCCACGTGTTCTAATCCACGTTCCCTGGTACATTTGTACCTTAAAGTAATGCCTGGTTTTATAAAATATATAAAGTAGAGGTGGCTGGTTTCATCACAAAATTGTGTGTGTGTGTGTGTATGTGTGTGTGTGCGCACGCACGCTCAGTTGTATTCAATTCTTGTGGCCCCATGGACTGTAGCCTGCCAGGCCCCTCTGTCTGTGGAATTCTCCAGGCAGGAATACCTGAAGTGGGTTGCCGTTTCCTACTCCAGGGGATCATCCCACCCCAGAGATCCAACCTGCGTCTCGTGTCTTCTGCATTGCCAGGCAGATTCTTCCCTGCTGCACGACCTTGGAAGCCTGATCACAAAAGGCATGACTGCAAAATTCTTTAAAGGACTTACATTGTCTGACAGATGTATCTGTTTGTTCCAAGCTCAGTAATGACTTGACAGAATCTGTCAGACAGACTCGGGATCAGACTGCTCACAGCTGAGTGCTGACTGCAGGCAAGCAACTTATCTGCTCTGTGCCTCAGTTACCTCATCTGCTGCTGCTGCTGCAGCTGCTAAGTCACTTCAGTTGTGTCTGACTCTGTGCGACCCCAGAGACGGCAGCCCACCAGGCTCCCCCGTCCCTGGGATTCTCCAGGCAAGAACACTGGAGTGGGTTGCCATTTCCTTCTCCAACGCATGAAAGTGAAAAGTGAAAGTGAAGTCGCTAAGTGGGGATAATGATAGCATCTCACTGGATTGTGACCACAGAATGAATTAAAATATGCAAAGCCCTGAGAACAAGGTCTGGATGCAATAGGCACCGCTCCCAATACTTCTGCCGTCGTCATCACTATCACCTCCATTACAAGGTCCTCCAAGTTCAGGGCCCTGGCTGTATGCCAGTTAAGAGTTCCCTGACTCAGCTCCAATCTCCCTCACTGCCTGCTGTGCAAACATTTAGATGGACCCTTTAAAACGTTTTCCTTTGCCAGCAGAGGGCGCTGGAGAGACCTTCTTAGAGGAGCGGGGTCCTGGTTTGGGCTTTTTTTCACGTGGTGCTACTAGTAAAGAACCCACCTGCCAATGAAAGAGACAAAAGAGACAGGGGTTCAATCCCTCGGTTGGGAAGACCCCCTGGAAGAGGACATGGCGACCCACTCCAGTGTTCCTTTCTGGAGAATCCCATGGACTGAGGAGCCTGGCAGGCTACAGTCCACAGGGTCACTCAGCACGATCCTGGCTCCTCTAGATCCAGCTCCCAGAGCACACAACAGCTGCTGCCGCGCCCAGGGCCCAAAGCACGCGTGGGAATCTCCCGGTTCCCAGCTCCTGCAGGGAGGGTGGTGTCCCCAGCGCTCGGTTTTATGGGCTCTGCAGCACCAGCTCATGCAGGCTCCTTCCCCAGCATCCAGCTCCTTTTTGTGACCAGCTTCTCCTGCACAAGCCCCGGAAGCAGGCACAGCTGCTCCAACACCAGCGTGTCAGCAGCTCCTGGAAGGCCACAGCTTCTCCGAGAACCTCCTCAAGCACTTTGTCAGCAGACTGCCTCTGGGGAGATAACTCCCTATGAACCATCTTCTTTGGATCCCTGGAAGGTAGCTCCCAGGAAGTTCCAGGTAGAGGCTGGCCCGCAGGTGCACTGCTATGGCCCCTCAGGCTTCCTGACTGGCATTGGTCATACCCCTTAGCTTGGGGGCCGGAGTTCCTGATCTCAGCCCTGAGATTAGCAGCTAAATGCTCTTTACTTCTTCTGTGGATCCCTCATTACCTCAATACTTTGTTATAATGAATAGTTCTTTGCCAGGTGGCACTAATGGTAAAGAACCCAGCTGCCAACACAGCAGACACAAGAGATGCAGTTCGATCCCTCTGTTGGGAGGATCCCCTGGAGGAGGGTGTGGCAACCCCCTCCAGTGTTCTTGCCTGGAGAATCCCATGGACAGAGGAGCCTGGTGGGCTACAGTCCATGGGGTCACAAAGAGTCAGACATGACGAAAGTGACTTAACATGCCCACATACTGTCCCTTGCCAACAAAGGTCCATCTAGCCAAGGCTATGGTTGTTCCAGTGGTCATGTATGGATGTGAGGTCTATAAAGAAAGCTGAGTGCCGAAGAATGGATGCTTTTGGACTGTGGTGTTGGAGAAGACTCTAGAGAGTCCCTTGGACTGCAACGGGATTCAACCAGTCCATCCTAAAGGAGATCAGTCCTGGGTGTTCACAGGAAGGACTGATGTTGAAGCTGAAACTCCAATACTTTGGCCACCTGATGCAAAGAACGGATTCATTCGAAAAGACCCTGATGCTGGGAAAGATTGATGGCGGGAAGAGAAGGGGACAACAGAGGATGAGATGGTTGGATGGCATCACGGACTCAATGGACATGAGTTTGAGTAAACTCTGGGAGTTGGTGATGGACAGGGAGGCCTGGCGTGCTGCAGTCCATGGGGTCGCAAAGAGCAACTGAAGCAACCGAACTGAACCAAATACTGTCCTTGTTCAAGTTACTTGTCTGAGTTCTGTCTCCTTATTAGACTTTGACTGAAATACTCTCTGCTCCCATTTCCTTCCCCTTATTAGGAACCATCCAGGGCCCTTAGCCTTCTTTTTGTTTCATACACTCCAAGCCTATTCTTTTTTTTTGGGGGGGGGGGGGGCGCGGGCTGTGCTGGGTCTTCGTTGTGGTGTGGGCTATTTTCTCTAGTTGTGGCAAGCAGAGGCTACTCTCTAGTTGCAATGCACAGGCTTCTCATCGTGGTGGCTTCCCTTGTCGCAGAACATGGGTGCTAGGGCTTTCGGTCTTCAGTAGTCGAGGCACGTGGCTCAGCAGTCGCGGCTCCCAGGCTCTACAGCGCAGGCTCAGTAGTAGCGGTCGTACACGGGCTTAGTTCCTCCGTGGCACGTGGGATCTTCCCTGACCAGAGATCGAACCCACGTCTCTTTCATTGGCAGCTGGACTCTACCACTGAGCCACCCGGGAAGCCCCACTCCAAGCCTTTTCTTGTCTTAAGAGATCTTTTTCATTTTCCAGAATGTCCTGAAATCCCACCAAGCCTTTCCACGACTGGCTCCTTGGGCATTTCCTCTAAGTCACTTTCCAGAGTTTCTACCTGCAAGAGCCCTCAGTCACCATCTAGCACATGGTCCTGTTTCCCCTTCTTCACAACACTTATCTCTGCATGAATTACCTTATTCTCTCCTCTGCCTCCTTCCCTAATTAAATGCAAGTTGTGACAGCAGAGACTGCGCCTGGATTGTTAGCTGCCGGGGCTACGGGGAAGAGGTGTCAGATGTGGGAGCACTTGATAAATAGTTGTATAAACGAGATGAGAAGAGAGAATAAGAAAGTTTTGTTTTGTTTTTAAAACGGAGGACTCTAGGTCCTTGTTGGAATGGCCTTTTCATTTAATGAATTACTTCTATTACCTGGTCTCCCAGTCACGGCTGCCTCAGATTCTGGAAGCACCAATATCGGTGACTTCCTACACTTGGTCACTAAGACCCACAGATTTTTTCAGTTAAATCTGCCCTTTCTTCTACTGTCTCATCTCCAGTTGTTCCATCCTTCTCCACACATCAGTCCTGCCTCTATGGACCCATGACTATACTATCTTAATAACTTGCATGCTCAGTCATTCAGTTGCGTCTGACTCTGTGAATCCATGAACTGTAGCCCGCCAGGCTCCTCTATCCATGGGATTTCCAGGCAAGAATACTGGAGCGGGTTGCCATTTCCTCCTTCAGGGAATCTTTTTGACCCAGGGATCAAACCCATGTTTCCTGAATCTCTTGCACTGGCAAACAGATTCTTTACCACTGAGCCACCTGGGAAGTCCAATAGCCTACTTACTGGCCTCTCTAATTCCAAGTTCTTACTCCTTTTAAATCTATTCTGAATAGTGTTGCCAATGAATTTTTCGAAAACCCTGCTTTTCTTTGAGCCCTTCCTCTCTTCTTTACAGACCAGATGTGACTTGTTTCATCCAGCCTAAACATACTGTCTCCCCCCTAAGGCCCCCTATGTTTGCTCCATGCTGCCTAGCAAGCTGTACTGTTCATCAAGGTGCGACAGCCCCTCTGCCTGTTCAGACCGGCTCTCCCCAGCCCCATGAGTGAGCCAGGCCACCCTCATCCCAGGGCCCATTCATAGGGGTTCTCCTTCACTGAGATTCTGGTAGGGGACAGCTCAAACTCCCTACAAACACTGGCAACCATGGGGTCACTAACACACTCCTCTGTCACCTCCAGGAAACAGCAGGAATCTTTTAGTAAACATGTATGTTGTTTTTCCTCATATTATCAAAAGGAATGCCTGAGCTCCTTAGTTCTCTGTGGCTTCCAGTAAGGTACTGAATGAGTACTGGGCAAGGGTGAATGAGGACAATTGATAGCCTTCTAGTTGAGGATCAATGTGAATTCTAGGGCCTGGAGAATCTGCCTTGGGGCAGTCTAAGATCTTGTTCTTCTGTTCTGTTCTGTTCAGTCGCTAAGTCATGTCTGACTCTTCTCAACCCCATGAACACTAGGCTTTCCTGTCCTGCACTATCTCCCAGAGTTTGCTCAAATTCATGTCCATCGAGTCAGTGATGCCATCCAACCATCTCATCCTCTATCATCCCCTTCTCCTCTTGTTCTCAGTCTTTCCCAGCATCAGGGTCCTTTACAATGAGGCAGCTTTTCACATCAGGTGTCCAAAGTTATTGGAGCTTCAGCTTCAGCAACAGTCCTTCCAATGAATATTCAGGACTGATTTCCTTTAGGATTGACTGGTTTGATCTCCTTGGAGTCCAAGGAACTCTCAAGAACCTTTTCCAACACCACAGTTCAAAAGCATCAATTCTTTGGCTCTTGGCCTTCTTTATGGTCCAACTCTCACATCTGGACATGACTACTGGAAAAACCATAGCCTTGACTATACAGACCTTTATGTAGTCGGCAAAGTGATGTCTCTGATTTTCAATATGCTGTCTAGGTTCCCCTAGAAGGCTCTAAGATAGTCATCTGGCCCAAGTCACAATCTTTCTCATTATTCCAATATTAAATCTAATATGACACACTTTGTATGTGCCTTATATAAAAAACTTCTTTGGAAAAAATCAGAAATGAGAATTTTCACAAGGGTGTTTGTTCTGTTTCCAGGTCCTCCTCCTGTCTATTTTCACCTGGTGTGTGTTTCACAGTTTTCTTCTTCTGAAATTTTAAGAAAAAAGACTTTTCGGGGACGAGCTACATCTTTCCTCATACTTCCACCCCTGGAAACAAGGACCTGAGGAAAGGACACAGGTGCCTATTAGTTAAATGGTGTTGGTCCTAACAGTTCAAAGGTTCAAGCCTCTTGAGCAAAGAGAAATTAATTTTTAAGTTTTCTATGTAACAAAAAATTGGAAAACAAAAAATGTCCTTCAATGAAATATGGTTAAGCAAATTGTAATATGTGTACTTACTGGAATGTTAATTACTCTGAAAATTGTGGTTATAATTGTCATGTGGTAACACAGAAAAATATTTTTGACAAACCACCTGGTTGGAAAAAAAACAGCATTTCCAAAATCAGTTTATACAATTAATTATAACTGTTGTGAGTCCTGGGAGATCTTGGAATACGAGAAGGAAAATAAAAATGTTAGCACAGAATGGGTCACAAACAGAGCTCTGCACAATTGAAATCTAAAGAAGATTCTGGCTCGCTGTTCTTTACGACTTGACCCCTTTCTGATTAAATGGACTGCCGGGTTTACAATACAAAGATGCTTAACAATTTGTGGGTTCTATGCCCTACTCTCAGGAAGGTTTACATTCACAAGTAATGCTGTCCGATGCAGGACAGCAGGTACAGTCCTGCACCTTTCATTTAAGAGAGGGTTATGAAAATATGTGGGTATGTTATTAAGTGGAAGGATAAACCAAAATTGAATTAAGATGGGTTCCTGTAAGAAAAAGCCAAGAAGAGGCTGAAGCAAGGGAAAGATAGTTATACTTCTCTGATTGCACCTTGTTTTGTACATTTAACTTTGAAAATAAATTTTGTGTTACATATTTCTAAAAGAAGCAACCACTAAAATAAAAGACAAAAAGGTTAGCCTACTGTGCATTGAGCTAACTATGCACTGAGTTGATGGTTGAATGACACCAAGGGGAATTAATTAAAGTGATTTTCAAACTCTGTAATTTAACTCTGCATCCCTAGTGGGATATATGCTAAGAACAAAAAGAACTGCAAAGAAGTCTTAGGATGTTTTCAGTTATTATATTGTTAATTAAAATGTTAGTGTTATTCTGAAGCCATACATAAAATGGTTACACCAAATATAATATAATATATACCTGTGTGCCACAGGAGCTGTCACTTCAGTAATGTCCAGCTCTTTGTGACCCTGTGGACTATAGCCCACCAGGCTTCTTTGCCCATGGGATTCTCCAGGCAAGAACACTAGAATTGGTTTCCATCCCTCCTCCACGGTCTCTTCCCAACCCAGGGATCAAACCCATGTCTCCTGAGTCTTGTGCATTGCATGTGGACTCATTACCACTGAGTCAGCAGGGAAACCCCAATAGAACATATATATATATATATATACACACACACACACATATAGATACACACACACACACATAATGCAATATACTGCATGAAAGTGAAAGTGAAGTCACTCACTCGTGTTTGACTCTTTGTGACACCATGGACTGTAGCCTACCAGCCTCCTCTGTCCATGGGATTTTCCAGGCAATAGTACTGGAGTGGATTGCCATTTCCTTCTTTGGGGGATCTTTCCAACCCAGGGATCTAACCCGGGTCTCCCACATTGCAGCCAGACGCTTTACTGTCTGAGCCACCAGGGAAGCCCTCATATACTGTATTTAATGTATTTAAATATACTTTATAACAAAGATAAATGAAGATAGATAGGTATACAAGTCTCTTAATGATATAAGGAATAAAATTTTTCAGCATAAGAGGAAAGAAATGCAAGTATAAAATCAAAGAAGTAAAACTATGCAAACATAAATTTGAACTAGAAATAACAGTGTGAATCTGTGATATAAAGTCTTTGAAAAAAATCCTAGCTCTGTCTCCTTGAAAGTTTAAAAATAACAATAATCCAGTACCTGTTAGCACCCCCTGGGCCCAGACTGTGGTCTCTAAATATCATTTCCTACTAAGAGTAATAAGAGCTCCTTGCAGAAAATACTGATTCTTGACTTGGGCCAGAAAATATTCAAAATGAGCCCAAAGCATCTCGTTACATCAGAAAACAAGGAAGCATTTTGGTTGATGTGAAATTCAGGAGCCAATCTGATGGGATCTCAGCCAATGATGGGAAAATTTGAAAAAGGATAATGTCTGCAAATAATTGAAACATAACAAATATGTTAAAAATCCATGACTTCATAATGCTATACACACAAGTGTGTTCAAACAAACTTTTTTGTTGACCTTTAGGAATTCTAGGAAACCAATCATTATTCTGAAACTGGTGCATAAGAAAAAGAATCAAGCATTTCCTTTCTTAAATTATAAATCAGAACAATCAAATAGACATTGAAGGAAATTTTGTTTTTAAACTCTGAGACATTTACTAACTTTCTCATACCACCAGTCATAAATCACCTTTCCTCCCTTCAGGAAAACAGCACTATTTTGTGGAGATGTCCTGAAGGGAGCTGTCGTCTCCGGTCATAGCTGTTTCCACATGCCCACAAACCCTCTTTGAAATGACCCAAAGAAACTTCTTTTTTACTGAAGAATTTTATGTAAAAAAAAAAATAAATGAAGACTATGATAGAAACAGAATGTTATTTTGCAGTCCAATAATGAAATAATAAACCCAGTCAATAATCACCAATTACTTTTTTTAGGCAAAAAGCTGATGGAAAATTTGTTACAAAGGGTGTTCAGTTCAGTTCAGTTCAGTTCAGTCGCTCAGTCATGTCCGACTATTTCAAACCCCATGAATCGCAGCACGCCAGGCCTCCCTGTCCATCACCAACTCCCTGAGTTCACTCAGACTCACGTCCAGTGAGTCAGTGATGCCATCCAGCCATCTCATTTTCTGTCGTCCCCTTCTCCTCCTGCCCCCAATCCCTCCCAGCATCAGGGTCTTTTCCAATGAGTCAACCCTTTGCATGAGGTTGCCAAAGTACTGGAGTTTCAGCTTTAACATCATTCTTTCCAAAGAACACCCAGGACTGATCTCCTTTAGAATGGACTGGTTGGATCTCCTTGCAGTCCAAGGGACTCTCAAGAGTCTTCTGCAACACCACAGTTCAAAAGCATCAATTCTTTGGCACTCAGCCTTCTCCACAGTCCAACTCTCACAGCCATACATGACTACTGGAAAAACCATAGCCTTGACTGCTTTGTTGGCAAAGTAATGTCTCTGCTTTTCAATATGCTATCTAGGCTGGTCATAACTTTCCTTCCAAGGAGTAAGCATCTTAATTTCATGGCTGCAGTCACCAACTGCAGTGATTTTGGAGTCCAAAAAGATAAAGTCTGACACTGTTTTCACTGTTTCCCCATCTATTTCCCATGAAGTGATGGGACCAGATGCCATGATCTTCGTTTTCTGAATGTTGAGCTTTAAGCCAAATTTTTCACGTGTGGCTCCCAAAACTTGAACCCAACAACCAATCTCAACACCACAAGAGATAAAAAACAGATAGTATTGTCTTCCTTATTTAGAAAATCACAACACTATCAATGAAACACTATAACAATAAAATCAAACCTCAATATAATCAAATCTGTAGATTTAGCTACCAGTTTATGGGAAATACATGGGAAAAAAGAAACGTGTTAATGACTACAAAGATACAAGTGGTGAAATTCTATAGAATAAAAATACTGGTGACTTCAGAAACAAGCACGTGAAGTGAAAAGGAGTAGGAACCTATATGATAAATGAGACCTAAGACTCATTTCTTAATTTGAATAAGCCACATGTCAAAATAAAGTTTTGGGAAAACTGTGTATCTGATGATATTTAAAAAGCCTTCTTAACGTTTTTAGGTGTGATAATGGTATTTTTAGGTGTGATATCAGTGTATGAACTGAGAACTTCCAGACGTTCAAACTGGATTTAGAAAAGGAATCAGAGATCAAATTTAGAAGAGGAACAAAGATCAAATTGCCAATATCCGTTGGATCATAGAAAAAACAAAAGAATTCCAGAAAAACATCTACTTCTGCTTCATTGGCTATGCTAAAGCCTTTGACTGTATGAATCACAACAAACTGTGGAAAATTCTTAAAGAGATGGGAATCCAGACCACCATACCTGTCTCCTGTGAAACAAGTATGCAAGTCAAGAAGCGACAGTTAGAACCAGACATAGAACAATGGACTGGTTCAAAATTGGGAAAGAAGTATGTCAAGGCTGTATATTGTCACCCTGCTTATTTAACTTATATACAGAGTGCATCATGAGAAACGCTGGGCTGCATGAAACACAAGCTGGAATTATTGCGGGAAGAAATATCAATAACCTCAGATATGCAGATGACACCACCCTTATGGCAGAAAGCAAAGAGGAACTAAAAAGCCTCCTGATGAAAGTGAAAGAGGAGAGTGAAAAAGCTGGCTTAACATACAACATTCAAAAAATGAAGATCCTGGTATCTGGTCCCAAAAGTTCAGTTCAGTCGCTCAGTCGTGTTTGACTCTTTGCAACCCCATGGATCGCACCACGCCAGGCCTCCCTGTCCATCACCAACTCCCGGAGTTCACTCAGACTCACGTCCAGTGAGTCAGTGATGCCATCCAGCCATCTCATCCTCTGTTGTCCCCTTCTCCTCCTGCCCCCAATCCCTTCCAGCATCAGAGTCATTTCCAATGAGTCAACTCTTCGCATGAGGTGGCCAAAGTACTGGAGTTTCAGCTTTAGCATCATTCCTTCCAAAGAAATCCCAGGGTTGATCTCCTTCAGTTGGACTGGGTGGATCTCCTTGCAGTCCAAGGGACTCTCAAGAGTCTTCTCCAACACCACAGTTCAAAAGCATCAATTCTTCGGCGCTCAGCCTTCTTCACAGTCCAACTCGCACATCCATACATGACCACTGGAAAAACCATAGTCTTGACTAGATGGACCTTAGTTGGCAAAGTAATGTCTCTGCTTTTCAATATGCTATCTAGGTTGGTCATAACTTTCCTTCCAAGGATTAAGAGTCTTTTAATTTCATGGCTGCAGTCACAATCTGCAGTGATTTGGAGCCCAAAAGAATAAAGTCTGACACTGTTTCCACTCTTTCCCCATCTATTTCCCATGAAGTGATGGGACCAGATGCCATGATCTTCGTTTTCTGAATGTTGAGCTTTAAGCCAACTTTTTCACTCTCCTCTTTCACTTTCATCAAAAGGCTTTTGAGTTCCTCTTCACTTTCTGCCATAAGGGTGGTGTCATCTGCATATCTGAGGTTATTGATATTTTTCCCAGCAATCTTGATTCCAGCTTGTGTTTCTTCCAGTCCAGCGTTTCTCATGATATACTCTGCACATAAGTTAAATAAGCAGGGTGACAATATACAGCCTTGACATACTCCTTTTCCTATTTGGAACCAGTCTGTTGTTCCATGTCCAGTTCTAACTGTTGCTTCCTGACCTGCATACAGATTTCTCAAGAGGCAAGTCAGGTGGTCTGGTATTCCCATCTCTCTCAGAATTTTCCACAGTTTATTGTGATCCACACAGTCAAAGGCTTTGGCAAAGTCAATAAAGCAGAAATAGATGTTTTTCTGGAACTCTCTTGCTTTTTCCATGATCCAGCGTATGTTGGCAATTTGATCTCTGGTTCCTCTGCCTTTTCTAAAACCAGCTTGAACATCAGGAAGTTCACAGTTCACGTATTGCTGAAGCCTGGCTTGGAGAATTTTGAGCATGACTTTACTAGCATGTGAGATGAGGGCAATTGTGCGGTAGTTTGAGCATTCTTTGGCATTGCCTTTCTTTGGGATTGGAATGAGAAGTGACCTTTTCCAGTCCTGTGGCCACTGCTATAGTGAGTAGTGAAGTCGCCCAGTCATGTCTGACTATTTTGCAACCCTATGGACTGTAGCCCACCAGGATCCTTGGTCCATGGGATTTTCCAGGCATGAATACTAGAGTGCGTTGCCATTTCCTTCTCCAGGGGATCTTCCTGACCCAGGGATCAAACCTAGGTCTCCCACATTGTAGGCAGACCCTTTACCGTCTGAGTGGCCACTGCTGAGTTTTCCAAATTTGCTGGCATATTGAGTGCAGCACTTTCACAGCATCATCTTCCAGGATTTGAAATAGCTCAGCTGGAATTCCATCACCTCCACTAGCTTTGTTCGTGGTGATGCTTTCTAAGGCCCACTTGACTTCACATTCCAGGATGTCTGGCTCTAGAGGAGTGATCACACCATCATGATTATCTGGGTCATGAAGATCTTTTTTGTACAGTTCTTCTGTATTCTTGCCACATCTTCTTAATATCTTCTGCTTCTGTTAGGTCTATACCATTTCTGTCCTTTATCGAGTCCATCTTTGCATGAAATTGTTCCCTTGGTATCTCTAATTTTCTTGAAGAGATCTCTAGTCTTTCCCATTGTGTTGTTTCCCTCTGTTTCTTTGCACTGATCGCTGAAGAAGGCTTTCTTATCTCTTCTTGCTATTCTTTGGAACTCTGCATTCAGATGCTTATATCTTTCCTTTTCTCCTTTGCTTTTCACCTCTCTTCTTTTCACAACTATTTGTAAGGCCTCCCCAGACAGCCATTTTGCTTTTTTGCATTTCTTTCCATGCTTCTGGTTCCAACACTTAATGGCAAATAGAAGAGGAAACAATAGAAACAGTGACAGACTTTATTTTCTTGGGCTCCAAAATCACTGCAGATGGTGACTGTAGCCATGAAATTAAAAGACATTTGCTCCTTGGAATAAAAGCTATGACAAGCCTAGACAGCATATTAAAAAGTAGAGACGTAACTTTGCTGACAAAGGTTTGTATAGTCAAAGCTATGCTTTTTCCAGTAGTCATGTATGGATGTGAGAGTTGGACCTTAAAAAAGGCTGAGAGCCAAAGAATTAATGCTTTTGAACTGTGGTTTTGGAGAAGACTCTTGAGAGTCCCTTGGGCTACAAGGAGATCAAACCAGTCAATCCGAAAGTAAATCAACCCTGAATATTCATTGCAGGGACTTATGCTGAGGCTGAAACTCCAATTTTTTGGACACCTGACGGGAAGAGCTGACTTACTGGAAAAGACCCTGATGCTGGGAAAGATTGAAGGCAGGAGGAGAAGGGAATGACAGAGGACAAGATGTTTGGATGGCATCATCAACTCAACGGACATGAATTTGAGCCAACTCCAGGAGACAGTGCAGGACAGGGGAGCCTGGCACACTGCAGACCATGGGGTCGCAAAGAGTCAGACATGACTGAGTGACTGAACGACAACAATGGTATTACTGTTTGTTCTTTACGTCTTTATCTTCCTGCAGATGTGTAGTGACATATTTAGGGCTTGCCAGCTGGTTCAGTGGTAAAGAATCCACCTGCCAATGCAGCAGGCACGGGAGACCTGGGTTCAGTCCTTGGGTTGGGAAGATCCCCTAGGGATGGAACTGGCAACCCACTCCAGTATTCTTGCCTGGGAAATCCCATGAACAGAGAAGCCTGGGTGGGCTATGGTCTATGGGGTCGCAAAAAGTCGGACACGACATAGTAACTGAGTGCTGAGCACTGATATATTTATGGGTTAAATAAAATGAGATTCCTTCAAAATACTCTTGTAGGAGGCTGGGTGGTATCGTAGGCTGAATAATGGCTCCCCAAAGGTGTTCAAGTCCTAAAATTCAGGACCCACGAATGTTAGCTTATATGGCAAAGGGGGACGTCACAGACATAAGTAAGTTAGGGATTTGGGGATGAGATTATGTTTGGCTCTCTGGTCAGTCTAATGACGTCATCTAGCGACTCTTGTAAGAGGCAGGCAGAGGGCGATACAATGGCAGAAGCAGAGGCTGGAGCGATGTGCTGTGAAGATGGAGGGAGGGTCACCAGTCAAGGACACAGGCGACCACTAGCAGCTGAAAAGGAGACGAAGCAGATCCTCCCCTGGAGCCTCCAGAAGAAACCAGCCCTGCCAACACCCTGACTGTAGCCCAGTGAGACCTACATCTGGGTTCCAGAACTGGGAGAGAGTCAGTTTGGGTTCTTTCACGTTGCTTAGTTCACGGTTATGTGTTTCAGCAGCTGTAGGAAACCAGGACAGTGGTGAAGTGGAGGGGAGGACAGTTGAAACCAGCTCAGCCACGTACTGAAAATGGTTGGATCTGTGAGATGTGCACAGGGGGCTTCTTTATAATTTCCCTAGCTTTGCATATGTTTGAAAATTTCCACAATAGTTGGGATTTTTAAATAAAGTCTTACTAAGGAAATTTAAACCAAATGGTTCATTTTTAAAGGGCTTTTCTTTATTTACTTTTGGCTACTCTAGTTCTACGGTGCCGCACGTGGGCTTTCTTGAATTGTGGTGCGTAGGTTTCTTGTTGCTGTGGCTTCTTGTTTCAAAGCACAAGCTCTGGGTGTGCAGGCTTTAGTAGCTGCGGCACAAAGGCTCAGTAGCTGTGGCTCCAGGCCTCCAGAGCACACGCTCAGTGGCACACGGGCTTAGTTGCCCCGTAGCACGTGGAATCTTCCCGGACCAGGGATCAAATCCATGTCCCCTGCACTGACGGGCATATTCTTATCTACTGGACCACCAGGGAAGTAAAAAAAAAAAAAAGTTCATTTTTAAGACACTGTTTCCAAGTTCCTTACCTCTGTCCCATACCCAACTCCAGAATGTTGTGCCAACATTAGCCTTGGAGAACAGAACTCTTAGGGGGTTTGAGACAGATTACACAGCCATAGTGTACACCCTGAGGCACCTGAAGCAAGGCGCTTAATCTCTGCTAGCCTCAGGTCCCTACATATTCAGATAATAACAGAGCCTGCAGCTCACCGGGTTGTTGGGAGGCTTCACTTAAATAATCTATCTCAAGTGTTTCATGGATTACCTTCACGCTGCTGCTGCTAAGTCACTTCAGTCGTGTCTGACTCTGAGCAACCCCATAGATGGCAGCCCACCAGGCTCCTCCATCCCTGGGGTTCTCCAGGCAAGAACACTGGAGTGGGTTGCCATTTCCTTCTCCAATGCAGGAAAGTGAAGTCACTCAGTCATGTCCGACTCTTAGCGACCCCATGGACTGCAGCCCACCAGGCTCCTCCATTCATGGGATTTTCCAGGCAAGAGTACTGGAGTGGGGTGCCACTGCCTTCTCCTATTACCTTCATACAATATCTCTTATTAAAGGTCAGCTGTTTACATAGATCATCATTGCATGTCATTTCCAGCTTTCCAGCAAATATTTGAATAATTTCTCCAGACAGTCTCAATCATAATGTTTTTATTTGAATTAATGAATCCTCTAAAATGTATTTGTGACACAAGTATTTAGGATCTATTTAAATCACCAATATTCTGTGCTTAAAAACTCTTGTGTCTGTTTGATTGTTTTCTTCTGATGGTCTCCTGCGATGATGAGCAATTCAAACCAAAGGTCCTGAGTGAGCCCAGCAGGGAAGCTGTCAAGAAATAAGCCACGTCCTGGGAAAATGACTGGCTGGTCTCTCAGGCTCCAAACATGCTATGGTCCTTCTGTCCTTCTGTCCTTGTGTCTGAGTCTTCACCATGGAACAGAGCATCACAACTCTTATCATCCTATGTAAACTGAAGAGGGAACTTCCTTTTCCTGTCCCAAAGATACTTCTCCTACAGCAGCTACAAGAAAGGTCAAACCAGTTCCTTCTTCATGAAGAAATTTTCAGTACCTCTCCTGGGGTCAGCTCCTTCTCAAAAGCACACTCCTCTCTGCTAACTGGTAGCAACAGGTGCCATTGTGTGTCAGGAAGCTGGAGTCCCTGCTGATGCCCAGAGGCTGTGAAATAATCAATAGTTTAAAAAACACCCCTCCCCCCACACTGTGCTGTCTCAACTTCATTTAGGGTTTGGAGTAACACACATAGTTGGAGATGGGACTTGAAGGCTCATTTGCACCAAAATAGTTAGGACATTAGCCCTGAGACACACTAGAGTGAAGGGGACCACAGTGTCCGCTGCAGCCTAGCCTCCCTCCTGTTTCAGAAGCCACAAGACTTAAGAATACACAGTGAGCCAAGAAGCACTCTTTAGACACTTAATAAATACACTAGTGAGCAAGGCCTAAAATATCTTTCAAATTATTCTGTAGGCTTTGACACTTCTTGGAGAAAATTACTACTCCGTAGGTTGGTATTATTGGTTCCTTTTATTATAATGCTAAACTAGATTTAAAAGAGTTACCATACCCCTGTGTTTACAGCAGCACTATTTACAACAACAGAAACGACCTAGAAGTCCATTGACAGATGGATGGATAAAGAAGATATGGTACACAGATACAATGGAATACTACTCAGCCATAAAAAGAATGAAGTAACGCCATTTGCAACCACCAGGATGGACCTAGAGATTATCATACTAAGCAAAGTAAGTCAAAAGACAAAAATATCACAGTGTATCACTTATATATGGGATCTAAAATCCAACAGAGATGAAATCATTTATGAACAGAAACAGACTCACAGACATCATGAACAGACTTGTGGTTGCCAAGGGGGTCACTGAGGAGGAAAGGATTGGGAGCTTGACATTTGCAGATGTAAACTATTATACATAGCATGGACACACAAGGTCCTACTGTACAGCATGGAGAACCGTATGCAATATCCTGTGATAAAACATAACAGAAGATAATATATGTACATAGGAGTAACTGAATTACTTTGCTGTACAGCCAAAATTAACACAACATTGTAAATCAATGTTCAATAAAATTTTTATATATTTCAGTAGTATTGCAGGGGGAAAAAAAGGTCACCACTAACTCAGAACCACAGAAACAGTCACGGGTTCAGAGAAAGAGAGTGTCAGCTTGCGGTGGGAATAAGGAAAGTCCTTCACCTCTTAAGTAGCCTGTCAATGATTAAAATGCTGATTTTCTAGCTTTTGACCTCTTCTATATGCAGGACAGGAAGCAACAGTTAGAACTGGACATGGAACAACAGACTGGTTCCAAATCGGGAAAGAAGTACGTCCAGGTTGTATATTGTCACCCTGCTTATTTTACTTATATGCTGAGTACATCATGAGAAACGCTGGGCTGGATGAAGCACAAGCTGGAATCAAGATTGCCAGGAGAAACATCAATAACCTCAGATATGCAGATGACACCACCCTTATGGCAGAAAGTGAAGAAGAACTAAAAAGCCTCTTGATGAAAATGAAAGAGGAGAATGAAAAAGTTGGCTGAAAACTAAGATCATGGCATCTGGTCTCATCACTTCATGGGAAATAGATGGGGAAACAGTGGAAACAGGGTCAGACTTTATTTTGGGGGGCTCCAAAATCACTGCAGATGGTGACTGCAGCCATGAAATTAAAAGATGCTTGCTCTTGGAAGGAAAGTTATGACCAACCTAGATAGCATATTGAAAAGCAGAGACATTACTTTGCTAACAAAAGTCCATCTAGTCAAAGCTATGGTTTTTCCAATAGTCATGTATGGATGTGAGAGTTGGACTATAAAGAAAGCTGACCACTGAAGAATTGATGCTTTTGAACTGTGGTGTTGGAGAAGACTGTTGAGAGTCCCTTGGACTACAAGGAGGTCCAACAAATCCATCCTAAAGGAAATCAGTCCTGAATATTCATTGGAAGGACTGATGTTGAAGCTGAAACTCCAATACTTTGGCCATCTGATGCAAAGAACTGACTCATTTGAAAAGACCCTGCTACTGGGAAAGATTGAAGGCAAGAGGAGAAGGGGATGACAGAGGATGAGATGGTTGGATGGCATCACCGACTCAATGGACATGAGTTTGAGTAAACTCCAGGAGTTGGCAATGGACAGGGAGGCCTGGCGTGCTGCAGTCCATGGGATCACAAAGAGTCAAACACAACTGAGTGACTGAACTGACTTTCTTCAGCCTTGAAA
Source organism: Ovis canadensis (assembly GCF_042477335.2). NCBI lineage: Eukaryota > Metazoa > Chordata > Mammalia > Artiodactyla > Bovidae > Ovis > Ovis canadensis. Next base: position 22,555,470 of record NC_091269.1, on the reverse strand, counting down.
ATATTGAGTACTGTATATAGTGGCTCATATTATTGTTACTAAAACAACTCTTTGTGTAAACAGATGCCTGGCTTCCAACCGGATTCTGCGTCTCCATTGGTAAGGAAATGTTAATTTCACTGTTAATTTCACCGTTGAGCAGCTGTTGGGCCAAGCCTGAGAGATGCCTGTGATTATACAGTTAACACAGATCCGGGACTTCCCTGATGGTCCAGTGGCCAAGACTCCATTCTCCCAATACAGGGGCCTGGGTTTTATCCCTTGTCCGGGAAGTAGATCCCACATGCTGCAACTAAAGCTCCCACATTAAAAAAAGAAAAGAGAGGCAATGGCAACAACAAAAACTCCACAATTCTGAACTTAGGACTTTGAGTGGAAGAGAAACTAACTGAGGCATTGAGGGATTGTAGATAATGTTTACAAATTACATCCTTAGAGATGCCTATTCCCGTGTGTGGGAACAAGATCCACAGTGTACTCATGGCCCACGTGATGTGGTGGCTTTGAAGCACCCTCATCAAAATTATCTTGAACCACAGTCCCCATCCCAGGAATTCTCATTTTTACACTTTTGAATAAAGTTGTGGCCTTCTCTCAAGTGCTTACTTATTCCTTAAAAGAGCAAGACACTTGCTGGAGCCGATTATACAGAGTGAAGTAAGCCAGAAAGAAAAACACCAATACACTATACTAACACATATATATGGAATTTATGAAAGATGGTTTAACGATAACCCTGTATGCGAGACAGCAAAAGAGACAGAGATGTATAGAACAGTCTTTTGGGCTCTGTGGGAGAGGGAGAGGGTGGGATGATTTGGGAGAATGGCATGGAAACATGTATAATATCATATAAGAAACGAATCGCCAGTCCAGGTTCAATGCAGGATACAGGATGCTTGGGGCTGGTGCACTGGGATGACCCAGAGAGATGGTATGGGGAGGGAGGTGAGAGGGGGGTTCAAGATTGGGAATACGTGTACACCCGTGGCAGATTCATGTTGATGTATGGCAAAACCAATACAGTATTGTAAAGTAAAATAAACAAATTTAAAAAAAGAGCAAGACACTGACCTGGTTAGCCGCACATTCCCCGAAGTTATAATGGGTCGGGCTCCATCAGACACCGTGGGCCAGACTGCTTAGGGTGTGTGTGGAAAAGGCAGAGGAGGAGGAGACAGAGTCCGAGCGGCAGGCCTCACATGGGACTCTGTCTTAGAAATGAAATATGGTCGTTGCTCTCAGGAGCAGCGTACTAGCCTTCCCCTAAACCTTATAGCTGGTTTCATTCCATCCTTTCTTACCCGGCAGCTCAGGTGACACTGATGCCTCAGCAGAGACTGTGGGAGCAACAGGCTGATACCTGCTTTCTTGATCTGCCTCCATAATCCTCCTGTCCCAAAGTATTGGGGCCGTCGTCAAGGGTCAGGCCTGCACAGGGAAGCACAGTCTGGGGCCACGCTGCTGGCTGGTTTGCTCTCATGAGTCCCTCTCTCAGGACGTGAGTCTCCAGACACTGCCCCACTGATCTCAGGGGAGAGGCCCTCCTGGATGGACTAACGTGCCTTGAGAAGTCACGGCTCCGTTATCACAGCTGCCACATAAGGGCCCACGTGCTGACAGCCCAGGAAATGGAGGTGGGACCAAATTCATTTGGAAGTTACTCAGACACACTGGAGTGGCTCCTTCTCACTGAAAGGACTTGTAGTCACTTACAGAGACACAGGATCAGATGAAACACTCCAGGTGAGACCCTGCCCCTCAGCAAGCAGGAGGGTGAGACCACCTGCACAAACGCATCCCCACTTCATGCTCCAGTAAGCCGCCCAGGCGAGCACGTGCGCACCGAAGCAACACTGAGAACCCTCTCCTCCCGGTAACCACAGAGGGCGGGCAACCCTCATCATCAAAACAAAAATAGCTTCCACCGAACGCTGTAAACCAAGAAAATTTAGAGACAAAGTGCCTGTGAAAAGAGACAGGTCTGAGTTCACTTACAGAGCGAAGTGATGCGGCACCATGACCAGCCTGCCCAGGTGGGACGTGCCTGGGGCAGAACCACAGCTCCTAACTGGGCCACCTCTCCCTGCTGCCCCAAACTCAGAATAACAGAGAAAAACACCCAGGCGGACTGCTTTGTGTAACTGTCACAAGTCTGTTTCCACATTGTTCACTAAATAATTTTATGATTTCTTTGGGAAACTTTTATTTTAAGAAGCACAACTAACAGCTTGGGAGTTTGGGATTAGCAGATGCAAACTAGTATATATAGGATGGATAAACAACAAGGTCCTACTGTATAGTACAGGGAATTATATTCAATATCCTGTGATAAACCACAATGGAAGAGAAAATGAAAAGAATATATATATATAGATAGATATATATAGATATATATATAAAAGACTGAGTCACTTTGCTATACAGCAGAAATTAACACAATATCTTAAAGATGTACTTCATCTTCATCAACTGTACTTAATAAAATTTAAAAAGCAAAAAAGAAGCATCACTAAAAGGCCTTGTTGGGTAATGAATGAGAGCTACAAAGTTATCTATTTAGGCTTAGCATATAATACCGTCAGGGCCCTTCCCAGGCGGTGCAGTGGTAAAGAATCCACCTGCCAGTTCAGGAGATTCAAGAGATGCAAGTTCGATCCTAGGTCAAGAAGATCCTCTGAAGGAGGACATGGCAACTCGCTCAGGTATTCTTGCTTGGGAAATCCCACGGATAGAGGAGCGTGACAGGCTACAGTCCACGGGGTCACAGGGAGTCGGACACAGCTGAGCAACTTAACACATATACACACGTATAGTATAATCACATACAATTCTTCCAGTTCAAGAAATGGCATCCTTATATCAATGCCACAGAAGGAAAAAGGCTAGTTCCCACCTGAGAAGGCTGTAATCGGGGATTTAGAACCCACCCTGGGGTGAACTCCTAGGTGGAAGGGGAGCAGGCCAGCACAGAGAGTGTCTGCAGCCTGCTCTGCAGCTAACGTTCACACAGCTGTTGTATGATAGGGGAGTGAGGAGGAAAACACAAGCAAAAATGAGCCACAATGTATGTGTACTATTTCGTCTAACCTACCTTTGCCAAGGTTACTGCAGAACTGTCACTTCACTACACATGAGATAGGAGCACTGAGCATACTCTAAAAATGATTGCACGCTGAAAGTGAGTGTCGGAGAAATTCCAGGAGGAGCGTCACTTGTATTAATCATGCGTCTGAAGCTAACAGGTTCATACCACGTTAGCAAATTAAACTATCACACAATCTTGACAATGCTTCCTTGAATCATTAAAAGTCTTCTCGTTTTAATTAATGACAAATTGGATATCTACCTACTGGGGTTTCCATCGATATAGCAATTAATTTTTCTTTAAGATTTCTCAGCTCCTTGCCAAAACGCATCAGGAACACTCAAGCTATAATGGTTTCTCTTGAGCTTGTAAAAATCATCTTAGTTTGGACATCCCTATTGATTAGCTGGAGTTCCAGCTTCAGCATCAGCCCTTCCAATGAATACCCAGGACTGATCTCCCTTAGGATGGACTGGTTGGATCTCCTTGTAGTCCAAGGGACTCTCAAGAGTCTTCTCCAACATCACAGTTCAAAAGCATCAATTCTTCGGTGCTCAGCTTTCTTATTATAATCAACTTTTAAAGAATGTGACAGGCCCCTTGAAACAGGCACAGAGTGGAGCACACTGGTGTATCCAGGGTCAAGGCACAGGGGCCCAGAGAGCACAATGAACATAACGTCCCCCCACTCCTGCCTGAAGTTCAGGTTCACACAGTGATGGCCATGGAATAGCTTGGTGCCACTGAAACTGAACAGAGTAAAGAAAGAGGATTCACTGGGCATCATGCCAAGCCTCAGGCCTCCTTAAATATTGACTGATTCCTTAATTGATCTCAGTGGGCAGAGTGAGCGCATCACTGATTTAAAACACACACTTTGGGTTGAACAGCACAAGCCACAGCGGAGTCTGTGAGCAGAGCCTTCTGTTTTAAGTAATAGTCAATCTCCTGTCCATTTCCTATTACACAAAATCACAGTCATCTTTTTTTTTTTTTCCATTTTTCAGGCCATCTCTTCAGAATAGCCCCGCGTCCAATGAAGGGCTGAAATATCAGGGGCAGAAAATGGTGACAGGCGACCAAGATCTTTGGTCCATGCTTTTAATTCTGATGCTACAGGCAAAGACCTGTCTTCTCATATATAAATGACCAACAGGCACATAAAGAGATGCTCAACATCACTAATCATTAGAGAAATGCAAATCAAAACTACAATGGTCAGAAAGTCTACAAATAATAAATGTTAGAGAGGGCATGGAGAAAACCCTCCTACACTGTTGGTGGGAGTGTAAAGTGGTGTAGCCACTGTGGATAACAGTATGGAGGTTTCTTACAAAACTAAAAATAGAGCTAAAAATGATCCAATAATCTAACTCTTGGGCACATATCTGGACAAAGTGAAGTCACTCAGTCGTGTCCAACTCTTTGCAACCCCGTGGACTGTAGCCTACCAGGCCTCTCCGTCCATGGGATTTTCCAGGCAAGAGTACTGGAGTGGGTTGCTATTTCCTTCTCTAGGGGATCTTTCTGACCCAGGGATCAAACACGGGTCGTCTGCACTGCGGGCAGATTCACTACCATCTGTGCCCCCAGAGAAGGTCTTCATCTGGACAAAACTATAAATCAAAAAGATGTGCAAACCCCGATGCTCATAGGAGCACTAGGTACAGCAGCCAAGCCAGGAAAGCAGCCTCAGTGTCCATCAGCAGAGGCGCGGGTAAAGATGACGTGGTTCATATTTACAACCGAATACGACTCAGCCACAAAAAAGAATGAAGTCATGCCCTTTGCAGCAACATGGATGGAACTAGAGATTATCACACTAAATGAGGTAAGTCAGACGGAGAAAGATAAATACAATATCACTTCCTTGCGGAATCTAAAAAAGGAATACAAATGAACTGATTGATGAAACAGAAACAGACTCACAGACATACCTAACAAACTTATGGTTACCGAAAGGGGAAAGGGTAAATTGGGAATTTGGGGTTAACAGATATACACTACTATAAATAGAATAGATAAACAACAAGGTCCTCCTGTACAGCAAAGGGAACTATTTCAATATCTTGTCATAACCTATAATGGAAACAAATCTGAAATATATATACATGTGTGTGTGTGTGTGTGTGTGTGTGAGAAACCTGAGAAGTCTGTGTGCAAGTCAAGAAGCAACACTTAGAACACGACATGGAACAATAGATTCGTTCAAAATTGGGCAAAAAGGATATCAAGGCTGTATGGTGTCACCCTGCTTATGTAACTTCTATGCAGAGTACATCATGCAAAATGCCGGGCTGAATGAATCACAAGCTTGAATCAAGTTTGCATAGAGAAATATCGACAACTTTAGATACACAGATGATACCTCCCTAATGGCAGAAAATGAAGAATGCGGGGCCCTAAATGGGAAACCTTGAAAAAAGAAGGGCTAGCTTTGCGGTTTAGAGCTAAGATGGCGCCTGGCGGAAGAGATGAGGGCGTGGCATAAGTTGTTTGTTAAAACTTTTGATTGGCTCTCTTGATTTCCATGCACTGGATGGCGCATGATCACCATAGACTGCTGTTACAATGAAGCGCATGATGACTTGACCTTTAACGTGATTGGTGCAACTATGGTATATTAAGATTTGACCTTTAGCGTGATTGGTACAACTATGGCATATTACAATTTGACCTTTAATGTGATTGGTGCAACTATGGCATATTACAATTTGACCTTTAATGTGATTGGTGCAACTATGGAAAGTCCCTCGCAAAACCCCCTTGCTTCCCTATATAAACCAAGAGCTTGCAACAATAAAGCAGAACTGCTTACATGGAAGCCCTGTCGCGTGTGGTTGTTTGTCATTCGACGAGGGGCTGGGTTGGCGGACAGAAGGCTCCCCTCTCCTCCGGACCCCTCAGCTTTGCTGAGGAAAGTTCCACTGCCTCTCTCTTTCTGTGGAGCGCCCCCCACAGAAGAACAACTAAAGAGCCTCTTGATGTGAACAATCAGTGGTTACATGTTAATGATTATGTAGACCTTTGTAGAATTAAGTGCTTTAAGATTTATCAGTTTGACTCTCAAAATAGCAAGGCATTTTATTTCATTTTTCCTAATAGGTATTTATTTAGCTTCCTTGGGTCTTAGTTGCAGCACACAGGACCCTTCCTTTGTCGCAGTGCAGATGCGCAATATAGACGTGGCATTTGGGTTTAGCTGTTTCTCAACACGTGGGATCTCAGTTCCCCAACCTGGGATCAAACCCATGTCCTCTGCACTGCAAGGTGGGTTTTTTAACCACTAGCAAAGTCCCCTCAAAATAGTAAGGTATTCTAGATCTTTGTCTCCCCTGGAAAATTAGATAGTATAACCAAATTGTTTCAATATTCAAAAGTGGGCAAAGCTAACAATGAATATTTCCATGAAGGCTTTAGTATCTATGCCATGTCAGATCAACCTATCTGGTTTTATAAGGAAGCATGGACTTGCTACAGTGTCTCTATCCACAGTGGATGGAGTCACAGCATCTTCTGGGTGCACAGACAGAGCCCCAAGTGGGCAACTGAGGTGAGAAGGCAGAACATGAACACAAAAGGAAGTTCATGACCCAAGACGGTACAGTCAAAGGACAGGCAAGAAACAGAACACAAGACAGGAGTCAGAGGATGAGAATCACCGTGGGCAACAGCTCCTTAGTACAGTCTGGAATGGATAGACAGGAGTCAGAGCAGCAGAGCGATGGCGAAACAGGCAGGAATGAAAGGGGTGATGTCTCTACTTCCTAGCCTCTGCACCTATGCGTCTCCTGCTAGTAAGGAGGCAGAGGCAGAGAGAGATAGGGAGAGGCAGAGAGAGACAGAGTGACAAAGAGACAGATAAAGCGACACAGAGAGAGAAACTAAGATCAAGTGTAGTATGCGAGCTTCCCAGGTGGCGCAGCGGGAAAGAATCTGCCTGACAAGGCAGGAGATGCGGGTTCGACTCCTAAGTTGGCTAGATCTCCTGGAGGAGGAAGCGACAACCCACTCCAGTGTTCCTGCCTAGAGAATTCCATGGACAGAGGAGCCTGGTGGGCTACAGTCCGTGAGGTCGCAAAGAGTCAGACATGACTGAGTGACGGGGCACAACAGAGAGGGAAGCAGAGCAAGAAACAGTGAGAGACAGAGGACGAAGAGACGGAGGAGCAGAGAGAGACGGAGGAGAGCAGAGAGACGAGGAGAGCAGAGAAAGACTAGGAGAGCAGAGAGAGAGGGAGGAGCGCAGAGAGAGACGGAGGAGAGCACAGAGACGAGAGCAGAGAGACGGAGGAGAGCACAGAGAGACGGAGGAGAGCAGAGAGAGACGAGGAGAGCAGAGAGAGACGGACGAGAGCAGAGAGAGACGGACGAGAGCAGAGAGAGACGGACGAGAGCAGAGAGAGACGGAGGAGAGCAGAGAGAGACGGAGGAGAGCAGAGAGACGGAGGAGAGCAGAGAGATGGAGGAGAGCAGAGAGATGGAGGAGAGCAGAGAGAGAGGGAGGAGAGCAGAGAGGGAGGAGAGCAGAGAGAGACGGAGGAGAGCAGAGAGAGACGGAGGAGAGCAGAGAGATGGAGGAGAGCAGAGAGGGAGGAGAGCAGAGAGAGACGGAGGAGAGCAGAGAGACGGAGGAGAGCAGAGAGATGGAGGAGAGCAGAGAGATGGAGGAGAGCAGAGAGATGGAGGAGAGCAGAGAGAGAGGGAGGAGAGCAGAGAGAGAGGGAGGAGAGCAGAGAGAGACGGAGGAGAGCAGAGAGATGGAGGAGAGCAGAGAGAGACGGAGGAGAGCAGAGAGAGACGGAGGAGAGCAGAGAGAGACGGAGGAGAGCAGAGAGAGACGGAGGAGAGCAGAGAGAGACGGAGGAGAGCAGAGAGAGAGGGAGGAGAGCAGAGAGAGACGGAGGAGAGCAGAGAGACGGAGGAGAGCAGAGAGAGACGGAGGAGAGCAGAGAGAGACGGAGGAGAGCAGAGAGATGGAGGAGAGCAGAGAGATGGAGGAGAGCAGAGAGAGGGAGGAGAGCAGAGAGAGACGGAGGAGAGCAGAGAGAGACGGAGGAGAGCAGAGAGATGGAGGCGAGCAGAGAGAGGGAGGAGAGCAGAGAGAGACGGAGGAGAGCAGAGAGATGGAGGAGAGCAGAGAGATGGAGGAGAGCAGAGAGAGACGGAGGAGAGCAGAGAGGGAGGAGAGCAGGGAGAGACGGAGGAGAGCAGAGAGAGACAGAGACACACACAGGGAGACGGACACAGACAGACAAAGAGGAGAGAAGTCGAGCTGACGCAAACACAAACAGCTCCCAACTGAGGACGGAGGTGAACACAGGAGGGGCACGGCAAACCGAGGCGGAAAAGAGAGGAGCTGAGACCCTGCCTTCCCGAGACTCAGGAGGAACAAAGGGCACGAGGCCGTGGAGAAGCAGTGAGGTCTGCGGAGAGAGGAACATGTCTGACGAGTGCCTGTCAAGAGGGGGAGGAGGAAGGCCAAGGTCAGAAGCAAAACAATAAAACCAGAGTGCAAGACGCAGATGCGGGCATCCAGCTCTCTCTCTCTTTGCACCTGGGGGGCAGGGGTTCCCGTGGCAGCCGGTCGCCTATCTGCTGGCTGCCACTTCTTACAGTCACTTCCCTCAACAGCCTTTGAAATAAGGTCAATGTGGGTTGAAAATGGATTGTTCCAGGTGCACAGAAACGTCAAAATCGCCTTGCATAATTCAGAATAAAGAACACTCTATGTGGAACCCCAAAGAATTCTATTCATTGTTAAACTCCTGTTGGGAAGCCGCTGAACGGCCGGAAGCAAGTGACGCTCAGTCGAGTGTGGACCACACTCCCCGGATAAGCGGCCGCCTGGGCTGTCAGCTATTATGCTCTTGAGGACCACACACCTGAACAAGGCTCCTGAATTCCTGCCTGACGTTACCAACAGCTCCACATTGAAATTCCCTCTCTCATGCTGTTTGTAATCCTGCCCTTTCTGTCCGCACGCCTCTGCCTCTTTCATCTTCTTTGTATCATCTGAGAGCTGGTTCTCCTCTTACAGAATTAACTCCTTTTTTCCTCTGCGGATGTGAAGACAAAGAGGGCTGCTGCATAGCATGGTCATATACTGAATGTGGCCTTGGACTCAGTATTGGAAAATAAGTGAACACTAATTCAGCACTGTCTCTGACTGTTTTTTATTATGCAGGCACTCATCAGTGAGAAAATGACAAACGCACTCACACATTGGATAAACTGTACGCAGGTACCACTATACACTGAAGCTCCAATACCCTGGCCACCTGATGCGAAGAGCAGACTCATTGGAAAAGACCCTGATGCGGGGAAAGATTAAACGTAAAAGAAGAAGAGGGCGGCAGGGGATGAGATGGTTAGATAGCATCACAGACTCAATGGGCATGAATTTGAGCAAACTCCAGGAGATAGTGAAAGACAGGGAAGCCTGGCGTGCTGCAGTCCATGGGGTTGCAAAGAGTCAGACACGACTGAGCAGCTGAAGAACAACCACCACCACCACTATACACATACAAAGCATGTTCAAAGACAAAACCCAAATGAGTGAAATGAAAAAGTGAAACAGAAATGCTAACGTGTTCTCCCCACATCCTACGGGACCGTCTCACACACAGCTGTCTAGGAAACAAGTGTTCTAGAGACCCCATCCTCAGCCCTAATTCCCATCTTCCTGAGACGGTGGGTACCTGGTCATCAACACTTGCTTTTAGCCTTGACTGATGGGCTCCTGGAGCCTTGGGTGAGGGGACAGACTTTAAACCCTGAGGTGCACGTGGACAGTGCTGCTCCCCGTCCAGATGGCACGCCCTGTGGGCAGAGAAATGATGCCTTAGTCTCCTGATGTCCTCCACATGGTACACTGTGTTGGCTTAGAACCCAGGACAGCTTTGCCCACAAAGGACTGGGCTGAAGGCAGAGCTGTCCAGACAGACAAGCTAGGAAGGTGGTGGGGTCCAGGCTGAACCCACTACGGAGCTCCTCTCTCTGCTAGCCACCAGGCAGAGTGAATTCCGAGCTACCGCTTCCCTGTAGGCTGAATATATTGAAATTGCAAGATAAACAAAGTAAACATTAATTTTAAAAAAAGAACCAAACCACCTTTGGAAAAATATATCAGTCTCTAAGTAAATTTCAGGTTAAGATCAAGGAGTGTTTGATTGTCCCTCTCATGCTAAGAAGGCCTATAAAAAAAAGTATCTAATTACTGCCATATTAAAAACAGACTTTAATGATTTTTCTGCTTTCTTCTCTGATTGTGAAAGTATGATGCATATTCAAAAAAAAAAAAAACTACTTGAGAAACACAGAAGAGTACAAGGAAACAACCTATAATCCACTAAACTGCACCTATACTTTGTGGCAGTTTTTAACATCTAACTTCGGGGAAAAAATGTAGAAAAAAGAGAAATTTTACTATCAGGCATGTATACAAGAGATTCCACAATTCTAAGCGGAGCCTTAGGGTGGAGGGCTTGGTGCCCATGAGCCACAGAGGTGAGCTGACCATTGGACAATGATAAATTACTTCCATACATGTTTAGATACAAGATAAAATTGGCAGAAATATCAATAACCTCAGATACACAGACGACACCACCCTTATGGCAGAAAGCGAAGAAGAACTAAAGAGCTTCTTGATGAAAGTGAAAGAGGAGAGTGAAAAAGATGGCTTAAAACTCAACATTCAAAAAACAAAGATCATGGCATCTGGTCCCATCACTTCATGGCAAATAGATGGGGAAACAATAAAAACAGTGACAGACTTTATTTTCTTGGGTTCCAAAATCACTGTAGATGGTGACTGCAGCCATGAAATTAAAAGACATTTGCTCCTTGGAGGGAAAGGTATGACCAACCTAGACAGCATATTCAAAAGCAAAGACATTACTTTGCCAACAAAGGTCCATCTAGTCAAAGCTATTGTTTTTCCAGTGGTCATGTATGGATGTGAGAGTTGGACTGTGAAGAAAGCTGAGCACTGAAGAATTGATGCTTTTGAACTGTGTTGTTGGAGAAGACTCTTGATAGCCCCTTGGACTGCAAGGAGATCAAACCAGTCAATCCTAAAGGGAATCAGTCCTGAATATTCATTGGAAGGACTGATGCCGAAGCTGAAGCTCCAATACTTTGGCCACCTGATGCGAAGAACTGACTCACTGGAAAAGACCCTGATGCTGGGAAAGATTGAAGACTGGGAAAGGAGAAGGGGAGGACAGAGGATGAGATGGTTGGATGGCATCATCGACTCGATGGACATGAGTTTGAGCAAGCTCCGGAAGTTGGTGATGGACAGGGAAGCCTGGCGTGCTGTGGTGCATGGGGTCACAAAGAGTTGGACACGACTGAGTGACTGAACTGAACTGAAAACATATAATCAATGAAAACGAAACTCATCTACAAGACCTCTGAATATTCCTTTTGCCTCTGTGAGAAAGACGGTTAAGAGAGAATATATAATATTTGAGAAAACACATACCACATCTTCTATATACAATAGAATATTACTCAGCCATTAAAAAAGAATGAAATTTGGCCATCTGCAACATGTATGGACTATGCCGGGGGGAGGTTGGGTTGGTATTATGCTTAGTGAAATAGGTCAGATGGAAAAGGACAAATTCTGTATGCTTTCACTTTTATGTGGAATCTAAAAAATAAAACAAATGAACAAATGGAACCCTCAAATAATAACAACTAAGAAAATAGAAATTCAAGCAAGATTCAGCTGTAAGTGAACGTGATTGAAGCCAAAATATCATGCTTAATTACTATCATACCTCTGTAAACCCAAGGAGTAAAAGAAGTGGAGAAGACTCGTTAAGAGTAGATTTTTTCCTTTTCTATTTCATCTCACTAAGATTTTATGGCAAGACAAATGGATTTCTGGAGCATTGCATCTTCTTAAGCTGCCTTGATTTTTTGAATTGAATAGCTGAAAATAACATTTTAAGATACAGTAGCTATTTATCTATCCACTCTTGCATTCTTAATTTTATTGAATATTTACCCCATGCCAAACAGCATGCCAGCCATTTGGAACACAAAGCAAGCTTGGCCTGGAACCCATTCATTCTCAAGGAGCTCACAGTCCAAGAGAATAAAACAGAAGTCAATGCAACAGATTGCTATAAGTGACTCCCACTGTGGGGACCTAGAAGGAGGCAAGAGGAGGCCAGAGAGGCTCTGGAGAGAAGGGGTACTGTGCTGAGTCTGGGGGTGAGGGTGCACCCAGGGGCTGGCATGGGGAGGACTCCCCAAAAAATGCTGCTGGGGGTGAACTGGGGAACTGAGCACAGGCTCCTCTGGAGCACTGAGCACCCAGTGAGGGTGGGGATCACAGTGACAAGGTGGACAGCAGGCTGAAGGCCCCTCATGGGGAGCCCTGGGGGCCTGGATGGGGATTATGGGCTTTATGCTGGATGCGAAAGAGCCTGGAAGGATTGTAAGCAGAGCAGTGACAAAGTCACTCTGGCTGCCGAGGCAGAGTGTACTAAACAGGAAGGTGGGGGGACAGGAGGAGGGAGGTATTACATGCTTTAATGAGCAGCAGCAGTGGGAGCAGACGGGAAATCCCAGAGGGAGTGGGTCTGTGAAATGACCACGACTCTGTAACTGACAGCAGCCACCCTCCTGGTTCCCTGGCTGTAGAGAAGGGGGAGGTGGGACACCTCTGAAACAGGTGGGGAAAATACACAAATCCCATCTCCTGTATAGAACAGGTGAAGAAGGCTGAGCGCCAAAGAATTGATGCTTTTGAACTGTGGTGTTGGAGAAGACTCTTGAGAGTCCCTGGGACTGCAAGGAGATCCAACCAGTCCACTCTGAAGGAGATCAGCCCTGGGATTTCTTTGGAAGGAATGATGCTAAGGCTGAAACTCCAGTACTTAGGCCACCTCATGCGAAGAGCTGACTCACTGGAAAAGACTGATGCTGGGAGGGATTGAGGGCAGGAGGAGAAGGGGACGACAGAGGATGAGATGGCTGGATGGCATCACTGACTCGATGGACGTGAGTCTGAGTGAACTCCAGGAGATGATGATGGACAGGGAGGCCTGGCATGCTGCGATTCATGGGGTTGCAAAGAGTCGGACACGACTGAGTGACTGAACTGAACTGAACTGAGCAGCAACATACATGCACCCAACTTGGAACTCAGATTTTTTTGTCATCAGTTCCTTTTCTTCTTGAGAACAGGTGTATTTGCCAGAGGTTTGTTGTTTCTCTGCCTTTCAGTGATAGAGAAATAATAAGCCAGATTCTCCCCAGCCTCCATGTCACTCCAAATCATAAGGTTTGATATAAAAGAAAGAATATCACCTGCTTCTTATCCATGAATTTTCACTCAGTGTCATGTTACTAAAAAGGAATTTTCCAAATAAACATAATAACTATGAAATGTTTTTCAAATGCAAGACTGTATGTTTGTGTAATGTGTATATAAACACACATATGTGTATATATCCCTGGAGGAGGAAATGGCAACCCACTCCAATATTGTTGCCTGAAAAATCCCATGGACAGAGGAGCCTGGCAAGCTACAGTCCATGGGCTTGCAAAGAGTTGGACGGGACGGAGAACCCACGTTATTTTCATGTATGTTACATGAAATAAAGAGTTTATGGGTGTAATTTACAAATAATGATTTTACTATTGACCTATTTACAATTATACTTGATGGAATAGATATCCTAAGCATATAAAATAACATAGTTGAGATAATTTTATGTGCATCAAATATCTGGCAGCGTTAACACTGATAGCAAATAAAATCAGTTTTAAAAATCAGATTTTTTTTCACAGAACTAGAACAAATAATTTCAAGATTTGTATGGAAACACAAAAAACCTCGAATAGCCAAAGCAATCTTGAGAAAGAAGATTGGAACTGGAGGAATCAACCTGCCTGACTTCAGGCTCTACTACAAAGCCACAGTCATCAAGACAGTATGGTACTGGCACCAAGACAGAAATATAGATCTATGGAACAAATAGAAAGCCCAGAGATAAATCCACACACATATGGACACCTTATCTTTGACAAAGGAGGCAAGAATAGACAATGGAGTAAAGACAATCTCTTTAACAAGTGGTGCTGGGAAAACTGGTCAACCACTTGTAAAAGAATGAAACTAGATCACTTTCTAACACCACACACAAAAATAAACTCAAAATGGATTAAAGATCTAAACGTAAGACCAGAAACTATAAAACTCCTAGAGGAGAACACAGGCAAAACACTCTCCAACATAAATCACAGCAGGATCCTCTATGACCCACCTCCCAGAATGCTGGAAATAAAAGCAAAAATAAACAAATGGGATCTAATTAAAATTAAAAGCTTCTGCACAACAAAGGGAACTATAAGCAAGGTGAAAAGACAGCCTTCGGAATGGGAGAAAACAATAGCAGATGAAGCAACTGACAAACATCTAATCTCAAAAATATACAAGCAACTTATGCAGCTCAAGTTCAGAAAAATAAACGACCCAATCAAAAAATGGGCCAAAGAACTAAATAGGCATTTCTCCAAAGAAGACATACAGATGGCTAACAAACACATGAAAAGATGCTCAACATCACTCATTATCAGAGAAATGCAAATAAAGACCACAATGAGGTACCATTTCACACCAGTCAGAATGGCTGCGATCCAAAAGTCTACAAGCAATAAATGCTGGAGAGGGTGTGGAGAAAAGGGAACCCTCCTACACTGTTGGTGGGAATGCAAACTAGTACAGCCAGTATGGAGAACAGTGTGGAGATTCCTTAAAAAATTGCAAATAGAACTACCTTATGACCCAGCAATCCCACTGCTGGGCATACTCACTGAGAAAACCAGAACTGAAAGAGACATGTGTACCCCAATGTGCATCGCAGCACTGTTTATAATGGCCATGACATGGAAACAACCTAGATGTCCATCAGCAGATGAATGGATAAGAAAGCTGTGGTACATATACGCAATGGAGTATTACTCAGCCAGTGAAAAGAATACATTTGAATCAGTTCTAATGAGATGGATGAAACTGGAGCCGATTATACAGAGTGAAGTAAGCCAGAAAGAAAAACACCAATTCAGTATACTAACACATATATATGGAATTTAGAAAGATGGTAACCATACCCTGTATGTGAGACAGGAAAAGAGACACAGATGTATAGAACAGACTTTTGGACTCTGAGGGAGAGGGAGAGGGTGGGATGATTGGGGAGAATGGCATTGAAACATGTATACTATCATGTAAGAAACGAAGTGCCAGTCTATGTTCGATACAGGATACAGGATGCTTGGGGCTGGTGCATGGGGATGATCCAGAGAGATGATACAGGGTGGGAGGTGGGAGGGGGGTTCATGATTGGGAACTCATGTACACCTGTGGTGGATTCATGTCAATATATGGCAAAACCAATACAGTATTGTAAAGTAAAATAAGGTAAAAATAAAAATAAAAAAATAAAAAATAAAGAAAATACAGAAACTTTTAAGAAAAAATAAAATTGACTATACTCTCATCAAGAAATAATACAATTATATTCAAAAAAATCAGATTTTTTAAAACCTTCTTAATGTTTTTACAAATATTCAAATTTAGAGGGAAATTCCATTTTTTATATAACTCAGATTATCAATAGGCAAATTATTTGTTTACTATATACTGTTGTTGCTGTTATGCTGTTAAGTCACTTCAGTCGTGTCCGACTCTGTGCGACCGCATAGATGGCAGCCCACCAGGCTTCCCCATCCCTGGGATTCTCCAGGCAAGAACACTGGAGTGGGTTGCCATTTCCTTCTCCAATGTGTGAAAGTGAAAAGTGAAAGTGAAGTTGCTCTGTCGTGTTCAACTCGTAGCGACCCCATGGGCTGCAGCCTACCAGGCTCCTCTGTCCATCGGATTTTTTAGGCAAGAGTACTGGAGTGGCTCGCCACTGCCTTCTCAATTACTATATACTAGAAACCCCTATTTAATATTTGCTCACTTTTTGTTCTGTACTGTGAGGAGATCCCTTTGGGCTGCTGACAGCATCCATTATTTCCTAATTTCTGATTCATTTGACTTTCTTGATAGGGAGAGGAACATTGAACCCACCCCAGTCTGTCTCAGTACCTGAGTGTCCAGGTCTCAACAAAGATGTTGTTGTCATTTAGGTGTGGCTCCAAAAGCATGACTGTGGTGGTTTAGTCGCCAAGTTGTATCCAACTCTTGCAACCCTATAGACTGTAGCCAGCCAGGTTCGTTTGTCCATGGGATTCTCCAGGCAAGAACACTGGAGTGGGTTGCCATTTCCTTCTCCAGGGAACCTTCCTGACTCGGAGATCAAATCCAGGTCTCCTGCACTGCAGGCAGATTCTTTACCAACTGAGCCACCAGGGAAACCCTGAAATCACGACTGGCCAGATCCAAATCTCGCGGTGACACTGATGGTAAAGCATGTCCTCAACAACTTTCGTCGGGAAATGAGCAGTTCATTCATTTATCAGCACTGTCCTTCTAAACCCCTGAATGTTCAAGAGACACTACAAACACTGCAAATCAATAACCAAGATTTTCATCGGCATCTATCACCTTGCTTTTGTCAACATCTTGCAATGTTAACTGAGCAGCCACCATGATGCAAACCATATCAAGGGCTAAAAACTGCTTTTGTGCTTTAAAACATTGATTCTCTTAGAAAGAACTGGCTGTAGCAGGATTGTGCAACTATCACTCATCAAGTCCGGTAGGGAGGGCGGTTCTGTGTTAGGAGGGAGAGGCCAACCATGACCACACTTCCATGGCCCCCAGGCTGGCCTCCTGCTTTGAGGCAGCAATAATTTGCCAGGATGCCCCTGGGGGCGTACCAGTTCCCAGCCTCTCTCTGCTCCTTTGTCCACTGCTCAGAGATCACAGACCCCACTGCCTTTTCTCCTGTCTCCTCGTGTGTTTCCACCACGACAGTTCAAACAAATGTGGGCCAGACCTCCTCAAAACTTGAAACAGTCATGGAGAGAGCCCTCAGGAAGTAGGCTAGAAGGTAGCCAGCCACCACCCTGGTCCCTGGAAACGGCTGACGGATCCCAAGTCACAAACGTCCGTCCGTCGTGAATTCACAAGGCTGAAGAGGTGACAGATAGGACACCGCGGTGTCTACAGATTGGCAGCATTCGCTCATTCGTCTGTTCAGTTATCCGCTCAGCAGATATTGTTTGGCACTCTAAACTGTTCCGACCTATCAAATCACTGAGGATACATGCAGAACAAGACACGTAATCTTCCATACCTGACATTAAGCACTTTGAAAATGAGACTAATTCAGTGCAAGCACATGGCTTGGTCCGGGGGAGTCATGGAGGGCTTCAAAGAGAAGATGTCTACAACGTGAAAGATGAACAAGGCTTATACAGATGGAGGGCTGGTGGGGTGGAGATAAGAGAGCCCCCCTGGAGCATATGCCAAAGAGGAGGTGAGAGTTCTCATGTCCACACATGGGCTGGTGCGTCATGGGGAAGCAGACTGGCCAGTCTCAGGCCGTAGCATCTGACCACTGCAGATGACTCCAGATCACTAGATATTTGGTTGAACCATAAGAAATTGTCATTTTCTAGGTCAAAATGGTCTAATATCAGTAATTTCACATGGTTCAGCCTAATTCTTCCCTGAACAAGGTCCCTTGACCATTTTCCATTCTGAATTATGTTCTCTCTAGAAAAACACCACAGTGGCATTAAGAAACAAGAGAATCAGCAGGCATGCAGTAGGGTGGTGACCAGTGATGATGGCTGATACTAAGCGACCTCCCACAGAGGCCACACGGAAGAATGGCAGGAGCCATGGGTGGGACATTTAACCTTTATCCTTAGGAGGAAGGGGATACATAAGGACCAGATCTGTATTTTAACATGCTCCCTCAAGATCGGCTGGAGAATGGGGTAGAAAGGGCAACAATGGATTCAGAAAACATGTAAAAAGTAGCTGTGAGAGTCATTCAGGGAGACCCACACTGGCGTGGTGAATGCAGGCAGGCAAGAGGATCCTACAGGGGCTGACGTGGCAGGACTGCGGACTGACTCCAAGGGGGAGAGGAGGGAAGGGGTAGTGAATGGAGGCCCTGGTTCCGCACAGGTGTTAGGTGGGACGGCCCGAGCAGCTGGGCGAGGGGCCGTTCCCTGACTGCATACGCAGCAGAGGGGCCCGGCTTGGAGGGGAAAAGATGCAGGCTGTGCATGACTGTTCAGCCAGTTTGACGATTAAGGCAAGGAAGGCCGGAAAGTAGCAAGAGGCGAAGGGAACGGACGTTTGTTGGCAGTTGACCATAAGAGAGCTTTATATTCAGTGAACAATAAAATGCACACTCCCAACCATCAGTTTTATAGATAAAGAAACTGAAGGTAGGTGAATGCTTCCCTGAGGTCAGGCAATTGGTAAGTGATAGAGCTGCAATTTAAAGGGGTGCTTTGCAGCATTGTTGCAACAGCCAGGACATGGAAGCAACCCAGATGCCCATCAGCAGATGAATGGATGAGGATGTGGCATGTACGTGTGATGGAATATCACTCAGTCATGAAGAGAGACGAATTTGAATCGGCTGCAGTGAGGTGCATGAACCTGGACCCTGTTATAGAGAATGAAGTAAGTCAGGAAAGCAAATATAGTATATTAACACATACACATGGAATCTAGAAAGACAGTCCTGATGAACCTATTTGCAGAAGAGGAATTGAGGTGCAGATATACAGAATGCACGTGTGGATACAGCAGGGGAAGGAGAGGACAGGGCACGTTGAGAGAGTAGAACCAACATGTATGTACTAGCGTGTGTGCAACAGATAGGTAGCGGGAAACTGCTAAAAAACAGGAAGGTGAGGTTGGCGTTCTGTGATGATCAAGGGGGTGGTATGGGGGGAGGGAGACTCAAGAAGGAGAGAATACGTATACTTATGACTGATTCACGGTGTTGTATGGCAGAAAGCAATCATCCTCCAATAAAAAAACAATAAAGGGGCACCCTCTAGCTATACCCACATCTTACAATCCCAACCTACCGTCCAGTCACCGAACGGAACACTTGGGGTGTGTGTGTGTTGTTTATGGCTAAAACATGATAACTAGAGTTAAGACCAAAAGGGATGTGCAGAAACCTTCCCCAGCAGAACACGTGGGAGAGCAAGTGCCAGGCAGGGCAGCACACCTGAGCCAGGTGAGCACCCTACTTTCTAAGGCGGAGAGACCTCGCCTCAGAGGATGCCTCTCACCTGCACACGCTCTCACCCCAGGCACACTACTGACTACCTTTGTCATAGTTCCTCCCCACCTCTAGGGCTGGAAGAACCTGCTTTCCACGCATTAGAATCCACCCTGCAGAGCAGAGCTCAGCAAGGCAGCTCCTCTTAACATCTTAAGGGAGAAGCAGTATTTTAGCCGACGGCATTACCCTGGCAGACAAAGGTTTAAGGCATAGCCTATTTAAAGAGTTATTTAACAATTTCCAAAATAGTAGCAAAACATTTTCCATAAAGCTAAATGAGTCCCAGGGAAGAAAGCACATATTACATTTTTGTATGTGTTTCCTTAATTAGGAACAGAGCCTGGTGGCTGGGGTTTATTTTCATTAGTACATATCCATAAACTCCAGAAACATCTTGACGTGCCGCAGCATCCCTAATGTTTCTCAAATCTGAATGCCTAATTGGGTTAAGAAAAAAAGGCACAAGAATTTTCACGCTGGTTTTGATTCAAGATTCAAAACAGAACCTAAGATGGGCATTTTTCTATGGTTCCAAAACACATATAAGCCAGGTCAGCATCCATAACACCCACTTCAGACATTTAAAAGAACAGGAAGACAGACCGAGGCATACATTCTGAATTTGACATACCAAGGAAGATTCTTCTTCTTCTTCTGAAACATGAAAACTCTCTTGTGATCTCCCTCAGACACTTTTCAACCTCTTAATCTACTTACATTTTATAAAAAGAAAAAAGTGCTAGGAGATGTTTGTATGACACCTGATTCTTCTGTTACAGGGTTCAAAGAACTCCTTTCTGTGTGTGTTTTACTTTGCTAATTTATGACGAACTGGCTAGCCTTTTTCGTTGCCTTCACTAAATTCTGTTATAATGAAGGATCCAGAGGCACCACTGAGGAAGAAATCACCCTCCTTACCTGTGCAGCTTCTCCTCAAGCATTTCCATGTACTTCATAGTATAGACCTTCACACTGGTTTCTGCAAAACAAGAATCCAGAATGAACGCAACTGGAGTCAAAGATTGAACAAAACCCAGAACCGCTCAACTAAAAGCCAAAACCCAAAGGGTCGCAGTCAAGGTGCCAGTGATAACATCCTATGTTTGGAAAACACCCAGAGCCATTGGAGGGGCTGTCTGGATGGATGCGCTGGAAAGGCTCTGAGGCCCCCAGGTGCCGCAGGAGCTGGAGTCAGGAGAAAAGGCGTGATGCCTTTCACCACGAGCTCTCAAAGGCAGCTCTTCACATGTCTGGCGTGGATCCCATTGTACTCTGTGCCCCTCCCACTGCGCACTTGGTAGCCAAGTGCTTGGTTGCAGAGTTTGGGAAAGAGCATAAGAGCGAGAACATCCCATCTCAGGGATGAATCAGAGAACTTCACCGGTGGTAGCTGAAGATTGCAGACCCTTTCATTGAAACTCAAATAGAAATCTGATCCAGCCAATAAGTTGGCATTAACTGCTCAGCTCCCAAGCTGTGAGGTCAGCTTCTCCTAGAGATAAACTCAGTGCCTCATTACACCAAATGCTGAAGGAATACATGACTCTTAAAGCTTCCCTGGTGCTCACACAGTAAAGAATCTGCCTGCAAGGCAGGAGCCCCAGGTCTAATCCTTAGGTGAGGAAGATCCCCTGGAGAAGGAAATGGCAACCCACTCCAGTATTCTTGTCTAGGAAATCCCATGGATGGAGGAGCCTGGTGGGCTACAGTCCATGGGGTCACAAAGAGTCAGACACCACCGAGAAACTACCACCCACACAAAGCTCAAAGGGCCAAAGAAGCACTTTACCAATGTAAAGGAGATATGGTGCAGTGGGGGGAAGCTCTGATACAGACTGAGGTACAGGGGCTTTACTGGAAACCGGAAAAAGTACCTTAAAATTCCTCATCAAGAAACCAAATATTTAGATGGGAATACAACAAAAGTTCTGGTTCATTAGTTGCTAACAGCTAATGGCTAAAACAGAAACACACAGAGCGAAATATATGTTGTTTAAGTTGGCCTCTTATTTTATTGACCTGTGCTGCCCCAACCTACAAGTTCAGTCAGTTCAGTTCAGTCAGTCAGTTATGTCTGACCCTTTGCGACCCCATGGATTGCAGCATGCCAGGCCTCCCTGTCCATCACCAACTCCCAGAGTTTAATCAAACTCATGTCCATTGAGTCCGTGATGCCATCCAACCATCTCATCCTCTGTCATCCCCTTCTCCTCCTGCCTTCAATCTTTCCCAGCATCAGGGTCTTTTCCAGTGAGTCAGTTCTTCCCATCAGGTGGCCAAAGCATTGGAGTTTCAGCTTCAACATCAGTCCTTCCAATGAATACTCAGGACTGATTTCCTTTAGAATGGACTGGTTGGATCTCCTTGCAGTCCAAGGGACTCTCAAGAGTCTTCTCCAACACCACAGTTCAAAAGCACAATTCTTTGGTGCTCAGCTTTTTCAGTAGTCCAACTCTCATATCCATACATGACCACTGGAAAAATTTTAGCCTTGACTAGAAGGACCTTTGTTGGCAAAGTAATGTCTCTGCTTTTTAATATGCTATCTAGGTTGATCATAACTTTTCTTCCAAGGAGTAAGTGTCTTTTAATTTTAATGGCTACAGTCACCATCTGCAGTGATTTTGAAGCCCCCCAAAATAAAGTCTATCACTGTTTCTACTGTTTCCCCACCTATTTGCCATGAAATGATGGAGCTGGATGCCATGATCTTAGTCTTCTGAATGCTGAGCTTTATGTCAACTTTTTCACTCTCCTCTCTCATTTTCATCAAGAGGCTCTTTAGTTCTCCTTTGCTTTCTGCCATGAGGGTGGTGTCATCCACATATCTGAGGTTATTGATATTTCTCCTGGCAATCTTGATTCCAGCTTGTGCTTCTTCCAGCCCAGCATTTCTCATGATGTACTCTGCATATAAGTTAAATAAGCAGGGTGACAATATACAGTCTTGATGTACTCCTTTCTCTATTTGGAACCAGTCTGTGGTTCCATGTCCAGTTCTAACTGTTGCTTCCTGACCTGCATACAGATTTCTCAAGAGGCAGGTCAGGTGGTCTGGTATTCCCATCTCTTTCAGAATTTCCCACAGTTTGTGGTGATCCACACAAAGGCTTTGGCATAGTCAATAAAGCAGAAATAGATGTTTTTCTGGAACTCTCTTGCTTTTTTGATAATCCAATGGATGTTGGCAATTTGATCTCTGGTTCCCTTGCCTTTTCTAAATCCAGCTTGAGCATCTGGAAGTTCATGGTTCACATATTGCTGAAGCCTGGCTTAAAGAATTTTGAGAATTACTTTACTGGCATGTGAGATGAGTATAACTGTGTGGTAGTT
Organism: Ovis canadensis; assembly: GCF_042477335.2. Classification (NCBI taxonomy): domain Eukaryota; kingdom Metazoa; phylum Chordata; class Mammalia; order Artiodactyla; family Bovidae; genus Ovis; species Ovis canadensis. The sequence goes on along the minus strand of NC_091269.1, from coordinate 22,532,811 downwards.
TGAGCTTTCTTTGGCATTGCCTTTCTTTGGGATTGGAATGAAAACTGACCGTTTCCAGTCCTGTGGCCACTGCTGACATATTTGTCAAATTTGCTGGCATATTGAGTGCAGCACTTTCACAGCATCATCTTTCAGGATTTGAAAGAGCTCAACTGGAATTCCATCACCTCCACTAGCTGTTCATAGTGATGCTTCCTAAGGCCCACTTGACTCCACATTCCAGGACGTCTGGCTCTAGGTGAGTGATCATATCATCGTGATTATCTGGGTCATGAAGATCTTTTTTGTACAGTTCTTCTGTGTATTCTTGCCACCTCTTCTTAATATCTTCTGCTTCTGTTAGGTCCACATCATTTCTGTCCTTTATTGAGCCCATCTCTGCATGAAATGTTCCCTTGGTATCTCTAGCTTTCTTGAAGAGATCTTTAGTCTTCCCCATTCTATTATTTTCCTCTATTTCTTTGCACTGATAAATGGCTGTCTGAGGAGGCCTTACAAATAGCTGTGAAAAGAAGAGAAGAGAAAAGCAAAGGAGAAAAGGAAAGATACACCTGTTTGAATGCAGAGTTCCAAAGAATAGCAAGGAGAGATAAGAAAGCCTTCCTCAATGATCATAGAAAGAAATAGAATATTTCTTTCCTCAAAGAAATAGAAGAAAACCTACAAGTTAAGTTGTGCTAAATTTTTCTCCAAATAAATTAGTTAAATATTTGTTTTCAGTTTCTACTACGTATCAGCTTGTGTGCCAACCTGGGGATTCGGTCGTGGTGATGCGGTTCCTCAGAGCAGAGATCTCACCGGTTCATTGGGAATAAGTGCCTATTCAGAATATTCCAACCAGAAATTCTCTGTTTCACATCCTATATGTGTTTATGTGCCACACACTGTTCTAAGCCCTGAGTATAAAGCAGTGAACAGGATCAGTAAAGATGCCCGGGTCTTTCATTCTAGAGGGTAATAATCAGTATATAACATTCCATAGACGACTAGGGGGTGGTCAGTATTACAAAGCAAGAGAAGGAGATCGGAGTGCGGCTACAAGATGGTCAGGGTAGTCCCTGCTGAGAAGCTGACATTTGAATAAAAGCATGAAGATGGTGGGGGGAGTACATGAGTGGGCAAAGTGGGGAGGGAAAAGCCGCAGAGGGCCAGCGGAGTCTGCCTGAGTGCCCCAGCCACACGTGGCTTGAGCAGAAGGTTTCCCAGGGCGAAGCAATGCAGACAGAGAAAGAGCCCAGGTCCAGTCACAGGCTACTGCGGCAGACTCTACTTCCAAACACAGCCACAGCGATTTTTCTGGCCCCCACATGCTTCTAGAGCTTGGCCACTCTCCACTAAGGAAGGAAAATCTATTTCCTTTCCCTTGACTCGAACAGGCTAAGACTGTTCCCACCGTTGAGTGTGACAGGAAGGATGCTATTTAGCTTCTGAGATTAGGGGCCCAGTCCAAGTTTCTCCTCCTCCTAGGAACCCAACCACCATGCTGTGAGGAAGACCAAGCCACACAGAAAAGCCATGCAGAATTGTTCAGGCTGAAAGCCAGGCAAAGATCTCAGCCTACAGCCTGCATCACTCACCAGATGTGTGAATGAGTGAGCTTCCAGATATTTGGGTCTTTCAGTCTGGGGAAGCAACCTAGACTTCATGGAACAGAGACAAACCATCTCCATTGCTCCCTGTCTAAATTCCTCACTCACAGAATTTGTGCATGTAAGACATAGTTGGTAGTAAATTGGGGCAAAATTTGTTCCACAGCTCTAGTAACTGGAAAGCGCATGTCAGGATTTGGGGTCTTCTGAGAGAAATGGCAAAGCACTGCAAAAGAATGGCAATAAATTGGCTCCTGGTTGCTGTGCCAAGAACAGATCGTGGCAGCAGGTGAGAGAATCAGAGCAACACAGGGAGGTCAGCTGATGGGAACTGAGACCAGGGCATCGGCAGGAGATGGTGCTAAGGGGCAGACTTTAGGTATACTTTAGAGACAATGGGAGTTCTTGATGGACTGGATTTGCATGTGTGAAAAACCGACTTGTCAAGAATGACTATAGTACAAGATTTTTGCCCTGAGCTCCTGAAATAAAAACAGGGTTAGCATCAACCAAGATGGGAAGATCTCAGGTGAAACCAATCTGCAGAGACAAGCAAGAGTTAAGTTTGGATTGAAATTTGCTAAGAAAGTAGAACTTAAGTGTTTTCATCAAAGGAAAAAAAAAGGTAAATATGCAAGGTGATGGATGTGTTAATTAACTTGATGAGGGGAAATTCTTGCACAATGCATATCACATACCACATTCTACACTTTAAATATCTCATGTTGTCAATTATACCTCAGTAAAGCTGGAAAAAATCAAAGCAATTGAAAAACTTTAAAAAAAAAGAGTTCAAGTTTAGATATGATAAATTTAGGTTTATTAGATATCCAGCTGGGCTGTCAAGTATGAAGTTGGATTATGAGCCTTGGAGAAGGTCTAAACTACAGATGGACACTTGGAAGACCCTGGCAACTGAAGCAAGGAGGAGAGATGTCATCACACTGGGATTAAGAGTAACTTAAGAAGACCCTGATGATTCCATATAACTATGATTATACTGTGATAGCACCTTTTATCCAAGGGACAAAAATTCATAGCACCTCCCTTGAGGACAAGAAAGCCATATTCTCCAGTTCAAAATAATCCAGAGGTACACCCTATAAATGATTTTGCTAAGAAATCAGACAGTAAATACTTGAGTCATCTCACCACTTGAAGCTCTAGTTAGTGACCTGCTGGACCCACAGGAACATCTTGTCCACTTGCCCTGAGGCTGCCGTCTGCAGAGGATGTTGTGTTGATTGCTTTTGCTGGATCCTGACTCATCACCCAGGCCCGCCTTGCTCACTCATTCCTGGGTTGACTCACCACCTTCCAGAGAGGCCCAGATTGCAGATGGGGAGTTTAGGTTTTTAACTTCCTAACAGATGCCTGCAGACACACTGACTGGGAACAGAGCTCATTTTCTCTTCTCTCTCCCTCTTCCTCCTTCCTTTCCCTAGCATCTTAGAGCAGGGACACAGAGAACAGTAATGGCGGTGAGACAAGGTCCCAAGAACCAAAGACGATGCTGAAACAGGAAGGAAGGGAGCAGGGCACTTCTGAAAGAATGATACAGCCCAAGCACACAGCATAAGCCAGTTACAATCAAATGGGCCTGCACTGTCTCTGGAGTGTGTTTTTTCTCTGGATAAATCCACTTCTCACCTATCACGTTGTCTGTCACTGAATGCTTCTGTGATGAGACATAAAGAATCTGAGCTTCATTAGATCCTGAAACCGGGTCTGTGATCTCAGAAGACCCTGGGTTAAGACTGGGTTTGAATCCTGCCACATGGGTTCAAGTCCCAACCTGAGGCAAATGGTTTCAGCACCAAGGGAAGCTGAGTACCAAAGGGAAAAGGAGACCAGGGGTCACCAGGCATCCTGATGGGGAAGAGACAGGAATACTTCCTCCTCCTCACATGCTAAGGGAATCTGAGATCCAGAATCAGGCCAAAACATCAGAATGAAATCGTTTTAGGAATCCAATTAAACAAGAACCAATTGATCATTAAACACAGAACATCTGCAAAAACATTTATCAGAGTGCATGGCACAAACACAAAGCAATGTTACAGGAATGGAATTTGGGTCCTGCTTCATGCAATACACTAGCCTGCTGCGGCTGCTGCTGCTGCTGCTGCTGCTGCTAAGTCCCTTCAGTTGTGTCTGACTCTGTGCGACCCCACAGACAGCCTCCTACCAGGCTCCTCTGTCCCTGGGATTTTCCAGGCAAGAGTACTGGAGTGGGGTGCCATTACTTTCTCCAAACACACTAGCCTAGGCACTGTTTACGCATAAAAGAGACATGGCCTCGAGGGCCAGAGAGCAAGGTGGAGTCAGATACTAACATTGACAACACCCTGGGGGGCATAGCAACATTTTCTGTAAATCTTCATCATAACTGATGATCCAAAAATATCCCTACGAGTCTAATGGAAAAAAAACAAAACAAAAAAACAAGCTACCAGCAATATCCTTTTCAGGATAAGATAGGAGAATGTCAAGTGGAAAAAGGTCTAACTGAGTCTCATTGTATTAGATCCTTTGTGTAGCAGAAGGACAGGAGGAGTCATCATGGGAAATGAGTAACACCTGCCATGAGATTGAAGGAAGCAGTGGTTCCGAAGAGCTTCAGCCCCAGCACCCCAGTTAATAAGGACAGCGTCGTGAGATAAGTACCATATGACCTCAAAGTTGAAAGTGGAAGCAAAGGGACCTCATCAGTTTAGCGTCAATCACAAATTTTCTCTAACATTACCCATTTTATTGACATTTTCTAAAATAACATAAGTTACATGTGAGATAGGACCTCAATTTATAAAAATAAATCATCAGATTTCAAAGATCATTATTCAAGGACAAATTTAGATAAGATGAACTCTCATTAGTGAAATCTTCCAGAAGGAAGATGTGAAAGACAGAGGAGGAATCTTAGAATTCTGAGAAACTTCTGACCATCTGAAGTGCCATTCTTCCGCATGAGTTAATGGAAGCACTTCCGTTTACTTGGGTGATTAAACCACACACGGAGATGAAATAGTGAAGTGGCACCAACCAAAATCCAGGGAGGGAGCAACAGGAAGAAACGGACGTGCAGTTGGACTGAAGCGACTTAGCAGCAGCAGCAGCCCTTATCATCCTCATTTTGCACGCAGAGAACGAAGGGACCCAAGTCACACAGCTAGTGAAGGACAGTTCCAGAGCCCACTGTTACAAATCACAAGCTCAGTTTCAAACAACACAATGGGAGTAAGGAAATGCACACGGAATAAACGCGTGTGAAATTTCTGCTGCCAACAAAGCGACGGCGTTCAAACATATTAAATTCAGGAGAGGCCAAAGACTGCTGTAAAAAGTCAGAGTTACAAAGAGCACTAGCAATCACAAAACACAGCCATCAAAAGATGGAAACCTAATTGTACATCAACTGTGGGGAAGAAGACTACTAATATATCAGAGTAAAATACATTACCATTGTATTACCACTGTGTGTCTTTTACATATATATATCACATATATACACTTAGTATATATACATGTATATATGATATATATGCATGTGTGTACATTATATATACATATATATATTTATATAGTATAGGCCAAGGAGTAAGACAAAGTAGTTATTGGTGGTGTCCAACTTTTGCAACCCCATGGACTGTAGCCCTCCAGGCTCCTCTGTCCACAGGATTTCTCAGGCAAGAACACTGGAGTGAGTAGCCATTCCCTTCTCCAGGGGATCATCCCAACCTGGGGTCTGAACCTGGATCTCCATTGCAGATGGATTCTTTACCAACTGAGCCACAAGGGAAGCCCTCAAAGTAGTTTGCAATGAGAAAATGATTAATGAATGATCACTTAATTTTCCAAGTCTTATATTCAGCTTGAGTCACTCCTCCCACAATGTCATATTCATGCGGTTTTACAAGAAGATTTTATTTGCCTCTATAGATAATTTTTACTGCATTTTTCTGCCATCACTGCGTGTGGTAGTCATTTACACAGAACTCTCAAGAGAGAGATCCCAAGTTAAATAGGATATAATTCTTGCTAGACTTCAGACTGGTCTATCAGTTTTCAGAACTGGAGTATCATAATATGATTCAGCTGTCCATGAAGAGTAAAAGCTGTGCTGATGCGCACATCCTCTAGGGTTGGAACCAAAGAAACATCATCACTAATTTAGCAATGGGCTCACTTCTCATCAGCAGGACATCATTCAGTGTGCTGCTGTTAATTTTCTCTGATGTTGATACCGGATTTCCAGAGAGAAGAAAAGTGATCAGATACGGGTCCTACCAAATTAACAGATGCTAACAAAGAGCAGGCCTCTCTTTGGGGTTCCATCTGACTCTCATTCTTCTATCCATCTAACATTTCTGAAATGCCCACTGCGTGCCAGGTTGTATCCACTGCGGCTACAGAACTGAATGTGGCGCTGCTCTCAGCCTAGAGAAAATCAGGTTTGGAGATAAAGACAGACAAACAGATAGCTAATAAAAGCAACAAATTTGGTCCAGTGATAGAAAGGTAAAGCATCTGTCACTCGGGGAGCACCGTGGAAGGAGATTCAGCCCAGGCGGAAGGGGTAAACATGACTCCGGGTGGAAGCGACTGAGTAGAGATCTTAAAGGCTTTTCCACACTGGCTGAAGCCGGAGGAGGCGAGCATAATCCAAACCATCAGGTGCACATAAAATAAGATTTGTGTTTTAGAGTATCAGGCATTTAATGCCAGATCACCTTATCTTCCCAATAATTTCTGAATCACTTTTCCCTGAGCTTACAGCTAGGTCACGCAGTGCAGCGCACGAGCTGGCGACAGGAGATAGGCAGGTCCGAAGGTCCGAAAGCACAGGCTCTGAGCCTCCATCGCCTGTCTTGGCCACTCCCAGAAGTGGATGTAAGGATTAGCTGCTTCATCCAGATTTTCTCCTTTGGGCGATATGAGTCAAGCTATTATGGTAACTTCAAAGGCAGGCAGAGAGTGGGAAAGCCTTTTCAGGACTGGAGCATCATAATATGATTCAGTTGTCCGTGAAGAAAGTAAAAGCAGTTATTCTGAGCTGTGTTGATGTGTATGTTTCCGCCTCCACAGTCCAGCGCGGTGTGATGCCCCAGGAGAAGCCCTGTCACCCTTGAACCCAGAGCGCATCTCAGGGACTTAGTCCGGATACTCATGTCAGTAGAAACTGTGACTGCTTAGATGGGAAGAGAGCCTGGGCAGGAGGAAAGGGGAGAGAATGAGTAGGGAAGCTCCCCCAGGTTTAAAAACAGTTAACTATACAGCAAACACTCACTCTACATAACAGATAAAGCCCCGGTTCCAATTTCACCTGCTGTGCTTGTCACCAGTTAATTGGGTATCATCTGATACAGTAATTCTCACTTTCCCTGTTCAGACTTGCTCCTACATGCAATCTCTCCGTGCCCTTGAAGCACACGGCCTAATAAATCAGCACCACTCAGTGACAAAAAGAAAACCAAGCACTCCCGGTATGAAAAGCAAGACAGAAAAATGCGATCGCTGTCAGTTCTGCCCACGTTAGCCACCCCCACTCACATACCCGACAATCAAGCCCTCCCACCGACTCCCTAGCTCTCCCTGCTGACAGAAGGGCTTGGGTTTGCTTTCGTCCTTCCTAGTGCATATCCTTGGAAGAGCTGTGGTCTGACATCCATTGACAATATTGTGTAAGTTGCTTAAAAAGTCTATTTACTAGTTTTGCCTGGGACTGTCCATTCGAGACTCTACACTCCAGTCTGATTCTTTCTCCTTTCTTCCCTCAAACACGGCACACACCCCACTGACACCCACAGGATTTAGTTTTCTTCATTCTTTTCTAAAGGCAGACAAGGAATAGAATCGGGGACTTTGTTTTTAAAGTGCAACACTGTATTCTTAAACAATGAGTGTTAAAAAACTTTAAGCCCAAATCCACACCTGATCTTAATTTTATTTTTTTATTTTATACTGGAACATAGTTGATTTAAAACATTGTGTTCATTTCAGGTATGCAGCCAAGTGATTCAGTTATACGTGCTAAGTCACTTCAGTTTATGAACTGTAGCCCGCTAGGCTCCTCTGTCCAAGAACACTGGAGTGGGATGCCGTGCCCTCCTCCAGGGGATCTTCCTGACCCAGGGATCAAACCCACATCTCCTGTGGTTCCTGCATTGTAGGCAGATTCTTTACTGCTGAGCCAACAGGGAAGCCCGATTCAGTTTATATATATATTCTTTCTCAGATTCTTTTCCCATTTAGGTTACAGAATATTGAGTCAAATTTCCTGTGTCATACAGTAGGTCCTTGCTGGTTATCTATTTTATATATAATAGTGTGTGTATATGTTAATCCCAGACTCCCAATCTATTACCTTGATCTTCTTAAGCTAAGGAGAGTGAGCTCACACTAGATGCTGGTGTGGGGCTTTACTTTTGTGCGTTATTGCCTTTAATTTTCACAGTAACTCTCTAAATCCCTTATGAGGGTAAGGAGCCTGACCTGAAGAAAATTCATTTAAACATAAATAAAAATAATTTGTTCGACCTAATTCCAGAGTCTACTTTTTTCAAATACGCAATACTGCTGCTCATTTATTATGGAACATAACTTATGAACCTCACTGAAGGACTTCTGTATTTCACAGAAAGTATTTACTTTTCCCTCTAGAGCTGAGGCTTAACATCTATTAAAGGTTTGAAACTGGACTCTCTCTATTTGACCACAGAAGGATTGTAGGATTGAGGGTCTGTCTGAGCTATAGCCCTTGGAAAAGAGACCCCAGCATGCTGGCTGGAAAACTCAGAACATGGCGAGGAAATCCAGGGCAAGGATTGGCCCATGTGAAGCTGATGGAGGTACTCCGCTGCACCGTCTTGGGAAGTAACTTGCACCCAGATTTTGGCAGTGTGGTGATAGGGAGGGGGAGGGCAAGATTTTAACATCAACCCCTGTGCTTACAGCCCCATGGAGTATCACACCCATGACCACCTCCTCGGGGAGAGGGTCTCCCTGCACCACACCTTTCTTTTTGAGCTCGAATAATCATCAAGCTTCCCTGGTGGCTCAGATGGCAAAGAATCCACCTGCAATGCAGGAGACCCTGGATCGGGAAGACCCCCAGGAGGAGGAAATGGCAACACGCTCCAGTAGTCTTGCCTGGAGAATGCCATGGACAGAGGAGCCTGGTGGGCTACAGTCCATGGAGTCTCAAAGAGCTGGACACAGCTGAGTGACTAACACTTTCATCACTAACGCTTTCATCAGCTTCATCATCAGCCTAGCCCCCTGCCAGCAGGTCCTAGCCCCCACCACTCTCTCAGCAGAGTCTGCCCTCCAGTGAGGGGCCATCAGGCTCCTACGCCAGTGTTTCCAAACCGTGTTAAGTGAAGAGGCCCTTGCCTCCCCCGGCTCACGCTGAAGAATGAGGGCTGCAGCCACGGTGGCCAGCTTTAGTCATGGCAGGCAGGTGGAGGGAACACTCAGAGAGAGGTCAGCAGAGGAGGGAGGGAGTCCTCACAGCTCCCGCGGCCCCACCCCTTGCCCCGCAGCCTCCAGGGGACCGATCTGGGACTCTCCTGCTGTTCCCTTGGCCTGGAATACCCTCCCCAAATGTTTCTGCTCTCTTGCCCTGCAGCCCCTCTTCCCACGTGCTCTCTCCCTCTCTGGGGTCCTGCAGTCCTTTACAACCAGCCTAGAGACACTGAGGTCACTTTGGGCATTCCCAGCTCTCTGCCAGAGCCATGGATGCTATGTCCTTTGAACCCTTAGAGCCCAGTACAGTCCTGGGCTCAGAAAAGGTGCCTAGCACCTCATGCCCCTCCCCCCAGGGGCAATGCTGTGCTGGTCACAGGGGAAGCCACCGTGAGGAAGACACATGAATAGTCTCAAGGAACAGGCAGCCTGATAAAAACAGAAGTCAGAACAGATTCTCAGGATGCTGAGCAACTGAGGTCATCGAACAGGGAATTACTGGAGGGTGGTGCATGCGGGTGCTCGTCCGTGGGGTGGAGACACAGAGCTGGACATGCGCACCCTGTGCGTGTGTTAGGGGTGGAATCTCAGAGCCAGCCGAGAGCCCACTTCTTCTGTAAAAGGCTTGAGAAAATAAGGCAGTGGAAAAACCCTACAGTTTTCCAAAGTGCATGTATTAATAGAAGATTAAAAAAGAAATGAAAGTGTTAGTCGCTCAGTCATGTCCCACTCTTTGTGACCCCATGGACTGTAGCTTCTCTGTCCGTGGGGTTCTCCCGCAAGGATACTGGAGTGGGTTGCCATGCCCTCCTCCAGGGGATCTTCCCGACCCAGGGATCAACCCTGCATCTCCTGTGTCTCCTGCACTGGCAGGCAGGTTCTTTCCCAGTGCCACCTAGGAAGCCTGACTGGAGGGTGGAGGACACACAAATGCAGCCCAGCCTGAGAAGGAGAGAGGGGGCCATGCAGGCTACTGAACACAGAATACAGAATCCTGGAGCTGAGAAGGCCGTGAGCACAGGGCACGCTTCAGTCTCTCGTACAAAGCAAAACATATGAAAGAAGACACAGGCTTGTGACAGGAGTGAAATAAAGAGGGATGATTTCAAAGCCCGCATCTTAGGCACTAATCCATCCACAGGGCCACCCGCACCACAGACCACTGGCATCCCGCTCATCTCTGCTCCAGGTGCTGGCCTGCCAGGTACCCAAACAGTGCAAACCCACCCTTTCATGTGGGCCACACAGATGTTCCCAACCTCTTACAGGCTGTGTGTGTGTGTTAAGTCAGTCATGTCTGACTCTTTGCAACCCTATGAACTGTAGCCTGCCAGGCTCCTCTGTCCATGGGATTCTCCAGGCAAGAATACTGGAGTGGGTCACCATGCGCTTTTCCAGGGGATCTTCCCCACCCAGGGATCTAACCCACATCTCTTATGCCTCCTGCATTGGCAGGAGGGTTCTTAACCACTAGCACCACCTGGGAAGCTCTTACAGGCTGTGACAAAGTCCACAAGTGAACTGGCTTTTTATTTCCTACAGGCCAGACAGGGACCAGCACTACACGAGGTGGGAAGCCCGAGGTTCTGGGCGAGGAGTGTGCCTGTCCAATCAGAGCATGTCACTCACCTCCCAGGCACGAGCACAGCCTACTCAGCCCCGGGGTCCAGCTCACAGTACCCCACCTCTCCTCACGAGATCAGACACCTCAGCAAGACACCCCTGAGAAGACCAGATGGAAACTCCAAGTCATGGTGGAATGCAATGATTATCCTGGTACATCTTCTATTAATACACGCACTTTGGAAAAACATTACAGTGTTTTCATTGCCTTATTTTCTTAAGCCTTTTACAGAAGAAGTGGGTTTTCAGTTGGCTCTTAAGTTCCACCCTGAACACACACACAGGGTACCCACATCCAGGTTCGTGCATCAAAACCAAGCAGCCCCACGACCAGTCCACACCTGCTGGGCACTTCTTGTTTATGGACCAAATCTTGTCAGAAGCCCAACGCCAAACCAACATGCCTGTCCTTTCCTTCAATGCTCAGATGATGCATGGGTGATAAAACAAATAGGTTTACAAAATTAACAGGAAAAATATGAATCTTTGCATATCTGCTTCATCAGGACAAACACAAGCCAGGTGTGGAGGGACCGAGCATTATAATAATAATTATAATAATAAATGACATAATATATTATATTCCTGTAATATAAAATCTTATAGGAAACCAGCCTGGATGGAATCCCTTGCTTCTGCCCTGAAGCAACTCATCCTCCCAAGTTCTTGATTCCAAGATTGCATTACAACGAGTACAAGACGGCCCTGTGCCCACAGTATGCCCAGAGTCCAGAGGAAACCCCCTCTCCTTCCAGAAGGGGGCTCAGGCCACGCAGAGGAGTGGCCAGAGCTAGGACATGCAAGCTGGCTCTCCAACACCCGTATGGGAGGTGCTTGTGGTGACAGATGATGGAGACGGGCAAGGATGGGGAGGCCAGGGGCTGTGGCCAGCTCTCTCCCTCACCTCTACTTTCCAGCACAGAATCCACGGGGTCCAAGAATTCTAAATCCCTGGTCTCCTACCCGTTAAAGAGCTACATTTGTCGAGGGCATCAACCATGTTTTTTATTTTCTTTACTTGGGGATGCTTTGCCCTTGGGGTCTTCCTGACCCTAGCAGGTCTGCCCCTCCCATGTGCACGTGTGTGTGCTTGCCATGTCCATCTCTTTGCGAGCCCATGGACTGAAGCCCTCCAGGCTCTTCTGTTCATGGAATTTTCCAGGCAAGAATACTGGAGCAGGTTGCCATTTCCTTCTTCCAGGGATCTTTCCAACCCAGGGATCAAAACCACACCTCTCCTAGCTTGTCCCCTAGCCATTAAAGAGTTATATTTGTCAGGTCTATTAATCACATTTTCTACTTTCTTTATTTTAGGATGCTTTGACATCTGGTTCTTCCTGGTTCTGGAAGAACTGCCCCTTCCAGGGCTGGCCAGTTCCTAGAGAGGGAAAATACCTTACCTGAGGGCAGGCCTTTCACAGCAAAGCAACCAACCGCCTCACAGCCTGCACCCAACAACCTCCTCTGTAGGCTCTCCACACCCCACACCAACCCTGATCACCCAGGGCCAGGTACCAGACAGAAAGGGACAGCCCCTACACTCCAGAGCCTTGAATTAATTCAGACTGGCCCGTCCTGCTCTACTGACCCTGCCTCACCTGTTCCTCCCCCCACAACCCTCAGTAAAGCCCCCTTGCCCAAGTTTCCCCTTTCTCTGCCTCCTCCTACCACCCCGGTGCATCTCCTGGGACTCTGCATAGCTTGACTGTCCCTCCTCTTGGGAGCCGTGAGTAACAAACTCTCTTTTCAATGGCAGTCATCTGAGTTACTGGCCCCACCACACGTGAGTAATAACAAAACCTACATTTTAAAGCTCAGTTTAAGACAACAGGACAAGCTGCATTTAGCCACTGACTAGACTGATTCACAACTTTAAATATCCACATCTACAGTCTGTGCGCTGTATCTCTGCCCCCAGCCTCGTGCGTATTACTGATGAGCCTGTTCTCACCAACATTTGCAGTTAATTCTATAATGGACAAGGGGGAAGAAAGAGACAGGCCTTATCAGCTAGGAACACGACATTGTGAAAGAGCTGGATTTCAGCCTTATCAAGACAGCCGACAGGGAACATAATCCTTGATCTATCAGAGCCCAGCAAGAACGTGTTATGAGACATCCAGCTGGGACCTTCCCGGAGGCAGCATCTGGGACGCAGGAAGGCAGTGCTGGGGGTTCGGCACAGGGGCAGAGAGCTGGGGGCTGGGAATGCCCACCCTGGCTGGGCTTCTGTGGCCCCAACACGACGCCCTGAACCAAGGTTTGTCACATGTGGCTGCTGCATTTTCCATTTCCTCCCAGCAGCAGAGCTGAGAGGCAGAGAAGGCTGAGTGCAGAGCTCAGGTGGAGATCACGAGTTCTCCCTCCTCCAGGCCATTTTGCTGGACCCCGACTCCCCCTCCTCACAGGGTCCTTCTCGTTGGAGAGAGAGCCCACAAAAACTGCTTAACACCCTGCACTGGCTTCCCTTTGACCTTGGAACAATACCGAGGCCCTCCACGATGCCTGCAGGTCTCCCCTTCCGCGTCTCGTCCACCCGTCCCCTCTACCCACGTCTGGCCTCACTGACACACCGGGTTCTTCCCCATCCTCGCCTGGCAGGCTCCTCCCTGCACCCCCTGCAGGGGTGGTTTTCTTATCCTTTAAGCTTTAGCTTAAATGTCTCCTCCTTAGAGGGCGCTTCCCCTAGAGCCACTGACTGTCACTCAGTTATTTTCTTTCTGATCCCTGACTCTTGACTCTGGAGGTCTTAGAGCATCTTGTAATTATTTTATCTATGGGTTCATTTACACGGGCTTCCCAGATGGCGCCAGTGGTAAAGAACTCACCCGTCAATGCAGGAGACATAAGAGACCTGGGTTCAATCCCTGGGTCAGGAAGATCCCCTGGAGGAGAGCATGGCGACCCACTCCAGTATTCTTGCCTGGAAGATCCCACGGACAGAGGAGCCTGGCGGGCTACATACAGTCCCTGGGGTCACAGAGTCAGACAGGACTGAGGCGACTTAGCATGCGTATTGTTTTCTACTTTTACTTTTCCGTCCCTCCCATTAGAATTCAAGTTTCAGGAGGCCAGCCCCCCATAGTGGTTCTCCGTGTGTGTCCGTTAGCTAGCTTGTGTAGCCGCTCTGTTACAAAGTGCGTCTGATTTCATGGCCTGGCCTCCCCGGTGCTGAGCCCCACTCCTGCTCTGCAAAGCACATGTGAAAACGGCCTGGTCATGAGCACAAGCACTGGGCATTCGGCATCCCTGGAAAGCTGGCTGTGTTACTGGCTTTAGGAGACACTGGTGCCTTCCACAGTCAACTTCAGTGTCAACACGCAGCACCGCCCACCTGCAAGAAGCCTCAAACTCACACCCAGATGAGCCAAGCGTCTCCAGGTAGAAACTGATGTGAAATCAGAAGGTTTGACACCAACTCCTAATCCGAGAGCAGGGACTCAGGACTGTTGGTGAAGAGAACACCCCCGTCTGTTTACAGGGACGGCTGTGAGAGCACTGTTTGTAAGTGGGTGGCTGGCAGCCCCTGCGAACACTCACATCTTCATCTGCTCCCATCCTGTGTCTGCAGGGGGCACAGGACAGACAGGGCGACATGTGGGCTTGTAAGCAGAAGACAGAAGGTCAGTACTCACTCCCCCAGAACTCAGGGGCAAGCTGGCCACAGCCCCTTGTCACAGTGGACAACAAAAATGCAGCATGTGTTGAGGCTGACTCTGATTTTCAGGCTTTGACTCCGGACACTGTATTTGAGATAACGCCAGTGTGAAAACTGAAGGTATTACAACAGAGTGCAGTAACATCTCCAGCAGCTTCCGGTGCCCTGTCTCTGCTCCCTCTCCCACACCCTGATGAGCACACGATCCGTGAGAATTTAAAAATAGCCCAACATGGGTTTTAAGCAGAGTGAACTAAACGAGTCCAATTTTCTATGCCTTTCATTTTAAATTATGCGCTGACTGTCTAGCAGCAGAAAATTCGAGTGAGGAGGATGGGACATTTAAAATCTAATTTTCAAAAATTGGGTCCTAAGGCAGAACAGAGAAAATGCATTTACGCATATAATTGCACTTGTAAATCAATCCTGGCAGAGCAAGTGGCCCTTTGGCTGGCAAGAGCGCCTGGCCTGGGCTCACCCGGCCCCAAGAAGCCAAGTCACAGGCTCGCGGGTACTTTCTGAGCCCCCGCTAGGTGCCAGCTGGGGTACGAGGTGCTGAAGGAGACGCTGCTCACCAGCCCAGTGCCTCAAGAACCTTGTGAACTCATGAGGGTATCGCCCATGTAAAGGAGTTTTTACAGCATGCTGGCAGAGGCCAGGATGGGCTAGCTGGTTAGGCATTTCCCATGGTGGAGATGGATGGAGGCCACGGAGGCGTCAGGGGAGGGGAACAGCCAGGGAGAAACAGGAGGGATGAGCAGGGAGCAGGGCAGGTAGCAAGAGGGAAGGGGGCAAGAAGCCATGTGCAAAGACTTGGAAGTAAGGAGAGAAAGTGCATATTTGGGAAACCGGAAGCTGAGACCACAGATGATTAAAGTGTAAGGAAGGAGGGGAGGGTGGGAAACAAAGATGGAGAAAGCATGACAAGAAGGGCCATTCAGGGACTTCCTTGGCGGTGCAGCGGTTAAGACTCCAAGCTCCCAATGCAGGGGGCATGGGTTCAAATCCCTGGTCAGGGAACTAAGATCCCACATGCCGCACAGTGCGGTCAAAAACTAAAATTTAAAAAAAGAAGGGGCATGCAAAGGTCTACCAGGAAGCATCACAGACCCGGTCTCCTGGTCATTAGTTTCTCTGCAGTGTACAGAACGGATTGTAAGGGGGTGAGATGAGACACAGTCGGATCAGCGGAACACTGCTACTGTGATGAGGGAGGCCCGGAACCAGAAAGTGCCTGCGGGTGAATAAAGGCAGGTTGATATCAGAACTATTAAGGAAACAGAATTGACAGGATTTTGTGTTGGGTTGAATTTATTCACTCAACTACTGCACACCTAGCAGCCACTCTGTACTGGGCACTATCAGAGAAGAATGAGAAATCAGTGGGTATTTATAAAAATGTTCCAGGCAGTACCTGCTATTTGAGAACTATTGGGTTATTGGTTAAATAGAATGAATAAAATAGAACAGACATGGAGCTTGTGGGGAGAGACAGAAGCCAAGAAGTAGGTACAATATGCCAGCTGCTGTGAGTGGAAAGGGACCGCGTGTGTATTGCGTGCAGCCGCTGTGAATACGCTGGTCAGAGGAGCCCTTAACACGGTGACAATCCAACAAACACCCAGCAGAGGTGAGGCCACATGAGAAGCAACTGAGAGGAAAGGGCAAGCCTGATGGCAGCGGTGTCACCAGAAAAGAAAGATTTGGGAGGACAGAAACTGAGCTCACTTCCTAACAGGCAGACTTGGGCATGACCTTAAGATATCCAAGTGGAGCTGACCCATAAAAGGTGGTCAGGAGGGGAAGGGATTCATGAGGCGGAGAATAGGGACCCCGCCGGGGGTGGGGTTCAGCTTCCAGAAGCTGCCCACATGCCTTGGCCCAGGGCCCCCTCTTTCCAGCTTCAAAGCCAGCAATCCCGTGTCAAGTCATTTCCCACCTCAGATCTCTCCAACCCTCATCTCTCCTCTGCTTCCAGCCTAGAAAGTCCTCTGCTCTCAAAAGCTCGTAGGATTAGATTGGGCTGTTTATAACCCAGCACGTTCTCCCCGCCTCAAGATCCTCAACCTCAATTATATCTGCAGAGCTCTTTTTTTTTTTCACTTTTATTTATTATTATTATTATTATTATTATTTTACTTTACAATATTGTATTGGTTTTGCCACACATCAACATGAATCCGCCATGGGTGTCCATGTGTTCCCAATCCCGAACCCCCCTCCCACCTCCCACCCAACACCATCCCTCCGGGTCACCCCAGCACACCAGCCCCAAGCATCCTGCACCCTGCATCTAACCTAGACTGATGATTCGTTTCTTTTATGATATTATACATGTTTCAATGCCATTGTAACGTCACCTAGTCACAGATTCTGGGGACCAGGGCATGGCTACTTGGGGGCCATTATTGACTTGATGGACGCGAGTCTGAGTGAACTCTGGGAGTTGGTGATGGACAGGGAAGCCTGGCGTGCTGCAGTTCATGGGGTTGCAAAGAGTCGGACATGACCGAGTGACTGAACTGAGCTGATTCACCTAATGTGCCAGCCATGTAGCATGGCAAGAAAAAGTGGCTGGGGACAGAATCCCAAAAGGAGCAAAACCTTAAAATGATGAGCAGAGAAGGAGGAGCTGGCAAAGATGACAGAGGTGGGGTGATCAGAGAAGTAGCAGGATCCCCAGAGGGGCAGGGGCCACAGAAAAGCTAATGAAAGGCGAAACATGTCCAGGTGTCAGCAGGGTTAGACAGTGACCAGAGAGCTAGAAAGGGTCACCTGGGTTCACAATAGAAGGCGATCTGCAGCTGCCCCCCCACCCCCATCAAACACTCACACACTCACACACTCAGAAATCCCTCCTCCACATCACTTCCTACCAGGCTGCTGTTCCTCAGGATGCCACGTCCCCCAGACCCACCCAGGATCGGCCGGCAGAGCTGCACGGAGGGGACATGGCTCCACACAGGCTGGGCGCCAGGACCTCATCAAAGAGACACGAGCCTGGTTTTGAAAGAATCAGCCTGACTTCCATCCCACACGCTCACTCTCCCTCCCGTGGAACAAAATGAAGGCTCCGTGTGCAGGGGGCGGGGAGAGGAGGGAGCCCTTTCTTACTAAATCCGCTGAGATTGATCCCTTGATATGGGAAACTCTAAATGCCAACGGAAAATCTATTCTCCCATCCCCACGGTTTCCTGGCATTTGTTTTAGGTATTTAAAATGCATTTGCTTTGACTCTAGAACGGTTAATAAGTTAATGTCCTAGATATTTAGGAGGAGGCAGGTATAAAATCATTGGCTTAAAATGATCCCAGTGAAACCATTTCTTCTGACAAGATCATAAAATGCACTTTCCCAGTGAGTCATCCATAACTGGCTCCACTGTGTAATAAAGTAGGGCTGCAGGTTTAATGGAAGACAGAACCTGCTCCACCACAGATTAAAGTGTCATTTTCCTCACGCGTCTCCATGTGGCTGAGGGATTGCAGTGTCTTTTTTCTGATACTCTTTCTATCATCGGACCCGGAGATAAGCAAGCAGTTTCTCCTTATCACAGGGTCATGTTATAAATATGTGAGTTGGATGGTGACCCTTTGACCAAAATGAAAAAGAAAAAATAGGAAGTCATAGCTGACTTTTTGATTTTACAGACAACACCAGATGGCCCTGTTATCACCTCAAGATCCCATTAAACTTTTAACAGGGAATTAGTTTTTCATTTGGGGGTATTTTCTTTTTTTAGGTTTTTTTTTAATGTGGGCCATTTTTAAAGTCTTTATTGAGTTTGTTACAATATTGCTTCTGTTTACGTCTTGGTTCTTTGGCCCTGAAGCATGTGAGATCTTAGCTCCCTGACCAGGGATCGAACCCACACCCTTTGCATCGGAAGGTGAAGTCTTAACCACTGGACCACCAGGGAAGTCCAACAGGGAGTAAGCCTTCAAGTTATGAAAGCAGATTTATTTTGTTTAAAAATCAGGAAATATGGGGTGGGAGGTAGGAGGGAGGGGACATATGTATGCCCATGGCTAACTCATGCTGCTACATGACAGAAACCAACACCATATTGCAAAGCACTTATCCTCCAATTAAAAATAAATAAATTTAAATTAAAAAATAAAAGTCAGGAAATAGAATAGATGAAACTTCTATGGACATTTTCTTTTCTTTAATTTATTGAAGTATACTTGATTTACAATATCGTACTAGTTTCGGATGTACGACAAAGTGATTCAGTTATACATATATATGTGTATATATATGGGGCTTCGCTGCTGGCTCACATGGTGAAGAATCCATCTGCAATGCAGGAGATCTGGGTCTGATCCCTGAATTGGGAAGATCTCCTGGAGATGGGAATAGCAACCCACTCCAGTATTCTTGCCCGGAGAATTCCAAGGACAGAGGAGCCTGGTGGGCTACAGTCCACGGGGTCGCAAAGAGCTGGACACGACTGAGTGACTAACACTTTCACTTTTCAGGTGCATATATATATATATATATATATATATATTCCTTTTTTTTCCCCCCCATTCTTTTCCATCACAGCCTATTACAAGATACTGAATATACATCCCTGTTGGGCTTGTTCTTAATTATAGGTATTGAGATCCAGAGACATTAAGTGGCCTTGGCCTCTGTTATGACAGCTGCCATTTTGACAGCTGAATTTTTTGAGACAGGTTCCTCCACCTTTTCATAAACTGAGCCCCACCAGTTTCACACCTATCCTATTTTAATTATGTAATTCTTTTTACTATCTACCTTCCACCAATAAAAACCTTAAGAAACTCACTTAAAACAAAGACTGCAATGTTGTCGCTGCTTTCCGTGATGTGGGCAAAGGGACCGGAGAGGGACAAGGACCACCCCGCATAATCGCACATGGCTGCCTGGTGCCCAGAAACACATGGCTGACTCCTGGACAGAGTGTATTGCTTTGTCCTCTGTGACATGCCCACCTCTAGGCCCTCTGGGCTAGAGAGACAACAGTGCCCAGAGATCTGCTCTGAGGGGTTGCAGAATTGGGCCCAGATGGCGCTGGATGCTAGGTGAGCACAGCAGGATGCAAACAGCTAGTTTGTGTGAGACAGAGCAGAGGGCAGCTGGGCTGGGTTCAAGGTGCTGTCAGTAAGTTCCAAGCATTCAGCTAGGTGGGTTCTGTGTAACTGTGTAATGCACTAAAAATACTGGAAAATCCTACTTTGCATGACTTTTCCATTAAATATTATACATGGTACATTTGTGCTGTGCTAAGTCGCTTCAGTTGTGTCTGACTCTTTACAACGCTATGGATTGTAGCCCACCAGGTTCCTCTGTCCACGGGATTCTCCAGGCAAGACTACTGGAGTGGGTTGCCATTGTCTTCTCCAGGGGAGCTTACGTGTTGTACATTTATATATACTCAAATCAGGGAGTACATATACACATATATATATAAGTTTATATACTTTATTTCATGGGCAACTTAAGAGATTTTCAGGGGCAATTTTAAATGTGCTTTTGGTTTTGTTTTTGTGCATCTTGTGGGTTCTAAGCTCCCTGACCAAGGACTGAACTCGGGCCACTGAAAGTACTGAGCCCTAACTACTGGACTGCCAGGAAGTCCCTACAGGTAATTAATAACTGCCTTAAGTGTTACCTTTAAAACTCAACCCATGGACTTTCCTGGTGGCCCAGTGCTTAAGACTCCACACTTCCACTTCCGGGAACATGGGCTCAATCCCTGGATGGAGAACTAAGACCCCCACATGCCCCACGGCACACCGAAAAAGAAACCTAGCCCCCGCATAAGGTGACTGTCTCTCTACCAACTGGCCTGAGTTTGAAGGCTGACCAGTTAACACTTGGATTAGACAGGGATGCAAAGTGTTTGAAGGATGTTTTCATGGCTTTCCTCGTAAAAGACTTTACGCTGATGTGTTCTGTGAAGCCAGCTCTCATTGAGCCATTCCGTATTGTACCTGTGCAATTCAGGAACCCCACCTTCAATCTAAACTTTACTGCTCTGGAAAATCCAGGATCTGAATTTTGAGAATCATTTTAATAAAATGTAGCACTTTCTCCCCACCCCTTTTGTGGATTTATTTCCCTTGTATTCATGAGGTTGGGAAAAAAAAAAAAATCTTGTGTTTAAAAAGTAAGGACCCAGCCACCGTTGTTCCCAAGTGGCTTAGCCTCCCTTAGTCATCGCGCCATTTGCGCATTAAACTCTCATTCTCAGGATGGGCCCCAGGCCCGGAGGCTCAGCTCTGGGCTCTCCATAAAGCCCAGGGCACAGCGCGGATCATCCTGCTTTACTCAGATGTCCTGCACTCTCTTTACCACAATCCTTCCTTGTCCCATTTTGGCAAATGCTCTCTCTGAATGTGAGCACACAAGTGCTGTGTCATTTATCTCTCTGGCTCAGACCCAACCAGGAGTTAATCCCTGCAGGCTGTGCAAACAAGAGCAAGAGGCTCAGAGATAAACCCTTTCCTGGATCTACCAAGCCTCTCTTTAAACCACCTCCAGTGGGAGACACCAGTCCAGAGTCAGCTCTGCCCTCCAGTGGGGGAGACCTAGACACCCCCTTCACTGTCCAGAACCTTCCAATCACCTCCTTGGAAATGGAACTCAAGCTTGGATTATGAAATCTACCCATTTCCCATACAAATAAGAATATGTGTGTATAAATGAGTCACTTTGCTGTATAACAGAAATCTACACATTGTAAATCAAATATCCTTCAATAGAATTTTTCAAAAATTAAAAAAATAAGGAACTACGCATTTTCTGTAACTTCATCAAACAAATCATTCACATAAGACACCTAACAATAATTCATTTAACCGTTTTTGTCCAATTAAGTGACAACATACAAAGTATACATCTTACAATTTCAAAGGAGTGTGATATGAGATTCCACCTTCCAAGTTTAATATTTCCACCTGGATTTGTGTTGCTTAAAAAAGACCATTCCTTTTTTTCTTTCATTTACCTGTACTAAGGTGACGTCCACTCACACCCAGAACAGATACTCTAAGAACCCCCATCCTTGACTACAGGTACTGTTTCCCAAGCATGGCCATGAAGTAAGTGATAGGTCCACTGAAACTGAAAACTACTCCATAGAACCAAAAGGAGAGAAGGGGGCGGGCATGGAAGCGGCGTCCCTTGGGCAGAAGGTATGCCCCCTGAGACCGGGGCCCTCCCAGCCGCTGCTGCGCGTGCCT
The DNA here is from genome assembly GCF_042477335.2 of Ovis canadensis. Classification (NCBI taxonomy): domain Eukaryota; kingdom Metazoa; phylum Chordata; class Mammalia; order Artiodactyla; family Bovidae; genus Ovis; species Ovis canadensis. Next base: position 22,511,263 of record NC_091269.1, on the reverse strand, counting down.
CTCCGCGGCGGTTCCTCCCTCTCCATTCCCTCCTCTGTCTCTTTCCTCCATCCTCCCTTCCAGAGACATCGTGGGGTAAGCCTCGGGTGGGGTGAAGGCGGAACAGGTAGGTTAACATTGGCTTTCTGCTTTCCACTTCCTTCTCAATCTCATTTTCACACCAGAATTTTCTGGGGTCTGGATAGCAGAGCCTGCAGAGGGAGGGAAGGACGGCTCTTTCGCGTCCTAGGGGAGGTTCTCGGTGACCCACAGCTACGCAGATCTGGGGAGGTGGGAGGCCCAGCCAAGGGGAGGACTCTGGCCAGCGGACATACTGCTTGATTTTGTCCCAAACGTTTGGGTTGTAAGTATATCCCTATTGAATTTAGAACACCAAGTCTTCCCCACTGTCTCAGTTCATTCAGGCTACAATAACAAAAATACCATAGACTGGGTAGTTTATAAACAATAAAAAATTTATTTCTTATGGTCTGGAAGTTGGGAAGTACAAGATCAAGGTACTACAAGGTTTGGCACCTGATTAAGTAAGTGCTAGTTGCTCAGTCATATCCGACTCTTTGTGACCCCCTGGATGACAGCCCTCCAGGCTCCTCTGTCCCTGGGACTCTCCAGGCAAGAATACCAGAGTGCATAGCCATTGCCTTCTCCAGGGGATCTTCCTGACCCAGGGGTTGAACCTGGGTCTCCTGCATTGCAGGCAGATTCTTTACCATCTGAGCCACCAAGGAAGCCCTTGGTGTCTGATTAGAGATATTTTTCTGGTCATTTCATTGTGTCCTCACCTCCCAAAGGTGCCACCTCCAAATACCATTATTTTGGGCATTAAGATTTAACATATGTATTTTGGGGGAACATATATTCAGTCTATAATATTCATCAACATGCTTGATGAAATACATTCAATTTTGAAAGAAGTCAGGTTAAAATGAGCTTTTGAATTTTTTTTTTTTTTTTGGAAATTCACATTTTACCCTACAAAAATCAGATATCATGACATGTCACAAAACTAGGGATAAGTATAAATGTTTGAAGAAGATGCAACTGGTGTGTCTTAATCAAAAGGTTGTGTGTTTTAGCCAGAATTGCTTTAGAGGTGGCAATAGGTGGCTGGATGATTTATTTTGTGCATATTTGGGGGTTTATTATTACAGTACTAACTTGTGTTTGCTTTCAGAGTCTGAACCTCTTCTTATAATTGAGAGACAGTATAAGTGGTTAAAAGTAAGACTCTGCACTCACACTAACCTGGGTTAGCTTTGTGAGTTATCAGTTCAGTCAACTTGGGCAAGTACATCATTTATTCATCTAAAAATCAGGACAAACTTGTACCTCCCTCATAAGAAATGCTCAGTAACTGTTAACTTTGATCATTTCTGCTGCTGTCATTATCTTCAATTTCACTGTTGCCATCGCAACAATGTTGTGGTGGCAGAGGAACAGTAGATAGCCTCCATTTCACATATCTCTATGCTGGGTTTTTCTAACATGAGCCCAAATTTATAAGGGAAATCTACAACTTGGCCGGAGCTCTCCAGGGCTCCAATCAGAGGCTGAGAGCCAGAGGCATGATACAATTTTTCACAGTTTGCAAGAAGAATACAAGCTTTTAATTATAGTATGTTAATACTAGATACATTTTAAATGTATCTAGTAGAGGATACACTAGTATGCATTTTAGGATTATTGCATAGCTTCACTCACTCACTGAACTTAGAATACTGAACCAAATAAGAGACCAGCTCCTGACGGGTAGGAGTGAGGATGGAAAGGACAGCTGCATGTTGCAGCGTGCACAGGGCCTCTCATGCAGATAATGAACCTGGAGTTAGGTGGCACCGCTGAAGGTCAGAGGAAGACCAGACTTTGAGGTCAGACAAAACAGGATTCAAACCCAGCCGCTGACATGAATCAGGCATGTTACTGGACTTTAGCTATACTTCCTAATATGTAAAATGAGAAAAATTATTCCTATGTGTTAGGTTACTCTCAGAATTAGAAACTTAATTCAAACCATTTAGCCAGACAGTCCTAAATACACAGTCCTAAGAGAAGACAGGGCTTCCCTGGCGGCTCAGGGGTAAAGAAACTGCCTGTAATGCAGGAGATGTGAGCTCAGTCCCTAGATCAGGAAGATCCTCTGGAGGAGGGCATGCAACCCACTCCAGCTGGGGAGTGCCATTGACAGAGGAGCCCAGCAGGCTGCATAAGGTCACAGACTCAGACATGACTGAAGCAACTTAGCATGCACACAAGCAAGAGAAGACAAGCGGCTCATTGTCATTCTGGTAGATTATTTTGCAAGGTTACATCTTCCCAGGTAGGGCTACCACATAACTCCAAGGGGATAATTTCACGGAATACCATGACTTAACACTTTTGTTGTTGTTGTTCAGTTGCTCAGTCATGTCCAACACTTTGCAATCCCATGGACTGCAGCACACCAGGGTTCCCTGTCCTTCACTATCTCCCAGAGTTTGCTAAAGCTCATGTCCATCGAGTCAGTGATGCTATCCAACCATCTCACCCTCTGTCATCCCTTTCTCCTCCTGTCTTCAATCTTTCCTAGCATCAGAGTCTTCTCCAATGAGTAGGCTCTTCACATCAGATGGCCAAAATACTGGAGCTTCAGCTTCAGCATCAGTCCTTCCAATGAATATTCAGGGTTGATTTCCTTTAGGATTGACTGGTTTGATCTCCTTGCTGTCCAAGGGACTCTCAAGAGTCTTCTCTAGCACCACACTGCCGTTGATTTAATAGGCACTGTGCCTGCAATTAAGGACACTGCCACTAGGTGTCAATATGGAGAAATAACCACATGGTACGAAGAGTCTGGCTCCCCAAAGCCAGGAGCAATACACAAATCAATGCTGAGGTACACAGCAGGTACCACAACTAACTGTGCGTCAGAACAGTGCAGACTTCCTATTGCTCTAGAAACACTTATTAGCCTAATTTGGTTCATTCACTTACTGACTCAACAATTATTTATGAACCCTGCTAGGAACCGCTGAGTCAAGTCAAAGGTTTGTAAGTGAACCCACGCCTGGTTACTACATTATAAGCTAGTCCCTAGGGCATCTTCTGTAGATCCACAGGCCCACAAGTGCATTGTAACAGGGAGGAGCTGTACAAACTCACCCACTCCTCCATCTGCGATTAGCGTGACTTCTGTTAAGGGCTCTGAACATCTCGTGCCCAGGTTGGTTCTGGCTTCTTTTCAGGCGAGGGACCATCAGGAAATCAGGACCACATTAAAGCGGGCAGGGGTGGTCTGGGTCCAGTCTGGGCAACCAAGAGGAAGACTAGCCAAGGCAGGTCTCTAAAGCACAGCCTAGTTTGGGAAACAATATTCACAAGTGGGCCAAAAGCAGAATGACCAAAAGGGCAGCAACTTGGCCAGCCTTGAGTCTGTCCAGTGAGACACAGGAAATGTGGCATTGGCTACTGAAGCAGCAATGGGGAAGCGAGAGCTAAACCAACGGTTTCCAGGTCTCCATCCAGCCCTCTGCTCACCCGTGGGCCCCTGAAGCTAGACTTGCATCAGGCTGGCAATCTCCCCTGCTCAGTTCCCAAGACGTCAGCACCTAATATGACACCATTCTTTCTGCCAAACAGCTGCAGCCAGCAACAGCCCTGAGTCCCCAGGCCCCCTGGTACCTGTCTGTGCTGATGGGCATCTTCTCTCTCAGGACCCAGAACATGCTTCCCAAGGGACGGGATGTTATAAATGGTGGTCAGGATCTCAGATTACCTATCAAAAGGCGAAGTGGGCCATGCAGGGTAGTGCCCAGGGCACAGCTCCCAAGGCGCACCGCCCAGCTGGAATCCCACTGTCACTTCCTGGCCATGGGACGCTGGCCTACAGATTGAACCCTGCTATGTATGTCTTGGCTCATTGTCTAAAAGTGGATCAGAAGTACTGCAGCCACCTCACACTGTTATGGTGAAGACTCAGTGTGTTTGCTTTAAGTCACTTAGAAGGATGCTGGGAAAGAAACACTCAAAAGTGTTTGAGTGAGAGAATACTGGACCGGCAGCCAAAAGACCCACACGTGGCTCTGGGCTCCCTGTAAACTCGAGACTCGAAGCTTCCACTAAAACTTGCCTGACCTCACGTGCCTGATCTGTACGTTGCAGGAGATAAAACACCCGATCTCTGCGGTCTTTCCAATTCAAACCCCAAAGGAAAATGCTAATGGGAACGCTTTGTCAATTTGTTTTCTGAAATTCTTTGTTTAAATTTTCCTTTTCTTTTCCAGTGATATTCATAGTGAGGGCCTGCTTGATAGTGAAGGTCAGGCTCCCTGTCTTGTCCTGGGTCCCAGAGGCTTTGGGTAACCTCTCACTCCAAGCTGGAGGTCCTCAGCCTAGGGGGCTGGCTTCACAGACCCCTCTGGCATCCAGACACCTGGCCCCACACTTCAGTCAGGCTCAAGCAGCCACTGCCCTGAGCACGCCCTCCACAAATGCCCTTAAATACAAGACTCAGGGACAGTCAAGAGTGGTTCTCCCTCAAGGAAGCAAAAAGGGGGGATGCCTTCTTATAAAGTGCCTTTCTCTCGCAGTCTCCAAAGAAAATCAGGCTTCCCCTGCATTTATTTCTTTCTTCCATCTGGTTTTAAGCCACCAAAAGCTCTCTTCTGCCCACTGAAGCCTGAGCCACCCTGGGCTTCCCAACCCAGACCTGCTGCACAGAGTCTGCACGACACACCTGCTCCCAGGTCCCGAGCACCCTCCGCCCCCGGCTGTTCCGAGCAGGCTGACGCCCGCGCTGGAACCCGGCGGTCCGTCTGGGCCCGGAGCCGGCCGTCTGCTCTGGGCAGCAGGGCTCGGAGGCTCATTGCGGATGGGAAACATAACCACCCAGCAGCAGACTAACAGACGACGGCAGGGATGATTTAAGCCATTTTCGAAGTCTCGGGGTTAAAAATACATGCTTTTGGCTGTGAGATGGTGCATTGTGATCACGGCTGCTCGGGGACAGGATTTCCATATTTTGTCAGGAGCGGGGGAGGCGAGCAGGGGAGGGAGGATGGCGAGAACAATAGCATGGCCCCGTGGACGGCTTGCCCGGTGCAAGCCCGGGAGGGCACGGCCTTCACCCTGAGTACACCCCGCCGGCAGGCAGGCAGAGGCCGTCTCCACAGGCCACCTCCATGCTCACAGCAACACTGTCCGCAGCAGCCAGGATGTGGAAGCAACCTAAGCGTCCATCCACAGATAAACATTAAAAAAGATGTGTGTGTGTTCAGGTGCTTCTGACTCTCTGTGGCCACCAGGCTCCTCCGCCCATGGAGTTTTCCAAACAAAGAATACTAGAGTGGGGTACTATTTCCTACTCCAGGGGATCTTCCCGACCCGGGGATCAAACCCACGTCTCTGTCTCTCTTGCATTAGCAGGCAGATTTTTTTTTTAATTTTAATTGAAGGCTAATTACTTTACAATATTGTAGTGGCTTTGCCATACGTTGACATCAATCAGCCATGGGTGTACATGTGTCCCCCATCCTGAACCCCCTTCCCACCTCCCTCCCCATCCCATCCCTCAGGGTCATCCCAGCGCACCAGCCCTGAGCACCCTGTCTCATGCATCAAACCTGGACTGGCGATCTGTTTCACATATGATAATATACATGTTTCAATGCTATTATCTCAAATGACCCCACCCTCGTCTTCTCCCACAGAGTCCCAAAGCCTGTTCTTGATATCTGTGTCTCTTTTGCTGCTCGCATATAGGGTCATCGTTACCATCTTCCTAAATTCCAATATATATGCGTTAATATACTATATTGGTGTTTTTCTTCCTGACTTACTTCACTTTGTATAATAGGCTCCAGTTTCATCGACCTCATTAGAACTGATTCAAATGCATTATCTTTTAATAGCTGAGTAATATTCCATCGTGTATTCTTTAGCACTGGCGCCACCTGGGAGTCCCTAAAGAAGACGAGCATATATACATATACAATACTGCTCAGCCATAACAGAGAGGAGGCAACAGGGATAGACCTAGAGAGTTCTATGCTGGGTGAAACGTCAAGACAGAGGAAGACAAACACTCTACAGTATCACTTAAATGTGACATGTAAAAAGCAAAGCGAAGGCGTATAACAAAACAGACTTACAGAGAACAAACTGTGGTTGCCAGCGAGGAGAGGAAAGCAGGGAGGGACAAGATGGGGGGAGGAGATCACGAGATACAAACAACTGCGTGAAAACCAGACGACCAACAAGATTCAGCACAGAAAAATACAGCCATCATCGTGTAACAGCTTTAAATGGAGCAGAGTCGATGAAAAGATGGAATCACTGCGTGGTACACCTAAAACTAAGGCAACATTGTAAATCGTCCATACTCCAATAAAAATAAATAAGAAACCTGATGATCGTGTTTTAGTGCTCCTAGTCGTGAAGTGTGCACGCATGCCTCATGCTTGGGAGCACGGCGGGTCTTGGACTCAGACAGATCCCATGACCCAGATGCAGGAGGGTGGAGTCTAGACAGAGAATGAGGATGCTAAACCTTCCCGTCTTCTGTCTCAGAGAAAGGGGGATTCTCCTCCCAGCGGGAGGACACAGAGCTGGAAGGACAATCCCGGGTGCTCTCAGTGGTCCCCAGGGCTCCGTGACTAGGGTATGGACACGTGTGCCATCCTCAGTGTGGGTGAAAACACCACTTTGGGCTAAGTGGATTCTAAGTGAAAATTCCAGGAAACCAATGGACTTCTGAGCAAAGCACACGAAGCGATGAAGACAATGCATCATACCCCTTGGGAAAGACTCGTTTTTCAAAGCTGGCCTTTCTTCAAGGAGGTCAGGAAGGGCGCGTGAGGACTGAATTCGCATTTGAGCCCTCTCCCCACTCCACTCTCGGTCCTTAGATTTGGTGGAAGATAAATCCCTGCCTCTGACTTTCAATCCAAGGAGCGGCCTCTTTCTTTGTCCCTTTGGCTTTCCTCCCACTATGTGTAAAAGTGTTATTACACCCCCAACTCCCCTTGAGCCTGACCTCTTGACTTTCAGACTCAAAGGCGGCCACTGAAACTGGGTCAAATAGAGATATGAGAGCCTGAGACGGATCATCAAACTTATAAACATCGCAACAGCTCAATCTCCAGATCCAACTGTCCCAGGCCAGAAGGACAGACAGCTGTTGAAATGTGTAGGTAAGATAGACACCCACGAACAGCCCTCACCTCCACACAAACTGATGTTGTCACACTGGGTCTGAATTTGGACCTGGACTTCCCTGAACTTTGCATGCGATACTCAGGGAGATAACACACCATTGTTTTATACACATCTACTTTTGATATGGGTCTGGACTGTAGAGACATTCTACTGATAAATACCAATAATAAATCTGGGCTTCCCAGGTGGCACTAGTAATTAAGAACCCGCCTGTGAATGCAGGAGGTATGAGATGCTGGTTTGATCAGTCCCTGGGTCGGGAAGATCCCCTGGAGGAGGGCATGGCAACCCACTCCAGTATTCTTGCCTGGAGAATCCCATGGACAGAGGAGCCTGGTGGGCTACAGTCCATGGGTCACAAAGAGGCAGAGACAACTGAAGTGACTTACCACATAACCACCACAATGATAACACTACTGATAATCCCCAAAAAAGCAATCCTGCTCTCTGAAATGTGTTCACCAACAGGGGATGTCGAAGAGGTTAGCTGACAACAACAATCTGAGGTCAGGAAGACTCTCGGAAGTGGAATAACTAATTCTCTGCAGGAACACACTGTCCTCCTGGGGCCAGGAGTCACCAGAGCGGCGTCTTCATAGCTGACGTTCATGGGGCGCTTATTATGGGTCAGGAATTGAATTCGTTTCCTGAGGTTGCTGTAACAATGTACACGAACTGGGTGGCTGAAAATAACAGAAATCTATTGTCTCACAGTTCCATCAACCAGAAGACCAAAATCAGTGTGACAGGGTTGGCACCTTCCGGTGGCTCAGTCCCAGGCCTCTCTCCCAGCTCCTGGTGGTGACCAGCAACCCTCAGCATCCTGATTACAGATGCAGCCCTTCAACCTCTGCCTGCATCTCCACGTGGCTTCCCCTCTGTGGTCTCCATGCCTCAAACCTCCCTCTCCTTTTTCTTAAAAGAACACCAGCCATTGGATTCAGGGTCCACCCTAAATCCAGGATAATTCCATCCCAAGATGCTGAAATTAGTTATGTTTTCAAAGATTCTATTTCTGAGCAAGTTCACATTCACAGGTATCAGGGGTCAGAACTTGGACTTGTCTTTCGGGAGGGGGTACAATTCACCCCTGTTACGGGTTTCATAAGGGGGACTCTGTGTTATCTCACTGGTGGAGGAAACCTCTGAAGTCATCCTGCCCCCACGTCCATGGCTGTGAACATTCTCTGCTATGACCCCTGACAGCAGCCAGTCAGCTGTCCCTGGACCAGTCCAGCACCAGGGAAGTCTCAGCTCTGAAGGAAGCCTTGGCCACGTCAGACAGCTCTGGGGCTCCTAAAGACTGTCCTGGGTGCACAACTTCCCCATGGGGTTGCTAATCCTATTATCCTCAACTTTCAGATGAAGAAACTGAGGCCAGAGTAGACTCCTGCAGCAAGTACAGGGGAGGGGGTAAGTCTCTAGATGAGTTCTCAAGTCTCCTCCCAACTCTAGATGCGTTCTCAAGGTGCCAGAATTATCTGGCATTTATAAGACCACCCCAACCTCACCTTGTTCATAAGACTGACAAATGCTGAGCTGACTGGTGCCAGGCCAATAATCAGAGCAAGAGAATCATATTTTTTTTCTTTGAGTTGCAGATACCCTTCCATTTTCTCAACAGAGCGGTTGTGTCCCCCTTATGCTTGGCTGAGGATACAGAGCATCTCTTTAAGCAGAATCAGGGTTCCCAGGATCATGCCTCCTCCCCTTTCCCCGCATCATTCACATGGCCACATTATCCTCATATCAGCCATGTGCATGTATCCCCCCCACACACCCTCTGCTGAACACTGAAAGTATTTTAGTAGATTTTCCAGGAGAGTATTTTTGCCCCATATGCAGCCCTGGAGCTCAGTATGCCTCCTTTGACGAGACTCCCTGATCCAATCATGAGCAGACACACACCATCCCTGGTAGGTGCAGCTGAGTGAGCCCCAAGGCTCTGGGGGCTCGGGTCCGGGCCACCTCCAGGACAGAGGAACAGGGCTTTCCTGCTGCTCTCCTTGGACTGATGGTCAGCTGCCTTACTCACTGGGGGAAACATTCACCTTTTTCCCTCTACATGTGTTTCTATGACAAGCTCCTCGAATTCTGTCATTAAGTCTACTAAGCTTTCAGGGAAAATAAAGCCAAATTTATTCAGGGAAATGAGCCACTTTGAAGCCCTTAATACAGGAGAGAACAAGAAAAGGGACACAGCAGGACTTGCCCGATGAACTCAAACAAGCGCTCGCTTTTGTAACTTCAGAAACACACAGCCCTGAGCCCTCATCAGGCCTCCTCTCCGGGTTACAGTGCTGCAGCCAGAAACTGAAGCTGTTCAGAGCAGAATTCCTGCTTTTAGTTCCCAGGCAGCTCCAGATTTCACCGTCGGATGCCCTGTGTGAAGCTGTCATGGACGGATCTCGAAAACCATACGACTAACTGCCAACATCCTTCCTGCACGGTGTGTGTTAACACATGGGCCAAACTCACCCCCAGCAGCCATGCTCTCTGGGCAGAAGCCCTAAAAAGTAGTCTGGATGTGCACCGCACAGGTACGTCTCAAAGTGTGCATGTGGGTGTGAAGTTTCTCAGTGAAGAAAACCACCCCCGGTGAGGTGAGGTCTAATCTGCAGCAGTCAGTGAGTGAAGGTTCCTTTCCAGGCCCCAAAGTAAAACATCACAGAATTTTAAAAAAGAGAGAGAGAGAGGCCACATTTTCCACCAACAGTTTAAACTGTCAGCACTTGGGAACACCTGCTGAATGGGTGGCTTGGGAGGCAGGGTCCCCAGGAGAGCAAGTGTGTGGAACCCCGGGAGCCCGAGACCACGGAGAGCTAAGTGATAACTGACTGACTTCTTATTTGGGTCAGTGTAGAAAAATCAGAACCATTTTGGTTTTTGTAAAAATAAGCATTGCATTTTCTCAAGCTGAGCATTGGTGGCTTGAATCCTGACTGCCAGGCGGAAGACATTTTGCCAGAATCAGAAGGAGGCTCTGAGCAGGGTGGGAACACAAAAGTTGTTTTAGAAACAACATCCTGGGGCTTCCCTGGTTTCCCAGGGGTTAAGACTTCACCTTCCATTGCAGGGGGTGCAGGTTCAGTTCCTAGTCAGGGAGTTAAGATCATAAATGCCTTGTGGCCAAAAACCAAAGCATAAAACAGAAGCAATATTGCAATAAATTCAATAAAGACTTAAGAAAACAGTCCACAAAAATCTAAAAAGAAATGATACAAATGAACTTACGTACAAAACAGAAAGAGACTCACAGACTTAGAAAACAAACCTACGGTTGCCGGGGGTTCAGGATAGTTGAGGACTTTGGGAAGGTCATGGACACACTGCTGCACCAAAATGCATAACCAACGAAAACCTTCTGCAGAGCACAGAGAACGCATCATGCTATGTGCCAGCCTGGATGGGATAGGACTTTGCAGGGGAACGGAAACAGGTGTATATACGCCTGAGTCCCTTCGCTGTTCACTTGAAACCATCGCAATAGTGTTAACTGGCTATACCCCAACACAAAATGGTTTCGGTATTAAAATAAGATTTTAGAATGGTCCACACACAAAAAAGAGCAACCTTCCTGTGACTGGACGTGAGGGGCTGCAATGGTATCTTTTCTGGAGTCTGAGGGGGACCCCTGGGCTCAGTGCTGCCCACATGGCTCATTTCTGCTCCCTGCGTTCCTTCCAGGTAGCTCAGTGTAGCCGAGTATTTAGGACAACTATTCAGTCCAGATGCCTGATGCTCCAAGGCCAACCCCAGCTCCCCCACTCACTGTCTGTGAAGTAAACTTCCCTGGGCTCCAGTTCTTTATCTGTAAAAGGGAATTACAGTGGTCCAAGCCTCATGGAGCTTCCCAAGGAGCTCAGTGGTAAGAATCCACCAGCAAGGCAGGAGACCCAGGTTCGATTCCTGGGTCGGAACGATCCCCTGGGGAAGGAAACAGCAACCCACTCCAGTATTCTTGCCTGGAGAGTCCCATGGACAGAGGAGCCTGGCTGACTACAGTCCATGGGGTCGCACAGAGTCAGACACGACTGAAGCTACTCAGCACTCACGCAAGCCTCTTGGCCTCCACGTAAGGATTAAAAGCAACAAAGCATCCAAAGACTTTAGGCTTTTACGTAGAACACAGTAAACACTTCATAAGTGTTAGCAATTACTGCTGTCTTTCTGCCACCAAAACCTCACCCCAGCTCCACAGCTGAGTGGAGCTGAACACCCGCAGGTACTCGATATTCCCACAGTCAGACCTGGATCTGAATGATCTCCTCTATCCCCCTGGGGACCTTACTAAGGACAGCATTCCCATCATTACTTTTATCCTAATGAGAAAACTGAAGCTGAGGATGCAGAGACAGGATCCACCCAAGTCCCTGTGCCTCAGAGGCAAAATTCTAGGTGGTCACACACGACTGTCCTCAATCACATAGAAATAATCCATTAAGTGGCTTCTCTGGGTGGTAGAAAAAGAAAAATGGGAAAAGAAAAATGATCTGAACTGGAGATGAGTAGCCAGTGATGATCTCAACTTGTAATTAAATTGACTTTTTAAAAAATCCAATTGTGATACTATTTATTCTATAAGCACCTCGGGGCATGCTAAGTCACGTCAGTCATGTTCTACTCTTTGACCCTGTCGACTGTAGCCCGCCAGGTTCCTCTGTCCATGGGATTCTCCAGGCAAAAATACTGGAGTGGGTTGCCATGACTTCTTCCAGGGGGTCTTCTCGACCCAGGGATCTGACCTGTGTCTTCTGTGTCTCCTGCATTGGCAGGCGGGTTCTTTACCACTAGCACCACCTGGGAAGTCCTTAATAAATATTACTTTGCCAGAACCACTGTGGGTGAAAATTAGAGCAAAACAGTAGGTCAACACCTCCATCACCTTTCCCAGATTGAGAGCAAATGGACTCACGAGGTTTAAGATGCTTAACAGCGTTCACATTGTTCTGCATGCACTGAGCTTGCTGGGGACCTTGGAATATCCCAGATTTTACCTGAAAGTATGCACATGACACCACCCTTATGGCAGAAAGTGAAGAGGAACTAAAAAGCCTCTTGATGAAACTGAAAGTGGAGAGTGAAAAAGCTGGCTTAAAGCTCAACATTCAGAAAACGAAGATCATGGCATCTGGTCCCATCACTTCATGGGAAATAGATGGGGAAACAGTGGAAACAGTGTCAGACTTTATTTTGCGGGGCTCCAAAATCAGTGCAGATAATGATTGCAGCCATGAAATTAAAAGACACTTACTCATTGGAAGAAAAGTTATGACCAACCTAGATAGCATATTGAAAAGCAGAGACATTACTTTGCCAACAAAGGTCTGTCTAGTCAAGGCTATGGTTTTTCCAGTAGTCATGTATGGATGTGAGAGTTGGACTGTGAAGAAAGCTGAGCACCGAAGAGTTGATGCGTTTCAGCTGCGGTGTTGGAGAAGACTCTTGAGAGTCCCTTGGACTCCACGGAGATCCAACGAGTCCATTCTGAAGGAGATCAGCCCTGGGATTTCTTTGGAGGGAATGATGCTGAAGCTGAAACTCCAGTACTTTGGCCCCCTCATGCGAAGAGTTGACTCATTGGAAAAGACTCTGATGCTGGGAGGGATTGAGGGCAGGAGGAGAAGGGGACGACCGAGGATGAGATGGCTGGATGGCATCACGGACTTGATGGACGTGGGTCTGAGTGAACTCCGGGAGTTGGTGATGGACAGGGAGGGCTGGCGTGCTGCGATTCATGGGGTCGCAAAGAGTCGGACACGACTGAGCGACTGAACTGAACTGAATATATGACAATCACAGGGATCATAGCTGTCCATACAGCCCCAAGCCAGGCCCAAGGAAGGGGCTATGGCCACGGTTCTCCACTCAGTAGGATCACCCGACAAAAGCAAATGCAGGATGGCCAGTTAGTGTGAGTAGCGGGCTAGCAGTGCATCTGTCCAAGTGCGAGCACGCTCCGAAGCTGCACGTGGCACACTTCACTAGCAGACCCGGAGCAGCAGTGCTCAGAGCAGCACCGTCCCCAACAGCTGAGTGTGGGAGCAACTCAAGTGCCCATCAGCAGATGAACGGGTTAGCAACCTGTGCTGTAGTCATTCAGTTCAGCTCAGCTCAGCCGCTCAGTCCTGTCCGACTCTTTGCGACCCCATGAATCGCAGCACGCCAGGCCTCCCTGTCCATCACCAACTCCCGGAGTTCACTCAGACTCACGTACATCGAGTCAGTGATGCCATCCACCCATCTCATCCTCTGTCCTCCCCTTCTCCTCCTGCCCCCAATCCCTCCCACCAAGTCATTTCCAATGAGTCAACTCTTCGCATGAGGGGGCCAAAGTACTGGAGTTTCAGCTTTAGCATCATTCCTTCCAAAGAAATCCCAGGGCTGATCTCCTTCAGAATGGACTGGTTGGATCTCCTTGCAGTCCAAGGGACTCTCAAGAGTCTTCTCCAACACCACAGTTCAAAAGCATCAATTCTTCGGCGCTCAGCCTTCTTCACAGTCCAACTCTCACATCCATACATGACCACTGGAAAAACCATAGCCTTGACTAGACGGACCTTAGTCGGCAAAGTAATGTCTCTGCTTTTGAATATGCTATCTAGGTTGGTCATAACTTTTCTTCCAAGGAGTAAGCGTCTTTTAATTTCATGGCTGCAGTCACCATCTGCAGTGATTTTGGAGCCCCAAAAAATAAAGTCTGACACTGTTTCCACTGTTTCCCCATCTATTTCCCATGAAGTGATGGGACTGGATGCCATGATCTTCGTTTTCTGAATGTTGAGCTTTGAGCCAACTTTTTCACTCTCCACTTTCACTTTCATCAAGAGGCTTTTTAGCTCCTCTTCACTTTCTGCCATAAGGGTGGTGTCATTTGCATATCTGAGGTTATTGATATTTCTCCTGGCAATCTTGATTCCAGCTTGTGTTTCTTCCAGTACAGCATTTCATAACTCGGAATGTTATGACCAAACTGAAGCCAGGACAGGCTCTAGGGGGCAGGCTAGGCCTGAGGTTTAGTCTCTAGGAAAGCTGAGGCACTGGGAACTCCCGCAGATAGTGTAGCTCGACTAATCAGAAAAAATCCCCGTAGCCCCGCCCGCCCCCGCCCCCGCCCCCCGCCCCCGCCCCCCGCCCCCCGCCCCCCGCCCGCCCCCCGCCCCCCGCCCCCCGCCCGCCCCCCGCCCCCCGCCCCCCGCCCGCCCCCGCCCCCGCCCCCGCCCCCGCCCCCGCCCCCCGCCCGCCCCCGCCCCCCGCCGCCCCCGCCCCCGCCCCCGCCCCCCGCCCCGCGCCCGACCCCCCCACCCCCCCCCCCACTGCGCCCCACCGCGCTAGACCTGAGCCAATCCAGATAGGGATGCGAGATTAAAAGTCCAGCGCGCGCATACGGTTTAACCAATCAGCTATGCTGTTACAGGAACAAAGAACCTTCTGTATAAAAGTATATGTGATTCAGAGCTCGGGGCTCTGGCCTTATTCCACTGTGTTGGATGGAGCCAGGGCCCTGGCTCGAGCTAGTAATAAACCCCTTTATGCTTTTGCATTGCTGTGGATGTCTTATTCTCTCAGTTTTGGGGACTTGGACTCTGGGCATAACAGGAATATTATCCAGTCTCAAAAAAAGAAAGGAAATTCTATTGCATGCTACAACATCAATGAAGCTGGGAGGATATTATGCTAAGGAAAATAAACCAAACGCAGAAGGACAAATATCGTATGATTCCACTTCTATGAGGAACCTAAACTAGTCAGATTCACACAGAAAGTAGAACAATGGTTGCCTGGGGCAATGTAATGGGGATAGAATTTCAGTTTGGGATGATGGAAAGAGTTCTGGAGATGGACGGTGGTGATGGCTGCGCAACAAGGAAATGAATTTAATGCCCCTGAACTTTTCACTTAAAATGGTTCAAATGGTCATTTTTGTGTTATGGATATGTAACCACAATAAAAAATGTTTACAGTTTATCTGAAATTCAAATTTAACTGGGTGTCCCAAGTTTTTATTTGCTAATTCTGGTAGCCCCAAGCCTCAAGGACAGTGGCATAGTCTGGAGACATTTTTGATTGTCACAACTGAGGAGGAGGTGCTACTGGCATCTAATACGCAGAGGCCGCTATCCATCTTCAATGCACTCCTTGGAGAGCCTCTGTAACCAGGGGCTACAAATGTGAAGAGGCTACGAATCCCTGCCCTAGAGGGATGCAGGGAAACCCTCAGGAGATTTTGTCCTGGACCTGGGAATGTAAACTTCACCACTGATCACAAACAATAGGTTCCCACAGGAAAATGAAAGTGCACAAATCCTAGTTGTATCAAGGCACACCTAAAAACTATTTTTAATCACTCTGCACATTATTTTTACATACAAAATTCTGTTTGTCAGAGACCGTGATAGCTATTACTCATAGCCAAAAAATAGACACCCTAACAGAATTTGTTTTGACTCCTTCCAATAAAGATTAAGAATTTATCAAAAAAAAGATCTTTCTGTCCAATCTCAGCAGCAATATGTCTGGTAAAGCACTTCAGCCACAAAAGTAAAGTTAGGAGATTGCCTAAGGATGGATTTAACCCCAAGCCCCACAGCAGATTTCCATGCAGTATCCAGAAAGACATGCACTTCGGCCACTGGGACAAAAACACTTCAGTGGCAAGTCTGTGTGCCAAGGAGAAGCTTAGCTGTTCCCATGTGACCTCTCATTCACTCCCTAAACCTTTTAAGCATCGAAGAAAAGAAAATCCATCAAGAACCTGAGAACAAGCACAGCAAAGTTTGAATCACATTTTTTTTCACTGTTAATCAAGGATAACACAAATGGATGCTTTATCACTGATGAATTAAGAATCAAAGACAAAGTAGCGGCTTATTGTCAAAGCTGTCTTAAGAAAAACAGCCAAACAAGATGAGTGCCACTGAACTATGTATACATTATACTCATGATCCATCAAGAAAATCCATCAGTGAGGAGAGAAAACGGTATTTCTGTGGCTTAAAAACCATTGATTCACTCATCAGCAAAAGTTTTTTAGTGCAACCAGAAAATCTGAGAGAAAATAGATGTTGGCAAGTTAAATCCTAGGAAAAGCACATTTTTCTGTTTAACTGAGGGCCTTTGTAGAAAGTTATGGGCTTCCTAGGTGGCACCAGTGGTAAAGAACCCGCCTGCCAATGCAACAGAAGCAAGAGACGCAGGTTCAGTATGTGGGTGGGGAAGATGCCCTAGAGGAGGAAATGTCTCCAGCATTCTTGCCTGGAAAATTCCATGGACGGAGGAGCCCGCTGGGTTACAGTCCATGGGGCCGCAGAGAGTCAGATATGACTTAGTAACTGAGCACGCATAAAAAGCTGAAGAAGGAAAAAACTCTATAGAGAATGGAATGTAGAAAACATGTAAATAAGAAAGGAAATCTATAGCCAAAATTAGGTCACAATGGGACAGCTGCTTTCCAGGTCTTGGAGGCAGGCACTGTGTACAATGCCTCCGGGTGTGGAAATCTGCATTCATTTCCTCTGGCTGCTCCCATCTCCTGCCTTCCTTCCCCAACTGTCTCTTCCTTCCTGCTGGCCTAGGGTCTCATAACCCTTGTAAGCATTCAAAGAGCGCTTTAAAAATATCCAGGAACCCTCAGAACAAGACAGATCTATTTCTCCTAACCAGCGGTCCTACAGGATCACTGCAGGTAAAATGCACACTTTAAAACCATCCTTGGATTTTACAAATATTCTGTTACCAAATACCTGCTCTGCACCAGTTATCTACAGTCGCTCAGGTAACACACAAGCGCCCACAGGCAGGGTGAGGGCTGTGACCACACGCGTGCGCGCATGCTCAGTTCAGTTCAGTTCAGCCGCTCAGTCGTGTCCGACTCTTTGCGACCCCATGGACTGTAGCCTCCTCTGTCCACGGGATTTTCCAGGCATAGATCCTGGAACATGTTGACATTTCCTTCTCCAGGGGTTCTTCCCAACCCAGGGTTTGAACCCGTATCTCCTGTGTCTCCTGCACTGGCAGGCAGACTCTTTACCACCAAGCCACCTGGAAATCCTGTGCTTAATTGGGACGTGACACAACAAACTCCACAGCTGGGACACAACCCAGAACCAGACATCAAATTGAGGGTGGGATGACTTGAGAGAATAGCGCTGAAACATGTATATTACCATATGTGAAACAGATCGCCAGTCCAGGTTCGATACATGAGATAGGGTGCTCAGGGTTGGTGCACTGGGATGACCCAGAGGGATGGGATGGGGAGGGACGTGGGAGGGGGGGTTCAGGTTGGGGAACACATGTACACCCATGGCTGATTCATGTCAATGTATGGCAAAATCACTACAATATGGTAGTTATTAGTCTCCAACTAAAATAAATTAATTTACAAAACTAAAATAAAATAATAAAATCTGAATAGTCACCCAGGAGTCTACAAGGAGGTCACTCGCTGCATTTGTGAACTTTGTGGACAGTCTACCCTCAGCCCAGTCTGTCCTCCTTACCACACTTAGAGTTCTAAATGGTCTTGGTTTTCTCCTTTCAAGAGATCCCATGAGATGAAAAGAAACAAAATAGCAAAGAGGTGAAACAGACAGGAACATCTCTCTCACAAATATAGCTCAGAGCCTGGATGAGAGGAAAGCAGAAACATAGGTCACAAAGGTGCTCACAACTCAAAGCACAGCAGCCCCATGGCCCTCAGTGATGGGCCCCGCCACACAGCACTCCACAGACCACGACGTGACCACCGTGCCAACAAAGCCGTGAACCTGGAGTCAGGTGTTGCTCTTCCAATTCTAATTTTTGCTGTTCACAAACACAGATAGTTTAGCCTCTTGGAACCTCAGCTTTAATCACAAAATGAAGATAATCAGCCTGGCGCTTCTCACCACCACGTTGAGTATGAAAACGGTCTTCGAAATAAAGTGTGATCATATAAACAATCAAGGAATATTACTTAGCTGATAATTAGTATGTGTTTGCGTGCAAGTGTTAGTCACTCAGTCCTGTCCAACTCTTTGTTACCCCATGGACTGTAAGCTTACCAGGCTCAGGTTGCCATTTCCTTCTCCAGGGGATTTTCCTGACACAGAGATTGAACCCCGCAATGTCTCTGGCGTTGCAGGCAGGTTCTTCACCATCTGAGTCATCAGCGAAGCCCCTAATAATTAGTGTGTGGTACGCTTAGTCACTCAGTCATGTCTGACTCTTTGTGACCCCATGGACTTTAGCCAACCAGGCTCCTCTGTCCATGGGGATTCTCCAGGCAAGAATATTGGAGTGGGGATCTTCCCAACCCAGACCTCCTGCATCTCACGCGGATTCTTCACTGTCTACTCCCCATAGCCTGGTTCAGGCTTATCAGGACAAGGATGAAAACCCCCTGAGAAAGCCTGTGCGCACGAAAATCTAGCCAATTAGTAGATGCTAAGGAACCGTTGCAACCAATCCGCCCCTGCCAACTCCCTGTCTTTGTCTTAACCCTATAAATACTGCTGTAATTCAGGGCTCGGGGCCCTTGTTCCACTCCACTGCGTTGGATGAAACTTGGGCCCTAGCTCGAGCTAGCAATAAATTCCCTTTTTGTGTTTGCATTGCTGTGGATGTCTTGTTCTCTCAGTTCTGGGGATTGGGACCTTGGGCATAACACCCCACTTCCCCTTAGCTCAGAACAGCATGTAAGTCTCACTTGCCTGACTATCCTCTTATTTCTTATGGAGCCCTTGTATGTATGCAAATAATTTTCTTTTCTCCTGTTAATGTCTCATGTCAATTTAAGTATTAAGCCAGCCAGAAGAACCTAGAAGAACAGAGGAAAAGTGTTCCTTCCAAATAGCTCATCTCTCTAGGGCCAGCCACTGTGCTCTCTCCACCCTAACTGCTGACCCATCCTGGTTTCCTCTAGCTTGTAGTATCCAGAGGGGAAAGACACAGGAGGAGGGAGGGGAAAAACAAGATCATTCCTGCGAAACCTCAGGAAAGCCAACAGAGCTCTTACCCTGAATTTTCCTCATTATAAAAATGCCTGTCTCTGTGATTCTTAACAGTACATTATCTTACTTGGAGCCCACAGTACTACATAAAGCATCCTGGAAGCCTTAACACACTCCCCAGACCACGGTAATTCATATCATCAAGGCATCAGGCATCAACACACACCTGTATTTTCTTTACAGAAAGTGAGATGTATTCATTCAGTGAGAATGAAATACACTCCCTCTCAAATTTGATTTCTTCTCAGTAGAACAGAAGCCTTTCAAACAATTAGATTTGTCCAGTAAAGCTGCAGGGGAAAAGATGGGATGATCCTTTATTAAGCATATTTGAGAGAGGTAGCCTCCATTATGTGCAAGGATCTTGTAAACCCTGATGTTTCCAACTCTGGGAGTTTTAAAAGTCTTTGTTCTTAATGATTAAATGACAAAGTATTTGCATTTTAACATTATGATGATTCCCTACAGCGTTTCCATTTCCATGTCACATCCCTAAAGAGTGTGGATGACCCAACTGGTCACTGAGAAAAGGCACTTCTGCCACAATGGAATCCATATAAAAAAGGCAAATCCGGAGACGATATGGTTTATGACTCTTGCAGAAAGCCGGTACACAGATGCCCGCCTCACCTGCTAGGTGTCTCCCAGTAATCAACTTGTCTGACAATGCTCGGCCACTAGAGCCAAAATGAATTCATCTTCTCAAGGAGAATAAATCCATCATCCACGATATTTGCATCATTAACAGGAGCAGTGGGTTAAATATAGCTCTGGCAGCTCTGCTGGCCACAGCTTAAGACTGTGGATGTTCAAAGAAAAGAAAAATGTATCGTCAAATAAGAGGTCTCTGGTCAAACGAACTGTGCCTCTGGTCACAGTGGGCATGCTGTGGCGTGCAAATCCTATGCAGGAGAAATCGCAGATTTGAGATCTAAGAACTCAGAATCCGTCTAAGAAATTTTGACCTACACAATCTGATGCTATGATGCCTCCTTGGAGAATTCAGTTAGGTGACTTCCATGTGAAAACTTTCTTCTACTCTTTTCTATCTCAGCTAAAAATTAGTGGAACTTCATTTTTTAATTTTATTGAAGTATAGTTGATTTACAATGCTGTGTTAATTTCTGCTGTACCTTAAAGTGACCCAGTTACACATATATATACAGTCTTCTTCATATTCTTTTCCTATATGGTTCATCACAGGTTATTAAATATAGTTCCCCTGGCTACCCAGTAGGACCTTGTGTTTTATCAATCTTACACATAACGATTTGCATCTGCTAATCCCAAACTCCCAGTCCTTCCCTCCCCGATTCCCTCTTCCACAGCCACAAGTCTGCTCTCTCTGTCCGCGGGTCTGTTTCTGTTTTGTAGACGTGTTCCTGTGTGTCACGCTTTAGCTTCCACACGTAAGTGATCTCATGCGGTATTTATCTTTCTCTGTCTTACTTCACAAAGTGGGATAATGTCTAGGTCCACATTGCAAATGGCATTGTCTCATTCTTCTTCATGACTAATATTCCATTATAAATATATAGTGTTTAGACATATATATAATGTGTGTGTATGATATACATACACACATGCATCCGGTCCCATCACTTCATGGCAGATAGATAGGGAAACAGAGGAAACAGTGACAGACTTTATTTGCTTGGGCTCCAAAATCACTACAGACGGTGACTGCAGCCATGAACTTAAAAGACACTTGCTCCTTGGAAGAAAAACTATGACAAACCTAGACAGCATATTAAAAAGCAGAGACATTACTTTGCCGACAAAGGTCTCTCTAGTCAAGGTATGGTTTTTTCAGTGGTCATGTATGGATATGAGTGTTGCACCATCAAGAAAGCTGAGCACCAAAGAACTGATGCTTTTGAACTGTGGTGTTGGAGAAGACTCTTGAGAGTCCCTTGGACTGCAACGAGATCCAACCAGTCCATCCTAAAGGAAATCAGTCCTGAATATTCATTGGAAGGACTGATGCTGAAGCTAAAACTCCAATACTTGGGCCACCTGATGTGAAGAACTGACTCCTTAGAAAAGATGCTGCTGCTGGGAAAGATTGAAGGTGGGAAGAGAAGGGGACAGAGGATGAGATGGTTGGATGGCATCACCGACTCGATGGACATGAGTTTGAGCATGCTCCAGGAGTTGGTGATGGACAGGGAAGCCTGGCGTGCTGCAGTCCATGAGGTCACAAAGAGTCAGACATGACAAGTGACTGAAATATGAACCGAAATATATATACATCCAGTGTGTGTATATGTGTGTGTGTATGTATATATACACACATGTATATATACACACACACACACCACATCTTCTTTACCCATTTGTTTGTTGATAGACATTTAGGTTGTTGCCACGTCTTAGCTACTGTAAGTAGCGCTGCAATGAACATTGGGGTGCATGTATCTTTTTTGAATCAGAGTTTTGTCCAGATGTGTGCCCAGGAACGGCACGTAAAACTTCCTATGGCTGCTGAGATTCTAAGTTGTTCCATGAAGAACTGCTTTTCTTTATAACCCTGTAAATGTTGCTGTTGATGCGCCCCAGGCTGTTTGCAAAGATACAGTCCAACCCTCTCAGAGGAAACACCCATGGGCTGATGAGAGGGGCAAGTACAGACTCCTGCCACCCAGGTCCCCCTGTACATTTTCTGCCTCAAATATAAGTTTCTTTCCATCTAGACAGGCCTCTCTTTTTGTCTTTGTTAATATATATTAACCAATCAGATCTTTCTAAATTCAGGACGGCAGTGTCTGCACCCATAGTCACCTGTTTGCCTGTCATTCTCCCATCCTCAGGGAAGCCACCCCTCCCCATGTGTAAGGCACAGATGACCACAGGGATGGACATGTCACCCACAAGGAACCAGAGTCCTCCCTGAGACTGACACACAGGAAGCAAAAGAAAAGGTTTCCTTTCTGCGGTAGGGATGATAAGGCGGGGTTGCAAGGTGGAGCCTGCCAAAGGCCACTTTGATGGCTCTTCTCCCTGTCTCATGCATTGACATGTTTGCAAAAGGGGCCAAGCAGAACTGTGATAAAACTCCCAGTTTTCTACCCAATAGCTATTCCCCTCATCATAACCAGACTCTTACTGGGGATTGCAATATGCTTAGCTAACAGTAAGTAAACTAAAACAAAACAAAATTTAAAAAAAAAAAAAAACAGCAACAACTAGATTACAGCTTCTCTTGCAGTTAGGGTTCCTGAAGGACACAGTGGGATGGAAGCATGAGCTATAGGCTGGGCTTGTGAGAAATCTGCTTATTAGGGAAGTAGACTCCTCTGGCATGCACCTTTGGCCCCTTGTCTGCTCTCTGCCTGGAATGCAGATGTAATGCTGGAGAAGAGACAGTCATATTGTGAACATAAGGGGGGGATAAGCAACAGTAGGGACGGCTCAGTGGAAAGACAGAAGGGTCCTAGGTCTCAGGAAGTCACCACGCCCACCTTGGGCCGCCTGCTTCCAGGATTCTCATTACAAGAGAAAAGAAAATTTTCAAAAGAAAAGAAAATCCTCATCAGCACTATATGGAGGCTTCTGTCACTGATTCCTCACTGATACAGAATTTGTTACCTGCAAGTAGGATGCCACGAGAAACAGAACCAAAGTGAGAACTTGGCCAAAGAGAGAAGAGAGAGCTTTGAGCATGTGGATGGAAATCTGGTATCTTGTGTGATGGGGAAAACGTGAGGAAACTGTCACCGACTGTACCCTGGAAATGCTGCTTGCCAAGAGAAGCTGTGACATCAGAAAGCATGGCGGGGAAAACTCAGATCACTGGCATCCGCTGGATGCTTCTTTTTAAAATATGGGTTGGGGGGCTATTCTGGGTCTTCATTGTGGTACGGGGGATCTTTGTTTCAACATAGTAGGATATTTTCTGTTGTGGCGAGTGGGCTCAGTAGCCCCAGGGCATATGGGATCTTAGTTCCCAGATCAGGGATCGAACCTGAGTCTCCTGCATTGGACAGCGGATTCTTAACCACCAAGGAAGTCCCCTGCTGGTTGCTTCCTGGCAAAATGAAGATGAACCCAGATGGTCATGAGGGACCAAGACAAAGCAGTGAGGTGCCTGTGTGCATGCTAAGCCACTTCAGTCATGTCTGACTCTGTGCGACCCTATGGACTGTATCCCATCGGGCTCCTATGTCTGTGGGATTCTCCAGGCAAGAATGCTAACATGAATTGCCATGCCCTCCTCCAGGCAATCTTCCTGACCCAGGGATCGAACCTGCATCTCTTACGTCTCCTGCGTTAGCAGGTGGGTTCTTTACCACTAGCTTCCCCTGGGCCGACAGTACATTTAAGAAGGCACTCACCCTGCCCACGCACAGCCCTGAGAGTTGAATTCCATGTACTGGTGCCTCTGTGCACCCCAGGCCCAGCCTTGCCCTGCCTCAAGCAGAGAGGAAGGGAAAGAAGTACAGTCCTTCTAGAAGAGGCCTCTGCCTGAAGCTGGCAGGAGAAGCTAACCCAGAGTCATCATTTGAAGCCTTTAGTGCTGGAAAGGCCAATTTCTTCTCTATCCTAGAGTGAAGCATTAATAAGCATTAGCCATCAAATGACAGCCTTAACAAGAGATAAAACTGGGGCCCACCAGCCAGAGGGGGTGAGCTTGCAGGCCAACATGGGATTATGGATGTCCCCCTGGAGAGGGACAAAGCACAGAAGTAAAAGACAAGGCTCTTCAGCTTAAAAAATTACATCCTGACAAAATGTTTGAATGCAGTTATTCACTCATAGGACTGACTGGAAGGAAATAAAAACAAATCCGCTAAGCACAAAGCTTCCTTCTATTTGTGTATAGAAACCTACTGGGTACAAACACAAATAGACAGAATAGACAAACACAAATAGAAATTACGTATGCTGCTCATGTTTTGCCTCAGAAGAGAGTTAACAAGCACACACACAGTATCCGCCCAGAAGCACAGTCAAGGCACCATCTAACCTGAGCAGATTTGGACAACCTACAGCATCTACTGGGCCTCCCGGATGGCTCAGTGGTAAATAATCCGCAGGCAATGCAGGAGATGTGGCAAGAGCCAACGGTGTGATCCTGGGGTCAGGAAGAGAACCGGGAGAAGGAAACGGCAATTCACACCAGTATTCTTGCTAGAGAGTCCCATGGACAGCGGAGCCTGGCAGGCTGCATCCACTGGGTCACAAAGAGTTGGACTTGACTCAGCAACTAAACAACAACAGCAGCGTCTAATACAGAGTGCAGCGCGGCTCTGACAGCTACCAGGTGGGCTACAGTCAGCATTTGTCTTGTTTCACTTTGTTTTTATTTTCACCCAACACTGTGCTATCCGGAGGAAGGACATATATTCCCCCTGGACTCACCCCACCTCCCACTTGCAGGAAGCACCAGGAATATATTATGATCTCTAAAGACATGCGAGAGGATTTTGTGGGTGTAGAGTGCTAACCTCAAGAACAACCCCCCCAAAAAATTGTGCGTATGTCTCCCCTGATTCATGGATCAAAATGCATGCCCTCAGTGGATTTACCTTAAACAATCACAAGTTTCAGAAGAGCTGCAGATACAATATGAAGAACTTTTCTTCCTCTGAATTATTGGAGAGTTGACCCTATGTCCCTTCATTCCGGAATACTTCAGTGTGCACTTCCTACAAACAAGTACATAACCTACTTAAGCAGGAAAGTGAAAGTGAAGTCGCTCAGTCGTGTCCGACTCTTTGTGACCCCATGGGCTGTAGCCTACCAGGCTCCTCTGTCCATGGGATTTTCTAGGCAATAGTCCTGGAGTGGATTGCCATTTCCTTCTCCAGGGGATCTTTCCAAACCAGGGATCGAACCCGGGTCTCCCGCATTGTAGACAGACACTTCACCATCTGAGCCAGGAGAAACCACCAAAGACTACCACCAAATTCTCAGGTTTCATTGATAATTTTTAAATGTCCCAATACTCTTTTGTAAACTGCCAGCCCCTTCAGAACCCACGCTAAGTGCAGTTTTCCTCTCTCTTCAGCTTCCTTCAGTATGGGATGGCCCTCTCGTCTTCCCTTAACCTCTATAACTTTGGCACTTTGGAAGATTACAGGTCAGTTACTATATAGAATTTCCTCCCATTTGAGTTTGTTGGGTATTTTCTCATAATTATGTTCAGGTTTCTGTTTGGGGTAGAAATATCTCAGCTTTATATATATCTTGGGGCTTCCCTGGTGGCTCAGGTGATAAAGAATTTGCCTGTGATGTGGAAGACCCAGGTTCAGTCTCTGGGTCGGGAAGATCCCCTAGAGCAGGAAATGGCAACCCACTCCAGTATTCTTACCTGGGAAATATCAGAGGAGCCTGGCGGGCTACAGCCATGGGGTCACAAAGAATCGGACATGACTGAGCTTTGGAGGTTTATTTATTTATTTATTTGGCTACATTGCACAGGATGCAGGATCAAGTCCCCCAACCAAGCATCGATCCCAAGCCCCCTGCAATGGAAGGGTGGAATCTTGTCCACTGGATCACCAGGGAAGTCCCTTTATTGATGTATAATTGATTTACAACATTGTGTTAGTTTTAGGTGTACATCAAAATGATTCAGTTATACATATTTGCATATAATGTACAGATAATTTTCAGATAATTTTCCATTATAGAATACTGTTGTTTTTGTTTAGTTGCTAAGTCGTGTTTGACTCTTTGTGACCCCATGGACTGTAGTCCGCCAGGTTCCTCTGTTCATGGGATTTCTCAGGTAAGAATACTGGAGTGGGTTGCCATTCCTTCTCCTGGGGATCTTACTGACCCAAGGATCGAATCTGCGTCTCCTGGATTGGTAGGTGGATTCTTTACCACTGAGCCACCTGGGAAGCCCACAGGGCATTCAGTTGAGTTCAGTTCAGTCGCTCAGTCGTGCCCGACTCTTTGTGACCCCATGAATCGCAGCACGCCAGGCCTCCCTGTCCATCACCAGCTCCTGGAGTTCACTCAGACTCATGTCCGTCGAGTTGTGATGCCATCCAGCCATCTCATCCTCTGTCGTCCCCTTCTCCTCCTGCCCCCAATCCCTCCCAGCATCAGAGTCTTTTCTAATGAGTCAACTCTTCGCATGAGGTGGCCAAAGTACTGGAGTTTCAGCTTTAGCATCATTCCTTCCAAAGAACACCCAGGACTGATCTCCTTTAGAATGGACTGGTTGGATCTCCTTGCAGTCCAAGGGACTCTCAAGAGTCTTCTCCAACACCACAGGGCATTACCAGATATTAAATATAGTTCCTTGTGCTATACAGTAGGTCCTTGTTGTTCATCTATGTTCTATATAATAGTTTGTACCTGCTAATCCCAAACTCCTAATTTATCCCTCCCCTACCCTCTCTCCTCTTTGGTAACCATAGATCTGTTCCCTATGTGAGCTTGTTTCTGTTTTGTAAATATGTTCATTTGCATCATATTTTGGAGCCCATATGTAAGTGATATACGGTATTTGTCTTTTTCTGTCTGACAACTTCACTTACTATGATCATCTCTAGGTCTGCACATGTTGCTGCAAATGGCATTATTTCACTCTTTTTGTGACTGAGCAGTATTCCATTGTTTATATATACCGCATCTCACACCCTATCTGGGGAATCAGAAACTCTGTTTTAAATGTATCCACCAGGTGAATGTGATACACACTATAGTTTGCGAACAACTGCCCCAGAGATTTAAGTAGGGAGCCTAAATTAGAATTCTACTCTTTTCCTGCCTTGGAAACTAGTATGAAAATTCTCAGGATGGACAATCAGTTTGTGACTGACAGATTAGGGAAACCACACTGTATTCTGGAAATCTTCTGGTATTATTTGTTGCCTGGTTGTCCCAGCTGGTCTAATTATTTATTGATGGAAGTAGTTAGCAACTATTTTCAGCTCTAGGGCTCTGCGGTAAAGAATCTGCCTGCCCATGCAGGTGACGTGCGTTGGATTCCTGGGTCAGGAAGACCCCCTGGAGACGGAAATGGCAACCAGTCCTTGCCTGGGAAATCCCGTGGACAGAGAAGCCTGGCAGGCTACAGTCCATGAGGCCACAAAGAGCTGGACGCCACAGTGACTAAACCGCAACAAAGTGTCAACTTTACTTGCTGACTTTCAGCATCAATTTCCAAATTCCATTTTGTTTTAAGGTCTTCAATTGACTCTAGAAATTTCCATGGTGAAGGGATAAAAGTACAAGCTGTTATCCTCTTTGCCTCCCTTGCAATTCAGTTAGAGGAAATCTTTATTCAGTCAAAATATCCATCCCTCCACTCCCCTGCCCAGCATAGATCCCAGCCACTCCTGGTGAGCACCCCTTGTCTTCTAGACATCTGTCCTCCTGAGCGGCCTGCCATTCCCCATTCCCCCTCAACACTGAAACAATGGAAAAGAAAGAATGTGAATTCTTTCTTCTGAGAGTCAGTGTGTTACTGTTTTGCTTTAAGATCTGTTATGTTTTAAGACCCTAAGTATACACACACGCACGTGGTTGGAAAATTATGTGCGGTTGTATGAAATCTTATTATTACCATTATTTAATGTTTGCTGGAGGTCCAAGTCATGACTGACCTAGATCAAGTGGACGCAGACTTGGCTCTTTCTCAGCTCACACTTCTGTGTACAGTTTATACTGCTTTAACTCACTCAATTACATCCTGCTATGTTGTCTAATATTAATATCTAACATTTTAATATAATTCTTCGTGACTCTACGTTCCTTGAGGGCCACAACCAAATCTCCAACTCCTTGTGAAGTAGAAATATTCTTGTAATGAGATTCAAAACATATTTACTTGCATATATTGAATCAAGTACCTTCTCCATCCTCCTTGCTCTAGGAATGAGCCTCTAAAATCCTACTTTGGTGATTCACCGCTTGAAACTAGATTTTTCTCTGATTTAAAAAAAAAAAAAGCAAAAGTTAGGACAGCCCTGGCTTAAGCTAACCCTAAAGAAAAAACTGACAGGGAAAGTGCTATGTGTTCCTGAATATGCCAGTGAGCAGGTGTGAAATAAAGTGTTAAATGCACCACGGGGCCTGGGTGTTACACCAGCGCATGCAGACCAGCTCAAAATCAGCCACGTAACTTTGCTATCCGGCCCCGACGGCAGCCCAAGGCAGTCGACTCAACAGTAAATGACCGCAAAATGTCACCGCAAAGGAGTTCTTCAGATGTTACAAATAGGCTGACGGTCATTGTGGAAGAAGGGAAAGAAAAGGACAATTTAGTCAGTGGTGTGTGTGAAAGAAATCTTTTGGCCTTGTCTCATTAAGTGATAACTGAAATGCTATCTGGACCAGTCTATTTATCAGGGGAAAATAAAGCAATGTGCCACTGTAACCCAGAAAGGAGAAAAACAAGGATAAAAGGTCAAAAAGCCCCATTCGTTTCAAAGAACAGACACAGTAACAAAGAAATGACAGCAAGGTGGACTATTAATCCAAGACCCCCTGCGATTCCAGCAGAAGCTTGCCCGAGTCAGTTCACCAAGGTCTGACTGCAACCCGCCCTCCCTCTATTCCAAATGCCCTGCCCACATCATCTATCTGATGAAATTTCAACCTTCCTTCAACGTTTACCTCGACTGCCACTTCCTCTCTGAAGTCTTGCAAAACCCTGCCAGGCAAAATGAATCACCTGCCCCTTCCTGCTCCCAGCTCCCGCTGCTCTGCCCGTATAGCCCTGTGGGGTCACATGCCTGGTCCTGTGTGATTCTCATCCATACCAGCCAGTGATGCTGGGGATCATTTTTCAATCACCTTTTGTTCACCCACAGAACCTGACAGAAGGTTTGGTGGCTCGCGAGTCAGTACTCAAAAATACCTTCCACTGAACTGTTAGAATGAATTACAGACAGTGCTTCAGTCCCCAGTGATGGCAACTTTACTGGGTGCACACTTTAATTCCTCAGGCCAGTCCTGTGAGGGCACTGGTGAGGAGACACAGCACTGAGCTCTGAGTCGAGTCCGGCCCTGGGGCCTATTTTGCAGCCTTGCTCGGTCACATGTGTTGGGGGGCCATTTACACACCCTGTGTGAGCCTCAATGTCCTCCTTGATAAAACTGGAATGACTACCTTTTAGTGCATTAGCCCACTCCCCACAAGGGCACCAGGAAGGTTAAGGAACCCCACCATTTACTGATGAAGGGAGAACAGAGAAGAGCATAAACTAAAATGGAAAAAAAAAATGTGGCACTTGACCTATTTCTTTTCCAAAAGTTTCAGAAATGGCACCTTGCCTGCATCTCCAGAAGGACTAGTTCTCAGTACAAGTTATATCTTGGAGGGTTGTCTAGAACTCGATGAAGAGGCAATCTTTTTTGGACAGACTTTTGCACCAATTATTTAAACGCTATCTATACGCCTATTGTAACAGGCTGCCCTGGACCCCAAATTCAGGGAAAATACAGAGAGTGTCAGGTCACTGCTTTTGCACTGCCATACCCCTGACCATTCCCTGAATATCCCCATATAACCAGGCTCCAGATCACAGCATACAAGTAATTGCATGAAAAATGACGGTGGGGCAGCAGCTATTAATACCATCATTGATACAACTGAAACTCCACAAGAAGAGGGAATATGGCGATAGAGAATCTGTTGTGATCCAGTACTGGTCTTTTGGCCAGATGATGTCAATGCAGCTAATGTTGTGTAGAGAAACCCCAGAAAACAAATAGATACTTAGTTACTATCAAGGGATGTGTATTTTAGAAGAATCACTGCACTGTGGGAAATAGTGTTGGGAGCAGAAGTATATGTCAAAACGAGGGAATGGGTAGAGACCAGCTCTCAAATTGCTGCAGCAGCCCAGATGGACGGAGACCTGGGAAGAGAACACGAGGACACTTGCCCAGTCACTTTACAAACCTAATATAGCCTCGGTGCCAAGACTGGTAAAAGACAGTGTGAAGAGACAACATTGTATTTAATTTAATTTACCAATATGGATGCAGAGATAAATTAGTAAAAATCCAGCATGGTATTGAAAATAAGTTTATCCCAGAAAAAGGAACAATAATGTAATTTTGAAAGTCTTATTGATTTGTGTTTATAATACATATATATATATATAGAGAGAGATAAGTAAAAGAATGACAGCAAAAAATAAAAGGAAGGGAAAATAAAAGTATATAGTTGCAAAATTCTTACTATGTTTGATAAAAATTTCCTGGTGGCTCATGTGGTAAAGAACCCACCTGCAATGTGGGAGACCTGGGTTTGCTCCCTGGAGAAGGGAATGGCTATGACTCCAGTATTCTTGCCGGGAGAATCCCATGGACAGAGGAGTCTGGCGGGCTACAGTCCATGGGGTCGCCAAGAATCAGACGCGACTGAGCGACTTCCACTTTCACCTGTCACACATCACTTTAGATTAATTATATCTGTAATATATATGGTATAACACTGCTTGAATACAGATTGTGATAAATTAAAGGTGCACAATGTGAACCATAGAGCAGACACTGTAGAAAGCAAAACAAAGTGGAATAGTAGTAATCAGAGAGAAGTGATAAAATGTGCTGAAAAAGACTCAATTGTAAATGAAGACAGAAAAAGAATTTAAAAAAATACACACAGAAAAAATAGAAAACCAACAGCGAAACAGTAGACTTACACTCAAACATCGTAATCACATTAAATATAAACGGATTAATGATTGCTGTTAAAGGAGAAAATTGCCAGTCTGGACAAAAAAGCAAATATCAAACTATAGTATATTTCCAAGAAACCCACTTTAAATATAAAGACACAGATAGGTTAAAAGCAAATAAGTGGAAAAAGATACATCAAGTTCACACTAATCATAAGAAACCTGAAATAACTATATTCAAACCAGATAAAGTAGACTTCAGAAAAAGGAGTATTGACAGAGGTAAAAGAATATTTCAAAACAATAAAGTGGACACTGTGTCAGGAACTCTTAACGATCCCAACTGTGTATGTTTTTAACAGAGCATCAAAATACTTGAAGCATCAAAACGCTTCAATAATACAGCATTGAAATATATTGTTTCATAGAACTAAAAAGGAAACAGACAGAATCACAGACGGAGATTCCAACATACTCCTCCCAACAGCTGATAGATCAAGGAGACGTTAAGGAGTAAGAATAGAGAGCCTTTGAACACTATCAATCAATATAACTTCCTTGACATTATAGAACATATACCCAATAACTGCAGAAATTACATTGTTTTCATGTGCAC
Organism: Ovis canadensis; assembly: GCF_042477335.2. NCBI lineage: Eukaryota > Metazoa > Chordata > Mammalia > Artiodactyla > Bovidae > Ovis > Ovis canadensis. Next base: position 22,479,872 of record NC_091269.1, on the reverse strand, counting down.
AGAGAATATTACCCAAGATAAACAGTATGTTACCTGTAAAACAAGTCTCAATAACTTCAAAAAAGGTTAAAATCATACCAAAAATGTTTTTTGAACACAACATAATTTAATTAGAAAGCAATAACAAAAAGATATCTAGGAAGTCCCCAAGTGTTTAGGAATTAAGCAAATCTATTTTCAAATAATGTTACACCATATATACTGTAAATATAATTAGATGAAACAAAATTTTCTCAAGAGTGCAAACTGTTGCTGTTTAGTCACTAAGTTGTATCCAAGTCTTTTGTGACCCCATAGGCTGTGGTTTTTCCAGGCTCCTCTGTCCATGGGATTTCCCAGGCAAAAACACTGGAGTAGGTTGCCATTTCCTTTTCCAGGGGATCTTCTTTACTCAGAGATCAAACCTATATTTACCACTGAGCCACCAGGGAAGCCCAAGAATGCAAATTACATCCTCCCCAAAAAAAGACAAGAATTAGAATACTTAATCTGAAAACCCTATATTTATTTAAACAAGTTGAATTTGTAATCTTGAGCCTTATTCAAATAATTCCAAAGTCAGGTAGCTTTACTGTTAGATATAATCAAATATTTAAGAGGGGGGAGATACCAATTTTACACAAACTTTCAGAAGGGAATACTTCTCAATTTTATGAGGGCAGCATAACCCTGACCTAAATATAAACCAATTACTCTCATGAACATAGGCAAAGAATCCTTAATCAAACAGTAGCAAATCAAATCCAACAATATGTAAAAAGCATAATATTTCATGACCAAGTAGGGTTTGTGCGGGAAGCAACATTATTTAATGTGTGGAAATCAATCAATGTACCATAACAGAGGTAGTAAAGAAATTTCATAGAAATCTGGGAGAGGTATAAAATAGATTTCAACAAAATTAGAAATTTTTAGTCATCAAATGACACCATTAAGAAATAGACAGGAAAGTCCCCAGAGCAGGAGAAAATAGCTGGAATAAATATACATGGCCAAAGACTCGATTTCAAAATACATAAATAGCTTCCTTGAAAAGTTAACAGTTAACAGAAAACCCAAAAAAACCCTGGGCAAAAGGTTTAGACAGGCACTGCTGCTAAGTCACTTCAGTCGTGTCCGACTCTGTGCGATCCCACAGACGGCAGCCCACCAGGCTCCCCCGTCCCTGGGATTCTCCAGGCAAGAACACTGGAGTGGCTTGCCATAGACAGGCACTTCACACACACAAATATATGTATATACATACATATATATATAAATGATTAATAAACACATGAAAAATTGCTCAATACCAATAGTCACCAGTACATCGCGAATGAATAGCTATTTAGGATGGCTAAAATGAAAGGGACAGATGACATCTCATGTTAGTAATGACGCAGAACAATTATAATTCTCCGGCCATATTGATAGAAATATAAAATGGTACAATTTTGGAAGTTTATGATTAAATTAAACATGTGCCTGCATTATGACCCAGTAACTACACTTTTAAGTAAAATGAAAACAGGAAAGATGTATATAATAATGTCCACAGAAGCTTTAGGCACATTAGTCAAAAACTAGAAACAATCTTCAATGTCCATTAGCAGGAAAATGAATAAATAAATTACACTCATATAAAGGAAAATAACTCAGCACTAAAAAAAGAGTAAACTACTGATACCCACAAAACGTGGATGAACCTCAAAAATATGCTAAATAAAAGATGACAGGCAGAAGTGAAAGTATGTTATCTGATTCCACATATCAGTTATTAGCATGTAAAGCTTTCAAGACTATGGAATTCTACCAGCCACACACATACACACGACCCAAGTTCTTCTGAATCTGGGTTTGAGTTTTCACTCTAAGCTTACGACCTGCTGTTAACCTCCCCCAATCTGCCACATGTTGTGCTTTTAATTCTGGAGTATGTCATCCTAAAACACTGACCAGGCTTCACAGCTATTTACATGGGCTATTCCCTACTCGGAGAATTGTCTTCCCTTTGTTTGTATGTCCATTAATACTTAAATAAAGTGTCTTTTTACATATGTGACTTGTCTACCCTGATAAGCCCAGAAAGTGAGGTGACCCCCTCCTTTATGCTCCAAATAAGAAAACTCACCAATTGTTCTCCAGTTGCCTGTTTTTATATTCATTTCCCCCAGTGGACTCCATGAGAATGGAGACCGCATCTCACATGCCTTAATACCTAGCAGAGATGAATGGTAAAGTACCATAATCACCATGCTCTTTAACATGTATAGCTCTGATCTTTCTATCAGTGTGTTCTTCAGTCCTTACAAGAATCCTATGAGCTTTGTATTATCATCTTTATTTTACACATAGGATACCTAGGCACTGCGTGGTTCAGCAGTTCACCTGAGAACACAGACCGTGAGCGAGGGGAGCCGCTGACAGGCCATCGGACGCCACACCCCATGCCTTTGACCATCATATATGCTGCCTCTCATGCAAACATTCCTGAATGAATAAACGAGCTGAGAATTTCTTGTGCTGTGCTAATGGAGTCAATGCTCTTGAAGGGTCGTTATGGAGGACAAGGCGTTACTTCTGTGAAACCTGCTTCTGGTTTCTCATGCCCACTTCACCCATTTGAGGCCTGAACACTCTTCACCTTTGGGTGGTCATTCCTAGCAGGGTAACTATGCTGTCAAGCTTTTTCTCTGTGTAGAGCAGCTAAGCCCAGAAGAGGCTCTGAGGTGAGGGATCTCCATTTGTGACGTATTTGGAACCCCTATCCTGAAACATTCATGGCATTGGGCCAAACAACCCCCCTGGGCCAGTCAGTGCAGGGAAACACATCTCTCTTGAGCTGGGGCGGCAGTCAGCCTTGAGAAAGGGGTGGCCACAGGTTACCGCCACCGCTCAAACACGGATGCTCGAGTCCACACGGAGTGGTGCTATAACACCCAGAAACGCTTCCTTTCTACTGGGAAGAGATGGCCTGGTGGATGGAACACAGCTTTTAACAACATTCCCTTGACTCAGTTTTGAGGTCCTGGCTAAAGGCTGGTCAATTCCCCTTTGAGCAACCAAGAAAGTCCACACCCTCCCAGCACACCCTCTGTGGGGCATTCAGCTCCCCACCTCACCACTGCCTAGTCACCTGGGGCTAGGAGTCAGACAACCAGGGAAACCCCTACATCAGAGCCCTTAAATGATCCAAAGTCTGAGCCCACTGGCCCTGCCTCTCCTGTTCCTTCTCATGGAAACCACAGTGAAGGCTCTTACCCTTTCCCCCTCCCTCTGCCTCCTGATCGACAGCATCATGGAAACCACAGTGAAGGCTCTCACCCTCTCCCCTCCCTCTGCCTCCTGATTGACCGCAGAGCTTCCCCATGTGGTCCCCATGGCATGGCTGCCTCTCCTCTTGGAATCTGTGATACTAAATAACAGACTACCTTGTCAGTGGCAGTTGCCTCCTGATCTGTTGCTCTATCTCTATCTCAAATTTTCTGTTTCAGTTCAGTTCAGTCGCTCAGTTGTGTCCGACTCTTTGCGACCCCATGAATCGCAGCATGCCAGGCCTCCCTGTCCATCACCGACTCCCAGAGTTCACTCAGACTCAGGTCCATTGAGTCCGTGATGCCATCCAGCCATCTCATCCTCTGTCCTCCCCTTCTCCTCCTGCCCCCAATCCCTCCCAGCATCAGGGTCTTTTCCAATGAGTCAACTCTTCGCATGAGGTGGCCAAAGTACTGGAGTTTCAGCTTTAGCATCATTCCTTCCAAAGAAATCCCAGGGCTGATCTCCTTCAGAATGGACTCGTTGGATCTCCTTGCAGTCCAAGGGACTCTCAAGAGTCTTCTCCAACACCACAGTTCAAAAGCATCAATTGTTTGGCGCTCAGCCTTCTTCACAGTCCAACTCTCACATCCATACACAACCACTGGGAAAACCATAGCCTTGACTAGACGGACCTTAGTTAGCAAAGTAATGTCTCTGCTTTTGAATATGCTGTCTAGGTTGATCATAACTTTTCTTCCAAGGAGTAAGTGTCTTTTAATTTCATAGCTGCAGTTTTTTTAACACAGTGGAGGCCAAGCCAGTGGGCAAGGAAGCAGTAGGATAAGATAACTCCATGTGAGTAACTCCACCTTCCAATCCCATGAGGCTTCAGGGCTGCTGTCAAACAGATGGTGAGAGACGAACACCTGATTCCCACTCTTTGTCATGGGAGGAAAACATGAGCATAGCTCTAGCTATTAAAATAATCTAAAATGCTGAACAGGACACTCAAAGGAAAAGAAACAAAATGCATTCAATATCCAGGAAGAACACATGCTCAGGTTTATCAGTAAATGGGGAATTTGTCAAAATTATCAGGATATAGTGTCTGTTTTTAAATTGTGGTAAAATACACATAACATAAAATTTAGCATTTTATCCATTTTCAAGTGTATGATTTAATAGCACTAAGTTATGTTCACATGGTTGTACAGCCATCACCACCACCCATCTCTGAAGCATTCTTAATCACCCCAAACTGAAACTCTGTCTCCATTAAACACTAACTCCCCATACCCCCTCCCCCAGCCCCTGGCATCCTTCTTCCACATTTGTCTATAAGAATTTGCCAACTGTAGGTACTTTATATAAGTGGAATCACAGAGAGAATTATTTAAAGGGATTCCAAACACTCTGTGATGTTATTTTAAAAATAAAAATAAATATATAGCAGATGTGCCTTCTCTGTTTGACTTTTATTTTTTGCTTTGTGAAGGTAAATTTGTGCACAATGAATGCTGTGTAGAGAGTTTGCTATTTTGTGTATGCACAGCACTAATTTCATGGGAACTTTACTGCGGATTCCCATGGGAAGGAAAAAGAGATTTCCTTCCGTCTGTTTGATCAGTCACTATGCTTTTCGCTTACACAAGACTGGAGCCATCAAAGGCAGAGATCACTCCCATGTATACATGGGAGTTAAATATGCATGGTTTACAGTAAAGTTTGGTACAATGGAGAGCAACTACCAACTTATGGCACACCTTGAAAAATCCATGAGAGGAAATCAAATTTCAGCAAATCAAGGAGAAAAACACTCTCTAAGCAAATTCTGGAGTTAAGGAGAAACAATTCCTTGTAACAACAGTTCCAAAATCCCCCAAAATAATAGAACCACAAATGTGGGACAAACCACAGCTCCTTTTAGTATTAACTGATTTCAGTCTTTTGAACACAACCTGAATTATGAACTACACATGATATGAGCAACATTGCTCTTCTAAAAACCTTTTGAAAAAGTAATTCTCAAAGGGAGCAGTTAATATTTCTCATAATCAAAGCCAATGAGGTATCACCTCACACCAGTCAGAATGGCCATCATTAAGTCTACAAACAATAATACTGGAGCAGAGAAAAGGGAACCTCCTATACTGTTTGCAGGCGTGTGACTTGGTGCAGCCACTATGGAGAACAGTATGGAGGTGCCTTGCTGCTAAGTCACTTCAGTCATGTCCAACTCTGTGCAACCCCAGAGATGGCAGCCCACCAGGCTCCCCTGTCCCTGGGATTCTCCAGGCAAGAACACTGGAGTGGGTGGCCATTTCCTTCTTCAATGCATGAAAGTAAAAAGTGAAAGTGAAGTCGCTCAGTCGTGTCCGACTCTTAGCGACCCCATGGACTGCAGCCCACCAGGCTCCTCCATCCAAGGGATTTTCCAGGCAAGAGTACTGGAGTGGGGTGCCACCACCTCCGATGGAAGTGCCTTAGAAAACTAAAAATAGAACTACCATATGATGCTGCAATCCAATTGCTGGGCATATATGAGGTCAAAATTATAATTCAAAAGGACACATGCAGCTCTATGTTCACAGCAGCACTATTTAAAATAACCAAGCCCTGACTCAATGGACATGAGTTTAAGCAAACTCTAGGAGGTGGTAAAGGACAGGGAAGTCCGGAGTGCTTCAGTCCGCAAAGTCACAAAGAGGTGGACACAACTTGGCGACTAAGCAACAACAACAAAGGTATGAAAGCAATCTAAAGGTCCACCAAAAGATGAGCAGATAAAGAAGATGGGGGTATATATATATACACACAATGGAATATTAGCCATAAAGCATGAAATAATGTGGTTCGCAGCACCATGGATGGACTTGGAGATGATCACACTAAGTGAAGTCAGACAGAGAAAGACAAACACCACAGGATATCACTCATGTGGAATCTAAAATGCAACACGAACTTCTTTACAGAGCAGAAAAAAGCTTACAGACACAGGAGACAAGCATACAGTTACCAAGGGGGACGGAGGGGAGGGCTCAACTAGGGGTTTGGGGTTAACAGGTACAAACTGCTCTATGTAAAATAGATAAACAACAAGGACCTACTGTACAGCAAACGGAACTATTCAACATATGTAATAAAACACAATGGAAAAGAATGTGGAGAAGGTTGCATCTCTATATATATGTGATTCACTGTTCTTGTACAACAGAAACTAACACAACATTGTAAGTCAACTATACTTCAATTTAAAAAAAAAAAAAAAAGTCCATTGTCTACATGTATTTCCCAGGTGGCGCTAGTGGTAGAGAGCCCGCCTGCCAACGTAAGACTCAGTCCCTGGGTAGGGAAGATCCCCTGGAGAAGGGGATGGGTACCCACTCCAGTATTCTTGCCTGGAGAATTCCAAGGACAGAGGGGCCTGGCGGGCTACAGTCTATAGGTTGCAAAGAGTCAGACACGACTAAGTGACTTAGCATGCCTCGTCTACATGGGGGAAAAAGTAGATGGAAAGAAAAAAGAAAAAGAGGCAGGACTGCACAGAGGGAAGCATGTGTGTGTGGTGTGAAGGGGCAGAGGGGCAGAGGGACGGGAAGCCCTCTGAAGGGCTTTTGGTGGCGCTGACCCCTCTTCTGGGGGCGTAACCCTACTATCTGCCCCAGAGGGGGCAGTTTTAGGTGCTTACTGTTCCCACACATGGATTTATGCTCTTCCTCCATATGCACGTGTCTTTTAACATAGTAAAACGTTGTTTTGCACATTTCTAAATAATTGGTGTTGCACTGCATATGTTTTTTGGGAACTTGTTTTTCTCACTGAGATTATGTACGTGGAACTCATCCATGTTGCTACGTGTAGCTATAGTCTATTCACTTTCATAATTGTACAGGATTTTGTTTACTTGTTCATAAAAGAAATACTCCAACTATACAGCAACGGTTCTGGATAGAAAATCGATGTGAGGAAGTAAGGTAAAGTGTCCTAACGTTCAAAGGACACAGATAACAGTTGTCAACCCCCGCTTTATTTTCCTTCCTCTCTCTTATACCGATTTGATATCTGTAATTAATATAAATGCTAGGTTTGTTTCTAGAGTTATTACTTACAAATAATTCCATGCGTTAAAGAACAGAAATAGGTACGTATAGTAGAACACAGGAAAATGGACTAATGGCCAGGTAACCACCACCTGGTCCCATCGATTTAACGGCCTAACTCACAACGTACACATCTGGGAGAAAAGCTAGGGGAGGGCTACACACTCTCTAAGGGAGGTACCGGGGCTCAGACGCTGCACAAAGGGAATGGATGCTTATGGAGACAGAACAGATCCATCTGGCGATGAACACAATAATCCAGCCTGGCACCGTATGTTCATCTTCCCAATGCTAAATGGAAAATAAAAAGTCAACTCTAGACAACTGCTTAGTGCCAGGAGAACAGAGGTTGGCATGGGAAGAGGCTGGGGCACTGAGCGGGTTGGGAAAATGGCGTCATGGAAGCAGCCAAGACTTTGAGAAAACGGTTGGTCCATCTGTCGTCACGAGTTGCTTCAAGAAGGAACCAGCTGTCTGATATTGGGGAGAGCAGAGCAATAACTTGCATTTAAAATAAAATTATATTCGAAAGAAGACAGGTCTGTTCTGTTTTACTTGTTTCCGAGTCATGTCCAATGCCTTCATCCCATTTTAGTGCCTTTCAGAGCCGAGCACTGGGTGGTTTAAATCATTTTGCAAAATTTAGCTAAGGGGAATAAATTGCTAGAAGACTTGAGAAATCCGTATTACTCGTGTTCCATAAGACACACATCTGGAAACAAAGATGGCAGCTGGACTGACCCAGATACGGCATCCAGCACCCAGGGGAAGGGAGGGAGAGAAATGAACATTTTGGTTGTCCTCACGTGTGTGCTCTTTCCTTAAAAACTCAGATACATCTTTCCTTCAAGAACATTATTTCCTCAATGATCAAACTTACCTGGAACTTGTAACCCACAGAAACTACCCAAGGGTTCTGAAGACATCCCATGAGCAAACAATAAAGAGGGAGACTTGCTAATAATGTTTGATAAGCAAAATCACCATAAGGTTATTCCTCATTGTTATAAGGAGTATGACAGCCGAGGGAGAATAATACTGTCATAATCTCAGCTCCTTTTATCTTAGCTGCAGGCTCCCAGGGCTGTCTCTCCTTCCTCTTCCCCCCTCCCCCTCCGTCTCTTCCTCCCCTCCTGCCCTCCTCCCGATCCTCCTCCTCCCCCTCCTCCCGATCCCCCTCCTCCCCCTCTTCCCCCTCCTCCTCTCCCACTGTCACCACAGCAGGATTAGGGAGAAAATTCTTCAGAACCTCATGTATTCATAGAATGCATATCCACAAGATGGACACATAAACTTATTTGATCTGGAAAGACCCAGAAAACGGTAACACCATCCACACACAAGAGTAGGAGAAGTCATTGTCTTAAGGTTTTGAAAGATGGACTCCTGGACTTCAGCCGATGGTCTTCAGCTAAGGCTTTGGTTCCCCGACAGCTTGCTGTGGACAAGCTAAATCAGGTTTGAATATCTCGCCTCACACTTTCACGCAGACAATAATTATCACAGAAGTGGGGCAAGAACTTACTCCCCCACTGCACTCCTTCCCTCCATCTTAGCTCAATAGTTCAGAAACACTAAAAATATAAACTATGATTCAGCTTTTAGAACTTCTGTGGTCCTGTCATAATAACAGCAGGCTAGATGCAAGGGGGCAGGAGAGAAAACCCAATTACTCCTTCCTCCCTGGGCAAGCAATCTTAGCAGATATTTCCCTTTAGCCCCAGCAAAAGTTTTGCATGAAAGATTCCACCTGTCAGTTTCTCGTCTGTTGCAGTCCAAAATCTCTGAGGCAGCATTTTTATTTTAAATCAGAGGTAAGTTTTATTAAAAATGCCTTTTACAGCCAGCTGGTGTCAAACTGTTTGCCTGCTAACCAGGCGTCAACTGAAGAGTCGGTAATTCTCTGTTCCATGAAGATAAGCACTGTGATCTATTAATAACAAGTTCTAAAGCCAGTCTGCCCCAAGCCTTAGACACCACAGATGGTGGGAGATACTGGTGGAGAGAGGAGGGAGGAGGATGGAAAGAGGGGGGACCCTCCCTCTACGCCCCTCCAAGTCACACGCTAAGTCGCTTCAGTCACGTCCAGCTCTTTGCCACCCTATGGACTGTAGCCCACCAGGAGCCTCTGTGGGATTCTCCAGGCAAGAATACTGGAGTGGGTTGCCACATGCCCTCCTCCAGAGGACCTTCCAGCCTAGGAATCAAACGCACATCACTTAGGTCTCTTGCATTGGCAGGCAGGGATTTTACCACTAGCATCACCCGGGAAGCCCTCTAAGTCAGATACTCCTGTCTTAAGTCATTCTTTCTCCCATCCTGGACTGACTCCTTCCAAAAAACTGGATCATACAAAGACACATTGCAGATTCCCACCCCAAGTTTCCTGTTATATTTATTATATTAGCATAACATATGGTGCTCCTTGGAAGGAATGTTATGACCAACGTAGATAGCATATTAAAAAGCAGAGACATTACTTTGCTGACAAAGGTCCGTCTAGTCAAAGCTATGGTTTTTCCAGTAGTCATGTATGGATGTGAGAGCTGGTATATAAAGAAAACTGAGCTCCAAAGAATTGATGCTTTTGAACTGTGGTGCTGGAGAAGACTCTTGAGAGTCCCTTGGGCTGCAAGGAGATCCAACTAGTCCCTCCTAAAGGAAATCAGTCCTGAATAATCATTGGAAGGACTGATGCTGAAGCTGAAACTCCAATACTTTGGTCACCTGATGCGAAGAACTGACTCATTTGAAAAGACCCTGATGCTGGGAAAGATTCAAGGCAGGAGGAGAAGGGGATGACAGGTGAGATGGTTGGATGAAATCACCAGCTCAACGGATATGAGTTTGAGTACACTCCGGGAGTTGGTGATGGACAGGGAGGCCTGGCGAGCTGCAGTCCATGGGGTCACAGAGTTGGACACAACTGAGCGACGGAACTGAACTGATAACACATCAACAACATACGTGTCAGACACAAAATGCCATTGTCACCCACAGCAAGGGCATTTTCACAGGCAAAAACATCTCAGAAGAGAGAACTTATCCACCAGACACGGGTGGGCACTGGCTGAGTGGCTGGGATGGTGGATGCAGAGAGGCAGAAATCCAGACCTGCCCCTACCTCACCACCCTCCCTAGATCCCTAGACACCAGGACCTCACCTTAGGACACCAGGAGCTGCCATTCAGTTGGCTGACCCCCTGCCATGGGGGTGGGAACTGGCATCACCTAACTTTCCATCCAGGGGGTTCAGGCAGCCCTGGAAAAAAACCTGGGGGATTTTAGTGGAAAAGCACTAGATCTGGTGTCACTCACCCAGGCACATCCTCTGGGTCCCCACACTCTGCTTTTTAACCAGCGCCAGCCTTGGTTTCCTTTCCCCACCATGAAGGTGTTAACAGTCCCTCCAACAAACAGTCCCTGCTTCACCGAGGACATGTGACATCTTTGAGGAATAATACATTCGGGAAGCAAATCTCCACAAATGCCAGTAAGACCTCATCCTTCTGATGCACTCCCGCGTGAAGCATGAGGAATTCCGTAATTTACAAGTGAGATGGCCAACTCTGAACTGAGCACAATTTCTGAGACCTGACCCTTTTCATCCGTCCCATCCTTCAGTGGACGGTGTCATGACTCAGCGGAAAGCTAGAACTCTGGAGGTTCTTCCAGAATCCTCACCCCTACGCTCCCCAGCACTGCCCCACCATGGAATCGTTGTCCTCTTGCCCCCAGGCCCACTGTGTGTGTCCACAGGTACCTTCCCCTCCTAAGGTCCTGAGTGGGCTCTGCCTGAGCCCTGCCCTCTCCATCCTGCACACCTCTGCCAAGCTCTCCAAATCCAACCTCGGGACCCTCATGGAAACCAGCAGGGCTCCTCGTGGCCTTCAAAAGACAGTTTCTGCTCCCTGGCTTGGTATCCAGACACTTTCCTGGGGGCCTGGTGTTGACCCTGCCTGCCTCCCTCTGAAAGTGAAAGCGAAAGTCACTCAGTTATGTCACGACTCTTTGTGACCCCATGGACTATAGCTTGGCAGGCTCCTCTGTCCATGGGATTCTCCAGGCCAGAATACTGGAGTCGGTAGCCATTCCCTTCTCCAGGGGATCTTCCCAACCCAGGAATCAAACCTGGGTTTCCTGCATTGCAGGCAGATTCTTTACCATCCAAGCCACCAGGGAAGCTTCCCTCTGACTGCCCCATATCCACTGGATTGTTCAAACCTCACTCTAAAGCCTGTGCCGTTCTCAGCTCCAGGCCCACCCTTCCCACCTGGCTGCCTGACCACCCTGTGCCTACAAGGACGTGAGCTTCCCGAGGGCAGACAGGGCATGGCTTTTTTGCTCATTGCTCTATTTTCTGCACCGAGAACAGGGTCTGGAGTCCCATTTGTTGTCCTCCCTTCGTGTCTCTTTCTGCCTGCGGCAGCCTGCAGGTACCTGTTTGTGTAGCATCTGTTGCTCCGCATATTGACTGCTCAGCTTCCTGCGTGTCTTCAGCGCTATGCTAGAGGCCTCTGGAAAAAGGAACGGCCTTGCTCTGCTCTTGTGTTCTCTGTTTCCATCCCCCTCTCCTGCTTTCCTCCCTCTCGCCCCACTCCCCCTTCTCCTGCATATCTGATACAAACAGGAAGGTACCCAGCTGTGCACCCTGAATGCTGCAAGCATCTCTGCAGGCCTAACATTAAGCACAATGATGAACACGCTGTGGGCTGGCCATACATTTTAAGCCATTCCACATTCACATCTGGAAAAGGGATCTTTTCTCTGAGCTAACTCATGGGCCTAATGCTATCAAGGACACATTCAAATACACATCAACCATTCGGTTCCATGAGGCAAATCTGATGAGGGACAGTGATTGAAGCTTCTCAACAGAAACATAAAACCACCTCATTGTACAGACAACGGATAATATACAAACGGCACAGGTACCACAGCGAGACAGGACATGAGGAACAAGGCATTTCCTATTTAATATGCTTTGCTTATTCAAGTGACGCCTGAAGGATTTGTGTGAGAAGAAAGTCAGGCAGACAGATGAGAACAGCACAGAATAAACTGCTGTGAGGTGTAGAACTGAAAACTCAAAAACACATTTTCTCCCAGAGATTTCCAAATCTAATTCCAGTCAGGTTTATTTCTCTCTTTTTCATGAATGGATGAGACAGGATGTGGGGAACGCTGGAGACTGCTCAGTGTGAGATGATGGGGAGCGTGTGCCACCGTGAAACGTGCTTCTTTATCTGGTGTTTCTCATGGTTCTGGGGAGTATTAAAGATAATCTCTTCCGTAGCTGTCAGAGCCCTGACTACAAGCCCTGCAAGTAAATCAGCCTGAATTGGGAAAAACAGAACATTCACCCAAAAGAGAAGGCAATGGCACCCCACTCCAGGACTCTTGCCTGGAAAATCCCATGGACGGAGGAGCCTGGTAGGCTGCAGTCCATGGGGTCGCTAAGAGTGGGACATGACTTGAGTGACTTCACTTTCACTTTTCACTTTTATGCATTGGAGAAGGAAATGGCCACCCACTCCAGTGTTCTTGCCTGGAGAATCCCAGGGACCAGGGAGCCTGGTGGGCTGCTATGGGGTCGCACAGAGTCGGACACGACCGATGTGACTTAGCAGCAGCAGCAGCACCCAAAAGATAACTATTAAAAATCACTGTGCCAACATTTGCTCCTTCCAATTAAACTGTGTTTTCAAAACGTGAGAGAGGAGCCAGGTCCTGGTGCGTCCCTCGTGGCCCAAGCCCGCAGCAGGATGGAGAGGGGTGGCAGGCAGGCCTGGACAGACGCCTCATCTCTACTGACCAAGCATGTGACCCACATCACAAGTTGCTCATCAATTCGATGAAGCGGGAAATAATACCTCCTCCACAGAGTCAGGGGAAGAGGGGCAGGTGGAGGGCAGGGGCTAGATGTGAATTTGAAAAGAAACAAGTTAAAGAAACAAGTGAAACAAGTTAAAGGCACACATTCAAGGTCTGTGGTCATGATTATTATGGCTTTGCTTCAAATTTTCTGGTTGCTTGGAAGCCTTGTATGATAAGACAATTTTTTCTGACTCTAGAAATTCTAACTGCCTAGCTTGGTTGCCAGTGAGACACAAAGTAGGGACAAGTTAGAGTTTCCTGAATGTGCAGGGTGAAGGACAGGTGAGCTCTGGTCCAAATGCAGGACTTTGACTGAGAGGGTACCATAGGAAAAGGCAGATTCCTCTGGGAAAGATACATTGGGGTCCTTAAGCCCTAGGACCTGAGTGTGAGGTTACCAGGAGACAGGGTTCTGAAAGAGGGAAGAGAGTTATCAGGCTGGACCCTGATCCACTGACTGATGTCCTTGTAAGAAGAGAAGATTGAGACAGAGGGAAGCACAGACAGGACCATGTGAGGACGTGCAGAGAAGACCGATCGACAAGTCAGCGAGAAAGGCTTCAGGAGGAGCCAACCCTACCGACACCATGATTGCGCGCTTCCAGCCTCTGCAACCGTGAGGACACAAAATGCTGATGGAGCCCCCAGTGTGTGGTATTTTGTTAAGACAGCCCAAGAAATTAAGACAGAGATACTCTGCCCCCAGCCCTGTGGTGTCCTACAGCAAATACAGACACACTTCCCACTTACCCACTCATGTCCCCACCACATACACAGTAGCCTAATGATCTTCAACTTGAAATAAAATAATTGTTTTCCTTTAAAATGTGTTCAAAAGTTACATTAGGAAAAACTGCTCTGAAACTAGGAAGTCATGGGACTGGATTGGCTGCTCTCCTCCCAGGTGACCTCCTCTCATCAGCGTTCCTGTGAAAACCAATACCACAGGCCCACCAGCCCTCCTGCCCTCCTGAGTCGGATGCCTCTGTCTCACTGCCTCCTTGATTCCCACTTGAACAGTCCTGATGACCCTCAAGCCAACAGGCCCAAACTAGAATCAGGATCCACGCCTGCCCACGCCTGGCCCATCACCAGAGTTCGGACAAACACCACCACCTAACCGGTCATCATGGCGGTAAGAGGTGAGCACGGCAGTGAGAGGTCCTTCTTGTCACCTCTGGGTGACAGCTCATCCCCTGGGGCCATTGGCATTGCCCCGCCAGTCTCTCCTGCATCCGTGCACTTCTCTCCACCCACCTGGCTTCACCCGCCGCATCCCCACCCGTCGTCCTTTACCCACCAGGACAGCCCCCAGGTCCCTCCATGCACACTGTGCTCTACCATCCACTCTCCTCCTAGTGGCCCACATGGTCTTTGAAAACACAGGTCTGATCAAAGCACTGTTTGCAGAAAAACCTGTGAGAACTTTCGCACACTGTGGGTGGAGGAGAAAGTCAGAACAGACACCTTAGAAAATGGCTTGTCAGGATGCACTACAGTTTAACACACATACAGACAACCCCAGACAGGACAGCTGGGTTTTTCAGCTTTACAACACTGCAACAATGATATACACTCCGTAGAAACCCTACTTTGATTTTTGAATTGTGCTCTTTTCCCAGGCTAGTGATACGTGTTTAGATCCCTTCTTGTGAGGCTGGGCAGTGAGCAGCAGCTCCCAGCCAGATCTGAGATCGCAAAGGCAAACAAGTGATACGCCTACAACCACACTAGACCCAAGACAAGCATTCTGCATTCCACTTTCAGTATAGCATTTAATCAATTACATGAGATATTCAGCACTTTATTATAAGACAGACTCGTGTTAGATGACTTTGCCCAACTGCAGGCTAATGGAAGTGCTCTGAGCATGCTTAAGATGGCTGGGCTAAAATTCATGATGTTGACTAGGTCAGGTGTATTCAATGTTTTCAACTTACAATGGGCTTATAGGGAAGTAACCTCGTCATAAGTCAAGGAAGAGTTACACCTTAAGTTCCAGAAGTTCCAGTCTTAGAAAAACAGCCAATAGAAAAGCCAATAGAAATAGAATCACCGAGTATTTCACAGTAGCGCTATTCCAGAGAGCCAGACCCAGGAAACAGTCCAAATGTCTGTCCATCAGTAGTAGAACTGATCAATTATGTTATATTCACATACTAAGCTATTGCTGCAAACAGCGAGTGGATGCATCTCATACTGCTGAGTAAGAGAAGCTAAACCAAGAATACGGGGTATGCCTCCGTTTATGTGAAAGCTCAGAATTGGTCAGTCTGTGGCATTACCAGCCAGGAAAGGGTTTCCTTGGAGCATGCTAGTGACTGGGCAGGTGCTGTGGTGCTCATCATGCTCTGTGTATTGGCCTGGGTACTGGTTACACGATCAATGTATGCCCTGTGTAAACTGATAGGCTGACCTGTACCGGCACTTTTCTGTAGGCATGATTGTGGACTTAATGTTTGTGTCCCTCCCGAGATTGTATTTGAAACTCTATTCCCCCAAAGTGATACTATTAGGAGGAGAATGAGGCCCTTGAGGGGTGATTAGGATGAAACAAGGTCCCAAGGACTCTACACACAGGTTGAATTAGTGCCCCTGTAAGAGTCGAGGGAAAACCCCCCGCTCTTTGCTCCCCACCAGGTGAGGACACAAGGAGAACAATCTCATCTGCAACCTGTTAGCAAGTCCTCACTGGAATTCCACCATGCTGGCCTCCCGGGCTCAGTATTCCAGCCTCAGGAACTGTGAGAAGTGAATTGATGCCGTTTATAAGGCACTGGGTCTGTGTAATTCTTCACAGCAGGTCGAATGGACTGACAGCTTGTCATACTTCAGTTTACAAAAAATAAAGGGAAAAACAAACAACATTGATGATTCCATTGCTCTTTATAGAAAGATCAAGGTCCTTAACTTGCTTCAAAAGCTTCTTGGTTGGGTCCTGGTTTACATTTTGAACACAGGGCTCCCCACACTCCTCTCCCCATCCTGGGCTCCAGCTACACTGGCCTCACTGTTCTCTCCATCCCCTGAAGCCACAGCTTCCTCTGACCCCTGGTCCTTGCACAGACTGCTTGCTCAGCCGGCCTGAGCTTCATGTCCTACTCCATCCACCTGTTACTTTCTATTCATCCTTCAGACCTCAACTCAACCCTCACCTCCTCGGAGAGGTCTTCCTCTGCCTCCTGGCCCTAGGCTGCGTACCCATTTTATACTCTTGGACTTCCCTTCATGATAATCATCACAGCTTATAATTACCTGCTTGTGTCTTAGCCTAATACCTGTGTCCCCCACTAGACATCAAAGCTGTGTGGTCAGAGTGCAGATCTGTCTGTTCTACAGACTGGATCTACAGTGCCAAGCCCAGCACCTGCCTGGTAGCATGTATTCACTCCATAAATATTCATGGGCTAAGACAGTGATCCACCCTAAGACAGTGGCTTCATTTTTTTCCGTCAGACATCTCCAAAGTTAGGAAGCTTCCTTCCTGATGTCTAACTCCTTTCTGCTGCAATTTGAGTTCCTTTATCCCCATCTTGCCCTCAGTGAATATGAATTGAGACACCACGGAATTTCCATTTTCCATGCTTTCTGTGTATATTTGAAGTCAGCTATTAAGTCACTTTTGATCTACATGTGTTCAGTAGAAAGAAGCTGATTCATGCAGATCAGTCATTCATGCCTGTTCTCTAGTTGTGTTTTGTGTAAATGTAAACTCAGAATGCAAAGTTACTTGGAGGAAAAAGAACCAAACCATAGGTCTGAACATCTACGTTTCACCAGGGTTGTAGACTGCATCATTCAGCCTCACAGCTTACTTGCTTAGTGCTCAGTTGTGTTTGACTCTTTGTAAACCTTTGAACTGCAGCCTGCCAGGCTCCTCTGTCCATGGGATTTTTCAGGCAAGAATACTAGAGTGCGTTTCCATTTTCCTCCTCCAAGGGATCTTTCTGACCCAGGGATCAAACCCATGTCTCCGGTATTTCCTGCATTGCAGGATGATTCTTTACCTGCTGAGCCACTGGTGTTTTTCACAGCCTCACAGAGTGTAGCTAAACTGAGGGTACCTAAAGTAATACTGACACCCAACCTCCACTGAACCCCACTCTGACCAGGAGCCAGTAACTCAGTAAGTTTTGAGTAACCCAGCTCCTAAACTCGAGTCAGGACGAGGGCACAGAAGCCTAGAGTCAGCCATCCAGATCTTTATCCAGTGAGAATATACAAATACTTCTTCCTTTCCCTCCACCAGTAAATGAGCTACAAAAATAACAAAACTTTGTGTTCATACTTCACCTTATTACTTTCAATGTTGTAAATATACTTTTTAAAGATGGATTACTTGAATGTTTATGACATGTGACTTGTAAAAAAAACTAGAATCATTAAATTGTGTCCCTGTGTTATCAAAAAATAAATAAATACAAAACTTTGGATGCCTGTGTCTTGACTTTTCTTTAAACTGTAATGGAGATAAGTTTTAGTCCCAGTATACACTGAATTTAGCTACTAGATTCATGACGGGTCACTAAGTGGAACATGATCTTATCCCCTTAGTGTTCAGAGTCTAACATAATTTGCCTATTACCTGGATCAGGAATATTATAAACGAAAATGACATATGGGATCATCCAATTAATTCTCCTGGCTGTTCAGGTTTGGGCTCTGCAGTCAGACTCTTCTATAGCACAGCCAGAATGGTGGGTGTCATAACATCCTATAGACCTCTTGATGGAAAAGGACATCCTTGTATTAAACCAAATGCCCCCTTTCTCATTTCATCCAATGTTCATGGGGGAGATTTCCGTGTGACCCCTAGTCTAGTTTCCCTCCAGAGTGCTCCTTTAGCTGGATATAAAATCAGCACATGCAGTATGGCTGCTATTGAAACTGTTCTCCATCCAGACAGAACCATCTTTCCCAAGCTGTGGGCTTCCCTGATGGCTCAGTGGGTCAAGAATCCACTTGCAATGCAGGAGACACACATTCGATCCCTGGGTCAAAAAGATCCCCTGGAGGTGCGCATGGCAACCCATCCAGTATTCTTGCAGGGATAATCCCATGGACAGAGCTACAGTCCAGAGAGTCGCAAAGAGTCAGACATGACTAAGAATGCGCCCAAGACTCCTAAGCTGTGGGCATGTTGTTCGTACCCCACATTCCCCCAAGCTCCACACTTCACCACTACCAAGGAGGGGACCAAGTGAGGTGGGAGGACAAAAGAGGTCCACATCCCAGCCCCTAACATCATCAGACAGACGAGAACCACAGAGCTCCGATTCGCCACAGTGCCCTGCATATCTCTGCTATGCCTCCAAAAAACCAGAAGCCCTCCAGATGCTCATTTGCTGCACAGAGTTCTGGATTCTGATACACTTAAATCAGTGGAGATGTTCAGACCTGAAGTTTAAAATACAGAATGCAGCTGCTGTGGGTCAGTGATACCCAGCCCATTTCTGCAAAAGATATGACTGCCCTTCATGACTGCTAGGAGAGTTAGGTGCTGCCACTGTTGCTAACCAGAGTTAGAAACTTAACTAAAAGAAATATGACATGGGGTAAGGTCTTCAGGTTACACCACTATGTGCCAGGGCTCTCAGACCTTTTTTGGCCTGCATTCCACATCATTTCCCACCAGGAACCAGCGCAGAAGCATGTTTGGGAAACAGTTAACAGGCAACAAAATGGTCTCAACGTGACCTGGCCATTCACATACCTTCTGGTACGGTTTGCTCTATTCTATAGAACCCCCTTGGTTCTATTTACTGGGGACTCGTGAGCTCTCTAAATCCTCCACGATGGATCTCAGGAGAAAGGTGGATGGGAGGAGAAGAGCAGGGCCATGCAGCCCTTGCTGCTGCAAAGATGGCTGGCCATGGGGTCTTTCTGTTTTGCCATTTAGAGCGAGAACAATTCAGTGACACCAAACCAATATGTTCAGATAAGACAGACCCAGATGAGCTAGAGGGGAATTAATGGATTATTTCAGCCATTCAGCTTATTTACAAAAGAAGAAACGTGAGCTCAAAACCAGGAAAGTGAACTGCCTGCCCTCAAGTTGTCAGTCGTGCTGAAAGCGTCAACGTTGTGGCTTTGTTCTGTAGCTGGCCGTCCCCACAGCAGGTGACACGCAATCAGCGCACCCAGTTTCCAATAAGGGGGGGGTCCCATGGTGGCTCAGACAGTAAGGAACCTGTCTGCAGTGCAGGAGACCTGAGTTTGATCCCTGGGTCGGGAAGATCCCCTGGAGGAGGGCTTGACAACCCATTCCAGTATTGTTGCCTGGAGAATCCCATGGACAGAGGAGCCTGGCAGGCTACAGTCTATGGGGTAGCACAGAGTCAGACACGACTGAATGACTAACACTTACTTGCTTACTTAAGGCAGCCAACACCCAACAATGGTGGCCTCATTCACCTAGGCCCAAAGCTGGCTGAGGCTGGTTTCCCCACATATTCAGCTAGCAGACAGCTTCTCCTTCTAACTAACAGCACCCCAGGTCATCGCCTCCAAATACTACAGTTGTAAGTATCTGATCACAGGCTTAATGAAAATTCACTTTGCCACCAGGCAGGGCAGATTGATTTCTCTCTCAGTGTTTATATCCATATATTAGACAAGTCTGAGGTCAGACTGGGGTCAGACAGAGCTGGTCTCCTACGATCACATCCAGAGGATGCTTGGAACAGACCCTGCGGGCTTCTAATGCCCGCACCCCGGATTCTGCTGGAAATAGCTTTAGTGCCTTCATGAGTATCTCAGTTAGAACTACGATATTCTGAATAATTTAGATGACTGCTAAAGGGATGCACTGTGTTTTATTTTCTCAAAATGGAAGGCTATGAACGAAAAAATTTTCAAGTGAAAAAGACAAAAGTCATGAAAATGTGTTAGCCTCTAAGTCTTTGGCCAGACCTACATTTGAGCACTATTTAAGATTATTCAAGATGCCCTCCTCCTCATTGTGAAATTGGAATTTGAGCATTTCAATTACATTTCCCCCCAGAACCCCACTTCTGACTTTCTGTTCTGGGAGTCTCCCATATAGAGAGGATCTCTATAGGAAAGATCTGATTGCGGGGTTGATTTTTCCTTAATAGCTTGAAATTTATTGCGTGAATGTTCCTTGATGGGTTGCCTCAGATGATTTATCATTAGCACACCTGTGCTTATAATCCTAAACCCTTCCCTCTCAATTCCTTACCTGCTGGTTCTGTTACATTCTATGAGTACTGCCTTCACTCCATTTTTCACATCATTAGTGGGTTGCTGTGAAAGTCCAGGGCTTCCCTGGTGGCCCAGACAGTAAAGAATCTGCCTGCAATGCGGGAGACCCTGCAGGTTCTATCCCTGGGTTGGGAAGATCCCCTGGAGGGGGACATGGCAACCCACTCCAGTATTCTTGCCTGGAGAATTCCATGGACAGAGGAGCCTGGCGGGCTATGGTCCATGGGGTCTCAAAGATTGAGACACAACTGAGGGACTAACACTGAGTCTCACAGCTCTGGGGTGCTAAAGAAGGATGCAGGGTGGGCTCTTGGCCAAAGGTTGAGACATAGCCCTGGGACGGCTCACCACACTGACCTTAGTGCTGCTTCTGATGTGTTGCCCTATTAGAAATCCCTAACGTGGTCTCAGCTCAAGAATCATAAGCAGACACTAAGCAGGTCATTCTACCCCTGTCTCTTCCTCATTTCTCATCAGGCCTTGATGAGAAAGGATGTCCGTATCTTTTGTGGTGACACAATTACTAGTTCATAAGGTCTTCCTCCTCAGGGCTCCTTAAAATGGTAATGTGTGCAGGAGATCTTTTAGAGTCTGGGGACAAAGAGGACTGAGTGGACCCAGGTGGAGTCCCTTTCACAGCCACAAGTAGAGGGCACTGGGGCTCCTCTGTCAACCTTCCACAGCCACGTCTGCAGGAAGCAAACGGAAGCTCCCGAGAGGATCCCTGGAAGACATCTTTATATGTGGCAGCAGGAAATTACATGAAACGGGAGATTATTTTAGAATGTAAAAGGAAACATTAAAACCGAAAGCATATGTCAAAATCAATTTCTTAAACAATTGCTTATCTGGGGTGAAGGAAGCTGCCTCAGAAACACGCACTTGTCTCGAGATACGCAGAAAACCTGGTGATAGAGTGTAGACGGACCTGCGCTGAGTGAGTAGATGAGTGATTTAATGAGAACGTTCTTCTCCTGGTTCCCAAGGCACTGTCAGGACTGCTCCTGTCATCTGGATTGGTTTAAAATAAAACTCACTTGGTTTGTTGGGGTTTTTTTAAAGAGCAGATGGAAATAAGGACATAAAGGCGAAAGTATGCAAACAGCAGCCAGATTTCAAACAGTAGTGGGTAAAGGAACGGAAAATAAACAGAAGTCTAGGAAACAGCTACAGCTTCAGTCCTAGAATGACATGCTGGAAGCTAGCCTGCAGACACTCTTGAGATAAAGAACCTCTGTTATTCTGTCTTCAGCCAATATCAGACTGGGGGTCTGTTACAGACTTACACACAGGGGGACCCAGGGAGCAGAATCGGGTGTGAGGAGCTTTTCCAGGAGTTAAATCAAAGGGGCTGGGAGTGGTAAGACAGAGTCTTCAGGCAAATGGGGAGAAATAACCTTACAGCAAGAACCAGCATGACACAGACATTTTTTTCCATCACTAAGATGAGGAATTTTTTAAGAGAATGAAAGCAAGCCAGTGTTAAAGGGAGTACAGTGCCTACATAACTCAATAGAGTCGATGATCAAGCACCAAGGCGAAAGTCCTCATTTCTGAGACACGGGAACTGACCCGCCCAGACAGTAACATCTGCATGGACTGCATCAAACAGGCTCT
The DNA here is from genome assembly GCF_042477335.2 of Ovis canadensis. NCBI lineage: Eukaryota > Metazoa > Chordata > Mammalia > Artiodactyla > Bovidae > Ovis > Ovis canadensis. The sequence continues at coordinate 22,457,817 of NC_091269.1, read as the reverse complement.
CTGCACGCTGCAGAGCAGGGGGCAGGGAGGCTTCCCACGCTCCGTCCACAGGTCCGCCCACCGCGTGCAGGGCGCGCAGCGCTGCTCTGTGGTGGGGAGATGGCGCGTCTGGAACCTCCAAAAGTGAATCCAGCACTCACACACAGCGGCTTTCCCAATGGATTACATCAGGCCATGGAGAGGAGGGAGACATGAGGGGCAATGGCAGCCACCCTGTGCCACCACTAGGCCCTGGAAGCAGTTCCCCAGCGCCCTCCCTGTCCTGACTCCACCGCCCACACATGCCACACACACACACAGCACACACCACACACACACACACACATACATACACACCACACACATCACACACACACAGACACCCCACGCACACCACACACACACACACATACACACCACACACATCACACACACACAGACACCCCATGCACACCACACACACACACACATACATACAAACCACACACATCACACACACACAGACACCCCATGCACACCACACACACACACACACACATACACACCACACACATCACACACACACAGACACCCCATGCACACCACACACACACACACACATACACACCACACACATCACACACACACACACCACACACATCACACACACACAGACACCCCATGCACACCACACACACACACACACACATACACACCACACACATCACACACACACAGACACCCCATGCACACCACACACACACACACATACATGCAAACCACATACATCACACACACACAGACACGCCACGCACACCACACACATGCCTACACACATCACACACACGCACAAACTTCATCCTCTCCTCCAGTTCTGATTATCTTCACACTGCCTCTGCTCTTTCCCTCTCCTGTCGCGCCTCCTGTCTCCCCACCCAAGTGGGCATCCAGCCTGCAGGCGACCCTCGCGGGCACCATGACATCGGGTCCTGGCAATGTCACTCAGGTTTGCGGATGAGTCGAATCCTGCCCCCGATACAAACCCGTGTCTCTAGAGGGAGCTGTGCGGATGTCTCAGCCTGGGAGCATCGTGGGCTCAGGCCCCTCCAGACACCCCAGCCCCATCCCCAGTGACATCTAGGAATCCAGGCTGCTCAGCCCTGTCTCAAAGGGAGATGAAACCCTCAAGGCTCTGCCTGGCTACAATAATAAGATAAAATGATGAATGGAGGTTCATGAAGATCAGATCACTTTTTTAAGATGAACAGGAGAGGTCATGAGTGATGTAGAAATCGTATTCATGGAACTGCTCATGTTCCATGTTCACATAGTTGTTACCTGAAAACCTGCTTTTAGGAAGAGGCTGGTGGAAGAGGGGCACTTTGTGAACTCGGCTGGCCACTGGATACAGGAAGTCTCTGTGACTACATCCTAACTGCTATTTCCTGACTGAAAGCTGGCAGGCAGGCCAGGTGTGGTGCAGGTGACTGCAGGTCTCACCCCCAGCAACCCTTAATTTCAAGTTTAAAGTTGTGTTCTCTATATCAGGGCCAGTAAAGTTAGTATCAACGTAGCTGTCTGTTCTTACAAGGGCAGGGCTGGCACCAACTGGGTCAGGGTACCGGGGTCAGAGGTCAAATAGGTCTGACTTAATGCTATAGAAGAGGTTGGGGACAGGGAGAGTCAGTCCCTGCAGGAGGGGTTCTGGACAGGCAGATTAGAAATCAGGGCCCCTGTCAGGGAGGGTAAAGGCTGAGGGATCGACTGCAAAGCTGGGCCGAGGGGTGAGTTTTGTCCTCTCTTGCCCCCTTGACCAGCTAGCTTAGTAGTAAAGAATCTGCCTACAAATGTAGGAGACACAAGAAACGTGGGTTCGATCCCTGGATGGGGAAGATCCCCTGGAGTGCGTGCGTGTGCGTGCTCAGTCGTGTCCGACTCTTTGGGACCCCATGGGTCGTATGCAGCCCACTAGGCTCCTCTGTCCCTGGAATTCCAGGTAAGAATACTGAAGTGGGCTGCCATTTCCTTTTCCGGGCATCATCCTGACCTAGATCAAACCCGTGCCTCCTGCGTCTCCTGTGTTAGGAGGTGGAGTCTTTACCACTAAGCCACCAGGGAAGCCTCTCTGGGAGGATGGAATGACAACCCACTCCAGTATTCTTCCCTGGGAAAAGCCCATGGACAGAGGAGCCTGGCAGGCTACAGCCCATGGGGTTGCAGAGAGTCAGACATGACTGAGTTACTGAGAACACAACACACAACTCCCCCTTGACAGTGACTGCCCAGCACCCTGGGGGATGACTTTTCTTGTTCAGGAGACCCAGACATAATGCAGGGCTTGCCCACTCCTGGGAGCAAGCGATTGGGCCCACCAAACCGGGGAAATGGATAGAAAATCACCCTTCCATGTGAGAGGCTGCTAATCTAGAGGTCAGTGCTGAGTTAGGCCTCTCAGTTCCCCCAAGCACAGGACCCCAGAAATAAGGCTATTTCAGATCCTGTCCCAGAATAGCCAGGCCCATCACACTGCCTCGGGGCCAGACCAGAAGGACCCTGCAGCAGCCATGGGCAGGCTGCGAAGGACTGACCTCAGAGGGAACACTCCATTGGCACGACATCACAATCTGAAGACTATTGTGGGCTGTTTTTCCAGATCAAAAGATTTCGAACCAATGTGCCTGCAGAAACTCAGCATCACTGTCTACATGTTTCAGGGAGTACCTAACCCACAGCATTTTCATCAGCAACCGAGTCAGTGTTCAACCTGAAAGAAAAAGGACTCAGAAATGAAAACAGGCAGGGCACCCGTGGGGAGACGGGCAGAAGGAGGCGAGTCCCTGGGGACGTGTCAATGTGGCATCTTGGTGCGGCACTGGTGTATGACCCTTGGTGTGCAAACATTCAATCTGAACTCAGCAATGCTATGCCTGGGTGACCTAAAAGCAAACTTCATCATTAAAAGGAAGAAGAAAATGTAAGAGATGCCCTTCGATCATGTGGCTCCTAAAATGCATTCTATCCCACAATCTAAAGTAAAGCCAGTCTAAGGGAAGAAACTGTTCACAGCCATGAGTCAAAACAAGGGCTGGAGGCGAGGAGTTATACTGGACCCGAGAAAGAGATGGAAGATGCCAGCAAGCAGGTTCAAACCTGACTTCAGACCCCGAGGCTGCAGGAATTCACTCCCCAGCAGAAGGGTATGCCTACAAAGGTTGAAGTTTGGGTTTTAAGTCAGAAATGAGGCTTTCCAGGTGAAGCAGCTGGTAAAGAATCGAATGCTGGAGATGCAAGAGACGTGAGTTCAATCCCTGGGTTGGGAAGATCCCTCAGAGTAGGAAATGGCAACCCACTCCAGTATTCTTGCCCAGAAAATTCCATGGACAAAGGAGCTTAGCAGGAGCTATACAGTCCAGGGGGCCCCAGAGAGCTGGACACCACTGTGCACACACTGGCTGTCTGGCTGGAGGCAGTTCAACAAGAAAAGAAGTGGAGATGAAAAGAGAGTCAGTGCATCGAGGTAGAACCCACCGACAGAAAGGTGAAACTAGCTATAGATGCTCTGAACGTAACTTTTCTCCTCCGCCAAAGGTGTGATCCTGGTCAGCACCGCCTCACACCTGGGATAAGAGTCCGTGTCACAGTCGGCACCACCCTGACCAAATGCACGAAGTGGAACAAGGGGGCTTGTGCCCATCCAGTGACTATTCCCACACCCTTACCTCCGCCCAAAGGGGCTTCTTCTCTCCACAAATGCTCCTCTCTTACCCCTGCCAAGCGCTGCCCTCAGTTCAGTTCACTCAGTCGTGTCCGACTCTTTGCGACCCCATGAATTGCAGCACGCCAGGCCTCACTGTCCATCACCAGCTCCTGGAGTTCACCCAAACTCACATTCATCAAGTTGGTGATAACATCCAGCCATCTCATACTCTGTCGTCCCCTTCTCCTCCTGCCCACAATCCCTCCCAGCATCAGAGTCTTTTCCAACGAGTCAACTCTTCACATGAGGTGGCCAGAGTACTGGAGTTTCAGCTTTAGCATCATTCCTTCCAAAGAAATCCCAGGGTTGATCTCCTTCAGAATGGACTGGTTGGATCTCCTTGCAGTTCAAGGGACTCTCAAGAGTCTTCTCCAACACCACACTTCAAAAGCATCAATTCTTTGGTGCTCAGCTTTCTTCACAGTCCAACTCTCACATCCATTATTGACTACTGGAAAAACCATAGCCTTGACTAGACAGACCTTAGTCGGCAAAGCAATATCTCTGCTTTTGAATATGCTATCTAGGTTGGTCATAACTTTTCTTCCAAGGAGTAAGCATCTTTTAATTTCATGGCTGCAATCACCATCTGCAGTGATTTTGGAGCCCCCAAAAATAAAGTCTGACCCTGTTTCCACTGTTTCCCCATCTATTTCTCATGAAGTGATGTTTAGGTCCATACTATTTCTGTCCTTTATTGAGCCCATCTTTGCATGAAATGTTCCCTTGGTATCTCTAATTTTCTTGAAGAGAATGCAAAAGTAGGAAGTCAAGAAACAGCTGGAGTAACAGGCAAATTTTGCCTTGGAATACGGTATGAAGCAGGACAAAGGCTAATAGGGTTTTGCCAAGAGAACGTACTGGTCATAGCAAACACCCCTTCCAACAACACAAGGGAAGACTCTACACGTGGACATCACCAGATGGTCAACACCGAAATCAGATTGATTATATTCTTTGCAGCCAAAGATGGAGAAGCTCTATACAGTCAGCAAAAACAAGACCAGGAGCTGACTGTGGCTCAAATCATGAACTCCTTATTGCCAAATTCAGACTTAAATTGAAGAAAGTAGGGAAAACCACTAGACCATTCAGGTATGACCTAAATCAAATCCTTATGATTATACAGTGGAAGTGAGAAATAGATTTAAGTGCTGCCCTCAGAACCCAGCAAAACCCTGAGGAGACAATGACAGCTAAGGGGAAGCCTCTGCACAGTGTACGGAGCCCAGTCCAGGAGTAGTCTGTGAGCCCAAACTTCCAGGCACCAAGCCAGTAAGACAGGGAAGACGGCAGGGCTCCAGGCTGCTACATACGTGGGTGAGGTCTGTTCTGAAGGCCCTGGAAGGTTTCAGTGAGCTGGTCTATCCCACTTCCAACAGCAACAAGAAGAAAAATGCTGGAAACTCATCACAAAAGACAAGATGGATATAATTTTATCCTCAGAAACTATATTCCTAGGGCAAAATTAAAGTCACAATATTCCATAAATAACTTTAAGAAAAATATTCATTTTTTAAAACATCTGAATTGATGTTCAAAATTCACTACTTATAAATACCACCAGGAATGCATCAGTTTAGAAAGGTAGGAAACAATTTTGGGGGTGGGGGAAAGGTTAACTGTTAATCTCTAAAAGCAGAGTCTATAGTAACTTACCATGATGGGAAGAGGGAAATCAAGCCCAGCATTCGTGTTTGACCTCATTAACAGGTTTTGGTGGCCCTTCTAGGCTGCTGCCAATGGCCACTCCTCATTGAGCTTGCCAGGTGGGGACAGAGGGCGTCACTGCCGACCACACACCCGTGTCCGGTAGCCTTCATGGCACAGGCTCAGGGTGTCCCAGCCAGCTGTGCCAGCCCTGAGGGCAGGTCCCAAGAGACTGCAGGGCTGGCCACCTGCTGAGCACACCCGGGTGAGAAGTGTGCAAACCCACCACCTGGAGGTCATCAGACCCACTCAGGGGGAAGGAGGGAAGGCGCGCATCAATCATTAGGACTTGCTGCCTCGCTGGTCTAAGGGTGTTGCCCTTGTAACTGTTTCTTCATGTTGTATTCCAAGCATTTCACAGGCTGGCTCCTCTGGCCCCTGAGAGCTAGAAGGCCAGTTCTGCTCCCTAGTGGATGGAGCTGAGGTCGCTGCTACTTTGATGTGCTGCCCTGGAAAGGATGATCCCATAAAGTTCTCCCAGTTGTCAGGCAAAGAGTCACCAGTTGCTCAAACCTCACCAGGGTGCCTCCTTCATTCTCCTCTGCCTCCCCATACCCCCGCAGAGACCCACCGTGCCCAAGCTCCCAGGACCTCCAGACTCCTTCCCCCTGGGCTCGTGGACTCCAGAAGTGCCCCCTAGAGGTGGTTTCTTTTCTAGCTTCTTCCTACTGGAAGTTCAGCCTTGGGTTCGGCTCCTCAGATGCCAGCTCTCCTCTAGGGACCAAGGACCTAAGAGCTTTCACCCAGACAACTGAGCAAGGCAAGACCTCTCCCAGGAAAGAACCACTGAGTGATGAGGATTCCCCTGGTGACTCAGACGGTAAAGAATCTGCCTGCAGTGCAGGAGACCCAGGTTCAATCCCTGGGTCGGGAAGATCCCCTCGAAAAGGGAATGGCTTCCTACTCCAGCATTCTTGCCTGGAGAATTCCAAGGACAGAGGAGCCTGGAGAATTCCAAGGACAGATTGATGCAGTTGCGAAGAATCGGACATGACTAAGGGACTAACATGAACACTTCTTCTCAGGAAACAAGGCCCAAACTGTTTCATCTCAAGATCTTCAGGGGGAGACTCTGACCCTGAAAACTTCGGGCTGATGGTCACCTGATCTTTGTCAGGGCCCAAGCTGACCTCTTTCACTCCGCATCAACCATCACAGTTGCGCTTCTGAGTGCAGCATGTCTGTAAAAACAGGTCCAGCCATCCGCTTACTTCTCTGCCTGCCCCTCACTCGCCCCCTCCCTGCTCACTCTCTTCAGAAACCTGATGTTTTTGAGTATTTTCCCCCTGGACTACATCTCCTGAAGGTCAGCACTCCCTCTCCTAAGCTGAAGAACCTCCCATTCTGGGTCCAGCCATATCCCCTCTTCCTTCCATTCAGGGACCACCTACCCCAGCTCTTGTCCTAATTAATACCAGTCCCCTGACAGCAATCCCCATTACTAATTTCGAGAAAAATACAACTACCGACCCTTTCTGAAGGTGCTGGGTTGGATTTCATGCTGTTATCTTCTTCACGTGTGCGTGCATGCTAAGTCCTTTCAGTCATGTCCGACTCTTCGCGACCCCATGGACTCTAGCCCACCAGGCTCCCATGCCCATGGGATTCTCTAGGCAAGAACACTGGGGTGGGTTACCATGCCCTCCTCCAGGGGATCTTCCCAACCCAGGGATCGAACCTGCATCTCTTATGTCCCATTCATTGGCAGCTGGGTTCTTCACCACAAGCCCCACCTGGGAAGCCCCTATTATCTGTTTCACTGCTCTCACAAAAAGAACAGAATCAGCATGTTTGGGCTAATGGCTGTCTTGAGGATGCTCGGCTAGAGGGGTCCAAACCTAGCCCGGAAGCCAGCAGGGGCCTCAGACCAGTCCTGCCCAACCCCGAGAAGGAGTAACGAGAGAGATGAAAAAAGAAACAGGAGGAGAAGAAAAGGGATCGACCGGGAAACAAGGAGTAGAGGATTGAGTGGGAAGGCAGGGGAGGAAAGAGGTAGACAAGAGACAGACAAGAAAGGGCAGCGGAAGGCGGCTCCCCTCAGGGAAACGCGGAGAGTTTGGGGCCAGGTACCAACTCCAGCTGCACACAAGTGGCTTTTTCAACAGCAGAAATAACTGTTTGTTTTTTTATTCCCCCAGAGACAAGTGTCCTCTGAGGTTTCTGTTTTATGTGTGTTTTTGTTTGGGTTTGGGTTTCTGCCTTGCCAGCTAAGCAGGAGTTTTCACATTCGCTCAGCACCAACACACACTCATTGCAAAACAAATGGGGTGTTATCAGAGGGAAGCTAAGGGCCTGAGAGGCTTTTCTTCCCTTCCCAGGAGCGGGGCTTCAAGTGTTCTGCTTACTTGCTAGAGATGATCTTAACCACATGAACAATTCACAGCTCAGTAGATGAAAAAGACTATCCTTGTGTTAAGCCAAACACAGTGCTGAGCCTAAACAGGCTTTCTAGGGCTTCTGTTTAGCATCATATACAAGGACTTAACATCTTTTCCTAACTTAACACAACTGTATGTCAAGATCTATTTTACATATGGACACAGTAAGAGAGGTAACAGGATGATAACACGGGGGCCACAGGGCTGCACAACGACCTCCTCCTGTCCTGAACACTCAGGAGAGTTTCCCAGGAGACTAACAGTGAAAAGCATCTCTGTATCTCACAGGACTCTCTGCGGCTCTCTTAGGCATCGTTGCTTCTCCTGGTTCCCTCCACTATTATTTTTTAAAAATCTTTTGGCTATGCCTAGAGGCATGTGGGAATCTCAGTTCCCTGACCAGGGATCGAACCTGCGACCCCTGCATTAGCAGCTCACAGGCTTAACCAGTGGTCTGCCAGGGAAGGCCCCCTCTACTATTATTTTTAAACACAGTTCCAAACGGCTCCTTAGTACCTAAGATCCAGCCACAGGGAGTTTCTGTGAGGCAGCCGCAGTTCTTTAGTGCTGTCTGCTCTTGTCTGAAGCACAATAGGTATATCTGTTGAATATTAAACAATTACTTTCTTCAAATCTGTCTCATTTCCCATCACATGGAATGGCAGTGTGATCGCAAACCATACATGTGAATAAGTAATGAAAGATAAAGAGTGGATTTAAATAAAATATCCCTCATTATCATGCTTAAGTCTATCTGCTGCTAGGAATATGGCCATCTGGAGCACTGTACTAAGGTGAGCTGTGAGAAGGCACACATCACTCGAAACACAGCACAGAACCAGGGGCTTGAAGTCAGGCCTGAAGAACGCTCTGATGTTATCAAGGAAGGGTGTGGCTGTGTTGATTTATGTCTTTTTCTATTTTGAATTTTACAGGAAGCAAAACTGGCTGACTCACGTTGATGGGTGAAGTCCTAGAAATGCCATATTTCTTTTGAAGTTGGTCCGGGGAAGTTGCACTCTCCTAAGACAGAGGATGTGCAGACAGTAAGCTTTGCCAGGGCGCCCTCTAGCGTCCAGAGAGCCACAGGGACGTCATTCCCTAACTACCCTCCCTGTCTAAGAAATCCCATTATTACTTTAATTACAGATTAATTACACCCTTTCATCAGGGTTAGAAGGATCCATACAAAGCATGATTGCTAGAGAGCAGAAGCTGTGCTTTTTGCTTTTTTCTTCTTATTGTGACGTCATTTCTCTTCAACGCTCTTTCAATTCAATGCTACTATAGGTGAGACCTGGCTTCTGGAGTCAGACTCTGTCTTCCAGGCACAGTGCTCTGGCCTGCAGGCTGTCCTTAGGCAAGTTACTAATTCTCTGCGTCCAGTACCTCTTTCCTAAGGTAGCTGTGAAGGTGAATGCAAAGTGATTTTGAAAGTGCCTAAGTTTCGTAGTGCATGTCAGCTGGTGGTCATCGTGGTTGTTGTTCCTTTAAACTTTATTTACTAATCCGATTTTGGTTGTGCTCGGTTTTCATTGCTTTGTGCAGGTTTGCTCTAGTGGCGGCGAGCAGGGGCCACTCTTGGCTGTGGTGTGCAGGCTTCCCGTTTCGGTGGCCTCTCTGGCTGCAGAGCACACGCTCTGGGCACGAGGGCTTCAGCAGCTGCTGCGCTTTGGCTCAGCAGGGGCAGCGCGGGGGCTCCGGAGCTTGGGCTCAGCAGTTGTGGTGCATGGGCTCAGCTGCTCTGCAGCATGGGTGATTGCCTGGATCAGGGATCGAACCTGTGTCCCCTGCATTTGGGAGGCGGACTCTTATCCACTGCGGCACCAAGTCTTTGTTGTCTGTTTAATCATGAGAAAACTGCTACATATGCACTGAAGGGACTTTGGAGATAATCAAGTCCAAGCGCCTCACATTACAGGTGGGAAATCTCCAGTTTGAAGGAACAAAGTAACAGTCACCCAGACATGCCGCAGCAGAGCTGAAGTGAGAATTCAGTTCTCCTGGCTCGGCGAGATCCAAGCCCTCCACACCCGCCGCTCTGAGTGAGTGGCTTGTGGACAACTGGTGCACGGCCATGGGTGTGAGGGGCGCGTGGGACCAGGGCAGAGCCTCCTAGCCAGAGGTCCGGTCACAGGCGTATGGTCAGCCCTTCCATTATCTGCTAGGGTAGTGTCAGGGTGGCGACACCTGTTACCGAAGACTGAGAACGGGACGACGTGAAGCACAGCAGGCCTAGAAGGACTGACCTCTCACCCTTTCAGGAGGCCGAAGATAACTACATACGGGCGCAGCGAACATCTCAGGCTTGTAAATGTGCTGGCAGAGTAAACTCCCACATCTTCCGAGATGTGGATTCCAGAGGCCACGTAGTCTATGGAACTGACTTCTCCCATGGAAAGGTTCGGTTCATCTTGCTTTCAGAGACAGCATTCTTGCCTGGAAAATCCCATGGACAGAGGAGGCTGGTGGGCTACAGTCCATGGGGTGGCAAAGAGTCGGACATGACTGAGCGACTATACACGCACGCACACACCACAGATGGACAACTGTGCGAGGATCCCGTTTATACAGCGTCGCTACAACAGACCAGTCCTTAGAGACAGAAAGTAGAACAGGGGTGACCAGAGGTCGGGGACGGGGCGACGGAGCGTTACTGTTTTGTGGATCTGGCCAGTAGCACCAAGGAAATATATGCCAGTCTGCAGACTGCTTAGTTCTTAGACTTTTAAATCTCAGCCTAATGTTGATTTTACTGGGCTACAGAGTATTTTACCATGGATTAAGACTCATATACAACCAAGACAACGAGGCAACACATTACCAGAACTTCTCAAATCAACCTCTGGGATTTCTTAACCTCCTTTGATTTCCTGACAGCACCTAATACTGACCTGTCAACAAACAGGGGGAAACACAGTTACTGCTCCATGTATTTGCAGTGTTAGTTGCTCAGTCATGTCTGACTTTTTACAATTCCATGGACTGTAGCCCGCTAGGCTCCTCTGTCCATGCATTTGGTGGTGTTGGGCAAATATGAAGATGGGCCATGAATGAATGGTACAAAACTCCCTTCCAAAGCAGACACAAAGACGTGGACCTCAAATATGAAATATTTGGACTGTCCTGGCAGTCCAGTAGTTAAAACTCCACGCTTCCAATGCAGGGGACACAGGTTTGATCCCTGGCTAGGGAACTAAGATCCACATGTCTCACGGTGGAGTCAAAAAATAAAAATAAACAAGATAAATTTTAAAAAAAGAAATTTCAAAAAAGTATGAAATATCAGCACATGGTAATACTAGATTCATCAAGTCAGCATGTTTGTATGAAAAGAGCTCCAGCACAGAGATGGGAAGACGGGTTCTTGTCACAGCTCAGCCACTCATGAGCCATAGGACCCCGGCTAGCGGCATGAATGCTCAGGCTTGTTCCTCTGTACAACAGATTCACCAGGGGATCTCTGAAGGCTGTCAATCATCATAATGTGATCTGAGCCCAAAAGGTACTATCCCCAGCTACAAAACTGAAAAACTACCAAAAAAGATTTCAACTGTACTAAGCTTACAATACCAGGCCACCTGACCTGCCTCTTGAGAAACCTATATGCAGGTCAGGAAGAAACAGTTAGAACTGGACATGGAACAACATACTGGTTCCAAATAGGAAAAGGAGTACGTCAAGGCTGTATACTGTCACCCTGCTTATTTAACTTATATGCAGAATACATCATGAGAAACATTGGGCTGGAAGAAGAACAAGCTGGAATCAAGATTGCCGGGACAAATACCAATAACCTCAGATATGCAGATGACGCCACCGTTATGGCAGAAAGTGAAAAAGAACTAAAGAGCCTCTTGATGAAAGTGAAAGAGGAGAGTGAAAAAGTTGACTTAAAGCTCAACATTCAGAAAACGAAGATCATGGCATCCAGTCCTTTCATTTCATGGCAAATAGATGGGGAAACAGTGGCTGACTTTATTTTGAGGGGCTCCAAAATCACTGCAGATGGTAACTGTAGCCATGAAATTAAAAGATGCTTACTCCTTGGAAGGAAAGTTGTGACCAACCTACACAACATATTAAAAAGCAGAGACATTACTTTGTCAACAAAGGTCCATCTAGTCAAGGCTATGGCTTTTCCAGTAGTCATGTATGGATGTGAGAGTTGGACTATAAAAAAAGCTGAGCGCCAAAGAATTGATGCTTTTGAACTGTGGTGTTAGAGAAGACTCTCGAGAGTTCTTTGGACTGCAAGGAGATCCAACCAGTTCATCCTAAAGGAGATCAGTCTTGGGTGTTCATTGGAAGGACTGATACTGAAGCTGAAACTCCAATACTTTGGCCACCTAATGTGAGGATCTGACTCATTTGAAAAGACCCTGATGCTGGGAAAGATTGAGGGCAGGAGGAGAAGGGGACAACAGAGGATGAGATGGTTGGATGGCATCACCAACTCGATGGACATGAGTTTGGGTAAACTCCAGGAGTTGGTGATGGACAGGGAGGCCTGGTGTGCTGCGGTTCATGGGGTCCCAAAGAGTCGGACACGACTGAGCGACTGAACTGAACTGAACTGAAGGTTACAGTGTCCTTGCATGCTAAGGAGCTTCAGTCATGTCCGAATCTTTGTGATCCTATAGACTGTAGGCTACCAGGCTCCTCTGTCCACTCGGATTTTCCAAGCAAGAATACTGGAGTGGATTGCCATGCCCTCCTCCAGAGGATCTTCTTGACCCAGGCATCAAACCTGCAATCTCCTGTGACTCCTGCGTCTCAAGTAGAATTTTTCGCCACTGAGCCACCAGGGAAGCCCCCGCCAAATCTTTCTAATTCTCTCTTCCCTTCGTGGAATCATCTGCAAATGCAGAATGAAAAACTGAACATAGGACATCACAAATCCAAACAAAAAGAAAGTTGTAGGAACAACATACAAGAATTTTAAGATATTCTTCTTACCACCCATACTTTTTAAACACCTCATATATGCAGTGCAGTCATGAAAAAAATTGTCATATCCCTTACTCAGGTTTAATGAGAACCCCATTGCGTACAAAATAGAGGCAACTTTGATGAGTCGTATAAATGGAAGATCGAGTCTTTCTTAACATCCATAGAAGACACATGAGAACATGACATGGGGCAGGAGATGAATACTTCTAAAATTTCTTTCTGCTTTCATCTGAAAATTTCCCCTCAGAAATGAGAGTAGTGAAAACTTATGAGCATCACTGTATAAGAAGGATGAGTCTTGCATGTTTTATATTGTTAATCTTGCACAGCTAAAGCTATGTTGAAGCTCAGAAGCTCTTATATTGCTAGTGGTCTATACTCTACAAAAGGATGTATGAAAAAGATGTTCATTAAAAAACATCCACCGTGTCAGCCATTACAGTCCTTTCATCTGAAGCGGCACAAAAACACAATTCCCCTGTGCAAGATTTGCAAGGGGTATTTTTCTCTTTAGGGGCACAGTGATTTCCCCCAAGAAAGGGAAGAACTCAATATCCTCTTTATTCTGAGTTTCCTCTCGTGGACTTCTGATCTAGCTGGTTCTTTCCCTCCCCACTGCGCCTCAGGGGACTGGGAATAAACTAGACATTGGCAAAGCCTCCTTTTCTTTTTACAGAGACTAGAAACAAGGGACTCATTACCCTACTTTCTTAAAAGTTCAGGACAAAGAAAGAAACGAACTAGTCCAAAGATGCGGGTGTTGGAAAGAAGTTGTGATCTGTCTCTTGACAGTTTTATGACTTTAATCTACACAAAGCGTCTGAAAGAAACCACACTGTCTTATTAAAAGTCATCGTTCAAATTTATCTGAATTTGACATGAAACTATACTTTCGTTAAAAGAACGTTTCATAAACGATGTCAATCATAACTGAATTTTTATTAATCCAATATTTTTGTAGCAGTGAGGCTGCACACCCCAAGGCGGCATCATTATGAAGTTTTTTATGTGCAGCCCTGGGTGCTGACCCAGAAACTGATGAAGGCATGTTTGTTGCTTATTACCCCTTATCAAAATGGGGTGACCACTGACCATATGAAAACCTTTTAGAGCAAGCCTTTCAGAGCCCAGCAAAATTGACTCAAATACCAGCTCTGCCACTTATTTGCTATGTGAATACGGGCAGATTTCACCTACACAGCAGACTGAAAACATCAGTGTTTACCTTCAAGGTGACAAACGAAGTAAAATCTATCCAGTCCTTCCAGCTGTGCCAGACACGCTGGAGACCTCCAGCTCCGTTCTGCACTGGGAGTCGTTTTGGGATGATCACACTCATCATGTGAAAATACTGCCAAACAACAAGGACCTACCATATAGCACAGGGAGCTATACTCAAGGTCTTACAACAACCTCCTACGGAAAAGAATCTTTAAAGAAAAATCGATACAGGGAATTCCTGGTGGTCCAGTGGTTGGGACACCATGTCTTCACTGCCAAGGGACTGAGTTCAATCCCTGGTTTGAGAACTAAAATCCCCCAAGCCCACAGTGCAGCCAAGAAAAAGAAGAATATATATATATATATCTATATATACACACACATATAACTAACTGAACCACTTCTGCTGTACGCCTAAAACCTACCCAACATTGTAAATCAACCATATTTCAATAAAATATTTAATAAAGATCTACCAAAATATGAAGACAAGTTAAAAGACAGAGAAGTCCTGGGAGAGAATGGATATGTGTCTATGTATGGCTGAGTCCCTTAGCTGTTCACCTGAAAGTACCACATCATTGTTAATTGGCTATACCGCAATACAAAACAAAAAGCTTAAAGTTTCCTCTGTTTCCCTACAATAGCCTCTGTATTTTGTATAACTTACCTATCTTTTTTTTCCCCTGAACATTTTCAGGAAAAAATTTAAGAAGACAAGAGTGGACATTCTTCCCCTTCCTGGTGCAAGTCATAAGGTATTTGCCCACTGAAGACACTCTACTTCAGACCTACTATTACCAAGCATTTCATCCTCTCATTCCACATTTTTGCTATCTTTACGTGCCTTATTAAACTTATATGTGTGGGCACAGTCAGTTGGGTGTGACACTATGCGACCCCATGGTCTATAGCCCACCAGGCTCCTCTGCCCATGGTATTTTCCAGGCCAGAATACTGGCGTGGGTTGCCACTTCCTGCTCCAGGGGATCTTCCCAACCCAGGGATTAACCTGCATCGTTGTATCTCCTGTTGGCTCACAGATTCTTTACGGCTAGTGCCACCTGGGAAGCCTCTATTAATCGAGAAGGACCCATAAAAACGGAAAAACTGACGTTTGGCCTGAATGCAACTCATTTCTCTCCCCCCACGTCACTGCCTAACCCACTTCTTAGATGGGTGCAGATCTTTCCAGCTGTAGCCAGTTTCCCACCACGTCACACAGACGGCGGGTCACTTGGGCCAGGTGAAGAGCCAGGCGCACCAGGGCAATCACAGGAATTCCTCTTGACTGAAGTGATTCTAAAGCTGCCTTTCCCCACACACATGGGCACATACACACCTCACAGAGACATAACTGATATTATGCTGAATGTGTCTTCGGCTTAGAGTACTCAGCTTTTCATAAACCAGAAAAAATCAACCAGAGACCAGACTCTTTAAAATTTTAGTAGCATTACAGATTAATTGATAATAAGCCTTAAAAAATATCAAATTAATTTTGTTTATAAATAAGAAATAGTCTGAATGTAACAGACACCACTACCTTTCTTAATGTAAGCACTTAACATTTTTTAAGCTTTTATTATTTGTTTATTTGGCCGGGTCTTCATTGCTGCACACAGGTTTTTTTCCAGTTGCAGCAAGCAGGGGCTAGTCTTTAGATGCAACAGCTTCTCTAGTTGTGGCGCACGGGCTTGGCTGTCCTGTAGCATGTGGGATCCTCCCAGATCAGGGATTGAATCTGTGTCCCTGACTTGGCAGGCAGATTTGAACCAACAGGGAAATACCACCAAGCACTTATATTTTTAAGATCGTTAACGATCTTTCCTGTCTTCATTTTTTGACAATTTTTTTAAAGATACCCACACATTTCACCCTTAGATTTCCAGATGTCTGTGGTATAGGTGTCAATCCTCCACCCAAAGCCAGGTTGAAGCGCTAGATTCAGCCTCCTCCTTCACTAAGCCCTTTACAGGCTGTGAAAGCACACAGTCACCTCGCCATGTGAGCTCACGTGTGGGCAGAGGTAGGAAGGATAGGAAGGACCTCCCCACAAGGAGCTTGGCTGGGCCCTCTCTGGATCCTCAGTCTTTGACTAACTCAGAACTGGCAAGAGAGCCCCAGCTTTCTGACTCCTCGATGCTCAGGGCACCCCATCATCTGATGGCATCTTCTGCATTTTGAAGGCTTTCCCTGGAGACCACTGACCCATCAACATCGCTTTCAAGGTCACAGGCAATGCATCAGTGTCTGACATCCATGGCCCTTTTCTGAGATTTCCACGTTCCCAGACATCCAGCACAAAGACATCTAAGGAGCCAAGCCAGAGGCATCATAGTACCAAAGAGGCCAAAAGCACTGGCCCAGGGGAACCCTACAATGCTCCAGAGAAAGCCAGCACAGGGAAGGAAGTCTGACCTCACAACACCTTTTGAAGGTCAGCAGAGGGTTTCCCTGGTGGTCCAGGGGTTGGGAGTCTGCCTTGCAATGCAGGGGACATCAGTTCAATCCCTGATCCAGGAAGATCCCACATGCCTCAGGGCAACTAAGCCAGTGAACCACCACTATCGAAGCGTGCGCCCTATAGCCCGTGCTCTGCAAGAGAAGCCCGCACACCACAACCAGAGAAAGCCCACGTATAGCAGCGAACACTCAGCATAGTCAAAAATTAAATATAAATAAATAAATTAAATGTAGGGGGAAAAATCAACAGAAAAAGGGAAACTACAGGGATTGACTCCAAATTATAAGCTGCAACTGAACAACAAAAGTACTCCAGAATGGTGAGCAAAGAGCAGGAAGGCAGGGTGCAGAGAAACCAGAGCAGAGGCAGCTCTGTCTCAGCCAGGGGCCAGTAGTGCACGAAACTTCAGACGTTCAAAACAAGACCTCTTTCAAAACAAGACCTTGTTCAAAACAAGGCTCTCTTTGAAAGACAGCCATAAGAGCCAGCTGGTTTTACCTATCTGAAGTCTGGTAATCAGTTATAAAGACTTCCCAGGTAGAGCTAGTGGTAAAGAACCCGCAGGCAAATGCAGGAGACATGAGACAGGAGGGTTTAATCCCTGGGTCAGGAAGATCCTCTAGAGGAGGGCAGGGCAACCCACTCCAGGATTCTTGCCTAGAGAACCCCATGGACAGAGGAGCCCGACGGTCCATAGGGTTACAAAGAGTCAGACACGACTGAAGCAGCTTAGCACACAGGCAATCAGTTATAAATTAATTATAAGCTGACTAAACATTACAGTCGGAGAAGGAGATGGCACCCCACTCCAGTACTCTTGCCTGGAAAATCCCATGGACCGAGGAGCCTGGTAGGCTGCAGTCCATGGGGTCCTGAAGAGTTGGTCACGACTGAGCGACTTCACTTTCACTTTTTACTTTCATGCATTGGAGAAGGAAATGGCAACCCTCTCCAGTGTTCTTGCCTGGAGAATCCCAGGGATGGGGGAGCCTGGTGGGCCGCCATCTATGGGATTGCACAGAGTCAGACACGATTGAAGCGACTTAGCAGCAGCAGCAGCAAACATTACAGTCACCTGGAGCCCTGACATAAATACCTCTCACTCCACCCCTAACCCCACAGACTTATGACCAGAAGGTGGCTCTGAGTGCAGCCGGGGAGAAAAGCCCAGCTACAAAGCAGTGCCCACTTACAGCCTCCGAGAACACCGCAGGGACCTCAGCTAGGCTCTATTTCATGGGCACCTGAACCATTGATTTAGTAAAATCGGCCTTACCTTTTCTGTTGAAACAACGGAATTAGCACAGATGGCTGCTTGTTTGGATGTCCTGCCGGCTCAACCTAAGACGGTCCTAGCGCAGCGGGCCCAGGAATGAACTCCCCTGGGAGGTGGCCTGGGGGCAGAGCTGAGCGAAGCTCCTCCCTCTGCTCAGCGTGGGAGGCACGTGACTTCAGCCCGGGGCAACGACGGGTGTCGGGCACCTGGTGTCTCTTCGGACAAGGTTAGAGGGTGTTTGGAAAACACAGCTACAGAAAGCAAGTGACACTGAATCTGGCAGGGGACCTCCCCTCCCGACGGCCCTGCCCCAGCGATGTCCACGTGGCCCATCCAGTTCTGACGATAGGAAACCGTGGCTGCATTTGGGCCTGAAGAGCGACTACAGCTAACTTCAGGATTCTAGCCAGCAAGGCTGATTATTGTTTTCCTGTGTTAGTTTTAAATTCACAGCATCACCAAAAAACACTGCAAAGCCCTTGCAGAGTTATCTGGTGCAGACCCTTACTTTTGCTGTCAGGAGGCCAAGGCCTGGTGTGTTCATGGCGCATGCCCAGCGCCATCAACTGATCAAAGACCGTGGCTCCCCGGCCTGGTTCCTCCCCACCAGCCAGGGGACCTGACACCTCATGTTCCCCTTTCCTGAAAGTGGGTTCAGGGGCAGTAATCCAGGTAAAGTGAATATAAAGTTTTTTAATCAGTTAAATAGATGAGTGTTCCTGTGCTTCATGGGCCATGCTATCTAGCCTAGACACTTGAAGCAAAACTTTTTGTTGCATTTTGCTAGAAATCTGTTCAAGCCCATTCTTGGTTTCAGACATCTTACTCTTCTCCTCATGTAATTTCATGCATACATATATGAGTGAGTATATATTATATATGTGTGTGTATAGTCACATATTTCCCAATTATTGATATATATGGTTGCTTTGGGGTCTTTCCCAGTGATTCAGCAGCAAGAATCCACCTGCAGTGCAGGAGTGGTGAGATGCCAGTTAGATTCCTGGGTCAGGAAGATCCCCTGGAGGAGGGCATGGCCACTCACTCCAGTATTCCTGCCTGGAGAATCCCATGGACAGAGGAGCCTGGAGGGCTGCAGTGCCTCGGGTCGCAAAGTCGGACACAGCTGAAGCAACTGAGCATGCACGCATGCACGCATGGTTGTCTTGGTTTTATTTTTGCTTTTTTGTCTCTTTCAAAAAAAAAAAACACCTATAATTTCTAACCAAAATAATAACAATCATAGATTGACTCCCCACGGCTGGGCTACATGAAGACCCACAGTCTGCGTGGGGCAGGGGCTTCAACCAGAAGTCCTACCCTGAGCTCAGCAGAATCCACCTGAGCAGGAAGGGGAGGAAAACGACGCACAGGCCTGCAGTAGCTAAAAGAACACACAAGCAAATTCAGTATTAAAGCCACTAGGACAGATTCCTACACAGATGTTTGACCAAATTTGATTTTGAAGCAGCTTCTGCATTACCTACCACATTTTAATCAGTAACCCCAAGAAGCAGAGGGGACACCCCAAAGAACAGGGAAATGGGGTGTTTACTGTCCTAGACTCCCAGACTTGCCACCGTCTTCCTCTCCCTTCAGGTCACAGATTCATTAAATTCTAATACACTCTGACACATAAATATGCAATCCAGCTAAGAGCTCATAAAGGTCACCCTCCAAATTGGGTGACCCATCTCCCACCCCATAACTCTAGCAGCTAATGAACTGTTCAGGCTCACAGCTTGACAAACATTGGTAGGAATTCATGTTCTCTGAAGCTGTCAGCATGAGCACCAAGCCAAAAACAAAGCTGTAAGTGCAGGGGCCTCCAGCACAAGCCCTCGCATTCTCAGGGCAATTTTAGGATTTGAATTTAAACAGTAGGGTGGCTATTTAATTTGCGTACTTTATCAAGCAGACCCTGTGATGAGAAGCCCTTTTTAGAATATGCACGTGAACACGTCCCGTGAAGACAGATGTATCCAGGCTTTGAATCAAGTTCTAAATTGGAGGCTCACTGTTGTTGACTGTGAAATGGATCAGCTGAAGAAAAGGGAGGAGGAGGGGCACTTCTCTTTGGAAATAATCATCCATAAAATAGTCTCATGATTGGCAAAACAAACCATACTTAGGAAACGGAGAGCAGACAAGAGTTTGGCTTTAAGGATATGAGTAACACCCCAGTTTTATTCCTCTCCCCAGTCCCTGCCCTCCAGTGTGTGTGGTGTGAGTTGTATGTTGTAAATACAAGGGGAATTATGCTTTAAAAAGAGAGGGCAAAAAAGTAGAATGTCAAGATTTGGAGGGAAGATTGGATGAAAATCAAGCTTAATTGCATTTTATCACTGTGGGTAAGGTGACAAGATAGAAAGGTATTATATAAACACAAGACACTATTATATGAGTCTTTATATTATAGTGTAAAATTAAGGATTAAACCTAGAATAAGGTATCAGGTTTCAGAAGTGTCATTTACAAATTCAATAATTTGTGGAGGGAAACTGCACTGACATCGAAAACCACAATTACCTCCATTTTAAAAACCTACTCAATAAACCTCTTTCCTTATCTAAAAGTTTCCTTAGATTCTTATATCATCTCCTGCCAAGTATATAGTAATAAAGTATGTGGCGCATGGAATCATAGAAAGAGCTTTGAAGTCTCGGATGTAAAGCTGAACATTTTCAGTATATAACAAATTTAGGGCACTCCTGTAAAGATTTGCAAAAGGATGAAAAGCTAAGGAAGGGTACATGAGATTTCATAATTGCAGCCAGGTATTTGATTAGAAATTTTATATATACTGCTCTATATGTTAGATAAGAGAATTACATGTGTTAGTATATGTAGTATGCAGATGTAATATTGCATGTACATTACACATAGGAGTAGTACACGTAATATTAGGAGTTGCCAGGAGTTGGACACACATCTTACAACTATGGCATTTTACTAAAAGTTTTCTACATTTTGTACTATCACATTTATGATCTTTTATATTATCATATATGTCGCCTTATCTATCCCTCATGATGGCTATAATAGGATTTACCCCCATTTTATAGGTGGGAAATCTGAGGCTCAGCGAGAAAGAAGTTTCATGACTTACACACAGTTAACACCAGTGAGAGGTTAATCAGGATTAAAACCCGGCTTCACCCAATCAACAAAGCCCATGCAGAAGCTGGTCTCATTTGGCAAGGTTGTTCGTCTGTGCATTGGCTTCAGCCCCAGGGTGATGATCTCCCGTGAGGCCCGGTGTCTCTGTGTCAGGCACTGCCGCCCTAGGCCTGCCATCCTGCCGTCCCCAGCTTGGCTCTTTGTCTGCGGTGATGCCAAGCTTACCGCGATCATTTGCAATAGCCAGCAGGCTACACTGTCAATTTACTCTCTCTAGTCCCATCGGGGTCACTAGGCTCCTCAGGCTTTAAGCACAACCACAAACTCTGGGTTGCAGGCAGGGAAGACGCAGAGCCGACTCCAGGCTGGATCCTGGCGCTGGATCCAGCCTAGAGCCTGTCTGCAGCCTGTGTTTAGCACCCCCCAGTCACCCTTAAGACCAGAAGCCCCGCCTGCTCCGCTTCTTCTCCACCCTGTCATTTCTTAAGTGTCTCAAGACTAAGGCTTGATTTGCTTTAAGATGAGTTGTTCTGTTTTGGCCATGCCACTAGGCATGTGGGATACTAGTCCCCTCACCGGCGATCGAACCCACACCCTCTGCGTTGTAAGCCCAGAGTCGGAACCACTGGACCGCCAGGGACGTCGCAAGCTTGGATTATTTTGTTTCTCTCCAGTCCTTTTCCAAGGACAGTAGCATTTTATTAAAGAAGTCTAACCACTTCCAGAAAGAATGATAAAGGCAAGTATCAGCGAAGCTGTCTGGCACCGCTTTCACGTATCCCCAAGCCGTGTTGCTCTTAAAAGCAGAGAAGAGTGGAATTCATCTGGTTCTGTTTAAAAATCAAGTCCGGGGGGCATTCTCCACTCAACTACAGTCTAATCTTCTAGAGAGTTGCTCTAAGGTCAAATATTGGGCCCAAATCCAAAACTATCTGGCATAATCCCCAGTAGTTTAAGATGGGATTAGCACAGTGGAGAAACTGAAAGTTAGTTACAATTCTATTTCCCGTTCACACCGGAAAAAAAAACCAGCCCTGCCTTTTTCCTTCTCATTATCACTGAGAATCTGACAAGCGCGTCTCCCTGATAATCTTCACTCCTGCGTGCGTGCGTACGCGCGTGCTCAGTCATGTCTGACTTTCTGCGGCCCTGTGGACTGTAGTCCATCAGGCTCCTCTGTCCATGTGATTTTTCAAGCAAGAACATTGGAGTGGGGTGCCATTTCCTACTCCAGGGGATCTGCCTGACCCAAGAATCAAACCCGCATCTCACACGTCTCCTGCATTGGCAGGCGGGTTCTTTACCACCGTGCCGCCTGGGAAGCCCTCCTCACTCCTGACTTCACCCCACATAGGAAGGGAATTGGTGGCTGTCCTCATTGTGACCAAGCTGTTGGTCAGGCTGACACAGCCAATGACTCTAGTGCCACATTAGGCAGAGAGCAAGTCTAAACTGATAACAAATACGACTGAGTTAACTTGGAAGCTGAGGACATGGAAGCAGCAGCCACTCTTGCCAAACGGACCCCTGATTCAAACAAGACCAGGCGCATATATTGTAGCTTCTCCCAACGCCAGCATTTGAATACTTACAAAATATTAGAAAAACTAATCATGAGACGGACTTTTTTGGGGATAAAGCTGACGTATATATGGAAGACACATATAAAAGCAAAAGCAACTGTGTTTATATCCTTCAAACCCTTGTGGTGTTCTTTCCTGTGCATAGGTCACTTTCTTTGCTTATTCAAAAACGGGACACCAATCCATAGGTTTTAGAGCCTTCCAAATCCAAAACCTGAGATGAATAAAGCTCAGACATAAAGATTCAGAGTGATTGAAGAAGTGATCAGTTCTAAAAGCAACCTTCAAATACTGCAACATAAGATAGCCCTGGACCATTGTAGAAGAGCTAAAACAATTTTGAATTTTTTGTCAGTCCTGTTCTGGAGGTTCCATCACTTACTAGCTGTCTGAGCTTAAGCTGACACTGAACCTTCTCTTTTTTAATTTTAATTGGAGGATGATTGCTGTACAGCGTTGTTAGTTTCTGGTGTCCAACAACGTGAGTCAGCTGTAAGTATCCATATACCCCCTCCCTCCTGAGCCTTCCTGCGCCCCTACCCCAGCCCTGCCCTCTCGATCATCGCAGAGCCCTGAGCTGAGCTCCTTGTGCTACATGGCAGCTTCCTGCTAGCTGTCTGTCTAATACATGTAGCGTATATCCGCCAGTGTTACTCTCTCGGTCCATCCCGTCCTCTCCTCCCCTCTACGCTGTGTCCGGAAGTCTGTTCTCTATGTCTGTGCCTCTATTACTGCCCTGCAAATAGGTTCATCGGAACCATTTCTCTAGATCCCATATATCCATGTTAATATACGATATTTGTTTTCCTCTCTCTGACTTACTTCACTCTGTATGACAAACTCCAGGTCCATCCACCTCACTAGAGCTGACTCAGATTCATTGCAACCACCGTCCTGACGGTGCTACTATGGCCGTGCACAGAAAAGTCCCAGGCAGGCACGCCCCTTGGAGGAGAGACCTCCCGCTAAGCACCTTTTTCCATCAGGAGGACACGTCAGCCCCTGCTGGTCCCTTCACTTACCCGCCAAAGGCGCCCTTGTTCAGTCTTCTCCTGGGTGGACATTTTGCCTCTCCCTCTCCAAATACAACGTTCCGATTTTATATTATAAGCCTTTGGTAAAATAGGGGCTCAGAAGACTAGGGGACTCCACTCGCCTCGGACGATGGTCTGAAGGGGCGTGCGCTGCCCTCCCACCACTAACCTGCATTCCCACTCCTCCCCTTTACCGCCCTGCTCTTCCATCGGCTCCCTCATCCCAGGCCGTTAGAGTCCTGTACCACAGACATAACTGCACTGGGGGGATTCTCCGCTCCTTTCAGGTTCGCAGTTGCACTGGAAGCATAGAATGGTCACGTTCCCACTCACTTTGAACTTGCGCGAAGGTCCACCCGTATGGTCTGGCTGGCGAGGGGCTCCGTTCTGTTGCTGCTGCTCAGGGCTGCCTCCGTTTTACACCAGGTCTTACAGCCGATACCTTGCCCCAGCTCTGCTTCCTGTGATAGGAGCTCAGCTGGTCAGGGGAGTCATCTCTGCGCTCACAGTTTCTCAAAAGGATAGAATGTTGAGAAAAAGAAGTGCTCTCCCTAAAGGTAGATGCCACCAACATACAAGTGAGTTCTTCTGAACTTGAAACTCTCCTAGACAAATTCAGCTTGGAAATGTACTCAGAGGCTCTTGTAATGCGAAAGACCACAAACATGTAAGGATATTTACAGCAATAAGGACTAAATGTGTGTATTTAAATGCAGGTATTAAAATGTACAGAAGGTGTAGAAGAGGCAAGTCTTACTCTATGGAAAGTCAGGGGCCTTATCAGACCCAGACCTCACCAGACACGTGCTCCCAGGCACACTGTTGCCCTTGCTCTGACCTTCACACACACCTGATGCCAGCCTCCCTTTAAGGGTGCCTGAGATGACTAGGTGAGAGCCCAGGGAAATTTAAAGTTAAAACAATGAGCTATTTGTGGCTCCCACTCTTCCTGATGACTGGCTGAAACAGAGCAAAAAGCCAGGGCCTCAAAGCTTCCTAAAAGGAAAGAATATCAAAGCAATTCAAGATAAAAAGTAAACCAAACATGCTCCCATAAAATAGTCCACACTTTTGGCATTTTTCAAACAATTCTGATATATTACGCTTTTGCAACTTCATAAAAGACAGAGAAAACCCTTTTTTCCCTTAGTGCATTTGTTAATAGAGTGACAATCCACTTACCATTCGTCTAGTACTAGTATCTCTAGCATTGATCTTTTTTCAACCTGTAACTGTCCACATAGTTAATTCAGAATATCCCCTGTCAGGATCAAAGGAGAGAGTCTATTTTGTGCTCTGTACAACTCTGGAAGACTTTCATCATCCCAAAGACACATGAGAGACATTTCTGGTTTGCTGGAATTTTAAACAACTCAAGCCCAAGCTTGTTTGAGACATCATTTCACAAACAGGCAAGTCTCTTAAGAGGCAGCAGATTTACTTGATGGTAAAGTTTGCCATCATCCCTCACTCCCTAAGGGCTTTCAGCCGCAGGATCACGCTTTATGCCCACTTTGTCCTGACTTAGCCATCCAAGATGCCAGCAGGGACAGAACAAACACAGCTGGCGGTTGTTCCTGGATCCTTCCTGCCTCCCTCTGTGCCCTGCCCAGGGCACAGAGCATGCACCAACCCAGTCTGGCTGACTCCTGTTATTAGCAAACCACCTCAGCCCTCTCCATGTTGAACCTGGCCCTCCAGCAGGAAATTTCTTTTCACTGAAAAATATCATAAATCAGAATTGATCAAGACAGAGAAACCTCAAGCATCCCCAGGTTTGGTGGTATTTTTATACCATAGTGAGTACTGGGGCTCAGTGGCAAAGGATCAGCCTGCCAATGCAAGAGACACAGGTTCCATCCCTGGGTTGGGAAGATCCGCTGGAGTAGGAAGTGACAACCCACTCCAGTATTCTTGCCTGGGAAATCCCGAGGACAGAGAATCCTGGTAGTCTACAGTCCATGGAGGCACAAAACAGTGAGACATGACTTAGTGACTAAACAACAACAAAGCTCTTTTAGGTCCTGCCCCATGCTCCCCAAATCCTATTCAGCTCAAGCTACACCAAAAAAAGTAATGACTGAGTACTGGAGGGAATACAGTGGGAAGCAAAACCCAGTCCCTGCTCTTAATAGTCTTCAGCCTACAGCAGAAAACTGGGCATGTGCCCACAAGAGCACAAAATTCATACAAGATCAAGGGCTATGGTGGTTAAAAGACGAAGATGGCACTGGGGATCGAAAACGCATCTGAGCTTTCTTGCAAGTTGACAGATGTCTACAATCTGTCTTTTACTTAAAAGCACATACCTGCATAGAACCTAAATGATTACTTGACGAGCACAGTGACACCACACACACACATACAAACACACACACACACAGACGCACATGCACACACACACACACACACATGCACACATACAGGCATCTTCAGAACCCTGTAGTATGCTGTCCTGGGCAAACTGGGCATATTGTTCAACCTCTCTGAGCAGCAGTTCCCTGTTCTGTAAAATCAGGATAATGGTTCCACACTGGAGGACTGTTGTGATGAGTAACACATAGCCTTTCCCTTCTCCAGGAGATCCTCCCCACCCAGGGATCGAAGCTAGGTCTCCTGCATTGAAGGCAAATGCTTTACCATCTGAACCACCATCTATACCGCCCAACATGTACAAGGAGCTCTACAAGCAGTATCTGCTCAATAAATAATACCTGTTGATACCTGCATTCCTCAGACATGAGAGCTGAAGGTTTAGAGAGGCTAAGGAACCTGTTGAAAGTCCTACGGGACATACACGTCACTTATAATGAGTGTCACCACTTCCCCGGTGGCTCAGAGGTTAAAGCGTCTGCCTCCAATGCAGGAGATCTGGGTTCGATCCCTGGGTCGGGAAGATCCCCTGGAGAAGGAAATGGCAACCCACTCCAGTATTCTTGCCTGGAGAATCCCATGGACGGAGGAGCCTGGCGGGCTACAGTCCATGGGGTCGCAAAGAGTCAGACACGACTGAGCGACTTTGCCACCTCACCACCTATAATGAAAAAGATATGAGTCTTGCACTTATGATAATGTCCAAGCACCTTAATTAGCAAGCAAGCCTGACTGGCCTGCCTGACCCTAGAGGTTAAGCTCCCCCTGCCCCATCCCACGGAGAAATCGGACACACTGAGCTTCTGTGTGCTTGTGTGTGTCACTTGTGTGTAGGTCACTTCAGTTTGGTCCAACTCTTTGTAGCCCGCCAGGCTCCTCTGTCCATGGGATTCTCCAGGCAAGAATACTGGAGTGGGTTGTCATGCCCTCCTCCAGGGGATCTTCCTGACCCAGGAATTGAACCAGCATCTCATGTCTCCTTCATTAGCAGGTGGGTTCTTTACCACTAGCGCCACCTGGAAGCCCACTGAACTTCTTACAGCTGCTAAATGAAGACCATTCCTTCTCACCTTCAAGCCCAGCTTTCTCCTGCCCCTAATGTACTTCCCATACTTTTCTGTTTCAGCTTTTCCATGTCCTAAGTCACAGCTTCAGTTCAGTTCAGTTCAGTTCAGTTCAGTTCAGTTCATTTCAGTTCAGTCCTCAGTTGTGTCCGACTCTTTGCGATCCCGTGAATCACAGCACGCCAGGCCTCCCTGTCCATCACCAACTCCGGGAGTTCATTCAGACTCACGTCTATCGAGTCAGTGATGCCATCCAGCCATCTCATCCTCTGTCCTCCCCTTCTCCTCCTGCCCCCAATCCCTCCCAGCATCAGAGTTTTTCCAATGAGTCAACTCTTCACATGAGGTGGCCAAAGTACTGGAGTTTCAGCTTTAGCATCATTCCCTCCAAAGAAATCCCAGGGCTGATCTCCTTCAGAATGGGTGTCCTTTATTCCAGAGTTCTTCCCTGGCACCCTGCGCTTCTCCATCAGAGCATTTCTCACACTTTACTGCAATGATCTCTTTTCTGCTGGCATCTCCCAGAGTTTTCCCATCTCTGAAGGCTGGACTCTCAGTGGCTGCTACAAAAAATTAATTGAAACCAAGGGCAAATTTTCCATGAATCTAATGATACATACAACTCAGGGCCCCTCACCTTCAGTGGGTCCCTTCTAAGCCCTGTAACTAATTTTGATTCATAATTTTATGTGTATAGTTTTTCTTATGGCTCAGCTGGTAAAAAAAAAAATCTGCCTGCCATGCAGCAGACCTGGGTTTGCTCCCTGGATTGGGAAGATCCCCTGGAGAAAAGAAAGGCTACCCACTCTAGTATTATTGTCTGGAGAATTACATGGACTGTACAGTCCATGGAGTCTCAAAGAGTCAGACATGACTGAGCAAGTTTTTCTTAAATAAGACACACCTACAAATTGCATGTCTTAGGGCCCATTAAGACCTGGATCTGCTGCTGGTTACATGAGTAAACAAGGCAGAGACTGAGGGTCACGGAAGTTAAACAGCTACCCCATCTCATGTCCCACTTCATAACTTGAATTTGCATGTGCATCCGCACAGCCCCAACTCTTCCAGGACCCACACTCAGAAAATCAGTTCATCATGCACGGCCTCAGTTTCATCATATGGGGAAAAGAATACAGCCTTCACAGGACTCATGAGGGATAATTCCTCTATCACCTCCAGAAGTAGCTACACAGGACTTGGCACAAGAATGATTCTGAATATAGGAATGCCTGGCGAATGATACTTCAAAATACCTCACATCACAAATTCTATTCAGTTCTCAAATTCAGCATCCACCTAATTTATCCAGGCTTCACTAAACCCATATTCTATATGCGGAGCATAGACCTGGGGGCGGTGTGTGTGGGTGGGGAGGAATGATGACCTCAAAGAGCTGCCACAGAGGCTGGGAAAACAGGTGTTTAAACAAAAAACTAAAATCTGCAAAGAGTTCTTCTTCATCTTCTTCATCTTTTTTTTTTTTCCTGTTCCTCTTTATTTAATACTTTGCTTTTTTTTCTCTAAGGAGGTATCTCCCCAGCCTCCGTTCTACAGCTGACTATGTTGGTAAATTACCAGCTCTGCTCAGCCATGTGGCTGTCTTGGGTTACAACCTGAGTGATACTTAAGGGGCCTAAGAGAAACCTCTGAACTGACCAACAAATGAACAAGATTTTCAAGGTGTCACCATAAACACCCTCTAGGGAAGTTGCAGTTCCTTGAAAAGAAGCCAAACTGAACTTAGCCAACAGCATAAGTTAAGAAGTTGGGGATGAAACAGTAAGTAGCCAATCCCTCTCTGAGACTAAGCACTTACAAAAACATTTCAAGCTTTCTCGCATTTGTAAAATTTGAACCAGCAGGATGCACAGTGCAACAGGCACTGACCATCAGCTGGATAGCTAGTGTGCAGCCTGACTCTTAGGCCAAGAAATGTGGCTTCTGCCCCTCTCCACCTCCTTGAGGGCCAGGGAGCAATCCTGAAAGTTGTTGCTGAACCACAAAAGATACTGGTATTCTTGGCCTCCAGAGGAGAAGAATTCAATCCAGGGCCAGAGACGAGGCTTGATTGCTCAGAGCTTTTGTGTAATAAAGTTTTATTTAAGTATAAAAGGGATAGAGAAAGCTTCTGACATAGACGTCAGAAGGGGGCAGAAAGAGTGCTCCCTTCGCTAGTGTTAGCAAGGGGGTTAAATACTTTTTAATTAGTTATTACAATGAATCAAAAGAATGTCTAGAGGTTGTAAAGATCTCACTAGACCCACTCCTATAATTTACATTTTAAGATGACAAGATTAGCCAGAAGGTTTTCAGGAAGGAGAAACTGTCCTTAAGCAGGATACATTGTTGTTGTCTAATCCTTAGCACAGAGTTTAAACTGAGTTGTCTGTTGTGTAATCATCAGTTCAAGACTTAAAAACATTTTATGTGACTAAGAGTAAGGAATGTAAAGGGGAAAAAAAGTTTGTCCTTTCCTCCTACTTGAGAATTCCAGACCCCTCTCTCCTTGGAGGAGATACCCCTCATCCAAGGTAAAGAGCAGCGGCTGTGCTTTGCTGGAGCAGCCGTGAAGAGATACCCCACGCCCAAGGTAAGAGAAACCCAAGTAAGACGGTAGGTGTTGCAAGAGGGCTTCAGAGGGCAGACACACTGAAACCATACTCACAGAAATCTAGTCAATCTAATCACGCAAGGACCACAGCCTTGTCTAACTCAATGAAACTAAGCCATGCCCGTGGGGCAACCCAAGACGGGCGGGGCATGGTGGAGAGGTCTGACAGAATGTGGTCCACTGGAGAAGGGAATGGCAAGCCACTTCAGTATTCTTGCCTTGAGAACCCCATGAACAGTATGAAAAGGCAAAATGATAGGATACTGAAAGAGGAACTCCACAGGTCAGTAGGTGCCCAATATGCTACTGGAGGTCAGTGGAGAAATAACTCCAGAAAGATTGAAGGGATGGAGCCAAAGCAAAAACAATACCCAGCTGTGGATGTGACTGTTGTTAGAAGCAAGGTCCGATGCTGTAAAGAGCAATATTGCATAGGAACCTGGAATGTCAGGTCTATGAATCAACACAAATTGGAAGTGGTCAAACAGGAGATAGCAAGGGTAAACGTCGACATTCTAGGAATCAGCAAACTAAAATGGACTGGAATGGGTGAATTTAACTCAGATGACCATTGTATCTACTACTGCGGGCAGGAATCCCTCAGAAGAAATGGAGTAGCCATCGTGGTCAACAGAAGAGTCTGAAATGCAGTACTTGGATGCAATCTCAAAAATGACAGATGATCTCTGTTCGTTTCCAAGCCAAACCATTCAATATCATGGTAATCCAAGTCTATGCCCCAACCAGGAACGCTGAAGAAGCTGAAGTTGAATGGTTCTATGAAGACTTACAAGACCTTTCAGAACTAACACCGAAAAAAGATGTCCTTTTCATTATAGGGGACTGGAATGCAAAAGTAGGAAGTCAAGAAACACCTGGAGTAACAGGCAAATTTGGCCTTGGAATGCAGAATGAAGCAGGGCAAAGGCTAATAGTGTTTTGCCAAGATAATGCACTGGTCATAGCAAACACCCTCTTCCAACAACATAAGAGAAGACTCTACACATGGACATCACCAGATGGTCAACACCGAAATCAGATTGATTATATTCTCTGCAGCCAAAGATGGAGAAGATCTATACAGTCAACAAAAACAAGACCAGGAGCTGACTGTGGCTCAGATCATGAACTCCTTATTACCAAATTCAGACTTAAATTGAAGAAAGCAGGGAAAACCGCTGGACCATTCAGGTATGACCTAAATTAAATTCCTTATGATTATACAGTGGAAGTGAGAAATAGATTTAAGGGCCTAGACCTGATAGATAGAGTGCCTGATGAACTATGGAATGAGGTTCGTGACATTGTACAGGAGACAGGGATCAAGACCATCCCCATGGAAAAGAAATGCAAAAAAGCAAAATGGCTGTCTGGGGAAGCCTTACACATAGCTGTGAAAAGAAGAGAGGCGAAAAGCAAAGGAGAAAAGGAAAGATATAAGCATCTGAATGCAGAGTTCCAGAGAATAGCAAGAAGAGATAAGAAAGCCTTCTTCTGCGATCAATGCAAAGAAATAGAGGAAAACAACAGAATGGGAAAGACTAGAGATCTCTTCAAGAAAATTAGAGATACCAAGGGAACATTTCATGCAAAGATGGGCTCGATAAAGGACAGAAATGGTATGGATCTAACAGAAGCAGAAGATATTAAGAAAAGATGGCAAGAATACACAGAAGAACTGCACAAAAAGGATCTTTATGACCCGGATAATCATGATGGTCTGATCACTCATCTAGATCCAGACATCTTGGAATGTGAAGTCAAGTTGGCCTTAGAAAGCATCACTACGAACAAAGCTAGTGGAGGTGATGGAATTCCAGTAGAGCTATTTCAAATCCTGAAAGATGATGCTGTGAAAGTGCTGCACTCAATATGCCAGCAAATTTGGAAAACTCAGCAGTGGCCACAGGACTGGAAAAGGTCAGTTTTCATCCTAATCCCAAAGAAAGGCAATGCCAAAGAATGCTCAAACTACTGAACAATTGCACTCATCTCACACGCTAGTAAAGTAATGCTCCAAATTCTCCAAGTTAGGCTTCAGCAATACATGAACCGTGAACTTCCTGATGTTCAAGCTGGTTTTAGAAAAGGCAGAGGAACCAGAGATCAAATTGCCAGCATCCACTGGCTCATGGAAGAAGCAAGAGAGTTCCAGAAAAACATCTATTTCTGCTTTATTGACTATGCCAAAGCCTTTGACTGTGTGGATCACAATAAACTGTGGAAAATTCTGAAAGAGATGGGAATACCAGACCACCTGACCTGCCTCGTGAGAAATCTGTATGCAGGTCAGGAAGCAACAGTTAGAAATGGACATGGAACAACAGACTGGTTCCAAATAGGAAAAGGAGTATGTCAAGGCTGTATATTGTCACCCTGCTTATTTAACTTATATGCAGAGTACATCATGAGAAACGCTGGACTGGAAGAAACACAAGCTGGAATCAAGATTGCCAGAAGAAATATCAATAACCTCAGATATGTAGATGACACCACCCTTAAGGCAGAAAATGAAGAGGAACTAAAAAGCCTCTTGATGAAAGTGAAAGAGGAGAGTGAAAAAGGTGGCTTAAAGCTCAACATTCAGAAAACGAAGATCATGGCATCTGGTCCCATCACTCCATGGGAAATAGATGGGGAAACAGTGGAAACAGTGTCAGACTTTATTTTTTTGGGCTCCAAAATCACTGCAGATGGTGACTGCAGCCGTGAAATTAAAAGACGTTTACTCCTTGGAAGGAAAGTTATGACCAACCTAGATAGCATATTCAAAAGCAGAGATATTACTTTGCCGACTAAGGTCCGTCTAGTCAAGGCTATGGTTTTACCAGTGGTCGTGTATGGATGTGAGAGTTGGACTGTCAAGAAGGCTGAGACCCGAAGAATTGATGCTTTTGAACTGTGGTGTTGGAGAAGACTCTTGAGAGTCCCTTGGACTGCAAGGAGATCCAACCAGTCCATTCTGAAGGAGATCAACCCTGGGATTTCTTTGGAAGGAATGATGCTAAAGCTGAAACTCCAGTACTTTGGCCACCTCATGCGAAGGGTTGACTCACTGGAAAAGACTTCAATTCTCAGAGGGATAGGGGGCAGGAGGAGAAGGGGACAACCGAGGATGAGATGGCTGGATGGCATCACCGACTTGATGGACATGAGTCTGAGTGAACTCTGGGAGTTGGTGATGACAGGGAGGCCTGGCGTGCTGCGATTCATGGGGTCACAAAGAGTCGGACACAACTGAGCGACTGAACTAGCTAACTAACTAACTCTCCTTGGGGATCCCTGGACTTCCTATCCACCTGCCTGGGAACTGACTCAGCTCCGTGGGCCTAACGAGGGAGACAGACTTGGCTCGTGCCGGGCTCTGCTGTCTGGAGGGTTATGACCTTGGGCCAAGCCTTGGGAAGCCTCAGCTACACCAACAGCAATAATATTAGTAGGTAATGGTGGAGAACCATTTTTCCAGCATCAGCTCCCGTGACCACTCCTCCAGTTGCATGCTCAGGTTCCTAAGAATTACCTGCTTTAATCCTACTGCATCTTTGTCCCTCCACAAGCTCCGAAAGAAGCCCCATCACCACCTCTCTCCTTCTCCTCACCCTGTCATCCAAGTTCATATATGGAGAATTAAATATAATATTGTTACCATACTGTTAAGAAAGGCAGAAAATCCACTTTTAAGAAACAAACTATTGTCTTGCTGTCAAATTCCTCTACCCAAAGTTTGAGAAGCCTCATCACCATCATGCTTCAAGGAAGGAAAAATAACCTCATATAATTTAGTCACAGAGAGCACAAAAGGGGATTTGCTTTAGATGTTTCCATCTCTGGGTCCACATATCATCTAAGGCCAAACAACAGGCATGTTTCGTGTTTGTAATTAGATGAAAACAGCAATACTTTCTTATAAGAAGCATCTTATCTTCCCCGTATATATGTGCACACACTCACAGCCAGGAGCTGGGTGATGTATCTAACACAGCCTGGCAAGACAAGATGACCTTTCTAATTGTCATGATGAGAAGCACAATTGCAAGTGACTTTGAAACATATGGTAAACTTCATTATGCTAAAATATAATAGCTTCTTCTTTGGGGCTCATGATGAATATTAATGTCAGGGCTCCTGAGGAAAATGTGCTCTAAATTTTATATTGTATAAAACCCTTTCAATACCAAAGAGAGCATTTATTTATAGTCTTCAGCCTTCTTCATAGATGCTGTTAAATATTCCATTAAACATGGCAAAATGGAATGAATAATCATGGAACATTGGAGAGGGGTGGGGACAATGATCCCCTCCAGAGTATCAAGCCAAGCTCCAGGCAGGGCCAGAAGAAAAAGTCAAGGGATAGAAATACAAGGTCAAGGAGGACACAGAGTATACAGAGAGGTAAGTCGGTGGGTTCTGCTGCTGGAGGGCATCCTCACAGAGACCTCAGAGCAGCTGGTTCTGGAGAGGTGTGGGAGTGCATCATATAAGGTATCCAGAGCATGCAGAGACCATGGGAAATTTAGCAGGTCAAAGGAGTTGTCCAGGTGATACCCAGAACAGAGATAGGGAGTGTGCACTTGGGTGGATGAGGGTGTGGGAATATCTGAAAGATGGAGGAGAGAAACCCACAGCAAAAAGCTGTAGGAAGATGTGGTTGCGGGGGCGGGGGGTAGAGAATCTGATACCCAACAGTGGCAACTGGCAAGGACGTGCCTTCGTAAACCCCAATCATAGCAATTTACAGTGATGACACATGGTCCACAGAAAAGGACCTTTGACTTAATACCCTGCACTGGTTATTATCTGTGGAGAGAAGGAGCAGGAGCTGTTACAGACCCAGATCCTCTCCATGAAAGGCTGGTGACAGTCTAAAAGGTCATCCCGTCCATCCCTCTTCCCACCCGGCCACCATCCATCACCAAGTCCTGTGACTCCCACAGCTGCAGCCTCAGCAGCTCCAGGCACCAACAGACACTCTCCTATAGGCCCTGAAATAACAGCATGCTTGTCAAGAAAAAAAATCATATTGGCAGGAGCTGTTTTTCTAATGGATCCATGTAAGAAAACAGCATATTTTTGTAAAAGGCCAAATATGGTGAAGTACTCAATGTGAGATGTGGGATACAGAAAAAGTAAAGCAATGGATATGAAACTGCACATTTCTCTCAGCTTCTTTATTTTAATGGTTGTGAAAACGTAAAAAGGATGCCTTCCACAGATTTATTATAAAAATGAGATTGGTTTATTATGGTCCCAGTTACAGCTGTTCCCTCGATAGTGCATTAGCTTTAAAGGCCAGGCCCAGTGAATATTAATGCATGGAGTGGAAACAGAATGCATTTTCCCGAGAAAACCTATGTTGTTTGTTAAATCTATTGCATCCTAAGCCTTAAGAAGTTTCAAAATTCACTCTAAACTGCTACTTCAACATGTTATCATTGCTTTAAAAAATTTCTCTTTTCATTCCATTATTAATCATGATAATGGGTTAACTTCACACATATACACACAGCATACAAACAAGAAAAATGATAATAACCACATTATATAAAGATAAGGAAACCATCAAATTTCCTCCTGCCCCCGCTCCAAAAATAAACAACGGATATGAACAACACACAATAGAAAAAAGTATAAAGGCACCAAAAAAGCAAGTTCAACTTCATTATTAGTCAAATAGATTCCAAAATAAAGCCTGAATTAAAAACAATTTTTTATTGTTATTATACTACATAATTTCTTAAGAAATAACAGTGTAGAAAGGATGAATGGGAGTCTAAACTAAACTGGTATAATCCTTTTGAAAGTCTTTGTAGGATGTATCAAGTCACAAAATGATTTTGCTCTTGGGCCCAGAACTCCCAATCTCACTTTATCTTCAGAAAGAAATTTATAAAATGATTGCTAGAAACATCAAAATAAGGAGAAAGTTAAGTAGGTCATGGTATACTGATTCTCGGAATGTTATTAAGGTTCTAGAAACTAACCTAGAACTCTGTGTTACAAGGAAATCTAACTCCGTGCTGAGTCTGACTCTGGAGCCGCACAGATCTAAGCCATGTTCCAGCTCTCTGCATCCATCTACAGCCCTCCTAGCTCACTAAGCCTCAGTTTCAGCATCGGTAGAATGGGATGATACATTTTTCTGAATGTATAGCAATGAGGAGTGAGTCATGTAATGCTTTCATTTTTGCCACATAAGGCTATAAAGGTATGATGGTGCCCACTCTCTCAGTACACATGTGTAAAAGGTCTCCATGTACTCTAGGCATTGGCAGCAGTGGTGGGGAGGGGAGGGACACCAAAAATGCACCCAGGGACCCTAGCTCTGCTATGGAAGTTATGTGGTGGACATTTTTCATTCAATTTTTAAAACGTTTTTTATTCTATGATATTCTGTGAAATAAATTAAAAATTGAAAAAAAATCACACTAGAGAAACTCTAGGAATTTCAGAAGCTTCAACTTCAGAGGATTCTTGTATAATCCACTGGGGAAATTACTTCACCTCCAAAGCTTACTACATTCTCAGGATTCTAGATATAGGGGGATCTCAGTATTGGGTGGCCTTCTTAGGGCAGACCTGGAGTTTGGTATTCAGTCCCCCACTGTTCCTCAACCTCTGAAAAAAAAATGCAGGGTTGTATGGAGGGCACATAGACATTCACCAAACTCTAATTTATCTGTTACACTGATACAATGGGGACCTGACGACCAAAGTCAAATGCTGGGTCAAATATGAAGTTAACAAGAAGCTCAAGACTCCAGTCACCTTGCTCCAGCAAGACCAGGCTTCCTTTCATTAATCACACCCCGGTGTCATAATATATTTGCATTAGATTCTTTTGTGGGAAGGGTAATATAATATTTAGAAATATATACAGTGTAAAACAGCTTTAGTAACACAGAGGAAAAGAGAGCTGATCAAAACAAGCTAAAATAACCAAAATTCTAACATCACATTGGCAAATTAAAAGAGAAAAACAAGTCTGGTTATCAGTAAACCTAAAGCAAAGCATGCAATCAGTTCTTAATGAGTTATAAAAACTTCAGAGAGTTTCATGTCAAAAGACAAATAAAATTACCTTCTGTAACTAAGGAGCATGTGAGCTATGAGTATACCTGGTTTATACATTTTTGATGTCAAGTCAGTAGACCTTTAAGCAGCCCTTGATGGTTTCTGCCATGTCATAAATATTAAATGGCAGTGCATTGGCTTAGAATTATCTATCCGGATGGCATCACTGACTCGATGGACGTGAGTCTGAGTGAACTCCGGGAGTTGGTGATGGACAGGGAGGCCTGGTGTGCTGCAGTTCATGGGGTCGCAAAGAGTCAGACACGACTGAGCGACTGAACTGAACTGAACTGAACTGAACAGGATCCAAAGTTGGCTTAAAACTCAAACATTCAGAAAACTAAGATTATGGCATCAGGTCCCATCATTTCACAGCAAATAGATGGGAAAACGATGGAAACAGTGACACTGTTTTCTTGGGCTCCAAATCACTGTAGATGGTGACTGCAGCCATGAAATTAAATGACGCTTGCTCCTTGGAAGAAAAGCTATGACAAACTTAGACAGCATATTAAAAAGCAGAGACATTACTGTGCCAACAAAGGTCTATCTAGTCAAAGCTACAACTTTTCCAGTGGTCATGTATGGATGTGAGAGTTGGACTATAAAGAAAGCTGAACACCAAGGAATTGATGCTTTTGAACTGTGGTGTTGGAGAAGACTCTTGAGAGTCCTTTGGACTACAAAGAAATAAAACCAGTCAATTCTAAAGGAAATCAGTCCTGAATATTCATTGGAAGGACTGATGCTGAAGATGAAACTCCAATACTTTGGCCACCTGATGCGAAGAGCTGACTCACTGGAAAAGACTCTGATGGTGGGAAAGACTGAAGGCAAGAGGAGAAGGGGATGACAGAGGATGAGATGGTTGGATGGTATCACCGATTTGATGGACATGCGTTTGAGCAAGCTCTGGGAGTTGGTGATGGACAGGGAAGCCTTGAGAGCTGCAGTCCATGGGGTCGCAAAGAGTCGGACATGGCTGAGCGACTGAACTGAACAGGATCCAACCCTCGTCAATTCCATAAAAGTCTGAAAGTAAAGTAAATGAGGCAGGATGGCCATCACCCAAAGTCTGGTGGGCACAGGGCAACAAAATTTGGTGCAACAATGCAATGAGGGCAGAAAACACTTATCATGAAACCCTGTCTTCTTTACAAGAGCTAAGAGAACCTGAAAAGCCAAATTAGCTACAAATAATGACCTCTCAAAAACAATTCTCTTTCTTGGGTTACAAAACATATGGCAGCTTCAAAGAAGAAGAACAAAGAGAAAATGGCAGGAGGTCATAACTCATGACAAAGTCAAAGAGGAAAACAAGACATTTCCTATTAGATTAAGCACTAAAAATACTATGATAGTATAAAATACGTCATGTGTCCGACTCTGTGTGACACCATAGACAGCAGCCCACCAGGCTCCCCAGTCCCTGGGATTCTCTAGGCAAGAACACTGGAGTGGGTTCCCATTTCCTTCTCCAAAATACATCATAGTTAGCAGGAAAAACATTTAACCCTGCAAAAATTCACAAAATTGGACTCAGAAAAAAAAATTGGACTCAGAAAAAAAAAAGAATCAGTCTTAATCTCTCAAAGCCTTGAATTATAGAATATTGTACATGTTGCTTATTTAAAGTTCAAAAGCTCACTCAAAAGAAACTCACAACAATGGCCATCAAATTTTGCAAGTTAATTCCTTATTATTTATTGGATGATATATCAGTAAATTCTACAGGCAAATAGGGGTTTGAAAGAAAAGTTAATGTGTTAGTCGCTCAGTCATGTCTGACTCTTTGGGACCCCCATGGACTATAGCCTGCCAGGCTCCTCTATCCATGGGATTTCCCAGGCAAGAATACTGGAGTGGGTTGCCATTCCCTTCTCCAAAGGATATTCCCAGCCTACAGATTGAACCTGGGTCTTCTGCACTGCAGGCAGATTCTTTACCATCTGAGCCACACTTTCGCAACTTAATTCCTCATAACCAATTGGATGGCATGTTAGTAAATTCTTAAAGGCAAACGGGGTTTCTCCCCCAAAAACTCTGACTGGGATATCAATATACTATCAATGCCTGATCTTACAGGACTACGAAGGAAAACACTGACATTTAAGCATTTTTGAACAGGAAGCAGAACTAGCCATAGTTCTTTGAAAATAAAATATCCAAAAGCGGTTTGAAGTTCCCATATTTGTATCCAACTAAATTGCTATAATTCAACTTTTTTCTCATTTGTGGCAGTAATGGTAAGTCCCTATTAGTTATCCTCCCAAAATAAAGAATTTGGGTTTTAATACAAAATATGAGTATTACATGGCTGATAACCTAGAGAACCTCCTGTCAAGTTCCATGATGCAATGAGTGTAGGGAGATTGCAGACAGCAGGTCGTCATTTGGGGCATTCAATATAGAATGTGTACTTAGAAATTTCAAACATGAAAACAGCCTCTCTTTTCAGGACACTCAACATCATTTCAAGAGATGATGTTAGTGGACTTTTGTTCCATACTCTCAACTCTGAGTGCAGTATGGAGGTGGCTGGTAATAAGGGTAGTAAGCCCGTGGTAAGGGAGGGTGGAAAGACCTCATGTCAGGAATCAGGTTCATAAAGAATATAAATCTACATAAAAGGTGAAATCACAATATGCTGCTGCTACTGCTGCTGCTAAGTCGCTTCAGTCATGTCCAACTCTGTGTGACCCCATAGATGGCAGCCCACCGGGCTCCCCTGTCCCTGGGATTCTCCAGGCAAGAACACTGGAGTGGGTTGCCATTTCCTTCTCCAGTGCATGAAAGTGAAAAGTCAAAGTGAAGTCGCTCAGTCATGTCTGACTCTTAGCAACCCCATGGACTGCAGCCCATCAGGCTCCTCCATCCATGGGATTTTCCAGGCAAGAGTACTGGAGTGGGGTGCCATGGATTCAAATCCTAGCCCTGACCTCTCCCATCCATGTGACTTCAGACAAGACTCCCATCCTTCCTGAGTCTTATCATCTTCATCTGTGAAACAGATGGAGCTGGGCCAGCTGCACAAGTGTCCAGAGGATCAGACAACCAAATGCATGTGCAGCCTTAGCCCAAAAGAAGAGAGACCAACATTTGTTACTGAAGAGAAAGTGACACCATACAGGGAATCATTCCTTCCTTTCAAAGAACATATCAAATCCATTAAAGCTATAGCTAATCTGTACACACAGCAAGGGATCTAATAAACACATGCTAAATACATACAATAAAGACCACAGAAGGAGAAATCCCAAACAAATTCATTTTTAAATCTATAAGGTTCTACATTAAGGATAATATTTAGAGAATTAAATTCCCCTAATTTCAATTAAGTTCTAATAATCACAACAATAATATTCTATTTTCAGATCATAACATAATGCTGAAGTTGTTCAGGTTACTGAGGGTGGTACCACTCCCACTCAGTTCAGTTCAGTCGTGTCTGACTCTTTGTGACCCCACGGACTGCAGCACACCAGGCCTCCCTGTTTTACTCAAAACTCACGTCCATTGAGTTGGTGATGCCATCCAACCCTCGCATCCTCTGTCATCCCCTTCTCTGGCCTTCAAACTTTCCCAGCATCAGGTTCTTCAATCTTTTCACATCAGGTGGCCAAAGTATTGGAGCCTCAGCTTCAGCATCAGTCCTTTCAATGAATATTAAAGACTGATTCCTTTAGGATGGACTGGTTGGATCTCCTTGCATCCAAGGGACTCTCAAGAGTCTTCTCCAACACCACATTCCCAAAGCATCAATTCTTCGGTGCTCAGCTTTCTTTATAGTCCAACTCTCACATCCATACATGACTACTGGAAACTCCCACCCAAGAACATTTAAAACCAGGTGTGGGAGGAAGCGATGCACAAAAGACAATGTGAAGGATGAGAAACATTCTGCGAGTCAGGGTACAGCCCCATGAAATGAATAACCCCTCCTGCAACCCTGGCCAAGGGGCTTTCTGCCAGGAACTGTGGCATCCCGCTTACCACCATTTTCAGCTTAATTTTCAGGAGGGTGTGTATGAGTGTGCATGTGTGTGCACACACTAAGGTCATCAAAAGCCCTGAGTCCAAGTGAAATGTAGACAGAGACTAACATAGGCGCTGGTTGACAAGAATGTTCCAGAAAGAAAGCAGAACACTTGTCAAGTACTTAAGATTCACATGGACCCACCTTATAACATAGAACCAACTTCCTGCTCCAAACAAATCAGCATGT
The DNA here is from genome assembly GCF_042477335.2 of Ovis canadensis. Taxonomy (NCBI): domain Eukaryota; kingdom Metazoa; phylum Chordata; class Mammalia; order Artiodactyla; family Bovidae; genus Ovis; species Ovis canadensis. The sequence continues at coordinate 22,417,013 of NC_091269.1, read as the reverse complement.
CAAAAAACTACCTGCTGCAATTGGGTATGAAATACTATTAAAATTGTCACTCTATTCCCACCTAGGGGCTCTGTTGAGGAAATATTGTTATAGGAGTATAAAAAACAAATGGAGGGGCTTTCCTGGTGATCCAGCGGTTAAGAATCTGCCTTGCAATGCAAGGGATACTGGTTTGATTCCTGGTCCAGGAAGATCCCACATGCCTTGGAGCAACTAAGCCCATTTGCCACAACTACTTAGCCTGCTTCAGTGCTGCAACTACTGAAGCCCCAGCACTCTAGAGCACTTGCTCCTCAACAAGCCACCACTGTGAGAAGCCGGGGTACCACAACTAGAAAACAGACCCCCTTCACTGCAACTAGAGAAAGCCTGCATGTACAGCGACGAAACCCCACCACAGCCAAAAATAAACAAATAAATCTCTGGGGAAAAAAGCAAATGGAGATACATGTAGAAAAAGGAGTAGCATCAGTGAGGATTTCTAAAACTAACTGCATGGATAAAAATGGAAAAAAGAAATCAGAAGTGGACACTAGGTCAAGACAAATACTGTTTGATTCCACTTACATGAGACACATAGAATAGTCAAATTCATAGAATCAGAAAGTACATTGGCAGATGTCAGGGGCCAAAGTGCAGGGAACAGGTATGAGGAGTTAGTGTTTAATGGGAGGACAGGGGGTTTCAGTTTAGGAAGGTAAGAAATTCAAGAGTCTGATGATGAAAAGTTGTACAACAATGTGAATAAATGTAGTGCCGCTGAATGGTACAGTTAAATATGGTTGGAACAGTACACTTCATAGTATGTGACTTTTACCACAATTTAAAAAAATATTTGAGAGTCAATTAAAAAAAAAAAAAGGAACAAAATTGGAAGGAATCATGGGAATTCAAGACCAGAATGGACTAGAGTAACCAGTGATTTCACCTCTTGCAGGAACTGTCTGAGTCATTCTGGAACACAGAGGCTTTACTAGGGGCTTCCCTGACAGCTCAGCTGGTAAAGAATCTGCCTGCAATGAAGGAGACCCCGGTTCGATTCCTGGGTTGGGGAAATCCCCTGGAGAAGGGATAGGCCACCTACTCCAGTATTCTTGGGCTTCCCTGGTGGTTCAGATGGTAAAGAATCCACTTGCAATGCGGGAGACCTGAGTTTGATCCCTGAGTTGGCAAGATCCTCTGCAGAAGGGAAAAGCTACCCACTCCAGTATTCTGGCCTGGAGAATTCCATGGCCTGTATAGTCCATGGGGTTGCAAAGAGTCAGACACAACTAAGCAACTTTCACTTTCACTTTCTTTTCAAATGATACTGGAGATTATCATACTAAGTGAAGTTCAGACAGAGAAAGACAAATCCCATTTAATATCACTTACGTGTAAAATCTGAAACAGGACATAAACTTCCCTGTAAAACAGAAACATGATCATGGACTTAGAGAACAGATTGTGGTTGACAAGGGGGATGGGTCGGGAGAGGGATGGAGGGGGAGGTTAGGGTTAGCAGAGGTAAGGTTCTATGTATCGAATGGATAAACGACAGGTCCTACTGTATAGCTTGGTGACTATATTCAACATTCTACGATAAACCATAATGGACAGATATAAAAAAGAATACATATATGCGTAACTGGGTCACTTGCTATATAGCAAAAATTAATACAACATTGTAAATCAACTATACTTAAATAACAGAATTTAAATGATGGAGGGGTGGAGAGAAATGAAACAGACACCTGGCTTTGCCGTGACTTACATCAAACACCTGGGAAGCAGAAAGAATTTATTCATCCAACCTCACACTGTGATGCCACACGTGCCAGATGAGACACAGATGATGGAGAAGCAACAGAACTGAACTGAGGCCACCCACAAACTAACACAGGCTTCTTGCACTGTTGTGGAGAAGCCTCCCAAAGGACTTATCATGATTATTTAATAAAAGAGGAAGGAAATTAATCACGAATTTCAAGCTTAGAATTTTACAGCAAGAGAGTCTGAAGGGAAATAACCATACTCACAGTGATGTAAGAATAAACTGGAAAGAAGAAAAGTATGGAGAGAAACTAAAAAATGAAAATGTGTATTTAACTGGGATTCTGATAACTTAATAAGATGATTAGAGATGTGAAAGTTCAGCTCACAGAAAAACCTGGGAAAAGAAATTTTCAAATTTTAAAGAAAGTTTTTCTCCAAAATATTCATATTATACATAGATTCAATCTAAACAAATAAAGATTTCCAGTTAGAGAGGCAGACATTAATAAAATACTTGCCATATAACAAACTAAGTTCCTTCACCTTGAAATACTGCAACACTCATCTGGTTCCCAGACAAATAGCTCAGGCTGCTCAGTCATGTCTGACTCTCTGCTACCTCATGGACTGTAGCCCACTAGGCTCCTCTGTTCATGGAATTTTCCAGGCAAGAGTACTGGAGTGGGTTGCCATGTCCTTCTCTAGGGGATCTTTCCTGACCCAGGGATTGAATTCACATCGGTTGCGCCTCCTGCACGGGAAGGTGGATTCTTTACCACTCCGGCCACCTAGAAATCCCTGTGATGCATCTACAGAAAGGGGTCTCTAACCACCCCTTCCAGAGAAGGCAATGGCACCCCACTCCAGTACTGTTGCCTGGAAAATCCCATGGACGGAGGAGCCTGGTGGGCTGCAGTCCATGGGGTCGCTGTGGGTCGGACATGACTGAGCGGCTTCACTTTCACTTTTCACTTTCATGCATTGGAGAAGGAAATGGCAACCCACTCCAGTGGTCTTGCCTGGAGAATCCCAGGGACAGGGGAGCCTGGTGGGCTGCCATCTATGGGGTCACACAGAGTCAGACACGACTGAAGTGACTTAGCAGCAGCAGCAACCACCCCTTCAGGTTCCAGGGACTTAGAACCACTGATGTCAGATCACCGGAAGATCCTATATTTAAACTCAATTAGCCTGAGGCCTTCCTAATTGACTTCCATCTAATTATACGTTAACAGTTTCTTAACATTTGGAGGAACTTAAAATTTGAAGGAAATTTTGACTCCCTCAAAAATCTGCTGAGTAACTGGATCTTTTTGTGGAAAACAATGTACAGACTCGCAGATCTGAAGTCTGTGCACAGGTTCACAGGCTTCCCACGGACTACTGCTTTCATCTGTTTTTTTTTTTTTTTGTCAGAAATGGTTGGTAGCAGCTTTTTCATTTGCTATAAATCTACTCATGAAGACTTTCCATTACACTCTCAAAAAAAATCACCTTTAAGGATTTAACACCACTCCATATTCCTGAAAACTTCATGCTTTAAGCTACTTTTGAGGAGGACAGATGATGTTTTATTGGTCTTTTTTGCTCTGGCTTCTAGGAAGTTCATGATCACATCATATTCTCAACCGAAATAATTAACACTCATCACTTACATTTTCTTCTGTCTCAAATTTTCCATTATATTTCCATTATATTTGTTAATTTTTTGTGTCCATCTTTGATGTATATTTATATAAATTCCAATTTTCCATTTCTTCCCCAACCCCTTCCCCAAAAAGACAGACTTTATTCCCTGTTCTAATTTTTCTTGAAAATTTCACCTAAATATAGATAATAAATGTGGAAAAGGAGTGACTGCCTATATATGCAAAGCCTGTTAAATCACATGATCTATAAACCAAAAACTTTTTCTTTTTTTTTATAATTTAATTATTTTTTTATTTTTTTTTTAAATTTTAAAATCTTTAATTCTTACATGCGTTCAAAAGCTTTTTCTTAAAGTGATTTACAAAAGATGTTTCACCAGTGGACTAAAGAGTTAAAAAAACTGGTATCTCACTAAACGGCATCAAACTTCCTTTTATTACCTATTTTAGGAGGTAGTCCAAGAAGAAGGGTAGGATTATGTGAATGTGGCCTTTCTAGCCTAAAGGAAAAAGTAGATATTAGACCCAAACCATAATTGAAAAGTTGAGCCAAGTCCACTTTATCACCTTTAAAAACTGCCCCTTATCTGACTTCCTCTTCCTCCATACTCACTGAAAGGCCAACAGATGAGTTTAGTCTGGACACAGCCAGCCATCACTCCCAGAAAAAAAACACCATTTGACACCCGCACTGAGAATTCTTTCACGCATTTCACAGATCCTACGTGGACTCCTGACAGCTCACTGGGCCACAGGCGCTGCCGGATTTTTGAGCTACATCTGTAGCATCTTTTCTACTCGGGCAGCTGGCATAAAGTGGGAAAATTCATTACCATGCTAATGATGTCCTATTTAAAATTCTGGCCCTGATTATTCTGTGATTAAATCTCTCCCCTTGACATCTGCTTCCTTTATATCCAAGTTACAGTATGAAATCAACAATATTAATAAAGGACAATACAGATTACCAACTTATACACAAGAGAGAGAAACACGGTTCTGTAAATCCCAGGGTTGTCTTTTTTTCTGAAAAACAGACGTAGCAAACTTAAAAATGTTACTGATTCTTTTTCATACCACTCTCCCTTAAAAAAAGAAAACACTGAAATCCACAATAATTAAAGGTCTATAGTTAATTTCCACAAGTATTCAAAGGTTGAAAGACAGATTTAATCTATTTACTGCCCCTAAAACTGCTCAGACTTCATATGCGTTCTCCTGAAGTCTTAGGAACCACTGATTGGGTATAAGCACCCAGGGTATTCCTCCCCTCTTTAAACAGACTCTGTGTCACTGTCTCCCTGCCCCCAAGTACTTTGGCCTACTTCAGTCCTTCTCATCACATTGTTCCGTCTGCTGCCACCCCAATCTGTACATCCAACTCGGACAACTCAAGCATCTTCCATGAAAAACTTTAAAAAACTTTATCACTGCCTTAATTAGACTGGGAGATGAATTTTAAACATTTGAAAAAAAAGAAGATCCAAGGTCTGGGTCTGTGAGTCAAAACAAGGGAAGAAAGGACTAACGTTTCTTGTCAGCATCTGGCCCCAGTAAGTGAACAAATATTTATGGCCTATTTACTGTTTTTAATGACATCATGGGATACTGCCAACAACAAAAATGAAACCTAAAGACCGTGCTTTCACCTCAGTGGGCTCACAGTTGAACCAGAGACACGAGATGTAATGACATTGTAAGTGATGTAGCAAAGCAAGTTCATCTGCGATGCGCCATCACATACACTCTCCCCATCATTAAGAACCCTCTGAATGACAGAGATTGTTGATTATTCGCTAAGACTGCAGCTCTCCCCTTCCGCTACAGACACAGAACCCCCCGACTGGATGTGGACACACACATGGCTGGGTGAGCCTACCTAGAGCCGACATCACAGAGCCTGGGTCCCTGACTGTTGCGACCACTAGCATGCACACATGCATGGAATCTAGAAAAGTGGTACTGATGACCCTATTCACAGGGCAGGAACAGAGACGCAGACACAGGGAACAGACGTGAACACAGTAGGGGAAGGAGAGGGCAGGACAGATTAAGAGAGTGGCCCTGACATGTACACACTGCTGCTAAGTCACTTCAGTCGTGTCTGACTCTTCGCGAGCCCGTGGACTGAAGCCTACCAGGCTCCTCCGTCCATGGCGTTTTCCAGGCAGGAGTGCTGGAGTGGGGTGCCATCGCCTTCTCCATATATGCACTACCATGTGTGAAACCGGCAGCTAGTGGGAAGCTGCAGTGCGGCGCAGGGAGCTCAGCTCAGTGCTCCGTGACACCTCAAGGGGCAGGGTGGGGGTGGGTGGGATAGGGTGAGGCTCACGAGGGAGGGGATACATGTATTCTTATGGCTGATTCACGCTGTAGGGCAGAAAAAACACAACATTGCAAAGCCATTTCTACAAACAATTAATGCTGGAGAGGATGTGGAGAAAAGGGACCCCTACTCCACAGCTGGTGGGAATGTAGACTTATGCAGCCATTATGGAGAACAGTATGGAGATTCTCTAAAACACTAGGAATGAAGCTACCATATGACCCAGCAACCCCACCACTGGGCATATACCCTGAGGAAACCACAATCCTATAGGACACATATACCCCCAGGGTTCACTGCAGCTCTATTTACGATAGCCAGAAAATGACGCGACCGAGATGTCCATCAACAGATGAATGGATAAAGGTGTGGCTCATACATACAGTGGAATATCACTCAGCCGTAAAAGAACAAAGTTGAGCCAGTTTGACATATGGAATCTAGAAGAATAGTACTGATGAACCAATCTGCAGGGAAGGAACAGAGACGCAGACGTAGTAAATGGACTTGTGCACACAGTGGGGGAGGGAGATAGTGGGAAGAATGGGGAAAGTAGCACCAACATATATGCACACTGTCATGTGTGAAACAGCCAGCTGGTTAAGACTGGCTGTGTAACACAGGGAGCCCAGCCTGGCGCTCTGTGATGACCTACAGGGCTGGGGTGACGGAGGGGAGGGAGGCTCAAAGGTGGGGGACGCAGGTGTAATTATGGTTGATTGTTATATGGCAGAAACCAACACACTTGTAAAAAAAATGTTTTTTAATAAAAAAGAAATAAAATAGGAAATAACATATAGAAAAAAATTTTAATATATAAAAAATCTGTTTTTAAGAACACTACACATTGCTCATTTTTTAATAGTCTTACTTTAAGATGTTTTATCTAAGATTAATGGCATTGAAACATGTATAATATCATATAAGAAATGAATCGCCAGTCTAGGTTTGATGTGGGATACAGGATGCTTGGGGCTGGGGCACTGGGATGACCCAGAGGGATGGTATGGGGAGGGAGGTGGGAGGGGGATTCAGGATTGGGAACACGTGTACACCCGTGGCAGATTCATGTTGAGGTATGGCAAAACCAATACAATATTGTAAAGTAAATAAATAATAAAATAAACTAAAAAAAAGAGTCAGCTCACGGTAATACCTGCAGTAGCACATTGGTTAAGTCAGTTCAGTCGCTCAGTCGTGTCCAGCTCTTTGCGACCTCAGTCGTGTCCAGCTCTTTGCGACCTCAGTCGTGTCCAGCTCTTTGCGACCTCAGTCGTGTCCAGCTTTTTGCGACCTCAGTCGTGTCCAGCTCTTTGCGACCTCAGTCGTGTCCAGCTCTTTGCGACCTCACGGACTACAGTACATCAGGCTGCCCTATCCGTCACCAACTCCCGGAGTCTGCTCAAACTCATGTCCATTTAGTCGGTGATGCAATCCAACCATCTCAGTAATGTGCAGAAGCACATTACTTCTTTGTATTTGCTCTACATTTAAACTTGAGCACAGAGCTCACTCCAGATTTTTAACTCTCAAACCCAACAAAGAATATGGACATTGGTCTAGTTTAACATCATATCAATGGATAAAAGCTTCACTTTACTAAGAATTTATTTCTTTGTCTCTTACACTCTCACCAACCAAAGATTATTAATTTGGTTCACCTAACGCCAAGTCACCTTAGATTGCTTAAAAATTAGCTTTAGCCTGTAAAGCACAAGGAAGGGCTACCCAGGTGGCTCAGTGGTAAAGAATCCACCTGCCAAAGCAGCAGCTGCAGAAGATGCAGTTTCTGTTCCTGGGTGGGGAAAACATCCTGGAGGAGGAAATGGCAACCCCCTGCAGTATTCTTGCCTGGAAAATCCCATGGACAGAGGAGCCAGGTGGCTACAGTCCACAGGGTCTCAAAGAGCCGAATATAACTCAGTGTGCGCACGCACACACAAACACGAAGCACAGGGAAAGGGTAGCTGATTCAGCAAAATCCAAGGATAAAACATAAAGAATGCCTTCACAGTAATGAGCCATCTGCAATTTAGAATCATCCACGGTAACAATCTCTCATTCCATTTGTTTATGTTTTATTCATCATTTTGAAAATACTTAGTCAAGTGACAATGATGAGATTCAAAAAGTACCGCACAGCTTTTTTTTTTCTTAAAAAAAGAGATATTAATGGCTTTCAAGAGCTTAACTGTTCAAATGAAAATATTGCTGCATCCTATTATGTATAGGATAGATAAAAAGATCCTACTGTATAGCACAGAGAACTATATTTAATATCCTGTGACAACCATAATGGAAAGGAATATGAAAAAATGTACATATATATATATATATATGAGTCACTTTGCTGTATAGCAGAAATTAACACAACACTGTAAATTAACTATTCCTCAATAAAGTTTTTTTTAAAAAAAGAAAATATTGCTGAACTAAATTTGTCCAAATTTGTTTTCATCTTTTCTCTGAGATATAAATTTCCTGTTTTGCGCCAAAAGTCTTAGGATGGTAACATAAGACATCTCATAGTTTTCCTTGTTTATATTTTTAAAATTTTAAAACAAATTTATAAAAATTTATAGCAAAATTTATTTAACTACAAAATTAGACCTACAATAACATAATAAACTGCAGCATTACATCTTGGAGGAACACATTGCCATTTCTCAGAACTATAGTTATATACTAAGGCTCAAATGCACAGTGTCTAATTTACATATTTGGCAAAACACAAAGCTCTGACCTGCAAAAGTGAAAAAAAGATAAGGCTAACTTAGAGGTGTCCACTGCTGAGAGGACACAACAGTGGCTGACAGCAGCACCTGTCGTTCAGATAACTACAAAGGAACCTCTCTCTGCAAAAGTTAGCAAGCCTTTAAAACAAAACGTATTAGCAGTGAAATGACACACCTATTTCTATTAGCTGATTTCATATTTGTTTGGTTTTAAATACTAATCTTCATTTACTTCAATTTGTGGAGTATTTTCAAATAAGCGTGTTAAAAGCGTTAGTCACTCAGTCACATCTGATTCTGCAACCCCATGGACTATACCCAATGAGGCCCCTCTGTCCAGGGAATTCTCCAGGTAAAAATGTTGGAGCAGGTAGCCATTCCCTCCTCCATAGGGACCATCCCAACCCAGGGATCAAACTCAGGTCTTCTGCATTGCAGGTGGAATCTTTACTGTGTGAGCCCCCAGGGTGAACCTATTTCAAATCTGGCTACCTAATACCTTCATCCTTATTTCTTTTTATTTTAAAAAAGTTTTTATTTTTACTTTATTTTGCTTTATAATACTGTATTGGTTTTGCCATACATTGACATGAATCAGCCACGGGTGTACATGAGTTCCCAATCCTGAACCCCCCTCCCACCTCCCTCCCCATATCATCTCTCTGGATCATCCCCGTGCACCAGCCCCAAACATCCTGTATCCTGTATCGAACATATACTGGTGATTCGTTTCTTACATGATAGTATAGATGTTTCAATGCCATTCTCTCAAATCATCCCACCCTCTCCCTCACCCACAGAGTCCAAAAGTCCATTCTAAACATCTGTGTCTCTTGCTGTCTCACATACAGGGTTATCATTACCATCTTTCTAAATTCCATATATATGTGTTAGTATACTGTACTGGTGTTTTTCTTTCTGGCTTACTTCACTCTGTATAATAGGCTCCAGTTTCATCCACCTCATTAGAAATTTTTTAAACAAGTATACTTTATAAATATAGTTCTTTATTAGTATGAATGTCATTCATTTATCTAGTAAACATTTATTTAGGAAATATGATTTACTAGTATGAACTTTGCCTTCCAACAACCTCTAGTTCCCAAGGGAAGGGCAAAGGTGTATGCACACACACACAATCTCAGGATCTTAATAAATTAATGCAATTAATCTGTATCACTTAACCAGCTTATGAGATGGATAATCTATCATCTCATTTTATTGGTGAAGAAATGGGTTTCAGCATCTATTGTATTTTAAATTTTCTCCCTATGATTTCATTCTGTATATTAGAAACTGAATCATCAGAAACTCTTTACTACTTTTTTTTTTAAAGAAACAGGTTTGACTTTATTAATTTGGGCTAAACCACAATCTGCTGAAACTATCCCTCAGAGTGAAACTTCAAGGTGACCTCATTTACTGATAACAACTAGACAAGAAGAGACCACAAGAACAGTTTAACTCTTCCAACAAGCAGATACTTTGGCCAAGGCAATGTCTTCTGCATCTGCCCCTTCTTTGTGGGCAGCTCTCAGAAAAGCCCACAGAGAAGAGGCACTCCATGGTCTCTCCTTGGTTTTCCCAGAGCCAGCCTGCTTTCGTGTACGACTGTGCAAGCCAGAAGGCCGAGCCAAGGAACAAAAGGGAGATAATTGTCAGCCAGAAAATTCTCAAGACCTGTGCCAAGGGGGAGATTGCCTCAAGCAATCACAAGGCCATTAGCAAACATAGAGTAGAGGAGGAGGAAAGACAGGAAATGAAAAGGCATCAGATTGATAGCAAAACAAACGCTGAAGAAATTGTGCCCTATTTTCTAGGGCTCCTGGCAACAATATCCTGTGTGGCTCCAGGACAGCCTTCACAGTGAAGGGTACATGTGAACCAGTACAATAACGGCACACATACTGCATCGGGCAACCATGCGACCACTTACCATAGGCAGCTCTCCCCTGGTCCAATTCTTGCCTGAGTCTGCTGTAATCTTCTTTCACACTTTCCAGCTTTTGGACGTTCCTGGAACTCAGTACCAACAGCTTGTGGAGAAGCCCCTCCAGCCCTTCCCTCTCCAGCGTTAATGATCTGATCTCCTCCGTGAGCTCCTTGGCTGTACAGAAATGGTTTCCTGCAGCGCATTGTGGGAGAGAAGGAGGGGAAAAAGCATTAGAGCATCCCTACACACAGAAGACTCAGCCATGGCAAACAGGTACTAACAGTGACAGTCCCGTGGACTGCAAGGAGAGCAAACCTGTCCGTCCTAAAGGAAATCAACCCCGAATACTCATTGGAAGGACTGACGCTGAAGCTGAAGCTCCAATACTTTGGCCACCTGATGTGAAGAACTGACTCATTGGAAAAGACCCTGATACTGGGAAAGACTGAGGGCAAGAGGGGAGGGGGCGACAGAGGATGAGATGGTTAGATAGCATCACCAACTCAATGGACACGCGTTTGAGCAAACTCCAGGACACAGTGAAAGACAGGGAAGCCTGGCATGCTGCAGTCCGTGGGGTCGCTAAGAGTCGGGCATGACTGAGCAACTCAACAACAACAACCATGTGAGGCAAGGAAACTGGAATTTGCAGCTGTGTGAAGGAAATGGCAGCCCACTCCAGTGTTCTTGCCTGGAGAATCCCAGGGACGGACGAGCCTGGTGGGCTGCCATCTATGGGGTCGCATAGAGTCGGACACGACTGAAGCGACTTAGCAGCAGCAGCAGCTGCTGCTGCTGCATGAACGGCCTCTGTGGAGGAATCGGGAAGCACGCTGACAGTCCTTTTTAAACTGGAGAAACCTCTAGTCACTTTTCCACCTTTTCTCGTGGTATTTTGTTTCAGAGGTTCCATTGATTAATTCATGTCCTTCTGAAACACAATGACACAAAAATGTCCCCATGAAACCCAGGGAAGCTACATGGTATCACTCCATTCAAACATCTAAATGTCAAAGAGGTGAAATATTACAGTCGGGTGGAAAGGGATTGGGCCTTGGAGTCAAACTAGACTGAAATTCAAACCATACTCCCCTGGTAACTCAAACTGTATGACCTGGAGCAAAAAAGTTAGCATATGGAATTTCAGGGCAAACTTCTTACAGAATATGATTGTGCTAATATCAATAACCTCAGATATGCAGATGACACCACCCTTATGGCAGAAAGTGAAGAGGAGCTAAAAAGCCTCTTGATGAAAATGAAAGTGGAGAGTGAAAAAGTTGGCTTAAATCTCAACATTCAGAAAACGAAGATCATGGCATCTGGTCCCATCACTTCATGGGAAATAGATGGGGAAACGGTGGAAACAGTGTCAGACTTCATTTGGGGGGGCTCCAAAATCACTGCAGATGGTGATTGCAGCCATGAAATTAAAAGACACTTACTCCTTGGAAGAAAAGTTATGACCAGCCTAGATAGCATATTCAAAAGCAGAGATATTACTTTGCCAACTAAGGTCTGTCTAGTCAAAGCTATGGTTTTTCCTGTGGTCATGTATGGATGTGAGAGTTGGACTGTGAAGAAGGCTGAGCGCTGAAGAATTGATGCTTTTGAACTGTGGTGTTGGAGAAGACTCTTGAGAGTCCCTTGGACTGCAAGGAGATCCAACCAGTCCATTCTGAAGGAGATCAACCCTGGGATTTCTTCAGAAGAAATGACGCTAAAGCTGAAACTCCAATACTTTGGTGACCTCATGCAAAAAGTTGACTCATTGGAAAAGACTTTGATGCTGGGAGGGACTGGGGGCAGGAGGGGAAGGGGACGACCGAGGATGAGATGGTTGGATGGCATCAACGACTCAATGGACGTGAGTCTGAGTGAACTCCGGGAGTTGGTGATGGACAGGGAGGCCTCGCATGCTGCGATTCATGGGGTCACAAAGAGTCAGACACGACTGAGTGACTGAACTGAACTGAATACCTGCATTAGAGATGACTGCAAGAATAAACCTGAAATTCTATAAAATTTAAGTGAAATATATGGCACATTGAGTTTATCAGGGGTGAAAGAATCCAGGTCAATACAATCCAGGTCAATACATGGAAATTAACTGTATTTCTAAATACCAGCAGCAAACAATTTAAAATACTATGTATATTTTAAAACTCAAAACTTGGGGATAAATTTAAAGAAACATGAGAAAACTTCGACACAGAAAACCATTTTGAAGCTTCTGAGAGATCTAAGGAAGACTTAAATAATTAGACAGACACCATATATACATATATTAAAACTGAATTTTGTTATGATTTTCATTTTCCCCAAATTGATCTATTGATTCAATATAATTTCAATCAAAAGCTCATATGAGTCTTTTGTAGAACTTATTCTAAAAATGTACAAGAAAATGCTAAACCAAAACAATCATTAAAAGGTAGAACGGAGTTAGAGGGCATCTGCTACCTGATTTCTTATTAACAATGAAGTTACAGTAGATGCAGACAGCATGGTACCGGCGTAGAGACAGACAAACAGCTCTATGGAACCGAACAGACAGTCTAGAAGTGGACCCACACTCACAGAGCTAAGTGATTCTCAACCGAAGTGTCAAAGCAAGTCAATGAGGAAAAAGGAGTGCTTTCAGTGAAATACTGGAACAAGTAGCTACCTACCCGGGAAAAACAGTAACCCTAATACACACCTCAAACCATACACAGAATTTAATTAGAGATGGACCACAATCCTAAATGAAGAAGTGAAAGCTGTAAAGCTTCTAGAAGATATAGAAGAATATTTATCTAACTTTGGAGTCAGCAAAAGTTTTATAAAGGATGCAGAAATATTAATTATAAAAGAAAAATGGATAAATGGACTTCATCAAAATTAAAAACCTCTACTTCTCAAAATAAATATTAATTTATTTTGCAGAAAATATTAATTATAAAAGAAAAAATGGATAAATGGACTTCATCAAAATTAAAAACCTCTACTTCTCAAAAAATACCATTAAGAAGATGCATAGGCAAGCCACAAACAGGGAGAAAATATTTACAATACATATATCTGAGGAAGGACTTGAGTCCTGCAACTCAATAATTAAATCACAAATAACCTGACTGGAAAGTGGACAAATGATGCCACAGACACATTACAAAGATATACACACGGCCAAGAGGCATATGAAAAAGCGTTGCCAGGAAAATGCACATTAAAGCGGTGGAGATTCCACTGCAAAACCAATCAGATGGCTCAGATTAATTGGACTGAAACCAGTTAACAAGGACAACCCGCTACTGGAACTGTCCCACATGGTGGAGATTGAAATGTACAACCACTTGGAGAAGGGTTCTGCCAGCTTCTTATAACTTTAACATACACCTATCCTGTGATCCAACAATTCCGCTGCTAAGTATTTACCCAAGAGAAATGAAACACATAAGCAAAAATTCTGGACTCGGATCCTCCCAGTCACCTTACTCACAACCCCAAACTGAAGACAACAGACATCCATCAGCTGGAGAACGCAGAAAAAGCGATACATCTACACACGGGAAGGCCACTCTCCAAGAAAAGGCATGAACTCTTTATACATGCAGTGACACGGAAGCAAATCAAAAAAGACACGAGAGGGTACCCTACAGGGTTCTGATGATATTACATTCTAGAATGTGCTCAGTCTCTCAGCTGCGTCTGACTCTTTGCAACCCCATCGACAGCAGTCAGGCTCCTCTGTCCTCCACTGTCTCATGGAGTTTGCTCAAATTAACATTCACTGAGTTTTGATGCTATCTAACCATCCTATTCTCTGCCAACCCCTCTCCTTCTGCCCTCAATCTTTCCCAGAATCAGGGTCTTTTCCAGTGAGTCAGCTCTTAGCATAAAGTAACCAAAATATTGAAGCTTCAGCTTTAGCCCTTCCAGTGAATACTCAGGGTTGATTTCCTTTTGGATTGACTAGTTTGATTGCCTTGCAGTCCAAGGGATTCTCAAGACTCCTCTCCAGCACCACAGTTCAAAAGCATCAATTATTTGGTGCTCAGCCTTCGTTATGGTCCACCTCTCACAGCAAGGACCATTTGAGTCCTAACTGTTGATATAGATTTGTAAGATCAGGAAAGCACCAGCATTTAAAACTTGAAGAATGGTGTAAGCAGCTTGGCAGAAAATCCTATAGAAAACAGTTCACTCTTGGAGGAAAAAAGTTACATCACCAATAGCCCAGGCAGAGGATGATAATGTATGGAGAAACAGGAGTCTTGACTTGAGTCAAACTGTGTATCAGGACACTCAGTCTGAATATGAAACATTTTAGAAAAACCTTAACCAATTCATTGCCCTTACATTTTTCTTTTTAAAGAGTGATATGTGAATTTTCAAAAGCTTAAGTACATCTCAAAGAGCTATTTCAGTAAGTATAAAATAAAAAGTCTAAGCCACAGAAAGCATTGCATCATTGTTTAATTGACAGCAATTTTTCTTTCTTAGTACTATATAAAATAATGGCTCATTTTATGTTCACTAAAATACATGTTGTTATCTCTGCTTTACAGTGGAGAAAAGTGAAATCTAGAGAATTAAATATCTTGCTGAAGGTTCCATAGCAGTAAAATGCAGGGCAAGTTTCCAACTCAAATACAGCTCCAGAAGTCTCCAGAATAATAGACTGTGCTATTTATTTCTTCATTTTGATTATTTAGTAGGCAGATTTCAATATTATATAAATATGGAAAAGGTTACAAAAATTTTTTCCATGTTAGGGCATTCTGAATACCCAAAAAATATCATTTCTGTTACTGAAATCCAATTTCCAGTTCCATGACTGGATAAATATCTTTTGAGACTATTTATTGTCTATCACTGTGTGGGCGTATACAGAAAGGAACAGGCGCAGTCCCTGCTCTCCAGGAAATTATCTTGAATAAAGGGGATAAATTGGGGAATTCCCTGGTGGTCCAGTGGTTGAAGCTTTACCTTCCAGTGCAGGCGGTGTGGGTTCAGTCCCTGGTGGGAAGTTAAGATCCCACATGCCTCATGGCTGAAAAACCAAAACATTAAAAAAAAAAAAAGAAGAAGAAGCAATATTGTAACAAATCCAATAAAGACTTTAAAAATGGTACATATCAAAAAAAAGGAGGGGGGGGGATAAGATGTATGGTTAAAATATATATATATATATATATATATATATATATATGCAAATATTCACTAGAAGGGTTCTTGGAAAGGAGATAATTCCAGAAAGGGAGATGCAGGCAGGTTCTCCAGAAAAGAACGCAAGGTTTCCAAAGAAGAAATGGGAACCTGGTTAAGCAAAGAGCCTCATCTTTGGTGGGAGGCATATGACTGAGGTGGAGCCTAGCGCAGCCAAGAAGTTGGTGGAAGCCCCCAAAGTCAAGCCAGTGGGTTCAGACCACTTAGGAAAACCAAAGTCCTGATAAGCAGAGCAGGCTGGACTCCACAAGCTTTGAGCTGTAAATGGAAACACAATTGAAACTTTTCTGGATCCATGACTTCTGTCTGAAAAATGGCCAGCGAGGGCCGCTGCTGGTGAAACCCCCAGAAGGGCCCCAAAGAAGCCAAAGGACCTGCCCCAGAGGTGTGGTTGCCGATGCACAACGCAGTCCCAGCACATGCGGCACCTTCAAGTTCCCTTCTCAGCCTGGGCTGAGGGAGCCCCCACCAATACCCCAGACCTAACCCTCACCCTCACTCTCATCCTGCAGGGCCATATTCTCAAGGCTACAGAGTTAATAAAATGTGGGGTAAGCACCAACTGGGCCCCAGAGACTTCAGGCAGAAGGTGCCAAGTGTGCAACTTCCTCCCGAGAATAGTTCAGAGACAAGACCTCTCAAAACAAACAGGAAGAGACTACAGAGATGGAGTGAGTGCCAGTATGGAAGGGGCCCTGCAAATACATCATCAGGCCCTCCTGCAACTCATCACCAGCTCTAGAGACCAAGGCCTCAATAAAACATGAGAGCAATCACTAATTAGGAACCTTCCTTGATCTGAAGGGGTAAGGCTTGGGAAAATACAGAGTGATGTGGAAGTTTCATATACGCAGAAAGAGAGTGAATTCCCAAAGAGACAGTCAATATCAAAACCCATGCCATGAGAAAGCATGACAGTGCCCTCGATAATATTTCATAAGCATTTTGGCTTCAGATCCAAGCCCAGGAGGTGAATCTGGCTTGAGGCAGCCCTCTCTGATTGCTGAAACTGGCCAGAGTGTTTAGATGAAAATTGAAAAAAAGAAATGTTAATCCGTGAAAGAAGTTCCATCAGTGACCCAGTAACCCCAGTCTCCATTACCCTGATGGGCCTTCCCTAAAGCCAAGGGGAATCTGTGTGCTGCGTGCTTAGTCACTTAAGCTGTGTCTGACTTTGCAACCCCATGGACTGTAGCCCACCAGGCTCCTCTGTCCATGGGATTCTCCAGGCAAGGATACTGGAAGGGGTTGCCATGCTCTCCTCCAAGGGATTTTCCCAACCCAGGTATCGAACCTGGATCGCCTGCACCTCCTGCACTGCACGTGGGTTCTTTTACCACCGAGCCATGGGGAAAGCCTGGAATCTTAGGGGTGCGTATATGCTTGGGCATCAAGTTGCACACATGCCCACCTGCTCTGCCCCAAGGGAACCGCACATAGGCCTTCAAGTAGGTTTTTTTAAAGCACCTGTCAAAATATTTTATTCTACAAATAACACAACTAAAAACTTCTAGGGGTATGCCAAAGCTAAAACTGATGTCATCCATTCTGTTCTCTCTAACTATATCCTGAGTGTCTCTGAATTCAAATATTTACTCTTCTCTGCTTCATGATATCTGCAAGTTACTTTCTGAGGTCATTACTTGAGTCTCATAGATTATAGAGCTCATAGATAAATTCTCCTTTTGCTAAGTCACTTCAGTCATGTCCGACTCTGTGTGACCCCATAGATAGCAGCCCACCAGGCTCCGCTGTCCCTGGGATTCTCCAGGCAAGAACACTGGAGTGGGTTACCATTTCCTTCTCCAATGCATGAAGTGAAAAGTGAAAGTGAAGTTGCTCAGTCGTGTCCGACTCGTAGTGACCCCATGGACTGCAGCCTACCAGGCTCCTCCATCCATGGGATTTTCCAGGCAAGAGTACTGGAGTGGGGCGCCATCGCCTTCTGCTTTAGTCTTCCCAAAAATCCAAGAAGGGGCTCTTGTAATCATTGTCTCTGCTTTCTAGTTGAAGAAACGGAGATCCAGAGAGTGACCCTCCCAATGTCACAAAGCTTTGGAATTTGAAGATGTCACATTAGATTAGTTAACTTGAACTTGGTTCTTCCAACCTCATGGTAGGTGCTCATTCTACCAAATACAGTTCAGTAAGGGACTTGGTAAGCACACGGCCACAAGTCATTCACACAGGGAGGGAACCACAAGAAGGCGAGTTGAATCTTGTGCTCAGACGGGCTGTTTCACTTGGTCAGTGCCCAGGCCTCACAATGACGTCCGCCCACGGGGACGTGCACACGCATGGTACTCGCTGGGCCAAGTGTGTTTCCATTTGTGATGATTCTCCTAAAATTATCCTCTTCAGTTCAGTTCAGTTCACTCAGTGGTGTCCGACTCTTTCTGACCCCATGGACTGCAGCACGCCAGGCTTCTCTGTCTTCCCATCCTCTTCTGCCTACCCAAATTTGAGCTATACTTGACTAGGGAAAAAGAAAGAAAGCCAGTGTTGAACATAAACCCCTAACTAATAGAATTCTGCATCTCTTCTCTGGTGTGACACCAGATTTTTTGAGGAATTCCAAGTTCAAGTCCACACCCTCTGCCTTCTAGGCACCGCCCTCAGCAACGTCAAGGCCACAATCAAGCACCAGCCAACTGCACCCATCCCCCTATCCGTGGTAGCTCCTTCAGCTAGAATCTGCTATTTTCTGCTGGTTTTGTTTCTTTCTTCCAGCCACCATGATTTCCTGAGACACTGAAAAACATCTTCTGTGAGCCAAGTTCCGTGACTGGTTCTGCACATCAAACATTTTGGCCATATTGCATAGAGGAGATGCGGGGAACAGAACGCTGTAACACAGGATTTTATTAATACATAAAACATAGACTGCTTCAACTAGCTTGAGAAAATGAGCTGCCTGGAGAGAGACAAAGTATACAGACAGACAGTGGCCAGATCATACGTAGAACAGAACCCAGCCTACAGCAGTGCACCAAGGAAACACTGCCCTGAGCACAGCAACCAGCAGAGGAGGCCAGCCAGCTGCAAGGCAGACTTGTAGGCAGGCAGATGCTTTCTCTATCCACAGCCCACAAAGCTAAACAACAGCTTCTGTAACAACTGGCCCTACATAGCCAGCACTTGATTGATAACAGCTTCCCTAACCTTTGTCCCTGCTTCCAGCTTAGGACCAATCAGAGAAAGCCAAATATGCTCCCCTAAGCAATCACACTGGCTGCTCTAGTTACCTCACCCCTAGCTTCCCCGAGGCCAACAGCTTCCAGTCCTTGCTGGAACCTCCTTTTTTTTCCACTGCAAAGCTTTCCCACTCCTCTGTCTGCCTTGGAGCTTCTGCCACAGCGTAAGTGATGGTGGTTGACTCCCTTGCTATTAAGGTTTCAACAATACCCTTTCCTTCTCATTTGGCAGGTCTCTAGTTCCACCTTGGATAAACATCATCTTTGAAAAACCTTTACTGAGTCTATCAGATCCCCCGGCCATTGATCAAAACCATGAACTTTTTAGAGAGAAGCAAATATTTTGTATTACCTAGAAAAACGAATTTTATTTCTAAGAATGTTCCTATTTCCCTCCAAATCACACAGTGGTACAGGATCTGCCTGCCAATACAGGAGACGCGGGCTCAACCCCTGGGTCAGGAAGATCCCCTGAAGAAGGAAATGGCATTCTTGCCTAGGAAATCTCATGGATAGAGGAGTTTGGCGGGCTACAGTCCTGGGATTGCAAAGAGTGGGACACAACCGAGCAACTAAGCAAGCATACACACACACATAAATCAAACAGGATTTCAGGCTGCTGTTGTACCTAACCAATGCATTTTTATTATTCCCCCTGTCTGCAGAGGGCAGATGATTCCTAAATCAAGAGGATATCCTCAGTCCGTTGATCAAAACCAGGATGGGAGATCTAGACGCTTTCAGACCAACAAAAGGCCCTCTAAGAACCTAAGGGTATCCCATAAGGTCCTCTCGTTCAGTAGGGCTTCTAAGAATCTCTGAGCATTGTCCTAGCATCCTCACAGAGATCCTAAAATAGAGAAAGGCCTCTCTTGGAGATGTTTGTGCTTTTGTCTAACAGAGTGAGGGTTTGCTATTCTGACTATACAAAAACAGACCTGCCAGAATCCTAAAGAGAGTACCTCTTCCCACCTTGACCCTCCCTGCTGTGAAGCACAGCTCAGAAGGAAATAGAAACTGCATCACGTACAGAAGTTAAGGGGCTTCCCTGGTGGCTCAGCGGTAAAGAACCTGCCCGCCAGCACAGGAGATACAAGAGACGTGGGTTTGATCCCTGGGTCAGGAAGATCGCTGGAAGAAATGTCAGTCCGCGCCAGTATTCTTGCCGGGAAAATCCCATGGACAGAGGAGCATGGTGGGCTACAGTCCACAGCGTTGCAAAGAGTGGGACTTAGTGACTAAACCAACACCACCACAGAAGCTGATGGTGATCATCTGTCACCAATCCAACCCACAGGGCGGTCCATGGACTGAAAGGGCTGTTCACCACGGGGCTCAAGAGTGTCCGGGAAATAGGACGTGGGGGGTGTGTTCCCACCCCAGTTAACTCGGGGAACCCCTCATCCAATCAGTTCTCACCAGTTTCTCAGCTGATCTAAAAACTACACAGAAAACTCAGGCCTTCTGTGCAAGATACCATCTTAAGAATTTTCCTGGGATCCTAAACAGGAGATAATTCACATTTGAAAGAGGGTTTCTCTGTTGCCCAAATGATACATCTCCTCCCCTGGGCTTAATAGAGACACATCCACCTGCATTCCTGAGAAAGACACATTGATCAAGAAAGGCAAAAACCCTAATTCAGAAGCAAGACTGTATTCAATCTTTTTTCCTCTTAGCAAATGGGGCCATAATTCGAAGGAAATGGAATGTGAAGCTGTCGAGAGCCGAGCCCCACACGCGCGCCCGCGTGTTCTACGGGCCGTAAATAATACGCGTGACTGCGCCAGGCACCAAATTGCTCGTTAGCTGCCAACATTAGTTGTTTAATGATCTGAAGAGCAGAAGCTGCCAATTATTGTATTCCTTCTTAAAATGCCATTTAAAACCCATACATGTAATTATTATACCTTTTCATTAAATTTTTATGATTCTTCTGGAGTTGATGAGCTATGGATTCATTCAACTTATAAAGCAGGCTGTCATTGCATAACTGGGTTAAAAATCCATGCATCACACCTGGACACTAGCCCTGATCTAGCAGCATGCCGTTAATGGGGTTAACTGGACCACAGGACACGTTCCAGGGCCTCAACCTCTCCCTCTCTTCCTCAGGATCACAGTGTTTCTCCCTCCTACCTGATAGAGCTGATGTGGAAAAATAATAACAAACGCAGAGGAATGCTCAAAAGCAGTGTTCAGGGGCTTCCCTGGTGGTCCAGTGGTTAAGAATGCAGGGAACACCAGTTTAATCCCTCGTCCAGGAAGATTCCACATGCCTCGGGGCAACTAAGCCTGTGGGCTACAACTACCCAGCCCATGGTCCACAATAAGAAGCCACCACAACGAGAAAACTGCACAGCGCATCTAGAGAAAGCCCACGTACAGCAACAAAGACCCACAGCCAATAAATTAAATAAATCTTTTCTTTAAGTGCTATTCAAATGATAGAGTAAGATCCTATTTTCAGACACTCGACTTTTCAGCCTACTGATTAATGGAAAAGTATATCCCTTTATAACTACCAAATTAAGGAAGGATAATGATCCACTGAAAATCCTCCAGAAATCTCTTATCTATGACTAGGTTGTTACTCTGAATACATTAGTTTGTCTCCTGTTACCACTCTTTCCCCTACAGGAAGCGGCTGATCACACCCTCACTAAGCATCTCCAGATACATACATCTGTAGAAACCCTGGCTAGAATTACATGGCATCCAGAGTACATCTCATCTCTAAACTCTGAAACAGAAACTGGAAATGCAAACTACACAAATAGCTATTTAATATAATGTGTGCTCCTGCATTTTTAAGAGTCCTATAAGATATAAGCATCTGAATGCAGAGTTCCAAAGAATAGCAAGAAGAGATAAGAAAGCCTTCTTCTGCGATCAATGCAAAGAAATAGAGGAAAACAACAGAATGGGAAAGAGTAGACATCTCTTCAAGAAAATTAGAGATACCAAGGGAACATTTCATGCAAAGATGGGCTCAATAAAGGACAGAAATGGTATGGACCTAACAGAAGCAGAAGATATTAAGAAGAGGTGGCAAGAATACACAGGAGAACTGTACAAAAAAGATCTTCACGACCTGGATAATCACAATGGTGTGATCACTCACCTAGAGCCAGACATCCTGGAATGTGAAGTCAAGTGGGCCTTAGAAAGCATCACTACGAACAAAGCTAGTGGAGGTGACAGAATTCCAGTGGAGCTATTTCAAATCCTGAAAGATGATGCTGTGAAAGTGCTGCATTCAATATGCCAGCACATTTGGAAAACTCAGCAGTGGCCACAGGACTGGAAAAGGTCAGTTTTCATTCCAATCCCAAAGAAAGGCAATGCCAAAGAATGCTCAAACTACCGAACAATTGCACTCATCTCACACGCTAGTAAAATAATGCTCAAAATTCTCCAAGCCAGACTTCAACAATATGTGAACCATGAAGTTCCTGATGTTCAAGCTGGTTTTAGAAAAGGCAGAGGAACCAGAGATCAAATTGCCAACATCCGCTGGATCATGGAAGAAGCAAGAGAGTTCCAGAAAAACATCTATTTCTGCTTTATTGACTATGCCAAAGCCTTTGACTGTGTGGATCACAATAAACTGTGGAAAATTCTGAAAGAGATGGGAATACCAGACCACCTGACCTGCCTCTTGAGAAATCTGTATGCAGGCCAGGAAGCCACACTTAGAACTGGACATGGAACAACAGACTGGTTCCAAATAGGAAAAGGAGTATGTCAAGGCTGTATATTGTCACCCTGCTTATTTAACTTATATGCAGAGTACATCATGAGAAACGCTGGACTGGAAGAAACACAAGCTGGAATCAAGATTGCCAGGAGAAATATCAATAATCTCAGATATGCAGATGACACCACCCTTATGGCAGAAAGTGAAGAGGAGCCAAAAAGCCTCTTGATGAAAGTGAAAGTGGAGAGTGAAAAAGGTGGCTTAAAGCTCAACATTCAGAAAACGAAGATCATGGCATCTGGTCCCATCACTCCATGGGAAATAGACGGAGAAACAGTGGAAACAGTGTCAGACTTTATTTTCTTGGGCTCCAAAATCATTGCAGATGGTGATTGCAGCCATGAAATTAAAAGACGCTTACTCCTTGGAAGGAAAGTTATGACCAACCTAGACAGCATATTCAAAAGCAGAGACATTACTTTGCCAACTAAGGTCCATCTGCCTAGTCAAGGCTATGGTTTTTCCTGTGGTCATGTATGGATGTGAGAGTTGGACTGTGAAGAAGGCTGAGTGCCAAAGAATAGATGCTTTTGAACTGTGGTGTTGGAGAAGACTCTTGAGAGTCCCTTGGACTGCAAGGAGATCCAACCAGTCCATTCTGAAGGAGCCCTGGGTGTTCTATGGAAGGAATGATGCTAAAGCTGAAACTCCAGTACTTTGGCCACCTCATGTGAAGAGTTGACTCGTTGGAAAAGACTTTGATGCTGGGAGGGATAGGGGGCAGGAGGAGAAGGGGACAACAGAGGATGAGATGGCTGGATGGCATCACTGACTCGATGGATGTGAGCCTGAGTGAACTCTGGGAGTTGGCGATGGACAGGGAGGCCTGGCGTGCTGCGATTCATGGGGTTGCAAAGAGTCGGACATGACTGAGCAACTGAGCTGAACTGATGCATCCCTTATAGGAGTACCCTGGTGGCTCAGTGGTAAAACCTCCGCCTGCAATGCAGGAGATGCAGGTTCAATCCCTGAGTCGGGAAGATCCTCTGGAGAAAGACACAGTAATCCACTCCAGTATTCTTGCCTGGAAAATCCCATGTACAGAGGAGCCTGCAGGCTACAGTCTATGGGGTCACAAGAGTTGGACCCGACTTAGCAAGTAAAAAATAGCAACCCATCCCTTATAAAGAAGCCACGCTGCCCATCTATTCCATGAGTTTCAGTGAGACTCCCTGGGAAGGCTCTGAGTTGTCAAGTGACAGGTAGAATGCTACACAACGTTCAGGCACAGGAAGAATGTCAATCCAGGACGAGAAAGGGGTGCGGCATTTGTCATCACTCACTCCAGCTATCTCCACGTCCCCTCTGTCCCAGGTACCTGAGATGGCAAGCATTTTGGCTTCAAACAGTGCTGGCAGTTGGGTTTCAATATCGTTAACCTTCTTTCTCAGGGCACTGCAGAGTCTTTCACTCATACACACCTAGAAAGAGAGAGGCAGCCATGACTCAGAATTTACTCAGGTAAAGATCAGAGGGTGACAGAGCACCAGCCAGATTCCCAGGTTTGTAAGTGGTAAAGGGGCAATACAGAATAACCGCAGGCAATTTCTTAAAAAACAAGCAACACACAAAGGAAGGAAGGATGGAAGGAAGAAAGAAGAGAGGGAGGGAGGGAAGGAGGGAGGAGGAGGAGAGGAGGGAGGAGGGAGAGAAGAGGAGGGAGGAGAGAGAGGAGAGAGAGGAGGGAGAGAGCAGGGAGGGAGGAGGGAGGAGGGAGGGGGAGGAGGGAGGAGAGAGAGGAGAGAGGAGGGAGGAGGGAGCAGGGAGAAGCAGGGAGGAGAGAGGGAAGAGGGAGAGAGCAGGGAGGAGGGAGGGAGGAGGGAGAGAGCAGGGAGGGAGGAGGGAGAAGGGAGAGACCAGGGAGGGAGGAGGGAGAAGGGAGAGAGCAGGGAGGAGGGAGGGAGGAGGGAAAGAGCAGGGAGGGAGGAGACAGGGAGGAGGGAGAGGAAGGAGGGAGGGAAAGGAGGAAGAGAGCAGGGAGGGAGGAGAGAGGGAGAGGAGGGAGGAGCGAACAGAGAGGGAGGAGGGATGGAGGAGAGGAGGGAGAGAACAGGGAGGGAGGAGGGAGGGAGGAGAGGAGGGAGAGAACAGGGAGGGAGGAGGGAGGGAGGAGAGGAGGGAGAGAACAGGGAGAGAGGAGGGAGACGGGAGAGAGCATGGAGGAGGGAGGGAGGAGAGAAAGAGCAGGGAGAGAGGAGGGAGCAGGGAGGAGGGAAAGAGCAGGGACAGAGAAGGGAGCAGGGAGGAGGGAGCAGGGAGGAGGGAGGGAGGAGGGAAAGAGCAGGAGGGAGGAGGGAGCAGGGAGGAGGGAGGGAGGAGGGAAAGAGCAGGGAGGGAGCAGGGAGGAGGGAGGGAGCAGGGAAGAGGGAGGGAAGAAACTGAGATGAGCTCGCACAAGTGGATACAACCACAAGTAAATAACTGGAGCCCTCTCCCTGCTCCCTCCCCAGGGCCTCTGCATGCTGGCATCCTCCTCTGAGTGGCTCGGCTTGTCCCTGGTGGCACAGCCCACAGGGTTTGCCTTGGGAGGAAGGGCCGTGTGGATCACCCACAGAACATAAGCACCCCCCAGCCCTTCCTCCCCTCCACCTGCCCCTGCAGGTTGTCTGTCCATAACGCCCTCTCCAACGGACACACTGCTGCCATTCTCCTTCGTTTTCCTCTTGCCTCTCTGGGGAGGACACACGCTATGGGAGTGGGGATTTCATTCTGTGTCTGGCACATAGTAGGCAGGAAAGAACGGTGCACAGATGTTGCGATCAAGGGCAGAGAGTTCCTAGTGGACGCTGTCTAATAAAACTTGAGGGTAAATACTTGCTGGGAAGCCAGATTTGAAAAATAGACAAGTAGATCTCAGGAAAGTTTGCAGGTTTTAGCATTTCACTTCCTACATCTTTCTTGATCTTTAAAATATAGCAAAAATCTTAAATCTCAGTTTGTTTTTCCAGATGTCTTAGGCTATTTTGTATTTGTTTGAAGCTAAAACATGACATTTTGTTTCTTTTATTTAGAGCAAAAACCTTGTATTCAATTGCTACCTATACTGAGATTAATGAACTACCTAAAAAAACCTCCAGTTCAGCGAGTGCAGAGAGCACAGTTGAATAACAATGAATACATATGTGAAGACATCTGGGGAATCCACAAAGGATGTTACTTAGAAGCACCTTTCTTTCCTCACCAAAAACCCAACATTCCATTCAAGAAATAAAAACCCAGGTGGGTTCACAGAGCCCAGAGAAAACATAAAATTTAATCTCCCCAGAAGTTTCCAGCTCCTGCTAGACATTATCACCTTGAAGTGCTTTGCTGACCTCAGACTTCAACAGAGATTCTTTCTAAAATCAACACAGACCTCGCCCACCCTGCCTAAAACAGTACGCCTTCACCCCCATGGCCTTAAGCTTGTTCCTTTCTATTAAGCAGCTGTAATCTCCCAAATCGCTTTATAAAACTCTTCTTATAAATCTCTTCATAAAAATCTCTGAATGAAGGGACAGTGTAAAGGCTTCTACCCCAAAGCTCGCACCAGCAGAGCTGAGCAACCACTGTCCAAAGCCATCAATTTGGAGACACCCTCTCAGTGGCCCTGAGATTCGTCCCAGGGGCGGGACCAGAAGGTAAAGGAAGCTGCTGTTACATCCGCCCAAGCAGTCTCATGGGCCCCATGCTGATGACAGGAACATGCCCTCCCCTTGGGCAAAAGCGTGTCACCAGAGGTCCCAGGACATTTCTGTCCACTCCATCACCCTGTTCATGGTTGTTGCACCTCATCCGGGTACATCCAGCGTTTCTGATTTTAGCTCACAGTCTCTCTTAACCACAATTGGGTCAGTTTCTCTTTTATTGAGCGAGCTGTCACTATTAATATAAAACAACCTCTAAATCTTCTTATTAAATTGCAACGTACATTCTTTCCGGCACTGCTGAATGTAATCTAATATCTACCAACCTCCAGACACCCCATTTATTTCCAACACTTTCTTCCAACTCCTTTATCCCCTCATTACCTTTGGTTTGGGTAACCCATAAGAGTCAAAAAATGTAATGAGTGGAAGGGAGGTGCCAGCTCTCTTTGAGAAAGGAGTTGAAAGAATATCAGATTATTGTGTCTAATACACCGAAGAAAGAAGGCTGGGCCAAGCTGTGACTTTTACTTCAAGGTCACCGGTCAATCAAGTTCAGAGTAGAGAGAAAGTTGTTGTGTGCGACTGAGCAGTTTTAACTCTCTATAGACTAATATATGGCCTGATACACACACATTCATGTACGTGCACATATGCACACCCACCTATACACACAAACACACATGCCTGCGGGCGTGCACGACCCAGAAAACCTGCATCTCCGTTTTTATTCCCAAATAAACTTAGACCCTAAGGAACTCATTATCAAATGGAGCTTTTCCATTTACATTTTAAAATCGTAGGCATGCATTTGTTAATTTTATGGAAAAGCAAGGGAATTGCAATTTTTTGTGTGAATGTTTTAGAGAAAAGATACAAACAAAGCAAAAGGCTTTTGGCCTTTGGGCAAATCATAGCAGCTGGAGGCGACCAGCGAACCCCAGTGCCGTGCACAGATGTGTACCTGTGTGCGTACATGAGATAAGATGTCGTAGAGAACGCACACGCACAAACACCATCTGTGTTACAGATTAGGCACACCGACACCCTCGCTGTTGGGATCCAGACTCATTCGTGTTACACGCACAGTATATGTGTTTGTCTGATGCCCAATAAACCCAAACCCAAGAGTCCTTTCACGTTTTAATTCTACACAGAAATTAGGATGCACTTATACATGGCATAAGAAATTAGGATGCACTTATACACGGCATAAATTCTAGTAGGAAGGGCAAGAGGTGCTTCTACCACCTCCCCATCCAGGAAGCTTTGGCCCCACCTCACCTCCCCAGTGGCTGCCCTGGAGGTCACAGAGTGCGTGGGACAGGAATGTCCATGGGGACATCACCGTCACGGATAAGGCGGAAATCCAGGTGTGCTGTCGAGCATCTGCTCTTGCCTCCTATAACAGAACCGGTAAACCAAGCCAGTGTTGGCACTGGCTCCAGTGTCTCCAGTTGGGCAGGAGACAAGGCATCAGCCACACAGCCTGGGAGCCTGAAATAAAGCTCTTTCCCAAGTTCTGCATGTGGATTCAGGTCCCCACACGGCCGCCTGAGTCTCATCCCGCCCTCCTGCTCTGGGTGAGTGCTCTGTGGTGGTTCTTTGGGAAGGCAGGGCAGCTGGACTTCGAGCGTTCTGGGGTCCGAGGCTCAGTCTCACAGGAAGCTCTTTTTCGGTGCAGAGCAGAACTGCCCATCAAACTGCTGTTGTGCAGTTTTTAGCAAAATCATATGAAATTTTTTTCAAAAGTGAACGAGACACAAAAACCAGGAAAAGGACCAGAGCCACTGTGGACATTTTTTGCCAAGAATACATCCACTGTCTTGGCTCTGCTGGGGTCTACAAACCCCCCACGGGTCTTCCTGTTCTCCGCCCTGGGGACGGAGAACAAGATCTTCCCTCCAGCCGGTGGACTCTTGGCTGCTTTGCTCCCTGCTCAGAATCCTGACCTTTACTTATTTCAACCATGTTATAACCACCCTGGTTCCCAGACCCAACACAAATCATTAATGATTCAGACCTAGCTCTCTCCCTGCCTCCCCTCTAATAATAATTTACAGGGTAATTGATCCTGCTTCATAGGATAACTTGGTGGGGAGTAACTATCTCTGTGGAGGAGGGTTTTGTTTCGTAAACTGTGATTATCCTCACTAGCTGCACACTGACTATTTACGTGAATTGACTATGTGCTCCCAGGGAATAATGTTGAGTCCTCTATCTCTATGCAAAGCAAGGTGCTGATATGAAGTATAAATGGTAGGTAAGATAGGCAAAATGATTTCAAAGTCAACTTATTAAAAAAAAAAAAAAACAAGCACCTACTGTACCATTTCCATCTGTTTGTGAAAAACCTGAACCCAGCTCTTCAGGAAGGGAATGTACTCAACCTGTCAGATTACGCCCATCCTAGAAGGCTTTTTAAGCAAAGACATTTGATTCTGCACAGCTGTAATCGTGTTTCCCTCCCCGAAGGCCAAGCCCGTCGATGCCTGGGGACCACAGCCAGAACATCCACCAGAGGAGCCGCCCTCGGCCCTGGCTCGTGGGCTGGCCCATCACTTAGCCTGTAGAATGGTTTTGCCAAGTTTATATTTTGTCCAGAGCCCAGGTGATCTGTGACATGAAATTATATCAAAAGAAAACTTCAGCAACTTCTTTAGAAAGTGGGCATAGAAAGGTACTTACCTTAGCAGTGATTTCTTTAAGTGACAAGCTGAGGGACTTTATCCTTTCCTGGAGGCTAGAAGAATTGAAAAGAGGACATTGGTCTTGGTAAAACGCTCAGTCCTACCACGTGTTTATAAGATGGCAAAACAGTGAAGCTTCTATCAGCCCAACGGCTGAAGAAGAACAGTAGGAAAGAAGATCCCAAATTGGTTCTGTTTGACTGGAAAAGGAAATGGCAACCCACTCCAGTATTCTTGCCTGGAGAATCCCATGGACAGAGGAGTCTGGTGGGCTACAGTCCACGGGGTCGCAAAGAGTTGGACACAACTGAGCGGCTTCACTCACTCACTCCCTCACTCACTCACTCACTCAGGAAGCTGAGTTTTCCCTCCCTAATCACACTCTACCTAGGCTAGTATTGAAATCTGTTAGCATTCCCATAAGCACATCCACTGGCAGACTGAACAACTCAGATGTGTTTCTGGCAGCAAAATATCAAATTACATTCCTACAAGCACCTTTCAAGAAGGACGGTCTATCCAGGGTAGTCTCACAGTCAGGTGATCCAATATAATCTATTTGGGTTAATAATTCACTCAATATGTTCCGAGCATCTTCTGGGTTTAGCAGGGAGGTGCAGCAGAGAGAAGACACATATATTTAAAGTATCTAAAATAGAATTCTCTGCTCTTTAGGCTTTTCCCTGCTTCTTTTTTTCTCCTTAGCACTATGCATCTTGACATATTTATTTACTCATGTAATTTCTTTCTCCCCTCTTTGGAATAAGAGTTCCACAATTGGAGCAACTGCCTGCATCCTCGTGTGTCCATTCCTGTGTCCTTGGTGTGCAAGGTAATTCCTGGAGCTTACAGGTGGGGACTCAGTCAATATCTACAGAATGACCAAGTGAATGAATGAAACGAACTCTCAGACTTGATTTCCATCACTGCCATCACTGCTATCACTGCCATCACTGCCATCACTGTCTTATCACGGGCATCACGGTCATCAGTTATCACTGCCATCACTGCCATCACTGTTTTATCACTGTCACCACGGTCATCAGTTATCACTGGCACCACTGTTATCTATGGGAGAAAAAGTACAAAGGAGCCACAAAGAGTCAGACACGACCGAGAGCACACACACGTGATAACCAACGGAGAAAGACGGGGAGGAAGGGCCAGTTATGGATTTGGGATTAACACATACACACTAGTGTATATAAAATAGACAAACAAGGACCTACTGTATAGCATCGCGAACTATACTCAGCATCTCAATACACGGGAAAAGGATTTGAAAAATATACATGTAAGCATGCACATTTCAGATCACCAGCAGTAATGTAGCAGATGGGTGGATTTCTGGTTTAGAGAGGATTGCCAGGTATTGTACTCTCACAGGTTCTTGGGAAATTTTGTGGAATGTTTAAGAGTTACTGAAATTCATTTATGGAATATTTTCATGGAGAAGGAAATGGCAACCCACTCCAGTGTTCTTGCCTGGAGAATCCCAGGGATGGGGGAGCCTGGTGGGCTGCCGTCTATGGGGTCGCACAGAGTCAGACACAACTGAAGTGACTTAGCTTAGCTATATGCGTGAATGTGTGTGCACCTCATTCAGTCGTGTCTGACCCTTTGCAATCCCGTGGACTGTAGCCCACCAGGCCCCTCTGTCCACAGGATTCTCCAGGCAAGAATACTAGAGTCGGTTGCCGTGCCCTCCTACGGGGATCCTCCCAAACCAGGATCAAACCTGCATCTCTTACATCTTCTGTGTTTGCAGGAGGGTTCTTTACCACTAGCACCACCTGGGAAGTCATATATACATACATAACTGGGTCACTCTGCTGTACCCCTGAAACTAATGCATTGTATAATCAATTTTTTAAATGAATTAATTAAAAGTAATAATAATAGTATCTTATAAATAGGTTTTCCCAGCCACATACAGACTAGTTCATGTATCAACAATTAAGACAGAATTTAGCTGACCAAAATGTCAGTGCCTTTAGCTCGTGCCCAGCAGGTCAAGCACCATCCTTCCAGGGATTGACATGTTCATGGGTCTTGGCCCAGTCCCAGAAAGAAGATTAGTCTCCTCTCAAATACTGATGTAAAAGCAGGGAGGCAGAGAGGCAGATAATTGAATGCATTGTTTTATATTTGATTTGATTTATATTTA
Organism: Ovis canadensis; assembly: GCF_042477335.2. Taxonomy (NCBI): domain Eukaryota; kingdom Metazoa; phylum Chordata; class Mammalia; order Artiodactyla; family Bovidae; genus Ovis; species Ovis canadensis. The sequence goes on along the minus strand of NC_091269.1, from coordinate 22,385,967 downwards.
ATTTATTTAATTTATGCTATATTACTTTTCACAGTAGATTCACCTCCCTAATTATGTTTTGCTCAGGCTAATATTAGCATTAGTTGCATCCCTGGGGTACACACAGAATGGAAGCAATGGGGGGGCAGAAGAATATAAATCATCTATACCCCACGTGAGTGATTTTCAAGCTATTTTTAGTAGTAGAGCTCTTTCAAATGAACTTTTACTCAGAATAGTAATATATACAATAGATAATAGGGGATCTACTCTGACTGAGGTGGGATGTCTGGCATGGGGTACAGATGAGGTCACACGGACCTGCACACTGAATATTACCACCGTCACCCAGGCCTGTCACTCACTCAGTCACGTCTAGCTCTGCAGCCCCATGGACTGTAGCCCACCAGGCTCCTCTGTCCATGGGATTCTCCAGGCAAGAATCCTGGAGTGGGTTGCCATTTCCTCTCCCAGGGGATCTTCCAGGGGTCCCCAAATCATGATTCCAGGAGCAGGAATACAAATTGAAAACCACCAAATTAGAGGAGTTAAATGTTTATAAATATGAGTTACATGTACTTCAGTGATTAAAATGAATCCCCACGTTTCTTTGAAGCCTGCATATGGTTAATGACAAGTAAACTGCTCTCTCAGATCAAATTATGCGGTACCCTGGAAACACACATTGTCTCCACAAATTAACACATAATGTTTTAACAAACACACCAGGCCTAATTTACTCAAATGAGTGTCTTCCTGCAAAGCAGCCACCCTAGGAATAACAGTGTCAAACATTTATTGAGCACTCACTGTGTGCCAGGCACTCTCCCTTGTATTCCTTACATGGATTAGCCTTTTAAATTCACATAACTCTATGAAGTAGGTACCTAATATCTACATCTTCAGACAAGAAAACTCCAAGAGAGATTTCAGTAATTTTCTCAGGGTCAGCTAGCTGGTAAATGGGAGAATGATAACCCAGGCGGTTTAGCTGTCTGTTCTTCTAACCACTAAATTATGCTAGCTCTTCCGGAAGATGTGTAATCATTTGAGGTATACTGTCACTGTATACACTGGGGTTTTTTTTTACCTTTTTATTTTTTTATTTTTATTTTTACTTTATTTTACTTTACAATACTGTATAGGTTTTGCCATACATTGACATGAATCCAGCATGGGTGTATATGCGTTCCCAAACATGAACCCTCCTCCCACCTCCCTCCCCATAACATGTCTCTGGGTCATCACCATGTACCAGCCCCAAGCATGCTGTATCCTGCGTTGGACATAGACTAGCGATTAGATTCTTATATGATAGTATACATGTTACAATGCCATTCTCCCAAATCATCCCACCCTCTCCCTCTCCCTCTGAGTCCAAAAGTCCGTTATACACATCTGTGTCTTTTTTGCTGTCTTGCATACAAGGTCGTCATTGCCATCTTTCTAAATTCCATATATATGTGTTAGTATACTGTATTGGTGTTTTTCTTTCTGGCTTACTTCACTCTGAATAATCGGCTCCAGTTTCATCCATCTCATCAGAACTGATTCAAATGTATTCTTTTTAACGGCTGAGTAATACTCCATTGTGTATATGTACCACAGCTTTCTTATCCATTCACCTGCTGATGGACATCTAGGTTGTTTCCATGCCCTGGCTATTATAAACAGTGCTGCGATGAACATTGGGGTACATGTGTCTCTTTCAATTCTGGTTTCCTCGGTGTGTATGCCCAGAAGTGGGATTGCTGGGTCATAAGGTAGTTCTATTTGCAATTTTTTAAGGACTCTCCACATTGTTCTCCAAAGTGGCTGTACTAGTTTGCATTCCCACCAACAGTGTAGGAGGGTTCCCTTTTCTCCACACCCTCTCCAGCATTTATTGCTTGCAGATTTTTGGATCGCAGACATTCTGACTGGTGTGAAGTGGTACCTCACTGTGGTTTTGATTTTCATTTCTCTGATAATGAGTGATGTTGAGCATCTTTTCATGTGTTTGTTAGCCATCCGTATGTCTTCTTTGGAGAAATGTCTATTTAGTTCTTTGGCCCATTTTTTGATTGGGTCATTTATTTTTCTGGAATTGAGCTGCAGAAGTTGCTTGTATATTTTTGAGATTAGTTGTTTGTCAGTTGCTTCATTTGCTATTATTACACTGGTTTTTATTTTTATTTTTTTTTATTATTTTATTTTATTTTATTTTATTTTATTTTTTTTAATTTTTAGTTTTTTATTTTTTAAATTTTAAAATCTTTAATTCTTACATGCATTCCCAAACATGAACCCCCCTCCCACCTCCCTCCCCAGAACATCTTTCTGGGTCATCCCCATGCACCAGCCCCAAGCATGCTGCATCCTGCGTCAGACATAGACTGGCGATTCAATTCACATGATAGTATACATGTTAGAATGTCATTCTCCCAAATCATCCCACCCTCTCCCTCTCCCTCTGAGTCCAAAAGTCCGTTATACACATCTGTGTCTCTTTCCCTGTCTTGCATACAGGGTCGTCCTATTGTAGAATGGTGTTGAGTTTACTCAGTCACATCTGACTCTCTGCAACCCCATGGACTGTGGCCCGCCAGGCTCCTCTGCCCATGGGATTTCTCAGTCAAGAATACAGAAGTGGGCTGCCATTTCCTTCCCAGGGGATCTTCCCGACCCAGTGACTGAACCCAGGTTTCTTGTGTTGCAGGCGGATTCTTCACTGTCTGAGCCACCAGGGAGGCCCTGAATTTACAACACAAAATCGTTATTTGTAAATGGACATTATCCTCTACTCACAAATGGTACTTAAATCATTTGACTGAAATTCACCCTCAACACATAAAGCCTCAGAAAAAGTTGAGACTATTAAGAAGAATGTGCTATACAGAAAAGTACAATAGGGGCAGCTGGGCTTGAGGCTGGTGGTGGCGAAAGGAAATTGAGTATACAGGGGTCTATTACGGGTTGAGAGTGTGCCCCCAACCCCAATTCATTATGTCAGTGTCCTCAGAAGGGCACCTTATTTGGCGATAGTGTCTTTACAGAGGTGATCAATTAAAACGAGGTCATCTGGGTGACCCTAATCCAATATAACTGGTGTCCTTATGAAAAAAGGAAATTCGAACACAGAGAGAGACACACACGGGGAAGACCACAGACAGGAACACGGGGAGAAGGCAGTCACCCGCGAGCTGAGGAGAGAGCCTGGCACAGACTCTCGCCGCACAGCCCTAGAAGGAGCCAGCAGCGCCCACACCTGATCCTGGACTTCCCGCCTCCAGCACTGTGTTTAATTTAAGCCCCTTGGTCTGTGGGAGTCTGTCATGTCATAGCTCTAGCAAACTAACATATGTGAAATCTCCATTTTTAACAGTATGATTAATTACATGTGTTATTAAGATCCTATACACTGGTGCTCCAGTTCAGTTCAGTTCAATCGCTCAGTCATGTCCAACTCTTTGTGATCCCATGTACTGCAGCATGCCAGGCTTCCCTGTCCATCACAAACTCCTGGAGCTTGCTCAGACTCAAGCCCATCAGGTCGGTGATACCATCCAACCATCTCATCCTCTGTCCCCTTCTCCTCCTGCCTTCAATCTTTCCCAGCAACAGGGTCTTTACAAATGAGTCGTTCTTTGCATCAGTGGCCAAAATATTGGAGTTTCAGCTTCAATATCAGTCCCTCCAATGAATATTCAGGACTGATCTCCTTTAGAATGGACTGGTTGGATCTCCTTGCAGTCCAAGGGACTCTCAAGAGTCTTCTCCACACCACAGTTCAAAAGCATCAATTCTTTGGTGCTCAGCTTTCTTTATAGTCCAGCTCTCACATCTATACATGACTACTGGAAAAACCATAACTTTGACTAGATGGACCTTTGTTGACAAAGTAATGTCTCTGCTTTTTAATGTTGTCTAGGTTGGGCATAGCTTTTCTTCCAAGAAGCAAATGTCTTTTAATTTCATGGCTGCAGTCACCACCTGCAGTGATTTTGGAGCGCAAGAAAATAAAATCTGTTTCCATTGTTTCCCCATCTGTTTGCCATGAAGTGATGGGAACGGATGCCATGATCTTAGTTTTCTGAGTGTTGAGTTTTAAGCCAACTTTTTCACTTTCCTCCTTCACTTTCATCAAAAGGCTCTTTAGTTCTTCACTTTCTGCCATAAGGGTAGTGTCATCTGCATATCTGAGGTTATTGATATTTTTCCTGGCAGTCTTGATTCCAGCTTGCTCCAGGGTCCAAAGAAAAAAGTCTACTCCATGTGGTCACGATGGCCCTTCTGCTTGTTTCAGACTAATAGATGATTTCATTTTCAACTCACCCAAGTGGGAAGCAGAAAACCTCTCCCACAATAGATTGTAAACATTCTTGCCTTGTAGTGTAGGCTCTAAGGACAGGTGGCTATTAAAAAATTGCATGTGACAATGTCTTTGAGTTTTTAAAAACTGATTATGGGGCCTTTGAAGTGGAAGTGGTAGTCTCACAGTCACGTCCTACCCTTTGTGACCCCATGGACTGTAGCCCGCCAGGCTCCTCTGTCCATGGGATTCTCCAGGCAGGAATACTGGAGTGGGTTGCCATTTCCTTCTCCAAGGTCTTCCCAACCCAGGGATTGAACCTGGGTCTCCTGCACTGCAGGCAGAGTCTTTACTATCTGAGCCACCGAGGAAGCCTCTGGGTTAGTATAAAAGCACACAAATGCCTTAGCTTCAGGTTAGGGGTGAAAAGGGGCTCCTTCAATCCCCTGGAGAAGGGAATAGCTTCCCACTCCAGTATTCCTGCCTTGAGAATTCCGTGGAAGAGAAGCCTGGCGGGCTACAGTCCTTGGAAGCAGACATGACTGACCAACTCACACTTTCACTTTTTCACAGTAACGAATCTAAACAGAGAAACCTATATGAAGGTCAGGAAGCAACAGTTAGAACTGGACATGGAACAACAGACTGCTTCCAAATAGGAAAAGGAGTATGTCAAGGCTGTATATTGTCACCCTGCTTATTTAACTTATATGCAGAGTACATCATGAGAAACGCTGGGCTGAAAGAAGCACAAGCTGGAGTCAAGATTGCCAGGAGAAATATCAATAACCTCACATATCCAGATGACACCACCCTTATGGCAGAAAGTGAAGAGGAACTAAAAAGCCTCTTGATGAAAGTGAAAGAGGAGAGTGAAAAAGTTGGCTTAAAGCTCAACATTCAGAAAACTAAGATCATGGCATCTGGTCCCATTACTTCATGGGAAATAGATGGGGAAACAGTGGAAACAGTGTCAGACTTTATTTTTGGGGGCTCCAAAATCACTGCAGATGGTGACTGCAGCCATGAAATTAAAAGACGCTTACTCCTTGAAAGGAAAGTTATGACCAAACTAGATAGCATATTCAAAAGCAGAGACATTACTTTGCCAACAAAGGTCTGTCTAGTCAAGGCTATGGTTTTTCCAGTAGTTATGTATGGATGTGAGAGATGGACTGTGAAAAAAGCTGAAGAATTAATGCTTTTGAACTGTGGTGTTGGAGAAGACTCTTGAGAGTCCCTTGGACTGCAAGGAGATCCAACCAGTCCATTCTGAAAGAGATCAGCCCTGGGTGTTCTATGGAAGGAATGATGCTAAAGCTGAAACTCCAGTACTTTGGCCACCTTGTGCGAAGAGCTGACTCATTGGAAAAGACTCTGATGCTGGGAGGGATTGGGAGCAGGAGGAGAAGGGGACGACAGAGGATGAGGTAGCTGGATGGCATCACCGACTCGATGGACGTGAGTTTGAGTGAACTCCGGGAGTTGGTGATGGACAGGGAGGCCTGGCGTGCTGCAATTCATGGGGTCGCAAAGAGTCGGACACGACTGAGCGACTGAACTGAACTGAACTGAATCTAAACAGTAGAAGCCAAGACATGGTTAAGGGCCAGAATAAGACATTTTTAGGGGAAAATATCAGCCAGGCAATTCGGGTTCAGTGACTCAGGATGAAATACAGTTTGAAGGAAGAGTCCAAGTATGCTGCGACCACTGACTCATACCATGGACTTCCTCCCCCGAAACGCTGCAGTGGGCTCTGAAGTGGTCCCCTGCTTTTGTCCTCACCCCCTACTGTCTATTCTTAATCCTATATCCAGAGTGAGCCTTCTCAGGCACTGCATGAAACCCATAAACCCATAAACCCATTCTCTAATGCACTCAGGTAAAGCCCATCCACAAGGACCAGCATGGCCCTCTCCCATAACCTCTCTGACCTTCTCTCCTACAACAACCTCCTTCACTTTCTCTGCCTGGCCACAGAGGCCTCCTGATGCTCCTCAAATCCACTGATGCAGACCCCTCTGGCTGGTGCTCTCCTTCCAAGACACACACCAGACCAGTCCCTCCTACCTTCCAGTCCCTACTCTGGTCTAAGCACTCCACACCCCCAGGGAGCCCAAACTGATTGCTGCCTATAAACCTGCACACTTAACATCTCGTCCTTTGTCTTCCCCCATAGCATTCACTGCCTCCTAACCAACGATGTGATTTACTTATTAATTGTGCTTACTGCTTATTTCTATTTATTGTTTATATCTGCTTTCTTCTCGCACTAGTAGGAAAGCTCCGCAAGGCCAAGGCTCTTCCATGTAGAAATACCTGGAGCATAGTGGGTGGTGAGTGAATGAGCACTCTCTTGTCTTCTTTCTAAGGACCAGGTGTGGCATTGTGGGAACATCCCCATCTCTATCAGACATGCCCTCAAACCACAGGATGGTGAGAGGCTCCCTCTCTGCTCCACACCCCTACTGCCCCAGCACAAGTGGGGATTAAGGATGGGCTTCCCTGGTGGCTCAGACGGTAAAGCGTCTGCCTGCAACGCGGGAGACTTTGGTTCGATCCCTGGGTCGGGAAGATCCCCTGGAGAAGGAAATGGCAATCCACTCCAGCACTCTTGCCTGGAAAAACCCATGGACGGAGGAGCCTGATAGGCTACAGTCCATGGGGTCGCAAAGAGTCGGACACGACTGAGTGACTTCACTTCACTTCCCAGGTGGCACTAGTGGTAAAGAATTCACCTGCCAGTGCAGGAAACATAAGAGACATGGATTCAGTCCCTGGGCTGGGAAGATCCCCTGGAGGAGGCCATGGCAACCCACACCAGTATTCTTGCCTGGAGAATCCCATGCACAGAGGAGACTGGTGGGTTACAGTCCATGGGTCACAAAGAGTTGGACACAATTGAAGCAACTTAGCATGCACGCAGGCATGCATGAATGCAATATTGATTAAGAAATAGTGCAGGACAGTAATGAAATCAGTGAACTCCAGCTCAGGCAGGAAGGTCAGAAAGATCTAATTCATTCAATATAGTCTCTTGAAAAACAGGCCAGGCTACTAAGAGTTCCATGCACATCCAGTTCTTTCCTGTGCCACCCTTCCTCCTCACTGGCATTTGAGGACACTGGAGCTTTCCTTTCATTGTTTCAAGGATAGGGACCCCCGCCCCCCGCCCGCAGTGGTGCAGAGGTAAAGAATCCATCTGCAGTGTAGGAGACGCAGAGGATAAGGGTGCAATCCCAGGCCAGCAGATCCCCTGCAGGAAGATATGGCAACCCAGTCCAGTATTCTTGCCTGGAAAATCTCATGAACAGGGGAGCTTGGCAGACTCCGCACACACACTGCTCCTCACCAGCCTGCTGTGGGTGGAGGTTTATGTGAGAGGAAGAAGAGGTTAAAGACATGGTGTCCACTAAAGAAGACCCCCTCTCCTTCTAAATCCCAGCTCCTAGAAGTCCTGCTCTCTCTGACTTGTCTCTTTTGGATGGCTCCTTTTCATAGAACATGTAGGGGTTGAATTGTGTCCCCCTAAAACTCATATATTAAAGTCCTAATCCCCCATGTCTCAGCATGTCACTTTAATGGCGATAAGGTCACTGCAAATGCAATTGGTTAAGATGAGGCTGCTAGGGTGGGCCCCACTCCTATTTAACTGGTGGAGAAATTTTTACTCGGAAACACACATGGACAGAAAACAGTGTAAAAAGATGCTGGGAGAAGACGGTCTTCTACAAGCTGAGGAGAAGCTTGGAACAGATCCTACCTCAAAGCTCCAGAAGGAACCAACCTCTTCCCCACCATCACCTTGATCTTGGGCCTCTAACCACAATAAATGTCTGTGTGTAAGCCACCCATGTTCAGTACTTTGTTACTTAGCTGTGTCTGACTCTTTGTGACCCCATGGACTGTAGCCCACCAGGCTCCTCTGTCCATTGGATTCATCAGGCAAGAATACTGGAGTGGGTTTCCATGGCCTCCTCCAGGGAATCTTCCCAACCCAGGGATTGAACCTGGGTTTCCTGGATTGCAGGCAGATTTTTTAGCATCTGAGCCACCAGGGCAGCACAGAGTACCTTGCTAATCATCCTTGCTAACACCTAGAGCTGTATCTGGCATCTATCTGGTTACAGAATCCCATGCCCTGCTCAACTAGCAACCAACTATTTACTCCCTGTTTCTCCAGATGCTATCACTTTGGGAGGCATAACTCAAAAGACTCATCAGAAACTTGAATCTGTGCCCTCTCACAGTAATGCTTTCCACACCTTTCATGGATCCAGGCATTAGAGGGCTCTGCCCTTATTCTCCTTACTCCCGGAAGAAAATATCTATGGGGCCAAAGGTATTAATACATGCCAATACAGAAGCTGGTGAAGGCAGCTGAGACCAGAAGAGCCTTCCCAGAGAGCAATGAACCTGCTCTCTGCCTGGGCCCCTTTTTAAGGTCTTCCTCCCAAGGGTGGACCACACTGCAGGGATCAAGCAGTGACTACCTGGAAGGCGTGGCTCGTTCTTAGACATGCAGGCCAAGGGTCCCATCATAGTGCAGAACAGACCACAGGATGGGGATACGAGCCAGGTCCCTCCTGTTTCCACTGGCCTCCTGTTTCCACTGGCCTCCTGTTTCCACTGGCCTCCTGCTCTGGGCCACATGAGAGGCAGCCTGGAGGACGCCTCTGTGTTCCTGTTCTAGAGAAACCACCTCACACGCATTTTTTCTTCCTCCATTAGTGATGCTTTCTCTCACCTCCAGGAAGCCAGCCATGACTACCCTCAGCACCAGCCTTGGCCATCAGCATTAAACTCACACCCAGGATGCCAAGCATACATCTGCCAGTGGAGGGGTGTGGATTCAATCCCAGGTCGGGAGTGAAGACCCCACATGACTCACAGTCAAAAAAACAGAACTTTAACAACAGAAGCAATATTGTAACAAAGTCAATAAAGACTTTAAAAGATGGTCCACATTAAAAAAAAAAAAACATTTTTAACACATCAGTTATGCAAAGTGCCAGAGAGCATTAATGACAGAGGCAGAAATAGGAGGCCATTTTTACTAAGCAAGACATGAGTGTTCCTGCCCTCAGAACAGAACTGTGCAAAGAGTCTGCTGTCTGCTGGCCACTGAGCACCCAACTTTCTGCCCGTGCAGGTCTGACCGTGTGCCAGAAGCCGCAGGAGCAGGAGCGCCAGCTCAGCTTCCAGTCTCCTCCCTGCCCCCGTCCCCACCCCCAGCTCCATCCCTTGTCTTGTTTCGTAAAAACGAGTTTAAGAAGGAGAGACTGTTACTGAAGCAAACGAGAAGTGACATAAAGGGCAAGGAGACAGCTGGCCTAGCACAGGCACTACTTGGTGGTGAATTAAAATATATATACAGATACAGGAATCCTTGACATTAACAACCTTGCCAATTACTGCTCAGGCCTCCAACCTTCTGTCAGGGGCAAGTGGTGAAGAAAATGACAGCAAAAACAGCTTTAGGAAATGCAGGACTTCATCCACTTGGCTTTTTCCCTTCCTTGGACCCTTCTCTCCTCACAGCTGATAATGTCACATGTCACCAGTGGGACATAGATGGAGCACAGACAACAAAAATGCCAAGAATTCCTCCAGGCTTCAGATGATCTCATAAAGGCACAACGGGACACATAGTCATCAGAGGTAAGCCACTCTCGCGGCTGTAAAAGCGAGGAAGCGGGTCGCCTGAGACACTTACTCTGAGCAAAGGCTGCATGCAGTGAAGAGAGATATATGCCAATCTCTATGCCACTGCAGCGGAGAAGTCAATGGCACCCCACTCCAGTACTCTTGCGTGGAAAATCCCATGGATGGCGGAGCCTGGTAGGCTGCAGTCCGTGGGGTCTCAAACAGTTGGACACGACTGAGTGACTTCACTTTCACTTTCCACTTTCATGCATTAGAGAAGGAAATGGCAACCCACTCCAGTGTTCTTGCCTGGAGAATCCCAAGGACGGGGGAGCCTGGTGGGCTGCCGTCTATGGGGTCGCACAGAGTTGGACACGACTGAGGCGACTTAGCAGCAGCAGCAGCAGGGCACTGCAGGCCATCCTTGTCACCTTGGGCACAGCACAGAATCCCTGTCCAGCAGAGGACGGAGCCACACACAGGACTGACTCAAAACGCTAGCTCATGTGTGGGGGACATGGGCCAGAATGAAGTATAGAAAGATTTTTTTAAAATAAATCATTTCTACAAATAGCCATGCCTATATCAGAGTAAGAAATATTTACAAGTAATCTGACAAAAATTGGGCACGTGCATTTTTAACTAATACGTTTGACGTTTTTCTCTCTAGCCCAAGCAGAAGAGGTTAAATAAAAGAACCAAAGCGAAATTGGCCAGAGAAATATTTGGACTTTTGGTCTGTTGATTATTTCTCTAAATGTGGATCACATTAGTGACTCATATCCTTACCAAATATTTCTCTGAACTTCAGGGATCTTAGTCTAAACTTGAATAAGGATAATTCATTCTATCGCTCTTGAATCTTTGTGGTAAAGTCCAAATTCTCCAACTGACTCAGCAAACTCACGCTGAGATGTCAAATGTTATTAGGGCATGCACTCTTTTTAATAAAAGATGTCTGTCACTCATACGAAAGTGAAAAGAGTGAAAGTGTTAGTTGCTCAGTCACGTCTGACTCTTTGTGGCCCCATGGACTGTAGCCTGCCAGGCTCTCTCCATGGAATTCTCCAGGCAGCAATATTGGAATGGGGAGCCATTCCGTTCTCCAGGGGATTTTCTCAACCCAGGGATCAAACCTGGGTCTCTTGGATTGCAGGCAGATTCTTTACCATCTGAACCACCAAGAAACTCATATAAGCACTCCTAAAAGGGATCTAAGAGAAAAAGACAGAATAAACACAAGAATTTCCAATTTCTTTAAAAAAAAAAAAAAAACACTTCCTGGGGTCTAGGTGCTGATGGAAACATGCTGAGCAGAGGAAAGAGTTTAATAATGAATTTACTGGATATATAGAATTTCCCAAATCAGTTGATATGAATAAAACGGTGCACATAGGCAAGCACACACACACACACGCACACATGCATACACACACAGCCTGGCCCCTGCCATCTCTTGCCAGTTTCCAGCTCCACTGACAAACTGCCTGACTTTACAGAGTCACATTTTGCATCGAAGCCCATTTCTGTCAAGAATCACAGCTTTCTTTTGGCTGCACCATGCAGCGTGTAGGATCTTAGTTCTCTGACCAGGGATCGAACCTGTGTCCCCTGCATTGGAAGCAGAGAATCTTACCCACTGGACCACCGGGGAAGTCTCAACCACAGCTTGGTTTCAACTGACAAATCTGTTACCTGGCTTATCCAAATATTCCAAGTGTTATTCCAACCAACTCTTCCTGCTGCCTCTCAAACAATTATATTCCAAAATGAAATTATAATGCATGTGCCAAAAACACTTTGACTTAGAGGCATTTGTCTGCAAGAGATTTTAGTTGCCCAATAAAGAAAAAAATGAACGGCGTCACAAAAATGAAGGACCCTATGTCTAGATCATAACTACTCTCCTTTCCACCTCTTCCTCCCAAGTTATTTTAAAGATATCTTTTTATATACAGTAAGAAAATACATTACTGGCCTCTTATTTTCTGAAGACTAGTAACCAAGATGGTGTCAGATTTCAACTACTGTCATAACCCAAATGTATTTAAACATTCAAAAAGATTTCTATTCTTGGGCCTCTAGAGCTTTTTGCCACAAAATTCCTGTGAGTTCAATCCTTCAAACCCTACAATTTGATCCTGGGGAATATGATCCTGCCTCTGGGTTTATTCTGTTAAAGGATCCAAAGGTAACATCCAATTTCCATTTCACTGTCCCCCTAATTCTGACTAGTTAATAAGTAATATCCCATTGCTTTCAGGGTTTTTAAAGAAATGTTTGCATTTCCACTTAATCCAAATATTTTTTTTTAATGTATGTTGTTTCTCCTAAATTTCTAAACATGTATACTTTCTATAACTCTAAGGTTTACCCAAAAGGTTTTACTTTCTGTTTTGAGTTTAAAAAGCAAAGGAGTTCCAGAAAACATCTATTTCTGCTTTATTGACTATGCCAAAGCCTTTGACTGTTGTGGATCACAACAAACTGAGGAAAATTCTTCAAGAGATGGGAATACCAGACCATCTGACCTGCCTCTTGAGGAATCTGTATGCAGATCAAGAAGCAACAGTTAGAACTGGACATGGAACAGACTGGTTCCAAACCAGGAAAGGAGTACGTCAAGGCTATATATTGTCACCCTGTTTATTTAACTTAAATGCAGGATACATTACATGAAATGCCAGGATGGATGAAGCACAAGCTGGAATCAAGATTGCTGGGAGCAATATCAGCAACCTCAGATACCCAGATGACAGCACTATCATGGCAGAAAGGGAAGAACTAAAGAGCCTCTTGATGAAAGTGAAAGAGGAGAGTGAAAAAGTTGGCTTAAAACTCAACATTCAGAAAACTAAGATCATGGCATCTGGTCCCATCACTTCACGGCAAACAGATGGGAAACAATGGGAACAGTGAGAGATTTTATTTTCTTGGACTCCAAAATCACTGCAGATGGTGACTGCAGCCATGAAATTAAAAGACGCTTGCTCCTTGGAAGAAAACCTATGACCAACCTAGACAACATATTAAAAAGTAGAGACATTACTTTGCCGACAAAGGTCCGTCTAGTCAAAGTTATGGTTTTTCCGTTAGTCATGTATGGATGTGAGAGTTGGACTCTAAAGAAAGCTGAGCACCAGAGAATTGATACTTTTGAACTGTGGTGTTAAAGAAGACACTTGAGAGTCCTTTGGGCTGCAAGGAGATCCAACCAGTCAACTCTAAAGGAAATCAGTCCTAAATAGTCATTGGAAGGACTGATGCTGAAGCTGAACTCCAATATTTTGGCCACCTAATGTGAAGAACTGACTCATTGGAAAAGACCCTGATGCTGGGAAAGATTAAGGCAGAAGGAGCAGGGGACAGAGGATGGCATCATCGACTCAATGGACATGAGTTTGAGCAAGCTCTGGGAGTTGGTGATGGACAGGGAGGCCCAGCGTGCTGCAGTCCATGGGGTCACAAAGAGTCAGACATGATTGAGTGACTAAACTGAACTGATGCTCTTCTGATTCATCTTTAACCATCTGCCATCTGGCCAGGAACAAGCATATGCAAATAAAGCTGCAGACACGGCTTAAACCTTACATTTCTCTCAGGCTCTTTCAAAACTCGCTGACAAAGCAACACATCAGATTCCTGAAACTGGGGAATACTATAAATTTCATTTCCTAAAATGCTTCCTTGAGTAAGCTAAAGATTTACACATTTTATTGGATAAAAGATTGCAAAAATAGACTGCTCATGAGCAAAATGAATAAAGAGCAGGAAAAAAATCTAGCTGACTAAACAAATAATTGAATAAATAATCAAATACCAACATCAATACCACTCAAAGAGGAAGCTGAGGGAATTTGTTCAAAAGGATGTACAAAGTAATTTTGATAACGGTGGCCCAGGATGAGCACAGTAAGAAACAAATGACCTCCATGTATAAGGCACCAGGCCTCCCTGCCCGTGTGTAAAGGAAACCTAGAGGTCCTGGTACATGACTTCCCAGCAGCCTAGGAATCAGTGCAGGGCAGGGCAGGCCTTGAGCAGCTTGGGAAAATGGAAGTGTTAGTTGCTCAGTCGTGTCCAACTTATTGTGACCCTCTGGACGGTAGACCGCTAGGCTGCTCTGCACATAGAATTCTCCAAGCAAGAATACTGGAGAGGGTAGCTATTCTCTTCTCTCTCCTGACCCAGGGATCAAACCCAGGTCTCCTGCATCTCAGGCAGATTCTTTACCATCTGAACCACTAGGGAAGCCCAGGTGCAGCTTGGAAAAGACGTGCTAATAACCGACTGAAGTCCCAGCCAGTAAGGAGCAGGTGTTCCAGACCTGGGGACATTTGCTGCAGTCCCTGGGAAAGGGTCTCTCAGCAGAACTCAATCACTTCTGCTGGAAGAGCTTTAAACCTTCAGCTCAAAGTATGAAGAACAGTTTAGTTGGGCGTATTCTTTAACATCTGAAAAGTTAAAGCAGGAACCAAAAACCTACAGCCTGAAGACACGATAACACGTTCAGGATTTATCAGGAATAAGAAAATTTGATGAAGGGGGATGGAGGATTGTGGAAGACACACAAGTTACATAGAAATTAAGCATAGGACAATTCTCAAGTTGACAATAATGAAAAATTAAAATTGAAATTGACCAGAGTAAAAACTATTAGAAGAGGCCACAGGCATTCACCTAGGCTGAGAGCTGACTCACAGTCATAGCACCCAGAGAACCAGCTACAGTCATTTCAGTCTCTGAGAATCCATGTGGCTCGAGTCGAAAATAGTTTATCAGATACCTAAGCTATAAAAGAAGAATGGATAAGTCCATATATTACAAGTTTCCCAAAATAACTACCTAAATAATAATAAATGTTGTAAATTCCTTGAAGAAAACAAAGCACGGAGAATTTATAAAATATGAAAATGCAGCATTTAAAAATAAATAGCCACAGGAACTTCCCTGGTGGTCCAATAGCTAAGATTCTGTGCTCACAATGCAAGGGGGCCCAGGTTTCCCTGGGGGCTCAGATGGTAAAGCGTCTGCCTACAATGCGGGAGACCTAGGTTCAATCCCTGGGTCGGGAAGATCTTCCGGAGAAGGCGATGGCAACCCACTCCAGTACTCTTGCCTGGAAAATCCCATGGACGGAGGAGCCTGGTAGGCTACAGTCCATGGGGTGGCAAAGAGTCGAACACAACTGAGCGACTTCACTTTCTTTTGGAGATTTCATGCCCACACCACAACTGGCACAATGGGCATGAACTTGGGCAAACTTTGGGAAACAGGAACCGCGAGGAACAGGGAGGCCTGGCGTGCTGTAGTCTATGGGCTGCTGCAAAGGAGGCCTGGCACACTGCAAAGTCAGACATGACTGGGCGAGTGAGCATCCACAGGCAAATGAATCAGTACATACTTCCAAATAAATAAATAACAGTAAAATATATAGCCACTTTTTCATCCTCCCCTGCTCTTTTTTAAATCTTCCTTTGTTTTACATTTTTTCAGTCCTAATAAATTTACTTTAGCACAAAATAAAGTTGTTGGTGTTGTTATTTTAATCTGTAAGTAAGATAAGAGTCCTCCTTGGGATTTCTCAAATGTACTAAACAAAATACAGAAGTCAGGGTCCTGTTTCCTCCAAGTAAGTGGCATCCACACATGCCCAGACAGGTGGTAGTTTCAAGTCTTTTCCTTCTTTTCTAAGCCTTTCCTTCTTTTCCAAGGTGTGGCCCTATAAAAACTTTCCATTGCCTGTGATGATGACTTTCCAAAGGAAACGGGAGGACACGACCGTCATTCCCAACTCTAAACAGTGGCCACTGGGAGACCAACTCCGTCCTCATCCAGTGGACCTCCCTGGTGGCTCAGTTGGTAAAGAATCCACCTGAGACCACGCAAGAGATCCGAGTTCCATCCCTGGGTCGGGAAGATCCCCTGGAGAAGGAAATGGCAACCCACTCCAGTATTCTTGCCCAGGAAATCCCAGGGACAGAGGAGCCTGGTGGGCTACAGTCCATGTAGTCCCGAAGAGCTGGACACGACTGACCAAATAAGCCACCTGCTCACCATCAGCAGTGACTCATCTGGAAAAGAGCCAGCCTGAGCGCTGCAGCTCTGGGTGGTTGTCACCTGCCTAGGGAACAGTACAGGGGAACATATTTGGGGGCTACGAGGAACAGAATGACCGATTTTTTGAAGCCATTTATTTTAACCTATTTTACAAAGTCTGAAAGTGCAAAGTGTTCGAGACCTGGACAGGACCTCCAGCGTTATCCAGTTCAAACCTCCACTGATAAACAAGACTTCCTGTTCTGCGGGCGCCCAGCAGCTCCTCTCCCCCCGCGGCTCCTCTCCTGCACTCCTGTCTTTGAAACTGCTCCCACCCCTCCGACCTAGTCAGTTGCCTGGTGGCCTCCCCAGGCTGCCTGTGTTTGGAGGCCTGTTTGCTCTGATCCCTCTCAGGTGCCACCTTGTGATCCGTTGGGCTCAGAGAGAACTTGCTGGCCTGAAAGGGCAGCATTCTCTCTTGCTTGGATCAGCTGCACACCTTTCCACTGCCCGTCAGGTGCACCTGCTCCAAGCCCCGCCCTCTTCCAGACCATCCATGCTAACCACCTCTCTCCCCTCCATTTCCAAACCTGGCCAAAGGCCTCAGGACCCCACTGCAGTGTGAATCTGGACCCTCAGCAGCCTCATCTACAAAACACATTGCAAAAACCAGTGTGTTGCCCAGCATACCTTATAGGGTTGTGAGCAGAAATGAACTTTTGTAAATAATTTGTTATTGTTTAGTCATTAAGTCACATCCAACTCTTTTGAGACCCCCATGGGCTATGTAGCCCATCAGGCTCCTCCATCTGTGATACTTTCCTGACAAGAATACTGGAGTGTGTTGCCATTTCCTTTTCCAGGGGATCTTCCCGACTGAGGGATTGAATCTGTATCTCCTGCGCTATAGGCAGATTCTTTACCACTGAGCCACAGGGAAGCATATAGTGATATTTAAATTAATGCATTGAAAGTGAAAGTGAAGTCGCTCAGTCGTGTCCGACTCTTTGCGATCCCATGGACTGTAGCCCACCAGGCTCATCCATCCATGGGATTTTTCCAGGCAAGAGTACTGGAGTGGATTTACATTTCCTTCTCCAGGGGATCTTCCCAACCCAGGAATTGAACCCAGGTCTCCTGCATTGCAGGCAGATGCTTTACCATCTGAGCCACCAGGGAAGCCCAAAGTGAGGGCCTTAATGTATTATTATATTGCAAATCAAAATAAGAAAGACGAATGATAAACGTGAGAGCTGTCTTGAACACTGAGGACGCCGTCTAATCAAGGAAGACTTCCTGCAAGAAGTGTCGGTCTCATGCTGCTTATACGTTGCAACCTCACTGCATTCATTGAGTCTCTGGGCAAAGATTTGCCTGCCTCATGAACCCGTGGGGAAACCAAGGTGTCTGTTTTAAAAATAAAGGAAGAAAAGTCAGAATCTCACCGCAAAACCTAGCAGTTTTAGCAACACAAAGCAGTTCCCCTCCTCCAGATAAGTCCTCGTAGTTTCAGTCCCATCAAGCCCCGTCTTGACAAACCAACTAGATGAAGGACAAAGGCGAGAAAGAAGCAAAGCAAAGACCAGAAGTAGAGACTGAAGCACACGATCACAGCAAGTGGAGAAGAGGCGTGGAGATCAGGAGCATTTCTTCTGAACTCGGCACTGTCCCGACGTGGTGCCATCCCCCAGGCGCATCGCCAGGACACACACAGCTGCTTCCCCTACCCCTGAACACACCCTTTGAGAATCAGCTATGCTCGTCCCGCATCCTGGAGTCTGTTTTCTGATTCAGGCCTTGCTGTTTCACTGTGACTTTTAACTATAAGATAAGTATCTGAGAGGAAAGCGGGACTATTGATGTTTCTTTCCCAGTCAATTGTGAACTGTGCTGAATTTCATTATTTCAAATCTCACTTAAACAGAGTTGTGACATCAGCCTGGCTGCTCATTGTGGGCTGAGGGTAGGTACGACGGGAGGCTTGAGCACTTCCAAGAACTGGTCAGCCATGCCAAGGGGCCCTAGGAGGGTAAGTCACGAGGCCCAGGGAACAGGCCCGGCTCTCCATCCACACCCCCAGCAACTCAGACACACCTACCAAGGTCCAACCAGTCTCGCAGTAACCAGAGCTTGGGTTTGTTTTGCAGTTTGTCCCAATGGTTTGTAAAAAGATGTGACATGTTTCTTCCAACTGTACAACCAGAGACGACTCATCCATGAGCTGCCAGAATACATTTCATTTGAAGCATGAAAAATTCCAGGAGCCAAGGAATGAAGAATTCAACCACAGACTAATGCAAAGCAGCCAAGCATCTCTAAAGAATGTTAGCAAATAATGGAGCCGTCACTCGGCTCTGTCAGTTACTAGTACATTCCTACCTGGCTTTGCAGTCAGCCAGGGTCACAGCCGGCCCTGCCTCTACTGATGCTCAAGGCTCCCAGAGCAACAAGAGGGGCTGAGCTGACCGCCCTGGAGGCAGATGAGCTGCAAATCACAGCCCTCCTCTATGTATGGAAATAAACAGACGGACATTCACATCCCTCAGGAAAACCCCAGAAACTGTCACCTCCTCCCTCCCTCTGTCCCCATTCTTCCCACCCCCTACTCCACCCCTCAATCCCACTACAGAGAAGGGAAGGGTAGGTTCCCAAGGGAGAGTGAATCGGGCTTACCAGAAAAATAGCTGTCCTTCTAGACCTCTCCCATCACAGGAAGACTTGCAGGAAGAGACAAGGAGTTTGTTCTAAAGCCAAAGGACTGGAATCCCAGGGATGAGGGAAATTGCAATGAACATTCGTCTTCTGAGTGGCTCCTGTCCCTCACCCATCCCTACCCTGTAAGCTTTCATATTGCAAATTGTCTAATACCCAAGTAGTTAAAAACATTCTCCTCTTGTATGGAGGAAGAAATCTACTCTCTTTGGCTCCATCAGAAGGCAACTCGGATATTTGAGAAGGCAGCTCTTCATTCCATCCTGATAAATTATTTGATCCTGGGCTTCCCTGGTGGCTCAGACTGTAAAGAATCTGCCTGCAATGGAGAAGACCAGGGTTCAAGCCCTGGCTCAGGAAGATCCCCTGGAGAAGGGAATGGCAACCCACTCCAGTATTCAGACTGTAAAGAATCGGCCTGCAATGGAGAAGACCAGGGTTCAAGCCCTGCATCAGGAAGATCCCCTGGAGAAGGGAATGGCAACCCACTCCGGTATTCATGCTAGGAGAACTCCATGGACAGAGGAGCCTGGCGGGCTACAGTCCGTGAGGTCGCAGAGTCGGACATGACTGAGCAACTAATACAACATACACATGTTATTTTATCCAAGACACAGACATCAGAAAATTCAAACTGCTGAATTTGATTTCTACCAAAACACCCAAATATAAAGCCACCGGGCCTCTCATCCCCAGCACGTGGCCTTCTACTTTTTCTTTCTCAAACATCGGCCCAAGGATTCCCCAGCAAGCTACAGTCAGAACGTGGCACCTACATAAGCAGAGTCTCCAGCAGCAGTTATCTCAGGAATGCCCAGTGCTCTTAGGAAGCTCCTCCCCAAACCAGTGTGTGGTTTATCCAGGCAAAGAAGCAGAGCCTCCCCTTGAACTTGCACACTGTTGATAGAGTCGATCAGAAGCAGCTCCTCCCCAGACAGCATCCTAAGCTGATAGCTGGCCTCTGTGAAAAACCTTCATGGATGATGACAAAGACGGTTAGGATGTTGAATGGTCTGTTTCTCCAGCTTTCTCTAACCTCTCTTCCTAAGACCAAGATTTTCCTGTTTCACAATGTGTCCCGATCTCTCCAACGGGTCTGAGAAGAAACTACAGTCGACCCTCGAACAATGCAGGTTTGAACTGCAAGAGTTCACCTATACACAGCTATTTTTCAATACTAAATACTGTTGGTGGTTGGTTGTTGGTGGAATCTGGGGATGCAGAGAAACCACGGATACAGAGCCAGCTATAAGCCACAGAGGGGCTGAAAGTGAAAGTCGCTCAGTTGTGTCTGACTCCTGGCAACCCCACAGACTGTAACCCACCAGGCTCCTCTGGCCAAGGAGTTCTCCAGACAAGAACACTGGAGTGGGTTGCTATTCCCTTCTCTAGGGGATCTTCCCAAGCCAGGGATTGAACCCAGGACCCCTGCATTGAGAGTGTAACATCTTAGCCATTGGATCAGCAGGTAAGTTTCCCATGTTGATCTCTACCTTTAATGATCCTGGGATCTTCCCTCCTACCCTCATTGGGCAACTGCTAGTCCTTTTATTCCTAAGACTCTCGCTCCTACACAGAGCCCTGCTGGGTTCAGGTCACTGAGATGCCCAGGTGTTCCCACAGGCAGAGAGGCACAAAAAGTGACAGACTGCTCTTGACCTGAACTCTGTAACCTCCCTGGGCACAGGTGGACTCGGGGATGATGGGTCCTCCCGAGGAGCCCCCAGCCAGCACCGCAGCACATTTAAGAGCCAGCCTTGCATCCGATTTCCCTAAGAATGTTGTAGAATCGGATTGCCACACACCTTGAAAGGTCTTTCAAGAGCCTGTTCAGTTGATTAGAGCACTGGATGACTTAGCAAAAGTCACACTTTTATTTCGACTGCATCTCATCCTGATTAAAAAGGTAAAGCTGGAGCACATGGGCATCATAACAGACTTGAGATGGTAAGATCTGAGTTCAGGAGCCAAGCTCCATCAGCCACCATACTCGGAGTCTCTTGTTTTAGACTGAGGCCTCTAAGTGGAAACTGTTTCATTGGTTCAGACCCAGAGGCACCTATAGGTGGATATAAGTAGTCTCTAACTATCTGCATCCCCTGGAAACTTTGAGCTTTTATTTCTTCAATCATTAAATAGAATAACAAGCCCAGCCTGCCCACCACGCGGGTTGCTCTGCGAGCCGTGAGTTGATGAATGAGGAAGCAGCCTCTGCCCGGGGCATCTCTGTGCAGGGATGGGCACACCTGCAGGGACGCTGCCCAGGGATTCAGCTCAAAGCACAGAGGCATTGTGAATCCTGCAGCAGGGTCAAAGGTAAGCACACCCCAGTTTTTCCCCTCGAAGAGCTTGTGAGTGACATAAAAGGAGTCAAACCAGCCTCTCTGCTGCTCAAAGTGAAAGGAGAAATAAGTAGGACACATCTGGACAGAGGGGCAGAAGAGGCTCACTTTCAGCCTCGGGTGTAAATTGCATTTATAGAAACAAATGTATATGTATAGCTCATGTCATATATGTATTCCTTATATATTAATGTGTGTGTGTGTGTGCTTAGTCACTCAGTCCTGCAGCCCGCCAGGCTCCTCTGTCCCGGCAAGAATACTGGAGTGGGCTGCCATTCCCTTCTGCAGGGGATCTTTCCAATCCAGGAATGGAACCCATGTCTCCTGCATTGCAGGAGGATTCTTTACCATCTGAGCCAGCAGGGAAGCCCATATGTCAGCACATTCGTCTACCACCATGCATACATCACATGCATGATTACACATGACACGTAACATCATGTGTGCGTGTCTACATGCATGTGTGTGTTGTCTGTGTGTGTGCATGTGTGCATATATGTGTGTGTGGGCTTCCCTGCTGGCTCAGATGGTAAAGAATCTGCCTGCAACGCAGGAGACCCGGGTTCAACCTCTGGGTTAGGAAGATCCCCTGGGGAAGGGAATGGCAGCCCACTCCAATATTCTTGCCTGGAGAATTTCATGGAAAAAGAAGCCTGGCACGATCCATGGGATCGCAAAGAGTCAGACACAACTGAGAAACTAACAGTTTCACACTTTCACATGTGTGTGCACATGTGTAAGTGTGCGTGTGTATGTGTGTGTGTGCATGCATACGTGTGTGCTTGTGTGTGCATCTTTGTGCGCATGTGTGTGTGCGTGTGTGTGTGCTTGTATATGCATGTGTGTGTGCGTGCGTGTGTGTGTGCATGTGTGTGTATCTGTGTGCTTGTATATGCATGTTTGTGTGCATGCATGTGTGTGCTTGTATATGCATGTGTGTGTGTGCGTGTGTGTGTGTGTGTGTGTGTGTGTAGAAAGACTTCCACAGGAGGGATATGGGAAGTGGGAGTTGGAAAGGTCCCCAGAGGCCAAGGCTGTAGAGTGGGGGTGAGGGAGAAAGGGCACAGGCAGGCTCGATGGTCAGCTTCCTTTGACTAAAATCTGGCAACAACACAGGTCCTCCCCTTCCCTGTGGATGGAGCCCAGGGTTAAAGCTCTGCAGGGAAATATCAGGGCTGGGACGGGGAGGGGAGGACATGGTGAGCATCTTCCTGGACGAGCATCCCAGCTGATACCACCGAGTGTGGCATGTGTAAGAGGGCAGATACTTGCTAAACAGTCTAAGACACATTTGGACGGCAGTTAGAAGGCTTCTGAAGATGGAAATCCCTGTGATGAAAAGGACAGGCACCATTATATGACCGTAAAGGGGCGTGCTGCCACCCAGGCACCATCATATGACCCTTATATTGATACATTTTAACCCAGTTCATCCGAGTAACAGCCCCACGATAATAAGTGGTTCCAACTAATATGTGGATGAGTAGATAGCAAGAGTCCCTATTCTCAACCGCTACAGGTGGTAAGGTTTTCTTAAGTGTTTCCTGCAGCATAATTGAGCAGCACATTCATTCCCCTCGTTGCTGCACCCGCTGCACCCTCAAGCCTCACCACCAGCTCGACTTCTGTCTAATAGGAGTAAGGGCAGGTTCCATCTTTGGCCAGAATAAGGTAATGACCTCCCAGAAGGTCAGAGGTCCACACGTATTTCTTGTGTCTTCCTCAACAGAGAACACAGGGAAGGTTCTCCCTCCACAAGTGGGTAAGAAACTAGGCTTTGATGTAACAAACACGAATTTTAGTATCAGTTTTGTCTCTTATCAATTGAGACTTTGGCAAACTATTTGATCTTCCTAAGCTCTCTTAACCTCATCTGTGAAATGGATATAACAATAGACACCACTCATAGCGTAAAGCTTAGCACAGCGCCTGACACATAGTAAGACTCAATAAATGTTGGTTGTCATGAATGATCATTTCTTCTTCCTTGTCACTGATTGAGTCTCCCCTCTTAGTAGCTCATTCCCTCCTTTGTCTCCAGGCTTCCCTGGCGGCTCTGATGATAAAGAGTCTGCCTGCCATGCAGGAGACCCAGGTTCGATCCCTGAGTCAGGAAGATTCCCCTGGAGAAGGAAATGGCAGCCCACTCCAGTATTCTAGCAAGGAGAATTCCATGGACAGAGGAGTCTGGTGGGCTACAGTCCATGGGTCGCAAGGAGTCAGACACAACTGAGCGACTAACACTCTCTAACACTCCCCTTGTCTCCAGACGATTGTCCTCAGTAAAGGTTGGCATCAGACTCTCCAACCGATCAAACTCCAATAGATCCCAAAGAGAGAGAAGGCGCCCGGGGGGCGTTAGGAAATGGGGAAGGTGCTGAGCAGAATGGAGAGAAAGAGGCATTTAGCAGGCTGGGTGCATCCTGCTCAGTCGCGTCTGACTCTTTGCAACCGCTCCTCTGTCCATGGGATTCTCCAGGCAAAAATACTGGAGTGGGTTGCCATGGCCTCCTCCAGGGGATCTTCCTGACCCCGGGATCGATTCGTATCTGCCTGTGTCTCCTGCAGTGCAGACGGGTTCTTTACCCACTGAACCACCTAGGGAGCCCAATAGGCTGGGTAGCCACGGTGTAGAGCATCCTGCAGTGGACAGGGCTGCCCCCACAAAGAAGGGCCTTGACCCTCAAAATGCCGGGAGTACTTTGCCTTGAAAATACACAGCACTGCTTGGAAAATACTGAGTTGACGGAAAAGTTCCTTGGCCAACCCAACGTTTACATATGTAGGACCGCAGACTAAATCAACCCCATAAACAGATCGACAAGGCGAGAGATCCAAAATCACTTAGGAAATCACCAGTACCTCTGGATGGCTTCAGGTGGCTCTGCACGGAGGGGAATCTGCTCGGCCAAGGCCAGGGTGTCCTGCAAGGTCTTGGTGACCTCCTGCAGCTCGCCCAGGGACAATCCTCCCACAAGGTCGCAGCCCTGCCACGGGAGAAGCCGCTCCTGCTCCTCAATTTCCCGTCTCAGCTGTTGATCTTTTGCTTCCAGAACAGACATCCTGGCTTGGAGGGTCTCAATTTCTTTCTGCAGAGAATGGAGAGAGCAGGTTTTGTAAATTAACCCCATTCATGGTCGACTACACTGCTGAGAACTCTTTCTTTACAGCAGAGTTCGCCACCTGCATGAGGGCCGTGAAGCTCCCCTTGAAGGCGGGCAGATTTTTGGAGGTTTGCTGAACTGGAAAAATCATGTCAGCTTTGTATTTCTGATTAGCTGGCATAAGGAAAAAGCTTCCCTCCCAAGCATTAAATAACTGCGGGTGGTGAGCCAAGAATTAGACTTGGAAGAATCCAGCAAATATGTAAACCACTTACTTCATTTCAGGTGATAGAGCCAGAACAGAGTGCAACAAACTTCAGGGACTTGAGAGGCCAGCAAAGCAGCTAACACGACCAAAAAAGGAAAAGCAAACAAGCCTTGGCTGGTCTGCCCCCAAGCATGCAGATACAGCATGCAGAGAAAGACTAGAAGCCATAGTTTCCTAAGTCTAAGGATTGAAAGAACAGTGAGATGCCACAGATAGGGTTATGCAGCCTAAGGTTCATAAGAATATTAAATAAATTTAATTTCCACTAATATGACAACCCAAATCCCAAGAATTGAGTATCATCCAATCTTGAGGTCAATGAACCAAACAAGCAGCAGGTAATTGAATGCCCGCTGTGCACACAGCGTTATGGCAGATAATCATCTCAGTGCCCGTAGCATCCTGAATCTCCAATGAGACTCTTTTAATCAACATACGCCCATGGTTCCTGCGCTGGCCACCAGCTGATAAGAGCACAGCTCTAATACTGGCTATCTCCCCATCTCACCCATGTCCTCGCAACCCCAAGATGCCGACCACCCTACCTGATCTACCTGCTGACCCCTCCTCCAGTAGGGGCGGGAAGAGACACAGGAGGAGGTATTGAAGATCCACGGCTAAGACATGCTGAGAAGACAACAGCGTGTATCCCAGTGGTCCAAGATCATGGTGTCACTGACAGGGTCTCCCACCACATCTCCCTACTTCCTGCCTTTGAATTCCCATCCCTATTCTTTCTGTTTTTGTTTGTTTGGGTTTTTTCCACTGTAGTAAAATACAAGTAATAGAAAACTTACCATCTTAACCATCCATCTCCAGGATTCTTTTCATCCTGCCAAACTGAACTCTGACCCCCCTCTCCCCCTGCATTCAGCCTTGGAAGCCATCTTTCTACTTTATTTCTCTGTGACTCTGACTCCTCCGGGTGTCTACGTGGAATCATACAGTATTTGTCCTTTCATGGCTGGCTCATTTCACTTAGAATAATGTCCTCAGGGTCCATCCATGCTGTAGTGTGTGTCGGAATTTTCTTCCTTTTAAAGGCTGAATTTAAATGCTTCATTGTATTTATATACCACATTTTGTTTACCCAGGCATCCCCGGTAGCTAAGCTGGTAAAGAATCTGCCTGCAACGCAGGAGACCCTGGTTCAATTCCTGGGTCGAGAAGATCCCCTGGAGAAGGGATAGGCTACTCACTCGAGTATTCTGATCTGGAGAATTCCATTGACAGAGGAGCCTGGCAGGCCACAGTCCATGGGGTTGCAAAGAGTCAGAGAGGACTGAGCAATGTGCACTTTGCTTATCCATTCATCTGTTGATAGGCACTTGGGTTGTTGCTTCCACCTTTTGACTATTGTGAATAATGCTTCTGTGAACACATCTTTGAGTCTCTGCTTTCAATTCTTTGCAGTCTTATACCCAGAAGTGAAACTGCTGAATCACATGGTAACTCGACTTTTAATTTTTTAAAGAACCACCATACTGTTTTCCACAGTGGCCCTCCACCCTATTCTCACACAGAAGTCAAAATGCCTTTTTGAAATGTGGTCAATTACATCACTTCACTGGTTAACCAACCCCACTCCATGGCTCGCATTCCAGTCAGAAAAAACCCCAAGACTTCACAAAGGCCTGCCAGGCCCCACGCCCCCATCACTAATTTTCTCCTCTTCTCCCCCAGCACTGTGCCAAGAATGCTTCCTTCAAACACTCAGTATATGCATGTGCGCTAAGTCACTCCAGTCATATCCAACTTCACAAGCCTCTGGACCGTAATCTGCTAGGCTCCTCTGATGGGATTCTCCAGGCAGGAATACTGGAGTGGGTTGCCATGCCCTCCTCCAGGGGATCTTCCCAACCCAGGGATCAAACCCACATCTCTTATGTCTCCTGCGTTGGCAGACAGGTTCTTTACCACGAAGCCCTCAAACACTAGGTAGCCTGGGCTAAAAGTATGTTCTGTGCACTCTGACATCATCAGGAATATTCACCTCAAGCTGGTGAATATTATTCAGAATCAAAAATCAGACTTCACATTTTCAGCTACCTGAACTTGCTCAACAAGTGTGCTCAACGTGGTGAGCTCAAGAGTGTGAAAGCACCAGTTTACTGGAAAATATTTTCAGACTGGAGAAGGAAATGGCCACCAGTATTCTTGCCTAGAAAATTCCATGGACAGAGGTATCTGGTGGGCTACATGTAGTCCATGGAGTTGCAGAGTCAGACATGACTTAGCAATTAAAAAACAACATTTTCAAACCTCGTGGCTCAGAGGGTAAAGAATCTGCCTGCAATGTGGCAGACCTGAGTTCAATCCCTGGGTCAGGAAGATCCCCTGAAGAAGAAAATGGAAACCCACTCCAATATTCTTGCCTGGAAAATCCCATGGACAGAGGAGCCTGGGGGGCTACAGGGCTATAGTCCATAGGGTCGCAAAGAGTCGGACACGACTGAGCGATTTCACTTCACTTTTTTCAAATTGCAATGATGTTTGCCTCCCTTTGCTGCCTTGCTATCATATGGAATTGGAAGGGTGAAATCATAACAAGAAGACTCTGCATGGAGTGGGGGTTTCTAGTAACCTCTCCAAGACCCATTCTCTTGTCTAAGGTCACTCGGCCTTAGAGGCTAAGCCACACTGTGGACGCACGTGTTAAAGAGCTCTGCATTTTCCAGAAGTCCGTGTTCCTTCACTGTTCCCCAGTCAGGCTTCAAGTCCTCTAGGCTTTGGAAGGCGTGGACAGAACTTCAAGGCTCCTTGCTTCTGGGGGGCCTGTCAGCTTCCAGAGGCCCTGGTCACCTTCTGGCTATAACTCAGAGTTGCACCAAGATTTCCAGCCCCCCATGATTCTCAGCCAACTTGCATCCACTGCTCCGGGACAACCCAGAGCTCCCACGAAGCCCAGTCATTCCCAGTCTTTCCCAGTTCCGCCCACCTTGCCCAGTCCCCACTCACGGCTCTGCCTCCTGACAGTCGCTACCCACAGTCCAATCTGATAGCAGTTTCCATAAAGGATTGCCTCAGCTCAGATTTTTTTTTTCCCTGCCTTCCGAAAGAAACTTCTCAAGGACAAAATGATAAGAGGTGACAAATTGGCCTGGCACACAAGGAAAGCATATTCAAAAGGTAAAGTACTAGCAAAAACAAGCACAAACACTGCTGAACTTCCAACCCCTTGTTTGTAAAGAGACTCCAACAAGCCCTCCAGCCGTCTCCACCCCTCGCTCTGCCTCGTGGCTCCTGGGTGCACTGCCAACTCTCTAAGGACTGCATTCAAGCAAAGACCCACTTTGCTGCATTTGGCTCACATGTGTTAGAAAAATGCTGTCTTGCTTCATAAAGAGTCTTCACCTGCTCACCTGTAGCTGCTGCTTTTCTCGGAGAAGCCAGTCTCGCCTGGTGATGGACACTCGCAAACTGTCCTGAGCAGCGGCTTCCAACGTCTTTGGATCCATTCTCAGCCGGGCCTGGGGGTCGTCACTGCCAGCTCTTAAAACACACACACACACACATATATAGGCACAGATATGAGTGACCTGAAATCTTCAGATCTACATGTATGTTAATGCAAAGAAGACTCACAAAGTGGCTCCCAGCTGCCCTCGTCCTTAGAAGGGTCATGGGGAAGAGGTCCCTAGTGTATGTGTTTGTTTGAATGATAATCTGCTGGGGCTTTAGCAGTTGCCTAGAGTCACCTTGCTTTATTGGACTGGGCACCGTCCGGCTCCATAACTATGCGTGTAGCTATCTGTACTGAAAGCGTAAAATACACATCAGATTGTAAACAGTATGAAAACAAAGAATGCCAAATATCTCATTAATGATATTTTCACATTCATTACATGTTGGGATGACATTTTTGATACACTGGGTTAATGAAATGTATTTCTTAAATTAATTTCACTTATTTTTTTTTCTTACATTTAAAAAATATGGAGAGTAGGGACTTCCCTGGAGCTAAAGTGGCTAAGAATCTGCCTGCCAGTTCAGGGGACATGGGTTCGATCCCGGCTCCAGGAAGATCCCACATGCCAAGGGGCAACTAAGCCCGCCCTCTAGAGCCTGTGAGCCACCAGTACTGAGCCCACGTGCTGCAACTACTGAAGCCCACACACCCAGAGCCCATGCTTTGCAACCAGAGAAGTCAGGCAATGAGAAGCCCCTGCACGGCAAGTAGAGAGTAGCCTCTGCTCACTGCATCTAGAAAGTCCAGCAACAAAGACCCAGCACAGCCAAAACTAAATAAAAAATCTTACTGTGGCTACCATATTATTTAAAATCATGCATGTGGTCTGCATTATACATCATTGGACAGCCCTGCCTGGACCCATCCAGAGCCAAATTCCGGGGCAGATCTTGGCTGTGGACATGACAGAGAGGGATGGCTTATTTGAAGATGTTTGGGTCAGAACTTCTCGGAAAAAGTGTGCTAGAAGACTATCAAAAAACCACTTAAAATCTGTTTGGCTCTTTCTCCTATGCTCACAGGAGTTGGCATATTTGGTTGAAGCAACACTGGTGAGGATGTGGCTCAGGCTGCCACCTTACGCGGGTAAGCTGGCCTTGCAGAAAACTTGCAGGTGTTTCTCCTCAAAGGATGACAAATCAACTCCTAACTGAATGCAGTAGGATGGGGAAAAAGTCTACCCTAAGCAAAACTATGCCAACAATCCAAGGAAACAGTGTCTGTGAAAGCACCGCTGACCACAGTTAAAAGGCAAACAACAAGTTGGGGAAAAGGAAATATTGCTAATGTCAAGAGTGCCAGCAACAGAAGAAGAAAAAGATGAGTACATCTATCAGAAACTCAAAAAAAGAGAATTATGACGGTTTATCATCAAAAATGGTTTTAAAAGCAAATTCAAACAACATAAAATATCATTTTTCATATAACAACTGACAAAGGCTTTTGGAAACCATACTTCCTTGGTGAGCGCAGGGAATAAAAATTATAGATCCAAAACATGCCTTTGGATCCTCTTGTCCAGGTTTTAAAAATTAATCATATGTAAATTGCCCCTATTCATGGGGTTCTGACCATCCTTATGGCAGAAAGTGAAGAAGAACTAAAGAACCTCCTGATGAAAGTGAAGGAGGAAAGTGAAAAAGTTGGCTTAAAACTCAACATTTAGAAAACTAAGATCATGGCATTCGGTCCTATCACTTCATGGCAAATAGATGGGGGAACAATGGAAACAGTGACAGACTTTATTTTCTTGGGCTCCAAATCACTGCAGACATGGTGACTGCAGCCATGAAATTAAAAGACACTTGCTCCTTGGAAGAAAACCTATGACCAACCTAGACAGCATACTAAAAGCATAGATATTACTTTACCCACAAAGGTCTGTCTAGTCAAAGCTATGGTTTTTCCAGTAGTCATGTATGGATGTGAGAGTTGGACTCTAAAGAAAGCTGAGTGCCAAAGAATTGATGCTTTTGAACTGTGGTGTTGGAGAAGACTCTTGAGAGTCCCCTGGATCCAACCAGTCCATCCTAAAGGAAACCAGTCCTGAATATTCATTGGAAGAACTGATGCTGAAGCTGAAACTCCAATACTGTGGCCACCTGATAAGAAAAACTGACTCATTGGAAAAGACCCTGATGCTGGGAAAGATTGAAGGCAGGAGGATAAGGGGACAATAGAGGATGAGATGGTTGAATGGTATCACCGACTCGATGGACATGAGTTTGAACAAGCTTTGGGAGTGGGTGATGGACAGGAAAGCCTGGCATGCTGCAGTTCATGGGGTCACAAAGAGTCGGACACAACTGAGTGACTGAACTGAATTGAATATGTAAATAATTATCTGCCTGCCATGCAGGAGACTCAGGTTCAATCCCTGGGTCAGGAAGATCGCCTGGAGAAGGCAACCCACTCTAGGATTCTTGCCCAGAAAATCCCATGGACAGAGGAGCCTGGTGGGCTAGAGTCCATGGGGTCCCAAAAGACAGAGACAACTTAGCAACTAAACAACAACAACAATAATCATAGGGACGCATAGAGAATAGCTACAGAAAAAAATACCAC
Organism: Ovis canadensis; assembly: GCF_042477335.2. Taxonomy (NCBI): domain Eukaryota; kingdom Metazoa; phylum Chordata; class Mammalia; order Artiodactyla; family Bovidae; genus Ovis; species Ovis canadensis. The sequence continues at coordinate 22,355,549 of NC_091269.1, read as the reverse complement.
ACTCCTTAGTAGCCCAAACCAAAAACACTGCACCTGTGGCCCCGAGTTAGGACCAGAGCAGTAAACCATGGTACATCCACCCAGAGGAGGGCTCTGCAGCCATTAAAATTAGGTCACCAAAGAAGATTAAATTGCATGGAAAAAGTTCACTATTTATAGCTATTTTTTAAAGCAGGTATTTGGTAATCCATATAGCATGGAACAACTATTCTAAAAATAACATATATTAAGTGAAAGATGAGAAAACATCTGCCAACATGTTATCAGCTTTTACCTCTGTGTGATGGAATTACTTCTTTTGGCCAATCTTTTATTTTCTAATTTTTCTATAATGAGCAAATGTTATTTTTTATAACTATAAAATACAAACAATAAAATGAAAGAAAAACAATAAGATAATAAAAATGTCTTCTACCACATACACAAGTAGTTGTTTTATTAAACATTCTAACATATCCAACCTGTTCCAGGTCTTGGACAAAAGAGATACGTATGCATCAGAAATAAATCCTATCCATACATTAACAATCAAGGGTGTCTTCCCGGCAGAGAAGCAGGTCCCGCTGATGGGTGTGAGGCATGAACCACCCTGTCCACTCTTCACTGGGACTTCCTTCCACACACCCTGAGCGTGGCTGCCGTGTTGACCTCAGGGTCCCTCACGCTGAAGTGGGAGAGGTGTGTGTTTTGATTTGTACATTCATGCAGGATCACACAACCTCCATATTTCTTAGGAAAGAAAGTGAGTAGCTAATCCAAATATGTGTGGTTATTTTGTCCATTTCTTTTCACTCCTATCAATTTGATGTACTGATTCATTCATTCAGAAAAAGAAGAACCATTCTTAAGCCCATTTACTATGTGCCATGAACTGTGCTGGGAGCCACAGACACAGCAATAAACAAGATGTGGTTTCTGCACAGAGCAGAGGTGATGGATAAACCAAAGCCATGGACAGACATTCCTGCCAAGGCTCAGACAGACTGCAGAAGTGGAAAGGCAGAAGCCGTGCTCCCACTTCCTACATCTTAATGTGGCCCTTACAAAACAAGGAGGCCAGCCAAGCCCTGCAGTGAGGCAACCCTGATATTCTTAGAGACAGCGGTGGAAAATATGTCACCTAGGCTTTCCTAAGTTAAAAACCAGCAGCCTCAGAAAAGGGAGCCTTGCTTGCCTTTCTGGGCCTGACACAGATTCAGACTCTGAATAATCTCGAAAGCTGCTTACTTATTGCAACATACCACGCAATTTAGAAGCTTATTTTAAGACTTGCTACTCTCTATTTCATCTGTGCAAAGGCAAATTACAATGGTAGTAGTAGTAATGAAAAAATTTAACTGGTAATAACAAAATAATTCCGTATGAATTGAGAATTTACTGTACACCAAGTGTTATCAGTTTTGCCAACAAGGAAAGAGAGCATCAGAGAGACTTGAACAACTTGCTCAGGGGGCCCGATGGGGGCCTTTCCAGAACAGGACTCCCCCTGCCATGTCCTTCACTCACCACTTATCTGCAGAAAAAACTTTAGTCAAAGAATAAATTCAATTGGAAAAAAATGCAGAAAGAAAGAAAAACAGTCAAGCAAAATAATAATGGCTTAGCCACTAAACTAAGTCAAGAAACTTTAGTTCCTCTTCCAGAGCTATAGTTAATTCTCTCAGCCATGTCCTTTGAGACATTCTGCAGATACTGAAGCCTCCATCAGGCGGAAGAAGTTAACTGTATGATGCCCACAAGCATGTAGACCCCAGACCAGTTGGAACCAGAAGGTTGATGATGTTGACTCCTAACTACCTCACCACTAACCAATAAGAAGAATGTCCATGAGCTGATCACACAACCCATAACTCCCCCTTCCTCACCCTGTGTTTAAAAACCTTTCAAAGTCTTTAGCGAGTTCAGGGACCTTTCAAGCTCTAGCTGCCTGGACTCCTTGCTTGGTGCCTGCAATAAACACTGCATTTTCCTCCACCACCACTAGGTGTCAGTAGACTGGCCTTACTGCCAGGGGCGAGAAGACCCAATGCCACCCTTTTCTAGCCGTGTGTCCTTGAAGTTACTCACCCTAACCCTACCAAACCTCCCTGAAGCTCACCTCCCTCGTTTACAAAATGAAGATGATGGTGGTAATCCTGATGTTGATACCTTCCCTGTACAGCAGATTACAGGGACCAAATCTATTCAGCAAACAACCATTGAGTGTCTACAGTGCGCAGACTCTGCCCTCCCCTTGCGACGTCTGTTCTCTGTCCTCAGGGAGCTGGCTGCACCCGCTCCCTGCCCACATCAATGTTTGCATCAGGAGAGTGAATGCTGTGCTCACATCCAGTGGACACACTGTCCTTTTTAATGACGAGTAAAGAAGAGGCGTTTCTGACAACCTTTCCAGGTGTCAGAAGAGGGGGTCCCTGGAAGGAAACCACATCAGCGATTGTGCAAGTGAAACCCACTTCCTCCCCTGGACCCCAGGGTCTTGGCCTGTCCACCCAGCCTCTCGCTCGGAAGGGTGAACCTCAGCCCATCCCGTGCTGTTATCTCCAGGGTCCAGCACTGGGTAGGACTTCACAGATTGACTTCATGAGTCCCTGGCCTAGAAAAATGCAGAAGCCATTTATATTCAGCTTTCTATTGCATGAGATCATTGCTTCACACTAATTTATTTCTCAATTTGCTCTGCTTATGCAAATATTAAGAGTTTCCTGAATTTCCTAAATAGATGCCATCTGGGTTGGGACAGGAGTTCTTGAAGGAAATCAACACAGAATTGAAAATGAGCTGCGGGGGAGCGACAGGTGAGTGAGTGGGAATTCTCCCATCTATCGTTAATCACATTCATCACTTAATCCTTAAGAAAACCCTTGTGATTCCACCCAAACTCTTCTTTATGTCTCTCAGATTTTGGCTCTGGGTGAAGAAAGCTGGGCACAGACGGCTGTGCCCCAGGACACATGGCAGTTCAGTAATGAAGCCGGGGATGGGTTTGCATCTCAGCTCTCCAGCGCTCAGAGCCAGGCAACCCTGCTACAGCATTCCACAGTGTTGTTCCCTTCATTCTAATAAACCTTAATGTGTAATCCCGAATGTCACTGCAAATTAGCTGTGCTGCTATAAACTAATCAGTATGGAAAATGAGCAAACCCCTCAGGAGCAAGAATTAAAAACATGTGGGTTGCAATGTTAGCACAGCACTCACTGCCCACAGGGAATCGGGGTATCTAGGAACCCACCTTCAGCCCTGAGTTTCAGGCCCTCAGCTGCCCAGTGCTGGCTAATCCCTGGCCTTTCTACTTTTGTCTTTTCCACTAATCACTTAAAGAAGGATAAAAAAGCCATTGGTAAAATAAGCTCCTACACCCCTGAAAACAGCATAGCTCCAAATTACACAGGAGAGCATTCTTCATCCCAGGGAAAACATCTGCCACCTGACTTTTGTGAGTGCAGGGTTCAGTAATATTGAGCAAAGGATGAAGCCTTCCAATGCACTGCCTTTGATCAAAGGACCACCTTCGGGAATGTCCAGAGTGACAGGGCCGAGGGGAGTCCAGACATTCCACCTGCTAGGACACCCGGTGCCAGAACGGCTCATGGCAACTGTGTGGTTTATATAGTTGTACGTGTAACACAGAGGGTCTGTTTCCAGGCAGAAATGACAGTCACACGATGCTGCTTTGCTGCCACTGCTGGAATCATAGAGGCTTTTTAATGTAACTATTCACTTATTTCTGGCTGACCTGGGTCTTGGTTGCCGTGAGGGCCTTTCTCTGGCTGCAGTGTGCGGGCTTCTCGCTGCGGCGGCTTCTCTTGTTGAGGAGCACCAGCTCTAGGTGCCCAGGCTCCAGCAGCTGCGGCTCACGGACTCAGCAGTTGCAGCTCCCAGGCTCCAGAGCGCAGGCTCAGTAGTTGTAGCGCACGTGCGCTGCTGCCCCGTGGCATGTGGGATCTTCCCAGATCAGGGATCGAACCCGTGTCTCCTGCATTGGCAGGATTCTTTACCACTGAGCCATCTCGGAAGCCCCATGGAATCATAGTTTTAATTGAGCAAAGAACCAAAACTGATGCCCTCATTTCCACAGTGAGGAAAACTTCAGCTCCAATGACCACTTCCGAAAACAAGACTTGAGCAAGACTTTCTGAACACCTTTGCCAACTGCTGCTTGTATCCGTCACGATTCTATCAAATTTATGTCATCTGATGTATATGTTTCCATCTCCCCCATGCTGGGAAGATGGTGATAAGGAAGTGGTTTGGGCCAGTCACTGAAGTGTGCTTTAAATCTGGAAATAGGTTCCTCGGCCAACAAACAATGTCCATAAATGACAGAGGCCACTCTGATGGCACAATCAAACATTGTAAAACTGTCAGAGATGATGCAGGCAGCTTTACGGTTCTGCCTTATATATCTGATTGGGGTCTAAAAGTAAGGAGAGCAGAGTAAAATTCATACCCCTTAGGAAAGTGGGCACTATTGGTTTCTAAATTGGAAAAGACTCTGATGCTGGGAGGGACTGGGGGCAGGAGGAGAAGGGGACGACAGAGGATGAGATGACTGGATGGCATCACTGACTCGATGGACGTGAGTCTGAGTGAACTCCAGGAGTTGGTGATGGACAGGGAGGCCTGGCGTGCTGCGATTCATGGGCTCACAAAGAGTTGGACATGACTGAGCAACTGGACTGAACTGAAACATAGAGATGACAGCCCTGCAGGAGGGCACGTCCACTTGGGTTTATAGGAACCAAGTCCAATAAAACAGGCTTCAGACAGACTTCAGATAAGTTGGAGCCGAGAGGATGGAAGGTCTGTATTTGGAAGCATTTATTTATAATCCACTGATTTTAAAACAAATTTCAGGAAGTCTTCTGTGATTCCCATCAACTGGCTTTTCTCCTCTTTTCCTTCCTCCCTTATCTCCTCATGATGACGAGGGGTTGGAGGTGGGTCCTCTCGGGGGGACAGGTGATACTAGTCCTCATTTGGCCCAAGCCGTGATTAGGGTTCTGAAATGTCCCCTGGCATATTGGGGAGAGTGATCATTTTATGCCACCTCATTTTGCATCTTGAGTAGAATGTGTCTGTGTGAGTTATTTCCTAGCCTCTAGCGGTATATCTCCATTCCAGACTGTGAACTTAGAGCTGATGGTCACTAAATGCTATGGCCCCAACATGACAGTTAAGTGGAAATAAAGAATCATTTTTCAAAGGGGAGAGACAGAGACCTGGTCAGAGGAAAAAGGGCTCGGTCCAGAAGCGCCAGAAGCTACACGACATTCATCTCTTCCATTACCGTCAGAAAGAAGAGATGTGAGCAGGAAATATTGGGCCTTGATAAGCCACGTTGGAAAACCTCGGCATATCTTTGCTTTTAAACCTCTGTTGTACTTTGTTTACTTGTGTTTTAAGTTATTTATTGGTAAAAGGTCTTTGATAAAGGGCATTTTACACACATGCACACACACACACACACACACACACAGGTGAAGCTGTAAATCTGACCAGTTTTCATGTATGCATTGGTGGAGGTCCCATGGGAAAACACATAGGCTGTAGTCAGAGAAATGCAAAGTATTAATGAGAAAACTATCAGTTATATGTGCACAGTAGACCAAGCCTCTGTCTTAGGAGAAAGGAAAATGCAACCTTCTTTGGACTAGATGGACACAGCAAGAATAGATGCCTCTCTGCTCTCTTCCTATCATTGCAGTGAGAGGATATTCAGGTGGAAGTTTCTGGTTGCTCCAGACTTAGAAGCAAATGCTGAAGGACACAGGCCTGAAGCCCTCTACCCTCAGCTGGGAACATGAGGGGAGGTGCCCACCCCAGGCTGCACACAGCATCACCACCTTCCACCCCAGCACCCTCCACACACGCACACCGGCTGGCCATGCAGGAGACGGAGGCTTGATGAGGGATGCTCCCAGCCCCACCTCCAGCCCCACCCAGGAGGCAGCAAACTCTCCCACTGAGATCAGGTGAAAGAAAAGCCCCTGGACCAGACCCTCTCCTCCAGCTGGGAGCGCCCCGTAACGGAGGCCGAGGTCTGTATCTCCCACGTGAACCTCCGTCTGCCTCTCTTCCTCTTCAGAGCCAAGTCCCAGACGAGGAGCTGAGTTTGGCTGGTTTTAGGAGAAGCAGTTCTCAAGGAATTAGAGCGAAGTAGTGAGAAGGAGGAAAAGTCAGTGAACAGTGAGCTGCTGAGCTGATCACCACCCAGGCCACTGGAGTGCCAACCAACTAGGAACCTTCTGGGGAAAATGTGTGGGATGCTCCTCAGAGCCATCCCCCTGGGGGGTGGGGCAGCAAAGGCGTTAAGCCCCCAGCTCCCACCCGGGGGCTAAGGGCTGCCTTCAGGGGCAGTAGTCATGCCCCTTCCTCACAGGCGTCAGAGACAGCCCCATGACGGAGAAGCCTGCTGGGTGCTGAGGTGCAGAGCAGTCACTGGGCATGAAGGCGTCCACGGCTGGAGAGGGAACGGTGGGCGCCGTGTCTCTGCCGCAAGGCCCGCCCACACACCAACTTTGTGAGCAGGGATGGCATCTCTCTCTCTCTACCTTTGGTTCCGCGCTGCTCCATAATTTAAGTGCTTCAGTGGGGTGTTACCACAGCTACAGGGGGGTTACAACAGCTCAGTGGCTGCCTGTCAAGCAGGGATGAAGGAACGGGAGAACCGTGGCAAAGCATTGGGAATCACCCCCACACCCTCACCCCAGCCGCTGCAAGACCACCGCTCAGCGTGACAGTACATGTGAGCCTCCCAGGAATCAAGTGGACACGACAAAAGGGATCCGCCCAACCAGTGTGCCTACTGGGCAAGGGGGCTCACAGGAAGAGGCTGAAAGTGAAAGAGAAGTCACTCAGTCGTGTCTGACTCTTTGTGACCCCGCGGACTATAGCCCACCAGGCTCCTCCGTCCATGGGATTCTCCAGGCAAGAGTACTGGAGTGGGTTGCCATTTCCTTCTCCAGGGGATCTTCCCAACCCAGGTATCAAACCCGGGTCTCCCGCATTGGAGGCAAAAGCTTTAACGTCTGAGCCACCAGGCTGGGTGACGTGTAAAAAGCAGTGATTGCCCCCATGGAGTGGAGAGACTGCATCACGTCAAGATCAGGGAGGCGCTGCAGTGGCCTCTGGGGACCCCACACCTGAGTTCCCCAAGAGGGAACATGCAGGCTCACGATCACGGGGGTGTGAAAGGCTGTGTTGGCCAGGGGAGCAGTGATGGCCCACAAAGAGAGGATTCCAAGCACTGGACAAGGAAAGACTTGAATTGGACATACAACTGGCATTTCAAACTGGACTGACAGGATGAGCATCAGTAACTGAAAATGCCCCGGACATCTGTTATGATCTGCCCAAGATACCACAGAGAAATGGGAAAGATGTGTTCAACAGAGCACAGCAGAGCAGAGAATAGGCAAACCGCGATGACTTTGTACCCCTGCTGAGCAGAGACACCCCAGTGAACCAGTTATAGTACAGAGCGGTGTGGAACCAAAGCCAGAAAGAGACAGATGCTAAACCATCTGAGGACCCTATCTGCTTTAGAGGAGCCCAGTTAACCCCTGCGGTGACAGCTAACACTCTCTGGGATTCTGGAAGGAGCTGGACAAACAGAGTGTGACTCAGGATGAAAAGCTCAGGGAATTAAACATACCTTTTTAAAAAGTTGAATTAAGCAGGGAAAACTAAGATATGAAGTAGCTGGGTGTACTTGGGTACATTTCCTCAGATCTTATTCCTAAACCAAATTTTCTTAACTAGAGACCCAAAACTCCTCCTCCCACAGAGGAAAAAGCTGAAAAGATCTGCACGCAACTGTCTGTATGCAACCGTCCATACGTTTGTACATACGTGGTTTTGTGATGAAAGAAACCCATCGTTTTCATTAGCTCCTCTAGGAAATCCTTGATCTCAACAAGGTGAAGAGGCACTTATTTGTGTTACTAATCAGTATTGAAATTTTTCCATGTCAATACCACTGTTTTATTTCTTCAGGAAATAATTGGAAAGCATTCTGCTTTCCCCTGGGCTCACAGAGCCCCTGGCCTGTGGCTGCGCAAGCTCCAGCCGGAGGGCACATCCTCCTGGTGGCCTCTGTGAGAACTGCAACCAAAGCCCCTGGTTCAGAGAAAACCTGCCAGGTCCAGATAATCCTGCCGCTGACAAATGTCACAGGCTGCATGTGCAGTCGGCACACTGAGACACAATTTCTTAAACTATTAATGACTATGTAATTTTGTTAACATGCAATAGAAAATGGAGAAGGCAATGGCACCCCACTCTAGTACTCTTGCTGGAAAATCCCATGGACGGAGGAGCCTGGTGGGCTGCAGTCCATGGGGTCGCTAAGAGTCAGACACGACTGAGTGACTTCACTTTCACTTTCCACTTTCATGCATTGGAGAAAGAAATGGCAACCCACTCCAGTGTTCTTCCCTGGAGAGTCCCAGGGACGGGGGAGCCTGGTGGGCTGCTGTCTACGGGGTCGCACAGAGTCGGACACAACTGAAGCGACTTAGCAGCAGCAGCAGCAGCAATAGAAGAAGATAAGAAAGGAGTTGGCTTTGAGGCATTATCTTCTAACAATAGGACAGGTGGATTGAGCACAAGAAAAGCCAAGATAATACTTGAATAACTGGTTTGGGAAACAGTGATCTAATTAACCCCTCCCCTCTTTTCTGATGAGGGGAGTGAAGTGCGGAGAAGGTGGGAAACCACATCAGGTCACACAGAGCTTGTTAGTGGAAAAGACAGGATCAGACTCAGGTTTCCAGAACTCTAGTCCAAGGTTCTTCAAGGCACTGTGGACCTCCTCCTTGCCAGGTGGTAGGGCTACAGATAGAGATCGAATCCCAGTGGGCTCCAAAAGTGAACACAAACTAAAAACACAGCATCCAGGTAGCTTACTGAGCAAAGGCAACAGGGTTAACAAGGTACACCAAGGGTTTCTATGAGCTTCACAAATGGTTAATAGTATCTTTTTGGACTTCCCTGGTGGCTCAGAAAGTAAAGCATCTGCTTACAATGTAGGAGACCTGGGTTCGATCCCTGGGTCAGGAAGATCCTCTGGAGAAGGGAACCCACTCCAGTACTCTTGCCTGGAAAATCCCATGGACGGAGGAGTGTGGTGGCTACAGTCCATGGGGTCGCAAAGAGTTGGACACGACTGAGCGACTTCACTATAATATACATCTTTTTATAAAGGACATATTAAGTTGAGCGACATGAACATACTATCTTTATGGGTCACAAACAATTAAATATGAGAAATGCCAGGAGATATAACCTGATAATGTAGGGCACTGCCTTTTAGTTCACAGTGCCCTATGAGATACTCATAGGGGACAATGGAGTTAGTGCGGTTTTTTAATTGAAGTATAGTTTATTTACAATGCTTTGTTAGTTTCTGGTGTACAGCAAAGTGACTCGGATGCTGTGTTAGTTTCTGGTGTAGAGCAAAGTGCTCCTGATAAATATTTATATATATACACGGATATATTCTTTTTCGTATTCTTTTCCATTATGGTTCATTACAAGATATCAAATATAATTCCCTGTGCTATATATTAGGACATTGTTGCTTACCTGTTCTATACATAGAGGTGTGTTTCTGCTAATCCCAGACTCCTAACGTACCCCTCTCCCCACCTTCCCCGTTAATAGCCTTAAGTTTGTCTTCTAACCGGTGTGTCTGTTTCTGTGTTGGAAATAGGTTCATCTGTAGCATATTTTAGATTCCGAGACCACAGCCAAGCAACGCTCTCCATCCACGTCCTGTGCAGATAAAGAGATGACCACTGGCGAGCAGGGCCCGGCTCCGACTTAGAGCCCACAGGGAGCGAGTTCCCAACTGGGCCTCAGGCCGAATGCCAGGCTTGTGCCCGGGCTCCGTACACACACACGGGGGTCTGGCACAAGCCCCCAAAGCCCTCCTGTGCCTGGTCCCCTCAGCTCTAAGTACAGACACTGATGCAGGTGACGGTGTAGGTCTCCGTATTGATAGCAATATACAAACTCCACTACCGCCTACAATTGTCTTGAGGATTCAGTAAATCACTTCCTGTTCATCAAAAGATGAATAGATAGGCAAACTGCGGTACATGATGCAATGGAACATGATTCAACCTCCAAAAGGAAGGAAATTCTGACACCTGCCACAACATACACGAATCCTGGCTCCGTGAAATAAGCCATCATAGAAGGACGAATACCGCATGATTCCAACTATGTGAGGTACCCAAACTAGCCAAACTCACAGAGACAGAAAGCAGAATGGTGGTTGCCAGGGGCTAGGGGAGAGGGGACAATGGAGTGAGGGGGTTTTTTTTTAATTGAAGTATAGTTTATTTACAATGCTATGTTAGTTTCCGATGTACAGCGAAGTGATTCAGTTGCTGTGTTAGCATCTGGTGTATAGCAAAGTGATTCAGATATATATAGATAGAGATTCTTTTTCATATTCTTTTCCATTATAGTCCATTATAAGATATTTTATATAGTTCCCTGTGCTGTGCAGTAGGGCCTTGTTGTTTATTTTATATAGTGGTGTGTATCTGCGAATCCCAGACTCCTCATTTATCCCTCTCCCCACCTTCCCCTTTGGTAACTGTAAGTGTGTCTTCTAAGTCTGTGAGTCTGTTTCTGTTTTGGAAATAAGTTTATTTGCATCATCTATTAGATTCCACATGTAAGTGATACTATATGATATTTGTCATTCTCTGCCTTTATCTGACTTACTTCACTTGGTACGACACTCTCTAGGCCCATTTACGTTGCTTAAATGGCATCATTCCATTCTTTTCATGGCTGAGTAGTATTTCATTGTGTGTATATATACAGCCCAGCTTCTTTACCCACTCATCTGTTGATGGACACTTGGGCTGCCTCCCTGTCTTGGCCACTGTGAACAGTGCTGCTATGAACTGGGTGCTTGTATCTTTTTGAATTAGAGTTTTCTTCAGATATATGCCCAGGAGTGGGACTGCAGGATCCTACCTGCAGTTAGCTTAGCTCCAGCTTCAGTTTTTTAAGGAGCCTCCACGCTATTTTCCACAGTGGCTGCACCAATTTACACTCCTACCAACAGTGTAAGAGGATAGGGTGTCAGTGTTTAATGAGGACAGGGGTTCATTTTGAGAAGATGAAGAAGTTCTGGAGATGGATAGTAGAAGGTACTTAATGCCACTAAGCTGTATACTCACAAATGGTTACAATAGCAAATTTTATGCTATGTTCATTTTATCACAAAGGAAATTTAAAAACTGAGTTACTTTTTAACACACTCAATAACTCTTACACAAGTGTTTTTTAAATGAATAGAAACACAATACATTGGCAGAGGCTACAAATGGCCCATGACTGGGGCGCAGGACCAGAAATAACCCCAAGGATCAAAAGAAAGAATTAAGTAGAAAGTCAGGTTGGGACAGTCCCATGTGAGAAAGGGACAGGAAACAAGCTGATACCTCAATGGCAGACGAAAATAAAAATAGAAACAGGAGGTGAGGTTCACCTGTCCCTTAAGAGGTAGAAGTTCACTCAACAAGGATGTATAAGGAAGCAGCTACCAGCAACCACACACACTGCCCTATGCTTCCTGCAAAACTGCAGGACAAGCAAGCGAGAAAATAACCAGCCTCACTGCAAGGCAGGCTGTAGGGAGCCGCTAAGATCAACCGAACGTGAGTGAGAACTAGGTCACGCAGGCGTGTAACTGCACTCAGTAACTGAGTGCAGAGCCAAGCGGAAGCTGGAAATAAAATGTAATTGCCGTGGCCATGTTTGTACCCGAGCAGAAGCAGACCTGTGCTGTGACTCGGCTAATCACATTCATCACCACCCTTTCCGCCTAAGTCTTTAAAACCCGAAGAGAGAGGTCACCCGCAGACAGAGGAGAACAACCACTCACAGACATTCCAACAGGCCAACACCTGGGACCCAGCCCCAGACAGCCGGACTTAGCTGCTCTAGGGTAGGAGCTGGACATTTAAAAACTCTCCAGGTGACTCAGACGGGCAGGCGGGCCTGAGATCCACCGAATTCGAAATAGCAGCTGCGCTCCATCTAGTCCTGGTCCTGGGAGACCCTTGGGTAGAGGAAACAGCGGAAGATGCCCTAGGCGGACTCAGGAGGAGGATGCATTTTCATCCCTCAGTCAGAGGGGACCGTCTGCGATCTTACAGCTGCCCTTGACCCAAGGAAATCCACCCCACCTGCTCAGGAGGTGGGCTCCCCCGGGGAACTTAGCGCCCAGCCGGGCCCGTGCAGGTTAAGGGGCTCTCCTGCCACTGATCAGAAGGGCTTCTCGGGGCGTGTGACCCACAGAGGTCTCGCCCTCTGGAAGGAACACCACTCCACCCCACCCCCGCCCAACCAACAGAAGGGAGGGTCTCCTGGGCTTGACTCCTACTTGTTCTTCCTCACTCGGGAGTGGGGAGAAGGGAAGAGGACCCCGGGAGAGCGCTTACCGCTGAGCTGCCCAGCGCAGGGAAGCCTGGGCCTGGGCCCCCAGGTGGCCCAGGAGGCCGCTGAGGGCGGGCTGTTGAGAAGGAAGCTGAAAGTGCAGGCTGCTTCTCTCCTTCTCCAGGGCTTCTAATCTTTGTTGGATCATCTCGGCTGGAAACCCAAAAGGATGAGAGAGAAATAAAGAAACATATGACTCAAAATAGACAACCCGGGGTCCCTGGCTCCACCCCCAGCCCATGGTGGCCTCAGCAACGTAACAGAAAGGTCACGCGCTCTAGGTCAGCACTCTTCATCTCTAGGTTGACGTTTTTTAAGTATCTCCTGTCTCTTTATTGAAAAGGCGGCCCCCTTAGCTTTCATTCTTCTAGGTCTCAGAGGTTGCAGTCCATGTATTTATACGATGATCGTCACTGTGACCATCACACAGGAGGATGCCTCATCCTGAGCTCGTTCAGCCAGTCGTGTCTGACCCTTTGTGACCCCAGGGACTGTAACCCGCCAGGCTCCTCTGTCCATGGGATTCTCCAGGCAAGAATACTGGAGTGCGTTGTCATTTCCTACTCCAAGGGATCTTCCCAACACAGGGATCGAATCTGCATCTTACAACTCCTGCGTTGGCAGGTAGGTTCTTTACCACTGCACCACCTGGGAAGCCCATACCTCACACGAATTATTTCTAACACCATGATGATCACTTAGGAGAAGACCTGCTAATTCTGATGAGTTCTGTACAACCAGTTGAAAAAGATCAGTGCCCAAGTGTTGATTTTGAGAATGTTTCCTTAGACACTGTTCATCGAGAGAGACTTACTCACAGTTACTAAGTCACCGAAGTGATGCTCAAACTCTGTCGTGCTACAGATGAGCAGAGATCCACTTCTGCTCAGAGGATGGCTCCTATTATTTTTTTCAAAGACATTTAATCTCCTAAGAGAAGGCATACACAGTGATCACTGCCAGACATTTTTTCTTCAAAGAAAATAAGCTGCAGAAATTGGAATCCCATCAACTAAGAACTTACCCTCATAATCAAACCCTCAAGAACTGGAAAGTTTCCCATAAAGCTACTTTTTTTAGAAATGCAAGGACTGGAGTTAAAAATATATCAGTCAGAGATTCCCTCCTGTTGGTCCTTGACAGGTGGGAAGGATGGTGATCCCCTCTGCTCCCTGGTAGTAGCTGGGCTCTGCGGCCCCGGAGATCCCAGGCAGCCACCTCCAGCCACGAGCACCACCTGCTGACCCCGGTGTGCAACGCAAATACTACCCTTTACTATCGGGGCTTCCCAGGGGGCACAAGTGGTAAAGAACCCGCCTGCCAAATCAGGAGACGTAAGAGACACGGGCTCAAACCTTGGAGGAGGAAATGGCGACCCACTCCAATATTCTTGCCCAGAGAACCCTATGGACAGAGGAGCCTGGCGGGCTACAGCCCATAGGGTTGAACAAAGTCGGACACGACTTTGCAAACACAGATCCTTTACTATGTGTGCCATGAGAGGATGTTCCAGAGGCTCTGGCCTAGATTACAGAGTGTGCTAAGTCGCTCAGTCGTGTCCGACTCTCTGTGGCCCCGTGGACTATAGCCCCAAAGGCTCCTCTGTCCATGGAATTTTTCAAGCAAGAATATTAGAGTGGGTTACCATTTCCTACTGCAGGACATCTTCCCAACCCAGAGGTTGAAGCTGGGTCTCTTTCATCTCCTGCATGGGCAGGAGGATTCTTTACCACTAGCACCACCTGAGAAGCCCCAAAATTTAAAGGGAAGCTCTTTAAAGACACTCTTTTCCTGTGGTCGCTGTTGTTTAGTTGCTCAGTTGCGTCCGACTCTTTGTGACCCCATGAGCCTATCCCTCCAGGCTCCTCTGTCCATGGGATTCTCCAGGCCAGAACACTAGAGTGGGCAGCCCTTTCCCTCTCCAGGGGATCATCCCAACCCAGGGACTGAACCCACACCTCCCGCATTGGCAGGTGGATTCTTTATCACTGAGCCACCAGTCCCTAGCTCACAATATACGTTCACATTTCCACGGCCCTACAGTTCATTTTCCAAGTGAGCCATTTCCATAAGACTCAGTTTTAAGTGGAAATGCTATTTCAACAAGCTTGTTATTTTGAAAGCTCTTTGAGCACACTTTTTATGCTACACCAGCAGAGGTCAGTGCTGATCACAGGGCACCCCTCTCGGGCAGCAGCACGTACTTGGAGGAGATGAGGGCCCAGGTGTCATGGGAAGCGGCCCCAGGTCTCTGGGAGTGTCAGTGGCAAGATCTTCCCATCAATTTGCTGCAGACCTTGGCGCTAATAGCCAGAAGCTTGCTGAGAGAATTTGCCAAGAATTCATTCTAGCGACACCGGAAAAGGTCATCTACGTCCTGTTGGAGATCAAGTACAGGTACTGCCAGGGCTCTTAGTCTGTGCCACCTTCTTCAGAAGGACGGTGGAACCAATTCAGGCACCACACTTACAACACACGGTGGAGTCTGGCTGACAGGTCTACTAGGGTTGCGCCCACAGTTACCCGACCCAACCCGTTCTCTAACACCAGGCTTCATGCTTTTAAAATACTTTATTTTAACTAATGTTTACATTTTTATTAATTTACTTGCTTTATTATTTAGTTATTGACTTACTTCTTGCTGTATAAGTGAGACGGCAATGGCACCCCACTCCAGTACTCTTGCCTGGAAAATCCCATGGACGGAGGAGCCTGGTAGGCTGCAGTCCATGGGGTCGCTAAGAGTCGGACATGACTGAGCGACTTCACTTTCACTTTTCACTTTCATGCATTGGAGAAGGAAATGGCAACCCCCTCCAGTGTTCTTGCCTGGAGAATCCCAGGGACGGCGGAGCCTGGTGGACTGCAGTCTCTGGGGTTGCACAGAGTTGGAGACAACTAAAGCGACTTAGCAGCAGCAGCAGCTTGCTGTATAAAACCAAAACTTCAGTGAAAAGCAAGCGCGAAATACCTTATATGCTTTAAAATAGCATACTGATGCAATCCTGATACAGTGATAAAGATGTGTCAAGATGTTATTACACAGAGATTGGTAGGAAACTGAGTTGACACCTCAGCTCTGCCATTTCTAGCTGCGTGACCTTCAAATAACTTAACCTTTCTAAGCTTCCATTTCCTAATCTGCAGAAACAGGCCTAATAATAGTCTACACATGACAAGGTCGTCTGAGGATTAAATGAGATAATCCACACAAAGCCTTTAGCACCGCGCCTGGTGCCTGGCATGTGTCCAGAAGGACTGGCTATTACTAGTTACACCACTGCGTGCTGGCCCTCAAGAGTCTGCGAGAAAGTTAGAGACCCAGGCCGGGCCCCCTCCACTGGGCACTGCACTGTAAATGGCACCTTCCGCTGCCACAGGAGAAGTCCGCAGAGAACCCTAGCTGGCCTAGCAGCAGCAAACACTAAAAATGGGAAACTGGCTGCCAAAAATCAGATTCACAATAAACGCCAAAGGAAAAGTCATTGTGGTTATCCCAGGAGACAACTGTGATTAGCTGTGTTCAATGCCACCACTTACTTTACATTATTTCTATTTTATGACTTTAGAAAGCGCACTAGATCATCTCACACCGGTCAGAATGGCCATCATCAAAAAGTCTACAACAATAAACGCTGGAGAGGGTGTGGGGAAAAGGGAACCCTCCTACACTGTTGGTACAAATGTAAATGGATGCAGCTACTATGGAAAACAGTATTGAGGTTTTTAAAAACTAAAAATAGAGCTACCACATGATCCAGAAATCCCCCTCCTAGGTGTATATCCAAAAGAAACCATAATTCAAAAAGATACATGCACCCCTGTGTTCACAGCAGCACTATTAACAGTAGCCAAGACGGAAGCAACCTGAATGTCCATCCGCAGATGATGGATAAAGAAGAGCGGTCCATATATACAGTGGAATATTGCTCAGCCACAGAAAAGGATGAATAATGTCATTTGCGGCAACATGGGTGGATCTAAAGATTAGCATACTAATTTATTGTCAGACAGAGAAAGACAAATATCATTATGATGTCATTTATACATGGAAACCAAAAGAAAAAAAAGTTGTTGCTGTTTAATTGCTAAGTCCTGTCTGACTCTTGGAACCCCATGGACAGAGGTCATGGACTGCAACCTGCCAGGCTCCTCTGTCCATGGGGTTCTCCAGGCAAGAAGACTGGAGTGGGTTGCCATGCTCTACTCCAGGGGAACTTCCTGACCCAGGGATCGAATCACATCTCCTGTCTCTTGCATTGGCAGGCAGGTTCTCTACCACTAGCACTACCAGGGAAGCTCTCTTTTGCAGCTGGATGAGTATAAAAACCTAACACTCATCAAATCTAAAGTCTACTGCCTACCTCGCAAGACTCTGCTCCTCCTTCCAAAGGCACCATCTGGGCCTGCAGTTGTGCATTCTCTGACTTGGCTTCTTCCTGTAACTCCAGGTTCTGGTGATCCTGGTGATCCTCCCTGTGGCTTCCCCACACTCCACCTTCTCCATTTGCTCTGCGTCTGGTCCAGCTCAAGTCTCACCACTTCTGCAGCTGAGTTACTTTCCACCCAGGAGCTCACAGCTCCACCGTTTCATCTCTGCACATCATGACACTTGGGTGTGA
The DNA here is from genome assembly GCF_042477335.2 of Ovis canadensis. Classification (NCBI taxonomy): domain Eukaryota; kingdom Metazoa; phylum Chordata; class Mammalia; order Artiodactyla; family Bovidae; genus Ovis; species Ovis canadensis. Next base: position 22,338,464 of record NC_091269.1, on the reverse strand, counting down.
GCAGCTCACGAGCCAGTGAACGGACACAGGAATTCAGAGACTGTCACACGTTATCACAAGAAGATCTCCGAATCCCGGAGGACTTGCCTGGCCTCCAGGACAGAAGCCAAATGTCTATGCCTGGTGTTGGGGACCACAGGCACGCTGTCTAGCCTAGCTCACTCCTCCCCCATTGCACTCTGCCCCAGAGTGATGCAGTGGCAACAACTCTTGAAAAGAACACAGAATCTAAACACTGAGACTCAGGGCACCAAGCTGGCATAATCATTTTGGAAAACTATCTGGCAGTAGCTGCTAATATACACTATATCCCATGATCCAGTAATTCTACTCCTAGGGATATGTCCAAAACACTTCCATCAAACAAGACATAGGACAACAGTCATACATTTATTTATAATGGTTCAAAACTCAAAATAACTCAAAAGGACCACAGATAAATAAACTACACAGCAGTAAAAACTGAACTGACTACTACTTCGTGCACAACAGCGTGGATGACTCTCACACACACCGCACAACTCCATTTATAGAAAGCTCAGAAACAGGCAAAACCAAACTATGCTGATAGGGGTCAGAATAATGCTTATCGTGGGGGAGGTAGAGATAGCGTCTGGGAAACGGGGATGAGGGAGTCTCACTGAGTGTTGGAAATATGCTGTATCCCGTTCTAGGTGGTGGTTACAGAGGGCACACACACACAAAAAGCTCTGAATCCTGGAGGACTTGCCTGGCCTCCAGGCAGATTTGCACTGTACAATACAGCTTTATGCACCTTATTACATTCTTGGCCTTCCCAGGTGGCACTAATGGTAAAGAACCCACCTGCCAATGCAGGAGACATAAGAAACGTGGGTTCAGTCGATGGGTCAGGAACATTGGCTGGAGGACAGCATCGCAACCTACTCCAGTATTCTTGCCTGGAGAATCCCGTGGACAGAAAAGCCTGGTGGGCTACAGTCCACGGGGTCACAAAGAGCTGGACACGACTGAACCAACTTAGCATGCGTCTTATTACATTATTCTCTATTTTACCTCAGTTAAAAAATTTTAGTGCATAAAAAATAAGAAGCACCTGAATTCCATCACCAGCTTCAACACTGGTGGTTTTCAGTGTCCGACAGGTCACTTCCCCATTTAAGTCTCAGAGTTTCATCCACTAAATGGGAAGAAGGTCTCCTCAGGGGTCTAAAGAAGTCGCAATTGGGATTAAACAGCAAAGAGATGTTTAAGAGATGGTGGGCAGCTCACAACAGACGTGTTCTGTCAGCTCTGAGGCTGGAGGTCTGGCATCACCGAGGCCACATCGGGCCCTGTGAGGGCCTCTCCTGGGGTGGGGGTGGGGGGGCGGGCAGACTGGCACCATGCCCGACCTCACAGGTCTGAAAGAGAGCGTCTTCCTGCAAGGGCACTGACCCATGCACGGGGCTCCATCCTCATGATCTGATCACCCCAAAGGCCCCAGCTCCTAACGCCACCACTTCGGGATTTAGGGTTTCAACATGTGGATCCAGGGGACGCAAACAATCAGTCCGTCATATGCTTCACAGTGGGGAGGGGACGCTTCAGCCAGAGTGGCCCGTTTCATCTACCCATGCGGATGGTGTGTTTGAAAATGACTGGAAATAGCATTTTTCACTTTCTAAATAACATGCTTATTCATTATTTCATGTATTCCATCCATTAACAAATATTCTGGTAACTGAACTTTGTTTGGCTGTAGGGTTGCCAGGATGAGCAAGACACAGTCCTGGTTGTTCAGGGACCCGGTGACTGGGGACAGGGGGTCAAAACTACAAACAGGCCTTGTCTTGTCTGCCCGTGAGGAGGGGGAGCCAGCTGTCCCACTGGGAGAGGGGGCGTGTGAAGGAGCACATAGCCGTGTATGTCACTGCCAGCACTAGGGTGCAGGCGGCAGGGCCTTGGGAAGCCACGTGGAGGCCTGGGGGGCCAGCTGGTAAAGCACCCACCAGTGCCTGAGGGCAGAGCATATTGCAGGGACAGCCAGATGGGCGGGAGGCAGGCCACACTGAGAAATAAACTGATGGAACAAGTAAGTGAACGCATGGAGGGTAAAGAGAGCCAGATGTTTCCTTATTAGAGGATATTCTTCCAATTATGGAAAGAGATTAGGGCAGAAAGAACTTAGGATTGTTACATTAGAATTGGAAGAACTGATGTGTGTATGTGTGCGCGCCCAGTGCTCTCAAGCCATGTCTGACTCTTTGCAATCCCATGGACTGTGGCCCACCAGGCTGTTCTGTCCATCGAATTCTCCAGGCAAGAACACTGGAGTAAGTTGCCATTTCCTTCTCCAGAGGATCTTCCCGACCCAGGGGCTGAACCCGCATCGCTTCTATCTCCTGCATCGGCAGGTGCGTTCTTTACCACTAGCACCATCTTTAACACAGACATAGATAATTATGGAAATACAGATTTATATGTGACTGTGTCTACAGATATTTTCTATCTTTATCCACTGAGAAAGCCTAGACACAACAATACCCCAGGAGCAGTGGGCAGACAGGTTCTGGTTTCTAAACACCACCCTCCTTGAAAGGAACTGGAGCCCTTGTAAGACGGGCTGACTCTAAGTCTGAGGCAGGGCCGGTTCAAAATGAGTCTGGAATATCTTGTTGTACAAATAATAAGGACAAGCTAAAGACTGATGGGGATGTATCAAGAACTACCTTGAATGAGCTCCCATAAGTGGCGCTTGGAGGTAAAGAACCCGCCTGCGAATGCAGGGGACAGAAGAGATGCAGGTTCCATCCCTGGGTTGGGAAAATCCCCTGAAAAAGGAAATGGCAACCCATTCCAGTATTCTTGCCTGGAGAATTCCATGGCCAGAGGAGTCTGGTGGGCAGTGGTCCATGGGGTCACAAAGGGTCGGACACGAGTAAAGCACCTTAGCACACACACACACAGCACAAGCCAAATCTGGAATAGTTCGTGAATCAAATAACGCCCTGAATGAAGTGCCACCCACTGAAGAGAACAGGAGTCTTGCAGTTGCATCCATGCCAACAGAGTGCCAACTGATAAAAAGGAATGGCTCTTTGGTAAGGTGCAGGGCAGAAGTGTAATCTTAGCATTTAATCAGTTTCTAGAGGACAAACGGTAAACGCATGCTGAGGAGCCTGGGAGCCGCGGGTATAACCAGATGGTCAAGGCTGCCATCAGCGGTGGCCAGAGTCGTCTGCCTACTGAGATAGCTGCTAAGATGCACCAAGGAGCGCACAGTCCCTGACCCGCGTTTCCATCACGTCTCTGTCGGGGCTGCACCGCCTGAGTCCGGTCACAAGGAAACTGGAGGTCATCCGACAAAACGTAAGGTCTGCATGCCTTAAAACTCTCAAGGACATAGGACCGAGTACTGCGGAATGGTTCCAAACAGGAGGGGACTGAGGGAACATGACGACCACGTGCAACACGTGTTCCGGTCCAGGGAGGATGAACGCCCAGCGCTGGATCCCGGTTGGCGATGTGAGAACAGTCTGAGGGCCGGACAGGAACGGTGGGTCAGTGTTGACTCCTCGACTGACTGAGACAGTTTCAGGGTGGGGGCATGTGACAGGATCTTTGTTTGGGGATGTGTGTGGGGTACGTAGGGCTGCCGAGGTATTGCGTCCGCGGTTGACTCTCAAGCAAGTGATACACGCATCCAGCGGGGGACCCAGAGGGAGGGAGAGATGCGAGCTCTTTGTACTGAACTTGCAACTTCTGTAAGTGGGGAATTATTTCCAAATAAATTCTAAGACTTATAAACAGCGACTTCCCTGGTGGTCCAGTATCTCAGACTTCATGCTCCCAATGCAGGGGGCCTAGGTTTGATCCCTGGTCAGGAAACTAAGATCCAACGTACCTGCAACTATAGATCTCACATGTGGCGATGGAGATCAAAGATCCCACAGGCTGCAACTAAAGTACAGCACGATCAAATAAGTAACTTTTGTTTAAAATGTTTAATTTAAAAAGTAAATAAAAAATAAAACTTACAAGTAGACAACTGCAGCATAACTAAATCCGGTATTTGTGACTTGACATCATTTGTCTGAATTCTGCTCTGTCTTTACGAAAATCCCTTCTATCATTCTATCTGGCCAGTGTTTGAGGAAACATAACTCACTGTCTCCGGCTTTTCTTTCTTGTACACCTCTGCAAGCTTTCTGCACATATTGTTCACCTGATTTCAGTTTGAAGCTCAAGTCTGAAAGCCAGAGTTTTAGAGAGTATTGCATATAGCAGGTGCTGAGGAAATGTGGTTGACTGTCAGAACAGTCCCAACATTAGAATCTGGGGTTGCATTTTGTAAAATGCAAAAACAAATAAACTCAAAGTTAACCAGGAAAGATATCACCAAGCAGTAAGCAAAATGATGTATAATATGTTCTCAGTGATACTAGGTATTTAATTTATGAATCTAATACACTATTTATGGGACCTCAGCAGTGAAAATGCTAACCAACATCTCATTCCAATTTGGATCAAGCAAATGCTTTTTCTGATGTTGCTACAACATATTTATTAATGTTTAATTGAGGGGCAGCACTCGTCTGTTATTTCTTGGCACATTAGCCCTAAGCACCTGTTTCTTGGGCTACAAGATGGAAACAGAATGAAAGAAAAGTAATTTCTACATCTATGAATAAATAAGCAAACAACCATTTACAGAGCAATAAGAAATCTTCACACCTAAAGGCATCCTGCTAAACAGCCTCAATTCCTACTGCCTTGTTCCATCTATGGGATGACAGAATAGATGGTGTAAACCCCTTTCTTGGCCGCGTAGCCATTCTACATTCTAAGGGGGCCCTTTAAAGTTAAGAAGCAATCAATGTCTTCCTAAGTCACTCTGCCTTGGTTTTTACATAATAGCCAAGAAATGCTATTCATTGAGAGCTGAATAGTGTAACAATTCCACATTACCATACACACCATGTGAGATGACCAGTTTACAAAGCATAAGACTGCGATAAAACGTATTTCAGACTGACCGGAGACAGCCTCTGACATTTCAGTGTGTTGGAATCTGCTGGATTCATTATCATAAAAATCAGCTACTCTTGGGGCACTGAAGCCTTCAAGCATAATAATCCTTTCTGAGCATCTATTACAGACCCGGCACCATATATACATTATTTCTGAGCTTCATGGGACTTCTACAGCAGGAATTCAATTGCAGAACCTAAGATGCAGAGAATTTAAGTCATTTGCACAAGACCTGGGCTTCCCTTGTGGCTCAGCTGGTAAAAAATCCACCTGCAGTATGGAGACCTGGGTCCAATCCCTGGGTTGGGAAGATCCCCCAGAGAAGGGAAAGGCTACCCACACCAGTATTCTGGCCTGGAGAATTCCATGGGCTGTATAGTCCATGGGGTCACAAAGAGTCAGACACGACTGAGTGACTTTCACTTTCAGTTTTCAGAATGTGAACCTTGACTCTTTTGGTGGCAAACTCTAGGCTTTTGCTATTAGACTTCCCAAGAGCCACCCCCAAAACTGTGCCAGCACCCACAGTTTCCCCCATCACACAGAGATGCTGTCTGTCTATTCATCTGTGTGGGCCCCTAGAGGCAGTGGCACCCTATGGGCAGAGCTGAGTCCTAGTCATCTCTGCCAATACCCAGTTCAGCACTAGGCTCACAGTGGGTACTAGACAAAGGTACTAGGTATTTATTCATTCATAAATAAATGAGTGTCTACATTTGCATGAAGAATGCTGTAGTCATGGAAAAACAACAACCAGTCTATGCACACTGTTAGTGCCAAGTGCCTTGCTAGCCTCACAGCAACCGCATGAGGGGGCCGTGGTTGTTCCCATTTTGTAGATCAAAAGACTGAAGCTCATGGAAAGTTTAAGAGATTTTTTTCTGGGTTAGTTGTACCACTATGTGGATTTAGAAATAAAACCAAGGTCTGTCTGACTCCAAAACCTGTTCTACAGGGAAGATCACATCCTACAGTGTAGACCATATCCTGAAATACACACCAGGATGTGTTATACAGGATGCTTCCCTGGTGGTTCAGATGGTGAAGAATCTGCCTGCAATGTAGGAGACCTGGGTGTGATCCCTGGGTTGGGAAGACCCCCTAGAGAAGGGAACAGCTACCTTCTCCAGTATTTAAGCCTATGGGGTGGCAAAGAGTCAAACACAACTGAACAATTAACACATATCCATACGTCATGCAAACGCAAACTGCTCTATTAACTCATCTTTCGTCTGACCCACTTTTCTCACAGGAAGCATTCAGGAGCCAAAACAAACCAAAAACAAAAAAAAAGAACTGGCACAAGTAGAAACAGACTCAGATCCAGTTCTAGGGGGATGTTTAAATAAATTATGGTATTTAGCCACTCATATGGAATGCTATGTAGAAACACAATTAGAAAATCTGCAAGGGAGCACTTTAATATTACACAAGAAAAACAAGATACAATATTACAAGCACGGGGCTTCCCAGGCGGCACTAGTGGTAAAGAACCCACCTGCCAGTGCAGGAGCCATTAAGAGACACGGGTTTGATTCCTGGGTCAGGAGGATCCCCTGGAAGAGAGCATGGCAACCCACTCCAGTATTCTTACCTGGAAAATCCCATGGACAGAGGAGCCTGAGGGGCTACAGTCCATGGAGTTGCAAAGAGTTGGACATGACTGAAGCAACTTAGCACGACACAGCACAGGGTCCATAATTATTTATAAATATGTTTTTTTTTTAATCTGGGAGGAACTAAGAATTTTGGCAATCAGTCATGCAATTGCAGGGGACCTTTTCTCAATTTCACTTCTCATAAAATCAGCTGTGAAATCTTGAGCTGTTTAGTATTTAGGAAAGTATTCTATTTTTTGAAAGCCTACTGGTTTCTTATCCCACTCTTTGATTTCTGCATAAAAAATGGAAATTGGCTTCCTCCAATTCTTAATGCTAAACTGCTTAAGGTAAGCCTGGTCTCCCTGGGTCATAGATCTTTTCAGTGTATCCCAAAGAGGATTTCCAGAAATGTTATATTTTTAAGCTCACCAACGTGTGGAAAAAAGACTAAGAAATTACCTTGGTTGTGGTATAAAAGGAAAAACAAACATTTGGGGTAGATACAAAAATTGCAGAAGACAAGCAATGATTTAATCATGGTATTTGCTCACTCAGCATTTAGCCTATCACCTTGCTCTTAACAAATATTTGTCGATTCTCTCTGAAGTATTTGCATAGAATATTTGGTTTGAAGCATCTGTTCTTCCTCAGTAAGAATTTACCAGACAAAATCAATTGTGAGCGATCAAAACAGCAAAGGTAATGAAACTTCCAGGTTCTTCCCCAGGTCTGGGACGTGTCATTAGACTAGCAAATATGTGTGTGTGTGTGTGTGTGTGTGTGTGTGTGTGTATAGGAGTGTGCACACAAATGCTGTCCTTTGGCCTGCAGACCATGCTTCAAGTCGCAATATTCAGACACAACACAAAACATTAAGAATTCCTCAGGATCGTGCGTTTGCCAAAGGAAGGCTTGGTTATGGGTCCCTCCAAAATACTCTTTGCCTCAGCTCTCAAAACTAAATTCACAAGAAAATATTTCTTTCACCAAATGTCAATTACCAAATGCCGTGGGCAAGTAACTGACCAACTGAATTTTGGTTACTTTTTATAAAAGCCCGAGATATTCATAATTATAAAAACTGTCTCTGAAGTATGTTTCCACAGATGCTGCTGAAAACTGGACCACTGCATCTGTGTGCTCCGAGCTCGTCATTCAGAATTCGCGGTGCCTGGATTTCTACTGGCAACTGTTGTCCGTATCTCTGTAAGAGCCAGGCCCCCCCAGGATTCCAACCACTTCCAGCACCTCTGCTGCCACTGCCTCCACTCCCACCATCACCACCTGCCCAGCCGCCACTGCCTACTGTCCTGCCCCCCCTAACACACCAGCTACTTATTACAAGACAGGGGCTGAAAGCATTTCCAAGATGGAAGAACATTCATTTCCAAATAGCTGCAAAGCAGAGAGCCCAAAAGAAGTGACAAGAGAAGAAAGACAGGACAATGGAAAAGGTGAAGAGAGCACACCCCAGAATATTAAGAGTGGATGGCTGTCTGTGCCTCGTGAGAATAAAGATGATGTTTAAATTTATATTTCTGAACTTACTAAATGATCATGTATTGCTTTAAATATAAACTAATGGGAAATAGATGGGGAAACAGTGTCAGACTTTATTTTTTGGGCTCCAAAATCACTGCAGATAGTGACTGCAGCCGTGAAATTAAAAGACGCTTACTCCTTGGAAGGAAAGTTATGACCAACCTAGACAGCATATTCAAAAGCAGAGACATTACTTTGCCAACAAAGCATTGCAAGCCCATGAATCGTAGCACACCAGGCCTCCCTGTCCATCACCATCTCCCAGAGTGCACTCAGACTCACGTCCATCGAGTCAGTGACGCCATCCAGCCATCTCATTCTCTGCCATCCCCTCTTCCTCCTGCCCCCAATCCCTCCCAGCATCAGAGTCTTTTCCAATGAGTCAACTCTTGTTGACTCAAAGTCTAGTCAAGGCTATGGTTTTTCCAGTAGTCATGTATGGATGTGAGAGTTGGACTGTGAAGAAGGCTGAGCACCGAAGAATTGATGCTTTTGAACTGTGTTGTTGGAGAAGACTCTTGAGAGTCCCTTGGACTGCAAGGAGGTCCAACCAGTCCATTCTAAAGGAGATCAGCCCTGGGTGTTCTATGGAAGGAATGATACTAAAGCTGAAACTCCAGTACTTTGGCCACCTCATCCGAAGAGGTGACTCATTGGAAAAGACTCTGATGCTGGAAGGGATTGGGGGCTGGAGGAGAAGGGGACGACAGAGGATGAGATGGCTGGATGGCATCAGTGACTCAATGGACATGGGTCTGAGTGAACTCCGGGAGTTGGTGATGGACCGGGAAGCCTAGCGTGCTGCGATTCATGGGGTCACAAAGAGTCGGACACGACTGAGCAAATGAACTGAACTGAACTGAATTATGTTTAAAATTTCACTTTTATATGAAAGCATCTAAACACCCCCAGTTGGGCTTCCCCGGTGGCTCAGTGGTAAAGATGCAGCTGACACAGGAGACCCTGGTTTGACCCCTGGGTTGGGAAGATGCTCTGAAGTAGGAGATGACATCCTGCTCCAGGATTCTTGCCTAGAAAATCCCATGTACAGAGAAGCCTGGCAGGCTACAGTCCATGGGTTCACAAAAGAGTCAGACATGACTTAGCAACTCCACAAGAAATACCCCAATTAAAAGGTAGATATAAATTGGGTAAAAGACCAAGATTCAGTTATATGCTACCTAAAAGGATCCAGTCCAGCTTTGCTTGGATTAGTATTAGGATGATACATGTTTACGTGATATTACTTTAAACCCTTTTATGTCTTTATACAGAGAGTGTATTTCTTAACAAGTCCCTACTATAGCCTATGGAACTACACTCAACATTTTATAATAACCTATAAGGGAAAACAGGCTTCCCTTGTGGCTCAGCTGGTAAAGAATCTGCCTGTAAGGCGGGAGACCTGGGTTCGCTCCCTGGGTTGGGAAGATCCCCTGGAGAAGGGAAAGGCTACCCACTCCAGTATTCTGGCCTGGAGAATTCCATGGACTGTACAGTCCTTGGGGTCACAAAGAGTCGGACACAACTGAGCAACTTTCACTTTCACTTCACATAAGGGAAAACAATCTGAAAAAGAATATATTGGGTTGGCCAAAATGTTCATTTGAGTTTTTCTGTTTGCATGCTTGTGTGTGTGTGTGCGCGCGCACTTAGTTGCTTTAACTGTGTCTGACTCTTTGCTCACCCCATGGACTGTAACCCGCCAGGCTCCTCTGTTCATGGGATTCTCCAGGCAAGAATACTGGAGTGGGTTGTCATGCCCTCCTCCAGGGGATCTTCCCGACCCAGGGATCAAACCTGGGTCTCCTGCATCTCCTGCATTGGCAGGCAGGTTCTTTACCACTAATGCCATTGGGAAGGCCATAAAGTGATGCAGAGACACACACACACAGATTTATATATATATATATATATATATCACTGTGCCATACACCTGAAACTAACACAACATTGCAAATCAACTATTCTTCAACAAATAAATATGAATTTTGATAGATAAATTCCACTTTTGAAAAGGTAATTATCAGCTGGTTCATTCAGGTGACAGCAAGTAGGGTGCCTACCTGGGGTCAACTAGCACTAAGTATGAAGTAACCACAGTTGGGCGTGTCTTTTCCCAGCCATTTGAAACTGTATAACTGTGAAAGAGGAACTCTTGTTTAAAATATAATGGCAAAATATATATATATATATATATATATATATATATATAATGGCAGATCTTCCTACGTGAAACAACTTTTTACGACATGTTCCTCATTTTAACTGAATTTCGATATATGATCAGTCATTACCAAAATGGCTCAATCGCTTAGGCAATTACTAACTCACTCAGTCAGTTACTAACTCACTTAGCAATCTAGGCACACGGCTGATAAATGGAACACCTCTGTAGACTGAATACTGGAGGTTTATTAGGATGAAAAGGACAAAGCTTTTCAGCAGACTGACCACAGCTGCAAGGCTATGGGCATTGCTGGAAACCAGTGGCACAGCTTAAAGATGCAGCCACTGATTCCTGGACCTCCTGCAGAATGACGTTATTGCAAATCCAAGTGGTCTCTTCTGAGCTTCTCCTTCACGGGCTCCTTTACCTTTCTCCACATCTGTCCAAGGGTCTGGGACTGAGGTGATGTGTCTCTCGGCCCTGTGAACCTTCCATTGGCCCCAAGGCTGTTTTTAGAAGTCAGCCGAGTGGGAGAGTTCAAATGCCTGTTCATCATCTCTTGCCACTGGTTTTGGCTGTGCTCCATTTTCACTATTAAACTGGACATGGCATTCAATTAGTTCCTATGAACAGACTTTTCATGAGTAATTTGCTCTGCTGGTGTTTCCATACAGAATTAGTTGGACACATCTGCTTGTCACCACTCAAAAACCACACGCTCTCTCATCCTTTTGACAGTAATCATCACAACCTGTAATCTTTTCGGACTTCATTTTTTTTAATAGAACATCTTTCAATATATCCATCTCTAATGGAATTCAGAATATTAGGAGTGCACTGTTAACCAACCACTGTCATTTTAAAAATATAATGCAAACCACATTGATGTGCCTGTCCCGTTCAACAATGGACAAATAGAATACTCCAAACGCGATGCCTCATGCCAAAGGATTCTCCTAAACTGATCTCTGGCTAATGGCATGGCAACATAAACAGCTTAAATTCTTTGAGTGGCACAAAGGGATAGAGATAAAATGGCATATTCAAAAAAAAAACTAAGAAGATTAAATAAATTCTTTCCCCCAGCCAGAGCCATTCCAATTAGGCTGAAATCCAATCAGGAGGAATCAAGCTAGCTAGAATATTAGTTCCTTGGAACAAAATAGAACTAAGCTGTTTTCTTTTGGCTGAAGCACCACAACAAATAAAACTGTGACCTTCACTTCAAAGGCGATGTTAATAGAGAGAAATTACAAAACAGCAGCCAGTGATCAGAATTGCTACTAAACAGCAACCCTTTCAGCTGTGAGCCTGCACTTGTACTGGTTTCATGCAATGCCCCTATAAATAGTAAGGAGAAGCTACTGGGACTTAAAAGGCTCTCTAGTTTTAGACCTAGAGTCCTCAGGTACCTTGAAGATTTTAGGGAAAAAAAAAAAACTGGAGTGAGTAGGAATATTTTCCTAGAGCAGGAATGCAACAGTAACTGAAAGAAGATACAAGAAACACGTCAAGGTTTCCGCTTCAAGATGGCGGAGTAGAAGGGCTTGCACTCATGTCTTCCTGCAAAAGCACAAAAATTGCAACTACCTATTGGACAACCATTGAAAAATACCCCACCTCCAAAGACAAAGAAGAAGCTGCAGTGAGATGGTAGGAGGGGTGCAATCACAATAAAATTAAATCTCATACCCACTGGGTGGGTGACCCACAGACTGGAGGACAATACTACCAAAGAAATTCTCGTACTGCTGTGAATTTTCTGAACCCCATGTCAGGATTCCCAGTCTGGGGACACAGCAGAGGGACTGGAAATCTGGCCTTCAGGGTTGGCAGGATTTGATTATAGGCCTTCCAGAGGACTGAGGGAAACAGAGGCTCCAGTCTTGGAGGGCACAAACAAAATTTTGCACGTACCAAGACTCAGAGGAGTGGAGCAGTGACTCCACAGGAGGCTGAACCTAAACTACCTGCTAGTGTTGGGGGGCCTCCTGTGGAGGTGCGGGTCAGCAGGGGCTCACCACAGGGACGGGGGCACTGGAAGTTCCCCTTTGGAGTAAACTCTCTCTGAGTTTGCCATTAACCCTACTACAGAGCCTGCAGACCCCAGGGCTGGGTCCCCTCAGGCCAAACAACTATCAGGGAGGGAGTGCAACCCCACCCATGAGCAGATAATTAGATTAATGCTTTACGGAGCAAGGCCCTGCCCACCAGAGCAAGACCCAGCTTTCCCCATCACCAGTCCCTCCCATCAAGAAGCTTATACAAGCCTCTTAGTTTCATTCATCAGAGGGCAGACAGAGGAAGCACAGTATCACAGCAGCTAAAACAAAAACCAAATTACACAAAGTTAATCATGGTGAAAAAGCAGAAAGTTAGGTCCCGGGTGAGGGGACAAGATAAAACCCCAGACAAACAACTAAATGAAGTGGAGATAGGCAACCTTCCGTAAAGGTAATTCAGAATAATGATAGTGAAGATGATTCAGGGCCTCCGAAAAAAAAAATGGAAACAAAGACTGAGAAGATGCAAGAAAAGTTCACCAAAGACCTAGAAGAACTAAAGAACAAAAAAAAACAGAGACGAATAACACTAGAAGGAGTCGATAGCAGAATAACTTAGGCAGAAGCATGGATAAATGACTTGGAGGACAGAATGGTGGAAATCACTGCCACAGAACAGAATACAGAAAGTAAAAGAATGAAAAGAAATATAGACAGCCTAAGAGACCTCTGTAACAACATTAAAAGCACCAACATTTGCAGTATAGGAGTCCCAGAAGGAGAACAGAGAGAGAAAGGGCCTGACAAAATATTTGAAGCAATAATGGCTGAAAAAGTCCTGAACATGGGAAAGGAAATAGCCAAACAAGTCCAGGAATCACAGAGTCCCAGGAAGGATAAACCCAAGGAGGAACACACCAAGACATATAGTAATCAAACTGACAAAAGCAAAGACAGATAAAATATTAAAAGCAACAAGGAAAAAACAAATAACATATAACATAACATATTTGTCATAATAAAAGTGGCAAATAACACACAAGGGAACTCCCATCAGGCCATCAGCTGATACTCTACAAGCCAGAAGGGAGCATGATTATATTTAAAGTGATGAAAGGGAAAAACCTACAACCAAGAACACTCTACCCAGCAAGACTCTCCTTCAGATATGATGGAGACATTAAAAGCTTTCCAGATAAGCAAACGTTAAGAGAATTCAGCACCACCAAACCAGCGTTACAACAAATGCTAAAGGAACTTCTCTAGGCAGGAAACACAAGGGAAGGAAAAGACCTACAGTAAATAAACCCAAAACAATTAAGAAAATGGTAATATACCTATCAATAATTACCTTAAATGTAAATGGATTAAATGCACCAACCAAAAGGTGTAGACTGGCTGGGTGGATGAAAACGTGCGCCTGTATGCACTTCCACCACCACATCACTCTGTTCGACTCCCCCTCCCAAATTTATGTTAACTGTTTTATATTGTTGTTAATCATGTGCCCATTATAGCTTGCAATTGTGATTATCTTTTATTTTTTGTCTGGCTATTGATTGTGAAAACTGATAAACATTTTTCATTATTGTGATTATGTACCTATTCGTCATTTAACACCATTGTATCACGATTGGTCAACAGAAAAATAATAGAACTCTATCACCAAAACTAGGATCTAATAGGAAAACCTGTAATCGCTTTTGAAAATCCAAATGCATATCAGAATTATCTTGAGTTTTTTTGAAAAATACGAATGCTCAGGTACTGCTTTTTTTCTCCAGAGCTCCAGATATGTTTCTAAGGAGCAGTCATGTTTAAAAACAACTGGAGTATATGATGATCTTTTACTTTTATCTTGTTTAACTTTTTGTGTTTCATATTCAGTGCTCCCATTTCATTCAGTTTATACTCTCCAATTTTTCCATCTCTTCTTTTTTCTGGTGTTCTATCTCAAGCCTTTATCAAGTGTAGTAGGAATGCTTCTGTATACATATATACATATATAATATTTTAGAAAACCTGTGTATTTTTTCCCACCTAAAAAGTTATGACATTTTTATTCCACTTGTTTGACTTAGGATGAATAGAATGCTAGATTTCTAATTTAAAAATAGATATGCAACAAGCAACAAAGGTTTAATGTATAGCATAGGGAACCATAGTCAATATCTTATAATAACCTATAATGGAAAATAATTTTAAAAATAATATATGTGCATTTGTATAATTGAATCATCTTGCTGTCTACCTGAAACATTGTAGGTCAACTATACTTCAATCATATATACATATATTTAAAACAGAGAAAGAAAAACCTCAAGTCCTTTGTACTGATTATTGCTGTCCAGTCACTAAGTCGTTTCCAACTCTTTGTGACCCCATGGACTACAATATGCCAGGCTCCCCTGTCCTTCACTATCTCCCAGAGTTTGCTCAAGCTCACGTCCATTGAGTCAGTGATGCCATCCAACCATCGTATTCCCTGTTGCCTCCTTCTCCTCCTACTCTCAGTCTTTGCCAGCATCAAGGTCTTTGCCAGTGAGTCAGCTCATCACATCAGGTGGCCAAAGTATTGGAGCTTCAGCTTCAGTCCTTCCAATGAATGCTGCTGCTGCTGCTAGGTCACTTCAGTCGTGTCCAACTCTGTGCGACCCCATGGACGGCAGCCCACCAGGTTCCGCCGTCCCTGGGATTCTCTCAGGTAAGAACACTGGAGTGGGTTGCCATTTCCTTCTCCAATTTCCAATGAATAGTCAGGGTTGATTTCCTTTAGGATTGACTTTAGATGGCTTGATCTCCTTGCTGTGAGAGGAACTCTCAAAAGTCTTCTCCAGCACCACAATTCAAAAGAATCAATTCTTCAGTACTCAGCCTTCTGTATGGTCCAGCTCTCACATCCATACATAACTAATGGAAAAACCATAGCTTTGACTATACAGACCTTTGTCAGCAAAGTGATGTCTCTGCTTTTTAATACACTGTCTAGTTTTGTCATAGTGTTTCCTCCAAGGAGCAAATGTCTTTTTATTGACAGAACCAAACAAATTCCCCACGTGGTTCCATGTGGCATATAGTCATGGTCCCTGGCCATCAGGCCCTTCATTAGTTAAGCATGACTCCAAGAGCAGAGCTTCCAAGCCCCTGAGTTAAAAAAATAAGAGAAGGTGGAGGATCAATAACTCTTACTTGGTGGAGAAGTCCAACTGCTGGACCCAGATGGGGACTCCCAGCCTTACTGCCCAGGAGTGGGAGGACTGAGCTCCTATAGGTGGAAGACAATGTTGCCTTGTGGACGGCTTTCTGCCTAGCATCTAACCCAGTCAATATTTATGGAGTGAGTGAAGAGGGCTATATGCACACTCTCAGAAAAAACCTTGGCATTGTAATCCTAAAAACTAGAATCTTAAAGATGAGTGCCACAGGTTGTATGTTATCCTAAAGATAAGTATCTAAAGATGTATAAAATTATAAGGTAAATATTTTAAAATGGAGTGGTGTGATTCCTTTCTCTCTGATGAAAATCCTGTAAGATGAAAAGAAAATCAAAAATTTTAAATGATTTCTTTGCTTACGGATCAGAAGACCCAGATTTTTGTCCTGGATTCACTGGGACCAACTTTGTGATATTCAGTTCAGTTCAGTTCAGTCGCTCAGTCATGTCTGACTCTTTGCGACCCCATGAATTGCCACATGCCAGGCCTCCCTGTCCATCACCAACTCCCGGAGTTCACTCAGACTCACGTCCAGCGAGTCAGTGATGCCATCCAGCCATCTCATCCTCTGTTGTCCCCTTCTCCTCCTGCCCCCAATCCCTCCCAGCATCAGAGTCTTTTCCAATGAGTCAACTCTTCACATGAGGTGGCCAAAGTACTGGAGTTTCAGTTTCATTCCTTCCAAAGAAATCCCAGGGCTGATCTCCTTCAGAATGGACTGGTTGGATCTCCTTGCAGTCCAAGGGACTCTCAAGAGTCTTCTCCAACACCACAGTTCAAAAGCATCAATTCTTCAGCACTCAGCCTTCTTCACAGTCCAACTCTCACGTCCATACATGACCACAGGAAAAACCATAGCCTTGACTAGACGGACCTTAGTCGGCAAAGTAATATCTCTGCTTTTGAATATACTGTCTAGGTTGGTCATAACTTTTCTTCCAAGGAGTAAGCGTCTTTTAATTTCATGGCTGCAATCACCATCTGCAGTGATTTGGGGGTTATTTAATTTTTGTATACTGAGTTTCCTCATCTGAAGATACCTGAATAATCAACTTGTGCCAGTGTCTAATTCTGAAATGGCAAAAAAAGAATACCTGTGAACAGTTTAAAAAAAAAAAAACAAGTGGCAGAGTTGTTACAAAAAAGTAAAAATGATTCAAAGAGATTGTTGTGAGGGCCCAACTTGTTGATTCAGATTTAATTCAACTCAGATGACATCTATGTAAAATTCAGCATACATTCCATGTGGCCCAGCACCTGGAGGATTGTCAGCTATGGAGGCGTTTATGCCAAGTCTTGCTGTGTGCGTCCTTTATCATAATGTAAACAGTGCATCAGCTTCCTGGCCCTCCTTCTCCTTCCCAGCCCATCCTCCATTCACACATGTAGGTAGCATGGGCTTCAGCTTCCGGGGTACCAGTGGTTCAGAGCCATCTGGAAGTCAGGAAGTCCTTCAAGGCCCACCATGACACACCAACACAAAATTCCATCATTTTCATTCGCAGAAATACCCATAGGTGTGCCATATAAAATTATAATGAGCATCATTGGTGTCCATGAAGAAAAGAGAGAAAAAAGCACCCGTAGGACTAAGCTAGACAAAGACTTCCTGAGTTTTTCACTGCTTGTCTTTTGCCACATGTCCACCCACTTTATTATCTTGCAAACACCAGCACTGGTATCAGGCACTAATGCACTGGTTTTCTAAGAAAAAACCTGTAATAATATTCATGACCAAGTACTGATGGCATTAACTTGACAACTCTACAACTAGGTTGATCTGTCAAGCACAAAGTCCTCTCTGAATGAACATTCCTGAATTGTTGCACACCAGACTCCTGCAGGGAGCTAAACTCTCACCACTGACCCTCACCTATCAAAGCCTAAAAAGGAATGCGCGCGTTTCCAGAAGGATCGTGCAGTAAGCGCATCCATGTCTTTTCTCTTGGATTCTCTAGGACAGAGCAGCAGAGCCACGTGATTTGGGACCACAATGTACTGGCCACCTCAGAATCAATTTTCCCTAAATGCATTTTGGGGTGATACTATCCACCTGTAAGAACTGGCCCCTACTAAGTCAACTAATTTGGGGATATTGTCTTTGACATCATGTAGGGAGGAAATGGGTTTTCCTGGAGGCTCAGACGGTAAAGAATCTGCCTGCAATGCAGGAGGCTTAGGTTCAGTCCCTCGGTTGGGAAGATCTCCTGGAGGAGGAAATGGTTACCCACTCCAGTATTTTTGCCTGAAGAATCCCATGGACAAAGGAGCCTAATAGACTACAGTCCATGGAGTCTCAAAGAGTGGGACACAAATGAGAGACTAACACACACACACGCACACACACATGCACACACGCACACGCACACACACATGCACACACATGCACACACGCACGCACGCACACGCGCATGCGCGCACGCACGCACACGCACACACGCACACCTGCACACGCACACACACTCGCACGCACGCACACGCACACACACAGGCGCACACACATGCACACACACACGCACACGCACACACGCACGCATGCACACACCCGCACACACATGCACACACGCGCACACACGTGCACACACTGACACACACGCATGCACACACGCATGCACACGCGCGCGCGCGCACCCGCACGCACGCACACACCCGCACGCACGCACACGCACACACACATGCACACGCGCGCGCGCACACATGCACACACGCACACACGCACACGCATGCACACATGCACACGTGCACACACACGCACACACCCGCACACACGTGTACACATGCACACACACGCACGCACACACGCACGCACACACGCGCGCGCACCCGCACGCACACACCCGCACGCACACACACACGCACACACACGGAGGAAATGGGGCTTCCCTGGTGGCTCAGACAAGAGAGAATCCGCCTGCAATGCAGGAGACCTGGATTTGATCCCTGGGTTGAGAAGATCCCCTGGAGCAGGGAATGGCAACCCACTCCAGTATTCTTGCCTGGAGAATTCCATGGACAGGGGAGCTTGGCAGGCGGGCTACAGTCCAGGGGCTTAAAAAGAGTCAGACGTGACTGAGCGACTAACAGGACTGTGGTCACTATATCATGGCAATGACCTCATGGCTATCATGCCTCCCCACTGCTCCCCAGGCATCCACCGGGAGGGCTTTCCCTGTTTCTCCAGCTCTTACACCTGCCCAGGGACAAGGAGAGGAGCTCTGTCCTGCAGGGGCTGGAACTTAGTGGAACACCCACCCTTGTGGCTGTCAGAGGGTCCAGTCAGGCTCTGCTAGAGAGGGAGGCTGTGAGGCCAGAGGAGGAACAGACTTACTGCTGCCCGCCTGCCTGCATGGACGTCCTGACCCTGCCCACGACACCCTGGCAATGCCAGGGCAAGCGTCCAGTACAGGGGCTGCGGCTGACTCTGGGGTGCCGTTTATCCAAAACTCAGAGGCCAGCCTTGCCCCCTGGTGGCTTGGGTCACCCCCTGGTGGCTGGGACCACCCCCTCAGCGTGTGGGCACAGGGACTGACTCAGGCAGGACAAACTTGACTTTCCCAGCATGTGGTAAAAACAGCACCATTATGCCAGGATGTGCCTCATGGGTGTAAAGTATGAGAATCATTAAACTCAGTAACCAAGGGAGAACTCAGTCCCCTTTGATCATGGCCTCTCCATGGAGCCTGACCACTGGGGACCTCCTTGTGGTTAGTGGGGACCTGGGCTGATGCCCATGTCCGCTTCTACACTCCTGTAGCCCTCTTTGTGATCTCTCAGGACCAAGACTGGCAGCAACTCGGGTGGAGGGCCTGGAGCCAAAACAGGCCACTAGGGACCCAACTCTCTGCTTCTAGAAACACACAGGAACCCCATAGCCTGGAGAACCCACCCATGGTGAAGTGAAAGTGAAAGTGAAGTCGCTCAGTCGTGTCCAACTGTTTGCGACCCGTGGACTGTAGCCTCCCAAGCGCCTCCGTCCATGGCAAGAATACTGGAGTGGGTTGCCATTTAAGGGGACAGCAAAGAACAGGAGTGGACAAAAACCCAACCCTGCAGAGAAGACAGTGTATCTGGTCAAGTGGCGGTTGGCATATTGTTTGTTAACAGCAAAACTGTGCCGGGCACTAGGTAATCATGGTCACCTGGACGATGAGCCTCACTGAGCCAGAGTGAGAATCGAGAAGGCAAAATAACCATTGTGAACCTGCCTTCCTGGGAAGAGGTGGAACTGTTTCAGTGATGTTGGGATTACAATGGACAAGGGCCATGGTTCAGAACAGAAGATGACAAGGTGCCTCATCCTCAAGTCCGGGCTCTGGATCCACCTGTCATATCACAGACCACTGAGGAGGAATTCCAGGATGAGTCTGCCCTGTGTGTGCGCACAGAAGCCAAGGAGAAAAGGCCGTCGGGGGCGGGGAGAACAGAGCCCATGACACCAAGTAAAGTCCTGCAGGCAGGGATTACTGTTTCTCTCCCCAAGGTCAAAGGCCTTAGGAAAACCATCCTCAAGTCCGGGGGTGTCTGAAAGAAGGGTAAAGCGCATCTCACTTGTGGCTTAAGGTTGGCAGAGTTCAGAACCCACAGGCCACTCTGGTGCCACCTTCAAATATGGTGAGAAGTCCTTGGAGAGAAAGCAGAGTGGGGGAGTCGGGAAAAGGCAAAAGTCCCTCCTGGAGCCCTGCTGTTTCCTGAGGAGAGGGGGTTTCCAGGTTTCCTGAAGACCAAGGCAGAACAGGGGCCCTTAAGTGTCCCTGGAGACAGCCCAGAGGAGCAGAACTGCCCCAGCCCCAGGTAGGGGGTGTGAGTCATCTGAGGGACCAGAGTGAAAGAAAGAAAGTGTTAGTCGCTCAGTCGTGTCTGACTCTTTGCGACCCCATGGACTGTATCCCGCCAGGTTCCCCTGTCCATGGAACTCTCCAGGCAAAAATACTGCAGTGGGTTGCCATTCCCTTCTCCAGGGGATCTGCCTGACCCAGCAATTGAACCTGGGCCTCCTGCACTGCAGGCAGATCCTTTACTGTCCTTTACTGATCCACCAAGGAAGCTCCAAGGGACCAGACAGTATTTTTCAAAATGCTGGCCCACCCACTAGTGGCTGCTGATATCAATTTAAAGGGTGGAGACCAGCATTCATTTTTCCTGAGCTAACCAGAACAAACACAGTGTGGAGGGGGCTGTGTTTTTGTCCATGTATGTGTAGGATCAGGTGTATTTCTTTCTGTGGGTCACTGCCAAAAGCTGAGAAAGCCACTGATCTGGAGAATTAACTGTCCAGACAGCTGCACGCTTGCCCCAGACACTCCTCAGGTGAGCAGATGAGCCCCACAACCCCCAAGAGAGGGAAGAAGAAGGGAGGGAGCAGGTGAACCTCTCCCTGGGTGAACCTCTTCTGGGGGCTCCTCATCCCAATAGCTGGCATCAATAGCAGAGGTGTCTGCAGGAAGTGGGGTGCAGGAGCTAGGAGGCTGAGTCTGAGGACAACACTGAATTGAGGAGAACGCTGAGGGGGTAAAGGGATAATAGCCCAATCAATGGCACAAAAGTCTCCAGAGCAGACTCTAAACTGTAAGTTATAAACCAGAGTCGGACCAATATTTTAAAAAGTCTGCTCTGGGCTTTGGAGAAGTCTGATGTGCTCGTCGTGTTATAAGAAATCTAACCTTTGATATGTGTGTAATAAGGAAGGACTGTCACTACACCTGGACCAGAAATAAGCTCTATCAAAAGAGTAAGCCCACTGTCAGGGTATCTGACCTCATAGCAACACTTCTGGAAGAGAGGAGTGACTGTCATCACCTTACAGAGTAGGCAGAGCAAGTGACTTCCTGCCCAAACGTTCTGCCTGCAATTAATACATGCTGCCACCAGGGGGAGGAGGAGTGCTCAGCTATGGTCCTCAGTTCAGTTCAGTTCAGTCGCTCAGTCCTGTGCAACGCTTTGCGACCCAGTGAATCGCAGCACGCCAGGCCTCCCTGTCCATCACCAACTCCTGGAGTTCACTCAAACTCATGTCCATCGAGTCGGTGATGCCATCAAGCCATCTCATCCTCTGTCGTCCCCTTCTCCTCCAGCCCCCAATCCCTCCCAGCATCAGGGTTTTTCCAATGAGTCAGCTCTTCACATGAGGTGGCCAAAGTATTGGAGTTTCAGCTTTAGCATCAGTCCTTCCAATGAACACCCAGGACTGATCTCCTTTAGGATGGACTGGTTGGATCTCCTTGCAGTCTAAAGGACTCTCAAGAGTCTCCTCCAACACCACAGTTCAAAACCATCAGTTCTTCGGTGCTCAGCTTTCTTCACAGTCCAACTCTCACATCCATACAATGACCACTGGAAAAACCATAGCCTTGACTAGACAGACCTTTGTTGGCAAAGTAATGTCTCTGCTTTTGAATATGCTATCTAGGTTAGTCATAACTTTCCTTCCAAGGAGTAAGCGTCTTTTAATTTCATGGCTGCAGGCACCATCTGCAGTGATTTTGGAGTAAAAAAAAAAAAAAGTCTGACACTGTTTCCACTGTTTCCCCATCTATTTCCCATGAAGTGATGGGACCAGAAGCCATGATCTTCATTTTCTGAATGCTGAGCTTTAAGCCAACTTTTTCACTCTCCTCTTTCACTTTCATCAAGAGGCTTTTTAGTTGCTCTTCACTTTCTGCCATAAGGGTGGTGTCATCTGCATATCTGAGGTTATTGATATTTCTCCCAGCAATCTTGATTCCAGCTTGTGCTTCTTCCAGCCCAGCGTTTCTCATGATGTACTGGCCCCAAAAGTTCAGTTCCCATAAATGACATTAATCATGGTATATTTTTCTATTCACTTTTGGATGGGAACTTTTCCCTATAGCAATCTAATTGTCCAAACACTGACGTTGAACAATAGTGGTTTTTCACACCATAATAGGGGACCAGGACATTAGTGGGAAAAGTCTTGGGGTGGGAAGAAATGACGAGCTGATATTCTCAGTCCCATGGCCAGCATCCAAACAGCTGCTATCCTGAAAGACAGAGACACAGAGAGAGAGACAGAGAGGAACAGGATACTTCCTTGATCTTGAATGAGCATATCCTTCCATCCAAATCTTCTTTTTCTTTTGTCTAAAGGGGTAATGGTGAGCTCTGTGTATCTGTTTGTTTTGTTTAAAATTTGGGAAGTTTCATTAATAGGAGTTTGGTTTAGGATGTGAAGGTTTGCATGGTGGATCCAAAGCAATTGGTTCCACCTGCCAAGTAGAAAATGAATCCCTCTAAGTGGAATGGACACGGAATAACATCCTTGACCAGGACAAATGGCACTGGAAGCACACTGCTGTTTATGCTGAAAAACGACCCTTGTATGAGCTCATAGGAAGTACTCATGTCCCATGGGTAACTAGAAGGATTTGTTTCAGTATTATTGGCAAACCACACTTGCCAATCCTGTACTTACTATTCAGAACCTCATTAGACTCAAGCACCATCATCCTTCCAGGCTGAATCCCTCTGAGGTATACTGTTTTTAGACACTCAAAGGTGAAACTTTCATTAGATATGAAAAAGAAGCCTGGAGACAGAAGGGATATCTCTTCTTTCCTCTCTACAAAGTTTCAGGGTTTCCAAGCTATCATCTTTAGGTTCTTATCATGATACTTCTCAATATTTTTGCTTACTTTTTTTTTTTTTTGGCTTGTTTTGCTTTGCTTTTTTAGCAATGGAACCCATTTGGTGATGACCCTTACAGGAGTGTTAAGAACAGACAAAGCCCAGAGGCTCCGGTGCTCTGGATGGTCCCCTCCTCCAGCCTGGGACCCCTCAGAGCACAGCCTGAAAATCACAGCCTTCTGGCATTCTGAAGAAAATGCATAGACACAGCAGTGTTGAAGAGCTGTAAATACTGCCTTTCCTGGTGGCTCAGACGGTAAAGATCGGAGAAGGAAATGGCAACCCACCCCAGTGTTCTTGCCTGGAGAATCCCAGGGACTGCAGAGCCTGATGGGCTGCCGTCGGTGGGGTCGCACAGAGTCAGACACGACTGAAGTGACTCAGCAGCAGCAGATGGTAAAAAATCTACCTGCGAGGCAGGAGACCCAGTTTTGAGCCCTGGGTAGGAGATGGCAACCCACTGCAGTGTTCTTGTCTGAAGAATTCCATGGCAGAGGAGCCTGGCGGGCTACAGTCCGTGGGGTGGCAAAAGAGTCGGACATGACTTGATTAACGTAAGTTGCCAAGTTTTTGTGAATCTGCCTCAAATTGACAGGATGTAAGTGAGCATTTCATGCTATGAGTCAAGAAAAACAAAGGTTTACATCTTCACGCACTGTTTTGATAGACAGAAATTCTTATTTAAACAATGTGAGTGAATTTCTGATTCCATAGATATGTATAAAATATTAATCTCAGCAAGATTCACTCATCTGAAACAAGAGGCTAAGTTCCAAGCTGTGGTACTGAGGGTTTTTATCAGATTTCTAACTTTCCAAAGCATGTTATTTTCCCTCCTAAAAACTTTTCTCTCCTTCTGCTTTTTTTTTTTTTTTTTTGTAATGTAGAAAGGATTAACAGAGACCATTATCCACAACATCCCAACCAGAGACAGGCCCTGTTAACATTTTGGCAAAGTTCTTTGAATCAGCCCACTTTCTGCATCCATTGCTGTCTTTGTTCAGTCGCTATGTCCAGCTCTTTGCAAATTCGTGGCAGAATGCTAGGCTTCCGTGTCCTTCACTATCTCCCTGAGTTTGCTCAAACTCATGTCTGTTGAGTCGGTGAGGCCATCCAACCATCTCATCTGCTTTCATCCCCTTCTCCTCCTGCCTTCAAGCTTGCCCAGCATCAGGGTCTTTTCCAATGAGTCAGTTCTTTGCATCAGGGGGCCATGGTACTGGGGTTTCAGCTTCAGCGCCAGCAGTTCCAGGAAATATTCAGGCCTGACTTCCTTTTAGATTCACTGGTTCGATCTCCTTGATGAGATCCCATGATCCTTGCTATCCAAGGGACTCTCGAGAGTCTTCTCCAGCATCACAGTTGGAAAGTACCCATTATTCTCTTTGTTTCTCACGTGGTGCAGGGGAGTAAACAGGGCAAACGCAAACTGCACTCATTTAGTGGGTGAAGTGCTCTCTCACAGCAAGCAGATCTGGCCCTGGAAGAAGTCACAGAGGAACACATGCGTTTCCCATTTTTAATTTTCCTGATCAGGACTGCCTGTGGCCCTCACTCCAGACAAAACCGTGATCCTCCCACGGGCTTCCTAAAGCGATGACGTGGATTACCTGCAGTCATCCATGCAGTTGGCACCAGAACCAGGGAGACAACCCAAGTGGACCTGTTCCCGGCAGCACATCCCTCCACCACAGCCACCAGGCTGAACCTCCACACACTCCCTCTGCTTCCCAGAACCGTCTGGAGAAGGAGCAAACTTGCAAAGTTCACAGACAGCCCTCGTGAAGAGTCGCTCAATGGTAGAAAACTAAAGGGAAGTGGTAAAGTGGAGGGAAATGCAAACATGAAGCTGCAAGAAACAGTGAGCAGAAAACATCCTGTGACGCTCTGGCAAGGAGAGGAAGAGAGCTAACAAAGACGGAAAGTCACACGAACACAGAGTGATCAAGTCCACGGCAGTAAAAATTCATTATGAACAAACCTCAGTGAAAAACAAACTCCCAGAGGAGCTAATTACATGAGATGCTCTGGCAGTGACTCAGGCAGCAGGCATTCATTCACAGCCACCCCAGGGACATGCAAGTCACCACATCCCAGAGCTAACGGGCTGCCTCAGTGCCCGCCTCCTCCCAAACAATAAGCTTCCATCAGGTTAGCATTCTCTCAAGCCTGTCAATTGTAACCCAGTTTGTGTTAGGAGACGAGTTGGCACATTGTATAAAGGTCAAGTGGAAAACTGTCCCTTCTGCTACATCACTGTCATCAACTGATAAAGGTCATCCCACCCAATACACTGCCGTGACGGAAAATAACTTTGTTTGTCTACTGTGAAATATTCAAGAGTCCCTCTGCTCTAGGCTTTCTGGTTTCTCTCTGCTCTAGGAAGCTACTAAATTTGTCACTCCAAGGTATTTCAGCTACTACTATGACAAAATCTTATTTGCAAACAAATTTAAATAGAAAAACACAAAGACAGTAAGTTTAAAACGTTATCTACGTAGACTCATAATATCTAAATATTTAATTGTGATTTTAATTACAGTAACTGACATTCATTCAGTGCTATATATAACCCATATATTTAGTCTATACCGTATCATTTAGGTCTCAAAACAACTCTATTATCCCATTTTACAGATGGGAAAACAGCAGCTTGCAAGGATTA
This sequence comes from Ovis canadensis, assembly GCF_042477335.2. Classification (NCBI taxonomy): domain Eukaryota; kingdom Metazoa; phylum Chordata; class Mammalia; order Artiodactyla; family Bovidae; genus Ovis; species Ovis canadensis. The sequence continues at coordinate 22,312,635 of NC_091269.1, read as the reverse complement.
GGTAATCTGTCCAAGTTCATACAGCTGGGAAGTGGCAGAACTTGACTTTGTGACCTGAAAGGCACTAATAGTTTATGATTCAATTGTTAGTAGAATTGTCAACTATTAATAACATGATAATAGTGATCATCATCATTTATTGATAAGATGTATCTTAAACATTCACTAGCTCATCCAACAACCATTTCTTGAGAGTCTACCTTGACCAGGCATGATGCTAGGTGCGGAGGACAAAGGCTGAAATTAGGGAGACTCTGCCTCTCCCAGAAGGCAGCTTACAGTTCAGCCAAGGCCACAGCAAACAGCTATATTAACACATGCTGTACATGAGGCTGGGGAAACCTACAGAGCACTCAACAGAAGGGACCCTGAAACCAAGTCATGATGGCTCGTAGGATCTAAGATGGAAAGGGAGCAGTGCATGCAGGCAAAGGCGAAGTGCCATGTGGGAAAGGCAGCCACCTCCAGGGACCGTGAAGGGCTGAAGAGGGGGTCACATGGGGGAAAGGAGTGGCAAGAAATGAAATCAGCAGGCCTGACAGTGGACAGGGCGAGAAGGTGTTGCTATAGACCAAGTTTAACATTTATCCTGAGGATGTTAACCATGGACAGTGGTGAAAGAGAAGGTGGTCCCCCAGGCAGTGGAGAAGGGCAGCTGGCAGTCGTGAGAGCCGAATTGGAGGAGAGTGGGAATGGAAGCGGGGACCCTGGAGAGACCAGTGCATGAGAACAGGCAAACCCTGATAGATCTAAGGACAGAAGAAAGATATTCAGGAGATGAAATCCAAGCGACGCAGTGGCTCAGTGTCTAGGGAAAGGGGAGGATCTAGCACGACCCCCAGTTTTTCTAGCCTGACTTGCCATTCAGTGCAGGAGGAAATGCAGTCAGAGAAGCTGGGTTGAGACCTAACAGAGCCCAGGACTCGATCCTGCCAGGGTGGGATGGCAGGGAAAGTGCCGTCTTTGGGTCTTAGGCCGGACATTCCACACAGTTACACTGGAGCGGGAAGATGTCACAAATTGGCCAGTTTCTTATTATTTCAGAGACATTTGACTGCCCAAAAACAAACATACAATGAAAACAATTCTCAGGCTAGGACCAGTGGGCAGATGAAACTGGGAGGTGGCAGAATTATCTGATGAATGTGCTGAGAGAACACAACAGAAAGTTGTTCAGTTTCTGGGCTTGGAGACTAGATGGCTGAGGTCGTCTCTCTCTTCACTGATGAACTTTACAACCCACTCAGTTCTTGTTCCAAATGCATGCCTTGCCGCCTTGATTCACTTGGTCTGCCTTCCTCCTTGACAAACAGGACAAAAAGGCCAAAGCAGGACCCACACCAGTGACTCAGTCAGGCAGAGGCAGCAGTGAGGGCTGCTTAAAAACCTTGTCAAGACTCCAGATTGTTTTGACCAGCAACCACTGCCAAAGCAGAAGCGAACAACTCTTTCCATAACTTTCCACCCGCAACCAAGGAGATCTCCTTTCCTTCTCCAGAGCATCTGCCTCCATCCAACTGAAGACCTGGGTAAATCTCCAAGCATTTATATACCATAAAGGTTTTTGTACCCAAATCTTACAGAAAGCTTATGCAAATTTTCCTAGATAACTTTTCTTCAGTGGGCCATAATTAGTCTCCCAAAGACAATTCCAGCTCCAGAGCAGCTACACCATGCTTCCAGTCCTCATGGGTTTGGGAGCTGGAGCCATGGGCAGAGAGAACAGCAGACGATGTCCGCAGAGCTTGTGAAAACGGAAGGGAATAGCCAGTCATTTTCCCCTGGTGTGTCTCTGTCATCTACAATATGCTACTGGTATGCTTACTGTCAATTTCTTTATTAGAGGGGATGCAAGATTTAAGTAAGTGTCTGGACAGTTTATTAAAAAAAAAAAAAAAGAGTATCTGTCCAGTGACACACCACCCCATGCAAGAAGCCCCGTGAAGGAGCAGGGGCACTGTACCGTTGCCGTTATGCAGAAGAAATGGACGCCATGTCTAAAGTGAGCATGTTAAATGGATTAGATCATCATCTTGGACCTGCATCTTCACTCTCTCTGCCCACAAGGGTACAGGTCACAAGACAGCAGAGACCCACAGAAAACTGACCAGAACAGAGGACCAATCTCTCGTTGATCTCTTCTTTGTCCTTGTCTTTAGTCCTCCATTTATGTCTCATTTTCTTCCTTTTTCATGTTTTTTCCAACTACCCTCAAAACCAGGGAAACCAATTCTTTCAAGCCCAAGCAGTCTTTCAACTTCATTTTCGCAATGTCATCCAATGTCATTCAACAGAAAATGAGGCAGAGAACAAGAAACTCAAGGTCATGAAATTTAGACCGCAGAGAAGAAAAGTAGTTTGCCAGGAAAATGTGAAGAGCAGTCAGACTCTAAATGCCTCATTATAATCTGCATGTTTTAGTATATATTGCTTTACCTCATTTCCAAAATTTTGCAGCTTGAAAGAAATCAGGTTATGTGCAAATAAGCTGCTTATTGCCAAATAGAAAATAAGAAGCCAAACCATTCTATCTTATTTTCTGCCTGCTATCGATGCTAAGTGCTGGCAAAGAGATGATTCAGAAGCAGCCCCACTCTGCACTGCGTTTTCTAACCTGTGGTACCCAGGGATGTGGGATAAGGGTGAGGAGTGGGCAGGGAAAGGAGAACAAGCAATCCATCAATATCTGTGCACCAGGCACCTCACACACACCATTATCATGGTTAACCTTCCAGCCACACGGCACCACAGGGATTATTATCCCCAGTTTATCCAGGAGCGAACTGGTGCTCAAGGACAGATGACAAGATGAAAGGACACTGTCACACTGACCCTAGGTCGCCTCACCCAATCCTGGGAGTGTGCACTCTGCATGCTGAGCTGGTTACCAAACACTTCACAGCTCCTAGTAGGTAAATTACACCTCAACTGAAAATATACAGAATTAAAACTAAATATGTAAATAAACACTGGGTGAATTTTTCACAGCTCCTAAAGGTGTTTTTAACTACAGACTCCCCCAGGTTGAATAAGAGTAAATTATTTCTAATTGTCATCTTTCTCTCTCCTTTTGACTCCCCCCTTTTATCCTCCTGGCCACCTCTGTCTCCTTCCTCCCTCTTCTCTTCTCTGTATAACTCCATGAACATCTCTGAGCAGTCCAGTTGTGGAGCGCACATAAGGAAGTGATTACTGGCTAGCTTGTTCTCTCCTCTATTGATTCCACCTCATCTCATTCGGGTCATCTCTAACTCCTTCCTCCCTTTTCTCTTCTCCATGTAACTCTGTGAATCTCTCCGGGTTTCCCTCACTGTGGAGAAACTTATCATCTTTAACCTGGATCTTTTATCAACGGTGCTATATAGAAGGAGAAGTCTTGAGACTACTGTAAAAATAAGACTGAAAACCAGAAGCAGGAGGCTTAAGTCCAAATCCTGAGAACATCAGAGAACTCCTGACTTCAGGGAACATTAATTGACAGGAGCTTATCAAATGCCTCCATACCTACCCTGAAACCAAGCACCACCCAAGGGCCAACAAGTTCCAGAGCAAGATATACCATGCAAATTCTCCAGCAACACAGGAACACAGCCCTGAGCTTCAATATACAGGCTGCCCAAAGTCACTCCAAACCCACTGACATCTCATAACTCATTACTGGACACTTCATTGCACTCCAGAGAGAAGAAACCCAGCTCCACCCACCAGAACACCGACACAAGCTTCCCTAACCCACGTAGAAATAGGAGAGTTGATTCTGCCAATTGATTTCAACCATCCTTCAATTCAGTGACAGGAGATGTGGGCCAATCAGCACCATATTATATACATGTACATAACAACCTGCTGATGGACTGACTTTATGAGATGAACTCACAAAGCCGCCCAAGAGGCTACCACAGTCAGAGACAAATCAAAGATTACCTTGCTTCCTTGGGGGGACTAGGACAAACGTCTCTGGAAAATCTCTAATAAGAGGCAATTTTCAATCCAATCTGTGAGAGCAGGTTTGGGGAGGGACTGTGTGTAATCCACCACACTCCCCACCATCCTGCAGTGCTTGGACACCTAAATGAATGGACTCTGGAGAGTGTTTTCATCCTAATCTTCTTGAATATTGTTAACATCCGTCATTTTGAAATTCACATGTTGCTCTCATTATTATTTTTTAATTTTTATTTTTACTTTATTTTACTTTACAATACTGTATCGGTTTTGCCATACATTGACATGAATCCACCATGGGTATACATGTGTTCCCAAACATGGACCCCCCCCCCACCTCCCTCCCCATAACATCTCTCTGGGTCATCCCCGTGCACCAGCCCCAAGCATGCTGTATCCTGCATCGGCCGGAGACTGGTGATTCTAATTTAACTTTTATTTTATATTGGAGTATATTTGATTTACAATGTTGTATTAGTTTCACTAGACAGCAAAGTGACTCAGTTATACATATACATGGATCCATTCTTTTTTAGATTCTTTTCCAACATAGGTTATTACAGAGTTGATTTTTTATCAGCCATTCTTCTCACAATAGACGATCTCACCTCATCACAGACACAAGTAAACACATTTTTCTACCTGCCGTACCTTTAGCTGCAGTAATTGGTCCCCCAAAAGTCATCACCTGATGCAAGCTCTCCGTGAAAGCTTTCATACTGGAGCCAAGAAGAGAGGTTCCTTTTTCTTCCCACCCTCCCCAGTACTTATTATTCATAGACTTTTTGGTGATGGCCATTCTGACCAGTGTGAGGTGGTACCTCATTGTAAATGAACTTATTTACAAAACAAAGACAGACTTGCAGACATAAAAAAAAACAATCTTACAGTTACCAAAGGGGAAATGTGGGGTGAGGATAAATGAGGAGTTTGGGATTAATAGATGCAGACTACTATATATAAAATCAACAAGAATGATCTAGTGCACAGCATGGGGAAATGTACTTAATGTCTTACAATAACCTAAAATGGAAAATATTCTGAAAAAGAATATATATAAATATATACAACTGAATCACTTTGCTGTGTGCAGCAAAGTAACACAGCATTGAAAGTCAACTATACTTCAATTTTAAAATTTTTTTAAAAGATGATAGAACTCCCTTCAGCTTCCTCTCTCCCTCTCTTCCAATGCCCCTTCTCTCTCCCCCCTACATTAAACATCACACTGCGAGTAATTCAAGCAGCCTCATGAGCTGCAGACCCTGCTGAGACCCAGTTTACAGCCAGCACCACTGCCCAATGTCAAATCGAGCATGACCGTGTGTCCCAGTTAATGTCAAATGGAGTGAAGAAGGGCTTTCTCTCCTGAGATTTCCCCAAGTTATAGAATTTTTTAGCAAAATAATTGTTGTTATTTTCATAAGCCACTAAACTTGGAGTTGTTTGTTACACAGCAGCAGGTAACCAGGAACAGATTTTGGTGCCACGTTGGTGCTGCCATAACAAAGAATCAAACATGTGGTCATAGATATGGGGCTGCGGAGCTGCACGGAAGCTGGAAGAGCCCTAAGGAGAAGTATGATTGATCTTGAAGAGGCTATTGGTAAGGAAGTAAAGAAAGAAAAATGTTAGTGGAAGCTGGAAGGCTATTTAGCAATATTTTTATTTGAAAACTTTCAACTTCTAGGTTTTGAAGTCAAACTTCCAAGGGACTACCGGAATTGCTTCTCTATCCCCATAGTACAATGTGAGAGAAGAGAATAAGCCAAAGAAATAACTGTTACTATAAAGGAACCAGGATGTATAGGGCTTGAAATTCAAATTATTTCTTATTCCTAGCTTCTCCAGACAACAAATGATGCTAAGATTTAGAAACAGCTTCCAGGCAAAGAATCAAATTCAGAGTTCTGCCAGGAAAATACGGTCAAAAGATGAGGCCAAGGCTATATACTGTAAAGTCCTTTTTAAGATCCCAGAAAGATTTAAGGGTCATCACCAACCCTTTCAAACAGTCGAACAGCCCCTTCAGACTCTGAAGAGTGTTAACCCCTGCCCCTCCAAGCCTTACAGGAAGCCTGAGAAAAGAGGCTTCTCTTGAAGAGACTTGTGGATATAGCTTTTGTCTGATGGAGCAGGTTATAAATGGATTCACATAAAACCCAAAACGTTTTAAAAAGAATTATGCCAAGCTGAAAAATTAAAGAGAAAGTACAAACTGAAGAAAAGGCATCTGGATCCCCAAACCTGTATGAGTGGAAAGCAGGCTATACACTCAGACTACTTCTTATGGAAAAGGAAGCATGGTTCAGAGTGTAGAACCGAGAGCCCAGAGGTCAGAGACATAGAAAATAATTCCTAGGCAGTAGGGCTAAATCTTAATCAAGGAACAGACAACAGGTGGACTTCAGAATTGCTCAGCACCAGTCGCTGCTGCAGGCCTCCCACTTACCCCTTTTGAACAAGTATCTTTAGCAGTTACCCTATCCGTCCCACCATCATAGGCTGGGTTTGTAGGGGTTGATTCCCTCATAGCTCAGTTGGCAAAGAACCTGCCTGCAACACAGGAGACTCAGATTTGATTCATGGGTTGGGAAGATTCCCCTGGAGAAGGAAATGGCAACTCACTCCAGTATTCTTGCCGGGGAAATCCCACAGGCAGAGAAGGCTGGTAGGCAATAGTCCATGAGGTCCCAAGAGTCAGACACAACTTAGCGACTAAAACTGACCAACAGCCTGCTCGTTAGTGCACAGGTGTTCAGATCATCCAGAGAAACCGTAACCCAGACGCTGTGTTCAAGAAATCACCCCTGAGAAGCCTCCTCGGCGCCTGCATCTGAGTTAGATGTGGAAACGGGGACATCAAGTCTGAGCCTGATGCCTTAACATATGAGAGCTTTAAGGGGTCTTGAGAGAGAATGAGTATGTTTCACACATGGAGAAAATGTGAAAGCATCTGAGAAGAGAGGGCTGTCTGTTGTGGTTTAACAAGATGCCCGCAAATTCTTTAGACCTTCCTCCCATCAACAGATGGAGTCTACTGACTCTGTGCTTGAGGAGGGGGTCACACTTGGTGATCTACTTTTAAGGAATAGAATGCAGCAGTAGTAGCAGTAGTACCACTACCTGATTTCCAAGGTTAATCCCTAATAAGTGATTGTTTTTGCCTATCTCTCTCCCTCAGGATGCCATCACCATATGAGGAAGCCAAGCAGTCACATGGAAAGGCTACAGATAAGTGCTCCAGCCATGGCCCCCGTCAGGCACCAGCAGACAGCACCAGCCACCAGACACGCGACTGAGCATGGTCCCCTCCTCTAGCCTTCAAACTGCCCAGTGAATGCCTAGAGCAGAGATGAGCTCTACCCATTTTGCCCTGACCAGTTGTAGGTTCATGAGGAAGGTAAGTTTTGTCACCATTTTTCTTAAACAGTTTTATTGAGTGTGATCTACATACCATACAATTCACCTATTTAAAGTGTACAATTCAACCAGTTTTGGTACATTACTTTTTTAAATTGTAGAAGGTATGGCAACCCACTCCAGTATTCTTGCCTGGAGAATTCCATGGACAGACAGAGCCTGGCAGGCTATATATAGTCCATAGGATCACAGAGTTGGACAGAGCTGAAGCCACTTAGCATGCACGCATATATATATATTTAACAAAATGTGCCATTTTAACCACTGTTAAGTATACAAATTCCAGGGAGTAAGTGTGCCTCCCTTTTACAGGAGGGCTTCCCAGGTGGCTCAGTGGTAAAGAACCTGCCTGCCAATGCAGGAGACACAGGAGATGCGGGTTCGATCGCTGCGTTGGGAAGACCCCCTGGAGGAGGAACTGGCAACCCATTCCAGTATTCTTGCCTGGAAAATTCCATGGACAGAGGAGCCTGGCAGGGTTGCGAAAGGTCCATGGGGTTGCAAAAGAGTTGGACATGGCCGAGCATGCATGCACGCGTTATTTTAGAGCCAGCCGTGTTTCAGCCTACCGCAATAGCAACCAGGTGAAACAAGTGGTTTGAGAGAACAAGTCAACCCACAGACAGAAAAGTGAGCGTCTTGACCCCCTCGACCCCCTGACCCCAGACTCCCATCAGTAAGTCCTCTTCTCTTCCAGCACTAGTTTAAGTTGATTCTTTTCCTCTTGAAAGTAGACAGTCCTCGTGCCAAAAAAAAAAAAAATATCAATTCTAATGTTAACTGAAATTTTACCTACTTGTATAATTATTGCTTACCTCAAATAAGCTCAGAGAAAACATTCCTTGAGGGGAGGTCACCTCTCACACATGTGTTGGTTTACCACAGCCTGGTAAGCCTGACAAATATTCCTCAAATAGCTGTTCATATGAAAGAGTGAGGTACGGTATGATGTACTGGCTTAAGAGCCAGGCTCTGCTCCTAACTGCGGCATTTTGGACAAAACAAGATGCCCGTGACAGCCAGCTTCATCTGCAGACAGGGAAAGGAGTAGTCAACCCATTTACTCAAAGTCACAAAAGTCTGCCTTTTTTTTTTTTTTTACTTTTCTATCAAATGTCTACACATGACCACAGAATGGTCCAACAAGTATCCACCTTTGTGCAGATGCCTGGATGTGTTCAGTACTCAGCTCTGCTCTGAGCCCATTAGGCCTCTCATTATGGGTTTAATTGTGCGCCCCAAATCCTATCCTCCAAGACTTCAGAATGCGGCTGTATTTAGAGACAGAGTCTTTAAAGGGTTGTTACATAAAATGAAGTCCTTCGGGTGCACCTTAATCCAACAAGACTGGCGTCCTTAGAAGAGAAAGATTAGGACACAGACATGAGGACCCAGGCAGAAGACGGCGTCTACACCCTCAGGAGCGCTCAGGAGCAGCCAACCCTGCTGGCAGCTTGACCTTGGACTTTCAGCCAGAACTACGAGAAATCAGTGGCTCGTGTTTAAGCCACCCAGTCTTGTCGTGCTTTGCTATAGCAGCCTGAGGAATTAGCACATTCCTCCTATTAAAGGAAAGTCATCCATTTGTGCTTAAAACAGAGAGAGGTTGGACCTGAAATGGCTGTAGTGGGAAGATTCAGTCCTGTTCCGGCTTTTGCCCCTGGTCACAGACACATCCCTTCTAGGTGTGTTTACTACTTCGCAGTCTGCAGACAGAGGGGAAATGCCCCTTGAAAACAAATGAAATTTCTATTTCACTTGAAAAGGTAAAGTTGCTGACGTTTCTATAGTCTGGAATGCCTATCAAGGGGAGTGAGTCTCAGGCAGATGCACAAAGAGATCAAGACACGTTTACTGTCACTGTACTGTAGTACTGTTACTACACAACCACCTACTAATACCAGTTTTAAAAGCGCTACACTAGTTACAACAACCAGGACATGGACGCAATCTAGATGTCCGTCAGCAGCTTAATGGATAAGTAAGCTGCGGTACATATACACAAAGGAATATTACTCGGCTATAAAAAGGGACACATTTCAGTCAGTTCTAAAGAGGTGGATGAAACTGGAGCCTATTATACAGAGTGAAGTAAGTCAGAAAGAGAAACACCAATACTGTATATTACACACATAGAGAATTTAGAAAGATGGCAATGACGGTCCTACATGCAGGGCCCCAAAAGAGACACAGATGTAAAGAACAGACTTTTGGACTGACTATGTGGGAGGAGGCAAGGGTGGGGTGTTTTGAGAGAACAGCATTGAAAATGAATATTATCATGTGTAAAACATATGACCAGGGCAAGTTTGATGGATGAAGCCAGGCACTCACAGTCAGTGCTCTGGGACAAGCTGGAAGGATGGGGTGGGGAGGGAGGTGGGAGGAGGCTTCAGGATGGGGGACACATGTGCACCCTGGCTGATTCAGGTCAATGTATGGCAAAAACTATCACAATATTGTAAAGTAATTATCCCTCAATTACAATAAATAAATTATTTTTTTTAAGACCTACTGACCCAAAATATAAAATAAAAAGTGCTGCAGTTCAGCGGGTAGGAAAGTGTGACCAAGTTCCAACTAATCAGGGAGAAGAGCTGGGGGGAAAAAAAGATTTTTTTGTTTGTCTTGGTGTTTTGTACTCAAAAGCATATAAAAACTTGGAGCTGTCAGGTTCCATCATGAGTAATGGCTGTGGCCACACCTCATGTGGTCCTTGAAGGGCAGGCCAATTTCCTCACAATCAGGGAAGCAAAGCAGAAGCCATCTGGGAACCCGTGACGTGGCCATGAAGAGGGACATTCACTCCCATGAGCTTCTACCCCCAGAGTGACGGCGGAGGCAGGAGGTTAATATTCCACGCTTAACACCAAGACACCCAGCTGGAACGTGGGGGAGAAAAGGCATCATGCTGAAATGTATGTTTTAATCTGCTACAAATGAAAGGGATGCATATCCTATGCAGACAAAGGTCTGTGCACAAAGCTCCAATCCCAAGTAGGTGTTACACAGCTGACTATGCCCTCAGCACACTGAAAAACGCCAGCACACAAACCTGCCAAAAAACACAGTGATGCTGAAAGCCGCCATCAGCTGAGATCTCTGCCCTTAGTTCACAAATCAGAAACTCGTCTATAACCAGGACAAGAACCTGAGACAATGTAATCAAGAGAAGCGAATGGCATTTTACATATATTCTTTTTCTGCAGCATTTGTCTATATGCATCACTTATCTCCCAATTTTTCAGTTTTTACCTAAAATAGGAGGCAGACACAGGAGCTTCCACTCTTGTGAGAATGATGCTAAAGATTAACACTGAATCAATGCAAGTGCTCAGTTCCTAACAGCCTAATGTTTTTAGATAAGATCATGGGCCATTTTCCTGATGCATCCCCAGCATGAAGCCCTCATTTGCTCCTCCCTCAGCGGTCACATAAATGAGTTGCCAGAATCCACAATCTTCCTAGCTGGGTTTTGTCCCCACAACTGCTACAAAGCTGTTTTTCACATTGGGATGCAAGATGCTCTGGATCCTGCCAGGTCGGAGCACATGCTGGTCCTCTCTGAGCAGCACCCAGGGCCTCGCCCAAGAAAGGGGTTGGTGACAGTGCCTCCTGGGAACTGGCCAAGATCCCAGCTGATGGTGACTTGGCTGGTTCGTGTGCTGGCATTTTTCATGAGTGCAAAGGCTGCAATCTCCTGATGGCTCAGCCATAAAGAATCCACCTGCCAATACATGAGACACAAGAGATGTGGGTTCAATCCCTTGGTCAGGAAGATCCCTTGAAGCAGGAAATGGCATCCTGCTCCAGTATTCTTGCCTAAAAAGTTCCATGGACAGAGGAGCTTGGCCAGCATGGGGTGGCAAAGAGTTGGACACAACTGAGCAACTGAGCTCAAAGCACGCAAGGATGCAGTCAGTCGAGTAACACCTACTTGAGATTTGAGCTTTTGTTTTTGTGCTTTTTAATGGAAGCCTCACTATCCCAGGACCAGGGGAGACACTCAAGGGCCACAGGGGGTGAGCCCTCTGCATAACGGGTCAGAAGGATGCTGTTTCCAGGCTGGGGTGCAGGGAGAGGAGGCAAGGGTGTGGGCAGGGGGCTGCAGACAGAAGCTGCACCCACATTCACACGGGGGTTCCGGGTGCATGCTAAGTTGCTTCAGTCGTGTGACTCTGTGTGACCCTGTGGACTGTAGCCCACCAGTCTCTGTCCATGGGATTCTCCAGGCAAGAATACTGGAGTGGACTGCCATGCTCTCCACCAGGGGATCTTCCTGACCCAGGGAAAACCTGCATCTCTTGAGAAGCCCTGGGGTTCAGTGTAGCTCTTTCCAAGGCAGAGCATGAAACAGCACAGGCTGCCAAGAATCACATTTTTGTTCTGGGGTAGCCAGGATGGGGTCCACCTCCCGTTGACTCTGCTGTCCTATGGATATAAAAAAATGACCAGATTCTACTCAGTCTTGTTTTTTGCTTTCTAGACTCAAATGAAATACAGTGAAAAGGAACCCGTGGGTTTTCACTGTGTTCAGTCACATTTGTAGTCCCAAGACAAGAATGCATTAGATTCCAGAAGCCATGGGTGGATGTTTAGAGTGGGCCCCTGGGAAAGAAATGGCTGTCAGCTTGGATGATCTGCACACTATCACCAAGGATCCACTGTGGATGGAGGAAGCTTGCTAAGGAAAGAACTCAGGAAAAAAGAAGATGACTGCAGTTTAGACAAGAGCTGGCCATTTTCATGGTTTCATGTTTGGCCTCTGCTTGGATCACCTTTCTCTGAATGCCTCACATTTTATTGTGCTAGAATTTTGTCGCAGTGACTACTGGTTGAGACACAAGGAGAGAGAAAGGAATTCAGTGCTGGCCACTCTCCACTGCAAGAAAGAAAGTCTAGGCAAGCAGGAAAGCCAGCTTGCTCCATGGCACAGCAATGTGGGCCACTGAAGAGCTGAAGTCACCACCTCACGGCCTCCTCGTGGATGTGTGATGTAGTCACCCATGGACACGCATGGCCAGAGGATGTTAGAGGCCACAAATCCACACAGCAACCACTAGGGCAGTAACCATGTCAAACACCACGGTCCACACTCTCCTTTTCTGCCTCCCAGCATGTCGCAGACCCGGGCCTCTCACCCCTAGTCCCTGGATGGCAGGCTCTCCCCCGTGGGACTCCCAGGTCTCAGCCTCGCCCCTCAGCTGACATAGCACAAGCGGTCAAGTGAGGAAACCAAGGAGTACATGGAGTCTCTACGAGAGAGACCCCAAGAAAATACCAAACAGCAACCTCTTTTTCACCTCAGTCCTCCCAGCTTTCTGCAAGAATATGAGAATATAGCAACCTTCCTTCCCTAGCGAGGGAGAGATGTCATTAGAGATCTGAGAAGGTTCCTCACTGGGCATCACAGGTGAAGCTTCAGCACGTTAATGAGATAACAAAACATGGACCTTTCTATTCTGCGCTCATGGCTCATTTCCCTGGAACACAAAGTTGTCATTACAAATGAAACTAGAAAGAAAGAGAGAAAAGCAAAAACACAAAACAAAACAAAGGGGGATAAGATCACCCTCCACGTGCTCCTGGCAAGCCTTGTGGACATCAGCAGACCCGCTCCCTAGAGACAGTGCACAGCAGCAGAGCAGCTCCTCTCAGAACAAGGAGAGAGTCCACACAAAGACTAAAGACTGAGTGGCAAGGACATCTCAGCAACCCTGAGAATGTTTATTAGTAACTCTGGATGAACTATCATAGGTGAGAAAGGAAGCTTTATTCAGCTCTTGTGTCAACACATTTCATGACCACAACTCTCCACCTCAACTTCCCTAATTACTTGGCAATTAGTTTCAGTTCAGTTCAATTCAGTTCAGTTCAGTTGCTCAGTCATATCTGACCCTTTGTGACCACATGGACTGCAGCTCGCCAGGTCTCCCTGTCCATCACAAACTCCCAGAGTTCACTCAGACTCATGCCCATTGAGTCAGTGATGTCATCCAACCATCTCATCCTCTGTCTTCCCCTTCTCCTCCTGCCTTCAATCTTTCTCAGCATCAGGGTCTTTTCAAATGAGTCAGTTCTTCACATCAGGTGGCCAAAGGATTGGAGTTTCAGCTTCAACATCAGTCCTTCCAATGAATATTCAGGACTGATTTCCTTTAGGATAGATTGGTTGGATCTCCTTGCAGTCCAAGGGACTCTCAAGAGTCTTCTCCAACACCACAGTTCAAAAGCATCAATTTTTCGGCGCTCAGCTTTCTTTACAGTCCAACTCTCACATCCATACATGACTACTGGAAAAACCATAGCTTTGACTAGACAGACCTTTGTTGGCAAAGTAATGTCTCTGCTTCTTAATATGTTGTCTAGGTTGGTCATAACTTTTCTTCCAAGGAGTAAGCGTCTTTTAATTTCATGGCTGCAGTCACCATCTACAATGATTTTGGAGCCCCCCAAAATAAAGTCTGACACTGTTTCCACTGTTTCCCCATATATTTGCCATGAAGTGATGGGACCAGATGCCATGATCTTAGTTTTCTGAATGGCAAGTAGTTTATGACAACTTATTCAGCACCTGCTATGTGCCAGTCCATGCTCTGGGCCCTGCAGAGATCCATTTCAGATGCCATGTGCTATGTGCTAAGGGCTTCCCAGGTGGCGCTAGTGGTAAAGAAAAGTGAAAGTAAAAGTCCCTCAGTCGTGTCGGACTCTGCGACTCCATGGACTGTAGTCCGTGGAATTCTCCAGGCCGGAATACTGGAGTGGGTAGCCTTTCCCTTCTCCAGGGGCAATTCTTTACCATCTGAGCCACCAGGGGAGAGCCCACCTGCCAGTGCAGAAGACCATGAGAAACAGGCTCGATCCCTGGGTCAGGACGCTCCCCTGGAGGAGGGCATGGCAACCCACTCCAGTATTCTGGCCTGGAGAATCCCAGGGACAGAGGAGCCTGGCAGGCTGCAGCCCATAGGGTGACAAAGGTGACAAAGAGTCGGACACAACTGAAGTAACTTAGCACACACACACACACACACACACACACACACACACACACACAGGGTCTTCCCTGGTGCCTCAGCTGGTAAAGGGCCTGCCTGCAGTGAGGGAGACCAAGGTTCAATCTCTGGGTTGGGAAGATCCTCTGGAGAAGAAAATGGCAACCCACTTCAGTATTCTTGCCTGGAGAATTCCATGGACAGAGGGGCCTGGTGGGTTACTGTCCACGGGGTCACAAAGAATCAGACATGACTGAATGTACTTCACAGCCACACACACAACAAACACACACAAGCTAAGTGGCTTCAGGCACATCCAACTCTTTGCAATCCCATGGACTGTAGCCTGCCAATGTCCTCTGTCCATGGGATTCTCCAGGCAAGAATACCAGAGTGAGTTGCCATACCCTCCTCCAGGGCATCTTCCTGACCCAGGGATCGAACCCCCATCTCCTGCGTTGTAGGCAGATTGTCTACCACTGAGCAACGAAGGAAGCCCTTAGATAAGAGAGCTGGTTTCAAATCTCCTTTCAAGGCAATCAGACTCTGGGATGGCGGCTCGTAAGCAATGGTGGCTCTTCCAGTTCTTTGCCCTTCCAGTATATCCTACTCACCCCTCAGGGCCCAGTCATCTTCACCAGGAGGGACATGGCCCATGGACTGAGCCTCACTGGCTAGACTCAGCTGCCGCTGTACCACAGGCCTGATTTTCCAAGGAAGAAAGTCCTACACCGTGTTTTCCCGGGCATCAGCACGCACCTCAATCACCTGGAAGGCTTGAGGATACACAGAATGCTGGCCTACCCCCAAACATCTCCTTCGGGGGACAGCGACATACAAACAAGGAAACTAAACAGGCAGAAACACTGAATAAAGTCACCTTTATTCTTTCAGCCTCCCTGTGAGGTGTGTCCTATTCAACTTCTCCCCTGCAGTGTTTCAGAGACATTTGGAGAAAGGACTAAAGAAGTAAGACCTTCACTTAATGAAGCCCATTGAGAGCACTGCATCCAGAAAAGTTGAGGTTTTTCTTGATCAGAAAAAGAGGGTGTGGTTTTTCACCTGTGTCTGAAGCTTTGTGTGTTACAGAGAGAGCTGTGTTGTCAAAGGAACCAAGGCACAGCCCTTGGAAGAGAAAATAAAACCTGTGCCATAGTGGGAGTGTCAAAACCTAGGTGTCTCCCACTGACAAAAGTCCCCAGGGACACCTGGGTCTGGGAATAGCTCATCTGCTCCTCTTTCACATACATCATCCTCCGCCAGGCATCATTCTGAAATCAAAATGTCCCGTCAAAGTGGAGTGGCAGAGTTTAAAGAGCTCCATCCCCAAATTCCTCTCCTTCCTCCCAAAGCCAGTGGTGAACAAGGACACCAGACAGCATCAGCTCTGCTCCGTGTGTTTCCTAGAATAGGATTTGCACCCTCCTTTTGGGAGTCACTTGCCCCATTCCTGTAGCACCCAAGTTCCTAATGGTCAGTGATGTACTCTCTGGGAAACCAGAATATGGCCCCATGAGGTTGAAGACCAAGCCTCAGAGCTAACCAGCTTCCAGAGGAGCCTTAAATCTAAAACATCTCCAGGCCAATCCTCGCTGTGCTAAGCTTGGTTATCACCAGCATAGTTCTGAAGTTCATCAGTGCCTGGTGGAACAAGAAGTCCTCTAAGGCCCTCTCTTATCCCCAAGACCCAGCAGAAATGAGTGTGAGATCTTGCAATTGGTACCCAGGTCCTTAAGATCCTTCCCAATCCAAACAGACCTGCAACTTTTCTTTGACATAGTCAACCCAGTGTCCACTTGGCAGCCATGATACCTTCGTCCACTTTGGCCTGACTCCTATTTGGGTGCCTCACTCTGGTTTGGGTTTTTTTGCTTCTGAACAACTCTTCCATCTTCATGTCATGACTTCTTTCAAGCCATCTACACGGGAATTCAATACATCCGAGCCCACTCATAGAGACTGGCGTCATCTCTTAAGCTCATTCCAACTCCTACACCTGGTCCCCAAGCATGTGAAGTCAGAAAGCTCCACAAGGGCTCATACTCACAGGAATCCCAAGGCCAGAAACTGTATTCTCTTACTCCCCTATCCCTGCCACAGTGCTGGCCACATAGTAGGTGTTCACCAGTGTTTTTTGATGAGTCAATAAAGTATAGCTACATCACAAATTGGAGCTTCCCTGAGTGGCTCAATGATAAAGAGTCCACTGGCCAGCGCAGGAGATGTGGGTTCAGTCCCTGGGTCAGGAAGATCCTCTGGAGAGGGCATGGCAACCCACTCCAGTATTCTTGCCTGGAGAATCCCATGGACAGAGGAGCCTGGTGGGCTACGGTCCATGGGATTGCTAAGAGTCAGACACAACTTAGCAAGTAAACATCAACAACAACATCACACCTTAGACAGGTAGATGATGACTTAATATAACTCTTATTGTGCAAGTACTCAGAGTGCTTCTGGAAAATCAATAAGGTTATACCTATGACCCAAAGGATTATTCCTCCCAAACTGCTTTGAAATTCAGAAAACAACAGTGCTGTAAAATAGTCAACTGTTACTGAGTGCAGGTGATCAGGGAACAGATTACACAATTCATTTGCAGTGTGGAGGATACAGGTGAATAAGGAGGGAAAGCGAAATTGCACGTTATGGGAAGAGAAGAAAGAATCAATAAACAAAGCAAAACTCACCCTTATCATAATCATCATCTTCAATCGCTTTATCTTGAAGTTTCTGAAGCTTTAATCTTAAGGATTTTACCTATGTTGGTTTGAAAGGCAAAAAAATGAAAAATGAATTACAATCTTGTTCACACAAACTAATTTTGTTACAGTTAAGAACACTTAGAAACTATTTTGAAGCTGAACCACACTATTCTCCTTTAAAAAAAGAACCACAAATGTACATTTTTCCAATGCCATATGCATTCATTTCTCAAAAAAAAGTTACATAAAGAAAAAGCGTAATTTGAGCATAAAACCAAAAAAAGAGTTGGAATGTCATTTTTAAACAAAAACATCACATTGTACCCTTATCTGTGTGAAAAATGCATAATAAAAGGAATACAGATTTCCTGACCTGACCAAGTGTCTTCTGTTCAAAAGCATCATATTAAATTTATGAAAATAAACACACCAACATTAGAGCAGAAACCAGGAAAAGAAAGCAATGAACTTCAACTCAGCAGGCTGTCCTGAGGGCTGGGTGAGAATGAAAGACTTCATCAAAGAAGTCCTAAGGATCTTTCCATTATAGAAATGGGCACCGTCTTACTTAATCCACGTGTGGACTCAAGGATGGGCTTCCCCAGTGGCGCAGCAGTAAAGAATCTGCCTGCCACGCAGGAGCTGCAGGAGACGTGGGTTCGATCCCTGGGTCGAGAAGATCCCCTGGAGAAGGAAATGGCAACCCACCGCAGTATTCCTACTTGGAGAATCTCATGGACAGAGGAGACTGGAGGGCTACGGTCCATGGAGTCACAAAGAGTCAGACTTAGCAACTGAGCATGAGAACGAGATTCATCAATCCCATCACTTGTCTGAGAATTACCAACACATTCATTTCTCATTATTTCTCGTCTCAACAGGAAGCTCTGGGGTTTTCTGCAGGGACATTCTTGGTCCATCGATAAATGGATTTAATCTTGCTCCCTGGAAACCAGCTTCTTGCCATCCTTTGCCAGTTTACACCTGCCTCTCCTTCCACACCTCTTTCAGGAGTCGCCCCCTCCAGTCCACGTTAGATGTCCTGCTTCTCTACTGACAACCTCACCTGTGCTCATGATCTAAACCATTTTGCAAATATTCACTCTTAAGTGTCAGGCACTGTTTGAGGGGTTACAGATACAGCACAAAATTCTTAGCCCTCTAGCCTTATCCATTTTGTGTAAGAAGACAAAAATAAACATAATAAGTAAGTTTTACAAGGCCTTAGAAAAGGATTAGTGCTAGGACAGTGGAAAAAAAAGCAGAACCATGTAAGGGGGGTCAGGAAGGCTGGTAGACAGTTGGGTTGCAATTTTAAGTAATATCTCATTGAGAAGATGATATATGAGCAAAGATATATGAGTGGTAGGGCTTCCCTGGTGGCTCAGTGGTAAAGAACCCGCCTGCCAATGCAGGAGACACGGGTTCGATCCCTGGGTCGGGAAAATCCCCTGGAGAAGGAAATGGCAACCCACTCCAGTACTCTTGCCTGGAGAATCCCAACCCTGAGGCTGTCTGGGAGACACATGTTCCAGCAGAAGGCAGAACTGCCACAGAGGCTGCAGGCAGCAACTCCCCAGGCACTGTAGAGTTAACAGGAGCCAGCCGTGCCTAAAGAGTCTTGGTTAAAGGGGGAAAGTGTAGCAGAGGAGGTCAGAAAGGTCATGAGGAACATGGGATGATGACATTTAAGAGTTCTGATTTCTGGGACTTCTCTGCCAGTCCAGTGGTTAAAACTTAGCCTTCCACTGTCAAGGGCACAGGTTCGACTCCTGGTCAGATAACTAAGACCCCACATGCTGCTTGGGTGTGGTCAAAATAAGTTCTGATTCCACTCTGGAGGGCTTGGGAAACTACTTGGGGACTCTGAATAACAGAATTCATGATTCAATATATGTCTGACGTTTCCTCCTGACAGCTGTGGGTAAGGGCAGAAGTCAGGCGGCCAGGGAGGAGGGCATGGAAATAACCCAGGAAGGAGATAGTGGTAGCCTGGATTCTAGCAGGAGCAGTGAAGATGGGGAGGAGTGATGTGATTGTGGACATACCGAGAAGACAGTTGGGGGAAGACAGAACCACCAGATTTCACCAACAGATCCTGTGTTGGGAGGACAAAGCCAGGAGGATGCCAAGCTTTTGGTGTGAGCCACAGAAGGATGGAGCTGCAAGTTTCTTAGTACCTATCACACCAGGCAACAGCTATTGCTGTGTGATGTGTGGGGTGTGGTGCCATGTGGTATGGTGTGGTGTGGTAGGGGTGGTGTAGCGTGGTGTCATGTGGTGTGGTGTTGTGTCATGTGGTAAGGTGTGGTGTGGTACGCTGTGGTATGGTGTGAGTAGTGTGGTGTGGTGTGGTGTGGTGTGTCGTGTGGTGTGGTATGGTGTGGTATGGTGTGAGTGGTGTGGTGTGGTATGAGTAGTGTGGTGTGGCGTGGTGTGGTGTGGGTGGTGTAGTGTGAGTGGTGTGGTGTGATGTCATGTGGTGTGGTGTGGTGTGGGTGGTGTGAGTGGTGTGGTGTGTTATGGGTGGTGTTGTGTGGTGTGGGTGGTGTCAAGTGTGGTGGGGTGTTGTGTGGTATGGTATGGGTGATGTCGTGTGGTGTGGTGTGGTGTCATGTGGTGTGGTGTTGTGTGGTGTGGTGGTGTGTGGTGTGGTGGTGTGTGGTATGGTATGGGTGATGTCATGTGGTGTGGTGGGGTGTCGTGTGGTGTGGTGGGGTGGGGTGTTGTGTGGTGTGGTGTGGTGGGGTGTTGTGTGGTGTGGTGGGGTGGGGTATTGTGTGGTATGATGTCATGTGGTGTGGTGTGGTGGAGTGGGATGTTGTGTGGTGTGGTGGGGTGGGGTGTTGTGTGGTATGGTGTGGTGTGGTGGGGTGTTGTATGGTGTGGGTGGTGGTGGTATGGGTTGTGGGGTGTTGTGTGCTGTGGTGTGGTGTGGTGTTGTGTGGTGTGGTGTGGTGTGGTTGGTGTCATGTGGTGTGGTGTGGTGTGATGTGGTATTGTGTGGTGTGGTATCGTGTGGTATAGCGCCGTGTGTCGTGTGGTGTGGTGTGGTGTGGTTGGTGTCATGTGGTGTGGTGTGGTGTGATGTGGTATCGTGTGGTGTGGTGTTGTGTGGGTGGTGTCATGTGGTGTGGTGTGGTGTGGTGTGGTTGGTGTCATGTGGTGTGGTGTGGTGTGGTGTGGTATCGTGTGGTGTGGTATTGTGTGGTATAGCGCCGTGTGTTGTGTGCTGTGGTGTGGTGTATTGTGGAGTCATGCTGGGGTGTGGTGTGGTGTGGTGTGGTATCGTGTGGTGTGGTATCGTGTGGTATAGCGCCGTGTGTCGTGTGGTGTGGTGTGGTGTATTGTGGAGTCATGCTGGGGTGTGGTGTGGTGTGGTGTGTGTGGTGTGGTGTTGTGTGGTGTGGTGTGGTTGGTGTCATGTGGTGTGGTGTGGTGTGGTGTGGTATCGTGTGGTGTGGTATCGTGTGGTATAGCGCCGTGTGTCGTGTGCTGTGGTGTGGTGTATTGTGGAGTCATGCTGGGGTGTGGTGTGGTGTGATGTGGTATTGTGTGGTGTGGTATCGTGTGGTATAGCGCCGTGTGTCGTGTGCTGTGGTGTGGTGTATTGTGGAGTCATGCTGGGGTGTGGTGTGGTGTGGTGTGGTATCGTGTGGTGTGGTATCGTGTGGTATAGCGCCGTGTGTCGTGTGGTGTGGTGTGGTGTATTGTGGAGTCATGCTGGGGTGTGGTGTGGTGTGGTGTGTGTGGTGTGGTGTTGTGTGGTGTGGTGTGGTTGGTGTCATGTGGTGTGGTGTGGTGTGGTGTGGTATCGTGTGGTGTGGTATTGTGTGGTATAGCACCGTGTGTCGTGTGCTGTGGTGTGGTGTATTGTGGAGTCATGCTGGGGTGTGGTGTGGTGTGGTGTGGTATCGTGTGGTGTGGTATCGTGTGGTATAGCGCCGTGTGTCGTGTGGTGTGGTGTGGTGTATTGTGGAGTCATGCTGGGGTGTGGTGTGGTGTGGTGTGTGTGGTGTGGTGTTGTGTGGTGTGGTGTGGTTGGTGTCATGTGGTGTGGTGTGGTGTGGTGTGGTATCGTGTGGTGTGGTATTGTGTGGTATAGCACCGTGTGTCGTGTGCTGTGGTGTGGTGTATTGTGGAGTCATGCTGGGGTGTGGTGTGGTGTGGTGTGGTATCGTGTGGTGTGGTATCGTGTGGTATAGCGCCGTGTGTCGTGTGGTGTGGTGTGGTGTATTGTGGAGTCATGCTGGGGTGTGGTGTGGTGTGGTGTGTGTGGTGTGGTGTTGTGTGGTGTGGTGTGGTTGGTGTCATGTGGTGTGGTGTGGTGTGGTGTGGTATCGTGTGGTGTGGTATTGTGTGGTAAAGCACCGTGTGTCGTGTGCTGTGGTGTGGTGTATTGTGGAGTCATGCTGGGGTGTGGTGTGGTGTGGTGTGTGTGATGTGGTGTGATGTGGTGTGATGTGGTGTGGTGTGGTGTCTGAGCACTCCATCCAACCTAGAGCACCTAGAGTGCAAGAGCCTCTTCGTGTCCACGTAGAAGACGACAGCGCTCACCGAGTTGGTTCTCCACTGCTCTGGGCTCATGGGGGCATCACACTGCCCTCCTGTCCTTGTTCTGCTTCACGGGGTGTGCGTGGAGGAGACAGAGGTGGCTTGTGCTCTGAATTGCTTTTGCGGATCCCTCAGCCTTCTCCTCCTCGTCTCAGGGACTGTGACCTGAGTGGTCACCACACCACACCACACCACACCCCTCAACAGCACACCAGTCTATGCACTCAGGGGCAGAGCAGGGCCCCCAACCACCCCTGTGGAACATGACTCGTAGGCTAGGAACACAGCTGTGTTATGTGAAGCCTCTCGTGTCGCGCTGCTGTCTGTTACTAACCTACTCCAACCAACACAGCCTCCAAGCCAGTCATGAGGTGTACTCTTAGCAGCAGGCACGTGATTTCCAAGTTAATGACAGAACGAATGAATGAATGATCACATTTATCGCTGAGCTGGTCCACATGACAAGTGCATATTTTACCAGGAACTGAATCTTAAATGGGCTTCCCTTGTGGCTCGGATGGTAAAGTGTCTGCCTCCAATGCGGGAGACCCAGGTTCGATCCCTGGGTTAGGAAGACCCCCTGGAAAATGGAATGGCAACCCACTCCAGTACTCTTGCCTGGAAAATCCCTTGGACAGAGAATCCTGGTAGGCTAAAGTCCATGGGGTCACAAAGAGTCGGACACGACTGAGCGACTTCATTTACTTACTTACTTAGTCTTAAATAGCCAGGATGGAAGGCAGGCTGAATGCCCAGCTCAATTGCCATGCAAAGTTATAGCATCACCACAACCACATGAGTTGATGCAAAAAAAACACAGGAAAGAAGGTCAAAGAAAAATTTGCAGCCAGTGCCCACTTCACTTTACCCCTTCATCCAACTATCCCTGTAGGACCCTGAGTTGCTGCCCTGCGATATGTCTGAATGTCCATCTTGGCTGGAAGCACAGCCACTAATGGGCATGTCTTATCCAGCCACACCACCCATGTGAGGCAGGCCCTTTGTCTCCTCTTCCTCCAGCTCCACAACCTCAGGTGGGACCCAGCACTCGGGGTCCTCCCACTTATTTCCCTCCTCTGCACCCCAGCTAGCATTTCCTTGCACCACAATTTTCTCAGTTCAGTTCAGTTGAGTTGCTCATTCATGTTTGACTCTGCGACCCCATGGACTGCAGCACGCCAGGCTTCCCTGTCCATCACCAACTCCCAGAGTTTACTCAAACTCATGTCCAGTGAATCAGAGATACCATCCAACCATCTCATCCTCTGTCGTCCCCTTCTCCTCCTGCCTTCAATCTTTCCCAACATCAGGGTCTTTTCAAATGAGTCAGTTCTTTGTATCAAGTGGCCAAAGCATTGGAGCTTCAGCTTCAGCATCAGTCCTTCCAATGAGTGTTCAGGACTGATTTCCTTTAGGATTGACTGGTTAGATCTCCATGCAGTCCAAAGGACTCTCAAGAGTCTTCTCCAACACCACAGTTCAAAAGCATCAATTCTTCGGTGCTCAGCTTTCTTTATGGTCCAACTCTCACATCCATACATGACTACTGGAAAACTATAGCTTTGACTAGACGGACCTTTGTCAGTAAAGTAATGTCTCTGCTTTTAATATGCTGTCAAGGTTTGTCATAGCTTTTCTTCCAATGAATAAGCACTTTTTCCCAACCCCTGGTAATGTCCCTGGGTGGCTATTTCTAAACAATATAAAATACACAGTCAAGTCTCATATGTGGTCGTTAAGTTCCATAGAATCACTGGGAAAGCTCAGTTAGCAAATAGTGAACCATTGTTTCCAGGGGGAAAAATAGGGTTAGGTCACAATATTTTTGTCAACTGATCAATATATAACCTTGTTTTATGTGTGTTTCAGTTTAAAGATACTGTCTGTGTATGCTAAGTAGCTTCATTTGTATCTGGCTCTTTGTGACCCTATGGACCATAGCCTGCCAGGCTCCTCTGTCCATGGGATTCTCCAGGCAAGAATACTAGAATGGGTTGCCATGCCCTCTTCCAGGGGATCTTTCTGACCCAGGGATCAAACTCAAATCTCTTATGTCTCCTTCATTGGCAGGCAGGTTCTTTACCACAAGCGCCACCTGGGAAGCCCTTAAAGATTCTGTATTTAATATTTATCTCTGCTTCATTAACATTCAGCTCACAACTCACACCTGAAAGAGGCTGATCTAACACACGTACTTTCTCCACTTAGGCACACAGCAGCCTTCTTGTGCTTACAAGTGCCAGACGGCACTGCCAGTCCTGTGCTTGGGAACCAGCTTAAACAGTGACCTCACCAACAAAAAACAAATCAAACATGGGAAAAGCATGGCATTAAAATTTAACTGAATCACTTTGCTGTACATCTGAAACTAACACAACATCGTAAATCAACTATACTTCAGTAAAAACAAACAAATTTGTTTTAAAAAAAACTGTATATCAAATTAAAAAAAAAAGAAAAATTTTTTTATAAAAACAGGCCACGATGGCACCCCATTCCAGTACTCTTGCCTGGAAAATCCCATGGACAGAGGAGCCTGGTAGGCTGCAGTCCATGGGGTCGCGAAGAGTCGGACATGACTGAGTGACTTCCCTTTCACTTTTCACTTTCATGCATTGGAGAAGGACATGGCAACCCACTCCAGTGTTCTTGCCTGGAGAATCCCAGGGACGGCGGAGCCTGGTGGGCTGCCATCTATGGGGTCACACAGAGTCAGACACGACTGAAATGACTTAGCAGCAGCAGCAGCAGCAAAGTACACTAGTTTACAGTCTGAGCTGAAACAAGACCTCAGCTAGAACATGCGTGTTGGGTGGCCCAGACTTTCAGTCATTCTGTGCATGTCCATGAGGGATTCCCTGATGGCTCAGCAGGTAAAGAAACTGCTTGCAATGCAGGAGACAAAGGACACTTGAGTTTGACTCCTGGATCAAGAAAATCCCCTGGAGGAGGAAATGGAAGCCCACTCCAGTATTCTTGTCTGGAAAATCCCAAGGACAGAGAAGCCTGAGGGGCTACAGTCCAAAGGGTCCCTAAGAGTCAGACAAGACTGAGTGACTGCATGCACGTCCACAAAAGACCAGGAAAGCACTGTGAGCCCTGACCTTGGACTTCAGTAAGGTTTAACAAGAGAGTGAATTCCCGAATACAGAATCTGCGGATACGAAGGATGGACTGCATTTAACAGGAGCTAAAATTCAAATTCCTGAGATTTTCATTTTCCTTAAGGGGAGAGAAGAGGGGTTAAGGAATTGGAATAAAACATTTTAAAAAGCACCAGAACACTAAAATCCCAATCTTTGAAGGGATCTTTTTGAAGATCCATAGCTCAACCCTTCCCCAGTTCTTCAGCCCAAATGGGCAGTCTGAGGTTTCTGCACAAACATGGTGGAAAAAGCAAGGCCTCCCTCATCAAGCACAACTCTACTGTCGGGAGCCTCTTCCTCCATCTGAAGCAAAATCTGCACTCCTGTAAGACCTTCACCCTGGACAGAGTTCCTTTGGTCACTCCACGACCCTGAATAAAGGTCATCCCTCTTCCACGCAACAGACATGCAAATCACTGGAGAGCATCATGTTACTCACTATCCAGGTGCTGGATAAACAAAGGAAGTTACACTACAGATCACCTGTGTCCGGATCCTATCATTTGAGACAAGATGTGAGCTTAATTTGAACTGCAGGGTGAGAAATGGAATATTCCCTGCCGTATCAGTAAACATGGATGTCACAGTCATCACTGATTGCAGCCTTCCAATGTGAGCCGGTGAGCCCCGAGGGAACTCAGGAAGGAAAAGAATATCTGTCATCTCGCAGCCACCAGACTGCAGCCACTCCCTACGGTGAGCCCCGAGGAAGCTCAGAATGTGGAAAGCACAGCATATCGGCCCCAGATAGCTGAGGTGAGTATCAAAGGCATGATTTCAGTGAGCCCAGACTCTTGCATCTTCCCATACACAGAAAAGTGCTGAACTACTTAACCTGGGATATCTGGCTTTTGTTAATTAACAATAATCTTTTGATGTTCCGACTACCTTCCCTTTGTTGCAAAACTTCTATATAACCTGGCTCCCCCTCTTGCCTCCTTGGAGCATCTCTCAAGGTCACTTGAGATACTATCTCCTGGGCTTAAGTCCTAAAAATTTCCACCAAATAAAACATAACTCTCAACTTTTAGGTTGTGAATTTTCTTTTAAAGGTTGGGAATATTTTTTTAAGTCAACAAGGAAGAAGAGTGAATTCCCCGTTTGACTCAAATTCTCTTCGCCTGAGCCATTTCTCTAATGAGCAATACTCTATAACAATGAGCAATATTCTGTGTTCTCGCTGGGCATCAGAACCAATCTGAAGCACTGCACGTGGACCAGCACTTTTCATCCTCACGACAATCTATGAGGTGGGGACTGCAGTTACCTCCAACTACTACCAGAGCATCTTGAGGCACAGAACAATGAAGGAAATGACTTCAGGTCACACAACAAGGAAGTGAAAGCAGCAGGCTACCAGTCAGGCAGTCCCGCCAGCATGCCAGGAGTACAAGCCCCCAGGAGATCTTCCAGAAACCAAGACCCCATAAAACAACTCTCCAGTGGCTTATAACTAATTATAAGAAGAGATATAGCTAGGGTGTGTTTTATTTCTTTTTAAAACTAAAGATCATAGACTCTAAAAGGTGAGCCAAGGTGGTTTTCTGCAACCACAGCCCCTAGAATTCCAGCTCCCAGGTACCCCAATGTCCTGGTAGTTCAGAGACTGGCATGGTGAGTCTGTGGCCCCCAGAAAGCATATCTGCTCAGGGTTTCACAAACTCCAAAGTATCAAAAAATCTAGGCCAGGACTAGATATCCTGGTCTATATCTAGATACATGCATGCATGCTAAGTCACTTCAGTCATGGCCAACTCTTTGCGACGCTATGGACTGTAACCCACCAGGCTCCTCTGTCCATGGAATTCTCCAGGCAAGAATACTGGAGTGGGCTGCCATGCTCTCCTCCAGGCGATCTTCTCGACCCAGGGATCAAACCCAGATCTCCTGTGTCTCCTGCATGGGTAGGTGGGTTCTATACCACTAGCGCCACCTGGGAAGACCCCTATATCTTGGTAAGAGGACTTAAAAGGAAAGGAAAAACTGTTGGTTCTACCAAACCTCAGTGACTGGATATTGTGGACTGACTACAGCAGACCCACTGCCAAGTGATTTTCTGCTTGGTTATCTAGGAGGAAGGAAAGCTGGTCTTTATAACCACTTTGTACTTCTGCTTGACCTGTGTCAAAACTTGGATTTTTGAAATGCAGATATGTTGCTGAGATTTTTCTTAAAATATTTTGGAAATAAAGTGTTGAAAACTGGCACTCAGAGTCCAGAAATCACGATGGTGCAAACCTCCACTGAGTGTTTGGCTCCTTGTGTGTGTACCTCTCAGCATCTCTCCTTATGCCTCAGACATTCAATCCAAGAAGTCTATCAATTAGATTCCTGCAGCCCATCTTACCAAGATAAATTATTTCACTAAAACCACAATTTTAATCAAGCACCAGGCAGTATGCCAGGCATCAGGCATCCAAAAATGGCTAAGAGAAGTGAGCTGGAGATAAAGAGCTCGTGGTCAAGTGAGGAACTTGGACCGCGAACAACTGATTATTAAAGTGACAAGTGCTGTCACAGAGCACATCCAAAGGGCTGTGGGAAGGGATGGAGGGAGGGATTCATTCGGTCTCGGGGCGGGGGGAAGGGAGGAGAGGTCTCACAAGGAAGTGGCTTTGGAGCCACACTGAAAGGAATAAGAAGAGCTTAGCAGGTGGCACAAGGCAGGAAGCTCACTCCAGGCAGAGGCCCAAGACACAGGAAGAGAGAGCAGCCGAGCCAGAGGCACTGGGCAGCTGCAGCAGGTCGGGAAAGGTCTCCATTGTCAGGATGAGGGGTTTGGAGACCATCCTAAGGGAAGTAAGAAGCCACCAAATGTTTTAAGCCAAGGAATAACAGCATCCCAGCAGTATTCCCAAAGACAATGCTGCTGACCTCGTAGAGGAGGAATTGGGGAAGAGAGACTCTGGAGGAAAGTATGTCAGGACCCCTTACCAAACTCGGGTGAAACATAAGGATTTGAACCAGGCAGGGACCATGGCCGTGGCCGTGAGAGTAGGTTAGCAGCAGGACTGAGGGCACTTAAAGACGGAGCAGAGGTTGGGAGGGCAGCGGGGAGGGTGCTGGAGAACCTGCAGCTCCTCTAAGGAGCTGGGTGCATTCTATTGGCTCAAATCAGCAGTTACAGATCAACAGTGACACCTGTTAGGACCGGTTTAACGGGTAAGACAGTGGTGTCAGTTTTGGACGTGCCTGACTCAGATTCCACGCCTCGCCTGGGAACACTGCGCACTGCACTGTTGCTTGCACACTGGCCCGGCTGCTCTCTCTCCCTGGGGGATAAATCTGATGGCCAGTCTGGGACAGGGCAAACAGGGAGGTGGCTAGGACTTTAGGCCACAGACGAGGGGCTGAGAGCAGAGGAGATCAGTCCCTCGGAATGAACGTGAGCCTCACATTTTCAGGTCCTCCTTCCAATCCTGATGAGAGAGGCTCGACTTCCCTACTTACATGTACCTACGCCACACACACACGCATACACATATGCACACACATGCACATGTGTACACACATCCACATATATGCGCACGTGCACATACGTGCACATAGATATACATGTGTGCGTATTCCTGCATGCACACCCCAGAAGGAAAACAGTCTTTCAACAGGACGAGTCAGTGGGTCACCACAAAGCACCTCTGCCCGGGTTTCCCTGGGAACTTTCTAGGGTAGAACAACCTCGCCTACTCCAAGGTGGACCCACCCCTCAGGTAACTGGGTGGCCAGCAATATTGCAGTGTCAGGACTTACAGTCCATCCCAATTTCCAAAGCACTTACATTCCCACCAGACCACGGAATAACCCTGCGTGGTGTTATCATCTCTAAACAAGGAAACTAAGGGGCTGAGAGGTTTAGGAACCAGAAACAGAGCCCCTGATTCCATGTGGGGAGCTCCCGGAGCTGCAGTGGGAGATGAGCTGAAAATGCAAAAGCGACTCTGGATCGCCCCAGTGTGGAGCATCACCACCTCTATATCACTCATCCGTCCACACACCAGCCAGCTCCAGGTCCCCTGTTCCGTGGTCCTGACCTCCCGCTTCAAAGAAGAGTTACACTGAGCCAACCCGAAGTCACCCATGCCAGAAACTGCAGAGGAGCCTGTGGCCCAACAAACAACAAGCCTGAGCGCCCAAGGGACAGAGAAAACGAGGACAGATTTGAGTTCAGGCTGAAAGAGAAGAAGCAGAGATGGAGCAACATCTTTTGGCAGCCAACCACCAAAGGTGCTGCCATATTTTCCAGTGGGAAATCGGTCAAGCCCAGAAGCGTCGTTTCTGGCCCTCTGCCTAGAACTAATCTGAGCCATGACCATCCCGTGCCCGAAGGCTGGGAAGACACCCACCTCCAGACGCCTCCGCTGGCCCTGCAGGCAGTGCAGCAGCGCTGGCTCACATCTGCTGAGCAGTGGGTCCCACTGGTGAGCATCTGAAGAGCTGCTAGCTTCAAACCACAAGGGATCCAGGGAGCAGGAGGAGGCAGCATCCGTGTCCAACAACGGAAGAGTCTGGCCCTCCAGACTGGGGCTGCCCCCCAAGGTCTGGGCAGCGTCTGCCAGGCCCTGAGAAGCCTTGAGAGTGAAGGGGAGAGAGAGGAGCCGAGGGTGATCGTGGGGTCCACCCGAGCTGGCAGCCTTGGCCTCCTTCTCCTCCAGGCTCTGATGAGGGCCCTCAGCCTCTCTGGAGGGTGGGCAGCCTTCTGCTTCTCCCCGTTCCCCAGCAGAGCCCAAGGAGAGGCGAATGAAACTAAAGCTGGAGGTAAAGACGTCCTGAGAGCTGGCAGGGACGGAGGGTGCCTGGGGGCCACTTCCGAGGCTGCAGCTGGTGTCACTCATGTCCTCCGGGGATGGACAGCCTTTGTTCCAGGCTTCCCGGCAAGGACTCAGGGCCTCGCGAGTGTCCATGGACGGCAGCTCCCCGCGACAGCCAGTGGCCCTGGGGCCACTCAGCTTGCTGAGCCTATTGGGCAGGGCAGTGCCAGCTCGGGGCTGAGCCCCAAGGAGCCCTGGGCTTCCTCTCACGGCCGTCAGAGCCGATCCTCGGTGCCCCAGGGTCAGAGCCGAGGCGGCCGTGCTCCTGGGAATGAGGCTCCCAACTGAGCGACCTCGCCACTGGCCTCCAGGGTCAAGGCCACACGGGCCAGCCCTGGACTCAGGGTGGTGAGACTCCTCGCCACATGCCCCTCCCTGGGCCCGGAACGGAGCGCCCACTGGCGGGGAGAGGAACCCGATCCTGGGCCCAGCTGCGCTTCTCATGTAGCCCGGCCTACGTGCCAGCCGCCTCCTCCGAAAAGACGCTGCAGGTGGTGAGCAATCTTGGCTTCCTGGAGAGAGAGAGAAAACATCATCATAGACACACACACACACACACACACACACACACATCTCTCTGGCTCAGATGGGAAACAACCCCAGGCTCAGAGGTCATCCCTTGGGCATCTGTCAAACAGAGATGCTGGCTCAGTGGTCACCAGGCCAGCCTGGCAAAGAAACTGATGATCCTCCGGAAGCGACCCCGGGGATGTGTAGACACAGCCCAGTGTCCCAGCTCCTCTGCTCAGCAGAGCAGCTGGCACAGCTATTATGCTAACATGTCTCAAGCACAACATCGGCAGTTCCTTCTGAGCCTCCAGCATCCTGCCTGTTGATCGTTTAAGTGCATCAGCGCTTTCATCCTGGAGTGGCCTGGGAAGCAAATGAGCTGAAGCCGAATGCCAGCACACTCCTCAGAATGAGAGCCAGTCACCTACTCTGGCTGCTCTTAAGATATACGTATGGTTTGGTTACCTGAGTTTTCCACGGCTTTGCTGCCTGTGGACCGTGGAGAGCTGACTGAGACCCTACGCCCATCAATTCATCTCACAATGAATTATAGGAGGCCCTGTTTGCTGTGTTCTCCAAACCAAGGGCTGTGTTCCCCTCCCAGCTATGCGAGAAGGATAGAGACAATGAAACTGCTGATGCCTCTCAGAGGCATGATGCTATAGCAGCTGACAGCATAAGTCTCAGCACCTCATTGCCTGGTTCAAACCACATTGTGCCATTTCTTGCTGTGTGACATTTCGGAAGTGACTTAGCCTCTCTGTGCCTCAGTATGCTAATCAGTAAAATGGAGATATCAACAGTACTTCTCTCCTAGGATGGTGGTGAGCATTAAACGAAATGAGTTACTACAGGCAGACCCCTCAGAACAGTGCCTGGCACTCAGAATAACTGTGATTAAAATGTTATTAACAGTTACTATTTTGATATTTTGTAGCACCTCGTTACTCATCATGTGTCCTCATTTGCATTAATTTCCATAGCTCCCTACCAAAGTCATGTGAATCAACCAGGAACTGTAACATTTCTTTCAGTTAAGGAAACAGGCTCAGAGAAATCAAACCCCTGCAAGTGGCTGAGTCTTGGGGCCCTGCCACAACTCGAATCAGACTGGATGGAAGATGCAAGAGCAGACAACGTGAGGCATAGCTGTGTATCGGGCAGCCTGTGCTGAGAAGTGGAGCGCAGCTCCCCACCCCTACTGGGTCCACACATCTTGCCCTGCCCTACCTCCCAGAATACAGATGGTCTCAGATTCTTCATCAGGTAAACAGAGTGCCAGGCATCCAGGATCCCACTGTGTTATGACCATGCCCTGCATTTAAGTTGCTTGATAAATGGTGGATAAATTAATGGATGTGAGGCTAAATGGAAGGAAAGTGGAATGGATGGATGGATGGACTGGGGCCCATCTGACCCCAAATCACATGCTTTTTCTATATCCTTTTCCTCTAAGCACATCACTTAGGATGACAACTTGCAATGACAAGAAGTCAAAGAAAGGTTTTATCTTTCTTTTTTCTTCTTTATTTTTTTTCTTCCATCAAAGTTTGAATTGGTGGAAAAGAACATGGCAAAAACGTGCAGAAAATGTACAGAAGGAATCATTAATACATCATTTTGGACCACTCACTAGGATAGCTACTATTAAACACACACACAGAAAATAACAAGTGTTGATGATGATGTGGAAAAATTGAAACCAGTGTGCTCTATAGAAATGTGCACTTATGGAAATGTAAAATGGTATAGCTGAAAAGAGTATAGAAATTCCTCAAAAAATTAAAAATAGAATTACTACATGGTCCAGCAATTCCACTTTTTAGTATATACCCAAAAGAATTGAAATCAGGTTTCAAAGAGATAACTGTACCCCTGTGTTCACAGCGACATTATTCACTATAGACAAAGTGGAAACAACCCAAGAGTGCCTTGACAAATGGATGGGTCACACATGGTCTATCCACACGATGGGAAATCACTCAGCCTTATTTTAAAAAGGGAAGTTCTGACTCCTGTTCCAACATGAATGAACCTCAGTCTTGAGGACATGACACTCAGTGAAATAAGATAGTCACAAAGGGACAAATATTGTTTGATTCCACTTATATGAGATACCTTGAGGAGTCAAATTTATAGAGACAGACAGCAGAAAGATGGTTGCCAGGGGCTATAGGAAGGCAGACGGCTGGAGGTAGGAGAATGTTGCGAGCTAGTGCTCAGGGGGGATGGAGCTTCAGTCTGGGAAGATAACAAAGTTCTGGAGATGGACAGCGGTAACAGAAACAAAACAATGTCAATGTCCTTAATGACACTGAACCGTACACTTAAAAATGGTTACAAGGATAATTCTGTGTTATACGTGTTTCACCTCAATAAAAAAAAATTTTTTTAATAGACCAAACTAGGTCACTATGCTCTGTGATCCCAAGGAGACCCATCCTTTCCCTCATTGCTCTCGCCATCTGAGGCTGCCCCCTGCACCCGGAGGTGGTCAGCACAGGGCTGCAGGAGCTCAGGATGGGGCAGAAGGATGCCAAGAAGAACTAACTCTCCTCTGCCTGTGAAACTGGCAAAATATTTTTTGAAGAACAATGAATCCAGAAGGAAGCAGAGAGAACGCTGAGTTCTGGCTTCAATTACCAAAGGAAAACTATTCAGCAATTTCATACCTTCAAAATGGAGTCCCGTGAAATCTGTATTGTCTTTTGGCTTAAAGAGACTTTAAGCTAATTTTTTTATGCAAGTCCAATCACACAAATAACTCTTCTGAAGTTAAAGGAGCAACGTTAAGTAGAAAATAATTTGTTTGAAATTTCACTTTTTTTCAAACGCCTGTAGAACCTCCATAAAGCTACTCAACCAAGGGTCTAAAACCTCCCCAGGCCTGGCCCAGCTGCCATCCAAGCAGTTCCCCAATGGGAGCCTGAGTTCCTGGGGGGAATGGAGGGGCCGGTAAGATGCTGTCAGGCCACACTGTTCATCAAATGAGGGGCTGAGAGGTAGGGCTGGGGAATGGGGGTAGCCCAGCCCCTGAATCCTCCTGTACACCAGACATCCCCCCAGGTGTGAGCTTTCCCAGAATGTGACCCCAGAAACAGAGATTGTCACACGGTATCAATCCTAAGCCTCCAGAGAGGGCAGAGGAGCTGACAGCGTTGGATCTGGAGGGCACCTGTGGAATGAGCTAGAAGGAGAATAAGAAACCCATACGGAGCACATGGCTGCTCTGAAACCTTTCTCCACTTATTTTTTAATTGTTTATTTGAGGACATCTATGATGTCCCTCTGGAGAAGGAGATGGCAACTCACTCCAGTATTCTTGCCTGGAGAATCCCCATGGACTGAAGAACCTGGGAGGCTGCAGTCCGTGGGGTCGCAAAAAGTCAGACACGACTGAACAACTTAACACACACACACTCACTTGATGTCCCTCTGTGCGTGCATGCTAAGTCCCTTCAGCCATGTCTGACTCTTTGTGACCCTATGGACTGTACCCTACCAGACTCCCCTGTCCATGGGGCTCTCCAGGGAAGAATACTGGAGTGAGTTGCCATGCCCTCCTCCAGGGGATCTTCCCAACAACCCAGGGATCGAATCCTCATCTCTTAAGTCTCCTGCATTGGCAGGCAGGTTCCCAACTGGGAAGCCCCGTCCCTCTGACCAGAAACCAACTGTTACTTATCTATCCTGCCTGAAATCCACCCTGACATCCAAGCCCAGCCTTTACATCCTGCGGTAAGGAAGGCTTCTAATGCATTCAGCCCTTGGAGAGAAAGAGTCCTTCTGGCTCCCTGCTGCAGTCAGCTCTGGAAACACAGGTTCAAGTGGGCAGGAAGTCGACTATGGCAAGATGAGGGCAGGACCTGAAGCCAGCCGTGCCCTCTGTTCCATGTAAACCCAGAGAGGGCTCCAGTCTGCCCAGCTGGCCCCAGACAGGCTAAGGCGGAGGCAGGGCCACAGCAGCTGTCTCCTTCCCTGGCAGCCTCACACTCCACAGCAGCTCCAGGGGAGGGGAGCACAGTCCTCACCTCTCCACGGCACAGACCGGCAGGTCCCTGCTTATGTGGGATCCCATCTCCACCCGCATCCACCCAGTGAGCTCTGAGACTGAAGGGAGTGAAAGACGAGGGCTGCAACTCGGCCCAGATGTCACGGGGCTCCCACACACAGCCCAGCCCAGATAAGATACCCAGGAGCATCGGCTTACATAATTTACACAGAAAATGGGAGAAACCAATGTTTCCAGCCAGGTCGGCAAGGATCCTGCCTGCCCCACCTCTAAGGCTCTCCCTTGATCCGTCAGCTACCTTGTCCAGATCCCCCAGCTCACAGGCCTTCACCAAGAGTCCACATTTATTAAGAGTCCCTATTAATTAACACCCAGCTCTGTCAGTTATTGTCGCTGGTGCATATAAACTGTCCTCAACTTATGCTATAAATAAGCTCCATGCGATCCTTACAACAGCTCCCCGCCAAACCCTAGTATACAGAGACGGCGTCTAAGATACATTGACCAGATCATATTCATTTTTGACTAGGAAATCTAAACTACTCAATTAACATACTCATGAATTTACTTGGAAGACCTTAAAGCCAATACCCAAGTTAAAATCTACACAGAATGCTCGTGTGGGTTTGGGAAAGGTGCTTGGTGATGCTAAGGCCCCATGGGGAAAGCACTTCTGCCTCGTGAAGGGGAAACACAGGGACTCGGAGGCACTGCTGAGGATGTGTAGAATAGTGAGAGACATATAAGCACATGATGACTACGAAACATGACCTGTGTATCAATATACAGTGGAAACATAAGTGAATATACTCTTCATGGAAGGAATTTCAATCCTATTTTTCATGGTCAAGGCATAGACTTTTATAAAATGTTCAGGTTAACCAGAGGCTCTGGATCATAAAGAAACCAACATCCCTGAGGATTAACTTGTTTTCCAAGAACCAGAATCCAGTCATATACATTAAGCACAAACACTCAACTGAGCACAACTTCATCTTTCTCAGACAGTTCAGAGAGCACCTGGGGGTTCGGAAGTGCCTCGGGATCACTGTAATAAGAATCTGGTGAGCGAGACAAGTGCTGGAGAGAAATAAATCAAGCTTTCCTGCATTTCCATTTTAATTGTGCGATCCACGCCAACAAAACCAGTCCTCACTGAACACAGGATTCTGGATGAGGATGTATCCCCACCCCCAGACTGCTTATAATCCAGCACGGGATGTCAGTCATGTACAAAAACCATCCCAAGATGGAATGACTAATCAACCACAGAGAATGGAGAATTCCATGTGAAGTTAGCTAGTGGAGTTACCAGAGAAGGCAATGGCATCCCACTCCAGTGTTCTTGCCTGGAGAATCCCAGGGACGGGGAAGCCTGCTGGGCTGCCGTCTAGGGTCGCACAGAGTCAGACACGACTGAAGCGACTTAGCAGCAGCAGCAGCAGCAGCAGCAGCAGCAGTGGAGTTCCCTGGGGCTTCCAGGTGGCACCAGTGGTAAGGAACCCACTTGCCAATGCAGGAGACATGAATTCGATCCCTAGGTCGGGAAGATCCCCTGGAGGAGGGCATGGTAACCCACTCCAGGATTCTTGCCTGGAGAGCCGCAAGGACAGAGGAGCCTGGCAGGCTACAGTCCACAGGGTCACACAGAGTCGGGCACGGCTGAAGCGACTGTGCCCACACGCAGTGGAGTTGCCTAGCTGGCTCAGTTGTTTAACCTGACAGCAAAGCAGAGGGCTCTCTGAGCTCCAGAGTACTCCTCACTGTATGTGCTACCCCAAAACTCACCTCCTGGAGTTAAAGGGAAGGGTGGCTCAGAGGTTAAGGCATCTTCCTGCAATGCAGGGGACCTTGGTTCGATCCCTGGGTCGGGAAGATCCCCTGGAGAAGGAAATGGCAACCCACTCCAGTATTCTTGCCTGGAGAATCCCATGGATGGAGGAGCCTGGTGGGCTACAGTCCACAGGGTTGCAAAGAGTCGGACACGACTTCACTTTCACTTTCACTTTCAAAGTGAACACAGACCGTTCCAGGGGAGACAGGACAACTCTTATAAACAACCTGCACCCAAGAGTCCCCCCGTCAGCCTGACCAGAGCCTCCTGGTCTGTGAGACTTGCTCCTTCCCTGTCTTCCTGGCAGGCTCCCCTGCCCCCTCCTTTATCCTCAGGGGCACCTCCCTAAACCTCTCCCACATCCCTCCCCTCCAAGCACCTGCCTCTCAGAGGACACAGACCCTGTCCTTGAGGGAGCATGGTGAGCTCTCAGGGCCCCTGCCCTCCTGGGAGGGGCAGTGGCGATCACGCAAGCACACGGAGGAACAGAGACGGGGAGGGTGATGGGCAGACTGGCAGTGCCCAGGCACAGGTGACAGAGCCCTGGTTTTGGTCAGCAGGGTCTTGAGATCTGACGAGTGAGCGGGAGGCAGGGAGGCCACGGGGGAGGCTGCTGGGAAGATCCTGAGAGAGGAAGGGACGGAGCTGCAAGGGCAGATGGGGGACCCTGGTGACAGGCAGGTGGCAGGATGGAGCCAGCCGCTGCACCCAGCTGCACCGGGATGGCTCTCTGTCCTGAGAGTGATCTCTGGAATGAGGCGGAATCTGATCTGCATGTTTTACGAGATTCTCTCTGTGGAGAGAGACCAGGCAGGAACAAGAAAGGACACAGGGACAGCAGTTAGGAGGCACCAAACCCAGGGCAAAGGAAGCCCGCAGCTTCCCACACACAGCAGGGGGCACCAAGCCAGGAAGAGCCATCCCCCTGATATCTGCGTCCTTCTCTGCACCACAGCCACCCCAGGACTCCTCGTAACAACGGCCAGGGAGTACACTTTCTTCTGAGCATTTTGGGCACGCTGCCCACCCTCCACCACCCTCTGACGACATTTAATTTTTTAATATTTGGTTTTGGGGCTGTGCCAGGTCTTAGCTGTGGCACATGGGATCTTCATTAGGTCATGAAGGACTTTTCACTGTGGCGCTTGGACTCTCCAGCTGCAGCACGGGCTGGCGCAGCACACAGGCTTAGTTGCTCCGTGGCTGTGAGATCTTAGCTCCATGACCGGGGAGCGCACCCACACCCCCCGCATTGCAAGGCAGATTCTTAACCGCTAGACCATGAGGTACGTCCCCAAGAAACACTTAGGCAAAGAAACACTTCAGGGCCAGAAAAATGAGATTCTCAATCTTTCTGTAAAGAACCCCTTCAGAATCATCCTAACTAGTTTACCAAGATGCCTACATTTTTAAAAACATCCATTAGGCCAAAAATGTCTTTATTTTTCCTTGTCAGCTTCTACCATTATACACATATCCATATAAAACTCCCCATACCTAAAACAAGCCAGCCGCATCCTCAAGAACCTTAAATCGCTTAAGCTTAAAGCTTAAATCGGGGGCTAAAATCAGAAGTCCAACAGGAAGCACATTTTCAACAGCGTCATCAATGGGCAGGGAGGACCAGGCTGTGTGTGTGTGTGTGTGTGTGTGTGTGTGCGCGCGCATGCACATACATGCATACTCAGGGGTTCACACATGCCAGAGTATAATAAAAAGACACATGCAAGTGTGTATGTACATACACAGATATTTATGGGAATGTAGATTATATATATACATGAGCTTCCCTGGTGGCTCAGTCAGTAAAGAATCTGCAGGTAGAGGGAACAGCAAGTATACAGGGATGGCACGATTCTTTCTCAGGATCACTGAGAGTAGGCAGGGCAAGGCCACAGGGCAAGAAGGGACGGCAGGCTGTGGGCAAGCCTGGAGGGCTTCCAGGTGGACGCAGTACGAGGCAGGGACCTGTGCTGGAGAGAAGAAGAATGGATGAGAAAAGAAGAGCCTGGAGAAAGGACAGTGCCAGTTAAGGAGGAATTCTGGCAGAAGGGGCGGGCTCAGGAGAGAAAGAACCAAAAGGAAACCACTGGTGATTCCAGAAGGTGTTGAGTGAGGGACACCATTACACCAACGCAGCCTGTGTGTCCAGCTGCTGTCACCGCTGTCCTTGGCTTTAGCTCTGCAGCTGAAATGCTGAGATTCTGGATCAGTGGTTCCCAAACAAGGCTGCACATTAGAGTCACTTTGAAATGTCATCTTTTAAAAATCCCACAGTCCAGGCCACAACCCAGGCTGATGACATCACAGAGTTGGGGAGAGGGCCTGAGTCCTTTGGAGGCTCCCTAAGTGACCCTGTAGGCAGTAGGGCTGGGAGCCTCTGCTCTACAGAGGAGTCCTGAATAACCTCCTGGAACACTTGGGGGTTCAAACCTATCCTAAACTTATTCACAGCACTGTAGATCATGTTTCTTCGCAGAATCTTCCTCTTTTGTTTCTTGGAATGCAGCTATAGTTGTTGCCCACTACATGCGGACCAAGTGTGATCTGGTATTTAAAACTTGCCCCCATGCATCTGTTCTAAATCTTCTCCCCCACATAGGGTTTCCACTTTCTATAAGACAATGGGAGGCCTGGGCACCGCCCACCCCCGCCGCTGCCCCCGCCCCCGACATGACCACCCATGAGGAAGGCCCAGGAGGCCAGCAGCTTTCTCACTTCCCCAAACCCCCGCTCCACCCACCGTCTGCAGTCAGGACAGCAGGACCCAAACACGGTTCAGCATTCAGCCCACTTTGGTGTTCAAGGGTCAAACCCACGCATGCACCATGCAGTGTGGGATCCTGGATCGGATCTGGGAACAATGAAAGGATATTCATGGAGAGTTGGTGAAACTCAAATAAAAGCTGTAGGTTAGCTCATTGTACCAATGTTAATTTTTTAGTTTTAATTATCCTACCATGATACAGGGCTTCCCAGGTGGGACAGTGGTAAAGAATTCATATACCAATGCAGGAGACCCAGGAGATGCAGGTTCGATCCCTGCATTGGGAAGATCCCCTGGAGGAGGAAACGGCAACCTAGTCCAGTGTTCTTGCCTGGAAAACTCCATGGACAGAGGAGCCTGGTGGACTGCAGTCCATGGGGTCACAAAGAGTCAGACATACATAACTTAGCAACTGGACAACAAATATATAATATATATTATAACATATTATATATGTTAGCATACGGAAACCTGGGTGAAGGAAACTATTATCCTTCCTGCTGCTGCTGCTGCTAAGCTGCTTCAGTCATGTCCGACTCTGTGCGACCCCATAGACAGCAGCCCACCTGGGATTCTCCAGGCAAGAACACTGGAGTTGGTTGCCATTTCCTTCTCCAATGCATGAAAGTGAAAAGTGAAAGTGAAGTCACTCAGTTGTGTCTGACTCTTAGCGACCCCATGGACTGCAGCCTTCCAGGCTCCCCCATCCCTCGGATCCTCCAGGCAAGAACTGGAGTGGGTTGCCTTGTCCTTCTCCAATGCATGAAAGTGAAAAGTGAAAATGAAGTCACTCAGTAGTGTCCGACTCTTAGTCCGACTCTTAGCGACCCCATGGACTGCAGCCCACCAGGCTCCTCCGTCCCTGGGATTTTCCAGGCAAGAGCACTGGAGTAGGGTGCCGTTGCCTTCTCTGTATCATCCTTCCTACTTTTCTATAAATCCATAAATATTCCTAAATAAAAAGTTTATTTAAAACGCATCTACATACCCTCACACAAATTATGGACCTGTGTTTTTCAGTAGGAAATGGTACGGGCTCTGGAGACAGATGACCTGCATTTACAGTCTCTCTCTGCCACTTCCAAATGAGTGCTGCTGGGTGACTTGCGACTCTGCCACTTGCGTTATCTGGTCTGTCGCCTGGGACTCCACCTCACGGCATTGCTGAGACACTAGAGAAGGCTACGAGTTTCACTGCCCTCTGCCAAGCCTGGCACACAGTAATCATTCAAAAGCTATTTTTACTTGCAAGTCAGGAATAGAGCAAAAGTATCATCTGAAAGCCAAGGCACCTAGACCTGGCCCCCTGCAGGCAGTGAAAATGAACGTGTTAGTCGCTCAGTCATGTCTCTTTTCAACCCCATGGACTGCAGCCTGCCAGGCTCCTCTGTCCATGGAATTTTCCAGGCAAGAATACTGGAGTGGGCAGCCAATTCCCTTTGCCAGGGGATCTTCCCGACTCAGGGATTGAACCCGGGTCTCCTGCACTATAGGCAAATTCTTCACCATCTGAGCCACCAGGGAAGCCTTGTAGACCGAACTTAAGGTAAAGATAAACCAGAGCAGGAGGAGGCTCTTGGAGGCCAACACACACGGCACCTAGCATGGTGTCCCTGGACACTTAACCCACCCACTCTCGTCGGCCAATACCTGCCCAACTCTCTGATCCAATGTCCTGAGTTCTCTTTTCTTTCCCTTTTACCCCTGGATCTCCTTCCTCCAGGTGAAGCAAGTGGTAGAGGAAGTTAGCAACTAGAGACTCATAAAACCCGTAAAAGGGTTTGCTCTGAAATCACTGAGCAGCCTCCACAGTACTATTAATTCTCATAAACGATTGTCTTTTTTCTTTCCATGTAAAGTGCTACTCAAAAATCTGATCACCATCTGAACCCTCTCAAGAGTGCTGTTAGCTCCAGATGGGTGTCGCTAATGAATTTTTTAACTGCTACCCTAATAAAATATGGATGAACCAGAAGGAGCCCTCTCTGTAGCTGTTACTTCAAAACAAGTTTCTGCTCTTATTTTTGCAGCAAAGAACCGTAAGCTCTCACATCCACCCTAACAAAAGAGAGCTTTGCTCAGGCTTGTCCATCTGTAAAGTTCACAGTTAACCTTTTTCATGCTGTATTTTATGCACTGGCTTATTTTCATGGCTTTCTAAATGCCCCTCTTTGCATGCCAAATTTGAGAGGTGTTTATTAAAAAATGCTCTTAAGTTGTCAGCACTTCACACATAAGTAGTAGCCTGTCTTTCAAGGAAATCTCTACTTTGCACTAAATTTTTATAATACTCAGAATTTAAGCCCATATCAAAGGTAGGTGCCACTTTACATGCCTGTCCTTAAAAATGATACAAGCACCAAATGTCTGCTGTATGGTCCTACTAGAAAACAAGAGGAAATTTGCTATTTTTTTCCACACTCCAATATTGGAGTGTGGAAATACTTGATGCCCAGGTGTGAAGAAATGAAATGATTCCTATGTTATAAAGATTCTCTAAGCCACTGTGAGCATCAGGGAGGGTGCTGAGTGTGACCTGTCACTTAACTGGGTCTTAGATGTAAGGAAATATTTTATAACAGAATATGATTGTCTTTCTTCTGCACTTGAGGATTCTTCTTTCATAAAACTTTTCTAGTCTCACTTCATATTGAGATACTATATATAGCATCCAAGAGGCCATCTCTCCATCCAGGAAACTCAAATCTTTCTGATTGATTCAAACGCCATTACCATTTGGAGTGGATGAAAACCAGGCAGGGGCTGGACTGGAGTTAACCTCTGCACCACCTGCAAAGAAGGGGTTTGTTTAAACAGTCCTACTTTCTGGAAGACAGCAGTGGGGAATACTTAGGATGTTTAAGAGAGCAAACTGTTTTCAAGTATCCATTTACATTCACATAGCACAGACTCATTATACAGAATCCTTGTGTCTTCTTGCCTTTGGAGTGCCTCTTCACACTGGAATCAATGCGAACAAAGCAATACATTTTACTCTTAAGAATAAATCTCCACGGATGCTTTGATGCTGAAATATCTCAAGTGTGCTTTGGTTATATCAATATGTTTCCATACCGTAGAAAGCAACTAAACATCACACAACTCCTTTTGAAAGCTTTTGTTCTCAAAATGAGGTATTTTGTGATTTTTTTTTTTTAATAAAGATGAGATTCTATTGTCTCCACCAGTCACTACTATCAGGGAGGGT
This sequence comes from Ovis canadensis, assembly GCF_042477335.2. Classification (NCBI taxonomy): domain Eukaryota; kingdom Metazoa; phylum Chordata; class Mammalia; order Artiodactyla; family Bovidae; genus Ovis; species Ovis canadensis. The sequence goes on along the minus strand of NC_091269.1, from coordinate 22,270,734 downwards.
ATCACAGAAAATTCTCAGATCAGGACCATCTGCCAAGGGGGTGCAAAGAGCCAGAGATGCTGGCTGCTCCCCTGGAGGCTGGTGTTCAGAGCATGGTGATGACACCCCCAGATATCACAGCCAGGCCAGGCCAGCACAAGCCACATCACCCAGGGAATCATTCCTGCAGTCCAGGCTTCCAAGAGAGATGCGTGTGCATCAAGGGATGCTATGGCCCAGCAGACACACACAGGAGTTCAAGCCACCCATGGGACCAGGCCCCACAATCAATCATCCACGAGGCTCAGCATCCCAGGAATGACAAGACTTGCAAAAGGAAGAATGACATTCTCAAGAGAGTCTGGGACTTCCCTGGGGGTACAGTGGATAAGAATCTGCCTGGCAATGCAGGGGACATGGGTTCAATCCCTGGTCCTAGAAGATTCCACATGCCGTAGAGCAACTAAGCCCACAGGCCACGACTGCTGAGTCCGTGCTCTAGAGCCGGGGAGCTGCAACTACTGAGATTGCCTGCCACAGCTTCTGAAGCCCGCGCACTCTAGAGCCCGCGCTCTGCGACAGAAGAAGCCACTGCGATGAGAAGCCCGAGCACCGCAACTACAGAGTCGCCCCCACTCCCGGAAACCAGAGAAAGCCCACGTGTAGCCACAAAGACCGAGCACAGCCAAAAATAAATAAAATAAGTACTTTTTAAAAAAAAAAAAAAAAAAGAGAGAGAGTCTGAATCTACCTCACGCCCCTCCTTGGCGTGTCAACGTAAACCGTCTTTGAACTTGGTTTTCTCACCTGGGGACTGTTAACAATCTCCTCACAATGGAGAGGCCCTAGAGAGCTTTGCTCTGAGCCACATCTGGCCACACATGGACCACAATGTGGAGCTGCCTGTCTGTCCTGCAGACAGGAAGGTTCCCACCAATCCCCACCCTCTCCCCCAGCCCAGAAGGGTGAAAAGAGTGCTTTTGTCCTCTGTCCTCCTAGTCAGTGTTCCCTACTCCCCCGCCAGGGAGCGTCTCTGTGTTAGCATCTTTCTCCAGATTAGACCCACACGGTGTGTAAGACGTCAATTTTGTATTTATGAGCGCACTTCAGTCCTGCCTTCCGGGCATTGCAGCCATGTCACCTTGGAGCCACGATGTCTACAGACAAGCCCTGTGTTTCCTCCGAGGACGACTAACCTCATCTGTCAAGTATGAGGTTCCCAGTTCAAGACTCAGAGAGAGGATCTGGCTGCACAAACAAGAGCTGGATTCTGTCAGCTCCCATCTACGTGACGTGAGAAAGAGACTCAGCCCACCTACACCTCAGTTTGTTTGTGTATAAAACAGGCATAGGGACTTCCCTGTGGCCCTGTGCTTAAGAATCCACCTGCCAATGCAGGGGACATGGGTTTGATCCCTGATCTGGGAAGATCCCACACACTGCAGGGCAACTAAGCCCATGAGACCCAGTTACTAAGTCCACGCACACTATAGTCCATGCTCCTCAACAAGAGAAGCCCCTGCAATGAGAACCCTGTGCACCACAGCTAGAAAGTGGCCCTCAGGGAGCGAAAGAGACCCAGCACAGCCGAAAATAAAGAAAGAAAGGCCATAATCCCCACATCTTGAAGGACTGTTCCGAAGATACGATAAAATCACTGACATGTATTTCCAAAAGCCCATCAGAGTTTGTGATTAGTGGTGACACAGGCTCAAAAAATTAGCTTCTTTCCTCAAGTTCTTGGGCACTGGAAGACATCATTGTATCCTAATAGCATCTTACAATTTTCCTGAACTGTGTTATTTCTGTTATTCCGTGTTTCCAACAGTCCGCTGCTTCAGACTTAGTTTTGTGCTGTTGTGTTTTTTTTTTTTTTCCTCTTCTTATCTTCTTAATAAGGTAGAAGACAGCAGAGAGAAAATAAATGGGCAACTATAAAAGCACAGAAGTCCATGGAAACTCCCAAATTATTAGAAAGATATCAGACGTCTGTAAGCAATTTCTGACAAATGTAAGAAACGCCTGAAGATTTTAATTGATCTATATTTTCCCCTAGAGGTACAGAAATCCTTGCCATGTGCATGCCTCGACCAGCCACTGCTCTGAAAACTTTCTCATGTTTTAAGGGAACTATTAAGGGAAAGAATCACATTTCACACTTTTTTCAGAACACTCAGAATCAAGGGTTTTGTCCCTCTCTCTCTTCATTTACCTTTTCAGTCTTTGGGCTATTTTTCTCAACTTCCATTGATATCCAAAGGCCGACTCCTTTTTTAAAAACATGTTTAATAGCAAAAACAAACTAGATGAGTCTGTTTTTCTCTAGAATGGGTTTTAAAACTTGAGTTAACTCTCACTAAGGGAATAGAGCTTCCTCTGTACACAGGCTATTTTGAAACAAATGAGGCAATCCTGGGTAATAAATTGGCTTTAATTCACTTATTAACTGAAGGAATGTGAAAATGAGATCAGAGGATTGCTGAGGTGTTCTTTAAGCAATCTGGGAGAACAGGAGACACTCCAACAGACTGGAAACACAAAAGCACCCTCCCAGGTTCTAAAAAGGGAAATAGATCCTTCCTGCAAATTGAAGCCTAGCAACTGCAAATCAATGTGCAGGACACAGACACCAGATAAGCTGCCAAAGGTTAATCACAGGGATGTTATATGAACACTTACAAATGGAGGACGCCTACACGGTTTATTCAAAGTAAGTCGTGTCTGGACTCCCCCTGTGGTCCAGTGGTTAAGAATCCACCTTGCAATGCAGGGGACATGGGTTCCATCCCTGGTCAGGGGATGTGGGAACTAAGATCCCACATGCCAGGGAACAACTATGCCCATGAGTTGCTACTAGAGAGTCTGCATCGCAACAAAAGATCCCACATGCCACAGCTAAGGCTCGATGCAGCCAAATAAATAAATGCTTTATTAAAAAAGTGAATCGTGTCCAACTAACTTTACTTCAGCAAGAACTAATAAAAAGAAAAAGACAGTAGAGAGAGATCAATCAAGATAGCAGAGTAGAAGAACCCTGAGCTTACCTCCTCTCATGGGCACACCAAATCACAACTGTATTTATGGGACAATCAGCAATGAAAAATACCTCCCACAGCTAAAAGACATAAAGAAGGAAATACCACAAGATAGCTAAGGAGGGATGGACTCGTAACATAGTCAAGTCCCTCCTCCCATCCTGGGTGGGTAACACACAAGCTGGAGAAGTTTGTGATCACAACTGCAGAGGTTCTTCCAAAGGAGTGAGGGGTCTGAGCCCCACATCAGGCTCCCTCATCCGAGGGTCCTGCCTGGGAAGAGACGCCCCCAGAGCATTTGACTTTGAAAGACCAGCAGGGCATACTTTCAGGAGTCTCAGAGGGCTGGGGAAACAGAGACTCCACTTTTAAAGGGTTCACACAAAATCACATATGTTCTGGGTCCTGGGGAAGAAGCAGTGATTTCATGGGAGCCTGGGTCAGACCTACCTGCTGATTCTCAGAGGGTCGCCTAAAGAGGCAGGAGGCAACTGCAGCTCAGCCTGGGGACACAGACTCTGGTGGCAGGTGTTTGGGGTGAGCTCTTTCTTATACCATGTGGACACCAGTGCCACCGAGAGCCACTGTGGAACCCTCCCTCTAGCTCATTAGCCCCAGGACCCAGCCCTTCCCTAGCCCAACAGCCTACAGGCACCAGAGCTGAGATGCCTCAAGCCAAGCCACTAACTGGGCAGGGACACAGTCTCACTCACCAGTGAACAAGGTGCCTTAAGACTCCTTGAGCCACAGACACCTCTGGACACGGCCCTGTCCCCTGGAGGGCCCAGGACCCAGATCCACCTACCAGTGGGCAGGCACCAGTCCCTGGGCCCCATCCTAGCCCTCCAAGGAGCCTGCTCTAGCCTCCAGACCAGCCTAACCCACCAGGGGACAGACACCAAACACAAGAAAATCACAGTCTCAGGGCCTGTGGAACCAACCTGCCCACTGGGACAGACTGGACTCTGGCCCCACCCACTAGCAGGACACCCCAGATCCTGTACCCAACTATGTCTAGTTATTGACCCCCACACACCAACAATCCAACACCACTTCAGCGAGTCCTGGGCCCTACAGCCAGACTCAAGACAAGCTCTGCCCACCAGTAGACCCAGCACTAACCCCAGGACTGGCTTCACCCACCAACAAAGTGGCAATTGCCCCAGAGTCTCCTAGACCATGACTCCACCCATCAGTGAGCCAGCAGCGGCCCTGGGGCCCTCCTGGGTTGGGCAGTCAGTCAGCCCATGACCTGGCCCTTGCCAACAAGTGGCCTGCAGCCTTCATACAAGGCAGATCCTGGCAGCCAATCAAACTGGGAGCCAACCAAGCCTACCAGACTACCCACATAGTCAGCCCCCCACAACAGAAGACCTAAGCTGCCCTCATAGAAGGAACCCCTAGAGCATACTGCTTGGGTAACAAGAGGGCAATGCACTGCTGGGACACAGAACGTCTCCTACAGCAGGCCACTTCTCCAAGGTTGGGAAACACAACCACCAGATACATAAAAACAAAAGCAGCAAGTTAGGGGAAAAGGTGAAAGAGGAACATGTTCCATAAAGGAGGGAAGCCCAGAAGAAGAATGAAATGAAGTGGAGATAGGCAGGCTACCAAGTAACAGGCTCAAGGTAATGATCCTCAGTGCATGCCAAGTCACTTCACTCGTGTGCAACTCTGTGCAACCCTATGGACTGAGGCCTTGCAGGCTCCTCTCTCCATACCTTCCAGGCGACAGTACTGGAGTGGGCTGCCATGCCTCTTCCAAGAATAATCATAAAGATGACCAAAGAACCTGGGAGAAGAATGGGTGCACAGAACAGGAAGTTAGAAGCTTTTAACAGAGTCAGAAGGTACAAAGAACAACCAGACAGAGATGAAGAATACCATAAGGGAAATGAAAAGTAAACTAGAAAGAATCAACAGGACACCAAAACATACAGAACAATGGATCAGTGGTCTGGAAGACAAGAGTAGAGGAAATTACTGAAGCCGAACAGAAAAAAGAAAGAAAGGAAATGAGGACAGTTTAAGAGACCTCTGGGACAACATCAAGCATACCAACATTCACAATATAGAAGTCTCAGAAGGAGGAAAGAGAGAGAGGACCTGAGAAAATATTTGAAGACATTATAGCTGAAATACTCCCTAATGTGGGAAAGGAAAAAGTCACCCAAGTCCAGAAAGCACAGAGACTTCTATTCAGGATGAGGTCAAAGAAAAACATACCAAACACACTGTAACTTAAATGGTAAAAATTAAAGAGAGAATATTAAAAATGGACTGGAATGGAAAAGCAACAAATAATATACAAGGAAACTCCCATAAAGCTATTAGCTTATTTTTCAGCAGAATCTCTGCAGATCAAAAGGGAATGGCATGATATATTTAAAGTAATAAAAGGGGAAAATCTATAACAAAAAATACTCTATCCACAAGGTTCCAATTCAGATTTGATGGAGAAATCAAAATCTTTACAGACAAACAAAAGCTGAAAGAATTCACCACCACCAAACCAGCTTTACAAAAAATGCTAAAGGAACCTCTTTAAAGTTAAAAAGAAAAAGCTAAAACTAGAAACATGAACATTACAAAAGAGAGGGCTCATCAGTAAAGGCAAACATATAGTAAAGGTACAAAACTATCCATACACAAAGCTAGTAGGAAGGTTAAAAGACAAAAGTAGTAAAATCATCCATATCCACAATAAGCAGCTAAGGGATACAAAAAACAATTTGATGTAAGACATGATATTAAAAACAGTAATTGTGATGGGAGGAGAGTACAAATGCAGGGTTATGAAAAAGAATTTGAAATTAACAGATTTTATGTTAAAGAATGAAATGAGAACACTCTCTAACATCATATACAAAAACAAACTCAAAATGGATTAAAGACCTACATGTAAGACCAAAACCATAAAACTCCTAGAAGAAAATAAAGGCAGAACACTCTTTGACATAAATCGTAGCAATATTTTTGGGGAACTGTCCCCTAAAGCAAAGGAAATAAAAGCATAACTAAACAAAAGGGACCTAATTAAGCTTAAGAGCTTCTGCACAGCAAAGGAAATCATCAATGATATGAAAAAACAACTACTGAATAGGAGAAGATATTTGCAAATGATATGACTGGTAAGAAGTTAATATCCAAAATATATAAATAGCTAATGTAACTCAACATCAAAATATATATATATATATATATATATATATATATATATATATATATAAATGGGCATAAGGTCTGAATAGACATTTTTTTCCAAAGAAGACAAACAGATGGTCACCAGGCACATGGAAAGATGCTTAGCATTGTTAATCATCAGAGAAATGCTAATTAAAACCACAATGAGGTATCACCTTACACCTATTAGAATGGCTATCATCAAAAGGAACACAACAAACTTGGTGAGGATGTGTAGGAAAAGGAACTCTCAAACACTGTGGGTGGCGATGTAAATTTCTGCAGCCACTATGAAAAACAGTTTACAGATTCCTCAAAAAACTAAAAATAGAACATCCATTCAGTTCAGTTCAGTTCAGTCGCTCAGTCGTGTCCGACTCTTTGCGACCTCATGAATCGCAGCACGCCAGGCCTCCCTGTCCTCCACCAACTCCCGGAGTTCACTCAAACTCATGTCCATCGAGTCGGTGATGCCTTCCAGCCATCTCATCCTCTGTCGTCCCCTTCTCCTCCTGCCCTCAATCCCTCCCAGCATCAGAGTCTTTTCCAATGAGTCAACTCTTCACATGAGGTGGCCAAAGTATTGGAGTTTCAGCTTCAACATCAATCCTTCCAAAGAAATCCCAGGGCTGATCTCCTTCAGAATGGACTTGCTGGATCTCCTTGCAGTCCAAGGGACTCTCAAGAATCTTCTCCAACACCACAGTTCAAAAGCATCAATTCTTCGGCGGTCAGCTTTCTTCACAGTCCAAATCTCACATCCATACATGACCACTGGGAAAACCATAGCCTTGACTAGATGGACCTTTGTTGGCAAAGTAATGTCTCTGCTTTTTAATATGCTATCTAGGTTGGTCATAACTTTCTTCCAAGGAGTAAGTGTCTTTTAATTTCATGGCTGCAATCACCATCTGCAGTGATTTTGGAGCCCCTCAAAAGAAAGTCTGACACTGTTTCCACTGCTTCCCCACCTATTTCCCATGAAGTGATGGGATCAGATGCCATGATCTTCATTTTCTGAATGTTGAGCTTTAAGTCAACTTTTTCACTCTCCTCTTTCACTTTGATCAAGAGGCTTTTTAGTTCCTCTTCACTTTCTGCCAAAGGGTGGTGTCATCTGCATATCTGAGGTTATTGAGATTTCTCCTGGCAATCTTGATTTCAGCTTGTGCTTCTTCCAGCCCAGCATTTCTCATTAGGTACTCTGCATATATGTTAAATAAGCAGGGTGACAGTATGCAGCCTTGACATACTCCTTTTCCTATTTGGAACCAGTCTGTTGTTCCATGTCCAGTTCTAACTACTGCTTCCTGACCTGCATATAAGTTTCTCAAGAGGCAGGTCAGGTGGTCTGGTATTCCCGTCTCTTGAAGAATTTTCCACAGTTTATTGTGATCCACATAGTCAAAGGCTTTGGCATAGTCAATAAAGCAGAAATAGATGTTTTTCTGGAACTCTCTTGCTTTTTCCATGATCCAGTGGATGTTAGCAATTTGATCTCTGGCTCCTCTGCCTTTTCTAAAACCAGCTTGAACATCTGGAAGTTCACAGTTCACGTATTGCTGAAGCCTGGCTTGGAGAATTCTAAGTATTACTTTACTAGCCTGTGAGATGAGTGCAATTGTGTGGTAGTTTGAGCATTCTTTGGCATTGCCTTTCTTTGGGATTGGAATGAAAACAGATCTTTTCCAGTCTTGTGGCCACTGCTGAGTTTTCCAAATTTGCATATGACCCAGCAATTCCCCTACTGGGTATCTATCTAAAAAAAACAAAAGCGCTAATTAAAAACATAGAGCACCCCAATGCTCATAGCATTGTTTACAAATTTCCAAGATGTGAAAGCAACGTAAGTGTCCATCAACAGGCTAATGAATAAAGAAGTGGTACATATATACAACAGAATCCTATTCAGCTATTTTAAAAAAAGAATGAAATAATGCCATTTACAACAATTACAATGCCATTTGGATGTGGAGGGTCCACACTAGTGGTTACCAGTAGGGCGAGGGAAGAGGTAGAGGCAAGATAGGAGAAAGGGATTAAGAGGTATAAACTACTATGTATAAAATAAATAAGCTACAAAGATACATACAACACAGGGAATATAACCAATCATTTATAATGACTTTAATGGAGTGTCCATATAGTCAAAGGTATGTTTTTCCCAGTAGTCATGTGTGGATGTGAGAGTTGGACCATAAAGAAAGCTGAGCAGTGAAGAACTGATGCTTTTGAACCGTGGTGTTGGAGAAGACTCTTGAGAGTCCCTTGGACTTTAGCGAGATCAAACCAGTCAGTCCTAAAGGAAATCAGTCCTGAATATTCATTGGAAGGACTGATGCTGAAGCTGAAGCTCCAATACTCTGGCCACCTGATGCGAAGAACTGACTCACTGGAAAAGACCCTGATGCTGGGAAAGACTGAAGGCAGGAGGAGAAGGGGACGACAGAGGATGAGATGGTTGGATGGCACCACCGACTCAATGGACAAGAGTTTGAGCAAACTCCAGAAGATGGTGAAGGAGTGGGAAGCCTGGCGTGCTGCAGTCCATGAGGTTGTAAAGAGTCAGATACGACTGAGTGACTGAACAACAACAAGTCAAGTACAGTAAACCAGGGGAAAGGTGGTAGACATATATCTCTGGATTTCATCCAAGAGATCTGAAAAAGACTCCCCCAATTTCCCTGTTTACAAGTAGAGCCTGGAAGTAGGACCAGTAGGAGAGGCAAGTGGGTTCATAGCTGGTGAGTGACAGGTCCAGGCAAAAGGGCCCTGAGTCTTGGATGAGCAGCTGGCTAGTGGGAGGGTCCCAGCTCCCTGATTCAGGACTATTTCCTTTGCCCTATCCTCTCCAGGATGATGGATTAGAGTTAATTAAGACCGGAAAAGGTTTCAAAAGGGAGGAGACTCATATAACTGCTCTATGCTATGAGAAAGAAAAATAATTCAACTAAATAATGGGAGGGGAAGGGAGAGGAGTCTAATATACCTGCCATATGCTCACAACTACCAGTGTAACCAAGAAGGACCCTATGGAGCCCTCCCAGGGACAGACCCCCTCCCGCCCCGTACCATTTATCCTCTGCTGTAGTTTCTCTTTGCAGTACCCAGATAACAGTATCTCATGCATATTTTCTGAGTTTTTAAGATACTAAAAACCACCACCAAATGGAAGAAATTGCTACTTGATGATCATGAGCACATAGCCCCCAGACCTTCTGGCACCAAATGACTGACCACCATCAACCAATCAGATAATTGAACAGGAGCTGATCACATACCCTGAAACACCCCTCTCTCACCTGGCCTTTAAAAATGCTTTGGGGAGTTCAGGATTTTAGAGCACAAGCCACCCATCCTCCTTGTATTGGCACCTTACGATAAACACTGTTCTTTCCTTCACCACAACCCAGTGTCAGTAGATCAGCTTTATGGAGTGTCAGTGAGTAAACCCAAGTTTGGTTCAGTAACACCAGGACAAGGGAAATCCAGCTTATGGGGAAAAGATGTCACCCAGGGCGGCAATGGAACAAAGAAGGACCCTGAAGGTTGGAAGACAAGACAAGGACAGGGTAAACCCTCCACCAGAAAGCCACTGAAGGGTGCACAGCAATGGTGCACACGGGCCTCTAACATTCCCCATCGTGGCAGTATCCATAGGATGTAGGCAGTGCCACACAGGTGCTTCTAGGAATGCTCAGCCACCCCCAAGTGACCTGTTAGCTAAGGAAACTTTGACAGTAAACATGTGTATGAAGGAAAAGTTTATAGAATTATATAGACGTATATAGGGGAGATCCCCTGGAGAAGGGCATGGCAACCCACTCCAGTATTCTTGCCTGGAGATCCCATGGACAGAGGAGCCTGGCGGGCTATAAAGTCCATAGGGTCACAAAGAGTCAGATAGACTAAAGACTGAGCATCCATGCATGCATACACATATATACACTTATATATAATTACAGAACAGACCATTTTCTTGGAGTCAAATATCAACCTGCAACTGTTTTCACATGAAATCTTGCTTCACACCTAGATTCTTATCTCAGAATGCACACTCTCAACTAGAGAGGCCCCAGAGCAAGGAAACTCTGAGAAGTGTGCTAGGGTAGGGTTGGGGCACAGGCAGGGAGAGGAACCCCAGGGCCCAGTGCTCAGCCCAACGGAAAACAGATGTGCTGTTTCTTCAAAACACCAACACAGTGTCACACTGTGCGGTTAGGAGGAGCCTAGCTCGAGAGCAGGACACACAGAGGATGTGTGTGAAACCATACAAAGGCCACACGAGCTGTGTGCAGAGCATTGAGGGTCTCCGCTTTTCATTATCAATAACATATTTCAAAGAGAGATGTTCTTTGCATACACTTACAATTGGAACTCTCTAATCAGCTTTGGTTTAAATCCACCAATCCAGAGATTATGTTTGTGGGCACATTTTCAATTATACAACTAATCCTGGGAGAGGGCCAGACAGGATCAAAATCAGGGGCGAGTCTGGATGGGGGTGGGGTGGAAACAAAGGGTCATCAGGAACACCACACAAACCCTCACTCCATGTAGGAGATGAAGTTCAAGGTTATTTTCATCAGGCTTTGTCATTACATTGGCTATGCGTGCGTGCTCAGTCGCTTCATTAGTGTCCCACTCTTTGAGATCCTATGGACGGTAGCCCACCAGGCTACTCCCGTGCCCGGGACTTTCCAGGCAAGAATACTGGAGTGGGAGGGGGCGGTCCTAAGATGGCGGAGGAATAGGACGGGGAGACCACTTTCTCCCCCACAAATTCATCAAAAGAACATTTAAATGCTTAGTAAATGCCACAAAACAACTTCTGAATGCTGGCAGAGGACATCAGGCACCCAGAAAAGCAGCCCATTGTCTTCAAAAAGAGGTAGGGAAAAATATAAAAGAGAAAAAAAAGAGACACAAGAGGTAGGGACGGAGCTCCGTTCCGGGAAGGGAGTCTTAAAAAGCAAGAAGTTTCCAAACACCAAGAAACACTCTCACTGCCGAGTATGTGGTGAGCCTTGGAAGCACAGAGGGCAACATAACAGGGAGGAAAAATAAATAAATAATTAAAACCCACAGATAATGAGCCCAATGGTAACTCCCCCAGCGGAGAAGCAGCACAGATGCCTGCATCCGCCACTAGCAAGCGGGGGCTGGGCAGGGAGGTGCGGGCTGCATGGCTTTTTAAGGATCGAGCCTGAATGCTCCGAATGCCCCGAGTGTAACCAGAGTGAACTAACTTGGGCTAGCAAACCAGACAGTGGGACAGCTACCACGCAAAAAGCTCTAACACAAGACACCGCCAAGACCTGGCACAGAACAAAGGATGGAACAGAATTAGCCGGCTGCAGACCATCCCCCTCCGGTGACAGGCAGCCAGAGCAGGAAGGGCCGGAAGGGGGCAATGGCAGCCCCAGAGAGATATTATTTACCAAACTGCAAACAGGCTTCTTTGCTAACTAAGACTTCTTGGGGTTCTGGACAGTCAGTCATCATCCGCCTGAGAAGGTGTGCCAGTTGTACACCCAGAGAACCAAGCAGCAGGGACAGGAGAGGCGATAAGTCACACTGACCACATTCGCCAAACACCTGAGCTACTTGGACCCGGGAAAGGCACAATGTGCAGGCCCAACCAAGTGTGCGCCTCTGAGGACTACCCACGTGCCTGAGCCTGAGTGGCTTAGACCTGGGAGGTGCATGCAGCCCAGGGCCCGCCTCGGAAGGTTCCCCGCGGAGCAACCTAGAGCCTGAGCTGTGCGCGCTGTGAGCGGGGGCAGGCCCAGTGTGGCTAAGTCACTGTGAGCATACGCCAGTGTTATTTGTTTGCAGCGTCCCTCCCTCCCCACAGCGCGACTGAGCAAGTGAGCCTAAAAAAAACTGTCCACCACCACCCACCTTGTGTCAGGCTGAAAATCAGACACTGAAGAGACCAGCAAACAGAAGAAGCGAAAACAAAGGGAACCGCCTTGGAAGTGACAGGCGCAATAGATTAAAACCCTGTCATTACTACCGACTACAGAGGAAGGGGCCTATAGATCTTGAGAAATATACGCCAGACCAAGGAAGTATCCAAAAATGAACTGACCCCACACTGCCCACAACAACACCAGAGAAAGTCCTAGGTATATCTTTACTATTTTTACGATCATTCTTTTTTTTTCTTCTTTTTTTTAACTTTTTTAAATTTTAAAGTTCTCTATTACACCTTTAATTTTCATTTTTATAACCTACTATTATTTTTTTTAAAAAGACCCTATTTTAAAAGCGAACTTCATATATATATATTTTAATATTTTTTGTGACTTTGTTGTTTTCTTCTTCTTCTTTTCTTTAATAGTGTATTTTTGAAAATCCAACCTCTACTCTAGATTTTTAATTTTTGCTTTTTCGTATTTGTTATCAATTTTGTACCTGTAAAAACCCAATCTTCAGTACTCATTTTTACTTGGGAGCGAGATTACTGGCTTGACTGCTTGCTCCTCCTTTGGACCCTCCTTTTTCTCCACCAGATTGTCTCTGTCTCCTCCCTCCTCCTTCTCTTCTCTACCCAACTCTGTGAATCTCTGTGTGTTCCAGACGGTGGAGAACACTTAGGGAACTGGTTACTGGCTGGATCTGTTTCTCTCCTTTTCATTTCCCTTTTTTATCCTCCTGGCCACCTCTGCCTCCTTCCTCCCTCTACTCTTCTCTGTATAACTCTGTGAACATCTCTGAGCAGTCCAGACTGTGGAGCACACATAAGGAAGTGATTACTGGCTAGCTTGCTCTCTCCTCTTTTGATTCCACCTCATCTCATTCGAGTCACCTCTAACTCCCTCCTCCCTCTTCTCTTCTCCATGTAACTCTGTGAACCTCTCTGGGTTTCCCTCACTGTGGAGAAACTTTTCAACTCTAACCTAGATGTTTTATCAATGGTGCTGTATAGAAGGAGAAGTCTTCAGACTGGAAACAAGAAGCAGGAGGCTTAGGCGCAAATTCTGAGAACATCAGAGAACTCCTGACTCCAGGGAACATTAATCGATAGGAGCTCATCAAATGCCTCCATACCTACACTGAAACCAAGCACCACCCAAGGGCCAACAAGTTCCAGACCAAGACATACCACGCAAATTATCCAGCAACACAGGAACACAGCCCTGAGCTTCAATATACAGGCTGCCCAAAGTTACCCCAAAACCACTGACATCTCATAAATCACTACTGGACACTTCATTGCACTCCAGAGAGAAGAAATCCAGCTCCACCCACCAGAACACCAACACAAGCTTCCCTAACCAAGAAACCTTGGCAAGACACTTGACAAGCCAAACCTTGACAACCCCACCCACAGCAAGGAAACTCCGCAATAAAGAGAATTCCACAAACTGCCAGAATACAGAAAGGCCACCCCAAACGCAGCAATATAACCAAGATGAAGAGACAGAGGAATACCCAGCAGGTAAAGGAACAGGTTAAATGCCCACCAAACCAAACAAAAGAGGGAGAGATAGGGAATCTACCTGAGAAAGAATTCCAAATAATGATACTGAAAATGATCCAAAATCTTGAAATCAAAATGGAATCACAGATAAATAGCCTGGAGACAAGGATTGAGAAGATGCAAGAAAGGTTTAACAAGGACCTACAAGAAATAAAAAAGAGTCAATATATAATGAATAATGCAATAAATGAGCTCAAAAACACTCTGGAGGCAACAAATAGTAGAATAACTGAGGCAGAAGATAGGATTAGTGAAGTAGAAGATAGAATGGTAGAAATAAATGAATCAGAGAGGAAAAAAGAAAAACTAATTAAAAGAAATGAGGACAATCTCAGAGACCTCCAGGACAATATTAAATACTCCAACATTAGAATCATAGGCGTCCCAGAAGAAGAAGACAAAAAGAAAGACCATGAGAAAATACTTGAGGAGATAATAGTTGAAAACTTCCCTAAAATGGGGAAGGAAATAATCACCCAAGTCCAAGAAACCCAGAGAGTCCCACACAGGATAAACCCAAGGTGAAACACCCCAAGACACATATTAATCAAATCAACAAAGATCAAACACAAAGAACAAATATTAAAAGCAGCAAGGGAAAAACAACAAATAACACACAAGGGGATTCCCATAAGGATAACAGCTGATCTCTCAATAGAAACTCTTCAAGCCAGGAGGGAATGGCGAGACATACTTAAAGTGATGAAAGAAAATAACCTACAGCCCAGATTACTGTATCCACCAAGGATCTCATTCAAATATGAAGGAGAAATCAAAAGCTTTACATACAAGAAAAGCTGAGAGAATTCAGCACCACCAAACCAGCTCTCCAACAAATGCTAAAGGATACTCTCTAGACAGGAAACACAAAAAGGGTGTATAAACCCGAACCCAAAACAACAAAGTAAATAGCAATGGAATCAAACTTATCAATAATTACCTTAAACATAAATGTGTTGAATGCCCCAACCAAAAGACAAAGACTGGCTGAATGGAGACAAAAAGAAGACCCCTATATATGTTGTCTACAAGAGACCCACCTTGAAACAAGGGACACATACAGACTGAAAGTGAAGGGCTGGAAAAAGATATTCCACGCAAATAGAGACCAAAAGAAAGCAGAAGTACCAATACTCATATCCAATAAAATAGACTTTAAAACAAAGGCTGTGAAAAGAGACAAAGAAGGCCACTACATAATGATCAAAGGATCAATCCAAGAAGAAGATATAACAATTGTAAATATATATGCACCCAACATAGGAGTACCACAATATATAAGACAAATGCTAACAAGTATGAAAGGGGAAATTAACAATAACACAATAATAGTGGGAGACTTTAACACCCCAGTCACACCTATGGATAGATCTACTAAACAGAAAATTAACAAGAAAATGCAAACTTTAAATGATACAATAGACCAGTTAGACCTAATTGATATCTATAGGACATTTCACCACAAAACAATGAATTTCACCTTTTTCTCAAGAGCACATGGAACATTCTCCAGGATAGATCACATCCTGAGCCATAAATCTAGCCTTGGTAAATTCAAAAAAATTGAAATTATTCCAAACATCTTTTCTGACCATAATGCAGTAAGATTAGATTTCAATTACAGGAGAAAAACTATTAAAAATTCCAACATATGGAGGCTGAACAACACTCTTCTGAATAACCAACAAATCACAAAAGAAATCAAAATATGCATAGAAACAAATGAAAATGAAAACACAACAACCCAAAATCTGTGGGACACTGTAAAAGCAGTGCTAAGGTGAAAGTTCATAGCAATACAGGCATACCTCAAGAAACAAGAAAAAAGTCAAATAAATAACCTAACTCTACACCTAAAGCAACTAGAAGAGGAAGAAATGGAGAACCCCAGGGTTAGTAGAAGGAAAGAAATCTTAAAAATTAGGGCAGAAATAAATGCAAAAGAGACAAAAGAGACCGTAGCAAAAATCAACAAAGCCAAAAGCTGGTTCTTTGAAAGGATAAATAAAATTGACAAACAATTAGCCAGACTCATCAAGAAACAAAGGGAGAAAAATCAAATCAATAAAGTTAGAAATGAAAATGGAGACATCACAAAAGACAACACAGAAATACAAAGAATCATGAGAGATTATTATCAGCAATTATATGCCAATAAAATGGACAACGTGGAAGAAATGGACAAGTTCTTAGAAAAGTACAACTTTCCAAAACTGAACCGGAAAAGATAGAAAATCTTAACAGACCCATCACAAGCATGGAAATTGAAACTGTAATCAGAAATCTTCCAGCAAACAAAAGCCCACATCCAGACTGCTTCACAGCTGAATTATACCAAAAATTTAGAGAAGAGCTAACACCTATCCTACTCAAACTCTTCCAGAAAATTGCAGAGGAAGGTAAACTTCCAAACTCATTCTATGAGGCCACCATCACCCTAATACCAAAACCTGACAAAGATGCCACAAAAAAAGAAAACTACAGGCCAATATCACTGATGAACATAGATGCAAAAATCCTTAACAAAATTCTAGCAATCAGAATCCAACCACACATTAAAAAGATCATACATCATGACCAAGTGGGCTTTATCCCAGGGATGCAAGGATTCTTCAATATCTGCAAATCAATCAATGTAATTCACCACATTAACAAATTGAAAAATAAAAGCCATATGATTATCTCAATAGATGCAGAGAAAGCCTTTGACAAAATTCAACATCCATTTATGATAAAAAAAACTCTTCAGAAAGCAGAAATAGAAGGAACATACCTCAACATAATAAAAGCTATATATGACAAACCCACAGCAAACATTATCCTCAATGGTGAAAAATTGAAAGCATTTCCCCTAAAGTCAGGAACAAGACAAAGGTGCCCACTTTCACCACTACTATTCAACATAGTTCTGGAAGTTTTGGCCACAGCAATCAGAGCAGAAAAAGAAATAAAAGGAATCCAAATTGGAAAAGAAGTAAAACTCTCACTGTTTGCAGATGACATGATCCTCTGCATAGAAAACCCTAAAGACTCTACCAGAAAATTACTAGAGCTAATCAATGAATATAGTAAAGTTGCAGGATATAAAATCAACACACAGAAATCCCTTGCATTCCTATAGAGTAATAATGAGAAAGTAGAAAAAGAAATTAAGGAAACAATTCCATTCACCATTGCAACGAAAAGAATAAAATACTTAGGAATATATCTACCTAAAGAAACTAAAGACCTATATATAGAAAACTATAAAACACTGATGAAAGAAATCAAAGAGGACACTAATAGATGGAGAAATATACCATGTTCATGGATCGGCAGAATCAATATAGTGAAAATGAGTATACTACCCAAAGCAATCTACAGATTCAATGCAATCCCTATCAAGCTACCAGCGGTATTTTTCACAGAGCTAGAACAAATAATTTCACAATTTGTATGGAAATACGAAAAACCTCGAATAGCCAAAGCAATCTTGAGAAAGACGATTGGAACTGGAGGAATCAACCTGCCTGACTTCAGGCTCTACTACAAAGCCACAGTCATCAAGACAGTATGGTACTGGCACAAAGACAGAAATATAGGTCAATGGAACAAAATAGAAAGCCCAGAGATAAATCCACACACCTATGGACACCTTATCTTTGACAAAGGAGGCAAGAATATACAATGGATTAAAGACAATCTCTTTAACAAGTGGTGCTGGGAAAACCGGTCAACCACTTGTAAAAGAATGAAACTAGATCGCTTTCTAACACCATACACAAAAATAAACTCAAAATGGATTAAAGATCTAAATGTAAGACCAGAAACTATAAAACTCCTAAAGGAGAACATAGACAAAACACTCTCCGACATAAATCACAGCAGGATCCTCTATCACCCACCTCCCAGAATACTGGAAATAAAAGCAAAAATAAACAAATGGGACCTAATTAAAGTTAAAAGCTTCTGCACAACAAAGGAAACTATAAGCAAGGTGAAAAGACAGCCTTTGGAATGGGAGAAAATAATAGCAAAGAAGCAACTGACAAACAACTAATCTCAAAAATATACAAGCAACTCCTGCAGCTCAATTCCAGAAAAATAAATGACCCAATCAAAAAATGGGCCAAAGAACTAAATAGACATGTCTCCAAAGAAGACATACGGATAGCTAACAAACACATGAAAAGATGATCAACATCACTCATTATCAGAGAAATACAAATCAAAACCACAATTATGTACCATTTCACACCAGTCAGAATGGCTGCGATCCAAAAGTCTACAAGCAATAAATGCTGGAGAGGGTGTGGAGAAAAGGGAACCCTCTTACACTGCTCGTGGGAATGCAAACTACTACAGCCACTATGGAGAACAGTGTGGAGATTCCTTAAAAAACTGGAAATAGAACTGCCTTATGACCCAGCAATCCCACTTCTGGGCATACACACCGAGGAAACCAGAACTGAAAGAGACACGTGTAGCCCAATGTTCATCCCAGCACTATTTATAATAGCCAGGTCAGGGAAGCAACCTAGATGTCCATCAGCAGACGAATGGCAAGAAAGCTGTGGTACATATACACAATGGAGTATTACTCAGCCATTAAAAAGAATTCATTTGAATCAGTTCTAATGAGGTGGGTTAAACTGGAGCCTATTATACAGAGTGAAGTAAGCCAGAAAGAAAAACACCAATACAGTATACTAACACATATATATAGAACTTAGAAAAATGGTAATGATAACCCTGTATGCGAGACAGCAAAAGAGACACAGATGTATAGAACAGTCTTTTGGATTCTGTGGGAGAGGGAGAGGGTGGGATGATTTGGGAGAATGGCATTGAAACATGTATACTATCATGTAAGAAATGAATCACCAGTCTATGTTCAATACAGGATACAGGATGCTTGGGGCTGGTGCATTGGGATGACCCAGAGAGATGATATGGGGAGGGTGGTGGGAGGCGGATTCAAGATTGGGAACTCATGTACACCCGTGGCGGATTCATGTCAATGTACGGCAAAACCAATACAGTATTATAAAGTAAAAGAATAAAAAAGAAAGATGTGGTACATATACACAATGGAATATTACTCAGCCATTAAAAAGAATACATTTGAATCATTTCTAATGAGGTGGATGAAACTTAGCCGATTATACAGAGTGAAGTAAGCCAGAAAGAAAAACACCAATACAGTATACTAACGCATATATATGGAATTTAGAAAGATGGTAATGATAACCCTGTATGCAAGACAGCAAAAGAGACACAGATGTACAGAACAGTCTTTTGGACTCTGTGGGAGAGGGAGAGGGTGAGATGATTTGGGAGGATGGCATTGAAACATGTATACTATCATACTGCAGGATACAGGATGCCTGGGGCTGGTGCACTGGGATGACCCAGAGGGATGGTATGGGGAGGGAGGTGGGAGCGTGGTTCAGGATTTGGAACATGGGTACACCCATGGCGGATTCATGTTGAAGTATGGCAAAACCAATACAATATTGTAAAGTAAAAAATAAACAATTAAATAAATAAAAGACTACTGGAGTAGGTTGCCATGCCCTCCTCCAGGGGATCTTCTCAACTCAGGGATCAAACCAGCATCTCCTGCATTACAGGCAGATTCTATACCACTGAGGCACTGGGGAAGCCTTATATTGGCTGTTCAGTTCAGTTCAGTCGCTCAGTCGTGTCTGACTCTTTGCAGCCCCATGAACCACAGCACGCCAGGCATCCCTGTGCATCACCAACTCCCTGAGTTTACCCAAACTCATGTCCATTGAGTCGGTAATGCCATTTAACCATCTCATCCTCTGTTGTCCCTTTCTCCCCCTGCCTTCGATCTTTCCCAACATCAGGGTCTTTTCAAATGAGTCAGCTCTTCACATCATGTGGCCAAAATATTGGAGTTTCAGCTTCAACATCAGTCCTTCCAGTGAACATCCAGGACTGATCTTCTTTAGAATGGACTGGTTGGATCTCCTTGCAGTCCAAGGGACTCTCAAGAGTCTTCTCCAACACCACAGTTCAAAAGCATCAATTCTTTGGCGCTCAGCTTTCTTTATAGTCCAACTCTCACATCCATACATGACTACTGGGAAAACCATAGCCTTGACTAGACGGACCTTTGTTGGCAAAGTTATGTCTCTGCTTTTGAATATGCTGTCTAGGTTGGTCATAACTTTCCTGCCAAGGAGTAAGCGTCTTTTAACTTCATGGCTGTAATCACCATCTGCAGTGATTTTGGAGCCCAGAAAATAAAGTCAGCCACTGTTTCCACTGTTTCCCCATCTATTTTCCAAGAAGTGATGGGACTGGATGCCATGATCTTCATTTTCAGAATGTTGAGCTTTAAGTCAATTTTTTCACTCTCTTCTTTCACTTTCATCAAGAGGCTCTTTATACACGTGTTCCCCATCCTGAACCCCCCCCCCATGTTGATATATGGCAAAACCAATACAATACTGTAAAGTAAACATTAAAATTAAAATAAATTTACATTTAAAATAAAATGTTTAAAAAGAGGCTCTTTAGTTCTTCTTCACTTTCTGCCATAAGAGTGGTGTCATCTGCATATCTGAGGTTATTGATATTCCTCATATTGTTCCATTCCTTATGATGGAACATAAAGAAAAACCATTTTCCCATGCACTTAAGTTTCTGTTTAAATGAGAGCCCACAAGTTTCCTCTATCCATGGGATTCTCCAGGCAAGAATACTGGAGTGGGTTGCCATTTCCTACTCCAGGGGATCTTCCCCACCAAGGGATCGAACCCAAGCCTCTTTTATCTTCTGCACTGGCAGGTGGATTCTTTACCACTAGTGCCACCTGGGAGACCTTTAAATGAAATAGGACATGAGAAAACACATTTAAGCTATAAAGTGTTATAGAAATGAAAAGTTTTCCTAATGCTATTTTCTAAGAGTGATGGCCCAGTTTTATCCCAGTAGCTTATGAATCAAACACTGTTATCGCAACAGTCTGGTTACTTCCCATGACACTGCTTCCCACGTCCACCTTCCCCTCCATATCATCAAGCATTGTGGCACACCCAACAGATGTGATCTCGAAAACAACTCAGAATGCAAACCATGAAAATAACAGCAAAAACCGGCTTGATTTTCCCATCCTGGTTGCTTGAAGGTCAACAGCCATCATGAGCGACACAGTAACTACCTGGACCAGGAAGTTTGCGACCAATCAACTACTTCAGCAGACACAAATAGTCATCAGTGTCCTTCACCCTGGGAAGGCAACAGTACCTAAGACAGAAACTTGGGGAAAACTAGCCAAAATGTACAAGATAACACCAGCTGTATCTTTGTATTTGGAGTCAGAATCCATTTTGGTGGGGGCAAGGCAACTGGCTTTGGCGTGATTTACGATTCCTTTATGATCACGCAAAGAAGAATGAGCCCAAACACAGGCTTGCAAGACATGAATTGTGTGAAAAGGAAAGCACCTCAAGGAAACAGTGAGAGGGATGCAAGAACAGAATGAAGAAAGACAGGTGGAGTGCAAAGGTCACGCCGGTGCTGCAGAAAGAAGGAGCAAAGATTCTGCAGTGACTGTATCTGTGGTGATTGTGCAGATTTTTCATGAGAGGATTAATAAACTTAGACCTTTTACAAAAAAAAAAAAAAAGCTTGATGAACTTGACATCACTATATGTGCACTGACTCCTTCGACATTCACTGAGCCAAGAGCCAAGGACATTCTAACCTCTGCATGTTTACGTCATTTTATGCTCACCAAAACCTAATAAAGTCAGGATTATTATCACCTCATTTCAAAAACAAGGTCACTGAGGCTTATGGAAGAGAAAAAAATTTGTCCAAAGTCACACCGCTACTTAATGCTGGAGCCAGGACTGGGAAGCCTGGCCTCCACTCAACCTCAACCCTGTCCTGCAGGTAACAGACCCTGATGCTGGAATGAGAGTCTGGGGTACAAACAGATCTCTTAGAGCTGAGACTGTATCTCAAGGAGTATATAAGGCCTGTATGACCTTTGCAAATACTCAATGATTACATGTAAAATATTCCAGAACAAGGAGGTTGCTAACATCACTAAGTTGGACCATAGTGAAGGCTGAGTGCCAAAGAATTGACGTTTTTGAACTGTGGTGCTAGAGAAGACTCTTGGGAGTCCCTTGGACTGCAAGGAGATCCAACCAGTCAATCCTAAAGGAAATCAGTCCTGACTATTCATTGGAAGGACTGATGCTGAAGCTCTAATACTTGGCTACCTGATGCAAAGAGACGACTCATTGGAAAAGACCCTGAAGCTGGGAAAGATTGAAGGCAAAAAGAAAAGAGGGCAACAGAGGGTGATCTGGGTTAGATAGCATCACCAACGCAACAGACATGAATTTGAGCAAACTCTGGGAGGTAATGAAGGACAGGCAAAACTGGCATGCTACAGTCCATGGGGTTGCAAAGAGTCAGACATGACTTAGTGACTGCACAACAACAACTCTAAGAAAAACAGCACCCAGGATAATGTCCAAATGTAACTGCCTGGAAAGATTTATAAAGTCCTTTATACAAAAGTTTCCAAGCTGAAAATATGCCAGAGTCAGTTCAGCTTCAAGCAGAGGCTCTTAAGGTAAGGTCCTCCCCAGGGAACATCAGGAGTCATCTGACAGCCACCCAAAAAGTATCAGTTACACAAAAGCGAAGGGGTGCCCAGGTCAAGCTGGAGTTAGAAACTGCCCCAAAAGGAGGCTCAGAGATGGGTAGGGAGAGTGAGGCACTAAAACTGTGAGTTATTTAATTTGTTATAGTTGGAATATACTCAAGTCCATGTTACTCTCTCTCATACTCTATTATCTTTCTTGAATGGGAATGGAAGGGACAAGATTAAAGTTGTCAAGCCAGAAGCAGGTACCTGATCCTGCAGTCAGCCCCCCAGAGAATCTCACTCATGAGTCACCTTCACTCATGGCTTGAAGGAGGAAAGAGAACAAACACTTTTACTCCAAAGCAGCTAGAGTTGAGTGTGGTCCCTGGATTACTTGCATCTACCCACTCCAGTGTTCTTGCCTGGAGAATCCCATGGAAGGGGGAGCCTGGTGGGCTGCCATCTATGGGGTCACACAGAGTCGGACACGATTGAAGCAACGCAGCAGCAGCAGCAGACACCCAGGAGCCCTGTGAAAATGCAGGAAGTGTTTGAGGGGCAGTTCTAGTCCCTAGTCCCCACCAACTAGAATACCTAAAGCAGGAAATCTAGGAATATGTGCTTTTCACAATGCCCAATCACTTAACTAGCATAATAACCCCAATGCAGCATCTACAAGAACTTCAGAGATTGAAGGGAGGCTTTCCAAGAGGCAGAAATTTTCAAAGGGAAAAAATAAACAGATGGGAAATAACATGAAAAGTACAAAGGGGTCATGAAGCAATAAGAAAAATGTCAAAAGACTAAAAGGCTAGAAGGAGTTATTCCTTCTGTAAATATGCTAAAAGCAGCGGGGGGCGGGGGGCGGGGGGCAGGGGGGAGTGCGCTTCAAATCAACCAACCAACCAGCCAACCAACAAACCAGGATAAGAAAGTCATGCTACCAGGGACAAGCCCACTAGTTACAGCACAAAGGAAACAAATAAGAGAAGACAGGAGAGAATCACACAGCTCTAAGCTTCAACCTCATTTCTACTAAAAGTGACCTTCAGACTGGAAAGAATGGTGGTAGCATAATTTAGGAGGAACTGAAGCTCGAGAGGCAAAATGATAGAGAACACCCAGCCACTTCAAATGAGTTCATATCCTCAAATGAGGTCAGATAAACTATTATCCACACTAAAGAAATTCAATCCTAAAGTAAATCAACTCTGAATACTTACTGGGAGGACTGATGCTGAAGTTGAAGCTCCAATACTTTGGCCACCTAATACAAAGAGCCGACTCATTGGAAAAGAGCCTGATGCTGGGAAAGACTGAAGGCAAAAGGAAAAGGGGGTGGCAGAGGATGAGATAGTTAGATAGTGACACCAACTCAATGGACATGAATCTGAGCAAACACCAAGAGACAGTGAAGGACAGGGGAGCCTGGCATGCTGTAGTCCAAGGTATCACAAAGAGTTGGACATGACTGGACAACTGAACACATATGCACACACCTACCATGGACCAAGACTGGCAAGTGTGCTGGTTCCAAGAAGGAAAAAAGTAGAATCTAAGAGTTATAGGTTGAACACAATATTGTAAATCAATTACACTTCAATTAAAAATAGACTTAAAAATAAAAAAGTAAAAAGTTATAGGTTGGTCAGCTGGATACATACACTAGATACAATTCTAAATGAATGCTTAAACAAACATTTATGAGCAAACAAATCCAGAAAGAGAATGAAATAAAAGCAAGTTAACTGAACCTCTGTGAAGTCCACTGAAATAGACAAACTGTAAGAAGTTGGGGAGAAAACTTTATTGGCAATGCACGATCATATGCCATATCCATTTAATAGGCCCTTATAAGGTGCTTATTTGTTACGTATGCCAGGCATTGTTATCTACATTTTACAAACATTAATTCATTTCATTCTTTTAACAGCCCTACTCCAGCCTCTTTTCACAGATGAGGAAAACAAGTAATTTGCCCAGCCTCAGAAAGCTGGTAGCTGTCAAGATAGGAATTAAAACACAAGCAGAGTGCTCCAGAGCCATGCTGCTTCTCAAAGCTCTGAGGAACATTCTCCAAACACTGTGAAATATGGATGAAATTAATAGCAGACACCCAAATCAATACCTTCCTCTTCAGTTCTTGAGGAGGAAAGAAGTGTTTTTCCTGAGCTGCTGCACTCAGAAGAATGAAGAGGGCAGGCATGAGATGAGAAGAAGGCAGCTGGCGGCCAGTTGTTAATTTGAGAAACAGTAGTAACAGTACAATTTTTAGAAAACAATACCTAGGATTTACCCTAGGCCAGTGGATGCCTGCCTGGGTGTTCTGTTCAGTTCAGTTATAAAATGAAGCCATCTTGAGGTAGGAGGTAGACACATTGCTAAAACCTTGCTTTCCTGTCTACCAATGCCAAATAGAAATACAGAGTAGAATTTGAAGGAAATAGAAAAAAGAGTAATTTTACTCTTCTTGCCAAGCAAAAGGGAAACACAGGAGGCTGGTGCCTCAAGAACTGTGCCCCCTTTCTATCAGGAATAGGGAGAGGTTTTCTATCTTTGTGAAGGTCCTACACTTTTTTTCTTTTGCAAAGTTTCAAAATGGCCACAGTTAGCATCAGGCAACTCAGCAACCTGGTCTGATGTCCCTGAAGTTATCGGCCCATGACCTTTGTGAAATGCAGAATGCTACAAGAGAGTGTAAGGGGAGAAGAAATGCCAAGTACAGGTTACTACTCATATGAAGTCAGCTTTGTTTCGCTTTGTGAAGGACAAAGCTAGCTACAAGTGTTTACTAGCAGTAACAGCTAAGGAATAACCAAGATTGCTTAACTCTTTCAGAACTGTTTGCCTGGTATGTGCCAAAGGCCGTTCACTTATTTCTTGTTTTGCTGCAACAGATGGGCCCTTGGGGTGAGTAGCTGGAGTTTGTCAAGCAGAGTAAACTGAAGCTTTGCTTTCCCTGGAAACTCCAAGGACCAAGTTTATGGCAGGAACTGAGCTCTGCTGGAGCAAAGAGATAAGATGACCACATCTACCACTCCTGAGGTCAAGGAAACCTCCCTGACTGCACATGCACAAGCATGCTCCTCAGGGGTATCACTCCATAACTGATGTTGTCAAAGCTCCCACAGGCCTCTGCACTGGAATCCACTTTGGCAAAAAGATGTAAATGCATAGGTTCCCAGGGCAGATCAGATGTGAGAAAAGAAGCAAGGTGATTGGCCAAAGGTAAACAAAGACTGGGAAGACCTGCCCTATATAAACGATCTAACTGCCCCTTTACTGCACTTCTCCTCATTAGGGATGCCCACACTCTTCCTCTCCAGGTGTGTATTTCTGCCTTGCTTCTGTCTTAAATAAACTGCTTCTCTGTGTGCTCTCCCACACGATGTGCTATGTCTCTAATAATAAAATTTGTACCTGTTTCTACAGTTTTTGCCTCCTTGAAACATTCATGCTTTCAAACAGGGCAAGAGTCAGGGCAACTTTGCTTTTACCCTCTATCCACTGATGGACCTGGAGCTAGGATTCCTGGTTCTCATCCAGAATACCCAGGTCTAATTCCTGGTCAGGGAAATAAGACCCGGCTCCAAGACTGCTCACTGCTGTCTCTCAAAGAACAATCTCAGAAGCAGCAAGAAGTATAGTTTCAGCTGAAAAGAGAGTCAACAACTTAGAATGCCAGCTTAAAATAATGAAAAAATGCAGGAGAAAAGGTAAGGAGAAAATCATTATAGAGAAGATGATATATATACAGAGCAACAAATATATGAATGATTGGTGTCCCTTGAGAAGAAAAAAGACAGAGGGAACCAAAGATATAATAGAAGAAAACACCTGTGGAATAAAAATCTAAATCTGTAGATAAAAGGTATACACAGCATCCAGGAAATATTATGACCAACACCTGCATATATGGTAAAATCACCTAACTCCAAAGAAGAAGTATGAACCCTGTGTAAACCTTGGAGAAAACTCAAGCTATGCATATAAAGGGCTTTCAAAGTAACATTCAATGCCAAGTGACATTGTCTATACAGTTTGGGGGTTGGTGTGGGGACAGTCAAGAATTTTATACCCAGCCAACTTGTCAAACACTATAAAAACAACAAAAAGTCATTATTCAATATGCATTAATGCTGGGCACTGGCACAGTCACGGACTTTCTTGATGAAAATCTCTGGATGGTGAAATTCAGACAACCAAGCAATAAATCATAGTGCAGGACTCAGGAATGGTAGGATCCTTTTAAGAAAGACTACCAGCAAGCACCAGATCCTTTTAAATAAAGCACTAAGGCTAGACAACGATGAAAAGTACAGATACAGAATAGAATGTAAATGTTATAATGCAGACAATATAAAGTAATAATACAACTCATGAAAGAACGATCATTTTGACATGTGTATGGCATACCTCAGGGATCCCAGGTGGCTCAGTGGGTAAATAATCCACCTGCAACACAGGAGATGCATGAGATTCCAATTCGATCCCTGGGTTGAGAAGAGCCCTTGAAGGCGGTCATGATAACCCACTGTAGTGGCTTTCTTGGAGAATCCCATGGACAAAGGAGCCTGGCAGCCTATAGGCCATAAGGTCACAAAGAGAAGGACATGACTGAACCAACTGAGCATGCATGCACACATATGCATAGCATACTCCAACCAATCAAAGCATTCTCCATGCAACCCCCTCATTTAATCAATGAAACAATCTTAGTGATGAGAAATCTTTAATAGAGCTCAGAGAGGCAAGCTGCAAAGATATTCTCACAGACTTTCTAACCCAAATCCTAAAGAGTTTGCACATTTTTTCCCTGACGTAAATATTTCAATTTCATTTTGCTTACAGTCACTATTTTGTGCATCGATATAAAGACATTTGAGGACATAAGTATCACTCCTGAATCTGTACCCAGTTGTTCCTCCTGACAATCCTCAGGTATCCTCCCCACTGTGATTTTTCTTTCCATATCATCCCTGTGAGCAAGGAGATCAAACCAGTCAATCCTAAAGGAAATCAACCCTGAATATTCATTGGAAGGATGGTTGTGGAAGCTGAAGCTCCAATTATTTGGCCACCTAATGCAAAGAGTCGACTCACTGGGAAAGACTCTGATGCTGGGAAAGATTGAGGTCAGAAGGAAAACGGAGTGACAGAGGATGAGAAGGTTGGATGGCATGACTAAATCAATGGACTTGAACTTGGGCAAACTCTGGGAGATGATGAGAGACAGAGAAGCCTGGCATGCTGCAGTCCACGGGGCTGCATGCTGCAGTCACAAAGAGTCGGACACATTTTGGCAACTGAACAACAACATATAAATAAAGACAATGCAAACAAACTAGCCTTTTGGAGGAGGAGGAGGAACAGAAGCCTGCTCAGCTCTGACTTTATTACAAAGGGAAATTAGTTTTAAAGAAGGTGAGCACACACACACCAAGGACACACTAGCAGCAAACTGAGAATTCTCCTTGGCAGCAAGAGAACATGAGAAGGTGAGCCAATGGCATTCCATGTCACATCCTGTGACTCTGGAAACCATCTCTTGTACCTCTGGGGGCACATCGCTCACCTGTATAGTGGATAAGAATCTGCCCGTCAGTGCAGGAGACACAGGTTCAATCCCTGGTCCAGGAAGACTCCACATGCCACAGGGCAACTAAGCCTGTGCATCATAATTACTGAAGTATAGGAATGAGTGTGTGAGGGGGAAAATGTTATTAAGTAATTTTAAAGTTATTTACTCTTATTCACAAAAAGAATAGGAATTCAAGATGAAAATGCACATTATAATAAATAAAGCTGGCAACAATGGAAAGGCATCTTTACAAATGCTAATAATCAATAGTTGTTGATCAACTATACTTCAGTTTAAAAAAATAGTTAATATCTGTTAAGTCTTCTAAAATTTACAAAGCGTTTTCACTTACATCATTACATGTGATCTAGTTAAAGTAATGACTATTCCGTCCCTGGTTGCTCAGATGGTAAAAAATCTGCCTGCAACGCAGGATACCTGGGTTCAATCCCTGGGCTGGGAAGATTCCCTGGAGAAGGAAATGGCAACCCACTCCAGTTTTCTTTCCTGGAGAATTCCATGAACAGAGGAGCCTAGCGGACTAGAATTCATGGGGTTGCAATAAGTCAGACATAACTGAGCGACTTAACACTTTCACTTTTTCATTCTGTCCCCCAAAAAGCTCCATAAAGCATCCCTTACAATAGATGACAACTAAGGCCCCTTCCAACACCAACAGTCTCAGGATCTGAGCTGCCTTACAAACCTTGCAATTTGAAGGGCTAATTTTTAAAAGAAAAGGAATTTTAAATTAAAAATTTAACCAATGATCAGTTAGAAATCTGGATTGAATTTACTGAAGTAGAAAGCAATTCGATCTTAACTCAGTGAGGATGAAGTACATCCAGGGGACATTAAAATGGCAACCTCTCTGCGTGTGTTAACACAACATAGATCACACAGGCAGAATAACTTCCCTATAGCGATCAGGATAGAGGGCTAAGGAAAGGTCACCAAAGCTGAGGACGCATTGAAGCCCTGCTTCTGCCACTTTAGAAGTAACCTCCAAAGGGGTCAGACAGACTGCAAAGTTCAAGTGTGCAAAGTAAAATTTTATTCCTATATCCCTTGACAACCTTTGGACTGCCTGAGATTTACCCAAAACAGACTTTTGTGGTACTCTTGGATACCTTAGAGTTGATGGAAACAATCTCACCAACTGCTTTTCTCTTTCTTCTGGGGGCACTATCTCCTAGGTGTTCTGTAAGAACTTCCTTCAGGACATGGGTTCCTGACCTGCCTTCTCTCTGCCAGGTTGTGCAAGGCAATCACAGATGGGGAGCCAACTACTTTACCTGTTTTGGAGGTATAGCACCTTAGCTGCGTTGTTTAAAATGTTTTCCTGGGAAATGCATAAACATTTAAACACAAAATTCTAGGAAGCCCAGAGGGTTCAGGGTACAGCCATTCTGAATTTTCAAGGAAAGAACTATTCCATCTCTGAGAATTCTCAATAACCTCAGCATCTTTCTTCTCTGAAGCTAGCCCTGAACTCTCCTCTCTGCATTCTCAAGTTTCTATTCATCCTCAGAGTCCATAATGGCCAGGCATGGATGAAATCCTTTTCCCTGAAAGCATTCTACCCTACTCTTCAAGCTGGTGGTGTCACAGGTGTATCACAGATTGAAATGGTTGGGAGATCTCATGCCCTCTGAAGAGTGGGGTGGGGGTGGGGGCATATAGAGAGTGGGCAAGCAGATATCCCATGTCTCTCTGCTTCTCTCAGCTTCTTTTGTATCATACCAATATTTGTTTAAAACAACCTTTCTATGTAAAGCTGAAAGAAATAATAATGAGATTAGATGTTTGCTGAGGGTTTCTTAGCTGACACTGATTGTTATATCTTATTTATGCAGCAATAAAAAGTGCATAAATAGCCCTTTAATTCGATTAGCTCTCATAGCCCTTTAATTCGATTAGCTCTAGAATTTGTTATATTTTCCCCAGAACTCCATCTGTCTTCCTTACTAGCCTGGTCTTTAAATCTTTCCCTGGAGAGATTAAATCAGTACATTTTCCCCCTCTTTGAGCCAAAAGCTACATGACTCGAGATGACAGACATTCTACAAGATACAAGAACAATTCATAATGTCTCTGGCTTTCATATGATCTGAAAAGCTTAGGGATTGCAGTTAACAATAAACTGAACTGAGCAGCCAGTGTGATGCCATGTGAAAGTGAAAGTTGCCCAGTTGTGTCTGACTCTTTGCAGACCCATGGACTATACAGCCCATGGAATTCTCTAGGCCAGAATACTGGAGGAGCAGCCTTTCCCTTCTCCAGGGGATCTTCCCAACCCAGGGATGGAACCCAGGTCCCCTCATTGCAGGCGGATTCTTCACCAGCTGAGCCACAGGAAGCACCAAAATTAAGCATGACAGTGGCAGGCACTGGAGAGACTCAAAAGTGAAAGTCTCTCAGTCATGTCCAACTCCTAGTGACCCCATGGACAATAGGCCACCAGGTTCCTCTCTCCATGAAATTCTCCAGGCAAGAACACTGGAATGGGTAACCATTCCCTTCTCCAGAGGATCTTCCTGACCCAGGGATCAAACCAGGTCTCCTGCATTGTAGATTCTTTACCATCTGAGCCTACTGGAGAGACTCAGCTTGCAGGTTAAAGGATATAGAAGACCTACTATTCCCTGTTCTGCTAAGACCACATATGGGCCATTCTTCTCTTTTCTTGGCACCACCTTTTAAGAGAAAACAGCGAGGAAGATAATTACCTTGGTGTGGCCTTTAGCAGAAGGGAGAATGTTTCCATGCACACAGAAAGTGATAACCCAGTTGGCAAAGAAGAGCCCTGGAACACCACTTAGAATGGGGACAGAGGAAAGAGATGTGACAGAAAAAAAGAGCAAAGAAAGCAGAAATACAACAGTATTAATTTCCTATTGCTGCCATAACAAATCACTGCAAATTTCATAGCTTAAAGGAGCACACATTATCATCTTAGAGTTCTGGAGGTCAGAAATCCAAAGTGGTTATCACTGGGCTAAAATCAAAGTGCCAGCAGGATTACTTTCCTTGTGGAGACTCTAGGGGGAAATCTATTTTCTTGACTTTTCCAGCTTTTAGAAGCTGCCTGAATTCCTCAGTTTGGGGCCCCTTCCTCCATCTTCAAAACCAGCAGCAGAGCATCTTCTAATCTCTCTCTGACTTTGACTCCTGCCTCCCTCTTCCACCTCGAAGGACCCTGTGAGCACATCAGGCACATCATGATAATCCAAGATGATCTACTCATCTCAAGTCTTGACTTAATCACATCCACGGTGTGACTGTAACACAACATATTCACAGGTTCCAAGGACTCCAATGACTACATCTTTGAAGGAGCATCATTCTGCCCACCACAGCTACCACTGGGAAAGGGGGGGGAGGGGTGGGATATAATGAAGGGCTTGAACTTAGATCACAGGCAAGATGAAGAAGTTAAAGAATTGGGACAGTGAGTCTTTGTGAGACCTGAAAATAAAAATAAGCAAAGGAGTTGTGGGATTGGGTTCAAGTTCCAGCTCTTCTATTTATGAGTTGGGTAACTTTGGTGAGTTACTGAACACCGCTGGGCCTCAGTTCTCTCAGCAGAAAAATGGGGATGAGAACAGCACCCATCTCCCTAGGCTGTTATGATGCTCAAGTAAGAGCACATGGCCCGATGTTAGTACATAGTAGAGGCAAAAAATGGACCCCCCCCCCCAGATTCAAAAGACAACTGATGTTCACAAATTTAAGCAGCTTAGCTCTGTCTGTCCACCTTCATATCTGAGATGTGTCCATTAGCTAATCATTAGGACTAAGATCATTGCTTGGGAATAAGTTTTCTCTGGTGGCTCAGACGATAAAGCATCTGGCTGCAATGTGGGAGACCCGGGTTTGATCCCTGGTTTGGGAAGATCTCTTGGAGAAGGAAATGCCAATCCACTCCAGTACTCTTGCCTGGAAAATTTCATGGATGGACAAGCCTGGTAGGCTACAGTCCATGGGGTCACAAAGAGTCGGACATGACTGAGCGACTTCACTTTCTTTCTTTTCTTTCTTTCTTTCCTTTCCTTTCTTTTGAAAAACATCTCCTGATTCAATTTTCAAAAATTAAAATTCTACATTCAGGTTACAAAGCTGAGTGCCAGTGACTTCAAGAAGCTTTAGACCCCAAGAAACTCAAGATCTATCAAACAAATAGACAAAATAGAAATACATGTGTCTGGCACGATGGGGAAAGGAGAGGGTGGGATGAATCGAGAGAGCAGCATGGAAACATTCATATTGCCATATGTAAAACAGACAGTGAGTGACAGTCAGTGAGAAGGCGCTGTATGACTCAGGGCGCTCAAACTCAGTGCTCTGTGACAGCCTAGAGGGGCAGGATGAGGTGGGAGGTGGGAGGGGAGTTCAAGAGGGAGGGGGCATATGTATACCTATGGCTTATTCGTATTGATGTATGGCAGAAATCAACACAATATTGTAAAGCAATTATCCTCCAACTAAAAATAAATAAATAATTTTTTGTAAAAGAAATACATGTGTCTAGGACTTCTCTAGCAGTCCAGTGGTCCAAGACTCCATACTCCCAATGCAGGGGGTCTGGGTTCAACCCCTGGGCAGGGAAGTAAGATCCCACATACTGCAGCATGGTCAACAACAACGACGAAAAGAATACTACTACACGTGATGTGCTAAATGAGGGGGTCAGACAATCTGTGCACCAGGTCGGGGTGCACTTGGATGAGAGTCATTAACCTGGGCTCATAAAAACCTTCCTAGAGGAGATGGAGTGTGGAGGAAAGAGAGGCTTTTCAGGGAGGAGGGTCAGAGGGGACACAACTAAGGCGGGGATGCGGATCACCAAGCTTTAGGGAACATATAGCCAAAGTCAGAATTCACGTGCAAGACAGAGACTCAAACGCCAATAGGCAGCAGGGAGCCACTGGAGACGCAGGGGTCCACCTCCAGCGGTGCGGGCACAGAGCAGAAGGCCGGCCTGCCCCCTGCACTGCACAGGCATGGGATCCTAGAGCTATTTCTGGGGTCCACCTCCAGCGGTGCGGGGACAGAGCGGAAGGCTGGCCTGCCCCCTGCACTCCACAGGCCTGGGATCCTAGAGCTATTTCTCCCCTCAGTTCTCTCAGTGTTCAGCCAGTTCAGTTCAGTCACTCAGTCGTGTCCAACTCTTTGCAACCCCATGGACAGCAACATCTCTCAGTGTTGGTGTCATATATTTTGGAGCTCTGATACTTGGTACATATATGTTTATAATTATCATATCTTCTTGGTGAATTGAGTCTTTCATCAGTATATAATATCTTATATACACTATTGCTACTATGTTAAGATAGATAACTAATGAGAACCTATTGCATACCACACAGAACTTAATGCTCTGCAGCGACCTAAACAGGAAGGAAATCCAAAAAAGAGTAAGTGTTAGTCACTCAGTCGTGTTCAACTCTTTGCAACCCCATGGATTGTAGCCTGCCAGGCTCCTCTGTCCACGGAATTCTCCAGCCAAGAATACTGGAATGCATTTACTATTCCCTTCCCCAGGGGATCTTCCTGACCCAGGGATCAAATTTGGGTCTCCTGCATTGCAGGCAGGTTCTTTACCTCTGAGCCACCAAGGAAGCCTGTATAGCTGATTCACTTTGTTCTATAGCAGAAACTAACAAAACATTGTAAAGCAACTATCATTGTGGTAGTGGTGGTCTAGTCACTAAGTGGCATCCGACTCTTTGCGACTCAATGGACTGTAGCCTGCCAGGCTCCTCTATCTGCAGGATTTCACAGACAAGAATACTGGGGGTGGGTTGTCATTTCCTTCTCCAGGGGATCTTCCTGACCGAGGGATTGAACCCATGTCTCCTGCATTGGCAGGTGGGTTCTTTACCACTGAGCCACCAAGGAAGCCCTAAAAAGCAACTATACTCCAAAAAATATTTCAAAATAAAATATATATATATACATATATATATGTATATGTATATACACATGAGCTTCCCAGGTGGCACTAGTGGTAAAGAACCTGCCTGACAGTACAGGAGATGTAAACAATGTGGGCTTGATCCCTGGGTCAGGAAGATCCCTTGGAGGAAAGCATGGCAACCCACTCCAGTATCCTTGCCTGGAGAATCCCACAAACAGAGGAGCCTGGTGGGTTATAATCCATAAGGTAACAAACAGTCACACAGGACTGAAGCAACTTAGCATGCACACACGCATATATATATATTGCCCTTCTTTGTTGCTTGTAACAGTTTTTTACTTTGTCTGATAATAGTATAGACATCCCAGCTCTCTTTTGGCTACAGTTTTGCAGGGAATTTCTTTCTCCACCACTTCAATTTCACTCTCTGTGTATCCTCAGACCTAAAGTAAGTCTCTTACAGACAGCAAGTAACTGGATCATGTTTTTATCCATCTGCCAATCTACGCCTTTTGATTAGAGAGTTTTTTATATTTAAGGTAATTACTGATCAGGAAAGACCTACTTTGGCCATTTTGCTATTTGTTTTCTGCTTGTCTGATGGCGTTTTTGTCCTTCATTTCCTCCTTTATTGCTTTCCTTTGTGTCTTGCGGGACACTTTGACTCCTTTCTCATTTCCTTTTGTGCATTTTCTATAGATGTTTTCTTTGTGGCAAAGAGGATATATGAGGATTACATATAACATCTTAAGTGATAATAATCTAATTTGAATTAATACCAACAACTTCAATAGGGAACAAAAACTCCATTTCCCACGGCTCCTCCCAACCCCCTTGCATTACTGATGTTATAAATTACACCTCTATAATTACATCATCCACATGGATTTATAATAATTCCTTATGTATTTATCCTTATGCAAGCTGCGGTCCATGGGGTCGCAAAGACTCAGACACGACTGGGCGGCTGAACAATAACTGTGCATTTAACACTTAAACTTTGTAGAACCTACCATTTTGAGGACTTCCCTGGAGGCTCGGATGGTAAAGAATCTGCCTGCAATGCAGGAGACCCAGGTTTGATCCTTAGGTCAGGAAAATCCCCTGGAGAAGGGAATGGCTACCACTCCAGTGTTCTTGCCTGGGAAATCCAATGGACAGAGGAGCCTAGCGCATGGGGTCCATGGGGTCGCAAAGAGTTGGACACGACTGAGTGACTAACATTTTCAGTTACCATTCTGAATGTGGCTCTTTCTGAATTGGGCATTCACTTACTTTCTCTGACCATTTTCCAAAGCTCCTGTAAAGTTGCTTGTTCTGGTCTCTAATTGTTGTTTGTTGTTTGTTTTTAAATTTCCAGGGAGGAAGAAGGATCTGGTGCTTCCTACCCCCACCCCCATTTTGCTGACATCATTACATTCAGGTACTGTAGGGCCTATGACTGAGAAGGCGGTGGCACCCCACTCCAGTACTCTTGCCTGGCAAATCCCGTGGACGGAGGAGCCTGGTAGGCTGCAGTCCATGGGGTCGCTAGGAGTCAGACACGACTGAGCGACTTCACTTTCACTCTTCACTTTCATGTATCAGAGAAGGAAATGGCAACCCACTCCAGTGTTCTTGCCTGGAGAATCCCAGGGACGGGGGAGGCTGGTGGGCTGCCGTCTATGGGGTCGCACAGAGTCGGACACGACTGAAGCGACTTAGTAGCAGCAGCAGGGCCTATGAAGAGAGGGAGACCCCAGACACCCTCCCTACCCACCAGCTCTCAGCCCTGAGAATGTCCACTGGGGACCCCAAATCACAGGCGCTAACTCAGATTGGAGCAATCTGAGAACAGGGTTTATGCCGATAACTTATTTTAACTGTTTCTGTGAATTCCTTCTAAAATTCCTCTATCTTGTAAGAGTTCATAATTTTCTATTATTTTAGTTTCATTTATCATTTTGCGGGTTTAGTTTAACCTTTCTCTTATTTTGCATACAGGAAATTCCTATTTTAATTGCTCTGAACGTTAGCTATATTGTGCCTCACCGAATATGGAGCCCTCAGTTTGCCTTTCTTAATACTTTAATCTTCATTTATTCAACTTGTTCTTTCCTTATTTAATACTTTTATTCTTTTGTGATATTTCACTATTTTTTCACTTCATCTTTGTGCTTTTTTTCAGTTGACAGGTATTTATAAGCACTTTTTCCCTAATTTCCAGTTTCTTTCATATTTAGCCATTGTGTTTTATTTATCACATTTTACCCTCATATTACATTGAAGGTTATGTATCAGTCTTTTAAGCTAGTATTCTTTGCTTATCAACTGTAGTATTTCTCTTTATTTCATGTAGTTTTTAAATTGATCACTTCTAATTCTCACTTTTAAATCTTTGAGTCTGTGGTCTTCCCTTTTATCCTTTTTTATAGTTTACTGTTAACTGTATTCTATGCTATCAATATAGATAGTGAATAAGGTCACAGACCAGACAAGGTCATCTGGATTCAAATCCTGTCTCCAACGCTGATTAGCTGGATGACCTTGGGGGAACTATTTAACTTCTCAGTGTCTCAAGTTCCCATCTGTTAAGTGAAGTTATCAACAATTTCTATCTCACAGAATAAAAAGAGTTCATACATGTAAGGTTTTTAGAAGAGTCTCTGCTACATAAGCATTCAGTCAGAAACTGATAATTACTCACCAGCACATTCCCCCTTTCTCTGGGACACACAGGTAAACTACATTTCCAGGTTCCCTTGAAATTATGTGTAGCCAGGTGACTGAATCCTCGCCAGTGAAACTGTGGACAGAAATGATGACCACCACTTTTCAGGCCTGGCTAATAAAAACCTTCTTTGTGGTCATTCCACAGCCCTTCTTCCTCTGTCTATGGATTAGGTGTTGATGTTCTGGGAGACTTTGGAAGCCAGATGTTGAAAATGGAGGTTCACTGGTTCACCTGACTCCCTAAATGACCACACAGAGTAGACTGATGTCCCCTAAAAAACACCACCACCATCACCCTTGCCTCAAAATATAGCTTATATCAGCAAGAAACAAACTTTGAAAATGATATGCTACTGAGAATTTAGGTTTTATATTACAACAGCAGGGGTTAACGAGTGTAAAAATTGGTGCCTTAAAGTAGACATCAATAAAATAAGTGGTACTGACTTAATCACCAGGAAGTGAATAGCAAGCAAACTGATATCAGAGCCTGGAAAAATGGAGATCCAAGTAATACAATGGCAGAATGTTTGGTAAAATCATCATCTGCAATAACTAAGAAAGCAGACCTAGGGCCAACCAAGCTTGCAGCTCCAGGGGGGATTTGAAAAGTAGAAAATTATTAACAAAATAAAAGTGATAGTAAAATAATATTAAAGTAATATTGAAGAAAAAATACACTCAGTCACAAATATGTTGGTTTGCAGGCATAAATGAAAGAGGATAGAATTCAGAAATTTGTGTGCTTAAAGGG
Organism: Ovis canadensis; assembly: GCF_042477335.2. Taxonomy (NCBI): domain Eukaryota; kingdom Metazoa; phylum Chordata; class Mammalia; order Artiodactyla; family Bovidae; genus Ovis; species Ovis canadensis. The sequence goes on along the minus strand of NC_091269.1, from coordinate 22,233,461 downwards.
TTGTAAAAACTGTCTGTTTCTAAGTCTCAAACAGTAAGAAATGAGATTGAAAAAGTTTATGAGTGACAAAGACCCAAAGACTCAAAGACTGTGGCAAAAAAACTGAGTAAGAGTGATGCCTTCCTGTCTGAGTCTGGGGACCTCAAGGTAACTGCCATTTAGTTGAGATGGAAGGGTATGGGGTGATAAAGTCACACAATAAATCAAGCTTCATGGGACTTCCCAGGTGGTCCAGTGGTTAAGAGTCCGCCTGCCAATGCAGGGGACAAAGGTTTGATCCCTGGGCCAGGAAGATTCCACGTGCTGTGGAGCAACTGAGCCTGCACACCACAACTAGCAAAAGCCAAGAGCCTAGAGCCCAAGCTGCTGCAACAAGAGAGGCCAGCACAATGAAAGCCTATGAACCACAACTGGAGAGGAGCCCCGCTCACCACAACTAGGGAAAGCCCAAGCACAGCAACGAAGATGCGGCACAGCCACCAACGAACACATAGATAAAAGCTCTTTAGTTAAGAGAAAGATGGCAGACTCCCCAGCAACCACTTCAGATGTCGCCATGGAAACTAAAGGCCAAGGATGAACCCGGCAGGACAGACCAGGGGCCATGGAGACAATCAACAAGAGATGTCCTCTCCGGACAGAATCAAGGGCCAGTGGAGGAAGCTCTCCCACCTCCCGGCTGGGTGCCTGCACCTTGCCTACCCACTGGCTTCTAGGATCTGCTTTGAGCCTGGAGATGTATGTGACTATGGTGGATCTCCTATTTTACCCAGTCCAAAGGGGAATTTTTATTGTTGTGTCATTTCTGTCTCTGCTCCACCACTAAAAACTGGGAGGGGCTAAGGATGAGGTAAATAAAATGTTTTCCCTTTTAGTTCGTAAGTCACGGACCCTCATTTTCTGAGGATCATTAAACCAGGGTCCTCATGAAGGAGAAAAGTCATCTGGAGTGACTGCATAGGCCTCAACATGTCTCTCCTGGGCGGGGTGCAGTCTAAGTTGCTTCAGTCGTGTCCAGCTCTGCAACTCTATGGACTGTAGCCCGCCAGGCTCCTCTGTCCAGGGGATTCTCCAGACAAGAAAACTGGAGTGGGTTCTCATGCTCCGCTCCAGGGAATCTTCCTGACCCAGGGATTGAACCCACATCTCTTATGTCTCCAGAATTGGCAGGTGGCTTCTTTACTACTAGCACCACAAGAACCAGGATTCAGTGACCACTAGAAGGAGCTGTTAGCCAAACCTAGGTTTTTTCCTCCTTCATATCCAGCTAAGTGCATTTCCCAGCCTCCCTTGCAGCTCCGTGTAGCCATGTGACTCACCTGGCTATCGCGATGTGGGCAGTAGTAGAGTCTGCCACTTCCAGTTCTGATGCTTATAAAGCCCCCATGAAATCTGCTCTCTCTTTTCTACTAACTCCTGGCTGGATGGCAAAGGACAGAACAACCTTGGAAACCACATGCTAAAGGCCTTTGTCAGCCTGAGCCCCTGGATGGCCATGGAAGGCAGTGCTTCCCGTCCACCTGAGCAGTGCTTCAGGATAACCACCGGTAAAGGGAGGAAGAAGTAAACGTCACAGGAAAGAAACACACTTCTGATGCTCTAAGCACTGGTACCTCAAAATACCTCTTAGAGCCTTAGCATCACCATAAGCACAGGAACTTAATACAAGCTAGCATGTTCTAAAGGGAGACAGCTGTAAACACTCCAGTTTAGTGTGGCTGGGTGAGTAATTTATGGTGCGAACATAGGATACTGTGCAGTCATTAGAAATAACGAAGTAAAGCAGTATCAGCTGACATGAAACTGTTTCTCTGCTATACTAATAAGTGGGAAGAATTAGATTAGAAAACAAGGTGACGTAGGGACTTCCTTGGCAGTCCAGGGGTTAAGACTTCAGGCCCCCAGTGCAGGAGGCATGGGTTCGATCCCTGGCCAGGGAACTAAGACTCCACATACCACAAGGCATGGCCACATCCCTGGTGGTTCAGTGGTGAAGAATTCGCCTGCCAATGAAGGGGACATGGGTTTGATCCCTGGTCCGGGAAGATCCCACAAGGCACAGGGCAACTTAGCCCATGTACCACAACTACTGAGACGGTGCTCCAGTACCCATGAGCCACAGCTGATGAACCTGTGCACCCTGGAGCCCATGCTCCACAACAGGAGAAGCCACAGCAATAAGAAGCTCAAGCACCACAACTAGAGAGCAGCCCCCACTTGCTGCAATGAAGCCTCAGTGCAGCCAATAAACAAATAAAAAATTTTTTAATAAAACAAGGTAACATAATCCCAGTTCTGTAAAATTGCATGTGTGTATAACACAGGCTTGAGAACCCTTCAGAAGGATGACCACTAAGGAATTTAGTGAGGAAGGAGGGCTTCAGTGGTCACGTCTTCCACCGTGTATTTTTCAGGTTTGTTTGACTTGTTATAATACCTCTGTTTTGTTTTTTATATGGAAACAGTAAAGCTATGTTTGAACATTAACTGTATTATTTTTCCTCCAGTTAACCCTATTATGTCCCTTTTATTTCCCTTAAGAGAGTCTTGCCAATCCCTTCGTTCTGGAATTTCCTAAAAACATTACTCCAAAGAAGTGAGGAAATCTGTCAGGGTAAGAAACACAGCCCCTGCTCCCAAGACAGTAACCTCTTATCTGGGCTCACAGCTCATCTGCACTTTTCACAGTACACTTATTTCCACCAGTTTATAAGAAGTATCATGGTCTAAACTTCCCAGTCTCTGTCCTCCCTAATCCCAGGACTTCGTGGGATCTGTGCACTGACGCTGTCTTCCGGGAGAGGAGGAGAGGCCAGTGCCGCCCAGGGCCCTGTCCTCAAAGCCCTGGTCTGGGCAGGTGCGGAGGAGGGAAGGAGATGCAGCAGGAGTTGGGGCCAGGGTCTGCAAGCTTCCTCACACCCACTGCTGGTGTGTCTGCCACTGGACTAACACACTGCCTCCAGCCAGGGCCGAAGAACGACCCTCTGACTACAGAGGTCTGTTGTTAGGATTGCAGAGGTGGTGTCCATAATTACGATTCTCGCCACTGTGGTTTAGGTCACAGATGACTATACCTTTATCAAATCACTGGAGAGTTCGAGTTTTGAGATGTGTGAGCCAGGTGAACTAAAGTTTTAGGACAATTAATCTGACTATTAAATGACACCATGATTAGGAAGAGGTTAAACTAAAAACCTATTGTAAAGGCTATGGCAATGAGGCCGACAGGCATGATGGAGATGGACACAGAAAGGAAGATATCCTGGGGAGTGGGCCCAGCCCCTAGGCACCCGACAGATCCACAGAGACTGCACACAGAGTGCAAGAAATCTAAGACCACTCCAGGCATGCCAAACAGGACATTTAGTATAGGGAGTTAGTCACAAAGGTATGGAAAGAACCGGAGGAGAAAAAAGGGAGATGAAAAGGAGAGTAGCTAGAGGTCAGGCACTGATGCTCTGGGCTGCATCCCTAGCCTGTTCAGTCTGCTGCGCTGTTGAAGAGGTTATGCCCACTGGTTCTAGAGCCTGGGGAAAGGGCTGGCAAGGGAGCCAGAAACGTGTCTGATTCTCGGCCCCAACAGAAAGGTGCAAAGCACAGAAGGACGGGTGGGGGACCACGAGCCAACAACCAGCATCCCACAGCTGCTCTCTCTCATTCTCTTCCAGCCTGTTAGCAAGTGTGCATTCCAGAGGACAGGGGCAAGGCAGTGGTGAGGAGGGGCCTTGGGAGGCAGATTATCGTCCTTGGCCTCAAGGAAAACTCTAGACAAAATTTAGAACTGAGGAAATAGCAAAATTGCTCCTCTGCCAGTGGTAATCGTATCTTTGGAATTAAAGTGAAATGAGCCGACTGGAGCCAGGCAAAGCATGCCTTGCGTGCCCTCTCTCCAGGAGGGTCTGTCCACTACACTAATAACAGCATCTTTCTTTTGTCAACAGGGCTGCAGCTAGCAGATATGGTGCCTGTGTGCAAAATTTTTAAAAGTTACCCACTCCAGGGTGATGAACTATAAAAATATGTTCCCTCTGGGCGGATAAATTAGAAAATGGTGACCCCTCTGAGATGATGAATTGGAAGCAGGCATGCCTTCCTTAGCACCATAGCCCAGGCTGGGGGTCGGCCCCACTCTCCCCTGGGCTCCACCTGTACTCCTGGAGGGACCTGGCCCGCACAGCTAGAGGTACAGCTCACCTATTTTAATAAGCTACTATTTTCTAAGCCCTCTGCATGTGTCTCAAAATCCACACAACAGGTCTATGAAATAAGCATTATTATCGCTCAGTTTACAGCGGAAGAGAAATTATTAATAAATGACTTATTCCTGGTCATATACCTAAGCAAGAGACAGAACTGCTGGTAGAAATTTGAAACCTGACACTTGCCCCTCAATAATAACATAGATGGCCTATGACAGGGCAGAGGCTGGGCTCATGACCTTACTCTTAAGACCACAGCTGATTCTCAGAACAGCATGAGCGGCCCCAGGGGAAGCCCCCACCTGCGTATTAGTGGGCCCAGCAGGAGTGCTCCACTCTGGCCACTGCAAGCAGCATCCTTTCATTTATTTGTTTTCTGTTCAAGTTACTGCCTCCCACAAAGGAGGCCAAAGTACAGCCAGCTCTGATGGGACAAGGAGACTGCAGAGGAATAGCTCAAGCTGAGACTTCCTGTAGGTTCTTCTCCTGGTAAAACAAAAAGTCCCTTTGACTCTGGCTCCCGTGGGCTTCCAGGGAACAAGCTGGCATTACCTTTGCACTGAAGGGTCTTTGCCTCCCACACTGACTGCACACAATGCTGAAAGAACACCCCAACAATTAGCCAATTGACTTGCCAAGTCCCCAGCCTCACAGAAAATAGTCACAATTCTCCCTCAGTGAAAGCAGTCCACAAGGAGCAGCTCCAGAAATGTACAGGGAGCCCGTGAGGTTTGGTGGCAGAGCAAGCAGCAGGCCCTTCTCTGTCCCCTCCAGCATTCAGGTTGGGTCCATTTCCATCACAGTCTTATTAAATACGTGTGGGCTGTGACGATTTCCTCCCCGCAGCCAAAACACCGGGGAAGCCGAGCTGACCCAGAGAGATGGGATGGAGAGGGAGGTGGGAGGGGGGTTCAGGATTGGGAACTCATGTACACCCATGGCGGATTCATGCTGATGTGTGGCAAAACCAATACAGTATTGTAAAGTAAAATAAAGTTAAAAAAAAAAAAAAGAGAGAGAGAGAGAGAGGCCAGACTCTGGGCTTAGAGAGAAAAGGCAGGTGCACTGCTAAGCTGAAGCTCTTCTAAGGTTAGAATGCCCTCTTTGGGTGTGAAATGATAGCAGCAAGAGCGGAGAATTTCTGCAACAGGAAAGGCAAACTATCCGAGGGGATGCTGAGAAACCAAAAGCCAAACAGTGAATTACAGAGTATACATTTCATATGGGTGAAAATTTTATAAGGACAAATGCAAATTAAATTACACCTTGAACCTAGAGGGGTGGGATGGGGGGGTTGGGAAGGGAGTTCAAGAGGGAGGGGATATATGCATGCGTGCTCATTTGCTAAGTCGTGTCTGACACTTTGTGACCCCATGGAGTGTAGCCCACCAGGCTCCTCCATCCATCAGATTTTCCAGGCAAAAATACTGGAGTGCGTTGCCATTTCCTCCTCCTGGATGTATGTACACTTACAGCTGATTCACGCTGTATGGCAGAAACCAACACAACACTGTAAAGCAATTATCCTCCAATTAAAAATGAATTTAAATATACACATATGTACATACAGTTTTAAAATTTTTAAAATGACACCTTGAACAAAGTGAAGATTGACTGGCTCTAGAACCAGAATTCCAGAATTTCCTCCCCAGAGCCAACCCACGTGTATTGTTACATCACCTTCACTCTCTGTGATCATTTGGTGTCAATCAGTCACGGGAAGCCTCCCTACCACAAGCAGCCCCCAAGCGCTCACAGCCCAAGACAGCAATATAAGAACCAAAGGAACTGCCCACGTTGACTTTCGGTGGTGGTGGGCATCTAAGGAGGCACCATAACAGCTCCACCCCTTTTCCTTCCAGCTTATCAATGATAGAAACTGTCCCAAACTCCCTCCAAGACAAGCAGGGGCTCCAGAGCCCAGGAAGAGTAGAAGGTAGGGTATCCTTTGCCCTCAGGCTGCAAAATGTGACCCCAAAGGATGAATCCAAGAGGCAGAAGCATTCAGAGAAGAGTTAAAGCCAGTGCAAGACAGTTTCCACAACCCAGCCCTCCTAAAGGGCCAGGCAAAGCCAGAGAATCCAGGTGTCAGACCAAGGACCAAAACCTGGAGAGGCCTGGTGAGCACACCATCTTGGAAGCTGAGCTTGAGAGCCCCCAACCCCCAGAGCAGACTGCCTGCCAGTGCTGCCTTGTGGAGGGGTCAGCCTGCCTTCCTGCTCTGGAAACCTGCTGAAACGCAACAGAACAACAACACCCTCCATGGGGTCCTGCTTCCCACCTCCTCTGGGACACGCCTCTGTCCCTCTGCTCACCCCAGATGCAAGCTGGCTTATGTCTCTCAACAAAGGCAGCATATCAAGGGCCCATTTCAGAAACAACAGAGATAATACAACTGCAACTGAGGCTAAGAACTGGAAATGGAGAGCGAGGAAACGAGGGAAAGGGGAGAAGAAGCAGAGCAAGTATAACAACCATTAAATACAAGCTCCTGATTAAGCACCTAAAATTCCCAACTCAGAAGTCCCTGTTGAGAACCACAGGCTTCCCTTCAAACAACCTGCAGGAGTCCACGCACCCTCACATGCACAGGTGTAAAGTGATGGACAGCTTATTTATCCCTCTGAGTTAAGGGCATAAGCATCGATTTTGCTGCAGAAATACTAATGAGATTCAGATAAGGGATCTGGGACCTGGATTAGGGTGCAAGGGAAAAGCTCTAAGGTGAAGTGAGATCACAGACAGGATTGCTGTTAGAGACAATGTCAGCAAGTTTACAATCAAGACGGTGCTTTACCCACAAATATTACAGATTATGATGCACCCATATAAATATTCTGTTAGACCTTTACCACAATTCTACATTGAGGGCTGATAAATTCATCCACAATTCCACAAGGAAGGATACTAGATCCAAAGATGTTAAAGGGTTTGCCCAGGGTCTTGACCCCCAATCCATCCGGCCACAAAGTCAGCCATGGTTAACCATGGTTTACCCACAATAAGGACAAGTAATTGATGACAATTTAAATAAAACTTGCCATGTACTTCTTTGTATCTGCACTTCCATTAAAAGATCCATTGGTCAATGTTTCAGAAATTCACAATACATCTTAATAAGTGATGAACATCCTGGGTAATAGGATGTTGGGGGAGGGGGAAAGAAGCAGTGTCAAAAGTCAGCCTGGGGTGCTCACCCCCTACATGCTTCCTCAGCCTTCCAAAAAAGGTACTCCAACTAAAATCATGATGACGTGCTTCAACATGGGCAGCCGACATTTTTATCTTGTGAAATATGTGAGTGCCAGAGCCTTTAGAAATTTGTGCTACTTGTACTGATCTTAAATATGCAGTCTAAGGACTTCCCTTAGACAGGATGATCAAAACCATCTTCAAGAAAAAGAAATGCAAAAAGGCAAAATGGTTGTCTGAGGAGGCCTTACAAATAGCTGAGAAAAGAAGAGAAGCTAAAGGCAAAGGAAAAACATATCCATCTGAATGCAGAGTGCAAAAGCAAGGAGAGATAAGAAAGCCTTCTTCAGCAATCAATCCAAAGAAATAGAGGAAAACAATAGAATGGGAAAGACTAGAGATCTCTTCAAGAAAATTAGAGATACCAAGGGAACATTTCATGCAAAGATGGGCACAACAGAGGACAGAAATGGTATGGACCTAACAGAAGCAGAAGATATTAAGAAGAGATGGCAAGAATACACAGAAAAACTATACAAGGAAAATCTCCATGACCCAGATAACCACAATGCTGTGATCACCCACCTAGAGCCAGACATCCTGGAATGCAAAATTAAGTGGGCCTTAGGAAGCATCACTACCAACAAAGCTAGTGGAGGTGATGGAATTCCAGCTGAGCTATTTCAAATCCTAAAAGACGGTGCTGTGAAAGTACTGCACTTGATATGCTAGCAAATTTGGAAAACTCAGCAGTGGCCACAGGACTGGAAAAGGTCAGTTTTCATTCCAATCCCAAAGAAAGGCAATGCAAAAGAATGTTTAAACTACTGTACAATTGCACTCATCTCACAAACTAGCAAAGTAATGCTCAAAACTCTTCAAGCTAGGCTTCAACAGTACATGAATAGAGAACTTTCAGATGTTCAAGCTGGATTTAGAAAAGGCAGAGGAACCAGAGATCAAATTTGATCAAATGATCAAACCAAAGATCACCAAAAAAGCAAGAGAGTTCCAGAAAAACATCTACTTCTGCTTTATTGACTACACCAAACCCTTTGACTGTGTGGATCACAAAAACTGTGGAAAATTCTTCAAGAGATGAGAATACCAGACCACCTGGACTGCCTTCTGAGAAATCCGTATACAGGTCAAGAAGCAACAGTTAGAACCAGACATGGAACAACAGACTGGTTCCAATTGGGAAAGGAGTACAACAAGGCTGTATACTGTCACTCTGCTTATTTAACTTCTCTGCAGAGTACATCATGTGAAATGCCAGACTGGATGAAGCACAAGCTGGAATCAAGATTGCAGGTAGAAATATCAATAACCTCAGGTATGCAGATTACACCACCCTTATGGCAGAAAGTGAAGAACTAAAGAGCCTCTTGATGAAAGTGAAAGAGGAGAGTGAAAAAGTTGACTTAAAACTTAACATTCAAAAAACTAAGGTGATGGCATCCAGTCCCATCTCTTCATTGCAAATAAATGGGAAAACGATGGAAATAGTGACAGACTTTATTTTCTTGGGCTCCAAAATCACTGCAGATGGTGACTGCAGCCATGAAATTAAAAGACGCTTGCTCCTTGGAAGAAAAGCTATGATCAACCTGGACAGCATACTAAAAAGCAGACACATTACTTTGCCAACAAAGGTCCATCTAGTCAAAGCTATGGTTTTATCAGTGGTCATGTATGGATGTGAGAGTTGGCCTATAAAGAAAGCTGAGGGCCGAAGAATTGATGCTTTTGAACTGCTTGGACTGCAAGGAGATCCAACCAGTCAATCCTAAAGGAAATCAGTCCTGAACATGCATTGGAAGGACTGATGCTAAAGCTGAAGCTCCAATACTTTGGCCACCTGATGTGAAGAACTGACTCACTGGAAAAGACCCTGATGCTGGGCAAGATTGAAGGCAGAAGAGAAAAGGGGACAACAGAGGATGAGATGGTTGGATAGCATCACTGACTTGATGGGCATGGGTTCAATTCCTGGTTGGGGAGATAAGATCCTACATGTTGCATACTGTGGTCAAAAAAAAAAAATGAACATGTTTATATAGTGTGTTTGCACGCAGAAGCAACTTTTTAAGACACATGCTGCATCCTGCCTTTTCTAACCCAGATGCTGCCTAACCCTCCCCCGGCTACATTTCTGGACCCACCACTGGTTGGAAAGCAATTCTCCTGCATGCCACAGTGGCCAAATTATGCATGTTAGCTTAAGCCAATGCAATTCAGTAAGTCTTTACTCCTACTACAATCTAACACAAATGATAAGAAGATAAATCAGACAAAGATATTCAGCCCAGACTAATGTTTCTCTCCTTCTGCTAAATTTCTGCTTGACTCACCCCTTCCTGGCTCTGTAATGGTGAATAATTAATCATTTTATTGGGAAAGGCAGTCTCCTAATTTGGATATGACATTGTTTTTTTCCCAGGTGGCTCAGCAGTAAAGAACCCACCTGCCAATGCAAGAGATGATGTTTTGATCCCTGGAGAAGGAAGATTCCCTGGAGAAGGAAATGACAACCCACTCCAGCATTCTCGCATGGGAAATTCCATGGACAGGAGGGCTACAGAAGCCTGGTGGGTTGTAGTCTATCAGGGGAGAAAGACCAGACACAACTGAGCAACTAAACAACAACAACTGTTTTGTTTAGTTTTTTCTTTAAGGATCATATACACCTTAAAAAGCAGAATACAATTTTAAAAGCAGAGTCCACTGGCTGTCCTAAGATGGTGGAGGAATAGGATGGGGAGACCACTTTCTCCCCCACAAATTCATCAAAAGATCATTTGAACACAGAGCAAATTCCACAAAACAACTTCTGAACACTGGCGGAGGACACCAGGCACCCAGAAAGGGAGCCCATTGTCTTCTAAAGGAGGTAGGACAAAATATAAAAGATAAAAAGAGAGACAAAAGAGTTAGGGACAGAGATCTGTCCCAGGGAGGGAGTCGTGAAAGAGGAGAAGTTTCCCAACACCAGGAAACCCCCTCACGGACGGGTCTGTGAGGAGTTTTGGAATCTCAGAGGGAAACATAACCAGGAGGAAAAAATAAATAAATAAAACCCACAGATTACGTGCTTAAGCGCAACTCCCAGCAGAGAAGTAGCCCAGGCACTCGCATCCACCACCAACAGGCCGGGGCTAACAGGGAGGCCCGCTGCTTTGCTCGGGGTAAGGACCGGGCCTGAATGCCCTGAGGGCAATCTGAGGGAGCTGACGTGAGACAGCAACCCAAACTGTGGGATAGCCCGAGAGAGGAAAAAAAGAGGAAAGAGAGAGAGAGAACTTTCCTGCGAAAAGCTCTAACCTAAGGCACTGCCAGACCCGCTCACAGAACAAAGGACTGAATGAATACCAGAGGAGGGCTAGCTGCGGACTGGCCCGTCCCCCGCTGGAGGCAGGGAGGCAGGCGGGCGACAGTCAGAGCCAGAAGGGGCAAACTCGGCCCCAGAGATGGCATCCTCTGCCAAACTGCCAGCAGGCTCCCAGTTGCTAGCCAACTCTTCCCGGGATCTTGGATGGTTGACACCCGCCAGGAGGGTCGCAGACAGATTAGCTCCCCAGAGGAGACACACAGCACACCTGAGACAGCACTCCCGAGTGGCTGGGACCGGAGAGACGATAAGACGCACCCCTACCTGGGGAGAGTGCGCTCGCCAAGCACCTGGTCGCCTGAGCTGCTCGGACCTCAGAAGGGCACAAAACGCAGGCCTGACCGAGTCTGTGCCCTTGCGGAGTACCCAAGAACCTGAACCTGAGCGGCTTATGCCTGGGAAGTGCATGCATCCCAGGGCCCACCTTAGACGGCGCTCCAGCAGAACAGCCTGGAGCCTGAGCAGTGTAGACCAGGAAAGCACAGCCGTGAGCAGGGGCAAACCCAGTGTGGCCCAGACACTGCAAGCACTCCCCACACACGCCAGTGATATTTGTTTGCAGTGTTCCTCCCTCCCCGCAGCACAACTGAACAAGTGAGCCTAAATAAACGACCACCTTCGCCCCCGTGTCAGGGCGGAAGTTAAACACTGAAGAGACTTGCAGAGAGAGGAGGCCAAAAGAAATGAAGAAGGGGGAGCCGCTTTGGAAGTGACAGGTGCAACAGACTAAAACCCTGTCAGCATTGGCTGCGGGGGAAGGCGATGGCACCCCACTCCAGTACTCTTGCCTGGGAAATCCCATGGACGGAGGAGCCTGGTGGGCTGCAGTCCAGGGGGTCATGAAGAGTCCGACACGACTGACAACTTCACTTTCACTTTTCACTTTCATGCATTGGAGAAGGAAAGGGCAACCCACTCTAGTGTTCTTGCCTGGAGAATCCCAGGGACGGGGGAGCCTGGTGGGCTGCCGGCTATGGGGTCGCACAGAGTCAGACACGACTGAAGTGACTTAGCAGCAGCAGCAGCAGCAGCAGCAGCATGGGCTACATTGGAAGGGGGCTGTAGACCTTGAGAAGAAGTACACACTGGAAATGAACTGACTCCACATTGCCCTCAACATCTCCAGAGAAATTCCTATATATTTTTTTCTATTAAAACTTAAAAAAACATTTAAGTTCTTTATCACTCCTTTAATTTTCATTTTTAAAATCTATTACCTTGCAAAAAAAAAGACACTATTTTTAAAGCAAATTTCATATTTTTTTATAACTTTGGCAACTTTTTTTTTAATATTATATTTTTGAGAGTCTAACCTCTACTCTAGATTTTTAATCTTTGCTTTTTTGGTATTTGTTATCAATTCTGTACCTTAAAGAATCTAATCTTCAGTACCCATTTTTACTTAGGAGTGTGATTACTGGCTTGAATGCTCTCTCCCCTTTTGACTCCTTTTTCTCCCCCAGGTCACCTCTATCTCCTCCCTCCCCCTTCTCTTCTCTACTTAACTCTTGTGAATCTCTTTGGGTGTCCCGAGCTGTGGAGAACACTTAGGGAACTGATCACAGGCTAGATTGGTCTCTCTCCTTTTCATTCCCCCTCTTCTCCTCCTGGTCACCTCTGTCTCCCTCCTCCCTCTTCTCTTCTCCATGTAACTCTGTGAACCTCTCTGGGTGTCCCTCACTGTTGAGAATCTTTTCACCATTAACCTAGATGTTTTATCATCTGTGCTGTATAGATAGAGAAGTCTTGAGGCTACTGTAAGAATAAGACTGAAAGAGAAAAACCTACAGCCCAGATTACTGTACCCAGCAAGGATCTCATTCAAATATGAAGGAGAATCAAAAGCTTTACAGACAAGCAAAAGCTGAGAGAATTCAGCACCACCAAACCAGCTCTCCAACAAATGCCAAAGGACCTTCTCTAGATAGGAAACACAGAAAAGGTTTATAAACTCAACCCAAAACAACAAAGTAAATGGCAACGGGATCATATCTATCAATAATTACCTTAAACGTAAATGGGTTGAATGCCCCAACCAAAAGACAAAGACTGGCTGAATGGATACAAAAATAAGACGCCTATATATGCTGTCTACAAGAGACCCACCTCAAAATAAGGGACACATACAGACTGAAAGTGAAGGGCTGGAAAAAAATATTTCATGCAAATGGAGACCAAAAGAAAGCAGGAGTACCAATACGCATATCAGATAAAATAGACTTTGAAATAAAGGCTGTGAAAAAAGACAAAGAAGGACACTACATAATGATCAAAGGATCAATCCAAGAAGATATAACAATTATAAACATATATGCACCCAACATAGGAGCACCGCAATATGTAAGACAAATGCTAACAAGTATGAAAGAGGAAATTAACAATAACAAAATAATAGTGGGAGACTTTAATACCCCACTCACACCTATGGATAGATCAACTAAACAGAAAATTAACAAGAAAACACAAACTTTAAACAATACAATAGACCAGTTAGACCTAATTTATATCTATAGGACATTTCACACGAAAACAATGAATTTCACCTTTTTCTTAACTGCACAGGGAACCTTCTCCAGGATAGGTCACATCCTGAGCCATAAATCTAGCCTTGGTAAATTCAAAAAAAACTGAAATCACCTCAAGCATCTTTTCTGATCACAATGCAGAAAGATTAGATGTTAACTACAGGGAAAAAAACTATTAAAAATACAAACATATGGAGGCTAAACAACACGCTTCTGAATAACCAACAAATCACAGAAGAAATAAAAAAAAGAAATCAAGATATGCATAGAAATTAATGAAAATGAAAACTCAACAACCCAAAACCTATGGGACTCAGTAAAAGCAGTGCTAAGGGGAAGGTTCATAGCAATACAAGCCTACCTCAAGAAACAGGAGAAAAATCAAATAAATAACCTAACTATACACCTAGAGCAACTAGAAAAAGAAGAAATGAAGTACTCCAGGGTTAGTAGAAGGAAAGAAATCATAAAAATTAGGGCAGAAATAAATGCAAAAGAAACAAAGGATACCATGGCCAAAATCAACAAAGCTAATAGCTGGTTCTTTGAGAAGATAAATAAAATAGACAAACCATTAGCCAGACTCATCAAGAAAAAAAAGGGAGAAGAATCAAATCAACAAAATTAGAAATGAAAATGGAGGAATCACAACAGAAAACACAGAAATACAAAGGATCATAAGAGACTACTATCAGCAACTATATGCCAATAAAATGGACAACTTGGAAGTTATACTTAGAAAAGTATAACTTTCCAAAATTGAACCAGGAAGAAATAGAAAATCTTAACAGACCCATCACAAGCATGGAAATTGAAACTGTAATCAGAAATCTTCCAGCAAACAAAAGCCCAGGACCAGATGGCTTCACAGCTGATTTCTACCAAAAATTTAGAGAAGAACTAACACCCATTCTACTCAAACTCTTCCAGAAAACTGCAGAGGAAGGTAAACTTCCAAACTCATTCTATGAGACCATCATCACCCTAATACCAAAACCTGACAAAGATGCCACAAAAAAAGAAAACTATAGGCCAATATCACTGATGAACATAGATGCAAAAATCCTTAACAAAATTCTAGCAAACAGAATCCAACAACATATTAAAAAGATCATACATCATGACCAAGTGGGCTTTATCCCAGGGATGCAAGGATTCTTCAATATCCACAAATCAATCAATGTAATATACCGCATTAACAAATTGAAAGATAAAAACCATATGATTATCTCAATAGATGCAGAGAAAGCCTTTGACAAAATTCAACATCCATTTATGATTTAAAAAAAAAAAAAACCCTCCAGAAAGCAGGCATAGAAGGAACATACCTCAAGCCATATGTGATGAACCCACAGCAAACATTATCCTCAATGGTGAAAAATTGAAAGCATTTCCCTTAAGTCAGGAACAAGACTAGGGTGCCCACTCTCACCACTACTATTCAACATAGTTTTGGAGGTTTTAGCCACAGCAATCAGGGAAGAAAAAGAAATAAAAGGAATCCAGATTGGAAAAGAAGAAGTAAAATTCTCACTGTTTGCAGGTGATGTGATCCTCTACATAGAAAACCCTAAAGACTCCACCAGAAAATTACTAGAGCTAATCAATGAATATAGTAAAGTTGCAGGATATAAAATTAACACAGAGAAATCCCTTGCATTCCTGTACACTAACAATGAGAAAACAGAAAGAGAAATTAAGAAAACAATTCCATTCACCATTGCAACAAAAAGAATAAAATACTTAGGAATAAATCTACCTAAAGAAACAAAAGAACTATATAGAGAATTCTATAAAACACCAATGAAAGAAATCAAAGATGACACAAATAGATGGAGAAATATACCATGTTCCTGGATCAAAAGAATCAATATAGTGAAAATGAGTACTGGAGAAGGAAATGGCAACCCACTCCAGCAATCTATAGATTCAGTGCAATCCTTATCAAGCTACCGACTGTATTTTTCAGAGAACTAGAACAAATAACTTCACAATTTGTATAGAAATACAAAAAACCTTGAATAGCCAAAGTAATCTTGAGAAGGAAGAATGGAACTGGAAAAATCAACCTGCCTGACTTCAGACTATACTACAAAGCTACAGTCATCAAGACAGTATGGTACTGGCACAAAGACAGAAACATAGATCAATGGAAAAAACAAAAACAAAAAACAGAAAGCCCAGAGATAAGTCCATGCACCTATGGACACCATTTCTTTGACAAAGGAGGCAAAAATATACAATGGAGAAAAGACAATCTCTTTAACAAGTGGTGCTGGGAAAACTGGTCAACCACTTGTAAAAGAATGAAACTAGAACACTTTCTAACACCATACACAAAAATAAACTCGAAATGGATTGAAGATCTAAATATGAGATCAGAAACTATGAAACTCATAGAGGAAAACATAGGCAAAACACTCTGACATAAATCACAGCAGGATCCTCTATGACACACCTCCCAGAGTAATGGAAATAAAAGCAAAAATAAACAAATGGGACCTAATTAAACTTAAAAGCTTTGGCACAACAAAGGAAACTATAAGTAAGATGAAAAGACAGCTTTCAGAATGGGAGAAAATAATAGCAAACAAAGTAACTAACAAAGAATTAATCTCAAAAATATACAAGCAGCTCCTGCAGCTCAATTCCAGAAAAATAAACGATCCAATCAAAAAATGGGCCAAATAACTAAACGGACGTTTGTCCAATGAAGACCTACAGATGGCTAACAAGCACATGAAAAGATGCTCAACATCACTCATTATCAGAGAAATGAAAATCAAAATCACAGTGAGGTACCATCTCACACCAGTCAAAATGGCTGCTATCAAAAAGTCTATAAACAATAAATGCTGGAGAAGGTGCAGAAAAAGGGAACCCTCTTACACTGTTGGTGGGAATGCAAACTAGTACAGCCACTATGGAGAACAGTGTGGAGATTCCTTAAAAAACTGGAAATAGAACTGTCATACGACCCAGCAATCCCACTGCTGGGCATACACACCAAGGAAACCAGAATTGAAAGAGACATGTAGCCCAATGTTCATCACAGCACTGTTTATAATAGCCAGGACACGGAAGCAACCTAGATGTCCATCAGCAGACGAATGGATAAGAAAGCTGTGGTACACAATGGAGTATTACTCAGCCATTAAAAAGAATACATTTGAATCCGTTCTAATGAGGTGGATGAAACCGGAGCCGATTATACAGAGTGAAGTAGTCAGAAAGAAAAACACCAATACAGTATACTAACACATGTATATATGGAATTTAGAAAGATGGTAATGATGACCCTATATGCAAGACAGCAAAAGAGACTTTTTGGTCTGTTTTGGTGGGAGAAGGCAAGGGTGGGATGATTTGAGAAAATAGCATTGAAACATGTAAATTATCATATGTGAAACAGATCACCAGTCCAGGTTCGATGCATGAGACAGGGTGCTCAGGGCTGGTACACTGGGATGACCCTGAGGGATGGGATGGGGAGGGAGGTTGGAGGTGGGATTCAGGATGGGGAACACATGTACAACCATGGTTGATTCATGTCAATGTATGGCAAAAACGACTGCAATATTGTAAAGTAATTAGCCTCCAATTAAAATAAATTAATTAATCTTTAATAAATAAATAAAAGCAGAGCCCATATAAATGTATCCCAAGATCAGCTGGAGGTCAGTAACCCCCTTGGGACATTTCATATTATTTTCACTGAGCCCTATTCCACCTCAGCAAAATGGAAAAAATGAGAGTGATATCATTAGCTCTCCTTGTATATCACCTTATGATTTTCAGAAAAGTGTCAAAAAACATTTTGATACAATAAATATCAGAATGAATGTACTTGAATAATCCCAAATCATAAAGTCAAGACAATATAACAGTTGGATTAAAATGACAGAATTTGCCCATTTTTCTGTTCAAATGACTATCTGAGCCAAATCGAGGCAGATGCACAAAAGCTGCACTGTGGGGAAATGGTTCACAACTCATCGTGCAATCCCCAGGGCCAATAAGGCAGCTGGGCAGAGGATGAGGTCATCAGTGTGGGATCAGCTTGAGACACTCTGCCTCCTGTCACCCCAGACAGCCGTGGGCCTCCTCTAGCCTGGGAAAGGTGTGCAACAGACATCACAGAGCCTCCTGAGAAGAGCACATCTGTGAAACTGAGCAAACGTAACACCACGGCCAGGAAATTGACACAGTTTCTATAGACGGAGAACTAATATCTCTCTTCCTAGAGAAAGAGCAGCCCATGTTATATATGTGTGTGTGGAAATCAATACGTAAGTAAACCGTCTTAAAAATTATAGCGGGGAAGGAAATGAGTGGGTCTAATGGAAAAAATTTAGCATCAACATATATACACTATCATGTGCAAAATGGATAGTTGGTGACAAGCTTCTGAATAACACAGGGAGCCCAGTCTGGTGCTCAGTGATGACCTAGATGGGTAGGATGTGGAGGAAAGGAAGGGGGCTTAATAGGGAGGGGATGTATGTAAAATTATGGCTGACCCAAGATGGATGGGTCATGGTAGAGAGGTCTGGCAGAATGCGGTCCACTGGAGAAGGGAATGGCAAACCACTTCAGTATTCTTGCCTTGAGAACCCCATGAACAGTATGAAATGGCAAAATGATAGGATACTGAAAGAGGAACTCCCCAGGTCGGTAGGTGCCCAATATGCTACGGGAGATCAGTGGAGAAATAACTCCAGAAAGAATGAAAGGATGGAGCCAAAGGAAAAACAATACCCAGTTGTGGATGTGACTGGTGATAGAAGCAAGGTCCAATGCCATAAAGAGCAATATTGCATAGGAACGTGGAATGTTAGGTCCATGAATCAAGGCAAATTGGAAGTGGTCAAACAGGAGACGGCAAGAGTGAAGGTCAACATTCTAGGAATCAGCAAACTAAAATGGACTGGAATGGGTGAATTTAACTCAGATGACCATTATATCTACTACTGTGGGCAAGAATCCCTTAGAAGAAACGGAGTAGCCATCATGGTCAACAAAAGAGTCCGAAATGCAGTACTTGGATGCAATCTCAAAAACAACAGAATGATCTCTGTTCATTTCCAAGGCAAACCATTCAATATCACGGTAATCCAAGCCTATACCCCAACCAGTAATGCTGAAGAAGCTCAAGTTGAATGGTTCTATGAAGACCTACAAGACCTTTTAGAAATAACACCCAACAAAGATGTCCTTTTCATTATAGGAGACTGGAATGCAAAAGTAGGAAGTCAAGAAACACCTGGAGTAACAGGCAAATTTGGCCTTGGAATACGGAATGAAGCAGGGCAAAGGCTAACAGAGTTTTGCCAAGAGAACGCACTGGTCATACCAAACACCCTCTTCCAACAACACAAGAGAAGACTCTACACATGGACATCACCAGATGGTCAACACTGAAATCAGATTGATTATATTCTCTGCAGCCAAAGATGTTGAAGCTCTATATAGTCAGCAAAAACAAGACCAGGAACTGACTGTGGCACAGATCATGAACTCCTTATTGTCAAATTCAGACTGAAATTGAAGAAAGTGGAGAAAACCACTAGACCATTCAGGTATGACCTAAATCAAATCCCTTATGATTATACAGTGAAAGTGACAAATAGATTTAAGGGACTAAATCTGATAGAGTGCCTGATGAACTATAAACGGAGGTTTGTGACATTGTACAGGAGACAGGGATCAAGACCATTTCCACGGAAAAGAAATACAAAAAAGCAAAATGGCTGTCTGCGGAGGCCTTACAAATAGCTGTGAAAAGAAGAGAAGTGAAAAGCAAAGGAGAAAAGGAAAGATACACCCATTTGAATGCAGAGTTCCAAAGAATAGCAAGGAGACATAAGAAAGCCTTCCTTAGCGATCATCGCAAAAAAATAGAGGAAAACAACAGAATGGGAAAGACTAGACATCTCTTCAAGAAAATTAGAGATACCAAAGGAACATTTCATGCAAAGCTGGGCTCAATAAAGGACAGAAATGGTATGGACCTAACAGAAGCAGAAGACATTAAGAAGATGTGGGATGAATAGAAGAACTGTACAAAAAAGATCTTCACAACCCAGATAATCATGATGGTGTGATCACTCATCTAGAGCCAGACATCCTGGAATGTGAAGTCAAGTGTGCCTTAGAAAGCATCACTACAAACAAAGCTAGTGGAGGTGATGGAATTCCAGTTGAGCTATTTCAAATCCTAAAAGATGATGCTGTGAAAGAGCTGCACTCAATATGCCAGCAAATTTGGAAAACTCATCAGTGGCCACAGGACTGGAAAAGGTCCGTTTTCATTCCAATCCCAAAGAAAGGCAATGCCAAAGAATGCTCAGACTACTGCACAATTGCACTCATCTCACACGCTAGTAAAGTAATGCTCAAAATTCTCCAAGCCAGGCTTCAGCAATACGTGAACCGTGAACTTCCAGATGTTCAAGCTGGTTTTAGAAAAGGCAGAGGAACCAGAGATCAAATTGCCAACATCCGCTGGATCATCAAAAATGCAAGAAAGTTCCAGAAAAACATCTATTTCTGCTTTAGTGACTATGCCAAAGCCTTTGACTGTGTGGATCACAATAAACTGTGGAAAATTCTGAAAGAGATGGGAATACCAGACCACCTGACCTGCCTCTTGAGAAACCTATATGCAGGTCAAGAAGCAAGTTAGAACTGGACATGGAACAACAGACTGGTTCCAAGTAAGAAAAGGAGTCAAGGCTGTATATCATCACACTCCTTAAACTTATATGCAGAGTACATAATGAGAAACGCTGGGCTGGAAGAAGCACAAGCTGGAATCAAGATTGCTGCTGCTGCTGCTGCTATGTCATTTCAGTCGTTTCCAACCCTGTGCAACCCCACAGACGGCAGCCCACCAGGCTCCGCCGTCCCTGGGATTCTCCAGGCAAGAACACTGGAGTGGGCCACCACCTCCTTCTCCAATGCATGAAAGTGAAAAGTTAAAGCAAAGTCACTGAGTCATGTCCAACTCTCAGCGACCCCATGGACTGCAGCCTACGAGGCTCCTCCGCCCATGGGATTTTCCAGGCAAGAGTACTGGAGTGGGGTGCCATTGCCTTCTCCGCAAGATTGCTAGGAGAAATATCAATAACCTCAAATATGCAGATGACACCACCCTTATGGCAGAAAGTGAAGAGGAAATAAAAACCCTCTTGTTGAAAGAGGACAGTAAAAAAGTTGGCTTAAAACTCAACATTCAGAAAACTAAGATCATGGCATCTGGTCCCATCAGTTCAGTTCGGTTCAGTTCAGTCTCTCAGTCGTGTGCAACTCTTTTCAGT
Source organism: Ovis canadensis (assembly GCF_042477335.2). Taxonomy (NCBI): domain Eukaryota; kingdom Metazoa; phylum Chordata; class Mammalia; order Artiodactyla; family Bovidae; genus Ovis; species Ovis canadensis. The sequence continues at coordinate 22,212,835 of NC_091269.1, read as the reverse complement.
TCAGTTCAGTCACTCAGTCGTGTCCGACTCTTTGCGACCCCATGAATCGCAGCATGCCAGGCCTCCCTGTCCATCACCAAATCCTGGAGTTCACTCAGACTCGCGTCCATCGAGTCAGTGATGCCATCCAGCCATCTCATCCTCTGTCGTCCCCTTCTCCTCCTGCCCCCAATCCCTCCCAGCATCAGAGTCTTTTCCAAGGAGTCAACTCTTCACATGAGGTGGCCAAAGTACTGGAGTTTCAGCTTTAGCATCATTCCCTCCAAAGAAATCCCAGGGCTGATCTCCTTTAGGGTGGATTGGTTGGATCTCCTTGCAGTCCAAGGGACTCTCAAGAGTCTTCTCCAACACCACAGTTCAAAAGCATCAATTCTTCAGCGCTCAGCCTTCTTCACAGTCCAACTCTCACATCCATACATGACCACTGGAAAAACCATAGCCTTGACTAGACGGACCTTAGTCGGCAAAGTAATGTCTCTGCTTTTGAATATGCTCTCTAGGTTGATCATGACTTTCCTTCCAAGGAGTAAGCGTCTTTTAATTTCATGGCTGCAGGCACCATCTGCAGTGATTTTGGAGCCCAAAAGAATAAAGTCTGACACTGTTTCCACTGTTTCCCCATCTATTTCCCATGAAGTGATGGGACCGGATGCCATGATCTCCGTTTTCTGAATGTTGAGCTTTAAGCCAACTTTTCCACTCTCCTCTTTCACTTTCATCAAGAGGCTTTTTAGTTCCTCCTCACTTTCTGCCATAAGAGTGGTGTCATCTGCATTTCTGAGGTTATTGATATTTCTCCCGGCAATCTTGATTCCAGCTTGTGTTTCTTCCAGTCCAGCGTTTCTCATGATGTACTCTGCATATAAGTTAAATAAGCAGGGTGACAATATACAGCCTTGACGGACCTCTTTTTCTATTTGGAACCAGTCTGTTGTTCCATGTCCAGTTCTAACTGTTGCTTCCTGCCATCCAGCCATCTCATCCTCTGTCATCCCCTTTTCCTCCTGCCCGCAATTCCTCCCAGCATCTGAGTCTTTTCCAATGAGTCAGCTCTTCACATGAGGTGGCCAAAGTACTGGACTTTCAGCTTTAGCATCATTCCTTCCAATGAACACCCAGGGCTGATCTCCTTTAGGATGAACTGGTTGGATTTCCTTGCAGTCACTTCATGGCAAATGGATGGGGAAACAGTGGAAACAGTGTCAGACTTTATTTTGGGGGGCTCCAAAATCACTGCAGATGGTGATTGCAGCCAGGAAATTAAAAGATGCTTACTCCTTGGAAGGAAAGTTATGACCAACCTAGATAGCATATTAAAAAGCAGATACATTACTTTGCAAAAAAAGGTCCATCTAGTCAAGGCTATGGTTTTTCCAGTAGTCATGTATGGATGTGAGAGTTGGACTGTGAAGTAAGCTGAGTGCCGAAGAATTGATGCTTTTGAACTGCGGTGTGGGGAAGACTCTTGAGAGTCCCTTGGACTGCAAGGAGATCCAACCAGTCCGTCCTAAAGGAGATCAGTCCTGGGTGTTCATTGGAGGACTGATGGTAAAGCTGAAACTCCAATACTTTGGCCACCTCATGCAAAGAGTTGACTCATTGGAAAAGACTCTGATGCTGGGAAGGATTGGGGGCAGGAGGAGAAGGGGATGACTGAGGATGAGATAGCTAGATGACATCATCGACTCAATGGACGTGAGTTTGAGTGAACTCTGGGAGTTGGTGATGGACAGGGAGGCCTGGCATGCTGCAATTCACGGGGTTGCAAAGTCAGACATGACTGAACGACTGAACTGAACTGAACTGATGGCCGACTCAGATTGTTGTATGGCAGAAACCAACACAACATTGTAAAAAATTTTTTAAATAATAAAAAAACACTATAATATCCAACACAATTATTATAATTAGCAATAAACACTGCAGTTGATAAATTCTAAATTAACAAATACCTTCTTTCTTTTTCCACTCACCTACCCAGCTATCCATCCATCCATCCTATAAAGTATTCACTGGACACCCATTAGCTGCTGGTCACTTCTTGATAATTTTGGTGTATCCCAATGGCCAATCATTCTGATGAAACAGCATCCAGAAATGCCAAAAAATGAATTCTCCTTTCTCCACTGCACTGTGACTTGTCAAGGGTATGAACAACAATCTATACAATTCTCTTTTTAATCGAAAGGCTACCGTGGTATCCAGCAATGTGATTTGTGCATTACAATAATCTTCTGAACTGAAATGAACTTCTGGAACTCTGGTTTCAAAATATATAAAAATTAACAGACTTGGTTAATCCACCCACTGGATTGCTCAATGTAAAATACAATAAGGCATTTAATTCAACTCAGAGTGTAGTAAACTGTGATGTACTACATACATGAGAGACAAGGAGATAACCCGAGAGCTTCCTTGAGCTGAAGGGGTTTACACTGGAGGCAGTAAGCAGGTTAAGAAACAAAATAACCTGCAACAGAACACAAGTGGCAAAGAGTAGACGATTCCAGAAGACCAGGGAAGGCTGGAAGTATTGAAATAGCGCAAGATGCTCTTTCTCCTCTCCCCTGCCCCCACCCCGTCCTCAGCCTGCCTTTGTCTGTGGAAAAACTTTAGCCAAAAAATAAGTTTGACCAGAAAAGTGAGAAAATGCATAAGCAAAGGAAAACAGTCCAACAATACTAAATAATATAGTTTAGACATTAAGTATAAAGACCTATAATTCCTTCTCAGGGGATATAGCTAATATTCTGAACCATGTACTATGAGCAGTCTTATAGATACTGAAGCCCCTACCAGGTGGAAGAAGTTAACCATGTGATGACCAGGCTGTAACCAAGACATAAGCCGAGAACTGGTCTCAAGGAAACAGGAACAAACTGACCCTAAAACTGAAGATTAACTGAAGATTAACAATCAAGATGATGCTGGTCAGACCACCGATGATCAATTTCAAGAGCTGACTGTCCTGTTTCTTCATGTAGCCCCCTACCTCTGTCTGTAAAATCTTGCCCCCTGATTGTTAATGGGGAGGAGGATTGATTTGGACAGGAGTCTGCTCTCCCCATCTTCCCTACAAGTTGCTGGCATCCAAAATAAAGCGAACTTTCCTTTCCACCGATCTTGCCTCTTTATTGGCTTTTGAGCGGTGAGCTGCCAGACCCCACTTTGGGATACAGTAAAATGAGGTGTGGAGACTTGGGACAAAGAGGGCAGATGCGATCATGTTCTTGGTAGGCAGAATCAAGTGAGCCAGAACATCTGTTTTAGGGATTTGGTGGACTGTTTATGGAGAAGGAAATGGCAACCGACTCTAGTATTCTTGCCTGGAGAATCCCATGGACAGAGGAGCTTGGTGGGCTATAGTCCACGGGTGGCTAAGAGTCAGACATGACTGAGCGATTTCAGTTTCACTTTATGGAAGGCCTGGAAAGGAATGCTAAGAATTTGCCTGCAGGACACTAATGAGTATTTGCACAAAGAAGAGTGATCTAATCAGATCTCTCCTTTGGAAAGATTATCCTGGCAGTAGTATCCAGGCCTGACTGTCAGGAGGGACTGAGCAGAGAAATACTGACACAAACTAGTGTCAGGACTGCAAAGGCACAGGAAGGTCTTTGGAAGACACAGATGCCTTTGGAAGAAGCATCCTAAGAATGACTGTGAAGCTCTGAGGGTTGCCTTAAATCACCTGGGAAGAATACCAGGCTTTGTTAGATCTTCGCTTTAGACCGGATGGTCCTTGTGGACAATCCAATGCATCTTTAAACACACTGCTATATACCACAGTGCCATGCAGACAGTAGATGCCAAATGAGTGTTCCTGGACAGATGAATAAATACAGTGGAATGAATAAATGGATAAGTTAGAGTCTTCAGAAGAGAATTCTATAACCAGAGAAAGGAAAACAAAAAAACTGATCAGAGTCAAGGTAATTTGAGGCCCCAAGTCTATTATTTGAATTGAATGCAGAATATCTATGCCCAAGGTCAGCCGTCTCGCATTTCACTATGCCTGGCCCATGGCTATAATGAAAAACACCAGGGAAATATTAATCATTGTACGGAGTCTATAAGAGAGTAGACATTAAAAGATCTCATCACAAGAAAAAGACTTTGTAACCATGTGAGGTGGCAAATGTAACTAGACTTACTGTGGAGATCATTTCACAATGTAAATACCAGATCACCATGTTGTACACCCAGTCTAATCTCATTCGTGTCAAATATATCTCAATTTAAAAAAAAAAGAATTGTACTAAGATGTGCAAAATTTTTTCATTTGAAGATCTGTAATCTCAAAGCGGCATTCACAAGTCTATGTTTCCAGTACATTAGAAACACAACCCCCATTGATCTATTTTTGACCACTGTGAAACAGTCCTTCTTTGGCTATCAGTATTTTCCTAAGATGAGACTTGCTTTATTTATAAATGCAAAACACCTTCTCCTGTGTCAAAAATAAAGCCTAATAATTATGCCAAATCATCTTACCAATCTACTTGCAAATTAAGAAACCACAGGTATGAAAAAGAAAAGTTACGTTGGTGTCTACGTCCCAAAACCAAATTTAAAGTCAGATTCTACATTCAAGACATAATTCAGTCATTAAATTTAGGTATTCCCCCTCTTCAACCTGTGAAAGCATTTAGTCTCCATGCAGGGCCACCTGTCAAATGCACATTTCTATTCCTGGTCGCTGTGTTTGCCTGAGTGAACATGATCGTGTTAATGATTAATATCAATCCTAGATACAGGTAACCCTGGGAAGGTCAAGTACCAATTGCATTCAGGCAGCTGACTGTGGGGAGCTGTCTGAGCCTCTTGAAATGCAACCATGTGGGTGGGGGGAGGAGGCAAAATGTGAAACCCCACAGAGCTGCTGCTGCTGCTGCTGCTAAGTCGCTTCAGTCGTGTCCAACTCTGTGAGACCCCATAGACGGCAGCCCATCAGGCTCTGCCATCCCTGGGATTCTCCAGGCAAGAACACTGGAGTGGGTTGCCATTTCCTTCTCCAATGCATGAAAGTGAAAAATGAAAGTGAAGTCGCTCAGTCATGTCCGACTCTTAGCAACCCCATGGACTGCAGCCCACCAGGCTCCTCTGTCCATGGGATTTTCCAGGCAAGAGTACTGGAGTGGTTGAGTACACAGAGCAGGGACTAGGAAATTCACACAGTCCCCCAAGTCCCAGACAATCCCAGTCTTCCAGGACAAAAGTCGCTGAATCCGAGAGCTGGAAGGGTCCCCACACATCATCCATTGCAGCCCCAACCTGACCCACATGCAGACTCCCCCGTATGGGCACCCCAGAATCAGCCAACACTAACTTAAATGTTTCTGGGGCAAAAAGCTAACACTTTTCAAGATGGCCTCTTCCACTGACAGACAACTTTTTAGCAAGTTTTTCTCTAGGTTAAGTTCAAGATCAGTCCTGGGTGTTCATTGGAAGGACTGATGGTGAAGCTGAAACTCCAATACTTTGGCCACCTGATGCGAAGAGCTGACTCATTTGAAAAGACCCTGATGCTGGGATTGAGGGCAGGAGGAGAGGAGGATGACAGAGGATGAGATGGCTGGATGGCATCACCGACTCAGTGGACATGGATTTGAGTAGGCTCCAGGAGTTGGTGATGGACAGGGAGGCCTGGTGTGCTGCAGTTCATGGGGTCGCACAGACACGACTGAGCGACTGAACTACACTGAAGTTCAAAATTGACATCCTACTCATGTGTGGCTCTATTTGTAATCCTGGGCCAAGAAGGCACTCTAAATTCCGACTGAATGACGAATGATTAGTGAACAGATGTGGCCTTACAGATCAATGACAATATTGGAAAAAGGAATCACTCACAAATTTAAGCATGATGGCTCAAAAATATATAAATAAGGATTTGGTTTGATTCACTTAATATTACTTAAGCAGAGGGGGATTATGCAGCACTATGGAATGAAGCATACTTAACGGAAACAGTCCTGCGTAAGGGGAGAGGACTCAGGTCCTAATATTCTGCTGCTCCCACCCACACTCCACACTTGTCAGCTAAGCCAGGCAGATCCCGAGATCTCCACCATCACTTAAGACTGTCAGGACTCTGATATGACTTATCCCCAAAGACTGTGGTGCCAAACCTCCAGGAATTTCTGTCTTAACTGCATTTCTCTGAGAGTTCAAACCCATCTGCAAATAAAGGGTAAAAGTCCTACCAAGGGGACTTCATTCATGGTCCAGTGGCTAACACTCTGCATTGCCAATGCAAGAGATTCATGTTCAATCCCTGGTTAGAGAACTAAGATCCCATATACTGCAACTAAAGATCCCATGGGCTGTAACTAAGACCTGGCACAGCCAAATGAATTTAAAAAAAAAAAAAAAAAAGTGGTCCTACCATGGAAGGCAAATGCAAGGGTTGAACAGGTAGAATTATATCCACCTGTTTTCAGGATGAGCACAAGGCAACATGGTTGAGAAATTTACCTGAAGTTGATTGGGAATGAGAACCTAGGGCTATTTATTTCAATTACCTAATGTGAGACCAGGCCTTCTACACTCATGTTTACCATTATAAGGACCAAATATATATTTCTCAGCCCTGCACTTGATAAATACACTTGTCCATGCCTCACCAGCCAGAACCCCAGAGGTTTGACCACTTGCTCTTTTGAGGCTTCATCCAGCAGTAAGTTCTGTGATTCTGTTATAAACACCAACCGACCCAAATGATCTCAGGAAGCTCCACATCTCTGTCACCCATTTCTGAGCCATGACTGGAGGCAAGTGGCCAAAAGGAAGGAGCACCGAGTAAAAGGAAGCAGACAGAAAATCATGTCATGTCAGCAACTGAGCACAGCACATGGGCCCCCACTGCCTTCCAAAGCCAGAGAGAAAGATTACGTCACTCACTGGTGAGCCACAGTTCTGCTTTCCCACTTCCACTTGGTATGAAAAATGGGAAGCTGATGGTGAAGTCTGTGCTCAAAGAAGCAGCTGGTAAACTGATTTCAAAAGAGAAAATGGATCAGAATGGTCCAGGTACCTGTGGCAGGTATTTTTAAAAGGGCATGACTGTTGCACGAAAGATATTTGCTAAGGAATTTTCACCACAGGCGTTCAAGTTGAGAATAGCAACAGAAGACTCCCAAGGGCTCAAAAACCTTACATGACTACATTCTGCTATCTGGAAAGTGCTTGGCCAAGGGCAGCACCAGCAGTGCCCAGCGGGGACCCTCTCCAGCCCCAGGGTGGCTGCCCAGGGCCTGCCTGGAAGCAGTATTCTCTTCTGGCTTTGCATGAGACCCTGGCATATAAGCTGAATTACTACTATCACTGCCAAAAAAAATTATTCTAATTCTGGTCTAATGATACTAATCTAAAAATTCTATGCTCAGAAACTGTCCTGTGCCTAGCTTCAGATATTATTTAAACATCACCGGGCTTCCCAGGTGGCGCTAGTGGTAAGACATAAGGCATGCAGATTCGATCCCTGGTTGAGAACTATGATCACACATGCCACAGCCAAAACAAGACCTCAAGTGATGAGCAGGTTTGTAAATGACTATGCTCCTTCAGCGGAGAAGGCAATGGCACCCCACTCCAGTACTCTTGCCTGGAAAATCCCATGGACGGAGGAGCCTGGTAGGCTGCAGTCCATGGGGTCGCTAGAGTCGGACACGACTGAGCGACTTCACTTTCACTTTTCACTTTCATGCATTGGAAAAGGAAATGGCAACCTACTCCGATGTTCTTGCCTGGAGAATCCCAGGGACGGGGGGCCTGGTGGGCTGCCGTCTATGGGGTCGCACAGAGTCGGACACAACTGAAGTGACTTAGCAGCAGCAGCATGCTCCTTCAGGGGCTTCCCAGGTGGCTCCAGAGGTAAAGAACCCACCTGCCAATGCAGGAGACACAAGAGACACGGGTTCAATCCCTGGGTCAGAGAGATCCCCTGGAGGAGGTCATGGCAGCCCACTCTACTATTCCTGCTTGGAGAATCCCCATGGACAGAGGAGCCTGACTGAGGTCCATAGGGTTGCAAAGAGTTAGACACTACTAAAGCAACTTGGCATGCACAAAGATCATCACTGTCTTCACTCTGAAGATCTTTCATAAACCTTTGACCAAAATCACGATAAAATTCAGACATTAATGATATAATCTCTAATCCTTCTTCAGTCAAAATTTCAAGAATTTTTTTTTTAAAAAAGGAAATGTTTTAATGAACATAATAAATTTGGACTTCTTTTTTTTCTAAACTAATACCTTAATGTTTGCACAATGAGCCAGTTATTATTTTTGTCATCTAACTAAACAATAATAGTTTGCAGGCAATGTTTTGGAAACATATAAATTAATGAACATGGTACAGAAATGGATTATAAGAACAGAGACACCAAACTATTGATCTGCATTGGTGGAATTACTGTGGTTTTCAATGTTCTTTTTCTCATTTGTAAGTTTCCTAACACCACCCTTATGGCAGAAAGAGAAGAGGAACTAAAAAGCCTCTTGATGAAAGTGAAAGTGGAGAGTGAAAAAGTTGGCTCAAAGCTCAACATTCAGAAAAAGAAGATCATGGCATCCGGTCCCATCACTTCATGGGAAATAGATGGGGAAACAGTGGAAACAGTGTCAGAATTTATTTTTGGGGGATCCAAAATCACTGCAGATGGTGATTGCAGCCATGAGATTAAAAGACGCTTACTCCTTGGAAGAAAAGTTATGACCAACCTAGAGAGCATATTCAAAAGCAGAGACATTACTTTGCCGACTAAGGCCCGTCTAGTCAAGGCTATGGTTTTTTCATTGGTCATGTATGGATGCAAGAGTTGGACTGTGAAGAAAACTGAGCACCAAAGAATTGATGCTTTTGAACTGTGGTGTTGGAGAAGACTCTTGAGAGTCCCTTGGACTGCAAGGAGATCCAACCAGTCCATTCTGAAGGAGATCAACCCTGGGATTTCTTTGGAGGGAATGATGCTAAAGCTGAAACTCCAGTACTTTGGCCACCTCATGCGAAGGGTTGACTCATTGGAAAAGACTCTGGTGCTGGGAGGGATTGCGGGCAGGAGGAGAAGGGGACGACCAAGGGTGAGATGGCTGGATGGCATCACTGACTCGATGGATGCGAGTCTGAGTGAACTCCGGGAGATGGTGATGGACAGGTAGGCCTGGCGTGCTGCGATTCATGGGGTCGCAAAGAGTTGGACATGACTGAGCGACTGAACTGAACTGAAGAGCACAAGTTACTTCTGGAAAAAGAAAAAAGAATAAGAGAAACAACGGAACAGGGAATTGGTTCTGCAGCACAGAAACCTGGCATTCACTCTCCCTCAGGTACACAGACTTTGCCTGAAAGCCCATTGCTGGGGGCATCTCAAGTGAGCAGTGAGGTCCCTGCAGAAATGTCCTGGGTCCCAGCCTTGCCAGGTAATCATAATCCCAAAAGCCTCAATCCCAGCTTACCCTTCTTGTGCCATCTTAAGGGTCCTGGCAAATATGTGTGTTAAAATAAAGCATTCATGCAAATTCCATTTAGTTTTGAGATTTCTGATGAGTTCTCTTTTTTGCTTTCTTTTTCTCAGAGCAATTATTTTTTAAAAGGAGATTTCTGATGATTTCTTGTGATATATTTTTACACGAAAATTTAATACTTTTTTCTCTGCAAATTTTCATTGTTTATTTTGGAAAGAAGATAGCTTAAAATGGCATTATTTTACATAGGGATGAAAACAAGATTATTTCAAAGTCTCTTCTTCCAGAGTTAACAATTCACCCATGTTTTAGAGTCTATAAATATGTAGGGTATATAGTTACCAGTGATCTAACATAGGGCTGCTCTGAACATCAGCTTGTCTCCATAACTTTAGTTCAGCCAGTGGTTGAGAATACAGTTGTGAGAGGCACCAACCCACAGTTCTAACCCTGGTTCTACATTTAACGGCTATGTGACGTGGAAATAAGAGGGGTGAATCTGCATCTCAGATTTGTATGGGGAAAATGAAAATTATAAGTAGCTACCTTAAAATGGTCTGGGGCAGATTTCATCACAGCAATTCCTGCTAGACAGCCTGGCATACTGCAAGCTCTAAAAAGCTGCAGACTTTCTTATTCCCTCCTGGTAGCACTGATATCTTCTATTTGCACAGTCAGTCATACGCCCCAAGGTACTCGTACCATTTACTTCACTGAATCCTCAGGCAGCCCTAACCCAGAAGTTACTGTCCCCGTCTTATCTTTTTTGTAAACAGTTGAGGAAACTGAGGATCAAGGACACACAGCTTAGAAAGAAGCTCCAGGCCTCTTTTTGCTCAGTGCCAGATTCTCAACTGGGCTTCCTAGTGGCTCAGATGGTAAAGAATCTGCCTGCAATGTGGGACATCCGGGTTTGATCCCTGGGTGGGAAGATTCCCTCAAAAGATTTGATGTACCACTTATGAACTTATTACAATTAAATTTCTTTTTAAATACTCTGCTATTCACAGTCAGCAGAAACAAGACAGGGAGCTGACTGTGGCTCAGATCATGAACTCCTTATTGCAAAATTCAGACTGAAATTGAAGAAAGTAAGGAAAACCACTGGACCATTCAGGTATGACCTAAATCAAATCCCTTAAGATTATACAGTGGAAGTGACCAATAGATTCTAGGGATTAGATCTGATAGACAGAGTGCCTGAAGAACTATGGAGGGAGGTTTGTGACATTGTAAAGGAGGCAGTGATCAAGACCATTCCCAAGAAAAAGAAATGCAAAAAGGCAAAATGGTTGTCTGAGGAGGCCTTACAAATAGCTGAGAAAAGAAGAGAAGCTAAAGGCAAAGGAGAAAAGGAAAGATACACCCATTTGAATGCAGAGTTCCAAAGAATAGCAAGGAGAGATAAGAAAGCCTTCCTCAGAGATCAATGCAAAGAAACAGAGGAAAACAATAGAATGGGAAAGACTAGAGATTTCTTCAAGAAAATGAGAGATACCAAGGGAACATCTCATGCAAAGCTGGGCTCGATAAAGGACAGAAACAGTATGGACCTAGTGGAAGCAGAAGATATTAAGAAGAGGTGGCAAGAATACACAGAAGAACTATACAAAACAGATCTTCTTGACCCAGATAACCACGATGGTGTGATCACTCACCAAAGAGCCAGACATCCTGGAATGCGAAGTCAAGTGGGCCTTAGGAAGCATCACTATGAACAAAGCAAGTGAAGGTGATGGAATTCCAGGTGAGCTATTTCAAATCCTAAAAGACAATGCTGTGAAAGTGCTACACTCAATATGCCAGCAAATTTGGAAAACTCAGCAGTGGCCACAGGACTGGAAAAGGTCAGTTTTCATTCCAATCTCAAAGAAAGGCAATGCCAAAAAATTTTCAAACTACCACACAATTGCACCCATCTCACACACCAGCAAAGTAATGCTCAAAATTCTCCAAGCCAGATTTCAACAGTACGTGAACTGTGAACTTCCAAATGTTCAAGCCGGATTTAGAAAAGGCAGAGGAACCAGAGATCAAATTGCCAACATCTGTTAGATCATCGAAAAAGCAAGAGAGTTCCAGAAAAACATCTACTTCTGCTTTACTGACTACACCAAAGCCTTTGACTGTCTGAATCACAAGAAACTGTGAAAAATTTTTCAAGAGATGGGAATACTGGAGCACCTGAACTGCCTCCTGAGAAATCTGTATGCAGGTCAAGAAGTAACAGTTAGAACTGGACATGGAACAACAGACTGGTTCCAAATCGGGAAAGGAGTACGTCAAGGCTGTATATTGTCACCCTACTTATTTAACTTCTATGCAGAGTACATCATGAGAAATGCTGGGCTGGAGGAAGCACAAGCTGGAATCAAGATTGCTGGAAGAAACATCAATAACCTCAGATATGCAGATGACACCACCCTTATGGCAGAAAGCAAAGAACTAAAGAGCCTCTTCATGAAAGTAAAAGAGGAAAGTGAAAAAGTTGTCTTAAAACTCAACATTCAGAAAACTAAGATCATGGCATCTGGTCCCATCTCTTCATGGCAAATAGGTGGGAAACAATGGAAACAGTGTCAGACTTTATTTTGGGGGGCTCCAAAATCACTGCAGATGGTGACTACAACCATGAAATTAAAAGCCACTTGCTCCGTGGGAGAAAAGCTATGACCAACCTAGACAGCATATTAAAAAGCAGAGATTACTTTGCCAACAAAGGTCCATCTTATCAAAGCTATGGTTTTTCCAGTAGTCATGTATGGAGGTGAGAGTTGGACCATAAAGAAAACTGAGTGCTGAAGAACTGATGCTTTTGAACTGTGGTATTGGAGAAGACTCTTGAGCGTCCCTTGAACTGCAAGGAGATCCAACCAGTCCATCCTAAAGGAAATCAGTCCTGAATATTCATTGGAAGGACTGATGCTGAAGCTGAAACTCCAATCCTTTGGCCACCTGATGTGAAGAACTGACACAATGGAAAAGACCTTGATGCTGGGAAAGATTGAAAGTGGGAGGAGAAGGGGACGACAGAGGATGAGATTGGATGGCATCACCGACTCGATGGACATGAGTTTCAGGAAGCTCTGGGAGTTGGTGATGGACAGGGAATCCAGGCGTGCTGCAGTCCATGGGGTTGCCAAGAGCTGGACACGACTGAACAACTGAACTGAACTGAGCTGATTCATACTTTACAAGAGATGTGGTTTTTCCAGATGGCACAGTGGTAAACAATCTGTTTGCAGATGCAGGAGACAAGGGTTCGATCCCTGAGTCAGGAAGATCCCCTGAAGAAGAAAATGGCAACCAACTCCAGTATTTTTGCCTGGAAAACCCATGGACAGAGGAGCCTGGTGGGCTAGAATCCATGGGGTTGCAAAGAGTCAGACACGACTGAACACACACACACACACACACACACACATTCATACTATAATCAAATCAAACTGGTGGTGGTTTTTTTTTTTACACCACTCCAAATTAACTGGGTTTTGCTTAGTGAAAAGAGCATCTGAGGCTCTTATTTAGAGCTTACTACGTATCTCAGCACCAGGTTGGGTGTTCACATCCATGGCCACAGTCAAACCCACAGCGACTCTATGAGGTCACTGTCACTGTCCCATTTCATAAATGGGGCAACTAAGACACAGTTAAGTGCAGGGTTGAGATGCAAGCTAACTGTCTCAACCTCCAGCTCTTAAGGCTCTGGTATTACCCAAATCGCATTTGCCTGCCCAACTGACCATACATTTTGCAAAGTGCTTTCACACACAGCAGATATCCAGACGAGATGGGGAGGGGGGAGGTTACCAGGTTCAGCGCTGCTAAAGTGAAAGTGAAATCGCTCAGTCGTGCCCGACTCTTTGCGACCAGGCTCCTCGGACCGTGGAATTCTCCAGGCAAGAGTACTGGAGTGGGGTGCCGCTTCCCTCTCCAGGAGATCTTCCCAACCCAGGGATCGAACCCGGGTCTCCCGCATTGCAGGCAGACGCTTTACCATCTGAGCCACCGGGGAAGACTCAAGGAACTGTCAAAGTTACCGGCCTCCTTCCAGTCCAGCAAGGACGCATAACTCCCTCACTCCAAATCTCATTCTCATCCCAAAGTCTCAAACTCCTTTGCACGTGTATTTTAAAAGCGAGATGGCAGGGGACATCCTGCCATTCCTGCAAAGCAGCTGTGCACTTCACGGCCTCAGTGTCAACGCTGAGCGCTGACAGCGTTGACAGCTTGACCGGGGCTCCCCGGCTCCAGCTCCGAGACAGCCGAGGGCATCACAGACGCGGAGGAAGTGGGAGGTGAAACTGCTCGCAGAGCAGCCCCTTGGGACGGTGCCAGCACCGCGTCCCCCATCCCACCCCAACCTCCTCCCTCCAGGTCCTCGAGTGCTGAAACCCGAGACTCTGCGAGGTGTCAGGACGCTGTTCCCGGACCAGGCGGCGGGGCGTCCCCTGTCCGGCGAGTGCGCAGGGGAGGGCGCGCGGAGCCCCGAGCCTCGGCTGGCTCAGTCCCCGGGCGCAGCGAAACCCAGCGGCGCGCTCAAACCGCCTTCCTCGGCCACCGGGACCCACGGGGGCGGGAACTGCGGCTCCCGGGATCTGAGCACCGTCTTCCGGGAGGACCTGGCCCGGCTCGGCGCTGGCGGGCAGCCCCAGGCCCGACAAAGACTTCAGCTCGGCACGCCACGCGCCCTGCCTCAGTTTCCCTCACCCCGCAAGAGTGCAGAAGCCCTAGATATTAACCGAGGCGCACCCCGGACCTAAACGATTTCCAGAGGACAGAGCTCACCCTCGCCGAGGAACCCTCGGCCCGACCCGCCGGGCGGCCGTGACAGCACCCCTACCTGCGCGGTGCCCCCTGCCGCCACCGGCCGGGGCGCCCTGGGGAGCCCCGCCCAGCATGCGCCCCGCCGGCTCCTCCCGATCCGCCTCCACCTTCTCCATCTCCGCTGCGGCCAGAGGGCTCTGTGCACCCGAGGCCCGCGTCCGGGAAGCTAAAGGCCGAGCCGGACGGGAAGTGGGGAGGGGGCTGGCGAGGAAGGGGAGGCTCCTTCCTCCTCCCGGGCTGGACCGGCTGTTTCCTCTCCAGCCTCGGGCCAGGCACGCGCGCGCGCGCGCGCACACACACACACACACACACACACAAGCGGACGGCTGCGGCGGGCGGGGCGCGCAAGCCCGCAGCCTGGGTCACAGACCTCGGAGAGCTTATTTTTCACTCTCCCTCGGTGTTGGACGAAAATGAGAGGGGAAGTGCGGTGGAGAGGACGGGTGTTCGGGAAGGGAGAGACTAGGAGGCCCTCCTTGGGGGACGGGAGGGTTCCTCCCAGACACTAATTAGGGAAGTGACCACAGGGTTGATGGAAGAGCTGGACGGAGTGAGAGGGACTCTTTTCGCTAGGAGCGGGGGGCGGGGGGAGGATGAGGGGAGACTGCAGCTCACGCTGGGAAAGAGAGCGGGGCGAGTAGTTCTACATGAAATGAGGATCCAACTGTTTGAATCTTCTGGCAGCACTGGGCTGGCCCCAGATCCGCCTCCCCACGTTGGGCAGCCAGCCCAGGACACAACTGCGATCCGTGCTGAGTTCCTAAGCCAGCCCACTCGCCTCCTCTTGTGTTCATGCAGGAGTCTCCTGGAGCATCTCTGAAGACGCACCTGCCAGAAATGGTTCTCGCCCTTAAGGAGCTTCCCCGGCCTCCTATGGGGAAGATAAACATGAGCGTGTAAAACTAAATCATGACGTACAGCAGAATATGCAAGAGCCAAAGTCTGTCATGAAACACTGTAGAAGTGGGAGGAGGGGCGGTAAGAGGCAGTGAAAGGTCGGAAAGGCTCCCTGGAGGAAGGGGAAGGATCGTCCTAGAACTGCAGGAGAGTCAAGGTCGTTCAAAAGATCAGAACCATGTGAGTGAAAACACCTATATATGCTTAGAAGTCGGAGTGTTGTGGGACAGAATGAATGTGAGCGTTAATATGAAGAGTGTGGGGAACCATCGGATGAGGCTGAATGTAATGACGGTCACCACCAAGCAGAGATCCGGATTCACCGCAGTTTGTGAGATTAGAACAAGCTGTTTGCTTAGCTAGTTGACAGAAATGGGAGGCAAGAGGTGACCAGCACTAAATGATGTGGAAATGCCAGAACTGCCTTGGTACACTGTAAAGGAATTATCTAAAGGCTTAGGGAGAGTGAAATATTAGCATAGACTTATCACATAAGACCCACTTACTGACTCCCAGGAGGTCCAGAGGACACTCTGAGAAATAACTCTGTGACCCAGCATGCCTGGTCAACTCTTCTCTGTAGATCAGAAATTACCGTGGAAACTGCACCACTGCAGCGTGGGTCCTTAAATGCAGTGAGAATAGTTGGATCCCAGCGTGGCTGGAGCCGAATGGTGGCAATGAATCACCCAAGGCAGGGTGGGCACGGTTTCTGTAATGGACAGCAAAGGCAAAGCAGCAACCAGAACAGTCTGCCCCCACAGACCTATGGCATTGATCAGTTAGTCATGGCAATCCAGGATGAGAATTCTACTGAATTCTTATGTGATCTGTATGAGCAGGAAAGTTCTTGGTCAAGCAAACAAAAGCCTAACTTAAATTACTAAAACAGAGAGACTCCATCAATTCCCAGACTTGAGTCAATTTGCAGACCCAAAACTCCTTGAACAAAGGGGATGTTTGTCTCCTACAAGATTCTGCAACATTGTCAAAAATACATACTATTACTCTTTCTTCGAGCCTTCCCCAAAGGGACATGTGGCCTTCTACTAGGGTGACTGTGCATTGGGGAAAAGGAAGTAATCAGACTTTTCAGGAATTACTGGACACTGGGTCTGAGCTGACACTGAGTCCAGAGCATCCAGAACATCACTGCGGTACTCCTCCAAGCAAAGGTTTGCAGAGGTCAGGTGATGAATGGAGTTTTAGCTCAGGTCCATCTCATAGGGGTCTCTGCACCCATACTGGGGTTATTTCTCCAGTTTGGGAATGCACTGTTGGAATAATTAGAATAATACTCAGCAACTGGCAGAATCCCTACATTGGCTCCACGACCCTTAAAGTGAGGGTTATTTTGTGAGAAAGAGCCAAGTGGAAGCCTCTACAGCTGCCTCTGCCTTGGATGAGCAAAGTGGTTGCGGCGGCAGTCCTGGAAGTTATCTGGCGGCTCAGCAATACAGGCTTGCACTCAGCAAAGCCAGTCTGACCATGGCCACCGCTGAGGGTCCAGTCCGCCAACAGCAGGACCAACAGTGCGGCAGCATTCCCCAGTTAATAACCAAAGGCAATACTGCCTACTTAGAGAGACTGCAGAGAGTAATGCCATCATCAAGGACTTGAAAGATGCACGGGTGATTTCTACCACCTCCCCGTTCAACACGTCCCTGTGGCCTGTGAAGACAGATGGAGCCTGAAGAACGGCACTGGGTCATCATAAACTAAACCAGATGGTGATTCCAATTGCAGCTGCCCTACCAACTGTAGCTTCACTGTTTAAGCAAAGTAACACATCCCCTAGTATCTGCTATGCAGCTTTGGTCTGGCAAAATGTTTCTTCTGCATACCTGTTAGTAAAGACCAACCACAGGGCAGCCTTTCTTCAGCTGGCAAAAACAGCAGTACAGTGAAGACTGCCCTCCCTCAAGGATAGGTCAGTTCTCCAGCCCTACATCCTAATTTGGTCAAGCAGGGACCCTCTTGCCTTTCTGCTCTGGAAGACCTCACACTGGTCCATAGCACTGATGATGTTATGCTGATTGGACCTAGTGTGTAGGAAAGAGTAGCTCTCCTAGGCTTATTGGTGAGACATTTGTATGTCCTGGGGTGGAAAGCAAATCTGACAAAAATTCTAGAGATTTCCTTCTCAGTGGGTTTTCAAGAGGTCTGGTAGTAGAGGCTATCCATTCTAAGGTGAAGGATAAGGACTTTCCTGGTGGTCCAGTGGTTAAGAATCAGCCTTCCAATGCAGAGGGTATGGGTTTGATTCCTGGATGAGGAACTGAGATCCCACACACCACAGGGCAACTAACCCACATGCCACAACCGCTGAGTCCGAGCAGCACAACGAGAGAGAAGCCGATGCACTGCAACAAAAATCCCACATGCCGCAACTAAGACTTGAACTTGATGGTCTCAAATAAATAAATATTTTTAATATTTATTAATTTTAATATTTATTAACATTAAAATTAATACATAAATAAGGTGAAGGATAAGTTGTTGTATTTGGCCCTTTATATGACCCTGGTGGCTCAGACAGTAAAGAATCTTCCTGCAATGCAGGAGACCTGGGTTTAGCCCCTGGGTCAGGAAGATTCCACTGGAGAAGGGAATGACTACCCACTCCAATATTCTTGCCTGGAGAATTCCTTGGACAGAGGAGCCTGGCGAGCTACAGTCCATGGGGTCGCAAAGAGTCAGACTGAGCGACTAATAATACTTTCATAACCAAAAAAGAGACACAGCACCTGATGGTCCTCTTTGGGTTTGGGACACAACATGCCCCTCACTCGGGAATGCTCCTCAAGTCCATTTACCAAGTGACCCAAAAAGCGGCTGATTTTGAGGGGGACCAAGAACAAGCGAAGTCCCTGCACCTCATCCAGGTTGCACTGTGAGCTGCCCTCTGCCGGCTGAGCCACGTGATCCAGCAGATGCAACAGTCAGTGGTAGATGCTGATGGAGGCTGGGTCAGAGCCCCGCAGGGAGTCACCTCACAGACACTTAAGATTACAGAGCAAGGCCCTGCCATCCTCCGTGGACTTTGAGAAACAGCCTTTTACTTACTACTGGGCCTAGTAATAACTGATCATTTAACCATGGGCCCACACATCACCATGCAAGCTGAGCTGCTTGCCATGAACTGGGTGCTGCCAGAACCTCGGGCATGAGTCCAGGTGTGCATCATCAGATGGAATGGACACATACGAGACTCAGCTCAAGTAGACCGAGAGGACGTGCTTAAGTCACATGAGGGAGTGGCCCACGCGCCCAAGGCCCCCGCCTCCCTCTCCCTCCCAGCCTGCACCTGTGGCCTCAGGGGGCTCCCTGTGATCAGCTGATTGAGGAAGAGAAGACTTAGGCCTGCCCAGTGTTCAGGCACCACCCGAAAGTTGACAGCAGCTGTACTACAGCCCCTTCTGGAACATCCCTGAAGGACAGTGGTGAATGCAAGTCTGCCCAGCTTGCTGACCTTTGAGCAGTCAACCTTGTTGTTCAGTCTGCTTCAAAAGAGAAATGCCCAGAAGTACAAGTAGACACCAGCTTATGGACTGTGACCAATGGTTTGGCTGGATGGTCAGGGATTTGAAAGGAACATGACTAGAAAATTGGTGACAAGGTAATCTGAGGAAGAGGTAGGTGGATAGACCTCTCTGAACAGCCAAAAACTCCAAGATACTGTGTCCCAGGTGAATGGTCTGATCTCAGCAGAGGAGGCTTGTAATCCTCAAGTGGCTA
This sequence comes from Ovis canadensis, assembly GCF_042477335.2. Classification (NCBI taxonomy): domain Eukaryota; kingdom Metazoa; phylum Chordata; class Mammalia; order Artiodactyla; family Bovidae; genus Ovis; species Ovis canadensis. The sequence continues at coordinate 22,193,902 of NC_091269.1, read as the reverse complement.
GGACATTGTTCTTTGGGTACCAGTCAGCCTCCTTCTCCAGCTACTTGACATTGCCCAATAGGCTGATGAACAAATCAATCATGGTGGCAGGGCTGGAAGTTATCCAGAGGCTCCACATTACAGACTTCCACTCACCAAGGCCAGCCTGACCATGGCCACCAATGAGGGTCCAATCTGCCAGCAGCAAGACCAACAATATGGCAGCATTCCCCAAAGCGATCAGTTCAGTTCAGTTTCTCAGTCTGAACTTTGCAACCTGACTCTTTGTCTGACTCTTTGAGACCTCATGGACTACAGCACGCCAGGCTTCCTTGTCCATCACCATCCTCTGGAGTTTGCTCAAACTCATATCCATTGAGTCGATGAGGCCATCCAACCATCTTATCCTTGGTCATCCCCTTCTCCTCCCACCTTCAATCTTTCCCATCATCAGGGTATTTTCTAAGGAGTCAGTTCTTTGCATCAGGTGGCCAAAGTATTGGAGTTTCAGCTTCAGTATCAATCCTTTCAATGAATATTCAAGACTGATTTCCTTTAGGATTGGCTGGTTGGATCTCCTTGCAGTCCAAGGGACTATCAAGAGTCTTCTCCAACATCACAGCTCAAAAGCATCCATTCTTCAGTGCTCAGCTTTCTTTATGGTCCAACTCTCACATCCATACATGATTACTGGAAAAACTATTGCTTTGACTGCTGCTGCTGCTGCTAAGTTGCTTCAGTCGTGTCCAACTCTGTGCGACCTGGTAGACGGCAGCCCGCCAGGCTCCCCCGTCTCTGGGATTCTCCAGGCAAGGACACTGGAGTGGGTTGCCATTTCCTTCTCCAATAGCTTTGACTAGATGGAACTTTGTCAGCAAAGTGATGTCTCTGCTTTTGAATATGCTGTCTAGGTTGGTCAAAGCTTTTCTTCCAAGGAGCAAGCGTCTTTTAATTTCATGGCTACAGTCACCATCTGCAGTGATTTTGGAGCCCAAGAAAATAAAGTCTGTCACTGTTTCCATTGTTTTCCCATATATTCGCTATGAAGAGATGAGCACAGATACCGTGATCTTAGTTTTTTTAACGTGATTCTGTTCTTACTGGAATTGATAATCACAGAGTACACTGAGTTTCTTTTCCTGCACACAGTGCTTCTGCCAAAACTACCATCCATAGGCTCATAGCACGCCTTACCCGCTACCGTTGCTTCTGATCAGGGAACTCACTTCGCAACAATTGGAATGTGGCAGTGGATTCACACTCACAGAATTCACTAGTCTTACCATGTCCCCTACCATCCTGAAGCAGCTAGCTGGGTAGAGAAATGGAATAGCCTTTCGAAGACTCAGTCACAGCATCAGCTAGATAGCAGTATCTTGCAGAGTTGGGCAAGATTCTCCAGGAAACTGTCTGTGGAGGCTCTGAATCAGGATCCAGTATATGATGCTGTTTCTCCCAAGACCAGATTCATGGGTCCAAGAATCCAGGGATGGAAATGGGCATGGCATCTCTCACCATTAGCCCCAGTGATGCCCTAGCACAAGGTTTGCCTTCTGTTCCCACAACCTTATGTTCAGCTGACCTGGTGGTATTAGTTCCAAAGGGAGGAATGTTTTCATGAAGAAACACAACAATGATTGCATTTAACTGGAAGTTAAGATTGCCACCTGGCTACTCTGGGTGGCTTGTGTCTCTGAATCAACAAAGAAGCGAGTTAGGGTGTTGGCTGGCATGACTGATTCTGACTACCAAGGGGATATTGGACTGCCTTTCCACAGTGGAGGTAAGGAAGCATATACATCTGGAATGTAGGAGACCCCTCAGGGAACCTCTTAGCGTTTCCATGCCCTCTGACTAAAGTCCATGGAAAACTATAACAACCCAGTTCAGGGAGGACTGCTAATGGCCCAGACCATTTAGGAGCGAAGGTTTGGGTCACCCCAGCAGGTAAACAACCAGGACCAGCTGAGGTGCTTCCCAAAGGTAAAGAGAATGATCAGTTGAAGCAGGTAGTTAGAAATAGCAGCTCCAACCAGCTAATACAACTAAGAACTTTGTTATGAACATTTCTTCCTTATTTTGTTATGACTATGTGTATACATGGATAAGAAAGGGAAAGAAACAAAGATATTTGATGTATTATTTTATAATTTACCTTTGTTTTCTTCTCTTCCTCACCCACTTATATAACATAGGATGTATTAATAACAATTAAATTTACAACACAGTATTTAGGTCCTAGGCATGAAGAGAAAGAGTAAACATCACCCAAGGACTATACATCTTCTTCTGGGGAGAAGGTTAGTGTGTTTACAGTTACACTTGGGGGACCTGTATCATGTTAAGCGGAAGTACTTGTTATTGTCTTTACTTGGAGACTAAGAATGGGCTTAAGGATGACTTCCCTGGCAATCTGGTGGTTAAGAATCTGCTTGCAGTGCAACGGGGCACTTATTTGATCTTGGTCCAGGATGATCCCACATGCCTTGGGGCAACTAAGCCCATGTACCACAACTACTGGGCCCATGAGCTGCAATTACTGAAGCCCATTAACCCAGAGCCTATTCTCCACAATGACAGAATCCACCACAATGAGAAGCCTGCTCACCACAATGAAGACCTACCACAGCTAACAAACAAAGTGAATAATTAAAAAAAAAAAAAAGAACAGCTTAAGGAGATGTGCATGGATGCCAAGTCAACAGGAGTGAACTGTAATGTAGGTCTTATATGTCAGCTGGGCCAGGCTAGGGTACCCAGCTGTTGAATCAAACTCTAGGCTAGGCGTTTCTGTAGACACACTTTTGTAATTGTGGTTATATCTACAGTCAGTTGACTTGAAGTAAAGGAGTAGGTGTAAGTAAGTAAATGTTAGTCGCTCAGTCATGCCCGACTCTTTGTGACACCATGGGCCTCACTAGGCTTCTCTGTCCATGAGATTTTCCAGGCAAGGATACTGGTGTGGCTTGCTATTTCCTTTTCCAGAGGATCTTCCCAACCCAGGGATCGAACCTGGGTCTCCTGCACTGCAGGCAGATTCTTTACCAACTGAGCTACAAGGGAAGCCTGTAAGTAAAGGGGATGACCCTTGATAACATGGGTATGCCTCATCCAATCAGTTGAAGTCCTTAAAGATAAAAAGTGAGGCTTTCAGAAGAAGAAAAACTCTCCCTCAAGACTAAAGCCTCAAATCCTGCCTCCAGGCTGTGACCTGCCCCACAGATTTCATAATTTCCAGCCGTAACAAATGCGTGCACCAGTTCCTTAAAATAAATCTCTCTTCTATTATCTTTCCATCTATATCTCTCCATCCATTCATCCCTGTCCTCCTCCCCTGCCTGCTCCTCCCTTTGGGCGTCCTCCTCTGGCTTCTCCTTTCTCCCCATTTATTCATTCGTCTTCCCCAGGATTGCATCCTCAGCCTTCCTTTCTTCTTGAGTATCCTTCACTCTGCATCTGACTATCTCATCTACTTTCAAGGTTTCAACTACCCTGATATAATTTCAGTTGGTATCTTTGACAGCAACCTCTCTCCCAAACTCAGTTCATATTTCCAACCTAGAGGCTCTGCTGGTATCTCAAGTGAAGTATCTCCAAAAGGACTCTCACTGCCCTCTCCTGCCCATTCCCCAAACTGCTGCTTTCCCAGCATCAGCTTTGTTCTGAAGGGAGAGCCCTCTCCCCTTGGCCCCTCCCCTCAGGATGGAAACTTGGAGACCATGCCGCAGACTCCTGCACCGCCTCCTTTTTGCTCACTGAATCCTGTCCCTTCTAGGTCAGCACTGTCCTTTGTGTCCATCCACTCTTCCCCATCCCGACGCCCCTCATTGCATTTTCAGCTGCTGCCAGAATATCACCACTTGGTTGTCTAAGAAACCATTCAAACCAATGAAGTTCAAAGCTGTTCTCAACTCCCCCTCAACTGTACACGCTCACCTGTGTTTCCCACCTCACCTGCTGGCCCTACCATCCCTCTAATCTGTCCAGCACCGCAGTTTGGAAGGCATCCCACCTGTGGTTAGGAGCACAAGCTCTGCCCTCAGATAACTGTGTGCATAGCTAACCCCAGTACTTTTTAGCTGTGAACCCTGGGGAGTTATTCAACTTTGCGAATCTTCAATGTGCTCATCTGCAAAACAGAACTAATGGTGGTGTGTACCACAGCAGGTTGTCATGAGAGGGTCTGATGTATGGCCTAGGGTGGGGTGTAAACACTGGGTGTTTTAAAGTCCCCGAGATGATTCTAAAGCGCAGTCAGGGTTCAGACTGCTACGTAATGGTAGTAAGATGGACCTGTGCAGAAAGGCCCGTTATGAAGAGACAAGAGTCCAGGTAGGATTCCATGAGCTTTTATGATGAGCATGCAGAGGAGGGGGCCCTGTTCAGGAGATACTTTAGGAAGCAAAATTATATAAACTTGGTGACTGGATGCTGAGGGAAGTTGAGAGGAAGGCAGCTAAGGTGACTCTGGTTTTTAACTTGGTTGACCAGGCTGAGCAGATGGTGACGCCATAAAGCGGTGGGTCCCAAATATGTTTGTTCACAAAAATCACTTAGAATTTTTTTTCCTAAGCTTATATCTTAGCTACTTTGTGGAATTGTATATCCCTAGCCAAACAAAGATTTGTACACAGGACTATTCTGTCATCAGCTTGATTATTCCAGGAACTCTGCTCTGCAGAATGCCCTTCCCTGGATAGTTACTGCTTACCCTGGCCAAAAGTGTGCTGTCTGGGAGGAGGCAGCGAAGCAACAGCCATCTCACATGAAAGGCCACTGCTGGTGAGAGGCAGTGGAGACAGACGCAGAGGTGCTGGCTGGTTCTAGCTTGTCCTTTCTCGTCCCAACTGACAATATCCAGGCTCACACATCCCTGAATGCTTCTCTGTGCACTCACAGGCAAAAAGAGGCATTAACTTCCCACAGACCTCCTGTAGCTCAGTGGTTAAAAAAAATCTGCCTGCCGATGCAGGAGACACAGGAGACAGGAAGACACCCTGGGTCGGAAAGTTTCCCTGGAGGAGGAAGTGGCAACCCACTCTAGTGTTCTTGCCTGGGAAATCCCATGGACAGAGGAGTCTGGCGGGCTACAATCCACTGGGTCACAGAGACTCAGACACGACTGAGGGCACGCATGCACACACACACACACACACACACACAGAGACTTCTCTATCAACCCCTCCCCAGCCCTGTCCTGACAGTCGGACTTGCACAATTTCCAAGTTTCCTGCACACCCCGACTCCTTTACCCACGCCAGAGCTGGTTAACAGCCTTTCTCCAGCCACTCTCACGATGGCTTTTGAGGTCTAATTTCTATAACATATTCCTTATTTCACAGCACTGATGGAAGTTCTGCTTCTTCAACTGAACTCTCACTTACAAACCCACTGATTCCAAATCTCTGGCACAGATATTGCAGGAATCTTCCTTAATTTCATGACAGCTTTATCATCCCCACACAATGCTGTATTAGTGTGGACTCTGTAACTACAACTAACCAAAACCAATATACTCTAAGTCAAAAGAAATTTCGTGAGGATACAGTGGGTATTTCACAGAATTCAAAGGCAGAATGAATCGGGTCCTCTGGAGAGATGAGAGCCAGCTTCTGGAAAACCAGCAGGACCCTGGCAATTTCCCTCCTGCCTTCTTTTTCCTGCACATCTGCTTCTATTCCTCCCGAGTCTCCATGTTCATTAGTCAGCCACATGGAAAGCCTGACCCTCATGGAGCCAGTTCTTTTTAAATTTTTTTTTTTTTCCGGGGGCGGGGGTGGGGTTGCTGTGGCGGGTCTTAGTTGCAGCATGCGGGATCGTTAGTTGTGGTCCAGGGACTTAGTTGCCCCATTGTATGTGGGATCTTAGTTCAATCCCTGGTCATGGAGTGAACCTGAATCCCCTGCATTGTAAGGCAGATTTTTAACCCCTGGACCACCAGGGAAGTCCCATGGAGCCAGTTCTAAATCTCTACAGATGAGATCCTGACTCACGTCCACAGTAGGTCAGGAGCCTCTCTTGCTGCCCAGGGTAGACAAGGAAGAGGGGTCACATACGAGTGTAGGATAAGCACGGTGCCTGCAAAGCACCTCTGAACACAGGGGGAAGGGAAGGACCACTGTGAGCTGGGCAGCAACCCAGAGTGTGTCTACTCTAAATGTTCCGAGAAGGCTCAGCACCAAGGATCCTACTGCTTACGAGTAAACAAGTGACACCTTTAGTCCAGGCTCCTCCACCCATGGGATTCTCCAGGCAAGAACACTGGAGTGGGTTGCCATTCCCTTCTCCACCACCATAGCTATTTCCCAGCAATGTCTGCCATGGATTTCAGTTCTGGGTATTGAGATATGTATACAGTGTTCTACAGAAAGAATAACTGAGAGAAAATAATGATGAGATAATTGTTCTAGCAATATTTTCTAATTTAAATTTTTGGAAAACTTTTCCTCGTAAATACTACCAAAATCTTCATTAGAGCAGAGATGGAGGGACATCACTATGCCGATGCAATCTAAAGCGATAGCCCGGGATTCTGGCCCCATCAAGATAGGAGCAGTGGTTCTGTTCTATTGAAACTGCGCGTATCTACAGACTGCACTGACATAGACAATGAGCATTAACCACTATAGGTGTAGTGTTAGTCACTTCAGTCGTGTCTGACTGTTTACCCCGTAGACTGTAGCCCGCCAGGCTCCTCTGTCCATGGGATTCCCCAGGCAAGAATACTGGAGTGGGTTGCCATTTCCTTCTCCAGGGAATCTTCCCAATACAGGGATTGAACCTGGGTCTCCTGTATTGCAGGCAGATTCTTTACCATCCGAGCCACCAGAGTAAATTTCATAGCAAAACACTAGGACGTCAGAGAGGAAAAATCGTATAGCTTTTTTGCCAAAACAGTGAACTTCAATATATGGGAGGCTTTTAGAAGTTGGCTAATAGTCGCTAATATTTACTGGGCACTTACTATCAGTGAGACACTGTTCTAAACAATTTAAACTTGTTAAATGTATTTCACCTTTGGAACAACCCCATTATCACACCCATTTTCAGACTAGACAACTGAGGCACAGAAACTTTAGAACGTGCCCAAATCACAAGCATAGTGAGTGGCAGAGAAGGGATTTGAACCTGGCAGCCTGGCAGAATAGTCAGCTTTCCTAACCGTGACGACACACTGCTGCTGCTGCTGCTGCTGCTGCTGCTAAGTCGCTTCAGTCGTGTCCAACTCTGTGCGACCCCATAGACAGCAGCCCACCAGGCTCCTCCGTCCCTGGGATTCTCCAGGCAAGAACACTGGAGTGGGTTGCCGTTTCCTTCTCCAATGCATGAAAGTGAAAAGTGAAAGTGAAGTCGCTCAGTCGTGTCCAACTCTTTGCGACCCCATGGACTGCAGACCACCAGGCTCCTCTGTGCATGGGATTTTCCAGGCAAGAGTACTGGAGTGGGGTGCCATTGCCTTCTCCGGTGACGACACACTATCACTCACTAAGCAAAAATGACAGTTTTTTGATGCCTCTGAACAATCACTCTCCTTTCATATAGTGAGATTTATATTTAGGTAATAAGACTTCAGACTGAGGCATTTTCATGCATAATTTCCCCCACCACCCCCCTTCCCTTAGTTTCACTCCCAGAGGAAAAAAGTCAGTGGAGCTAAGTTGTTTAGTCGCTCAGTCGTGTCCGACTCTTTTGTGACCCCAGGGACTGTAGCCCACCAGGCTCCTCTGTCCATAGGATTTCCCAGGCGAAAATACTGGAGTGGGTTGCCATTTCCTTCTCCAAGGGATCTTTCCAACCCAGGGATCAAACTCATATCTCCTGCATTGGAGGCAGATTCTTTACCACTGAGTCACTAGGGAAGCCCAGAGATAAGTTGGGACATGATAATTTCCTATATAAATAATGTCCCTTTGCATCACTCCTTTAAATTGTAAGCTCTTTGAAGGTAGATATCATCCTTGTTTTTCATTGGATCTTCCGGCCAGAGATTATTAGAATGAATGTTCTAAATTGGGATTCTGATACTCGACAGGCTAGTGGACTTATTTCTCCAATCTCCTGCAAATTATCTGAGCATGGCAGTGAAGGAGAGTCACAAGAATTCTCATCAAGTGACATAGCCGGAGTGAAATAGGAAATATTCTCATTGAGAACAATAACAAAGCTTAAACAATTCTGGGAAATTTTAATGTCTAAAGGAGATCTTTTCTTAAAAAAAACAAAACTTGAATGAATTGGAGAAAAAAAATCTATCTTCATGTCAGGAAATAACATTAGACAACATGAAGTCCCTCATTTGTTAATGCCTGGAAGCAGGAAGTTGGTTCAGTTTCAAATACCACCAGATAAAGGCCATGCCAAAGGATGTTATCATAGTTTTAGGCTAAATATAGACTATAAATAACCTTCCTTTCGCAATAGACATTGTCTAAACGCTCTAATAGTGAGAAAACACATGGGAAGTGTGGGTGTTCGTTCTAGACGCGCCATCCTGACCCCTCGCAGGCACATCTTCATCTTCCAGTGATCGGTGTCCACTAGAGAGCTGGCATTCAGAGTGGGTTTGTGTGTCAAATTAGAGCATTCAGAGAGGCTGCCTGATGTTATGCTGCACGAAGATCCATCAGCCAGTGTCTTTTTAACCCGTTCTTTTAAAAAAAACTTATTTTTTGTTAGGGTATAGAGGATTAGCAATGTTGTGATAGTTTGAGGTAAACAGCGAAGAGATTCAGTTATATATACGTGTATCCATTCTCGCCCAGACTCCCCTCCCATCCAGGCTGCCACATAACATTGAGCAGAGTTCCCTGTGCCATACAGTAGGACCTTAATGTTTTTAACCTGTTCTTGCCTCAGTTTCCCACATGAAATGTAGGAAGGACTAACAGGATCTCGCAGAGATTTATTCACAAGTAAATTCTTCATTGAGGTATGCTCTTCCCCTGGCTGCTCTCTTCCTCGAATAGACTTTGATCTCCAGTAGAAATACAGTTACTCAGCCATAAAAGGGAACGTATTTGAGGTGGATGAACCTGGAGCCTATTATACAGAGTGAACTAAGTCAGAAAGAGAAAAATAATATTGACTATTAGCACACACATACATATATATAACGGAATCTAGAAAAATGGTATTGAGGAACTTATTAGCAAGGCAGGAATAGGGACGCAGACATAGAAAAGAGACTTATGAACACAGTGGGGGAAGGAGAGGGAGGGGCCAATTCACAGCAAACATATACATTACCGTATGGAAAGTAGACAGACAGTGGGAATTTGCTGTATGATACAGGGAGCTCAAACTGATGCTCTGTGACAACCTAGAGGGGTGAGAGGTGGGAGGGAGGTTCAAGAGGGAGGGGACATATGTTACTCATGGCTGATTCACATTGTTGTACGACAGAAACCAACACAACTTTGTAAAGCAATTATCCTCCATTAAAAAAAAAAAAAGTTTTTTGTTTGTTTTTTTTTTAAGAAATTCCGTATCTACACCTATTTCAAGTTCCTCCAGGAGAGAGACACTGTTCCCCACTCCCTGCCTCTCATCAGTTGAGCAGTCTGGCCGCTTGGCCTTCCCACCAGCCGCTTCCTGCCAGCAGCTGCCAGCCGCCCAGGCCTCTTTGGGGCTGCCCGTCTCAAGCGTCGGACGCCGCTGCTGCCATCACAGTCCTCACATGCCAGGCACAGCCGTGGCCACCACAGTAATGCATGACAGCCTTACTGTTAGAAAGCTCGGCAACCTCAAGGCTTCTCTTTCCCGAGTTAATCTTCCCCGCCAGTGATTAGGAGAGCTTTGCCCACCCGCTCTGTAGCATGGTGCCTATTCCCTCACGGCTGACTTCCCATGTTGTCTGACCAGCACCCATTTCTGGCTCACCTTTCCCTAATGCAGGAAAAGCAACCCCCTCAAATGGATACACTCCACAGCCTACAGGAGCTTATAACGCCCCCATCAACAAAGCGCATTCATAGAGGACAGAGCTCAGCAAATCTCAGGAAGTCACCCAGCAGTCCCAGAGTCCAAAGTGAAGAGGTTGCCTCCTTCATCCAGTGCCTGAGTAGTGTGCTGCTGCTGCTGCTGAGTCGCTTCAGTCGTGTCCGACTCTGTGCGACCCCATAGACAGTAGCCCACCAGGCTCCCCCGTCCCTGGGGTTCTCCAGGCAAGAACACTGGAGTGGGTTACCATTTCCTTCTCCAATGCAGGAAAGTGAAAAGTGAAAGTGAAGTCGCTCAGTCGTGTCCGACTCTTAGGAACCCCATGGACTGCAGCCCACCAGGCTCCTCTGTCCATAGAATTCTTCAGGCAAGAGTCCTGGAGTGGGTGCCATTGCCTTCTCCAGCCTGAGTAGCGCGGCCACCCTCAAATGCCTTCCCAGCCAGCTCTTTGCCTGCATGTGCTTCATGGCTAAGTCCCTTCAGTCGTGTCCGACTCTGTGCGACCCCATAGACGGCAGCCCACCAGGCTCCCCCGTCCCTGGGGTTCTCCAGGCAAGAACACTGGAGTGGGTTGCCATTTCCTTCTCCAATGCATGAAAGTGGAAAGTGAAAGTGAAGTCGCTCAGTCGTGTCTGACCCTCAGCAACCCCATGGACTGCAGCCTTCCAGGCTCCCTTCATGGAGAGTTAAGTAAATGTGTTCTTTTTCGGGGGGTGGCTGCGCTGGGTCTTCGACGCTGCACAGGCTTTTCTCTAGTGACAAGCAGGGGCTGCTCTCCGTCTTGGTGCACAGGTTTCTCGTCGCAGTGGCCCCTCTTGTTGCAGAGCGTGGGCTCTAGGCTGCACAGGCTTCAGCAGCTGTGGTACATGCACTTAGCTGCTCCACAGCATATGAGATCTTCCCAGACCAGGGGTCAAACCAGTGACCCTGCACTGGCAGGCAGATTCTTTACGACTGAGCCACAAGGGAAGCCCCAGTAAATGTGTTCTCGAAACTTCTCTGGAAAACACTATCAACTATACATGTCTCTATAAAGCTGTTCCTGGGGAAGAAAGGCTCACACATTTAGCCAATCTGAAATTTGAATCCATCCAATGATGAAATCACCCTCAAAAAACTGGAATTACCGGCATATTGTGTAGTGATGAACCTACGATTTTCTGAAGAAAAGAAAAAAAGGGGGGGATGAAATTTGAATCCAAGAATCGACTGAGGATTCTTTCTCCAATTAAATTGGTGTGTTTGAGGGGCAAATTGTTTTATTTCCTAGTTCCTGTGTTTGCAAACAAGAGGGAAACCAGTTGAGTGGCTATCAGACTCTCAGAGTTTGCAAATGATCAGTAAAAGCTTAATTAATTAATTAATCTGGCTCCTTGACAATTTTGTGGAAATGTCATATCACACCTGAGTTGCCTTCTTTTGAATTTCTTTATGTGATAGAAAAAAAAATTGTTATCTTGTTTATGCTACTTACTTTAACTTTTTCTTATAAGAAGTCAAATCTAAATCTATACATTTTTAAATTATTTTTCAGCACTGTGTATATCATCCTTTTTTAATTTCTGTTTTTAGGGGTTTTATGAGTTAAAACGAACTTCCCCAGTGGCTCAGCAGTAAAGAAGCCACCTGCCAATGCAGGAGACATGAGATGCACATTCCATTCCTGGGTCAGGAAGATCCCTGGAGGAGGCCATGGCATCCCACTCCAGTATTCTTGCTGGGAGAATCCCATGGACAGAGGAGCATGAGGACAGAGGAGCTATAGTCCACAGGGTTGCAAAAAGTCAGACATGACTAAAGAAATGCACACATAATTTAAAATAATGTATTAAACTGATTTTGAGAGAAATATGAATTCACTGAGATTTTGTTTTTAATGATAAACAGAGTTTGGAGCCCACCAATATGGAACACAGAGCATGAGGGGCCACCTGGATTCCAGACTGTTCTTCAGGTGTGTGAGGCTCATCTACCCTGCACAGTGTAGGGGGAGGGCAGCTAAGAAACTGTTGCGCTGATCCTCTTGGTGGGATTTTGAGGACTTTTGATACCCGACCCTCGCTTCTCAGTAAGCTGGCATCTCAAAGTCTCTGGCATGAATATGCTGAGGATATGATTCCCAGAAGGAGGAGGCAGACTACAGAGCTGGTGGTGATCACTTGGGAATAGTTTCCAGTTTCACCAAGGATTTTTCCTGTTCCTCGACCACCCACTACCTCCCACCCACTAGGGTTTGCTTAGAGATTGACAGTCAACTTATATTGTTGTTCAGTCAATAAGTCCTGTCTGACTCTTTGCAACCTCATGGACTGCAGCACACCAGGCTTCCCTGTCCTTCACTATCTTCCAGAGTTTGCTTAAACTCAGGTCCATTGAATCAGTGGGACTATCTAACCATCTCATCCTCTGTCGTCTCCTTCTCCTTTTGCCTTCAGTCTTTCCCAGCATCAGGGTCTTTTCCAATAAGTCAGCTCTTCTCATCAGGTGGCTAAAATATTGGAGCTTCAGCTGTAGCATCAGTCAACTTTATGGCTACCCCAGTTTATGCGCAGTTGATAAATCTGCAGCTGCCTACCTTCTATGAAAGCAACTAAACATGAATTCTACAGCAAGTAGACATTTTGAAAAATGATCCGTGTAAAGGATTCCTCCCATTCATGCATGTTTACAGAACTGCTCTAATGATATGACGTATTTGATGTGGGTGATGTGTGATAGGGTCGATCATTGCTAGTTTCTGCCTTCACTATTGCTGTTCTGCTGTTACGCATTTCACTACCCCAGCTGAGAAAGAAGATGGTCCAGCAGCAGTTCACATGAAGTGCTAGAAGGAGATTTACCATCTTATTAGCAAGACAGTTCCATGCATTCATTCTTCAAAGGAAGTCATCCCCCCAAATCAGAATCAGCCTTTGTCATTACCTGACTTTCCGGGAAATGACACAGAATGAGCTAGTGGTGTCGGGAGGACGCTTGCTGAATTTCACTGCTGCTTTCGAAAGAGGCTTTTCTACAGTCTTGTCACATCTGCCAGGAGCCACCCAAGGATGCTGGGCACCTGCCAAAGCCCTTGCTGAACAATGTTCAGCTCACTGACAGCCCAGCTGCTCCTCTGGCCCAGGGCCAAAGCCGAGAGCTCCTCTGGCTGGTCTCCTCTGTGGGCCCTTTAGGCAGAAATGCAACACACCACACTCAGACCACAGCCCTTCCCAGGAGACACTGGTGAAAGCACTTTCTCCATCAAGAAGACATCATCCTATCTCAGGGATTTCCTACCTTTCTGCTCATAAAAAGCTGAGACTATTCTATGATTTGCTAGAAACTGTGGTTCCATAAGCAATGCCTGGGCACACAGGAGTGTATACTGATAGCCATGCAGACACTCAATCCAGGGTTTACTATTGCTGCTAACCAGCCAGTTCAGTCACTCAGTCCTGTCCGACTCTTTGCCATCCCATGGACTGCAGCATGCCAGGCTTGCCTGTCCATCACCAACTCCAAGAACTTGCTCAAACTCATGTCCATCGAGTCAGTGATGCCATCCAACCATCTCATCTTCTGTTGTCCCCTTCTCCTCCTGCCTTCAATCTTGCCCAGCATTAGGGTCTTTTCCAATGAGCCAGTTCTTCACATCAGGTGGCCAAAGTATTGGAGCTTCAGCATCAGTCCTTCCAATGAATATTCAGGACTGATTTCCTTTAGGATGGACTAGTTGGATCTCCTTGTAGTCCAAGGGACTCTCAAGAATCTTCTCCAACACCACAGCTCAAAAGCATCAATTTGGCAGGTTTCTTTATAGGCCAACTCTCACATCCATACATGACCACTGGAAAAACCATAGCCTTGACTAGACGGACCTTTGTCGGCAAAGTAATGTCAATGCTTTTTAATATGCTGTCTAGGCCAACCATAGCTTTTCTTCCAAGGAGCAAGTGTCTTTTAATTTCATGGCTGCAGTCACCATCTGCAGTGATTTTGGAGCCCAAAAATGTAAAGTCGCTCACTGTTTCTGTTGTTTCCCCATCTGTCTGCCATGAAGTGATAGGACCAGATGCCATGATCTTCGTTTTTTGAATGTTGAGTTTTGAACCAACTTCTTCACTCTCCTCTTTCACTTTCATCATGAGGCTCTTTAGTTCTTCACTTTCTGCCATAAGGGTGGTGTCATCTGCATATCTGAGGTTACTGATATTTCTCCTGGCAATCTTGATTCCAGCTTGTGCTTCATCCAGCCCAGCATTATGCATGATATACTCGATATATAATTTAAATAAGCAGGGTGACAATATACAACTTTGACCTACTCCTTTCCCTATTTGAAACCAGTCTGTTGTTCCTTGTCCAGTTCTAACTGATGCATCTTGACCTGCATATAGATTTCTCAGGAGGCAGGTCAGGTGGTCTGGTAGTCCCATCTCTTGAAGAATTTTCCACAGTTTGTTGTGATTCACACAGTCAAAGGCTTTGGTATAGTCAGTAAAGCAGAAGTAGGTGTTTTTCTGGAACTCTCTTGCTTTTTCAATGATCCAGGGGATGTTGGCAATTTGACCTCTGGTTTCTCTGCCTTTTCTAAGTCCAGCTTGAACATCTGGAAGTTCACGGTTCATGTACTGTTGCAGCCTGGCTTGGAGAATTTTGAGCATCACTTTACTACCATGTGAGATGAGCACAATTGTGTGGCAGTTTGAGCATTCTTTGGCATTGCCTTTCTTTGGGATTGGAATGAAAACTGACCTTTTCCAGTCCTGTGGCCACTGGTGAGTTTTCCAAATTTGCTGGCATGTTAAGTGCAGCTCTTTCAAAGCATCATATTTCAGGATTTGAAACAGCTCAACTGGAATTCCATCACCTCCACTAGCTTTGTTCGGAGTGATGTTTCTGAGGCCCATTTGACTTCTCATTCCAGGATGTCTGGCTCTAGGTGAGTGATCACGCCATCGTGGTTATCTGGGTCATGAAGATCTTCTTTGCATAGTTCTTCTGTGTATTCCTGCCCCCTCTTCTTAATATCTTCTGCTTCTGTTAGGTCCAGACCATTCCTGTCCTTTATTGTGCCTATGTTTGCATGAAATGTTCCCTTGGTATCTCTAAAGATCTCTAGTCTTTCCCATTCTATTGTTTTCCTCTATTTATTTGCATTGATCACTGAGGAAGGCTTTCTTATCTCTCCTTGCTATTTTTTGGAACTCTGCATTCAGATGGGTATATCTTTCCCTTTTTGCCTTCTCAGCTATTTGTAAGGCCTCCTCAGACAACCATTTTGCCTTTTGGCATTTCTTTTTCTTGGGGACGATCTTGATCACTGCCTCCTGTACAGTGTCACAAACCTCCACCATAGTTCTTCAGGCACTCTGTCAGATCTAATCACTTGAATCTATTTGTCCCTTCCACTGTATAGTTGTAAGGGTTTTGATTTATGTCATACCTAAATGGTCTAGTGGTTTTCCCTACTTTCTTTTCAGTTTAAGTCTGAATTTTGCAATAAGGAGTTAATGATCTGAAACACAGCCAGCTCCTGGTCTTGTTTTTGTTGACTGTGTAGAGCTTCTCCATCTTTGGCTGCAAAGAATGTAATCAATCTGATTTCAGTATTGACCATCTGGTGATGTCCATGTGTAGGGTCTTCTCTTGTGTAGTTGGAAGAGGGTGTTTGGTATGACCAGTGCGTTCTCTTGGCAATACTATTAGCCTTTGCCCTGCTTCATTTTGTACTCCAAGACCAAATCTCTTGACTTCCTACTTTTGCATTCCAGTCCCCTGTATTGAAAGAACATCTTTTTTGGGTGTTAGTTCTAGAAGGTCTTGTAAGTCTTCACAGAACTGTTCAAGATTAGTTTCTTCAGTATTACTGGTTGGGGCATAGACTTGGATTACTGTGATACTGAATGTGCGTGTAATTAGCACCTCCCTGTTAGGACAGAGAAACCCACAGGCAGCCAGGGGGTGGGGAGGGGATGGGGATGAATGGTTGGAGCGCAGGGGACTCCAGAGGACTCTGCACTGTGCGACACTGGCATGGTGGACGTACGTCACTATGTATTTAGCAAAACCCGTAAAATGGACAAGACAAAGACTGAACCCTAGTATTAACTAATCGCAACAACTGCAAGAGATTAATAATAGGTTAGGGACTTCCCTGGTGGTCCAGTGGTTAAGAATCCTCCTTCCAACGCAGGGGATGCTGGTTTGATCCCTGCTGGGGGAACTAAGATCCCACATACCTTGGCGCAACTAAGCTCCTGTACCACAACTAGAGAAGCCTTTGAGCCACAACAAAGAGCTGGCGTGCTCTGACAAAGACTCAGTACAGCTTAATTAATTAAAATTAAAATAATAGGGGAAATCATTTGGGCCGGGTGCAGCCTGGGGAGGAGTACATAAGAACTCTGGAGACTTCCCTGGTGATCAGTGGTTGATTTCGCCTTCCAATGAAGGGGGTGCATGTTTGATCCCCGGGCAGGGAGCTAAGATCACACACACCTTGTAGCCAAAAAACCAAAACATAAACAGGAGCAATAGTGTAACCAACTGATAGAGACTTTTTAAATGTTCCACATCAAAAAAAATTCTTTAAAAAGAAGAACTCTATACTTGCTACTCACTTTTTCTGCAAATTTAAAACTGCTCTTAAAAAAAAAAAAGCCCACCAAAATTTTAAAAATTTTAATAGGCTGCTAGATAGGCAAGATTGAGCCACAAAAAAATAAAGAGGGCACACAATAAGGCAGTAGGTGAGTACAACAGATCTGTAGCCCTGTGGTTCAGGCACCAAGTGCAATCATTTCCCTGGGTTGGGAAGATCCCCTGGAGAAGGGCATGGTAACCACTCCAGTGTTCTTGCCTGGAGAATTCTGTGGGCAGAGAAGACTGATGGGGTCCATGGGGTCCGTGGACAGAGGGGTCCATGGGGTCACAAATAGTTGGACATGACTGAGCAACAAATACACGAGTGTTACTTCGGAGAGAACCGGCTAAGAAAAGGAACAAGCCTATAAACTTGGCTAGAGAGCTATCAAGCACTGCACACATCGAAATAAAGTTAAATCATTGCATCCTTTTTAATCCTAACTCGAGGGAAATGGGGAGGAGGAAATGAGGGCCAAAGAGGGAGGCGAGAAGACCATGTTTGCCAGTTGAGAAAAGCCTTAGATGAAAATGACCATTTGGCAGTAGTGGCAAATAGAGGGAGCAGAGTCCAAATGCCCACATCCTGCTGGTTGGAAGATAGAAGATACGTGAGTGTCAGGGCCACACAGGGAGGAGAACCATCCTGTATCATCATCCTCAGGATGACAGAGATCCTGAGGTTCACGCCTGTGTCAGATGTGTGTTGTCAGCTTAGAATCTGAACCACGTCCTTGAGTGGGAGCCAGACGCCTTGACAGATGGCAGGAATCTGCCGTTCCCAGACACCCCGTCATCTGAGCAACTCGGCAGAAGGAGCGGGTGCCCTGTGCCCAGCTGTTAATCGTCTTATGTCCTGGAGCTTAAGGAGACGCAGCCCTTTGCAATTGTTCTTTCCAGGCAACACTTAAGCTGCACAGTCTGATTTAGTTCTGTTTAATAGCACAAACTTCCCAGGTGGCACAGTGATAAAGAATCCGCCTGCCAGTGCAGGGGATGAAGAGATTCGTGTTCAGCCCCTGGGTCAGGAAGCTCCCCTAAGAAGCAGGTGATAGTGGGAAAGGGACGTGGACATACAACAAATACAGGGCTCTGGAGTGATGTGGAAAGATAAAGAATAGCCAATATGTGTATGTCCCTGGAGTTTCAAAGCGTTTTCTCATACTTGCGCTCTTTCAGTGATGACAACAGCCACGTGAGAAGGCAGGAAAGACTCCTTCCATTTTTTTTTTTTTTAATAAGATGAAAGTGTCCATGACTGTGGTTAGTGAAAGGCAGCACATCCCAAACACTAACCTGGTCAAGTAAGATCCAGCGTCTGCATTCAGGGCTCTCAGTTCTTTGGAGAACATACATGGACATTTAAAAAAAAAAAAAAGTGAGGCGAGAACAAGATGGCAGAGGAGGAGGTGGACGTGGAGTAATCTCTCCACGGATACATCAGGAATACACCTTCAGACACAGAAGTGCATGGAGAACACCAGCTGAGAGCAGATGGGAGTACCTGACCAGCATAAAGAAAATATAGACCCACACAAAACTCGGTAGGAGGAAGGAACTGGGGGAGAAACAGGAGTGTTAGCAGGACCGGACCTGCCCTCAGCAGCTGGCAGAACTGAAGCAGGGGTCTGATCCCTGCAGCGGGGCAACTGTCTGAGTCAGAGGAAAAACATTTAAGGCCGAGAGTGAAACAGCTGATCTGAGGCAGCCTAAATCGAACGAGAATCAGACAGTCCTTGCTGCAGCCATACATACCCTGGACAGGGATGCAGGTCCCCTGGAAGGCACAAGGGCTGGGAGCTGGAGTTTAGGGATTGTGGAGCAATCCCCAGGCGAGGGCTGCTATTGACCTCGGAGAGACAGATAGAGGGGATGTGAGGGAGGAGACTGTGGTGGGAAATGCCAGTGGAGGAAAGCCAGGCAGCCACGGGAGCAAGGCGATACTGCTGAGTCACGTGTAGGGGGTGGAGCCATCACCATAGCCTCTCTCCCCACATGCCAGCATCTGCAGCTGAACAATAGAGAGGCTGGCCCATCAAACGCCTGACGCACTGAACTATGGAGCAGGACCCCACCAGGGTGCTCCTTTAAGTGACTGATGTGCCATTCTACAGAGTAGGACCCCAACCAGGGGGGCCCCTCTATGTGCCTGATGCCTGAACAAAAGAGAAGGACCCCAGGCAAGGGAGCCCTCTAAGTGCCTGAACTGGGAGAGGTACGAAGAAAGACTGGTCACCATCTACAAGAGGCTCAAAAAGACTCTGATAGGACCATAGCTCCTGCGGCAGAGGCAGTCCGTGTCCCTTCGCACTTGGCACCACCAGTGTCCAGCAAGCTAAGCAGCTGCGCCACCTTCATGCTCAACTCTCACTGGGGCAGAGCTGCCATAAGCAAAACAGTCTTGCATCTATGTGCACAGGGTCGCTTCAGTCGTGTCCAACTCTTTGCGACCCTGTAGACTGTGGCCTGCCAGGCTTCTCTGTCAGGGGAGATCTCCAGGCAAGAATACTGGAGCATCTTGGCCAATACTGGTTGCCATACCCTTCTAGAACACTATATTTCCTGCTGCCCTAGCCACCAACTCCCTGGAGTACTGGTGCTGCCCGAACTGCTGTGACCCAAGCAGCTGCACCACCTCCACATCTGGCCCCCACAGGGGCAAACCCAAGCCCTCCAGGTCAGCCTCAGGGGGTAAACCTCAGTGGATGACCCACAGGCACAGGTGGAAATAAAACCACAATTGAAACCAGGGGCACTGTGCTAAGGAAGAAGACCCAAAACCTTTCCAACCAGCTATACAAGCTGCAGATTAAATCCACACGACGAACTAGGCAGACTCTGGGTCTATTTAATATATAAAAGGCCATTGAGACTTACCACAAAAGAAAACACATTAGTTCTGATAGCTGTGGACATTGGAGGCAAGAACACACAGGAGTAGGACCAGACTAGAATCTGAGCTGCCCCCACAGCAGAGACCAGCACAGTGTTAGAGGGCATCCTAGGGAGGTGAGGTGGACTGGACTCCCAGCGAGGGGAAGGGCTCTGACAGCAGTGACTCAAGAAAAACATTTATTACTCCTGTTTTGCAGAGAAGGCAATGGCACCCCACTCCAGTACTCTTGCCTGGAAAATCCCATGGATGGAGGAGCCTGGTGGGCTGCAGTCCATGGGGTCGCTAAGAGCCAGACAGGACTGAGCGACTTCCCTTTCACTTTTCACTTTCATGCATTGGAGAAGGAAATGGCAACCCACTCCCGTGTTCTTGCCTGGAGAATCCCAGGGACGGGGGAGCCTGGAGGGCTGCCGTCTAGGGGTTGCACAGAGGCGGGCACGACTGAAGCGACTTAGCAGCGGCAGCAGCATTCCTGTTTTGACTTGTTCTATAGATTCTTTTGGACTTTTTTTCTTTTTGTCCCCCTTTTGCCCCCCTAATCTGTTGTAGTTGTCAATTTTATTGGCACTGTTTTAGTTGTTGATTTTATTGGCACTAAGAAATCCAATTAAGCTTTTGAGCTTTCTTTTTCCTCAGTCACATTTTTTATTGTTGCTATAAACCTCTGCCTCTACATTGGGCTTTTGTAGTTCGGTGGGGTTTTCCTTTTTTTCCTTTTTTTTTTCCTCTCTCTTTTTTAAATTTTAACTTTTAATTTTTAAAACCTATTATTATTTTTTCTACATTTATTCCTTTGTTTTCCTTTCCTATTGTTCTTCTCCCCTTTCAGTCAATCTTTAATATATATAAATATTCTTTATCTACCTCTATTTAACTTTACATATCTATTCTTTCTTTTCTTTCTCTCTTTCCCTCTCAACATATATGCTAGCTTTATTTTCACTGCTTCATTCCCCAGCTGCACCTAGCTTTAGGTGTTTTCCAGTTTGTGCTTTAGTTAGCTTTGTTCTGCTAGATATAATTTTTGGTTTCCTTTGTTCGCCAGGTCAGTCTATTGTACTTAATTTTTGTTGGACTGTTTTGATTTTGCTCTGGGTGTGTATGTATACCTGTATATTCAGTCACACTTTTTATTGTTTTTATGAACTTCTGCCTCTATGTTGGGCTTTTGCAGTTCTGCAGAGTTTTCTTTTTTTCTTTCTTCTTCTACTTTTTTTTTCTTTTTTATAATTTTAATTTTTTAAACATAATATTATTTTTTCTACATGTATTCCTTTGTTTCTTTCTTTCCTTTCCTCTCAACACATCTGCTAGCTTTATTTTCATTGCTTCATTCACCACTTGGCACCTTGTTTTAGTTTTGTTGTCCAGTTTGTGCTTTAGTTAGTTTTGTTCTTAACTGGTAAATATAATTTTTTATTTCCTTTGTTTGCTGGGTCAGTCTACTGTACTTTATTTTTGTTGGACTGTTTTGGCTTTGGTCATGGGTTTACATGTATAAGTGTATATTCCATTATTTTAATTATCATTTGCCTGATTTTGTAACTGCTACTTGTCTGGGGTTCATGGTTTCTCATTAGTGGATATTTGTTTTAATCTCACTTAATGCCATAACAAACCACTTGTGGAACCTTCGTTCCTGACCAGATATCCAGCCCTGAGCCTTTGGAGTGGGACCACTGACTTCAAGGCCCTAGACTACCAGACAACTAACCCCAGGAAGTATAAATAGTGAGAACCCAGACAAAGGAAACCACGTGAATAGAAGACCTGGCATCACCCAACCACCAGTAGCACCCTGAGCAGGACGCCTCATCTAAGCAACAAACAAAACAAAAATATAAACCCAATCATCACCAGACAGGATTACCACCTCACTCAGCCTTGCCCATCAGAGGAAAAACAAACAAAAACACCACAAATCTCACCCTATACAAAGCTTATGCAAACCACTGGACCAAACTTAGGAGGGCAGAAACAAAAGGAAGAAATAAGTCAATTTTCCTTGAAGCCTGGGAAAACACAATAAGTTAAACACAAATAAGTTAACACAATAAGTTAAAAAAAAGAATAATGAAAAGACAGAGAAATACTACACACATGATAGAACAAACTGGAAACACAGAAGTCCAAATAAATGAAGAGGAAATAGGCAAACTACCTGAAAAAGAATTCAGAATAAGGATAGTAAAGATGATCAAAAACCTTGAAAACAAAATGGAGAAAATGCAAGAATCAATTAACAAGGACCAGGAAAAATTAAAGAAGAAACATACAGAGACAAACAATACAATTACTGAAATTAAAAATACTCTAGAAGGAATCAATAGCAGAATATCTGAAGCAGAAGAATGAATCAGTGAGCTGGAAAATAAAGTGGTGGAAACAACTTCTGAAGAGCAGAATAAAGTAAAAAGAATGAAAATAGCTGAGGATAGTCTCAGAGACCTCTGAGTGAGTGAGTGAGTGAAAGTCGCTCAGTCGTGTCTGATTCTTTGAGACCCCATGGACAATACAGTCCATGGAATTCTCTAGGCCAGAATACTGGCATGGGTAGCCTTTGCCTTCTCCAGGAGATCTTCCCAACCCAGGGATCAAACCCAGGTCTCCCACATTGCAGGCAGATTCTTTACCAGCTGAGCCACAAGGGAAGCTCCAGAGACCTCTGGCACAATATCAAATGCACCAACATTCAAATTTACAGGGCCCTCATAAGAAGAGAAAAAGAAAAGGTATGAGAAGATTTTTGAAGAGATTATACTTGAAAATTTCCCCAACATGGAAAATGAAATAGTAAATCAAGTCCAAGAGGCACAAAGAGTCTCATACAGGATAAACACAAGGAGAAACATGCCAAGACACATACTAATCAAACTAACAAAGACAAAACACAAACAAAGAATATTAAAAGCAGCAAGGGAGAAGCAACAAGTAACATACAAGGGAAACCCCATATGCTTAACAACTGATCTTTCAGAAGAAGCTCTGCAGGCCAGAAGGGAATGGCAGGATATATTTAAAGTACTGAAAGGGAAAAATCTACAACCAAGATTACTGTACCTGGCAAGGATCTCATTCAAAATTGAATCAAAAGCTTTTCAGACAAGCAAAAGTTAAGAGAATTTAGTACCACCAAACCAGCTTCACAACAAATGTTAAAGCTTATATAGCAAAGACTTATATAGTCAAGAAATATAAGAGAAGAAAAAAGATCTATAAAATCAACCCCAAACAATTAAGAAAATGCGAAAAGGAACATATATATCAATAATTACTTTAAATGTAAATGGACTATATGCTCCAACCAAAAGACACAGACTGGCTGAACGGATACAAAAACAAGACCCATATATATGCTGTCTACAAAAAACC
Source organism: Ovis canadensis (assembly GCF_042477335.2). NCBI lineage: Eukaryota > Metazoa > Chordata > Mammalia > Artiodactyla > Bovidae > Ovis > Ovis canadensis. The sequence continues at coordinate 22,171,092 of NC_091269.1, read as the reverse complement.
CACTTCAGACCTAAACACACATATAGACTGAAAGTGAGAGGATGGAAACATATATTCCATGCAAATAGGAAGTAAAAGAAAGCTGGAGTAGCGATCCTCATATCAGAGAAAACAGACCTTAAAATAAAGATTACAAGAGGTACGGATGGACACTACATAATGATCAAGGGCTCAATACAAGAGGAAGACATAACAATTGTAAATATCTATGCACCCAATGTAGGAGCACCTCAATACAAAAGATAAACACTAACAGACATAAAAGGAGAAATAGACAGTAACACATTAATAGTAGGAAACTTTAAAACCCCACTCATATCAAAGGACAGATCATCAATACAGAAAATTAATAAGGAAACACAAGTCTTAAATGATACATTAGATGACATGAACCTCATTGATATCTTCAGGACATTCCATCCAAATGCAGAAGAATACATCTTCTCAAGTGCACATGGAACATTGTCTGGGATAGACCACATCTTGGGTCACAAGTCACACTTCAGTAAATTTAAGAAAATTGAAATCATATCAAGCTTCTTCTCCAACCATAACGCTATGAGACTAGATATCAACTACAATGAAAAAATTGTAAGAAACACAAACACATGGAGAATAAACAACTTGATTCTAAATAACCTACAGGTTACTGAAGAAATCAAAAGGGAAATCAAAAAATTTCTAGAAACCAATGACAATGAAAACATGACAACTCAAAACCTATGGGATGCAGCAAAAGCAGCTCTAAGAGGGAAGTTTATAGCAATACAATCCTACCTCAAGAAACAAGAAAAACATCAAATAGACAACCTCACTTTACACCTAGAATAACTGGAGAAAAGAAAAAAAAATTAATAGAAGGAAAGAAATCATAAAGATCCGAGCAGAAATAAATGAAGAGATGAAAGAAACAATAGTAAAGATTAATAAAACTAAAAGCTAGTTCTTTGAGAAGAGAAACAAAATTGACAAACTTTAACCAGACTCATCAAGAAAAAAAGAGAGGAATCAAATCGACAAAATTAGAAATGAAAAAGGAGAGGTTACAATGGACAAAATGCAGAGATACAAAGGATTATAAGAGACTATTATGAACAACTATATGGCAATAATATAGACAATCTGGAAGAAATGGACACATTCTTAGAAAAGTTCAATCTTCCAAGACTGAACCAGGAAGAAACAGAGATTATGAACTACCCAATTACAAGCACTGAAATTGAAGCTGTGATAAAAAAATCTCCCAAAAGAGAAAAGCCCAGGGCCAGATGGCTTCTCAGGAGAATTCTATCAGCCATTTAGAGAAGAGCTAATGCCTATCCTTCTAAAACTCTTTCAAAAAACTGCAAAGGAAGGAACACTTCCAAACTCATTCTACTAGGCCACCATCACCCTGATACCAAAACCAGACAGAGACAACACAAAAAAAGAAAACTGCAGGCCAATATCACTGATGGACATAGGTGCAAACCTCAACAAAATTTTAGCAAACAGAATTCAGCAACACATCAAAAAGCTCATACACCATGATCGAGTTGGGTTTACTCCAGGGATGCAAGGATTTCTTCAATATATGCAAATCAATCAATGTGATACAACATATTAACAAACTGAAAGATAAAAAACCATATGATCATCTCAATAGATGCAGAAAAGGCCTTTGACAAAATTCAACACCCATTTATGATTAAAATAGAAGTAACCTACCTCAACATAGTAAAGGCCATATATGACAAGCCTACAGCAAACATTATTCTCAGTGGTGAAAAACTGAATGCATTCCCCCTAAGATCAGGAACAAGACAAGGGTGTCCACTTTTAGTATTATTTTATTACCACTATTATTCAAAATAGTTCTGGAAGTCCTAGCTATAGCAATAAGAGAAGAAATAAAAGGAATCCAGATCAGAAAAGAAGAAGTAAAGCTCTCACTGTTTACAGATGACATGATATTGTACATTAAAAAAAAAAACTTAAAAATAGTATCAGAAAATTACTAGAGCTAATCAGTGAATTTAGCAAAGTTTCAGGATACAAAATAAATACACAGAAATCACTTGCATTTCTATATACTAACAATAAAAAATCAGAAAGAGAAATTAAGGAATCAATCACATTCACCATTGCAACAAAAAGAATTAAATATCTAGGAATAAATTTACCTAAGGAGAAAAAAGAACTGAACACAGGAAATTATAAGACACTAATGAAAGAAATCAAAGACAACATAAACAGATGGAGAGATATTCCATGTTCCTGGATAGGAAAAGTCAATACTGTGAAAATGACTATATTACTAAACACAATCTATGGATTCAATGCGATCCCTATCAAATTACCAATGGCATTTTTTACAGAACTAGAACAAAAAATTTCACAATTCATATGAAAACACAAAAGACCCCGAATAGCCAAAGCAGTCTTGAGAAAGAAGAAAGGAGCTGGAGGAATCAACCTTCCTGACTTCAGATTATACTCCAAAGCTACAGTCATTAAGACACTATGGCACTGGCACAAAAACAAATATAGACCAATGGAACAAGATAGAAAGCCCAGAAACAAACCCATGCACCTATAGATACCTTATTTTTGACAAAGGAGGCAAGAATATACAATGGGGCAAAGACAGCCTCTTCAATAAATGGTGCTGGGAAAACTGGACTGGTACATGTAAAAGAATGAAATTAGAACACTTCCTAACACCATACACAAAGATAAACTCAAAATGGATTAAAGACCTAAATGCAAGGCCAGAAACTATAAAACTCTTACAGGAAAACATAGGCAGAACACTCGATGATATAAATCAAATCAAGATCCTCTATGACCCACCTCCTCTAACAGAAATAAAAACAAAAGTAAACAAGTGGGACCTGATTAAACTTAAAAGCTTTTGCACAATATATTGCAAAGGAAACTATAAGCAAGGTGAGAAAACAACCGTCAGAATGGGAGAAAATAATCAAATGAAACAACTGACAAAGGGTTAATTTCCAAAATACTCAAGTAGCTCATACAACTCAATACCAGAAAAACAAACAATCTAATCAAAAAGTGGGGAAGAGACCCAAACAGACATTTCTCCAAAGAAGATATACAGATAGCTAACAAATACATGAAAAGATGCTCAATATGTCTCATTATGAGAAATGCAAATCAAAACCACAATGAGATATCACCTCACACCAGTCAGAATGGCCACCATCAAAAAGTCTACAAACAATAAATGCCAGAGAGGGTGTGGAGAAAAGGGAACAGTCTTGCACTGTTAGTGGGAATGTAAATTGATACAGCCACTATGGAGACAGTATAGAGATTCCTTAAAAAAAAAACAAGGAAAAAAAAAAACACAGCATATGACCCAGCAATCCCACTCCTAGGCATATACCCTGAGGAAACCAAAATTGAAAGAGACACATGTATCACACTGTTCACTGCACTCTTTACAATAGCTAGAACGTGGAAGCAACCTGCTGTCCATCAGCAGATGAATGGATAAAGAAGCTGTGGAACATATACACAGTGGAATATTACTCATCCATGAAAAGGAACGGATTTGAGTCAGTTCTAATGAGGTGGATGAACCTAGAACCTATTATACAGAGTGACGTGAGTCAGAAAGAGAAAGATAAATATAGTATTCTAATGCATGTATACGGAATCTAGAAAAATGGTACTGAAGAATTTATGTACAGGGAGACAATGGAGAAACAGACATGGAGAACAAACTTATGGAGATGGGGGGAGAGGAGAAGGTGAGATGTATTGAAAGAGTAACATGGAAACTTACATTACTATATGTAACATAGATAGCCAACAGGAATTAGCTGTATGGCTCAGGAAGCAAACAGGGGCTCTGTACCAATCTAGACAGGTGGGATTGGGGTGGGGGGAGATTCAAAAGGGAGGGGATATATGTATACCTATGGCTGATTCATGTTAAGGTTTGACAGAAACCAGCACAATTCTGTAAAGCAATTATCCTTCAATAAAAAATAAATTAATTTTTTTTAAATGAGGTAAGAGTTCAGGGGAGGCAGAAAAGCCTGCGAGCTCAGGTGCCTGGAGAATCCTTCCTAAAAGAGATGGGGAGGAGACCTCCCAGGCAAGGGGAAGGGTGGGGCAAGGGTGCAGCTTGTCGACCCCACCCACTGGAGCTGAGAGCTCATCTCCATGAGGATTCAGAGGCGGCAACTTTAGAGATAGAGGTTACAGCCAGGTTGGGAAGGGCCTTGAATGCCAAGCCAAGGACTTTGGGTTTTATCCCCTGTTGGCTAGAAGGAGCCATTAAAGCTTTAGTAGCAGACAGTTATCTGAACAAAGCAGACTTTTGAAGATGGACCCAAGGGAGAAAAAAGAGGCAGCAGAGAGAGGAACACAGACAGGAGGTGGAAGGTGAAGGAGATGGTGGGGCCACAGGAACCAAAAAGGAAAAGCCAAAGTGGTTTTTTCAGTATAGCGTAAACATGCTTACGGGCTTCCCTGGCGGCTCAGCGGTAAAGGGTCTGCCTGCCAGTGTGGGAGGTGCGCCCCGTCTCTGGGTCGGGAAGGCCCCCTGGAGGAGGAAATGGCAGCCCACTCCAGTATTCTTGCCTGGGGAATCCCATGGACAGAGGAGCCTGGCGGGCTACAGTCCACGGGATCGCAACGGAGTCAGACACGACTTACTGACTGAACAACAAAACCTGCTTATAAGAAGGCAGCGAGGAAAGCAAGCAAGCAAAGAGTGACTACAGAGGGGAACAGGAAGATGGTGGAATGACTGCGGTGAGGCCCGGGAGGCTGGAGGTGAGAAGGGGCAGCAAGCGCAGGAGACCGGGAAGGCGTGCATCCTGGGCTCCTCCCACACAGGCTGAGGGCGGGGAGCGGGCGTCTTAGTCCCGGCTGTCTTTCCTCACGAATATCGCGGGGGCAACCGCAAAAGTCCGGAAAGGCCACGCTGAGAGGACGCTCTTCCTAAAAACAGCCTCCTGGAGAGCAACAAGTACAGGGAGGCAAATCAGAAAAGCTGACAGAAACGAGGAACTCACCTGTGATTTCATCATTATGCTAAGGGCTTTTCTGTGACATTTCGTTCCATTTTCATGACACCTCTGCAGATTAAGTGCTGACAAGGACTGTCACCCCCATTTTACAAACGTGCGACCTGAGGCTTTGAAGAGACTGAACGCCACGCCCACACACATAGTGTGGGCCACGCTTCCCAAGTAGTGCTCGTGGTAAAGAACGCCCGCCGATGCAGGAGACGTAAGAGATGCTGGTTCAAGCCCTGGGTTGGGAAGATCCCCAGGAGGAAGGCATGGCAACCCATTCCAGTATCCTTGGCTGGAGAATCCCTTGGACAGAGGAGCCTATAGCCCACTGGCAGGCTACAGTCCATAGGGTTGCATAGAGCCAGACTGAAGTGACTTAGCACATGATGGACACCATGGGACTCAGGAATCCATGCTGGTTTAATGCCTCAGAAGAGCTGGAGTGACCAGAGGAACTAGAACAAGACTGGTCAGTCAGAAAGCATTCCTCAGAGTGGCGGTTAGTGAGTCAGGACAGATCTCCAGGAAGAGGCTACCAGGGGTATCACCTTAAAGGGGAGTTACCTCTGCAACATGTAAGCAGTAGGATCGTGCAAGAGCTTTCTGAACCAGTATCGAAAGCCCCAGATTCTGTCATAGACGCCTCTCACTCTAAGAAAATCTGCCATTCCGTATCCAGACTTAAGAAGCAGAAACAACTTGCTCTCTGAGCCTCTACTGTGATCAGTGCCTGGGGTGTGCCTGGCATTGCATAGGAGCTTTCTAAACATGACCTCACAGTCACACAGTTCTGCAGCATGGGGATAGCCAACTATGCTCCTAGGTGTCATGGGCTGAATTGTGAAAGTGTTAGTCGCTCAATCATGCCCTACTCTTTGTGACTCCACGGACTGTAGCCCACCAATCTCCTCTGTCCATAGAATTCTCCAGGCAAGAATACTGGCTGCTAAGTCGCTTCAGTCGTGTCTGACTCTGTGCAACCCCATAGACGGCAGCCCACCAGGCACTGCTGTCCCTGGGATTCTCCAGGCAAGAACACTGGAGTGGGTTGCCATTTCCTTCTCCAACGCATGAAAGTGAAAAGTGAAAGTGAAGTTGCTCAGTTGTGTCTGAATCTTCTTGATCCCATGGACTGCAGCCTACCAGGGTCCTCCGTCCATAGGATTTTCCAGGCAAGAGTACCAGAGTGGGTTGCCCATTGCCTTACTGGAGTGGGTAGCCATTCCCTTCTCCTGGGGATCTTCCAACCCAAGGATCAAACCCAGGTCTCCTGCATTGCAGGCTGATTCTCTACCATCTGAGCCACCAGGGAAGCCTGAATTGTTGTGAGTGAAGTTGTTCAGTCACATCCAACTCTGCAATCCCATGGACTGTAGCCTGCCAAGCTCCTCCATCCATGGAATTTTCCTGGCAAAGATACTGGCATGGGTTGCCATTTCCTTCTCTGGGTGAATTGTTGTATACACCCTCCCAAAATTTGTATATTGAAACCCTCACTCTCAGCACCTCAGAATGTGACTGTATTTGGATATGGAGGTTTTAAGAGGTAATTAAGGTAAAATGAGGTCATTAGGGTGGGCACTAATCCCACATGACTGGTGTCCCTTTAAGAGGAGATTTGGACACAGATGCACACAGAGGGAAGATGGTGGCAAGAGACCCAAGGAAAAGGCAGCCACCAGCAAGCCAAGGCGAAGCCTCATAAGAAAGCAACCCTGCCGACTCCCTGGTCTTGGACTTCCAGCCTGCACGCCTGTGTAGAGATAAATGTCTGCTGTTTAAGCCACCTAGTCTGTGTTATGGCAACCCTAGCAAACTAATCCACCAGGAAATCAGGCCTGGGGAGCCTGTTTCTTGTCCTCAATCACAAAGATGGAGACAGAGCCAAGATGAGAACTTAGCCAGTAAGACACCAGAACCTACACAACAGAAGACCCTCTGTTGTACCTGAGGGTTTACTCCAGGCTTCCTCTGAGTATCACAAATACAACTCATTTTGCAAAAGCAGCTTGCTCTTCTGGCAACAAGTATTTCAAGCAAAGAAAATTCTACTGATTTCACTCGTGTTCTGCTTATAAACATGATGCTTCCAAATAGATGAGTTGTACAATTCTGATTCCACATCAGGAAATCCGGATTGATTCTTGTATTGATTAGATTAAAATGATGTTTGCTTGTGGATTAACTGAAGAAAAGAGCTGAGAATGTAAAACAACTATTAAAGAGGGGGAAGTGAAATGAATTTTTAAGTAATGTTTATTTTTCATGTTTTATACAGTTTATCTGACAAATAATCATTTTAAATGTTTTTCTTTTTAACCTTTTTCATATTCATATTTAGTACTTCTTTTGCCCCAATTGCCAAAATTTATTCTTCCTCAAAACGCCCCCTATTTATATATATTTATAAACTGGTTTCTTTTTTTCAGAGTAATTTTAGGTTCACAGAAGTTACCATATAATCATCCCCAGACGCATGCACAGCTTCCAGCATTATCAGCTCCCCCCGCCTGAGTGTTACATTTCTCACCATCAATGATAATCACCCAGAGTCCATAGTTTACACTAGGCTTCACTTTTGATGTTGGACTAGCACGTGCACATTGCTCTGGACAAATGTGTGATGCCATGCATCCATCATTACAGGATCCTGCAGAACAGTCTCACTGCCCTGAAAATCCCTTTTCTATTCATCTCCACCAGTAACAAGTGGTCTTTTACCTGTTTCCATAGTTTTGCCCTTTCCAGAATGTCATATAGCTAGAATCACACAGTATGTAGCATTTTCAGATTAAATGCTTCTCTCATTTAATAATGCTCATTGTAGGTTCTTCCATGTCTTTTCATGATTCGAGTCTTTGTATCACTAAATAGTATTCTGCTGTCTTGATGTACTACAGTTTGTTCATCCATTCACCTCCTGAAGGACATCTTGGTTCCTTCCAAAACTGGGCAGTTAATTAATAAGGCTGCTATATACAACCATGTGCAGGTCTTTATGTGAATAGTTTTCAACTCCTTAGCGTTTACCTACGGAGAAGGCAATGGCACCCCACTCCAGTACTCTTGCCTGGAAAATCCCATGGGTGGAGGATCCTGGTAGGCTGCAGTCCATGGGGTCACTAAGAGTCAGACACGACTGAGCGACTTCACTTTCATGCACTGGAGAAGGAAATGGCAACCCACTCCAGTGTTCTTGCCTGGAGAATCCCAGGGACGGGGGAGCCTGGTGGGCTGCCATCTATGGAGTCGCACAGAGTCAGACACAACTGAAGCGACTTAGCAGCAGCAGCAGCAGCATTTACCCAAGGCACGAATGCAAGTGCCGGATCCTACGGTAAGGCTGTATTCAGCTTTATAAGAAGCCACGGAACTGTCTCCCACAGCGGCTGCGTCGTCTCGCATTGTCACAGCAAAGAACAAGAGTTCCTCCTGCTCCACGTCCTCTTCGGCTTTTGGCGTTGTCACAGTTTTAAATTTTCACCATTCTAATAGGTACAATAGTATCTCATTGTTGTTTTAATTTGCATTTTCCACGTTTCGTGGAGTTATCTTTCATTCGCTTCTCTGCCATCTGTATATCATCTTTGGTAAGGTATCTGGTAAGACCTTTGGCCCTATTTGTTTACTTTGAAAATAACTTTACGTTTGGCTGTGCCGGGCTTTGTTGCTGCGCAGGCTCTTCTCTAGTTGCGGTGAGCAGGGGCTGCTCTCGAGTTTCGGTGTCCAGGCTTCTCACTGGGATGCCTTCTCCTGCTGCGGAGCCGAGCTCAGTAGTTGTGGCGCTTGGGCTCAGTTGCCTCAGGGCACGTGGGGTCTAACCAAGCCAGGTGTTGAACCCATGTCTTCTGCATTGGCAAGCAAATTCTTTACCACCGAGTACTAGGGATGCCCCTGACCCATTTTTAAATTGGGTTATTTGGCTTTTAATGTTGAGTTTTCCTATTTATATTTTCAACAAAACTTTTTTCAATTGAAAACTTAAATCACATATTATAAGTATCATATTACAAGACAACAAAAATCCAAATGGTATAGAAGGAACAGACTAAAACACCAGTGTGCCTGCCCCAAGGACCCTCTCAGAGCATCTGAGTGTTTATGCTTGTGATGGTTACTTCCGTTGTGCTACTGTGTTATTATGCTCTTAACATTATAAAAGAAAACACAGATGATGAGATAGGGATGTCAACATCAAAACTTTTTTAAAGTAAATAAAGTGGAAGAGAACGTCTCAGAAATGACCACTAGGGGGTGGAAGTCGACTAAAAAATGCGATGGGGCGCAACACCATCACGATTGCTCCGTAACATTTCTCCTTTAAGAAGCTCGTGTGAGAACTTTCTCAGGGTCTTCTCCTGCTATATCCAACTTCCCCCTCCTCCAGACCCCTTGATCAGGCTGCCTTGGGGCCATTTCAGACTCTGCCCAACGGATATGAGAGGACCACCCTCTCACCTAACCTGAGAGCTGGACAAGGCTGTGAAGGCAGATCTTTCAACGTGAAAGGATGAGATGGAGCGTTCCATCACACTCAGTGTGTCCACAGTTAGGTAAGGCGCCTTACAAATGCTGGCCTGGATCCCGCCCCTCCATCCTACTAAGGTGAAGGTGCCACCTCTCTCCCATAGGATGAGAAGAGAGAGACTGGCTCTCAGTGCAGGTCCACATCTGGCCCCAGAGGAAGGCACTGTCCCAACAACAGCCTTTGGATTAGTGCAGAGAGTGAGTTAATTCAAGTCAAAGCTCCAGAATCTCTTTTCCACTTTGCGTTCTCTTTAAATTCTCAATAAAGACCTGTCGCTTTGACTTGATCTCAAAACCACATTCCCAAGCACTGAAGGAGTAACCTTCCATTCACTGGATGCTCCTTAAGCTAACACAGGGGCTTCCCTGGAGGCTCAAGGGTAAAGAATCTGCCTGGAATGCAGGAGACCCAGGTTCGATCCCTGGGTTGGGAAGAGCTCCTGGAGAAGGGAATGGCTACCCACTCCACGATTCTTGCCTGGAGAATTCCACGGACAGAGGGTGAGCAATAGTTCATGGGGTTGCAAAGAGTCGGAGCAACTAACACTCTCAAACTAACACAAGTGCCTAAACAACAGGGGAAAAGTTCTTAAAGATAAATGAAATGAGAACATTCTGCATACTTTTCTTTATGACTCAAATATTTCATGATTCTAAAAACTTGAGAACAAAAACAGTTAAGTGTAAAAGAGAAAAAAATGTTTAAAGAAGAAAAATGAATAAATGTGAACAAACTTTCACCCAAGAAATTTACTCCCTGAAATTTACTGTAAGAAACTGTCAGTAGAAGCAAAATATTACAAAAGGAAAAGAAAAAATGTGAATACATAAATATCCAATGATTAATAGTTAATTATAACATATTAATTTTCTCAATTATTATTTATTGTGAAAGTCATTTGGAAGACATGAAAAATGATAAATCATGCATTGTAAGTTTACAGTTTTTGAACTGAATATATTAGGCTCAGTGAAAGGCAAAGCAGAATAAACAAGATGTTTCACCATTACAGTATGCCAATAGTAAGACCCAGAAGTTGACCAGACTGCTGTGTTTTGCTAACAGTTACTAAGAATTCAATCTCTCAACCCCAGTCTCCTGTTACCTACAAATGTGATAAGAGTGTCATAGTACGGATATCTTCTATTTGTTGTCTTTGTGCTTTATTGTTGCTAGAGCAGTAAAACTTATTTTAATGGAATTATTATACTTTCCTTTACTAAAGTATACTTAATTTAGGACTTCCCTAGTGGTACAGTGGATAAGAATCTGTCTGCCAGTGCAGGAGACATGGGTTCGATTCCTGAGTCAGGAAGATCCCCTGGAGAAGGAAATGGCAACCCACTCCAGTATTCTTGCCTGGGAAATCCCATGGACGGAGGAAGCTGGTGGGCTACATCTATGGGACTGCAAAGAGTTGACATAACAGCAACGAAACAACAATATAAATGTGCTTGCAACTCTGCTACCACAATGTTGACTTCATATTTGCAATCTGTAATAAAATGTTTATAAACATGTAAATGTCCTTCCTGGGCAAGATGAGGAGCTGGCTTAACCTCGGGAGGGTCCAGGTGTTTATGGCAGTCAGGCTAGAGCACAATCCCCCAAGGAGAAAATAAGTTACTTATGCCAATGTTTGTATAGGAGAATGAGTGACACTCAGATTCATACTTAAAAAAGAAAAGAAAACGTGGTACTCTCCACGTTGTTACTTGCATGTATTTTGGCAAGGAAACTGAGTTTCCCTGGACTAGGTCCAGACCTGCAATCTCAGGACCTACACAAGGACCAAAGGGCAGCAGAGGCTGATGAAGCCCCGCAGAAAGATCTACGCCCTGCTGCTTTACAGACACAGGCTTCTGACCCTGCAGAATTGCAGTGTGCAGAGAGTCGGAGAAATGGCGAGTTCTGCTGTTTCAAAGGAATTATACTGACCAGGGTTCTTGACCTTCTCCAATCAATAGAAATAGAATAGAAGCAAAATGGGCTTCCCTGGTGGCTCAGACAGTGAAGAATCTGCCTGCAGTGTAGGAGACTTGGGTTCAAACTGTGGTTCAGGAAGATCCCCTCCAGAAGGGAATGGCTACCCACTCCAGTATTCTTGCCTGGAGAATTCCATGAACTCCTCTGAGCCTGGCAGGCTACAATCCATGGGGTCACAAAAGAGTAGAACACAACTTAGCAACTAAATAGGCCAGACAAAAAATTCAGGCACGTCTTTACTGGGGCTCCTGTGGCTGCAGCAGGGAGAGAGAATAATAGATTCCCTTGCTCACTCCCCAAAGTGAGGCGAGCTGGTTCTTAATATCAGGTAAGGGTAGGACTGTGCCCAGGGGGTGGGCTAGAGGGATGGCTTAGGTGGTTTGCTCACCCTTTGGTGATGCTGTGTGCAAGAGGCATGAACAATACTCTGCTTTTGCTCCCTGCTCTTCAGAAGTGGCAGTTGGGTTTTTGGACTTTTTGTATCTTATTGTCGGTAACTTGCCCCAACAGTGCATGCAGGCTGTTATTTTTAGTCGCTTATAATTTCTTTGCATTCTGTTACTCGAGGAGATGTTTGTCCAGGTGCAAGCACTGCCGCAAAGGGCCCCAGGCCCTAGTCTGTCTCAGAATTAGCCAACAGTTCTAAAGAATCCCCGCACCTTTCCCATCAGAGCAGAGTGAGTGGGGGAACTGACAAGAGTCATCATCAGATCAGAAACTGGAAAGGGCCACCAAGATCCAATCTTTCACACAAGCCTGTTCATTTCCCCCTAAAAACTTTTTGCTCAAAAACATAGAAAAAGGTATATGAGTGTGGCTCAGTGGATTCCTTCATATACATGCCATATATTATAATACACATATATAAAGATTTCTCAAATATATGTGCATATTTATAAAAAAACAGTATGCTTTTAAAAATGACACTATCCATCAGAGGCTTTGTGATTACAACCGTGAGGTGGAATTGAGTCAATTTTGGTCTTCCAAGAAAATGGACCATCACTGATAACCTTAAAACTCATCTAAAATTACTCATTTTGCATCTTCATCCATATCAAAGTAACATATTTTAAATATAATGAAAAAGATAAGAGGGTAGAATTTATATCTATAGTAAGAATATGTGATCTAGACAGGAAATCAGAGTTCTTTAAAAAAAGCATTACTTTGGAGGGAAATATAAACTCAAAAAACATGTGCCATTATTAACTCACGTTTCCCTCTTACAATGCTTACAAATTTAATAAAGGAAATATATATATGTAGTGCATCGAAATATAATATATATATAATTTATATATATTAAAATATTATATATTTTTATATTTTTATATATTATATATTATTTATATATTATATATTTATATTTTATATATATCATTTTTATATATAGTGCATCGAAATATATTTTATATATTATCTATATTACATTATGTACTGTGCTGTGCTTAGTTGCTCATTCGTGTCCGACTCTTTGCAACCCCATGGACTGTAGCCCACCAGGCTCCTCTGTCCATGGGATTCTCCAGGCAAGAATACTGGAGTGGGTTGCCACGCCCTCCTCCAGGGAATCTTCCCAGGCCAGGGATGAACCCAGGTTTCTGGCATTGCAGGCAGATTCTTTACTGTCTGAGCCACCAGAGAAGTTCATATTACTATATTTTATATATAAGTAGGGCTGCCGTCTATGGGGTCGCACAGAGTCGGACACGACTGAAACGACTTAGCAGCCCAGCAGCAGCAGCAGTATATTAAAAGAGATATTTAGTACAGTACTTTAAAACTTATTTGAAACAGAAAATTCTTTGCAAATGGGAATCAGAAATCAGGTGACTATTCCAGGAAAGAGATGTCTGTATTGAAAGAAGCAAAGAACCTATGTGCAAATAAATAATCACCCATGTTAAAGGGTCAAAGACCAGCTTGGCAGCTGAAATAAAGAAAATTTGTCATCAAAACTCTCTGGCCTTTCTTTCCTAAAGTAAATTTGGAGCCAAGTAGCTTTCAAGACTTTTCCGGGATTTCTTCCACAGTGACAAGGCAAAGAAACACACTTGAGATTAAAAAACAGATGTTGACGTCCACTGGCCACTTGTTCATGCACATTATATATGTCACTGTTAAAGCTTGTTCGGCCACGGTCCAGACGCATCAGGGGAAATGGACTTTGTGGGTCTTATTCTAATTGTCACTCGACATTCGATGTATGAGAAACCAGTCTAACAAGCCTGGGTTCTTCCTGGGCTGGAATTCATCTCCTTACTGTTGGATGTCCCTTGCTGCAGTCGCCTCTGGGTACTCTGTAAAGTTTTCAAAAACTGCAGGGACCATAGAAGGTATATCCCACCTTACACTGCCCTCTCCCCACCTTCCTCACACCCTCTCTTTCCTGTTAAACCATGAATTTTGGTTACTCAATTCTTGGCTCTGTGAATGCGAGAAGAGGAAAATACAGTGAGAATTTCCCCACACGGGTGTTAGAGAAAACCAGGCAAGAGGTGAGATAAAGATAAGCAGGACACACCTAAAATCCCTGAGGACCTCTGTCTGATGTCCCAGGATCCTGATCCAGGCTTATCTTTGTTTACACAATGAAGTCTGTACCCCACGACAGCTAACAAACACTTTAGGATGTAACATCTCTATGCAGATAAGGGCCCTGGTCAGCAGTTGACTCCAGATCTCCAAATGCTACAGAAGTCCCTGAGGACCTGTGGCACAGAAAGAATGGGTAGAAATAAAATATTTCTGGGTGAAAGATACTGCAATAAGTAAATTTATATTTGAATAAATATATCCATTACAGGTTCCAGAACTTTCGTTACTGAAAATTTTGAATGAGATGTGACTAAAAGCATTGAAGGACAATTCTCCTATTTAATGATCTGTATCTCCAAGTTGGGGCTTCCCAGGTGTCTCAGTGGGTAAAGAATCCACCTGCAAATGCAGAAGACACAGGCAGGTGGGAGTTCGAGCCCCAGGTCAGAAAGAGCTTCTGGAGGAGGGCCTGGAAACCCATTTCAGCATTCTTGCCTAGAGAATCTCATGGACAGAGGAGCCTGGTGGGCTACAATCTATAGGGTTGCAAAGAGTCAGACACAACTGAGCGACTTAGCATGCCCGCTCCTCCAAGTTTATACACAAATAGTGCTTCCCTTCAAAAACTCGGTGGGCTTCTGCATCTTTCTCCACAGAATGTGACTTGCATATGGTGGAGTCATCTAAAGAGAGAGGTTTAAAAAAGTTTGCTCCAGCTTTCTGTCCTCCCATAAGAACGTATCTGGAGTTCTGAAATGCACAAGGTCTGAGAATTTAAAGTGAGTCTGATCTGCTGGCATCCGTTCTCCTCACAGTCTTCAGGGGGAAGTTCAGTAATTTCCTTCTGGAGTTTCTCTAAATGCTGCAGAGTGCTCACAGGTGATTCATCCTTGAGCATATGCCTCAGATGATAACTCACTTAAATACTACGTTTGTGGCCTATTTTTCTAAATTCAGGAAAAACAGAGAAATTGCAATCCTGTTTTGCTTTTGCAAATAGGAAGTTTGTTCACAAAGCCCCACGTGCAGGAGTTGATGGGGTTTTGGTGGATGAGCAGAAGCCTTCACTGGAGCCTCATTTCCAAGCAGCCCATGGGCAACATGGACCCAGCACAGGATCAGCTTTCTCCGGGCACCTCCCTACCTGCCTGCGGCTGAGCTCCTGGCAGTCCTGCCTGAGTTAAGGAACCTCCTTCCCTGACCCCACTCCTTTCTTTGGGAATATGGCATTGTGATTCTTCATGTGTCTCTGACTCTCAGATGGTTAGGGTGAAGCCAGCAAGGTCTGGGAGCCCCTAACAGCCTCCTTCTCCCAGAATCTCAGCATCAAGAACCCAGCTGTCCTTCCCCTGCCTTTTACATTTCTCTTTTTTGATTAAAATATGTCCAAATGGTTACTGATCCCCACCTTTTTCTTTTTTTTAATTACTGTAATATATATAACATAAATTTTACCATCTCTAGGTGTAAGATTCAATTGAATTGGGTACATTCAGATTGTTGGGCAACCATCATCATCTCCCATCTCCAAAATGTTTATCTTCCCAAACTGAAACTCTGTACCCTTTCACAATAACTCCTCCCCCTCCTTCTCTTCAAACTCCAGCACCCACCATTCTGTTTCTATGAATCTGACCAGTGTAGGTGTTACTGAAAGTGTGTGGGATCTCAGAAGCCAATAAACAGGCCAGGTTGGTAGAAGGAAAAGGTTGCTTTATTTCAGATGCTAGCAACTGTGGGGGGAGCATGGTGGACATCTGTCCAAAGGCCAACTCTCCTCCTACCCCTGACAAGCAGGGTATAAGAGCTTTTATGGACAGAATTGGTGTTACAAGCAGAAACAGCACAGTCATCTCTAATCGTCATCTTCAAATTGGTCATCAGTGGTTTTACCAGCATCGTCTTGGTTGTTTCAGGTATAGTTAATCTTCAGCTCCAGGGCCCATTTATTCCCATTTCTTTGCGGCCAGTTCTCAGAATTGTGGACGTTCATGTCCTGGGTACAGCCTGGTCATCACGCAGTTAACTTCTCCACCTGGTGTTCTGGTAGCTATAGGACTACTCACAGAATATGGCTCAGAAAAGCATGTACACCCCTGGGAAAGAACCAAAGGCCCTTGAGTATGCTTAATGACTTGTCATTATTAGTCTCCTTTTACTATTTTCCTTTGTTTCCGCATATCTCACTTCTCTGATTAAACTTATTCTTTGATTAAAGCTTTCCACAGACAAAAGACAGGCAGAGGACATGGTCAGATGGCAAGGACCACAGGGTCCTACTCCGTTTCAGAGGTACCTCTTGTAAGTAGAACCATGCAATATTTTTGTGTGGCTTATCTCTCTTAACTTCATGTCCTTCAGGTTCATCCATGTTGTAGCAGGTGTCAAAATTTCCTTCCTCCTGAAGGTTGACTAATACTCCGTTGTATGGATACACCACATTTTGTGCATCCATCCATCCATCCGTGGACAGCTGGGTTGTATCCACCTTTCAGCTATTGTGAATAATGCTGCTATGAACATGGGTGGGCAAATACTGTTCTGATTCCCCTTTTATAACTTTAAACTTTTAAAAAAATTTTGCTCATGTAGGTTTCAGTCTTATATTCATTTTGGTGTTTAATGCCCATTACATTAGTAGTCCAGTCAAAACTCAGACAGGAAGAAATTCATCTTAACATTCTGCTAAAATAAGACTCAAAGTTAACCTTAAGCTCTATGCAAAGTCCTGGAACCTTAGACATTATTCCAGACAGGCCTTGTCATCCAGAGAAAAGGAGCTTGAATGAAAAGGGCCTCCTTTTTTCTGGTGGAGGTTTCAGTACAGATTGGTCCCAGGCAGCTCCTCAAGATATAGAATCCAATGCTAAGGTAGAGTGCTTCCCAGGTAGCCCGGTGGTAAAGAATCAGCCTGCCGGTGCAGGGGGACATGGATTCAACCCCTGGTCCGGAAAGATCTCACATGCTGCAAAACGACCAAGTCCATGCTCCACAACAACTGAGCGAGAGCTCTGGAGCCTGGGAACCACAACTACTGAGCGCTGGCTGCAGCTACAGAAGCCTGTGTGCCCTGAGCCCACCGCAGTGAGAAATCCACTCACCACAGCGAAGAGTAGACCCCCTTCTCCTCAACTGCAGAAAAGACCTCACAGCAGTGAAAACCCATCAGAGTCAAAAGTAAATAAACAAATAAATGCTGACTCAGAGTTTGCACACAATCCAGCAATTCCACTTACACTCAGGAAAAGGAAAACATGTCCACACAAAACTTGTCAACAAACGTTCAAAACAGCGTAATTCAGAATATCTGAGAAGCGGAAAAAACTCAAATGTGCATCAGCTGACAAATGGACAAAATGTATTCTATCCAGTCAATGAACTCCTTAGTATTCCGAAATAAAGTCAATGAAGTATTGATACACCTTATGATATTGATGAATCTCAGAAATATTATACTAAGTGAAAGAAGCCAAACACAAAACTTGACATATTGTGTGACTCCATGTATATGAAATGTCCAGAAAAAGGAAATCCATTGGGACAAGAAGTTGATTAATGGTTGCCTACGGCTGGTTGGAAAGAGTGGGGAGTGACTTCAAAAGAACACAAATAGAAAGGGCTTTTTTTCTGCAGTGATGAAATGTTCTGAAACTGGATTGTTGTAATGATGACACAAATCTGTAATTTTACCAAGAATCATTTACTTTAAATGAGTGATTTTTATGGGATAATAGTCATACTTCAGTAAAGTTGTTTTAAAATAGAGCTCAAATATTTAACAAATATAGTTCATGACATTATCGAAACACAATCTTAATTATTACATAGAACTTTTTATGGCAAAATGTTCATAGTGATTATCTTTGGCAGTTAGACTGTAAGACTTTTCTTTTGGCTCATATGTATCTTACAAACTTTCTTCATTGAGTAGATGACTTTCCTAACAATTAAAGGTGTGTGAGTGTGTATGTGTGTGTGTCTTTTAAATAAAAGCCATGAGTGAATTGACTGACTGTAGTGGGGAAGGCTCTGCAAAATAAGACAGACAACCCACAAGTATAAAGGCACTCTGCCAAATCTGCCAGACAAAATGTTAACATTTCTTTGTTGTAAAACCAAACCAAAACAAAATCAATAGCTAAACACAAAGGTAGAACACAGAAGACAAACTGGGGAAAACATTTGCAGAACACAGTGATAGACAAAGGATAACTTCTTTCATTTACAAAGCCCAGCTGAATCAGTAAGAAAAATCCAAAGAATATGAACAAGAAATATACAGAAAAAGAAATACTGGCTGCTATTTTACATATAAAAAGATGTTCAACCTCATTCAAATTTTGGTAACAGTATAAATCTGTGCAACTTTGAAAAAGGACCATTTAACAAAATCTACCAATACCTTTTTAGTGTAGTTCTTTAAGACTTAGCATTTCCACTCCTAGGACGATTTTAGTTTTGTTTCCAAGCTTTAAGAGGGCCCTGTTTGGTAGCATTAAATTGAATAAAATGATTTCATGGAAACGTTTTGGTGGCACTTTTGTAAATGAATAGCTTCTAGATCACCACAAACCAAGCCTAAAACTCCCCAGCTGTGAATACTCAGATTTGCAGGTCCAGTTGCATTCTAGATCTGTGAGTTGCCTGACAAAGCATTTGAGAATTTCTTTATATTAGATGAAATATGGTACTTTACAAATGGAATTCCAAGCATCCTTAAAATAATTAGATTGAGATGTTCAAATGTGGAAATGTCCCTGAGAAGTATGAAGCGGGCAGGCAGGAAGAGCAGAAGAATGAACAGTTAAAAGTCCACATCGTATACATATTAAAAGGGTATGAATATATACATATATAAATACGTACATACTGTGGGGGCGGACATAATAATCATTCCCTTTGAAAAGAGGGATAGCTCGGAAGGACGGCCATTGATTTTTCATTTTAAAACTTTTATGCTGTTTTGCATGTTTTAAGCCCATGTCTGTCATTTCCTTAAAGACCAGAAAGGCATTCGCTAGGAGATATTTTTGCTTTCTTATTTTTAACTTTTCTAGATTTAAAAATAACTGACTGGATTTGTTAAACAGGTTATTTTCTGCTTGACCTCGGGTCACAGAGCTGCCAGATGTGGTGGAGGAGGAGTCCCCCGGCAGCCAGGGCACGGGACAAAGCGCACGTCCGAGCCGAGCCCCGAGCACCCAGCCCAGGCTCGGGTCGCGGGTCACACCGCGGGGAACCTGGGCTCCCGGCGACCCGGCAGTGTGCATGCGCAGAAGGACCGCCTACGCGCGCAGAGCTGCGGGGTAGGAGTCCCGGCGATCGCCTAGGGCCCGGGCGCTGTCCTGGCCCAGCTCCGGCAGGCGCCCCAGACGCCTTTCTAGCAGGCATTGCCTTCTCAAGCTGGGATTTCTTACCTAAGCCCACTCCCCGGCGGGCGCCCCCCGCCCCCAGATAGTCAGGATGCGGAGACAGTGGGCCCTCTTCACTTTTCTATACGTTCCAAAGTTTTCACAATGAGCCTGCGTTATTTTTATTATCGTAGAAATCTATTTTACAAAATGAGTCGTATATGTAAGTCTGTTCATATGAAGGCATCGTATCTACTGGATTCTACACGGCCGACCTCCTCTGCGTGGACTGAACCACGGGGTGGCTGAGGATTGTTTGACCTTTCCCGGGAGGAAGGGCTGGGCAGAGTGAGGACGCCAGGGGAGGCGAAGCACAGGCGGGGGAAAAAGAGAAGCGCTGAGGTGCACAGGCGGGGTGTGTGTGTGTGTGTGTGTGTGTGCGCGCGCGCGCGCGGGGGGGGGGGCACGGGGAAGAGCTGAGGTGCACATGCTGTGTGTGTGTGTGTGTGTGTGTGTGTGCGCGCGCGCGCGCCAGCACGCGGGGGGGGCGGGGAAGAGAAGAGCTGGGGTGCACATGCTGTGTGTGTGTGTGTGTCTGGGGTGTGTGACTGTGTCCGGGGTGTGTGTGTGTGTGTGTGTGTCCGGGGTGTGTGTGTGTGTCCGGGGTGTGTGTGTGTGTCCGGGGTGTGTGTGTGTCCGGGGTGTGTGTGTGTGTCCGGGGTGTGTGTGTGTGTGTGTCCGGAGGGCGGGGAAGAGAAGAGCTGGGGCGCACATGCTGTGTGTGTGTGTGTGTGTGTGTGTGTGTGCGCGCGCGCGCGCGTGCCCGCGCGCGCACTCATTCGCTAAGTTGTGTTGGACTCTGCGACCCCATGGACCGTAGCCCGCCAGGCTCTTCTCTCCAGGAATTTTCCAGGCAAGAATACTGGAGCGGGCTGCCATTTCCTCTTCCAGGGGATCTTACCCCTCAGGTCCACTTAACTGCATTCTCCCACTCGCCTCGATCTGTACAGAATTGGCCGTGAATCTGCTCTACTCACCTCCATCTGGCTGATTTTATAATGCTCTCACACTGAGTCTATATGCACACATTTACCCGGGAAGCCGGGATACATCGGCGTGGTGACCCCTCCTGCGAGGCGCTAGATGGCAGACGCGGCCAGGACATCTCTGTGGTCACAGCCTCAGGTCCCAAGACGCCCAAGGAGGGGACTCGTCCCACCCGACTCTGTAGCTGCACAGCGTGTCTAAAACCATGTCGCCGCGTCACTCTTCTCTCCAAGTTCTGCCTCTTGATGAAAGAGAAAGAACCTACAACTTTAAGTCAGAGTTGGCCTCATTAGGCTAACAGGTTCTTTTATAGAGACTATTCCCCCCGAGCGTTACCTGGGTGTTCTCACCTCTGCACTCTGGTGATCCTTTGGCTCTGCTCTCCTGGGCGGTATCTGCGTCTCCGCAGGATACACGCTGTGCATTTTAGTCCTGAGAATCAGAGCTTATTCAGGATGGAGGGTGTATACAAAGGAGGGGGAACTGGGGCACAAAGAGAGGAAACAGGTCCCCATTCTTTAACTTGCTCCCCCTTCCGGCCTCCTGTTAACACAAAGACAGGCGTTGCTGGCAGATGTCGGAGGGGACGCAAAGAGGTCTTACACTTCCGGACTTCAGGTTGACTCTGCGCGGCTTTGCCAGCGTGCCTGCAACAGCCTCCTGTGTCCTCAGTCTCTTGCCCTGGCCCATGCTCTTTCCGTGTGAGTCTCTACCTGCAGTGTCCCCAGCCCTGAATGTATCAGCCCCTCCTTCACCGCACAAGTCTCTCCTACACACACCACGGTGTGCCCATACAATCTGTTCTCGCAGGATCTCTCAGCCTTTCAACTGTCACCATCTCGGCTAACCCCCTCTAGGACAAGATTTTGCTTTGCTCATACCTTTGGAATGTAATGAACAAGTGGGGTTCCTTTGAATGCCACTACCTCATATGGCTCCAGGAAACTCTGTGCTTTCCCACCATTTGTTGTTACTCAGTAACCCCCTAAGTTCTAGCTGGGGGATTCAAAACTTGACTAGAAAGATTCTTGCTTTCAAAAACGACTAGCGCACACAACTAGCGAATAATTCAGAATGACACTTTAACACAATAATTTTTCAAGTTATTTTTTTAAAAGAAAGTGTAATGAAATGACCATGCTTGAAAAGACGACTATCCTGGTAGATCGTATCTAAAAACTGCACAGAGGGACTGTTAAAAGATGGGGATCCAAAGATGCCTTGAAAGTTTGGATGAAGCACTAGAATCTGATCATCAGTAAGAACAATGGCTGGGTTTCCAGGTCAATGAAAGGTATTTGAGTTTCATGAGAGCAAGGAGCTCATGGATCACTGGTTTACAGGTCACCAGTGTGGCACTGCCCAGAAAAGTCTCTGCGGGGCTTCATGCCTGAACAAGGTCTCCTGCTGTGGAGGAGAATGACCGGAAGCGCTCAAGGGGAGGGAGCACCAGGAGGAGAAAGGGAAAGACTCCTTCAGGGGCTTTGTGTAGGACAAGGCTGCTCTCATCCTGCTGCTTTCCTGTTCAAAATCACTGGCTTCTCATTGCCTAAAGCAGCATTTCCAAAGTGAAGTCCACAAGAATAATGGGTTAAACCAGCACTTCTCAAACTTTAATGAGCATATCCATCACCTTGGGATGTTGTTGAATGAAGTTTCTGACTCTGGAGTAGAGAGGAAGATTCTGCATTTTCTTTTTTAAAAAAATATTTACTTGACAGCACCCTGTCTCAGTTGCAGCCTTCGAACTCTTAGTTGCAGCATGTGAGATCTATTAGTAGTGCCCTGTCCAGGGATCAAACCTGGGCCCCCTATATTGGGAGTGTGCAGGTTTAGCCACTGCATCACCGAGGAAATCCGTCTGCATTTCCCAGCAAGCTCCCAGGTGGTACTGATGCTGCTGGTCTGCAGATCACATGCTGAGTGAGCAAAGGACCAAAACTTATTAAATAGATCCCTATTTTTTAAAACAGAATTTTGATGTCTTTATTGTGCTCATGTGCACTATAAATCTCCAGGAGGCGTGAACAGAGTCCGGCGTTTCCCACAGGCATCTGCTCTTGGAATCCTTTTATTCATGGAGCATCTCTGGTTTGGGGGAAAGGCTAATCTAAGTGATGGGAGGCAAGTTCTGGCATCCAGGGGAGTGTGATGCTCTCCTGCTTGCCCTGTTCTCCATCCTGCAGATTCCAAGCTCCTAACTAAAGGCTTGGAAAGTTGTACATTCACAATCAGTCCCCAAAGTCTCTCCTACATCACTCACTCCATGTCCGCATCTCCCCATTTCCTTTCCTGCCTCCGGCTTCCCATCCTCCTGGCTGCTCCTAAGTGCAGTACCTCCTAAACTTCAATGTGCACAAGAAATCCCCTACCTTCCAAGCTGGTTAAATGCAGATTCCTTGGCCCCACCTCCAGTGACCGCGACTTCATAAGTCTGGAGTGCAGCCTGTGAATCCGCCTTTCCAACAAGCTCCTGATGACACTGATGCCACCGTCCAAGGGCCACACTTGGAGACAGCATCTCCATCAACAGAGGGACCTCCTTTCCAACTCACCATGGAACTTGCCCAAATGTAGGGCACCGGATGATTGTTTACTTTTTCTTGGCTGTGTTTTATTCCCTGTAGATCTGTAAACCTCTTGAGTGAGGGGACCGTGACTTCTTCCCCTAGTTGTCTAGTTCAGTACTTTGAATGAACAGCAAACGAAGCCTGGCCTTTTGTGAGTCTGCTGTTGAGGCTGGGCTGGGGAGCATGCCACCCTTCCCTGCTCCAGCCATCCCTTCCTCCCCAGATTGGGGGGACTTCCTTCACAATGATGCAAGCTTTCTGGAAAAAGACAATGGGCTGGCTCATCATCAAACTCACCTCTTGGTTCTGACATCTGTGCTTGTGTTGTCCAGATCCTGGGGCTGACACAGACCCTGGCACAGATATTCTGCCCCTTGGTGCTGGTTACTGGTAATTGGTTTTTGTCTTCACACTCACTCCTCCCCTTCAAGTCCTACAGAATCTCTGTCCCCAGAACATTAGCATTAGGTTTCAGAATGCTCTTATAATCCTAATGCTTGTATCCACTACTCCTGAGGCATCCACCCATTCAGCCACTAACTCAGAGTCTTCCCTAGCTTTTTTTGAAAGTCATACTTGCTACTCTGTCTCTCTCTCTCCTGGCTGACACCATCAAGTGGCTATTACAGCCTGGATTGTCCACCTGTCTTTCAAATCCCAATCACTTTGTCCTGCCTTCAACAAGGGTACAAAAACTTAACTGCATGCATTCAGGTACACAGACTGTGTACCTGAAAAAACGAAGTTTTATTTTAATAAAATCCTGCCTGTTGCCATTTGGAGGTATAGCCTAACCTGGGGACCAGAGGCAGCCATAATGAAAACTATATAAGGCCCCTGACAAACCCATCCTCTATCCTTGGCACTTCCGGTTGTATGAAGATGAACCAGACCTGGAAGATCTTGCAGTCTGGGAGGAGAGTCAAGACTGTTAACAACACAGAATGTGATAGATTCCATGAACGAAATATAAATGAAGTGGGGAGAAAACTCAAAAGAAGCAATTTTATGGGTTGAATTGGGATCTCCAGAAAAATCCACATGTTGAGGTTCTCAGTCTTCTTACCTTAGAATATAGCCTTATTTAGAAATACGCTGTTGCAGGTGTCATTTGTTCAGATGGGGTAGAACTGGAGCAGAGTGGCCCCGGCCAATGTGTCTGATGTCCATAATTAAGTTGATATTTAGAGACAGACATGCACATAGGGATAGCACCACGTGAAGCCCAAGGTAGAGACTGGGGGGTGATGCCGCCAGAGGCCAAGAAATAAAAACCACCAGCAAAGCATCAGAAACTAGGGGAGGGGCCTGAAGGGCTCTCACAGCCCTCCTCACAGCCCCAGAAAGAGTTGATCCTGCTCTCAGGAGTATGAGATATGTTTCAATCATTTAAGCCTCTCCATCTGTGTTACTTTGTTAGAGTTTCCCTAGGAAACAGGGAGAGTTCGTGATGCAGGCTAGTAAGGAAGATTTCACCAAATTGGAGGAGGTAGAATCTGAGCTCAGTCTTAAAAGAGAAGGCATGCAAAGAGGAAGGAGCATTAGGAAAAACAGAAAACAGAAAAACACCAAACGTGCTTGGGAAGCTGACATTACCTTTAGAACCTACAGGCAGTCAGGGGAGCAGGCAGAGATAATTCGTTAGAGGCGTCACGGACGAGTATCTTAGGTTTGGAGAAATATATTTTGAATTGTGACATTATTTGTATAATTCTGCTTGTCTTACAAATAAAATCTCATATTTTCATCCGGACCTTAATGTCACTGCTGAACTCTAAACATTTCACTACTGACTTTTGAACTCGAACGTGCACAAGCCGCTAAAGGGAATTTATGATGTCAGAGTCAAAACTTGGGCCTTCAATTTTAAAAACGAGATGGCCTCAGAACAGTTTCCCTACTCACATATCAGTGATATTAATAACTTTTAATTCTGTTTGAAGGGCTTGTTAATTCCTAGTGTTCTACGAAATACAATACAAGGAGTCTGGGATAGATTTCAAAAGGCCTAGATTCAGGACTTCCCTGGTGGTCTGCTGCTTGAGACTCCAGACTCATCATGTAGAGGCCTGGTTCAGTTCCTGGACTGGGAACTAGATCCCGCATGCCACAACTAAAAGAAGGTTCCACACGCCACAATTACTAAAGACCCCATGTGCTGCAACTCAGACCCAGTGCAGCCAAAGAAATTAATATAAGTAAAAATTTTAAAGTCAATACACAAAGCTTCATTAAAAGAAAAAGTCTAAATTCAAGGAAAGAGCTCATTTCAGTGTAGACTTTTTAAAGTGGCAAAGACACTTGTCCCACCCCCCCACCCACACACACACAAGGCCTCACTTGTGTGTATAAAAATAGAGCAACATCTCCAGTTTTTACCTTTCAAAACTGCGGTGAGGGTACATGAGATGAGATTTTAAAAGATGCTTGTGCAGGGAAATAGATGTATTTTACTTGATTTCTTCATTTACTCAAGAAAAAGGGTAGATTGCACGGCCTCTAATATTCCTCCCACTATTAAATCCTAAGTTAACTGCATTCTTACAGAACAGGCTTAGAGCAACGGGAACTGCGTGTGTGTATGGGGTAGAGGGATGTATCTACAAAGACACAGCCTTGCTTCTCGTTGTGCCCTTAGATGGCCTGTTGTTTAGTCACTGAGTTGTGTCCAGCTCTTTTGCCACCCCATGGACTGCAGCCCTGCCAGGCTCCTCTGTCCATGGGATTTCCCAGGCAAGAACACTGGAGTGGGTAGCCATTTCCTTCTCCAGGGATCTTCCTGACCTGGGGATCGAACTCGGTCCTCCTGCACTGGCGGGAGGATTCTTTTATCGCTGCACCATCGGGGAACCTCTAGCTCTTAGATGGCAGCAGGTGGCTCATTCACAACAAAGCCCCCTTCAGCCAGCTTTCTCCCTTTGTCAGACAGGTTTCCCTTGGCTTTTTAACTCAAAGATTCAACAGGATAATCAATCAACCCCTCTCAATCTCTCTCTCCATGTCTCTCTTCTCTTCCTTGCCCTAAGAAACTACCTTTTTACTACATTTTGAAAACTATCAAATGTTCACAAAGTGAGAATAATACAACGGCCCCATAAAGTTCTGCCACGCTTGCTTCAACTATCCACCAATTCCTCTCCCCCTCCCTCCCTCCCACTCCATGGAATTTTAGAGCAAATTCCAGACTTCATGTGCTTTGATATGCATGTCTAAAATACATATGCATATTGGTTTTTTGGCCACGCTGCACGGCATGCAGGATCTTAGTGCTCTGCCCTTGGCAGTGAAAGCACAGAGCCCTAACCACTGGACTACCGGCGAATTCCCATGTGTATATTCTTCTACGGGCTTCCCTGTTGGCTCAGCAGTAAAGAATCTGCTTGTCAATGCAGAAGCTGAGGGTTTGATCTCTGGGTTGGGAATATCAAATGGCAACCCACCCCAGTATTCTCTTGCCTGGAAAATCCCATGGACAGAGAAGCCTGGTGGGCTGCAGTCCATGGGGTCACAAAAGAGTTGGACACAACTTAGTGTCTAAACAACAACATATTCTTTTATGACAAGATGCCATTATGAAACATAACAAAATTAATGATGATTTATTAGAGTCATATCATGCCGCCTTTCAATGTTTTTAAACAAGAATAAATGGCAAGATTTTACATAATCTACAATGTAACCAAAAGAATACTTTAGTAAAAGCCAGCTTGGAGCTTTCTGATGTAGCATTCTGTTACATAAATGACTTTAGAGGGAAGCACAGATGGACATATAGATTGGAAGACGTGAAGAATATTCTCTCACAGATTCGTTTGTCCATCTCTCATCACTGTTCTGCGCTTCAGTTCTAGTAACCTCAGAATGACGCTGTTACCTGACAGTACACTAACACGGATTAAAGAAATAGCATCTGTCGGGAAGATCCCTGGAGAAGGAACAGGCCATCCACTCCAGTATTCTTGGGCTTCCCTGGTAGCTCAGGCGGTATAGAATCCACCTGCAATGTGGGAGCCCTGGGTTTGATCCCTGGGTTGGGAAGATCCCTGGAGAAGGGAAAGGCTACTTACTCCAGCATTCTGGCCTGGAAAAGCCCCATGGACAGTGGAGCTTGGTGGGCTACAGTTCATGGGGTTGCAAAGAGTCAGACATGACTGAGCGACTAAGCACACGTGGGGCAGGTTGGGAGTTTGGGGTGGGCCAGTACACACTGTTATGTTTAAAACAGATAATCAACAAGGACCTAGTGTATAGCACAAGAAACTCTGCTCAGTGTTATGTGGCAGCCTGGACGGGAGGGGAGTTTGGGGGAGAATGGATACATTCTGATGGCTAAGTCCCTTAGCTGTCCACCCAAAACTATCGCAGCATTGTTAATCGGCTATACTCCAATACAAAATAAAAAGTATATTAAAAAAAGAAATAGCATCTGTTAATCTCATTAAGTTCATTGAAGCAGGATGGGGCTGGGTGCTGGTAAGTGGAGCAGATAAATGTGAGGCATATGTACTTTTTTTTCAGGTTGAAAAGTAATCATAGAGAACCCTTTCTCCTTCAGAGCACGTACTGATGCTTCAGAGCACGTGTGACGCATGGAATTCCTATTAACTCTGACAGGGTGGAGTTAGGTAGGAAAGACACGCCAGAAACTCACTCCCTAACCTTGGGAGAAAATGTTAGTGCTATGCCTACAGCTCTAGGAAGAGATACATATAAATTTATGTTCATGTCATTTCAATCTTCAATATCTGGTAAACAAGAATTTAGGAAAGGGAGTCTGGCTGATAATTGTCCCAGAAGAAAACAACTCAATTTGTCAGTAAATAACAAAAATATTCATATTACCCAGCTATTCTGCTTTCAGCAACTTATTCTAAATAAACAAAGATGCAGGCAAAGATGCACTTCTAAGGTCATTGTATCAGTGTTGCTTATAACCACAAACATTTTAAAAATGTCCAACAACACAATTGGTGGAATAAATTACATTACAGCATCATGATGGTATACCTTGTAGCCTTTAAAAAGCACCTAGTAGGAATATAGTGGTTAACATGTAAATATTTTGACATTATATTTAATTTTTGAAAATCATGTTATTAAATAGTACAATGAGGATAATTCCTCTTTAACCTAACAGTAATTTTATTAGTGTTTACACACCTGCACACATACATATACACATATGCACAAACAAGATTACAAAGATATAGAATCAATATAATGCTAATAGTAATAATCTCTTCAAGTAGAACATAATTTTTTGACTTTAGATTTTTCAACAATGTACATATAAAAATTAGGTAAAAAAATTTTTTCTTGCAAAAATTTAACTACCATATCTGGCAACATGGAAGAATGACCTGAAGTAGAATGCCATATACTATAAACCCACAGAAATAACACATAAAGGAACACAGAAAAAGAAAACAAGTCTCTGAGAAAGAGTGATCTGAAATGCAGGCTGAGATGCACATGAACTGACCACGCCCATGGTTGAAAACACACAGATATGTTGCTCCTAGGGGACCCAACAGTAGGTACTAAACACCAGGAGCCTGGATTTAACGACACACAAGGGCAGGAGATAAAACTTTAGGTTAAGTGAAAAATACATAATATACCTGAATACATGATCCCCACTGATCCACCAGGATTAGCCCCTCAAGGATAGTCTGAAAGATATTATGAAATAAGCATATTTAAAAATTAATTAGAGAGATTTTTAAAAGAAAGGAATAGAAAATCAAAGAATAGGCACTATGAAAACAGAACAGGAAGGATTGAAAAACAGATAAAACTTACAGAAATTAAAAATAGTTATTGAAACCAAAAAAATTTATTCTCTCCACCAACAAGTTTAATAGATGAATTAAATAGTAAATTAAGTTCCAAAGTAGAGATTATGAGAGATCTGCAAGCTAGCATTAAGAAAACTGCTGAATACTAACTAATTCCCTGACTGGATAGCAAGGCTCATTTGACTCAGAGGCTGCCAGGAAGAGCTAGCTAGCAATTGCTAGTCAGGAACTTGGAGAAGGGGGGCGAGGAGAACTGGGAAGTCTGTTTCCAAGCCCTGAATGAGCCCTTACATCTTGTGAGGTAAGTAAAGGAAAGATTAATAAAAATTTACAGGCCTATGATTATAAAAAGTTAAATGTATACTTACTCTGTACCTTGACATCATGAAGTCATCATGTTTTCCTATAATATTAATTTTAAATTGTTCGAGAGACTGTTGATTTGCAACTCTGCTACTGGGAACATGCTTGTAATGGGAAAGTCACAATATTTGCTGTAGAGAATGGATTACTTATTGTCATAACCTTTTTTTTTTTTTGTCATGGGGCTGTTGATTTTCCCTGCCGGCTTTGGTGATAATTAATTCACTGATTCCACATAACTCACTCTAACTCAACCATGACAAAGGAACAAAGTTAAAGACATTTTTCTCCTTATGAAAAGGTATATTTCAAGTGACAAGCAAATTCAGTTTAAAACACACTGCAAAATTCTATCCAGTACTGAAAGAAGTAATACAAGAACAGGAAGACAAATTTGAAGAAAAACAAGGCAAGAATAGTTGCCCTCTCATTTACCAACACTCAGTATAAACCGGCAGTGATCAGTAAGTGTGTTATTGGTGCAAGGACAGGCAAATAGACCAGTGGGCCATGAAAGATGGAGCCAAAAGAAACCCACATTTCTTAGAACTTAAGATAATGGAGACTGCATTGCAAACTGATGGGGAAAGGATAAAGTTTTCAATCCACATGGAAAAATAAGACCCCTTCTCTCATCCATATCACACACCATACCCTGGAATACCAAAAAAATTTCCACAATGATTCCAAACTAATGGAAAAAGCAAAACTTTTAAAGATTTATAGACAACCCAATCAAAAAAGGGACAGAAGACCTAAATAGACATTTCTCCAAAGACATACAGATGGACAGCAGGCACATGGAAAGATGCTCATCATAGCTAATTATTAGAGAAATGCAAATCAAAACCACAATGAGGTATCACTTCACATTGCTCAGAATGGCCAACATCAAAAAGTCTACAGGGGGTATCCTGGTTGTCCAGTGGTTAGAACTCTGCATTTTCACTGCCAAGGGCCCAGGTTCAATCCCTGGTTGGGGAACTAAGATCCCACAAGTCACACAAAGTAGGGGAAAAAAGCTACAAAAAATGAATGCTGAAGGGGATGTGGAGAAGAGGGAATCCTCCTACACTGTTGGTGGGAATGTAAATTGCAGCCACAATGGAGAACAGTGTGGAGGTGCCTTAAAAAACTAAAAACAGAATTACCATATGATCTAGCAATCCCACTCCTGGGCATATATCCGGAGAAAACTCTTAACTCGAAAAGATATATGCAACCCAATGTTCATAGCAGCACTACTTATAATAGCCAGGACATGGAAACAACCCAAGTGTCCATCAACAGAGGACTGGTTTAAGAAAGGGTATATAGATACAGATAGATATAGATATAGATATATGATGGATTATTACTCAGCCATAAAAAAAAGAATGAAATAATGCTATTTGTAGCAACATGGATGGACCTAGAGATTATCATGCTAAGCAAAGAAAGTCAGAAAGAGAAAGATAAATATCATATCAACTATGGTTTTCCCAGCAGTCACGTACAGATGTGAGTTGGACCATAAAGAAGGCTGAGCGCCAAAGAATTGATGCTTTTGAACTGTGGTGCTGGAGAAGACTCTTGAGAGTCTCTTGGACTGCAAGGAGATCAAACCAGGCAATCCTAAAGGAAATCAGTCCTGGGTGTTCACTGGAAGGACTGATGCTGAAGCTGAAGCTCCAATACTTTGGCTAGCTGATGAGAAGAGCCAACTCACTGAAAAAGACCCTGCTGCTGGGAAAGATTGAGGGCAAGAGAAAGGGATGACAGAGGATGAGATGGTTGGACAGCATCATCGACTCAATGGACATGAGTTTGAGCAAATTCCAGGAGAGTGAAGGACCGGGAAGCCTGGTGTGCTGCAATCCATGGGGTTGCAACGAATTGGACATGACTGAGCAACTGAACAATAACAACAACAGCAACAACAAAATCACTTATATGTGGAATCCAAAAGAAAAAGATACAAATGAACTTCTTTATCAAACAGAAACAGACTCACAAACAGAAAACAAACCTATGGTTACCAAAGGAGAAGAGGGAGAGATACATTTGGAATTTGTGATTAACAGATACACACTACTGTATACGAGATTGATAAACAAGGACTTATGGCGTATTATAGGGAATTATATTCAACATCTGTAATAACCTATAATGGAAAAGTCTGAAAAAATATGCATGTGGCTCAGAGGTTAAAGCATCTGCCTGGAATGCAGGAGACCTGGGTTCGATCCCTGGGTTGGGAAGATCCCCTGGAGAAGGAAATGGCAACCCACTCCAGTACTCTTGCCTGAAGAATCCCATGGAGTGAGGAGCCTGATAGGCTACAGTCCATGGGGTCGCAAAGAGTTGGACACGACTGAGCAACTTCACTTTTTTCATATATATGTATAACCGAATCACTTTGCTGTACACCTGAGACACTATACTTCAATATAAATTTAAAACATTTTAAATGATAGACCAAAATATACGATAGTATACTTATGACCTCAGGGTATGGTTGAAGTTCTTAAGACAATAACAGCACAAACCATAGAAGAATGGTAAATGTGCTGACATTAAAATCACACATATCTGTATGAGAAAACACACTCCCAACCATAGACCAGGAAAAGCTATTCATATAAAGAAGAATTTCAAAAATGGGGAAAGGCCATGAGGGGGTTGGGGGAAACAATATAACAGAAAAACGCTGAAATCATATGAACAAGTAATTTATAAAAGAAGAAATATGAATGGCAACGAGTTCATAATTGCAGAGACCGCCACTGTCAGATTAGACCCCGCTGAATTATCAGTATTCAACAGTTTCTGGCTCACAAAAAATGCAATTTCACATAGGTAAAACTAGTACAGCGAGGGACAAAATCATCTTAAAAGATACCATTTCAAAACCATCAGGCTGGGACTTCTCAGGCGGTTCAGTGGCTAAGGCTCTGCTGGGGAACTAGATCCCCCATGCCACGACTAAAGATCCTGTATGCTGCAGTGAGAATCAAAGACTCTGCGGGTCCCAACTAAGACGCGGTGCAGCCAAATAAATAAATATTTTAAAAATACATAAATAAATAAAAATAACCATCAGGTTGGTTATTAGGGTTGGCAAAATGATGTGGGAACACAAACTTTTACACAGTTGCAGAAAGAAATATAGATTAGTATAGTACTTTATAACATCTAGTAAAATTTAATGTCTACATTCTAAGACCAAGCAATTTCTCTCCCATATCATCTACCTAGAGAAATTGTTATATATGCTCACAAGGAGACAAGCTGAGAATATTGTATTAATCAGTTTTACAGAGAAACAGAACGAGAAGGGCACAGGTGTATGTAACTACCTATCGATAGGTAGGTAGACACATAGACACATACATACAATACACATATAGATATATATAAAGAGATTTATTATAAGGAATTGGCTCCTGCAATTATGGAGGCTGAAAAGCCCCAAGAACTGCAGCTGTCAAGCTGAAGGCCCGGGAGAGCCGAAGGTGTAAATTTCAGTTCAAAATCCAGCAGGCTCACTGACCAAGAAAAACTGATATTTCAGTCTGAGTTCAAAGGCCAGGAAAGATCAAAGTCTCAAGCAGTCAGGCAAGAAGAATTCCCTCCAGCCTTCTGTCCTATTCAGGGTTGGATGGGGTCCACCTGCATTAGGGAGGGCCAGAGGCTTTACGCAGTCTACAGATTCAAATGTCAATTTCATCCAAAAAATATCCTCACAGACATACCCAGAATAATGTGTGATGAAATGTCGGGGCATGTCTTAGCCCAGTCAGCTTGACACATAAAATTAATCATCACAGGTACTCACTACTCTATTACAAATATTATCTGTAATACCAAAGAACTGAAAACAATCTCCTTGTCTGTTCATTTCACAAGTATTCACTAAGTACCCATTATGTGTACCCATGGATTGTTCAATATGTCTGGGATACACCAGGGAGTACAAACATTCCTCTCCCTGGAGAGCTTACATATTAGTTAAGGGAGACAAATAGCAAGCATAACACTTTGGTTGGTTACATATTACGCATGTAAGAAGGGAATGGTACTTTCCACAGTGCCAAGGACACTGTTCGTACTGTGTTCCATGGAGAGGCCACCCTCTGAAAGTGCATTGGGAGTAGGTTGCAAATAGCGATTAAATTAGATCGTGGTAGGCCTTATTTGGAAGGTGGCTTGTTAGCACAAACTTAAAAGTGATGAGAAAATAGTGCACAGATATCTGAATAAAAAAAAGAGACAAGAAACAGACCTTGGTAAAACAACAAACACGCTGGAGGCCAGTGAAGCTGGAGGGCAGTAAGTCAAAGGGAGTGTGTGGTGTGTGTATGTGTGTGCGTGTGTGTGTGTGCGGGCGCGTGCAGTCATGTCTGACTTTTGCAACCCTATGGACCATAGCCCACCAGGTTCCTCCATGCACGGGATTTCCCAGGCAAAAATACTGGAGTGGGTTGTCATCTTCTCCTCCAAGGGGTCTTCCCAATCCAGGGATCGAAGCCGAGTCTCCTGAATCTCTTGCATTGGCAAGCAGATTCTTTACCACTGAGCAACCACGAGGGAAGCCCGGAGGGAGAATATTAGGCTGAAATAAGAGGAGGCAGGCAGATGGTATAGAGCTGGGGTCGCCAGCCTCTGGGATCTAATGCCTGATGATCTGAGCTGAAGCTGATGCAATAATAGAAATAAAGTTCAGAATAAGTGTAATGCGCTTGAGTCATCCCCAAACCGTCCTCCCCACTCCCCAGGTCTGTGAAAAAACTGCCTTCCACGAAACCAGTCCCTGGTACCACAAAGGTCAAGGACCTTTAGTGCAG
Organism: Ovis canadensis; assembly: GCF_042477335.2. NCBI lineage: Eukaryota > Metazoa > Chordata > Mammalia > Artiodactyla > Bovidae > Ovis > Ovis canadensis. The sequence goes on along the minus strand of NC_091269.1, from coordinate 22,137,049 downwards.
AGTCCTGTGGCCATATCAAGGGCTTGGGCATTTTAGTCTGAATGAAACAGTAGCCACTGCAAGGATTTCAAAAGACAGGCAAGCTGGCCTGACTGCAGGTTAATGGACCACTCTCCCTACTCGGGAGGGGACAAGGATGGAAGAAGGAAGCTGCAGCAGTAACCCAAATGAAAGGCGGTGACAGCGTGGACCAGGATGATAAAAGATGCTGGGTATATTTTAAATATAGACCTATAGAATTCCTGACAGATTAAATACGGAATGTGAGCCAAAGTGAGGAACTGAGATGACTATCAGCAGGCCTGATCGTTTGCCAGGATGAAGTCACCATCAATTGAGAAGAAGCAGATAACAGTGGGAGAAGGTTTGACAGGAGAAACAAGCTAACTTCTGGACCTGTTAACTTGGATGCATCCATCAGACACTCAAGTGGAGATTTTGAATTGGGAATTGACACGTATAACTTGGAGGCTTCCCAAGTGACACAAAGAATCTGCCTGCCAATGCAGGAGATGTAAGAGATGTGGGTTCCATCCCTGGGTTGGGAAGATATCCTGGAGAAAGAATGGCAACCCATTCCAGTATCCTTGCCTGAAAACTCCCATGGACAGAGGAGCCGGGCAGCCTACAGTCCATGGGGTTGCAGAGTAGAACACGACTGACTGAGAACACACATGTACATGTGGAGTTCAAAAGAGATGCCGACACAGAAATATAAAACTGTCAGCATGTAGATGGCATATACATCCATCAATCAGTTCAGTTCAGTCGCTCAGTCGTGTCCGACTCTTTGCGACCCCATGAATCGCAGCACACCACGCCTCTCTGTCCATCACCAACTCCCGGAGTTCACTCAGACTCATGTCCACCGAGTCGGTGATGCCATCCAGCCATCTCATCCTCTGTTGTCCCCTTCTCTTCCTGCCCCCAATCCCTCCCAGCATCAGAGTCTTTTCCAATGAGTCAACTCTTCGCATGAGGTAGCCCAAGTACTGGAGTTTCAGCTTTAGCATCAGTCCTTCCAATGAACACCCAGGACTGATTTCCTTTAGGATGGACTGGTTGGATCTCCTTGCAGTTCAAGGGATGCTCAAGAGTCTTCTCCAACACCACAGTTCAAAAGCATTAATTCTTCGGCGCTCAGCTTTCTTCAACGTCCAACTCTCACATCCATACATGACCACTGGAAAAACAATAGCCTTGACTAGACGGAACTTTGTTGGCAAGGTAATATTTCTGCTTTTCAATATGCTATCTAGGTTGGTCATAACTTTCCTTCCAAGGAGTAAGTGTCTTCCAATTTCACAGCTACAATCACCATCTGCAGTGATTTTGGAGCCCCCCAAAATAGTCTGACACTGTTTCCACTGTTTCCCCATCTATTTCCCATGAAGTGATGGAACCAGATGCCATAATCTTCGTTTTCTGAATGTTGAGCTTTAAGCCAACTTTTTCACTCTCTTTTCTCACTTTCATCAAGAGGCTTATTTCCTTTTCACTTTCTGCCATTAGGGTGGTGTCATCTGCATATCTGAGGTTATTGATATTTCTCCCAGCAATCTTGATTCCAGCTTGTGCTTCTTCCAGCCCAGCGTTTCTCATGATGTACTCTGCATATAAATAAGCAGGGTGACAGTATACAGCCTTGAGATACTCCTTTTCCTATTTGGAACCAGTCTGTTGTTCCATGTCCAGTTAGAACTGTTGCTTCCTGACCTGCACATAGGTTTCTCAGGAGGCAGGTCAGGTGGTCTGGTATTCCCATCTCTTTCAGAATTTTCCACAGTTTATTGTGATCCACACAGTCAAAGGCTTTGGCATAGTCGATAAAGCAGAAATAGATGTTTTTCTGGAACTCTCTTGCTTTTTCCATGATCCAGACGATGTTGACAATTTGATCTCTGGTTCCTCTGCCTTTTCTAAAACCAGCTTGAACATCAGGAAGTTCACGGTTCATGGATTGCTGAAGCCTGGCTTGGAGAATTTTGAGCATTACTTTACTAGCGTGTGAGATGAGTGCAACTGTGCAGTAGTCTGAGCATTCTTTGGCATTGCCTTTCTTTGGGATTGGAATGAAAACTGACCTTTTCCATTCCTGTGGCCACTGCTGAGTTTTCCAAATTTGCTGGCATATTGAGTGCAGCACTTTCACAGCATCATCTTTCAGGATTTGAAATAGCTCAACTGGGATTCCATCACCTCCACTAGCTTTGTTCGTAGTGATGCTTTCTAAGGCCCACTTGACTTCACATTCCAGGATGTCTGGCTCTAGGTGAGTGATCACACCATCATGATTATCTGGGTTGTGAAGCTCTTTTTCGTACAGTTCTTCTGTGTATTCTTGTCACCTCTTCTTAATATCTTCTGCTTCTATTAGGTCCATACCATTTCTGTCCTTTATTGAGCCCATCTTTGCATGAAATATTCCCTTGGTATCTCTAATTTTCTTGAAGAGATCTCTAGTCTTTCCCATTCTGGTGTTTTCCTCTATTTCTTTCCTTGATTGCTGAGGAAGGCTTTCTTATCTCTCCTTGCTATTCTTTGGAACTCTGCATTCAGATGCTTATATCTTTCCTTTTTTCCTTTGCTTTTCCCTTCTCTTCTTTTCATAGCTATTTGTAAGGCCTCCTCAGACAGCCATTTTGCTTTTTGCATTTCTTTTCCATGAGGATGGTCTTGATCCCTGTCTCCTGTACAATGTCACGAACCTCCATCCATAGTTCATCAGGCACTCTATCAGATCTAGTCCCTTAAATCTATTTCTCACTTCCACTGTATAATCATAAGGGATTTGATTTAGGTCATATTTGAATGGTCTAGTGGTTTTCCCCACTTTCTTCAATTTCAGTCTGAATTTGGCAATAAGAAGTTCATGATCTGAACCACAGTCAGCTCCTGGTCTTGTTTTTGTTGACTGTATAGAACTTCTCCATCTTTGGCTGCAAAGAATATAATCAATCTGATTTCAGTGTTAACCATCTCTGGTGATGTTCATGTGTAGAGTCTTCTCTTGTGCTGTTGGAAGAGGGTGTTTGCTATGACCAGTGTGTTCTCTTGGCAAAATTCTATTAGCCTTTGCGCTGCTTCATTCCATATTCCAAGGCCAAATTTGCCTGTTACTCCAGGTGTTTCTTGACTTCCTACTTTTGCATTCCAGTCTCCTATAATGAAAAGGACATCTTTTTGGGGTGTTAGTTCTAAAAGATCTTGTAGGTCTTCATAGAACCGTTCAACTTCGGCTTCTTCAGCATTACTGGCTGCGGCTTAGGCTTGGATTACTGTGAAATTGAATGGTTTGCCATGGAAACGAAGAGAGATCATTCTGTTGTTTTTGAGACTGCATCCAAGTACTGCATTTCGGACTCTTCTGTTGACCATGATGGCTACTCCATTTCTTCTAAGTGATTCCTGCCCGCAGTAATAGATATAATGGTCATCTGAGTTAAATTCACCCATTCCAGTCCATTTTAGTTCGCTGATTCCTGGAATGTCGATGTTCACTCTTGCCAGCTCCTGTTTGACCACTTCCAATTTGCCTTGATTCATGGACCTGACAATTCAGGTTCCTATGCAATATTGCTCTTTACAGCATCGGACCTTGCTTCTATCACCAGTCACATCCACAACTGATATTGTTTTTACTTTGGCTCCATCCCTTCATTCTTTCTGGAGTTATTTCTCCACTGATCTCCAGTATCATATTGAGCACCTACTGTCCCGGGGAATTCCCTTTTCTGTATCCTATCATTTTGCCTTTTCCTACTGTTCATGGGGTTCTCAAGGCAAGAATACTGAAGTGGTTTGCCATTCCCTTCTCCGGTGGACCGCATTCTGTCAGACCTCTCCACCATGACCTGCCCATCTTGGGTGGCCCCACATGGCATGGCTTAGTTTCACTGAGTAGACATCCCCTTAATGGTTTTATACATCCATAAGACTGCATAAAACCATTAAGGGGATGAATGTAATTAGAGAAGACATCCAAGGATTGAGCCTCAGGTCCTCTAAGGTGAGGTCAGGGTGATAAGAAGGAATCAACAAAGGAGGCTGAGAAGCAGCCAGAGAAACAGGAGGAAGACCAAGAAAGGGGTGTCTGGAAGTAAGTGGAAAGAGCATCCAAGGAGAAGGTCCTGGACAGGTTCATCACCACCTGTCAAATGCTGCTGCAGGTTGAGTAAGACAGACAGTTATATATTAAACCAAACAAAACAAAAGACATACGCAAGGAGGGATAGGAGGAGGCTCAAGAGGGAGCAGATACATGTACACTTAGAGCTGACTCATGTTGTTGTATAGCAGACATACATTGTACATATTGTGTACCAACATAACATTGTAAAGCAATTATCTTCCAATTAAAAATAAATTTTTAAAGAAAGAAAAAAAAATCCCAACATTTGGAAAAGAGCTGAAGTTCAGGTGAATTGTTGGGGACAAGTCTGAGTGGATCCCAGAGATTATGGGAGAAGAATTAGATTCAGAAAGTATACACATCTCTTTCAGGAAGTTTTTAAAGATATGTTTGTATGTTGGTGGGAAATTCCAGTAGAAAGGGAATAAAATCAATCATTCAGGAAGGAGAGAGGTGAGACTTGCTGGAGTAGCCACTGAACAGAGGAGAGTGGACCCAGGACACAAGTGGAGAGGCTGGCCTTAGAGAAAACACAGAGAGCAGGAGGCAGGGAGGCAGAGGAGGCGAAGCCAAATGCTGGTTGGTAAGTGTGATGAGATTGCGGAAATTCTCCTCTGTCGTCCTCAGTCTTCCTAGTCCTTGGCCAAATGGGAGGCCGAAGAGGAGACATAGGAGACAGTGTGAAATGTCACTGATGAGAGAGGAAGAATGAATGGACTGAGGGAAAGCAGCATGGCTGCCAGGCAGCATGAGCCCAACACGATGCTCACGGTCACAGAGGGAGACCAGTCAGTGTGGTCATCTACTGCTCCTGTGTTTGCTTCAGCACCACAGGGGCATGTGTAAAGGAGTTAGAGAGATGCACTTAATCTGGGATTTAGTTTCCACCAATGAGTAAGATGAAGTAAGAGAAAGCAGGAGAGCTGAAGGTGTATGCAAAGGAAAGGGAATTATCAGCAAGGACATTAAAGCTGGGAGATAAAGGGAAGGAGGCTACTCAGAGGTTAATGAGCAGTGGAAAGGTCAATGAATTGAAGGGTCCAGTGGGATCTAAGAACTGTTAGAGTTGGGATACTAGAAAGGTGTAAACTGATCTTTCAACATGGTAGTAAACAGGACTTCCCCGGTGGTCCAGTATGTTAGAAGAATTATCTTCATGTATCTTGAACTTGCCATTGAATTAAAAAGGGTCTGATATAGAAAGAATGAGCATAAACCAGGAGCTAAATAAATTAATAAACCTAAATTAATAAACCAGGAGGGTGGTCTGGGGTACAGCTATAGTCTAGGGGAAATGGATAAACTGGTTAAGCCCTAAAAGTAGAATACTATGTAGCAGCTAAGACGAATTAACTGGAATTTACATATATCCATGTGAGTAAATTTCAAAATTTTAAGTATTAAGTGAAATTAAATGAAAAACACTAAATGAAAAAAGTCTAGTTGCAAAAAGATTTGTATACTATGACAGTATTTACAAAATTTTAAAATGCATACAGATGGCTAACAAACACATGAAAAGATGTTCAACATCACTCATTATCAGAGAAATGAAAATCAAAACCACAGTGAGGTACCATTTCATGCCAGTCGGAATGGCTGCTATCCAAAACTCTACAAGCAATAAATGCTGGAGAGGGTGTGGAGAAAAGGGAACCCTCTTATACTGTTGGTGGGAATGCAGACTAGTACAGCCACTATGGAGAATAGTGTGGAGATTCCTTAAAAAACGGGAAATAGAACTGCCATACAACCCAGCAATCCCACTGCTGGGCATACACATCGAGGAAACCAGAATTGAAAGAGACACGTGTACCCCAATGTTCATCGCAGCACTGTTTATAATAGCCAGGACATGGAAGCAACCTAGATGTCCATCAGCAGATGAATGGATAAGAAAGCTGTGGTACATATACACAATGGAGTATTACTCAGCCATTAAAAAGAAAACATTTGAATTGGTTCTAATGAGGTGGATGAAACTGGAGCCTATTATACAGAGTGAAGTAAGCCAGAAAGAAAAACACTAATACAGTATACTAATGCATATATATGGAATTTAGAAAGATGGTAACAATAACCCTGTATGCGAGACAGCAAAAGAGAGACAGATGTATAGAACAGTCTTTTGGACTCTGTGGGAGAGGGAGAGGGTGAGATGATTTGGGAGAATGGCATTGAAACATGTATAATATCATATAAGAAACAAATCGCCAGTCCAGGTTCGATGCATGATACTGGATGCTTGGGGCTGGTGCACTGGGATGACCCAGAGGGATGGTACAGGGAGGGATGAGGGATGGCGGTTCCGGATGGGGAACACGTGTATACCTGTGGTGGATTCATGTTGATGTATGGCAAAACCAATACAATATTGTAAAGTAATTAACCTCCAATTAAAATAAATAAATTTATATTTAAAAAATAAAATTCATTCATATAAAAAAATAAAATAAAATGCAAACAAAACAGAAGTGTTTGTGGACTAATACATAAGCAGTAAAAACAGAAAATAAGTATCAATAGAGTATGTATTCCAATCTTGTGGTTGGTAACTGCCTCTGGGGATGGTGGAGGTGGTGTGAAAACTCTGTAACATCTTAATTCTTTGGAAAGAAGTCTGGAGCAAATGTGGTTTTAAAAAGTTTTACAGAACTCCTCTGTCCACGGGATTCTCCAGGAGAGAATACTGGAGTGGGGTGCTATGCCCTCCTCCAGGAGATCCTCCTGACCCAGGGATCGAACCCTTGTCTCACTGTGTCTCCAGTATTGGCAGGCAGGTTCTTTACCACTAGTGCCACCTGGGAAGCCCTTCTCTGGTCTACTTGCCCCCAAAGCACATCTTTTTAAATCTCAAATCTTCCTAAGAGATGACAAAGTTAATAAAAATAAAAAACAATAATAGTTCCAATATCATCCTTGGTTTCAAACTCTTTACATCACAGAAAGCCTACGAATGTGCCACCAATTTTTCTCCCTTGCTTACCCATTCATGTGTGAAAGGAGGGCAGCTAACAATCACCCTTGTCATTTTGTGTGCATTCTTCTAGAAATAATCTGCACGTTAACAAAAGCATATCATTTTAACCTTTGCACGGTAGTGGCATATCTACATTTTTCTAGTTTCAGTTAAAATAAAATGAATACCTTTCCGTAACAGAATATGCAGACCTGCCTCATTGTTTTCAATGGCTTTACAGCATCTAATCATATGGTTGCACCATAAGTGATTTAATTTGTCCTTCATAGAAGGACACTCACATTTCAAACATTTCAGTATTTCAAAACAATGCTATAATAAGTATGTTTTGAAGATGTGATTCACAAATGTATGAATAAACTTGATAGATATTACCAAAATACCCCTTGTAGGGATCAATGTCAATTTCATAGCATGTATGCTAAGTCGCTTCAGTCGTGTCCGACTCTTCGTGACTCCACGGACTATAGCCCTCCAGGCTTCTCTCTCTGTGGGAGTCTCCAGGCAAGAATACTGGAGTGGGTTGCCATTTCCTTCTCCAGGGGATCTTCCTGACCCAGGAACTGAATCCATGTCTCCTGTGACTTCTGCATTGGCAGGCAGGTTCTTTACCACTAGGACCACCTGGGAATCACCAATTTCATAGATTAATGTCAATTTCCATTTTTTACAGCAGCGTGGAAGCCAACTTCCACCACATCAACATACTGCTACCAGTCGTCCACTGTTTATCCAGCTGATAGGTGAAAAGGGCCAACTTGTAGTTTTAACTTGCATTTTTCTTGCAAAAGAGAACAGGCACCTCTTCTTATGCTTGTTCCCTGGTAGTCAGCATTCAGTCAGGAAAAGAGAAAGCACTCGAGGTATCACACAGGACAGGATTTAACACAGGTGCTTCCAAAACCTTGGAAGGGCTGGGTGAAAGGAAGTTCAGGGAAAGCTGCCAGTGAATTCAGGAAATCAAGAAGTCACAGGAACTGCAGGAAACCACGGCTGATGAGCTCAGCTGCTGGCAGCACTGAAGCAGGTGATTAGTAGAGCGCAGAAGCTCCTGCAAAACCTCACGTAAGCCCTCTGAGCAAGCCCGGCTCTCTGCTTCCAATGCTGCAAAGCAATTACGGCTTCTGTTTCTCTTGTTCTTCAAATATTACATGTACCTCTCATTGGAAGATGGCAAATAAACCCTCTTAGCAAGGAAATCAAGGAAGTGTGGCTTCTAAGCTTCCACCTCCAACAGTACAGTGAGAATTCAGAAGGCAGCCCTGGTACCAAGACTGTGTGTGTGCCCTCAGTCATGTGCAACTCTTCGTAACCCCACGGACTACAGCCCACCAGATTCCTCTGTCCAAGGAGTGTTCCAGGCAAGAATACTGGGTTGCCATTTTCTACTCCAGGGGAGCTTCCTGACTCAGGAATTGAACCCGTGTCTCTTGCATCTCCTGCACTGGCAGGTGGATTCCGTACCACGGCACCAACTGGGAAGACCCTAGTACCAAGTATCAATAGGCAATGCTCAGCATGGCCCACTCCTCTGGCTCGCGGCACTCACACCCTTCCAGCTAGCTTTGAACCTTCAAACCACTTTATGCTTCCATCCAATGTAAGGTAATGATCCTTCATGCAACCAAAGCGGTTCACTGTCTTCCCTTAGGAAGTCCCATCAGTCTCTACCCGTCTCTGGTCTCCGTTCCTCTTTTGGTTCAATACGACTTGTTTCTGCAACTGCTCCCACGGTGAGAGCTGATATTTATAATTTTCTTCTTCTACACCTCCTTCTATGCTTCCTATGCCTTCAGTCAGAACCTCAGTTAATCGAGATGCTTTACCTGGAAGGTGCCTCAAATCGTAATTGCTAAAGATCAGTACCATTAGGGTTCTGCCTCTGGTGTTGCCAAAGCCTTCTATCCGTTCTCCCTCCACGCAGGGATGTACTAAGAGGTGTTCGGAGTACTGTGGCGGCGTTTGAGCGTGCAGGCTCACATGTGTACTTGTGGGTACTATTAGGTAGACAAGGAGTTTTGGAGGCTTTTATTTGTATTATGAATACGGAAAAAAGTGCTGGACTTTTGAGTCTTGAGTTCTTATACTTCCTAGATGCTGTTTCGTCTTGTTTCTTAAGCAAGACTTGCGATTTGGCATGTGTAACTGCTTACTAGTCAAAAGATCGTTGAAATGGGCTATAAATAGGACTTTCCTCCCAAATTGTAGACCAGTAAAAAAAGTACTTTTGATGGTAAGGCACAGCAACGAAAGCAAAATCACTTACGGCTGATTTGCATTGTTGTACAGCAGAAATCAACATAATGTTGTAAAGTAATTATCATCCAATTAAAAATTCTACAATTAAGGGGGACAACATCAAACTAAGAAGCTTCTACTCATCAAAAGAAACAATCAAACCATCAACAAAATGAAAAAGCAACCTACTAAATGGGAGAAAATATCTGCAAGTCATATAACCAAAAATGGTTAATATTCAAAATATACAAAGAATTCACACAACTCAATAACAAAAAAACTATTGATATAACAAACATTAAAAATGAGCTGAGGAACTGGACAGTTTTCCAAAGAAGACAAACAAATGGCAACAGATACTTGAAAGGATGCTCAACGTCATTAACGAATAGGGAGATGCAAATCAAAACCACAATGTTACCTCACGCCCATTAGAAAATGCTATTTATTATCAGAAAGACAAGAGATAACAAATGCAGGAAGGGTGGGGAAAAAACAGAACCCTAGTGCATTGCTGGTGGGAATGCAAATTGGTGCAGCCATTATAATGGAGAGCAGTATGGGGTTTCATGAAAAAATTAAACACAGAATTATATGATCCAGCAATCCCACTTCTAAGTATACATTCAAAGGAAATGAAAACAGCATATCAAAAAGATATCTGCACTTTCCTGTTTACAGCAGCATTATTCACAATAGCCAAGGTATGGAAACAACTTAGGAGTCCATCAATGGATAAATGGATAAAGATGTGGCATAACCGGCTTCTCCTGCAGATACCGGAACTCATGGATATTCAAGCCTCTTAAATAAAATAACACAGTACTTCTACATAACCCATACATATCCTCCCAAATATTTTAAGTCACCTTTAAATTATTTACAATACCTAATACAATGTAAATGTTATACAAATAGTTACAGTGTAAACAGTTGCCTGTACACAGCAAATTCAAGTTTTACTTTTTAGAACTTTCTGGAATTTTTTTCCCTGATATTTTTTGATCTGTAGTTGGTTGAATCCATGGATGCAAAACCTAAAGATAAAAAAGGGCTGACTGTATGCAGTGGACTATTATTCAGCCATGAGAACTTTCATTAGGGGACAAGGGAAGCAATAACTGGAACATTCTTCAACAGAACTTCACTTATGGTTTAACAAACAAAAGAACCAAAGAAAATCTCACTACTTCATAAATCCTAGAAACTGCTTCATCTAGTTAGGATCTTTGGATTTATAGTCTTTTATGATACATGGTAACATAAGAAAACATCTAGACCAGTAATTCTTGGCTTTTTAAGGTCAAAGACCCATTTGAGAATGACATGAAAATCACAGGCATTTCTCATTAGAGAAACTCTCTAATATAATATCAGCATTTCACTCACACAACAAAATTGAATATCTGCCCCTTTTGGAATACCACAATGGAAACTGCATGCTTATGCAACTGTAAAATGTGAAAGACACTTTTGCTGCTGCTGCTGCTAAGTCGCTTCAGTCGTGTCCGACTCTGTGCGACCCCATAGATGGCAGCCCACCAGGCTCCTCTGTCCCTGGGATTCTCCAGGCAAGAATACCGGAGTGGGTTGCCATTTCCTTCTCCAATGCATGAAAGTGAAAAGTGAAAGTGAAGTCGCGCAGTCGTGCCCAACTCTTAGCGACCCCATGGACTGCAGCCTACCACGCTCCTCCATCCATGGGATTTTGCAGGCAAGAGTACTGGAGTGGGGTGCCATTGCCTTCTCCCGAAAGACACTTTTAAATTGCTCCAACAACAATGTCTTCTGGTACTTCGCTGGTGGTCCTCCAGTGGTTAAGAATCTGCTTTCCAATGCAGGGGATGCAGATTTGATACCTGGTTGGGGAACTAAGACTCTTGTCAGTGGCAACTGAGCCCGCACGCCACAACTAGAGAGCCCACGTGCTGCCACAAAGACACAGCACAGCCAGACCAGACAGAAACAAGGCCTCTCAATCCGGGGCCAAGGGACTTAGTTTTAGAGCATCCACAGATGGACTTCTGAAGGCGTAAGCATCTCCTTAAATTACAGGCAAAATTTTGCAGATATAGACTATTCAAGAAGTGACAGTCCTGGGTTCATGCCCTGAAAACCATTTCCACATAGATTATACTGTCCAGTCATAAAAACACCTGAGAAGAGTAAGCTGGCATTATTTGACAATAAAACTAAGGTTCAGAAAGACTAAGGCTCGAGGTAAACTTGCTCAAGGTCACATGTAGTAATAAGAACCAGAAAAAGTGGTGCACCATTGCAGAAAGGCTGTCACCTAAGTTTCATTAGACATGGTTTCTAATCCCAAATCTTTGTCTAGGGTAGTAGGTAACCTTGAGCAAGCTACTTAACCTCTCTCTAGGTCTTAGTTACACTACTTATATATTTAATTATGTATAAAGGGGGTATCGAGGAGTGAATATTACCATGTCCTGCCTACATCAGAGCTCTAAGAATCAACTGAATTTATATAAATGCACTTGTAGACAAAAGGTAGTAAGTCCTATTGTCCTACTGTTAACCCATGGGTTGGAATTTAAAGTACAAATCATTTAAAACCTTCCAAGTCTTAACAGCAAAAAAGATTATGAGTTGCAAATGTGACACCTATTGACTTGAACAAATTATTTACCATGAGGTACTTTCTTGACTTCTGGGTCCAAGTATATCTAGGTTCACTTAGCAGAGTTTTCCAGGCTCATCCATGATGCAAGTACCAGCATTTCATCTCTTATGGCTGAGTAAATATTTCATGGCAGGAGTATGATCAGTTGATGGACATTTGGGTTGTTCCCATTTTTGGCTGTTGGTAACACTGTTGGAAATATTCATACACAAGCCTCCCTCTCCGTTGTTTTTTTTTTTTTTTTACTTCCCTCCCTTCCTTTCCTTCTCTCTCCTTCTTTCATTATATAGAAGGCATAAAAAATATATATGTAGTGAATATACAGTGGTACTTTATGATTTTGATTTGCATTTCCCTCCGCTCCAGTATTCTTGCCCAGAAAATTCCAGGGACAGTGGAGCCTGGCAGGCTACAGTCCATGGGGTCGCAGAGTCCGACACAACTAGGCAACTGAGCACACACACATGCAGTGGTTAATGCTGTTTAACATCTTTTCCTGTGCTCCCGGGCCATCTGCATGTCACTTTTACAAAACTATCTTTACAATTTGTTTGCCTACTGTTAAATGAGGTTGTCACTTAATATTAAGAGTTCCTTATATATTTTAGATACATTTACCTATTATCATTGTACCATTATCAGATTATGATGGGCAAACATTTTCTCCCATTCAGTGGGCTGCCTTTTCACTTTCTTGACAGTGTCTTTAAGTTTTACTTTTGATGGATGTTTCAATTTGTTTTTTTTTCTTTTGATGCTTGTGCTTTTGATGTCAGACCTAAGAAACCATTACCTGATCTAGGGTCAAGAAAATGTACACCTGTTTCTAAGGATTTCATAGTTTTAGTTTTTATATTTGTCCTTGCTCTATTTTAAATTTTTTAAAAATTTTGTTTATTTTGGTTGTGCTGGGTCTTGTTGATGAGAGGGCTTTTTCTCCAGTGGCAGCAGGTGGGGCCGCTCCCTAGGTGCAGTGTCCAGGCGTCTCATTGCAATAGCTTCTCCTGTTGTGAAGCACAGGCTGCAGAATATGCAGGCTTTGGCAGCTGCAGCTCCCAGGCTCTGGAGCACAAGCTCAATACTTGTGGGTCATGGGCTGACTTGCTCCTAGGCATGTGGGATCTTCCCAGACCAGGGACAGAACCCGTGTCTCCTGCACCGGCAGGAAGATTCTTTACCACTGAGTCACCAGGAAAGCCCGTAAATTTTGTAGAATTTGAAGACTCTAACTTCATTCAAGGGATGCTCAGATGTCCCAGCACCAGACTATTCTTCCCCCATAGAATAGTCTTGACACCTTTGTCAAGAATCTATTGACTTATTCAAACCTACAGAATGTGCACCACCAGAAGTGAACTGTATTATAAACTATGGGCCTTGGGCAATTATGACAAGTCAATGTAGTCACATTCATTGTTAACAAATGCACCAACCACTCTGCTGGGGGATGACAGGAGAGGTACATGTGGGTCAGGGGATGTATGGAAAATATCTGTACCTTCCTCTCAATTTTACTGTGAAGTTAAAACTGCTCCAGAGAAATAAAATCTTTAATTAAAATTTCAATTCACCATAGATATATGGATTTCTTTCTAGAATTTGAATTTTATTGCACTGATCTATGTATCTATTCTTACACCAATGCTACACTATCTTGATTATTGTACCTTTAAGATTCAAAATTTTAAAAATGTGAATCCTTCAACTTTGTTTTTTGTTTCAAAGACTTTGTTGTCTATTCTGTGTCCTTTGAATTTTCAAATGAATTTTAGGATCAGATCTCTATTTCTGCAAAGTGAAATTGCAATTTTGATAAGGAATGCATTGAGCCTACAGATCAATTTGCAGAGTATTGCTATCTTAACAATATTAAATCTACAATTCCAAGAACACAGGGTGCCTTTTTCTTCTGCAACGTTTTATAGCTTTCAGTGTACAATTTGCTGCTGCCGCTGCTGCTAAGTCCTTCAGTCGTGTCCGACTCTGTGCGACCCCATAGACAGCAGCCCACCAGGCTCCGCCGACCCTGGGATTCTCCAGGCAAGAACACTAGAGTGGGTTGCCATTTCCTTCTCCAATGCATTAAAGTGAAAAGTGAAAGTGAAGTCGCTCAGTCGTGCCCGACTCTTAGCGACCCCATGGACTGCAGCCTACCAGGCTCATTCGTCCATGGGATTTTCCAGGCAAGAGTACTGGAGTGTGTTGCCATTGCCTTCTCCAACAATTTGCACTTAGGGTCAATTTATTTCTATATATTTTATTCTTTGTAATGCCATGGGGTCACAAAGAACTTAGTCACAACTTAGTGACTAAACAACAAAAAATACTATTGTAAATGCAATTGTCTTGATTTTCAGATTTCTAATTGCTACTGTATATAAACACCACTGATTTTTATATACTGATCTTATATCCTTCAACCTTAATTTGTTAATTAGTCCTAATGGTCTGAGTGGTTTCAAGGATTCTTTATAGAGGTTTTCCACATATAATATCATGTTATCTCCAAACTGAGATAATTTTACCTCTTTCTTTACAATCTGCCCCTCTTTTTCTTGCTTAATTGCCTTAGCTAGAACCTCCAGTACAATGTTGGACATCCTTGCTTTGTTCCCTATCTTAGAGGGAAAACTTTCAGTTCTTCCACCATTACAATGTTGTGTGCTTTACAGATGCTCTTTACCAGGAGCTTCCCTGGTGGCTCAGATGGTAGAGTCCGCTTGCAAGGTAGGAAACCTGAGTTTGATCCCTGGGTTGGGAAGATCCCCTGGAGAAGTTGCCTGGAGAATCCCATGGACAGAGGAGCTTGGCAGGCTATATACGTCCATGGGGTTGCAAAGCGTTGGACGTGACTGAGCGTGCATGCATGCATTTATTTACCAAGATGAGAAATTTCCCTTCTACTGTTAGTTGAGTATTTATGTCATGAAAGAGTGTCCAGTTTTGTTAAATGGTTTTCCTGTTTCTACTGACATGCGGCATGTTTCTTCCTCTTCATGCTCTTAATACAGCTTATGCACTGATTTTCATGTTGAACCAATCTTGCATTCCTGAGATGGAATTCCACAGTGTTGGCCATGGTACACAGTCACAGCGCTGGCTCTGGTTTGGCTTACTTGTTCAAGTCCTCTGTTTCCTTACTGATCTGTCTTATCTGCCCATCCATTATAGGAAGCTGGGTATTAAATTATCCAACTATTACTGCTGAACTATTTCTCCCTTCAATTATCTCAGATTTCGCTTCATGTATTTTGGGACTCTGTTGTTTTATATATATATATGTATTTGTGATCGCTGTATATTCCCAATGGATTGAGCCTTTTACCATTCCACGCTGTTCTTTGTCTCTAGCCAAAAGAAGTGCTGAAGTCTATTTGTTTAGCTCTCTTGGTTACTGTTTCCATGGAAGGTCTTTTCCCATTCTTTTAATCTATTTGTGTGTCTCAATCTAAAGTGAGTCTTTTGTAGTTGGCAGAGAGTTTGGATTAAGTTTTTTAATCCATTTCACCAATCTTTCATTTAAATAACACCTTTCTTTGAGGCACCTTCAAAAAGCCCTAGGGTTCTGCAATCTTTATTATGGAAAAAACACTGATTTAATACATGCAGTAATTACTTATGAGAGAAATAACCCAATTTTATTTTAGAATTTTTCAGGAACTTGCCATGTTACCTAGAACCAGCTTCTTTTTATAATAAAAATGAAAAACATTATCACAGGTGATGGTATCAGAGCAACCATTTTAAAACTGAGAGACATTCAGGATATATTTAGAGATCCTCTACCATCCAGGCCTAACACCTACTGTGTTAGTATAGCATGTAATGTAGAAATGCATCAATAGCCATGGCACCAACCCACCTGTAGCAGATAGTGCTGACTATGAACCCAAAGGCCACTGCCCCTTCCCCGATGATGGTAACACCCTAATTCAGTTTCTTGTGTTCACTCTTCTCTCAGATAATGGACACTTTGATACATTAAGGTGATCTCATCTTCCTTTCCACTAGCTGGTTTAAAGGGATATGCATGCTCAGTCACGTCCAACGCTTCGCAACCCCATGGACATATATAGCCTGCCAAGCTCCTCTGTCCATGGGATTCTCCAGTTTGGGTCAATGAGAGGTGAAAGGATGTCTTTCCTGAAACTCTCACTACCTCTGGACCCATTGTAAGAAATCATAAATCTCTATATTAAGCAAGTCTGTATCAAGTTTCCTGTTAAGGCTAAAAATTCTTAACAGTTTGATGAAGTATTTCTCAACTGATAAAAAAATAAGCTAAACTATTACATTTTAATACTTTATTCAAAGAGTTCAATTTTAAACATCTCTAAGATATTCATCAACTTCAAGTGGCAAAAGAAACAAAAATATGTAATAAAACTATTTCAGTATCTTTGAATAGGGAAACCAAAAATACATACTACCACCAGAATAAACAACAAACAAACCTAGTCTATTAGGCATGTATATATTTTATTTTCCTTTAGGTGATAATTTTTGGAAAATTACACTTAAGAATAAGCCCTTGCAAACAGAGCTGCTAATCTTTCCAAAAATAAAACCCAATATCCAGACTCTCAAAACTCACAAAACCAAAAGGAAATGTCTAGTTGTCAGCCAACAGTGCCATGCTCAAGTCAGTTTCACACCACAGGGAATAATCTATAATTAATTTTAGTAGGCAAATTCCAATTCTAAATATTACTAGTGAGGCTACTTCTATTACTAGTGATACTACTTGTTATTCCCAACTGTGTTGACAATTGTCTTATTGCTGAATTGTATGTGATAAATCTTCTTTGGCAACTTTTTATGTATCAATTAACACAAATGGACAACTATAAACATTTGGGTTAACTTAAAATTTCAAAGATTTCAAAACTTCATTATGATTATTTAGATGTAATTTCTTATAGATGTTAGAATAGGAAAGCCTCCAAACATGCCTAATGAAATATAATAACAAGAAAAATTACTAAATAATCACTAGCTTTTCAGTTGTGTGTGCAATTATATAATTCAACTCAAACATTAGTGACAATATTACAATGTTAGTGCCAATTCTCTATCAGACTTTCTGTGATAAAGGACAAAAATTCAATGTAGAAACTAACATCTGGGTGCCTGTCAATTTTTCTGGAAGGCTGTTTCATATGGATTCAAAATGACCTAAAATTAGCCAGAATATAGTATGAATTCTCACTACAATACCTCATAGAATTAAAGTACATTAATAATAATTTTAATTCTAATTCTATGGAATAAACCTATTTTGGAGGCTTGGCACAATATTACCAAGAAATTTAAACAGGAAACTCAGGTCCAGATGTGTAACTAAGAAATCTTTCTATATATTAAAAAGATCACCAACTTAAACTATAAATGTCTTCCACGAAATATTACCACTCCAAAATTCACACAAAGTAAATTAAAACAGGTATGGCAGAAAGTGCACTCTGAAGCATGTTCACATTTAACAAAGATAAATGACAAAGTTTAGCCAACAAAAATTCAAATAGGCATATATGCAAACACATCTGTATGCAAATTTTCATGAGTAAGATATAAGAAATGATTCATTTTGGTAATTTTACGTACAGCCTGTATACAATTTAAAACAAGTACAACTGAAAACATTTCTAAAGCCACAATAAAGTCAAATGATATACTAAATAACAGTCTTACAAATTGGTCTCTCTTAGGAGTTCTTAAGAGAAAAACAACTGAGTAATGTTATCCTAAGAAATGCCTTCCTCTTGATCAATCATTTCTGTCTTAACTGAAAAGACATCTGCCAGCATATGTTTTGGAATTTCTGAACCTCTGACTTTCAAGGCATAACAAGCATTCTCCACTTTGGCCAGACTTTGTTTCAAAGTATACAGCTTCTTCGAAACCTCATAAGGTCCAGTATTGCCAATGAATGAAAACCCATCATACACCTGACGTAAAAACTGGCTCACTTCAAAGGGAGTGTCAATGTCCCCATTCCCGACACTGTTAATACACATTCGCATCAACTCTCCAGTTAAATCAGCCACTCCCAGAAGGTAATCAACAGGCGTGATTTTCAGTCTCCAAGTACCGCACTGCTTATCCTGTGCATCAGAGGAAGGCTGGTAAAAAAAAAAAATAAACACACACACACACAAAGAAAATACACTGTGAAAAAGAGTGACTATGTATACATGTAAGGTACAAAATCAACAGCAAGTCAATCATACTAATCTTCTCTAAATAAAATGATCCATTTTGTTAAATGACCATTCAAGATGTTATAAGAAGAACTCATGCCCTCAGCAAGGAGTTGAATTTACGACTTCAAGATAATTCTGAAATCTAATATTGTATCATTATAAAATCAACCATTGCCAACTTCACTTGACATATAAAATAAAGATATTCTTAAGGCCCAGTGACTTCATCCCATGACAATGACTTACATATTTAAATGGCAAATCATAAAGCCCTCCAGGTTTATGATCCAGTCATGATTTTCTCAGTCACTTAGTCCCTTTCTGGCCTCTCCGTCCCCGCTCAGCACTGACCATCATGATTTAACACTCTCTTGCTATATCCTCCTCAGTTTCCTCAGACTCCTATCTTTCTACTGCACCTGCCCAGCAAAAACACACCCTGAATCAGTATTAAAAACTATTCTTGTTAGTTCTTTATTCAAGTACTGAGTACCACGAGGCTAAAAAATAATAATAATGATCACAACTGTATAGCGTTTGTACCACTACAAATTACTCACCAATCCTTTCACTTATTTCTTAGATGGCTCTCGCCCGTCTCTTTGGACACTATTTCAAACCTTCACTACTTTTCTCCTCAGCCCCTTACTCAATCCCAAACCTCTTCACTCTCAGTAAACAATCTTGCCTCCTTTCACTGGCTTGGTTATTTGCCAGATCCCCTGGCATAAGCTCTCTTAATTACCTTATCCCTAAAAACAAAACGAAACAAAACAAAAAAACTTATTTATGTCCACATCCATCTTTACCTTCTATCCTTCAGTCTCAGATGATGAGTTGTCCCTCCTCTTGTTTGAGGTTAACTCTTCCAAATGACCTTGACCCATCTCCTCCCACCTCTTCCAGGACCTTGCTTCATAAGGTGTATGCCCTTGGGCAAGTTATTTCATCTCTCTAAACCTCAGTTTCCTCATCTGTAAAATGGGATAACAGTACCTACCTCAGAGGTTTATTTTTAAGGATGAGATAACATTTACCAAGTTCTTGGCATAGTGCCCAACACAAAGTAAATACTCAATAAATGTTAGCTGCTATCACCATTACCGTCACCACACCAATCTCCTCTCTCCACATCAACTTCTCTCTAACGGATTCTTTCTGAAAGAGGAGATGTCTGAACTGTTATTGAAAGTCTGATGAGACTTAGGTGGGCTGCAATTACACTGAAGGACATTTCAGGCAGAAGGAACTGCAACAGAATGCAGATGAGAATCGTGCTGTGTACTTGAGGAACTAGTGCGGTATTTCTTTAGAGTAAAATTTCAAGTAAGAAGTAGTATGGGATGAGTCTAGAAAGCCAGAACAAGGGATAGAGCAAGGGGAGAAAGCCACAGTAAGAAACTGGAACTTTACCTACAGGTAATAGAGACATTGAGAATTAAGTGAGCAAATGACAGAGTCAAATTTAGGTCTTATAGATGATCTGGTGGCTTTGTATCCGGGACATGACTCCTAACACTGTTGGACTTTTCAGAGACCATATGTTCCAATCTTCTCAATATGGAATATGAGAAATGAGGTCCCAGAAACACTGCAGGTAGTATCACTAGTTAATGGTTAGAACTTGGTAAGTATCCAAAGTCAGCTCCCCAATTAGCCTGACCTGCTATATTTCATTTCTATTAACTGTTAAGAGAACTGACATCTTTTTGGAAAGAATAGATTATGGTGGGAGTGGTGGGGGGGGGGGGGGAAGTGGCTGGTGTATTTATAAGTCATTTATACAAATAATTTTTGCTTAAGAAAACATTACTGTTCTTTGTTTCCATCATTAGAAGGAGTTCCCTGAATATAACTACAAAGTTATTTTGAAGAAAAAAGCATGTTAAAAAAATCAACAAACTGTCAAGGAAATAAATTCTGCTTTACTGATAATATATATTAGAAACCAGGGAAAATAAAATTACTTAAAATGCAATTTTTCACAATGGACTTGAAGTATTTAGGGGAAAACTATCAGGATACCTATAAACTAATTGAGCAAAAAACATTTAGATGAAGCAAATAAGACAAAATATTAACAATTATTGACTCCAGATCATGTATTACTATTCTCTCCACTTTTCTTGTGCATTTGAATTTTTCCGAATAAGTTTTAAAGAATTAAATGGTTTGACACTACTCTCAATATGCAAGTCAGAGCAAAATACCTTTCCCTATTGGATTTCCAGAATTTTTAGCACCAAGATGAATCTCTAGCACTGAAAGGAAATATTATTTATGAATGTGGTCTTAACATTTTGAGAAGACACATGTGTATGATTATGACATCCTAATCTTAGAATAATTTACTACATAAATCCTCAGAACAGAGCATTTACTCCCATTTCTCTTTACTTTCTTGCCCTTGATACTTCCATTCTGAATTACAGAGAATCGAAAGGAAAGTATCATAATTTGCCTAATATATTTAAGAAGCAGGGTCACATAGGCGCCCCTTACTTCTTTCTGTAATTCAATCTTTACTAAATGAACTAAAAATATGAAAGAATTTTACTTCTCAAGATGAATTTCCTCAATAAAATTCACTTAATTTTTAAAATTGAGAAAATATATGGTTTCCTTGACGTAAGCTACACCTGTCATGCCAACTTATCTCACTTTTTAGTATTAATATTTTATTAACATTCAAGAAAATATGATTTCCATACCTTCTTCCACTTTCTGCCTACCTGATTTTTTAAAATAATAATGAAAGAGAAACTGGTGAAAAATAAAGAAAAGAAAAAAAACTGTTTAACTGTACCTTTAAGTGTATTAATATCTTAGGAGACTATCTAATACTCAAAATTTTATCTCATGGCCTGAATATTATATCTTGAAACTCAGGGGAAAAAAACAGTACTTGTTTAAAAGTTGAATTACACTATTTCAGATACAAGCATTATGAACTCAGTGATTAAATCAACATCTCTCACTGTATCATATTACATTGGCCCTTATAATGACTGCTAACTACTGAGCACCTATGTGGCATGTGCTGTATGCTACCTAATTTAAAGTCTCTAACTCAAATCCTTTAAAACACCCCTTTGAGGTAGATGCCTGGCACAGGGCCCCGTGGCCCATGGCGAGAAACACTGGGAGAGTGGCGAGGGCGCTCCTGGCTTTGGGTTCAGGACACCTGGCTCCCAAGTCAGCTGCACACGTGCGTGACTAGGGCTTGAAAAGTCACTTGGACTCTGTAAAAGCCGTATGTGAAATGAGGGTAGTAATTCTTACCTCGTAAGTTTAATAAAAGGATTGAATGAGACAGTATTTATACAGGGCACTGGCAGATACACAGGAAACTAAGAGTGGGCTTACACAATGGCCGCTCCACAATGCTCACATAAACGGGTGCTGCTCCCCCCACCTACCCACAGGTGTTGAGCCACTAACTAATGCATTTAGAAAGACCATTTCCCTAGTTGGGAATCTATGAAATCACACTTTAGAAAGAACATTTTCATCTCAATATTCTTTGCATTATAAGCCAATGAATCTCCTACAATCATCACGCTGCTGTGTAAACTATGTAATAAATGTGAAATATGATTTTAAATTCTTACAGTCTTATTTTCTTTCCCATTGTCTTCTGTTGAAAAAATCAACTGTTTATTAATTTCATCCATACTGATAAGTGATCGTGTTTTGATGAAGTGTTGAAAAGAGACAGCCTCCACATATTCCTGCAGTCCTGAAAAACCAACAGGAAAATTACTCAGGAACAACCACTAAATTAGTAAGAATGTCACAGTAATGAACTTCAAACTAATCATCATCTAGCTCAACAAAAGCTTGACGGTTATCTATTCCATCAGCCCTAGATTCGACTCTGAGAACACACCACCTGGGGATAGCTGGTGGGGACTGGCACTGCACACAGCAAACATTCCTGTGACTGAACTTAAGATGGCTCACACAGAAATGTGTTCAGAGTCTTCCTTGTATTTCATGAGTCCATTAGTCTTAAAAATCTATCCTCTCCTATAGAGAAATGGCAAAGATTTTCAGAAAAATACTTTTTCTAAAGAATTTAAGAAAGGGCTATTACCAAAATTCTGGTAGGTTTTAACAGAATTTATACAGGTTAGTTTTTGTTCCCTTAAGCAGCAAAAATAGACAATCATATGAGATAAAATTAAAAGATAATTTGGCTCTTCCTTAAAATGTTCCTAGGTCAAAAACCCAAGACACTGTAAATAATGAAGTGTCAAAATTCAAAATAACATTTTCCTCATACTTCAAATTAAATCCTTTCTGCTTCAGTAGTTGAATTTTTTTTTTTAAAGCTAATGAGTAATAATACCAGTTGCATCGGATGTAAATCCTACAGAGTCCACTCTGAATTAGAGGTCAGTAAAGGTCAAAAATACTGCTATACTTTTTCAAGTGTTTTAAAACAACCAAATTCTATACCCATACTTTTCAGCATTATTTTATTATGTCTTCATCTATAAGGTAATACAGGGAAAAAAGTGTTTCTTAAAATTATTATCATTACTGTCAGTTTAAGAAACTTGGTCTTCTTTTTGAAGGCTTTATTGTAAAAAATAGGAAGAGGAAAATAAGTTCAGAAATAAAAGTCGGACACAACTTAGCGACTGAACAACAATGCACTTTCTGTTTCCTGTTTGGACACTGATGACTACAATAGGAACTTAAGAAAAATAAATACTGGTACTCTATCTCCTTCACCCCTAGTACTCCTATAGACAGGTGTTCCATCGTGACAGGCCAGCCAAGGTGCCTGTCCTCAGGATCAAGATGCAGTCCTAGCAGGACCCTTAACACAGATGCTTCCTTCCTTATTTGAGGTTTTCCACTTGACATTCTTTACTGGATGCCGTCAACATTTACACTCACTCAGATCTCTCCCATCCACAGGCCATATCTTTCCTCCCAACTATTGCCCGATATCTCTACTCCCCTCCACGGTTAAATTTCTTAAAGTAGCTTCTTAATAACCACATCTCACACTTCTCAGCCTACTTCATCCCAGCTTGAGCACATCTCTAGGCCAAAACAGCTCTAACTTAAAAATTATGCCAGTCAATGAATCTAATGGACATTTTTTCAGTCTTAATTATGTAGCAGCACTCAGCACTTTGACCACTTTTCCCCTCGCTTAAACAAGCTTCCCGTTGGCCCCTTCTACGGCATCTTTTCCTAGTTCCCCTTTTTTCTACCTCTCTAGCCATGTCTTCTTAGTCTCTGCCAGTCCTAGGCTCTCAAATTACCTATGCTAAGTCACTTCAGTCGTGTCTGTCTCTATGTGACCCCACAGACAGCAGCCCACCAGGCTCTGCCGTCCCTGGGATTCTCCAGGCAAGAACACTAGAGAGGGTTGCCATTTCCTTCTCCAACAAATTACCTATACTTGGCTTCAATTAATGCTGCCATCTCCCAACTTTACATCTCTGGTTTAGAACCACATATATCCAAACGCATATTTGACAATTCCATCAGAGGGACTTCAAAAATCAACATAATCAACAATGAATTCACAATATTCCTTCTAAACCTAGCCATCTTTGTTTTGCCAATTCTAAGAGGATCCTGGCCTTACCGTCATCTATTTTTCCCCCTTTCTCATCCATTCTCACACCACAGACTTTTTAATAGTCTTGTAAATAGTCTTTTTTTTGCCTATTTAATAACTATAATTAATACCAGTTTAATAATAATGACCACATCACCACCCTGCTTAAAGCCTAAATAGCTTTCCATGGCTCTTAGAATACAGAGGAAAATCATTAACATGGTTGATAAGCACCTGCTTAATTTCAACCCCCATTTACATCAACTCATGCTATGGGCAGGTAGTTATACATTTATATAGCATATAACTATACTCATGTAGTTATACATTTCAAAGATGGATATGTAAATCCATACAAATCCTTTAACAAAAGTACACTGTTTGAGTAACACTCTCTGAATTTTCCTACTTCTTCAGTATTTCTAGGCATAATCTTGCCCCCAAATTCCTAAAGTTGGCTTACATTTCAGGGCCATGTTGAACAAAATAGTATTTTAAATGCTGCAAATAACAAGCAGCAAAGTTCTTGTCATGTAAGATTCTATCAGTTGAAGGTGGTGCAAGCAAGCTTCCTTGGGGCTTTATGCTTAAGGCTCAATGATTTCATCAAGCAGGTGTTATCTCAGTTTAATGGGTATAAGCCAGTGTAAGCCGAAGGATGACTTTATCTACACACCTATAATCTCAAGCTGATTTGACAGACAGGGTACAAATTCCAGTGTGTAGTTCAAGGTAGAGGAAATCAGTCAGAAGAGAGGTTATCACTTACACTGAACCAGTCTCTTCTCTGCTCTCTCACGGTAACACTATGGTCATCTGGTGCTCAGGCCAAACACCTGTTAAATGTGGGTGTGAAAGTACTCTCAAGATGTGATTAACATTTAAATCAAGACTCTGGGTAAAGCAGATAACCCTCCAAAATGGTGAGGGGTGGCGGTGGAGGGAACACCCATCCAACCAGCTGAAGACCTTAAGAACAAAGCATGAGGATTGCCAACTAAGTAATTCTGCCCAAAACTATGGTAGAGAAATGCTGCCGAAGTTTCCAGCTCGCAGATTTCAGATTCAAGACTGCAGCATCAACTCTTTAAAAAAATTCCAGCCTGCTGGCCTGCTCTACAAATTTCATAATTGCTAGCCCCCAAATCATGAGAGTCAAGCGCTTAAAATAAATTACTACCTACCTGCCCCATCCCCCTACCTCATGAGTCCTATTGATTCTGCTTCCCTGGAGACTTTCGGGAACGGTGTGTCCGGTGAGATAGAATGCTCACATAACCAAGTGTGCACATAACTTACACACATATTTCTGTCGTCTCTCCTGGACTCTGTGCTCGACTTTTTTCAGTTCCTCGCCCACACTATACCCTCTCTGACTTCAGGGGATTTTGTATGCTGCTCCCTCAGCCTTCATTCCACACTCTCCTCTTTTTCAACCCCATGTACTAATCCTTCCACGTTCCACCAAATAGCACCTCTGAAGAACCTGCCTGACGCCACCACATTCTAAGCCACGGCCTTGTTATGTGCTGTCCTGGTGCCATGAGCCCTTCCTCTGGGGCACTAGTCAGGGCTGTGACATTTAAATAATGTGACAATCTGTGACAAATGTCCACTCCCATCCCTTGCTAGAAGGGCAATACCATGACTACCTTGTTCACTACTTCCCCTCTGTGCCTGATATAACAGGTACAAAAAGAGAGTTAAGTGAGGTAGATCCATTTTTGAAAACCTATTCCATAATTTAAAATTTAAAATGTTTTACAGGGACAGTTAATAAATAGGAAAATGTGCATGTCAGAAAAGAGCACAAAATACAATAAATAAATAAAAATTAAAACACAATATATACACTATGATTATAAAGACAGACGGAAACAGGAAAAACTTGTAACTTAACATCACAAGAACTCTCACCACCTTGGCTCTCTAAGTAAGGTGGTTTAAATCATCCTAGAGGAAATACTGTTACACTGAGATAGTCTGTTTATAGAGATCACTGGGGGAAAATTATGTCCAGGAATTTGATTCTGTTCAAGGAAAGACTGAAATTCCAGGACCTATCTACCACAATGCTTAAGAAGGGCATCCCAGAGTAAATGTCCTTGCAGGAGTGTTTGGATGTGCAAGGGGAGAAGTGGAGCTCAATTTAGGGCAAGAACCATGGAGGTGAAATGGCCTGCATAACTGAAGAGAAATAATTTCAAGTTTCAAAGTTCAGCAGTGGGAGAGGAATAAGAATTTTTAAAAAGAAAAGAAAACAAGCGTGAAAAAGCAAATTAATATTTTTAATACCATTCCTAATACTGAATGAACTTTAAAAAAGATACTAACTACAGGAGAACATATTGGTAGAACATCACTTCTTTATGAATAGAAAACAGTATCTGGCTGAATTCATTAGTTGTAGAATTATTTTATCCACGAGCCAACTCAAATCATGGAAAATTATTTTAATGAATGTATTTTAAAAAATGATTTGTAGTTAATAAAATCAACGAAGTACAACCAACTTCCAGGACTATGTCTCAACTATAAAACAAAAGTACTAGATACCATGATCTTCGTGGTACTTCTCAAATTTAGACTGGTATGAACTATTCTTCCTATTGAAATATCAAAAAGAATTCATCTTAGTGAAACCAAATTATGTGGCAACTGAACAGGAATGCCATTTGCTTCTGGAACAAAGCACTTCCCTGAATGATGTTGCTAAAATTTTGCAATTTTATGAAAAAATGCACATAAAAAATATAATTCACCAAACAGGGTAAAGAACATAAAATTAAACATTTCAACCATTTTTAAGTGTACAGGTGTGCTGCATTAAGTGCACTGACTTTGCTCTGCAACCAATTCCCACTACTAGGCATTCCCTGGAGGTCCAGTGGTCAGGATTCCATGTTTTCACTGCTGAGGGCTCAGGTTCGACCTCTGGTCAATGAATTAAGAGCCCACAAAGTCACATGGTTTGGACTCTCGAAATACACACACACAAACAAAAACAAAAAAACTGAATCTCTATGCCCATTAAATGACTTCTCATTCCCTCTCCTTCAGCCTCTAACAACCAGTACTCTACTTTGTCTCTATGAATTCAGCTCCTCTGGGCACCTCATATAAATGGAATCATATGGTATTTGTCGGACTTCCCTGGTGGCTCAGTAGTAAACAATCTGCCTGCCAAGGCAGGAGACGTAGATTTGATCCCTGGGTCAGGAAGATCCCCTGGAGAAGGAAATGGCTACCTACATTAGTATTCTTGCCTGGGAAATCCTATGGACGGAGGAGCCTGGCAGGCTACAGTTTATGGGGTCGCAACAGAGTTGGATGTGCCTGAGCAACTAGCCAACAAATGGCATTTGTCCCTTTGAGACTGGCTCATCTCACGGAGCATCTACCCGCGTTGTAGCTTGTGTCAGAATGCCCTTCCTTTCCAATTTATAAGGCCAAACCATACTCCACTGCACAAATACACCGAATTTTATCTATTCACCCATCGATGGACACCTGGGTTGCTTCCGCCTTTCAGGTATGGTGACTAACACTGCTATGATGATGAGTGTACAAATATCTGCTTGATTCCCACTTCCAATTCTTTTGGGTATATACTCAGGAGTCTCCAACAAAAATTTTTTTAAATATATTAAAAAAATATTGGTAGTGTCTAAGTCGAGTGTCAATGTAAGATAATGCATCTGGTAGTTGACACATCCAGCTTTTCAGAGCTCACTGTAACTTTACATGGCTGTATTACTATCCTTACTTTATGGATGAACAAACTGTGGCTAGAAATTCACTCAGACCACTGAAGAAGTAAATTCAAGCCCTTCTCACTTTACCTTATTCAACTCCATGTTAAAACATACTCATTTTTTCTCATTTTCCCCACTAAACCCCTAGGTCAGTTTTTCTCCAAGCTTCGTTTACCTGTATTCTTTCACAATTCTGTGCTAGTCTGTGCCAATGTTGCTCTCTCTCAAATCTTTTTCTACCTGTAAAGAGTTTAAATGTTCTGATACATTCTAATCAAGGTAGCACTCATTTCTTCAAACCTACTACATAAAGCTTATACTTCAATTAAATGCTTCAGTAGGCTTTGCATGATCACCTATTTTACACCCTAGAACTATGAAGGCAAGAATCATCCCTTTGATACAACTCTGCTCCCTTCTCCATTCCCCAAGACAGTACTTCATATACAAAACTGACTCAAATGCTTAGTAAACTGCTTCTAATGCAATTTATAATAGGACTGTTCCTCCTCAATAGCTTTATGAAACTCAAGTGTTTTGACAAAAATATTGGTATTTGGTATCCAAATGTTCAGAACTATCTAATTGTCCTTTATCTATAGTACTTTGGATTTAAGTCCACTAAGAAAGACACATTCTTACAAACTTATAGAGTTTAAACCAATGAAGTTCAGAATTACAGGGCTTATCTGATTTATTTTCATACAGGAAAAAAAGGATATGGAATAAGAGCCCTAAAAATTCATCTGTGGTATTAATCTCTATTAAGGTGGGTGGCTGTCAAATATTACATTTTCAAGTTTATCTAAAGTCATTATTTAAGTTGTTCTTGTGGTGTGTTTGATTAAGTCACCTCAGAGATAAGGGGACCAACTTCTGCTCCATAGAAATTAGGTTTCAATATATACCATAGAGAAAGTTCAAGGACATCTGGCCCCAAACACTGAAAGCATTTTTGGTCACATCTAGGTAAAAGGATGTTTAAACAAGTTATGTTTCAACTTGATGAAAAGGACATCCGCTATTTCCAGTGAATAATCCCCAAGGTGAAAATTTTCAATCTACTGCCATATTCTATCAAACAATGCCTTCCCCTTCTGCTTCTGCCTTGGATGAAATCCAATTAGAATTATTTACAAAATCAGCTGTAAGAGAGAAGTCTGTAGGTTGCTTTTATGTAATTTGTTATTTTCCATCTTTTTCTATGAGAACATGTACAAGGAAACCCAATGAAAGGCTTTGATTATTTTATTTATTCTTATAATATTTAAGCAATATACATTCCACCCAAATCTCCATCAAAACTCACACAGTGATTTCAGCATAACTCAAACTGCAAATCTCAACTTTCTTTCCAAGCTTCTAGTGTTATAGAACACTGTCTGACATTTGACCCAGCAATTCCTCTTAGTATATACCCAAGAGAACGGAAAGCACGTGTTCACACAAAGACTTGTATGAACATTCATAACAGTATCATTAACAATAATCATAAGCAGAAACAACCCAAATGTCCAAAAACTAATGAATGGATAGACAAAATGTAGTATATATGCACAATGAAATACTATTCAGCTATAAAAAAGAGAGTGCTGATAGAAGCAATGATATAGATTAACCCTGAAACATTATGCTAAGTGAGGAATTCAGACACAGAAGGCCACACACTGTATGATTCTGTTTCTATGAGATGTCTAGAACAGGCAAATCCATGTAGACAGAAAGCAGATTAGCGCTTGTCTTGGGGTGAGGGAAGGGAGATGGGGAATGACTGCCAATGGGTAAGGGGTGTCCTTTAGGGATGATGAAAATATTCTGGTATTAGCTAGTGGTGATAGCTGCACAACCTTGTGGTTATATGCTAAAGATCACTGAGCTGTACAATTTTAAAAGGTTAATTTTATGATACATAAATTATATCTCAATCTTTAAAATGGCATTTATAGCTATTTTAAAGAATACCACCTGAATTTTTTCAGAAGTTACCTTTACCAGATTACTGAAACATTAAAATCACATCTAGGTTTGATTCACAGGCCACTCTGCTAAAAAAAATGTATTCTTAAACATGTAACTTGTATACAGATAATAAATATGTACTACCAACAGTAAAACAAATGCAAATCCACTAACTGGGATTTTTGTCTATCTGAGCAAGGCTTTTACTTTAGCACTGAACAGTGTAAGTTAGGCAAATCGGTATTACTGAGTTTTTACCTAAAATGAAAATAAATTTTAAGATTTAGCATACTATTACAGATTAATTCTGCTAAATTCCACGGGGAAGAGAAACAACTTTTGTTAACAGTTATGTCCCAGAGTAAGAAATGCTTTCCATGAACATATACCATTTAATTTTCAAAGCACCCCATGCAGCAGCTGTGACAGCTCCCCAACAAAGCAGCCCAGGTCTGTTTCCCAGCAAAGTCTCTTTCTCTGCTTCACCTCACTGAGTAAAGTTTATCTGTTAAAAGCAAACCTGAATGAGCAGAAAAGTTAACAGCAATCTGGAGAGCCTCTGAATCCCCTAGAGCTGACTCTGGGACCCTGGGAAAGGATCACACTCTTCTCCTATTGCAATCGCTATAATACTCCCTGAAACAATACTTGTCAGCACTTTCAACTCACTTGTCCCTTGGAGTGATAGTCAAAATATTTTAACAGGAATATAAATTATTACCAATCAATATAAACCTAGAATTTTAAATGTATTCTTTTATTCCCTTAAAATATTAAAATACACGTATTATAAAACCTGCTTCCCAAGTGATTTAAGATACATCATAAACAATCCATCAAACCATCCTGATAATTCTTCAGTCATTTCTTGATTTTCAGATGTTGCTGGCATGATCTTTCATTTGACTTGTCTTTCAGCTAAATGAGCCATGACTAATACTGGGAACATCACCAAACTTTTCCCATGACTTCTTCCACTAAAATGATGGTCACTAGGCGACTGGGGATCCTGCCCATGTGGGACTTTACAGGCCTGCCTCCATGTCCGCGTCCACCTCTCCCTACTGGTCATCAAACCTCTGCTCCGTTCTCATCACTCACCCTCTTTAACCACTGGAGGATGAAGAGAGCAGAGGAGAAAAGGAAGGAAGCACATGATGTCACTTGGGTGTGTGTGTCCTTTGGTTGTCTGCTAGGACCCAGGGCAGAGTCCCCTCCCCAGACCCCTTCCTCTGTGTGGAAACAGCTGCTCCCCTCTCCTGAATGTGTCTCCCACAAACCAAGGTTCCCTGAACTGACCTCACAACCTGTTACTGCAACCTGAGGAGACAGGTTTCTGCTACTGGGACCCTAGCCCATCAAATATTCCATTCTATTTCCTTCAGCTAAGATTCCATAGGTATGCAGTCTTTGGCTTTCTTCTCTCTCTATGCTTACTCTGGACCATTCCATCCTTGTCTGTACATTCAACTACAGCTTATAAGTGATGCCTCCAGGGCTGTAACTGTGCCCCGAGTCTCTACACCCACTAGGGAACTGCTCGGGTGCCACATTAACCACATCCAAACCCCAATCTGTCTTCCATCTCTTAATAAATAACATCCGTGCTTAACCAGCTGGCCAAACCAGAAACCTAAAGGTTTTCCTAGTTTATTCCCTTTTCTTTGCACTTTTTAAAAAGGCCATATTCCAAGAACATGCCCGTTCCTCTTCCTCCCCACTGCTTAGACAAAATGGAGACACCTTAACTCCACACCAGGAATGACTGCCAGAGCCTCCTGACTCACCTCCCTGCCTCCAGCCTTCCTCCCAAATAAATATGATAAAATCATAAGGGAAAGCAGACTTGAAGTGAGGATATCTGAGGTCCAGAAGTCAGACCGGTCTCTTACTAGGTGTATAAACTAAGGGAAGTCTATTAAGTTGCTGCACTTCAATTTCCTCATTTGTAAAATACAAACATCTACCTACATTGTAGGTTTTATATGAAATAATACGTCAGTGTCTGGTACAAGAGCCCTCTGTAACTACTGAATTAAACTGCAGTGGGAATTACTAAAATAAGAATGCTGGGCATTAACTTTTGTTGGAACAGTATTCTGTTGTTGCTGCTACCGTTCAGTCTCTAAGTCGTGTCTGACTCTGTGACCTCGTGGACTGCAGCCCGCCAGGCTCCTCTTTCCTCCACTCTCTCTCAGAGTTTGCTCAAATTCATGTCCACTGAGTCGATGACGCTATCCGACTATTTCATCCTCTACCGTCCCCTCCCCCTTTTTCCTTCAATCTTTCTCAGTATCAGGCTCTTTTGGAGCTTCAGCTTCAGGAGTGAGTGTTCAGGGTAGATTTTCTTTAGGACTGACAGGTTTGATCTTCTTGCTGACAATGGGACTCTCAAGTCCTCTCCAGTACCACAATTCAAACGCATCAAGTCTTTGATGCTCAGCCTTCTTCATGCCCCAGCTCTCACGTCCATACATGACTAGCGGAAAGACCATTCCTGTGACTATACAGACCTCCATCAGCAAAGTGATGTCTCCGTTTTTTAACAGGCTGTCTAGGCTTGTCGCAGCTATCCTTCCCAGCAGCAAGCGTCTTTTAATTTCCTGGCTGCAGTCGCCATCTGCAGTGATTCTGGAGCCCAAGAAAATGAAGTCTGTCACCATTCCTACTTCTCCCCTATCTGTTTGCCATTAAGTGATGGGCTGGATACCATGATCTTAGCCTTTTGAATGTTGTTTTAAGCCAGCTTTTTCACTCTCTTCTTTCACCTTCATCAAGGGGCTCTTTAGTTCCTTTCCACTCTCTCCCACGCTCCGTCATTAGGGTGGTATCATCTGCATATCTGAGGTTGTTGATATTTCTGCTGGCAATCTTGATTCCAGCTTGCAATTCACCCAGACTGGCATTTCACATGCTGCACTCTGTGCATAAAAGTTAAATAAGCAGGGAGACAATATACAGCCTTAATGCACCCCTTTCCCAGTTTGGAACCAGTCAGCTGTTCCATGTTCGATTCTCAATGATGCTTCTTGACCCACATACAGGCTGCTCAGTGGACAGGTGGGGCGGTCTGGCACTCTCGTCTCTTAATGAATTCGCCACAGTGGGCGGTGACCCACACGGTCAAAGGCTTCAGTCAATGAAGGAGATGTTTTCCTGCAACTCCCTTTTTCTCTCCATGATCCAATGCATGTTGGCAATTTGATCTCTGGTTCCTCTGCCTCTTCAAAAACTCAGCTTGTACATCTGAGGTTCTTGGCTTATGAACTGTTGAAGTCTAGCCTGAAGGATTTTGAGCATAACCTTACTAGCATGTGGAATGAGTGCAACTGTACAGTAGTTTTAACATTCCTTAGCATTGCCCTTCTTTGGGACTAGAATGAAAACTGACGTTTTCCATTCTGCGGCCACTGCTGGGTTTTCCAAATTTGATGATACCTCGAGTGCAGCACTTTAAGGATCATCTTTTAGGATTTAAATAGGTCAGCTAGAATTCCATCACCTCCACTAGGTTTGCTCATGGTAATGCTTCCTTGGGCCCACTTGCCTTCACATACTCCATGATGTCCAGCTCTAGATGAGTGAGCACACATTAGGGTCATTAATACTTTTTTTGTATAGTTCTGTGTATTCTTGCCATCTCTTCTTAATCTCTTATGCTTTTGTTAGATCCTTACTATTTCTGGCCTTTACCATGCCCATCCTTGCATGAAATATTCCCTTGTTATCTCCAATTTTCTTGAAGAGATCTCTAGTCTTTTCCATTCTATTGTTTTCTTCTATTTCTATGCATTGTTCATTTAAGGCGGCCTTCTTAGGGAGGGGGGTTCAGGAACACGTGTACACCCGAGGCGGATTCATGTTGATGTATGGCAAAACCAATACAATATTGTAAAGTAATTAAAAATTAAATTAAATTAAATTTTAAAAAGAAGGCCTTCTTATCTCTCCATGCTATTCTCTAGAACTTCGCATTCAGCTGGGTGTATTTCTTCCTTTTTCCCTTGCCTTCTGCTTCTCTTCTTTCCTCAGTTATGTGTAAAGCCTCCTCAGACAACCACTTTGCTTTCTCACATTTCTTTCACTTAGGGATGGTTCTGGTCACTGCCTCCTGTACAATGTTATGAACCTCCATCTACAGTTCTTTAGGCACTCTTTGTTTACCAGATCTAATCCCTTGAATCTGTTTGTCACCTCCACCGTATAATCATGAGGGAGTTGATTTAAGTCATTCCTGAATCGTCCAGTGGTTTTTCCTACTTTCTTCAATTTAAGCCTGAGTTTTGCAATAAGGAGCTCATAATCTGAGCCACAGTCAGCTCCAAGTCTTGCTTTTGCTGACTATATAAGACAATATTTAAAACTTCCTTAAACAAAGCAATGGTTTTTTTGGTCTTCTTTCCAATAGTTTAGAGGCCATTATTCTTCCAAAATGTCACCCTAGCTCAATGTGCCTGATCATATTAGGAAGTGATAATAAACTACTTTAAGGGACACTATTGTTAGAATAAGGACCTCTCTGACTTGGTGCATGTACGTTCAAACTGAGTAGGAAGCTCTCTCACCCATGCTTCCTACTTAGCATTCCCACCCCAAGCCTTACCAACTGACAGATGTCAAGAGTAACTTGATGAAACAGGATTTCAGAAAAACAGTAAGAATGTTCAGAGATAAAAAGAGAAACTGGGTGAAAAGACCTGCCTACACTTGGGACAGTCTAAGTAGTGTGTATCCAACATTTACCTTAAAAGAATGGTCATAAACACTCTCTGTGACCCAGAAAATGCCTATGACAGATTTTCTCACGGTTACAGGATTCACCACGAAAGTTTGTAATATGATATTAACAATTAATTGCAATCAAAGCAGTCACAAAAAATGTACCCTGAATCATCTCATGTTTAAATGCAAATTTAAACTATGTATTTTAAATCTGTGTAATTAAAATATTTTATTAAATAAATTTAATAAAATTTATTGATATTTTATTAAGTAAATTTAATAAAATTTGTTAATATTTTATTAAAATATTTTATCTATGTAAAACAAAAGGAAGTGAGAGTCTTCAACCAGATACAGGATCTAAGATCATCAAATGAAAGCGGCTGGCTTTGCAGAAAACAATTACAGTGTAAAATACCAAATACTAACTAGCAAAGTGAGTTAATAGAAAACATTTATCAGGGTAGATAAACAAGTCAGATTCCAATTCCAATACCACCTCTAAGCTCACTTACAAAATGAGGTGGTAGCACAAGATGTCTTCCAACATCTCTTTCAGTTTTAAAATTATTTTCACATCAGGCAAATGAATGCTTTCAAAGCAAATTAAAATACATGCAGAAAAAAACATAAACCTATCAACATGCATATGCCTGGATTTCCCACTAAACCAAATGGACATCAAATTATTGAACTGGGCAGAGAAAAATTAACTATCCATCAAACATATTTCCCTGCCTTTGGCACAGAGACCATATTTCCCATTCTTCCTTGAAGTTAGGTGTGGACATGTAACTGGCCAATAAAATGTGGGCAGTAGTGATGGATGCCATTTCAAGAGCTGGCCCATAAAAACCTCAGGCATGACTCTGTACTTATCCTTTCCACAACCTGCCAGCTGTATGTTGATATCCTGGCTCATCTTGGAAACCACAAACTGGTAATGTCAGAGCCCCAAGATCCTGGGTCTATGAATGACTAAGTAGGCAGAGCACACTCAAACCACCATCACAAAGCCTGGACTTCAAATGAGAAAGAAATGATTCCTATTTTGTTAAGCCACCAAAATATCATAAGTTTATTCATTTGTTTCCTGTGAATGAATGGGAAGCTTCATTCCCATTAGTTCCGGTAAAGCACCTGAACTAACATCTCTGTGTACAAAATCTCACAAAAAGAAAAATTCAATGTTTAGCTATATCTTTTTCCCTTCACTAAATTCTTCCTTTATTTATTCCAAAGGCTTGCAGATCTTTATGTCTTCATGTTCACTTTTTCACTAAGCTGTCTCAACTGTGCTAATATACTGAAATGATGTCAAATTTTTCTATACTGATATGAGCTTTATAATGTCTGTAAAGATTAATATTGATCCTATTTTTGTATTATATCTAAGCAACAGCCCCTGGAAACATGTTTCCTTTTGGAAGCAACAAAAAACAGTCAAACAAAAATCTGCAAAAGCAAATCATTAGATAAAAGATTTGGCTGAACAACAAGAACAAAAAAGCCCTTTTAAAATACTTTTGCTCTTCATTCTGTCAACATTTATCAAATAGCTATTAAGTGTCTAGGATACACCAGTTAACAATAACAGAAAACTTTCTGTAGAGACTTAACAGAGGCCACATTCTAGTAGAGGAAGAGAAACAATAAAGAAACATAATCAATAAGGAGATTAGAGATTATGTCAAAGTTGCTAAGTGCTATGGAGAAAAAAAAGAGCAACACAAGAGTTATAATGTGTCCTGAATTATTTAAGAAAAACCTTCATATTTGGGCAAAGAGAAATTTAAGCAATATAAAGCCTTTAGTTAGGGTAAGGTTCTAAAGTTCAACAGGTAAATTAAATCCACACAATAAGCAAGCAGTGGTACCACTTACTAGCTTATAACCTTGAACAAGTTGCCTAACTCTTGTAAGTCTCAATTTCCCCACTTAAAAAGTGGTAAAAATATTTATGTCTCAGGGATACTGCCAAGGTCACACAAACATAAATATTTAATATATAAAGAACAACAGTTTTAAAAAATATCTGTAGCTGGCCCAAAACACTCACTCAACCCATCATTCACATTCTCGGATAAGAGAATTAAAATATTAGTTAGTGTCTGAACTTCAGTTTTCTGCACTAGGAGGTCTCAAAATTAAATGACAATTTTCAATATTATCACAATGATATAAATTAAACCAAAAATATATTTTTTTCTTTGAGATGGAGGGCATTTCCCCCAATTGTTAATTTTTCAACAAGAGGAAAAAAAAAACAAACTAAAAATATGATAGGGCACCAAAAAGTTTTAAGTGATATTTCAAGTAACTAATTATTTGTCATTTGTTTAACAAACCCTTGGGACAATCTGCAATGTACTCTGATAAGAAATGTGTAGAAAACAGACCTAACTTTTTGTTGTTGTTCAATTATTAGTAGGATACTCAATGTTTGAGCTAACACAAGTATCCCTTAGGGAAATGCTCTGCGTGCCATTAGCACTATTCTTAATGAGGAAAAGCACGGAACTCCTTTAGTTCAATGCCAGAATTGTTTTATCTTCAAGTCAAAAGAACAACTATTTGGAGTAACACCAAAACAAGCATTTAACAATTACAAGCAGCAAGCTATTCATAAGCATCACATTGTTACTGCTACTCTAATTATAAATAAACTTATTTTATCAAGTAAAATATCTATGAGCAAATTTTTAAGTCCCAGACGCTTCTCTTGACTGTTTTATTCCTTAACTTTAAGGAAATAAATCTCTATTGCATCAATTTAAAGAACCTCATTTTATTTTAAAGACTTCCTAAATAAAAGTGAGATACAAAGAATCCTCAAATATTTAATTCATGAGTAATCTCAAAATGTACAAATCTAAACAAACGTCTTAAATGGAATATGTACTTAAGTCACTCAGTCGTGTCTGAGTCTTTGTGACCCCATGAACTGTGGCCCACCAGACTCCTCTATCCACGGGATTCTCCAAGAAAGAATACTGGAGGAAGTTGCCATGCCCTCCTCCAGGGAATCTTCCCAACCCAGGGACTGAACCCAGGTCTCCCACATTGTGGGCAGCCACTAGGGAAGCCCTAAATGAAATACAGTGCTTATAAGCACTAATCCTCATACAATTCATAATCCTATGACTATGATTTAATAATTCATAATCCTCAGTGATAGTGAAGTGGGAACATCTGAAGAAAGATTCCTTCCATCTCACTAATGCCCTAACTAAACTTTTTCCAAGAGTTAGTGCTTCCTTCCTGATTTAAGAAACACTCTACTGATTCAATGAAATGTCCCCTTTGCCTTTCTTCCCCATTCCTCGGTTTTGTTCTAAAAGCCAAGCATGGCTTCTTAAGTAACATTCTGTGTGTCACTATCCATATGGTCCTCGCTCTTATTTAAAGCCTTTCCTTACACTTTACTCATTGATAAACGAAGGACCTACCACATAACCTACTGGGCCAAATGAAGCAAATCAACATCTCTAGATTAATTATGCCTCTTTCTGAACTTCACATAAATGGAATTATACAGTTAGATACCCTTTTGTGTCTGCTTATTTTGTCCAACAGAATGAGAAATTCGTATTTGATGCTGCACACCTTTACCCTTTTCTAATGCTACATGGTACTACATTGGACAAC
Source organism: Ovis canadensis (assembly GCF_042477335.2). Lineage (NCBI taxonomy): Eukaryota > Metazoa > Chordata > Mammalia > Artiodactyla > Bovidae > Ovis > Ovis canadensis. Next base: position 22,099,184 of record NC_091269.1, on the reverse strand, counting down.
TACACCACAATGTACCTACCCACTGACCTGCTGATCTTTTACTTTGGGGATATTATGATTATTGCTGTTCTGAGGTCTCCTGCACATGTTTTTTGGTGATATACTCCTCACTTTTCTCGGGTATGTAGCCACAAGCAATCACATGGTAGATGCAGGTTTTCGGCTAGATGCTGCCAAACCGTTTTTTTAATGGCGTGGTCAGTATTTACAATTTAGTTATGCTGGTGACTGAATGGTACCTCATTTGGTTTCACTCTACACTACTCTAGTGAATAATGATGCTGAGCACTTTTTCATGAATATTCATAGTCATCTGAATATTCTCATTCTGAGGACCCTATTCAACTTTTTTGTCCATTTTTAAAACTGACTTCTTATTGATTTGTAGGAATTCTCCACATATTCTACATGAGTTCTCTATCTAAAGTATATATTTAAACATCATCTCTCAGACTTCAATTTGCCTTTTTGCTTCCTTAATGATGTCTTTTGATAAAGACAATTTCTTAATTTTAACAAAATTCAATTGATCCAATTTTCCTTTAATAGTTAATACTTTCTTCTATCACTTAAAAAATAAATCTTTCCTACTACAAGGTCATAAAGACAGTCTCACATGTTTTCTTCTAGAGACTTGTTTAACTCTCACTTTAACTTTCTTCCTATCATTACCTCTGATCTTCTCTCCCAATCCTCCCAAATTTGTCATATGCAAGGCTGTGCGGCCTGACAACATAAACGGAATTCATAAAGCCTTTTTAGTTATGTGTGCTATTAATTTAAAAATCAAATAAATCCCTGATAGTAAATAATAAATTATGAGGATAGAAATGTATCTCCTTTCAGAAGATACCATAATGACTCTTCATAAAACTATTCTATCACTTTAGCTTATAACAACGTTATCTTCAACTTTAACTGATATATGCAGGCACTTTCTCTTACTAATTATTAAGACATTTCAACAACCACAAGTTGACATTTCTGAAAAACAAGTGCTGAAACGATAAATATTCAGACTAAAACTGAACATATATTGAACAGATACCAAATGAACTCATTTCTTACTACTGAACTGACCTGAGCTCAATGGAATCAGCTCTTTGACAGAAAGCAACTTCCACTTACTTCTACAAATATGAATCAAACTTTGACTTTGTCTTTCCGCTAATTTTAGAGTATGTCTGAATTATACAGTTCTCTCTCCTATCAGTGAACTCACAACAAGAAAAGGATGAAGAGGATCAGATCAAGCACTTTAAACGTTTGTGCAACTGATTTATAAATGGTGATAATCACCAAGATCCAATACTCCATGAAACTTTTTAAATGAATATATAAAACCGAGTATTATCCTAGAATTCCCAGTATGGAGTCGCACTATGAGATGCTTTGGTCCATCTGGCTAGGTGATACCTCCTCTTTTTATGAACCTACTGTGACTGAAACTTAGAGCCACAAGTGAAATATATACTCAGTGGGGAATGACATACACCCTGTCTGAATACACTCTACTCATTCAAGAATAGTTTCTCTATTAAGAGTGTCTCCTCAATTACTTTATCAAAATCTATCAATAATTATCACTACACAGGAAAATAAAGCCAAGTAAGAAATTACTTTATATTACTACTCGGAAGTCCCAATTTTTTAAAGCCAATAATATTTCACTAAGTGTTCATTGTAATTCATGCAATGCATACATAAATCATTTAACATACTATTTTCTTTTAAACATTACCACTAAAGTACACCTAGACTCACCTGTAGTAATGGCTCTGTGGAACTGATGCATGTCTTCTACTGAGAGCTCTTGGGCTACCTGCAGTATCTTTTGTCTGACACCATCCAATTTAACTTCTGATTCAGTCAATATTTCTTCCATATCAGGAGCACTACAATCAAGATATTGGGAACTTTTAAAATATCAGCCAGATGTTTTGATAGTGAAAAACTGAAATAAAATACATATCAACTAATGCACAGCTAAATAAATATCCTATGTATCCTGAAACTTCTAACTCAAAAATACAACTATAATTTTATTAAAAATAGGTAAAAAAAAATGGAAAATGCTTTAACGTAATATTCAGTATAGAAGTATAAGCAGCTGTATTTATAACATATCCATAACTACAAGAGAAATTATGTTCATAAAAATATATATGGATAAAGAAGTTGTGGTACATATACACAGTGGAATATTACTTAGCCATAAGAAGGAATGAAATTAGGTTGTTTGCAGCGATGTGGATGGACCTAGACTCTGTCATACAGAGTGAAGTAAGCCAAAAAGAGAAAAATAAATATTGTCTATTAATGCATGTACATGGAATCTAGAAAAGTGGTACTGATGAACCTATCTACGGGGCAAGAACAGAGATGCAGATGTAGAGAACAGACTGTGGACACTGCAGGGGAAGGAAATGGTGGGACAAACTGAGAGAGTAGCATTAACATACATAGTTCACATCAGTTGCTCAGTCGTGTCCAACTCTTTGGGACCACACAGACTACAGCGTGCCAGGCTTCCCTGTCCATCACCAACTCCCGGAGCTTGCTGAAACTCATGCCCATTGAGTTGGTAACCATCTCATCCCCTGTCATCCCATTCTCCTGCCTTCAATCTTTCCCAACATCACAGTCTTTTCCAATGAGTCAGTTCTTCGCATCAAGTGGCCAAACTATCGGAGCTTCAGCTTCAGCACCACTCCTTCCAATGAGTATTCAGGACTGATCTCCTTTCATGTGTAAAAGAGATAACTAACGGGAAGCTACTATATAGCACAGAGAGCTCAGCTTGGTGCTCTGTGATGACCTAGCCAGGTGGGATGGGGTTGGGAGTGAGGCTCAAGAGTGAGGGGACATATGTAAACTCACAGCTGATTCACGCTATTGCACAGCAGAAACTAACACAACATTGTGAAGCAATTATCCTCAACAACAACAAGACATCTAGAGAGGTCTACTTTTAGTCAGATGGAATAACATGAACAGGATTTGTCATCCCACCATAAACAACTAAAGAGAAACAAACATATAAAAAATAAATAAATAAAAAGGTTTTCAGACACTGTGAAACAAGCAGCATAGGACAGCATGAGAGTGAAAAAAAGGACATGTGCCCTGTGACTATTCCTGACTGCCTGAAGAGTTTCCAAGTGACAATGTAGGCATGAGAAACTTAGGTGGCCCCTAGGAGTCTTCCGCAATAGAGGTGGAGGAGATGGGCGTTCACAGTGGTCAAGATGGCTAAAACTTGCAAGGCAAAGAAACAAAGGAGAAAATACATGCAGAGAGTTTCAGAGATCTACAGAGGGAACTACTCATGTCTTCAGTTGAATTTTGATTAGTGGAAACTTGTGAGGCTGAAAAAAGGCCCACTCTAAGTGAACACACAAAATAATCTCAAGAGCCCATACAAGACCAGAAATAGTTGATTCATCACTGGCACACGGGCACTACAAAACATATTAAAGGAAGTTCTTCAGGCAAAAGAAAAATGATGCCAGATGAAAACACGGTTCTATTAACAAAGGAATAAGGGACGCCAGAAATGGTAAATATATGGGAAAAGATAACTTTAATTTAAAAAATCATATTGTTTAAAAATAATAATGTATTATGGGGATTAGTACTTTTATTTAAAGTACTAATTTTTAAATTTTAAGTAAAAATAATAATCCCCAAAATAATAATTATTTTTACTTAAACAATATGACTTTTTAATTAAAAATTTATCTTTTTCCATATATTTACCATTTCTGGTATATTATGGGGATTATAGGCTAGGCCTATATCTTCCCTGATGGCTCAGAGGTTAAAGCATCTGCCTTCAATGCAGGAGACCCGGGTTCAATCCCTGGGTCAGGAATATCCCCTGGAGAAGGGAATGGTAACCCACTCCAGTATTCTTGCCTGGAGAATCTCATGGATGGAGAAGCCTGGTAGGCTACAGTCCACGGGGTGGCAAAGAATCGGACACGACTGAGCAGCTTAACTTACTTATAGGCTAAGCCAGGTGGCACTGTATTACTTGAATCTGCCTGCCAATGCAGGAGTGCAGGTTCCACCCCTGAGTTGGGAAAATCCCTCTGAGTAGGAAATGGCAACTTGCTCCAGTATTCTTGCTTGGAAAATTCCATGCACAGAGGAGCCTGGAGGGCTACAGTCCATAGAGCCACAAAGAGTCAGACATGACTGAGTATACACCCATAGGGATTATAAATAAGATAGAAGTAGCATGTATTTCAGAAGTAGTACAAAGGCCAGCCAAGCTTGCAGAAGTGAAATGGAAAAGAAAGAATAGAATTGTAGGGTTCATATATTATAGGCAAAGTGATATGCAAGCCGTCCTTACTCTGCACAGTATCATGTTAACTGAAATCTGTGCATATCAACACTGTGACCTCTATTTACAAAGTAACTATTACCACAGAACCATGCAAAGAAAGACAAGATTCTGAAATGCACAAGTTTCAGTTAACATGGTATTGTACAAAGTACGGACAGCAGGCTGTGACAAGTCATATATTACAAACCATAAAACCACCACGACAAAAACAAAAAAAAGTACAGCTAATAAGCCAACAAATAAGATAAAAAATGGAATTATAAAAAATACTCAATCCAAAATAAGGCAAAAAAAAAAAAAAGGAAAATGGATCACAGGTTGAATTCCAACCATGTCAATAATCACATTAAATGTAAATGGTGTAAACACCTATGTAAAAGGCAGAGATTAGATAAAATTGATAAATGGATTAAAAACCAAAAAAGATAAGAAAGCCTTTTTGAATATATACAGTGTTAAAGTGTTAGCCACTCAATCATGCCTGATTCTGTGACCCCATGGACTGTAGCCACAAGGCTCTTCTGTCCATGGAATTCTCCAGACAAGACTACTGGAGTGGGTTGCCATTCCCTTCTCCAAGGGACCTTCTTGACCTTGGGATTGAACCCACTCTCCATCATTGCAGGCAGATTCTTTACTGTCTGAGTCACCAGGGAAGTCCAGACATAAATAGATTAAAAATAAAAGGATGAATAAAGATATACCCTGTTAACACTAATCAAAAGAAAATGAGAATAGTTATCAATATAATGACAAAACAGATTTCCAAACAAAGAATATTTCCAGGGATAAAATCATGATAATAATGGGTCAATTCATCAAGTCAACAGAACAATCCTAAATGTCATTTAATACATCAAATGAAAGAACTTAAATACATCAAGCAAAAACTGATAGAACTGCAAAAAGAAATAGACAAATTCACAATTATAGTCAAAGATTTCAACATTTCTCAATAATTGACAGAACAAGTATATGTTAATAAAAATCAGAAACGTCATGGATGATTGAACAATATCATCAACCAACTTGACTTAGCTGACACGATAGAACACTACACTCAACAGCAGCAGAGTACATATACTTTTCAAGTGTACAAGGTCCAGAGAGACCATATTCTGGGTCAAAACCAAGTTTCAGTAAATTTAAAAGAATTCAAATCATAAAAAACATGCTTGGAAAATTCCCAAGTATTTGGAAACCAAACAACATCTAAACAACCCAAGATGAAATCAAAGATGAAAATGAAAATTAGAAAGTATTTTAAACTGAATGAAAATGAAAAACAAAATATCAAAATTTGTGGAAAGTGGCTAAAATGTACTTAGAGGTGTAAAAGGGAAACAGATAGCACTGTGTTAGAAAAGAAGAAATGATCTCAGTTTCTTCTTTGATCCCAGCTTCCACCTTAAGAAATTCTTCAGAAAAGGAACAAATGAATCCAAAGTAAACAGAAAGAAGGAAATAGCAGAAATCAATATGTCAGAAAACCATACAGAATATCAATGAAATCAACAGTAGTCCTTTAAGATCAATAAAATTGATAAACCTCTAGCCAGACAGATCAAGAAAAAGAGAGGATACGAATTACCAACTTCAGGAATGAGAGAGAGGATATTACAACAGATTCTACAGAAATAAAAGAACATTATGAAACAAAATGGATAAATTTTTTAAAAGATCAAACTACCAAAGCTCACTGGTAAAGAGATATTACCCTTATCTATTTATTTTAACCTTTATCTATTAAAGAAAATGAAAGTATAGTTAAAATATGAAAAGTGCTCATTAGGAGTAGTTATCTTTATGTACTCTGATTTCTTTCATTAAGTGTTTTACTTTCTCTAGTTTATAATTTTTCTGAAGTTTACTATTAGTTTACTAATCAAAAAACATTAGGGACAATATGGAAACAATTAGGACAAAAAAAGCGTAACATATGACATCTGCTTACTGATAATGGCTGTCAGTGTATTTCATTCACTGACTTCTTTCACTCAGCACCTTAACGTCTCTGTCATTTTTAATATTTCTAAAGATTATTATTTTCTAAGTTTACTATAATGAATATTTATTATTTTTTGGTAGACAACCATAAGATGATGTTACACAGTAACATGGTTTTCTCCAAAATATGAAATTCTCCTGTTGCAGTTTTACTATTTCTTTAAACTGCTCAATATTGACAATTGTTTTAGAACTGAAATTTCTATTGAAAAAGGTGTTCATAATTTACCAGATCAGTGTTGCTTTTTTTCATAATACAAGCTCAAGGGTGTATAAGCTACCTGAAAACTGGTTCAAAAAACAAGCAAAAAACTAATTTTAGAACCAAGTATAAAAAAGAAAATGTTAATAGTGCCACATTCCACTAATCTACATATGACAAATTGTTTCCACTTAATGGAATAAAAATTAAAGTATTTCAGAGTTATCTTAAAAGCTGTGCGTGAATAGAATACTTCAATACTACTTTAATAATAAAAAGCTCAAAAATTACACTTGGACTTGCTTAAATACTTTGTCAGACACACAGTGGGGAGCCAATCCTCACTAGCTTCTGGAGGCATTTGGAATTGCCAATGTAACAAAAATCTCTCTTTGTGAGCTACAGGGTGGATGATTTCTACCTCAATGCAGAACAGAAAAGCAAAGAAAGCTAGTCAAATACAAAACAAAGGTGAGAAAATGGAAATACCCAGCCGCATTCATAAAATATTCTACTTCCCTCCTCTTAATCTAGGCTAGTTTAAGTTCGCTTTTTTTATTTGCAACAAAGAAATCTATCAAATATACAGAGCTCCCTAGAAAAACAGTAAAGACCTACAGAAAGAATGTCACAGAGCTGAAGGTGGGGGAACTTGCAAACAATTAAGCTTCCCTGGTGGCGTCTTAGACGGTAAAGAATCTGCCTGTAATGCAGGAGACCAGGGTTTGATCCCTGAGTCGGAAAGATCCCCTGGAAGAGGACTCGGCAACCCACTCCAGTATTCTTGACTGGGGAGCCTGGTGGGTTAAAGTCCATGGGGTCGCAAAGAGCCAAACAGGACTGAGCAATTAATACTTTCACCTAGAAAAACAGTCAAGTCATAGTGTAAGAATATCACAGAGCTGAAGGTGGAAGAACTTCAGAATTCCCCCAAAGAATTAAACAGTCAACACTATCACATGCTGCAAAAATGTAAATAAGAAAACAGTACAAGAGTATATATTAGATTTATCAATATGAGTGAACAAAGGCAATTTCAATTTCAATTTGGTGAGGCAGAAAGCCCAATGTCCAATGAATTGAAAAATGAATGGGAAGATAAGTAGAATGCAGTGTTTACCTAATACTAAAATTATTGCACATATCATCCAAGAAAAGCTTTAATGTTAATAGGCTCTAATAAATGATTAAAGTTTAAATATGTAGGAAAAGGAGTACGTCAAGGCTGTATATTGTCACCCTGCTTATTTAACTTATATGAAGAGTACATCATGAGAAACGCTGGGCTGGAAGAAATGCAAGCTGGAATCAAGATTGCCGGGAGAAATATCAATCACCTCAGATATGCAGATGACACCATCCTTATGGCAGAAAGTGAAGAGGAACTAAAAAGCCTCTTGATGAAAGTGAAAATGGAGAGTGAGAAAGTTGGCTTAAAGCTCAACATTCAGAAAATGAAGATCATGGCATCTGGTCCCATCACTTCATGGCAAACAGATGGGGAAACAGTGGAAACAGTGTCAGACTTTATTTTTGGGGGCTCCGAAATCACTGCAGATGGTGACTGCAGCCATGAAACTAAAAGATGCTTACTCCTTGGAAGATAAGTTATGACCAACCTAGATATAATATATTCAAAAGCAGAGACATTACTTTGCCAACTAAAGTCCATCTAGTCAAGGCTATGGTTTTTCCAGTAGTCATGTATGGATGTGAGAGTTGGACTGTGAAGAAGGCTGAGCACTGAAGAATTGATGGTTTTAAACTGTGGTGTTGGAGAAGACTCTTGAGAGTCCCTTGGACTGCAAGGAGATCCAACCAGTCCATTCTGAAGATCAGCCCTGGGATTTCTTTGGAAGGAATGATGCTAAAGCTGAAACTCCAGTACTTTGGCCACCTCATGCGAAGAGTTGACTCACTGGGAAAAGAGTCTGATGCTGGGAGGGATTGGGGGCAGGAGAAGGGGACGACAGAGGATGAGATGGCTGAATGGCATCACTGACTTGATGGACCTGAGTCTGAGAGAACTCCGGGAGTTGGTGATGGACAGGGAGGCCTGGCGTGCTGCTATTCGCGGGGTCGCAAAGAGTCAGACACGACTGAGCGACTGAACTGAACTGATGTTCATAAACAATAGTTCTATCTCTGTGAATGATCTTAATAAGACACAAATCCTTAGCTGTTCTGAAAATAAGAAAATTTCCTATTTTTTAAAAAAATATTTATTGTTAAAATAAAATCTACCTGCTAATAACAGACTCTTGATCCTGGTGTTTAAAAAAAGTCAGCTAGTTACTGCCCACTGACTTACTGATAAATATAAAATACATACCAACCTGTATCCAACTGTAACAAATGTAGATACTGACTTACCTTGTAATTCTATGGAGGAGAAAAATCGTCCTTTTGCTTTCAACAGTTATATCTCGACTCAGTTTCACAAGTCTCTCGTATTTGTCATGTCTTGCATCAAGTTCCTGCTGAAATGCTAGAAACACATTATTATGACCATAAGCATGCTTGCTCTACATTTGAAAGTATAATGAAACAATATTGTCAGTATACAGGAGAAATCAACTTATTTACTTTTAAAATAGCTGGAAATCAAAAACTCTGCTACTAACCAAGATATTCTGAATTTCTTTAAATACAGGTATGCCTTAACTAGATTTGACCACCCAGTGCCTCCAATGAGATGTATATATTGTAACAAATTATCTGTTCTAATAAAGAGATTGTTATCACAAAATTACCATATATAACTACTTATAAAAATTACTTTCAACTACTTCACTAAATTATGTAAAGTTATTTTTAATTACCTTACCATGCACAACATAAATATCCACAAAAAATAAACCAGAATTTTCAAATTATGCTTTAAACCTTAATAACATCAACTTTCTGAATTCTCAAGCCCTAGGTGTTGAAATACCCATAAAGCACTTACTTACTTAATAACCACTCTATTTTAGAAGAATTATCATTCCAAAGAACTAGCAAGTTGCCTGGCAGTCCACAGTCATACTTTGAACCTGAATACAAGTGTATTCAGAACTTGAATATTAACCAAATTAGCAGCTAACAAAGGCCTAAATACATCCGGTCTTTTATTACTGAGATAATAATTAGGCTAGGATTTTGCCTAACATTTGAAGACAATCAAATGCATTCACATTTTGACTACATTAATCACCACTGTGAAGTAGATACTATGAATAAAAAGTTAAACAAGGCAGTTTCTATCCTCAAGCTCAGTCCAGTATGAGACAGATGCAAAGAATTGAATGTGATCATGTTATAACAATATATAAAAAAGGCTCAGTAAAGCAGGAATTATGTTTTTCTTGTTCACTATCAACATATGCGAAAACACAGTATTAGGAGTGTTCAGTCACTCAGTCCTGACTCTTTGAGACCCCACGGACTGTAGCCCCACAGGATCTTCTGTCCATGGGATTTTACAGGAAAGAACACCTGAGCAGGTTGCCATTTCCTACTCCAGGGAATCTTCCCAACCCAGGGATCAAACCTATGTCTCTTGTATCTCCTGCATAGGCTGGCAGATTCTTTACCACTAGCACCACCTGGGAAGCCCTTGCTAGAACACAGATGTTCAATAAATACGTCTTGACTAAATGGATGGATGTTCAATGAAGGCAATGTCTGTCACCAAATTTGCTTGGGAGGAAAATCAGAAAAAGATCAGAAAAGTAGGAAGACGCTACTTGGAATGGGTCTTTAAAAAAATTACAAAACATCAGTGGGGCAATGGCACATCAAGCTAGAAGCTGCTGCTGCTGCTAAGTCGCTTCAGTCGTGTCCGACTCTGTGCGACCCCATAGACGGCAGCCCACCAGGCTCCCCCGTCCCTGGGATCCTCCAGGCAAGAACACTGGAATGGGTTGCCATTTCATTCTCCAATGCACGAAAGTGAAAAGTTAAAGTGAAGTCACTCAGTGGTATCCGACTCCTAGCGACCCCATGGACTGCAGCCTACCAGGCTCCTGTGTCCATGGGATTTGCCAGGCAAGAATACTAGAGTGGGGTGCCATTGCCTTCTCCAAGCTAGAAGCTATTCCAGGCCTAAAGAGCAGTATCTCAGGGGGGCAATGGGGCACCAAGGTAGAAGCTATTCCAGGCCTAATGAGCTACGAAGACAAAGGCAGGAAGAAACATAAGACAGCAAAACATGCTTGGAAACAAGCAATGGCGTGCGTGAGCCCGTAACGACAGGGAGCACATGACCCAGTGCAGCTTCTCCACTGCGCATATAGCTCTATCAGTACGCTCTTTCCTCAGTCACAAGTAGTTGTCTTACACCACTGAAGATCACAGTTATGCGCTGTGACAATCTTCGAATATGTCCACAATTTACTTAATACTCCTCCTCTCAAAACGTAGCACTAAATTCCCTTTTTCTCAAACATGAGGCTGAGTTTTAAACTGCCTCATTTCTAACTAATAAACTATAGCAAAAGTGACATGTATGATATCCAAGATTAGGACATAAGAGAACTGTGGTCTTCTCCCTCCCTCTATCTGGGGAAGCCAAATGCTGTAACACAAGTTCACTCTAGTACTATGGAGGGGTCCACATGGGCCACACAGAGCTGACTGCTAGCAGAAGGCCTAAGTGACTGATAGTTGTGGATCCTCCAACTCAATTCAAGGTGACTCCAAGTTATCTGAACCAACAGCTAAGCCTGTCTTGGATTCTGAACTACAGAAACTATAAAGAATAGGATGCTGGGGGAATTCTGTGCTGGTCCAGCGGCTAGGTCTCTGCAATTTCACTGCAGAGGAACATGGATTCAATCCCAGGTAGGGGAACTAAGATCTTGCCTCCCACACATTGTGTACAAAAAAAATAGGATGCTGGACAGAAGACAAGAGTTACATGAATTTTGTTTTATACTTTGTTTTGCAAAGAGGAATTTTCCCAAGTTAATATACTGAGAAAAGAGAATCTGGGACTAAATATACCCATATAATTTACATGCACTTGAGTACCCACTCTCTGCGAAAAGATATAGTGAAAACAAAAATACAGCATTTCCCTGCTGGTTCAGTGGTTGAGACTTCACCATTCAATGAAGAGGGTGTGAGGTCGATGCCTGGTCGGGGATCCCACATGCCTCATTGTCAAAAAATCAAAACATAAAATAGAAGCAGTTATTATAACAAATTCAACAAAAACTTTTAAAATGTTCCACATCAAAAAAATCTTAAAAAAAATAAATAAATAAGTCTCCAAAAGCCTAGCGGAGAAAACAAAACCAATACACGTTTAAAATTATCCGTACATATATAGCTGATATGTATGCTTGTGTATCAGGTGCACAGTAATTTCCAGTTATGTGGCAGGTGATGTTAATTAATGTTTACCTGTGAAACTTAAAAGGGGGAAATAAAGTCAAGACTTTTGTAATCTCAATTTTCATGACAGACCGAGCACCACTGGAAAACCTCCAGGAAAATACTGAGACTGAAGCATAACATAGTTAAGTGATCCTTTTTACAACCTCTTTCGTTCCTTCCCTTCACCAGTGTTCACGACAGAGAACTTACATTTGAAGGCCAACATCACAGGTGAAGATGAATTAACATCCTTCCCTTCTCTTCTCTGGTTATGTGGGAAATTGTCATGCTTCCTTTTCCTGAACCCTCCTGATCCTTACATAGAGAAGGAAAAAAAGGTTGGACAGGGCTCTCCCATCGCCAGGACTTGACAACACATAACAGAGGTAAACCCCCTTCTTCCTTAAAACCAGACCTCCCCTGGGCCGTCATCGCAGAGACTTTCTCAGCAAACCGACAAAAAGCAGCACTACCTTCCCCCACCACCTCCCAAACCTTAAGCTCATCCAAACCTCCCACAGTGGGTTCCCTGATCTGGAACAAGGTGGGGCAATTACCGAACTAAGATAAAAATGCCTCGAGGATTAAGGAAAAGAGGTAAATACGGCCAATGTGGCCGGGGAAATCACCAGGGCCGCCGCCCCCCGAGTCTGCGCGGGCAGAAAGCATCTTTCAAGGGTGGGAAGTGGAAAATGCGACAAAAAGGCTGGATTAAATAAATAAATCACGCCCAAAGCTTTTGAGGATGCCACCTTCTTTGCTGCTCATGTCGTCACGGCCTACGGCAAGAAGAGAGGAGACTAAGAGCCTCGGGGCGAGCAGGGTACGAGCGGCGGCGGCCGAAGAGCCCTCAGCGGCGCCCTGTACAGCCGGCCGACGTCAGCGCACTAGCCGGAAGCGCGCACCAGCAACCACTCAGGTTTCTCTCTCCGCCTAAGCACACTTCCGGCCGCGTCCCCGCCCCGCCTCCGCTGGCTCTGCCCCGCGCGTGGCCGAGGACCTCGCGCCCGGGCGCTGTTGTCGCAGCTGCCCTCTGTTGTGCCTGAAAACAGAAGCGACCTTACACGCTTTTCCGTATTAGCTGTTCATAAAAAAGACGACCGCATCCCTCTGAGAGTAAGAACAGTGTGAAGGCTGGAGAGCGACAGAAGATGTATACTTTTTTTCTTTTTCTCAAGGCGCCTGTGGAACACCCTCGCGTGCGCCCCCCGCATGGGCCCCTGGCCCCCGCGCGGTGCATAGTGGGGGTTGTAGTTCGCCGCTGAAGGCGGCCCTGCGACGCCGGGGAACCTGCGGGTGAGAAAGGGAGCTTCCACGCGTCTCCTGTGCGATGGTTTTCTTGTTATCGAGGCTGAACCTTACAGAGGTAGAAGTCTTTTCCGTTCCTGGCGGTGACGCCAGCAGCTAAAGTGATGAGAATATGCATATCAATCAGTGCAAGACAGTCCTGGTTATTTCTCCCCTGTGTGTCCCCCTCCCGCCTCCCCGTCTCCCCTTTTCCCTCCCTCTTCTTGTGTCCTCCGTTGTGCTCCTCTCCGGAATGCCTGCTTTCGCTGTGGCCCCCGTCGCTGAGTGACGGTGTGACCTTAAGGAAGTAATTCATCTCTAGCTCAATTTCTTCATCTGAGAAATAGGGTTAAATTTGGACCCGCCTCGTAGGATTATTTGACCATTAAATGTGTTACCACTAAGAAGCGCAGAAGAGTTTTTCACATAGTAAAGTCTCAGTTAAAGATTAGCTTTGATACCCTTCTCCCACCGTCGCTTTCCAAAAGGAACATGCGCTACAGCATTCTCTAGGGTAGAACTCAGGCTGAGGCTGGACGGCCTGGGGCTGGTTGGGAAGACACAAGTACTGTATTTTAGTACGTTTCCCCTAAATAACCTCTTTATTGTAGGCACTTTATATACGCAGTCTTTCCTCCTTGTTTATTTAGTAACAAAGGAACAGTGATTGAAATGAAATAACTTGGCAGTGATTTCAAGCGCCTGACAGACCTGTGTCATAGGAAGGTTTTCTATTCTAGCTAGTCTCTGGGGTCTCTTCAGCTCTGGAGCAAGACGCTTGGGAAACACCACCCATTTCGTCTCTGCAGCTTTGAACACATGTATCAATTAGCCAGATTCCTTGTGGATAAAGTAGGCTCCTGAAGACCTGGACTGAACTGCTTTGCTTATATACTGAACAGCTTTGCTGATGATGTTGGTCGTAAAATTCCGAGTTTGTGTGAAGTCTGATCCTACTGACCCTTATCTACCAGTGGTCTTCTACTTGACCATGACAAAAAAAGGAGAGAGAGAGAGAACTTTCATACAATTGTAATCATTTTAACGTGACTCCTTCTACATGTGAGGAAGCCAGTTATTTACAACATTATTAGAGTCAGCGCTTACTTGAAGTATATAGTGGGAAAAGGGTATTTTTCCCCACTCCACTGGTATAGCAGTTCACAAGACCTCAACTTTCCAAAACCTGGATCCATCATAATGTCCTTTTCTTTCTCCAACCACCACTCCTGTTCATCTGTTCAAATACAACAGTGTTTCACTGAACTGCTTTTCACTTCTTTCTCATTAGAAACTTAGTTTCTAACCTATAATGTTTCATAACCTATAATGATGCCTCAAAGTATAATACTTAATGGAGGTGAATCCCAGGAATACTTTCCCAGTATTCATTTGCATATGTCATTACCCCAGGTGTTGCAACCATAGCTACTTCTTTGTCAGGAAATGCCTCTCAACCTGTGTGGCACCTGCAGAAGGCATCTCCACCCTGTCTCCTTGTTTTATTGCTTCAAATGCATAAACATAGTTTTGGTACTTAGTGGGACATATTTTCTTTTGTTTTTAAGGGAAAGCTACCACCCTAAGTTGGGACAAGGAAGGTAAAAGATTTTCAGTAAGATTCCACTTCTGGAACGGTGTGCTTTCCTCCTCATATTGCATTCTATCTGGCCACATTTGACTCTGAATAAAGTCCTACCCCTTTTAAATGCACCTGTTTTTATTCAGTCCATAAATCCTCACATTTGTCACCTTTACAGGAAAAAGTACCGCATGCAAAAACTGGTTTTGGTTACTTAAGAAAGCACAAAGTCAGGTAAGAGACTAAACGCAGGCCAGCACAAGAGTCTGTGCTTCCGTGATTACCTTATTGTGTGCTTATTACATAAAGCACAGGGGCACGGGGGCAGGGAGCTAGGTGGGTCAGGCCTGCACAAGGGTCTGCGCTTCGGTGTTTGCCTTATTGTGTGCTTATTACATAAAGGAAGGGGGCTGGGGGCCAGGGAGCTAGGGAGCTAAGTGGGACAGGCCAGGACAAGGGTCTGCACTTCAGAGTTTACCTTATTGTGTGCTTACTACATAAAGCACGGGAGGTGGGGGGGTGGGGGGGGCGGGGGTCAGGGAGCTAGGTGGGGCAGGGAGCTATGAGAAACTGCCAGAAACTTGAGTGACCATTTATAAAATGATAACTGTAATATTTAAAAGATACCTGTAGGATCTAAAGTGGTATCATGAAGTGTACACATACCATTTCACAGATATATTTTTCAAGCAGTGCTAGAAAGTAATAGGAAATTAATGTTCTAGATCTTTACTGAAGAAGGAAGTTGGTATTTCAGGGAGTAACAGGGATGGGCAAAACCACAATGAGATACCACTTCACATCCCACTAGGCTGACTATAATCAAAAAAATTACAGAAAATAACAAGTATTAGTGGGAATACAGAGAAATTAGAAGTCTCGTATGTTGGTAGGAACGATGTAAAAAGGTGCAATCCCTGTAGAAGGCATTTGGCAGTCTCAAAACTTAAACATGGAGTTGGCATATGACCCAAATAATTCTACTTCTAGGAGTGTACCTTGTGCACAAATGATCATAACAGCACTCTTCATAATAAGCAAAAGGTGGAAACTACCCAGATTTACATCAGCAGATGACTGGAGGAACAAAATATGGTATATCAGTACAATGGAGTTAAAGATACCAAGGGAAAATGTCATACAAGGGTGGGCACAGTAAAGGACAGAAGCAGCAAGAACCTAACAGAAGCAGAAGAGATTAAGAAGAAATGGTAAGAATACAGAAGAAATATGCAAAAAAGGTCTTAATGACCCTGATAACTGAGATGGTGTGGTCATTCACCTACAGCCAGACATTCTGGAGTGTGAAGTCAAGTGGGGCTTAGGAAGCATTACTACAAACAAAGCTAGTGGAGATGATGGAATTTCAGCTGAGCTATTTCAAATCCTAAAAGATAATGCTGTTAAAGTGCTGCACTCAAGATGTCAGCAAACACAGGATTGGCCACAGAACTGGAAAAGGTTAGTTTGGTTTTTATTTATTTATTTATTTTTTAATTTTTATTTTGACTAAATTTTACCTTACAATACTGTATTGGTTTTGCCATACATTGACATGAATCCACCACAGGTGTACATGCAATCCCAAACATGAACCCCCCCCCCCCCCCACATCCCTCCCCACAACATCCCTCTGGGTAAAAATTTAGTTTTCATTCCAGTCCCAAAGAAGGACAATGCCAAAGAATGTTCAGACTACTGGACAATTGCACTCATTTCACATGCCTAGCAAGCTAATGCTCAAAACATACAAGTTAGGCTTCAATAGTACATGAACTGAGAAATTCCAGATGTACAAGCTGGATTTGGAAAAGGTAGAGGAACCAGAAACCAAATTGCCAACATCTGCTGGATTATCGAAAAAGCAAAGTAGTTCCAGAAAAACATCTACTTCTGCTGCGTTGACTATGCTAAAGCCTTTAACTGCGTGGATCACAACAAACTGTGGAAAATTCTTCAAGAGATGGGAATACCAGACCAGCTTACTTGTCTCCAGAGAAACCTGTATGCAGGACAAGAAGCAACAGTTTGAACTGGACCTGGAACAACAGACTGGTTCCAAAATGGGAAAGGAGTACATTAAGGCTGTATATTGTCATCCTGCTTATTTAACTGATATGCAGAGTACATCATGAAAATGCTGGGCTGGATGAATTACAAGCTGGAATCAAGATTGCTGGAAGAAATAAGAAGCCTCAGATATGCAGATGCACTCCAGTGGCAGAAAGTGAAGAGGATCTAAAGTCTCTTGATGATGGTGAAGGAAGAGAGTGAAAAAGCTGGCTTAAAACTCAACATTCAAAAAACTAAGATCGTGGTATCTGGTCCCATCACTTCATAACAAATAGATGGGGGAAAAGGGGAAACAGTGACAGACTATTTTCTTGGGCCCCAAAATCACTGCAGACTGTGACTGCAGCCATGAAGTTAAAAGACACTTGCTCCTTGGAAGGAAAGCTATGACAAACCTAGACAGTGTATTAAAAAGCAGAGACATAACTTTGCCAATAAAGGTCCATGTAGTCAAAGCTATGGTTTTTCCAGTAGTCATGTAGGGATGTGAGAATTGGACTGTAAAGAAGGCTGAGCACCAAAGAATTGAGCTTTTGAATTGTGGTATTGGAGAAGGCTCTTGAGAGTCCCTTGGACAGCAAGCAGATCAAGTCAGTCAATCCTAAAGAAAATCAACCCTGAATATTCATTGGAAGGATGCTGAAGCTGAAGCTCAAATACAATGGCCACCTGATGCAAAGAGCTGACTCATTAGAAAAGACCCTGATGCTGGGAAAGATTGAAGGCAGGAGGAAAAGGGGGTAACAGAATAAGATGGTTGGATGGCATCACTGACTCAATGGACATGAGTTTGAGCAAACTCTTGGAAATAATGTTTCATAACCTATAACTTCAGCTTCAGCAACTGAACTTCCAATGAATATTCAGGGTTGATTTCCTTTAGGACTGACTGTTCTGATCGCCTTGCTGTCCAGGGACTCTCTCAAGAGTCTTCTCCAACACCACAGTTATAATTATAATAAAATATATGTAAAATATTTTTCCTTTACGGATCAGGTAATCTTCAACAAATATTTCTGTGCATGGTTTATGCCTGGCAATATGATTTGTGCCACTAAGGACACAAGTATTTTCTTATTTATTTAACAAGTATTTGTTGAGCACCTACCATGTTATATTAGGTTGGTGCGAACATAATTGTGGTTTTGGATCATGAATTTTGAATCATTATGACTAGGCTCAAACACATCTTCCTTATATCAAAATAGGACCCTATTTCAATATATTGTTGCCAATGAGAAATAAGTCTGCTTATCCCTATAGCATAAAAATCCATGATTCAGGATTCAACAAACACTTGGAAAGCATTTTTCTGCCTCCTGCTGTTTATGAAAACATTTTCCCTGCAAAATATTGTCAAGATGCTTGAAGAAGTGGTAGTTGGTTGGCCAGAGGTCAGGTGAATACAGTGGATGAAGCAAAACCTTACTGTTCCACTTTTGAAGTCTTGGTTGTTCAGTGTGGAGTCAGGCACTGCTGTGGAGAATCGGGCCCCTCTGTTGACCAGTGCTGGCTGCAGGCATAGTTTTCAGTGCATCTCGACAATTTGCTGAGCACACTTCTCAGATGCGATGGCTTTACCGGGGTTCAGCAGGCTGTGGTGGACCACCAGCAGTGGATCAGCAGCAGACCACCAAAGAGTGGCCATGATCGTTTGGTGTAAGTCTGGCTTTGGGAAGTGCTTTGGAGCTGCTTCTCAGTCCAGGAACTGAGCTGGTCATCTCTGGTTGTCATACACAATCTACTTTTTGTCACATATCACAATCTGATCCAGAAATGGCTCATTGTATTGTGTTGAATAAGGAAAGATGACACTTCACAATGATTTTTTTTTTTTAATTTCTGGTCAGCTCATGAGGCACCCAATTATGGAACTTTTTAAACTTTCCAATTTGCTTCAAATACTGAACAACTGTAAAGTGGTTGATGTTGAGTTCTTCCGCAACTTCTCATGTAGTTGTAAGAGGATCATCTTCGATGATGGCTCTCAATTGTCATTGTCAACTTCCAATGGCCAGCCACCGTGTGCTTCAACTTCAAGGCTCTCGTCTCCTTTGCAAAACTTGAACCACCACTGCACTGTATGTTCCTTAGCAGTTCCTGGGTGAAATGCATAGTCGATATTGCAAGCTGTCTCTGCTGCTTTACGACCCATTTTGAACTCAAATCAGAAAATTGCTTGAATTTGCTTTTTGTCTAACAACCTTTCCATAATCTAAAATAAATATAAACAGCAAATAATAAGTCATTAGCGCAAAAACATAAAGTGAGAAATGCACATTAAAATGATGTATATCATAATCAAATTTATACAGAATGTATTCCAATATCAAATGGCAAATTTCAACAATGCAAAAACCGCAATTACTTTTGCACCAACCTACTAGATGCTGTTCTAAGTACTGGTGATCCCTGGTCTTATAAAGTTTATTTTCTAGTGAAAAGAGACAAGTGAAGGACAAATAAATAAAATATTTGGCACTAGGAAGTGATAACAGCTATAAAGAAAAGTGAAGAAAAGAAGAGATGAAGGTTTCCTGGGATGGGATTAAAAGTTGCAGTTGCAAGAGAATGGTCAGGAAAGGCCTTCCTGGGAAGGGGACATGTGCCATTGATCTGAAGGAGCAGAACAAATGGACCATGCAAATACGTGGGGTATTTGCCCTGCCCTGTGTGCCAGGACTTCTTCCCTTTCTCTCCTATATACACTTCTTATTTGTTTTCTCCTGCATCATCCCCACCACCAGACAAGCTTGCTGTCATGTAGCATCTGGTACAGCATGCACATTCAATATTTTTTGAAAGAATGAGCAAATGATCTGCAGCTACATGGTCCCCATCTGTAGATCATCTTTTAGTTTTGTTACAGTAACTAGTTGAAAAGAAGCTTTAAATTGTAATGTAGTCAAACTTATCAATTTTTTCTTTTGTATTTGTGTATTGGAGGCCTTGTTTAATAATGTCTTTCCTATATCAGGGTGGGGGCTTCCCTGGTGGCTCAGATAGTAAAGAAGCCAAACAGGAGACTTGGGTTCGATCCCTGGGTGAAGAAGATCCTCTGGAGAAGGAAATGGCTACCCACTCCAGGTATTCTTGCCTGGAGAATTCCATGGACAGAGGAGCCTAGTAGGCCACAGTCCATGTGGTCACAAAGACCTGGACACAATTGAGTGGCTAACACTTTCACTTTCCACATTAGGTTATGAAAATATCACCCTATATTTTCTTATAAGAGTATAAAACTTGCATTTCCATTTATGTTTTTAATCTACCTGAAATAAGTGTATATATTGATAAATTATCTCATGACCACATATTGATGTTTTATTGTTTCTCCCCTGATTTAGAGCAACACAGAGGTCATCAATATTGCATACATGCTTGGCTCTGAGTTTCTTATTCTGTCCCGCTGGTCTGTTTGTTTATATACCAGTAACACATTTGCAGTCATTTCCCATCCTCCCTCTTCAGCCCCTGGAAAGCACTAATCTACTTTCTGTCTCTGTGGAGTTGCCTATTCTGGATATTTCATACACATGGAATCATACAATATGCGCCTTTTTGTGTCTAGCTTCTTTCTCACAGCAAAATGTTTACAAATTCATCTACCTCATACCATATATCAGTACTTCAATCTGTTCATGGCTGAATAATATTCATTTGTAAAGATGTGTATATGTAATATATGTATGTGCTATGGTTTGTTTATCTGTTTATCAGTTAATAGATATTTGGGTTGTTTCCACTTTTTGGCTATTATGAGTAATACTGCTGTGAACATTTGCCTGCAAGTCTGTACGTGAACATACACTTTCAGGTCTCTTGGGTATGCACCTAGGTATAGAACTGCTAGATCATATGGTTCCTACTTATTTTGAAACCGGCTTTCCAAGGTCTATGAAAAACCTTGCCAATCTATTAACTAAAATGCACTGGGTATATAGAGAAATTGGGGGAGAATTTATGGCAATGAGTTAACTCTATTAACTATGGTAATTTCTCCTGATTTATTTCTTTTTTTAAAGTCCTTCATTGATTGAGTTTTGCTTAACTTTGATTATATTTATTACTAGGTTCATTATATTTTTATTAGCTTTATGCTATGTGAAAAATTCTTAAAGAGATGGGAATACCAGACCACCTGATCTGCCTCCTGAGAAATCTGTATGCAGGTCAAGAAGCAAAGTTAGAACTCGACATGAAACAACAGACTAGTTCCAAACAGGGAAAGGAGTATGTCAAGTTTGTATATTATCACCCTGCTTATTTAACTTATATGCAGAGTATGTCATGCAAAATGCTGGGCTGGATGAAGCACAAGCTGGAATCAAGATTGCTGGTAGAAATATCAATAACCGCAGATATGCAGATGACACTACCCTTACGGCAGAAAGCAAAGAACTAAAGAACCTCTTGAAAGTGAAAGAGGAGAGTGAAAAATTTGGCTTAAAACTCAGCACTCAGAAAACTAAGATCATGGCATCTTGTCCCATCACTTCATGGCAAATAGATGGGGAAACAATGGAAACAGTGAGAGACTTTTTATTTTATGGAGCTCCAAAATCACTACAGATGGGGACTACAGCCATGAAATTTAAAAAAAAAAAAAAAAAACGCTTGCTCCTTGGAAGAAAAGCTGTGACCAATTTAGACAGCATATTAAAAAGCAGAGACATTACTTTGCCAACAAAGGACCATCTAGTCAAAGCTATGGTTTTTCCAGTAGTCATGTATGGATGTGAGAGTTGGACTATAAAGAAGGCTGAGTACCGAAGAATTGATGCTTTTGAACTGTGGTGTTGGAGAAGACTCTTGAGAGTCCCTTGGACTGCAAGGAGATCAAACCAATCAATGATAAGGAAATCAACCCTGAATATTCATTGGAAGGACTGATGTTGAAATTGAAACCACAATACTTTGGCCACCTGATGCAAAGAACTGACTCATTGGGAAAGAACCTGATGCTGGGAAAGATTGAAGGCAGGAGGAGAAGGGGATGACAGAGGATGAGATGGTTGGATGGCTTCGCTGACTTGATGGACATGAGTTTGAGCAAGCTCCAGGAGTTGGTGATGGACAGGGAAGCCTGGTGTGCTGCAGTCCATGGGGTCACAAAGAGTCAGACACGACTGAGTGAGTGAGCTGATGAACTTTACAGTTTTGAAGTGCTATGAGTGGGATTTTTTTTTTTTACATGTTAAACTGGTTTTCTGACTAGTAGGTAGACATTATTCTGAGTCAGCAAAGCTTGAATACCAAGTCTGTGTAGTTATCTTGTGCAGTATCAAGGGTAGTGTTATGCATAAAGGTACACTTTTAAGATGTTTAAGATATTTATAACTGCATTATAACAGAGGGGGAAATGAGTGTCTAATAATAAATGAATGACTAAAGTGGGTATTTGAAAATGATATTAAGGTATTGTAACAGAGAAGTGTAGGATTAGTTAAGTGAAAAAAAAGTTGAAGTTGAATTTAGTTTGATCACAACTAGTATTTAAAAATACACAGAAAAACATGTTAATGTATTTTGCTCACATGTGTATAATGATTTGGAGACAAAGTTAACGAGAATACATTTTGGAGAAACTCTTCTAGAAAGCACTTTGGCAATTTGTACTAAGACTTTTTAAAGTGATGTGAAGCCCGCATGCACTCTTAGTGGGAATGTAAATTGGAGAAGCCACTGTGTAAAACAATAAACACAGCCCTCAGAAAAAACTATAAATAGAATGACCTTATGATCCAGCAATTTCATTCCTCAGTATATACCCAAAGAAAACAAAAACACCAGTTCAAAAAGATACATGCGCCCTGGCATTCATAGCAGCATTATCTACAATAGCCTAGATATGGAAGCAACCCAAGTGTCCATCAACACAGAAAACAGATGAATGGATAAAGAAGATGCGATATAATGAAATACACTCAACGAAAGAATGAAAGTTAGCTTTTTGCAACAACATGGATGGACTTGGAAGGTATTATGCTAAGCGAAATAAATCATACAGAGTATGTTGTCGCATATGTGGAATCTAAAAGAGAAATCAATACAATGAAACAGCAACAGACATATAAAGAACAGAATATTTAACTGAATCACTTTGCTGTACACTTGAAACTAACACAACATTGTTAATTCACTATTCCTCAATTTAAAAAGAATTATTGGTTACCAATAGGGAGAGAGTCAGAAGGAGGGGCAAGATGCTGCAGGGGATTAAAATATACTGTGTATAAAATAAATATATTGTACAGCACAGAGAAATATACAAATTAATTTGTAATAACTTTAAATGAAGTATAATCCATAAACATTGAATTACTATGTTGTACACCTGAGCTACTTGGAGAAGGCAATGGCACCCCACTCCAGTTCTCTTGGCTGGAAAATCCCATGGACAGAGGAGCCTGGAAGGTTGCGGTTCATGGGGTTGCTGAGGGTCAGACACAACTGAGCGACTTCACTTTCACTTTTCACTTCCATGCATTGGAGAAGGAAATGGCAACCCACTCCAAGTTCTTGCCTGGAGAATCCCAGGGACAGGGGAGCCTGGTGGGCTGCCATCCAGGGGGTCGCACAGAGTTGGACATGACTGAAGTGACTTAGCAGCAGCAGCAGCAGCACACCTGAACTACTATAATGTTGTAAATCAACAATTCTTCAATTTAAAAAAAGACTTTTAAAAATGTTTATACCAGTTGACCTAAGCAATTACACTTTTTAAAATTTATCCTAGGCAGCTACTCAGAAATGTAAACAAAGACTTAGATATGGATTCAACATACTAGAGACTAGCTAAATTTGGAAACAATTTTCTGTGTAAGAATAAGCAAGGGAAAGTTGTATAAATTATGATGGATCCATCGGAATGGTAATTATGTAGCCAGTATAAACACGTTTGACAAAAACACTTTGTGTTTTTATCACAGTTATAATATAATACTTTTGTCAAGATATGAAATTTTACCTTCAGTTCAGTTGCTCAGTCGTGTCCGACTCTTTGCGACCCCATGAATCGCAGCACACCAGGCCTCCCTGTCCATCACCAACTCCTGGAGTTCACTCAAACTCATGTCCATCGAGTCCATGATGCCATCCAGCCATCTCATCCTCTGTCGTCCCCTTCTCCTCCTGCCCCCAATCCGTCCCAACATCAGAGTCTTTTCCAATGAGTCAACTCTTCACATGAGGTGGCCAAAGTACGGGAATTTCAGCTTTAGCATCATTCCTTCCAAATAACACCCAGGGCTGATCTCCTTTAGAATGGACTGGTTGGATCTCCTTGCAGTCTGAGGGACTCTCAAGAGTCTTCTCCTACACCACAGTTCAAAAGCATCAATTCTTTGGCACTCAGCTTTCTTCATAGTTCAACTCTCACATCCATACCTGACCACTGGAAAAACCATAGCCTTGACTAGATGGACCTTTGTTGACAAAGTAATGTCTCTGCCTTTGAATATGCTATCTAGGTTGGTCATAACTTTCCTTCCAAGAAGTAAGCATCTTTTAATTTCATGGCTGCAATCACCATCTGCAGTGATTTTGGACCCCCCAAAAATAAAGTCTGACACTGTTTCCACTGTTTCCCCATCTGTTTGCCATGAAGTGATGGGACCAGATGCCATGATCTTAGTTTTCTGAATGTTGAGCTTTAAGCCAACTTTTTCACTCTCCTCTTTCACTTTGATCAAGAGGCTTTTTAGTTCTTCAGTTTCTGCCATAAGGGTGGTGTCATCTGCATATCTGAGGTTATTGATATTTCTCCCAGCAGTCTTGATTCCAGCTTGTGCTTCCAGCCCAGCGTTTCTCATGATGTACTCTGCATATAAGTTAAATAAGCAAGGTGACAATATACAGGCTTGATGTACTCCTTTTCCTATTTGGAACCAGTCTGTTGTTCCATGTCCAGTTCCAACTGTTGCTTCCTGACCTGCATATAGGTTTCTCAAGAGGCAGGTCAGGTGGTCTGGTATTCCTATCTCTTTCAGATTTTTTCACAATTTATTGTGATCCCACACAGTCAAAGGCTTTGTCATAGTCAGTAAAGCAGAAATAGATGTTTTTCTGGAGCTCTCTTTCTTTTTCCATGATCCAGCGGATGTTGGCAATTTGATCTCTGGTTCCTCTGCCTTTTTTAAAACTAGCTTGAACATCTTCAAGTTCATGGTTCACAAATTGCTGAAGCCTGGCTTGGAGAATTTTGAGCATTACTTTACTAGAATGTGAGATGAGGGCAATTGTGTGGTAGTTTGAGCATTCTTTGGCATTGGCTTTCTTTGGGATTGGAATGAAAACTGATGTTTTCCACTCCTGCGGCCACTGCTGAGTTTTCAAATTTGCTGGCATATTGAGTGCAGCACTTCACAGCATCATCTTTCAGGATTTGAAATAGCTCCACTGGAATTCCATCACCTCCACTAGATTTGTTCATAGTGATGCTTCCTAAGGCCCACTTGACTTCACATTGCAGGATGTCTGGCTCTAGATGAGTGATCACACCATCATGATTATCTTGGTCATGAAGATCTTTTTTGTACAGTTCTTCTGTGTATTCTTGCCACCTCTTCTTAATATCTTCTGCTGCTGTTAGGTCCATACCATTTCTGTCCTTGATTGAGCCCATCTTTGCATGAAATATTCCCTTGGTATCTCTAATTTTCTTGAAGAGATCTCTAGTCTTTCCCATTCTGTTGTTTTCCTCTATTTCTTTGCATTGATTGATGAGGAAGGCTTTCTTATCTCTTTTTGCTGTTCTCTGGAACTCTGCGTTCAGATGCTTATATCTTTCCTATTCTTTGCTTTTACCTTACTTATAAGCTAATAAGTTGTTGTTGTTGTTCAGTTGCTAAACCGTGTCTAACTCTTTGTGACCCTATGAACTGCAGCACGCCAGGCTTCCCTGTCCTTCACTATCTCCCAGTTTGCTCAAACTCGTGTCCACTGAGTCAGTGATGCCATCCAACCAACTCATCCTCTGTCAACCCCTTCTCCTCTTGCCCTCTATCTTTCCCAGCATCAGGGTCTTTTCCAATGAGTCGGCTCTTCACATCAGGTGGCCAAATTATTGGAGCTTTAGCTTCAGCATTAGTCCTTCCAGTGAATATTCACAGTTGATTTCATTTAGGATTCACTGGTCTCCTTGCTATCCAAGGGACTTTCAAGAGTCTTCTCCAACACCACAATTTGAAAGCATCAATTCTTTGGCTTTTAGCCTTTTTTCTGGCCCAACTCTCACATTGTACTTGACTACTGGAAAAACCATAGCTTTGACTTTGTCATCAAAGTGATGTCTTGCTTTTCAATTCATGTTTAGCTTTGTCATAGCTTTCCTTCCAAGGAGCAAGCATCTTTTAATTTTGTGGCTGCAGTCATCATCCGCAGTGATTTTGGAGCCCAAGAAAATAGTCTGCCACTGTTTCCACATTTTCCCCATCTATTTGCCATGAAATGATGTGACCGGATGCCATGATATTAGTTTTTCGAATTTTGAGTTTTAGGCCAGCTTTTTCACTGACCTCTTTCACCCTCTTCCAGAGGCTCTTTTATTCCTCTTCGCTTTCTGCCATTAGAGTGTTATCACCTGCATATCTGAGGTAGTTGATATTTCTCCCAGCATCTTGATTCCGGCTAGTGATTCATCCAGCCTGGCATTTCGCATGGTGTACTCTGCATAGAAATCAAATAAGCAGGGTGACAATAAACAGCCTTGACACACTCCTTTCCTGATCTTGAGCCAGTCCATTGTTCCATGTCTGGTCTGTTTCTCCTTGTCCTGCATACAGGTTTCTCAGGAGACAGGTGAGATGGTCTGCTGCACTCATCTCTGGATGAGTTTTCCATAGTTTGTTGTAATCCACACAGTCAAAGGCTTTAGTGTAGTCAAGAAAACAAAAGCAAATGTTTTTCTGGAATTCCCTTGCTTTTTCTATGATCCAGCTTCTGCTGCTGCTGCTAAGTCACTTCAGTCGTGTCCGACTCTGTGTGATCCCATAGACGGCAGCCCCCAAGGCTCCCCCGTCCCTGAGAGTCTCCAGGCAAGAACACTGGAGTGGGTTGCCATTTCCTTCTCCAGTGCACAAAAGTGAAAAGTGAAAGTGAAGTTGCTCAGTCATGTCCGACTCTTAGCGACCCCATGGCCTGCAGCCTACCAGGCTCCTCCGTCCATGGGGTTTTCCAGGCAAGAGAACTGGAATGGGTTGCCATTGCCTTCTCTGTATGATCCAACAGATGTTGGCAATTTGATCTTATTCCTCTGCCTTTCCTAAATCCAGCTTTTACATCTGGAATTTCTCAGTTCTAGTACTGTTGCAGCCTAGCTTAGAGGATTTTGAGTATTACCTCGCTAGGCATGTGAAATGAGTGCAATTGTACAGGACTTTGAGCATTCTTTGGCATTGCCTTTCTTTGGAATTGGAATGAAAACACCTTTTTCAGTCCTGTGGTCACTAACTGAGTTTTCCAAATTTACTGGCATATTGAGCGTAGCATTTTAACAACATTAGCCTTTTACCATTTCACAGATGCTAGCAGAGAAGGTTAGAATCATGGGTCAGAGATAAAAAACTGAATTGCTCACAACAAGCAATGTATCATGTAGCATTGGTTTCCTTTGTTTCCTAATTTCTACAGGAGAAATACAGAGGAGCCCAGATGAATTCTGTGCACATAGCAAATTTTTGTCACAGCTGAAGGACACTGAGCTAGAGGCTCCACTGCTTTT
Source organism: Ovis canadensis (assembly GCF_042477335.2). Lineage (NCBI taxonomy): Eukaryota > Metazoa > Chordata > Mammalia > Artiodactyla > Bovidae > Ovis > Ovis canadensis. The sequence goes on along the minus strand of NC_091269.1, from coordinate 22,071,595 downwards.
ATAGTAAGCAGTAAGTAGTTTTGACAGAGAAGGCAACGGCACCCCACTCCAGTACTCTTGCCTGGAAAATCCTATGGACAGAGGAGCCTGGAAGGCTGCAGTCCATGGGGTCGCTGAGGGTCAGACACGACTGAGTGGCTTCACTTTCACTTTTCACTTTCATGCATTGAAGAAGAAAATGGCAACCCATTCCAGTGTTCTTGCCTGGAGAATCCCAGGGACAGCGGAGCCTGGTGGGCTGCCATCTATGGGGTCACACAGAGTTGGACACGACTGAAGTGACTTAGCAGTTTTGACACACTAAGTGTTTGGGCCTTCCCTGATGACTCAGACGGTAAAGAATCCTGTCTGCAGGAGATTTAATCCCTGGGTTCAATCTGTGGGTCAGGAAGAGCCCCTGGAGAAGGGAATGGCTACCTACTCCAGTATTCTTACCTGGAGAATTCAATGGACTGAGGAGTCTGCCAGGCTACAGTCCATGGGGTTGAAAGAGTGGGACATGACTAACACATTAACTTACTTTCAGGCTTGCTTTATTCTTAGAGATGTTACATCATCTCTCAAGTTTACTCACTGCAAACACAACCCAGAAAAACAGGTGACTGATGTAATATGTTTTTATGTTTATAAATGCTAGTTAAGAAGCACCAGGATTTGTGCAAATATATGTGTGTGTGTGCACATGTACACATGCATACATGCAGGATGCTCCTGGCATCACTGTTTATAGTATGTTAAAATAGGAAGGGGAAGGGGTGTATAGGGGCAGGATATAAAGAGGTACAAACCTCATATATTATGTATAAAATAAGTCATAAAGATATAATGTACAACTGCAACTGCTACTGCTAAGTCGCTTCAGTCGTGTCCGACTCTGTGCGACCCCATAGACGGCAGCCCACCAGGCTCCCCGGTCCCTGGGATTCTCCAGGCAAGAACACTGGAGTGGGTTGCCATTTCCTTCTCCAATGCAGGAAAGTGAAAAGTGAAAGTGAAGTCGCTTAGTCGTGTCCGACCCTCAGCGACCCCATGGACTGCAGCCTTCCAGGCTACTCCATCCATGGGATTTTCCAGGCAAGAGTACTGGAGTGGGGTGCCATTGCCTTCTCCAATAATGTACAACACAAGGGATATAACCAATATTCATTTTCAAAAAAAACTATAAATGGAGTATAACCTTTAAAAATTGTGAATCACTATATTATACATCTGTAACATATAGTATTAAACATCAACTATACTTCAATTTAAAAAAATAACTCAGTTGGTAACAAATCCTCCTGCAATGCAGGAGACCCCAGTTCAGTTCCTTGGTGGAAGATCTGCTGGAGAACAGATAGGCTACACACTCCAGTATTCTTGGGCTTCCCTCGTGGCTCAGGTGGTAAAGAATCCACCTGCAATGTGGGAGGCCTGGGTTCAATTCCTGGATTGGGAAGATCCCCTGGAGAAAGGAACTGCTACCCACTCCAGTATTCTGACCTGGAGAATTCCATGGACTGTATAGTCCATGGGGTCACAAAGAGTTGGACATGACTGAGCAACTTTCACTCATACTTCAGTAAAAAATAAAATAAAATAAATTGGAAATTAATGTCCACTAGGCTGCCGTCTGTGGGGTTACACAGAGTCAGACATGACTGAAGCGACTTAGCAGTAGCAGCAGCAGTACATTCATTAGCTAAATTTGTATGCACTTATTCAACAGAATACTATATTGACTTTTAAAAGAATAAGATGTTATTTACATTAACAGATAGTCAAAATATATCATTTGGTTAAAAAGGCAAGTTACAAAACAGTACTTAGAGTGAGATCTTATTTCATAATTTTTTAAAAATGTAATTTATGTTACCATATAGGAAAAAAATATGAGAAGGAATATTCCATATGTTAACAGTGGTTACATCTGGAGTCAGAAATATGGAGAACTTTCACTCTCTAAAGTATAAATTCCTATAATCCTTAGATGTTATAAAAGAAAATATAGGTTTTAAATTTTGTTATAAACACTGAAGCAAATATATTTCAGTGTTAAATGTGAAGTTTTTCTCTGAATGATATGATTATGGGAAGTTTCATTTTCATTTTTCAAACTCTCTATGGCAACTCTACATTGTATTTATAATAAGGGAGGATGTTATTTCTAAAATATTAATAGTACTTGGCTTCAAATGTTGGTATAAGGAGATTTTTTTCCCTCTTCCCTCTGTATGTTTAAAATTTTCTGTAACAAGGTCATTGCTTAATGTAAAATGAATGCGGTGAACTTGTATCCCTTTGTTCTGCCCAGCACCCTTTGCGCACATTACCCCTTTACTCTAGTGGTAAATTGCCCTCCAGCTCTGCCAGTGTGGCTGCTATTTGGAGATCTTCACATTCCAAGTATAGATTTTGCTGGTCCAGCAGTGGTAGTCACCAGAGAACACTCTCAGAGGGAGACTCTGGTCATCACTAAGGCTGAGACTCTCCCCTGTCCCTTTGGGATTCTTCAAACAACTGAACCAATGGTTCTCAATAAAAGATGATTTTCCTCCTAAGGAACATTTGACAATGTCTGGAGACTTTCTGGTTGTCACACCTGGGACGGTGGGAGTAGGGTTATTACTGGCAACTAGTGGGTAGAGGCCAGGGATGCTGCTAAACCTTTTCCAATACACAGAACAGCTCCCCATAACAAAGAATTATCCGGTCTAAACTGTCAATAGCACAGAGGTTGAGAAACTCAGCACTAAACAAACAGGTGCAGGGGGAAGTTAGGAGGGGCACTAACTGACTGACCTTGACTATGGAAAGGAAACAAGGTTGCTCTTTCACAATAGATGCTGGGAAAGTGCAGCTGCAACACAGGAGATCCCAGGGGTCCTTTACTGTATACCGTGTGCAAGGGTCAGAATTATCAGCAGACTAAATTTACAGGCGGGACCACTAGGAACTTAAGCCCCACAGAAATGAAGGTTTTGGTTGCCCCATTTGGCAGAGAACTTTAGCCAACTATGGTGTGAGCCAAAGACAGGAAAATCATGGATTCAGAGGTATGACCGAGTCAAAGCTTGCTCTGCTCGCCATACAACAGGCCACTAAATCCGAGAGACAAGGTGTTGGGGCAAGGAATACAACTTTATTCAGAAAACCAGCTGATCTAGAAGATGGCAGACTAATATCTCAAAGTAACCATCTTATTGCAGGGTCTGGATGCCAGGTTCTTTTATAAAACAGAGTAGGGATAGGTAAGGAAAAGAAGTTAAAAGGCCATTAATTTTGCAAATACCTTCTTGAATGGCTAGCCTCAGGGAGGAGATGTGTTAATTTCTTCCTTCCTGTAGCCACCCTCAGGTGGACAGGGTCCTGAACAAAGGCATTTTGGTTTAATATTTAGGTAGAAGGGCAGGGTTCCCCCAGGCAGCTCATTATGTATAAACAGTATTTTTTAGTGAACAAAAGCAAGAGGAAGTGGAGGTTAAAGTAAAAAATAACAGATCCAACATGGAGTCATAGTTGACTCTTCCTGTAACAGTGGCAGGGGAGGAAAATGCCAGTTACAGCCTGAAGATGAGCAGAAACAAGAACTACAGGTTCTACCTCTATCTCCTGGTTGCTGTAATTATATAAAAAATATTTTCTTTCCTTTCCTTTACCCATGCCATCACATCTATGGTGTAATGGTGATTGCATTTACCATTTTTCCACATGTATGGAGAAGGAATTGACCACAAACTATGGTAGAAATGAACTGTAGGAGGACTCTGAACTTAAAGAACAGTGGCCCACAGTGTCACATGATATATTTTTTATTTCTGGTCTAATAAAATTAGAGATACCAAGGGAACATTTCATGCAAATATGGGCTCTATAAAGGACAGAAATGGTATGGACCTAACAGAAGCAGAAGACATTAAGAAGAGGTATCAAGAATACACAGAAGAACTATACAAAAAAGATCTTCATGACCCAGATAATCATGATGGTGTGATCACTCACACTCACCTAGAGGCAGACATGAGAAGTGAAGACATTCCAGACATGGAATGTGAAGTCAAATGGGCCTTAGAAAACATCACTACGAACAAAGCTAGTGGAAGTGGAGGTGATGGAATGCCAGTTGAGCTATTTAAAATCCTAAAAGATGATGCTATGAAAGTACCACATTCAATATGCCAGCAAATTTGAAAACTCATCAGTGGCCACAGGACTGGAAAAGGTCAGTTTTCATTCCAATGCCAAAGAATGCTCAAACTAACGTGCAATTACACTCATCTCACACACTAGTAAAGTAATGCTCCAAGCCAGGCTTCAGCTACATGAACCATGAACTTCCAGATGTTCAAGCTGGTTTTAGAAAAGGCAGAGGAACCGGAGATCAAAAAGGCAGAGGAACTAGAGATTAAATTGCCAACATCCGCTGGATCATCAAAAAAGCAAGAGAGTTCCAGAAAAACATCTATTTCTGCTTTATTGACTATGCCAAAACCTTTGACTATGTGGAATCACAATAAACTGTAAAAATTCTGAGAGAGATGGGATACAAGACCACCTGACCTGCCTCTTGAGAAACCTATATGCAGGTCAGGAAGCAACAGTTAGAACTGGACATGGAACGACAGACTGGCTCCAAATCAGAAAAGGAGTACATTAAGGCTGTATATTGTCACCATGCTTATTTAACTTATATGCAGAGTACATCATGAAAAATGCTGGGCTGAAGGAAGCATAAGCTGGAATCAAGATTGCCAGGAGAAATATCAATAACATCAGATATGCAGATGACATCATCCTTATGGCAGAAAATGAAGAAGAACTAAAGAGCGTCTTGATGAAAGTGAAAGAGGAGAGTGAAAAAGTTGGCTTAAAGCTCAACATTCAGAAAATGAAGATCATGGCATCCGGTCCCATCACTTCATGGCAAATAGATGGGGAAACAGTGGAAACAGAGGCTGACTTTATTTTTCTGGGCTCCAAAATCACTGCAGATGGTGATTGCAGCCATGAAATTAAAAGACTCTTACTTCTTGGAAGGAAAGTTATGACCAACCTAGACAACATATTAAAAAGCAGAGACATTACTTTGTCAACAAAGGTCCGTCTAGTCAAGGCTATGGTCTTTCTAGTGGTCATGTATGGATGTGAGAGTTGGACTATAAAGAAAGCTGAACACTGAAGAATTGATGCTTTTGAACTGTGGTGTAGGAGAAGACTCTTGAGAGTCCCTCAGACTGCAAGGAGATCCAACCAGTCCATCCTAAAGGAAATCAGCCCTGGGTATTCTTTGCAAGGACTGATGTTGAAGCTGAAACTCCAATACTTTGACCACCTGATGTGAAGAGCTGACTCATTTGAAAAGACCCTGATGCTGGGAAAGGTTGAGGGCAGGAGGAGAAGGGGACAAGAGAGGATGAGATGGTTGGATGGCGTCACCAACTCAATGGACATGGGTTTGGGTAGATTCCAGGAGTTGGTGATGGGCAGGGAGGCCTGGCAAACTGCAGTTCATGGGGTTGCGAAAAGTCGGACACTACTGAGCAACCAAAGTGAACTGAACTGGTCTTATAAGTGTCACAGAAATTAAATTCAAATAAGAATTTCCCGAGAAGTTGAATCTCTCTAAGTGCTTAAGAATAGAAATCACAAACTTTGGCTGGAATAGAGGACAAAAAATTCCCTGGTGGCCTGGTGGTTAGGACTCTGCAGGGAAAAGAAAAAAGAACAGAAAATATAAAAAATAATATCTGCAGGTCGATAAACACAGAGAATTAAGAATCTCATTGATAACTTTCACAAAAAAAAATTGTTAATAAAGCCCAAATCAGGCAGGAGTATTTTACACTTACAGAAAATTGTTAATGAAGAATAGACTTTATGTCATAGATGCATTTTGCAATGTTTGGAGCAAACAGGAAGATGATGACAGGCCCAAGATAAAATTCTTGACTAAGAGTAGAGAACCAGGAGCTGTCTTTGTGCTATGAGCACTTTTAGGTACTGAGGTAGCATGAAATCAGGATCAAAATTTGATTCTGTTGTGGAGTCCTACACCAAAGTCATAGGTGTAAAGCCTTGTACCAAGGCCACAGATGTGGAGTCCTGTAACAAGGCTACCTCCAGAACTGACTCAGCCCCATAGCAACTGTTCCCCTGAGCCCCCCTGACTTGAACCAACCAGCTCACTGACCCCATGTTAGGTAACATGCCCATCTTTCAGCATCCTAACCAATCATCTAATGCCACCCTTCCAGCAGAAGTTTTCTTTGTCTGGAGACTATAGAAACTGGCTTATGAAAGGGGTCCACCCTATCTTGAGCCAGCCTGCTGTTCTAACAGTGTCTCCCACTCTAATAAACTCCATTCTCCTCTTGTTCTGCCTCACATTTGGAAATTCTTTTCCAACCTGCACCAAGGACCAAGACACCTGTGATATGCAACAAGGGTAGCAACTGGGTAGCATATATATATATACACATGGATGTATATATACACACACACACTTGAATCACATTGCTGTACACCAGAAACCAACACAACATTGTACCTCAACAAAATAACTTTTTAAAATCTTGAACCTGTGGATTGCAAAATTGCAAAGTTCAGTTGTATTTACAGCATCAGCAGACTGCATGCAAAATTAAGGCATTAACTGAGATAGAATGGAAGACTCCAATAACTGAAACGGGAAAGCAGGGGAGTATTGGGGTAACTTAGGCTACTCCACACTTCACTGAGCATTTCTTGCAAGGAGACATGCAATCTCCCACCCCACATATCTGATGGAGATGTTCCTGCTTTACCTGGAAACTTTTTAATGATCTTGCCTTTAAGGGTCACCATGTAAGAGGTGGCCAAATTCCCTTATTCTTCCTTTTCATGGCTTCTCATTTACCCTGTGTCTATTAACAGGGTCAAATCCAAGCAGGCGTCCAGAAGCCAGTTACAAAGCCAAACTTGAATGGAGAAGCCCTCACACAACAAAAACTTTTGTTCATTTACATGGTAAAAACCTAAAGAATATAATGACAATGCATTTGGTAAGTCTTAGGCTAGGGCAAGAGGATTACTTTTAGGTAGAAACAAATTTATTGAAAGGTACTCAAGCAGATTTTTCCAATAGTCGTGTACAGATTGGAGAGCTGGACTGTAAAGAAGGCTGAGTGCTAAAGAACTGATCCTTTCAAATTTTGGTGCTGGGAAAACTCTTGAAAGTCCCTTGGACAAGAAGGAGATCAAACAAATCAATCCTAAAGGATATCAACCCTAAATATTCATTGGAAGGACAGTTGCTGAAGCTGAAGCTCCAAGAGCTGACTCATTGGAAAAGACCCTGATGCAGGGAAAGACTGAAAGCAATAGGAGAAGGGGGCAACAGAGGATGAGATGGTTAGAGAGCATCACTGACTAAGGGGATGTGAATTTGAGCAAATTCCGGGAGATAGTGAAGGACAAGGGGGCATGGCTTGCTGCAGTGCATGGAGTTGCAGAGTCAGACACAACTTAGAGACTGAACAACAACTCAGGCAGATGAGAGGGATTCTAACAGTTTGTTTACTTACTTGTGATGCTGATAAAGACTGAAGGCAGGAGAAGAAGGGGATGACAGAGGATGAGATGGTTGGATAGCATCACCAACTCAATGGGCATGAGTTTAAGTAAATTCCGGGAGTTGGTGATGGACAGGGAGGCCTAGCGTGCTGCAGTCCATGGGATCGCAAAGAGTTGGACATGACTGAGCAACTGAACTGAACTGAACTAAACTTGGACTCAATGGTTGCCAGCACTACATGGAATAAAATTGCAAGAAATTCCTTTTTATAAAATAGAGGAGGGGAGACGGGAATGCTAGAATGGATTTATTTCCATCTACTCACTCACGCTTTCCTTATTTCTAGTAACAAGACTTTGAATACACTCTCTTCATTACAGCTTGAGAAGTACAATGGTGAAGGATGTATCATATTTTCAAAGTGCTCTACTAACTGTTTTCAATAATCTGGGGATGCAGGTAGGTGATTCTGCCATTGAAATGGGCTTTTTAATTTCGACAAGGTTAATGGGATCCTAGGCAGTGGCCAGAAGAAACACTTAAAAATCAAAGTGGTGGGTGGCGGCAGGGGAGGAGAGGCTTCCTTGGTGGTCCAGTGAGTCCACCTTGCAAGGCAAGGGACCCTGGTTCGATCCCTGGTCAAGGAAGATCCCACACACTGCCAAGCAGCTGAGCCCATGAGCCACAACTGCTGAGCCCATACTCTAGAGCCCTTGAGCCAGAGCTGCTAAACCCATGTGCCTGAGTCTGTGTTCCATCACAAGAGGGGCCAACTCAACGAGAAGCCTACAAGAGAACAACTAAAGAGTAGCCCCCACTTAACACAGCTAGAAAAAGCCCCAAAGCAGAGACAAAGACCCACCACAGCCGAAACTAAAACTTAAAAAAAATCGGTCTTTAAAAAGTCAAAGTGGCATGATTACTATAATAGACAGCACTGTAGGGTCAATAATCAGAATGGCTGTAGGTCACACAGACCCCAGAACCAAACTGCCCACTAAATTCCCTGCAAATAAGGCCTTACTCAAGTGTCCGTGATCAAATATCACTGCCGCTCACCCAGTTCCCATAGAGTAAGTTTATTGACTTAGAATGTCTTGGAGAAAAGGGGAAGTGAGATACTCTGGAAGAAGACACCAGCAATAACATCACCAATACATTCTATAAATTAACCCCCTAGTCTTCCCTAAGGGACTTGTGTTCACTTACTGGGATAATTATGGCAAAGACTAGCTAGAAACCAGAGGGCTACTGTGGTCTACTGATAAGTGTGGGGGTTTATTGACACTAGATGATTAATAAAGCTTTTATCTGAGTCATGCTCGTGGTCGGTTCAAGGGGATTCCTAGCCCATTCCATAGTTGTTTCTTGAATAAAAAAGTGGATAGTTGGAATACAAATACTGAAATCTGGAAGAATTTTCACACTGACCTTCTGATCTATGAAGTATATACTAAGGCTATAGGAAGGGCCAAGTGGAAGTCTGAAGATTTTCCTACCAAAAGACAAAGCCAGAGCAACACCACATTTCTAGGGAAATCAGAGACTGTGTCACCATCAGAGACCTGATTATTCTTAGCACAACCCTATTTAACTTCCCTCTTTTTCAAGAGCAAAATGAGTCTTGGGTAATTAGAGTGGATTATCCTAAGTGTAATTAGGTAGTGACTCAAATTGCAGCTGCTATTTCAAACAGCAGCTCTCTTTTCTAAGACAGATCAAAACCACTTCCAGAATCTGAAATTATACCCATTGATCTGACTATTTACTTTCGCCTCACAGGGACACCAGAGCACACTTTCTTTCTTACTTCAAGGTCGCGTCTGTGCAAGAATCCAGTCTGTAGAGATCTTGCTCATCTCACTGTCCCACATAGGACGTGGCTCTGGTCTGCTCTTTGAGAAAATCATCATGCCAGTGGGACCTAAATAACATTTTTAAATGATTTCAGTCAAGAGTGTTCTAGTCTCATTCTTTTACAAGTGGTTGACCAGTTTTCCCAGCACCACTTGTTAAAGAGATTGTCTTTAATCCATTGTATATTCTTGCCTCCTTTGTCAAAGATAAGGTGTCCATAGGTGCGTGGATTTATCTCTGGGCTTTCTATTTGTTCCATTGATCTATATTTCTGTCTTTGTGCCAGTACCATACTGTCTTGATGACTGTGGCTTTGTAGTAGAGCCTGAAGTCAGGCAGGTTGATTCCTCCAGGTCCATTCTTCTTTCTCAAGATTGAAACTAGAACACTTTCTAACACCATACACAAAAATAAACTCAAAATGGACTAAAGATCTGAACATAAGACCAGAAACTATAAAACTCCTAGAGGAGAACATAGGCAAAACACTCTAACATAAATCACAGCAGGATCCTCTATGACCCACCTCCCAGAATATTGGAAATAAAAGTATGAATAAACAAATGGGACCTAATTAAAATTAAAGGCTTCTCAGAAAGAAAAACACCAATACAGTATACTAACACATATATATGGAATTTAGAAAGATGGCCATGATGACCCTGTATGCAAGACAGCAAAAAAGACACAGATGTGTAGAGCGGACTCTTGGACTCAGAGGGAGAGGGAGAGGGTGGGATGATTTGGGAGAATGGCATTGAAACATGTATACTATCATGTAAGAAACGAATCACCAGTCTATGTCCGATGCAGGATACAGCATACTTGGGGCTGGTGCAAGGGGATGACCCAGAGAGATGTTATGGGGAGGGACGTGGGAGGGGGGTTCATGTTTGGGAATGCATGTACACCCGTGGTGGATTCATGTCAATGTATGGCAAAAACAATACAGTATTGTAAAGTAAAGTAAAAAAAAAAAAGTCTTCTGCACAACAAAGGAAACTATAAGCAAGGTGAAAAGACAGCCTTCAGAATGGGAGAAAATAATAGCAAATGAAGCAACTGACGAACTAATCTCAAAAACATACAAGCAACTCCTAATGCTCAATTCCAGAAAAATAAACAACCCAATCCAAAAATGGGCCAAAGAACTAAACAGACATTTCTCCAAAGAAGACATACAAATGGCTAACAAACACATGAAAAGATGCTCAACATCACTCATCAGAGAAATGCAAATCAAAACCACAATGAGGTACCACTTCACACCAGTCAGAATGGCTGCTATCAAAAAGTCTACAAGCAATAAATGCTGGAGAGGGTGTGGAGAAAAGGGAACCTTCTTATACTGTTGGTGGGAATGCAAACTAGTGCAGCCACTATGGAGAACAGTGTGGAGATTCCTTAAAAAACGGGAAATAGAACTGCCATATGACCCAGCAATCCCACTGCTGGGCATACACATTGAGGAAACCAGAATTGAAAGAGACACATGTACCCCAATGTTCATCGCAGCACTGTTTATAATAGCCAGGACATGGAAGCAACCTAGATGTCCATCAGCAGACGAATGGATAAGAAAGCTGTGGTACATATACACAATGGAGTATTACTCAGCCATTAAAAAGAATACATTTGAATTAGTTCTAATGAGGTGGATGAAACTGGAGCCTATAATACAGAGTGAAGTAAGCCAGAAAGAAAAACACCAATACAGTATACTAACGTATATATATGGAATTTAGAAAGATGGTAACGATAACCCTGTATGCGAGGCAGCAAAAGAGAGACAGATGTATAGAACAGTCTTTTGGACTCTGTGGGAGAGGGAGAGGGTGGGATGATTTGGGAGAATGGCATTGAAACATGTATAATATATATGAAATGAATCGCCAGTCCAGGTTCGATGCATGGTACAGGATGCTCGGGGCTGGTGCACTGGGACGACCCAGAGGGATGGTATGGGGAGGAAGGTGGGAGGGGGGTTCAGAATGGGGAACATGTACACCCGTGGTGGATTCATGTTGATGTATGGCAAAACCATTACAGATTGTAATTAACCTCCAATTAAAATAAATAAATTTATATTAAAAAATAAAAATAAAAAACAACTTTCATTAAAAAAATAAATAAAACTACAGATATTGACAATACACTTTAAGAAACATTCTGTAATTTCATAGTAAATAGGAGCTGAGAGAAAAAAAAAAGAGTAAGTCAAGAAATTGTCAAAATATCCAACAACAAGGGCATAAACCAAACCATGCTTCACTTATGTAATATATTATGAAAAGAAATTTACCAAGAGTTTGAAATGCCTTGGTCAGTTGTTTATACTAAGTGAATAAATGATACAATGTAACTATGCACAGAAAAAGTTATTAACAATACAGTCAATGGTTCGGTTCAGTTCAGTCGTGTCTGACTCTTTGCAACCCCATGAATCACAGCACGCCAGGCCTCCCTGTCCATCACCATCTCCTAGAGTTCACTCAAACTCACGTCCATCGAGTCGGTGATGCCATCCAGCCATCTCATCCTCTGTCGTCCCCTTCTCCTCCTGCCCGCAATCCCTCCCAGCATCAGAGTCTTTTCCGATCCATCAACTCTTCGCATGAGGTGGTCAAAGTATTGGAGTTTCAGCTTTAGCATCATTCCTTCCAAAGAACATCCAGGGCTGATCTCTTTTAGAATGGACTGGTTGGATCTCCTTGCAGTCCAAGGGACTCAAGAGTCTTCTCCAACACCACATGGCTAAGAGTCCAGTAATCCTAGTCATATTGTTGATGTAACTTCCACAACTCTTTGAAAAAATAATTTGTCAATATACATCAATAACCTTAAATAATGTTCATATTATTTGTTCCAATTCCAGGAATATCCCCTAAAATTATTCAGAAATGCAACTAAAGCTTTAGAAACACAAATGTTCAATGAAGAATTATTTCTATTACCCCCAACCTTGGAAACAAATTAAAACTCTAAAATATAGGAACCATTACATTAATTAAATTATGACACTTGTATGAAATGGAATTTTACATAAAGATTACATTTAGCTCACATTTTGATACTGTTTGAAGAATCAGTGATATGCTGACTAACAAAGCTTGATATACATTTACATATACTATTAATATGATGTCAATCTATTAAATATGTGTGTTTCTATAGAAAAACTGACTCAGAAACCTGAGTCAGCATAGGTCAAGGATTTTTACAATGAAGTCTATTTGCAATAGTAAAATATCTGAAAAGACTTAAATGTTTATCAATAGGATTAGTTCAATAAATTATGGTATATCCATTTAATAGAATAATATAGGGCTGTTTAATGAGGTTACAGTAAATGTACTAACATGGAAATACTTTACAAGATACAGAGTTGAGTGGCATTTAATGAAATGTTTAATGACAAGATTTAGCAAAAAGAAACAACAGAATTCAATTTTCATTAAATTAATATATGCACATGTAAAAATAATGAGGAAAAATCTCAAACTTTTAACAGTGATTATCTCAGGGTGTCAGAATTATAGGAGACATTTGTTTCACCTTGCATAATTTCTGGAATGTAACCAGCATGTATTATGTTTCTAATTTAAAAAAATCTTTTGACTTTAAAATTTTTAATGAATACCATCAAAATATAATGTTGTATTTGTATGTTTATTGGCAATTTTAATGTGTTGTATACATTTGAATTATTTCAAATTATTTATAGTGTTTTTCCTACTCTATTAAAGAAAATAATAGTTAGAAAAATAATAACTGTGAATATCTTTGGTTATTGAAGCATGGTAGGTTCCCATGCCTTGATTTCCTACATTTTTCATACTTCCAAAAATGGGCTTGGATTTGAATGTATTGTTATGTTATTATATTATGGTACTATATAACATGTTGCTTTTGCCCTGCCCAATATCACTTCCTTTATGCATTTGTTCTTCTCTATGACATATAATCCAAAATAAATCTATTCTCTCTCCCAGAATTTGACTTTCAAACAGACACACCCTAGGAGGATACATGATTTTAGCTGAGTCATTTGCAGGTCCAGGACTTCCCAAGAATACGATCCCTGAAACTGCTCTGATTCCTATTCTCCCCAAAGAGCCATTGTCCATCTTTTCTTTCGATGCTGGTTGTTCTCCAGAATCTGAAATAAATTCTTTCATCTTGTTTAAATTATAGTTAGCTTGCATTGCTTGCCACATTAAAAACTTTAACTGATTCAAAGGTCATAACCACAGCCCAGATTGCAGGAACCTGTGGGGAACGCAGTACTGGTTATAGGGTAAGAAGCAGCAGAAGAGAATCATACTTTACGCTGCAGGATGGGAAGGCAGCAGCTCACAGTACACCATGGTGAAATATTATTGCTTGGGGCCATCTGGGACTGTGTGCCCTCTGACCTCAGAGTTCTAGGGGACCACGTAGGTACCGCAATGAGCCAATTCAAAGGAAATGTAGAAGTAGGAATCATGAAAGGTAGTTTGGTTGTTTTCAATGGTTGTAAATAACTTAAAAATAACAGTAGAAGAATTTGCTTGCATGGTTTTTCCAGTGGTCATGTATGGATGTGAGAGTTGGACTGTGAAGAAAGCTGAATGCTGAAGGGTTGATGCTTTTGAACCTGTGGTGTTGGAGAAGACTCTTGAGAGTCCCTTGGACTGCAAGGAGATCCAACCAGTCCATTCTGAAGGAGATCAGCCCTGGGATTTCTTTGGAAGGAATGATGCTAAAGCTGAAACTCCAGTACTTTGGCCACCTCATGTGAAGAGTTGACTCATTGGAAAAGACTCTGATGCTGGGAGGGATTGGGGGCAGGAGGAGAAGGGGACGACCGAGGATGAGATGGCTGGATGGCATCACCGACTCGATGCACATGAGTTTGGGTGAACTCTAGGAGTTAGCAATGGACAGGGAGGCCTGGCGTGCTGCGATTCATGGGGTCGCAGAGTCAGACACGACTGAACGCCTGAACTGAACTGAACTGAACTGAACCGACATGGACAGCAATACACCTCTACTATCCTGGCTCAAGATAGTAGCTCTTGTTCATTGCCACATGTGACTCACTGACTGCCTTATTCTTCTTCAAGATAGAACAGTAATTCACTGCACTGAGGAAAGCATGCCATTAGGATCCAGACAGCTAAAAATAGCAGGACCTGAGACGCAGTGCATGACGCATATTTACAGGATTTGAAAACAAAAATCCATGAAAATACAAGATTCTGCTACATCATAGAAATTGCACCTTTAGTAGGTTAGAATGTGTCAAGCTATTTTCACCCATGTCACAAAAAGATATTCTACTCTAATATCTTTCACTCACAACCACAAGGAAGGTGGTACAATATTCGCTCGACCTCTTTTTAAAAAATATGTATTTCTTTAGGTTGCACCAGGTCTCGGTTGCGGAACTCAGGCTCTTTCCTTGCGGCGCACAGACCCTCTAGCTGTGGCACATGGGCTTAATTGCTTCAAGGCATGTGGGATCTTAGTTCCCCACCCAGGGATCGAACCCAGGTCCCCTGCATTGCCAGGTGGATTCTTAACCATTGAACCACCAGTGAAGTCCCGTTGCTGAGCCTCTTGGAATTCTGGAGGCAGCATTTATAATTTCCTGTTTTCCCGCTTCAATACATTTACCAAGTGACTAAGAAAGCTGCCAGGTTTGATTTCTCTACCTCTCCAGACTACAATACAAATAATTCTGGTACTTGTGCCTTTTGCCTCAGCAGATGTACTGCTTCTCAAAGAACTGAGTTGACTTCAATGCTCTTAAGAAGTTGTTGAAACTCACAACAGGAAAGTCACAGTGCTGGGTCTGAAAATCAAACTTCATTCAACAAGTGACCCTTTTTTTCTTTTTCAAAGAAACCACCTGTTTAGTTCACAAAAATTCAGCGTCACTTCTTTTACAATGTTTTGAATTCAATGAATCATGTGTCCTGCTAAACATCACTTTAGTTGCCTCCCCCAAATTTCACTGTAATTTTTCATTTCTTTCAGTTGATGCAGTTTAAATTTCCAGTGTGATTTCTTTTTTGACCTGCAAGTTATTTATTTGAAAAGCACTTTTAAATTTCCAAATGTATGCTCTCTTTTGTGGGTTCTAACTACCTTTTGATATTACTTTATAAATTTAACTGCATTCTGGTCAGAAAAGGTGGTCTTTTTCATACCAAATCTAAAATTTGTTGAGATATATTTTATAATTAGTATATCTTCTGTTTTTATAAATGTTTTACACCTTTTACAACTGTTGGGTGAGGGTTCTACAGGGTTCATTATAGTTAACTTGTTAACCGTCTTGTTCAACTCTTCTGTACTTTGTGTGTGTACGCTCAGTTGTGTCCAGCTCTTCGAGACCCCATGGACTGTCGACTACCAGGCTTCTCTGTACATGGAACTTTCCAGGCAAGAATACTGGAGCAGTTGCCACTTCCTACTCCAAGGGATCTTCCTGACCCAGGGATCAAACCCTCCTCTCTTGCATCTCTTGCACTGGCAGGCAGATTCTTTACCACTACTGCCACCTTACTTACTGCTTGTTTGATTACTTGACCTTTGCATTACTGGGGAAAGTGTGTGAAAATCTTCTCCTGTAATGATAGATATATCACTTTTTCATTTGTGCACTTTTGACAAAACGTATTTTCTTGATTTTTTTAGAGATACATCATTGAGTATGGAAAAAATTGGAATTGTTATGTCCTCTTGGTAAATTGCCTTTTGTAATTATCTAATATATATTAAATTATTATATAAATACTCTTTATATAAGCATTTAAATGACCTTGATGCTAGGAAAGATAGAAGGCAGGAGGAGAAGGGGATGACAGAGGACCAGATGGTTGGACGGCATCACCAACTCAATGGACATGAGTTTGAACAAACTTCCGGAGATAGTGATACACAGGGAAGCCTGGCGTGCTGCAGTCCATGGGGCCACAAAGACTTGGACACGACTGAGTAGCTGAACAACGAACAACAAAATTATATAAATGCTCCTTATACCTAGTTATCCTTTTTGCCTTAAACTCTACTTGCCAAAAATTAAGAGAGTTCATCATCTTTCTTTTGATTCACTTGGAATATTCTTTTCGTCATTCAGTTTTCATCATTTTTCCTGCACTACATTTTAGAAGCATCTCCTATAAACAACAAGGAATTCTAATTTTTGAATCTACTCTAATAACATGCATTTTAACTGGGCAATTAAATACATTGACATTGATTATGATTACTGATGATTTATTTCCACCAAAGTGTTTTGTTTTCTATTTTCCTAACTTTTTCTAATCTTCTGTCTTTACTTCCATTATTAAAAAATTGATTGTGGGTTTTATTTCTCATTGAACCTTTCTTTCCCACTGGATTGGAAAATATATATGTCTATATCTGGTGGTCTTCCTTGAAATTGTAATATTTATACTTAACAATACCAAAAAAGTGTATCCTTCATCTGTAAGAAATCAGTTCAGTTCAGTCCAGTCGCTCAGTCGTGTCCGACTCTTTGCAACCCCATGAATCGCAGCACTCCAGGCCTCCCTGTCCATCACCAACTCCTGGAGTTCACTCAGAATCATATCCATCGAGTCCGTGATCCCATCCAGCCATCTCATCCTCGGTCGTCCCCTTCTCCTCCTGCCCCCAATCCCTCCCAGCATCAGAGTCTTTTCCAATGAGTCAACTCTTCACATGAGGTGACCAAAGTACTGGAGTTTCTGCTTTAGCATCATTTCTTCCAAAGAATTCCCAGGGCTGATCTCCTTCAGAATGGACTGGTTGGAGCTCCTTGCAGTCCAAGGGACTCTCAAGGGTCTTCTCCAACACCACAGTTCAAAAGCATCAATTCTTCGGCGCTCAGCCTTCTTCACAGTCCAACTCTCACATCCATACATGACCACAGGAAAAACCATGGCCTTAACTAGACGGACCTTAGTCGGCAAAGTAATGTCTCTGCTTTACATTATATTAATCCCAATTCTTTCTTCCAGATGTACATGCCTTGTATTGTATTTTGTTGAGTTACATTACATTGTGTTACATACGTTGTCTACTATTTTTCTAACACCTACAATCTAGACTCTTCTTATATACCATCAATTTATTCATTGTTCGTTACCACTTTCTTTCTCTTCATATCTTCCTTAATCTTAGATTTTCCTTGTGAGATCATTTTCTTCCTTCAAAAAACACTCTTTTAAATTGCAAAATATAACTCACATACAGAGGAAAATACACAAAATATGATGCATTCGCCATGAATCCACTGTAGCGTCCTGTATAACATCCGGTGTAATATCCATTCAATGTAACACCGATTCAGTCTGGCAATAGAGCATCACCAGCACCTCAGAAGCCCTCCCTGCTGCTTGCTCCCAGTCACCGTCTTTCCTCTCAAATGTAAACACTTAACTGACTCACATGTTTCTAGCTTAGTTTTGGTGTTTCAAACTTTCTATTAAACAATATTTATTCTTTTATGTATGGCTTTGTTTCATTCAACGTTATAGTTGTGAAATTCATCCATACTGATGAAAGTAGCCGTAGGTTGTTCATTTTCATTGCTGAGAATTTGCTTATCCAGTCTATTGTTCATGAAAATTTGAGTCCTTGTCAAACTTTGGTTACTGAAAATAATGCTTCTATGAACATTCTTATATAAACCTCTTGGTGCATGAATGTACCAAGTGCAAAATTTCTGGGTAATAAAGTATGCATAGATCTAACCTCCCCAAAAATGTCAAAATGTTTAACAAATTCTTGGATTAATTCATATTCCTACCAGCAGTGTATGAGAGTTTCGTTTATTTCACATACTTACAGACCCCTTTATTTACATTTTTACCATCTTGCAAAGTGTGTAACGATATTCCATTGTGATTTAAACCTGCATTTTCTAGTGACGACTGATGAAATAAGTCTCCAGACGTTCAGTGGTCATTTGGATGTCCACATGAAGCACTCTCACTCTCCTCCTTCACACTTATCAAGCTGTTCTTCAGTCACCATTTTAAAATTGGATTTTTTATTGTTTTATTGTTGTTGTTCAGTCACCCAGTCATGTCTGACTCTTCGTGACCCCACGGGCTGCAGCACACCAGACCTCCCTGTCCCTCACCGTCTCCCAAAGTTTGCCCAAGTTTATGTCCATTGCATCAGTGATGTCACCCGGCCATCTTATTCTCTGTTGCCAGCTTCTCCTTCTGCCCTCAATCTTTCTCAGCATCAGGGGCTTTTCCAAAGTCAGCTATTAGCATTAAGTGACCAAAATATTGGAGCTTCAGTTTCAGTCTTTCCAATGAGTATTCAGGGCTGGTTTCCTTTAAGATTGACTGGTTTGATCTCCTTGCAGTCCAAGGGACTCTCAGGAGTCTTCTCCAACACCACAGTTAGAAGGCATCAGTTCTTTGGTGCTCTGCCTTCTTTACAGTCCGACTCTCACAACCATACATGACCACTGGAAGGGCCTTGACTGCACGGACCTTTGTCAGCAGAGTGATGTCTCTGCTTTTCAACACACAGTCTAGGTTTGTCAT
The DNA here is from genome assembly GCF_042477335.2 of Ovis canadensis. Taxonomy (NCBI): domain Eukaryota; kingdom Metazoa; phylum Chordata; class Mammalia; order Artiodactyla; family Bovidae; genus Ovis; species Ovis canadensis. Next base: position 22,052,650 of record NC_091269.1, on the reverse strand, counting down.
AGCTTTCCTGCCAAGAAACAATCATCTTCTGATTTCATGGCGGCAGTCACCGTCCGCAGTGATTTTGGAGCCAAGAAGAGGAAATCTGTCACTGCTTCCACCTGTTTCCCTTCTATTTGCCATGAAGTAACAGGACCGGATGCCATGATCTTAGTTTTTTTAATATTTAGTTTTAAGCCGGCTCTTTCACTCTCCTCCACGATCATTAAGAGGTTCTTCAGTTCCTCTTGGCTTTCTGCCATTAGAATGGTATCTTCTCCATATCTGAGGTTGCTGCTTTCTCCCACCTATCTTGAGTCCAGCTTTTACCCTCTGTACTACCAGGGAAGGCCTATATGAACTCACCCAGCCTGGCATGTCTCATGATGTGCTCAGCGTATAGGTTAAACAAAGGATGACAGCAGACAGCCCTGTTGTACTCCTTGCTTTCTCAATCTTGAACCAATCAATTGTTCCATACAGGGTTCTAACTGTTGCCTCTTGATCTACATACAGGTTTCTCAGGAGACAGGGAAGGTGGTCTGGTATTCCCAACTCCTTAAGAGCCTTCCAAAGTTTGTCATGATTCCGCACAGTCAAAGGCTTTAGTGTGAAGCCTTTGTTTTCTCGATGAAACAGACCTAGATGTTTTTCTGGAATTCCCTTGCATTCTCTGTGATTCAACAAATGTTATCTATTTGATCTCTCTGGTTCCTCTGCCTTTTCTAAACCCAGCTTGGAAGTCTGGAAGTTCTTGGTTTGCATAATGCTTGTACTTTTTTATTACTCTGTAGAATTTTTTTTTTTTGGGGGGGGGGAGGTGTTTCTGCCCACAAATTCTTTGCCAGTTATATATATTAAGGTACTTTCTTCAAGTCTTGGACTGAATTTTTACTCTCTCAATTGTGTCTTTTAAAGAATAAAGTCTTTATTTTTAAAGTCTCTTTTTCTATGGCAAAGATTTTTTTCACCTTTAAGAAGTGTTTCCCTATACCAAAGTAATGAAGATATTTTCCTATATCAACTATTAGAAGCTTTATTATTCTGCCTTTCAACTTAAAGCTACAATCCACTTAGAACTGATTACTGAGCATAATGTAAGAGTCAAATTTCATTTTCTATCCAATTAAGTATAATTTGTTAAAAATTCATTTTCCCTACCGCTCTACAGTGTCACCTTTGTTGTAAATTATGTGCTGCTGCTGCTGCTGCTAAGTTGCTTCAGTCGTGTCTGACTCTATGTGACCCCATAGACGGCAGCCCACCGGGCTTCACCATCCCTGGGATTCTCCAGGCAAGAATACTGGAGTGGGTTGCCATTTCCTTCTCTACATAACCATCCATATACTACCCTGTCTAAATTATCATAACTACACATGAAGTTTTAAGATTCTTGTTTATTTACTTGGGCTGTCCTGAGTCTTTGTTGCTGCATCCTGGCTTCTCCTAGTTGCAGCAAGCAGGGGCTGCTCTTTGTTGCAGGGCATGGGTTTCTCATATCAGTGGCTTCTCTTGCTGTGGAGCACGGGCTCTAGGCACACAGGCTTCAGTAGTTGTGGCTACGGGCTTAGTTGCTCCAGCATGTGGAGTCCTCCCAGATCAGGAATTGAACCCGTGTCTCTTGCATTGGCAAGAGGATTTTTATCCACTATACTACCAGGGAAGCCCTATATGAAGTCTTACTATTTAGTATGTATGTGTATGTTCAGTTGCTCAATTGTGACTCTTTGCAACTCCATGGACTCTAGCCTACCAGGCTCCTCTGCCCATGGAATTTTCCAGCCAAGAACATTGGAGTAGGTTGCCATTTCCCCCTCCAGGGGATCTTACAACCCAGGGACCAAATCCACATCTCTTGCCTCTTCCGCATTGGCAGGTGGATTCTGTACCATTGTGCCACCTAGGAAGCTATGTGTGTGCATGTGTGCTAAGACACTTCAATCATGTCTGACTCTTTACAACCCAAAGGGCCATAGCCTGCCAGGCATCTCTGTCCACAGGATTCTCCAGGCAAGAATACTGGAGTAGGTCGCTATGCCCTCCTCCAGGAGATCGTCCCAACTCACCCAAATCCCTTATATCTGCTTAGTTAGCAGGCAGGTTCTTTACCACTAGCGCCACCTGGAAAGCCCCTAGGAAGCTATAACAAATGTCAGACCAAGCTCTCACTACAAAGTTAAGTACAAGTTTACTGGAATTCATTATCCTTTTAGACAAAGCTGAATTTTGTTTGCTATTGTTTTGTTTAGGATTTTCACATCTATCTTTATGAGAAAGATTGTCCTTCAACTTTTTTTTTTTATGACATCCTTGTTAGGTTTTGGTATCAAGATGATGCTCTCTTCATAAAACAAAATTAGGAAGTGGTTCTTCTCCTGTTTTATTTCTCTGAAAGAATTCACTTAATAATGGCATGATTTATTCTCTAAATATTAGAATTTACACTGAAATAATTAGTCCATGAGTTCCGTGTTTGCTTGTGTGTGTATGTGAAGGTTTTAAATTTTGGATCAAATTTCTTTAATAATTATGAAGTGGTAAAGAATCCACCCGCATTGCAGGAGACACAGGTTCAATCTCTGGGTTGGGAGGATCCCCTGGAGGAGGAAATGGCAACCCACTCCAGTATTCTTGCTTGGAAAATTTCTTGGACAAAGGAGCCTGGTGGGCTACGATCCAGGGGGGTCACAAAGAGTTGAACACGACTGAGCAACTGAACACACATTAGAATTTTTGCTTCATCTTGTGTTTTTGAATAGAAACCGTGTGCTATAATTGTTAAGTACAATGATCTGTAACGTAAATTAAGCCGTTTGTTCATTATATTGATCAAATCTTCTATATATCCTTACTGATTTTTTAGAATCCATTTATTTCATCAGTTACTGATAAAAGTGTATGAAAATCTGTCTAATATTATGGAGTTGGCCATTTCTCCTTATAATTCTGTTAATTTTATATAGAAAGGCAGTCATGTACACACAGTCTGCCAGCTCCAGCTCAGCTGCCTAAGAATGGCCTGTGGTCCCGGAACACTTCCTCACTGGGAGATAAAAGCCCTCACAGCCTGTTTTGGGCTCTCAGCCCTGGGAGGGAATGCATATTCCTGTCCTGGGCTTGATGTGTAGGTACTCCTTTGTTCTGCTTAAGCACTGTGTCAGTGGCCCCAGGCACGCCTCCAGCTTTCTGTATTTAGATCCTGGGTGGGACGGGTGGGGGCCCTTCCACGGCAGCTTGAAGTGGGAGGATGCATTCCCCTGGCTGGTTGCAGAATAGATCCACTGGTCATGGGGACCAAGGCATTGACAGAGGCTCTCACATTTTATCACCCTCTCTTCTTGCCATAAGTAAACACTGGGCCACTTGAGCCTGGCGTTTGTGTTTTCTCTTCTCAGCGACCTTGAATCTTGCACTGATTTCCTCCCTGGGTGGCACTTATCTGCCTTTTAGCCTTGACCACACTTCTGGTAACATAACATTCCATCCTGTGGCACAGCTTGACCACCCAGTGAGCAGTGAAACAATGTATATATATAGTTCCATAAATTATATTCCTCCTAATTATTAGTTCCACACAAATCTTGTGATTCACATGCAAATTATATACGTATGTGTGTGTGGTGTATTCCTGTTAAATTGAAAGTTTGGTTTAACATTTGCTCTTTTTCTTTAAGAAGTGAAACTCTTTAGTAGGAGTGTTTGCTTTAAAACCAACGTTTTAAATGTATTAATACAGAAGCAACCGGTTTTCTCTTGGTTAGAATTTGCATAGTATTTTTTTCCATATCCTTTCATTTCAATTGAACCAGTTAGTCTGATTACACTGAATGTATTTACTGGTACATTCAGCTTAAACCTATCACCTCTTTATTTGCTCTTTATTTGTTTCATCTCTTTTGTGTCCTTCCTTGCTTGCATTCTCTTAGATTGACTTAACTTTTTATGTTCTTTTTCTCCAGCCCTTCTCCCATTTCTCAGCCTTGTGTTGGTGATGGTGGTGGGTGGTGGTGGTGGTTTAGTCACTCAGTAATGTCACTCTCTGAGCCCATAGACAGGCTCCTCTGTCCATGGGATTTTCCAGGCAAGAATACTGGAGTGAGTTGCCATTCCCATCTCCAGACTAATCTGTTAGGGATTTCCTAAAGATTGTGCATGCAATCCTAGACTTATCAAAACCTAATGTCATTCAGTACTTTTACCCACCTCCTAAGCAACAGAAGTACCATTTTCCTCCTTTTGATATATGTGCTATTGTTGTCATGTTTTAAATTTTTCTATTTTAAATTCAGTAAGACATAATAATAATAATAATTAGTAGTCAATCCAATATTAACTCAAACGTTTACCATTTTCATTGTTCTTTATTGCTTCTTGCATTTCCGGTCTTCCAGCTGGGAGTATATTTTCATCTGCCTGAATAATACCGTTTAGTATGTCCTTCAGTGCAAATCTATTTCATGGTCAATTTTCTCTATTTTTCTTGGTCTAAAAATATTTTCTTTTTTCTCTTTATTAGTTGAAGGATATTTTGTAAGCTGGTACTTGTTTTCTTTCAGCTGTTAAAAAAAATTGCATTGTATTCTGGCTTGCACTGCTCGCTGTATGGTTGTCAGTCAGTTTAATTGCGGCCCTCTGTTATCTTTATTAACAAATATTTTTAGAGTCCATTTATTTTGCTTTGGTCTTTTGGAACAGATAATAGAAAAATGGAATAACAAGTATGTTTATTTACCAGCCCCTCTGTGAGCCACTGATTTATGCTGATAACAGGGTTTGGGGAAAAGAAAGCAGGGAAAACACGTTTTCAAACTGTTAGGAGCTATTTTTCAAATGTATTGCTTATTTTTTGTTATTTAAAATTGCCTTCAAATTACACACAGTAGATACAGTTTGTTGAGCAGACTAGTTTTATTTAGACTGGTTATATTTTAGGGGCTATAAGGTGTTTTGTTTATTTGTAAAACTTTATTATTTTTTTAAACACAGAACACAGTTTGCGGTTGTTTATTTGTTGAAGAACCGGATTATTTGTGCAATGGAGTTTTCTGTAATCTCAGTTTCTGATTGCACCTCTGTGGTGTGGTTCAATGTGTTCCTCTTTTCCTCATATATTCTATGCTTTGGTTGTATCTGAGATTCAGGTTTAATTTTTTGGCAAGACTTTTTCAAAGATTTTTTATATTTTATGTTTTTCCAGCAGGAGGTACATAATATTAGATTGTTTTCTCTGTGTAGTGTTAGCAGCTCTTGATTATCAATGGTAAGATCCATTCATTTATTGCAAATGGATTATATTCAACTATTTTTTCTTTGTTTTTTATCCAAAATGCTCTAAAAATAACTTCCTTTCATCTGACAACCATACAGAGAGCAGTGCAAGCCAGAATACAATGCAATAATATTTTTAAACAGCTGAAAGAAAACAGGGGCTTCCCTTATAGCTCAGTTGGGAAAGAATCTGCCTGCAGTTCAGGAGACCCGGGTTTGATTCCTGGGTGGGGAAGATCCCCTGGAGAAGGAAATGGCAACCCACTCCAGTATTCTTGCCTGGAGAATCTCATGGACAGAGGAGCCTGGCGGGCTACAGTCCATGGGGTCGCAAGAGTCGGACACGACTTAGTGACTAAACCAACCAAAGTGAAGTGAACCTGCATCTCCTGCATTGTAGGCAGACGCTTTACCATCTACTATTTAGTTACTCTGTAGCAGAGTATGTGTAGGAAAGGGAGAATAAATGCCTGATTCAGTTCAGTTCAGTTCAGTTCAGTTCAGTCACTCAGTCACGTTCAACTCTTTGTGACCCCATGAATCACAGCACGCCAGGCCTCCCTGTCCATCACCAACTCCCGGAGTTCACTCAGACTCACTTCCATCGAGTCAGTGATGCCATCCAGCCATCTCATCCTCTGTCGTCCTCTTCTCCTCCTGCCCCCAATCCCTCCCAGCATTAGTCTTTTCCAATGAGTCAACTCTTCGCATGAGGTGGCCAAAGTATTACTTTCCCTTTATTTACCAGTTTTTCTAAACGAAGTATTGCTGTATCGGCATTGTCTAACAGTGACCTATAAGGGCTATTTTTTAGGGGGGAGAGGCGTGTAAATAGGAACTTGTGGACTTAAATATATTTGATGTGTTTCAATCTATTGCAGTTATCTTTGTTCTCAAATTGTCCCAATGTTGTCATTTTTCTGAACATTCTATTCTTTCTTAGCTATCACTTTTCCACTAGCACCAGACAGAAAGCAGTTCAAGCTTTCTGAATGTATCTTTAAACCCAGGTATTTCCTCAGAGAGATTCTTATTCTGTGTCTTGGTTTTATAAAATATTGAGTTGCTTCTTTGATCGCCTAGTTAAATCTGACATCTTTTTAAACATTTCTTTTATTTCTTTCTAATTATTTTAAAACTCTGTTGTTCTGTTCTGTATGCTGCTGCTGCTAAGTCGCTTCAGTCGTGTCTGACTCTGCGCGACCCCATAGACGACAGCCCGCCAGACTCCTCCGTCCACAGGATTCTCCAGGCAAGAATACTGGAGTGGGTTGCCATTTCCTTCTGTATAGAAAAGGACATTCCCCAAAGAAAATGGAAAATGAACCAGTTCTAAACAAGACAGCATAAATCCAAGCATTTCATTAAAATCTTGCGGTTAAGGTCCTCATCCACTTAAGCGTATGTACTGAGCCCAAGCAGTTCTGTGTTTAAGAGTCTGTCTGTAATGCAGGAGACACAGAAGACACGGGTTCAATCCCTGGGTCAGGAAGATCCCCTGGAGGAGGGCATGGCAGCCCACTCCAGTATTCTTGCCTGGAAAATCCCATGGACAGGGGAGCCTGGCGGCCTATGGTCATGGGTCACAAAGAGCTGGACACCAGTGAGCGACTAAGCACACCCACACTTAAGTAGATGCTACCTAAGTAGCGTCTATATATTTTTTTTCATGAACTCTTTAATTCTAAGAACACCTGTCCTCACAGCTATGAGATTTAGTGACTGCACTGTATTTCTTTTCAGCTGGTTTTCCCTGCCTAGTGGTGTGTCTTCTGTTGGAGTTATCCTTGCAGCAAAAGTTTTGGCAGTATTCACTTTTTTGGATACTTCTATGATGAGCAGGCCAGCCCAAAGACCCTGGTGTTCTCACAGAGATCCCAAGAACCTACATCTTTCAATATGTCTATACCTTCTTCAGAGATTTTCATTCTCAACTACTTTTTCCATCTCTGGATGCTTTTTTTCTTCTTCCTCAAAACTTCCTCAGAGAAGTGGTCTGTATTTACTCATCTATGTTTAACTTCAGTTTTATTTATTATTGCCCACACAGCTCACGAAACTTTTATTTACTGTTCCATTAGCAGCTGCTAGGTACTTTCCTCCATTGAAGATTGTCTGTGCAGAAGAAAACAGCAGACTGTGACCATCACACAGCAGAGCAGCCCTCTTCTTTTTTAATATTTAATTATGTTTTTTATTAAAATAGTTTACAATGCTGTGTTAGCTTCAGGTGTACAACAAAGTGATTCAGTTATACATATACATATACGTATGTACATATATACCTTTTCAGATTCTTTTCCGTTATAGGTTATTACAAGATAGTGAATATGGTTCTCTGTGCTACACAGTAGGTCATTATTGTTTCTCTATTTTATATAGGTAATGTATATTAATCCCAAGTTCCTAATTTGCTCTGCTCCTTTTTTCTCATTTGGTAACGCTAAATTTGTTTCCTATGTCTGTGAGTCTATTTCTGTTTTGTTAAATAAGTTCGTTTGTATCATATTTTAGGTTCCATGTATAAGTGATATCATATGGTATTTGTCTTTGTCTGGCTTATTATTTGTGAATAGTTTTCATTTACCACATTTGAATTTTAGCCACCTAAGGGTGAAACCTTGTCACATCTAGCAAGTGTAACTTCCCAAAAGGAAAGCCTGACCGGGATGCAATCAGGTCTCCTATTGTGCCAGCTTTAGCTTTGATCCTGTGCTGTGCAATGTGGATTTTGTCTGAAAGATATGCTGGGCTCTGAACTATTTCTTAAGTATGTCTTTTTGTACAACTACACAGTTATCTCCATCCACACATCTTGTGGAATCTGAAGGATCAAGTTATCTTCAGGTTGCTCAGTCCTAGATTTTTTTTCTGAAAGTCTTCACAATCTTGGGAAATTCTTCTACCATAAGTTTCTTTTTGTTTTGTATAATGTCTCCTGTTTCATTCTTCAAAACTCTTTAGAAAGTCTTTAAAATGAATATGTTGATTATTAAGGAAGTATACAAATGAGAGGGCTTCCCAGGAGGCGCTGGTGGTAAAGAACCCTCCTGCCAAAGCAGGAGACAGTAGAGACGTGGGTTCAATCCCTGGGTCGAGAAGATCCCCTGGAGGAGGGCACGGCAACCCACTCCAGTATCCTTGCCTGGATAATCCCATGGACAGAGGAGCCTGGCAGGCTAAAGTCTACCAGGTTGCAGAGCTGGACACGACTGAATCAACTTAGCACACACACAAAGTCCCTTTAAATATATGATTTCAATCTCATTCTTGTTTCCTTGAAGAGGACTGACTCTAGAGTTTTTTAATGTTATTATTGTCTTGGCTATTCTTAAATTTTACTATAGTATTTCTAGATATAGAGTTTTCCATACCCGTCATCTGTGGCCTTGTCTGGACTCTTTAATGTTCAGTCTTTCATCTTTCATTTCGTGGAATTTATCACCGTTCAGTTCAGATATTTCCTCTCCTCAATTTGGTTTTCCTTCACTTCACAGGCCCTTTTATTCAGATATTGGCACTGCTTCTCTTCATTCACTTACCTTTATCCTCTGCTCCTTCTATTTGATCTTGTTCGTGAAGCTCTGCTTTCAGAATATCCCTCACTATTAGTTTCATGGAGCCAGGATATCTGTGTTTATATCCTGGCTCCACCTCAGGGAATTTACTTAACCTCTTTATGCCTTGATTTCTTCATCTGTCAAGTAGGGGCAATACTAGTTCCTAACTCCCAGAGTTACTGTAGAAACTAACTGTGTTAACATGAAAGAGTGTTGCTCTGTATATATTATTACAGAGTAAATAATATACACATTCTGTTATTATTATTATTAATTCTTCTTTATTATGTCTTCATACCTGTCATTTCTACTTATCCCTTTTGACCTTTTGTATCTGCATCATATTATTTGTGTCTTCAAGAGGATATTTGTCACTCATCTTAAATTCATGGTTCATCAGTAACAATAATTCTACTTTCAGAATTCATGAGGCCTGCGTTCTTCAGTTCTGTTGTTTTTCTGTTTGGTTGTACATTTTCACGAGGAATCAATGCCCAGGCCTGGTTTTTCTTCTCGGGGACTTTAATAGAGAAAATGGTCCTTGAAGGGGAGAGCCCTGGGTACCGTGCAGCAGCAGCCCACAGCCCTGCTTTCCGCCATCACACTGGCAAACACCTCTGGTCAGGAATTTGCTCTTAAAAGTCTTATTGAGATGCTGCTGTGCTGGAAAGAAAGAATCCAAGAGCGTGACGCAGGGGGTCCTACAGTTTGGAGTGAGCGTGGGTGCAGGTGTCCGTGGTCAGCACCTGTTCCATCGATGCCTCACCTCACCCCGCCCCAGCAGGGCTTCTGGGTCACCCTGAATTATCCTGAGACACCAGCTGGCCTGGCTACCGCTTCAGTGATGGTCCTCCCATGGCGATGGTGGGGAGAAGCCGAGCTAGAATTTAAAACTCGGGTCTGGCATCCTTGGCCCCTGGGGAGGTTCTCTTGCCCAGGCTGAGGCCTCCTTCTGGCAATCCCCCTACTCACAGCAGTCTTTGAGTCCTCGTATCTACACCAGGTTTCTCCTGATCTTCATGCGGGGCCCTCAGATCCTTGCTCAGCTCTCACTTCTGATTTGGGGAGATAGAACAAGCAGCCTATGCTGGTGGCCTTCTTATCAGAAGCCAGGAGTCTCCTCTTCCCAGAAAATTTCTAGGCCTTTTTCTCTTTGATTTCAAAGATAAACTTGACGGTAAAACATTATGAGTTTCTTGAAAGACCCTATTCACTCTTAAGGGCACCATTGACCTGGGCTCTTTGAAATGAGGATTCATGGAAAGACCACACACTCCCTACCCCCACCCCCATGCTATTTTTCTTTCTCTTTCATTTGATTTGCTTTGCTTTGCTTCTGCTTCTCCTTCTTCTCCCCCTCCTTTCCCTCCTCCTCCTCCTTTTCTTCCACAGAACTTTGCACATAATTGCCTCTTGAGAAATACATGCCGACTGGACTAGGCTCTATATCTAAGCCCTGTCATGCAATGTTTTCAAATGAACTGATGAGACCATCTATAATAAAAAGAGCCTGCCTTTCTTTTCTTAATTTTCAGTCTGAGTAACTGAAAATTCTAATGAAGGGTGTGTGCAAGGATGTAACAAATTCTTCATGTGATTAGTCAAGCTACCTGACTTCAGACAAGCTTTTGTTTTTGTCTCTATTACTGGTAAACTGCGTGGCCTACTTCTGCTTGGCTCAGATCAAGTTTGATCAATGTGTTTGGCATGTAAATGAGTAAATTCCTAGATAAATCAACCTGTTTGGGCAAAACACATGAATCTACTATGACAAGAGCCAAGTAGAAACCCCCCGCGACTTGCCCACGAATATGACACACGTTCCATGTCCGCAGCTTTCGCCTGCCACCACTGGGAGCAGAGCTGTTGCCTGCCTCGCTGCACGTTCCAAGGCACACTGCCTGTGTCACAGTGGTGCTTTGACCCAGAACTGAGTGATGGCAGATTAAGCTTAGCTGGAGAGCTTCAGATCTTAATCTCAAAACTGCCTCTGGTTTCGGTGCAACTGTTGAGAACTCAAGAAGGAAAATAGAAAAGTTCTCTCATCTGGCATGCGAGAGACAGATGATTAATTGTGCTTTAATCTAACAGGGCTCTTTTGAAAGTGCCTACATAAGCTCATGGAAGTAGGAGTTTCTGCCATGCCTATTGCTTTCAACTCTACTGAAAATACAGAGTCTCTCACTTGGTGTTTCGCAGTGAATTACTGTATCTTGTTTCTCAGTGATGAATGGCTACCTGCCTAACAAGAAAATTTGTGGGTCTTCATGGGTCACACACGACCTCAGAAATTCTATGCTCAGTTATGTATATTTCAGATGATCACTGGGAGTCAAAGTATATTTGTGGATTGCAGCAGGGCTTATTTTAGAGGCAGCACTGAGGAGCAAAATAACATAGTCTTAGGGATGAGACAGATATCTGTTTGAGCCCTGGCTCTGTCACCAAGTTAAAGCTCCAGATATGCAACTTAATCTTCCTGTGCCTAAGTTTCCTCATCTGCCTATAATGGTAATTAAGTGAGATGATACACGGAGAGTCGCCTAATACAGAAGACATGTTTAAATGAGCCACTAAAGCTGTAACATTCACCTAATAAGCATGTATTTATTCACATTGTGTGTTAATTTCCAGGAAAGGATAAAACACATATGTTTTCTGTCTTTCAAAATGTAGGTCTCAATATACAGAAAATTTATGTCATATATGTACATACTAGATTCATGCTAATGAATAAATATGTCTGCATAATTGTGCTCATTTCACATGCTAGCAAGATAATGCTCAAAATCTTTCAAGCTAGCCTTCAACGGTATGTGAACTGAGAACTTTCAGGTGTATAAGCTGGATTTAGAAAAGGGAGAGGAGCCAGAGATCAAATTGCCAACACCCAGTGGATCAAGGAAAAAGCAAGGAATTCCATAAAAATGTCGATTTCTGCTTCATTGACTACGCTAAAGCCTTTGACTGTGTGGATCACAACAAACTGTAGAAAATTCTTAAAGATATGGGAATATTAGAACACCTTGCCTGCCTCCTGAGAAAGCTGTATGCAGATCAAGAAGCAGCAGTTCAAACCAAACATGGAACAACTGGTTCAAAATTGGAAAAGAAATACTTCAAGCCTGTATATTGTCACCATGCTTATTTAACTTACATGCAGAGGACATCATGAGAAATGCTGGGCTGGATGAATCACAAGCTGGAATCAAGATTGCTGGGAGAAATATCAATAACTTCAGAAATGCAGATGACGCCACCCTTATGGCAGAAAGTGAAGAGGAACTAAAAGAGCCTCTTGATGAAGTTGAAAGAGAAGAGTAAAAAAGCTGACCTAAAGCTCAGCATTCAAAAAACTAAGATAATGGCATCTGGTCCCATCATTTCATGCAAATAGATGGGGAAATAATGGAACTTTTTTCTTGAGCTCCAAACTCACTGTGGATGGTGACTGCAGCCATGAATTAAAAGAGGTTTATTCCTTGGAAGAAAAGCTATGACAAACCTACAGCAAAGACATCACTTTGCCAACAAAGGTCCGTCCAGTCAAAGCTATGGTTTTTCCAGTAGTCATGTATAGATGTGAGCGTTAGACCATAAAGAAGGCTGAGCGCCAAAGAATTGATGCTTTCAAACTGTGGTGCTGGAGAAGACTCTTGAGAGTCCTTCAAACCAATCAATCCTAAAGGAAATCCATCCTGAATATTCATTAGAAGGAGTGATGCTGAGCTGAAACTCCAATATTTTGGCCACCTGATACACAGGATGGACTCACTGGGAAAGACCCTGATGCTGGGAAAGATTGAAGCCAGGAGGAGAAGGGGGTGGCAGAAGATGAGATGGTTGGATGGCATCATCGACTCAATGGACATGAGTTTGGGTAAACTCTGGCACATAGTGAAGGACAGGGAAGCCTGGCACGCTGCATGCAGCCCACGGGGTCACAAAGAGTCAGAGACGGCTGAGCAACTAAACAAAAACAACCCCCCACATAACTGTGAAGATTAGAGAATCAGTGGAACATAATAAAATAATTCATAAATATCAGGCAGAGTTCATCAGAAGAGCATAAGAGTGGTGCAAAATTGAGAACTCTATAAATGCAGTTCTCTGTGTTAGTATATAAAAAGCATATGATCTGTGGTGGGTTTGTAATGGTGTCAGCTGTCTAGGCTGAATCAAGTTCCTTCCTTTAATTACAGAATAAGTCAGTTGAAGTGATGAAAATGTTAACAGCTATGAACAATTCGTGTATTATAAACAATGACAATGTCCTTAAACTGAACAAAAGCAGTCATAAAGTATTATCGATTTTAAGACATATTCTGATTTCAGAGGTTTTAAAATGTCAAAAAGATGTGTACCTAATAACCAATGAAATATGGCATTTCAAGTTGTTGAGGAAAAGATGGTATTGTTCATTACAATGAAAATTGTTGACAAAAACATACACAAGTCATAAAGCAAATGCCAAATTTTAACAGTTATTTTTAAAACATGATGGGGGAAAAGCATGACAAAAGGTTAATTACCTTACTATGAAAAGAATTCTTATAAATTAATAAGAAAATGATCAACAGTTAAGAAAAATTGGGGTAAGCAGAGCAAATCTGCAAAAGCGAGATATAGACAAGAAATCAGTGACAGTGTGCTCAGCTTCACTCTTAATTTGAAATGCAAATTCAAACAAAATACTATTTACACTTATCAGATTGGTGAAAGTTTTAAATTAAAGCTTGATAACACCCAGTGTTGCTAAGAGTAAAGGGAAAATAAACACATCTATATATTATTACTCGTGGAAGCACACACGGCACGTCTTTTTTTGAGATAAATTGTCATCATATATAAATTCAAAATTTTGTCCCTGGCTTTATAGAAATTGCATCAGTGATTTGTAAAGTTCTCTAAAACAGAGTATTTGAACACAAATTTATCAACCATGTGATTTGTAATCAAACTAATTTAGATAAAGTCTAGGCCCTAAGATTTGATGTAGAGAAGGAAGGAAGTCGGACTACTGGTAACCCTAAGTCTATATACTTCAGGGTTATATTACTGTCTGTTCACAACTCCATGTAAGTGTTTGTATACATGGTTCTGCAAGTCATGAGGAAAATGCCTGTAATGCTGCTTGGGGCTGGGCAGACCTGTGGGCGCCTCTCATTTCTAGCTCTTACTTGCCACGGGACTTGGGTAAGACGTTTTCATTAAGACTCGGAAAACAGGTAGAACAATATCTCCTTCCCAGAACTGTGATGAGGAAGGAATGAGATACTTATACAAAGCTTTTATGATGTCACCTAACACATTATTTTAATTAAATATATATTATAGACATATTATTTGTAATTACTATTTAATATATAATAATTATTATGTAATATATAATAATTGGTGGCTCAGACAGTAAAGAATCCTTCTGCAATGCGGGAGGCCTGGGTTCGATCCCTGGATTGGGAAGATCCCCTGGAAGAGGGCATGGCAAGGCACTCCGGTATTCTTGCCTGGAGAATCCTCATGGACAGAGGAGCCTGGCGGGCTGCAGTCCATGGCATCACAAAGAGTTGGACATGACTGGGTGGCTAAGCACAGCACAGCACAGCTATATGTAATAATTATTATCAGATATTATTATATCTGATAATAATTATTATTTTATTATAAGCTCACAATCTGGGCTTCTGACCCATCTTATTTTTTACTTTTTGTTTTGTTTTTTAGTTTTTACAATGTTGTGTTAGTTTCTGCCGTGCAACAGCGTGAATCAGCCATAAGTATACACACACCCCCTCCTTCCCAAGTCTTCCTCCCCTTCCCCATTCCGCCCCTCCAGGTCCTCACAGAGCTCCAGACTGGGCTCCCTGTTCTACACAGCAACTTCTCACCAGTTATCCAATGCATACCTGATAGTGTATGTATATTTCTCCATTGCCCCACTCTCTCCCTCCCCCACTGTGTCCCTGAGTCCATTCTCTATGTCTGTGTCCATTCCTTCCCTGCAAATAGGTTCAGCAGTACTATTTTTCTACATTTCATATGTATATGCATTCAAACACTATACTTGTTTTTCTCTTTCTGACTTACCGCTATTGACCCATTTTATTTATTTTTTTAACTTACTTATTCTAATTGGAGGCTAATTATTTTACAATACTGTAGTGGTTTTTGCCATACATTGACATGAATCAGCCATGGGTGTACACGTGTTCCCCATCCTGAGCCATTTTTAAATGTTGTCTTGTGCTTCCTTTAATAGGGTTCTGGAAAAAAAGGAAGGTTTTCGGGTTCGGCACTTACTCTGAATGCTTTTCTTCTTGTAGATATCCACGTGCTGTTTGTCGTTTCTGTTTTAATCCACCTCACATCTTTGGTCAACACTCACGTACTGCTTCAGGTGTTTCCTCTGTCTTAAGATGACTTCAGTTCAGGACAGTCATGTGCAAAAATATCCTGCGTTTCATAATGGTTCCACCTCTCTGCAGAAGCCAAGCTGGCTGAAGGGACAGCAAAACCCAAACAATGTCACAATTTGCTGTCTGGAATCTGTAGTTGGAACTCTGGTTGCATCTATTCATAGCAGTCCCACGATGACATCACATTTGTGTTTGGGAAACTCTCTGAGGAAAAGCCACTTAGTACTCTTCCAGAACTGAAAACACTCCAGGTGAAAATCAGCTACAGTGAAATATATATGTATATATATTTTATATATTTTTAAAATTTATATATAATATATATATATATTTGTTAATCAAATATATCTTCCTTTAAAAGCCAGATATGGAGACTTGAGTTAATTGAATAAAGATCTTAGGTGGAACCAAGGAGTAAAACGTGAAGTGATCACATCCCATTGCCCCTGGAATGTGATTGTGTCAGTTAACACAGGCACCTATTCTGTTATAGGAGAGAGTGACAACCAAACTATAAACACATGCATTGGGTTAATTATATGAAGTTGTCTTAACCATGGAACGTATTTAAGCTCTCAAGCAGAAAGAAAAAGTTAATTATTGCTGAGTTTTAATAATCCCCAAACTGCTCTGGAAGCATTGGTGTTAATATATCTAAATTGAGAAGACAGGGATCAGAAGAGGATGGTGAGCATCAGAAAGTGAGACGTCAGGAGGGCACGTGGCGTGGTGTGGCATGCGTACTCAGTCAAGGCCGACTCTTTGAGACCCCGTGGGACTGTAGCCCGCCAGGCTCCTCTGGCCATGGGATTTTCCAGGCAAGGATACCGGAGCAGGTTGCCATTTCCTTCTCCAGGCAATCTTACCCACCCGGGAATCCCAGCCTCATCTCTTGTCTCTCGCCTCTCGCCTGCATTGGCAGGGGGATTCTTTACCGACTGAGCCACTAGGAAACCCCCCAGGAGGGCACACCCAGCTCTACAAGGTCGAAATATTTGAGTCCCATAACTCACACCTTTTGTTTTGAGAGTATGTACCTGGAAGATGCTCTTGGCTGCAAATAAGAGAAATCTCAGACTGTTCTCGCTGTGAAGGAAAGGGATTATTTCACGGAACAGGGAGTCTAAATGCAGCAGAACGAAGCCTCTGGCTCTGTTTCTTGTTGCTCTGCCCGGGTGTCTAGCTGTGTCCTCAGTTAGATGCTACTCCACTGCTTCTCCAAGAGGATGGAAAGCAAGGGGAGGAGAGGAGTACAGAGAGGAGAGGGCTTTCCTTCCATCTCACTCAGCTAGCAGCCCGCAGGTGCCCACTATCGCATCGAATACTGTTCCCATGGATATGTTATGTGCTGGTTGGCTTAAACGCCGTCCCTGAGTCAATTACTTGAAAAGAGGATGGAATTAATGTTGTTGGCTTAGACCAGATGCAGACTTCAAATCCCCCAGTTTGAGGATGGGGCCAGATTCTCCTTTTTCACACAAGCTGCATATGAACACAGTTTGGACCTCTGTCAGGGAGAACATGTCGGGGGCCAGGTAGGAATGCATGCCTGGTAGGCAGCTAGCAGATTATACTACATACACTGATCAAGCAACCTTCTCACCAGGAATCAAAGGTTTAAAATTCACTGTCCTTAGGGCATAAAAGACTGATCAATTTGCCAGTTATATTTCTTACAAGTCCATTCTAAAGGAGACCAGCCCTGGGTGTTCTTTGGAAGGATTGATGCTAAAGCTGAAACTCCAATACTTTGGTCACCTCGTGCGAAGGGTTGACTCATTGGAAAAAGACTCTGATGCTAGGAGGGATTGGGGGCAGGAGGAGAAGAGGACGACGAGGATGAGATGGCTGGATGGCATCACTGACTCGATGGACGTGAGTCTGAGTGAACTCCGGGAGTCGGTGATGGACAGGGAGGCCTGGCGTGCTGTGATTCAAGGGGTCGCAAAGAGTCGGACATGACTGAGCGACTGAACTGAACTGAACTGAATATGTTGGCATCTGGGCTTATATAATTCTCTCTTCAGATCGTCACAGGACTAAAGTATTCTTTTTCTTTCTTTCTTTCCTTGTGTTTTGACTGTGCTGTGTCTTCTCTGCCATGCATGGGCTTTCTCTAGCTGTGGTTCAGAGGTTCCTCTTGTTGTGAGCATGGGCTTTAGACTATGAGGGCCTCAGTAGCCGTGGTGTGCAGGCTTAGTTGCCCTTCAGCATATGGGACCTCAGTTCTCCTACCAGGGATTGAACCTGTGTTCCCCTGCATTGAAAGGCAGATTCTTAACCACTGGACTACCAAGGAAGTCCCAGGACTCACCCCTTCATGATGTGTTAACAAAACAGGTGTCTGTGCCTGCATTTCTGAGGACCAACCACACACCACAGAATATAGTTATTTCACCAAGGTAACACTACCCTATGGGTCTTCAGTTGGCATTCATTGATGACCTCCTTCTTGTCATATTTCATCATTCATATTTTACATTTCATCAACTTTCAGTATATAATTGTTCTAAACACATCAGTGGGAGCACTCTGAGTCTGGGTTATAGCCTCAATCCAGTGCAAATACAAGTCCAAACAATTTCCTCTCCTCTCCATTTATTATGCTCTTTTGATTCTTTCAGGTTTATATAGATATATACATTTATTTATATATTTATTTATACATTTATTTGGACTTCTCTGGTGGCTCAGACAATAAAGAATCTGCCTGCAATGCGGGAGACCCCGATTCAATTCCTGCATCAGGAAGATCTGCTAGAGAAGGGATAGGCTACCCACTCCTGTTTTCTTGGACTTCCCTGGTGACTCAGGCGGTAAAGAATCTGCCTGCAATGCAGGAGATCTGGGTTTAATCCCTGGGTTGGGGAGATCCCCTGGAAAAGGGTATGGCACCCACTCCAGTATTCTTTCCTAGAGAATTCCCCATGGACAGAGGAGCCTGGCGGGCTACATTCAGTGGGGTCGCAAAGAGTCAGACATGACTGAGCAACTAAGCGCAGCACGTACATTTATTTAAAAGTGCAACACATTTTTGTTTATTATCTGTCACCTCCACTAAACTAAGAGAAATGAGGACAAAGGCTCTGTCTGTTTATTCACTGCTTATTTATTCGGGCCTTACGGTAGGCCCTGCCAGGCACGTAGTCGGCCTTCAGTAAATTCCAAGCAGTCCTTTCTTTGCACAGCCAGTGTGAGAACGTGAAGTGCTGTGTACAGCATTCTTACTAACCAATGGACAAAGTTAACAATTGTTCTGTGATCATTAAAAATTTGTGTCAAAACATTAAAAACTCTAATGTTAGTTATAAATGCATCATCATCATCTTCAGCACATCATGTAGTCACTCAGTCACGTCTGACTGTTTGCAGTCTCACGGTCAGCCAGGCTCCTCCGTCCATGGGATTCTCCAGGCAAGAATACTGGAGCGAGTTGCCAGTTCTTTCTCCAGGGGATCTTTGCGACCCAAGGATCAAACCCAAACCTCCCACATTGCAGGCAGATTCTTTATCATGTGAGCCATCAGGGAAGCCCTATAAATCCATAGCAAAATGAAAAAAAAGAGTGAAACTATTTATTTAGTAGACTGTAGTTTAAAAATTGGAAACATTGGAAAAAATAAAGTGTTTTATATCTTTGCAAAAATTGTATTGAGTGGTTTGCTTCTATTTGCCTATCCTCTCTTCCATTAATGTCTGTTTCTACATTCAATATTTTCACCCTGTGCTTTCTTTTGTTTTATACTATTCTTTCCTAGCTTTCTGAGTTGCAATTTTAAAAAATTATCGGGGTATAGTTAATTTACAATGTTTTTATCTTCAGATGTGCAACAAAGTGAATCAATTACACATAGATGTATATGCACTCTTTTTCAGTTTTTTTCCCCATATAGACCATTACAGAGTATTGAGCAGAGTTTCAGTGCTACACAATAGGTTCTTATTAGTTATCTAATTTATATATAGTAGTATATATCAGTCCTGTAGACAGTGCGAGCTCAGTCATGTCTGACTCTTTGCAACCCCATGGACCCATCAGGCTACTCTGTCCATGGACAGAATACTAGAGTGGATTGCCATTTCCTCCTTCAGGGGATCTTCCTGATCCAGGGATCCAACCCGAGTCTCTTGCGTCTCTTGCGTTGGCTGCTGCTGCTGCTAAGTTACTTCAATCGTGTCCAACTCTGTGCGACCCCATAGACGGCAGCCCACCAGGCTCCCCCGTCCCTGGGATTCTCCAGGCAAGAACACCGGAGTGGGTTGCCATTTCCTTCTCCATTGCATGAAAGTGGAAGTTAAGTCACTCAGTCGTGTCCGACTCTTCGTGACCCCATGGACTGCAGCCCACCAGGCTCCTCCGTCCATGGGATTTGCCAGGCAAGAGTACTGGAGTGGGGTGCCATCGCCTTCTCCGCTTGCGTTGGCAGGCGGATTCTTTACCGCTGCGCCACCTGGAAAGCCCATGTGTCAGTCCTGGTCTCCCAATCTATCCCTCAGAAGGTTTATAGTTTTCTTTTAGTGGGTACTTTTGTACTTATACCTTTTCAGATGTTCTTGGTCTCGTTTTGTTAATTAACATTTTATTATCTGGCTTATCAAGGGTTTTCATTTTTAAGTACCTTTTAAAACCCAGCTAATAAAAACTAACAATCAGTTTTTCTACTCTCCTTTCCCTTGCTTTCCTTACCCTCCCATTTTAAACTTCATTATTTCTACTCTGTTATAATACATGATATTTATGTTCCCAGGTGTTATGTTTACTCCCACCTCTGTGTAAGTCTTATGTGTACATGTACAGATTGTTAAATGCTTACTTTCAGTCCTTTTATTCAAGTTCCTCCAGCCATTCACATGGTTGGATGAAGTTCATTCTCTAGTAAAATTCTCAAGGACTTTTTGATGAAGAATTCTCTGTTTGTATAGCTTGAAGCTGGTTTTCTATGGCCTTGATATTTGAACAGTTAGATTGAATATGCAATCTTTGATTCGTGTTTTCTTTGCCTGAGTGCTTTAAAAATGTTCCTCATTCGTTATCTTGTTTTGCATACTGATTTTGAAAAGTTTGATGCTACTCCAATTCTTTTGCCTCTTCATACACGGTAGTTTTACCTGGAGACCTTGAGAATTTTACTTTATCTTTGAATCTTACGATTTTACTAGGAATGCCTGAGTTTGATCCCTGGGTCAGGAAGATTCCCTGGAGGCAGGCATGGCAACCCACTCCAGTATTCTTGCCTGGAGGATCCCATGGACAGAGGAGCCTGGCGGACTACAGTCCATAGAGTTGCAAAGAGTCAGACACAACTGAAGCAACTTAGGACACATGCGTGCATGTCTCAGAACTGATCACCCTGGGCTCACTTCCTCAGGTACCCAGTGAGCCCTTTCTATGTATTCAGCTCTTTTTGTGTTTCTGGAAATTTTTTTTTTCTTTATTTCTAATCGGAAGGCTTTCTTGAATGATAGCTAAAATATTAGCTCTTTTCCATTATTTTGTTTTCTTCTTCAGGAACTCTGATAGCACAAATACTATAAAATTTCTGCCTGCCTTCTCGTTCTAGTCCTTTACTTTTTTCTTTGATCCTTTTTACAGAAAAGTTTGCCTTTTGCAAAATAGCATAGTAAAAATGATAGACACAGAAAAAAATAGGATAAAAATATCAGCACAATTAAAAGACATTTTAAATTCCTGAAAATAGAAACTATGATAAACTTCAAAGCAAAACACACCAAAGTGACGATAGAGACATTTTATGATATTGCTGGCTTGTAGTCTTCAAAAATATCTAGGTCATGAACCTCCAAGGAAGGCTGAGGAGCTGGTCCAGATGGTTTAGGAGACAAAAGAACAATGACAAAGAAACATGAAAACAGAAATCATTCAAAGATGTGGATGAACCTCTGATGCATATGGCTTAAGTATAAGCCAGCTTGAAAAGGCTAAATACTGGATGGGAGAGAGGGATGAACAGGTCAGAGAGGATTTTTAGGAAGTGAATCTGTTCTATATTATTGTGGCAGATACTTGTCAAACCCACAGAGTGCAAAACACAAAAAGTGAACTCTAATATAAACTGTGGGTTTCAATTAACAGTATCCATTTTCATTCCATTTTCCTTCATCAGTCCAGCAAACACACCACACCAGTGCAGGATGTTAATCACAGAGGAAGCTGTGGAGGGGAGGAGGGAGGGGAAGGCTTGTGGGAACTGTCTGTCCCGCCCACTCATTTTTATGTAAATTTAACACTGCCCTGGCGGTCCAATGGCTAGGACTCGTGCTTTCACTGCCAAGTCCCAGGTTTAATCCCTTTTCACTTTGGCCACCTCATGCGAAGAGTGGACTCATTGGAAAAGACTCTGATGCTGGGAGGGATTGGGGGCAGGAGGAGAAGGGGACAACAGAGGATGAGATGGCTGGATGGCATCACGGACTCGATGGACGTGAGTCTGAGTGAACTCCGGGAGATGGTGACGGACAGGGAGGCCTGGCGTGCTGCAATTCATGGGGTCGCAAAGAGTCGGACACGACTGAGCGACTGAACTGAACTGAACTGAAGATACTTCAAGTGTGTTGTGTGGCCTAAATAAATAAAACTGCTCTAAAAATAATAAAAGTCTATTAATTAAACACGCACACGAACACACATGGCAGCCAAATGCTGCACATGATTCTGAACCGGAAAAACCAATTTTTCCCCTTTATGTAAAAGACATCACTGGGACAATTAGCTAAATATGAATAAGGACTTTAGCTTGCATAACATTATGTCGATCTACATCTCCTGATTTTGATCATTGTACTGTTAGTTGTGTAAGAGCATGTTCTTGTTTTTAAGAAATACACAGTTAGGATGATAGGGGTATTGTGTACAACTCACACAGCCCAGAAAGAGACAATGCTATAGATGAATGGACGGATGGATGGAGCAAATGTGGTAAAACATTAACAATTAGGGAATCTTAGTAAAAGACATATAGGAACTTTCTGTATTATTACTGAAAATTTTGAGTCAGCCCATCTGAAATTATTTCAAAATAAGATGTTGAGGAATGAAGCCAACTTTATGGAAAAGGATGTAAGGAAAGGATTGTTGATTTATGGAGGCAAGGTAAAAAAACACACAAACATCAGGCATAACTACACACTCAGTTCAGTTCAGTTCAGTCGCTCAGTCGTGTCCGACTCTTCGCGACCCCATGAATCGCAGCACGCCAGGCCTCCCTGTCCATCACCATCTCCCGGAGTTCACTCAGACTCACGTCCATCGAGTCAGTGATGCCATCCAGCCATCTCATCCTCTGTCGTCCCCTTCTCCTTCTGCCCCCAATCCCTCCCATCATCAGAGTCTTTTCCAATGAGTCAACTCTTCGCGTGAGGTGGCCAAAGTACTGGAGTTTCAGCTTTAGCATCATTCCTTCCAAAGAAATCCCAGGGCTGATCTCCTTCAGGATGGACTGGTTGGATCTCCTTGCAGTCCAAGGGACTCTCAACAGTCTTCTCCAACACCACAGTTCAAAAGCATCAATTCTTCAGCGCTCAGCTTTCTTCACAGTCCAACTCTCACATCCATACATGACCACTGGAAAAACTACACACTAAGCAACTCTAAAACAACATGTCGTGAGTGGAGCCCAGAGAAAGCACGTGCGGGTGAAGGTGCCGGCTGACCCAGCACCACTTGTGGACGCTGCTTGCCTTCAGCCGTCCTCAGGTGGTGGTGTTAAAAGGATGTGGCCCAAAGCACTCACGGATAGCATTTCCTTGGTACTAATTGCATATGGGCTAATCCAATTTAGAGAAACAGATACGGAGTAGAACAGACTGTGTTTTTATTCCCATTTCACAGATCCCAAACTAAGGCTTAGAAAAGATGAGAAACCTAGCTAAGCCATGCAATGATAAGTTGTGAAGGCAATTGTGGAAAAGATGACAAGCTGTTCACCACAGACCCATGTCCTTCCCACGGTGTAGAGCGTTCCTGGACAGTAACTGCTTCTCCAGAAACCGCGTATGCCGGGTCCCTCCGATTCTCCCGTGTCTCCCGCGTCTCCTGCATCTCCGGCATCTCCCTAGGCAAACGTCTGCCAGACAGGCCTGCATCATCCTCCGCCTACTCGCTCCTTCCTAATCCACTGTCTGAACGGGGAGAACACGAGGCCCAGAGGGAGGATGGGAGCCAGGATTTGCTAGAGCAGGGTCTCCAGTGACTGCTTTCTGTGCTGGTTAGGCAGCTCCTAACCAGGAACACTAGACTGTAAAGTCAGAATCAAACAAGTTTTACGGTCACAAAGCCTCTGAGAAATGGAGATTTATCTGCAATTGCAGCTAAAACCCTGGCGGTGGTCCTCGAAGCTGTTTCAGACCAGCAGAGGACCATACTTTCAGCTACAGTCCTGTACTATTCCCAACAGTAAAAACCAATAAAGTTAATGGGTGGGCGGGCAGGGGGCAGGGGATGATCTGGTTCACTTAGACAGAAGGTTGTCCAGCAGCAGGCTTCACATTTCAGTTCCCAGTCCTCCCTGGGGAAGGCTGACCGCCTGCGTGTGAACGTCCCCTGCCTCCTCTGTAAGGTAAGATGGAACTGTAGGCCCCTGAGAGTCCGTGAGAAACTACCCTGCTGCTCACATTTGATCCTGTGGTTCAAGTCTCACTCCTAGGACATCCCTGGAGGTACAGTGGGTAGGAGTGTGCCTGACAGTGCAGGGGACACAGGTTTGACCCCTGGTGCAGAGGATTCCACATGCCCCGGAGCAAGTAAGCCCCTGGGCCCCAACTACTGAGCCCAGCTCTAGAACCTGGAGAGCCGAACCACGAGAGCCCACCCACCCAGAGCCCCTTGCTCAGCAGCAAGAGAAGCCACCGCAGTGAGAAGCCCCTGCTCCGAAACTAGAGAGAGTCCGCCTGCAGCAACCAAGACCCAGTGTAACCAAAAACAAACAATAAAAAACAATTCCTTGTGATTTGTATGAAAACTAATAATAGTAACAAAACAAACCTAAACAAAACAAAAAGCCATGACTGTTAGACTCCAGCTTTACACCATTTTCCCTGGACATTCTGGGCAAAAAGCCATGAAGAAGATGCTATGAGAATCCCAAGTGCCTGCTCACTGCCATTCAGGCCCCACAAGCAGTCATCTAAGTAATAGCTGGTTGGCAATGCCAGGATAATCACATTTCCTGAGCCATACTTTTGAGCCATCCTCTACGAACCTACCCTTTCAGATGCTATAACAAGGACTGTTCCAGAAGGGGACAACAGAGGATGAGATGGTTGGATGGCATCACTGACTCAATGAACCTGAATTTGAGCAAGCTCCAGGAGATAGCGAAGGACGGGGAAACCTGGCATGCTTCAGTCCACGGGATTGCAGAGTTGGACACAGCTTAACGACTGAAGAACAACAAATAGACACTACCGTAATGCGTAAAATAGAGAGCAAGTGGGAAGCAGCGGTAAGGCACTGAAGACTCAGTCGGTGCTCTGGGAAGACCTAAATGGGTGAGGTTGGGGGATGGTGGGAAGGGGACTCAAGAGGGAGAGGATATATGTATACTTATGGCTGATTCACGTTATTGTACAGCAGAAACCAACACAACATTGTAAAGCAATTATCCTCCAATTAAAAAAAAAGAGAGAGAGAGAAGGAAATGGCAACCCACTCCAGTGTTCTTGCCTGGAGAATCCCATGGACACAGGGGCCTGGTGGGCTACAATCTATGGGGTTGCAGAGTTGGACACAACTAAGCAACTATCACACACACACACACACACAAGCTCTCCAGCTTTGTCCCACTTACTAAATTAAAAGTAAAATCCAAATATTGATAATGAGGGTTGCTGTAACATATTATTTCCAGCGAATCCATGTTCCCCATCGTTTTCCTGTTCATCTGCTTTATTTGCATTAACTCTCACATTCCAAGAAGTGGAAATCATACAGAGTGCTGGGAAAGGCACCAGCCAGCAGTCAGACCTTCTGCCCTTTGATCTTGTTTTTGCTCTAAACAGTCATGTGACTGTTTAGCTGAATCACTAAAGCTGCAGATTCCTGACCTGAAAACCAAGGCTGAATAAGTTCTCTCTAATATCAAGTGGCAAGGAAGCTAAAACAGGAGACTCTGGTAAGTGTAAAGCGCACCATTTTGGCCTAGGGCAACACAAGGGCAAGCCTCTTTTGGTTGCCCTGCCCATCATTGCTCATGGCACAATGCAGATTAGAAAACATTTGGTTAAGTGAATAAAATAATCCACAAAGACTCCTCAGTTTATGACTACATTCTAAACTTTTTTACTGTTTTGCTTTGGGTTTTTTTTTTGGCTGCACTCTGTGGCATTCAGGATCTTAAATTCCGTGACCTGTGCCCCTTTGCCTTGGAAGCACAGTCTTGACCATTGGAAGGCCAGGAAAGTTCTCCAACTTTTATAAATGCCTGGTATTTCTTTTCCTGGGACAGTATAGCATAGGAAGGAACCAGCTATCTAAATTTGTAGAACCTAGTTCCAAATGGAAATGTAGGGTCCCATGTTCAAGAAGTATTTAAAAATTTAAGATGGCAACAGCAGAGCATTAAACTAAGTGTGGGGTGCTGTGTGACCACAGAGTCCCATGCGCATAGAGCTGGTCCTGAGCTGAATTAAGAGAACTGACTCTAGAGCTACATTGCTCGATTTCAAATTCCAGCCCTCCTGCTTTTTTAGCTGATGATTTTGTGCAAGTTACTTAACTACTCTCTGCCTGAGTTTCCTAATCTGCTAGAAAATAATCAAAACACCCACCTCATAAGGTTATTGTGAAGTTAAATGAATTACTTTCATAAAATGTTCTAAATTGGCACATGGGGGCACTCAATAACTGGTAACAATGTTACCATTATTTCTATTTTTGTTCTGAGGCCTATGAGGTGGGGCCTCTCAGGTGGCTCAGTGGTTAAGAATCCATCAACCATTGCAGGAAATGCAGAATAGATCCCTGAGTTGGGAAGATCCCCTGGAGGAGGAAATGGCAACCCACTTTAGTATTCTTGCCTGGAAAATTCCATGGACACAGGAGCCTGGCAGCCTGCAGTCCATAGAGTTATAGAGTCGGACACGACTGAAATAGCTGAGCATGCATGAACACCTATGAGATGGCTGTCACAGTTGTTCACCTGGAGACTAGGGACCATAAGTGTTTTGCTTGCTAATGTGTCCCCAGGACCCAGCCCAGGAGCTGGTGCTTTTTTCGTATTACACCACTGAAAATTTGTGGTTAGTTTGTCATGGCAACCCACTTACCTCAGTATACCAGTGCTGGTATGTGAAATTGTGGCAAAGCTAATTCATTCTCTAAACTAATATGCCATTCTCTTTCCAACATTAAAAACTCAAGGTAAAAGGTTATGGAAAAAATGTATGTAAATCACTTAGGCAAGAAGACTCTCCGGTGGCAGGCTTAACCATTCCGTGTACCCCGCCCTGGGAAGCGTGCACGTCCGCACAGTCCCCCGCTGTCCCTGGCACTGGGACTCTACACGCTTCAGTTTGCCTAAGAAAAAGTGACTTCACCCAAGACTTTCCTGTTCACAGTAAACCTTCACCCCCGTTGGTTAAGTAAATACATGAATCCTCCTTTTACTTCCGAGGAAACTAAAGTTTGGAAAGGCTCAGTAGCCTGCCTGAGTTCACATGATGAGTCAACCCAGGATCTGAACTTAGATGTCTCAGGTTTTGTAATCTTTCTGCTCTATTATACAGCCTCCCAGACATATTCTCTCCCTTCCACTGCTTCCTCCACAGGCCAAAAGCTTGCGGACTGTAGCTAAAGCGTAATTCAGGGCTTGGAGATACGGCCAGTTTCTAGCCTTCTCTTCTCCGCTTCCACCACATTCAGCTCCATATGACTATTATCAGATGGAGAACTTGGATAATTACTTTGGAAGTGGTTTAAAAAAAAAAAGAAAGGACACTATGCATGGCTCGCTCTTTGTTTGGAGACCTCGATTGTCAGAGTAATTCAATCTGACTCTTTGACAACAGTATTGAATCATTTTAAATAGCCACTTTCACAAAGATCCAAATCATAGTTTTGGAAAAAGCTGGCAGAATCCCAGTGGAATTTTCCACAGGGAAAAAAAAATCTTTTTACCTTTTGCCTATAGAATGCATGTTCTGGAAACTTCTCTGACCCTATAATAGAGATGGCAGTTCTCACAGCTTTGTCCATAAAGTTACAAGTCTAGCATAATAAGAGCTACTTCATATTTATAAAAGCTTGTGACACTTCTTACTAGTTTTTTTTTTTTTAATTATCAGAGTATAGTTGCTTTACGATGTTGTGGCGGTTTCTGCTGTACGGCAAAGTGAATCAGCTCTATGTATACATATAGCCCCTCTCTTTTTGGATTTCCTTCCCATTTAGGTTACCACGGAGCACTGAGTAGAGTTTCCTGTTGCTATCCTGTAGATCCTTATGAGTTATCTATTTCATACAGAGTATCAACAGTGTATATATGTCCATCCCAAACCCAAATTTATGAGCAGAGAGACTATGGGAATATCTAGTTTCTTAATTTTACTAGTTTGATAAAATTTGACAGTATGACAAAATTAATCCTATTGCTGTGTAAGACTGCTTTCCGTGGAAAACCTGATGTAGGTAGTCAGCAGCAAGCCAGTCAGTTCTGATGGGGCCCATGGGCGGTAGGATGGTTGTTGTGAATAGCTCTTCTTAAGAAAGCAATGTTGACATAATCTCCTTCCCATACCTAAGTGTATATGTCTTATATGATGAAGCAACAAATAATTCACCAACTTCAGAATGCTTTGAAATTAGATTCAGAATATTAGATTTTTGTTAACCGGCCACTTGAATAAACACAAAATCATACCTGCTTAAAAACAGTAAATATAAGGTAAACTTTACCCTGAAATTTTCTTTTCTCTTAAAATATACTGAAAAGATTTTATGATTTATTTTCCAAGGAAACATTGTGCATTTTATTGGTGTGACAAAAGTCACAACTGGTCATCAATGATGTGTTCAGAGTTACTGTCAAATTAATTTTGACTGAACTGTGGAAAAGAACCCAATACTCTTTTTTTGTTGTTTGATTCACAATCCACAAGCCACACTGAACTATGAGGTATCATTAATCAGTTATAAGAATATATGACTCTTCTACATCAAAATTACAAACTTCTGCTTATCAAAGGACACAATCAACAGAGTCAAAGGGCAACCTATAGAATGGAAGAAAATATTTGCAAATCATATATTTGATATGAGGTTAATATCCAGAGTATATTAAGGACTCCCATAGCTCAACAGAAAACAACCGACTTAAGAGCAGGCAAAGAACTTGAAAGGACATTTCCCCAAAGAAGCTGCTGCTGCTGCTGCTGCTGCTAAGTCGCTTCAGTCATGTCCGACTCTGTGCAACCTCACAGATGGAAGCCCACCAGGCTCCTCCGTCCCTGGGATTCTCCAGGCAAGAACACTGGAGTGGGTTGCCATTTCCTTCTCCAATGCATGAAAGTGAAAAGTGAAAGTGAAGTCGTTCAGTTGTGTCCAACTCTTAGCGACCCCATGGACTGCAGCCCACCAGGCTCCTCTGTCCATGGGATTTTCCAGGCAAGAGTACTGGAGTGGGGTGCCATTGCCTTCTCCCCAAAGAAGCTACGATGCCAAAAGCTCAGCTTCTCTGTGCGCTGGTGCTGAATTGAATCTTGGAGACAGAGTTTTGGGTAAAGTAGGAAAGGATAGCTTTATTGCTTTGCCAGGCAATCAGGGACATAGCAGGCTCCTGCCTTAAAAAACTATGTGTCCCCACTTGGAGAAGATAGTGAGAAGTTTTATACCAACGGTTCAAAGAAAGTGCGATCAGCTCATGGACATTCTTCTGATGGGTTGGTGGTGAGGTAAGTAGGAGTCAGCATCATCATCCTTCAGGTTCCACTTGTCTGGGGTCTACATACTTGTGGGATGCATACCATGGTAACTTTTTGTTAACTTCTCCCACCTGGAGGGGGTTTCAGTATCTGCAAAATAACTTAAAGGTGATGTGTGTATCCGTGGATGAGGAAACAGGACCTTGCCCCAAGGCTGCTCTTGACTGTCTGTTTCAACCTGGTCTGGTGTGCCTTCCCTTCCCTGATTAACAACTGCTTGAATCTGCCCATTGGAACTCGGGGAAGGTCATGGAGGACCAATGAACGCTGTTTCCTACAAAGAAATGGGGGACATAGAAAGTCTCTGTGCCCAGGAGCCGACAGAGCCCTGCCTGGTATCAACTACACAAATTACCAATAAACACATGAAAAGGTGTTTAATATGACTAATCATTAAGGCTATGCAAATCAAAACCATAACAAGATGCCACCTCTTACTTATTAGGATAGCTACTATGAAAAAAATAGAAAATGGCAAAAGTTGTGTGGCTATGGAGATTTTGAAATCTTTGCTCATTGTTGGTGCTCAGCAGCCACTGAGGAAAAGAGTGGTTTATCTTGAAGAGATAAAGCTAAGTGAAATGTTAGTCCAAAGGAACAAATGATTCTATTTATAGAGAGGTACCTACGTAGAGCTGGGACTGGGGAAGAAGGAATGGGAGAGTGATTGATTAACGAAGACAGAGTCTCAGTTTTGCAAAATCAAAGTGTTCTGGAGATGGATGGTGGTGATGGCACAACAAAGTAAATGTATTTATTGCTACTGAATTGTACACTAAAAAATGGCTAAAAATGGCAAATTTTATGTTGTGTGTATTTTAACACCATTTGCAAAATAAAACAATGCATGATTTTTATTAAAGCAGTTTATATATGTTCATTGCAATTAACTCCATATCCAATTAACCTTAATTCTTTTGAAAATAAACCTATTTTTTTCTTTTGCATTTGTGACCTTGGATTGAAACTCTCAATTCTATTTTAAAACAATCCACAAGAGAATTACCATCTGAGCCACCAGAGAACAACACGCAAGAGAATTAATTAAATGTGAGATGACTCAGCAGCGGTAGACACAGCTGATCACCCCCTTCTAAAAACACTCTCCACTCTCAACTTCCAAGGAGTGACACTCTTCCTGTTCTCCTTCTCCCTTACTGATGACTATTTTTCCATCTCTGCTGGTGTCCCTTCTCTACTTGATCAGTAGAATTTCTAGCTCATTTCGAATCCTGGACTCCTGTTCCTCTCTGTATGCACTCCCTCCTTAAGTAATCACATCCATTCCATGGCTTTAGATCCCACTGAGAAATCCTGAAAGGGAAGTGATACGGCTGTAACATGCAGATAGGAGGAGACTGGAGAATGTTATCGGGATAGCAAGCCAGATACATGCCACAGCTAAGCTCACTTATGCTGGAGAGTTTATGGTGATGGAGAATCCATAATCAACTGAAACTGTTTTTTCTGTGTGTATGTGGGTGTGGGTGTGGGTGTGTGTGTGTGTGCTCAATAGTGTCCAACTATTTGCAACCCCATGGACTGTAGCCCACCAGGCTTCTCTGTCCATAGAATTTATTCAGCAAAAATACTAGAGTGGGTTGCAATTTCCTTCTCTAGCGAATCTTCCTGACTCAGAGATTGAACCAGGATCTCCTGCATTGGCAGGGAGATTCTTTACCACTGGGCAACCTGGGAAGCCTGCTCAGACCGACTTCTTTCTAGCTGCTACATAATTATTTTACAAAACAAAAAATCAGCAACAAAATTCACTGTTTTCAGACTATGTTATGTTTTCCTTTTCCCTCCCTCCCTCCCTCCCTTCTTTCTTTCTTAACATCAACAGCTGATCACTGTTTCCCTCACATTAATTTTTCTAAGGTCATATACCTCCTACTATTTCTCAAAGCAGTCTAGATTAAACCTGTCTTCTGAGCTCCACTCATGTACCGAGGCCCCAAGGAAGCCTCGGTAACTTGATGTCATGGAATGCTGGTGTCATGACTTGGGAACCTGACTCCCCCAGCACCGCCAAGCCTCTCCCTCCTCATTCCTACCCAGTTGTTCAACAGAAGCCAGGGAAGCACCCTTAAGCCTTGTTTTCAATCCCTTGTTCCATCTCCCGCAACAGAAAACGCTTTGCTGATAAATGAATGAAATGAACCAATGAGTGATTTACTGCAAAGGAA
This sequence comes from Ovis canadensis, assembly GCF_042477335.2. Lineage (NCBI taxonomy): Eukaryota > Metazoa > Chordata > Mammalia > Artiodactyla > Bovidae > Ovis > Ovis canadensis. Next base: position 22,021,303 of record NC_091269.1, on the reverse strand, counting down.
CACATTTTGCAGTTGGGCTTAATGGGGAAATATATGATTGATATTTTGCACTGGTTAATTGATTCATGTAAATAACCAACCTTAATCTACTGTGAACATAGAACCAATAGAATAAATAAATACAGTACACACCCTAATACAACATGCTAGCTAAGTAAAATAAGACAGTAGGTAAGAAATTCATTGAAAATGAATTAGCCTAAACTTCACTCAAGGCTGTGGAATTCAGGAGAAACAGTTGAACTCCAAGGCAAGAAGGAAATTTTATGAAGGAGATAGCGGTAGATACAGCTGCCTATAAAGAGGCCACTTGCTGGATGGCTTTACTGGTTCGTTGAGAGTTTTATATCTGTCCCAGTCTTACCAGGGAGACATTGGAATTTATTGCTTATGCAAGTGACTTGACATCTTAGAGTGAGTTCATAGGCAACCTGACACAAGTTCATGAAGAATATCCGCAATAATAGCTTTCTATTTTTAGATATTTTAGATTCTTTGCCAGCTTGAAATTAAATAATTTTGTGGCTCTCTTACACTGAAAAAGATTAATTAACATTTGTGCTGTGTCCACTCACACTCCCCAACTTTAATGTTTCTTAAAGTTGCTACAAAGATAGGCTTTTTGTTTTGGACTGATAAAGGTAGGAAGAACGCTTTGTTTCTAGACGCCTGGGTGGAGACACAAAGTTAGGAGAGGGTGTGAGAGAAGCCGACTCACGTACGCTGACAGAACAGTGGAGAGCAGACAGGAGGCAGGGCTGACGGGAGCTTTAGCGTATCGCTGAAACCACCAGCAGGAAGCTGGAGCAGTGAGACATGGGGGCTTGTTTCTGAACACACGCCAGACACACTCAGACACTCAGCTCCTACAGGCGGGGTGTAGAGAGGCAGCAAATGCATATATTAATGTCAATATTGTCCCAGCTAAACCCATGGGCTGATGAGAGAAGGCTTCCACACCCAGGGCTTCTCTTCTTAAACAGAGACCTAAAGGAGGTTGAAGGAGGAGCCATGTGAATATCTGGGGAAGAGAATTCCAAGCAGAGCCTAGAGTCAGGGTGAAGGCTAGGGGCAGGGGTTCCTACTTTTATCAGGGGTTGGCTTGCTTAACATAGTCAAGGATCAACAAGGAATCAGTATGATCCTGTAACACCAAGGAGGCTAGGAACGTTGGGAAATGAGATCCAGAGGTGGGGGTTGAGAAAGCAGGTCTCTGTAAACCCTTGAGGCCTTGGGAAATGTTCAGATTTTTATATTTCTGAAGGTTAAGGGGGTTTCAGGAAAAGAAGTAACAAGATCTAAGGACACTATGGAATGGATCTTTTGGGCTGATAGGGAAGAGCGTAGGTCTGGAGAAGGGAACGGCAACCCACTCCAGTATTCTTGCCTGAGTGCTAAGAGAATCTCACAGACAGAGGAGCCTGGCGGGCTAGAGTCCATAGGCTGGCAAAGAGTTGGGCACAGCTGAAGCACACACATGTGCATAGAGCTTAACTGGGTTTCCCAGGTGGTACTAGTGGCAAAGAAGCCACCTGGCAATGCGGGATATGTAAGAGATGCTGGTTTGATCCCTAGGTTGGGAAGATCCCCTGGAGGAGGACATGAAACCCACTCCAGTATTCTTGCATGGAGAATCTCATGCACAGAGGAGCCTGGTGAGCTGGAGCCCACAGGCTGGCAAAGAGTCGGACACGACTGAAGTGACTTAGCATGCGTGCACGCATAGAGCGTAGGCAACTGGGGATTAAAGTAGAGACAGGAAGACCAGTGAGGATGTGGTATGATGGTCTTAGCAGCAGGTAAATGTACAACACCTGGCACCATTTTCTTAGCAGTGGAGAGAAGTGTTGGATTAGCTGAACTACAATTCCAAAGTAAGGTTGAGAGAATATACTTGTAGCCCAAGTGTAACATGTGACACCAGGTTATTATCAGTCTCAGTAACTAGAAGAATGGAGTTACAGTTGACAAGATGAGAAAGAGAGGGGCACGCTGGAGGGAGGTGGGATAGGGATTTTATTTTTAAACATATTACATTTGAGGTGCCTGCTAGATGGCTAAGCAGAAATGGAGAGTGAGGTGTTGGATATAGGAGACTGAAGTTCAAGAGGAAGACTCACGCTGCAGCACAATTCTGGGGAGAATCAGTTTGTCAAGGGTGTTTAAAGGCTTGGAACTAGGAGAGATCCTCCAGGCAATGAGAGACAGTGGAGAATGGCTGGCCACTTGCTGGACTAGTAGGTAACATTCTATTCAGTTCAGTTCAGTCACTCAGTCGTGTCTGACTCTTTGTGACCCCATGAACCACAGCACACCAGGCCTCCGTGTCCATCACCAACTCCCGGAGTTCACCCAAACCCATGTCCATTGAGTCAGTGATGCCACCCAACCATCTCATCCTCTGTTGCCCGCTTCTCCTCCTGCCCTCAATCCTTCCCAGCATCAGGGTCTTTTCAAAAAGTCAGCTCTTCCCATCAGGTGGCCAAAGTATTGGAGTTTCAGCTTCAACATCAGTCCTTCCAATGAACACACAGGACTGATCTCCTTTAGGATGGACTGGGTGCATCTCCTTGCAGTCTAAGGGACTCTCAAGAGTCTTCTCCAACATCACAGTTCAAAACCATCAATTCTTTGGTGCTCAGCTTTCTTTATAGTCCAACTCTCACATTCATACATGACCACTGGAAAAACCATAGCCTTGACTAGACAGACTTTTGTTGGCAAAGTAATGTCTCTGCTTTTGAATATGCTGTCTAGGTTGGTCAGAACTTTCCTTCCAAGAAGTAAGAGTCTTCGAATTTCATGGCTGCAATCACCATCTGCAGTGATTCTGGAGCCCAGAAAAATAACGTCAGCCTCTGTTTCCACTGTTTCTCCATCTAATTCCCATGAAGTGATGAGACAGGATACCATGATCTTAGTTTCCTGAATGTTGAGCTTTAAGCCAACTTTTTCACTCTCCTCTTTCACTTTCATCAAGAGGCTTTTTAGTTCCTCTTCACTTTCTGCCATAGGGGTGGTGTCATCTGCATATCTGAAGTTATTGATATTTCTCCCGGCAATCTTGATTCCAGCTTGTGCTTCTTCCAGCCCAGTGTTTCTCATGATGTACTCTGCATATAAGTTAAATAAGCAGGGTGACAATATACAGCCTTGATGTACTCCTTTTCCTATTTGGAACCAGTCTGTTGTTCGATGTCCAGTTCTAACTGCTGCTTCCTGAGCAGCATATAAGTTTCTCAAGAGGCAGGTCAGGTGGTCTGGTATTCCCATCTCTCTCAGAATTTTCCACAGTTTATTGTGATCCACACAGTCAAAGGCTTTGGCATAGTCAAGAAAGCAGAAATAGATGTATTTCTGGAACTCTCTTGCTTTTTCGATGATCCAGAAGATATTGGCAGTTTGATCTCTGGTTCCTCTGCCTTTTCTAAAACCAGCTTGAACATCTGGAAGTTCATGGTTCATGTATTGCTGAAGCCTGGTTTGGAGAATTTTGAGCATTACTTTACTAGCAAGTGAGATGAGTGCAATTGTGCGGTAGTTTGAGCATTCTTTGACATTGCCTTTCTTTGGGATTGGAATGAAAACTGATATTTTCCAGTCCTGTGGCCACTGCTGAGTTTTCAAATTTGCTGGCATATTGAGTGCAGCACTTTCACAGCATCATCTTTCAGGATTTGAAATAGCTCAATTGGAATTCCATCACCTCCACTAGCTTTGTTCATAGTGATGTTTTCTACGGCCCACTTGACTTCACATTCCAGTTTGTCTGGCTCTAGGTAAGTGATCATACCATTGTAATCATCTGGGTCATGAAGATCTTTTTCTTGAAGAGATCTCTAGTCTTTCCCATTCTATTGTTTTCCTCTATTTCTTTGCATTGATCACTGAGGAAGGCTTTCTTATCTCTCCTTGCTATTCTTTGGAACTCTGCATTCAAATGGTATATCTTTCCTTTTCTCCTTTGCTTTTCACTTCCCTTCTTTTCACAGCTATTTGTAAGGCCTTCTCAGACAGCCATTTTGCTTTTTTGCATTTCTTTTTCTTTGGGATGGTCTTGATTCCTGTCTCCTGTACAATGTCACGAACCTCCATCCAGAGTTCATCAGGCACTCTGTCTATCAGGTCTAGTCCCTTAAATCTATTTCTTACTTCCACTGTATAATCATAAGGGATTTGATTTAGGTCATACCTGAATGGTCTAGTGGTTTTCTCCACTTTCTTCAATTTCAGTCTGAATTTGGCAATAAGGAGTTCATGATCTGAGCCACAGTCAGCTCCCAGTCTTGTTTTTGCTGACTGTATAGTGCTTCTCCATCTTTGGCTGCGAAGAATATAATCAACCTGATTTTGGTGTCGACCATCTGGTGACGTCCATGTGTAGAGTCTTCTCTTGTGTTGTTGGAAGGGGGTGTTTGCTATGACCAATGCATTCTCTTGGCAGAACTCTATTAGCCTTTGCCCTGCTTCATTCTTGTGTAACTCAGTGCAACTAAGCCATGCCGTGTGGAGCCACCCAAGATAGATGGGTCATGGTAGAGAGGTCTGACAGAATGTGGTCCACTGGAGAAGGGAATGGCACATCACTTCAGTATTCTTGCCTTGAGAACCCCATGAAAAGCATGAAAAGGCAAAAAGATAGGGCACTAAAAGATGAACACCCTGGTTGGTAGGTGCCCAATATGCTCCTGGAGATCAGTGGAGAAATAACTCCAGAAAGAATGAAGGGATGGAGCCAAAGCAAAAACAATACCCAGTTGTGGATGTGACTGGTGATAGAAGCAAGGTTTGATGCTATAAAGAGCAATATTGCATAGGAACCTGGAATGTTAGGTCCATGAATCAAGGCAAATTGGAAGTGGTCAAACAGGAGATGACAAGAGTGAACATCGACATTCTAGGAATCAGCAAACTAAAATGGACTGGAATGGGTGAACTTAACTCAGATGACCATTATGTCTAGTACTGCAGGCAGGAATTCCTCAGAAGAAATGGAGTAGCCATCATGGTCAACAAGAGAATCCGAAATGCAGTACTTGGATGCAATCTCAAAAACAAAGAGATTGTTCGTTTCCAAGGCAAACCATTCAAAATCCCGGGAATCCAAGTCTATGCCCCAACCAGTAACACTGAAGAGGCTGAATTTGAACAGTTCTATGAAGACCTACAAGACCTTCTAGAACTAACACCCCAAAAAGGTGTCCTTTTCATTATAGGGGACTGGAATGCAAAAGTAGGAAGTCAAGAAACATTCTATTACAGTCACAAATTTCTGCTCCCACCAGAGCAGAAATATACTTGTAAGTATTGTAGAATTTGCAATTATTTGCAACTCTTGCAAATATACCAGGAATCATGTAGTTGAATTTGTTCCCAAACCTAGTATCCCAGTTGATTTATCTCTATGACATTTAAGTGAGCTTTAGAAAAACTAATTAATACTTGTCTAATATAAGAACTATTTCTTTGAAAACAAATTTGAAGACTTTAGTATACTCAAGAATGGCAGATTAATTTAAAATTTTTCTTTAATTAAAAAATAAATTCTGTAAAATTCAATTTGAGTATGACAACTATTAAGAAATGGGGTAAAAAATAAAAAATCTGGATAAATTCTGCACTCTTCACAGTGCAGAATTTATCTGCACTGCACTGCACTGCAAAAATGCATCTCTTCACAGTGTCTGTTGCCTTTTGCTGTAATTTAAGGAATTAAAACTGGAAATAAAACATGATAAATTATGTACATAGCTTGCACAAGAAAGATGATAGGAAATTCTAATCAGTGGACCTATATTCAAAGGTAGGGCCTTTACCTTATATCAATTCCTTAAATGTTAGTGTATCCACTGCTTTCCTATGAGGAAAAGAAAGCTAATAGCAAACTACTGGGAATTGTCATACAACCCTCCTTACCTACTTGCTGGATAATGAAGAGCAAAATCTAGGACAATGTTAATGCCACTTAAAAATCCAGTGTCTTATAGAAAGCAGACTTATGGACATGGGGAGCAGTGGGGAAGAGAGGGTGAGATGTACAAAGAGAGTAATATGGAAACTTACTTTACCATATGTAAAATAGATAGCCCATGGGAATTTGCTGTATGACTCAGGGAACTCAAACAGGGGCGCTGTATCAACCTAGAGGGGTGGGATTGGGAGGAAGATGGGAGGGAGTTTCAAGAGGGAAGGGACATATATATACCTATGGCTGATTCATGTTGATGTTTGACAGAAAACAACAAAATTCTGTAAAGCAATTATCCTTCAGTTAAAAATTAAACTAATTTTTTAAAAAACAATCCAGTCTTACAGATGAATGAATAAAGAAGATGTGGTACGTGTATATGATGGAGTATTACTAAGCCATTAAAAAATGAAATGGTGCCATTTGCAGCAACGTGGATGAACCTAGAGACTGTCATGCAAAATAAAGAAAGTCAGACCAAGGAGAAGAAATACTGTATGACATCCCTTATATAAGGAATCTAAACAGAAATGATACAAATGAACTTATTTACAGAACAGAAGCAGACACAGACTCAGAGAACGAACTTACGGTTGCAGGCAGGGGCGAGAACGGAGGCAAGAGGTAGTTGGGGAGTTTGGGATGGATATGTACACTCTGCTATATTTCAAATGGATAACCAACAGGTATTACCATGTAGCACAGGGAACTCTGCTCAGTGTTTTGTGGCAGCCTGGATAGGAGCGGAGTCTGAGGGAGAACGGGTACATGCATGTGTCTGGCTGAGTCCCTTCGCTGTTCACCTGAGATGGTCACAGTGTTGTTTGTTAATCGACTATACTCCAATATAAAATTAAAATCTTTTAAAAAATCCAGCATCTTGTAATAGCAGAGATGACTCAGGAGTTCGCTGGAGGGATGGGATGGCACAGTCAGGTGTTCAGAAGTTCTGCCCCCGCTGCTGTTATCTCAGAAGGTGCCTGGTGCCCCGGACCCTAGGGGATCATGAGCGGAGGCAGGGTGAAACACCCGGCCCTGAGCTCTCAGAGAAAGGCTGAGGGCAGCAGGTGTGAGCAGCCCACAGCTCAACATTCACAGGCAGGGATATATCTTTTACTTTGGCTTGTCTGTGAATACAGGCTTTAGTATAGTTTATTTAAAATTTTTATTAGTCCTCAAGCTCACCTCAGCATGCCTGTAACACTATGTCAAAAAATTCAGAATACCATATTTAGGCATCAGTTATAAATAGTGTCTCCTAACAACCTCACTGGAAACCCCCAGGGTGTTCATTTACACTCATGATTTTATTATGAAATAAACCCTACGATCACCTACTCAGGACCATTTGAGGAATCAAGATTACTACCAAACTCTTGCAAAATCCCTTCATGTTTCTTCTGTTGTTATAACTTTTCTAACTGTGGCAAAATACACATAACATAAAATGCATCATTTTAACCACTTTTAAGTGTATACAGTTCATTGTCACGCAACTAATCTCAGAAACTTTTTCATACCTATTAAACACTCTCCACTCTCCCTCCCTCCAGCCCCTGACAGCCACCATTTTAATTTCTGTCTCTACGAAGCTGACAACACTAGGGACCTCGAATAAGTGGAAACATACAGTATTTGTCCTTTTGTGACTGGACTATTTCACTTAGCATTAGGTCCTCAAGGTTCATCCATGGGGTAGCATGGGTCAGAATTCCCTACAGGGAACTCTGCTCAGTGTTATGTGGCAGCCTGGATAGGAGCGGAGTCTGAGGGAGAACGGGTACATGCATGTGTCTGGCTGAGTCCCTTCGCTGTTCACCTGAGACGGTCACAGTGTTGTTGGTTAATCGAAGATACTCCAATATAAAATTAAAAGCTTAAAAAAAATCCAGCATCTTGTTACAGCAGAGATGACAGACTACCTTTTGTTTATCTTTCCATCTATTAATAGACACTTGGGTTTCTTCCATGTTTTGGCTTTTGTGAATAATGCTGCTGTGAACATGAAATATAAACATCTCTTCCTGTGCCTGTTGTCAACTATTTGCATATATGCTGTTGTTATAATTCTGATACAATTTTAAAGTTTGTAATTTTTTCATCCCATTACTATTTTCCATATTATTTTGCGTAATTTTGAACAATAGATTTGTGAGGAAATTTACACATGACCTGACCCAACTCTCTCATTTTTCAGCTGAAGAAGCCAGTCCCCAGTAGGCTTTAGTAGATAAAGTCTCACAATTATTTTGTGTCAGAATTGAGACTAGAACCCAAGCCTCTGGACTCGTCATCCAGAGAGTTTGCTGTCATACAGGCTACCTGCTAGTCATATCCACCTCCCTCTCCCGCTTGAATTTAAAAGTTGTCAAAGGCAATATTATATGCTCTCATATACTTGAAATCTTGAGAAACTGGGAAAGTCATACCACCTGTACCTACATTAGTAACTTTTATCTCTGGAAGAGAATTAACTATTAACTAGCAATGTGTATATGCCCCCTTAAGACTAGCATCAAAATCAAGATTCCTAAAAGACAGACATGCTACAACAAACAGCTTTGTGACTGAGTAATTGTCATGGAAAATGCTCAAGGAGGAAAAATTAAATTCTAAACTCTCTGGCTTCTCCAGGCTTGCAAGAACCGATTATGTACATCTCTTTCCAATTCAAAGTTCAGTGACGTCACATTGGCAGCTTGAAATCTGCTACGGTTGATTCATTGACGCCACAGAAACCAGCAGATGCTACAAACTGTGCCCCATATTCACACTGAGAGCCGGTTGTTGAGTGTTTATCAGCACAGTGCTATTGCCAGGGATTGCTCTCAGAGTTATGGGCAGGGGTGGTGGTGGCAATATTATTTAGCTAAGTTTATAATTGATAAGCTTTAGTCATTTAGTCATATTAAGCCAATCATTTATTCTTACTCTACTAGTTATATTTGTTTCCTCAGATGTAAAAAAGCAACAAAAATAGCATCTATCTCCAGGAATGTTGTATTAGGGTAACTTCAAGCAAGGATCCAAAGGAAGAATTAACGTGTGTACTTGCCTGGCACCTCAGATCCAATCTGTGGAAGTGCAAGAATCTTAGAAAAACAAGAAGCCAACAACTGTAGAATGTGGAGAACAGAAAACTTACCCCAAGGAGAACAAAATTTACGTACCTAGGGCACAGGTTGATTACTGAGGCAAGGGATATTTGGGGGGTGTGATATTGTCATCACACCCCCTCCTAAAAAGCCACAGAGACACCATGGGGAACTTAAGAACGTGGCCACGGTTCCTCAGAGTCTGATAGAGTCATTACAATCCCGGTGCAGACAGGACTCGACGGGGGTTGTGGGAGGAGTGGCCGGCCAGTGTGCAGACTAAGGTAAGCCTCTTTAGATGGAACAGACAGCAACAGATTCTACCCTTCTGGGGGTAAAACACCAAGAAAATGCAAATGGAAACAACCAGAACTTACAGATTACTTGGGCCACAACACGGTGTCTACATTAGTCACAGGTCCCGGAGACCCTGATGGATACGGAGTCTGAACCAAGTGTGGTTTTTGCTAACTGTGAAGTTGTGACCTATCTATTTGTTACTTGGGGTGGGTGGTTTAGAAAACCAAGGGTAATAACAGTTCAAGGAGAGGATAAAGGACAATCTTTCTACAATATATACCACATTTGATGTCCAGGTGCAAGAACAGAAGTGTCCTTTCTCCTCACCTTCAGTACTCCTAAGTCCCTTGATCATCTCTTAAATACAGTGCCTGAAATATAGTTGGTCCCTACTTTATTGCTTGTTTAATAAACAAATTAATGGATCCCAATCTTTCCATTCCCAGGACAGCTGACTAAGATCAGGCATAAAGTATGTGGAATCTACAAGGAAATGATATAAATAAAATGGTAGTTAAAGTTACATAAGATCATTAGGATGGATCCTAAAAAAAAAAAGATCAGGCATAAATTAACACACCCTTAGTACCTCTGATGTTCAGGGACTGTGCTAGAGATGAAAATACAAAGGTAAAATCCTTCTCCTCAAAGACTTAAGGTCGGTAAAAGGCAATGGGTCTTCCCTGGTTGGCCAGTGGTTAAAAATCCACCTGGCAATACAGGGGACATGGGTTCAGTCCCTGGTCCAGGAAGATTCCACGTGCCATGGGGCAACCAAGCCCACGAGCCATGCGCCACAAGGACTGACGCCCTTGCTCTGCAGCTAGAGAGTAGCCCCCACTCACTGCGACTAGAGAAAGCCCACATGCAGCACTGAAGGGCCAGAAAAGCCAAAAGTACACAAATCAATTTTTTTAAAGAATATAAAAAAATAAATAAAAGGAAATGAGCATGCTACAGCAATTACCCTAAGATTGGTCTCTGTTTCCTTGGTCTGCTCCTGCTCCTCCCCACAGTGGACACACTAGTGTTAAAAGTTTCATTGTCATTTCAAAGACCCCTTTGATCATGTAACCCAACCTGTTATCTCTATGACACTCGAGTTGGTAACATACAGTCCAAATTCCTCAGATTGGCAACAGAAGCTGGGCTACCCCAGGTCAGCTTCTGTCTGAAGCTCCCTGATGTTGCCCACGACTGGTACCCAACATTCCTGAACCAGTCACACTAATTTCATCATGGTCCACTGAATGTGCCCTGTGTCTCTTCTATGCCTTTAAAACACGCCTCTGCCTCTCAAATGTCATCCCTATTCATTTTTCATATCCAAATTCCTTCTGCCTTTCAAAATCTTATTCAAATTAAACTTTATCTGTAGAGTCTTGTCTCCACCTTAGACATGAGGCTTATTCTTTCATTCAACAAGACAAATGAGTTGAGTCTTTAGTGGGTGTGAAGAACTGTACTTAGTGCTAGAGATTTACAGTACCTGGGAAAAGGTCTTAACAGGTAATAAATTCTTCAATAACTATTAACTTGTTGTCAGTTAGACTGACAACTTGATTTCAAATAACCTGACGTCGAGTTAATGGTCCTATTTAATCTTGTCTTACCAATGAATGTCTAGAAACCTATTAAAAATTTGTGAAGGGATTGAAAAGGGATTTGTGAAGGGGTGGTCCAGTGGCTAAAACTCCTTGCTCCCAATGCAGGGGGGTCCCAGTTGGATCCCTGGTCAGGGAACTAGACCCCACATGCCACAGCTAAGAGCGTGCATGCTGCGACTAAGACCTGGTGAAACCAGATAGACAAATAAATATTCTTTAAAGATTATTATGATATATCTGCCTTGTTTTGACAATTCAAGGAAGATTATTTATAATTTCTACAGAAATAAGTGATATCTGCTTTTCTGTCAAAGTGAACAAAGCATTCTTCCAGGTAAAAAAGTCTGTCCTTGTCCTCACAGTGGCCAGTGTGAAGTCCTTCAAGCATGAGATTTTAGCCCTTGCTCTAACTTGTTCCACTATTAAATACTGCCTTGTGTGTTGTGAGTCCTGCATTCTACAAGATGCGTTAAAAATGAGTTTGCTTTATTTCTTTTCAGAGTTTACTTCCTTGCTTTGAAAACAAATGTACTGTGAAACTTTGAAAGTGTTACTATACATGTACAGAGGGGATCTGTACATTTCATTCACACTGCAACTCACATGAACAGAAAAAAATGTTCGTTTTTCTGGTCTTCCTCATAAAGACCTATGGTTTGAGTAGCATGAAATAAACGTAAAATTTTTGCCTCATATGGTAAACTTCGCTGCAGTGATTTATATCTTCGTAAATCTTCACGTCTTTAACAACCATCAGTCTCAGACTTCCTCTCTACCCCTCCCTTACATCTCTCCAAGAAAGGAAAGGGTGTGGCTTGCTGGGCCTTGTGGTCATAACAGAAAATCTTCCTCAGAAACGTGCTCTCTCCTGTGGCCTCTGCAGTGAAGACAGCGTCCTCCTGTCACACGGCCCTGCCGTAGCCTGGGCTGACACGCAGCCAGAGGGGTGTGCAGGCGAGGCTCTCAGCTGGGCGAGGCCCGCGGAGATCCCTGTGTAACCTCCTCAGTGATAAAGATGATGCTTTCTGCATTCTTTTTTTTTTAAATATTAATTCATTTTTGAAATTTATTTAACACCAAAAATATTTTGTATTGGCGTATAGCCAGTTAACAATGATGTATAGTTTCAGGTGAACAGTGAAAGGATTCAGCCATACATAGACATGTATTCATTCTCCCCCAGACACCCACATCCAGGCTGGTGCGATGCTTTGAGCAGAGTTCCATGTGCTAGACAATAGGTTTTTGTTGGTTATCCATTGTAAATATAGCAGTGTGTACATCATCTTCCCAAAGTCTTTAACTGTCCCTTCCTTGTTTGTCTTCCTTTATGTTTTCTGGCCCGGGTGGTCCTCCACTCAGTTATGGCGATTTTCTGAATATTAAGCCCTGGGTTCCTCCCAGCTCAGATATGTGCCAGATACTTTATTAAGAGCTTGCAGGAACTCATGGGCCAGCCCAAGCCACAGAAGAACTGAAAACAGCTCAGGAAAGGAAAAGTTCCCACACCTGTCAGAATAGTGAGCATTAAAAAGACCACAGTGCTGGTGAAGATTTGGGGGAAAAGAGAACTCTCCTACACTGTTAGTGGGGATGTTAGTGGATGCAGTCACCATGGAAAAGAGTACAGTACGTTACTAAGAATATTAAAAATAGAACTACCATATGGTCCAGCAGTTCTGCTTCTAAGAATTTACTGAAGGAAATGAAACCCCCAACTGAAATGATATTGGTACTTCCATGTTCATAGCAGCCTTACTCACAATAGCCCAAACACGGAAACAACAAAGGTATCCACCAAAGGACGAATGGATAAAGAAAATGTTAAGTAGATGTGTGTGTGTGTGTGTGTGTGTGTGTATTATACATGCCATGGAATATTAGTCAGCCATAAAAAATTAGGAAATTCTGCCATTTCTATATTTGAGAGTCACAACGTAGGTTGACTCTGAAGGTATTGACTCTGAGAAATATCAAGGGAACATTTCATGCAAAGATGGGCACAATTAAGGACAGAAATGGTATGGACTTAACAGAAGCAGAAGGTATTAAGAAGAGGTGGCAAGAATACACAGAAGAACTAACAGAAAAGATCTTGAGACAGATAACCATGATGATGTGATCACTCACTTAGAGCCAGACTTCCTGGATCGCAAAGTCAAGTGGGTCTTAGGAAGCATCTCTATGAATGAAGCTAGAGGAGGTGAAAATGAAGATCATGGCATCTGGTCCCATCACTTCATGGCAAATAGGTGGGGAAACAGTGGAAACAGTGTCAGACTTTATTTCTGGGGGCCCCCAAATCACTGCAGATGGTGACTGCAGCCATGAAATTAAAAGACGCTTACTCCTGGGAAGGAAAGTTATGACCAACCTAGATAGCATATTGAAAAGCAGAGATATTACTTTGCCAACAAAGATCCGTCTAGTCAAGGCTATGGTTTTTCCAGTGGTCATGTATGGATGTGAGAATTGGACTGTGAAGAACGCTGAGCGCCGAAGAATTGATGCTTTTGAAGTGTGGTGTTGGAGAAGACTCTTGAGAGTCCCTTGGACTGCAAGGAGATCCAACCAGTCCATTCTGAAGGAGATCAGCCCTGGGATTTCTTTGGAGGGAATGATGCTAAAGCTGAAACTCCAATACTTTGGCCACCTCATGCGAAGAGTTGACTCATTGGAAAAGACTCTGAGCTGGGAGGGATTGGGGGCAGGAGGAGAAGGGGACGACAGAGAATGAGATGGCTGGATGGCATCACTGACTCAATGGACGTGAGTCTGAGTGAACTCCGGGAGATGGGGATGGACAGGGAGGCCTGGCGTGCTGTCATTCATGGGGTCGCAAAGAGTCGGACACGACTGAGCAACTGAACTGAACTGAGTGGAGGTGATGGAATACCAGTTGAGCTATTTCGAATTCTAAAAGATGATGCTGTGAAAGTGTTGTACTCAATATGCCAGCAAGTTTGGAAAACTCAGCAGTGGCCACAGGACCAGAAGTGATCAGTTTTCAAAATCCCAAAGAAAGGCAATGCCAAAGAATGTTCAAACTACTGCACAATTGCACTTATCTCACACGCTAGCAAAGTAATGCTCAAAATTCTCCAAGCCAAGCTTCAGCAATACCTGAACTATGAAATTCCACATGTTAAAGCTGGATTTAGGAAAGGCAGAGGAACCAGAGATCAAATTGCCAACATTTGTTGGATCATCGAAAAAGCAAGAGAGATCCAGAAAAACATCTACATCTGCTTTATTGACTATGCCACAGCCTTTGACTGTGTGGATCACGACAAACTGTGGGAAATTCTTCAAGAGATGGAAATACCAGACCACTTTGCCTGCCTCCTGAGAAATCTGTAGGAAGGTCAGGAAGCAACAGTTAGAACTGGACATGGAACAACAGACTGGTTCCAAATAGGAAAAGGAGTACATCAAGGCTGTATATTGCCTCCCTGCTTATTTAACTTATATACAGAGTATATCATGTGAAATACCAGGCTGGATAAAGCACAAGTTGGAATCAAGATTGCAGGGAGAAATATCAATAACCTCAGATATTCAGATGCTGCTGCTGCTGCGAAGTCACTTCAGTCGTGTCTGACTCTGGGTGACCCTATAGATGGCAGCCCACCAGGCTCTTCCATCCCTGGGATTCTCCAGGCAAGAACACTGGAGTGGGTTGCCATTTCCTTCTCCAATATTCAGATGACACTACCCTTAGAGCAGAAAATGAAGAAGAGCCTCTTGATGAAAGTGAAAGAAGAGAGTGAAAAAGTTGGCTTAAAACTCAATATTCAGAAAACTAAGATCATGGCATCCAGTCCCATCACTTCCTGGCAAATAGATGGGGAAATAATGGAAACAGTAACAGACTTTATTTTGGGGGGCTCCAAAATCACTGCAGATGGTGACTGAAGCCATCAGTTCAGTTCAGTTCAGTTCAGTAGCTCAGTCATGTCCGACTCTTTGCAACCCCATGAATGACAGCACGCCAGGCCTCCCTGTCCATCACCATCTCCCGGAGTTCACTTAGACTCACGTCCATCGAGTCAGTGATGCCATCCAGCCATCTCATCCTCTGTCATCCCCTTCTCCTCCTGCCCCCAACCCCTCCCAGCATCAGAGTCTTTTCCAATGAGTCAACTCTTCACATGAGGTGGCCAAAGTATTGGAGTTTCAGCTTTAGCATCAGTCCTTCCAAAGAACACCCAGGGCTGATCTCCTTCAGAATGGACTGGTTGGATCTCCTTGCAGTCCAAGGGACTCTCAAGAGTCTTCTCCAACACCGCACTTCAAAAGCATCAATTCTTCGGCACTCAGCTTTCTTCACAGTCCAACTCTCACATCCATACCTGATCACTGGAAACACCATAGCCTTAACTAGACGGACCTTAGTCGGCAAAGTAATGTCTCTGCTTTTGACTATACTATCTAGGTTGGTCATAACTTTTCTTCCAAGGAGTAAGCATCCATAAAAGAAAGCAAAAGAAGCTTGCTCCTTGGAAGGAAAGCTGTGACCAACTTAGACAGCATATTAAAAAGCAGAGACATTACTTTGCCAACAAAGTTCCGTCTAGTCAAGGTAATGGTTTTTCCAGTGGTCATGTATGGATGTGAGAGTTGGACTATAAAGAAAGCTGAGCACCGAAGAATTGATGCTTTTGAACTGTGGTGTTGAAGAAGACTCTTCAGAGTCCCTTGGACTGCAAGGAGATCCAACCAGTCAATCCTAAAGGAAATCAGTCCTGAATATTCATTGGAAGGACTGATGCTGAAGTTGAAACTCAAATACTTTGGCCACCTGATGTGAAGAACTGACTCACTAGAAAAGACCCTGATGCTGGGAAAGATTGAAGGTGGGAGGAGAAGGGGATGACAGAGGATGAGATGGTTGGATGGCATCACTGACTTGACGGACATGAGTTTGAGTGAGTTCTGGGAGTTGGTGATGGACAGGGAAGCCTGGCATGCTGCAGTCCATGAGGTCACAAAGAGTCAGATACAACTGAGCAACTGAACTGAACTGAGGGTGTTATACTAAGTGAAATATGTCAGAAAGAAAAAGACAATGCTGATGATCTTAGTTATATGTGATGTCTTAAGGACATAAACAAGCTCATAGATAGAACAGATTAGTCATTTCCAGAGTTGGGGGTTTGGGCTATGGGCAAATGGGTGAAGTGGATCTAAAGATACAAATGTCCATTTATAAAACAGATAAGTTCTTGGGATTTAGTGTAAAGTACAGTGACTATAGTTAGTAATACTGTATAGTGCACTTGAAAGTTGCTGAAAGAGTGGATCTTGGGACTTCCCATAACAAAGGAAAAAAGTTTGTAACTCCATGTGCTGATAGACGTTGACTAGATTTGTTGCGGTCCTCATTTAACAATACACACATATTACAAATCATTGTGTTGTACACCTGGAACTAACATAATGTTATATGTCAATTATCATTCAACTTAAAAAAAGGATTCAGTTCAGTCCAGTAGTTCAGTCATGTCTGACTCTTTGCAACCCCATGAATCACAGCACGCCAGGCCTCCCTGTCCATCACCAACTCCCGGAGTTCACTCAGACTCACTTCCATCGAGTCAGTGATGCCATCCAGCCATCTCATCCTCTGTCGTCCCCTTCTCCTCCTGCTCCCAATCCCTCCTAGCATCGGAGTCTTTTCCAATGAGTCAACTCTTCACATGAGGTGGCCAAAGTACTGGAGTTTCAGCTTTAGCATCATTCCTTCCAAAGAAATCTCAGGGCTGATTTCTTGATTGTTAAGCTGACCTTGACTTTAGCCCATTCAATTTTGTACTTCCTCCTTGAGTACATTGTATATTCTCATCCCTAAACTGCTTTTAATATTCCAGTTGAGGACTTTTTACAAATGAATACTTTGATTCAAAAGTTGTTGGAGCCATTCCCAACCAACAGTTCCATTTTGCAATTTCTTAACTTAGTTGTGTAACAGCTAAGTTGTATAATTATTTAAATATTTAGCTTGCATATTGTTCTATTTCATAAGAATGTGAGAAAATGAAAAGATGAAAATGCAGATTCTAGAGCTAAACTGAGGCTCACACGCTTAATATAACTTGAGAAAAATGTGGAAATCAGGAACACAGTTGGTCATAATTTTATAAATGTTTCGCAGATCTCTTTCAAGAGCAAAAATTAGGTCCAAAAATGATAGAGATGAAATTTGTCTCTTAGAAAGTAAAATGATTTTACTTTCTTACAGCTGTAACTTGTACACTTTAAGGCAAATTTTACATGTGGCTTATGTATTAGTTTTCCAGAGTTGTTATACCAAAGGACCTCAGACACAAAACAGAAGCATTCATCTTCTTACCGCTTTGGAGGCCAGAGTCCAAACTCAAGGTGTCAGCAGGGCCATGCTCCCTCTGAAGGCTCGAGGGAACGAGGGGAGACTCCTTCCTTGCCTCTTTCCTTGCTTCGGGTGCCTGCCCGTAATCCTTGGTTCCTTGCCTTGAAGCTGTATCATGCCCATCTGTTTCCATAATTATCTGGCCTTTATCCCAGCATGTCTTCACGTCATCTTCTGCTGCCCAGGTGTCTCTGTAGTAAAAAATCCGGCTGCAATACAGGAGATGTGGGTTTGATCCCTGGGTCAGGAAATTCCCTGAAGAAGGAATGGCAACCCACTCCAGTGTTCTTGCCTGGAAAATCCCATGGAGAGGGGAGCCTGGCAGGCTGCAGTCCATGGGGTTGCAAAGAGTCGGACATGACTTAGCAACTGAGCACAGCACACACACAGACATACACACACACACATATTTTGGAATTACAGCCCAAGCCCACCCTAATCCAAAATGATTTCATTTTAACTAATTACATGTACAAAGACCATGCTTCTAAGTAAGGTCACATTTTGAGGTTCTAAGTGGGGAACAAAAGAAAATTCTAGAATAAAGTAATGCATGAAGTAATTCTGTTTAGTTATAAGAGGCTTATTTCATCTAACATTTAAATGTCTTCACATGCTTCCCAAGATGTTATCTGGTTTCTAAAATTGTATATAATTGCATGTATTTTCTTCCCATCACACTAAACAAATAAAAATTCGTAAACAACAATAGATAGGCAATACTTAACTACTCAATAATTGAAAAGCTGGATGGGGAGAAAATTATTAGTTTGAGACCCTCACATTTCTTAATATAGTCCTAGGAAGAACCAATGGGCCATGGAGCCTGAGCATATGGAAGCAGGAAAAGAGAAAAAAAGACACAGAAGGTGAGAGATAATTTACCTTGATTGCATAGGTCTGTAAAGCTGTTGATGACGGGAAGCATCCCAACCTAGGCTGCTACTTCCTGTTGTCTTCTTAATAAAGTAGAATATGTTCTACACTTTCAGTGCTGACATTTACTTCCATTATTTTCAAGTGTCTGATACACCTACTCTGTTAAGACACTGGCAAGGTCTTACCTTCCTTTTAAATACGGAAACTCTATGGCAGGTCTTCTTCATTACATTAGGGTCATGGACCTCTTTGATAATAGATAATTTGATAATTAATGCATATCATGGAGTTTTCCCCAAGAAACAAATGAAAATACACTTACATTGTGTGTGCTGTTGTAGGTTATTTATGAACTATCTGAAACCCACTCATGGGTTGCAGGTTAAATTCCATCCTGTTATTTTTTTATTCCTTGGAAATTCAATCCTGACAGATTTTTGCAATGTAACATTATGCAACAAAATGCAACATTTTTGCAGATGTAATGTATTTGTCCACCAACCATCCTTCTCCTTCTTCTGGTATATTTATGTAACACTTTATAGTTTAAAAACATGCTTATAAAGTTAATAAAATCTATAATGTGCTTTGTAAGCATCATCATGAATATTTTTACTCAGGGAAGCTTTGATAAAATGTATTTATTAAGTACCTACTTTTTGCCAACTCAGAACGTGTTACTGAATTTTAAGTTGAATATGGTTCTCACATTCTTATGATGTTCAGTTCAGTCGCTCAGTCATGTCTGACTCTTTGTGACCCCATGGACTGCAGCATGCCAGGCTTCCCTGTCCATCACCGCCTCCCAGAACTTACTCAAACCCATGTCCACTGACTTGGTGATGCCATCCAACCATCTCATCCTCTGTTGTCCCCTTCTCCTCCTGCCTTCAATCTTTCCCAGCATCAGGGTCTTTTCTAGTGAGTCAGTTCTTCACATCAGGTGGCCAAAGTACTGGAGTTTCAACTTCAGCATCAGTCCTTCCAATGAATATGCAGGACTGAGTTCCTTTAGGAGTTTTTAGATTGGTTGGATCTCCTAGCAATCCAAGGGACTCTCAAGAGTCTTCTTCAACACCACAGTTCAAAAGCATCAATTCTTCGGTGCTCAGCTTTCTTTATAGTCCAACTCTCACATTCATACATGACTACAGGAAAAACCATAACCTTGACTAGACAGAACTTTGTTGGCAAAGTAATGTCTCTGCTTTTTAATATGCTGTCTAGGTTGGTCAGAGCTTTTCTTCCAAGGAGCAAGCGTCTTTTCATTTCATGGCTGCAGTCTCCATCTGCAGTGCTTTTGGAGCCCCCAGAGTAAAGTCTCTTACTGTTTCCACTGTTTCCCCATCTATTTGCCATGAGTGATGGGACCAGATGCCATGATTTTTTAATGTTTTCTGAATGTTAAGTTTTAAGTCAATTTTTTCACTCTCCTCTTTCACTAAGAGGCTCTTTAGTTCTTCTTCACTTTCTGCCATTAGGGTCATCTACATATCTGAGGTTATTGATATTTCTTTCAGAAATCTTGATTCCAACTTGCACTTCGTCCAGTCTGGCATTTCTCATGATGTACCCTGTATGTAAGTTAAATAACCAGGGTGACAATACACAGCCTTGATGTACTCCTTTTCCTATTTGGAACCAGTCTGTTGTTCCATGTCCAGTTCTAACTGTTGCTTCTTCACCTGCATGCAGATGTCTCAGGAGGCAGGTAAGGGTCTGGTATTCCTATCTCTTTAAGAATTTTCTATAGTTTGTGTGATCCACACAGTCAAAGGCTTTGGCAAAGTTAGATGTTTTTCTGAAACTCTTGTGCTTTTTTGATGATCCAACGGATGTTGGCAGTTTGATCTCTGGTTCCTCTGCCTTTTCTAAATCCAGCTTGAACATCTGGAAGTTCAAGTACTATTGAAGCCTTTCTTGGAGAATTTGAGCATTACTTTACTAGCGTGTGAGATGAGTGCAATTGTGTGGTAGTTTGAGCATTCTTTGGCATTGCCTTTCTTTGGGATTGGAATGAAAACTGATATTTTCCAGTCCTGTGGCCACTGCTGAGTTTTCCAAATTTGCTGGCATATTGAGTGCAGCACTTTCACAGCATCATCTTTCAGGATTTGAAACAGCTCAGCTGGAATTCCATCACCTCCACTTCTACTAGCTTTGATCGTAGTGATGCTTCCTAAGGCCCACTTGACTTCACATTCCAGCATGTCTGGCTCTAGGTGAGTGATCACACCATCGTGATTATCTGGGTCATGAAGATCTTTTTTGTACAGTTCTGTGTATTCTTGCCACCTCTTCTTAATATCTTCTGCTGTTAGGTCCAGACCATTTCTGTCCTTTATTGTGCCCATCTTTGCATGAAATGTTCCCTTGATGTTGTTAATTTTCTTGAAGAGATCTCTAGTCTTTCACATTCTATTGCTTTCCTCTGTTTCTTTGCATTGATCACTGAGGAAGGCTTTCTTATCTCTCCTTGCTATTCTTTGGAACTCTGCATTCAAATGGGTGTATCTTCCCTTTTTTCCTTTGCCTTTCACTTCTCTTCTTTTCACAGCTATTTGTAAGGCCTCCTCAAACAACCAGTTTGCCTCTTTGCATTTCTTTTTCTTGGGGATGGTCTTGATTCCTATCTCCTGTACAATGTCACGAACCTCCATCCATAGTTCTTCCAACACTCTATCAGATCTAATCCCTTAAGTCTATTTGTCACTTCCACTGTATGATGTACAACAATACAAAAATAGAAACCTAAAGTGTTTTTATGGTTATTCACAGAAACATCCTTTATAAGAGGGGAAAAACTGGAAAAAATGTCTTTGTCTATTGTAACAGATGAATGATTAAATCATCCAATGAGATTGTTGTAAACATTAAAACTTACAATTATTGAGAGCTAATAATTACATGAGAAAGCGGTTAATAAAAAAGTGTTTCATTTCATAAACAACAACAACAAAAGACTACAGATTTCCTCTTTCCGTTAGGATGTACAGAGTCACAAGGGACCATCTTTATGGCCTATAGAGAGCGGTGCATTTGCTCTCACTCACCGCTGTTCTGATAAGTCTTCGCAGAATTCTGGAGAGCAATGTGTCCATGACTGGGGCAGAATCAAAGAGCTGAGACACATCCTCTCCTGTGTGTCAGGGGCCTCTCCTAGGTGCAAGACAGCTGCCCTCAGGATAAGAAGGGTAGATAAGGAGAGCTGACACAAGCCTAACTTAAATACAATTGGATTTCATTTCCAAATGCTGGGGAAGCAGAAAAAAAAAAAATGAGAGAAACTGTTCAAACAATGAGTTTCCACAGAATCGAAGGCAACTGTCCTCCACAGACTGATAAAAGTACAGCAGGACAGACAGAGATCTCCTGAATTACAAAAAGCTGGGACCAGTACTGGAGAACAAAGAAAACTCCTCAATAACCCCCAAAATTGGCAACCAAGCTATAAAGCTGAAAGAGATCACCAATAGTTTAAAGTACTGTTTGCTCAGCTGTAAAGTTTGAAGAGATATCTGAAAACTTGCCATTGCTCAGATCTTTCACCCTGGACAGAATGCATGCAAAGATAGAGAAATTTAGCAGAGCATAAAATCTATTACAAAAGAACTCCATAGGAAAGTTAGAAATAACATAAAAAGTTCAGAGAATAGTTGACTAGATAAGATTAATAGTAAAGCAGATACAGCAGGGGAAAAAGAATTAATAAACTTAAAGATAATATAAGACAATAGAAAGAATCCAGACTGGAAAAGATAGTGAAGAGAGCCAAAAAAACCCAAAAAACTGAGTGTCCAAAATCTGTGGAATAATACCCAGTGGCTTAATATATAGCTAACTGAAGTCTCAGAAGGAAAGGAGAGAAAGAATGAAGAAGAAATCCATGGAAAGATAGACTAAGAAAGTCCTAAAATTTGATGAAACAAATCAATTCATAAATCCAAGAAGTTAAAGAAACCTCAAAGAAAAAAATCTAGGCACATCGTAATCAAATGTTGAAAGCAAGGATAAACGGCAGATAGAAAATCAGAGAAAAAAGGCACAATAAATACACAAAACAACAGCAAATAGATGAAAATAAAAATTGAAAAGCTAAAGAAATATACTTAACCCAGAATTCTATATCTGGTAAAAATGTCCTTAAAAACCAAGGCAAAATAAATACATTTTCAGACTGACAACAGCAGAGAGAATTCAGCTTCAGAAAACTGTACTACAAGGTCTTCAGGCTAAAGGGAAACTCAATGCATGCAGGAAGGAATGGCGAATACTAGAAAGGGAAAATACGTGGTTTTTACAAAAACATTTTTTTAGGTAGCTTCACATTCTAAAGATAATTTTTTTTCTTTAAAAACTTTATGTTTTAAAACAAAAGGTGGTAATGCATTCTAGAATTTATGGTATATGTAGAAGGGAAATATAAGATAATAAGAACACCAAGAGTGGAAGTGGGTAAATTAAAATGTACAATCATAAGGTTCTATGCTCTTTATACAGTTAAATATTATTTGAAGATAGACTGAGGTAACTGAAAACTACATTAAAGTATTTAAGCAACTTCTAAAAATAACACAAAATTGGCTACAATACTAAAGAGTGAATAGGTGAGGCAAAATAAAATACTAAAAATAATACATGATCACCCCCCAAAAAAAGGATGATAGGAAGAACAGAGAAACAAAGAATAAATGGGAGAATAAAAACCAAATAATAAGGTAGGATACTTAAACCCAACCATATCAATAATTTCATTCAATGTAAATGGAGTAAGCAAAGTAAAGCTTTTTATGTTGCTTACAAGAATTGTACTTCAAGCTACAGAGAGAGTGAATAAGTATATGCCAAACAGAATGCAAAAGCCGGTGAAACTGAAACGAGAAGTGTAGTTCAGCTGACAGAATGGCACCAGTGTCAACTTCCTTGCTCTGATAATTATACTTTTAAAAAGTCTGATGTATTCTTTTTTTCTTTTTTAATTTTAAAATCTTTAATTCTTACATGCGTTCCCAAACATGAACCCCCCTCCCACCTCCCTCCCCATAACATCTCTGTGGGTCATCCCTTATTGAGGAGAGCTAGGTGAAAGTTTCGTGGGAACTCTCTATACTGTGTTTTGCCAAGTTCTGTGTGAGTCAGCCTTTCTTTTATATAAGCAATAACTAGTGTTTGAAATGGAATAGTTTTCTACTTGTTTGTTTCGTTTTTTAGATTGTTTCCAGCTCATAGTAGCTCAAAGATCCAAAAGCCTTGTAATGTCCCTGTCCCTCTCATACCAAGTTGAGGATATTTTCATCAGTGCAATTCTCTTAAAAACATGGTGGATTTCCTAAGAATCTTACTGGAGTTTATTACATTTAACAAAAGCAACACCCACAAATATCACAAACCTAAGCCTTTTCTACCTTGGGCACCCTGTAAAATTGCTGTGGGACTACAACTTTAAAGTTTCCTAAAAGTCCTGTTGTTTAACACAGAGGATTCCCCAGACATGTTTTTAAGATTTTAAGAAGACTTTTATCTATTTGAAAAGGTCTATGATGCACCACTTAAATCTTTCTGAGTTCATAGCAAAGATTTTACAGTCACACCCTTGGCTTCATCTCTAGACCATATTTTCTTTTTCTTTTTAAATGTTTTATATTTAAATATAGTTAATTTGCAATGCTGTGTTAATTTCTGCTGTACAGCAAAGTGACTCATTTATATACACTATAACACGTCTTCTTGATAGCACATTTGATTTGATCTCTGCCCAAAAGCCATTTTTAAATTTTAACATTGTCTTTCATCTGAAGAGTTTGAAAATAAGAAACAGTGTTGGTTTTGACCCCAGAAAGTCCCAGATCTTTAATGTTTATTGTGGTAATAAATAACTGTATAGCATAAAATTCACTCCCTTAATGACTTCTAAGGGTACAATACATAATGTCAACCACATCCCTAGCCCCCTGTTCTGTATGACTGAAACTCTATACCCACTGAACAACAACTCCCCACTTCCCCTTTGCCCCAACGCTACCTCTCCATCCCCGCAGGCCCAGACTGCTTTAGATTCCACGTATAAGTAAGATCAGATAGCACTTACCATTTTCTGCCTGGCTTATTTCACGTAGCATAATGTCCTACATATCCATTCATGTTGTTGCTAATGGCAGGATTCCCTGTTTTTTATAGCTAGGTAAGAACTTATATTGAATGGTTTGCCTTGCAAACGAACAGAGATCATTCCACCGTTTTTGAGATTGCATCCAAGTACTGCATTTCGGACTCTCTTGTTGACCATGATGGCTACTCCATTTCTCCTAAGGGATTCCTACCCATAGTCGTAGATATAATGGTCATCTGAGTTAAATTCACCCACCCCAGTCCATCTTAGTTCGCTGATTCCTAGAATGTAGACGTTCACTCTTGCCATCTCCTGTCTGACCACTTCCAATTTGCCTTGATTCATGGACCTAACATTCCAGGTTCCTAAGTAATACTGCTCTTTACAGCATCGAACCTTTCTTCTATCACCAGTCACATCCACAGCTGGGTATTATTTTTGCTTTGGCTCCATCCCTTCATTCTTTCTGGAGTTATTTCTCCACTGATCTCCAGGAGCATATTGGGCACCTACTGACCTGGGGAGTTCCTCTTTCAGTGTCCTATCATTTTGCCTTTTCATACTGTTCATGGGGTTCTCAGGGCAAGAATACTGATGTGGTTTGCCATTCCCTTCTCCAGTGGACCACATCTGTCAGACCTCTCCACCGTGACCCGCCCATCTTGGGTGGCCCAACAGAGCATGGAATGAAGCAGGGCAAAGGTTAATAGAGTTTTGCCAAGAGAATGCACTGGTCATAGCAAACACCCTCTTCCAACAACACAAGAGAAGACTCTACACATGGACATTACCAGATGGTCAACGTCGAAATCAGGTTGATTATATTCCTTACAGCCAAAGATGGAGAAGCTCTATACAGTCAGCCAAAACAAGACCGGGTCAGCAAAAACAAGACCGGGAGCAGACTGTGGCTCAGATCATGAACTCCTTATTGCCAAATTCAGACTTAAATTGAAGAAAGTATGGAAAACCACTAGACCATTCAGGTATGACCTAAATCAAATCTTTTACCATTATACAGTAGAAGTGACAAATAGATTCAAGGAATCAGATCTGATAGACAGAGTGCCTGAAGAACTATGGACAGAGGTTCATGACATTACACAGGAGGTAGTGATCAAGACCATCCCCAAGAAAGAGAAATGCAAAAAGGCAAAATGGTTGTCTGAGGAGGCCTTACAAATAGCTGTAAAAGACAAGAAGCGAAAGACAAAGGAGAAAAGGAGATATACGTGTCTGAATGCAGAGTTCCAAAGAGCAAGGAGAGATAAGAAAGCCTTCCTCAGTGATCAATGCAAAGAAATAGAGGAAAACAACAGAATGGGAAAGACTAGAGATCTCGTCAAGAAAATTAGAGATACCAAGGGAACATTTCATGCAAAGATGGGCTCGATCAAGGACAGAAATGGTATGGACCTAAAAGAAGCAGAAGATATTAAGAAGAGGTGGCAAGAATACACAAAAGAGCTGTACAAAAAAGATCTTCACGACCAAGATAAGCACGATGGTGTGATCCTAGAGCCAGACATCCTGGAATGTGAAGTCAAGTGGGCCTTAGAAAGCATCACTGCGAACAAAGCTAGTGGAGGTGATGGAATTCCAGTTGAGCTACTTCAGATCCTGAAAGATGATGCTGTGAAAGTGCTGCACTCAATATGCCAGCAAATTTGGAAAACTCAGCAGTGGCCACAGGACTGGAAAACATCAGTTTTCATTCCAATTCCAAAGAAAGGCAATGCCAAAGAATGTTCAAATTACCATACAATTGCACTCATCTCACATGCTGGTAAAGGGATGCTCAAAATTCTCAAAGCCAGGCTTCAGCAATACATGAACCATGAACTTCCTGATGCTCAAGCTAGATTTAGAAAAGGCAGAGGAACCAGAGATCAAATTGTCAACATCGTCTGGATCATGGAAAAGGCAAGAGAGTTCCAGAAATACATCTATTTCTACTTTATTGAGTATGCCAGGGCCTTTGACTGTGTGGATCAAAATAAACTGTGGAAAATTCTGAGAGAGATGGGAATACCAGACCACCTGACCTGCCTCTTGAGAAACTTATATGCAGGTCAGAAAGCAGCAGTTAGAACTGGACATGGAACAACAGACTGGTTCCAAATAGGAAAAGGAGTACGTCAAGGCTGTATACTGTCACCCTGCTTAATTAACTTATATGCAGAGTACATCATGAGAAACGCTGGGCTGAAAGAAGCACAAGCTGGAATCAAGATTGCCAGGAGAAATATCAATAACCTCAGATATGCAGATGACACCACCCTTATGGCAGAAAGTGAAGAGGAACTAAAAATCCTCTTGATGAAAGTGAAAGAGGAGAGTGAAAAAGTTGGCTTAAAGCTCAACATTCAGAAAACGAAGATCATGGCATCTGGTCCCATTACTTCATGGGAAATAGATGGGGAAACAGTGGAAACAGTGTCAGACTTTAAATTTTGGGGGTCCAAAATCACTGCAGATGGTGACTGCAGCCATGAAATTAAAAGACGCTTACTCCTTAGAAGGAAAGTTATGATCAACCTAGAGAGCATATTCAAAAGCAGAGACGTTACTTTGCCGACTAAGGTTCGTCTAGTCAAGGCTAGTTTTTCTGGTGGTCATGTATGGATGTGAGAGTTGGACTGTGAAGAAAGCTGAGCACCGAAGAATTGATGCTTTTCAACTGTGGTGTTGGAGAAGACTCTTGAGAGTCCCTTGGACTGCAAGGAGATCCAAGCAGTCCATTCTGTAGGAGATCAGCCCTGGGATTTCTTTGGAAGGAATGATGCTAAAGCTGAAACTCCAGTACTTTGGCCACCTCATGTGAAGAGTTGACTCATTGGAAAAGACTGTGATGCTGGGAGGGGTTGGGGGCAGGAGGAGAAGGGGACGACAGAGGATGAGATGGCTGGATGGCATCACAGACTCAACGGACGTGACTCTGAGTGAACTCCGGGAGTTGGTGATGGACAGGGAGGCCTGGCGTGCTGCGATTCATGGGGTCACAAAGAGTCAGACATGACTGAGCGACTGAACTGACTGAAGAAGTTATATCCATTCACTTATCAATGGACTCTCAGTTTGCTTCCACCTTTTAGCTACTGTGAACGATGCTGCAATGATCTGCAATTTCTCTTCCAGATCCTGTTTCAGTTCTGTTGGATATATGCCCACAAACGGGGTGGCTGCGTCATACAGTGGTTCTATGTTTGATTTTTATGGATCCTTAATATTAATTCTTTCCTTTGCTTTTCTCTCTCTGTCTGTACCTTATGATATGCAGCTTAAACAAAGTAGGTGATACTTTGTCATGTGACTAGAAATCGCCTAGACTGGATCCTTACTTCATTAGGTACATTGTCTGTTTTCCATGTTATTATAAGTAATAACACGCTAAACTTCCCACCACAATGTAAGAGATGTCTCCCTC
Source organism: Ovis canadensis (assembly GCF_042477335.2). Taxonomy (NCBI): domain Eukaryota; kingdom Metazoa; phylum Chordata; class Mammalia; order Artiodactyla; family Bovidae; genus Ovis; species Ovis canadensis. Next base: position 21,993,530 of record NC_091269.1, on the reverse strand, counting down.
CTTACAGCTTCCAATAGCATTTTCCTCCCTTTCCTTTAAGCCCTCACCAACAGTCTCCTTGAGGGCCATCAGTCTTCAGCTAGCAATATCTTTAAGGCCCTGTGACCTTTCCCCACTGCCTGCCCCTAAAGTCACTTGTGTTATTATAGCCGCACCCCATTTGTAGCTAGCAAACTCTGTTCCAGTCATATATGCTTCATAGCAAGTCAAACTTTCCTTTTTTCCATAGTGGTATAAATAAATTTAACAAATGAGGGAAAAGACCAATTTTTTCTATAGCGTTTCAACTAACTGATGTAAACATTCTACCCTTAAGAATATCCCAGCTCCACTCTTCTTAAGCGTGGGCTGCACAAAGTGACTGCATTTCAAAAAGTACAGTGTTGGGGAGAGGGGGTAACTTTACAGCGGGAAAACCTGCAACTAGGAACTTGGCCAGGTGATCAAAGTTAATGTCAGTAATAATAAATCATGTTGATAGTGTATACTCTTGATATGGGATGAGAATAGCACCTTGCCTCTGTGGTCTTCCTTTCAAAATCCCTTGAGGTTGAAAGATCCCCAAATCCTACTCAATCCTAATTGAGAAACTTTCTACAAAATGCCTTACTTGAAACCTGAGGTTGTGGAAAACAAGGAAAGTCTAAGAAGCTGTCACAGTCAAGAGAAGCCTAAGGAAACCCATGCTGCTGCTGCTGCTAAGTCACTTCAGACGTGTCTGACTCTGTGCGACCCCATAGACAGCAGCCCACCAGGCTTCCCCATCCCTGGGATTCTCCAGGCAAGAACACTGGAGTGGGTTGCCATTTCCTCCTCCAATGCATGAAAGTGAAAAGTGAAAGTGAAGTCGCTCAGTCGTGTCCGACTCATAGTGACCCCATGGACTGCAGCCTACCAGGCTCCTCCATCCATGGGATTTAGGAAACATGATGACTAAATGTAATATCCTCAGTGTGATCCAGGTTGTTTGCCTTTGTGTGAATTCCTAGGGAGTGAGCCACTTTTTTGCATCCCTTTGGATCCTGCAGAATTTATCCCTCTGGGGTTTTGTTTTCTTGTTTAAAATTTGAGGTATAATCCAGAATTTCAGTGCAAAATCTCATTGACGGTAGTTTATTTCAACCATCACTTATCTTGGTTTCACAAAGGGCTGTCAGACGTCTGTGGTCCTAATGGAAGAAGGTTTCTCACTCAGGTAAAGGCATCTGATAACTCCATACACAGACTGTCCATCTGCCGCTGATTTCCTCTCTTCAGGAAGGCCAAGGATGCCCTACCTTACAGTCACCTTGGGTCAGCATCCGCCCAGCATCTGCAGCTGGCCGCTCCACACATGTCTGGAACTCTGGGGACACTGCAGTGCAGGCAGAGACCTCAGGGGAAAGGACAGCCAAATCAACCTATTCTTAAAAGGGCTTAAAACAACAGTTATCATGTTACTATCATTTCTCATGGTTTGGAGGGGGAGTTGAATATGCTACCTGCTTGTGATCTCTCCTACAGTTAGACTGGAGCTAGAATCATCTCAAAGTCTTCCTCACATCCCAACTGGTTAATGATGGCTGACATCAGGGACTCACTTGGGCCCCACTCTGTGTGGCCTGGGGTTCCTCGGTCACAGCACTGAAATTCAAGGGTGTGCATCTCAAACAGAAAAAGAGAGCCAGAGGTAGCTGTATATCCTTTTATGACTTAACTTTGGAGGTCTTATTTCTGAGTGATTACAAAGAATCACATATTCGAGGGTAAAAGGCCTTTCATTGCTTTTCTTAAAAAAAAAAATACATATATATATATATATTAATTCAGTTATTTGGTTGTGCCAGGTACTAGTTGCGGCACACAGAATCTTCAGTCTTATTGCAGCAGGCAGGATCTAGCTCCTTGACCAGGGATTGAACCCAGGCCCCCTGCATAGGGAGGGTGGTGTCTTAGCTACTGGACCACCAGGAAAGTCCCAGCCTTCCTCTTCTTACTTGAGGGAGAGGAAGATTTCTGCAAGAGCTTGTGAGACTGTTGACAAATACTGCTGCAGTCATTTTTGGAAAAGACAAGAATCTGTGACAGGCTCCATTTGATAAAGAAACAACTTGGCTGTTTTCAGGTTCCAAGCCATTACTAGGCATCTCTCTTCAACTATAGGTAGGTCAGATGGTCAGTTAGCTCCATGATCAGTGTGGACAGGGTCATCTAACATTTATAGGGAGCTAAAGGGGAGGTTTTGATCATTCTTCCTAAATGAAGTAGCACCAAAGCCTGGATATGAAGCAGTTTTTGTCCAAGAGATCAGGGCTTGGCAAATTATCACCTGAGGGCCGAATCCAGCCCACAACATGCTTCTGTAAATTAGAATTTCAAAATAAGGCCCATATATATATATATATATACATATATATGTAAGATTTTATTTATTTGTTTAATTTTGGCTGCTCCGCGTCTTTGTTGCAGGGTAAGGGCTTTCTCTCGTTGAGGAGAGTGGGGGCTACTCTCTAACTACAGTGCACTGGCTTGTCGCTATGGTGCCTTCTCTTGTGGAGCAGACTAGAGCGCTGGCTTCAGGGAATCTTCCTGGACAAGTGATTGAACCCATGTCCTCTGTTCGCTTGGATCAAACCCAATCCACCTGTATTGGCAGGTGGATTCTTAACTGCTGAACCACCAGGGAAGTCTTGTAAATAAAAATGTACTGGAACACAGCCATGCTTATTTTTTTACATACTACCCAAGGCTGTTTTCACATTACAACGGCACAGTTGAGTGGTTGCAACAGAGACTGTATGGCCAAGCCTACAATATTTTCTACATGACCTTTACAGCAAAAGATTTCTGACCCCTGAGACAGAGTGCACACACCTCATCATAGGAACAGGGCAATATACTTGCCTGTCTTGGATCTAAAAGGAGATTTTCCCGGGCTCCTTCAGTGTCATCTATTTGATGACGGTGCACTGGAGGAGGGGCTAGGAGGATGCTCTGCCTTTAAGGGGTGAGGGAATGGTGGACATCTTGGCCACCAAGTATATGGACGAAGCTAAACGGACCATGGGACAGAGGTAGAGGTCTATACAGATATTTCTTAAGACAATCTCAGGCTAGGTGGAGTCCTATCCACAGACTCCAGATCACTCGTTGTCACGTCTAGTTACTGAGAGTAGCAACAGAGTCAATAGAACAGCTTTCATTGGGTCTGGGGTAGGCTGACACAGGAACAAATCAGAGAATCACCCAGAAGACTTCTTTGTAGAGGGATTGGATGGTCAGGGCTTCGTGATCACTGCGTTTAACCATACCTATTTCTGGGCTTTTCTTTCTATCTTACACTGATTTTTTTTTTTTTTTCCGACTCCAGTAAAGTCTCTTTCAATAGCGTAAAGAGGGAATCATTTGTCATGGCCTCTCCCTTAATAATAGCAAGTTCATGGAAATAGCTTTTCATGGAAACTGTTTTACGAAAGCATCCTCCAATGTCTTGAATTCCCTGCCTGTAAATATGTGTTTCCTCTACACGGACGGTTTCTGTTCAGTCCTTATATTCTTTTTGAATCGGTTTCTTTTAAAGAATGTCCATCTACTTGGGAAGTTCTCTAAGACCATCTATTTTTAGGGCTTTGTTTTTATTTTCTAGTTGTGTTTTTGTTAACTGCAGTGGTCAAAAATTGCTATAATTGTTTTTGTTGTTCTCCTTGTTCATGCCAAGCTCACATCACATCACTTATTTTCTATTGTAGATGATCTCTATCATTTTCAACTAATATTGATGTAGTTTTGTAACAAGGAAGAGCAAATCTGACTCCATATTCAATCCATTCCTTTTTTACTTTAACCTTTGGTGTTGCCTGTGCTTAGTCACGCTGGCTCTGCACCTTCTGTAAAAGAATGTTGCCTATAGCCTGAAATATACAGGGGAGCCTTTTTTCGGGGCTCTGACCTTAAAGAGTCCATTCACATAGAGATAAAAGTTGAAGAACAGAGATTAACATTTGTTGGAGGTTTATAGGAACGTTGTGACCCGACCTGCATGGACAGCTGTAAGAACAAAGGATTCAGACACCAAAAATTTTGCAACAACTCTCCTTGCCCCTCTCCCTCTCCTTGCCACTGTAAGTGCTTTGCTGAAATCCTTCAAGGAGTTTGGGGAGGGAGAGGGGGCATGTGCCACCCATCTCCTTGCTTTACCCTGCAGTAAATCTTTGTCTGCTCCAACGTTTCAGTTTGGCCTCACTGTGCATCAGTCTCACAATCTGCCATTAGGTAATAATTTTAGCAAAGTCAGTCTAGGAATCTGTGCCCATGGCGGGTCAATCTGTTAAGGTAGCCCCTTCTCTGAGTCCCCCAGCAGCTGCCAAAGTTCATTTCACTCTGGGTATCTCAGAGGGACTGTCCCTGAGAGGAGCCAGCAACCCCATGGCATGAGGCTGTTTGGAGCCACAAAACACTCAGAGTTTTGGCCAATGTTTAGAGTCATTTTAGGGTAAGGACCTCTAGCTTGAGCAAGCTGAGGATTCTCTCACCCCATTCGGGCTCAGCCCCTTGTGGGAAGTGAGCCACTCAGTCTGTTCTCCTCTGAGAGCGGGGCCACTCTGTTTGGAGGCCTCCATCTGGGAATGAAAGTGAAATTTTGACTATATCTCCTCTGATTTTCTATCTGTGCAACCATAGCTTAATTTTTGTTTGTGATTCCTGTGTGTACCTGTGTTTTGCGTGCATATGTGTGTATGTCAGTACTTGCACTGGCCAGCTGAAACTTCTTTGGTAACAGGGCTCATGTGCCAAGACAGCAGGGTATCCCCCGCTGTTGCGTTGGGCTTTGCCTGTGGCAGAGCGTTGGTTGGCATTTTCCCTTCTGGACTAGCCTTAGTCATTCATTCAGTTTCATCTCTAACAGGACATCGGGTAAGATTCTCCTCTTGTGGACTGACAGGGCAGGGGTTGAGAATCTCCCTTTTGGGGCTACGGAACTATGACCCTAAGAGACCAATGTGAGTTGTCTGCTTAATAATTGATAACACTGGTCGTGAATAATTAAGTATGGATAATCAGAGTTCTGTTCCATATATAGTCCCCCTAGGGTGAGTTTTGCAAAATTGGGAGATCTTCAGCCATGTTCCCATAAATGAAAGAAAATAATATGTTTATTGTAACACTGTATGATCTCAGTATTCCCTGAGATCCAGAAAACAATAGCCCCTAATGGCTCTGCTATCCGTTTCAAATATGATATCAAAGTGCGCCTTTGGGGCTTCCCTGGTGGCTCAGGGAAAAATAATCCACCTGCCAATGTAGGAGATCCAGATTCAATCTTTGATCTGAGAAGATCCTACATTCCACAGAGCAATGAAGCCCATGCGCCGCAACTATTGAGCCTGTGCTCCAAAGCCCAGGAGCTTCAGCTGCTGAACCCACGTGCTCAAACTACTGGAGCCCATGTGCCATGGAGCCCGTGATCTGCAACAAGAGCAGCCCCTTGCCATAGAAGCCTGCACACTGCGGCCAGAGGATCGCTGCCACTCTGCGACGAGGCACAGCGAGAGGAAAGGCCGGGCAGCAACGAAGGTCTAGCACAGCCAAAAGCAAGCAAATCAATACACTTAGTTTTAAAAAGTGGGCCTTTTGCAGAGTAGGCTTTTATCTTGGAGGTGTGTGTGCACACGCGCACATGGATGTGCGTGTCAGTGCCTGAGTCCAAATCCTATTCTCTCTTCCTGGTTTTGCATGTGAATGTGAAGAAACTATAAATATCTAATTGTCTGTTGCTGTTATTTCTTTAGTCTGAAGTGGATATTTGTGAACTGGAAAAAAAAGGGGGAAGTTTTTTTTTAAATCTGAAGTGGAAAAACCAACAGATTTCTGGTTCTGTCTGTCTTTACATGGGAACTGACTTGTACTTCTAGGTGTAGGGGAAGTTGGACAGAGCAGATTTCAGGTTCACAAGATCTAAGAAACATTTATTAATAGTACTGAGTCATCTTTTGGTTTGATTAACATAGACATTTGTAAGCAAGGAAAATAATATGCTGAAACTTTAAGAAAATGCAAATGAGATAAGAGCTTTTAGGTAAACTCTGTAGGATAATTATGTTTTGAAAACATCTATCTAAAGTAGTCTCTCCAGATTTTGGTGACTTGAAACTAAACTAAGTTGAGTGGCGGGATTTCATTGACTATCTGAGTCATTTCAAATAGGATAAAATATTGGAGCATTAGCTACTGGGCAGATCTAAGTTTACCTACCTTTTCCTTGTTCGGAGAAGAAAACCAAAGTATAAGTTTCCAATCAGCCTATGTGGGTATGACAAACAGTTCACAACTGCTTCCCTCCTAGTTTTCACTAGAAATTAAGGTTTTTGAGAGGGGAGGATTCTAATTTAAACATGTAATTAAAGCTACTAAAACTAATAAAGGAAACATTTCAGTATACAGCAGGAGAGTAGGATAGGTGTTTTGAGCATGGTTTGGCTGAGATTAGATTAAACTTTACTAGATAAATGGATTTTATTATTAAAAGTAGACTGGTGCAGGACTAGATTTGGTTCTTCTCTGCTAAGTGAACAGGTATACTTAGAATGCCACTTGTGATAACAGATTGTGTGAACCTTCTTACCTTTAAGTGATCTGTATTTGTTTTTAAATATTCACAGTGACCTATGATTCCATCTAACCAAATGGTTTTGAAAACTTTATATTTTTGACAAGCTTTCTACCAAACTCTAATTAAAGTTCTTTTGACTTCAGCTAACTTTGGGTTGTTTCAGAGGGCCCCTGAGGCATCTCAGAGAAATGTTAAACTAGAATTGTTTGGTATATTGAATTACATGGGGAGCATTATCAAATGAGTGATAAGCCTCCTCAGAATATATGATATGGATAAATGTTATTAATATAGACAGTCTAGAAAGTTTCCAAAATTTAGATATGTCCTGCTATAATGTCAGAATTTTAGTTGTTATCTAAAAATACTTTATGTCAGAGCAAATTTATTAAGCTTCTTTGTCAAAACATTGTAATCAGATCTTTAACCGTGCCTTAAGTCTTTTATAGACAGCTAAACTGATGCTTTGCAAAACTGCTTCAAGAAGATTCATGAAAAAGATTGTTTTTCTTTTAAATCATAATGCTAAACTGAGTAAGATGTTTAAAAAGTCTAGCAAAACCTAGATGAAGTCGCTGTCATGTCCGACTCTTTGCGACCCCATGGGCTGTAGCCTACCAGGCTCCTCTGTCCATGGGATTTTCCAGGCAATAGTCCTGAAGTGGATTGCCATTTCCTTCTCCAGGGGATCTTCCCAACCCAGGGATCGAACCCAGGTCTCCTGCATTGTAGACAGACGCTTTACCGTCTGAGCCACCAGGGAAATCCTAGATTAATTACATAGGATTGAGTAAACTGGTAAGTATGGTTATAATTTTTTGTTTTGTTTGAAATATTATTGGCTTTTAATCTATGTTTCTAACTGAGCTGTTTACCAAATGTTTCTCTCCCTATCAATATTGAAAGTTGTTTTACTTCTGACTACACTGTTGCCCCAAATGTTCAGGATAGGAAGAAAATTCTCTTATGTGTTTGTCATAGAGCATAGCTACTCATGAGGTATAACACCATTTGCTTTAAGACTGTTGCTAAAAGCACGTGTACATCTGCTTTGGCCATTGAGGAAGGGAATACATTTGAAAGTCAAGATGGAGTAGCTGTGGTTCAGACATCCAAGGGAAAACTAGGTGGCCGTTGTGGTTGTGATTTCGGACAAGTTCCCGTACTGCTGAGAACTTGAGTTTTCTGAGCTGTATCATACTCAGGATTCCACCAGCCTTTCTCAAAGCAGTGTCTGCTGGCAGCTGGTAGCTACAACATTTGACCTCAAGGTCTCCTCTTGTAATTATTACATTTTTAGACAATAAAATTACCTTAGATTAGATGTTAGCAGAAAAATAAAAAGAGACATGTAGTGGCCAACAGCTCCTGTTATGTAAATGTTAATACCATATCAGAATTTAAAACCTATTTTTGTAGACAACTGGCTTCCTGGTGACAAGTCTCCCCAAAGTGCCAGGTCCCGACTGGTTTTCAGTTTTATTCTCCTGAATACCTCAGGGAATGAGGTCTTAATCATACAAGAATTGACTCCAGGACTTGGAACTTGGTAATATTTCCAGTTCAGTGTCCATTCCCCAAACCAAGCTAGGGCTATGCTCCATTTCAGCAGGAAGTAACCAGAATAGTTTTGTCCCGTGCCCTGAAAGATTTGGCGAGTGATGAGACAGGATTGGAGGTTGAAGCCAAATTCCCCTAAAACTGAATTCCTCTGTCATGTTTATGATTAATCTATCTATTCAAAACATTATTCCCCTTCTTGTCCAACACCTGTTCTACTCAAGATTGAGGAGTATGAAAGAAAAGGAGAGAATTGACTGCATATTAGATTTTTTTACTTTAACCTTTGGTGGTCTGTTGCTGGCTCTGCATTTTTTGTAAAAAGTGTTGCCTCTAGCCTGAAATATGCAGGATATCCTATTCTCAGGGCTGCGACCTTTAAGAGTCCACTCATATAGAGATGGAAAGTTGCAGGACAGAGTAACATTTGTCTTGTTGGAGGTTCACAGGAACATTGTGACCTGACCTACACAGACAGTTGTAAGAACAAAGGATTCAGATCCCAAGAATTTTGCAGCAACTAATCACGGCCCTTTCTTACCTTGCCTTTAAAAGTGCTTTGCTGAAACCCTCTGAGGAGTTCTGGGTTTTGAGGACATAAGCCACCCATCTCCTTGCATGGTCCTGCAATAAACCTTTCTCTGTTCCAAACTCTGATGAATTGGTATTATTTGGCCTCACTGTGTGCTGAGTACATGAAATTGCATTCAATAACAGCTTCTGCACACAGGACATAAATCATCTCTTTTCTGATCTCTTAGCACCTCATTCCAAACATACACCTGATGCCCTTTCACTAATTGCATGGTACAATGATTAAAACATTCAATGTCATTTGCCTTGTAAACAAGAGTCCTTCTATGTCTAAGACTTCTGAATGCCTCGAGTTTGTCTTCTGAACTCCAGGCTGCATTGTACCATGCAAGTGAAATAGCCACATCGTTCTGAATCAGGTGGCAAATACAGTAGAACAAGAGAGAAAATGAAACATCTGTTGTTTCCACTATTTCCCATGAAGTGATGGGACCAGATGCCATGATCTTCGTTTTCTGAATGTTGAGCTTTAAACCAACTTTTTCACTCTCCACTTTCACTTTCATCAAGAGGCTCTTTAGTTCTTCTCCACTTTCTGCCATAAGGGTGGTGTTATCTGCATATTTGAAGTTATTGATATTTCTCCCAGCAATCTTGATTCCAGCTTGTGCTTCTTCCAGCCCAGCATTTCTCATGACGTACTCTGCATATAAGTTAAATAAGCAGGGTGACAATATACAGCCTTGACGTACTCCTTTTCCTATTTGGAACCAGTTGTTCCATGTCTAGTTAGAACTGTTGCTTCCTGACCTACATACAGATTTCTCAGGAGGAAGGCCAGGTGGTCTGGTATTCCCATCTCTTTCAGAATTTTCCACAGTTTATTGTGATCCACACAGTCAAAGGCTTTGGCGTAGTTGATAAAGCAAAAATAGATGTTTTTCTTAGAGAAGGCAATGGCAACCCACTCCAGTACTCTTGCCTGGAAAACCCCATGGACGGAGGAGCCTGGTAGGCTGCAGTCCACGGGGTTGCTAAGAGTCAGACACGACTGAGTGACTTCACTTTCACTTTTCACTTTCATGCATTGGAGAAGGAAATGGCAACCCACTCCAGTGTTCTTGCCTGGAGAATCCCAGGGACAGCGGAGCCTGGTGGGCTGCCATCTATGGGGTCGCACAGAGTTGGACATGACTGAAGCGACTTAGCAGGAGAAGCAGCAGCAGATGTTTTTCTGGAACTCTCTTGCTTTTTTGATGATCCAGCAGATATTGGCAATTTGATTTCTGGTTCCTCTGCCTTTTCTAAATCCAGCTTGAACATGTGGAAGTTCACGGTTCATGTATTGTTGAAGCCTGGCTTGGAGAATTTTGAGCATTACTTTACTAGCGTGTGCTGCTGTTGCTGCTGCTAAGTCGTTTCAGTCGTGTCCGACTCTGTGTGACCCCATAGACAGCAGCCCACCAAGCTCCCCTGTCCCTGGGATTCTCCAGGCAAGAACACTGGAGTGGGTTGCCATTTCCTTCTGATGAGTTCAATTGTGTGGTCGTTTGGGCATTCTTTGGCATTGCCTTTCTTTGGGATTGGAATGAAAACTGATGTTTTCAGTCCTGTGGCCATTGCTGAGTTTTCCAAATTTGCTGGCATATTGAGTGCAGCACTTTCATAGCATCATCTTTTAGGATTTGAAATAACTCAACTGGAATTCCATCACCTCCGCTAGCTTTGTTCATAATGATGCTTCCTAAGGCCCACTTGACTTCACATTCCAGGATGTCTGACTCTAGGTGAGTGATCACACCATCGTGATCATCTGGGTTGCGAAGAGCTTTTTTGTATAGTTCTTCTGTGTGTTCTTGCCACCTCTTCTTAATATCTTCTGTTTCTTTTAGGTCCATACCATGACATACATAATAGAATGTTATGTTAGGCTTCTCAGTAAGGCTGAAGATTTCTGTTCTCCATGGGGTCCTCATTTTTTCGTATTGAACTATAATGAAACTCTTATTTAAGTAATAGACATCTCTGTTTCTGTTTTCCTCTTTCAGACAAAACAAGTGAAGGGAATCTCAGGTAGAAGAAAGAATTAACCAAAGACACAGGCATGAGGGCTTCCCGGGTGGCACCGTGGTAAAGAATTCACCTGCCAATGCAGGAAACACAAAACACTCAGGTTTGATTCCTGGGGTGGAAAGACCCCCTGGAGGAGGAAATGGCAACCCAGTATTCTTGCCTGGGAAATCCCATGGGCAGAGGGGCCTGGTGGGCTATAGTCCGTGGGGTTGCAATGAGTCAGACACAACTGAGTGTGCACCCACTATAGCGTGAGGGAAGTGCACTTCTTTGTGGAATTCCTATGGGTGCAATGGAAGAAGTGGTGGGAAGTGGGGCTGGAAAAGGAAAGTAGTTTGCGGAGGGTCCAATATAATACCCAAGGAATCTGTCTTGTCATGCTGAATGGGGAACCACCTAAGTTTGTTTATTTGTTTAACCCAGGAGCAGTATGTGGTTTCCATGTTGAGAAAGATGATCCTGTACTACTGGTTTTGGAAGGTGGATTGATAGTGAGAGATAGGTACTAGAAGCAGGGAGACGAGTCAGGAGATGATTACAGCAACACAGGGGAAAGTCAGCTGTGTCTCAGCTCACAGCATCCTGGAAATCATGCAGTGTGCTCAGTCACATCTGACTCTACCACCCTAGGGACTGTAGCCTACCAGGCTCCTCTGTTCATGGGATTTTCCAGACGAGAATACTGGAATGGGTTGCTATGTCTTCCTGCAGGGGACCTTCCAGCCCAGGGATCACACCATTATTCCCTGCATCTCCTACACTGCAGGTGGATTCTTTACCTCTGGGCCATCAGAGGGGTCCCTATCCTTGAAACAATGAAGGGGAAACTCCAGTGACCCGCAGGAGTGTCCCCACATCAAATACCAGTGAGGAGGAAGGGTGGCATGGGAAAGAACTGGATGTGGGCGGAACTCTCAGTAGCCTGAGCAGCGCCTGCCTGTTCTTCAAGAGACTATCCTGACTGAATTCGATCTTTCTGACCTTCCTGCCTGAACCAGAGTTCACTGATTTCTTTACTATCCTGCACTATTTCTTAAATCAGTATTACATTCATGCATGCCTACGTGCATGCTAAGTCGCTTCAGTCATGTCTGACTCTGTGCAACCCTATGGACTGTAGCTCTCCAGGCTTCTCTGTCCATGGGATTCTCCAGGCAAGAATACTGGAGTGGGTTGCCATGCCCTCCTCCAGGGGATTTTCCCAACCCAGGGATGGAATCCGTTTCTCTCAGGCCTCCTGCCTTGGCAGGAGCGTTCTTTACCAGTAGAGCCACGTGGGAAGCCCTGGATTAACTGGAGCTGACAACAAATGTCTTCCCAGTTTCTGCCTGTGCAGCCTGACATTACACCCTGTACGAGACCCCATACGAAGGGTGGTGGGGACACTCAGGAGGCTGGCTTGAAGACCCTTTTGTGGCTATGACTGGGAAGGCTTACTTGACAACTGAAGAGATGTGGAGAGATAAACAACAAGAAAAGAACCCAATGGCAACTCTGATGTGTCCATCTCAGACAACAGCATGATTAGCAAATACCTGAAATAAAGAGTAGACTGGGGTGAAAGCCGTTTGAAACTTCTGGAGTTCGAAGTGCCTGCAGGACATTAAGGTAGCTCTTTGGCAGATAGCTGGAAGCACTGATAGTGTATTCTCCACTTGAAACTCTTCACCTGCAGCCAAATGCCTCCATGCATGTCAGACAGTGTGTAGAAGCCTAGCCGGAGGCTTCCTGTCTAAAATCCTTACAAAGGGTGTGTTGCACCCTGTTTTTCTTTATGGTCTTTCCAGCACTTCAACCCTGAATTTATATACCAGCTCTTACCCCCTTCCTTGATTTATAGACCTTGCTTATTTGTCAAATTTATCATCGTCTATCCCTAAAAAATGGTGATAATTAAAGTATGCCTATTCCACTCACTTCCAGGAAGTTGTGAGAATTAAGAAGTTGAAAATAGCCTTAACTGTTTGTTTCACACACATAAATAATTTTATGAATATTTTTCTATTCATAAAAATAGAATAGAATAGGCTGGTGATAATCTTTTGAAGTTTATCTTAAGTCATAATGCTTTCAGCATAATATTAAATTATTGGTTTGTGTTCAATGCTATATAAATGAAACGGTATGACTATACATTTTTTTAGTATTTATTTATACCCTGCCTCAATAGTTCAAATATGGCTCTGTGAATGCATTAAATTCATGGAGATGAAGCCAACATGAATCCTTCAAAGTTTATGCTGAAAGCCAAGAAAGAACATGAGATCTTTCCCATCTCAGCTCTGATGGGAAAGATAGAATTGAAATTCACTTAGGAAAGGTTACTCTGAGAGGGTGTGTGCATGCTCAGTCCTCTGAGAGGGTGGAAGTACCATATCCAGAACACCTTTCCAGGTCATTGCAAAGTGGGTGGGTGTGACTTTTCCGTGAGCTTCAGGCACCGCATGTACATTTCATGTTAGCACGCCTCACCTGTACTGAGACCACGCATCATACAAGCTCTAGCCCTTGCCTACTTCTTTGATTCCATTTTCTATTTCTTCCCCATATATTGTACATTTTCCACTTGGCACTTTAGTAAGGAACGGACATGTTTTATGTGGTGTGACAAACATGAAGACTATTAGAATTGGGACTTTGGGATTGTCAACTGTGTGTGTGTGTGTGAGCAAAGATAATTTCACTTCTTCCTCTCCAGTTTGTATGCCTCTTATGTCTTTTTCTTGCCTGACTTCTTTGGCTAGGATTTTCAGTACTATGACAAGTAGAAGTGGCAAACATAGGCATCCCTGTCTGATTCCTGATCTTGGAAACTTTTTAGTCTTTCAGTGTTGACTATGATTGATGCTGTGTTCATAAGATAATGTTCATTAAAATAAGGGAAATCAGCATGATTATATGCAGATGGAATAAGGTTTATATCTTCTGTTTATTCTGATTTAAAAATATATAATAAAATTTACCATTTTAACCATTTTGAAATGGAACAACAGACTGGTTCCAAACTGGGAAAGGAGTATGTCAAGACTATATATTGTAACCCTGCATTATTAACTTATATGCAGAGTACATCATGTGAAATACCAGGCTGGATAAAGCACAAGCTGGATCAAGACTGATGGGAGAAATATCAGTAACCTCAGATATGCAGACGACACCACTCTTATGGGAGAAAGTGAAAAACTAAAGAGCCCCTTGATGAAAGTGAAAGAGGAGAGTGAAAAGCTGGCTTAAACTCAACATGCAGAAAACAAAGATTATGGCATCTGGTCCCATCAGTTCAGTTCAATTCAGTTACTCAGTCCTGTCCAACTCTTTGCAACATCATGGACCACAGCACACCAGGCCTCCCTGTCCATCACCAACTCCCAGAGTCTACTCAAACTCATCTCCATTGAGTCAGTGATGCCATCCAAACATCTCATCCTCTGTCGTCCCCTTCTCCTCCTGCCTTCAATCTTTCCCAGCATCAGGGTCGTTTCAAATGAGTCAGCTCTTCCTATCAGGTAGCCAAAGTATTGGAGTTTCAACTTCAACATCAGTCCTTCCAGTGAACACCCAGGACTGATCTCCTTTAGGATGGACTGGTTGGATCTCCTTGAAGTCCAAGGGACTTCTCCAACACCACAGTTCATCAGTTCTTCAGCTTTCTTTATAGTCCAACTCTCAGCTTTCTTTATAGTCCAACTCTCACATTCATACATGACTACAGGAAAAACCATAGCCTTGATGAGATAGACCTTTGTTGGCAAAGCAATGTCTCTGCTTTTCAATATGCTGTTTAGGTTGGTCAGGACTTTCTTTCCAAGGAGCAAGCGTCTTTTAATTTCATGGCTTCAGTCACCATCTGCAGTGATTTTGGAGCCCTCAAAATAAAATCTGACACTGTTTCCACTGTTTCCCTATCTATTTCCCATGAAGGGATGGAACCAGATAACATGATCTTAGTTTTTTGACTGTTGAGCTTTAAGCTAGCTTTTTCACTCTCCTCTTTCACTTTCATCAAGAGTCTCTTTAGTTCTTCTTCACTTTCTGCCATAAGGGTGGTTTCATCTGCATATCTGAGGTTATTGATATTTCTCCTGGCAATCTTGATTCCAGCCTGTGCTTCATCCAGCCCGGCATTTTGCTTGATGTACTCTGCATATAAGTTAAATAAGTAGGGTGACTATATATACCCTTGACGTACTCCTTTTCCTATTTGGAACCAGTCTGTTGTTCCATGTCCAGTTCGAACTGTTGCTTCCTGACCTGCATATAAGTTTCTCAAGAGGCAGGTCAGGTGGTCTGGTATTCCCATCTCTCTCAGAATTTTCCACAGATTATCATGAGCCAAACAGTCAAAAGCTTTGGCATAGTCAATAAAGCAGAAATAGATGTTTTTCTGGAACTCTCTTGCTTTTTCAATGATCCAGGGGATGTTGGCAGTTTGATTTCTTGTTTCTCTGCCTTTTCTAAATCCAGCTTGAGCATCTGGTAGTTCAGGGTTCAAGTATTGCTGAAGCCTGGCTTGGAGAATTTTGAGCATTACTTTACTAGCATGTGAGATAAGTGCAATTGTGTGGTAATGTGAGCATTCTTTGGCATTGCCTTTCTTTGGATTGGAATGAAAACTGACCTTTTCCAGTCCTGCGGCCACTGCTGAGTTTTCCAAATTTGCTGGCATATTGAGTGCAGCACTTTCACAGCATCATCTTTCAGGATGTGAAGTAGCTCAACTGGGATTCCATCACCTCCACTAGCTTTGTTTGTAGTGATGCTTTCTAAGGCCCACTTGACTTCACATTCCAGGATGTCTGGCCCTAGGTGAGTGATCACACCAGTGTGATTATATGGTCACATCGCTTCATGGCAAATAGATGGGGAAACAATGGAAACAGTGACAGACTTTATTTTCTTGGGCTTCAAAATCACTGCAGATGATGACTGCAGCCATGAAATTAAAAGATGCTTGGTCCTTGGAGGAAAGGTTATGACCAACCTAGACAGCATATTAAAAAGCAGAGACATTACTTTGCCAATATAGGTCCATCTAGTCAAAGCTGTGGTTTCTCCAGTAGTCATGTATGGATGTGAGAGTTGTACTATAAAGAAAGCTGAGCACTGAAGAATTGATACTTTGGAATTATGGCCTAGGAGAAGACTCTTGAGAGTCCCTTGGACTCTAAGGAGATGGATCCTGTCAATCCTAAAGGAATTCAGTCCTGAATATTCATTGGAAGGACTGATGCTAAAGCTGAAACTCCAGTACTTTGGCCACCTGATGTGAAGAACTGACTCACTGGTAAAGATCCTGATGCTGGGGAAGATCGAAGGCAGGAAGAGAAGGGACAACAGAGGATGAGATGGTTGGATGGCATCACCAACTCAATGCACATGAGTTTGAACGAGCTCCAGGAGTTGGTGAGGGACAGAGAAGCCTGGTGTGCTAAGGCCCATGGAACTGCAAAAAGTCGGACACGACTGAGTGGCTGAACTGAACCGAAATGTACAATACAGTGGCATTAATTACATTCGCAGTATTGTGCAATCATCATGACAAGTCACAGAATTTTTCATCACTGCAAACAGAAACTTTGTACCCATTAAAAAAATCCTATCCATTTCCCCTCACCTGAGAGCCGGGAACACTTAATCTACTTGTCTCTGGCCTATTCTAGATATTTAATATAAGTAGAGTCATACAATATTTGTCCTTTTGTGTCTGGCTTATTTCACTTAGCGTAATGTTTTCAAGGTTCATCTATGTTATAGCATGTGTCAGGATTTCATTGCCTTCTACGGCTATATAATTATCCATTCTATGTATAAATTACATTTTGTTTATCATCTGTTGGACATATTTTTGCTATTTTGAATGATGTTACTATGAACATTTTGGTATACAAATTCGTTTACATAGCCATTTTTGATTCTTTTGCAAATATACCTAGAGGTAGTATTGCTGAATCATGTGGTAAGTATGTGTTTAACTTTTTTGAGGAACCTCCAATCTATTTTCCACAGTGGCTGTGCCATATTGCATTCCCATCAGCAATGTATGAGGGTTCTTATTTATCCACAATCTCACCAAGAGTTTCCTTTTTTCTTTTTATTAGAGACATACTAGTGGGTGTGAAGTGGTACTTTTCAGTTTACATTTCTTTCAATTCAGTTCAGTTGCTCAGTCTGTCCGACTCTTCGCAACCCCATGAATCACAGCACGCCAGGTGTCCCTGTCCATCACCAACTCCTGGAGTTCACTCAGACTCATGTCCATGGAGTCAGTGATGCCATCCAGCCATCTCATCCTCTGTCATCCCCTTCTCCTCCTGCCCCCAACCCCTCCCAGCATCAGAGTCTTTTCCAATGAGTCAACTCTTTGCATGAGGTGGCCAAAGTACTGGAGCTTCAGCTTTAGCATCATTCCTTCCAAAGAACACCCAGGACTGATCTCCTTCAGAATGGACTGGTTGGATCTCCTTGCAGTCCAAGGGACTTTGAGTCTTCTCCAACACCGCAGTCCAAAAGCATCAATTCTTTGGTGCTCAGCTTTCTTCACAGTCCAACTCTCACATCCATACATGACCACCGGAAAAACCATAGCCTTGACTAGACAGACCTTTGTTGGCAAAGTAATGTCTCTGCTTTTGAATATGCTATCTAGGTTGGTCATAACTTTCCTTCCGAGGAGTAAGCGTCTTTAATAACTAATGATTTTGAGAAACTTTTCACATCCTTTTTGACCATGTGTACAGCTTCTTTGTAGAAATTAGCTATTCAAATTTTTGCCCAGTTTTTAATTGTCTTTTTGCATTTCACTAATGTGTAATGATGTTGAACATTTATCTTTTCATGTACTGTGTATATCTTCTTTGGAGATGTGGCTATTAAAGTTTGTCCCCGTTTTTTATTTGAGTTGTCCTTTTCAATTGAAATATAATTGATTTATAATGTTGTGCTACTTTCTGGTATATAGCAAAGTGATTCAGATAGATATAGATGTATTCTTTTTCATATTCTTTTCCATTATGATTTATTACAGGATATTGAATATATTTCCCTGTGCTATACAGTAGGACCTTGTTTTTTATCCTTTTTATACACAGTAGTTTGTTTTCAGTGATTTACATAATACATATAGCAGTGTACAATATATAGCACTCACTGTAGCAATATATAGCACCCATTGTGCGTCTGTATTTGTGTGTGTACACAGAAATGGCTATGGGAATCCCATAATATGTATATACATGCTGTAATTGCATCATTATACACTGCTGTAATGGGATGTATATATATCCCGTTATATATATATTACATATATATATATAATGTGTGTGTGTAGACAGGTAGTGTATAGCATTGCACGTTACTACATATACAATACTTATAGATGTATACACACACACTATGCTGCTGCTGTTGCTTAATCTCTTCATTTGTGTCCAACTCTGTGCGACCCTATGAACTGCAGCCCGCCAGGCTCCTCTGTCCTTGGGATTCTCTAGGCAATAGTACTAGAGTAGGTTGCCATACCCTCCTCGAGGGAATCTTCCTGACCCAGGGATTGAACCCTGGTCTCCTACACTGCCGGGAGAGTCTTAACCGCTGAACTACCAGGGAAGCCCCCCCACACACTATATCTGTATCTATACAGCATGCACTATAGCAATACATGTCACCCCCAATGGGGATGAAGTGTAAACATCTTATGTGAAAGTGTTAGCACTCAGCTGAGTCTCACTCTTTGTGACCTCGTAGACTAAAGCCCACCAGGCTCCTCTGTCCATGGAATTCTCCAGGCAAGAATACTGGAGTGGGTTGCCATTCCCTTCTTCAGGGGATCTTCCCGACCCAGGGATCAAACCCCGGTCTCCTGCACTGCAGGCAGATTCTTTACCATCTGAACCTCCAAGGAAGTAAACATCTTACATGCAGTTATAAAAGCAATAACTGAAAATAAGCATTACATAGTATGCCAAGGCTCTTTAACAAATGGACCAAGACTAATTGTGAACAAAATCTTAATCACCAACAACAACCACATCCACAGGCGCTCTGTAGTACAAACTGTGGCTGCCCTCAAAAGATCACTTGCAATTTAATTCCCTCCCCTGCCGCTACTGTCATCCTGACATTCCGAGGTCACTGTTGGTCATTCTTTTTATGAAGATTCCCTAGATCATTCTTATTGGCAAACATGCTTTTGCTCTCATTCAGAAAACCCCTTGCCGGCTTCCAGCACTCCCTTCAATTACTGCCCTATTTCTTTTCACTTCAGAGTGAAAATTCTATGCTTCTTGTCTCCAGTTCTCTCTTTCTACTTTCTCTTGAACCTACTACAATCAGATGTGCATCCTGCTCAGTCCTAAACTGCTCTCCTCACAGCACAGAATGATCACTTTTTCAAAGCCCCTGGACACCCTCCAGTCTTTATCTTACTGCCCTATCAGCTACATTTGTCATGGGCGGTCACCTTCTCCTCCTTGAATTGCTTGAATTACTCAGCTTGCAGGACATTGCTTTCTCCTGGTCCTTTCCCCAATCTCCTGCCCACTATTCCTCAGTCTTTTTTTTTTTTTTCAGTCCTCCTCATCTCTCTAACCTGTAAATGTAGGGGTTCCCCTAACCACAGTCCTTAGTCTTCTTGTTTTTAAAAAATAATCGTATTTATTTTCAGCTGCGCTGCACCGGCTCTTCTCTCGAGGCGGCGAGTGGGGGCTGCTCTCTGGCCGCGGGGCACGGGCTTCTCAGGGCGGTGGTTTCTCTTGCGGAGCACAGGCTCTAGGGCGTGTGGGCTTCAGTGACCGTGGCCTGCGGGCTCAGTAGTTGCTGCTCCAGGGCTCTAGAGCACAGGCTCCATAGTTGCGGTGCTCGGGCTTAGTTGCTCCGTGACCTGTGGGATCTTTCCGGATCAGGCATTGAAGCCGCTCTCCTGTACCGGCAGGCAAATGCTTTACCATTAAGCCACCAGGGAAACCCCTGTTCTCTTTCTTATTTATACCCACTTATTTGGCGATTTTTGTTGAGCCTCATGGCTTTATATACCATCTATATGCAGGTGACTCCTAATTTATATCTCCAGCCTGGACCTCTGCCCCAGTTCTACCACAGTCCTTGATCCTCGTCTCTTTTTTCCCCTTAAAAAATTGTATTTTTCATTTATCTGTTTTCAGCTGTGCATGTCCAACTGTCTGCTTGACATTACCATTTAGAGTAGTAATATATATATCAAACCTTACAAGTCTAAAATAGATCTCTTGATAGCCGCCCTCCTGGAAGAGCATCTCCAACAGTCCTTACCTCAGCTCATGGCAACTCCTTTCTACTAGTTGTTCATGTTAAAAAAAAAAATGTTGATGTCATTTGAGGTGAACTCAGCGTACTCTCACCCTCTTTCTCTCATCTCATGGCTGATCTGTCGGTAAATCCTGGCAGTTCCACCTAGAAAACAACTGGGACACTTCTCACAGTCTCATGTTCACCACCATGGTTCAGGCCTCCACTCTCTCTAGCCCAGATAATTATGATAGCCTCCCAGGTGTTTTCCCCATGACTGCCCTTGCCTCCTACAGTCTTTTCCTGCTAAAATGTGAGTCAGACCTTATTACTTCTCTGTTGTAAACTCTCTATGATTTCTCATTGCATTCAGAATAAAAGCCAGAGTTCCTTATAACAGCCACCAAGCCCTGCACAATCTGGCTGCCTGTCATTGATGTCTATGAGCTGATCTCCTGTTAGTTTATCCCGTTTTCTCTACCCAGCTACACTGGCCTCCTCGAAACACTGGGCACGATTCTACCTGCTCTTTCCTCTTTCTGGGGTGCTCTTCGTCAAATATCTGTATGTTAGCGCCTCACTCCTCTCCACCTCTGTTCACAAGTCACCTTCACAGCGACGACTTCCCTGACCATTCTATTCAACAATTCGATCTTCCTGAGTATTTGTTTTATTTCTGTTTAGCATTATCAGATTGTAACGTGCCATAATTATATTTATCTCTTTCATTGGCTTTCTCACAATGAGTCACATACAAGTGAGGATCATTTTTCTGTTTTATTCACTGTTCCATCCCTTGTGACTAGAACAACAGCACATGCTAGGCACACACAAAGATATTTACTGAATAAATGAAAGAAAAAGTAAATTTAAAAAACATTTCATATACATTCGAACCTTATATTAGCAAGTAGACCCACGTGAGTGGGATTATAAAAATCATCATAAAATATTTGTAAATATGTTATCCAAACAAAGACTACCCACAGTACTGATTCCAGATCTAATTACACTTAAGGAGTAAAGTTAAATTATGAGTAATTCTTTATCTTCTGCTTCAGAACTTCTGAAACTTATAGCATTAGGATGTTGGTATTACCTCCTAAACAATAAAATGATGTTGCCTCTTCATGTAAGTTAGACATAATCAGAATCTTGGCTGCTCTGCTGCTTAGTCACTCAGTTGTGTGCCACTCTTTGCAACTCCATGGATTGTAGCCTTCCAGGCTCCCCTGTCCATGGGATTTTTCAGAGAAATATACTGGAGTAGGTTGCCATTTCCTCCTCCAGGAGATCTTCCCGACCCAGGGATCAAACCTCACTCTCTGGTGCCTCCTACCTTGCAGGCAGATTCGTTACCACTGAGCCATTGGGAAAGCCCCAGTTAGAATGTTTAGCAGGCCAATTTTGATGAAGCTGATTTTTCTGTTCCCGTATCAGATTCACTTCATACAAAATGACATTATCTTTATAGATCATTTAAATTTTAAATGGATTACCTTTATAAGATATTTCTAAAACAAAGTCATTTTATCATTGCACCATTACTCATGGATTAGTCAAGACCCACTTGTTCAGTTCAGTTCACTTGCTCAGTCATGTCCAACTCTTTGTGGCCCCA
The DNA here is from genome assembly GCF_042477335.2 of Ovis canadensis. NCBI lineage: Eukaryota > Metazoa > Chordata > Mammalia > Artiodactyla > Bovidae > Ovis > Ovis canadensis. Next base: position 21,971,892 of record NC_091269.1, on the reverse strand, counting down.
CAGACTGCAGCACACCAGGCCTCCCTGTCCATCACCAACTGCCGGAGTGTACTCAAACTCGTGCCCATTCAGTTGATGATGCCATCCAAGCATCTCATCCTCTGTCATCCCCTTCTCCTCCTGCCTTCAATCTTTCTCAGCATCAACGTGTTTTCAAATGAGTCAGCTCTTCTCATCAGGTGGCCAATGTACTGGAGTTTCAGCTTCAACACCAGTCCTTCCAATGAACACTCAGGACTGATTTCCCTTCGGATAGACTGGTTTGATCTCCTTGCAGTCCAAGTGACTCTCAGGAGTCTTCTCCAACACCACAGTTCAAAAACATCAATTCTTCAGTGCTCAGCTTTCTTTATAGTCTAACTCTCACATCCATACAAGACTACTGGAAAAACCATAGCTTTGACTAGACAGACCTTTGTTGGCAAAGTAATGTCTCTGTTTTTTAATATGCTGTCTAGGTTGATCAGAACTTTTCTTCCAAGGAGTAAGCGTCTTTTAATTTCATGGCTGCAGTCACCATCTGCAGTGCTTTCAGAGCCTCCAAAAATAATGTCTGCCACTGTTTCCCCATCTATTTCCCATGAAGTGATGGGACCGGATGCCATGATCTTCGTTTTCTGAAGTTGAGCTTTAAGCCAGCTTTTTCCACTCTCCTCTTTTACTTTCATCAAGAGGCTCTTTAGTTCTTCTTCACTTTCTGCCATAAAAGTGGTGTCATCTGCATATCTGAGGTTATTGATATTTCTCCTGGCAATCGTGATTCCAGCTTGTGCTTCCTCCAGCCCAGTGTTTCTTATGATGTACTCTGCATATAAGTTAAATAAGCAGAGTGACAATATACATCCTTGACGTACTCCTTTTCCTATTTGGAACCAGTCTGTTGTTCCATGTTCAGTTCGAACTATTGCTTCCTGACCTGCATACAGATTTCTCAAGAGGCAGGTCAGGTGGTCTGGTATTCCCATCTCTTTCAGAATTTTCCACAGTTTATTGTGATCCACACAGTCAAAGGCTTTGGCATAGTCACTAAAGCAGAAATAGATGTTTTTCTCGGACTCTCTTGCTTTTTCCATGATCCAGCGGATGTTGGCAGTTTGATCTCTGGTTCCTCTGGCTTTTCTAAATTCAGCTTGAACATGTGGAAGTTCATGATTCATGTATTATTGAAGCCTGATTTGGAGAATTTTGAGCATTACTTTGCTAGCCTGTGAGATGAGTGCAATTGTGCGGTAGCTTGAGCATTATTTGGTAGTTTGAGATCCACTTGAGGAAGTCTCTATTTCTACTTCCCTCTGAAATACAGCATTCATAAAGCTTATCAGAGCCCATGGGAAATGTCACACACATCTCAATGACATAAACATCACTGAAGAGTTCTGATGTATTTTGATTATTTTGAAAATAATTAAAAAATCCAGTTAATAAAGTGCATGCAACATAAGTAGCAAAGGAAATTCTCTCTCTTTTTTTTTAAGTTTCTCAATATACATTTTATTTATTTATTTGCTTTGGCCACACTATACCAGGGACCAAACCTGTGCCCCCAACATTGGAATCACAGGGTCTTAACCATTGGACAACCAGGTAAGTCCAGGAAATTCTTCGGAAACTTTTTTTTAAACACTTTGTTCAAGAAGTAAGTCTTGGGACTTCGCTGGTGGTCCAGTGGTTAAGAATTTACCTTCCAACTCAGGGGATGGAGGTTTGACCCCTGGTCAGGGAACTACGATCCCACACACTGAGGGGCAACTATGCCTGTGCGCTTCAACTAGAGAAGTCAGCAAGTTGCAACCAGAGAGAAGCACCCACGAGCTACAGCAAACAGCCTGCACACCACAATGAAGACCCAGTGAATCCAAAGAAACCAAAGGGACTTCTCTGCAGCAACGAATCTCTCATCATCTTCACTTGTTTATTATATTCAGGTGATTGGCATTAATCTTCCTCTTCCTTCTTTTTGTATCTGCATTTTGAAGTCTGAGTGGAATTCGTTGTGTACAGAAGATAATTTTATTTTCACTGAGGCCTTTTCAGACTACAGATATCTGCAAAAAATATCAAAGGAATGAACCAAAGCTCCAGCTACTACAAAGGAAGGCTCTTTATTGGAAACCTGAATAAAGAGAGCATCCGAAGCTATTAATCATTTTCTTAATCCTTTCCACATCCCTGCCAGTGAATCCTAGGATATAATACTAATAATATTTACTCTAACACTGGCATTATTTTAACAAAAACTCCCTTTATATAATAACATTGACTCAATCGGGAGTCAAGCCCTGAAAAATATTTTTGGAGGCCACTGCTTGCAAAAGTTTTTGAAATTGCCTTCTTACAGTTTTTGAAATTGACATACAGAAGCAAAATTTGATCAACAGAAAATAAATTGTGATGGACATTGGCAAGGTCCCAATAGTTCTAACGGCAAGAGAGAAAAGAAATGAAAAAGCAATCTGCAGATAGATATGTAAGCATGTAATAGCATATCTGTGAAAAAATTCAGATATGCAAAACTATATCCTTCTATCACCTACACCTAATGGTGATTGTAGCAAGTACGTGGGTAGGAGTTTCCAGAAGGATGCTGGAATTCTTTTGGTATTCTTTTGATGTATGAATCGGAGATAATACATAAGCATTCACAGCATTAAAAGATGTAGAGATTATATATAAATCATTCAGATGATTATAGAAGAAAAGATAAAATGGGTCAAAACCCAAATCAAAACAAATTTTTGAAGGTGGCTCTAATGAATTGGGGCTTCTCTGGTGACTCAGATGGTAAAGAATCTGCCTGCAATGTAGGAGACTGGGTTCTATCCCTGGGTCGAGAAGATCTCCTGAAGAAGGGAATGGCTACATACTCCAGTGTTCTTGCCTGGAGAATTCTATGGGCAGAGGAGCCTGGTGGGCTACAGTCCACGGGGTCACAAAGAGTTGGACAAGATTGAGTGACTAATACTTTCACTTTCTTTCACTAAGGAATTGATTTGGAAAGCCACTGCAGAATGCTACAGAGCACTCAATTAATTGTGTAAATTGCCTCTTAATTCTTACCACAAGATTGAGGCAGTAATATTATTTCCTCTTTATAGATGGGCAAACTGAGACTCAGGAAGGTGTCCCATCTTCAAATTTTGCATAAATATTAAGGGAGTTTGAATTTGAATTCCATTCTTTCTCCAAAATCCACTCTCCTCCCAGTAGACAGTCTAGTCAAAGCTATGGTTTTTCCAGTAGTCATGTATGAATGTGATAGTTGGACTATAAATAAAGCTCAGCACTGAAGAATTGATGCTTTTGAACTGTGGTTTTGGAAACGACTCTTGAGAGTCCCTTGGACTGCAAGGAGAGCAAACCAGTCAATCCTAAAGGAAATCAGTCGTGAATATTCATTGGAAGGACTGATGCTAAAGCTGAAACTCCAATACTTTGGCCACCTGATAGGAAGAGCTGACTCATTTGAAAAGACTCTGATGCTGGGAAAGATTGAAGGCGGGACGAGAAGGGGACGACAGAGGATGAGATGGTTGGATGGCATCACCGACTGAATGGGCATGAGTTTGAGTAAGTTCTGGAAGATGGTGATGGACAGGGAAGCCTGGCATGCTGCAGTCTGCGGGGTTGAAAAGAGTCAGACATGACTGATCAACTGAACTGAACTGACTGAATCTTGTCAATTCTCTTTCTGTGACCATCTACTAACACATCTTTTTGTTTTTAAGTCTTCTAATCCTTTCATTATTTGGACACTGTTATTCTATTACAAACAGATAATTATAATATTGCTTTGTTCTATTAGATCATATGTATTTAATAAATGTTTTACACATTTATCATAGAATCACTGCAGAATAAGTAAAGATTTATTTCAAATCCTGAAAGATGATGCTGTGAAAGTGCTGCACTCAATATGCCAGCAAATGTGGAAAACTCAGCAGTGTCCACAGGACTGGAAAAGGTCAGTTTTCATTCCAATCCCAAAGAAAAGCAATGCCAAAGAATGCTCAAACTACCACACAATTGCACTCATCTCACACACTAGTAAAGTAATGCTCAAAATTCTCCAAGCCAGGCTTCAGCAATACGTGAACCGTGAACTTCCTGATGTTCAAGCTGGTTTTAGAAAAGGCAGAGGAACCAGAGATCAAATTGCCAACATCTGCTGGATCATGGAAACAGCAAGAGAGTTCCAGAAAAACATCTATTTCTGCTTTCTTGACTATGCGAAAGCCTTTGACTGTGTGGATCACAAAAAACTGTGGAAAATTCTGAAAGAGATGGGAATACCAGACCACCTGACCTCAATAAACTGTGGAAAATTCTGAGAGAGATGGGAATACCAGACCACCTGACCTGCCTCTTGAGAAATATGTATGCAGGTCAGGAAGCAACAGTTAGAACTGGACATGGAACAACAGACTGGTTCCAAATAGGAAAAGGAGTACGTCAGGGCTGTATGTTGTCACCCTGCTTATTTAACTTCTGTGCAGAGTACATCATGAGAAACGCTGGGCTGGAAGAAGCACAAGCTGGAATCAAGATTGCCGGGAGAAATATCAATAACCTCAGATATGCAGATGACACCACCCTTATGGCAGAAAGTGAAGAGGAACTAAAAAGCCTCTTGATGAAAATGAAAGAGGAGAGTGAAAAAGTTGGCTTAAAGCTCAATATTCAGAAAACGAAGATCATGGCATCTGGTCCCATCACTTTATGGGAAATAGATGGGGAAACAGTGGAAACAGTGTCAGACTTTATTTTTTTAGGCTCCAAAATCACTGCAGATGGTGACTGCAGCCATGAAATTAAAAGACGTTTACTCCTCGGAAGGAAAGCTATGATCAATCTAGATAGCATGTTCAAAAGCAGAGACATTACTTTGCCGACGAAGGTCTGTCTAGTCAAGGCTATGGTTTTTCCAGTGGTCAGGTATGGATGTGAGAGTTGGACTGTGAAGAACACTGAGAGCCAAAGAATTGATGCTTTTGAACTGTGGTGTTGGAGAAGACTCTTGAGAGTCCCTTGGACTGCAAGGAGATTCAACCAGTCCATTCTGAAGGAGATCAGCCCTGGGATTTCTTTGGAAGGAATGATGCTGAAGCTGAAACTCCAGTACTTTGGCCACCTCATGTGAAGAGTTGACTCATTGGAAAAGACTCTGATGCTGGGAGGGATTGGGGGCAGGAGGAGAAGGGGACGACAGAGGATGAGATGGCTGGATGGCATCACTGACTCGATGGACATGAATCTGAGTGAACTCTGGGAGTTGGTGATGGACAGGGAGGACTAGCGTGCTGTGATTCATGGGGTCACAAAGAGTCGGACATGACTGAGCAACTGAACTGAACTGAACTGAAAGAAGGAAAAGAGCTGTACATGTCATACCATTTAAAAGTAGTTACTGTTAACATTTTTGTAAAAATCTTTTCAGTCTCTTGAAGATCAGGTTGCAGTATGGTTTTGTAGTCAGGTTTTAAGAATTACTCATTCAACAAGCATTAACTGAATGCTGAAATGTGTTATTATATTACAATATATTGTAAACATCTTCCCATTATTGAATATCTTCTATGGTCACAGTTGTTACATTGTGAAATTTTAAGATGAATTTACTTATTGGAGGATACAAACTAATATTTTTGTATTTAATTAGAAACTCCAGAGAAATTAAATTATTAATTTATGCTGCAGTCCATGGTGTCACAAAGAGTCAGACACAACTGAGGCAATGAACAATAGAGTCTGAGTTTTCTACACAACCATCCATCGTAACATTTGTAATTTCTCTGCTTTGAAGCCATTTCCTATGGGTTGCTATATGCCAGGGGTTGGCAAACTATAGCCTGAGGGTAAGACCTGACCTACTATCTGTTTTTGTGATAAACGTTATAGAAACACAGCCACATTCATTTGGTTGCTTGTCTTTTGCTGTTTTGTGCTACAACCAGTTGCTGGCCAACAGTTAATTATTAAAAATATTTAATATCCGGCCTTTAAAGAAAAGATTTGCTGATCTACACCACTGATACTACAGTGGTGATTCCTGCTCAAAGCTTCTCTGGCCCATATGATCACAAATCACCATATGTTGGTACTAAGGACACAATTCCTAATAGAGCATCCAGCTCTAGAACATAATGTCAGATACCCAGATCAGAATCAATATATGCAACTTCCACCATAAAATCAACAAAATACAAATAAAACCATACATTACCAGCCTTCAGAATTAGTAGGAGACCGAACAACTCACACTTCTAATTAACTGTAAGTTACTGTTGTTCAGTAGCTCAGTCGTGTCTGACTCTTTGCAACCCCATGGATTGCAACACACCAAGCTTCCCTGCCCTTCACCATCTCCCCGAATTTGCTCAAACTCATGTCCATTGAGTCAGTGATGCCATCTAACCAGCACATACTCTGACTTCCCCTTCTCCTTCTGCCTTCAATCTTTCCGAGCATCAGGGTCTTTTCTAATGAGTCAGCTCTTCCCATCAGGTGGCCAAAATATTGGAGCTTCAGCTTCAGCATCAGTCCTTCCAATGAATATTCAGGATTGATTTCCTTTAGGATTGACTGGTTGGATCTCCTTGCAGTCCAAGGGACCCTCTAGAGTCTTCTGCAATACCACAGTTCAAAACATCAATTCTTTGGTGCTCAGCCTTCTTTATGGTCCAATTCTCACATCCATACATGACTACTGGAAAAACCACAGCTTTGACTAGACGGACATTTGTTGTCAAAGTAATGTCTCTGCTTTTTAATACACTCTCTAGGTTTGTCATAGCTTTTCTTCCAAGGAGCAAGCATCTTTTAATTTCATGGCTGCAGTCTCCATCTGCAGTGATTTTGAAGCTCAAGAAAATAGTCTGTCACCGTTTCCATTGTTTCTCTGTCTATTTGCCATGAACTGATGGAACCGGAGGCCATGATCTTAATTTTTGGAATTTTGAGCTTTAAGCCAGTTTTTTCACTCTACTCTTTTACCTTCATCAAGAGGCTCTTATTTCAATAGAACTCCTGATCCTACAAGCCTCTGGGGGCTAAGAGTAAAAGGGGACGGTGGCTTAAACAGCTCCATTCAAAAGAAAAGAGGGGAGCAAAGGACTTAAACAAAGCATTGACCAAAGTCATCGCAGGGAGAAATCATTCTACACTGAGTGTCAGAACTCAGGTCTGGGAGGTGATCATTGATGGTCGTGGGTACTTGAAAGATGTTTGAAGGTGACAGGGCTAAAAGCAACTGCCTCCAAACAGTGAGGGTGTCTGTGAACAGAGAAGGTGTGGGGCACCTTGGAGACACCACAGTGAGGGGAATAAACAAAGCTAAGAATTTTAAAAATTAGGGCACACCAACACTCCCATGCTCTTACACTACCATAAACTCATTTATTTAAAAGAAGCTGTGTGTCCATATCCTGACTGAACTGGGTATTCACACTCGTGTTAAATGCCTAGGAAGAGCAAAAAAATTAAACCAACTCCATACAAAGAAACTGTAAGGACATAAAACAAAATAAGCAAACCAAGAATCACTCTTTTAGTTAATGAAAACTCTCTCCCCAAAACCAACCAGAAAGTAGTATACTGTGACGCAAAACTCTATGAATTATATATCTCAAAAAAGCCTGTAAAGATAATTTTAGAAAAACAACTTAGAATCATAAATTCAAACACTAATAAGAAATATGGACTCCTTATCCCTTACAAATAAACAAACCAAACCAAACCAAACGAACAAACAAAAAACCCAACAAAACAGAAGTGCAATAAGAATTGATCAAATTTACCAAAGTAATTGAAAAAAGCAGATCTAAAAAATGAAAGACTATAAAATGCCACAGAAGAAGGAATTCAAATAAAGACCTAATAAGAAACAAGACATAGAGAACAAATCTATGGACACCAAGGAGGAAAAGGGAGCATGGGATGAATTGGAAGATTGGGATTGACGTATATATACTATCGATAATATGTATTAAATAGACAACTAATGTATGACACAGGAAACTCTACTCAGGGCTGTGTGGTAACCTCAATGGGAAGGAAATCCAAAAAGAGAGTATATATATATATATATAAGATTCACTTTGCTGTACAAGATTAAGACAACATTGTAAAGCAACTATCATGTGTGTATGCATGCTCAATCTTGTCCAACTCTTTGCAGCCCCATGGACTGCCCCCGCCAGGCTCCTCTGTCCATGGAACTTTCCAGGCAAGAATATCAGAGTGCGTTGCCCTTTCCTCCTCCAGGGAATCTTCCCCAGTTAGGAAGCGAACTTGAGTCTCCTGAGTTTCCTTCATTGGCAAGAAGATTCCTTACCACTGAGCCATCAACGAAGCCCCCGGAAAGCAACTATACTTCAGTAAAAATTTACAAAATAAAACAATGAAGAAACAAGAGAATGAAACTGAGATCAAGATATTTTAAAAGGGATTAGAGAGAATATGATGGGAAAGGAAAACAGTCACACACAGAATCAACATATACATAACTGGAATCTCTAAGAAGAGAAATGAAACAGTAGAATAACACTAGTGTTTAAAATGGAAAAAAAAAAAACCCACACACAACTTTCCAAAAGTGAGAACACTTAAATATAAACATTGAAAAGGTTCAAAACATATGTGGGAAAAATGACCTGTTATGATGAACTCTGAGATATAGCTTAGAAAAAATCAACAATGAAATATTCACAATGTTTAAAATGCATTTTAAAATGCAGTAAAAATTACTGTACACTAGAAGCTAACACAATATTATAAACTATACCTCAATGAAAATTATAAATTACTAAGCATGCAAAGAAGTAGGGAAATGTAATCCATAAACAAGAAAAACTAATCCAATTCCAACATACCCAGAAACAGTGTGGAAAAGACAATCTTTTTTATTTTATTGAAGTATAGCTGATTTACAATGTTATGTTAGTTTCAGATGTACATCAGAATATATATAAGACTTTTTCAGAGTCTTTTATCTTATAGGTTATTACAAAATACTGAGTATATTTCCTGGTGCTATACAGTAGGTCCTTGTTGATTATCTTTTTTATATATAGTAGTGTGTATATGTTAATCCCAAATTCCTAACTAATCCCTTCTCCCTCTTCCTCATTGAGTTAGTTTTCTATGAACAGATCCAATTGTATAATATCTCCAAGAAACATGCTTAAAATACAGAGACGTAAGTAAAAGGACAAAAATTATACACCACATGGGTGTGTGTGCTGAGTCGCTTCAGTCGGGTCCAACTCTTTGTGATCCTGTGGACTGTAGCCCACCAGACGACTCTGTCCATGGGATTCTCCAGGCAAGAATACTGGAGTGGGTTGTCATGCCCTCTTCCAGGGGATCTTCCTAACCCAGGGACCGAACCCACATCTCTTATGCCTCCTGTATTGACAGGTGGGTTCTTTACTGCTAGAGCCACCTTGGAAGGAATATACTATACAAACCTAACTGTAAGATAGTTGAAGTGGCTATTTTAATACCAAAGTAAGCTTTGGGAAAGGTACAATTAGCAGGAATAAAATGGGGCATTTCCTAATGATAAAAAGATCCATTCAGTAAGAAGATATACAATTTCAATTGCATATTTAACAGAGCATTAAAATATACAAGGCAAAACCTCAGAGAGAACAAGAAAAACCCATAAGTATAGCAGGAGATTTCAAAATCCTTTCTCAATAGCTGATAGTACATAGAAATAAATTTAACCAAGGAGGTGAAAGACCTTTACATTGAAAACTAGAAGACACTGAAGACAGAGATTGAATAAGATACAAATAAATAGAAAGTATTTCATATTCTTGAAAGAATTAATGTGGTGAATATGTCCATACTACCAAAGACGATCCACAGATGCAGTGTCATCCTGATAAAAATGCCAATGGCATATTTTCACTAAAACAGAAAAAACAATTCTAATATTTGTGTGAAACCACAAAAGACTCCAAATAGCTGAAGCAATCTAGAGAAAGATGAGCAATGCTGGAGCCCTCACAATGCCTGATTTCCAGCTCTATATTACAAAGCTAAAGTAATCAAAACCCTACTGTCCTACTCAACTAATTTTTGAGAAGGGTGCCAAGAACACACAATGAGAAAAGGGTAGTCTATTAAATACATGATGTTGGGGAAAATATTGACATGCAAAAGAATGAAACTGGACACCTGTATTTCACCACTAATCATCAGTTCAGTTCAGTCACTCAGGTGTGTCCGACTCTTTGCAACCCCATGAATCGCAGCACGCCAGGCCTCCCTATCCATCACCAACTCCTGGAGTTCACTCAGACTCATGTCCATCGAGTCAGTGATGCCATCCAGCCATCTCATCCTCTGTCATCCCCTTCTCCTCCTGCCCCCAATCCCTCCCAGCATCAGAGTCTTTTCCAATGAGTCAATGCTTCGCATGACGTGGCCAAAGTACTGGAGTTTCAGCTTTAGCATCATTCCTTCCAAAGAAATCCCAGGGCTGATCTCCTTCAGAATGGACTGGTTGGATCTCCTTGCAGTGCAAGGGACTTTCAAGAGTCTTCTACAATGCCACAGTTCATCAGGGAAGTGCAAATCAAAACTACAATGAGTTATTACCTTACACTTGTTATGCTTTATCAAAGGGACAGGAGATAACAAACATTGGCAATGATGTGTAGAAAAGGAAACCCTTACTATTTGTGGAAATACAAATTGGTACTGCCATTATGGAAAACAGTATGGCATTCCAGGAAAACATCTATTCCTGCTTTATTGACTATGCCAGAGCCTTTGACTGTGTGGATCACAATAAACTGCGGAAAATTCTGAGAGAGATGGGAATACCAGACCACCTGATCTGCCTCTTGAGAAATCTGTATGCAGATCAGGAAGCAACAGTTAGAACTGGACATGGAACAACAGACTGGTTCCAAATAGAAAAAGGAGTACATCAAGGCTGTATATTGTCACCCTGCTTATTTAACTTATATGCAGAGTATATAATGAGAAACGCTGAACTGGAAGAAACACAAGCTGGAATCAAGATTGCCGGGAGAAATCTCAATAACCTCAGATATGCAGATGACACCACCCTAATGGTAGAAAGTGAAGAGGATCTAAGAAGCCTCTTGATGAAAGTGAAAGAGGAGAGTGAAAAAGTTGGCTTAAAGCTCAACATTCAGAAAACGAAGATCATGGCATCAGGTCCCATCACTTCATGGGAAATAGATGGGGAAACAGTGGAAACAGTGTCAGACTTTATTTTGGGGGGCTCCAAAATCACTGCAGATGGTGACTGCAGCCATGAAATTAAAAGACGCTTACTCCTTGGAAGAAAAGTTATGACCAACCTAGATAGCATATTGAAAAGCAGAGACATTACTTTGCCGACTAAGGTCTGTCTAGTCAAGGCTATGGTTTCTCCAGTGGTCATGTATGGATGTGAGATTTGGACTGTGAAGAACGCTGAGTGCCGAAGAATTGATGCTTTTCAACTGTGGTGTTGGAGAAGACTCTGGAGAGTCCCTTGGACTGCAAGGAGATTCAACCAGTCCATTCTGAAGGAGATCAGCCCTGGGATTTCTTTGGAAGGAATGATGCTGAACCTGAAACTCCAGTACTTTGGCCAACCCATGAGAAGAGTTGACTCATTGGAAAAGACTTTGATGCTGGGAGGGATTGGGGGCAGGAGGAGAAGGGAGTGACAGAGGATGAGATGGCTGGATGGCATCACTGACACGATGGACATGAGTCTGAGTGAACTCCGGGAGTTGGTGATGGACAGGGAGGCCTGGCATGCTGCGATTCATGGGGTCTCAAAGAGTCAGACATGACTGAGCAACTGAACTGAACTGAACTGAACTGAACTGAACTGAACTGAACTGAATGGCAGTTCCTCAAAAATTTAAAATTGAATTAACATAATGATTCAACAGTCCCACTTGGGGAGCACACATTTGAAGGAATTGAAATCAGTATCTCAAGACAACTGGATACCCATATTCACTGCAGCATTATTCCCAATAGCCAAGATATGGAAATAGCTTTTTTGTCCACCAGTGAATAGATAAAGAAGTTGTGGGATATGTGTGTGTGTGTGTGTGTGTGTGTGTGTGTGTGTGTGTAATTTAGCCACGAGAAAGGAAAAAATTCTGCCGTTTGGAACAATGTAGGTGGACCCTAAGGGCATTATGCTACATGAAATAAATCAGGTAAGTCAGAGAAAGACAAATATTGTATGATGTCACTTATATGTGGAATCTAAAAAAGCTGAACTCATAAAAACAGAAGAGTATGGTGGTTTCTAGGGGCTGGGGATGGGAAAATTGGAGAAATGTTTATGGGCACAAACTTGCAACTAGCAAATAATTAAGTTCTGTAGCTCTTAATGCACAACAGAGTGTTTATGATCCACAATACTGTACTATAAACTGCAAAGTTAAGACTGCATCTTAGTTGTCCTCAACACAAAAAAAGGAAGTTCTGCCACATGGTAAAGGTGTCAGGAGCACTAATCACACTGCAATATATAATTGTATCAAATTAACACACTGTATGCCTCAAACTTACATGATGCTATATGTCAATTATAATTCAATAAAAAAATATAGGATGGATACAGAGCTCTTGTTTGAGTCTCCTGAACTATATAGCAAATTCCCACTGGCTAACTGTTTTACACATTCATGTTGAGATTTGACAGAAAACAGCAAAATTCTGTAAAGCAATTGTCTTTCAATAAAAAATAAATTAATTAAAAAAATATATAGGATGCATAAAGCAGAAAATAATAAGACTGCTTACTCACAGAGGCAGGGAGGTGAAGTAGATAGATGGAAGGAATAGGGAGGGATAGACACTTCTCTGAATGTAACTTTTCTTATAGTTTCCCTTTTAAAATCATGTTAACATTTTACATATCTAAAAAGTTAAATCAACAAGGAAATGTATGCAAATAGCAATGAGTGCAAATACAACCAAACAACCCTAGCTGAATTGCAAGTTCATAACACAACTGCACTGAAGGGAATAAAAATGAAAACTGAATCAATAACTTAAAAAATTATTTTATGTATTTATTTATTAGTGTGTCTATTTATTTTTATTTTTAATATAAGTTTATTTATTTTAATTGGAGGTTAATTACTTTACAATATTGTATTGGTTTTGCCGTACATCAACATGAATCCACCACAGGTATACACGTGTTCCCCATCCTGAACCCCCCTCCCTCCTTGCTCCCCATACCATCCCTCTGGGTCATCCCAGTGCACCAGCCCCAAGCATCCAGCATCATGCATCGAACTTGGACTGGTGATTTGTTTCATATATGATATTATACATGTTTCAATGCCATTTTCCCAAATCATCCCATCCTCTCCCTCTCCCACAGAGTCCAAAAGACTGTTCTATATATCTGTGTCTCTTTTGTTGTCTCGCATACAGGGTTATCATTATCATCTTTCTAAATTCCATATATATGCGTTAGTATACTGTATTGGTGTTTTTCTTTCTGACTTACTTCACTCTGTATAATAGGCTCTGGTTTCATCCACCTCATTAGAATTGATTCAAATGTATTCTTTTTAATGGCTGAGTAATACTCCATTGTGGATATGTACCACAGCTTTCTTATCCATTTGTCTGCTGATGGACATCTAGGTTGCTTCCATGTCCTGGCTATTATAAATAGTGCTGTGATGAACATTGGGGTACACGTGTCTCTTTCAATTCTGGTTTCCTTGGTGTGTATGCCCAGCAGTGGGATTGCTGGGTCATATGGCAGTTCAATTTCCAGTTTTTTAAGGAATCTCCACACTGTTCTCCATAGTGGCTGCACTAGTTTGCATTCCCACCAACAGTGTAAGAGGGTTCCCTTTTCTCCACATCCTCTCCAGCATTTATTGCTTGTAGACTTTTGGATTACAGCCAATCTGACTGGCCTGAAATGGTACCTCATTGTGGTTTTTATTTGCATTTCTCTGATAATGAGTGATATTGAGCATCTTTTCATGTGTTTGTTAGCCATCAATATGTCTTCTTTGGAGAAATGTCTGTTTAGTTCTATGGCCCATTTTTTGATTGGGTCATTTATTTTTCTGGAATTAAGCTACAGGAGTTACTTGTATATTTTTGAGATTAGTTGTTTGTCAGTTGCTTTGTTTTCTGTTATTTTCTCCCATTCTGAAGGCTGTCTTTTCACCTTGCTTATAATTTCCTTTGTTGTGCAGAAGCTTTTAAGTTTAATTAGGTCCCATTTGTTTATTTTTGCTTTTATTTCCAGTATTCTGGGAGGTGGGTCATAGAGGATCCTGCTGTGATTTATGTCAGAGAGTGTTTTGCCTATGTTCTTCTCTAGGAGTTTTATAGTTTCTGGTCTTACATTTAGATCTTTAATCCATTTTGAGTTTATTTTTGTGTATGGTGTTAGAAAGTGTTCTAGTTTCAGTCTCTTATAAGTGGTTGACCAGTTTTCCCAGCACCACTTGTTAAAGAGATTGTCTTTAAACCATTGTATATTCTTGCCTTCTTTATCAAAGATAAGGTGTCCATAGGTGCATGGATTTATCTATGGGCTTTCTATTTTGTTCCACTGATCTATATTTCTGTCTTTGTGCCAGTACCACACTGTCTTGATGACTGTGGCTTTGTAGTAGAGCCTGAAGACAGGCAGGTTGATTCCTCCAGTTCCATTTTTCTTTCTCAAGATTGCTTTGGCTATTCGAGGTTTTTTGTATTTCAATACAAATTGTGAAATTATTTGTTCTAGCTCTGTGAAAAATACTGTTGTAGGTTGATAGGGATTGCATTGAATCTATAGATTGCTTTGGGTAGTATAGTCATTTTCACTATATTGATTCTTCCAATCCATGAACATGGTATATTTCTCCATCTATTAGTGTCCTCTTTGATTTCTTTCACCAGGGTTTTATAGCTTTCTATATATAGGCCTTTAGTTTCTGTAGGTAGGTATATTCCTATTTTATTCTTTTCGTTGCAATGGTGAATGGAATTATTTTCTTAATTTCTCTTTCTATTTTATCATTATTAGTATATAGGAATGCAAAGGATTTCTGTGTGTTGATTTTATATCCTACAACTTTACTATATTCATTGATTAGCTCTAGTAATTTTCTGGTGGAGTCTTTAGGGTTTTCTATGTAGAGGATCATGTCATCTGCAAACAGTGAGAGTTTTACTTCTTCTTTTCCAATTTGGATTCCTTTTATTTCTTTTTCTGCTCTGATTGCTGTGGCCAAAACTTCCAAAACTATGTCGAATAGTAGTGGTGAAAGTGGGCACCCTTGTCTTGTTCCTGACTTTAGGGTAAATGCTTTCAATTTTTCACCATTGAGGATAATGTTTGCTGTGGGTTTGTCATATATAGCTTTTATTATGTTGAGGTATGTTCCTTCTATTCCTGCTTTCTGGAAAGTTTTAATCGCAAATGGATGCTGAATTTTGTCAAAATCTTTCTCTGCATCTACTGAGATAATCATATGGCTTTTATCTTTCAATTTGTTAAGGTGGTGTATTACATTGATTGATTTGCAGATACTGAAGAATCCTTGCATCCTTGGGATAAAGCCCACCTGGTCATGGTGTATGATCTTTTTAATGTGTTTTTAGATTCTGTTTGCTAGAATTTTGTTAAGGATTTTTGCATCTATGTTCATCAGTGATATTGGCCTGTAGTTTTCTTTCCTTGTGGCATCTTTGTCAGGTTTTGGTATTAGGGTGATGGTGGCCTCGTAGAATGAATTTGGAAGTTTACCTTCCTCTGCAATTTTCTGGAAGAGTTTGAGTAGGATAGGTGTCAGCTCTTCTCTAAATTTTTGGTAGAATTCAGCCGTGAAGCCGTCTGGACCTGGGCTTTTGTTTGCTGGAAGATTTCTGATTACAGTTTCAATTTCTGTGCTTGTGATGGATCTGTTAGGATTTTCTATTTCTTCCTGGTTCAGTTTTGGAAAGTTGTACTTTTCTAAGAATTTTTCCATTTCTTCCAAGTTGCCCATTTTATTAGCATATAATTGCTGATAGTAGTCTCTTATGATCCTTTGTATTTCTGTGTTGTCTGTTGTGATCTCTCCATTTTCATTTCTAATTTTATTGATTTGATTTTTCTCCCTTTATTTCTGATGAGTCTGGCTAATGGTTTGTCAATTTTATTTATCCTTTCAAAGAACCAGCTTTTGGCTTTGTTGATTTTTGCTATGGTCTCTTTTGTTTCTTTTGCATTTATTTCTGCCCTAATTTTTAAGATTTCTTTCCTTCTACTAACCCTGGGGTTCTCATTTCTTCCTTTTCTATTGCTTTAGGTGTAGAGTTAGGTTATTTATTTGACTTTTTTTTCTTGTTTCTTGAGGTATTGTATTGCTATGAACTTTACCCTTAGCACTGCTTTTACAGTGTCCCACAGGTTTTGGGTTGTTGTGTTTTCATTCATTTCTATGCATATTTTGATTTCTTTTTTGATTTCTTCTGTGATTTGTTGGTTATTCAGCAGCATGTTGTTCAGCCTCCATATGTTGGAATTTTTAATAGTTTTTCTCCTATAATTGAGATCTAATCTTACTGCATTGTGGTCAGAAAAGATGCTTGGAATGATTTCAATTTTTTTTAATTTACCAAGGCTAGATTTATGGCTCAGGATGTGATCTATCCTGGAGAAGGTTCCATGTGCGCTTGAGAAAAAGGTGAAATTCATTGTTTTGGGGTGAAATATCCTACAGATATCAATTAGGTCTAACTGGTCTATTGTATCATTTAAAGTTTGTGTTTCCTTGTTAATTTTCTGTTTAGTTTATCTATCCATAGGTGTGAGTGGGGTATTAAAGTCTCCCAATATTATTGTGTTATTGTTAATTTCCCCTTTCATACTTGTTAGCATTTGTCTTACACATTGCGGTACTCCTATGTTGGGTGCATAGTGCATATACATTTATAATCGTTATATCTTCTTCTTGGATTGATCCTTTGATCATTATGTAGTGTCCTTCTTTGTCTCTTTTCACAGCCTTTGTTTTAAAGTCTATTTTATTGGATATGAGTATTGCTACTCCTGCTTTCTTTTGGTCTCTATTTGCATGGAAAATCTTTTTCCAGCCCTTCACTTTAAGCTTGTATGTGTCCCTTGTTTTGAGGTGGGTCTCTTGTAGACAGCATATATAGGGGTCTTGTTTTTGTATCCATTCAGCCAGTCTCTGTCTTTTGGTTGGGGCAGTCAACCCATTTATGTTTAAGGTAATTATTGATAAGTATGATCCCATTGCCGTTTACTTTATTGTTTTGGGTTCCAGTTTCTACACCCTTTTTGTGTTTCCTGTCTAGAGAATATCCTTTCACATTTGTTGGAGAGCTGGTTTGAATTCTCTCAGCTTTTGCTTGTCTGTAAAGCTTCTGATTTCTCCTTCATATTTGAATGAAATCCTTGCTGGGTACAGTAATCTGGGCTGTAGGTTATTTTCTTTCATCACTTTAAGTATGTCTTGCCATTCCCTCCTGGCCTGAAGAGTTTCTATTGAAAGATCAGCTGTTATCCTTCTGGGAATCCCCTTGTGTGTTATTTGTTTTTTTTCCCTTGCTGCTTTTAATATTTGTTCTTTATGTTTGACCTTTGTTAATTTGATTAATATGTGTCTTGGGGTGTTTTGCCTTGGATTTATCCTGTTTGGGACTCTCTGTGTTTCTTGGGCTTGGGTGATTATTTCCTTCCCCATTTTATGGAATTTTTCAACTATTATCTCCTCAAGTATTTTCTCATGGTCTTTCTTTTTGTCTTCTTCTTCTGGGACTCCTATGATTCAAATGTTGGGGCATTTAACCCTGTCCTGGAGGTCTCTGAGATTGTCCTCATTTCTTTTAATTTGTTTTTCTTTTTTCCTCTCTGATTCATTTATTTCTACCAGTCTATCTTCTAATTCACTAATCTATCTTCTGCTTCCGTTATTCTACTATTTGTTGCCTCCAGAGTGTTTCTGATCTCATTTATTGCATTATTCATTATACATTGACTCTTTTTTACTTCTTCTAAATCCTTGTTAAACCTTTCTTGCATCTTCTCAATCCTTGTCTCCAGGCTATTTATCAGTGATTCCATTTTGATTTCAAGATTTTGGATCATTTTCACTATCATTATTCAGAATTTTTTATCAGGTAGATTCCCCATCTCTTCCTCTTTTGTTTGGTTTGGTGGGCATTTATCCTGTTCCTTTACCTGCTGGGTATTCCTCTGTCTCTTCATCCTGTTTATATTGCTGCATTTGGGGTGGCCTTTCTGTATCCTGGCAATTTGTGGAGTTCTCTTTATTGTGGAGTTTCCTCGCTGTGGGTGGGGTTGTGTCAGTGTCAAGGTTTCTTGGTTAGGGAAGCTTGTGTTGGTGTTCTGGTGGGTGGAGCTGGATTTCTTCTCTCTGGAGTGCAATGAAGTGTCCGGTAATGAGTTATGCGATGTCAATGGTTTTGGAGTAACTTTGGGCAGCCTGTATATTGGAGCTCAGGGCTGTGTTCCTGTGTTGCTGGAGAATCTTGCTTTGGAACTTGGCCCTTGGGTGGTGCTTGGTTTCAGTGTAGGTGTGGAGGCATTTGTTGAGCTCCTATCAATTAATGTTCCCTGGAGTCAGGAGTTCTCAGGTGTTCTCAGGGTTTGGACTTAAGCTTCCTGCTTCTGGTTTTCAGTCTTATTTTTACAGTAGTCTCAAGACTTCTCCTTCTATACAGCGCTGTTGATAAAACATCTAGGTTAAAGATGAAAAGTTTCTCCACAGTAAGGGACACCCTGAGAGGTTCACAGAGTTACATGGAGAAGAGAAGAGGGAGGAGGGAGTTAGAGGGTACCCGAATGAGATGAGGTGGAATCAACAGAGGAGAGAGCAAGCTAAGCAGTAATCACTTCCTTATGTGCACTCCACAATGTTCATGGAGTTATACAGAGAAGAGAAGAGGGAGGAAGGAGACAGAGGTGACCAGGATGATAAAGGGGGGAATCAAAAGGAGAGAGACAGATCCAGCCAGTAATCAGTTCCCTAAGTGTTCTCCACTGTCTAGAACACACAGAGATTCACAGAGTTCGGTAGAGAAAAGAGGGGGTAGGGAGGAGACAGAGGCGACCTGGTAGAGAAAAAGGAGAGTCCAAAGGGCGAGAGAGCAGTCAAGCCAGTAATCTCACTCTCAAGCAAAAATGGGTACTGACTATTGGGTTCTTAAAGGTAGAAAATTGATAACAAATACCAAAAAGAAAAGATTAAAAATCCAGAGTAGAGTTTGGCCTTTCAATAATACAATATTAAAGAAAAGAAGGAAAAAAAGAGGAAAAAAAAAGAAACAAAGTCACCAAAATTATATATATATATATATATGAAGTTTGCTTTTAAAAAATAGGGTCTCTCTTTTTTTTTTTTTTGCAAAGTAATAGTAGGTTATAAAAGTGAAAATTAAAGGAGTAATAGAGGACTTAAAATTTTAAAAAATTTAAAAAAAAGAGAATGATCGTAATAATAGTAAAAATATATCTAGGACTTTCTCTGGTGTTGTTGTGGGTATTGTGGGGTCAGTTCATTTTTGGATAGTTCCTTGGTCTGGCTTATATTTTTCAAGATCTATAGGCCCCATCCTATGTAGTCAGTGCTAACTACAGGGTTTTAATATGGCACCTGTCACTTCCAAGGCAGTTCCCTCTGTTTTCGCTTCTTCTGTTTGCTGGGCTCTTCAGTGTCTGATTTCTGCCCTAACACAAGGGGGGGCGGTGGTGGACACTTTTTTCAGGCTCACTTGTTCAGTCGCGCTGTGGGGAGGGAGGGACGCTGCAAACAAATAACACTGGCACGTGCTGGCAGTGCCTCAGCCACACTGGGCCTGCCCCCGCTCACGGCGCGTGTACCCTCCCTGCCCACACTGCTCAGGCTCTAGGTTGCTTCACTGGGAACTGTCCGAGGCCAGCCCTGGGCTGCATGCACCTCCCAGGTCTAAGCTGCTCAGGCTCAGGCACTTGGGTAGTCCTCAGAGGTGCAGACTCTGTTGGGCCTGGGTTTTGTGCCCTTCCCAGGTCTGAGCAGCTCAGGTGATGAGGTGTTTGGCGAGCATGGTAGCTGCGACTTATCACCTCCCCAGTCCCTGCTGCTCGGTTTTCTGGGTGTACAACCGGCGCACCTTCTCAGGCGGATGTTGACTGTCCAGAACCCCAAGAAGAAGTCTTAGTTAGCAAAAAGCCTGCTTGCAGTTTGGTAGATAATGTTTCTCTGGGGCTGCGATTGCCCCCTTCCTGCTCTGGTTGCCTCTAACCAGAGAAGAGGTGGTCTGTAGCCGGCCATCTCTGTTCAGACCTTTGTTCTGTGCGCAGGCCTGGTGGTGTCTTAGGGCTTTTCACATGGTAGCTATCCCACAGTCTGGTTTGCTAGCCCAAGTGAGTTCGCTCAGATTGCCCTCAGGGCATTCAGGCCAGATCCTTACTCTAAGCAATGAAGCCGGTGCCTCCCTGCCCAGCCCCCGCTTGCAAGTGGCGGGTGCAGGCGTCTGCGCTGCTTCTCCGCTGGGGGAGTTACCGTTGGGCTCGTAATCTGTGGGGTTTAATTATTTATTTATTTTTCCTCCCTGTTATGTTGCCCTCTGTGCTTCCAAGGCTTGCCACAGACTCAGCAGTGAGTGTTTCCTGGTGTTTGGAAACTTCTCTTTTTAAGACTCCCTTCCTGGGACAGAGCTCCGTCCCTACCTCTTTTGTCTCTTTTTTTGTCTTTTCTATTTTTTCCTACCTCCTTTCGAAGACAATGGGCTGCTTTTCTGGGTGCCTGATGTCCTTTGCTGGCATTCAGAAGTTGTTTTGAGGAATTTACTCAGCGTTTATATGTTCTTTTGATGAATTTGTGGGGGAGAAGGTGGTCTCCCCATCCTATTCCTCCGCCATCTTAGGACTGCCTCCTGGGGCTAAATCAATAACTTTTGAACATAGTATTTTGACTATTTTCAATCTAGGAGAAAAAAAAGAACTTCAAACAAATCTTGAACTCAATATTTGCTTTTATTTTGTAGTAGTAGTAGTAGGTGTGTGGTAATTATGAAACTATTTTACTTGTAGCAAATTGTGTTAATGTCAGTAGCCATAGTTCACTCTACAGAAGAAAGGATATACAAATAAAGCACAGGGGAAGGAAAGGAAGGACCTTGTGGTATTACATGGGAACCGGAGGTATCAGTATGAACTCATGACTACCTAGATCTGTGGGCTGAAATGGTCTAGAAGCAATGATTCCTTAGCTGCAATAAGCACATTGAGCATCTGGATCTTGCTTTCCAGATACCATTACTCACTAAAATGATGCAGGGCTTACTGACAAAATGACTAGTCCCAGGGTTGAGGCAGGGAATGTGCAAGTTGGGCCTGGAACATCTTGTTGAACCAGAGGGTAATAACATGCTCAAACCAAAAAAAAAAAAAAACCATGCAGCATGGAAAAAGACACAGAAGTCAGCTTGAAGGGACTGTTGGGATATTTTGGGCACAAAACATCTGGGATACTTTGAGCACAAAATAAATAAGTATTCAATGGATTATAAATCACTGAATTAAATAAGATCCATGAATCTATACTGATGATCAAATAAAGAAAGGATGGCTTCTCCTTAGAGTAAAATGCTCACTAATTAGTGAAGAGGGAGTGGTGGTGTTGGATAAATACTATTTGGTTCAGGCAAGAATTACTAAGGAATGTTCTATCTAGTTTGATGAGGTCTTAAAAAGTGTCTCCTCACAAATTACTTATTAGTTCCACAGAGAAAAGTACTAACTATAATAGTGGAGACACAATAGTGGAGACAATAGTGGAGATATCTTGACCAGATGATAAAAATTAGTATTACAAGTTAACAACAGAATGGCACCATGTATCTCCAAATATGACACACAGAGAAGGACACGACATTACTTCTTTAGTATTTTGACCAGAAAGTCATTTGGAACAACAGTCTGAATCTAGATTGAGTCATGAGGAAGACAAATCCAAACTGAAGGACATTCTATAAAATAACTGAAATATATTCTTTGAAACTATCAGTGTCATAACAGAAAGTTAAAAACTGAGAACAAAATAAAAATGCCTTTTAAATTTAACAACTGGAAAATCACTGACAACTTTAGTAGCAAAGGAGTTAGAAACCAGATCCAAGTGGGCTCAAAAAGGGAATTAAATGTGAACTAAAAACATAGCATTCAGATAACTCCTATGAGCAAAGGAAACAGGGTTAACAAGATACACCAAGGGTTTATATAAATGGCTAATAATATACTTTCATGGGGTAACTATTAGGGGGACATATTCGGTTGAATGACATGAACATGCTTTCTTTATGGGTCACAAACAGTCAAATATGAGAAATTTCAGGTGCAAATGGTGTTGGAAAACTATATATTTACATTTAAAAGGATAAAATTAGATGGATCCTTTAAGTCCTTTGCTCATAGGAGTTACCTGAATGCTGCGTTTTTAGTTCCCATTTAGTTATCTTTTTTAGGGAACATTAGCTAGGAAATGATTTCTTGTATATGACACACAAAGGCTAAGCACTAAAAGCAAAAATAGACAGATGGCACTATATCTCACTAAAAAGCTTCTGCAGAGGAAAGGAAACATAAAATAGTGAAAAAGTAGCCTGTGGAATGAAAGAAATGTTTGCAGACTATATATCTAAGGTGCTAATATCCTTACACAAGGAACACTTGCAACTACAACTCAATAACAAAAAAAGCCCAAATAACCCAATTGAAAAATGGACAATGAACTTCATTTCTCCAATGAAGACATACAAATGACCAGTAGGTACATGAAAAAGTGCTCAATATCACTAACCATCAGGGAAATTTAAATCAAACCCACAATGAGATATCAACTCAAACCTGCTAGGATGGCTATTATCAAAAACAAAACAAAAAAATAATAAGTGTTGTCAAGGATGTGGATAAATTATATTTCTTGTACACCATTGCTGAGAATGAAAAATGGTGATATTAGTATGGAAAACATTAGAGAGGGTCTTCCAAAAAATTAAAATAGATCCAGAAATCCCACTTCTGGTATATATCTGAAAAATTGAATCACGATCTTAAAGAGATATCTGGACTCTGATGTTCACTGCAGTTATAACCACGATAGCCAAGATATGAAGGCAATCTAAATAACCATGGATGAGTGAATGGTTAAAGAAAATGTGATAAAAGCCTACAGTGGAATATTACTCAGTCTTAAGGAAAGAAGTCAATCCTATCTTTTGCAACAATATGGATGAACCTGGAGGACATGGTGCCAACTGAAATAAGCCAGACACAGAAGGACAAATCCAACATGATATCCCTTATATGAAGTGTTTAAAATAGTTAAACTCACAAAAGTGGAGGGAAGAATGGTGGTTGCCAGAGATTAAAGCGAGGGGGAAACAAGGAGGTATTAGTCAAAGGATACAAAGTTTCAGTTATACAAAATGAGTAAGACGTAGAGATCTACCATACAGCATAGTGACTGTAGTTAACAATACTGTATCGTGTATTTAAAAATTTGCCAAGAGGGTAGATCTTAAGTATTCCTATCATAAAATATAAAAGTAATAAATAATTAGGGAAGGAGGAAATTTTTAGAGATGGATTTTTTTACACATAGTCTGTGGTGATGTTTTCATGGATGTATACTTATATTCAAGCTCATCTTTTGTATATATGAAACATATACAGCTTTTTATGAATTAATAATACATCAATAAAATGGTTTCTTAAAAATAAATTGTAGAATAAAAATCTATGTTATTTTTTAAACAAAAAGAAACTTTGAAAAAAAAGTTTGAAAATGTTGAAAAGAAAGAAATAGTAAAATGCAGAGATCAAGATGGCAAAGTAAAAGGACATTGACCTCACCTCCCCTCATGAAAACATCAAAACTACAATTACATATAGAGTGATCGTCACTGAAATTGATCTGAGGACTAGCAGAACATCTCCTGTACCATCAAGTCTATAAAGAAAGAGCCACACAGAGTCTGGTATGAACGGAGGAAAAGTGATCTGGTTGGGATCCACATCCCTAGTAGGAAACACAGAAGAGGAGGATATTGCAAGCTTAGGGATACTCCCTGGGAAGCAAAGGGTTTGAGGCACATCTGCATCTTCCCTGGTGGCTCATCTGGTAAAGAATCTGCCTGCAATGCGAGAGCCCTAGGTTCAATCCCTGGGTTGGGAAGATCCCCTGGAGAAGGGAAAGGCTGCCCACTCCAGTATTTGGGCCTGGAGAATTCCATGGACTGTATAGTCACAAAGAGTTGGACACAACTGAACAACTTTCACACCAGACCTGAGGCCTGACCCAAGGAAGCCAAGTACCCTTAGCTGGTTTGAAAGCCAGTGGGGCTCACCAGAGAAACCTGAGCCTCCTGAGCACACACAGCTTGGAGGCAACAGACTGAAAACTGCCTGGGGCTCTGGCTGGCCTGCCAGCACCACTCCAGTGCACCCCCCACAGCTCATACCGGGCTCCTGCTCAGCCCCTCTTGTTCTGGCATTGCTTGCCATTAACCTTTAGCCAAGGCTTTCACACTAGCGAAACAGTGAAACCAGCACAGAAGTTCAGCCCTAAGCCCTCAGGCCTCAGCCCATTACAGATCAAGGTGGAGACTACCATCACATCCAGGAAAAACCTAACTCCCTCAGGGTTCCTGTTCCTGACCTCACATCTGATAGGACTGGATTGACCACTGAGCACAGCAGAAGCACTGGCTAGCCCCTCCAACCCCGGCCCTGCTCCCCACATGACAAAGGCTGCCAGCACACCGCACAGAAATATGCATCCCAGCTCACTTCAAATCCAGCTCTTTCACCAAAATTGCTAGGTACATGCAGAGTGCATAGGGCCACTCACATGCAAGGATACACCTTCAAGACCAGAAAGGCGACTGTTTCACCTCTTTTCATAAAGACAGAGAAAGGTAAACAGAATGAGAAGACAGAGAAATATGTTTCAAAGAAAAGAATAAAGAAAAAAACCTGGAAAAAAACCCTAATGAAGCAGAGATAAATTTATCTGATGAAGAGTTCAAAGTAAAAGTAATTAAGAATGCTATTGAACTGAGGAAAAGAAGATGAACATAGTGAGAATTTTAACAAAGAACTAGAAAATATAAGAGAATCAGTCAGGACTGCCCTGGTGGTCCAGTGGTTGAGAATCAGCCTGCCAAAGCAGGGGACACCGGTTCAATCCCTGGTCCGAGAAGAGTCCACATGCCACAGGGCAACTAAGCCCATGTGTCACCACCACGGAGCCTGCACTCTGGAGCTTGTGCTCTGCAACGAGGGAGGCCACACAGTGAGAAGCCTGCACACCACAACTAGAGAGTAGCCCCACTTGCCACAACTGAACAAAGACTGTGTGTGGCAATGAAGACACTGTGCACCCATAAATAAATAAATAAATTTATTTTTTTTAAAAAGCATTGGTCAGGCTGAAGAATACAACAACTGAAATGAAAAAATACACTAGAGGAAACTAACAACAAGTTAGGAGATACAGAAGAACACGGTGCTCTGAAAATAAAATAATGAAAATGATCCAATCAGAATAGCAAAAAAGAAAAACAAATTTAAAAAATAAGAACAGTTGAAGGGACATCTGAAATAATATCAGTTTACTAACATTTCATTGTTAGAGTTTGAGAAGGAGGAGAGAGAAAAAGGAGATAGAAAATGAAATGATGATAGAAAAAGTCCCAAACCTGAAAAAGGAAACTGATATCCAGGTACAGGAAGTACAGAGAATCCCAAACAAGATGAACTCAAAGGGAACCATAACAAGACATATGATAATTAAAAAGGCAAAGTTAAAGAGATAAAGAAAGAATTATAAAGGCAAGAAGAGAAAAACAATTATATACAAAGGGATCCTCCTAAAGCGATCAGATTATTTTTCAGCAGAATTTCTGTAGGCTAGAGGGAGTGGCATGATATATTTAAAGTACTGAAAAGAAAAAAACCCTGCAACCTGGGACATTCCATCTAACACTGTCATTCAGAGTTGAAGGAGCGATAAATAGCCACTCAAACAATCATAAACTAAAGGAGACTGAGACTTCCCTGGTGGCCCAGTGGTCTAGAATCTGCCTTGCAATGCAGGGAATATGAGTTCAATCACTAGTTGGGGAACTAAGTTCCCACATGCCACAGGGCAACTAAGCCCAGGTGCCACAACCAGACAGTCTGTGCTCCACAACAAAAGATCCCACGCGACACAACAAAGATCAGGCGTGCCACAACTAAGACCCAACACAGTCAGATAAATAATAAATACCAAAAAGAGAACTAACGGAGTTCATCAACACCTAACCAACCTTACCAGATGTGCTAAAGGGTCATATTTAAGTGAAAAACAAAAGACTACCATAAGAAATAAGAAATTACAGGAAGGCTGAAATCCCACTAATAAAGAAAAATATATAGTAAAGGCTATGAAACAACTACTTATATAGCTTGTACAAAAGTTAAAAGGAAAAGTTATAAAACCAACTATAAAATAAATAGCTAAGGGATAGACATGAAAATGTAAAATATGACATAAAAAAACACAAACGTAGGGGTGGGGAGTAACAAATGTGGAGCTTTAAAAAGTAGATATAGGTCAATACATATGAACTGCATGGTAACCATAAATCAAAAACTATAACAGATATACAAAATCTAGAGAGAAAGGAACAAAAATATAACACAAAACATTAGAAAACCACCGTGGAAGAGACTGAAACGGAAGAAGAGAAAGAACTACAAAAACAACCAGAAAACAGATAACAAAATATCAATAAATATACACCTATCAATGATGGCTTTAAATGTCAATGGACTAAATGCTCCAATCAAAAGACTTAGGGTGACTGATTAAAAAACAAAACTCATGTATATGCTACCTACAAGAGACTCTCTGCAGAGCTAAAGACACATACACTGAAAGTGAGAGGATAGAAAAAGATGTTGCATGCAAGTGGAAATAAAAAGAAATCTTTGGTTGCAATACTCATAACAGATAAAGTAGACTCTAAAACAAGTCTACAATAAAAGATAAGAAAGACATTATATAAAGATAAAAGAATCAACACAAGAAGAGTGTAAAACATTTATAAACATTTAGGAACCTAATATAGCACCTAAATATGTAAAGCAAATATTAACAGACATAAAGGGAGAAATTAACATTAATACAATCGTAGTAGAGAAGTTTAATACCCCAATTCATTAATAAGCAGATCTTCCAGAGAGAAAACCGTTAAGGAAATACTGGTTGTCTTAAATAACACATTAGACCAGCTTGACTTAACAGATTCCATCCAAAACCAGCAGAATACACATTCTTGTCAAGTACACATATAATGTTGTCCAAGATAGATCACAAATAGGCCACAAAACTTGGCTAAAAAATTAAAGAGGATACAAATTACATCAAGAATCTTTTCCTTCCATAATGATATAAAACTAAAAATCATTTATGTACAAAAAATGGGAAACCAAAATCATGTGGATGCTAAACAATATGCTACTGAACGAATGAAAAAATCAAGGAGGAAATCAGAAATAAAGGAGTCAAGGAGGAAATCAGAAATAAAGGAATCAAGGAGGAAATCAGAAAATACCCTTGAGATCAACACAAATAAAAGCACAACTTTCCAAAATCTATCAATCAGTTCAGTTCAGTCACTCAGTTGTGTCCAGCTCCTTTGTAACCCCATGGACTGCAGCATGCCAGGATTCCCTGTCCATCACCAACTCCCAGAGCATGCTCAAACTCATGTCCATTGAGTCAGTGATGCCATCCAACCACCTCATCCTCTGTCCTCCCCTTCTCCTCCTGCCCTCAATCTTTCCCAGCATCAGGGTCTTTTCCAATGAGTCAGCTCTTCCCATCAGGTGGCCAAAGTATTGGAGTTTCAGCTTCATCATCAATACTTCCAATGAAGATTCAGGACTGATTTCCTTTAGGATGGACTGGTTTGATATCCTTGTAGTCCAGCAACTCTCAAGAGTCTTCTCCAACATCACAGTTCAAAAGCATCAATTCTTCGGTGCTCAGCTTTCTTTATAGTCCAACTCTCACATCCATACATGACTACTGGAAAAAGTAGATGGAACTTTGTTGACAAAGTAATATCTCTACTTTTTAGTATGGTGTCTAGGTTGGTCATCGCTTTTCTGCCAAGGAGCAAGCATCTTTTAATTTCATGGCTGTAGTCACCATCTGGAGTGATTTTGGAGCCCAAGAAAATGAAGTCTGTCACTGTTTCCATTGTTTCCCCATCTATATGCCATGAAGTGATGGGACAGGATGCCATGACTTAGTTTTTTGAATGTTGAATTTTAAGCCACCTTTTTCACTCTCCTCTTTCACTTTCATCAAGAGGCTCTTTAGTTTCTCATCACTTTCTACCATAAGGGTGGTATCATCTGTGTATCTGAGGTTACTGAGATTTCTCCAAAATCCATGGAATCCAGCAAAAGCAGTCCTAAGAGGGAAGTTTATAGTAACAGAGGTATACTTCAAGAAGAAAGAAAAATCTCAACCTAATCTACCATCTTATGACCAACCTAGACAGCATATTAAAAAGCAGAGACATTACTTTGTCAACAAAGGTCCACCTAGTCAAGGCTATGGTTTTTCTACTGATCATGTATGGATGTGAGAGTTGGACTGTGAAGAAAGCTGAACGCCGAAGAATTGATGCTTTTGAACTGTGGTGTTGGAGAAGACTCTTGAGAGTCCCTTGGACTGCAAGGAAGTCCAACCAGTCCATCCTAAAGGAGATCAGTCCTGGGTGTTCATTGGAAGGACTGATGCTGAAGCTGAAAATCCAATACTTTGGCCGCCTCATGCAAAGAGTTGACTCATTGGAAAAGACTTTGATGCTGGGAGGGATTGGGGGCAGGAGAAGGGGACAACAGAGGATGAGATGGCTGGATGGCATGACCGACTCAATGGACATGAGTTTGAGTGAACTTCAGGAGTTGGTGATGGACAGGGAGGCCTGGTGTGCTGCGATTCATGGGGTCGCAAAGAGTTGGACATGACTGAGTGACTGGACTGAACTGAATCTACCATCTTAAGGGAATTGGGAAAAAAGAACAAAGTCAGCAGAAATAAGGATATAAGATCAGAGAGGAAATAAAATAGAGATCAAAAAATAAAAGAAAAGTTCAATGAAAATAAGACCCTTTTAAAAAGAAAAAAAAAAGATAAAATTGATTCAGTCAGGTTTATTAAGAAAAAGGAACCAGAGGAACCAGAGATCAAATTGCCAACATCCATTGGATCATTGGAAAAGCACAAGAGTCCAGAAAAATGTCTACTTCTGCTTTACTGATTACACCAAAGCCTTTGACTATGTAGATCACAACAAACTGGAAAATTCTAAAAGAGATGGAAATAATAGACCACCTTACCTGCCTCCTGAGAAATCTGTATGCAGGTCAAGAAGCAAGAGTTAAAACTGGACTTGGAACAACAGACAGGTTCCAAACTGGGAAGCAGTCAAGGATGTATATTTTCACCCTGCGTATTTAACGTATATGCAGAGTACATCAGGCAAAATGCCGGGCTGGATGAAGCACCAGCAGGAATCAAGACTGCTGGGAGAAATATCAGTAACCTTAGATGATACCACTGTTATGGCAGAAAGTGAAGAAGAACTAAAGAGCATCTTGATGGAAGTGAAAGAGGAGAGAGAAAAAGTTGACTTAAAACTCAACATCTGGAGAAATAAGATCATGGCACCCGGTCCCATCAGTTCAGTTCAGCCACTCAAACATGTCCGACTCTTTGAGACCCCATGAAGTTCACTCAAACTTATGTCCATTGAGTCGGTGATGCCATCCAGCCATCTCATCCTCTGTCGTCCCCCTCTCCTCCTGCCCCCAAATCCCTCCCAGCTCAGAGTCTTTTCCAATGAGTCAACTCTTCGCATGACATGGCCAAAGTACTGGAGTTTCAGCTTTAGCATCATTCCTTTCAAAGAAATCCCAGGGCTGATCGCCTTTAGAACGGACTGGCTGGATCTCCTTGCAGTCCAAGGGACTCTCAAGAGTCTTCTCCAACACCACAGTTCAAAAGCATCAGTACTTCGGTGCTGAGCTTTCTTCAAAGTCCGAATCTCACATCCATACACGACCACTGGAAAAACCATAGCCTTGACTAGACAGACCTTAGTTGGCAAAGTAATGTCTCTGCTTTTGAATATGCTCTCTAGGTTGGTCACAACTTTCCTTCCAAGGAGTAACCGTCTTTTAATTTCATGGCTGCAGTCACCATCTGCAGTGATTTTGGACTCCCAAAATATAAAGTCTGACACTGTTTCCACTGTTTCCCCATCTATTTCCCATGAAGTGATGGGACCAGATGCCATGATCTTCGTTTTCTGAATGTTGAGCTTTAAGCCAACTTGTTCACTCTCCTCTTTCACTATCCTCAAGATCCTTTTTAGTTCTTCTTAACTTTCTGCCATAAGGGTGGTGTCATCTGCATACCTGAGGTTATTGATATTTCTCCCAGCAATCTTGATTCCAGCTTGTGCTTCTTCCAGCCCAGTGTTTCTCATGATGTGCTCTGCATATAATTTTAAATAAGCAGGGTGACAATATACAGCCTTGATGTACTCCTTTTCCTATTTGGAACCAGTCTGTTGTTCCATGTCCAGTTCTAACTGTTGCTTCCTGACCTGCATACAGGTTTCTCAAGAGGCAGGTCAGGTGGTCTGGTATTCCCATCTCTTTCAGAAGTTTCCACAGTTTATTGTGATCCACGCAGTCAAAGGCTTTGGCATAGTCGATAAAGCAGAAATAGGTGTTTTTCTGGAACTCTCTTGCTTTTTCGATGATCCAGCGGATGTTGGCAATTTGATCTCTGGTTCCTCTGCCTTTTCTAAAACCAGCTTGAACATCTGGTAGTTCCGGTTCATGTATTGTTGAAGCTGGCTTGGAGAATTTTGAGCATGACTTTACTAGCATGTGAGATGAGTGCAATTTTGTGGTAGTTTGAGCAATCTGGCATTGCCTTTCTTTGGGATGGGAATGAAAACTGACCTTTTACAGTTTATCTCAATAGAGATAGAAAAAGCAGTTGGAAAAATCAATACTCATTCATGATTTAAAAAAAAAACCTTTCAGCCAATTTGTTATAGAGAGACTACATCTCAACATAATAAAGGCCACCTATGACAATCCACAGCTACTATCATACTGAACAGTAAAAACTGCAAGCTTTTCCTATAAAGTCAGGAACAAGACAAAAATGCCCACTCTTGCCATCATTTCCTACTAAAAAGAGTCAGGACTCTGAAAAAATGACTGATTCCATGTCAGGGACAGGAAATGTACAAGATAAGTCTGGGCCATCTTGTGCCAGAAAGCGAAAAAGTTATCAAAAATTAAGGTGAGCAAATCTAAAATACATAGGTTCAGTTCAGTTCAGTTCAGTCGCTCAGTCGTGTTCGACTCTTTACGACCCCATGAATCACTGCACGCCAGGCCTCCCTGTCCATCACCAACTCCCAGAGTTCACTCAGACTCACATCCATCGAGTTCGTGATGCCATCCAGACATCTCATCCTCTGTTGTCCCCCTTTCCTCCTGCCCCCAATCCCTCCCAGCATCAAAGTCTTTTCCAATGAGTCAACTCTTTGCATGAGGTGGCCAAAGTACTGGAGTTTCAGCTTTAGCATCAGTCCTTCCAAAGAACACCCAGGGCTGGTCTTCTTTAGAATGGACTGGTTGGATCTCCTTGTAGTCCAAGGGACTCTCAAGAGTCTTCTCCAACACCACAGTTCAAAAGCATCAATTCTTCAGCTCTCAGCTTTCTTCACAGTCCAACTCTCACATCCATACATGACCACTGGAAAAACCATAGCCTTGACTATATGGACCTTTGTTGGCAAAGTAGTGTCTCTACTTTTAAATATGCTATCTAGGTTGGTCATAATAGATAGGAACCAACTTAATAATTTTTCATTGGCCAAAATGGGACAATTTAATAATCAAAAATAATAATTAAAGCAATTCAAATATATGGAAATCAGTGCATTCACAATAATATGTAAAAGCCCTCATTTGTCACAACTGGAATTTGCTAGAACACCAGTTCATGATTCTGAAAATTGATAAATAAAAAACAATCATTGATTCTATCTTCCGTCTACAAATTGTTTTCAGGGCAACCAAAAAAAATGATGAAAAAGTTCTCTATGGTAGGATTTTAGGTAGCAAATTCAGAAGGAATGATAGACTTAGAAATGCTTTTTTTTAACTTCTAAAGAAATGTTGACAAAATGTGGTCCACTAGAGAAGGGAATGGCAAACCACTTCACTATTTTTGCCTGAGAATCTCATGAACAGTATGAAAAGGCAAAAAGATATGACGCTGAAAAATGAACTCCCCCAGGTCAGTAGGTGCCCAATATGCTATTTCAGAAGAGTGGAGAAACAACTGCAAAAAGAATGAAGAGACAGAGCCAAAGTGAAAACAACACCCAGTTGTGGATGCGACTGGTGATGGAAGTAAAGTCTGATGTTGTAAGGAACAATATTGCATAGGAACCTGGAATGTTATGTCCATGAATCAAGATGAATTGGAAGTGGTCAAACAGGAGATGGCAAGAGATACCAAGGGAACACATTTCATGCAAAGATGGGCACAATAAAGGACTGAAATGGTATGGACCTAACAGAAGCAGAAGATATTAAGAAGAGGTGGCAAGAGTACACAGAAGAACTACACAAGAAAGATCTTCATGACCCAGATAACCATGATGGTGTGATCACTCACCTAGAGCCAGGCGTCCTGGAATGCAAAGTCAAGTGGCCCTTAGGAAGCATTCATATTTTAGGAATCAGCGAACTAAAATGGACTGGAATGGGTGAATTTAACTCAGATGACCATTATATCTACTACTGCGGGCAGGAATCCCTTAGAAGAAATGGAGTAGCCCTCATAGTCAACAAAGAGTCAAAAATGCAGTACTTGGATGCAATCTCAAAAACAACAGAATGACCTCTGTTCATTTCCAAGGCAAACCATTCAATATCATGGCAATCCAAGTCTCTGTGCCAACTAATAATGCCAAAGAAGTTGAAGTTGAATGGTTCTATGAAGACCTACAAGACCTTCTAATACCAAAAACAGATTTCCTTTTCATTACAGGGGACTGGAATGAAACAGTAGGAAGTCAAGAGATACATGCAGTAATAAGCAAGTTTGGCCTTGGAGTTCAAAATGAAGCAGGTCAAAGGTTAACAGAGCTTTGCCATGAAAATGCACTGGTCATAGGAAACACCCTCTTCCAACAACCCAAGAATCAACTCTACACATGGACATCACCACATGATCAATACCAAAATCAGATTGATTATATTCTTTGCAGCTGAAGATGAATAAGTCTCTACAGTTAGCAAAAACAAGACCGGGAGCTGACTGCGGCTCAGATCATAAACTCCTTATTGCCAAATTCAGACTTAAATTGAAGAAAGTAGGGAAAACCACTAGACCATTCAGGTATGACCTAAATCAAATCCCTTATGATTATACAGTGGAAGTGACAACTAGATTCAAGGGTTAAATCTGATAGATAGAGTACCTGAAGAACTATGGATGGAGATTCGTGACATTGGACAGGAGGTAGTGATCAAGACCATCCCAAGAAAGAGAAATGCAAAAAGGCAAAATGGGGTTGTCTGAGGATGCCTTACAAATAGCTGTGAAAAGATGAGAAGCAAAAGTCAGAGCAGAAAAGGAGGCTGAAAAGGAGATATACCCATCTGAATGTAGAGTTCCAAAGAATAGCACGGAGAGATAAAAAAGCCTTCCTCAGTGAGCAATGCAAAGAAATAGAGGAAAACAATAGAACGGGAAAGACTAGAGATCTCTTCAAGAAAATTAGAGATACCAAGGCAACATTTCATGCAAAGATGGGCACAATAACAGACAGAAATGGTATGGACCTAACAGAAGCAGAAGATGTTAAGAAGAGGTGGCAAGAGTACACAGAAGAACTACACAAGAAAGATGTTCATGTCCCAGATAACCATGACGGTGTGATCACTCACCTAGAGCCAGGCGTCCTGGAATGCGAAGTCAAGTGGGCCTTAGGAAGTATCACTACCGACAAAGCTAGTGGAGGTGATGGAATTCCAGTTGAGCTATTTCAAATCCTAAAAGATGATGCTGTGAAAGTGCTGCACTCAATACGCCAGCAAATTTGGAAAACTCAGCAGTGGCCACAGGACTGGAAAAGGTCAATTTTCATTCCAATCCCAAAGAAAGGCACTGCCAAAGAATGTTCAAACTATCACAGAACTTCATTCAGCCCACGTGCTAGCAAAGTAATGCTCAAAATTCTCCAAATCAGGCTTCAACAGTACATGATCTGTGAACTTCCAGATATTCAAGCTGGATTTAGAAAAGGCAGAGAAACCAGAGATCAAATTGCCAACATCCAGTGGATAATAGAAAAAAAGTAAGAGAGTTCCAGAAAAAACATCTACTTCTGCTTTATTGATTACCCCAAAGACTTTGACTCTGTGAATCACAAAAAACTGTGGAAAATTCTTTGAGAGATGAGAATACTAGACCACCAGACCTGCCTCCTGAGAAATCTGTATGCAGGTCAAGAAGCAATAGTTAGAAATGGACATGGAAAAATGGATTGGTTCCAAATTGGGAAAGGAGTACATTAAGGGTGTATATTGTCACCCTGCTTATTCAACTAATATGCAGAGTACATCAGGCGAAACACTGGGCTGGATGAAGCACTAGATGGAATCAAGATTTGCCGGAGAAATATCAGTAACCTCAGATACTGAGATGATACCACCATTATGACAGAAAATTAAGAAGAACTAAAGAGTGTCTTGATGAAAGTGAAAGAGGAGAGTGAAAAGTTGGCTTAAAATTCAACATTCAAAAAACTAAGATCATGGCATCTGGTCCCATCACTTCATGGCAGATGGGGAAAAAGGAGAAACAGTGAGAGACTATTTTCTTGGGCTCCAAAATCACTGCAGATGGTAACTGAAGACATGAAATTAAAAGACGCTTGCTCCTTGGAAGAAATGCTATGACCAACCTAGACAGCATATTAAAAAGCAGAGACATAACCTTTGCTGACAAAGGTTCGTCTAGCCAAAGCTATAGTTTTTCCAGTAGTCACGTATGGATGTGAGAGTTGGACTATAAAGAAAGCTGAGCACTGAAGAATTGATGCTTTTGAACTGTGGGGTTGGAGAAGACTCTTGAGAGTCCCTTGGACTGCAAGAAGATCCAAACAGTCAACCCTAAAGGAAATTAATCCTGAATATTAATTGGAAGGACTGATGCTGAAGCTGAAATTCCAATACTTTGTCCTCTCATGCAAAGAACTGACTCATTGGAAAAGACCCTGATGCTGGGAAAGAGTGAAGGCAGGAGGAGAAGCGGATGACAGGGGATGAGTGGTTGGTTGGCATCATCGACTTGATGGACATCAGTTTGAGCAGGCTCTGGAGTTGATGACAGACAAAGAAGCTTGGCGTGTTGCAGTCCATGGGGTCGCAAAGAGTTGGACATGACTGAGTGACTGAACTGAACTGAACTGAAAGAAATAGTGGATCTATTTACAATTATGAATTGCTAAAACAGGTGAAAAGTTGATGAAAAATATTCTAAATAGGAATGAAGCTGGTATCATTTAAACCCATGAACCATATTTCATCCTGAAATATGAAACTATCAGACATCGTGTTTCTAAGATGTGATGAAATAGGAAATACACACCAAGCACTATGAAGTATTCTTACATAAAATATAGAGCCTAAATTTAATAAAAATACCAGATCTAACTATCTAAAAAAAATAAGAGGAATATCATAAGGAAGCAATCAGCTGTAAATTCAGGGAATATTCTACAGTGCAAGTGTTATTATTTCTCCAGTAAATTAATGGTATAGGAAAAAATGGCAGGGTAGTAGTTAAATTGAGCAAAAGGGACTTAAGACATGACAGTCAAGTGCAAGGTGTAAACTCTGCTTAGCTCTTAAATAAGATAAAGCAACGGTAGAGAGAATCTGTGAGACAATCATACGAATTCTAATATTTCCTGGATAATGGGTAGTATGTGGAGATTTTCTTAATTTTGGTGAGTCTGATAATGGTATGGGGATATGATTTTATTTAAGTCCTTATTGGACATGCATACTGAAATTGAGTATGCTTTATAATACTTTAGCAAAAAAAAAAAAGGATAAAATTGGAAAATGCCATGAATTAAATGCCAACAAATTGCACAACTAGAAAAAATGGACAAATTCCTAGAAACTGACAACCTACCAGGACTGAATCACGGAGAAATAGAATATTTGAACAGACTGATTATTTGTAAGGAGACTGAAACAGTAAGCCAAAACCTCCCACCAAACAAAAGTCTAGGATGACAGCTCCCTGGTATATTCCAACAAGCACTTAAATAAGCCTTATTACCCATCCTTCTCAAACTCTTCAAAAAAAATGAAGAGGAAGGAACACTTTCAAACTCATTTTATGAAGCTAAGCAAAAACCAGACAAGGATACCACACAAAAAAGAAAATTCAAGACCAATATCCCTGATGAACATAGATGCAAAATCCTCAACAAAATTCATCAATACATTAAAAGTATACATCATGATCAAGTGAGATTTATTCCATGGATGCAAGGATGGTTCACTGTCCACAAATTAATCAATGTGATACATTATATTACCAAAATGAAGGATAAAACCCATGAAATCAGATCAGTAGATGCAGAAAAAGCTTTTGACAAAATTCAACATCCATTCGTGATAAAAACTCTCAACAAACTGGGTAGAAAGGGAAACATACATCAACATAATAAAGGCTTACATGAGAAGCCCACAGCTAACCAGTCAATCCTAAAGGAAATCAACCCTGAATATTCATTGGCAGGACTGTTGCTGAAGGTGAAGCTCCAGTACTTTGGCTACCTGATGCAAAGAGTTGACTCACTGGAAAAGACCTTGATGTTGGGAAGGATTGAGGGCAGGAGGAGAAGGGGGAAACAGAAGATGAGATGATTGGATGGTATCACTGACTCAGTGGACATGAATTTGAGCAAATACTGGGAGATAGTGATGGACAAGGAAGCCTGGCATGCTGCAGTCCATGGGGTCGCAAAGAGTCAGATGTGACTTAGCGACTGAACAGCAACAGTAGCAGCTAGCATCATACTCAGTGGTGAAAAGTAGAAAGCTTTTCTTCTAAGATCAGAGACAAAAGAAGAATGCTCACTCTCATCACTTTCATTCAGCAGAGCATTGGAAGTCCTAGCCACAGTAACTGGGCAAGAAAAAGAAAAGGAATCCAAACCACAGAAGAGTTCTCTATTTGCAGACAACATGATATTATGTATATAGAAAACTCTGAAGACTCCACCAAATAACTATTAGAACTAAGAAATGAATTCAGTGAAGTTTCAGGATACAAGATCTGTATATATATATGTATATAAAAGATATATATGTTTGTTTCTATACACCAATAACAAACTATCAGAAAGAGAAGTTAAGAAAACAGTGCCATTTGAAACTGCATCGAAAAGAATAAATGCTTAGGAATAAATTTAACCAGGAGGTGAAAGACTTATACACTGAAAATGATAAGATATTGATGAAAGAGACTGAAGAAGATACAAATAAGTAGAAACATGTTCCATGCTCATGAATTGGAAGAATCAGTATTTTCAAAATGTCCATACAACCCAAAACATTCTGCAGATTCAATGTAATCTCTATCAAAATTCCCATGGCATTTTCCCACTAAATGCTATTTAGTCACTCACTTGTGTCACTTGGTGTCCCCATGGACTGCAGCATGCCAGGCTTCCTTGTCCTTCACTATCTCCCAGAGTTTGCTCAAACTCATGTCCATGGAATCAGTGATGCCATCCAATCATCCCCTTCTTTCCCTGCCTTCAATCTTTCCCAGCATCAGGGTCTTTTCCAATGAGTCAGTTCTTTGCATCAGGTGGCTGAAGTATTGGAGCTTCAGCTTTAGCATCAGTCGTTCCAAAGAATATTCAGGATTGATTTCCTTTAGAATTCATTGGTTTGATCTCCTTGCAGTCCAAGGGACTTTCGAGAGTCTTCTCCAGAACCACAATTCCAAAGCATTAATTCTTCAGCGCTCAGCCTTCTTTATGGTCCAACTCTCACATCTATGCATGACTACTGGAAAAATCATAGCTTTGACTGGACTTTTGCTGACAAAGTGATGTCTCTGTTTTTTAACATGCTGTCTAAGGTTATCATAGCTTTTCTACTAAGGAGCAAGCGTCTTTTAATTTCATGGCTGCAGTCACCATCCACAGCGAGCCCAAGAAAATAAAGCCTGTTACTGTTTCCATTTTTTCCCCCGTCTATTTGCCATAAAGTGATGGGACCAGATGCCATGATCTTAGTTTTTTGAATGTAGAGTTTTAAGCCAACTTTTCAGTCTTCTCTTTCACTTTCAAGAGGCTATTTAGTTCTTCTTCACTTTCTGCCATAACGGTGGTGTCATCTGCATTATCTGAGGTTACTGATATGTCTCCTGGCAATCTTGATTTCAGCCTGAGCTTCATCCAGCCTGGCATTTCACATGATGCACTCTGCAGTTATAAGTCACCGTGTAGGAGGTTGCCTTTAGGCCCACTATTGAGCCACCAGGTGGGAGATATACCAACTGCAGCACCATTACACCAAAGCAGTTCTCACATTGTTGTGAAAGTTCTAGGCTTCCCAACCTGGATATCTGACAAAGGGACTGGGAAGCCCCTGGGAATCTGACTTTGAAGGTCAGTGGGATTTGACCTCGGAACTTCCACAGGACTGGGGAAACAGAGACTCTTGGAGGGCACAAACAAAACCCCTTGTGCACCAGGACCGAGGAGAAAGGAGCAGTGACCCCACAGGAGACTTCCATAGAAACAGAAAAAAACAAATCTAAAATTTGTGTGGAACCACAAAGGATCCTGAATAACCAAAGTAATCCTGAGAAAGAAGAACAAAGTTGGAGACATCACACTTTCTGATTTCAAACTATATTGCAAAGCTATAGTAAATACCACCAACCAAAAAACAAACAGACCTTGAGTGAAAGGGTCAAAAAGTAAAACGAAAACAGATCTTTTCCCTGAAATGTGAAACTGTAGTCAATTTAACTGTATATCCTTGGGTTAGTTGTTCAGTTGCACAAAGATTGAATTTTCTCTTATGTAAAATGAAAGTCCTAACAACATCGAGAGCATCAAATGAGAATTGGTGTGTGCAAGACCTTTGTGAAGTGTAAAAAACTACATTAAGACTAGTGAGGTGTTTATTTACACAAGCTTTTGTATATACACATTTTGTGAGAGAAACGGGATTTCAGATGATCTTTGCTGAGTGAGTAGGAGTTAGATTTGCAGAAAAGAGGGGATCAGTCAGCTGTGGGGAAATGGTATGATATAATAAAGAGTAATTTTAAAAAAAGAATGAGCTGAGAAAATATTTTAATAAAATAAAATAATGACTAAATATTAATAAGAAGTAATGTAATGGAGGAAAAATCTTAAACTATGACTACTTTTGCCTCCTGAAGGTGGAGGAAGAGTGTGTAAATACCATATGAGTAGGAATATAAATCCCATATCATTTTCTTCCACATGAGAGGGTGAAATTTCAAGTTCATCCAGTTCTGGGCTATTCAAGAGAAAGTACCCGAGTATACTGCCTTAGAGATAATGTTAGTGAGCAGCCTGATATCTGAAGGCCAGCCCAGAGTACAGGGATTAAGCTATATAACAAGAAAATTCAGTTTCCTGCAGAGTTTAGTGTGAAGGGTACCCTAAAATGGAGTAGCCAAAACAATGTGAAAAGACTCCCAAGGAGGAACAGAAGAAAAAGAACTTTAAAAAGAGTTGAGGGGTTTTTTTTTTAATATAAATGTATTTATTTTAATTGGAGGCTAATTACTTTACAATATTGTATTGGTTTTGCCATATATCAACATGAATCCACCACGGGTGTACACGTGTTCCCCATCCTGACCTCTCCCTCCCATCTCCCTCCCCATACCATCCCTCTGGGTCATCCCAGTGCACCAGCCCCAAGCATCCTGTATCATGCATCGAGCCTGGTCTGGCGATTCATTTCACATGATATTATACATGTTTCAATGCCATTCTCCCAAATCGTCCCACCCTTCCACTCTCCCACAGAGTCCAAAAGTAATCGAGGGTCTTTTCAGAGCAGAAGAAACAGAACAGGGAAAAGAGTGAGAACTTTAGATTTATGAGAGCAGAAATTCAGAGTCAGGGATGGCCGTCAGAATGAAAACTGTACTCCCCTTGTCCAACCTGCCCCATCTTTTTGCTCCTGCTCAGAGATTTGCAGACCCCTAGGGAGGGAACTGGACCTCCCATTTGATGTGGGTAGGTCTATCAAGCATATTTAAATAAGAATGTCTCCTGACAAAGAGATGGGATCAGGGAAAATGTATATAAAAGATGAAAAATACACACAAACATACGGTATTAGCATAAAAACAGACACATAGGTCAAAGGAATAGAACAGAAAGCCTAGAAATAAACCCACATATATGGTCAATTGATTTATGACAAGGGAATCAAGAATATATAATGGGGAGAAGATAGTCTCTTTAATAAATTGTGTTGGGAAAATTAGACACATACAAAAGAATGAAACAGGACTCCTATCTTACACCACACCCAAAATCAGCTCAAATTGGATTAAAAACTTGAATGTAATACCTGAAGCCATAATACTCCCAGAAGAAAATATGGCAGGGGGCGTTCTCTGACATTTGTCTTGGCAGTGATTTTTTGGATTTAACACCAAAAACAAAGGCGACGAAACCAAAGTAACACATGGGACTGCATGTGTTACTAAAAAGATCTGTACAGCAAAAGAAACCATGACAAAATAAAAAGGCATTCTACAGAATGGGAGAAAATATTTGCAAATCATGTATCTGATACACTATATATATTACAGAGAAAGAATAAACAATTCAACTAAAAAGTGGGCAGAGGGTCTGAATAGCCATTTTCCCAAAGAAGACATACAGTTGGTCACAGGTATATGAAAAGGTGCCCAACATCACTGATCATCAGGGAAATGTAAATCAAAAGCACCATGAAATATCATCTCACATCTGTTAGAATGGCTGTTATCAGAGACAAGAAAGGCGTGTTGGCGAGAATATGATAAGAAGAAACCCTTTTGTGCACTTTTCATGGGGATATAAATTGGTGCAGCCACTGTGAAAAACTGTATGGTGGTTCCTCAAAAAAAAAAAAGTAGAATTTACAAATGATCTAGCAATTATGGTTCCACTGACAGATAAATGATGAAGACAATGTGATGTGTAACTATAAATATATATATGTGAATATTATTCATCCATAAAAATAAAGTTTATTTTGCCTTTTGCAATAACATTGATAGACTGCAAGAGCATTATCCTGAGTGAAATGTCAGAGAAGGACAAATACTGTATGATTCCACTTGTATGTGATTGCTAAAAAACTAAAATAAAAAACTGACTCATAGATACCAAGAAAAGATTAACGGTTGCCAGAGGCGGTAGGTAGAGGGTAGGTGAAATGGTCCAAAGGTATAAACTTTCAGTTACACATAAGTAAGTCTTGGAGCTCTAATGTACAGAATAGTGTCTATAGCTAACAACATTGTATTGCAGGTTTAAAAGTTGGTAAGAGAGTAGATCTTAAGAGTTCTCATCACACACACAAAAAAAATTGTAATTGTGTGAGATGATGACTGTTAGCTAAACTTACTGTGGTAATTGTTTCACAAAATATACACATATTAAGTCATTATACTGTACATCTAAAGTGAATACAATTATCATATATCAATTATAACTCAAAAAAATAAATTTAAATAAAAAGGTAAAATGAGGGAATTCCCTGGCAGTCCAGTGGTTAGGACTCCATACTTTCATGGCCACAGTTCAATCCCTGGTCAGGGAAACAAGGTCTCCCAAGCCACACGGTACAGCCCTCTCCCCAAAATAAAAGGCAAGATAGGGAGGCCACAAGAGTATAAAAATGTTGATAATTGGGAAGTTGATAATTATTGTCCTAATTAGGACTGAGATTGATTATACTATTATCTCTATTTTGGTGTATGTTTACATTTTTCTACAAAAAAGTTAAAGAAAAAATGGAGCTGTTTTTAACCTGGGATGGTGTAAGTTACTGATTGGGACTACATTAAAAGATGGTTCAGCATTAAGGCAGTGTTTGATAACAGCAAAAAACACAACTCACAGTGTAATTACATTAACTGATTATATTTACTCATATTGTGTAAATAAATAAGTGAATGAAAGTGAAAATCACTCAGTTGTGTTGAACTCTTTGCGACCCCCTTTGGAATTCTCCAGGCCAGAATACTGGAGTGGGTAGTCTTTCCCTTCTCTGGGAGATATTCCCAACCCAGGGATTGAACCCAGGTCTCCTGCATTGCAGGAGAATTATAAACCATTATAATGAGCAATGGTTGTAAAGTTTCATGTTATATTTCTTGAGATGAGATGATTGATTATTAACTGGATTAGTGGGTAAGTTTTAAACCATTAGCTGATAAAGTGGGTGATAGATAAAATTTCCTACATATACAGAAAGTCTATCTAAGTATTTTATTTTCATAAGGAAACAAGCTCTTTGAACAGTAAAGCTGGTTCAACTACGTGGGAAAGCACATAGCTCATGTGTGCCACTGGCAGAACCCCCAGTACAGGGAAGAGCAGGTGCTGTTTTCCAACAACACCTCCTTGTGTGTGTCCCGATACTATAGTTAGAAAATGGCTCAAATTTTTAGCTGCTTTTCCCAGAACTCAAAGATCGCTTTCCTGTTTATCTTGGTGGGATGCCTATATTATACTTGTGATTTTTCTGCTCTCTGTAACCTATTAAAACAAGATTGTCACAGATGGGAAAATAAGAGGTCATTAGTTAATAATCAGATGCTTGATTTCCTGAGCAGAAAAGACACTCTCTCGTGCATTTTAAACATTTTTAAAGGAGACATAGGACTAGTCCCTTGACGATAAAGCCTGTTCACTGGGTTTTCCTCGAGTCAACACAGTCGCTCTAAATTCATTTCCTCGCTTAACTCTGTCCTTTGCATTTAACCTCAGCTCTTTTTTTTTTTTTTGGAAGGTTCTTGTCAGTTTATAGAGGTTACTGCTTTATAGTTTCAGTAAACATTGCCAGAACACAGGAAAACCAAAGAAGTGTTGGTCCAAGTGGGTCTGATATCCGTGATGACAGCAGTTCTACTTTTTTAATTCTTTCTTCAATTTTGAGAGCAGTTGATTTTGATTAGGTTGGGGGAAGGGAATGAGTTGTACCAATTCCTGGCTTGGGGAGACACAAACTTTTGTTCTCCCCGAAGTAATAGGTAACACTCCTAGCGCTACTGTCTCATTGCCTTACTCGTTTCATTTTCTATAAATGGACATAAGAATAGTCCTCATCTCATGGTGATTATAAAGATTAAATGAGCTAATATTTGTAAAATGCTTAGAACAGAGATTTCGGCACAAAGTACCCTCTATAGGGTTTATAACATACATCCCTGCACAGCAGTGTAGATCTTCTCTATAATATTTAAATGACAACAGCTACATTGTTAGGAGTTCTAGGATCTCCTTGGTGAACCCGTCATTCACTGGCTATTGCATGGTGGGCAGATGGTTTGGTGAAACTTCACTAATTTGGAATGAGTTCACAGAGGATTAAACCTGAATAAGTGAAAACTCTGAAATCACTGATCTTTGCAAATATTTGAAACATTTTATATTCATTCTACTCATGGAAACGTTGAGTGTCACCTCTGACTAAGTATCAACATACATACATGTTTACCAACATACATACATACTAAACATACATGGTTAGTTTGTGATTTTGTATACTTAACTGGAACACAATGAAAGCTAATAAAGGTTTTGATACGGACAGCTATTAAGTAGATATCAGTGAATTACATGAAAAAAAAAAAAAAGCACAGAGATGTAAATACACTTCTTTGAATGCCATAGACCTAAAGAGGAAGTTTCAAAGATATAGCTGGACTACTTCTAATATCTACAAAAAATTAAATTTAGAAGAATCGAAGTCTTTGTAGAATAACTGTATCTTAGTAATAGTTAAGAATCAGTTATTATTATGAAAAAGGAAGTCAAAGAAGTTATAGATTTCACTTGTATTGAAATTACTTTTTATTTTTATAATTCACGTACATCAAAATGTTTTAAAAGCTAACTTTTAAAAGCCATTTTTAAGACTTGCTAAATTAATCTATTTGAAATCTTGATCAGTGCAATGGGCAGGGCTCTGCTTAGTTGCTCAGTCATCTCCGACTCTGCGACCCCATGGACTGTAGCCCACCAGGCTCCTCTGTCCATGGGATTCTCCAGGCAAGAATACTGGAGTGGGTTAACATGCCCTCCTCCAGGGGATCTTTCCCACCTAGGGATCGAACCCAGGTCTCCCATGTTGCAGGCAGAGTCTTTACCGTCTGAGCAATTCCTTTTTCTTTTTTCCCATCCCACCCTACCCAGATCTCTCTCTTAAGGCATTTACTCTGAACTCCAGGTTGTCATTATTTGCTTACATTTCTGCCTCCTGCATTGAACTATATACCTCCTGAGTGTGTGTAGAGTAGCTATTTCACTGGTGTGACACTGGACAGTCTGACAGTCAGCATGCTCCTGGTACACTGCCAGGTTACTCTGTACACGGAATTCTCCAGGCAAGAACACAGAGTGGGTAGCCATTCCCTTCTCCAGGGGCTCCTCCTGACCCAGGGATGGAA
Source organism: Ovis canadensis (assembly GCF_042477335.2). Taxonomy (NCBI): domain Eukaryota; kingdom Metazoa; phylum Chordata; class Mammalia; order Artiodactyla; family Bovidae; genus Ovis; species Ovis canadensis. Next base: position 21,927,001 of record NC_091269.1, on the reverse strand, counting down.
CCTGGGTACCACCTGAGCCACTAGGAAAGCCCAATATACTGTTAAACAGTCTAATTAGTAATATATGAAACAATGACACTTTATTTAATAAAGCTCTGGGGAAAGTTGGATATACATCTGAGATAGATCCAAGTCTTGATTTTTTACAGAGTTGGATTTTTAGTTTGGTTTGGAATTTGAAGCTGTGGACAAAATACTTATTTGAGTATTCCAAACGTCAAGCTAATTGGAATTACTGTCCTCTTTCACCAGATTGGATCCCCAATATACTATTTACTTACATGGCAGAATTTAATGACAGTTTTAAGTTCTGTGTAGTTGATCCAGAGTTTTTGGATTCAAACCAGTTTTTCTAAAACTATTCTATAAAGTGAATTATAATTCCTTATGGTCTTCTGCTTTTAACCTCACACATTTCAGCTCTCGTGTTGTTAATCTCAAGGACTGCTGAAGTTACCTGCAGTCTATTCAAGTGATACACAAGTCTAACAGCATTTCCCACGTTAGCATGTGCTCAAAAAAGACTGTAAAAATCTAAATCACAGCCCTTTTTCTTCTAAAAATAAATGGCAGGCAGAAAGAAACACCCTTGGCTTATTTCTGGTAAGGTTTTTATGTTCTAGAAAAGAAAGAATTGTATTCATCAGCATAGCACATATTTTAATAACAGATATTTTTAAGAAGTCGTAAATGTAGTAACGCTTATTTGCCACCCCTCCTGCCGCCGCCCCCACCCACGTTTCTGGAGTCGTTGCCGCAGTTTGAGCTTAAATGCCTGAATGTGGACACTGAAGTGAGCATTGATTATAATTAACTAGGAGCCAAACATTTTTTCATGAGGTTTTAAACTCGGCAAGATTTCACAGGGCTTAAAAATGGTTAAAAAAAAAAATTCACACTTCAGTACCTTTAAATTTGGCTCAAAATGGGCACAGGGGCTTGGGTTGACACCACACAGGTTGACACCACACATTTTTGCTTTCAACCATTCCAGGCCTGCTTGAAATACACCTTGTTTACAATACACCAAGGAAAAAGGAGCCTTGGAATCTTACAGAATCCGATTCCTGGATTCAGTTTCTGTTCTGCGTGACCTTGGGCAAGTTTCTTTACTTCTCTGAATTTCCGTTTCCTCCGACCCAACACGACGATGGCAACAGCCACCTTGCAACCTAGTCTGGAGCGCGCCTGGAACACACCCAGTTGGTCCCACACAAACAGCAGCCATGTTAAGGCCGCCCAGCTCCGCGGCGACTCCGCGGCCGCGCTCTGCCCAGCAGGTGTAGGCACCGTGCGGGGCGCGGGCCCTGCGGCGGCGGCGCGGCCCCCACCCTTCCGCCGCTCGCGGGCCTGCCGCTCCGCGTCCCCAGCCCGCTTGGGGCGGGGTCGGCGGGGCCGGTGGGGGGCGCCGGAGGCGGCTCTGAGGCCCGGCTGGCCGAGTGCGGGAGCGCGGAGGCGGGCCCGGCGCCGCCCGGGCCCAGGCGCGAACGCGCGGCGGCGGCCCCTTCGGCCCTCCCCTCGCCCTGCCCCGCCCCCCGCCCGCCCGGGTCGGCGCGGGGCCGTGGTGTACGTGCAGAGCGCGCCGAGCGAGTGGCGCCCGCACGCCCTGCGCTGCTCCGCGGGCCGGGCCCGGCCGCCCGGAACGCTGAGGCGGCGGCGGGTCTCGCGCGCCGGGCCCGCGTGCCCGAGCGGTGGTCGCCGTCCGCCGCGCAGGCCGCGCTCCCTCAGCCCGCGGCGGCGATGAGGCGCTGAGGCGGCGGCCGGCGCTGCGCCGCGCGACCGAAGGACGAGGAAGCGGCCGGGCCGAGGGCGCGGGGCGCCGGTCTCCTGCGGCGAGGGGCGGCGGGCGCAGGGCGCAGTGACGGCCCCTGCCGCTCCGCCCGCTCCCCGGCCCCAGGCTAGGCCGTCCGGCCGCCACCCCTCCTGCTCGGCCGCCGCCTCCACTGCCGCCGCCGTCGCCGCCATGGCCAATGACAGCGGCGGGCCCGGCGGGCCGAGCCCGAGCGAGCGAGACCGGCAGTACTGCGAGCTGTGCGGGAAGATGGAGAACCTTCTGCGCTGTAGCCGCTGCCGCAGCTCCTTCTACTGCAGCAAGGAGCACCAGCGCCAGGACTGGAAGAAGCACAAGCTTGTGTGCCAGGTCGGCGAGACCGTTCCTGCCCCCGGAACGGGCCAACAGCAGCAGCCGGGCCCCGCGCCGCCGCCCCGGGCCGCCGGAGCCGGGGAGGCCAGGAAGGCGGCGCCGCGCCGGGATCGAGCCGTCGAGGCCGCGGGCCCGCGGGCCTCCGGAGACGCGGCCAAGGCGAAGGCGAAGGCCAAGCCCACGGCCGACCCCGCGGCCGCCGCGTCCCCGCCCCGCGCGGCCCCGGGTGGTCAGGGTAGGGTAGCGGCGGCCGCCGAGGCGGAGCCCGCGAAGGAGGAGCCGCTGGCCGGCCGGTTGCTGTACGATGAGAAGGCGAACCTGTACCCGCCAAGTAACGCGCCGGGCGAGGGGCTGAGCCACGGCGGCGGCCTGCGGCCCAACGGGCAGACCAAGCCGCTGCCGGCACTGAAGCTGGCGCTGGAGTACATCGTGCCCTGCATGAACAAGCACGGCATCTGCGTGGTGGACGACTTCCTGGGCAAGGAGACCGGGCAGCAGATCGGCGACGAGGTGCGCGCCCTGCACGACACCGGCAAGTTCACGGACGGGCAGCTGGTCAGCCAGAAGAGCGACTCGTCCAAGGACATCCGAGGCGATAAGATCACCTGGATCGAGGGCAAGGAGCCCGGCTGCGAAACCATCGGGCTGCTTATGAACAACATGGACGACCTGATCCGTCACTGTAACGGGAAGCTGGGCAACTACAAAATCAATGGCCGGACGAAAGTAAGTGTGCGCTAGGGGTGGGCGCGGGGCGAGGAACGCGGTTTGTGTGTGTAAAAGGGATTTCCTTCTTGTGCAGCAGCCCGTGGAGAAAACGGATATCATCCACCTACTACCGGTTCACGCACTTTGTCTAATTGTCTGGTCTTCTGGCTAAATTTAGGCTCCCCTTGAACGCTGCTGTTTTGTCTCGTCCATTACACTGTTTTAGTCGCTTCAAACGTCGCAGGAGTTGTAGCCGCGCGATGGGGATTATCGGAGTGCAACCCAGAGCAAGTGCTGGGTTCTACCTCAGGCTGGTGTTTGCATCGGCTCTTCAAGCCCCCATGCTCTTTGAACCACTCATCAGACTCTGGCTTACCCAGTCCAGGGTTGTGTGTTTAGTTAAGAATCTGCCAGCTGACCACAAAAAGGTACATTTAGAAATAAGCATGTAGGCCAAAGACTCCTTGCATTTAGGAAGTGCTTGGCTCCTCCCTTCCCCCTCTTAGAGCTCGCATCCATCTCCCTGTCCCTACTGCTTTGAAACCCTCTACTAAACAGGAGAAGAAGTATTTCCGTTTTCAGACCTCTCTGTGTAGGTAGGTTACATTTTTAGCATAGGTTTCCGTTATTTGCTTTTGTTAGTATAATCCCTCTGTTGAAAAAGAACTGTTTAGCTTTCTGGAAAAAAATACGGAATTGGATCATGAGGGAGGGCTCACTCTAACGTCTCAATTTGATGAAATCTCTTTGTTTTCTCTTTACTATTGTAGATTTTTCCCTAACAGATTCTTTGATTCCTACCTGGTCTAATCCCTCTTCCCTCCTCAGTGTGGTAAATGATAAACTCTTTCCTTCTTTATACTCTCTTTCCGTTTGACTTCCCAGATCTTAGTCTTTTCTTTGTATCCAGTTCCACTCCAGGCCACTCTACTCCACCTTCTTCCACCATCCATCTCTGTCCGATATTGTGAGTTTGAGGAGACTGTTTACAGAGGCCATCACACGTGGGTGTTTATACACGGACACTGAATCTTCCCAGTAGTTCTTTTGTGTGTGTCACACCGTAGGTTTTGGCAGTCGTTATGTGTGACTCAAGGCTGGGCACAGGCAATAGGGAAAGTTCTAAACATGAAAGTCCGGTGAGAAAATACAATGTAAAGTCAAATTTATGAACTGCTGCTTCGTTGTTGGATGAAGGCACATGTCTTAGTATCATACAGTCTCAAAAAAAAAAAAGTTGAACGCTTACTTAACTTTAAGCTGGAAGGAAACAAGGGCCTGATTAAACCTCAACTTTGGTCTTTAATGAAATTTTCATTTATATGCATGTATATTTTTCAACTTTATTATGCACCAAATCTGAATATAGCCGTGAACTCTAGAACAGGAAAAGCTTGAAGGCGTATCAATGTAACAGTACAAAACTGACCCAGGTATGTATGTAGTTGGGGCACAAGCTTAAGGTGAAGTCATGAAAAAGATAGTGTCCTAAATCTTCCTTGATCTGCTTTTCTTAGTTAATTTAGCTTTCCAAATTAAGCTAAATCCTCTTCTCTCCGATCTTCCTGTTTTTAACTGTCCTTCTCAGGGAAGGAATAACAGTCAGCCCAGCTCTTAGAAAAGTGTCTCCTAATAGGAGGCTGTTAGGAAATAGCCACCCCCTTCCTGGGAGTGCCTGTGGCTGAAGGGCCATTGAGGTTTTAAATCACCTGACTACCCAGATCATGTGAAGGAACGATGGATTTTAAATTCTTGAGATTTGATCTTAGGCTTGCTTACCTTAATTTTAGGGACACGGTTTCAGGATCTATGAATAGTCTCAGGGACTCCCTTTCATTGTACTTCTTGGATGAGAGAGGTTTTGGTAATCTTGTTTGATTGTGTGATTTTAAGCATTCCTAAAAGAAATTGAAGATGCGTACTTTCAGGAATGGGAAGGCAGTCAAATTACCAGCCACCGTATAATGAGCAAACTCAGTGTGCTGTTACCAGCTTAGGCTCAATACAGACATGGTCACAGTAATTTTAATCCTATGAAGTGGGTAGTATTATTCTTACTTTATGTTTGAGGATGTTTTAGCTCCTAGCTGGCGAAGACCTACCACTTACAATAACCTAGCTGGGATTCAAACTTAGGTCATTCAGACATCAAGCCTGGTGCTTTTTCTACCATCCTGAATATGGGGAGGATATTAAATGAGAAGATATAGATTGCTTAGCACACTATTGGAACTAAAATTTGCTGTACATATTTTGTTGAGAGCATTAGTCTTGTATGTGAATAATTGTAGTTTATGTTAGGACTATATAAACAGTTGTATTAGGTGACTATACAGTATTTGTTTCAGTTAGTGACTGAAAAAGCCAGTTAAATTTATCTGCCTCATCATGCTTATTTCAGTATATCTCTCTCTCTTTAAAAAAAAAAAATTATTTTTGGCTGTGCTGAGTCTTCATTGCTCTGCGGGCTTTCTCTGGTTGTGACGAGTGGAGGCTACTCTCTAGTTTTCATTACTGTGAATTCTCTTGTTGCAGAGTATGGTCTCGGGTGCACGGGCTTTAGCAGTTGTGGTCCACGGGCTTAGTTGCCCCATAGCATGTGGAATCTTTCCAGACCAGGGATCAAACCTGTATCCCCTGCGTTGGCAGGCAGATTTTTAACCACTGGACCACCAGGGAAGTCAGTATAACTCTTAGGAGAGGCATAATATGGGTGCTATATATTCAGACTGAATAACAACAATGTGATTGCAAGAGAGGGTCTTCAGTTAAGTGTTTTATTGTCCTTTACAACATTATGGTGACTCTGAAAGGTACTTGCCTTGAATATGCAGTATTTTTCTCAGATTTTCACAGCAGCTCTGTAAAATATCTAGGTTGTTGGTGTATTATACCTGTTTATAGATTAGAAAAGTTAGGTCACTTGTTGGTAATCCTGCAGCGTGTGTGTGTGAGTGAGTCTCTCAGTCATGTCCGACTCTTTATGACGCCTTGGACTGTAGCCTGCCAGGCTCCTCTGTCCATGGGATTCTCCAGGCAAGAGTACTGGGGTGGGTTGCCATTTCCTTCTAATACTGCAGCATACCCGGACTTAAATTCAGGTTTTCTGACCAAGATTTGATGTTCTTCATTTACATTATCTGTTCTGTATGGTCTTTGTATATGTCAGGGCCCGCTAATGAGATGATGTATAATTTATAATTGGCTATGGCTCATTTGGTATTTTTTCCAATTTCTCCCAAGTTTCTGCTTCCAGTATGCTTATCTGGCCTCTGTTTGTCCAGCTACTTTAAAAGAGGAACTGGAAGGGAAGGATGAAAAAAGGACAGGAACGTGAAGGAGAAAAACAGGAACATGATTGTAGTCACTGAGCTCCAGTTTCCATTTTCTCTGGTCCTTTTTTGGGATTTTCCTCCCTTCTGCCCTAAAGCTGCCCTTTAATTCTTTAATTAATGGACTTTAATGCTTTTTCACACCCTTTCTTTCGTCAAGACGACTTGCTGTGGTGTCCAAGAGGAGGGAATCATGGCCTACTGATTGTGAAGAGTAACGTTGTATGGGCTGCAAGAAATCATAGGTGCCTTTAACTTGTGGGGTAGAGGAAGAATAATACAGAGGAATGCAAGTCCTGGGGAAACGAGGAACTGTTCAGTACGAGCTTCCTAACCACTCTGAAGGAAACCATTTGCCTGTTAAAATAAAATTGCTAGGATCGTATACGTATTTTTCTAATTTTGTCTAAAGCTTACTCTAGGGAGTGATAAAACAAGACCAATAAGTAGCAGATTGTATTCCTGAGATTTTTCACCATTCCCACAGTTAATTGGGCAGCTCTAGCTGATTCTGGCTTTTAGAGCAAAGGACCGACCTGATCCTTTATCATCACTACCACAGAGATGTGGTGTCAGTCCTCTTAGATCCTGCGAAGAAAACCAAACAAGACTGCAGTGCGTGGGCTCAGTAGTTGGGGTTCCCTGGCTCTAGAGCTTAGACTTCGTAGCTGTGGTGCGTGGGCTCAGTTGCCCTGAGGCCTGTGGCTTCCTCCTGGATCAGGGATCAATGTCTCCTGCATTGGCAGGCAGAGTCTTTACCACTGAGCCACCAGGGAAGCCCCTGAAAGAATAGTCTTAGTAGGCTGTGACAGACAGGTTCAACTCTGTAGAAAATACGTTCTGTATGGTGAATTAGTTTACATATAGGGTAGTTTCTTTAATTCTAAAGGAGTTTTATTTTAAATTAACAGATTGTTGTTTAAATGTGTATAACTCTTCTCTACTATCTAATAAGCCTCAGAAATGTCCTGAAACACCTTAGTCACACAGGAGGAGGCCATCTCAAGTCAGAAGCATAGTGGACTTTGTGCTGCGGTGACACCTGGGTTGGCTCCTGGATCTGCCAGGGTTTCTGTGTCCTTGAGCCAGTTGCTTAATCTTTCTGCCTTTTCTGTCTCTCAGGCTTCCTGTGAGGAGTGTGTATAATCATGTGTGTAAAAGCACTTTTTAACTGTAAAGCACTGTGCAAAACTCGTTAACTTTTCTCATTTAAAAAAATTTCCCCTTTTCTGATTTCTTTCTTTAAAAGAGTTCTTTGCTTTTCTTGTCTTTCTCTCTTTAAAAAGCTGGAGGAAAAAAAGACTTAGAATGATCACCCATGTTTTACTTCCCCCTATACACACACACACACACACACACACACACTCACACACTCACACACACTCACACACTCACACACACTCACACACTTTTTTTTAAAGAGAGGAAATGAGCCCCAGAGAGGTTAAGTGACTTGTTCAAGGTCAGAGGGCTGGTGAGTGACAAAACTGACTGACTTTTGACTGACTTCATTCTTGTATCTGCAGCTTGATGCCGCATCTCCTATAAAAGTTAACTCTTCCCACTTAACTAATTTTGGCGTGTTTTGTGCCGTTTTTGAGGCTGTGCTTGAACATTTATGACTTCCTTCTCCCTTTTATTCCCATCACTCTGCGGTTTGTTTGGCTTATCTGATAGTCTAGTTAGAATTTTCCTCCTCTCTCTAATTCCTCCCTGACTACCCTAGGTGTTCTTTGTTCACCTCTTTTTTTTTGGCTCTGCTGTGAAAGCCATTTTCCCTGAAGCAGGCCTACTGTCTCTTACTTCCCTAGTTGGAACTGTCTTCCTGCTCTGTGTTTCTGATTTATGTGTTCATTCTCTGCTTTCCTTTCCCCTTTTTCCTCTATCAGGCATGAAATCTGTCTTTGTTCATCTTCTAGCATGTTTTCTGAAGCCTCAGCCTTCCCAGTATGCCCTTGGATTGATGTTATCAGCTTAGTTGTTTTTATTTAATTTTTCTCTTTAGGCTTTTAAAGCAACACCCACTGTTTGAGTCTGCCTTTCATTTGCACACATTCCTGGACAGTGTTTCATAGATGCATTTTAATGCTGCGTTTATATTCTACCTCCCTTTCCACTTTGCCCTTGTTTCTGCACTGGAAACATTGTGACTACAGGATGGCCTTCAGATCATATTGAACCATATTCGTAGCTTGCTTGACTCTTTCTGTTCCAGCTAAAAACTTTCCGTTCTGAAAAACAAAATGAAGAAACAATTAAAAAAAAAAACTGACAAATGATTAACCAACGTCTTCCCATACAATGGTTTGTTTGATACCATATTTCTTAATCCTGACTGAATTGTTCTGCGGTCTTTATTGGAATGTTTTGTGTTTCAGTTATCACACTTTTTCAGAACCAAGTCACAGTTTTTATTTCTTTTTTAAAAATGTACCTATTTCTTTCTGGCTGTGCTGGGTCTTCGTTTTTGCGCCCGGGCTTTCTCCAGCTGTGATGAGCAGGGGCTCCTCTGGGCTGCGGTGCACGGGCTTCTCACCGTGGTGGTGAGGTGCGGTGCAGAGGCCTCGTTGGTCTGCAGCATGTGCGATCTTACCAGATCAGGGATTGGACCCGTGTCCCCTGCACTGGCAGGTCGATTCTTAACCACAGTTTTATTTCTGAAGAGCTTGGATAGTATCTGTACCTTCTGTCTGTTTGCTCATAGAAATCACTATAAAATTTTCTTAGGTTTGGATTTTTCATTTTCTTTATTTAGTGTCCCCAATCCAGTTTCTTTTCCAAAGCAAAATACATGTACTCATGGCTCCTCGTTGTCATATGCTCTGAGTCCCGTCTTGGTAATCTTTTCATTTGTTTGTTGATTCACCAGATAATATGAAATGAGTGCTTTCTGTGTACAGGTGCTATCCTCCGAGCTAGGAGTGCCTGAACAGCGGGAACAGAAACGCCCCTATGCTCACGGAGCGTGAATTCCCCTTGAGGTGTGGGTTGGGGAGAGGGAGTTAATAAAGAGACGTGTAAGTAAGTACATGGTATGTTAGATGGTAAATATTAAGACAAGAAATTGAACTGGATAAGGACCGAGTGATGATCAAGGCGGGTATTCTTTTACATAGGATTGGTTACAGAAGACTTGAATGAGGTGAAGGGGCCTGGGTTCTAGGGAAACGTGGGAGAGCATTCCAAGTAAAAGTATTAAATCGCCAGAACTGTGACCCTGACGTGGAACATGCTTGGTTTGTTCAGAAAACAGTGAGGAGAAGGTCACTGCGGTCACAGTGGAGGGAGAGAGGGAGAGAGCATGATAGAGGTGGGCAGTGAAGAAGGGGCTGGGAAACGGTCATTTCATGGAGCATTTCGACTTGAAGCCACGGCGAGAGCCCTGGGTTCTGTGCTGGGTGCTCTGGGAGGCCGCTGGAGGGTTTTTCTGGAAGACCTTGGTGGCTGCTGTGTGAGAGAGTACACAGGAGGGAGCAAGCGTGGAGGCAGGAGAAGCGGGGAGGAGGTGCTCGCAGCAGCCTTGGCTCTAGGAGGCTTTCGTTAGAGCAGTAGCTGCAGACCTGCAGATATTTTGAAAGCAGAGTCAGTGAGATTTATTGACGGATTAGATGGAGGAATGAGAGAAAGGAAGGAGCTGAGGAAGCCTCCAGGTTTTAGCTTGAGCAATTGGAAGGAAATAATTACTATTTTATCTTGCTCTGACTCTCCTGCATTTCTCCTCTTGCCCCACTTTTTAACCTTCCATTTAGAGCAGAAATTGTTGACACTTTTTTCGCAGCCAAAGCCAGAAGAAAAAAGTTCCATGCTCTACTTCTCCACATTCCTTCAAGCTGGCGGTGCTCACTGCTCCCGCTGCTGACCTCCCCGCAACGCCTCCCCTTTCCGGAGGCTTTCTGGCGGCTTGGCTCCTGTGCTCCACGTGCCCGCCCTGGGGCTGCTGTGGGATCCCTGCAGGATGTCTTGAGGCGCTTCTGGTGCTGTCCACATAGCGCTGTGCTCACTCAAGATGGCTTGTAGATATAAATCCACGTGAAAAAAATTACACAGATTCTGAAATTTAGGGAAACACTGGAGAAAATTGGATGGTTCAGCGTGAGAGACAAGCATGCTGCTGCTGCTGCTGCTGCTAAGTCACTTCAGTCGTGTCCGACTCCGTGTGAACCCATAGACGGCAGCCCACCAGGCTCCCTCGTCCCTGGGATTCTCCAGGCAAGAACACTGGAGTGGGTTGCCATTTCCCCCTCCAGTGCATGAAAGTGAAAGGTGAAAGTGAAGTCACTCAGTCGTGTCCGACTCTTAGCGACCCCATGGACTGCAGCCTAGATTTAGATTAAACTTCAGAATAAAATTAGGAACAGAACATCTTCATTTAAACCTGCTGTTGGAAGTAAAGTCCCTGTAGAAAATTGAGGGAGAATGACCATAAAATATAAAAAATAATGCCTGATACATCGGTGCAGGCAGCTGTTTTCCGCCTTTCTGCTTCCCTTCTCGCTCCTCTCAGTACATCTGTGGGCTCTCTGACTGGTTTATGCTCCCACAGTTCAGATCGCCCACATCCCTTTGCGTCTAGCTTAAGTCCCATTCCCCCTCCCCGTACCTCCCTCAACTCTGATCCTCCACTGATCTCGCTTTTCTCAAAAACTTTATGTATCTTTTATTCCTGAAGTATTTTCTCCAGAAAGTTCTAAGGACAAGGAACTGTCTTATACTGTTCTGTCTTACGCAAGACAGAAAACCTTTCGTTGTTCTTGTTATTTATTATTCACATGTTAACATTCAGTGAACTGCCCTCAACCTGCACCTCTCTCCTCTGCTGCCCCTCTTTCCACGTCATCTTACTACAGTAAGACTTTTTGAAAGTCTATGAGCGTTTTCATCCTATTGTGGTCAACTCTCCTTTCTATACTTACTATGCTATTTCTAGTCCCTATTTTCCTGATAAAAATAACCCAGGCCAACATGGCCTGAACTATTTTTAACTGCAAGTACTGGGAGAAAGTTCTGAAAGTGAAGTGAAGGTACTGCCACTGTGGTAGAGCCCTACACATCCATTAATCTCTTGGGGAAAGGCATGTGCATCTTTCTTCCTTCAACCCCAGTGAGAATCCCCAGGGAACATGTGTCACTTCAGAACAAAGCTACTACATAGTAGACTCGATGAAGTGACCTCTCACACACTCCTCTTGAAGCTGGTGCCTAGCAAGCTGACACTAAGCTCATCATGTTTATACCATGGGACTGATGTGCAAAGTAAGTTTTTCAAGAGCAAAATCATCATAGTTTTGATTTGGTTTTAGTATTTGGTAATTTATTCAGAATTTCAGATCACATTACAGGAGGTTTAAGAGTTGTTTTTTTTTTTTAACAAGAGAAGGCATGAGTTAAACAAGATGAGAAATATTTCTTTATGATCAGAAAATCTTTGGGTTTAGCCATATCCATGCGTTTAGTCAGCTCCGGGGAGCCGGTTGCTCTGCTTGTGTTAAAGGAGGCAGTGCATGTGATGGAGACTGTGCGGTATAAAGGTCATTCGAGTTTGGTCTTGAAGTGCATTCATACATTTTATGCTTAGAAAGAATTTCACTTTCCAATTTTGCTTAACTTTGGTATTTAAAATGTATTTTCATTCTCTGAGAACAATTTTTTAGGTGGAAGAAAGAAGCCTGAAGATGTAATATTTACCACAGATAATATATGTGCAAAGAATGCGTGTAGTTTTGGATGATTATAATCCAGAGTATTTGGAATCGAATCTCTAAAAAAAATTTTTGGCTAAAAATCACGTACGGTAATAAAATCGAACCCTGTCCAATAGTTTACAGGGTTCCCCCCCACCAAGATAATTACATACACTTGTTCGTAGCTTTCTTTTGTATCTGGACCCCTTTAGGGATCTAATTTTAGCCATGTACCTTCTTACTCTAAAAATGAACATACATGCCTGTTTTGCCTATACTAAAGCCAACCCGTAGATCCTGTAGTAAGAATCTGTTTTAAGACGAGTTCTAAAGAACAAAACAAAACATTTTTAAGCATTTCATGTCTGGTTATGGTTTATTCAGTTGCTGTTGTTGCTCCATGTCCACAGAACTATGCTTTGAATCCCCTCCCCCACCCCATGAAAATAGTCAATTTAAGTTATGGAGACCCAGATAAAGGATATATTTTATAACTTAAATCTAGTGGTGTCTTGCGGACATGACTGAAGCGACTTAGCAGCAGCAGCAGCAGTGGTGTGTATGTACAGACTTCTGAAAGATGTTTGCCTTGTACTGTCTGGCTGTAAAACAGAACAGAGTTAACTGGTGTGTACCAGGATGGAAACCATGACCTCAGCGAGAATGCCTTCCCAGAGGACATACCTCCACAAGCACGTCTGCTAGGTTATCCTTGCTTTAGAATTCTGGATGTGCCACTTTGGCATAAAAGACTGAGGTTATTACCAAAAAATAATACTGGATTATGATTCTTTGTCTTCTTTCCCTTTACACTGTCTTGTTTCCTACTCCCACTGAATATGTTCATGTATGTTTCACTTTTTTTTTTTTAACTCGTAACTGGCATGTCAGTAAGATTAAATCTGAATTTTAAAAAATATAGAAACTGTGGTAGTAATAGAGCACTAGGGCTGGGAGTGGGGAGCAGTGCCCTCATAACAGAAATGAAACTAGACTCATATTGGTTGGTTTTGTTTTTATTAAAAATAGTTCCTGTAGCTGTTAGATTTGAAGGATCTCTTGATAGTTTTGGTAGAAAATATTTTAAAGATGTGTGAGAATAATTTGTCTATCCTATTTTCAGGAACCGTGCTTTTGTGTTGCATAATAACTGTGAGCTTGGTCTCTGATATAAAGATCCTTGCAGGTGTTTCTTTGTCTCAGAAGTGTCTGGGGACAGGGGTGATTGCTGATAGAAGCCAGGAGTGGGATTCGGACCTGCTCGCAAGGCAGTGCTTGTCATTGGGCTGAGTGCTGAGCAAGTCACTCAGCACCCCTGCCAGCCTCTTTGTCTCTGAAATGGGAATAATGCTGACCTGATTAACAGGAGAAGTGTTGAATCATTGGTGATTGTAAGGTGACTGACTTTTTCACGCTCCGCAGTGCCTTTTCGATCACTAAGCCTTGGTCTTGGCTCTCTTCAGCTCTACACCTTTGCCTCCATTCATTGTGTTGGTACAGCTTTCTTGTTGTTCATTTGCTCAGTCGTGTCTGATTCTTTGCAACCCCAGGGACTACAGCACACGAGGCTTCCCTGTCCTTCACCATCTCCCGAGCTTGCTCAGACTCATTTCCATTGAGTCAATGATGCCATCTAACCATCTCGTCCTCTGTTGTCCCCTTCTTCTGCCTTCAGTCTTTCCCAGCATCAGGGTCTTTTCTAATGGGTCGGCTCTTCGACTCAGATGGCCAAAGGATTGGCGCTTCAGTTTCAGCATCAGTCTTTCCAATGCATATTCAGGGTTGATTTCCTTTAGGGTTGACTGGTTTATCTCTTTGCTGTCCACGGGATTTAGCATCATCTTAACATCACAGATTCAAATTCAGCTTTAGATTAAGAATTCTTAACTTGCTTTTAATGGGATACATACGTGCCTGCTAAGTCTCTCCAGTCTTGTCTGACTCTGTGTGACGCTGTGGTCTCTAGCCTGCCAGGCTCCTCTGTCCCTGGGATTCTCCAGGCAAGAATACTGGAGTGGGTTGCCATGCCCTCCTCCAGGGGATCTTCCTGACCCAGGGACTGAACCCGAGTCTCATGTCTCCTATGTCTTCTTCATTGGCTGGCGGGTTCTTTACCACTGAGCCACCTGGGAGACCTTTTAATGGGATACCAGAACCATATTTTTATTTAAAAGGAATCTGTTGTTACTTAGGCAGTTGGCTCATAGCCTTGGCATTGTGGAAACAGACTGGTCAGTTGATAAGGGCACCTTGAACTGAATTTCAGAAGTTGTGTTACACCATGGGTAATGAAATAACTCAGTCTGAGGGACACCTGGATCAAAGGCTCTTTCTCTCCATGTTCTCCCCTTTAGCAGAATGAAGTCAAATGGCAATGGATATTTTATTTATAATCATTAACTGAATCATTTAAGGTGCATTTAAAAAACTGAAACCTTTACATGTTAATTTTAGAGGTAGTCATGCATACAAATGAGCAAGTACCTATAAAGTGATTGGATCATATCTCACACAAAATATACAGCCTCGTGTGCTGTAGTCCATGGGGTTGCAAAGAATCAGACACGACTGAGCAAATGAACAACAAGAAAGCTGTACCAACACAATGACGGGGGCAAAGGTGTAGAGTTGAGGAGAGCCAAGACCAAGGCTTAGTGATCGAAAAGGCACTGTGGAGCGTGAAAAAGTCAGTATCTTTATAGTTATTATGATATAAACATAGGTTAGATCATTTTGTAATTTGTTGATAGTATTTATCTTATATATTATATATTTATCTTATATAGGCTATGGAGCTTTTAAAACAGCTTGAGAAGGTAATTCTTCCTTCTCTAAAATAATGAGGGGGGTTATTGGAGTAAGCTATTTTTCAGTCATGCTTTATGTCTTTTGTACCCTTAGTAATATTATTTTTTGGCTATTATCATTTTGTAGAATTACTTTGGTGTTTGCAGTGTTGAATTTGACTCATAATAGTTGTGCTTCTAGTGAAAAATGCATTTTAAGAACCTCGTGTTATCCTCGATTTAAAAAAAATTGCTTATATTTTTCACATTTTTTCCTAAAGTTGATCATTTTTAACAGTTGAAACATGAAACCAGTAAGATATGAACTATTTTAATATAGGAAACAACTGTTTTATGTTGACACTAGACAAAAATATGTTTACAAATAAAGCTTATTTGGAATAGAGAATTGAGAGGAGAGTGAAGTTAAATTGCATATGTCCACAGCTGTACTTTTTTTTTAAGAAAAATATGCTATCTAGATATAGAAGAGTAATTTCTTGGAATTTTACAGTGCTTTTTATAATTTAATATATTTAGATTAAATACTTGGTAATTTCGTGCTTGCTATCTTTTCAGTTTGGAAATTGCTGTATATCTTAACTGTAAAGATCTTACATATGAAAGAAAGATTGCTGCTTTATTTGTCATTTTATATGTTGTCTGATAATAAAAAAAATGAATTGCTTCAAAATACATGAAGGCAAAACTAATAGAATAGAAAGGGACAGTAGATAAAAATTATAGGTGGAGATTTCAATACTTCGTTCTAGTAATTGTTAGAACCAAGCAAATAGATTATCAGCAAGCATGTATAAAATATTTGAACACTGTCGGTCAACTTGACCTAATTGACAACTGTTGAACACTCCTCAAAATTACAGAATAAAATACTTGCTTTGTAAACACACATGGAGAATAGACCCTGTGCTGAGCCATAAAACAGGTCTCAGTGGACCTGAAAGGATTGAAACCATTTAGAGGCTGTTCTTAGACCACAGAAGAATTAAGTTAGAAGTAAAGAATAGGAAGAAATACTGCAAATCTCATATATGTGGAAATTGAAAAACATATTCCTAAAAAATCTATAAGTCAAAGAAGTAATAGATATAGACATAGAGGTCAATGGGCAGGAATAAGAATCTAGAAATAGACTCACATTGAAAACATCAGTTGATTTTTGTTGTTGTTGCTGTTTACAAAAACACTAAGCAGGATAGTATTTTTTTTTTTTTAATAAATGGTTTTGGAATAGGTGGATATCTATATGGAAAAAGTAAACATGACCTTTACCTCACTGCATACACAAAGAATTAAGTCAGAGTGGATCATTAACCTTAATGTACGACAAACATTTTTAAAAGAAGATAAGAGAAAATCTTTATGACCTTGAGATAGGCAGATTTCTTAAGGCAAAAAAAAAGATGAACCATAAAAGAAAAAAACTGACAAATTTAACTTAAAACATTAAAGCAGTTTGCTTATTGAAAAACACCATTAAAAAAAAAAAAACAAGTCCTTTTAGGAGAAAAGGGTTTTATATAATATGTTATATATATATATAGAACATATCTGACATAAAATAATAATATGTGTTGTATTTATAAAAGATATCTGACAGAAACTTTTATCTGTAATATAGGAAACTTTCATTAAATTCAATAACAAGGAGGGAAACTGTCCAACAGAAAAATAGGCAAAAGATTTGAAGAGATAATCCACAAAAGAAAATATGTGAATGACCGAGTACTTGAAAAGATTCTCAACATCACTGGTTATTAGGGAAATGAAAATTAAAGCACAGTGAAAAAGCACTGTACATACACTATAAAATGGCTAAAATTTAAAATACTGACGATTCCACCTTTTGGCAAGGGTATGAAACAGCTGGAATCCTTATACGCTGATCTTTCATTCATCATTTGTAGGGATGCAGAATGGCGTGGCCGCTTTGGGCAACAGGTCAGCCACTGCCCCAAAAGTTAAATACACATGAACTCATCATATGACCCTAAGTATCTAAGGATTTCACTTGTAAGTATCTCCTGAGAGAAATAAAAACATACCCAAAGGCAGTATTATTCATTATCATCAAAAATGGAAACAACCTAAAACATCCATTATCTGGTGACTGGATAAATAAAATGTGGTGCACCATACAGTGGGATACTCTTCAGCCGTAAAATGAACCACTCTTTTATGCAACAACATGGATGAATCTCAGAAGCGTTGTGTTCAGTGAAAGATTGTACCATAAATTATTTAGCTCCTTGTGATCGAAGTTTGGGTTATTTCTGATTTTTTTGCTATGACAATTAGTTCTGCATCAGATATTCTTAAAGGGGAACCGTGTGCATTTTAGTAATGTTTTTATAAGAAAAAAATTTCTAGAAGTAGTAATAGAATTGCTGAGTTGAAGATTTTTGTTCCCTTGCATTGCCAACGTTTACTTAATGTTTGTTATGTACCACACACTATGATAAGTGCTCCTTCTGCCCAGATTTTCTTGTTTAATTTTTACAAGAACTATATGAAGTATAGGTACTGTTATTTCCTTATATTACAGTTGAGGAAACTGAGGCACAGATTAAAAAAAGAAAAGTTCCAAGTCACACAGCTAGAGACTTACAGAGTCAGGGCACAAAGTGGATGGTCTGACTCCAGAGCTTGACCTCCTGCATACGACATATGAAGTAGTTTTCTATTTATGCATGTTTTAGGGGAATTGTATTTACTTTTAGGTTTCCTACCCATTACAGAAATTTCTTAATTTTAAAACACTGGGGATAAGGCAAGCCTTTCTTTTTCCTAACTGAAATAATTTCAGAAATGCACTATTGGAATGTTGTTTAAGATAGACAAAGTCATATTCACAAAAAATACCAATTGTTCACTTCAAGGAACACTGTTTTGATAG
Source organism: Ovis canadensis (assembly GCF_042477335.2). NCBI lineage: Eukaryota > Metazoa > Chordata > Mammalia > Artiodactyla > Bovidae > Ovis > Ovis canadensis. Next base: position 21,909,434 of record NC_091269.1, on the reverse strand, counting down.
TATACAAACGCAGCATACAATTCTTTGGGCAGGTCAGTTTTTTCATGTAGGTCATAGCAGATATTGGTCAAGTGGTAAAATTAACCTTTACTTAGATTGTGGTTCAGTCGTGCTGCTGCTGCTGCTGAGTCGCTTCAGTCGTGTCCAGCTCAGTGCGACCCCGTAGACGGCAGCCACCAGGCTCCGCCCTCCCTGGGATTCTCCAGGCAGGAACGCGAGTGGGTTGCCATTTCCTTCTCCAGTGCCTGAAAGTGAAAAGAGTCGTGCAGTTGTGTCTAACTCTTTGTGATCCTGTGGACTGTAGCACGCCAGGCCTCCCTGTATCTCACCATGGGGAGGCCTGGTGTGCTCCATTTTCAAATAGGCCATGTATGCAAAAGAGGTAGTTCCTTTAAGTGTGTAATCTTTGCACTGGAATCGTGTTAATGTCAGCAACCCACTATAAATCTTCTGAATCAGAAGTTTTGAATCCTAGGTGAAGGCCAGATGACTTTTTAAAACTGAATAGAGTTTCTAATTCATTTTTGGTTCCGAGAAAACTTATGTAAGGTATATTCTTGATCAGTAAGAGAGATTAAAAAAAATGTCACATGTCATGTCTCAGATACCCAAAGGACATTTATTAACTATTCTAAATACTTCTTAACCACCAATAAGTTAGCAAAAAGAAATCTTTTGTTAATGAAAGCAGCTCGTTTACATTTTTTTGATTATATTAATCCCATAAATTAATGTCCTCTCATCTTTTTTCTCCCAGGGCTTTTACTAGTAGGTGATACTATCTGCCTTCACTTGGTCATCATTTATTTATTCCTTAACCTACTTGTAACATGACACGTGCTTTCAAGTGATGTTCTAAAAGGAAGGAATGTTTTTAAGTTATTGCTCCTCTAGTACATGAGCACCTGTCCTTTGCTGTCTCCTGCCTTTATTCTCCTTTGTTACCCTGTAGCGCTTGACTGGAGGGAGTGTGGTATAACTGGTGAAGAATGTAGGGTTCAGAGGCAGAATGCCTGGATCCTAAGCCTTCCTCTGCCATTGGCTAGCTGTGTGATGCTACCAAGTTACCCACCTTGTTTTCACATTTGTTCCATGGGATAACAGTAGTACTCATGTCGTGATTGTGGCGAGGACTAAATGAGTATGAAAAGCGTTGTAGCTGGCACGTGGTCAGCTATCAGAATTCTCACCTGTTGTTATCCACCCGTCCCTTTTTCTTTCTCTTTCCTTAGCTGACATGATACTGCACTGTTCTGACTTTCTTCATTCTCAAACTATTCCTTCTCTGCTGGCTTCCTTCTAAGTGCAGGTACTTCCCTCTCTTTGGCATCAGCTTTCTTCTCTTTACACGTGGTATGGAGATCGGGCACTGGCTTTGCGATCAAGTAGACCTGGGTTTCAGTTCTACCCCTGCTGCGTATTAACTGTATGACCTCCAGTTTTAACCCGAATCCTTTCTGAGCTCAGGTTTTTGTTCTGTAAATTAAGGGCAGTTCCTTTTTTCAGGATTATTGGGAGGATTACAGGTGACAGAATCTTCAGGATAGGGCTGAGCTGATGGACCTGCTGCCTCGGCTGTCATTTCTGGCTTGTCTCATCCACTTGATCTCATCCAGTTCTGTATCTTCAGATACCGTCACTGAACTTTTGATTCTTAATTCTGCTTCCCAGGTTAGGTTTTCTTCTCCCACTGTGTGTACACTGTGTGTGTACTTCCTGTATGTCTTACTGGTATTTTAGAGTTTTCCTCTCTGATACCAAATAACTCCTCTGTCATCTTCCCTCGGAAACTCGCTCTTCATTGTGTGTCCGTTGCCGGTCATCCTCCGAGTCATGGCGCCTTAGCACTGGACTGGTTCGTACCTTGTTTCAGCCTGTCTCTGCTTCCCCTTCCAGTTTGGGTTCCACTCTCACCAGCACAGCACTGGGCTCACACGCCCATCTTCGGCTTTCAGTTTGCACTGTCCTTTTGTGTCTGTTTCCCAACAGCTGTATATGTCATTTCCCTGTTTGCAGTATTCCATGTTCTCCCTAATCCATCCTTTACTTTTATCTTTACATTCATCCTCCTAAGGTGGACGTCAGCGAGGTTTTCCAAAAGGGTTACATGTTTTAGGCTTTGTGGGTCAAACATTCTTTGTTGCAGCTGCTGAACTCTAAACGGGAAAGCAGCCATAGGCACTGTGTAAGTGAAAGAGCATGGCTGTGTTCCAGTAAAACTTTATTTACAAAAACAGGAGGTGAGCTAGCTTTGGCCCATAGGTCAGAGTTTGCTGACTGCTGTCCTAAATGACAAGTCAGGTTATTGTCAGTGCTTGCTTATATGACTTCAGGCATTCTGTAGCTTGAAAAATAAATCTGAATTCCTTAGCTTAGTGCTTGAGATCTGCCTCAAGTTAGCTTTATTTCCCTTTACTCCTTGTCATACATTGTTTATTTTAGCAAATGGAACGACCTGTTCTTTGGACATGCCATGCTTAATTAGGGCATCTCATGGTTCTTTTGTTGGTTAAGGTCTTAGAGTAAGCACTCTGTCTATTCTTTTAAATTTTTCTCCCTCCCTACCTTTCTTTCTTGAAATAATTTCCTTTTAAAAATACTGCCAGGTAGAACAGTCTTCCTAGCGACCTACTTTCCTAGTCTTATCTAAGGTATTTTTTGGTTTTAAGTGTTTTACTTCTCATTGTTTGGAGAAGAAAAATATGATGCAAGGTTCCAGAAATATTAATTCTCATACCAGTTGCTCTGAATGGTAGTTCCTAATACTTGCTTAGTTATTCTAATGTGTGTGTAAGGGATACAGTGGTACATGGAAGTTCTTAGGAAAATAGCTTTAGATCTGATGGGCTTAGAGCTCCCCTGGTAGCTCAGCTGATAAAGAATCCGCCTGCAATGCAGGAGACTCCGGTTCGATTCCTGGGTCGGGAAGATCTGCTGGAGAAGGGATAGGCTGCCCACTCCAGTATTCTTGGGCTTCCCTGGTGGCTCAGCTGGTAAAGAATCCACCTGCAATGTGTGAGACCTGGGTTCAGTCCCTGGGTTGGGAAGATCCCCTGGAGACGGGAACAGCTGCCCAGTCCAGTATTCTGGCCTGGAGAATCTCATGGACTGTATATATATAGTCCATGGGGTTGAGCGACTTTCACACACAGTGAAGGACTTAGTGGCGGTTTCTTCAGAACCTGTTTTGACCTCTGTATAATGGTATTCTATTTTGCCTACCTCAGCCTTTGAGATCTTCATTTTTTCCTCCCCAAATATATCAGTATATTCTGAAATATTTGGAAATAAAGTGCAGGCATGATACCTGATACCTTAGTACGTTATTTTGTATAAGCACACAACTATAATCAAATTAGGAAATTAACACTGATATAATTGTATTATTTAATATACAGATCCTACTCTGATATGGTAGCTTATTCCAGTAATGTCTGTTGTAACAAATGAAAATCTTAGATCATGTATTGCATTCAGTTATCATGTCTTTTACGTCTCCATTGATCTGAACTAGTCCCTCAGATCTCCTGTTTTATGACTAACATTTTTGAAGTGTACAGGCCTGTTATTTTGTAGAATGTCCTTGAGTTTGGGTTTCTCTGACATTGTCTAACCATTAGATTAGGGTTATTCGTCTTTGTCAGGAATATTATTCAGGTGTTGCTGTGTTCTTCTCAGTGCCTCTTACCAGGAGGCAAGTGATACGGACTTGTGCCTTTACTGAAGAACATCTCTGTTTGATCTTGTGTATCAACTTGGTGAACACATCCCTTATGAGCCCTTGGAGCCCTTCCTAGTGACATTCTAATTCCTTCAGTTAATGTTTTTTAGTACTTTCTCTAGACGTGTGCTGGGGGCATAAAGACGAGTAACGCACAGTCCTCATCTTAACTGTACTCACGGTGTCATGCAGGAGTCAGCAGATTTTTTTTTCCCCCAAAGGGCCAGATAGTAATTATTTTAGGCTTTGTGGGCTAGATGGTCTCTGTTGCAGCTACTCAAATCTGTCGTAACACAAGTGGCTAACCATGGAATAGGTTGCAAAATGGAAATTACTAGTTAAGATAAAATGGAACCTTGCAAAAAATGTCTTGTTTATGGTGAGCTTCTTAGATCTGTATCAGCAAACCCTTCTGCTGTTTGCTGGAAAACTTTGACAAGCACTGCTAGGTATTTGGAGCCATGGAAGGATTAGAGGCAGGCAGTGACATTAGATTTTGATTTTAGAAAGTTAACTTGGATGGAATATGGAGAATGATACAGAGCAGGTCATAGCAATCCTGGAAGCAAGGAGAGGAGTCAAGAGGCTGTTAATAGGAATCCAAGAAAAAGATTAAGGACCTCTTTTAAAACAGAATTAATAGAGGTGGAGCTATCCATACATACTTAGCAAAAGATGTTTGATCTAATTGATGATATAAGCAAGGGCAGTGGAGGAGGAGAAGTCAGAAATGATTTGTGAGCTTCTCTAGGGAAATTGGTGGACCGAGGACACCACTTGGTAAAGGAAGGCTATATGAAGAACAGCAACTTGAAGGCCAGGGAAGGCAGGCAGGTAAGCTGTTTTGGAATTGTTGCGTTTAATAAGCCTGTGTAGATACAAGGGGAAGTTGTTTTATAGCTCTAAGGCTGCAGAGACTTAGACTAGACTAGACTAGGGAGGTTAGCATATATATCTTAGCCGAAGCCACAGGATTGACTGAATGCAGTCCCCTGGAGAAAGCAGTTTTCACAGCAATGATAGTGCTAATTACAGAAGCCTTGTGGGAAACAAAACTCTTCATTGGTGGAGAAAGGGCATGAGGGCAAAGTGTATTGAAAGAAAAGGAGGGAAACCAGAAGACAGTGGTGTTTTTAGAAACCAAGGAAGAATAGAAAATTGACAGTATTAAGTACTGCAAAGAGGGTTAATTAGGATTAGAACTGGAGGCACGCAATGCTTTCATTAAAAAGGTTGGGGGCATAGTTTGGGACTTTGCTTGCGGTGATTTCAGTGAGTTGGATGGTAGGTGAGAAGATGTAGGCAAGGACCAGTCTTCTTGAACTTGAATCAGTGAGTCATTTGAATATTTTGTTAAAGTAGAAATTCTGAAATCAGTGAGTCTGGGTGAATCCCAAGATTCTGCATTTCCAACAACTTCCCAAGCAGTGGAAATGCTGCCATTCTGAGAACTACACAGACCTACAGTTAACAGATTGTGCATTGACGGCATCCCAGGGCACTGTAGCTAACTCACAGGGGTGCCATGACTATTTTTAAATTTCAAGGGAAGTACAGTAGTATCTCTTGGACACCACACTGTATTCCTTTTGGTGCTGTCATACCTTTGTGAAGCTGGGTTTTCAGTGTTTACTCTTATTTAAAAAAAAGAAAAGTAAGTACTGCCTAAAAATCAGTATGAAACAGGAAATGAGCCTGATTCCACAATTTGAAAAATTACGCAGTGCCTGACAGATGCTAAATTATTAGGATTTAAGTACTTGCTAAGTAGTTTGGCCTGTATTCCTTAATAAAGTGAACCATCAGATATTTCTTTTGGCCTATGAGTGCCATGAAAAAATTACTGTGACACTAATTACTCTTGAACCAAAAAAATTTGGGAACCGTTGGTGTAAGTGTTCTTCATAGAAACTTATTGTGGAGCAAAGCAACTGGAGAGTGGATGGTAGCTGAGAAGGGGCTTATTTTAAAGTATTGAGAGAAAAGACAGGTATGTTACCTGCTAGGGGAGGGAGTCGCTGAGAGAGAAACAGATCTGAAGATATAGCAGATAAAGAAAGGTGTTAACTTGGAGTGAAAGGTCTCTGAGGAGATGAGACGGGATGGAATCTGGACCCTGCTTTCCCAAACCTTGGAAAAGGAAATAGCAACCCACTCCAGTATTCTTGCCTGGGAAGTCCCATGGACAGAGGAGTGTGGCAGGCTTATTAAGTCCATGGAGTCACAGAGTCAGACACAACTGAGTACCTTCACTTCCACTTTCCCAAACCTTGCTCCAAACGTGCAGCATTGGTTTGCTGCAAGAAGTGCAGAATCTCACATCCCATTCCAGACCTCCTAAATCAGAAAGTGGATTTTCAGTAAGATTCCTAGGTGATTAAATGCATGTTAAAATTTCAGAAGCACTATATAGGCAGGATTATCCCTCCATAGGAGAAAGAATGACCCTTTTTAAAACTCCATCACCATGTCTTGTACACACCAGCCATTCTGACTGAGGAAAGTGAGTTAATGAGGCCTATAGATTTAGATACATTGTAAGAAGCCTGAGAGTAAGAAGCTGAAGTTTCTACCTGATTGCCTTAGTTACCTCAGGTAAGTAGGAAACATCTCCGCATCTATTGAATTGAAAAGTTGGAGCTGAAATAATGGCTGGAAGAGGTGAGTTATAGAATATCCATTTTGAGGAGTGCAAACAAATCGACTAGGAATATAGAAATTGGCAAGCAGTTCTGAAGATCTGGCTGAGGTCAGAGACTACTTTTAGTTGGATAGAGACTACTTTTAGTCTGCATGGTTATAACCTTTTCCAGTGGTGCTGAATAGCTTGGGGTATAAATTTGTTAGTTTGCAGGGTGAGGTTAAGGGAAAAATAAAAGGGCTAACCAAAACTCTGTCCTGGATAAAAAAAGAAAGAAATCACAAGGAGAAATATGAGAAGCGGGGTAGAAGGATTGGAGGTCTTGAAAGCCAATGAAAAGGTCGCACATCCTGGGTTTGGAGTTTTGCCCTATTCCTGTCTACCAGGAAGAGGTAGATTCTTTTTGTCAGGCTGTAGAGGTCTATCGGGACTTGGTGATTGATTGGCTAACAGGGGAGAATGGCTAGAATGACTCCTGGAGTTCTGGTTTTAGAGGCTGCTTTACAGTGCACTTGTATTAGTGAGGAGTTGCTCTCCAGTGAAGCAGGTGGTTTTCTTTGGATGGGGAAGTGTGGAGTCTACCCGTGTGCTTTCTGACTCTATATGAATTTGACCCTTCTGGGCACCTCGTGTAAGTGGACTCATCATACAGTGTTTGCACTTCGTGTAGATAGGAATGTATTTTTTCTTTTTAATTAATTAAATTTTTATTGAAGGATAATTGCTTTATAGAATTTTGTTGTTTTCTGTCAAACCTCAGCGTGAATCAGCCATAGGTATACATATATCCCCTCCCTTTTGAACCTCCGTCCCATCTCCTGCCCCATCCCACCCCTCTAGATTGATACAGAGCCCCTGTTTGAGTTTCCTGGCCCATATAGCAAATTCCCATTGGCTAGCTCTTTTACATATGGCAATACAAGTTTCCATGTTATTCTTTCCATATATCTCTCCTCTCCTCTCCCCATCTCCATAAGTTTATTCTCTCTCTGTTTCTCCATTGCTGCCCTGTAAATAAATTCTTCAGTACCATTTTTCTAGATTCCATATATATGTGTTAGAATATGATATTTCTCTTTCTCTTTCTGACTCCCTTCACTCTCTATAATAGGTTCAAGGCTCATCCATGTCATCAGAACTGACCCAAATGTGTTCTTTTTATGGCTGAGTAATATCCCACTGCGTGTGTGCACCACAGCTTCTCTATCCATTCATCTGTCGATGGACATCTGGGTTGCTTCCATGTTCCAGCTATAATAGTGCTGGGATGAACAATGGGATACATGTGTCTTTTTCAGTTTTGGTTTCCTCAGGGTATATGCCTAGGCAGGGAAGCCTGGTGGGCTGCCGCCTATGGGGTCGCACAGAGTCGGACACGACTGAAGCGACTTAGCAGCAGCAGCAGCAGAGTATAGTGAATCAGACCTAGGTTACCCCATTCTATATATTAATAATATGCTTAATAAACATTTGTTAATGTGACTTAACATTTACCTTAAATGTTTTAGTGGGGATTGCTTGTTTTTTTAAGAAATTAAATTCTTATTTTTGAAAATGTTTTCGTGATGTGTGTGTGTGTGTTTATTTTGGCTGTGCTGCATGGCTTGTGGAGTCTTAGTTCCCCAGCCAGGGACTGAACCAGGCTGCTTGGCAGTGAGAGAACAGAGTCCTAGCCACTTGGCTGCCTTGCGATTCTCTGTGCTTTATATTTTAATCTCACAAGTGGCTTTTTATAATTAGCTCCAGAACACTTTTTTTTTTAAGACTTTTTATGCCATTCTCGACTATGTTAAATTCTAGTTGAATTGTTGCATTTTAGTGTATCTCTATAGATAATGAAATTCTTTTTGTTAATCTTGGATGAACTTTCTAACAGTAGTTTCAGCATCTTATCAAGTATTTCTATAAATACTTTTCTAAAAACCAAAGCAAAATAAAACTAATAGTGCTTCTCCAGGGCTTTTGTTATCAAAGTAATTTATTTGAGGTCACCCTGTTTTTTATTACAATTGGGTATTCACAAAACTGAGACAGTATCCTAAGGTGTCCTTGTGTGAGCTGTTTATTTTAAGCAATGAGTATTATGTACTAACAAAGTTGGCATTTTTAGAGTAATAAAAGTTACCAAGTACTGTTTAATTTTGGCACCCATTGTTACATGCTTTGTTATGCCAGTTATATTTCTCTTAATCCCATCTATTTAAAATGTTTGCTTTATGTCTTTATAAGAGATGCAATGTAGGATTGGAAATTGGGAGACCCGGATTTTATCCTTTGGCTCTCTAGTTAGATGAGTAACTGAAGAGTTTGGGCCAGGTCTTCATGGTCTCTTCATTTTTAAATTCTGGAGTTTATTTATTTTAAGTCTCTGCTGTATCAGAAGTAGTACCAGATGGAACATACAGTCTTCCAACCAGACTGGAAGATTATGGCAGTCCAGATTCCTAGTTCCCGAGACGGAGAACACTGGCAGGGTGATGTGGTCCATGAGCTCCACAGCTGAGCGGGAGGTGTGGCCGGGACAGGGCGTGCCCGTCTCTGCTGCTGCACACTTCCCTCAGAATACTTGTACCTGGTGTTTATTTGACTAAAGAAACACTGATTATCTTATACAACTTCCCTGGTGGCTCAAACGGTAAAGCGTCTGCCTGCAATGCGGGAGACCTGGGTTCATTCCCTGGGTTGGGAAGATCTCCTGGAGAAGGAAATGGCAACCCACTGCAGTATTCTTGCCTGGATTATCTTATACATATGAGGCATTTTTATTAGGAATGTTGCTAGCTGCCAAGATGCATAAATGAGGGGGTGTGGAGCCTTAAAACGGGGCTCTGGAGCCCAGCCAATCTGGGTGCACAGTCTAGCTTCCCGCTTAGTTCTGCATCCTCAGGTAAGTAGTTGTAGGATTAAATGAGCTACTAAAGATTATACTTCGCATGGTGCCTGGCATATAGGAGGCCCTTGTAGAGATTATGATGGAGGTAGAAAGGGATTAAGATTTACAGAACGCTTTCCTCCATTGTCTTGCTAGGCTCACATCCTGTGAGAGGGATAATTCTGAGTTCTCCAGTGAGGCAGCGGCTCTGGAGGTGTGGGGCTTCTCTTGCGCCCTGCAGCTGTTGGTCTTAGCCAACACTGCTGATGCTTTCTGTTTCCCAGGCAGTGTTTAAGTAGTATTTGTGTCCTAGCTGAGTGGCCATGTAAGTCAGGTGTACCGTCGTTATTTTTACTTTACAGACAGGAGAAATCAGGCACACAAAGGTTTGGTAACTTCCCAGTGACCCAGCCTGTAGAGTTGGGATTTGAGTGCAGGCAGTGTGTGTGTCCTTCTTTATTTTGTGTGGCCTTTTGGCACCGTAAAGAGCCATGTTGCAAACTGGAAAGCTCTGTGTAGGATGGGGTGCTGTTTTACCTGATGTGGAGATTACAGTCCACTGGGGATGTATCTTCTCCACGCTAAACCTGCTCACTTCTCCCATCTGCTAGACGTTGCCCTTAGCATTTCGGCCTTTTTTTCCCCTTGATAATACTGCAGCTTGTCAGTAGTCTTCATCTCATGTATCCCCAGAAGTGGATACAGTAGATCCGTTATACTGCTCAGATGTGGCCTGAGTAGCACAGGATCTAGGAACTGTTTAATACTGCTTAGTGTTGCAGTGGCCTTTTAGCCACGTGGTAACTGGTTTAAGTTTATGGTCAACCTGAACTCCTGGATTTGGGGAGGGTTTTTTTTTTTAAGCTATCTTCTGGAAATTGTCTTATCCCCATTTTATAGTCTTACTCTGCCTTCCAGGAGTTGTGAGAGTTAAATGAAAGAATGAGTATGCAGTTCTTGGCACAGTGACCGACAGGTGGTGGTGATACCTCAGTAAATGGTGGTGGTTTTCCTGTTATAATGTTTATCTAAATTTCTCCTATTCAGAAGTTACATGGATAGATTCTTCTGTTTTTGTGATTCAAGATCATTGGTAATGTTAGAAACTTGTGATCAAGTTGCTGAGCAGCTGTATTTGGGTAGAAATAAATGTAAGTGAAGTGAAGGTTAAGGAAGGAGTGTAGAGAAATGGGAAGTAACATTTGAGAATCATATATTCTCATGCTTCTGCTGTACGTTTTAAATTCTCTTAGGTAGTTTTAGTCACTGTGGTTTGGTTTTATGTGTTACCTGTGTGGGAGAAGAAAAGTTTGTATTGCAGTACTATCCTTTGCAAAGCCTTTTGAAGAATGTAATGTCTGGGACTCCCCTCATGGTCCATTGGTTAAGAAGCTGGGCTTCCACTGCAGGGGGTACAAGTTCGATCCTTGTTCAGGGAACTAAGATCCTGCCTGCCGTATGGTGCAGCCAAAAGTTAATGTGATGTCTATACCGCCCCCCCCCCCAAAATCATTGATAAAAATATAGATTAGCTAGAGGCCGAGACATAACAGAATCTCCTTCCAGGCAGATGGAGACCTAGATGTGGGATTTTGTCTCACATCTAGAGATGTGGGAGAAGCAGTCTCTTAGGTTTGTATAGCTCATATCTCGACATCATATCAAATACAGAAGAGAGAGTGTGTGTGTGTGTGTGTGTGTGTGTGTGTGTAATTTTGTCATCCCTTGCAAGTGGAAAGCTATTGAACTTCAAAGTTATTTCTTATAACCTAACAATATTTCTGTCAACCTTTAGCATAGATGGTAAAACTTAACTTCTATATTAAATATATTTAAGTTATTTACATTAATCCCACCGCCCCCTTAGTCATTAATTTATTCAACAGATAGTTGAACACTTGTATTTGGCACAGATTAATAAAGCCTGATTCATACCCTGTAGGAATCCAGAATCTGATTGGGAAAATCCAGAAAGTATTATAATGGTGTCTAGATATGGTAGTTCATAAACAATTAAGCAGCTATCTTTAGAATGATGTGAAAAGCGAAGAACATTAAAGAACATGACTCACTCAAGGTGATGAAAGTAGAATAGAGATTAAGATTATTTGAATTGGGCCATAATTATTTTCTAAGACCAGATCTGGCTCTTACATTGGGTACACTCTTGTGCAGTGGTTTGGAGAGGCAGAAGTTAAAACAAGGCCCAGACAGATTTACTTGTACAATGTCGATAGTCACTGCATGACCCACGGAGCTGTGGCAGGGCTGACATGAGATGTACTATATGCGGGTCCTGTGGACGGGTGTTCTCTCCCGGTAACACTTGTCCTCTCACAAAGGCTGAGGCCTGAGTCTCTGTCAGTCACACCACAGAAGCTTTTCAGAAGTGCTTGACTGTCTGCCTTCAAAGAGAGTTGTGCTGTTGTTGAAAAAAATCAACTCGTAATTGGAGTTATTGATCTCTTAAGTCTTGCTGACTCTATTAAGTTTTAAAATGAATAAAGCATTTAGTGACTACTAAATATCTCTCTAAGCATTAAGGCTCAGGCTAAGTTTAAACGTTTAAGTACTGCATATGAGCTCACTCATTTTGGGAATTTTCTTTAAAAAATCAGATTTTTGTTGTTACTGTTGCATTGATTCTACATCAAGAAAATTAAATATAAAAACCAAACATTTTGATAAACCATAATGAAAAAGAATATGAAAAAAGAATGTATGTATAGATATATAACTGAGTCACTTTGCTATACAGCAGAGATTGGTACAGCATGGTAATTAACTGTACTTAAAAAAAACTACAGGATTTGTAATTACAAAAATTAAACTGTTTTTCCCTTTATCAAATAACCGCAAAGAGGACATGGCCAGCCGTTTACCGGCGCCGGGAGAGAAGCGGGCTCTCGTGCTGCAGCTGCACTTGGGAGCTGCTCTGTCAGCCGCTCAAGTGAGTGAGGACCCGCTGAGCTGATGGTACCGCTGCATCACTCAGAAGCCTCTGGCTCCGTTAGCCACGCGAGAGAGAGTTAGTTTAAGGAACGCCGACCTTCCGGGAAGCAGCTTTGGGTGTGTCCAGCCTTGCCTGCCGCACCCCTTGCTCACACTTTGACCCCCCAGTTGCAGTGTGTACGAAGCACACACCTGAGCACATTCACCGCACCCTCCCTTGCCTTCGTGTGTCACTTTTTCTTTTCCTGGAATGTTCTCACTCTCCTCTCTCCCTGGTCAGTTCGTGTTCTTCTTTCAAGACCCATTTGTCAAGAAGCTGTCCCTGATCCCAGCTTCCCCTGATGGTTGGTTGATTGAAATGATTAGTTTTCCTTTCTGTTCCACTGGACTGTACGTTCTTCACAGACTGTCTTCCTGCCTCCGAGCAAGTGAGCTCTTTAAATCTCATGTTCAAAACTGGACTCCTCACAAGGCGCCTGCACTGAGGCCATGCCACCTGTTGTCTTTGTCCATTTAGGGTAATTTCAGTTTTCCAGCTTCTCAAGCCAAAAACCTTGGAGTTGTGCTCTCTCTTATTCCGTACCAGTGCTTCTGGAAATCCTGCTTATGACTCCTTCAGAACAGATTGAGGATCCAATCACTTCTTAAGACCGTGATCCAAGCAGTCAGCATACTTCATCTGATTTATTGCAGGGAAAGCTTTCTCACTCATCTTCTGCCTTCCACTTGTGCCAGCCTTGGTCTGTTTTCCACATCAGGGGTTGCAGACTTTCTGTGAAAGGCCAGGTGGTAAAAAATTTGAGGCTTTACGGACCAACCCCTCTATCACAGCTGCTTCGTTCTTTTATGGCCTGAAAACAGCCGTAGATGATAATACACAAACACATGAGTGTTCCAAGGAAACTTGACTTACCTGGGCAGCGGGCAGCCACTCTCCACCTGGCAGCCAGGCTGCCCAGAGCCCTCCAGCGACCTCTCTCTCAGTCCTTTCAGTGGTGTCTAAAGCCCCAGCTCTTCCCCTCTCTGACCTCGTCTTGCACTGTCCACGGCTTTGCTCTCTCATCTCCAGGCACACTGACCCTTCTTTTCCTCACACAGGCCAGGCCCACTGCCCGGAACATTCACTCCTCATCTCCTTCAGATCTGCTCAGATGGGTCTGCTGGACCCACCCCATTAACACCCCAGCGTTGTGTTCCCCATTCCTGCCTTGTGTTTTCAAAATACTAATCTTCTCACATACTATTTATTATGCTCTGTGTTGACTTAATTATTTTGTTTGTCCTTTCTCCTCCTACCAGAATGTGTTCCCTGAAAGCAGTCACTTTTTTCTCTCTTCATTATTGTACCTCTAAGATCTAGAACAGTATCTGACATACAGTCAATGCTCAGAAAAGATTTGTTGAATGAATGGACAAATAGTGGATATTTTTGAGGTTGTTGTTTTTTAATGCACTCTTCCTTCTCTGTCACTGCTACCAAATCCTGACTGTTTCACATTCTTCATCTTGCCTTAATTCCCCTGTCCTTCAGTCCTGCGCCCCTCATCCGGGCTAGCATCTCTTGTCTGTGTGTCAGTAACCTCTAATTCCAGGCCATCCACTCCATCCCCTAGGAGTAGCCTAAGTGATGTTTGGAGAGTTGAAATATTATTTTGCTACTGTTATTTGAAATTTTTTACTATAGTTCAGTCACTCAGTCGTGTTCGACTCTAGGCAACCCCATGGATTGCAGCACACCAGGCTTCCCTGTTCTTCACTGTCTCCCTGAGTTTGCTCAAACTCATGTCCATTGAGTTGGTGATGCCATCCAACCATCTCGTTCTCTCTCACCCCCTTCTCCTCTTTGCCCTCCGTTTTCCCAGCATCAGGATCTTTTCCAATGAGTCATTTCTTTGCATCAGGTGTCCAAAGTATTGGAGCTTCATTCAGCACCAGTCCTTCCAGTGAATATGCAGGGTCGATTTCCTTTAGGATTGAGTGGAAATTTGGGCCTTTGTTAATCAGAATCCTATGGAGTGCTTGTTTAAAATTCTGAGATCGCAGGCCTCATGCCATACTTACTAAGTCAGGATTTCAAGTATGGGGTTTGGAATCATAGTTTAAGAAGACCAAGTGATTCATTTGGCTTCACTGACTTGTAAAAAAAAAATTCGTGAACATCTGGCGAGAGCCTTTCTGCTGGCCCCTGCCCATCCGTCCTTCCCTATCTCCCACAGCCCTGATGGGGACTTCATCTTCCAATGGTGCTTACCTGGTTGTGGTCCTCTCAGGGTGCCATATTTGTTCATGGTTTTTGAAAATATTGTTTACTTGGAAACTCCCTCTACTCTGGAAAAGTTCTATTATTATCCTTCAAAATTCTGCTCATTTGTCACTTTCCCTGTAAAATGTTTTCTGATGCCCCATTCCCATTAAAGCAGTAATCATCCTTGCTGTCTGGGTACCTTGTGTAAGACCCTGCTTTGTTTACTACACTGTCCTGGATGCCTTTGCGTGACTGTCTCCCTGTTATGACCTACCTGAGCCAGTTCAGTTGTTTAGGTATTAGGTTCTCTTTGAGAGATACTGCTCAAGTTTGCAGCTTCAGATAAATGAGCGGTGTTGACCTAGTCCCCCAAAACTGAGCTTCTAGATGGCATGTTACTATGAAAACAAAACTCAGAGCTCTGCCACACCCACAAAAGTAGTCTTAGAGACTCCTTTCTAAACTGGATGAAATCTCTACTCTCCATTTTAGAAAGTCTTTCATGAAAGGTGTATTCTAGGCAGAAGTGCTAATCCGGTTTTAGTATTCATTTTAATATAGGTAGGATCAGACAACAGAATTCCCTTGTAGGGAACTTAACACAGAACCTGTAGGAATCTTAAGCCCTAGGGAACCATCCCAAAGAGAATAGGCTTCTGGGTTCATTAGACTCCTATGTATGTGCTCATGTAAGAGCGGTGGTCCCTGTGTGATATCTAACCAAGCCACATAGCTTCTTCACCACTCTTCTATACGGTTGTCATTTCTAACAGCTGTTACGCTAATTACCAACATCTGTCGATTTGAAAAGAGATAAGGATCGA
Organism: Ovis canadensis; assembly: GCF_042477335.2. Lineage (NCBI taxonomy): Eukaryota > Metazoa > Chordata > Mammalia > Artiodactyla > Bovidae > Ovis > Ovis canadensis. The sequence continues at coordinate 21,894,179 of NC_091269.1, read as the reverse complement.
GGGCTTACCTGAGGTTTTTGATTAGAAGCTTTCATCATTAACCAGTGACTCTGTCCTGGAGTGGTTTTGCAAATGTTCACTAATGATCCAGGATGAATAATAGGACCCTCTAATTCAAGTCCTCCAGTCCATCAAAGCAAATCAGCACTCTCTATGCTGAAATAACTTATAAATCACACCTCTCTTCCAGACTCTGGAATTTCAGGAAGCAGGTGTTGAACTTTCATCTCTGTATCCCCAGGCTTAGTGTACTGCCTGCTCTCTGGGCCTTGAGAGCTGCTGAAATTATTGTTGGTAATGTTTAGTAGCTGGGGGTTTTGTTTGTTTTCTTTGTCTGAAGGCTAAATTGTAAGCTTGCCGGAGAATTATTTTATTAATAAAATGAGTTTGCCATAGCTGTCAGAGCGCGTGTCTTAGCAGTGCACCTCCCTGCAGGGGCTGGAATGCAGTAGTGTCTCCTGGAGATCAAGCTGAGGCCTGCCTGGACCCCTGCCTCCATGTGGGGAGAGGTTGCTCTCTCCTCCTCCTCAGGTGCTGAGGGTGAGTGGCATAAACGCAGCGCCTGGCCTGGGAACCTGAGGAAGGGCTGTGCAGAGCTGGTGAGCTGGCAGCTGAGGCTAACAAATCACAGCTCTCCTCTGACAGCAGAGCCAGGCAGCCTAAATATAAACTGCTCTACAGACCAGTTCCTAACATGTAAAGTAGAATTTTATCAGTTCCTTGCTAAAAGGGAAAAGAGTGCAGTAAGGCATCGTTAAAGATGAATACACTGCCTGTTGAAACATTGCTCTTAAGCAAGTTGATTTTTAAATGTATACTGGAGTTGTTTTCTCTCAGGCTAGAATTAGGGCCCAAGAAGGAAAATAGTGTGTCTGGTGTTGAATTAAACAGCCCATCATTCTTGAGCTATTTAAAGAGTAATTTGTAGCAATACTGTTATATTATCTTTCCTTTTTTCCCCTGCACTTCATTCCTATGAGTATGGTCAGAGGAGTCTCTTGGACTTTTTAAAACTTTATAGTTAATATGATTATACTCTGCCTTTGTATACAAATTATAACTAGCTCATATTAAAATATTCTATAGGAACATAATAAAAATGTTGAAATTGTTGTTTTATCATATGATAGAAGATTTATAAAGATCTCTCAAAAATCAACAGAGAAGTGATGAATAATCATTAGGAAAGTGAATAAAGGATGTGAGTAAGCAGTTGACAAAAGAATTAAACAGCAAGTAAAAATATGAAAAATCTCAAAAATTGGGATTTCCCTGGTGGCTCAGATGGGAAAGAATTTGAGAGTCTACCTGCAATGCAGGAGACCTAGGTTCAATCCCTGGGTGGGGACGATCCCCTGGAGAAGGAAATGGCCACCCACTGCAGTATTCTTGCCTGGAGAATCCCATGGACAGAGGAGCCTGGCGGGCTACAGTCCGTACAGTTGCAGAGTCGGACAGAACTGAGCAACTAACACAGTATGTGATTTATAACATTAAAGTTTAGCAAATAAGTCAAGAGGTTTGAATTTTTAAATGCCTATGGATTGTCCTTCGTCATCACCCCTGTTTAACAGGCTAATTAATACAGTGAACAAAATTAATAATTTTATAAAGTTTTTAGTTATGTCTTTTAGGAAATGAGATTACCTAAACAAGTATAATTGAAATCTGCAGTTTAAGGAATAAGATTATAGTAGATACTATAGTATCTACTTAGTCTAGTTCTTTGATGATATGTGTCCCCCCGTATTTGAGCTAGAGTTGCGTAAACCCGAGTGATAGTGCTTGTGGTGGGTACCTGTGCTGTGGGAATGGAGGAGGGAGAGACTTGAGAGCGGTAATGCAGAGTTGGAGGAGACCTTCCAGAGTACATGGGAGAACTGAACCTCTCGCGCGCGCGCGCGTGTCTGTCTGTCTGTCTGTCTGCTGTCATGGCAGGTGGGGAGTCCCTCAGGAGCCAGCTGCTGGTTCACCTGAACTCTTCAGCCAGACTGAACACAGCCTTACTGGAAACAGGAACTGAGGAGGCTGTAAAGGGGGGGGGGGGGTTTCTCCTCCAGACTCCTTAGCATCTCTGTGACGTTTGGCAAGTTTTTCATTCTCATTATAGCTCTGTTTTCTAATCTCCAAAGTGAAGAGGTTAATTGGACCGACCTCATAAGTTTGTTGTGAGGAGTGAACGAGATGATCCTTGTCTGGCTTATGGTGAGTGCTTGCTAAACGTTAACTGTCCGTGTCTGCAGAGGGCTGTAGACCTGGGACAATATATTTTAATAGAATAAATTTTCAAATAGTAAAGCTTTTCCCCACATTCCAGGGGAAAAAAATAGTACTTTGTTAGTCATAAAATTTGACTTTTCTTAGCTTTGAATCAGTGTTTTAAAATAATTCAGTTCAAGAAGGAAAAAAAGTAAGTTTCCTGGTTCAACTTCATATTGAATACAAGCCTTCCAATGCCAGAAATAAATGTCTTCAGATTCCAGAGAGGTACCACCAACCTCTTCCTTCCTTTTATTCTTAAGAGTAAAAAACAAATATATGTTTTTTCTTATTCTGAGAACATCTTCATTTTGACATTTTCAAGTCAAAAGGGGAAAAAATAGCATTTAATTGTTTTGCTTATGTTTAAATAGGCTTTTCCCAACGAGAAACTGAAATGTTTAAAATTGGTGTCTCAAAGACATGTCATGTACCTCAGAATGATAGAGCAGGCAATCGCATTGTTTCTTTTTCAGGCAAATGTCGAGTCTTTCAACCCAGCCCTCACGGGAGTGTGAGGTCATGTCTGCTACTCCCAGAAAAGATAGAAGAATACCCAGGGAGTATCACTCCAGTCCTCGTCAGATCTCTAGAGCAGTTCAGTTTTACTTGATAGACTTCAGTGACTTTCCTTATCCTTAGGACCACTATATACAGTGTAAATCTCTTGAAACAATTTTATCCTTTATAGGTATGCCTTCTTCCTCTGCTGAATTTTCTGCTGTCTTTATCAGGTATAGGTGTCTTAATCCATTTGGGTTACTATAGCAAAATACCGCAGACTGAGTAGCTTATAAACATGGAAATGTGTTGCTTACAGTTCTGGAGGCTGGCAGGCTCAAGATAAAGGTGACCATGCTCACCACTGTCTGGTGAAGCCCTCTCCTGGTTCACAGCCTCTTCTGGCTGTGTCCTCGCAAGGAGGAAGGGTCAGGGTTACCCTCAGAGCCTTTTTGTAAGAGCACTTATCCATTCATGAGGGCTCCCTGCTTGTGACCTCAGTGGCTCTCAAAGGTTCCACCTCTTAAATCTTCGGGGCTTAAGAATTTCAGCATATGAATCTCTGCAGGCATGGAGACATTGAGATCATAGCAATGTCGTTTATCTTACATAATCTTTCATATAAATCCTAGAATAGGGAAGCTGCCTTCTTCAAAGCTTTCATTGTAGCCATCCCTACACAGGACCACAGTGGCTCACTGTTGCTTGCCTTTCATGTCCTTCTTCCTCTGCTGAATTTTCAAGATTTCATCTTATTTCTGCCAAGTTAACTTTACCTGCCTATTAAGTGACAAAGCAGACCGTTACAAAAGTCCCCCACTGTCACTCAGTTGTTTCCTCTGTTTGCCAGGCCCGTACTGATTGTTTTTCATCCCTTTACCTTTCCAAATCACACCTGTCCTTTAAAGGTGAGCCAAGGTCCTGTGTAGTTCAGAGCCTTGTCCTTTTATTTTATCCCACATGAATAATTTCTTTCTTCCGAATTCCTTTTCTGTTTATTATCTGCACTACTCAGTTTATCAGTTGATTTGCAAGTGCCTGGTGTTTTCTTTCTTTCCAGCTAAGTCCTTTCAGACATACCATACTGACCCTTTTTGTAGTGGGATATTGTAGGTATTTCATAATACTTTTTAATACTGCTAATGACTTCTAGACTAATAATGGTCTCAAGCAGGTAAAATCAGGTGTGGAATGAGTTGTTACTGTTTTACCAAGAGATTAAGAGAAAATAAATTGAATTTGTTAAAAGTATTGTGAACAAGAACCTGTATATTAAAAAAAATCAAGAATAGCAAGTCTTTTTAATACAAATATATATATATATAATATACCTAGAAAACAAAATTACCAATTAAGACATAAAGTATAAATGTTATTTAAAACCTGTAAGCACTGTGTAACATTTAAGGAACTTTAAATTTTGCTAGTCCAAATTGTAGCTAAAGATAACTTTGTTTAAATGTGAGTACTTATTTTAAACATAACAGCTTCTAGATTTCGTGAGATTTTATAGAAACATCTTTTTATGTTTTTAGAATCCAAGTGGGGAGGAGTTTCAGGACACGCATGCCTTGCTCAGTGCAGCTTCCCTGTGTCGTGTTCAGGCCACGCAGATACTGGAATGAATTCATGACCCTCCCAAATCATTGCATGTTTCCTGCAATAGTTATCTTTCCCCGGAACCTCTCGGAGTTTGACTCCTTTAGGTCTCAGGTTTTCCAAGGTGATCTGCTTTTTCTGGAGGTGCTTGGTTTTCCCTTCTCCTCTTAGAGTCTCTAGTTGTAGGCACAGAAGGGGTTGTCTGTCTTCTGGGAGTAGGATCCTCTTGCTTCTTTCTCTTTTATGCATTACTCACTTTATAGCCACCTGCATTTAGCTCTGATTATCAGTAGGCCTTCTAGTTTACTGGGTTATGGTGGGGTTTCTCATCTTATCCTTTTTGTAGTTGTACTAATGTCCTGCTGCCTTTGCTATGGCTGCTATAGACAGGTTGAGTCCGCAGACAACAGGCAGGCCCTGTGCAGCACTGACTCCCTTCCCCTTCCTTCCTTTCTCTTCACTCCGTGGTGTCCCTGTCACTAGAGCAGAGCTAAAGGGCTCTGGGGAACACCAGACAAGCCTCTGGTGATAATGGCCCCTCAGATAGTACATTTAGGTGGAGGTAACTGAGCTACTTCAGGAATTATAAAATTTAATTAATACAGTTGTTTAAAACTTTTATTACATCTTTTATATTTTTCCAAAAGTCTCGCTTGCAATTCATTGGAAACAGATAAATGGTACCCCAGTTGAAGGTTGGGGCGAGACCTGTTTGTTTGGCCTCTTGTCATTTTATGGGTCTGTGGGGTTGCAAAGAGTCAGACATGACTTAGCGACTGAACAACAACATTCCTCTGGACTGCCTATCAGTCATGCCTAGGCACCGCCATGGAACCCTAAAGAGGAACAGTGTAGAAGTGACTAACGCAAACTTCTCATTCTGAAGCATGATCATAGTGTCTTCAGCTTTGTTCTACCCTGGAATATCTGGCTTATCAGGACCACTGCTGGGAAGCTCCTTTATTGCCCTGTGCGTGGTGGTAGCTCTTTCACCTAGTATTTCTGGGTTTTGGTGTTTGTTTTTGTTTTTTGGTAAATACTCCATTCATTCAGTTACATAGGCTGGAAACAGCAGAATCAGCCTTCACTCACCTTTTTCTCCACTTCCAGTCCATGAGCAAACCTTGTTGGTTTTCTGCCTTCAGAATACATCCTACCTTGCCACCTTAGTCAACCTGATTTTTGTTTTTCTCCTGGAAACAAACTGCAATAGCCAACTAGCAGTCCACATATGAGTTTAGTGGTATGTTACATGGATAACATAGTGTAGTGTCAGTGACTTGGGTTCTGAAGCCAGATTGCCCGCATTCATACTTGATCTCCTGTCACGTGTCATTAAGAACAGTAACCTTCCTGGGCCTCAGTTTCCTTCACAGAGGGGAACATGCTAATTTGTCATTTAGTCTCATTGATATTAAATGAGGTAATGTTCAGCGTTGATCTTCTAAATGGTGCCTTTCCAAATTGGTTCCACTCAGAGAGTGTGTTGGAGGCAGTTTGTGGCTGTGGAATGGTAACACAGGTGGTTCTGTGGTGAGCTCAGGGAGAATGGCCAGCTTCCATGGAGCAGGACAAAGCCCACTTGATCTTGATAATCAGCATGAATAAAGGTCACAAAAGAGAGGCCTTTCTGCAGTCTCTCTGATCCTTCTGTGTCAGCTCTTCCCATCACTGTGAGACAGAGTTCTCCAGACCTTGCATTGTTCACCAGCCTACCCTGTGCTTTTTATACTCATCAATGTAGAAGGTCTTTTCTTCTTCTTATCTACAAACATGATTTTTTACTAGAGAAAGAATTTAAATGTAAGTCAGAATAGCCAAAAATCAGAGATCTTTGTTATAAGCTGTTTCCCCTTTTTATTTATAGTTGGACTATTAAATTTATTATTATTATTATTATTGTTACAGGCCATGGTTGCTTGTTATCCTGGCAATGGAACAGGTTACGTACGTCATGTCGATAATCCAAATGGAGATGGAAGATGTGTGACATGTATATATTATCTTAATAAAGACTGGGATGCCAAGGTATGCCACCTCACTGAGCATTTATTTTTTATCTTACAGGTGTTTTTTTCTCACAAATACCCCTCATAGGTAAGACTGACTTTAAAATGTGGAACAGTTAAACATTTCTCCTTAGATATGCTTTAAGGTATTAGGGGTAGATCTTTATTAAAATGAAACAGATACTAATATAGCTCAAAAAGTAGATTCCCTTATTGTGGATATTGACACATTCATCCAAAATTTAACTTTTACAAAAGTATCTTTTATTAAAATAATATGGAAAACACTTATGAGAATTTTTTGCTCTATCACGACTTTTGAGGGAGATTATGTATAAATGATTATTAAGAATTATTTGCTATTTAACTCCTACATTTTATTTTTTGCATTGTTGCAGAGATGCTATTTGGCATTGAGCTGTTGGACTGTTGGAGGCAGGACTTCTTTCTCTGATTATGAAGTTTATTAATACTGACAGATTCTGTGGTACAGTCAGAATGTACAATACAGCTAATCTCTGTTGTTTCAAAAATATATTCCCTGAATATCAGCCTTAGTTTCACTTAAATTTAAAAGATTTAAACTTTAGAAATGTGTCATGTATGATTGCATTGGAGATTGCATAAACTAATTTTGGTTGATTTCTTTAAAATCTTTTTTACTTACGTATATTGAAGCAAAATAGAAAAGTGAACATAATATATAGCCCAGTGGCTTTTCACAGAGTGAACACACTTGTGTAGCCATGGTAATTTTAAATAATCAAATAACCTTTAAAACCTTCCTTCACCACACACACATACACACAAATGAAAATCACCAGGTCCTAAATGTGCAAAAACTTAGTCCTGTTCTAAAAGCATATCCTAAAACTTAGTGATCCAGTAATCTTTCTGTACCATACTGATTTAAAGAATATCCTCTGTCCTTGATATTCTTATAGAAAACCTTAAAAACTCCACACAAAAACTATTGGAACTGATAAATGAATTCAGCAAGGTAGCAGGGTACAAGATTGATAAATAGAAGTCTGCTGCATTTCTTTACGCCAACAGTGAAAAGAGAAGGCAGAAAAAATCCTGTTGAAGATCACATCAAAAAATATGTATCTAGAAATATACCTAACCTGTATGCTGAGGCTTATAAAACTCTGATAAAGGAAATCAGTGATGATGCAAAAAGGGAAGATATCCCATGCTCTTGGATTGGAAGAATTAATATAGTTAAAATGGCCATACTACCTAAAGCAATCTACAGATTTAATGCAATCCCTATCAAATTACCCATGACATTTTGCACAGAACTAGAACACGTGATCCTAAAATTTATATAGAATTGCCAAAGCAATCTAGAGGAGAAAACAAAGTTGGAGGCATAGCCCTTCCAGACTTCACAGTGCTGTAAATCTGTAATAGTCAAAGCAGCATGGTATTAGCACAGACACAGGCATGTGGATCCATGGAATAGAATAGAGAGCTCAGAAATAAATCCACACATCTACAGTCAATTAATCTTTGACAAAGGACACAAGAATTTGTGATGGAGGAAAAACAGTCTCTTTAGCAGATGGGGTTAAGAAAGCTGGACAGATGCATGTAAATCAGTGAAGTTGTTATATTTTTAATATATATATATACACACACATATATAATAGAACACTCCTTCACATCATACACAAAAATAAACTCAAAATGGCTTAAAGACTTAAATATAAAACATGACACCATAAAACTTTTAGAAGAGAACATAGGCAGGATATACTCTGACATAAATTGTACCAGTGCAATTGGGTCAGTCTCCCAAAGCAATAGAAACAAAAGCAAAAATAAATACGACCTAATCAAACTTAAACAAAACAAAAATACAGTCTATGGACTGGGAGAAAATATTTGCAAACAGTGTGACCGACAAAGGCTTAATTTCCAGATACACAAACAGCTCATACAATTCCAATAACAACAAAAACCCAGTCAGAAAATGGCAGAAAACCTAAATAGGCATTTCTCCAAAGAAGACATTCAGATGGCCAATAGACAAGTGAAAAAGTGCTCAACATTACTGGTTATTAGAGAAATGCAAATCAAAAGTACAATGAGGTAACACCTCACAAAATGGTCAGAATGGCCATCATCAAAAAGTCTACAAATAATAAATGCTGGGGAGGGTGTGGAGAAAAGGAAACACTCCTACACTGTTGCTGGGAATGTAAGTTGGTGGAGCCACTCCGGAAAACAATATGGAGGATCCTTAAAAAACTAAAAGAGTCACCGTATGATCCAGCAATCCCCCTGCTGGGCATATGTCCAGAAAAGATGAAAGCTCTAATTCGGAAAGATACACGCACCCCCAGTGCTCCTAGCAACACTGTTTGCAGTAGCCAGGACATGGAAGCAGCCGAAGCATCTACCAGCAGATGAATGGACAGAGAGGTCCTTACAAGGGAACGCTATTCAGCCAAGAGAATAAAACTGGCATCTGCAGCAACGTGGATGGTCCTAGAGATGAGCATGCTAAGCAGAGTAAGTCAGCAGAGGATGACAGATGTTGTTATGTGTGACTTATGTGTGCAATCTAAGAATACTACAAATGCACTTATTTACAGAATATTTAGAAATAGATTCAGACTTGGAAAACAAACTTGTGGTTAACAAAGGGGAAGGTGGGGAGGGATAAATTGGGAGGATGAGATTAAGAGGTATACACCACCATATATAAGATAAACAAGGATTTACTATTAGTAGAAGAAGCTGTATCCAATATCTTATAATAAACTATAGTGGAAAAGAATTTTCAGAAAAGAATATAGGAAAATAGATATACATGTGTAACCAAATCACTTTGCTGTACCTCTGAAACTATCACAACATTGTCAATCAACTGTACCTCAATAAAATGAATAAATAAACAACAAATAATAAGGCTTTCCTGGTGGCTCAGCGGTAACGAATCCGCCTGCCAATGCAGGAGACACAGATTCAATCCCTGGTCTAGAAAGATCTCACGTGCCATGGAGCGACTAAGCCCGTGTGTCGCAACTACTGAGCCTGTCCCCTGGAGCTGGGGAGCCACAGCTGCTGAGCCATGGGCCCTAGAGCCTGTACTCTGCGAGAGAAGCCACTGTAATGAGTAGGCCACACTCCACAACTAGAGAGTAGCCCTCACTCTCCACAGCTGGAGAAAGCCTGTGCACAGCAGCCGAGACCCAGCACAGCCAAAGGTAAAATGAATGAATTAAAAAAAAAAGAGCAAGTAACAAACGCAAGAATATTATTATAGAAGCGTGACAAGCAGTTAAAAATAAAAAATGTTGTTTTTTGAAAAGAAAGAATGTCCTCTGTCCTACTCCAAGTTCAAAATGGAGGTAAGTTTTACTGCTAGTGTATTTTGAGGCAATATGTCAACAAACATGTTTTTTTGTTAAAACTTTCAAAGTTTGAAATCAAGAAGTTGTTAATTAACCTTGAGCTCAATACACAAAACAACTGGTGTAAATTTAGTTAAAACTTAACATTTTTTTCCACATTTTGTGAATCTCTAGAAAATTAGAAATATGTTCAATCAACTCTTCCACATTTTGTTAGAGTCTAGGTTCTTTCTAGGCTTATTCTTTAATTTTTATATGACCTATCTAAGGTCATCAATATATAGTTTTTTAATTAGTACATGAGCAGAAAAAAGTCTTCAGTGCTTTTATATGTAAAACTGAAAACTTTCCTTGCAGTATTTTGCTCTGAATAAGTACACCGTACCAGAGGGTGTTCTGGGCACTGGAAACCGAGCAGAAATGGAGCTCTCCCTCACAGAGCTTGGCTCCAGTGGAGGGTGCAGACCAAGTGGACTGACGAGTACAATTGGTTATACCAAGTGCGGGACAGGTTGCTGTGGGAACACATGGGAAGGCCGCCTGATGCGGGGGTCAGGGAACACTTCCCAGAGGAAGATAGGAAGCTTTAAAACCTATCTCTATTCCCACTGACTCCAGGGGAAGGACAGAGAGAAGCGGGAAGAGAAAAGAAGGTACGCTCTCTGTCACAGTCTAGACCCCCTTTAGATGTCCACAAGTGCCCTGGGAACCTCTCAGGGCAACGCTTGAACCTGCAGAAGGTGGGCAACGGCACCAAGTAGCTTGAATCTAACTCACTTGACTATGCGCCTGGTGATCAGCTTCTCTGACTGTCATGGAACTGAGGAATAGGCTCAGCCTCCACAGTGTCTTGATCAAGTTCCTTTCAATTCAGGAGCCTGCTTGTTAGGAGTTTAGTTTTTCAAGGGTAAAGAGTTACTCAGTGGGGTTGTGGGTTACTTGCTTTACTCCTGCCCAGATTATAATCACCGCAATGACATCTGTCTGAATTGTTCCTTACTTGGGAAATAGATGGGGAAACAGTGGAAACAGTGTCAGACTTTATTTTGGGGGGCTCCAAAATCACTGCAGATGGTGATTGCAGCCATGAAATTAAAAGACGCTTACTCTTTGGAAGGACAGTTATGACCAACCTAGATAGCATATTAAAGAGCAGAGACATTACTTTGCCAACAAAGGTCTGTCTAGTCAAGGCTGCGGTTTTTCCAGTGGTCATGTATGGGTGTGAGAATTGGACTGGGAAAAGCTGAGCGCTGAAGAATTGATGCTTTTGAACTGTGGTGTTGGAGAAGACTCTTGTGAGTCCCTTGGACTGCAAGGAGATCCAACCAGTCCATCCTAAAGGAGATCAGTCCTGGGTGTTCATTGGAAGGACTGATGCTGAAGCTGAAACTCCAATACTTTGGCCACCTCATGCGAAGTGTTGACTCATTGGAAAAGACTCTGATGCTGGGAGGGATTGGAGGCAAGAGGAGAAGGGGATAACAGAGGATGAGATGGCTGGATGGCATCACCAACTCAGTGGACATGAGTTTGGGTAAACTCTGGGAGTTGGTGATGGACAGGGAGGCCTGGCGTGCTGCGATTCGTGGGGTCACAAAGAGTTGGACACAACTGAGCAACTGAACTGAACTGCACCCAGGGCCAGCAACAGGTCCTGGAAGACTGCTCTATTATCTGTTGAACTTTTAAAATATGATGAACTATTTCTGTGACCCAGTTAATCATTTGTAGTAGTTCTCAGCAGAATGATTTGAAATTGATACATTTTTAAGAGTAGGTGAAGCAAGTCATCACCATACATAAATAAGGAATGCTTACTAGTTTTTCAGACTTTCAAGTGTCATTTTAAGACTTGAGTCCAGAGACTATTCATCTGTTTCATCAAATATTTTAAAAATTCCCTAAAACAAGGAATGAATTTTTCCTTGTATCTCTGCATGTACTTGAAATCTCAATTCCAGACATTATTAATCGAGATGTTATGTGAACAATTCAGTTAAGACTTGATTTACTGAAGTGGTCTTTTACCCCTAAATTTAATTTGTCACGTTCTTGGTTGCTCATATTTACATATTTGGCTCCTTTCCTAGGTAAGTGGAGGTATACTTCGAATTTTTCCAGAAGGCAAAGCCCAGTTTGCTGACATTGAACCCAAATTTGATAGACTGCTGTTTTTCTGGTCTGACCGTCGCAACCCTCATGAAGTACAACCAGCATATGCTACAAGGTAGTATTCCTTTAAAGAAAAAAAAAAATTGGTAAAGAGCATAGTAAGATAGGAGGGGCTCGATAGCATAAACGTGAACATTTTCTAATGAGTGTCTTCCTATCCTTCAGTTACCTTTATCATAAGGCTTTAGTCGTGACTATTTTAATCTGAATGATTTTATAACGGTGTTCACAGTCAGTCCCAAACGTCTGTGAGTCCCTGCAGCCCCTCCTTGTCTCGGGTGAGACAGGGAGGCTCAGGGTTCTTGTCTTCCCAGGCCTGTCTCCTCGGTTTGTGCATCTCTTAACTAGTGTCCGTTCTCAGACCTGGTGAGAGTGTTCATGTGGGGAATAAGGACTAGCTAGAGAAGAGAAAGGGCAGCTTTATTAAAGGGGGTCCAGCAGAAGTGGGGGGCAGAGGGATGGTATGGAAAAAGGATACAAGGTAGAAAAATACATAATCAGAGAGTGGAAGTGTAGGGAAAAAAGAATAGAGCAAAGAGAAGTAGAGAAAAGGTGTGTTAAAAAAAATTACCCTCTGCTTTAATAGACAGCGTGTGTTAGGCTTATACTGTTTTTCACATTTTCTGCTTGATACTCTTTTTCTACAAGATTTCATTTTCTAAGCCTATTTTTTTTACTCTTAAAAGTTTTTTTTTTTTTACCATTTACCATGACCTAATTAAAATGTGTAGACTATTAAAATGGAAGATGTTACAGACATTGTTAGCAAAATAAATATTTGTTTTTAAAAAAAAGCTCTACTTTTTAAATGCCTGTTTCCATTATGGAAGGGATCTGGGACATTTTGACAGTGACTTACTGGCACACAGCGGCTGAGATCTGGTGAGACTAGAAACACAAGAAGAGTCGGCCCTTGACAGTGGCGTTGTGTCACTTCACGAGCGACAGTGACGTTGTGTCACTTCACGAGCGACAGTGGCGTTGTGCCGCTCCGCGAGCGACAGTGGCGTTGTGCCGCTCCGCGAGCGACAGTGGCGTTGTGCCGCTCCGCGAGCGACAGTGGCGTTGTGTCGCTTCGTGACAGTGGCGTTGTGTCACTCCACGAGGCTCACACTGTGAAGGTTTGGTCGCCTGCCCCTCCGTCCTTCTTGCTGAGCCGTGCTGCCTCAGCCTTTATGCATCTTAGTCAGTAGCAGGCTGAGCGGTATGACTTGAGGCCGTAAGAACTCCTGGGTGGAACCTGGGGATCCCATCACATTGCAGACTCGGTCCTGAATCCTGTCTCTCCTCCCATCACCCCAGTGCCCATCTCAGCCCCGACTGCTTCTTAAAAATCGTTTCTGAACTTGAAGCTGCTTCATTGATCTTCCTTTGCATTGAGTCTTGAATGTGATGTGTGTCCTCTCAGTGGAGACAGAATGGACATTTTAGGGAATGAATAGATGCCATGCAACTACGGGTTGCTCCAGGAGTTGGTAGGAGGGAGAAAGTGGTCTCACATTGGGATTGATTGGTCTAGTGTAGCCACTGGGCCTGGAGTGAGGAGAAACAAGGATTAGACGGTGTTGGCAAGGCTGGGAGGAAAGGGTGAGGGTGTGGAGTCAGAGCAGAGGCGGATGTGTGGAGGAGGAATCTAAACAGATAGGGGCTGAGGCAGGAGAAGCAGAGTGATGTGTGGTGGCTTACAGCTGTCTTCTGGGAAGGCCTTGGACAGTGCAGGGACCTGGTCCAGATGGCTGAACTCTGGCTACTAAGGAACTAAGAGTTTGGGGCGGGTGCAAAAGACAGAGGAACATATTTGTGCACCTTCCCCATTGTCGTGGCCACCTGTGTGATAGGATAGGGGCTGGAGCTCTGGAGCCGGGAGGCCACACCTTGACCTCGCCTCTGTCCCTTTCCAGCCTCCCTGACTGTCCAGACTCCCAGGCTCTGCCTCTGCTCTGCCTTTGACTCTTGACTGCGGACAGTTGGCTGGTTCATTTCATCAGTGTTGCTTTTCCCCAGTGAATACAGGTGCGCATCTGCAGGACATTTTACTGATTGCTGCATTCTTCTAAGGGACTGATCCTTTCTAACATGCTTTCACTCCCTGTGGTGTTTGCAGATTTTCTGCGTTTTTAGTACCAAAAGGTGTAACCAAGTGCTTTGTGGTCTTTAATAAACAAGAGAGTCTTCATTCATTTGTGAAATGTGGTGTTCCAAATGATTGAAATTTTCAGAAAAATGAAACAAGACATAGTATAATTGTTTTGATTAAAATCCTAAAAAACTCTTCACATGGTTGAACTTTCTTGATGACTCCAGGTTGTAAAATTATAAGCGCCTGTCATGATTCTTTGTTGTTACAAGTGTAGTGACATCCTCAGATGTGGCTGAGAGTGCCCACTCTCCCCTGCTTTGCAGGCCCCTGGTCTGGTGTCCTGTTTCTCTTCTTTTGGAACGCTATTGATAACATACTTTTTCTCTAACAGCCACTCTTTCCTTCTTGGTGTCTGGTACTAAGAAAATCGTAAAAAGTCACAAACTCTGCAGTGTTAATTTGAGCTACTCCTGGCTCTGTGTTATGCTCTTGACCATTGGAGTTCTTGGATAAGTGGGTTGTTACTGTGCCCACGTATCACCTGATGTCATTCCAAGTTATGTGTTGTTTTGCCATGATGAGTTTTACTAGATCTTTGCAACAGCATTCCCTTTTTTTCTCCCAGTGTGGTCATTCTTACCCTGTTCTAAATTTTCTTTTAGGTACGCAATAACTGTCTGGTATTTTGATGCAGATGAGAGAGCGCGAGCTAAAGTGAAATATCTAACAGGTAAGCATTTGGGGCCTGGGTACACTAGAAGGAGGAGACCCCACAGCCAGGCGCGGCTTTCCATGAGCCAGAACGCTTGCCCCTTGTTTTTGTCAGATTCTTAATTCCCCTATTTAGAAGAGGGCTGCTCTTAAGTCACCTTCATTGTTACCTTTAACCATCAAAATTGCCCATAGGTGAGGCAAGTCTGAGACAAAGCAATCTGGGGAAATGGTTCAAACAAGCTGAGTTTTCTGTGATTATCCTTCTCAGTCATAGGCTGTCTTTGTCTCATTCTCCCCATGGAAGAAAGGTAATATCCTTTCCTCTTTAGATGTAGATGCTCTGGAGAATAATCCAGGTCTCCCGCGTTAAATGTGGATATGAAGAAAATTAACGCAAAGGAGATGGATTGAGATGCTGAAATCAGTAAATCTGACAGGCACGCAGAGTCCGTATCTGCAAGTGGCGTCCAGTCACCCCCACTTGTGGACGCCCTCCTGGAGCACTTGGGCCAGAGGTTTCCAGGACTGCTGACCTGTCTTTTCTTTAACCCCACTTTGTATCTCACAAATCTGCTCAAGTTCACATTTCTGATTTGACTACCTGTACTGTCACCAGCCATGGATAATCCCACATCAGCCTTCTATAAAACTATAAAAATTGAATATTCTTAAGTTTCTGTTTATTTTCAAAGTCACTGTTTGTGACAGATACCTAGTAGTGTGCTTTCAGTGAGGCTGAACACACTGCTATTAATATTTTAAAGCAATTCAGTTTTTCAAAAAAAATAAAAGACAAACATCATTATCCCTGTGTAGAGAGTGGTTTTTCCCTTTAAAAGGTTTACTAGTCCAGAGTCCCTGCATTTACTGTAATCAACCCTGAGGGTAACTTTTGGGAATCTGGGTGTGATCACTCTCAGATGACGTGTGTTTGCAAGTTGAAAGGCTGTGCACACTGTTAGGAGCTCAGTGGGATGCAGGAACAGAAGCTCTCTGGTACTTAATGAATTTTTTTTTTTTTTTACTTTGCAGGTGAAAAAGGTGTGAGGGTCGAACTCAATAAACCTTCTGATTCGATCAGTAAAGACGCCTTATAGAGCCTCACCCAGCAATACCCAACTCACCTGCAGTGATTACTGCCGCTGTTTGTGAATTGTGAATACACATAAATGGGAGAAAGAAAAATAGCCAGCCAGCTGGCAGTTTAAGGAAACAGAAACAACTTTCTTATGTTGCATCAAAACAAAGATTTTGACTGTGTGGCTTTGTACTGCATGATTGACTCCAAACCTGTGATGGGAGGAATATGAGTTATCAACTAAAAGTGGTGTTCACATCTGGACATGAAATAAGTGCCCTAGGTAGAATTTTTTTCATTCTTATATTTTGCCAGATCTGTCATCTAGCTGAGTTCATTTCATCTCTCCCTTTTTTTATATAGTCAAGTTTGAATTTGAAATAATTTTTGTATAATCAGGTACAATTTATCAAAACTGAATTGAGAAAAAATTACAGTATTATTTCCCAAAATAGCATCAATCTATTTTTGTAAACCTCTTCGTACTATTAAATTTTGCCCTGAAAAGCCTCTTATAATGATTGTTGCCAGTGACTAATGATTAATTTTGTTTTTACTTAAAATAAGAAAAGGAGCACTTTAATCACCAACTGAAAAATCAGATTGTTTTGTAATCCTTACACTAATTTGAACTCTTAAAAGGCTGCTGCTGTTGTTTTTTTGACATTGTTAATAGTGATACGTAACAGTAAAACCGTCACTGTTTACTTTACCATTTACTACCGGTAACTTTTAGTTCCTGTTTTATAAGAAAAATACACAGTAAAAAGGTTTTATCTTTCAAGTTACATTAAAAAAAAAAAAAAACACAAACTACAGTGACTGGCACTAAATGAACTTGAGGTTACCCTCCTCAGCATCAAGTTCCCAAGATAAAGGGCTTTCTTCTGCTTTCAGGTACATCCCAGAGATGTAGAACGGACTGTCCCCTTTCCTAGACTTTTCCTTTTGCTTCCTGTCAGGTTGATTGTACTCTTGAGTTTTGCTGTTTTCTTCCTACTTCTGTGCCCATCTGGCCAGCAGGTCGGAACCTCATTCTTGTTGGGTAGCATCAGGGGGAGACTGTGCCTCCAGACCGAACGGTGTTGTTGCAGACCTAACATCAGTGACTCCTCAGGCCACTGCTGGTGCGCTCCCCAGAGGCGGTGCTCTCCGTCAGTGCTGGAAGTTGGGTGTTCAGCTTAAAAATCAAAGCATGAAGCAAAAACCAGATAACTTCTATGAGTCTTCTTTTTTATTTTTCAGAAAAAAGAGGGAATCCTACAAAATCACGTAAGTCCTCCCAGACTTGTTATCTAACACCTGAATTAGGATGGATGTCTTAGACTTCAGTTTCCTAGGCTGTTTAGCAAAGCCCAGAAGGTAGTATCTGTATTTTGCATGAATTATGGGTGTAAGACCTTGCCCACTTCAGTTTTCTATCTCTGTCCTTGATCTTCTTTGCCAAAATAATGTGAGTGTACAGAAATATTTCTGTATATTTCAACCTATGACAGTTTTAGCATCTGTATAGTTTGTATTCAATTAGAGACCTTTTCTATGGAAAGCTCAGTAATTTTTATTGAAAGATTGCTACTGTTCATGTAAAACATGAAAAAAAGTTGTTTAGTGAACTGGCAGCATGGATTTAGGGTGGGATTAAATATTCAGTATTGTGCTCTCACTTTGGAGAACTTGCAGGAGACAATTGTAGTGATTGTTGGTTTTCCTCACCCACTGCAGTTTTGTTCCACTTCTTTCCTAGTCCCAGATAATATTAGTACAATGCAACATCTCAACAGTAAGTGCCTCTGCCCCTGCTCTCCCCTCCCTCCCCAGCCTGGTCTGCAGTGCAGTGCACTGCCTTAGGCCACAACTCAAAAGCGCTATTATTTTTAGGTTGAGTAGAAATTGTATGATGTTGGTGGGAGGTTTGTTTGTCAAGGTGTACGGTAACAGCCTTTTAATCTGGGAGCCCCTGTGTCATTCAGATACGTATTTCTGCAGTTGTGCAAAGTGTCAGATTCTACTGTCCGTGGGTTGTGCTTGCCTGACAGGTTTTAAATTTTGTTGTGGGATTTTTTTGTTGTTTGTTTTTGGAAAAGTTTATAATTTCTTCGAGATTGTTGTGAAAGGATGGAGAAATCACGATAGCCATTTCTTTTAATATCCATTTAAAATCTGTTCTTTTCATGTTAGTGGGACTGTTAACTTGTCACCAAGCAGGACTCTATATAAAACAAAATTTAAAACTATTTGTGGCCTATATGTGTTTAATCCTGGTAAAAGATAAAGCTTCTAATGCTGTTTTTATTCAACATATTAACCAGCTGTAAAACACAGACCTTTATCAACAGCAGGCAAAGAATTTCAGGATTTACATACAGATAAACTATAAAGTCATGTAATTTGAAAAGCAGTGTTTCATTATGAAAAAGCTCTCAAAATGCTTGTAAAGCTAATCTAATTAAACAGATGTATAAATGTTCTTGAAAAAATTATGCTTATTTCCACCTGTCTCTTGTTGTTTTTTGATCCTTTATCATACACTGATTTTCATAATGGGCTCCTCCATCAGATAATGTGCTTTTCTCTCACTCATCTCTGGCTTAGTCCGGAGCATTTGGTACTTTCTATAAATGATAACAAGCGAAAGAGAACAGCAAACATGGAGTGTGACAAGTTTAGCAATCCTGGGAGTGGCTGGACTGCCCGTGGGATCCATAAGCTCTGTATTTGTATTCTCAACATTTAGGTTCTTGCCCTTTTAATAGGGTTTTTTTTTAATGACTGTAATACTCACACTGTTGAGCCTATCTCTGTTGCCCGTCTTCTGCAAAAACGAAGGGCCATGAGGTTTATCTCTTAACTGTCACAGGTATCCTGTGTGTATATATGCAGAAAAGTATAACCGGTGTGGTCATGAACTAAAGAGCTCTTTACAACATGAGGTCAATATACATATTCATTTACCTCTTATTTAAAATATTTTTTGGTGTGGTGTTTTTGTTATATTTCAGCCTATCTTAGGGCTTCCCTCAATAGCTCAGTTGGTAAAGAATCCGCCTGCAGCGCAAGAGACCCTGGTTCGATTCCTGGGTCAAGAAGATCCGCTGGAGAAGGGAAAGGCTGCCCACTCCAGTATTCTGGCCTGAAGAAGTCCATGGGGTCACAAAGAGTCAGACACAACTGAGCGACTTTCCCTTAGGGCATTTGTAAAATTCTACTGAAATATAGCTGAATGGATTAAAGGGGAGGGCCAGTGTGAGTTAGGGATGAAAACTGATTATTTTTGGTATTGTGGCAAAAAGAGCACAGACAGGATTGACAGACCTGTTTAGTTCTGACACAACCACTGAATTGTGTGACCTTCAGAGCCTTTTGCATCTGAAAATAAGCACAGTGGCTCCAGTCTTACAGAAAGAGTTGTGTGCAACCCAAGTGAAACTCAGAGTATTCTCAAGATGCAGAGGGTCTGAGAACGTGAGCTCTGTCTTGGTTGTGGATGGATATGTATTTATGTAAATATGTATTTATGCCATATATTTAATAATTGTACCTGGGTTTTTAGAAGTACCCAGTCTCCACTGCTTCAGGAATAGGCTCTTAGGCCTCTTACTGTCAAGAATGCAGTCCCCAGATTCTGCCGTTGATTTTAAAGCAGAGTCTTTTCATGATCAGTTCAGTTCAGTCGCTCAGTCGTGTGCTACTGTTTGTGACCCTATGAACCGCAGCACTCCAGGCCTCCCTGTCCATCACCAACTCCCAGAGTTTACCCAAACTCATGTCCATTGAGTCAGTGATGCCATCCAACCACCTCATCCTCTGTCGTCCCCTTCTCCTCCTGGCTTCAATCTTTCCCAACATCAGGGTCTTTTCAAATGAGTCAACTCTTCACATCAGGTGGCCGAAGTATTGGAGTTACAGCTTCAACATCAGTCCTTCCATTGAACACCCAGGACTGATTTCCTTAGGAGGGACTGGTTGGATCTCCTTGCAGTCCAGGGGACTCTCAAGAGTCTTCTCCAACACCACAGTTGAAAAGCATCGATTCTTCGGAGCTCAGCTTTCTTTATAGTCCCACTCTCACATCCATACATGACTACTGGAAACACCATAGCCTTAACTAGATGGACCTTTGTTGACAACGTGCTTTTTAATATGCTGTCTAGGTTGGTCAGAACTTTCCTTCCAAGGAGTAAGCATCTTTTAATTTCATGGCTGCAGTCACCATCTGCAGTGATTTTGGAGCAACCCCAAAATAAAGTCTGACACTGTTTCCACTGTTTCCCCATCTATTTGCCATGAAGTGATGGGACCGGATGCCATAATCTTCGTTTTCTGAATATTGAGCTTTAAGCCAACTTTTTCACTCTCCTTGTTCACTTTCATCAAGAGGCTCTTTAGTTCTTCACTTTCTGCCATAAGTGGTGTCATCTGCATATCTGAGGTTATTGATATTTCTCCCGGCAATCTTGATTCCAGCTTGTGCTTCCTCCGGCCCAGCATTTCTCATGATGTACTCTGCATATAAGTTAAATAAGCAGGGTGACAATATACAGCCTTGATGTACTCCTTTTCCTTTTTGGAACCAGTCTGTTGTTCCATGTCCAGTTCTAACTGTTCCTTCCTGACCTGCATACAGATTTCTCAAGAGGCAGGTCAGGTGGTCTGGTATTCCCATCTCTCAGAATTTTCCACAGTTTATTGTGATCTATACAAAGGCTTTGGCATAGTCAATAAAGCAGAAACAGATGTTTCTCTGGAACTCTCTTGCTTTTTCATGATCACCAGAAAGGAAATTTCATCTGGAACATGGCAGTGTTCAAGGACACACCATTGGACCAATGATATATATAAAGGGCCTAGCCTCATGAGCTGGGAAGAATTTTACAAGTAAAAAACACTTAAATATAAACCAGGTCATAAGACACGGAGGGCCTAAACAGCTGCAGGCAGCTTCTTATCAAGTGGATCATTTCTGAGCTCTGAACAGGTGTTATAGACGTTATTGGATAAGGAGTTCCTGGATGAGGTCTATATTTATTGAGATTAGGCCTTTTTTTTTTGCCAAAATTGTCTTATTTCTATGGTCTTCTATAGAATAGCGTTACAGTTTTTTTTAAGTCAGTTACAAATGCACTTGTAGGTTAAGTCAGCTTGTTTTATGTGAGGCTTGGTAAGAAAAATAGCCCCTTGTGTTCTTCCCCTGAGAAAAGATTTTAACTCTTTTCAGTGATTTTTTGGGTATGTGCCCAATTGCTGTGCTTAGTCACTCAGTGGTGTCTGTCTCTGGTGACCACATGGACTGTAGCCCACCAGGCTCCTCTGTCCATGGGATTTTTCAGGCAAGAATACTGGAGTGGGTTGCCATTTCCGTCTCCATTTGTGCTCAGTTAGTTCTGAATAATACAGTTGCGTTGCCACGTTCTAGATTCTTCATTATCTCCAAACTTCTGTACGTGGGAGGTAAGGATACAGGTGTCTCTCCAGCCCTCCTCCTCTGCCTCTACCATACCTCCCTGACCTCCTTACATAACTGTCTTGTAACTTTAGATCACATGAATAGTTAAAAGACTATTTGGGACATCCCTGGTGATCCTTTCCTGGGGGCCAGTGATTAAGACTCTGTGCTTCCACTGCAGGGGGAGAGTTCCATTCCTAGTTTAGCAACTAGATCGCACATGCCATGTGACACAGCCAAAGCAAAAGAAAAGAGTATTTGTGCTATTCAGAGGTGAGATGTAGAATAAATCACGATGACTTTCATAGTTCACTTTTTTCTTAATGTCTTGCTTGATCATCCATTTCAAACCCCCAAGGCCTCCAACCTGCAGGAACCAAGTGTGGTTGTGCTGTCTGCCTGGAGCACAGCTGTCTCCCCTGACCTCCTTCCACGTTGTTTTGGAGGTCCTGTCGCTCCTTTCTGTGGGGTCTTCGCTTCCTGGGTCCTGCGTCTACTCTCATGGCTTGCTTCCTCAATCTGGTGTAGCATGTCCTTCAGTACTTTCTGTGAACGAGTACCTGGGAGGTAAATTTTCTTTTTTTTAACTTTCACATTTAATCGGTAATTTGCCTGAGTTTAGAACTCTAGCTCGGAAGTAATTATCCTTCGGGATTTTGAAGGCATTGCCTAGGTTCTAAGTTGCAGTGTGGATGCTGAGAAATCTGAGCCATTCCTATTTCTGACTCTTTACACGTAGTCTGCTTTTCGTATGTGGACACTCAAAGAATAATTTCGTGTCCCCAGGGCTGTGACAGCGTGCCTATTCTCAGCCACTATGACAGGCATGCAAACTGTAAACTCAGGCCCTACATTTGGGGGCATTTCCTTCAATTATTTCTCCCCTCCATCTTCTCTGCTCCTTCTGAACTCCTGTTGTCCAGACAGGGAAAGGGAAGCCTGGCATGCTGCAGTTTATGGGGTCGTGAAGAGTTGGACACGACTGAGCAACTGAACTGAACGGTTGACCAAACATTCCACCTCAGGTGTGAGCCTGTCACTGTCAGCTACCACTGTGTGCCTTTGTCCTTTGCTTTGAAGATATCTCATTGCCAGTTCTCCAAGGGTTTCACATGTGCTGTCAACATTTTTAATTTTCAAGAGCTCTTTTTTGTTCTTGAAATTTTTTAAATATATGAAAACCTATTCCATTTAGTCGATATAGTATTTAACATTTTTCAAATTTCTGTTTTAGTTTTTTGTCAGGTTAGACGTTTTCCTCCCAGGTCTGACCATTCTTGCTTGTGTGTTCATATTTAAGGCGAAGTACTTGAGCTTCTGGCTTTCCAAGGAATCTTAGTTGCTGCCTAATCTGAATCTCTTTCATTATCTTCCCAACAAAGTCACCCATAACCTGTAGGGATAGCATAACTGTGAGACACAGAAAAAAGTCCAACTTATGTGCAGAGAAATAAGCATCTGAAACTAGAGCCAGCACCAAAATTCCTGTGAAGGCCAAGAGTCAGGTGGAAACTGTATGTTAAAGAGTCAGGGCAGTAGGGGCCTAGTGGTAGCAGTGTCCAGGGAAAAAGCGGGGACCCCACCACAAGTGTTGGAAATACTGATACATCACACCAGTGCATCACCAGTGCTGGCCACTGGGGCATCAAGGGGAGGCTTGGAAGTTCATGAGATTGAAGGAGGCTGCTTGAGGAAGGCACCATGTCAGAGAGGGAGAGATGTCTCCTGGAGGCTTGAAGGTAAAATGGAAGGGAAGCAAGGGTCTTAGAAAAATAAAATTATAGAATCAAATGAGATTGCAAATCTCTCCCATCTCACAAATACGTCCACTCTGAGAAATACTGTTTTTCACTGTTTAAACAGAAGAAAACACTCTTGATTCAGAAGCCTTTCATCTTTGCCTGTATCAAGCCAACTGTTTTTACAAGTCAAGGAAAATAATACCTTTCAAAATGAGCAGAATAGGGAAGAAAAATAGTTACAAACTACTATTTATAAGGAAAAAAAATGAGAATTATAGCTGATGAAAATTCTTTCCTCAACCATAAGGCAACTGCAGAATGTTCAGTGTGAATGAAATATCTTTAAAAACAGGACTTTGCAGGAATAAAAATTAAAACCTGAAATTCAAAATTCAAAATCTCAGAACAAAAATGGACCAAAAGAAAAAATCCCTCAGGAAGCTGTGAAACAAGAATTGATGTAACTCCAGCGAAGAAACTGAAGACGACAGAATTACCTGAATTTAAGATTAAACTGTAAGATACACCAGGAAAAGTAAATTCAACTGAAGATATAATCACGGTCATTGGGGAAAAGTAGGAAAGCAGACCACAGTGCAATACAGAATAGTCACAAAGGGTTAGAAAGCAGAAGGGGACACATGATGAGCATATGTGTTGTTTAGTGGCTAAGTCACGTCCAGCTGTTTGTGACCCCATGGACTGTAACCCACCAGTCCCCCTTCCATGGGATTCTTCAAGCCAGAATACTGGAGTAGGTTGCCATTTCCTTCTCCAGGGGATCTTCCCAACCCAGTGATCAAACCCCTATCCCCTATCTCCTGCTTGGCAGGCTGATTTTTGACCAGTGAGCCACTGGGGAAGGCCCTGTGTTGCAGTATGCTTACATGAAATAGCAACTAGAATGAACAGTTTACAAATAGCAACATGGGGGACTCACAGACATGATAAGCTAGACTCCATCCTACCATCAGGGATCCTGTGAAAGTGAAAGTCACTCAGCGTGTCCAACTCTTTGCGACTTCATGGACTATACAGTCCATGGAATTCTCCAGGCCAGAATACTGGAGTGGGTAGCCTTTCCCTTCACCAGGGGATCTTCCCAACCCAGGGGTTGAACCCAGGTCTTCCAACATTGCAGGCAGATTCTTTACCACATGAGCCACAGAGGAAGTATTTGAATATCTTAATGTAACTGAACAAGTGTCTGGGTGTATCTTACTGAATTATTTCAAATGTATACAAATACATGTGAGGAATCTTGTTAAAAAGGAAATCCAGTTTTCTTTCATGTTTAGTTTGCAAGAAATGCTTATAACCTGGAATGATTTGGGTCGCAAGAATATCTGTCTTGAAAATACATTTTGATTCTTTGGAGAAGTATGGAGAAGAATCAGTGTTACATTAACATGTTTTTGCAAAAGCAGTTAACAGTGAAAGTTGAGAAGTGCCTAGCCATTTGATGCACTTAACACAGAATTTAACAGCTGCCTCTTTGTTCTACTAGACCTCTGATACAGGGGCAAAGGACATTACATCCTAGGAAGCTTTCAGACTAATCAAGATGATGAGAGCAGAATAATAAGTACTAGACATTCAAAGGAAGAGTACTGTGATTTTGAAAACAGTAGAAAATATAGGTCCCACCTTGTCTGGAAGACTTCCTGTTGGGGGTTACCGTGTTTTGCCATATTGGGTACTGGTTTCTTGCAGAAGACTGCACATTAGTGTTCAGAGTAAAAGGTGAAATATAAACAAGTTTAGAAGATTAATGTAGATTAGTAGGTCTACCTTAGGTAGACCTGTAAATCAGTCCTTTTTTGTTTGAACAAGCACCTGTCTTTATATGTCAGAAGTGAAGTGAAGCGAAGTCGCTCAGTCGTGTCCGACTCTGCGACCCCATGGACTGTAGCCTAATAGGCTCCTCCCTCCATGGGATTCTCCAGGCAAGAGTACTGGAGTGGGTTGCCATTTCCTTCTCCAGGGGTTATATGTTAGAACCAGTCACTATTATTCCCATTGCTGAAGTTTCTTTCTCTTTGGCTTTGCTTTGCCTTCAGTTTTTCAGAGAGATTTAATTTACTAAGGTGGTTCAGATGGTAAAGAATCTGCCTGCGGTGCGAGAGACCTGGGTTCAATCCCTGAGTCGGGAAGATCCCCTGGAGGAGGGCATGGCAACCCACTCTAGTATTCTTGCCTGGAGAACCCCCATGGGCAAAGGAGCCTGGCCGGCTACCGCCATGGGGTCAGAGTCGGACATCAGCGAACTAAGCACAAGAGCGCCATCTGGTGTTCAGTAGGCAAGAGGGTAGATCCTTCGGTAGGTTTAGCACCAGAACCGAAGGGAGCAAACGGCAGCTTGTGTCTGTATTGCAGTCTACAGCACTGCACACTTTGATAATGATTCCTGAATCGCTAAAGATCAAGTTTTTAGCTTTTCATATCAAAAGATGTGAGATGATGTGTATGTGATAACTAACAGTGGAATGTGACAAATAAAAAGCCAGAGCTCATCACCACATGGCATCCTTTACCATTTCAGTTCCCTAGAGAATTTAATCTCCCTGGTGTCTCAGATGGTAAAGTATCTGCCTACAATGCAGGAGACCTGGGTTCGTTCCCTGGGTCGGGAAGATCCCCTGGGGAAGGCAATGGCACCCCACTCCAGGACTCTTGCCTGGAGAACCCCATGGAGGGAGGAGCCTGGTAGGTTATAGTCCATGGAGTCAAGAGTCTGGACATGACTGAGTGACTTCACTTTCAGAGAATTTAATCTGCAATAATAATTGTCTAATAGAGTTTTACTTCATCTGGTGGATATGCTACTAGTCAACAAATACAACAAATTTCCAAAAAGGCAACAATAACCTCAAGGATAAAAAATCAAAACAAAGAACAACAGGAACTCACTGCCCCTCAATAAGGATTAACTGCAAAGAGCTCAGCTTCTTTTCAAGGCAGCCCAGTGAGGAGATCCTGCAGGTATCCCAGGTATAGGATCCCAGCTGGGTACTAAGTCTGAGGGAAGTTATAGCTCCTGCCTGTTTCACTGTGACATTCTTACTTAAAACTCCCATAAGCTTCGGAAAGAAAAGAAAATCTCAGAGCTTTTGGACCATGGGATAAAGTCTGCTTCCCTTCCCTCATTTCCCACCTCTTCAAATGAAGAGCAGTAACATTTAAAAGTTGACCCCTAATGATCTCTTCAAATGAAGGGCAATAACATTTAAAAGTTGACCCCTAATGATTTTTAAAAGTGAAAAACCAACAGAATGTAAAACTATTGTTCTTAATATAAAACAGATTTGCGAGTATCAGAATTTTTAGATATTGACATGAAGTCTTATTTAAATTCCAAATTTTAAATTAACTTCAACTTTCTTGCCAGTTAACATATTCCCATCATCCCTTAAAACTGACCAATTCTTATTTTACAACCTAAATATTTCTGGAAGCCATCTTCTCTCCATCCCAGCCATTGCCCTTCCCCCTCTTGCCACCTCCCGGCGCCTGCCCACCACCCCCCCCCCCCGCCCCCAACACACACACACACCATGAACCCTTCAAAACACTTCTCAGATGTTCTTGGCTGGTGTATATATAAGCCTTTACAATCCCCACAGCCCCACCCCAACGTGAATCAACAGATGTGTACTAACAGGGACTATACGAAGGACGTAAGTGGAGAATGCAATAGATGGGTTTTTCAGCCTCAAAGGTTTACTTGAATCTGTCCTGTCTACCATTTCACCCTTCACATTTTACTCTGTTCATTTGGAGCAGCTCAGTTTTCCCAGCAGAATGTGCTGGACTGCTGCCAGACCTTAGTGTTCCTTCTCTCTGCAAGGCCCTTTCTCTCCATCCTGCTCTGGACTAACTTGACTTGCTCTAGAACACTCAACTTGGGTATAGAATTTGTCTCCTCCATCTCCTGAAGCCCTGGGCTGGGCTGATTGTCCTTTCCAGTTCCCACAGCACTTAACTATTTTGAAATTAATCTGCTTTTGTTTCACTCCCTGATAGGTTGTACTACTCCTTGAGGCCATGGGCGGGCTATCATATACTTCATAGCACCAGAGCTTTGTATGGTTTTGGCACACAAAAAATGTTTCCTAAACAAAATTTGTTAAATGATCTTGTATGAGAGTATAAATGTATATATTCAACATAATACACATTTTAAGTCATTTATAAATATTTATTAAATACTATTAACTTCATGCTTCAGAAGAATCAAAACTCATAAACACTCACTGAGATAGGCTAAAATGAAAAGGACAGAACAATAATGTCTCATACATTGCTGGTAGGAGTGTAAACTGGCAGGATTTACTGAAGCTAAACAGAAGGTACCTGATGACCCTGCATTTCCAGTCTGGGGATATGGTCAACAGAAACGAGTAAGAATGTTCTTAGCAGCATTGTTCACAATGGCCAGCCCCAAACAGGAGATGATGCCAATGTTCATTAATATTAGAATGATAAACTGGCATATTCACACAAGTACTACAGAGCAATGAAAAGAATGAACTTCTGTTACCCATAGCAACAAAGATACGACTTCATGAAGTTCAAAAACAAGTAAACTAACTTGAGGTGACAGATGAAAACAGTGGTTTCTTGGGGGCTGTGTGTGTTGACTAGAAGAGACGCCCATGAGGACACCTTCTAGGGTAACTGAAATGCTAACTTCTAGTGATCACACAGAGAGGAACCCAGCTGCACCTATGTATGTAAAAGTCATGTTGCAATGAAGTTAGGAAAAAGAAAAAACTTATGAACTAAGGCCTTGAAAATATGCCAACAGGCTGGCGTTACAGCCATGAGACAACAAAGTAAATTTCATCAAACTATCTTTGTCCCTTTGTTGTAACATAAAAAAGAATATTTTTTAAAAGAAGAAATACTTTGCATAGGCAAAATGGTATTCCTAAATGGTTTCAACTTTGGCTTAAGGTTCATAATACTGTTTCCAGATGATGTTTCACTTGTACATAAACTAGGCAACTTTGTTATGTTACTTAGCATCTAAAATTTTGAGAAAACAGCTAAGCTCTGGCCTACAGAATTACAGTAGCTATTTGTTACTAGCGATATTCCAAAAGAAATTTATTTTACTATACTTATCTATAAGTAGATACTATAAGTATCAATATATAGAATACATATAATATCTATATAATATTTACTATAAGTATCTATTTACTGTAAAATCTGCCACCTTTTAGTGAAACAGAAAAATAAAAATCTTTATAATACAGGAAATATTAAAATTTGGAAGAAAAAACCCAAAAACCGTGAGTACCCTAAAACAACTAGTTCGTAATTTTGGTCAATATGTCTGACACTATGGATATTACCAGTTCTGGGAATGAATTTTAATATTAATAAATATTCGATTTAACTAAATACCTGACAGAATTCCTCACTGAGTGTTTTAAGAAAAATAAGTAAAAAGATTAACAGATTTAAATACTTTTAAAAGCCAGAAAGAAGTATCTAAATATTATACATGAAATACATCCAGAAGAAATTCTGGGCTCCAGTGTACGTAAGACAAGAGTATATAGCACCTCTAGGCAAAATATTTTTTAATTACAATCTCATATATGTTTATATAAAGTAGAACATTTAATATTGATGAACTAGATTATAACCTGCAAATCTTATTAATCAGAAATTCCTGAGGCAATAAAGGCGGACACTGGAGGCCCATCATTTTTCAGAGATTTGTTTCAGCTTTTGACTTGGGTGCTATCACGTTCAAGGCACCAGTCCAAGTGCTCATTAATCTGTGTCTCTGAAACCTCATCCTGACACACAGGACAGTGAACCACTCTGCTCTGACTAGATGAACTGCTGGGATTCTGAGCTGCAGCTGGAGGATGTGAACTACTCTTCAGATCATTACCACCACTCTGGGTTTGCTCTTTCTTGATAAAAAAGTTGTCAAAAAAAGTCTTGTCTACTAGCCTGGGTCGTTTACTTGGGAGTTTACCTTCAGGCCCACTTGCATCCTGGGGCGCAGTGACAGATGTCGACTCCATGGCTTTTAAGGAATTTCTTAGCGATATCTTAGAAGATGTAACCCTCCTTTGAGAACCGGAAGAGACTGACTTTGTAGTGCTGTCGCCCACTGTGAGACTCTTCGCTGGAGACCCACTCACACTTCTGAAAGCCTTGTTGCTGGCAACGGATACTTTAGAGAAGTAGTTGCTTAAGACACTTTGATGACTGGTACTGAGAACAGGGGATGCTACGGAAGTCTTTTTACTTGGACCATTCTGTTCAAATTTCACCTCAGTTTTAGAATGAGGTCTCAGGGCATTTGCTGAATTGTTTTGACTTAAAGGCTCTTGAGTTTCATTAATAGCATGTGAAGTGATACATTTCCCAGATGAAAAATTGCTGGTTTCCCCTAGGACATAACCTTTCCCAGTAAAGGGGATTACCAGCTGTTTCTCCCCTCTGTTCAGTCTGTCTGCAAAAGAAGCAAGATTTTTCCTTGATTCAAAATTTATACCATAACAAGTATTAAGCTAATGGATAGTTTTTCCAAATGAAGGAATACTGTTTTGTTCTAACTTAGAACTATGCTGTAATTCTCTATTAACAGGAGGACAACCTTCAGCAGTCAGAAAGCTCTGATACTGAGAACATATAAAGGACAAAAACACCCTCTCTTCAAAACAAAACACAAAATACCATCTCATACTTTTAGATAAGCAGTTCAATCACGCAAATATCAATAGCAGAATAACTTTTATCAAGAAAACTGCCTTTAGTACTCTTAACCACGTCCCAGATGGGGAAAATCTGCTACTGCATTATCTTCCCAGCTTACAAAACAGGATATAATCTTTCCACATAAATTCTATAGCTTCTCAACTTAGTAAATGTTTCAGATTTGAGAAAGCTCATGTCCATGAATCCTTATCACATCTAATCAACAACTTCCCAAGGGAAGAAACATTACCTTTAGTAACCTGGTTACCCCTTCAAAGGGCAGTAACTCTGAACTGCAAAGGGGTAAATCTTGAAGTGTTAGCATATACATGCCATATCCTTTTCCCATTCTTCTAATGAAAATACATACATCAACAGAAGTTGCTTGGATAGACTCCAACTGATAGGAAGGGGTGTAGCTAGGACTTACATTCCGGGCATTGTTATTTGAATTACTGTTTTTATCTTGACAATCTTTTTTTTTGCCTTCTGTTTCCTAATGACCCAGTGAGTCAGGAGAGGGAAAGGGACTTCACCCTTAAATTTTAGCAGTGGAAACTATTCCCACTTTTTCTCACATGTATATAAGAGCAAAATATATTTTTCGACCACTGTTTTATGGACAATGGGATTTTTTTCCACTTTAAATCCATACTTGAAAACATCTACACAAGAAACACTCTTTAAGCTTTATCTTTTTTTTCTTCAAAAAATGTTGCTAAGGGTTTTCTAACAAGAGAAAAATTATAAAATTTAAAAAAAATTAAAATGGGCTTTGGTTGAAACCAAGTTTCTTGTTTTGCCTTTTTTCTTTTGAACAAATTAATTAAAGCTTTATCTTAATGCCAGTTCTCGGAAGTGTCCTTCAGAGAACGAGCCACGGCAGTGGGAAAGCAGGACGACTATAGGCAGCACTTACCTTTATTCTCTGCTTCTGATCCTGGCTGCTTTCTCAGTTTTGTCTTTCCTTTGCCCTTTTTAGAGTAGTTCTCTGGTTCCTTGATTTTGATGTAAGTGCCTCCACAGGTTTTCTGGTGTTCAGCCCACCAGTAATCATGGGCGGAGGGGGCCCTGTTGGTGGCACGCTTCACATAGCCATAATATGGCTTACTGTTCTGACACGGCCCATTGCAGCGCCACCAGTGTCGACGGTACTCATCCACCTCTTCGTGGAAAGTATGGTACACCTGGGCCGAGACAAAGTTCTTAGCATTGTGTAAGCAACTTAACAATTTTAAGAAAATATATGTAATAAATAAGCAGCCTCCCACAACTTCCTTTTTTTAAACTTTCCAACTTCTCAAGGGTTTTCTGGAGTTATGTTTTGGGAAAGATAGTAACTATAGCTTCTCTTCAAAAGTTCATTTTAATGGGAATCAGCAGATTCCCATAATTTAGTGCTACATAAACTATGTAAAGATAGAAAAATGTGAGACTAGAAGACAAAAAAACCAAAAAGCTTCTATACATATGCTAAAAGTCTTAGAAACCCACTTTCTAAATGATGAAAAATTAGGATAAAGATTTTATATAATGCCATAA
This sequence comes from Ovis canadensis, assembly GCF_042477335.2. Classification (NCBI taxonomy): domain Eukaryota; kingdom Metazoa; phylum Chordata; class Mammalia; order Artiodactyla; family Bovidae; genus Ovis; species Ovis canadensis. The sequence goes on along the minus strand of NC_091269.1, from coordinate 21,862,946 downwards.
TCAGTAAGAACTGTTCCCACTGCTTAGGTTGAAATTTCCCCTATAGGTAACCTTACCAAAGGATTCGGAAGGACTCTTCCCTATCAACGCTGGGCCCACACACAAGCACCTGGTCTCAGGCTGCCTCTGCCAAATCCATTCTCCACGTTCGCCCAGCTCTGCTCATTTCCTCACAACAAGCTTTCTGGGGTACCATTTTATCTGTTTATAGGTGAAAAGCTCTCCAGGGTTTGAATGTTGTCATCCTTGTATCCCTAGTGGTTATTACCAGCTTGGCATAAGGAATGTGCTAAGTGTTTGCTGATTGAGTGAATGAGAAACTTCACTGAGACAAATTCTCTTTAAATGTGTTTTTCAGTCCTTTAACAGGATCTGTTTCACCCTTAGATGAAATCTTATTACTTATAACCTAAGCAGCAGACAGAGTTCAGGCTGAAAGGAAGGTGAGCCCTCCCACATGGTGGCAACTGAGGCTGGCACGGCACCATTTTACAGATGATACTTCCAAATGACTGAGGAACTTTTCCTCCTGTCCTCTCAGTGGAATGTTATTAGTTATATAAGGTAAGGGGCAACAGCAGCATATGAGTTTTGTTTAAGCTCTTAATAAATTTCCCTTGTGGGAAACAATACTAAGCTTTCTGTAACTCTACAGATATTCACTATCTCTCTACTATAAGCAAACAAATTCTATTGTTTAGCAAGCATGCAAATTACAGTAAGTGCAGAGACTGGAGGACAGAGGTTTGGGAGCAAGGAGGCTTGTAAGATCCTGCCTTCTCTCTTATGTTAAGAACACCTCACTTAGTAATTCAGTGGTAAAAAAGACAGGGAACTGGATCTATTCTGACTCCAACTTCTATAATTCCTATAGCCTATTCCTTCTATAATTTCTATAGGCTGTAACTTTAACAATGTAGTTAACTAAAAACTGTCCTCAATGTGGATGCCCCATGGAGTCTGCTGTAACAGAATGTAACCTGGGAAAGCAAGGGCTGTCTACCTGATAAAACCTCCTGAATTCTCTTCCAACTGAACAACAGGAAGTACACTAGAATTCTGCTTAAAGTGTAAAAGTCTTTTATACTAGCAACTGCCTAATTCCTTTGCTAATCTGGATTTTATGTGACTGTGTTAAAGCAAGCCACTTATTTGATGTTAAAGGAACTCAGTCCAGTAATGAAATGTGCTCTCTAGAAAATTAAACTGACAGCTAGAAAATAATACATGGAGGGTGAGTACTCTCCCTTTCCATCACACTGGCTTGTACTGCTTTTTAAAATAAGGAAATTTCTAAACACTAAACACACCAAGGCATTTAATCTCTGTAGGAATTAATATCTGTTTTGGTTCAGTGAAATTCAGTACTTGCTAAGTGATCTAACCAGTCCATTCTAAAGATCAGTCCTGGGTGTTCATTGAAGGACTGATACTAAAGCTGAAACTCCAATACTCTGGCCACCTCATGTGAAGAGTTGACTCACTGGAAGACTGATGCTGGGAGGGATTGGGGGCAGGAGGAGGGGATGACAGAGGATGAGATGGCTGGATGGCATCACCGACTTGATGGACATGAGTTTGGGTGAACTCCAGGACCTGGTGATGGACAGGGAGGCCTGGCCACTCCCGTACTCTTACCTGGAAAATCCCATGGATGGAGGAGCCTGGTAGGCTACAGTCCCTGGGGTCGCTAAGAGTCGGACAAGACTGACTGACTTCACTTTCACTTTTCACTTTCATATATTGGAGAAGGAAATGGCAACCCACTCCAGTGTTCTTGCCTGGAGAATCCCAGGGACGGGGGAGCCTGGTGGGCTGCCGTCTATGGGGTTGCACAGAGTCGGACACGACTGAAGCAACGTAGCAGCAGCAGGGAGGCCTGGCGTGCTATGATTCATGGGGCCGCAAAGAGTTGGACACGATAGATGGGGAAACAGTGGAAACAGTGTCAAACTTTATTTTTGGGGGCTCCAAAATCACTGCAGATGGTGAGTGCAGCCATGAAATTAAAAGACACTTACTCCTTGGAAGAAAAGTTATGACCAACCTAGACGCATATTCAAAAGCAGAGACATTACTTGCCGACTAAGGTCTGTCTAGTCAAGGCTATGGTTTTTCCTGTGGTCATGTATGGATGTGAGAGTTGGACTGTGAAGAAGGCTGAGCGCTGAAGAATTGATGCTTTTGAACTGTGGTGTTGGAGAAGACTCTTGAGAGTCCCTTGGACTGCAAGGAGATCCAACCAGTTCATTCTGAAGATCAGCCCTGGGATTTCTTTGGAAGGAATGATGCTAAAGCTAAAACTCCAATACTTTGGCCACCTCATGCGAAGAGTTGACTCATTGGAAAAGACTCTGATGCTGGGAGGGATTGGGGGCAGGAGGAGAAGGGGACGACAGAGGATGAGATGGCTGGATGGCATCACTGACTCGATGGACGTGAGTCTGAGTGAACTCTGGGAGTTGGTGATGGACGGGGAGGCCTGGCGTGCTGCAGTTCATGGGGTTGCAAAGAGTCGGACACGACTGAGCGACTGAATTGAACTGAACTGAGCGACTGAACTGAAGTGCTTGTAGAGGCACTATGTTATACATCTTGTGCAGGTGTGTATGAAGATACACAATTGTGTATAAAGATAGGTAAGAGCCATCCTATTGGGGTATGAAAGTAGAATATAACATTGTAAAAGGTTACATATCTGCTGAGGAGGTTAAAAGGAGGCAGAAGTTATATCCCACTGTAAAGATGAAGATCATTTTGACAGAAAATAGAAGAGGCACATTTTAGGGAGAGAATATATGAGGAAAGGCAGAGATGAAAAGTTCCGTCAGAAACAAGCAGGGGAGTTGTGGAAAGTAAGAAAAAAGGAACAGTAAGGTTACTGGATAAAATGAATGTATAAAAACAAAGACAACTAATATTTAATTAGTACCCAAACTGTACTAAAATGTTTTTGCTTGCATTTTCTCTAACCCTCACAAGGACCCAATAGCCAAAGTATTGTTATCATTCTCCTTTTACATGTGAGTAAACCAAAGCATGACAGAGTTTAAGTAGGTCCCACAATCAGTGGCACCAGCATCAGGATGTAGGCAACCTGACTCTTCCTGCTTTCTGACCCCAGGCTCTGCCACCTCCCACATTATGCAGAAATGAAAGTCAAAGTCTTCTGATGAAGGGAGTAACATACAACAGCAGCAGAATATAGGACAGATTGAAGGAAGAGACAAAGAGGAAACGTAATTAGGAGATGTTAGTAATAGTCCAGAAGAGAGATACTCAGGCCTGCAATAACTCTGCACAAGCTGCTCCCAGAGGTCAGAGGTCTCAGGGATGTCACCAGAACTGCTGTCTTACACTATGGGGTCCCAGATAAGCCGGTCTGCTTCTTTGGGCCCCTCACTTGCCCTGGGAAATCCTCAAACACAGTATTTGTTTCTACCCAGTTCTCTATTTTTAATTAAATCCCAGGAAATACTGAATGAATAACTACTAAATATCATAAATGTGTATGGTTTTATATACCGTTATATTGGCTCCTGTCAGACGATTGATGCGATGCATATGCTTACAAAACTCTGGACCATGCCCTTCCCGATCTTTATCATTATTAGTGACAAATAAATAGGCATGTATCATTTCATGCAAGAGGGTCTGAAACAAAAACAATCACATTAATTTGTTATGGTGCTTCTGAAAATAAAAATGCATTTTCTGACTCTACCTGGAGTCTTAACCTTTGCATCACAGGCTCCTTTCAGATACTGACAGAAGTCATGAACCATCTTTCTAGAAAAATTATATAAGCACACATTCACAAAACTTTGCATATAATATCCACAGTCCTGTAGATCCCAGGTTAATTCCCTGTTCCAAGGAAGCCTTTTTAATTATTAACCAAAATCCAGTAGAAAAGACTGATAAATTCAGCTCCATGAAAATTTTAAAATTCTGTATGGGGAAAAAAATGTTATCAGTAAAGTGAAAAAAACAAACTCAGGAAAATATATGTGCAACCACCTTACAGGCTATTAACTCCTAAATTATAAAGCACTCCTAAAAATCAACAGGAAAATGATCAACAATCTGATTTTAAAATAGGCAAATGTCATGGACAGGTCACAGAAAATGAAATATAAATGATCCATAAACATATGAAAAAATGCTCAATTTCATTTTTAAAAACAGATATGTGAGTTATTACCTAAGTATACAACTTCTTGCTTATTGAGACTGGTAAAACTAGTTTGACACTATTAGTAAAGCTAAGGGAAAATAAGCATTCCCATATATCACTGATTGCTGCTGTTGTTGTTTAGTCACTAAGTCACGTCTGACTCTGCAACCCCATGGACTGCAGCCCACCACGCTCCACTGTCTATGGGATTTCCCAGGCAAGAATACTAGAATGGGTTGCCATTTCCTCCTCCAGGGGATCTTCCTAACCCCAGTTGAACCCCAGTTTTTTGCACTGACAAGCAGATTCTTTACCAGAATCTGGTAGATTTAGCCAGATTTAGCCAGAATCTGGCTCAGTAGCCACCAGAGATCACTGGTAGGAATGCAAACTAGTACAACCCTTGTGGAAAATTTGGTAACATCTAACATATTTACAAACACATTTATTGCTGGACTCAGCAACACCTAGACTAAAATGAAAGGCCATGTGAATAAGGTATTTCATTGTAGTGGCATTGCTTACAATAGTGAAAGGGCCTCATTGAAAGAACTATGGTACAGCCACATAATGGAATTCTATGTAGCCATAAAAAAGAATGAAAAGTATCTCTATGAAATGATATGGAGGACACTATAGAACGTATTGTCTTAACGAAAAAGGCAAGAGTGTACTCAGCATTTTATATAAGAAATATGCTGTGTGGTGGGGAGTAGATAAGAGTGGATATAAATACTGGCAAAAGAGAATGATAGGAAAAAAACTAGTAACAACAGTATCCTTTATAGGTGAAAAGGTCAGAATAGAGGTATGGGGGAGACCAAGATTTCTCTATGTATAGTCTTCTGTAGTTTGAGGATTTTAAATCATGTAAAATTTTAAAACAAACAATAAAACTTCCTGCTCATTCCATACCAAAGATGGAATACTTTAGGTATAAAGTTTACAAAAGCATTTATGGCTGATATTTCATAATCTACTCTAAAAAATGTGAGTACAAAAGTGAAAATCATAAAGGTCCTCAAAAGTGTAGCTTTTTTCATAATCCTCCATAATTTTCATCAGAAGAACTAGATTGGCATTAATGAATTTTAGTTGTATAGAATTATATGAATAGAGAAATGCAAGAATCAAACATTTACCAACTCTCATCTTTTCAAGACAATGCCACTCTATTGAGACTGAAATTCAAAGATCATTCTACATTTCAGATGTTTTTCAACATTCTAAAATAATGGTAACTATTCTCATTAAAGAGAAACAACTTAGGTTTCTGATTTTTGGTTCAATTCAAACACGTCTTGAAAATGGTACATGGCATTAAGCTGAACATTTCCATTTTTATTAATCTACCACTTCCCACATTTAGGCTCTATCTATACATCATTGTTCCCAAAACACCTCAATTTCCCACCACTGTTCCATATCTGGTCAAAAACAACTACTTCTAGACCTAAATATGCCATAAGCCTGGTGGCCTCACCTTTGTCCACAGCATACCCATCCCTTCTGCCAAAAGTAGTCTCCTCTACCATTTCTACATGTCAGAATTCAGTTCTGTCCTGTTAGGCTTGCCCCTGAAAAAGGAAATGGCAACCCACTCCAGTGTTCTTGTCTGGGAAATCCCATGGACAGAGGAGCTGGAGGGCTGCAGTCACAAACAGCTGGACATAACTTAGCAACTAAACATCAAAAACAAACATCAAAAGCAAATCCTAAAATAACTAAATTAGTCTGGCACACAGTAGGTACTCAATACAGTGAGTGGTAGGTGTTGCTGATGTTAGCAGTAATGAAATCCACATCTGTTAAAACTTTTCTTGACCTTAACCATTTTAAATTTTTTCCTTTTCTGAATCCTATTCATTATAATTGAGGCAGCTACTTCAAATACAGGCCAGTCCCTCTATTCTTCCTCCATCCATCTTACTCCTGATTTCACATTATAACTTTCTGCCAACAGCAAATGCTCATTTGCAGCATGACCACATAGTTCCCATTTTCTTCTTGCCTATTACCTTAAGAAAAAAATCATTCATGTGTTATTTAAACCAACATTGTTTATGCAACAAATTCAATTTTCAGTTAGTGCTGTTCCAATTAGCGCTCCTTGTAAGGTTGATTTGGTTAATCATATTGTTTAATTTTTTTAAATGCTTTACTGTTTTTTTCCTGCTTCTTCACTTAATTACTAACAAAATTGTGTTTTTACCTACAACTATGACTGTAGATTGCTTATTTCTCTTATTCATTGCTTATTTCTCTTATTCTCTTATTCATTTCTGCTGATTGATGCTTCATGTTTAAAGCTTAAAGCTATGCTATTACTTTTAGGATCATTATGTGTCTGTATTTAATAGGTTATTTTATCATTTTAAAATGTCTCCCTTTGTTCTATTAAAACTTCTTCCCTTAAAATCTTTATACTAATACTAGACAGCCATAACAATTTTCTATCGTCTAATATTTGGAAGATATGCTTTTTCTCATCCTTTTATATTTAATATATGTGTCTTTGTTTTAATCACATGTCGGTTAATGTCATATGCCATTCCATGTCTTTAACTGGAATGTTTAGTCCATTTACATTTAATATAATAACTGATATTGTTTTTATGTCCACTTTTCTATTTCGTCTGGGCTTTGTCCCTTTATTAGTTTTTTTTATTATTTCTGTTGTACTACTTTAACATCTAGTAGCTATTTTTTAAAAAATTGTGATTAAAAAAAATGTAACAAAATTTACCATCTTAACTATTTTAAGTGTACAGTTCAGTAGTGCTAAGTACATTCACATTGTTGTGAAACCACTACTTTTTGTTATCCTTACACAGCATATTTCTAGGCATGTTTTAACTTATTTCCCATCCAACCTCTACCACCTATGCTCTCGTGCATACATTTCAAATGATACAACTGAAGCAAGATAACTCACACCAGGTATATCTTGAGGATTTTCAGGCAACTACTGGACTCAACTAAACACAGTTGTGGGCTCCTACTGCTTCATTCAGCTATTAGAAGTGATCACCATCTCCAGATATGAAGTGTGCCCTCACACTGGTTTGTTCTGCCAGCTCAGCTATATGTCATGGGAGGACACCATGGTGGCTGAACAGAAGAGAATCAAAATTTGCATGTATCAATAAAAGATCTGGATCTTAACTTTCTGGCTGCTTCTAAACCAACTACTTTGTCTATCTGAACCTTATCTTATTTATAAAAATAAGGATAACACATACTGAACATAAACAGGACTGTTGTAAAAATCAAAGTAGCTAACATACCTGAAAGCGTCCAACTTTGAAACACTGTAAGAATATAAGGTAATCATTATTTGCCCCACAATAAAAGTTTGCAGTGAGGGAAAACTGATTTTTTTCCCCCACACGTACAGGTTAATTTACAGCAGTCTAATAATTACTGTTTCTAAATTACTGAGCTAAGAATCAGATTTATGCAAAGAATACCTCCACAAGATCTTTTCTTGGTCTCAGCTTTAAAAGGGGTTCACTGAGACGGATGGAACACATTCCACCCCTCCCTTCATAGCTGCATATCCCAGCACACCTGGAAAACAACCACCACAAAAATTGTTAATCACCAAATATACACAAAAGGAAAATAGAAATGAAAGAGCAAAATCCTTCACTGTTCTTGGACAGTTCAGACTGAGAGAACTCTATGAAGAATGGCTTTCTTGAGAGTATACCCACTTTGTTGGGAGATATTTGTATTTCATCCAAGTAGTGGCTTCCCTTACCAGGCTATAACAGCTTGAAGATAATCCTATTTTGCTGCTTCCTGTCTCCTCCCTACAAGCTATGCTCAATCAGTTGTAGTGCTAACGGCCAGATCTCCATTAGCATATGCCCCAAATTATAATGGAATCCTATATGAAAGAGATCGATACTTTAAACACACAACTTTGTATCATATCTTCTCTCTTATTTTAGATGCTTTGTAGCAATTCAAAAACAAGTACAGTGGTACACAACGACTTCTTAGACTTACTTGTTAACTCCGTTCATATACCGGGGTACATTATCTCAAATCAGAATTTCTCAAACCTGGAGTGTCAGAAAAGGATCCTTTTATAGGCATCCCTTTAGATCCCCTGGATCCAGAAATATGGGAACATAAGCCCCTTCCCTACTCAAGACTCCCGAGCTCACTGCTAAGTACACCACACAGTGTGTCCCTGGCACTCTCTCTTGGGGCAGATTCTGGCTGTTTCTCTCATCTGGGTCCTAAAGCACACTCATAAGACAAATCAGAAAAGCGTTAACTCGCTTTTTAGTAACTGTTAAGGGCTTTGGACTGTGCTGTGTGCTTAGTCGCTCAGTTGTGTCCGACTCTGAGACCCCACGGACTGTATGCAGCCCGCCAGGCTCCTCTGTCCATGGGATTCTCCAGGCAAGAATACTGAAATGGATTGCCATGCCCTCCTGCATGGGATCTTCCCGACCTAGGGATCAAACAGGGCTCCCAGGACTTAGGCGGATTCTTTAACGTCTGAGCCACCAAGGAAGCCCTTTCTAGTGAAGTGAGATTCAAAGAAACACACTTTTCTCTCACTGCGCCCCTTACAAGTCAAACCGTCGCGGGATGGGCCACGGGGCTTTCTTAAAGTCGTTTAAAGTGAGAAGGGAAGGGGCTGGAAGGAAGATAATCCCTGTGGGGCCGCCTGCCCCAAATCCAGAGCCCGTGCTAACGCCGCCAAAACCGCGAGGGGAGACAGAAGGGCCGCCGGTGGCCCCGTCCCCAGTAGGGCTCGGGACTCACAGCGTCATCCGCACGCTCCACTTCACCTCGACCGCCTCCAGTTGGCCCCAGAAGAAACGGTCGTTGAACAGAACAAACAGGGCCTGTAAGTCAGGGGTGGGGTCCACCAACTCCCAGGACGCGTCCACCAGCGACAGGGGCTCCTGGGCCGGTTCGCGCTCCGAGACCTGCAAGTTCCACTCCTCCTGAAGCTGTAGTGCCAAAACCAGGTCCTCATCCATAGCTGCCGAGGTCCAGAGCGGGTGACTCCACGTCCCGGGGGGTCTGAGGGCCCGGTCGCGCGCCTAGGAGATACCGGCTTTCTGGTCAGTTCGCCGATCTCGCGAGACTCAGGGAAAACGGGCTCGAGAACGAGAGCTTAGCTTGTCCCAAACGCCGAAGTCAACATTCTGGGCCTTAAAAAAAAAGAACTAAGCGTGACACCACCTAGTGGGCTCAAAACTAGGGTGAAGGTTTCAGATACCTGGTTACCGTCTTCAAGGGTCGCGAGTAACGTCAAACACCAACGACACACTCCGCCCATGCGTAGCACCTCTTAGTACCTACATCGCTCTGCCCCGCCCTCCACTCACTTCCGCAATAGCCTCTCCAGCGTCGGCGCCCTAGGCCCCTGAAGTTCCTGCGCAGGCGCATCGTCGGCACTCGGCCCCTTGCGCAGGCGCAGTGACTGAAGTTCAGACCCGGGCGCAGGCGTATTCGTCTCTCTTCCGTCCCTTCCTTAGCCCTGGAGTTTGTCCCGGCTGGGTGGGCCTCCACAGCGGCGGCACCGGCCACGGCGGTAGTGACAGGGGCTGCGTGAGCCCGGGCGGCAATGGCGATGGCGATGTCAGACAGTGGGGCGAGCCGCCTGAGGCGGCAGCTCGAGTCGGGCGGCTTCGAGGCGCGGCTGTACGTGAAGCAGCTCTCACAGCAGTCGGACGGGGACCGGGACTTGCAGGAGCACCGGCAGCGCATCCAGGCGCTGGCGGAGGAGACGGCGCAGAACCTGAAGCGCAACGTCTACCAGAACTACCGGCAGTTCATAGAGACGGCCCGTGAGATCTCCTACCTGGAGAGCGAGATGTATCAGCTCAGCCACCTGCTGACGGAGCAGAAGAGCAGCTTGGAGAGCGTCCCGCTTACCCTGCTGCCGGCTGCCGCTGCCGCGGGCGCCGCCGCCGCCTCTGGAGGGGAGGAGGGAGGAGGTGGCGCGGGAGGCCGCGACCAGCTCCGGGGCCAGACCGGCTTTTTCCCCAGCCCCGGGGGCGCCTCCCGGGACGGTTCTGGGCCAGGCGAGGAAGGAAAGCAGCGAACCCTCACCACCCTGCTTGAGAAAGTGGAAGGCTGCAGGCACCTGCTGGAGACGCCGGGACAGTACCTAGTGTACAATGGTGACCTGGTGGAATACGAAGCGGATCACATGGCCCAGCTCCAGCGGGTGCACGGCTTTCTCATGAACGATTGTTTGCTGGTGGCCACCTGGCTGCCACAGCGGCGGGGAATGTATCGCTACAACGCCCTCTATCCCCTGGATGGTTTGGCTGTGGTCAATGTCAAGGACAACCCACCCATGAAGGACATGTTCAAGCTGTTAATGTTTCCCGAGAGCCGTATTTTTCAGGCAGAAAATGCAAAAATCAAACGGGAGTGGCTGGAAGTGCTGGAGGAAACCAAGAGGGCCCTCAGTGAAAAAAGACGCAGGGAACAGGAGGAGGCAGCGGCCCCTCGAGGGCCACCCCAGGTGACCCCCAAGGCCAGTAACCCGTTTGAGGACGAAGACGACGACGAACCAGCTGTTCCCGAGATAGAAGAAGAGAAGGTGGACCTCTCAATGGAATGGATCCAAGAATTGCCTGAAGACCTGGATGTCTGTATTGCCCAGAGGGACTTTGAAGGTGCCGTTGACCTCCTGGATAAATTGAACCATTACCTAGAAGACAAGCCCAGCCCACCTCCTGTAAAAGAACTAAGGGCGAGAGTGGATGAGCGTGTCCGCCAGCTCACCGAGGTACTAGTTTTTGAACTCTCCCCGGGTCGGTCCCTGAGAGGTGGCCCCAAGGCGACCCGCAGGGCAGTTTCTCAACTAATCCGGCTTGGCCAGTGCACGAAGGCTTGTGAGCTGTTTTTGAGAAACAGGGCGGCAGCTGTGCACGCTGCAATACGCCAGCTTCGCATTGAAGGGGCCACCTTACTCTACATTCATAAGTTGTGCCACGTCTTCTTTACCAGCCTTCTGGAGACGGCCAGGGAATTTGAGACCGACTTTGCAGGCACCGACAGTGGCTGCTACTCTGCCTTTGTCGTCTGGGCGAGGTCAGCCATGGGCATGTTCGTGGATGCTTTCAGCAAGCAGGTGTTCGACAGTAAGGAGAGCCTCTCCACGGCAGCCGAGTGCGTCAGAGTGGCGAAGGAGCATTGTCAGCAGCTGGGCGACATCGGACTCGACCTCACCTTCATCGTCCACGCCCTTCTGGTGAAGGACATCCAAGGAGCCTTGCATAGTTACAAAGAAATCATCATCGAAGCCACTAAGCATCGCAACTCCGAGGAGATGTGGAGGAGGATGAACTTGATGACTCCAGAGGCCCTGGGGAAACTCAAAGAGGAAATGAAGAGCTGTGGGGTGAGTAACTTTGAGCAGTACACCGGGGATGACTGCTGGGTGAACCTGAGTTACACGGTGGTTGCGTTCACCAAGCAGACCATGGGCTTCTTAGAAGAGGCTCTGAAGCTGTATTTCCCAGAGCTGCACATGGTGCTTTTGGAGAGCCTGGTGGAGATCATTCTGGTTGCTGTTCAGCATGTGGATTACAGCCTTCGGTGTGAGCAAGATCCAGAGAAGAAGGCTTTTATCAGACAGAACGCATCCTTTCTGTATGAAACAGTCCTCCCTGTGGTGGAAAAAAGGTTTGAGGAGGGTGTGGGGAAACCTGCCAAGCAACTCCAGGACCTGAGAAATGCCTCCAGACTGATTCGAGTGAATCCCGAAAGTACAACATCAGTGGTCTGACACCTGGACCTGTTTATGTGTAGCCGTATAGATTGCTTATATATTATTTATATTTATATTAAGTTGTATTAGCATATTCTTTGTACTCTCAAACACATCTTAAAAATAAAAGATGCTCTCTCAGATAGAAATGCAAAATCAAAAGAAAGAAAAAAAATGTTAAGCTCATACAACAAAAACAGTGGAATTACTAAAATAACTAATATGCCTTTCTTTTAAGTTATGCTAACTCTCTAGTGAATATATTGTCACAGTATAGCGTTTCAGCTTATCCTTTGACTCAACACACTTGCTCACAGTATAGATTATGCGGCGCAGATAGAACAGTACCTGTAAATACACAGAGTATGTGGCGAAAGTCTCCCAGTTCACTGAAATGTTAGGTTTCTGAAAGGATACAGTGCCATATAAAACACCCTGCTTCATATTCTTCTGGACCGTAAAATGTGTTTGAACAATTTGGGGCAGTGGAAGGAGTTGAGAAAATTGGCTTTAGGGTATACTTTGGTCAACAGAATGCCTTCATGAAAGTAGCTAGTGTGTGGAGTCTAATACTCCAGTCCTTATAGTTCACAAGAAGAAGCTTTTGTAAACACAGTTTAGCAAGCATTTACAACCTGATTTAAATGGTTCATTAGTTGTAGCTGCTAGTTAGCAGCTTGATAACACTTGATTTGGGTGCATTTACTTGAAAATCTAAAGAACTGTGTTAAAAAATTTTTTGTACATATTTCTGAGTTGTCTGAAGTTCCAGCTGGAGCTTTTTTCCTTGTCATGTTAAGAATAATAAAGATAACAAGACACATTGTTAAGATAACCCACTTTTAGTGTGGGTTACATAAAGTGACTCAGACTTCATGCAAATGAGAGAAAAGTTTTCATTGAAATACTTACTTGGATTTCAAGGTCTGGGTGATTAGGAAATTAGGGAAAATCATATGCAGACCCCATAGCATTCTCAAGTGTGACTGCTTTGAGCAGAGATTCGTTTTTTGTGGCTAAGAGGGAAACAGAAAAGTACCCATTAAACTATTGTATCTATTGTATATTGATTATATGGCCTTCCTCATACTTGGAGAGACACTGCTAAGACCCGTTTTCCCCCAGCTTCTAGTTATCATTCTTGTCCATAAGTGTCATTTCTGATGTCAATGACTTCAAAAGGTCGTTTCTTTTATCTGAATGAAAATAGTGGTATTAAGACTGTGGAAATTATGTAAAACCTGAAATAGTTTCTAATAGCAGCTGAGGGTTGTAAAGCTCCTTGACGTTAATTACTCATATGCCAGACAAACCTCTTATTTTCTTTTTAGCTGTGCATATTTGAAAGGTTGAAAATCATTTTTTGACTAAATTTTTTCACATAACTTTAGCATTTTCTAGATAGTAACCGTGACTGGATATTTCAGTTGATCAAAAACAGTTGTAACCTGCCTTTTGGGTTTTTTTTTAAGATCACTGGAAACTTGAATTTGATAAAAATTTTATGCCACTTGAAGTTTCTAAAATTATATTGTATGAAACATGTATTGTGTAAATATTTGATGCTGGGTTCATGAAATGATACTTCTGAAATCAAAACTTCTCTTACGGCATGAAGTTGCAGAAACCTCAGTGTGTATACTCAGATATTCAAATGGTTGCCTCCATAGAATTGTCTGCTTTTTAAAACTGGAAGTACAGAATTTTCTTCTGGTAAAAGTTGTGTGTTCCTCAAAGTTGTAGCAGGAGGAAGTATGCTGTTGGAGAATCAGTTAGTGTGGGACAAGTTGATTAAAGAGCGTCGATGTTGCAACGTGCCTTTGTGCCAAGACAGCAATTTCACTGCATTCCTCCAAGTGGGGTCAGAGCTCTAGTTCTTTAATTAGACTCCAAAGCAAGGTCTAAAAATTGAATGCAGTTAGAGATTGCTCCCAAATCTAGTACATACTGTATTATACCACTTACGTGTTGATTGCCTTTTCTCAATTGCTTCAAACATAACACTGTCACTTGAGCTTGAAATCAGACTTGAATGAATTAATTACCGTTGAAAAAAGATGCCCTGTGGAATTAAGTCTCTCTTTGATTAAAGCCTCATTACACTTAAGTGCTGAAAACTCATTTATTTTTGTTTCAAATACTACCTATAGTTGTTATCAGCACTAGTATTCTGCAGTTTGCTTTCCTGGGATTGGGAATTCAGGACTTGACATGTAATATAAAATCAGTATGTGTATGTTTTGCTTATTGGTATGCTGTGATCTGAGGGAATCTGAAATGTCTTACCAAAATAAAGCTTACATTTTTTTCTTACACTGGGTAAAATTGATTGATGTTACATTCATTTCTTTTCTTTAATGATTTAATATTCTTATGTTCATGTTACTAAAATGTTTTAAATGCCTAGGTTTTTATGTTTTGTTTTTCTATATGGGGATAATAGGTACAAAACCAGTAGCTAATTTAAGTAATTGTTCTGCTACTTTCAGACTGTGAATTGTCAAATCGCACATTTTTAGGATTCCCCTGAATGGGAGTCAGATATACAAAATATGAATTTACTCAAAGGGGTTTTGTAGCTTCTGCACATCTTTCAATGTAGAAAATATAATGTGGGCTATATGACCTAAGGACATGGGTCACAAATGACAAAAATCTTAAAAAAAAAATATATGGATACTGCAGGAACTATCACATATAATTGACTTAACAGTATATATCGAGTACTATGCCTCACATAGACTAAAATATGGGGTGAGGAGGACAGGATAAAGTTAAGTGTGTTTTCTCTTAATGTGTTTAAAAACTGGAGAAAATAGAGAATAAAAACATTGAAACAATAAATTAGCAAATTAAAGGCAAAATTGTTGCAAACTAAGCAAAATTAATTTAAATAATTGCACACTGTGTTAAAAAAAAATAAAAAAGACTGAAAAACCTGTGTGTTGTAGTTTTAAGTGCCATGGGAGTGCTAAGAAGGAAGAGTGCAGTGTTATCCTGAGGAGTTTGGAAAGGCCTCGTGGAATCGTTGGCTTTAGAGTCGGTCTTGGAAGGGACAAGGTTTAGGTGTGCAAGGAAGATGGGCATGCAAGCATGAACAAAGATGTGCAGCGGACAGTCTTGTGAAGTAACGTGCCACTGCCATTGCAGGTGTGCTAGGTTCAAGGTGAGGAAAGCTGTGGCTGTAATTCATCCCTACTAACATACCTGCAGAAGGTATGGAGCAAGAAGCCCACATCATCACACCCGGGCCCCTAGTGACCCACCTCAGCAGAGGTGCCACTGCTAAGAGTTTCTCATAATATTTTCCCCAGAAATCGGACCATCCGGCACCTACTGTCGAGTGTCTTGCTCTCACTTGAGTGTTGCCAGTTCAGTGGTTCTCAGGTTTCCGTGCACCTCACCAGGTTGGGTTTTTCTGTGCCTGAACACCACTCTGTCACAATGAATGGATCTGTCAGGGTTGTGCATTTTCTAATTACTTTGCTGTCTTCAGGGTTTTTTCAGAATTACCAGGAATCCTGAAAAAAGCTCCCTGTGCATGTATCTTTGCTTACTTGTGTGATTATGTCTTAGGAAAGATTTATCGAAATTGCTCAGCCAAACCATACATTTTAAATTTAGGTAAAACATTGTCAGATTGCTGGCCAGGCAGGTCAACAGTGTGGGAGGACATCTGCTTCCCCAAATGTCACTATTTACTTACTGCTTTTCATCGTTCACTGTTTAATAAGATTATTCTGATTAGTAATAACATTTATTCTTTACTCATCTGTGAAAAATCTTACTGTGTTTTCTTTGTAATTTTTATGAGTGAGTTTCAGCAACCTTGTGTATCTTTCTTTCTTAAGCTCTGTAAATGTCTTTTGCCATTCTTTTCTTTGATGATCTTTGTATTGTGATTTTGTAGCTTATAGTATAGTGAAGAAATTAATTTTCATGTATACTGTTACAGATTTTCCCTTAGTTTGTAATTTATTCATCTATTTATTCATTCATGTATTTATTTTCATAGTATAGTAAATGTTAATCTCTTATGAAGCCACATTTATCTGAGTTTTTTTCTGTGTGATTTGTAAGATTTCTATTAGGTTTTGAAAGGCCTTACCCACTTTCAAATTCCAAAAACATTCATGCTTTTCTTTTAGTAATTTATTATATTTTAATACTTGAAATTTTGCTCCATCTATCATGTGTTTTAGAGTGAAGAATGATGTAAGAATCCTATTTCCTCACAAATAATTAGCAAATTGTTGCAGTAATTTTGAATCATCCTTCTTCCCCCCCACCTCTTACCTGAAATGCTATTTTAATAACATATTACATTTATTAGATGTGGATCTGAGTACACTTTTAGGCTCTATATTCTGTTTTACTGATGCGGTGATTTCTGTGCCATTAACAATCTTAATTGTAGATTTATAATTTGACAGCTGGTACAGCTGGTACAACTGGTCTTCTTATTTTGCTGTTTCAGTTTTTTTCTAAGTATTCTTACATATTTATTATCCAATTTTAAGTAATTTAATAACATTCCTTACCATCCTGCCAAACAGTTGGCATTTTCATTGGAATAATCTCAAATGTAGATTAATTTAGGGAAGTCTGACATCTTTATAATTTTGAATCTTCCTATTTTATAATTTGTTTTATTCCTATTTTATTTATGCAAGGGTACTTTTATATCTCAGCAGCATTTTCAAATTTTCTTCAAGTAGATCTTGTACATTTGTTGGTGCATTTATCCCTTGGTACTTCATCTGTTAATACTTTTGTGAATGAAATCCATTATGTTTTCTGACTGTATGTAAGAAATGTACAGATTTTAGTTTTCTGGGGTTTCTTTTTTAGAGTTTTCCAGTGTGTAATCACATCACCAAGATGTGATTCTAAAGATAATTTTGCCTCTTAAATTTCTATACATCTTCTGTAGTTCTCAATATCCGGTATTAAATTGAACACCTAAAACTATGTTAAATCATAGTTTTTGCTCGATGTTGATATAAAGGAATTAGGAATTCTGGTAGATCCATATCTTCTAGAAGTGTTTTTTCCTGTTGTTCTCAAAGCATGATGTTGGCTTTTGGTCATTATGTGAAGGAAGTGATCATGGATTTCAGTTAACTAAGAGTTGTGGTTTTAATTTTTTAAGGCCAAGAATGCACGTTGAATTATGAAATGAATCTCAGCATCTATTTAGAGTTTTTTTCTGCTTTTTCATATTAATTTGGTATATTTTTAGGAAAGATTTCCTAACACTGAATCATACTTCACTCTATGAATGAATTCTATCTTGTTGTAACACATAATCCTGTTAATATACTGCCTGATTCTAGTGAATCTTTCATTAGCATTCTTGCATTGATATCCAGTGCTCATGTCATTTATGAGGTGAGTGCAGCATGATAATAATGATGGTGATGTAATGAGACACATCCCCATTCCTTTTGGTTCCTGAACAATGAGAATGAAAAATCACACAGTGTGGCACAGGTGACTTGCGTCCCTTCAAGTATGAGCCTCCCTAAGCTGCTGGGGCGGTCAGAGCTCTTAAAAGGAGTAAAGGATCCCACTGAATCTCATCCCCATATCCAGCTGTGTCAGCGATATATAGGATATGCCACCACAAATCTGACAGGAGGCAGAATGCAGGCAGTAATGTGAGTGATGGGGAGCGACAGGGACAGGCGAAGAAGCTTCAGTTGCTCACCTGCCACTCATCTCCTACTGTGCAGCCCAGTTCCTGAGGCCGGACCAGTACTGCTCTGTGGCCCAGGGGTTGGGGACCCCTGCTCTAAGTCATTGAGCTGTGCGATTGGATTCTGTCTGATATTGACATCTCACCAGGATATGTTGCTCTTTTTCCAAAGGCTTATCTGTACACATTTTGGGTACTCTGTTAAAATTATAGGTACTCCGTTATGTCAGAGGATATTTTTTAAACTTCCTTAAAAGAATTAAGTTGCAGGTTTGAGTTAATGAGATAGTTACAATAAGACTATTTCCACTAATCACAAGATGTACATTGTTAAGTGCTGAGTGAAAGAAAGTGAAGTCGCTCAGTCATGTCCAACTCTTTGGGACCCCATGGACTGTAGCCTACAAGGCTCCTCCATCCTTGGGATTTTCCAGGCAAGAGTACTGGAGTGGATTGCCATTCCCTTCTCCAGGGGACCTTCCCAACCCAAGGATCAAACCCGGGTCTCCTGCACTATAAGCAGACGCTTTACCATCTGAGCCACCAGGGAAGTCCAAAAAGGTTGTAGGGGTAGTCGTCCCTAGAGGAGGACTGGTCTTCAGTTAAGGGTATACGAGTAGCTGCGCTCCCCTGCTAGAACCTCCAAACAAGCTCTCAAGTTCTGAGTAAGACTGATATTAAACAGTCTCAAACATGCAGAAACTGCCTTGGGGATTAAAATGCTTGTGACTGCTCCCTGCAGAGGTGAGGGAAGCTCCTAAGCCACTGGGTAGGTGTCATTTAAGTAGGCAAGAGCTTCCCTTGTAGCCCAGTTGGTAAAGAATCTGACTGCAATATAGGAGAAGAAGAAGTGAAGTCGCTCAGTCGTGTCCAACTCTTTGCGACCCCATGGACTGTAGCCCACCAGGCTCCTCCATCCATGGGATTCTCCAGGCAGGAATACTAGAGTGGGTTGCCATTTCCTTCTCCAGGGGATCTTCCTGACCCAGGGATTGAACCCAGGTCTCCCGCATTGTGGGTAGCCACTTTACCGTGTGAGCCAAAATACCTTTTTCTCAATACAGGAGACCTGGGTTCAGTTCCTGGGCAGGAAGATCCCCTGGAGAAGGAAATGTCAACCCACTCTAGTATTCTTGCCTGGAGAATCCCATGGTCAGAGGAGCCTGGCGGGCTACAGTCCATGGGGTTGCAAAGAGCTGGACACGACTTAGGGACTAAACCCCCAAGTAGGAAAGTTGCAGGAAAAGAGCTGTGTTTCTCATGTCATACTTCATTAGTTTTGCCTGATAAGTTGATCTCAGACTATTATACCAGCTAAACATATTAAGCAAAGTTACATAAGCCAAGCCAGAGTTAATAATTACCATAAACTGATTCACTGGATAATTCGAAATTACAGAATTATTCCAGGGCTTCCCAGGTGTCTCAGTGGGTGAGGAGTTTGCCTGCAATACTGGAGACACGGGTTCAATCCCTGTATTGGGAAGATCCCCCAGAGGAGGGCAAACCCACTCCAGTATTCTTGCTGGAGAATCTCATGGACAGAGAGGCCTGGTGGACTACAGTCCTAGGGTCACAAACAGTCGGACATGGCTGAGCAGGCACGCACAAGCCCTTTAACCTAGCAATAATACACTTCTTTGCCTACTTCCTAAAGCAGATTTACCCATTAAACAAATGTATGTGATTTATGAACTTTTTTTTTAAATTTTTTAATTGGAGGATAATTGCCTTGAATTGTTGTGTTGGTTTCTGCCATACATCAACATGAACCAGCCACAGGTAGGCTTTTAGGATTGGAACCCTGAAAGTCAAAGACAAACCAGAAATAAAGAGGCTGTCAAGGGACAGAAGCTGAAGGTGGACTCATCATAAACCATAGATGAAGGGAATTTGTGGTTTCTAGTTCCTCCAGTGAACAGCCAGAAGCAAATGTCAAGTCTTTCACTGAGGATATAAAATTCTCAAATAGTCTGTAACTTTTTTATATACAGTGTTTAGTCCTCAAATAAAAATAGTGAGATCTATGAAAGAGACTGTTTGATTAAATGAAAGAGAAACAATAGGCAGTAGAAACAGACTTAACAGAGGACCCAGATAAAAGAGTTATCAGGCACAACTTTAATATGTTCTCAGAAATAAATGACAAAATTCAGAGTTTCTCAGAACTGGAAATGAAAAAGCCAACACAAAATAATGAAATGGAGAGCCTAGAGCTGTAAAACTCAAAACCTGAAATTGAGAACCAATAGATTGATTTAAGAGAAAATCAGATGCAGCATTATTGAACTGGAAGATAGGTTAAAGTGAAAGAAAGTGAAGTCGCTCAGTCCGACTTTTTGCGACCCTGTGGACTGTAGCCTACCAGGCTCCTCCATCCATGGGATTCTCCAGGCAAGAAAACTGGAGTGGGTTTCCATTCCCTTCTCCAGGGGATCTTTCCCGACCCAGGGATCAAACCCAGGTCTCCTTGCACTGCAAGGCAGATGCTTTACGCTCTGAGCCACCAGGGAAGATATATTAGAAGAAGGTATCGTGGCTCAGACGGTAAAGCGCCTGCCCGCAGTGCGGGAGACCTGGGTTCGATCCCTGGGTCAGGAAGATCCCCTGGAGAAGGCAATGGCACCCCACTCCAGTACTCTTGCCTGGAAAATCCCATGGATGGAGGAGCCTGATAGGCTACAGTCCCTGGGGTCGCAAAGAGTCGGACATGACTGAGCGACTTCACTTCAATTCAGACACAAGGTATTCAGCACAAAGAAACTTTTATAAGGGGGCATCAACAACATTTAGAATGTGGCTAATTAGAACCTCAGAGGGAAAGCTTACTTTCCAATTTTCATCTTTATATTGCTTTTTGCCCTAATTTTTGAGAAATGTCTCATCTTCCAAACTTCTACTGAGTTTTTCATTTCCAATGTTTTCATGTTTATTTTTCCTGAGCTTGCTTTTTGTCTGACTGTCCCTTTATATGGGTTTCCCTGGTGGCTCAGATGCTAAAGAATCTGCTTGCAATGTGGGAGACCTGGGTTCAATCCCTGGGTTGGGAAGATCATCTTTTACCTCACAGAGGACATTAAGGATATCAGGTTTTATTGTGACAATGAACCCTGGGGTCTGGGTTCTCTGTGCCAACACTCCTCACCCTGCCCTGCTTGCTGCCCTCCCTATACCCCAGCACTCTACTGTTGATTTCTGGATTCAACAGTAGATTGAATCCTGTAGGACAAACCCCTCCCCACCCCACCAGCCCCAAGGCCATCTTTCTTTCTGAAGAACTCCAGGACCAGGTGGAGGAGACAAGAGGTGAGGGTCAGGGGGAGGTCTTTCCTTCTCACTCCTTTCTTGGAGCCTTGCTTCTTCCTGCAAATCCTATCTTCTGCCTCAGGTTTATTTTATTTTATTTTTTCTGCCTCAGGTTTATTTAACTTTTTAAAATGTTGGTTTATGTTTTATTTATAAATCTCGGCTGTTTTGGATTATGATGTGTTTACAAGGCTACACAGGTAATGTGGAAGGGAAAATGGAAAAATACAAATGGCAGAAAATGTCTTACAGTAATAAATTTTTTTTTTTTGCAAGCAGCAACCTTTTCTCAGTCTTTTCATTTATGTATATACATATATTCTTTTAAAAATATTTTTTTCATCAGAGTTTATCATAGGATTTGTTTTTAAATTGGAGGACAATTGCTTTATAATGTTGTGTTAGTTTCTGCTGTACAACAATGTGAATCAGCTATAAGTATATACTTATATATATATATCCCCTCCCTCTTGAAAAGCCCTCCCACCCCGCCCCGCACCCCACTCCCCTAGGTTGGCACACAGCACCAAGCTGAGCCTCCTGCGTGATACCACGGCTTCCCGCTAGCTAGCTATTTTACACGGTAGTTTATCTGCGTCAGGCTACTCTCTCGGTTCACCCCAACCTCTCCTTCTGCGCTGTGCCCACAAGTCCATTCTCTGCATCTGGCTTCTATTCCTTCCCTATAGTGGCTTCATCAGCACCATTTTTCTAGACTCCTTCTATGTGTGTTAATATATGACATTTGTTTTTCTCTTTACGACTTGACTTCACTCTGTGTGGAACAGACTCTAGGTTTATCCACCGCACTACAAATGACCTGATGCTGGGAAAGGCTGAGGGCAGGAGGAGAAGGGGACGACAGGGGATGAGATGGTTGGATGGCACCACCAACGCGATGGACGTGGGTTTGAGCAAACTCCAGGAGATAGCAAAGGCCCGGGAAGCCTGGTGTGCTGCAACCCATAGGGTCACAAACAGCTGGACACGACTTAGTAGCTGATCCACAACAACAAATGACACAGTTTCGTTCCTTTTCATGGCCGAGCAACGTTCCGTTGTATGTATGCACCGCATCTTTATCCCTTCATCTGTCAATGGCCATTGAGGTTGCTTCCACATCCTGGCTAGTGTAAACCGTGCTCCAGTGGACACGTGTCAGCTTGAATTACGATTTTCTCAGGATATATGCCCAGTAGTGGAATCGCTGAATCATATGGTAGTTTTATCCCTAATTTCTTGAAAACAAGTCTAAAAGCCTAAGAGGGAAACATTTTGCTGGCAATTCTTTTTGCCTTCCATCCCACTGCTATTAATAATTTCCCCTAAGACAAAGAAAAGGGAGCTTAATTGTTTGAACTGTGAAAAAGGAAAAGAAAAAATATGAGAAAAGTGGAAACATCAAGAAAGAAATATTCATCCACATATGTATATTTGGATGGTGATTTTAAATAAAGAATTAGAGAGAGAGGAAGGAGGCGGCAGGGCTCAGTGATGACAGTAAAGCTGATACCCCAGTAGGAAGACACAGTGGCCTCAAGGTGGGAGCCTGTCTCCACTCCAGGAAGATTCTGTCCTCAGCTGAGTCCCGGGGCAGCTTAAGTGACCCACTCCACCCCTTGGACCAGCACTTTTGTTTCCCCAGGTCCTGCCCTGAGCCGCTCTGGGCCACTGCCTGGGCTCCTGCACCTCCATCCTTTTGGCCTCTGACCTGTGACTGAACATTATATAGTCCTGTTGGCAATGGCTGTTTCACCAAAAGCATTCATGAAATGGAAACAGTAAATGGAAATAATTTAAATCATGTCATAGAACATCCATGCAGCTCGCTTTCTTGTGGATAAAAGGATTAACCTAAGGGTAACAACCTCACAGTTGTCCTGTGGATCAAATGAGCTAATATTAGGGCTCTTCTGAGGGCACGTGGCACAGAGCTGGCCCCGTCTGGCCTTGGGTGCACCCCGGGAGACACACTGGCCCACTGAGGCCTTGCCCGCATCCCCGACCTTAAGCTCTTCAGTTCAGAGCTGGCCCCGTCTGGCCTTGGGTGCACCCCGGGAGACACACTGGCCCACTGAGGCCTTGCCCGCATCCCCGACCTTAAGCTCTTCAGTTCAGAGGCTGCCACACCTGACAACTTGCAAAATGGGAAGCTTCAGTTTTTCAAGCAGAGTGGTACCTTCGATTTCAACTCAAGAATTTTACATGTAAAGAGCATAACTTCCTCCTCTCAAGCTAAGGACAGCCTGAGCCAGTGGAGATCCCATGAGCATCCCACCACCAGGGTGACTGACACCTACCCCTGGGAAGCACTCTGTGGCCGCAAGGGCCACTACCCACAGGACAAGCTGGGGACAGGGGGCCCAGCTTCTGCATGCCCATGTATGAGGACAGATAAGAGCCAGCAGTGATCTGATCTTACTGGATGCTTCCTGTGGGTTAAAGCGCCATGAGTGAACAGGTACCCCCTCATTCTCATGGAAGAGAGCAGAAAATGAGGCTGCAGGGGTTGGTACAAGGTAGTGGCAGGCTTGGGCCTGGGTTGGTGCCCTGGCCAGCTGGGAACAGGCCACAGATCAGGTCCCTGGCCATGCCTATGCGGACAGGAGGGCGTGCTATCCGCCCAGCTTCTGGACACCAGGAGCTGGGGCCGGTGATGGGAATGGGCCCCGCTAGCACCACTGCCCTTCCCAGCCCTCTCCCCAGTCCTGGGGCAGAAAGGCCAGACTCTGCGGGCCCTCAGCCCAGCTCCAGCCTGTCTGCCTTTCCTTGGCTGCCC
The DNA here is from genome assembly GCF_042477335.2 of Ovis canadensis. Classification (NCBI taxonomy): domain Eukaryota; kingdom Metazoa; phylum Chordata; class Mammalia; order Artiodactyla; family Bovidae; genus Ovis; species Ovis canadensis. Next base: position 21,839,230 of record NC_091269.1, on the reverse strand, counting down.
CCTTCGTGGGGACCAGGACTTGCAGGAACAGGCGGTCTTTTTTCCCCTGGGAAGGCGCTCTTTCCCCTATTTTCTCCTTAGAAGTGGAGCCTCTCCTGTGACCCCACGCAGTCATCTCTGCTCTTGTGCACAGCCAGCTCCCAGGGACAGCTCCACGGTAAAATGATGCTTGACATCTGGTTCCGAGTTTGTTGCAGTGTGAATCTGGGTGAGTTATTGAGCCTCAGTCTGTCTGGGCGGCCATATGGTGGAGGTAGAGTAACACACAGTCTGCTGTCTGCAGGAGTAAGTGAGCGAACAACGTAAGGGATTTAAGATGGTGCCTGGCACACAGCAGGTGCTTGATGCATGTTAGCTGTTATGACCACTGTTTGTCTTTAAGGGGCAGGTGGCAGCAGCCTGTGTGCCCAGAAGACCCACCTACGGGAGGCAAGACTGTGGACTGGTCCTACCCCCACCTAGTCGACACCAGGATTTCTCCGTGTCAGCACTGGTGCAGGCGGCTGGAAGCCTGCAGAAGAGCATACGTGGTCCAGCTCTCCTGACCTGCAATGCGATTAGGTTTTTCTAATTTCATTCTCTTTAATGCACTTCAGAAGGAGTCTAGTCCAAACCTACAAAAGAAACATCATGAACAGGTAAGAAAGGAAAATAATGCCACTGGGGAAATGTAGATGTAGGGACCCCTGGTGGTCCAGTGGTTAAGAATCCGTGTGCCAATGCAGGGGACTTGGGTTCAATCCCTGGTCCAGAACTAAGATCCCATATGAGCAACTAAGCTCATGTGCTAGAGCCCGTGCTCCACTGTAAGAGAAGCCCCTACAATGAGAAACCCGCACAATGCAAGCAGAGAAAGCCCAGCGCAGCACAAAGACCCAGCGCAGTGGGGAAAATAAAGATGTAGATGTCGATACTGCTTTGGCCAGCGAAAGTAAATCAGTGAGTGCTCCTGTTTCAGAGTGTCATTTTTATTAATAGGAAACCCGCATCATTGCTGTCCCTGAGTACCTGCTGGCAGGCTGCTGCCTCCCAGGTTTGGCTAAGTCCTGGCTCTGCCCCTCCGTCCATGGGGCAGCTCATCACAGCCTGAGATCTGGCTACTTGGGTGACCTTGACTGACTTCTGCCCAGTGGCCCCAAGATCATGCCTTCCTAGAGCCATCTGACGTAGACACTGTGCTTCCCACCCTAGTGGGGTGACCTGGGAACCTGTATGTTCAGCCAGCTCTCCAGGTGACTCTGAGACAACACTTGTCAACCACTAACACATAAGTACAGCTAATTATCACCATACAGATGTGTTCTGCTTTAACCGCCAAGCTTGCCTGAGAAACTGATAAATCTTTCTACCTATGAGTTTCCCATGGGAAAAGAAAGCTGAAAAGTTGCTTTGTCTCTACTTTGTCAAACTGACACAGATGGAGAATCTTATTTTTTCATTTCCAGTTAACACAGATGGGGCAGAATCACACTTTCTAAGAAAATTAGTTTTTTATGTGTTAGTTATTTGTGGAATTGTTTCCTTTCAGTTCTCAGTATTTAATGGCTCGGTTTCCAAAGAAATAAAAGGTTTCAAGCCTCAAGAGTCTACACAGAAGCAGCAAGGACTTTGCCTGTGTGTGTGTGTGAAGTCGCTTCAGTTTGTGTCTGACTCTTTGCCACCCTATGGACTACAGCCCGCCAGGCTCCTCTGCCTATGGGATTCTCCAGGCAAGAATGCTGGAGTGGGTTATCATACCCACTGGTTTGACCCAGGGATCAAACCAGGGTCTCTTATGTCTCCTGCACCGGCAGCAAGTTCTTTACCACTGGGCTTCCCTGGTGGCTCAAAGCGTCTGCCTGCAACACAGGAGACCTGGGTTCGATCCCTGGGTCAGGAAGATCTCCCAACTAAGCACCACCTGGGAAGCCCTAGTCTTAATAGCTGAGACATAAAAGCAACCTAAATGTCCATCAATAAATGAATGGATAGAGAAGTTGTGGTATTTATATACAGCAGAATACTTCTCAGTCACAAAAAAGGTAGGAAATCTTGCCATTTATGACAGTCTGGATGGACCCTGAGGCCATGATGCTAAGTGAAGTAAGTCACACAAGAAAAGATAAATACCATACAATCTCACTTACATGTGGAATCTAAAGGGAAAAAAAAGAAAAAACTGAGTTCCTGGATATAGAGAACAGATTGCTGGTAGCCTGAGGCGGCAGGTTTGGACAGGGATGAAATGGGTCCGGGGGTGGGGCGGGTCAAAAGGAGCAAGCTTCCAGTCACAAAACGAGTGGCGTCCTGAGGATGTGATGTACAGGACGGTGACTCTGATTAGTAATGCTGTATTGCAGACTTGACAGTTGTTGAGAATAGGTCTCAAAAGTTCCTATGACAGGAAAAAAGAATTCTGTAACCATATTTGGTGACGAATAATAACTGGACTTATTGTGGGGATCATTTTGCAATGTATACAAATACTGAATTATGACATTTACACCTGAAACTAATATAACGCTATTTCAATTATACAACCATTTTTTTTAAAAGTGGAAAAGAGAGAGAAGAGAGAAGCAGGAAGAGGCAGTGTGAGGACTCAGCCGGACACCGTGGCTTTGAGGGGACCCAGGAGCTGAGGGACATGGTGGTCGTTGGAAGCTGGAAACGGCGAGGAAACGTACACGCATGACAGCCTCAGAAGGAAGGCAGCCCACTGAGATTCCCTTTCAGACTTCTGACCTAAACAGTAAGATAATAAATTTGCTTGAGCCACAAACAGAAACTCACTGAGAACAAAGCACATCACTTGAAATTTCAGAAGGGAGATCCTAAAGATTTTCTGAGAAAGCAAATGTTTATATTCAGGAATCAGAACGTTCTGATCAACTTCAGAAAACAGAAGATAAAGGAGAAATACTTTTCAAAATTCTGAAGGAAAATTATCTCTAACTTAGAACTCTACACCCAGCTAAGCCATCAGACAACTGTGACTGTGGAAAGATATTTTTAAGCAGGTGAAATCTAAAATATTAATCCCTTATACCCCTGGAACATGTGCTTCACTAAAATTAATAAACAGATAAAAAGAAAGACATAGGATCCAAGAGAGAGGGGAATCCAATGCAGAAAAGTGAAGGGAAATGTTAAGATAAGTTTCCCAGTGATGGGAAACCCCTGGTTGACAGCTCTGTAGCAACCAGTCCAGGGTGGGCTCTAGAAAACTGTGTTTGAACCTACTGAAGGGGGAGTCCTACTTCTGTCAGAGTTGCTAACTTTAATCAGGAAAAACAAAAAGGAAAAGACACGAACGGAGTCAAGTCACACATCAAAATCTGTTTCCTAACCCACACTGAAGGATTTGACCTGTTGGTGAGAGGAAGAAGGGCTATCTGGAAAGCTGTGACTTCCACCACGGCCCAGCTGACCCTGGAGGATGGCAGGTGCCTGAGACAGCCCAGTGAGGCACATGTAACGCTCTTGGGCCAAACAGCTGGACTGAGGCTGGCTCCTAAGGTTGTCAGTCAGGGATGCAAGCGCCTATGGCCATACTGACCACTCTGGAAGCGTCCAATCTCATTTACTCTGGAAGCCACGTAGGGTGTGTCCCAGTCATTAGTCACAGTAACAACAGGTTATACTTACTGCCAAGGACTGGATCTAACATTTTTCTGACACTATTTCTTACAACACAAGAGGTACTCTCCTCATCCCCATTTTATGGATAAGGAAGTTGAGGCTCTAAGACATTAAGCAAATCACACAGGGCTCGTGTATGGTTGCTGGATTTCACAGCCAGTTGGGCTTCAGACTACATTCTTGGCTGCTACGTTGTGTGGTGTTAGGATGGGATACTGTCCTGGAAAACCAGATGCTATGGGTCCTTCTTTTACTAACTTCAAAGCAAGGGCAGTTCCACAATTTATAGACGGGATGGGGGACAGGGGCAGTTTAGGGACAGCAGTGTGGCTTGTAGCTGCAGGTGTGTGCAGGAGCTTGTGTGGGGCAGGGCGCAGGATACCCGTTTTGAAGCCCCATCAGCACAGGAAGCAGGCTGCTCTTTGACTAAGACCTTAGACTGACTTGAGGACTTGGGAGGGTCTGAGGAGACTGAGAGAGAAAGAGTCCCACCTACCCACTCACCGCCCACAGCTGCCCCTACGGCAAAACCTCAACTGTCTGGGCTGCATCCCATCTCCCGCCTCTCACTATGGGCTTGCTTGCCTGGCTCTGATGCCAGAACCGGCCAGGAGAGAAGTCTACAGCCATTTGCACCCAAGTAGCTTTGTCCCCAAACTGGAAATGCATTACAAACACATCAAGAAGTAAATAAAAGTCATCTTACTCAGTCTTCAACACACACATAGCAGTGAGAAAACAAGTAACCAGACTGGGTGCATGGGGAGTCTTTCTAAGGCACACCCACTCAGCAAGGACTGGCCAGGGCCCCAGCTTCCCCACTGCTCTGGACTACCTGGAGGGCCGCAGCTCAGTGCTGTTTAGCTGGCAAGCCATACGATCCATACAAGCCAAGAACTGTTCAACTGACTCAGCTCTGAGTCAGTCTTCTCTGGCTTCCCAACAAGCAGAGCCACACAGAGGGGCCCTCTGCCCCGAGTGCACCGACTAGGGGAGTGATTCTCCAATCCGGATGTGCAGCACAAACAGCTGGACCTCTGGGGAACGAACACACATTCCAGGGATTTGGATACAGACAGTCCTACAACCAAATGCTGAAACCACGCTTCAGCATTTCCCATGGGACTTATATTCCTATCCAAATGTTTTATAAGAAGTCTCTAAGGCACTGCAGAAATTGAGCCTTGCTGCTATGGACTGAATGGTGGTCCCCAAATTCAGATCGTTATTGTTGCTCAGTCGCTCAGTTGTGTCTGACTCTTTGCGACCCCATGGGCTACAGCACGCCAGGCTTCTCTGCCCTTCTCCATCTCCCAGAGCTTGCTTAAACTCATGTCCATTGAGTCGGTGATGCCTCACGATGCATCATGTCCAATCATCTCGTCCTATGGTGCCTCCTTCTCCTCTTGCCCTCAGTTCTTCCTAGTATCAGGGTCTTTTCCAATAAGTCGGATCTTCACATCAGGTGGCCAAAGTATTGGAGCTTCAGCATCAGTCCCTCCAATCAATGTTCAGGATTGATTTCCTTTAGGATTGACTGGTTTGATTTCCCTGCTGCCCAAGGGGCTCTCAACAGTCTTCTCCAGCACCACAGTTCAAAATTCAGATACTGAAGCCCTAATTCCCAATGTGACTTATCTGGAGCCGTTGGCAGTAACTAGGGCTAGACTGGGCAAATGGGGTGGGGCCCTAGTCTGATGGGGTAATGCCCTTCTAAGAGATTCCAGAGAGACTGCTGTCTTCAGACGCACAGAGAGGTAAGGTGAGCACGCTGAAAGATGGTGGCCTGCTACAAGCCCAGCAAAGAGGCTTCAGAATGAAACCTACCTTGCTGGCACCTTGGTCTTGGACTCTGAGCCTCCCGAACTGTAAAAAACCAAATTTCTGCTGTTTAAGCTGCCCACTCTGTGGTATCTCATAAGGCAGCCCAAGCAGATGAATATTCCTGCCTTTCTTTTTAATTCCATTTTCCATGGCTCTTGTTCCAGTTACATTGGTCCTCCAGGTCCTTCAGAACCAATCCCAGGACATTCTGCTCACAGTGCTCTCTGCAGGCTCACCCCGGCCCCTCCTCTGTCACCTCAGCCCCACATTTCGAGGACTGGCTGGTCTCATCCAAATTCTCAGCTTGAATGCCCTTCCAGAAGCGGCGAGTGGTTTGCTATCTGCCCGTCTTATTTCAGACTTTTCTCTCCTTGAACTGTTAAGCCTATTCATGACGCATCGCACAGCTTCTCTTTGTCACGTGTACTTTCTCTAATTCAGGTTCACTGATGAAGGCCCTTGGGGGGCAAAGTTTAACAGAAGATAGCTACTGTATTATGTACCTTTGTCAAACGTGTACTTGTTTGAGGTAACCTGAATTAAAGAAAGTCACGAGAAGCGTTAAGACATGCCCTTTCTAGTAGTTTTCTTTTGATAGCCAGAGCCTTTATAGAGTTGATGCTGCATTTTAATTCAGAAGTCAACATAACAGTTAAATACATGTAATAAGTTGAAAGTGTTAGTGAAATAGGAGCTAGGCTTTGTATTTCCAAACATGTTTCCAAAAGCCTGTTTTATTTTAAAACACACACAGGGTTGGACACAAATGTCTTTTTAACCATTGTGGAGGAGATTTTACTGACTGCTTACATTGATGGCTTTCCCTCTGTACCAAGTCCACTGTTCTCGAAGCCTTATAAAGGGTGAGAAGATGGGTTTCTTCCTTTACTTCCCGCTTTGTTGTAATACTAGTCCGTGAATGACAGAAATTACATGACCAATTTTTCTGTAACCATTTGGCAATCATTAAAGCTTCGCAGTTGCTGGTTTTCCTACCGGTGTTTTACAACCTAAGGTAAAAACAGAGAGATGGCTCATGAAATGACACCGAGTTTGCCCTTCCCTCATACAACTGCTTGGGCACTGGCGAAAGAAAAACACACGACACTTGTGCAGAGTTTTACAGACTGAAAAAGAATCAGTGGAGACAGCAGCGCCCTTAATAGGAGAAGCAGCAGTGTCTCAAAGAGGCGATGGGCACAGCCACGGTGCCCCCAGCCATGTTTCCTGAACTTCAAGGCTAGCATGTTCTAGTATGCTCACACTCACACCGCTGCCTTCTGAGGTTAAGAAAGCAACTCCATCATCCTTAGAATGAGGGCTTTGGTGTCTACTTTAGCTTTATGCCTCTCACCAAATTCCAAAGAATAGCTGCTGCTAAGTCACTTTTCGTGTGACCCCAGAGACGGCAGCACACCAGGCTCCGCCGTCCCTGGGATTCTCCAGGGAAAAACACTGGAGTGGGTTGCCATTTCCTTCTCCACCAAAGAATAGCAGGGAGATTAAAAAAAAATCTTAAATGAACAATGCAAAGAAATAGAAGAAAACAAAAGAATGGGAAAGACTAGAGATCTCTTCAAGAAAATTAGAGACACCAAGGGAATGTATCATGCAAAACAGGGACACAACAAAGGACAGAAATGGTGTGGACCTAACAGAAGCAGAAGATAATAAGACTTGGCAAGAACACACAGAACTGCACCAAAAGGGTCTTAATGACCCAGATAATCACGATGGTGTGGTCACTCACCTAGAATCAGACATCCTACAGTGTGAAGTCAAGTGGGCCTTAGGAAGCATCACTATGAGCAAAGCTAGTAGAGGTGACAGAATTCCAGTTGAGCTATTTCAAATCCCAAAAGATGCTGTTAAAAGTGCTGCACTCAATATGCCAGCAAATTTGGAAAACTCATCAGTGGCCACAGGACTGGAAAAGGTCAGTTTTCATTCCAATCCCAAAGGAAGGCAATGCCAAAGAATGTTCAAACTACCATACAATTGTGTTCATTTCGCACGTTGGCAAGGTAATGCTCAAAATCCTTTAAGCTAGGTTTCAACAGTATGTGAACTGAGAACTTCCAGATGTACAAACTAGATTTAGAAAAGGCAGAGGAACCAGAGACCAAATTGCCAACATCCGCTGTCTCATAGAAAAAGCAAGAGAATTCCAAGAACCATCTATTTCTCCTTTACAGACTATGCTAAAGCCTTTGACTGTGTGGATCATAACAAACTGTGGAAAATTCTTAAAGACATGGGAATACTAGACCAACTTACCTGCCTCCTGAGAAACCTGTATGCAGGTCAAGAAGAAACAGAACCAGATATGGATAAATGAACAGGCTCAAAACTAGGAAAGGAGTATGTCAAGGCTGCATATTGTCACCCTGTTTATTTAACTTATATACAGAGTAGGTCATGCGAAATGCTGGGGTGGATGAAGCACAGCTGGAATCAAGATTGCCAGGAGAAATATCAACAACCTCAGATATGCAGACAATACCACCCTAATGGCAGAAAGTGAAGAGGAACTAAAGAGCCTCTTGATGAAGATGAAAGAGGAGAGTGAAAAAGCTGGCTTAAAACTCAACATTCAGAAAGCTGAGATCATGGCATTTGGTCCCATCACTTCACAGCAAATAGATGGGGAAACAATGGAAACAGTGACACACTTAATTTTAGTGGCCTCTGTGGACGGTGACTGCAGCTATGAAATTTTAAAAAAAGACACTTGCTTCTTAGAAGAAAACCTATGAAAAACCTAGACAGCATTTTTTAAAAAGCAGAGATGTCACTTTGCTAACAAAGATCCACGTAGTCAAAGCTATAGTTTCTCCAGTTGCCATGGATGTGAGAGTTGGGCTGTAAAGAAGGCTGAGCACCAAAGAACTGATGCTTTTGAATTGTGGTGTTGGAGAAGACTGTTGAGAGTCCCTTGGACAGTAAGGAGATCAAACCAGTCAATCCTAAGGAAATCAACCCTAAATATTCATTGAAAGGACTGATGCTGAAGCTAAAGCTCCAATACTCTGGCCACCTGATGTGAAGAGTTGACTCATTGGAAAAGGTCCTGATGCTGGGAAAGACTGAAGGCAGAAAGAGAAGGGGATGACAGAGGATGAGATGTTTGGATGGCATCACCAACTTAATGGACATGAGTTTGAGCAAACTCTGGGAGATGGTGAAAGACAGGGAAGCCTGGTGTGCTACAGTCCATGGGTCCCAGAGTGAGACACGACTTAGGAACTGAACACCACCACCACAAAATTCAAAATCGAATTTCAAGGTTATATATTCTGAACTTTCAGACATACTCTAAACAGAAGACTATTTATAGTACTAAGGGCCTGGGTTCAGGCCCCATTCAAGAAACTAAGGTCCTTGGGAATGAAATGGGAGCTAATGAATCCAAGGACTAGGAGAGGAATCTTCTTGATTTCACCAGGACTAGATCATGCACCCTGATTAGTTATATTAGGAGCTGATCATTTTTATGCTGTTTAAGACTGCCAATTTTATGCCTGGTGTGTTTTCTGTTAGTTTTCTCCTTGCTGCTGCTGCTGCTAAGTCGCTTCAGTCGTGTCTGACTCTGTGCGACCCCAGAGACGGCAGCCCACCAGGCTCCCCCGCCCCTGGGATTCTCCAGGCAAGAACACTGGAGTGGGTTGCCATTTTCTTCTCCAGTGCGTGAAAGAGAAAAGTGAAAGTGAAGTCGCTCAGTCGTGTCGGACTCTGTGCGACCCCATGGACTGCAGCCCACCAGGATCCTCCGTCCATTGATTTTCCACGCAAGAGTACTGGAGAGGGGTGCCATTGCCTTCTCCAAGTTTTCTCCTTAGTTCCTTAAGAAAACTCTAGACGACAGAAATAGTTCTTTGCCTAAAGGGAAGGATGAAATTCTGTTGTGTGATAAATTTTAACCCCTTTGGAAAAATTTTTCCTAATTAACATCAACTCATTTTTATGTAGACGTTGGAATAAAGCTTATCTATGAATAAAAAAAAATGTTCTCTGTGTGTATTAAAGCTCAACTGCTGTTCATTTTGATAAGTTATTTCGTACCATACTTTCTTGTTTTACTGTATGTTGCTAAATGCAATGTGAAAGCCCATCACATTTTATTAAGTGGTACTTACCAAGCATTTCCTCTAACTTTGTTGTGGCAGGTTCATTTACGTTAAATATATAATCATTATTTCTAGGAGAAAAAATAATAAGCTTTCTTATTGCATAAATTAGGACGAAAAGACAACATTCATTTTTTATATAGTAAGAATATGTTCAAATAGTCTTCCTCAAGGGTAGTTTTAAATAGTTGAAAGTTGTGTGTATATTAATATGAGTACACATACACACGACATGCCCCTTACTTGGATTTTCTTATAATTAACCAATATGTGTGCACGTGTAGTCAATCACTCAGTCGTGTCCAATTCTTTGCACCCCATGGACTGCACCCACCAGGCTTCTCTGTCCAGGGAATATTTCAGGCAATAAAGGAGTAGGTTGCCATTTCCTACTCCAGAATTAACCTATAAATTTCAATAATTAGGTCAAAGCCAAAATGCTAGCCTAAAGCAATTTTTTTCTTTGCTTCAATGTAATTTTTATTCATAGCCACATAAAGTCTGCCTGGTAACGCAGAGTGACTTCACTACTCAGAACACGCAAAAGTGAAGCATGACGTGATGCTTCCTAGATCACGTGCGTCTCCACAGTTCTCTCTATGGATCTGGTGCTCAGCTGTTCTGAGCTGTCGCTGCCCCGAGCCCACCCTGGGCACTGTGCTCCGTTACTTACGCCTTCTTCTTCTCCACCACACCAAGCCTCACAAAAGCTGCTAAGGCATTTTTCTGTATGTCGGAGGACAACACATCGTAACACTGTGAGGCCCCTAAAACACAGGGATGAGGGCGTGAGTAACCTCCAGTTTGTTCTCAGCGGAGAGAAAGCACCGCCTTCAGGGCTGCGACTCACCTTGATCGAGAAGCTGACTTATGAATTTTCTAACTCTTATGAAGTACTGTTTCTCAGTGAAGTAGTCTTCTTCTTCATTCAAGAGGTATTTGCAAATTATCTGAGTTTTAAGAGGCAGGATAAGAGGAACAGAAAGTGAAAAAGGGCAGCCAACTACAAGAGAACAGTAAAGATCTCACACTGACCCTCTTAGTTTTATTCTGCTCCTCCATGGCAGAATGAAGACCCCTCCCCTTGCACAAAAAGGTTCTACCACTCTCCTGGGGAAGACACTTGCCCTTCAGACCAGACAGACGTACAGGGTAGGAAAGTCTCAGTTATATTTATCACGGGAGGTCGAAGGAGAACTTGCAAAAGATTTACACACCTGATAAGAGTCCACAAAGGGTTTAAAGAGTCCTATTAAAAACTCCAACACAGTGTTTCCTTTTTCTGTAACCAGGATGTCCCTTGTCATCACCTGTATGGCCTCACTTTTACAAAGCAAGTAACAGCCTTCTTCAAAGTCCTGGAAGGGGAGGGGAAAAGACAGAATTCATCCACAGATTTATACTTTAGGTCAATGATCCACTGCTGGGCTCAGCGTATGCAGCCACGCACCCTTGAAACAAGAAAAACACTAGCTAATTCTGCAACCCTTCCCAGACCCATGGTTGTGGTTGTTAGGTGCCAGAGAGCACTGTTTTGACACTCAGAATGTTGATCCTCAAATACAGTAAACACTGAAAACCTGATTAGCCTCAGAAATCATTACCTGGGCAATGGATCTTCTTTCACCGTGTATACAGCCTTACTCTCCTCACATTTAAACAAAAGCGCATGCAGCAAGTCCAAAAAACACTGAGAATCACGTTGTGCTCAAAGTGGCTGCCCTCATTTCCTACTGAACAAAACCTGTGTCCCTCAGTATGACAGACAGACCCCAGACCCGCCTGCCAGTGCTGCTTCCGCACCAGCAAGCCAGCGGCCCAGCTCTGGGGGCCCGATCCTTCACCAGCTGTCCACACCACCAGGCAGGACCACTCTTCTCCAATCTCTAAGCAAAAGACCCTAATCATTCCAGTAAGTTGTGCTGGAAAATGTGTCCTGATTGGTAAATTTTCTAACAGAATAGTTGGTTATTAGTTATTTTTACATTGGCTGCACTAACAGTTCAATGATTTGGTTCTTCTCACCAAATAATCCCCAAATTACTGATTAAACGTGAAGAATTAAAACCGAGTTTGTTGAACTTTAAGCGTCCACGTTTCTCTTTTGCACGTCTCTTTCTCTGCCGCACGGAGCCTTGAAGGAAGGGAAGACACACCTGTGAATCCAAGCCTAATATTTTCAGAACTCATACCACAAACACACGGCTTTTCTGCAGTTAAGGATTTACCTTTAGTGTGTTTCCTGGAAGAAAGATGAACTCATCGGAAAAAACACTGCATAGGAAGCGAAAGCAACTGTAGACATCCTCTGGAAATAAATTCATTGCATAAAATTACAACTCTGCTTTTTAAACATTCAGGGAGTACCAAGAAGTCCATGATACTCCAAAATGTAGGATTTTATTTTTTTAAATTTATTCATTTTTAATTGAAGAATAATTGCTTTACAATAGCTTTGGTTTCTGCCATAAATCAGCCATAGGTATACACATGTTCTGTCCCTCTTGAAGCTCAAAATGTAGTATTTTAAAGGCATATTACTCATATACCAGGGGCAAGGAAGCTATGCTGTGTGCTTAGTTGCTCAGTTGTGTCTAACTCTGCGACCCCAAAGACTGTAGCTGGCCAGGCTCCTCTGTCCATGGGGATTCTACAGGCAAGAATACTGGAGTGGGTTGCCATGCTCTCCCTCTAGGGGATCTTCCCACCCAGGGATCGAACCCAGGTCTCCCACATTGCAGGTGGATTCTTTATCATCTGAGTCACCAGGGAAGCTCATGAATACTGGAGTGGGTAGCCTATCCCTTCTCCAGTGGACTTTCCTGACCCAGGAATAGAACTGGGGTCTCCTGCATTGCAAGCAGATTTTTTACCAGCTGAGCTACCAGGGAAGGAAGCTATAAACGATCTAAATTTTACCCACAAGTAAACTAGTCTAGTATGATTTCAATGATTGAAGCTGGATTACAACCAGGCTTCTAATCAGTCAGTGTGGAAAAGGGCAAGTGGCCTTTGAAGCCAGGGCACGTCACTTCACCTGTGCGTGGTTTCCAAGCAGAGAAGGAAAGGAATGGCTTCCTCCATCCCCTTCCACATTAACGTCTGCCTATGTCTCTACCCCATCTTTGGCACTAGAACACACTGGCACACAACACTAGAAACTACTGTCTTACCCCTCAGATGTGTGGGTCTTCCCAGCCCATCAGCTACAGACCTTCATCTTTCTGGCATGACTTTTCGCATCAGAAAAATATACCTCCATATGGATGCAAACAGTTGCCTCCAACTTCAGGGTGTTCACACTGAAGTACTCTAGAAGACTACATATGTGCCCCTCAGCTGTGGATGAATCCCAGCGCGAGAAGCCTCCCGGAGAACTAGGATCAAGGTTTGAGTTTCCTCTGTCCTGAGCTAGGCTGTCTGACCTCTCTGGGGCCCAGTTTCCTCATTCACAAAATGACATTTCCTTCCAAGGCTAAAGGTCTGCGGCTGAGTCCAGTGTACCTCCACTCTGGCTTTTCCTTAAAATGATCTACAGAGCTTTGAATGACAAACACAAAAACCACCAACTGAATCAGAAGCCTTCGGGGATGGAACTCAGCCTCCAAAAATTCTACAGTGCAGCCTTGTGTAGAAAACCCCTGGCCCTGACTACAGGCTTCTGTGAAAACAACGGTTTCACTTGTTATTATACTCCTCGGTGCAACCAGCACGCTCCTGTATATGAGCACGCACACACCGCTGCGACAGTTCACCCACCCCGTCTGCTTCTGTCGGCTGAGGGAAGTGACATCAGAGAAAGCGCGTCAGACCAGGCAATGGAGAGCTGTGCTCTCGTCCCATAACCTTAAGTAATCAGAAGTCTCTAGGCCTAGTGTTCCGTATTTATAAAAGGAGATGTTTAGACTAGATGATTTTTTTAGGTCCTTTGCATTCCCGAGTTTTAGGCAGCTAGCCATGCATTTAGGAGGAAAAACCTGACTAGTTCTGAGTACAGGCCCTCCCCTTGCTGGTATGGGGCTGCACGCACGTGGCAGGGCATTGAAAGCTTCAAACGTTGCTCCCTACATGGGACTGAATGGCCAGGTCTCTTCCAGAATTCAAGACCACGGTACCAAAAGTTACCTTTCCTGAACCCAGGGGTCATCTGCAATGCCACAGCGACTAAGGAAGGACGGACAAAAATGTTGAGCAGCTGGTTCCTGTATGCCAAGCACATGAGGAGGGTGATATGCTGGAAAATGAGTCCATCCACCAGTTCCGAGTCTCCACACTCCACTTTCAGAATCACCCGGTCTTTGACAAGGCTGACAATGTTGGAATGCAGAAGAATGCTGGACTGGATAACTTCTTCGGGAGGTTCATTATCTACATAGGCAAGGACAATTCACTCAGGTAAATGGCAAAGAAATGGGCTGGGTCACTGCTGGGCGTCTTACCCCCAGTATGAATTAACGCTAGCAAACTGACACATTTACTGTTAAGTACAGGTACTGGTTTTAGACCTCACCAAATGAGGTAATGATACTACACGGGAAGGATATTTTAAAAGCAGTATGGCATAAATCAACTCTTTTTAAGGACATATAACATACTTTTTCATCTATCCCAAATCTGTTAGCCATTCTGAAATGCACATCAACTCCCATTTTGAAAGCCAACACTTTCTCAAGAATCACATTTTTGTAATAGCAAGTTACATGACAAGAAAATCACGTATGTGGATCTAAGAATACTAAGACAAGAAGACATGCTAGGGACTTCCCTGGGGAGGCGGGGGTGGGGGGGGCTCCAGCGATTAGGAACATGCCTTCTAATGGGTGGTTCTACCCTTCTAACGTGGGTTCAACCCTGGTCAGGGAACTAAAATTCCACATGCTACAGGTCAATTAAGCCTGCAGCCTCAAATAAGACCCAATGCAGCCAAAAATAAATAAATGAATATTTTTTTTTAAAAAAGAAGATATGCTGCACACCTAAATTCCAAGATGGCAAGAATATCACTTTACAACTTTGGAGGTAAACCAAAGGGCAACCCGAACAGGCGCCCTCCAAGCTTCACGTCTCCCTGAGGACACAGGGACACCAGGCAGACTTTTCTGGTTGCCCTGTGTCAAAGGCAACTGAAGACGTGGGCTCATAACAGCTCCTGGTATGTCAGCACCCGACACTCCACTGGCCAAGAGACAGCTGAGGAGTTAGAATTATAAGCACGATAAAAGAGGTGGGAGCATTTAACAATATTCTTGATAAGGGAACTCATTTTATTGTTACCCTGAGACAAAGAGCTGGCTGCTGCTACGTCGCTTCAGTCGTGTCTGACTCTGTGTGACCCCATAGCCAGCAGCCCACCAGGCTCCCCGTCCCTGGGATTCTCCAGGCAAGAACACTGGAGTGGGTTGCCATTTCCTTCTCCAGTGCATCAAAGTGAAAAGTGAAAGTGAAGTTGCTCAGTCGTGTCCGTCTCTTCCTGACCCCATGGACTGCAGCCTACCAGGCTCCTCCGTACATGGGATTTTCCAGGCAAGAGTACTGGAGTGGGGTGCCATTGCCTTCCCCGAAGAGCTGGCTGACAGGTGTGTACAGGAGGCACGCTGTTCAAGCGGGACAACAGGTTCTGCTAACGCTTCATGGAAGGGACAAGTGGGAGGTGAAGTTTTTCCTTCCAGACTCAATCATATTCACTCTGGACTCATCTGCCTTGTCTCAGGCTGCTCATGGTAATGATACAGTGCATGACACTATATAAACAATACAGTATGATTTGTTTTATATATAATATAACAATATGCGTATCATAGCCTAGACATGAGAATGCTTAAGAATATGAAATAATCTGGGTAAAAAAGCAAAAAAGGAACCAAATACACACACCACGTTCTGAATTAGAAACTGTGTTTGATCATTTCTGGTACCTGACTTCTGGAACTTACCAACTGACTCTCACTTTGTATTAATGACAACTACAGCTGTCACGGTGGCTGCACAGGCACTTTTAGCTATGGATTATCCACATATTTATCCCCTCTTGAAAAAGCAAAACATCTCAGCAAGACAGGTGCCTCCATTTTCATGTTTCTGGGTATTCCTCTCTCATGACTTTATGCCTTATATTACAATCAACATGTCCTTTGCCTCCTATCAGACCATTACAATCCTGGGGAGAGATGTATGATTCATCCTTACATCCCTACTGGTGATCAACACTCAGCTGATCAGCACTCCTGTGAGTAGTCCCTCCAGGCCTCTGTCAGCCATGCCGCCCTCTGCAGCTGCCTGGCTCTGCTGCCTGAGTTCTCATCTCTGAATGGCAGCCTTCCTGCTTGTCTCCCTGACTCCAGTCTCTCCCCGTTGGGGTTCATCTTTAAACTGAAATCTGGCTACTTCCTAAGGCCAATCCGCCATACCTCCCTGCCTAAATCCACGGCTGCATTCTGTGACGTCAAGCTCTAGTCCAGACTCCAAGGCAGCAGGCCTCTGGGACCCAGCCTTTGTCCGCAGTCCACCTCCGTCACGCCTTCCCCAAAGCCAGTGTTCTATCAACGCCCGTCACCAGCGGGTCAAGAGACACCCAGTGCTGTCGCCCCCCTCACTGCCTGTTCCTACTCCCTGCACTGGCCTTGCTCCTCCCCAGCTGTCTTCCTGAGGGGCTCCTACTGCCCTTCAAGGCTGGTTCACAAGTCACACCTTCCTGAGCGTGCGCCCTTTCCCAAGCATTACTCTCAGTAACCCTCAGCAGTCTGCCCATAGCTCTGTCTTTATTTAAACGAACTACTAGTCTGTACATCATCACCCATCCTGCCTTCTATCCAGAACAGGGTTTACATCTTGTTCATCTTTGTACCCCTGGTACTTCCCAGGTTTAATGAGTGAACAGTAAGTATCTGACTATATATAATTATATGGTCTTAAAAGACTGCATTCTGGGACCTCCCTAGAGGTCCAGTGATTAAAACTCTACGTTTCCAATGCGGGGGCACAGGTTTGATCCTTGGTTGGGGAACTAAGATCCTGTATGTTATCGGTTGTGCCCCCCTTGAAAGACTGCATTTTCAATTGCAGTCTCTACAATTTTCAATCAAAGGGCTTGAAAGTAACTTAAGCTAACTACTGTCATATATATTCCAAACTCCGAGCATAGTAGTCACAACTTCAATTAGGTTTTCAAAGCTGTTATTATCAGAGAATTGTATACAGTTCTGCAAGACTAGCCCTTTAATCCTTACAATCCAGTAAGGCAAAGGATCGCAAATATGTGGCAGAAAGAGGTGGGTGTTGCAGGAAGAATATGCGGAGTACAAAGAGTCATTATTTATTTCCCACTCTGCTAGATACAAAGGAGGGTGTTCTAGTCCTCTATCTACTTGGAGTCTCACAGTGAGACATGACATATAGACAATTATTCTCAAGTAATCAACAAGCTATGGTCAATGTCCTATAGCATAAAAACAGACTTAGCTTTCTTTCTCTGAGCAATGCTTTGCTCAAAGTCCTATATGGGTTTTTTCATGTTTAGGCTACAAGTTTCCCAAATTTAATAAATAAAAAAAGCAACCATTCTCACCACATATGTCCCACATACATACCAGGCCAAGTAAGAAACCCCCCAAAGGCCTGGGTTAAGCCTTTCAGCCATAAAGTTTTTTCCAACAGGGCATCAAAGTCCATGGATGGCCGGTTCTGAAGCAGGACAGCGACTATTAGTGGCCACGGGCTCAGGACCAGGTTTTGAATTTGGAGAAGCTCCATTCTGTAGGCAACTTCAGTGACAAAGGTGTGCATCTCCTCCGACTGTTTCTGAGGAATATATCTAAAAGGAAGAATACAGAACAAGCAATCACAGTTCTGCCACTTAGACAACGTGAGAGGAGAAGGGAACGGGAGAAGACAGACCCTCTAGAGCATTCTCATGCTTTATGCCAACTGAATTCTCTCGGGTCACACTGAAAAAATATACCTGCACTTTACTAAAGTATCTGTTTGCCTTGAGAGTATGCTCTTGACAGGTGATTAAAAATACTCAAGCTAACAGGGTTCTATTATCCCTGGTTTCAGGCCAAAACAAACACACACTTCTGCACTTTGTAAGTGGGATAGATCAGTTCTTTTGTGAAAACTAATGCCTCCTCCAGTGGACTGTTTGCCTCGTTCATAGTATTTTGAATGTGTCTCTTGTAGAACATACCGATCAGGTTATGATAGGTGTATGTTCTGTTGACAACTGCTCATGTCTGCATTGCCAGGCTGTACAGTGGGCCTGACTGCCACACCGTCCTTCTGAGAAGTTTCAGGGCACCTGACTGGTGTTGCCAGGGTCCTCGCCTGACACACTCCTCATGCCTGGATCACTAAACACTGCATTGCATGATATCAGGAACCTACTCAGCTGGCTGGACCAAGGATATGCGTATGACCTGACAGCAGTCACATAATAACCCACAAAATAACGTGAAAGCTGCAGCCAGTGAGAACTCCCTGCTAATGGATACAACTGGCCATTTCAGACGGAAAGAGTGAAAGCTTGTGGCTACAAAAAGCTAACTATCTGCTTCTGACAGCTAATGAAGCTGGAGCTGCTGTGGGACCACTGGCACTGCAGATAAATCATGAGCGATGCTGCAGCCACGTGAGGCCTGGCTGAGCAGGCAGTCTGTCTCCTTTACTCCCGCAGGTGTACTTCTCTGCATTAAGAACCAACCCCCCCGCCCCCCCGCCCCCCGCCCCTCCCGCCCAACATGTGTTTATAGCTGCAACCTGAGAGAACCTGTTTCCTTGCTCATAAAACTGTAACCTTCTTGAGAGCAGGGACTCACTCCCATTCACTATTACTAAACAGTCCTTTCCAGGATCAAAAAAAAAATACTGACTGGCCTACCAGAAGTGCTCAACAATTCCTATATATGTGCTTGTTAACACACTTTTCTTGTTTGTGCTTTTAAGTTTGTAGGTTACGGGGGAGGGAGCCTGGGGAGAAGGAATCAGAAGAAACATCTGTCACTTTGAGAGTGGGCAATGGGGCCCTGTGTTTGTTTCAGCACTGTCTGGCTTGGCACGTTTAATATACACACTGCAGCTAACTGTCTAGAAGACACATTAATTGAAGCTTTCTCTTCTCCAGGGTATCATCTCAGAAAAGCAAGTTTCAGTTCTGCAAGTGGTCAACTCAAGAATTACAATTTACACTTTTAGATTTTCATCCTTGTTTCTATGTCAGTTATGAAAACACAGGCCTTGCACCTGGGAACCAAGTTATACGGGCTCCGACCCATCCTCCCAGCGGCCAGAGATCGAAGCGACACAGGGTCTCCAAAGTACACATGAATGTTTCCAAACTTCTCAGAGAGGATTCTCCTGGCTTTCAACAATCCCTACGAGTGTCACAACAGGGGGGAAAAATAGGAATAAATCCAGAAATTAGTTGACGTATAAACTAGCATTTTCTATAAATTCCAGTAAAGTCAAGCTTGGCTATCAAGCTTTACGTACAGTTGTAGATTCTTTCGGCTTAGGAACCCCTAGAAGCTCATATGCATACAGAGTTTCTTCCAATATCCTATCGTAACTGATGCTGATTGGAACAAGGTAGGTATCAAAAACTTCTCTTTTAAAAAATGGTTCCATCACAATATTCAGAAGACCTGGAAACACAGGGAGAAAGAGCTTTTCATACATACTGAAAAAGAGAGCAAACAAGGGTGTGGGAAGATACTAACAGTATACGTTATATACCAAGCCCATAAATATAATACAGACTGTTGCACTTATAAAGAAACAAACTGCACTTATAAGGCAAAGAATATCTTGGAAAAAAAAAAAAAAAGGCAAGTATCATGTTCTATTAAGCAGCTATGATGACACCACACCTGAAGCCTGTGGGTTTGTATTTTTCCTTCAATCTGTAAGGAACCTACCAAATTTTGGAGTCAATGTCTTGGCAGAGCGGCTTCTTGTCCCTTCGAGGAAAAATTCAACAGGAGCATAACCATTCTTTAAAGAGAAAACACAAACAAACAAAACAAAACACAAAACCCGTTGCCTACTCTCAAAGTGATAAATGCTTCTTTTGATTCCTTTTCCCGAGTTCCCTCCCCAGCCCTCTGAGCAAACACTGCTCGCAGTGAAACTTAAACAAGGGAGCCACGCAGAGTAAACAGATTGCTGAGGTTATGTACATTCCTCGAGGGGAAAGAAACAGCTAAGTGGTCCACTCAGAAGTTAAGAATTTAAATAAGACCTGACAGCAAACGTCAGTGAAAAGAAAGCACAGCTTGAAAGCACTGGGTAGTTATCTGCATTTACCCGTAACATGGTTTTCACATATTCGGAGAATACGGCCCAGTAGAGCTTATTGCCGCCAAAGGTACGCCGCATGAAGAAAGCCCCTGACATCCGCAGCAGCTCACCGATCATCTTCATTCCCAGGAAGTCTACCAAAGAAAGGCTGGTTAATATTTATCCAGAGTGCAACTTCCTCTAAATATCTCAAACAAATTCTATTAAGATAGGTTTTAGGTATGTAAGACACTCCTCATCTTAAGAAGAAACATCTAATGGGATTATGGGAAAGAATGGCTTTGCTGGGCAGGTGCTGGTAGGGGGGTTACCTCGTGCACCCTCCTTTCCATGCAGCTCTGCATCTACAACCAGACCAGCTAGAGACAGGGGCAGCAGCCTCAACTGTGGCATCGTGCCAACCTTTCTAGTCAGTACTGCTGCTGACCTCAATGACGTGAGTGAGTGCTCAGTAGTTTGTGTCCAACTCTTTAAGACCCTCTTTAAGACTCTACCTGGCCAGGCTCCTCTCTCCATGGGATTCTCCAGGAAAGAATACTGGAGTGGGATGCCATGCCCTTCTCCAGGGGATCAAACCGGCATCTCCTGCGTTTCCTGCACTGGCAGGCAGATTCTTTACCCACTGAACCACCTGGGAAGCCTGGCCTTGATGACACATCAACACATCCTTCATGCTCTGGGCGGGTAGGCCAAACTAGCTCACTCTCTCCTTTCCTTTCTACCCATCAGGTAAAAATATCGATATTCTTTTAGAAGCGCACAGATTAAAACAGAAAAGTCAACAATGAAAAGAAAGAGTTCACTATCAGTTTTTAAAAAGTTCTTTTCATTTTTTCCTAATTTTCAAATAACTTTTTCAATCGTCTGTATAGATGGAAATACTTTTAAAGTGCTGAGGTTCCTGGCAGTTTTTATTTTACTGTTAGCACTCGGTTGTGTCTGACTCTTTGCGACCTCATGGACTGTCGCTCACCAGACTCCTCCGTCCACGGAATTTTCCAGGCAAGAATACTGGAGTGGGTTGCCATTTCCTCTTCCAGGGGATCATCCCGGCTCAGGGATCAAACTCATATCTCTTTAGTCTCCTCCTTTGGCAGGCAGATTCTTGACCACTGAGCCACCGGGGCTTATTAACAACGGTGTTGATTAAATCCAGGCGGCTCAGGTGGTAAAGAATCTGCCTGCAATGCAGGAGACCCAGGTTTGATCCCTGGGTTGGGAAGATCCCCTGGAGAAGGAAATAGCAAACCACTCCTCCGGTATTTCTGTCTGGAGAATCCTAGGGACAGAGAAGCCTGGTGGGCTACGGCCCATGGGGTCACAAAGAGTCAGACATGACTGAGCACGCGCATATGCGGCCGAATCCCAGCTTTCCTGGCTACCTATAAGGGGGATAAAAACAATGTCTTCGCGTTGGTAATCCTACTTCTTGGAATCAATTCTACAGAAATAAAAGCACTAATACGAAAATATATTGAAAAGTTGTTTCAGCAAAACTACTACACTATGATACATATACACTGCTGGATATTATATAGCAATAAAAATCTTAGACATGAAGTTAGAATCTTACCAGAAAAGTCACACCACATACAAAGATTAAACCAAAACACATCAAGGACCTAAATACAAAACCTCAATCTATAGAACTTTTAGAAGAAAATATAGGGGGACAGCTTTATAACATTGGATTTGACAATGATTCTTAGATATGAGACCAAAAGCACAGAAAATAAAAGAAACAACAGACAAACTGGACTACAGTTGTCCTTGGGTTGGGAGCAGTCCATGGGGGGCTGGTTCTGGGACTCTCTGTGGGTACCAAAACACCTGGCTGCTCAAGTCCCTTATATAAAAGGGCAGAGTGTTTGCATACCACCTAGCACACCTTTGTACACTTTACATCAGCTCCAGATTACTTATGATTCTTACACAACTGCTTGTAAATGGCTGTAAGTATACTGTAAAAGTGAAGTCGCTCAGTCGTGTCTGACTCTTTGCGACCCGTGGACTGTAGCCCACCAAGCTCCTCCACCCATGGGATTCTCCAGGCAAGAATACTGGAGTGGGTTGCCATTTCCTTCTCCAAGGGATCTTCCCGACGACCCAGGGATTGAACCCAGGTCTCCCATGTTGCAGGCAGACGCTTTAACCCCTGCACCACCTGTAAATGCTATGCAAATAGTTTCCCGTGAATGGCAAGTTCAATTATTGCTTTTCGGAACTTTCTGGAGTTTTTATTCCAAATATCCTTGATCTGTGGCTGGTTAAATCCACGGATACAGAACTTGTGGACACAGACTACTGACTGTAAATCAAAATGAAAAACTTCCACTCATCAAAGGATACAATCAACAGAGTGAAAAGGGATAAAATATTTACAGTCACATATCTGATACAGAATATATAAAGAACTCCTACAACTCATCAACAAAGAAAACAGACAATCCAAAGGACTTAAAATACTCCTCTGAAGAGGATACAGAACTGGCCAACAAGCATATGAAAAGATGCTTAACATAACTAATCGCCAGGAAATACAAATACTCATGATGAGATATCACTTCAAACCCATTATGAAGACTATTATTAACAACAAAACAAAAAAAATCTAAAAAACCGGAAAATAATAAGTGTTGGTTGAATGTGGAGAAATTGAACCTGCATGCACCGTTGGGGTGCAGCCAACACCCTACGGTGTCTTCTTTAGAAAACAAAATGGCAGTTCCTCAAAAAATTGAAAATAAAATTACCATCCAATCCAGCAATTCTACTTCTGGGTATATACCTGGAAGAACTGAAAGCAGAGAATCAAACAGGTATTTATCCATCTACACTCACTGCAGCACTATTCACAACAGCCACAAAGTAGAAGCATCCCAAGTACCCAGGGATAGATGAATGAATAAACAAAATATGGTATATACAAACAGCGGGAGACAGTGAAGGACAGGGAAGCCTGGCATGCTGTAGTCCATGGGGTTGCAAAGAGTCAGACACGACTTAGCAACTGAACAACAATACACTGGAGTATTATACAGCCTTAAAAAAAAGAAAATTCTGATAGACACTACAATATGGATGAACCCTGAGGACACTATGCTGTGTGAAGTAGGCTGGTAAAAGAAGGACAAATCCTGTGTACCTCCACTTGCAGAAGGTAATGGATAGTCAAATTTGCAGAGATAGAAAGCATGAACAGAATAGTGGCTGCCAGGGGCTGCAGGGAGAATAGAATGAGAGGGTAAGTGCTAAATGAAGACAGAATTTCATTTTTGCAAGATGAGAAGACTTTAGTGGATAGACTGCAGTACAACAGTGTGAACTTTATGTCACTGAACTGTGCATTGAAAAATGATGAAGATGGCAAATTTTATGCTTTGTGCATTTTAACACAATTGAAAAATAGTAAAAAGAGTTTAGACCTATTTTTTTTTGTTTAGATTTAAAATATTTTTTATTTTATGGCTGCACTGCACAGCATGTGGGATCTTAGTTCCCTGACCAGAGACTGAACCCGCATCGCCTGCATTAGAAACGTGAAGTCTTAATCAACAGATCGCCATGGAAGTCCCTTTAGATTTTTAAATTTTTTTTTACTTTTCAAAAAAAGTTTAGATCTATTTATTGACCTATAGAGATAGCCACTGATGCACTATCAAATAAAAAAAAAAACCAGTAGGGTAGTCTAATCTCCTTTTTCAAGCTAAACCAAAAGCCCTACGTGCACACAAGCTTGCTTATGTCTGTTCAGGCCAGTAGAGCACAATACAGAGGACACAATCCAATGATCACACCTGGAACTGGAGGGAAGGAGGGAGAGGCTGTTATATTTTCATCATTTTCTTCAACTTCCTTAGAATTGTTAAAATCGTTCCAGTGAAAGCTTTAATTTTTATAACAACAACAAAAAAGGAAAGTAGAGGACCGAAGCGTACCCATTCCTGCCGCTATGACTGGCACAGGTAAGTCATAGTTGTACAAGAGGAAAGACAGCATCAGAAAGTCGATGTAGCTCCGGTGGCTGGGCAGCAGGACAACTGGATGCTCCTGGATGGCTCGCTGGAGCTTTAAGACAAAGGTTACACTTGGAACACTTTCAGCTTTCACGCTTATTAAAACTGAACCTTAAATCAGAAAGTGGAAGAATGTGCTACAGGGGGAACCCTAACACCGGTTTTCTGCCTCTCTGATCCCATACACAAAACTTATTTCTGAGTTCTAGCTAAATAATCTCACAATAATGCAAGAATATTAACAATTTTAAATTTGCAGATCATAATAATAGTCATGGTGATGATCACTAACACATATTAGTTGAGCAGCAGTTAAGCCTTTTACATGCATTGTTTAATATCACACACATATTTGTAAATAAGGCTTAAGCCTTATTCAGCTTTCTGGGTTGTGACATAGTCATGCCACTGATGTTCGCTGGGAACTGGGAATGAATCTGAAGTCAGTCTGAGTTAAGAAGCCAACAATTAGCTGCTGTACTAGACTGGCTGGTGGACTGTAGGAAGAGAGAGCAAGAATTCTCTCTCAGAGATTAAAAAAAAAAAACTACACATTGTTAGGACCAGGAAAAGGAATGGTACTTTTCTATTTATACACTAGACTCAGGGAGAGTGGATGCCCAGTAGTAGGGACAAATGAAATGAACTTCCCAATACATTTCTCAGGTTAGCAACCTCAAACATACCCAGTGTGTCCACATACCGTCTGTTTTTCTGAACTCTAAGTACACAATCAACTGAGGTAAGGTAGTTTGTAGTCAGTTAGGATCTAGCCAGCAACACTCCCTGCCCTTAGCACTGTACCAAACACCCTCCCGCAGAGATCCAAATAGTAGGTCAGCAAGTTGGAAATTAGTCATAGGAGGAAAAGGAGAAATACTTGGAAGCCAAGTAGAAGACTGAATAAAAACACAGCATTAAAAGGCATGAGCAGGAAGGCCAATGAAGGTAAGAGCTTCCAAGTAAATTTAAAAAAATGTATTAAATAATAAATAGAAAAAATAATCATCATAGAGAAAGCTCTTATTTCCAGAAAAAAAGTATTAAATGACAGGAGTGATGGAATTAGAAAAACCAGCATTTGGCAATCAGAAGAGTAATAACTGGATTCAAGAAAAAATCATCAGTGGGTATAAAAACTAACAGAGCAAAGTATGATGAAAAACAGGACTCTGAAGCACTCCCCAAGATGTGTATTAATTACAAGGGGACAGAGAGTAACTCTACAGTGGAGAAACACGGCAGAGCGCGGTGACCGACTGATGAATGTGAGCATCACCAGGAACCGGCAGACAGAGGCCACCCGCTCACAGGCCGACACACTGAGGACACGGCCTTAGCCTGAGTGAGGAAACCGCTCCGATCCAGAGCAAGGGGCGGCAGAAAACACCTGGTCTGTTTCCTTCAAAAGCGGTTTCATGAAACACAAACAAAGACTAAGGAATTGTTCTAGATTAAAAGACTCCAAAGAGAGATGGATGCTGACTGTGACGTGTGACGTAGGACTTCCCCTGCCTGTATGTGACAGAGCTGCGACAGCTGGTGAAGCATGAAAAGACCTGTGTTACCAGCACTGTGTCAGTGTCAATTTGCTTCTTTTGATAATTACACCACGAGAGAATGTCTCTGGTTATAGGAAAAACACGCCAGAAAGGCGTGTGAGTCACAGGAAAATGCTGTAAACTTCAGTGAAACATGTGCAGAAACTCTCTTAGTACTCCGTGAGCATCTGACACCAGCTCAGTCTGTCAAGTCTGTGCGTAAGTGACTAAGTCGGTTTGTCTGAAGCCTGCAGGTCTGAAGGGGAGAGGGAGAAACACCCAGCAGAGAGGCAGAGCTGCCCTCTGCTCAGGCCGGACGCCGCTTGATAACCAGCAGCTGCTCATCCAGTGCACACTGAGATGCCTCTGAGTTGAGGAAACTGTGAGGGGTTGAAGAAGAGATTGTTTTTTAACAAGCAATACTCACTTTCTGAATCCCTTCTTCATTTACACGCACTTTTGAGAAAATCTGTTTAAATATTTTACTCAGGGCAAAGGCGAAAAACCGAATGGCTCCTAGACGCAGCTTGTGGCTCATTTCATCCAGGATCTCACAGGCTTCCTCTCGGAGGACCTCGACAGGTTGAAGGGATTCCTTGGAAAGCTAAAAGGGAAAGCAGGGATACATTTCTGGGGAAAAGTAAAAAGTCCAAATTCTTTTTGCTCAAATCAGCAGGACCAGTTCCAAATGGACTAATGTTATATAACTCACAAATGGCATGTTTTCTTCTTAATTTAAATGGACATGACTTAAGCTTACATCCAAATTCTTTAAGTTGCTGCTCAAAATCTAGTGTCTGAGCATATACTTTGAGAGTAGTTAACTTTCAGTAGATTACTGTACCTCTTCATCTAACTGCTTAGTGCTATTACAAGGTAACAACATATAAGGGGAAAATATAAGATTCTATTGAAATAACCACTCACTGTATCACATATGCAGGTCACTGGTACAAAAATCTCTGAACTATCAAAGGATAATCAGTGAAACTCATGACCTCACAATGGAACGCTCTTCATTCATACGGCATGCCACATCTTTCTGTACAGAGAACAAAATGCTGGCTGTGTGCTGGGACTGCCAAGTGCCTGGAGACGAACAAGTCACAGCTTCTGTCCTCAAAGAAGCCTAATCTGTTCCTTTAACTTCCCCCTAAAAGAGCACTTTGAAAAAGACTGAAATCTATGTAATAAATAATATTTGTTCTTACTAAAGGAGAAAGCTCTTAAAGACGAGGATGGGACGTGAAAGCCCCAGTCTCCCAGTCACATGCAGTGAAGGAGTCACACTTTTTGAGAAAGCTGAGGGGAATCTAACACACAAACTGCCACATCAAAGGGAAGAAGTCAGTGGCACTTAGTACTCTCACAAATGTATAACTATCCTCTACTTAGCTCCATATCTCAGCTTTTCTCTAACATTTTAAGATTTTTTTAAAAATATGGACCATTTTAAAAGTCTTCATCAATTTGTTACAATATTATTTTTGTTTTATGTTCTGGTTTTTGGCTGTGAGGCATGTGGGATCTTAAGTCCGCAACCAGGGACTGTAGCCCCAGCACTGGATGGCAGAGTCTTAAGCACGGGATCGCCAGCAAGTCCCTGTATCTGAGCTTTTGAGGAGCCAGTTCAACAGGCCCAAGACTGTGGGACCAAGATAAACTGCTTCCTCTTAACCAGTACTCCCTTATTTCACTCAGAGGTTATCCTTATACTCAGAAAAGTGATGAAGCAAGAAAGGTTTAGTGATATGATCAGAGCAGAACCAACGCTGAATATAAACAGGTCGGCGACTGAGTGAACAGGAGGTGGGAGAGTAAAGACAGTGGCCATAGAGCAAATAACTGAAAAGTCTCAACAAGGAGCTCAGCGAGGACAACAGACAGCAAAAGTGTTTCCAAACCTGAAAAGCCTTTACATCATCACTGCATTGGAAAAACTATGATAAAACATAATAACATGGAATTCACCATTTTAACGATTTTTAAGTGTAAAGTTTGGTGGCATTGGACCTGTTGTCAGATTAAGGGAAGAATCAACAGAGAAAGAAAGGCTGAAGACAGAGACAGGGAGAGGCTTCTGCTACGAGTCTCACAAGAGATTAACGTGTGCTCATCCAAGGCCTTGTCACCGAGCCCAGGCTGAAGCACACACGGAGAGGGTGCAGTACAGACACACCTGAAGGCAAGGAGCAGGGACTTGAGGAAAATAACTTCTAATCTTTCTCATTATTCCAAAGTAAAAGCATGATTGCCTGCTAATGGCAAGAGGGCAGAGTCTAATAAGAGCTTAAGGTTTGGCAGATTTAGGGGACGGGAAGGGACTGATGTAAGAAGGGGTCTCAAGTCTGGAGATCACGGATGTGCACAGCTCTGCCCGTCCTCCCAGGAGCAGCCCGGTACCTGGAGGTGTGAACAGAGAGCTACACTGACACAGAGCCTATGCAGTCTGGAAGGCAGACTGTGGTACATGAGGATTAAAGTTACTGGTGACATAATTAAGCAAGTAATCCTAGCAACGGCTAGTTAGGAAGAGAGGACGGAAAGGCAGAATTAGAAAAAGGGAAAAAAGGAGGACTCAAGGATTCGGTGGGAACGGATTTCAGGAAATGAGCCTAGGAAAGGGACTACACTTGGAAAACTATCAAGATAGTTCAGACCAGAGACAGAAGAGCCCCACACACAGGTAAGAAAGGGTGCTGAAGACAAGGGTAAGGGCAGAGTGACGCTCAGGTTTAGGCAAAAGAATGGGTAGTAGGGCCATCCTCTCAATAGAGAGTGCAGACAGGGACACTGCAGGGGTTGAGAAGGCAGATATGCTGATTCTGAGGTATTTGTGAGACACAGAAATTAGATATCCAGCAGGGAATAGGGCTGTCAGAGATTAAATTCTGAATGCCAATTATCTAGCCAAGGGTAGAGGTATTGTTTGGATATCATCAGACTATAGATGAACACTGAAATGATGAGAATGGGTAAAATCCATCAGGGAGACTATAGAAAGGAAGAGAAGGAGGCTGTTAAGATTCAATCCTGAGAAACACGGGCAGATGTAGAAACATGTAAAATGGATTAACAAGAAGGTGCAAGAAGAGAACCATCTGTGTGATGTCACAGACGTCCAGGTAAGACAGCCTGAAGAAGGCAGTGTCCAGCAGTGACACAGCAATAGCGGACAAAGTGGGGACTGAACGGGTCCCTGGGATCAGGTTACTTGGAGACCCACAGTAACTTTTACTGGATGAATTTCAGCAAATGAACTTCTGAAACTGGGACGTGAGGAGGGCATCTGGTCCCATCACTTCATGGCAAATAGATGGGGAAACAATGGAAGCAGTGTCAGACTTTATTTTGGGGGGCTCTGAAATCACTACAGATGGTGACTGCAGCCATGAAATTAAAAGACTCTTGCTCCTTGGGAGAAAAGTTATGACCAACCTAGACAACATATTCAAAAGCAGAGACATTACTTTCCCAACAAAGGTCCATCTCGTCAAAGCTATGGTTTTTCCAGTAGTCATGGATGGATGTGAGAGTTGGACTATAAAGAAAGCTGAGCACCAAATAATTGATGCTTTTGAACTGTGGTGTTGGAGAAGACTCTTGTGAGTCCCTTGGACTGCAAGGAGATCCAACCAGTCCATCCTAAAGGAAATCAATCGTGAATATTCATTGGAAGGACTGATGCTGAAGCTGAAACTCCAATACTTTGGCCACCTGAAGCAAAGAACTAACTCATTGGAAAAGACCCTGATGCTGGGAAAAACTGGTGGCAGGAAGAGAAGGGGACAACAGAGGATGGGATGGTTGGATGGCATCACCAACTCGATGGACATGAGTTTGAGTAAGCTCCGGGAGTTGGTGATAGACAGGGAAGCCTGGCGTGCCTCAGTCCATGAGGTCACAAAGTCAGACACAACTGAGTGACTGAACTGAACTGAAGAGGGCAGCCTATACTTCTAAGGAGTCAGGATAAGAAGGGAAAGAGAACTGGAGATTTAAAAGAAAGAATACAAGGCCAGGAGGGGACCTTCCTCCAGATAGGAAATGTACATGCCAGTTTGAACCAGCAAAGAACGCTGGGCAGTAGGAAAGACAAGACACCTGGAGACAGGAAGGATGTGAACAGATGAAGAACACAAGTTCTTATTCAGGAGGAATGACTTCTTCAAGGCACTGGAGGAAACAAGAGAAGCAGAGAATGACCTGGTCTCTTATTCTGTGCAGCTGGGCTTCTCATCTGCCCAACAGATATGCCGTCCCGATAGATCCCTCTTCCTGGAAACCTAAAAGAAGCTAGTCTTCCAACTGCTTGCGCCCAGTGTTGTCCCTCTTCAGTCTATTCTCCATCTCACAAACCTGAATGGCCTCTTAAATGCAGACGTAATCACTTCATGCTACTGCACTCTGTGAGATAAAGGGAGCCTGAGGTGGAGAAGTGGCAGCAGAGATGGAAAGAAAATAGACAAGTGCTATTTTTAGGAGAGTACCTCACTGTTAGGAGAGCACTTCAGCAGCTCTCAGTGACTAACAGTGTATGAGAGGAAAGTAAGAAGTGGAAGATGGCATCCAGATTTTTGGTTTGAGCAACTAACACATAGTGGGGAGCATTCTTAGAGACAGGGTCATCTGGGGTGGGGGATGGGGGGGGGAGCATATCCATGGCATGAGGGCAAGGTGAATCAAAGACTTTGATTTATACATCTTGAATATGAGGTGCTTCTGGAACTTCCAAGAGGATATCCAATAAACTACAAAAATACACATATGAAACTCCAAAGAGATCCAGGCTGAAGCAATAGATACTAATTATCTATATTATTTATAATATACTATTTTTATACAGTAATATTATAATCAAGATTGCTAGGAAAAATATCAATAACCTCAGATACACAGATGACACCTCTCTTTTGGCAGAAAGAAAAGAAAAACTAAAGAGTCTCTTAATGAAAGTGAAAGAGGAGAGTGAAAAAGTAGGCTTAAAACTCAACATTCAGAAAACTAAGATCATGGCATCCGGTCCTATCACTTCATGACAAACAGATGGGGAAACAATGGAAACAGTGACAGATTTTATTTTGGGGGGCTCCAAAATCACTGCAGATGGTGACTGCAGCCATGAAATTAAAAGATGCTTGCTTCTTGGAAGAAAAGCCATGACCAACTTAGACAGCATATTAAAAAGCAGAGACATTACTTTAGTGACAAAGGTCTGTCTAGACAAAGCCATGGTTTTTCCAGTAGTCATGTATGGTTGGGAGAGTCGGACTATAAAGAAAGCTGAGTACCAAAGAATTGATGCTTTTGAACTGTGGTATTGGAGAATACTCTTGTGAGTCCCTTGGACTGCAAGAAGATCCAATCAGTCAATCCTAAAGGAAATCAGTCCTGAATATTCATTGGAAGGATTGATGCTGAAGCTGAAGCTCCAATACTTTGGCCACCTGGTGTGAAGAACCGATTCACTGGAAAAACCCTGATTCTAGGAAAGATGGAAGGCAGGACGAGAAGGGGATGACAGAGGATGATATGGTTGGATGGTATCACTGACGCAATAGACATGAGTTTGAGTAAGCTCTGGAAGTTGGTGATGGACAGGGAAGCCTGGGATGCTGCAGTCCATGGGGTCGCAAAGAGGAGGACACGACTGAGCAACTAAACTGAACTGAATATTATGATACGGAGACATTAGTATAAGGAAGGTACTTAAAATTCTGGCAATAAATAAAACTGCCCAGCGAGTGAGTAGAATAAGGGGAGAAAACAAAATCTTGAGGAACAGCAGTATTTAAAGAGATAGGTTAAAAAAAAGAAGCCCGTAAAGACAACCGAGGAATAATAAACAGATGTGGTGGGCAAGCGGAAGAGTAAGGTGTCATGGAAAGGAAGGAGAAGGCATGTGCCAAAAGTCAGCCAGGATTTGAACTAGGTTGATTTTAGTCACAAGGAAGGAAGTCATTCACAGTCTTGGGAAGAACTACTACAAGGGGCTGGAAGCCAGTCCATAGAAACCAGCCAACTTCTTCAAAGGGGAGAGAGGTGGGAAAGGAAGGGAGGGGTACTAAGCAGAGAAGGAACGTGGTCAAAGGGGGTCTATTTAAGCTGAAGAGCAGTGAGCATATTAAACGCTGATGGTAAAGAGCTGATAAAGAGGAAGAAGCTGAGGCATCTGACTGGACAGGCAAGAGAGCCAAGTCCCTGAGGATGAGGAGGAGGAGAGAGGAGGGATCCAGAGCGAAGGAGTGGGGTAGGGACTAAACTCAAACAGAAGGGGCTCCATTTAAGAAAATGATGTGTATTAGGCGCAGGTAAATTAGAAGCCTGATCACAGCAAGTTCAAAGAGTTTTCACAAATGGCTTAAATTTTTTTGTGTGAAGTAGGAAGAAAAGTCATCTGTCACGAGTATGTGGAGGTAGATTTGGAGGTTCAAGGAGAACCGGGCAATTCAAAAGTGCCATTTAGGAGAAAGGGAGGAGTTGAAGAAAAGAGAATACCTGGGTCTTAACCTAGACTAATTGGGTCAGAATCCCTATGGATGGGACCAAAGTATTTTTTTTTCCATTAATTCAAGAAGTATTTATTGAACATGCACTATGTGCTAGGTACCAGAAATATAGCAATTTAAAAGAGAAAGAGACAAAAAAATTCTCGCCTTCACAGAGTTTACATACGTGTGGGAAACTGGGGTTAACGTCTGCAGAAGTTCGCTAGGTGATTCTCACAAAGAGTCAGTATTGAGAACAACTGTCTTTATCTTCTAACAGATGAGGAAACTTGACTTCACTTCCGTGAAGTGAGAGAAGATTGATAATTTCCCCAAGACAGATCATGCTAGATGAAAACAATATGATTAACAGCACAGGTCATAAGTCTAAATCAGAGGAAAACAGACAGCAACTAATGGAGACAATGAAGAGTTTTCCTGAGAATTCCCTGGCAGATCAGTGGTTAGGACTCTGTGGTTTCACTGCCATAGGCCCAGGTTCAATCCCCTGGTCAGAGAATTAAGATTTTGCAAGCCATGTGGTGTGGCCAAAAAAAAAAAAAAAAAATTAAGAATTTTCCATAAACCTGACTCACCTCCACTTAAATGTCAAAGAAGCAGGATCTCCCCATGAATATCAAGGTGTAGACGCACACTACCACATGAAGGGCCGCCACCGTGAAGCTCCAATCATGCCAGCCTAGGACTTCGACCTGGACATCTCAAGTGACGTGTCCAGAGCACGGAGCACAGCTTCTCTCTTCGGCCCTCTTCTTATCCCTCTTCTAAGCCCCTAACTCAGTGAATGGCTCCATCAGCCTTGATTCTGCCTTTCCTTCACTTCACTCACCCAAATGTGAGATGTAGGTACAGGGGCTTTTAAAGGCTCCCTGAATAATTTTAATGTGCCATGAGGTTTGAAAACCACAGGAAAGAAGTTCTTTGTTCTGCTAGGAACACTCTTCTTCATCTATTTCACATGGAAAGTCCCTACACATCTTTCGAGCCTCATTTAAAAAAAACTTCTCTTACCCCCTGCACAAAATTAATTGCCCTTATGATTAATTAATGTCCTTGTACACTGGCCTCCCACTAGCATGTCTTGTGTATGTATTTCATTGTAACTGACTGCACACCTGTCATCATTTCCTATTAAACACTCAAGAGGTCAAGAACTCTGCTCAACTAGCTCACTATTAGACACAATGTTTAGCAAAGACGCTAACATGCATTATAGGTAAAATAAATATCAGATGAATGTGCTGAATATAGTGAAATCCAAAAAGATACATTAAAAATAGCAAAATAAATTCACAGAATCTAGAAGAGAAAGAAACTTGTACACAATGAATGATCTGGCTATGGCTAAAGATGGAATCACTTACCTGTTTAATGACATAATGAATCTCTTCAGAATTGAGAACACTACATTTAATATCACTTGGCTTACAAGGAGTAATTCCCTTATAGACAAGAGGTGTGTAGCATTTCATTGCAAACTTCAAGTCACTGACATGCCTCCTCTCCTCTAAAACATCTTCAAACTCATCCCACTTTTTGAGCTCTTTCTGCGGACAAGGCAAAGGAAAGAAAGTCAGGCACATGCTGTAAAATAAATTAAGACGGGTTAGGAACTACATTGGTAAGGTTTCATCTTTGTCAAAACTTATTCTGACATAGGATAACAACAGAATGCCCTGGAGACGGAAATGGCAACCCACTCCAGTATTCTTACCTGGGAAATCCCATGGACAGAGGAGCCTGGCTGCAGTTCATGGAGTCAAAAGAGTCTGAAACAATTTAGTGACTACTACCCCCACCACCCCCACCACCATATGTATCCAAGAAAATCCCATACATGGAATGAGTGGGTCTAAATAAATTTTTGCCTAAAAAAGGAAAACAGAAAAAAAGAATAGGGTGTTCTGATGTTAGATTTTCACATAGTAAGGAAAAAAAAATGTAGCTATTGCTAGGATCAATGAATTGATACTAAATTGTAATATTTTATTTTTGATTGCTATCTTTATAAAGCCAGTGTCCCTGGGGGGAAGTTAACAAATACAGTCACAGTGGGGCACTAAGGTCTAAAGCAAATCTGATCTATTTTACAGGTTTCATCCATCACACTTGTTTTATCTGCCTCTTTTACTTGTTTTAAAATTTTTTCATTTAAAATTTATTTGGCTGTGCCAGGCTTTCCTTGCAGCATGCGAACTCAGCTGTGGCATGTGGAATCTAGTTCCCTGACCAGGGATCCAACCTGGGCCCCCTGCTTTGGGAGCGCAGAGTCTTAGCCACTGGACTACCGGGGAAGTCCCTTCACTTAGTCTTAAAAATTAAATCAAAGCATACATTAGAAAGTAACCATTGTGTCAAATAAATTAAGAGTACACGGGTGCAAACGCAAGACAAAAGTGCTCCCATAGAAGCTACTCTGGGGCAGTTCATATTTTGCTGTATTAGTTTCTTATCTCCTTTCAACCACTGCAAATCAGGTTCTAGCCAACCCGCCCCTGAAATTGCTTGTTATTAGGCTTCTAGATCGTTAAATGACTTCTAAATTGTTAATTCTTAAAAGTTTGTTTTCCTGATGATAAAAGTAATAGTAGTAATCGTCAGTACAGCTAACATGCATCATTGCTTCCTAACTGTCAGGCAGTATTCTAAATAAGAACTTAACCTCCACAAAGGGGCAATCCTCACAACAACCCTGTGAGGGAGTTAGCTTCACTATCCCGTTTCACAGTGGGGAGCCTAAGGCACAGAGAAGTGAAGTAACTCAGCCAAGGCCCCACAGCTCTCCAAGGGCAGAGACAGGACTCAACCTCGAGCCTTATCTCGGCACAGACCTTGTTTCTAACCACTATCCTACACTACTCAGCATGTTAATTATGGAAAATTTGGAAACACAGAAACACATAAGTAAAGACAAACTGCCCACAATTTTACACTCTGGAATAACTACTCTTAACTTTTACTACTAGTTTCCTTATTTTTTTTATTCATAAATTTTAAAAGTACATATTTTTAAATTTAAAACATGGACTGTACCAAATATGGTTTATCTTATCAACTGTATTCTAAGTACTTCCTTACATTATTAATAAATATTGTTTTAAAGTATTTTAGGGGCTGCATAATCACCTTTATATTCCTTAGTTTCTTAATATATTTTTTAAAATTTCCAAAGTGATACATGTTCATTATAAAAATTCAGATACAAAAAAGCACAAAGAAGAAAACTAAAATCGACACCCAGATACTATTTCAGCTAATGCTTGTCTCTATGCCTGTGGACACAGTCTCCTCAATCACACACATATTTTTGTCACCTGATTTTTAAAAACTTAATGTTAAAAACACTCCTCCATGTCAATTTCAGTTTCTCCCATATAACTTTACATGCCGGACGTCTGAACTATTTTTCATTCATTGCTACTATAAAAGGCGTAACAAACACTAATATTTCTTTCAAATCTAATTACTAGACCTGGCCTCTTTCCAGTCTTCATTCTCCTAAAGCTGCGCACAGTGTGACACCACTCTCAAGCATGCCTTCCTGCCCTCAGCGACAACAACTCTGAAATGTTCCTACTTTGGCTTTTAATTCTCGATTCTTGTCAAGTAGAAAATCCATCTCATTTCTCTAATTCAGAGAGTCTCTACCTGGGGGAAATCTTCTCCTTAACCTACAAATATGTCTTTTTCCTCCCACTTCCTTTAATATGCGTTAACCTCTCCAGCCCTCTTCTCCTCACTCCACACAGAGTTGAGTACTCTCACCTACTCAACTGCTTTCAAATATGTGTTCCTGACTCCCCTGCACTGTCCTCTCGCTTCTTCAATTTGGCCTTTCCCAAAGGGAATTCATTTCTCCTCTGAACAATCCTACAACCTGATCATTTTCCTGAAATACCCATCAATAACCTCCATGCCATCCTCACTCCTCAGTTTACATCATTCTAGACTTCTCCTCCCTCACCCTTTACATCCAATCCATTTCATCCTGTTAACAAGGCGTTTAAGAATCAATCCTGTCTTCTCATTCATGTCTAGCCCGTGCTCTTTATCACAATAGCTTCCTCACTGGTCTCCCTGCCTGTGTTTTGCCCCTTTGAATCAGTCTTCCATGCCACTACGTGCCTTTTTTATTTTCTTTTATATTTAGCAGTGCCAGGTCTCGGTTGCAGCATGTGAGATCCAGTTTCCTGACCAGGGATTGAACCCAGGCCTGCCTGCGTTGAGAACACTGAGTCCCAGGCACTGGAGCAATGGGGAAGTCCCCACTCCATGCCCTTTTTAAAACACAATTCTGGTTTAAAATATGACTTCCCCCTCACCTCCTTCAGAGTAAGACCTAAGCCACTCCTGGTGTCATACAAGAACCTCTGAGACCTGGCTTTTCCTTCTCACCACACTCATGGTCCACTTAACAGTGAGTGATTCGATTTCCCCAACACAGTCCATTGCTGACATGCCTCTGGGCCTCTGCACATGTCCGTCAGCCTGAAATGCCCTTCTGTTCCTATCCTTGTTCAGGTATCACTCTTCTGTGAAAACTCTCCTCGAGACCCCCTGATGGAATCACTCTGCCTTCCTCACTAGGACTCCTTTCCATACAACTATTATGGTATATAGCCCATGACATGTGATCATTTGCAAGTCTGCCTCCCTACCAAAATGCAATTACCTTGAGGGCATCTTTGTACTTTGGATCTTTGTATTTCCAACATCTAGCTGTGTTTGGAATATATATATATATTCTGAATGACTAAATGTTAAGGTAATTAAAAAAAAAAAAACAGAATTTTAAACTGAAACCACCATTAGGCACAACAACAATATAAACAAAACCAAAAAAGCACTGATGGGGAGCTTAAGTATGAAAGGGTAGCATGTAAAACATACGAAATATGCAAACATGAACATTTTCATGTTCATATATAAATAAAGAAAATATATGAGGGGAAGATATTGTAACTGTTGGAATTCTGCTGTAAAACTGCAGTCACTGTAACATATCACAGACTCCTGCTGAAGAACCTTAAACCTCACATTTCTCATTAATAAAGTAACAGTATAAGTTATATAGGCTCAGACTGGGTAGAATGCCACAAATTACCATTATAAATGATATAATTTTCAGGGACAAAAAGATCTTGAGAGACCTCCCATTTAGTGGTCCTAGGTGTGGGAAGAGAAAAGGATCAGAATCAGTTGGGGAGGTGTGTATAGGGTTGGGGGTTGCAGAGAGAGAGGACAGGGGAGTGGGGAGAAAGGGAGTCCTCAGAACAAGAACGTGCCAGGCAGAGCCACAGGTATGCATACTCTGCAAACGTCCAAGATGTGTTCACCTACAGTCCTTCCATGGTTCTGTTAACTGCAGGATCAAACTCATACCTCTTAACACTTGACCCGGCTACATAAAGACCTAGTTACCTACACAAGCTATGACATCCCACGGCTCCTACAGCTTTGTTCAAGTTACCTACAGGAGCAGCATTCCTTATCAAACATTTGGCACCTGTTATTAATATTCTTGGCATTGTGGTATATGTCGGGGATATGAGTTGTGTGACCCAGAGAGCCACAGCTTCTTTTGTTGGTAACCAGGTGCACGGTGGTACCAGTTGTTGAGACAGGGCACTTACAGATGGCCCTCACCCACTGTTCACCTGGACAGTACTCAGCCTTCAACCACATAACCTAGGACTCAAATGGTCATCTTCTCCTTCGAGTTTGTAGGGAATCCTCATTACATTTTCATCTAGAAGACTTCAATAAACTTGCATTTGGTGTTTCCCCTACAAGACTGTGAACTTGTCATGTGTCTTTTAAAAAAATTTGTTCTTTCTTTTGGACGAGTTGGGTCTTCACTGCTGCGACAGCTTTTCTCTAGCTGCAGTGCGCAGGCTTCTCACTGATGCAGCTTCTGCTGTGGCAGAGGGCTTCAGGGTGCACAGGATTTGGCAGCTGTGGCTCCCAGGCTCTCGAGGACAGGCCCAGTAGCTGTGGAGCATGGGTTCAGCTGTTCCGCGGCATGTGCCATCTTCCCAGATCAGGGATTGAACCTGTGTCTCCTGCACTGGCGGGCAGGTTCTTTACCACTGAGCCACCAGGGAGGCTCCTTGTCATGTGTCATACATTTTTGTATTTCTAGTCCCTAGCAGGAACCCAATCATTGTCTGTAGAATGATAACATAAATTACTAAATGAAGCTACTTCTTGAGCCCTGTTCAGGACAGCTCTCCAGTATTCAGTCCAAAGCTCAAACTTCTCCCAATCTGGTCTAACTCAATGTCTAATACAGTGGTTTTTAACACAGGCTGCATATTAAAATTAACTCAGGGAACTTAAAAAAAATTCTGATGCCCAGGCCCCTCCCAAAGATTCCTGATTATCTGGTCTGTGAGTGCTACCTGCGTATCAGAAGTATTTTTGAAAGTACTTTAAGTATTTCCAACATGCGACCAGGGTTGAGTGTTACTGCTCCATAACTGGCCTTCCCTACATCTTGCTGGAAAAGTTTTTACCAACCTAAAATAAATACTCACAGGAGCAAAATACAATGAGGAGTTCAAGTTAGAAGACTGAGGTGAAGTGTTTTTCCGCCACTGTCTTCCCTATCTTACTTTGTACAGCAAGCCTCTACCTGTGTCTCCCTTACCTGCTCTGGTGGGCCCATTCACTCAACAGTGATTGAGAGCCCCAAATATACCCGGCACTGTTCTACAGGCTAAGAATACAGCCTGAACAAGGTAGACAGGAAATGTGCCTGAGGGAGCTGAATGTGCCCTTAAGGAGATAAACAACAAAGAAACAAGACAGGTTCACGTAGGGAGTCCACCAGGAACACGCTGGTAAAGGTGCATCTACGGGAGAGCCTTGATTTATAGCATGTGCCAGTGTCTGTGGTCTATACCCTCCCACCGTGGCAAGTTTCAAGCCTGTGTGCGTGCTAAAGTGCTTCATCGTATCTGACTCTGTGCGGCCCTACGGACCTATGTGCCATGGGATTCTCTGCCCATGGGATTCTCCAGGCAAGAGTATTCGAGTGGGTTGCCATGCCCTCCTCCAGGGGGTCTTCCCGACCCAGGAATTGAACCTCTGTCTCTTACATCTCCTGCATTGGCAGGCGGGTACTTTACCACTAGCGCCACCTGGGAAGCCTCAAGCTACCAACACAACCTTAGGAGATGGAAGGAGCCACTGTACTTTAGGATTCCCACCTTACAGTGTGACATAAATAACTTCAAGAGCGTAACAGTGAAATTTAGTAAACTAATGAGGAAGTGCTGAGTATTAACTATTTTTAACAGAATTTATTTAATGGAAATTTATATAATAATCTTTAATTTTTAATAACAGCAGTGTTTTAACCTTATGGTTGCAAACTTCATACAAGTTAAACAATGAGCTTTGAAAGTCAGGATAAGACTGCTGTAGCATAACACTGAAGAGAGAATATAAAGAAAATAAAACAGTAACTAATGAAGAGTGATTGGAGAGCTACTTTAGACTGAATGTGGGGGCGGGGTAAGGCCTCTTTGAGGAGATGATGCTTGAGCTGGGATCTTAATAATAATAATAACAATAATAAAAGGCCAGCAATGCAAAGTTCTGGGAAAACACAGCATGTTGCGAGGACTTAGAGAGGACTCTAAGTACTCTGAGGAGGGAGCATGCTCACTTCTGAGAAACAGGAGGCCAGTGTGGCTGAACCCCAGCGAGCGAGGAGTCAAGTCAGAGACAGAGCAGTTGCCCGACTGTGTGGTCTCGCAGGACACTGTAACAGGACTAGACTGTTCATTCAGGCTCTAACAGCGCGTTCTCATTCGGGCCACGGGCACACCCAGCGATTACCCACTCCCAGTGTGCTTGGCATCTGTGGCATCACTGGAAGATTCCAAGCAGACCTATGGCTTCAGACACAACCTACTTGCTGATGGCTGTCATATCCATGTATTAAGGCCAGATCATCCTCTTTCACTCTCGTGTCATATTTAAATATCATATGAAATATATTTATAGACCGTATCATTAGAAATAGCATATTTTTAACTGTATTTGGATGTTCCCCCAATACTTTGTGATGTATTGGGTCTATAACAAGATAATTCACAAGTTAAAAAATCATAATGTTGCCTCTTACATCTCCAACTTACCACACCCTAAACTGAAATTACTATTGTATAACTCCAACTAAACCTGTTCCTCTTCCTCTTTCTTATCAGTGAAAGGTGGCATCATCCGTCCAGGTGCCCTATCGCAGGAATCAGGAGTCAGCTTCAGACGGCCGCCTCTTAGCCGCCATATGTAACTGTCCCGAGCACCAGACAGACTCACCCGTCTCCCTTCTCCACAGACCTACTGCCACTGCCTTACTTCAGGCTTTCATCAATCACTTCCTTGAACTGTGGCAACAAAGTCCTAACCAATCTTCATGCTTCCAGATCAGATTCCTTCCCTAACCAGATTCTCTTCCTACAGTCTCTACTTAAGTAAAAGAGATTATCCACACAATCATTTGAGAAACCTAGTAGTCTTCTTGGACTTTCAAAAATACAAATCCGATCATCCTTAAATGATGCCCCGTAGGGACTTCCCTGGCTATCTGGGGGTTAAATCTGCACGGGGGAACAGGTTCGATCCCTGGTCAGGAAACTAAGGTCCCACATGGCACAGCCAAAAATAAATAAATAAATAAATAAATGGTTGCCTCGTAAAGTCAAGATTTATCCTTAAGGGCATTTAAACATATAAAATCCCTTTAGGAAATATCCTCTGCCTATTTGCTCAGCAGTGCTTCTCATGTTCCCTTTATTCTACCCTTGTCCATCTTGGTTCCCCCAAACATGCTAGGGTGTGGTCTTCTGACACTGGCACCTAGGGTAGTCTTCCTCTTCCTCGTATCTTAAAATTCATATCTTAAAATCTCATTTCAGGTGTCATAGTCTCTTAGAAGCCTTCTCCAAGTTCCCAGACAGGCTGGGTGCTCCTCCTCATCCCTCCCACAGCACCCTGAGCGTGCTTCAATCACTGTGCTTATCTCACCTGCCTGTGTACTAAGTTGCTTCAGTTGTGTCTGACTCTTCATGACCCCATGGATGAACTGTAACCCACCAGTCCATGGGGTTCTGCAGGCAAGAATATTGGAGTGGGCTGTCATGCCCTCCTCCAGGGGATCTTCCCAACCCAGGGATTCAACTCACGTCTCTTATGTTTCCTGCATTGGCAGGCATGTTCTTTACTACTAATGCCACCTGGGAAGCCCTTATCTCACTTAATTATGATTATTTGTTTATTTTCATGATCTCCTGTGAAGTCCTTAAAGGCAAGAGGTGGATCTTTAACTTCCATATCTTGGACACTGTCAATGCTGACTAGAACACTGTAGGCACCTACTACTGTAACATCTGCTGCAATCAGCGGTTTCTAAAACATCTCTTAAGATAAGAGTGTTGCACAATTAAGAGCATTGGCGAGGAAATATATAAGGGCGGTCTGAACCAGTAAGAAAAAGTTCAGGTTAACAAGAAACTAAAGACTGTAGTCGTAAGAGCAGTAAGGGCTGCTGTCTAGCTTCAAAAGTAGTAACAGTGTACATGCAATTGCTTTAGTTTTTCAAGTGAAAAAGTGGACCAAAGTCTTATCTTTGGTGAGTGGGGGAAATACAAAATCAATTATTTCCTTTAATACACATGTGGAAAATTGCTGTTAATTCATAAACCAGGTTAGGGCTGAAAAAGCTACATATAGGGAGTCAGAGCTACACAGTAACCCTCTTCACTACAGTCCAAGGTTGAAATATTTCACTCATCTATGAAGTGAGGTCAATGAAGAGAGAGGCACAAGTGATAAACCTCAGGAGAGTGGACAATTAGCACCAATTATAAGCCCAAGCTCTTCACAGCAAGGGGACAGACGTTTTCCCATGTTCCACTGATTTCCCAATTTGAAGGTAGAGGTGGGTTTTGTTGTTGTTCAGTCGCTAAGTCATGTCCAATTCTGTGCAACCCCAAAGACTAGCACGCTAGGCTTCTCTGTCCATGTGATTTCCCAAGCAAGAACTCTGCAGAGGGTTGCCATTCCTGTCTCCAGGGGATCTTCCAGACCCAGGGATCCAACCCGGGTTGCCTGCATTGCAGGTGGATTCTTTATCATATGTACCTTCTTTTCTGAAACTGAGTTTCTTGTTTACTTTGCTCTTTCATATTCTCCCTGTTACCACGTTCCTACATAAATTAACCTTAGATTTAAGCCAGAACATAGATAGCATGACTTTAAAATATGCACTTTTATTTCTTCCTATGGTAAATAAAAATTAATTTATTTTTTAAGTCAGTTGCCCCAGGGTTGTGCAATATTGAGAGCTACAAATTTCTGCCTCAAAATTTCTTCATGAAACTGTGAGTGACAAACATTCCGTTGGCAAAAAAAAAAAGTTAAAATCAGGAGAAGGGGTTTAGGCGGTGAAAAGGCCAACTGTAGGGAGGCCGGGTGCCATTAGCTGTCTTTCAAAATGACTTGCGGGAAAAGTACAATCATGGACAGAGACAGAAACACAATAAAAATTTCCAGAAACTCCAAATCTTCTTAGATTAAAAGTCTTAAAACCTCGATGCACACACACAAGCCAAATACTTTTTCTCCCAGGAATATCACACCTGCAAAAGAGCGGGATGGGGAACCACAGGCTACCTCAGGTTGGGTCAGACCCGCAGGCTTCTCCGGTTCGAGAAACCAACCAAGAGGTAGTTCGACACGCCCTCGATGAGAGGGAGATTCCCAACTCTACTCCCTCGTTTCGGTGTCAGTGGCTTCCTGAAGGCCCCATGCCTGGTGGAGTGAAAGGGAAGGAACGAGCGGGCAGGAACCAGAGGAACCATCACCAACACAAACTTCTAAAGGCATACCGTCGTTCACACTCACCGAGATACACCGTCGCCCTGGAAACCAAATCAATCACCTGGTCCCTCCTCTGGGGATCTCGGACCCACTCCTTTGGACCTCGGGTCGCAGCCCAGAGGAACCCGGGACCAAGAGAAGGGGGTCCTCTCGCAGCCCCGCCCCGGCCTCGCTCCCCTGGGCTCATACCGAGTAGACGAGCACGGCAGCCCCGGGACTGGTGGAGCCAACGGAGAAACAAGAGTTGGATGAACTGGAGCGATCCATGCTGCGGCTGCTGTCCCGGGCGTGGCCTGGGACTCCGTGCTAAGCAGTGGTGGTGGTGCTGCTGTGGGCGGTTCTTCCGCGCGGGGCGGCCCGACCTCGCCTAGGGCGGCAGCACCCTCTACAGCCCCTCCACAGGACGCCGGGCGCCGCCATCTTAACCAGGACGGAAGCCGCGCGGGGACTTGCGGCGCGCGCAGCCCGTCGGGAACCGGAAGCGGACGCCGGGCGGCGGGAGGTCCGCGAGAACTGCGCGGTCTCGCCGCGGCCCGCCGGCCTCACGATGGCTCAGGAGACCCGGTTGGCGATTTCCGCGCCTCCCGGTTCTCAGGCCCTTCTGGACGCTTTGCTCCAGAACCTCTACGACTTTGGTGAGTGCGGGGCCTCGGAGCCCACGTGGAGAGCCGACTTGAGGACCCCAGCCGTGGCTGGGCTCAGCTTTCAAGCTAAAGATGATTGCTCCTCGAGCACCCCCTCGGCTCTTCCAACCCGGTTCAGATAATGGGTCCTGCACCCTCCCCTCGCCTACGACCGGGGTTTGTGAGTCTTTCTTTGAATCAGATGTCCCAACTCGTTCCTGAGTATGAGGGCCGACCGGCTTGCTTGTCGAAAGCATTAAGGCTTTCAGACTTAACGAGGAGATGTGCACAGGACCTCATGCTCTGGAAATAGCGGCCTTTCTCACTCCCGACCTCTGGGAAGCCCCTTTCCCCCACGCACCCCCAGATCCGCCTGACCCTCGGGCATTGGCGGCACCTTGTTGCGTTGGGACCCAGGCTTTTAGTGACTTCAGAGAACGGTTTCACATGAAGCTTTTCACGACCTTTCAGCCTTAAGTTGGCTGACTTATGCTCGCCTTCCTTCATCTTGATTGCAGAAAAGGAAACTTATCATTAGAGGTTGCGAACTCCTGGCACTTCAGCAAGGAGCCAGTTCTGCACACTCTGAAGAACTTACCCCAGGGAAGATGACACTGCTTCATGCACCAGAAATCATTAGGCATTAGTGCCGTATAGGTCAAACGCATTTCTTCCATTTGTATTGTGATGTTGCTGTTTTATTTTGGAGCCAGTTGCTCAAAATTCTAAGCTCATTACATAGCTTGGAATAAAAATAATAGCTAAAAAAGCATTGCGGTTTTACCATATATACTCCATACGTTACATGTATATAGTCATTTAATTATCACAACAATTCTATGAAATAGATATTGTCATTAATACTATTATTAAGAGACAAATAGCATTATTGTAGAAATAAGCACTAGAGGTTAAAAAACTTGGAAGTTCACCCAGCTAGTAACTTGAAGAGCTTGGGTTCTAAGCCCCACACTGTCTGTCTCCAACTCACTCACTTCTGTTGACTTGTACTGTGGACAGAGTATCTCTGGGCCTTTGGAAATGTTGGAAGACAGAGAAGAATTATTCTCTGACCTTGAGAAGTCCTGAGGAGAAGAGTTTTTCTGCAAAATCCTAAATAATAGTTTGTGTTAACACAGGCTGGAACTTACACTTGGAGCTCTGAAGACACGGCTGTATCTACTTGATTTTATATCCCTAATGCCAAAGTTTAGTTGGCTCTTTATTTAATGTGTCTATTTTATTGAAATATAGTTGACTTAGAGTGTTTCAGGTGCACAGCACGGTGATTCATTTATACAAATACACATATTAGTTTTTGAAATTATTTTCCATCATAGGTTATTACAGGATATTGGCTATAGTTCCATGTGCTATACAGTAAACCTTTGTTGTTTGTGCATATCTATTTTTTAATTAGAAATCTAGCAATTATACTAAGTCAAACAAGTGGACTTAAAATGTGATT
Organism: Ovis canadensis; assembly: GCF_042477335.2. NCBI lineage: Eukaryota > Metazoa > Chordata > Mammalia > Artiodactyla > Bovidae > Ovis > Ovis canadensis. The sequence goes on along the minus strand of NC_091269.1, from coordinate 21,794,318 downwards.
TTTTTATTTAGGCAAAAATTCAGGTTTTCTTAAATATATATTATACATATGTTTACAAAAGCTTTTTAGAAAGAAATGGAGAAATTGGAGAATATAAACTAAATGAAACGGGAGCACTGAATATGAAAGAAAAAGTGAAACTAGGTAAAAAAGAAAAGATCATCTATAGTCTAATTGTTTTTAAACATGAGTGCTCATTAGAAACGTAGCTGGAGCTCTGAAGAAAAAAACTACCTGAGCATTTGTATTTTTCAAAAAAATTCAAGATAATTCTCATATGCATCTGGATTTTTAAAAGTGATTACAGGTTTTTCTATTAGATCCTAGTTTTGGTGATATAGAGTTCTATTATTTTTCTCTTGACCAATCATGATACAGTAGTGGTAAGTGGGTAGTAGTTACATAATTACAAAGTAAAAGATGTTTGTCAGTTTTCACAGTCAGTAGCCAGACAAAATTAAAATATAATTACAGTTGCAAGCCATAATGGGAACATGATTCACGATATAAAATAATTACATAGAATTTAGGGGGGAATCAAGTAGAGTGATGTGGTAAGTGGATGTGCATACATGCACGTTTTTCACCCACCCAGTCTGTGTCTTTTGGTTGGTGCATTTAATCCATTTACATTTAAGGATCTATGTGTATGATCCTATTATTTTATTACTGTATATAATATACTAATATCCTATTATATTATTACCGTTTTCTTAATTGTTTGGTCTTAATTGTGTAGGTCTTTCCCTTTTCTTGTGTTTCCTGCCTGAAGTTCATTTAGCATTTGTTGTAAAGCTGGTTCCGTAGTGCTGAATTCTCTTAACTTTTGCTTGTCTGGAAAGCTTAATTTCTCCATCATATCTGAAGGAGAGTCTTACTGGGTAGAGTATTCTTGGTTGTAGGTTCTTCTCTTTCATCGCTTTAAATATGTCATGCCTTCCTTCTGGCTTGTAGAGTTTCTGTTGAGAAATCAGCTGATAGCCTGATGGGAGTTCCCTTGTATATTATTTGTCATTTTTATTACAACACAATGGGGTTGCAAAGAGTCAAACAACTGAGCAACTATCTCTTACTTAAGCTTGTTGATAGGAGGGACTAGGTCTTGCTCTGGTGGGCAGGGCCTTGCTCAGTAAAACTTTGATCCAATTGTCTGCTGATGGGTGGGGTTGCACTGCCTCCCTGGTAGTTGTTTGGCCTGGGGCATCCCAGCCCTGGGGTCTGAGGGCTCTACTGTAGGGTTAATGGCAAACTCCAAGAGGGTTTACACTAAGGAAGACCTTCCAGTGCCCCCGTCCCTGTGGTGAGCTGCTGCCAACCCACACCTCCAGAGGAGGCCCTCCCACACTAGCAGGTAGCTTAGGTTCGGTCTCCTGTGAAGTCATTGCCCCTCTCCTCTGGCTCTTGGTATGTACAAAATTTTGTTTGTGACCTCCAAAGACTGGAGTCTCTGTTTCCTTCAGTTCTCCAGAAGGCCTGTAGTCAAATCCCACTGGCCCTCAAGGCCAGATTCCCTGGGGATTCCAAGTCCCTTTGTCAGATCCCCAGGCTGGGAAGCCTGACGTGGGGTTCAGAACCTTCACAGCAGTGCGAGAACTTCTTTGGTTTTATTGTTCTCCAGTCTGTGGGTCACCCGCCTGTTGGGAATGGGTTTTGATTTTATTGTGTTTGTACCGCTCCTCTGTCTTGCTGTGGCTTCTTCTTTGTCTTTGGACATGCTGCTGCTGCTGCTGCTAAGTTGCTTCAGTCGTGCCCGACTCTGTGCGACCCCATAGACAGCAGCCCACCAGGCTCCCCCGTCCCTGGGATTCTCCAGGCACGAACACTGGAGTGGGTTGCCATTGCCTTCTCCAATGCATGAAGGTGAAAAGAGAAAGTGAAGTCGCTCAGTCGTGTCTGACTCTTAGCGACCCCATGGACTGCAGCCTACCAGGCTCCTCCGCCCATGGGATTTTCCAGGCATGAGTACTGGAGTGGGGTGCCATTGCCTTGGGGTGTATTTTTTCTGGTGGGTTCCAGCATCTTCCTGTCGATGATTGTTCAGCAGCCAGCTGCAGGTTTGGTACTCTTGCAGGAGAAAAGGAGCGCACATCCTTCTATGCCACATCTTGACCAAGGTTTTCTAGTCGTCTCTTAATACATATATTTTCTTATTAAAGGTTTGTGTTTTAAATTTAATTTTTGGCTGCACTGGGCCTTCACTGCTGCACCTACCTGGGTGTTTCTCTAGTTGCGGCGAGCATGAGCAAGAGCTCTTCTGCAGTGGTGGTGTGCCGGCTTCTCCTTGCGGGGGCTTCTCTTGTTGCAGAACACAGGCTCTAGACTCACAGGCTTCAGTAGGCGCAGTTCATGCACTCAGTAGTCGTGGCCCGCAGGCTTAGTTGCCCCACAGCATGTGGAATCTTCCAGGAGCAGGTGTCAAGTCTGTGTCCCCTACATTGCAAGGCGCATTCTTTACCACTGGACCACTGGGGGCCAGTTAAAAAAGTCTGATACACATTTACTGAATAAAAAACTGAGAAAATACAAGCAAGCATAAATACTCAGCTAATATTTAGAGAGCCCTGTGATATTCGTACTGTCAGTCAGTGAGGCCTAGAGTTCTTGTCAGAAACTTCAGGTGACTGGTCAGAGTTTAAACAGTTAAAACAAAGGGGAGGTATGTTAGTTGAAAATAAAGACATTCGAATTTAGCCAATTGTCTTAGCTTCATCTTGGGCTTCCCTGGTGGCTCAGATGGTAAAGAATCTGCAATGCAAGAGAGCCGGCTTCGATCCCTGGGTCAGGAAGATCCCCTACAGAAGGAAATGACTGCCCACTCCAGTGTTCTTGCCTGAAAACTCCACAGACGGAGGAGTCCATGGGGTCACAAAGAGTCAGACACAACTGAGCGACTTTCACTTTTTCACTTTCAAAGGCTTTCAAATTGAGCCAGTTGTCTTAGATTCGTTTTCGTTTATAACCATGAAGGGAAACAGGAAGACTCTGGTACCCACCTGTAACCCTAGAGAGTGTTAAAAAGAAGCAGTGGTGGATGTACGTGCACTTTTAGCACAGACTGTGAGCCAGCTAGGATGACGCTTTCAGTCAGGACCAAGGTAAGGACTGGGTAATTGTACCAAGAATCAAAGACAGGGGTGTAATTCCTTTGGGAAGAGATGACTAAGCGCTTTGGAGTCTCTGGATTGTGCAGATATTGGATACAACCCTCTGAAGAAGGGATACAACCCTCTGAAGAAAAACAAATATCTTCTTTGTGTGTATTTCTGGGTGTTTGTAAACTGTGACATGTGGACACGTACATTCATATGATTTGATATTGGTGACAGCTGAAGCACAAAATATTTATTCTTCCTTTTTGTGTTCGAACAAACAGGAGAGACAGAAGATGAAACAGAAGAGAAAAGAGTCAGAAAAAAGAGAGAGAAGAAGAGAGGTATGGGGACCCTGGCATCCTTGGCAACAGAGCCAGCTCCCCAGCCCGAATCTCTTGTCAGAGGCCAGAGGAAGAGTGCTGCCAGCTTCTTCCAGGAGCTCCAGGAAGAGCTGCAGGGCGCTCCTGCTGTGACCCCCAGTGGTTCCCCTGTGGGACCTGTAGTCTCTGGAGCTGCAGCAGCCCACTCTCCCCCGAGGAATGACAGGGAACCAGTAGAAGTGGTACAGTTTCACAGCCAAAGTAAAAAAAGAAAACAGAACCCAGATCAAGAGGAGAACGCAAAGGTAATGAATCGGCTCATATGGTGCAAACCCTGATGTTGTCCTGCCACGGTTCTAGGCACTGGGGTGTAGCAGTGAACAAAACAGGCAAAAGCTGCCTTCTCTCAAGGAACTTCCATTCTGATGAAAAGCAGAGGGACTCTGCTGAGCAGCAGCCTGGGGCTGCATTTGTAATTCTGGCCCAGAATTCAGTCCACGAGAGAGGTGTGCTTGCTTATCCAAACTTTTTCACAAGTTTTTGTCAAGTTCATTGCAGAAATCCAGATGTTTACACTTCTGTTGCTTTCCGCATGTCCTATAAACTTGTCTGTCAGCAAAAGAAAAAGAGGATTGTCTTGGTTTCTTGGGGCTGCTGTAGGGAAATTAATTCTCTCACAGTTCTGCAGGCTCAAAGTCCAAATTAATGGTGTTGGCTGGGCCCTGCTCCCTTCTTCAGAGGGTGAGTTCTTCCTTGCTTCTTCCATCTTCCGACACTTACAGAACACTAAACTCTTCCTCCGTCTGTATGTGGCCTTCTTCCTGGTGCCTGAGTCTCAAATCTCTTGCCTTTCTCTTGGAACGACAGCCATCATTGGATGTGGTGTTGTTCAGTCGCTAAATCCTGTTCAGCTATTTGTGATCCGGTGGACTGCAACACGCCAGGCTCCTGTGATCTCCATTACCTCTTGGAGTTGGCTCAGAGTCATGGCCATTGAGTTGGTGATGCTGTCTAAATATCTCATCCTCTGCTGTCCCCTTCTTTTGCCTTCAATCTTTTCCAGCATCAGAGTCTTTTCCAAGAAAAATAAGCTCTTCATGTCAGGTGGTCCAGTATTGGAGCTTCAGCTTTAGCATCAGTCCTTACAGTGAATATTCAGGGATGATTTCCTTTAAGATTGACTGGTTTGATCTCTTTGCTGTCCAAGGGACTCTCCAGAGTCTTCTCCAGCAGCACAATTTGAAAGCATCATTTTTTCTGTGCTCAGCCTTCTTTACAGTCCAGCTCTCACATCAATACATGACTGCTGGAAAAAACCATAGCTTTGACTAAACAAACCTTTGTTAGGCAAAGTGATGTCTCTGCTTTTTAATACATCTGTGGATGTAGGGCCACCCTAAATCTGGGATGGATCTCATCATGAAATCCTTAACTTGATAACACTACAGAGATTCTTTTTCCAGAGAAGGTCACATTCACAGATTCCTGGCTTTAGTGCAACCCACTCCAGTGTTCTTGCCTGGAGAATCCCAGGGACGGGGGAGCCTGGTGGGCTGCCATCTGTGGGGTCGCGCAGAGTTGGACACGACTGAAGCGACTTAGTAGCAGCAGCAGCAGCATATCTGTTTGAAGACCATGATTCAACCCCCTGCAAAGACAGCTAGGCTTGCACATTCTTGATGAACGTGTGGACACAGGCTAGGATGCAGCCATATCTCCTTTGATCCTAGGTCAGCTTTCCAATTCTTACAGTATCCAAGTACTGGGGCAGTGGGAATTCTTACAGGCAGATAAGAAATGGATTCTTTTGGCCCTTGTAGCCAGAGCTCCCAAGCTGGCCAGCCAGGGAGCTTCCAAAGATTGGTATTCTTTGCATAGGGTACTACCTTGGGCCAGACAAATATTAGTACTTTCTGTGTGTGCCATGATATGAAGAAGGTTGGAGAACAGTGCTGTGAAATACAGTACTGCCTTTGGGGAATTTAACTGATACTAAGCATCTAGATACCCTCGTTTCCTGAAATGTCTCGGTCTTTAGTTTCCTTTTATATTCACTTGCGTTCATCCTTCTGGAATAGAGTTTTATTTTGTTTTTTTCTAATAGAAAGGACAAAAAAAGTTGTCATTGAATGAGTCTGTATCTCCCTGTCTCTTAATAATAGAACATGTACAGCAGGCTTTCTTTCTGCTCTACAGAATCCCCTTTTCACTATAGTCGGCTTTTCTCGGAACCTCAGCTCGCTTTACCTTTTGATGTGGACCGTTTTGTTTGTTTGTTTATTCTGGGCTGTGCTGGGTCTTCGCTGCTGCGAGGGCTGTTCTCCGGCAGTGGTGAGTGGGCCTCTCATTGCCATGGGTTCTCCTGTTGCAGAGCACACGGGCTTCAGTAGTTGTGGTGCACGGGCTCAGTTGCCCTGCGACATGTGGAATCTTCCTGGACCAGGGACTGAACCTGGGTCCCCTGCCTTGACAGGTGGGTTCTTAACCACTGAACCCGCAGGGAAGTCCTCTTTTTACATTTGAACTTCCTCATCTTGATGAAATTTTTTAGCTCTTCTTGGTGTTCTGCCCTTTTCTCCTTTAAAAAATTTATCTTCTGACGATGTAAATGTGTCTGGCTAAGGAGACAGTATGTGAACACAATGAAAATACATATGCCCATAAAAAGACTTCAGAATGCTGATATTGCAACATATAAATAACTGCAAATTAATATTGTGCTAATCATTATGGCATATCCTGGGTATAAGGCACACCAGGCAAAGGCCAGTTCTTTGGAGTAATTAGGACACATAATACTATGCTAAGAGTTTGCAGAACATGGGAAAATGTACATGTTGTGGCCCCTGCTCTCTGAAAACTTACAAGTCACCATTGGACAGTCAGATAGACATGGAAACAGACATGATAAAATAATGGCGGCTTCCACTGACCAATCACAGGAACAGTATTGAAGTATTGAAGTATTCTGTTTGTTTTTTATTCCTGTTTTCCTTTATTTCTCCATTCATGTGGCTCCCCCCACTAGTCAATTCTCCATGTCAGTTCCTGTTGCCGTCTGTTGTCTGAAGTACTCTTGAGAACACAAGAGGTACTGGGAAGTAAGTGACCTTCTTTTCCCAGAATTTAGGTTGTGCCATCAAAAATGATCCAACTACACAGTGTATTGAAACAGATATTCTTGGGTGTGATATGGTGATTTATAATAAGAAATATTACATTAAACATTTGCCCCTGTTTCTGGCATAGAACTCCTAAAACTCTTAGAATTTCTTCTAAGATGAGAGAAATAAAGGTGTCCTTTCTGTTAGTGAAGTGACTTGGAAAGCATCCTTGAGTGGGAACTAGTTGCCAGGAGAACCAACCTTGTGATTAGAGGACTGGATAGTTCAGTCCTACCCCCTGACCTCTAGAGAAGGCAGGCAGGCAGTCAGTTCAGTCGCTCAGTCGTGTCCGACTCTTCGCAACCCCATGAATCGCAGCACGCCAGGCCTCCCTGTCCATCACCAACTCCCGAAGTTCACTCAAACTCATGTCCATTGAGTCGGTGATGCCATCCAGCCATCTCATCCTCTGTCGTCCCCTTCTCCTGCTGCCCCCAATCCCTCCCAGCATCAGGGTCTTTTCCACTGAGTCAGCTCTTCACGTGAGGTGGCCAAAGTACTGGAGCTTCAGCTTCAGCGTCAGTCCTTCCAATAAACACCCAGGACTGATCTCCTTTAGGATGGACTGGTTGGATCTCCTTGCAGTCCAAGGGACTCTCAAGAGTCTTCTCCAACACCACAGTTCAAAAGCATCAGTTCTTCGGCTCTCAGACTTTCTTCACAGTCCAACTCTCACATCCATACATGACCACTGGAAAAACCATATTCTTGACTAGACGGACCTTTGTTGGCAAAATAATGTCTCTGCTTTTTAATATCCTATCTAGGTTGGTCATAACTTTCCTTCCAAGGAGTAAACGTCTTTTAATTTCATGGCTACAGTCATCATCTGCAGTGATTTTGGAGCCCAAAAAAATATCTGACACTGTTTCCACTGTTTCCCCATCTATTTCTCATGAAGTGATGGGACCAGATGCCATGATCTTTGTTTTCTGAATGTTGAGCTTTAAGCCAACTTTTTCACTCTCCTCTTTCACTTTCATCAAGAAGCTTTTTAGTTCCTCTTCACTTTCTGCCATAAGGGTGGTGTCATCTGCATATCTGAGGTTTTTGATATTTCTCCCTGCAGTCTTGATTCCAGCTTGTGCTTCTTCCAGCCCAATCTTTCTCATGATGTACTCTGCATATAAGTTAAATAAGCAGGGTGACAATATACAGCCTTGACGTACTCCTTTCCCGACTTGCAACCAGTCTGTTGTTCCATGTCCAGTTCTAACTGTTGCTTCCTGACCTGCATACAAGTTTCTCAAGAGGCAGGTCAGGTGGTCTGGTATGTTTATCTCTTTCAGAATTTTCCACAGTTTATTGTGATCCACGCAGTCAAAGGCTTTGGCATAGTCAATAAAGCAGAAATGGATGTTTTTCTGGAACTCTCTCGTGTTTTTGATGATTCAGCAGATGTTGGCGATTTGATCTCTAGTTCCTCTGCCTTTTCTAAAACCAGCTTGAACATCTGGAAGTTCATGGTTCACATATTGCTAAAGCCTGGCTTGGAGAATTTTGAGCATTACTTTACTAATGTGTGAGATGAGTGCAATTGTGCGGTAGTTCGAGCATTCTTTGGCATGGCCTTTCTTTGGGATTGGAGTGAAAACAGACCTTTTCCAGTCCTGTGGCCACTGCTGAGTTTTCCAAATTTGCTGGCATATTGAGTGCAGCACTTTCACAGCATCATCTTTCAGGATTTGAAATAGCTCAACTGCAATTCTGTCACCTCCACTAACTTTGTTCATAGTGATGCTTTCTAAGGCCCACTTGACTTCACATTCCAGGATGTGTGGCTCTAGGTGAGTGATCACACCATCGTGATTATCTGGGTCGTGAAGCTCTTTTTTGTACAGTTCTGTGTATTCTTGCCACCTCTTCTTAATATCATCTGCTTCTGTTAGGTCCATACCATTTCTGTACTTTATCGAGCCCATCTTTGCATGAAATATTCCCTTGGTATCTCTAACTTTCTTGAAGAAATCTCTAGTCTTTCCCATTCTGTTGTTTTCCTCTATTTGTTTGCATTGATCACTGAGGAAGGCTTTCTTATCTCTCCTTGCTATTCTTTGGAACTCTGCATTCAGATGCCTATATCTTTCCTTTTCTCCTTTGCTTTTCTCTTCTCTTCTTTTCACAGCTGGAGAGGGCAGATGTACTCAATTATGCCTGTGTGAGGAAACCTCTGAAACTCCACAGAGGATGGGGTTTGGTTTGGAGAGCTTCTGGGTTGGTGAGCATGTGGAGGTGCTGCGAGAGTGGGGCCCAGAGAGGGGGTACAGGGTCCTCTCTGCTTCCCACATGCCTTGCCCTCCTCCATCTGACTGTCCTCAAGTTACCACCTTTTAGAATAAACTGGTGATCTAGGAAGTAAATGGGTTTTTTGAGTTATGTGAGCCACTTGAGCAAATTAGTTGAACACAAGAAGGGGGTCAGGAGAACTTGCAGTCTGTAGGTGGTGGGTCAGATGTGCTACAGGTAACAGTCTGGGCTTGCAGCTGGTCTGAAGTGGGGATGGTATTATCGGACTGAGCCCTTTGCCTGTGGGATCTGTGTTGTCTCCAGTACATACTGTCGGAATTGCGTTGAGCTGTGAACACCCAGCTGTGTGTTCTGTGTGTGTTCTGATCTATAGTACGCTGCTTTATTGTACCTGGCTCCCGCATGCGAGGCAACCTTCTCCCCTACATTGGAGTTGATGATCAGAACCCCTTTTAATGGACTCATTTGGGAACTTGACCACCATTTGTCGGAGAGGGCAATGGCACCCCACTCCAGTACTGTTGCCTGGAAACTCCCATGGATGGAGGAGCCTGGTGGGCTGCAGTCCATGGGGTCGCGAAGAGTCTGACACGACTGAGCGAATTCACTTTCACTTTTCACTTGCATTGGAGAAGGAAGTGGCAACCCACTCCAGTGTTCTTGCCTGGAGGGTCCCAGGGACGGGGGAGCCTGGCTGGCTGCCGTCTATGGGGTCGCACAGAGTCGACATGACTGAAGCGACGCAGCAGCAGCTGCTGCCATTTGTATATTTAACCCATCCCAGATATCTGACCCGTAAAATAACTTCCTGATCGTGTCCCATTTGTAAAGTTCTTATTACAGAAGTAATTTGACAAGAAATAGTAGGTCAGAGGTCACCTTTATGTTGACTCGTTCATTCATTTATTCCGTAAGTAATTGGGTGCCTACTACTTGCCAGACCTAGGAGATGCCACAGTAAACAAGATAATAGTCCTCTGCTTTCATGGAGTATATTGTTTATGAGTGCAGTCAGGCAAACCCTGCATAAATTAATAATATACTTTAAAAGTGTTACAGACACTCTGAAGGAAAGGTTCAGGGTCCTGAGAGTAACAGGCAGAACCTCCATTGGAGCAGGTGGTTGGAAGCGTCCAAGGAGGTGACTCTAGGCTGACACTGTTGAAGGGTGCCAGTGATGGGAGAGAAGAGAGCAGTGTAGGCAGAAGATGGCTCTGCTGATGTCCTGAGCTATATAGAGGCCCGCAAGGTTCTAGGAGCTGGGAGACTAGCAGGAGGAGGACAGAGGGTAGAAGGTGTGGGCCAGTCACACCAGGCCCCAGAGGCTTGGGGCCTTTGGATTTAAAGTGCATGGAGAACCACATGGAAGAATTTAAGCAGGGGCGTGAAGTGATCTGATTTATATTTTGAAAAGATTGCTATGTCCCCTGCATGGTAAATGGATTATAGGTAGCCAGAGGCGTGAGGGGACTAGGTGAGGTGTTTACTGCAGGGTCCAGGTTCAAAACAGGGTGGCCTAGACTTGGGATTTGAGAGTGGAGTGAATGAGCCCACTCTTTAATGAGTGCAAGGCTGCCTGTGAGGAAGAAAGTTCCTGTGCTCTTAGGAAAGGGTCAGGTGCAGCTTAAACGATCCAAGTATTATTCAGCCATCAGGGCTGTGTCTGATAAGCCTATTTCTCCACCCTTAACTCAGGTCTGTCTCATGAACCTTAGCCTCCTCTGTGGCCTCTGTAGAAAAGAGACAAGAAAGACATAGTGAGAACAGTAGAGCAGTGTACTGTAGATCAGAAGGGACGCGTGGATCCTATGGCGTGGACTGTGGCGCACGCACACTGCTTCTGAGCCTGTAATGCACTGCTGAGTAAAGATCTGCCATTATTTCCTGAAAGCTTACTGTGTATATTTGTTGCTCACTCATGTCGAACTCATTGCAGTCCCATGACTGTAGCCCACCAGGCTCCTCTGTCCATGGGATTCTCCAGGCAAGAATACTGGAGTGGATAGTCATTCCCTTCTCCAGGGGATCTTCATGACCCAGGGTTCAAACCCAGGTCTCCCACATTGCAGGAGATTCTTGACCATCTAAGTCCCTAGGGAAGCCCCATTTCCTGAGTGGTTGCTGTATACTGCTGCTGCTGCTGCTGCTGCTGCGTCACTTCAGTTGTGTCCAACTCTGTGCGACCCCATAGACGGCAGCCCACCAGGCTCCCCTGTCCCTGGGATTCTCCAGGCAAGAATACTGGAGTGGGTTGCCATTTCCTTCTCCAATGCATGAAAGTGAAAAGTGAAAGTGAAGTTGCTCAGTCGTGTCAGACTCTTCGCGACCCCATGGACTGCAGCCCACCAGGGTCCTCTAACCATGGGATTTTCTAGGCAAGAGTACTGGAGTGGGGTGCCATTGCCTTCTCCTGCTGTATACTAAAAGTGATTATTTATGTTCCTTAACTAGTTCAGTATTTCATTGAATCTTCACAATTCATGTAACCTGTTTTCCTTTTGCAGAGGAGATTGATGCCTAGAGAGATTTAATGATTTGCTTGCATATAAACGGTCACCCCACCATCCCATATATGCAACTCCAATACCCCAGAGCTTTCCAAAGCACAAGTTTAGGTTTGTTTTTTTTTTTTGTAAGTTTGGTACAGATTTATTTGGCAGCAAAACTGGCCTGAGCTGATGTGAGGCTTAAGAGTTATTTTTGTTGGTTCCATATGACATAAATATTTACAGGCGTTGCTACAGAAATGTGAATGTGCTTAATCATGAGTTGCTGTCTTAGACCCCACTGGAAATGGTACACAATATCCCATTGTGTACCATTGAATGGGAAAGATTATAGAGATCTCTTCAAGAAAGTTAGAGATACAAAGGGAATATTTCATGCAAAGATGGGCAAAATAAAGGACGGAAATGTACACAGTATTCAGTATATTCACAGTATTTCCTTCTGAATTTTCTTAGGATTCCAGATGAAGGGTTGTGGATATGAAAAAAGTGCTCAAGTTCTGACCCCAGGCTCTCTGGCTTAAAACCTGTTTGCCTAACTACGACACTAGTGAGAGGAGTGTAGGTTAGTTAGGCTGTTTGTCCCTCGAGGAACACGAGTGCACTGCACCAGAAGTGTCATTAGCCCTACTGCCCCCGCTTCTTACTGCCCTCATAGTCTCTAGTATCCCAGCCTGTGTGCATGCTCAGCTGCTTCAGTCATGTCCAACTCTTTGCAACCTTGTGGACTGTAGCCTGCCAAGCTCTTCTGTTCATGGCATTCTCCAGGCAAGAATACTGGATTTGGTTGCCATGCCCTCCTCTAGGGGATTTTCCTGACCCAGGGATCAAACCATAGATGCCTCTGTCTCCTGCATTTCAGGATGATTCTTTTTCTGCTAAGCCACCTGGGAAGCCTGCAGTATTCCAGGGCTACCCTTGAGCATCACCCTTCAGCTGTACCAAGTCCCCTGCTCTTTAGTGGATCCAGTCAGAGAGGTATTAGGAAGAAACTAATCTAGTTGAAATAATAATTTTTTGAATTATTTTAATTGGAGGCTAATATTGTGGTGGTTTTTGCCATAATTGCCATGAATCGGCTGTAGATGTACATGTGTTCCCCATCCTGAACCCCCTTCTCACCTTCATCCCCATCCCATCCCTGTGTGTTGTCCCAATGCACCACCTTTGAGTGCCCTGTTTCATGGATCCAACGTGGACTGGTCATCTTATTTCACATATGGTAATGTACATGTTTCAGTGCTATTCTCTCAAATCATCCCACCCTTGCCTTCTCCCCAAGAGTCCAAAAGTCTGTTTTTTATATCTGTGTCTCTTTTGCTGTCTCGTATATAGGGTCGTCATTACCATCTTTCTAAATTCCATATATTTGCTTTAATACACAGTGTTTCTCTTTCTGACTTACTTCACTCTGTATAATATGCTCCATTTTCATCCACCTCATTAGAACTGATTCAGATGCGCTCTTTTTTTAATAGCTGAGTAATATTCCCTTCTGTATATGTACCACAACTTTCTTATCCACTCATCTGCCAATGGACATCTAGGTTGCTTCCATGTCCTCACTATTGTAAGCAGTGCTACAATGAACATTGGGGTACATGTGTCTCTTTCAGTTCTGGTTTCCTCAGTGTGTATACCCAGCAGTGGGATTGGTGGGTTGTTTGGCAGTTCTATTTCCATTTTTTTAAGGAATCTCCACACTGTTCTCCATAGTGGCTGTACTAGTTTGCGTTCCCACCAACGGTGTAAGAGGGTTCCCTTTTCTCCACACCCTCTCCAGCATTTATTGTTTGTAGACTTTTGGATAGCAGCCATTCTGACTGGCATGAGATGGCACCTCATTGTGGTTTTGATTTGCATTTCTCTGATCATGAGTGATGTTGAGCATTTTTTCATGTGTTTGTTAGCCATCTCTATGTCTTCTTTGGAGAAATGTCTGTTTAGTTCTTTGGCCCATTTTTTGATTGGGTCGTTTATTTTTCTGGTATTGAGCTGCAGGAGCTGCTTGTATATTGTTGAGAATAATTCTTTGTCAGTTGCTTCATTTGCAATGATTTTCTCCCATTCTGAAGGCTGTCTTTTCACCTTGCTTATAGTTTCCTTCATTGTGCAAAAGCTTTTAAATTTAATTAGGTCCCATTTGTTTATTTTTGCTTTTATTTCCATTACTTTGGGAGGTGGGTCATTGAGGATCTTGCTGTGATTTATGTCAGAGAGTGTTTGCCTGTGTTTTCCTCTAGGAGTTTTATAGTTTCAGGTCTTAGATTTCGATCTTTAATCCATTTTGAGTTTAGTTCTGTGTATGGTGTTAGAAAGTGTTCTAGTTTCATTCTTTTGCAGGTGGTTGACCAGTCTTTTAATGCTCGGGGCTGTGTTCCTGCTTTGCTGAAGATGTGCATGGAATGTCTTACTCTGGAACTTGTTGGCTCTTGGGTGGACCTAGGTTTCATTGTAGATATGGAGGCTTTTGCATGAGCTCTGGTCTATTAATGTTCCCTGGAATCAGCAGTTCTCTGGTGTTCTCAAGTTTTGGAGATAAGCCTCCTGCCTCTGGCTTTCAGTCTTATTCTTACAGTAGTATCAAGATGTCTCCATTCATACAGCACAGATGATAAAACATCTAGGTTAATGGTGAAACAATTCACAGTGAGGGACACCCAGAGAGGTTCACAGAGTTACATGAAGAAGAGAAGAGGGAGGAGGGAAATAGAGGTGACCAGGAGGAGAAGAGGGGGAGTCAAAAGGGAAGAGACCAATCTAGCCAGTAATCAGTTCCCTAACCTTTCTCCACAGCCCAGAACACCCTGAGAGATTCACAGAGTTAAGTAGAAAAGAGAAGGGGGAAGGAGGAGATAGAGGTGACCTGGTGGAGAAAAGGGAGAGTCAAAAGGGGAGAGAGCAATCAAGCCAGTAATCACACCCTGAAGTGAAAATGAATACTGAACATTAGATTCTTAAATTTAGGTACAGAATTGATAACAAATACCAAAAAGCAAAGGTTAAAAATCTAGAGTAGAGGTTAGGCTCTCAAAAATACAATATTAAAAATACAAAACAAAATCAATCACAAAATTATAAAATATATATATATGAAATTTACTTTAAAAATAGGGTCTTTTTTTTTTTTTGCAAGGTAAGAGTAGGTTATACTAATGAAAATTAAAGTTGTAATAAAGGACTTAAATTTTAAAAAAAATTAAAAAGTGATAATAGTAAAAATATACCTATGAGTTTCTGTGGAGCTGTTGTGGGCAGTGTGGGGTCAGTTCCGTTTCAGATATTTCCTTGTTCCAGCTTGTACTTGTTCTTAAGGTCTATAGGTCCGCTCCAATGCATAGTCAGTGTTAATTAACTACAGGGTTTTAATCTCTTGTACCTGTCACTTCCAGAGCGGTTCCCTCTTTGTCTCTTTTGGCTTCCTCTGGAAGTCTCTTCAGTATCTAATTTCCGCCCTGACACAAGGGGGTGAAGGTGGTCACTTATTTAGGCTCGCTGGTTCAGTTGTGTTGTGGGGAGGGAGGAACACAGCAAACAGATACCACTGGCGTGTGTGGGGAGTGCGCGCAGTGTATGGCCCACGCTGGGTCTGCCCCAGCTCCAGGTTGCTCAGCAGGGGCACTGTCCAAAGCGGACACTGTGTTTTGTGCACTTCCCAGGTCTGAGCTGCTAGGTTCAGGTTCTCGGGTACTCCACAGACTCGGTTGGGTGTGTGTTTTGTGCCCTTCCCAGGTCCGAGCAGCTCAGGCAACCGGATGCGTGGCGAGCGCACTGTCCCAGGTGGGCCATGCATCTTAATCACCTCCCCGGTCCCAGCCACTTGGTTTCCTGGGTGCGCTCTGAGAGCACCGTCTCAGGTGTGCTGTGTGTCTCCTCTGGGGAGCTGATCTCAGGCTGAGACCCTCCTGGCAGATGTCAGCCATCCAGGATCCCAGGAAGACGTGGTTAGCAACTGGGAGCCTGCTCACAGTTTGATGGAGGATGCTGGTTTCTGGGGCCGAGAATGGAGCAGCGCCTTGCCTTCCGGCTCTGGCTGTCACCCGCCTGCCTGTCTGCCTCTGGCAGCAGGGAGGGGCCGGTCCGCAGCTGGCCAGCTCTCCTTTGGTATTCGCTCAATCCTTTGTTCTGTGAGAGGGCCAGGCTGCAAGTTAGAGCCTCTCCTGGCTCCCTCAGATTGTCCCCAGGGCGTTGAAGCCCAGCGCTTACCCTAAGCACGATTGTGCCGCCCGCACCTCCCTGCGCAGCCCGCGCTGCTGGTGGGGCCTGGAGCCTGCGGGCCCCTTGCCCACTGCGAGTTACAGTTAGGCGCCTGCTCTCTGGGGTTTTCCCCCAGTTGTGTTGCCCTCTGAGTTTCCAGAACTCCCCACAAACCCACCTGCGAGAGGGTTCCCTGCAGTTTGGGAATTTCTCCTCCTTCACAACTCCCTCCCCAGGACAGGTCTCCATCCCTAAAGCTTTTGTCTCTCTTTCTTTCTTCTATATTTTGTTCTACCTCCTTTTGAAGAGAATGGGCTGCCTTTCTGGGTGCCTGGTGTCCTCCGCCAGTGTTCAGAAATTGTTTTGTGGAAGTTGCTCAGCATTTGGATGGACTTTTGATGAATTTGTTGGGGAGAAAGTGGTCTCCCTGTCCTATTGCTCCACCATCTTGGGACTGCCCCCCCACCGAAATAATAATTTACACTCAAGAAGACATAAAGAAAATTCTCAATATTCCCAGAAATGCTGGCATATTAAAGAGAGAGTGTTTATTTACCCAACTCTTCTCTAATTGGGCAAAGATTGGACAGTGTAACTAATAGATAAAAATCTCACCAGTGCAGGAGAAAATACTTTTGGTCAGCCCATCAGAAAGATCACTGAGCCTGGTAACCTGCCTGCCTTCCCCCCTCACCCCACACATTCCTCCCAAACTGCTGCTCCTCCTCTTTTTTTTTTTTTTAACATGGACCAGTTTTAAAGTTTTTATTGAATATGTTACAATATTGCTTCCATCTTATGTTTTGAGTTTTTGGAGGCCAAGGTAAGGGATCTTAGTTTCCTTAGTTCCCTGGCCAAGGATTAAACTCGCAGCCCCTGCATTGAAAGGCAAAGTCTTAACAACTGCACTGCCAGGGAAGTCCCAGCTTCTTTTTATAGCTTGCTGTCTTCTTCATAACCTCACATACAAGTTCTCAGAATCTCCAAATTTTCTCTCTTGTGTGTGGGACAGGGAGGCTTTATCAGTGAGCATAGGTGAGACGGTGGTTCTGTAACAAGTAGTCCTTACACCTCAGTGGTTTAAAGGCAGAAGTTAATTTTGTTCTCACGTCATGTGTTCATCAGGATTGTCGGCAGAATGCCGTGGTCCACACCATCCTAATCTAGGGACCCAGGGTGATAGGGGCTCCACCATTTGCTGAAGAAGGTAAGTCAATAAAGGCTCTTAAAGGTTCTCTGTGGAAGGGATATGCTTCCTTCTGCTCACATGTCTTTGGCTAAAACAAATCAAGTCAGCGTGCCTGACTCCAGGTAGGGAGCAAAGCCCAGTTCTCTGTGAGCCTAGAGGTAGAGGAGGACTGAGTGTTGCTTGCAGACAGTAGGGCCTCCTACCACAGTGAGGATAGGGGCAAAGAAAACAGGGGAGACCACTGATTAATGTGCTAAAGTGGTTTTAAAGCTAAAAATAGAGATGAACGTTAAGGTAGTGGTGGGGTCATGCTAATAGACTCAGCATCATGAGATAATTAGCCAAGAATTTTTTCCCAGATGTTTGTTTTCACTATGAAGAAGGATCTGTTACCAAACCAGGTCCATTTGCCCAATGTGCAGCAAGCTGGACACTGAGATCCTGCGATGTACAATTTATTCACCAGGCAGCCAAGCAAGGAGAGGGGAGGACAAGTCTCAGTCTGCCTCTCAGAAGTGAGGGGGTTGGGGTCTTCATGGGATAAGCACGATGATCTTAGGCATAGGGAGAGATTATTGGGAGAAGGGGGAAAGGTGGGGTAATCAGTGTTCTGTGCAGGTATGTCTGGGTTACAGGCTTCGGTGTGTTCAAAATTGAGGTGCTCAACTTGATCTGAGGGTTGAGTTTTCTGCACCTGCCCCTGAAAGGCCCTTCCTTGGGCCCTGTGCAGGCCCAGTTTGGGGCTGGTGATCCCAGCTAGCCTTAGCCACCTCTCACAGGGCAGGAGCTGACACTACATACCTGTAGAACAGCTGGGCTACAAGAAGCTGGGAAGATGTGCTGTTAAAAGAGAGGAAGAAGGGAAGAATAACCAAAGTGAGCCTACTCCATTAAGGCAGGTGACCAGCAGAGGGGTTTTAACAAGCTGCTCCCCTGTCCATTGCTGTCCATACAAGACAGCTGTATCCTGCGGAGCCAGAGGCCAGACTGCTTTTCGAGATGCTGCACAGCTAGGATGGCCTGGGGTTGAATAGTGACTGCTGTCCTTGGCCAGATTGACAGGAGAGTTTCCTTGAAGTCTCAGACTTCTGGTTAATTCCATTGATTGGTGACCATAACCAGGGGGTATATTGATCTAAAGAGTCACATATCTTGATGGCATTTGCAGCGTCATTATTTTCTCTTGGGAATTATGAATCCCCGTCTCCATCATTTCTAGATTTCTGATGTTCCTGAAAGAAATTTGTTCCTTTATGCCTTTTTTCCTTCTTTCCTTCCTTCCTCCCTTTCCTTCCCCTCTATCCCCCGCTTCCTCCCTTTCCCTCATGGCTTGTGGGATCTTAATTCCTCAACCAGAGATTGAACCCCTGGCCACAGCAATGAAAGCACCAAGTCCTGAGTCCAGAGAATTATTTAAATATGATTATTTACCCTCTAGAATTCTGCTCAGCAGTTACCCCTTTCTAAACCCCTCACTATGCAGAGCTTCCCACGTACACTGCATAAGATACAGATACCAGTCTCTCCCTTACTCACTTCTCTTTCTTCTTAGTTTCTCATCAGTCCTTTCTTAAACTTTGAAACCTTAAATTAATTTTCTTCGTTTTTCTTCCATTCGCTGTTAAGTAGGCTTTTGTGCAACAAGCATATGTTATTGGTTGTTATCTAGGCATCTGGGCCAATTTCACAGCTTTTAAAAACATGACTACTCTCTTGGTGGATGGATACTGTAAGGAACAGATATCCTTAATAATTATTTTTTTCTTTTCAGACCAAAACTAAAGAACAAAACCATCTTGATAAAGATGTGGGTATACAAGAATTTAACTTAGAAAAGGTAGGTGTTTTGAAATTATTTTTCCAGCTTTTAATACCAAAAATGCATGTGTTTCTATGTTGTCCAATGGTCAGGGAACAGTGACTGCATTAACTAGGTTGAACACTGTATAGTCATTTAAAACACGCTGGTTTTATGATTATAGTGTCCATGATATAGTGGTAGGAAAAACAGGGATATTTGTGTTCTGTGGTTGTAACTTGGTTTTAAAAATGTGTGAGAAGGGGGGCGGTCCTAAGATGGCGGAGGAATAGGATGGGGAGACCACTTTCTCCCCCACAAATTCATTGAAAGATCATTTGAACCCTGAGCAAATATCGCAAAACAACTTCTGAACACTGGCGGAGGACACCAGGCACCCAGAAAGGCAGCCCATTGTCTTCAAAAGGAGGTAGGACAAAATATAAAAGATAAAAAGAGAGACAAAAGAGTTAGGGACAGAGATCTGTCCCGGGGAGGGAGTCGTAAAAGAGGAGAAGTTTCCCAACACCAGGAAACCCCCTCACCTGCGGGTCTGTGGGGAGTTTTGGAATCTCAGAGGGCCACATAACCAGGAGGAAAAAATAAATAAATAAAACCCACAGATTACGCGCCTAACTGCAATTCCCAGTGGAGAAGTAGCCCAGACACTCCCATCTGCCACCAGCAAGTGGGGGCTAACAGGGAGGCGCGGGCATTGCTTAGGATAAGGTCCGGGCCTGAATGCCCTGAGGGCAGTCTGAGGCAGCTGACCTAAGACAGCAACCCAAGCTCGGATAGCCAGAGAGAGAAAGAGGAAAATACAAAAAGACAAGAGAGAGAACTTTCCTGCCAGACCCGCTCACAGAACAAAGGACTGAATGAATACCAGAGGAGGGCTAGCTGCGGACTGGCCCATCCCCCGCTGGAGGCAGGCAGGCGACAGCCAGAGCCAGAAGGGGCAAACTCTGCCCCAGAGACATCCTCTACCAAACTGCCAGCAGGCTCCCAGTTGCTAG
Organism: Ovis canadensis; assembly: GCF_042477335.2. Taxonomy (NCBI): domain Eukaryota; kingdom Metazoa; phylum Chordata; class Mammalia; order Artiodactyla; family Bovidae; genus Ovis; species Ovis canadensis. Next base: position 21,774,788 of record NC_091269.1, on the reverse strand, counting down.
CCAACTCTTCCCGGGATCTTGGATGGTTGACATCCGCCAGGAGGGTCGCAGACAGAGATTAGCTCCCCAGAGGAGACACACAGCACACCTGAGACAGCACTCCCGAGTGGCTGGGACCGGAGAGGCGATAAGACGCACCCCTACCTGGGGAGAGTGCGCTCGCCAAGCACCTGGTTGCCTGAGCTGCTCAGACCTCAGAAGGGCACAAAACGCAGGCCTGACCGAGTCTGTGCCCTTGCGGAGTACCCAAGAACCTGAACCTGAGCGGCTTATGCCTGGGAAGTGCATGCATCCCAGGGCCCACCTTAGACGGCTCTCCAGCAGAACAACCTGGAGCCTGAGCAGTGTAGACCAGGAAAGCACACACGCCGTGAGCAGGGGCAAACCCAGTGTGGCCCAGACACTGCAAGCACTCCCCACACATGCCAGTGATATTTGTTTGCAGTGTTCCTCCCTCCCCGCAGCACAACTGAACAAGTGAGCCTAAATAAACGACCACCTTCGCCCCCTGTGTCAGGGCGGAAGTTAGACACTGAAGAGACTTGCAGAGAGAGGAGGCCAAAAGAAACAAAGAAAGGGGATCCGCTTTGGAAGTGACAGATGCAACAGACTAAAACCCTGTTAGCATTGGCTGCGGGGGAAGGCGATGGCACCCCACTCCAGTACTCTTGCCTGGGAAATCCCATGGATGGAGGAGCCTGGTGGGCTGCAGTCCAGGGGGTCATGAAGAGTCTGACACGACTGACGACTTCACTTTCACTTTTCACTTTCATGCATTGGAGAAGGAAATGGCAACCCACTCCAGTGTTCTTGCCTGGAGAATCCCAGGGACGGGGGAGCCTGGTGGGCTGCCGTCTACGGGGTCACACAGAGTCGGACACAACTGAAGCAACTTAGTAGCAGCAGCAGCAGCATTGGCTACATTGGAAGGGGCCTGTAGACCTTGAGAAGTATATGCTGGAACTGAACTGACCCCACATTGCCCTCAACAGCTCCAGAGAAATTCCTATATATTTTTTTCTATTATCACTTACAATTTTTAAAAAAATTTTTAAGTTCTTTATTACTCCTTTAATTTTCATTTTTAAAACCTACTATTACCTTGCAAAAAAAACAGACTCTATTTTTAAAGCAAATTTCATATATTTTTTTAATAACCTTTGCGACTTTGGTTTATTTTTTTTTAATATCATAAAGAATCCAATCTTCAGTACCCATTTTTACTTAGGAGTGTGATTAGTGGCTTGAGTGCTCTCTCCCCTTTTTGACTGCTTTTTCTCCCCCAGGTCACCTCTATCTCCTCCCTCCCGCTTCTCTTCTCTACTTAACTCTTGTGAATCTCTTTGGGTGTTCCAGGCTGTGGAGAATACTTAGGGAACTGATCACAGGCTAGATTGGTCTCTCTCCTTTTGACTCCCCCTCTTCTCCTCCTGGTCACCTGTATCTCCCTCCTCCCTCTTCTCTTCCCCATATAACTCTGTGAACCTCTCTGGGTATCCCTCGCTGTGGAGAATCTTTTCACCATTAACCTAGATGTTTTATCATCAGTGCTGTATAAACAGAGAAGTCTTGAGGCTACTGTAAGAATACGACTGAAAGCCAGAGGCAGGAGGCTTAAATACAAAACTTGAGAACACCAGAAAGCTCCTGATTCCAGGGAACATTAATCGACAAGAGCTCATCCAAAAGCCTTGATACCTACACTGAAACCAGGCTCCACCCAAGAGCCAACAAGTTTCAGAGCAAGACTTACCAAGCTCATTCTCCAACAACGCAGGAACGTATACCTGAGCACAAAACTTTAGGCGGACAAAAGTCACACCAAACCCACAGACACCTCAAAACTCACTACTGGAAACGTCATTACACTCCAGAGAGAAGAGATCCAGCTCCACCCACCAGAACACTGACGCAAGCTTCCCTAACCAGGGACCTTGACAAGCCACTCGTCCAACCCTACCCACAGGGGGGAACCTCCACGATAAAGAGGATCCACAAACTTCAGCATACAGAAAGGCCACCCCAAACACAGCAACCTAAACAAGATGAAAAGGCAGAGAAATATTCAGCAGGTAAAGGAACATGATAAAAGCCCACCAAACCAAACAAAAGAGGATGAGAAGATAGGGAGCCTACATGAAAAAGAATTCAGAATAATGATAGTAAAAATGATCCAAAATCTGAAAACAAAATGGAGTTACAGATAAATAGTCTGGAGACAAAGATTGAGAAGATGCAAGAAACGTTTAACAAGGACCTAGAAGAAATAAAAATCAGTCAATCAATAATGAATAATGCAATAACTGAGATCAAAAGCACTCTGGAAGGAACCAACAGTAGAATAACTGAGGCAGAAGATAGGATAAGTGAGGTGGAAGATAGAATGGTGGAAATAAACGAAGCAGAGAGGGAAAAAAAAAAAGAATTAAATGAGGACAACTTCAGAGACCTCTGGACAATGTTAAATGCCCCAACATTTGAATCATAGGAGTCCCAGAAGAAGAAGACAAAAAGAAAGGCTATGAGAAAATACATGAGGAGATAATAATCGAAAACTTCCCTAAAATGGGGAAGGAAATAGCCATCCAAGTCTAAGAAACCCAGAGAGTCCCAAACAGGATAAGCCCAAGGTGAAACACCCCAACACACATATTAATCAAATTAACGAAGATCAAACACAGCAAATATTAAAAGCAGCAAGGGAAAAACAGCAAATAACTCACAAGGGTACCCCTATAAGGATAACAGCTGATTGTTCAATAGAAACTCTTCAAGCCCGGAGGGAATGAAAGGACATGCTTAAAGTGATGAAAGAGAAAAACCTACAGCCCAGATTACTGTTCCCAGTAAGGATCTCATTCAGGTATGAAGGAGTAATCAAAGCTTTACAGACAAGCAAACGCTGGGAGGATTCAGCACCACCAAACTAGCTCTTCAACAAGTGCCAAAGGATTGTCTCTAGACAGGAAATACAGAAAAGGTTTATAAACTCGAACCCAAAGCAACAAAGTAAATGGCAACAGGATCATATTTATCAATAATTACCTTAAATGTAAATGGGTTGAATGTCCCAACCAAAAGACAAAGACTGGCTGAATGGACACAAAAACAAGACCCCTATATATGTTGTCTACAAGAGACCCACCTCAAAACAAAGGACGCATACAGACTGAAAGTGAAGGGCTGGGAAAAGATATTCAATGCAAATTTGGAGCCAGAAGAAAGCAGGAGTAGCAATACTCATATCAGATAAAATAGACTTTGAAATATAGGCTGTGAAAAGAGACAAAGAAGGACATTACATAATGATCAAAGGATCAATCCAAGAAGAAGATACAACAATTGTAAACATATATGCACCCAACATAGGAGCACAATAATATATAAGCAAATGCTAAGGAGTATGAAAGGGGAAATTAACAGTAACACAATAAAAATAGGAGACATTAATACCCCACTCACACCTATGGATAAATCAATGAAACAGAAAATTAGCAAGGAAACACAAACTTTAAATGATACAGTGGACCAGTTAGACCTAATTGATATCGATAGGACATTTCACCCCAAAACAATGAATTTCACATTTTTCTCAAACGCACACGGAACGTTCTCCAGGATAGATCACATCCTGGGCCATAAATCTAGCCTTGGCAAATTCAAAAAAATTGAAATCATTCCAAGCATCTTTTCTGACCACAGTGCAGTAAGATTAGATCTCAATTACAGGAGAAAAACTATTAAATATTCCAGCACATGGAGGCTGAACAACACGTTGCTGAATAACCAACAAATCACAAAAGAAATCAAAAAGGAAATCAAAATATGCATAGAAACGAATGAAAATGAAAACACAACAACTCAAAACCTGTGGGACACTGTAAAAGCAGTGCTAAGGGGAAGGTTCATAGCAATACAGGCATACCTCAAGAAACAAGAAAAAAGTCAAATAAACAACCTAACTCTACACCTAAAGCAACTAGAAAAGGAAATGAAGAACCCCAGAGTTAGTAGAAAGAAATCTTAAAAATTAGGGCACAAATAAATGCAAAAGAAACAAAAGAGACCATAGCAAAAAGCAACAAAGCCAAAAGCTGGTTCTTTGAGAGGAAAAATAAAATTGACAGACCATTAGCCAGGCTCATCAAGAAACAAAGGGAGAAAATCAAATCAGTAACATTAGAAATGAAAATGGAGAGATCACAACAGACAACACAGAAATACAAGGATTGTAAAAGACTACTGTCAGCAACTGTATGCCAATAAAATGGACAACTTGGAAGAAATGGAAAAATTCTTAGAAAAGTACAACTTTCCAAAACTGAGCCAAGAAGAAATAGAAAATCTTAACAGACCCATCACAAGCACGGAAATTGAAACCGTAATCAGAAATCTTCCAGCAAACAAAAGCCCAGGTCCAGACGGCTTCACAGCTGAATTCTACCACAAATTTAGAGAAGAGCTAACACCTATCCTACTCAAACTTTTCCAGAAAATTGCAGAGGAAGGTAAACTTCCAAATTCATTCTATGAGGCCACCATCACCCTAATACCAAAACCTGACAAAGATGCCACAAAAAAAAAGAAAACTATAGGCCAATATCACTGATGAACATAGATATGAAAATCTTTAGCAAAATTCTAGCAATCAGAATCCAACAACTCATTAAAAAGATCATACATCATGACCAAGTGGGCTTTATCCCAGGGATGGAAGGATTCTTCAGTACTCACAAATCAATCAATGTGATACACTACATTAATAAATTAAAAGATAAAAACCATATGATTATCTCAGTAGATGCAGAGAAAGCCTTTGACAAAATTCAACATCCATTTATGATAAAACCCCTCCAGAATGCAGGCATAGAAGGAACATACCTCAACATAATAAAAGCCATATTTGATAAACCCACAGCAAACATTATCCTCAATGGTGAAAAGTTGGAAGCATTTCCCCTAAAGTCAGGAACAAGACAAGGGTGCCCACTTTCACCACTACTATTCAACATAGTTCTGGAAGTTTTGGCCACAGCAATCAGAGCAGAAAAAGAAATAAAAGGAATCCAGATTGGGAAAGAAGAAGTAAAACTCTCACTGTTCACAGATGATGTGATCCTCTACATAGAAAACCCTAAAGACTCCACCAGAAAATTACTAGAGCTAATCAATGAATATAGTAAAGTTGCAGGATATAAAATTAACACAGAGAAATCCCTTGCATTCCTATATACTAACAATGAGAAAACAGAAATTAAGGAAACAGTTCCATTCACCATTGCAAAGAAAAGAATCAAATACTTAGGAATAAATCTACCCAAAGAAACAGAAGACCTATATATAGAAAACTAAAACACTGGTGAAGAAATCAAAGAGGACACAAATAGATGGAGAAACATACCATGTTCATGGATTGGAAGACTCAATAGAGTGAAAATGAGTACACTACCCAAAGCAATATATCAATTCAGTACAATCCCTATCAAGCTACCCACAGTATTTTTCAGAGAACTAGAACAAATAATTTCACAATTTGTATGGAAATACAAAAAACCTTGAATAGCCAACGCAATCTTGAGAAAGAAGAATGGAACTGGAGGGATCAACCTGCCTGACTTCAGGCTCCACTACAAAGCCACAGTCATCAAGACAGTACGGTACTAGCACAAAGACAGAAACGTAGATCAATGGAACAAAATAGAAAGCCCAGAGATAAATCCACACACCTATGGATACCTTATCTTCGACAAAGGAGGCAAGAGTATACAATGTAGAAAAGACAATCTCTTTAACAAGTGGTGCTGGGAAAACTGGTCAACCACTTATAAAAGAATGAAACTAGAACGCTTTCTAACACCATACACAGAAATAAACTCAAAATAGATTAAAGATCTAAACGTAAGACCAGAAACTATAAAACTCCTAGAGGAAAACATAGGCAAAATGCTCTCTGATGTAAATCACAGCAGCATCCTCTATGACCCACCTCCCAGAATACTGGAAATAAAAGCAAAAATAAACAAATGGGACCTAATTAAAGTTACAAGCTTTTGCACAATGAAGAAAACTATAAGCAAGGTGAAAAGACAGCCTTCAGAATGGGAGAAAATAATAGCAAACAAAGCAACTGACAATTAATCTCAAAAATGTACAAGCAGCTCCTGCAGCTCAGTTCCAGAAAAATAAGCAACCCAATCAAAAAATGTGCCAAAGAACTAAACAGACATTTCTCCAAAGAGACATACAGATAGCTAACAAACACATGAAAAGATGCTCAACATCACTCATAATCAGAGAAGTGCAAATCAAAACCACAATGAGGTACCATCTCACACCAGTCAGAATGGCTGCTGTCCAAAAGTCTACAAACAATAAATGCTGGAAAGGGTGCAGAGAAAAAGGAACCCTCTTACACTGTTGGTGTAAATGCAAGCTAATATAGCCACTATGGAGATTCCTTAAAAAACTAGAAATAGAACTGCCATATGACCCAGCAATCCCACTGCTGGGCTTGCACACCTAGGAACCCAGAATTGAAAGAGACATGTGTACCCCAATGTTCATCGCAGCACTCTTTACAATAGCCAGGACATGGAAGCAACCTAGATGTCCATCAGCAGACAAATGGATAAGAAAGTTGTGGTACCTATACACAATGGAATATTACTCAGCTATTAAAAAGAACACTTTTGAATCAGTTCTAATGAGGTGGATGAAACTGGAGCCGATTATACAGAGTGAAGTAAGCCAGAAAGAGAAACACCAATACCGTATATTAACACATACATATGGAATTTAGATGACGGTAATGACCCTATATGCGAGACAGCAAAAGAGACACAGATGTAAAGAACAGACTTTTAGACTGTAGGAGAAGAGGGTGGGATGATTTGAGAGAATGGCATTGAAACATGTATATTATCATATGTGAACTAGATCGCCAGTCCAGGTTCGATGCATGAGACAGGGCACTCAGGGCTGGTGCACTGGGATGACCCTGAGGGATAGGATGGGGTTGGAGGGGGGGTTCAGAATTGGGAGCACATGTATAACCATGGCTGATTCATGTGAATGTATGGCAAAAACCACTACGATATTGGAAAGTAATTGGCCTCCAATTAAAATAAATGTGTGAGAAAAAAGATGGGAAGTAGTTCAGCTGCCAAGAGTGGCTATTGGTGTCTTTTTCTGTTTTACAAAATGTTTTTTATATATAATGCATTTTTTTAAGTTGTTGGGTGTTTTAATACATCTATTTATTTGGCTGCACCGAATCCTCGTTGTGTTCTGCGGGATCTTTGATTGTGGTGCACAGGCTGTGGCGTGCTCAAGCTCATAGTTCCTTGGCCTGTGGGAGTTTAGTTCCCTGACGAGGGGTCAGACCCATATCCCCTGCATTGCAAGGCAGGTTTTTTAACCGCGGCACCAGGGAAGTTCCAACAGTGTTTTTAAAGGAAATAAACCTGTGTTTGAAGCAGCTGTGCTAAAGCGTTTCTTGGTGTGAGCAGACATGTCTGGGGAGGTGCTCTGTTGCCTTTGCGGGTAACAGCTTGTTTCAGGGCACGTCTAAAGCACCCCTTGGACTTTCCTGGTGGCTGAGATGGTAAAGCGTCTGTCTAAAATGCGGGAGACCTGGGTTCGATCCCTGGGTCAGGAAAATTCTCTGGAGAAGGAAACAGCGACCCACTCCAGTACTCTTGCCTAGAAAAATCCCATGGACGGAGGAGCTTGGTGTAGGCTACTGTCCATGGGGTCGCAAAGAGTCGGGCACAACTGAGCGACTTCAGTTTAAAGCACCACAGAGCTCCGTGGATTATCCTCGTTTTGTCACGGATTTGTGCGCAGAGAAATCTCACCTTCAGCTGCCTGCATTAAATGTGGGAGAATGGTGTGGGGAAGTCATGAACCTTTGTGAGAGCTCCACAAAGCCGCTTCCCTGCCACCACGACAGAACTCTTACGCGGTGTAGCCAGCCACTGCAGGTCACACATAGTAGCGTTGGGGGTGTAGCGCATTGTGTCTGATGGGCAGTACCCCTCGGCTGTGCTCCCTTTGTGGAGTCTTTGGAAGGTACTTGGGTCTGACTGTGCTTTGTGTCTGCAGGCTCGCTTGGAAGTGCACCGGTTTGGGATCACAGGCTATGGGAAAGGAAAGGAGAGAGTCCTGGAACAGGAACGTGCCATTATGCTGGGTGCTCGGGTGAGCGGCTGCCTCTGCCTTCCACCCCCAGCCGGGTTACAACAGAGGGGAACACCTAAGCAAGGCAGGCTGGGGGATGCTGGGAAGTGTTTGCAAGATAAAAAATGATAAGTGTACTTTCTCGTTTCAGCCTCCCAAAAAGAGTTATGTGAATTACAAGGTTTTGCAGGAGCACATCAAAGAAAAGAAGGCAGCGAAGGAAGAAGAAAAGAGAATGGTAGGTGTCATAGCCTCTTTATTAAACTAGAATGGAAAGATGGTGCCAGTCTGCTGCAGTGCAGTGCTGGACCCCTCTGCTTGGAAAGCAGTCTAGGTGACAACAGGCCTATAGTTAAATAACCATTCTGTCCACTTCTTTGAGTCAGCTGCATTTTGTGATACCAGCCGCGTAATCTGACTCGTTTACATGAAAGGGTTGCTTTGAAATGGCCAACTCCTGTTCGGAGACTGTGAGCTGCTCTGATCCTTTTGCTATGTCAAGTTGTCCCTTCTGCGTTCTGCGTTACGTAGAGCACACGGACTTAGGACAAACCACAAGGGCATGCGGATGTTACGTTCCCTCCCTTTTGCTTAAAATGGAAGGTTTGACCTTTCTGCTGTTCATTTTCTCTGAATGGCCTTTCACAGTCTTGAAAGGGTTTTAGGATGAAACTTTGAGTCTGTTACCTTTAATATGCCTACTTGAAAAAATATTAAAAATAAACGGTATTTCTGTTTCTTTTGGTGACAAATCTCTTGCCTTTTTTTGAATCTCCATTATGCGTTATGGATACATATTTTTTCTTTGATTCTGAAATCAGGCCAAGGACACAGATATTTTCAAGAAAAAGAAGAGGAAAGGGCAGGAAGACAGGTGAGTGATAGTTAGGCACTGGGGTGGAATGATTTGGATAAACCTTTTGGTTGGTTCTGAAGGTGATACCTTGAATGGATGTGGTGTTTCCAGCCTGGTGCAGTGCTGTACTCTCTCTCTTTTATCCTAAATCAGGCCCTTGGGAGGGGAGACAGGATTTAGTGAATTGTCCAAGATGAGGTGACTCCCTCAGAATTGAAAAAGGAACCTATCTTTAAGAGCCAGACATGTGCAGTGACTGATGGGAAAGCTGGGACTGAAGTTTCCAACAAGACCTCTGTTCCCTCCTAAGAGAGGTACTGCTGGGTCAGCATGACCGGCCGGGTCTGTGCTGCCTGCCTGTCCACAGCCACACAAGGGAGAGCACTGGGGTCTGAGTAGTGGAACCTTGATTTTCTGCCATTCTGCTTATTTCTTAGCTTCATTCAAGCACCTCTTTCTCTCTTCTGAAATTACTGTTTCAAAATCTGCTTTTGTCTACGGCTGGAAGCTGATCAGTTGTTTCTGGCGGTGTGCTCTGTCTTCCGCTGTGTGCTGGGCACATAGATGTTGGGGGTACAGCCATGAGCACATTGAGGGTCTCTGCCCTGGAGGAGCTTACATTGTAGGGCGGGAAACACATTAAACCTATAAACAGGTGCATAGGGCTTGTCAGGTCCGGGCAGGCTTTGTGCAAGTGTTAGTCTCTCAGCTGTGTCGACTCTTTGCAGACCCCGTGGACTGTAGCCCACCAGACTCTTCTGTCCATGGGATTCTCCAGGCAAGAATACTGGAGTGGGCTGCCATGCCCTCTTCCAGGGGATCTTCCCAACCCAGGGATCGAACCCAGTTGCAAGCAGATTCTTTACCATCTGAGCCACCAGGGAAGCTGGCAGGCTTCGTGAGGAGGTTGAAGTTTAACACACTATGAGACAATGTCACTGAGGGTGGGCTGGTGTGTTGTTCTAAGGAAGCCACATTTGAGAACTGAATAAAGAGGAAGATCTGGAAAGACCTGGTAACAGATTATTCAGGGTAGAAGAAACCAGTGGAAAGGCCCTGAGGCAGGAGGCAGTTCAGGGACCGCAGGAAGGAGGGTGGTACTACATTGGGTCGGGGGCCGTGCCTGGGAAGAGCTGAGAGTTCACAGGAGCAGACCCAGGTGGCCTGGTTGTGGTGCTGGAATCATTTGTTTAAAGCTTGATTACAGTAATTTTCTCTTACTTTAAATGTAGGAAATCAAAAAAGAAGAAGTCTGCTCCAAGTATTTTGTCAAGTGGACGGATTGGACAGGTTGGAAAATTCAAAAATGGGACATTGATTTTGAGCCAAATTGATATCAAGAAAATAAATTCTTCCAGAGTGGCTAAATGACATTACTTTATAAAACAGAGAAATGGGAAAGTGCCAAATGGACTGAAACTGGACCCCTGCAAGACTTCCAGATTATTCTTATTTATTTTGTATTTCACAGACTTTTTTATCTTAAGGAAAAGAAATAATTAATTTCTAGCTGCTGAAGTGTCCTTTTTTTTTATGATAACCACATTGGGCCAACTGCAATGTGAATGTGAAGTCAGATTATTGAGAAGAATGTTTAATATTCTCCAGCGAGGTTCACCCAGGTTTCACTTTGACTGGTGCCTTGTGCGTTTACATGTAGATACTTCATAATTTTACAGATTTGTAGATGCTAATAATTAGCTTAAAATTGCTTTTTAATTTCTAAACATGTTTAATCATGAAAAAATTAAGAATGTGATAATTTGTCAGTTGTTTTGGGGGAAAAGCAGTTTAAATTTTCAGCCTACCTAAGGTGTATAAAATCTACTTTGTAAGAAGCTGTATAAATAAAACACAACTTTTTGGTAAAAATGAACATGACTATTAAACAACACAACCAATAAGTTAGACAAATGTTATCTCCTTCAAAGTCATAACTTGGGACAGCCATACATATATTTTTAACTAGTATTTCCCTTATTGAAAGTATTGGAACTTCTTAAAGCTTGTGACACTTAAAAAAAAAAAGGTCTTCATTTTTGGCTGTTATTTCTTTTTTTCCCACTGTTCAAAAATTCAGATCTAAACCTCATAAATAATAAAGTTTTGGGGAAAACAGAGGGGTATTTTCACCACTGGCTAACTCTCCTAAGTGACTCATAAATTGACTTGGAAGGCATTTACATTGTTCAAAATATATTTTGACTTGAAGCAAAAGTGGAAATGTTTTATTAAAACACTGGAAGTACTTTCTGGTTTATTTTGAAAGGCAGCATTCATTGGGGTCTATATTTTGGCAGATTTATTTCGGTTCGTTTTTGGCTGGGCCGAGTCCTCTGTCCCTGCATTGGTGCACGTGGGCTACTCTCTAGTTGTGGTGCAAGGGTTTCTCGGTTGCGGTGGCTTCTTCTTGCAGAGCATGGGCTCAGTAGTTGTGGAGCATAGCCTTAGCTGTTCTCCTGCGTGTGGGATCTTCCCGGACTGGGGATGGAACCATTGGCAGGTGGATTCCTAACCACTAAGACCACCAGTGACGTCCTTGGCAGTTTTTAAGTGTTTTTATTTTTTTATTTTTTAAGAAGGTGTGAAATAGTCGTGTCCAACTCTTTGCGACCCCATGAACTGTAGCCCACCAGGCTCCTCCTTCCATGGGATTTTCCAGGCAAGAGTGCTGGAGTGGGTTGCCATTTCCTTCTCCAGGGGATCTTCCCGACCCAGGGATTGACCCGGGTCTCCTGCGTTACAGGAGGACGCTTTACTGTCTGAGCCACCAGGGAACCCACCACACATGACAAAGCCCTGGGAAAAATCTGAGGAGCCGGAAATGACCTACTGGAGTGGGTACCCGGTCAGTTTAACTCCTTACTGACAGGGAGCCAGGAAACCCAGCAGTCCCACCTCACCCCACCTCCCATGAGCCTTTGTGGCTCAGATAACTGAGCACTTGGCCCAACTCTCGACCAGAGTCCCAGGCTAGTCAATTCTGGAAAAGCATGCAAGCTCCTAGTGTAAATTGCTTTCCTTGTTTCACCTTTTAATTTATGGGGTAAATACAGAGGAGCCATGTAACCACTGGGTGCGCTGGAAATAGGTCTAAGGGCGACAAGCAAGCCTGCATGGTCAGGACTGATGATCACGTGTAAGACCATGCTGCTTATTTCCCTGCTCATGAGGCTTCCTCCAGCAAGGCTAGCAGCAGAGAGAAGTGCCAGTGGAGAACAGTGCTGCCGTGGAAGGAGCCCAGGCCTGGGGGAGCCTAAGTGCTTCCTTGCTATGTCTTCCATACGCAGCGCCCTTCCCCCTTCGCAGGGCATCTCCCTGATCATGGATACACCTGGGTGGATCGGTCCTGGTGCCATACAACACTACCACCACCTGCCCTTAATCCCAGGCACCACTTAGGGAGTTCTTGAGTCATCCCCACAGTGCTTGGCTTGTGGACAAAGAAGGAAGCAGAGAGCACAGCTGTGTTTCACTGAACCAAGGCTCTTGCCCGGGCAACAATGGGCACCAGCTTGCGGAGGTAACTGACCCTGACCGGCAAGCGGAGGCAGGGCTACAGTCACCCGGGGGGCAAGGAGGAGTCTGTTCCCAGGTGCTCACCCAGATGTCTCTGGTGCTCCCTGTCCCCAGCATTGGTAGTAAATCGACAAGCACGGGAACCCTGGACTGAGAAGGGCCTTGGCAACCTGAAGCTCAGGTCTTCCCCACCCCTGCCCCTCAGGGGATGGGAGTCTGGATCAGGGATGCTGGGGTGGCGGGGTGGACAGAGTCCAGGCAGATGGTGAGGGTCTGTGCAGCTCCAGGAGCAGCCAGCCTGCCTCGTCTCAGCTTCCCTCTCTGCGACTCTGGAGGAGCCTCTCCCTCACCTTGAGGGGAAACCTGTGTGTGGCGCGGCGTGGACTGGTGGCCCTGCCGTGTCCCTCCAGACCCTCTGCCAAGAGTGCTGAGGTACCTGCTTCAGCAGTGAGCTCTTCTCAGGGATGCCCGCCCCCTGTAACGTCCCAGGCACTGGTGACTGACGTCCCAACTCGGTGACTGAGCTGAGTGGCCGAGGCCTTTGCTGGGTCTCCCTTGGCCAGATTCCGCTTCCTTCTCTTAGTGTGGATGCCAAGAGCTCCCTCTAAGGGATGTCCTGCTCTCAGAGTCCGCAACTGGCCCCGAAACCTGGCTAAACCCCTCGGTGGTCCGGCAGGTGACAGAAGGCTGACCAGGTCGCTGGCTGTGGGGCGCGGGAGACAGCTGTTGCTGGGAAGCACAATTTGAGGAGAGTGACAGTTTTCAGTCATACCAGGCTCAGTCTGTGGGTGAAGTGGCTGGTCAGTCTCTTTCATCCTCCCAGGCCGATTAGGACACTTTCCCCAATCTTAGTTAGCTTCCAGTTGCCACCCATGATCAACTTTTCATTCGTGAATTTGTCTCAGCCATTTGTTAACTCTTTCCAATTAACTTGCAAAAATGAGTTTCATGAACTGTTGGAGATGGTGCCTTATAATTGAGAGTCGTGTGGTGCTAGTGGTACAGACCCCACCTGCCAGCGCAGGAGACAGAAGTGAGTTCGATCCCTGGGTCAGGAAGATGCCCTGGAGGAGGGCATGGCAACCCACTCTAGTATTCTTGCCTGGAGAACCCCATGGACAGAGGACCCTGGCAGACTACAGTCCATGGAGTCACAAAGTCGGACCCGACTGAAGCGACTTAGCATACAGCATATGTAATCACCTCATGATTTCCTGAGCACACGCCGAGAAGCACATTGACCTTGGGCCTCCCCGGGCCCCCACCCCACCCCACTGCAGCCTCTTCCCCATCCAGCTGGCACTTAGGCCACTTTGAAGAGAGGCAGACCTTGCTGCTGAGCAGTAAGCACAGATGGGACATTGTTTTCCATCTGTTGGCAGTGTCAAAAGAATTTATTTCAAGTCTGCTTAAGGTTGTGGTAAAACTCAAGTTTTCCAAAAGGCGATACACAAAGTCCAACCAACCCCCAAAGACCAGAAAGCACAGTGTTTGCAATTCAAAAAATACAAACGCTTGGGATACCAATACAAAAATTAGAAAAAAGTTGCATACCGTCCCCCCACCTCCCTCCTCCGGGTTTCCAGTGGAATGTGAACACCAACAGGACCAAGAGCTGCCACCCTATGGCAGCAACTCCCGACAGACTGTGGGTGCAGCGGGGGAGGGGGAAAGCAGGGTAAAGAAAGACAGGAAGATGGAGCTTCCGTCATCGACAGCTAAAACAAGGACACGAAGCTTTTTGCTACTTTGAAAATTCCTTTGCCAACGTTAAACACACATCTCTCATGCTTAATACAACAGCTGAGTGTGAAAGCAGCAATTCTACATCATGCATTTAATGTTTTCTGCTTTGCTCACTCTGCGCTTCCCCTTGGTGCTGAGAAAACCCCAGGGCCTGGGATGTCCAGTCACCACTGAGGAGTTGGAAGGGCCCTTCCCCAGCTGCAGCCTCACCCAGGAAACACCCACTACACTCCTGTGTCCACAGCTGCCAGCAGTCACTTTTCCAGACCCGAAGCCTGTCTTGGATCCTCTCCTTGGAGGCTTCCTGAGGTCCTAGTCTGGGGAGTGGCGCCCAGGAGCTCCCTGGGTCTCCCAGCACCCGGGCCAGGCAGCCCTGTGCTCCCGTTGAGAGAAAGCGATGCCTCCCAGCTTAGAGACTTGCCTGTAGTCTCAGCTCCCAGCTATTCTGACTCAAGTCAACATCATTCATCAAGAAACCCATGAACCCCACCCCCCACCAACAGGTAGTGCAGATGAGTCCCAGCCCATGGGGACACTAGGCCCTCCACCTTTTAGGCCAACCTGCCTTCCAGATGGTAGCTCGGTTGTGTGCCTTCTCATGCTTAGATGTTGGTTTTCAAAACCGTTCCTTCTGCGGAGATCTTTGAAAACAGAGGAGAAACATCGTCAGCCGAAGGTCCCCTTAAAAGAGAGCTAAGATAACCACAAAGGCAGGAAGGCAGTCACTCTCTTTCCTTGTTTCAAGGCAGCTTCTGCAGGCAGATGCGTAGCCTGCGTGCAGTGCTTCACACAGTGCCATCAAAGCAGGCCGTTCTGAGAACAGGAGCGGTTGTCCTGTCTCTCTCTGTGCTCAGGGGAATCTGGTTTTACGCATTCCTGGCCAGGCAGCTGTGTAATCAACATGTGCTCCTGGATGGAAGACATGTCAGACGAGGCTCAGGAAAGTCATCGCGCAGGCTCGGTCCTCCAAGTGTGAACCGTTGGCCTGGACTCAGCAGATGCAAGTCTCCACTTTGTTCTTGAAAAGCATTACTCTACGATCACAACACACCAGATGAGGTAGGTTAGTGTGACCGCGCTCACATCCAGGTGGGGAGACTGAGGCACAGAGAGACTGAGGAGGTGTGGCCCCACCCACATTGGGTTGAAAGAGAGGCATTTCTGATGGCTGAGCCTGGCATTCTCCCCCAAATCCACTCTTCTTTGTTTTATAGTCCATTTAAAGGTCAAGCTGTGGATCAATGAATGTGACCGATGAATAGCCAGGAGCTCCTGGCTTGCTTGAGAAAGAAACACTGTGGTTTCCAGGATTTGCACAGGCCTTGAGTAGCTTCCTGATGATGCCTGATTTGACATTTTGACCAGTTGAAGGCCACACACCTACTAAGGCGTTCCTGCAGCTTCTAGTCAGAAGTGGGCCGGGAAGAATGCGGATGCGGAGTGTTGCTTTCTGGGAATGGTGGTAGGTTGGAGACCCTTCAGGAATACAAAGTGAGACCTGACGGGCTGGCTTCGCTGAGAGGCTCCCCCGTTTTCCTGCCCTGTCCCTTCTGGCAGGACACTGCAGACTTGGGAAGGCCTGGTCATGAGTGTTAGGATGAAGCCCACAGGTTTGTGGTTCAGGCTTTCTGGGGACCACAGCATGGACGCCCCACACACCACTCTGCGTATTGACCCATGACCAGCTGCTAGCATAACCCAGTGGTTCTCAGCCAGGGAGTCCCCTGGGCATACTTGGCAACGTCTGTAGATCCTTTTAAAGCTTTTTTTTTTTTTCAATTAGTTGTTTTTTAAATATATTTTATTGTGTATTTTTGGCTGCCCTGGGTCTTTGTTGCTGTGTGCGAACTTCCTCTGATTGTAGCGCGTGGGGACCACTCTCTAGCTGTGGTGTGCAGACTTCTCACTACGCTGGCTTCTCTTGTTGGAGAGCATGGGTTCTAGGGTGTGTAGGCTTCTTGGGCTTAGTTTCCCTGCAGCATGTGGGATCTTCCCAGACCAGGGATTGAACCCATGTCCCCTGCGTTGGCAGGTGAATTCTTAACCACTGGACCACCAGGGAAGTCCTGTAGACACTTGCAGGTGTCACAACTGGCATCTACTGAGGGGAGGTGAAGGATGCTTCTAAACGTCCTGTGGTGCACAGGACAGGCCCCCGCTGTGC
The DNA here is from genome assembly GCF_042477335.2 of Ovis canadensis. NCBI lineage: Eukaryota > Metazoa > Chordata > Mammalia > Artiodactyla > Bovidae > Ovis > Ovis canadensis. Next base: position 21,758,325 of record NC_091269.1, on the reverse strand, counting down.
CAAATGTCAATAGTGCTGAGACAGAACTCCTGGCATCACCCACAGCCTTGCAGTAGTTTCTCAGTGTTGACATGCTGAGTGCTTTGGGGCTTGTATGTGGATACGATACCTCACAGCCGGCAGCAGCTTCATCTGTAAGCAACCTACTCACCTGTTCTGAAATGCGCCTTCCCAGGGGACCAAGCCTTTCAACTAAGGCTTGGATGCAAATATCCCTGGAAGAAGTACACATGACTCCTGCATTCTGGTCCCTTCCTGAGAATGCTCTGGTAGGCAGAGGGCAGGGGCACCAGAGGGGCAGGGGGCCATGGGGCGCCTGAGGGCACTGTCGAAACTACAGAGTCTGTAGAGTGCTGAAGACTCATCCCAGATTGTGTACAGTTTGATGGGTTTCAGGTTGGTTACTTACTCTGTGCGGCAGGTGGGATTGTTATTTTCCCAAATAGGACAGAGCAGGAAAAGCGGCTGTGTGTAATGTCTTACCTTGCTTTGAATTAGGAGCTTGGGTGCTACGCAGTGAGATGCTATTGGACAAATTTTAAAGAGATTAATTCTAAAAGGAGAGGCATACACTTTGACGAAACCTGCTCACTAGCAAAGAACAAACTGCAGATCTGTGTGGCTGGGGCATTATTTACAATGAAATGGAACTTGACATCTTAAATTAGTTTGAATTCCTTTCTCACTGAAACTGCTCAATAGACAAACACCAAGGTATCCTTCAACCAAAGCATCATCTTCATACCACCTTATGTACAGAGATGACACCACATTGTAAAGGAACAGGGAATTCAGTAGCAGCTGAGAACCCCTGCAGTAGCTCTGAACCCCAGGCTTGAGAGCATAACACGAACCATGAGCTGTTGTTGAGCCCCTCCTTCATTCTGTTGGTGCCTCAAGAACACGTGGACCTGCCTTCTCCTGGTGGTCCATTCTTGCTCCTAAAAGTTGTTTTGTGCTGAGGACAGGAGAGTGGCTGTTGGACCACCTGACGCGGTGCTCGGTTTCAGCTGTATTGCTTCTGGCCCTGGAGGAGCCGGGAAAGGCAGGTACTTGCCTGCTCCTGCACTCACAGGGCCTTGGGGCCGCTGCTGCTGCCGGTGGGAAGGAAGCCATGTTATTCCTCAGGAGGTCTTCCTCCTCCCTTGCCCATCTCCCTCTGACCCAGATACTGCTCTCCCAAGGGTGCCGCCAAGTGCAGGCTGATCTGAAGGAGCTCCTCCCCGAAGACGCAGAGCCTGGGTTGCAGAGTTACCCAGCTTCGATGATCCTGGGAGCTCCTAGCCTCTCACCCAGACTCCACTGAAAGGAGCCACTTCCGCCGGGCCGTCTGTGGCCGACTTCCCGGCCACACCTCACTCTCAGCTCACTGGGCTCGTCTTTCCCCAAAGACACTCCCAACGCCAATGCTTCTGGACCTGCTGGCCTCGGCTTCCTGCCCCAGGAAGGCAGGGGCTCCTCTGGGGCCTCCAGGCTTCAAGAACTTTCCCCACCCTCCACGTGGAGTCCCCCAGAGCTGTGACCCCGGAGTGAGATGAAAGGATGCTGGGGGCGGAGAAGAGACAGGCAGCTGCGAGGATGCGGATGCCATGCATGTTGCCTGCCGGGCTCTGGCTGGAGCTCTGCGGGGTGCCGAGCCCCTCCGTGTGCCCTGGGAACCACCTGCTGGATGGAAAGGAGGAGGCTGGACCTCAACTGAGTGGGTGGCTGCCGGGACCTGGGCAGCAGGGGCTTAGACAGCACCAGGAGGCTCCTGCAGACGTGGGCAGCCAGTCTCCCTGGCCACCTTGGTGGGCACAGTTGGGCCGGCAGTCTTCGTCTGGGAGCAGGGGCTTGAGGTAGGCTTGTCGCATCTGCTGAATAGAGGCCAGTAGGATCTGCACAGCGCTGGCCGGGCTGACTCGGAAAGCAAGTGCAGCATCTAAATGAGCAGGTAGGACTAAGTAGACACAGTCGGTGCCGGTTTACGGGCTAAGTTTTATAAAAATCCAAGCCAGCAAATAGACAAGTTACTCCTTGACCTCAAAAATAATGCTTGATAAAATATATTCTTTTAAAAAGGAGAGAGAAAGGCTTCCTACCAGTTGGATAGGGAGGTGGCAGGCAACAAGGAAGAAGAGGCTGGGAGGAGAGCAGAGGGGCACAGCTGGGCTCAGACCCCGGAGCAGGCTTTTTTCGAGAGGCGGACTCCGGGGAGAAGGTTAGCGTTCCCAGCAGGGAGGGGCGGGCTCACTGGAGCCCAGCGCGGCCATGTGGACCCCTCACACCGAGGGAAGGTGGGGGCCACGAACACAGCAGCATCCACTGTTTCCTGCCTCCTGCAGAGTCCTGCCCGCCCCCAGGGCACAGCCTCCCCTGCCAGCGGGCCACTCCCTGTTCTCACGATGCTGTCATGGTGGCCGGGGATGGTCTCAGAGTGAAGCTGGACTGGGTATAAGAGGCTTCCCAGGGCCTCACGGCTCAGGAATCTGAGAGCCTCGCAGCTCAGAAGAGTAGCTCGGGTTTGCAGCTAACTTCTGGGGGAGCCAGCTCCCGAAAAAAAGCCATCACCAGGTGGAGACTCAGCACACAGTGATTCAGATTCCAGGGTTTTGTGTTTAAGAACCGAGTGAATGAATTTTAGGAGACTGGTGTGTGTGTGCGCACGTGTGTGTGAGGGGGTGTGGAGGGGAGAGAGACTGGTTGATTAATGAAGGACCTAAGGAAACTGTTTGAAAAAGTTCTCAACAGTTCCACGGGAGCGGCAAAGAGCAAGATGAATAATTAACGGCCCTCTCTGCGCATCCTCTTCTGCAAGTGGCATAACACACCGGATATGCCAACTGAAAACCTAAAGGATGATGCTTCCTGGCAGAGATGGGAGCTGGCATATCTGAAGTGGTGCATCCAGCAAAGACTTGACACCAAGGATACAGGATTTCCGAGTGTCCCCCCGACTCCCGCTCTCAGGATGCTCATCACAGGGTCTGCCCTCCCCCTTCCCCCCTCCCTGCCCCCTGCAAAAGACAAGCATTGAAAACAGAAGGCAGGAAACCAAACGAAACCCCAAATACTTCCTCGCTGTCTTGACAAACGTCCTTCTTCGTGTCTGTAATGCCCGGTGGAACGACAGGAAGCACCCATGTTCACCACCCTCTGTGGCCTCAGCGAGCATGGCCTGCAGGCATTCTCCATCCCTCAAAGAAAGCGGGTCTCTAAGATGCTCAGTGGCTGCTGGGTTGCACCCGGGATGTGGCTGTGCTCCCTCAGGGGTTATGTGAGTGCAGTGAGGGACGGCCACGCAGAGCAGGACCTGGCAGGCTAGTTGCCTGACAGCTTTGGCCGCCCCAGGTTTGTTGGTACTTCCAGTCCCGTGTGCAGAGTGACCTGGAAAAGAAGACGTGGTGATCAGGGGCAGAGCAGCCCCACGAGCCCTCAATGCACACAGCTCAGCAGCCATGCCCTGCCCTCTGCTCCAGGATCACCACAGGCAGCGGCCCGCCTTCTCTGTGTTGTGGAATCTACTATTTATCATGCTTGGCATCACTACTATCAGGCCCAGGAGCTTGCTCCAAGGAGCTGGTCTTTGCCTCTCCTCACAGTGAGAACTGCGTACTGCCTGGTTCCCACGCTGCCCCAGCCTCCAGGAGCCTCGGCAAGGCTGAGGTTCTTTGCTGCAGGAGGAATTCGGCTCAAGGTTTATATTTGTTTCTGCTTTCTTTCCATGGCCTCTTTCCTTTCCTACATTTGTTTTCTTAACCCTGTGTAAGAACAGCCCATACTTCAGGCTGCCTCAGAGCTCTTTTGCAAATGAGTGGAGGTACAAATCAATCAAGAGCTTCCCAGGTGGCACTAGTGGTAAAGAACCCATCTGCCAGTGCAGGAGACATAAGAGATGTGGGTTCGATCCCTGGGCTGGGAAGATCCCCTAGAGAAGGGCATGGCAAGCCACTCCACTATTCTTGCCTGGAGAATCCCCATGGACAGAGGAGCCTGGCGGACTATATCCCATAGAGTCTCAAAGAGTCAGACACAGCTCAGAGACTGAGCACACACATCCATTGATTGATTTGTGCGCGAGTGGATGCTAAGCTCCTTCTGTTGTGTCTAACTCTGTGCGACGCCATGGACTATAGCCGGCCAGGCTCCTCTGACCATGGGGATTCTCCAGGCAAGAATACTGGAGTGGGCTGCTCTCTTCTTCTCCAGGGCATCTTCCTGACCCAGGGATTGAACCTACATCTCCTGCATTGGCAGGAGGATTCTTTACCACTGCGCCACCCCACAAATCAATCAATAAGGGATAATACTCAGAGTCAGTGGACACCTTGAAACAGAGCTTTGCCCCCAACCCCATACTTCCCAGGGGAGGAGCCGTGTGTGGGAATCAAAGGCTGGCACACTCCCCGCGCTTCCCTCCACGCTCCTCTCTGTCCTTCACACCCTCATGGGGCTGCTGAGCAGGTAGCCCCCCAGGACTGGACTCGGCCCTGGGAGGATGCTGGCTTTCTGAGGGAACCAGAGAGGCAGGGGTGGGATGGGGGTAAATCCTTAGGCGTGGTCTCTCCCCAGCTCTCCCTCCTCTTGGAGGAAAGCCACAGGAGCCCCAGCACACGCTGGCCACCAGGGCCCTGCAGGACAGGAGGCGCCGACTTTCTGGCCTGGCAGCTTTCCCAGAGCATGTCGTCAGGACTTGCCCACCTCCTGCACCCTGGCTGCCCCTCCGTCCCCCTGCTTGTGCACAAACAGCCACCTTAGAGCTTCTGCTGCTTTCAAGGGGCCAAGTAAGGATTCATCACGCCAGAGGAGACTGTCTCCAGGCGAGGCCCGGGTGGGCGGTAGGTAAGCTCCTGGCCGGGCAGCACGCCATCGGCTTCTTTAGAGCCCTCTTTGTCTGGCACACCTTGGAGGCCCACGGGCAGCGGGGGTGGGGGCCAGCAGGGGGCCCTGGCCCGGAAGGTGCGTGGTACCTGAACGTTGCGGTTGAGGCTGAGGGCTGGCATGAAGACCCCGTCCACGTGGCTGAAGGCCGTGGGGCCCTGCTGCTGCCCGTTGATGAAGAAGGTCAGAGTGTGTTTATTCAGGTCCAGCAGCACGCCCACGGTGGCCCCCTTGCACACACCGCCTTCCGTCCTGGGGAGAGAAGCCGGGGTGGGGGTGAGGACAGGACGTTCAGCTGAAGGCTGCTGGGGACCCCCTCGCCTGGAAACACGGTGCCCCCAGTGGAGCAGGGGGCTGGTCATCCCCCAGAACCCGCTGTAGAGCAAAGGACTAAAATCGGGGCCCTCGTGGTGAATGTTGTGACACTCCATCTCATGGTGGTTTGGATTCGCATCCACTGGGTGGGGCGAGTCTCTGGGTGGGCATTACCCTCACCTGTCTCCTTCCCCGGGGTGGGTGGGCCGAGTCCGTTAGACTCTCTCCTCCCTTAGCTGAGGTGGAGGTCCGCCTTGACACAGGCGGCTCTGCTCTGATCAGAAAACCATTTTTGTCCTTTCCTGATGGGGAACGAGCTGGTCAGCTGGAGAGCTGGTCAGGAGTGCTGGGTGGGCGTTGTCAGAGGGCAGGGCAGGACCCGCGGCGGAGCACTGCTGGGGAGTGGGGCTTGCCACTGGGCCTGTGGTGCTGTTCAGACACTGACCAACGGGTGGCGCTAAGGAGCTGCCCGCGGCACAGGAAGGAGGCCCGCCAGCGCCTCCCCCGGGTCTCCTGGCCCAGCCCAGTCCCCTCTCCACCCTTCCCCCAGAACTGGAGCCTGGGTCCTGAGTTAAACCCTGACACCATGTGTAATTAGCCCCAAGACTTGGACATTAACCTTAAGCCCTGATCTCATAATCTGCCAAATGGTGATAACAATCGAACTTTCCTGAGGCCCAAACGAAATCCCGTGAGCCAGGTGCTTCCCACAGCACAAAGTAGGCTTAATAGATGCTCCTCGTTGTCACTCTCACCCCAGGGTATCTAGGTTGCCGCTCGGCCTGAGCAAGCAGAGAGGGTGCTGCTGGGCCTGGACCCGGTCCCCAGGTGGCCTGTGAGCAGACGGCCAGGCAGGCGCAGGGCCAGGCTGCCCAGCCCCTGGAGAGGAGCTGCCTGCTGTCACCCCAGGCCTGTGAATAGGTGATCACAGCTGCTGAAAAGGCCGACGGTAGGGGTCCCATCTGCCTTCAGCCCCCGGGGATCCTCCGGCAAGTCCCTGTCCCAGGCCAGGACTCCTGGGGCCATCTGCAGGAGCACTGAGGTGGGCCTGGAGCTCTGAGAGCCCCTGGAGTTGACCCGGCCTAGCGCTGCAGTCCAGGGGAGTTGGTTCCTTGGGGCCTCTTGCCTCTCCCAGCAGGGGTGATGGCCCTCAGCAGACTGGGAAGGAGACAGCGAGGAGATGGCTTGGAGGGCCACAACCCTCCAGTACTGGGGCCAGGTCTCCTCCAGGATTCGAGTTTCCCGAGTCTGGCCTGGTGACCCCACTCTCCCAAGCCAGCCTCAGGGCAAGGCAGTGCTGGAGCTGCCCGGGTCAGAGCCGCCACAGTGACTGCCCCCGGGGCGCAGCACCCCCTGCCTGCCTGTTTCAAGCCCCTGCGGTTGTGTGTGGGGAGTTCCATGGTGACTCAGGCTGGGCTGAGGGGTGTGGAGGAAAGTGGAGCAGAGCCTGGAGGAGAACTGGAGCCCAGGGCTGGTGAGCCTGGCCTCGGGGCTCGCTGAGCGGCCTGCACATCCACCAGCTCCACACTCCATCATATGCTCCCATCTGGCCTGCAGGCCAGCGGTCACGTCTCTCTGGGAACCGGACACCAAAGTGGTTAAGAACACTGCCCCACACCACGTCCTGATGCATTTGGGAAGGGCAGGAGGGCCCGGGCGCCAGGCCTCCCGTCGGGGGCGGGCGGGGGCGCGCACCTGTTGGTGTGTGAGTTGCCGTGCATGAACCAGCTGCGGTTGTTGTCCACGTACATGGCCCAGGCCTTGTCGTCCTTGCCCAGCATCATGTCCTTGGCCACGCTGGCCCTGGCCACCCCAAAGGCGGGGTCCGGGTGGCTGTCGTACCGGTCCACGTGCAGCTCCCAGTAGTGCGCGCCCTTGGAGAAGGCCGCCGTGCCCAGCACCACCCGGTCGTCGTAGCTGCTGCAGGTGGCTGTCTGGTTGTCGTTGGACAAGATGATGTCCCGGTGCCCAGAGTTGGGGTCAAACGTGAACCAGGCCACTGGAAAGGAAGGGGTGGGCGAGAGGGGCAGAGCTGGGATGAGCTTGCCGGCAGCCTCTGACCTTGGCTTGCAGACAGACTCACTGGCATCTCTCAGGAAGTGGGCACACGGCGTTGAGTGTTCCTCCCTGCTCAATTCACACGCGCATGCACGCACATACACATTCATGCTCTCTCCTCCGTGTTCATCCAAGTGCCGAATCCCATGACCCCAGCTGGGCCGAGTACACAGACATCCAGGCCCCCATCTACATGCTCTCATGGAATCTTGGTTTCCACAGCACTCACGCACATTTTCGGCGCTATTAGGAGTGAGGATATACATCCAGCCCTGCGACCTGGGAGAGAGACTCGAGAGGCAGAGAGGTGAAGTGGGGTCACCAAAGCTTCCGCGCTCTATTCTCCACCCACAGCCCGCTGGCAGGTGAGGGCTTCTAGGGGCACACAGCTGGGGAGCCCACCCCTGGGACAGCACCATCTGCCCGTCCCTGGGGGGCGGTTCAGGCTGTCTGTGTTCCTTAGGGCAGCCAGAGGATGGGCTGGGATAAGTGAAAGTTCCAGTTGCTCAGTCATGTCCGATTCTTTGTGACCATATGAACTGTAGCCCACCAGCTTCCTCTGTCCATGGGATTCTCCAGGCAAGACTACTGCAGCGGGCATGCCCTCCTCGAAGCAATCTTCCTGACCCAGGGATCGAACCTGCCTCTCTTGTGTCTCTTGCAGTGCAGGTGGATTCTTTACCCGCCGAGCATCAGGGAAGCCCTGGGACAAACGCTGACAGCAACACAGGGCTGGTGCCCTCCAGGGACCCCTGAGGCCCGACAGGTACGTGTCCGATGTAGCAGACCAGACCCTACATCACCCCTTGACGCTTAGGGTTCATGTGATCAAAACCCAGTGGAGTGTGGGTGTGCTGTGATTGCCTGCATCCTGAAAGGACACAGCGAGGTCTGCAGCACTCAGATCCGAGCTCTTGCGCGGGGTGCTCGAGGGGAAAGTTCCTCCTGGCAGCCTCCTGCCTTCTTTTCGCTGGGACATCCTGCCACTCTTGGCCCCTTGGAAGTGAGGCTACACTGGGAATGTAATCTCCCTGTACCTCTCAACCTCCAGTCTCACTTTCCAGATCCAGAGAGTAGGGTGAAGGAGTGTCTCCTTCCTTTGTGATGGGAGGGCAGGGAGCAAGGAGAGCAGGTCAGGGGCAGGGCTGGAGGAGATGGACTCACCCAGCTGCCACCTCTTTCCTTTACCCCGATGCCTCCCTCACCAGCAACTGTCAGATTTTCCCTGCCCATCTGTCTGCGCATCTGATACGTGGGCTGGGCCTGAATCTGTTTCCCCTGAGACACCCCAGTGCTCACCGTCGGATGTCTGCAGGACCACAGTCTTACTGTAGGGCCCAACGCCGGAGGAGTTGAAAGCCTTGACCCTGGCGTTGTATGTGCTGTTGAAGTGAAGGCCGTCGATGGTGCACAGGGTCTCCTTGCCAACATACACCTCCTGGAAGAGACACAGACCACTCATCAGGTGCCCCTATTATGTGGAAAATTTCTCTTAGTCACATGTTGCATCGAAAGTGCTATCATCCCAAGAGTGCTATTTTTTAAATTAATTAATTAATATTAATTGGAGGCTAATTACTCTACACTATTGTGGTGGTTTTGCCATACACTGACAAGTACAGCCATGGGTGTACATGTGTCTCCCTGTCCTGAACCCCCCTCCCGCTTCCCTCCCCATTCCATCCCTCTGGGTTGTCCCAGTGCACCAGCTTTGAGTGCCCTGTTTCATGCATCAAACTTGGACTGGACATCTGTTTCATATATGGTAATATACATGCTTCAATGCTATTCTCTCAAATCACCCCACCCTTGTCTTCCACAGATTGCAAAAGTCTGTTCTTTATATCTGTTTCTCTTTTGCTGTCTTGCATACAGGGTTATCATTACCATCTTTCTAAACCCTATATATATGCACTTAGTTCAGTTCAGTCACTCAGTCGTGTCCGACTCGTTGAGACCCCATGGATTGCAGCACACGAGGCCTCCCTGTCCATCACCAACTCCCAGAGTTTACTCAAACTCAAATCCATTAAGTCAGTGATGCCATCCAGCCATCTTATCCTGTGTTGTCCCCTTCTCCTCCCACCTTCAATCTTTCCCAGCATCAGGGTCTTTCCGAATGAGTCAGCTCTTCCTATCAGGTGGCCAAAGTATTCGAGTTTCAGCTTCAGCATCAGTCCTTCCAATGAACACCCAGGACTGATCTCCTTTAGGATGGACTGGTTGGATCTCCTTGCACTCCAAGGGACTCTCAAGAGTCTTTTCCAACAACACAGTTCAAAAGTATCAATTCTTCGGCACTCAGCTTTCTTTATAGTCCAACTCTCACATCCATGCATGACCACTGAAAAGACCGTAGCCTTGACTAAACGGACCTTTGTTGACAAAGTAATGCTTCTGCTTTTTAATAAGCTGTCTAGGTTGGTCATAACTTTTCTTCCAAGGAACAAACGACTTTTAATTTCATTGCTGCAGTCACCATCTACATTGATTTTGGAGCCCCCCCAAAAATAAAGTCTGTCACTGTTTCCACTGTTTCATCTATTTGCAATGAAGTGATGGGACCAGGTGCCATCATCTTAGTTTTCTGAATGTTGAATTTTAAGCCAAATTTTTCACTCTCTTCTTTCACTTTGATGAAGAGGCTCTTTAGTTCTTCACTTTCTGCCTTAAGGGTATATGGTATTTCTCTTTCTAACTTATTTCATGCTGTATAATAAGCACCAACCAGTAATACTGAAGAAGCTGGAGTTGAACAATTCTTTGAAGACCTACAAGACCTTCTAGAACTAACACCCAGAAAAGATATCCTTTTCATTATAGGGGACTGGAATGCAAAAGTAGGAAGTCAAGAAATACCTGGAGTAAAAGGCAAATTTGGCCTTGAAATACAGAATGAAGCAGGGCAAAGGCTAATAGAGTTTTGCCAAGAGAACACACTGGTCATAGCAAACACTTTCTTCCAACAACACAAGAGATGACTCTACACATGGACATCACCAGATGGTCAACAGCAAAATTAGATTGCTTATATTCTTTGCAGCCAAAGATGGAGAAGCTCTATACAGTCAGCAAAAAGAAGACCAAGAGCTGACTGTGGCTCAGATCATGAACTCCTTATTGCCAAATTCAGACTGAAATTGAAAAAAGTGGGGAAAACCACTAGACCATTCAGGTATGACCTAAATCGAATTCCTTCCAATTATACAGTGGAAGTGACAAATAGATTCAAGGGATTAGGTCTGATAGACAGAGTGCCTGAAGAACTATGGATGGAGTTTCATGACATTGTACAGGAGGCAGTGATCAAGACCATCCCCAAGAAAAATAAATGTAAAAAGGCAAAATGGTTTTCTGAGGAGGCCTTACAAATAGCTATAAAAGAAGAGAAACGAAATGCAAAGGAGAAAAGGAAAGATATACCCATTTGAATACAAGGAGAGATAAGAAAACCTTCCTCAGTGATCAGTAGGGAGAAATAGAGGAAAACAATAGAATGGGAAAGACTAGAGATCTCTTCAAGAAAATTAGAGATACCAAGGGAACATTTCATGCAAAGATGGGCTCAATAAAGCACAGAAATGGCGTGGACCTAACAGAAGCAGAAGATATTAAGAAGAGGTAGCAAGAGTACACAGAACTATACAAAGATCTTTATGACACAGATACCCACAATGGTGTGATCATTCACCTAGAACCAGACATCCTGGAATGTGAAGTCAAGTGGGCTTTAGGAAGCATCACTACAAACAAAGCTAGTGGAGGTGATGGAATTCCAGTTGAGCTATTTCAAATCCTGAAAGATGATGCTGTGAAAGTGCTGCACTCAATATACCAGCAAATTTGGAAAACTCAGCAGTGGCCATAGCACTGGAAAAGGTCAGTTTTCATTCCAATCTCAAAGAAAGGCAATGCCAAAGAATGCTCAAACTACCGCACAATTGCACTCATCTCACATGCTAGTAAAGTAATGCTCAAAATTCTCCAAGCCAGGCTTCAACAATACGTGAACTTCCAGATGTTCAAGCTGGATTTAGAAAAGGCAGAGGAACCAGAGATCAAATTGCCAACATCCGCTCGATCATCTAAAAGGCAAGAGAGTTCTAGGAAAATATCTACTTCTGCTTTATTGACTATGCCAAAGCCTTTGACTGTGTGGATCACAACAAACTGTGGAAAATTCTTCAAGAGATGGAAGTACCAGACCACCTGAACTGCCTCTTGAGAAACCTATATGCAGGTCAGGAAGCAACAGTTAGAACTGGACATGGAACAACAGACTGGTTCCAAATTGGGAAAGAGACCGTCAAGGCTGTATATTGTCACCCTGCTTATTTAACTTATATGCAGAGTACATCATGAGAAATGCTAGGCTGGATAAAGAACAAGCTGGAATCAAGATTACCAGGAGAAATATCAGTAACCTCAGATATGCAGATGACACCACCCTTATGGCAGAAAATGAAGAAAAACTAAGGAACCTCTTGATGAAAAGTGAAAGAGGAGAGTGAAAAAGTTGGCTTAAAGCTCAACATTCAGAAAACGAAGATCATGGCATCTGGTCCCATCACTTCATGGCAAATAAATGGGGAAACAATGGAAACAGTGTCAGACTTTGTTTTTTGGGGCTCCAAAATCACTGCAGATGGTGACTGCAGCCATGAAATTAAAAGACACTTGCTCCTTGGAAGAAAAGTTATGATCACCCTAGACAGCATATTTAAAAAGCAGAAGCATTACTTTGCTGACAAAAGTCCGACTAGCCAAAGCTATGGTTTTTCCAGTAGTCATGTATGGATGTAAGAGTTGGACTATAAAGAAAGCTGAGTGCCAAAGAATTGATGCTTTTGAACTGTGGTGTTGGAGAAGACTCTTGAGAGTCCCTTGGACTGCAAGGAGATCCAACCAGTCCATCCTAAAGGATATCAGTCCTGAATATTCATTGGAAGGACTGATGCTGAAGGTGAAACTCCAATACTTTGGCCACTTGATGCAAAGAACTAATTTGGAAAGACCCTGATGCTGGTAAAGATTGAACGTGGGAGGAGACAGAGGATGAGGTGGTTGGATGGCATCACTGACTCAGTGGACATGAGTTTGAGTAAGCTCTGGGAGTTCGTGATGGACAGGGAAGCCTGCCATCCTGCAGTCCATGGGGTCACAAAGAGTTGGACGTGACTGAGCTGCTGAACTGAATGGAATATGCTCCAGTTTCATCCACCTCATTAGAACTGACTCAAATGAATTCTTTTTAATAGCTGAGTAATATTCCATTCTGTATATGTACCACAACTTTCTTATCCATTCATCTGCCAATGGACATCTAGGTTGCTTCCATATCCTATCTATTGTAAGCAGTGTTGCGATGAACACTGGGGTGCATGTGTCTCTTTCAATTCTGGTTTCCTCGGTGTGTATGCCCAGCAGTGGGATTGCTGGATCATATGGCAGTTCTATTTCCAGTTTTTAAAGGAAGCGCCACACTATTCTCCATAGTGGCTGTACTAGTTTGCATTCCCACCAACAATGTAAAAGGCTTTCCTTTTCTCCACACCCTCTCCAGCATTTATTGTTTGTAGACTTTTGGATAGCAGCCATTCTGACTGGCATGAGACGGCACCTCATTGTGGTCTTGATTTGCATTTCTCTGATCATGGGTGATGTTGAGCATCTTTTCATGTGTTTGTTAGCCATCTGTATGTCTTCTTTGGAGAAATGTCTGTTTAGTTCTTTGGCCCATTTTTTGATTGGGTTGTTTATTTTTCTGGTATTGAGCTGCATGAGCTGCTTGTATATTTTGGAGATTAATTCGTTGCCAGTTGTTTCATTTGCTATCATTTTCTCCCATTCTGAAGGCTGTCTTTTCACCTTGCTTATAGTTTCCTTCATTGTGACAAAGCTTTTCACTTTAATTAGGTCCCATTTGTTTATTTTTGCTTTTATTTCCATTACGCAAGAGTGATATTAATAAGTAGATTTGGGATGAGTGGTGGCTGGGTTTCAGGCCACATCAGAGTTGAACAGAAACCCTTACTGGTGGCTGATGGGATCCCTCTGCTGTGAAGGTATGGGGTGCAATAGCTGTGATGCTGCCTGAGAACGTCCTGCGTCCTCAGAGGGCAGTTCTCATGGTAGGACTCTGGAGCCCAAAGATGGGGGTGCACAAAACGGTTGGAGCAAGAGGAGATCGTCGGTTTTCAATGGGAATTTCAGCTGGAAAACACGAGCTAAGCATCGAAGTAGACAAAATAAACAGTATTTGAAAAGGAAGCATCATCACACATGATGGGAAAAAGCAGACGGAGGAAGGGTGTGGTCAAGCACAGGTGGTTCAAGTTGATTTGGCCACTTCCGGAGTGAGAGAGCCACTCCACCTCCTCCCACCTCTCCCACCGCTGAAGCTGGCATCTTCCAACTCCTTGGGCCTCCTGGAGCTGCTTTTCTCCTGGTTTCCCAGTCAGTTCAGTCATTCAGTCGTGTCCGACTCTTTGCGACCCTGTGAATAGCAGCACGCCAGGCCTCCCTGTCCATCACCAACTCCCGGAGTTCACTCAAACTCACGTCCATCGAGTCAGTGATGCCATCCAGCCATCTCATCCTCTGTCGTCCCCTTCTCCTCCTGCCCCCAATCCCTCCCAGCATCAGAGTCTTTTCCAATGAGTCAACTCTTCGCATGAGGTGGCCAAAGTACTGGACTTTCAGCTTTAGCATCAGTCCTTCTAAAGAACACCCAGGGCTGATCTCCTTCAGAATGGACTGGTTGGATCTTCTTGCAGTCCAAGGGACTCTCAAGAGTCTTCTCCAACACCACACTTCAAAAGCATCAATTCTTCAGCGCTCAGCTTTCTTCACAGTCCAACTCTCACATCCATACATGACTACTGGAAAAACCATAGCCTTGACTAGACGGACCTTTGTTGGCAAAGTAATATCTCTGCTTTTTAATATGCTATTTAGGTTGGTCATAACTTTCCTTCCAAGGAGTAAGCGTCTCTTAATTTCCTGGCTGCAATCACCATCTGCAGTGATTTTGGAACCCAGAAAAATAAAGTCTGACACTGTTTCCCCATCTATTTGCCATGAAGTGATGGGACCAGATGCTATGATCTTAGTTTTCTGAATGTTGAGCTTTAAGCCAAGTTTTTCACTCTCCTCTTTCACTTTCATCAAGAGGCTCTTTAGTTCCTCTTCACTTTCTGCCATAAGGGTGGTGTCATCCGTATATCTGAGGTTATTGATATTTCTCCTGGCAATCTTGATTCCAGAGGGTGGGGCATTTCTGCATCAGACCCCGGTGGTCCTTTTCTAGAACATTTACTTCAAACTTAATTTGTCCTGTTAACTGCCCCCAAATACATAGTTTTACATCTCACTTTTGTCATTACATAAAACATCAAGCCTGGGCTTCCCTTAGGCTCAGTGATGAAGAGTCTGCCTGCCAGTGTAGGAAACACGAGTCCGGCCACTGGTCTGGGAAGATCCCACAGGCCGTGGACCAGCTGAGCCTGCGTGCTGTGATGACTGAGCCTGTGCTCTGGAGCCCACGTGTTGCAGCTCCCGAGCCCACGTGCCTCAGAGCACGTGCTCCGCAGCATTAGAAGCTACTGCAGTGGGATCCGGTGTACCACAACCAGTGAGAGGCCTCTGCTCACCACAACCAGCGAGAGCCCGTGCAGAAAGGAAGACCCAGCACAGCCTGAGTAAATAGAATGATAAGACACTATTCCTGCCTGATTACTTGGGGGTGTTATTCTTCATTCGGTTTTTCGAGTTATTGATAATAATAGCTGTGGGCCAGCTATTACTGTATAAGGCATCTTAATCCTTACACAACCCTGGGACATTGCTATTATTTTTTATGTTTTACTCACAAGGACACTCAGAGGGGGCAGGAAACTGGCCCAAGATCACAGTCAATCCATTTAGAAGCCAGGGTTCAAATCCAGGCCTGTCTGCGTTAAGTCCACGATTTTCCCACCATGACACACAGTCCCTCAGAAACTCGAGCCCTTGGCTCCAGCTTCCATTATTGGTCACATCTCAAAGGGGAGAAGCCACTGAGCTCGGTGGCTTCTTCTTTTTTTTGGTAAATATTTATTTACTTATTTATTTGGTTTCACTGGGTGTCATTTGTGGCACATGGGATCTTTAGTTGTGGCTCACGGGCTTAGCTGCTCCTCAGCACGTGGGATCTAGTTTCCCAACCAGGGATCAAACCCGTGTCCCCTGCAGATTCCTAACCACTGACTACCAGGGAAGTACTGGCGGCTTCTTTTAATATCCTCCTTCATCCCATTTCAAAACCATAAACTGTCTTCCTGGTTTCTGGTTAGTCAAGGAACTGTCAGTTACTAGCTCATTTGCATGACCAGAAGGACTGGGGTTCAGGACCCAGTGTATGACCTGCTCTTCCTGACCCATGTGACTTCAGCTTCTCTCTTCCCTAAAGAGCCCATATTCCCAGGGACTCAATTTTTCCTCATGGAGTACTACAACTCTGGCATTCACAAAACAAAAAACTGAAAAGACGCAGGCGTAAATCCCACTGAGGGAAACAAAAGGAACAGTGACTCTGGTAAGATTTCTTGAATGGGTACCAGTTCCAGGAGAAGTATGAGAATTGTTATCATTGCTCTGGTTTGTTAGAATGAGTCTTTATTTAGTCTCTTGGGGACAGAAAGGTGAAGCTCTAAGAAGAGCCAGAGTTTGTGCTCCCTGGAGTTCATTGTTAACCAAATTACTGGACAGGAGTCTGAACTCCACTGTGACCTCTCGGTAGAGCTCTGTTGGGTGGGGAGCTGTCAGGGTTCCTACCACAGGGTGAGGCTGGAAGATACATTTTTGACTCACTAAGGGTCTTTACTCTCCCCATGTATTCCATCACTGGGGACCTGAACGTAGATCATCACCCAAACGCTACAACCGTTTTTGATGTGTCTTCCCGCGCAGATCACCTTGCCAGATGAGCTAATTAGTGAACGGGGCAGGGCAGTTGTGTGGGAACATTGAGGGAGTAGGAGGCTGCTTGGGGGAGATGTGTGGGAGGGCATTGACTAGATACTGCTGGGTCAACTGGGGAGCAGGTCTGTGTGGGGGACCCCTCTTCTGATCTCTGCCTTGGCCTCCGACCTGCGTCAGTCTTCACAGAAAAGCCATCCTGAACTTTCTCTGCCTGCCCAGACCTAGCTCTCGGTAGAGAAACCCCCTGTGCGTCCCATGAGCCCAGGCCCACCAGTCCTGCGTCCTTGGGGCTGACACCCCCGTTAGTGGTATCAGAGTTAGGGGCAGCCACACAGACTGACCCAGAGGCTGGGACAGTGCGAGCCTCGCCCCCCACCCCCGGCAGCAGGCAGCAGGCCTCACCCGGAACTGCCCCCCGTCGCCGTCGTCTAGCTCCAGGATGTAGCCGTCCACGGGGCTGTGGGTGAAGGGCGGTGTCCTCCAGGCCAGGGTGACGCTGTTGTTCCGGGTGCAGCACTTCTCCAGCTGCAACAGGGGCACGGGCGGCACTGTGACGGGACAGATGGGCTTCAGTGTGCACACCCTGCAGGGCACAGGGACAAGCTGCGTGCCCGGCCCACCCCAGAGGGAAGGCGACCCGCTGCGCCATTCCCTGCCGCTTGTATGCACACTCCGTGGACCTCCGAGCCTGGGAGGGGGTCCTGGGATTTGAGGCCAGGAGAGACGCAGAGACGTGGCAGTTGCTGCCACCCCTCCGAGTCCAGAGCCCTGAGGACAAGGTGTCTTCTCCCCACCGGCCCACTGAGCATCACTGGTTTTGATTCTGCCCCACGAGCGGCTCCCTAGGACTAGCAGCAGAGCCTGACTGCCTGTGCCTCCCAGCACAGCAAGGCCTCTCCAGACCCTCTGCATGGAGTCACGTGCAGCTCACACCTGGGGCCCGTGAAGTTGTGGTTGAGGGTGGGGGACAGGCAAAACACAAAGATACATTGAAACCTTTGTCTGGGAGCGTTTAAAGGCCTAGGGAACTAGATTCTGGAAGGTGAGGCAATCTTAGAGTATGGGACAGTCTACCCATGGAATTAGGGATTCAAGTCAAGTGTATCATCAGTTCTATCAAGGTGAGCTCCGGAGTATCTTTTTATTCTCTAGTTGTGTTCAGGCTTGAGAGATTTTAGAAATATAGTCCATGCTGGGGCTTCCCAGGTGACGTTAGTGATAAAGAACATGCCTGCCAATGCAGGAGACATAAGAGACTTGGGTTCTATCCCTGGATTGGGAAGATCCCCTGGAGGAGGGCACGGAAACCCACTCCAGTATTCTTGCCTGGAGAATCCCATGGACAGAGGAGCCTGGTGGGCTATGGTCCGCAGGGTTGCAAAGGGGTGGACGCAACTGAAGCGATTTAGTATGCATGCATGCATAGTCCATGCTGACATTTTTCAAAGGGAACACTGCAACATGAGTTTTTGTAAAAACTACAGATTTCCATTTGGGTCCAGATGTTAGGGCACCATCTTCCACATCTTAGTGGACAGTTTAGTGGGGTGTAGCACTGTCTGTTATGGATGTCGTCTCAGGGCTGGCTCCATGCTGGCCCCAGGACCCTGGGTTATCAGTGTGGAAGGAGTCCTCTCTGCATCCCTGGGCACTGCTTCTCGCTTTCCCACTTCCTCTGTGAATTCCGCCACCCCACCCTGTCAGGAGCAGCTCCAAATGGCCTCTTTCAGCACCCCCACTTTCCAGAGCCCCCACTTCTGCCAGGATTATTCTGCTCCCAGAAGCACGCCTCATTCACACCTGGGGCAGATGGCATTTCCAAACCTCGCCTCAGGTGCAAACTGAGTGTTGGAGTGAGCACAGAGACTGGGTGTCTTCGGT
The DNA here is from genome assembly GCF_042477335.2 of Ovis canadensis. Classification (NCBI taxonomy): domain Eukaryota; kingdom Metazoa; phylum Chordata; class Mammalia; order Artiodactyla; family Bovidae; genus Ovis; species Ovis canadensis. Next base: position 21,740,250 of record NC_091269.1, on the reverse strand, counting down.
TTAAAAATGGCCACATACTTTGCAAGTGAGCATTTTCCTGAGTTCACAGCTTCTGTAGGTGTGGTGCTCAGCTCTTTGATATATTGATTAAAAAAATAAACCCCCAAAGAGTTTTATTCCCTCCCCTGAATGTACCCTTAATGTCTCTGGAGAGGCAGGGTGACCTCACATGCTAATTTTGTAACCTGGGGAAAGTTATGCAAACTTTTCTTAACCCATAGCCTGTGTCCCCCAGCTCTCTGAAGTCACCTCTACCACCCACCACCTTCTCCACGCTGCTGTCACCTCCGACCTCGCTCTGCTTGGAACACAGCAAACTTATACCTGCCCTCTGCTGCCTGGAACCTTCTTCCTTTATATTGCATCTCTTTCCTTCTCACCTTGAAACACTGCTGCTGCAGCTGCTAAGTCACTTCAGTCATGTCCGACTCTGTGTGACCCCATAGACGGCAGCCCACCAGGCTCCCTCATCCCTGGGATTCTCCAGGCAAGAACACTGGAGTGGGTTGCCATTTCCTTCTCCAATGCATGAAAGTGAAAAGTGAAAGTGAAGTTGCTCATTCGTGTCCGACTCTTCGCGACCCCATGGACTGCAGCCTAGCAGGCGCCTCCACCCATGGGATTTTCCAGGCAAGAGTCCTGGAGTGGGGTGCCATTGTCTTCACCTCAAAACACTAGCCCCATACTACTGCCTTCTTCTCAAAAAATGGCTTCCCTGGTGGCTCAGATGGTAAAGAATCAGCTTGTAATGCAGGAGACTCAGGTTTGATTCCTAACTGGAAAGATCTCCTGGAGAAGGGAATGGTTACTCACTTCAGTATTCTTGCCTGGAGAATTCCATGGACAGAGGAGCCTGGCGGGCTACAGTCCCTGGGGTCAGAAAGAGTCAGACATGACTGAGCGCTAACACTTTCACTTCTCAAGAAGCACCTTGCCGGTCACACCCGCCACTCTCAGCTTATATTACACTGTCTGTTGTATCATTGGCTATTTCCTTCTCTAGAATGCCAGCTCAGTCTTGTGAGGGAGTCTGGGGACTTGTTCACGGCTGTGTCCTGAACACCGAGGATGGTGCCTGGCAGGTGATAAACACTCAATAGGTGTCTCTGAACGAACAAACAATCCTCTTTCCTACATGCGAAAGCTGTGGCTCAGGCTGGGGCTACCCGCAGAGGTCACCAGCTCGAGGACACAGAACTGGGACCTGAACCCGGGTCTGTGCCGCAGAAGTCCCTCCCTCCCAATCTGGGTCACACCAAGGTCACAAGTCTTCCGATGCATGAGCTGCCCTGCAGAGTGGATGCCTCTCCCAGAAGAAGCAACAACTGAACTGGGCCAACCACGGCTCACCCCTACATTTCATCTGAATGAAGTCCAGCTGGTGGATGGCCTGCAGCAGCGGCTCGCTGTCCAAGGTCAGCTCAAACTCTGCGGACACTTTGGGCTCCAGGGCGCCTTTGACCCACTGCTCTTGAGACACCTGGACACGCTTGATCAGGGCGTCGGAGATCTTAAAGGAAGCACAGAGTTTAGGGTTTCCACATGCAAAGGAAAAATAACACAGCAGGTGGTGAGGAAAGGGTAGGGGCTTCATCTCCATGGGCTCAGGGGGTGGCTGTGTTAAGCATGCCCTCTCAAGCCCTGGCAGAGATGTCAGGACCCATGCTGGTGTGGGGGTAAATAAAAATGTATTATATTGTTTAAATCATCTTCATAGGTCAGTCATGTTCCCTGTAAAGAAGCACTTGCTGTTTTATGCTAAACCCTTTTGTAAAGCAAATGATACTTTTTTTTTTTTTTGAACTTCTTATTTTGTATTGGGGTATGGCCTATTAACAATGCTGTGATAGTTTCAAGTGAACAGCCAAGGGACTTGGCCATACATACACATGTATCTGTTCTCCCACAAACCCCCCCACTCCCATCCAGGCTGCCACATAACACTGGGCAGAGTTCCTTGTTGGTTATCCATTTTGTATCTAGCAGTATATCCACGAACCTGCCAAGTTCTCTAGCTATCCATTCCCCTCAGCAACCACTGGTTCATTTTCTAAGTCTGTGAGTCTCTTTCTGTTTTGTATCTAAGTTCGTTTGGAAGCAAACGATACTTTTAAAATATACAGAAACACTCTGCATATTCTTCTTTTGCTAGATCCCGCACTTTGCAAAGTGGAACTCACTAGTGGTTTGTCCTAGCATTTGAAAGCATCTCCTTCACCCCAGGACGGGGCCGCTCCCTCCCTCCCACTGTCTTTCCTCCATGTTGTTCTGCAGCTTCTGCTCCAAACTCCCACTGTATCAAACCCACAGCTCTGTTCTCTGCTGGAGAAAGTCTTGCTCATTCAGAACATTTGCACGTGTCCCTGTAGAGCTATGAAGCCCGTGCCCCCTTCCTAGGGACCAATCAAGGAGATTCATCATTTTCCCCACAGAAGGAGGACTGGGCTTTCGTTTGAGTCACAGAAGTGTTCCCAAGAGATGCTCGTGACCCGGATTAGCCTGGCTGCTGGGGGTTGCCCAGCAAGGCAGCCCGGGCTTTCTGGGCTGCGGTCTTCTATCCAGACCTGCGGGACTCTGCCCACTGGGGGTCATGTGGATTCTGCTGACTCACTTATCCCAGTGCAATCTTTCCAGCTTGACTGGCAGACTGTCTTCTTTCATCTGTGGGGAAAATGTTGCACTGGTGCGCCAGGAAGTCGAGCCATTGCAGGCCTAGAGACTGTGATGTTTCACCTCCTCATTTAATGATGACCCAGAGCCAGGTCAGAGCTTGTGAGAACAGCCAAGATGAGATCTCGGGTGTTCTGGAATCACTGAGCACAGGACAATCTGCTCACCTCCAAGCCACGGGGAGGGACTTTCCTAGAACCTTGGCTGGTTTGGGATGTGGCCATGGAGTTGGAAGGATTGCCAACCTGCTCACCTGCAGGAACCCGGCGGGGTCGTTCTCCTTGATCACCTCCAGGCAGTACTCCATCAGCCCAGTGGACTGGCGCAGCTTCAGCGTGCAGTGATTGATCTGGTCCCACACCATCTGCCAAGAAAAGGACCCCTGGTAGCCGTCTCATGGACAAAGAACAGCCCGGCTGCAGCGGGAGGCAGCACTGTTCTCGACTCCTTTGTACCCTCTCCTGCCGCTGCTCTGTTCCTGAGCTCCACGTGCCCTCGTTACAGGGGAGTAATTGGACACACTGCCCCACAAGCAGGCCTGCCACACCCAACAGAGCACACTTCCTGAACTCTGGATAAAAACCAGAGAACGCACACAATCTGAACCCTTCCACGTGACCAGTTCGCGCCCCCCACTCTCGCTTGCTGGGTGGTCACTTGAGGGGCTCAACTGCTTTGCATGTAATCCATGGACCATCCCCAGCACGCGTTCCGTCTCGCCCTTCAGTAATATTTCTGGTTATGAAATAGATTGAGCCCAGACCATGAAGTGAGTAGTTTTCATTAAGGCAGGGTGATCACGGGGCAGCTGCCTGGACCGGGGGCCCGGTGCGAGTGAGGGGAAGTCTTGCCTTTCCATGGTGGTCACTGGCCCCTGTGCTGACCACGCAAGCACCAGATGCCAGAAAACCTGACGGAGGGGCCGACTTGGGGCCCTGAGCACACCCCTCATCGCCCAACGAGGCCGTCTCCGTTCTGCAAGGTGGGAGCAAGGTGTGTGCCTTCCACAGAAAGCAGGGGCCTGGCAGATGGGAGAGGGGGGCTTCTGACTGAAAGCAGCAGGATTCAGGTGTCTGGTCCCCGCTTTGGAGGGAGAGTAGGCGTGGCGATTACTGCAGGCAAAGTGGCACCAGGGTACGTAGGTCCCTGCTCAGTGCTTCCTCCCCTCCCTCGTTCATTCATTCATACCCTCAGCTAACACTGACCCCCTGTCTACACTGCGTGTCCCCCACCCTGGGCAGGGAGGGGGATGGGACTGGGCGCGCTGGCTGCCCGGGCACCCACCTTCAGCTTGTGCTCCCTCTCTTTGGTGACCTTGGTGAGCAGCTTGGCTTTCTGCCGGGTCAGAGCATCGACCAGCGCATCACACTGAGCCACCAGGCAGGCCTCGTAGTCCAGGCCATTCTCCTGTGGGACACAGAGAGCTTTAGGGAGGAGACACGCAGAGACGTGGCCGGTGCTAGAGACACAGCCGCGTCAGCAAGTGGGCCCCAGAGGGAGTGGTCCTGCTTCCAGACTGGAGACTGTGCATGTGAGTCTCAGCACATCCGACGATGGAACGAATACTCAACGTCACCTGAGCCATGCGGGTTTGTGAGGGTTTTCAGTGTCATGGGAAACACTCAGTGAGAGACTTAGCAAGAAAAAAAAGCAGCTACAAGTGTGCGCAGCATAATTGCATACTGTGGGTGTGTGAGTGTGTGTAAACTAATGGAAGAGCGCGTCAAAAGAGTGGGGTGGCCACTGAAAGGGGTGAGATATTGGTGACCTTCTGTTGCTTTTGTCTGCTATTTTCTACTTTTCACAATTTCTAGAACATATTTTTACTTTTCATAATCAGAAAGCAGTTAAACAAACAAAAGCCAGTGGTCTGGCTGTAGGATCCGTCTTTCTCAGTTGTGAAAGAGAGTCCTTCAACACCTCTCAGACCAGCCTGGATTCAGACCTTGTGGCATGGCTAATGTGTTTCCTCCCACCCCTGGCCCAAGTTCCTATGATGAAGTCCGAACCCCATGACCTCAGAACAAGACTGTGTTTGGAGAAACGGCCTTGAAAGAAGTAACTTAAACGAGGTCCTTAGGCTGGGCTCTGATCTAGCGTGACTGTGTCCTTAGAAGAGGCGGTCAGGACACAGACAGGCACAGAGGGAGAGCCCCCTGAGGACGTAGGAAGGCTGTGGCTGTCTGCCAGCCCAGGAGAGAGCCCTCAGGAGGAACCACCCCTGCCCACGCCTCGATCTTGAACTTCTGGCCTTCATAACTGTGAGAAAATAGGTTACTGGGGTTGAAGCCACTCAGTCTATGGTGCTTTGTTATAGCAACCCCACCAAATAGCTGGTGTCCTGAAACATCAGAAACAGAGAAGGAAGTGCCTGGTGGCTGAACTTTGTGCTTTAGCTCATTAGGCAGGGTGGTTTCCACCGGCTGGTTTAGAGCTCAGTGCCCTCAGTCCCCCTTTTCCACCCAGATACCAGGAAGTTCGTGATCTGTGTGAAAGTTCCTCCCTGCGTGGATTTATACACTCTCTCCCTGACAGACAGAGCTCCTGGGGCCACAGACTGCACCTTATTGATCAGTGTCGGGCTTGTACGTGATGCAGCATGGGTGCTCAGTAAATACGTTTATTTAGTAACTGGTGCTTTTCTATTATAGTGCATTTGGTATGAAAGCACTGTATACACACAGGGGTAGCACTGTATGGCCATGCATTATTTCTGCCTGGTTCTCTTTCTATGATTCTTTCTGAGTTCAAGTGAAATCCCCTTCCTACCAGATGGCTGCCAGTGGGTTGGGTGTGTAGTGTCTGCCACACCTGAGGCCGTGCAGCGGAGCAGTTGGGCCTCCCCGTGTTCAACACTGAGAAGAGCTGCCAGGGGCCTTCCCTTTCCTCATCCGTGTCTCACATCCCTTCTGCAGAGGGGTGGGGTCTGGGCTCACCTGGATCTGCTGCAGAATGTTCTTCAGCTGAACCAGAAACTCCTTTGCTTCTTTCGCCTTATCGGAAACTCCATTTAAGGCCTGAGACAGCTGGGCCTAAAAGATATTACAGATTGAAAAGGAAAATTAGGTGTTAAAAGCATTTGGTCTGCCCTTCACCCCGAAAGCTGTGTTTATAACAGGGTATAACCAAGAGCTTTCCTCCAAGGAGGGAGCCTGGTCATTGCAGCATGGGCTTGTTTTTCCAGCAATGGCCGATAAAGTGTTGGTTGACCTGCTCTCTTCTGTCTGCACCCCAAAGCTGGATAGAAGTAAGGAGCATTCAGCTAATTGGTTGGGGCTGACAGGAGCCAGGACAAGAAGCAAGTATAGACCTGGCCGGGTCTGGCCCCCGCTCCTCCCGCAGCAGCTCTACCCCCCTCAGTAGGACACTCAGACGCCAATGTGTGGACACCCCAGGTTTGTACATAGTTGCATTTTGGCCTAAGTGGGATGGGTGGGAAAGAGACCTGGAAATGAGTTTGAGCCACGTGGAGGGTCCCAAGTCACTGTATAGAAGGGATGGTGGTGGCCTCCTTGGCAATCAAGACTCCTAACTCTGCTCAGTTACTGGGACCCAAAGGCAGAGCTGCAGGCTTGTTTCACATCTATGGCCTTTAGCCTCTGGCTTCTTTTCAATGAAACGTATGCCCACACAATCTAATCTGTCTTCAAAACTTCATTATTGAATAGACTGATGCCCTTTGTTTTTAAATTTTATTTATCTATATTTTGATCATGCCTTGCAGCCTGTGGGATCTTAGTTCCCCAACCAAGGATTGAACCCATATCCCCTACAGTGGAAGTGTGGAGTCTTAACCACTGGACCGCCAGGGCAATCTCCTGATGCCCTTGATTTTTAATGGTACTCTCATGTTTCAAATTAAAAAGCTGAGGGCAGGGGAAAAACTGGGGCCAGAAAAGCTGGGTCATACCCACTCTCCACTGTCTGTAGGTCTCTGCTCAAATGTGATCTGTCTGAGAGGCCTCTCTCCTTGCCCCGTTTTATGCTTCTTCATAACGTGCATTGCCACCCAGCGCAGGTTTGTTTGCTGTGTGTCTCTCCTCCCAAGAATGTAAGTTCTCTCGTTGCTCACATCCAGAAAGAGCACCAGGCACACGGCAGCATTCAACAGTTGGATATGTGTGGAATGAACGGGTTAATTGATGTGGTTCTTTGGACCATATCCATGGTTCCAAGTGTGGTTCCTGGACCCTCAACATCAGCATCACCCAGGAATTTGCTAGAAATCCAAATTCTCTGGCCTCACTCCAGTCTTACTGCTCAGAACCTGGGGGTGAAGCCCAGGAATCTTTCTTTTAACAAGCTATCCAGGGATGTCTGATGCACTTTGAGATCCATTGGATGGTACAAACATAGCCACAGAGTGGATGAGAAGACATGGGAAGATGGAAGGTGACCAGGGTCATCAATGTTCAAGGTGAGGTCTGGGCTGTGTCCTGCTCTGAGAGATGGCTGGGGGCCTCGGGTGTGGCTCAGCTGAGAGGTGGCTCCTGGAGAAGCTCTCCCTGCCTCCAATGGCTTCCCAAATGCACTCCCCCCCCTCCACACACACACACTTCAGCTGGTGTAAGCCCTTCCCTCCACGCTTACCACTATGGACAATTCTGTTGCAATTATCTATGCAGGAAGACTAGCCAATAGAAATCGCAGGAATAGCAGAACATTCTGTGTCTGCTCTGTCTCATACAGCTGCCACCAGTATGGGTGGCTCTGCGTGCTTGAAATTTTACTTAGTTTTCAGCTACCATGTGTGGCCAGTGGCTACTGTCCTGGGCAGCACAGATCTTTGCACTCATCCTTACCAGCTCAGCCTGTGTCTGATAACTTCACTCAAGAGGAACTGGAGAGGTCAGCATCACTTAGACTCATCATCTGTGTCCAGAAAAGGGGTGCCTCCCTCCATACAACACTCACTGCAAGAAGAGGGCCCTTGGAGGCTGCACCCCTTTTCTCTCCAAGGAGAGGCCCATTCCTGGTAACCTATGCACTCCTTCATAGTGGGGACTTTGTCTTTGTCTTTCTAGCCAGGTACAAAATAGGGGCTCAAAAAGTGCTCACTGGCTGAATAGAAAGCAAAGCAACTGCTCTACTAGAAGCGGATGCTAAGCAAGACAGATCCCTGTAGATCCACGGGCAGCACACTTGTCCACAAGAAGCCGCATTAGTGAGTGTCCCCCTCCTTCCAGCTGGGAAACTGGAGCCAGCATGGCTCTGCCCCCACCAGCCCCGGTCTCCCTGCAGCCCAGCCCTGCTCTCGATCCACTTCCTACTTGGCAAATAGATCCTGGAGCTTGGCAAGGAGCCCAGAACAAGTGATTTTTGAAAGGTTCCAGTGGCCTTAGGCAGACACCAGCTGAAAATGGGAATGAACTCACAGCTCACTAGACACTGCTCCAGGCTCATCAGACTTGCCTGTGACCCCGGCCCAGCAGGGTGCAGCAAAGTCCTGACGGAAAAGCCCTACGTGAGAGCTGGTCAACAAATACACACTTGTATTAATACCTTTCTTGACCCCAGTTCCTTCCCATGTGGTGGGGCCACAAGTCAGCTCTCCTTGCCCAGGCGGCAGCACTGTGGAAACTGGCCCTGGTTGTTCTACTGGAAAAGGAGCCAGGGATCGGGTGGCAAAGGTGGAAACCATTGCTCAAGGGACAAATTACTTATTGGCAACAGGTTACAGGCTCACAGCATATTGCATTTGGCTGCAGTTTTTTGAGACATGCTCTTCCTCTTTTCCACAAGGACTGTCTAGGGAGCCAGCAGGGGACACAGAAAACTGTGTTCTTCTGGTCCTAGAGAAGGGCTTCCCTAGTGCCTCAGATGGTGAAGAATCTGTCTGCAATGCAGGAGACCCAGATTTGATCCCTGGGTCGGGAAGACTCCCTGGAGAACGGAAGGGCAATCCACTCCAGTATCCTGGAGAACTCCATGGTCAGAGGAAGACCCTGCCATCTGCGAAATGAGAATGGGTTGTTCAGTCTCTGTGACCATACTACACTCTTGGAAAGAAAGGAAATAACCAGACAGAAGATAAATATTTTAAAATGACTGAATAGATTTTGAACTTGAATCAAACATTGTATTTTATGCCTTCCTATTTCTTAAAGGTTAGAATTACTTTGCCATAGCGTCTCTGAGTTTGGACAGCTTAAAAATGTCAGTATTTCCAACAGGGCCAAACCACCTGCTTCCTCGCCTAGCCTCATGTCTTTGCCTGCAGCCTGAAGGAGTAGCTTCTAGGTACACGGGGTAGTTTTCTGGCTCCACCCCTGCCTCCTTCTAGATGGAGTTATAGGGCCTCATAATGCATTAAGCTGGTTTCCCTGGTGGCTAAGATAGTAAACAATCTGCCAAGGAGACCTACGAGACCTAGGAGACATAGGTTCAATCCCTGGGTTGGAAAGATCCCCTGGAGAAGGAAGTGTCTACCCACTCCAGGATTCTTGCCTGGAGAATTCCATGGTCAGAAAAGCCTGGTGGTCTACAGTCCATGGGGTCACAAAGAGTCAGACACGACTGAGCGACTACCACAGTGCATTAAGCAAGAGGACTCTGGGGCATATAGCCAAATCTGGGCTCTGTCATCTGTTAGCTGTGTGTCTCAGAAAGATTCTTTATCTCTTTGTTATAGAGGGTCGTCTCCTCATATGAGTTTGCACTATTATACTTGGAAATATAGCTTGAGCTTTCCCCAAATCCTCTTTTGCTACTTTTAAAACCTGATCACACCAAAACAGGACATTTTAAATGTTCTTCTTTAGTGAATGTTTGGGAGATAATAATGCAATGATTATCTAACAGGATGCCTTCAGTTTGATCTCTGGGTTGTAAGAAGTGCTGAACTGATTTAAACAGTCTAATTTTTTGTGCAAATTTTTCTAATTTGTTAAACTTACATCAATTCTTTTAAAATAATAACAGCTGTTTGTATTTCTTTGAAAGTGTAAATTATAAAATAATTTAACTATTGTTTTCATGGAAACTTTATTAATAATATCACTGTTTAAAATATTTAATCATCCTAATTAATAATGATAACTATCCTTTTAGATTACTCATGCTATTACTTTCTTAAACAAAAGAAACCTGTAAATTAAAAATAATTTATTTATTTATCTGTTTTTGGCTCTGCTGGGTCTTCATTGCTGCACAGGTTTTTCTCTAGCTGTGGAAGTGGGGGCTACTCTCTGGTTGTGGTAAGTAGGCTTCTCTTGTTGTGGAGCATGGACTCTCGCTGCTCAGGCTTCAGTAGGTGCAACACGGTGGGTTCAGTAGTTGTGGCACATGGGTTTAGTTGCCCCACAGTATGTGGGATCTTCCTGGACCAGGGATTGAACCCACGTCCCCTGCATTGGCAGGTGGATTCTTAACTGCTGGACCACCAAGGAAGTCCCCCAAAGTCCTCTTCATTGTTTGATCTGGGTCTATCATATATGGGTTGTTATGGACTGAATGTTTGTGTCTTCCAAAAATCCACATATGGAGGCCTTAACATCTGGTATGGAGGCATTAGGAGATGGAAACTTTGGAATGTGATTAGGTTTTGAGGGTGGAGCCCCCATGATGGGATTAGTGTCCTTAAAAGAAAAGACCTTACTCTCTCATCCCACACGCACTGAGGAAAGGCCATGTAAAGACTCAGTAAGGTCCAGGCTTCAGAACTGTGAGAGATAAATCTCTGTTGTTTAAGCCATGGAACAACAGACTGGTTTCGAATAGGAAAAGGAGTACATCAAGGCTGTATATTGTCACCCTGCTTATTTAACTTCTATGCAGAGTATATCATGAGAAACGCTGGGCTGGAAGAAACACAAGCTGGAATCAAGATTGCCGGGAGAAACATCAATAACTTCAGATATTCAGATCACACCACCCTTATGGCAGAAAGTGAAGAGGAACTAAAAAGCCTCTTGATGAAAGTGAAAGAGGAGAGTGAAAAACTTGGCTTAAAGCTCAACATTCAGAAAACGAAGATCATGGCATCTGGTCCCATCACTTCATGGGAAATAGATGGAGAAACAGTGGAAACAGTGTCAGACTTTATCTTTGGGGGCTCCAAAATCACTGCAGATGGTGACTGCAGCCATGAAATTAAAAGACGCTTACTCCTTAGAAGGAAAGTTATGACCAATCTAGATAGCATATTTAAAAGCAGAGACATTACTTTGCTGACTAAGGTCCGTCTAGTCAAGGCTATGGTTTTTCCTGTGGTCATGTATGGATGTGAGAGTCGGACTGTGAAGAAGGCTGAGTGCTGAAGAATTGATGCTTTTGAAGTGTGGTGTTGGAGAAGACTCTTGAGAGTCCCTTGGACTGCAAGGAGATCCAACCAGTCCGTTCTGAAGGAGATCAGCCCTGGGATTTCTTTGGAAGGAATGATGCTAAAGCTGAAACTCCAGTACTTTGGCCACCTCATGTGAAGAGTTGACTCATTGGAAAAGACTCTGATGCTGGGAGGGATTGGGGGCAGGAGGAGAAGGGGACGACAGAGGATGAGATGGCTGGATGGCATCACTGACTCGGTGGACACGAGTCTGAGTGAACTCCGGGAGTTGGTGATGGACAGGGAGGCCTGGCGTGCTGCGATTCATGGGGTCGCAAAGAGTTGGACACGACTGAGCGACTGAACTGAACTGAGTCTGTGGTATGGTTCAGTTCAGTTCAGTTCAGTTCAGTTCAGTTCACTTCTGTCATCCCCTTCTCCTCCTGCCTTCAATCTTTCCCAGCATCAGGGTCTTTTCAAATGAGTCAGCTCTTCGCATCAGGTGGCCAAACTATTGGAGTTTTAGCTTCAACATCAGTCCTTCCAGTGAACACCCAGGACTGATCTCCTTTAGGATGGACTGGTTGAATCTCCTTGCAGCCCAAGGGACTCTCAAGCGTCTTCTCCAACACCACAGTTCAAAAGCATCAATTCAGTGCTCAGCTTTCTTTATAGTTCAACTCTCACATCCATACATGACCAGTGGCAAAATGATAGCCTTAACTAGACGGACTTCTGTTGACAAAGTAATGTCTCTGCTTTTGAATATGCTCTCTAGGTTGGTCGTAACTTTCCTTTCAAGGAGTAAGCTTCTTTTAATTTCACGGCTGCAGGCACCATCTGTGGTGATTTTGGAGCCCCCCAAAAAAGTCTGACACTGTTTCCACTGTTTCCCCATCTATTTACCATGAAGTGATGGGACCGGATGCCATGATCTTTGTTTTCTGAATGTTGAGTTTTAAGCCAACTTTTTCACTCTCCTCTTTCACTTTCATCAAGAGGCTCTTTATTTCCTCACTTTCTGCCATAAGGGTGGTGTCATCTGCATATCTGAGGTTATTGATACTTCTACCAGCAATCTTGATTCCAGCTTGTGCTTCATCCAGCCCAGCGTTTCTCGTGATGTACTTTGTATATAAGTTAAATAAGCAGGGTGACAGTATACAGCCTTGACATACTCCTTTTCCTATTTGGAACCAGTCTGTTGTTCCATGTCCAGTTCTAACTGTTGCTTCCTGACCTGCATATAGATTTCTCAAGAGGCAGGTCAGGTGGTCTGGTATTCCTATCTCTTTCAGAATTTCCCACAGTTTATTGTGATCCACACAGTCAAAGGCTTTGGCATAATCAGTAAAGCAGAAATAAGTGTTTTTCTGAAACTCTCTTGCTTTTGCGATATCCAACAGATGTTGGCAATTTCATCTCTGGTTCCTCTGCCTTTTCTAAATCCAGCTTGAACATCTGGAAGTTCATGGTTCACATATTGCTAAAGCCTGGCTTGGAGAATTTTGAGCATTACTTTACTAGCATGTCAGATGAGTGCAATTGTGTGGTAGTTTGAATATTCTTTGGCATTTCCTTTCTTTGGGATTGAAATGAAAACAGATCTTTTCCAGTCCTGTGGCCTCTGCTGAGTTTTCCAGATTCACTGACATGTTGAGAACAGTACTTTCACAGCATCATCTTTCAGGATTTGAAGTAGCTCAACTGGAATTCCATCACTTCCACTAACTTTGTTCATAGTGATGCTTCCTAAAGTCCACTTGACTTCACATTCCAGGATGTCTGGCTCTAGGTGAGTGATCACACCATCGTGATTATCTGGGTCTTGAAGCTCTTTTTTGTATAGTTCTTCTGTGTATTCTTGCCACCTCTTCTTAATAGCTACTGCTTCTGTTAGGTCCATACCATTTCTGTCTTTTATTGAGCCCATCTTTGCATGAAATATTCCCTTGGTATCTCTAATTTTCTTGACAAGATCTCTAGCCTTTCCCATTCTGTTGTTTTCCTCTGTTTCTTTGCATTGATCGCTGAGGAAGTCTTACTTATCTCTCCTTGCTATTCTTTGGAACTGTGTATTCAAATGCTTTTATCTTTCCTTTTCTCCTTTGCTTTTTGCCTCTCTCCTTTTCACAGCTATTTGTAAGGGCTCCTCAGACAGCCATTTTGCTCTTTTGCATTTCTTTTTCTTGGGGATGGTCTTCCTGCCTCCTGTACAATGTCATGAACCTCCATCCATAGTTCACCAGGCACTCTATCAGATCTAGTCCCTTAAATCTATTTCTCACTTCCACTGTATTATCATGAGGGATTTGATTTAGGTCACACCTGAATGGTCTAGTGGTTTTCCCTACTTTCTTCAATTTAAGCCAGAATTTGGCAATAAGAAATTCATGATATGAACCACAGTCAGCTCCCAGTCTTGCTTTTGCTGACTTCTCCATCTTTGGGTGCAAAGAATATAATCAATCTGATTTCGGTGTTGACCATCTGGTGATGTCCATGTGTAGAGTCTTCTCTTGTGTTGTTGGAAGAGGGTGTTTGCTATGACCTGTGCATTCTCTTAGCAAAACTCTATTAGCCTTTGCCCAGCTTCATTCTGTACTCCAAGGCCAAATTTGCCTGTTACTCCAGGTGTTTCTTGACTTCCTACTTTTGCATTCCAGTCCCCTATAATGAAAAAGACACCTTTTTGGGGTGTTAGTTCTGGAAGGTCTTGTAAGTCTTCATAGAACCATTCAACTTCAGCTTCTTCAGGATTATTGGTCAGGGCACAGACTTGGATTACCATGGTATTGAATGGTTTGCCTTGGAAATGAACAGAGATCATTCTGTTGTTTTTGAGATTGCATCCAAGTACTGCATTTTCGACTCTTGTTGACCATGATGGCTACTCCATTTCTTCTAAGGGATTCCTGCCCGCAGGAGTAGATATAATGGTCATCTGAGTTAAATTCACCCATTCCAGTCCATTTTAGTTTGCTGATTCTAAAACATTGACGTTCACTCTTGCCATCTCCTGTTTGACCACTTCCAGTTTGCCTTGATTAGATGGTATGGTTCTAGAAGCCCACACAGACTAAGACATGAATTATCTAAATTCCCCGCTAGGACCTATTTATTCTTTTAGTTCACACAGCCTCAGAGATAATTCTCATGTTTGCCACAGTCTCTGCGGAGAAGCCCCTAAGTTGCTGCCCTTTAAACTAGGTGTTTGTTCTCTGATATCAGGATCACCTGGTAGAAGTGCAGGAATTTAGACACCAAGGATCCAGACATGGCTCCTAAATGCCCCCTATAGATCTTTTGCTTCCCTCCCCAAATGGAATGTGTCCTTGACACTCCTTCCAGGGTGCATCTCCCTCTCTGTGAGATGGGATGCCCTTGGGAAATGCATCAGCTCCCCGTGGCACTCCCGGGCCCAGCTCCCGCTGCCCCGCAGGCCTGTCCTTTGCTTCTCTGTGTGGGCAGCACAGGGCCAGCCACCTAGAAAGTGCTCCACAGAGGCCAGTCAGTGAGTAGATTCTGTCATGGATTCCGTCTGACAAGTTGCCCCCAGCTACTCCTTGTGTCTCAGTCCTCTCCAACTGGGCTTAATTAAGACAGCCATGTGGCCACTCTGAGCCCGCTGTTTCTAGGGCACAAAGCCCCATCTGGTCCTGGGCCCTGGCAGTCAAGCCCTCCCTCTTTTTGTGACTTTTTGTTTCGCCTCTTCCCCACTTCACTCTCAGACTCTCCTTTCTTTTCCTCCCTAAGTCCCTCCGTAACGGGTGGGTGGGATGCAGGCGGTCCCAGGAATGGAAGGCTCCTTCTTCACAGAGGTTTCAGATTAGGAACATGTGAGTCCTGGCAATGGGGGAGATGGGTCAGGACAGGATGTAGTGCGGCTCCTCTATGGCTGGTTTGACATTGTCCCCACCCCCACCCAGAGCCAGCCACTGGGGCCTTGGCGGACCAGAGGCAGTGATGGGGGCTCTGCTCCCCAGAAGCTCAACTCACAGCTCAGCCCCGCACTAACCAGGCTGGAGAGTGCACTAAGGTCCTGGATCTGCCGGCCATGTAGCTGGAAGCCCTGCTGTATCCGCCCAGGGGCCCCAGAACTGGACTTTGGGGTCAGGGTCTGAACTCAAACCCTCATTTTATGTGACCAGGTTTCTTTGTGAGCCTTTGGGTCCTCACTTTGCAATGGGGGTAGTGATATGCTCTCCAAGAGCCATCTTAAGATTTAAGAGAGAGCCTGCACGGACAGCCCTGGGCTCAGGGGCTGGCAGTCTAGTGACAGTGGTTCTGCGCATAACGGGACCGTGGGAGGCACTGCTGCTTCCTGCTGTTGGCCATCTGCTATCCTTCCTAATGGCGCTTGTGTTTTGCTTTGAGAAATTGCCTCTTTCCCTACCAGGTCCCACCTGGTAGGACTGGAGTCATGACCCCAGTACTACTGCCATCACCCGATGAGAGGCAGGCACATGCCCTATTCCAGCTGGGAATGTGCCAGCTCCTTGGAGTTCAAAACTAAGCAAAAGGACCAAGAAATGTAGAAATACAGGCATTTGCTCTGTAGCAGGGGTCCCAACTTCTGGGATCTAATGCCTGATGATCTGAGGTGGCATCACTAACTCAAAGAGTTTGAGCAAGCTCTAGGAGTTGGTGATGGACAGGGAAGCCTGGCATGCTGCAGTCCATGGGGTCGCAAAGAGTGGGACACATCTGAGCCACTAAACTGAACTGACTGATCTGAGGTGGAGCTGATGTAATAATAGAAATTAAGTGCACAAGCCCCTGCCTGGATAACAGCCTTGTGGTGGCACAGGGGCTTCTGTAACTCAATGAAGCTATGAGCCACACTGTAAGCACCCCCAGGATGGACAAGTCATAGCGAAGAGTTCTGACAAAACTTGGTCCACTGGAGGAGGAAATGGCAATCCACTTCCGTATTCTTCCCTGGAGAACCCCATGAATAGTATGAAAAAGCAAAAAGATATGCCACCAGAAGATGAGCCCCCTTGCCAAGTCAGAAGGTGTCCAATACGCTACTGGGGAAGATGAGAGGGCAATTACTAGTAGCTCCAGAAAGAATGACGTGAAAAAGCCAAAGAGGAAACTATGCTCAGTTGTGGATGTGTCTGGTGGTGAGTGTAAAGTCCAGTGCTGTAAAGAACAGTATTGCAGAGGACCTGGAATGTTAGGTTCTTGAAACTGGAAGTGGTCAAACCGGAGATGGCAAGAGTAAACATCAGCATCTTAGGAATCAGTGAAGTAAAATGGACTGGAATGGGAGAATTTAATTCAGATGAATATTATCTACTACTGTGGACAAGAATCCCATAGAAGAAATGGAGTAGCCTTTATAGTCAACTAAAGAGTCTGAAATGCAGTACTTAGGTGCAATCTCAAAAACAACAGAAGAATCACAGTTCATTTCCAAGGCAAACCATTCAACTCCACAGTAGTATGCCCCAACTACTGATGCCAAAGAAGCTGAAGTTAACTGGTTCTGTGAAGACCTACAAGACCCTTTAGAACTAATACACAAAAAAGGATATCCTTTCATCTTAGGGGATTGGGATACAAAAGTAGAAGTCAAGAAATACCTGGAACAACAGGTAAATTTGGCCTTGGAGTAAAAAATGAAGCAGGGCAAAGGCTAGGAGAGTTTTGTCAAGAGAACACACTGGTCATAGCAAACACTCTCTTCCAACAACACAAGAGATGACTCTACACATGGACATCACCAGATGGTCAACACTGAAATCAGATTGATTCTATTTTTTGCACCCAAAGATGGACAGGCTCTATACAGTCAGCAAAAGCAAGACCAACTGACTGTGGTTCAGATCATGAACTCCTTATTGCAAAATTTAGACTTAAATTGAAGAAAGTAGGAAAAACCAGTAGGCCATTCAGGTATGATCTAAATCAAATCCCTTATAATTATACAGTGGAGGTGATGAATAGATTCAAGGGATTAGACCTGGTAGACAGAGTGCCTGAAGAACTATACACAAAGGTTCAAAGACTTGTACAGGAGGCAGTGACCAAAACCATCCCCAGGGAAAAGAAATGCAAGAAGGCAAAGTGGTTGTCTGAGGAGGCTTTACAAATACCTGAAGAAAGAAGAGAAGTGAAAGGCAAGGGATAAAGGAAAAGATATACCCAACTGAATGCAGAGTTCCAGAGAATAGCAAGGAGAGATAAGAAAGCCTTCTTAAATGAACAATGCAGAAAAAACAAAACAAAACAAAACAAAAAACAAAAAACCAACCTGGAAAAACAATAGGAATGTGAAAGACTACAGATCTCTTCAAGAAAATTGGAGATATCAAGGGAACATTTCATGGGAGGATGGGCACAATAAAGGATAGGAATGGTATGGACCTAACAGAAGCAGAAGATATTAAGAAGAGGTGACAAGAATACACAGATGAGCTATACAAGAAAAGGTCTTAATGACCCGAATAACCACAATGGTGTGGTCACTCACCTAGAGAGGGACATCCTGGAATGTGGAGTCAAATGCGTCTTAGGAAGCATTAGTATGAACAAAGCTAGTGGAGGCGATGGAATTTCTGCTGAGCTGTGTGAAATCCTAGATGACGATGATGATGTTCAAGTGTTGCACTCAGTATGTCAGTAAATTTGGAAAACTCAGCAGTGGCCGCAGCACTGGAAAAGGTGTTTTCATTCCAATCCCCAAGAAGGGCAACGCCAAAGAATATTCAAACTACCGTACAATTGCACTCATTTCACATTCGGGTCATTAAGACCTTTTCTGGTATAGCTCATCTGTGTATTCTTGTCACCTCTTTTTAATATCTTCTGCTTCTGTTAGGTCCATACCATTCCTATCCTTTATTGTGCCCATCCTCCCATGAAATGTTCCCCTGATATCTCCAATTTTCTTGAGAGATCTGTAGTCTTTCACATTCCTATTGCTTTTCTGTTGTTGTTGTTGTTGTTGTTTTTGCACTGTTCATTTAGGAAGGCTTTCTTATCTCTCCTTGCTATTCTCTGGAACTCTGCATTCAGTTGGGTATATCTTTTCCTTTATCCCTTGCCTTTCACTTCTCTTCTTTCTTCAGGTATTTGTAAAGCCTCCTCAGACAACCACTTTGCCTTCTTGCATTTCTTTTTCTTGGGGATGGTTTTGGTCACTGCCTCCTGCTCAAGTTTATGAACCTTTGTGCATAGTTCTTCAGGCACTCTGTCTACCAGGTCTAATACCTTGAATCTATTCATTATCCCCACTGTATAATCATCTAACAATCAAGCTAACCTTGAGCTAGCAAGGTTATGCTCAAAATCCTTCAAGCTAGGCTTCAGCAGTATGTGAACTATAAAGTTCCAGTGGTACAAGCTGTTTTTAGAAAAGGCAGAGGAACCAGAGATCAAATTGCCAGCATTTGTTGGATCATAGAGAAAGCAAGGGAATTCCAGAAAAATGTCTACTTCTGCTTCATTAGGTACACTAAAGCTTTTGGCTGTGTAGATCACTACAAACTGTAGAAAATTTCTAAGGAGATAAGAATACCAGACCATCTTGCCTGCCTCCTGAGAAACCTGTATGAGGGTCAAGAAGCAACAATTATAACTTATATAACAATTATAATAGTTGTACATGGACAACTGACTGGTTCAAAATTGGGAAAGGAGTACATCTAGACTGTATATAGTCACCCTGCTTATTTAACTTATATGCAGAGGACATCAAGCAAAATGCTGGGCTGGATGAATCACAAGCTGGAATCAAGATTGTCAGGAGAAATATTAGCAGCCTCAGATATGCAGATGATACCAGATGGCAGAAAGTGAAGAGAAACTAAAGAGCTTCTTGATGAAAATGATAGAGGAGAGTGAAAAAGCTGGTTTGAAACTCAAGATTAAAAACACTACAATCATGGTATCTGGTCCCATCACGTCATGGTAAATAGAAGGGGTAAAAGTGGAAACAATGACAGATTTTCTTTTCTTGAGCTCCAAAATCACTGCAGCTGGTGACTGAAGCCACGAAATTAAAAGATGTTTGCTCCTTGGAAGAAAATCTATGACAAACCTAGACAGCATATTAAAAAGCAAAGATAACACTTTGCCACCAAAGGTCCCTATAGTTAGAGATATGGTTTTTCCAGTAATGTATGGATGTGAGAGTTAGCCCATAAAGAAGGCTGAGCACCAAAGAATTGAAGCTTTTGAACTGTGATACTGTAGAAGACTCTTGAGAGTCCCTTAGACAGCAAGGAGATCAAACCAGTTAATCCTAAAGGAAATCAAGATGCTGCAGCTCCAATACTTCGGCTACCTGATGCAAAGAGCCAACTCATTGAAAAAGATCCTGATGCTGGAAAAGATGGAAGGCAAAAGGAGAAGGAGGCAGCAGAGGATGAGATGGTTAGACAGCATCACCAATTCAATGGCCATGAATTTGTGCAAACTCTGGGAGACAGTGAAGGACAGAGAAGTCCGGCATGCTGCAGTCCATGGGGCCACAAGAAATTATCCCTCCTGACCCTGATTCATGGGAAAATTGTCTTCCTCAAAACCAGTCCCCAGTGCCAAAAAGATTGGGAACTGCGGTTCTACTTGCAGAAGTCCCCTGACCAGACTCTTGCAAGTAGACCATTCTTGCAGCTCCTGTGTCTTAGGTTTTGAGGAGGACTTTGGAATCAAAATGCCAGGTATGGATTCCAACTCACAACCTCCGTGTCCTTGGGTGAATTGTTTAATCTCTTCCTGCCCCTGTTTTCCTCCACCGTATAGAGGGGGATAGTGGCAGGAGGAACCTTGGGATGCTGTTGTGGGCTTAAGTGAATTGCCTGTTGCGAGCACAGGCGGGCACACATGCAGTGCTGTGTGTAGTCCCTGTCGTGACTTTGAACCTGGCTCTCAAAGCTCCCTTGGATTCTGTGAGTGCTTAGGAAAAAGTGTAATTTTTTCAATAAATCTTCTTCAGCTCAACTGAGCCACGGTTGATTTCTTTTGCTCACAACAAGTAAGTCTAACTGGCTGGGAGGTCAAACAAATACAAAGATAGCTATGCTGTAATCAGTGATTCATGCTGTACTTGGGTAAGTTCAGTCCATCTGGAGATGGGGATGGTGGGAACTGTTTCTCCTTCCCAACCACAGCTCAGCTTCAGAGTCCAACTCCCCAAAATGCTGACAGCTTAGGAGTTCTTGATGAGCTCCTGCCCCAGACGTGCAGGGGGAGCAGTTCAACTTGTCAACAGGTATCTTCAAGCTGCCGACATTGATTTGTCAGAGACACCAACCAAACTTCCTTGGGTAGGCCTTAATGCTGGTGAGGTCAAAAATAAGAAGAGGCAGGCCTGGCCTGATGGGAACTCACTACATCACTACATGTATCCCTGGGCACACACGGTCACTTCCTATTCTGATAAGAGGGTCAGTTAGTGCCAAACGACCCTCAAGAGCTCACATGTGCAGAAACCAGACCCAGATTAATTGGGAATTCTATGTCCCCCTAGGGACATAGGCTTGTCAGCTCATGTAGGAGTTAACAGGCAAGGCCAGCAGCCAGACACAGACAACCTCAGCACACCTGCCAGGCTGCTCCGTCTTGCTCCATCATGCATCCCTGTATGCCTGCCTGATGTGGTCTCCCCCTTGCTTTGCCAGTGCCCACCCTCATCATCCAAAACTCAGCTCAGGGCTTCCCTGGTGGTTCAGTGGCTAAGAATCCCCCTGCCAAGACAGGGGCATGGGTTCGATCCCTGGTCTGGGGAGATCCCACATGCCTCAGGGCCCCTGAACCCTTGTGCCACAGCTGCTGAGCCCATGCACTGCAACCGCTGAAGTTCAAGTGCATGACCTCATTCCCTGGCAAGCGTAGAGTTTTAGGGTAGTTGTCTCTGAAACGAACCTTAAGGGCTTCCCTGGTGGTCCAGCGGTTAAGAACCCACCTGCCAATGCAGGGGACACAGGTTCAATCCCTGATCCGAGAAGGTCCCATGTGCTTTGGGGCAACTAAGCCCCCGTGCCACCACTACTGAGCCTGAGCTCCAGAGCCTGTGAGCGGCCGCTGCTGAAGCCCTCACTCCCTAGAGCCTGAGCTCCACAATAAGAGAAGCCACTGCAGGGAGGAAGCCTGGCACAGCAGTGAAGACCCGGCACAGCAATGAAGACCCAGCACAGCCAAAAAACAAATAAAAAATAATAAAACTAAATAAATCTTGAAAAAAAAAAAAAAGCTCAGCTCAAATGTCCCTCCCTCTTGCTGTCTCCTCTCTCCACCGCCCCTTCGTGGCTGGTGGAAATGCTACTTTTCTGGGCGCCTGCACTGGCCCACATCTCATTATACTGTACTGTCTGCGTGTGTTAACCTTTTCTTCTGCTCAGCTGTGTGGTCTTAGAGGATGGAAACTCTGCTTCATCTCTGTATAACTTACCAATGTATAATCAATAACAATAATCAATAATCAATAATTGATTATAATATTTATTATATTGATTATAATCAATAATTATAATATTGATTATATTGATTATAATCAATAATCAATCAATAATTGCTGAACAGATGAATTAAATAGTTTTTTTTTTTGACAATATGGCAGAGAAGTTTATAAAATGAACCAAAGATCAGAAGCAAGGACCAGGACTTCCCTGGTGGTCCAGTGGTTAAGAATCTGCCTGCCAATGCAGGGGACATGGGTTCGATCCCTGGTCTGGGAAGAGCCCACATGCTGTGGAGCAACTAAGCCCTGCGCCAACGCCACAGTTACTGATCCTGTGCGCCACAGCCCAGGGGCCACGACTACAGAAGCCTGCAAGCCCTAGAGCCCATGCTCTGCAACAAGAGAAGCCACAGCAAGGAGGAGCTTACACAGCACCGGGAGGAGTAGCTCCCACTTGCCACAACTAGAGAAAACCCTAGCACAGCAATGAAGACCCAGCACAAGCAAAAATAGATAAATAAAATTTCAAAATAGTAAACATTCATACACAACCTTAACTACCCAGGAGTGATGATTAAATCAGTGTGGCATGCATATGTATGTAATTATGTATGTGGTCCCTAGCAAGGTAATTATAGATGTGTATGTGTAGCGCAGAGTCGGACACAACTGAGCGACTGAACTGAACTGAACTGAGCACACAGGTAAGAATTTTAAGAGTACAAATGAATTTTCACATTTTCCTTTGCATCTTGTCTGTATTGCCTAAATATTTAGAAATGAGTATCATCTTATGTAATTGAAAAAACAATAGGGTTATTTTCACTAAAAAATTCATGTTACTAAGGTCTCATTTGAAATTTCTACCCTGAGCAGTTAAGCAATTTTACAACTGAAAACAGTCACATGCTCTTTCCCTAGATGTCCTCTGATTCAGTACATTTAGACTTCAGAACAGTGTCTTGATGCAACAATACCATTGCTTATGATAACACTGGATGGCTAATATTTTCAATATAATCAATTTGGGTGATCATCACAAGGGTTCAGAGGAAAGCCGAAGGATGACACTGCTCCCCTTGAAAGCCCTTCTCTCCTGCACCCCGCTGCTGCCCAGAGTCTACAGGGTCCTTGCTGCCACCCAACACCCACAGCCCCTCTCCCACCTCAAAGCCTTCATTCTCCCTGACCCACCACAAGGATCTGAATTCCCACTTGCCTTAATGTGCCTAGTCTCTGCTAGAAAACAATTCAAATCCATCCTGGCCAAATATTTTTATAGGGTATGAGGAGACAACTTTCCCGGTGGCTCAGATGGTAAAGAATTTGTCTGCAATGAACGTTTGATCCCTGAGTCAGGAAGATCCCCTGGAGAAGGGAAAGTGTACCCACTCCAGCATTCTTGCCTGGAGAATTCCATGGACAGAGGAGCCTGGTGGGGCTACGGTCCATGGGGTCGCAAAGATGGGACACGACTTAGTGGCTAACACTTCCGCTTTTTTTCCATGAGGAGGCAACTGGCTCCCTCTGCCTGGTGAGCAGCTTAAAGCAGTTTTTCACTGTCCTGATCCTCAGTGCCACCAAACGTGATAGAGAGGGTCACTGCAGGTGTACTCAGTTAAGATGAGGTCGTAGTGGGGTGGAGCGGCCCCTTATCCCGTAGGACTGAAGTCTTTAGAAAAGGGAAGGTTTCCCTGGTGGTCCAGGGGTTAAGAATCTGCCTGCCAACGCAGAGGACACAGGTTCGGTCCCTGGTCTGGGAAGATTTCACATGTTCCAGACCGCTAAGCCCATGCGCCACAACTACTGATCCCTCGCTCTAGAGCCCATGCTCCCCAGCAAGAGAAGCACCGCAGCGAGACGCCCGAGCACTGCAACAAAGCACCCCCACCACAACTAGAGAAAGCCCTCGCACGGCAACGGAGACCCAGTGCAGTCAAAAATTAATTAACCAGTTAATTAGAGAAAGGGGAATCTGGAGACAGACACACACAGCAGGAAGCTTGGAGTTACTCAGCCACAAGCCAAGGAGCTGCCTTGGAGTCAGGAGAGAGGCCTGGATCAACCGTTCCCAGAGCCGTCAGAGGGAGCCTGGTCCTGTGACACCCTGATCTCTGACTGCCAGCCTTCTGAGCTGTGAGACAAGAAATTTTGGTTGTGTTAAGCCACCCGGTTTGTGACAATTTGTTAAGGTAGCTGTAGCAAACTAGTATACTTTCCCCTATTCTAACACGCATGCTCGGTAGCTTCAGTCATGTCTGATCTTTTGCAACTCTATGGACTATTGGTAGCCCGCCAGGCTCCTCTGTCAGTGGGATCCTCCAGGCAAGAATACTGGAGTGGGCTGACATTTCTTCCTCCAGGGGACCTAAAAAATGTTTTTTCATATATATTCAATGAAAGTGAAAGTGTTAATCACTCAGCTGTGTCTGATTCTTGGCAACTTCATGGATTGTAGCCCACCAGTCTCCTCTGTCCATGGGATTCTCCAGGCAAGAATACTGGAGTGAGTTGCCATTCCCTTCTCCAGGGGATCTTCCTGACCCAGGGATCAAACTTGGGTCTCCCGCACTGCAGGTGGATTCTTTACCGTCTGAGTCACCAGGGAAACCCATATAATCCCTGAATGGAATCGTACTACACATGTTCTTTCTCTAGACCAGAACATGGGCTTTAAGTCCTTTAGAGAAGAGGGGACACGGCCAAGTTGCTTGCACCTTCAGGAAAGAAGCAGGAGCTACAGCGGACTGAGTGCCCTGCAGTTACCATTGGTACCTTTCTTCACTTCATCTCACTTCATCCTCACACCTTTCAAGTGTGAAAACTGAAGCTGAGAGGCATTAAGAGACTTATCTCAAGACACAGCTCTAAACTGAACCCAGAGCTTTTGATTTCAACCCCAACCCTTCCCATTATACCAGTCAGTGAGGGCCAGAAGGTTGGTCCAGGTAGTACTAGGATAGATCATCACTCTAGCGCTTATTCATGTCATGCGGTGAAGAGGCCCCACCAAGGAGACAACTGTGTCATTAGGGTGATGGCTGTTTCTCAGGCCTCCTGCAAGATCTCAGGCCCTGAAACAGTTCCCCCTTCTTTCCTGCTGTGTTTGGCCCTGACACTCACAATGATCACGATCATGATCGTGACACTGGCTCTTCTTTTCCTAGCACTTTCTGTGAGGTGTGCACTGCTTAAAATGCATGATCTCATTCCCTGAAAAGTGGTAGAGTTTTAGGATAGTTATCTCTAAAACAAAACTTCAGGGCTTCCCTGGTGGTCTAGAGATTAAGAATCTGCCGGCCAATGCAGGGGACTTGTGTCCGATCCCTGGTCTGGGAAGAAACCACGTGCTTTGGGGCAACTAAGCCTGCGGCTACAACTACTGAGCCTGAGCTCTAGAGCCTGCAAGCTGCAGCTACTGAAGCCCTCGTGCTCCAGAGCCCACGCTCCACAGCAAGAAAAGCCTCCGCAATGGGGAGCACGCACACTGCAACCAGAGAGCGGTCCCCACTCGCTGCAACTAGAGAAAACCCACGTGCAGCAGTGAAGACCCAGTGCAGCCAAAAATAAGTAAATAAACAAAATTTTAAAAAGAAAAAATATATTGAAAAAACACAACGAACTTTATTTATTCTATTTCTGCTAGTTCTGGAGCACTAAAGAGTTCAGGAATGACAGTCTAGTAAACAGACTCAATCTGTTCTCTGGACAAGATCTAAGAGCTAACATTTGGGAAAAGTCTCAACCACATTTCTAGCTATCTTCTGTCATCCCATGAGATCAATGGATAGTTTCCAAAACCACTAGTGAATATAATGGGGGAGGGGTGTGCCATGCTAATGAATGCAAATGGCTCTCTCCATCAGGGGCCAAGAAAAACACATAATTCTTCCTGCCCTCATTTCCACGCTGTTCCCTGGACTGCCCCTCCTGCATGAATCACACTGTTCCAAGAGTCACCATGAAGCTAAAAGGGACCCCACTGAAACAGTCATTTACTGTGTTGATATTAGAACACATTTTGGTGTTGAGTCACCATTCACATATTAAATAGATGTTTCTCTGGCCTCCTGGGTGCCAACTTCTCTTCTGGGTACCAACTTCTCTTCTGGGTACTGGGGGTACAAAAGGAGCAAGATGCAGCCCTTGCTGCCAAGATGTCCCAAATACAGCATTGTTTATGCATGTGATGTATTGTTGTTGTTTAAAGCAGAGACATTACTTTGCCAACAAAGGTCCATCTAGTCAAGGCTGTGGTTTTTCCAGTGGTCATGTATGGATGTGAGAGTTGCATTATAAAGAAAGCTGAGAGCCAAAGAATTGATGCTTTTGAACTGCGGTATTGGAGAAGACTCTTGAGAGTCCCCTGGACTGCAAGGAAATCCAACCAGGAAATTTCCTAAAGGAAATCAGTTCTGAATATTCATTGGAAGGACTGATGTTGAAGCTGAAACTCCAATACCTTGGTCACTTGATGCAAAGAACTGACTCATCTGAAAAGACCCTGATGCAGGGAAAGATTGAGGGCAGGAGGAGAAGGGGATGACAGAGGATGAGGTGGTTGGATGGTATCACCGACTCAATGGACATGAGTTTGAGTAAACTCCAGGAGTTGGTGACGGACAGGGAGGCCTGGTGTGCTGCAGTCCATGGGGTCAAAAGAGTTGGACATGACTGAGCCACTGAACTGAACTGAGTCACTAAGTTGTTTCCAACTCTTTGTGACCCCATGGACTGTAGCCTGCTGGGCTCCGCTGTCCTTGGCATACTGGAGTGTGTTGTTGTTTCCTTCTCTAGGGGATCTTCCTGACCCAGCAATCAAACCCGCATCTTCTGCGTCTCCTGCACCGTGGGTGAAATCTTTACCACCTGGGAAGCCCATGCATGTGATGTTTATTAAATAAAGAGAACTGGTAAGTCTCTGTCACCCACAAAATAGCACTGACAGGTGTAAATGAGAGAAGTCCGGTTAGGTGGGATTTTACATTTAAAGCTGTTTAGCACATGAGAATGAGTGTCGTGGAGACTCTGAGAAAACCCAGTTGGTAGAAAAGTAGACCAGGGCACAGCAAGACTGTGCTTGCCTGAAGAAAGGCCAGAGACCAAAGAGATCGTGTTCCGGTGGCAGCGCAACTGTCTGGGACAGGATATGGGTGCACAGACCCCTGGGCCAGAATTCTGACTTTGTCTTTGTACAAAGGCCATTCGCAGGGCAAAGCCAGGTGATTTTTTTTTTTTTAAGTCACCTATGACCCAAACTTCCTCTTTATTGGAATCAGGCCAGCCGCAGACACTGGCAACTATAACAGAATGGTTTTGGGGACAATCATGTCTGATGAGGACTTTTCTTAGAGTTTTCTATTCATGGTTGGGCTTCCATGGTGGCTCAGACAGTAAAGAATCTGCCTACAAGCGGGAGACCCAGGTTTGATCCCTGGGTCAGGAAGATCCCCTGGAGCAGGGAATGGCAACCCACTCCAGTATTTTTGCCTGGAAAACCCCTTGGACAAAGGAGCCTGGCTGGCTATAGTCCATAGGGTCACAAAGAGTTGGACACGACTGAGAACCTTTCACTATCTATGGTCAAATTATTTTAAAAAAAGAGAGAGCACTTTCTGTTCCTTTGGATACCTCCTTCCTTTCAGCTCTCCAAATCCTCCCAACACTTTGAAACCCAACTCAGCTCCAATCCCCTCCGTGCAGCCTACCCTGCCATCTGCTGTTGATCCGACTCTGCTCTGCACCCTTTTACACTTAGGGTTTAGTGCCAGTTATCTGCACTCTGGGCTTCCCAGGTGGCACTAGTGGTAAAGAACCTGCCTGCCAATGCGGGAGACACAGAAACTCGGGTTTGATCCGTGGGTTGGGAAGATCCCCTGTAGTAGGAAACGGAAACCTGCTCCCGTACTCTTGCCTGGAGAATCCCATGGGCAGAGGAGCCTGGTGAGCCACGGTCCACGGGGTCGCAGAGTCTGACATGACTGAGTGACTGAACACAATGACACATCTGAGCTCCGGTGCTGTTCTCTATTTCTCGTGCGCAAGTGGACAGACAGGCCCTTCTGTCCATCTAAAAACTAAAACTAATGACCAGTGCCAAATCGACCCCTTTACCAAACTTTTCCCATGTTCCTTTCACTGCCGCCTTGCTCCTGCAAGTCCTTTCTCTCATAGTTCCCTCACTTCTTTTTTTGCCCCCTCTCTCCTCTTAACTTAGTAAAGCTAACTGAGATGTTCAAAAGGTTTTTGCTGCCAAGTTTTTACTAGCAAACTGGATAAATATAACAACCCGGGGAAAATAATGAGAATTTACAAGAACCTTCAAAAGGGTTATAGCCAGGCTATCTCTATTCTTCACTGAAATTTGAATGAAGCCAACAGCTAATCTTTCTTAGGCTCCCAAAGTAGCTGTCCCCTAAAATGCCGCTTCTGGAATCCATTTATCCCATCATTCTCTCACCACTGTCTCAAGATCCAGAATGTTTTCTGAGTCTCAGATGCTGTGTGGGTAATTTAAGTTCCCTCACTTTTATCAGAAGCAGTGTCCTCGTTCTCAGTGCCCCTCGTGTGTGAATATGTGTTCATCCCTGGTGTTTGAAAGTAGAAACTTGACTTTCAACATCTTTGTTAACACCTCACACAATGTTGTATATTTAAGTCTCTCCTTCCGATCCCTGGGTAGGGAACATCCCCTGCAGGAGGGCATGGCGACCCACTCCAGTATTCTTGCCTGGAGAATTCCAGGGACTGAGGAGCCTGGAGGGCTACAGTCCATGGGGATGCAGAGAGTCGGACACGACTAACACTTTCACTTTTTCTTTCCCTGCTGAAAAAACTACTCATCACTCATGACTGCAGCTCAAACGCCATTTCCTCTTCAACCTCCCACTTGCTACCCTTCCCCTTCCCAATCTCCAGGCAAAATTAACTGCCTTCCCCCGCCTTCTCTCATTAGTTTATTCACTTGACAAATATGGCAGTTATTCCACTTTTGAATATCGGTTGTACAAATATTACAGGGGAGTAAAATTATCCTCACCTCTGGTTGACTGTGAGCTCCCTGTAGCGTGTTTCAAATGTATACACAACCCTCAGCGCAGCCTGTGGGTCACGTAGGTGCCCAGTGAATGCCTAGCCAACGGAATGTTTCAGTTGCATAATGCGAAGCCATGAGATGGTGTTTGTCCTTCCCACGCTGGAGGAGACACAAATGCGCCCAGGAGTGAGTCACCCTAACTGCACTCATACGTCCTGTGGACCGCACCACAGACATTCCGCCACCGTCGCCACCACCATCACTATCACGGCACCCGGAAAACCCTGAAGTCTGCGTATCCCAAGTGAAACGAAGTTCTGACAACCAGAGGAGCTTGGAGAAGTTACTCACAATGCACACAAGCAGAAATCACTTGAGGAACTACCTGAATTTTGATTTAATCTTCCTGTTGGAAGGTAATTTTGCTCTCTTGTGTCTCTCCGAGTGTTGTCAGTGAGGCACTGATTGCTCTTTGTCCTGGGCGGTCCTTCCAAGGATGCTTGCATAGACAACCACCTCGGAAACCGGACTTACTGTCTCCCTCTGGAGCAAAGAGGCCTGGGCTTAGTTAACGCCTTTTACCGAAGATTCAGCTTGCCTAAGCTCATGTTTCTCTTCGGTAAGGCAATTGACTGTGTGTGCCAATGCCATCTGGCTATCTTCACATCTCGGGGGAACTGGGCTCACGGAAACGGCACAGACGTGCTGATACTATGACTGTTGCTACTGCTGTGAGTAATAAACTGTCTTAGTTCTCACCCAGGAGTTTCACGTCTCCTGTCCACATCCATGAACTGTGGCAAATGTATGTGTAAGCTTGTACATAGGCTAAACTCTCAAATCTCTCATGGTTCCTGACAGCCCCTCAGCAAGGTCTTCTGGCCCTAATGGGCCCTGACTTCCCCTCTGAGCATCTTCCCCTCCAAACAAGCTACAGAAGTGGAACCCTGCTGAGCTATGTGGAAGACAAATATTCATCAGGAATAAACTGCAAATACTTGTACAGGAAGCCAACTTGAGAGGTGATAATCACACCCTCCAAACAAGCTGAGTGTGGTGATATTCACAGGAAAGCTGTAAAACAGGACAAATGATCCTGCAGTCAAGACCAGGCATAGTCATTCTGGAGATTCTTTATTGTAAGGGACTGAAAGGGAGAAGGGAGCAGTCATGCATCCCACTGACTGGGAGGGTCCCTATTTCTTGTTCTGAACATTTTCAAACAGTATTTTGCTTGTGTAACAGTGACTAGGCGCTGTTCAAAAGTAGAGGACTTTCTTAACAAGATTTTCCAGAAGTTTCCTTTTCTTTTTTGCTTTATGCAAGCAAGACACTTGCTAGATTATTCATTCATCTATTTAGTTCAAAGGGGATTTAAGACAGCTTTCAACGGTTTATAGAATTCACGATTGCGTTACTTAAAGATAAACGAAGGATGCAGCAAATGGAGCTGGAAATGAGGCTCAAAATTTATAACATAAATTTCACACCAAATTGTATCCATTGTGTACACACCAAATATTTGGCTCTAAGCATTTTGGCAACCAAAGAGAAAAGTGAAATCTGACTACTTGCATAGTCTAAAGGGTCTATGACGTTTTAAAAGGGAGACATCTGCACCTCAGAGCTGGCTTGAAGGAGAGATGTGAGAGTCACCACAGGAAAATACAAAGCCCTTCCAGGACCCTTATCTCCCTCCAAATAAAAACCTTAAGCCACTGGGGACAAACAGCAAAACCTGTCCCTTTCCCCTACCACCCCAAGCAAAGTGAAGACCCCACAGGGCTGGAGACAGCGAGAAGGAAAATACCAATCTTCCTGGAGAAGAGCAGGGGACAGCCATGGGTCCAGACCATTCAAGGCTTCCTACTGCTGGGAAAGGCAGGACAACTGAGAAGATGCAGAGAAAAGAGAAAAGAGAAAAAGGGACTAATTTGTTGACTTGCCACAGCCGAGGAAAGAATCAGTGAACTTAAAGAGAGATCAATAGAAACTAATGAAACTGTAACACAGAGACAAAAAGAATGATTAAAGGAAAAAGAACAGCGCGTTCAAGAACTGTGGAACAATATCAAACAGGGTAACATACATGTAACAGGAACACCAGCAGTAAAAGAGAGAGACGGAGAGCAGAGCAAAAGAATCATCTGAAGATACCAGATGAGAATTTGCCAAAAATAGTAAGACATCAAACCATGAATCAAAGAAGCTCAGAGAATGCTGAGCAGCATTCAGTTCAGTCGCTCAGTCGCGTCTGACTCTTTGCAACCCTGTGGACTGCAGCACTTCAGGCTTCCCTGTCCTTCACCACCTCATGTCCATTGAATCGACGATGTCATCCAACCATCTCATCCTCTGTCATCCCCTTCTCTTCCTGCCTTCATCTTTCCCAGCAACAGGGTCTTTTCCAATGAGCTAAGCAGCATATGAATGCATAAACTTCTCTCCATTTTTGGACTTTCCTCGTGGCCCAGTGGTTAAGAGTCCACCTGCCAATGTGGGGGACATGGGTTCGATCCCTGCTCAGGGAAGAGTCCACATGCTGTGGGGCAACTAAGGCCATGCCCCACAACTGCTAAGCCCACTGCACCGCGACTACTGAAGCCCAAGTGCCTAACCCGTGCTCCTAGAGCTTGTGCCTCGCAACAAGAGAAGCCACCACAGTGAGAAGCCTGCGCGCCACAACTAGCAAGTAACCCCCACTCGCCACAGCTAGGGACAGCCCATGCACAGCAATGAGTGTCAACTACAGCCGGCAACAGAAAACAACTTCCCATCTCTGCTGCCTTCGGCCTCGTCCAAGTCCCTATTTATAGTCCAAGTGACTCCCATTGCCTCTCAGTGGTCTCCTTCCTCTACTCTTATCCCCTACCACCCATTTTCCAACCACAGTAAAACAAATATTAAAAAAAAAAAACCACATCACTCCTCAGCGTAAAGTCCCCCAGTCATCTCCCTTTGCATTTAACATGAAATCGCATGGGTTCCCTGCACCCTCTGGATCCCATCTGTATCTGCTCCTGCCGCTTATCCACTTTTTTCATGTACCCTAAAGGTTCTTGGGTCTTGCTCTCCTTGTGAAGTGAGCTGTCTTCGGAACTGTGCTGGGCTGGTTACTTCTCAGGCAATCTTCAAACCTTGCTTTTTCCAACTTTCCCCATGAACAAGTCTGCCTAACTGCTTTTTATCACATTTTTTACTTCCATTGTAGTACTTATTATTATCAGAAATTATCCAATGTATTTGCTTGTTCCTCCCCCCCCCCCCCACCTCTGGAATTGTATTTCTACTCTTTTTTTTTTCCCAATGTATTTACTTGTTTATGCACATGTTGATTTTCTCTCTCTAGGGAAAGATCTCTGCTCTTGGGAGGGAAAAACATGCCCTTCCATGGCCTTGGTGCTTACAGTGGTCCCTGGCATGATACTGGCACTGAAGATTTCAGTGTTGATTGAATAAGCAGTTAGGTCATTTAAAGAATAAATATGCATTAGTGGCTGAGGTTCAGAGGAAGGAATTACAGGTCAAGAGGTGTCATCAACATTTAAGTTATCCTCAATGAGTGCTAGAGATGAATTTTAGTCATGTGGGTACACAGCTCGGCTGAGAGGTAGCCAGACATTTGATAACACATGATTTATGGAGTGATGTTAGCCACAATTCTCTTTTTCAAAGAGGACTGTCATTTCTGATTATTCATATTTTATTGGTTTTCTGGTTTTATAGGTATCACCCGGAATATATAGATATCAAATTATAAGGAAGAATTTGGAGACTGGACAAGTACAAAATTTGCCTAATTTCCTAACACAACATTGACCTATTTTTTAAAACGACGCACTGTCTGGACAGGTTTTTCAGATGCCATGTGACCAAGGCCCAGATTCTCCTGCTGGATGAGTGCTGGAGGGGTCCAGATTCCAGTCTCTTATGGCTGGCATTTAGACTCCACCACCTCACCGGTTCCTGTCTCTTGTGGGTCCTTCCCTATTCTCTCTTTCCTGCAAACCACTTCTTCCTTCTGTAGCCACATGAGAAATGAGGAGACAGAGCTATCTGATCTTCTTGATTTCCCCCAGCACTCAAATTCTTTTATCCTATTTGTTCTAAAGAGGATGCACTGTCTCCTTGTGTCCTTTCATCCCCCTTTTCTGTGGCCCATCGCAGTCAAACGAGGGAGGGGTTGTGCCCGACGTGCTGCTCCACTTTCTAGACTAGGTGTCCACCCACCCTTTATTTGTTCCCATTCCTAATGACTCTTTAGGGGATGCCGGATGCCACCTGTTTTTGTTCAGATACACAGAGTATTCTGTTACATTTTTGTAGTCAATTGAAAGGTACAAAGGAGGAAACTTGATCATCATTTTATAGAATCATTTCACAAATTGCTGTGCAATTGTGACAATCCCCTCAACCTCACTATTCCTCATCTGCAAAGGAGGAGGCTGGAGTTATAATTTCTGCTAGGAAACAGCCTACCCTAGAAAATGGAAATTCTAAGCAGGGAGGTGTGAATTCATGAGAGCCCCACAATATCTGCCTGGATTTTCTCCTGCTCCTTTGGGTTTCATGGTTCCGAGAGTTCCAACCTCCCTCATTCTCTGAGCAGGCCCTTCAAAACTGCCCAAAGAGTGGGTAAAGCACCCTCTTTGCTTCTTTATAGAAGGACTAAGACACACACCCAAAGGAAACCCAGATACACAAACATCAGTGAACATGTTTCTGTTCAGGCCGGGGAAGCAGCGAAGAGCATCTGTCTGAAGTTCCCTTCTCACGAGATACCCATGCTCTGGCCCAGGAGGGTTCAGGCAGCACCACTGCCCCTCAGAGCTTCCTGCCTCTCTCTGGGTCAGGGGTTTTTTGAGCACCACACTGCCTCCCTCCTAGCACCCAGAATCTGGTGAGCTTGAAGATTCCCAGGGTAATTAAGACTCTGGTTCAAACCTCTCAGCCCCACTAGAGTCCCCTTTACACTGCTTCTCAGATGACATGCACAGAGTGTTGGGCCCAGTGCCCTTGAGCCCCCAAGTATTCCCATCAGGGCTTCTCAAACTTTAACATCTATCTGGATCAACTAGGGATGTTGCTGAATTCAAATCATGAGTCAGTGGCTGTGGCGGGTCTCAAGATTCCACATTTCCAAAGAGCTCCCAGTGCCGCTGCTGTGCTGCAGACCACTCTTTGAGTCACGAGACCCTAGTCTAGAAGTTGGCACTTTCCCCCCATAAAGAGACAGACAGTGAATATTTTTTGGCTTTGCAGGCTATAGATCTCTGGTCACAGCTACCCAACCCTACCAAAAACAACCATTGCCCAAAGAAGCCATGGGCAGAGTGTAAGCAAATGAGGATGGCTGTGTCCCAGGAAAACTTTATTTACAGAAACAGGCGGAATGCCAGCACATCAGCCCCTCTAATCCATCTCAGAGATTAGGAGATCTCTCCTTTTTAAAACAATCTATCTCGCTGGCATCTACAAGCAAGGTCCCGTCTCCACCAATGTAGACCCAGATACAGGACATCCCACTGCAGGCTAAAAATAGAACACCTTAGCCATGGAGTGACCACCAGGACCATACTAGGAAACACATTCTTCTGTAGTAATCTGGGGTTTTCCTTTCACAGTCTCTAAGGTCCTTCTTAATTCTCCTGAACCGCTATCCTCCACAGTCTTCAAAGAGAAGAGAAAGCAATTCGAGTTTCTGGATTCTTGCTTTCTCTCAAACACACTTTTTGTTTTTCGGAAGTATGGAATGATGAGGAAAGAAGGTACTTCAAAGCTTGTAACACAAGAGTTCTTTCTGATAGTTGTTCCTGAATTACTGACCTGCCTGGAATTAAATCCAGGCATGAGGCAGGCTACAGCCCTGGTGGCTTTAAAGACAGTGGTGATACTAACACAGAGGGTCGTTTCAGAGGACAGTGCAGCCTCTGCTTATCAGAGTCAGCTCTTGTTCCCAGGCATCTAAGCAGTTTTGCCACTGGTTCTTAGCCAGTCTGGGACTGTTGCAATTCATTTCTCAGAGCTCCAGAGTTGGTTAAAGAGTCAACATTTCAAACAACCCACGTTTCCACTCGGATTGTGTATATTTCCATGCTGCATGCTCTGACAGCTCTGAGAGATTTCTGTTAAGTAACTCTCAGCTGGCAGTAATTAGCCAGAAATCTGGAAACTTCAGACCTCCCAGATATTTGCCAAACACTTCTCTTTACCTAAATCTCTTCCCCCCGCTTTCAATCCCCCTCAAAAATGCCTTAGATGGGCCCTGAAGCATTGGTCTTTTCATGGGCCTTAATTCAAGAGGGGATAGGTGGCACTACTGGTAAAGAACCCGCCTGCTGATGCAGGAGACCTAAGAGGCTCGGGTTTGATCCCTGGGTTGGGAAGATCCCCTGGAGGAGGGCATGGCAATCCACTCCAGTGTTCTTGCCTGGAAAACTCCATGGACAGAGGAGCCTGGTGGGCTATGGTCCATAGGGTTACAAAGAGTTGGACGCTACTGAAGTGACTTAGCACACACACACATATTTAAGCAATAGTTATACATATTAAACCAGTTTTTGAGCGTAGACAGATCACAGGCAGGTAGTTATAAAAATCTAGATACTGTGATCCTCTTTAAAAATAATTCTAATAATAATGTAATGAAAATAGCAAACAATGGTTACTAGAAACAAGACAATCCATTTATTTGTTTTCCTCCATGGTCCTTGTCAACATGAATTAAAAATTTTTAATATACTTTTGCTATTGGGAGAAAAGATAGGTATGAACTTTATGGAAAGCAATTTGGCAACATTAATCAGATATCTGAAAGCCAGATCTCCTTTGATATAGCAGCTCCATATTTATAAATTTAACTTAAGGTGATTATTAAGGATATAGGCATAGATTTAACTTGAAAAATGTTCCTATCAGCAAAAGACTGAAAACACCTAGATAATAAAGTCCAGCATTAGGATGTGGATAAATGCTTACAATGGAATAACATGCAGCCATCCAAAATGATGTACATTAATTGACAAGAAAGATATTCATATTGTATTGTTAAAGAAAAAAAAAGACAATTATAAAATAAATAGATAATAGAATTCTAGAAGGAAAAAACTCCAAAATGTTAGAATTCGTTTTTCTCGGCAAATTGAAATTTGGGGATGATGTTTAATTTCTACGTCTCTACACCTGTAATTCTAATGCTTAACAAAGAGCATTTATTCCCTGAGTTATAATGTACCACAAATATTCTAATAAATATATTTATGACCATATACAATCATGATTACATGTTCTGCTTTTGTCATTTATGTGTTATCTTTTAATGGAGAAAGTCTTTCCTCTGAGACTTTAAAGTTTAATCCCATTCTTTATCTCTTCTATAAAAATAAGGTAGGACCAGGCTGCTGAGAAGATCCTTGGGACGTGGCAGTAACCTGAAGTCCTGTCTTTCCTGTGATTTTTAGACCTTACTGTCTCCTTTGCTCTTGTGAAATGCTGATTCATTGGGAACTGTATTCCTGGGGTACAATGAGATTTTGTTTTGCTTCTCTTCTATTGGTCATGGTTCTCAAAAGACTTCTGAAGAAGGGCTTATCCAGCAGTCCCTACCTCAGTTCAAGAATCAACTTCTAACCATTTTAATTCAGAGTCCTGCACTCAGCAGGAGTTACAGTGGTTGCTGACATTCTTTGACATGACACACTAGGAAGAGGTCCATCCCACAGTGACCCTCTCCTACTAGTTTCAGGAAAATTAGAATTCCACCCAATAGCAAAAAGATAGAAGCTCTCATGGAAAGCCTCCCTTCTTTGTCTTATCTTTCGCACTGCATTGCTTCTTCACATCAAATTCTTTGAAATGATTAAGCCTTTTCCAGGAGAATCATTTAAAAATGTGTTTGGCCAAGACCTGAAGTGTTTACACTGTTTTTGAGAGGTGATAATCAACCTTGTTTCAAAATAGATTTCAGTGTCACTTACACATCTCTTTGCCTAAGAATCACTAATTAGATGGCAAGCTCTAGTCGCACTGGAGAGGAATTAAAGCTTTGCTTCAGGCTTCTGCAGTCATAGGGATATTAGAGAAATATTTCTGTCCTGATTCTAGTTCTGGTAGTGCACCAAGATTGTCATGGCTCCTGGAATTTTCAGGCTATGACAGTAATGACGATAACAACAAAATCCAGAGACTTTAATAAGTTTTACTAAAGAACTCAAACAGCCACAGTGGGGGTGTGAAATCGAGTTTATCTTTCAAAAGTAGTCATCTAGGGACTTTCCTGGCAGTCCAGTGGTTAAGACTTTGCCTTCCAGAGCATGGGGTTCTATCCCTGGTTAGGGATCCCATAGGCCTCGGGGCCAAACAACCAAAACATAAAACAGAAGCAATCTCATAACAAATAATGACTTTAAAAATGCTCCACATAAAAAAATAATCTTAAAAACAAACAAACAAAAGTAGCCACCTTCACAGCTCAGAATGGTGGTCTAGATGCCTGCTCACAAATCAAGGTCAAACTTTCCATCAGGGCTGTCTCTGTTATCTTTTCTTTAGATTTTCAACCCCTACTTGAGATGATAAGGAGCACTTAATGATTTCCCGTTCTGTAGAAAAACAGCACCTGGTGAAAGAGAATAGCAGAACTTCCTCTCATTCTTGAAAAGAAGTTTTCACAAAAGTATCTCATAGAATGCCTTCTTTACTTAGGAGTATGTCTTAGTTCCCTGAAGACGTGATATTAAATTGAGACACTTAGATTCTGCATAGCTGTGTTTTCCTCAGATAACTGTCCCACTCTATTGAGCAAATACTATGGATTCTTTTCACATTTCCTCAGATAAAAATGTTGTAAAACTGCTGTTGACACCAAATCAAGATGACCAGTGTTTTCCCCGCATGATCTTGGTTATTGAAACCATTGCTCATTATCCAACTCACTTTCCCAGGTAAGAGACTTAGTCTTTTAAAATTGCAGATTCACTTCAACTCATTTTAGTTTCCACTCTACACTAAGCCTAAGCATTTAGGTGGCAATGTCTGAAATTAGTTCTAGCTATCTAAGCTGTGAAAATTTACCAGTTTGTAAATCTGAATGGGAATCTTGTCTTGAAAATCGATCACAACCTCTTTGCAGAAGATTTCTTTAGTTGTAAAATAATGTCTCTTCACTTGAAAGATAAAATAAACAAGGCAGCTACAATTATCATGAAGTGATATGCAACAAAAGGTCATATGTCATATGTCAAAGGTCATATGAATGACAGCTCACTGGAGGACATTCTCATTTCGCACAAAGCTATTTTAGGGCTCAGCATGCTACCAGTTCCTGTTTTCTCCAGACTGCCAAATCACTGCGGTCAAATAAGAGCTATCTGCTGTTGCCTTATAGCTTTCTGCAAGTTTAGTGCTTTTAAGGATTAAGACTATAATTTACCCAGCCGTGTCTGACTCTTTGCGACCCCATGGATTGTAGCCTGCCAGACTCCTCCATGGAATTCTCCAGACAAGAATACTGGAGTGGGGAGACTTTGCCCTCTCCAGGGGATCTTCACAAGCCAGGGATCAAACCTGGATCTCCTGCATTGCAAGCAGATTCTTTACCATGTGAGACACCAGGGAAGGCAATAATAATAATAATAATAATAATAATAATAATAATAAATATACATAGGTTACTGTGAGTCAGGTACTGTGCTAGAGGGTAAATATACAGTATTATACTTACCCTAACAACAACTATCTGAGTTAGACATTATTCAGTGGGCTTAAAATTGTGCCTAAATGTTTATAGCAAGTGAATTACAAACCCTGAGAGTTGGTTCTAGGTCTGCGCAACTTACAACATGGTTTCTCTCAGAGACATGAGAAATAGAATATTTCAACACACAAAGATGCCACAGTCACCAGCAACTGCAGCCACCATGGACGGTGAGCTGGTGAACTCTGAGGGAACTCAGCCACCATGGACGGTGAGCTGGTGAACTCTGAGGGAACTCAGCCACCATGGACGGTGAGCTGGTGAACTCTGAGGGAACTCAGCCACCATGGACGGTGAGCTGGTGAACTCTGAGGGAACTCAGCCACCATGGACGGTGAGCTGGTGAACTCTGAGGGAACTCAGCCACCATGGACGGTGAGCTGGTGAACTCTGAGGGAACTCAGCCACCATGGACGGTGAGCTGGTGAACTCTGAGGGAACTCAGGAAGGAAAGAATTCCAGCCTTCTAGTAGCCATCACTGCAGCCACTCCCTATGGTAAGCCCTGAGGAAACTAAGGATGTGAATAAAACACAGGATATTGGCCCCCAATAGCTGAGGTGCATATCAAAGGAATGATTTCAGTGAGCCCAGACTCTTGCATCTTCCCATATACGAAAAGCCCTAAATTCCTCAGCTTGAGTTATCTGCTTTTCTTTAATTAATGATAATCTTTTGATGTTCAGACTTGCCCTTATTTGCAAAATTTCTGTATAACCTGGTTCCTCCCGTCACCTCTTTGGAGCAGTTCTCTCAAGATTTCTTGAGCTGCTGCCTCCCGGGCATGAAGTTCTAAATATTTCCACTAAATAAAACAAAACTCTCAACTTTTAGGTTGTGAATATTTTTAAGTCCACAGACAGTATTGATATTTTTATGTATTATTGTTTTGATGGAGGTGGTCTGTGCACTGTAGGCTATTTCACAGCTTCTTGGCCTCTAACCCAGATGCCAGGGGCAACTTCCTAAGTGTGACAACCAAAACTGTCTCCAGACATTGGCAATGTCCTATAAGGAGAGTGAAATTGTTCCCAAATGAGAATCACTGCCCTAGAATTAGGGATTTGACTCCAGATTTCTCTTTTCTGGCCTATAATGCAGATTTCTCTCTCCAGGGTGGATTGCTGAAGTGTTCTTCATTTTTTTTCTCTGAAAATGTTGAGTTACAGAAATAACTGACACACTGTAGCAGAAATTGTATAGCAACTGTATGTAATAAATCTATAGTATAAATGGTTGGCCCCTTCTTCTCTCCCCACTGTGCTCTCCTTTTTGTCCATTTCCAGTTGGATGATATGAAGAGATAATTTATTATTATTATTATTATTATTGCCTTCCCTGGTGTCTCATATGGTAAAGAATCTGCTTGCAATGCAGGAGATCCAGGTTTGATCCCTGGCTTGTGAAGATCCCCTGGAGAGGGCAAAGTCTCCCCACTCCAGTATTCTTGTCTGGAGAATTCCATGGAGGAGTCTGGCAGGCTACAAGTTGCCTTATTTTCCTGTGTCTTTCCTCCTCAATCAGAATACACACTTCTTGTTGGGCTCTTTGGAGACCTCCTGCTTCTCTGTGGGGAAAGAGTTTACTGGAAAGAGGACATTGAACGATAAACATACAAACTTGCCGTTGGACTCTTTGAACAAGGAACCTGGATCACTCATTTTAGCAGTGAGTCCAGTTGCTCAGCCTGGACTTGGATTAGGAAGTTAAGGGATGTTTGTTAGAAAAACTGACCTCACTCATGCCTTGGAGTCTGATCAAGTGCCTCACCTGATTTTGAAGGCTTTTCTCCTGCTGTGTCAGATATGAAGATACATTGGCAGCCACAAGTGTATGCAAGTTGCATATTAGAGGCTGTTCCTTCCCACTAGGGAGGTGGCATTCCCAGGCAAGTCCCTGGGAAGATGGCTTAAAGCAGCCTGAAGATGAGTGTGCTTTCTGTCTTCCTAAGAGCTTACTCTGCAACCCTGCCACACTTCCATCACCCAGAGTCCCAGTAAGAGAAAGTCTCTCTATAAATCCAGGTGCCATAAATCCAAAGGGGTCATCAATGTAACTTACTAGTCAACTTTGGGAGTGAAAGAGTCCTGCGACCTGCTTCTGCATTCTGGATGACTTTCGGGTAGAATCAAAACAGCCTCAAGGGGGAGGGGACCTAGTATGTCATCTTTCCATTCCCTTCCCATTTCCAGCACCAACGGGAGGGGACACCCTTTTCTTTGCTCCCGTGTCCGCGTGCCCCGCCCAGCGGGTGCTCACCTTGTGCTGTTTCCACATGGCCCCCAGCGGCTTCACCTCGTGCTTGCCATGCCGACCTTCCTCCAGGCACAGATAGCACACCGGGGTTCGGCAGCTTAAGCAGTACATGCTGTAGTTCTCCATTTCGTGTTCGGGGCACGTAGGGTACTTGCGGGCGGTGTTGCCCCCCGCCGCTCCGGCCCCGGTGGCTCCCGGGCTCTTGCAGCCGCCGCTTCCGCTGGGGGCGCCCTGGACAGCGCCTGGGGACCCGGAGGCGACCTCGGATGGCGCGGGCGGCGGCGGCGGCTGCACCAGGCGATGCTTAGCGAAGGGTCCCCGGGACGGATGGCACTTGAGCTGGCAGGCAGCGCAGTAGAGCACGTCACACTGCTCGCAGAGCGTAGCGGCCGGCTCCGGCGGGGTGCGGTCGCACAACTGGCAGATGGCCACCGCAGCCGCTGCGGACGACCCCGGCGCCGCCCCGCGGCCCTGCTGATACCGCTGCACGATGGCCTCAAGCAGTCGGTTGCGCTGGAAGCCGCGCAGGCCGCGGTGGTCCAGGGAAGCGCTGCGGTGGCACTGCGGGCACGTGATGGAGCTTGAGGACGAGGACAGCGAGGAGCAGGCGGCGCCCCGGGCAGCAGCGGCGGAGGAGCCGGGAGGCGCGGGCACCATGGGCAGCACTCGAACCCCGTTTGGGGACTTGAGGCTCGGGGTGTAAGAGCCATAACCGCTGTCTGTCTCACTGTACAAGCTCAGCTTGTCCGCGTGGTCGCTGCCGCCTCCCGCACCGCCGCCCAGGCCGCCAGCTGCGCTTCCGCCCGCTCCGCTGCAAGCCGGGCCAGCCGCTGCCTCCTGGTCTAGAGGGGGCGCGGCGGCGGCGCCTGAGGACAGCGCTGAGCCCCGAGAGTGCAGAAGCGGCGGGGGCAGGTGTTGCTCACCGTCCGGGGTCTGCATCGCGATGGTACGAGCACAAGGCAGGCAGACATTGTGGGAACATGGCAAGATGATGGGCTCCCGAAACAGGGAGCCGCACACTGGGCACTTCAGCTCCTCCTCCATCGCTGAGCCGGCGGAGAACTGCTCAGGGTGGAAGGTGGAATGGCCCAAGCTCCGCAGACGGGCAGAGGAGAATAAGTGAGGTTAGCACCAGTGAGATGGGAGGAGGGAGCATCACACGGGCATGACTACTTTGCAACCCGTGGGCACGCCCCTCTCTCTGTCCTGGGGCCACCGCCCATAGACAATTAGGTGAGGGGGAAGAGGTAAAAGAGGGTCCTCACCTCTTGCCCGCGAGGCTCCTGCACCAGAGGCTTCAACCTGCGGCCAGAGTCCGGGGCCGGTCGGCTGCCCCCGAGGTGGCCTGCGAGATGCTTTAGGTGATGAATCAGCACTAGCGCCGCCGCCGGCAGCAGCGGGCGTCTCCTCTCCACATCAGGACTGGATGCTGGGTTGCGGATCGCTAGCTCTCCCGTTTCAGCCCTTCGGTTCCAGATTCCAGTGGGCAGCTGTCCAGGAGCCCCCTTTGCCCTCGCCCCGCCCCTAGTCCGGGCGATCTTTGAAAAGGAGGGCGAGTAGGCCGCTTGGCCTTGGGGCTGGGTTCAGCACCACGAGGCGACGGACAGCGCCCGGGAACCGAAGGTGCAGCTCGAGCTTCTCTCGCACGGACCCAGGGGCCGCCACCTGCCGTGTCTCCGTGCCAGCGACTACCTCCGGCGGCCGTGCCGGCCCGGAGACCTTCTCTCACCTCCCTCTCCGGCCGCTGCTGCCGCGGGCCAAGCGCGCCCTGGGGCTCTCTCCCCGAGGGCAGGATTGACCCTCCGCTTCGGTTCGCAGCCTCTTTTCCTGCGGCGCCTCTGACCTTGGCCGCGCGACGCTGCAGCCAGCGGGCGGAGGGCGAGCGCCCGGCTGGCTCGGGAATCCCCTCTCGTCTCCCTCCCCGCGCAGCCTTCTCCAGACGCCGCGCGCCCAGGAGTTGTAATTTCCAGAGCCGGGAGTAGTGATGGGGAGGAGGGGAGGAGGAGGGAGGCGGAGTCTGCTCGGCGAATGAGGGCTCGCCTCTTGCTGCTAGGGGAGGCAAGGGGCAATTTTAAGGGTTCGCAGAGAGGATCATTGTTAATAACAATCTATTATTTGGACGGAAATTGCATCTTGAATTAGTACGACGATCCGTCCCGTCCCTGCCATCATCTCCCCTGCCCATTCCCCCTTACTCCCACCCGCCACCATAAAAGGGTAAAAACAGGGTCCTAGAAAGCCAGTTGTTTACAAATGCAGCGATAGGACGG
Source organism: Ovis canadensis (assembly GCF_042477335.2). Classification (NCBI taxonomy): domain Eukaryota; kingdom Metazoa; phylum Chordata; class Mammalia; order Artiodactyla; family Bovidae; genus Ovis; species Ovis canadensis. Next base: position 21,697,591 of record NC_091269.1, on the reverse strand, counting down.
TTGACAGTCGCTTCCTAAATCTGATAGACCGAAAAATGCAGCAGCAAGATGTCGGACAACCTGGAGTCAAAGGGTGAGGTTTTATTTATGGATCAAACCACAAGCCATCTTGTCTCTTCAATCGAGAGGGCTCCTGCGCGATCGATGTCAGTCGTCTAATAGAGAGAGGACCCCGCACGGGATTTATGAAATGGGACTTCCTGGAGAAACGCAAAGACGAGCCACCTATGCCCGTTGGCCCTCGGAACCCATTCCCTGGACCCCGGCCTACCGTGCCGCCGAGCGGGCGGCAAGGGGCAGGCGGGAAGGCTGCGACCATGGCTGCTAGTTTTATTAATGAAAAAATCTCCACATTGTGCCTCGCCAGCCGCGAGGAGAGCCTCCCACCCGCGGCCAGGCTGCTCGTCTGCGTAGCTGTTGTCTCTCCGCCGCCGGGAAGGCTGGGTGGGGAGGCCCCCAGGGAACGCGGGGGCTGGGGCTGGCAGGAGCAAGTGCTCGCGGCGCTGCCGGCTCTGCCTACCGACGCTTCACGCTGGCCTGAAACAGACACGAATTAGGAGATCGTTTGTTTAAAAACGACAAGAATATTGAAGTCACGCCTCCTCCTGTTCTCTGGTTCTCCCGCGCTCCAAACAAAGGCAGGAGAGGAGCCGCAGCGCCGGGCGGGGAGCCTCGGTGTCTGCCAGTCACCAGGCGGGGAGCGCGCCCACTGGGGCGGGGCGGCCGCGGGAGAAAGCCGCCACCCTTGGGGAGACCCGTGCTTGGAGTAAGGGGTTGGGGGCGGCGCAGGTAGACCCCCGAGGGAGAGGCGTGCTGACGTTCTCTTGACCGAACTCTGCGAGTGAGGATTCCAGGTGGGAATCTCGGCTCCTTGACCAGTCGCTTCCACCCTGAGCAGCCTACTTACGCTTTCCTAGTCTCTGAGCCTGCATAGAATGGCAATAATACTTCTGTGTGAGAAGTGAACGAAGTTGTCCTAAATACAGATTGCATATCTTACTTCCTGCTCTAAAATCCTGTGACTCTTCAGTTCAGCTTTGGCTACTGTTGAACAGCCAGCTTCCAGTTTGTCTTAAAGTCGAAGAGCAGGCCCACAGCGTGGAGTACACAGAGCAACACAGAGTTAAAAGGCCTGACCGGAATTCTCAGCAGCAGGGAGCTTAGAAGGAGGATTCAGCCAGGTACAGTATCCCCAGATGGGGCACGATGACCCCCCTGTTTTAATCTCCCTTCTATAATAAAGTCATCATGTGCTGCATCTTGCCTGCAATGCTTTGATAAGCCTTCAAGAAAGTTTCTATAGTGTTACTACTGCTGTGGGGTGGGGTGGGGTGGGGTGGGGTGGGGTGGGGTGGGGTGGGGTGGGGTGAGGGGATTCGGGTGGGGGTGTATAGGTGTAGGTAGGTTATGTGATTGAATCATTCAAAGATGCATTTGTTGTGATGCTAACAGTATCATCACTCACCCCAGCCCATCTCAGCCACCTGGTGACTGCAACGGAAATAATAATCTTTTATGATTCTACTGTGAACAGACCTGCCTGCCAACAGGCCCCCTCCATCCTCAACCAGTACATATGTCTGAAAGACACACTGCTTTGTCATTTTCAGACCAAGGTAAACTGCTTGGGGGGCAGGCTGAGCATTGGGAGCTCTTGAAGGGGAATGGAAATATGCCTGATCAGGACTAAATTCCAAAAACTCTGTCACTCAAACTAAGCATGATTTTGTTTTCCATGGGAAGGAAGCTCAGAATTCAGAATTTTCCACCTGTGCCTTTCCCACCTGCCCCCTTCCATTCCCTCAATCCCATGATCTAAATCAGCTTAACCTTGTACAGCTGTTGCTAAGGCATTGCTCACTGTGGGGATTGGCATCCTTCAGCTGCTATGTAGGAGCTGGTGTTACACAGTGGCTCCAATAGCTTACTGTACATAACTATAATCACTAATAGTTGTCAACATCACTATAAAAAGTCCTCTTTCTGTCCCGAGTCCTGCACCATATATATATAGAAAAATAATCTTCCTTCTCTGATCCTCAGTTTTTTTCTATTATATAATTTCAGGATAGAATTCATTGGTTCTCAAAGTGTCTGTATATTATTGATAATTGTTAAGAATGGAATCCCAGAGTCAGACACAACAGCCACCAAACAACAATAAAAATGATAGCGCTTACCTGGTGGGTCAATGGTTAAGAATCTGCCTGCCAATGCAGGGGCCAGGGGATCAGTCCCTGGTACAGGAAGATCCCACATGCCTCAGGGCAACAAAGCACATGTGCCACACCTACTGAGCCAGCAACCGCAACTCCTGAAGCCCGCTTGCCTAGAGCTGGTACTCTGCAACATGGAAAGCCACCGCAGTGAGAAGCCTGAGTAGCTCCCACTCACCTCAGTGCTTAGTACTGAAGGCTCAGTGTGGCCAGAATGATAAACTTCGTGGTGCTCAGCCATGTTCGACTCTTTGCCGCCCCGTGGGATTTCTTTCAGGAAGAGTACCGGAGGGGGTTGCCATTTCCTCCTCCAGGGGTCTGCTTGACCCGGGGGTTGAACCTGTGTCTCCTGCGCTGGCAGATGGATTCTTTACTACTAGCATCACCTGGGAAGCCCCAATAAATAAATAAGTAGATAAAAAGTTTAAAAAAGAATGATATATCTTCCTTAATAAAAAATGACTCTCATGAAGACATTTGATCCCAAAATTGAATAGCACATCCATTTTTTCAAGTCAAAATCTGGGCCTCATTTAGATAGTGAGGAAAATAATAATATTTCCATTGTAGCACTTGATAGTGTGTCCTCGACTGTTAAGTCTGCTATAAAAAAATGTCATAGACTGAGTGGTTTAAACAACTAAATTTACCACTCACAGTTCCAGAGGCTGAGAAGTCATTGATCCGAGCACTGGCAGATCTGATGTCTGGTGAAGATACCCCGCCTTGATGTCAGACCTGCCTTCCTTATGGATCTTTCCATAGAGAAGGGGAGAGCACAGCAAGCTCTCATATCTCTCCTTACAAAGGCACTAATTCCATTCACAAGGGAGCCACCCTCATGACCTAATTATCTCCAAAATGCCCCTCTTTCAAATATATATTTCCAAATATATTTGATGATAGTTAGGATTTCAAGATATGAATTTTCAGTGATGTACACATTTAGTTCACAGTACAGTGCGAAATTATATAATTAAATTTTTTCTTGTTGTTTTTTAAATTTATTTTTGGCTGTGCTGGGTGGACCGCAGCTTTGCCTAACTCAGTGAAACTATAAATCATGCCGTGCAGGGCCACTGACGGGTCGGGTCATGGTGGAGAGGTCTGACAGAATGTGGTCCACTGGAGGACCGAATGGCAAACCACTTCCGCATTCTTGCCTTGAGAACCCCATGAAGAGTATGAAAAGGCAAAAAAATATGACAGTGAAAGTTGAACTCCCCAGCTTGGTAGGTGCTCAATATGCTCCTGGAGAAGAGCGGAGAAAAAGCTCCAGAAGGAATGAAGAGGCTGAGCCAAAGCAGAAACAGCCCCCAGTTGTGGGTGCATCTGGTGGTGAAAGTTAAGTCCGATGCTGTAAAGAGCAACATAGCACAGGAACCTGGAGTGTCAGGTCCCTGAATCGAGGCAGATTGGAAGTGGTCAAAGAGGAGATGGCAAGAGTGAACATCAACATTTTAGGAATCAGTGAACTAAAATGGACTGGAATGGGAGAATTTAATTCAGATGACCGTTATATCTCCTACTGTGGGCAAAAATTCCTTAGAAGAAATGGAGTAGCCTTCACACTCAACAAAAGAGTCTGAAATGCTGTACTTGGGTGCAATCTAAAAAATGACAGAATGATCTCGGTTTGCCTCCAAGGCAAACCAATCAGTATCACAGTAATCCAAGTCTATGTCCCAACCACTGGGCTTCCCAGGGGGCGCTAGAGGTAAAGAACCTGCCTGCCAATGCAGAAGATATAAGAGATGTGGGTTTGATCCCTGGGTCAGAAAGATCCCCTGGAGGAGGGCAGGGCACGCTAATATTCTTGCCTGGAGAATCCCATGGACAGGGGAGCCTGGCGGGTCCATGGGGTCACAAAGAGTCGGATAGAACTGAAGCGACTTAGAGCACATGCGTGCACACACACACACACACACACACACGCTGCTGCTGCTGCTGCTGCTGCCAAGTCGCTTCAGTCGTGTCCGACTCTGTGTGACCCCATAGACGGCAGCCCACCAGGCTTGCCCGTCCCTGGGATTCTCCAGACAAGAACACTGGAGTGGGTTGCCATTTCCTTCTCCAATGCATGAAAGTGAAAAGTGAAAGTGAAGTCACTCAGTCGTGTCCGACTCTTAGCGACCCCATGGACTGCAGCCCACCAGGCGCCTCCATCCATGGGATTTTCTAGGCAAGAGTACTGGAGTGGGGTGCCATCGCCTTCTCCACACACACACATGACCCAACGACTATTGCTGAAGATGCTGAAGTTGAACGGCTCTATGAAGACCTAAGAGACCTCGTAGAATTGCTGCTACTGCTGCTAAGTCGCTTCAGTCGTGTCCGACTCTGTGCGACCCCATAGACGGCAGCCCACCAGGCTCCCCCGTCCCTGGGATTCTCCAGGCAAGAACACTGGAGTGGGTTGCCATTTCCTTCTCCAGTGCATGAAAGGGAAAAGGGAAAGTAAAGTCGCTCAGTTGTGTCCAACTCTTAGCAATCCCATGGACTGCAGCCTACCAGACTCCTCCATCAGAACTAACATCAAAAAAAGATGTCCTTTTCATCATAGGTGACTGGAATGCAAAGGTAGGAAGAGCTTCCTGGAGTAACAGGCAAATTTGACCTTGGAGTACAAAATGAAACTGGGCGAAGGCTAACGGAGTTTTGCCAAGAAAAGAAACTGGTCATAGTGAACACCCCTTTCTAGAAACACAAGAGATGACTCTACACGTGAACATCACCAGATGGTCAATACCAAAATCAGACTGATTATATTCTTTGCAGCCGAAGATGGAGACGCTTTATACAGTCAGCAAAAACAAGACCTGGTGCTGACTGTGGCTCAGATCATGATCATTTGAATATTTGAGTATTTGAATATTGCAAAATTCAGACTTAAATTGGAGAAAGTAGGGAAAACCACTAGGCCATTCAGGTATGACCTAAATCAAATCCTTTACAATTATACAGTGGAAGTGGCAAATAGATTCAAAGGATTAGGTCTTATAGACAGAGTGCCTGAAAGTGAAAGTGAAAGTGAAGTCACTCAGTCGTGTCCGACTCTTAGCGACCTCATGGACTGCAGCCCACCAGGCGCCTCCATCCATGGGATTTTCCAGGCAAGCGTACTGGAGTGGGGTGCCATCGCCTTCTCCACACACACACATGACCCAACGACTATTGCTGAAGATGCTGAAGTTGAACGGCTCTATGAAGACCTAAGAGACCTCGTAGAATTGCTGCTACTGCTGCTAAGTCGCTTCAGTCGTGTCCGACTCTGTGCGACCCCATAGACAGCAGCCCACCAGGCTCCCCAGGACGGAGGTTTGGTACAGGAGACAGTGATCAAAACCATTCCCAAGAAAAGAAATGCAAAAAAGGCAAAATGGTTGTCTGAGGAGGCCTTACAAATAGCTGTGAAAAGATGAGAAATGAAAAGCAAAGGAGAAAAGGAAAGATATACCCATCTGAATGTAGAGTTCCAAAGAATAGCAAGGAGAGATGAGAAGCCTTCCTAAGTGAACAGTGCAAAGAAATAGAGGAAAACAATAGAATGGGAAAGACTATAGATCTCTTCAAGAAAATTAGAGATACCAACGGAACATTTCATGCAAAGATGGGCACAATAAAAGAAATGGTATGGACCTAACAGAAGCAGAAGATATTAAGAAGAGGTGGCAAGAATACACAGAAGAACTGTACAAAAAAGATCGTAATGACTGTGATAATCACAATGGTGTGATCACTCACCTAGAGCCAGACATCCTGGGTATGAAGCAGAGTGGGCCTTAGGAAACATAAGTACAAACAAAGCTAGTAGAGGTGATGGAATTCTAGCTGAACTACTTCAAATCTTAAAAGAGGAAGTTGTTAAAGTGCTGCACTCAATATGCCAGCAAATTTGGAAAGCTCAGCAATGGCCACAGGACTGGAAAAGGTCAGTTTTCATCAAGTCCCAAAGAAGGGCAATGCGAAAAAATGTTCAAACTACCGCACAATTGCACTCGTCTCACATGCTAGCAAGGTAATGCTCAAAAATCCTTCAAGGCTTCAACAGTATGTGAATTGAGAACTTCCAGATGTCCAAGCTGGATTAGAAAAAGGCCGAGGAACCAGAGATCAAATTGCTAACATCTGCCGGATCATAGAAAAAGCAAGAGAATTCTAGAAAACCTCTACTTCTGTTTAATTGACTATGCTAAAGCCTTTGATTGTGTGGATCACAGCAAACTGTGGAAAATTCTTCAAGAGATGGGACTACCAGACCACCTGACCTGCCTCCTGTGAAACCTATATGCAGGTCAAGAAGCAACAGTTAGAACCAGACATGGAACAATGGAAAATGGTTTCAAATTGGGAAAGAAGTAGGTCAAGGTTGTTTATTGTCACCCTGCTTATTTAACATATATGCAAAATACATCATGAGAAACGCCAGGCTCAATGAAGCACAAGCTGGAATCAAGATTGCTGGGAGACATATCAATAACCTCACATATGCAGATGGCACTACCCTTATGTCAGAAAGTGAAGAAGAACTAGAGAGCCTCTTGATGAAAGTGAAAGAGGAGAGTTGAAAAGCTGGTTTAAAACTCAGCATTCAAAAAATTAAGATCAGGGCATCCAGTCCCATCAATTCATGGCAAATAGATGTGGGAACAATGGAAACAGTGACATACTTTATTTTCTTGGGCTCCAAAATCACTGAGGATGGTGACTATAGCCATGAAATTAAAAGAAGATTGATGCTTGGAAGAAAAGCTATGACAAACCTAGATAGCATATTAAAAAGCAGAGACATCACTTTGCCCACAAAGGTCTGTATAGCCAAAGCGATAGTTTTTCCAGTAGTCATGTACGGATGTGAGAGCTGGACCATAAAGAAAGCTGAGCACTGAAAAATGGATACTTTTGAGCTGTGGTGTTGGAGAAGACTCTTGAGAGTCCCTTGGACTGCAGGGAGATCCAACCAGGAAATTTCCTAAAGGAAATCAGTTCTGAATATTCATTGGAAGGACTGATGCTGAAACTGAAGCTCCAATACTTTGGCCAGCTGATGCGAAGAACTGCGTCATTAGAAAAGACCTTGATGCAGGGATAGATTGAAGGCAGGAGGAGAGGGGTACGACAGGAGGAGATGGTTGGATGGTATCACCAGCTTGATGGACATGAGTTTGATCAAGCTCCAGGAGTTGGTGAGGAACAGGGAAGCCTGGCCTTCTGCAGTCCATGCGGTCGCACAGAGTCAGGCACGACTGAGTGACAGGACTGAACTGGACTTCGTTGCTTTGCATGAGCTTCCTTTAGTTGCAGTGCTCGGCCTTCTCATTGTGGTGGCTTCTCTCGTTGCAGCTTGTGGGCTCCAGGAAATAGCCTCAGTAGAGGTGGAACACAGGTTTAGTTGACCTGCTCTATGTGGAGTCTTCCCGGACCAGGGACTGAATCTGTGTCCTTTGCATTGGCAGGCAGATTCTATCACTGGACCACCAGGGATGTCTGGAAATTATATTCTTGTATATAATCTCATTTAATCCTCACAACAAGTCTGGAAAATCACCATGTTGTCTTAATTTTATGGTGAACATATTTTTACATTTTAATCTTGCTGAAATCAGTAAGCATATTACAACTGACACATACTTCTCTCTCCATGCTTACCTTGAAAATTTCTTATTAAATTGATAGTGCATCTTCCAATCACTTAGAATCATGGAAATATTTTATTATTTCCATTTTTCAGACAAGGAAACTGAGATGAGGACACTCAAGGTCTTACTATGGCTTTTAATGGTGGATCTAAACCGGTCTGACTTCTAGTTCAAAGCATTTTCCTTTCAACCACAGTTGCCAGTGAAGACTTGTGTCACAGTTACTGATGGACAGTGAAGGGGACTTCAGGAATACTGGCATCCATGCTTCTTTCCTCACTTGGTCCATTGAACATGCAGCTCTCTGCCTTCCCAGGCTCCCCCACCCTCCAGGTCAAGTGTTAGTCGCTCAGTTATGTGTGATCCCATGGATGGTAGCCCACCAGGCTCCTTTGTCCATGAAATTCTCCAGGCAAGAATACTCAAGTGGGTAGCCATTCCCTTCTCCAGGGGATCTTCCCCACCCAGGGATCGAACCCGGTCTCCTGCATTGCAGGCAGATTCTTTACCATCTGAGCCTCCAGGGGAGCCTCCTCCAGGTTAGGTGCAGCTCTGACAAGGTCCTGGAAGTATTCTGTCTTATTCTTCGCATCTCTATCATTGCCTGTCATTTTTGTTTGTGTATCTCTCTCCTCGAGACAAAAGCTTCTCAAGGATGGTGTCTGTATCTATACTGTTTACCAGGTGTGTTTCCTCTGCTATTTTCTGGCTCTGACTAAGTTTTCCATTTTTGTAGACCAACTGACTGACTGTCAGTTTGAGAATATCCATTCCCTTAATCTTCCCTGAAAAACTTTGGCGGAAATAATTTTTTTTCTCCTGTGGAAAATATCAACAGATCTACAAGGAAATTTTCTCTGTTTAATTCTGAAGTTTGAATCGGTGACTGAGTTTTTCCTCTGGGGTGTGTGTGTGCACATATGCTCTCCTGTACATGTCCATCTTTTCTTAAAATTCTTAATTTACTCTAATCTTCTTAGTGTTTAACCTGAGTATTCCTACTTGGTTCTTTCCTCCTCGACCATCTTCTTCTCTGTTCTAAACTACTCACCCCTGGTGGTCCAGTGGGTAAGAGTCTGCCTGCCAGTGCAGAAGACACTGGGTTTTGTCTGGAAAGATTGCACGAGCAACTAAGCCAGGGCAGCGCGACTTCCGAGGCTGGGCGCCGAGAACCTGTGTCTGCAACAAGAGAGGTCACAGCCGCGAGAGGCCAGCTCAGCACAACTGCACAGCAGCCCCAGGCTGCCGAAAGTCTGAGCACAGCGACGAAGACCCAGCTCAGCCAAAATAAACAAATAATTTTTAAAAAGATAATTATCCCTCTTAAAAAAATTACTGAACTACTTACTGGTCTCAGAAAGCTGGCCCTATATTTAATTTCTGGTGTCATCCCAGTTACTCCATTTTTCATGGCCCTTTTTGTTTTAAAAAGGAAGCATTTGGACACATCTGAACAGCGCATTAATAATTAAAGTTATGTGATGCACTGTCTTCAAGGCAGAGAAAAAACACTCTGCTGTGAGTTACTTTATGCTCCAGCATGACTTTTATGCTTAAAATCCCAGAAACACTCAAGATAAGACAGAGGATACTACTTCTCCTCAAAAAGCACAAATCAGTTACATAATTTACTCTGGGTAACGCAGCAAGTTACAGGTAAAATAGTCAATCTGCTTTGCCCTTTGAATTTTAAGTATAAAGTAGAATGGAATTTAAGGCTATATCAGATATAGCCTTAATATAGCTATAATCTCAAGTATAACAATCCCTGAAATATATCCTTAATGAAAACTTATGATATATTTTACTTTAAAAGGTAACTTTTAAGTTACCTTTTGTTTGTTTTTTTTCGACAGTGTAAGAGAAGTTAGGAAATTTCATAAAAATCTACAGCTCAAGAACCATCTGGTCTACAATAATTAGCATTTAACGAGAAGAAAGCAGCTACATCCACCTCTATGCCCCGCATACCAAAGCTTCTTTATGGCGAAGTTAATGAGGAGCAATTATCTCTAGCAACACAAAGCATCCTCTCCAGGGTTTACAATTTGCTTCTTTTCCTGAAGGTAGACTCTATAGAGGAAACTTAAAACTCACCCACTTTCCCCTTCAAACATCCTTGACTGGTGCTTAACAGTTTCCTGTGTTACCTTTTTGGATGCCAAATATTGACTGTCTCTCCCCCCGCCCCCACAATCCTGAGCATCTTCTTCTCTACAGATCAGAAGACCCGTTCTTGGAAAGTCTTCCCTTCTCTCACGGCATCCTTTGCAAGCAAAGTGTTTAGAATAAAATCTCAGATGAAGCAAGTTCACTCCAATTTACAAGACTCTATATACCCAGTATCTTTATAATGCGTGGAAACTAATATTATTACCACAAAAGCAATTTGAGCTTCAAATACTTATGGCTACACATTTCAGCCATGAAAACTGGAGTGCTTTTCATTTTCATGGGACCTTTTCATATATTTTCTCTAATCTGATCCTTACAACAACACAGACTGGCCTAAGAGATGGTAAAACTGAGGGAGGGGCCCCCAACCCCCTGGTAGGTTCTCACCAGCCATGCTTCTACAAGGTGTTTAGTCCAAGGGTGGTACCAGACCAGACTAGGCTGATCAGAATCTTTTTGTCCTAAAATTGAAATCCAGAGAAAGAATCTAGATGGGCCTCTGACACCCAAGTTAAGGAGCTGTCCTAGAAAAAGCCTAGAAACAGAGAGTGGAGAATAAAGCAGAAATACAGAGACAGCAAAGAGAGAGGGGGCCTCTGAGGGTCCCACAACCTGGCATATGTCTGAGACCCAGCTGTCCTGTCCTTGGGTTCCATAAAACATCCCTCTAATCTAACGATATCATGACACTCTATTTTCCTTTCAGAAAGGATAGGGGTTCAAAAAGGAGTTCAGAAAGACAAAATTGGGCTGACCCATGTGCCTATTCAAAGGACTGAGGTAATAGTCTTGTTTATTTGAATACTTTATTTCTATTTATTTATTTTATATTTATTATTATTATTATTTTAGGTTTTGAATTTTATTTACTTTTATTTTTGGCTGCACTGGGTTTAACTGCTGAGCCAGGCTTTGTCTAGTTGCAGCATGTGGAGGGTCCTGGGCTCACACTGTGTCGGCTTCTCTCACAGCAGTGTACCAGCTCTCACTCACATGGGCTTCAGTAATTGTGGGGCAAAGGTTCAGTTGCCCCGTGGCATGTGGGATCTTAGTTCCCAAACTAGGGATTGAACCTGGGTCCCCTGCATTGGCGGGTGGAGTCTTAACACTGGACCACCCGGGAATTCCTTTATTTTTCTTCATTCGATATTTTAGTTGCCTCTTTTGGGGTGTTGAAATTGTTCTGCTCTCGTTCTACTGGATTCTGGCTTTGACTATTCATTGATTTGGGCTTCCCTGGTGGCTAAGATGGTAAACAATCTGCTGCAATGCAGGAGTAAAAGTGAAAATGAACATCATTCAGTCATGTCCGACTCTTTGCGACTCCATGGACTATACAGTCCATGGAATTTTCCAGGCCAGAATACTGGAGTGGGTAGCCTTTCTCTTCTCCAGGGGAATCTTCCCACCCCAGGGACGGAACCCAGGTCTCCCACATTGCAGGCAGATTCTTTACCAGCCGAGTCACAAGGGAAGCTCATGCAGGAAGCAATGCAGGAGACCTGGGTTCAACCCCTGGGTCAGGAAGATCCCCTGGAAAAGGGAATGGCTGCCCACTGCAGTATTCTTGCCTGGAGAAGTCCATGGTTTTGCTCATTTCATCCCTAGATGCTATTTTCTTCCAAAGGCTTGACCTTTCTAGTCTGCTAAGCTTTGGCTCCCTCTTTTCTCTCAATCTGACCACAACTGTGTTGGGCATTGCCTTCCCTTTGGGGAGCTCCCTGCTTCCTCTTCCTGACCACAGAGTCATGGTTCCATGGCGGTGTTATTCTCTCCAGTTGATATTCTCTTAGACAGGGAATTAATGGGGTGTTGGAATGTACTTGTGGTCACTGTGAATCCAATAGCCTCCCATATTAAGACAGGGAACAAACACCTAAGGTTTGTAAACTGTTCAGTGTCTATATGGAATAGTAAGTTGGTTACTTGGTAGAAATAAGATCAGAAGAAGCTATGGAATGTTGTGTGGAAGTGATTTCAAATCCTAACAGCTTTATTTACCCAATGCCCGTGCAAGGACATACCACCAAGGACAAGAAACTCATAGCCCCCAGGCAGGGCAGCTTCCATGTGGAGAGAGCTTAAGACCAACCAAAACAATATCATGGTCCAATTCACTCACCAAAAGCATTGCTTTTATCAGGGAAGTCACTAGACAACTTAAGTAGCTTTGTAACATCAGTTGTGTTTGAGTTAGTTCTGTGAAAGAATCCCTCGAATTTTGGTAGAAATTTGACAAAACTTCTGGGGTCTGAGTGGTATGGAGGTAAGGAATGTGGGCTTTGGAGCTGAACTGAATGGGCTTGGAATCACGTCTCTAGCCAGGGGACCTCTGGCAAGATGCCTAACTTCTCAGAGACTCATATTCCTCAGCTGTAAAATGGAGATAGTAACAGTGTGTGCACATGCTCAATTGCTAAGTCATGTCCGACTCTTTGTGACCCCATGGACTGTAGCCCACCAGTCTCCTCTGTCCATAGGATTTCCCAGGCAAGAATACGGAGTGGGCTGCCATTTCTTTCTCCAGGGGATCTTCCTTACTTAGGGATCCAACCTGTGTCTCCTGCATTGGTAGAAGGATTCTTTACCACTGAGCCACCTGGGTAGTCCACAGAGAGTTGGGACAACTTAGTGAAATGACACATACAAAGCATCAAGAAAAGTGGGCAATACGGAGTGCTCAACAAACATATTATTACACTACTACTTTTCTGCCCTCCAACAAGGTCATATGGTTGAGTCCCAATAGATATTTGTGAATGAATGAACTACAAGTAGACTATTTTGGCTAGAGTCAACAGACTGGTTCCAAATAGGAAAAGGAGTACGTCAAGGCTGTATGCTGTCACCCTGCTTATTTAACTTCTATGCAGAGTACATCATGAGAAACACTGGGCTGGAAGAAGCACAAACTGGAATCAAGATTGCTGAGAGAAATATCAATAACCTCAGATATGCAGATGACACCACCCTTATGGCAGAAAGTGAAGAGGAACTAAAAAGCCTCTTGATGAAAGTGAAAGTGGAGAGTGAAAAAGTTGGCTTAAAGCTCAGCATCCAGAAAACGAAGATCATGGCATCTGGTCCCATCACTTCATGGGAAATAGATGGGGAAACAGTGGAAACAGTGTCAGACTTTATTTTGGGGGGCTCCAAAATCACTGCAGATGGTGACTGCAACCATGAAATTAAAAGACGCTTACTCCTTGAAAGAAAGGTTATGACCAACCTAGACAGCATATCAAAAAGCAGAGACATTACTTTGCCAACAAAGGTCTAGTCAAGGCTATGGTTTTTCCAGTGGTCATGTATGGATGTGAGAGTTGGACTGTGAAGAAAGCTGAGTGCTGAAGAATGGATGCTTTTGAAGTGTGGTGTTAGAGAAGACTCTTGAGAGTCCCTTGGACTGCAAGGAGATCCAACCAGTCCATTCTGAAAGAGGTCAGCCCTGGGATTTCTTTGGAAGGACTGATGCTGAAGCTGAAGCTCCAGTACTTTGGCCACCTCATGCGAAGAGTTGACTCATTGGAAAAGACTGATGCTGGGAGGGATTGGGGGCAGGAGGAGAAGGGGACGACAGAGGATGAGGTGGCTGGATGGCATCACTGACTCGATGGATGTGAGTCTGGGTGAACTCCGGGGGTTGGTGATGGACAGGGAGGCCTGGCGTGCTGCGATTCATGGGGTTGCAAAGAGCTGGACACAACTGAGTGACTGAACTGAACTGAACTGAATGTATCCTGCCTGAGGACAGTCTCTGGATTAAACCTTCTGGTTAATCCTATTATCTTAAAATAAATTATGGGAGTAGGTCTGGTGAGGTCTTTACAACTTCCAGACATTCTTTTGATTCATTGGAGAGTATATAACTCCACTGCTAACACTAGCAAGGGGGTACTCTTTCTACCCCCTTCTGATGCCTATGTCAGAAATTTTCTCCATCTCCTTTATACTTTAACAAAACTTTATTACACAAATCTCTGAGTGATCAAGCCTCGTCTCTGGCCCCAGATTGAATTCTTCTCCTCTGGAGGCCAAGAGTCCTGGCGTCTTTTCTGTGTTTCAGCAACAACCTTTCAATAGTAGGAGACTTGAACACCCCTACAGATAATCAAAACAGAAAATTGACATGCAAACAGAAGTCTTAAATGATACACTAGATGAGATGGATCTCATTGATATTTTCAGGACATTCAATCCAAATGCAGAAGAATACACCTTCTTCTCAAGTGCACATGGAACATTCTTCAGAACAGACCACATCTTGGGTCATAAATCAAGCCTCAGTAAATTTAAGAAAATTGAAATCATATCAAGCATCTTCTCTGACCACAATGCTATAAGACTAGATATCAATTACAAGAAAAAAACTGTAAGAAATGCAGACACATGGAGATTAAACAACACGTTTCTAAATAACTAACAGATTACTGAAGAAATCAAAATGGAAATAAAAAAATTCTAGAAACAAATGACAATCAAAACATGACAACTTAAAACCTATGGGATGCTGCAAAAGCAGTTCTAAGAGGGAAGTTTATAGCAATACAATCCTACCTCAAGAAACAAGGAAAACATCGAGTAGACAACCTAATTTTACACCTAAAACAAGTGGAAAAAGAAGAACCTTCCCTATAATAAGTAGAAGGAAAGAAATCATAAGAATCCATGCAGAAATAAATGAAAAAGAAATGAAAGAAGTAATAGTAAAGATTAATAAAACTAAAACCTGGTTCTTTGAGAAGATAAACAAAATTGACTAACATTTATCCAGACTCATCAAGAAAAAGAGAGACAAGAATCAAATCAACAAAATTAGAAATGAAAAAGGAGAGATTACAATGGGCAATGCCAAAATACAAAGGATTATAAGAGACTATTATGAACAACTATACAGCAATTAAATGGATAACCTGGAAGAAATGGATAGATTCTTAGAAAAGTTACATCTTCCAATACTGAACCAGGAAGAAATAGAAATTATGAACAACCCAATTACAAGCACTGAAATTGAAGCTGTGGTCAAAAGTCTCCCCCAAAACAGAAGATCAGGACCAGAATGTTTCACAGGAGAATTGTATCAAACATTTAGAGAAGAGCTAATGCCTATCCTTCTAAAACTCTTTCAAAAAATTGCAGAGGAAGGAATACTTCCAATCTCATTCTATGAGGCCACCATCACCCTGATACCAAAACCAGAGAAAGACAACAAAAGAAAGAAAACTACAGGCCAATATCACTGATGAAAGTAGATGCAAAAATCCTCAACAAAATTTTAGCACACACAATTCAGCAACACATCAAAAATCTCATACACCATGATCAAGTTGGGTTTATTTCAAGGATGCAAGGATTCTTCAATATATGCAAATCAATCAATGTGATACACCATATTAACAAACTGAAAGATAAAAGCCATATGATCATCTCAATAGATGCAGAAAAAGCCTTTGACAAAATTCAGCTCCCATTTATAATTAAAGCTCTTCAAAAAATGGACATAGAAGGAACCTACCTCAACATAGTAAAGGCCATATATGACAAGCCTACAGCAAACATTATTCTCAACTGTGAAAAACAATGCATTTCCCCTAAGATCAGGAACAAGGCAAGGGTGTTCACTTTCACCACTATTATTCAACATCATTCTGGAAATTCTAGCTACAGCAATCAGAGAAGAAAAAGAAATAAAAGGAATCCAGATCAGAAAAGAAGCTCTCACTGTTTGCAGGTGACATGATACTGTCCATGGGATTTTCCAGGCAAGAGTATTGGAGTGGGGTGCCATTGCCTTCTCTGGATACTGTACATAGAAAACCCTAAAGATGGTATCAGAAAATTTCTAGTGCTAATCAGTGAATTTAGCAAAGTTACAGGATACAAAATCAGTACACAGAAATCATTTGCGTTTGTATATGCTAACAATGAAAAATCAGAAAGAGAAATAAAGGAATCAATTCCATTCACCATTGCACCAAGAAGAATTAAATATCTAGGAATAAACTGACCTAAGGCGACAAAAGAACTGTACACAGAAAATCGTAAGACACTGATGAAAGAAATCAAAGGCAACATAAATGGATGGAGAGATATTCCATGTTCCTGGGTAGGAAGAATCAATATTGTGAAAATGATGTTACTACCAAATGCAATCTACAGATTCAGTGAAATCCCTATCAAATTACCAATGGCATTTTTCACAGAACTAGAACAAAAAATTCACAATTCATAAGGAAACACAAAAGGCTTCTGAATAGCCAAAGCAGTCTTGAGAAAGACGAATGGAACTGGAGAAATCAACCTTCCTGACTTCAGATTATACTACAAAGCTACAGTCATCAAGACAGTATGGTACCAGCATAAAAACAGAACTATGGATCAATGGAACAAGATAGAAAGCCCACAAATAAACCCATGCACTTATGGGTACCTTATTTTTGACAGAGAAGGAAAGAATATACAATGGGGCAAAGAAAGCCTCTTCAATAAATGGTGCTGGGAAAACTGGACTGGTACATGTGAAAGAATGAAATTAGAATGCTAACACCAAACACAAAGATAAACTCAAAATGGATTAAAGACCTAAATGTAAGACCAGAAACTATAAAACTCTCAGAAGAAAACATAGGCAGAACACTCGATGACAGAAATCAAAGAAAGATCCTCTGTGACTCACCTCCTCAAGTAACAGAAATAAAAACAAAAGTAAACAAGTGGGACCTGATTAAACTTGGAAGCTTTTGCACAGCAAAGGAAACTACAAGCAAGGTGAAAAGACAACCCTCAGAATGGGAGAAAATAATAGCATCTGGAACAACTGACAAAGGATTAATTTCCAAAATATACAAACAACTGATACAACTCAATGTCAGAAAAACAAACAACCCAGTCAAAAAGTGGGGAAAAGACCTAAATAGACATTTCTCCAAAGAAGACATACAGATGGCTAAAAGCACAGGAAAAGATGCTCACCATTGCTTATTATTAGAGAAATTCAAACCAAAACTACAATGAGATATCACCTCACACTGGTCAGAATGGCTCTCATCAAAAAGTCTACAAACAATAAGTGCTGGAGCGGGTGTAGAGAAAAGGGAATGCTCTTGCACTATTGGTGGGAATGTAAATTGATAAAGCCACTATGGGAGATGACATGGAGATTCCTTAAAAAGCTAGGAATAAAAGCACCATATGACCCAGCAATCTCGCTCCTAGGGATATACCCTGAGGTAACCAAAATTTAAAAAGACACATGGATCCCATTGTTCACTGCAGCACTATTTGCAATAGCTGGAACATGGAAACAACCTAGACGTCCGTCGACAGATGAATGGATAAAGAAGTTGTGGTACATATATACAATGGAATACTACTCAGCCATTAAAAGGAATGCATTTGAGTCAGTTCTGATGAGGTGGATGAACCTGGAACCTATTATTCAGAATGAAGTGAGTCAGAAAGAAAAAGATAAATATCGTATTCTAACACACGTATACAGAATCTAGAACGATAGTACTGAAGAACTTCATTACAGGGCAGCAGTGGAGAAACAGATATAGAGAATAGATTTATGGACAGGGGAGAGGGGAGGAGAGGGTGAGACGCATGGAAAGCGTGACACGGAAACTTATTCAGTTCAGTTCAGTTCAGTCGCTCAGTCGTGTCTGACTCTTTGCGACCCCATGAATCGCAGCACACCAGGCCTCCCTGTCCATCACCAACTCCCAGAGTTCACTCAGACTCACGTCCATCGAGTCAGTGATGCCATCCAGCCACCTCATCCTCTGTCGTCCCCTTCTCCTCCTGCCCCCAATCCCTCCCAGCATCAGAGTCTTTTCCAATGAGTCAACTCTTCACATGAGGTGGCCAAAGTACTGGAGCTTCAGCTTTAGCATCATTGCTTCCAAAGAAATCCCAGGGTTGATCTCCTTCAGAATGGACTGGTTGGATCACATTACCATATGTAAAATAGATAGCCAATGGGAATTTGCTGTATGGCTCAGGAAACTCAAACAGGGGCTCTGTATCAACCTAGAAGGGTGGAATGGGGAGGGAGCCTGGAGGAGCTCAAAAGGGAGGGGATATATGTATACCTATGGCTGATTCATGTTGAGGTTGACAGAAAACAACAAAGTTCTGTAAAGCGAGTATGCTTCAATAAAAAGATAAATTAAAAAGAAAAAAATACTACGTCTTTGAGGTTTACCAAACATCTAAAGGAAAAAAGAAACCAACTAAAATCAGTGTACATGAACTTTTCTATACAGTACAAAATTAGAGAACTTTGCCATCATTTTATTAGGCTAGAATAAGCTAGATTTAAAAACCTGCCAAAAATATACTAGTAAACACAATTCTGTAAAAAAGAACAAACATAATTTTAGTAAGATAAATTATTTAAAGAATAGATGATAGCTTCAAACTATTCTATAGATGTATAATACATCAGTTAACTTCTTTAATTCCAAGAATAAAAGTTATTTGACTTTTATACCAAGTTATCAAATAAGTGACCAAAATTGATTTTAAAATGAAGGCAAATTGGTACACCACTAGTAAGAACAGCATGGAAGTTCTTTAAAAACTAAAAACAGAGCTACCATATAATCCAGCAATCCCACTTCTGGGCATATATCCAGGGAAAACCATAATTTGCAAAGATACTGCACCCCAGTGTTCACCATGGCACTATTTATAAATCACGAAGACACAGAAGCAACCTAGCTATCCATCAGTGTATGAAGGGGTAAAGATGAGGTAAATATGTACAATAGAATACTACTCAGCCATGAAAAGAATGAAAGAACTGTCATACTGAGTGAAGCGAGTCAGACAGAGAAAAGATAAATATCAGATAATATTGCTTATATGTGAAATTTTTAAAAAGTGGTACAAATTAACTTATTTATAAGACAGAAATAAAGCCACAGATGTTGAAAAACAACATGCTTACCAATAGAAAAAGGGGGGAAAGATAAATTGGGAGAGATAACTACTAAGAACCTACTATGTAGCACAGGGAACTCTACTCAATACTCTGTAACCACCTATATGGGAAAAAATGTAAAAAAGAGTAGATACATGTGTATAACTGATTCACTGTGATGTTTGAAAGCTTGAAAACAGTTTGGGGGTTCTCAAAAACTAAAAATAGAAGTACTGTATGACACAGCAATTCCATTCCTTGGTATACATTTTAAAAACAAAACAAGAACATTAATTTGAAAAGATCCACACACCCCAATGTTCACAGTAACCTTATTTACAACTGCCACGATATGGGAAAAAAACCAAAAAACTAACTGTCCATCAACAGATGAATGGATAAGGAAGATGTGGTACATTGCTCAGCCAAAAAAGAACAATATATTGCCATTTGCAGGGGTATAGATAGACTTGGAAGGCATTATACTAAGTGAAATGTCAGATAGAGAAAGACAAATACTGTATTATATCACTTATGTGTGAAATCCAAAACAACAGCCACAGCAAACTGGAGAATAAAAAAAAAAAAAACAAAACAAAATGAAGCAGAATCACAGATAAAGAGAAAAAACTAGTGGCTATCACTAATTTTATGAAGGGCCAACACAGGGGTGTGGTAGTTGAAAGATACAACATGTTGGGTATAAGACAGGCTACAAAGATAAACTGTAAGACCCAAGGAACATAGCCAATCCTTTGTAATAATGGTAAATGGAGTATAGAGCTTAAGAGTATATAAAAAATAAAATTAAAAATGTCATATGATCATCTCAAAAAAAAAAAAGGTGACAAAGGGCCTCTGAATCAAGGGAATAGTGTGTGTGGGTGTGTGTAGGGGGAGGCGGGAGGGTGAGATTGGACATGGTTTCCAATCAGAGAGCTGTGAGAGTGACAATATCAGCATGGAAGGCCAGGTCACTCTGGGATTCTGTCCTCAATGAGGCTGAGAAGAAGGGCACACAGGTGAAGGTGTGGGAGAGGCAAAGCCATAAGCAGCGCTCATCTAGGTGTCTTGGGGGTCAGAGTTTCCCAGTGGAGGGTCTCTCTCTCTCTCTTTTTTAAACTTTGGCTGCACAGGCTCTCTTTTTATGGTGAGCAGCCTTAGTTGCTCTGCACATGTGGTATCTTAAGTTTCCCAGCCAGGGATCAAACCCTTGTCCTCTGCATTGGAAGGTGAATTCTTATCCACTGGACCACCAGAGTCCCCCATTGGAGAGTCTTGAATGGGTTGTACATGTCAGGGGCTGGGGAAACCAGAACAGCCTTCTCAGTTTACCTGCTGCTGCTGCTAAGTCGCTTCGGTCGTGTCCGGCTAGATATACCAATTTCACCATTTTTAAAATGTGCTATCAGGTTAAAAAAAAAAAAACAAACAGCTTGAGAAGCACTGGTTTGGGTTGAAGACGAGATCCCTAAAGAAAAGGAACACAGAGGACTTAGGCAGAACAGAATCAAGGACGCGTTCTGGGGTGGGATCAGTCCTTCACACCCTCAGAAGTGCTGGCACAGCAGAGGTGTTGGAGGACCAAACGTTATTGATGCTCCCCCATTGCAGACCACAGAGGAAGGAACAGGACAGGCACTGTGAGGCACCTGGGGTGCAGGTTGAATAGTCAGCTGCCTGCTACTGCTGCTGCCTGGTCACTGTCCCTGAGGGCCCCAAAGTATGGCCTCAGCATATATGATGAGTCTGGCCCAGTCCTGAGCTAAGCCGACCCAGGTGAGGGGCTGTGGCGGACAGGCCAAGGATTCTAAAG
Organism: Ovis canadensis; assembly: GCF_042477335.2. NCBI lineage: Eukaryota > Metazoa > Chordata > Mammalia > Artiodactyla > Bovidae > Ovis > Ovis canadensis. The sequence goes on along the minus strand of NC_091269.1, from coordinate 21,676,819 downwards.
GGAGACTCATGTCTCTTCCTGATTCCACCTCTTCCCAGTTTGGAGCCCCAGCAAAGTCTACCACTGCTCTAAGGCTGTGTCCACATCTACACACAGAAAGAGGCTCATGGGATGATGAGCATGGGACCAAGCTGCGGTCTACCTCAACACCTGGCAAGTGGTGGGCATGCTGTGAACAGGAGCTTGGTTCTGCCTGATGGAGAGGCCTGGCATTATTGTGGCCTGGGGGTGTGGCACATTTTGGAGATGGGAGAGATCACATACCTGTCCTCTGTTTGGCTGACCCAATCTGTTTGTCGGGACTTCCTTCCCTGTCCAGCTCTCACTTGCCTCCTTTCCTCTCCCTCTGGGGGTTGGACCCCATCTCTAGTCCTGTGACTGCTCATCATTGTTCTTCCAATAAGACCATTGTTCAGATCCAAAAGGGTGCTGCACCTTGACTTTACTCCATCCCTGGTTTATACTTGCCGTTCTAAGACTAGGCTCTGCCATACCTCTTGGGGCTCATGGGACTCTGCTGGTGGCTGCACACTTGGGGGTCTTTCCTATGGAGCGGCTGTGCTGTGCTTAGCTGTTCATTGCTATCTGACTCTTTGCAATCCCATGGACTACAGCCTGCCAGGCTCCTCTGTCTGTGGGATTCTCCAGGCAAGAACACTGGAGTGGGTTGTATGTGCTTCTCCAGTGGATCTTCCCAACCCAGGGATCGAACCCATGTCTCCCATATTGCAGGCAGATTCTTTACCAACTGAGCCCCCAGGGAAGCTCAAGAATACTGGAGTGGGTAGCCTATCCCTTCTCCAGGGGATCTTCCCAACCCAGGAATCAACCTGGGGTCTCCTGCATTGCAGGTGGATTCTCTACTAGGTGAGCTACGAGGAAGCCCCCTACAGAGTGGAAGGGGGCTCCCAAATTTGGAATCCCCCAGATTTTTGGCACCAGGGGTTGGTTTCGAGGAAGACAATTTTCCCGCCGACTGGGGGAGGGCAGAGGCGAGCAGATGGTTCAGGGGGTAATGTGAACGATAGGGAGCGGCAGATGAAACTTTGCTCACTGCCTGCTGCTCATCTCCTGCCTTACAGCCAAAGTCCATATCTGTACCAGCCCGTGGCCTGGGAGTTCTGGACCCCTGCTATGCAGGATTAGTTCTGGCCCCGGTTTCTTCCCCCTTTTCTCCAACCTGCACTGCCAGATCTCAGAATGGTTTAGTCTGTGTGCTAACAGCCGAGGGTCAGGAAGCAAGTGGAGTGACACTAACGTACTTGGCTACCAATAGGTTCCCTCCTCATCCTGGAGAGAGAGCTGGCTGAGAAGCAGCACTGGGCAGTGAAGAGGGAGGGAAGAGGTTTTCCTGGGCTGGATCTCCTCAGACAAGTGCCTGGGAGAATGGGAAGCTTTGGGTTGAAGTGGGTAGAGACACCCATCCCAGAGAACCACTGCTGACTTTTATCTTTCCTCCCTAAAGCTGTCCTGTCCCCAGTTTCTGCTTTGCTGAGATATATTCCTATCCCCCCCACCAAGGTTTTCCACATCAGAAGAAAGCTTTGTGGACCCAGCTGCCTAAGGAAAAGGGCTTCCCAGGTAGCACTAGTGGTAAAGAACCCGCCTGCCAGTGCAGGAGACACAAGAGATTCGGGTTTGATCCCTGAGTCAGGAAGATCCCCTTGAAGAGGGCGTGGCAACCCACTCCAGTATTCTTGCCTGGGGAATCCCATGGACATTGGAACCTGGTGGGCTATAGTCCAGGGTTACAAAGAGTTCTCCATGACCAGAAGAGACTCAGCATGCACACACACCTAAGAAAAAACCCAGCATTCACCTGGGATTCTCACCGTTATCTCACTTCTCAATTCACCGCCAAGTCCTGTTGGTTCTACTTGTAAAACTGATCCACAATCAGCCCTCTATCCCTCAGTTCCACTCTCGCTTCTGTAGTCTCTGGGTGTGTTAAGTTGCTTCAGTCATGTCTGACTCTTTGCAACCCTAAGGAGTGTAGCCTGCCAGGCTCCACTGTCCACACGATTCTCCAGACAAGAATACTGGTGTGGGCTGCCATGTCCTTCTCCAGGGGATCTTTCCATCCCAGGGATCGAACCAGCATCTCTTACGTCTCCTTCATTGGCAGGTGGGTTCTTTATCACTAGCACCACCTGAAGCCACCATCATCTTTCCTCTGGACTAGTCTAGTACCTTCTTAGCTGATGTTTAGTTTACTCTTGCTTCTTAATCCAATTCAGTAGCTACAGTGATTTAAACACACATACTCACACCCTTTGTCACTTTTCTCACTTCTTGAAATCCTTCTATTGCTTCCTCTGCTGTTGTGATAAATTTCAACTTCTTATCAGGGCCACAGCCTGGTGAGGACACAGCCCTGCTGACTCACTCTGTACCCCCAGTCCTTTTCCCCTTTGCTCACCAGCTCCTGCCCCACTGGCCTCCTTGGGGCTCCCAGGACACTGCAAGCCCTTCCTGCCTCCCACCTAGCATGGAGGGGCCCCTTCCAGGAATTCCCTACCCCAACCTGGCTTCTGGAGAGCCTTCTCTGACCAGTCCCTCTTTTAAACTATTTATCTTGTGTGTGTGTGTGTGTGTATTTTGTTTGTTTTGAAAAGCAAGTGAAAGTGTTAGTCCTGCAGTGTTTGACTCTCTACAATCCCATGACTGTAGCCCACCAGGCTCCTCTGTCTATTAAATTCTCCAGGCAAGAATGCTGGAGTTTGTTGCCATTCCCGGGGATCGTACCCACACAGGTATCGAACCCAAGTCTCCTGCATTGCAGGCAGATTCCTTACCTCTAACCCTGATTCTGACCCTAAACTTTTGGTTTTGTTTTATTGTTTATTTTCTGTGTCAGTGTGGGTGTGTGGTGGTGGTGGTGGTGGTGGGCGGGTTGTTTGTTTTTCTTTTTATTTAAAGAGATTTTCACAATCTGAAGTTATCTGCTTTCTATCTATTGACTTTTCTGTGGTTTGTCCCTGACTGAAATTCTGGTCTGGAGGGCAGAGTCCTGTTTACTGTTCTCTCTGCTGAGTCTAGCACAGCGTTTGGCTCACAGTGGGTCCTAAATGGCATTTGCTGTTGAAGGAGCAGTGAATTAGGACAGATGAGTAAGTGGGAAGAAGTGCGGGCCCTGCGGTCTTGCTCAAGCTACGTGTCATCTACATTCTTGAACACAAGCAGGAGGCTGGGGCATGGTCTAGGAGGAAGGGAAGCCCACTCAGGTTTGGGAGGGTGCGCGGCAAGCACCAGGGCTGTGCATGCCCAACCATCATGAGGGCACAGTGCTCTCTCACCTCACTCCCACAAAGTGGTCCCTTCCCCCATGCCACACCTCCTGGCTGTGGAGACGGTGTGGAGGTTGAGGGAGCCAGGCAGTCTGCAGACCCACACACGGCAGGGATTAGAACTGAGCCCCGCGGGGCCTACTAAGCAGCTTAACCCCCAAATCTGTCTCTGTTGTTTGCCAGACATTCCAGAACATTCCACTCACCCTTCTCTTCAGCCTCCAGCAGAGGCAAACTCATAAAGGCCTCTTTCACCGTACACACATGCGTTGTGTGTGCCAGCTTCAGGCTATTTAAGCAAGACCTAGAACTGGCTGTAGTTCAAAGATGAAGGGATTCTGGTATTTATAGCTTTAGTGAGGGCTTTGGGCCTTTAGGGGTGGAAAGCGTAAGTAAACTTCAGCTCTCGGAGTTGAGTTTTCTATGAGGTTACTGCATAAAAAGCTCAGTTTAACAGCAGTTCTGACTACAGTCCTTGTAGAAAACGTTATAACTTGCTCCCTGTGGTCAGCACACAGCTCCCTCTCCAAGACACACTAGAGGGGCATTCTCAGGATTCATGCTTTATGCTCTTTATTTCCAAGGAAAGGGGGAAATTCCTGCTAAGTGGAAGAATGTGCAGCCCAAAACCAAGAGTAGAATTTGTGGATTTCCTGCTGCCTTCTTCCTTTTTCCTGTAGGGCATTTGGAAAAATTTCATCACCACTACAAATACTAGTTACTCTGTCGGCATGCTGGGTCCAAAAATGACCTGCCTGGAGCTATTGTGAAAAATGGGAGAAAACACTCCAAAAATTGCTAGGTATCTCCACCAGCAATGCTTTGGTCACATCCTAAAAAAAGAAGAAAACGAAGAAAAAGAATTCAGGACATGAAGAAGAGCTAAAAGACAAGGATATTTGAAATGTCAGTGTCCCAAGGTATTTAGAAGCCAGTGTTCTCGCCTGGAGACTCCCAGGGATGGCAGAGCCTGGTGGGCTGCCGTCTATGGCGTCGCACAGAGTCAGACACGACTGGAGCGACTTAGCAGCAGCAGCAGCAAACATGCAGAAGGCAATGGCACCCCACTCCAGCACTCTTGCCTGGAAACTCCCATGGATGGAGGAGCCTAGTGGGCTGCAGTCCATGGGGTCGCTGAGAGTTGGACACGACTCAGTGACTTCACTTTCAGTTTTCACTTTCATGCATTGGAGAAGGAAATGGCAACCCACTCCAGTGTTCTTGCCTACAGAATCCCAGGGAGGGGGGAGCCTGGTGGGCTGCCGTCTATGGAGTCACACAGAGTCGGACACGACTGAAGTGACTTAGCAGCAGCAGGTGCAGAAAGGAACAGATGAGTCGCAAGGGGAATGAAAATTCCTTATGGGTCAGAAATATAAAGTCATAGGACAACTCACTGATGGTTTTAATGCTTCTAGAATATTTATAGCAAAGAAACAAAATTGGTAATTGGGCCAAAGGCTGCACGTGGAGCCTCTGTCTAAGGTTGGGAAGCAAGCTGTGTTTAAGACAGGAGACCAAACTAGGGGGCAGAAGGCCATCCATGCTACCATTAATAAAAAGCTCAGGCTGTTCTGGGAGTGTTACATCTTTTATCTTCATCTAAACATTGAAAATACACCTGGAAAGTGGACATCATCATTCACATATTACAGATATACAAATTGAGGTTTAGCAATGGCTAAATCTCTTTTGTGTATAAAGTTACAGAGCTCATGTTAGGTAGCCCACATTTTCCCTTCTTGACCTTGCTATGGAATAAGAGGTGGTCTGGCATAGTGAATATGTCATGGATTCTGGAATCAAAAATGCTGAGGTTTAAACCCCAACTCTAAACACCTACTAAATGAGTAGCTACGGAGAAATTGTCTCACCTCTTCAGAGTTTAATTTCCTCCTCTGTAAAAGTTGGGGAAGTTTCAACACTAATAATCAGAGTTCAACAACACATTGAAAGGATTATACCCTAAAACGAATTGGAATTTCTTCCTGGAATGCAGGAACTGTTCAACATACAGAAGTCAATCAATATACCACATTAATAGAATGAAGGGGGGAAAAGCACATGATCATCTCACTGGATGAGGAAAAAGTGTTTGATAAAATTCAAATACCCTTTTGTGTATTGAAAACATTCAGCAAACTAGGAATATAAAGAAACTATGTCAACATAACAATGGTCAAATCTGAAAAGCCCATGGCTAACTTAGTACTCAATAGTGAAAGACTGAAAGATTTTCCTTTAAGATCCAGACAATAATGCCCATGTCTCAGTCTCAAGGGAGAATTCCATGTTGAGGAACGCTAGCATGTGCCGATGACAGCTGAGGCTACCCAGACTCTGCTCACAGCACGTGGGTGTTGGGTGGCACCCACTGGACTGGAGATGCTGCCTCTCATATGAGAGCCATGCTGGCAGTAGCCAAGCCTGGTGCTTCTCAGCCAAGGTTGTGCTGGCAGGCCAGAAATACTCAGGTGAAGCAGAGGTGAGGTAATTAGGAGAGGCAGAATTGCCTAGATCAAAGTTCAGGGATCTAGTTGTTTATCTTTCTGCTGGAGGAGGGCTTTGGTGTTGTGATGCCTGAGCCTGAAGTCTTGGCCAGCGTTAGAGGTAATCTCCCTACAAGAAGAATAGAGGTCATCAAGAGAGGCCAAGAGAAATCTTTTCTCATGAGATTTTCTTGGGTATGTTTTCCAGGAGCACTGGACAAAGAATGTTCTTTTTGGTCACGTTGCTTTTATTAGTAGATGAAGCAGCCATGACAAAGTGCTGTAGACTGAGGGGTTTCACCAACAGACATTTGTCTCTCACAGTTCTAGAGCCAGGAAGTCCAAGATCAACGTGGGTTCATTTTGAGGCTTCTTCTCTTGGTTTGGAGGCGGTTGCCATTTCACCATGAGCTCACATAACCTATTCTTTGTGCACGTGCTGAGAAAGTGAGGGAGCAAGACAATGGTGTTCTTCTTACCAGGGCATTAATCCCTTTGGACTAGGGCCCCGCCCTTATGGCCTCATTTAACCCTAGTTTCTTACTAGGAGGTCCCATCTCCAAATATAGCCACACTGCACGTTAGGGCATGAACATATGAATTTTGGGGGACTCAAGCATTCAGTCCATAAAAGTTGGCAACCCCAGGAACGCCTTAAAAAAAACCAACATCGCTCCCTGGGGGGAATATGTTCTCCTGTGTGCCACTCACTGATAACAGGAGGGTCATGTAGATTTGCAGGAACCCTTCTGGCAAATGACATGTGTGAGGCTGTGGCTTGGGGATGTTTTTTACACTCACCAAAAGGTAATTGATTGATGCTGAGAGAAGCAGCAGAAAAAGCTTGGAATTCAGAGTCAGATTTTAATCACTTTTAATATGATCACTTGTATTTTAATCACTTGTAAGTATATAATTTAGAGGTGTTAAGTACATCCATCCATATTGTTCTGAAACCATCACCACTCTCTATTCCCAGAACTTTCTCATCATCCCAAACTGAAACTGTATCCATTAAACACTAATCCCCCATTCCCTCTTCCTCCCAAATTCTGGCAGCAACCATTCTACATTTTCTCTCTTTACATATGACTACTCTAGATATTTCACGTATTTGTATTTTGTCTTTTTATGACTGGCTTATATCACATAGTGTAATGTCCTCTGGGTAGCATGTGTCAGAATTCCTTTCCATTTTATGGCTGAATAATACTCCATTGTAAGGATGTATCAACACCACATTTTGTTTATCTATTCACCTGTCAATGGGCATGAGAGTAGTTCTTACCTTTTGACTATTGTGAATAATGCTGTCATGAAGAAAGGTATACAAATATCTGTTTGAGTTCTTGCTTACAACTTTTTGGGGTATATATCTAGGAATGGAATTATTAGCTCATAAGGTAGTTCTATGCTTAATATTTTGAAGAATCTTCATACTGTTTTCCAAAGAAACTACAATATTTTACATTCCTACCAACATGCAAGGGTTCAAGTTTCTCCACATCATCTCCAACACTACTTTTTTCCAGGTTGTTTTTTTTTAATTTTTGATCAAAGCCATCATAAAGGGTGTGAGATGATACCTCATTGTGGTTTTGAGTTGTATTTCCCTGATGTCTAATAATGTTGAGCATCTTTTCATGTGTTTACTGAAACACATGTATTTCTTCTTTGGAAAAATGCCTTTTCAAGTCCTTGCGCATTTTAAAATTGGGTTGCTTGTTACTGTTGTTGATTTCAGGTATTTTGAAATTCAACAAATGCTTACCATGCAAGAACCTACTTAAGTCAGTGGGGAATACAAGGATGAATGAGGTAGTGGCTCCTGTGCAACCTACCACTGTGGTCCACTTTGTGTGGAGAAATGCAGGTGAATCACTCATTCAAGACAGAAAGTGCTGAATAATATGGTACTCCCAAGGCAAGGGGGAGCAGGCAGGTTCCAATGAAAAAAAGACGGCATTCGACCTGGTGGTGAAAGTAACTGGGATTTCAGCAGACAGAGAAGGAGCAGGGGAACAGAGCCCAGATTTCAAGAGATTCACAATGGTTTTAGGATGAGTTCTTAAAAATCACTGCTTGGTTGTGCAGGGTGAGATTACAGCAGTTAGTTGTTTGTCTAACTGGTCATCCTCCATTCTCTCCAGTAGCTCTGTGATCCTCCAAGTCCCTGTAATCAACCCTTCATCCCTGCATACATGGAAGGTTCTGTTTCCTTGACCCAGCCTCAGCTGATGGGATGGCCTCTCCCTAATGGACCAAAGGCACCTATCCCAGCTAGAGGAGAACTCATCTTCTCTTTCCTTGGAATTTGCAATTGGATCACAAAGATTCCTAGTGGTTGGTAGAACAGAAATGAGAGAACATTGAGAAGACTGAATGAACTTTGTTCTTCTGGTAGGAAAGAAATGGAGTTTGTGGAGAGAAAAATCAGGTAGATGCGTAGAGAGAAGCAGAGATGAGGGGCTAAAAACTTCCAAAAAGAAACATAAAGGAACTTTTTCTGGCTCTCCAAATGCTGGTTCCAGTCCTATGTAAAGTCCAGCATCTTGCACTTGGTTCTGTGAATATTCTTGCATCTTTTCACTCAGTTCCCTTCTTTTCATTTAAGCTAATTTGAGTGAGTTTCCATGACTGGCAACCAAAATAGCTTCGACTAAAACTATAGGAGCTGCAGGGCTATTCTTTTGAATCATGAGTTGACACAGTCCCTGGCATATGAGTGCCTTTAAAAATATTGGTTGATTATTTAATTAAAGCCCAACCACACTCCTGGACAAAGCGCAATGACTGAAATAGTTATCTTTGGGAAGTAGCCTGTGAGGTAAACGCCTATTGCCAAAAAAAATTGTTTTAAAGAGGATTCGTTATGAATAGGACTTCCTTCAAAGGCATAATACATCACACAATGGCACACTTGTGGGAATGGAAGCAAGAGGCTTACAAATAACTTGGATTAGAACCTTTCCACTTAGAGTGAATAACGTTCACGAATGGCACAGGCTAATAAAACTGTCCTAACTGGGGTGGCAGCTTGCCATCTGTGTGCTCCCAAGGCCTCAGGATGGGTTCCATCTCTGGGTTGGGAAGATCCCCTAGAGGAGGGCATGGAATGAACCCTAAAGGGTTCATTTCCTTTAGGATTGACTGGTTTGATCTCCTTGCTGTCCAAGGGACTCTGAAGAGTCTTCTCCAACATCACAGTTCAAAAGCACCAATTCTTCGGTGCTCAACCTTCTTTATGGTCCGACTCGCACATCTGTACATGACTGCTGGAAAGACCATAGCTTTGACTACGTGGGCTTTTGTCAGCAAAGTGACGGCTCTGCTTTTTAATATGCTGTCTAGTGTTGTTGGGGCTTCCCAGGTGGCACTAACGGTAAAGAAACAGCCTGCCGGTGCAGGAGACGTGACACATGTGGGTTCAATCCCTGGGTCGGGAAGACCCCCTGGAGGAGGAAGTGGCAACCCACTCCAGTAGTCTTGCCTGGAGAATCCCATGGACAGAGGAGGTTGCTGGGCTACAGTCCATGGGATCACAAAAAGTCCAACATAACTAAGCAACCGAGCATGAGCATGAACTGGTGCAGCTGTCGGAGCTGAACAAGGACCTCTTCTCTCAGAGTTCCAAATGGGACCCTGGGCATATCTCTTCTGCTTTCTGCTGGAGCCTACTTCCCCACTCTGGGTCTTTGCCCAGGAAAGGAAGCTGAGACACACATGTCTCTCCACACGCTTCTGAGGGCTCCACACTGTTTCTTCTCCCCCAATCCGTGGAGCAAAACCAATGCTATCTCATCTTTCCTTTCTGTTGTGTCAGGACAGCCCCTACGTTACAGTCTCCTTTCTGAAATGCTAGCTACCCTCCCATTTTCACTGGAGACAGCGTAGAGGGCAGAGTGCCTAGACAGAAAAACTGCTCACCGATAAGAACACTTCAAAGAGTTGAACATGAGTTAGCAACTAAAACAGCAACGAAATGCACACACAGGATTCCATGTAAACTGGTGAAATCTAAGCGTTAATGAATTTGGGTACATATCAGTTTCCTGGTTGTGATGTTGTGCAAGGTGTTATCATTGGGGGAAACTAGGTGAAGGGTAACGGAATATCTCTATATTATTTCTTTTTTCTTAATTGGAGAATAATTGCTTTACAATGTTGTGTTTGTTTCTGCCATACAACATGAATCAACCATGAGTATACACATCCCCTTCCTCTTGAACCTCCCTCCCACCCCCTTCTGTATTATTTCTTACAACTGCATGTGAATCAAAACTAAAAGTTTATTTTTTAAAAAAAGAAGAAAGGTGATTAAGTGGTTAGTCTTGTGGAGAATACTCCAGGCAAAGTGAATCACTTGGCTGGAGGTAGGGAAAGGGCTTGAAAAGTTAAGGGAGCTAAATGAGATAGTGATCGGAGCTCAGGCAGCAAGCAGGCATGTGGCCAGTGATGAGACTGGGGAGGAAGACAGGGCTTAGCACATGGGCTTTACAGTGCTGAAGTATTTGAAGCAGGACAGTGATGTGATCAGATCTATCTTTTAGAGACACCTCTGACTTCATGACGAATGGCTGGGAAGTAGATGAGAGTGGAAGAGGGGAGACTTCTGCAAAGGTCTAGGTGAACGAGGATGCTGTAATAGTTGGGGGTGATTTGGGGAGATATGGGCAACTTTTAGAGGTAGAATTTGCAAGAAGAAAATTAGCACAGTATATAGTAAAGAAATGTATGGTGAGGGATAAAGAGTAGGAACATGTCAAAGAAAATCTTTATGTTTCTGAAATGAGCAACAGAGTAAACAGAGGTGCTTTACTAAGAGGAGGAAGGATGAAGAAGTGTGTTCAAAGGAAACTAAAGTGGATTGATTCTCACACCAATACTGCACAGTTCTAAACACAGAACTTCTAAATATGTTTGGTATCTGTGGGACAAGTTTCCACGATTTCACTTTTGGTTTTATAGACTTTCTCTGGCTTTCAATAACTTTTTGTTATTCTATGTGATTAGAATCAGTTTATCTAGTTTTAAAAAAAATCATGTTGGCATTTTTACGGGGATCACAGTAAATATGTAAATTAACTTAGAGGTAATTGGTTTCTTCTTGGGCTCCAAAATCACTGTGGACAGTGACTGTAGCCATGAGATTAAAAGACTTGCTCCTTGGAAGAAAAGCTATTACAAACCTAGACAGCACATTAAAAAGCAGAGACATCACTTTGCCCACAAAGGTCTGAATAGTCAAAGTTAATGTTTTGTTTTTTTTTTTTTTTGTACAGATATGAGAGTTGGACTATATAGAAGGTTGAGTGCCAAAGAATTGATGCTTTCCAACTGTGGTGCTGGATAAGACTCTTGAGAATCCCTTGGGCAGCAAGGAGATCAAACCAGTCAATTCTAAAGGAAATCAGTCCTGAATATCATTGGAAGGACTGATACTGAAGCTGACGCTCCAATACTTTGGCCGCCTGATGTGAAGAACTGACCATTGGAAAAGACTGTGATGCTGGGAAAGATTGAAGGCAGGAGGAGAAGGAGGTGACAGAGGATGAGATGGTTGGATGACATCACCGACTCAATAGACATGAGTTTGAGCAAGCTCTGGGAGATTGTGAGGGACAGGGAAGCCCACTGTGCTGCACTTCATGAGGTCGCAAAGAGTAGGACATGACTGAGGGACTGAAAAACAACAGTTGGTATCTTTATGAGGTTAACTTCCTCTTCAGGGACATAATATACCTTGCCATATGTCTAAGTCTTCTTTGGAGGGGTCTCAATAATATTTTCAAGTTTTCTGTAGTTCTTGTACATTTTGCATTTGGCTTATTTAATTCATCATTTTTGTTATTGTAATCGAGGTCTTTTCTTTCATTGTATCTTCTAACTGGATATTATTTGTACCTTTGAAGACTGTTACTTTATTTTTATGGTTTTCTATCTACCTTACTGATTTCTCTGATTGATCTAGTGTTTAGATTATTCTTTGAGGTTTCCTAGGTATAAAGTACCTCTTGCAAATCTTTACTTTCTCTTTCCTCATTTTTATACCTCTTATCTCTTCTGCTAATATCTTGGCCTCAGCTCATATCTCTAACTATTGTTAAATAGCAGAAAACATGATGGACCTTTCTGGCTTGCTCCTGAATTTAATAGAACATTTTTAGGTTTTTTCCTCCATAAACTTGATAATTTGGGTGAATCAGATACTTTTTAAAAATCATCGTAAAAAATTAATCTGTAATTTTTAATCTATTCAAAATCTTTATTAAGAATGGATGTTTATAAATGGATGAATCATAATCATATTACTTTTCTTTTGGGGGTATTGCTTTAATATTGAATATCCTTATTGAACTATCCTTGCATTCCCCAAATAAATTCCAGTTGGTTAAAAGATTATTCTTTCAACATTTGCAGAGTTTTGTTTTTAATATTTTATTCACAATTTTTATATCAGTGTTTATTTAAATAAATTTAAATTTAGTCCGTAGTTTTCTTTTTGTGCCACAGTTGTCAGGCTTGAATTTGTTGCTACTGCTGCTGCTAAGTCGCTTCAGTCGTGTCCTACTCTGTGTGACCCCACAGACAGCATCCCACCAGTCTCCCCTGTCCCTTGGATTCTCCAAGCAAGAACACTGGAGTGGGTTGCCATTTCTTTCTCCAATGCATGAAAGTGAAAAGTGAGAGTGAAGTCGCTCAGTCGTCTCCGACTCTAAGCGACCCCATGGACTGCAGCCCACCAGACTCCTCCATCCATGGGGTTTTCCAGGAAAGGGTACTGGAGTGGGGTGCCATTGCTAGCTTTACACAAAGGATTTAAAAGGTTTTCTTCTTGTCTATGCACTGAAACATTAGAAATTGTACTGGAGTCATCTGCTTCTTAGAGGTTTGGTAGAATTGCCTGTAAAATCTTTGAGCCTGGTTCTTTGGGGGTTATGAGTGTTAGAAACATAACAACAGGCCCAGAATGGGGTTGCTTATGCCAAGCCCCATGCCATCAAACCAAGACGTAGTTACAACTTTTTTCCAGAAATGGAATCTTAAACTAACCAGAAATCATCTCACCAGTGCTAGGTCATCTGCCCAATAGACCCCTGCCCTCCCCTAAAGGAAAGCAATCTTATAATAACCAATCTCATTTTTTGCCTAGAATAATTTCCTTGTTCCTGCTCCCTTCTGCCTATAAAAGTCTTTGTACAGGAGCTTGGAGCTTCTTTCTATCTGCTTGGAGCTTCTTTCTATCTGCTTGGTTGAATGTTGTCCAACTCACAAATTGTTGAATAAAGTCAATAAGATATTTAAAATTTATTCACTTGAATTTTATTTTTTAACGGGGGGAGAGATGATAGTTAGCAAGAAGCTCTTGGACAAATTCCTATTCTTTCTGTGATGATTGATTTGCTTATATTTACTTTCTCTCCTAAGATCAGTTTCATCTTCCTGGGGAACAGTCTACTTTATCTAGAAATTCAGATTTATTTGCATATAATTAAGAAAAGTAATTTTTTATTATTCTTTTAATTTCCTCTGTAACTGTGACTATTTCTCCTTTTTCATTTCTTATTTTGTGAATTTGTATTTTCTCTTATTTTCACAATTAGTTTAGCTATTTCTCTATTTTGTTGATTTTAAAAAAACTATTATTTATGTATTGTTTTCCTTTTTCTGTTTTAATTTCCACATTATCTTCTTCCTTTGGCTTTATTTTATTATTCTTTATCTAACTTACTGAGGCAGATACTTTATTAATTAGTTTTTACGTATTTTAGGCTATGAATTTTGGTCCTAAAATGTGATATTTTCACAGCCATTGTTTTATTTAGTTTCAGCTCTAATTTCCTCTTTGATCTAAGACTTATCTGAAACATAGCTTTAAAATTTCCAAGTGGAAGAGTATTTTGCTTGCTTTGTTTACTTTTGTCATATACTTTATTTTGCATTATGATTAGAGATTTTATTAGTTATATATTTTAGAATTTATTGAGATTTTCCTTGTGGTTTAATATATAGTTAGTTTGTGTGAATGCTTCATGGGCATTTGAAAAAGAAGATGAATGTCTCTTCTCAAGTGTCTCTTCACTTTTTGTGTGTGTGTGTGTTTACAGGAGGTCTTTATTTATTTATTTTTTTTACTTTACAATACTGTATTGGTTTTGCCATACATTGACATGAATCCACCACGGGTGTACATGAGTTCCCAACCCTGAACTCCCCTCCCACCACCCTCCCCATATCATCTCTCTGGGTCATCCCAGTGCACCAGCCCCAAGCATCCTGTATGCTGTATCGAACCTAGACTGGTGATTCGTTTCTTACATGATAGTATACATGTTTCAATGTCATTCTCCCAAATCATCCCACCCTCTCCCTCTCCCACAGGGTCCACTTTTTAAAAATATATATTTATTAATTTATTTATTTTGCCTATACTGGGTCTTAGCTTTTGCATGCAGGCTTTCTCTAGTTGCAATCAGTGGGGACTACTCTCTAGTTGCAGTCCACAGGCTTCTCATGTGGTGGCTTCTCTTGCTGCAGAGCACCAGCCCTAGGTGCACGCCAGCTTCAGCAGTTGTGGTTAACAGGTTTAGTTACCATGTGGAATCTTCCCAGACCAGGGATCAAACCTGTGTCTCCTGCATTGACAGGTAGATTCTTAATCACTAGACCACCAGGGAAGTCCATATCGTCACTTATTTTTAATCCATTTGATCTGTTAGAATCTAAAAGAGATGAGTTAAGTTTTCCAACTTCTAATGTGTTTCTATTTCTCTTTATAGTTCCTGTAGTTCTTCCTTTGTGAATATTGACAAAATTATTTGCTATATAGATATTTTAAATTATTACATTTTCATTGTAGATTGCATCATCTATCATTAATAATAGGTCTTTATTTTCTCCTTTCTTTTCTTTTTTTTTTTTTTTTGCCCTAACTTCAATCTTTTGTTATATTTGAGGTTATGAGTTCTTTCTTTTGATTGGCCGGATATTCTTTTATCTATGTCTGATTTTGAAAATCATTTTAAAAAATTCTGAGTGCTTTGTTTTGGGTTTATCTTTTTGATACAGAAAATGTTATGTTTTGCCTTGTGATACAACATTACTGTCCACTTTAATAGGTGAGTTTCATCCCTTTACATTGATTGATGTTACAAATATGGTTGGCCTAACCTTGGCATCTCTATTAATCCTGGGTTTTCTGTTTTCATTGCCTTTAAAATATCTTCACATGATTTGTCTTTTCTTGTTGTAGGTAGGAGTTTTATCTGATAATTTGGAAATGTAAAATGTTTGTCCTGGTGAGTTTCTTTATAACTTTATAGAATATATTTAGCCCTCTAGGTCCTAAGACAATATATTCTAACTCACAGCTGTGAGTAAAGCAAGTATATTCTATACGTTTCACCTTTTCTTATTCTTCTCTATCAGCCAATCTTTTTTTTAAATCACATTTTAATGTGTTTTACTTTTGTGTTTTTACATTTATTTATACTTCTGTTATCTTTCATTTGTTTTTGGCCATGCCACCCAGTTTCTGGGATCTTAGTTTCTCAACCAGTAATTGAACTTGGGACCTCAGCGTTGAAAGCACCCAGTCCTAACCAAGGGACTGCCAGGGAGTTCTCACTTTTGTTATTTAATGTGTCAGCTTTACATGGTTCTTTTGACTCTCTGCTAAGAAATTGTCTAACTTACATAATCTCTATATGCAAATAGAAATGTCTTTCTTTGTGGATAATACTACTCTTGATCTTGAAATCATTCTTGTCTGATATTAATACGGCCACTCCAGGTTTCTTTTGATTAGAACTCTCATGAAATATCTTTTCCCATTATTTTAACTTTACTCTATTTGTGTCTCTAAATTTTAAGTGTGACATACATAGCATTATAGTTGGCTCTCGGTTTTTGTTGTTTTTAATTTTTTAACACAATCTGCTGATTTCTACCTTTTGATTAATGTGCTTAGTCCATTTATATTTAGCATGATGCTTGATAAAGTTGGATTTGATTTGCCACTTTGCTTTTTGTTTTCTATTTGTCTTATCTGATTTTTTTTTTTTTAGTTCTTCCTTTTGTGCCTTCTCTTTTTAATCAGATATTTCTCAGTCCAAATTTTAATTTTCCCATTGGCTTATTAAGGTATATAATTTTACCTTATTTTTTTAGGTGTTTCCTTAGGGGCTATCCTTATGGTGAACGTATAACAGTATGTTGTTTTTCAGTCGCTGAATCATGTCCGACTCTTTGCGACCCCATGAACTGCAGCACTGCAGGCTTCCTTATCCTTCACTCTCTCCCTGATTTTGCTCAAACTCATGTCCATTGAGTCAGTGATGCCATCCAAGCATCTCATCCTCTGTCGTCTCCTTCTCTTCCTGCCCTCAATCTTTCCCAGCATCAGCGTCTTCTCCAGTGAGTCAGCTCTTTGCATCAGGTGGCCAAAGTATTGGAGTTTCACTTCAGCACCAGTCCTTCCAATAAATATTCAGAGTTGGTTTCCTTTAAGATTTACTGGTTTGATCTCCTTGCTGTCCAAGGGACTCTTAAGAGTGTTCTCCAGCACCACAGTTTGAAAGCATCAGTTCTTTGGTAGTCAACCTTCTTTATGGTTCAGCTCTCACATTCATACATGACAACTGGAAAAACCATAGCTTTGACTATATAGACCTTTGTGGGCAAAGTGATGTCTCTGTTTTTTAATATGCTGTCTAGGTTTGTCATAGCTATTCTTCCAAGGAGCAAGCATCTTTTAATTTCATGGCTGCAGTCATTGTCAACAGTGATTTTGGAGCCCAAGAAAATGAAGTCTGACACAGTTTCCACATTTTCCCTATCTATTTGCCATGAAGTGATAGGACCAGATGCCATGATCTTAGTTTTCTGAATGCTGTTTTAAGCCAGCTTTTTCATTTTCCTCTTTCACCTTCAACAAGAGGCTCATTAGTTCCTCTACACTTTCCTCCATGAAAGTGGAAGAAAGTGATTCCAACTTGTGTTTCATCCAGCTCAGCATTTTGCATGATGTACTCTGCATGTAAAGTGAAAGACTTATTATAAGTGAGAGACTTTATATAAAGTGAAACACATTACGTAAAGTGAAGGACTTTATATAACATGAAAGATTTTGCACAAAGTGAAAGACTTTATATGCAGAATACATCATGTGAAATGCTGGGCTAGATGAGTCACAAGCTGGAATCAAGACTGCCAGAAGAAATATCAGCAACCTCAGCTATGCAGATGATACCACTTTAATCACAGAAAGTGAAGAGGAACAACAGTATACTTAATGTCAAATTACTTAACACCAAAATGGGGGTATTTTAAATATAAAAATTAAAAAAGTGTGAATAATGATCCCCTATAAAATGCAGAGTTCCAAAGAATAGCAAGAAGAGATAAGAAAGCCTTCTTCAGCGATCAATGCAAAGAAATAGAGGCAAACAACAGAATGGGAAAGACTAGAGATCTCTTCAAGAAAATTAGAGATAACAAGGGAACATTTCATGCAAAGATGGGCTCGATAAAGGACAGAAATGGTATGGACCTAACAGAAGCAGAAGATATTAAGAAGAGGTGGCAAGCATACACGGAAGAACTGTACAAAAAAGATCTTCACGACCCAGATAATCATGATGATGTGATCACTCATCTAGAGCCAGATATCCTGGAATGTGAAGTCAAGTGGGCCTTAGAAAGCATCACTACGAACAAAGCTAGTGGAGGTGATGGAATTCCAGTTGAGCTATTTCAAATCCTGAAAGATGATGCTGTGAAAGCGCTGCACTCAATATGCCAACAAATTTGGAAAACTCAGCAGTGGCCACAGGACAGGAAAACATTTTTCACTCCAATCCCAAAGAAAGGCAACGCCAAAGAATGCTCAAACTACCGCACGATTGCACTCATTTGACATGCTATAAAGTAATGCTCAAAATTCTCCAAGCCAGGCTTCAGCAATACGTGAACCATGAAATTCCTGATGTTCAATCTGGTTTTAGAAAAGGCAGAGGAACCAGAGATCAAATTGCCAACATCTGCTGGATCATGGAAAAAGCAGGAGAGCTCCAGAAAAACATCTATTTCTGCTTTATTGACTACGACAAAGCCTTTGACTGCGTGGATCACAATAAACTGTGGAAAATTCTGAAAGAGATGGGAATACCAGACCACCTAACCAGCCTCTTGAGAAATCTGTATGCAGGTCAGGAAGCAACAGTTAGAACTGGACATGGAACAACAGACTGGTTCCAAATAGAAAAAGGAGTACATCAAGGCTGTATATTGTCACCCTGCTTATTTAACTTCTATGCAGAGTACATCATGAGAAACGCTGGACTGGAAGAAACACAAGGTGGAATCAAGATTGCTGGGAGAAATCTCAATAACCTCAGATATGCAGATGACACCACCCTTATGGCAGAAAGTGAAGAGGAGCTAAAAATCCTCTTGATGAAAGTGAAAGAGGAGAGTGAAAAAGTTGGCTTAAAGCTCAACATTCAGAAAACGAAGATCATGGCATCCGGTCCCATCACTTCATGGGAAATAGATGGGGAGACAGTGTCAGACTTTGTTTTTTTGGGGCTCCAAAATCACTGAAGATGGTGACTGCAGCCATGAAATTAAAAGACGCTTACTCCTTGGAAGAAAAGTTATGACCAACCTAGATAGCATATTCAAAAACAGGTACATTACTTTGCCAACTAAGGTCCATCTAGTCAAGGCTATGGTTTTTCCTGTGGTCATGTATGGATGTGAGAGTTGGACTGTGAAGAAGGCTGAGCGTCGAAGAATTGATGCTTTTCAACTGTGGTGTTGGAGAAGACTCTTGAGGGTCCCTTGGACTGCAAGGAGATCCACCCAGTCCATTCTGAAGGAGATCAACCCTGGGATTTCTTTGGAAGGAATGATGCTGAAGCCGAAACTCCAGTACTTTGGCCACCTCATGCAAAGAGTTGACTCATTGGAAAAGACTCTGATGCTGGGAGGGATTGGGGGCAGTAGGAGAAAGGGACGACAGAGGATGAGATGGCTGGATGGCATCACGGACTCGATGGACATGAGTCTGAGTGAACTCCGGGAGATGGTGATGAACAGGGAGGCCTGGCATGCTGTGATTCATGGGGTCTCAAAGAGTTGGACATGACTGAGCGACTGAACTGAACTGATAAAAGTGTAGGAGTATTACAGATGAATCTTGAGAATATCTCAACATAGGACCTAAAGCCTTTGGAAACTTTCATATAATAAATTTTTCTTGAGAGGAAAAAAAATCTGAAGCTGATGTTGTTGCTTGTTTTGTCTCTTCATATTCACTTTGTGTGTGTGCTAATTTTTTTTTTTTTAGCATGCTTTGGTTGGAAGCTGGACATAATAAGAATTGAGGCAGATAAGCATTTAGTGTGAGGCTTATATTAATCTGACTAGAAGGCAGGCTGTGTTTGATGTTTGCTATAGCTGCAGGAGCCAGAGACTTGAAATTTTTCTAGTGTCCTTGTTTATGTATCCTCTTTTGACTTCAAGTTTCATAACTATGCATCTTTCAGCTATAGTCCACTCTTATTGTACTGGTCCCCACTGATGTGTGATAGTGTGTAGAGGAGGGAAAACATTTTATAATCTTATGATTAAGTCTTAGTCCTTTGTGGGTCTGTTCTTTTAGGCTGTGATTTACACAAGTGTTTCTTAGTTCTCTCTTCCTCCACCCTTTAATGATGTAAGAAGTCTAAGGGCCTGGAGTGGAAGAAATGCTCTTTCTTTATACCAGGTGGGATAGGCTCTGGTAAAGCCTTTTCCCCTGGAGAATGCGCTTTGTTATGGAAAATACTCTGGGCATATTTCACAATGTTCACTCCATCCCTACCCCTGCCAGAGCCATATAGGGACTTTTCTTGGCTCTTCACCATGAGAACTCTGGAACTTCCAGAGATAATAATGAAAGGGTAGGGCCCTCTCCCAAGACTGTGACCCCCACATTCAGCCTCCAGCAATTTGTCAAAATTATTGTATACGTTTATGACTTCATTGGCTTCAGCTGCAGGTAAGCAAATCTCAGGTAAGTACTCTCTGGATGCCCCTATCGCTACGGATTTATGGGAGCCAGTTTTCTCTGCAAACACATTTCTCTGATGAGTCCAAGAAAGATCATTAAGTTTTAGTTGGTTTAACTTTTTCTTGTTGTAAAGATGGAAGTGATGACTTCCAAGCACTTCACACTTCAGAGCTGAACCTGAAAGTCACTTACCCTTGTTTTTCTTATTTCTCTCTTGCTGCCTTCAATTTTTCTATTTATCATTGATTTTCTGCAGTGTGAATGTCTGTGCTGGAGCATGGTATTCTTTGTATTTGTTCAACTTGGAGACTGTGGAGCTTTACCGGATTTTTCTTTTTGTTTTTATGCTTTGGCTGTACTGGGTTTTCATTGCTGCATATGGGTTCAGTTCCTCTGCATCGTGTGGGATCTTAGTTTCCTAACCAGGGATTGAACCCACATTTCCTGCCTTGGAAGGCAGATTCTTAACCATTGGGCCACCAGGAAAGTCCCTTTAACAGATTTTTTTTTTTTTTTTTTACAAGCTATTGAGTAAAAAAGTTGGCTTAAAGCTCAACATTCAGAAAATGAAGATCATGGCATCTGGTCCCATCACTTCATGGGAAATAGATGGGGAAACAGTGGAAACAGTGTCAGATTTTGGGGGGTTCCAAAATCACTGCAGATGGTGACTGCAGCCAGGAAATTAAAAGACGCTTACTCCTTGGAAGGAAAGTTATGACCAACCTAGATAGCATATTCAAAAGCAGAGACATTACTTTGCCGACTAAGGTCTGTCTAGTCAAGGCTATGGTTTTTCCAGTAGTCATGTATGGATGTGAGAGTTGGACAGTGAAGAAAGCTGAGTGCTGAAGAATTGATGCTTTTGAAGTGTGGTGTTGGAGAAGACTCTTGAGAGTCCCTTGGACTGCAAGGACATCCACCCAGTCCATTCTGAAGATCAGCCCTGGATGTTCTTTGGAAGGAATGATGCTAAAGCTGAAACTCCAGTACTTTGGCCACCTCATGCAGAGTTGACTCATTGGAAAAGACTCTGATGCTGGGAGGGATTGGGGGCAGGAGGAGAAGGGGACGACAGAGGATGAGATGGCTGGATGGCATCACTGACTGGATGGACATGAGTCTGAGTGAACTCCGGGAGTTGGTGATGGACAGGGAGGCCTGGCGTGCTACGATTCATGGGGTCTCAAAGTGTCGGACACGACTGAGCGACTGAACTGAACTGAACTGACTCATATTTTGCCAGATATGAGGAATTAGTAATTTTTCTCTTGTATTTTCTCTCTTTGTCTCTCTTCTTACTTTTGAGATTGAAATTTAGTATTATGTTGGTCTGCTTGATAGTGTTCTATAGGCCTCTCGGGATCTGTCTTTTTCTTACTTGCTTTTCTTTCTGCTCTTTAGGTTGGATAATTTCTGTTTATCTTTTGTCAACTTTATTGATTTCTTATTCTGTCATCTCTAATCTTCTGTTGAGCCTATTCAATAATTTTTTTGTTTCAGTTATTATACTTTTAGCTTTGTAATTTTATTTGGTTTTCTTTAATAATTTTAATGTCTCTGTTGACATCCCCATTCTGTTCATTCACTGAACTCCTGCTGCTTTTAATTCTTTAACCATGATTGTAACAGCTGCTTTAAGATCTTAATGTACTAGATATAACATCTAAACCAATTTCAGCAAGGGCTCATAAACTGTCTTTTGTCCTGAATGTGGGCTACGCTTTCCTGTGTCTTTACATATTTGGTAATTTGGGGGTGAAAATTGAACATTATGAATGATACGTTATGGAGACTGCATTCTGATGATTGTTGGATTTTGTTCTGTTAACTCCTTGACTTGCCTGAATCTTAGCTGTTGACTTTATCTCCCTGGTAGAGGGCAGCAGCTGAAATCTCTGCTCAGACTTATCAGCTGGCTGCCTTGCTCCTGGGGGTGTTCTCTACCTATGTAGTTAAGCCAAAAGTTTGGAAAGAGTTTACACTTAGATTTAGGGTCTCATTCTTTCTGAGTTTTCCTTGCTTCCAGCTGATCTGCCAGGCCCAGCTCTGGCAGATACCACAGGCCATTATGGCTTCAGCTTTATGCCACATGAGCTCTTCATGAGTTGGAAACATTAACAGTCAAGAGTAACAAATGTTGTCCTAGTTCTGCCTGTCCTTTGTTTTGTCCAGGAGAAAGCCTGCTTGTCAAGGCTCACCTCCCCAGGCTCCACAAAACAAGCCCAGCCAGATTCTCCTGGACCAGAGACTACCCAGCCATGATTGATGGGGTTTCCACTTGCTGTCCCCTGACCCCAATCACACATACCACCCAGGCTGCCCTGCATAGGGCTCCAGTATCTCCTCTGTGTTGCGTGCTATGCATGTGAGTGCTGAGTCCCTTCAGTCTTGTCCAACTCTTTGTGACCCTGTGGACTGCAGCCAGTCAGGCTTCTCTGTCCATGGGATCCTCCAGGCAAGAATACTGGGGTGGGGTGCCATGCCCTCTTCCAGGGGATCTTCCTGACCCAGGGATCTAACCCGCATCTCTTTAAGTCTCCACATAGGCAGGAAGGCTCTTTACCACTAGCACCACCTGGGTAATAAACACTTTCCAAAAAAAGAGCAGTAAAGACACACACTGTGCCTCATGCTATTCTGGCTTTTGAGAACATATTCCTCTCTCACATCTGCCTTCTTTTTCTTTGAGGCCCTTGGGGTCTCTCTCACACATGCATAGGTTAGCAGTCAGCCAAGGATGTGGATAGAATTTATGCTCATATTTGGTTACCTACCCTCTCTGTGGTTATTTCACTTCCAGCATTTCCCACTACATTTCCAGGTACTCTGCAATCCTCAGTCCCGTCCTCTGACTCTTTAGACCAGGAAGCCTTCAACTTTTGCTGTTTAAGCTGACCACAAGTTGGAGGATACACAGAGTCAAAAGAACAGTGAATAACAAATCTTACCTGGTTCAGTTTTATCTTTCAAATGTAGATTCCTCTCTTCTTTCTGCCTGTCATTTTCCTAGACAACTGCCCAACCCCCAACCCCCTATTACCGCCATACAAGCACAGTTTATTAACCAGGGGTTTGGGCAAAGTTTATACTCATATTTTGAGTTTATTCCTTCTGAAACTCTCTTAATTTAAGATATCCTAAACTCTGTCTTCTGCCACTTTCAGCCAGTTGAAGCTGTAATTTTCTGGAGTAAGATTTTGGACTTGGAATAGAAAATGCTCCCAGGCACAGAAAGCCACAAACTTGTAAATTTTACTCTTATAGTCATCTTTTAAGAATAAATTCCCCTGCAGTTTCTACCTGTTTCAGCCACTTTCCAATGCCTTCAGATGGTTAAAAAAAAATTTTTTTTAAACAGTTTTTGTAAAAGCTTTCCTAGGAAGGCTTGCTGGAGGTAGCTCAGATGGTAAAGAATCTGCCTATGATGCCCGAGACCCAGGTTCAATTTCTGGATCGGGAAGATGCTCTGGAGAAGGGGATGGCTACCCACCCCAGTATTCTTGCCTGGAGAATTCCATGGACAGAGGAGCCTGGCGGGTTATGGTCCATGACTGAGCAGCTAACACTTTCACATTCTTCACTTGCTGAAAAACCTGACACCACAGTCGTTAGTGAAAGTTCCAAAGGGTTTTTTTTTTAAACTTATTTTTATTTGGCTGCCCTGGGTCTTCGCTGTTGCACTTGGTCTTTCTCTAGCTGCACCCAGTGGGGGCTACTCTCTGGTTATAGCATGCGGGCTCAGTAGTTGTGGCGAACTGCTTAGTTGCTCTGCAGCATGTGGAATCTTCCCCAGACCAGGAATCTAACCCATGTCCCCTGCGTTGGCAGGTGGATTCTTAGCCACTGTATCACCAGGGAAGTTCCTAAAGAGGGTTTTTTTGGTCTTGTTTTGTTTGCTATTGTTTTTATATAACTTCCTGTTTTGTTTTGGTAATGTCTTTTTTTTTTTTTGGCTTAGAAAATTTTATTTATTTATTTTTTTACTTTTTGGAAGCTAATTACTTTGCAATATTGTATTGGTTTAAGGAAATGGCAACCCACTCCAGTACTCTTGCCTGGAGAATCCCATGGATGGAGGAGCTTGGTGGGCTAAAGTCCATGGGTCGCAAAGAGTCGGACAAGACCGAGCGCCTTCACTTCACTTCACTTGCCATACATTGACATGAATCTGCCACGGGTGTACATGTGTTCCCCATCCTGAACCCCACTCCCATCTCCGTCCCCATCCCATCCCTCTGGGTCATCCCAGTACACCAGCCCTGAGCGCACTGTATCATGCATCAAACCTGGACTGGCAATTTATTTCACATATGATAATATACGTGTTTCAATGCCATTTTCCCAAACTATCCCACTTTCACCCTCTCCTACAGAGTCCAAAAGACTGTTCTATACATCTGTGTCTCTTTTGCTGTCTCACATACAAGGTTATTGTTACCATCTTTCTAAATTCCATATGCATTAGTATACTGTATTGGTGTTTTTCTTTCTGGCTTACTTCACTCTGTATAATAGGCTCCAATTTCATCCACCTCATTAGAACTGATTCAAATGTATTCCTCTTAATGGCTGAGTAATATTCCATTGTGTATATATACCACAGCTTTCTTATCCATTCATCTGCTGATGGACATCCAGGTTGCTTCCATGTCCTGGCTATTGTAAACAGTGCTGCGATGAATATTGGGTTACACGTGTCTCTTTCAATTCTGGTTTCCTCAGTGTGTATGCCCAGCAGTGGGATTGCTGGGTCATATGGCAGTTCTATTTCCAGTTTTTTAAGCAATGTCCACACTGTTCTCCATAATGGCTGTACTAGTTTGCATTCCCACCAACAGTGTAAGAGGCTTCCCTTTTCTCCACACCCTCCACAGCATTTATTGCTTGTAGACTTTTGGATAGCAGCCATTCTGACTGGAGTGAAATGGTACCTCATTGTGGTTCTGATTTGCATTTCTCTAATGAGTGACTAAGGTCCGTCTAGTTAAGGCTATGGTTTTTCCTGTGGTCATGTATGGATGTGAGAGTTGGACTGTGAAGAAGGCTGAGCGCTGAAGAATTGATGCTTTTGAACTGTGGTGTTGGA
The DNA here is from genome assembly GCF_042477335.2 of Ovis canadensis. NCBI lineage: Eukaryota > Metazoa > Chordata > Mammalia > Artiodactyla > Bovidae > Ovis > Ovis canadensis. Next base: position 21,651,898 of record NC_091269.1, on the reverse strand, counting down.
GAAGACTCTTGAGAGTCCCTTGGACTGCAAGGAGATCCACCCAGTCCATTCTGAAGGAGATCAGCCCTGGGATTTCTTTGGAAGGAATGATGCTAAAGCTGAAACTCCAGTACTTTGGTCACTTCATGTGAAGAGTTGACTCGTTGGAAAAGACTCTGATGCTGGGAGGGATTGGGGGCAGGAGGAGAAGGGGACGACAGAGGATGAGATGGCTGGATGGCATCACTGACTCGATGGACATGAGTCTGAGTGAACTCCGGGAATTGGTGATTGACAGGGAGGCCTGGTGTGCTGCGATTCATGGGGTCACAAAGAGTCGGACACGGCTGAGTGACTGAACTGAACTGAACAATGAGTGATGTTGAGCATCTTATCATGTGTTTGTTAGCCATCTCTATGTCTTCTTTGGAGAAATGTCTGTTTAGTTATTTGGCCCATTTTTTTATTGGGTTGTTTATTTTTCTGGAATTGAGCTGCAGAAGTTGCTTGTATATATTTGAGATTAATTCTTTGTCAGTTGCTTCATTTGCTATTATTTTCTCCCATTCTGAAGGCTGTCTTTTCACCTTGCTTATAGTTTCCTTTGTTGTGCAAAAGCTTTTAATTTTAATTAGGTCCCACTTGTTTATTTTTGCTTTCATTTCCAGAATTCTGGAGGTGGGTCATAGAGGATCCTGCTGTGATTTATTTCGGAGAGTGTTTTGCCTATGTTCTCCTCTAGGAGTTTTATAGTTTCCGGCCTCACGTTTAGGTCTTTAATCCATTTTGAGTTTATTGTTGTGTATCGTGTTAGAAAGTGTTCTAGTTTCATTCTTTCACAAGTTGTTGACCAGTTTTCCCAGCACCAGTTGTTACATTGTCTTTTCTCCATTGTATATTTTTGCCTAGCTAGTTTGTCGAAGATAAGGTGTCCATAGGTGCATGAATTTATCTCTGGGCTTTCTATTTTGTTTCATTGATCTATGTTTCTGTCTTTGTGGTAGTACCACACTGTCTTGATGACTGTGGCTTTGTAGGATAGCCTGAAGTCAGGCAAGTTGATTCCTCCAGTTCCATTCTTCTTTCTCAAGATTGCTTTGGCTATTCGAGGTTTTTTGTATTTCCCTACAAATTGTGAAATTTTTTGATCTAGTTCTGTGAAAAATACCATTGGTAGCTTGATAAGGATTTCATTGAATCTGTAGATTGCTTTGAGTAGTATACTCATTTTCACTATATTGATTCTTCCAATCCATGAACATGGTATATTTCTCCATCTATTTGTGTCCTCTTTGATTTCTTTCATCAGTGTTTTATAGCTTTCTATAAATAGGTCTTTTGTTTCTTTGGGTAGATATATTCCTAAGTATATGATTCTTTTCTTTGCAATGGTGAATGGAATTGTTTCCTTAATTTCTTTTTCTATTTTCTCATTATTAGTGTGTTGGAATGCAAGGGATTTCTGTGTGTTGATTTTATACCCTGCAACTTTACTATATTCATTAATTAACTCTAGTAATTTTCTGGTGGAGTCTTTAGGGTTTTCTATGTAGAGGATCATGTCATCTGCAAACAGAGTTTTACTTCCTCCTTTCCAATCTGAATTCCTTTTATTTCTTTTTCTGCTCTGATTGCTGTCTTGATTGGCTTCTCTGGTCGCTCAGCAGTAAAGAATCTGCCTGACAATGCAGGAGATGCTGGTTCGATCCCTGGGTCAAGAAGATATCCGGGAGAAGGAAATGGCAATCCACTCCAGTATTCTTGCATGGAAAATCTCATGGACAGAGGAGCCTGGTGGGCTATACAGTTCATGAGGTAAAGAGTCAGACACAACTGGGCGTGCACACACAGGCACTGTTATAACTTTTGCTTCTGCTATCAAACATAATATAGAAAACTCAAGAGAAGAAAGAAGTATATTGCATTTACTCATATTTTTGCTTATATTTTGTCCTCCTTCCTAATGTCTGAAGATTTCTTCTTATATAATTTCCTTTCTATTTAGAGAAACTTTTTTAGCCATTCTTTAAGGGTAGATTTGCTGGTGTCAGATTCTCTTAGTCTACTTTCATCTCAAAATGTCTTGATTTCTCCTTGTTTCTTGAAATATATTTTCACTGGATATAGGATTCTATAGGTTGAATTCTTTTATTTCAGTACTTTAAAGTATTGTGCCAATCCTTTACCCATGGTTTCTGATGAGGAATCTATGAGTTTGTTTTTCACTTAAGGTAAAGTCTCATGCTGTTTTTAAGACTTCTCTTTGTCTTTAGTTTTCAGAAGTCTGACCACTATGTGTCTCTGCGTGGATTACTTTGGGTTTATCCTGTTTGGTTTTAGCTTAGCTTCTTGAATCTGCAGATTTATAACTTTTACCAAATTTGGGTCAACCTGTTGTTCTCCTCTCCTTCTGAGATTACGGTGACATATACATTAGACTTTTTGTTATTAGTCCCACAGGTCCCTTTGGCTCTATTCATTCCCACTCCCGACCCCCAATTTTTCAGGTTGGATAATTTCTGTTATTCTGTCTTTCAGTTCACTGGTTCTTTCCTTTGTCCCATCCATGCTTCTGGTGAGCCCATCCACTGAGTTTTTCTATATTAGTCATTGTATTTTTAACTTCTAAAATTTTCATTTGGTTCCTCTCTTTATCTTGTATTCTTTGCTAAGAATTTCCATTTTTTCCATTTCAAACTTGTTTGTAATTGCTTGTAATTTTTATGATAACTGCTGTCAAAAGTCTTTGTCAAGTAATTTGAATATCTCTGTTAGATGTTATCATGCCAGATGTGCTGGCATCTATGGATAGTCTGTTTTCATTGAATTTGGGATCTTCTTGGGACTTGGTATGCTGAGTGATTTCCTATTGAAAACCAAACATTTAAAAATTTATTATGATTCTAAATCTTATTTAAATCTGATTTAGCTGGCTTTGTCTGACATTATTATGGTAGGGGTAAGGGAGAATGTCAGGTTGCCCAGTTAACTTCTGTTGAAATCTGAACGTTTATTCTGGGCTGTGCTGAGAGTCCCAGCTCCCCACTGAGCCTCCACTGCTACCTGTGTGGGTGAGAGGATTGTTACTGCTCTCCATGTGGCCTCCAATGACACCACGAGGAGGGGAAGCTTTCTAAGGCCCTTCAGGGATGCCAGGAATGAAATCCTGGTCCCTTCTCAGCCTTCCTTTATACAACCCCTGTGTGGGGACTGGGGTGCTTCATTATAGGCTGGTGAAGGTCGAGGTCTAAGCTCCCCGTTTGGCCTTTGTTGGCATGGGTATATGTGTGGCCACAGTTTTTTTCAATGGAGATTGGCTGAAGTAGAGCTGTGATTGTCTAAAAATTTTCTGTCTTGTTAGTCTGTCCCCTTCCTTGTCCTTTGCCTAGAGACAGCAGGCTTCTGCTAGATGTTTTCTCTTTTTAATCTGCATTCATTAGTGTTTTCAGGTTGCTGACATTCCCCAAGTCTAGACTATATGAGGCAAAAAGAAAACTCAAGGAACTCAGCAGTGTGTAATTCCTTGGTACATTAGTTTGTCGGGGCTGCAATAAGCAGCACCACAGACTGAGTGACATGCACAATAAAATTAACTTGCTTACAATTTTGGAGGCTGGAAGCCCAAGACCGAATTTCTTCTGTGTTCTCCTTCCTTGGCCTGCAGATGAGCACCTTTCAGTTGTGTCTTTACGTGCGCACACCTTCCCTTGGGGTGTGTGGGTCCAAATTTTCTCTTCTTGTAGAGACACTAGTCATATTGGATTACAGCCTGTCCTGATGACCTCATTTGACCTGAATTACATCTCTGAAGATCCTGTCTCCAAATATAGTCACATTTGGAGGAACTGGGGGTTAAGATTTCAACATTTGAGTTTTGGGGATTCAGGCAGTTACATATGGATCCCAAGGTTCCTGGCCTATCTTCTTTCTCTCTACCTTCCTAAGTCCTTTATATTTGTTTTGTATACCCTTAGTGGGAGGAATAGGGAATAGTCAGTCCCCCGTTCAGTTGTCAGACCATTAAAACATAGTTGGTGACCGAGGTAGGGTCTGGACTAAGATCATGGAGTAGAGCTCCTTTCATTGGAGTCCTCAGTGCTCAGGCAGTGGAGCCTCTGGGAGAGTACCTGGTATAAAGGCAGAGACAGATCAAAAAACAAAAACCAATCAGAACTAAGGTCCAAGAGCCCAGGGAGCATTTTAGTAACAGTGTAGTAAAAAGTGAGGCACCAGGTGGCTTGGGAGATAAACAGAAGGTTTTCAACTAGCCAGAGAATGAAGGAAGTCTTGGTTCTAAGCGTAGTACTAGAACTGCTTCAAGACACCCATCCCAGTGTTGTGGGCTCACCTTGGGAAAAGGCTCTAGAGTGAATCTGAATAACCAGAACTTTTGCTGCGGATAGGAACCCCAATATAGAGTGTGACACAGAGAGGAAACCACCTCCCATCTGATTGCAGGGCTGTTGCCTTGGCAAGCTGACAAGGGTCTGCACCAAGGCCAGCAGAGTTCATGCAGCAACCCCTATGGCAATGGCAGATGTCCTGCTGCACTGGCCAAAGGGACTGAAGAGTGTCTACCGCAGTAGATGCAGCCCCGGTGCTCATGAAGCTGAGATCAGCAGACATGAGGAGCTGCACTGGAGTGAGGTCCCAAGCTGTCCCCCCTACACCCTCACTTCACCCCTCACCAGGCAGCCGCAGACTCCTCTGAGCATGCCTGGGATTTCTCACATATCTCTGAGAGAATATCCCCTGGAAAAAGCTGCTTTTCTTACTGGTCATGTAAGTGGCTACAGAAGCATCAAGATTTGTGATATGGATGGAGGAATGACCTGACTTGTAGTTAGCGGGTACATTAAAGGAAGCACATTAGTCATTATTATAGCTCTTGTCTGAGTCTCTGGGCTGCAGCCAAGAGGGGAAATGTGGATTTTAAAAATGAAAGCATCATTTTTATGCAGGAAGTACTCCAACACCTCCTGTTTCCTCACAGTCCTTCAGTTTGTCTGGTTTCTGCCTTGTCATCCCATTTGAGTTAGGATCATACACCAGGCTAGAGAAAAGGGAAAGCCTGTCTGGAGCTGAAAGAGCATTGCTGGGGTTGGCAACACATGGCATGATTCCTACCTTCATTTTCTGGGAGCAAAAGGAGAGCGGGGTCTTCAGAAGCTCTGCAGACATTCTGGTCACTGACTCTGCAGCATGCATGTCTCGTATTCATGAACATCGGCCCTATAGTCCCTGATTTCTACTTAGCACTTAACAGAGGTCAGGAGTAGAATTTCTTCTTCCTTTATTGCTTCAAAAAGGCCCTCATCTGGGAATTAGGGGGGAATTACACTTTATGGATCCAAGATCTCTAACAAGATGAAAAGAAGTAACACAATCGCTTCCTGCTATCTTGGACAGATTCCTTAGGAAGAGGAAAGTGTGCCATTTTGGCGGGAGTAGACAGGAGCCATATGTCGCCATAAAGTAACATCTTTGATTTTTTATAGAACTCAGGTTCATTCTTAAATCCTTTTTTTGCTCTGAACGGCTTTCTCTTTCCGTTACTGCCTACAGCTTGAAGCTAGGACCCCATGGAGGAGACCTACAATCCTGCACTCCATTTTGCAATAATTATGTTATGTTCAAGCAATGATGTCTTTAGTTCTAAAGTGATCTTTCCTCAGTGCAAATCTGATCTTGTCAGGCAGGGTTGGATGCCTGATCTTGGTGTCCTTGTGATGCCTATACGTTTATTAGCACTCATCACACTGTATTAAAATCCTGATGTACTTGTCTGTCTTTCTTACTTGGATGTGAACTTAACAAGTAGGGGAACTGCCTCTTACTCATCTTACAATCCCGGAATGTGGCAAAAAACCTGAAACATAGGTGGCCTTCAATAAACACTTGTTAGTTAAGCGAAGGGCTAACAAAATGAATGAGTGAATGACTAATCCATGACTAAAAGGACAGGTCTGAAGGACAGGTCAACTTGGCATCACTTGCTTACTTCCTAAGTATTCAATGTTCAGTTGCTAAGTCTTATCTGATATTTGCAAGTCCATGGGCACACCAGGCACATTTGCAAGTCCATGGGCGCACCAGGCTTCCCTGTCCTTCACTGTCTCCCAGAGTTTGCTCAAATTCATCACCTTTGAGAATGTAATGCCAACTAACCATCACATTCTCTGCCACCCTCTCCTCCTTTTGCCTTCAGTCTTTCCCAGCATCAGGGTCTTTTCCAATGAGTCAGCTCATTGGACCACTTTGGGTGGTCAAAGTATTGGAGCTTCAGTTTCAACATCAGTCCTTTCAATGAATAATCAAGGTTGATTTCATTTAGGATTGACTGGCTTGATCTCCTTGCTGTGCACCACAATTCAGGCATACATGTTCAATAAACTCAGTAAACATTTATAGGCCACTTACCTATGTGCCAGCCCAGCATCGGCGGTACAAAGGTTAAGAAGCACAGTGCCCAGAAGCTTTATGTAGCTTCCAGTCTGGAATGTGGCACTGCCACTGGTCCTATAGTAGACAAACACCACAGGCTAAAATAGCCTCACATCAGGCCAGGTCCATTCTTCCTCCAGGAAGATTTATGTCTGGTTATCCTGCCAAATAAACGAGTTATGAAAACAGCAGCCAGCCTTTTCCGGTCATGCTCCCACACCAGGAAATGGGTCTGCATTTAATAATGCAGCTGTGTGTCCTGCCACAGAGGTGCAATGACCCTGGGACAAATGCAGAAGTGGTCTTGTTGCAGGAAGGTGGACCCCTTCCAGGGCCTGAGAGTGGACTGTCGTCTAACACTTGGAAATGAATTGTCTGATGAGACACAGATGCTGATAACGCAAGAGGCTTTACTGGGAAGGGGTGCCTGGGTGGAGAGCAGCAGGAGAACCCCTCTGTCTCGTGGCTCAGGTTTTATGGTGATGGGGTGAGTTTCTGGGTTGTCTCTGGCCAGTAATCTGGCCTGGCCCGTCTCCGGTGACTCGGAGTCCTTCCTGCTGGTGCACACGTCTCTCAGCCAAGATGGATTCAAGTGTGAGGGTTTCTGGAAGGTTGGCAAGACTCCTCGCTCCTCCTCTTGGCCCCTTTTGAACTCTCCCACTTAGTTTTCGGTGGCAGCACCTCATTCTTTGTAGTGATCTCCTGTGTGAGACAACACAGGCAAGTGGTTATCCTCATGCCTGGCCAAAGTGGCTGGGTTTTGTCGATGGTTCCCTAACAATCTGACTGGAAGGGATGAGGGAGGGCTGGTGGAAAGGACAGGATTTGTGAAGTTGCATTTCCCTCCAAGCTCTAACTTAGTGTGGATATTAGAAAGGGCTTTTGGTGGATCTTTTAGAAGGGTTTTTTTTGTGTGTGTGTGTGTGTGTGTTTTTTTTTGGTTTGGAATGGTGGGTTTAGAATATATATTTTTTTAATTTTTATTTTTGCTTTATTTTACTTTACAATACTGTATTGGTTTTGCCATACATTGACATGAATCCACCACGGGTGTACATGAGTTCCCAATCCTGAACACCCCTCCCACCTCCCACCCCTTTGACAGACATGTGGGAATGCCAAAACCTCCAAAGTCACCAACAGTGCCACCACTGAATGAAGCTGTTGTCCTTTACTGGGTCTTCCCTCGTGGTTCAGATGATAAAGAACCTGCCTGCAATGCAGGAGACCCAGGTTCAGTCCCTGAGTCGGGAAGATCCCCTGGAGAGGGACATGGCAACCCATTCCAGTATTCTTGCCTGGAAAGTCCCATGGACAGAGGAGCCAGGTGGGCTACAGACCATGGGGTCACAAAGAGTCGGACACGAGTGAGCGACTAACGCACGCAGTGTCACCATGTGCCTGTCACGGAGGTAGGACAGTGAGAATCTGGAGACATAAGACCCTTCCCGGCATCTCGAAAACCACAAGGTGAAAGGATACTGACTATAAGCATCTTTTTCATTTTCATCATTCCTTCAGAAGCTAGTAAAAGCTATTACAGAATTAGGCTTAATAAGGAAGATGGGAAAACTACTAGCTCACTCAGTCACTTTCATTGCTTTAGTGTTATATAGGCAGCTCCATTCATCCGTCACTGTTTCTCAATTCCTCCTCAACAGTCACAAAGTTCGGGAAAGATGGTAATACCCTTATTCTGAAGAGCCAGACATGAGACCAGCTCTGGTTGGGACATTTAGTCCTAGATGGGAAAGTGGCAGGGTGAGGCCAAATGTCTGGTCTGAACATGGCAGAAGCTCCTCACTGTCTTCCCTTTGCAAGAGGTTTTGACAAGCAAGTGCACATACGATGAAAGAGAGGGAGAGGCGGTGGGGGAGGGCTGAGCGCAAGGGAATTCTTTGGAAGCCTGGTATGATTCTGTCATGTTTCATCACCATCACGAAGAGACCAAATCTGAAGTAAAAAATGGCAAAGACTCAAAGAAAATAAGTCATGCAGACTGGGTAATGACCTAATTAAAAAGCTCCTTTATCTGCTGCCATGTTCTATTTATAGCTGAAATATGAACATTCCTGACAGGAAACATAAAGCTTAGCAATCCTAAGATTTTAAGGTGGTAGGTTCAGGTTTGCTTAATAAATCATTCCTGTGTTCATGAGGTTGGATATTTTTATTCATATGCTTTTTCATTTTAATGAAATTATTAGTTCATTCTCTTTTCTGTATGAGATGACATTCATGGGATTTACTTGCTATTTAGGGATGGTGGAGAGAGCAGGAAAAGGATCTTTTTGTTTAAAGTGTTTTGCTAAATGCACATGAACTTCATGCACACACCATTACCCTCAATATACCCTACTGCTTGTTCTCAGTGCTGGTTTTTTAGGTTATATTGCACCAGCTGTTTTTTCCCCCAGAAATGACCATAAATAATTGTATTATGTTTTACTGAAATCATTACAAAAATAAAACCAATAAGAAAAATAAAATCTCTTATCAAGAAGTATCTAGACCCTTATACTATATGTTAAGAGAAAAAAGCAGAACACATGTTGTGTGAGTAATCAGGCCCACATTTCTGAAGACCTGGTATCCAGGACCTATGGACATGCCAGCAAATCCCTCACTGGCAGAATTAATCTTTCATGAAAGAGTGTTTTTCAGTTTTGGGAAAAAAAAAAATCTCTACTAGGCCTTTCAGTTCTACAAACAGTGTTATTAAATCTGAGGGTAATTCAGAATTTTTTGAAAGAAAAAAATGTACATAACCTTCTCCACTCCCCAGAGCTGATGTAAAGTATTTTTTTTCAGTACTATTAAAGTATATATTTAAAACAAGTTTTAAAATCTTGATCTTTGTGGCTGTTGTATAAATGCAAAGCCAAAACAAGTTGTGATGTTTAATTTCATTTGTCAACTTGGCGAGGCTACAATGTCTACATATTTAGTCAAATTCCAGGCTTAATGTGAAAGAATTTTTAGATGAGATTAATATGTAGATCAGTAGGCTCTGAATACAGTAGATTACCCTCCATAATCTGGGTGGGCCTCATCCAATCAGCTGAAGGCCTTAGAAGACTGAGGTACCCTGAGGAAAAGGGAATTCTGCCTCCAGATAATCTCTGGGCTCAAACTGCAGCATCAATTCTTCCCTGAGTCTCCAGCATGCCAGTGCCTCCTGCAGATTTTAGATGCCAGCTCCTATAACCTCATGAATTTATTAAATTTTCTCTCTGTTTCTAACTGTATTCCTCTCTCTCTCTCTCTACACACACACACACGCATGTCCTGTTGGTTGTGTTTCTCTGGAGAACTTTAATACACAGATCCACAAATTAAGTAACCATAAAGTATGAAACCAATAAAAGTTGAAATTAACAACTCTAATATAATGTGACAGATGTCAGTTTACTAGTGTCTGATGCTGAATTTCATGGTGGAAATATGGCTTCTTGGAATTACTTCAATTTTGTCATCTGTTTCTATATTTGACTTTAAAAATATTAATGCCAAGAAACATTGTTTATATAAATGCTTTGTAGAAAACAACATAAATAACTTCGCTCAGTAGCTTCAGTCATGTCCGACTCTTTACAACCCTATGAATTTTAGCCTGCCAGGCTCCTCTGTAAATGGAACTTTCTTGGAAACAATACTGGAATGGATTGCCTTGCCTTCCTCCAGGGGATCTTCCAAACCCAGGGAACAAACCTGCATTGCAGGTGGATTCTTTACCCCTGAGCCACCAGGTTTTAAGATCTTATTTTTGCAAGTCCTGGAAAATTAGACCTTACCTTTAATTAAAATGTTGACAATAAGCACAACTAATTCTATAAAGTTGCTTAATTCACTGGCATGCATGTATGCTCAGTCACTTCCAGCTCTTTGCAATCCGTGGACTGTAGCCCATCAGACTCCTCTGTCCATGACATTTTCCAGGCAAGAATACTGGAGCAGGTTGCCATTTCCTACTCTAAGGTATCTTCCCAACCCAGGGATCAAACTTGTGTCTCTTGCATCTCTTGAATTGGCAGGTGAATTCTGTCCCACTGCACCACCTGGAAAGCCCTTAATTCATTGGAGGGTAACATAAAAACCCTCCTGAAAGTGGGCATAGAGGGAACATAATAAAGGCCATATATGACAAAACCACAGATAACATCATATTCAACAATGAAAAGCTGAAAGCATTTCTTCTAAGATCAGGAACACACAAGGATGTCCTCTCTTACCACTTTTATTCAACATAGCTTTGGAAGTCCTGGCCACAACAATCAAAGAAGAAAAAGAAATGAAAGGAATCTGAATTAGAAAATAAGAAGTGAAACCATGATGGTCTGCAGATGACAAGGTACTACACATGGAAAACCCTTAAGATGCTACCAGATGTCTACTAAAACTCAAATAAATAAATAAAAATAAAAAGCCAAATAAATAAAAATTTAAAAGATTGCCAAGAGGAATATCAACAACCTCAAATATACAGATGGTAGGCAATGGCAACCCACTCCAGTACTCTTGCCTGGAAAATCCCATGGACGGAGGAGCCTGGTAGGCTGCAGTCCATGGGGTCGCGAAGAGTCGGACACGACTGAGCGACTTCACTTTCACTTTCACTACTCTAATGGTAGAAAGTGAAGAGGAACTAAAGAGCCTCTTGATGAGGGTAGAAAAGGGGATTGAAAAAGCTGACTAGAAACTCAACGTTAAACAATTAAAATAAAAAACTAAGATCATGGGATGGGAGCATCTGGTCCCATCACTTCGGCAAATGGAAGGGGAAAAAGTGGATGCAGTGATAGATTTTACTTTCTTGGGTTTTAAAATCACTGTGGATTGTGACTGCAGCCAGAAAATTAAAAGACTCTTGCTTCTTGGAAGGAAAGCTATGACAAACCTAGAGAGAATGTCAAAAAATAGAGACATTATTTTCCTGACAAAGCTATGATTTTTCCAGTAGTCATGTATGGATGTGAGAGTTGGACCATAAAGAAGGCTGAATGCCAAAGAAGTGATGCTTTTGAACCATGGTGTTGGAGAAGACTCTTGAGAGTCCCTTGGACAGCAAGGAGATCCAACCAGTCAATTCTAAAGGAAATCAACCCAGAATATTCATTGGAAGAACTTTGCTAAAGCTCCAATAGTTTGACCACCTGATGCAAAGAGCCAACTCATTGGAAAAGACTGTGATGCTGGGAAAGATCAATGGCAAAAAGATAAGGGGTCAGCAGAGGATGAAATGGTTGGATAGTATCACCAACTCAATGAACTTGAATTTGAGCAACTCCGGGAGATAGTGAAGGACAGAGGAGCCTGACGTGCTGCAGTCCATGGGGTTGCAAAGAGGCAGACAGGACTGAATAACAACTATAAAAATTTCTTAAATATACAGTATTATCTAACTCAATGATTGATGGAACTGGGAAGAAAAAAATTCTTTGTAAATAAACCGCTTTAGTTGATGCATATAAATACTGGGTACCCAATGCAACTGCTTTTAAATATGAATGTGGAGGCAGGATCTTTGTAAGCAGCATGCTCACATCATCATATGCACAAGCTGATTCTATTCTTCTAGCAATCTCTTCAAGCTGTTACAAAAATCCTTCATGGTACAGTGCGCCATGATAGCATGTGGGCTTCAGCTCACAAACTTCACAAGTGCAAATGTAAGCACGAAACATTCTTGCCAGGCCTCATTTACAATCTAGTTCACCAGATAGTCCAGAATATACTTTTATTATTCAGGTTGTCATTGAGAGAAAGGTACAATATGTTTAAAATAATTGTATCTCTTTATATGAAGAGCTCTTAAATATTAGTGAAGAAATGTAAGTAATCTTATTGACAAATAGAGGAAGCATATGAATAACAGTAATGAAATTAAAATGGCATGTAACAAATGGAAAGACTTCTGCTTAAGCATGGCAAATTAAACCTACATATTTCCCCTTGCTTCCTTCTATACTCTGTTAAAATTGCAAAAAGTAATGAAAAAGCACCACTCACAGGGAAAGGCATGAAAGCAGATGAGTTACATGGATGTCATTTTGAAAACTGGGGAGCAGGTGGATGAGCAACACTTACTTAGCAGCCAGAATGGAACCCGAGACCACAAGAGTGGGGAGTAAGGATGACACAGAGGCAAGAAGAAGGATATCAGTTTACACTCCGATCCTCTGAGGGCACAGGGATTGCTTATTAAAGCTTGGTTATAATGTTGTAGTTTTTAAGCCATACATGTGTGTGTTATTGATCCTTGCCTCTTGGTTTCATGCCCTTGTGTAGTCTCTTCCCACACTAAACGAGGTGGTATAAGTGATAGGACATTGTGGAAAGGACAAAGTGCGACCTCAGAGGCTAGGTCACAAAGCTTCTGTCGTTCTGCCCTCCTTTCTCTCATGGAGAGCTGCTCTCGAATAACTCACGTTATCAGGACACAGGAGTGGCCCTATGGAGAGGTCTGTGTGTGCTGACCATCAGCCTTGCTAACCTTGAGAGCAAGCGAGCTGTTTGGAAGCAGCTCGGCCAGCACAGGTCAAGCCTTAGACGACTGCAGCCCCTGCCAACACCCTGGCTTCAATCTCACGAGAGACACTAAGCCAGAAACACCCATGTACGCTGCTCCAGAATTCCTGAAGCATAGAAACTGAAATAATAAAGCTTTTCTAGCCACTAAGTTTTGGCGAAATTTTGTTGCGCAGCAACAGACAATTACTGTAAGCAGCCGTAAACTAGGAACATTGAAGAGGAAGGTGCAAGAGGCGACTGGAGAGCCTGGAGTGGATAGTTCAGAGTGAATGCGACTGGCCACCAGGACAGAAGACCCCAGGATGGGCATGTGAGACACAGACATCTCTTGGAAACTCCCAGAAGTTTTATGGAGTAAAGGCACTGTGAGAATAGTAGTGGGAAGGCTACTCAGTTACTCAGTCATGTCTGATTATTTGTGATCCCATGGACTATAGTCCACCCAGCTCCTCTGTCCATGGGATTCTCCAGGTAAGAATACTGGAGTGGGTTGCTGTGTCCTCTTCCAGGGAATCTCCCCGACCCAGGGATAAAATCTGTGTCTCCTGCACCTCCCGCATTGGCAGGTGGATCCTTTACCACCCGGAAGCCCAGTGGGAAGGCTAGACTCCTGTTGATGGGGAACGGGAAGTTCGGGTTGTTTAGCAGTGTGGTTGGTAGCACCGCACCAGGACACGGTTGGCTCTCTAAGCCAGCAGTGATGTACACATGCTGTTATTCAGTTACGAAGTCGTGTCTACCTCCTTGTGACCCCATGGACTGCAGCACACCAGGCTTCCCTGTCCTTCACTATCTCCCAGAGTTGGTTCAGATTCATGTCCATTGAACTGACGATGCTATCTAACCATCTCATCCTCTGCCAGGTTATATATAAAATAGCTGGAAGGAAATTTTAATAATGAAGGTATCTGGATTGTAATAAACATTTACCTGTTTCCTTAGTCTGTTTTAAACCTTCCGTATTTTCTGTGGTGAGCATGTGTTGGGTTAAAATTTAATTGTGGTAAAATGCACATAACATAAATTTTACAATTCAAGTGTACAGTTCAGTAGTGTCAAGTCCATTCACATCGGCATGCAACCATCACTGCTATCCCTCTCCAGACCTTTTCATCTTGCAAAACTGAAACTCTGGACCCATGAAACAACTCTCCATTCCCCCCTCCCCAAGCCCCTGTTAACCATGGCTCTGCTTTCTATCTCTATGGAATTGACTATTCTGGGGATCTGTGTAAGTGGATTCATGCAATAGTCCTTTAATGTCTGGTTTATTTCACTTAGCATAATGCCCTCAAGTTTCAGCCATATTATATGCCACATTATGGCATATGTCAAATTTTCCTCCTTTTTAGAGGCTGGATAGTATTCCATTGCATGTATATACCACATTTCATTTATCCGTTTGTCTGTTGATGGGCACTTGGGCTGTGCATTAGTCTGCTCGGGCAGCTAGAACAAAATACTCAGACTGGGTGGCTGAAACAACAAAAATTTGTTTTTTCCCAGTTCTTCAGGCCAAAAGTGCTACATCAAAGTTTTGACTGATTCAGCTTCTGGTGAGGGCTCTCTTCCAAGCTTGCAGATGGCTGCCTCCTTCCTGGGCCCTCATATGGCCTTTCTTGTGTGTGTACACACAGGAGAGAGAGTGCTTTCTCTGCTAGCTCTTCTTTGTTCTTGTTGTTTAGTCGCTCAGTCGTGTCTGACTCTTTGGGACCCCATGGATGGCAGCATGCCAGGCTTCCCTGTCCTTCAGTATCTCTCAGAGTTTACTCAAACTCATGTCCATTGATTCGATGATAACATCCAACTGTCTCATCCTCTGTTGGACCATAAAGAAGGCTGAGCGCCAAAGAATTGATGCTTTTGAACTGTGGTGCTGGAGAAGACTTGAGAGACCCTTAGACTGCAAGGAGATCAAATCAGATCTTCCTAAAGAAAATCAGTCCTGAATATTCATTGGAAGGACTGATGCTGAAGCTCCAATACTTTGGCCACCTGATGCAAAGAGCTGACTCATTGGAAAAGATTCTGATGCTGGGAAAAATTGAGGGCAGGAGGAGAAGGGGGCAACAGAGAATCTCTTCCTATAAGGGAACTAATCCTATTGGATAAAGGCACCTCTGGAATTAGGATGCCCTCCGCTGCAGGAGATCAGAAAACCTGAACTCTGACATTTTTCCTCCCCAGTTTCTCAGAGTCCATGTAAAGATCACTCCTTGTGTTAACAGGTTTTGTGGTCAAATATGGAAACAATAGAGATGTTAAGCGCATGGTTTAGAAGTCACTCCAGTCCTGAGGATGTGAGTTGCTCACCCTCTTGGTGGGATGCATTTCAGTAACGCAGAAAACTTCTTCCGGAGTTTTGCATTGATGGGTTAGTTATCCACTCATTTCTCTCTCAAAAGAAACTTCGTCTAAGCCCCAAGAGCTGCTCCTTGTGAGGTCAGCACCTGTGAGATCTGGTGCTGGGTAGGGCTGTGCAGGGTGTGGCATCCTCAGTGAAGGAGAGTGCAGAGCATGGACTTTAACAACACGGAACTCACAGCAGCCAGAAAGGTGTATGGGCTGGGAAAAGTCTGCCGCATGTCCTCACAGCTTTCTTTTTTAAAATATTTGTTTTACTTATGATTTATTTATTTGGCTGTGCCAGGCCTTACCTGAGGCATGCATGATCTTTTGGTTGCATCATGTGGGATCTAGTTCCCTGACTAGGGATCGAACCCAGACCCCCTGTATTGGGAACCAAGAGTCCCTGCATCACCAGGGAAGTCCCCCTCACATCTTTCTTATTCCAAAAGAAATGCCAAAGTCTGATGTGAAAGGAAATGATTAGACTACTCAGAACCCTGTGGCTTTATAAGATAGTTTCCTGAAGCAAACACTTGAAATAAGATAGAGTTTCCTGAAGCAAACACTTGAACGGGCTGAGCTGATTACCAGCGGGTTTGTGTCTAGTGGCTGAGTCACTGGATCATACAGGTGCGACATTCCCAGAGAGTCCTGGCCTCGTGGCAGTTGTTTAGACTGTGGAATTCTAGAATCACTAGGCCTTACCTTCTGGCATAGCCAGGCACAGATGCGGAGTTACATTTTTTGTCTGATGTCCCATGGGGTATTTTTTAACACTCGCCTGGAGGTGAGTGAGCTTCTGAAGTTGGAAACACTCTGCGGCATCATAAAAATTTTCTAAACCTGCTTATTTTGAAAAAGTATTTGATTCCATGTAAAATTAAAAGTACCTTTAGCAAGCTTTAGGATAGAAAGGCCTGATCACTCCTCCATTAAAGGTCCAGAGATGTGGAGTTTTCTTCTTTTCCTTTTAAGATTTCCAAAATGAATTTGGACTAATGGAATTCAATTAAATTCAATGGATATTGTACTTGGAGACTAATTTTTTTTTAAGAAACAGTATGATACTAGTGATGATACATATATATACATACACATATGCACATACATGAGAAAAGAATCTGGAAAGATACACTGAATCAAACTCAATTCTTTTTTTAAAGAATGATTTTACTTTTGGCTGCACTGGACCTTCATCGCTGTGCAGGGGCTTTCTCTAGTTGGGGCGAGCAGGAGCTACTGTCGAGTTGAGTTGTGCGGGCTTCTCATTGCAGTGGTTTTTCTTGTTGTGGAGCATAGGCTCAGCTGCCCCACAGCATGTGGGATCTTCCCGGACCAGGGATCGAACCCGTGTTCCCTGCACTGGCAGGTGGATTCTTAACCACTAGACCACCAAGGAAGTTACCCACATGAACACATACACACAGCCAAAGTGATTTTCCAAACTGCATTTCCAAACGAAATCGGGTTTTAAAGGCTCCCATTCAGACTCACATTAATCAAAATGCCACAGAGCAACTGGGCCAGTTCAGCTGAGCACAATACCTCCCATGAGGTCCTATCTTCCACTGGAGTCTACTGGGCATTTCTGCCTGAATGGGAGCCTGGGACAGGCAGCGTCCCCCGGATCAGCCCAGGAATACATGGAGCAGGCTCCATCTTCAGGAAGCCAGCAGACTCCTGGCAAAACAAGGGGGCAGAAGAGAAGGGTGGGGGTTTGTAAAGCCAGGAGGCCCAGGAGAGTTCCTTGGGTTTTTTCCTTCTAGAATGAAGTGCATTCCCTGTGTCTTCTTTATGACAGCCTTAGAAGGCTGGTGATGAAATCTGCTGCTCCACGGTGAAATGCCCACCAGCATTGCTTTCCTGGATGCCTTTTCCCTTGCTCTGGGGGTGAGAGCATCCTGTTAGGAGGTTTTCCAGGGAGAGAGGTACAGGAAATCATGTGACGCTGTTAGTGATTTTATTTATGCAGCACTTGCCCCCAGGATGAGGGAACAAAGGTGAGAGACTGACCCCCTAGGGCCTTGGGAGCAGAGTGCCTGCATGAATGGCAGTGTCCAGAACTTAATCCGTTAGGGGGTGCTTAGCTGCCTTTGTGTTGGAGGTGACCAGATAACTGGGCACTTCAGCTTCCTTCCTTTGGTAATATTCAGCTATTAATTCACACACTGTGACCAAATCAGCCTTTTTCGTTTTCTTTTCTTCTTGAGGAAACATGGGTAAGAGACAAAATGAGACTTCCCTGGTGGTACGGCGGATAAGAATCCGCCTCCTGCCAATGCAGGGGACATGGGTTCGATCCCTGGTTCAGGAAGATTCCACATGCCTCAGGGCAGCTAAGCGCATGTGCCACACCTAGTGAGCTCCTGTGCCTACAGCCCATGCTCCGCAGCAAGAAAATCACTGCAGCGAGACGCCCGCACACCACAATGGAGAGCAGTCCCCAGGCTCCACAGCTAGAACGCCCGCGTGCAGCAGTGAAGACCCAGCGCGGCCAAAAAGAAAGAAATAAAAATTTTCTAAAAAGATTGAATAAACCCACACTGAAAAGGAAGGAAAGACAAAATGATTTCTGTCAAGCATCTTCTTTCCTTCATTTTGGCAGCTAAGCTGGTTTTTAAACAACACGTACCTACGTTTCTGTCTCTAAACCATATTTTGATGTTACAATTGTTCTGATAGTGATAACTATCACTAATGGGGAAACTACTGAACACCTGTGGCTGCATCCTCTCATGTAATTTCCACACCACAGATGAAGCATTACTAGTTCCGTTTTATAGATGGAATTTATAGAAAAGCAAGGCAATCAATGAATGGGGAAATTCATTAATGAATGAAAGAATTATGAATTAATGAATGGAACAATTAACCAAGGAGCAATTAAATAACTTCCAGTTTATATAGCTACTAACTGAGGAAGCCAGAGTTTGACCTCAGCATATCCTCCTCCACCCACCATGTACCTTCCTTTCGACCCACCACCTCCACAAAATCTGCAAGATTTATTTTCTGTATAACTGACTTCACTCATACTTCACTCCATTCCGTTTTAAATAAGATCCCTTCAAGATCCCAAATAGTCTGGGAAATGTGTCCGTTGTAGGCTCAGCTCTCCAGCAAGTCCAAAGCAGTGTGGTATCTGTCGTTGAGGAAGGGGGATTTGTGCGAAATTTGGTTTTGTGACCATAAGCTGGCTGTAGGGCTGACACGCCACCTTTCCAGGCCCCATGAAACCCCAGCAGAGGACCCTGACAAGCTTCTCCTTGTGCTTTGAGTCAGGATTTCACAGACAGTGAACACAAAGACCTATCACCCCTGCAGAAGGGAGAGCAATGCTCTCCTTCATCCTGGTTCATGACAGCCAAGCCCCAGGCAGGCCCAGAGTGGGCCCTGTAGGGTGGTGGGCTGCCCACTGCCTGGACCATCCTCCTGGGCCCCTCGGGTCCCATGGAGGCTGATGCTCATACGACGCTTCTGAGTCAGATCTTCCTCACTGAGTGGAATTTAAGCATATATTCCACTATTTCAAACCCCCTGCCTCCCCCATGCTGCCTGCCTCATGGAGCTGACATGGCAGCTGCAGCAACTGGTGGGGTGTTAGTGACTGGAAATCGGTAAGTGCCGCATACCAAGAAACTGTTCTCGTTGTTGTTTAGTTGTTAGATCATGTCCAGTCTTCTGTGATTCCATGGACTATAACCCGCTAGGCTCCTCTGTCCATGGCATTTCCCAGGTTGGAATATTGGAGTGGGTTGCCATTTCCTCCTCCAGGGGATCTTCTCGACTCAGGGATTAACCCTGAGTCTCCTGCATTGGCAGGTGATTGCTTTACCACTGAGCCACCAGGGAAGCCCAGACCAGCGAGTAGCATTTTCAAAAATAAACATACGAAACCCTAAAGGGAGAAAGAAATGGATGGTAAGCACAGGCTCACTGTAATGCGGATGATATTGGGTGAAATGTGGCTTAGAAAACAGTCCTCATCCCTTATCCCACTTCCCAAGCTCCACATCACTGTCCCAGTGACGCATGACCAATTCCAGGGTAACTGTGCCCATCTGAAGATGGCCTGAGAAGAGGCCTTTCTAACCGTCTAAAGCCAAGGACGTCCCTTGTGTGTGAGATATAGATCATATACACATAAATCCCTCTGTTTCACAGGGAAGCGTTAAACACACGGCCCATACATAATAATGTCTGTCATTATTCAAGAAGCAGTTGTTGAGGATCTACTATTAATATGTGCCAGGCATTGGAAGAGACCAATACCTCCAAAAATTATTATAACACTGTCGTAAGTGCTGTTTCTCACGGGGTATTGAAATTAGAAAATAATAGTGGATTATATACAAAGAAATACAGGATCCCATAGAAGGAAGCAGATAAATCTGTCTGGGAGAGCTAGGGAACATGCCACAGAAGCTGAGCTTCGAGCTTTGTTTTAAAGGCACATAGGAATTCATAGGCAGAGAATTCGCAGGTTACATCAGGGAAATATTGTTGTTATTGTTTAGTCCCTAAGTCATATTCAACTCTTTTGTGACCCCATGAACTGTAGCCCGCCAGGCTCCTCTGGCCATGGGATTCTCCAGACAAGAATACTGGAGTGGGTTGCCATTTCCTCTTCCAGCAGATCTTTCTGACCCAGAAATCAAACCTGTGTCTCCTGCAATGCAGGAGATTCTTTACCCACTGAGCCACTGGGGAAATCCTTAAATATTCATTAATTGGGCTTCCCTGGTGGCTCAGATGATAAAGAACCTGCTTGCAATGCAGGAGACCTGGATTCCATCCCTGGCTTGGGAAGACCCCCTGGAGAAGGGAAAAGCTACCAACTCTAGTATTCTGGTCTGGAGGATCCCATGGACTGTATACTCCATGGGGTCGCAAAGAGTCGGACATAACTGAGCGGCTTTCACTTTCACTTTTTAGCTTTGCTAAGCAGCATGATGTGTTTATGATTGCACATTTGAGAATGAAAAGCCTGAGAGAACTGAATTTGTATGGTTTAGCATAACTTTTGGAGAAGGCAATGGCACCCCACTCCAGCACTCTTGCCTGGAAAATCCCATGGATGGGGGAGCCTAGAAGGCTGCACTCCATGGGGTCACTAAGGGTCGGACATGACTGAGCGACTTCACTTTCACTTTTCACTTTCATGCATTGGAGAAGGAAATGGCAACCCACTCCAGTGTTCTTGCCTGGAGAATCCCAGGGATGGGGGAGCCTGGTGGGCTGCCGTCTATGGGGTTGCACAGAGTTGGACACGACTGAAGTGACTTAGCAGCAGCAGCAGCAGCAGCATAACTTTGAGAGCCAAGGTAATGTGCATAGGAGAAAGAAAAGTCTAGGGGCTGGTTTGCGGGAAGATCACAAAGAACAAACTTTATTCATTAATTCATTTATTCAGAAAATATATATTGAACTTTATTCATATCCAGAAACTGGAGCTAATAGTAGCGAATCTTAAGAGGACTTAATTTTAATTAGATCCCATTTGTTTATTTTTGCTTTTATTTCCAGAATTCTGGGAGATGGATCATAGAGGATCCTGCTGTGATTTATGTCGGAGAGTGTTTTGCCTATGTTCTCCTCTAGGAGTTTTATGGGATCTAATTAAAATTAAAAGCTTCTGCACAACAAAGGAAAATATAAGCAAGGTGAAAAGACAGCCTTCTGAATGGGAGAAAATAATAGCAAATGAAGCAACTGACAAACAACTAATCTCAAAAATATACAAGCAACTTATGCAGCTCAATTCCAGAAAAATAAATGACCCAATCAAAAAATGGGCCAAAGAACTAAATAGACATTTCTCCAAAGAAGACATACAGATGGCTAACAAACACACGAAAAGATGCTCAACATCACTCATTATCAGAGAAACGCAAATCAAAACCACAATGAGGTACCACTTCACACCAGTCAGAATGGCTGCGATCCAAAAATCTGCAAGCAATAAATGCTGGAGAGGGTGTGGAGAAAAGGGAACCCTCCTACACTGTTGGTGGGAATGCAAACTAGTACAGCCACTATGGAGAACAGTGTGGAGATTCCTTAAAAAATTGCACATAGAACTGCCTTATGACCCAGCAATCCCACTGCTGGGCATACACACAGAGGAAACCAGAATTGAAAGAGACACATGTACCCCAATGTTCATCGCAGCACTGTTTATAATAGCCAGGACATGGAAACAACCTAGATGTCCATCAGCAGATGAATGGATAAGAAAGCTGTGGTACATATACACAATGGAGTATTACTCAGCCATTAAAAAGAATTCATTTGAATCAGTTCTGATGAGATGGATGAAACTGGAGCCGATTATACAGAGCGAAGTAAGCCAGAAAGAAAAACACCAATACAGTATACTAACACATATATATGGAATTTAGAAAGATGTCAATGACGACCCTGTATGCAAGACAGGAAAAAAGACACAGCTGTGTATAACGGACTTTTGGACTCAGAGGGAGAGGGAGAGGGTGGGATGATTTGGGAGAATGGCATTCTAACATGTATACTATCATGTAAGAATTGAATCACCAGTCTATGTCTGACGCAGGATACAGCATGCTTGGGGCTGGTGCATAGGGATGACCCACAGAGATGTTATGGGGAGGGAGGTGGGAGGGGGGTTCATGTTTGGGAACACATGTAAGAATTAAAGATTTTAAAATTAAAAAAATAATAAAAAACTAAAAAACTAAAATAAAATAAAATTAACAGGACTTAAGGAGAACAGAAATATCTACTACCATGCAGATTTCTAATCCCTGTCATCTCTCCTTCTAAATTTTCAGGAAAGTTGGTGTTCTCGTTAGCCTTTTGGTCTAGGGCTGGAAACTGAAGGCTGTATTTTCTAGTCCAAGGATGCAATGGATCATGGAGACCACTTCAGAGCTGAAGATGCTAGGTGTCAGATGCAGCCAGAAAAGAGTGAGTCCTTGGAATCTGCAGAATTTGTACAGGACGCAGGAGTGTGGAATGTGGGGTCCAAAGCAATTCTGTCTAGGTCTCTAAGGCCAGGGAGTCTCAACCCCAAATCCGTTCTTTCCTTTCTTGCGTCATCTTTTCCCACCACGTCCTAAATACTGGTGTTTAACAATGTTCTCCTCTTACTGCCCTCTTTTCTCAGTCTGTATGTTTTTCCAAGGGATTGTCAATCCAGGTCTGTAGCATCAGCAACCACTCCTATAATTATGACTCATAAATCTCTCTGGTTCCTGCCTCTCTTCTGAGCTCCAATCCCCTGTTTTTAAATTTGATACTGGACATCTCTTTTTGAACATCCTTCATGTAGTTAAGAATGAAAAACCAAAAGCATCATCTTCATCTTTAGTTGTGTTCGCCTATGTTCCCTGTGTTGGTTAATGTCTCCACAAACTGCTGAGGATGTCTTTTAATACGTCTCCTTCCAGTCAGGCTCTGAGTCCCATTAATTCCTAAACATTCCCTAAATTCATCTTGTTCTCTCTACCTGCTATGTGATCACTGTTGGGATTCATCATCTCTTACCCTGTCAGTTACAAAAGAGCCCTATTGGCCTCTCCTGTCCTCCTAATCGAATCCATCTTTCATACTTATAACAGAATGGAAAATACAATTACTGGTTTTCTACCCAAGATCCATTAGCTTATTTTTCCTTCCCGATGACTCAACTTATTTCTTCCTTCTTAATGGAACCTCAATTTTGTTCAGGCATCCTCCCCTCCCCATATAACCTCTGTGCCTTGGGGGACGCTGACCGCAGTCCTAGTTCTAGGAATTAGTCCAGTTATATAGGCGGTATCCCCCTCATTGTCAGCAATGAGTTAAAAATTAGTATGAAATCAATTCTGCCAAATGACACAGGAAGAGAGGTTTGTTGGAAGCCACTAGGAAATTGCTTCTTAGTCTTCTTAGAGGGCTGTGGGAAGCCAATCAGCAGACGTGAACAAGGAAACATTTAGTCTCAGTTGCTACTGGCAGCTGTTCTCCAACCAGTAGAAGAGCCAGCTTTAAAATGATGCCAGCAGTGTGGACAGCAGAATGGAGAGACAGATGGGCATCACCAGCTTCTGTAGTAACAGACTTCTATCATCTCTAGACTGACTCATTTCAGGTCAGTTCAGTTCAGTCCCTCAGTCGTGTCTGACTCTTCATGACCCCATGAATCGCAGCACACCAGGCCTCCCTGTCCATCACCAACTCCCGGAGTTCACTCAGACTCATGTCCGTCAAGTCAATAGGTGAGTCAATTGCCATTATGTCACTTAATTTAGGGGCTTCCTCAGTGGCTCAGCACTAAAGAATCCACCTGCAATGCAGGAGACGTGGGCTTGATCACTGGGTTGGGAAGATCCTCTGGAGGAGGAAATGGCAACCCACTCCAGTATTCTTGCTTGGGAACTCCCATAGACAGAGGAGCCTGGTGGGCTACAGTCCATGGGGTCACAAAGAGTTGGACGTGACTGAGTGACTAAGCATGTATGTAGTTAGTTTAAGCCTGTTTTAGTTGGCTTTTCTGTTACTTACAGCCAAATGTATTCTATCAGAGAACACAGAATGATTCTCAGAATCACAGAGTGATTTAACATAGAGATCATGTTATATAAATCTACCTGAAGCCTCTCCACTCCTAGAGACAAAAATCCCTTCTCACTGCTTCAGGGCAGAATGCACTGGAGGCTGCCTGCATGACTTGCAAGAGCTGATGGCAAACACCCCTTCTCAGATCTGCCTTTGGTGATGCCGTGGGGCACCCTGGAGTTGGTCACTGTGGGAGTATTTATACTCAGGAAGTTGGAAAATCCTGAAAGTCAGGGCTTTTTCTCCAGAGAGCTGTTGTTAAGCATTTGCCAGCACAGCGCTGCCTTGGTGTAACGTTCGAGACCTTTCTTAGTTGGCTCAGGTCTGCCTCTTCAGCTTCTTCTCCTTCCCTTAGTGTCCCTGTAGCTCTAGCCGGATTGAACTTGTCATTTTGAGTTCTTACTGAGAATGCCTTTTCCTTCATCCTCAGGGCTGACTTCCCCACCAGGCACATAAGTTACTGTGCATGGAGTCCATAGAACTTTCAGGGACCCATAAAAATGTCTTAGCTTCTTTTAAAATCAAAAGAGAAAAATGAACTTTTAGATAAAAGTGCTTTACAGAGGAGAAATATCATATGACAACATTTATATGTGGAATTTAAAAAGAAATGATACAAATAAGCTTACTTGTAAAACAGAAAGAGACTCATAGACTTAGAAAATGAACTTATGGTTGCCTGTATTTAAAATGGATAACCAACAAGGACTTACTGTGTAGCACAGGGAACTGTGCTCAGTGTTACGTGGCAGCCTGGGTGGACGGGGAGTTTGCAGGAGAATGGATACATGTATGGAGAAGGCAATGGCAACCCACTCAAGTACTCTTGCCTGGAAAATCCCATGGACAGAGGAGCCTGGAAGGCTGCACTCCATGGGGTCGCTAAGAGTCGGGCAATGTATGGCTGAGTCCCCTGGCTACCTGAAACTGTCACAACATTGTTATTTATACCTCAATATGAAATAAAAAGTTTAAAACATGGAATTAAAAAAAGAAAGTGCTTTAATATGTAATATTATATATTTGTCTTCCACCTGTTCCATCAGTAAAATGTAATTTTAAGTTATTTCTTAGGAGGAGAAAGCCCACAAGAACAAGTGTCCAGATCTCATGAAAGTTACAGTGTGACCCTAGCTCATCTATCTATCAAATTCATCCCAGTGAAGTTTTTCTAAACTCCTCCAAATTATTTATCCTACCCATCACAATACTGTGAAATATACTTTTGAAATAATTCTCAGGATAAGGTGTGATGTAAATAAATAAAATTTCTGTATAATAACACATCATAACAACACTCATAGGTATATAAATATCTACCCTCTTCACAAACCTATGAGTGTTTTTGAAAGCAGCCATTCTATTTTATTCTTCTCTGTAGCTCCAGGCTCTTGAATAGGCCTTTCACAACAGGTGCTATACGTCTTTTTTTTGAATGAATGAATGAGTGGATGAAAACCTATGTGTATTAGTTTGCTTAGGTGAACTAATAATAATATAATTAGTATAATAATAATATAAAATAATAGTACCAAAGTACCACCCACCAGGTGCTTCAATAACTATTTTTTAGTTTTGGAGGCTGGAAATCCCAGACCAAGATGTTAGGGCGTCCCTGGTGGCTCAGTGGTAGAGAATCTGGCTGCCAATGCAGGAGACACAGGTTTGATCCCCAGTTTGGGAAGGCCCACATGCCGCGAAGTAACTAACCCCATGTGCCACAGCTATGAGCCTCAGCTCGAGAGCCCGGGAACTGCAACTGTTGAGCCCATTGCCGAACCTGCTGAAGCCCATGCGCCCTAGAGCCCGTGGTCTGCAACCGGAGGAGTCACGGCAATGAGCAGTCCGCACACTGCAACGAGGGTAGCCCCCACTCCCCACAACTAGAGAAAAGCCCCACAGCAACGAACACCCAGCACAGCCGAAAGTAAATAAAGATTTGAAAACATCACACTGGTTTAACAAACATTAGATGTCAGCGGGGTCGATTCCCCTGAGGCCTCCTTCCGACTGGCAGATGGCCACCTTCTCCCTCTGTCTTCACAGGGTCTTTCGTCTGTGTGTGTCTATGCCCTAATCTCTTGTTTTTAACTCGATTACTCCTTTAGACACTTTTCCCAAATACAGTCATTTTCTGAGCTACTAACAGGACTTTGGCATAGGAATTTGGGGAGACACAGTACAGCCTGTAGCACTATGCTGTAACCTCTTATACTATTTGTTTTCATTTTGGCTTCCTCCCTGGGCTAGACTGTGAAGTCATGAAGGGCAGAAACTCTTGAGAGCTTCCTGTCTCCATTACCTAGTGGAGCAGTGCAGCCTTACCTGAGCGCATGGGTGGAAAGTATCATGGGAACATTGTGCACGGCCAGGAAGGGGGCATACTTCATGAGGCACACGCTTTGGTCACAGGAGACTGCAGAGGCTTCTGGGAGCCAGCAGCAGTGGGAGAGCATTGAGAGCGGGAGCTTGACCAGTCTGCCTTGAGCAGGAGCAGCTTGTGTTGCACTGCTTTACACTTTTGACTTTTGACTCTGACTTTTGACTTTGATGGATGCTTTAGAGACAGGCCTTAAAAAGCAAACACAGACTTCCCTGGTGGTCTAGCAGCTAAGAATCTGCTTGCCAATGCAGGGAATGTGAGTTCGATCCCTGGTCTGGGACAATCCCACATGCCAAGGGGCAACTAAGCCCATGTGCCACAAATTCTAAGCTGACACTCTGTGACAAGAGAAGCCACCGCAATGAGACACCCTGGCATCCCAACTAGAGAGTAGCCTTTTCTCCTCCTGACTGGTGAAAGCCCCAGTGCAACAAAGAGGACCCAGTGCATCCAAAAAGAAAAAAAATGCTTCTGGGTTTTTAAAAGCTTATTTATTAACAGTGATTTGCATAAAATAGTTTTGTAAAAGGGGGAGCTGTTTTCTTTTTTCCAACAGGTTTGTTAGGATGTCATGAATCACAGGAACACTGTCTGATTGTACCATCCCCAAAAGATGATGTATATACAGCTCAGGGTAATAAGAATGTTTTTGATGGGATGATGGGTTAAAATCCCAAGCCATTTCTTTCCACTCAAGCCATATCTTTCCACTGCATTTCTATCCTTCAGAAAACTGGAAATTATTCTAAGCTTCTAAGATGCCAAGAGGCCCTGCCGTGTGATACACGTTCTTTGGATTATATCCCATTTTTGATTCTGGTCGTTTTCGCTTCTCATCTCAGATCACTGAATGATGGAGCTGAAAATCCTTTTCCTCGTGTTCCAGCTGAGGAAACAGAAGGTCACGGAGTGGGTGAGGGGTTGAGTGTGATCTGAGTCTGTACCTCACAGTCTAGGATTATTTCCACACGTTCTGTTTCCTCTACCACCCAGTTCTCAGGCTTTGCTTTCAATCCCTTCTGAAACAGAAGTGGACTTGTATGTGAGTAAGAGGTCAAGTATCAGGTAGATAGATAAATGGCTGTGTGTGCATGTGAAATGCTTCAGTCACGTCCAACTCTTTGTGACCCCATGGACGGTAGCCTGCCAGGCTGTCCTGTCCGTGGGATTTCCCAGGCAAGAATACTGGAGGGGGTTGCCATTTCCTCCGCCAGGGGATCTTCTCAACCCAGGGATCGAACCCCAGTCTCTCGTGTCTCCTGCACTGGCAGGTAGAGTCTTTACCACTGTCCCACCTGGGAAGCCTGAGGCCTGAGGGTTAAAAACAAACCCGGGGGACCTTCCCTGGTGGTCCAGCAATTAAGAATCCACCTGCCTAAAGCAAGGGGTGTGGGTTCAATCCCTGGTCAGGAAGCTAAGACCCCGTATGCCTTGGGGCCAAAAACCAAAACATAAAGCAGAAGCAACATTGTAACAAATTTAATAAAGACTTCAACAATGGTCTGAGTGAACTCCGGGAGTTGGTGATGGACAGGGAGGCCTGGTGTGCTGCGATTCATGGGGTCGCAAAGAGTCGGACATGATTGAGCGACTGAACTGAACAATGGTCCACATCAAAAAAATCTTTAAAAAAGCAAACACAAACCAAACCTGGCTGGAGACAGTCATGCATGGAAAACAGCATTGCTGTTCCGCTGTTCACTCCTCAGCACGCCACGAGCTCCTCCAGCATGTTGATGCTGCTGGGAGCAGCAGGCACAGGTCCCCAAGTCACCCAGGATCCACAGCAATGGCTTGCAGAGACACTGCCACTGTTTGAATTATACTCTGTGTCAGTTTCCAGGTGTGCTGTGGAAAGTCACTTAGGGACCAGACTGTGGTTTTTCTGTCCCCGGTTCAGCGTGTGTTATCATGCATTTGCACATCAGACTGTCTGCCACAACTGCCAGGCTTCCTAATATGTGCTCAAGGAGATTTTAATAGTCACTGCAATTGAGGTTCCTAAACAAACCTGAATGGACCAGCAATGAACACTAAATGAGCCTAGAAATCAGGGAGTTTTCTAAGTGGAATTGCAGCAGTTCCTCTCGCTTCCAGAGAGATACAGAAGCACCATCCCCGTTTCCTCCCCAGTGACAGGATGCCTGGAGAGGCGGTTAATTGTTGTTGTTCAGTCATTCGGTCACGCGTCCAACTCTTTGTGACCCATGCACTGCAGCATGCTAGACTTCCCTGTCCATCACTATCTCCCAGAGTTCGTTCAAACCCACATCCATTGAGCCATTGATGCCATTCAACCATCTCATCCTTTTTCATCCCCTTTTCCTTATGCCCTTATCTTTCCCAGCATCAGGATCTTTTCCAATGAGTTGGCTCTTCGCATCAGGTGGCCAAAGCAGTGGAGCTTCAGCTTCAGCATCAGTCCTTTCAATGAGTATTCAGGGTTGACTTCCTTTAGGAAGGACTGGTTTGACCTCCTCGCTGTCCAAGGGACTCTCCAATCTTCTCCAGCACCACAGTTCCAAAGCATCAGTTCTTCAGTGCTCAAGCTTCCTCATGGTCCAACTCTCACAACTGTAGGGAAGTACTGGAAAAACCATAGCTTTGACTATATTAATCTTTGTTGGCCAAGTGATATCTCTGCTTTTTAATATGCTATCTAGGTTTGTCATAGCTTTTCTTCCAAAAAGCAAGCTCTTGGTAAAGTTTGGTAAAATGAGGGAACTTCCTGGTGGTCCAGTGGTTAAAATTCCACATTTCCACTGCAGGGGGCTTGGATTTGATTCTTGGTGCTGCAAGTGTGACCAAAATAAGGAGGATTATTTCATTAAAATGAGGCAGATTCTGCTGAGAGCCTTGCAATCTTGTCTCTGGACAAAGCTTACCCCAAGCCCACAGAATGCAGGCTGCAAAGCTCGCCTGGACACACCCCGTCCACTCTCCAGGTGTCTTAGCCGCAGTTGGCTTCAACTTCACAGCGTGCTGGGTCTTTCCTGACTCTATAGGGTGTCCATACACCTCCAGGGAAGCCAGAGTCATGCTTCAGCATTTGTCATAACACTTTCTGCAGTCGGTAATGACTCTGAAGCAGGAGGGAAGGGGCAAAGGGGCAGGGCACAACCTCTGAAAGAATGACATAGCCTGAGGACACAACAAAACAGATTAGAGTCAAATGGGTGCCACACGGCAGACAAGTCAACTTCAACTAGACCTTGATCCTCAGTATACGCTCCTTGTAACACATCTGCAAGCTAAATCACACACCCAAAGGATCCATGACAGTTCCAAAGCTGACCATCAAAGACCAAAAGGTGGTTGTTGTTATTGTTCAGTCATAGAGTTATGTCTAATCTCTGCAACCCCATGGACAACAGCATGCCAGGCTCCTTTGTCCCCCACTATCTCCCGGAGTTTGCTCAAATTTATGCCCGTTGAGTTGGTGATGATACCTAACCATCTCATCTTCTGCCACTCCTTCTCGGTGGCCCTATTCCTGGAAATCTCTGCTCTTTCCCCCCAATAGTTGGAATAATCCTCCCACTCACTAGCCTATGAAATTACCCAGGCCATGAAAGCTAACCACACCACATTTTGAGGCTGTGCTTGCCCTCTGTGATGGCTCAAGCACTTGTCTATAGAGTGTGTTTCTCCCAAGGCCTCTGTTGCCTTCTGAGATGGCCCACACTCTGTGCGTGGGGTGAGTTTCTTCTAAAAAAATCCACTTCTTACCCACCACTTTGAATCTTACTGAATTCTTTCTGCAATGAGACATCAAGAACCTGAGCTTCATTAGGTCCTGAAACCAGGTGTGTGATCTCAGTTAGAGTTTCAAAGAATAGCAAGGAGAGATAAGAAAGCCTTCTTAAGTGAACAATGCAAAGAAATAGAGGAAAACAATAGAATGGGAAGAGATCTCTTGAAGAAAATTAGACATACCAAGGGAACATTTCATGCAAAGGTGGGCATGAAACAGAAAGATATTATGCTCTAACAGAAACAGAAGATATTATGAAGAGGTGGCAAGAATACACAGAAGAGCTGTACAAAAAAGGCCTTAATGACCTGGATAACCACAATGGTGTGATCTCTTGCCTAAAGCCAGACATCCTGGAGAGTGAAGTCAATGGACCTTAGGAAGCATTACTGTGAACAAAGCTAATGGATGTGATGGAATTCCAGCTGGGCTATTTCAAATCCTGAAAGACGATGTTGTTAAAGTGCTGCACTCAATATACCAACAAATTTGGAAAACTCAGCAGTGGCCACAGGACTGGAAAAGGTCAGTTTTTTCCCCAATCCCAAAGAAGGACAATGCCAAAGACTGTTCAAACTACTGTACAATTGCACTCAGTTCACATGCTAGCAAGGTAATGCTCAAATCCTTCAAGCTAGGCTTCGACAGTACAAGAACCAAGAAATTCCAGATGTACAAGCTGGATTTAGAAAAGGCAGAGGAGCCAGAGATCAAATTGCTAACATCCATTGGATCATAGAAAAGCAAGAAAATTCCAGAAAAACGTCTACTTCTGTTTCATTGACTATGCTAAAGCCTTTGACTCTGTGGATCACAACAAGAAAATTCTTTAAGAGATGGGAATACCAGACCACCTTACCTGCCTCCTAAGAAATCTGTATGCAGGTCAAGAAGCAACAGTTAGAACCAGACACAGAAAAATGAGCTGGTTCAAAACTGGGAAAGGAATACATCAAGGTTGTATATTGTCACCCTGCTTATTTAACTTATATGCAGAGTACATCATGCAAAATGCTGGGCTGGATGAGACACAAGCTGGAATCAAGATTGCTGGGAGAAATATTGATAACCTCACATATGGAGATGACACCACCTTAATGGCAGAAAGCAAAGAGGAACTAAAGAGCCTCTTGATGAAGGTGAAGAGGACAGTGAAAAAGTTGGCTTAAAACTCAGCTTTCAGAAAACTAAGATCATGGCATCTGGTCCCATCACTTCATGGCAACTAGATGGGGAAAGAATAGAAACAGTGTCAGACTTTATTTTCTTGGGCTCCAAAACCACTGTAGATGGTGACTGCAGCCATGAAATCAAAAGATGCTTGCTCTGTGGAAGAAAAGCTATGACAAACCCAGTATGCGTGCGCATGCTAAGTCATTTCATTCATTTCTGACTCTTTGTGACCCTATGGACTGTAGCCCACCAGGCTCCTCTGTCCATGGGATTCTCCAGGCAAGAATACTAGAGTGGGTTGCCACTTCCTACTCCAGGGGATCTTCCTGACCCAGGGATTGAACCCACATGTGTTACGTCTCCTGCACCGGCAGGCTGTTTCTTTACCACTAGTGCCACCTGGGAAGCCCCAACAAAACTAGACAGCATATTAAAAAGCAGAGCCTTCACTTTGCTGACAAAAGTCCATATAGTTGAAGCTATGGGCTTTCCAGCAGTCATGTACAGATGTGCGAGTTGGACCATAAAAAAGGTTGAGCACCAAAGAATTGATATTTTTTGAACTGTGATGTTGGAGAAGACTCCTCAGAATCCCTTGGACAGCAAGGAGATCAAACCAGTCAGTCCTAAAGGAAATGAACCCTGAATATGCATTGGAAGGACTGATGCTGAAACTGAAGCTCCAATACTCTGGCCATCCGATGCAAAGAACTGACTCATTGGAAAAGACCCTGATGCTGGGAAAGGTTGAAGGCAGGAGGAGAAGGGGACGACAGAGGATGAGATGGTTGGATGGCATCACCAACTCAATGGACATGAGTCTGAGCAAGCTCTGGGTGTTGGTGATGGACAGGGAAGCCTGACGTTGCTGCAGTCCATGGGGTCACAAAGAGTCGGAAATGACTGAGTGACGAACAACAACAACCTGCTACTCACAAGCACGTAGTCCCCAGATTCGTTGGATCCAGAAGTTTGATGATGTTGACTCCCAATTACCTCACTACCAACCAATAAGAAGAATGTCAATGAGCTGATCACACACCCTACAACTGCACTTCCTTACCATGTCTTTCCCTGAAAACCATTAGGGAGTTTGGGCCTTTTCAGCACCAGCTACTTGGACTCCTTGCTTGATGCCTGCAATAAATGTGGCATTTTTGTTCACCACTGTGGTAGGAAAAGACTCCTCCATCAAGGGGACTTGGGGTCCTAATCACTGAGGTTCTCCTAGCCTCTAAGGCCCAGAGAGCAGACGTGAAGCTACAAGTAAGGGCTATAACATCAGCTTCACTACAAGGGCAGAGAGAATGTCTTTCTGTGGCTTTCAAATCTCATCATGCCCCTACCAGCCCACTCTGTGAAGAAGGATCATACAAGGAACCTAGGCCTGAAACTTCTCTGGTTTGGTTCAACAGCAAATCAGCTGAACAATCCCCCAAGCTATGTTCTCTGTCTATTGGGGAAGCTTTGATGGTGAGGAACCTGCTGCCATTGATGCCACACAGGGTCCTGTGTGCTCCTGGGCATGGAGGCCTTTTTGTCTCCCATTTCTTATAGGCAAGACTCCAGCCTCTATGGTCTTCTCTGAATCCCAAAGGGCAGAGTGGTTACTAATCAAAGGAAAAGGAGCCATGAAACCACCTGAGGTGAGATTTAAGGGATGAGAAATGTTCATCAAGATTAGGAGAGGACCACCTGAGACCCTGCACGTACCCATATCTTGTCAGCAACCCCACCCTTTTGAAACTGCAAAAGAAAGAAGAATGCAAGATTGTCACTGCCTTGATCCTTATCATCTCTCCCCACTCACCAGGGAGGGGGCCCAATTCTTGAGGCACGACCCTAGTGTGTTCCCCCTCCACCTGGCAAAGTCATAAAGCCACACTTTCCTTCTCCTCCATAACTCTGATCTGATATTTCTGTTTGGCATTGGTGCACAGAAAGCCAAGATTTTGGCAACACCATCAGAGGTTGCAGCTTCTGTGCTGGGAGGTGGGCATCCTATTCGGCTCCAGCCTCTTCCTAACTCACCTGGGCAACTGCCTTAGACATCCTGGTGTCCTCCCCTGCAAGCAGACCCGCCGCTGCTTCTAGCTCTCAGTGTGCACACACGGCTGAACACGCTGCCACGTGTGCCAGACAACCTGCCCCTGACAGCCCAGTGGAGAGAGGAGGCTCCTCTGTCCATGGGATTTCCCAGGCAAGAATACTGAAGTGGGCTGCCATTTCTTTCTCCAGAGGATCTTCCTGACCCGGGGATTGAACCGAAGTCTCCTGCAGTAGGAAACAGATTCTTTGCCATTGAGCCACCACGAAAGGCTGCTGTGAAGCCCAGTTCCTCCAGGAAAACAGACCGTAGCCCCTGAGAACTGCCAACCAGCTCCCTCCCTCCCTCAGGAGCTGTTTTCTTTGTTCTCAGGCACAATGGTTGACCAACACCCTTTCCTCTGAGGTCCTCTCCCCACCTCTCTAGAGATTTTCTTTTATAACAAGGTTCACTTGTGCGTGCTTCAGGGAGCTTGGGCCAGGTGGTCCCTGGGGCTTTTTCTCTGCAACTGGCCCCTTGCCTTGTTAAAGGAATAGGGACATCCCAACAGTCTCTGGTGGTACTGCGGGGAGCCTAGGAAAGGCTGACGTGCCTGGGTCCAAACACAAGAATAAGTTGCTCTCAGAAATCACTTACGAGCATTAGCCCAGATTAGCACAGAATACCACCTAGGACAGTAGCTGGTAAAGGATGTGAAGACACAGTAGTCAGAGGAGGGGAAAGGGGACCTTTGGTAAATATTCCTTAGCAGCCGCCCTCTCCAGCTCTCTTGCTCCTTTACCAATCCATGGGTAAATGATTTCTGTGACTTTGGGTGGGGGGTGCCCAGAACAACATTTTCCCTAGCAGTTCAGACGGTAAAGAATCTGCCTGCAATGCAGGAGACCTGGGTTCAGTTCCTGGGTTGGGAAGATCCCCTGGAGAAGGGAATGGCTACCCACGCCAGTATTCTTGCCTGGAGAATTCCATGGACAGAGAAGCCTGATGGGCTACAGTCCATGGTGTTGCAAAGAATCAGACACGACTGAGCGAGTGACTTTCACTTCACTTCACAGGACAACATCAGAGACCCCCCACCTCCAGGCAGAGTCTATGGGTAAAATTGGGATTAGCAGAAATACGGCAAGATGCTGAGGGAGGTAGTGTTTCTTGTGTCTGTTGATAGGCACGTTAAAGAGAGCCTTGGCTTAAAGAGAAAGGAAGGAAGGGAAAGGGCGTAGCGGGGAGGGAGGAAGGAAGGAGAAAAAGAAGAAAAAGGAAAAAAGAACTCAGCCCAAAATTACACACCATGAAGAGGAGAAAATATATTACAATCCAGAGAACCGCAATTGCATATGTCTTTTTTAAAATCAGCTCACCGGATTTTTCTGTAAAAATTAAAAAAGAGCAAGCAAATTAAAATTCCTTCCTGCTTACTTCTGAAAGAGTCTTAATCTCACAAGGGCAGACGATAAACAGAGCTCTCTTTCAGCAAACACTGATCCATTGATACAGAAATTGTCTCCTTTTCAAACAAAGGCAGATAGACAGGCCAGCTATGATCCCTTGTGTACCATCCTGTATGCCCCCTGCACCCCCCTGCCTTGGATACCTGCCTTGACCTGTTGCCAGCAATTGCTTATAAATGGCATAATGAGATTGTGCCAAGTTACTGAGCTTTGACCAAAGAAAATTCAGGCAGAAGGCAGGGTATATTGTAGACACATCTGCTTTTATTTGTGGCCCTCGTACAGAGAGAGTTTCAGGTTCCCATTTCCTGCCTTTCTTTGAAAGCAGCTTCGTCTTTTTCCTGGACTAACGCATTCATTGTATTTGCTGTAATCCAAACTCCAACATATAGAGCAGCCATTTCTAAGGTGGCATCTGCTTTTACGGCTGACACCATGAAAGCATTGCAGGCCCGAACTCCTCACCCATACCTAGCTATGTGTTGGTTTATAGTCATGGGGAGAGAGAAAGTGCTGGTTATTTGGTGTGTTAGTACACCGGCCCTGCCAGAACAAAGTGCTGCAGACTGGTGGCTCAAACGACATGCATTTCTCCCAGTTCCAGAGGCTAAAAGTCTGAGATCATGGTGTCAGCAGATTTGGTTGCTTCTGAGACCTCTTGCCTTGGCTTGCAGATAGCCACCTTCTCCCTGGGTCTCCATTAGGTCTTCTCCGTGTGTGTGTGTGGGGGGGGGGGGGGGGTGGGATTTGAGCCCATCCCAATGACCTCTATTTAAAAACCAATCTCCAACTACAGTTACATTCTGGGTTCCTGGGGGTTCAGTCTTCCATATATGAATTTTAGGATACACAGTCCAGCCCATTCAGTTCAGATCAGTTCAGTTGCTCAGTCAAGTCTGACTCTTTGTGACCCCATGAACTACTCCATGCCAGGCTTGCCTGTCTATCACCAACACCCAGAGCTTGCTCAAACTCATGTCCATCAAGTAGATGATGCCATCAAACCATCTCATCCTCTATCGCCCCCTTCTCCTCCTGCCTTCAATCTTTCCCGGCATCAGGGACCTTTCCAATGGGTCAGTTCTTCATATCAGGTGTTTGAAGTATTGGAGCATCAGCTTCAGCATCAGTCCTTCCAATGAATATTCAGGACTGATTTCCTTTAGGACTTCCTTTGATCTTGCAGTCCAGGGGACTCTCAAGAGTCTTCTCCAACACCATCAGTTCAAAAGCATCAGTTCTTCAGCACTCAGCTTTCTTTATAGTCCAACTCTCACATCCATATGTGACTACTGGAAAAACCATAGCTTCAAAAGCATCAGTTCTTCAGCACTCAGCTTTCTTTATAGTCCAACTCTCACATCCATATGTGACTACTGGAAAAACCATAGCTTTGACTAGACCTTTGTCGGCAAAGTAATGTCTCTGCTTTTTTAATATGTTGTCTAGGTTGGTCATAGCTTTTCTTCCAAAAGCAAGAACCTTGTAATTTCATGGCTGTAGTCACCATCTGCAGTGATTTTGGAGCCCAAGAAAATAAAGTCTATCACTGTTTCCATTGTTTCTCCATCTATTTGCCAAGGAGTGATGGGACTGGATGCCATGATCTTAGTTTTCTGAATGTTGAGCTTGAAGACAAACTTTTCACTCTGCTCTTTCACTTTCATCAAGAGGCTCTTTAGTTCCTCTTCCCTTTCTGCCATAAGGGTGGTGTCATCTGCATATCTGAGGTTATTGATATTTCTCCCAGCAATCTTGATTCCAGCTTGTGCTTTATCCAGCCCGGCATTTCACTTGATGTACTCTGCATATAAGTTAAATAAGCAGGGTGACAATATACAGCCTTGACGTACTCCTTTCCCAATTTGGAACCAGTCTGTTGTTCCATGTACAGTTCTAACTGTCGCTTCCTGACCTGCATACAGATTTCTCAGGAGTCAGATTGAAATTGAAGTCTTAAATTGAAGAAAGTAGAGAAAACCACTAGATCATTCAGGTATGACCTAAATAAAATCCCTTACAATTATACAGTGGAAGTGAGAAATAGATTAAAGGGATTAGATCTGATAGAGTGCCTGAAGAACTATGCACAGAGGTTCATGACATTGTACAGGAGGCAGGGATCAAGACTATCCCCAAGAAAAAGAAATGCAAAAAGGCAAATTGGTTGTCTGAGGAGGCCTTACAAGTAGCTGTGAAAAGAAGAGATGTGAAAGGCAAAGGAGAAAAGGAAACATATACCTATTTGAATGCAGAGTTCCAAAGAACAACAAGGAGAAATAAGAAAGCCTTTCTCAGAAATCAATGCAAAGAAACAGAGGAAAACAATAGAATGGGAAAAACTAGAGATCTCTTCAAGAAAATTAGAGATACGTTTCATGCAAAGGGAATATTTTCATACAAAGATGGGCACAATAAAGGACAGAAATGGTATGGACCTAACAGAAGCAGAAGATATTATGAAGAGGTGGGAAGAATACACAGAAGAACTATACAAAAAAGATCTTCATGACCCAGATAACCACGATGGTGTGATCACTCACCTAGAGCCACACATCCTGGAATTCGAACTCAAGTGGGCCTTAGGAAGCATCATTGCGAACAAAGTTAGTGGAGGTGATGGAATTCCAGTTGAGCTATTTCAAATCCTGAAAGATGATGCTGTGAAAGTGCTGCACTCAATATACCAGCAAATTTGGAAAATTCAGCAGTAGCCACAGGACTGGAAAAGGTCAGTTTTCATTCCAATCCCAAAGAAAGGCAATGCCAAAGAACGTTCAAACTACCGTACGATTGCTCACATTTCACATGCTAGCAATGCAATGGTTTGCTAGCAAACCTCCAAACCAGGTTTCAATAGTACCTGAACCATGAACTTCCAGATGTTCAAGCTGGATTTCGAAAAGGCAGAGGAACCAGAGATCAAATTGCCAACATCTGTTGGATCATACAAAAAGCAAGAGAGTTCCAGAAAAACATCTATTTCTGCTTTATTGATTATGCCAAAGCCTTTGTGTAGATCACAACAAACTGTGGAAAATTCTTCAAGAGATGGGAATCCAGCCCATAACATTTGGTAAAAATTATACTGTTATTTTGACTTTAACCCTTTTTCATATAGAGAACAGCCTAGAATATTAGAAACAAAAATGAAAGAAAAACACCGTTTGACCACGTCTGCAGATGCCAGTTGAGGATCTGGCCTATTCAAAGGGAACTTGCCATTTTAAGTATCATGTTGTGGGAAACTTTCTCTGTGGTAAATCAGGAGATGAGTTTTTTCATGTGATGCTTATTCAGTGACCTCAGAGGACTTGATCAATTAGTGCACTAAAGTGATGGATAAATAGATCCCTTAAGCACACAAGACTTCCTTTAAGATATATGTATGGAGCAGACCATTTATTGGGCTTTTGGGCTTAGAACTTGCCACTTGTGAGTCTAAATCAAATGCCTGTCTTTGATCAGCACATTTTCCCTTGTTGGGGGCTGTTAATTTTTTTCTTTCTAGATGATATTGTTCCATTTAGGTTTATTAGACCTTTCAAACAAAGGCTTTAAATCAGTCACATAATGCAGCATTATGACATAAGAATTTCTTGTGTGACCAATCCTAGGAGAAAAAAAATTATTAATTTTATTGAAGAAAAGACATGTGATTCTCCTCTGCACATGCTAGTGGAAGATCAAATCTTTAGACTAGTGTCTAGGAGATCAATAACCCAAAATAATTCTGCTGCAATGACAGGGCCCATGTCATCCTCAGCTTTCTCTTCTCAGTCTACCCTCCCACTTCCAAGCTTACATCTCCCACATCTAACTAATTCTCAGCTGGCATTGCTCTTGTGAACTTAGATCCCAGAGACTTCTGAGTACTACAGTTGCCCCCTTAATTCTCCCACAGACAATTTGAACCCAACATGATCCAAAGAGTCACCATTATTTTGCTCCCAAACCTGCTCCTCCTCCTGTATCATCCCTGTTTGGTCAAATGACACCATCATCCATCTGGCCTCCCCACTATTCAACTTCTAATTCGCTAAGACTCTACTTCATAAGACCTCTTGAAAGCACAATGTCTCTCTTTCCCTATTGCTGCTGTCCTAGACTCTGCCCTCAAGTGTTCTCCCACAGAGCACTGAAAATCTAACTGGTACAGGGCATATCATGGCTAACATCATGGTTAAGAGCTAACCAGTATCATGATTTGGACTCTGGAAGGTCTGGATTCAAATTCCAGTTCTACCACTTAATAACTGTGTGACTTTGGGCAAGGTACTTCATCTCCACAAGCCTTGACCTCCTCATCTGTAAGATACAGAACATGTCTAATTTCACATGAGATACCATATGCAAAGTACTTATTACAGTGCCTGAAATATAGTTCTTGGATCTGATCATCAAATTCTTCTGGTTGTGATGTTCCAGGGACCTCAGATTTCCTGGGAAGGGCACATAAGGCCAGACCCATCACCTGTTTCTGTCTCTTGAACCCTTTTACCAACCTGCTGTATCTCCACCATGCTGAACTCTCTGAAGTTTCTAGAATGAGCCAGGTTTTCTCTACTGGCTGTAACTTTATGTAAGCCAGATGCCCTCATGACCTGATCACATGCCTTCTTGTTCCCACCTTCTCTATCTTCAAAATCCAGTTCAGGACTCACCCTTCTAGGAAACCTGCTCTGGTCCCTTCAGGTTGAGCCTCATACCTCTTCTCCTCATTCTAGTAGCTTCCTCCTGTCATAGCACTGGTCACACTCAATTCTATTCCTTTCTGTGCTTATATCACTCCCTTTTCTTACTAGACATTGCCTTATGCCTTGTGTGGGTAATTCCTGTCACTGAGGCTTGTATATTGAAGGAATGGTAATAGCCAACACTTATTTAGCACTTAGCATGTGTCAGGGTAATATGACCCTAATTTCTTTTTGTTGAGCCCCACTAATGTTGAGTTTGTTTTGTTTCCTGGGGGCGGGGGGAGTAGGGAACAAAACCCTTTTTAAAAGTGTTTTGGTTATCTGATAAGATTTGGAAAACTTTAAGCTTGGCAGAAATCTGGTTTATCAACTAATAATGCTACTAGAGGTCTCCGTCTTCATGGGCTTCCCAGGTGGTGCAGTGGTAAAGAATCTGCCTGCCAATGCAGGAGACACAGATGACATAGCTTAAAACCAGGGTTCAATCCCTGGGTCAGGAAGATCCTCTGGAGAAGGAAATGGCAACCCACTCCAGTGTTCTTGCCTAGGAAATCCCGTGGAGAGAGGAGCCTGGTGGGCCACAGTCCATGGGATCGCCAATGAGTCAGACATGCCTGAGCATGCATACGCTACTCTCGTACGTCTCTGTATTCGTATTTGTTGCATATCTGTAAGCAGGAAGTTCATAGGGAGGAGGCTAAGACAGGTCCCCAAAAATCTGTTCCTCAAGCAGCCCTGAGTACTGAGAAGTCAGACGCTTTTTTCTTAGACCAGCGTCCTTTGGACTGTATTTGTCCTGGTGGTTGTTGTTTAGTTGCTGAGTTGTGTCTGACTCTTTTGTGACCCCACAGACTGTAGCCCTCCAGTCTCCTCTGTCCACGGGATTTCTCAGGTGAAAATACTGAACTGGGTTGCCATTTCCTTCTCCAGGGGATCTTCCAAACCCAAGGATTGAACCTGCATCTCTGGCATTGCAGGTGGATTCTTTACCACTGAGCCACCTGGGAAGCCCCTCTTTTGTCCTGGGTCACTCAACAAAACCTTATGAAATAAAACTCAAGAACACGGTGCTAAATGGAAGAAGTCAGACCCAGAAGATCGCACGTGGTATGATCCATTTATATGGAAAGTCCACAATTGCCAAGTCCACAGAGATATAAAAGTAAATTGGTGGTAGCCTAGGGGTGAGAGTGGGAACAGGAACTGACTGAAAAAGGACAAGAAGTGATTTTTTGGAGTGACGAAATGAACTAAGATTGGATTATGCTGCACAACCAATATAATCCTTGGTTGCACAACTGTGTAAATTTTCTAAAAAGAACTATCTAATTGTACATTTTAAATGGATTACTTTTATAATATATAATCTATACCTTAATAAACTTATTTTTGTATTAATTTCCTCTGAGAACATTCCTTAGTCCTACCTTGACTCCATGAGAGTCTGATTCCAGGAGCTGTTTTTTCATTCAGTCCCTAAGTCCTATCCAGCTCTTTGCGACCCCATGAACTGCAGCATGTCAGGCTCCCCTGTCCTTCACTACCTCCTGAGTTTGCTCAAACTCATGTCCATTGAGTCAGTGATGCCATCCAACCAGCTCATCCTCTGTTGCCCCCTTCTCCTCCCTTTAATCATTCCCCACATCAGGTTTTTTTCCCAATAAGTCAGCTCTTGGCATCAGGTGGCCAAAGTACTAGAGCTTCAACTTCAGCATCAGACCTTCCAATGAAGAGATCTCTCCAAACATTCCACCCTCTGGGAACTGCAAGTAGGTTTGGTTTGTGGTTTTACAGCTCAGCTTGAGGAAATGGAGATGCAATACTTTGAACCAATTATTCAGAGACTCTGAAGAAGTTATCTCAGTCTGTGACACATACCCTCCAGGGCACAATCCTACCTCTCACCTATGTTTATGCTGTAACTCAGATTCATGTACTTACCTTCCTAAATGGCATAATTTCACCAAAGATAATTTGGCATTATTGTAGCCACCCTCCAGGAAATTTTGAAAGAAATAAAATTATTTATTTAAGAGATATCTTAGAGCAAAAAGGAAGCATTTCCAAATATCCAATATTCTACATTTTTTGAATTGGTATGAGAAAGTGGGAAATTCTAAATTCTAAAACTACCTTAGAGATTCTTTGGCCAAGGCAAAGAAAAATGTGAGCAACATAAAACTGTTTCTCCATTTTAATTTCTTGCTGTGCTGTGCTGTACGACTCTTCAGACATTACAGACTGGAGCCCACCAGGCTTCTCTGTCCACGGGGATTCTCCAGGGAAGAATACTGGAATGGGTTGCCATGCCCTCCTTTAGGGGATCTCCCAACCCAGGGATCAAACCCGGGTCTCCTGCATTGCACGTGGAATCTTTACCGTCTGAGCCACCAGGGAAGCCCAAGAATACTAGAGTGGGTAGCCTGTCCCTTCTCCTGGGGATCTTCCCGACCCAGGAATCGAATCGGGGTCTCCAGCATTGCAGGCAGCTTCTTTACCGTCTGAGCCACCAGGGAAGCCCCTTTAATCCCTTAAGCACAACTAAAATATGATAGCCTTTCTTCTCACTAGTCCTCTTTCTTCACCCTGCGCTCCTCTATCTTTTCTGCCCCTGCCCTACCTCAATCGGCCCCTTTCCTTCCTGAAGAGCCAGAAACTTCAAAGTTCAATTATTTTTTCAATGTAAATCCTCCTCAGAACAGAGACAACCCCTTACAATTGATATTAAGCCCTCTTCTTGCTCTGAGCTGAGGGCCATTGTCAAAGTTTTTCCAAAGTCTTTGGAGCAATTTACAGAGGAGTTTAAA
The DNA here is from genome assembly GCF_042477335.2 of Ovis canadensis. Lineage (NCBI taxonomy): Eukaryota > Metazoa > Chordata > Mammalia > Artiodactyla > Bovidae > Ovis > Ovis canadensis. Next base: position 21,609,709 of record NC_091269.1, on the reverse strand, counting down.
ATAGTCTTAGGGGGACTCCCTGGTGGTGCAGTGGCTCAGACTCTGCACTCCCGATACAGGTGGCCCAGGTTCAATTCCTTGTCAGTGAACTAGATCCCACATGCTGCAACTAAGACCCACAACCAAATAAGCAAATATTAAAAAATAATAATAATAAAATAGTCTTAGAACATGTAATCCAAAACTCACAGATCTATACCAGTTAGTTCATGTATTAGCAGGAACATCAGATGCAAAATAAATAAATAAAGGTTGAAAAAGCAGAATGGGAAGATCTAAGGATGACTTAAAATGGCACAGGAAATCAGAGGAATTTAGAAAAGCTGCAGGTGTTGAACAAGATTTTTTGAAAGCTCCTCCCAGCTCTTCCCTATGAAAACAGATTGAGCTCTGATTCAGTCCTATATATCCATTGGAGAAACTAGAAACAGGCTCTTTTCCACCTATAGACAGCATTCCAAAGTAGATCCTTAAGCAATTGTGACCTCGCTTTTTATAAATGGCTTTAATCCAGAAATAAGGGATTTAATATACATGCAATAGCTAGAATGGAAAAGAGCCCCACTGCCAGACCTCCAGCCCCTTGCTGAGCAATCCAAAAGGAAAAATAAGGCTCAGAATAAACTCAAGATCTTACAAAAGTTTCAGTAAACTACAGTCCATGGGCCAAGACCCTGACCTTCTGCCTGTTTTTGCAAATAAAACTTTGATGGAACACAGTCACCCTTATGTTTACACGCTGTCTTGCTGCTTTCACAACACAGAGTTAAAAGACCGCAGCAGAGCTGCATGGCTTGCATAGTCCAGAATGTCACTATCTGCCTGCAGGAAAAAGTGGCCAATCCTTGGTATCACAAATAAAATAGTCATTAATCCCCAAAGGAGGGAATCTCTAGGCAAAGGCCCTTCTAGAAAGAACGAGGTAAAAACAGTTGTTCTGCCTTAGCTAAGAAACTAAAGGGGGAAAAAAATGAAGTGATTGACCAACTAAAATGCTCCAGTGGGAAAGTAAGCACTTAATTTTATATTTTATCCTTAAATCAGAAGGAGAAACCTCTTTAACTATTAACAGACAACACTGCCAAATTTTAATTAATTCAGGTGCTATAGAATAAAAATAATAATGACATAATATATAAACTTTAAACCTCCACTGTCTTAGAGTCAACACCAAGTCAGTTGGTGGGTATCTCTAATAACCTTCAAATGTTCCCAATGCCAAAACAGTCTCCCTCCAGACCTGTAACCAAGGTACAATCTTTCTTCCTCCTGAATCATCAGCTTCAAATGTAACTTAATAGGGATGGGTTACTGTGCAAATAAAATGCCAGATTAAATGTTCCCCAGGGGGCTTCTTCCTTGAAATCCCCCCAAAGTCCCCTATCACATGAGATCGTAGCTAATCTGGATGTTGACTTACTGTTACTCTAGTATCTGAATTAAGCCCAGATTGAAGATATCGAGAAGGTCCAAACATTTTTTAGGAATACGCGGGATTTAGGAGCTACAGTGAAGGTTCAGATTGATTTCTCTAAATCTCTGTTCAAACTGTGCCATGGTAGGCGCCGTGCAAGCCAGTTGTGTCCGACACGTTGCAACCTTCTAGACTGTGGCCTGCCAGGCTCCTCTGTCCATGGGATTTTTTAGGCAAGAATACTGGAGCAGGTTGCCGTTTCCTGCTCCAAGGAATCTTCTCAACCCAGAGACTGAACCCATGTCTCCTGTGTCTCTTGCACTGGCAGGTGGATTCTTTACCACTGGGAAGCCAAAATACATAGCATCCTGTTAAACAAGAAGCTAAAGAAGGACTTTGGAAAAGATCCTAATTCTGGGAATGATTGCGGGCAGGAGAAGAGGGTGACAGAGGATGAGATGGATGGATGGATGAATGGCATCACCCAGTCATCGGGCATGAGTTTGAGCAAACTCTGGGAGATAGTGAAGGACAGCGAAGCCTGGTATGCCATAGTCCATGGGGTTGCAAAGAATCAGACACGACTTAGCGACTAAAACCAATCACTAAAAGTCTTAACTAGGGCTTCCCTGGCGGTCTAGCGGTTAAAACCTGCCTGCCAATGCAGGGGACATGGGTTCAGTCTCTGGTCCGGGAAGATCCCACCTGCCAAGGAGCACCTAAGCCCATGTGCCACCACTACTGAAGCCTGTGCCCCTAGAGCCCGGGTCTCACAACAAGAGAAGCCATCACAAGAAGCCCTTGAACCTCAGCGAGGAGTAGCCCCCCGTCACTGCATCTAGAGAAAGCTCATGTGCTGCAACGAAGATGCAGTGCAGCCCCCAAAGATTAATACTAAAAAAAAAGCGTAACAGAAAAAGCTTTTACCAATCCACACTCAAGGTTGTAAATAGAACAGACATTCCTTGCTTCCCTGTAGTACCAAACCACATCTAATTTCATATTAGTGCCTCCTGAGGCTGCATATTTAACAGCTTGTAGATTTGCCTTCTGCTTACCTCAGCGCCAGGGCTTCCCTAGTGGCTCAGATGGTAAAGACTCTGCCCGCAATGTGGGAGACCTGGGCCCGATCCCTGGGTTGGGCAGATTCCGTGCAGGAGGGCATGGCAACCCACTCCAGTGTTCTTGCCTGGAGAATCCCCATGGACAGAGGAGTCTGGCTGGCTACAGTCCATGGGGCTGCAAAGAGTCAGACACAGCTGAATGACTAAGTATAGCATGTACCTCAGCATCAGTACTGATTTATTTTCATTGCCCAGGGGCAAGGAGCAATATGCCAGGCCCACTGTACCCCAGGGGTTTAGAATCTCCCTCCTACTTTTCACAAGTCTTCAGCCATGGTCTCAAGGACCTTCATTTCCCTAGGACTTACTCTTTCCTGGGCTTCCTAGGTGGCACAGTGGTAAAGAAACTGCTGCCAGTGCAGGAGGCGCAAGAGACTCAGGTCCCGACCCCTGGGTCGGGAAGATCTCCTGGAGTAGGAAATGGCAATGGGCTCCAGTATTCTTGCCTGGAAAGTCGCATGGACTCAAGAGCCTGGTGGGCTACAGTTCGTGGGGTTGCTGTGAGAGGCACACAACTGAGCAAGTATGCGCGCGCTACTTTTAACCACTATATCATGACTTTTTGCTGTGTTCTGAAGATGAGGGGAGCTCTGAGACTGTTTCCATCTGTTTCAGTGTTTTAGCTCAGAAAGGGGGAAGGTTTCCAAAGAGAAGTTACAGTTTTGTCAAAGTAAAGTTAATTTCCTAGGACATGTTTCATCCCAAGATATCCTGCAGGGGCCTGTAGCACAAGGCCTCTGTGCCCCCATCTCTTTGACTACAGGAAGCAGTATTCATTCAGCCTCCACGACCTTCCCCAAACTCCAATGGGCCGATTCAAGCAGTTGTTAATTGAGGAAGGGAGGGATGTGAGACTAGAGAGAAACAGTCAGGTAGGCTTTAGGCCAGGTCCTGCTTCCCCATCAAGGGATACATATAATAACATCTTTGAGCTATCTTGCCGATACTTAACTCCCCCTTCAGGTGGGGAAGTTAATGACTAATGATGGTATGCTGCCCACAAGCATGTAGGCCCCGGACCAGTTGGACTTGAACGTTGATGATGCCGACTCCTACTTATCTCACCACCAACCCAACAGAAGAATGTCCATGAGCTGATCACACCCTCTTTGGACATTAATATGAAACTTCTCCCGATCTTCCCCAAATTTGGACGCTTGGTTTGAGGGCATGAGCCCACTGGGTCCCCCTTTGCCTGGCAAAGCAATAAAGCTATTCTTTTCTACTTCATCCAAAACTCTGTCTCTGAGATTTGATTTGGCACTGGTGCACAGAGAAGCTGAGCTTTCAGCATCACCAAGGAGGTGACACACTGCAGGAACTTCAAAACTTTCCGAGGCCGGTTATTAAGAGACAACTAAGATTTCAGATCAATTATACTTCAATTTAAAAAACAGAAGAAGATTCTTGGGTCTCACTGGCAGCTGCAAGCTGTGGCTTCCAGCTTCTCTGAAATTGCCTTGTCACCATGAGACTTTACCAAGTCCTTGGTAAGCAAATATCTTCCCCGGGACTCTAAACAGGAATGGGGCTTGAATGAGTTAAAATTAGCTCTTAACTGTCTCCCTCTCTGGCCTTCCTGGTTACTATAAGCCTTTCTATGTATTTGTACATGAGACTCACCTCCATGAGGATCATCAGAGGCCAGTAATCTACCACAGTCTGCCTTGGTCCAGTGGCAAAGCTAAGCCACGTAAGTGCAGTAACCACAGCAGCCCAACTAGCCAAACTTGGTTTGTCTGTGTGCATTATTTTTTTATTTTAATTAGCTTATTTATTCATTACTGCAAATGGGTCTTCTCTAGCTGGAGTGAGCAGGGACTATCCTGTAGCTGCAGAGCTTGGGCTGCGCATTGCGTTGACATCTCTTGTTGCAGAGAATGGGCTCGAGGGCAGGGGCTTTGGTAGTTACTGCTGCATGTGGGCTCAGTAGTTGGGGCTCACAGGTTTAGTTGCTCTGGGCCATGTGGGATCTTCCCAGGACAGGGATCGAACCCATGTCTCCTGCACTGGCAGGCAGATTCTTAACCACTGGACAACCAGGGAAGTCTGGTGTGCATGTTTTTAATTGTGTGAAATAAATGCATAGGACCTGAAGTTTTCCATTTGAATCATTTTAAATTCAGTGACATTAATTACAGAGGCTATGCTGTGCAACCATCACCACTATTTATTTTGAAGTGCCCTTTCATCAACATTTCATCTTTCGAAACAGAAACTCTGTAGCCATTAAGCAGCAACTCACCATTCCTCTCCCCACACTCCCGGGCAACTTCTAATCTGCTTTCTTTCGCTAAGATTTGGAGAGTTTACCTAAGTGGAATCATACATTTGTCCTTTTGTGTTAGGCTTATTTCACCTAGTATAATTTTTTCATGGTTCATCTCTGTTGTGGAATACATTAGGATCTCATTTCTTTTTATGACTGAATAATATACTGTTGCAAATACCACATTTTGTTTATTTATTCATCTACTGATAGATACATGTGTTGTTTCTATTTTTGGCTATTGTGAATAATGCTGCTATGAACATTGATGTACAAGCTTGTGTACTGCTTAGGTCCCTGATTTCAATTCTTTGGGGTGTATACCTAGGAGTGGAATTGCTAGCTTATATGGTAATTCTGTTTAACTTTCTGAGGAACTGCCAAACTTTTTTTCACAGAAGCTGCACAATTTTACAACCTGATAGGCAGTGTATAAGTGTTCCAATTTCACTGCATCCTTGCTAACACTTGCTATGTCTGTTTTTTTTAATTATCACCATCATAATTTGTGTGACGTGGTAGCTCATTGTGGTTTAGATTTGCATTTCCCTTCATTCACTGGGTCAGGAAGAGTGAAGAAGGAAATGGCAACCCACTCCAGTATTCTTGTCTGGGAATCCTAAGGACTGAGAAGCCAGGTGGGCTACAGACGATAGGGTCACAAAACAGTCAGACACGATTTCCTGACAAAACAACAGATTGACTAATGGTATCTAGCTTCTTTTGATCAGCTAATTTTTGACTTGTATAACTTCTTCAGAGAAAAGTTTACTGAAGTCCTTTGCCCATTTTAAAATCAAAATATCTTCTTGTTGAAATATAGTTCTTTAGATATTCTGAGTATTAAACCGTTTCACATATATGATTTTTTTTATTTTTTATTTTTATTATTTATTTATTTATTTTTTAATTTTTATTTTTACTTAATTTTACGTTACAATACTGTATTGGTTTTGCCATACATTGACATGAAACTGCCACGGGTGTACATGAGTTCCCAATCCTGAACCCCCCTCCCACCTCCCACCCCATATCATCTCTCTGGATCATCCCCGTGCACCAGCTCCCAGCATCCTGTATCCTGTATTGAACATAAATGATTTGCAAATATTCTCTTCCATTCTTCAGGTTGTCTTTTAACATTCTTTAGTGTCCTTTGATGCATAAATGTTTTAGTTTTTTTTTCTTTTTTTAATTTATTTATTTTTAATTGAAGGATAATTGCTTTACAATATTATGTTGGTTTCTGCCAAACATCAGTGTTGACTAGCCATAGGAATACATACGTCCCCTCCCTCTTAAACCTCCTGTCCAAGTTTTAGTTTTGATGACATCCAACTGATTTTTTTCTTTTGTTGCTTGTGTTTTTGGTGTCAAACTTAAGAACACATTGCCAAATCCAAGGCCATGAAGATCTTCCCTGGGGCTTCCCTGGCAGTCCAGAGGTTGAGACTCTGCACCTCCAATGCAGGGGGCTCAGGGTTCGGAGAAGGCAATGGCACCCCACTCCAGTACTCTTGCCTAGAAAATCCCATGGATGGAAGAACCTGGTAGGCTGCAGTCCATGGGGTCGCTAAGAGTCGGACACAACTGAGCGACTTCACTTTCACTTTTCACTTTCATGCATTGGAGAAGGAAATGGCAACCCACTCCAGTGTTCTTGCCTGGAGAATCCCAGGGATGGGGGAGCCTGGTGGGCTGCCGTCTATGGGGTCACGCACAGAGTCGGACACGACTGAAGTGACATAGCTGCAGGGTTAGTCCCTGGTCAGGAAACTAAAATCCCACATGCCACTCGGCACAGAAAACAACAATTTTGCTCTTATAGTCTGACCCATTTATTATTTTCTTTGATCCATTTTGAGTTAATTTTTGTGATTGGTGTGAGGTAAGAGTCCAGTTTCATTCTTTTACGTGAGGCTGTCCAGTTTTCTCAGTACCATTTGTTAAAGAGACTGTTCTGTCTTCATTGAATGGTCTTGGCACTCTTGTGGAAAATCAGCTGACCGTGGATGTGACAGTCTATTTCTGGGCTCTCGGGTCTATCTAGTTCATTGGTCTGTGTGTCTGTCCTTATGCCATTTCCACAGTGTTTTGATTACTGGAGCTTTGTAGAAGGTTTTAAAATTGGAAAGGGTGAGCCTTCCATGTTTGATCTGTTTTAGGATCTCCTTTAAATCTGATGGTCCTTTCTGCTGAACAATCTTTGTTATTCATTGAAAATACACATTTCTCAGTATGTAGGTTTATCTCCTATGAAATCCTGTTTCTTCTCCCTTACTTATTTCCATTCATCATTACAATACCTTGACCCTGGTATTCTTCTTCTATTACTTGATGGGAAAACTCATAACCATCTAACTTCTGTTCATGAATGAATAGATATATCAGAAATTTTAGCAAAATGAAGACTAATCGTGTTGGTTGATGGGCCATATCATCGGACTGAACCAAAAAAATACTGTGTAACACATTTACTTTATCTCTAAAACCTGATCTTTTGGCAGTTGGAAAATCTGCCCAGATGGCAGAATTCACTCACCAGGGCTTGCCAGATAGCTCCAGATGAGAAGGTTTAATATATGCACAGAGGTTGTCCGTGGTTTTGGAATGCTTTCGAAACAAAAAGGATTCTTACCCTCAGCAGAAAACCCAGTTAGGAATGGGAGCATATCCAAGAAGAACAGAGTAAGGTGTGGGGGCCCTGAGCAAGAGTGAAGACCACCCCCTCTTCCCAGTGTTTGTGATCCATCCTGTGTTCTTTTTTTAGATGTAAACACTGAACCTAGTGTAAAGCTGCTGGCATATTATTTGTTTGCTTGTGTTTTTTTAAATTTAAGCAGACAATTTCTCTTAAAATAAAGTTGGCAAAGGGGGTGAGAATGAGGCTGAAGACAAACCTTGTTGTCTCCTGTGTGGCTGGGACTTACTTTACTCCTAACTCACTCTGGCTGATAGGGCACCCTTACAATCCGACAGAGGGTTTTGGGCTCTAAGTACCTGAAAGGACAAGCCAAAGTCTGGGAAGGAGTTAGGCTGCCTGGAATCCCCCATGCTGCTTTCAAAGGCAAAGAAGACTAAAATACAACTGGAAGAAGGATTTTAAGAAGGATAGACTCACTGAGAAATCAGTTATTTTAAAAATAGCAGATTTGAGAAATGAGAGAATTCTTTATTCATCTTTGATTTACAAAATAACAATTTAAATTTCAGATGTTCCCCCCTCTTAGCTGCATCCTCAAATTATCTCAGTGTAATTCTTGATCTGGGTTACCTTGCTCTCTCACCTAGCCTGTGATATATAAACAGGATGTCCTCCTCTCCTTCTTAAAATCTACTACCCCAAAGTGAAATGAAACCCACCCTCTTTCTTTGACTCAGGAGAAGATGGCTATTTCTGAATACATTTCTTTTTACTTTCCTAAAAGTTTTCCCTTAACTATTTAAGCCTAAAAATTTTATTTTCTAGTTACAGATGAACTATTTTCTTGGCCTTTTTTCTACCTTAATGGAAAAGCGAACTGAAGACTGTTTGGGGAACAGTTCCTTGGGAACTTCAGCTCCCAGAGACTGGAAACACCTACAGTCAGGGTATCTGAGCTCAGGTCTGGTTTCCTGGTCTTTAAGCCAGTTGTTCTCAGGCAAGCCACTTAAATTTATCCATAAAATATGAATAATAATATGCATTCCATCTGCTTAATCAGCTGTTGTGATGACAAAATGAGATAATGTCTGAGAATGTGCTCTTTAAATGGGACACAGTACAAAACATTGTTATCTGTGAGTGGTGGGATTATAGGCCATCTGATTTTCTTCTTTGTGTTATCTATAACTTATACTTTAAAATATAACATTTAATTATACTAAATGTTCTATATTTTTAAAAGAAAGCATACAGTGCTATACAAGTAAAAGTTATTAAAATCAATCTTCTTAATGGTGTCAGGGTGTCTCTGTGGGATCTGGGCATACAGAAAATAGTTAAGCTATGTATATAAACATTAGATTGGGAAAAAGTGGAAACAATGACAAATATTCTTTTCTTGGGCTCCAAAATTACCACAGACAGTGATTGCAGCAATGAAATTAAAAGACATTTGCTCTTTGGAAGAAAAACTGTGACAAACCAGCTGCTGCTGCTGCTAAGTCGCTTCAGTCGTGTCTGACTCTGTGCGACCCCATAGATGGCAGCGCACCAGGCTCCCCCGTCCCTGGGATTCTTCAGGCAAGAACACTGGAGTGGGTTGCCATTTCCTTCTCCAATGCATGAAAGTGAAAAGTGAAAGTGAAGTCACTGAGTCGTGTCCAACTCTCAGCGACCCCATGGACTGTGGCCTACCAGGCTCCTCTGTCCATGGGAATTTCCAGGCAAGAATCCTGGAGTGGGGTGCCATTGCCTTCTCCAGTGACAAACCAGACAGCATATTAAAAAGGATAGACATTGCTTTGCTGACAAACATCCATCTGGTCGAATCTAGACTTCGTCCAGTAGTTATGAAGAGATGTGAGAGTTGGACCATAAGGAAAGCTGAGCACAGAAAAATTGATGCTTTCAAACTGTGGTGCTGGAGAAGACTCTTGAGAGTCCTTTGGATTGCAAAGAGATCAAACCGGTCAGTCCTAAAGGAAATCAACCCTGAATGTTCATTGGAAGGACTGATGCAGAAGCTGAAGCTCCAATAGTTTGGCTACCTGATGTGAAGAGCTGACTCAATGGAAAAAACTTTGATGCTGGGAAAGATTGAGGGCAGGAGGAGAAGGGGACAACAGAGGATGAAATGGTTTGATGGCATCATCAACTCAATGGACATGAGTTTGAACAGACTCCAGGAGATAGTGAAGGACAGGGAAACCTCGTATGCTGCAGTTCATGGGTTTGCAAAGGGTTGGACACGACTTAGTGACTGAACAGCAACATAAACATTAAGCAAAATAGAAATAGGACTTTTGATAGTTCTAAGAAGTAAACCAATTCTTAGAAAATTGGTTCGTTTAGATACAACAAATGGCTTTACCTAGAGGTAGCAGAGTCCTATGACTGAGAAATCAACCTCTAGTTTCTCCAATGCCTGCCAACACCGAGTGTTCACCGAGTATCTTTCCTCCGGTTGTCAGATCTTCCAGCTCTGTGAGAGGTCTGACTTTTTTCTTTTGGTTGCACTGGCTCTCACTGCTGCTCATGAGCTTTCTCTAGTTCCAGCAAGCAGCAGCTACGCTTCATTGTGGGGCACAGGCCTCTCTTTGTGGGGGCTTCTCCTGATGCAGAGCACAGGCTCTCAGCCCACAGGATTTAATAGTTGCAGCAGGTGGGTTCAGTAGTCGTGGTGCATGTGCTTAGCTGCTCTGAGGCATGTGGAATCTTCCCAGACCAGGGACTGAACCATGTTCCCTGTACTGGCAGGGAGATTCTTATCCACTGTACCTCCAGGGAAGTCCTGACCACTGTTCTTTGTCATCACACCTCATGCCTGGGCAGCCACGTGTTCATCAACAGCTTTAGGATGGCACCACACAAAATTCTGGACCAGTCTGCATAGCTCTCTCCTCTCCATGTTCTGCCTGATGAGTTTCAGCTGCCTCTGTTCTCCATGGTTCCAGAACTGAACCCTCCCCACACTGCTGGAATTCTGGAAGTGCTTCTGGATGGCGAGTCTGGGCAATCAAATTTGTTACTGTCTTATTTGTGATCACTCTCTCAGGGACCACAGTCCCTTGTTGCCTGTTATCTAGTAAGCAAAAGCAGCTGTTTCCTAGGTTTTGTTCATTTTTCTAGTTGATTTGGGTGGGAGAGCAACATTGGTACCAGTGACCCCATATAGCCAGAGTCAAAAGTCCTCAAACAAATTTTTGAAGTTAGGCCCTTCGTCTCCTAAAGGAGATTGCTCATATTCTGGATTAGAAATTTGATGAGTGCAGAACTTTATTGGGTTCAAAGGAGCAAGAAAAGAGGCTCCAGGTGGGCATCTAATATAGGCCAATGGCCTAAGGATCATGATAAATAGTAGCCGATTACCCAGAGGGCAGGCTCCAAGAATAAGGGAAACACTGAGAGGTCTTCTTCTACTTCACACTTTTGCCTGGAGCCCACGTTGGGAAGGACAAGGGGCAATGATGGCTTTCTTGATCTCTAGGTCCATATATTTACCTGCCACTTACCTGCCACTGGTCTTCTAAATGGAAGCTCCCCATTGGCCTCAAAACTATGTGGACTTCCCTGGTAGTCCAGTGATTAAGAATCTGCCTGCCAATGCAGGGGACATGGGTTCAATCCCTGGTCCAGGAAGATCCCACATGCAAGGGGGCAACTAAGCCTGTGTATCACAACCACTGAGCCCACACTTCCGTGCAACCAGGGAAGCCAGTGCAATGAGAAGTCACTCTCTGAAGCCAGAGAAAGCCATGCACAGTAGAATCCAGTGCAGCCAAAAATGAAATAAATAAACATAAATTTAAAATATATGTATCCAACCAACTTCTTCATTGTTTCCTCCAAAGACTGCTCCTCCTCCTTACATTCCTTCATATGGGAGAATCAGCAGCATTCACCTGCTGTCTTCCCTGAAACAGAAAGTTAGGCCACCCCTTGCCTTCTCTTTCCTCCCTCGGACCTAGTCAGTCGCTGATACCTGTCAGTCTGATGGCCTCCACTTTACCCATGATGAAGGCACCTTGTCCATCTGTGTTCTACTATATGCCTCATATAATAGGTGTTCAAGAGACAGTTACTGATGGACTTCCCTGGTGGTACAGTGGGTAAGAATCCGCCTGCCAATGTAGGGGACATGGGTTCGATCCCTGGTCCCAGAAGATTCCATATGCCACAGAGCAACTAAAGCCCACGTGCCACAACTGCTGAGTCTGTGTGCTGCAGCCACGGAAGCCCCTGTGCCTAGAGCCTGGGCTCTGTGTGCAGCCACGGAAGCCCGTGTGCCTAGAGCCTGTGCTCCGTGTGCTGCAGCCGCGGAAGCCCGTGTGCCTAGAGCCTGTGCTGTGCAACAAGAGGAGCCAGTGCAGTGAGAAGCCTGCGCACCACGACGAAGAGCAGCGCCCTCTCCACAGCTAGAGAAAGCCTGCTTGCAGCAACGAAGGCCCAGTGCAAGCCAAAATGAATGATAAAGAAATAGGCAAATTATCGTTTAAAGAATGAGAGAGATAGTTACTGAGTGAAAGAACAAGTGAATAAATAGATCCTCACTGAGGGCTAAGGCCTTCTTTTCAGATGAACAGCTATGATAGTGTATAAAAGACAGCAGGCAAGAAACCCTCCAATTCATTGACCACAACTCTGCCAAAGGGATTGTTCTACAGTGCTCTCAGTTCTTGTTATTCTTGTTATTCACTGGAGTTATGTATCAAACCATTGCTCCTGGAGGGAAAATATAGGATTCGGTTCCTGAAAGCCTCTGGTCATAACATTTTCATCAGCTAATCAGTATATAACCTTGTCTTATGTGCATTTCTGTTTAAGGACACCTTACTTAATCTATCTCACTGATTCATTAATATTGAAGTCACAGCCACAGCATGCCTATGCATGCCTGGACAGTTTTACCTAACACAGTGTTTTCTCCATAACACACATCAGCGTGTTCATGCCTAGAGGAGCAGGACAGCACTTCAGCATTTAAAAAAACAAAACTACCAACAAAAAGTGCAAAACTTCCCCTCGCAAAAGAGGGGGCACTAAATAGACTACAAACAGTACATCTTTTAGGGTAGGAGTTGACGCAGGAAGGCAGAGATCCCCGTGCTCCACTTCAGCTGGGGATGAGAGCTGGGAGATTCAGATTTTTCACTTCTCGGTCCACGCCCACAGATGATCACAAAGTACTGCAAGTGTTAATTTTGAGCTTACAAATAAATTTCACCAAGTAGACAAATTGGCAAATCCAGAACCTGCAAATATAGAGCCTGTAAATGATGAAGATGGATCACAGAACTCCATCATGTCACTCCCTGCCTGAACCCTCGGTGCCTTATTCCTGCCACCAAGAAACTGAGCTTTGTCCACCCCACCTCAATAATAGAACCAGGTCTGCATATTTAACTTCTGAGCTTACATGCTGGTCTCCTGTGCTTATTGAGAGGAGAAACTGTGTTCCTTTCACATAATACAGTGGCTGGCACATAGAAGTTATTTAATATATAGTAATTTTTTAGAAATAAGTTAATAAACCAATAAAGTGAAAAAAATAATGGTAGATCTCAGGGTATCTAGGATAGATGACAGAGAAGCCAATACTTTAAAACTGATTTCCAATTTATTGTTAATAAATTGCCCAGAGTGAGTGCATAAATCTATTTAACTTATTAATTAAACTTTAGTACCAAACTTGCCACCAAAAAAATTGAAAAGGTTGTAATCACAGCACTCTTTACTATGCAGTTGGATTAGCTAATTGAGCTGAATAAAGCACAATTCACTTTTACTCTGCTGTGTGGAACACTGATGACTTTGTCTAGATTAATTCTGTCTGATGCTCCTGATTCTATTTACATTCCAATTTCCCTTTGCTGTTTGTGTGGATTCCTGGCCAATATGTGCTGAGAGCTTTTGGTCTTCTTCCACTTTCTGTCCCGTCCATTTTAACCCCATTGTTTGATATTCATTTAAATAGTGAGTAGTGCCAAATGGGGAAACTCCATGATTTTCAGTTCAGCTGTTATCTAAATGGGATTTGCAAATAATTTTCCAACCAAAAGATTCTTGGAAATGCTGGCCATTATATAGAGGGCTTTTGAATGGTTTGTTTCAACTTGATTTGTGTCAAATGAATGGCTTTTACTGTGTGTGACAGTCCCAGCGATCAGTGTAGTAATTCTCTCCACTCTCAATTTATTCAGGATAAAAAGCACACACATATGGACACCTTATCTTTGACAAAGGAGGCAAGGATATACAATGGAGTAAGGACAATCTCTTTAACAAGTGGTGCTGGGAAAACTGGTCAACCACTTGTAAAAGAATGAAACTAGATCACTTTCTAACACCACACACAAAAATAAACTCAAAATGGATTAAAGATGTAAACGTAAGACCAGAAACTATAAAACTCCTAGAGGAGAACATTGGCAAAACACTCTATGACATAAATCACAGCAGGATCCTCTATGATCCAACTCCCAGAATTCTGGAAATAAAAGCAAAAATAAACAAATGGGATCTAATTAGAATTAAAAGCTTCTGCACAACAAAGGAAATTATAAGCAAGGTGAAAAGACAGCCTTCAGAATGGGAGAAAATAATAGCAAATGAAGCAACTGACAAACAACTAATCTCAAAAATATATAAGCAACTTAAGTCCAGAAAAATAAATGACCCAATCAAAAAATGGGCCAAAGAACTAAATAGACATTTCTCCAGAGAAGACATACAGATGGCTAACAAACACATGAAAAGATGCTCAATGTCACTCATTATTAGAGAAATGCAAATCAAGACCACAATGAGGTACCACTTCACACCAGTCAGAATGGCTGCGATCCAAAAGTCTGCAAGCAATAAATGCTGGAGAGGGTGTGGAGAAAAGGGAACCCTCTTATACTGTTGGTGGGAATGCAAACTAGTACAGCCACTATGGAGAACAGTGTGGAGATTCCTTAAAAAATTGCACATAGAACTGCCTTATGACCCAGCAATCCCACTGCTGGGCGTACACACAGAGGAAACCAGAATTGAAAGAGACACATGTACCCCAATGTTCATCGCAGCACTGTTTATAATAGCCAGGACATGGAAACAACCTAGATGTCCATCAGCAGATGAATGGATAAGAAAGCTGTGGTACATATACACAATGGAGTATTACTCAGCCGTTAAAAAGAATACATTTGAATCAGTTCTGATGAGGTGGATGAAACTGGAGCCTATTATACAGAGTGAAGTAAGCCAGAAAGAAAAACACCAATACAGTATACTAACACATATATATGGAATTTAGAAAGATGGTAATGATGACCCTGTATGTGAGACAGCAAAAGAGACACAGATGTGTAGAGCAGACTTTTGGACTCAGAGGGAGAGGGAGAGGGTGGGATGATTTGGGAGAGTGGCATTGAAACATGTATACTATCATGTAAGAAACGAATCGCCAGTCTATGTCCGATGCAGGATACAGGATGCTTGGGGCTGGTGCTCGGGGATGATCTGGAGAGACGATGTGGGGTGGGAGGTGGGAGGGGGGTTCATGTTTGGGAACTCACGTACACCCGTGGTGGATTCATGTCAATGTATGGCAAAACCAATACAGTATTGTAAAGTAAAATAAATTAAAAAACAAATAAAAAAATAAAAAAGGAAAGCGTGTGTAGATATGTAGTCTCTGAGGGTAATTCTCAAATCTCTATATGCCACCAGTCATAAAATACTAGAGGCTTCCCTGGTGGCTCAGTGGTAAAGAATCTACCTGCAATGGAGATTTGGGTTCCATCCCTAAGTTGGGAAGATGCCCTGGTAGAGAGCATGGCAACCCACTCCAGTATTCTTGTCTGGTGAATCCCATGGACAGAAGAGCCTGGCAGCCTTATATAGTCCTAGGGTCACAAAGAGTCAGACTCTCTCTGACTGAAGTGACTGGGCACCCACACGTCAAGTACTATGTTGCTTTGTTAAAGATATCTCTTATACCTCTTCTCTCCATCCTTAGATCCAGGTCCTCAGTCTGGGGCCCAGCTTTAGCTCCCACATGGATAGAGGAAGACATTCACTTCTTAATTGTTCTTTCCTTCTTTCAGTGCGCCCATTTCTTCCCCTCCCCTACCACATCTGCCTTGAGCCCTGCCACATTAATGCTCTAAAACAGATTTTGCTCTCTCTTTTGAGGGAGAGAGCTCTCACCAATGTGGTGTGTGTGGTCGACTCTGTTCTCATAGGTTACCTCTGGAGATTTTCAGCATTAAATGATTCCTGGCCAAGAAAAAAAGCATAATCATCTCATTCCCCAGATGGGTTTGGATGCACACTGGTAATAACATCAAGTCTAGCTCTAAGAGGAGACAGTAGAGCAGAGCCAGGCTGGGTCTTTAAGGAATCCCACATGAGATGACACCATACTTTAATGCTGTATCAAGGTCTTGGGCTGCTTATCTCATCACCACTATCTGGACAGTTGGACAGGTTCTATTGGGAAATTGATTTTTTTTCTTTGTTTCTATGCTTCTGCACTAGTAGGTTCAGTATTAAACATGAGACCTTTTGTTTGAAAAAATCAAGATGCAGATTTCATCATTCCTGCACTAAAAATATCTGTGCTCACTCTCTGCTGAAGAGCAAAATCCCTGAGCTCTACCTGAACTTTATGGCTAATGAGCCCACCTGGTCTCTGGCATTCCTCAGCCTCAGTTACCTCCTTCATTCAGATTACCATCCTCATTCTTGCTCACAGGCGCCCTTTCCATCTCCATGCTGTGGAGCTCATGTGGGCCTGTGTCCTGGAAAGCGAAAGTGTTAGTCGCTCAATCATGTCCAACTCTTTGCAACCCTGTGGACTGTAGCCTGCTAAGCTTCTCTGTCCATTGAATTCTCCAGGCAAGCATACTGGAAAAGGTTACCATGCCCTTCTCCAGGGGATCTCCTCAACTCAGGGACTGAACCAGGGTCTCCTGCATTGCAGGTAGATTCTTTACCGTCTAGCTACCAGGGAAGACCTCCTATCCTGGGAGCCTCTCTTTTAACTCCTTAAAGGCCCAGAGAAGTCCAGCCCCACTTCCAAGGCCTTTCTCTGTTACTGGTCCCTATCTATGAACTCCTGTAGTCTGTAGCATTCTATTTTGATGCTTATATTATTCAATAATACTTTTTATGTTCTTAACTCTTTCATAAATTTTTATCTGAACTGTAAGCTCCTGGGGATTCAGGACTTATTTTAAGCCAGCACTGTCTGATAGAAACACACATTGTGAGCCACAAATACAAGCCTCAAATGTAATTATAAATGTTCTAGAAGCCACATTAAAAAATAAACAGATGAAATTAATTTTAATAGTATATTTATTTAACCAAATATATCCGAAATATTATTTCAAATGCAATCAATTATTAATAAGATACCTTACATTCTTTATTTCATCCTAAGCCTTGGGAATCAAGTGCACAGCACATCTCAGTTTGGAGCGGCCACATTTTGGGTGCTCAGTGACCCTTTGGGGCTAGTGGCTACCATACTGAACAGCTTAGCCCTTGATATCCCACATGGGTGGGTGATGGTATAACATACACAGAGAATGTGAGTCAACACATTGCTGTCACACTGGAGGAATGTCTCCGGCACAAGTTTCAGTCCTTGACCCTGCTCTGTTTATGGTTTTTATTGTTGGCTTGGGTTGTGCAGTGGTTAAGAACATCCACTCTGCTGCAATGGATATATAGTTAACAATACTTTAACATTTGAAAAGCAGGTAGACTTCATGTTATGTGTTTATTACCACAATTAAAAAAAAAAATAACATCTGCTCTGAGTCAGAGTGACCTTAATTTCAAATCTCAGTACTACCAAACTACATATGTGAATGTGGGAAAGTTAATTTTCTTCTCTTAACTCTGGTTTCATCATCCATAAGTGGGGATAATTACACCAGCCTCAAAGGAGTGTTGTGAAGAAAGTGAGATACTGTCTGTAAAATGCCTTACCCCAGTACACAGAACACATGAAGCCCTTAAAAATACGGGGCTTTACCACTATCATTATCACCATAAATGGTGTATTTATTAATGTAGCAGATGAGATAATTCTGGGAAAGACAGATTAAGTTAAAGAATGAAAAAGCTTTTCCCAAATTGGATGCACTGGGTTGAATAAAGCAAGCTGAAATTTCTGTAGATAAGTGAAAGTATTGCATTTAGGTTAAAAAAAATCCAACTACACAAAAATAAGCTTGCAGCTGAATTGTAGTTCATGTGAAAAGAAACAATTATTTTATAAGTTGAAATTTAATTCTATAAATTAAAATTTATATTTGACTAAATATAGTTGGGATAAAATTATACCTTTTATTTCATTACATATTTAATGTAAAAGCAAATAGTACAAAAGGGTATAAAGAAAAAGGTTAAAAAAATCTCCCTCTGAGAAAGTCCCTTTCCTACTCCTTAGAAGTAAGGAGCCACCTTCTTACATGTCCTTCCAGGAATGCCTGGTGCCTAAATAAACATATATCTGTTTACCCTTTAAAAGTTTTAACACTTATGGGGATAGACTGTTATTCTCTAGTGCAACTTACTTGAAAAGGGGTTAAAAGTAAAGCCGGATTAAAGGTCAATATTATTCCTAAATGGGATGTGTCAACTCCAAACTTTAATTTGATTTTAAACTTCAAAAGAAGTAGGCTAATGGTAAAATGAAGTAAATAGTCCAATGCTATTTAGAACTTGTCAAACACATCTGGGATTTTTCACTTTCATATGGACACTATCTTTTAAGAAAAACACTGACAAACTGTATGTGTCTGGTGGAGACTGATTAAGGGGACAAAGAATTCAAAACCATTGGCGGGCTGCAGGACCGCAGGATGTTTAACCGGAGGTAGGAAAATCCCAGAGGAATGTGCCAGCTGTTTGCGTGGGAGGAAAAGCAGTCCTAACCACCTCAAGGAGCACTGCTGGGACTCCCTGGCGCTTCAGTGGCTGAGACTCTGCAGTCCCAGTGCAGGGGGCCCAGATTCGATCCCTGATCAGAGAGCTAGATTCCACATGCCACAACTAAGACCCAGTGCAGACAAATAAATTAATTTTTAAAAAATGTATCTCTTTTAAAGGAGCAGTGTTGGAGCAGAATCAAGTTTCCAATCCTAGTGTTAGTCATGTCCGACTCTTTGTGGCACCATGCACTGAAGCCCACCAGGCTCCTCTGTCCATGGGATTCTCCAGGCAAGAACGCTGGAGTGGGTAGCCATTCCCTTCTCCAGGAGATCTTCCCAACCCAGGGATTGAACTTGGGTCTCCTGCATTGCAGGCAGATTCTTAACCATCTGAGCCACCAGGGAAGCCCCAAATTTCTAATAGTTGGAGGCATATTTTTGAGTTAGTAAAGACTCTTGTGGAGATAAATGAGATGATGCATGTAAAAGGGCTTTTAAAGTTGCCACCACTGAGGACAATTATTTCTAAAAATTCGAAAAGTCTGAAATCTGAATGGACGAATTTCACCCAGTTTGACCCCCGATTATTTCAGATGTTTACGGAGAGGGTGGTACATCATAAGCAAAGAGAATTGCCATGTTCTTCAAAGCATTTCATTCCTTATCTCAGCATGATTTATTTTATATCTCTGAGCCTGGCTCATTGCTTGGCACAAAGTAGATCAAAGTGCAAAAAAGAAAGGAAGGAAGAGGTGAGGGAGGTAGGAAGGAAGGGAGAAATGAATAGACGATATTAATCCAAGTATTTCCATTTTCTTTATTATTTTTCCCTTCCACTCCCTTGCCCATCTATATCTCAGTCTCCTCCTGCCTGGATTCTTCACACACACTACTCTAGTTCTCCACCCACGAGATTTGAAGACAGTTCCTTTTCATCTCTGAAGGGCATGTTATTGTCTGGTTAAGCTCCTCAGCTAGGGGCTTCATCTTGCACTTCAGAAAATCAAAGTGCAAGTGGTGGATTTTCCCCAAACGTTCCAATTCATTTACTGCATTTTCTAGGTTTGTGCACTCTCTTTGGCTTTTTTTTTTTTTTTTTTAACTTCAAAGGCCTAGCGAGTGAAGGCGTTTCCAAATACTGGTTGAAAGGTGCTCTCACTGTGATCTCTTCCATTTCAAGTATTTTAACCATCACCTCTAAGTGTCCACTCTGGTTCAGCCTTTCCCAACCAAACAGCTCCCTGGATTCTGTCTTTGGCATCTCCCCAGTAAGAAAACAGTGGCCTTTGTCAAGATTCCATCCTTTACGAGATAAGCAAACCTAAGCAAACCAGCTACCTTATTCCTTATTCATCAGATGGAGCTCTAATGCTCACCTCCCAGAGGCTGTGCAGGCTAAAGGAGAAAAATCTATGAGAAATCTATCAAGTGTTAGTTTTTTGTTTCCTATCCTTTGCTTGCTGCTGCTAAGTCACTTCAGTCGTGTCCAACTCTGTGCTTTGTTTACTGCCACCTAATTCAGGCCTTCATTTCCTCTTAATTCAAATATGCATTAGCAAGGACTTCCCCGGCAGTTCAGGGGATAAGACAATGCAGGGAGGGTAGGTACTATCTCTGGTCTGGGAGCTAAGATCCCACATGTCTCGAGGCCAAAAAACCAAAATACAAAACAGAAGCAATATGTAACAAATTCAATAAAACTTTCAAAACAGTCCACATCAAAACAAACAAACAAAAATCTTTAAAAAAAGAAAAGACGCATTTGCAATCAACTCAACTATTCTCCCTGGCTCTAGTCTCTGCCTCCACCTGCAAACTACTGAATATGCAAGTGCCAGAATGATCTAAGTTTCAGGCTATGTTGCTTTAAGGGGCTTCTCTGGTGGCTCAGACAGTAAAGAATCTGCTGCAATGCAGAAGACCAGGGTTCAATCCCTGGGTCAGGAAGACCCCCTTGAGAAGGGAATGGCTACCCACTCCAGCATTCTTGCCTGGAGAATTCCATGGACAGAGGAGCCTGGTGGGCTATACAGTCCATGGACTCAAAAAGAGTTGGACACAATGGCATCACTGACTCGATGGACATGAGTCTGAGTGAACTCCGGGAGTTGGTGATGGACAGGGAGGCCTGGCGTGCTGCGATTCATGGGGTTGCAAAGAGTCGGACACGACTGAGCAACTGAACTGAACTGAATGACTAACACTTTCACTTTCATGTTGCATTTAAAATGCCTAATAGCTCTTTTACCAAGGACCCACCAACATGGGTCGCGTTCGCACCAAAACCATAAAGAAAGCGGCCTGGGTCATCATTGAGAAGTACTACACGCGCCCGGGCAATGACTTCCACACCATCAAGCGGCTGTGCGAGGAAATCGCGATTATTCCCAGCAGGAAGCTTTGCAATAAGATCGCAGGCTACGTCACACATCTGATGAAACGGATTCGAAGAGGCCCGGTGAGAGGCATCTCCATCAAGCTGCAGGAGGAGGAGAGAGTGAGGAGGGACAATTACGTGCCTGAGGTCTCAGCCCTGGATCAGGAAATCATTGAAATAGATCCTGACACTAAGGAAATGCTGAAGCTCTTGGACTCTGGCAGCCTGTCCAACTTGCAGGTCACTCAGCCTACAGTTGGGATGAACTTCAAAACACTGCGTGGAGCCGTTTTAGTCTTTCTGCTGTGCTCTAATATTTTCAATAAACCTCGGACAACAACAGCAACAACAACAAAAATGCTAAATAGCTACCCCTGTCTAAGAAATAGACTCTAAATTTCCAAGTACTCGTTCTGAAACCTTTCCTGGTCTAAGGTTAAGAGCTGTGACACCCTTTGTCTTCCAAATGTAACCCTCCTTGCAAACAACCAGGACTCTTCCCATCCCGCCCTGGTCTGGCTTCACTTGAAAGCCTACTTACCCTTCTAGCCCAGTTTAAAAGAACACACTCCTAGCATACCTTTTCTAACCCCCTCAAAGAATCTTTCCCTGCTGGAACTGCCAATGTTTGCTTTCTACTTCTATTACAACGTCACCTCTCCTGATAGACTGTACATGACTTGACGTCATGGATTGAACCCCAGCCATCTTTATGTTCATCATAGAGCTTAGCCTTGGGGTTTACACATAGTAGATACTCAAAGTGACATCTAATGATACATTCTTGAATTTTTAAAAATATCACTAGGTGCCTAGCATCGTGTCAGTTGCTATGGCAGCTACAAAAAGCCTTGCCCTTGTCCCTGACTAAATAAACAAAATATTGTTGAGCTCACAAAGCAACCACGTAAGAGCAACGTGTAAGAATCTAGGAGACACTGCTTTGGGAAAGACCTGCAGTGTGCTTCCTTCATTCCTCCTCCTGGAAAGAAAAAAAAAAAAGAAAGGAATAAGAATCTATGATTACATGCTAAGTTCCTAGTTCACTTAGTGTCTACACGGTTGTATATAAAGATCTTTGAAACGATTTGTGTACATTTTAAAATTTATAGCTTGCTTTAGAAATGACAGAAACATAAGAAATTTTACCTTGGAATAAATACATTTGCTAAAATTGAGGCCAAATACATTGCACAACTGATCTCAAAGTATTCTAATTTTAGGTCTGGCCACAAGAGAACAATGTTTACCGTGGACAAGAAAACATGGTTTTCTCTCTGGTTAGCAGAATTTAGGGCATTGACTCTAAAAAGACAGCTCAATCAACTTACAATGTATTTTTCAGGTTATTTCTATACTATCCACAACCTAAGTTATTAAACATTTAGAATTACAAAAAAGCACAAAAGGACTCTGTAATGTTCCAGAAAGCACATGCCAAGTGGGTAGGGGTTAGAGATGGAATGAAGAAGTGGCTGGATTGGCGGAAGGAGAGGATGCAGGGAGATGAGGATGCTCTCAGTGAGTCTTTGAAAGTTCACCCCGAGATCAAGTGCACAGCTGGCTGAAAAGGCTGGGAAACGAAGCTGAGATACACTGAGTGTCATCAGATGTGAAGTCAGAGCTCTCAGGCCCAGGACCTGGACACTGATCTACAAAAAAGTCTAAGAAGAGGTATGGGTTAATGACTACAGCCCTGAAATAAAAGTCTGTATTTTCTGACTTCCAAGAGCTTGTGAACAACAAACAAAAGAGGGAAAAGACTGATTTAGCTGCATAGGAGATGGCTAGGGTTCACTCTGATTTGAGGTCAGAAGGCTGGCGTTTCAGACTTAAAGTAAAAACACATATTTTTAGAAGTTTTAAAAAATTACTTCATTTCTGATATAAGCATGAACCTTAAAGGGTACTTATATTTGCCTTTGAATAAGCACAAACTACTGAAGAAGGAAATGGCAACCCACTCCAGTATCCTTGCCTGAGAAATTCCATGGGCAGAGGAGCCTGGTGGGCTATGTATCCCATGGGGTCACAGAGTCGGACATAGCTTAACTACTAAACGACAGTAAAGCAGGTTACTATCTGACGTGCCCCATGGGTGTTAAAATATTTAATGGGCTCTTGCATAATTATGTTTTGAGTTTCTGCAGAAATTTCTCTTCACACTGGAGGTTATTGTTTGTTAATATAAATGATTTCCCCTCGTTGAGCATATACCTGCACATAGAACCTGCCTTGAAAATTGTAGGGTTTGCATCATGTAAACTGTCTCTCTTGTCCTGGCACCAGGGACCTCATTCTGTTATCACACTGGCTCCAACCCTCTTTCCTTCTGGCCTTGTGTAATCTGCTCAAGTACATGCTTTCAGTGATTTAAGTGCCCACATAGTTTGAAATTATTTCTTTTCTTATTGCACCATCACACAACCTGTTACCACCTTACGTCAATGATTTCTGCTAATTACTGTAGGATAGACAGCAATTTGACACACCAAATTAAAACAATCCATGCCAGGGTGTGAAGGAAAGATCAAATGTCCCATCCCTTCCTCTCCCCTCTCCCTTACTCTCACACAAGCAAATCTGTAACTCTCCCAGACACCCACTGTTTGAATAAGCAAATGAATGAATATCTGAAATCAGGAAATGTAACTAGGCAATTGGTGAAAGGTGAGGCACAGTGATGAGAATGAGAATTCTGGGCACTGGGTGGGGCGAGAAACCTTCATGACACCCTTGGATCACACTGCTTGCGCTGGGGCTTCTCCATGCTCCTCTCACCAGGTTGCCAGGGTGTATCAAGGACGTCTGCCAGTGTTGCAGATTGATTCTGGAGAGGAGTCTATGGGGAATGGTAGATAAAAGGGGAAACCCCCCCAAAATTGCAGGGCTCTTTAATGTCTGAGAGTGTTCAGAACACTTTATAATTGTGATCCCGTTGAACGCATTTAGAACAATTAAGTCCCTTTTATAACGAAAGCCAACAGTAGGCATTATAATGTATCCATTCTCTATATACGGCATTAGTTTTTAATCTGCAGTGAGGCTGTCTCTGCAAATCGATCTTAACCTCTTATCTTTACTGTCTCTAATCTGGTTGTAACATCTGTCGTTTTTATTCTTCCTCCAAAAGACAGAGCCTTCTTTCTTTCTCTCCCTCTCTGAGATGTGAATCGTATTTATTTTTGCCTCAGAGTTGAAGAATAGTTTCTGAAATATAATCCTTTTCTTCACTCTCCTAACATTTCCATTGAGAACTACTCTTGTGTTCACAACCAGGTTGAAGGACATGTTTGGTCGCATTTTGAGGTTTCCAAAGATGACTCTTGGCTCCTCTTGGCCAAGCTCTTCTTGACTCGGCGCTCCTTTTGGCTGCTGTCGGTATGGACAAAGGTATGGACGTCACCGTTTACAGAAAAGGCCTGTGGGCCATCGAGTGAACTAGTGACTAGCCCAAGCCTGGGGGCCCCAGCTCTCCCGGCAGGAAGTCACACTTAGCAGGAGGCGGTCTAGATTCAGCCCTCGGGGACGGGCGGGAGCGGGGGTGGGGTGCGGTGGGTTCCTCTGGCCAGAGCCCCGCCTCCTTCCCCCGGTCTCCGCGGACCCCGCCGGCTGCGACCACGCCGCCTCTAAGGACCCTGACCGCGGGCGCGATCCCAGCACTACCAAACCTCCCTGACGCCCTGCCTGCCCCGAGGGGGAGCCTTTATACCCCGATTCGCCGCACCAACTGGCCTCGTCGGATGGCATCTGAGGTGACCCTCGCCTATCAGTAATTACAAGCAGCTTTGGAGTCTAGTGGCGGAGCCCACCTTGCCTGGAGTGGGGCAGCCAGGGCAGGGCTCGACTCCACGAGGAGGGCCGGCAGGCGAGAGTCCCAGGAGGTGCTAAAGGTGAGCCAGGGACCGGCCCGAGGATGGGCGCAGGGGTGGAGGCTAAGTGGGCGGGGCCGCAGGAAAGCGGGGGAGGCGGGGCGTCAAGAGGGCGCGGGCGCGGGGCGGGGACTCAGGGAGGGGGCACGGGCAGGGGGCAGGGCAGGGACGCAGGGAGGGGGCACGGGCAGGGGGCGGGGCGCGGGGGCGGAGGCGCGGAGAGGGGCGGGGCAGCGAGGTGGGGAGGGGAAGTGGGCGGAGCACCCCCGGAAAGGGGGCGGGCTGGGGAGCAAGGGCCCCAGGCAGCGGCGGCGGCTGCGGACCCGAGAGCGCGCGGTCAGGCCGGACGGGATGAGCGGAGCCGGGGCTGCTGGCTCCGTGCGCGGGCTGCGGGTGGACGGGCTGCCTCCGCTGCCCAAGAGCCTGAGCGGGCTGCTGCACTCGGCGTCGGGCGGCGGCGCGTCGGGGGGTTGGAGGCACCTGGAGAGGTTGTACGCGCAGAAGTCGCGCATCCAGGACGAGCTGAGCCGCGGGAGCGCGGGAGGCGGCGGGGCTAGGGCGGCGGCGCTGCCCGCCAAGCCCCCCAACCTGGACGCCGCGCTGGCCCTGTTGCGCAAGGAGATGGTAAGGGAGGTCCGCGGGCCGGAGCGGGGGTCCTTCCCAGCTGGGCTCGCCCTTCTGGGAAAGTTCGCCGGAAGTCCCCGCGCCACCCGCCCGTCTCAGGCTCTTTGGCCCCAGGCGCCGACGAGTACAGGGACACTGGCCTCTCAGCTACCCCGTTTTGCTTGTCCTCTCTGTGCCCACTACTGGACCCTCGCCCAGGGAGGTACCCCTTCCAGAAGGCAGCTTTCTGGAGACCCGGCGCTGCTCGTCCGGCCCCAGCAGGCTCAGAGACCCAGGAGGCGCGGCGTGGGGCTGGCGCTTGGCCTCGGGCCGGGGGCGGCTGGTCACCCCTCCCCAGGGGGCAGCAGATCTCCCGGGGTCGAGGGGGGGCGGCCTTCACTGCCCCCGCGGGGTTAAGAGCTGTGTGCAATTGTGTTTTCCTGCCCTGAAGAGGACAGCTTTTTGTCCGAGCGAGTGTAGACTGCGGATTGGAACAGCTCTCGCCCCCTCCCCCTCGTCCAGGGCGCGTGCAGAATCGGATTACAGCGGAGCGGCTCCTGCCGGCAGATGCCGGGAAAGTGGCCGCTCACCCTGATAGTCTCCGCGTGGTGGCCGGTTCCCCAGTCCCGCTAGAGAGGACTGGGGCGGTGGCGTCTTCGCCGTGTGGGT
Source organism: Ovis canadensis (assembly GCF_042477335.2). Taxonomy (NCBI): domain Eukaryota; kingdom Metazoa; phylum Chordata; class Mammalia; order Artiodactyla; family Bovidae; genus Ovis; species Ovis canadensis. Next base: position 21,583,806 of record NC_091269.1, on the reverse strand, counting down.
GAAGTCCATGTGGGTTCTTCAGGTTGTGCCTGGGCTGCAAACAATGGGGTTTGGTTTTTCTCGGTGGTTGGGAAGTATGTTAGGTGTTCGTGGACTAGGACTAATGAGTTAAGGAGAAGCCAAAAGCAGCTCAGGGGTCTCCAGCTTTCTCCAAGCTTAGGCCAGCTCAGAAGACAACAGAAAAACTTACTCCTAACGCTCCTGCAGGCCTCTGATCACCTTTCTTGGACACTCTCTCTGTTTAGAATTTGCCCTTTCCTTTTACCTAATGCAGAGTCCCCCCTCTCCTGGCACAGGTAAATACTTTATTAAGGAAATCTAATATATGAAAAATTTTTTTGTCCCCCAAAATAAATTGGCACCTAAATTTATTATAGGAATCCTTTAAATATGCTTTTAGTGTATTAAGATATTATTTAGAAAAACTCAATTTATGCATTTCTTTCGGGAAAATATCTGTCCTGAAAAGTAAGAATTAAATCTAGAAACAGCGTTAACACCTTTTAAGCAATTCAGTATTGTCTTCCCACTCTGTGGCTGCCGTTGAAGTGATTTCCAGTTCTCCCTGAGAAGATTTTCTAAGCTTCTTACAGAATGACTTAAATTTCAAGCCAGCTGTTTTTATTAATTAATCAGCATTAATCAACACCAGCATTGCACAGCTGGAAAGCTGTGTTTTCATTAGATAAGCTTGCACCCAGTATGTTTAGTCTGAACTTGGATGCAGCAAAAATAAAGAGGGTGAAACAGGAAGACTCATCCTGGTTAATTTACGGGACCAGAGACAGGAAAACCTCAGGCCACTCCCCTTGTGAAGCTCTCTCTGGTTTATAAACATGCTCTGGAGTCTTGCACACTCCCAAGTAACCATGCTGTTCCTGAAAGTGTTTTTCCAGGTCCCTCCTGGTGCAACCAAACTACAGTCACAGCCTCCTTCTAATTATGCCCTGGACCAGAGCTCTTTCTCAGCCTATCGGAAACACAAGAAAAATAAACAGCCGTCTGATATTTAGCTGAGATAAAGACAAAACATGGCTACAGGCCTTAACAAGTCCCTTTCAAGGAATGTCACAAAGTCTTTAGGAGTGCTCTGGGTTTTTTTGCCTTTTTTTTGCCCCACTAGGGTAGTGGGGTCTGAGTGGTCGCTTCAAACTGAGGCTCCCATGGGGGTGGGGGTGGAGGCTTGCAAGATTAGAGGTGAGAGTTTGTGCTTGAATCATCTGCCCAGTAGTCTGTGTTGATCTATTTAATTTGAAGGCCTTAAGTAAACTCTGTGCCCGGGGAACTAACAAGAAGTCCTGGCAGACTGTAGTTAGTTGCTTTTTAAACAGTCGTATACAAGCGCAGAGGAGCAGTAGTGTGGAGCCCTCAGAATGCGACTGCATTTTAAGAAGAGAATGGGTGATAGAAAATCCAGACTGACGTGCGCTCCTGTTGGAATAGGGCAGGTGTGGACATTCCAACTGAGAGGACGGGTTGGGGCCAAGTGGGCAGAGGAAAGCCTCAGGAATAGCAACGGAACAAGTAAAGCCAGAGAACTGGCTTTGAAGAGTTAATGTGAAAGGAAGGTGCTTAGAAGGGCGAGCTGGCTGAGCTTGGGAGGTACTGGAGATGTACGTGGAGCGATGAGAGCCTGCAACAGCCTGGAGATCCCGGAATGTGAAACGAGAATCACATGGGAGACACTTCATTGAAATAGAATCCACAGGACTTGCTGGGTAAATATCAGAGTCAGGATGGTGATGATAAGGAACCAGACATGACTTGTCTTTTTTCCAATAGTTTTATTTATGCTATTTATTTGACTGTGCTGGCTTTTCTTTAGTTGTGGTGAGCACAGGCTACTGTCTAGTTGCAATGAGAGGGCTTCTTATTATGGTGGCTTCTCCTGAAGAGGACAGGCTCGAAGGTGCTCAGGCTTCAGTAGTTGTGGCTCCTGGGCTCTAGAGCACAGGCTCAGTAGTTGTAGTGCATGGACTTAGTTGCTCTGTGGATGTGGGATCTTCCTGGACCAGGGATTGAACCTGTGTCTCCTGCATTGGCAGGCGGATTCTTTACCACTGAGCCACCAGGGAAGCCCCGAGCAATAACTTAAGTTTTTTTAATGGAAAGTGCCCCTAAGCAAAACAATAATTATAGTCGAGCTTCCCTGATGGCTCAGTTCAGTTCAGATAAGTCGTTCAATCAAGTCCAACTCTTTGCGACTCCATGGACTGCCTGCCCCACGCCAGGCTTTCCTGTCCTTCGTCAATTCCAGGAGCTTACTCAAACTCATGTCCATCAAGTTGGTGGTGCCATCCAACCATCTCATCCTCTGTCATCCCCTTCTCCTGCCTTCAATCTTTCCCAGCATCAGGGTCTTTTCCAATGAGTCAGTTCTTCGCATCAGGTGGTCAGAGTATTGGAGTTTCAGCTTCAGCATCAGTCCTTCCAGTGAATGAATATTCAGTGATTTCCTTTAGGATTGATTGGATCTCCTTGCAGTCCAAGGGACTCTCAAGAATCTTCTCCAACATGCTTCTTCAAAAGCATCAATTCTTCTGTGCTCAACTTTCTTTATAGTCCAATCCTCACATCCAAACATGACTACTGGAAAAATCATAGTTTTGACCAGACAAACCTTTGTTGGCAAAGCAATGTCTCTGCTTTTTAATATGATGTCTAGGTTGATCATAGCTTTTCTTCCAAGGAGCAAGCGTCTTGTAATTTCATGTCTGCAGTCACCATCTGCAGTGATTTTGGAGCCCAGAAAACGGAGTCTATCGCTGTTTCCATTGTTTCCCCATCTATTTGCCATGAAGTGATGGGACTGGATACCATGATCTTAGTTTTCTGAATGTTGAGTTTTAAGCCAGCTTTTTCGCTCTCCTCTTCCACTTTCATCAAGAGGCTCTTTAGTTCTTCCCTTTCTGCCATAAGGGTGGTGGTATCTGCATATCTGAAGTTGTTGATATTTCTCCCGGCAATCTTGATCCCAGCTTGTGCTTCATCCAGCCTAGCATTTGGCATGATGTACTCTGCATATAAGTTAAATAAGCACGGTGACAATATATAGCCTTGACGTACTCCTTTCCCGACTTGCAACCAGTCTGTTGTTCCATGTCTAGTACTAACTGTTACTTCTTGACCTGCATACACATTTCTCAGGAGACAGGTAAGGTGGTCTGGTATTCCCATCTCTTTCAAAATTTTCCACAGTTTCTTGTGATCCACACAGTCAAAGGCTTTGGCATAGTCAATAAAGCAGAAGTAGATGTTTTTCTGGAATTCTCTTGCTTTTTCGATGATCCAGTGGATATTGGCAATTTGATCTCTACTTCCTCTGCCTTTTGTAAATCCATCTTGAACATTTGGAAGTTCATGATTCACATACTATTGAAGCCAGGCTTGGAGAATTTTGAGCATTACTTTGCTAGCGTGTGAGATGAGTGTAATTGTGCAGTAGTTTGAACATTCTTTGGCATTGCCTTTCTTTGGGATTGGAATGAAAACGGACCTTTTCCAGTCCTGTGGCCACTGCTGAGTTTTCCAAATTTGCTGGCATATTGAGTGCAGCACTTTCACAGCATCATCTTTCAGGATTTGAAATAGCTCAACTGGAATTCCATCACCTCCACTAGCTTTGTTCATAGTGATGCTTCCTAAGGCCCACTTGACTTCGAATTCCAGGATGTGTGGCTCTAGGTGAGTGATCACACCATCGTGGTTATCTGGGTCATTAAGATCTTTTTTGTGTAATTCTTCTGTATATTGTTGCCACCTCTTCTTAATATCTTCTGCTTCTGTCTCCTAATGGCTCAGTAGTAAAAAAAAATCTGTCTGGCAGTGCAGGAGACATAGATTCAATCCCTGATCTGGGAAGATCCCGCACGCTGTAGCGCAACTAAGCCCCTGCGCCATGACTCTTAAGCCTGTGCTCTAGACCCCGGGGGGCCGCAGCTGCTGAGCCCACATGCCGCAGTTCCTGAGGCCCGTGCGCTCTAGAGCCTGTGCCCAGCAACTGGAGCAGCTGCTGCAGCGGGAAGCCTGAGCACCACAGCTAGAGAGCAGCCTCTGCTCGCCGCAACTGCAGAGAAGTCCTCGAGGGAAACAAGACGTGGCACAGCCATAAATAAATAAATACATAAATAATAACTTTAAAATTACCGTCCTAGCACCTGATCACTTTACTATTTGGGGATATCTCCTGGTAGGCACAGTGTAAATGTTTTCCTTCAGTTCAGTCACTCAGTCGTGTCCGACTCTTTGCGACCCCATGAATCGCAGCACGCCAGGCCTCCCTGTCCATCACCAACTCCTGGAGTTCACTCAGACTCACGTCCATCGAGTTGGGGATGCCATCCAGCCATCTCATCCTCGGTCGTCCCTTCTCCTCCTGCCCCCAATCCCTCCCAGCATCAGAGTCTTTTCCAATGAGTCAACTCTTCTCATGAGGTAGCCAAAGTACTGGAGTTTCAGCTTTAGCATCATTCCCTCCAAAGAAATCCCAGGGCTGATCTCCTTCAGAATAGACTAGTTGGATCTCCTTGCAGTCCAAGGGACTCTCAAGAGTCTTCTTCCTTACGTCATCTTATTTGATTTTTATAACTTCTCCACTAGATAGATACTGAAAGTCTACATTTTAAAAAATAGGATTCAGAATTTAAGTAGCTCACCTAATGTGACAATCTCAGCCAGACGTGTCTGCCTCCAAGACCCTGTTAAATCATAGGGTTTTACTGCTTTGAGGGGACACATGTTGCAAGTATTTTTTAGGTCAGTGTATATTAAAATGTCTTAACTCCATGGAGCACCATTATGTGGCAGTAATAACTTTGGTCATTCATCACTGGGAAAATGGGGGTCATCACAGCAATAAGGGAGTCAGGAGAAGTGGCTGCTTATGGGGGAAGGTGGTTTGCTGTCGCATCGGTGGAAGAGTATGTTAAACGTTTCAGAACGTGGAGCCAGAGGCTGGCAGAGCCTGGCCTGCAGATAACTGATTGACGGATGTTCAGGGCAGAACACGGGGAGCTGGTGTTGAGGGGCGCCTGTGTGGGTGACGCCCTGCTCTGCTTTGAGCGTCCTGATGTCCACTGGAGTTTCAGCACTTCCTGTGCTAGTAATGGGCTTTCTCTGAAGTTCTGTGCCGTTGTGAGCTCCCTTCCCCTCCCCCAGCGAGCCCATTTGGAGAGCTGTGAGGGTCAGACAGATGCTTTTTGCTCTTTAGACCTGAAAGCATCCTTTAAAACAAGAAGTTCAGATTGTTCTCCCCCCCACCCCCCCAACATCAGAGAGTATATTTGGATTGTATCAGACAGATGTTTGCCACATGTCTGCTGCTTATAAAGTGCTGTGGAGGATACAGGGCTGAACTAGGGTATAGGGCTGAACTATCTAGGTGTTAAGGAGCTTATAACATCTATCAGAGGTGGGCATCTTTACAGGAATACAATTGCTGTAGTTTAGACCGTGTGTCACTTTTCATGTCTGAAGACTTTATTAATAATAGAGACTCAGTTTGAACCAGCTCTTGCAAAAGGAGAACCTTGTAGGGCTGGATGTGTACAGAGGCAGCCTAGAACCAGGGTTGGTGGGGAACCCAGGAAGGCTGCTGCAATCTTCTTTACCCTCCTTTCCCCCCCCCCACTACATTTTGGAATGTGACTGTCTACAGTGTCCACACTCCCAGTTTCAGCTATGCTTCTTACTGCCACTTTGGAAATACTGTGTGGAAGAATACCAGTGGGCCCAGCTTGGGGGGTCTGGACAGCTATTGGTGACTGAGGCCAAGATCGTGTTTTATTTACTAAGGTGATGTGACTGTGTGGATGGGGTGCAGGGCTGGGCATCCCTAAAAGAAGAGTTTGCAGAAATGCTGGACAGCCAAAATATAAGATATCTAGTATTTTTAAGCATTTTTTCTTTTTTAACTTTTTATTTTATATTGGGGTATAGCTGATTAACAAAACAATGTTGTGATAGTTTCAACTGAACAGTGAAAGAACTCAGCCAAACATACACATGTATCCATCTCCCCCAAATTCCCCTCCCATCCAGGCTCCCACATAACGTTGACAGAGCTCCATCTGCCGTACTGTAGGTCCTTGTTGGTTATCCATTTTAAATATAGCAGTGTGTACATGTCCATTCCAAACGCCCTCACTGTCCCTTCCCCTCATTCTCCCTACACCCCCACCCCACTGCCATAAGTTTGTTCTTTAAGGCTTTGAGTTTTTTTTCTGTTTTGTAAATAAGTTCATTTGTATCATTTTATATTTCACATATAAGGGATGTTGGGTTTCCCTGGTGGCTCAGACAGTAAACAATCTGCTTGCAACCCAGGAGACCTGGGTTCAGTCCTGGGTTGGGAAGATACCCTGGAAGAGGGTGTGGCAATCCACTCCAGTATTGTTGCCTGGGAGGTCTCATGGACAGAGGAGCCTGGAGGGCTGCAGTCCATAGGGTCACAAAGAGTCAGATATGACTGAGTGACCAGCACCTCCACTTTCTTATAAGGGGTGTCATACGATATTTCTCCTCTGTCTGCCTTCCTTCACTCAGTATGACAATCCCTGGGTCTATGCATGTTGCTGAAAATGGCATTTTTTCCTTTTTAATGGCTGAGTAATACTCCATTGTGTATGTTCCATATTCTCTTAATCCATTCCTCTGTTGATGGGCGTCTAGGTTGCTTCCATGTCTTGACTATTGTAAACAGTGCTGCAACAAACATTGGGGTGCACGTATCCTTTCGGATCATGTTTTTCTCTGGATATGTGCCCAGGAGTGGGACTGCAGGGTGCTATGGTAGCTCTATATTTAGCTTTTTAAGGAACCTCCATACTGTTCTGCATAGTGGCTGTACCAATTTTACTCCCTGCAGACCTCTTTCTGGATAAAAATACTTTGGCTTCAAGGGCCCCACAGCTTGAAAGATTTTTATCTGGTATGCTGACAGGCTAGCTTGGCTCAGAGGATCTTCGTTGGCATTTCAATCCTTGTATGTGGTTGAAGCACACACGTGACTCTCAGAGTCCACAGGGATCCTGGCACACATCTTTCCTTGCAGGGTTCTTCAGAGACCACTGCCCAGCAGCCCTGTAAGTTTAGCTCATCAAGCTTCTTAGGTCCTCAGAAGCATCACATGAAAATGTAGAGGCAGAAAGAGAGCCTCAGACATGGGGTCGGGAGATGGCAGATCTCTGAGGATTCTTGAGTTCCACTTCTCAAACCATCAGCAGCACCTTTCTAAATAGTAACTTTGAAAACTTTCTGCCTCATTTTTTCTTTTTTTTCCAAACTATCCAATAGTTGTTTTGGTTACCCACCTGTGAGTGGGAAGTTGTCCACACAGAACTTTTGAATTCCTGAACTGCAATGGTTTGGGTGAAGAATTGAATCTGAGAAAAAAGGTTTGATTCCTGAGAGCAGCAACACTTCGCTAAGTTGTATCCAACTTTTTGCCACCCCATGGACTGCAGCTCACCAGGCTTCCTTAGCCTTCACCATCTCCCGGGGCTCGCTCAAACTCATGCCCATCTAGTCAGTGCTGCCATCCTACCATCTCATCCTCTGTTGCCCCCTTATCCTCCCACCTTCAATCTTTCCCAGCACCAGGGTCTTTTCTAGTGAGTTGGCTCTTCCCATCAGGTGGCCAAAGTATTGGAGCTTCAACTTCAGCATCAGTCCTTCCAGTGAAAATTCAGAGTAGATTTCCTTTAGGATTGACTGGTTTGATCTTGCTGTCTAAGGGACTCTGAATATTCTTCTCCAGAACCACAATTTGAAAGCATCAGTTCTTTTGGCGTTCAGCCTTCTTTATGGTCTAATTCTCATATCCGTCCATGACTACTAGAAAAACCATAATCTTGACTCTATGGACCTTTGTTTGTTGGCAAAGGGGTGTCTCTGCTTTTTAAGACACTGTCTAGGTTTTTATAGCTTTTCTTCCTAGGAGTAAGTGTCTTTTAATTTTAGTTGAGACAACACCTAAATGCCTGACAGCCTTGTGTGGTGAACTAGAAACCAGGAGACGGGCATGAGCTTGAATAGCCCAGATCCCCGCAGAGTTCAGTCTTCACCCTATACGAGGCAACAGGGTCTCAGAGAGGGGGTTTGAGTCTTTAAATGGGCTTATGGTTGGAGGTCCAGTCTCAAGGCAAGCCCACGAGTGCCATTTGGAATAAGAGTGTTAGCTCTCAATGCAGGATTCTTGGTTGGCCTTGGTCAAAGGAGATTGGGGATGGCCACTGGCCTTTAATATCGTGTGGACACCAACCCTTTTTCTTGCTTTTTATGTCAGTTGTCTAAAAACACTAGACACTGACATGAAGTTTTCTGTTTATTGTCCAAGAACTTGGTTTCCTGATTTTTAGCTTCAGATTTTCTTCCTTTCCTGAATCTACTCTCGCAGAGAGGCAGTTTCAATTAGTTATCATTCAAGAAAATGACAAAATGCAAACTAACCTTCAGATGGGTATTGAATTCCCATGTGTCGTGAGTCAAGTCATGCTTTTTCCTCTAGTCCTACTTGACTCTTAGAATCAGCTGCGTTCTGTGTGCATTCCTCATCGTAACTAGTGAACTCTCAGGCCTTTGACACATCCTCGATGAATGGTCCGCTGTTTGTGATCCCAGAATTGAGGGATTGGAAGGAAAGCATCCCATTTCCCTTCTCTGCCTTCTCCCCTGCAATTTCATTTTCATAATTTAAAAAAGTTTTTTTTACAGAAATAGTCACCCAAGGGAATAACAGTTCTTACATAGGAATATCTTTTGCAGTGATATATAGTAGTATTCTATAATAATAATATATAACAGTGATACAATAGTATACAATTGTTGAAGAGAATGTGGTAACTATGTAAATGAACATAGGTGTTCAAGGTTTGGAAAAGTGAATTACAAAACAGTACCTAAATACATTTGTATGTGCAGTGTGTCTTGAGGGAGGTATGCTAGACAGCTAAAAGTGGATATGCTTAGAACAGTAGTTCTTAAATTATGGTCTGAGGACACCTATGGGTTCCCAGAGCCTTTTGTGGGGGTGTCCATAATTAGGTGGTGATCATATGGGCAAATGTGACTTTCCAAAATAGTACCTAAGGAAATATTTGGAGGGTCTACATTCAGTGAATCAATTTTCCACATTTTTCATGGAACTAACGCTTGGTGCATGGTTAAAAGATCCATTCAAAATGCAAGACTGGTGGGTTTTAATGAAACAGTGTTAAAAGCTCATTGGCATAGTTTCAAATTCCACACTGGAGCCAGCTTAAGGATAGTGCCAAATAAGAATATCCACTGTTAACTTGAAAGGTGGTTTAAATGCTCCTTTTTCCCAAGTACATACCTATGTGAGGCCAGGTGTATTTCAACTAAAAAAGCGTGTTATGAAAGATCAAGTACAGAAGAAGATAAGCCAGACATTAAAAAGATTTCTTACACAATCCCATTTATAAAAATGTGATTTATGTTAGCAGTGGGTGTAGTGTTTTTGAATGGCTTTATATGACAGTTTCTCAATTTTCATTTCTAATGAGGTAACTATTGATAGGTATAATTTACATAAACAGGAGCTCTTTGGGACCCTCAGTAATTTTAAAAGTCTAAAGGGGTCCCAACCAAGACCAAAACACTCTAAGATTGCTGCATTAGGACATGAAATTAGGGAAGACTGTATAATTATGAGCCATTGAATTTTTAATATAGCTAGAATATTTTAGTTTTGTAATTGGGAAAGGATTTAGTAAAGGAATATGCAAAGACATGTCTTAAAGACAGTGGCCAATTGCCTTTTTTCTTTTTCCTTCTCTGCGTAGGACAGAATGAGAGGAAACAGGCTTCATTGGTACAACCATTATTGTAGGTTAGAGATGGACAGGATGTCTTCACTAGCACTGCTGAGCTGCAGAATGGGCTCCATCCACCAGCGTGGGCGCCTTCAGGTGTAGCTCCTGGTCTGCTTGCTCTCTGTCAATCACCAGGGCTCTTTTGAGGCAGTCCTCAGCTCGGTGGGGCTGCAGCATTAAGAGGAGATGAGGTTGACAGACGCATACCCCCTGGGGAGGAGCTGAGTGACTGATGAAGCCTGCTTAGGGAGCCCAGAATCACAGTTCACCTGGGGGCTTGGGGTCCTGCAGGAGTATCTCCGGCCAGCTCAGGCAGCTGAGTTCATAGCTCTTTCTCTGTTAGATCAACACTGATGAAGCTTTTCTCTTTGGTCTTCTCCTTTTAAACAGTATGCAGGTCAGCGTTCTGTCAACACATCCTTTATTCAGAAATCAGGTTATGATCCATTAAGTCACTGCGATCTTTATTACATTCCAGTCCTGCGGATGCATACTAGACACTCATTAAATTTGGGGCATTTACTAATAGTGTTGTCTAAAATAAATTTACAAGCCATTTATTATGTTTTTAAAAGTTCATTATGAGTTAATACATATTCATGGTAGAAAATCTGGAAAACTCAGAAAGGTGAAAGTCAAAGAGTTAGTCAGTCATGTCTAACTCTTGTGACCTCCATGGACTCTCTAGCCCACCAGAATCCTCTGTCTATGGGATTCTCCAGGCAAGAATACTGGAGTGGGTTGCCATTCCCTTCACCAGGGGATCTTCCCAACCCAGGGATCGAACCCAGGTCTCCTGCATTGCAGGCAGGTCCTTTACCATCTGAGCCACCAGAGAAAATTCAGAAAAGCCAATAGTAAGAGTCACCTGTGATCTCAGCAGCGTGCTGCCCCAGCGGACATGGCGCCCTCTCCCGGTGTTGTCTGTGTGGGCAGCGCAGGCTGATGGTCAGGCATGCGTGCTGGAGCCCTGCCGCCTGGCTGCAGCCCCCTGCTCTTAGTGAAGGGCCGGCATCTGTCAGGGCTCAGTTTCCTCATGGTAGCAGAATCCACACCTGCTTCACAAAACAAGGATGAGGATTACCTATTTGTGTACAGCTGAGATTTTCTACTCCAAAGCCACTAGCGATGAACTGGTTAGCTGGCGAAAAGTTATATGATACTTTAAAGCTTTTGATAGGCATTGCCAGTGAGTCCTGCTGAGAGGTTTTACAAGCATGCAGCCCTACTAGCAATGCACATAAGTTATATGCTTTATTATAACTGCTAAGTCACTTCAGTCGTGTCCGACTCTGTGCGACCCCATAGACGGCAGCCCACCAGGCTCCCCCGTCCCTGGGGTTCTCCAGGCAAGAACACTGGAATGGGTTGCCATTTCCTTCCCCAGTGCATGAAAGTGAAAAGTGAAAGTGAAGTCGCTCAGTCGTGTCTGACTCTTAGCGACCCCATGGACTGCAGCCCACCAGGCTCCTCAGTCCATGGGATTTTCCAGGCAAGAGTACTGGAGTGGGGTGCCATTGCCTTGTCTAGTTTTTAAAATTAAGAGTAACTGCTTGTTGGAAAAAAATTTTTTTAGCAGTACAGAAGGCTGTAAATATCCAGTCCCACTTTGCAGAAGTAAATTCTGCTCATGGACATTTTCTCTTCTAGTCAAAAGCTTGCATGCGTGTATGCCTAATGTATAAAGTGAGGTCCTGCTCAGCATACTATTCTGTACCTTGGACTTTTGTGCCTAATGGTGGGCGTTCATCAGTGTCCTACTCTTGTACTTAGAGAGCTGCTCTTTTAAGTAACTGCCTGGTTTTTATCGTATGTGTGTGTGTGTTCAGTTGCCAAGTCGTGTCTGACTCTTTGTGACCCCATGGACTGTTGCCCACCAGGCTCCTCTGTCCATGGGATTTCCCAGGCAAGAATACTGGAGTGGGTTGCCATTTGCTTCTCCAGGGGATCTTCCCAACCCAGGGATCAAACCTGGGTCTCCTGCATTGCAGGCAGATTCTTTACCACTGAGCCACTACAGAAACCTTTTTATTGTATGACTATAACATGATTTTCTCAGTCAAGTTTCTATCATCTGTTATGTTTCAAACTAAAGGTTCCCCCACCAGAGTTTTTCTGCATCTGTCTCCATATTTTGAGGCCCCCCGTTCTTGAGTCTATAGCTTAACTTCAGACCTATACATCCCTTGTACCATGTGAGGTGGGGTATTTTTCATCTTCTGGTTGAGGAATCACAGCAGTAGGAAATAGTGGACTGGCAGGGGAGAGGCTCATCGCAGAAGGACCCCAGCGTGACCGCTGGGGCTAAGCTGTGCTGGCGCCAGGTTTACTCCCCTCCCCCACCCTGGGCCCAGTATGGACCTGGGTACAAATAAGACCGTCTCCTCGTATGTTTGTCTTGTTTTCTACTCATTGCTGTATTTCAGAAAAAGTTGCTTTTATGTCTCTTGAAAAAGACATAAAAGAGTTTCATACAAGCAGGAGAATTACCCCCACCGTTTGTTTTTGGGCTTTCCTGGTGGCTTTTGGTTTCTTAAATAAAACAGACTGTTTTTCTTAAGTATATTTTTTACTTCTAAAAACTTCCTAAAATTTTTCATGATGCTTTGTTTGCAATCAACATTAATTTCCCACTGCAGTTCTCTTTCATCTCCTAAGCCTCGTATCCTAATGGTAACATTTCTATTATCATCTAAAAGTCAGGAAGCACTTCCTCCCTAACCTTACCTTCCAGGGATATTCAGGGACTTGGCAACCCGAAACCCAGCTGGGAGCCACCATCCTGTCTGAGGTGTGTACATGTGGCCAGCCCATTGTGAGTTTTGAAACTGTTTGGAGGGTGGTTCAGGATTGTTTGGCCCTATTGTTGGAGATGCTGGGGATGAGAGAGCCACCTGTGTGTACAGCAGGCGCGGTGATCAGGAAGGAAGCAGGAAGCCTGAACAGAGAGAGGAAGGAGTCAGGCCAGTTTAAAGCGTGGAGATGAGTGGCTTGTTCTTGATTGTCTCAGAGGTCTATGGCAAGGGGCTACAAGCTTCCCTGGTGGCTCAGAGGTTAAAGCTTCCGCCTCCAATGCGGGAGACCTGGGTTCGATCCTTGGGTTGGGAAGAGCCCCTGGAGAAGGAAATGGCAATCCACTCCAGTATTCTTGCCTGAAGAATCCCATGGACGGAGAAGCCTAGTAGGTTACCGTCCACGGGGTCGCAAAGAGTCGGACACGACTGAGCGACTTCACCTTCATCTTCAAGAATTCTGTACTTTTCTAAAATGAGGCTGTCTGAATTTTTCGGCTGGGTTTTCAGAAAAGAGCTGTGTTTTCTGAATCCAGCTGTGACTCAGCGCCTGTCCTTTAGGGAACACATCACTAAGGTGACGTGCTTCTGCAGCGGGATGAGGACAGAGGTGAGGGTTAGTGGGCTTGCTGAGGGCGTGTGCCCCTGCCTCTCCCCACTGTTTTTCTGGAATGATGAGAAGTTCTTGTTTGTGAGTGATTTAATCGTGTCCTAAAACATAACTGCAGTTTAGTTCTGTTGGCCGGGCCTTCTCTCTGCTTCCCACACCCCGGAGTCTTATGCCCTCCTGTTGAGAGCCTGCTCTATGTCCCTGCTTCCCAGCTGCTGGCTCTGCAGTGAGCACTCAGGAAGAAATCTTCGTTTGTCTCTTTTCCTGTCAGGCAAGAGGTGAGTGCTTTTCTGATGACATGGTGAGAACCATGTGGCCTGTGGCTTTCCTCAGGGGCACCTTGGGGTGGAGCCAGGAGCCTGTGGATCCCAAACCCACTGCCGGGCCACTTCACCACCAGATGCTCTCTGGGAGGGCATCGGGGTCTCTATAGCTTTCCCTTGGTCACCAGTGTCTGAGTTTCCTCCACAAGGATCTGTACTGGGTGCTGAGGGACCCAAGGGGCAGATGGGTCCATGCTTTCTGGGTGTGTCCTCACGTGGGAGAAGGAAGACCATGTGCACCCACAGCAAAGGTAGAGAGTGGTCATCGCCGTGAGACAGGCAGAGATGGTGAGGGAAGGTGAGGCGCACTGGTGACTGAGTCCGTCCAAGTCAGAAGAGAGGAGGGGGAGCTGGTGTTGCACTGACTTGTTGCTGCGCTGGGTCTTCATTGCCGCACGCGGACTTTCTCTAGTTGCGGTGTGCAGGCTTCTTGTTGCAGTAGCCTCTCTTATTGTGGAGCATGGCCTCTAGGGCTCTAGGGCTTCAGTGGTTGAGGCTTGCAGGCTCTACCGCACAAGCTCAAAAGTTGTGGCGCGTGGGCTTAGTTGCTCCATGGTCTGTGGGATCTTCCTGGATCAGGGATTGAGCCGTCTCTCCTGCATTGGCAGGTGGATTCTTAACCACTGGGCCACCTGGGAAGCCCGGGATGCAGTGGGAAGCAATTATCTTCCAATTTAAAAAAATTAAAAAAGGTAAGGAAAAAACTTGGAGAATTAAATAAAATGAATCTGATGCTATTAAAATAAAAAAAAAAACAACAGGGCCAGGGGGCAGTCAGGAGGAAGGGGCCTCCCTGGCCGGTGGAAGAGGCACAGGGAGAATTGTCCAGATCAGATTATGGGATGCCGCCTAGGGATTTTCGATTTACTTCTAGAAAATTCAGGTGAAAATGTTTAAACTACCTCAGCAGGGGAAGAGGTGTCCTGGGTGGGAAGCTAGATTGCTCCTGTATGTACTTAGCTCCTGTCCTCCTGGCTAATCTGGAGGGTTGCTGGTGAACCAGAGGAAGCTGAATCTCACGTCTGAAGAAGGAGGCCCTGAGAAGCCAGGCTGTGGGCATGCACATGTGCTGTGTTTAAATCTCTGTTAAATTAGTCCAAACCCTTGGCATCTGTTGGCTTGTGTAACAGGCGTGTATAGGACTCTGCTGTATTCCTAGGTGGGTCAGACTTGGTTTCTAGGCCAGCGTTCCGCCCGATGACAAGGCAGCTTTGTGAGTCACCGGCTGCCACAGTGCAGAAAGGTCCAGGTTATGATCCAGCTCCCAGCCTGTGCGTCTCCCACGTAGGCCTGGGAAAGCCTCGGACACCTCAGCACCGAAGGAGAGCAACCTGGAGCCGCGCTCGGGGCGGCATGCGTTGAGGGAAGTCACGGCTTCTGCAGTCACCCGTGCCCACCTCCAGCGGTCCAGGAGAGTGGCAGGCCTGGCCGATGGCACATCGCTCTTCTACTTTTTCCTTCACAGTTTTGGGTTCGCTAGAGGTTAAAAACCCACCTGCCATTGCAGGAGACATGAGAGATTCGGGTTTGATCCCTGGGTCGGGAAGATCCCCTGGAGGAGGGCATGGCAACCCACTCCAGTATTCTTGCCTGGAGAATCCCATGGACAGAGGAGCCTGGCAGGCTGCTGTTCATGGGGTCACAAAGAGTCCGACAAGGCTTAGCAACTTAACAACAACAAAATAGCCAATTAACTTTCGAGAGTAGGATGCCTTGGAGCGGAGCGTGCCTGGGGCCACACCCCCAGTGTGCTGGAAGTCTCTTCCTGGGAACAACTTCTTTAGAAGTTCTACCATAGAAGGAATTCTGGGACGATGGGACTCACGTTGGAAACAACATGGCCTGCCTCTCTACCTGGTCTTCCTTTGAGTATCTTGGCTAACATCCCAGGTCAGTGTGAGTGGCTCCGTTTCCGTGGTCTGTTCAGAAGTACCAGAGAGGTCACTGGTGAACAAGAATGGTTGACGGTGTGAAGAGTGACCTGGAATTTAGTCTTGTCACCAGATAGCTTCTCTTGTGTAGAAAATATCATTGCTGGGTAATTATAAAGACTACATCTTTTGACATGCTCTGTGTTTCTTTTAAAAATATATTAATATTTAATTTATTTTAAATAATTTTTAAAATATATTTTAATTTTAATTTTTAAAATTATTAAAGTGTGATACCACATTTACAGGAGACTTGAAAAATACAGAACAAGGTTACATATAGTTCCACTATCAGTTCAGTTCAGTTCAGTCGCTCAGTTGTGTCCAACTCTTTGCAACCCCATGAACCACAACCCCATGAACAGGCCTCCCTGTCCATCACCACCTCCCAGAGTTCACTCAGACTCAACGTCCATCGAGTCGGTGATGCCATCCAACAATCTCGTCTTCTGTCATCCCCTTCTCCTCCTGCCCTCAATCTTTCCCAGCATCAGGGTCTTTTCAAATGAGTCAGTTCTTTGCATCAAGTGGCCAAAGTATTGGAGTTTCAGCTTTGGCATCAGTCCTTCCAACAAACACCCAGGACGGATCTCCTTTAGTATGGACAGGTTGGATCTCCTTGCAGTCGAAGGGACTCTCAAGAGTCTTCTCCAGCACCACAGTTCAAAAGCATCAATTCTTCTGCACTCAGCTTTCTTTATAGTCCAGGTCTCACATCCATACGAGACTACTGGATAAACCATAGCCTTGACTAGATGGATCTTTGTTGACAAAGTAATGTCTCTGCTTTTTAATATGCTGTCTAGTTTGGTCAGAAGTTTCCTTCCAAGGGGTAAGCGTCTTTTAATTTCATGGCTGCACTCACCATCTGCAGTGATTTCGGAGCCCAGAAAAATAAAGTCAGCCATTGTTTCCACTGTTTCCTCATCTATTTCCCATGAAGTGACGGGACCAGATGCCATGATCATAGTTTTCTTTAAGCCAGCTTTTTCAGTCTCCTCTTTCACTTTCATCACACACCACTATATATTAGTTATTTTTTTAAGTAGATAAATTAAGACGTTAGTTGGAGTTTTAATATCAAACCCTCAAAAATTAATGGACTAAATACACAGATAAGTAGAGGGATACAGTAGGCCAGAAAAGGCACTGTGAGCCAATTCAGCATAATTAAGATTTATGCAATTTCCACACCGCAGTAGGGTACCCATCCTGTTCAAGTTCCCCTACAGTGTAAACTAGGAGACACTGAAACATATCCAGGGACATAAAACAAGGTGCAAAGATTTCACGGTCTAAAGGTATTGAAATCATACCGAGTCTGTTCTCATATCACTGTGGAATTATGTTAGACATCAGTATCAAAAGACATTTGGAAATAACCCACATAATTTCAAGTGCGCTGTGACATCTACCAAGCGAGATCTTCAGCTTAGCCATTGAAAGCCTCAATAAAGTTAGATGAAAAAACCCACATATTCCGTGTTTGTGTGTGCTCTTTGCTGTGCATCTTGAGTGCGCTAGTGTAGTGCTTGGTATGTGGGAGACATTTGGTTGCTGTTTATTAAAATAGTTGATATTTCATTTAATCCTCCCAGTAGATTAAGAGAAATTATTTCATTTTGTCATCAAAGCATAGAGATGATAAATAACTTGCTCGAGAGCCCGGAAGCAGAAGGGCCCAGGGCAGGACTCCTGGCATCTGTTTAGTTTCCCATCTTGAGAGTCCCTGAGGTTGACTGCTCAGCAGCTTGCTCGGCGTCCCCATTCCCAGTGGCCCTGGACCTGGGCCGGAGTCAGAATCTAAAGGCTTCACAAGAGTGGTCCTCACGCACCGGAGAGAGTAGATGTGCTGGTCTGGGATGCATTTCCAGATGAATTAACCCCTCTCTCTCTGGGATTGATGAGAAAGAGGCATTTTCCTGTCCTGAATATTCTCTTTTTCCTGAGATAGGCCACTGGGGGGGGAGAGGAGCTTGAAGATAAATGTGTGGCTTTGAAATGTCCTTTGTTCCATTATCACTTGGGAAAATAGTTCTCAGGGGAATCTGTAGAGGCCCAGGTCTTACTCCCCAGGTTCTCTCTGGGGAGTGACCCCACAGCCATCTTAGGAGATGTCCTCTTATCCAAAGGAGAGGGAGTCTGACTCCTTGTGAGTCTGCAGACCCAGCTGATTGGAGGGTGGGTGCTCCAGGGGGCAACGTATGACGCTAACTGCCGAGCTGCTGGTTCTGGCACAGAGACTGTTGCCCCAGGAAGGAGAGAGCACGTGGGGGTCTCCTCTGAATCTGATCATAGCAGGAAGAGATGGCACCTTTGCATCTTGGAGTCCAAAGTGAAGCTGGCTGGGGCTCTCAAAATGTGCAAGGCTGTTGTTCTGCAGGACGGGCCAGATCGCCAGGCGATGTTCTGCAGGCCGGGCCCGCTGCCCCACACGTGTGGTTGTTCCCTGACATGTTGGGTGACGTCTGAGGTGTGGGCATTGCATAGTTAAGGTTTTCTCAAAACTGAAGAGCCAGAGCATTCAGGTGATGCTGTGAGTCACTGGCCATGTGGAGAGAACATGCTGGCACGGGCAGGTTGCTGACGGAGAGCACCGCTAAGATTCCACTCTGTTGCTGACATCTCGCTTTTACCTCCCTGCCCCATCCCTCAAGGTTGGCCTCCGACAGCTGGACATGTCCCTGCTCTGCCAGTTGTACAGCCTCTACGAGTCCATCCAGGAATACAAGGGAGCCTGCCAGGCAGCGGCCAGCCCAGACAGCACTTACGCTCTGGAGAACGGCTTCTTCGATGAGGACGATGAGTATTTCCAGGAGCAGAACTCCCTCCAGGATGGGAAGGAGCGAGGCCCGCCAAGGGACCTGACGCTGCCCGTCTCCCCACTCCCCAGCGGCGACTGGGTCCTGGACTCCATGTAAAGGGTGCAGGAGGCAGGCCACTGTCAGCATGGGCTTCTCTTCCGTGGGCCGTCCTCGAGCCTGTGGGACCAGCATTGCCAGCTTAATTTGCAGGCGGGGAGATGTGCCTGGGCGTGGGGGCCGTGGTCTGTTTGGAGGGCTACTTTCTGCTGAGTGATCTGGAGGTGCTCAGCAATCTCCTCACACCCCAGTCCTGAGACCCTGTGGCCAAGGGTTTATACTGAGAGAGTAATGAGAGGATCCCTGGAGAAGACCTCGTGTTCTGGGCAAGATGAAACAACTTGTATATAGCTATATTTCTACCAGTGGGGTTTGCTTCGGGTTTGCAGTGTGTGAGAGCTCACATTTCACTGCTGCCCTTCCTCAGGACCTTCTGCTGCCTTTCTTGCTGTTTCATGAGCTTCAAAGCCACGTGGTTGAGCTTTATTTATTTGTAAGGTGCATTACTAATTGTCCAGGGGACTCAGTAAAAAAACTGTACTGAGAAAGTAAACCTTTCAGGCCACACCAATCAAGAGACTTGCATTCTCTGAACCTGTCCAAATATTTTGTGTCTTTCTCTGTGCTTCAGAGATGGGTGGGAGACAGTGCAGAGATACCTCGAGTTGGGAAACAAAACTGGGGCAAGCGATGTGTATCAGTCACCGTGAGGTGGTGAACGTTTTCGGTTTTAAAGATTCTGGGTACCAGCTGTAGTATGTTAGAAGGCAAACTGTTCCACTCAATACGGTGATCACCTGAAGCCTTACTATATTTATTAAAATCTTTTATGAACACTTTACACTTTGTAGGTTAAAAGTAAAGATAAAAGGCTAAACTGTCTGTGGTTGTATATTATTTTGGTCTGAGTTACGACCCATCAACTTTCATAACTCGAATGCAATGAATCCCATCAGTGACTGGAAGAAAACTGCTGTTTGTTCCCTTGCCATTTAGAATTTTGAAAGACGCTTTGTTCCACTGTTGGCCCATCCTTAAGGCTGTTTTATCGGTAGACTGCACCATACTTAGGTCTCAGTACTGTTCAGTCATTGCATACTCTGGACCCCTTGCTCCTCTTCTCTTTGGTGCAATAATTGCTTATTAGGACCTTTTTTGGGTCAGAGTGAGGAAGGAAAACTCACCATTGTTAATCAGCCTGTTAACAGCCTGTTATGCACACAACACTGTGTCGGGAGCTGGGGTGAGGGGCAGAGGAGAAGAGGTCTCCTGCTCATTTTCTGTGTTGAAAATGGTCATTGAAATGAGGGGTGGCAGTAAATTGCCTTTAGCATGTGGCCTGACTGGTGGGGAAAATTGAAAGCGGTAAAACCCGGTGAAGGACAAGGGGGCAATGGAGGATGAGATGGTTGGATGGCATCACTGATTCAATGGTCACAGTTGGAACAAACCCTGGGAGATGATGAAGAACAGGGAAGCCTGGTTTGCTGCAGTCCATGGGGTTGCAAAGAGTCGGACACAACTTAGTGACTGAACAACAGCAACAAAACCTGGTGACAACTGGTTGTCTGCTGGGACCTCTTTCTTTGAGGCTGGCCCCTGCGTCACATGAGCTGAACCCAAGACCAGCAGACCTCAACCTTGACTTTGACCACACTGAAATGCTTGGGGGAACTTTTAGAACAATATTGTTTGTTGTCGTTTAGTTGCTGAATTGTGTCCGACTCTTTTGTGACCCCATGGACTGTAGCCCACCAGGTTCCTCTGTCCATAGGATTTCCCAGGCAAGAATACTGGAGAGGGTTGCCATTTCCTTCTCCAGGGGATCTTCGCAACCCAGAGACAGAACCCGTGTCTCTTGCAATGTTAGGCAGATTCTTTACCACTGAGCCACCAGGGAAGCCCAGAACAGTATTGAGCCTGGATTCAGACTCCCCCTTGCCCTCGTCCCCTCTCCAGCATCATTTTGATTTAATTAGTAAGGAGTGAGGCCTGGGCATCCCTATGGTTATAAAAGTCACCCAGGTGGTTCTCATGTAGATCTAGTTACCATCTAGAGTTCAAAGTGTAGTCCAGGGAGCAGGCATCACCAGCACTGTGGTACAGAATCTCACCCCACCCGGCCTTCTGCCCCAGGTCCTGCAAGCACCTTGACAAGATTCCTCCTGTGTAGATGATTCTTCTGCACAGAGTTCCAGAAGAATGCTGCTTTAAGTCAGCCCAGCACCAACACAGCTGCTCCAAGAGGGCTGTGGGGGCCCCCTGCAGCACGAAAGAATTGCCTGGCCTGCCCCAAACCCCAGCCTCTGTCCTCTCAAGAGAGCCGGGCTTGCAGGGCTGGGAGCCCTCTGATTCAGAGTGCAGGTGTTCCCTTGTCTGCTGCCTCTGGCTCCTTCTAGACCTGCAGTGACTCATGGCGCCTGTGAGTCTCTGAAGGCAGGAAGTGTGTCAGAGTGCAACGTGGGGTGAATCAAGGTGAGCAAGGGAGGCTTTCCTTCCTGTTGGGCTGACATGTTCCTTGCTCCTGTAGTGAAGTGGTGTATACACGTAAACCACTGTGGTGGCTAATGCTCCGCTTGAAATATATTAATGTGTCAGTTCAGTTGCTCAGTCGTGTCCAGCTCTTTGCAACCCCATGAATCGCAGCACGCCAGGCTTCCCTGTCCATCACCACCTTCCAGAGTTCACTCAAACTCATGTCCATTGAGGTGGTGATGCCATCCAGCCATCTCATCCTCTGTCGCCCACTTTTCCTCCTGCCCCCAATCCCTCCCAACATCAGTCTTTTCCAATGAGTCAGCTCTTTGCATGAGGTGGCCAGAGTACTGGAGTTTCAGCTTTCGCATCAGTCCTTCCAGTGAATACTGAGGACAGATCTCCTTTAGAATGGACTGGCAGTCCAAGGGACTCTCCAGAGTCTTCTCCAACACCACAGTTCAAAAGCATCAATTCTTCGGCACTCAGCTCTCTTCACAGTCCAACTCTTCACATCCATACATGACCACTTGGAAAACCATAGCCTTGACTAGACGGACCTTTGTTGGCAAAGTAATATCTCTGCTTTTGAATGTGCTATGTAGGTTGGTCATAACTTTCCTTCCAAGGAGTAAGCATCTTTTAATTTCATGGCTGCAATCACCATCTGCAGTGATTTTGGAGCCCCCAAAAATAAAGTCTGACACTGTTTCCACTGATTCCCATCTATTTCCCGTGAAGTGATGGGACCAGATACCATGATCTTCGTTTTCTGAATGTTGAGCTTTAAGCCAACTTTTTCACTCTCCTCTTTCACTTTCATCAAGAGGCTTTTTAGCTCCTCTTCACTTTCTGCCATAAGGGTGGTGTCATCTGCATATCTGAGGTTATTGATATTTCTCCCAGCAATCTTGATTCCAGCTTGTGTTTCTTCCAGCCCAGCGTTTCTCATGATGTACTCTGCATATAAGTTAAATAAGCAGGGTGACAATATACAGCCTTGACGTACTCCTTTTCCTATTTGGAACCAGTCTGCTGTTCCATGTCCAGTTCTAACTTGCTTCCTGACCTGCATACAGGTTTCTCAAGAGGCAGGTCAGGTGGTCTGGTATTCCCATCTCTTTCAGAATTTTCCACAGTTTATTGTGATCCACATAGTCAAAGGCTTTGGCATAGTCAGTAAAGCAGAAATAGATGTTTTTTGGAACTCTTACGTTTTCCATGATCCATATGAACCACCCCAAACTTTCTCTTGCTCCACAGGTAGTGTGCTGCTCTGAGTATTGCTCAGCAAGGAGTATTAAAATTCCCCAGATCATAAAATGTTCTCTAATAGACCCTTCTACAAAGGTGCCTTAGGTGATTAGAAAATAAATTCCATCGGTGTCCTTTTTTGCTACCTGGCATAAATCATTACCTGTAAGTTCAGACTGAGTCTGTCTTGATACTCAGTGACCAGCAGAGAAATGTAGGTGATAAGGCCATCCAATGTTCCTGATGAAAGCTGAAGAAATTGTGAATTACTTTGAAGGCAACATCCATAGTAGTTAAACACCTTCAGCTTTCTAGACATAAGTGCAATGAACTCAGAATTGTTGTTAGTTTAAGTCTTGGAATTCACAGATGATACAGTTCTTGTGTGCCCAGCGGAATTCAGTTAACCAACCTGGCTCCTTGCTTTCATTTCTCTGTAACCTAGGGTGATGTCATTCATTCACCGAACATTTGTCTAGCGTTTTTCTGGATCACATTGATCCAGGCGCCAAGAACAGGTGAATAACGAAGAGCGTCTGGCAGATGTTGCACTTCCACAAATAGCCTAGTACGTGATGGTAAGTATTGTGACGGGGCAAGTACCATGGACCACTGAGTCTAGAAGACTCAGCCACTACTTGAGGATGTTGGTGAAGATAACATCTAAGCTGGCTTTGGAGAGTGAGTGAGTTCTTCAAGAGGCAAAGAGTAAGAAGCAATGGTGTAAACAAATTCTCCAAAAACATTTATGTGCAGTACTGTATGTGTTCATAAAACATTTTCATTTCTGTAATTTAAATGGATTAAGCCACTTACTCAAGACCATGGCTAAATAATAGCAGAGCTGGAGTTCTCAGATGCAGTTTGTGCTTTATGTTTAAGGCACAAGCAGGTGCAGGTATAACGTGAAACCTAAGGAGATTGTCTGGTATAGCCCTTTCACCTTCATCACAGAGCTTTATTATTTAATGATTTGTTGTGTAGTGCATTCTGCAGGATCTTGTTGTAACTTCTACATGCACAGGCCGTATTTCTTTCAGAGTCTGTGGTAATACGTATATGCCAAGTGTATGTGGGACTGAAAGACTCTATAGGAACCAGCATCACTTCACCGTAGGCAAGTTGGCAATTGAGTCCCATCTTTTTTTTTGCAAATTAGAATTCTTTATATATGTTGTGTGTGTTATAAAATATGGACAAATGCTACTTCAATGTTTGTAACCTTGTGTGTGTGTCTCTGTGTGTGCTCAGTCATATCTGACTCTTTGTGGCCCCACGGACTGTAGCCTGTCAGGCTCTTCTGTCTGGAATTTTTCAGGCAAGAATACTGGAGTGGGGTGCTGTTTCTTCCTCCAGGGGATCTTCCCGACTCAGGGAATCTGCGTCTCTCAAGTCTCCTGCATTGGCAGGCAGATTCTTTACCACTGAGCCACCTGGGAAGCCCATATGTATATAAAATATACTAAAATATATTTTATTTATAGCATTTTACTAAGATACTATATACTAAAACACCACGTGGTTCTGCCGTGTTATTTGCTCTCAAGAAAGGGGCAAAGTGAAGAATCCCAGCGCAACTCAGTGGGCCCAAATGTGGGCCTTCCCACAGTCTCTGGCGCGCTTGCCCACACCCCCAGACCACTATCCCTTTTGCTGTTCCCAATTCCCAGTTCCTGCAGCAGGAAACCCCAGTGTCTGGCCTGGGCACTGGGGGAGTCGAAGGCACCTGAAGGGCTGACTGGGTGAAGGAGGACACGTGACCTTTAAAACAACGCTACAGTGTGGGCAGTGGGCTGTGTGGCTTGGGCAGCTGCCAGGGGCCTGTCCTCTTCGGTGCAGATGGATGTTGGAGGCCCACTCCTCCAGCAGAGAGTGTTCCAACAGAGAACTTCTCAACGTTGTTTTTGGTACAAAATAAATGCAAAGGAGATGGCGGGGTAGGGAGGGGCGCAGGCTGGGCCAGCACCCTCTGCAGACCTCAGATCATGGCAGTGCTCTCGGGGGCTCAGTTGAGGTGGGTGGAGGTGCTGCTGCTCTGGACGATTTGCAGGCCCAGCAGTAAAAGCCCAAGCCTGTCCCATCTTGCCATCATGAACTGTACTTTCAGTTCACAGACATGTATCTGAGCCCATTATATGTGGAGTAGTAGAACTCGTGTTGGAAGATAGCATCTGGAGGTTACTCCTGAAGAACAGCTGACACCTGCTGCGTCGGTGTCACGGGTGAAAATGCTTTGGGGCCGTGTGGGCCTGCCGAGCACCTAGTGGGGGCTTTGGAGAGGGTGTCAACAGCCTGCCCAATGCCTTTGTTCTAATCAGCTGTGATGAGGATGCCTGATTTTCCACCCCACTTCTCTGGCTACCAGCTAACTGAAAGACAGGTCCCTGGATACCCAGCTTCCAGCCTGATTCTCTTGACTCCTTGAAGAACTTGCGCAAGCCAGTTGAGTATCTATGGAATGCTGAGCAAAAACCCTTATTAAATACATGAGCAAAGCAAAATTAGCAAAATGAAGCAGAAAGCAGTCACAGGTCAGGAAGAATTATGGCCCTGGAGAGGCAGGTGCCTGTACGAGGAGAGGGCAAGGGGACGAGAGAATTAACACACTGCCAACCTCAGGCAAAGCTCAGAGACCCCTCTCCCTGCTCTCCATTCCATCTCCAAGAAGGAAGCACTAATGAAAGTCAGTGACCATTGAGGTCCCAGGAACACAGAAACCACTGATAATGGGAAGGCCGATTTTGGTGGGAGGAGTACTTGTGTGAGACACAACCGTGGTGCTGATGAACCCATTTGCACGGCAGAAATAGAGACGCAGACATAGAGGACAGACTTGTGGATGCAGAGAGGAAAGGAGAGAGTGGGACAAATGGGAAGAGTAGTATTGAAACATATCTATTACCATATGGAAACCAGATAGCTAGTGGGAAGCTGCTGGATAACAGGAGATCATACTCTGACAATGTAGAGGGGTGGGAGAGTGTTGGGGGGAGGAAGGGAGGTTCAGGATGGAGGGGATGTATGTATGCTTATGGCTGATTTACAGTGTTGTATGGCAGAAAGCAACACAACATTGTAAAGCAATTATGCTCCAATCAAAAATAGAGAAAGATGCAGACACGGTTAAAGCACAGTCACCATATGACCTGAGAGCACTTGCCTGTCTTACAAGGGCACAGAATCAGAGGAGAAGAGTTAGGACTTAGCTCTGCTCTGTTTTGGGATTTAGGGGAGAGAGCAGCTTACCTTTCATTCTGTCTGTCCTGTCCTCAGGGTGATAAGATGCCAGGGTGGGCTCAGGGAGAAAGGGCAAAAGAGGAGACCGCTTAAGATGGCCTCTAGAACATCATCTGTGTTAGAGACAAGAGCGCTCTGAAATTCCCAAGTCCAGCACAATGGTGGGAAAACCGTGGGGATCTGAGGCTGAAGGGCAGGCTGGGAAGCGCGTTCATTCATCTGATGCGTCACGTGCAGGGATGCCCCAGGAATCTAGATGGAGGTGAGTAAGAATAGGAGGGTGCTTGCTCACCAGCCTCCACCTGCAGCTACTGTGTGTCCCTAGCGTGCCCACTGAGCACTGGTACTCTGGGCTGATCCCTCTGCCTTCCTGGCAGAAATACTGAGTTGGCCAAAAGGTTCGTTATTGGTTCCCCCCATAGGCTGTTGTGGGGAAAACTAAAGGAACTTTCTGGCCAACCCAGTACTAGAGAAGATGTATTCAACTCATTTCCCCTGGGGTCGTACACCATGTGACTTTTCTCAACAAGCTAGTATCAAGACACATCCTGAATGACCATGTCATTGAGCAGTAATTTACACCAGCTCAAGCACCCGGGCCGAAGCACTTCCAGTATGCTGGGACCTTGAGTTGGAAGGAGCCCAGTAGAAGACGTGCAAGTTGAACTCCTCTCCCCCAACTGTGGAAGGAGGAGAGGGAACCTGCCCCCAGGGCAGAAGGCACACTCTAGTGCAGACACGTGCCTGGTCACACACATTGATCATTTTCAATGGATTGATATGATTTATATGTCACCTTCATTTAGAGAACTCCTCTTAAGGTCTTCCCTGGTGGCTCAGTGGTACAGAGTCTGCCTTTGGATGCAGGAGACACTGGTTCGATCCCTGATCTGGGAAGATCCCACATGCCACGGGGCAACTAAGCCCGTGCACCACAACTACTGAGCCTATGCTCTAGAACCTGGGAGCCCAAGTTCTGAAGCCCAGCACGAAGCCCATGCTGAGCCAGCGCTCAGCAACAAGAGAAGCCCATGCACCCACCACAACAAAGAGCAGCCCCTGCCTGCTGCGACTAGATGAAAGCCCTCGTGCAATGAAGGCCCAGTGTAACCAAAAATGTGTGCACGCTAAGTCGCTTCAGTCGTGTCCAACTCTTTGTGACCCTGTGGATTGTAGCCCACCAGGCTCCTCTGTCCATGGGATTCTCCAGACAAGAATACTGGAGTGGGTTGCCATTTCCTACTCAAGGGGATCTTCTTGACCCAGGGATCAAACCCATGTCTCTTGTGTCTTCTGCTGGGCAGGTGGATTCTTTACCACTAGCACCATCTGGGAAGCCCAACTAAAAATAAAATAAGTAAAATTATATAAAAAAAAAACTCTTTAAGACTGCTTTATAAAAATCCACACAACACAATACAGGCAATTTTTGTTTTTGTTTTTGAAAAGTGGGTTTAGAAATCAGCACAAGGGCAGGGAAGAGAAGATGAAGCCGGGGGTAGAATCAGCACAATAGGCACCCACTGTGAGACAGACACACCGTTCTATTCGCCTGCAGCACGTAAATGCAGGATTTTCTGACCTTGAATTCAAATTGAGGCCATGGATTGATGGTGAATGGCAACTCCAGAGCAGGTGTTTGCCTGGGTATTTCCCTGCCAAATGTGTTCGAGCAAGGTGACTTCTGGAAAATACGGGGAGGAGTTAGAAGACATTCTCTATATGTCATGAGAGAACTTCAGAGCTGCATGGAATCCACTCCCAGCCAATGCAGAAAGTCCCTTGTAATTCCCCGAAGACATGGGTTTGATCCCTGCGTCAGGAAGATCCTCTGGAGGAGGGCATGGCAACCCACTCTTTTTTTTAATTTATTATTTTTAATTGAAGGATAATTGCTTTACAGAATTTTATTATTTTGGACAGAGGAGCCTGGCAGTCCATAGCGTAGTAAAGAGTTGGACATGACTGAAGTGACTTAGCATGTACATGTGTGAGTGTGTGTGTTGGGTGCGGGGCTGTTATTAGCCAGATAATTTTGTGGTAGGCTAAAAAATGGTCGGGAAGGTTCCACATCCTGCCGGGCAACTAAGCCCGTGTGCCACAACTACTGAGCCCGCGCTCTAGAGTCCAAGAGCCTCAACTACTGCACCCCTGTGCCTAGAGCCTGTGCTCTACAGCCAGAGTAGCCTCTGCGATGAGAAGCCCGCACACGGCAACTAAGACTAGCCCTGCACCACAGTGAAGACCCAACACAACCAAAAGCAAATAAATGAAATCAAAAAACGATCTTATTTAAAAAGAGAGGGAGAGGGGAATTTGACTCATGGAGGAGGAGGTGATGTGAAGATGGAGGATGGACTGTAGTGACATGCCCACAGGCCAAGAACTGGCAGAGCCAGCAACAGCTGGAAGTGGGGGTGTGTGTGTATTCTCCCTTAGAGCCTCTGGGGGAAGGCGGGTGGCTATCCACCCTGGATTTGGCCCAGTGAGACTGACTCTGACTGAGCGTGGCCTCAGTAGTTGCGGTGCACAGGCTTAGTTGCCGGGCAGGATGCAGAATCTTCCCGGACCAGGGATAAACCCGTGTCCCCTGCATTGGCAGGCAGACTCCCATCCACTGCACCACCAGGGAAGTCGTCCCTCTGCCTCTGTCTTCTGAGGACATTTGTGATAGCATTTAGGATTCACTCGGGTAATGCAAAATGATCTGGTCACCTCAAGACCCTTAATCACATCTGCAAAGAATTTTTTATCCAAATAAGGTAACATTGACAAGTTCCGGGCTTCCCAGGTGGCGCTAGTGGTAAAGAACCTGCTTGCCAGTGCAGGAGACATAGGACACTCATGTTCAGTCCCTGGGTCAGGAAGGTACCATGGAGGATGGCATGGCAGCCCACTCCAGTATTCTTGCCTGGAGAATCCCATGGACAGAGGAGCCTGGTGGTCCATAAGGTCGCAAAGACACGACTGAAGCAGCTTAACATACCTATAAGTTCCACAGACTGTCTTCGGCCTTGCTGCCTCCAGAATTGTGAGAGAGTAAATTGAAGCCACAAGCTTGCTGCAATTGTTACAGCAGCCACAGGAAACTGACACAGGTTTTCTGGGCACTCCTGTGTCCTTCCCATTTAGGTATTTATCTGTGTTGCAACAGGACAGCAGCATTTGATCTGCCAGCCAATACACTGTGCCCTCTTCCCTTTCAAAATACCCAGAAGACATTTCCTGGTGGGCTCCTAGAGGCAGCTCCTAGGGTTACCATGAGGATTAAGTGACTTAATGATTATAGAACCCCTGAAATAGTGCCTGGCACAAGAGAAATAATAGGTATATATAATAGTTCTTAAATAGGAATGAATGAATGAATATAATCCTCTTTTGGGTACCGACGTTCCCGCTTTTGCAGTGTGTTTCCTCTTTTGGCTTGTCAGCCAGAGAACATTTTAATTTCATCTTGGGTTACTAACTTTCCCTTCAGAATGAGTCACCAACTTTGTATTGTAAATAAGGTTATGATTCAGGTCAGTTCAGTCGCTTAGTTGTGTCCAACTCTTTGCGACCCCGTGAACCACAGCATGCCAGGCCTCCCTGTCCATCACCAACTCCCAGAGTCCACCCAAACTCATGTCCATTGAGTTGGTGATGCCATCCAACCATCTCATCCTCTGTCATCCCTTCTCTTCCTGCCCTCAGCCTTTCCCAGCATCAGGGTCTTTTCCAATCAGTCAGCTCTTCGCATTAGGTGGCCAAAGTATTAGAGTTTCAGCTTCAGCATCAGTCCCTCCAATGAACACCCAGGACTGATCTCCTTTAGGAAGGACTGGTTGGATCACCTTGCAGTCCAAGGGACTCTCAAGAGTCTTCTCCAACACCACAGTTCAAACGCATCAATTCTTCAGCTCTCAGCTTTCTTTATAGTCCAACTCTCACATCCACACAGGACTACTGAAAAAACCATAGCCTTGACTAGACGGACCTTTGTTGACAAAGCAATGTCTCTGCTTTTGAATATGCTGTCTAGGTTGGTCACAACTTTCCTTCCAAGGAGTAAGCTTCTTTTAATTTCACAGCTGAAATAACCATCTGCAGTGATTTTGGAGCCCCCTAAAATTAAAGCCTGCCACGGTTTCCCCATCTATTTGCCATGAAGTGATGGGACTGGATGCCATGATCTTTGTTTTCTGAATGTTGAGCTTTAAGCAAACTTTTTCACTCTCCTCTTTCACTTTCATCAAGAGGCTCTTTAGTTCTTCTTCCCTTTCTGCCATAAGGGTGGTGTCATCTGCATATCTGAAGTTACTGGTATTTCTCCCGGCAATCTTGATTCCAGCTTGTGCTTCATCCAGCCCAGTGTTTCTCATGATGTACTCTGCATATAAGTTAAATAAGCAGGGGGACAATATACAGCCTATATGTACTCCTTTTCCTATTTGGAACCAGTCTGTTGTTCCATGTCCAGTTCTAACTGTTGCTTTCTGACCTGCATACAGGTTTCCAAAGAGGCAGGTCAGGTGATCTGCTATTCCCATCTCTTTCAGAATTTTCCAGTTTGCCGTGATCCACATAGTCAAAGGCTTTGGCATAGTCAATAAACCAGAAATAGATGTTTTTCTGGAGCTCTCTTGCTTTTTCGATGATCCAGTGGATATTGACAATTTGATCCCTGGTTCCTCTGCCTTTTCTAAAATGAGCTTGAGCATCTGGAAGTTCACGGTTCACGTATTGCTGAAGACCTGGCTTGGAGAATTTTGTGCATTACTTTACTAGCATGTGAGATGAGTGCAATTGTGCAATAGTTTGAGCATACTTTGGCATTGGCTTTCTTTGGGATTGGAATGAAAACGGACCTTTTCCAGTCCTGTGGCCACTGCTGAGTTTTCCAAATTTGCTGACATATTGAGTACAGCAGTTTCACAGCATCTTCTTTAAGGTTAGGGTTAGATGTGTTCGATACCAGAAAGTAATGACACAACTCTTAAGGATCACAGCAATTCTGAGGAAAAAATACAATAAAATGCTCATCTTCTTCTACAGCTTCTTTCTTGTAGCCAGAGGACTAATATTTAATCTGGCCCTAGGCATTTGAGTTCCCTATTTAAAACTCTTCTTTTCTCTGTCCCTAACTGTATTTGAAGTACATTTCCTTTTTTCTTAGTGAAGAAAGAATGACTTGGTTACCCACCCTAGTCCCCATTAGATGAGGGGTGGAGACTAACATAGATGCAGGGACCCACCATTAAACTAAAAGTGGAAACTAATATATATACCCAGGAATCCATGATTAGACTATGTAGCAGAGACCCAGACTGACCCAAGGATCCCCCAGGGGTCCTCCACTAGACTACAAGTGGAGGCCAAGAGAGATCCATGGATCCTCTCTTAAACTAGAAGTAGAGACCTAGGTTTTCGTTCCAATCCTACCAATGTATGCTTGTGTGACCATGAGCATATCCCTGAGCCATTCTAAGCTTCAATTTCTTCATGTAAGACTGCCTTCTAAAGTATCTTCCACTTTTCGATTGATGTTTGCCTTGTCTTATTGCAAATAGCTAAAAACATGCTTTCTTTGGCTCTCATGGACACTATGATGTTTTCTTCCTAATTTAGTTTGAAGGGCTTCAAACACTTTGACTGAAAATATTTAACAGAAGTTCAGTTCAGTTCAGTCGCTCAGTCGTGTCCGACTCTTTGCGACACCATGAATCACAGCACACCAGGCCTCCCTGTTCATCACCATCTCCATCCAGCCATCTCATCCTCGGTCGTCCCCTTCTCCTCCTGCCCCCAATCCCTGCCAGCATCAGAGTCTTTTCCAATGAGTCAACTCTTCACATGAGGTGGCCAAAGTACTGGACTTTCAGCTTTAGCATCATTCCTTCCAAAGAAATCCCAGGGTTGATCTTCAGAATGGACTGGTTGGATCTCCTTGCAGTCCAAGGGACTCTCAAGAGTCTTCTCCAACACCACAGTTCAAAAGCATCAATTCTTCGGCGCTCAGCCTTCCTCACAGTCCAACTCTCACATCCATACATGACCACAGGAAAAACCATAGCCTTGACTAGATGGACCTTAGTCAGCAAAGTAATGTCTCTGCTTTTGAATATACTATCTAGGTTGCTCATAATTTTTCTTCCAAGGAGTAAGCGTCTTTTAATTTCATGGCTGCAATCACCATCTGCAGTGATTTTGGAGCCCCCAAAAATAAAGTCTGACACTGTTTCCACTGTTTCCCCATCTATTTCCCATGAAGTGATTGGACCAGATGTCATGATCTTCATTTTCTGAATGTTGAGCTTTAAGCCAACTTTTTCACTCTCCTCTTTCACTTTCATCAAGAGGCTTTTTAGCTCCTCTTCACTTTCTGCTATAAGGGTGGTGTCATCTGCATATCTGAGGTTATTGATATTTCTCCCGGCAATCTTGATTCCAGCTTGTGTTTCTTCCAGTCCAGCGTTTCTCATGATGTACTCTGCATATAAGTTAAATAAGCAGGGTGACAATATACAGCCTTGACGTACACCTTTTCCTATTTGGAACCAGTCTGCTGTTCCATGTCCAGTTCTAACTGTTGCTTCCTGACCTGCGTACAGATTTCTCAAGAGGCAGGTCAGGTGGTCTGGTATTCCCATCTCTTTCAGAATTTTCCACAGTTTCTTGTGATCCACACAGTCAAAAGCTTTGCCATAGTCAATAAAGCAGCAATAGATGTTTTTCTGGAACTCTCTTGCTTTTTCCATGATCCAGCGGATGTTGGCAATTTGATCTCTGGTTCCTCTGCCTTTTCTAAAACCAGCTTGAACATCAGGAAGTTCACGGTTCACGTATTGCTGAAGCCTGGCTTGGAGAATTTTGAGCATTACTTTACTAGCATGTGAGATGAGTGCAATTGTGCGGTAGTTTGAGCCTTCTTTGGCATTTCCTTTCTTTGGGATTGGAATGAAAACTGACCTTTTCCAGTCCTGTGGCCACTGCTGAGTTTTCCAAATTTGCTGGCATATTGAGTGCAGCACTTTCACAGCATCATCTTTCAGGATTTGAAACAGCTCAACTGGAATTCCATCACCTCCACTAGCTTTGTTCGTAGTGATGCTTTCTAAGGCCCACTTGACTTCACATTCCAGGATGTCTGGCTCTAGATTAGTGATCACATCATCATGATTATCTGGGTGGTGAAGATCTTTTTTGTACAGTTCTTCTGTGTATTCTTGCCACCTCTTCTTAATATCTTCTGCTTCTGTTAGGTCCATACCATTTCTGTCCTTTATTGAGCCCATCTTTGTATGAAATGTTCCTTTGGTATCTCTAATTTTGTTGAAGAGATCTCTAGTCTTTCCCATTCTGTTGTTTGCCTCTATTGCTTTGCATTGATCCCTGAGGAAGGCTTTATCTCTTCTTGCTATTCTTTGGAACTCTGCATTCAGATGCTTGATGCTTATATCTTTCCTCTTCTCCTTTGCTTTTCACCTCTCTTCTTTTCACAGCTATTTGTAAGGCCTCCCCAGACAGCCATTTTGCTTTTTTGCATTTCTTTTCTATGGGGATGGTCTTGATCCCTGTCTCATGTACAATGTCACGAACCTCATTCCATAGTTCATCAGGCACTCTATCTATCAGATCTAGGCCCTTAAATCTTTTTCTCACTTCCACTGTATAATCATAAGGGATTTGATTTAGGTCATACCTGAATGGTCTAGTGGTTTTCCCTACTTTCTTCAATTTAAGTCTGAATTTGGTAATAAGGAACTCATGATCTGAGCCACAGTCAGCTCCTGGTCTTGTTTTTGTTGACTGTATAAAGCTTCTCCATCTTTGGCTGCAAAGAATATAATCAATCTGATATCGGTGTTGACCATCTGGTGATGTCCATGTGTAGAGTCTTCTCTTGTGTTGTTGGAAGAGGGTGTTTGCTATGACCAGTGCATTTTCTTGGCAAAACTCTATTAGTCTTTGCCCTGCTTCATTCTGGATTCCAAGGCCAAATTTGCCTGTTACTCCAGGTGTTTCTTGACTTCCTACTTTTGCATTCCAGTCCCCTATAATGAAAAGGACATCTTTTTTGGGTGTTAGTTCTAAAAGTTCTTGTAGGTCTTCATAAAACCGTTCAACTTCAGCTTCTTCACCATTACTGGTTGGGGCATAGACTTGGATAACTGTGATATTGAATGGTTTGCCTTGGAGACAGAGATGATTCTGTCATTTTTGAGACTGCATCCAAGTACTGCATTTCGGACTCTTCTGTTGACCATGATGGCTACTCCATTTCTTCTGAGGGATTCCTGCCTGCAGTAGTAGATATAATGGTCATCTGAGTTAAATTCACAGATTCCAGTCCATTTTAGTTCGCTGATTCCTAGAATGTCGTCGTTCACCCTTGCCATCTCGTTTGACCACTTCCAATTTGCCTTGATTCATGGACCTGACATTCCAGGTTCCTATGCAATATTGCTCTTTACAGCGTCGGATCTTGCTTCTATCACCAGTCACATCCACAACTGGGTATAGTTTTTGCTTTGGCTGCATCCCTT
Organism: Ovis canadensis; assembly: GCF_042477335.2. NCBI lineage: Eukaryota > Metazoa > Chordata > Mammalia > Artiodactyla > Bovidae > Ovis > Ovis canadensis. The sequence continues at coordinate 21,549,965 of NC_091269.1, read as the reverse complement.
CATTCTTTCTGGAGTTATTTCTCCACTGATCTCCAGTAGCATATTGGGCACCTAATGACCTGGTGAGTTCCTCTTTTGGTATCGTATTATTTTGCCTTTTCATACTGTTCATGGGGTTCTCAAGGCAAGAATACTGAAGCAGTGTGACATTCCCTTCTCCAGTGGAGCACGACCACTTGACTGTTTTCTTTGTGCCTTATTCATCTATATTGTGCTCTCATAAACTGAGTATTTTTTTCTTCTCTGGTACTTGATGTGTTGAAAACTCGTCATCAATGGGTTGGTTAGCCACTGTGACCATAACTGGTCCACGATTGTGATTATAAGGTAATTTTCTAGAATGGCTTGGGTGCATATGCCTTTTCAATAAAACTATGGATATCTAAAAGTAATTTAAGTTTTATACCTTCAAGAGAATTTTCACATAAATACCGTTTTTGTTGTTGTCTGACCATGTTTCAGTGACTGGGAGAGAGGAATGGCTTGGAGAACAGACATCATTCTAAAGCACCAAGCACCACCCGTACCTCATCTTCCCAGTATAATTCTAAGTTCTGCCATCTCAGAAATCATAGGGCAGAATTTAACAACTGTACAATCTAGGTGGTGAACAGATGTGCTCACTGTACAATTCTGTCAACGTTTTTGTATCTTTGAAATTTTTCACAAAACATGCTGAAAAAGCATAAAGAGAAGATGAATTCCTGGGCTGGGCAGTGGGGCCTGGCCTGGGGACGGGAGAACAGATTACTCCCCACATGACCTGGAAGGCAGCCTCTCTGCCTTCTTTCTGGAGACTTGCCCTTTCTTTTCTCACTCCAACAAGTGATGTGATGAATACACTGAGCAGAGTCTAAGGTCACACATAGCTGAGGAGACGGGTCTCCCTGGCAGTCCCTCCCACCCACCCATTCTGCAGCACTTAGCTACCCACTGCTCGTGGACACCTCACTGGCACCCAGGAAAGGGGTTCTGAACACTCGCTTTGTCTTTAAAAGTTAGCAAATACCTTTATGGTGATCAAGACAGACTGGGATGTAGACAATATAAATTTATAAATAGATGATGTAGTTTCTTTTTTTATCTTAGCCAAAGATTTGAAAAGCTATGATCAGTGTATTTTTAAGGTCACTTCCCCCTCATGCATGTTTTTTAAATGATTTTTTTCCCTTTCGTTGTGTTTTTGAACCATGTTTTCTCCTTCTCTCCTTAAACTGACAGGCTCCATCTGGTGGTCAACAGTTCTCTCCATTCTCTGACTACTCTGTGATGTTATTCCGATGGGTTTTGTCCTGTTTTTTTACTGTGTGCTAAGTCGCTTTAGTCGTGTCTGACTCTTTGTGACCCTATGGACTGCAGCCTGCTGCCAGGCTCCTCTGTCCATGGAATTCTCCAGGCACGAATACTGGAGTGAGCTGCCATACCCTTCTTTAGATTTTCCCAACCCAGTGATCAAACGTGTCTCCTGCATTGGCAGGCAAGTTCTTCACCACTAGCACCTCTTGGGAAGCCCGTTGTTTTACTTTGGATTCTTCAGCTTTCTGTATTGGTTTCAGCATCCTTGGGATAAATTACAACTCACGAGGCCCTTCATAATCCGAACTGTACACGTCTTCCATGTATCATTTGTGGAACTCCCACTTGCCCACACTCTACCCAGTTGGACCATTTGCTTTCAGCCCCAGCCCATGCCCACTGGCACTCTGCCCTCCACAAGTTTGTGTGCACTGTCCTCTCTTCCAGGCTACTGGAAAGCTCTGTCCCTTCCCCTTCCTTTGGAAGACCTTCTTGACTTCTGACTGGAACAGGTGCTCCCACCCTGCCCTTCCCGAATAGCCTATACTCATCGCTTGATAGGACACTGTGCTGCAGCTACCTACTCCTGTTTCTAAATCCATCGCTTCTCAGGAAACGTCAAGAGGGCCAGGCACCATGCCTCTGTTGCTACCGTATCCATACTGTCTGACCCTAACAGACTAGGTGCTCAGTATCTGTGGAATGAACAAGTGAAAGAACAAATGAGTGAAGCAGGCAGAGAGAAAGGGAGAGAGGCGATGTTTGTTTATTTAGGAACAGCTCTACTGAGATATAATTCACTCTTGTCAGATGTACAATTCAGTTGTTTTTAGTTATTTATTTTTGAATCAGCTGATTTTAAGAGTAACAGTTACAGGGGAAGATTCTGAATTAAAAATTCACAAAAGCTCAGTTTATTGTTACTTTATTGAGAGAAAAGTATTTCTCTTGTAAGAATACAAAGTATTATTTTAACCATTAACATTTAAATTAAAAAGATATAAATATGTCAAAGCCATGAACAAAGATCTCTTCTTACGTGTGACTCATGAATTCACGTCCCTTCGATTCCAGGGCTTACCAGAACCGTCTATAATGTACAAATCTTCACTTGCTGCATACATTAGTCCCTGCTGCAACATTCCTTGTGTTTGTCTGAGTGTTTCTGTATGTGGTTTAGTTGTTTCCTACATGGGTTAGCAGTTCCCAACGCCATAACTGTCGCTTTCTTTTTCAGGAAGTATATCCAAAGCTTTGCTTCATTTTACACAACAATAATGAGAAGATTGGTTTGTATTTTTATGTCTTCTATTTTACAGATGCAACCAGTCATGCCACAGACAGTAAAAAATGAAACTGTGGATAATAAAAACAGTATTTAGAGTGGCACATTCCACAAAAAATCAAATCAACAAATACTTATTAGGGCAGGCTCTGTACTACAGGAGACACCGTTACCTCAGGGCTGGTCTGTCCTGGCACCAAACCAGGTTGAGGGAGTCAGACATAAATACATGGCATTTTAATGTAAAGTGTAAACAAGTATAAAACATGAGATAAGCTAAAAAGGATAATGGCTTTCAAATGGCTGTTAAAGACAGGGGACCTTCTCCTCACAGAAATTATACTGGATAGCTCAAAAGGCAGAAGCACTAAAAAAAGTGGGGGCAAGGCCTTCAGCACTGGGACAGTCTCAGGAGCTCTGGGAACGTGACTGAGCTGGGCCCTGGGAGCTCAATGGAAGGAGTGAGCGTGACAGACTCAAATTTTTGGAAAGTCTTCATTCCACAGAGAAGCAGAGATGACTGACTCTGGTTAGTGGAGAAGAGTGTGATCTGTCTGGCAACGAGGAAAGGGTAGTGGAGATCGTGGGTAGAAACCTGCCCACAGAGGAGAAATGAGCACTAACGCTCAGAGAAAACTGAGAGGGGTTGCTCACGAAGGGACCGAAACTCTGGCCAACAGTAAGAAGGGGTGGAGGATCCAGGGAGGATCCAGAAGTGGTGCTCTGTGAAGATGGACTGAAGGTTGGTGAGGAGGTTGTTACAAACTTTGAAACAGGAGATGATGAGGGTTGAGCTGGGGGCTGAGTGACAAGATGAAAAGCTTGCAGGGGACTTCCCTGGTGGCGCAGTGGGTAAGAATCTGTCTACCAAGGCAGAGGACACAGGTGCGACCCCTGGTCCGGGAAGATTCCACACGCTACGGGGCAACTAAGCCCGTGTGCCACTACTGATCCCGAGTGCTACAGTTACTGAAGCCCATGCACCTAGATAGAGCCTGTGCTCTCAACAAGAGAAGCCGCCGCAGTGAGCAGCTCAAGTGCTGCAACCATGAGTAGGTCCTCCTCGTTGCAATTAGAGAAAGCTGTATGCACCACAGAAGACCCAGTGCAACCAAAAAATAATAGATATTAAAAAAACAAAACAAAACTAAGAACAACAAAAAAAGCTATCGGGAAGATCCTGTTTTGGTGAGGGCTGGGGATACTGAGTTCAATTTTAGAGGTAACAGCCAGGCCATCTTGGAATTATCTTGAAGGCAGTGGAAGGGCATGAGTGACCTGGCAGAGGGGGGTACTGGAGGTATTGGGTCTGGAAAGATCTGGAAGCAACCTGCCCTAGATGGGTCAAGCCATGCTGCTGCCAAAGCCAAGTGTCTGCACAGCAGGAGAGACAAGCGGAAGGGCTGAGGCAAGCCATGGGAGACAGACAGGGGTAGGGAAAAGGAAGGTCTGATGGCAGGAGAGGCGCAGGCGGCCTGTCTGGGAAGGCAGCAGCTTCCAGAGCAGAGCAGTGAGCAGGGCCCCGGCAGAGCTGGGGGCTGGCTGCCTTCTGTTATCAGCACCGACTCGGGAAACTGGGGAGAAAGTGTGTTTTACAAAGAGGAAAGGCAGTGGAGAAATGGGCTCAGAGCAGCCTGTCTAAAGTAAAGAGCTGCACACGTCTGCTGGCAGAGGGGAAGGAGTCGCTGCGGAGGAGAGAGGGTGAGGAAGGGGCAGTGTCTCTGAGGACCCGGAGAGGAAGAGGGTGAGCTGAGCGTGGAGGGCAGGAGGGCTGCTGAGGCACCACTGGGAGAGGCAGAGAAGGCTCAGAGCTGCGCCTGTGGGATGAGGGGGTGCCCGAGAGCTGCTTCAGCTTCCCCTGCCTGCTCCCTCCCTTCCTCACCACCTGCCACTCCTTTATGTCTACCCGATCAGCCATCCCAATACAGACTGTGGGTGGCTGGCGGTGGTCCAGAGGCTGACAGTGACCAGAGGCAGGAGGGTACCTTCAGGCTGTACTCAGCTCTGGAGAGGAAGACAAGCTGAGCACAGTGCCGGAACAGGAGGGACGGAAGGAAGAAAGAGGGCAGGTGACCAAGCAAGAGCTGAAAGGAGAAGGAAACTCGGGGAGTCTCTGGTGAGTCTCCATTCTCAGCAAAGTGAGAGCAGACACGGGGGTAAGTAAGGCAGGGAAGACTTCAGAACAACTGCTCCAAGGCCACTGTGTGTGTGGCGGGGGCAGGGGGAGGGAAAGGGGTCCGCAGAGGTGACCTCAAGACAGAGGAGCACACACAGCCGCGCTCTGTGCAGACACAGGGGCGACCTGCCAAGCTCAGCAGAGAAAAGAGCTCATGGACTCACCCCAAGAGCTCTAACGGGGACGCTGATAGAAGGGCAGGGAACCGGCTGTTTCAAGGGACTAGCGGAGGACGATGCAAGCTGCCTATAGGTGCCAGGCACAGTTAAGAGAGAGGAAAATGGGACAAAGGTAAAGGAAAGTAAGAGGTTTGGGGGAGAGAGGTAAAAAAGGCAGCAGAAGGCAGGGGTGGTGGGAGGGAGGGAGCAGAATGGTTGGAAAGGGTGGGAGACAGCTGTCAGCGGGACAGACTTCAGCGTCTGAGGTTTTGGTGGGAGTGACCTGGAAGGGAGGTGTTAGAGAGCTGTGAGAACAGGGACCCGGAAACAAAAACATAGCTGCTGAGGTCACTGAGGGTGACAACAGAACTAGAGTGCAGAACCCTAGCGTCCCCCAGGGAGACAGAGGTGACCTCAAGGTACCCAGGTGCTGGGGTGGGGTTGGGAGGGGTGCTATGCGTTCTGCAATGGTATCTGTCTAGTTTGGGAAGGACACCTGTCTGGCTGCAAGAACACTGAGAGATGCTCTGTACCTCTTCAGAAGTCTTGAGATTTATAGATGGCACAGTCACTTCCGACAGCCCATTCCATCCTCTGGAAGAAATAGACCATGGTGCTCTCCACCAGTAAGCCACTCAAGATGGCCAAGAAGGTGAGCTTGCGGTTAATGTTTAGGGTCACTAAAAAAGAAAAGGCAACTAATAAGTTCTGAAGAGTCTAAATGAAATTGGCATGTAAATTGTGTGGCAGTGTGAATGGAATGGTTTTGTAAAACTGTTTCTTAGAAAATCTCTATTTGTTCTTATTAATCTATATCGTTACTTTTCCATCTGCCAAGCTTTTGGGAGAACCAAAGCATCTGCTGATAACAAAAACACCAAGCTTCTCCTGGTCTCATCAAGACAGAGTTGCATGAATATTAAACAGGAAAATAAAAGCTAGATCTTAAAGTTATCAAGAGAATAGCAGAAAAAAAATGGATACTCTTGGTTTTATAGTTTATAAGATGCTAAGCATTATAAGAAATATCAGATTAATACACTCATTTAGAACAGCACTTCTCACAATGTATGGGATGAATGATGACACGCAGGGCTGCTTTACCTTTCCTCAATGTAGTAAGAATTCTCCTGAGTTGTGAGGCAGATACCTGGCATTCTAGCCTGGCTTGACAACTGCCTGGCTATGTAACTTTGGACAAGTCAGCAAGAGCTCATATATAATGTGGAGGTAATAATAGTTGCCCTATTGACTCCACAGGGCTTGCCTGGTGGCTCAGTGGTAAAGAACCCACCTGCCAATGCACGAGACATAGGTTTGATCCCTGGATCAGGCAGATCCCTGGAGAAGGAAATGGCAACCCACTCCAGTGTTCTTGCCTGGGAAATCCCAAGGACAGAGGAGCCTGGTGGGCTACAGGCCATGGGGTTGCAATAGCTGGATATGACTGAGCGACTAAACAACAGTAACCGACCCCACAGGATGGACGCGATGCATAAGGGAGCATTCTGCAAACTAAAAAGTGCCATGTGATTAAACTGAACTAATACGAATATGTGCCATGGACGAGGCACTATGAAAATGTTAGGCATTGCTATTATTCTACAAAGAGTTCCGGTGTTTAATAGGTTATATAAAAACTGTACTCTAGAAACAAGGCTTTAGAGATTGTATCTGGGTTGAAAGCTAAGAAAACAGAGTAAGATGTAAACATACCTCTGATTGCCTGAAAGTTTGATGTAAGGACAAACACTTTAATGAGTCTGAGGCACAGGGGTGTGTAATCATGTTCCCAAATCACAGCTGGGATCAGCAAGAGTTTTCCGTAGCTAGATAACAATAATGCCTTCAGCAGCAAAGTGAAGTTGAGTTTTTCTTTCGCTCTTATGGGTCGTTCTACCCACAGGAAAGCGAAAATGCCAGTAAAATAGGCAGTCTGTTCTAAGGAAGAAATGGAAAATAAAGATACAAATGTCTCAATCCAAACCAGAGCCCCCTAAAACCAAATAAACCACAGTTCCAAAATACAGCCTATCAGCTGATGACAAAAGAAATGCTTTATCAAGATCAAATCTTCTGGACTTCCCTGGTGGTACGGTGGATAAAAATCCACCTGCCAAGGCAGGGGACATGGCTTTGATCCCTTGTCTGGGAAGATCTCAGCCATGGATCAACTAAGCCTGTGTGCGATGACTACTGAGGCTAGGCACCTAGAGCGTGTGCCCCACAGGAAGACAAGCCACAGCAATGAGAAGCCCACCTACAGCAACGAAGAGCGGCCTGCGCTTGCCAAAGCGAGAGAAAGCCCGGCAAGTACAGCAACGAAGACCCAGTGCAACCAAATAATAAACACCACTATTAATAACAGGGGCTTCCCTGGCGGCTTACTGGTAAAGACTCTGCCTGCCAATGCAGGAGACGTGGGTCTGACCCCTGGTCCAGGAAGATCCCACACGCCGTGGAGCAACGGAGGCAGGTGCCACAGCTACTGAGCCCACGTGCGGCCACTACTGAAGCCCCTGTGCCCTAAAGCCCGTGCCCAGGAGAAAGAGGAGCACTGCAACGAGGAGGCCACACCGCGACCGAGAGCAGGCCCCGGTCACTGCAGCTGGAGAAGCGCCTGCACAGCAGTGAAGCCCCAGCACAGCCGAAAGTCAATTAATCAAATTGAAAAAATAGTCATTAAAACATTAATAATAAAAAAGAAAATTTTCTTTATTATTTCTTAAATAACCCCTGTCTTTTGTGTCAAATCCTGCTGATATCATTTCTGAACCATATTTTGATAATTCTTTCATGAAGTACTTCACTCTCTGGAGAAAAAGTAATTCTGGGAGAACTGTAATCATCAACTTTCCAAAGTTCCCTTTAGGAAATCAGGTTGTTTAAGCGTTTTTACTCCTAGAGATCTCCACAGAGAAAACAGACAGGGGAGTGGGAGCTTTTAAATCCGGAAGATGGGACACAGCCTGGGAATTACACATGAAGATGTTCTTCGTTGCTGATTCACCTACTCTTTATGGAGTGCCTCTTCGCCATAAGACCTTGAATAGTCTCTCACCTAAATTAAAAACACCTCATATTCATCTTAACAAACTTTATGAGTGTAATTCCATATCCTTCCAGAAAGTATGCAGAGACAGAGTCCAGACTAGAAGAAGCAATAGTTCCCCTGGTGTCCCAGTCAGAACAGGGTGCAATCTGTTCTGTTCCCGATCAGGAATTTAACAATATCTTTTACCTGCAGTATTTTATTAAGATTGTTATTAGTAAGACTGTTAGTGCTCTGACTACCCAGCTGCATACATTTTGATTGGTCTGTCCCTAATTTTATTTTCTCCTATGCTATTGTTCAGTCGCTCAGTCATGTCTGACTCTTTGCAACCCCATGGACTGTAGCACGCCAGGCTTCCCTGTCCTTCACCATCTCCCAGAACTTGCTCAAACTCATGTCCATTGAGTTGGTGATACCATCTAATCATCTCATCCTCTGTTGTCCCCTTCTCCTCCTGCCTTCAGTCTCTCCCAGCATCAGGGTCTTTTCCAATGAAGCAACTCTTCGTACCAGGTGTCCAAAGCTTCAGCTTCATCATCAGTCCCTCCAATGAATATTCAGGATTGATTTCCTTTAGAAATGACTGGTTTGATCTCTTTGCAGTCCAAGAGACTCGCAAAAGTCTTCTCCAATACTACAGTTCAAAAGTATCAAAGTGGACAAAACATGGTCCACTGGAAAAGGAAGTGGAAAACCACTTCAGCATTCTTGTCTTGAGAACCCCATGAACATATTATAAAAAGGCAAAAAGATTTTCTCCTATAAGCTGTGTTATTTAGGTTTCTACAGGATCACATTTTTTTTCTGGAACACATGTATTATATCATAGAAGAAATAACTGTATTCCTTCTAAAATGTTCTATAACTGAATCTAGCCAAAATGAAGAGGTTGCAAATATAGGTGATTAGGATCCATAGTCCATAATTAGGATTCATATGAGTCAATTAGGATCCTTCTCAGTGGGACCTTCCTGATTGTTTGCTTCCCCAACAGCTCAGTTGGTAAAGAATCCGCCTGCAATGCGGGAGACCTGGATTCGATCCCTGGGTTGGGAGATCCTCTGAAGATGGGAAAGGCTACTCACTCCAGTATTCCGGCCTGGAGAATTTCAAGGACTGTATCATCCATGGGATCATAAAGAGCTGGACACAACTGAGTGACTTTCACTTTTAGGATCCAAAAATGTAATTTAGGATGGTTAGCCCCCATGGAATTTGACAGTCTTCAGGGGAGACACACCATCTCCCTTCAAAATGACTGAAGGGCTCGTCCACTGCAAGGATCTGTTCAAACAGGCAGATTATATATCTTGGGTTTTTAACTGAAAATAATGAAAATAAAGAACTTCCTCAGAAGAACCATCTAACAGTGATGGGTGGCCTTTGTCACTGGAGACAGTCTTGCACAAATCAAGAGAGAAGGGCTTCCTGCGCTGGAGTGAAGAGCAGACGACATCGTGCCTTTCTAGCTTAGAGCCTGGGGGACTGAGGAAGCTGTGCCTGCCCTTGCGCTCCACAATCTTTCACAGGCAGGTATTAGAGGGCCCCTAGCCCTTAGAGCTTTCCCACATTAGATGGGCTCAGGAGGAGCAGCAGTGGAGAACTGCAGCGGGGAAGCCAAGAGACGGGGCACCGGGAGGCCTCCCCCGGCTCTGCACTGACGCTCACCTGCTGGGGGAACTTCAGGGAGACCACTGGCCCTCCCTGTTTTTGTGCTTTGACAACTGATAGGGAAGGCAACCCAACCCACCTACCAAAGAGGATGGTTATAAAAACTGAGTTGATGATACTGTAAAAACAGTTTTTAAGTTATAAAGTGCTAGATTTGTGTAAGACATTCTTTATAAGCTGTGTTAGGGATCTGCAACCTAACTAGGGATTAGATTAAGACACATAAATGTAATAGGAGAAAAAATTTCTGTTCAAGTGTCAAAACAGCCACTATTAGAGTAAGTGCTACAGAAATTCCAAACTATTTGAAAACAAGCTTGGTTGGTTTGTTGTTTTGTTTTTTAATTATAGACATAAAGCAGTTCATCTATAGCAATTTTAAGAGGATCTGCTTTAAAGCTTAAAATTATATTAGGTTATAGCTCTTGGTTTAGGTGATTTGTTCAAGGAAGTTTTTAACATTATTATGTACATTTGGGAATTCTCAGCAGACAGACGAATTTTAAAACCACTGGGACTGGATGAGAGGGCCAAGGGAGTGAGGGCAGCCCAAGAACAAGGGACGCAAGAGGACACACAGTCCAGAAATACGACACTGCGGTGGTGTGCAGGTGGCACTAGTGGTAAAGAATCTGCCTGCTAGTGCAAGAGATGCCCTGGGGGAGGGCACGGAACCCACTCCAGTGTTCTTGCCTGGAGAATCCCATGGGCAGAGGAGCCTGGCGGGCTACAGTCCATGGGGTTGCAAAGAGTCAGACATGATTGAAGTGACTTAGCACGCAGGCATGGAGACTTAATAGTACTAAAATAATATTTCAGTATCAGGAAGAAGATTTTAGAAGTAGAAAAGCATGGAAACCAGTAAGTAATAACATAGTCACAGAAATTAATTCAACCCAATTCTGACCTAAGTCACAAATTTCAAATTCTGTAGAAAAGCAATTTTAGAACTCAAAGAATTCTGGGGAGTTGCTCTTTCCCTGCACATAGTATATGAGTAGGTAATTTGTATAATAATTAGTAATTATTATAATTAGTAAGAATAGTAATTAGTACAATACACTGAATAATGTTTGGCTGTTATTAATCTGTTTTAATAAAGACGAGATCCAAGCAATCTTCAGATTGGATAATCATAACAAACTGAAGAATTTTACCCAAGACACTGTGTTTCAAAATACTTTATGAAAGACCTGTATCTGATAAGCATAATCATTTCCATGCCCTACGTGTGGTAACAAAAGTAAGAAAGCAGGTAATTTAGGCAAACTCACCTAGCAGATTAGTAGCAGAGCTGAAATTTAGTTTCAAGTCCTCTAGCTAGCTCCTCTTACCAATGATTAAAACCATGCACCTTAATTTTACAATCAAGATGGTTGGTCAAATAATAGTAGAAAGTATGGCTTCTTCCTACCTAGAGAAGCAATTGCAAACATTCTATAGAAGTCCCACTCCTTAGCGTATCGGATAAAGTCGTCAGGATCAACGCTTCGGCTGGAATCTTGAAGCTGCCACCATCTCAGGTATGCTTCACAAAGCAGACAAAATACACAGAGTTTTCCGTGCATCTGTCAAAAAGACATTGCCATTCAGTCAGGTAAAGAAACAACTAGTTAGTATCGACCAGCACAGACACAGCTAACTTTTGTGGGTTCTGAAGAATGTCCGATCTAGTAGCTTTTCGAATTCAGAAACTGCCCAGTTAAACGCAAATTGTATTCAGTCTGTAACCACTAGGACTTAATCAGCAATGTTCAGCAGAAGTATCACATGGGGAGATTTTTCAAAATACAAATGTCTAGACCCCAGTCCTGATTCAAAATCTGCAGAAGGATATCCCAGGCAGCATACTGTGTGTGAAACACTCAGGCAGAGGGTGAGCGCTAATGTGCACCCCTCGTTAAGAATCACTGCTTTAAATAGCAGTTCACTTCATCCTTTGTTATATTCTCAACATTTGTCTGATACACAGAATCAAGCAAGAATTTATGTGACTCAGGATGGGTGGAAGCAGCAATAAACACATTTAATCTTAAGATTTCATGACACCTCATGAGAAACTTAGTCTGAACATGAATTTTTTAAAAAATGCCTCTAGGTTGGATGAGTATATAAACTAAACTAGTGAAAGACAGCAATTAAAGGTGGCAAATCAGCTGGAGGTTTTAAAGAGTCTGAAATTTTGGCAAAAACAAAAAATGCTAGGCAAGAAAAACTGGCTCTTTTCTCTATATTTCTCCTACTCGTTGACATTTATCTGTGTAAAGCAGGGAAAAGAAAGTGTGTGTGCAGAGTCGACGTGGTCCAGGGATAAGCATGGGTGTGAGCTTCTAGGGCTGGCCATGGAGCACACTGCTTCTCCTGGCTGCACTTTGGCATCCACTAGGGAGATTCAATGGAGAAGGCAATGGCATCCCACTCCAGCACTCTTGCCTGGAAAATCCCATGGGCGGAGGAGCCTGGTAGGCTGAAGTCCGTGGGGTCGCTAAGAGTCAGATATGACTGACTGACTTCACTTTCACTTTTCACTTCCATGCATTGGAGAAGGAAATGGCAACCCACTCCAGTGTTCTTGCCTGGAGAACCCCAGGGACAGGGGAGCCAGGTGGGCTGCTGTCTATGGGGTCGCACAGAGTCGGACACAACTGAAGCGACTTAGCAGCAGCAGCAGCAGCAGGGAGATTCAAGGAATACTCATACCTGGATCCCACTGCCAAAGATTCTGATTTAACTGGTTCTGGGTGAGGCCTCCGCCTGGAATAATTAACTGCTACCCCCACCCACTCCCCCAGGTGTTTCTAATGTGTAGTCAAGTCTCAGACTTCAATTATATTACAAAACAGCCCAGGTTATTTAACTTGCGGGAAGGAGGACAGGGATAATCCATTGCACTGTTACTGTCTCTGTTAGCCCAAAATTAGGGTTGCCAGATTTGGCAAATAAAAATGCAGGACATCCAGTTAAATATGCACTTCAGGTAAGCAACAGATACTTTTCTGTGTATGCACGTTCCATGCAATATTTAGAGCATATGCTAAAAAATTAGTTTATCTGACTTCCAAGTTTAATTAAATGTCCTGTATTTTATCTGTCAGTCCTAGCGAAACTATTAAGAGTATACAAGTCAATTCATTAAATTGTACATTAAAAAGAAATTCAACTGCATCTATTAGCACTTTCCTGACTTTTCATCTCATATATTCCCTCAACAGGCTTCTCTGGTGGCTCAGTGGTAAAGAGCCCATCCGCAATGCAGGAGATGTGGCTTGGATCCCTGGGTCGAGAAGATGCCCTGGAAAATGAAATGGCAACCCACTCCAGTATTCTTGCCTGGGAAATGCCATGGGCAGAGGAGCCTGGCGGGCTACAGTCCATGGGGTCACAAAGAGTCAGACACAACTTAACAATGAAACCAATCAGCCATTCCCTTAATAGCAGAGTATACCATGCAATACGTTACATTTAAAAAATATTTTTCTTTTAATGTTTGCTTACTTTTAGGGATAATTCTCTCCCTACCAGGTTATATTTAATTTTATTCTGTTCAAAATTATTGATATGTTTCAAAAGGTAACCTACTAAAAAGGCAACCCAGATGATGGTTTGTCAACTTCCTGCCACTGACCATATTCTTAAATACACACTAGACATTGCACACCTTTCAAAAAAGCAATGCCTGCTATTTCCGGAAATTTCCAGACATTGTTGATAAAAGACTCCCTCTTGTTAGAATTTCTTTCTTTAAATAATGTTCTTTAATTCTGTTCAAAAGTATTATTATTTCAAAATGCAAAATCATCAAGCAAAATTAGAAAAAAAAAATTATCACAACTTACGTTTATTTTCGTATTGAAAAGAATATGCCTGTAGGCCTGGGCTTTGCATAAAATAGCATTAATCAAGATGATTACAGGATCATACTCGATGTATTTGTCTACAGGTTTCTGGCAGGATTTCTGAAATAATGCAAGACAATATTAGAAAAAATATATTCACACATTCTGAAATCTTAGAGGATTTCAAAGCAGCAGATTCTGTTTTGGATTTGTACAGCAATAAGGTTGTATCAGCATTTATTTAAAGATGGCTTCCCAGGTGGCGCTAGTGGTAACAGAATCTGCCTACCAATTCAGGAGACATAAGAGACGCAGGTTCGATCCCTGGTTGGGGAAGACTCCCGGGAGAAGGAAATGGCACCCCACTCCAGTATTCTTGCCTGGTAAATTACGTGGGTAGAGGAGCCTGGCAGGCTCCAGTCCATGGGGTCACAAGCAGTCAGACACTATTGAGCAACCAAGTGTGAGCATTTATTGAAACTTCCATTCAGATGTAAAATGTTCACCTGTACAAGCCTTGGTTTCAGATGAGTAAATATAATCTTCTAGGGTAAAAATATTAATCTTTTAGCCTCATATTAAAAAGCTAAAAAGATATTTGATTTAAAGACATTTCAGGCAGGAAAATATCTCAGAAAATGCTACTTTCAGTCTGTAGGAACTGTTATAAAATAAATAAGTTCAGAATGTACTTTCATTGCCTGTTGACTAGATGGCTCCAACTTTGTGGCTCTTGAAATATGATTTTGAGAACGGGGTTCAGAAAAGTAACCCTACACCTAGAACTTCTGAGAGCTACAGGTAGGCAGGAATCCTGGGGTGGCACCTACCAAAAAGAGCCTGTCTTTTTCTTTTTCTTCATTGAGAACATGGCAAGAAAATGGTCTTTCTCTGCTACAGTAGACCCTGGAGACTGCTGGCTGTATGTAAGGAATGGGTTGTGCTTCCTGATTCTGAGTTGCCCAAATCAAGGTCCTTGGGCCCTCAGCAATTCCTATTAAATGGCTTTTTTTTTTTTTTTTCCTTTTGGACACGTGATTACAATGTTATGAAACCCCAATGCCATTCAGTTCAGTTCACTCAGTTGTGTCCAGCTCTTTGCAACCCCATGAATCGCAGCATGCCAGGCCTCTCTGTCGATCACCAACTCCCGTAGTTCACTCAAACTTACGTCCATCAAGTCGGTGATGCCATCCAGCCATCTCATCCTCTGTCATCCCCTTCTCCTCCTGCCCCCAATCCCTCCCAGCATCAGAGTCTTTTCCAATGAGTCAACTCTTTGCATGAGGTGGCCAAAGTACTGGAGTATCAGCTATTGCATCATTCCTTCCAAGGAACACCCAGGACTGATCTTTAGAATGGACTGGTTGGATCTCCTTGCAGTCCAAGGGACTCTCAAGAGTCTTCTCCAACACCACACTTCAAAAGCATAAATTCTTCAGTGCTCAGCTTTCTTCACAGTCCAACTCTCACATGCATACAGGACCACTGGAAAAACCATAGCCTTGACTAGATGGACCTTTGTTGGCAAAGTAATGTCTCTGCTTTTGAATATGCTATCTAGGTTGGTCATAACTTTCCTTCCAAGGAGCAAGCGTCTTTTAATCTCATGGCTGCAGTCACCATTTGCAGTGGTGCCCCCCCTCCAAAAAAAGTCTGACACTGTTTCCACTCTTTCCCCATCTATTTGCCATGAAGTGATGGGACCAGATGCCATCATCTTAGTTTTCTGAATGTTGAGCTTTAAGCCAACTTTTTCACTCTCCTCTTTCACTTTCATCAAGAGGCCTTTTAGTTCCTCTTCACTTTCTGCCGTAAGGGTGGTGTCATCTGCACATGTGAAGTTACTGGTATTTCTCCCGGCAATCTTGATTCCATCTTGTTCTTCGTCCAGCCCAGCATTTCTCATGAAGTACTCTGCACATAAGTTAAATAAGCAGGGTGACAATAGACAGGCTTGACGTACTCCTTTTCCTATTTGGAACCAGTCTGTGGTTCCATGTCCAGTTCTAATGTTGCTTCCTGATCTGCATATAGGTTTCTCAAGAGGCAGGTCAGGGGGTCTGGTATTCCCATTAGAATATACAAAATGCAGGTATAGGAACAAGCTCATTAGAACTGTAACATCTGAATCAGTATTAGCTACAAAGTTGCAGGGCTACTGCTGCTGCTGCTGCTGCTAAGTTGCTTCAGTCGTGTCCGACTCTGTGTGACCCCATAGATGGCAGCCCACCAGGCTCCCCTGTCCCTGGGATTCTCCCTGGCAAGAACACTGGAGTGGGTTGCCATTTCCTTCTCTAACGCATGAAAGTGAAGAGTGAACGTGAAGTTGCTCAGTCGTGTCCAACTCTTAGCGACCCCATGGACTGCAGCCTACCAGGCTCCTCTGTCCATGGGATTTTCCAGGCAAAAGTGCTGGAGTGGGTTGCCATTGCCTTCTCCTAGTCCCTGCATAAACTAATGGCTACAATTAAAAAAAAAAACAATTTTGAAACTCTGAGAGGATAAAATAGAAATACAAGAAATGATGGATATGCAAACATACTAGGATGACCCTTTGACTGCATCAGAGTGCTAGGAGAAAGATGGAGTGCGTTGAAGAATAGCAACCCTGCACTCCCAATGCCATAAAGAGTTAGATTCAACTCCAATTCCAAGTTTCTCCGTTTCACTCATGTCATTACAAGAAGTGTATATGCTTGTCTAGTCATCAGGTAAACCAATGAAGGGAGATGTGCTATTACCCCAAATTTAAATCCACCTAATAGATCTGAGGTGTAACAGGTTAGGTTTTTTAGCTGAGCAAAGAGAAGGCCACAGAAGCCACAGAATCAGAAGTCATATAGAAACAACACAGCAGGTTTCTAGATCTTTCCCTGTGCTCCTTACGTGGAGAACACTTCTTGTCTAGATACAAGTAAGAATGGAAGGCCAGAGACGCTGCTTCATTTTAAGATGAAGAAACCAGAGACTGGTCGGGGGTCTTCTCTCTGTCCTTTAAAAATTCTTTGAAACCCACCTCCTGACAGCATGAAAAGCCTACGATGGGATTTGGACATATTTCAGGAGGGAGGCAGGAGCCAGCAGCCGGAGACAGGGCAGCGTAGCTATTCCTTTTGCAATCACTTACCTGACCAATGTGTCTGGAATGACTACTACACTCAGAGCAACATCTCTCTTTACTCGGCCATTTCTATGGATCAGGCATACCCACAGTGCTGGATACACACAAGCTCTAATCTCAAGGACCTTACAGTTTAGAAAGTGAAAGCCACCCAGTTGACCAACTCTATGAGACTCCATGGACTACAGCGCTCCAGGCTCCTCTGTCCATGGAATTCTCCAGGCAAGAACACTGAAGTGGGTCTCCATCTCCTTCTCCAGGGGATCTTCCTAACCCAGGGACTGAACCCAGGTCTCCCACACTGCAGGCAGATTCTTTACCCTTTGAGCAACCCTGGAAGCACTGCCCTGGTGGCTCACACAGTTCAGAAGGGGAAGGCAAATGAACATGCTACTGAGAGTGCTACAGCGGGCCAAGCACAGGGTGACATACACCGAGCAGAAGAGGCGGCTGCTGGCACCACGTGATGTGCCATGTGCTACGCTCAGCTTCCCTTCCTAGTGTGCTGCGGAGTTTAGAAACACTGAGAGTTCATTAAAGTCTGCTGGTTCCCTCCATACCAGTTTAGGCTGAATTTTTCCCTTGTTCTGCCTCTATTATTTGGTTTTCACTAGAGTCCTTCCTTCACCTTGAATGTAATGAGTAAACGCTACCCCGCCCCGCCCCCGCCACACACACACACAACAAATATAGTAAAGCATCCTGTGGCGAGAGAGCTAAATTGAGTAAATAAGGTTTCTTATTTCTGGAAGAAAAGCTATGACCAACCTAGACAGCATATTAAAAAGTAGACATTACTTTGCCGACAATTGTCCATCTAGTCAAAGGTATGGTTCTTCCAGTAGTCATGTATGGATGTAAGAGTTGGACTATAAAGAAAGCTGAGTGCCAAAGAATTGATGCTTTTGAACTGTGGTGTTGGAGAAGACTCCAAGGAGATCCAACCAGTCCATCCTAAAGGAAATCAGTCCTGAATATTCATTGGAAGGACTAATGATGAAACTGAAACTCTGGTGCTTTGGCCATCTGATGTGAAGAACTGACTCACTGGAAAAGACCCTGATGCTGGGAAAGACTGAAGGCAGGAGGAGAAGGGGGCGACACAGGATGAGATGGTTAGATGGCATCACCAACTCAATGGACATAAGTTTGGGTAAACTCTGGGAGTTGGTGAAGGACAGGGAAGCCTGGCGTGCTGCAGTCCATGGGGAAGCAAAGAGTTGGACATGACTGAGTGACGTGAACTGAATGATTCTGGCAAAACTGCACCATTCTGTATCATTTATTATTAATAGTCAAGTATCCTCAAAGAGAAGTTTGTCCTCTAAGAAATCCCTACAGCACAGGGACCATGAACACCCAGGAAACTCAAATGCTGCTTCCGTCAGCTCAGTCTTAACATGGATATGACTTAGTTTCTGCTGCTATGTTCTCTAATTCTACAATGAATCACATCTCTTTCAGAACATGAATTGGTCACTTTTATTTTTTCATGACTATTCTTACTGCTTCTTCCTTCCCATCATCTCCAGGACAATTCCCTTCCCCCCTCATTCTCAAATCTCTTTGACTTTAGCTCCACAATAAGCAAGCACACATCTGAAAAGTGAAACCCATGAAACTTTCCATTCCTGCGAAGGTACTGCTGTCTTATTCATCTTTGCACCCAGCAACCAGGGGTGAAAGCTGTCTCCTGTTGTCCTGAACAGAACTAAAACTTGGGACAATCTCAAAGGAGTCTTGTTTTTTTACCATAAAGGATTTAACAAATATCTGAGCAGTTAAAATAGGTCAGGCTCTACAGGATATTAAAAGTACAATATCTTTAACATAACTATAATAAATTGTGAAATGCTGAAGCAGAGAGAGTGACTAAAAGCAAGGGAAATGCTTCCACTAGAAAAAAATGAGAGAAACAGAGATAGGCAAGCTGGAAGGAATGGCAAGGGAAAGCAAGAAGAGCAAAGGGAAGGGAGATTAGAATAAAAAATACCAGGAGGAGATCAGGTTGAGTATACCGCTGACTCCAAATACAGCAGAGAAGAGACCAAAGTACGTATAAGTTACTGCCTGTAACCACCTAGAAAGTGGGTATTTTTTCCACAACAAATAGCATGATGTCAGACTTCTCTAGCGGCAGAGTGGATGAGAATCTGTCTGTCAATGTAGCGGACACAGGTTCAATCCCTGTGTCTGGGAAGACTCTACAAGCTGCAGGGCAACTAAGCCTGCACACCCCAACTACTGAAGCTCAATCGCCCAAGAGCCTGTGCTCCACAAGAAGAGAAGCCGCTGCTATGAGAAGTACGCTCACTGTAATGAATAGCCCCCATTCACTGCAAATAAGCCCTCATGCAGCAATGAAGATCAAGCGCAGCCACAAATAAGAATAATAATTTTTTAAAAAATCTGTAGCTTCATCATATATAAAAAACAACATGATATCTAAAACCCTTTTAATCTCAGGACTTTCGGACAGCCTTTAAAAAATTAATTATTTTATGGTTTAATTTTCAGAGTCTGGCACCAAATGAATGATTTGTCTGAGTAATGCAATTTTGCATATTACTAAGCATTAGTATAGGAGAAGGCAGTGGCACCCCACTCCAGCACTTTTGCCTGGAAAATCCCATGGATGGAGGAGCCTGGTAGGCTGCAGTCCATGGGGTCGCTAGAGTTGGACACAACTGAGCGACTTCCCTTTCACTTTTCACTTTCCTGCATTGGAGAAGGAAATGGCAACCCACTCCAGTGTTCTTGTCTGGAGAATCCCAGGGATGGGGGAGCCTGGTGGGCTGCCGTCTACGGGGTCGCACAGACTCGGACACGACTGAAGCGACTTAACAGCAGCAGCAGCAGCAGCAGCAGCAGCAGCAGCAGCAGCAAGCATTAGTATAATATAAACAAGGTTAGTACAAACTCCACCTCATTATGGAATGATTGTGTACAATAATTCAAAATGTATAGCACCACCATTCAATATCCCAAATATTACTCTAAAATCTGTCTCCTGGGTGAGAAAGTGTAATGCTGGGGGTCCGGGGGTGGAAGGAAGTGGGCCATAGTATAGCTGTTGACCTAAATAGCCATCCAGTAATTATTTTTACATAAATAAAGGTATAGAGAAGCCAGCATCTGATGGTTTGAAAGGGATTTTGTTGTTGTTAGCCTCATGTCAGTAATTTTTAAAAATATAAATTATTTTATACTAATAATGATTGCTAGCTAAAATGCATAGACATTTACTAGCTTTTCTTTGGACAAACAATATTCATAGTTATGTGACTGTTATCTTGTCATCTTTCAGATGGGCTATTTAATTGGACTAGCCCAAAGTCATTAAGTTCAGACCACATATAACTTACTGTTCTCTCCCTCAGACCAGGATGGCTAAGGATATGATCATCTAAAAAGCTAGAAATGGTTCATTCATCCAACAAATACTTAATAACCATGTATCAGACACTGTCCTGAATGATCCAACCACATTAATGAATAAAATATACACAATCTCTGTCCTTGTGTAGCTTACATTCCAGTGGAAGGAGACAGACAATAAATAATAAGGTCAATTACATACAATATTAGAAGATGATAGGTACTATGGAGAAAGATAAAGCAGAGAAAGGTGATAAAGCTTACCAGACTTGAAAGGGAGATCATCATTTTTAATAGGGTGGTAGAGTAAGCCTCTGTGATAAGATATTTGAGAAAAGTCCTTGAGGAGGTAAGGGAATTAGCCACACAGCACCTGAGAGAAGAGTGTTCCAGGCAGACTGCAAAGTCTCCGGGCAAGGAACTCTCCTGGTTTATGAAATACGAGGCAGCCAATGGGACTGCAGGAGAAAAGTTAAAGTTAAGTCGCTCAGTCGTGTCCGACTCTTTGCAACCCCGTGGACGGTAGCCCAACAGGCTCCTCTGCCCATGGGATTCTCCAGGCAAGAATACTGGAGTGGGTTGCCACTTCCTTCTCCAGGGGATCTTCCCAACCCAGGGATCGAACCCAGGTCTCCCACATTGCAGGCAGAAGCTTTAACCTCTGAGCCACTAGGAAGCAGGAGAAAAAGGGGGCCTTAAAACCAGTGCAAGGATTTTGGCCTTAACTCTGAGTGAGATGAAAGTCACTGGATGGTTTGATCAAAGGAATAACAGAATCTAACTTAATTTTAAAAGGATCAGTCTGGCTGCTGTGTTATGAGGTGCAAAGAGACACAGGGAGGCCACCTGGGCATTGTGGCGATAACCCAGATGAGACACAATGGCACGTGGATCACATTTGTAGCTGTAAAGGTGACGAGAAGCAGATGATTCCGAATGTAATTTGAAGAGTTAACAGGACTTGCTGAGCAACTGAATAAGGAACATGAAAGAGAAGAATCTTGAGTGACTATAAGACCTTTTGGCTCTAGGAATGAAAATGATAGAACTGCCATTAACTGTTTGAAAGTTTGAGATGATTAGTTATGTCCAAATGGAGAAGTCAAGTAAGTAGCTGGATATTTGAGTCTGGAGTTCAAGGGAGTTCAGGCAGAAGGTATAAATTTGGTAATTTTCTACATTTAGATGGTATCTAAAGCCATGAGCAAGAATGAGTTCTTCAAAGGAGAGTATATAGACAGAAATGGGCCCAAGAACCAAGCATCAGGGTACTCCACGGTTAAGAGATAGGACGGGAGGCGAGGCAGAATCAGAAGGGAGACTGAGAGAAAAAAGCCAGCAAGATTAAGAAGAAATCTAGAGAGTATGGTGTCCTGGCAAGTGAACATAGCATTTATACGAGGAGGAACCAAGGGGGGCACGTGCTGCTGACAGTTAACTGGGAATGGCTAGCAAAGTGGAAGTCAATGATGATCTTCACAAGGTCAGTTTCTAGTGGAGGGCAGGGGTTAGCGTGGAGTGGAGAAGAAAGCCTGTCTTAAGCAGATTCAAGAGAAAGTAGGAGAGGAAATGGAGAAGGCAATGGCACCCCACTCCAGTACTCTTGCCTAGAAAATCCCACAGGTGGAGGAGCCTGGTAGGCTGCAGTCCACAGGTCGCTAAGAGTTGGACATGGCTGAGCGACTTCACTTTCACTTTCATGCATTGGAGAGGGAAATGGCAACCCACTCCAGTGTTCTTGCCTGGAGAATCCCAGGGATGGGGGAGCCTGGTGGGTTGCTGTCTATGGGGTTGCACAGAGTCGGACACGACTGAAGCGACTTAGCAGCAGCAGCAGCAGCAGCAGGAGAGGAAATAAAGAGGACAAGTGAAAACACCTTTTAAAGAATTTTTGCTGTCAAAGGGAGGAGAAAGAACAGGAGCTAAAGAAGGAAGTGGGGTCAAGATTTTTTTCTTTTTTTCTTTTTTAATGGAAGAAATGATAGTACTTGTGTAAATGAAGTGATCCAGCAGAGAGCAGAAGAGTACTGCTATAGGGGTGTCCTGAAGTAAACGGAAGAGGGTGGTGCATGAGTGGAGGCATTGGCCTTGGACATGTTTATGAATAGTTCATTCTTAGTAACAAAAGGGAAGATTGAGCAGATGCATTTCGAACACTAGTACTGGGTTTATGTGGTTGCATAGTTTGTGGAAGTTCTCTTAGCCAAGCAGGAGAGGATACACGTGAAACTTGAGGAAAGACAGGGTATTGTTCAAAGGAGTGGGAACAATGAATGGACTGGTGAAGTGTACCATGATGGACAGATGGTATCAAGGCATACCTGAGGTTAGCGGTTATGAATTTAAGGTGTTTTCTCCCCAGCAAAGCTCAGCAGCAAGGGTGTAGGGTCAGATCAGGCAATATGTTTCAATTTTGCCAAATGAGAGAAACAATTTCAAAGAATAGGAAATTGAGAGTGCAGGCACAAGAATGATTATTAATATAATGGTTGACAAGAAACAGGTACACATTCACACTGTAGACTCCCTTGCAAATTACTCTTGCCATGTTTTTGAAATGAGAATTATTAAAAAGTCATCAGGAGATCAGAAAGGGGACAAAAATGTATTCACTGCCTATATTGTGACAGATTCTTCGCCAATGTCCCCCAAAGAACCTCCAATTTTGTGGTTTTTTAAAACATAGTTATTCTCTGTAAATAGACTATGGAACACCTTGAAAACAGAATTTTTACTTCCTCGTTTTTGGTTTTTATATCATCAACGTTCAGCATAGTGCTTCGTACATAATAGCGTACATTCCTGAAACCTGAAAAAATACTTTAGAATTTACTGTAGGTTATGAAGTGTTAAGACGGTAACATCTGTCTAATCAAAGGGAGAATAAGAATGAAATAGTTTTGACGCGAGCGCAAATGTCAGCCTAATCAGATCTTTAAATATCTCTGCACAACGCACGCATCCACCTCCTTCCGAGGATTTGTTCGCCCGGATCAGCAAACACAAGCCGAATGAGGAAAGCGCTGTAGGCAGCACTTGTCTACCGCTACAGGTACTCATGCAAAGGTTCCACGGAGCCGGAACGGAAATGTCAAGCATCGAACTGAAGTCTGTATCAGAGCACTCTGAAACGCGTTGATTTTTGATCACCCTAAAACGCTGGCAAGATTCCACGGTCTCTCACGGTCCCCAAATCTCGCTGCGCCATTTTTCCCCCAAGGACACCCACACCTGGCAACTCACACAGATGGTTATCTTCAACACGCCGTGGTTATAGTCTCGGTACAACTCCTTGGCCTCTTGGTTGCATTCGATGCACCTGTACTGGCAGGAGGCCGAGGCATCAGTAGCCGAAGTCACTGTCACCTCATCCGTCTTCCCCTTTCCCGCTGTCTCCCCTTCGGTGTTCCCTTTGCCAGGCCGAAGCCCATTCCGCCCACCAATGCCCATTTCCACGCAACTGCCAGCCAGAACTTCCGATTCAGTGGCGGGGGAAGACATCAGAGGGCAGACCGGAAGTCTTGCGCCGGGCGGTGCTTGCTGGGACTCGCAGTCCCAGCACCGAAAACGGGCTCTCAGGCCAGGCTGCGCTGGGACTACAACTCCCAGCAGGCAGTGCTATGACCACCTCTTCTCCCGCCCCGTTGCCACAGCCCACCTGCCCACCGCGGGTTAAGGCTGGGAGGGCGCAGCGCCCCGCAGGGCCGCCGCACATGCGCCTTGAGGGAAGATGGCACCTGCCGGCTGCTGCTGCGGCGGCTGCTGGGGCGGCGCTGTGGCCGCCGCGGACGCCGCCCGGCGCGTCTTGGTGCTGCTGCTGCTGCTGGGGGTTCTGTCCGCCGGGCCGGGACCCGGCGCCTTAGCCACCGAGCACTACTCGCCGCTGTCCCTGCTCAAGCAGGAGCTGCAGCACCGGCAGCAGCAGGAGGCCCCGGCGGGCGGCGGTTGCAGCCCGCAGTCCGGGGACTGGGGGGACCAGTACTCTGCCGAGTGCGGCGGTGAGTGGGGGGCGGCGGGCGGGCGTCAGGGTTGCGGCGGAGTGCCGGCGCGGCGGGGCCGTAGGGGCTGCGGGCCTCGGCGCCGGAGCTGGACGCCCTGGCCTCGCGGCAGCCGGCCGTGGCGTGTATCCCTGCGGGAGCCGGCTTCTCGAAATGTTGCGCCAGGGCCCCTTCCCGGCGCTCGCACCCACGCAGCTGTGCGCCCTCCTCCTGAGGCCGCCTTGGGGAGGGCGGTGAATAGTGAAAAAAGCTGGCAGCATTCTCCCGAGGCCAGGGCGGGCTCTCTGCAGCCCTAGCAACTTTCCAAAGGGTGGAGGAGGAGATGGCAGGTGGCCCGGGGCAGCCTCAGTCTCTGCTCTGGCCCCCCTGCGGGTGCTGTGTGAGCAAGGGAAGGAGCAAAAAGGACCAGACTCGCGTCCGGAGCGGGGATGTCTGGCTCATCTTAGGTCTGGAAATCAGATTTTCTGACCTCCCTATTGAGGTTTTGTATTATACATAGCCTCCAAGAATTTGATCCCTGCAAAAAAGGAGGGAACAGAAGCGTAACCTCATTTTATCTGTTCATTGACATCTTGCTTCCAGTTGTTTAAGACTGACCTGTGATCTGTCAGGTGTCTCCCAGAGAGTAAAAATAGTCCTGTGGGTTCCCAAGTATGTCAGAGCCGTCTTGGCACTGGGCCAGCTCATTCATTTAGATTGGGCACTGTTGGCCTCAGTTTATTCCTCAGAGGCAGGGTACATATGTCCATTTTTTGAAGTTCTGTAGTGGGTCCTTTTGGGCTTCCCTGGTGCCTGTAATGCAGGAGACCTGGGTTCAATCCCTGGGTTGGGAAGATACCCTGGAGAAGGGAATGGCTACCCACTGCAGTATTCTTGCCTGGAGAATCCCATGAACAGATGAGCCTGGTGGACAACAGTTGTCCATAGGGTCGCGAAGAGTCAGACACGACTGAAGCAACTAACACTTTCACTAAGTGGGCATTTTTACCTTTCAGTCCCCTCCCTTCTCCTTCCTCTTTCCTCTTGGCCTGTGTGAGTTCCCTTGAGGTTTGCTTTTGAAATGTGGGGTCTGCTTGACTCATAGGAACTGGCTGGTTGGTTTTATGGCCTGACAGCAGTCTAGCATTGTTTACCTAGGAAGACCATAAGTATTTTTGGTTGAGATGAAATGTCAAGATTAGCACAGTGTGATTTCCTTTCACCACAATCTGACTTCCTTGAGGGAGTCTCACTCGCTGAGGGCTATGTGACTTCTGTATTTTGTAGTAGGCCGTGGCCAGTAACAGCATAAATGCACAGTGGAAAGAGAATAGCTTTTACCTCTGTCACTTTCTGTGACTCTGATCAGGTTAATTACCTGTCTTTGCATAATTGCCGCCTCTGTAAATTGAAGACTGTTCCCCTGAAGACTGTTCCCTAATGACAGGGTTTCATTTTCTTCACAAGGATGTTGTGAGGAAAATGAGAAATAGCTGTCATTTACATTTGCAGTGCTTGCTGTGTGCCAGGTGCTGTTTTAAGAACTTTTAAGTTGGTGAGGCTATTCTCTTAGCCTGTTCAGTTCAGTTCAGTCGCTCAGTCGTGTCTGACGCTTTGCGACCCCATGAATTGCAGCCCGCCAGGCCTCCCTGTTAGAGCCTTGGTTACTGTGTCATTGGATGTTAGCTCCTTTTCTAGGCGAAAACGGAGGCACAGTGAAATCATCACTTTACTGAGGGCCCACAGTTGGACAGGGAGGAGCCCAGGTAGTCAGACTCCTGACAAAATTTGTATGAAGCACTCAGTGGTTATAATTAGGAAAACACATTTGTAATATTTACAGGCATATAGAAAGTAGTGCATAAACGTTCTCTTCCTTTCCCTCCTGTGTTCATGATGCTCGCTGGCTAAAGGAGACCCTGATTCTAGGCAATGAAGATACAAATCAGTTTAATTATGAAATCAGTTGATTTTGTTGATCTAGGTAACACATTTCATTTTGTAGCATCAGGCTTATGCCAATGGCTAAGAGTCCTCGTTGGAGCCAACTCTGACTTGTATTATGCTTTTCCCTCAAATAATGATAAATGTCGGTTTTCAGAACCAGGGCATTTGGAAGAATCTTGTTCATCCTCCATGCCTTCGCGTATAGAGCCTAATGTTCTCTGCTTCAGGGGATGAACAGAGGCTTTAAGCATTATTTAAATGTTTCAGTTTTCTCTTTGCCTCCTCCATATAGTACTTACTCTCTCAGTCTTCCAGATAGCCTCCCCTGGGCTGACAGGAATGTTCCAGTAGCAGCCGAAGTGGCTTGGCTGCTGCTGTTGTCACCCGGGAAGTAATTGCCAGGGTCGACTCCTTATGCTCTATGGGTCCCCAGGTGTTCCCGTTAGTGTTACTGGCTGCAGTGTGTGTGACAGAAGCTCTCTCTTTTGTGATAGAAACTCACCCAAATGTTTCTCTTATTTCTCCATCCTTGTCCTAGACAACCAGATAGAAGCAAGTGAAACCTACCTTGATCCCTCTCTGTTCCAAGAAGAGCAGATGTAGCAACAAATTTAGGATTTAGAGCGAGCCAGATCATAGCCTCATGCTCTGCATCTGAAGCTCCTAGATGATTAGTATCAGGTCTAAGCAAGTGCCAGGATCCAGAACTAATCAGTTATTCAAAATCAAGACATGATCTCACCAACTATTAATCATGTCACTGGACTGTCCAGCCCCAAATCAAGCCAGCCCCTTTTCAGAGGGTGGACACAGCCACACAGTGGCTTTTCAGAAGCCTTCCCACTACTGCTAGATATAAATAACTGAGTTGATGCCTGCGCAAGCCTGAATCTGCACACCTTTGGATGAGCTGTGTATGTATTCTCTTAAGATAGAAACTTCAGTGACTATAGGGCTGAGGAGAATGGCTGGTGGGAGCTGTCGGTCTGCAGAGGACAGTGGCCAGAATCCAGGCCCCAGGGAGCAGCCTTGGGGAGCCCAGTTGCCCAGATGACAAGCTTGGATGGTCTCAGTGCCATGGGGCTCAGCCTGCTTTTCCTGTTCCCTAGGTCCCCTTCAACTTTTTCTCCATTTTTACATTTTGCATTTTGTTTGAATAGCATGTGTAACCTCAAAATTCTGATACCCTGTTTTCCTGTGGTGAAAATCATCCTACTCTTTTAAATAATGAATACAGTAATGTACATATTTTTTAAAATAAAAGTAGATGCTCCTCCCCTTCCTTGTTATCTTTGCCCTGTTTGTAGTGTGGAATTGTGGGAAGGAACAGAAGTTTACCCCTAATTCTTTCCTCTGGTTTTATACTTGTCTACACTGCATCCTTATTTAATGCAGTGCTTGACACTGAAGTAGGTACTGTTTTGTCTCCATTTTACATAAGGGGAAACGGAGGCAAAGAGAATGGTTACTCAGTAGAGAGTCAAGCCGGGGTTTGAACCTGGCCTTTCTGTGAACTGCTTGTCAGTAATATTTGCATATTAGTATAATTTGTGTGGGTTTCTTCAGTCGTGTCCGACTCTTTGCAACCCCGTGAGCTATAGCCTGCCAGTCTCCTCTCTCCATGGGATTCTCCAGGCAAGAATACTGGAATGCGTTGCCATTTCCTTCTGCAGGGGATCTTCCCAACCCAGGGATTGAACCTGAGTCTCCTGTGTCTCCTGCATGGGCAGAAGTTTTCTTTACCAGTAGTGCCACCTTCTTACTCATACTATTGATAAAGTCCTGTGCCCTTTGGATTTGTTTGTCGAGAGTTACATTCTTAGATGGCTTGTCCTAGAATTTTATATCTACATATGTGCAGGGTTGTTCCATTGAATCTGATGTTTTGGACTGTAGAGGGGACTGATCTGCTACTTAACTGAACACCTGTGTGTATGCCTCCTGGATGCTCCTCAGTGTTGCAGGCGCTGGGGTTACAGCGCAGTTGGCTGAGCTCCTCCCTGGAGCCTGTGTGCAGGAATCAGCACGCACTAGGCCTGGGGAGAAGTGCCTCCAGAAACAGAGTGGTGTGGGGATGCTTCTTTGAGAATCCCTGGGAAGGCCTCTGCTCAGATGACATGAGCAGAGACTCAGATGGAGTGAGACTTGGAGAAATCTTAAGTGTGTTAGTTGCTCAGTCCTGTCTGACTCTTTGTGACCCCATGAACTGTAGCCTTGCCAGGCTTCTTTTGCCTGGCATGGATTCTCCAGGCAAGAATTCTAGAGTGGGTAGCCATTCCCTTCTCCAGGGGATCTTCCAGGGATCAAATCCGAATCTCCTGCATCACAGGCGGATTCTTTTCCGTCTGAGTCATCAGAGAACCGCGGTATCCTTAACCTGACACCCTGAAGTCACAGATCTGGTAAAGTAAGGTTTAGTTAAGTTGTCACTTGTCCACTGATTCAAGAAATCAGGTTTTCATTTCTGCTCTTCCAGCCAAAGTTAAGCTGCGTCTCATTCCAGTGTGGCATTCATCTGTATTAAATATGTCTTTGCATGTTCTTTATAGAAGGTCCAGCTGTATTTTAGTTAAAATGTATGCATTTCAAGTACTTGTTTCAAAAATACTTTTTTTTCTTTATTTGAAAATGTATCAATAGAACAGTACATTTATGTGAGTTTTTTTCTTGCTACTATCTTCTTGAGAGTATTTTGTCTCCTTCTAGGTGGGGTGTTTTAGTACTTGATGTCTTTATGGTCATTTTCAGAAAGCCACCTTCATCCAACTGGTGGTGTTAGCAACTGTCCGTGCTTAATGCCTCAATCAAGTCCAATAATTACAACCTGAAGTAATTTTCTTCAGTTTGTTGAAATTAATAATCCCAGATTTGAGTTCCATTTTCTCACCATTCTTTATGGAGAACTGAATATTAGTGTCTGTCTGATTTGGGAGTTTTAACTGCCAGATAAACAAGGAAGTAGTTGTGAATGTCGCTCTGTGTTTTTGACAATCAGACGGCCTTAAAGATTGTCGGTATTTATGATCTCTCTCTTAATTGAGGAATTGGTTTCTTAAATACATGAAATTGATCTTATTGCTCACAACCTTAAATTATGGCTGTGTCTTCAAGGTGGTAAGGAATCAATAGAGGGAAGCTTCTGTGATGAGAGCCATTTCCTCTTTTGTTCTGGCTGCGGGGAAGTTGAGAGCCAAGTTTTATGCCCAGTCATGGCAGCTGTAAGTAACCCTTTCAGTTGCAGTGTTTCCTTGACCCCTTCTTCCCTTGGCCCTGATTTTCGGTGTTATTTATCATACACAGTTTCGTGGCTGATCTCTTCTGATCTTTTTAAAGCACACAAACAAATTTGCCAGTGTAAAGGAGTTAGCTTATTTCAAGCACAGAGGTTGAGGCTTGTAATGATGAAGAGATCCGTGTATTGTTAGCTCAGCCAGCCCAGGCCACTCACCACCAGGAGGGCGAGCAGCATTTTTCAGAAAATCATCTGATTTAGGGGTGGTTCTTTGTAGTGAGCACCCAGTGAAGCTGATGTCCTATGGTATCTGCATTTGTTGTTAAGTTGCTCAGTTGTGTCCAGCTCTTTGTGATCCCATGAACTGCAGCTCTCCAGGCTTTCCTGTGCTTCACAATCTCCTAGAGTTTGCTCAGACTCATGTCTACTGAGTTGGTGATGACATCCAACCATCTCATCCTCTGTTGTCCCCTTCTGCTGCCTTCAGCCTTTCCCAGCATCAGGGTCTTTTCATTGTGTGGCCAAATTATTGGAGCTTCAGCATCAGTCCTTCCAATGAATATTCAGAATTGATTTCCTTTAGGATTGACTGGTTTAATCTCCTTGCTATCCAAGAGCCTCTCAAGAGTGTTCTCCAGCACCATAGTTCAAAAGCATCAATTCTTCAAAGCTCAGCCTTCTTTATGGTCCAACTCACATCCATACATGACTACTGGAAAAACCATAGCTTTGACTATATGGACCTTTGTCCTCAAAGTACTGTTGACAAAGTAATGTCTCTGCTTTTTAATATGCTGTTTAGGTTGGCATTGCTTTTCTTCCAAGGAGCAAGCGTCTTTTAATTTCATGGCTACAGTCACCATACAATGGTATTTCCATACTCACTAGCTTTTTCCTGTAGAGCTGTTGTCATTAGGAATTACTTTTATTTTGCAAGTTCCTGTGTGCTGGTAGATGTGTTCTGCTTTGGGTGACCTGGTGGCTCAAACAGTAAACAATATGCCTTCATTGCCGGAGACCTGGATTCAAGCCACGGGTTGGGAAGATCCCCTGGAGGAGGGCATGGCAGCCCACTCCAGTATTCTTACCTGGAAAATCCCGTGGACAGAGGAGCCTGGTGGGCTACAGTCCATGGGGTCGCAGAGTCAGACACAACTGAGTGGCTTAACACTTTCACACTTTCACTTTTGGATGACAAAGGTTATTTTTTTCCCCTCTGGATGCTGGCATAAAATACACGGCCTGGGTTTTAAAATCTAACCGCATGGAGCATGACTACGGGAAATGGCAGAGCACTTTCTCTATACAAACTTTTCAAGAAGTGTCTTTTACAGTGTGTAGATACAGCTTGGCTTCTTTATACTTGGTAAATACTTGGCTGACTGACCAACTTATTCAGCATCTCCTTTTCATAATGTAGTGTTTCAAAGAGGTCATCTTTTTGTTTAAGCTTGTTTTCTTGCAGACAGAATAAGTACAAAATTTATCAAAGCAGAATTTTAATACTTTTCACTTTGGGTTAATGCTTCCCAACATTTTCCATCTGTTGTTCTTTTTATTGTCACTCTTTATTGAAATATGACATATGCGGAAAAATGCTCGTATCACGAGTGTAAAGCTCCCTACGTTTTCACAAACTGAGTAATGGATGTAACCAGATAGAACCGCAAACCAATAACTGCTGTCTGTCCTTAAGCGTGTCGATAGTCTTACTCTGTGTCACCCTTGTTTCATTGGGAAATCCTTGCTGTGGCTTCATCTCTGATTCAGAAACTGGCACAGCGTGTGCACTCTGCTCGGATGCCGGTGTTCTTCACACGGACACCCGGGGTCCTGTGTCAGGAGGTCTGTCCTCTACTTGGCTCCACTTCTGCACAGGAGACCAGTTGACTTCTCCTGCGACTTTTTTCTGCCTGTGTTTGGGATGTTCTAAGTGATACCACGTTTCCTTGTCAGTAATGGTTTCACATTACTAGATCTGCTTCGGCTTTCCCAGTAGAGATGATGACGTTTGACAGAAGGTGTGAGCTTATGAATGAGTCTTCAGCTTGTAAAAGTACACTTTGAGCATCGGATGCGTTTTCAGTCCAGCTTAAACTCCAGGCTAGATGATCAGCCTTTGTGGATAAGGCCCGCTGCCCTGTTGGTTGCCTGCAGCACCTGCCACCCTATTCTGTTTTTGAATTGGTGCCGTGTAATTTGCTTCCATGCTTCTTTTTCCAGTCTGTGCAGCTGACCGGCTCCTTTTCTTTTGGGTTTATACATTCTTTACATGTGTTAATACTTTCATGTGAGTTAATATAGCTTCAATCAGATTATATTCATGTTTTGCTAAAAAGCCTTTCTCTCTTTAAGATGGCTTTTGCAGATCCTTGTTCTAGAGGATTAATTATATATGTTGACTATATAATCTTAATTCTCAGTGGGCAGCCTCTATTTTCAATTTGTTTTATGATAACTTACACATCTCAGGTAAGTAATCTCAGTAATTACACATTACTGATGAATAATATTAGAATAAAAGAAACATATAAATTCTTGAGGAGGAAAATTTTCCCAGTTATTTCTTTTCCTGTTATTACAGTTTGAAAGAAATACCTCTTGAGACCGTCCAGGAAGTTAATATACAGCATCTTTATTACCGAACCGAACTTGAGTCTACTTGCCCACAGCACAGCAAAGCTGATCTGCTGATACTGGGTTGTCATGAAGGAAAGTTTAGTGTTTATTTGCAGGGCACCAAGCCAGGAAGACGGAGAAGGCGATGGCACTCCACTCCAGGACTCTCGCCTGGAAAATCCCATGGATGGAGGAGCCTGGTGGGCTGCAGTCCATGGGGTCACGAAGAGTCGGACACGACTGAGCGACTTCACTTTTACTTTTCACTTTCATGCATTGGAGAAGGAAATGGCAACCCACTCCAGTGTTCTTGCCTGGAGAATCCCAGGGATGGCAGAGCCTGATGGGCTGCCGTCTGTGGGGTCGCACAGAGTCGGACACGATTGAAGCAACTTAGAAGCAGCAGCAGCAGCAAGCCAGGAAGAATGGCAGCTTATGCTCAAAAAACCCAAACTTTCCATAAGCTTTCAAGGAAGGGTCTTAAAGGCAACCTTTGGGATGAGAGTTATAGGCTGTGGATTTTCTTCTGATTGGTTGATGGTGAGGTGATTCGGTGATGTTTTGAAAATCTTAATCATCAACCTTCTGGTTCCAGCCAGCCTGGGGCTACAGGCTTGTGGTCAGCAGGCAGTCACCATCCTCCACCTGGGTAGGCTCTCCGCTTCTGCAGAACATCTCCAAGATATGCATCAGATTGTTATGTATATCCCTTCAGGAGGAACTGGGACTTTTATTGCTGAACTATTATTTAAGCTACCATTACTTTTCTTGCTTTGAATTGATGCTTTTGAATTGTGGTGCTGGAGAAGACTCTTGAGGATCCCTTGGACAGCAAGGAGATAAACCAGTCAATCCTAAAGGAAATCAGTCCTGAATATTCATTGGAAGGACTGATGCTGAGGGTCCAGTACTTTGGCCATCTGATGTGAAAAGCCAACTCATTGGAAAAGACCCTGATGCTGGGAAAGATTGAGGGCAAGATGAGAAGGGGGCCTCAGAAGATGAGCTTGTTGGATGGCATCACCGACTCAGTGGACATAAGTTTGAGCAAACTTAGGGAGATAGTGGAGAACAGAGAAACCAGTTGCTATAGTCCATGGGGTTGCAGAAAGTTGGACACAACTTAGCAACTGAACAACAACAACTTTCCTTGCTTGACTGCTTTTCCTTAGTTTGTGTATTCCCTCACTTCCCTAAATGGTTACTGCTTGAATCTGCTCTTTAGCCTTTTTTCTACAAACAAGAAAAAGGGTATATGGAGGGGCTTTTGTACCTGGTTTTATACTTGGTTTCCAAAACTCCCGCTTTTCTTTGATGCTCCCCAGTCTTGAGGGGAACAGGGGCAGAATGAGAAAGAGAATAAAGTTTTGAATAGAAAGGTTAATCATAAACTTGACAGGACAGTTTTGTGTTAGGGGGATCCAATTTCATCCTCAACAGTGGTTGTCTTACAAATGTGGAAATGGATAAAAGCAAAGGTACTATAAGTTAATGCCATGTAGCACCTGCTTGGCCTTCAGGTAGCTGCTCCAACCACAGGTTATCCTACAGTCAGGACTACAACTGTCAATAAATGTCTGGCACTTGACTTCCAAGTTCTAGCTCCTCCGTGGGAAAAGCCCAGTCATCCTTGTGTTCAGGTGAACCAGGCCCACCATCTTTTATACCTAGAGTGAAGTGGTCGAGTGATGAGCACAGCAGCAGCTCTGGAATTCCTTATAAAACATTTTCCTTCAGGGATTGGCCATGGGGTTTGCTGTTGGCAAGCTTCTCAGTCAGTTTTTTACTTGCAGGACGGGAATGGGTGTCATATGCACTCTCCTTCCAGTGACACGTCTCTCCTCAGCAGGAGGTAACGCTCTCCTCTTACTTGATCAAGAAGGAAGCAATGAGGAGAGAACTTCCACACTTTCCCACCGTCCTAGGTGTGGTCTGGTTGCCTTGGAGGGTGCTTCTGCCTACTGCAGCATTCTCCTTGTGCCCAGAGTCATCCCTTCATCTTCCATCAGCATACAAATGGTTATAATAGCTCCCATCTTGCAACAAAGACAGGACCACCGAGTCCTTCCAGCCACCACCTCATCTCTCTGTTTACTTTTACCGCAGAATTCCTCAAAGAAGATGTTTGTATATACCGTCTCCATGTCCTACAGTCAGGTCCCATATCTTCACCCGAGACACTCTTCTTAAAGTCGGCTGTGTATACAGCTTAGAAGAAAAAAGAAAGAAGTTGGATGGCGTTGCTGCAGTAAATTATCACTAGGCCCCTGCATTGGTATGATGAGTGATGACAGATGTGCTGTGTACCTCTGTCCGTGGAGTATCCTGGAGCATAGCTGTGGCAAATCGTCATCTCAGTTTCTCTGTTTTGTGACCTTGAACATGTCCATTAACATTGATCGTCATTCCCCTTGGGTACAATGAGCCCAAAATATGTTCTACCAGTTTCAGAGAGTGGAGCATCAAAAAAAAAAAATGTTTGTGAAATTATTTTGAAAGCTGTAAGGTACTGTGGAGACCAAAATAAACTTCAAGAAAGCAGGAGGAAGAAAAGAACCAGGAATTTTCAGGAAAGAAGCAGCAATTTCAGCCTAGATGTATATATTAACATTTCACAGTCATTCTGTGAACTGTATACATTACGTCCATTCCTCACAGTTGCCCTGTGAGGGGATGTGGTGGTACTTCAAATGAGGAAACTGAGGCTAAGAGAAATTCAAGAGAAATCCTGTGCAAAGTCAGCCAGCCAGTTAGGCATCTAATCTGAGTCATCCTGTGCTCTGAACCACTGCTGCCAAACTAATTACATTTGAAGCCAGGGAAAGGGTAGATTTAAATATTAAAAGAAGAGCTGGCTCTTTGAAAATACAGACATTAATTAGACACTAATTTAGCAAGGCTAATCAAGAAAAATGAGAAGAAACCAGTATAGCTGGCCCTTGAACAACATGGGTTTGAACTGTGCAGGTTCACTTACACGTGGATTTTTTTTCAGTAGGAGATGCTACGGTGCTACATGATCTGTGGGGTAAAGGCGATTGTGAAACTGCGGGTTCGGAGGGCTAACTATAAGTTATACACAAATTTTTAATTGCATGGAGAATCAGCACCCCTAACCCTTGTGTTGTTCAAGGATGAACTGTATTTCCCTTTAGGAATCATTGTAACTCCATATACCTTTATGACAAAGATGCAGAACAGTTCTAAGAAACAATTATAAAATCCCTCCTCAGAAAAAGGTAAATTACCAAGTTTATTTTCCCTCTGCCTCTTAAATATCTTGTTTCCATCAGGGTCAGCTCTTCTTATTGAACTTAAGCTTCCTAAGATTTCTTAGAGATCCTACCTGCTTAATCATCCACCATTTATGATTATCAAATTTATATCTGTAGCTCTCTCTTTCTCTGAAATCTCCTACTATACACAAGACAACTCCTGGTTTAGCATCTCACGAACACTTGCTTAAACTGAAAGCGCTTTCAGTTCAGTTTAGTCGCTCAGTTGTGTCCGACTCTTTGTGACCCCATGAATCGCAGCACGCCAGGCCTCCCTGTCCGTCACCAACTCCCCGAGTTCACTGAGACTCACGTCCATCGAGTCCGTGATGCCATCCAGCCATCTCTTCCTCTGTCGTCCCCTTCTCCTCCTGCCCCCAATCCCTCCCAGCATCAGTCTTTACCAGTGAGTCAACTCTTCACATGAGGTGGCCAAAGTACTGGAGTTTCAGCTTTAGCATCATTCCTTCCAAAGAAATCCCAGGGCTGATCTCCTTCAGAATGGACTGGTTGGATCTCCTTGTAGTCCAAGGGACTCTCAAGAGTCTTCTCTAGCACCACAGTTCAAAAGCATCAGTTCTTTGGCTCTCAGCTTTCTTCACAGTCCAACTCTCACATCCATACATGACCACAGGAAAAACCATAGCCTTGACTAGACGAACCTTAGTCAGCGAAGTAATGTCTCTGCTTTTGAATATGCTGTCTAGGTTGGTCATAACTTTTCTTCCAAGGAGTAAGCGTCTTTTAATTTCATGGCTGCAGTCACCATCTGCAGTGATTTTGGAGCCCCCAAAAATAAAGTCAGCAACTGTTTCCACTGTTTCCCCGTCTATTTCCCGTGAAGTGATGGGACCACATGCCATGATCTTTGTTTTCTGAATGTTGAGCTTTAAGCCAACTTTTTCACTCTCCACTTTCACTTTCATCAAGAAAAGCACTTTTCCTCTTAAACTCCCAACTTCAGTTACTGGCATAGCTCCGAATCTCTAGCGGCACATTCTGGGGATAGTGCCTCTTTCCTCCTCCCATGCCCAGTTTTACTCAAGCTTTGTCTTTTTTACTTCATATCTCTTTAGACTATGACCCTGTGTTAACTCAGTGGCCTCTACGTATGTTGGGACTTTGCTGCTTTTTAACTAGTCCCAGCCTGCACCTGGCCTTCCTGCTCCAGTCTCCAGTCCTCCTGTCACTACCATCAGTGATCTTCCTGCTGAAGCTTTCTGTGGCATCTCAGTATTAAAGAGGAAAGGAAATAAATGAACTGGATACTAGAGAAACTAGGAGAGGAAATAAGGGAAATTGCAGGACTAAAAAAAAACAGAGCCAGAATAAATGAATTAGAGCAACAGTGAAATTGATCAATAGAGCCAAGAGCTGCATCTTCAAAGAATAAAATAGATCAGTCTGAGAAGGCTAACATGTAAATAGGGAGCAGATGCAGCTGTATGTAATGAATGAGGGATACGTGCACCACTGGAGAAGCCATTAGAATTAAGAGAGAACTGCATAGACATCTCTGCTAATAGGTTAAAAATATGAAGCAATAGAGAAATATCCAGGAAAAAGATGTAGAAGAAGATGAGATTCTGTAATGTGTTTTGAGAATATTTCTGCGGTAATCACAATCCAGTTACTTGTATGACCTAAACAATGAGGAAAACAGACATTTCCTAATTTCATGGAAATCGATATCATTTAAATACAACTAGGTTATTACTCCACTCCAGTACTCTTGCTTGGAAAATCCCATGGACGGAGGAGCCTGGTAGGCTGCAGTCCATGGGGTCGCTGAGGGTTGGACATGACTGAGCGACTTCTTTCACTTTTCGCTTTCATGCGTGGGAGGGGGAAATGGCAACCCACTCCAGTGTTCTTGCCTGGAGAATCCCAGGGACAGGGATTCTAGTGGGCTGCCATCTATGGGGTCGCACAGAGTTGGACACGACTGAAGTGACTTAGCAGCAGCAGGTTATTATCAGAAGATAGCTGACTCCATAGTGAATTAAATATTTTTAGATTAAAGAGCAAATGTAACCTCCTAGGCCAGGCAACTCTAGTTATAACTAGAGCAAACTATTTTCCTATCACAGATCTTACCAAGCCACCAAAAACAGTGATGCCAGAATCTGATAAAGTTGGGGAGTGCGGGAAGGAAAGAAAGCTGTTAACAGTTATAAAAATCCTAAGTAAAATATTAGTAAACTAAAGCCAGCAAATAAAAGAATAATCTGCCTTGATCAATTAGTTTATTCTAGAAGTACAAAAGAGTGTTCAACTTTGATCACTTGATAGACCAAAGGAGAAAAATCATACGATTAACATAGAGAAATATCCAAAAATCACCTGATAAATTTCAGTCAGCTTTCCAGATTTAAAATTTTTGGTGAAGCGGAGAATTCTTCCTTTATATGGTAAAATATATCAATCTCAAAATAGCTACATAGAGCAGCTTCCCCCTGGATGTTTAAAAATGTTAAATGAAAAAGTATTATTGTCAGAAGTTGAGGACATTCTGGGTCATCGAATGACATGGTAACTTCAAGAATAATCTGGCATGCCTTTTATCACTAGTGCTGTTGAGCACTTTGGGAAGGTTTTATCCAGTGCAATAAGATGCTAAGTGAGTATGAATATTAAAAAGACTTTGATACAATTATGTGTAGTTGATAAAGTGATCCACTGTAAGGCATTAATAGAGCAGTTAAAAGTTCAGTAATATGGAGGTGAATATTCACCCCTAGTCAGTTAAGAAGACAGAAGACTGACAGCTTGCTGCATCTGTGCCTGGACTGCTCTCCCAGTCCTGCCAGCCTCCCACAGACCTTCACCTGTTAGATCCTTAACTTTGCTCTGATCTGCCTTCACTGTCAGGCTCCAGGAGTTGGTGATGGACAGGGAAGTCTGGCATGCTGCAGCCCATGGGGTCGCAAAGAGTCAGACACAACTGAGTGACTTTCACATAAATCATCTCAAAGATGTTTTAAAAAAAGAAGTCTAGAAATAGATCCCTGGAGAAGGAAATGGCAACCAACTCCAATATTCTTGCCTAGAGAATCCTGTGGACAGAGGAGCCTGGTGGGCTGCTGTCTGTGGGGTTGCATAGAGTCAGACACGATTGAAGTGACTTAGCATGCATGATGCATTGGAGAAGGAAATGGCAACCCACTCCAGTATCTTGCCTGGAGAATCCCAGGCACAGAGGAACCTGGTGGGCCACCGTCTGTGGGGTCACTCAGAGTTGGACATGACTGAAGTGACTTAGCAGCAGCAGCAGCAGCAGAAATAAGTTCCAGTGTCTAAATGTCTTATAAAGGTGGCATTCAATTGATAGTTTCATAAGTGGCCTTGAAGCAACTGGCTAACCATTTGGAAAATAGATAATTAGAAATTATTCCCTATGTCTTAGACCAGAATAGATCACATGACTTACGAATAGTGAAGGACATATGCAATTTGGACTTCCCTGGTGGCTCAGTGGCACAGAACCCACCTACGAATGTAGGAGGTGTGGGTTCAATTCCTGGGCAAGGAAGATCCCCTGGAGAAGGAAATGGCAACCCACTCCAGTATTCTTGCCTGGGAAATCCCATGGACTTTGTGCCTGGCAGGCTACAATCCATGGGATTGCAGAGTCAGACATAGCCACTAAACAACAACAGAAGCAATTTACAAAGAGATACAAATGGCCAATAAATCAAAAGGTTAGTTTTACTAGTGCTGTATTCAGATTGGGAAAGATAAAAAGAATGGCAATACTAAGTAGAGAGAGAGAGTGTTGCTATACACTGCAAACAGGAATGAAATTACTTTTAAGTATTGGGATGGAAATGGAGCAATATAATGGAAAGTGTTAAAATTTTTACCTCAGCAATTACATGTGTTATACTTTAATTGCCCAGTTGAGTGAATTTGCAAAAAATATAGCCCAAGGATACTCACTGAAACAGTAGCTATATCAAGGAAATAAGAAAGGACATCTTAAATATTCAGTGTGAGGAATGTGGTTAAATTCTATACAATGGAATGCTGTATAGCTGTTTTAAATTATATAGATGTTTATTTGTTGAAACTGAAAAGAATCCCACAAAGTGGAGGGATTGTTAGAATACAGCCAATGTCTGTGCAGCGCTTTAGCACAGTGCTCAGTGGGTGGTAAGTTCGCAAATTGTACCTTTTTTAAAAGGTAGGAGAGAGAGGTTATAAATTATTGCATACTCAACTACTGATCAACAAGCATTACTGCTTCTTCATTCTTGTCAGACTAACGTCTTTCTCTGGGTCCATTACTTACCCTACTCTGACCACTTAGCTTTTTTTTTTTTCTCTTTATTTTAGTTTATTTTTTACTTTACAATACTGTATTGGTTTTGCCATACATTGTCATGAAGCCGCCACGGGTGTACATGACCACTTACCTTTTAAACTCATATTTTTTTATTTTCCAGCACCAGCTCCCTCCTAGCCAGGGTTGTCAGCCCACTGCCCCTTTGCGTTTGCTTGCCATTGTGTTTTTGTATACCAGTCCTCCTGCCTGGAATACTCCTCCCCTTTCCGCACCCGAGTCTGAACCCATGCATCCTTGAAACCCCTCTGTGCTTTGTGAGACTTAACGTTCCGGCTTCAGTCTCTGCTCTCCACCAGGGCTCATGTGAGAATTCAGCTAAATTGGTTCATGTGGTTCCTTGAACGTGACTGCTGAATTAGAGCACGTGAAAAAAAAATAATTTATTGAAGCAAAATTCACATAACAAAAAATTAACCATTCTTTAGTGAACAAGTTTAGTGGTGTTCAGCACATTCCCTAGTTACTGCAGTTACCCTGAGACATGCCCATGATTCCAAGGTAAACTCCTATGTCATTCCCCTCCAAGGTGCAGTCTGTGTCTGTGGATTTTCCTATTCTGGGTATTTCTTAGAAATGGAATCATACTCTACGTGACCTTTTGTGTCTAGTTCCTTTCACTTCGTTTTTGCTTTGGAGGTTCTTACATGTTGTAATATGTCTCAGGACTTCATTCATTTTTAAGGCTGAATAATATTCCGTCACATATCTGTATCATAGTTTGTTTATCCATTCTCTGTTGATGGTCATTTAGGCTGTTTCCACCTTTTGGTGATTGTAAGTAGTGCTGCTGTGAATATGTGCGTGTGTACTTGTTTGAGTCCCGGTAGTCAGTTCTTTGGGGTGTGCACCTAGGAGTGCAGTAGTGGGACCCGTTGGTAATTCTGTGTTTAACTTTCTGAGGAACCACCCAGCTCTACAGTGATCACACCGTTTTACATCCCCACCAACACTGCACAAGGGTTCAGTTTCTCTATCTTTTTCAACACCTGTGATTTCCCATAAAAAAAATTACGCCTGTCGTAGTGGGTGTGCAGTGGCACCTCATTGGTTTGTATTCACTAATTAATAATGATGTAGAGCATCTTTTCATGTCCTCACTGGTTGCATATCTTTGGGAGAGTTGCCAGTTCAAGTCCTTTGCTCATTTTTAAATAGGATTGTCCTTTTTTTGTTGAATTTTACAATT
The DNA here is from genome assembly GCF_042477335.2 of Ovis canadensis. Taxonomy (NCBI): domain Eukaryota; kingdom Metazoa; phylum Chordata; class Mammalia; order Artiodactyla; family Bovidae; genus Ovis; species Ovis canadensis. The sequence goes on along the minus strand of NC_091269.1, from coordinate 21,509,405 downwards.
TTTTTTATCTTCCAGATACTAGACCCTTAGTACATATCTTTTAAAAATTAAAACCGTATGTGTTTAGTTTTTCTGTTGTGCTGAGTCTTCACTGTTACGCGTGGGCTTTCTCCAGTTGTGATGAGTAGGGGCTCCTTTCTGGCTGTGACGTGTGGGCTCTAGGGCACAGGCTTCAGTACTTGCAGTACATAGGCTCAGTGGTGGTGGCTCCCAGGCTCAAGAGTGTGGGCTCAGTTGTGGCAAATGGGCTTAGTTGCCCTGTGGCATGTGGAATCCTTCTGGACCAGGGGTAGAACCTCTGTCCCCTGCACTGGCAGGCAGATTCTTAACCACTGGACTACCGTGAAATTTCCTTAGCACATATCTATCAACGTTAGGTCTTCCTGGCTTAACTTTGCTCTTCTCTTGGTGATTTTTTTTTTAACCTCTGGTTTAGTTCAGTTTAGTCCAGTAGCTCAGTCGTGTCCGACTATTTGTGAACCCATGATCAACAGGACACCAGGACTCACTGTCCATCACCAACTCCCGGAGTCCACCCAAACCCATGTGCATTGAATCGGTGATGCCATCTAACCATCTCATTCTCTGTCGTCCCCTTCTCCTCCTGCCATCAGTCTTTCCCAGCATCAGGGTCTTTTCCAATGAGTCAGCTCTTCACATCAGGTGGCCAAAGTACTGGAGTTTCAGCTTTAGCATCAGTCCTTCCAATGAACACCTAGGACTGATCTCCTTTAGGATGGACTGGTTGGATCTCCTTGCAGTCCAAGGGACTCTCAAGAGTCTTCTCCAACACCACAGTTCAAAAGCATCAATTCTTCAGTGCTCAGCTTTCTTCACAGTCCAACTCTCACATCTATATATGACCACAGGAAAAACCATAGCCTTGACTAGCCAGACCTTTGTTGGCAAAGTAATGTCTCTGCTTTTGAATATGCTATCTAGGTTGGTCATAACTTTCCTTCCAAGGAGTAAGCGTCTTTTAATTTCATGGCTGCAATCACCATCTGCAGTGGTTTCGGAGCCCAAAAAATAAAGTCAGCAACTGTTTCCACTGTTTCCCCATCTATTTCCCATGAAGTGATGGGACCGGATGCCATGATCTTAGTTTTCTGAATGTTGAGTTTTAAGCCAACTTTTTTGCTCTCCACTTTCACTTTCATCAAGACGCTCTTTAGTTCTTCTTCACTTTCTGCCATAAGGGTGGTGTCATCTGCATATCTGAGGTTATTGATATTTCTCCCGGCAATCTCGGTTCCAGCTTGTGCCTCTTCCAGCCCAGCATTTCTCATGATGTACTCTGCATATAAGTTAAATAAGCAGGGTGACAGTATACAGCCTTGATGTACTCCTTTTCCTATTTGGAACCAGTCTGTTGTTCCGTGTCCAGTTCTAACTGATGCTTCCTGACCTGCATACGGGTTTCTCAAGAGGCAGGTCAGGTGATATTCCCATCTCTTTCAGAATTTTCCACAGATTATTGTGATCCACACAGTCAAGGGCTTTGGCATAGTCAATAAAGCAGCAATAGATGTTTTTCTGGAACTCTCTTGCTTTTTCCATGATCCAGCGGATGTTGGCAATTTGATCTCTGGATCCTCTGCCTTTTCTAAAACCAGCTTGAACATCTGAAAGTTCACATATTGCTGAAGCCTGGCCTGGAGAATTTTGAGCATTACTTTACTAGCATGTGAGATGAGTGCAATTGTGTGGTAGTTTGAGCATTCTTTGGCATTGCCTTTCTTTGAGATTGGAATGAAAACGGACCTTTTCCAGTCCTGTGGCCATTGCTGAGTTTTCCAAATTTTCTGGCATATTGAGTGCAGCACTTTCACAGCGTCATCTTTCAGGTTTTGAAATAGTTCCACTGGAATTCCATCACCTCCACTAGCTTTGTTCGTAGTGATGCTTTTTAAGGCCCACTTGACTTCACATTCCAGGATGTCTGGCTCTAGGTGAGTGATCACACCATCGTGATTATCTTGGTTGTGAAGATCTTTTTTGTATAGTTCTTCTGTGTATTCTTGCCACTTCTTCTTAATATCTTCTGCTTCTGTTAGGTCCATACCATATCAAGCCCATCTTTGCATGTTCCCTTGGTATCTCTAATTTTCTTGAAGAGATCTGTAGTCTTTCCCATTCTGTTGTTTGCCTCTATTGCTTTGCATTGATTGCTGAGGAAGGCTTTCTTATCTCTTCTTCCTATTCTTTGGAACTCTGCATTCAGATGCTTATATCTTTCCTTTTCTCCTTTGCTTTTCCCTTCTCTTCTTTTCACAGCTATTTGTAAGGCCTCCCCAGACAGCCATTTTGCGTTTTTGCATTTCTTTTCCATGGGGATGGTCTTGATCCCTGTCTCCTGTACAATGTCACGAACCTCCGTCCATAGTTCATCAGGCACTCTTATCGGATCTGGTCCCTTAAATCTGTTTCTCACTTCCACTGTATAATCATAAGGGATTTGATTTAGGTCATACCTGAGTGGTCTAGTGGTTTTCCCCACTTTCTTCAATATAAGTCTGAATTTGGCAATAAGGAGCTCATGATCTGAGCCACAGTCAACTCCCGGTCTTGTTTTTGTTGACTGTATAGAGCTTCTCCATCTTTGGCTGCAAAGAAAATAATCAGTCTGATTTCAGTGTTGACCATCTGGTGATGTCCAAGTGTAGAGTCTTCTCTTGTGTTGTTGGAAGAGGGTGTTTGTTTGCTATGACCAGTGTGTTCTCTTGGCAAAGCTCTATTAGCCTTTGCCCTGCTTCATTCTGGATTCCAAGGCCAAATTTGCCTGTTACTCCAGGTGTTTCTTGACTTCCTACTTTTGCATTCCAGTCCCCTGTAATGAAAAGGACATCTTGTTTGGGTGTTAGCTCTAAAAGGTCTTGTTGGTCTTCATAGAACTGTTCAGCTTCAGCTTCTTCAGCATTACTGGTTGGGGCATAGACTTGGATTACTGTGATGTTGAATGGTTTGCCTTGGAAACGAACAGAGATCATTCTTTCATTTTTGAGATTGCATCCAAGTACTGAATTTCGGACTCTTTTGTTGACCATGATGGCTACTCCATTTCTTCTAAGGGATTCCTGCCCACAGTAGTAGATATAATGGTCATCTGAATTAAATTCACTCATTCCAGTCCATTTTAGTTTGCTGATTCCTAGAATGTTGACGTTCACTCTTGCCGTCTCCTGTTTGACCACTTCCAATTTGCCTTGATATATGGACCCAATATTCCAGGTTCCTATGCAATATTACTCTTTACAGCATTGGATCTTGCTTCTATCATCAGTCACATCCACAGCTGGGTATTGTTTTTGCTTTGGCTCCATCCCTTCATTCTTTCTGGAGTTATTTCTCCACTGATCTCCAGTAGCATATTGGGCACCTACTGACCTGGGGAGTTCCTCTTTCAGTGTCCTATCATTTTGCCTTTTCATACTGTTCATGGGGTTCTCAAGGCAAGAATACTGAAGCAGTGTGACATTCCCTTCTTCAGTGGACCACATATTGTCAGACCTCTCCACTATGACCCACCCATCTTGGGTGGCCCCACAGGGCATGGCTTAGTTTCATTGAGTTAGACACGGCTGTGGTCCTATTGTGATTAGACTGACTAGTTTTCTGTGAGTATGGTTTCAGTGTGTCTGCCCTCTGATGCCCTCTTGCAACACCTACCGTCTTACTTGGGTTTCTCTTACCTTGGACATGGGGTATCTCTTCACAGCTGCTCCAGCACAGTGCAGCCGCTGCCCCTTACCTTGGACGAGGGGTATCTCCTCACCGCTGCCCCTCCTGACCTTGAACGTGGAGTAGCTCCTCTCAGCCCTTTTGTGCCCACGCAGCCACTGCTCCTGGGACGTGGGGTAGCTTGTAAAATGTTACCCAGTTGTAAAGATTTTGAAAGATGGGATGCTCCTTGTAATGTTTTTTGTTTGTCTTTTTTTTTTGTTTTGTGGATTCTGCACATTGCAGTGCATAGTTAAGTGCTTAAGAGCTGTAAATCTAAAGCAAGGAGAATAACAAGGACTGTTTCCTTTTCAGAGTCATCCTTTTTGAATTTCCATGACTCCGACTGTGAACCCAAAGGATCACCACCCTGTGACTCTCTGCTTTCCCTTAACACTGAAAAGATTCTGGTATGTATCTTTTGTGCCTCCTGTTTTGGAAACACAGTGATACTAGTTCCATAAGGCAGAGATGGCCTCTGTTTATCAACCAGGAGTTGAATCCAGTTGCATAAAATAACGATAGGTCATCTGTTGTTTATTCACACTGAACCATTATGTCTTATGACTTGGGTGGTTGGTCATTCTGGACCTAGGACTTTTTACTTTTAAGTTCCAAGGAATAAAAAATAAATAACTTTATTTCTAGGAGCCTTATGATTTCCAGGTGTAGTATAATCTTACTTTTCTAGCCTTGCTTGGGTATCTTTTATGTCTGTTTTTTTATCAGTACCAACTAAACTGTACAACTAAACTGTACAAGAGACCTCTCCATTCCGGAGCTGAGTACCTGGCACTGCATACCTGTCTGTGCTAGCATGTGTCCCCCACCAGCCAGCTGCCTCAAGGTGCAAGGGTTGTGTGTTCCCACTTCATTCTGTGAGGCTGTTCTTTCAGTGCCCAACATTAACATTTTTCCTCCAGACCTTTTCCTTCAACATCCACATAGATTGTTTGCTTCTTTTGCTTCAGAATTTCCTTTTAGTATACTCTTTATTTTCCAGATAAAGCTCTGTCTTTTTATGGAAGAACTGCAGAATATGGGTAGAAATTGCAAACTAGTGAATGGTCAACTGATTATACCTAACTCGTTGCATAGCCGTCAACTTGATATAGAAAAAAACATGTCCAAAACTAGAGTGGGCTAACTTGTGAAGTAGTGAGTTAACCATCACTGAAGACATTTGAGTAGAAACTGGTTAATCCCCATCTTGGAGAAGCAAGTAGATTATGAATTATTAGGGACCTTCTCTCTGATTCAAATATTAGCTACTAGTTGCATTTCAGTTTAAGATGGCACTAGCTAGAAACCTATGGGAGAAAGCTTATTAATCTAGGCCTTTTGTGTTCCTGAGGTTGAAAACATGAGAGTTAAACTATTCATTTATTCATTAATTTTTCAGGTATTTATTTTGTATCTGTTTGTGCCAAGCGTTGTGCTAAGTAAGTACTTAGCCAGAGAATGGTAAGCCCAATAACCTTGGCCCCAGGACTTAGGGCTCCTGTAGCTCCTAATCAAATAATTATACGAATAAACATAGAAGTACAGTTGTGCAAATATATGAAGAAAAAACAAAGGGTCAGTATTCCTGAAGATATCAGGGAAATCAGGCAAGACAGGTTTTAGGATTTGAAAGATAAGCAGGGACCTGAAAGGTGCTGAAAATTAACCTGCTAGTAGTATGGGGCTGTGTGTTTAAACTACTTTGATAATAGCTGCCTGCTTTGTCCACAGAGGATATCTATAGGTATGATATTAGAAGTGGGAGAGATTCTTTTTTGATCAGGAAAATAATTTGTCCATATTACACTTTTCCTGCCCACTTCTGTTATAGAATAAAATAAAAACACTTTAAACTCAGATCTGCTCTTCAGTATAAATATATATATATTTTAAATTTCCGTCCGCGCAGCGCGTGCCACTGTCCGGCTGTGCACGCCCGCATCGCCGCTCCGCTGTGCGCACTTCAGTATATTCAAGAGGTTGCTTGGTAAATGATTTATTTTCATGAGATTTTGTTTCTGTTCTCATCCCATCTTTTTCATGAAGACTTGGCAAATGGTAGACTCTCATTGAATACTGGATGAAATAATAAGGTTTTTAAAGTATTAAAAAGCCTTATCGACTGCTTTCCTTGGCCCTACACAGTTTATTTATTAGAGAAGTGTTTCACACCTGTGTGTCTGTGTGTAAGCAGCTGGTGAGGAGGAAGGACTTGTGTCTGGTCACAGCTGACACAGGTGCCGGGCCGCCTTCACGTGTTGTCGAATCTGTCGCTTTAAAAGAAACGGAACCTGGCTCCCATGTATGGAAGCTCCCAGCTGTAGAGCAAAGCGAGAAAGAGCTGGCAGAGTTCCTCTCTAGCCATTAAGGTTTTACTGGAAGAAATAAAGTGTAAATGTTCCCAAAGGAGTAGAGTTCTTTTTCATTTTGTTTGGGGTGAATGAAGTCCCAAGTTCTCTGAGGTGGGATGCTTTTCTGAGCTGTATCTTCTAACTTATGTTCTAAGCAGAGGCAGCTTATTCTTGGCCTGTTTTGTAGGCAAACCAAAAACCACTCTGTATCTGAACATCAGTCTGGACTTCAAGAGTATAGGGAAAGTAGGTGGAAATGCCTGTTATTCTGTAGAGTCAGTGAAGCCCAAGAGACTACGGCTAATGAGAAGCAATCATTAGCTAAAGAGCATACCCATCAGTCAGAAGAGTCACCCATGGGGAAATATTTGACTGTCATACCTGCCTGTAGGCATCGATATGGTAGATTTAAAAAAAAAAAAAAAGGAATTCAAATAATTGAGATGTCACTGAGTTCTGATCCTGAAGTTTTGCCAAAAGCAACATTTTTAGTTTTATCCTAGCTTTTCCTATCTATATGTGTGTTCAAGTTTTAATTACATCTTAGATGACTCTGGTATGAAGTTATCATTTTAATCTGTATCCTGTAGGCTAAGCATATCATACCATAGCATCGACAGTTAAACCTTCTGACAAAGTGACGGCTGTTTGCATCTTCAGATATGATTTGTCTCCAGAGCACAACAGAGCCATCATTTTGTATGTTGGACCACTGCTGCCTGTAAAATCACTCCACTTACTAAATTAACTCTACTTTGTTTTCCCCTAGTTTCCACTCTTACTTTAGCTGTTGTACCAAGTGTGCATATGTGTGTCTGTGTGACTTCTTGTACTGTGTCAGGCCAGATGGTTCTGTTCAATGCCTGCTATGCGTTGTTTAAGCGCATCTTGCTTCTTGGTCAGATTTTACTGGCCCTGTGACGGCATCATCCCTGTACAACCTGTGTCTCTTACTTGTAAAGAGTTCTTTACAGTTTACAAAGTAATGTTCTCTTATCAAGCCACTTTGGAGACCAGTCACTAGAATGTGATCTTTGTAATGTGATTGACGTCATTGAATAGTCTGTGGAGGGAGCTTTGAAACAGCCAAGAAGATGAATCCTCATGAAATTAAAAAGATAGGTGTTCCTGGAAATCGAAAACCACAAGATGTGTCTTAAAGTACATCATTGATATGACTGAATGTCAATTTTCTTGCTTCCATATAAATTAAATGTAAGTTTAATTGTTTTAAATACAGGTTTCACTGTAAGTTTCTCTTCATTTGAGATAAACTAAAATGTATGTTTGTCTTTATTTCAGAGCCAGGCCAAGTCTATTGCTGAACAAAAGAGATTCCCATTTGCTACTGATAATGACAGCACAAATGAAGAATTAGGTGAGGCTTGACTTGGGGGCTTTTCTTGGGACATTTGCCTGGAGTTTATGATTAGGTGTAGAGTGGGTAGGCAGGATGGTGTGGCAGAAAGGACACAGAGCCTGGCTCTGCCAGCGTGAGCGGTTTGATCTTGGGTAGGGCATTCAGCCCTTGTCAGGGTTTGATATTCATTATGTCATAAAATAAAAGGTCTGGATGGAATCAGTGTTTCTTTGGAAATTAATAATTATGGTATGAGTTCTAACGAGCTATTTAGTTCAGTTCAGTCACTCAGTCATGTCCAACTCTTTGTGACCCCGTGAATCGCAGCACGCCAGGCCTCCCTGTCCATCACCATCTCCCGGAGTTCACTCAGACTCACGTCCATCAAGTCAGTGATGCCATCCAGCCATCTCATCCTCTGTCGTCCCCTTCTCCTCCTGCCCCCAATCCCTCCCAGCATCAGAGTCTTTTCCAATGAGTCAACTCTTCGCATGAGGTGGCCAAAGTACTGGAGTTTCAGCTTTAGCATCATTCCTTCCAAAGAAATCCCAGGGCTGATCTCCTTCAGAATGGACTGGGTGGATCTCCTTGCAGTCCAAGGGACTCTCAAGAGTCTTCTCCAACACCACAGTTCAAACGCATCAATTCTTTGGCTCTCAGCCTTCTTCACAGTCCAACGAGCTATTAGCACCCATTAAAAGATGATTTGTGTGCTGCCATCAATATGAGCAATACAGAAGTGAAAGCAGAAGAGAACCACACCTCCTTTAGCCTCTGTGTCATGACGAGGCTGCGTTGGATTAGTGTTACTCATGGTTCCAGTCAGTTATTGTTGGTCCAAACTCGTGGGTGTAGAAGATTGAGCTCATTCTGATCTGCAGATGGGTCATGCTGTTTGGCTTGTTCAAGGCGTGTCTTGAAACAGCCCGGTTTCGCCAGTGCCTGATACGCTTTGGGTGTGTCTCCATCATTGCCTAATCAGCTCACACTTGAAGGAGTGGAAGCAAATTGAATACAGGACTGAAGAGTGCAGCTGGACAGATTCCACAGAAGGGTGTGCTCCTGGTAGCCCAAAGCACCTGAAGAACTTTCTGTCTGATTTACACATAATTATTTTTATCCTTTCTGCTGCCATATCCATTTTATGTTAAGGCTGAGCACTATTTTGAAAATATTAATCACCTTTTATTTGTATTCTTTGAGTAAGCTTTGAGAATTATCGTTTAAGGCATCAGATTTGGTCTCCTTTGTAATCCTTGAATTCTATTCAATCTTATATTCATTTATTAAATAATGAATTAAGAGTGTACTATGTGCCAGGCCTGTCTTATGCTCTAAGAGTAATCCTAGTACATCCTGGGATAGTATAGGCTCCAAGCTGGTTTAGGATCTTCTGAATGTCAGTATTTATTATTTTTTTTCTTGGAAAAATGACCTCTGTAAGCATACATGTTGCAAGGAGATGTGAAATTGCTGGTTAATAACGATTTCTGGGAGATTCCATTTATCCTAGTTTTCTCTTTATGTCTTTGAACTCTCACAACTAAATTTAGATCCTGCTGCTGCTGCTGCTAAGTCGCTTTAGTCATGTCCGACCCTGTGTGACCCCATAGACGGCAGCCCACCAGGCTCCCCCGTCCCTGGGATTTTCCAAGCAAGAACACTAGTAGTAATTTTTTTGTACAAGATTTAGATTACTTTTCAATACATATATATGTGCTAGTCATGTCCAACTCTTGTGACCCCATGAGCTGTAGCCCGCTGGGGTTCTCTGTCCACGGAATTTTACAGACAAGAATACTGGAGTGGCTTGCCATTTCCTCCTCCAGGGGATCTTTCCAGCCCTGGGATCGAACCTGTGTCTCTTTACGTCTCCTGCACTGGCAGGTGATTCTTTATCACTGTGGTACCCAGGGGTTTTCTAAAAAAAACAAAAAAATCTACTTTTAGATGGAAAGATTTGAGAGCTGCATTTGATTTTATTTGAAAGGAGTTCAACACCTTGGCCATGAACAACAAATTAAGCATGTTGCTAAATGTAATATTTATCCCCTAAAGCTGGATTTGTTTTTATGGGTCACATTCATTTGTTCATTCAATAGATACTTACTGATTTGAGAAGGTAGAGAGGAAGTTCTGAAATTTTTAGATCTGAAAGAATCTCATGCAATTAAGGAGTAATTGAGTTACAATACATGTAAATGGTTAGGATTGTGCCCGGTACCTATTAAGAATATAGTGCATGTTACTATTATTGTTATTGTTATTTTTACTACTAATGCTCCTGATTCCCACCAAAGAGGTCTCTGGCTACATTATCTGCTACAACTATCTGAATAGTATCCATTCCTGTTATTCTGAATATGAGTTTGACTTTAATTATCTTTTCAAAGAAATTAGGATGAAAACAGACCTCTTTTCATGTTGAAGAGTGCATCCCAGAGCTCTTGTATTATTATGATGCTCAGTGTTTTGAACTTTACTTTTCTGAGGTTAGTTATAAAATCTCTTTCTGCATTTAATGTATTTACTACTTTTTACTGTCAGGGAATTTAAACTGAATGACATTAAAAGTTTCAGTTGCCCATCTTCTTGGACACTTATGTCCTTAAACTAGAGGGTCACAATAAAGCTTTTTTTTTTTTTTTTTGCAAAGAAGTAGATCAAATAAGATCAAATATTGAATTAAGAATATAAGTTTTCAGAAATATTGGGGGCTTTAGGGAATTAGGGCAAATATTGCAGGTGGAAATATATTCTAGATTAAAATTAAAATTTATTGGTTTTTTTTTTTTTTGGACAGGTGACGTTTAGTCAAAATACTGCCATGTTTGAACAGGTTGTCCTGACTGTAACTTCAAAATACCATGGACATAAGCAGTTTGATTAAAAACTGTTATGATCTTTAGAGTATATTTTGAGTAATGTTTGGCTGTATTTTAAATAGAAGAGCTAGGGATAAGACTGCAACTGCATATTGCCGTGGGGTGAATTAGACCTACAGTTAAGCATTATGTTAATACTTATATAATACTATGGTAATTGGAACCTCTCTTTTTGCTCTTAGTAGGTAATTGGCAGAAAATTGGGCACCTGCAGATATTGAGATATGTAATGCTCTTTGTTTATTTCTTCTAATGTTCATAGTAAAGTTACATTGCTGTGTTATATGGATATTATACAGGCTTATTACTAGCTCCTTTGAAATACAGATAGGAAATACCATAAAGATTACTTGATATTTGAAAGTGAGTGATGGGCTTAGACAAAGATAATTGCTTTTTGCAGGCAGATGTTTTATAGATATCTTTAATAATTTAAACCTAGATAGAATTAGACTGACTAGCAAATACCAAATGGTAGGAGAATTCAATTACACCTTATTAACTCTAAGTTTCCTTTAACTGCTTCTCGTCCTTGGAGCTGCCTTTTAAGATTTGGTGAAGAATTTAGTTGCCTGTTTCAGTCCGAATCCTTTATTCATTCCTTTAATGTTTCTGTGTTCTTTATCCTAGCTATTGCGTATGTGTTGATTGGCAGTGGTCTCTATGATGAAGCAATAAGACATTTTTCAACAATGCTTCAGGTAATTTTTCTTCTTAATCATATAATTGCAAGTTTATAGTAATGACAAAAATATGGACTTATGTGTAACTAAAGTGCTGCAATAAAACATAGATTTTAAGATTTTACAAGAAAGTAAAGGAAATCAGCCCTGACTGAGCCCTTTCTTGGTGGTGCAGGCCTCATATCATGCTCTCACTGAATCTTTGCAGTGTCACTTTATTTTAAAGGAGATCAGGCAATTTGCTTGTAGTCTCCCCACCATCAACAGGCAGAGATGAGATTCAAATGCAAGTTTCAGAAAGATAAACATCAGCTTCAATTCATTTTACTGTCTCCCTTGATATCTCTCATGAGATGCAGACACTGGAAATTCTTGGAATTGCGGATGTTTACTCTCTGTGCAGGTGCTGATCTGCATGGTTAAGTCCACTCATGGATTTGTTTCTCACCGTAAAGTATAAGACCCTTCAGTCGGAGCATTTGACCTCTGCTTATTGATGGCTGTGTTAAAGTCTGGTTCAGACCAAGTGCTTAAATGCCTCAGTGTAAGAGCTGCATAGGAGACCTGCAAAATGCAGCCTGACATTATGGTCCATATGTCTTGGGTCATTATTTAACTGTATTCTGGTAGATGCTTGGCCGTTATCCATTATCTGTTCAGGACGGTCAAGTAGGGTTAGAAATACCTGAGTTCTAATCTGTCTCTGCTGCTCACTAGAAAGTTATTTAACCTCCTGGATTACGGGCATATTAATAACTGCCTCCAAAAATACTCTAGTTCAGTTTAAATGAAATATCTTAAAAAAGCACTTTACTGGATGCCTGGCACGTACAGTGAGCGCTCAGTTAATTTCAGCCACTCAGAGTACCGTCCTGGCATATTCGTCTGTGCTCATACAATAAGAGCCAGTAGACAGTTTACAATTCAGCAGGCTGATTAAATTTTAAAATACCAGTTTTGAAAATTTTGCTCTTCTTTTCTCTTTTTAAACGTAGAATTAATTATGTTGATAACTTAGTCTTCACTCTCAAATAATCAATAAGATGTTTTTATAGTTATTACTTTAAACTCCTTGCATCTAAACGGCTGTGTGTTTGAGTGGTCATATGGGATAATATTCTTCAGTGGAGTCTAAAGTACAATGGGTAGATTATAAAGTTTTAAAAATCATCCTTTTGTTTAACGTTGCAGTATTTAAAAAAGTAAGAAAGCACTGGTTTGAAAAGGGGGCTTTGATACGTTTATAAGAGCACATATCAGTTAATTTATGATAGCAATCAGAAGACAACAGTTTGAGCTTGCAGATGTGTTATCAGTTCATTCAGCTTTTTGAAAAATATTATCTGTCTAGTTAAAGGTAATCTAACAATGTTAAAATAAGTAATAAAAAATTTCTCAATTCTCCCACTCTAACATTATATAAGTTTTTTGTTTATGACCTTTTCAAAGTATGTGTTTGTTTTTTTATAATCTGAATATATATACTATTTTGTATTACTTTTTCACTTAATTTTATAAAGTTTTTCCATGTTTCTCTACAGTTATTATTTTAATGACTCTATAGTATCTCTGGTGTCCATTTATTATTGTAACACTTCTCTTGCAGTTGTGTTCAGAAAGTAGATCAGAATTTTTCTCTTTGTGCTAAGAAAAGATATTAATATACTGACGTTTGATGTAGTATTTTCATCAATCTACATTGGGTTGCTTTCAGCTGATAGATTTTTCTTTGAGAATGCATGCAGTATAAATTGGACTGCTGATTCTGGTGATCCAAGCTACTGCTGGGGCGGGAATGGAAGTCAGGGGCGCAGCAGAAAGTTCAGGTGCTCCAGGCCCACGGGAGACAGGCCCGTGCCATCCTTCAGAGCACTTCTTACCCGGAACTCAATGCCTTGGCTTTCGTGCTGGTGCTCTTCTCGGTGACGTCTCTCTTCCCTTTCGTTTCGGTTCTTCCCAGCCTTTTCTGCATCATAAGACATGTGGAAAATCGTTTTTTCGTGACACACTGGAATAATAAGCAGGAGCAAGTTTAGAGGCATCCATACAGAGCTTGGTGAATATCTGTCACACTTTATATGACTGCGGTAAATATATAATACAAAGATTTGATGTTGAATGATAAAATTCTTTTTTAAATTTTAATAAGACTTGATCCTGCTTTTCTGGATGTAGTTTTTCTATATTAGGCGTTATGAAATTGATGCGCATAATTCCTACGAAAGAGTTTTTCATTGATTTCTTCAAGTTCTTGATAGCCAATCTCATCAAGGAACTCTACAACCAGGCGGGAGTGAATGTCCAAAGAATAGTTATTGCTGCTTCTTTAACTGACCAAAACTCTTTTTCTTATCGTGAATCAGAATTTACATGTTAGTCTCTTTCATTTTATTTTTACAGTATGACCATTCTTTAAATCTAAGTGCTCTTCCTTTTCTCTTTTTGGCAAATGTAGCAATACTTTATCTTGCAGTAAAGAAATTGGTTTTCAGCCCAGCAATACTTTTTATTTTTATTGTCCAGTATTCAGAAGAGTGGTAAAGTATTTCTTCAAGCTTGGAGAGTTGTTGCCTAATTAGGACTCAACCCAGTATCACTGGAGGATCATTTCTGTCAATACATTGTGTCAGCTATTAGATGTCCATCTGTTCCTTGCAGGACCTTCTACATGTGCAAAAACCCCGTATTTTTCTTGGCTGCGCCACGTTTTAGTTGCAGCATGTGGGATCTAGTTCCCTGACCAGGGATTGAACCCAGGTCCCCAATGTTGGGAGCATGGAGTCTTGGCCACTGGACCACCAGGGAAGTCCCCAAAATTCTATATTTTTAACCTGGTAAACACACCTTAGCAAATCTTCAGTGATAACTGTTCACAGACAAACTTTTCCAGTTTTTTTAGTTTGTCGTTGTTGTTGTTTAGTAGTGAAGTCTTGTCTGACTCTTTGCAAAACCATGGACTGTAGCCTCTCCAGCTCCTCTGTCCATGCGATTTCCCAGGCAAGAATACTGGAGTAGATTGCTGTTTCCTTTTTAGCTCGTTAACTCTTGACAAAATGTTTCTTTCAGACATACTGCAAGCTCCAGCTTGAAGCAACAACGCATGGAATCAGATTCCATTCATAGAAAGCTGAAGACAAATGGGGCCATGGGTGCTGGGATTTTATTATATTTACTGTATATATAAGATCATTTAATGTGAAATTTGGATCTGTGCTCAAGGACACATATTCCAGAATGACCTTTTGATGTAAAGCTTTTATACCTTCTCATTGGCTTAGTTACAGGATCAGAGAACAAACTTATGGGATATTTCCATAATCTTTGTTGTTTTAATGTGTTCATTTTAGTATTTATCCAAATGTGGATTGTTTAGAACATCTTTAAAGGAAGACAGTATTCCCTGAGCATCAGTTTCCAACTAAACACGATTTTAAGATTTATTAGATCTGTCCATCTTCGTTGGAAACTCTTGATTTTAAAAGCTTATCAGTCGGTACTGTCTCCATGTCCGTGTCTTTGTGTCCTTTCCACACGTGTTGGTGCCTCCATCATAGTGTTCTTGAAAGCGGGAAACTCTCCTGATTTCTGTGCTGCTTCGATGCTCATGCAGGGCTGGGTGACCTAAGTACTGTGATGATGTTCAATGAGGCAGTTGACCTTTGCTATTAGTTGTGTGACTTTGAACTCATCTGACTCTGATCTGATTGTAATGGAACTGAATTCATGAAAGAACTTTGTTTTTTTTAACATTAGCAGAGAAAATGTAAAGCATTCCTCTGCTCATGATCTTGTAGTCTTACTTTATGCACATACGTACGTGCACCTGCCGCTCACACAGAACTCCGTCCTCCTTACATTGCTGGGCACTGTCGCTTTTTACTTCTTTGTCTCTGATCCAGTGACTTGCAGGTTTTAACAAAAAGCCAACCTTGTGGTGGAAAAATGAATATTTGTAAATTTTAAAATCACTATGTAAATAATATAATGAATATGGTAAATTAGACGTTTATGGATTTTAAAAAAAATATTATTTTTAATTTGAGACATCTAAGTGGGCCTGACTCCAGTAAGCTATCTTATTATACTATGATTTTGTATTTGCATAAAGTGAATAATATTGGACAATTGAAACATTAGTTTAATTCATTTAAAATTCTGAAAGGTTTATAAAGTGTAAGTATTATTAAACTCGTGTATTCAAAAATACTTCAAAATGATATGCTGAGCTCAATTTGTTTTTAGAAATAAACATTTTTTTATTTGAAAAAATAGTTCATTGTAACATTTCATAAAGAAAGAATTGTGTCTTGTTGTTAACATCCAAAGCCTGTGATAAAATAATAAAGACTATATAAAATTATATAAAATAATAATAGACTATATTGTGGTATGATAGCAACCACAATAATTATATGGGGCTTCCCAGGTGGCGCTAGTGGTAAAAAACCCACCTGCCAATGCAGGAGACATAAGAGATGTGGGTTGGATCCTTGGGTTGGGAAGATCCCCTGCAGGAGGGCATGGCAACCCACTCCAGTATTCTTGCCTAGAGAATCCCCATGGACAGAGGAGCCTGGAGGGCTACAGTCCATCGGGTTGCAAAGAGTCAGACACGACTAAAGCAACTTAGCACACGTACACAGTAATTATATATTCTTCTATGTTGTTGGAAAGGAATTCTAAATATATATATCTATATGTTGAACAATAGAGGAAACTTAGAGTAACATGCCTCTGTTAAGTATTTAGGTTTTCTCCATTCAATTTACAATAACAAAATGGATGTTTAGTTATTGTGATTGTTATCATGGTTATAGTCTAGTATTACGGGTTCCAAATCAACGGCATACTCTCCCCTGAGCCTGCCACATCCCCCCACCCACAACTGGAAAAGAGTCTCTAGTCATACCCTCGTGTTGCCAAGCTCAATGAATGGCACCCCTCCGTAGGGTTACAGCATGCTTCACACATGTGTGTGTCGCTGACTTCATCACCAGCTCCGTCTGTGTATCTCCTAAGTATCTCCTTCATCCATCTGCTTCTCCCAGCTCTATTCAAACCATGGCCAGCCGCTTTGATCTGCCAGATGACAGATGGGGCCAGCGTTTCCTGGCTTCTCTGCTCACACCCTTCACACACATGCACATGTGCACGCTGTACAGACATGTACTTTAAACACTCATATACTTTGCTGTTGGTTTTAGGTTAAAGATAAAAACCTTTAATATGGTTCCTACCTGCTTCTCCAACCTCAGCTTGGAGATGCAGTATTCCTTGCTTCTCTCAGAGTCTTTGCACCATCTGGACCAGTCATTCTGGGATTTCCCCCACCCCCTAAGATCTCAGTCTAGGTATTTAAGTCTTTATACATTTTATAAAGCACCATTTATCTCTCTCACACTTACTGAGGGTGTAACATTTATATTTTTGGTTCTTTGGCTGTGCTCCAAGAAAACAAGAATCTTTTGCCGTGTGTGTTGGTTTTTTTTACTGTGGTATTTGTAGCACATGGGATGGGGCATGCTTATAGCTGGCCCTAGTAAATATTTGTTGAAAGAATGACTAACCTCCATATGACATATAGAAACAGAGGAGGGGAGCATACCTATTTTCCAGGGGCATCTGTAAGGAGTTAGAGAAGAGGGAGTGTTGAGCTGAGACTTGGAGGATGGAAAGATTTTCCTGGGCATGGAGACAACGGGTGAGTGTTTCAGGCAGATGAGAGCATTTGCAAATGCACCCAGCTTGGAAGCCCGTGTTGCATCTAGGGAACTACTAAGTAATGCCAATTTTTAGAGTATGAACTGGGAGTGGGGGAGTGAAAGGAGGTGAATGGTGATGCAGAAAAGTGATCAGTGATTTTTGCAAAGGCATTTAGATGTCACCTCACTGTTTTTTCAAATCCTGAGGCGCTACCCTTTAGTGGGTGCTAAAATTAATTGGTGACAAGACTAACATTTTTTATTTTTATTTTTTTAATTTTAATTTTTTTTATTAGTTTTTTTATTTTTTAAATTTTAAAATCTTTAATTCTTACATGCGTTCCCAAACATGAACCCCCCTCCCACCTCCCTCCCCACAACATCTCTCTGGGTCATCCCCATGCACCAGCCCCAAGCATGCTGCACCCTGCATCAGACATAGACTGGCGATTCAATTCTTACGTGATAGTATACATGAGACTAACATTTTTTAAATGAAATATACCTGATAAGGAAATATCAGATAACATTGTGTATAGCAAGGCTTGATGAGACTTAGTGACACTTTTGTTTCTGATGTGTTTGTGTGTATATTTATGTATATATGTATGAGTATACTGTGTTACAGTGTAAAATGTATTTCTTAAAGTGAAAAATGTTTGAATTTTGCTGTTGTAGGTGTTGGGAAGCCAGTGAATAGTTTCAGCCAGGGAAGTGTCATGATCAGACTTAATTCACTCTTAATATGGGCCTGGAGACTGGATGGGAAGAAACAGGAAGTGGTTGAGGCCATTGCAGTTGCCACATGAGAGGAAGTGTCTGCTGGATCAGGAGATGAAACTACCAGGATTTCTTGAATAGGTGTGTTGGCTGGGGAGATGAGGATGACTCCCAGAGTGGCTGGTGTGGCCACAGGGTATATGGAGATGTCAGTCAAACAAGAATAACTCTATTTATTTTCAGTTTTTTTCTCTTGAATGGTAATTGCTTCACAATGTTGTGTTAGTTTCTGTACAATATGAATCAGCCATGTGTGCTGTGCTGTGCTTAGTCACTCAGTCGTGTCCGACTCTTTGTGACCCCATGGACCGTAGCACACCAGGCTCCTCTGTCCATGGGGATTCTCCAGGCAGGAATACTGGAGTGGGTTGCCGTGCCCTCCTCCAGGGGATCTTCCCAACCCAGGGATCGAACCCATGGTTCCCGCATTGCAGGCAGATTCTTTACCATCTGAGCTACCGGGGAAGTCCAAGAATACTGGAGTGGGTAGCCTATCCCTTCTCTAGCGGATATTCCTGACCCAGGAGTCAAACTGGGGCCTCCTGCATTGCAGGCGGATTCTTCACCGGCTGAGCTACCAGGGAAGCCCAAATCAGTCATAAATACACATATATCCCCTCCTTCCTGAGCCTCCCTCCCACTCCCCATCCCACCCCTGCAGGTCGTCACAGAGCACCAAGCTGAGCTCCCTGTGCTAAGCAGCAGCTTCCTGCTAGCTACCTGTTTTACACATGGTAGTACAGATATGTCCGGAGAAGGCAGTGGCACCCCACTCCAGTACTCTTGCCTGGAGAATCCCATGGGCAGGGGAGCCTGGTGGCTGCCGTCTGTGGGGTCGCACAGTGTCTATGGCTGAAGCGACTTAGCAGCAGCAGCAGCAGAGATACATCAGTGCTGCTCTCTTGATTCATCCCACCCTCTCCTTCCCCTACTGTGTCCACAAGTACATCCTCTGTGTTTGTGTCTCTGTTCCTGCCCCACAGAAAAGTTCATCAGTACCATAACTCTTTATTTAAATGTACTTTTTCCTAATTTACCTCTTGTCATGTTATAAACATTTTCTCAGCTGAGGAGAAAAGCTTCTTGGATAGAGTATCTTGAGACAAATCTGAAAGTGGGGTTTGCTTTCACCGGCGCCTGTCCTCGGCAGGCGTGAGCTGCGTGGGGTCACCAGCCGCCCCCACTGCCCGATCTGGAGGAGGTGCTGCTCTGTCGCTGTACTGTCTCCTGGCGGGCGCCGGTCCTGGGGAAACACGTGAAGACTGTCTTAGTTTGATTCCTCCGTGGGGAACTCTCTTTCCTGCTTTTCCTTACTCTCTGGCCCTGGATCCCACTCCCAAGCTACTTGCTCTGCCTTTCAGCCAGGAAGAATATTTAAATGTTGAAGTTTTATCTCCAGGTGATAGAATTATAGGGTGCCCTTTACCTTCTTTTTTGTGCTTTGCTTCATTTTCTAAATTTTCTATAATTTGTAATAAGTTTTCTATTTAATTTATTTAAATACAATATTTCCAATTGATAGTAAAGTTTTCTATTACTTTCTGTAGTATGTTTTACTTGCTGCTGCTAAGTCGCTTCAGTCGTGTCCGACTCTGTGCGACCCCATAGATGGCAGGCCATCAGGCTCCACCATTCCTGGGATTCTCGAGGCAAGAACACTGGAGTGGGTTGCCATTTCCTTCTCCAATGCATGAAAGTGAAAAGTGAAAGTGAAGTCGCTCAGTTGTGTCCGACTCTTAGCGACCCCATGGACTGCAGCCCACCAGGCTCCTCCACCCATGGGATTTTCCAGGCAAGAGTACTGGAGTGGGGTGCCATTGCCGTCTCCGATGTTTTACTTAACATATGTTTTTTTTCTGATTATAAACGTATGTGTGTGTTAAACAATTAAAAGGAATGCATCAGTGTATTAAGCAGAAGAGGAAGATATCTAGTAATCCCACTTCCCAGAGGAAATTACTGTTAGTATTTTGGAGAGCATTTTTCTATGCACATATTGACCCCCATAATCGTATACAAGCCTTGTTTATAGGAGGTGACTGCCATTCTTCTGCCATTCTGTAACTCATACTTTTTTCCAATTAGTGAATAGCATGGGCGGGCTATTACACACATGTTAGAAATCAAAGATCCAAGACTGTATGGGAGCCAGAGCAGCAAGTTACATGAGCAGAGTGAACTGACGTAGTGCAGAGGCTCATGGGGAGCTGGTGGATGTTGCACGTCCTTCTGAACAGGCGCCCAGGGCTTCGCTCTGGTTGGGTTTTGTTCTTGTTGCTGTCATGTTCTCACATCCTCATGCCCAAATGTGAGTCTGTCATTGTTGGATTCTTAGTTTTCCAAGAGAAGCTAGAAATCTGTGATTGTTTACTTGACTTTTTCACCTTTCCATATACGGTGAGGCCCATCTGCTGGCTGGGTTGTAACCAGTGATGCCTTGTGTGTGTTAGTCACTCAGTGGTGTCTGACTCTTTGCGACCCCATGGGGTGTAGCCCACCAGGCTCTTCCATCCATGGGATCTTCCAGGCAAGAATACTGGAGTGGGGTGCCATTTCCTCCTCCAGGGGATCTTCCTGACCCAGGGATTGAACCTGAGTCTCGTGCATTGCAGGCAAACTCTTTACTGTCTGATCTACCAGGGAAGCCCCAGCCAGTGACACACCAACTTACTACCTGATGTGGTGTACCTGATTCTGTTTATGGAAGCCTCTTTTGGGGGGGGTGTTGTTTTTCAGTGAATAGCATCTTATCCTTTGTTTTTTCCCATTTACTCATCATTTAAGTTGACATGCCTTTTTCTGCAATACTGGCAGACACTCAGTTGCAGATTTGAAACTGATTATAGATTGGTCTGCAAGAGACATCATCTGATGTAGTCCTGTTAAATTCTTCACTCAGGACCTGATAGCTAGAGGCTATGTGCTCTTCTTTCTCCAATGTATAGGAAAGGGTTCAAAGAAGAGGGTAAGATTTGCACAGGTTACATGCTGACAAGTGGTGTTTCACTCTGCAAGTGAGGCAGTTCATACTGCTGGCCGGCGTATGGGACTTGATGGAGGGGCAGCAGACGCTCTGTCCTTGGGCTTGAGAGGCGTTTTATCCAGCGCACATGGGAGCAGTCTGCAAGAAAGGTTTGGTTCTTATTCTGACCCATTAGAATAAAGGATTGTATTATATTAATACCTAATAGATTGTGGAGCCAACTCATCTCTTGTTCCTCATTGAGCTGGCTGTGATGGGTTCTTTCCTTCTCAGATTATTTCATGACTATTTGAAAACAGATGAACCAGGAAGAGGCATCACCCAGTCCATTACTCCTGTCTCTGCTTCTCTGAGCATCCGTTTTCTCTCTGGGCTGTGACTGCTGGTGCTGCCAATAGAGAGTTGTTGAGAGGATTACAATTTAAGTAAGATGACTGTGTGAAAGAAGCTAGCACCAAGCTCAGTAACATTGGTTTTATTTTTCTAGTGTTTTAAAATGTAAATCTCTTATTCGTGTCTCCTTCAAATGCGTTTTTAAAATGTAGACTCTTTTGGTCGGGGACTGCGTATTGATTGACACGAGTGATGGTAGCATAACATAGCTGTCATTTGCAGCATTAACGTGCTTTAAGCAGAAACTGACTTGTTTTGTTTTGTCTATAGTGTTTGACGTGTTTCTGTTTTGGTCTGACTAGGAGGAGCCTGATCTGGTTAGTGCAATTTATGGCCGAGGGATAGCCTATGGAAAGAAGGGACTACATGTGAGTATGGAATAGTCACGCTTACCATAGTGTCTACATGACTGGACGCAGGCCAGGGTGTCCGTGGAGCCCCTCCCTGCCCTCTGGGCTCTGATGGGACAGCGGGGGTAGTGCCCCAGTTCACAGATGAGACAGCGGCCGTAGGGGACTTCCGCAAGGCCAAGTGGCCGGAAAGGAGAGGGCTGGGAATTTCTGCCCAGGTCTTCTGAGGTCAGTTTCACCTAACTTTCTATTCTAAAAGGACAGCCTTTGCCAGCCTAAACTTTAGTTCATGACGAGCTGAACATAAGCCAAGAAAAGCAGGAGACCTTGACAGAATCCCTGAGAAATGCTCATCGGTGTGAGAGAGAGACTGGGTATCAACAGTTTACAGTACTTAGAATCTTTCAATTTTTAAAGGTCAAATAGAAGAACAGAAGTTTTTTTGTAAAATATTATAAAAAATAAATTATTTTAAATTTGTTATATGTTATTCCTTCTTAGATAGATATATCTTTGGAGCCTTATTTCACTTACTTCTCTGAGGAGTCCGGGAAGAAGGTTATAATAAGTATATTTTTTGGTCAAACAAAGGCACTTTGGTGTAAAAATGAAGACCTTCCTGAGATTATATAGTGAATAATGCAGTGGTCTAGGTCAGATGTCCAAATTTTCAGTCTTGAACATTATACATAAACTTTTTTCTTTTATATTAAAAATATTCAAATGAAATTATGCTTTGAGGGAGAAATGTCACTTTGTATTTTTGTGAGTTAAAAAGCAGTTGTCCTAATTGCCTGCTGGCCTAATGGAGAAATCTTGTATAATATTGTATACTTCTGAGACATGAGAAAGCAGACTGCACAGGAACACAGGTTAGGAAATGACGAAGATGTTTAGGAAGGGAGCATCAGTAAGTAGCCCTACTTAGGTTCAGGGCATCAGTAAATGATCAGAGTTGCCCTAGTAAAGGTCAGAGATAAGCTGCTTCTTCCTTATTCTTATCTCTTTTCATTTTATATCTTGATGTGAAATTTGCTTATATCTTTAATGTGCTTTTAATGTAAAAGTAACATCCTCATGTATTTTTGATATGAAAGTAATGTGTAAATTTTAAAGAGAACAGGCTTACCTAGGCTGCTCTAGGAGTAGGTGTATAGGCCTAGAAGGGTTCTGAGTGACACTAACTTGGCTCCTCCGTTCCCACATTGCCACTAGTCAGCATCATTTTACACAATAGTGTCCACATGCTCATCCCTTGAGACTGGCTGATGTACTGTTTAAATAGGTTAAATTGAGAAAACATCTTGCCACCTGTGGAATCTGCTAGGTAGCCAAGTCCAACGTGGGTAGGTAGACTTGAGCAAGTTAAATAATTACAGCTTATTTAACTTGGCAGATCTCTTACATAGAAGCTAAGTTCCTGTTTATTTCTAAATAAATAGTTATGTCATTACTAAATTATTAGTGTTTTCAGAAAGTCTGTTCAAGCTGGTTTTGAGTAACAGTGTATCTCATACTGAGCTAATGCCTTTTCAAGGACATTAAGAATGCTGAGCTTGCTCTGTTCGAACTGAGCCGAGTAATTACCTTGGAACCAGATCGTCCAGAGGTATTTGAGCAGCGAGCAGAAGTGAGTGTGGTTTTCTTTTTCCTTCTGTTGTTATCGGATTTTTAAAAAATTCAGATTTTTTTTTCCTTTTATTTTTATTGCTGATAAATTTTAAGCCTCCTGTATACCTATTGTGTTCTCCTCCATAGGTACATAATGCATTTAAACAGTTGAAATTACTAGAAAACTATGGGCTGAGTGATACTCTTTCCTGATTTACCATGTTAAATCTTTGCTGATTTAACATGTAATAGTAATATTTAGTATTAAAAATAGAGTCATGAAGTGTACCACCACTGTCCATGTTCATTGAAAAATATGACATGTGTTTACTCTGTATGTGACATACTTTATTTGGCAAAACAGTATGACAGTATGGTCCAATGAGGCCTATTGCCTTTTGAAGCATGTTTGTGTGTGTGTGTGTATGTGTGTGTGTGTGTGTGTGTGTGCGCGTGCGTGCGCGCGCACGTGTTCACTTGTATCTAATCCTTAGGAGATACACCTATCTACATGGAGATGTAGACTAGGTAAGGGTGACCATAACTGGAACTTAGGACTCAAGGTGGAGACAATTCCAGGTAATATGTCTGACAGTGGACACCACGGAGGGGGTGCTTGTTCAGGAGCAGAAAAACATGGTCTGCTGGATCCCTGGGACAGATTGGCATGGGGACAGGCATTGGCGGTGTCTGCAGAGGTCTCGCTGAGGAGGTGATGCTGGAGCTGGGTAGGAACCATGTCCTGGGGAACAAGGTGGAGAAGGGTGTTCAGGCCAGAGAAAGGACTGTGTGCCAAGGCACCCCTTTTAATGTTTTTAAATGAAACATGTCCATTTTACCATTTTCATTAAACAATAGTAAACTATCCAAGTTTCATACTGTATTTATTTTATTGCACATTTAACCATATTAAGAGCTTTAGAATTTATGTTAATATTTTCAATCTGACTAGAACTTAACTTTTAATTATCTGTTCTGGTGGGATTTCGTAGTTGGACTAAAGGGACAAATGACTTTTCCTCCCTCTTTTGAGGGAGAAAGCTTAATAAGCAAAGGGAAGGCTAAATGTTTTAGTATTTTTAAAACTGCATTTATGATGTTTTTGTTCTCAAAATTATAGTGTGTTAAATTACAGTTCAGTTTCTTAAAATGAGTTTTTTTGTTTTATTGGGGATTTGGCTTTCTGAAAGAAATTCTTTCTCAAATAATGAAAGAATTCATTATCTCTTGTCTGTTTTGGATTGCTACCCTAAGGGTTGAATGACTGTAATCTGTTCGCTGCTGCATGAGAGGCCTGTTGGTTTTTAGGATGAGCATTGGGCAGCTCACTTGGTGACACTCTGCTCCAGGGAGTGGGTGCTGAGTTTTTCCCTGCCATCACAGTGATGCTTTGCTAAAATGTTATGGTAAAGCATGAATTTAATTAAGTGCACTTAGACTGATTTGGCAGCTTTGAAAAACTTGTCTATCTAATAAAAAGCTAATTGTATACCCAGAATGATATTGGTAATCAGAAAAGTGATTTCCAATGATCTTAAAAATGTGCAGTAATATCCCCCTTTTCTCGCATTTTCAGGCAATAACATCATGATATAGTGAACTTTCCAGCTGGATTACAATATACTATTTGTTTATGTCAGAAATTGTTTTATGAGAAACTTTTTACTTTTATACTTTCTGAAATTGTCTATATTTAGTGAATGTAATTTAACCTTTTTTAGTTACTCTGGTCATTATGCATATTGATTTTTGTGCTAGGGTGCAATCATTCAGTTATGTTAATACTAATATACTAGGTTGGGATATTTTTCCTTCCAAAATATAACCCTAGACCACTATGTTTCTTGAATTCTAAGGGCACATATTTCCATTTCTTTCCTCTGAGCTGTCTCTCTTGCTACTGGTGGTATGCCTGCCTCAATCTTCTCTCTTGCTGGTTTTTAAGTTCCTGCAGAGGAGGAAACCAGTTAGTAAAACTTGATGGAAATGACCTGTTATAAGAACAAATTTAACCCTAATTTAAGAACATTTGTTCCAGATGAATTGCTTGAGCTTGATTGCATGAATACTGATGCCCATTTTGGATTATCTTACGTCTTTTGGGTGAACTTTTGCATTCTGAGCTGTCTTCTGTGTTGTCATTGTTGCCTGAACACAGCTGATTGCTGGATCAGAAAGCGTTCAGAACAGGCCTGCAGATGTTTTGTCACTACCTTGCAGATCATAACTGATGAGCGTTGTTCATATCAGAGGGCTTACCCAACACCTGGAATCCCAGAAAATGCCACTCAGCACTTGACACCACAGATGGCGTAGCTAGATACCATGGGGGACTCCAATCTGTGTTTATCAGTTTCTCTGCTTTAATGGTTTAGAGTTAACTTTCAGATTAATTTGACATGCCAAATTTTGTTCCGAAAGGTAAATGATAGGTTGGGGGAAAATGGTCGCACTTCAAGAAAAGCAACATCTGTTATGACACAGAACATGAAATGGTGACAGGCAGTTGCCACAGTCATAGGTCTTCAGCATCCCCTTGACTGGACAAGGTCAGCAGCCCCTCGGCTGCTGCCTTTGAATCTCACTGCACAGTACGTGGGGTCAAGGGCGCTAGGCTGCTGAGAGAGTCACATTGTAAGTGTGGGGTGGTGAAACAGACTTGAAAAGTCAAAAGCATTGGCAGTTGTAGGGGCGATCACTGGGACTTTTCTCCCCTAATTACATTTTTGGGTTTATAGATTCTGTCCCCTCTGGGACGAATTAATGAAGCAGTGAATGATCTCACTAAAGCTATTCAACTTCAGCCCTCAGCACGGCTGTACAGACATCGCGGGACCCTGTACTTCATATCAGAGGTGAATTATTTTTTGCCTTGAAATGTGTCCTTTCATGGTGGTAAAAATTTCAGCTTTCCTTCTACTTCAGAAAGCTACTATTTGGTAGATTTGGGTTTGGGGCTGTAGATTAATAGTTTGTGATATAAGACAATTCTGAAAGCATCTTCTGTAGCTGAAATTGAACTCAGTGGAGAAATATTAAATACCAGAAACACATTTTCTTGCTTGAACTGTCAGCGGTAACTAATTCTGGGCTAGGGGAAAAAAGAAAGAGTGGGAAACAGAAGAGTGATTTGGTTTATAGATGGTACCTTAACTTTCTTGGAAATGTCAGCGTAGAGAAGCAGATGTACCTGTTACCAATGTGATCATTAAACTTAAGGGTACAATTTGAGTTTCTTTGGGGATCACAGCCCGAGAATCATTACCTGAACTAATGTGGCTTCCTAGACTGTAGCTTCTCAACCTAGCGAGATTACCTTTTGTCATGAGTGGTATTTATAATTGCCATAGCTATTTTTGTTGGTTTACAGTCATTTCAATAACAATTTTTCTATTGCAAAAGAAAATAGATTTTTAAAAACCTCAGTATAATACATGTTAAGGTTGATCTATATCATAATTATTTTAGACTTCAAAATAATGGAATGTTAGTACTAAAATAATTTGTAAAGTATCCATAGCAGATTATGACTTAGTATTTAAAATAATACTCTTTTGTGGTTGAGACAGTATGCTTAAATTAAACCTTTGTGAGTTTCTCTCATCAATTAAAATCACCTCTTCAACAGAGAAAGCATGCTTCTAATATTTGTAGTCATGAAATGTTTCCTTTAAAGCCAGAAAGGGTGCAGAATAAATTGGGATTTTTTTTTCCTCCATCAGTCAAAAGTAGGACATGTCCAATATCTAACAAACACTACTATATTTTTTCTCATTCTCCTTTTTGTAGGACTATGCAACAGCCCATGAAGACTTTCAGCAGTCCTTAGAGCTGAACAAAAACCAGCCCATAGCTATGCTATACAAAGGCTTAACTTTCTTTCACAGAGGACTTCTGAAGGTGAAAGTGCTGCGCAATATGTGTACCTGCAGTGATGCTCAGTCTCCCTCGTGGTGGGGGGAATTGAGCCGGGGTTTAGTTTGGCAGGTTTTGAAATGACATCTCACATGTCCAGTTGGTTTATTTTAGAAAGTAGTTTGAATCAACAAATTGATTGAGCTCCTACTGTCTGATACGTACTTGGAGGAGGGTACGAAAGGGGAGAGGATGAAAGGTTATAAGGGAGGAATAATGCTTTACACTTAGGACAGACACAGTTTACAAAGCCTTTCTCCACATATGATTCATCACTGGTGAATAAACCAAAGAAAGTAATATCAGCAGTGTGCTTTCTTTGGAAGCCAAGGTGAGAAGCTCTCATTTGAACTCAGGAAGGTCCAGAGAATAAGTGGACATCATCTTGACTTGGAAAGCAGAGCATGGTTGGGAAGAAGGACTCTGAGGCTGAGAGGAAGGTGTGAGTAATGACCTGGGAGACACACCCATGCATGTGAGGAGGTGGGGCTGGGCCCCCGGGAAGGGAGTCCTGGAAGGTCAAGAGCACTCTGCTGAGTATTTGACTTCAGCTGGTAGGCCCGGAGGAGCTCTGAAGTCTAGATTTGGGGGAAATAGAGAGTTGAGATTCAATCTGTACTAAGGAAATGGTTGCTGATGTGGCGGTGGCTGAAGAGGCGGCTGACCAGGAGATGCTGCAGCCTTCAGGTCGGGAGTGGCCAGATGGCCGGGGTGGGGGGAGTCTGGGGGCTGCAGGAGGGGTCCCAGCACTGTTGCTTGAAGACTGCTGTCAGGAGGAGGGGTCGAGGGACAAAGGAGATGCTCTGTCTCAGCTGAGTGGGGCTGAAAGTCACCACCAGCTGCCCGCCCCTCCTCTGGCTGGGACTCTGCCTTCTCCAAGCCTGTTCCAGGAGCCTGTCCTGCAGTAGCTTCACTCTTGCCAGGGCGAGGGGAAGAAACACAGCTGAGGGTGGAGCTCTGGCTCTCACCCCAGGCCTGGCATGTCCAAACTGCCTGATTGAAGACAGGCTGGCCTGAGAGCCACAGACAGTCCACCCAGCTAGGTGAAGACACTCATTCTGACCAGGAGGTGGAGAATTCAGAGTAGGTTGCACTTAACCTGAACTTTGGAAGGTGGGAAGAGCTTCAGTAGCACGTAGCAGAGAAGAATACATGGATGTTATCATTGAAAATAACTCTGAGGATCTGATACACACATAAACACACTTAGAGGGTGGGAAGAAGGTTTACCTTTTAAAAGGCCACGAGTTGTAAATCCTCCATGTTACAGACGGTGCCTGTCACATAGTAGGTGCTCAATAAGTGTCAGTGGGGTAAATTTCAAGGGCAGAGTGTGTTGAATTAGAAGGTCGTGCTCTGAGCTCTTGCTCTGAATCTTATCATCTGCACTGCTGGGCGTGCTGCTTCAGTTCTTTCAGCCTTGCCTTCCACATTTATCAGGTAGAGATGATGCTACTCTGTGTCTCTTGAAGTGGGAGTGAGAATTACATAAAATAAAATGTGTGAAAGTCCTTTATAAACTGTAAACATAAGTCTGGTATTATAGATTATTTTCCGTGTGAGAATTTAATCTAAGTCTTACAGACTCTAAAAAAAAAATAACTTCCATCCATTAAAAACCAAACTAGAAGGAATTCATTTCGCAAATCTTATTTCATATACTTCATCTCCATTTTTGCAAGTGTGCAGAGGTGGCCCTACTAAGGACCCTTTCTGTCCCCCTCAGGATTCAGACAGGCAGGGCAGGCTTTGAGATATTTAAAATGTGCTTTGAGCAGCTTCCAGATGGTTTCTGCCAGTTTATTTTGTCTCTGCCCTCTATTCCTCTCATATTCTCTTCACCTTCGAGTCACCTTCAATTGAAAAATTCAGAATTACAATACTGTGTTCAGAATCTATCCCTTGAGTATCACATGAAGGAGAAAAAAATTTGAAATAGAAAAAAATGCCAATTATTAGTACTGAGAGGGTAAAAATATTTTTTTAAAGTAAACAAATGTAAACAAATGTTGATTTCACTTTTAAGCCACATTTAGGAATGTAGGCAGGAAGGGCCCTTTGTGTTATTTCAAAAAGAATTTTTTCAGAAAAGAGTGGTAATAGAGACACTGAATAGAAACCGAACATGGGCTAAAATTCAGTTTGGTTTATTTCACATCTACCTGGTGAAAACCTAGAAACCGTGCTTTCACCCTCTGAGTGTTAGAAGCCCCTCAGTGAACCAGTCTCACCAAGCGATTTGGGCTTTCCTCCTTTTCACCACGCTCACCCGCACAGCAGTGATGTGTGTAATAGACGGGAACTTTCTTTTTGCATTTTGTAGATCTGCTGTCCGAGGAAGTCAGAGTGTTTACGTATTGTCTCATTCATCCCAGCGGCATCCCCATGATGTATAGAAGGAGCAGAGGGTGTCCCCGTTACAGAGATTGGAAAACTGAGTGGTGAAATGCCTTAATTAAATTTATGAACCTAGTTTAGATATCTGTCTTTTTCTTGTTAAATGTAGAGACAAAGTATTAAAGGGACCAATGAGTCTGAGCTATCTTTGTTTCCTAAGGGTGGTCTCTCCAGGTCAGTAGTCCTGAAATTAAGTGGACGGTTGCCTATTTAATTTATGATGTAATACATTAGAAATATATTAGGTATATTACATGACAGATTTCACGGTTGTCCAATGCAGTAGATAGATATCAGACATTTTGGATATTCCTAGGTAATAAAAACAGCAGAAACTTTTATGTTGAATTCTACTCAGTTTGTAAGGATGTTTCAAAAATGGTCTATTCTGAACACACATTTTTATAAGCCTTTACTTTGAGGGTTACCTGTTATGGTTCTGTTCACTTAACGCTGAACAGTCCCAGAGTGGTGGCCGCCTCCCAGCTAGTAAGGATGATGGCGACTTAAATGGTAATGATTGCATTTGCTATGCAGACGACTTCAGAGCCAGTTCATGTGCTTAGAGATAGGTTCAACAAACGTAGTTTCTTTGTTCCCAATGGCTTAAAATCTTGATTCTGCTATGTCCCCTCTTTGGCAGAATGAGGTAGAGAGCTGTGCAGTGATTAGACAGGAACCCCGAAACCAAAGACTCTTAAAAGCTGAAGAGAAATCAGACTTTGAAGAACTGTGGCGTCCAAGCATGCTGTAAGTGCAGTGGGCAGCAGATGTCCCCTGGGCATCTCCAGTAGACGTCCACAAATGCTCCAGACTTCACACAGCCCGGTGGACTCACACCCTCCCCCGCCCACGGCTGTCCGTCCTCCTATCCTTCTTCACGATTGTTAAGCCCTGCCTTCCACCCAGGCTCCCAGCCTAAGCTCTTCCTGCCCACTCCTCCCCCTCATCCCCAGATAGCCACCACATTCTGTCTTAGTGTGCCTTTTAAAAACCTCTCCTGAATTCGACCCTTCTTTTCTCTCCTCAGAGACACTGTCTCAGTCTGAGCTTTGGTTATCTCTTGCGTGGACCACTACAGCCGCCTCTTACCTGGGTTCCATCCTTCCCCCTCTCCAGTGTGTCTTTTCTGTTTTTGCCAGCAGTCATCATCTCTCTGAAGAGTGGACTTTGTGAGGTGCCCCGTCCTCACAGCCCTCAGTCGTTGCTTCCGGGCAGCGCCCAGACTGTGGAGCACGGCAGAGGCCCTCCCTCTGGCCTCCGCTCTCCCTTTCCCGGGCTCCTGCCCGTGCACCTGCGCCCCTGCCCCTCTGACTTTCCCCGCGTCAGCGAGCGCTCTGTGCCCTGTGTGGCACCACTCCCCTGTGCAAGATGCCGTCTTTCTTTACCAAACTCCTCGCGCTCTAAGACCCAGCTCAGTGGTCACCTCCCCCCGTAGCCTCTTCTGCTCTCCCGGGCTCAGTCGGGTGTTCCTTTCCCTTTTTTCCCCAGAGACTTTTACTCATATCTCTGTTGTAGCTCTTAGTTTGTATTCTAGTAACCTTGTTACATAACAGGCTTTCTAATGATACTGCGAGTTCTTAGAGGACAGAGATGATGACCTGCCCATCTTCATGTCTCCTTACCTCCTGCTGTCCCTGGCACATAGTAGGCGCTCAATATATGTTTGTTGAATTAAAAATGCAGTTGTAAAAATCCTGAAAGATCAAGACTGTGTCACAGCAGGTAGCCTAATTAAGAGTGGTCTTTAACATTTCTTCAGTGTTAAAAAATTATCCATTTTCATCTGTCTCCCAAACAGTAGCTATTCAGTGAGATTCCTTAATGAGGAGGTTTTGTCCCCAGTATTGCTTTTGAAGAGTTTCAAAGCCAGCCTCTCTTGGCTGCTGACCTCCCCTGAGAAAATCAAGAAGCAGGGGATGAATGACTTTCTGGAAAGACTCAATATTGTGTAGCTTTTGCAAAACTATTTTGTGTGTCTACCAGGGCATTAAATATTTATTGAGTGCCTACCATGTGCAAGGCATTTGATATCTCTAATGATTTTCTGCTATGAACTATCTAATCGAGTTGAAATGATCTATGCCAGAGTTTTTTAAGCTTTTTCTCAATTAAAGTTCTTAGAAGTTGTGATATTTTATAGCCTTTAAGTAAGATATGTCTTTTCCTTGAGAAATGTGTGAAATATCTGTGTAAAATAACATCATAATGAAAAGAGCATTGAATACCTGGTGTAAGCCTGGGATGTTTCCTCTGAAACAGTGGCTTGTTTTATCACCGGTTTCCACAGAGAGTCCTTTTGCAGCCAGGGCTCTCCCAAGAGCATAGTATGTTCAGTTCTGGAACCTTAGTGCCTCCTGGAGCTGTGCTGGCAGGAGCCAGGCACCACCACCCCCAACTTGAAGGTTTCTCTTTTATTTTTATGCTTTCTTTTCCCTTGTAGATCATGAGGATCCTTTAGTACCTATCCTAGGAGCCTTTTTTCTTGTTTTATCAGTAATTTCATGTTGGGCTTGCTTTTTTGTCTCTCTCGTTGGTTTAATTTCAAATGCTGCCAGTTGTGATCATTTTAGATTATTTCATGCTTAGGCTTACTTTTGTTCCGTAGAGTTTTTATTAAGTAGATGATACTAAAATGAAGGTGTTATTGGTAGTCAAAGTCCTAATGAAAAACAGAAGCTGTTTTCCCATTTTGAAAGGAGAAGCTTAAGGCTCTGTTGTTGTTCATAGTAATGTATTTGTTTACTATTGAAATTAAATCCCCGTAGTTTATTGTAGTTTCTGCCTCCCTTTAAGTCCTCCTATTTTGAAAAAATCACTCAGGGACCATGTATGTTATATATAGTGCATTAGTCCTTTAGTAATTTGAGAGAAACTCAATTTTAACAGTTAAGCAAGTGAAATAATTTTCTGTGTTCTTTTTATAGGAAGCTATTGAATCCTTCAAAGAAGCTCTGAAGCAGAAAGTTGATTTTATTGATGCGTATAAAAGCCTGGGACAGGCTTACAGGTGAGTAAAGCGCCAATACTCGGGGTAGGAGGGAGGGTGTATAGTGGGACAGCCTCTCGTAATAGGGATCTGGTTTTTAAAAATGCACTTCTTAGCCGAAAGACATGGTCATTTTAAATCACATAGGTGTTCACATACTTGTTGAGATCTTCTCTGGGCATAGAAAAAAACCGTGGGTAAGAGGATACCATAATGCATGTTGCTGTACCCTAAAATAACCTTGGTCTGTATATATTGGCTGAGAAAACATTAGTCCTTCAAACGTAGGTGCTTTGAATAGTGGCGTTCTAAGGTGTTTGAGTTATGGATGATACTGCCCTTTTTAGGCAGTAACTAAGGTTAATACCCACATCACGAGGATCTGTTTAAAGATCCTAGAATTGCGAGATGGAAGTGTTACAAGTATGTTGCATCTCTGTCAGGAACAAGCAGCAATGCTTGGCTTCCTTACTACATGCATTACTCTGACCATCAAAGCTATTCTGACTTTTGGTTTAAAAATTTTTTTTAGCATTCATTCTGACCTGTATAAAGGTACTATAAATGTTAGGAAAGAGAAAGATAGTGACAGAAATCTCCTGTGAAACTGTTAGGTGCCTTACTCAAAAAGGATTTAATTCAAGAGCTTATTTGACTCCATAGTTAGAAAAAGTCTTTTATACTGACTTGGAGAAAGTGTGTTTGGATTCATTATAGGTTTAAGGGATGGTATTTATCTGTCCTGTCCCATGGAATTGTTGGGAATATAAATTGAAAACAGATCTGGAAACACCTAGCAAATAGTAAAGTGCTATATAAATGTAAGTGGGCGTTGTATATATATTTTATGTATTTATTATTTATATAAAATTGATCTGGGATATTTTAAAGCTTCTATTATTTGCAAAATTTTTAAGATACAAAATAAGGCAAGGCTGGTCAGTAATAACCATTTTTACTCTGAAATGACCACAATTCTAAAATATACTTCTTATTTCAAGATTTAAATTAGATAATGATTTATTAGATTTTAACTGAAGTAACTTAAACAGCAGAAAAAATAAATTTTAAACCTATGAATTTGGTAAAATAAAAAAGCAAACACATTAAAGTATCTTATTTAGAGATTGGATCATAATTCTGAGGGTAACTTAATTCTGTATGTTGACTAAAACACCTGCGTTATGTTCATCACTGTTGTTAAATACCTAGGGAACTGGGCAATTTTGAAGCAGCCACCGAGAGCTTTCAGAAGGCTCTGTTGCTCAACCAAAATCACGTGCAGACCCTCCAGCTCCGCGGAATGATGCTTTATCACCATGGCAGCTTACATGAAGCCCTTAAGAACTTCAAGGTGAGCATCCGTAAGAGGGAAGCACTGAAACTGCAATTTTGTATTATTCTACAAAGTTTCATGAAATGAATGGAGTTGCTGGGGGCAGGCAAGAATAGTGCTTAGACTTCAACAAAAACAAAGAGGAAAGAACCATTGCCTTGACCAACAGACTGATTTATAGAGTATGTATTTGGTCTGATTTAACCTGGAGGGAAAACTTTCCTAATTCCAGTTCATAATTCCGGATTAAAGAGTAAAGCACTTTAAAGGTTCCTAAACTGTATGGATTCTAATTCAGCCTTTTTTCCTTCAATGCCTCAGCGATGTCTGCAGCTGGAGCCGTATAACGAGGTGTGCCAGTACATGAAAGGGCTCAGCCACGTGGCAATGGGACAGTTTTATGAAGGGATAAAAGCGCAAACTAAAGTTATGCTAAATGACCCTCTCCCGGGCCAAAAGGCCAGCCCAGAGTACCTTAAAGTGAAGTATCTCCGAGGTAAGTCCAACAGCTGCAGGATCATTGACTCTGAGTGCTTAGAGCTGCAGGAATCATGCTGCTTGTCTCTGATGTTACCTGTTAGGCAGTTGAGTCTCAGGGAAGCTGGGTGACTTGCCCCCAGCCCCCCTCTGGTTAGTGGTGGTATCTGGACTAGAGAGAGCCCATATCTCCTAAAGGCCAGTCTTGGTTTGTTTTGGGGTTTTTTTTTTGCCTCTTCCTCACATTTTCTCTTTCTAAAATTAAAAAATTTTACTTATGCAGAAACAATGTATTTTGAACTAAATACGACAGTCATCTGGGTATCCTTGTCTTGTCACATCTCATCCAAAAATACAAGAATGACAAGAAAGTAGTCCTATGTTTTCACTGTTAAATAAGAACTTAGTATCTTTGATCTGTCAACTCCTTCATATCAGAATTCTCACGTATTTTGGAGAATTTAAATTGAGATGAAAAAGAAAGCAAATCTTTGAGTTTTCCTTTTGTTAGTCAGTCTTACCCTTTTTCTGCTATAAATAGACATTTTTATTTTTCATATAAAGCCCAGATATTTACTTTTATTTTTTCTCTTTCCTTTTTAATTAACCCTCTATTATAGTACTGTCCAAGTGAAAAAATTATAAACTATGTATGTAATTTTAAATTTCTAGTAGCCATGTTAAAAAAGTAAAAACAAACAAGTGGAATTCATTTTAATAATATATTGTCTTATTTAACTACCTCTACAATATCAGTTCAGCATATTATTATGAAAACACTATTTATTGGCTGTTTTACATTTCTTTGTACTAGTCTTTGAATATGGTATATATTATAGTTCATCTTAATTTGGATGCTAAATTTTCATTGGAAATACTTGGTCTGAATTTATATTTAATAAAATTTAAAATTAGAAAAATAGACATATATGCAAGTTATTCCAAACATACTACAGTTTTCTAATAATTGAATAAAACATCAGTTTTAAGTTTAAATTTCTAATTAAGTAAAATGTAATCTTCAGTTTCTCAGCCACATCTCAAGTTCTCAATAGCCAGCTACTAGGGACTACCTTTTGGACAGCACAGCTCCTTACTCTAAGTTGTAATTCCTCTTTTTTCCTGGTTTAGGAGAACTTGGACTTGTGAGCTGTAGACAGAAGATGGGGGCGCTCCATGTCCTGTTTCTTTCTATACTGCTTCCCTAGAGATAAGCAGCAGTTGGTCAGTCAGTTGATGAAACTGCATACATAGTCAGTACATCTATCAGTTGACAAGGAACCAGGCTCTGTCTAACACTGAACTTGCATTCCCAGACTCTGGAATTGAATAGTGAGATCTTTCATATTGCTTATGGAAAGGTGGTTAAAATTTAGGCAAGGTGGACCTAGATGGACTGGTTTGTATTTGCCCCTGGTAATAAGTCAGCGGCAGGCTACCTCCATTATCATATAATAGTGACTTGCGAAAATTTGGAGTTTCCACTTAGAATTCTTGTAATTAAATAACAGTTTGTTATGAAGTATTTGCACTTTGTATGCTGCTGCTAAGTCGCTTCAGTCGTGTCCGACTCTGTGCGACCCCATAGATGGCAGCCCACCAGGCTCCGCCGTCCCTGGGATCCTCCAGGCAGGAACACTAGAGTGGGTTGCCATTTCCTTCTCCAATGCATGAAAGTGAAAAGTGAAAGTGAAGTCGCTCAGTCATGTCCGATGCTAGCGACCCCACGGACTGCAGCCTACCAGGCCCTTTCGTCCATGGGATTTTCCAGGCAAGAGTACTGGAGTGGGGTGCCATTGCCTTCTCTGTACTTTGTATAGATTGGCTATAAAAAAGTATAATTAGCTGTAAAAACTGTTTCAGCATATTTGGGTGTGTCAGATCTTGTTTCCTATCTGCAGAGTATTCTCGATATCTTCATGCACACCTTGATACTCCCCTAACGGAATATAACATTGACGTGGATCTGCCTGGAAGCTTTAAAGACCACTGGGCTAAGAATCTGCCTTTCCTTATAGAAGACTATGAAGAGCAGCCAGGGCTGCAACCCCACATAAAGTGAGTTATTTAAATGAAGACTTTTTTTTCTTTTTTAACACCAAGCTGTTAAGTTCATCATATCTCTTGCCTGATAATAGCTTTCTATCCATGTTTCTGATGAATTTATTTTTGAATTTGATATGTCTGGAAATACTTTTTCAGTTTACCTTTGGATATATGATTTCCTTTTTAAAAAATGTTTAACTGGAAGATAATTGCTTTATAATGTTGTATTGATTTCTGCTATACAACAGTGTGAATCAGCAGATATATACATATATCCCTTCCCTTTAGAGCCTCCCTTCCACCCCCTATCCCACCCTCTAGGTCATCACATAGCACCAAGGTGAGCTCCCTATGCTATGACAGCAACTTCCCACTAGCTGTCTGTTTTACACATTATAATGTATATATGTCAGTACTACTCTCAATTCACCCCACCCTCTTCTCCCCACCCACTGTGTCCATAAGCCCTTTCTCTATGTCTGTGTCTCTGTTCCTGCCCTATAGATGTGATTTCTTTTAGCCCAGCATTCCATGGTAATTTAGGGTACTTTCAGACTTCAAATGTACTTATGATTCTTGGTAGCCTTTGATATGCGTTTTACTGTATCACTTTAAAGCAAATTTCTTAACATATTAAAAGTTTGAAATTAGAGTGCTGGCCAATACTGCTGCAGTATGGCAGAATAGATCTGCTAAAAGGCTACCTCATTATAGAACAATTAGATTTAGAATAGAAATTAATTCCTGGGAGTCTAGCTGCCTTAAAAATTAGGAAAAATCTGTAAAGATCAGCCCCCTAATGCTTAAAAAAAAAGAAAGAGAAGATATTCGGCCAGAATGATGGGTGATAAACACATATTAAAGGAAAAAGATATGCTACCCAGTGGAGTGCCTTGAAGCATGAGCAGGATGGGTTTACTGACCTTCCAGGGGCTAAAGTGATCCAGTATTGGAGGCATTCCCAGGATCTCAATGGAAGCAGATACAAATCCTTCCTGGGAAGAAATTGGTGCCAATTTGTGCCCTCAAGTATTCCCACAGCTTAAGATCATTAGCATGAGAATCAAAACCAAGACGACCAAAACCATTTGTGAGAATCAGCAGAAACAGCAAACAATAGACTTCAACCCTTATGGACTTTCACATATTGAAATTGTTGAATAGAGACTCTGCAGTAACTCCAGATGAAGTGCTTAAAGAAGTAATGAAGAGATCATAAACAGGAGCAGGAAACATGAGAATATGAAAGGCCAGATTAAAAAAATAATTAGATGCTCTAGGAATAGAAAATACCGTCATTGAAATGTAGAATTCAGTATACAGACTAAAAAGCAGATTAGCTATAGCTGAGAAGAAATTGCAGGATTGGAAGATAGAGTGTTAGGAAGTATCCAGAATGGGGCACAGAGTCGAGTTGGAAAACTCGAAAGAGAGAAGATGTGTAAAATGTAAGAAGGGCTAACATGTAGTAATTGAAACTTCAGAAGGAGAAAATAGAGGAGAGGCAATGTTTGAAGAAATAATAGCCAAGAATTTTTAAGGACAAAGGAAACTCATTAGTAAATCTATAGTTTTTTTTAAAGTGTGGGGTGAATACAAAGAAATCCATTCAGATACACCATAAGTAACTGGAGAACACCTAGGGTAAAGAGAAAAGTCTTAAAAATAGGGAAGTCATATCACCTAGGGTCAGTTATTAGATTGTAAACCTTTCAACGTCAACAGTTTATACAAGTTAAAAAGTAAAAGTCAAACAACCCATTCCAACTTTAAAAAGTGCAAAAGACATGAACAGGTAGGAGGGGGTCAAGATGGTGGAATAGAAGGGCACAAAATTTGTTGCTCCTGACAAGTGCGTCAAGAATACACCTACAAATGGAACAGTTCTCACAAAGCAACTGCTGAATGTTAGTGGAAGACTTTGGACACCTAAAAGAACAGGAAAAATGCCCGTACAACCAAGTAGGATGAAAGAACAAAGGAAAAAAAAGAGGAATCAAAAAAAGGACTGGCAACCCTGGTGGGAAGCTGAAGGTGAGCAGA
Source organism: Ovis canadensis (assembly GCF_042477335.2). Taxonomy (NCBI): domain Eukaryota; kingdom Metazoa; phylum Chordata; class Mammalia; order Artiodactyla; family Bovidae; genus Ovis; species Ovis canadensis. Next base: position 21,471,381 of record NC_091269.1, on the reverse strand, counting down.
AGTCCCCACACTCGAACAGATTCCCTCATGGTGGGGAAATCAGCTGGGAATAGAAGGAGACCTTTAGGGGATCAAAAGAGAACACAACGGATAGTCTGTTGAAGGTAGGACAAAGTAAACTGCGTGCATGGTCTGTGCTACAGCTCTGCACATCCCACCCTGAGTTGTGAGTCATGGGTGCTGGAAAGTGGGGTTTGGAATGCAGACCCAGGGAGGGGACACCTGTTGTCTTTGAAAAGACAGCCTGTAGGGAAAGGATTAATGGGCTCCAAAACTGGGAAAGTTTGTGGAAAATGTCCAAGACACCATAGAAGTAAGGCTTCATTGTTGAGTGGCATGCAAGGGGCAAGGCTGCCATTATAACCCCCTCCCATACCTGCTGGCTTATGCCTCCACGGGCACTGGAAGGGGCAGCCATCTGAGCAGGCTTGCCCACCCCTTAAGCCAAGGCCTCCTCTGCCCAGGTAGGCTCTGGGGTCTGAAGCAGGGCCCTTGTCAAAGCCTCCTTGGGTGCTCCTACCTGAGACAAAAATCCACCAATGCTGGCAGAGGCTGAGTGCTAAAGCATGGAATTAGAGCAGATCTGGGGAAAGGAATACTATTGCTTGAGCAGATACAACAGAGGACAGAAGTGACAGAAGTGAGAGGCTCCATTGCTGGGAATGGCCCTAGTGGAAGCATGGTCTGCCTAGGAAACGAGGCATCATTGTTGAGAGGCATGGAAGAAGTGGGCCTGCTACATCCCCCCACATGCCAGCCCCTGCTTCCACCAGCACTGGGAGAGACTCCCACCAGAGTGACTGCACCCTAGTCTGTTGCAACTGCCTTCTGGTCCCTCCCACTGCAGGCAACTCATGCAAACCCTAGTTGTGGATGCTATACCCCTTACCAGCCTGAGGGAGTGTGTCCCAATCAGCCACTGTTTTCATTCCTTCTCACCTAGGCGGGAAACAGATGCGAGCGGGTGGTGCAGGTTCAGAGTTGGGGCCAAAACCAAAACTGAGCCCCAGGGGCGGGGCAACTAAGGAAAAGGAACAGAAATCTCTCTCTGCAGATGCCCAAGTCACAAATTAAATTCCTGAGACCAGCTTGGTAGATCCTGTGTCTGGGGAGCACCTAAGTAGACAACAACTATTCCCACAGATGAGGTCAGTCAGGAGTGGACTTTGAGGGTAAGTACATGTGGGAGTCAGGCCAGGTCAGAGTCTGAGCTAGACCCACAGTACCCGCAGCAGGTCCAGAGACCTACCTAGAGGTATTGGAGGCCTCCTGGGGAGACGGGGACTGGGTCTGGCCCACTGTGAGAGTAAGGATACTGACAGAGGAGGCCCCAGGAAAATATTCTTATTACTATTATTCTTTGTTTGTTTGTTTCATTTTGTTCAGTTGGTGGTGGTAGTGTTTTATTTTTATTTACCATTTTTTCTAATATATACTTTTATTTTCCATTTTTACTTTTTTGATATTTTGTGTTTTTTTTTTTCTTTTTGTTCTTTGGTTCTTTGTTAATTCCTTTATTTTTTTCCTCTTTCTTTTTGATTGTTCTTATGGGTTTCTTTTATGTTATCTTCACTTTTTTGTTTATTTCCTTTCTATATTTGTTTTCTTTTTCTGTTTTTATTAGTTTAGTCCTTATTGATTGTTCTCATTTTGTAATTCTTTGTTCTGTTTTTTTTTCCTTTTATTATTTTCTACCTGCTTCTTTGTTTCTGTTTGGTTTTGTTGTTATCATTTGTCTTGGATTTGTTGTATCTGTCTAATTGTTTTCTTCTGTTTTTCTCTTCTGTATTTGTGTTGCTGGTACTGTGTGTTGGGTTTGGTTTTTTGCTATTTGTCTTGGGTTTTATTTGTTTTCTTCTTTTTTCTTTCTATTTTCTCTGGCTGCAGTGCATGGCTTGCAGCCTCTTGGTCCACTGGTTGGGGTTCAAGCTTAGGCCTCCGGAGTGAGAGTGCTGAGTCCTGGATGCTGGCCCACCAGAGAAGTCCTGACCCGAAGGAATAGTAATTGGCATGTGCTTTCTAGGAGGTGTCCATCTCAATGCCTAGACTTGTCTTCACCCAGCTGCCTTCAGGCTCCAATGCTGGACATGCCAAACAACTGGCAAGAAAGGCACATAGCCCCACCTATCAGCAGACAGGCTGCCTAAGCTGTACTAAGTTCACAGACACTCCAAAACACACCGTCTGACATGGCCCTGCCCATCAGGGGGAAAAAACTCAATTCTGCTCACCAGAGCACAGGCTTCAGTCCCTCCCACCAGGAGGCCTGCGCAGGCCCCTGGAGCAGCCTCACTCATCAGGGGGCAGACAGCAGAAGCAGAAGGAACAACCGCCCTGCACAGCAGGGTAGACATAAAACGGCAGAGGAATATGTTGCAGACAGAGGAGCAGGGTAGAATCCCAGCAGACCAAGTAAATAGGGAGAGGAAATAGACAGCTTACCTGGGAAAGAGTTCAGCGTAATGATAGTACAGATGACTCAAGAGCTTGGAAGTAGAGTGGAAGCACTGATCGATAAGATACCAGAAATGTCTAACGACGATCTGTGAGAAATAAAGAGTAGTCAGTGATGAGCAACACAGTAACTAACATGAGGAACACAGTAGAGGGGAACAGCAGCAGACTACCTGAGGCAGAAGAATGGGTAAGCAAGTCGGAAGACAGAGAGGCAGAAATAACTGCCAGGGAGCAGAATAAAGAGAAAAGAACGAAAAGAAATAGAAACAGTCTCAGAGACCTCTGGGACAACTTAAACACACTAACATTTGAGTTATAAGGGTCCCAGAAGAAGAGAAAGGGAAAGGGCCTGAGAAAATATTTGAAGAGACTATGGACAAAAGCTTCCCTAACATGGGAAAGGAAATAGTCACTCAAATCCAGGAAGTACAGAGAGTGCCATATAGCATAAACCCTAGGAGAAGCACACTAAGATACATGTTGATAAAACTAACAAAAATTAAATACAAAGAAAAAATATTAAAAACAGGAAGAGAAAAGCAAAAAATAACATACAAGGCAATCCCCATAAGGTTATCAGCTGATTTTTCAGCAGAAACTCTGCAGGCCAGACAGGAGTGGCAGAATATATTTAAAGTAATGAAAAAATAAAATATGCAATCAAGATTACTGTACCTAGTAAGGATCTCATTCAGATTTGACAGAGAAGTCAAATCTTTACAGATTAGCCAAAGCTAAGAGAATTCAGCTCCACCAGGCCAACTTGACAACAAATGCTAAAGGAGCTTTTCTAGGTAGGAAACACAAGAATAGAAACCTACAAAAACAAACCCAAAACATGAAGAAAATGTTAAAAGAAATATATATGTCAATGAATACCTTAAATGAGAATGGATTAAATGCTCAAACCAAAAGACACAGACTGACTGAAGGGATACAAAAACAAGACTTGCATGTATGCACTCTACAAGAGACTCACTTCAGACCTAGGGCACATACAGACTGAAAGTGAGGGGATGGAAAAAGATATTCCATGAAAATAGAAATCAAAAGAAAACTAGAGTAGCAATACTCATATCAGACAAAATAGTCTTTAAATAAAGCCTACTGCAAGAGACAAAGGACACTGCATGATGATCAAGGGATCAATCTAAGAAGAAGATGTAACAACTGGAAATATTTTTGCACCCAACATAGGAGCACCTCAATATATAAGGCAAATACTAACAGCCATAAAAGGGGAAATCTACACGATAATAGTGGGGCACTTTAATACTGCACTTACACCAATGGAAAGATCATCCAGATAGAAAATGAATAAGGAAACGCAAGCATTAAATGACACATTAGACCAGATAGACTTGATATTTATAGGATATTCCCTCTGAAAGCAGCATACGCTGTCTTCTCAAGTGCACATGAAACATTCTACAGGATAGATCACATCTGGAGTGACACACCAAGCCTCAGTAAATTTAAGAAAATTGACATCATATCAAGCATCTTTTCCAACCATGACGCTATGAGATTAGAAGTTAATTACAGGAAAAAAACTGTAAAAAACACAAACACATGGAAGCTAAACAGTAGCTTCCTACTAAATAACCAAGAGATCACTGAGACATCAAAGAGGAAATTAAAAAAATACCTGGAAGCAAATGACAATGGAAACACAACTGCCCAAAATATATGGGATGTGGCAAAAGCAGTTCTAAGCAGGAAGTTTATAGCAATACTGTTCTACCTCATGAAAGAAAAATCTCAAATAAACTACCTGACCTTACATCTAAAACAACTAGAGAAAGAAGAAGAAATAAAGCCCAAGGATAGTAGAAGTAAAGAAATCATAAAAATCAGAGCAGAAATAAATAGAAATGAAAAAAATAGCAAAGATCAATAAAACTAAGAGCTGGTTCTTTGAGAAGAAAAACAAAATTGTTAAACCTTTAGCCAGACTCATCAAGAAAAGGAGAGGACTCACATCAATAAAATTAGAAATGAAAGAGGAGAACTTAAAACTGACATCACAGATATACAAAGGATTAAAGGGACTACTATAGGCAACTGTATGCCAATAAAATGGACAGCCTGAGAGAAATGGACAAATTCTTAGAAACATACAACCTTCTAAGACTGAGCCAGGAAGAAATCAGAAAATTATAAACAGGCCAGTCACAAGTAATGAAATTAAAACTGTGATTAAAAGCCTTTCAACAAACAAAATCCAGGACCACATGGCTTTACTGGCAAATTGTATCAAACATTAAGAGAAGAGCTAACACTTATCCTTACTCTGCAAAAGAATTGCAGAGAGAGGAACATTCCCATACTCATTCTACAAAGCCACTATCACCCTGATACGAAAACCAGACAAAGATGTCACACCCAAAAAGAATGTTACATGTCAGTATCACTGATGAACATAGATGCAAAAATCCTCAACAAAATACCAGCAGGCCAAATCCAGCAACACATTAAAATGATCATACACCATGATCAAGTGGAATTTATCCTAGGGATGTAAATCAATGTGAGACACCAAATTGAAGAATAAAACCCATATGATTATCTCAATAGATACAGAAAAAGCTTTCGACAAAATTCAGTAGTCATTTATGATTTAAAAAAAAAAAACCTGTCTAGAAAGTGGGCATAGAGGGCACCTACCTTAACATAATAAAGGCCATATATGACAAACCCAGAGCAAGCATTATTCTCCATGGTGAAAAGCTGAAAGCATTTCCTCTAAGATCAGGAACAAGACAAGGTGTCCACTCTTGCCTCTGTTTTTCAACATAGTTTTGAAAGTCCTAGCCATGACAGTGAGAGAAGAAAAATTAAAGAAGTCCAAACTGAAAAAGAAGTAAAGCTGCCACTGTTTGAGATGACATGATAGTATGCATAGAAAAGCCTAAAGAAGCCACCAGAAGACTACCAGAGCTCATCAGTGAATCTAGAAAAGTGACAGGGTACAAAATTAATACACAGAAATCTCTTGAATTTCCTGTACACTAGCAATGAGAGATCAGAAATTATGGAAACAGTCCCATTGACCATTACAACGAAAAGAATAAAATACCCAGGAATAAATCTACCTAAGGAGGCAAAAGATCTAGATGTAGAAAATTATAAGATATTGATGGAAGTAATCAAAGATGATACGGAGAGATATACTGTGTTCTTGGATTGGGAGAATCAGTATTGTGAAAATGACTGTACTGCTCAAAGCAATCTCTACCACATTACCAATGCCATCTTTCACAGAACTAGGAAAAAATTTGCAGTTTGTATGGAAATACAAAAGATCCCAAATAGCCAAAGCAGTCTTGAGAAAGAAGAATGGAGCTGGAGGAATCAACCTTCCTGACTTCAGACTATACCATAGTAATCAAGACAGTATGTTACTGGCCCAAGAGCAGAAATATAAATTCAGTGGAACAGAACTGAAGGCCCAGAGATAAACCCATGCACTATGGGCAACTTATCTTTGACAAAGGAGGCAAGGATATACAATGGAGAAAAGACAGCCTCTTCGATAAGTCGTACTGGGAAAACGGGACAGCTACATGTAAAAGAATGGAGTTAGAACACTCACTAACGTCATATACAAAAATAAACTCAAGATGGATTGAAGACCTAAGTGGAAGGCCAGACAACTATAAAACTTTTAGAGGAAAGCATAAGCAGAAAAAACTCCTTGACATAAGTTGCAGCAAGATCTTTTTTGATCCACCTCCTATAGTAATAAGAATAAAAACAAAAATAAGCAAGTGGGACCTAGTTAAACTTAAAAACTTTTGCACAGCAAAGAAAACCATAAACGAGATGAAAAGACAGCCCTCAGAATGGGAGAAAATATTTGTAAGTGAAACAGCTGACAAGGGATTAATCTCTAAAAAGATACAGACAGCTCATGCAGCTAAATATCAAAACAACAAACACCCCAATAAAAAAAAATGGGTGGAAGACCTAAATAGACATTTCCCCAAAGAAGACATACAGATGGCCAACAAATACATGTAAGGATGTTCAACATCACTTGTTATTCAGTTCAGTTCAGTCGCTCAGTCGTGTCCAACTCTTTGCGACCCCATGAACCGCAGCACGCCAGGCCATCACCAACTCCCGGAGTTCACTCAGACTCATGTCCATTGAGTCCGTGATGCCATCCAGCCATCTCATCCTCGGTCATCCCCTTCTCCTCCTGCCCCCAACCCCTCCCAGCATCTTTTCCAATGAGTCAACTCTTTGCATGAGGTGGCCAAATTCCCAGGGCTGATCTCCTTCAGAATGGACTGGTTGGATCTCCTTGCAGTCCAAGGGACTCTGAAGAGTCTTCTCCAACACCACAGTTCAAAAGCATCAATTCTTCGGCGCTTAGCTTTCTTCACAGTCCAATCATGACCATCCATACATGACCATTGGTTAAACCATAGCCTTAACTAGATGGACCTTTGTTGGCAAAATAATGTCTCTGCTTTTGAATATGCTATCTAGGTTGGTCATAACTTTCCTTCCAAGGAGTAAGTGTCTTTTAATTTCATGGCTGCAGTCACCATCTGCAGTGATTTTGGAGCCCCCCAAAATAAAGTCTGACACTGTTTCCACTGTTTCCCCATCTATTTCCCATGAAGTGATGGGACCGGGTGCCATGATCTTCGTTTTCTGAATGTTGAGCTTTAAGCCAACTTTTTCACACTCCTCTTTCACTTTCATCAAGAGCCTTTTAAGTTCCTCTTCACTTTCTGCCATAAGGGTGGTGTCATCTGCATATCTGAGGTTATTGATACTTAGAGAAATGCAAATCAAAATTATGAGATACCACCTCACACTGATCAGAATGGCCATCATCAAAAAATCTACAGACAACAAATGCTAGAGAGGGCATGCACTGTTGGTGGGAATGTAAATTAATACAGCCACTACAGAAAACAGTATGGAGGTTCCTTGCTGCTGCTAAGTCGCTTCAGTCGTGTCTGACTCTGTGCGACCCCATAGACGGTAGCCCACGAGCAATCGCATTATTGTTTATATACCCAGAGAAAACCATAATTTAAAAAGACACATGTGCTCTGATGTTCACTATAGCACTAAATGTTCATCAAGAGAGGAATGGACGAAGATGTACATGTATACAATGGAATGTTACTCAGCCATAAAAGGAATGAAATTGATTCATTTGTAGAGACTCATACAGGGTGAAGTCAGAAAGAGAAAAACAAATATATATTAACACATATATGTGGAATCTAGAAAAATGTATAGATGGTCTTATTTGCAAAGCAGAAGTAGAGACACAGACGTCAAGTATGGATACCGAGGGGAAAGGAGGATGGGATGAACTGGGAAATTGGGATTGACACACATATGCTATTGATACCATGTATAAAACAGATGACTAATGAGAACCTACTGTATACCACAGGGAACTCTACTTACTTAATGCTCTGTGGTGACCTGATGGGAAGGAAATCCAAAAAAGAGGGGATATATGTGTACCTATAGCTGATTCACTTTGCTGTACAGTAGAAACTAACCATTGTAAAACAACTAATAAGTCCAATAAAATTAAAAATTAAAAAAAAAGACATGAATAGGTATGATCTTACCAAGGGGAAAGCATGAATGGCAAGCGTAAGGCCACATGAGATGTTTCACCCACTTAGGTAAACAAATGTTGCCAAGTTGGATAATAGTAACATTGGCCAGAAGCAGGATCAAGGGGAAATTTCACATATTTGGCTGTCGATTCCTCCTTTCACTTTGGCCAGCAGCACTTTTCATTGCCATGCAAAATGGAACGTTTGCGTGTCCTGCAGTCTCTCGCTGGGGCTCCTGTGCATATTCAGGAGAGAAGGATATGCTTGCGCGCACAACTGCCTGGAGACCTGTTGAGAGCAGTATTTGTTCACAGTTGGAAACAAAATCATCCCAAACGTTTATGAGCAGCAAAATGGGCACATGTGGCACTGCCACACACTGTGGCATTCTACAGCAGCGTAAACAAATGACCCAAGTCAGAGGTGGACTAATTTTGCAATATAATGTTGAGTGAGAACAGCAAGTTGGTACGTTGCAATGTCACATTTTTTCCATAAGGCTCATAAGCAAAACTATAGGATAAAGATATACATATGTAATCTATTTTTTTTAAGATAAAGGTAAGGAAATTGTGAACAGAAGATTCCAGGTAAGTAACTTCTTGCTAAAGGGTAGGAGAATAGGATAGTGAAGTGACATACACATATAGGTGGAGCTGCATAATTATTTTGGTTTCAGTTGAGTAATAAGGTTGTATGCTTTTGTAAGTTTCAATAATCAAGATAATAAAAACAAAATAGATTGCTCAAAGGGCTATATATGTTCTCCAGCACCTGCTTTTAGAGAAATACATGGTGCTGGAAAACAGGGGGTATGAAAGCCAGTCACCAGGCTGGCCCCAGGCTGGTGTCGGGAAACAGGGATTTCAGAATCTCCTCCCACCTGATGTGCCCAGAGCTAAGAGTGGCTCCCCAGTGCCTGCGCCCTGTGTGTGAACAGTGTGGTTCACACTGAACATCTGCTCTCCTCTGGGGACTTGGGGTACCTGCCGGGCAGGTGTGTTCACATGATCAGTGCTCGGTACAAAGTATCTCATGAGCATTTCACTCAGGGAATTAGTGCCACCTGTCTCCCCAGGGTCTTGAACGTGTGCCTGGTTTCCTCTAGGCTTCATTCCCCGTGCTCCCTCTCCATGCCTTTTCCCTCTGACAGCTGTATGTCTTCTCACAGCACCCAGGAGTCCTAGTGAATTACTGAACCCGGGGGGGTCTTGGAGACCCCAACACGGCCTGTAACTTAGAATTGCAGGCTTTGTTAGAAAAGTTTTAGCAGGTTGACAGTTAAACAATAGCAGTCATATACACACTCAAGTACACTTGGCATAATATAACCTGGAGCCCAAGTAGGGGATGGACTTAGTGTTGGGGTTGATTGGTTGCTTGTCACAAGAGGCGGTCCATGCAGGTTATGTGTTCTGGAGCAGTTCACAAAGTAATTGATTGCAAACTAGTTACCAGCATTACTAACAAGCATGTGACGGTCATTGTACACACACTGGCGTAAAGAGTCCTTTTAACTTGTGTCTGGTTGGGTACTGAGCACTGAAATAAAGATGATGTGGTCAGAATTTTCTCAATTATGGTTCCACTGGAGGAAATGACTGCTTTTCAAATGAAATTGGATAACCGCTATCTGTTGTAAAACTCTTTATCGTGTACATAATGTTTCTTCCAGAGATGTGTTACATCAGAATTTTGAGAGTTACAAGCCGGAGGTCCAGGAGTTGATTTGTGTGGCTGATCGTTTGGGATCCCTGATGCAATACGAAACACCTGGTTTCCTGCCAAACAAGAGAATACACAGAGGTATTTTAAAATGATCTGAAAACGGAGCAAGGATTGTTCAACTGTGTTGTACTTTTGAAATGAATCATTTGTTGTGCTTACTCAAAATCTCTGTGGGATATAAACAGAAATGAGTAGATTCATTCATACTGAATTCTGAGAGAAGAATGCTTCTGGCTTTGGCTCCCGTTCTGTTGCTTTGGTGTAGGTGTAGAATGTAGGCCATCAGTTATTGCTTTGAGTCAGACAGCTCATCCACCAGAGCCATCTCCCGCCTACAGGGTGAGGAGGGATTTGAACCTCAGTTCCTTCAGGATTGAGAGGGGACAAGTCTGCAGTCTCCAGTTTCCTCTAATAGAGCTGAGTTTTCATCAGGCCGTCCTGATGGCAATGCATCTCTGGTCTTGTTGGATGACCAATACTTGTGATTCTCTTAATGACTCCTGAATTGTTCATTGAGTTGTTGGTGAAGATCATTTCCTCTAAAGGGTACGCACAAACTCTGTTTTCCCCATGTTTCCTTCTTTTAGCCATGGGCTTGGCCGCATTAGAGGTCATGCAAGCTGTACAGCGCACCTGGACGAATTCCAAGGTCCGAATGAATGGGAAAACGCGGCTGATGCAGTGGAGAGACATGTTTGACATCGCGGTAAAATGGAGACGGTAACTGGCATTTAAATGAAAATAAACCAGAAGTCTAATCGATGTAATATAATGTTAAGTCTCCTCTAGTTAGCAGATTCTGAATCCCGTCTTATTAACTAATGAGTGTGCAGTCATGTCTGACTCTTTGTGACCCCCCACAGACTGTAGCCTGCTAGATTCCTTTGTCCATTTTCCGGGCAAGAATACTAGAGTGGGTTGCCATTTCCTCCTCCTTTATTAACTAATAATAGATCTTATAAGTTATGTTTCCTGCTGTTATTCCTTTTCATGAGAAAAACACTGCTCTCCTGGTAAACCTGCACTGACTTCTTACTTGGTCCAGTTGGAATATCTTTGGAATTTGCAGGTTTGTGTTTCATATTTTTAGATGTAATGGACTGAGAAGTTTTCTCCCCACTTTCACAAAGACTTGTACATGTTTTATTTTAATGCTTTTGAACATTTCTAGGTTTTGTAAGGTCTTCATTTTTAATAAGCTCTCTTTTATAGGATTGCTGACCCAGACCAACCAGTGCTGTGGTTGGATCAAATGCCAGCAAGAAGTCTCAGCAGAGGTTTTAACAACCACATCAATTTAATCAGGTATGAACATTCTGTTTTTCTTTCCTGTTTTCGTAGCAGTTTTTTTAAATTAATTAAGTTAGTTTTGGCTGTGCTGGCTCTTTGTTGCTACGTGCAGACTTTCTCTAGCTGTGGTGCCCAGGCTTCTCATTGTAGTGAGAAGTGGCTTCTCTTGTTGCAAAGCACAGGCTCTAGGTGTGTGGACTTCAGTCGTTGCAGCATGGGGGCTCAGTGGTTGTGGCTCTTGGACTTAGTTGCCCTGAGGCGTGTGGGATCTTCCCAGACCAGAGATCAAACCCTGTCCCTGCACTGGCAGGCTGATTCTTAACAACTGGACCACTAGGGAAGTCCAAGGAGATTATCTTAAATATTCAATTTACAGGGACTGCAAGCAACCTGTTTCTCCTTTCTTGGTGACTTTCAGACACAAATTAGCCCTGTATCTGCAGGGTCTTGCCTGCGTTACTTTGAGCTGGCCTGGTTGCAAAAAGAAGTGTTATACCTCTTTTCCAATCTCTTTGGTGCAGAGCTCAGTTGAAGGGTAGAATGCCAGATTTTTGCCTAGATGTCCATCTTTGAATGGTCCTAAATTATCATAGAAAGTGCATAGATGGATGACATGACGTTACCATTATATTATATACTTATAGTATTGTGGCTCAAAGAATTCTTGTAGTGAGGGAAAGGTTCCCCCTTGAGCCACCGTGAGACACACAAAGGGTTTGGTTTAAAGACACTGGGCGCTAAGCTGCCTTCCTGGGAGGTTGAACCAGGTTAATTGGAGAGCTTTGGTTTTGTCCAGAGGCTTCTGATAAGTCAGGGGTATGGGTAAAGTGCTCACCTTATTATCCCACCCTCTCAATAAATGATGAGCAAATATTAAAAGCAGCAGCTCCAAGGGGACCCACTGAATTTAATTATAGCTAAATTTTACAAATATGGTAGTTTTGTCACATTTAAAATGCTTCTAATTCCAGAAGCGTGAATCAAGAAAATATTGTACTATACAACTTCAACATTTGAGTTTAATGGAAATATTATTAGGATATTTGGGGGATTTATTTATTTATTTTGGGGGCTGCACTGGGTCTTCATTGCTACAGGCTGGCTTTCTCTAGTTGCAGCGAGTGAGAGCTACTCTAGTTGCAATGCACGGAATTTTCATTGCAGTGACTTCTCTCGTTGTGGAACACAGGCTCAGTAGTTGTGGCACACGGGCTCAGTTGGTCCGCAGCACGTGGAATCTTCCCAGACCAGGACTCAAACTTGTGTCCCCTTTACTGGCAGGCGGATTCTTATCCACTGTACCACCAGGGAAGTCTTGGGATAGTTTTGAAAATGGAGGTTGGGGTAGGAATGGGAGGAAAATACTGTTTATTTACAGTGGTGGAGGGGATGAAGACAGCGAGTCAATTACACACTCAGTAGGAGTATTAGCAGCTATGGCCGTCAGGAACGCTGGGAACGGGAGGGGATATATTGCCGGGAAAAGGAAGGGATTCTTAACGGGAAAGTGGCAAATAAGTCTGGGCCTCATTTCAGCACTTGGGAACTTTTCTCCCTGCGTTGGCATCTGTGGACTGAGTTTGGTGCCTTTCTTCCAGAGTGCTCTCTGTTGTTGACCATCAGTTTTGCTAAGACAGGCGTTTGTTTCTCCCGTTCTTTGACTGCAAACAAACCAATGCCCCAAACCTCTTGGCTACATTATTCTCACCGCTCTCTTACTGTCCTTTTGAATTAATGTTGAAATTAGATACTATGGAACATATCTCACTGTAAAAACATTCTCAACATATATATTTTTTTTCTTAACAGGGGTCAGGTGATCAACATGAGATACCTGGAATATTTTGAGAAAATTCTTCATTTTATTAAAGATAGAATTCTAGTTTATCATGGGTAATCTTTCAATTTTCTTTTTCATGGTAATGGATAGATTTTATATATTTTTCATTAGTTATATTTATGAAACTTGGAAACCACACCTATTGACAGACTGAACAAAGTATATCACATTTTTACATAGTGTTTGGAATCATAAAGCCTTTCGTAATCATTTATCAACCTTTTTTTTAACAGCTTTACAAAATCCATGGACCTCAACTGAGTGTTTTTAATCTTACAGTCTTGTGGCTTTTCTAGCCTCTCTCCTGTCTTTGAATTCAGTAAAAGCAGGATGTTTCTTTAAATTTCTTAATTAGGGATTAAATGGTAGATTTTAGCCTTAATACTCATTCTCCCTCAACTGAGAGGCTGTGCAGTGTAGATAGGACAGTGGACAAAAGGCCAGGGAAAAAGAATTCTGAAGGTTAGTTGTCACCAAGTAAATATAAAATTGGTATAAAAGCCTAGTAATATACTTCCATTTGAGCAACTTTAGGAATAAAAAACGTATACTTCTAATTTTATAGTTGGAATAGGAGGATCAAAAGTTTTCTAACCAAGCCCTGACCCATGCATGTCCACATAGACACTGGCTGTCCATCCGTTCTGATCTTCCCTATTTCACATCTGGACAGACTGCTGTTTCCCTAATTCTCATCTGTAGCGCAATACTTATTAGATTAAACTATTCCCTTATTTCGATACTTTGGTTGTGGTCCACCATTTTGAATATTGAGCCACTTGTAATTAAGGATTTATCTAAATTAAAGGTAATAGCATAACTAATTACTGACTTCTGTGTTAATCTTAGTTGCTGTCTCTCTCTCTTTCCTCTTTAAAGCGCTAATAATCCTAAAGGATTGTTGGAAGTTAGAGAAGCTCTGGAAAAGGTCCACAAAGTGGAAGACCTCCTTCCAATTATGAAGGTAAATTTATCATCAAAATCACAGTAGTTGTTTTTAGGGGAAAAAATTAGTACTCTTTGAAAGAAGAACTTATTATCATTAGATGCATAATTGTTAATGTTATTAGTATTTTAAGGTTTATAAAGTGTGCCACTTAAAAACACTGATAAAAACACATTCTGAATAATAACCAAAATTAAAGCAGACCCTAGAAGGTAGGAAAATGCAATAAGGAAAGCAAAGTCAATTCAACTAAAGGTTGACAAAGAGAGAAGGGGGAGCATTAAGATAAGGGGGGAGTGTGTAGAATGGGTGATGTGTCGTGAGTGACTGACTCCCTCCCCGAAAGAACAGGCATCTCAGATCGGTGTTTTAAAGCCCAGCTGCGTTCTGTTCACTGGAAACATCTGCAAGAAAATGATATTCAAAAAGTTCAAGGCTGAAAGGTAGGCCAGGCAAATGCTCCTGGAGAAAAGCAGGTGTGGCAGTGTCAGTATCAGAAGTATTTGAATTCAAGATAAAGGGCCCATCAGGGGGAAATAATTATGTTGTTTTAAAAGCATAAGCCATTAAGAAATTAGAACTTTATGAACCTTTTCTCCAAAGTACCCAAAATGTGCCCACAGCAGGAACATTTGATTTTTTTCAATTAATAGTTTGACCTATAACATAAAACTTGAATAAATATTCTCCTTGTAGCTATAGTAGATAAGACTGATGTACATCAAGTAAATGATAAGACATTTCTGTGTCTGACAAAGCTCACACATTTCTAAAGCATAACCAGGAGGCATTTTGTCATGGGCAAAGCCACGAGCTGGCCCTGCGCCCCAGGCCTGTCTGCTCGCTGGGCTGGGCCATCGCTCCTGGCTCTCCTCCAGGCTCTTTGTGCTGATGAGCCTTGTTTCTGGCCAACCTGGTTATTCTGAGGGTCTTGTGAACTGAGGTGTGGTTCTCAGTATTCTCAAACCTGTCTTAGCAAACCTGACTTCAGCAAACCTGTTCAGATGGCCCCTTTACTACACTAAAATCAAATCCATAAGAATGTACATACTCAAAAAAAAATCCCTTAGAAAGTCACCATAGTGCTGTTAAGGAGCTCTAAAAGCTAAGTTGTCTATAGGCAAGAAACAGTAGGTCAGCATTCAGGCATATCTTCATGAGAAGCCACAAAGAAGTAGCCGGTTGCTTGCACATGTGTGTGAAGTCTTGGTGAATGTGACGGCTCCAGAGGCAGCCCTGCAGCCATCTGTCATTTGGTGACTCAAGTATCATGAGCTATGACTTTGGTGATACGGTTTTCCATAATGGATGGTAAACCACACTTAATAAGTTCTGTACAATGTACAGATATCCTCTTTCCTCAGTTTATGTGCTGTTTGCATTTCTAGAAAAGTCAGTGGGTGTTTCAGCTGTAGCAGATACTTAGCGTGAGAGTGTAAACTGGAGTCTGAGTCCAGGCCTAGGTGATTATTACATTGTAAACAGCTTCTTCATCCATATGCAGATCCAGTGGGAGTCATGCCCGTGTGACTGTCCCTTGCACCTCATCCTCGTAGCCACACTCTCCCCTGAATTCCCCAAATGTCCCCCAGGGGGCAGAATGGCCCCACCAAGGACTGCTGGATGCACCAGACAGAAAGAAACTGGAGCCTGACTCAGATTTCAGTCTTTAGCTTTCCAATGGGTATTTTCGGCATTTAAATTTACTATATTAGGCAGAATACGGAAGCAGCTGAGGGATATTTTAACATATATATGGAAGTGAAAAGTGAGAGTGTTAGTTGCTCAGTCATGTCCCACTCTTTGTGACCCCATGAACTGTAGCCTACCAGGCTCCTCTGTCCATGGAATTCTCCAGGCAAGAATACTGCCATGGGTTGCCATTCTCTTCACCAGGGGATCTTCCCAACCCAGGGATTGAACCCGGGTCTGCTGCATTGCAGGCAAATTCCTTACTGCCTAAGCCACCAGGGAAGCCCGTAGAGTGTGTGTGTGTGTGTGTGTGTGTGTGTGTGTGTGTGTGTGTATTAAGAAAAGCATAATGCACAAAAGGCTGCAGTTGCTGGAGAGCTGCTAAGGGGCCCAGCATCACCCCCCCCCACCCCCCCACCCCCAGTGTCTGGCTCCCAATGCAAAGTCATTGCCTGTTTGGCTATATCTGGGAATGGCCATCTCACTGTGGCCTTGCACACCATGCCTCCACCCAGGCTGTGTGTGTACTGGTGTTTCTAAAGGCACACATAGAAGTAAATGAAACTATGCCTTTGTGTTTAAAGTGCTTGTTGAATGTGATGCCCTGACAGGTTCTTCTACACGACATACCTCAGCCAAACAGCCAGGTTCAGAGTTACCTCAGTTCCCCTTGGGCAGCTGGTTAGTGAATTAGGGGACTGGATGTCATGAGGGCCTGGGTCCCCGTT
Organism: Ovis canadensis; assembly: GCF_042477335.2. Lineage (NCBI taxonomy): Eukaryota > Metazoa > Chordata > Mammalia > Artiodactyla > Bovidae > Ovis > Ovis canadensis. The sequence continues at coordinate 21,455,100 of NC_091269.1, read as the reverse complement.
TCCATGTGCAGCTCAGGCAGGACGTCACCTTGCCTCATCTCACCAACTGGGTTTCCTCACCTGTGAGATTGAGGTCGTGGCCTATCTTATAGGCATGCAGGGAGCATTAAAGAGAATTGACGCATACCCTTAAGTGTTAGCACATTCTGCCCCTAAAAGTCCTTGTCCTCATACAAAGACATCTCTTGTCTCAGCCCCTGCTGCCAGCCTTCCTGCCCACATCCACACATCTTCACCCTTCCCTGGACCTTAGTGAATGTCCACTGGTCACTGTTTTTAGACAGCTTTTTCCTCCAGTGTGTTTTGTGAAGCACCACCTCTTTTTATTTTACCGTCGGTTCTCTCATTCAAGTCTGTCAATCCTAAAAAATGCTGGCTACAACCGAATTTGGGGAGGATGCTTCTGGAGCAATGACAACACCTATTTATTGGCTTTTCAGTTTGTCAGAAGTGTTTTAAACAGAAAGCTGTGTTCATACTCATCACCCTTAAAAGCCATTCTTACCTCCAGTTCCTTTAGAATACTCTGCTTTGTTACTCTGGTCTGCACAGTTGGGGTTTATGCATGTGTGTGTATGAAATTCTTGGTTGACAAAATTCTGAGTGCTTTTCAGACAGATAAGAGTCTACTTTGAAGAAGCACTAGCAAAAATGCATGGTGCTATTTTGAGTTGTAGTATGTTGAATACAGCTATTCTGCTTAGTGTCAAAGTTTCTGCCAATTAAGATGAACAAGAGAAAAGACCCAAATGGAGTTCTTAGGAGTGAGAGTTGCCATCGAAGAAAGCTGTGTGCCTTTTGCTCTGAGGTTCTCTTCTGGCCTCTGGGGCCATGGGGAGTGTGACTTGGGCTGAGAGGGTGAATGGGGGCGTAGGCGTCCTGGACACCAGCTGCCAGGATGAGGAGAGTGACTTGGGCTGAGAGAGTGGATGGGGGCGTAGGCGTCCTGGACACTAGCTGCCAGGATGGGGAGAGTGACTTGGGCTGAGAGAGTGGATGGGGCGTAGGCGTCCTGGACACCAGCTGCCAGGACAGAGGACACAATGTCTTGCATTCTCTGAGCCTTCTTAGAAACATCAAAGTCAGAGTTGGCGCTGCAGATTGGGAATTTACCATGAATCTCACTAGTAATGTGAATTTTCTTTTTCCTTGAAAGCAGTTTAATACTAAAACAAAGGATGGGTTCACTGTGAACACCAAAGTTCCCAGCCTCAAAGACCAAGGGAAGGAATATGATGGCTTCACGATTACGATTACGGGAGACAAGTACGTGCGCTTCCTAAGTGTGGGTGTACAGGGATGGGCAGGTGTCAGAAAGTGTGCAGACGCTTGCTATTGCCAGAGGAGGTTTGACATTCTGGGCTTTTGCTGTCTCCTGAAATGGAGATTATCAAGGTCCAGTGTATCACTAGAACCAGCTTTTTTGAAGCTTGTTGTGAGGAAGACTTTTACCAATTAAGTGAAAAAAAGATGAGAGATTGGCAGATTGAAGGCTGTTATTCGAATTTTAAATATAGTTTTAATTCATTGTGGGAGTACAAGTACGTCTTACTTAAAATTTAGAATATAGATAAGCAAAGATAAAAAATTTTAAATCATTGTTTCCTTTAAAAACTGAGATTATACTATACATATTGTTTTATAACCTGTTTCTTTTCTACCCTTGCTATGAATGTTTTCCCATACCTTATTCTTAAAAGCATCTCTAAAAATTGCATAGTATTCTATTTTTGGACTATTGTAGAGTTACTCCTACCTGTTTTTACTTGTCATTGATCATTTAGGATGTTTTCCACTTTTTCAGCTTATATAATAGCACCAAATGAAAATTTGTGTTAATAATCATTCTATGTCCATCTGAAACCCAAACTTCACCTCAGAGCCTCCACATGGTTGAGCTTTGGTGGCATGGTCTTGACCCTCCGCAGTCACTGCCCTCCCCACAACACGCGTTCCTCAGCTGCTGCCCTGAGCTCCACCACATCTGCGTCAGGGGTGTCTGGCAGCTCAGGGTTGGGCCCCATGTCCTCTCAGCCTCTCTGCCTCCTGGTCTCTTGCTTCCTTGTCAGGACTCACACCAGCCTTCAGGAAGAAACACCATTTAGCAAAGATTCTGTGGCTCTTCCTTTGAGGTCTCCATCTCTACCCCAAGCCACTTATCAAAGTACCTTCCCAATAAAGATGGTTCTCCGCTCATAAAAGGAATTCCAGGGTTTTCTATTGATGTAAAATTATTTTCTCCTCCCTCTTCACCCACCCATGATTAAGTTCCCAGCAGAAATGAAACTGCTAAGTAAGAGTACATAAATCCTTCCCCCAAGCGGAGCATCTTCCTCAGCTATATGTTTTCATCCCATTTGTTATTAGTCTTGCTTGGGGCCTCTGACCCTCACAAGGACTCATGACTTGTATCTCCATCTCTGGTCTCCTGGTGCCTGACCAGTGCTTCAGTGGGCTCCACCCCACTGGGTGTTCCCCTGGATCCAAAAATCCCTCCCTAGTCCGTACCCTGCCATTGCCTGTTGACTCCGCAATCATTTCCCCTGCCAGACAGGCAAGGCCTTTTGTAATAATGGCCTCAAACAGTACTTCCTGCTTTACCTGAAGTACTTTCCTGCCAGAATCAGGCCGGCCACTTCAGCTGGATGACTTGTTCCCTGAGGTCACCTCCTACCTCTTGGGTCTGTTTCACTCACATCCTCATCTTGAAGACCCAAGTTCTGGCCCCTTCTTCCACAAAGCATTTTCTGTTTGCTTCCAGATCTTCCGAATTAGATCAACTTTCTCCTTTGAACCTCTGATCAACTGTTGTGGCCCTATGCATGGACTCATAATCATCTGTGACCTTGTTTCCCCCTCCTTTCCTTGATAAAGACAGCTGCTTTGCCTTGTTGTTCTTCACAGGATCTAAGGACTATTTTCAGCATTTTGGTACTGGTGTTGCACAGTAAATACCTGTTGTACGGGACTTTTATCCCCCACCGGGCCTCACGTGGAGCTGCACATGCAGCAGAGATTTAAAAAATGAAACGGTGGAGGCCCCGGCTCCTGCTCTTCTGATGTAAAAGAGTGATTGTCTGATAAAATTGAAACACATTGAAATATGTTGTACTCTGTGTAGTTATTTCCTCCTCTGTTGGCTTAAGCTCATAAAAGACGTACATATGAACCTAGAGCCTATTATACAGACTAAAGTTAAGTCAGAAAGAGAAAAAGAGCTATGGTGTTTTAACACACATATATATGGAATCTAAAAAGATGGCACTGATGAACCTATTCTCAGGGCAGGAGTAGAGACACAGACATAGAGAAAGGACTTGTAGACACAGCGGGGGAGGGAAGGTTGGGACGCACTGAGACAGTAGCACTGGGATAGGCACATCACCGTGTGTAGAACAGCTAGTGAGAAGCTGCCGCACGGCACAGGGGGCTCAGCTCCGTGCTCTCCGGTGAGCTGGGGGGGCAGGCGGGAGAGGATGTATGTGTACTTACGGCTGACTCATGTTGTATGGCAGCAACCAGCACAGCGCTGTAAAGCTGTTATCCTCCAATTAAAAATTAAAATTAAAAATCAGTTTTTTTTAAAAAGCACATACGGTTAAACTGAGCAAAATCTATTTGTGACAAAACCGCCTGCTGCGAGACACGCCTCGGCAGTCTGCTCAGGAAGGCGCGGACACTCCTCGCGTGTCCTGCCACATCGCCGAGCGCCACCCTGCTGCTGCCCCACAGCCCTGCCCCTGTGTTTAGCTTTGTGGATTGTATAATACATGCCTCTGACATACATTCTTGTATTTCTAGGGTTGGCAATATACTATTTTCTGTGGAAACTCAAACCACAGAAGAGAGAACCCAATTATATCACGCCGAAATAGATGCACTTTATAAAGATCTAACAGCAAAAGGAAAAGTACTGATTCTCTCATCAGAATTTGGGGTAGGTTTCTGTTTGTCTTCATTTTATCCATGCTGCTAGGATTCTTTCATCCTCTTTCATTGGGATCGTACATTTATGCTTGAAATCAGCTTTGAATAACCAGGAAATATTTCTTTCAATATTCTTACAGAGACAGTTCCCATATTTAATAATGACAGAAACTGAGAAAGGGGAATGTATGTAGGTACTCTGTTATATTATCATAAATTGGAGCTTTGTCAGTATTTAAGTGTATAGGTTGTCCATGATGGACATGACTGTTTCCTGGACTTGCGACCTCCTCCACCATTGCTTTCTGATTCAACGGGGAGCTACATCCTGCTCCCAAGGAGCTACAAGGTCACCTGCATGATTGTAGCTGTTGCTGTGTGGAGAGTATAGGGGGTGCTCCCTCTACATTGTGGAATGGATGCCCATGGCTTTTGGAAAGTTCCTTTATTTCTCTGGATTTTATTCAGTTTATACGTGTAATTGGAGGAGGGCATGGCAACCCACTCCAGTTTTCTTGCCTGGAGAATCCCATGGACAGAGGAGCCTGGCAGGCTACAGTTCATGGGAGTCACAAAGAGTCAGACACAACTGAAGAGATTTAGCACGCACACATATATATAATTAAGTATACTGATCACCTAAATCTCAGTGGCGGGGTGCTGTGGTGGGGGGTGGGGGTGGGGAGGGTAATGCTAATCAGAATCTTGGAGTAGAGAGGCCTGTAGTTTGAGAAAATTTATTCAATATTAATAAGCACTTTGTTTTATTTTAATCCTAATGTATATTTTGACTTTGCAAATAATGTTATAGACCAAAACAGATATCTACGTTTATCAGAAAAAGTTTGCCATTTTGAAGGCAGCTGAGAGCATACTGCTCAAAATTAAACTGCATATACCCTTTCATTAGAAAGAAATGATGTGGAAGAGCATAAAATATTCAGGGATATGAAAAGTGGGTCCTTGTAGGAGAAGAATGAAATAGCCCTCTTCCTAGTAAATGATTCTGCTGTGCCTTATCACCTCATAAAAATGAGTTTATAATCTGTTATTTAAGTTCACGAGCACATATCTTTTTTTCCTAGGAGGCTGATGCTGTTTGCAACTTAATCTTATCCTTAGTTTATTATTTTTATAATTTAATGCCGCTCTCTCGTGGATCCAGGTGGGTGATATCCTATAATCTGACAGTTTTGTAGTGAAAAACACACGCCTTTTGCTTACGTGTGCTGTGTGGGTATGAGTACAGGTATCCTAGCAATGGCGAGAAGCCCTCTTTGTTTTTCCAAAGTCCACCCGAAAGTGATGTCCTTGATTTACTGTATCATCAAGGATTCTGGAAGGTAGTTCTAGTAGAAGGTTCTTGGTGTTTACAGGCTGGAGCTCATTCATTCACAAAAATGTATCCAAGTCTCACTCTGTGCAGTCATACGCTCACTGTGCTTTAATTCCTGGTGTTTGCCCAGACTGTGAACCTACCGGCCCCAGATTCTGGCCATTAATTGACCCTTAGCCCTAATGTTTAATTCTTTTGCATCACCAACCTCCCAAAGTATTATTACCGTTATAAATGAATGCTATTCAGCAAATTCATCAGGAGTCTTTCACGTGTCATTCAAACAAGGGTGTGTCTGTAGAGCTTTCTTCTTATTCCCTTTTATTTGGTACCATGTACAGCGAATCAGGTGAATGGCGTATGCTGTTGTTAGCACATGTTTGAATTTAAGATGTTTTGGTTAAAATCATATACTTAAGTGCCTTGATCTCTGATTAATACTTTAGAAAGTAAAACTCTCCTAAATGTGGTAGTAAGTTTTCTTGTACTATTAATGCTATTAAAAAAGCACTGGGAGTTGGGCATAATGGGTGCAGGGGGTCCACTGTGTGGTGACGGATGGGAGCTGGGCTGATGGTGATCACCCTGTGGCGTAGACATGTGTGCACCTGGAACTTACGAAATAAAAACAGCCTTGAAGTAGAATAGGAACAGGAACATTGTCCCTTCAGCACAGCTGTTACGGGAATGCTGCCTAGGTCTGTAGCAGGCGGGAGGCCTCCGTGCGCCCTGTCCAGCCACCACTTGCAGGCACTGCGCACGCGTGTGCTCACACAGCAGCTCTGTGGGCTTCTGTGTCACTTGAGAAGGAGGTCCAGCTCCAGTCACCCTGTCTCCCCCTCAGCCCCTGCACCTGTCCGGTCCCTACGTCTCGTTGACTTTGTCTCCTAAACCTCTCCTATCCGCTCATGCTCTCCGCGCGTGCCGTAGCTCAGATCTGCTCGTCTCTTGCACTGACCTTCCTTTTTTTAAAAAGCATTCACTCAGTTCTCTGTTTTTGGCTGCACTGGGTCTTCATTGCTCTGTGGGGGCTTTCTCTAGTTGCAATGAGCTGGAGCGACTCCTTGTTGAGAGGGCACGGGCTTCTCCCGTTACGGAGCACTGGCATTCAGGCTTCAGTAGCTGCAGCTCTCAGCTTCGTTGCCTTGAGGCATGTGGGATCCTCTTAGACCAGGCATCGGACCTGTGTCCCTTGTAATTCACAGGCGGATTCTTAACCACTGGACCACCAGGGAAGTCCCCTGCTTATCTCTTGCTCTGACCTTTCTAACTGGTCTCTCCATTTCCAGGCTTTTCTTTTTCCCTCTCTGTGTCCCAGTTCTTTATATCTGTTGGCTCAGGTGCCAACTCAGTGGCGTGATGCACAGTGCCAGCTCCTCCCTGCCCTGCTTTACCATGGCCTCATCACCTTTCCTGTCATCTACCCTCTCTCCATCCTCACTCTGGCCCCTCCACCACACCCCCTGCTTGTCCAAACACCTTCCTGTCCCGCCCAGCCGGCCCACTTCCCTGCCTTCTCCTCTATCTCCATTGCCCTGCCCATGGCCTTCAAAGATAGAGCACATGTGTCCATGGCCTCTGTGAGGGCTTCCCTATTAGGTGACTGCAGGGCTGATGCCATTTCTCTGGTGTCCACTTGCAGAGGCGAGAGCTCTGTCTTGGCTGTCTTTGTCCTGGGGTGCCTCTCACAAAGCACACAGCTGACATCATAATAAAAATGTCAGAGCCCAGAGTGAGTCTGGACATGCCAGGAAGGAAGTGCACATAACCCAGCCTTCAGACCAGTCTGTTAGTACTTTCTGAGATGCGTTCCTTTTCTTCTTTGGGGCCAAAGTTTTTATTTTTAAATGCTAGTAATATGTTTGCATTTACAAAGTATATTATATATATGTGCATTTTAAAGCCAAGCCTCATGCAGTTAAAAATATAAGCAAGCAAGGACTTCCCTGGCAGTCCAGCTGTTAAGACCCATGCTTCCAATGCAGGGGGCTTCGATTCAGTCCCTGGTTGAGAAACTAAGATCCCACATGCCATGTGATGTGGCTGATAAAGAATTTTTTTAAATAATAGAAAGCAGGCACATTTTCTAATTTAGTGTTTTCCTATAAGAATAAGAAAACCAATTGAAAAGAAAGCTAATTAAAATTAACTTTTTGTCTCAGAAAAATATTATTGTTACACATTTACCCTTAAATTAGTAAACCAGTAAGTATTTTTCTTAGTAAATCAGCAAACATTTTTAGAACAAATGAAAATATTCTTTTGTTTAATGTCCAAAGAATTGTTAGAAGAAATACAACGCCATCTTCTAGGATGGGAAGTCCATGGTGAGCGCTAGCGTGGTAACCGTCTGCGGGCTGGACTGACTGGTAACTGTTCTCTATCTGAATAGTGTGATCGCTTACTCAGTGATTGTGGGAGCGCTGATGGCAAGTGGAAGAGAAGTAGCAGGAAAAATTCCCAAAGGGAAGGTATGTTGGAGCTGGAGCCAGAAGGGAAAGGTTTCAGTTCCAGTCTGTGGAGTTGTATGTTAAGACACACAAATGAACCGAATCCCAAAGGGAGCCTCCCCTCCATCTTTAACCACATTCTTAAATCTCTTTCTCTTTCAGTTGGTTGACTTTGAAGCTATGACTGCCCCGGGTTCAGAGGCCTTTAGCAAAATAGCTAAAAGCTGGATGAACTTGAAAAGGTAACTGCTTGATAGGGGTCAACAAAAGGATGTGAAACTGGAATCGTACTAATTTTTTATGGGTTGTGATTATGTAATGAATTTAATTTGCTTTTTCAAAGTTACTATGTTTTTGTTGTCATTTACGACCCCTTAACAGGTGAGTGTATGGATAAAAGTGAATAATGAATAACATAAGGAAGCCAGTTTGTGAAGGAAGGGTTACAGATGTCTTGTTTATATAGTCAGATATTCCTGTCTCTTGGCTCATTGATCCTTTGTCCCAGACTTGCAGGGGCAGTATTCAGGAGTGGTTTTGAAAACTGAGCTGGACCTGACTCAGACTTCTCTGGGTGGTGGCACCTGCCTTTCAGCTGCATTTTTCCTTTACTCTTTGTTTCGGGAAGGTTGCTTTACTGTAATTTAGGTACAAAATACATAGGAGTCAGGGAAGGCTGCGAGAAATTACCCCTGACGGTTACCGTGGGAGGGCCCAGTACTATGGTCTTCCCTGGCTCTTGTTTTCAGAAGCACCACAGGAGCACATTTACATTTGGGCTGAAATTAAACTCACCGGTGCTGTCATAGTTAATTTTGTGGTTGTTGTTCAACCCTAAGTCATGTCCAGCTCTTTGCAACTTTGTGGGCTACAGCACGCTAAGTTCCTCTGTCCTCCACTGTCTCCCAGAGTTTGCTCAAATTCACATCCATCGAGTCTATGATGCCATCCAACCATCTCATCCTCTGCCTCTGCCTTCTCCTTTTGCTCTTAATCTTTAAGCACATCTCACTATTTAACCTTATTGATTCTTGCTCCTTCTCCACGTTTTTTTTTTTTAATATCATAGAAACTTCCAGTTTTGCCTTTCCATATCTGTTCAATATAGCAACCACTCTAAAAATCGCTGGATAATCTGTGCTCTGTTTAAAACAGAAGTTTGTCTCTGTAAGATCCTTTGGTCCCATTTGTAAGTATTCCATTAGCTTTGTAGTGAAAACTAACAGTTACACTTCCTTCTAGTATATTTTTGTCTCAGTTTACTAGTTTACATATGTTTTAGTAACATGATCATAAGGTCAAAGGCCTTGCCTCTGTTTCCTGCATAATTTTACAGTGTTGATCTTTCAACAACTCTTTGAGGAAAAAATAGCAACGCCACCTTATGTTGTGCAGCTAACAGGTTCACAATGTAATTGAGACCCATTCCACACTCCTTACCAGGAGTAAGTAACTCTGGGAGTTAGGAATACCGTCCTTCTTCCTGCAGATACAGGGAAGTGGGTCTGAGAGGAACCACTTAAGCTGATAAGGATCAAGGCTGGAGCCAAATCATGTGTCTTCAGGTTCCATGTCTAGCGTGTGCCTCAGAAGGATGTGTTTGTGTAACAGTCACTGAGTAAGTCGGTTCTTTCCGGGGGCTGGGTGAGTCTACCTGCATCTCATGACGGGAGCCTGCTGATACCCCATTCATTGCTACAGCGGGATCAGCTCTGCTCACAGGTGCCCCTGCTATATGCTGATGTCTGATGTCACACATGTGGAGTACTGTAAAGTGAATATTGTAATAGGAATCGATATAATATAAGCTTTGCCTTTTTTGGTAAAATTGTGTTGATTTTCACACCTTTTCTTTGCATTTTTCTCTTTTCAGTATTTCACCTTCTTATAAGACTCTTCCGTCTGTGTCAGAAACGTTCCCAACGTTAAGATCAATGATCGAGGTGCTAAACACAGACTCCTCTCCACGCTGTCTTAAGAAACTCTAGTTACGCTGTGATATTTATACAAGTAAAGGGCCGGACCTCTTGCTTCTTAAGTTATTTTTTAAAACATGGAATTATAAAGAAATTAGGTCCTTTATTACTTTTGATACCAATTTTTGATAGGAATTGAATACTTGAAATCATTTTATTTACCTTTCTGAACCATAACAGAAATCATGAAAGAGGGTTTTGAGGGGACAGAAGAGCTCTGTTGTCGGGGAGGGGAGGCATTTGCGTTAGCCAGTGGCCACTTGGTTTCCACTTACGACTCCTTCCTCATGGCGAAAAAAGTTTACTCCAAAACCAAAAATTAACAATTAAAGGGAACAAAAGCTACAACAAAACAGGAGTATTTTCATTCCTTTAAAATCTGGATATTTTTCAAAGACCTTCTTTTTATGCACACTGTGATAACGCAACTTGTTTTCAACTGATATTGTCCTCACGTGTGGGTTCTCCGTTTTGTTTGAACCGTGGAAGATTTGTGGCCATCAGCATGCCTGGAGCTCATGACCTGGGACACTTACATTGAATGATACAGACAGTATTTGCCAGTGACTCAAACACTGAATTATTGAAACAAGTTTTATTTGTTTTTTTCCTCTTTATTGGAAAAAATAAATGGGGTGATTTCTATAAATCACCAGTTTTTGACACTGGATTATGTATGTTTTTATTTTGTGAGCCAGTTTCACTTTCAGGTATAAGAACAGTCAGAAAATTGCTAACTTTCTTTTGCAGACAGGATAAATGACAGTGCGTTGCCGGGGTCCAGCCCCAGTGGATCCAGGGTGATTCGAAGCGTGGATGGCATAGGCGAGAAGAAACTTATTTATTTATTAATATAAGAATATAAGATTAGATTAGGGAGAAATAGTGTAGTAGGAAAATTAAGTGGAGAAAGAAGGCTGAATAACTTGGTTTACGTGGGAAGCCAATAAAGTTCTAGACAAGGAGCTTGCACCATCTACGTTAGGCCACTGGCGTCCTCTTGAATATCGGGGGGTGCCCCGCCTTGGGCTCCCCCTCACATGGATCTTGAAAGCCGGGACAAGTAAGTAGACATGGTGAGCCTCCACACCCCAGATAAGAATTCAGCCAGAAATTAGGAGACACGGGGGAAACCAGTCCAGTGACTGGCCCATCCTCTATTGTTCAGAAGGCCTTTTATACTTTTTGATTATACATAGAGATCAATGGGTAACACAAAGTTATGCAGCGTTAGCAGCCCAGACTCTTATCAAAACCAGGCTTTTCTCTCTGCATACAAGTCTTAGGTGATTTACATCATCTTCCTGCCAAAGGGGCCAATTAACATTTTACAGCCTTTTTTCTGATAAGGGTTTGTCAACCAGAAGACTTATCTGTGTTGATCTTCCCAAAGTCTGGTGCCGCTCTCAGAAAGCACTAAATAAAGTTCCATTCTTGCATAGCAAAGATACAGCAATTTATAACAAATAAAAGGAGTACAGTGATGTACAACAAAAGAAAAGTAATTAACTCAAAAGTCTAGTGTTGCTAACATCAAAACTATTTTATATCTTTTTCTATATCCTGTTTACATTGATTAACATCCTCCCAGGTGCCTAAAAGATAAAGAATATGGAGGCCTGGCAGTAATCATTGAGTCAGCAGTGAAATCCTGTCACCAATATGATTTTTAGCTCTTTAGAAAAGGCTCTGTATCTTTAAGATGCTTTTAAGCTTTGTGCCTCTTGCGGTTGGGTTTGGGAGCTGTAAGCAATTCACAAGCTATAAGAGGTCTGGGGAACCTGTTAGGCAAGCTAGAGAGCTATCAGAGGGGTTTAACTGAAACATCCCTTTCAAATGCAGAAGACTAAAGCCCTGATTTGACTTTTTCCAGAGAATATCAGAAGAGTGGAAAAGCAGGCAGATTCTTATTTTTTTTGGGGGGGGGTGGATGCTCAGGAAATTCCCAGGGGAACCCCTGAAGTCTGATCACGTCCTTGCATTTTGTCAGGCTTCCTTCCGCATGACCTTGTCACAGGTGGGATTCCTCACGCTGGCCCCCGGCAGTGCATAAATGAGTTCAGTTAAACACCATTTCCAGTCGTTTTCGTTTTTCTTTGTTCTCTGTTAAAGAGTGAAGCTAGTCACTGCTTTCTGTTACTCAGTTTCCGTCTTGCAGACTCTTGTGAGGAGGACACAGCAGTGTCTGCATGTCTGCAGGTGTCCGTGCTTGGTAGAGACGCCACCCTGGCACTGGCCGTGTGGCCTGGCACTTGCAGCGTGATCAGCAGAAGGCCGCTGTTTGGACAGATAGGACCTGCCCTTTGGACAGGTGCTGTTCTGGGCACTGACGTGTGTTTCAAAACACCGAGATGTGGCTCATAGTCTCATCTCATCTGGATGGTGATACAAATCGTCAGGCACACCTCATTTCATAAAGAGAGCTGACAGCCACAGTCAGCTTTCCCCGGAGTCTTTGTTTTCATTTTACAGATAAGAGGGTTGAGGCTTTGGGAGCTTGACGACTCTCCCAGGTGCCCCCAAAGCCAAGGTGCTAGGATCCAGCCAGGCCTTTCTGGCCCCAGGGCCTGTCCTGCCCCACCGCGGTCTCAGTGCACCAAGGATTCATTTCCAGCCTCTTCTCAAGATTCAGCATATTTAACTCTGTTCCATGCAAAATCTCCCATCGATCCGTTAGGTTGCTCTGCACTCTCAACTTCCTGCTGTTTGATCTGCATCCAGATATAGCCTACAGGATTGCAGAGTGAGAGGGGGACTGTAGAGATTAAGCAAAGGAGAAATGAGTAAGTTTCTAAACTTTTCCCTCTTTTTGCCTATCATCCCAAAGTCAAAATCTTTCCATTTCTTCAAGGATTTTTCTTCACGTTATCACCAGCTCTTCAAAATTTTTAATTGTGAGACATACATTTTTCAGTTAGGGAAATGGGCCAAATAAATTAACTGACTTTTCTAAAATATGACAATATGTCCACACCCCAAAGTTAGAATGTAATTTTCCCTTAAAACTTAGTTTCCCAACTCCAAATTGCTACATTTCAGTTTTTATTTAAATATTTAATTTTCTCCTCATGCAAGTATTATAACTCTCATATAGGGCTTCTCAGGCGGCTCAGTGGTAAAGAATCCACCTACCAGTGCAGGAGACGCAAGAGATGCAGGTTCAATTCCTGGGTTGAGAAGATCCCTTGGAGTAGGAATGGCAACCCACTGCAGTATTCTTGCCTGGAAAATTCCATGGACAGAGGAGTCCGGTGGGCTGCAATTTATGGGGTCGCAAAGAGTCAAACATGACTGAGCATGCACACATCATTAGACATACTGAAATGCTAAATTCTGTGATTGCAGGATGATCTGGGAAAACCTTCCATCTTCTGCCTGAGTCCCAGAATACTTGAGCTCACTTGACTATGGTCTGAACAGAACATTATGAGCAGGTTTGTTTGGTGGCTGAGAAGATACTGTCTATTGGGCTCCTCTTCCATCGTTGAGGGTTTTTGTCTCAGGAAAGCCATGAAATTTTGGCATGCATTTTTATATCATAATATTTAAAATTCTCTTTTACATCTTCTATTAAATTGCACCTAGAAATCTGAGTTCCATCATGCAAGTTGTCCTCTGTTTATTTTATTTTACTTTATTATTTTGGCTGTGCAGGCCCTTCGCTGCCTCTCAGGCTTTCTCTAGTTGTGGCATACAGGCTTCTCTTATTGTGGAGCATGGGATCTAGAACACGCAAGCTCTGGTAGCTGCAGTGCATGGGCTCAGTAGTTGTGTGAGAGCTCAATTGCCGACTGGCATGTGGGATTCTAGTTCCCGAAACAGAGAATGAACCCATGTCTTCTGCATTGGAAGGCAGATTCTTAACCACTGGACCACCAGGGAAGTCCCTGTCCTCTGTTTAAAAAAATGTTTTTAAAATTAGAATCAGGTTTGCCTTTATCCTTTAAACTTAATATTGAAAACTTTTGATCACACTGAAGAAACAAAACTGTTCTTTGTCTTTTTGTCTGTGTTTGGTTTTTATCTCATCAGATACCCTGATCCTTTTGATCTCATGATGCGAAAAATCAGGCGCTCTGCTGCTAGACTTGTGGTACCTGAGCCTACTTCCCCCAGCCCTTAGCTTGGATGGCACCTGGGAACACCAGTGTTGAGGGGCTTCCCTGCCCCAGGTCACATTTGAGTGTGAGAGGCTGGGTTCCCAGTGTTTTGTGGGTTGATCTAATTGTGTCCCTGAATTTTAGTTCTCTTATATTACAACTGTTACCATTAGAAATTCTTCACATATTAATTCATTTGCCTACTAGTTGTCCATCTTAGTATCCCTTTACGCCCTGATGACTTGAGTGTGTGTTAGAGGGAACTGTGGATTGGTCCAGAAATGTCATCCAGGATACCGTCCATTAGCAAGCCAGCTCTTCTCTCCCTCTTACAAAATACCCTCCCCTCATCGCTCCACTTCCCCCTCAGCTCCACTGCTACCTCCCCCGTGCACTGTGATCTCTCTTGACCACTTTTGTGGTTTCTGACTTTTCTTCCTGCTGCTGGTCTGATTAAACCCCTCACAGCATCTCACTGCCCTGAAATAAAACCCAGTCTCCTATAGTAATTCCACCCCTCACCCCCGCCCCCAGTGGCCTCTGTTTCTCCAGCCTCACCTCTCTCTGCTCTTCCCCTCATCTGCATACTTCACTCAGCTCCCCTTGTGTACCTCAGCTCTCTGAGGCATTTCCTTCTGTGGGGACCTCACAGTTAACTCAGCACTGTCCAGTGGGTCTATCTGCAGTGATGAGGATGTTCTGTATTTGCCCAGTCCAGGATGGCAGCCACCAACCACATGTGACTGCTGAACACTTGATTGGGGCTAGTATGACTGCTGCTGCTGCTAAGTCGCTTCAGTCGTGTCAGACTCTATGTGGCCCCATAGATGGCAGCCCACCAGGCTCCCCCGTCCCTGGGATTCTCCAGGCAAGAACACTGGAGTGGGCTGCCATTTCCTTCTCCAATGCATGAAAGTGAAAAGCGAAAGTGAAGTCACTGACTCGTGTCCAACTCTCAGTGACCCAATGGACTGCAGCCTACCAGGCTCCTCCGTCCATGGGATTTTCCAGGCAAGAGTACTGGAGTGGGGTGCCCTTGCCTTCTCCTGAGCAACTGTTTAATTTAGTTTTAATGAATTTAAATTTATGTAGCCATACATCGTTAAGGACTACTACATGGGATAGTATAGCTAAAGAGTTCTTAATTCGATTTTAGAATAAGCTTTTTCACAGGAATAATCCCAAATGATTTTCTCTGGTGAGAATTAGCTGTATCATGAACTGAACATGGAACAACAGACTGGTTCCAAATAGTAAAAGAAGTACGTCAAGGCTGTATATTGTAACCCTGCTTATTTAACTTATATGCAGAGCACATCATGAGAAACGCTGGGCTGGATGAAGCACAAGCTGGAATCAAGATTGCCCTGAGAAATAGCAGTAACCTCATATATACAGATGACCCATCACCCTTATGGCAGAAAGTGAAGAACTAAAGAGCCTCTTGATGAAAGTGAAAGAGGAGAGTGAAAAAGTTGGCTTAAAGCTCAACATTCAGAAAACTAAGATCATGGCATCTGGTCCCATTACTTCATGGCAAATAGATGGGGAAACAGTGTCAGACTTTATTTTTCTGGGCTCCAAAATCACTGCAGATGGTGACTACAGCCATGAAATTAAAAGTCGCTTACTCCTTGAAAGTTATGACCAACCCAGATAGCATATTAAAAAGCAGAGACATTACTTTGCCAACAAAGGTCCGTCTAGTCAAGGCTATGGTTTTTCCAGTGGTCAAGTATGGATGTGAGAGTTGGACTGGGAAGAAAGCTGAGTGCCGAGGAATTGATGCTTTTGAGCTGTGGTGTTGGAGAAGACTCTTGAGAGTCCTTGGGACTGCAAGGCAATCAAACCAGTCCATCCTAAAGGAAATCAGTCCTGAATATTCATTGGAAGGACTGATGCTGAAGCTGAAGCTCCAAAACTTGGGCCACCTGATGCGAAGTGCTGACTCATTTGAAAAGACCGCGATGCTGGGAAAGATTGAAGGTGGGATGACAGAGGATGAGATGGTTGAATGGCATCACTGACTCAATGGACATGAGTTTGAGTAAACTCTGAGAGTTGGTGATGGACAGGGAGGCCTGGCATTCTGCAGTCCACATGGTTGCAAAGAGTCAGACACGACTGAGCGACTGAACTGAAGTAAACTTGTTACAGATTTTTCTGAATATCTCAGGTCTATTTGTAAGATTGCTCCTATCAATAACATGTTTAATCTTTCAAAAGACTAAAACATCCTCTAGGAAACCTGTTAGCAAACTAGGAATTTTTTGTAGAACATTTTCAGTGAGTTAAGTGTGCTGCTACTGCTAAGTCACTTCAGTCATGTCTGACTCTGTGCGACCCCATAGATGGCAGCCCACCAGGCTCCCCTGTCCGTGGGATTCTCCAGGCAAGAACACTGGAGTGGGTTGCTATTTCCTTCTTCAATGCATGAAAGTGAAAAGCGAAAGTGAAGTCGCTCAGTCGTCTGCGACTCCTAGCGACCCCATGGACTGCAGCCTACCAGGCTCCTCCGTCCATGGGATTTTCCAGGCAAGAGTACTGGAGTGGGGTGCCATTGCCTTCTCTTAAGTGTGAGGGACAGGAAATAACCTCCAGCTCCCTAGTGCTTGCCTTCCAAGCAAGATGTATAGAGAGAGCAGAGATCAGCAAAATCCCCTAAAGTAACCTGTCATGTCCCAGACCAGCAAGACTTGGCTATATTCATGACCATTCTTATGTCTGACCCGTCCAGTCAAGTTTACATCTAAAATGTCTCAGATGTGCTCTTGTCCAGCCGTTATCACTGTCACACCAAAATCTAAAGTGGTTGAATAAATGAAGGTTCACACTTGGATCTAAGTCACACTTGCCCCATCCCAAGTGCTCAGAAGCAGCTGGTGGCTGCCATATTTGACTGGGCAGATATGCCTGTCATCACAGGAAGTTGTACCTGGACGGTGCTGCTACCCTGAAAACAGACCACCCCTCCACACCTGTGCATCAGACAATAATTAGAATGGGAGTCCATGTGGTTTTAAGCAAGAGTACAGGTTTTGAGGTGTTTCGGGTAAAGACCACAGAGTTTAATTGCGGTGCAGGGAGATAAATGGGAGAGAGGAGAAAGGAAATCACTAGCACCAGCTTGAAAAATCCACTGATGACTGCCTCTGGGGGCTGGGGAGAGGCCTGAAGTCAGGGTCCTCCCCCAAGAGATGCACACACTGGTGGTCCAGGAACCATACATGAGAAACAAGCTAGGATAAGAAAACCCATTTTGCTGCCTTGGGAATTTTTTTTTGTCCCCTTTATGAAACCCCATAGAACCAAGTATCTTCTTGAATAATACTGTAATTGTGATGTGAATTATGGTAGGTCTTCTGTTCTCAAGCCGTGTTCCCACAAATACAAAATCACTTCCATTCTACAATTTGTCAGCTTAAACTTTACCAGTATTGTGTAATTGGTAATCCATGAAGGTTGGGTATGCAAATATATATGTAAATAATTGAATACAACTCCGTTCACAGGCTCCAATTTCTACCAGTAATGAAAAGTATCAATTCAGTTCAATCACTCAGTCGTGTCCAACTCTTAGCGACCCCATGAATTGCAGCACACCAGGCCTCCCTATCCATCACCAACTCCCGGAGTTCACCCAAACTCATGTCCATTGAGTCAGTGGTGCCATCCAGCCATCTCATCCTCTGTCATCCCCTTCTCCTCCTGCCCCCAATCCCTCACAGCATCAGATTATTTTCCAATGAGTCAACTCTTCACATGAGGTGGCTAAAGTATTGGAGTTTCAGCTTTAGCATCAGTCCTTCCAAAGAACGCCCAGGACTAATCTCCTTTAGAATGGACTGGTTGGATCTTGCTGGCCAAAGGACTCAAGAGTCTTCTCCAACACCACAGTTTAAAAGCATAAATTCTTCGGTGCTCAGCTTTCTTCACAGTCCAACTTTCACATCCATATATGACCACTGGAAAAACCATAGCCTTGATTAGATGGACCTTTGTTGGCAAAGTAATGTCTCTGCTTTTCAATATGCTATCTAGGTTGGTCATAACTTTCCTTCCAAGGAGTAAGTGTCTTAATTTCATGGCTGCACGCACCATCTGCAGTGATTTTGGAGCCCCCAAAAATAAAGTCTGACACTGTTCCCATTGTTCCCCCATCTATCTGCCACGAAGTGATGGGACCGGATGCTATGATCTTCATTTTCTGAATGTTGAGCTTTAAGCCAACTTTTTCAGTCTCCTCTTTCAGTTTCATCAAGAGGCTTTTTAGTTCCTCTTCACTTTCTGCCATAAGGGTGGTGTTATCTGGATATCTGAGGTGATTGATATTTCTCCCGGCAATCTTGATTCCAGCTTGTGCTTCTTCCAGCCCAGTGTTTCTCATGATGTACTCTGCATATGAGTTAAATAAGCAGGGTGACAATATACAGCCTTGATGGACTCCTTTTCCTATTTGGAACCAGTCTGTTGTTCCATGTCCAGTTCTAACTGTTGCTTCCTGACCTGCGTACAGATTTCTCAAGAGGCAGATCAGGTGGTCTGGTATTCCCATCTCTTTCAGAATTTTCCACAGTTTATTGTGATCCACACAGTCAAAAGCTTTGTCATAGTCAATAAAGCAGAAATAGATGTTTTTCTGGAACTCTCTTGCTTTTTCCATGATCCAGCGGACGTTGGCAATTTGATCTCTGGTTCCTCTGCCTTTTCTAAAACCAGCTTGAACATCTGGAAGTTCACGGTTCAGGTATTGCTGAAGCCTGGCTTGGATAATTTTGAGCATTACTTTACTAGCATGTGAGATGAGTACAATTGTGTGGTAGTTTGAGCATTCTTTGGCATTGCCTTTCTTTGGGATTGGAATGAAAACTGACCGTTTCCAGTCCTGTGGCCACTGCTGAGTTTGCCAAATTTGCTGACATATTGAGTGCAGCACTTTCACAGCATCATCTTCCAGGATTTAAAATAGCTTAACTGGAATTCCATCACCTCCACTAGCTTTGTTCATAGTGATGCTTTCTAAGGCCTACTTGACTTCACATTCCAGATGTCTGGCTCTAGGTGAGTGATCACACCATCATGATTATCTGGGTCATGAAGCACTTTTTTGTACAGTTCTGTGTATTCTTGCCACCTCTTCTTAATATCTTCTGCTTCTATTAGGTCCACACCATTTCTGTCCTTTATCAAGCCTATCTTTGCATGAAATGTTCCCTTGGTATCTCTAATTTTCTTGAAGAGATCTCTAGTCTTTCCCATTCTGTTCTTTCCGTCTATTTCTTTGCATTGATCGCTGAAGAAGGCTTTCTTATCTCTCCTTGCTATTCTTTGGAACTCTGCATTCAGATGCTTATATCTTTCCTTTTCTCCTTTGCTTCTCGCTTCTCTTCTTTTCACAGCTATTTGTAAGGCCTCCCCAGACAGCCATTTTGCTTTTTTGCATTTCTTTTTCATGGGGATGGTCTTGATCCCTGTCTCCTGTACAATGTCATGAACCTCTGTCCATGGTTCATCAGGCACTCTATCAGATCTAGTCCCTTAAATCTATTTCTCACTTCCACGGTATAAACCGTCTCAAATCATGGTGACTGGGCATTTCCAGTTTCCAATTGCCTTGTTGCACTGGTGGCTCAGCTGCTGCACTGTGACCAGTTCTTACTGGGTGCAGGGGACCCTGGGCTCTGGGGCTCCGGCTCCATCTGCAATCACTGCTGTGGCCAGCACTGGCTCACATCCTGGGCTCTGCCCCACCTCTCCTTCTCTTCGGTGGCCACTGGAGACTGTACTGAGCATGCCAGATGGGGCTGACCTGTCCACTCACTCTGGAAGCTCCCCTGTGGGCTGTGGCTCCTCTGCCCTCCAACCGTGCTGGGCGGGGCCTTCTTGGGGCTGGGAGCATCTTCTGTGGGGGAGGAACCTGTTGAAGCTAACACATCTTGAGCACTTACTATGGTTGACATATTTCTAATCGCTGTACTTAGCTCATTTAATAGCCTTAAGAGTGCTAGGATGTAAGCACTGGTGTTATCTCCACTTTGATGGCTCAGATTGGGGAGTGACTTACCCAATACAGCTCCTGAATTTTGCCCAAGTGCTTGCCACTTACTTGGGAAGTGGAGCAGTGGGGATGGGTTCCACCCTCCCTTCACCTTAACCCCTAAATATGTGTCCACTTATTAAGTCGATCAGATAAAGAAAAATAGGGTTACTGATGTGAGTTCATAGATATATAATAAGATTGCCCTTCTGCATGAAACCTTTTCCACATTCCCACTACATATATAAGATTTCTCACCTGTAGGTACTTTCTAATGCAAAACTAGCACAATTTTCTGGAGAAATCTTTCCCATGCTCACTGCACATATGGGTTTTTCTCCTCTTTGGTTTGGCAGATGTATCATAGCTTTGCCTTTTCTCAGAAGGCTTTGCACATTCAGTTCATTCATAGGGCTTCTCTCCTGTATGAGTTCTCTGGTGTTCAGTTAGCTTGAACTTTCTGAAGAATACATTACTACATATACTGCGTACATAAGGTTTATTTCCCATAGGAGTCTTTTGTTCAGTAGGCTGAAATTTCCTGAAAAAGGCTTTTCCTACTCACTGCACACATGGGGTTTCTCTTCTTTGTGAGTTCGCTGGTGTTTGGTGAGCTTGAACTTCTTGGAGAAGGTTTTCCCACATACACTACATCCATGGTGTTTCTTTCCTGTATGAATTCTCTTATGTTCATTGAGCCAAGACTTCTTGAGGAAGGCTTTTCCACGTTCAGTACATTCATGGGCATTCTCTATTTTGTGTATTTGCTGACATTTAATTTCAGTATGAATTTGCCATGATTAGCAAGGAGAAAGGATCTCCCATTTCCAGTAAACTCAGCAGGCTTTTTTTTGTTACAGCTTCTACTCTGGTTGACTACATTTAAGTATGATTTCAAAGGCTTCCTGTGTAAATGAAATGCATCATGATTTGGCCTTAAAGGAAAACAACTTTTGCTCTGATGAATAATATTCCAAAATGCAGTCTGTCCATATATTTGAACAGAATATATCCTCTTCAGCATATTTTGGATTTGCCAGTGTGACTGCACATGACTTCCTCAGTTTCTGGATTAGGGTGTCTTCATCTTCTTAGGTCCATGGTGATTCTCTTTGTTCCAGATTTGCTGACTTGATACTCCACTGATACCAGGTAGTTTTCCCTTCTAAGCAGGGGCCAGGAGCTGCCACTCTGAGATAAAGTCAACCCCACATCCTCCAGAGTCAGTCATCCCTGAATTCCTCTTGATTCCACTGATCTCCTAGTGGCTATACTTAACTTGTTAATTCTTTTATTTCCAGTTCCCTTTGATAAGTGATTTCTTATTAGGATTAATCCAATGATTGCTTCAAGAAATATCAATAACCTCAGATATGTAGATAACACTACTCTTATGGCAGAAAGTGAAGAGGAACTAAAGACCCTCTTGATGAAAATGAAAGAGGAGAGTAAAAAGCTGGCTTAAAACTCAACATTCAAAAAACTAAAATGATGGCATCTGGTTCCATCACTTCATGGCAAATAGATGGGGAAACGATGAAAACAGTGACAGATTTTGTTTTCTGGGCTCCAAAATCACTGCAGATGGTGACTGCAGCCATGAAATTAAAAGATGCTTGCTACTTGGAAGAAAAGCTATGACCAACCTAGAGTGTGTATTAAAAAGCAGAGACATTACTTTGCTTACAAAGGTCCATATAAGTCAAAGCTATGGTTTTTTCAGTAGTCATTTGTGGATGGGAGAGTTGGATCATAAAGAAAGCTGAGTGCCAAAGAAGAAGGCTGAGCACTTTTGAACTTTGATGTTGGAGGAGATTCTTGAGAGGCCCTTGAACTGAAAGAAGATCAAACTAGTCGATCCTAAAGAAAATCAGTCCTGTATATTCATTGGAGGGACTGATGCTGAAGCTGAAACTCCAATACTTTGGCCATCTGATATGAAGAACTGATTCATTGGAAAAGACCCTGCTGCTGGGAAGGATTGAAGACAGGAGGAAAAGGGGATGACAGAGGATGAGATGGTTGGCTGGCATCACCAGCTCAATGGACATGTGTTTGAGAAAGCTCTGGGAGTTGGTGATGGACAGGGAAGCCTGGCATGCTGCATTCCATGTGGTTGTAAAGAGTCGGACACGACTGAGTTACTAAACTGAACTGAACTGAATGAGAAAAACTATATAATATCTCAAGCTTATTCTAGGCTTCATGCTGCCAATTTTAAATTCTGTAATTATAATAATTGGCATTATATACTTGTAATTTTGAAAATATTTGATCTTTGAATATTTGCATCTTAAGTGCCTTTCAGTTCAGTTCAGTTGCTCAGTCATGTCCAACTCTTTGGAACCCCATGAACTGCAGCACGCCAGGCTTCCCTGTCCATCACTAACTCCTGGAGCCTACCCAAACTTATGTCCATCGAGTCAGTGATGCCATCCAACCATCTCATCCTCTGTCGTCCCCTTCTCCTCCTGCCCTCAATGTTTCCCAGCATCAGGGTCTTTTCAAATGAGTCAGCTCTTCACATCAGGTGGCCAAAGTACTGGAGCTTCAGCTTCAACATCAGTCCTTCCAATGAACACCCAGGAAGTGCCTTTATTGACTAGTAAAATCATGACTTCTGCAGTTCATTCCATATCAAGAGTGTCTTCATTAAAGCTATCTTCATCAATCCCCATGTTACTTACCTCTCCACTCTCCCTTTATGTATCTTCTTCCTCTCTACCTTTGGATCAACTGAAATGTATTCTAACACTGCTGATGCACATGTGTGGTAGCCCAGCCCCAGCTCCCCTGGTGAAACCCAGACTGGTTCAGCCAGAGCAGTCCCAAGCTTCCCAAGACCCTGGTGGCACAGGATGAGACCAGAAAGCATTGAGATCACACAGTGCTACATTTCTTCTTAACTTTTATTTATTTAGTCTGCACAGGATCTTCCTTGCCTTGCATGGGCTTTCTGTAGTTGCAGCGAGTAGGGGTTACTCTTTGTTGCATAACAACTGAGGTGAAAAGATGATTTTCAGGCCATCACACAGTAGACAAGGGACACGATGTCCACCAAATGGCTTGTCATTGTGGCGGCTTCTCTTTTTGAAGAGCACAGGCTCTAGGCGCGTGGGCCTCCGTAGTTGAGGCCCTAGAGGTGCAGGTCTCACACACTGCAGGTGGATTCTTTACTGCTGAGCCACCAGGGAAGCCCAAGAACACTGGAGCTTATCCCTTCTCAGCAGATCTTCCCAACTCAGGAATCGAAACAGGGCCTCCCAACCCAGGAATCAAACTGGGGTCTCCTGCATTGCAGGTGGATTATTTACCGCTGGGCCACCAGGGAAGCCCCGTAGAGGGTGTGGGCTTCATAAATCGTGGCATGCTGGGCTCAGTAGTTGTGGCTCACGGGCTTATTTGCCCCACAGTATGTGAAATGTTCCCAGATCAGGGATTGAACCCGTATCCCCTTTATTGACAAGCGAATTCTTATCCACTGAGCCACCTGGAAAGTACTCTCCTAAACCATTTTGAACAATCAAAATGCCCTATATAGAAGAGAACGGTCTTGTCAAATCTTTCCTTCAAACAGTATGAATACAATGAATTCTTAGGTGAGATGTTTTTTCCCAGTAGCGCTGAGCATCTTTTTATTTGCTTTGTGTCCTGATTTCAGATGTTCTCATGATCAGTATAGTGTATGTGAGTCGACATGCTAACTGCTGGGCACCAGATATGAGGAGCAGGATGCCAGTTCTTTATACTGGCAACCAAATGGATATTGAACACAAGCATTGCAAATGACTTTTACATTTAAATTTGAACTTATATTTTAAAACTGAATGAACAATTCTGCTTTTCTTTAAAAGACATTTGATTTTAAGTTTGATTTTAATTTATATTTATAAATTATAATTGGAATAGTTTTTAATTTTACTAGGTAATCTTGAACATTTTAGAAGAAAAACCGAAACAAAGTTTAAAACATTTTTACATTAACTTTAATTTCTAAAAAATTTATAATTTATTAATTATAAAACAAATTATAATTTATTAATTATAACATATACCCAAATTTTGTATACATTGATGCAATTACGTCTTTTTTTTAGTCCTTTAGATTATTGTTGTTTATTTGCTAAGTCATGTCTGACTCTTGCAACTGCAAGAACTGTAGCCTGCCAGGTTCCTCCATCCATGTGGTTTCCCAGGCAAGAATACTGGAGTGGGTTGTCATTTCCTTCTCTAGGGGACCTTCCCAACCCAGGAATCAAACTCATGTCTCCTACATTAGCAGGTGGAGTCTTTACCACCAAGCAATGAGATAATCCTTTTAGATTATTACTGGAGCACAAATTATTGTAAATCCTGGCTATAAAAACAGAATGACTTTGATGAATTGAAGTCAAGAAGGATAATTTGTGGATCTAATGTGATTTATAAGTTATGTTTATCTTTCTTACTCAGGCAGACTTCACACCCTATGGAGAACACCCAGACAAGTAATAATGATTAAACTCAGCTATCATTGGTATTTTGCCAACTTTGAAGTATATAAAACCTGTACCCTTACATATATTTATCCTTTTTTTGTTGTTGAAATGTACTAAGATAAAAGGATACAGTGTATTCTGTTTGACAATAAGTTTATAACTTTCAAATATTTAGTCATATGAAATGTGGGCTTCTGTCCATAGCCTTGTTTCAGACCCTCAGAATATTAGGGCTGGGCTGGAAGGTGGTGTTCTCCTTCTCTTCTTCAGTAGCTGTCTGCAAACCCTCGTTCCCCACATGGCAGGCTTGGGGCTACTGCAAGCACTAGGCTTTGTGTTGGGGACCCAAAGACAGTCCGTGACTCTCAGTACTACTTGAGGATGGTGTCAGGGAAAGGACTCTGCTGTGCCAGGTGACCACCGATAGAGGAACTATCACTGGTGGCCACAGGGTAGAGTCCTGTGATGACCATGTAGTAACATCAAAAAGGCATGGGCATTGCTGGGCTGAAAATCCGCAACTTATCCAATACGCTTTGAGAAAATTTAGTTGTTTAATTTTGTTCAGCAGACCTTTCTTCTTAGTGGTTTCAAGTCATACCTTTATCTGTATTTAGAATAATGGATCTTTCCTAACTGAGCATTATTTCCAGAGGTGAAACTTTCCAAACCTAAGCTACAAGATGAATGGCCATACACCCTGGTTTGCTCAGAACCATCTTGGTTTATGCCTGTTGTCCTACTGTAATTATGAATGGTGCCCCTTTTCATTCAAAGATACTCTGATTTAGATGAGAGTTCATACAGTGCCTCTGATGACAAGTGGCCTTTTGATTCGTGAACATGAATGTTAATTTCTATTCTTGTTTGGTCCACATGACAACTTCCTTCCAGACCCAGTTGGTCATCATTTGGTCCCAGCAACTATTAGAGGCCAAGCAATATCCTGGATGCTAGAGGTGGAGTTGAGTAAGAAACCCTTTCCTGAAGGAGCCCATGGCTCTATTAGGAGAGAGAACACAGATGAGGTCACAGCCTATGAAACGTGGTGCCAACAGGGCCCAAGAGAAGCTCTGCTGAGGAAACTGGGACAGACCTAGAAAGGATGAAACATAACCCCATGAAGTATGGACCACTAACATGAACCTCAGAATTGCAGACTCTGCCATATTGGATGTACGTCTTCTTTTTATCAACTGCATCGTCCAAAGCTGAGAAGTTCATCATCAGGCGGATGACAGCTGATGGGAGAGTTGCATCAGGACGCCTTTCTGGTGGTGAATCTGGGCCACCTCATGGGCTTGCCTGGTGGCTCACATGGTAAAGAATCCACCTGCAATGCGGGAAACCTGGGTTTGATCCCTGCGTTGGGAAGATCCCCTGGAGGAGGGCATGGCACCCACTCCAGTATTCTCGCCTAGAGAATCCCCATGGACGGAGCAGCCTGGTGGGCTACAGTCCATGGGGTCACAAAGAGTCAGGCACGACTGAGTGACCAAGTGTGGCCCAGCACATCCGAGGTCAGTCTTTGAGCGAGCGTCTCAGAGTCTGCGGTTCGGGGGGTGCCCAGGGGCACGCTCTGCCTTGTGCAGGGGACCCCAGCATGTGCTCGGAACCCTGGGAGGGACCCTGTGAGATTGCACACTCAGCAATCCCGAGAGACAGTGCTCAGACCAAGGCAGGCACTTGAGCTGTGCGCAGCATCCAGCCAGGAGACCTGGGTTCCTGAGCCAGCCCTGCTGCCTACCGCCAAGCAAGCCACTTAATTCTTCCGGTGTTACTTTATACAGAAAATGAAAATATGGAACTAAACAACCCACAGTGTTTGTTAGGGCCTTAACATTTTTATTGTATAGTGATTAACTACAAATCCTTAAACCAAATGATCTCTAATTAGCTAACTTGAGAAGATTCATAAAAATCAGAGCTAATTTAAAATAGTTTTTCCTTTTTATATGCTTTTGGTATAACTAAAAAGTTTTTTTTTCTTTGTAGTTCATTAGTTGTTGTTCAGTCACCAAGTCATGTCCGACTCTTTGTGACCCCATGGACTGCAGCACTCCAGGCTTCCCTGTTCTTTACTGTCTCTCAGAGTTACCTCAAACTCATGTCCACTGAGTCAGTGATGCTATCTAACCATCTCATCCTCTGCTACCCACTTCTCCTTTTGCCTTCAGTTTTTCTCAGCATCAAGGTCTTTTCCAATGAGTCAGCTCTTCACATCAGGTGGCCAAAGTTTTGGAGCTTCAGCTTCAGCTTCAGTCCTTCCAGTGAATATTCAGGGTTGATTTCCTTTATGATTGACTGGTTTGATCTCCTTGCAGTCCAAGGCACTTTGAAGAGTCTTCTCCAGCACCACAGTTCAAAAGCATCTATTCTTCAGCGCTCAGCTTTCTTTATGGTCCAACTCTCACATCCATCCATAACTATTGGAAAAACCATAGCTTTGACTATAAGGACCTTTGTTGGTAAAGTAATGTCTCTACTTTTTAATATGCTGTCTAGGTGGGTCATAGGTTTTCTTCCAAGGAGCAAGCTCATGGCTATATCTGCAGCGATTTGCATCATGAAAAAACAGATCCTATAGAACCATATTTTTGAAGAGGTAGCTAACCCATAGCTCTTATCTGTTCAACCTTCTTGGTCATAAGTATAGGCAATTAGTTTCTGTCTGGGGAAAATTGTTGGTGACTGTGATGAAAAGATGGTTTTCAGGCCGTCACATGGTAGACAAGGTGCACAATGTCCACCAAATAAGGATGAGGAGGAACGTATGCTAGGAAACCTCTCCCTATTCTGGCTCTCAGTGTTATAGGTGCTTTTCCAACACAAAAAAAGGGGAACAAGAGGTGACACAGGATGCTGCTTGCAAAAGCCTCTCTGTCTAGACGTCAGACATCCTTTCATTCATCCCAGCCATTCAACCAACAGGTGTTTACTGAGAACCCATCAAAGTGCTAGACACTGAGTTAAATGCTGGGGAACAGAAATGAGAAAGACGCAATCTCTGCCCACTTACAGTAGAGTTAAGGAAATAGACAAGCAACCATAATAATCACAGCTGACTTGTTGAGCATTTACTCTTGTCCGGGTACTGTGCTAAGCACACACTTGTATTGTCCTATTTAGTTCTCACGTGAGACATGTAGAGGGCGAAATGAAATAACATGCATGGAAAAATACAAGCTGAGAAAATGTAAGAAAGTTGGGACTTCTCTGGTACTGGTCCAGTGGTTAAGAATCCACCTTGCAAAAAAAAAAAGAATCCTCCTTGCAATGCAGGGGGTGCAGGTTCGATCCCTGGTTTGGGAACTAAGATCCCACATGCCGTGGAACAGATAAGACCATGCACCATAACTGGTGAGCCTACGTGCCCCTGAGGCACACCGCAGTTAGGCTCTGCATGCCGCACGTGATGCAGTGAAGATCCTGTGTGCTGCAGCTAAGACCGTGTGCGCTAAGTCACTGCAGTCACGTCCAACTCTGTGTGACCCTATGGACTGTAGCCCACCAGGCCCCTCTGACCATAGGATTCTCCAAACAAGAATACTGGAGTGGGTTGCCATGCCCTCCTCCAGGGGATCGTCCCAACCCATGTCTCTTATGTCTCCTGTGTTGGCAGGCAGGTTCTTTACCGCTAGCACCACCTGGGAAGCCCTGCAAGTAAGATTGGATACAGCCAAATAAATAAACTTTTTTTCTTTCTTAAAGAAAGTCACGTAAGATCACACAGCCAGCAGGTGATTGGAGCTGGGATTTGAGCCTTGGCCATGGGATCCAGAGCCCATGTCTTCTTCAGATTCAGCAGGTGGCAGGTGTCTCTGCAGGAAATCAGTAATTATGGCCAAGAGAGAGAGAAGGGCTGCAACAGAACAGGGGAATATTGACATCTGAAATGCAAAGTTGAAAAGGGCTGGGAACTGAGGCCCAGAGAGATGGCTGTAGAGAAAAGGGCAGGTCTTCTCTCCATGCAGACAAGTGATTCTGTCCACACCTGACAGATACTTCTGGTTTCACTTTACTTTCATTAATTTGGTATTGGGACCTTATAAATAATTTAGTTTTGAGGGCTGGGGAAAAGGCATCCCCTGACTTGCTAACTTTGGGCAATAGAAAGATTATTTTCTTAAAATAATTTTTATTGGAGTATATTTGCTTTGCAATGTTATGTTTCTACTGTACAGCAAAGTGAACCAGCTACACATATACATATAATTAGTCCTTCTTTAGCAATGAAGTGAAAGCCACTCAGTCGTTTCCGACTTTTTGCGACCTCAAGGACTATACAGTCCATGGAATTCTCCAGGCCAGAATACTGGAGTAGGTAGCAGTTCCCTTCTCCAGGGGATCTTCCCAACCAAGGGATTGAACCCAGTTCTCCCATGTTGTAGGCAGATTCTTTACCAGCTAAGCCATCAGGGAAACCCTCTTTAGCAATCATTATCATTTTACCAATTCATCCTAAAACAAATCCCCATCCCTTATTTACTCTAGTGCAACAATACAAGTGTAAAAACAAACTATCACCATCACTTTTAAAGATCTTTATACATTTTCATATCATTTATTAAAAAAAGAAATTTTTATCTTTCCTTGTAAAATGGGACGTGGTTCTTAGCAGCTGTCAGTTGACCGAGGGCCTAAGAGCTGCAGGGGAATTTCTCCTTTCAAAAGGAGCAGGAAAGCAGGCTGAGCTGTGTGGTGCAGCCAGTCTCCCGTGAGGCACGTGAGGCTGTTTCCACCACCTTTCTCCACTGTGCCTTGGTTTGAAGTCAGAGTGTCGCATGACTAAGCAAATAGTGGGGTTAGAAATCATGAGAAGCAAGAGGTGGCAAACCGATAAAAGAGCAAGTCATGGAAGTTCTGAGTATGAAGACTCACAAACAGCAGGGTAATGGCATCCATGGGCCGTCCCATGGGTATGGCCAATAGAGGCTGCCTTGCCTTTCCTGGGCTTCAGTCCTCCTCTGGAGAGACCCCCTCACCAGAGAATGAGGATTTAACCTTTAGTTGCTAAAATGAGCTTAGATGACAGCTCAGGCCCAGTGTCTGCCAATGGGCTTTGATTACTGCAACTCACAGGAACTGTTCTCGGATTCAAATGAATCAAGAAAATTACCCCAGCTTCAGCCTCTCACAAGGAAAATTTCACTTGTACTCTGGGTCCTGTGCCTACGTATGTCCACTATGACCACAGCATGCAACCCTGTAAATGCATTTGAAGCTCTTTTGACTTCTTGCAAATGAATACGCTTCCTGCTTTCCCTTTGGTAGCACTTACTGTTCAACAGTGGACTTGCCTCCTAGCAAGAACTATATCCAGTAAAGATCCTCTGTATCAGAATTCAGTAAACATACAACATAACTTTTCTGGAGGAAAGCTTGACAACGGGTATCATATCCTTAAAAACTTTTATATCATTACGTAGATCCCTTTGAGTGGCAAGAAACAAACTTCAGGGTGGGAGGCGGGAAGGAGGTTCAAGAGGGCGGGGACATATGTATACCTATGGCTGATTTGTGTTGATACATGGTAGAAACCCTGGTGGCTCAGATGGTAAAGAATCCGCCTGCAGTGTGGGAGACCTCAATCCTTGGGTTAGGAAGATCCCCTGAAGCAGGGCATGCAACCCACTCCAGCCAGTATTCTCGCTTGGAGAATCCCCAAGGACAGAGGAGCCTGGTGGGCTAGAGTCCACGGAGTTGCAAAGAGTGACAAGACTGAGCAACTATGCACAGCACAACACAGCATGGCAGAAACCAGCACAATATTGTAACGCAATTATCCTCCAGTTAAGAATAAAAGCACCAGTACAGTGTACTAACACGTATGTATGGAATTTAGAAAGATGGTAACGATAACCCTATATGCGAGACAGCAAAAGAGACACAGATGTATAGAACACGCTTTTGGACTCTGTGGGAGAGGGCGAGGGTGGGATGATTTGGGAGAATGGCATTGAAACATATATAATATCATATAAGAAACGAATCGCCAGTCTAGGTTCGATGCAGGATACAGGATGCTTGGGGCTGGTGCACTGGGATGACCCAGAGAGATGGGATGGGGAGGGAGGTGGGAGGGGGGTTCAGGATGGGGAAAACGTGTATACCCGTGGCGGATTCATGTTGATGTATGGCAAAACCAACACAGTATTGTAAAGTAAAATAAAGTAAAAACAAAAAAAAATACAAAAAATAAAGTAATAAAAATGGAAAAAAGAAGCAGGAATCTCTTTAAGATAACCATATGAAAGGGGAGAGTTTCCCACAAGGGCAGAAGCCCATCCTTTGTGCTTCCTACCACGAGGCCTTAGGAAAGGCCCCAAAGAAGGGATGGTTGCAGAGAAGGTCAGATGTTTATGCTCTCTTTCTCAAAATCACATTTTGAAAGATAGGATCCCCCCTCTCTATGTCAGTCTCTGCTGCCCAAAGATTGACCTGTCTCTGAGTCCCAGTTTCAGGTTCCTAAAAGCAGTCGTCTGATTGGCCCTGCCCTGCTGCCAATCAAGGAGACAGGATCACAGGTATAAAACCCAGCTACCCACCTCGGGAGCAGGAGGTATTGTTTCGGGAAGTGAGTTTTACTGAGGACCTTCCTTCTGGCATTTATAAAAGTCCCAACATATGGGTTTGATTGGATAAATTATGTATTCCCTAATTTAGAAATACGATTAAATCATTTTTCAAAATGTTTGGCAAAATTAGAAAAATGTTCCTAATATTGTTCAGTGAAAGGGGCAAGTTACAGAGTAACATTTGTTTTTCATTATATAATAAAAATAACTATTACATAATGGAAATAATTTTACTGTTGTTTTTAGTATGTACACAGATGCATGGAGAAAAGATTACAAAAGAAAATGTTCATATATACATTGTGTGTGTGTTTTCTCTATTTTCAAATACTTTGTGTTGATATTTATGACTTTTATAATCAAAGTAACTTTATTAAATTATTTGACAAATTAATAAATTTACCTGAGATGGAAATTTTAAAAATTCAACTTATATCCTGAATCAGATATTTACAATTTCTAGAATCATATAAGTAAATGTAATAAAAGGTTACCTAAAAAGAATAAGTAACAGTTTGGGGAAATAATTAACTACTTTAAAATTTTACAATGTTCTATTTAAATGCTTCTTTAAATTCAGTGGCTCAGCTGGTTACAAATCTGCCTGCAATGTGGGAGACCTGGGTTCAATGCCTGGGTTAGGAAGATCCCCTGGAGAAAGGAAAGGCTACCCACTTCAGTATTCTGGCCTAGAGAATTCCATTAACTGTGTAGTCCATGGGGTTGCAAAAAGTCGGACACAACTGAGAGACGTTCACTTGAAGTCAGTATTTTGAAAAAGTTCCTGGTCTGAAGTCACATTGTTTTAGAAGCCAGATTTTTAAACATCTTTTTAAATGTATAATTTAAATACTGTGTGCAATTTAGGAATAGCAATAACTCTACTATTAAGTATGATTGGAAAATGTGGACAAGTCAGAGAGAGAGAAACATTCAGTGGGAAAAAGATGATTACATTGTTCCATACACACCAAAGGTGCTTCTTTCTTTACAGTGAAGTGAGAGAATTGCTACTCTGATTTATAACGTTTAGCTGTTTAGACATAGGGCATGTGACGCTCTGCCTGCCCTCCTGCTCCAGCCCTTGAACGTCAGGGTGGCTGGCTGCATACTCAGCACCTTTTCCTGAAGGTAGTGGGGGCCTTGCCATCTGTGAATCATGGTTGCAACACTCTGCGGCTATTCTCAACCATCTCTTCCACGTACCTTCCCAGCTCCTCCACCCCCTTCTGTTTTTATTATTATCTAATTATGTATTTAGTTTCGGCGGTGTGAGGCCTTCAGTGCTGCTCTTGGACTTTCTCCCCTTGCGGTGAGTGGGGGTTACTCTCTGGCTGCGGTGCGCGGGCCTCTGCCTGCGATGGCTTCTCAGGCGGAGCGCAGGCTCTAGGGCTCATGGGCTTCAGCAGCTGAAGCACTTGGGCTCGGTAGCTGTGGCTTGTGGGCTTAGCTGCTCTTCAGCATATGGGATCTTCCCAGATGAGGAGTCAAAGCTGTGTCCCCTGCATTGGGAGGAACATTCTTATGCACTGTACCACCAGGGAAGTTCTGGTTTCCTCTCTTAGAAGATGCTACAAGGAAACCCCAATGCTCGTTACATCATTTGGTGGGGACTTTAGATTTCTACAGGGCACTTTGCTTTTTAGACCTTTGCTACTCAAGGTGTAGTCTACGGGTCCCCAGCCTCAGCCCTGGAAGTGGGGTGGAAATGCAGACTTCCAACTGCCTGAGGGACATTGACTCACTATTGCTTGGAATCCTAAAGAACACGTTTCGGAAGGTCGGGAGAGAGGCAGTCAGTGCTACAGGTAATCCTCAGACAGGGAAGATGAGAACAGAAGGCCTGGACTTGGGCCTTGGAGAAGAATAAGAACAGAAAGGGAACGGCGAAAAGTCCAGGACAGCAGCACAGTAATGGAAACCGAGAGATGAGTTTCCCACCACGTCTAGAGCCACCAGGCCTGGCTGTCTCATCCAGCAGGAGGACCCTGAGGCTTGGCATTTAGGCGACAGAGTACAAGGTGTGTGTGTGGCTGGGGTTGGCGGGGGGCCCTGCCCTATAGAGACAGAGGGCAGGGGAAAGATGACAAGAATCTGAAAGGGGTGAGAAAAAGGAATGAAGTAAATAAAGAAATAGATTTTAAGAGATGAAACAGCTAGGAGATATTCCACACACATTTGAATGATAAAGGGACCACAGAGGCAGCATCGCAGACCCTGTGCTTTTTGGGGACGCACAGAAGGACCTTGGGCAGAGGGTGAGAGCAAAGCCTAGGTCAAAGGAAAACCAGAGCAGGACAGCAGTCAAAGCAATAAAAACATATTTCATTTGGGACCAGCACCATATGTCATCAAGTTGTGTTGCTGGAGAAGGCTCCTGAGAGTCCCTTGGACTGCAAGGAGATCAAACCAGACAATCTTAAAGGAAATCAACCCTGAATATTCACTGGAAGGGCTGATGCTGAAGCTGAAGGTTCAATATTTTGGTCACCTGATGCAAAGAGCTGCCTCATTGGAAAAGACCCTGATGCTGGGAAAGATTGAAGGCAAGAGGAGAAGGGGACGACAGAGGATGAGACGGTTAGATAGCATCACCGACTCAATGGACATGAATTTGGGCAAACTCTGGGAGATAGTCAAGGACAGAGGAGCCTGGCATGCTGCAGTCCATGAGATCACAAAGAGTCAGACATGACTTAGCAATTGATCATTTCAACATTAAGTACGTTCAGTTGCTCAGTTGTGTCCGACTCTTTGTGACCCCATGGACTGCAGCACACCAGGCTTCCCTGTCCATCACCAATTCCAACATTGCTATCGACAGAACTGAACTGAACTGATAGGGGAAAAGATACCTCAATATAGAACAGGCCTCGACTCCGAATAAGACATGGGCAAGTGGGAGTTAATAGCTGAGGAGCCGAATGGGGACCAGTGGATGGTAAATTACTAGGAGGAGACATCAGGGTAAGTTGGGGAAGAGTGTGTCTGGCCAAAGAGATCTAACAGAATTCTAGCTGAAGACAGCTCAGGGTGGTCAGAGGTCATCTGTGGGACATGGGGTGGGGATGGTGAGAAACCCTATCAGATATTGAGGATGGGGTTCTCATTAAACTGACTTAGCAAGGTTCTTGCTGAAACTGAATTTTGCAAAAAAGTACACAGATGAGCCTAGGAGAAGATTCAGGAGTCTGCCTGACTGAAGTTTGGCCAACCAGAAATCTCTGTCCCTGGAGATGGAGAGGCAGCTTCGGTCCCTCATAAGGTGAAAATACTCAACCCTCCTGCAATAATCTTGTGTACCCCAAACCCCTCCCCATAGCAGGCTACCACGGCCATCGGTTCTCTTTCATCACCCTGGGCTCAGCTCCCTGGCCTCAGAGGTGCTGACAGCTAAGCCAAAGAGGGCTTCCTCCTTTTCAGCCTCCTGGCCTTAGTGAGGACATTCCTGGTCTGGATATAACAGGAGGGGCTCCACGATAGGAGTCTGCACTGCCTGAAGACCCATCTGGATGCCATCTCCCTTGCCTATGGTTCTGAGATCATGGCAATCCTGGCAGTAGTGGCTCTTCCTGGGCAAGCTGGGGTCTCCCCTTGGACCACTGAGGCCTCTGTGCGCCAGGTCTCCCCACATCTAGCTCCTCCAGCCACCCAGGTTCTGCTCCCC
Source organism: Ovis canadensis (assembly GCF_042477335.2). Lineage (NCBI taxonomy): Eukaryota > Metazoa > Chordata > Mammalia > Artiodactyla > Bovidae > Ovis > Ovis canadensis. The sequence goes on along the minus strand of NC_091269.1, from coordinate 21,420,551 downwards.
ACTCCCTCCCTGTGACTGCAGCCCTCCTCATTGGCTGGTTTCCACCCTCCCATGTCACCCTCCCTTCTTTCCCACTCTTTACCCCATGATCCCAATCTCTTCTTGCTCCTTCCACCACCCTTCACAGCGGCTTTGTATTTCAGATATCTCTGAAGTCTACCCACTCCTAGAGTTTCCTCTCTGGCCCCCAAGGGTGGGAGAAGTCTCTCCATACCACATACCTCATGAACACGTGCCATCCAGCCGCCTCCCACTTGCTCTGGTGATGGAATTTAATTTTGAGATCCTAATAGCTTTGAGATCCTAATCTGTTCCTGGCACTCTTTTAAGTACTCTGTGTGCTGTGCATAGTCGCTCAGTCTTGTCTAGCTCTTTGTGATCCTGTGAACTGTGACCCTCTGGGCTCCTCTGTCCATGGGGATTCTCCTGGCAAGAATACTGGAGTGGGTTGCTATGCTTCCTCCCAGTATCTTCCCAATCCGGAGATCGAACCCAGGCCTCCCACATTGCAGGCAGATTCTTTGCTGTCTGAGTCCTCAGGGAAGCCCCTTAAGTGCTCTATGTATGTGGAAACGTGTCCATGTCGCACCACATGAACAGTGGTCGGCAGTACCGGAATGTGGGCAGCCTGGCTCCAGACTCCACACCCTGCCTCTGTGAAACCACCCTTTCCCTTCCCAGTCCATTCCTCTCTACTTGGGGGAGACACAACCTTCTGGCTGGGGAACATTTAGCCCCATGAACTTGTTCAATCCCTCAGTTGTGTCCAAGTCTTTGCAACCCCATGGACTGCAGCACACCAGGCTTCCCTGTCCTTCACTGTCTTCCGGAGTTTGCTCAAACTCATGTCCATTGAGTCAGTGATGCAGGGAAGATGCAAAAGCACCCAGAAGAATGAAGGGCCAATCCTCTTTTGTCAACACATTAAAAAAATTATTTATTTTTGGCCTCTCCGGGTCTTCATTATTGTGTGAGGGTTTTCTCTAGTTGTGTGGCGAGTGGGGGCTGCCCTCTTGCTGTGGAGCACGGGTTCTAGGTATGTGGGCTTCCGTGGTTGCTGCACGTGGGCTCAGCAGTTGTGGCTTGCAGGCTACACAGTGCAGGCTTGGTAGCTGTGGCATACAAGCTTAGTTGCCCTGTAGCATGTGGGATCTTCCCAGACCGGGGATCAACCCCATTTCCCCTGCATTGCAGTGCAGATGCTTAACCACTGAACCACCAGGGAAGCCCTGTCATTTTCTTAATAGGGGTGTTATCAAGACCTAGGTGGTGCTAATGTGTCTATAGCACTCAGAGCTTCTTAGATGAAAGTTTCTATTAAACAGATGAGATCACCTTCAGAAAATCCCTTGGCTTTGCCCCCAAATGTGTGATAGACAGCAAGCCTAGTTTTGGTTTCTCTAACTCTAGTTTAGAGGTGAGTGCAGAGCTTGTGCAATATTTTGTCCCATCTAGCTCTTGGCTATTGATACAAAAGTATAACTAGAATTTCTGCGATGTAGTTTCCTTGACATCTCTGGTCTCTGTTTTCTGAAGTTTTCAAAACAGTTTAATCAAAACTGTCTATATTACTGGGGTTTTAGCCTAATAATTCTTCTAGGGACTGAGGGAGGTCACTGAACAGTGACAGCCTATAGGTGCTGTACCAGAGGGAGAGTGGTCAGCAGATGAGGTGGACAGGCAGGCTCCCAGTGGATGGCTTGGCCATAGGTGGGCATGTAGCCACCTGCGTAACTACTCTGGCCTCCTTGGAGGGACTCAGATCAATAACTATGATGTGCTTTCTACTGTGCTGGTGGGCATGGATGCTACACCACCAGAGTACAGTGAGAGGGGACACAGTGAGGTCAGCGAGATGGCATTTAAACCAAACTTTCAACAACAGGTAGAATTTGGACAGGTGATCATGAGGAATAAAGACTTTGTAACCAACTAGATGGCTGGGCACAGAGCTAGGAATGAGGATGACTGGTGATGTGCTGGGAAGGACGAAGGCCTGGGAAGACCAGAGAGAGTTTGGGCCTAAAGTCATAACAGAAAGGGAGATACCCAACTGGAGGCGTTGTGAGGGAGGAGGAGGCTGGCAGAGTCACACAGGGCAGTTTGGAGGGCATGGCTTGGAGTTGGGAAAGCCAGGCATGCCAGGGTGGAGGATGAGACCTGGAGTATGGAGGGAACAATGGAATAAGGACAAAGTGATATTTTGAAGACCATTAGAAATATGATACACCTTGTTTACCGAGTAGACCTCTAGGATGAAGTTGTGAACTCTATCACAACATGATGAGAATCAAGTTACTAGGGACATTTCCTCTTCCATCCACCTCTCATCCATTTGAAAAGTGCTTATGAAAGGCACCCTTGGGCACAGGCCAGTGACTGCCATTTACTCAAAGGCAGGAGCTGCTTTCCTTTGCTTCCTGTCTTGCAGGTTAGACGGGGTCAGGGTCAGGGTCACTGACAACAGAACACGTTTCATATTTTCAGTGTCAGCAGCATCTCTCACTGTTTGGAAATGAGAGTGACTCATAGTACTTGACAATTTTAATGTATCTATTGCACTAAACAATATTTTCACAGAAATTAAAAAGTAAAATACAATCACAGAAACTTAATAGACAACGGTTTTCATTTTTCCATATTCATTTCCATTCTTCATAGCATCTTGGCGTGGCATCACCAACCCAATGGGCATGAGCAAACTCAAGGAGATGGTGAAGAACAGGGAAGCCTGGAATGCTGCAGCCCATGGGGTTGCAAAGAACTGGACATGACTTAGCAACTGGACAATAAATTTTGATAATATTATAAGTTAAAAAGATTCAAGGACATAGATCAAATTCAAGCAGTCACAGTAGAGTAAAAATGCCATGGTTCCTGAAAGTCAGTGTTTTTAGCTTCATAAAGATTTAGCCAAGTGCCTGCAGTCTGGCTAATGATGAAAGAAGCAAGGAGCAAGCTGGCTCACGTCTCCTGTTGAGCAGAGAGCTCCAGCAAGTTCCATTGAACTCCACCAGGGAGCTTGGATGACCATCTGCAGACCTCAAAGGGGTGACATTCACAGTGCAAGAGCCAGGGGCCCATTTAACAAATGTCAGGGCAGCACGAAGAGAACAACAGAAGGAAGAAAAATGCATTCCACGTCTGGGCGTGTGTGGAAGTTGAGAACAGATTGTTTAGAGGAAGACAGAGGAATTCGCTTTACTTCTCAGTCGTTGCCACATACTTTGAAAATTTATTTATTTACTTATTTTGGTTGCACTGGGTCTTTGTTGCTGTGTGCAGGCTTCCTCTAGCTGTGGAGAGTGGGAGCTCCTCCTCGTTGGGGTGCATGGGCTTCCCGGGGCTGGGCTGTCACAGACGGCTTCTTTTGTTGCGGAGCATGGGCCCTCGGGCACACGGGCTTCAGTAACTGTGGCTCACAGGCTCTAGAGCTCCGGCTTAGTAGTTGTGGTGCATGAGCTAGTTGCCAGCAAGTGGCATCTCCCCAGACCAGGGATCGAACCTGTGTCCCCTGCACTGGCAGGCAGATTCTCATCCACTGCGTCACCAGGGGAGTCCCATTGCCACACTTTCATCTCTCCTCTCCATCAGCCATTTTAATCTCCTTCATCTTCTCTCTAACTACATTTATACACTCTCATTAAGCCAACGATTTTATATGAATTTGAAGCCATTTTCACATTATCTGAGTTCAGGCTGCTGTAACAATGATACCACAGACTGGGCAGCTTAAACAACAAATAAGTATTTCTCATAATTCTGGAAACTGAGAAATGCAAGACCTAGGTGACAGCAGATGCGGTGTCTGCCTGCCTCCTGGTTTGCAGACGGCCACCTTCTCATGGTGTCCTCACAGGGTCGGGGGTGGTGAGACAGGCGAGCTGTCTTGTATCTTCTTATCAGGGGACTATTCTATCACAAGGACTCCACCCTCAGGACCTAATCAGCCCCCAAACTCCCCACCTCTAAATACCATTCTGCTGGGGATTAGAGTTTTCACATATGGATTTGAACTATAACCCATAACACACATGGATAGTGCCAAAAATCCTGGCACTGTTCTTCCCAGGACACCAATGTCTCCTGGAATCAAGTTACAAAGGAGACACTGTCTGTTTTGTGCCTACCTGCCTTCTTTTTGGCGCGATCATGAGGATTTCATTTGGGCGAGGTCTTTTGTTTAAAAACCCTATTTACTTGTTTATTTTTGGCTGCGCTAGGTCTTCCTTGCTTCACACAGGGTTTCCCTGGTTGCAGCAGTCAGCTACTCTCTAGTTCTGGCAAGGGGCTTCTCAATGTGGTGGCTTCTCTCGCTGCAGAGCATGGGCTCCAGGCTTTCGGGCTTCATGGGCTGCAGAGCCCAGGCCAGCAGCTGTGGCGCACAGGCTTAGCTGCCCCGCAGCATGTGGGGTCTTCCCAGATCAGGGATCAAACCCATGTACCTTGCACTGGCTCGTGGATTCTTAGCCACCAGACCACCAGGGAAGTGCCTGGACTAGGTCTTAAGGATCGAATTTCTATAGTTGGAGATAATGGAGTGGGAATTTCAGATGAAGGGGGAAAAAGTGAACAACTGCTTCTAGACCTATATTCTTCCAAAGGACTAAAAATCTCAGAGGCTTTTCTAAATGTAAAATTCACACAGATTCTTCCTGTTGTTTTCAAGAGGGCTTTTAGCATTTTCCACGGAGCAGATGAGCCGGCTGTCTTTGCTATGTGAAGTATGGTGTTGACAGGGAAGGGCCCAGTTTCGAGCCCCATGTGAGTCCTGTGGCTTTACGCAGAGAAGGCGATTCTGTTCTTACAGGCCCAGGGAGTGCCTCACACCTGCCTGGACTTGGTGACAGACTGTGGTTGTTTCCATGAAAACCTCCCTCCAACTGGAAAAATAACCCACCCCCTTAAAATAGGCAAAGCATATTTCCTGCCAAAAAGTAGATCTGTGAAACCACCTCCTTGTTGTTTCTTTCTTGCCTCATCCTTTTTTTGCTTTGATCGTGAGCACTGCCCTCCAATCACACAGGGAGTCAGATACATCATGAAGACTGTCTTCCATCTCCTATTCTTTCTGGGTGTGGGAGTGAAGAGCAGAGAACTGTCCTCTTTCAGGGGAGCATCTGGAATAACCAGTAACAGATGCAGGAATGAGTCATCATCCTCAGGGAGCCTGCCTGCCTCCAAGCTGAGAGCGTCAGTCAGGAGGGCTGGCGGGGTCTACCAGCTGACTGCCTGCTACGTCTCCAATAGAGTTCCTTCCCCAGACTGTCAGCTGTTTGCCACAGTGCCTGGAATTTCACCATGAGCTTCAACAACTGGCTTGCAAGAGCTGGTTACTTGACTTTTAGCAGGGCTAGAATGCTTTGCCCTATGGTTTTCCATGACCTGGCAGGGTCTTCACCGGGGCGAGTGGGCTCACAGATTATTTATTTGGAACAACAAATTCATTCAACAGACATCTGAACTAACAGCATACTTGAGAGTCAGCTGTGAAGAAGGCACTTTGTGGTGGTTGAGACAAAGAAGAGGAAGGAGTCCAGCCCTTGTCTTCAGCTACAAAGACCTGATTCCTGAAACACCAAACATAAAGGGGCCTGACCTGTCCAGAACCATAACAGATACAGGCCGGGTGGATGCAATATCAAAGGTCTGGCTTCACTGGCATGGTGGAGAGAGAGGCTTCCACATGAGTTACCCTCCCTCTCTTGACATGCTACCCCTGAAGGCTGGTGTAGTTTCCCCTGTAGCAAAAGTGAAGGAATTTAGGCTTCAACAGGTTTTGAGCGCTTCTGTGGTGACCAGGTGTCTGACCACAGTGCTCCACTTCAGGTGCACCCAATTTCAGTGCCTCTGGACTTTGCCCAAAGCCACTGGGTCTTGGTAGCCCCCAGGTGTCCCAGAAGTGCCCCCAGGGCAAGCTTGAACCTTGGGGGATAGCTTTGCTCTTTGTGTCTCTGTTAATAGTTTATTTATTTATTTTAGTTGGAGGCTAATTACTTTACAATATTGTATTGGTTTTGCAATACATTGATATGATTCCGCCATGGGTGTACATGTGTTCCCCATCCTGAACCCCCCTCCTACCTCCCTCCCCATCCCATCCCTCAGGGTCATCCCAGTGCATCAGCCCTGAGCACCCTGTCTCATGCATCAAACCTGGACTGGCGATCTGTTTCATATATGATAATATACATGTTTCAGCGTTATTCTCTCAGATCATCCCACCCTCGCCCTCTCCCACAGAGTCCAAAAGACTGTTCTATACATCTGTGTCTCTTTTGCTGTCTTGCATATAGGGTTTGTTACCATCTTTCTAAATTCCATATATATGTGTTAGTATACTGTATTGGTGTTTTTCTTTCTGGCTTACTTCACTCCGTATAATAGGCTCCAGTTTCATCCACCTCATTAGAACGGATTCAAATGTATTCTTTTTAACGGCTGAGTAATACTCCATTGTGTATATGTACCACAGCTTTCTTATCCATTCATCTGCTGATGGACATCCAGGTTGCCTCCATGTCCTGGCTATTATAAACAGTGCTGCGATGAACATTGGGGTACACGTGTCTCTTTCAATTCTGGTTCACTCAGCGTGTATGCCCAGCAGTGGGATTGCTGGGTCATATGGCAGTTCTATTTCCAGTTTTTAAAGGAATTGCCACACTGTTCCCCAGAGTGGCTGTACTAGTTTGCATTCCCACCATCTGTTAATAGATTTTAAAGGAAGGTATTGACCTGGGGAGAGAAGCTCCAGGACAGCAACTATTAGCCAAGATGTCAGCTGTGTAATGGAAATGTTGGTGATCATCTTGGGTATTCAATTATTATACTGAAAATATTAATGCTGTGTTTTACTAATGAGTAATTTAGACGATTTAATAAATTATAGCCATAAACCCAATTTATTATCAATAACCCAGTGATTAACTTAGACAGACTGATCTAATGTTAAGAGGTTTTAAAAAAGGTAAAGGGACCACTGTTCTGTGTCTCTTCATTTCATCCCGTGAAGGGTGATGGGGGATAATCTCAGGCAAGGTTTTTTCCTTTGATGCCCCTGTATCTTTATCTGTAAACAGGGGACAATAATGTAAAATATATAACATTGATTCATTTCTTCATTCATAATTCATTCAACAAATAGTCACTTGAAGCCTTACTCTGAATCAGGAGGCATTATGGTTCCCAAGAGTAAACAAGACAGATAAGGATCTCCCTATTGTGGAGTTTACATTCTGGTAGGGACTCAAGAACCCTTCTGAGAAAAACAGCTGAAATGGCACGTGCCAAGAAAGAACTCCACAGTTCAAGACATTGAAACAGTTTAATCCTTAGGTAAAGCAGTTCTTGGTATGTGTCTCTATACAGTCTCTAAGAAAAGTATTCTGGGAACAAACAGCAAATACCTCAATAAGATGCTGATGAATAAAGAAACGCTGTTTGGAATAGCACAAGGTTTTAAAGCATTTCAGAGGGTCAGTGACCACATGGTCGCCTCTTCATTTTGTAAAGAGCCCACTGGCTAAGTGAAATCCACAAAGAACAAGGCAGGCTGCCTCTATTCAAATTCTTGCCTAAGAAAGATGCTTAGCACTAGAATCATCCCACTATTTTACCTTATTACATATTTGGAGTTTAACTATCTTTACTTCTCTGAATCTATTTATCTCGGATAAGGCGATGGCACCCCACTCCAGTACTCTTGCTTGGAAAATCCCATGGACAGAGGAGCCTGGTAGGCTGCAGTCACTGGGGTCGCAAAGAGTAGGACATGACTGAGCGACTTCATTTTCCCTTTTCACTTTCATGCATGGGAGAAGGAAATGGCAACCCACTCCAATGTGCTTGTCTGGAGAATCCCAGGGATGGGGGAGCCTGTTGGGCTGCTGTCTATGTGGTCGCACAGAGTTGGACACGACTAAAGCGATTTAGCAGCAGTAGCAGCAGTATTACCCAAATAATGGATTTTACATAGCTTGGCTGATGTCCCTGATTCATTTGATATTGCATTTACATTATGACTTCTCTGGAAATAAATTATATTTGATCTAAACACTTAATTGGGTTATGCTTTTTTGCAAAGACCATTTATTTTTGCAATTGCTGTGAAAACCGTGTGGGGACCAAGTTTCTAACAGCACTGAACTCTTTCTATGTGAATTTCAAAGCAACTTCAAAGATGTTAATTTCAAGAATACATCTTTAAACATCACCCACCTTATTGAACAAGCTTTCGAGGTAAGAAAGAAGGATTCAGATTGGACCTGTATAGCATAGACTTATCTAGTAATAGACTAGTACCAAAAAACTCAACCTACTGGCTTGGTAAGTAGTCCTTCAAATACTGGGCAACCCCAGCAATTATTTGGTGGTTTTTTTCCACTGCTTTTCAATATGGTATGCTAATAACACTTCATAGCAATATCTGTTATTGTAGAGCTTGTCACATTCATGACATTCTAAAAATATTTTCTAAGGAATTTTGAGCCAGAAGATAAAGCTATCACACATTTAAAACGGAACTTTGCAATTTATTGCTACAATTGTGTTCAGAATTTTCTAAGAGTTTTATTATTATTATTATTATTTGAGGTAACTGGTATATAACACTATGTAAATTTCAGAATTATCCAAGTGTTACTTCAGAGGCAATGACCCTAAGTAACAGCTGAAATGCAGTGTTTTTTTGTTTTAAACGAGGACATTTAATTCTCATCTGAGCCCTCTTAAGTCTTGTTCAAACAAGCCAGACAGTAAAGCAGATGAGGACTCTGTATAATTTTAATGGCTGGGCTCTGAGACATACATCAAAATGGCACACCTGACCCCTCACACTATTGGGATGTCACTCCTCTGCCTATGAAAAAACTTCCTGCTGCTCTTCAGTTTGTTTGCAAACATCAAGCTGCCTAGAGTCCCTGAGATTTCTGAGACTCCAAAAGGAATCTTGGAGAAAGCAAAGACCACGCGACAGGTTTGGGGTAGTCTTCACCCGCAAAAGCAAAACGAATTACAGGTGCACTAGCCCGCGGGCCCCAGATGCCCACCGGGCAGTTCCTAACTCCTTCTTAGCCAAAGGCACTATGAGGTACCCGACACTTCACTGTACTCCTCTCTTTTGGAGCCGCGGAAATTGATACTTTCAACACTCCAGACTTTAGTCCAGTCTCCCCAGCTCGTATCTTCGGCGTCCTCGCTGCCCCGAGCTCAACCCTTCTGTCAGCTCACCGCGCCAAGACCTTGGTCCAGGTTTGGGGACAGTTCAAAGAAAGAGGGAAAAGATGGCTCAGCTGGGAAAGGGATAAGAATAAGGTGGCCTGTGGCTCGGTCCAGAAATGCCGGTCTTTTTTAGGCACATGGGAGGGAGAAAAGTTTCCTTTGTCAAACTAGTGACCACGTGGCGCTATGGCGGTCACCGGCAGCAATCCCATCAGACTGCCAGGCGCGGACCTGGGGACGTGCCAGTCACCTCCTGCGCTGGTCAAGGGGAGCCCCGAAGAGTGGGGGCACCGCGGGAACACATGAGAGAGCCGATCTGGAGGACACAGCAAGGCCTAAGAGGGTAGCTCCGGGAGCTGCGCGTAGGGCGGGGTTCCCGGCGGTGGGCGGATGCGGGATGCGGGATGCGGGCCGCGGGGTTCCCGGGGTGGGGGCGCCCAGACTGAGGTTCCGGGGTGGGAGTGCGGAGGGCAGGCTCGGGAAGCGGTGGGGTACCGACCGCGGCCTTCCCGGGGTGGGGGCGCGGAGGGCGGAGCCCCGGGAGTGGGGCGGGGCTTCGGGAGCTGGGCGGGCTCGGAGGCGGGGCTCCTGGGGCGGCGGAGCCCGGGCTCCCGGGGGCGGAAGGGCGCTGTTCGGGGGGCGGGGCGGGGGCGGTGCTCGGGCCTCCAGGCTGGGGCCGGGGCCGGGGCCGGGGGCCGGGCCGGGGCGGGGGCGGAGAGCTGCGGGCAGGCAGGGCATGGCGTCCATGGCGGCGGCGATTGCGGCCTCGCGCACGGCAGTCATGAGTGCGAACCGGCCTCTGGACGACCGGGAGCGGAAGCGCTTCAGCTACTTCTCGTCGCTAAGCCCCATGGCTCGGAAGATCATGCAGGACAAGGAGAAGATCCGGGAGAAGTACGGGCCCGAGTGGGCGCGGCTGCCGCCGGCGCAGCAGGACGAGATCATCGACCGGTGCCTGGTGGGGCCGAGCGCCCCGGCGCCCGGCGACCCCGAGGAGCTCGCGCGCTTCCCCGGCTTGCGCGGGCCCACGGGCCAGAAGGTGGTGCGCTTCGGGGACGAGGTAGGTGCGGACGGGCCGGCGTCCCCTCCACCCCTCCCCGGCTACGCCGGGCGCCCGCGGCCGGGCTGACACCTGCCGGCTAGCAGCCGTCCCCTCCAGACGCGCGGGCAGGGGCTGGAGAGAAGGCGCAAGCACCCGGGTGGGTGGAAGGGGCGGCCTGGAGCCGGAGGTCGGGGGCTGGGGGTGCTCCCCGGGGGAGTCTGTGGAGAACCGCCGAGCGAAGGAGGGAGGTCATTCAAGACCCTCCATCTAGACCTTCCCCGGCGGGCCGCAGGGGACTCGAGACTTCTCCCAGAGCTGGAGGCAGTTGCTGGTAGCGAGGCAGACCAAATTGGCAGCAACAGGGGATTTTTAAGCCAGGCCAGCCTAGGTTCTATTCTGCCATTTAGCTGTCTGGCCGTGAGTGACCTAACCTTTTAGAATCTCAGGTACCCCCAAGAATAGTAATACCCACCCCAACCCTGCTAGGGAAGGTAGTCAGCATTTTATACGTAATAATATTATTAATATTTGTGATGAGTTGTGTGGGGAGACTGAAACTGTCAAGCAAGATAACAAGAATAAAGAGGTGCCTTCCAAGATTTCCCAAAGCCTAAGATGTTTCCGAGTGAGCCCCATGTGCAGTTTTGTTTTGGGAGTGAGTGTGGTGGCCCCTCTTTTCCATTGAAAAACACTGGATACCTTTAAATGAGCTGTTGCAAACCTTTGGTACATATAAGGGCATGTCTGGGCCTCTGACCTAGACACTCTGCTGGGACTTCTAGACGGGTGGTCACTGGAGGAAGAAACTCTGAAGCTAGAAAAAACTCAGGGATGACCCATGGAAAGTCACAAAGGCCTGAGTGTTCTGTGCTGCTCAGAAAGTTGGCTTTTTCCTGGAAATGTGTTTAACTAAAACCTGTTTGGTGCCAAATTTGTGGCTCCTGGGCTTTTCAAACTCAACTTTTGGTCTAAGTCGAAAGCAGCAAGCAATATACAATGAAATCCGCGTGCTTTGAGGCTGCAAGGATGAGGGGCCAAGCTTGGAGATTTTCTGAGGAAGTTGTGGACTGCGGAAGGAATTCTAGTGGAGAATGAGGTTTTAATCTGATTTTCAGGCGTGGGTGTGCGGAAACGTTGATTAATACAAAATGCTTGTGGTCATAAACCCACTTTATTGTGAGGGATGTGTGAGAGGCAGAAATATGCTGCCCACATGGCTTTATTCTGACAGGATGAACAGTCATCATTGGATTTTAAACTCTAAAGGCTTTGTCAGGAAAAATGAGGGTGTGGTAACGGAAGGGATGAGAATATACGTTTAAAATGTAATCCCAGAGCTGAAACATATTTAATGTGAAAATAAGCATCTCTAAAGATGTTTGCAGTGTTGGTGCTCAGATTTGGGTGATGGAAAAGCAGGCAGCCCCTCTTGGAAACGTAATGAGTAAATAAACTGTGAGAGGAGATAAACCTGCAAGTACTTACAGATGTTGGAGAGTCACTGTCATTTTCCCTTAACTAGCTGTCTGGCTAAGAATATCCACAAAGGCCTGTGCCATGTGTGACCAAGTGAATTGTGTACTTTGATTCCTTAACTGGGTACCGGACTGAGCCATTTGTGAATTTGTAAACCCAAAGCAATTTAACAGCCAATAGAACTTTGTGTTGTGGTACTTGCGTATTCTTCCAGGAGCACAAGAGCCCTGTTTTTCAGAACTGCACTCAGCTTTGCAAAAGCTGCCTGGGAGCATGATCTGCAAACCTCCTGCCAGGCTCTCAGCATGAGTGGCAGAGACACAATGAGTTTGAAGAAAGGTACAGAGGAACATTGCCCAGAGCTTTTTTGTCTTTTTGGCTACAGTGATTTAATCCCACTAGGGAGTTTAAAGTGTGTTACATCGACTTGGCACCAGAGTAGAGTTGGTGGTCTCATGCCCAGGAGTACGGTTGTTCTTGGAGGAGGGTTGGCTCCTGGGCGCAAGGGGTGATGATGGCTGCTGGACAGAGTAGCCTGAATAGGTGGCCCCAGGCTTACCCAAAAGGGCCCTGAACCATACTGAGTCAGCCGCTCTGTCCCTTCCGGTTTGATCTGCCTTCAGATGTAGTCTCTGTGGCCTGCACAGCCAGTCTTGGAACAGAGAACGCTCCTTGGCCTCCACCACTGCCAGCTTCCACAGTTGGCTCATTGAAGGATGGGTGCTCAGGTGAACCCCAGCTCTTGCTTTAGCCAGTGTCTGACGTTGGATGACAGGCAGGGTGGGCCTCGTAGATACTTGGGAAAGACCATCTGGGATACTGGGCTCCCAGGGCCTTTTCTAAGCTATAATAGGAGGCACCTGGGCTTGGTTGTGAGTCTTGGGTTTGCTTTGGTTCCCCATCAGCTAACTTTTTGACTGTGGTAATTCATTAATGTCTCTGAACTCCTACAGTGGGAAGAACAGTAACAGGATGATGGTAGAGCTTATGTGTAGGAAAGGCCTATGGGATTAAAAATGGCTGCTGCTGCCAATGGCGAAAATGTCAATATTAAGGTTGTTAGCTGTAGTCTGTCAATGTCCACTTTTGAAAATCACTACCATGAAATAAATTCCTCCCATTGCTAAGCTTAGAGTTGGCCGTGTAGAGTCCCACGTGAGAAGGAGCTCTGCTCTGATGAGCTGCGGGGATTCACCTTGGGGCACATATCGAAAGCTGGGCTTGCTCTGTCCACAGTGTGGACGTGAGGTGCCCTGACTCCTGATCAGCCATCATTCCAGCCTCAGATTGTGCCCCCCTTTCAGCTATCGTGAAGGACCAGGACATCGCCTATTTCTTTGAATACCCTCTACCCTGTCGCCAGTAACATTTTTGCATCCCAGACAGCCACATTTTACGTCAGAACATGTGAATACAGCCTTCAGCTGTGACTGTTATCCAGTCATTGTTACGTGTTGCAGGAACAAGCAAGTGGAAACTTGCTTGTGTATTGATGGTCATGGATCTTGGTGGCAGGGAGTGTGGTCAGGGCTCGGCTCACACGTCCAGTTGACACATATGGGGCTGCTCTTTGTGGGACACGTGTGGCAGCATGCCATCTGTGTGTTCCTTTTTACGTTTGCTGTCTGTAAAGCAAGAGGACCAGTGTCCAGGCCCAGATCCACCCTTGCTGGGAGGACAAGCCTGACGCAGAGAGGGAGGCTGGCTGCCTGCCTTTGAGCATGGAAGCCGTGAAAGGTTCTATCAGGTTTTTGGTTCTTACCGCCTTGGCAGTCAACCGAGTGACTATCTCCCTAAGCCTAGTATGTTACACACTAGAGCCACTCATGCTTTAGGGATGCTTAGCCTTCCTGGGTGGCTCAGTGGTAAAGAATCCGCCTGCCGATACAGGAGACGCAAGAGATGCAGGTTCAATCCCTGGGACGGGAAGATCCCCTGGGGGTGGAAATGGCAAACTGCTCCAACATTCTTGCCTGGAAAATTCCATGGACAGAGGAGCCTGGAGGGCTGCAGTCCATGGGGTCGCAAGGAGTTAGACATGACTGAGTGACCGAGCATCCCCAGCTAACCGTCCCTCTCGGGCTTACAGGCCTTGCTTGGAACAGACAGGGACATTGGACTTGCCGTTTGCATCACGTTTGGTCTGAATGTTGGCATGTTTGCAAATAGGTGCTTTCAGCAGTTTGACTTGCCCTTTGCTTCTCAATTCCTGCCTTCTTCCTACAGCAGTAAAAGTCTGGGGAATGGCTTATTTTGGGAGATGAAGAGCTTTCATCTAGGGAGATTTAGGTATCACTCCAGTCTGCCTCCACAGCTTCCTGTTATCAAATAGCAAAAACAGAAAACAAAACCCTGACTTTCTAGGCATGCTTAGCTCTTTGCTCCCTGCCCTTACTCCCAGACTCTTGCCACCAGTCTAGCAGGATCTGAGAATTCAGGGTTCTGAGCTCTGTGCCACAGCTATGCTCCAGATAAGCCATAAGTAGGTGAACTCAGAAATTTGGGCAGCCAGAGTGTTGATTCTCATGGACCTACTTGCCTGTTTCACCTCTTTATAAAGTAAGTGGGGCTGGGCAGGAAGGATGTTTCCACGTGCCACTGGGATTTGGATTTTGAGTGCTGGAGAATGCGGGTTGTAAGCCCTGGAGCCAGACAACTCCACCTCCTGTTCAGCAGCTTAATGACCAGCTGCTGTTGGAAGGAGGTGTTCCCCCAGCCCGTGTGTCCCTCCCCCTCCTGCAGGAACCAGAGGACTGGCTGGCTGCTCTTTCACTCCACCTGGCCTTCACCTCCTTTTCTGGGGCTTCCTGACTCCTGCAGGAAGCCGGGAGATCTTCTGCAGGCCTCTGAAGGCCCCTCAGTTTTCCACAGCCCCACTGCCTGTCCAGCTCCTGCTCCCCCATGGCTGGTGAAGCACCCTTCCCTGAAGTGCTCAGGAGGAGGGGGTCAGTATGGAGCCCCCCAGTCAGCAGACTTTGATGAGCTGCTGGCATCCAGGCCATGCAAAGGGTCACTTTGCCCTCTCTCCTTAGTGTCTAGGCTGGACAGCCTAGGTGTTTGTGTTTTAAAATAAACTAATTAAATAATTATACAGTTTCTAAACTGACATACCTGTGTGTACATGCATGCTAAGTTGCTTCACTTGTGTCCATCTATTTGTGACACCATGTACTGTAGCCCGCCACGCCTCCCTGTCTGTGAGATTCTCCAGGCAAAAATACTGGAGTGGGTTGCCATGACCTCCTCCAGGGGATCTTCCCAATCCAGGGATCTAACCCACGTCCCCTGCATCTCCTGCATTTCAGGTGGATTCTTTATCACTGAGCCACCAGCGAAGCCCAGCATACCTGTATGTAACTGTTAAAAGTTTCAAACAGTGCAGAAGCAGCATTATGAAGCATGTGGTAGTCCTTCCAGAACATTCCTCAATTATTAAATCTTTGTCAGATTTGAGTTTGGTTGGCTCTGTGGCTTCCTGATACAGGACTTGTGATGTGTGAGATCACCTCTTTCCCTTTTGCTTCAGCAGCTTGGCTTTTTATTTTTCAGCCTTTGGGCCCCCGAATGAGAAATTTGAGAGTTACTTTTTCATTGTTTGGCCTTTTATTTTTAAGAAAGGTGGAATGTGTAATTGTGAATCCCACACATCTGTCTGGCAGATGCATGCATTCTTTAGAAAAGATGACAGGGTGGATGTGGTTTACCATGTCCTGGCGCCTGTGCCCTGGCTCCAAGCAGGAGTTGAGAACCTGGCCGTGGGTCCGTGTCCACCTCCACAGGCCGTGAGGAGGAGGCTGTGGGTCTCCCACAGGCTTCCCTTTGCAGACAGATAGTTCTCTGTCTAGAGAAGCACCTGGCCTGGGACCCTGCATAGCTGGTGCCTCTGGAGGAGGAAGGGTATTGAAACCTTCACCCTGGGAGCTGAGGCAGCCACACTGGCTCCCCCTGGCACCCTGGCACCCCCCACTGTGGGTGTGTGGCCCAGTAATTACCAGGGAACAGGTTTTGCAAAAAAGTGAAATGACTTGCTCCTTGTCTCCCAGGGTGAGGGGCAGAGCTGAGAAGCCTATTGGCACATCAAAAGTCATCTTGAAATTGACGGGAGTTACTTTAACATTCTAAAGTAAGAAAAAATAATCCATTTCTCAGAAAAATAAATCAAGGCCAGACCTGTCTTCAGCTTCCTACTCCGCTCTCCTGTTTGTTTCCTTTAACTCTGCCCCGCCACCTCCCTATAACCACCTTGGGACCCAGGTTTTGTTTCTCGTAAGGTCTGTGGAGGCCTGAGTTTCTGTACTTGTGTTCATGGTGGAACCTGCCCAGTAGTTAAATTGTAACTCTTTTTCTGTTGTCAGAACTGCAGTTTCCTACTTCCGCTGATGGAAACCGTCTTATCTCAGCAGAATTAAATGTATGCAGTCAGTTCAGTTCAGTTCAGTTCAGTTCAGTCGCTCAGTCGGGTCCGACTCTTTGTGACCCCATGAATTGCAGCACGCCAGGCCTCCCTGTCCGTCACCAACTCCCGGAGTTCACTCAGACTCACGTCCATCGAGTCCGTGATGCCATCCAGCCATCTCATCCTCTGTCGTCCCCTTCTCCTCCTGCCCGCAATCCCTCCCAGCATCAGAGTCTTTTCCAATGAGTCAGCTCTTCGCATGAGGTGGCCAAAGTATTGGAGTTTCAGCTAGCAGGTCAAAGGGGAAAGCATGGATTCCATAAGTATATAAACAATAGTCCCTAAGAATAAGCAGTTGGTTAAAAAAAAGAGCATATTCTTCTCCCTTACTCCTTCCCTTTGTTTTTTTAAGTGGACTTTATTTTTCAGAGCATTGTTAGGTTCACAGCAGAACGGAGCAGAAAGTACAGAGGTTTCCATATATCCACCTCCTTAGACATGCACAGCCGCTCCCCCTCACAGAATCAACAGCCCCTGTCACAGCGGTGCATCTACTATAATCAGTGAACCTACACACCATCACCCAGTTCATAGCTTACATTACAGTTTTTTTTAAAATTTATATTTTCCACTATTTTTTAATAATCTATTTAATTAATTTTTGGCCACGCTTGACTTTAGTTGCTGGGCCCGGGCTTTCTGTTGCAGTGAGCAGAGCGGGGGGATTCTCTGCTGTGGGGTGCGGGCTTCTCGCTGCCGTGCCTTCCTTTGTTGCAGGGCGCAGGCTCTAGGCGCTGGGCTTCCCTAGTTGTGGTGCGTGGGCTTAGTTGCTCCGCAGCATGTGGGATCTTCCCGGATCAGGGATCGAACCCGTGTCTCCTGCATTGGCAGGTGGATTCTTATCCGTTGCACCACCAGGAAAGCCCTATAGTTCACTCTTGATATTGGACATTCAGTGGTTTGCACTAATATTTGAGGACACAATTCCATCATTATATTGATAGTACCATACAGAGTATTTCACTGTCCTAAAAACCCTGTATGCCTTTCCTGTTCATCCCTCTCTCCCCTCCAGTCCCTAGCAACTGCTTATGTTTTTACTACCACCATAGTTTTGCCTTTTCCAGATGACATATGGTTGGAATCATGGAGTATGCAGCCTTTTCTGATTGACTTCTGTCACTTAGTAATATGCATTGTTTCCTCTGTGTCTTTTCATGGCTTGATAGCCCATTTTTCCTAGCACTGAATAATAGTCTATAGCCTGAATGTACCACAGTTTTCTTAGCCATTCATAGCCATTCACCCACGAAAGGACATCTTAGTTACTTCTAAGTATTGGCATTTATGACTACAGCTGCTATAAGCAGCCATGTGTGGGTGTTTATGTGGACCTAAGGAGATCAAACCAGTCAATCCTAAAGGAAATCAGTCCTGAATATTCATTGGAAGGACCGATGCTATAGCTGAAGCTCCAGTACTTTGGCCACCTGATACAAATCATTTGAAAACTGACTCATTTGAAAAGACCCTGATGCTGGGAAAGATTGAAGGCCGGAGAAGGAGATGACAGAGGATGAGATGGTTGGATGGCATCACGGACTTGATGAACATGAGCTTGAGCAAGCTCTGGGAGTTGGTGATGGACAGGGAAGCCTGGCGTGCTGTAGTCCACGGGGTCGCAAAGAGTCCAACACAACTGAACAACTGAACTGAAGTTTTCAATCCATTTGGCTAAATACCAGCGAGTATGATTCCCTCCCTTCTGTTTTTAACATGCTCCTGTGAATCTGAGGTACAGCCTGACACTAAGCAGATCATCAGGAAGAAGGTGCTTGATGCAGGATGTGCCAAGAGGCCCAGCGCAGCCAACATCCCTGAAGGGATGAGACAGTCAGCAACACGGGGAGTACCTGTGGCTCCTCCTGCAGGCTCTGCCATCTGAGCGTCATGTCTCTAGTCTGGAGTATTTCACAGTTTAAACTTGTTAACTTTAAGCCAAAATGCCACCATCTATCAATCAACTGGAAACTGCCCCCAATTTATGGACTTAGGAGGACAATGATAATGTATGTTTCCAGTGAGCACTGCTTCTGAACCACTCCAGAAAAATTAGATGTATTACTGGGGAGCTTAACGGTTGGGATTCTAACTTTAAGAGACTCAGCCATCTAGGCGGCAGGAGAAATTTAATAAACAGCACGCCATATTTTGAATCTACAACATCAGAGTATTTATGATTACATACTTATTGTAGTTATGCAGAGGCATTATTAGAAATGCTGTTGCAGTAGTTGTATGTAATCTTTGAACTCTGGAAAGAATGAAATGAAAGCAGCCTTTTAGTTCAGTTCATTTCAGTTCCTCAGTCGTGTCTGACTCTTTGCGACCCCATGGACTGCAGCACACCAGGCTTCCCTGTCCATCACCAACTCCTGGAGCTTGCTCAAACTCATGTCCATCAAGTCAGTGATGCCATCCAACCAGCTCATCCTCTGTCGTCCTCTTCTTCTCTTGCCTTCAATCTTTCCCAGCATCAGGGTCTTTTCCAATGAGTCAGTTCTTCTCATTAGGTGGCCAGAGTATTGGAGTTTCAGCTTCAGCATCAGTCCTTCCAATGAATATTCAGTACTGATTTCCTTTAGGATGAACTGGTTGGATCTCCTTGCAGTCCAAGGGACTCTCAAGAGTCTTGTCCAACACCACAGCTCAAAAGCATCAATTCTTTGGTGCTCAGCTTTCTTTATAGTCCAGCTCTCACATCCATACATGACTACTGGAAAAACCATAGCTTTGACTAGATAGAGCTTTGTTAGCAAAGTAATGTCTCTGCTCTTTACTATGCTGTCTAGGTTGGTCATAGCTTTTCTTCCAAGGAGCAAGTATCTTTTAATTTCATGTCTGCAGTCACCATCTGCAGTGACTTTGGAGCCCCCCAAAATAAAGTCAGCCACTGTTTCCACTGTTTCCCCATATATTTGCCATGAAGTGATGGGACTGGATGCCATGATCTTAGTTTTCTGAATGTTGAGTTGTAAGCCAACTTTTTCACTCTCCTCTTTCTCTTTCATCAAGAGGCTCTTTAGTTCCTCTTCACTTTCTGCCATAAGGGTGGTGTCATCTGTGTATCTGAGGTTATTGATATTTCTTCCATCAATCTTGATTCCAGCTTGTATTTCATGTAGCCCAGCATTTCTCATGATGTACTCTGCATATAAGTTAAATAAGCAGGGTGACAATATACAGCCTTGACGTCTCCTTTCCCCATTGGAAACCAGTCTGTTGTTCCATGTCCGGTTCTAACTGTTGCTTCTTGACCTACGTACAGATTTCTCAGGAGACAAGTAAGGTGGTCTGGTATTCTCATTTCTTTAAGAATATTCCAGTTTGTTGTGATTCACATAGTCGAAGGCTTTGGCTTAGTCAATAAAACAGAAGTAGATGTTTTACTGGAACTTTCTTGCTTTTTCGATGATCCAGCAGATGTTGGCAATTTGATCTCTGGTTCCTCTGCCATTTCTAAATGCAGCTTGTACATCTGGAAGTTCATGTACTGTTGAAACCTGGCTTGGAGAATTTTGAGCATTACACTGCTAGCGTGTGAGATGAGTGCAATTGTGCGGTAGTTTGAACATTTTTTGGCATTGCCTTTCTTAGGGATTAGATGGAAAACTGACCTTTTTCAGTCCTGTGGCCACTACTGAATTTTCCAAATTTGCTGGCATATTGAGTGCAGTACTTCAACAGCATCGTCTTTTAGGATTTGAAGTAGCTCAGCTTGAATTCTATCACCCCCACTAGCTTTGTTTGTAGCGATGCTTCCTAAGGCCCATTTGACTTGGCATTCCCGGATGTTTGGCTCTAGGTGAGTGATTACACTGTCATGGATATCTGGGTCATGAAGATCTCTTTTGTACAGTTCTTCTGTGTATTGTTGCCACCTCTTCTTAATATCTTCTGCTTCTGTTAGGTCCATACCATTTCTGTCCTTTATTGTGCCCATCTTTGCATAAAATGTTTGTTTGGTATCTCTGATTTTCTTGAAGAGATCTCTAGTTTTTCCCATTCTATTGCTTTCCTCTATTTCTTTACATTGATCATTGAGAGAGGCTTTCTTATCTCTAAAGCAGCATTTAGACGTGATTTGCTGAGGCCTTTAGAGGTGATTTGCTTTGTGCCATAAGGGTGGTATCATCTGCATATCTGAGGTTATTGATATTTCTTTAGCACTGTTTAGACGCGATTTGCTGAGGCCTTGCAGTGTTTAGGAGACTATTTGCTTTGGTTATTATACTGATGACACAGAGCATAGTTTTGCCTGCTTCAAAGTGGGGTGGGTGAGAGCCAGCCCAGAAAACCGTGGGCCTCTTGTGAGAGCAGCCAGCATCCAGGTTGGCTTACTAGAAATCCTTACTTGGGAATGATGAGAGCCATGTAGCAGTACTGATTGAGGCCACCTCTATAGGTGGGGTGGCCTGGGCAGAGAGGTGGATGCCTGAGCCTTGGAGGTCAGCACGTGCAGCCTGTGTGGCCAGGTGCCTCCATGAGAAGCGGGAGTCAGGTGTCCTGTGGAGGACTGAAGTAGGTGAGCTGCCCATGGGAACAGCTGCATTAGAATGACTTAGGGAGTTGCTGGATCATAACCAGGTGGCACCAGTGGCCAAGAATCCGCTTGCCAGTGCAGAAGATGCAGGAGATGCAAGTTCAGTCCCTGGGTCGGGAAGATCCCCTGGAGGAGGGCCTGGCAACCCACTCCAGTATTCTTGCCTGGAGAACCCCATGGACAGAGGAGCCTGGCAGGCTACGGTCCATGAGGTTGCAGAGAGTTGGATGTGACTAAGCACACACACAGGGAGCTGTTGGTTTTCTATGACTATGTCAGGTGGGACTCACAGCTTCTGCCTGTTAAAACAGCACCCTAGGTGATTCTGATTTACAGCTCGATCTGAAACCTTTAAGCTAGGAGTGCTCTTTAGAGAGCCTTGAATCTGATGTCTGTGCATGCCACAAGCATGGACCCAAGACCAATAAGGACCTAGGAAGTGGCCATCCCCTCAGGCTGCCTGGGACAGGTGTGCCAGAGAGAAGGCATCTGCAGAAGTTTTCTCAGGTGGCAGAGTGGTCCCCAGCCTGTCCCTCAGTGAGGCCTGGAGAGGAAGCAAGACTCTCAGAGTGCTTCGGGGGCCTCCGAAGCACATCTTTTGACTGTTGCAGTCAAGGCGTGTCTCCCTGTCTGCTGGCTGCCAGTGACCTGGTTTTGTGGAGGGGAAGCTCAGGGTTGCTTTGTAATGCCCGTGCTCCTGGCTCTGCTTCCTCAGGCTGGCCTCTGGGCCCAGCCGAGGGTCGTCCGCTGTGGATGCTGCCATCCACAGGTGCTGTCCCCCCGACACTGGAGGTGAAATGAAGTTCATTGGCTCTGAAGTTGGGAAGGAAGTTATAAAGGAAGAAATGACTCATTAGTATCCAGTTCTAGAGGAAAGGCTAATATTTACAATATTTCACCTTTGAAATGAATTTTAAGTCCAGAATTTCTCACTTTAGAATAATTTTGGAATAGTCATAACTTTTACAGAGAAACCAACCCATTCTAGATGAGTGACTGTGGCCAAATAATTTCAAAGGCAAGATGACCAAAATCCTTAAAAACTTTAATAGTGAAAATTGCCTCTAGTGTAGAATGTAGTGAGTTTCAGGGTGTCTGGTATTGGTTGCAGCTTGTGCCGTGTTGGGAAATGTTCAGCATCTGGCGTCAGGGCAGTGAGGGGAGCAGTCCTGCTGTGGAGCACCCACTGGCTGCCATGGAGATGCTCCCCTAGGTGCCGTCTAAGCCCCAGGGTGGCTCACGGAATCAGAGCCCGTCAGGGAGGTGCAGCAACCCCACTGTGTGCTGTTACAGATGCACTTTCTATCTTGTAAGTACAATGGATATAAGTGATGTCAAGAGCATAGATAATAGGAAGACCGACTAAAGTAATTATGAAATGACGTTTTTAGTATTCGTTACCCTTGTCAGGTTTTTTTTTTTTTTTTGAGTGGGGAGGGGTCACTTTTTTTTTTTTAATAAATTAATTTTCAGAGCAATGTAGGTTCCCAGCAAAAGTGAGTAGAAAGTATAGATTTCTGACACACTCCCTACCGTCACACATGTGCAGCCTCTTCCAAAACCACTGTGTCCACCAGAGTGTGACATTTGTCACAGTGGATGAGCCCACGTGTCATTATTGCCCTGAGCCCATAGTTTACACTGCAGTTTGCTCTCACTGCTGTAGCTTCTGGGCTTTGAGAAAAGTATCCACCGTCACTTTATGGGAAATAGATGGGGAAACAGTGGAACAGTGTCAGACTTTATTTTTTGGGGCTCCAAAAGCACTGCAGATGGTGATTGCAGCCATGAAATTAAAAGACGCTTACTCCTTGGAAGAAAAGTTATGACCAACCCAGATAGCATATTCAAAAGCAGAGACATTACTTTGCTGACTAACGTCCGTCTAGTCAAGGCTATGGTTTTTCCAGTGGTCATATATGGATGTGAGAGTTGGACTGTGAAGAAGGCTGAGCGCCAAAGAATTGATGCTTTTGAACTGTGGTGTTGGAGAAGACTCTTGAGAGTCCCTTGGACTGCAAGGAGATCCAACCAGTCCATTCTGAAGGAGATCAGCCCTGGGATTTCTTTGGAAGGAATGATGCTAAAGCTGAAGCTCCAGTACTTTGGCCACCTCATGCGAAGAGTTGACTCATTGGAAAAGACTCTGATGCTGGGAGGGATTGGGGGCAGGAGGAGAAGGGGACAACAGAGGATGAGATGGCTGGATGGCATCACTGACTCGATGGACATGAGTCTGAGTGAACTCCGGGAGTTGGTGATAGAGCTGCAATTCATGGGGTCGCAGAGTCAGACACGACTGAGTGACTGAACTGAACTGATCCACCATTACAGTATATACAGAGTAGTTTCACTGTCCTAAAAATCCTCTGTGCCTTCTCATCCTTCCTTCCATTTAACCCTGGCAACCACTGATCTTCTTACTGTCTCTATAATTTTACCTGTTCCAGAATGTCGTATAGTCTGAGTCATATAATACATTCAGTTTTTTTTAATTGTAAAATATCCATAACGTAAAGTTGACCATTCTCACCACTGTTTTCGGTGTACAGTTGCTACACTCACAATGTTGTACAGCTGCCACCACCACTGTCCCTTTCTAGAACCTTGCGGTTCTGACACCGCTGTGCGCCCAGCGGCCGGAGAGCCGCGCCTGCTTGCCAGTGCTGCTTGGGGCTGGGGTCTGCAGCCGGCCAGGGGCTGACGTCAGAGCTTCAATCGCATTTTTGTTTGGCATGTTTATTTTTGTTAAGTGCTTTATTATTTTTTTATGAGCTTGGAACTGCAGAAATCCAAGGAATTTGCCCCTTGACTCAGTTTCTTGCTGGAGCAAACAAAAGATTATTGACTTGACATCAAGTTGTGGAGAAATCACAGGGTGCCCGTCTGTCTGCAGCCCTTTTGGAATTTCAGCCAATACGGGCTGCAGCCACTGGAGCCTGCTGGCTTACCATGCTCCAGGCTACGTCTTTGCTCCTAAG
The DNA here is from genome assembly GCF_042477335.2 of Ovis canadensis. NCBI lineage: Eukaryota > Metazoa > Chordata > Mammalia > Artiodactyla > Bovidae > Ovis > Ovis canadensis. The sequence continues at coordinate 21,396,831 of NC_091269.1, read as the reverse complement.
AGTCTTTTTCTTTTTTTAAACAACTAATTCTTTATTACTCCATGAGTACATATACAAATTTTAGACATCTTATCCATGTCAATCAGAGATGACTACCAATAAAACTTTCCTTTCATGTTTATTTATCAGGTTTTATAAAATATATTTACTGTTTCCCAAATTCTTCAACAAGGAATTATGAGGAATAATTCTTTTAAGAGTATACAGTGTGAATGAGAATGATCAAATATAGCTCAAATGAAGCACTGTTGGAGAAAGTGTATTTCATTGGTTCCCTCTTTTACTCCTGTTCAGTTTTTTGTGTGTTTCATGTATTATTGTTTTTTCATCTTCATTTTTTCTTTCATTCATAAAATTACCTAAGGAGGAATGCATTTATAACTTGTATATGTATATTGGTAGGGAAGAAGATAGGCCAGGATTACTGTAGAAAAAAGCTGGGAAAATAGAAAAGAACATTGTTCCTAAGAGTCTTGCACTCATTCACCTTCCAGACCCCCAAACCTTCTTACTCTGTTCTTTGCAGATTTCAAAGGGACTCAAGCTGCATAATTAATATTCAGAGAATTGATCATATCACATGAGAAGGAATGTGTCCTGCTTTCACCAGTGATCCTGCCCCTGCTCTGTCTCTGCCTGCCCACTGAATCTCCACGCACCTCCTCTGTCCCCTGAGGTGGCCACTGGGTGTCCCTCCCCTGGACAGAGGGAACACATTTGCCAGTTGGTTTCCCTTTGTCCTTTTTCCCCTGGTCCAAATCTAGAATAAAGGGGACTTACGTCCCATCAGCCTCCTTTATTTTTCCCATCTGACAAACTCTTTCTTGTTGTATTGCTTCTAAGAGGAACTTAGAGAGTCCTGAGATCATAGAATTTTAAGGACTTTCAGGTCACTTAGCTCAACTACACTTTTCTCCCACTTCCTGACCACACATACCTGGACTCAGGGCCCCCTTAGCTGAGACTTGTTAGCTCACGTTTCTACTTTTGGAGGGACAGTTTGTAAATTGAGGCATAAACGTGGGCTTCACTGCACAATAGGAACACAGTGGCCCATGTTGCCTCGCGTTTTAGAAGTTTTGCCTGAGAGTCAGGAGTGATAGGAGACATAGCTTAGAGACTGAGCCTGGGAATGGAGTTTGTATTAAAAAAAAGTGGGCCCTTTTGCAGAACTGGGCCACCTCCTGGAGGAGGGGGAGCCAGGTGACCTACCTCTAGGGGCAGGGAGTGCTTCTGGGTGGGAAGACACCATGTACCTGGGGTGCTTTATGCAAGGACAGTCAATTCAATTATCTAATCCCATTTTCAGTCTGGATCACCCAAGACATCCCAGTTTTTGGTTCAGAAAATATGATCCCCAATAGAAGCTAGGTGCAAATGAGACATTTGCTAGTGTAGGAATACAAGTGGAAGGCTGGAGAAGTGGCCAAGGGAAGGAGATTTTTACAAGCCTTTGTTTAGGCTGGTGGATGCAAGGTCAAATTCTCCTGACTGTTTTGAAGGGCTCCTTTTATCCTGTTCTGCTTGTGAGGGTCAGAATGATTCTGAATTTTCATTATAATTGCATTTTCTTCATTGATTTGCTGATCATTGCCTTTCACATTTCTGGGAGGCACTTACTAGGATTCGGGGTGGGGCTCAATTTAAAAATTGGGTACTGGTGTTAACTGCAAATGATTTTCTGACATTCTTTTCACTGTTGTTCAGCTACAAAGTTGTGTCTGACTCTTTGAGACCTCAGGGACTGCAGCGGGCCAGGCTTCCCTGTCCTTCACCATCTCCCAGAATTTGCTTAAACTCACGTCCATTGAGTCAGTGATGCCATCCAACCTTCTCATCCTCTGTCGTCCCCTTCTCCTCCTGCCCTCTATCTTTCCCAGTATCAGGGTCTTTTCCAGTGTGTTCAAAAGCATTCCTTTCATATGTGACCTCATTTAATCCTCACGACAACCCTGCAAGGCAAGTTTGATTCTCCTTTTACAGATGAGAAAACTGAGGCGCAAAAGGCTAAGTCATCATCCTCTGGCCCCATGGCTAATCTCTGGTAGGGCTGAGGCCTGAGCCCAGAAGCCCTGTTCCCTTTCTGCTCAGCTTCCCTGTCACCAAGCTTGTCCTGGGACTCCCCGGCATCCATCTAATATCTGCTTGGCAGGGGACAGGCATGCCTGGCAGCCTCGGTCCGCAGAGTGAGGGGAAGCCAGACCCAGAAGGTCAACACATTCTCTGCAGAGTGTGATGACGTCAGGATTGTTCAGAGCCAGGAGTTGGGATTCTTCCTAAATTTTGGTTCCCCAATGGCCTTGCGTGGTTGTTTGCACAGGGTATGTTTGGGTTTGGATTTCAGATTTATTCTTGAATTTTTATTTCAGGACATAACTTGGCAAGATGAGCACTCTGCCCCTTTCTCCTGGGAAACAAGGGTAAGTTGGATTAAATTTAGATTTGTTTATCTTTTATAAAAAGTGATGTGGTTAGGTATTTTCCTTTCAGCACTTAGGAGGTCAGATGCACCCCCTGCTGGTAGGAAAGGAGAGGCGGTGGGGCAGGGCCTGTGCTAGGTTAGGTGATGGATTTAAAGTGAGGGGGTTGGTGGCACAAGGGTCCATATGACAAAGCCTTGAGGGAAGCTTTTGGAGGGGGTGGGATAAGACCAGCTTTTATTAAAATGAAATCAGAAGGGCAACAGAGACAGCAAGCTGGGTGGATGAGGGGGCAAGAGTGTGGACCCATCAGAATTGCCTGGAAGAGTCAGCTCTAAGGCAGAGAGTCCTGAGCGTGGAAGAGAGGAGGGAGAGACTGTTCTTTGTACCTTGTGAAGCTGGAATAGCCAGTGGATACACATGGACAACCCAGCCTGGTTCCCTGAATGCTGGTGTCCAGTCATTCATTCATTGCTATCAGTGGTATTGTTGCCGAAGTTGCTCAAGAGTATCAAGCTTCACTGGGTTGATCCATTTCCCCATTCTCCCTAGTTGTCCCAGAACAAGTGCATTAATAAGTAGCAAAATGACCAAGAGGTAGGTGTCTCAAATCCAAGGAAAAAGACCAGGGTTCTCTGAATTCTGGGACACTTGCTGCTGTGTGTTGGAGGGTCCTTTGCCTGATGGAGGTGATCATAGTGGCTCAGTGCCTGGACTGGGGCTTAGACTTGAGGTCGGATCAGGGCTTTCAAGCACTGATACTTGAAGGGGCTGGTTCTGGTCTCTACAGTTGTTCATCCCAGTAGAAATGGCCTTCACGGGGCTGTAGGCAGAGGGGGTCAGAGTGGGGTGAAGCAATGAGAAGGTCCGCAAGTGACTCCAGTCTGAGTGGCCTCACACGGGGCTCTGTGTCTAAGAATGAACGATGGACTTGACAAGGGCCTCCGCGGACCCGGACAGCTGGCATCCTTGCCCCTAGTTGGCGCTGTAACCAACACTGACTGCCCCAAGTGATGCAATGCCCCAGGATGAGGAAACCTGCGAAAGCCAAGGTGGCTCTCATGTGAGAGTAGAACGCGGCTTTTGAGAATACTTAACTGAGCTGAGCATTCCAGTGTTCTTGCCTGGAGAATCCCAGGGACGATGGAGCCTGGGGGTTGCCATCTATGGGGTCACACAGAGTCGGACACGACTGAAGTGACTTAGCAGCAGCAGCAGCAGCATTAATGCAGATGAACATGTTCATTCAGCAAGCACAGACTCCTGCCTTCAGGGAACCAGAACGATGGGTCCTAAACGTCCTAAAAATAAAGATGCAAACATCTGCATCCTGTGTGTCTTTTTATTTTTATTTTTTTACATTTCTGAGGCAGATGACCTAAGTCTAAACAGAGGGCAGGCCAAGTGACATGGTTGTGCCTGGAAGCTAAATCCTTCAGGATATGGGCGCTGGTTAAGGGGTGGCCGAGGGCAGGTGGGAGGGAGCCAGGGATACTGAGGAGCAGCCTGGAACTGCAGTTTCAGAGCTCTGAAATCCAACAACAAATCCCTTGTGCAGTAACAGGGCAGAGGGAGTTGGAGATGGGTGGAAAGTACGTCGCCACGTTGGCATTCATCAGGGCCGCCACCGTGGGTCCCCCAGATGGGGGCCTGAGAAGCGCTAACCCTGTAGATGACGTCTCGTAACAGGCAGATGGGCAGTCTGCAGGTTGGAGTGGACAGGGGCACAGAGGCAGCACAGATGTTCCAGGACTGGGCCATAGGTTTCATGATGTCTCAGTGACGAAGACCGAGAAATCGAATTAGTTAAAGTGCCCTAGCCCTACGTGCATTGTGCTCCCCTGAGGATATCTGCTCTCATAAGAATTCAGCTTGTTAACTGTTCCCGAGTCAGCCCTTTGTGGGATGGGCTGTTTCTTCTGTTACTAACACAATGCAGATGACATTCTGGGACACGGAGGGGGCAGCGCCTGGGGCAGCTGCTGTGAATGAGGCTCAGTGTGGGAACAGGTGCCTGGAAAAGGTCTCTAGAACAAAGTGTGCTGGCATAATCCAGCGTGGGTTACGCTTGTGCTGGTGTTAATTGTCACAGATGGCATCCAGGTCTCCTGGGAACCTGCATAAATCGAGAAGGCTTGGTAGAATCACGTCGATTTGTTTTGCCCATTTTAACTTATATCTTTTCAGTAAAAGGTATAGTCTTTGTGGCTCAGAATTCCATTTCATGTTCCCTTCCAATGAGAGAACCAGCTTATTTCATGAACTGATAGTCTCTCTCTGTCCTCACCTGTCTGTCTGAGCTCTCAAAGTCAAACTTATGTGGTTTAAAGTCAGGACCTTGTAGAAGTAACAGAAAGTGTTCCAAGGTGCAAAGGACCGCACCCCTACCCTGTCCTTACCAGTCAGCATTCCACATTCGCCTCGCCCCAGCCAAAAGTCGAGTGCCTGCCCCCCTGAGCTGTCACACTCTTCCTTAGGACTTAGAGACTCGTGAGAACTTCTTTGGAGAGCTGCTTGCAGGAGGCAGGTTAGCCAGGGCAGGCTGGCCCTGACCTCCAACTGCAGGGCTGGTGGCCCTTCGTCATTTGAAATCTTTGGTGCATGACAGACACCCCACTGTTTCATGGTTTGAAGCGTTCGTTTCTTTGCTTCTGATTCTGTGGGCCAGTGGTCTGGGCAGGGCTCAGCTAGACTGCTCTTCTGCTGGCCTTTCCATGGACCTGTTACCAGACAGCTAATGGGAACCAGCTGCTCGAGCATAGCCTCTCTTCCATTTTCGGTTGGAGCCGCATGTATCCAGTGAGCTACATGGTACCGGAAGAGTTCCCCTGGGTGAGAGTGCACGCTGACAAGGCCTTCCTAGTCCTAGGCGTGGGTATCAAGGTGTCCCCTCTGCTTTGTTCTGCTGGTCTAATTGAGGCCTGGTCCAGCTCAGGTTTGGGGTTTGAGGACATGCATTGCAGCTTCTGATGGAGAGTCACAGAGCATTTGCGCCGTTTCGAATCTAAGACTCTGACAGCCCTGACACAGGTCGTTTCATTTGATTATCTATTGTCCACTGACTTAAAAAGTTTTTATTTTTAAATTTTGTTATAAAATATACCTAACATGAAACGTACCATCTCAACCATTCGTGAGTGCGCACTGGCGTGCAGCCATCGCCACAGTCCGTCTCCAGAAGTCTGTCATCTCCTTAAACTGAAACTCTATTCCCTATAAACAGAAACCCGTCTTCCCCCTCCTCCAGCCCCTGGTAACCATCCTTCTACTTCCTTTCTCTATGATACCATTCATTGATTTTTCAGAAATTCAGTAGACATTGATTATACATCTATTCTGGGTCAGGCATTATGCTTAAACTCAGAGATGAGTAATCACTTGCTCTCAGAAAACAGCCCCGTGTGGGGATGAGTGCATTTGGGGACAGGAGGACAGCTTTAGGCACACAGTCACTCCAGTTATTTTCCCTCATGCAGTTAACACATATCTACATGCACGTTGGTAGATACGATCTCATGCCTTCTGCAGCTGTTCCCTTCTGCGACGTTTTTCCCTGTTTTCTTTTTTTGGCCGTGCCACACGGCATATGGGATCTTAATTCCCTGACCAGGGATCCAACCCATGCCCCCTGCCTTGGAAGCACAAAGTCTTAACCATTAGACCACCACTTCTGCAGACATTTAGTGACGGCCACTCAGGGCCTAGCTCTTTCTCGGCTCTGACTGCAGAAAGGGGGACTTCCCTGGTGGTCCAGTGTCTAAGACTCTACTTTCAATTCAGGGGGCACAGGTTGGATCCTTGGTTAGCAGCCACTGAGAGGTTAGCTGAGGCTGGGGTCAGCCTGAGCCGAGGTCACGACTGTCCGGCACAGAGTTAATCTCAGGGATTTGGGATTTCGTCCCAATTTTTGCACCTCTGCCTAAGGCTCCTTCCTTGAGGCTGGCTTGTGGCAGAGGACCTCTCAGAGACCTGCCGAGGATGGACAAGCTAGTGTCGTCTGTCCTGAAAGGCAGCTCTGATCAGGAGACGCCTTAATGCTGGGCAAGCACGGTCGATCTTCTGAAAGGTTGTTGCTGAACCACAGAAAAGATGCTGGGATTCTTGGCCTCTGGAGGAGAAGAATTCAATCCAGGGCCAGAGACGAGGCTTGATCACTCACAGCTTTTGTGTAATGAAGTTTTATTAAGGTATACAGGAGATAGAGAAAGCTTCTGACATGGGCATCAGAAGGGGGCAGAAAGAGTGCCCCCTGCTAGTGTTAGCAGTGGAGTTATATACTAATTAGTTATTACAGTAAATCAAAAGAATGTCTGGAGGTTGTAAAGACCTCACTAGACCTACTCCCACAATTTACACCTTAAGATGACAGAATTAGCCAGAAGGTTTTTTCCAGAGACTGTCCTCAAACAGGATACATTATTGTTATATAATCCTAAGGAATATAGAGGGACGAAAAAGTTTGTCTTTTCTTTCTCATTGAGAATTCCAGACCCCTGTCTCCTTGGGGGCCCCTAGACTTCTTATCAACCTGCCTAGGAGATGACTCTCTCACTTCCTTGGCTCCTGCTCTGCCTTCTAGCCTGCCCTCCCCTCCTGGGTCGCTTCCTTCAGAGACTGCCAGGCCTGGGGCCCCTGTTGCTCTGACATCTTCCCCATGAAAGGAGGCTCAGAGGCAGAAGTGCCCGTCGCAGCCGGTGAGGCGCTCTTGGTCGTCATCTTTCCCCTCATCCGTCAGCCTTGCAGGTGTGCTGGCGCAGAGGGGGCCTGGAGGGCCTCACGGTGGATTCCTGTCTCATGCTCCTGAGGTTTCAAGAGGAAAACACTCAGCCTTGGAATGTCCCACAGAGGGGAGAGGATTCTTGGCATTCCTAGTCCCTCTGGGCTGGGGAGTTTAGAGGAGACTCCTACAGAGGCAGGTCAGGCCCTGGCGCTGGGGAGCTGGACTCTGGGGACCCCACCCCCACTGTGCTTTCCTCCCCCAGGCTGTCTGGAATTTTCCTCTCTGTCTGCCCCAGTTCTTCCCCTGAGGTTCAGCTGCCTCACTGGGGATAGTAAGTAAGCTGGGTGGGAATCAGCTCCTTGATCTCTGATGGTCAGTGCAGACCGTGCCCGCAGTAGGGAGGCCTCCTGGCCCCTCTTCAGGAGCAGTAAATGCCTGGGCACAAAAGCATCTCCATACACTGAGGTTCACACTAGGGAATTGCAGGCACGTCCAAGTCTTCCATCCCGGGAGGTCAGTGTCACTCCTGGCGTGGGCCAGGACAGCGGGGCTCAGAGAAGGCTGTAACTGGCAGGCAGGGGGAATCAGTGAAGAGAGACTGGAGCTTGGATCTGCCCGTGGCTTGCAGGCATCTCCTGCCCATGGGGGACAGAAAGGTGTTCCATCAGGTTATCCGTACATGGAGGGTTCCCTGGATTCCCAGTTATGGCTCTGCCTGACTCTCCCTCTTCACTGCCAGCCCAAAGTTTCTGAGAAGCAGGGGGCCATGGAGCTGTACCATCCCCTCAGCACAGCAACACTCCTGCTTGCAGCCCCTGAGACCCCGGCAGTGAAGTCTCCTTCCCTGATGCCCCTGTGCTGTCTCTCACCTTCCTGAGATCCAGAGGGGACCTGTGGTCCCCTGCTCTTGACCTTTCCAGACTCTCATGGGTGTAGTAACCTGTGAGCCCCTTCAGCCAAGGGCCTGGCCTGCTTCTTTGACCCCAAGGGTCGTTCCTGCTGGTCTCTCCTGCAGCCCTGAGCCCCGCCCCACGGAGCCGATGTCTCCTGCCTCCTTGCCTGGCCCACCCCGCCCCTGCCCTCAGCCCGCCCAGCCCCCGGCCTTCCCCATGCAGATCCAACCCGCCCGCAGGCCCAGAGCAGATCCTGTTCCTTATGGTTCGCCCAGTCATCTCAGCAGCCTGGCGGCTCCCACAGGCCCCTGATCTGTGGTGAGCACCTTGGGGGCCTTTCCTTGACAAATCCCGACAATGCGCCCTTTTACCCATGAGGAAACTGAAGGCTGAGTGAGGTGTGTGGGCTGGACGTCCGAGCCCAGACCGTACCCTTCACCCTGAGCTGCGGCCGTCCCCCTCCCGTGTCCCCTCTAAGGAGCACCGCACTGGACGGGCACTCATTCGTGCAGCTGGTACTGGTCTTTGCTGGGGCATCTTATCCCTGTGAGGCGACAAGCGCCTGGAGGGCAGAGGCTGCTCTTCCCATGACCTGATGACTACAGCTCCTCACACCCACCTCCTCTTGGGCGTCTGTGGGGTATTCTCCAAGCTCTCGTTGCCATGGAGCCCAACAGCTGGGTGGAATGGAGCTGGACCCCCCATTGTCTGCCCAGTTCCCTGGGGAAAACACCCGGGGTCTGGGGATCAGGGGTGGGTGGTCCCAGGCTCTATCCACCAGGCCCCACTTGCCTGAGACACCCCCAGTCTCAGTGGCTAGTCCTTGCTGTCTCTTCTCCAGGTTGTCATTCTGCTAATTTTGAGATTCTGAGTTTTTAGTATCTTCCCCTCTTCCTCTTCCTTCTTTGGAGGGGGAGGTGGGGAGGATAAATTTGAAATGGTTTGTGAGTTTATGGGGATTTGCTCTAGTAAACTATTGTATTTTCTAACAATGTTTCTATAGCCTTTGTCTCAGCAGTTTAGATCTGCCGCGGGCTGCCAAGCCAAACAGTCAGTTTTGGCTGCCTGCACGCTCCTTTCCTGAAATATTACACATTCCTCTCCAGTGAGTGGGACGTAAAAATAGAGCCTGGGCTCAGTTGTGGTCTTTCTGCTTTTAGAACAGACGTGGCCAGCTGAGACCCAGGTCCCCTCATGGGCAGCTGACACCCAGGCTTGGCCCAGCTGGCCTGAGCCCCCCAGGTGCACAGCCCTCGGCTCTCGCCATCACCTGGCAGGTTGCAGGTGGGGTCCTCAGCATCAGGGTGAGGGGAGAGGGCTTCCTGAGTACTCCTACCTCTCCCGTCTCAGCCCTCTTGTGTGAGACTGTGGGCTTGAGTCCCCCATGGGCTTGCTGTCTGAGTTGGGAGCTGTTGACCTTGGGCTGTTTTTTACATGAGGCACCCCATTGCTGGACCCAGTTCAATGTGGCTACCAGGTTCCTGAGAGCTCTTTCTCTGCACCTGGAGAAACTTTTTTCCAGGACGGAGAACATTGCACGAAAGCTCCCTGACTTTCTAGCATTCATCCCAGGCTCTGGAGGTGGTCCCTCTGCTGGCCTGCCAGGTTCCAAGGCTGGGCTGTCCTCTCTTCTCACTGATCAGCTCCAGTGTCAGAAGACCCCCTTTCCTAGCCTCGGGGTGTGGGGAAAGGTGAGGTCAGAGATCTCGCAGGGAGCCTACGGGACAGCACAGTGGCTACACCAGGTCCCTGTAGGGAGTGTCTTACTCATTCTGCTCCTGATAGTGGGCCAGGATGGGGCTCCTCTGACCAAGCAGAAGAGCAGAGCCCAGTAGCCTGCATTTATTGAGCACTTACTATGTGCCAAGTCTGGTCCAGGGAGGTAAGGATAATCATTACTCCATTTTTACTGGAGAAGAAAAGAGCCCAGTTTTGGGTTGGGTCATTGGTGTGTTTGCCCTTTACTGAGAGGAGCAGGTTCCAGGAAGAAGGTGGTTGTGGCTCTGGTTTTGAGCCAGTGAGCAGAAGGCTCTCCTAAAGTGGACCCGGGGCTGGGAGGACATCCCAGGAGAAAGCGCAGGAGACAGGGCAGGCTGAGTCCTGGTCTGGGAGGGAAGGACTGCCCAAGGGCGCTGGAGTCATGGAGCAAAAGCAAGGGTGCCTCCTCTAAAGCACAGAGGGGGCTGCAGTGCAGACGCTGCTTCTGTGTGACCCAGACAACTGTGTCTTTGAAAATGACCAGGAGCTGTTTTTTTACTGTGTCCTGGTCCAGTTTTGCTGGGGTCTTGGAGCCAAGGAAGATGAACTGTAGTTAGGAAAAAAAGGCCCTCTGTCCCTCTTCTTTTTCCTGCCCGCTCCCCGCCCCTCTGCCCAGGCCGCTTCCCAACAGGCACGTTACTTTGTTTTTTATCTTACTGTTATTTTTGTCTGTGCTGAGTGCTCCTTTTTGCACCCGCTTTCTCTAGATGTGGCGAGTGGTGGGCTCCCCTTTGTTGAGGAGTGCCAGCTTGTCATTGCAGAGGCTTCTCTTGTGGAGCACACGCTCTAGGCACATGGACTTGAGTAGCTGCACAGGCTTAGTTGCCCTGCGGCATGTGGAATCGTCCTGGACCAGGCATTGAACCCATGTCCCCTGCATTGGCAGGTGGATTCTTATCTACTGCACCACCTGGGAAGCCCCCAGGCGTGTGTTTTCAACACAAACCACAAACCTTTGCCTTCTGGGGCGAGAAGTAGGAAAAAAAGAGACCCTCACCAGTGTAGCTGATCAAGGAAGACTGTTTCTTAAAAGGGGGGCTATGTAATCATAATTCTATTTGCAGAATGGAAAACAACAAATGCCTGGTTAAAAAAGAAAAGACTTCGAAGCTGAATTATATTAGAACTTTATTTCTTCTGTAAGTTCTTATTTTTCCCATTTTCACCTTAGAGCGCCCCAAACCAGGTAGCCACCCCAGTTCAGCATGGCCCCCTCTTCTACCCAGATGTCACCCTCCCCCGAGGAGCTGTCACGAGGGCTCTGGTGGCCCAAAGAGCCACGGAAGCCTCCGTGGTTGTGTTGCAGTTTGTCACGTCCAGCTCAGTGCTGCTTGGGCGTCCCGATGGAGGGCCTGAAGCAGCCCCGGAGCCACTGCGACCCTCCCCAGGGTCATTGGCTTCCCTCCCCAGGGTCCCTGGCTTCCCTCCCCAGGGTCCTTGCCTTGGCCCACTGCTGCCCTCTGAGTAGACTTGTGTTCAGCCCAGGCTTCCAGGCACTTCTCCCCACTGGAGAAATGTTGATCCTAAAAAAGCCTAAAGTTTGATGAACTGCTCAGTATAAGTACTTTTCTTACCCAACAATTTCCAGATCAATCTCAACTCAGTTCTCTCAGTCTCAATTCCAAGCCGTTTATTTTTTTTAGCACTTTGCATATTTAAAGAACTCATCATCTCTATGTCCACATTCTCCCAAGATTTTATTGTGGAATTTGGAAATATGTGGGCTTCCCAAGTGGCTCAGCGGTAAAGAATCCGCCTGCAATGTAGGAGACACACGTTCACTCCCTGGGTTGAGAAGATTCCCTGGAGAAGGAAGTGACAACACGCTCCAGTATTCTTGCCTGGAAAATCCCATGGACAGAGGAGCCTGGGGGGCTACAGTCCATGGGGTCTCAAAGAGTTGGACACGACTGAGCGACTGAGCACACACACATGCACGCGTGGAAATATGGAGTATCTGAGAATGATTCCCTCAGAAACCTATAAATCAGATTAGGTTGCTGACATACAGAAATCCTGCTGTATACGAGGATCTCTGGTGTCTCTAAAGACATTGTCCATGGCAGCCACTGGCTTTTTATATGTGATGTGATGCCCAACATAGCTGCAAGCCTAGAATCACTTGCTCCAGGTTGGAAACCCAGCCACATAATCTCTTAATGGACTATCTCTTGGTCTCTTATGTGACCTAGGACAATTTATTCCTTTGCTCCAAACCTCCGTCTTTGTCCTTTGTAGAATAAAAACTTTTTAGATGAAAGACCCATCAAGAAAGGAAACTGTGTCTGGTGAGCCCCGGTACCTGAGCTTTGATGTCATTTCTCGGGTTTTATATCTTACAACCCTGAGCTTCCGCGCAGCCTGCGCTTGTAGCTAGAGCTCCTCGTGGCATCATCTCGAAGGGTGGCCTCCGGCTATCAGAATCTGGGGTTTGAGGAAAAGTCTCAGCCAGAAAGAACATATGCAGCTCCCTGGGTTCCGGTCTCCAGCTTCTGTGGGAAAAGCAGTATTTCCGTCCTTGTCCTGACAAACTTATTGCAATGGTGAGACTCCTGGGAGAGTGCTGTCTATAAAAGCCAGTTTGGAATCGCCATTTGTCAGGTGAAGGTGTGCGCATTAAAGTGACAGAGAGCCATGTTTTAATAGGGAACTAGTGGCTACAGTTGCTACCCTGATGCACAGTGAGCAGCATTAAAAATTGGGGCAGCCCCTGGCAAACAAATTTGGTATGCACCCAAAATCATGATAGAAGAAAGGGTTAAACCTGCTGTAGTCTGGTATTTCACTTCTGGAAATCTATCTGACTAAACGAACTCCAAATGGGGAGAGCTATATATAAGAAGATGTTCGTGGCAGCCTTAATTATAACAGCAAAAATTAGAAGTAGCCAATTGTCTGATAAGAAGAAAGTGGGAAAGTAGATGGTGGGACAGCCGCTGAATGAAATATCTTATGCCCTTTAAAATGAATAGTTACAAAGACCACACCCCACCATTGATGATGGTGCTAAGTGAAAAACAATACCGAAATTATATGCATAGCAGAACTGCAATGTCATAAAACACATATCTGAAAAAGATTACATGAAAATACAAAAAGAAATAGAGATTGTGGGAAGAGGGAAAGTTTATGAATGTTTTTTTCTAACTCCCCAAATTTTAGCATATAGTTTTACTACTTTTATTATTTTTCTTTTAATATTTATTTATTTGGCTGAGACAGGTCTTAGTTGTGGCATGTGGAATCTTTTTAGTTGTAGCCTGTGGGATCTAGTTTCCTGACCAGGGATTGAATCCAGACCCCCTGCGCTGGGATCTTGGGGTCCTAGCCACTAGACTGTCAGAGAAGTCCTGATACCTTTATTTTAAGAAGAAGAAGAAGAAGGGAATGTATGCGAGAGTAGAAGTAGAGAGGAAGAGAGGAATGTCCCAGATTGATTTTATTTATTTATTTTTTTTACGAGTCATCAAGGTAGCAGATTGCTTGCTCTGTAGGACTTGGGAACAGCCTCCAGGGTGCACTACTGTCAGAGGGCTTAGGTTTCCACCCAGTGATTTGTTGGTCATACAGCTCACCCTTGGCCTTCCCAGGTGGTGTGGTGGTAAAGAATCCGCCTGCCAATGCAGGAAACTCAAGAGATGTGGGTTCTGTCCCTGGGGTGGGAAGATCCCCTGGAGGAGGAAATGGCAACCCACTCGAGTATTCTTGCCTGGGAAATCCCACGGAGAGAGGAGCCTGGTGGGCTAGAGTCCATGGGGTTGCAAGGAGTTGGACGCGACTGAGTACGCCCAGCTCAGTCCTACGGCTTTTAGTGGTTAGCAGTGTCAGAATAAGGCAGTGTCTGGGGGGCACTTGGATGTGGGGTATGGCCCTGTCCTCGGGGGTTCCCCACCTAACAGGACCAGGATCGGCTGAGGGCAGCAGGGCAATGCTGAGGAAGGCGCAGGAGAGGCAGCCTGTCTTGTCAGCAGATGCCACAGGCTGGGGACCTCCAGTAACAGACGTTCACTCCCCACAGTTCTGGGGCTAGAGGTCCAAGGTCACAGTGCCAGCAGGTTGGTCCTGGAGAGACTCCTCTTCCTGATTTGCAGACGGCTGTCTTCTCACTGTGTCCTTAGGCGTTAGAAAGTGAGCATCTCTCTGTCTTTTCTTACAAGGGCACTAATCCTGTCATGAGGGCTCTACCCTCATGACCTCACCTAAACCTCTTAAAGGCTTTGTCTCCAAATACTAACTTTGGAAGGTAGCCCTTCGACTTAGGAATTTGAGGCACACAAACATGCGGTCCTTAGCAGGCATGAAGGCAGAGCATGGGACGGAGGGGCGTGGAGAGGGGAGGTGAAATCTTTGTAGCTGCACTGAGGCCTGCCTTTGACTTTCTTGGTTTAGTCCAGGAAAGCAGGGTCTGACTGCTGGATTTTTTTTCATCCTTGCCAGCTGTCATTGATCAGGAAGGAAGAGGCCTGGGAGGTGGGGACTTGGTTTTGGGTTTGGATCCTCACTGCAGTGGTCTATATGCTAACCGTGTGCCCTTCCTTGTTGTTGCCAAGGGGAGAGTCACCCTCCTCAGGAAGGTGTGGGAATCTCTCTTGACGAGCCAGGTGGGTGATCCACTCACCAAGCAGAGGCCTTAGTCGTCAGTCAGAGGCAGGAGTCTCAGATGTTTGTAGCATCCAGAGTGAAGGGCCCTGCTCTCAAAGCTTCCTCCGTGTCAGAGATGTGATGGCAGCCCTGCAGATCACTGCTGAGGACAGACAGACGGTCCCAGCAGAGGGACAGCAGGCGGGCGGCTGCTCCTGCAGAGATGTTTGGGCCGGCATACCCGTTCTGTTGACTGAAGGTGTTGCTGTACTTCTCCTCCCCTCCCCCCACCCCGCTAGAGTCAGATGGAGTTCAGCATCTCCTCCTTATCCATCCAAGAGCCAAGCTGCAGCACCGCCGGCGAGCCCAGGCCACCATCCAAAGCTCCTCAGGGTTTGCAGGTCCTCCGGCCCCCGCAGGGCAGCAAGTCCTCCAGCCTGGATGCCCTGGGTCCTGCCTGGAAGGAAGAGGAGGCATCCTTCTGGAAGATCAACGCAGAGCGGTCCCGTGGGGAGGGCCCCGAGGCCGAGTTCCAGTCGCTGACCCCCAGCCAGATCAAGTCTATGGAGAAAGGGGAGAAGGTCCTGCCGGCCTGTTACCGGCAGGAGCCCGCACCAAAGGCCAGGGAGGCAAAGGCGGAGAAGCCCAGCCCCCTCCGCCAGGAGCAGCGGGCCGCTCCCGGCGTCAGCGCGGAGTGCGAGAGGCCCCAGCCCGCCCAGGCCTGCGCCAGCCCCCCAGGCGAAGCCGGCCCCTCCGGGCCCGTGGGAAAGCCCGTCTCTCCCGAGGCCATGGAGGCTGCGGAGGACATGGAGGATGCTCTGTTCCTGGAACCCGTGCCTGTACAGGTGGGTGTCTGGCTTCAGCCAGGGTCTCACTGCTGAAGGGATGAGGGCTGCCTCACAGGGGCGGGCGGGTGGGCCACAGATGTCCATGCCTTCTTCCTCTGCCATCCCTCGGCAGCCTGCTGGGTTGTCACTCAGCTCGGCAACCAACAGACATGCAGGAAACGTGTTCAGTGCGCCTGTCTGGGTGCCATGACTCGTCTGCCTGCTATGTGGTTGTGTCTCAGATGCCCCCTGCCCTTCCCTGCTTGTGTGAGGGCAGGTAATGGAGGATCATGGGGCCAATGAGCAGAGGACTCAAGGGGGAAGCTGGCAGTGTGGGTGGGGTTTGACTGCCAGCTCTATGCATGGGCCTGCAAGGCTGGGCTGCTCTGTGGGTGAGGAAGGGAGCTGCAGGTGTCCTGGGGACACAGTGGGAAGCAGGCAGGACCCCCAAACCTCCACCAGGAGCAGCTGTGCCTTTTTGCAGATCACAGGAGACTCGCTTCCGTAGTGATGGGCAGCTTCTCGTTTCCAAGCAAAACAGAGTTAGGTGTCCCAAGTGGAGTCCTAAGGAAAGGACTTCTTTCCGGGGATGCAGGAGAAGGAAAAGAAAGATCTGAGAGTCCCACTGCCGAGGTGCAGTGAGTCGTGAAGAAAGGGCCCTGTAAGAGAACAGGCGGCGCGACTGTCTTCTCCACGTCTCCCTGTGTGTGGAGCCCTGAGTGTGAGCTGCCCTGCACTACTGGAGAAAATGCAGCCAAGAGGAAGTGTTTGCTTAGGACTTTAAACAGAGCTAGTGTTGAAGGATCACCCAAATCCAAAATAAGTAAGTGTCTGTGTGTGCACGGAAAGTCGTTTCAGTCGTGTCTGACTCTCTGCAACCCCATGGACTGTAACCCGCCAGGCTCCTCTGTCCATGGGATTCTCCAGGCAAGAATACTGGAGTGGGTTGCCATGCCCTCCTCCAGGGGATCTTCCCCACCCAGGGGATCTTCCCGACCCAAGGATTGAACCCACATCTCCTGTGGCTCCTGCATTGCAGGCGGATTCTTCACTGTTGAGCCACCAGTTCAGTTCAGTCGGTCAGTCATGTCCGACTCTTTGTGATCCCATGAATTGCAGCATGCCAGGCCTCCCTGTCCATCACTAACTCCCGGAGTTCACTCAAACTCACGTCCATCGAGTCGGTGATGCCATCCAGCCATCTCATCCTCTGTCGTCCCCTTCTCCTGCCCCCAATCCCTCCCAGCATCAGAGTCTTTTCCAGTGAGTCAACTCTTCGCATGAGGTGGCCAAAGTACTGGAGTTTCAGCTTTAGCATCATTCCTTCCAAAGAACACCCAGGACTGATCTCCTTTAGAATGGACTGGTTGGATCTCCTTGCAGTCCAAGGGACTCTCAAGAGTCTTCTCCACACCACAGTTCAAAAGCATCAATTTTTCAGCACTCAGCTTTCTTCACAGTCCAACTCTCACATCCATACATGACCACTGGAAAAACCATAGCCTTGACTAGACGGACCTTTGTTGGCAAAGTAATGTCTCTGCTTTTGAATATGCTATCTAGGTTGGTCATAACTTTCCTTCCAAGGAGTAAGCGTCTTTTAATTTCATGAGGCACCAGGGAAGCCCAAATAAACAGATAGTGGTATTTCAGAGGGAGGCTGTGGTTTTGAGACATTGTTTTATAATGAACAAAGAGATACTTGGACAAGGCATATCTGAGAACAATTTCTGGGGGAAGATGGTGGCCTACTTGTGGACCTGGGTGAGGCGATGAGCAAGGCATTGTTCATGGAGATGGACGGCGCTTCCCAGAGCTTTACTGCTTCCTGACCTTCAGAGCTTTTCTGGATGGGCTGCAGTGCTTGCTTAGCTCTAGGGAGGCACAGGGAGGACGGCCATGGGGTGATGGAGGCCCCCAGGTCCCCCAGGAGCACCGCCTTGTGATGCTGGCCCTGAGGCTGGCTTCCTGCCCAGTGGCTCCCTCTCACAGACTCAGGCAGCCCACTGCTCTCTTGAGTCTGCAGTGGGGTCTTCCTCTGAGGGAAGCATTTATGTAAGTTATGTGAGAATCTTAATTGTAAAGAGATACAGGAAAGTGTGTGTGGGGTGGGGTGGAATGTGGGACAGAGCCCATGAAATCCTCGGAAAGAGCTGATTTCTGACTGCAGAGCACAGTGAAATGCTGCTGCGCTGAGAACACTGGTAGGAAACCAGAAAGAGGAATGTATGCCTGCACCCCTTTGGCGTTTCAAGCTCTGGCTCAACCTAGGGGCAGTGAAGGCCTGAGACCTGCCTCAGGGGAGCTGCTTAGCCCATTGCCTCTGTTGCCTCTGTGGCGGTGCCTTCCATCGGCAGCATGTGGAGGGCGCAGACGCAAGGCTCCCTTGCCCAGGAAGGCTGCAGCCACCAGGTAAACATGAACTTGTGTTAGACCTAGCAGAAGGGTCTCTCAGGTGGCTGGCGGAAGCCTGTGGAAGTGTGTCTGAGTCAGCTCACAGATGGCCCTTTAAACCAACCCCATGTCCTGTAAGTGGGCAGTCTGTGACCTGAAGAATGGTCCTGGGTCAGGGAAAATCACTCCAGAAGCTGCCGCATAATCTGAAAGAAAGAAGTTTTACATCTTTCTCTGTGTTTTTCACTCCCTCAACTTGGTGACTTGTTTTGTCTGTCACTGTGTATGTGTGTTTCGTATCCGAAAGACTACCTTCCTAACTTGTTCTCTTACTGCATGGGTGACTAAATTTAAACATGCCCCTCATTCAGAAATAGAAAAGATACATTTTTCTCCTTTTCTCTCCAGGTGGGGTCTACAGGCTGCCCTCAGACATGCCTGGGGACAGAAAGGGATACGTGTTGGATCCTGGCAGAGTTTGGCTTGCACTGAGCTTTATTTAATTTTCTGGTTCCCAGCAGTGAGGCAAATTGAGGTCAGGGAGCCTCTGAGACGAAGTACTCTCTTTCATTTGGGTCATTTTAAATGAGATGCTGTTTTTAGATTGTGCTGACTTGAAAAAGGCCTCATGCCTTACTTTGGTGTTTTTGTCCCTTCTACAGGTCAGCTCAAGTAATGTCATCTTGAAGACAGGATTTGATTTTCTGGACAACTGGTAAAGTGGATTAGACAGAACAAACAAACCAAGAATCCCCAAGTATTTTCCAAAGTGGTGTGGTGAAGGGGGAGATTAAACATAAGGGCAGGATTCCCACTCTTTCCAGAATCATTTGGATGCTGGTAAATGTTGCCTTGGCCAGCTCTCCAGATTTTTCCCTTTTTGGTAAGACCAGATATCTGTGCTATTTTCAACAATTTGATAACAAATTTTACATCTGGAATTTTTAAAAACTCTTAGGAATTCAGTGCTCTAGCTCCACCCAATTTTCCCCCTCCTTCGAGAAAGAGTTTCCTCAACCATGTCACAAAATTCATAGAGTGATTCCCACCTCCTCTCTGTCCCCACCCTTTTAAAAATGCATGGGGCTCCTTTGACGGGTGGCTGTTGAGGATGTTCTCAGTAGTCATGGCACTGGGCGCCCGCTGTGACCACAGGGAGACCTGCCTGCCCCTGAAGTCCATACCCACAGCCCCAGCTGTCCGGCTTCCCGCGCGGAAGCCACGCCTCTTCCTCTGCGGAAGCCACGCCTCTTCCTCTGCGGAAGCCACGCCTCTGTATCATGTGCCACCCTTCACTCACTTCACTTCCAGGAAACGGATCATGGGCACGTGGCAGGGTCATCTTTAAACTGCCTGCCATGCTACTTACTCAGACTCTTCATCTTTGTTTAACAAGTTGCATGTTTTAAAGTTTTGTATTAACTTTACATGATTTTGTATCTAGATTTAGCAGTTATAGGGCTACCGCTTTTCTTGGGTTTGTACCAGTGTCCCCTTGGAAGTTCTTTGCTACTTTCCTGACCTTTTAGGTATTTTCTGTCCTGGGCATCTGCAGCAGTCAGGGCAGATGACAGGCATTGCTGGAAGACCAGGCTTTTCTGATTAGTTGCTTTGGAACCTTCTGGTGTGAAGCTGGCAGGGGCAGCGTATGTCTTTCATCCCAAGGACTGGTCAAGCTGTGTCACGATGGACCCTCCCTCAATCCTGACCACCGACGGAAGTGGAGTCGTTTCTGCATGGCCCCAGCGGCGCCCCCTGGAGACCTTCGTGGTCAGGGCAACAGCATCTCCTGAAGGTGGACTCGGCTGACTGCTGTGGTCTCTGCTGCTGGGGAGGTAGGGAGCGGGGCAGGTTAGGACAGCTCTGAGCCTACGCAGAAGGACGAGGTGTCCTCCACCCAAGATGGGATGGCGTAAGGTCAGAGGAGAGCCCCTGCTCAGTGACTCCCAAGTGGTGTGCGCCTGTGATCCATGCCCTGGTGTGATCTCCACGTTGCCTCTCACTGTGTTCTCACCTGACGCCTTAATCCCTGCAAATCCTGCCAGTGAGCACCTGGTTTCAGTATCAAAGTGTGTCTTTTTAAAATGCCTTTCTGTTTCATATGACATTCTGAAATGATTTTTAGAATATTTTACCTTGCTCTAAGGTAAAGCACATGGCAACTTTTTTCCCAGAAAGTTTCTGCCAAAACTGTGGCCTGGCCAGCTTTTGGTTTGGTTTCTGCCAATTGCATTATGTCCCTAAACTTCATTTGGCTCCTTGGGGTCTCGAGTTTGACCTTCCTCCTCTGGTGACTGACTGTACTGTGGTGAACACAAGTTCTTTCTGCCCTGTTTAAGTAGAGTTGAAACACTGAAGGGAAAAAGATTCCTAGCATGGTGATGAGGGGGAAAGAATCCTAGAAATCCTAGCTGGAATTGCACAGCTGGGTACCAGCCCTGCAGGTCAGCCACTGAGCTTCAGAGCTGGGCTTGCCGCCTGTCTCCACTTCCAGCTTTGAGCGCAGTGGACTGTCTTAGAAACCATGCTTGAAAGCAGGGTCTGCTTAAGAAAAAAAGATGTCCAGAAGTTGCATTCCTTAGTGTTGGCATATCAAGAAAGAAGGATCTGTGTCCTGGCACAGTCAGCCAAGGTGATCAATCTGTTCGAGAGAGAACTCTTAATTTCTTTTCCTCTTTCTCATAAAACCCAATATTCCTATCCAGTTCTCCTGGTAGCTGAGGGGATTTGGGGATTATTGAAAGGTTCCGCCTCTTTTATCATCATCTGGGGTCCAGTGCCCGGTGGTATTCAGGTCTCTGTAACAATGTCTAAAGTTTCATAAAGGTACAGCCTCCTGAAATTAAATGTAAAGTCACAGTTTGGGAAATCATAGCAGGAGTTCTGCAATTGTATTGCTTTGCTTTGCCAAGTAATAAAACTTGAGAGGGAGCAGTGATGGCCTGGAGGATGCATGCTCATGGGTCACCATCCTGCCTGAACTACGATTCTCCCCTTAACCCTGGGCAATCCATGTTAAGATGATGCCTTTCACCTTCCTCCTGGGAAGTCTATGTTTGGTATGTCCAAGTAAGGGAAAATTAAACTCACGTTTGCCACCTTTTTTTTTTTTTTTTTTTGCCCCATATCAAGATGGCATTTCTAAAACCAGACATTTGTATTATTGTAAAAACTCACACTTTTCAGTTGAAGCCTAGTGTGGTTTTGCATCCTTTCTCCTTCATCCTGGCCACTCCATTGTCTGCTCCTGAGTTTGAGCTCAAGGATCCAAGTGTCTTGCTTTGGGTGACTGTAACTGCAAAATCTCCACCAGGAAGTTAGAAACCAGTCTCAGTTCTTTCACTTGGGATCCTTTCCCACTTCTGCCCTCTAGGTTTAGGGGTTCCACCTGCTGTGGGAACAGTGGGGCATGGCACCCAGCCCCATTGCACCCCCGTGGGTGTCAGAACAGCCTCTTCTTTGATACATTTTCAAAAATGAAGAATTCTTACTGACTACTTGTAACTCGGTTGTATTTTGTATTAACAGCCTTTAATAAAGCCATTTAAAATTTGTTCAGTGTGTCTCTTTGGGACCTCTGCTGGAGTTAGAAAGCCTGCTAGGATGATTGCTGTTGAACCCAGAGGGGAATAAAAGGATTCATACTTGTTAAAACCAGCTTGAAACTTTGCTTCAGCAGGCCCGCTTTGCACAGTCCTGCCTGGGCCCTGCAGGTTAGTGGGAAGCAGTAGCCAAGGTGCACAGCCTCCAGCAGAAGAGGTGGGCTGTACCCCAGAGAGCTCTCATACGGCCCTCCTGTGCCAACCCAGGGCATGTCTTTCCAAGACAAGCTGATGGCATCGAGTGAGTGACTCAGAAGGGCAGATACCATCTCCCCAAAAGCTTTTGCCTCGAATGTGATCGAACCTGATTTTTCTTGAAAGAAATAAAAACGTGGCTCGTGAATTCTATTTTGTTCATTAAGGTGCAGATGGTAGGTTACCAGTTGTAGACTGACAGAATGTTTAGATGTCAGTTTTAAAAACAAATACCCTCTTAGTACCATTTTTCTAGATACCATATATATGTGTTAATCTATGATATTTGTTTTCTCTTGACTAACTCTGTATAACAGGCTCTGGGTTCATCCACCTCCTACTTGCAGGGCAGGAGCAGAGAAGCAGACATAGGGAACAGATTTGTGGGCACTGCAGGCTAAGGAGAGGGTGGGACGAATTGATTGAGTAGCACTGAAACATATACATCACCATATGTAAAGCAGATAGCTAGTGGGAAGTTGCTGTATAGCATAGGGATCTCAACCCAGTCCTCTGTGACAACCTAGAGGGGTGAGATGGGGTGTGGGGTGGGAGGGAGCTTCAAGAGGGAGGGGACATATGTATACCTATGGCTGATTCACATTCCTGTATGGCAGAAACCAACACAACATTGTAAAACAATTATTCTCCAATTAAAAATTAAAAAATCCTAATACCCTCTCAAGAAAATGGGGGTTCCAGGTGTCAGGCTTATAAGTTATCATGCACGGTGGGGCCTTGCTGACCACAGATTTTTGGGTGAGCAAGTGATTGTACTTGCTGACTCTTTGGTATTACAGTGATTTGATGAGGTGTGTGGACCAGCAAGTGTATGTATGAGAAGAGGCAAAGTAGGTTTCCCCTAGGTTTGGTAACCTTTATGATAGCTCAATATATGGAAACAACATAGCTACCAAAGGAAATGAAAGTGTTTCTGTGCAAGAGGGAGCCATTAGCACAGACACAAAATATATCTGGGTGTATTCAACACTTCGCAGCCTGGAGGAAAGATGTTGAATCTGGGGGACAAGAATGTTCTCGGTTGTGGGGTGGGGGTATTCACAGGGGCTTGTCTAGAAATTTTCATTAGTCTGATCATACGCTTATATGTAATCTGATGAACTTACAGGTGCCTTGATCCCAAAGGTTGGGGGGGCGCACCATAGGAGGGAGGCAGTGATTCTGAATCCCACCAAGACTCAGGTAGAAAGCAAGTGAGCAATTCTGAATATAAAATTAAAAATTAACAGTAGCGATACCAACTAGAAACACAAATAAAAGAAAAGCAACTCATAATGAGAAGTGAAAATATAAGGTATCCAGTAATCAACTTTAACAGTACACAAAGACTTTTTTTTTTTATACAAAGAAAACTATAAAATGAAAATAAGGGATAGAAAAAGAGCTGAATAATCCTAGGTGGGGTAACAATATTATAAAACATCATTTTCTTCCGATCATTTTATAAAGTTAGTGTAACCTCAACAAAAGTTGCAGTTGGGCATTTGCGGAAATTGGATAGATTTACACTAAATTGTAGGTGAAAAATAATAGTTCATTGAAAAATGAGAGAAGCCTTGTGTGTCAGTTATGAAACATGTTTATGGGTCTTAGTGCAGGAATGGATTATTAGATCAATGCAGAGCTTGGGGACAAATGCAGCCATTAAAGGAGACTTAATTTACAATCAAAGTGACACCAGAAATTGGCAGGGGAAAGGAGGATTCACTATAAGACATATCAACATGGATTCTTACACAGTTCTACATAGAAGGTGGACTCCAGGAAGATTAAAGACCAATTTATAAAAGATAAACGTGTAAAGCTAATAGAGCAAAATGCCTTGTGACCTAGGGCAAGAGCAAGGAAGGACTTCTTTAGTAAAAGTTCAAAAACACAAACCATAAAGCAAAATACTAATGAATCTCATACATGAAAGTTAAGGATTTCTGTCAGTGAAGTACAGTTTCAGTAGAGTTAGTGGAAACGATGGAAGAAGATATGTGCTATGTCAATTCCAATAGTGGACAAGTACTAAGAGTACATAGGGGACTACACAGGGGACTTCCCTGTTGGTCCAGTGGTTAAGAATCCGCCTGCTGAAGCAAGGGACATAGGTTCGATCCCTGGTCCAGGAAGATCCCACATGCTGCAGAGCAACTAAGCCCATGTTCCACAACTACTAAAGCCCACACACCTAAAGCCTGTGCTCCGCAGCAAGGGAGGCCACTGCAATGAAAACCCCGAGCACTGCAACTAGAGAGTCGCCCCCACTTGCTGCAACTAGAGAAACGCATATGCAGCAATGAAGATGCCGTGCAGCCAGAAATAGATAAAGTACAGAGGGGACTCTTGCAAGTCAACAAAAAGAGTCCAGCAACCTCAACAGAATGAACATTACAGAAAATCCTTAAAAACTGTCAAGCCTATGAGAAGTTGCTTAAAATAGTTGATAATCAGAGGGGGGAAACTGCTCAATAATGCCAAGTGTTGGGAGAAATGGGGTAGAGCACTGGTTCTCAACCTGGGTGATTTTTCCCTCCTTGGGGACCTTTGGTAGTGTGAGAAGACATTTTTTTTTTTTCACCACAACTGAGGGTGAGTCTACTGTTGGCATCTAGTCGGTAGAAGCCAGAGATGCTGCCAGACATCCCAGAGTGCACAGGACAGCCCCACGACAAAGGATGCCATGCTGTGCCATGCTAAGTTGCTTCAGTCAAGTCTGACTCTGTGCAACGCTATGGACTGTAGCTTGCCAGGCTCCTCTGTGCATGGGATTCTCCAGGCAAGAATACTGGAGTGGGTTACCATGCCCTCCTCCAGGGGATCTTCCCAACCTAGGGACTGAACCTGCATCTCTTAAGTCTCCTGCATTGGCAATCATGATCTTTACTAGTGCCTCCTTCGGAAGCCTAAAACAAAGGGTGAGCTAGTCCAAAATGTCAGTACTGCTGAGGTTGAGAAAGCCTAGGGTAGAGGAACTGTACAGACATTTGTCAAGAATAATCTGGTGCTATTCCACCAAACCGAGTGTCCCCTGTTCTGGGACTCTGCTGTTCCCCTCCAGGACATGTCTTGAAATTCTCAGTTAGGTACTTAAGGAAATATGTACAGGACTGTTCATTATAGTGCTGTATGTGGGAGTCAGAGGCAAGCTAGATGTCATCGGGAAGATGGTTAGATAAAATGTGATGGACCATCAAAACAAAATTAATAAGGAAACACATGTCTTAAATGATACATTAGATGAGCTGGATCTCATTGATATCTTCAGGACATTCCATCCAAATGCAGAAGAATACACTTTCTTCTCAAGGGCACATGGAACATTCTCCAGCGTAGACCACATCTTGGGTCACAAATCAAACCTCAGTAAATTTAAGAAAATTGAAATCATATCAAGCATCTTCTCTGACCACAGTGCTATAAGACTAGATATCAATTACAAGAGAAAAACTAAAAAACACAGACACATGGAGATTGAACAATACATTTCTAAATAACCAACAGATTACTGAAGAAATCAAAAGGGAAATAAAAAAAAATTCTAGAAACAAATGACAATGAAAACACAACAACTCAAAACCTATGAGATGCAGCAAAAGCAGATTTAAGAGGGAAGTTTATAGCGATACAATCCTACCTCAAGAAACAAGAAAAACATCAAATAGACAATCTAACTTTACACCTAAAACAACTGGAAAAACAAGAACACCCCCCCCCCCACAAATTAGCAGAAAAAAGATATCATAAAGATCCAAGCAGAAATAAATGAAAATGAAATGAAAGAACAATAGTAAAGATTAATAAAACTAATAGCTGGTTCTTTGAGGAGATAAAATTGACAAACCTTTAGCCAGACTCATCAAGAAAAAAAGAAGAATCAAATCAACAAAATTAAAAGTGAAAAAGGAGAGGTTACAACAGACAATGCAGAAATACAAAGGATGATAAGAAACTGTTATGAACAACTCTATGGCAATAAAATGGATAACCTGGAAGAAATGGACAGATGCTTAGAAAAGTTCAGTCTTCCAAGACTGAACCAGGAAGAAATAGAAATTATGAACAACTCAGTTACAAGCACTGAAATTGAAGCTGTAATCAAAAATCTCCCAAAAAACAAAAGCCCAGGACCAGATGGCTTCACAGGAGAATTCTATCAAACATTTAGAGAAGAGCTAATGCCTATCCTTCTAAAACTCTTTCAAAAAATTGCAGAGGAAGGAACACTTCCAAATTCATTCTACAAGGCCACCATCACCCTGATACCAAAACCAGACAAAGACAACACAAAAAAAGAAGACTACAGGCCAATATCACTGAAGAACATAGATGCAAAAATCCTCAACAAAATTTTACCAGACAGAATTCAGCAACACATCAGAAACTCACACACCATGATCAAGTAGAGTTTATTCCAGGGATGCAAAGATTCTTTGATATCAATCAATGTGATACACCAGGATGCAAAGATTCTTTGATATCAATCAATGTGATACACCATATTAACAAACTGAAAGATGAAAACCATATGATAATCTCAATAGATGCAGAAAAAGCCTTTGACAAAATTCAGCACCCATTTATGATTAAAACTTCAAAAAATGGGCATAGAAGGAATCTACCTCAACATAGTAAAGGCCGTATATGATAAGCCTACAGCAAACATAATTCTCAATGGTGAAAAACTGAAAGCACTCCCCCTAAGATCAGGGACAAGACAAGGGTGTCTGCTTTCACCACTGTTATTCAACATAGTTCTGGAAGTCCTAGCTACAGCAATCAGAGAAGAAAAAGAAATGAAGTCCAGATTGGAAAAGAAGAAGTAAAACTCTCACTGTTTGCAGGTGACGTGATACTGTACATAGAAAACCCTAAAGATAGTAATTTTCTAAAGAAAATTACTAGAGCTAACCAGTGAGTTTAACAAAGTTGCAGGATATAAAATCAATACACAGAAATCACTTGCATTCTATATTCTAACAATGAAAAATCAGAAAGAGAAATAAAAGCATCAATCCCATTCACCATTGCAGCAAAAAGAATTAAATATCTAGAAATAAACTTACCTAAGGAGACAAAAGAACTGTACACAGAAAGTTATAAGACACTGATGAAAAAAATCAAAGATGACATAAACAGATGGGGAGATATTCCATGTTTCTGGGTAGGGAGAATCAATATTGTGAAAATGACTATACTACCAAATGCAATCTACATATTCAATGTAACCCCTATCAAATTACCAATGGCATTTTTTTTTTCCACAGAACTGGAACAAAAAATTTCACAATTCATATGGAAACACAAAAGACCCAGAATAGTCAATGCAATCTTTAAAAAAATTTTTTAATTTTTTATGTTTTACATTTGTTGCTGTTTTTATTTTTAATATAATTTTTTAATTTTAATTGTAGATTAATTACTTTACAATAGTGTATTGGTTTTGCCATACATCAACATGAACCCACCACAGGTATACACGTGTTCCCCATCCTGAACCCCCCTCCCTCCTCCCTCCCCATACCATCCCTCTGGGTCGTCCCAGTGCACCAGCCCCAAGCATCCAGTATCATGCATCGAACCTGGACTGGCGATTCATTTCATATATGATATTATACATGTTTCAATGCCATTCTCCCAAATCATCCCACCCTCTCTCTCGCCC
This sequence comes from Ovis canadensis, assembly GCF_042477335.2. Classification (NCBI taxonomy): domain Eukaryota; kingdom Metazoa; phylum Chordata; class Mammalia; order Artiodactyla; family Bovidae; genus Ovis; species Ovis canadensis. The sequence continues at coordinate 21,369,770 of NC_091269.1, read as the reverse complement.
ACAGAGTCCAAAAGACTGTTCTATACATCTGTGTCTCTTTTGCTGTCTCGCATACAGGGTTATCATTACCATTTTTCTAAATTCCATATATAAACGTTAGTATACTGTATAGGTGTTTTTCTTTCTGGCTTACTTCACTCTGTATAATAGGCTCCAGTTTCATCCACCTCATTAGAACTGATTCAAATGTATTCTTTTTTAACTGATACAGCCCCTATGGAAGATGATATGGAGATTCCTTAAAAAACTAGGAATAAAAGCACCATAGCACCATATGACCCAGCAATCCCACTCCTAGGCATATACCCTGAGGCAACCAAAATTGAAAAAGACACATGCACCCCATTGTTCATTGTGGCACTATTTACAATAGCTAGAACATGGAAACAACCTAGATGTCCATTGACAGATGAATGGATAAAGAAGCTGTGGTACATATGCATGATGGAATATTATTCAGCCATAGAAAGGAACACATTTGAGTCAGTTCTAATGAGGTGGATGAACCTAGAGCCTATTATACAAAGTGAAGTAAGAAAGAGAAAGATAAATATTGTATTCTAACACATATATATGGAGCCTAGAAAAAAGGTACTGAAGAATTTATTTACAGGGCAGCAATGGAGAAACATTAGAGAACAGACTCATGGGAGAGGGGAGCAGAGGTTGAGATGTATGGAGAGAGTAGCATGGAAACTTACATTACCATATTTACAATAGATAGCCAATGAGAATTTGCTGTATGGCTCAGGAAACTCAAATAGGGGCTCTGTATCCACCTAGAGGTGTGGGATGGGGCAGGAGATGGGAGGGAGGTTACCTATGGCTGATTCATGTTGAAGTTTGACAGAAAACAACAAAATTCTGTAAAGGGATTATCCTTCAATTGAAAAATAAATAAATTTTTAAAAAATGTGATGGACTAACACCATGGATTATTATGTAACACTTAAAAGCAACAAATTAGATGTACACATGGATGGATCTGAATGACTATGTTACTGAAACAAAGCAAGAACAATGGGATACAAAATAATACCATTTGTATAAATTAAAAATGTAAGATGTTTGACAATAGAATGATTGCCTATGGGAGGAGGAGAGGTAGAAATAAGGGTTCAGTTCAGTTCAGTCACTAAGTCGTGTCCGACTTCACAACCCCATGGAACGTCAGGCCTCCCTGTCCATCACCAACTCCTGGAGGTTAGTCAAACTCATGTCCATCAAGTCAGTGATGCCATCCAACCATCTCATCCTCTGTCATCCCCTCCTCCTCCTGCCCTTAATCTTTCCCAGCATCAGGGTCTTTTCAAATGAGTCAGATCTTCACATCTGGCAGCCAAAGTATTGGAGCTTCAGCTTCAGCATCAATCCTTCCAATGAATATTCAGGGTTGATTTCCTTTAGAATTGACTGGTATGATCTCCTTGCAGTCCAGGGGAGTCTCAAGAGTCTTCTCCAACACCACAGTTCTAAAGCATCGATTCTTTAGTGCTCAGCTTTCTTTATGGTCCAACTCTTACATCCATACATGACTGCTGGAAAAACCATAGCTTTGACTAGATGGATCTTTGCCTGCAAATTAATGTCTCTGCTTTTTAATGTGCTGTCTAGGTTGGTCATAACTTTTCTTCCAAGGAGCAAATGTCTTTTAATTTCATGGCTGCAGTCACCATCTGCAGTGATTTTGGAGTCCAAGAAAATAAAGTCTCTCATTGTTTTCCCATCTATTTGCCATGAAGTGGTAGGACCAGATGCCATGGTCTTAGTTTTTTGAATGTTGAGGTTTAAACCAGCTTTTTCAGTCTCTTCGTTCACTTTCATCAAGAGGCTCTTCAGTTCCTCTTTGTTTTCTGCCATTAGGGTGGTGTCATCTGTATATCTCAGGTTATTGATAAGGGTAGCAAGGAAGAAATATGGCAGAGAGCTCTAGAATAGACTGATGCTCATGTTCCATTGGATGCTTATTGGCAAAGAAGCTTGCCATGTCTTGTTATCTAGGTCTGTTATTAATCTCTCACATTAAACAGGACACTTTAATTGGTGTGTTATATTGGAGGTGCCCCCTGGCCAGCAATGGTTAGATCTTTTGTGGCCTGGCTCTGTTTCATTTTAATTTGTGTGACTCTATAGTTGCACAGCAGCCAACATCTGTGAAGCCTGCGTCAATCCAGGCACTTCTGTAATAGCTGGTGGGACAACTATGCAGACTGGGAAGAGAGTGAGGGTAGGAATTACTGACAGCTGATGCCATGTGCCTTGGGGACAGAGATGACACACTGTGTGAGATTGGGCAGGGCACTTGGTAGAGGAGCACATGATTTCATTGGCTGGCCAGTGCCTTACCAATGCAACCTCAGTCACCCTAAGAATTTGCAATAAAATCATACACAGTGATATGTGTGAGGATCTTTAAAATTTATTCTAAGTGTCCTAACTACAGTACAGAAAGTGTGGAAAACATACTTCACTGCTTTAACACAATACTAGCATCTTGAAGCATTCACTGCCTTTTTTTTTTTTTTTTAATTTTGCTGCAGTGGGTCTTAGTTGCGATACCTGGGTTGTTCGTTGTGGCACATGGGCTTAGTTGCCTCACAGCATGTGGGATCTTAGTTCCCTGACCAGAAATCAAACCTGTGTCCCCTGCACTGTACAGTGGATTCTTAACCGCTGAACCACCAGGGAAGTCCCTACTGCCAGTCTTTTATTGTGAAAGTGTCCAAGCCCAAGCATGGAATGATGTGTCAAATGGACTTCCTAGACTGGAAATGAGGTCCAAATGCAGGTCTGGCAACCACGTGGGTCCTGGTTGTTCCCTTTGTGCCATATTCTCCATTTCTCTTGCTCCATCCCCTCATCTTATCTCCCCCCATGGATTCATTGCATCTCTAGCCCCAGGACTGCAATAATATATATTTTCTTCATAGCTTTTTACTGTGTCACAGCCTGGCACTAGGCACTGGGAAGTTCATAGTGTATCCTATGGACGTAGTTGCTACCCTCATGCAGCTTAAGTTCTAGTAGAGGACGTAGACTATAGATATGACCACACAACCAATTTTACAGCTGGAAATTTAAAAGTAAACAAGATTCCTGCCTCTGGCAATGATAGACTAATGAGGACTGGATTCAACCCTCTTGCCATAAACAGCTAGAAAATTGGAGAAAATATAGGTAACAGCGACTTATATAAAATTTGGACAACAGTCAATGCAAGACTGTGATCCCAAGAGAAGGGAAAGAAGTGAAGTAAGTCTTATAATTGTTTTGGTTTTCTGACTTAAGGCATTTTTTAGACTGTGTTGCAGAAAGTTTCACTGAGTTGAGGAGAATGAGTTTTGGAATGAAAAGATACTTGGAATTTGCAAGGGGTGGGGGTTGGGTAGAGAAAGAGCTTCAGAAATATGCACAAAATTCCCCTTGAGTACATTGGGGACAATTTCTAGACTGCAGCACAGGGAAGGGGGGGGGGCACAGAATCCAAACAGAACCCAGCAGTCTTCCTGAGGTGAAGAGAATGAATTTGGAGTTGGGGAGGCAAAAGGGACTAGAATTAAAATAGCAGAGTTCTGGAAATGAAGATCTCTTGAAACTTGCATAGGGATTCTTTATATCTTTGGCTAAAGATCAGTCTTTACATGTGTTGGGTGAACTCATAATGGCTTGGGCAAAAGAAACTTCCAAGGAAATAGCAGTTGTCAGAGAACTGTAAGATAATTCTCAGAGTTCACACAAGGTGGGAATCATTCAAATTCTTTCCAGTAAGGGTGAATGTTGAATATGTGGGCCTTCATCAGAGACTATAAATGGGCCATGCACTAGATGTGGAGTTTAATTAGTCTAGAAACAAAGAGAACTCTAGATCTGCCCTAAAATAGTTTTTAAGCAAGACACGAAAAGATCAAACCAATTCACAAATAACTTTGCTGCCTGCCAGCATATGTCCAGTATCTTTATAGGAACACTACACAATCAAGCATTAAACATAAAAGTCAAAATATTCAGCAACCAATCAACAATGATTAGACATACAAGTGAGCAAAGAAATGGCACTTAGATGAGAGAAAATAAACTAATTTAGAAGCAACAGAAAAGAGTTGGAAGATAGGAATTTTAAAGCAGCTATTATAAATAAGGTACATATGCTCAAAGATGTAAAGTAAAATGGAAGAACAGAGAAAGGGAACTTGTAGAGATAAACATCTTACAAATTTTATCAGAGATTAAAATTAAATGATACACTACAGAAATAAGTGAATGTGAAGGTAGCAATAGAATCTATCCAAAGTGAAGCAAAAAGATCAGGGGGAAAAAAAGGACAGAGCCTCAGTGTTGTGTGGGAAAATATTAACTGATTCAGTAATCAAAATCCTAAAGGGCAAAAATAGAGGGATGGAAAAAAAATTTGAAGAAATAATGGCCAAATTTCCCCAAGTTTGATAAAAATTATAGACCCGCAGATAAAAGAGTTCAGTGAATTCCAAGGAGGGTAAACATACATGTAGAGAGGTTCTCAGCCATGCTGCAAGTGGCTGAAAATCAGTAATAGAAAACTACAAAACAGCCAGAGGAAAAGAGACATTTTAAGTACAGATAAGGGAACAAAAAGAATTACTACAGAATTATCATCCCCAAAAATGCCAGATTGAAGTAAATGGCACCACATCTTTTAAAAATAGAACTATCGAGCTAAAATTTAATATACAACAATAAAAAAATCATTCAAAACCAAAAGCAAAAATTAAAACACACACATGAGACACATATATAATAGCCACATAATACATGACTTTTTCAAGTGTACATGAAAAATTCACCAAGATACAATATGTGCTGGGCCATAGGGGAAGTCCCAGTAAAATGAGAAGAACTGAAATCATCCAGAGTATGGTCTCTGATACCAGTCATTGTTGGTATGGTGGTGAGGATAGCTGCCTCCAAGAGTATGATTGCAATGCAATTAAATCAAGGATTAATAATGGAAGATATCTGAAAAATCATAACATATTTAAATATTAAAATTATATTTAAATGTAGCTTATTGGTCAGAAAAGGATCACAAGAAAAATTGGAAATTACTTTGAACTGAAAATACAGCATATCAAAATTATTGATATGCAAGTAAAGCAGTGTTCAGAGGGGCATTGATAGCTTTAAATGTTTATATTAGAAAAGAAAAGAGATCTGTAAAAAACACTTATCTAAACTTCTACCATAAGAAACTAGAAGAACAAATTAAGCAGAAGGAAGGAAATAATAAAGAGTGGAAATCAATTAAACAGAAAATGGGTCAACAATAGTAAAATAGATGATGTTTTAAAAGTTAGAACTTTGAAAAGATCAACAAAATTGATAACTTGCTAGCTAGGCTAATGAAAAACAAAGATACATCATTCACACACACACACACACACACACACACACAAAGAAACACAAATTACTAATACAAGGAATGAAATAGGGACATAACTACAGATATTTCATATATTAAAATGATAATAAAAGATTATTATAAGCAATTTTACTCCAAATAGTATAAATTAGATAGAATGAACCACTTCACTGAAAGATAAAGCCTACTAAAAGTGACTCAAAATAACTAGAAATTCTGAGTTTCCATACAAATTTATCATTATTTGAATTCTTCCTCCCCCCAAACTCTAGTTTCAGATGATCTCACTGGTGAGTTCTACTAAATGTATACCAATCTTACATGAACTTTTGAAACAAGAGAAAGGAAGAATTCCACCCATCTCATGTTATGAGGTCTGCATTGCCCTGGCACCATAATTAGACAGGGACATGACAAAAACAGAAAAGAAAAAACCTGAAGATCAATATTCATGTCATGTATACAGATATAAAAATATCTGACAAAATGCTGGGAAATCAAATCTGATAGTATTTTAAAATAATAATGTATCATTATTATTGTATAATGTACCAAGTGGGGTTTATGTCAGGAATAAACCTGACTAGGTTTGACTAGGTAGGCCATAGGTATTACCCAGTGATATAATCAAACACTAATCTAAGTAGCACAAGCTGGAATCAAGATTGCCGGGAGAAATATCAATAACCTCAGATATGCAGATGACACCACCCCTATGGCAGAAAGTGAAGAGAAACTAAAAAGCCTCTGGATGAAAGTGAAAGAGGAGAGTGAAAAAGTTGGCTTAAAGTTCAACATTCAGAAAACGAAGATCATGGCATCCAGTGTCATCACTTCATGGGAAATAGATGGGGAAACAGTGGAAACAGTGTCAGACTTTATTTTGGGGGGCTCCAAAATCACTGCAGATGGTGACTGCAGCCATGAAATTAAAAGATGCTTACTCCTTGGAAGAAAAGTTATGAGCAACCTAGATAGTATATTCAAAAGCAGAGACATTACTTTGTCGACTAAGGTCCGTCTAGTCAAGGCTATGGTTTTTCCTGTGGTCATGTATGGATGTGAGAGTTGGACTGTGAAGAAGGCTGAGTGCCAAAGAATTGATGCGTTTGAACTGTGGTGTTGGAGAAGACTCTTGAGAGTCCCTTGGACGGCAAGGAGATCCAACCAGTCCATTCTGAAGGAGATCAACCCTGGGATTTGTTTGGAAGGAATGATGCTAAAGCTGAAACTCCAGTACTTTGGCCACCTCATGCAAAGAGTTGACTCATTGGAAAAGACTCTGATACTGGGAGGGATTGGGGGCAGGAGGAGAAGGGGACGACCGAGGATGAGATGGCTGGATGGCATCACGGACTCAATGGACGTGAGTCTGAGTGAACTCCGGGAGTTGGTGATGGACAGGGAGGGCTGGCGTGCTGCGATTCATGGGGTTGTAAAGAGTCAGACACGACTGAGTGACTGAACTGAACTGAACTGAACTAAATCTAAGTGAAAGTGAAGTCGCTCAGTCGTGTCCGACTCTTTGCGACCCCATGGACTGTAGCCTACCACGCTCCTCTGTCCATGGGATTTTCCAGGCAATAGTACTGGAGTGGATTGCCATTTCCTTCTCCTGTATGTGGTGAGGTATTTTATAGACATGGTTAAGATCCACAGTCAGTTGACTTAGTAAAGAAGATTACCCTTGATAATATTTGTGGACCTCATCCCATCACTTGAAAGGCCTTTTAAGAGCAAAAACTGAGGTTTTACAAGAAGAAATTCAAATCCTGGCTGAGTCTGCCCTTCAGATTTTGGATTTGCCAGTCCCCACAATCACGTGAGCCAAGTCCATAAAGTAAGTCATTCACACACACACACACACACACACACACACACACATTCCCTATTGCTTCTATTTCTCTGGAGAACCCTGACTGATAGATAAAATTTGCTTAGTATTTGAAATTAGTTAATGTAATTCATCATGAAAGTGAAGTGAAAGTGTTAGTCACTCAGTAGTGTCTGACCCTTTGCAACCCCATGGACTGTAGCCTGATAGGCTCCTCTGTTCATGGAATTCTCCAGGCAAGAATACTGGAGTGGTAGCCATTCCCTTCTCCTAGGGGTTCTTCCTGACCCAGGGACTGAACTCAGGTCTTCCAAACTGCAGGCAGATTCTTTACCATCTGAGCTATCATACTAGCAGAATTAAGAAGAAGAATCATTTGATAGTCTCAACAGATGCTGAAAAAGTATTAGGCAAAATCCAACACCCAATCGGACATGACTGAGTGACTGAACTGAACTGAACTGAATCATGATAAAAATTCTCAGCAGACTTGAAATAGGAAGGAACTTCCTCAACCTGATAAAAGGCACTTTTGAAAGTTATACATCTAAAGTCATATTTAGTGATGAAAGACTAAATCCTTTTCTTTTCAGATTAGGAATGAGCAAGGAATTCCACACTTGCCAGTTCTATTCAACAATGTGTTGGCAGTCCTAGACAGCTTAATAAAACAAGTGATAGAAATAAATATCATAAAAGTGAAAAAATAAAGCTCTCTTTATTTGCAGTTGACATGATCATACACATATGACATACATGTGGATCCCTAAGGAATCCATAGAAGTAATATACAAATTAGAAACACCACGGAAAACAGAAGGTCAATATACAAAAATCATCTGTGTTTCTACATACTAGCAATAAGTTGGAAAAAAATAATTGCATTTACAAGATTATCAAAAACATGAAATTATAACAAAATGTATACTATGTATATTTTAAAAACTACAAAACATTGCTGAAATTAAAAAATAGCTAAATACATGGAGAATATATGATGTTCATGCTTTGGAAGATTCAATATTGTTAAGATACTAATTCTTTCCAAACTGATCTATGGATTCAGTGGATAATTCAGGATAAGGCTCCCCATCTTAAGGTCCGTCGATTAGCAACCTTAATTCCATCTGCAACACTGATTCTCCTTTGTCATGTAAAATAGACACAGATTCCGGAGACTTGTTGAGGAGTCATTAGTCTGCAAACCACAGGACAAGCTTTTAATTATGTGATAAAATCAGCCAAACATCCTTGAGGAAGGGACATTTAAACCAGAAGAACAGTTAGAAAATCATTGCAATCTCAGGAAAGAAGTAATGATGATTTGTCCTAGATGAGCAGCAATGGGGATAGAGAGAAGACTGGGAAGAGTCATTTGGAAGGCAGAGTGAGTTGCCACTCCAGGGAGTTGGAATCTATTATTATCTAGGATAAGCACAGCTGAGAGGGGCATTTTGATTGGGAAGAGAGAAAGTCTGGATTAAAAAAGAACTAGAGAAAGTTTGATCCTTTAGAAACAAGACCCGACAAGAAATGAAAATTGTTCTGCCGTTTTATCAGCCTGAGCTTTTATTAAGCTGAGGGTCAGTGCCAGTTTTAATTGTTTACATTGTGTCTCAGACAAACTCACTCGATGGATTGTTTGCAGAGATGTCCTCCAACAATTCCTTCTATCCCTGATCCACACTTCACTCCTCAAGGCAAGAGGTGAAGCCCATTTTCCTTCCTCGTGGTCTGAACTGTCCCTACGACTTGCTTGGACCAAAAGAATGTAATGTGTGGTGGAAGTTAACATTTTGTTGATTTCTGAGCCTCAGCCTCAAGAAGCTGGGCACCCTCCACTCCTGTTCTCTTGAAATGCTTCATCTTCATGCAAATAGCATGGTCTGGCCTCTTGGAGAGGATGGGCAGCCATGTGGAAGAGACGGAGTCATCTCAGTCAATACTGGACACAAGACCAAGAACATCTCAAACCAGCCAGTCCCATGCTTCTTTACTGTCTTAGACAACACAGGCTGCTATCGCAAGCTGCAGTGGATTGGGTAGATAAACAACAAATTTTATTTCTCACAGTCCTGGAGACTGGAGATGGAAGAGCAGGGTGCCCGCATGGCCAGGTTCTGATGACCTCACATAGTCTTCACATGAATGGCAGAAGGCTAGCTCCCTTTCCTTTCTGATGAGGACACTAACCCATCATGGCGGCTCCACCCTCATGATCTAATTACATGCCAATCACTCCACTTCCCAGTACCATCCTCGGGGTAGTTAAGGTTTCAACATATGAGTTTGGGGGAGTATATAAACATGCCGTTCACAGTACCAACTGAGAACAAACAAGAGGAAGCCCAGCTGCCCACATGAGGAACCAAGAGGAGCTTCCCAGTGAAGCCCTGCCCCAACACCACTCCACAGAGCTGTGAGCAAATACATGGCTACTCTAAGCATGGGATTTTCAGTTGGTTTGATGGACAGCAAGATAATTGATATGCCTTTCCTGCTGGACTCTAGCCAAAAGTCTACCCTGGATTTCATTGGGAAGAGAGCAGAAGAGCAAAGTGAATATAATATAATATAATAATATAATATACATTATATGGGGAATACAACAAACTAATGGTTACCAGTGGGAAGAGGGAGATGGAGGGGCAATATAAGGGTAGAGGATTAAGAGACACAAACTATTATGTATAAAATAAGCTACAAGGATATACTGTACAACATAGGAAATGTAACCAATATTTTAGAAGGACTATAAATGTAGTATAACCTTTACAAATTGTGAATTGCTATATTGTACACCTGTAACATATACTATTGTACATCAACTATACTTCATTTAAAAAATTAAAATAAATTAAAAAATCAAGACCAAAAGAAACCTTGCCCAGCAGATAATGCATCGTGGAGTAGAAGCACCCGGTGGCTATTGTATTGCGCTCTTCGTTTGGTGATGTAAATAGATAGGTACACAGCTGCCCTACCTTTGCAGTCCTTGTTGATCTATATAGCACTTCCCTTCATTCTCTCTCCATTACTGAGACAGCTGATGGCAGCCACCTGGGCTGCAAGGGGAAAGAGGAGTCCTGGGATGATGATAAAGCCTCCTGACAGAGTTCCTGGAGGCTGGAGGAAGCTCTGGGGACAGGAACTAAAGATAGCCTCTCCCATGATGCCCAGCATCCATCCTTCAGGCCGAGAGGGTTAGTGCAGAGGGTGCGCACTGCCCCCAGAGCTGGGACATGGTGCAGACATGAAGACCTATAAAGGTGCCACTGCTGCTCCCAGGAAGCGCAGCTGGGGAAGCAGAGTGAGCTACAGTTGAAAAACTGCTCACTGTTCATCTGTGTTGGATTGTAAATCACTGTAATTTACTAACCTGTCAGGACTTTAAAGAAGATAGCAGAACAGAGAACAGGGGTTTGGAGCAAGCTGGTGGGGAAAGTGCCGTGAAAGAAGTAGGATTTTGCCTTTTAGGAGACTTTTAACCTGTCATCTCTCAAATGGAATGGCTGTGGGAGGCAAGTTGCCATTTTCCCTGTGCCTGTGGGTTGGTCTCATCTCGTTTGTGAAGACAGCAAGAGCTCTCTGGTACCTTCGAATTATTATAATAAGAGTTATCACTTATTAAACTCTTAAAATATGTCAGCCATATTTTAAGTGTTTAATAAATGTATTAAATTGGTGTACTAGTGTGCTGTGCTTTACTTTAGGAAGCAGTATTATTCAGTTCATTTTACAGATTATGAAACTGAGGTTCTAAGTAAATTTTCTGAGATGTTTCAGCTAGCAAGTGATCAAAGTGGGAATCTAATCCCCATTTACCTGACTTCCAAGCACACGTACAGTTATTTTGCAGAGGCCATACTATCCTTCATTTTCAATGAAGCGGTTGTTTCCTGAAAGAGAAAACTATTTACTCTGAAACATCTTTATGCTTCCTCTTTCACAGCATCAAACTCACTGAACTGTAATCCCTAAAACCTTTGTGTCCTTAGAGCACAAAAACTACAAAGAGCCCATTTTCCTGAGCTTCACATTGGTCCTTCTTTTCATATGCTTATTTGGTGCAGAGTGAAAAACATCAGTTCGGTCACTTTAACACCCAGTCTTACATGAATAATGTTCTTGATTTCTTTTTTTTTTTTTTTAAATAAAAGCTGTTGTTCCCTTGTCCCCCAGTGGCCTTCAGTTTTGCTCTGCCATTCCCATTTGGGGTGAGTCTCTGAGTGCCCCCAACAGAGTCATGCTGTGGCAGTGCCTGTCACTGGGAGAGGGGACCTGTATCTGAAGACCATATGTCTGGGAGGGGAAAACAGCATCTCCTCTCAGGGATAAGCAACGCAGTATAGGAGGAAAAGTCACCTTCAAAACAAACAGCAGAAGCTGCAGCAGGAATGACCGGCCTGGCCCACTCTCTTCCTGGGTTTCAGACTTTGTCCAGTTCTTCCCCTCTCTGAGCTTCATTACAGTTCTCTCAAAATTAACATCCAGCCTGGTCTAACATTCTTGCAATTTCTGGCACAAAATGAACATGACATGAACCCACACTCCTACATAGCTTGGTGTTAGGCTGGAGGTACATTTAACTTATGTCCTTCACAAAATATATCTACACATATGAGACATTTTAAATTAAGATTTTAAAGGGTTTTGCTGGCGGACTGAAACCACCTGGCTTTCCAGGTGGCAAAGTGGTAAAGTATCTGCCTACCAATGCAGGAGACACAAGAGACATGGGTTCTAGCCCTGGGTTGGAAAGATCGCCTGGAGAAGAAAGTGGCAACCTACTCCAGTATTCTTGCCTGGAAAATTCCATGGACAGAGGAGCCTGGTGGGCAATAGTCCAGTGGGGTTTCAAAGAGCTGAACACCACTGAGCAACTAAGCACAGCACTGGTGATCTAGTGGTTAGGAACCCACCTGCCAATGCAGGAGGCACAGGTTTGATCCCTGATCTGGGAGATCCCACATGGCCTGGGGCAACTAATTCCAAGTGCCACTACTATAGAGCCAGTGCTCTAGAGTCCATGAGCTGGGTTTGGTTGTTTTTTTTTTTTTTAAATTGAACTGCATGAGCTGTTTATTCATTTTGGAGATTAATCCCTAGTCAATCTCTTTGTTTGCAAATATGGAAAACATATCCCATTCTGTAGATTGTATTTTCATTTTGTTTATGATTTCCTTTGCTGTGCAAAAGCTTTTAAATTTAATTAGGTCACATTTATTCATTTTTGTTTTTATTTTCATTACTCTCAGATTTGGATCAAAAAAGATTATGCTATGATTTATGTCAAAGAGTGTTTTGCCTATGTTCTCCTCTAAGAATTTTACAGTGTTTGGTCTTACATTTAGATTTTTTATCCATTGGAGTTTATTTTTGTGTATGATGTTAGATAATGTTCTAATTTCATTCTTTTACATGTAGCTGTCCAGTTTTCCCAGGACCACTTACTGAAGAGACTGTCTTTTCTCCATAGTATATTCTTGCCTCCTGTGTCATAGATTAGAGGACCATAGGTGTGTGGATTTATCCCTGGACTTTCTGTTCCAATGGACTATCCTGTTCCATTGATCTATATATCTGGTTTTGTGCCTCAAACCATACTGTTTTGATTACTGTACCTTCATAGTATACAATGAATCAGGGAGCCTGATTTCTCTGGCTCCGTTTTCCTTAGAATTGCTTTAGCTATTTGGGGTTTTTTTGTTTGTTTTTTCCATACAAATTAAAAAATTTTTGTTCTAATTCAGTGGAGAGAAGTACTGGTAATTTGATAGGAATTGCATTGAGTACATAGATTATTTTGGGTAATATAGTCATTTTGATAATATTAATTCTTCCAATCCAAGAACATGGCCTCTTTACCTGTTTATGTTATCTTTGATTTCTTTCAACGGTATTTTATCATTTTCTGAGTACAGGTCTTAAAACATTGATGACCTGCTTAGGGGGACATTTTCGAGAGACTTCGTGGCTGGTTTGCTCTCTTCTGAGAAAACATGATCCACTGGAGGAGGGAATGAAAAACCACCCCAGTATACTTGCCATGAGAATCTCATGAACTATATACAAAAAAAAAGATATGACATCAAAAGACGAGTCCCCCAGGTTGAAAGGTGTTCAATATGCTATTGGGGAAGAGCAGAGGAGAACTACTAATATCCCCAGAAAGAATGAAGCTTCTGGGCCAAAATGGAAATGACACTCAGTTGTGGATGTATCAGGTGATAAAAGTAAAATCCAATGCTGCAAAGAACAGTGTTACATAGAAACTTGGAATGTTAGGTCTATGAGTCAAAGTAAATTGGACATGGTCAAGCAGGATATGGTAAGACTAAATATCAACATCTTAGGAATCAGTGAACTAAAATGGACAGGAACGGGTGAATTTAATTCAGATGACCATTATATCTACTACTGTGGACAAGAATCTCATGGAAGAAACAGAGTAGCCCTCATAATCAACAAAAGAGTCTGAAATGCAGTACTTGAGTGCAACCTCAAAAGTGACAGAATGATCTCGGTTCATTTCCAAGGCAAGCCATTCAATATCACGGTAATTCAAGTCTATGCCCCTACCACCAATGCAGAATATGCTGAAGTTGATTAGTTCTATGAAAACCTAGAAGACCTAGAACTAACACCAAAAAAGATGTTTTATTCCTCATAGGGGGCTGGAATGCAAAAGTAGGAAGTCAAGAGATACCTGGAGTAACAGGCAAGTTTGACCTGGAGTACAAAATGAAGTAGAGCAAAGGCTAACTGAATTCTGCCAAGAGAATGCACTGGTCATAGCAAACACCATTTTTCAACAACACAAGAGATGACTTTACACATGGACATCACCAAATGGTCAATACTGAAATCAAATTGATTACATTATTTGTAGCTGAAGATGGAAAAGCTGTATACAGTCAGCAGAAACAAGACCAGGAGCTGACTGTGGTTCAGATCACCAGCTTCTCATAGAAAAATTCAGGCTTAGACTAAAGAAAGTGAGGAAAACCACTAGACCAGCCAGGTATGACTTAAATCAAATCCCTATGATGTAGAGGTGACAAATAGATTCAAGGGATCAAATCTAGTAAACAGTGTGCCTAAAGAACTATGGACAGAGGTATGTAATATTGCACAGGAACAAATATTGCCCAGTTAGCAAAACAATCCCAAATGAACCGAAAAACAAGAAGGCAAAGTGGTTATCTGAGGAGGCTTTACAGAGAAGAAAGAAGAGAAGTGAAAAGCAAGGGAAAAGAGAAAGGTACATCCAACTAAACACAGAGTTCCAAAGACTAGCAAGGAGAGACAAGTGGCCTTCTTCGATGAACAGTTCATAAAAGTAGAGGAAAACAACAGAAGGGGAAAGATGAGAGATCTCTTCAGGAAAACTGGAAATATCAAGGGAATGTTTTGCCCAAAGATGGGCACAATAAAGGACTGAAATGGTAGAGACCTGGGAGATGCAGAAGAGGCAAGAAGAGATAGAAAAAATACATGAAAGAACTGTACAAAAAAGAGCCTAATGAACCAGGTACCTACAATGATGTGGTCAGTCACCCATAGCCGGACATTCTGGGGTGTGAAGTCAAGTGGGCCTTAGGAAGCACTGCTGTCAATAAAGCTAGTGGATGTGATGGAATTCCAGTAAAGCTATTAAAAACCCTAAAGGATGATGCTATCAAAGTGTAGCACTCAATATGTCAGCAAATCTGGAAGACCCAGGAGTGGCCAAAGGACTGGAAAAGATTGGTACCCATCCCAATTCCATCAGACAATTGCACTCATCTCCCATGCTAGTAAGGTCATGCTTAAGATCTTGCATGCTAGGCTTCATCATGACATGAACCAAAAACTTCAGACGTCCAAGCTAGGTTTAGAAAAGGCAGAGGAACCAGAGATCAAGTTGCCAACATTTGCTGGATCATAGAGAAAGCAAGGGAATTCCAGAAAAACATCCACCTCTGTCTCATTGACTATGCTTAGCATAGCCTTTGACTGTATGGAGATCATAACAAACTATGGAAAGCTCTTAAAGATATGGGAATACCAGGCCATCTTACCTGTCTCCTGAGAAACCTGTATGTGGGTCAAGAAGCAACGGTTAGAATCCTGTATGGAACAACTGATTGGTTCAGGACTGTGAAAGGAGTACGACACGGCTGTCAGCTGTCACCCTGTTTATTTAAGCTATATGCTGAGCACATTATGAGAAATGCCAGGTTGGATGTTACAGGCTGGAATCAAAATAGGCAGGAGAAATAACAGCAACCTCAGATGTACGGATAATACCACTCTAATGGCAGGACTGAAAGAAGCAAAGAGGAACTAAACAGCCTCTTGATGGAGGCTTGATAGAGGCTTGATAGGGTGAAAGACCTGGCTTAAAACTAAATATTAAGAAAACTAAGATCATGGCATCCAGTCCCATTACTTCATGACAAATAGAAGGGAAACAGGTGGAAGTAGTGAGAGATTTCCTCTTCTTGGCTCCAAAATCACCACGGATGGTGATTACAGCCATGAAACCAGAAGACAGTTGCTTCTTGGCAGGAAAGCTATGACAAGCCTAGACAGTGTGTTGGAAAGCAGACACATTGCTCTGCTGACAACGGTCCATACAGTCAAGGCTATGGTCTTCCCAGTAGTCATGTATGGTTGTGAGAGCCAGACTGTAAAGAGGGCAGGGCGCCAAAGAACTGATGCCTTAAAACTGTGGTGCTAGAGAAGACTCCCAAGAGTCTCCCAGACAGCAAGGAGATCAAACAAGTCAATCTTAAGGGAAATCAACCCAGAATACTCAGGCTGATGCTGAAGCTCCGGTATTTTGGCCACCTGATGCAAACAGCAGACTCATTCGAAAAGACTCTGATGCTTGGAAAGATTGAAGGCAGAAGGAGAAGAGAGTATCCGAGGATGTGATGGCTGGATGGCATCACTGATGCAATGGACATGAACTTGGGCAAACTTTGGGAGATGGTGAGGGACAGAGAGGCCTGACGTGCTGCAGTCTGTGGGGTCGCAAAGAGTCGGACATGGCTCAGTGACTGAACAACTGACCTCTTCATTGGGGATCTCTGATTTGATCTCTTTTCTATGTTGAAGTTTACATCAGATCTTTGTTGTGAAAAAATATCTGGTGGAAAAATCAAGATTGGAATCCACCGGGTGGTATCAGTGCTGGATTGCTTTGGTTTCTTCTTCGAGCCTAAGGAGTTCTGTAAGTTCTCTGAGCTGGGCTGGTTTAAGTTCATAGCTGCCCTGGATTAGAAAGAGGTTTGCAGGAGCTACTTGTCCCACTGTTGGATAATGTTGAGCTGTCCTGTAAAGCAGTCCCAGCCACAGGTGACTATTGACTGCTTGAAATGGGCAAATGCTAATTGAGATGTGTTGAAAATGCAATATACACATTAGATTTTGAAGGCTTTGTATGAAAAAAGGGTAAAATATTTCATTCATAATCTTGCTACGTTGCTTACATGTTAAAATACTATTTTAGATATATGTGGTTAAATAAAATATAATATTAAAATCCCTTTCATTTGTTTCTTTTTACATTTTTAGATGTAGTTACCAAAAATTTAACTTTTTCATAAGAATTACAAATAACTAACAGGTACATGAAAAGTTGCTCAACATCACTCAACATCAGGGGAATGTAAATCAAAACCACCATAAGATATCACCACATCTCAGATTACTTCTCATCAAAAAGATAAGAAATAACAAGTGTTGGTGAGGATGTAGAGAAAAGGAAACTCTTAAAGTAATGCTCAAATTCTCCAAGCCAGGCTTCAGCAATATGTGAACCGTGAACTTCCAGATGTTCAAGCTGGTTTTGGAAAAGGCAGAGGAACCAGAGATCAAATTGCCAACATCTGCTGGATCATGGAAAAAGCAAGAGAGTTCCAGAAAAACATCTATTTCTGCTTTATTGACTATGCCAAAGCCTTTGACTGTGCGGATCACAATAAACTGTGGAAAATTCTGAGAGATGGGAATACCAGACCACCTGACCTGCCTCTTGAGAAACCTGTATGCAGGTCAGGAAGCAACAGTTAGAACTGGACATGGAACAACAGATTGTCTCCAAATAGGAAAAGGAGTACATCAAGGCTGTATATTGTCACCCTGCTTATTTAATTTCTATGCAGAGTACATCTTGAGAAACGCTGGACTGGAAGAAGCACAAGCTGGAATCAAGATTACCAGGAGAAATATGAATAACCTCAGATATGCAGATGACACCACCCTTGTGGCAGAAAGTGAAGAGGAACTAAAGAGCTTCTTGATGAAAGTGAAAGAGGAGAGTGAAAAAGGTGGCTTAAAGTTCAACATTCAGAAAACTAAGATCATGGCATCCGGTCCCATCACTTCATGGCAAATAGATGGGAAACGGTGGAAACAGTGGCTGACTTTATTTTGGGGGGCTCCAAAATCACTGCAGATGGTGACTGTAGCCATGAAATGAAAAGATACTTACTTCTTGGAAGGAAAGCCATGACCAACCTAGATAGCATATTCGAAAGCACAGACATTACTTTGTCGACAAATGTCCATCTAGTCAAGGCTATGGTTTTTCCAGTGGTCATGTATGGATGTGAGAGTTGGACTATAAAGAAAGCTGAGCTCTGAAGAATTGATGCTTTTGAACTGTGGTGTTGGAGAAGACTCTTGAGAGTCCCTTGGACTGCAAGGAGATCCAACCAGTCCATCCTAAAGGAAATCAGTCTTGGGTGTTCATTGGAAGGACTGATGTTGAAGCTGAAACTCCAATATTTTGGCCACCTGATGCGAAGAGCTGACTCATTTGAAAAGACCCTGATGCTGGGAAAGATTGAAGGCAGGAAGAGAAGGGGACGACAGAGGATGAGATGGTTAGATGGCATCACCGACTCAATGGACATGGGTTTGGGTGGACTCCGGGAGTTGATGATGGACAGGGAGTCCTGGCGTGCTGTGGTTTATGGGGTTGCAAAGAGTTGGACACGACTGAGCAACTGAACTGAACTGAACTGTGCACTCTTGGTGGGAATATAAATTGTAGCCACTGTAGAAAACATATGGAGTTTCCTCCAAAATTTCAGAATAGAACTATTATATGCCCAGCAATTCTACTTCTGGTTATTTATCTGAAGAAAATGGAAACACTAACTTGAAAGATATATGTATCCTTATACTCACTGCAGCATTATTTCCAACAGCCAAGATATGGAAGCAAGCAACCCAAGTGTCCATCAGCAGACAAACGGGCATATATACAATGGAACACAACTAAGTCATCAAAAGAAGGAAATCTACCTTTTGTGACAACATGGATAAAATCTGGGGGCATATGCTTACTGAAATTAGTCAGATAAATGAATGACAAACACTGTGTGGTTTCACTTCTATGTGAAAGCTGAATCCCAAACCAAACAAAAAAACTCAGATTCAGAGAACCGATTGGTGGCTGCCAGAAGTAATGATTGAAGCAGAGGCAGAAGTGGGTGAATGTGATGAAAAGGTACAAGCTTTCAGCCCCAGAATTTAGAAAAACTTCCACGGTGGCTCACATTATACTGCTATTGGGCAGCGCAGGGTAGCACTTTGTCTCCTCTGGAGGGCCTTCCTGTGCAGGCTTCCACTTGACTTGGGCAACAGTTCTGTGTAGGATTGAGGTATGTACTGGATTCTCATGAGCCATGTAGATGGAAGGCTGAGATCTCCTTCTACTTATGCTCCCTGTGACTTCAGTCAAGTCTGTTTCCTTCTCTGTAAAATGGGATTTCTGGAAGTCCCACATGGTTCTTATAAAGCTCAGACCAGACAGTGTACAAGACCTACAAGCGGAGCACAGGGTCATCCACCTCATAAGGAAATGAGAAGGCTTTTCCATGTGGGAACGTGCCTTCTGTCCCTGTTGGGCCAGCTCCTTTTCTTTTCTCCTGTGGGGAGTCTACCATGAGCCTCAAGGCTACACATTTCCTCCCAACCTAAGTTGAGTTGTCAGATTAATTTGAGTGGAGAGGGCCCCTGCGTCTGCCTGTTGGCTTACCTTTTAGGATGGGAAGTCAGGAAAATTAACAAAACTGACCTCAAAGAATTGTACAGAATGGGTCCTGGGTCAAGGAGCTTCTCCATGCAATAGCTTTTCTTGCAAATAACCAGTGGGTTTTGAATCTTTACCAGATCACTCTTTATAATGACCCCTTCACCCAACCCCCAGGAAGATGGTAACAGATGAGTGGCCATGACGCCCGTGTTCCACGAATGGGGCTGAACACATTCTCTGTCTTGGAGGGTCACTACACTAGCACCACCTTGGACTCTTTAATCAATGGAAATTGATGAGGCCTGACCAGAAGTTCAGGCAAAGTTTTACTGGGACTTGTGCTGAACCAGGAGGGAGCAAAAACAAGTAACAGGTGTTCTTGCTCACTCTCTGTGGGTAGGGTGAGGGTGAGGACAGGTGGGTGGGTTGGACTGGAGGGGCGACTTAGGTGGTCCACACACCTCTTTGGTGGTACTGTGGGCAGGGATCAGGTTCAGGACTCTGCTTTTGCTCCTGACACCTCAGACGTGGCAGGTGGGTTCTGACATCTTTGTATCTTGTTGTTCATGATTTGCCCCAACTGCCTATGCATGCAGTTAATTTTAGTCCCTTATAGTTTCTTTGTATCTGTTGTTTCAGGAGATGTTTGTCCAGGTGCAAGCACTGCAGTAAAATGTCCCAGGTCCCAGTCTATCTCCTTATTACAAAGCAAATTTACCTTCCATCTGCCAGTTACAAACATCCTTTACTTGCGTGTCTCCTAGACTATGGGACTTCCTTGGTGGTGCTAATGGTAAAGAGTGACAGTCGCTCAGTCATATCTGACTCTTTGCGACCCCATGGACTGTAGCCTGCTAGGCTTCTCTGTCCATGGAATTCTCCAAGCAAGAATACTGGAGTGGGTTGCCATTTCCTTCTCTAAGTGGTAAAGTACCTGCCTGCCGATGCAGAAGATGTAAGGGATGTGGGTTTGATCCCTGGGTCGGGAAGATTCCCTGGAGGAGACTCCCTTGTCGGTCTTGCTGCATCTGCCAGCTTCCAGGACAGGGTGAGTTCTGGCCACCTGTCAGCAGACAAGTCACTGAAGCTCTTCCCTTCTTCCCGTGACACATCCATCAACCCCTGTGGTGGCTGGTGGCTGGGTGGTCTCAGCAATGGTGGGCTGCATGTCCACTGTCTGGAGTGTGAAGGGGCTTCCCTGGGGCCCAGTGGGCTCTCAGAAGGGAGCTCTGGTTGAAGTGGATGTAGTGACAGAAAGGGGGTTGCTGCTCCTAAGAAGGCCTTCCAATGTGTTGGAGATTTTCCAAGGCAGAGAGGAGAGGCCTGACAGAGGCAGTGCAGAAGTCACTCGTTTCAGAAAAGCTAGCATTTCTTTTCTTTTAAATTATTTAGTTATTTATTTTTGGCTGTGCTGGGTCTTCATTTTTTGCATGGGTTTCCTCTAGTTGCAGTGAGCAGAGGTCACTCTTCATTGTGGTGTGTGGGCTTCTCACTGCAGGGGCTTCTCCTGTGGAGCCCAGGCACTAGGCACACAGGTTTCAGTAGCTGCAGCTCGTGGACTCTAGAGCGCGGGCCCAGTAGTTGCGGTGCCCATGCTTAGTTGCTCCAAGGCACATGGAATCTTCCCAGACCAGGGATCAAAGCTGTTTCCCTGGCATTAGCAGCTGGACCTTCAACCCCTGGGCTGCCAGGGAAGTCCCCAAACTAGCTTTTCTGGATTGTCCGCCAGGCTACTATTTGGCCCTGAGAATAACCCTTGCTGTTCAGCTTGTGATGTTTTCCAGACCGCAGCTCAGCAAGCCCCACACCTGCATGGAGGCAGCTTACCCCTGAGACGAGCCGCTGGTGTCTGAACTCTGCCAGACCCTGAGCCACCCACAAGGCATTACTGGAAACCATGAAGGTGGGAGGAAGGAGGGAGAGCCCTGCTGGGGCTCATAAGACAGCTGTGGATGAGGCCCTGCTCACCACAGAGCCAGGGAAGCTTCCAGTCTCCGAGGAAGACTCCTGGGCCTCAGCAAGTTCTGAAACTCATCAGGTGGATGGCTGTGGCGCCGGCAAGAGAAGATGGTCTGGGCTGCAGTCCTGCTCTGCAAATAGCCAGTCAGGCTGCTCCTCCTCCATCTACAACTTCAGGGAAACAGGGGCCGGGGCACTAACCCACAGCACCTTAAGCGGCTTCAGAAGACAGGAGAACTCTCTAGAATGATGAGCGCACTAGTGTGTGTGTGCACCTTTTAGAGGAAGGCCCAGGAACTGTTTTTTTTTTTTTTTTCCCCAGATTCTCAAAGGGATCCCCAACCCAGAAAAATAAATACTGCTATACAGGGAGATCTCTGGGGTCCTTTCCGTCATGGATATTCTTGATTTCTAAATTACAGGCCTCAGTCCTGTTGGCAGGTTCCCAACATTGATAGGAATACTGTCTGATGACTCTGTGCCTCTAAGGGGAAGCAGGGATGGAACGGTCTGTGGGTCACATTTAAAGTCTGCCCTGCACTGAGGAAGAAAGTGCGCTCTCCATAGCAGTGTATTCTTCCTGAGTAATCAGATGCAGATGTTCTGGTCAGAACCATTTCCTTTCTTCCTCATCTGCAGGCTCCAGGGCGTCTCCTGGGACAGGCTGCTGGCCCAGCCCCCTCTTCATTGTCCTATTTTCTGGATGTGCTTTAGCGTGGCTTTTGCACCACACCAGAGGGTGGCTGCCACCTGGGCCCCAGGGCCATCGCTGGAGGAAGACGATGCCCCTTGTAGTATTTCATAGCCCTCTAAGCTGCCCCAGTTTCTCGATGCACAAAAACAGTATTGTCAGTTTTCTTTACAAAACTTGTAGAGAAACTTATAGGGAAGACCTCAGCCAGGCCTCAAAGCTGGATCAAAATACTTGAATCTCCAGAGGAAAATGACTTGATATATGAGCTCCCCAGGCTTTGAGCTTCCCTGGTGACTCAGCTGGTAAAGAATCTGTCTGCAATGCGGGAGTCCTGGGTTAGATCCCTGGGTCAGGAAGATCCCCTGGAGAAGGAAATGGCAACCCACTTCAGAGGAGCCCGGTGGGCTAAAGTCCATGAGGTTGCAAAGAGTTGGACACGACTGAGCAGCTAACACTTTCACTCTCCCCAGGCTTTGGGGAGCAAAGGTATTCCCTGGCACGTCTCACACAGGCTATTTCTGGAAATCTGGCCAAACCAGCCCTCAGCCCCTGGCTGCTGCTCCCCTGGACCTGTTGCTCCTCCTTGGAATTCACGCTACTGGGCAGCTTGTTTTTCATACACATTTTGCTTTATCCCGCCTGACTCCAAGGCCCTTTGAAAACTGGCCTGCCTGTTGGAGTAGCCTTTTGGCAGGAGAAGTGAGGAGCTCCATTTTCTACCCAAGGGCCTCATGGCTCATCTCTGCCAGGTGCTGGGCTGCCTCCCTGGCCAGATGGCACTCATTATCCTAGAGTAAGGAAGGCAGGGTTTCCCTGGACGAGAGGAGCCAGGAGGCCTTTTCCAGTGAAGTCGACTCCTGAGCCCCGTGCCATGAACCACCTCAACTTGACGACAGGCCTCTCCGTTAGCCTCCTGGCAGAGCCTCACAGGACAGGATGTAGAAAATTGATCCTCTCCACCATATGGGCATCTCAGACTTGTTGGGTGGGTTTTCCCATCTCCCTCATTTTGAAAGATTGTGTCAAGATCTTGAAGAGAGGGCTTCCCTGATGGCTCAATGTTAATGAATCAGCTTGCCAGTGCAGGAGACACAGGTTCTATCTCAGGTCCAGGAAGATCCTGCATGGCCTGGAACAACTAAGACTGTGTGTTACAGCTACTGAGTCTGCTCTAGAGCCCGGAAAACTCAGCTGCTGAAGCCTGCGGGCCTGGAGCCTGTGCTCCACGACAAGAGAGACCACCACGGTGAGAAGCCCGTGAGCCACAACTAGGGCAGCCCCCACTGTCTGCAACTAGAGAAAGTCCACCCAAAGCAACAAAGACCCAGTTCAGCCCGAAGTAGACAAATAAATTAAGTTATATATAAAAAAAGATCTTGAAAAGATAAGCACAGATGTCCTGATGCCTGTTGTCCCCTGATCCAGGGAGAGTGAGCAACCCTGCATTGGTCAAGGGCCTCACGTTTGCAGGGCTGTTTCTCCTGTGAGCTGACAGCTGACAGTGGCAGGCGTGTGACTTCTCCGGGGCAGATACCCTGGCCACACCCCCGTGACCCTTCACCCACACCTCCTCAGCTCTGGGTGGGATCCTCCTGTTGTCCAGTCCTTGCCCTCTGCCAGGTTTCTACCCTCCGCCCCCACTCCCACAGGTAGCTTTTCTTCCACTCTAGGTTCCTTGGCTGCAGGAGGCCCTGCAAAAGCCAGGCTCTGAATCTCTCCACAGTGCCTCGCCCCCGCTTCTGGGCTGCTGAGCAGACCTAAAGTAGCCCCATGCTCCCTTTTTCTCCTCTTAGGGACACCTTGCCTCCCTTCTTACAGCAGCTGGGTCACAATCTGGCCCTTCCTAAGCCCCCCTCCACTGGCCATACTTGTCCTCCTGGCTAAGTTGGGCCCTGCCTGGCCTTGGCCTTCTGCTCCTCCACTCACTTTCTGCCATGGGCTGGGTGGTGTGGGTGAGCTGTTCAGCTTCACAAGACAGACTCCCTCATCTATGGAGGGGGCGTGATGACAGGCGCCTCTCTCAGGGCTCCTGTGAGGAGTCAACAGAAGCGGGAAGGGCCTGGCCTCCGGTCCCTGCTCTGTGAACAAGAGTTGCTTTGTTCCGGCACCTATGGAGACGGGGCTGTCTGTTCAAAACCTGCCCTCTGCTTAGTCTTGCAAGCTTATCCCTCCTATCCATGAGGACTGCTTCTCTTCATCCCCCACAAGACAAACCCAAGCTTCTCAGTCAGGAAGGCATGGGGATATCATGATGACTAGGCCCCATGTCTCCCCTGGACCAGCCCAAATGTCTTGGTGACAGAGAACAAGCCCAAATGCACAGACTTCCAAGCTTCTAGTTGTGTCCCCTTGGCCAACTCAAAGCCTGTGGCTCATCCCAAAGTCAACAGGAGGCACTCCAAAGTGACAGGACCTGGGTCAGGACCGGGAGGAGTGGGGCTGGGAATCAGTCCCTCCACCCCAGCTGGGAGAGCATTTGCCTGTGTCTGGTTTGATTACAATGCTACCCTTCCCCATCTGCCCTGCATTCCAGCTCCTGTAGGGACGAGAACTACATCTTATTTACCCTTGTATCTCCAACACATCACAGTGCTGGCCCACGGAGGGTCCTTGCTGGTGGTTGACTGAATTGAATTTGTTCTCCACCCCCCTTTTAAAAATTGGAATACAATTGTTTTATAATGTTGTGTTGGTTTCTGCTGTACAATGAGAATCAGCTACCAGTTCAGTACGTCCAAATCTTTGCGACCCCATGGACTGAAGCACACCAGGTTTCCCTGTCCATCACCAACTCCCAGAGCTTGCCCAAACTCATGTCCATGGAGTCAGTGATGCCATCCAACTATCTCATCCTCTGTTGTCCCCTTCTCCTCATGCATTCAATCTTTTCCAACATCAGGGTCTTTTCCAATGAGTCCATTCTTTGCATCTGGTGGCCAAAGTATTGGAGTTTCAGCTTCAGCATCAGTCCTTCCAATGAATATTCAGGGTTGATTTCCTTTAGGATTGACTGGTTTGATCTCCTTGCAGGCCAAGGGACTCTCAAGAGTCTTCTCCAACACCACGGTTCAAAAGCATCAATTCTTTGGCACTCAGCTTTCTTTATAGTCCAATTCTCACATTCATACATTGGAGCTTCCTGGTGGCTCAGACAGTAAAGAACCTGCCTGCAATGTGGGAGACTTGAGTTTGGTCCCTGGGTTGGGAAGTTCTCCTGGAGAAGGGAATGGCTACCCACTCCAGTATTCTTGTCTGGAGAATTCCATGGAGAGAGTAGCCTGGAGAATTCCATGGACAGAGGAGCTACAGTCCATGGGGTTGCAAAGAGTTGGACACGACTGAGCAACTAACACTTAACATTCCCTCTCTCTTGAGTCTCCCTCCTACCCCTTGTCCTATCTATCTAGATCATCACAGAGCGAGGGAGCTGAGCTCTCTGTGCTATATAGCAGCCTTCCACTAGCTGTTTTACACTTGTTACGGTATACATGTCAGTGCTAATCTCCCATTCATCCCACCATTTCCATGCCCCACTGTGTCCACAAGTCTGCTCTCTCCATCTCAGTCTCAAAGAGCTCATTATGCTCTGCTTTTAAACACATGTCTTCTCTTAGCTTTATTCACATGCCATCCCTTGTCCCGGCTGCCTACTCTGGTCCTCCCTGTCCAGTCACAGATGGTACAGTCTGGAACAATCTCTCCACCCCATGCCCTGACAGTCCATGTCTGGTCACCTCTCACCACATTCAAACCACTCATCAGCATCTCAAAGCCTCTCTCAAGTTTCAGCAATACATGGTCATCTCTTCTGTAAAACATCCTCCCCTTGAAGCACAGGACTATGGACAGAGCCTGGCCCTTAGCCTCAGAGACCCACGTTGAGCCTGGACTTAATACCTTTCAGCAGCAAGACTCCTGCCCCTGGAAGGGAGAGTCTGCTTTCTTCTGAGCCTCAGTGAGTGGCCCGCTCCCACTCTTCACCTGTGGCCTGAGTCAGACTCCTGTTCTGAAGATCCAGAGGTTTTCTGCACTTCCAGGAGACTTTGGAGCTCCAGGAGAAGGAGGGCTTTGGTTGCAGGGCTGCATTTTTGTTCTGAAAGTTGTGGTGGGAAAAGCATAGGCTTCACATTTAACCCGTCTCTCTTCCAACCATGCAATACGTCTCATTTCTCTCTGATCATAACCTCATTTCTTAGAAGAGTTTTTCCTTCCTTCTGTGTCCTAACATCAGGTTCTTTTAAGATCCTAGTTCTTAGGTATTTTATTTTTACACTCATTTTTGGAAGAAGCTTGACTTTTCAATGGCTTATCTGAATTGGGATCTTCCAAATTTGATCATCAGCTCTAAAATTTCACATTCCCACCTTCCCATTTCCTGTTAGGATCCTTTCACACTGATATTTCATAATTGGCTCAAATATGAAATGGAAACAGGCTTCTCATCTCAACGTGCCTGTTTTTATCAGCAGGGCCACCTCACGTCAGCCACCTATGTCCTCCCTCCTGGGATGACTTCTGACCTTGTCTCTCTGCCAGCAAACTTCAGACTGGCCTACTGATTTGCTCCAGAAGGTCATGGAGACACTAATAAGTAAGCCCATCTCTGAGCCCTTTCCAGCCTCTTCCAAAGACTGCCATTCTCAGATTTGTGGGAATCCAAGGAAAGGAGGCATGATTTGGTTTTTGTGTGTGCAACGGCAGCGGCTGCAGGCTTGTGGGCCTGGATGGTCAAGATGGAAGGGAGAGAGAGAGTGACTGAGGAACAAAATTTTCTGTACTTCTCTTTCTTCCTCCCTGGGAAGGAAAAGCTGGACTAATCCCACACCCTTGGTGAATTACATAAGAAGGCTTGGCCTCTAGGCCTTCTAATATTCTCAGATGTGTGAAGGAGGGTGGGACGTCTTCCACTCCTGGCCCAGTTCTTTCCAAGAAAATGAACCCATTTATCTTGGTGAAAGGCAAGGGTACATTTTAAAGTACACGTTTCATTTTCCATTAGTTAATAGACACATAATGTCTTGCAGCTTCCTTCTAAGTGATTTCAGACACAGTGATTTTGTGTATTATTCCAATGCATATTTGTGGGTCAATAAATTTCTATATTTTTTTAGCACTGTGGCAATGAAAATACATTGGGTGATGTGTGCTGGTGGTTTTGGTAGTTTTAGGAAAATTTTTAGTCTGGTGAGGAAATGTGCTGTGACTTAGGAGTAGGAGCTGAGAGGCAAGGTTGTACATCAGATGGGGCTACACCTCCCCTTCAAGGTGGAGTTAGGGTGGAGGGGCTGAGGTGGGAGATGGTGTTCATGAAAAATGATTCCTACCACTTGGCAAAGATGCTAAGGCAGAATTCCTTCAGATGTATCACAATAAATATAGGAATCACTGCAATCCACTCTAGTATTCTAGTCTGAAGAATCCCATGGACAGAGGAGCTGGGCAGGATACAGTCCATGGGGTCACAAAGAGTCAGATACCACTGAGTGACTAATACTTTTTCTTTAGAAAGAATACTAATACTTTTTCTTTAGTATTTTCTGTACAGTGTGTAGGTATAAAACTTGCATTGTCTCTGGCTTTTCCTATAGTAGTTGTATTATAAGAAATTTCTTAGTAAGAATTTCATTATCAAAATCAGCAATTTTGTACTATTATTACACTATGCATATGTGTACTATTCTATGGGAAATTAAAATCCAATTTTTACGTTTTCACTAAAAACACCCTTTGTTCAAGTTCATCCCATGTTCATGACACAGATTGGATCTTTACTTTCTCATCAGAAAGGCCATTGTGTAACTAGCCCTCAACTGACTGCACTGGGGCAAGGGAAGAAGATTTAATCTCTCCTTTCATGTTGCAGTGGTGACTAGGGTGGGGAGGATGTCCACGCCCTCTCCCCACATGTAGGCATGCTAGAGAGGGATATTCTGCCCTCCCTGCATCCTCAGGCTCTCTCTTCCCCGGAAGAGTGGCTGTAGGATTACTCAGAGTCTGACATGTTCAGGCTGGTGTCTGAGGGTCACTGTATCGAGAGGGCCTGTGCGTCTCCCATGTACTTTCAGCATCACTGGCGTCCAGAGTATGCTGGTTATCAGGTCTTACTTTTAGCTCCACACTCACCTTTTCAGGAACTTCCCTGTGGCTCAGCTGGTAAAGAATCCGCCTGCAGTGAGGGAGACCTGGGTTCTACGCCTGGGTTGGGCAGATACCCTGGAGAAGGGAAAGGCTACCCACTCCACTATTCTGGCCTGGAGAATTCAAAGGACTGTATAGTCCATGGGGTCACAAAGAGTCAGACACGACTGAGCGACTTTCACTTTAACCCTATCATACCTTACTCTGTGGTATGAGGTTGGTTCCCTGCAAAACTCGTTTCTGCTTTGTCAGCTTCTCTCTGTTGGACTCTGTCAGTAGGAGCCTAAAGGGAAGCTGAGGAAGAAGAGGGGCCCCTCTCCTTCCTATCCGCTTCCTGCTCACTTGCTGTCTCTGTGAGTGCCGCCCTCAGTGCTTCTCTACCCTTGTAGTAGGACCTTCCCGTAGCAGCAGCAGCAGCAGGAGGTTTGTCAGCTGGCTGTCTCCCCAGCCCTGCAGAGCCAGCCTAATGGCACCCACATGACCCTCAGGCCTCACCCGCTGCAATCAGATTTTAGCAATGCTTCAGGGAAGTTTAACTTATATGCAGAGTACATCATGAGAAACGCTGGCCTGGAAGAAACACAAGCTGGAATCAAGATTGCCGGAAGAAATATCAATAACCTCAGATATGCAGATGACACCACCCTTATGGCAGAAAGTGAAGAAGAACTAAAAAGCCTCTTGATGAAAGTAAAAAAGGAGAGTGAAAAAGTTGGCTTAAAGCTCAACATTCAGAAAACAAAGATCATGGCATCCGGTCCCATCACTCCAGGGGAAATAGATGGGGAAACAGTGGAAACAGTGTCAGACTTTATTTTGGGGGGCTCCAAAATCACTGCAGATGGTGACTGCAGCCATGAAATTAAAAGACACTTACTCCTTGGAAGAAAAGTTATGACCAACCTAGACAGCATATTCAAAAGCAGAGACATTACTTTGCCGACTAAGGTCCGTCTAGTCAAGGTTATAGTTTTCCCAGTAGTCATGTATGGATGTGAGAGTTGGACTGTGAAGAAGGCTGAGCGCCGAAAAATTGATGCTTTTGAACTGTGGTGTTGGAGAAGACTCTTGAGAGTCCCTGGGACTGCAAGGAAATCCAACCAGTCCATTCTGAAGGAGATCAGCCCTGGGATTTCTTTGGAAGGAATGATGCTAAAGCTGAAACTCCAGTACTTTGGCCACCTCATGCGAAGAGTTGACTCATTGGAAAAGATTCTGATGCTGGGGGGGATTGGGGGCAGGAGGAGAAGGGGATGACAGAGGATGAGATGGCTGGATGGCATCACTGACTCGATGGACTTGAGTCTGAGTGAACTCCGGGAGTTGGTGATGGACAGGGAGGCCTGGCATGCTGTGATTCATGGGGTCGCAAAGAGTAGGACATGACTGAGCGACTGAACTGAACTGAACTGAACTGAACAGGGAAGTTTGACTACTGATGAATACATCTGGGTTTTTGTTCACCCCCAGGCTATTGCTGTTTGTGCACTGGTTCCACTGATCAGAACTGGAGACAAGAGAGGTAGTAAGTGCAGCCAATACTCTTTTTGTATTGCGTTCTGGCAAGCCTCACTCTTTTTGTACTGCACACTGTTGTGTGAGGTGACTGCTGCCAACAGGAGAGAGACTCTGGGAGGAGAACGGAACACAGAGGGAGAATTTGTATTTCTGGCTTTCATAGTGCAGGAGCTGCTGGCTATTGTAAAAGCAGCAAGAGGATTCCCTGGTGGTACAGTGGTTAAGAGATGACCTGCCAGTGCAGGGGACATGGCTTCAACCCCTGGTCTGGGAAGATTCCTCATGCCACAGAGCAGCTAAACCACAACTACTGAAGCCCACTTGCCCTTATGTGCTAAGCAAGAAGGGAAGCCACTGCAATGAGAAACTTGTGTACCGCAATGAATAGTACCTCCCACTCACCAGAACTAGAGAAAACCCAAGCGCAGCAATGAAGACCCAGTGCAACCGGAATAAGTAAGTAAAATGGATAGCCAACAAGGACTTATCGCATAGCACAGGGAACTCTGCTCCAGGCTATGTGGCAGCCTGGACGGGAGCGAAGTTTGAGGGAGAAAGGCTGTATATGTATCAATATGGTCGAGTTTCTTTGCTGTCCACCTGAAAGTGTCATAACATTGTTTATTGGCTACACTCCAATATAAAATAAGAAGTTTAAAATAAATTTTAAAAAGAACAGCAAGCGTGGGGTGATGCTGGAGCAGAGGTCAGGCTGGTCTAGACCCTGGAAACCTGGGCAAAGGCAGCACCTTTTTGGCATTTCCAATCTTTGTGATGTTTTGGATGGGGAAGGCTCCTGGGCTCCTGTATCTTTTGTGCAGAATAGACATGAATTTGGAGGAGGGGGTACTAGAAGGAGAACTGTGTTATGCCTAGTAACAGCCCCTCAAAGATGTTTATGCTCAAATCCCAGAAAACTCTGGTTATGTTACCTGGAAAAAGGAATTCTGTAAATGTAATTAAAATAGACAGGTTATTATTTTATTGGAAAAATTATCTAATATGTATTTACCACTATAAGGAAATTGTCTGCGTTTTGTTTCATAATTTCTGGGTGGGCAAATTTTTATTTAGTAGACATACCCATGAAATCTAATATATTAATATTATATTATTCAGCCCAACATTAGAATAAAAATGAAAGCAGGAAAAAAATAAGCAGGTTATCCTGGATTTTCTGCAAGAACCTAGTAGTATGGAAAATTAACCCCAGATTAAATGCTGCTTTTGTCCCACCTAAAAATAGCTTAAAAACAAGACTGAATTATCAAATTATTTTGAATAACTGTTCCTGAACAAAGCTTAAGAATATTTATAGGCATACAAAAACATCCAGCAACAAAGGTAAAAGTCATAAAATTTGGTAGTCAACCAAAAATTATGTCATGTGAATAAGCAGGAAAACACAAACTATAATGAGGGAAAAGAAAATCAATCAGTGTGATTGATCCCACTGACTCACTGACCCAGATAGTGGAATTAGTAGACGAGAACATGAAAATGTTAATACAACTGATTCCATACTCTCAAAAAGCTAGAAGAGGATTAATAGATGGAGAACAAGATGGTGGAGGAGTAGGTGGATGTGGAGTACATCTCTCTCCATGGATACATCAGGAAGACACCTTCAGACACAGAAGTGCATGCAGAACATAAGCTGAGAGCAGACAGGAGTCCCTGACGAGAGGAAAAGAATATATAGAAACACGCACAACTTGGTAGGATGAAGGAACTAGGGGGAAAAAACAGGAGTGTCTGTAGGACTGGACCTGCCCTCAGTGGGTGGGGGAACTGAAGCAGGGGTCCCATCCCCAAAGCAGGGCAATTGTCTGAGTCACAGGAGAAACACTTAAGGCTAGAGTGAAACAGCTGATCTGTGGCAGCCTAAATGGAATGAGAATCACAGTCCTTGCCACAGCCATACATGCCCCAGACAGGGACGCTGGTCTTCTGGAAGGGGCAGCAGATGGGAGCTGGAGTTAAGGGATTGTGGAGCAACCCCAGGGCGAGGGCTGCTGATGACTGCGGAGAGTTGGATCGAGGTGGTGTGAGGGAAGAGATCGTGGTGGGAAATGCTGGCGGAGGAAAGCCAGGCGGCCACGGAAGCAAGGTGAAATTGCTGAGTCACGTGTAGGGGGTGGAGCCACCACCATAGCCTCTCTCCCCACATGCCAGCATTGGCAGCTGAACAATACAGAGGCTGGCCGATCAAACGCCTGATGCACTGAGCTACAGAGTAGGACCCCACCCAGGCTGCCCCTTTAAATGCCTGATGCCCAAACAACAGAGAAATACCCCCAGGCAAGGGAGCCCTCTAAGTGCCTGAATGGGTGGAGCCATGGAGAAAGACTGGCCAAGGAGGCCTTCTGATCGTCAGCTATAAGAGGCTGGAAAAAAGACTCTGATAGGACCATAACTCCTGCAGTGGAGTCAGTCCAGTCCCTGTACACTTGGCACCACCAGGGTCCCTGCAAGTCAAGCAGCTGCACCACCTTCACACTCAGCTCTCACTGGGGTAGAGCTGCCACTGGCAAAAAAGCCTTGTGTCTATGCCTGCAGAGTCACTTCGGTCATGTCTGACTCTTTGCGACCCTGTAGACTGTGGCCTACCTACCTGGGGAGGTCATCTTTCAGTGTCCTATCTTTTTGCCTTTTCATACTGTTCATGGGGTTCTCAAGGCAAGAATACTGCAGTGGTTTGCCATTCACTTCTCCAGTGGACCACATTCTGTCAGACCTCTCCACCATGACCCGTCCATATTTGGTGGCCCCACATGGCATGGCTTAGTTTCATTGAGTTAGACAAGGCTGTGGTCCATGTGATCAGATCGGCTTGTTGTCTGTGATTGTGGTTTCAGTCTGTCTGCCCTCTGATGCCCTCTCTCAGTGCCTACCGTGTTACTTCAGGTTCTCTTACCTTGGATGTGAGGTATCTCTTCATGGCTGCTCCAGCAAAGTGCAACTATTGCTCCTTACCTTGGACGCGGGGTGGCTCCTCTCATTATTGGATCAGTGCTATTGGAGATCAGTGGAGAAATAACTCCAGAAAGAATGAAGGGATGGAGCCAAAGCAAAAACAACACCCAGTTGTGGATGGGACTGGTGATAGAAGCAAGGTCTGATGCTGTAAAGAGCAATATTGCATAGGAACCTGGAATGTTAGGTCCATAAATCAAGGCAAATTGGAAGTGGTCCAAAAGGAGATGACAAGAGTGAACATTGACATTCTAGGAAACAGTGAACTAAGATGGACTGGAATGGGTGAATTTAACTCAGATGACCATTATATCTACTACTGTGGGCAGGAATCCCTTAGAAGAAATGGAGTAGCCATCATAATCAACAAAAGAGTCTGCAATGCAGTTCTTAGATTCAATCTCAAAAATGAAAGAATGATCTCTGTTCGTTTCCAAGGCAAACCATTCAAGATCACAGTAATCCAAGTCTATGCCCCAACCAGTAATGCTGAAGAAGCTGAAGTTGAATGGTTCTATGAAGATCTACAAGACCTTCTAGAACTAACACTCAAAGAAGATGTCCTTTTCATTATAGGGAACTGGAATGCAAAAGTAAGAAGTCAAGAAACACCTGGAGTAACAAGCAAATTTGGTCTTGGAGTACAGAATGAAGCAAGGAAAAGGCTAATAGAGTTCTGCCAAGAGAACGCACTGGTCATAGCAAACACCCTCTTCCAACAACACAAGAGACGACTACTCATGGTTATCACCAGATGGTCAACACCGAAATCAGATTTATTATATTCTTTGCAGCCAAAGATGGAGAAGCTTTATACAGTCAATAAAAACAAGACTGGGAGATGACTGTGGCTCAGATCATGAACTCCTTATTGCAAAATTCAGACTTATATTGAAGAAAGTGGAGAAAACCACTAGACCATTCAGGTATGACCTAAATCAAATCCCTTATGACTATACAGTGGAAGTGAGAAATAGATTTAAGGGTCTGATAGATAGAGTGCTTGATGAACTATGGATGGAGGTTCATGACATTGTACAGGAGACAGGAATCAAGACCATCCCCAAGAAAAAGAAATGCAAAAAAGCAAAATGGCTGTCTGAGGAGGCCTTACAAATAGCTGTGAAAAGAAGGGAAATGAAAAGCAAAGGAGAAAAGGAAAGATATGTCCATTTGAATGCAGAGTTCCAAAGAATAGCAAGGAGAGTTAAGAAAGCCTTCTTCAGCGATCAATACAAAGAAATAGAGGCAAACAACAGAATGGGAAAGACTAGAGATTTCTTCAAGAAAGTTAGAGATGCCAAGGGAACATTTCATGCAAAGGTAGGATCAATAAAGGTCAGAAATGGTAGGGACCTAACAGAAGCAGAAGAGAATAAGAAGAGGTGGCAAGAATACACAGAAGAACTGTACAAAAAAGATCTTCATGACCCAGATAATCACGATGGTGTGATCACTCACCTAGAGCCAGACATCCTGGAATGTGCAGTCAACGGGGCCTTAGAAAGCATCACTATGAACAAAGCTAGTGGAGGTGATGGAATTCCAGTTGAGCTATTTCAACTCCTGAAGGATGATGCTGTGAAAGTGCTGCATTCAAAATGCCAGCAAATTTGGAAAACTCAGCAGTGGCCACAGGACTGGAAAAGGCCAGTTTTCATTCCAATCCCAAAGAAAGGAAATGCCAAAGAATGCTCAAACTACCACACAATTGCACTCATCTCACATGCTAGTAAAGTAATGCTCAAAATCCTCCAAGCCAGGCTTCAGCAATACGTGAACCATGAATTTCCAGATGTTCAAGCTGGTTTTAGAAAAGGCAGAGGAACCAGAGATCAAATTGCCAACATCTGCTTGATCATTGAAAAAGCAAGAGAGTTCCAGAAAAGCATCTATTTTTGCTTTATTGACTATGTCAGAGCCTTTGACTCTGTGGATCACAGTAACCCGTGGAAAATTCTGAAAGAGATGGGAATACCAGACCACCTGAGTTGCCTCTTGAGAAACCTGTATCAGGTCAGGAAGCATCAGTTAGAACTGGACATGGAACAACAGATTGGCTCCAAATAGGAGAAGGAGTACTGGTTTTACATCCTTTTCAAGGCTGTATATTGTCACCCTGCCTTTTTAACTTATATGCAAAGTACATCGTGAGAAACTCTGGGCTGGAGGAAGCACAAGCTGGAATCAAGATTGCTGGGAGAAATATCAATAACCTCAGATATGCAGATGACACCACCCTTATGGCAGAAAGTGAAGAGGAGCTAAAGCACCTCCTGATGAAAGAGAAAGAGGAGAGTGAAAAAGTTGGCTTAAAGCTCAACATTCAGAAAACTAAGATCATGGCATCTGGTCCCATCACTTCATGGCAAATGGATGGGAAACAGTGGATACAGTGGCTGACTTTATTTTTGGGGGCTCCAAAATCACTGCAGATGGTGACTGCAGCCATGAAATTAAAAGATGCTTACTCCTTGGAAGGAAAGTTATGACCAACCTAGACAGCATATTAAAAAGCAGAGACATTACTTTGTCGACAAATGTCCATCTAGTCAAGGTTATGGTTTTTCCAGTGGTCATGTGTGGATGTGAGAGTTGGACTATAAAGAAAGCTGAGCTCCGAAGAATTGATGCTTTTGAACTGTGGTGTTGGAGAAGACTCTTGAGAGTTCCTTGGACTGGAAGGAGATCCAACCCGTACATCCTAAAGGAGATCAGTCCTGAGTATTCATTGGAAGGACTGATGTTGAAGCTGAAACTCCAATACTTTGGCCACCTGATGGGAAGAGCTGACTCATTTGAAAAGACCCTGATACTGGGAAAGATTGAAAGCAGGAGGAGAAGGGGACGACAGAGGATAAGATGGATGGCATCACCGACTCAATGGACATGGGTTTGGGTGGACTCCGGGTGTTGGTGATGGAGGCCTGGTGTGCTGCAGTTCATGGGGTCACAAAGAGTCAGACACAACTGAGTGACTGAACTGAACTGAGACTGTGGCCTACCAGGCTTCTCTGTCAGAGAGGGGGTTCTCCAGGCAAGAACACTGGTGCCTATTGGCCAATATTGGTTGCCATACCCTTCTAGAGCACTATATTTCCTGCTGCCCATTCCGCCAAATCCCTTGAGTAACTGGTGCTGCCAGAACCCCTGCAACCCAAGCTCCACACCTGCACCTCTCAGGGGCAAACACAAGCCCTCCAGGGCAGCCTCAGGAGCTAAACCCCAGTGGATGACCCACATGTAGAGGTGGAAATAAAACCACAGTTGAAACTCAGGGGCAATGTGGCTGAGGAAAAAGACCCCAAACCTTCCCATGAGCTGCACAAGGTGCAGATTAAATCCAGACAATAAACTAGGCAGAGCACCCACAAAGGAAAACACACTAGCTCTGATAGCTATGCACATTGGAGGCAAGAACACACAGGAGTAGGACCAGACTAGAATCTGAGCTGCCCTCACAGCAGGTCCAGAGACAGCAGAGTGTTGGAGGGCATCCTAGGGAGGTAAGGTGGGCTGTGACTCCCAGCAACGGAAAGGACTCTGACAGCAGTGACTCAAGAAAAACATTTATTATTCTTATTTTTTGACTTGTTCTGTAGATTCTTTTGGATTTTTTTCCTTTTTTCCCCCCTCTGTGGTAGTTGTCAAATTTACTGGCACTAAGAAATGTGATTAAGTTTTTGAACTTTTTTTCCCCTCAGTCACATTTTTTTATTGTTGTCATAAACCTCTGCCTCTATGTTGGGCTTTTGCAGTTCTGTGGAGTTTTCCTCTTTTTTTTTTTTTTTGTCTCTTTTTTAAATTTTAATTTTAAACCTATTATTATTATTTTTACATTTATTCCTTTGTTTGCATTTCCTACTGTTCTTTTCCTCTGCAGTTAATCTTTAATGTATATAAATCTTCTTTATCTACCTCTATTTAACTCTGCATATCGATTCTTTCTTTCTTTTCTTTCCTCTCAACATATTTGTTAGTTTTGTTTTCACTGCTTTATATCCCACTTGGCACCTTGCTTTAGTTTTGTTTTCCAGTTTTTGCTTTAGTTAGTTTTGTTCTTAACTGGTAAATATAATTCTTTATTTTGTTTGTTTGCCGGGTCAATCTACTGTACTTTATTTTTGTTGGATTGTTTTCACTTTGCCCATGGGTGTATGTGTATAAGCATATATTCTATTATTTTAATTGTTATTTGACTGATTTTGTAACTGCCATTTATCTGGGGTTCATCTTTGGTTTCTTGTTTTTGGATATTTGTTTTAATCTCACTTAATGCGATAAAAACCACTTGTGGAATCTTCATTCCTGACCAGAGGTCAAGCCCTGAGCCTTTGGAGTGGGAACACTAACTCCAAGATCCTAGACTACCAGAAAATTAACCTTAGGGAGTATCAAATAGTGAGAACTCAGACAAAGGAAACCACTTGAATACAAGACCTGGCATCACCCAACCACCAGTAGCACCCTGTGCAGGACGCCTCATCTAAACAACAAACAAAACAAAAATACAGACCCAATCATCAGCAGACAGGATTACTACCTCACTCAGCCTAGCCCATCAAAGGAAAAACAAACAAAAAAACAGAAACTCAGCACAAAGCTCACCCTATCAGAAGCTCAAACAGACCACTGAAGCAACCTTAGGAAGGCAGAAACCAAAAGGAAAAAAGAATTCAGTCTTCTTCAAGGAAATAATTCAACTTTCCTTGAAGCCTGGGAAAAGGAGACCTCAAAGACAATAAGTTAAAAAAGAAAATGAAAAGGCAGAGAAATACTGCACAAATGAAGGCACAAACCAGAAACACAGAAGTCCAAATAAATGAAGAGGAAATAGGTAAATCACCTGGAAAATAATTGAGAATAATGTTAGTAAAGGTGATAAAAATACCTCATAAACAAAATGGAGAAAATGCAAGAGTCAATTAACAAAGACCTAAAAGAATTAAAGAATAAACATACAGAGACAAACAACACAATTACTGGAATTAAAAATACTCTAGAAGGAATCAATAGCAGAATATTTGAAGCAGAAGAATGAATTAGGGACCTGGAAGATAAAATGGTGGAAATAACTTCTCAAGAGCAGAATAAAGTAAAAAGAATTAAAAGAGCTGAGGACAGTCTCAGAGACCTGAGGGACAATATCAAATGCACCAACGTTCAAGTTATAGGGGTCCCAGAAGAAGAAGAGAAAAAGAAAGGGTATGAGAAAATTTTTGAAGAGATTATAGTTGAAAATTTCCCAACATGGAAAAGGAAATAGTCAATCAAGTCCAAGAGGCACAGAGTCCCAAACAGGATAAACCCAAGGAGAAACACGCCAAGACACATACTAATCAAACTAACAAAGACTAGACACAAAGAAAGAATATTAAAGGCAGCCAGGGAGAAGCAACAAGTAACATACAAGGGAAACCCCATACAATTACAGCTGATCTTTCAGCAGAAACTCTTCAGGCCAGGAGGGAATGGCAGGATATATTTAAAGTACTGAAAGGGAAAAATCTATAACCAAGATTACTGTACCCAGCAAAGATCTCATTCAAAATTGATGGAGAAATTAAAAGCTTTTCAGAGAAGCAAAAGTTAAGAGATTTAAGTACCACCAAACCAGCTTTACAACAAATGCTAAAGGGACTTATCTAGTTAATAAATACAAGAGAAGAAAAAAGATCTACAAAATCAACTCAAACAATTAAGAAAATGGCAATAGGAACATACATATCAATAATTACTTTAAATGTAAATGGATTAAATGCTCCAACCAAAAGGAAAGCCCAGGAGTGGATGGCTTCATTGGTAAATTCTACCAACATTTAAAGAATGTTCTAATCCTTCTCAAACTCTTCTAAAAAATTGAAGGGAGGAAACACTTCTAGATAATTCTATGAGACCAGCATAACCAGATACAAAAGCCAGACAAATACATTATAAGAAGACAATATAAAAAAGGAAAATGACAAACCAATATCCCAGATGGCTGATGCAAAAATCTTAAACAAAATATTAGCCAACTGGATTCAACAGCATATAAAAAGAATTATTTAACATGACAGAGCTTTCACTGCCATGACCTGGTGAGGGAACTGAGATCCCACAAGCCACACTGTATGGCAAAAAAAAAAAAAAAAAAAAAGAAGAATGAAGGGAAAAACCCCACATGATAATCTCAGTTGCAGAAAAAGCATTTGACAAAATTCAGCACAATTTCATGATAAAATATTCAATATGCTAGAAATAGAAGGGAGCATCCTCAATAGGATAAAGCCATATATGAAAAATCCACTGGTAACATTATATTCAATAGAGAAATACTGAGCTTTTTCCTTAAGATCAGGAAAATGACAAAAATACTTATTTTCATTCAATATAGTGCTAGAAGTTCTAGCCAGAGCAATTAGGTAAGAAAAAGAAATAAAAGGCATTCAAAATGGAAAGAAATAAATTGAGAAAGGAGTATATCAGGGCTATATATTGTCACCCTGCTTATTTAACTTATACACAGAGTACATCATGCAAAATGCAGAGCTGGATGAATCACAAGCTGGAATCAAGGAGAAATATCAACAACCTCAGATATGCAGATGACACCACCCTGATGACAGAAAGTGAAGAAAAATTAAAGAGCCTGTTGATGAAGGTAAAAGAGTAGAGTGTAAAAGCTGGTTTAAAACTTAACATTCAAAAAACAAAGATCATGGTGTCTGGTTCCAACACTTCATGGCAAATGGATCGCGAAAAATGGAAACAGTGGCAGATTTTATTTTCTTGGACTCCAAAATCATTGCAGTTGGTGACTGCAGCCATGAAATTAAAGATGCTTGCTCCTTGGAAGAAAAGTTATGACAAATCTAGACAGCATATTAAAAAACAGAGACATCACTTTGCCAACAAAGGTGCATATAGTCAAAGCCATGGTTTTTCCAATAGTCATGTACATATGTGAGAATTGGACCATAAAGAAGGCTGAGAACTGAAGAACTGATGCTTTCAAACTGTGCTGCTAGGGAAGACTCTTGAGAGTCCCTTGGATATCAAGGACATCAAACTGGTCAATCCTAAAGGAAATCAACCCTGAATATTCGTTGGAAGGACTGATGCTGAAGCTCCAATACTTTGACCACTTGATGACCTGATGTTAAGAACCGTATCATTGGAAAAGACCCTGATGGCTGGGAAATATTGAGGGCAGGATGAGAAGCAGATGACAGAGAATGAGATGGTTGCATGGCATCACTGACTCAATGGGCGTGAGTGTGAGCAAACTCTGGGAGTTAGTGAAGGACAGGGAAGCCTGGCATACTGCAGTCCATGGGCTCACAAAGAATCAGACATGACAGAGTGACTGAATAAAAACAATAAAGTAAATTACTTCTGTTTGTAGATGCCATGATCTTGTGCATAGGAAACAAAGATTCCACAAAACCCTGTTAAACTAATAAGATAAATCACCAAAACTGCAAGAAACAATAAAAGTCAACACATAAAATTCTGTTGCATTTCTATACACTAGCTATGAATGGTCCAAAAAGGAAATGAAAACAAATCCATTTATAATAGTGTTAAAAAAATAAAATACTTAGGAATAAATTTAACAGAGGCAAACACTTGTACACTGAAAACTATAAAACATTGCTGAAAGAAATGAAAGAAGTCATAACTGGAAAAGTATTTCATGTTTATTAACTAGAAAATATAATTGAGATGTCAACACTATCCAAAGCAATCTATAAATTCAACACAATCACTATCAAAATCCCAATGGCATTTTTTTGCAAAAATAGAAAAACTCATCCTAAAATTTATGTGGAATTTCAAGGGTAATAGCTAAAACAATCCTGAGAAAGAACAATGAAGTTATAGGACTCATACTTCCTGATTTCAAAATAAACCGCAAAGCTACTGTAATCAAACAATGTGATACTGAATTAAGTTTCATTCCTCATATTTTTTATCACTTCAACTCTTTACAGAATATATAATAAGAAAAATATAAAATGTTTGGATTGTTTTTAGAAATATCAGGCTTATAACAGACTTGGAAGCTGTTCTCCAACACGCCCTGAGTTATTATTGTGTGTGTGGCCTGTGATATGACCCCATACACCTGTCCTATACACCTCTGTGATTTCAGCTAAGGAAGCCTCTGTTTCTGTAGATACAGTGACCGATTGCAAAGAAATGAATAGATTTGTATATATTTCTACTGACTACAGTAATAGATAAAGTAAGCATTGATGTAGGATTTCTGTGGGACTCTGAATCCCACGTTCTCTGACTTTTCCAGGGAATTTTGACCAACTGAATGCTGCTTGGATAGGATGACTTCTTTTTTTTAACTGTAATTACTGGGGCTTCCCTGGTGGTCCAGTGGTTGAGAATCTGCCTTGCAATGCAGGGGACACCAGATTTGATTCTTGATCTTGGAAGATCCCTCATACTGTGGGGCAACTGAGCCCATGAGCCACAACTAATGAATCCACACTCTGGAGTGTGTGAGCTGTAACTACTAAAAGGCTAAGCACCCTAGAGCCCACATTCCATGCAATGAGAAGCCTGCATAGCACAGCTGGAGAAAGCCCGCGCCCAGCAACAAAGACCCAGCACAGCCAAAAATAAATGAATAAATATTCAAAATTACTTTGCCAACAAAAGTCTATCTAGTCAAAGCTATGGTTTTCCCAGTAGTCATGCATGGATGTGAGAGTTGGACTATAAAGAAAGCTGAGCACCAAAGAATTGATGCTTTTGAACTGTGGTGTTGGAGAAGACTCTTGATAGCCCCTTGGACTGCAAGGAGATCCAACCAGTCCATCCTAAAGGAAATCAGTTCTGAACATTCATTGGAAGGACTGATGCTGAAGCTGAAGCTCTAATACTTTGGCCACCTGATGTGAAGAACTGACTCACTGGAAAAGACCCTGATGCTGGGAAAGACTGAAGGCAAGAGGAAACGGGGATGACAGAGGATGAGATGGCTGGATGGCATCATCAATTCAATGAACATGAGTTTAAGCAAGCTCCGGAGTTGGTGATGGACAGGGAAGCCAGGCGTGCTGGAGTCCATGGGGTAGCAAAGAGTTGGACATGACTGAGCGACTGAACTGAACTGAAAAACTGTAAGTATTGAATGCTCAGGCATTTCCTGTGATTCTTTGGTGTTGGGAAAGGGACTTGCACCTGTTTTCTGTCAAAGGTTTTTACCACAGTGCTCATTGCTTCAGTGCTGAGAAGGCTTGCAGTCTCTAGTATCTGCAGGGTGTGATGCTGTCTCTGGAGCCTACCACCCCAGAGGTCTTTAGCTGTAGCTGAGGCAGTATCACAGGCCAGGAAAATCGTTCAGTGAGCAGCCCTTCCAATACCCACAAAGCCAAGCCTACCCTGGCTCTTCAAATGGATCAAAGGGCAGAGGAATGCATATGCTGGATCCATTTTCCTTCCTCTATGCTTGTGGGTTTCAAACATTAACTGCACAGAAGAGAGAGGTTGTTGTTGCTCAGTTGCTAAGTCGTGTCCTACTCTTTGAGGCCCCATGGACTGCAGCACGCCAGGCTTCCCTGCCCTTCACTATCTCTCAGAACTTGCTCAAACTCATGTCCATTGAGTTGGTGATGCCATTCCACCATCCCATCCTCTGTTGCCCTCTTCTCCCCCTGCCCTGCCAGGCTCCTCTGTTCATGAAATTCTCCAGGCAATAATACTGGGGTGGGTAGCCATTTCCTTTTCCAGGTGATCTTCCTGACACAGGGATCAAACCTGGATCTCCCGCATTGCAGGCAGACTGTTTTACCATCTGAGCCTCCTGGGAAGGACCAGAAAGAGAGAGGCGCAACCATTAACATGGGCCAGAAGATATGCTGGGCTCTTGGGACACACAGAGGTGGGTATGACTTGACCCTCTTCAGGCCATCAATTTGCTCCTTGTCTACAGGGGTCACTGAGGTGGGCAGGAGCGAGAGCACGTTAGAGGCAATGCTGGTATCCAGAGAGGCCAAGGGCCTGGTCCAAATGGGAGGACAGGCGGCCAGCACTGGGCTGATTCCCAGAGAACAGGTAAGACGCAGCCAGCAATGCACTTCAAGGTAAGCAGTCTGGCTATGCTATGCTAGACCCCAGGGCATTCTCCTAAGGGTAGTGAGAAGGAACGACCACATTTTAAGCAGTTAGGATGACATAGCACCCATTACAGTGCTGGCAGAATGCAGAGGAGGAGGTGCCTGTAGAAAGCCTCACAGAGGGGCAAATGAGGATACACTTCCCCCTGGGAGCCCAAGAGGGGAGGAGGGAAACTTGGATTTGGGAGCAAGTGGCAGGGAAGTGGTGATTGAAGCAACGAGTACACGAAACATAGGAGGTGTACAGTGAGGTAAAGAGGAGCCGAAGGTTAATTTGCAAAGGATACCAGTGCATAAGTCTAAACAGTGAGGAGAGCATGGAAATGAGACTGGCCAGGAAGGCAGGGGGAGCCAGAGGTGTCAGGGCCCAGAGCAAAGGGGTCCTTAACACCGAAGAGACTGGCCAGATGCCCAGAACTGCAGAGACCTCACATAGGATGCAGACTGATCGGTGTCCCCCGAGCTGGCAGTGTCCCAAAAGAGGTGTCAGCAACGTAGGAGGAAGCCAGTTCCAGCAGAGTGTTGAGAAGTGGCCACAGAGGAGACCAGCTGTCTGTTTAGGACCCAGAAGGCAAACTGAGAGACAAGAAACAGAGTTTAGAGGAGGGAGGAGCTGAGCTTGCTGAGATGTTGAAAGGAAGGAAGAGTACAGAGCACTATCTAGAAGCCAAGTCCTGATGAGGCCAGGAGAGACTGCTCTGGTCTTCCCAGACCCTGTCAGTGAATAAGATGAATGTATTCTCAGGGTTGCCAGCCCCACCTCTGCTGCCTCCTGCCTGACTTTCTCTTCATCTACTGGACCTGGACTGAGCCATATCTGACTCATCTTCAAGGTCCCAGATTTAGAGACAGAATCATATAACTGCACAGTGCAAGACAGCCCAGAGAGGTTAAGTGATATGGTTAAAGTCACACAGCTAGCTGGGGCTGAATTCTATCTCTTTTTCTCACTCCCTCTCTGATGATGTCCCTCTGCCCCTCC
This sequence comes from Ovis canadensis, assembly GCF_042477335.2. Classification (NCBI taxonomy): domain Eukaryota; kingdom Metazoa; phylum Chordata; class Mammalia; order Artiodactyla; family Bovidae; genus Ovis; species Ovis canadensis. Next base: position 21,326,122 of record NC_091269.1, on the reverse strand, counting down.
CCCACCCTTCTTTACCCTGACCCCTTCCGCCTTTCAGAAAGGCGCTCTGGGGCTGGGAAAATGCCCCAGGTGGCATCAGTTGCAGCACAGGCTACTGTTGATTCACAGCTGTGGTGCCGACACAGCCCTCACACTGGTACTTGGCTTTTGGTTGAATGGCGCTTTGTTATTGCAGATGATTCAGGGCACTGAACTGAGCTGGCACCAGTGACCTCTGCGCTTCTGTCAGCTGGGTCACATGCTCTGGTACGCTGTGTAGCCAGGCCCTTGGAGGCACCGTGTGGCTCTGCTAGGACATGATGGAGAGGCACTGGGTGGGCTCCAGATTTTAGATCAAGGCGCATACAGCCTGTGACAGTCCTGGTAGGGTCTGAGGAGTTTGGTCTAAGGATTTTTGGGGAGAGATTTTCCACTCCCTGGGTTGGGTGTGGACTCTAGATGTGACACAGCACTGCCATTGACTTCAGATCTAGGGACAAGCCCTCTGGGGAGACAGAGGGGAAAGGCAGGGCGTTCTGTCATTTCTGCGGCCTCAGGGAATGGGCCTTCAGGAGCGGCCCCCAGGATGCATCTCCTGCCATTTTATTACAGGGCCCATGGAGGTCTTTGTTTAGAGAATTTTTCACTTTTTATTGTTCTTCACTGAGGACTTACAGTATTACAGTGTATGGCTATCACATAGGTGCATTTCCATGTATCATCCACTGTACAGTTTGCATTCAGGAAAGTTATTAATAGATCACAAGAAAGTTAAGATATATAGACAGTCGTGATCCATCTATTGGGCACAAAGCTGGCTCTGGTAATAGGCAAAATAACATCTACCTTCGTCTCAGGACCTGAAATCCCACTGAGGAAACGTATTCCTTAAAAGAAAATAATAGCAAATGAAGCAACTGACAAACAACTAATCTCAAAAATATACAAGCAACCTATGCAGCTCAATTCCAGAAAAATAAACGACCCAATAAAAAATGGGCCAAAGAACTAAACAGACATTTCTCCAAAGAAGACATACAGATGGCTAACAAACACATGAAAAGATGCTCAACATCACTCATTATCAGAGAAATGCAAATCAAGACCACAATGAGATACCATTTCACACCAGTCAGAATGGCTGCGATCCAAAAGTCTACAAGCAATAAATGCTGGAGAGGGTGTGGAGAAAAGGGAACCCTCTTACACTGTTGGTGGGAATGCAAACTAGTACAGCTACTATGGAGAACAGTGTGGCAATTCCTTAAAAAAAAACTGGGAATTGAACTGCCTTATGACCCAGCAATCCCACTGCTGGGCATACACACTGAGGAAACCAGAATTGAAAGAGACACATGTACCCCAATGTTCATTGCAGCACTGTTTATAATAGCCAGGACATGGAAGCAACCTAGATATCCATCAGCAGACAAATGGATAAGAAAGCTGTGGTACATATACACAATGGAGTATTACTCAGCCATTGAAAAGAATACATTTGAATCCGTTCTAATGAGGTGGATGAAACTGGAGCCGATTATACAGAGTGAAGTAAGCCAGAAAGAAAAACATCTATACAGTATACTAACACATACATATGGAATTTAGAAAGATGGTAATGATAACCTTGTATGCAAGACAGCAAAAGAGACACAGATGTATAGAACAGACTTTCGGACTCAGAGGGAGAGGGAGAGGGTGGGATGATTTGGCAGAATGGCATTGAAACATGTATACTATCATGTAAGAAACAAATCGCCAGTCTAGGTTTGATACAGGATACAGGATGCTTGGGGCTGGTGCACTGGGATGACCCAGAGAGGTGATATAGGGAGAGAGGTGGGAGGGGGGTTCAGGATTGGGAACTCATGTACACCCGTGGCGGATTCATGTCAATGTATGGCAAAACCAATACAGTATTGTAAAGTAAAATTAAAAAAAAGAAAACAAACAAAAAAGCTTAAAGCTTTCATCACCCTTCAACATGTAAGTAGGAGAAGAGATTTTTTTAAAGTGTTGTTAGTCACTGATACTATTATAAGAGTGATTTTCAGGTTATTTTATAGCATTGTGATAATGCTATGATTTCACCATTGAGAAGGACACCACTTCCTCCAGCCAAAGCTCTTTGTTCAACTTCTATTGGAACTAGAATCAGTCATCTTGGAGTTCAAAGTGATTCTCGGCTGCTCCCAGAGCCCCTCTGAGTCTTTCTTTGGGTTGCTTTAAAATCTGTTTTATGGAAATGAGAAAATCACTTGAAAGTTGTCTGAATATTAATGGAGCTAATGAGAAAGTATACCTGTAATTTGAACAAGTAAGGTGAACTAACAAGTTCCTTTCTCTGTAATTCACTGACAAGGCCCTGGGTGAGAAGATGGACAGGCCTTAGGCCTTCACTGCCCTTCCCAAGGTAACAGACAGGCCCATGGTCACTGGAAATCAAGAAACACACACTCAAGTCAGTATTTCAAAAAGTTTCATCCAAGGTCTGTATGGGCAATTGAGGCTGAATCCACTGACTCAGTAGTCTGATCAAAGGTTCTAGGTGGTGGTTAAATATTTTGAAAGAGAAAGAAACTTGTTAGTGGCTCAGATGGTAAAGAATTTGCCTGCAATGCAGGTGACTTGGGTTTGATCCCTGGGTTTGAAAGATCTCCTGGAGAAGGAAATGGCAACCCACTCCAGTATTCTTGCCTGGAGAATCCCACAGACAGAGGAGTCTGGCATGTTATAGTTCATGGAGTTGCAAAGAGTCAGACATGACTGAGTGACTAACATGCACACAAATACTTTGAAAAAAGTGAAATTGTTAGTCACTCAGTCATGTCTGACTCTTTGAGACCCCATGGACTGTGGCCCACCAGGCTCCTCCATCCATGGAATTCTCCAGGGAAGGATACTGGAGTGGGTAGCCATACCTTCTTCAGGGGATCTTCCCAACACAAGGATTGAATCCAGGTCTCCTGCATTGCAGGCAGATTCTTTTTTACCATCTGAGCCACCAGAGAAGCCCCAAATATCCTGAATGTCACCCCGACATCATCCTAAGAGCTGCAACTTATCTAGATAATACATATTTCACTCAACCAAGCTGAAGCTTCTATTATTAAAAATTTAAAAATTAATAGATTAACCTATTTAGATGTGATCAATCTCAGCTCCAAATGTGTCTTGTTGAACTGATCATCACTACCCTAAATAGGATTTCTTGTCCCATAAAAGATGAATGAAAACAACAATTATTTTCGAAGCTAAGACAAAACAGAAACATGTATTATCATTTGACTCATTTAACAAAGACCAGTGGCTGAGCTAGACATTAATTCAATATTATTTGCTTACTTAATTTCTCTCTTTAGTTCAGTTCATTTCAATCGCTCAGTTGTGTCTGACTCTGCAACCCCACGAACCGCAGCATGCCAGCCCTCCCTGTCCATCACCAACTCCTGGAGTTTACCCAGATTCATGTCCATTGAGTCAGTGATGCCATCTAACCATCTCATCCTCTGTCATCCCCTTCTCCTCCTGCCCTCAATCTTTCCCAGCGTCACGGTCTTTTCAAATGAGCCAGCTCTTCACATCAGGTGGCCAAAATATTGGAGTATCAGCTTCAACGTGAGTCCTTCCACTGAACAGCCAGGACTGATCTCCTTTAGGGTGGACTGGTTGGATCTCCTTGCAGTCCAAGAGACTCTCAAGAGTCTTCTCCAACACCACAGTCCAAACATATCGATTCTTCGGAGCTTAGCTTTCTTTATAGTCCAACTCTTACATCCATAAATGACTACTGGAAAAACCATCGCCTTGACTAGATGGGCCTTTGTTGACAAAGTAATGTCTGCTTTTTAATATGCTGTCTAGGTTGGTCATAACTTTCCTTCCAAGGAGTAAGCGTCTTTTAATTTCATGGCTGCAGTCACCATCTGCAGTGATTTTGGAGCCCCCAAAAATGAAGTCAGCCACTGTTTCCATTGTTTCCCCATCTATTTGCCATGAAGTGATGGGACCAGATGCCATGATCTTAGTTTTCTGAATGTTGAGCTTTAAGCCAACTTGTTCACTCTCCTCTTTCACTTTCATCAAGAGCCTCTTTAGTTCTTCACTTTCTGCCATAAGGGTGGTGTCATCTGCATATCTGAGGTTATTGATATTTCTCCTGGCAATCTTGATTCCAGCTTGTGTTTCTTCCAGTCCAGCATTTCTCGTGATGTACTCTGCATATAAGTTAAATAAGCAGGGTGACAATAGACAGCCTTGACGTACTCCTTTTCCTATTTGGACCCAGTCCATTGTTCCATGTCCACTTCTAACTGTTGCTTCTTGACATGCATACAAGTTTCTCAAGACGCAGGTCAGATGGTCTGGTATTCCCTTCTCTTTCAGAATTTTCCACAGTTTATTGTGATCCACACAGTCAAAGGCTTTGGCATAGTCAATAAAGCAGAAATAGATGTTTTTCTGGAACTCTCTCGCTTTTTCCATGATCCAGTGGATGTTGGCAATTTGATCTCTGGTTCCTCTGCCTTTTCTAAAACCAGCTTGAACATCTGGAAATTCATGGTTCACGTATTGCTGAAGCCTGGCTTGGAGGATTTTGAGCATTACTTTACTAGCATGTGAGATGAGTGCAATTGTGTGGTAGTTTGAGCATTCTTTGGCATTTCCTTTCTTTGGGATTGGAATGAAAACTGGCCTTTTCCAGTCCTGTGGCCACTGCTGAGTTTTCCAAATTTGCTGGCATATTGAGTGCAGCACTTTCACAGCATCATCTTTTAGGAGTTGAAACAGCTCAACTGGAATTCCATCACCTCCACTAGCTTTGTTCATAGTGATGCTTCCTAAGGCCCCCTTGACTGCACATTCCAGGATGTCTGGCTCTAGGTGAGTGATCACACCATCGTGATTATCTGGGTCATGAAGATCTTTTTTCTACAGTTCTTCTGTGTATTCTTGCCACCTCTTCTTATTCTCTTCTGCTTCTGTTAGGTCCCTACCATTTCTGACCTTTATTGAGCCCATCTTTGCATGAAATGTTCCCTTGGTATCTCTAACTTTCTTAAAGAAATCTCTAGTCTTTCCCATTCTATTGTTTCCCTCTGTTTCTTTCCATTGATCGCTGAGGATTGTTTTCTTATCTCTCCTTGCTATTCTTTGGAACTCTGCATTCAGATGCTTATATCTTTCCTTTTCTCCTTCGCTTTTTGCTTCTCTTCTTTTCACAGCTATTTTAAAGGCCTCTTCAGCAGCCATTTTGCTTTTTTGCATTTCTTTTTTTGGGGGGATGGTCTTGCTCCCTGACTCCTGTACATTGCCATGAACCTCCATCCGTAGTTCATCAGGCACTCTATCAGATGTAGTCCCTTAAATCTATTTCTCACTTCCACTGTAATAAGCATAAGTGATTTTATTTAGGTCACACCTGAATGGTCAGGTGGTTTTCCCTACTTTCTTCAATTTTAAGTCTGAATTTGGCAATAGGGAATTCATGATCTGAGCCACAGTCAGCTCCCGGTCTTGTTTTTGCTGACTGTATAGAGCTCCTCCATATTTGGCTGCAAAGAATATAATCAATCTGATTTTGGTGTTGACGATCTGGTGATGTCCATGTGTAGAGTCTTCTCTTGTGTTGTTGGAAGAGGGTGTTTGCTATGACCAGTGTGTTCTCTTGGCAGAACTCTATTAGCCTCTGCCCTGTTTCATTCTGTACTCCAAGGCCAAAGTTGCCTGTTACCCCAGGTGTTTCTTGACTTCCTACTTTTGCATTCCAGTTCCCTATAATGAAAAGGACATCTTTTTTGAGTGTTAGTTCTAAGAGGTCTTATAGATTTTCATAGAACCGTTTAACTTCAGCTTCTTCAGCATTACTGGTCGGGGCATAGACTTGGATTACCATGATATTGAATAGTTTGCCTTGGAAATGAACAGAGATCTTTCTGTCATTTTTGAGATTGCATCCAAGTACTGCATTTCAGACTCTTTTGTTGACTATGATGGCTACTCCATTTCTTCTAAGGGATTCCTGACCATTAGTAGATCTAATGGTCATCTGAGTTAAATTCACCCATTCCAGTCCATCTCAGCTCGCTGATTCCTAGAATGTCGACATTCACTCTTGCCATCTGTTGGACCACTTCCAATTTGCCTTGATTCACGGACCTGACATTCCAGGTTCCTATGCGATATTGTTCTTTACAGCATCGGACCTTTCTTCTATCACCAGTCACATCCACAGCTGGTTATCGTTTTTTCTTTGGCTCCATCCCTTCATTCTTTCTGGAGTTATTTCTCCACTGATCTCCAGTAGCATATTGGGCACCTACTGACCTGGGGAGTTCCTCTTTCAGTGTCCTATCTTTTTGCCTTTTCCATACTGTTCATGGGGTTCTAAAGGCAAAAAGAATACTGGAGTGGTTTGCCATTCCCTTCTCCAGTGGACCACATTCTGTCAGACCTCTCCACCATGACCTGTCTGTCTTGGGTGATCCCACAGGGCATGACTTAGTTGCATTGAGTTAGACAAGGCTGTGGTCCATGTGATCAGATTGGCTAGTTTTCTGTGATTATGGTTTCAGTCTGTTTGCCCTCTTATGCCCTGGCTCAGTGCCTGCCATTTACACTGGTTTCTCTTACCTTGGACATCGGGTAGCTCCTCTCAGCTGCCGCTCCTGGCCTTGGATGTAATTTCTCTCTTACATCTTTGTTTGTGTCTCTCATTTCATAGATCATGTACTTTTTGTTACCAACTTTACTGAAGTGTATTTACTTACCACAAAATACACCCATTATGAGTATACCAAGCAAATGCTTTTAAATTTACAGAGCTGGGCAACCATCCTTACAATTCATAGAACATTTCCATCACCCCAGAAAATTTCTTTATGCTGTCTGCAGTTAATTTCCACTCCCACTTCCAGCCCCAGGCAACTGCCGGTCTGCTTTTTGTCTCTATAGATCTGACTTTATAGAAATGGGAAAGGAATAAGCATTTTTCAGCAGTTTATTTTATAATATTTATAAAAATTCCACTGCAGAGAATTTTGCTTGTCCTTTCATGGCTTGTTTTCATTTTTTGGTTTTATAAATAATAGTTTTATGAATGGTCACACACAAGCCTTTTTGTATACATCATGTATTTTCATTTTTCTTTGGAAGATACCTAGGACTGGAATTGTTTCTTTATATGGTAAGAGTATATTTAACTTTTCAAGAAGCTACCAAACTGTTTTTCAAAGTGGCAATACTATTTTCCATTCCTCCACCAAGGGATGAAAACTCAGTTTTTGTACATCTTCAGAAATACTTAATAATACCAGTTTGGTTTTTTCATGCACACCATTGTATGTGTGGCCTTTCTTTGCGGCCTTAATGGGTAGGTGTGTGCATTTCTCTAATGACTATTGATGTTGAACATCTTTTCACATGCTTATTAGGCATCCTCTTTGGAGTAATGTCTATTGAAATATTGCCCATTTTAAAAAACTGAATGTTTCCTTATTGAGTTGTAAAACTTCTTCATATATTCTGGATACAAATCATTTATCAGGCATACAATTTGCAAATATTTCCTTCCAGTTTGTGGCTTAATATAATGGTGCTTTCTGAAAAGAAAATATTTTAATTTCAATGAAGTCTAATTTACCAAAGTTTTTTTTTATTTTTTTAATGAGTTGCACTTTGGGTGTCATATCAGAAATCTTTGCCTAATCCAAGATCACAAAGACTTACTCTCATATTTTATTCTAGAAGACTGACAATTATATTTCAAGTATGGTACATTTTGAGCTGATTTTTTTTAATGTGGTGTGAGATACCAACCTGTTTATTTTTGGTCTTATTTTATATATGGTTATTCCCTGGTGGGCTCAAACAGTGAAGAATCTGCCTGCAATGCAGGAGACCCAGGTTCAATCCCTGGGTTGGGAAGATCCTTTGGAGAAGGGAATGGCAACCGACTCCAGTATTCTTGCCTGGAGAATCCCATGAACATAGGAGGCTAATGGGCTGCAGTCCATGGGGTTGCAAAGAGTCGGATATAACTGAGGGACTACCACCACGTATGAATATCTAATCCTTTATGTATCATCTGTGGAAAATATCATCCTTTCCTCCACTGAGTTGACTTGGCACCGTTGTAAAAAATTGTTTGACCATAAATGTAAGAGTCCATTTCTGGATTTTTCTTCCATTCAATATATCTGTATGTTTTCCCCTTAAGCCAAAATCGCATTCTCTTGTTTACAATAGCTTTAAAGTAAAAGTTTTGAAATCAAGTGGCATAAGTAGTCTTATTTTGTTCTTTCTGTGGATTTTATGTAGAATCTTCAGGATTTTCTGCATGCAGATTCATGTCATCTGTGAACAGGTTTAGCTCTTTGTTTCCACTCAGTATGTGTTCAATTGTTTTTTTCTTGCCCCTGTCTCACTTGGTAGAACCTCCAGCATGAAGTTGAATAGAAGTGGTGAGTACCGAAATCTTTACCTTATTCCTGATCTTTGGGAGAAAGGATTTAGTCTTTTACCATAAAGTATATTAGTTGTAGGGTTTTTATAGATGCTTTTTATAAAGTTGAGGAAGTTTATTTTATCCTTTAAAATAAACTAAATATCCCTCTTTAGTTTTTAAAGAGTTTTAATCATGAATGGTGTTGGATATTGCTGGAATTTTTTTTTTTTGCATCTATTGAGGTGATCATGAGGTTTTGTCCTTTATTCTGTTAGAATTATGTAACACATTGATTGATTTTTGAATGTTAAGTCAACCTTGAACTTCTAAGATAAATCCTGCATGGTCATGGTGTTTAAACTCTTTTTATAGGCTACTGGATATATTGCAATACGAATGTTGGTCTGTAGTTTTCTTTTCTTTGATGTCTTTGTTTTGGCCCTTTTTTTTCTGGTAATATCAGCCTTATAGAGTGAGTTGGGAAATTGTTCCTCTTCCTCTGTACTCTAAAAGAGTTGTATAAGATTGATATTGTTTCTTCTTTAAGTATTTACCAGCGAATTCTGACAAAAAGAAAGGCCTGGGATTTTCTTTACAAGAAGATTTTAAAGTTATTATTTTAATTTCATAACTTGTTACAGATCTATTCAGGACTTTTATGTGTGCTCTGTGATCAGTTGTGTCTGCTCTTTGTGACCCCATGGACTGTAGCCTATCAGGCTCCTGTGTCCATGAAACTTTCCAGGCAAGAGTACAGGAGTGGGTTGCCATTTCCTACTCCAAGGAATCTTCCCAACCCAGCGACTGAACCTGTGTCTCCTGCATCTCCTGCTTTGGAAGATGGATTCTCTATCATCGAGCCACCTGGGAAGCCCATTCAGGACTTCTAGTTTCCCCTTATGTCAGTTTTGGGAATTTCTTTCTAGAAAATTTTTTCATTTCATTTAAGTTGCCTAATTTGTCGGTATAAAGTTGTTTATAGTGCTCACTTATAATCCTTTTAAATTCTTAAGGTCTATTTTGTCTGATAGTAAGTGTATGTCACCTCTGGCTCTCTTGTTTCTACCATTTTCTTGGTATACCCTTTTCATCATTTTACTTCCAACCTATTTGTGTGTGTGTGTGTGTGTGTGTGTGTGAAATATGTCTCTTACAAACAGTATTCATTGAATCTTGCTTTTTAAAATCCAGTCTAACTGCCTTTGATTATAGTGTTTAGTCCATTTATATTTAATATAATTATTGATGTGGTTGGATTTAGGTTGCCGCTTTGTTTTCTACATCTCACTTTTAAAATCTGTTCTCCCTTTAAGGCTTTTGTGCTAAACAATTTTTTTAGGGTAACTATTGTTTTATTGTAGCTTTGAGTTATTTTCTCAGTGATGGCTCTACAAATTACAATAAGCATGCTAACTTATGCCATCGATTTCAGGTTAATACTGACTTAATTCTCATAAAATACAGCAATAGTGCTCTAATATGTCTTCATTTCTTCCCTTCTTCTTTGTGCTATTATCATCATATACCTCTATATATGTTATTAATCCAAAAATATATTGTTATAATTATTACTTTACATAATCTTATGTCTTTTAACAAAATTAGGAGAAAAGAGAAAAAGTACATTTACACAACCTTTTCTATTTGTTGTTGTTTAGTCACTAAGTCCTGTCCAACTCTTTGTGATCCCATGGACTGCAGCACACCAGGCTTCCCTGTGCTTCATTATCTCCCTGAGTTTGCTCAAACTCATGGTGATGCCATTCAACCATTTCAGCCTCTGCTGCCGCCTTCTCCTTATGTTCTCAATCTTTCCCAGCATCAGGGTCTTTTCCAATGAGCAAGCTCTTCACAACAGGTGGCCAAAGTATTGGAGCTTCAGCTTCAGCATCAGTCCTTCCAGTGAATACTCAGGACTTATTTCCTTTGGGATTGACTGGTTTGATCTCCTTTCCATCCAAGGGACTCTCAAAGAGTTTTCTCCAGCACCACAGTTCAAAAGCATCAATTCTTCGGTGCTCAGCCTTCTTTATGGTTCAACCCTCACATCCATACATGACTACTGGAAAAACCATAGCTTTGACTAGACAGATCTCTGTTGGCAAAGTGAAGTCTCTGCTTTCTAATATGCTGTCTAGGTTTGTCATGATTTTTTTCCCAAGGAGCAAGTGTCTTTTAATTTCAAGGCTGCAGTAACTGTCTGAAGTGATTTTGGAGCCCAAAAAACTGAAATCTGCCACTGTTTCCATTCCCCTCCCCCCCATCTATTTGCCTGAAGTGATGGGACCAGATGCCATGATCTTAATGTTTTGAATGTTGAATTTTAAGCCAGCTTTTCCACTTTCCTTTTTCACATTCATCAAGAGGCTCTTTAGTTCCTTTTTGCTTTCTTCCATTAGAGTAGTATCATCTGCATATCTGAGATTGCTGATATTTCTCCTGGCAATCTTGATTCCAGCTTGTAATTCATCCAGCCCTGCATTTTGCATGATGTACTCTACTTATTTAAATTAAATAAGCAGGGTGACATTATGCAGCCTTGAAGTATTTCTTTCCATTGTTCCATGTCTGGTTCTGTTACTTCTTGACCCCAGATACTATTTCCAGTGCTCTTAATTTCTTCCTGCAAGTTGAACTTATCAATTGCCATTGAAAAGATAACTTGTTATGCTCACAGATCCCAAGAAGAGTGGGGTTCACTAAGCCAGGCAGGGCCACATGGGGAAGCACTGGGATCAGTCAAGAGGCAGAAGGAGTGGGGAAAAAATGTGGTGAGAATTTTTATCGTGGTTTCCATGGGAAGGAATAAGTGAGGCAGGGTAAGCAGGCTAAGGATTGGCTAGTTTGAATAACTGCAGCTGGGTCTAGGGCAGAAGTCTGTTCCTGGTTGTTGTATCTGGCAGTGGGGTGATTAGGGAGGGTGGATAGCCTAGAGTGTGAGAGCCTGATAAAGGAGGTAGTTGGGGTGTAGGCTGTGGATTGGTCGGTTTGCATGTGAAAGGCACACTCTTAGCTGAATTATTCACTACCTCTAAGAATTAAGTAGCCTTGGGAGGGGCAGTTCCTCCAGGGTCAGCAAGACCTCAAGATGTCAAATATTAAGTACAGAAACTGGAAGTCATGATTATTATGTAACACCCATTCATTGCTGGGTGACTGAAAGAAGGGCTGTAGATGAGGGAAGAGATATGTTGCCTTGGCCTGTTTAACCAGGGATAGGATCTGATGAAGGGTTCTCCATTCTAACTGGATCTTCATCCCAACCACACTGTCACCTTCTTCTCTGCTTGCCTCTTTATTCCACTTCATCTGCAATGAATGGATTAATAAGAAAATGAGACCTAGGGGACTTCCCTGATGGTTCAGTGGTTAGAACTTTGCCTTCCAACGCAGAGGCTGCAGATTCAGTCTCTGGTCAGGGAGCTAAAATCCCACATGCCTCATGGCCAAAAAAACCCCAAACATAAAACAGAAGCAATATTGTAACAAATTCAATAGAGACTTTTTTTTTAAAAGAAAATGAGACACATTATTTATTGAACCAACATCTTGCCATGGTATTTCCATTATTTCAATTTGGTGAGATTTTCCAGTTCAGTGTTGGGGAGTAAGATCAAAGCTTCACTCTGTCCTCCCTCATCACGAGGGAGGTGAAAGAGATCAAATTTCACCTGCATCTGGGCTCCCACAGATGAAATTGCATTACATTTGGCTTTGGACACAAAGAATGTCTGAATTGGACAGAGGCTGTCTTAGTTACCAGCTCTTGGAGGAGGTAGAGCTCTTCATGTTATTCTATTCTTACCACTAAATGTCCAGAATTCCTTGATGTTCTCCCCAATAAGAAACATGTCTTTGATGTAGAAAATGCTTAATTATGACCTCACACTTTTCCTTGTCATCTCAAGCCACAGATACATTTACAAAAACATTGTCCCATAGAGGATGTTTGAGTAGAGTGATTGAGGCTACATGGAAGCCAGGGTTTGTGCACTGAGTTGTGCTTTGAAGAATTAATAATGGGAGGTAGTGGGAAAAGTAGGTGGAGGAATTGCTGGTGATTCCTGAAACTGTAAGACACAGGCGTTGGCATCAACCATCTCAGGGCAGTGATTTTACAAAGAAGGAGCACTAATAGGATTGGAAGCTCTCCCAGGATCACCATGGGGCAGGGTTTGAGAGGCACCGGTGGAAGGCACATGGGGATCGGTTACTATTCTTTATATTTAGGTGTATGAGCAAAAATTTCAAGGATAAAAATTAAAATCCATCTGGGATAAAGGCCTAGCTTTAGTATTTTGAAGCTCTCCAGATGGTGAATCTAACGTGAGGATCCCGCAGGATGATGTTCAGATTTGAGTGCCTTCTCCTTAATATTCCTCCATTATGAGAATAAGCTGGGAATTCCCTTGTCAACCACAAATTGCCACTTGCCATGGGTGCTTGCCATCTGCCTCTAAAAGGATTAAATCATGTGCTGCTGCAGCTGCTGACCTCCAACACCCCCTGAAAGTAGTTCAGGGTGGAGAGCAGAAATGAGGCATTCTGTGACCAGGAAAAAAACTGCCAGGACAGGTCTTCAGATAGTTAATTATTTTCAGGTTCTCTATTGTGAAGGAACCCAGTGTGACAGAGGTCCTTCATGTCACTTCCCAGTAACAAGTATTTTATCCAAAGGGAAACTAACCCCATCCTGTGGCCTGAAAGAATTCCACTTTTACTGGATGGATGAGCTTAGCACAGCCTTCAGGAACCTTGCAAAAGACCCCTATGACACATCTCTCAAACAATAGCTTACAGAGCATCACCCATTCGGATTGGCTTCTGCATAGTTCTTTTCAAATGCAGAAAGCAGCTGTCACAGGCCCCAGAGCAAAAACATCTTTATTTAAGCTGTCCATTTTAAAAGCTTTATGTTCCAATCACACTGAGCACTTTTCTTTTTTTAAAAAAAGTATTTATTTATTTATTTATTTTTACTTTACAGTATTGTATTGGTTTTGCCATACTTCAACATGAATCCACCACGGGTGTACACGTGTTCCCAATCCTGAACCCCCCTCCCACCTCCCTCCCCATACCATCCCTCTGGGTCAGTACTGAAACATGTATAATATCATATAAGAAATGAATCACCAGTCTAGGTTCGATGCAGGATACAGGATGCTTGGGGCTGGTGCACTGAGCACTTTTCTTTGAGCTCATCATTATGTCAAAATGTTGAATGTTCCATTTTCAGGTTGAGGCACAAAATCCTTACCCGTATCCTACAGAGGGGATTATGTCCCATCTCAGTTAGAACACTGATGGAAACCAAGGATACTGGTGGCTTTGGAAACAGAAACTTTGGTTCTTCTGAGAAACTGCTTGTGATAATCAGATGCAAACAGCCCTTCCTAAGTTCCTGGTCAGGTGCCTGTCTCCAAGCTGTACACCAAATAGCCTAGAGAAGCACGGTGATCCCAAGGTAGTGAAAGAAATCCTTCTGGTGTCAGGCACCCCAGTTCACTTCCGTGCTCCAACAGCTCACTGAGTGCAACTATTCTGACATATGGCTTGTGAGACATACGTTTCTTCACTCAAGAGTTCACCAAGATCTTTTCTGCTTCTTTAAATGCTTTCTCTCCTACTCTGTGGAGGAACATTAAGGCTTGTGCGTGAGCTTGCCCTGGAACATTAGACAGGGATGGTTTGCATGTCTGTCATATAATTCAGGAGGTGCACCAAGTTATTGGCACGGGTTTCTTACTTGGAAGGAATTAAGTGTGTTATAGCTTGTTCATCTAACTTGCCAGCAACATGTACACTGTCAGACTAGAGAGTAGCCCTTTCCTGTGGCATAAAAGGGATTCCCTCCAGCTTGCCTGAAAGAACACAAAACTTAACACAGCCTTAATGAAACTCTCCAAAGAGCAGTATGACACAGTGCTTAGACAACAGAATAGTGGCCTACCCTTCCAGGCTGGCTTCCACTCTGGTAAAGAATAGGGACCTGGGAAATTTTTTCCCAGGGCAAGAAACCACTGGCTACACATGTAGTTGGGCTTCCCAGGCAGCACTAATGGTAACAAAACCTGCATGCCAATGCATGCTTCAAGAAAAGCTATGGCAAACCTAGGGAGCATATTAAAAAGCGGAGACATTACTTTGCTGACAAAGGTCTGTCTAGTCAAAACTATAGTTTTTCCAGTAGTCATGTATGGATGTGAGAGTTGGAACATAAAGAAAGCTGAGTGCCAAAGAATTAATGCTTTTGAACTGCGGTGTTGGAGAAGACTCTTGAGAGTCCCTTGGACTGCAAGGAGATCAAACCAGACAATCATAAAGGAAATCAGTCCCGAATATTCATTGGAAGGACCGATACTAAAGCTGAAGCTCCTACTTTGGCCACCTGATGTGAAGATTTGACTCACTGGAAAAGATCCTGATGCTGGGAAAGACTGAAGGCAGGAGGAGAAGGGGATGGCAGGGGATGATATGGTTTGATGGCATCACTGACTCGATGGACATGAGTTTGAGCAAGCTCTGGGTGTTGGTGATGGACAGGAAAGCCTGATGTGCTGCAAATCATGGGGTTGCAAAGAGTCAGACACAACTGAGTGACTGACATGAATTGAACTGAATTCAGGAGACATAGGAGACATGGGTTCGATCCCTTGGTTGGGAAGATCCCTTGGAGGAGGGCATGGCAACTCACCCCAGTATTCTTGCCTGGAGAATCCCATGGACAGGGGAGCCTGGTAGGCTACAGTTCATAGGATCGCAGAGTTGGACACAATTGAAGTGACTTAGCGTGCATGCATGCACACGTGTAACAGGAGCAGCATTGTCCTTTACCCAGGTCATCTGAAAGTCTGTCACTTCTGACCACAAGGATCATAATTCCCTAAACTCAGTATCACATAGTAATGAAGACTGTTTGGTGTTCAAATCTAGGGAAAAAAACCTTACCTATATCAACTCAGGTGATAACATCACTTTCCAGACAGAAGACTGAAGTGCTTGGTGCTGATAGCATGGAATGCAAAATAATTTGATTCTTCTGAGGTTTCCAAGGTGGTGCTAGTGGTAGAGAATCCGCCTGACAATGCAGGAGATAAAAGAGACATATTTCGATCTCTGGGGTGGGAATATTCCCTGAAGAAGGAAATGGCTTCCTGGCATTTGAGTTCATGCACACAAGGCCATTACTTCATTCTCAGAGAGGTTACTTTCTCCAAGAAAGAATAAAAGTAACCTAGAGAAGACTGAGGTCCAAAGGCCCTGGCAGAAACCCTAAGCGTGCCATCCACATGGGTTGACTTCCATCACTGAGAGAACACTGGGCACAACCATTCTGACAGCATACTTGGATGAGTCACATTTATTTGCTCCATTGCCACTTAATGATTCTCAAGAGGCATAGAAGAGACTTTGTGTATATGGTGTTCTAGGAAAAACAGCACAGATCTGAGAGTCTTAGGAGTCCTGAAAGGCATACAAGAATTACTGCACTAGATTCAGTAAGGCTTCATGGAAACTGCTATTCACCTAACTTCTTTGAAGGGGAAAACTGGACCTTAATTTGAGACTAGTGTTCATGTATAGATAGTTTACCCTTTATCTAGGAAATGCAGTGGAATGAACTTCAGACCATAGTTCCTGCCCTGGTAAGGCCTAGAAATGGGCCTCCCTGGTGGCTCAGATGGTAAAGAATTTGCCTGTCATGCAAGAGACTCAGGTTCAATCCCTGAGTTGGGAAGATCCCCTGGAGGAAGGAGTGGCAACCCACTCCAGTAATCTTGTCTGGGAAATCCCGTGGATAGTGGAGCCTGGTGAGCTATAGTCCATGGATTTGCAAAGAGTTGGACATGACTGAAGGACTAATACATACGTAGGAATGTTCAGGGAAAATCAGCACTATCTTCAAGCTGGATCTAATTTGTTTCTGTGTGAGATAAATTAGCATCAGATAGGAGTTCCCAGAATGAGTTTTAGACACAAGGTATTTTTTCAATGTAGCTCAGGTTTACTCACTGAGGCAGACCAGCATTGCACATAACAGCTGCTAGAGCTGTGTTCTTGAGGCTGTTTGAGAACTTTGCTAATCTAGCTATCCAAGGAAGAAAGAAGTGCTTTGCTTTCAGTTCGCACACAAAGAGTTGATCTCAATGACCTTTCACACTCGATACTGCTCAGGAGCCAACAGAAGAGACTTTCAGTGCTCAGAGTTCTTCCAGGGAAAATGGTGCAGATGTGAAAGTCCTAAACATCTTGAAAGGCATACTACAGTTATTGCAACAGACTGAGAAAGGCTTCTTGGAAACTGTTGAATAAATAACTTTTTTGATGATAGAAACCAGACCTTATTTTGAGGCTGCTGCTGCTAAGCCGCTTCAATCGTGCTTGACCCTGTGTGACCCCATAGATGACAGCCCAGCAGGCTCCCCGTCCCTGGGATTCTCCAGGCAAGAACACTGGAGTGGGTTGCCATTTCCTTCTCCAATGCATGGAAGTGAAAAGTGAAAGTGAAGCTGCTCAGCTGTGCTGACTCTTAGCGACCCCATGGACTGCAGCCTACCAGGCTCCTCCGTCCCTGGGATTTTCCAGGCAAGAGTACTGGAGTGGGGTGCCATTGCCTTCTCCGTATTTTTTTTTTTTTTTGAGGCTACTGGTCATGTTCAGTTTGCCCTTTAGCTGGAGAGTGCTGTGGGACGAGCTCCTAGCAAGGAATTGCAAACACTCGGTTTCTTAGGAGAAAACTCACTTGTTCTCCCAGAGGCATTCCAGCACTGAAGAGAAGACAGCAATAATAGTGATTTCCAGGCAGCTTTAAAACCACAGCTCTCCAGCTTTCAAGTGCGGAAAATTGTGTCTTTGTCATCAGACCCCAATTTCAAAGTTGACACACAGCATATCTACCTGCAGTTTCTGACCAGCGAAAAGTGACATCTGGGACACACAGAACCCTGCCATGAATAAACTTGTGGAGGCAGGGAGGTCTGCATGTGGTGAACTGCATGTCCTAGTTACTGCCCTGGTTAGGCCAAGCTGCCTTCAGATCTTCCAAAGGCCTAGGAATGTTCAGGGAAATTCTGTGCTGTTTCCAGGCTGCATCTAAAATCTGTTTTCTGCTTGAGACAGATAGGCATCAGGTGTGAGCTTCCAGAATGAATTGTAAGCACAGAAGTTCTTTTTTTTTTTCCTGGTGCAGTTCGGCTTTAATCACTGAGGCAAAATGGCATTGCACATGAAAAGTACAACAGACCGCAGCTGGACGTGTGGTCCTGGGACTGTTTGGAAGCTTTGGAAATCTAAGAATCCAAGGAAGAAAAAATGCTTTGCCCTTCTCTCCACTCACAAAGTGTTGATCCCAATAACCTCTGGGACTTGATGCTGCTCCGGGGCTAAGAAAAATACTTAGGTGCACAGTGTTCTTTCAGGGAAAACATTGCAGATACAAGAGTCCTAGGATTCCTGAAAGGAATACTAGAGTTACTGCACGAGACTGAGTAAGGCTTCTGGGAAACTACTTTATGAATAACTTTGTTGTCTGGAAAATCTGCGCCTTACTTTGAGGCTTCTTGTAATGTTTATATACAGAGTTCTGTGGGATGAGCTCTTAACAAGGAGTTGGAAGCACCCTGTTTCTTTGGAGAAACGTCACTTGTATTTGCAGAGGCATTCCTGTACTGAAGAGAATGCAGGCAAGAACAGTGATTTCCAGGAGGCTTTGCGGTCCCAACTCTACCTTTCAAGTGGGGAAAATGCTTCTTCTGCCATTCAGTTCAGTTCAGTTCAGTTGCTCACTCGTGTCTGACTCTTTGTGACCCCATGGACTTTACAGCACGCCAGGCCTCCCTGTCCATCACCAACTTCTGGAGCTTGCTCAAACTCATGTCCATAGAGTCGGTGATGCCATCCAACCATCTTATCCTCTATTGCCCCTTCTTCTCCTGCCTTCAATCTTTCCCAGCATCAGCGTTTTTTCCAGTGAGTCAGTTCTTCACATCAGGTGGCCAAAATACTGGAGCTTCAGCTTCAGCATCAGTTCTTCCAATGAATATTCAGGACTGACTTCCTTTAGGATTGACTGGTTTGATTGACTGCTTTGCCATTAGGTCCCAATTTTAAATATTTATTTTTAGCTGTCCTCTAGTCTTTATTAATCGTTTCAGAGCATTGAAAATAAAGGCAAACATATTAATTGTTTTTTGAAAGCAAGTATAACATTGATTCCTCAACCTGACAAAGTAAGTACAAAAATGAAATTATAGAACAATATCACTTATAAATATTGATGCAAAAGTACTAAACAGATTATTCATAAACTGAATCAAATGCAATGTTAAAAAACCAATGCACCTTAAACAAATGATATTTTTTCCAGAAATGCAAGCTTAGTTCAACATGAGGAAATCCACTGGTATAACAATACACTTAAGGAAAAAATCATGTAAGTATCTCCACAGATTCTGAAAGACCTTTCATAGAAATCAACACCCATGCCTGGTATATCAGTTAAGAAAACAAGAGTGAATGGTTACTTCTCCTTATGATAAAATATTTTGTATGCTTGAATCCTAAAGTCAGCATCTTAGGTGATGGGAAAACACTAGAGGCATTTCCACAAAGGCAAGATGACCACTATCTTCATTACTGCTCCACAGTTGTACTAGAGGTATCAGCAATTAGAGAAATCAATTAGAAGCATAAGTTATAGAGAAAGAGAATCAAAACCATCTCAATTTGCACATGATATGATAATAAAATAGGAACACCATAGAAAATCAATGATAATAGTAAATCAAACAAGAAAAGAAATTTTAAGATAGCAGGGTAAAAACTTGATGTACAGAAATCAATAGCTTTCTTCTACATAAATAAAAACCAGTTAGAGGGAACAACAGCAACAAAGAAGATAAAATACTTAGAAATAAACTTAGCAAGAAACAGGCAAATCCTACCTGAAGAAAACTTTAAAACACTTCTGCAAGACACAGAAGTAGTTTCAAGCAAATAGAAAGACATCCCTTGATCTTGGATGGGTTAACATCATAAAAAAAGCCAGTTTCTCCAAAGTTAATCTATGACTTTAACATGATCCCAGTGAAAATACAAATAAGCTTTTTTATGGAGTGAGACAAGTGATATGTCAGTCCATATGAAAAATCAGACATAAAATAACCATTAAAATCATGAGAAATAAAAGTTACAAGGGGAAACAGCTCTACCAGACTTTAAAATGAAGGATAAACCCTCTATAATTATACTAGTGTGTTATTGGTGCATGAAGAAGCAAAATAGCAATGGAATGACTGCAAAGTCCGGAAGCAGAGCCAATTACATGTGGAATTTAGTGTATGATAAATGGCCACCCATTCCAGTATTCTTGCCTGGGAAATCCCATGGACAGAGAGGCCTGGCAAGCTACAGTCCATGGGGTTGCAAAGAGGTGGACACAACTTAGCAACTAAACAACAAGAAAGGTGGCATCTCATATCATGGGAGCAGAGATAAACTTTTTAACATATTGTGTTGGAATAACACTTTGAAAAAAGATGAAATTTGAAAAAAGATAAAGTTAGATGTACATCTTCCCCTGCACAAGAATAAACTCCAAACGAATCTGAGACCTAACTATAAAAAAAATGACATCATAAAAATACTAGAGGAAAACATGGGTGAATTTTCCAGCAACATAGGTGTGAGGAAGTTTTCTAATTGTGGCTCAAAATCCGGATGTGGTAAAAGAAAAGATTGATACATTTGATTACATAAAACTAATTACTTTAACATGAACACTGTTGGCATGGCAAACAAACAGAGCCACAAAAGACCCCACCTTAAGCATAATCAAAACACAAATGACAAAGTGGGAGAAAACATTTGCAAAATACATCAGAAATAAAGGATTAACATCTTTAATATATGGGCTTTCCCAGTGGCTCATCAATAAAGAATCTGTCCGCAATGCAGGAGACCTGGGTTCGATCCCTGGGTCAGGAAGATCCCCTGGAGGAGGAAATGGCGACCCACTCCAGTGTTCTTGCCTGGAAAATCCCATGGACAGAGGACCCTGGTGAGCTACAGTCCACAGGGTCGCAAAGAGTCGGACATGACTGAACGGACTGAGCGTACATCCTTAATATATAAAGCACTATTGAAATTGGAGGAGAAGGAAACCAAATAGAAAAATAGGCAGAAGAAATGAAAAGATAATTCACCTGTAAGATAAACAAATGGCTTTTAAACATATGAAAACATGTTCAGTGTCAGTCCTAATTAGAGAAAAGCAAATTAAAATGACTCTGAGATAACATGTTTCACCTGTCATTTGGCAGAATTGACTAAGCTTGATAACTCAGCCTATTGGCCATTCATGTACATTACTGTTGGGAATGCAAGTAGGTACAACTGTTTGGAGGGAAAATTTGGCAATATTTATCACAACTACCTGTGTGTTTTCATTTTGACCAAAGATTCCACTGATAAGAATTAACCCTGAAGATATACCTTAAAAGTATGAAAATCCTCCTGCACAAGATTATTCATTCCAGAATTATTTGTAGTTGCAAATTTCTGGAAGTAACCTAATTCCAAAACTTGGTGTGGACGGGTTGAGTGACCACTGGTAAATACAGTCAATGGAGTATACTACACAACTACAAAAAACGAGGGGAATGACTATGAAGTGACAAATGATAACTTCTAAGATATAAAAATGACAATTAGAGGGCAGAAGAACCAGTCCAGTCTAAAGGAGATCAGTCCTGGGTGTTCTCTGGAAGGACTGATGCTAAAGCTGAAACTCCAATACTTCGCCACCTCATGTGAAGAGCTGACTCATTGGAAAAAACTCTGATGCTGGGGGGGATTGGGGGCAGGAGGAGAAGGGGACGACAGAGGATGAGATGGCTGGATGGCATCACAGACTCGATGGACGTGAGTTTGGGTGAACTCCGGGAGTTGGTTATGGACAGGGAGGCCTGGTGTGCTGCGATTCATGGGGTCACAAGAGTCGGACACGACTGAGCGACTGAACTGAACTGAACTGAGAATATCTCATAGAGTGGTGGGAGCAGGGTTTGATTAGGGGTGCAGAAGTGTTCTAAAATTGGATGGTGGTGATGGTGGCACGTTACATACTTTTACTAAAACTTACCAGATCCTACACCTGCAGAGGGCGAATTTTATGATACAAAAATATACCTAAGCAAAGCTGTAAAAACAAAAGAACATTTTTAGTATGTTACTGTTGTTTAATAAAGGAGGTAAAATTAAAATGTATATATGAATCTGTGTATTTTAGCAAAAAAGAAAAATTGGAAGGGTAAACTAGAATCTAATGAGATTGGTTACCTATGTGGGTGGTTGGGACCAGAGTTGAAAGAAGGGGAGGATGAGAATGGGTCAGAAGAATAACAAGTAGAATTTCTCTGAGTATGACTTTATGTGTTTTTTTTTGATATTTATAATCATGTTGATATTTCACAACTCAAAAAAAAAAAAGTGAGAGAAAAACATTAAGACCCAATGCGGAATGAATACAGAAACAGAGTGAGTCTAGATATATTTCAAATAGGTAATAAACCTCGCTGAGGGTGAAGCCAGCTCTCCAAGCAACTTTTGCACTCAGTATTTTGACCATACATCCTCAGGCTAATAACAAAAAAATAGTTGCAAGCAAATATATTGTTACTTTCATTAGTAGGTTTGTTTTTAAAGGTGTTATGGACTTGTAGTTGTGAAATTACTTTGTTTCTCTTGAAGACTGAAGAATTATATAAATGTATTGTCAGTAACGGAAGCCAGTTTTCTCCAAATCAGTGGAGGAAGATACATGTACTAGAAGGTGGAAGGCTAGCATTAGTCCCGTGATGTTGGATTGGAATTTAAGATTTGGCACACACGGAAACCTTCAAATATATGTGCAAGTGCACTGATGTGGCTGTGTCTGCCAAAAGAGCCTAAAAGCCATGACACCCCAGGAGCAAGCCAAAGACCCACATCTTTCTCGGTAATTTCTTCACTAAAAGGTACCAGGGATCTTCAGAACTATGGCTAATTGCAGGGCTAGGGCATAAAGAGGACACAATGATAGGCCCCAGTTTTAAAGTTGATCCATAGCATATTTACCTGCAGTTTCTGAGCAGCAAAAAGAGATATATGCAGCACACAGACTTCTTCCATGATAAACTTGTGGAGGCTGAGAGGTCTGCATGAGATGAACTGCATACCCCAATTTCTGCTCTGGAGAGGACTAGTTACTGCCCTGGTGGTGCCTTTGGAGTTTCCAGCACCTAGCAATATTCAGGGGAAAGCTGCACCATTTTTAGGCTAGATCTAAAGCAAGAGACCTCAGATATGCAAATGACACCACCCTTACGGCAGAAAGTGAAAAAGAACTAAAGAGCCCTGTGATGAAAGTGAAAGAGGAGAGTGAAAAAGTTGGCTTAAAGCTCAACATTCAGAAAACGAAGATCATGGCATCCAGTCCCATCACTTCACGGCAAATAGATGGAGGAACAGTGGAAACAGTGGTGGATTTTTATTTTGGGGGGCTCCAAAATCACTGCAGATGGTGACTGCAGCCATGAAATTAAAAGAAGCTTGCTCCTTGGAAGAAAAGTTATGACAAACCTAGACAGCATACTAAAAAGCAGAGACATTACTTTGTCAACAAGTGTCCATCTAGTCAAGGTTACGGTTTTCCCAGTAGTCATGTATGGATGTGAGAGTTGGACTATAAAGAAAGATGAGCGCCGAAGAATTGATGCTTTTGAACTGTGTTGTTGGAGAAGACTCTCGAGAGACCCTTGGATTGCGAGGAGATCCAACCAGTCCATCCTAAAGGAGATCAGTCCTGGGTGTTCATTGGAGGGACTGATGGTGAAGCTGAAACTCCAATACTTTGGCTACCTGCTGCAAAGAACTGACTCATTTGAAAAGACTCTGATGCTGGGAAAGATTGAAGGCAGGAAGAGAAGGGGACAACAGAGGATGAGATGGTTGGATGGCATCACCGACTCGATGGAAGTGAGTTTGAGTGAACTACGGGAGATGGTGATGGACAGAGAGGCCTGGTGTGCTGCGATTCATGGGATAGCAAAGAGTCAGACACGACTGAGTGACTGAACTGAACTGAGTTGAACTGAAGAGTGTTGCTCGATTCTTTTGGTCAGCTTCTCCAATGCTGTTGCTTTCTCCCTCAGACCTTGTGGATTTGGGTCCCAAGGCTTCCACATAGGCATTTCTTTTTTTGTTTTGTTTCAATTTTTAATTTATTTATTTTTGGTTACACTGGGTCTCTGTTGCTGCACATGGGCTCTCTGTAGTTGCAGTGAGAGGGGGCTACTCTGTTGTGGTGAGGTACAGTGGCCTCTCTTGTTGTGGAGATGGGCTCTAGGCATGAAAGCTTCAGTAGTTAGGGACCACAGGCCCTAGAGCCTGAGTGGTTGCACACAGGCTTAGTTGCTCCACTGCATGTGGAATCTTCCCAAATCAGGGATCAAACCCAAGTCCTCTGCATTGGCAGGCAGACTCCTATCCACTCTGCCACCAGGGAAGTCCCATATTAGCATTTCTTGGCTGCAGAACAAACCAGGTTAAGTGGATGTGCCTCAAGGTGCCATCCCTAAGAGGGACAGTAATGATTGGGACCCAGTCTTATTCAGGGTTTTCAAGGGAAGGAACTGAAGTGCTGTGAGCTTTGCCAAGACTGCCCCTTCCCTCATCTCAGAGCCATCAGCCCACTCCCAGGTCTACCAGGCTTCCCCATTCATGAGTCTGTTGTTTTTGTTCCTGCCATGAGCCCAATTTCCCATAGATACCCTGTTTTCTTCCTCTCAGTGGTTCTCTGTGAGTAGAATGAGCCTCTTCCTCCGTGTGGACCTGAGGAGGATATGGGTCTCTTTCTAGCTTATCTCTTTGTTGCTTGTCCTTGCCCAGAGATGGCTGTGCACCCAGTGCAGAGGTAGAGAGACCAAGCACCTCTCGGTCGTGATCCACTAAGCTACGCTAAACCCTTCCTTGCCGTTGTTGAGGTTCCTTCCTTCAGACTTGTGAAAGGATCCTGGGCTCTGATGATCCCACAGTCCTCTTGTTATCCTTCCCTTGATTTGACCCAAAGGCCAGGGCAGTAGAGCCCCATCTCTACTGGTGGGGCTGGAGGGAGTATGGCCAAATTCCCTGGCCTGTGCTTTAGCCAGGACCCACCCTCCCTCCTTGTCCAACAGGCAGTAGACCCGATGTTAGCTCCCATGTTGCTCCCCAGGCTGCCACCAACACGCTTGGCCTGAGCCCTGCCCTCACTCTGCCCAAGCCCAGCATCCCAGTGGGAACTCCAAACCAAGCTCCTATTCTGCCCCCACACAGATGGAGCCCGGACTCCAAGCTACATCCTGGTACCAGATGAGGGATCTGCCTGGGTATCCATCCAGGATGCCAGAATCTTTCAACCAAACAGGCAGACCTGTTCTGGGAGGCTGTCTAGGGGCAGCTCCCAAGCTTGCTCTCTATGGCTCAGAGACACTCGGGTGCTTACACACACTGGTGATTAGTGACATAGCAGATATCACAGTCAGCTTTCAAAGGGAAACTCGAAGATGGATTCAAGCCTCTGCTTACCCTGGACCCATCCCTCCCTGCTGTGGAGACCCCTCTGTCTCACTGGTCCCCACAGTTCCTACATCACATTCTCACCTGTATACCTGGTTTGTGGAGCTAATTCTGTTGGTCTTGACTTGCCATTTGCTTTGTCTTCTTTCAGTCTTCCTTAGGTATTCATTTTGGAGATACTGAATCACATGAAAAAGAAAATTGTGTCACATAGACAGATGTCCCCCTTGCACTTTCTTCTCCAAGTGGAGGTGATGGGGAAACCAATAAGCACCTTCTTCTTTGCACAAACCGATATCCCAGGATGAGACACTGACCACCCACTGCCGAGATGACATATTATATTGTAACCATCAAACTTGCTAAGAGACTATATCTTAGTTTTTTCAAAACATAATAATGAAATAATAATAACTATTGGTATAATGGTAATCATGATATAATACATAAGTGTATCAAAACACCACGTTATACACCTTAAATTGAAATTATATTATATGTTAAACTTATTACAAGGAAAAAAGAAATGCAAAAAGTATCATCAATACCAAAACAGATCTGGGAGAAGTTTTCCGTGAGTTGGAAGACAGTAAGATGAAAATATCCACTCAGAGAGAAAAAAGAAACAGAGTGAAGAATGGCTATGTGATCTACAGGATAAAATGAAATGAAACATTCTGTGAATTATGAAATCTTAGAAGGAAAAGATAGAGACAAAAGGCTTACTTAAAGAAACAGTGGCTGAGAACTTTCCAAATCAGGGGAGAGATTTGAACATCCTAGTTCATGAGCTCATATGAAACCAGATGAACTCAAATAATCATCTCAAGCATCTTTTCTGACCACAAAGCTATAAGATTAGACAGAAATTACAGGGGAAAAACCATAAGAAAGATGAACATATGGAGGCTAAGCAATACGCTTCTGAATAACAAAGGGGTCACTGAAGAAATCAAAGAGGAAATTAAAAAATACCTAGAAGCAAATGACAATGAAAATACAACTCGAAACCTATGGGCTGTAGTAAAAGTAGTTCTAAGAGGGAAGTTTATAGCAATATGAGCCTACCGCAAAAAAACAAAAACAAAAACAAACAAGAGAAACATCAAATAAACAACCTAACCTTACATCTAAAGCAACTAGAAAAAGAAGAACCAAAAATCCCCAAAGTTAGTAGAAGGAAAGAAATCATAAAGATCAGAGCACATATAAATGAAAAAGAAATGAAAGAGACAATAGCAAAGATCAATAAAACTAAAAGCCAGTTGTTTGAGAAGGTAAACAAAATTTACAAATCATTAGCCAGACTCATCAAGGAAAAAAGGGAGAAGATTCAGATCAATAAAATTAGAAATGAAAAGGGAGAAGTTACAACTGGCAACACAGAACTACAAAGGATCATAAGAGACTACTACAAGCAGCTATATGGCAATAAAATAGACAATCTGGAAGAAGTGGGCAAATTCTTAGAAAGGTATAACCTTCCAAAACTGAACCAGGAAAAAGGAGAAAATATGAATCGGCCAATCACATTAAAAACTATATTTAAAATCTTCCAACAAAGAAGAACCAAGGGCCAGATGGCCTCACAGCTGAATTCTACCAAAAATTTAGAGAAGAACTAATACCTATCCTGCTCAGATTCTTCCAGAAAATTGCAGAGGAAGGAAAACTTCCAAACACATTCTATGATGTCACCATCAAACTGATATCAAAACCAGACAAAGGTGCTACAAAAAAAAGAAAGAAAGAAAGAAAGAAAGAAAGAAAGAAAGAAAGAAAGAAAGAAAGAAAGAAAGAAAGAAACTATAGGCCAATATCACTGATGAACATAGATACAAAAATCCTCAACAAAATTCTAGCAAACAGAATCAAACAGCACATTAGAAGTATCGTACATCATGATCAAGTGGTCTTTATCCCAGGGATGCCAGGATTCTTCAGTATATGCAAATCATTCAATGGAATACACCGTATTAACAAATTGAAAGTTAAAACCATATGCAGAGAAAGCTTTTGAGGAAATTCAATACCCATTTATGATAAAACTCTCCAGAAAGTAGGCATAGAAGAAATATATCTCAACATAACAAAGGCCATATACAACAAACCCACAACAAGCATTATTCTCAATGATGAAAAGCTGAAAGCATTTCCTCTAAGATCAGGAATAAGACAAGGATGCTCACTCTCACCACTATTATTCAACACAGTTTTGGAAGTCCTAGCCACAGCAATCAGAGAAGAAAAATAAATAAAAGGAATCCATACTGGAAAAGAAGAAGAAAAACTCTCACTGTTTGCAGATGACATGATATACATAGAAAACCCTAAAGATGCCATCAGAAAATTACTAGAACTAATCAATGAATATAGTAAAGTCACAGGATATAAAATTAATGGACAGAAATCCCTTGTACTTTTATACACTAACAAGGAAAAATCAGAAAGAGAAATTAAGAAAACAATCCCATTCACCACTGCAACAAAAAGGATAAAATACATAGCAATAAATCTACCTAAAGAGACAAAAGATTAGTATGCAGAAAACTGTAAGACACTGATGAAAGAAATCAAAGATGGCACCAACAGATGGAGAGATATACTATTTTGGGGGGTTGGAAGAATCAGTATAGTGAAAACTGAGTATACCACCCAAAGCAATCTATAAATTCAATGCAATCACTATCAAACTACCAATGGTATTTTCCCCAGAACTAGAACAACAAATTTCACAATTTGTATGGAAGCACAAAAGACCCTGAATAACAAAAGTAATCTTGAGAAAGAAGAATGCAGTTAGAGGAATTAACCTTCCTGACTTCAGACAATACTGCAAAGTTACAATCATCAAGGCAGTATGATACTTGCACAAAAAAGGAAATGTAGACCAATGGAACAAGATACAAAGCCCTGAGATAAACCTAGGCACCTATGGGCACCTTTGGGCACCTTATCTTTGACCAAGGAGGCAAGAATATACAATGGAGAAAAGATAGTCTCTTCAATAAGTGATGCTGGGAAAACTAGATCATTCTTTAATACCATACACAAAAATAAGTTTGAAATGGATTAAAGAAATGAATGTGAGGTGAGACACTACAAAACTCCTAGAGGAAAACATAGGCAGAGCACTCTTTGACATAAATTGTAGCAATATCTTCTTCTATCCATCTCCCAGAATAATGGAAATAAAAACAACAATACACAAATGGGACCTATTTAAACTCAACAGCTTTTGTGCAGCAAAGGAAAGAATAAATCAAACGAAAAGGCAACCCACAGATTGGGAGAAAATATTTGCAAATGATGTGATAAACAAGGGATTCTGTTCAGTTCAGTTCAGTCACTCAGTCGTGTCTGATTCTTTGTTACCCCATGAATTGCAGCACGCCAGGCCTCACTGTCCATCACCAACTCCTGGAGTTCATTAAAACTCACGTCCATCGAGTCGGTGATGCCATCCAGCCATCTCATCCTCTGTTGTCCCCTTCTCCTCCTGCCTCCAATCCTCCCAGCATCAGAGTCTTTTCCAATGAGGCAACTCTTCACATGAGGTGGCCAAAGTATTGGAGTTTCAGCTTCAGCATCAGTCCTTCCAATGAACACCCAGAACTGATCTCTTTTAGGATGGACTGGTTGGATCTCCTTGCAGTCCAAGGGACTCTCAAGAGTCTTCTCCAACACCACAGTTCAAAAGCATCAATTCTCCAGCACTCAGCTTTCTTCACAGTCCAACTCTCACATCCATACATGACTACTGGAAAAACCATAGCCTTGACTAGACGGACTGTTGTTGGCAAAGTAGTGTCTCTGCTTTTGCATATGCTATCTAGGTTGATCATAACTTTCCTTCCAAGGGATTAGTCCCCCAATTTTACAAACAGCTCATGATGCTTAACAGCATCAAAACAAACAGCCCAAACAGCAAATAAGCAGAAGACCTAAATAGACATATAGCCAAAGAAGATATACAGGTGACCAAGAGGCACATGAAAAGATGTTCAGCATCACTAATTATTAGAGAAGTGCAAATCAAAACTACAATGAGATATCACCTCATATCAGCTAGAATGGCTATCATCAAAAAATCCACGAACAAAAAATGCTGCAGAGGTTGTGGAGAGAAGGGAACCCTCCTACACTGTTGGTGGAAATAGAAATTGATACAGCCACTATGGAAAACAGTATTGAGGTTCCTTGAAAACCTAAAAGTTTAGTTACCATATGACCCTGC
Source organism: Ovis canadensis (assembly GCF_042477335.2). NCBI lineage: Eukaryota > Metazoa > Chordata > Mammalia > Artiodactyla > Bovidae > Ovis > Ovis canadensis. Next base: position 21,296,861 of record NC_091269.1, on the reverse strand, counting down.
AATTCCACTTCTGTATATATATCCAGAGGAAAAGAAAACATGATCCAAAAGGATACATGTACTCTGGTGTTCCTAGCAGCACTGTTTACAACAGTCAAGATGTGGAAGTAACCATTGACAAAGGAATTGGTAAAGAAGATGTGGTATATATATACAATGGAATATTACTCATCCATTAAAAAGAATGAAAGAATGTAATTTGCAACAACATGGTTGGACCTAGAGAGTATTATACAGAGTGAAGTTAACTCAGAGAAAGAGAAATATCTTATGATATCCCTTATATGTAAAATCTAAAAAGAAATGATATGAATGAACTTAAAAAAAAAAAACAGAAAAGACTCACAGATTGAGAGAATGAACTTATGGTTGCCAGGGGAAAGGATGGGGGGAAGGGATAGTTGGGGTGTTTGGGATGGACATGTACACACTACTATATTTAAAATGGATAGCCAACAATGACGTTCTGTATAGCACATGGAACTGTGATCAATGTTATGTGGCAGACTGGATAGGAGGGGAGTTTGGAGGAGAATGGATATACGTATGTGTATGGCTGAATCCTTTTGCTGTTCACCTGAAACTATTGCTTGCTCCTTGAAAGAAGGAGCTATGACCAAACTATACAGCATATTAAAACCAGAGACATTACTTTGCCAACAAAGGTCCATCTAGTCAAGGCTATGCTTTTTCCAGTAGTCAGGCGTGGATGTGAGAGTTGGACCATAAAGCAAGCTGAGCACTGAATCATTGATACTTCTGAACTGTGGTGTTGGAGAAGACTCTCGAGAGCCCCTTGGACTGCAAGGAGATCCAACCAGTCCATCCTAAAGGAAATCAGTCTTGAACTGGACTGATGCTGAAGCCGAGGCTCCAATACTTTGCCCATCTGATGAGAAGCAATTATTCGTTGGATAAAAGACCCTGATGCTGAGAAAGATTGAAGGCAGGAGGAGAAGGGGACAACAAGGAATGAGATGGTTGGATGGCATTACCGACTCAATGGACATGAGTCTGAGCAAGCTCCAGGAGGTGGTGATGGACAGGGAAGCTTGGCGTGCTGCATTCAATGGGGTCGCAAAGGGTCGGACACGACTGAGCGACTGAACTGAACTGAAACCATTGCAGCATTGTTTTGTGTGTGTGTGTGTGTGTTTACTTTACAATACTGTATTGGTTTTGCCATACATTGACATGAATCTACCACAGGTGTACTTGAGTTCCCAATCCTGAACCCCCCTCCCACCTCTCTCAACTATTACTTTTCAAAAAAAGAAAAAAAGACCCTATTTTTAAAGCAAACACCATATATATATTTTTTGTGGTTGTTGTTGATTTTAAATAATTCTTGTGACTTTGTTTTTTTTTCTTCTTCTTCTTTTCTTTAATATTGTATTTTTGAAAATCCAACCTCTTCTCTAGATTTTTAATCTTTGCTTTTTGGTATTTGTTATCAATTTTGTACCTTTAAAAACCCATTCTTCAGTACCCATTTTTACTTGAGAGTGAGATTACTGGCTTGACCGCTCTCTCCTCCTCTGGACTCTCCCTGTTTCTCCACCAGGTTGCCTCTGTCTCCTCCCTCCCCCTTCTCTTCTCTACCGAACTCTGTGAATCTCTGTGTGTTCCAGACGGTGGAGAACACTTAGGGAACTGGTCACTGGCTGGATCTGTCTCTCTCCTGTTCATTTCCCTCTTTTATCCTCTTGGCCACCTCTGTCTCCTTCCTCCCTCTCCTCTTCTCTGTTTAACTCTGTGAACATCTCTGAGAGGTCCAGACTGTGGAGTGCACATAAGGAAGTGATTACTGGCTAGCTTGCTCTCTCCTCTTTTGATCCCACCTCATCTCATTCCAGTCACCTCTAACTCCCCCCTCCCTCTTCTCTTCTTCATGTAACTCTGTGAACCTCTCTGGATGTTCCTCAATGTGGAGAAACTTTTCATCTTTAGCCTAGATGTTTTATCATCAGTGCTGCATAGATGGAGAAGTCTTGAGGCTACTGTAAAAATAATATTGCAGCATTGTTAATTGGCCATACCCCAATACAAAATAAAAAGTTTTTTTTTTTTTAAGAAAAACATCTACCTTTTTCTATCATTAGGAAAATAAAGTCATTGAGACAAATTTATTAGGCAGAACCACCAGTGGTAAAGAAGTAAATGTTTGCAAGTTCTAAATACTTGAAATTTCAGCAAGAAAAGAGGACACATCTGCTAACCTGCTTCACGATATTTACCTGAGAATGTGCCACTTATTTCTCTTCTTCCTCCATTTCTAGGTTTCTTTCTCAGGCCATATTGTGCAGCTAAATTACACCTGTACCTCTTTGAAGATGTCAGCACAGACCCTTCACCTGCTACCCTCTCCCTCAGAGGTAGAAGGCCCATGAAGTGCAGAAAAGGTCATTCCCTTCTGTTCTTTATCACCTGAGAGATTCAGGGAAAAAATGAGTTCCTACTTAAAAAAAAAACATTTTCTCCTGCTTGTTTTCACATACCTTGCTTTCCCATAGTCAATCACTAAAATTGCTACAGCAACTGGAAATGTGACTTGCAAAGATCTAACCTTCTCACACAGGTTATCTTTCTTACCTTTCCTTGAACCAAAGATTGCACTCAACTGTCACACCAGAGGTATATCTGAGAGCCATTTTTCTTACCTGTGGCTTAACCCTGGAATTGCCTGGAGCATGTAGTTTAAAAATTATTTTTAATCTATGGTAATCATATTGTTCACCTGAAACAATGTCTGCAAAACTTGAATCAAGTATTATTGTAGGTCAACTGCAACTTGTAGGTCAATTATATATCATTTTAAAAAAAAATGTGCTTGGGCAGAATCTGTGAAAGTGGTCACAGGGGGTAGTGGTTATTAAAACTCACTAGATCATCTTTATTGTAAGCTTAGAGTGATAAGCATGTATGTAAATCTTGCCTCTCAAATTTTAATATTCATACAAAGGTTTCAGGAAGCATGAAGGATATTGCGGTTTGCAGGTTTGGAGTGGGGTCCATGAATTGGCATCTTTATCAAGTTTCTTCCTTGTGATTATGTTTCTCCCAGACCTGTTTTCAGTAGCACCACCCTAGAGGAGCCAGGTGCACCACATTTCAGCCCCTTCCACCAACCAGCTTATTGCAACACGCTACTATTGGTTCTACTAAAGACCACCATAACCATTTTGAAGGATCGCATGTTTGACTGGTACTTTAAAGTTTACAGAAGTTTAATAAAGGCTGTAACATGTTGGTAAATCTCTACGTGGAAAACAACATGTATATAGTCATTAGGACAATGATTATTGAGCATTTGCTATGTGTTTACAAGTAGGTTGTGTTGCACTGGAAACCTCACAGCTATTATTTGAGTTAGTACTCATAATAGTCCCAAACCTGGGAGTTGGGCACTAGAAATCTCATAACAATAATGAGGGTGTAGATACTGGGACTCACCTGTTTCTTCTATTTCCCTCTCATTGATTTTTGTTAAATGCTTGATGTAATAGAAGCTAACTGTAGATGACTGGAGTTATACAGAAGGGGAGGGTATATTAGAAGTTCAGAGAGTTTTTATTTTTATGTATACTTTTACTTTTTTTTGCTTAAATGATAAAGTTTTAAGTTTATAAGTAAAAGGCAATTAGTTTTTCTAATTGGTTATATTTTCTATACTCCCATCAGCAACACATGGTAATTTTAATTCCTCCCCAGTATCACTAAAATTTGATGCTAGCAATTAAGTTTTTTAAATTTAAATATTTATTAGAAACTTGAGGTATCATCTCACTATTTTTTTTCCTTGTGTTAAGCATAACAGATAAGGATAATATGATATAAATGAACATATATTATTCAGCTTTAAAACCAGGACATTTTTCCATCTGGGACAGCATGAGTGAACCTGAAGGACATTATGCCAAGTGAAATAAGCCAACAGAGAAAGAAGATACTATCTTACCTCAATTATATGTGGAATATACTAAAGTCCTACACAAATCAGAGTCTTGAAAGTCTATAACTTGCAGTGGGCATAATGGGAGATGTTGGTCACATTGTATAAAATTTGGTTATACAAGATGAATGAATTCTGGAGATCTAAGTACAGGCTCAGATCATGAACTCCTTATTACCAAATTCAGGCTTAAATTGAAGAAAGTAGGGAAAACCACTAGACCATTCAGGTAAGACCTAAATCAAATCCCTTATGATTATACAGTGGAAGTGAGAAACAGATTTAAGGGCCTAGATCAGATAGATAGATTGCCTGATGAACTATGGAATGAGGCTCATGACATTGTACAGGAGACAGGGATCAAGACCATCCCCATGGAAAAGAAATGCAAAAAAGCAAAATGGCTGTCTGGGGAGGCCTTACAAATAGCTGTGAAAAGAAGAGAAGTGAAAACCAAAGGAGAAAAGGAAAGATATAGGCATCTGAATGCAGAGTTCCAAAGAATAGCAAGAAGAGATAAGAAAGCCTTCTTCAGCGATCAATGCAAAGAAATAGAGGCAAACAACAGAATGGGAAAGACTAGAGATCCCTTCAACAAAATTAGAGATACCAAGGGAACATTTCATGCAAAGTTGGGCTCGATAAGGACAGAAATGGTATGGACCTAACAGAAGCAGAAGATATTAAGAAGAGGTGGCAAGAATACACAGAAGAACTGTACAAAAAACCTTCACAACCCGGATAATCATGATGGTGTGATCACTCACCTAGAGCCAGATATCCTGGAATGTGAAGTCAAGTGGGCCTTAGAAAGTATCACTACGAACAAAGCTAGTGGAGGTGATGGAATTCCAGTGGAGCTATTTCAAATCCTGAAAGATGATGCTGTGAAAGTGCTGCACTCAATATGCCAGCAAATTTGGAAAACTCAGCAGTGGCCACAGGACTGAAAAAGGTCAGTTTTCATTCCAATCCCAAAGAAAGGCAATGCCAAAGAATGCCCAACTACTGCACAATTGCATTCATCTCACATGCTAGTAAAGTAATGCTCAAAATTCTCCAAGCCAGGCTTCAGCAATATGTGAACTGTGAATTCCCTGACGTTCAAGCTGGTTTTAGAAAAGGCAGAGGAACCAGAGATCAAATTGCCAACATCCACTGGATCATGGAAAAAGCAAGAGAGTTCCAGAAAAACATCTATTTCTGCTTTATTGACTATGCCAAAGCCTTTGACTGTGTGGATCACAATAAACTGTGGAAAATTCTGAAAGAGATGGGAATACCAGACCACCTGACCTGCCTCTTGAGAAATCTGTATGCAGGTCAGGAAGCAACAGTTAGAACTGGACATGGAACAACAGACTGGGTCCAACCAGGAAAAGGAGTCCATCAAGGCTGTATTTTGTCACCCTGCTTATTTAACTTCTATGCAGAGTACATCATGAGAAACACTGGACTGGGAAAAACACAAGCTGGAATCAAGATTGCCAGGAGAAATATCAATAACCTCAGATAAGCAGATGACACCACCCTTATGGCAGAAAGTGAAGAGGAACTATAAAGCCTCTTGATGAAAGTGAAAGAGGAGAGTGAACAAGTTGGCTTAAAGCTCAACATTCAGAAAATGAAGATCATGGCATCCGGTCCCATCACTTCATGGGAAATAGATGGGGAAACAGGGGAAACAGTGTCAGACTTTAATTTTGGGGGGCTCCAAAATCACTGCAGATGGTGACTGCAGCCATGAACTTAAAAGACACTCCTTGGAGAAAAGTTATGACCAACCTAGATAGTATATTCAAAAGCAGAGACATTACTTTGCCGACTAAGGTCTGTCTAGTCAAGGCTATGGTTTTTCCAGTAGTCATGTAAGGATGTGAGAGTTGGACTGTGAAGAAGGCTGAGCGCCGAAGAATTGATGCTTTTGAACTGTGGTGTTGGAGAAGACTCTTGAGGGTCCCTTGGACTGCAAGGAGATCCAACCAGTCCATTCTGAAGATCAACCCTGGGATTTCTTTGGAAGGAATGATGCTAAAGCTGAAACTCCAGTACTTTGGCCACCTCATGCGAAAAATTGACTCATTGGAAAAGACTCTGATGCTGGGAGGAGAAGGGGACGACAGAGGATGAGATGACTGGATGGCATCACTGACTCGATGGACTTGAGTCTGAGTGAACTCCGGGAGTTGGTGATGGACAGGGAGGCCTGGCGTGCTGCGATTCATGGGGTCGCAAAGAGTCGGAGACGACTGAGCGACTGAACTGAACTGAAGTACAGTCTGGTGAAACAGGGGACATCATTGGCTTGTTCCTGATATTACTGGGATAGATGATAGTTTTTTAGTGAGTTGCCTTTTTTAAACTAACTGATTTTGAGTATTTTCTACATGTAGAACTTAAGTGTTTCATATACACCTTTTCTTTCAATTCTCAGATCTAACTACTGTCTACTGAACTTGATCATGAAGAAAATTTGCATTATTTGGTGTTGGACCATGACAGTGAAGGACAGGGGAGCCTGGAGCACTGCAGTCCATGGGGTCACAAAGAGTTGGACATGATTTAGTGACTGAACATGGCAGAAATAAAAATTTGAACCTCATCATACAATACGTCATCAATTAAACCCAAATTATCACCCCCAAAAATGAAGATTAAAATTATCCCACTAAATATTTGAGAACTTACAAATATTTTTCTTTGTCAGCATTGTCTATTTTTGAATAAGCAACAGAACTGTGAATAAATATAATGCTGGACTGTACATATAAAGACAGTGATTTTCTTGATCAGTATATGTATCCACTGACTATATTTTAATGCTTAAATGATGCCAGTGTTTGATAATTATATATATTTCCCTACAAATAAACAAAATATTCATACCCTAAGTTCTTTAGAATGCATATTAAAAGATAAAATTTTTGTCTAAAAATTGGGAAAGGCTTCAGGTGACTTCTAAATTGTACATTGGCTTCACAAATAAATGGGGTGAGATTTAAAGAAAATGAGTCAAAAGGAAGAAAATGTGTCTTACACTGTAACTTTTAATGGAATATCTATAGTAATTAGTAATTGTGTACTGTAAAAAAAATTCTTGGAAAAGGAGTGGGGCAATACTTTTTCTTAGTTTAAAGAATTTCACAATATATTTCATGAAGAGCAGTGTCAGTTGCAAGCCTGTTTTTGCAACTGGAGAGTTATTTCTATGGATTTAACTTATTTATTTTTCTAAAGCATACTGCATATCTTCAAAAGAATCACAGACAATTATGGCTGATAGATTATACAAGGACATATGTACATTTCAGAAACTTTATATAAATTCCAGAATGTCTATAGTAGTAACATTTGTCCATACTGTATAATCTGAGAAGACTTATCACTCCTTTAATAATGCTTCCCATGTAATTCTATATGCCAAACAATGCTGGCTAGATATTCCTTTCTGAGATGCCTCAGGAGTCTTCTAAAGCATCTCCAAATTAGCTGGAGGTCAAAAGAACTTTAATTAATATTCAGTGTTTAGGAAGTTTCTCAGAAAGTTTATTAACACTTGGTCAAACAACATCACAGGTCGCTTTGAGACCTATTTCTTAGGCAAAGTGAGAAGAGATCTCAAAGCAAATATAGATCACTTAAAGGCAAGGAGGTTCATATAATCTGTTACCAAAAGCAGCATTTTAAGTAAACTTGTTCTGTTAACAAAGAGAAATCAAATCTAGCCTTGCGTCAGTCCACTTTTAATAACAAAATCCATTTACCCAAATTTGATTTAATCTCATCCAGACTCTGCATAAAACTACTTTTTTTTTTACTCAATATATATATCCTACTTTCCTACTGTACTCTGAAATGCTTTTTAAAAATTATTTTTGTAGCTTTAATTAGCTTTGATTATTCATTAGACTCCTCAGCTCTTACACACCTTAATTTTTAGTGAAAAGCAAGAGGCAAGTGATTGTGAACTGTTTGCCATACAAGCGCTTTCTGATTGAAAACTTATGCTTTAGTTAAAAATTTTCCACTTCTAAGAAAGCAAAGGTAGTAAACTTAGATCTGCCCAGCGGTCAATGCTTTATCGTATTTGAAATGAACCAGGTAGTCAATGAGTTCTTGCCATTTAACTTAGTTCAATTTCAAGTTACCAAAATCTGGACAGGCTATTTTAGACAGGCAAAGTTTCATTATATCAAGTTATTTTCCTTGCTGACAAATTTGCAACAGTCATAAGCTCTTATTTGACCTCTAATAAATGTCAGTGCAATGGAAGTGTTAAAGTTAACAAACCAGAAAGTTTAAACTATACCACACATCAATTCAGTATTGACTATTTCTCAGATCATGAGGATCAGAAATTCATTTGGCTGATTTCCTAAATATTAGGAAGTATTTAATTCGTAAGCACTTACTTTTGAATCAGTTGAACAGAATTCATTTGCAAGTCAACTCAGCAATAGTGTAACTGAAAATGATCCAGTTCTGGAGAATGAAACTCAAGGAGCTGCATTCAAGAAACAAACTTGAGTTTCCCACAGCTGGCACACTTACACCCAAGATAAAGGCCATCATACACACAAAGAACAACATCTAATTCCTGCAGGACAAAACCAAAAGGGTGATATTCAACAATTTCTTCAAATGTTTCAAGCAAACACCCTTCTTTTTAAGAACAAACAATATGCAAATAGAAAAATAAGTAATCACGACAGCGTGTGTTGTGGAATTCACCTGGTAAACACAAAACTAAACAAAGAAAATGGAATCTGAAAAATGATACAAATGAACATATGTACAAAACAGAAATAGACTCATAGACAGAAAACAAACTCATGGGGCTTCCCTGGTGGTCCAGTGGCTAAGAATCTGCCTTCTGATGCAGGGGACAAGGGTTCAATCCCTAGTCAGGGAACCAAGATCCCATATGCTGTAGGGTAACTGAGCCCATGAGCCACAATGAGGATGCATCACAGCCAAAATAAACAGCAACAACAATAAGAAAAACTTATGGTTACCAAAGGAGAAAGGGGGATAGGGATAAAGTAGGAGTTTGGGATTAAAATATACACACTGCTATATATAAAATAGGTAATTAATATAATATGAATAATGAATATAATAGCTATATTCAATATCTTGTAATAATCTTGTAATAATATACATATCTGATATATATATAATATTTATAAATACATAATATCTACAAATACATAAATATATATAACTGAATCACTGTGCTGGTGGTCACCTGAAGCTAACACAATATTGTAAATTAACTACATTTATTACAATAAAAATTTTTTAAAATAAATAAATAAAAATGAAAGTTGAACCCGAGATTCCAGAAATACAAGCCTCTCTGCTCTGAGAAGGGCCATGACAGTGACACGGATGCATGTGCTGTCCCTGCAGGCATTCAAACTGCAAACTGGGAAATTTGTTGGACTGCCAGTGCTGTCTTCATTCCACCACCTCAAGATTATTTATTCAGCTCTTTGAGTTCTTGCTGGATGTCAGCAAAGATTTGGCCCCCTCAGTAACTAAGGGCTATGTAATCAACTGAGGGAGCTATATAATCAACCCATTTCACAGATGAAGAAAGTGAAGTCCAGAGAGGTAGTCACTTGGTCAGGGTTTCTGAGACAGAAAGAGTTTAAATACAGGATATATTAATCTACAACCTGTACTTTCAGAATCTTGCACCAACCACCATGCCCTCTAGCCTTGGGAATAACCAGAAAATAGTCTTATAATCATCTGAATGGATTTTCAAGTTGAGCATAGCTTATATACCAAAAAGACTGGAACTCACAAGTGCATTGTGTCATGAACCAGCACACATAGGAAACAGAACATTACCAACAGTCTGGGCACCCCCTGATGCACTGATTTCAGCTTACGGTTCTCTCTTAGCCAAGGGAAGCCAGTTTTCTAACTTTGGAATTAATTTTGCTTGCTGTTGAAATTGACTTAAGTGGGACAATACATAATGCTCTCCTTTAGGTCTGTCTTCTTTCTTTATGCTTATTAAAATCATACCTACTCTTCAAACTGGCTGTAGCTCAGTTTAGTTATGAATAATATTCTATTTAAAAATGCACACCATAGAAAAAATTAAGTCAAAATGGATCAAAGAGCTAAACGTGACACATAGAGGTATAAAACTCCTAGAAGGAAACACAGCAGGAAATTTTCATGACATTGCATTTGGCAAGGACTTCCTAGATATGAAAACATAAACACAAGAAACAGAAATAAAAATAGGCAACAGGGGCTTTTTCAAAGCTAAAACTTCTGAGCATCAGAGCACACAAGAGACAGAGTGAAAAAGCAACAACATATGGAATCAGAGAAGATACTTGCCCATCATATATCTTGTTAAGAACTGAAAGACATGAAGAGCTGCTACCAGGGATCCTGCTCCTGAACATGCAGCCAGCTGACCTGGGACCCACAGGGCCCTTCTGTCAGTTGCCCCAGACCTGTCCACCAGTGGTCAGCAGGCTGGAGGCTGGGTCCATGCTGTCCCTGGAGGACTCGGCTGGGGAAGGAGGGGAAGAAGGTGTCAAACATTTTAAATTTTATTGCAAAATGTGACTTGTACAGGCAGGTTGTGTGCAGATTTCGATAAAGAGCATCCTGCATGTGAGTTAATGTGGGATGGGGCCTGCATCCCTTCCCAGTCCTGGAGAACTGAAAACATGTTTCATGCTTTCCTTCAGGAGGTGGTTGCCCTAAGTCTCTTCCCAGAAGCCTCTCTCATTGCCTCCCCCCACCCCGATCCTTTGCCCCCACCTTCGCCCATCCATCTGAGAACCTGGAGCCCACCCAGCCCTGAGCAGGTGGCTCCCTACTGAGCTTTTTCAACATCCACCCAGGACCAGACACTGAGCTGGGTTTTGCAGATGCTTCCTGTGAAGTGACAGGTACTGACAGAAGCACATGTGAGGATATGGAGCTATTTTACCTACAAAACACAGTCCACTCTCAACTGACTAGCACTGCCTGGCCAGGACATGGGGCTGCTCTTATGGGTCACTAGGTGGATGGCTAGGGAGTTTCTTAAGGGCTTCTCCCCTTCTGCCAGCTGGGCAGAGGCCCCAGGGGAAGAAGGAGGGTTTGGTTTTATTTTTATTTATTTTTTAAATTCCACCAGATAAGAGTTTATGATAAAAAATCCAAAATCACATAAGGATATAAAATATCATAAGCAAGTCAATTGAAGTAACAAACAGCATAATCAGACCAACAAAGATTTTAGAGTAATTATCAGCATTAAAATATAAAACGATATGTATTATGTTTTTACACAGAAGGAAATAATAGAAAAAGAGAGAAATATGATTCATAAAAAATGATCATGAAACAAAAGGGGGAAATAGAATTAATCAGAGTTTAAAACTTGATAAACATGTTACGAGCAGTGTAGACATATAAAGCGGAAGACCTTGAAAGAGGCATGTATGCGTCTTGCAGAATGAGTCTCTATAGATGTTATTTGCATAACATGTGTCTAAATTATCAAAAATAGGGAAGAAACTGCATGGGAGGACAAGCAGGGATACCCTAGAAGCAAAGACCTTTCAGAACCTATTTTAAGTTTGTGACAACACCCTGGAGTTTGAATTCTTGAAAGGTGATAAGAGAAGGGAGTGGGAAACAGCCTTAGGTCGATAGGGGTTTGAAGCTGAGTCACAATTTATGGGACCTAAAGCATAGACTTATATAGTTTGGGGTGGTGCTTTTTAAGAAAAAGTACTTAGTTTTGTGTGGGATCTAGGAAGGGGCTGAACAAGTGAGGGTCTTGTGGTTTCAGCCTCTATAGCTTCCCAAGAAACATGCCTCTGGTGATGAGTTAAACCCAGGGTTTTAGTGCAAAAAAACCTTTGCCTGAGTATCTCCTCTGTCCTGGTAGACTGTTTGTACCTCGACCCGGTCACCTCTCCCCTAAATGGTACACTGGCCCCAGTGGCCTGTGTGACCTTCACCCAGTCACCTCTCCTCTCTGGATTACCACCCTCCCCACAATGGTGCATTTAAAAGCCCTGTTCATGTGCAATAAAAAGATGGTGACAGCACTGAGGACTTCCTTTCCAAGGTAAGATGAAAGGTGAGAGGTTGTTTGGAGGTTGTACCATATTTCCATGCTGTTGTGACTCATGCTCCCATTAAGCTTTATGCTTGTTATCTGACCAATGTGTCTCTTATTTTTGTTTCAAATCTCACTCAGTATCATGCAAAGATGCCAGGACCATGAGAAAACCTCTCATTTGATGCGAGCATCCTCCTGCCTATTGGCTGCAGTCTCCCCCACCCCCACCTGATCCTCACTATTCTGGGCTTTACTGTGTGTGCCCGTGCACCCATAGGCACACAAGGGGGAGCAAACAAACTCTTAGGGCTTCTTTTTCTGTGGACCTCTTCCCTCCTGAATTAGCACTGAGCACACAGACATACAAAAGTCTCAGTACCCAAGTGCCCAGGAAAAGCGGTCACAGATGTCCACTACTTCATCCAGGGCAGTGGAGCATCCTGGGATCTAAAGTGCCTTGCTTTGGTGGCATGGTGCTAGCTCCATTGTGACCCAGACCCATCAAAATCATGTCAGTTTCAGGACCAGCTTGACCCAGGGCCTCAAATTGTGACATCAGGAGTTCCCTTAGCTCTGCTTCCCATGCTGGCCTTGCTCTTTGGTCAGTTAGCTGAGGTAGTGGCCCTGAAAGCCTCCCAGAGGGGAGAGAACATCTCATTCACAACAGCTCTGTTGCACAGTCACAAAAGCTCTCTGGCACAGCTTTCTTGGGACCAGGTCACATGTTTACCCTCAAACAGGTTACTGAAATCAAAGGAGATAAAATCTGTTCATTGCCCAGATCTAGGTTATATGCTCAATTTTTGATTCTGATATTATAGAGAGTTAACTTTCCCCAAACTGCATGAGTAGGAAAGGATGATGGTGGTGGTTCTTCACAGAAAAAAAAGATGGAGAGACAGAGATCAGGCAAGAGAAGTAGTTGCAGATGACCACTACCTTACCCAGGGCAGTGGAGCATTCTAGAATCTAAAGGCATAAGTTCACCCCACACCAAGCGGCAAGCCCAATCAAAACCCTAAGTGCCACACATAAGTCAAGGGCCTTGGAGTCTGGAGTTGAGAGCCAAATGGAGACAAAGCCCGAGGCAAGAAGAGCAGAAACAAGCACAGGCTGTGCTGCCAGGGCTGCTGGCCTGGGAGGCTGAGGTCTGGCCAGAGACACAGCTGCCCAGGGGCTGTGTTAGCATGGAGTCGAGACTCTCACATGAAAGAGCAGGCAGGATGAGGGCCTCTGGGGGAGTCTTCCATGGAGCTTGTTAGATAGAAATGGAGCATCTCAGGCCTCACTCCAGAATATCCTGCACTGGAGCCTGAATTTTCATCAGATTCCCAGATGATCCATATGCAACGCTCATCTTGAAGACACGTCTCTTGTTTCATGGCCTTCATGTTCAGGGGTTGCGGGACTTCTGTCAGGTCTTTAGTCAAACTTTCTTGAGTGTAGTGTGTCCATTTTAATGGAGGAGCCTGAAGCATATTCATGCTCCATCCTGGAGCCAATATTTCCACTTCTGAGATATCACTGAACAAAATCACCAGAGTTGGGAACAAGGAATGTTATGATGGAGATGCTCATCGCACTATTTTATAATCAGAAACTACTGCCTATCCACAAATAGGAAAGAATGAAGTAAGTTATGGCATGGTATATAAGACTAATATGCTACTGTTTGAAATATTGTTTTAGAAGAAGTCTATACTGAATACACAGGGAATGTAGTGATAAACAAGATAGACCCAGTGCCTGCACTCTTGAACCTGACATTCAGTAGAGGAAGACAGACAGTAAGCTAGTGGACAAATTAGATATTTCAGATTGTGACAAGTGCATAGAAGGAAGGAGGGGGTAAAGTGGTAGAGAAACATGAGTGGATTATGGAGGGTTACTTAGACAGGGAAACAGTGAAAGCCTATTTCAGGAACTAGAATTTAAAATTAAGTCCAAAAGTTGAGAGGGAGTCAACCAAATGAACCATCAGGCAAGATTTTCGAGGTAAAAGGAACAAGAATTAACAAGATGCTAGGATTAAGAAGCTTGGCTAGTAGACGGAAATAATGGAAGGTGTGTGGCTGGAGTGGGATAAGCCAGAGGAAGCTTGAAGCTGAGGAGGGCGGAGCAGTGAGTGAGACCAGACCCCTCAGGCCCCTGGACTGTGAGTAAAGTTGGATTTTGTTCTAAGGGCTGAGTGTTACATGAGTACATGGAGAGGGGGAGAGATACCAATAAGATGGCAAAATAGGAGGTCCCAGCCCTTATTCTTCCACAGAAACACTGATTTGACAACCATCCAGAGACAAAAATATCTTTGTGAGAGCTCTGGAGTCCAGTGGAAAGGTTCCAGCACTCCATGAACCACACAATGCAAGGCCAGCCACACTGAAAGGGTAGAAAGAGCAATGTCAATTTGCTTGTATCACCCCCTCCCTGAGGCTGACAAAATTCGGAGTCCAAGAGATTCCTCAGCCCACAACTTCTCCCACAGGATAAAGACATAAAAGATGAGTTTGACTCCCCCGTTGTTTTAGGGCAATGTCTAAAATCTCTACTTATCTTGATGCACCCAGAACACTGAAGAAGCCACCATTGCTGGATTATCTGGGAGCAACAAAGAACAAAGAAAAGGGTAGAGGTTCATAACAATCAACATATACACCCCAGAGCCACAAATCCCCAACGATGGTGCCTGAAACACCCCCACTGATGGCATATGGACCTCAGCAGCCACTGAAGACCTCAACAACCAACTTGACTTTGCAGGACTCGGAGAAGGTGCACAACTCTGAGACTGCTCTTCAGAAGGGTGGGGGTAGAGTGAGATTGAGCTCATTGTCCTTGCAACTCAGTGTACTGCCCTGTGAAGAAGGGGCATGTGACTCCTGGCAATCAACATGGTTCTGTGGGTAGGAAAAGGCACAAAATTCTAAAACATGTCTTCAGAAGGGAGGGATGAAAGTAGTGCTTGCACCCAGTGTCATGAATCAGCAGGGCATGGCCTAGAAAAAGGATTAGGCAGCTCTCAGCACCTTACACAGCTCTGTGGGTTCAGGAGAAGGCACACAATCCAAAGACTAGCCCCCTAAGGAGGGATAAGAAGAATCCAGTGGGCACATCCATACAAAAAGTTTGATAGATTCCCATGATCTCTATCCAGGTGAAAGCCTTTCCATTCCCAAGCCAGAATGTAAGGACTAAAAGAGGTGACTACTTCTTCAAGTGTGCAGACATCAGTATAGGATAAAATAACCACAAAGAATTAGGAAAACATATCATCAAAGGAACAAAACCAAGTTCCAGTTACTTACCCCAAAGAAATGGTGATCTATGAATTGTCTGACAAAAAATTCAAAATAATCACCTTAAAGAAGCTCAATGAGCTATAAAAGAAGGCAGACAGACAACTAGTAAATCTGAAAAAGCAATACTGATCACAATAAGAAGTTCAACAAAGACATATAAACCATAAAAAAGAACCAAAGTATAAATTCTGGAGCAAAGAATACAATCATTGCTCTGAAAAATTCAATAGAGAACTTCAAGAGGAGACTTCAGCAGGCAGGCAGAAGAAAGAATAAATGAACCAAAGACAGGTTATATGAAATACTGTACTTGGAGATGCAAAGGTTAAAAGGAGTGAAAAGTGCATAAAGCCTACAGGACTCCCAGGACCCAGTCAAGAACACAATATAACACAATGGGAGCTCTGGGAGGAGAATAAAAAGAAAAAAAAAGTTTATAAAGAAATAACAGCTAAGACTTCCTCAGTGGTTCAGTGGTTAAAATACACCTGCCAATGCAGTGAACGTGGTTTGACCCCTGGTCCAGGAAGATTCCACATGCCACAGGGCAGCTAAGCCCATGTGCCACAGCTACTGAGCCTGCGCTCTAGAGCCTGAGAGCTGCAGTCACTGAAGCCTGCTCATCCTGGAGCCTGTGCTCCACAAGAAGAGAAGCCACCACAGTGAGAAGCCTGCACACCACAACTAGAGAGTAGCCCCCCCCCCCCACTTCACAACTAGAGAAAGCCCACATGCAGCAATGAAGATCCAGCACAGCAAAAAAAAAAAAAAAAAAAGTTAAATAAAGAAATAACAGCTAATATTTTCCCTAATCTGGGGAAGAAGAATATCTAAATTTATAAAACCCAAAAGACCCCAAAAAGGTTGAACCTAAAAAAGGTCTATGCTGAGACACATTAAAAATAAATGATCAAAAGTTAAAGAAAGAATCTTGAAAATTCAGCAAAGAAAAAAAAAGTCTCCACATAAAATGAAACTCCATTAAGATCACCAACAGAATTTTTAGCAGAAATCTTGAAGACTAAGAGAGACTACAGTGATCTTTTCAAAATGCTGAAAGAAAAAGATATGCCAACCAAGAATACTATGCCTGGCTAAACTGCCCTTTAAAAAATGAAGGCAAGGTAGACCCTTCCAAGAAAAACAAAAACTGAGAGGGAGTTTGTTACCACTACACCTGCCTCACAAGAAGTGCTATAGGGAGTTTGCCATGTTGAAACCAGATGACACTAAACAACCACATAAAAGCATACTAAAGTATCAATTTTACTCATGCATAAACATAAAGAAATAAAGAAAAATACAATACTGTCATGCTGGTGCACAAATCACTTTTAACCCTACTTGAAAAATTAAGACAAAAGTATTAGGAATAACTATATATACAATAATCAATCCATAATTGCTTTAAATTTAAATGGATTGAACTCATTAATCAAAAGACACTGAGTGACTGAAAGAATATAACAACAAACTACCAATATAGCCTCTGTACAAAAGATGTGCTATAGCTTTAAGAACACTCAAAGTTTGGAAGTTAAGGAATAGGAAAAATTATTCCATACAAATGTTAACCAAAAGAAAGCAGGGGTGGCTATACCTATGAGACAAAATCGAGTTTGAATCAAAGACTGCTACACAAGAGAAAGAAGATCACTGTGTGCATGCCAAGTCACTTCAGTTTTATCTGACTCGGTGACCCTATGAGCTGCAGCTCACCAGGCTCCTCTGTCCATGGAATTTTCCAGGCAAGAATACTGGAGTAGGTTGCCACACCCTCCTCCAGGAGATCTTCCCAAACCAGGGATCGAACCCCTGTTTCTTGCATCTCCTGCATTGGCAGGTGGGTTCTTTACCTCTAATGCCACCTGGGAAGCCCAAAGAAGATGAGTATACAATGGTAAAAGGATTTATTCAACAGGATGATGAAACACTTATCTATGTACCCATTCCATTCTTGGGTGTGTATCTAAAAAATGCAAAAACATTACTTCAGAGAGATACATGCACTTCAATGTTCACAACAGCATTATTTATTTTTTTGGAAGTTTAATCTTTTTAAAAATTAATTCATTTTTTAAACGAAGGATAATTGTTTTACAGAATTTTGTTGTTTTCTGTCAAACCTCAACACGAATCAGCTGTAAGTATACATATATCCCTTCCCTGTTGAACCTCCCTCCCATCTCCCTCCCCATCCCACCCCTCTAGGTTGATACTGAGCCCCTGTTTGAGCTTCCTGAGCCATATAGCAAGTTGCCATTGGCTCTCTATTTTACATATGCTACTGTAAGCTTCCATGTTACTCTTTCCATATATCTCACCCTCTCTTCCCCTCTCCCCTTGCCCGTAAGTCTATTCTCTATGTCTGTTTCTCCACTGCTGCCTTGTAAATAAATTCTTTAGTTCCATTTTTCTAGATTCCAAATATATGTGTTAAGTAATTGTGAAGTTGCTCAGTCATGTCCGACTCTTTGCAACCCCATGGACTGTAGCCTACCAGGCTCCTCCATCCATGGGATTCTTTAGGCAAGAATACTGGAGCGGGCTTAATGCTCAGCATTCAGAAAACGAAGATCATGGCATCCGGTCCCATCACTTCATGGGAAATAGATGGGAAAACAGTCGAAACAGTGTCAGACTTTATTTTTGGGGGCTCCAAAATCACTGCAGATGGTGACTTCAGCAATGAAATTAAAAGACGCTTGCTCCTTGGAAGAAAAGTTATGACCAACCTAGATAGTATATTCAAAAGCAGAGACATTACTTTGCCGACTAAGGTCTGTCTAGTCAAGGTTATGGTTTTTCCTGTGGTCACGTATGGATGCGAGAGTTGGACTGTGATGAAGGCTGAGCGCCGAAGAATTGATGCTTTTGAACTCTGGTTTTGGAGACGACTCTTGAGGGTCTCTTGGACTGCAAGGAGATCCAACCAGTCCATTCTGAAGGAGATCAGCCCTGGGATTTCTTTGGAAGGAATGATGCTAAAGCTGAAACTCCAGTACTTTGGCCACCTCATGTGAAGAGTTGACTCATTGGAAAAGACTCTGATGCTGGGAGGGATTGGGGGCAGGAGGAGAAGGGGACAACAGAGGATGAGATGGCTGGATGGCGTCACGGACTCGATGGACATGAGTCTGAATGAACTCCGGGAGATGGTGATGGACAGGAGAGGCCTGGCGTGCTGCGATTCATGGGGTCACAAAGAGTCGGACACGACTGAGCGACTGAAATGAACTGAACCGAACTGAACTGGAGTGAGCTGCCATTTCCTTCTCCAGGGGATCTTCCCTACCCAGGGATTGAACCCAGGTCTCCTGCATTGAAGGCAGACGTTTTACTCTCTGAGCCACCAGGGAAGCCCATTATGTGTTAGAATATGATATTTATCTTTCTCTTTCTGACTTACTTCACTCTGTATAATAGGTTCTAGGTTCATCCGCCTCATTAGAACTGACTCAAATGTGTTCCTTTTATGGCTGAGTAATATTCCATTGTGTGACTGTACCACAACTTCTTTATCCATTTATCTACCAGTGGACATCTAGGTTGCTTCCATGTTCTAGCTATTGTAAATAGTGCGGCAAACAACAATGGGATACATGTGTCTCTTTCAATTTTGGTTTTCCATGGGGTATATGCCTAGCAGTGGGATTGCTGGGTCATAGGATGGTTTTATTCCTAGTTTTTAAAGGAATCTCCATACCGTCTTCCATAGTGGCTGTCTCAATTTACCTTCCCACCAACAGTGCAAGAGCACACCCTTTTCTCCACATCTTCTCCAGCATTTATTGTCTGTAGACTTTTTGATGATGGCCACTTTGACCAGTGTGACATGATATCTCACTGTAGTTTTGATCTGCATTTCTCCAATAATGAGCCTTGCTGAGCATCTTTTCATGTGTTTAATAGCCATTTGTATATCTTCTTTGGAGAAATGTTTGTTTAGGACTTTTCCGTATTTTTGATTGGGTTGTTTGTTTTTCTGGTATTGAGTTGTATGAGCTGCTTATATATTTTGGAAATTAATCCTTTGTCAGTTGTTTTAGTTGCTATTGTTCTCTCCCATTCTGAAAGTTGTCTTTTCACCTTGCTTATAGTTTCCTTTGCTGTGCAAAAGATTTTAAGTTTATTTATTTTTTTCTTTTTTAAAATATAAATTTATTTGTTTTAATTGGAAGCTAATTACTTTACAATATTGTATTGGTTTTGCCATACATTGACATGAATTCGCCATGGGTATACATGTGTTCCCCATCCTGAACCCCCCTACCACCTCCCTCCCCATACCATCCTTTTGGGTCATCCCAGTGCACCAGCCCTGAGAACCTTGTATCATGCATCAAACATGGACTGGCACTTCATTTCACATATGATAATATACACGTGTCAATGCCATTTTCCCAATCATCCCACCCTCTCCCTCTCCGACAGGGTCCAAAAGAATTCTACATCTGTGTCTCTTTTGCTGTCTCGGGTTATTGTTACTATCTTTCTAAATTCCATATATATGTGTTAGTACACTGTATTGGTGTTTTTCTTTCTGGCTTATTTCATTCTGTGTAATAGGCTCCAGTTTCATTCACCTTATTAGAACAGATTCAGATGTATTCCTTTTAATGGCTGAGTAATATTCCATTGTGTATATGTACCACAGCTTTCTTATCCATTCGTCTGCTGATGGACATCTAGGTTGATTCCATGTCCTGGCTATTATAAACAGTGCTGCGATGAGCATTGGGGTACATGTGTCTCTTTCAATTCTGGTTTCCTTGGTGTGTATGCCCAGCAGTGGGGTTACTGGGTCATAAGGCAGTTCAATTTCCAGTTTTTTAAGGAATCGCCACACTGTTCTCCATAGTAGCTGTACTAGTTTGCATTCCCACCAACAGTGTAAGAGGGTTCCCTTTTCTCCACACCTTCTCCAGCATTTATTGCTTGTAAACTTTTGGATAGCAGCCATTCTGACTGGCGTGAAAAGGTACCTCACTGTGGTTTTGATTTGCATTTCTCTTATCATGAGTGATGTTGAGCATCTTTTCATGTGTGTGTTAGCCATCTGTATGTCTTCTTTAGAGAAATGTCTGTTTAGATCTTTGGCCCATTTTTTTATTGGGTCGTTTATTTTTCTGGAATTGAGCTGCATAAGTTGCCTGTATATTTTTGAGATTAATTATTTGTCCGTTGCTTCATTTGCTAGTATTTTCTCCCATTCCAAAGGCTATCTTTCCACCTTGCTTAGAGTTTCCTTTGTGTTGCAGATGCTTTTAATTTTAATTAAATTTAATTTTGTTTATTTTTAAATTTAATTTTGTTTATTTTTGCTTTTATTTCCAATATTCTGGGAGGTGGGTCATAGAGGATCCTGCTGTGATTTTTGTCGGAGAGTGTTTTGCCTATGTTCTCTTCTAGGAGTTTTATAGTTTCCGGTCTTATGTTTAGATCTTTAATCCATTTTGAGTTTGTTTTTGTGTATGGTGTTAGAAAGTGTTCTAGTTTCATTCTTTTACAAGCAGTTGACAAGTTTTCCCAGCACCACTTGTTAAAGAGATTGTCTTTAATCCATTGTGTACTCTTGCCTCCTTTGTTAAAGATAAGGTGCCCATAGGTGTGTGGATTTATCTCTGGGCTTTCTATTTTGTTCCATTGATCTCTATTTCTGTCTTTGTGCCAGTACCATACTGTCTTGATGACTGTGGCTTTGTAGTAGAGCCTGAAGTCAGGCAGGTTGATTCCTCCAGATCCATTCTTCTTTCTCAAGATTGCTTTGGCTATTCGAGGTTTCTTATATTTCCATACAAATTATGAAATTATTTGTTCTAGCTCTGAAAAATACCATTGGTAGCTTGATAGGAATCGCACTGAATCTATAGATTGCTTTGGGTAGTATACTCATTTTCACTAAATTGATTCTTCCGATCCATGAACACGGTATTTTTCTCCATCTATTTGTGTCCTCTTTGATTTCTTTCACCAATGTTTTATAGTTTTCTATATATGTCTTTAGTTTCTTTAGGTAGATATATTCCTAAGTATTTTATTCTTTTTATTGCAATGGTGAATGGAATTGTTTCCTTAATTTCTTTTTCTGTTTTCTCATTATTAGCGTATAGGAAATGCAAGGGATTTCTGTGTAGGGATTTTATATCCTGCAACTTTACTATATTCATTGATTAGCTCTAGTAATTTTCTGGTGAAGTCTTTAGGGTTTTCTATGTAGAGGATCATGCCATCTGCAAACAGTGAGAGTTTTACTTCTGCTTTTCCAGTTTGGATTCCTTTTATTTCTTTTTCTGCTCTGATTGCTGCAGCCAAAGCTTGCAAAACTATGTTGAATAGTAGTGGTGAAAGTGGGCACCCTTGTCTTGTTCCTGACTTTAGGGGAAATGCTTTCAATTTTTCACCATTGAGGATAATGTTTGCTGAGGTTTTGTCATATATAGCTTTTATTATGTTGAGGTATGTTCCTTCAATTCCTGCTTTCTGGAGAGTTTTTATCATAAATGGATGTTGAATTTTGTTAAAGGCTTTCTCTGCATCTATTGAGATAATCATGTGGCTTTTATTTTTCAATTTGTTAATGTGGTGAATTACATTGATTTATTTGCAGATATTGAAGAATTCTTGGATCCCTGGAATAAAGCCCACTTGGTCATGGTGTATGATCTTTTTAATGTGTTGTTGGATTCTGATTGCTAGAATTTTGTTAAGGATTTTTGCATGTGTGTTCATCAGTGATATTGGCCTGTAGTTTTCTTTTTTTGTGGCATCTTTGTCAGGTTTTGGTATTAGGGTGATGGTGGCCCCATAGAATGAGTTTGAAAGTTTACCTTCCTTTGCAATTTTCTAGAAGAGTTTGAGGAGGATAGGTGTTAGCTCTTCTCGAAATTTTTGGTAGAATTCAGCTGTGAAGCCATCTGGACCTGGTCTTTTGTTTGCTGGAAGATATCTGGTTACAGTTTCAATTTCCATGCTTGTGATGGGTCTGTTAAGATTTTCTATTTCTTCCTGGTTTAGCTTTGGAAAGTTGTACTTTTCTAAGAATTTGTCCATTTCTTCCAAGCTGTCCATTTTGTTGGCATATAATTGCTGATAGTAGTCTCTTATGATCCTTTGTATTTCTGTGTTGTCTGTTATCTCTCCATTTTCATTTCTAATTTTGTTGATTTGATTTTTCTCTTTTTGTTTCTTGATGAATCTGGCTAATGGTTTGTTCATTTTATTTATGCTCCCAAAGAACCAGCTTTTGGCTTTGTTGATTTTTGCTATGGTCTCTTTTGTTTCTTTTGCATTCAGTTCAGGTCAGTTCAGTTCAGTCATTCAGTCGTGTCTGACTCTTTGCAACCCCAGGAATCACAGGACACCAGGCCTCCCTATCCACCACCAACTCCCGGTGTTCACTCAGACTCACGTGCATCGAGTCAGTGATGCCATCCAGCCATCTCATCCTCTGTCGTCCCCTTCTCCTCCTGCCCCCAATCCCTCCCAGCATCAAAGTCTTTTCCAATGAGTCAACTCTTCAGATGAGGTGGCCAAAGTACTGGAGTTTCAGCTTTAGCATCATTCCTTCCAAAGAAATCCCAGGGCTGATCTCCTTCAGAATGGACTGGTTGGATCTCCTTGCAGTCCAAGGGACTCTCAAGAGTCTTCTCCAACACCACAGTTCAAAAGCATCAATTCTTTGGTGCTCAGCCTTTTTCACAGTCCATCTCTCACATCCATACATGCTACTGGGAAAACCATAGCCTTGACTAGACGGACCTTAGTCAGCAAAGTAATGTCTCTGCTTTTCAATATGCTATCTAGGTTGGTCATAACCTTTCTTCCAAGGAGTAAGCGTCTTTTAATTTCATGGCTGCAATCACAATCTGCAGTGATTTTGGAGTCCCCAAAAATAAAGTCTGACACTGTTTCCACTGTTTCCCCATCTATTTCCCATGAAGTGATGGGACCGGATTCCATGATCTTCATTTCTTGAATGTTGAGCTTTAAGCCAACTTTTTCACTCTCCACTTTCACTTTCATCAAGAGGCTTTTTACTGCCCTAATTTTTAAGAGTTCTTTCCTTCTACTAACCCTGAGGTTCTTCATTTCTTCCTTTTCTAGTTGCTTTAGGTGTAGAGTTAGGTTATTTATTTGACTTTTTTCTTGTTTCTTGAGGTATGCCTGTATTGCTATGAACCTTCCCCTTAGCACTGGTTTTACAGTGTCCCACAGGTTTTGGGTTGTTGTGTTTTCATTTTCATTCATTTCTATGCATATTTTCTTTTTTTATTTCTTCTGTGATTTTTTGGTTATTCAGCAGCGTGTTGTTCAGCCTCCATATGTTTGTATTTTTAATAGATTTTCTCCTCTAATTGAGATCTAATCTTACTGCATTGTGGTCAGAAAAGATGCTTGGAATGATTTCAATTTGTTGTTGTTTTTTAATTTACCAAAGCTAGATTTATGGCCCAGGATGTGATCTACCCTAGAGAAGGTTCCATGTGAGCTTGAGAAAAAGGTGAAATTATTGTTTTGGGGTGAAATGTCCTACAGATATCAATTAGGTCTAACTGGTCTTTTGTATCATTTAAAGTTTGTGTTTCCTGGTTAATTTTCTGTTTAGTTGATCTATCCATAGGTGTGAGTGGGATATTAAAGTCTCTCACTATTACTGTGTTATTGTTAACGTCCCCTTTCATACTTGTTAGCACTTGTCTTACATATTGCAGTGTTCCTATGTTGGGTGCATATATATTTATAATTATTATATCTTCTTCTTGGATTAATTATTTGATCATTTTGTAGTATCCTTCTTTGTCTCTTTTCACAGCCTTTGTATTAAAGTCTATTTTATCTGATATGAGTATTGCTTCTCCCGCTTTCTTTTGATCTTTGTTTCTGTGGAATATCTTTTTCCAGCCCTTTACTTTCAGTCTGTATGTGTCCCTTGTTTTGAGGTGGGTCTTTTGTAGAAAAAATATATAGGGGTGTTGTTTTTGTAACCATTCAACCAGTCTTTGTCTTTTGGTTGGGGCGTTCAACCCATTTACATTTAAGGTAATTATTGATAAGTATGATCCCACTGCCATTTATTTATTGTTTTGGGTTCGAGTTTATACACCCTTTTTGTGTTTCCTGTTTAGAGAAGATCCTTTCGCATTTGTTGGAGAGCTGGTTTGCTGGTGCTGAATTCTCTCAGCTTGTGCTTGTCTGTAAAGCTTTTGATTTCTCCTTCATATTTGAATGAGATCCTTGCTGGGTACAGTAATCTGGGCTGTGTTTATTTTCTTTCATCACTTTAAGTATGTTCTGCCATTCCCTCCTGGCCTGAAGAGTTTCTATTGAAAGATCAGCTGTTATCCTTATGGGAATCCCCCTGTGTGTTATTTGTTGTTTTTCCCTTGCTGCTTTTAATATTTATTCTTTCTGTTTGATCTTTGTTAATTTGATTAACATGTGTCATGGGGTGTTTCGCCTTGGGGTTATCTTATTTGGACCTCTCTGGCTTTCCTGGACTTGGGTGATTATTTCCTTCCCCATTTTAGGGAAGTTTTCAACTATTATCGCCTCAAGTATTTTCTCATGGTCTTTCTTTTTGTCTTCTTATTCTGGAACTCCTATGATTTGAATGTTGGGGCGTTTAACATTGTTCCAAATGTCCCTGGGATTGTCCTCATTTTTCTTAATTCGCTTTTCTATTTTCCTCTTTGATTCATTTATTTCTACCATTCTATCTTCAACCTCATAATCCTATCTTCTATCTCTGTTATTCTACTATTTGTTCCCTCCAGAGTGTTTTTTTATCTCATTTATTGCCTTATTCATTATATACTGACTCTTTTTTTATTTTTTCCAGGTCCTTGTTAAACCTTTCTTGCATCTTCTCAATCTTTGTCTCCAGGGTCTTTATCTGTGATTCCATTTAATTTCAAGATTTTGGATCATTTTCACTATCATTATTCAGAATTCTTTATCAGGTAGATTCCCTATCTCTTCCTCTTTTGTTTGGTTTCATGGGCATTTATCCTGTTCCTTTACTTGCTGGGTATTCCTCTGTCTCTTCATCTTGTTTATATTGCTGAGTTTGGGGTGTCCTTTCTGTATTCTGAAAGTTTGTGGAGTTCTCTTTATTGTGCCGTTTCCTCACTGATGGTGCAGTTGTACTGGTGGCTTGTGAAGGTTTCTTGGTTAGGGAAGCTTGTGTCAGTGTTCGGGTGGGTGGAGCTGGATTTCTTCTCCCTGGAGTGCAATGAAGTGTCCAGTAATGAGTTATGAGATGTCAGTGGGTTTGGAGTGACTTTGGGCAGCCTGCATATTGAAACTCAGAGCTGTGTTCCTGTGTTGCTGGAGAATTTGTATGGTATGTCTTTCTCTGGAACTTGTTGGCCCTTGGGTGGTGCTTGGTTTCAGTGTTAGTATGGAGGCGTTTGATGAGCTCCTGTCGATTAATGTTCCCTGGAGTCAGGAGTTCTCTGATGTTCTCAGGATTTGGACTTAAGCCTCCTGCTTCTGGTTTTCCGTCTTATTTTTACAGTAGCTTCAAGGCTTCTCCATCTATACAGCACCATTGATAAAACATCTAGGTTAAAGATGAAAATTTTCTCTACAGTGAGGGACACCCAGAGAGGTTCATAGAGTTACATGGAGAAGAGAAGAGGGAGGAGGGTGTTAGAGGTGACCCAAATGAGATGAGGTGGAATCGAAAGAGGAGAGCAAGCTAGCCAGTAATCACTTCCTTATGTGTGCTCCACAGTCTGGAACACTCAGAGATGTTCACAGAGTTATACAGAGAAAAGAGGAAGAAAGGAGACAGAGGTGGCCAGGAGAATAAAAGGGGGAATCAAAAGGAGA
Source organism: Ovis canadensis (assembly GCF_042477335.2). NCBI lineage: Eukaryota > Metazoa > Chordata > Mammalia > Artiodactyla > Bovidae > Ovis > Ovis canadensis. The sequence goes on along the minus strand of NC_091269.1, from coordinate 21,270,682 downwards.
GAGACAGATCCAGCCAGGAATCAGTTCCCTAAGTGTTCTCCACTGTCCAGAACACACAGAGATTCACAGAGTTGGATAGAGAAGAGAAGGGGGAGGGACCTGGTGTATGAAAAGGAGAGTCCAAAGGGGGAGGGAGCAATCAAGCCAGTAATCTCACTCCCAAGTAAAAATGGGTACTGAAGATTGGGTTCTTAAAGGTACAAAATTGATAACAAATACCAAAAAGCAAAGATTAAAAGTCTAGAGTAGAAGTTGGATTTTCAAAAATACAATATTAATTTAAAAAAAAACCCAGAGTCACAAAAATTATAAAATATATATGAAGTTTGCTTTAAAAAAATAGGATCTTTTTTTGCAAAGTAATTGTATGTTATAAAAATGAAAATTAAAGGAGTAATAGAGGACTTAAAAATTAAAAAAATTTTTTTAAATTAAATGATAGTAAAAATAGTAAAAATATATCTAGTACTTCCTCTGGTGTTCTTGTGGGCAGTGTGGGGTCAGTTCATTTTCAGATAGTTCCTTGATCCGGCTTACATTTCTCAAGATCTATAGGCCCCTTCCTAGGTAGTGGGTACTAATGACAGGCTTTTAATCTATTGCACCTGTCACTTTCAAGGAGGTTCCCTCTGTTTTAGCGTCTTCTGTTTGCTGGTCTCTTCAGTGTCTGATTTCCACCCTGACACAGGGGGGCAGTGGTGGACACTTTAGGCTCACTTGTTCATTTGTGCTGTGGGGAGGCAGGGATGCTGCAAACAAATAACACTGGTGTGTGTTCTCAGTGTCTCGGCCACACTGGGTTTGCCCCTGATCACGGCGTGTGTGCTTTCCCTGTCTACACTGCTTAGGCTCTAGGTTGCTCTACTGGGGTCTGAGGCCAGCCCTGGGTTGTATGCACTTCCCAGGTCTAACCACTCAGGTTCAGGTACTCAGGTAGTCCTCAGAGGTGCAGACTCCACTGGGCCTGCGTTTTGTGCCCTTCTCAGATCCGAGCAGCTCAGGTGACCAGGTGTTCGGAGAGCGCGGTTGCTATGACTTATCACCTCCCCCATCCCTGCCGCTCAGTTTTCTGGGTGTACAACTGGTGCACCTTCTCAGGCAGCCAACAGTCCAGAAACCCAAGAAGTCTTGGTTAGCAATGAAGCCTGCTTGCAGTTTGGTGGCTGCCTTCGCCTGCCTGTCTCCAGTGGGGGATGGACCTGTCCACAGCTGGTTAGCTCTGTTTAGCCCTTTGTTCTGTGAGCGGGCCTGACAGTGTCTTAGGTTAGGGCTTTTCGGTGTGGTAGCTATCCCACAGTCTGGTTTGCTAGCCCAAGTTAGTTCCCGCAGATTGCCCTCAGGGCATTCAGGCCCGGCCCTTACACTAAGCAATGCAGCCCGAGCCTCCCTGCCCAGCCCCTGCTTGTAGGTGGCGGATGCGGGCATCTGTACTGCTTCTCCACTGGGGGAGTTACCATTGGGCACGTCATCTATGGGTTTTAATTATTTATTTTTCCTCCCGATTATGTTGCCCTCTGTGATTCCAAGGCTCACCACAGACTCGGCAGTGAGAATGTTTCCTGGTGTTTGGAAACTTTTCTCTTTATTAAGACTCTCTTCCTGGGACAGAGCTCCGTCCCTACCTCTTTTGTCCCTCTTTTTGTCTTTTATATTTTTTCCTACCTCCTTTTGAAGAGTAGGGGCTGCTTTTCTGGGTGCCTGATGTCCTCGGCTGGCATTCAGAAGTTGTTTTGTGGAATTTACTCAGCGTTCAAATGTTCTTTTGATGAATTTGTGGGGGAGAAAGTGGTCTCCTCGTCCTATTCCTCCACCATCTTAGGACCGCCCTAGTTTGTTCTTTTTCTAGTTCCCTTAATTGCATGAAATTACTGAGATTTTTATGTGTTTAAAGCTATACATTTCCCCTTAGCACTGCTTTCCTGTTTCTCACGAGTTAGTGTTTCCCTTCCCTTCATCTCTAGGTATTTTCTGATTTCCCTTGTGCTTTCTTCTTTGCCACAATGGTTCTTATAAATTTTTACAAATTTGTGAAATTTCCACTTTTCCTTCTGTTACTGATTTCTAACTTTATGCCACTATGGTTAGAGAAGATACTTTTTATGAGATTTACCTTGTGAAATCTACTGAGACTTAATTGTGGCCTGTTCTATGGTCTGTCCTGGAGAAGGCCCCACATGCCCTTGAGAAGTGTTTGTCTGTTAGACCTAATTGGCTGATTGTGCTATTTACATTCTCTACCTACGCATTCATCTTGTCTGGCTGTTTATCCATCACTGAGAGTAGGGTATTGGAGGTTCCAACTATTGTGTAGAACTATGTCTCCCCTCAGTTCTATCCATTTCTAATTCACGTATTTTGATGGTGTCACTGGGTGTGTAAATGGTTGTGATTTTATCTTCTTGCCGAAGAAGATAAAATCCTTGTCTCTTGTAACTTTTCTGATCTAAAGACCATGTTGTCTGATATTAGTGCAGCACAGCTGCTCTCTTTTGGTTACTGTTTTCATGGACTATCACTTCCCAGGTGGCGTTAGTAGTAAAGAACCCACCTGCCAAAGCAGGAAACATAAGCGATGTAGGTTCAATCCCTGGGTCAGGAAGATCTCCTGGAGGAGGGCACGGCAAGCCACTCCAGTAGTCTTGCCTGGGGAATCCCACGGACAGAGGAGCCTGGCAGTCTACACTCCATAGGATCGCAAAGAGTCATGACTGAAGTGACAGAGCACAGCACACCTTTTTCTATCCTTTCATATTCAACTTTTTTTACTGTCTTTGGATCTAAAGTTAGTCTCTTATGGATAGCAAATAGTTGCATCATATATTTTTATCCTTTCTGCCAATCTTTTAAGTGGAGAGTTTAATCCATTTACATATAATTACTGATACTGAAGGAGTAACTGTCTGAAGGAGTAATCAGTAATTGTCATCCGGCTCTTTTTCTGTATACCTTACGAATTTTTTGTCCCTCGTGTCCTTCCAGATCACCTTCTTTTGCATTGTTATTTTTTTGTAGTGAAGCAATTCCCTTCTCGTTTCCTTTTGTGGATATTCTGTAACTATTTTCTTTGTGATTACTGTGTGATTACAAATAACATCTTAAAATTACAACACTCTAATTCAATTTAAGCCAGTTTAATTTCAGTAACATAAAATACCTGTTCCTGTACAGCTCTGACTCCTGCCCCATTCAGTTACTTATGTTACAAAATTAAATCTTTTTAGATCATGTCCAAAAGCAGACAAAATTTTAAGCTATTAATCTCGTCAAAGAGAAAAAAAGTGGAGCTACAAACCAAAGTTAAAATAGGACTAGCTATTTTGTTTTAGTTTGACTGCACTGGGTCTTAGTTGTGGCATGTGGGATCTAGTTCCCTGATCAGGGATTGGACCAGTTTAAACCTAGTCCTCCTGCATTAGCAGCAGAGATTCTTAATCACTGGATCACCAAGGAAGTCCCAAGGCTAGCTTTTCTAACTGCCTGCCTATCTACTTTTACCAAATATGAATTCATAACAGTTCGTCCAGGGTTTTTCATTACAACCTGGAGGACTCCCTGCTGCGGGAGTATAGTTAGCATAGTTAGTACAGTTAGCATTGCTAGTTAGTGCTGGCAGTCAGTGTAATCAGTAGATCACCATGATGCTGGGGCTCACAGCCATCTCAGGGGACAAGGCTTCTATTGAGAACTGCGATTCTTTATATTATTGGTAAAGGTTGATTTGCCGAAGCGGGCTCAGTACGTTCTGACTGGGACAGAGTTGGCCATAAAGGTCATTAGGAAGAGTCAGCAGAGCTCCTCCAGCCTCCAGGACTCTTCCGGGAAGTGAATAGTATGAAAGCTCTGAACCATGAAAATATTGTTAACCTACTAGAAGTGATTGACACAGAGACCACCTTGTTCCTGGAGATGGAGGGCCTCAGTGAGGGGGACACGTGCAGCCATTTCGAGGACCATGAGACATGGACCAAATGACCAGAGGCTGACACCCGAGGCCCGCTCGGACAGCTGGTCTCCGCCCCGCAGCACTGCCACCAGAGGCACGTCCTGCACTGGGACCTGAAATCAGGCAATATCCTCCTTGACTCCAAGTAGTATGTGAAAATTACAGGCTTTGGCCTCAGCAATGAGTGTAATGAGAATGGGAAGCTCAAGGGGGACACGTGCAGCCATTTTGAGGACCATGAGACATGGACCAAATGACCAGAGGCTGACACCCGCGGCCCGCTCGGACAGCTGGTCTCTGCCCTGCAGCACTGCCACCAGAGGCACGTCCTGCACTGGGACCTGAAATCAGGCAATATCCTCCTTGACTCCAAGTAGTATGTGAAAATTACAGGCTTTGGGCCTCAGCAATGAGTGTAATGAGAATGGGAAGCTCAACATTTTCTATGGCAGCTGCACTTATGCTGCCTAAGAATTCTTGCTGGGACAGGGCTCTGACTGCCCTGCGGTGGATGTGTGGAGTCTGGGAGTAGTTCTCTACTCCATGGTGACTGGGACCCTGCCCTTTAGGGGACAGGACTTCTCAGAGCTGTGGCTGTGAATCTTCATAGGGCAACACCCCATTCCCCTGTGTCGGTCATCAGAGAAGGAATTTGCTAAAAAATATGGTCCTCAACCCCAGTGACAAAAGCACCTTAAATGACTGATGAGGTATCCATGGGTGAACCTGGGCCAGAAGGAGCCACTCAGGCCATTCTGTGTGCCACCCTGTGACAAGGACCGAGGGGTGACAGTGGTAAGGACTCTGGTGCCGAGGTGGGACCTGATCCATGACTCAGGGAACAGGCAGCAGGCACTGCACTGTGAGCTCAGGGGAACACTAGGTGGAGGGCTGCTCCATCACTGCGAGGCTCTCCCCTTCCACTGACCTCAGCAGCCATAACTTGAGCCTTCTTCAAGGCCTGAGGTGTCCACACTCATACCACGTGGCTCAAGCAGGGAGAAAAGCTACAACTGCAGGAGGCCCAGGAGTCAGGGCAGAAGACCAGGGAGCCTGCCGGTCTCCACCCAGCCTGGAGCAGAAGCCTGCCATCCCCAGTCCAGCGCCCTGTGTGGCCCTGAGGCCTTCCCTCCATCAGCAGCACCAGCAGCAGGACTGAAGTCCCAGAGGGAAGCACCTGCCCCTGGGTGTGTCCAACACCAGGAGCTCCTCCAATGCTGGCCAGCCTGAGAGTCTGTCCCCAGACACTTTCCTCTGGCCACAGCCAGAAAGAGCAGGGTTAGCCTGAAAATATGCAGATGTATAATAGTCTGCCCAGCAAGAGGCGGCGTAACAAACGGAGCCCAGGTAAAGTCCATGGATGACCCAAGATGAAACGTCAGGATGCACTTCCTGGCAGTGGTCAGGGGGTCGAATCCTCTGACAAGACTCGAATCAGGAGGGTATCCCACACCTCCATGGCCTTCAGAAGCATCGTATCCAAAACCCTGGCCAGGTCAGAGGACAGTCTGCAGCGGCCTGGACGACCAGAAGAGGGCCCGCCGGGCTGCAGGCCCACCCCTCGGCTCTCACCTGAAACCGCAGAGACTGGACTGCCTCTCCTGGGCGTGTCTCCCTACCCGACTCTTCTGTCCTGCACGTGAGAGGGGGAGGGGGAGAGTTCTTGTCAACTCATTGCTTCTTCCAATTCCTGTTGATAAACTTGATGCTCCACTTTTGCATCCTCCCTGCACAGAATTCAGGCTGTGTATTTTCCAGTCTAAGAAGCGTGCAGTCATGTGGTACTAGAAGTAAATGAGAACTAATTGCAAAGACGACTGAGAGAATTAGGATGATGACTTCCACCAACAGCAATTGCTGTGCTGCAGGGCCGAGATGCAGAAAGTGTGTATAACCTCCCTGCACTAACATTACCCAGCATCTTCAGAAGCACTGAGGGGAACTTTTGGTCCCTGGGGCCTGTGTTAATCATGACCGAGATGCCCATAAATAGGATAAAGTCCCGTGAAAGCCTGTGTGTAGTGTGATCAGGTCCCTGTGCTGCTGAGTTTCCTGACTCGCCCCTTCCACATGGTGGGGGAGTTGTCCTGATGTGCGGGTGTGACCACAGGGACTGGACGGCAGGCAATCCGGCAGGAGGAAGCGGGAGTGTCAGGCGCACACAGGACAGAGGTCAGGAGCCAGGCTGGGGAGAAGGGGCTGGGCCGGCCCCCTTGCTTCCAGGACCATCCACACCAGTCCTCTGTGCTCTGTGTCTCCAAACTGAAACTTCCCCACCTCAGGGCTGGAAAGTAGTTGACTCTGATGACGGAACACTGTGCTCACAGACTGTCTCCTTTCCTGTGAGGTGTGGGCTGCGGCTGGCTGGGCCGCGGCTGCCTCTGGTCACTCTATTTGTCCATCATGGTCCCACAGGGAGGGTGTGGATTTTGTACTAAAGAGCAGGGCATCCATGAGCAGGGTGGGACACAGTCTCCTTCCGCTGGACAAGATGTCACGGGCTGCCTCCCAGAGGGTTCTGCACGAAGAGGATGGGGAGAAAGCCTCAGTGTCAGTGATGGAACCCCGCCAGCGATTTGTCAGCAAAACTCAGGAAAAGCACCTCCTTGCCCATGATTTTCAACTGATTTCTTAATTATTTCCTTCATGCACTTTGTCTAACGGACAATCTCATAAAATGTGAGCTCAGGGTAGAGATGGGTCGGGTGGTGGGAGGAAGCCTTAGAGGCGGTGGGCTGAGGCATCCAAGGGCTCCCAGTACCTTGTCCACTCCCAGGTCATCGGAAACCCTCCTTTATCTGGACACTGGCTGCCCAGGACTACAGAGTTACAGCCTCCTCTGCAGCAAGGGTGCTTGTGTGACCAGGCTCTCTTCCAGAGGGGATGGGAGTGATTTGCATGAACTCTAGAATGTGTCCTGGGAGAGTGAAGCAGGCGCTTTCTGCTTCTCCCTCTGTCCTGATCTGGAAACGTCAGCTCTGAGGTTGGAGCTCATTCTGCCCTGAGGACAAAGCAACTCCTCTGGATTGAAGGGCATCAGGGACAGGAGGCTCCAGACCAGCCCTGGACTCTCCGCCTCCTGACCCAGCGTGAGGGGGGCCAGCTTCCCTTTGCCCCTTAGCTGTGGGCCCTGAGTTACAGCTGCTGAGCCTTATCCTAAGCTGGACAGCAGGCTTGGAGGGGATCTTTCCTGTGGCTCCTGGGGTCAGGCTGCTCCCAGGACCAGAGCTGTCTGATGTTTCACCCCTCACGTCTGTGGGGGACAGCCTAGCTCAGCTCCGGCCCACTCTCCCCTCTGGGGGCTTCTCTGGAAATCTAATGACTAAAGGATTCAGGAGCGATACATTCCAGGGGCACCACCCCCACTCTCTCCCAGAGACGCAGCTTGTTTTGAAACAGTGACATTTCCCTGCTACCATTTGTGGATTCTAACCAAATAACTTGGGGAACAGGCCATCTCACGTGTGGTGTAATTTGATTATCGCCAGAAACATGAGTTTGGAACTGAGAACTTTCCTGCTAAGCTGACAACTGTAAAAACTTAATTTGAAAAACCAACCAACTTCCACTCAAAGGCAGAGACTGGTTTTCGGTCATGCCTGGGCCTGAGCCCTCAATTTAGGGAGATGGGTAATTAGGACCTTGTAGGAGTCTGGTCCTGACTATGTGATTTTTATATGCCCTCCACCCTGATGGAGCTTGTGATTTTATGGGAAAAGGAATTCTAATACATCTTAATATTTTGTACTTGATTTTGTAAAAAAAGGTGTATAGTTCACTTGTTCTTCATTTGTTTACTCTGTCTGCACAGTGTCTCATAGGCTGGTGTAAAATAGAATATTTAGTAGAAACTTTGAGGGTCAGTAAGGCTAACTGATCAGGAAACAACCACCATTGAAATGAAAGTTTCTCCTCACAGTCCTGGAAGAGGGGCTTCCCCACGCAGGGAGCGTGGGGAGAGCAGGAGGCAGAGGAGCTGGAGCTGTGGACGGAGGGAGCCTTCATCGCGTCGCTGAAGAGGGAATGGCAGGCAGGGTGAGCAAGCTGAAGGCTGGCTGGGCTGAGCAGCTTCACTGGCTCTGGGGTTAGGGGGCCCCAAGTATCCTACAACCTGACCCTGGGTCACAGGGCAGGTGGACAGTGGTTCAGAGTGTGAGCCCGCTTAAAGAGGAGGTTGATTTGTATGTGAAAAGTGGGCCCTGGGGGAATTCCCTGGCATCCAGGGGTTAGGACTAGGCATTTTCTTTGTCAGGGACCAGGGTTCAATCCCTGGTCCAGGAACTAAGATCCCACAAGCCCTGTGATGCTGTAAAACACACACACACACACACACACACACACACACACACTAGTGGGCCCTGGAAGGACCCCTGTGGGGGCAGGGGTGACAAGGGGTGCAGGAGGCTGAGTTGAGCTGCTGCAGAACACGGAGTGCTTTTGCTTGCAAAAGCAAAGCATCAAGCTGACAGAAGGTAGAAACGGTCTGTAGAAGGTACAGCTGTAATGTCACCTCCTCAGAGGAGCCTTCCCTGCCAGCACCCTCCACAGGGAGACCCTCCCCAGGGTCTCCTTCCTGTTCTCCTTCCTGCACAGTATTCAGCACCCAATTCCCTGCTCCACACCAGCCGTGCCTCCCCCAGCCCAGTGGAAAGGTCCTTACAGGGACCACAGGGCCTGTAGGACTTGACCTCTCTCCCACCACTTCCACCTTGGTCCTCTCTTCTGCACCCTGCGCTCGACTTCCCTGGCCTGCGTGTCTCCACAGCACGTGTCCTCCTAACAGGCTCTGTGCTCCCTGTGTGCCTCATTCAACAGCAGGCCTGTCCCCCATGTCAGTGCTGAGCCTGCCCCCTGGGTCAGTGCCGGGCACACAAGAGACTCAGCAAGTAGTGAGTCAACAACTCACCATCACCGCCTAGAACGTTCTTGTCCATGGCCTCAACGTCCACACCTGCAGTGCAGGTTCACTGGGGCCCTGCTGTATACTGGGTGGACTCCAGACCCAGCGCACAGATGGAGTGAAGCAGCGAGTCTCTATTCTCAGCAGCACACAGCCTGGAGGGAGACAGAGGAAAATAATTAATGTATAGGCAAAGTCAGATGGTAAGATGCTCCAAGGAGCAAAAGGGAGTCAGGAAGGACATTTGAAGGCAAACTCTTGGAGGTGTTCAGAGAGCAAGTGACGCAGGGGGAGAGAGTGCCAGGCTGAGAGAATGGCAGTGGAAAGGCCCCAGGGGCCACAGTGGGCTACATGTCAAGAGTCTCTATGTGGCTTCTTAGCTTTCTCCCCAGTCTGTACATTGCGTTTATTTATAATCTTAATCTGGGCCACCAATCTGTAGGGCTTAGCAGATTCTAGTCCAGTCATTTGAAGTGGAAATGCATGAATTGGGTCATGTGTTTACCGAGTGGCCTCCCTGAGCCCAGCTGTGTTTGGCCCCAGCAGGCTGTGAAGTGAGGGCAATCTCCACCCTGAGGACCCCAGTTGGTGGACATCCAGACGCCCTCAGGCCCCTTCTGTTGCACCCCTGGGCCCTGCCTCTGGGTCTCAAGCTCCCACCCTGACTTCAGGTGCACCTTTGTCCCCTACTTCCAGCTCCCCCTGGACATTTCTGTCCCAGTGGCCCCTGAACTTCCCTGGGTTAGCATGTCCCAGACAGAGCTCAGCCCAGGCCCCACGACAGCTGTTTCACCATGAAACACCTCCTTTGGGGGAGCCACTCCCAACTGGATGCTTGAATCCCAAGGCACAGCCCCTTCCCCGCTGTCACATGCCTCCCAGTCATGGTCCCACCTCTCGGGGTTCCCCATCATTCTCCCCCTCCTTCAGCTTTGCTTTGGACACCAATCCATCCCTCCTCTTCACAACTCCCCACGAGGCAGGAACAGGTACATACGGGCACAAGGAGGTGACAGGATATTCTGCTTGGAAGGAAGAATCGGATCCCAGAACAGAGGACAGACAAGGTCTCCACAGTCGGCCAGAGCACAGACCACAGTGGCAGCAAGGTGCCCGTAAAGGGTGAGGCAGCCTCCTACTGCAGCCCCTGCCATCTGTCCCCCAAGGCGTCTTGTGCTTCATGCCTTGGCCTGGGCTACTCCCTACCTCAGCCTGTTAGGGGGATGCATGTTCGTTTATTCATTCACTCATTGTTTTATTGTGTATCTGGTTCCTGTTCTGTGCCAGGCTCCAGGTGAATGAGGCCTCATCCTTGGAGACCCAGCTCAGACATCACCTCCTCCATGAAGCCCTTCTTGATTCCCCACCCTTTCTACAGCTCCTCTGGCCTCATCTGGAGCCCCTAGGACTGTGATCACATGTTTACCTCTCCAGCCTGTGAGCTCTGTGAGGGTCTGGGCCTGATGCAAAAAGGGGCTCAGAAAACTGATGAGGATAAAACACCAAATAGATGAAAGGACCAAACTCAGGCCACACGTCCATCAAGTGCCCCTTCTCCATCCCTCTAGGACCAGGCTCCATCATCAATAGGAAGCAAAGGGACCCACTCTCACCTCATGCTCATTCAGACCACTAACAGTCTGGGGTTTTTTTTCCCCCATTTTAATTTTTCTTTTTTTTAACTTGGGAGCCATGTCACGATGGTGCCTCTGAGTAGTGAGAGACGTAGTCGTCACTCCAGGACTGGAATCTACCTGTCCTGTCTTAGCTGATACTGGACAGGAAGCAAGTGCAGGAGGAGATGGCTCAGGGTCTCCCCAGAAGCGTCTCTTCCATCTCACTGGAAGAGGCGAGGTGGAGAGAGAGGAGGCGCAGCTGCCAGGGCTGGGTCACGGCAGGAGGAGTGGAGACCAGGGGCTCCCCGTTTCCCTGCTGCTCCTGCCTCTACGTGGAGCCTGCTTCTCATGCTGCAGCCCACCTCCAGGCCCTCACAGGGCTGAGCCTCCACCAGGAACCCTCTCCTCTCCTCACCAGCACCAGTGCCCTGGCCCTTTCAAGACTCTGCTCTTCTGGGGACTTGTCCCTGAGCCTGCTTGCCCCGTGCACCCGCCCCACTCTGACTCACTCCTCCACTCTGTCCTCAGCCCTCCTGTTGTAATGGCCTGAGGACGACACGTCTCCCTGGGACATAGTCTCTGCTCTGGGGCCAGCTGAGACCCAGCAGACTTTGGTCATAAGCTCTAAGTCTCTGTGACCCTGGGTGAGTCCCTTGTCCCCTTGGAGGCTCCGTTTTTCCTGTAAAGGGTCCGGCAGTGGCCACCTCACAGCAACACTGACCCATTGGAGCTGCCGGAGGTGGAGTTGGGCCAGAGACTGTGGCCCTCAAGGCTGGCCCGGGGACCAGGCCCCTCATAGCCAGTGTTTGTGGAAAGACCGGGAGCAGCGATGCATGCGTGGTGGGAGAAGGGCAGGGTTTAGGGGCAGCTTTGGAGCCTGAAGACACACCACCAGGGGACACTTTATGGAGCTCCTGGCCCTGGCTTCTCCCACCCCTCCCCTTCCTGACTGCCTTCGGAGGACATGTGACGACGAAACCCTCCTTTGAGGGCTGCACTCAGCCCATTTATCCTGCCCACCAGCGGGTCAGGACAAACTCCACACAGCTGTGGCCCTCACGTCAGCAAAGCTCCATGGACTAGGAGGAGGACTGCAAACCTGGACACCTCCAGGGGCAGGCAAGAACAGGGCAGGGAGAGCCTGGGCCTGGGGGCTGCGCAGGGGGAGGTGGGAACTGTGGCGAGCTGGGGACACAGCCCCTTCCAGAGGGGCCCCCACTCAGCCTCAGAACAGCCTCATCTGTTCACCCCCTGACAATGTCCCCCAGGAGGCCAGGACTTCTCATTTCATGTCAAAACTCACAAAGCTAGAAATCTGGGGCTTTGTCTGAAATCTCCTAGTTTTTAAATGTTGGAATTACTTTTAAAAATCCAGATTTGCTCCTGGGCCCCTGTTCAAGGCCCTTGGTTTAAGACCAAATGTGGGCTGAGCAGCTGCCCCGAGGCGGGGTCCAGACCGGATGCTGTCACTGCACAGCACGGCCCTCGTCCTCCAGTGCCTCCTTGTGGATGCTCACGGGACAGCTTCATCCGCAGAAGCCAGGCCCCAGGCAGGGTACGGTGGGCGGTCAGGGTCTCCCAGGGCTGCCCTTTCCTTCAGCAGATCCGCGGCAGTGGAGCCATTTATGCCCCACACCAGACTTGCCCTGTGTGTGGAGGAGCTGGAGTTGCCTCCACGAGAAGCATCCTTGTGCAGGAGAGCAATGAGCCTTCCCCAAAGCCCTAAACCTGTATTGAGCACCTGCTGAATACACAGTCCTAGGATGGGAGCTTGGTGGATGGAGGAGCCCGGGCATCTGACCGCAGGGGACCAGATAAGCCAGATGAGAAGGCAATGGTGTTCAGGGCTTCAAGGAGGAGGGAAGATACATCGGACGGGGTAGGGGGCATGTGACTGGGCTACCTTTGAAGCATCATTGCCAAGTGATCTGGGGGTACAGAGGACACGTGTGCTTGGTGCTCAGAAGGTGTGGGGAGCAGAGGGAGGGACCGTGTCCCTGTAGAGGCCTCCCTCCCCTTCCTCCATCCTGACGGGGCTGCTGCTGAGGCCACTCTCAGTCTGCCCTCCTGGCCCTGTTACTAGCTCTCTATACAGATGAGGACGCCATGGTGCAGAGAAGGCAGCGGCCACCTGCACTCACACAGCAGGGTCTCAGTGACCCCTCCTGGGGGCCCTGTTATGAGTTCTCTATGGCAGATGTAGACCCTTTCTCTGCTTCAAACTTTAGGTTTCAGTTTGTTTGGGTTCACTGTGCACTGGGAACAAAATGTGTGTTCCATAACATGGACACAAACTACACTCCCACTGTCAGACAAGGGTGACGAAGTGTGGTACACACCATATGCACACATATGCAATGGACCTTACCCGGATATATATCAAATATACACATATGCAATGGACCTTACCCAGATATATATCAAATATACATAGACAATGGATCTTACCCGGATATATATCAAATATACATAGACAATGGATCTTACCCGGATATATATCAAATATACATAGACAATGGATCTTACCCGGATATATATCAAATATACATAGACAATGGATCTTACCCGGATATATATCAAATATACATAGACAATGGATCTTACCCAGATATATACCATATGTACACATACAATGATCTTACTCAGCTATATATCGCATATACACATATCTAATGGATCGTGCTCAGCTATATATCACATATACACATATCTAATGGATCGTACTCAGCTATAAAAAAGCATTTGCAACAACATGAATGGACCCAGAGGGCATTATGCTCAGTGAAATATGTCAGACAGAGAAAGACAAGTACAGTCTCACTTGTATGTGGAACTGAAAAAAGAAATCAAACTCCGAAACAGAACAGGGTGTGGGAAACCAGAGGTGGGTGCTGAGGGGGCAGGTGGAGTGGGTGAAGATGGTCGACAGGCACACACCTCCAGCTGTAAGACACGCAATCCCTGGGGTTGTGTGTACGGCAAGGTGACTGTGGTTAGCAACACTGTGTTGTGTATGTGAAAGTTGCTAAGAGAGCAGTTCTTAAGAGATCTCATCACAAGAAAATAATGTGTAGCTGTGAGTGGTTGTGGATGGTAACTGAACTTGTGATCATTTCACAGCATGTACACATAGCAAACCATGATACTGGGCGCCTAAAACTAACACTGGTCTGAACCAATTACATCTGACAACCTGTATCTCAGTGATCAGGGGTGAAAGCCTGGAAGATCTATTGCTGAAGCAGACCCCGGGTCCCTCAAAGCCTAACAGGCCCCTTTATGGGAACAGCTTGCTGACCCTGCCCCAGAAGACAGCGGTCATTGCAGCCGCAGCAGCGAGTCTGGGAGCACTCCCAGCCCATCCAGCCCCTGCGCTCTACTCGTCGCCTCATTTGCTCCCCTACCCACCCCAAGAGGGACAATATTCCCATTTTACAGATGAGAAAATGGAGGCTTGTTTTGCTGGTGGTGGGAACCAGCTTTGAACACCAGTGTTCTGAGTTCAAAGCCACATCTTAACCCTGATCGCTAGAAGGTGGGAGTCCAGGCATTGGAGACCCTCTGTCTTCCATACTTGAAGCCCTGCTCCAGGGCCCACCATCCAGAGGCAGAATCAACACATTCAACTCACTTATTCTCACCCGCTCGGCCCTTGGCTGCTGCTCACCTGCCGCTGACGCTGCAGCTGGCTGAGGTGCTACAGGCATCTCATCTCCACCTGCTGGCCCTCCCTACCCTGAGAGGCAGCCCCTCCTCACCTCCTTATTCTAAAACCTTAGCTTGATAAGGGGAGGGAGGGGGAGTTTGGGGTGGCCTCTGATACGGAAGGGATATGAAAAAGACAGTACTTATGTCCATAATGGGGCTCAGTTTGAAGCTAAGAACTTGGTCCCAAAGAGAAATAAAGGCTGAGGAGGGGCTGAAGGTTACAAGGATGCTGAGAAAAGGGCTTGACTATGGGATTGCAAGTGGGTGGTGCTAGTGGTAAAAAATCCACCTGCCACTGCAGGAGACATGAGATGTGGGCTCCATCCCTGGGTCGGGAAGATGTAGGAGTAGGAAGTGGCAACCCACTCCAGTACTCTTGCATGGGAAATTCTACAGACAGAGGACCCTGGCAGGCGATAGTCCATGGGGCCAAACACAACTGAGTGACTGAGCGCACAATTTAATAAAAAATAATCAGGCCCCTGGATGATAACAATTTGCGTATTAAGGTTGGAATTGCCTACTTGACCTCAGTTCCCAGATGTGACTCTCTGGGAATTGGGGGCCCTTAACTAGGGGTGCTCTCCTCCCAGCCATAGCCACGCCTGTGCACGTGTGCACCTGGGGCCTGTTGTCCCATGGGTCAGGGCACTCCTGTCAGGCCCAGGAGGGCCAGGTCATAAGGAATGACACTTCTGTGGGGTCACCTGTGTGCCCCCTGCAAGGGTGAGCATCACGTGGAGAAGGGCCCTCCTTCCCCTCCATTCCCCAAACCCCAGGTCCAGTGCTGGGTGAGCATGCATCACAGCCCGTCTGTTTAGCAAACATCCTAGCTGGTATCAGGAGGCTGCCCACTCTGACGTCATAAAGGGGATGATGGATTGGGATCCAACCCCTCAAGTCACCAGTGAGTCCCTCACCCACATCAAGCCCCTGTTCTCTCCTCTGTAAACTGGAACCCACCCTGGACCCCCCCATGTAAATTACGACACAAAGTGCTGGGCTGTTTCAGGAACCCTGGGGTGTGCTGACCCTGAGGCCCGGAAGGTGGGAGAGGAGTGGTGTGGGTGTAGCAGGTGTGACTGCAGAGCAGTGTAAGAACCAGCTGAGTGTGTGCTTTCTAATATCCAGAAACAGAAAGCTGCCACTAGCAAATGCATTCGTTAGGGCCACGTTTACTGTCATCAGTTACAATCATCTGCTTAAAAAGAGCTCTCTGGAGACTATCGGTGACATTTCTGACCATCACACAACAGTGATGCTTAGCTCCTCAGCACAGGGGGCCTTGTGCCCTGGGATTTGCGTCTGCTTCTATCCTCACTTCTTGCTCAGCTCCTCTCAGCAGCTCCCTGTGGCCCAAGGCCTGCCCATCTCCAGGCAGAAAACACCATATAAAGTCCTGCCACCTTCCCCACCCAGGCTGTGTTTCTGCAGTAATTAGCCACCAGTGATCCCAGCCCCCTGCTCATCCCTGCACCTCTGCATGTGCTGCTCTCCTGCTCTCTGCTCCCATGCCTTTGATCCCTCAGCTCCCGTGTTATTTCCCCTTTATGGCAGGATGGCTTTGGCTCCTCACCCAGAGGATTTGCCCAGTCCAATTCACTTTCTTCCAGTGGATGCTCAATGTGGATGAATAAAGGTTGGTCCAAATCTCTCATGACAGCTGCTTCCACCACTAGCAATTGGTTAGGACAAGGATTCATGACCCAGTTCTAGCCAGTGATATACTAGAGGAAGTCTACAGGGGCTTCTATGAGAGATTTTCCTTCCTGAAAAGAGATATGAAGGGGGAAAGGTGACCCTTGCTTTCAATGGAGGGTTAAATTTGCAGAAGTGATGGCTGGAGTGGAGGCAGCCACCTTGCATCCATGAGGCAATGCCACCCACATTCTGGTGATGGCGAAATAGAGAGGTGGGTGGATTCTGATGAAACCTTTGGGCCACCAGACCTGCTCTGACTCTCTCACCTCTCACAGTTCCGTAAAACATTAAATATCAGTTGCCTAGGTAGTTGAAGCCACTCTCAATAAGGATTTCTATCATTTCAGTCAAACACATAACTAACTGATACAGCCTTCAAATCCCAGTTGAAAATTCTCTGTCCTGAAGCAGTTCCCCAGCAGACTTGGGTCTCTGCCTCTGCCTCACACCCTTCACCTATGAAAGCAACTTAGGTGCTATGGCCTGACAGCCTGGCTGGCTTATCTGTATGTGGTCTGTGAACACCTCCGGGCAGGCCTCTGCCTTCTCTTCTCTGTGCACCCTGAGCCTGCAAACAGTGGGCCTTCAGAACCTTAGGCACCTCGCCCCACCCCCACCACGGCCAGAATCCTCCAGCTATCAAAAGGCCCATGGATGCGCTTTGGCCCAAGTGCTTCTTCCAGACTGTGGGGTTTTCTAAAGCCTCTGCAGCATCAAGGTCAAGGGCCATTGTAAACAGAGCTTCCCAGCTGTTAGATCTCACCACTCACCTGCCTTCCTGTGCTGAGCTGTCAATTCATTGTCCACTGGGTCCCTCCTGTGGCACCATGGGAGGCTGCAATGTGGAGAAAGGAGTACTAGAACTGAGTTTCAAGGGAGACATGGAAAAGGCAGTGTTGGATGCATCCTGTTCAAACTGAGTGAGGTTCCTTGTATATTCTGGAAAAGGCCTCTGGTGTGCAAGAGGGAAGCAGGGCCCCCCAAGGCCCAAAGGAAGATGTCCACAGGTAAGAGGGGGGAGCCTCCCCTGTAGCAGCTCCAGATGGGAGCCAGTGACCCAGGAACTGTCCATGTGGTCACATGAGCTTGACTATGTAATTGACAAGCAAAGCAGGAGAAAGGTGGGCAGAACTTGGGGAAACCAGAG
The DNA here is from genome assembly GCF_042477335.2 of Ovis canadensis. NCBI lineage: Eukaryota > Metazoa > Chordata > Mammalia > Artiodactyla > Bovidae > Ovis > Ovis canadensis. The sequence continues at coordinate 21,253,667 of NC_091269.1, read as the reverse complement.
GGTTGGGTGTGGTCTGGTGAAGAAAGGTGCCCTTCCTTCAGTGTGAATTGCTTTTGTGACTGTCAAAACAGCCACTTGGCAGTTACCAATTCTCAGACCCCTGGGAAGCCAGTGTGGGGCTGGGTGCCTTAGCCTCTTCACATGGACAAGCCACACCATGCGGCTTCCCAGATTTCAAGGAGCAGGATCTGGGGCTTCTTTCTGACTGCACACTTCCTGGCTGTAGCCCACTTACCTTCCTTCTCTGAGCCTCCATCTTGTCCTCTAAAAAGGGACGTGGGTTACTACCTTAACAGGACTAACCCTGTGAGGACTAATCTGGGGAATCCTAGAGTTAATAGTTGGCCCCAACAGATACCACTTGTATCCATTCAAATCTCCAAATTAAACTGGAGTCTTGTAGTGTTATGTGGAATTTCTTCCCTGAGGCCAGATGAAACCCACACCATGGCAGTCCCAGGGTCTCCACTTAGCCAGCTGGACATCAGACCCAAAGGGGCTCAAACAAGCTAACAAACAAGCAGGAGAGAATGATCATAACTAAGTCCACGGGCACAGCTTCTGGCTGGACTGTACCTGGATCTCAGGGACGTCAGTAGGAATTGTCTTTCCCCACCTCTCAGCTCTGCTTACTGATGTCATCCTCACCCAAGCAGCTCTGCCTTTATGGAACAAGGCCACCAACTGCCACAAGCTGATGTCACATCCCTCCAACCGCCACAGGCTGACCTCACTTCCCTCCAACTGCCGCAGGCTGACCTCACTTCCCTCCAACCGCCAAAGGCTGACCTCACTTCCTTCCAACTGCCACAGGCTGACCTTAGGTATCCCCTGCTCCTAACGGAAATAAACCTCCATTCCCCAGGATTCCAGCACATGCCCTGAGTAGTCATTTGTCCAGCCCTGAGTCAATCACAGGTGTCCAGGGAGGATGGAACATGCTGATTGGTCAGGTGGAGGTTATGTGACCACCCTCTCTGGGAAACCTGTGAGCTGTTCAGCCATGTTTCAGGGAGGAGACAGTGTGATGCCCCAAGAGCAGGGGGGAGGGCATAACTGAAGGACCTGCTGTGATGTGTTTCTGGGCTGTACCTGCTTACATCCTCCTCACATACCCAGTTTCCCCTACTTACAAAATGCTTTGTGATGGGTCTCTTCCCTTCCCAAGCCCCATTTCACCCACCCACACCAAACATCCTCCTGTTTGGAGACAGGACTGGGGATCCCCTCCCAGCCTCAAGGCTTGTTTTCAGTGTGTGATTGCAGTCATTTATTCAGTCAACAAACATCTGCTGAGCATCACCACCTGCTGCTGTGGGTTTACAGGACTGTCGGTTGCTTTGAGTAGTGGGCATTACTTAGGGGCCTCCCAAAGGGATTGAATTTTGTCTGAGGAAGCTGTTCACACGGAGTCACTGAATTACTGAATTGCTTGCTGTACCCCTGAAACGAACACAGCCTTGTAAATCAACTATACTTCTATATATAAAAAAGATATTGCCTTCTTGAAAATTGTCCTTAAAGTTGTTAAGTTTTCCCTTTCAAATGTAGGTTCTTAATGTGTCTCTAAGTGATTTGGTGGTGTTTCTCTGAGTTAGGGATCCAGCTTTGTTTTCCAGCTGCATGTCAAATTGCCCCAGCACCATTTACTCAGTGGGCCTCCTTCCTCCATGTACATATTGAGAAGCCTTTTTTCAAACTCCCAAGTATCAAGAACCTCGGGTCTTCGGTAGTTTGTAGAGCAGCCCACGGTCATGCAGACTGCCTCTACAGTCTGTACCTTCACTCCTCTTGCTATCACTGCAGTTTCTAGTATGCACAAGTGCTCCAGAGAGCCCCGTGTAGTGACTGTGGATGTTTCTGTGAGGACAGGGGGCGTGAGCATGGAGGAGGGGCTGAGTCCTTAATGACCACGTGACCAAGCTGAGTGACCCCAACAGGGGGTCTGGCTTCCTCAGACGGGGCTTGTATGTCCTGGTGTCTGCTTGTGCACAGTAGGGCTGGTAGATAGGGACCTGGGGCTCTGGGGCCAGCGGAAGAGAGATTAGCCCTCTCAGCTTGCTTTTGCATTCATTTGCCTCCTATGGGCTCCGCATAGCTGGTGTGGAGACATTTCTGACACCTTTATCCTAAAAGCCAGAGAGGTGCTCATTGCTTGTGCTTCTCACCCCCTGTCTTATCCTTCCGTGTGTCACACTGACTGTAAAGTACCTGTGGTTTAATAGCCCACGCCCCCCCGCCCCCGCCCCTTATTCCTACCAGCTCCTTTCCTGGTAGGGAGATAAAGAACTCTGGGAGCAGTACTCCGTCATGCTCGAGCCTGGCCAGAAGGACACATTCTGGCCAGGAAGGCTGCACCGTGGCTTCTGATCCTGCACCCCTGGGCCCTTGGCATAGGCCCCCCTGAGGCCTCCCCTCCCTGATCCACACCAGTAGAGTGCTTGCTGCAGCCCCTTGGTTTTCCTGCCCTGGTCCTCATCCAGCCCCGTCTGCCTCCCAGGCTTCACCCTTGACACCCACCCACAGGATCAGGAGGGCCTAGTTCTGGACAGTTTCACACAAGGAGAGACTGTTGGAGGCCCTCCAACCCCTGGTCTAAATAAACATTTCTTTAGAGCCTCATGATCCTGGGAGGAGATACTGGTTTTGTGCCCATTTTACAGTTGAGAAAGACAAAGCTCAGAGCCATTGTGTGATTTACCCAGGGTCACCCAGCAGGTCAGTGAGTGAGTTAGGATTTGAACTCAGACTGTGTGGCCCCAGTCTCCACGTCTCAGACTCCATAACTTTATACAGGTTTTTTAGCTCCTCGGTTAAATTTATTTCAAGGTATTTTATTCTTTTTGGTGCAGTTGTAAATGGGACTGTCTTCTTCATTTCTCTTTCTAATAGTTTATTATTAGTGTGGAGAATGCAACAGATTTTTGTCCTGCAACCTTGCTGAATTTGTTAGTTCTAATACCTATCATTTGGTGGAGTTTTTATGGTTTCATAAAATATTGTATCATATGCAAATAGTGACAGTTTTACTTCTTTTGTTCCAATTTAATTTGGATGGCTTTTATTTTCTTTTCTTGTTTCATTCCTAGGTAGAACGTCCAATACTTTGTTGGATAAAAATGTGAGTGGGCATCCTTGTATTTTTCCTAATCTTTCAGGATAAATTTTCACCTTTTCCCCACTGAGTATGATGTTATCTGTGGGCTCGTCTTTTATGGCCTGTAACATATTCCATGTATAACCACTTTGTTGAGAGTTGATATAAATAGATCCTGTATTTTGTTAAAAGCTTTTTCTGCATCTATTGAGATGATCATATGATTTTTATCCTTTGTTTTGTGTGTGTGTGTATTACATTGATTTGTACATATCAGCCTTGCATCCCTAGAATAAATTCCACTGGACATGGCATTTGATTCTTTTAATGTATTCTTGAATTTGATTTGCTAATATTCTGTTCAGGATTTTTGCATCTATGTACATCAGGGTCCTTCTTGACATTCTTAAATTCTGAATTTAAAATGTTATCTCAGACTTCCCTCGTGATCCAGGGTTAATAATCTGCATATTAATGCAGGGAACACGGATTGAATTCCTGGTCTGGGAAGATCCCACATGCTGAGCGCAACTAAGCCTGTGAACCACAACTACTGAAGCCTGAGAACCCTAGAGCCTCATGCTCTGCAACAAGAGAAGCCACTGCAATGAGAGGTCTGTAAAGCACAGCTAGAGAGTAGCCCCCACTCGCCACAACTGGAGAAAGCCTTTGCATAGCAATGAAGACCAAGCACAGCCAAAAATAAAACGTTATCTCAGTGAAAAAAATGCATTTACATGCAAAGATATCAAGAAAGTGAAAGAGTCCTTAGAAGTAAATGATATTAACAATAAGGCATACAGATGAAAGGAACGAGTTTTCCAAATACCTTAGTTTTCATAATAATTTTAGCTCTTCAGAGGACTTCTCATTAAAATAAATTTAAAAGGCACGTTCCAAGTTAAAATCTAAAAAATTTCTTGGCACTCTATTTCTATGATAACCTGAAACTTTAGTGATTTAGGTATATGATGTTAAGAATACTATTCAGATATTAAAATCATTTTTTCAAAAACTTAATGACATAGGAAAGTATTAATATTAAGTGAAAATGTAACTAGGAATATAGGATGATCCCATCCCTGGAGAAGGAAATAGCAACCCACTCCAGTATTCTTACCTGGGAAATCTCATGGGCAGAGGAGCCTGGTGGACTATACTCCTTGGGTTCACAAGAGTTGGACAACACTTACGGACTAAACCACCACCACTAAGTTTAGATGACAGTACAGATATGTTGAGTGATAATTTTCAAGTTAAAAAAAATGGTTTAGTGTTACTATAATCAGAAGGATTCCATAAATATGCTTTGGTTTGATATTCTGTTTCTTTCAATTAGATACACAGAGCTGTGATGCAGATCAGATATTACCAACACTTTCCCACGCCACCCCCTGCATGTTCTGGGAGGCACTGACTTACTGTCCTGGAGCTCAGTGCCTGACTCAGGGGCTCCATAAATATTTCCAGATATGCTGCACTTGGGAAGAAACCTACTTTTCCACAGTGTGAAATCACAAGACAAAGATTACTTCCATTGGAAGATACCTCCTAAACACTGACTCTTACGAATTTGGTTTTATCTGCCTGCAATCCAGTGAAAATGTCTGAGTTACAGATGCAGCTTCTTTTGCCACAGAGCCAGGGAGCCCTGAGCACTCCTGCCGTTCCCTATGTGACCGCAAGAGGGCCGTGCATGACCGCTCATGACAATCGCCCACATCAAACGTTTCACCAGTTATTCTTCCTCAGAACTTGTTTCATTTCCTTAGAGAATTTCCTTCAGGACTATTATATTCTCTTTTATTCATCAATCTTTTGGAATCTAATGAAAACTTACAAACAACAACTAAAGGTAATGCATTGGATGGGAGATGCCCCTCCTTACATAGGCAGGCACATAAAATTATGAGTGTCTGAATTGAGAGGGTCCGTATTCAACAGTATGTGAACCAAGAAATTCCAGACGCTCAAGCTGGATTTAGAAAAGGCAGAGGAATCAGAGATCAAATTGCAAACATCCGTTGGATCCTAGAAAAGGCAAGAGAGTTCCAGAAAAACATTTACTTCTGCTTTATTGACTACACCAAAGCCTTTGACGGTGTGGAAAATTCTTAAAGAGACGAGAGTATCAGGCCACCTTACCTGACTCCTGAGAAATGTATATGCAGGTCAAGAAACAACAGTTAGAACTGGACATGGAACAATGGACTGGTTTCAAACTGGGAAAGGAGTAGGACAAGGCTGTATATTGTCACCCCGCTTATTTAATTTCTAGGCAGAATACATCACGTAAAATGCTGAGCTGGATGAAGCACAAGCTGGAATCAAGGTTGCAGGGAGAAATACCAATAACCTCAGATTTGTAGATGATGTCACCCTTATAGCAGAAAGTGAAGAGTAACTAAAGAGCCTCTTGATGAAAGTGAAAGAGGAGAGTGAAAAAGCTGGCTTAAAAGTCAACATTCAACTTAAAATGATGAAAGAGAAAAACCTACAACCAAGATTACTACGCCCAGCAAGAATCTCATTCAGATAAGAAGGAGAAATCAAAAGCTTTACAAACAAAAACTGGGAGAACTCAGCACCACCAAACCAAATCTTCAACAAATGCTAAAAGATATTCTCTAGACAGGAAACACAGAAAAGGTTTATAAAATAGAATGCAAAACAACAAAGTAAATGGCAATAGGATCATGCCTATTAATAATTACATTACATGTAAATGGGTTGAATGCCCCAACCAAAAGACAAGGACTGGCTGAATGGATATAAAAACAAGACTTCTATATATGCTGTCTGCAAGAGACCCACCTCAAACCAAGGGACATGCACAGACTGAAAGTGAAGAGCTGAAAAAATATATTTCATGCAAGTGGAGACCAAAAGAGGGGAGGAGTAGCAGACTCATATCAGATAAAATAGACTTTGAAATAAAGACTGTGAAAAGAGACAAAGAGGACACTATGTAATGATCAAAGGATCAATCCAAGAAGAAGATATAATGATTATAAAGATATATGCACCCAACATAGGAGCACATCAATGCATAAGGCAAATGCTAACAAATATGAAGTGAAATTAAGAGTAACAATATAACATTACAATAATAGTGGGAAACTTTAATACCCCACTCACACCTACAGATAGATCAACCAAACAGAAAATTAGCAAGGAAACACAAGCTTTAAATGATACAATGGACCAGTTAGACCTAATTGATATCTATAGGACATTTCATCCCAAAACAATGAATTTCACCTTTTCCTCAAGTGCACGTGGTACATTCTCCAAGATAGATCACATCCTGAGCCATAAATCTAGTCTTGGTAAATTAAAAAAAAAATTGAAATCATTTCAAGCATCTTTTCTGATCACACTGTGGTAAGATTAGATGTCAACTACAGGGGGAAAAAACTATTAAAAATTCAAACATATGGAGACTAAACACACTTCTGAATAACAAACAGATCACAGAAGAAATAAAAAAGGAAATCAAAATATGCATGCTTCTGCTGCTGCTAAGTTGCTTCAGTTGTGTCCGATTCTGTATGACCCCATAGACGGCAGCCCACCAGGCTCCCCTGTCCCTGGGATTCTCCAGGCAAGAACACTGGAGTGGGTTGCCATTTCCGTCTCCAATGCATGAAAGGGAAAAGTGAAAGTGAAGTTGCTCAGTTGTGTCTGACTCTTCCTGACCCCATGGACTGCCTACCAGTCTCCTCCATCCATGGGATTTTCCAGGAAGAGCACTGGAGTAGGGAGCCATACCTTCTCCAGGGGATCTGCCCAACCTAGGGATTGAACCCAGGTCTCCTGCATTGCAGGCAGATCCTTTTTTTACCATCTGAGCCACCAGAGAAGCCCCAAATATCCTGAATATTACCCCAACATCATCCTACAATCAGGGAAAGAGCTGCAACTTATCTAGATATATACATATGTCACTCAACCAAGCCAAAGCTTCTGTTATTAAAAATTTAAAAATTAATAGATAGGCCTATTTAGATATGATCAATCTCAGCTCCAAATGTGTCTTATTGAACTGATCATCACTACCCTAAATGGGATTTCTTGTCCCATAAAAGATGAGTGAAAACAACAATTATTCTTGAAGCTAAGAAAAAACAGAAACATGTATTATCATTTTGACTCACTTAACAAGACCAGTGGCTGAGCTAGACATTAATTCAATATTATTTGCTGACTTATATAATACAAAAGATCATAAGAGTCTACTATCAGCAACTATATGCCAATAAAATGAACAACTTGGAAGAAATAGACAAATTCTTAGAAAAGAATAACCTTCCAAAACTGAACCAGGAAGAAATAGAAAATCTTTACAGACCCATCACAAGCACAGAGCTAGAAACTGTAATCAAAAATCTTCCAACAAATAAAAGCCCAGGACCAGCTGAATTCACAGGTGAATTCTACCAAAAATTTAGAGAAGAGCTAACCCCTATTCTACTTAAACTCTTCCAGAAAATTGCAGAGGAACGTAAACTGCCAAGCTCATTCTATGAGGCCACCATCACCCTAATACCAAAACCTGACAAAGATGCCACAAAAAAAGAAAACTACTGGCCAATATCACTGATGAACATACATGCAAAAATACTTAACAAAATTCTAGCAAACAGAATCCAACAACATATTAAAAAGACATACATACATCATACATACATCATGACCAAGTGGGCTTTATCCCAGGGATGCAAGGATTCTTCAGTATCCACAAATCAATCAATGTGATACACCACATCAACAAATTGAAAAATAAAAACCATATGATTATCTCAATAGATGCAGACAAAATTCAACATCCATTTATGATTTAAAAAAAAAAACCCTCCAGAAAGCAGGAATAGAAGGAACATACCTCAACATAATAAAAGCTGTATTTGATAAACCCACAGCAAACATCCTCAATGATGAAAAATTGAAACCATTTCCCCTAAACTCAGGCACAAGACAAGGGTGCCCACTCTCACCACTACTATTAAACATAGTTTTGGAAGTTTTAGCCATAGCAATCAGAGAAGAGAAAGAAATAAGAAGGATCCAGATTGGAAAAGAAGAAGCAAAACTCTCACTGTTGGCAGATGACAAGATCCTCTACATAGAAAACCCTAAGGACACCACCAGAAAATTACTAGAGCTAATCAATGAATATAGTAAAGTTGCAGGATATAAAATTAACATAGAGAAATCCCTTGCATTCCTATACACTAACAATGAGAAAACAGAAAGAGAAATTAAAGAAACAATCCCATGCACCAATGCAATGAAAAGAATAAAATACATAGGAATAAATCTACCTAAAGTACAAAATACACATATATAGAAAACTATAAAACACTAATGAAAGAAATCAAAGATGACACAAATAGATGGAGAAATATAGGATGAATAGTGAAAATGAGTATACTACCCAAAGCAATCTATAGATTCAATGCAATCCCTATCAACCTACCAATGGTATTTTTCACAGAACTAGAACAAATAATTTCACAATTTGTATGGAAACATAAAAAACCTTGAATAGACAAGGCAATCTTGAGAAGGAAGAATGGAACTGCAGGAATCAATCTACCTGACTTCAGACTATACTACAAAGCTACAGTCATCAAGACAGTATGGTACTGGCACAAAGACAGAAATATAGATCAATGGAACAAAATGGAAAGCCCAGAGATAAATCCACGCACCTATGGACACCTTATCTTTGACAAAGGAGACAAAAATATACAATGGAGAAAAGATAATCTCTTTAACAAGTGGTTTTGGGAAAACTGGTCAACTGCCTGTAAAAGAATGAAACTAGAACACTGTCTAACACCATGCACAAAAATAAACTCAAAATGGATTAAAGATCTAAATGTAAGACCAGAAACTATAAAACTCCTAGAGGAAAACATAGGCAGAACACTCTCTGACATAAATACAGCAAGATCCTCTATGACCTACCTCCCAGAATAATGGAAATAAAAGCAAAAATAAACAAATAGGACCTAATTAAACTTAAAAGCTTTTGCACAGCAAAGAAAACTCTAAGCAAGGTGAAAAGACAGTCTTCATAATGGGAGAAAATAATAGCAAATGAAGCAACTGACAAAAATTAATCTTAAAAATATACAAGCAGCTCAATATCAGAAAAGTAAACGACCCGATCAAAAATGGGCTAAAGAACTAAACAGACATTTTTCCAAAGAAAACATACAGCCGGTTAACAAGCACATGAAAAGATGCTCACCGTCACTCATTATCAGAGAAATGCAAATAAAAATCACAATGAGGTACCATCTCATGCTGGTTAGAATGACTGCTATCAAAATGTCTACAAACAATAAATGCTGGAGAGGGTGTGGAGAAAAGAGAACCCTCTTAAACTGTTGGTGGGAATACAAACTTGTAAGCCACTATGGAGAACAGTGTGGAGATTCCTTAAAAAACTGGAAATAGAACTGCCATATAACCCAGCAATCCCACTGCTGTACATTCACACTGAGGAAACCAGAATTGAAAGAAGTACATGTACCCCAATATTCACTGAAGCATCGTTTACAATAGCTGGGACATGGAAGCAACCTAGATGTCCATTGGCAGACGAATGGATAAGAAAGTTGTGATACCTATACACAATGGAATATTACTCAGCTATTAAAAAAGAACACATTTAAGTCAGTTCTAATGAGCTGGATGAAATTCAAGCCTATTATACAAAGTGAAATAAGTCAGAAAACACCAATGCAGTATACTAATGAATATATATGGAATTTAGAAAGATGGTAATGATGACCCTATATGCAAGAAAGCAATAGAGACACAGACATAAAGAACAGCCTTTTGGACTCTGGGAGAAGGCAAGGGTGGTATCATTTGAAAGAATAGCACTGAAACATATATTATTGTATGTGAAATAGATCACCAATCCAAGTTCGATGCATGAAACAGGGCACTCAAAGCCAATGCATTGGGACAACCTAGACTGATGGGGAAGGGAGGTGGGAGGAGTTTTGGGATGGGAGGACACATGTACACCTGTGGCTGATTCACATCAATGTATGGCAAAAACCACCACAATATTTAAAGTAATGCAGTGCAGTTCAGTTCAGTTCATTTCAGTCACTCAGTCGTGTCCAACTCTTTGCGACCCCATGAATCACAGCACGCCAAGTCTCCCTGTCCATCACCAACTCCTGGAGTTCACTCAGACTTACGTCCATCGAGTTGCTGATGCCATCCAGCCATCTCATCCTCTGTTGTCCCCTTCTCCTCCTGCCCCCAATCCCTTCCAGCATCAGGGTCTTTTCCAATGAGTCAACTCTTCACATAAGGTGGTCAAAGTACTGGAGTTCCAGCTTTAGCATCATTCCTTCCAAAGAAATCCCAGGGCTGATCTCCTTCAGAATGGACTGGTTGGATCTCCTTGCAGTCCAAGGGACTCTCAAGAGTCTTCTCCAACATCACAGTTCAAAAGCGTCAATTCTTCAGCGCTCAGCTTTCTTCACAGTCCAACTCTCACATCCATATATGCCCACAGGATAAACCATAGCCTTGACTAGATGGGCCTTTGTTGGCAAAGTAATGTCTCTGCTTTTCAATATGCTATCTAGGTTGGTCATAACTTTCCTTCCAAGGAACCTCCCATTAAAATAAATAAATTAATTAAAAATTTTAAAAGAAGATATTAAGGAAACCTTGTAAAACAAAATATGAAAAGGAAAGTGAAATCACTCATAACTTTCTTAAAAAGAAAAAACACCCCAACATTCAAAAACTGAAGATCATGGCATCCGGTCCTATCACTTCACTGCAAATAGATGGAGAAACAATGGAAACAGTGACAGACTTTATTTTCTTGGACTCCAAAATCACTGCAGATGGTGACTGTAGCCATGAAATTTAAAAACACTTGCTCCTTGGAAGAAAAGCTATGACAAACCTAGACAGCATATTAAACAGCAGGGACATTACTTTACTGATAAAGGTCTGTCTAGTCTAAGCTATGATTTTTCCAGTAGTCATGTATGGATGTGAGAGTTGGACCATAAAGAAAAATGAGCACTGAAGAATTGATGCTTTTGAGCTGAGGCGTTGGAGAAACCTATGGAAAGTCCCTTGGACAGCAAGGAGATCCAACCAGTTCATCCTAAAGGAAATCAGTCCTAAATATTCATTGGAAGAACTGATGCTGAAGCTGAAGCTCCAATACTTTGGCCACCCAATGCAAAGAACTGACTCACTGGAAAAGGCTTGGATGCTGGGAAAGGCTGAAGGCAGGAGGAGAAGGGGTTGACAGAGGATGAGATGGTTGGATGGCATCACTGACTCAATGGACATGAGTTTGAGTAAGCTCTGGGAGCTGGTGATGGACAGGGAAGCCTGGCGTGCTGCAGCCCATGGGGTCGCAAAGAGTCGGACATGACTGACAACCGAACTGAACTAACTTTGCCTAATGTGAAATTTTAAAACTCGTTCAAAGTGGACAAAAGACCTAAATTTAGGAGCTAAACCTATAAACTTATTGGAGACTACATAGGAGCAAATTTCTTGACTTTGGATTTGGCGTCAGTTTCTTAAAGGTGACACCAACTACACAAAAGTTACAATATATATTGGTTGAAGTATCACCAACATGACTGCAAAAATTACACAGGGCATTTCTCCAGTAATTCTCCCAAAACCCATTGTGTGTATGTGTGTTAATTGCTCAGTTGTGTCCAACTCTTGGTGACCCCGTGGACTGTAGCCTGCCAGGCTCCTCTGTCCATGAATTTCTCCAGATAAGAATACTGGAGTGTGTAGCCATTCCCTTCTGCAGGGGATCTTCTTGACCCAGAGATCGAACCTAGGTTTCCTGCATTGCAGGCAGATTCTCTACCATCTGAGCCACCAGGAAAGCCCCCCATTCCGCCTCTGCAAACCCATTAGGCAATGCCAATTATTGTCTCCATTCTAGACGTGGGGCCACTTAGGCACACAGCCCTGCTGGGATCACCCAGCTAAGAAGAGGCTGAGTAGGCCTCAGACTACAGTTTCTCTGTCTTTGAACTCTGTGCCCCTTCCATACTGCTTCTCCCTGGATTTCTCCAGAGATTGGATGCCCCGTCCTCAAGAACTCCCTGAGCTCTGGGGCAGGGTCACCACCTATGCCTGCGGCTGGGCTCACTGGCCAGGAGTAACCCACCCTGGCCACTGGGGGCCCTCCCAGTCCCAAGATAAGCTTCTACCTGGGCAGGAGGCTGTTTCTCTATAGACACTGTAAGTTAAGGGCTCCTGTATCCTCAGAGCTGAGAGACCCCCTACATCATCCGGTTGCAGCTTGCTTGTCAGGTGGGTCCTACAGATGTCTACTAAACACTGGGTTCAAATCCCCCCTCTGCAGTCTCTAGGACAGAAATGGGGACAGTTTCTTTAAGCTCCATTTCTTCATCAGTCAAACAGGGACAGTGTTTCTACCTTCTGCCTGGAATTGTTAAGAGAGTCCATGAGCTGATTCATGTCTGGAAAAGAGACCCAGGTAAGGGGTGGATCTTTAACTGCACCTGTTGATTCAATGAGGTCTTCCTTGATGGCTTAGTGATGAAGAATCCACCTGTCAATGCAGGAGACCCAGATTCTATCCCTGGGTCAGGAAGATCCTCTAGGGAGAAAATGGCAACCCATTCCAGTATTCTTGCCTGGGAAATCCCATGGACAGAGGAGCCTGGTGGGCTACAGTCAATGTCCTTGCAAGCCTGCTGCTGCCTTGGGCTCCCCAGCTCTGACCACTTAATTCCCTCTGCTGAGTGCTCAACTCCTTCAGACTCATATCATTCTCCAGAAAGCCTTTTTCACACTCCCACTGGGTGGGGTGTCCCTTGGCTGGCTGTGGGGAACAGCATAGGGGCTCACGCCATCAGACCCAGGGCATCCCTGAAATGACACGACCCTGTGCCTGTGGATGATGAAATGCTAAGTGCTGAGAGCTGACCCTGGAGCTCCCTACATAATGCTGTCTCTTCTTTGGACCACATGTTGGGGTGACTGGGAAATGAGCTTCTTCCTTCCAAGGCAGCCAGAGTGAGCTGCCCTGATCTCCCTGGGGTGCCTCCCACCTCCTCTGTGTGCTCACCCTGAGACAGCATGTCAGGGACCACAGCCATCTATCAGTTCAGTTCAGTTCAGTCATGTCTGACTCTTTGCAACCCCATGGACTGCAGCACGCTTTATACTGAAAGTCAGTTTCTGGAGAAGAGTTTAGGTTTAATGGAAACAACATTGGGAAGAAGAATTTGGGCCATTTCTTACAAACCAGCACTAGCCTGAGCCCCTAACGTGTGGCACTGCCTTCAGCTGGCAGCCCTGGCCTGTGGTCCTCACTGTTCTCCCCGCTGGCAGTGCCCTGTTCCATCAGGGGCATCTCTCTCTCTCTCACCCTGGAACCCTGAGTGCCCTCCCTGTTAAGATCTACATTCTGTGAGTTGGGATCCATGTCCTGGAAGACAAAGGAGAGGTTGCTGACCCAAAGCCACAGTGCCACTCTTACTTTAATTTGAGGGTGAGAAGGGCTTTTCTCCTTTCCCCTCACTTGGGGTCTGGGGTGGGAAGCAGAGCCCCTCCCCCACAAAGAATCTGAATCAGGACTGGGGCAGGGGCTGAGCCAGGGGTCACTGCTGGAGGAGCTGGAGGGGTGCTTAGGGGCTGTGCTGCCTTCAGAGCCCCAAGCCTGAGGCTCTGACCTTCCTGCAGCCCCCAGTGGCCCCAGCGTGCTGTGTTGAGGCCTCTAGTGCTCACGGGAGCTATAGTGGTTCTTGTTGTCATAGCTCAGAACTTCCTCTGAACTGAGAACACAAAAAGTCATGTCTAAAACTCACAGATGTGCCCTTGCAGATGCTCTCTTGAGAAGAAAGAGTCCAGGCTTGGAGGAGGAGGGTGTGGTTAGGCCTGGGCACTCCACTAACTGGGAGGCAGGGCCTGGTCTCCCCGCTCAGAAGCTGAGTTACGAGATGGAGGGGCTGGAGCGGTTCTTGGGTGGGGCTGGGGGCAAGGCTGGGTGTACCCCCAGGGAGGATGTGGGTGAGCTGTGCTCCAGGGAATGGAGCAGGGGGGCCGTGGCAGGACACCTGGGGAAAGGAGACTGAGGTGGCCCCTCGCTGCTCCAAGGGTTGCTCTTAGATACCTTGATGGCCACCGCCCTGCCTCAGGTGTCAGCTGCCGGCTCCCAGGAGCCCCTGCTTTCCCAAAACACAACCTTGATAAACACATCACAGATATTGGAAACTGTGGCAAACACCTTAAAACAGTATGAATTGTGTTCACAAAAATTCCACCTGTAGGGACCAGTCCTGAAAAAATAGAGACTGATGAATGCAGATGTACCCTTCAGCATGAGGAGAGTGAAAAACTGGAAATGGCCCAGTTGTGTACAGCTGGAGCTGCTGAGTAAACTGTGACATGTGGCCACCGATACAGGACAGGGCACACAGGACTGATCCATGTGTCCACCCAGGGGGACGTCAGGTTACATTCCTGGGGCCTCCCCACCCACCCCCTCATGTGTACATGCACACACACACACTACTGCAATTTCCAACAGGAAAGAGTGGGAAGAAAGAAATCACTTGGGGAAGACAAGTTTTTTTTTTTCTTTTAGGATTTTATTTTATTTCAGTTTTATTGAGATATAGACGCACCATACTGTACAAATGTAAGGAGTACAGCATAATGATTTGATTTGACTTAGAATCATCATGGAGTGATTATAACAATCAGTTTAGTGACTATCCATCATCTTACATAGATACAAAATTAAAAAAAAAAAGAAAAAGGTGTTTTTCCTTGTGAGGAGAACTTGCAGGCTTTATTCTAACAACTTTCATGTATAACATATAACAATGTTAATTACAGTTATGTTATATAGTACATCCCTGTACTATGGAAAATTCTTAAAGAGATGGGAATACCAGACCACTTTACCTGTTTCCTGAGATATCTGTATGCAGGTCAAGAAACAATAGTTAGACTGGGACACTGGGACACTGAATTGGGAAAGGAGTAGGAGAAGGCTGTATATTGTCATTCTGTTTCTTTTTAAAAATATTATTTATTTATTTATTTTAATTGGAGGCTAATTACTTTAAATATTGTGGTGGTTTTTGCCATACATTGACATGGATCGGCCACGGGTGTACATGTGTCCCCCATCCTGAAACCCCTCTCACCTCCCTCCCCATCCCATCCCTCTGGATTGTGCCAGTGCACTGGTTTTGAGTGCCCTGTTTCATGCATCGAATTTGGACTGGTCATCTATTTCACATATGGGAATATACATGTTTCAATGTTATTCTCTCAAATCACCCCACCCTCGCCTTCTCCCACAGAGTCTAAAAGTCTGTTCTTTACATCTGTGTCTTTTTTTGCCATCTTGCATATAGGGTCACCGTTATCATCTTTCTAAATTTCATATATATGCTTTAATATACTGGATTAGTGTCTTTCTTTCTGACTTACCTGACTTTGTATAATAGGCTCCAGTTTCATCCAGCTCATTAGAACTGACTCAAATACATTCTTTTAATAGCTGAATAATATTCCATTGTGTATATGTACCACAACTTTCTTATTCATTTGTCTGCCAACGGACATCTAGGTTACTTCCATGTCCTAGCTACTGTAAATAGTGCTGCAATGAATGTTGGTCACCCTGTTTCTTTACCTTACATGCAGAGTTCAGTTCAGTTCAGTTCAGTTCTGTCGCTCAGTTGTGTCTGACTCTTTGTGACCCCACGAATTGCAGCACGCCAGGCCTCCCTGTCCATCACCAACTCCCAGAGTTCACTCAAACTCATGTCCATCGAGTCGGTGATGCCATCCAGCCATCTCATCCTCTGTCGTCCCCTTCTCCTCCTGCCCTCAATCCCTCCCAGCATCAGAGTCTTTTTCAATGAGTCAGCTCTTTGCATGAGGTGGCCAAAGTACTGGAGCTTCAGCTTTATCATCAGTCCTTCTAAAGAACACCGAGTACATCATGCGAAATGCTGGGCTAGTAGAGTTATAAGCTGGAATCAAGATTGCTGGAGAAATATTAACAGCCTTAGATATGTGGATGATATCACTCTAATGGCAGAAAGCAAAGAGGAACTAAAGGCTTCTTAAAGGGGAAAGAGAAGAGTGAAAAGGCTGGTTTAACATTCAAAGTTCAAAAAACTAAGATCATTGCATCTGGTCCCATCTCTTCATAGCAAATTAGGAGGGGTGGAGTGGAAGCAGTGACAGATTTCTTCTTCTTAGGCTCCAAAATCACTGCAGATGGTGACTGCAGCCATGAAATTAGAAGATGTTTGCTTCTTGCAAGGAAGGCTTGGCAAAACTAGACAGTGTATTAAAAAGCAAGACATCACTTTGCCGACGAAGGTACATATAGGCAAGGCTATTGTCTTTCCAGTAGTCACGTACGGTTGTGAGAATTGGACTGTAAATATGGCTGAAATCCAAAGAGTTGATGCTTTTGAATTGCGGTGCTGGAGCAGACTCTTGAGAGTCCCTAGGACAGCAAGGAGATCAAACCAGTCAATCCTAAAGGAAATCAGCCCTGAATATTCATTGGAAGGACTGACGCTGAAGCTGAAGCTCCAATACTTTGGCTATCTGATGCTGGGAAAGATTGAGGGGAGAGAGCAGCAGAGGATAACACCATCGATTCAGTGGACTTGGGTGAACTCTGGAGATGGTGAGGGACAGAGAGGCCTGCTGTGCTGCAGTCCGTGGGGTTGCAAAGAGTTGGACATGCCTTAGCGACTGAACAACAGTGCATCCCTAGTGCTTATGTGTTTGTAAGTGGAAGTTTTTACTTTTTTGACCACCTTCATCAAATCCCCCCTCCTACCAACCCCTGCCTCTTGTAACCACAAATCTGGTTCTTTTTCTATGTATTTGCTTTTTAAAATTATATTTGACCTCGAATACTATTTCAGTCCTAGTACACAACATAATGATATATCTATGCATTTCAAAATGATCATCAGGCTAAGTCTATTTACCACTTGTTTCTGGACAGAGATATTGAATTATTATTGACCATATTCCCCACTCTGTACATTTCATTCTCATGATCCAGTTATTTGTAACTGGAAGTCTGTACCTCTTAATCTCCCTCATAGATTTCTGGCACCCCCATATACCCTGCCTTCTCGAGACTGCCTGTTTGTTCTCTACATCTAGGAGTCTGTTGCTGTTTTGTTGCTAGTTCTTTCATTTGTTCTGTTTTATAGATTTCACACAAATGAAATATTTGTTTTTCTCCATGTGACTTATTTCACTCAGGGTCGCGAAAGTCGGGCACAACTGAGCGACTGAGCTGAACTGAACTGAACTGAAGGTACATTCATGTTGTTGCAAATGGCAAGATTTCATTCTTTTTAAATAGCAGAGTAATAGTCCATTGTGTATGTGTGTGTGTGTGTGTGTGTGTGTGTGTGTGTGTGTGTGTGTATGAATGACATCTTTTTAACCTACTCATCTGTCAGTGGGCTTTTACATTGCTTCCATATCTTGGCTATTGTAAATAAATAAAGCTGCTATGAACATTGGGGAGAAGGCAATGGCTAAGAGTTGGAAATGACTGAGCGACTTCACTTTCGCTTTTCACTTTCATGCACTGGAGAAGGAAATGGCAGCCCACTCCAGTACTCTTGCCTGGAGAATCCCAGGGTCAGGGGAGCCTGGTGGGCTGCCATCTATGGGGTCACACAGAGTCGGACACGACTGAAGTGACTTAGCAGCAGCAGCAGCATGAACATTGTGGTGCAAACACCTTTTGGAGTTAGTGTTTTTGTTTTCTTTAGATAAATACACAAGAGTGGAACTGCAGGGTCACATGGTAGCTCTATTTTTAGTTTCTTTGAGGAAACTGAGTACTGTTTTCCACAGTGGCTGCACCAGTTTACATTCCCAACAACAGTATAAGGGTTCAAATTTTCTCCACATCCTTACATTTGTTTTCTTTTTTGTGATAGCCATTCTAACAAGTATGAGGTGATAGCTCACTGTGGTTTTGATTTGAATTACTCTGATGATGAGTGGTATTGAGCATCTTTTCATGTGTCTGTTGGCCATCAGTATGTCTTTGGGAAAATGTTGGGAAAGACTGAGGGCAGGAGGAGAAAGGGATTTACAGGATGAGATGGTTGGATGACATCACCAACTCAATGGGCGTGAGTTTGAGCAAACTCTGGGAGATAGTGAAGGACAGGAAAACCTGGTGTACTGTAGCCCACAGGGTCACAAAGAGTTGGATATGACCCAGGGACTGAATAACAACATAGCCTCGCCTCCCCAAATATGGGGCCAAAACGTGCATATGCGGATATGCATAGGACAAGTAAACAGTTGGCATTATTATGACTTGAAAAAGGATATAAAGAATTAAAGAACCTGCTCTAGACAGTGAACACTTAGCATTTTCCATTGTGTTGTAAAGGAGGTTAAAACTATTAGAGGAGCAATTTAAGCTCTGAAGCTTAGGGCTGCAAGTGTAGCTATCCAGTGGCATTCACCCAGGGAAATTGTTGGAACCTTATGAAATATCTGTAGCAATAACATGTTCACTTTATACACCGAAGATAATATTATCTGTTGTTGTTGTAGAAACTCCTCACTGAAGTTAGATTACTATGCTGTTCATGCACCAAAACTATTAACAGGTTGAAACATTTATTTTCATCCAAGGAAAAATGTTTTTCTGACTTTTATTGAAGTGATATTTTTCCTGATACATCATAAACCAAAAACTTCCAGTGTTCAGAGTTTGTTAACATGCCACAAACTAAGCACTTAATGGATCACATTTCTGTGACAATAACGTAAGATCACTGATTTAATCTAGGAATTGAGGATTAATTTAAGGATTATTTTTTTATCCTGGAAATCATATCAGTAAGGACTAAAAAAATCTATGGGGCAACAGTGTGTTCAATATTACTCAAGACAGATGGTGTTCATTCTATTCACTCAAATGACTACAGACCTGGGTGTGAACACTGAAGGGCAGAAATGTCACTATAGCAACAGAGTTCTGGAAAAGTCTCAGACCTTCTTTGTAACATTCCAGGATTGACTGGTAAAGCAGGTTTTGAGACTGCAATCGCATCATTAAAATTCAGTGAATGACTGTTTAAAAAAATCTCATATAAATACTTGAGAAAACCGCTTTCCTAGATATAATTTATGTATTATATAATTCACCTATTTAAAGTGTACAATTCAATGAGTGTATTTGCAGAACTGTGCAACTACCATCACAATCAATTTCAGAACATTTTATCACATCCCCACAAATCCATGCCCATTAGCTGTCACTCCTTACTCCCCCAATCTCTTCCAGCCCCTGGCAACCACTCATCTGCTTTGTGACTCTATGGATTTGCCTGCTCTGTGCATTTTATATCAATGGGATCATACAGTATGTGGAAAATTTTTGTTTTGAGGGAAGGGGTAGGGAAAGCTCCATGGTCTGCTTTTATTGTAAATTTCTTGTCTTATTTATAATCCTTCTGTCCCTGAGTACAATCTTCCTAATTTCCATTACAGCTGGTAGTAGAAGGGAGAATGGCTCCTGGTTGGTTCCAGTGTGATATCCTGCTGCACAAAGTGCTTGCTCCATGCGGACACTGTGGGGTTGGGGGAAAGATGTGGCGAATGCTTTTGTTCTTGACAGGCAGCCCTGGATGGTTCCCCAGCTGCCTACATCACCTAACAAGGTGATAGGATAAGCCAGGTGTGTAAGGATAATCTGCAAGTCAGTGAAAGAGTCTTGAGAGTCAAATACCAGAGAAATCAGCTCAAACATCAAGGAGGAGACAACAACAAGATTGGAGACATGGTGTGGTGTCTAGTGTATAGATAGCTCAGACTAAGAGCAGATAGGAAATGATCAGTCCATGTCCACGGGGTGAGCCCAGGGGCTCTGAGTCTTACTCTAGAACGTAGCTGTTCTATGGGAGGCACTGAGGGGCCAGTGATCCTTTGCCATTGACCCAAGACTTTATGTTCTTAGAGAATGCGTAGACATCAATGGTCTCCTTCAAAACAGTCACCACCCCTCCCACAGCCCACACCCCACCTCCCCCCTCCATTCTGGCTACATACATGTCTGAAAATACCAGATGCTATATTCCCATTTCTTCTACCAGCAACAGTTAAGCATGAGATCCATACAAGGTCAAGTGACCTGGTGGGAGACCACTGGCAGATTTCTTGGAATAGATGTCTTTCCTAATAAAAGAACAGAGTCATGAAAAAAATTAAGTGTTTTGACAAGACACTGTCTTTACTTGCTCCCTGGAAGTGTAATGACCCCTTTGAAACCATGAAGGAGGAGTCAGAACCTGGCCACCTGGGAACACAGGACCCATGCAAGCCCTTGACCACACTGTGCTTCTCACATAACCAACCCCAGGATGCCCTTCTCAGCTTTTTGTTACATGAGTTTATCAACACTTAATTGTGCTTTCTCATAATTTTTAATAGGAAGTATCCCAGAATGATACACTAGAATGAATATACTACTTTCAGAGGATCATTGATTATAAATCTTGGTTATAAGGCAAGTAGGCAGTTGTACTTCCTTTGTGATTTTAATTTCTCCTTGGAAAAATGGTCCCAGTGGACGCTGTACTTGGTCAGTATCCAAGAACTGGAGTGTTGTCATGAACTAAAAGACTCTAAGAACCAAGGGCAGCACTTGTAGTGTGATGTGGCAATGAATGCTTCCTCAGAAATAGTGGGGTCATGCAAAAGCCAAGTTCAGTGCCATAAATCAGCACTGTGTGCTTGAATCCACCCACCCCTTAAAGCTGGCGTGAGTGTGAGAGCAGCAGGGGAGGCCGATTTTCTTTGCGATGTGGGTCCTAAATACCAGGTTTCTTTGGGCTGAACGACAGCTGGGCACACTGACCGGGGCCTTGTCAATACAAAATTACAATTTTCCGTCATCCACCTCTGTAAAGATTTTAAGGCAAGCTTTAGCTGGAAACCAGGACATATCACTTTTTTTCCTTCTTAAAATTAATTTGTGTTAAAGTTGATTTACCATGTTGTTTGCTTCTGCTGTACAGCAAAGCAAACCAGTTATACAAATACATATACCCACCATTTTTTAGATTCTTTTCCCATATCGGTCATTACATGGTATTGAGTAGAGTTCCCTGTTCTACACAGTATATATACAATGGAATATTATTCAGTCATAAAAACAATACAATAATGCCACTCGCAGAACATACCATTTTCATCAAGGTTTTAGATTTAGCAAAGATCAAAATCAGGGCCCCAGGCTTCCCTGGTGGCTCAGTGGTAAAGATTCCACCTCCCAATGCAGGAGACACAGGTTCTATCCCCGGTTTGGGAAGATCCCACATGCTTCAGAGCAACTAAGCCTGTGCTCTAGATCCCAGGAGCCCCAACTACAGAGCCTATGTGTAGCAACTACTAAAGCCCACACACTCGATAGCCTTTGCTCAATGACAAGAGAAGCCACTGCAAGGAGAAGACTGCACACCACGATGAAGACCCCCGTTCACTGCAACTAGAGAAAAAGCCAGTGCATCAGCAAAGACCCATTACAGCGTTAAATAAATAGAGCCATTAAAAAAATCAGAGCCCCAAACTCCTCAACACCCTGTGACGCTGCCCAGAAGCAGTTCTGATAGCCCTGGAACCAGAAATTTATGATCCTCTTTAAGTTAAATTGATTCAGTTCTGCCTGGTGGTGGTACCCCTTTTGAAAAGTGACAGAGTCATGCCAGGCAACTCTGCTCTCCCTGCCTTAAGCCCCCCTCCCCACATTAGGGAAAAATCAAGAACCAGAGAGGCTGTGCTCACTCCCTTCAAACACCTACTTCATCTTCAAGCAAGAATTTGCTCTGCAAAAGCCTCTCTGGACCTGCCCAGCTCAACGCAGAGCTCCCTTGTCTGTGCCCAGGACGAATTACTGTGCTGTCAATGGTCTGGATACAGCTCTGCCTTTCCAAAACCGTGACTCAACAGAAACATCATGCTTTTAGTGAAAGTGAGAGTGTTAGCCAATCAGTTGTGTCCAATTCCTTTTTCGACCCCATGGACTGTAGCCCATCAGGTTCTTCGGTTCATGGAATTCTCCAGGCAAGAATACTGATGTGGGTAGCCATTCCCTTCTCCAGGGTTCTTCCCAACCCAGGGATCAAACCCAGGTCTTCTGCATTTCAGGCAGATTCTTTACCATCTGAGCCACCAGGGAAATTGCATGCTTTTAGGCTTCCACATAAATCATGGACCCTGTGTGTTTACTTTTCAAAACACAAATACAAATAAAACAGATTTAAAAAGCTAAACATGGGTGGTTTGTTGTATTTCATGTGAACTTTTGGTTTTGGGGAATAGGAATGAACTTGGGATCTTACAGCATCTATGAAGAGCAGATCATACTGGACATGCTGCATTGCTGGGGTTAACCTACTGGAGCCTTAATCTTGGATGTTTGAGGTTTTCAGACATGGAGAAGACTCTTGAGAGCCCCTTGGACAGCAAGGAGATCAAAGCAACAAATCAACCCTGAATATTCATTGGAAGGACTGATGCTGAAGCTGAAGCTCCAATACTTGGCCACTTGATGCAAAGAGCTGACTCATTAGAAAAGACCTTGATGCTGGGAAAGATTGAAGGCAGGAGGAGAAGGGGAGGACAGAGGATGAGATAGTTAGATGGCATCACTGACAAAATGGACATGAGTTTGCTCAAGCTCCGGAAGACAGTGAAGGACAACTTGACATGCTGCAGCCTATGGGGTCACAGAGTGGGCACCACAACAGACATGGAAACTGCGCTGTGGAGCTCCCCAGCCCAGCATAGCCCCTGCGGGGGGCGGGGGCGGAGAGGGGATGGGGTCTGCCCAACTCCCCGTATCCACACTAGCATCAGCCAGAGTCAAGGATAGCAGATCCCTGGTTGTTTCTGATCTCATTTTTACTCTCAGACCTCTGTTTTTCCAAGGATCGAATCACTGTGAAGTCTTGATGTCACGTACCCCAGCAAGTCTCTCAGCATAGAACTAACTCACCCCATGCAGGCATCCATCTCCCCAGGAAAATCCCACTTGCCCACGACACTCAGGGCCTTCAGGATGACTAGATTGCTGGCTGTTGATCTTCCCAATCAATATTATGGAGAAAAACTGTATTTATTGTCATCCTTTGGACTGCAAGGAGATCCAACCAGTCCATTCTAAAGGAGATCAACCCTGGGTGTTCTTTGGAAGGAATGATGCTAAAGCTGAAACTCCAGTACTTTGGCCACCTCATGCGAAGAGTTGACTCATTGGAAAAGACTCTGATGCTGGGAGGGATTGGGGGCAGGAGGAAAAGGGGATGACAGAGGATGAGATGGCTGGATGGTATCACCGACTTGATGGATATGGGTTTGAGTGAACTCCGGGAGATGGTGATGGACAGGGAGGCCTGGCGTGCTGCGATTCATGGAGTCGCAGAGAGTCAGACATGACTGAGCAACTGAACTGAACTGAACTGAAGATTTGGTTCTGCGGTATTTTTTTTTTTCCCAAGGGGACAAAAAATGGTTAAACTTGTGGCTCAAGTCACATATTAGGGTTTCACTCTCGTGGCTTAGACAGTAAAGAATCCTGCAATGCTGGAGACCTGTGTTCGATCCCTGGGTCGGAAGATCCCCTGGAGGAGGGCATGGCAACCTACTCCAGTATTCTTGCTTGGAGAATCCCCATGGACAGTGAAGCCTGGCAGGCTACAGTCCATGGGGTCACAAAGAATCAGACATGACTGCGGGACTAAGCACCCAGCACACACTCCATCCTGCAGTTCCCCTCACCCTCAGCCCGAGAGAGGGACTGAGGAAGAAGGAACAGCAGTGGGGTCGAGGCGGCCATCCTGCACCCTGCTGAGGTCTCCAGAGCTGCGGGCTCTGACTAGAGTTCAGTGCTCTGACCAGGGCTGGCATCTCCTCTCCGCAGAAGAACCAGTCCACACAGGTAAATGCAGGGTGAGGCTGTCCGGGTTCAAGCTGGAACTACACTTGACTTCACGGCCCTGCTGCCACACAAGGGTGGGGGCGCAGCCTTCTTCCTCCCAGACAAGAAGTGGAAGCCACCTTGTTCGGAGCAGCCTGCACCCTGAGCCCACTCTTCCAAGCAGGTCTGTGTCCAGCATGCCATCTTCTCCATATTGCTCAGTTCTTCTGCGTGGTGCCCCACCAGAAACAATGAAGGCAGAGGACTGGAGCTACTCTTTCATGGGACCCCTGATCTCAAAAAAGACCTTGTTGGCTGGGCCATTAAGGTGCTTCCCTACTGCTGTCCCATGATCCTGTCACTGGGATGAACTCCACACTGTCCTAGCCTTGTGGACTGGTGCTTCTGCACAAAGGAGCCAGACGCCAGCCCTTAGCAGATAGCTCAACCACCAGCAACTGGGTCAGACTCCAGCAGGGGTGTTGGACAGCCACCCCCGCCCCATCGGCTGCTGTTCCTTCTCTCAGTCACTCGCTTGGGCTAAGGCTGGGTGGGTGGGACTGCAGGATGGAGCCCAAAGCCCAAGTCTGTATTTGACCTTATTTACTGAGGAGCGCCTCTTCCCTCATCCTTCCTGAGACAGTCCCTGAACTCAGTGTACACAAAGGGGCACTTGAAGGATGAAGCTGCTGGGCCCCTGGCAACTCTTCTGAAAAGAAGAGCTGTCCTGCCACCTCAAGGACACTCCTGTGACAGGCACTGCAAAGGCCCAACTTCCAAAATGTACAATTAGGCTTGAGGAGCACATCTTCCTGGGAATTTCTATACAGATGTTAGAATGACTGATACAGTAACTCAAGTCTGCCTGTTTATGTAGTGGGAATTTGTCATTCACCAAACCCATCTGTAACTTTCCTTTTTAGTGTATAACAACATTTTTAATCACATCAAGAGCTGCCTCTGTGTGGTACTCAAGTGAAGCCAGTATTTAAGGCATTAAACTTCAACCTGAACTGTTACCCCCTAGAACCAGCCCACATACCTGTGTCCAAGGGCCTGGGGCCCCTCCCTCAACACCTGGGAGGTGCTGTGGACTTAAACATGCCCTAAGTGGCTTTCTGATCTCACTGTGTAGTCACTTGTCATGAATCTGTTTGCAGAAAGTAATGTGCTTGTGCTTTAAGTAAAATTTGGTTTGGCAAAAAATAGTCAATAAATGACAAGGCCTACTGTACAGCCCAGGGAACTATATTCAATACCTTGTCATAACCTACAATGGAAAAGAATATTAAAAAGAATATAGATGTTTGTGTATATATGATTTAAATATATAAAACCTGGAACACTTTGCTGCACACCTGGAACAAACACTATAAATCAACTATGTTGTTGTCAGCAACTTAGTCGCTAAGCCATATCCGACTCTTTGCAGCCCCATGGACTATAGCCATGGAATTTTTCAGGCAGAACACTAGAGTGGGTTTCCATTTCCTGCTCCAGGAGATCTTCCTGACGCTGGGATCAAACCCACATCTCCTGCACCTTCTGCATTGGCAGGCAGATACTTTACCAGGGAGCCACCTGGGCAGCCCGCTGTGTAAATTTAACGTGGACAACATGCCAGTTTGATACATTTTACATTGTTGTGTGACTGTCATTGTAGCGATAATTAGACCTCTATCTCCTTACATAACTATCATTTCCTCTTAGTGGCTGGAATAAAGTTCTAATCTCTTAGCAACTTTGATGATTATAATACAATGCCATTGTTTAACTGCTCAGTTATGTCTGACTCTTTGTGACCCCATGAACTGTAGCCCAAGAGGTTCCTCTGTCCATGGGATTTCCCACGCAGAAGACTGAAGTGGGTTGCCATTCCTTCTCCAGGGGCTCTTCCTGACCCAGAGATGGAACCCACATCTCCTGAATTGCAGGCAAATTCTTTACCATTGAGCCACTTGAGAACACCTTATAATAAAATACCGTTGTCTATATTCATATACTACAAATTACATCAGCTATTTAAAATTTTAAAAAGAAGCTGGAAAGCTAGCTACACAAAATTTTTCTAATTCTTCTAATTTTTCAATGCTGGCAGCTAACTGAAAACCGAAGTTTTCAACAGTTTGTTGGCCAAAGTGTTTTTAAAGCTAGATTTGTCTGGATCCGATGCATCTCCATTTTTATTCAGCACTAAACAATGCTCCCACTTGGAGAAGGAAATGGCAATCCACTCCAGTACTACTGCCTGGAAAATCCCATGGGCAGAGTAGCCTGGTAGGCTACAGTCCATGGGATTGCAAGGAGTCAGACACGACTGAGCAACTTCATTTCACTTCACTTCACAAACAATGCTTCAAAGTATAAAAATTCTATGTGCTATCTGTTTTCATAGTTTAATCACATTGAATTTTTAAACCAGATTTGAAAGCCAGAATATCTAATGAGTCTGTTAATGGCAACTTAGCTCAGGCGACAGGCTACACACAGGAATCTGAAGTTAGAAGTCCAGCCCCAAGGCTGAAACTGATTTATTCAGTGACTTTGAACAAGGTCATTCACCAGGAGTTTACCTGGGTCTGCATCTGGGTCTGCTGTGAGAAGAGCTAACCAACGGGATTTAAAACATTTAGCTCCCTCCCAAAAGTGCTTCAAGAATTCACGCTACTCTCTATTTGTAATTTTAAAGTCTGTCTCATTTGGAAACATTTCCAGTAAATTTTGCAGACAAAGGCCCATATAACAAAGTGATGGTTTTTCCAGTAGTCATGTGAGAGTTGGACCATAAAGAAAGCTCAGCACCAAATAACTGATGCTTTCAAACTGTGGTGTGGGAGAAGACTCTTAAAAGTCCCTTGGACAGCAAGGAGATCAAACCAGTCAATCCTAAGGGAAATCAACCCTGAATACTCATTGAAAGGACTGATGCTGAAGCTGAAACTCCAATACTTTGGCCACCTGATGCAAAGAAATGATTCATTTGAAAAGACCCTGATGCTGGGAAAGATTGAGAGCAGGAGGAAAACGGGTCAACAGAGGATAAGATGGTTGGATGGCATCACTGACTCAATGGACATGAGTTTGAGCAAACTCTGGGAGATAGTGAAGGACTGGGAAGCTTGGCATGGTGCAGTCCATGGGATTACAAAGAGTTGACCTAGCAGCTGAACAACAACAGCGTGAAACCTAAAAATGACAGTTAAGTACTGTCAACTGAATACAAGCTTTTGCAACATTGTTAAATATATATATATATTCCTTTTATAAATTAAATGATTTTCCAGGAAAGACTAGCTCTAAGTCAATTTTTTCAATACTTGAGGCTCTGAAACTAATCTCCTTAAAAAGCATGGTATAAAAATGAAAACATTAAATATTTTAAGCCTCAGAAACAAACAAATTGGTGGAAGAAGCTAATATTCATTTCTCTGCTAATCCTCTCATATCTGTGTATGACCCTTGAGTTGAGGCTGTGAAGACTGCTCCTTTACGTGTTTTCTTATTAGGAAAATGCTTTCAGTTAAGTATAATGGGCTCTATTTTCACTTTGTTTCCAAGGTATATTTAATATTCTTAGGCTGCATTTTATAAGCCTAGATGTGTATTACACAGATATTCACACTTTTCATCATTTTAACAAGATCAGTCCAATTAATAAATTTTACATACTCCAAAGTTATTGTTTGGTATACGAAACCACACTTCCTCTATACATCATTATGAAAATTCTCTTTCCCTTTGATATGGCTTAATGTGGGTCTTTAGTAACACCCTCAGTTTCATTCAATCTATCAATGGTGTTCAAAACTCATCCTTGAGTTTCTCATTTGTGAATTTTGTGGTTTGCCTTCAGCATTAAAAATGAGTTGATTGCCCTTCTTGAATCCCTATAACTACTTCCCTAAAAAGAATACATAATTGATCTTGCAAACTCAACGTGTACGCTTCATTTCTGTGCATCATAAGTATCATGACAAGTTCTCTAGCTCATCCTCACTGTTTGCCTTTGCCCCCTCCTCTCCAGCCACAAATTACCTGCTCCAACACTTCTGCCCTGGTTTGCTACATCCTTATCGTCTCCCTTTTCTCAGCCTTCCTATCTTCACACAGGCCCAACTCACTTGGCATCTGTGTGCATTTCTGACCCCCCAGCCTCCTACATGCAGCTCATGCACTACTCTGCCCAAGCCTATCTTCTGACTGCAGGCTTTGTTTCCCTCGCCCACTCCACAAAATTCGCTGCTTGTTTTTTATTGCTCTTTATGTTCAGAACTGCCTCCCACGAACATTCATAAACCTTTCCACACTCCCTAAGATCATTTCTCCAGAAGGGCTTCCTAGTCTGCAAGCATCCTTGCTCCTGTGTCTGCATGTCACACAGTTGTTCCTGGCCTGTTCGTAGCAATTCACTTTTCTCCCTGAAAGATTTTCTTTGGAGCCTTAATTTTTTTTTTATGGGTACTTTATAGAATTAATCAGGGAAGCTTCAACAATATATGTTAAACATATGTAATATTTATTTGTAAGATATGCAAACACAAGGGCAGGAGTAATTCTATTCCCTGATGGTCAGATGGACCAGTCAAATCAGCACCAAAATTGCTTATCACACAGGTGGAACTTACATCTTTACTGCATGCTATTTTAATAACCATTACTATCAGAAAATTTGAACTTAATAAAAATGCCCACTCAACATTTAGAACATTTGTTAAAATGTTTATTGCTTGTTAAAATTTAATGTTTATTTAAAAGGATTTTTAAAATTGCCTTTATCATAGGATGTAGGATTCTTTGAATCTGAGTAGTTTCACTCTGTATAGTATATAAGACTTGAATTGAGTGAAAACCCATGCCTTTAAATATCTTGGAAAGAAAACACTATTATTATGTCTTTTTCAACCAGAGCAATTTACTAAACTAGCTTTAGTAATTATTTATCACCTCCTTGCTGCAATAAAACTGCAAAACTGGCAGTTGGTATCTGTCTACATTCCCTGGGATGAGATATGAACTGATGCCAAAATAAAAATAATCAACAGAAATTATACACTTTGAATTCACTGCAGTAAGTTCACAGGGCAAGTTGCCAAGCCTCTCTTCATATGGTAGCTGCCAGTCTTGGCAAAGATCGATTCTAAATAAATAGCTCACTGCCATGCTCAAAGGCTCACAAAATGCTCTTTGTCCTCAACTAGAAAAGTCATGAAGAGAAAATGTGGAGATTCAAGGTCTTCATTTGGTCTCCTCCAAACAATCCATCAAGCACAATCACCCTTCTCTCTAAACTTCGGTTGCACTTACTCTCACAGCTAACCAAACAATATTCTCTTTCTCTGTATGTTTGTCTTCCTGCCATAGTCTTCTCTGGAATCGTTAGAGGCAGAGACCATCAACTTTATTGTCTCTGCTTGTCATTTCAGCATTGGTGCCACATGAATGGGAGGAACATGAATTTACTCAACAAACATCTTCCAGACACCTATGGTGCTCCAGGCATTGTAACTAGCGATACAATGGTAAACAAGGCAAGGTCCTGCCCTGAGAGAACTGAAATCTGGAGGCAGAGAGGTTAGCAAACAGGCAAGTAGCATCATATGTGATGGGCGACCCTTGAAGCCAGAGTGAGTCATGAGGGCACATTTGGTGGGGTTTGAGTTGTTTTTAAAGAGTTCAGGATGAGCCCTGGATGAAGCGATTTCTAACAAGTAATCTGGAGGTGAGTAGGGCTCAGCACAGTGAAGAAGGGTTGGCGGAAGCAGAAGAGTTTAAGTTGCATATCCCAGAGGTGAGACAAAGCAGAGCACATTCAAGGAACAGGAAATACCTCAGAAGACTCGGAGTTTAAAGTGGTGGTGAGGATTGGAGATGGGAGATGAAGCTCTAAGAACGAGCTAAGACCAAGAGACAACGGAGGAAATTTGGTCTTGCACCTGCAGGGTAACGGAGCGTAGGGGGAGGTTCTGAGCGAGCGGGTGACTGTGGCCAGGAAGGTCCTTCTGGCTACGCCGCGGAGAGACGGGCGGGATGCAGGTGGGGGCGGGGCGGGGCGGGGCGGGGCGGGGCGGGGCGGGGCGGGGCGGGGCGGGGATGAGGAGGGGTGGTGGAGATCTCGGAGGCTGTGCTGTGGGAGTCGGAGGATGTTCCCAGTTCCTTCAACTGCATATAGGCTAATAAGTATTCTAGAGCAGGACTGCAGTTCTCAGGGTGGGTCCAGCACAGTCCGCACCACCTGGGAACCGATGAAAGATGCAAATGTCCCACATCCAAGCTGCTCCAGACTGACTGGGTGAAGGAGGAGACCAGCAATGCGCGTGCGTTTTAACCACCTTCTAGGTGATTCTGATGTGTGCTTAAGTTTGAAAATCAGTGTTTTAGCTCATGAGTCTTCAAACTGTTTTGTTCAGTTACCCTAAAACGTGTTTGAAAATATGTGTGTTATTCACACGTTTTAAATTTGACATCCAAATGGTTTCTTTTAAAGTATAAATAGCTACAAAGGATGTAATTTTTGGCATGTTAAAAATACACTGTATCTTTTAAATACAGTCAACAAAATCAAAATACCCTAACAATGTGATACTCGCCATAGCACAGTGAGAAGGTAAACAGGATGAAAAAAAATGAACAATTTCTCTTTTTAATAGTTTAGCAGTTTCAAGAAGAAGGCAATGGCACTCCACTCCAGTACTCTTGCCTGGAAAATCCTATGGCCGGAGGAGCCTGGTAGGCTGCAGTCCATGGGTCACTAAGAGTTGGATACGACTGAGCGACTTCACTTTCACTTTTCACTTTCTTGCATTGGGATGGAAATGGCAACCCACTCCAGTGTTCTTGCCTGGAGAATCCCAGTGACGGGGGAGCCTGGTGGGCTGCCGTCTATGGGGTCGCACAGAGTCAGACACGACTGAAGTGACTTAGCAGCAGCAGCAGCAGTTTCAAAATGTAAGCCCATTCCTTGAACACTCATATTCTTTTAATTTCCATAACTGAATGTTATACTCTATTCTGTTAATCAACCTACCATACTTAGCTGCAACAAAAATATGAATGTGATAAAATGTGTGCCTGCTAAGTCGCTTTATTTGTGTCTGACTCTGTGCGACCCTATGGACTGCAGCCCACCAGGCTCCTCTGTCTGTGGGATTCTCCAGGCAAGAATAATGGAGTGAGTTGCCATGCCCTCCTCCAGGGGATCTGCCTGACCTGGGGACTGAACCAGCTTCTCTTACCTCTCCTCATTGACAGGCAGGTTCTTTACCACCTGGGGAGCCCTGTGATAAAATATTCATCCTCAATTTAGATATAATTATTTAGCACATAGTTGACAAAATAGCATAATGTTTTATAATTTTGATAATAACTGTTAACATGAAAAGTAGCATATTGTTGAAATATATCTCCTAGTGTGATGAGTAGAGCTTCTAAAATTTAATTCATATATCTGTGGATAAATATTATATATTAATAAAATAAGAAGCTTTAGTGTCAATTCTACCCATATTTTATTTTTATAATGCAAATTAAAAACAATTAACCAGACACCCTGTTCATATAATAAGGAAAAGGGATAAAAGAAGTTTTATTATAGCAATTCTACCTAATTCTCTGCACTCTTTGTAAGATATATACTAAATTATCATAGAATCATCTGTCATCAAAAATGTCTGCTGGACTATCATTTCTCTGTGAAATAGGAGGCCAAGTCGTTTGTTCAGAGTAAAGATGAAGTGGTAGGTGGGCACACGGAAGAGAATGGAGTTTAGGGGGTAGGAGTGGAAGAGAGTGAGAACAAAGAACACACATGAATTTCCAGGCAGCGTTTAAGCCCTGAAATACTAAGAATACAAATGATTGGATTAACAAACTAAGGGCATGGTATTCAGTTGCCACTCTTTGAAATTGATTGCCAATTAAATGAGCAAAGCTTAATCACGTGGTATCTGTTACAGACAGAATAGGGGCCCCTCAGAGATGGCGATGTCCTAATCCCCCCTGTGAATGTGTGAGTTTATATGACAAGAAGTGCTTTTGCATAAGTGACTAAAGTTTGAAGACAAGATGGGATGGGTGTCCTGGATTCTCCAGGTGGTCTACTGTCACCACAAAGTGAAAGGCAGGGGAGTCAGGGTCAGAGAAGAAGACTGAAGCCAGAAGAAGTGGTCAGAGTAACGCAGGGAGAGGCCAGGAAGGAGCTAAGGATGCAGGTGCCTCCAGAAACTGAAAAGTCAAGGAGACAGACCTCCCCTGGAGCCTGAGAAGGAATCAGAGCTGACCGCACCTTGAGTCTAGGACTTCTGCCTCCAGGAATGGAAGATTACACACTTTTGTTGTTTCAGGCACTCAATTAGTGGTGATTTATTACAGCAGCAATAAGAAATGAGCGCACGTGTCCCTTCAGTTCTGTGTGGACAATGTTGCTCACATTGTAACATGCAGTCATCTGGGACTTTATTTCCATGCAGCTTCTGATTCAGGAGGTCCTAGGGGGTGAGACTGCGATTCTGCTCAGCCAACAAGTTCCCAGGTACTGGGCCACAGACACACTTTGAGTAGGAAGGATCTGGAAAGCAATGTCTAGACAGAGAGAGAAGTGGTTTCTGTGACCATGTGTCATTCGTATAGTTGCCCCAAATGTATACCTTATGATGGCATTCTTTTTTTTTTTATTTTTATTTTTTAAATTTTAAAATCTTTAATTCTTACATAGAATCTCTGTGAGGCAAATACTGATGGCGTTTTCTTTTACTGACAAGGAAAGTGATACTCAGAGAGGGTAAGCAACAGCCCAGGCTGCACAGCTGCTCTGTTGTTTTTGGCCTGTGGCAGGATCAGTACTTGAGCATGGGTTTCTTCGTTCCAAGTTCTTTTCACTATGGCAAAGTCAGTGTTTAGATTGAGATCCTGACATAACCAACAAATTCTGAAGCCTCAGAGCTACTCAAGGATGAGAAGCAAAGTTAAAGAATCCACGGCAATTCCTGTGGAATTTAACTGACACAGGAATGGATGGGAAGAGAGATGAACTGTTACACAGTTTTTTTCACTCTGAGATTTGCCCAAAATGTTAATCATGTTCCAGGTCACCTGGGATACACTTGTATTGCTTGGTACTAGTATCTTGGCAATTAATAAATGCACATTGGAGATATTAAGTCATGCTCTGCAGTCTTCACCAGAACCTTCGCATTATGTTCAGTATTTATTGAGCACGTACTGTGTGCCAAAAACTTATGCCAGACATTACAGAACTGGATATAAATGAGACATTGTCCTTGTGTTCTGGAATTTCACTGCATGATAGCAAAGAGAGAAATCCAGGGGAAAATGTGTATTTTTATACAATTATAGAAGTTTCAAAGATTAAAGGAAGGGTTGATTTGCTCTGGAAAAGTTAGATATTAAAGGTTATTTTGTTTTCCTCAGAGGAAACTGCATCTATTCCAAAAAAGTCTATTGAGATTTTTAAATAAGTCACAGATATAAAGCCCTAGTTTTCCCCAAAGTTTTAAAGCCCATATTTTTGAGCAATTATTAACTGTCACTTGCAGGGGGGCTCTTATTACTGCTAAGTCTGGACTGTTTACACATTTTATATCTTTAAACTGCATTGCAAATTTAATACATCCCAGTTCCTTTGTAAGTATAAATAAAACCTACCTAGAATCCCAGGGACTGGAGAGCCTGGTGGGCTGCTGTCTATGCGGTCACACAGAGTCGGACACGACTGAAGTGACTTAGCAGCAGCAGCAAGTATTGTATAACTTATAAATGTAATAAATTGAATGTGTAAATATAGTAAAGTTTAATAAAAGTCACATAAATGTTCCAATTCAGGAAGATTTCAACTTTAAATCACAAATCTAAATCAACTGCTTGATCTGACATTTTAGTTATAAAGCTGAAGTTCCGATAGGCCAAATATTTTGTACATTAAAAATATATAAGAAGTTCATACATGTTCTTTAACACAATAGTATTATTGTTATGATTTCAGTTTTCCTCAACATTTAGAACCTTTCTAAAACTAGGAAGATGTTTACCCTGTAGGAAAGACAAGCATACCTTGCCGTGCAGGGCAGTGCCCTCCACTCTAACGGGGAGCAGGATGCCCACTGTAGGGGAAGAGGCCCGTATGCAGACAAGGAGTACATGAGGAAACTCTGTACTGCTGCCCAATTTTGCTGTGAATCTAAACAGCTCTAAGTTGCATAATCTATTAATTCATGAGAAAAATAAATGAAAGTTAACCATCTTTGTTAATGGAGGATTTGCTGGGGATGCTACATTCTGGTCCACAGTCTTCACACCCACATCCCTGAATCCAAATCCACTCATCATCTAACTCCTGAGTCTCTCCCAGAAGTCTGTAGCCTATTGGTGTTGATCATTTAATTGCATTCTGCGTGGTTTTGACTTTAAAGATACACTAATGTTTCTTCTTTCTGTGTAAAGATATCTGAACCTTACTAAAAACCTGCATTGTTTTTATTTTATATGTTTTATGGGCCCACACAAACTACTTATTTAAAGTGTATTTCTTTGAACAGTGAGTGTTCAAGGTTTGCACCGACTGGTGGTTACAATTTATAAAGTCATTTAAATAACAATGCTCCCCCACCTTTAAGAGCTTATAGAAGAGATGTAGTCCAATACTGGTCCATATGGTGAAGCATTCGAGTATAGAAGAAGCTCACATGAGACAGACAAGAGGATGAACTAACTCCAGGTGGGGAGAGGCACTGTGTATGTGTTTTCAGAGCACTTCATAACTGGGGCGAGCTTAGAATGTTAAACAGGCAAATACTAGGCAACTAATGGAGAAAGAAATTCCAGTAAGGGATGCAATAAGTGCAAATACACACAGAATATTTTGCCCCAGAACACACTATATGTATTAAATCATGCTTGATAATCACTTCTTAAGGAAATGATGAATGAATTATGAATGAACACAGTAGAGAGTGCTCGTAGATGACACTAGTCCTAGAATATAAAGTGCAGGTAGGCTATGGGTTGTGACTTATAGTGAGAAAAAACCCATTTCCCCCTGAAAACCCCCTGTTCCCCTCCTGTTTCTTTACTTCTCCCTTCCCAGAACGCCTGACAACCACTGATCATTTTATCGTTCATAGTTTTGTATTTTCCAGAAGGGCCTATATTTGGACTAAGCAATATAGCTTTTCCACACTGGCTTCTTTCGCCCAGTAATAAACAGTCACTTGCAAAAGAGACACAGATGTATAGAACAGTCTTTTAGACTCTGTGGGAGAGAGAGAGGGTGGGATGATTTGGGAGAATGGCATTGAAACATGTATAATATCATATGTGAAACGAATCGCTAGTCCAGGTTCGATGCATGATACTGGATGCTTGGGGCTGGTGCACTGAGATGACCCAGAGGGATGGTACGGGGAGGGAGGAGGGAGGGGGGTTCAGAATGGGGAACACGTGTATACCTGTGGCGGATTCATGCTGATGAATGGCAAAACCAATACAATATTGTAAAGTAATTAGCCTCCAATTAAAATTAATAAATTAATATTAAAAAAAGAGTCCTTCATCCATGTCTTTTTAAATTTTATTTTATTTTTGGCTGTGTTGAGTCTTCATTGCTCCGCACGGGCCTGCTTCAGCTGCGGTGAGCAGAGGCTGCTCTCTAGTTTTGGTACACAGTCTTCTCATCACAGTGGTCTCTCTCGTCAGGGCTCGCGGGCTCCAGAACCCTGGCTCAGTAGCTGTGGCACGTGGGCTTAGTCATCCTGTAATATGTGGAATCTTCCCAGACCAAGGATCAAACCCATGTCCCCTGCATTGGCAGGGAGATTCTTTACCACTGAGCCACCATGGAAGCTCCCACTTTATCTTCTTGCAGCTTCTTTTTTACGCTGAACGGCATTCTGGTGTCTGGATGCATCCCAGTCTGTTTATCCCTGCACCTGTGGAAGGACTTCTTGGTTGCTTCCAGTTTCAGACAGTTATACATTGGTATAGACAGTTGTTTGCAGGATTTTTGTTTGTTATTTCTTGTTTGCAGGGTTTTAAGTGAATATACGTTTTCAAATAAACTGGATAAATAAGATTGCTGCAGCTTATGGAGAGGTTTGCAAACTTATGGTTTCCCTCTCAAATCCACTGCAGCAGTTTCAAATGGCTGTGTGGACATTGGATGTTTAAACTTTACCAATTGGTTTATGTTGACACATTTTTTCATTTTTTTGTGTTGATTCAGGAACTGTTTATTTAAGTAATAAAGCAAATCCAGACTTCATTCAGTGATGAAACTAGCAGTATGATAGGAAATTTTGCTGAGTGTGCTTTGAATGACTAATTGTTATATATTTTTTAGTATTTTATAGCTTTTGCATGACATGTCTGTTCCTAATTGTGCATTCTTTGGTTTCCAAATCTTAACCTAAGACAGTCTATGTTAACCTGAGAAAGGGCTTTTTCTGCCTATTTTCCTACCCCCACCTTTTTTTTTTTAATGACAGGAAAATCAATGCTTTTTCTCATTTCTCTGGATGTAGCACAGCTCTTTCGGAGAGCACATCCTAATTTCATACCTAGACAGAATAGCTATTAAGGATATTTTTAAAATCCAAATTTATCAGATGATGAGAAATCATAAATGTAGTTCATTAATAATACATGCTTAATTTTGAATTTATTTTGGAACATTGTTCAAATTGGGTTTTTTAAAGCTTATTTTAATCAACTTAGAGGCAGGAAGCTACTTAGCTAATGAAAGCTGAGACATCCTTTTATAAACTCAGAATATTCTTGAGATCATTTAAAAATGGGAGAATGTTATGTCAAGATTCATACTCTCAGATAATCTGTAAGAATAAAAATTTGAAATTCCTGACTTTTATAGAATTCCCACTTGTCTAGTTCTCGCTGACTTGTGAATGTATAAAAAACGATCTTTTGCTTAAATTTTGGTGGAAGAGTTTAACTTCTTTCAAAGGATATAAAAAAATTCATTGGAAAGTGTAATATGTATACATTTCAAAGACTCTCAATTATCTGGACTGAAGGCTCTGTTCTCACTGTGACTAGATAAATGGAAGTGTCCTGTACATGAATGAAGCTGTATTTTAAATCAAGACATCACTTTGGTATTAATGCTGTGTGTACAGATTTTTTGTTTGGGGGATTTTTTTTTTTTGCCTAAATAAATGTTACAAATTAAAAAAAGATAAGATTGCTGAATTGTATGGTATGGTAAGACTATGTTTAGCTTTGGGAGAGATAGCCAAGAATTTTGCTAAAGAGCCTGTGCCATTTGCACCCCCAGCCAGCACGAGTGAAGGTGCCTGTTGTGTTGCATGCTCACCAGCATTTGGTGTGCCGGTGTTCTGGATTCTAGCCATCCTGAGAGATGTGTGTGGTATCTCACTGTTGTGTCATGAACTTCCCCTATGACAAATGAAGATGAGCATCTTTGCAAATGCTTATTTGCCATCTTCCTTGGTGAGGCATCTGTTCAGATCTTTTGCCCTTTTTTTTTTCTTTTCTGGTGGGTTGTCTGTTTTCTTATTGCCGAGTTTTCAGTGTTCTTTGTATTTTTAAATGAAAATCCTTTAACAAATTTGCAAATATTTTTCAGTTGTGGCATGTCTTTTGATTCTTTTAACGGTCTTCACAGAGTAGAAGTTTAGAAATGTTTTAATTCAATGTATTTAAACTCAGGAAAAAAACCATAAAAACAGTTTACTCATTTCTCCCATCCTCCACACCTCTGGCAACCACCAATCTATTCCCTCTATCTATGACCCTTTTTGTTTTTAGATTTCACATGTAAGTGAGGTCATATGGTATTTGTCTTTCTCTGACTTATTTTACTTAGTATAATGCCCCTGAGGTCCATTCATGTTTCATTACTTTCTATGAGTGAGTAATGTTCCATTGTATATATACCGCAGTTTCTTTATCCATTTATCCACTGATGGATACTTAAGTTGTTTCCATATTTTGACTATCATAAATAATGCTGCAGTAAACACATACACACACACACACACACACACACAATTTCTGGCACAGAATTCCTGAGACTTTTGTAATTTCAGGAATCGAACTGGAATTCTCCTGCATTGCAAGAGAATTCTTTACTGGCAGAGCTACCAGGAAGCCCTCTTGGATGGAAAGAACATCTTTTATTTTAATGAGAGAACTCTTGGTGGACTTCTGGGTGGGGAGGCTGGTCACCAAAAAGAATAAGCTGAGATTAGAAGCTTGAACTTGCAGCCCCACTCCCCAGTTCTTGGAGACAAGAGGGGAGGGGTTAGAAATGAAGTGGATGTATCATGCCTACATGATAAGGTCTCCAAAGAATCTCCAAAGAATGAGTCTTGAAGAGCTCCCAGGTCAGTGAATATATCCAGATGCCTGGAGGGTGGTGCAACCTGACTCCAGTGGGAAAAAAGCTCCTTTGCTCAAGACCCTTCTGGACCTTGCCCCACATATATCTTCATCTGGCTGTTTACCTGGGTCTTTTACTATGTAATAAACCTGTAAACCCATCACTTCATGGGAAATAAATGGGGAAACAGTGGAAACAGGGTCAGACTTTATTTTGGGGGGCTCCAAAATCACTGCAGATGGTGACTGCAGCCATGAAATTAAAAGACACTTACTCCTTGGAAGAAAAGTTATAACCAACCTAGATAGTATATTCAAAAGCAGAGACATTACTTTGCCGACTAAGGTCCGTCTAGTCAAGGCTATGGTTTTTCCTGTGGTCATGTAAGGATGTGAGAGTTGGACTGTGAAGAAGGCTGAGCGCCGAAGAATTGAAGCTTTTGAACTGTGGTGTTGGGGAAGACTCTTGAGAGTCCCTTGGACTGCAAGGAGGTCCAACCAGTCCATTCTGAAGGAGATCAGCCCTGGGATTTCTTTGGAAGGAATGATGCTAAAACTGAAACTCCAGTACTTTGGCCACCTCATGCGAAGAGTTGACTCATTGGAAAAGACTCTGATGCTGGGAGGGATTGGGGGCAGGAGGAGAAGGGGACGACAGATGGCTGGATGGCATCACTGACTCGATAGACGCGAGTCTGAGTGAACTCCAGGAGTTGGTGATGGACAGGGAGGCCTGGTGTGCTGCAATTCATGGGGTCGCAAAGAGTTGGACACGACTGAGTGACTGAACTGAACTGAACTGAAACCTGTAAACATAAGTGTTTCCTCTAGTTCTCTGAGCTGTTCTAGAAAATTATTATACCTCAGGAGTGGGTCATGGAAACTCAAATGATTGAAACCTTAGGAGGGGGTTTTGGAAACTCTGGTTTACAGCCAGTTTGTCAGAAGCACAGGTGACATCTTGGACTTGAAGCCAGCATCTGGAGTGGGTGCCAGCCACCTCATGTGCTGAATCTGGCTAATGTCAGTATTAATTGAATTGTGGGCCACCCAGCAGGTGTTGGAGAATTGCTTGGTGTGGGAAACCCATGTGCCTGATGAAGTGTTCTGAGTGTGAGTAGAGGAAAATTATTTTTCTTTACAATAATCTTTACAAAATTTAATTTTTGTGACCAGTGTAACGTCTGTGTCTAGACTTTTTTTTTTTGCATATGGAAGTTCAATTGTTCCAGCATGGTTTGTGGAAAGATTATTTTTTTTTCTCCTTGGAATTGATTTTTTTTTTCCTTTATCTAAGGTAAGTTGTCTATATTGGGTAGACCTGTTTCTGGATTCTTCTGTTCCATTAATCTGTATATCTCTTTTTGTTCTTATCCTATACCACACTGTCTTGATTGCCATAGTTTATAAAAAGTCTTGCAATCTGGTATGTCAGTCTTCCAGCTTCCTTCTTTTTCAGTATTTTGTTGATTATTTTTAGTTTTTGCCTTTTTTGCACAAGCTTTGGAATTAGTTTGTTGATGTCCACAAAATAGCTTGCTGGGATCAGGAAGAACTGACATCTTAAGAATATTTAGTCTTCCAGTTCATGAACACAGGGTGTCTACCCACTTATATAAATCTCAATTTAAATACTTTAAATAATGAAAGAAATTTATTTACCCATAAAATGGAAACATTTTCAAGGTAACATAGCCCTCAGGCATAATATCATGCAGAAGCTCATGGTTTTATCCCAGGACTAATATGTGCCGCTGCTGCTGCTGCTGCAGAGGCCATATTTGCCCTCAGTGGGTTTCCTTCTTCATGACACTACACTGGCATCTAGCATCCCAGCCCTCTGGTGCATCTACCCTATTGTCCAGAGACTCTGTGCAAGAAATTCCGACTCCAGTCCTAGATCCACTCTGATTGGACCAGCAGAGGTCATGTGCACATTCTGAGATAGCATATCTGTATGAAGGCACATATTCCATTCCAGATACTAGATACCAGGAAGGGCAGAAGCCAGGTTCTCCAGAAGCCCATAGATTTCGAAGTGGAAACTGGGAACTATTCTAAGGTGTTGCAGGGGGTACCGGGGGGAAGCTATCACATGTATAACTCTAGCAGGAAACTGAAGAGTTGGCCTTCAGTTAAAGCTGGTGAGGCAGAATAAGGATGGGTTTCACATAGCAGTGGTAAATGATTGGACTTTCCTGGCGGTTCAGATGGTAAAGAATTTCTGTGCAGTGCAGGAGACCCAGGTTTGGATCAGTAAGATCCCTTGCAAAAGGAAATGGCTACCCACTCCAGTATTCTTGCCTGGAGAATCCCATGGACAGTGGAGCCTGGCGGGCTACAGTCCATAGGGGTCACAGAGAGTGATTAGATGTGTATGTTAGAATACTTTTTCTGTGGTCTGTTTGGAATGAATTGACCTTTACATACCTCGAGGTAGATGAATGAGGGAGCTGTGAGAGTGATTCCGGAGAGAGAGGCTGAGGTCTTAGAGCTGGACCATGGTTGTAGCAGGGAGGAGAGGGCAGATGTAAGGAGTATTTAGGAATTTAAAAAATTAACAAGCGTATAAAATGGTGTTCTGGTTTCGCTGAC
This sequence comes from Ovis canadensis, assembly GCF_042477335.2. Taxonomy (NCBI): domain Eukaryota; kingdom Metazoa; phylum Chordata; class Mammalia; order Artiodactyla; family Bovidae; genus Ovis; species Ovis canadensis. Next base: position 21,212,604 of record NC_091269.1, on the reverse strand, counting down.
AGCCTCATAAATCAGGGAATAAAGGATGACAGAGCATGAGGTGGGAAGTGGGGTGGGGTAGAGCTGATTGATTATTTTGCCCATGTGGGATCTGGAACATCTGAGCCAACCTAGAGGAAATGTGAAGTAGGTGAGTGAATCTGCAGATGCATTATAGTCAGGCTGAGGGTAGAGAGAATGTTATCATCCTGTAGGGGGAAACTGAAACCAAAGACAGCAGGATTAAAGTATACTAGACTTCTAACAAAGAGTGGGGAGCTACCTGGAACAAAGCCGATATATTATTTGTTGTCTAAGTTAATTTTTTTGTTATTTTTACTGGAATATAGTTTTTACAATGCCATGTTAGTTTCAGGTATACAGTACAGTGAGTCAGACATACGTATACGTATATCCACTCTTCTTAGATTCTTCATTGCGGAGGATCGAGTAGCATTCCCTGTGCTATCCAGCGGGTTGTCTGTCTTACATATAGTAGTGTATATTTGTCAACCTCGATCTCCCCATTTATCCCTCCCCTCTTTAAGTTAATTGTGAAGTAAACTGATTGGGGTTCTGATTCTTTAGTGTAACTAAATCAGTCTTAATCCTTGTTATCATTTTAATGTCACAAATTGAAGGACCACTTTATGTAGGACTTTGTATAGTGTCTGAATCAGCTGTACTCCAAATTGACAACCACAGTCAAGATTCTGGCACCCAGCATGGGAAGACAATAGAAGCATCTTGTGTGCGTGCTACGTCGCCTCAGTAATGTCCGACTTTTTGTCACCCCATGGACTGTAACCCACCTCTGTCCTCTGTGCATAGGATTCTCCAGGCAATAACACTGGAGTGGGTTGCTGTGCCCTCCTCCAGTGGATCTTCCTGACCTCGGGATTGAAACTGAGCCGCCTATGTCTTCTGCACTGGCAGGCAGGTTCTTTATCACTAGCACCACCTGGGAATCTCCAACAGAAGTGCCTTTTCCTAACAGTCTTTTTTCTTTTTAAAGATTTCTTTTTAATGTGGACCATTTTTAAAGTCTTTATTGAATTGGTTACAACATTGCTTCTCATTTCTGTTTTGGTTTTTTGGCCACAAGGTATGTGGGATCTTAGTTCTCTGACCAGGGATCAAACCTGCACCTCCTGCCTTGCAAGGCTAAGTTTTAACTGCTGGACTTCCAGGGAAGTCTCCCTAACAGTTTTTAATAAGGCTTTTCTGTGTATTTATAGAAATAAAATTTGCTGATGAGTAAGGCCTAAAGGCTAAATTTTAAATCTTTCTGAAGATACTTCTTGCATTGTAAGAATTCATTTTTTAAACACTACATTAGTTTTCTAATGCTACCATAACAAATTACCACAAATTTAGTGGCTTAAGACGGCACCAATATATTACGTTATAGTTCTAGAGATCAGAAGTTCTAAAATCAATGTGTCAGCAAGGCTGTATTCCTCCTAGAGGCTCTTGGAGAGAATTCATTCCCTTGCCTCTCCCCACTTTAGGACTTCAGAATAGTCATCTCTGGAGCCCACTGTTCCTTTTTAGGCTAAGAGGTGAGACAAATTTGGGTAACCTGGCCACGGCTGCAGAGCAATGGGACACAGGCCATTATTTTTCTGGAAATTACAGCCTCTAAGCTGAGGCCCAAAGTTAGAACTATTTATTTTTCAAATTAATTTTTTATTAATAACTTTGTGACAGTGTAATGTATATACCATAAAGTCAGCTATTTTAATTCAGCAAGTTCTTAGTTTATTCACAGAATTGTGTAACCATCCATAACTTCATTTTATTTTCTTTTTTGTTTTGTTGTTTTTTAATTATTTATTTTAATTGGAGGCTAATTACTTTACAATATTATGGTAGTTTTTGCCATACATTTACATAAATCAGCCATGGGTGTACATGTGTTTCCCATCCTGAACCCCCTTCCCCCCTCCCTCCCCATCCCATCCCTAAGGGTCATCCCAGTGCACCAGCCCTGAGCACTCTGTCTCATGCATCGAACCTGGACTGGCAATCTGTTTCACATATGATAATACATATATTTCAATGTTATTCTCTCAAATCATCCCACCCTTGCCTTCTCCCACAGAGTCCAAAAGACTGTTCTATATATCTGTCTCTTTTTTGCTGTCTCGCATATAGGGTCATCGTTATCATCTTTCGAAATTCCATATATATGTGTTAGTATACTGTATTGGTGCTTTTCTTTCTGACTAATTTCACTCTATATAATAGGCTCCAGCATAACCTCATTTTAAAACATTTTCATCTCCCTCAAACTCATATCCATTTAGACACTCCCCATTCCTACCCATAGCCCAAAGCAACCACTAATCTACTTTCTGTCTCTACAAATTTAACTTTTCTGGACATTTCATATAAATGTATTGTAAAAGATGTGGCCTTTCTGCCTGGCTCTTTCACTTGGTATAATGTTTTTGTGGTTCCTTCTTATGCTAACATGTAACAATACTTCCTTACTTTTTTAAAAATTTATTTTTTAACTGAAGATAATTGCTTTACAGAATTTTATTGTTTTCTGTCAAACCTCAACATGAATCATTCATAGGTATACATATATCCCCTCCCTTTTAAACCTCCCTCCCATCTTCCTCCCCATCCCACCCCTCTAATTGATACAGAGCCCCTGTTTGAGATTCCTGAGCCATACAGCAAATTCCTGTTGCCTATCTATTTTGCATATGGTAATGTAAGTTTCCATTTTACTCTGTCCATACATCTCGCCCTCTTCTCCCCTTGCCCCGTGTCCATAAGTCAATTCTCCATGTCTGTTTCTCTACTGCTGCCCTGTAAATAAATTCTTCAGTACCACTTTTCTAGAGTCTGTATATATGTGTTAGAATATGATATTTATCTCTTTCTCTGACTTACTTCACTCTGTATAATAGATTCTAGATTCATCCACCTCATTAAAATGGACTCAAATCCATTCCTTTTTATGGCTCAGTAATATTCCATGGTGTATATACAACTTCCTTATCCATCTAGCAATGGACATCTAGGTTGCTTCCATGTTCTAGCTATTGTAAATAGTGCTGCAGTGAACAATGGGATACATGTGACTTTTTCAATTTAGGTTTCCTCAGGGTATACGCCTTGGTATGGGATTGCTGGGTCATAGGGTCGTTTTATTCCTAGTTTTTTAAGGAATCTCCATACTGTCTCCCATAGTGGCTGTATCAATTTGCATTCCCACCAATAGTGCAAGAACATTCCCTTTTCTCCACACCCTCTGCAGCATTTATTGTTTGTCGACTTTTTGATGATGGCCATTCTGACTGGTGTGAGGTGATATCTCATTGTGCTTTTGATTTGCATTTCTTTAATAATGAGCAATGTTGAGCATCTTTTTATGTGCTTGTTAGCCATCTGTTTGTCTTCTTTGGAGAAATGTCTGTTTAGGTTAGGTCTTTTCTCCACATTTTGATTGGGTTGTTGTTTTTTTTTTTTCTGGTATTAAGTTGTATGAACTGTTTATATAGTTTGGAAATCAATCCTTTGTTAATGTTTCATTTGCTATTATTTTTCCCATTCTGAGAGTTGTCTTTTCACCTTGCTTGTAGTTTCCTTTGCTGCACAAAATATTTTAAGTTTAATCAGGTCCCACTTCTTTACTTCTGTTTTTATGTCCATTACTCTAGGAGGTGGGTCATAGAGGATCTTGCTTTGATTTATGTCATTGAGTGTTCTGCCTATGTTTTCCTCTAAGAGTTTTATGGTTCCTAGTCTTAAACTTAGGTATTTAATTCATTTTGAGTTTATCTTTGTGTATAGTGTTAGGAAGTGTTCTAATTTCATTCTTTTACATGTAGCTGTCCAGTTTTCCCAGCACCATTTATTGAAGAGGCTGTTCTTGCCCCATTGTATATTCTTTCCTCCTTTGTCAAAAATAAGGTTACTTTAGGTGCATGGATTTATTTCTGGGCTTTCTATCTTGTTCCATTGGTCTATATTTCTGTTTTTGTGCCAATACCATACTGTCTTGATGACTGTAGCTTTGTAGTATAATTTGAAGCCAAGAGGTTGATTCCTCCAGTCCCTTTCTTCTTTCTCAAGACTGCTTTGGTTATTTGGGGTCTTTGTATTTCCATATGAATTGTGATTTTTTTGTTCTAGTTCTATGAAAAATGCCATTGGTAATTTGATAGGGATTACATTGAATCTGTAGATTGTGTTTGGTAGTATAGTCATTTTCACAATATTGATTCTTCTTACCCAGGAACATGGAATATCTCTCCATCTGTTTATGTCATCTTTGATTTCTTTCATCAGTGTCTTATAATTTTCTGTGTATAGTTCTTTTCTCTCCTTCGGTGAGTTTATTCCTAGATATTTAATTCTTTTTGTTGCAATGGTGAATGGGATCAATTCCTTAATTTCTCTTTTTGATTTGATTTCTCTGTATTGATTTCGTATCCTGCAGCTTTGCTAAATTCACTGATTAGCTCTAGTAATTTTCTGATACCATCTTTAGAGTTTTCTATGTACAGTATCATGCCACCTGCAAACAGTGAGAACTTTACTTCTTTTCTTATCTGGATTCCTTTTACTTCTTTTTCTTCTCTGATTGCTGTAGCTAGGACTTCCAGAATTATGTTGAATAATACTGGTGAAATTGGATACCCTTGTTTTGTTCCTGATCTTAGGGGGAATGCGTTCAGTTTTTCAACATTAAGAATAATGTCTGCTGTAAGCTTATCATATATGACCTTTGCTATGTTGAGGTAGGTTCCTTCTTTGCCCATTTTTTGAAGAGTTTTAATCATAAATGGGTGCTGAATTTTGTCAAAGGCTTTTTCTGCATCTATTGAGATAATCATATGGTTTTTATCTTTCAATTGGTTAACATGGTGTATCATACTGATTGATTTGCATATATTGAAGAATTCTTGCATCCCTGGAATAAACCCAACTTGATTGTGGTGTATGAACTTTTTGATGTGTTGCTGAATTCTGTCTGGTAAAATTTTGTTGAGGATTTTTACATCTATGTTCATCTGTGATATTGGCCTGTAGTTTTCTTTTTGTGTGTTGTCTTTGTCTGGTTTCGGTATCAGGGTAATGGTGGCCTTGTAGAATGAGTTTGGACGTGTTCCTTCCTCTGCAATTTTTTAAAAGAGTTTTAGAAGGATAGGCATTAGCTCTTCTCTAAATGTTTGATAGAATTCTCCTGTGAAGCCATCTGGTCCTGGGCTTTTGTTTTTTGGGAGATTTTTGATTACAGCTTCAAATTCAGTGCTTGTAATTGGGTTGTTCATAATTTCTATTTCTTCCTGGTTCAGTCTTGGAAGATTGAACTTTTCTAATCTGTCCATTTCTTCCAAGCTATCCATTTTATTGCCATGTAGTTGTTCATAATAGTCTCTTATAATCCCTTGTATTTCTGCATCATCTGTTGTAACCTCTCCTTTTTCATTTCTAATTTTTTTTATTTGATTCTTCTCTCTTTTTTTCTTGAGAGTCTGGCTAAAGATTTGTCAATTTTGCTTATCTTCTCAAAAAACCAACTTTTAGTTTTATTCACTTTTACTATTTTTTCTTTCATTTCTTTTTCATTTATTTCTGCTTGGATCTTTGTGATTTCTTTCCTAATACTAATTTTGGGTCCCCCCCTCTTTTCCAGTTGTTTCGGATGTAAATTTAGGTTGTCTATTCAATGTTTTTCTTGTTTCTTGAGGTAGGATTGTATTGCTATAAACTTCCCTCTTAGAACTGCTTTAGCTGCATCCCATAGGTTTTGAGTTGTTGTGTTCTCATTGTCATTTGTTTATAGAAACTTCTTGATTTCCCTTTTGATTTATCCAGTAACCTATTGCTTATTTAGAAGTGTATAATTTAATCTCCATGTGTTTGTGTTTTTTACACTTTTTTCTTATAATTGATATCTAGTCTCATAGCATTATGGTTGGAAAAGATGCTTGATACAATTTCAATTTTCTTAAATGTACTGAGGTTTGATGTGTGACCCAAAATGTGGTCTATCCTGGAGAATGTATCATATGCACTTGAGAAGAAGGTATATTCTTCTGCATTTGGATGGAATGTCCTGAAGATATCAATGAGATCCATCTCATCTAATGTACCACTTAAGGCTTATGTTTCCTTATTAATTTTCTGTTTTGATGATCTGTCCATTGGTGTAAGTGGAGTGTTAAAGTCTCCTACTATTATTGTGTTATTGTCAATTTCTCCTTTTATGTCTGTTAGTGTTTGTCTTACATACTGAGGTGCTCCTATGTTGGGTGCATAGATATTTACAATTGTCATGTCTTCATCTTGGATTGATCCCTTGGTCATTATGTAGTGTCCTTCCTTATCTCTTGTCATCTTCTTTACTTTAAGGTCTCTTTTGTCTGATATGAGGATTGCTACTCCAGCTTTCTTTTTCTTCCCATTTGCATGGAATATATTTTTCCATCCTCTCACTTTCAGTCTATAGGTGTCTTGTGGTCTGAAGTGGGTTTCTTGTAGACAGCATATATATGGGTCTTGGTTTTGTATCCATTCAGCCAGTCTGTGACTTTTGGTTGGAGCATTTAATCCATTTACATTTAAAGCAATTTTATATATATATATATATATATATATATATATATATATGTTCCTATTGCCATTTTCTTAATTGTTTGCAGTTGGTTTTGTAGATCTTTTTTCTTCTCTTGTGTTTCTTGACTATATAAGTCTGTTTAACATGTGTTGTAAAGCTGATTTGGTGGTACTGAATTCTCTTAACATTTGTTTGTCTGAAAAGCTTTTGATTTCTCTATCAATTTTGAATGAGATCCTTGCTGGGTACATTAATCTTGGTTGTAGATTTTTTCCCTTTCATTACTTTAAATATATCCTGCCATTCTCTTCTGGCCAGCAGAGTTTCTGCTGAAAGATCAACTGTTATACGTATGGGTTTTCCCTTGTATGTTACTTGTTGCTTTTTCCTTGCCACTTTTAATATTCTTTCTTTGTGTTTAGTCTTTGTTAGTTTGACTTTATGTGTCTTGGCGTGTTTTTCCTTGGGTTTATCCTGTATGGGACTCTTTGTGCCTCTTGAACTTGATTGACTATTTCCTTTTCCATGTTGGGGAAATTTTCAACTATAATCTCTTCAAAAACTTTATCATACCCTTTATTTTTTATTCTTCTTCTGGGACCCATATAATTTGAATGTTGGTGTGTTTGATGTTTTCCCAGAAGTCTCTGAGACTATCCTCAGTTCTTTTCACTTTTTTTACTTTATTCTGCTCTTCAAAAGTTGTTTCCGCCATTTTATCTTCCAGGTCACTGATTCGTTCTTCTGCTTCAGATATTCTGCTATTGATTCCTTCTAGAGTATTTTTAATTTCATTAATTGTGTTGTTTTTTTCTGTATGTTTATTCTTTAATTCTTTTACGTCTTTGTTAATTGATTCTTGCATTTCCGGCATTCTGTTTTCAAGGTTTTTGATCATCTTTACTATCATTATTCTGAATTCTTTTTCAGGTAGTTTGCCTATTTCCTCTTCATTTATTTGAACTTGTGTTTCTAGTTTGTTCCTTTATGTGTGTAGTATTTCTCTGCCTTTTCATTATTGTTTTTAAAACTTATTGTGTTTGAGGTCCCCTTTTCCCACGCTTCAAGGTTGAATTCTTTCTTCCTTTTGGTTTCTGCCCTCCTAAGGTTGATCGAGTGGTTTGTGTAAGCTTCGTATATGGCGAGATTTGTGCTGAGTTTCGTTTGTTTGTTTGTTTGTTTTTCCTCTGATGGGCAAGGCTGAGTGAGGTGCTAATCCTGTCTGCTGATGATTGGGTTTGTATTTTTGTTTTGTTTATTGCTTGGATGAGGTGTCCTCACAGGGTGCTACTGGTGGTTGGGTGATGCTGGGTCTTGTATTCAAGTTGTTTCCTTGTGTGGGTTCTCACTATTTGATACTCTCTAGGGTTAGTTCTCTGGTAGCTTAGGTTCTTTGAGTCAGGGCTCCCACTCCAAAGACTCAGAGCTTGATCTCGAGTTTTGCGTGGTTCTATATATTCTTCTCCAGTGATCAGGCACTCCTGCCCGCTCTCAGCTGGTGTTCTGCAAGATCTTCTGTGTCTGAAGGTATATTCCCAATGGATCCATGGAGAGAGACAGACTCCATGTCCACCTACTCCTCTGCCATCTTGTTCCCTAGTACTTCCTTACTTTTTAATCACCGAATAGTATTCCATTGTACTTCAGGATATGTTGCAATACTTTTGTGTACCCATTGATTAAAACTATTAATTTCTACTGTCAGATCATGGAAATGTATTCTAGCTCAGAATATGTATCCTAAGGAGCCTCACATATGCATTCAGCTGTAGAGCACTGGGCTGATTCTTGTCTGACTGGGAATTCTTGGATAAGTATTCTGTCTCTGAGGTGGACTCAAAGATCGGCTCAGACTGAATCTTCTGATTGGGAGTCCTGGGTAGCCTGACTCCTTACCTCTGAGGCTGTGGTGGATAAAATACAGCATCGGGTGCAGGAAAACACTGGGCCAATCAGAAGGACACTCAGCTTTTGGCACTCACGTGAGGGTGGCAGAAGTAAAAGGTCTTTTTTTGGCAAAATGACGGCAGCTCAGAACACCTAGCAACAGAACTTGGAAATGTCCAGCTTCTCATGCCTGGCAGGCTTCCTCCATCTTGATGAATTAATATTTCTGGCTTTTTCATTTCTAGGATGACTGGAAGAGGTTGTAAGACATCTGGATGTATTTGGATTACATAACTGACTTATTTCCTTTGTTCAACATTTATTGAGCATCTAATATATGCTATACCATTTGTATGCATTATCTGATCCAATTACAGCAAAGATCTTATACAGTAAGCTAGAATACTTATTTTATAACTTTGGAACAACAGACTGGTTCCAAAAGGAAAAGAAGTATGTCAAGGCTGTATGTATATTGTCACCATGCTTATTTAACTTATATGCAGAGTACATCATGAGAAGTGCTGGGCTGGATGAAGCACAAGCTGGAATCAAGATTGCTGGGAGAAATATCAATAACCTCAGATTTTCAAATGACACCACCCTGATGGCAGAAAGTGAAGAGGAACTAAAGAGCCTCTTGATGAAAGTGAAAGAGGACAGTAAAAAAGTTGGCTTAAAGCTCAACATTCAGAAAATGAAGATCATGGCATCTGGTCCCATCACTTCATGGCAAATAGATGGAGAAACTGTGGAAATAGTGACCGACTTTATTTTTTGGGGCTCCAAAATCACTGCAGATGGTGACTGCAGCCATGAAATAAAAAGACCCTTACTCCTTGGGAGAAAAGTTATGACCAACCTAGATAGCTTATTCAAAAGCAGAGACATTACTTTGCCAACAAAGGTCCATCTAGTCAAGGCGATGGTTTTTCCAGTAGTCATGTATGGATGTGAGAGTTGAACTATAAAGACAGCTGAGTGCTGAAGAACTGATGCTTTTGAACTGTGGTGTTGGAGAAGACTCTTGAGAGTCCCTTGGACTGCGAGGAGATCCAACCAGTCCATCCTAAAGGATATCAGTCGTGAATGTTCATTGAAAGGACTGATGTTGAAGCTGAAACTCCAATATTTTGGCCACCTGATGGGAAGAGTTGACTCATTGGAAAAGACCCTGATGCTGAGAAAGATTGAAGGAGGGAGGAGAATGGGACGACAGAGGATGAGATGATTGGATGGCATTACCGACTCAATGGACATGAGTTTGAGTAAACTCCAAGAGTTGGTGATGGACAGGGAGGCCTTGTGTGGTACAGTCCATGGGGTCGCAAAGAGTCTGACATGACTGAACAACTGAACTGAACTGAACTGATAATACTTATTTTACAGATGGGAAAATTGAACCTCAGAGAGATTATCACTCAAGCTAAATGATAAAGTCAAGTTTCAAATCCATTTTATCCAATGGCTCCCTAAAGTTTGAAAAAGTAATGTGCAAGAAAGATGAGAGGATAATTTAGTATGGTAGAATGATGACAGCAGAAATAGGAGATGGTTAAAACCGGTCTTTTCCAGTGCTTTTAGGAACAGAAAAAGGACAGAGGCTGGATATTCATCAGAATTGGGAGTGGGGCATGAAATGGTCAGTTTGAAGATGCCCCCAAGATAGGCCAACCCTAGTTATATAAATAATTGCAAGGATCAGATAGTGCTTAAAAGATATTCAATAATTAACACCTCATTCTGTTATATTGGAAATTGGTGGTATATGGAAATAAAAAATGATAAGATTTCCTAAGTACTCAGATGCCATGAAAGTGGGGTCATGGGTTCTAAAGCGAGGAACCACCTCACCAGTTGCTTTTACCCATAAACTACATAGTCTGCTAACCCTGGTTGACACACTTTCCTCTGCCTGAATACTCTTCACACACATGTTGCCTTCCTGAACCTTCTCCACCTCCATCTCTCATCTTGCATATCAGATCCCTCCCCCACTTTAAAAGCAGATTATTACCATTCTCAGACAAAGCACCTGTTACAAGTCTGCAGGCATCACAATTTGTAATTATGTAGTTTATTAGCTTGTTCAGTGGCCTTCTTGCCTCACTTTTCACACTGTAAGTTCCCTGAGTGGAGAGCAAGTCTGAAAATCTGCAGTAAGACTTCAAGCAGTGCTTCCACACCTGCCCACAAGCTCCTTGAATGTGCCACTTTGTGAGAGTTAATACATTTTGGAGACCAGCAGGCTGGTGGGTACATGAGAGCCTAGCTGCACTCTGCTGGCTTCAACCTGCAGCTGAGAAAGGCTCAGGAGGATGGGCTCCAATCCAGCATCCTTGAGGCCAGTAGAGCTATCACCTTGATGGATACAAGCTGGCACACCTTCCTCCCCAGTCACTTCATATTCAACAATGCCAAAAAGTCCCAAGAAAGGACATTGTAAATTGTAAAAGGAACCACTCAACTCTTCAACTGTTATTTTAAGTTTTGTTGTCATTTTTAAATGCTATATAAGCATCCACTTTAAAACACATCCCAGGGACTTTCCTGGGGATGAGAAAGAAATACATAGAAAATGTTTCCCAGGCTAGGAAGAAGCTTCCTGAAGACAAGATGTGAGACAGTGCAGGGAAAAGCTCCAGCTGCTCTTTCCCATTTCCTTCAAATCCTGTCTCTGTATTTCTGTCTGGCATTGGTGCACAGGGAGCCAAGATTTTGCCAACAATAGGAGGTTGTGGAAAGGAAAACTGAGGAAAAACAATGTTTTATGCATAGTCAATTCAGTTCAGTTCAGTCGCTCAGTCATGTCCGACTCTTTGTGACCCCATGAATTGCAGCACTCCAGGCCTCCCTGTCCATCACCAACTCCCAGGGTTCACCCAAACTCATGTCCATCAAGTCGGTGATGCCATCCAGCCATCTCATCCTCGGTCGTCCCCTTCTCCTCCTGTCCCCAATCCCTCCCAGCATCAGAGTCTTTTCCAATGAGTCAACTCTTCACATGAAGTGGCCAAAGTATTGGAGTTTCAACTTTAGCATCAATCCTTCCAATAAACACCAGGACTGATCTCCTTCAGAATGGACTGGTTGGATCTCCTTGCAGTCCAAGGGACCCTCAAGAGTCTTCTCCAACACCACAATTCAAAAGCATCAATTCTTTGGCGCTCAGCTTTCTTCACAGTCCAACTTTAACATCCATACATGACCACTGGAAAAACCATAGCTGTGACGAGATGGATCTTTGTTGGCAAAGTAATGTCTCTGCTTTTGAATATGCTGTCTAGGTTGATCATAGCTTTCCTTCCAAGGAGTAAGCGTCTTTTAATTTCATGGCTGCAATCACAATCTGCAGTGATTTGGGAGCCCCCCCCCCAAAAAAAATAAAATCTGCCACTGTTTCCACTGTTTCCCCATCTAATTGCCATGAAGTGATGGGACCAGATGCCATGATCTCAGTTTTCTGAATGTTGAGCTTTAAGCCATCTTTTTCATTCTCCCCTTTCACTTTCATCAAGAGGCTTTTTAGTTCTTCTTCACTTTCTGCCATAAGGGTGGTGTCATCTGCATATCTGAAGTTATTGATATTTCTCCCAGCAATCTTGATTCCAGTTTGTCCTTCTTCCAGCCCAGCGTTTCTTATGATGTACTCTGCATATAAGTTAAATAAGCAGGGTGACAATATACAGCCTTGCCATATTCCTTTTCCTATTTGGAACCAGTCTGTTGTTCCATGTCCAGTTCTAACTGTTGCTTCCTGACCTGCATATAGGTTTCTCAAGAGGCAGGTTGGGTGGTCTGGTATTCCCATCTCTTTCAGAATTTTCCACAGTTTGTTGTGATCCACACAGTCAAAGGCTTTGGCATAGTCAATAAAGCAGAAATAGATGTTTTTCTGGAACTCTCTTGCTTTTTCCATGATCAAGCAGATGTTGGCAATTTGATCTCTGTTTCCTCTGCCTTTTCTAAAACCAGCTTGAACATCTGGAAGTTCGTGGTTCACATATTGCTGAAGCCTGGCTTGGAGAATTTTAAGCATTACTTTACTAGCATGTGAGATGAGTGCAATTGTGCGGTAGTTTGAGCATTCTTTTGCATTGCCTTTCTTTGGGATTGGAATGAAAACTGACCTTTTTCAGTCCTGTGGCCACTGCTGAGTTTTTCAAATTTGCTGGCATATTGAGTGCAGCACTTTCACAGCATCATCTTCCAGCATTTGAATAGCTCAACTGGAATTCCATCACCTCCACTAGCTTTGTTCGACGTGATGCTTTCTAAGGGACTTCACATTCCAGGGTGTCTGGCTCTAGGTGTGATCACACCATGAAGATCCTTTTTGTACAGTTCTTCCGTGTATTCTTGCCACCTCTTCTTAATATCTTCTGCTTCTGCCAGGTCCATATCATTTCTGTCCTTTATCGAGCCCATCTTTGCATGAAATGTTCCCTTGGTATCTCTAATTTTCTTGAAGAGATCTCTAGTCTTTCCCATTTTGGTGTTTTCCTCTATTTCTTAGCATTGATTGCTGAGGAAGGCTTTCTTATCTCTCCTTGCTATTCTTTGGAACTTTGCATTCAGATGCTTATAGCTTTCCTTTTCTCTTTTGCTTTTTGCTTCTCTTCTTTTTAAGCTATTTGTAAGGCCTCCTCATACAGCCATTTTGCTTTTTTGCATTTCTTTCAAGGGGATGGTCTTGATCCCTTTCTCCTGTACGATGACATGAACCTCCGTCCGTAGTTCATCAGGCACTCTGTCTGTCAGATCTAGTCCCTTAAATCTATTTCTCACTTCCACTGTATAATCATAAGGGATTTGATTTAGGTCATACCTGAATGGTCTAGTGGTTTTCCTTACTCTCTTCAATTTATATATGAATTTGGCAATAAGGAGTTCATGATCTGAGCCACAGTCAGCTCCCAGTCTTTTTTTCGCTGCCTGTATAGAGCTTCTCCATCTTTGGCTGAAAATAATATAATCAATCTGAAATTGGTATTGACCATCTGATGATGTCCTTGTGTAGAGTCTTGTCTTGTGTTGTTGGGAGAGGATGTTTGCTATGGCCAGTGCGTTCTCTTGGCAAAACTCTATTAGCCTTTGCCCTGCTTAATTCCATACTCCAAGGCCAAATTTGCCTGTTACCCCAGGTGTTTCTTGACTTCCTACTTTTGCATTCAAGTCACCTATAATGAAAAGGACATCTTTTTTGGGTGTTAGTTCTGAAAGGTCTTGTAGGTCTTCATAGAACCGTTCAAAGTCAGCTTCTTCAGCATTACTGGTTGGGACACAGACTTGGATTACTGCCTTGGAAACGAACAGAGATCATTCTGTCATTTTTGAGACTGCATCCAAGAACTGCATTTCGGACTCTTTTGTTGACCATGATGGCTACTCCATTTCTTCTAAGGGATTCCTGCCCACAGTAGTAGATATAATGGTCATCTGAGTTAAATTCACCCATTCCAGGCCATTTTAGTTCGCTGCATAGTCAGTATCAACTAAATTTAAATTCACGTTTAACTAAGTAAATAAATTTGTTAAGTAAGTTAGTGCAAGACTGGAATTTGATTTCTCTCTCTGTTAGAAGTGCTCCCTTTTGATAACAGAACGTGTGAGTTTCTGTGACCTTGAGTGATCCAAATTTGTTTCCTTTTCATTGTTTTGTGTCTTTGGTTAAATGAATAAGTATTGTTTCACAGAGACCTATAATCCTGTTGTGTTTTTTAAAACCTTTTTGATGTTCTTAATAAACTTCCCAAATATTGTAATCTAACTAAAGCTCTTTTAGCTTACAGCTGACTCTGGGATACTTTGAAGAAACATCTCTGAGGCATCTCAGAGAGGAATGTTAGTTTATTTGGTATATTAAATTACTTAAAAGATATTGTTAAGTGATTGTGTTAGGAGATGCACACTGATTGAAACTGCCCACCCTGGCCAGTTACCATAATAACCATTTGCATGAGTTGTTTTATGACAGGAGATCCTGATAAGGAATATGGAACTAATAAGCCACCACCAACCGGAAGAGTTCGGGAAATGTCTAAAGGGGACACTGCGTGTCCGTCCACATCCCAGAATCCCATCCATCCTAATCCCATCACCATAAAACCCGAGACTGTGAGCCACACGGCAGAGCAGTTCTCCTGGGTTTCCTTACCCTACTGCTCTCCACCCGGGTGCCCTTTCCCAATAAAATCTCTTGCTTTGTCAGCACATGTGTCTCCTCGGACAGTTCATTTCCGAGTGTTAGACAAGAGCACAGTTCAGGCCCTGGAAGGGGTCCGCCTTCCTACAACAATTGGAGATGAATCTTAGGCTATAGTGTATGGATAAATACCATTAATATAGGTTATTTCAAAGTTTATATGGAATCCTTAACATCTGATGTGTCCTGATATAATGTTATCAGTCAAAATTCTAGTTATTAACCCTAAAAGGTTATATATCCCAGAAACATCCAAGTATCCTGCTAATTGCATGGTACTCAATCTTTAATCCTGCTATTTAAGTTTTTTCTTTATATACAATATTTTATACTGATGCTTTTATAAAATGAAATTTTCAAGAAGCCTCATAATCTGTTAACTTTAGATAATGCCACCAAATTAGGTAACAAATGAAAAAATTCTAATGAAAAACCTGATTACTTCATCCAGATCAATAGGAATCATTTACATGAGACTGAATGAACTGATAAATATGATTTATGACTTTTGGAAATGTACTAGCTTAAATCTTTGATTTTCAGTAAATCTTTTCTCTTATGCTATGACCTACAATAAGTTGATAAAGTATACCTTTGTAAACAAAGATGAAGCATTTTTCTTTTTCTCTACCTGATCCTACCAGAGTTTGGCTTCTCCAGCTGACTCTCCTGTGGACTTGATGGCTTACTGCAACTGGATTACAACTAGTTATATTAATCATTGTTTTAATTTGTTCTTTGTTTCCAAATTGTTTATACATTTTGTCTCCCTGTTGCACGATGACTTTGTCAGTGTTACTAGCTGCGTCATTTATACCCTATTTTATAAGATTATTGTCTCTTATAGCTCCCAGTATATAACTCAACCTCCAACCAAATTGATGATGGCTAAACATCTGGTGAAAATAGATCACTTTTATGACTCTTATAAAATTATTGTAATACTGTGATTCTAGGTATGGGAAGAAGCAACAGGGGAAAACATTTCCTGGATCATGATAGATTAGAAGACGGAGGATCCAGAGAATCTTTTATTACCTATCAATGGACCTAATCCCAAATTTAACATCTGGAGTGGCATATCAACAGGATCTTTTACTTGATCTGAGATGAGCCTCCCAGGGCCAGGGGACAAAAGTAGGTCACAAAATGTCTTCCAAATATTGGTGGAATTTCACACCAAAAGGAGGAACTGAGAAATGGAATGTAACAGTATATTAAGGATGTCACAGTTATCACCGATTGCAGCCACCAGGGAAGTTAACTCAATAAGGAAAGAATACCTGTTATCTAACAGCCATCAAACTACAGTCATTCCCTACTAAGAGCCTTGAGGAAGCTCAGATGTGAAAAACAGAGGATACTGGCCCCAGATAGCTGAGGTGCATATCAAAGGAATGATTTCAGTGAGCCCAGACTCTTGCATCTTCCCATACATAAAGCACTAAATTCCTTAACTTGGGATATCTGGTTTTCTTTAATTAGCCATAATCTTTTGATATTCAGACTTTTGATATTCAATCTTTTGATATTCAACTTGCCTTTTATTTTTATTTATTTATTTTTAAAATTTTTATTTTTACTTAATTTTGCTTTACAATACTGTATTGGTTTTGCCATACATTGACATGAATCTGCCACGGGTGTACATGAGTTGCAAAGCTTCTATTAATATATAACCTGGCTCCTCCCCTCACCTCATCAGAGCAGTTCTCAGGGTTACTTGAGATGCTGCCTCCTGGGCTTAAGCCCTACAGATTTCTGCTGAATAAAGCATAACTCTCAAGTTGTAGGTTCCATGTATGTTTTTCAGTTGACAGTAGTTAAGGCAGAGAAAAGATTACTAAAACTGAAGTGCTCTCTAGAATATTATTTCCTTTCTTCTATCTGTTGACTGAAAAAAAAATGCACAACATAGAACAGTGGGTTTTGTTTTTTTGGGGGACCTCATTGAGGATTCTAACCTGGGAGACAGCCTCTCAGATACTCTGAGGAGTTGCTCCGAAGTGGTAGAGGAGGAGCCAGTTTATACGTGAATTTTGGGGGGCAAGGAAGTACAAGTAGTCAAGCATTGGTAAAAGATTGGCTAGACCAATCACAAATAATTCAAGTTAATGTTTTTAGTGCTTTTCTCTGTGTGGAAAGATGCAAGAATCTGGGACCATTGAAATTCTTCCTTAAATATGGGTCTTCACTATCTAGGTGCCCATCCTCTCAAAAGCACATGACACTTTCTGTTTTTCCAGCCTGAATCCCCCTCAGGGCACACTGTCTACAGTGGATTGTGACTTAACCCTTGTAAAAGGGACTGATGAACCATACTCTGTGGTTTGTTTCCATGTCCATATTTATACCGGAATTTGTTCCCATGGTTCTTCCTGTTCTGTGAATTCCTTATTGTCTTGATGATGAGCTTTGTCCAGAGTAAAGACTTACCCCTATTAAATCCCTAATAAACTGAATGATTAAAAAAAAAAGATGGTAATTAGTTTTCCCAAAGTGTGTTAAGTAAGAAATACTATGCTTACATGTGAAAACATACAGAGCTTTCCTACCTACATGTCATTTTAAGTCCATCCCAATACATAGTACTGTTTTGAACAACTGATTAACACAGTTTGGATCAGTCTCCCAGGTTCTGAGCATTGCTCCAGAAGCTCTGAGAAATCAAAGATAAAGCCTTATTTTTTTAACACAGAAATTGTTTAATATGCTATAATAAGTACATGTTATAGGTAATTCTTGTGGAGCAATGTGGAGCCCTATACCAAGGTCACAGATGTGGAGCCCTGTACCAAAGTCACAAGACAAAAGTCTCTGGAACTTACAGAGTCCCATAGCAACAATTGTCATGAGCCTTCGGATCCAAAGTGGCCAGTTCTTTACTTCATATTAGGTAAGCTACACACTCTAGCATCTAACCAATCACCTAATGCCACCCTTCCAGTAGGAATTTTCTCTGTCTTGAGGCTATAAAAATTGACCACTAGCCTGTGAAAGGGGTCAGCTCTCCCTTGAGCCAGCCTGCTGTTCTAATAGTGTCTCCAACTCTAATAAACTCTATTCTCCTCTCATTCTGCCTAATGTCTGTAAATTCTTTTCCAACCTGCACACAGACCATGACAATTCTATCCTTCAAAAAATACATTTTGCAGAATATTTAATAGCATGGAAAGTGGTAGTGATGAAGAATAAAGTGAGCTACAAAAGAGCAAGAATACAATAATTTCATTTAAAAATATGTATTTTGAAAGGTTTAGATTTACAGAAGAGTTGAAAAGTAGTTAAGAGCATTCTATATGCCTTTCCCACAGCCTATATTGCACTTTACATAACTAGGGCACAGTTATCAAAACCAAGAAATTATTATTTACATGTTCTAACAAGTTAAAAAATAAAGAAAATTTTGACTTCACTGGGTTTTCTCACTAATACTCAATATCCTCTATCCAGTTCAGGAGAGCGTTTTGCATTTGGCCATCACCTTTCCTAAGTCTTCTCCAATCCATTATAATTTTTCATATTTTCTTGTTTGTCAGAAGATAAGGCCTTAATGTCCAGAAAGAGAGCCATTCATTCCCTCCACCTGGCTGCTGTGCAAGTGAGTGTGGCTGATCTAAACTGAGATGTACCTATTAGAAGGGAATGGCAACCCACTCCAGTGTTATTGCCTGGAGAATCCCAGGGACGGGGGAGCCTGGTGGGCTGCCATCTATGGGGTCACACAGAGTTGGACACGACTGAAGTGACTTAGCAGCAGCAGCAGCAGCAGGAGCTATTAGTGTAAAACTGATGCTGGGTGTTTTTTTTAAGTCAGCAAAAGAAAAGCAAACCAAACTTTAACAGGGTTGGAGGTTAATAGCACAGGGATTTGAAAAAACTTGAAGGCACCTGTGCCGCAGAAGCACCTCTATTCTAAGAGATGGTCTTAAGAAAAAGCTAAAAGGGCAGAGGATCAATGAATCTTCAAGCAGAAGCCAACATAATTTTACTAAGAAGGGATCAGTATAAATCCCCACAAACGTTTTAACTCACAACCTTGATTCTGAAAACTCACTTGGTAGAAAATGCCAACGTATTTTTTGCCTTTAAAGTGGCTTTCTTCACCAGTGTCACTAAGGGAAGTACTTTCCCCTTATATAAGAAAAAATGCTTCCCACTTGGAGGGTCATAGCATGAGGTCTTGCTGTTGACAGTCTTGGGCTCCAGATTGGATCTTTCATTAGATTCCAGAACTTTGAACTTTCCACAAGATAAAGAATGTAGTCAAGCATTAATTGGCACCACTTGTCAGACACCAACATACTTAACAGTGAAAATTTTCCATTATGGAATAAATATAATACATGAAAAGGCAAATTTTGACCTCTCTTGGTTCACAGGATGAACAGTTTTTGGAAAGTTATTTTTAAAATGTCACTCTAGATTCCCATGATGAGATTACCCAAAGGGCAATCCTGTTTATTTTTTGGCCCAGGAAGAAACTGCAATGTTTACTAGACATGCACGGTTTGTGCCAGAGAGCCAGTTAGGCTGGGTTTCATGAGAAGACAGATAGCAACAAAGGTAAGTGGTTCTTATTCTTAACGTCACTCAGTCATGTCCGACTCTTTGCAACCCCATGGACTATACTGTCCATGGAATTCTGCAGGCCAGAATACTGGAGTGGGTAGCCTTTTCCTTCTCCTTCTCAGTGGATCTTCCTGACCCAGGAATCAAACTGGGGTTTCCTGCATTGCAGGTGGATACTTTACCAGATGAGCTACTAAAGAAGCCCAGGTAAGTGGTTACTTACCTAGCTGCAATAGATCATTTGCAGTCCAGGTGGGAGCTTCCAAAATAGAATCTAGGATATTAAAGGAAATGAATTCAAATACACATGGAACATTCTCCAAGACAGACTATATGCTGAGCCATGAAACTCATAAAAAGGATAGGAATACAAAAAGTATGTTCTTCAACCAAAATGCAATTAAATTAGATATAAGTACATTTTGCAAATTGAACTATCTGGACACACTCCTTAAATATCTTTCCTGTTGGGAATTCTTAGGCAGTTTGCTCATTGTGTCTTCATGGTGTTATAGGGGTAGTATAGGCTGTAAAAGAAAATGATGCAGGGGGTCAGCAAAAAATAGCAACTAAACAACAACAACTTGTAGTAGAAGCACAGAGTCCTAATCACTGGACTGCCAGGGAATTCCGTTTTTTCCTTTTTAATGTGACTACTAGAAAATAAATAACTGATAAGGCTCACATTATATTTCTACTGAAGAATGCTACTCTAAGGCTAAGGACTGACTTCTTCAATCTTAATTTCTCATGGGCTCTGTCTTTAGAATGCTTTTTGTCACTTCTTGCCACTGAACTAGGTACCTTACGGGCTGAGACACTCAGTGGACTTTCTATGGTTCATTCTGAATGGTTGTTGATAACTTAAGAGTCCTTGAATGATCCCTTTCAGGTTGAAAGACCAACTTCATTTACAGAACTCTTCAGCTTAGTAGGAGATTCCTTATGTAGAAGAACAAAATAAATATTTTCATTTCTTCCAGTTCCTGGAAAAGAGTAAATTATGTAGTGTTGCTTGTTATAAAAATTTGGGATCTAAACTTGAAGGTTCAAGTATTGTCTTTGCTGCTATATGAACTTGGTCTTAGTCTGAACATGTTTATTAATTAAACTGGATTGAAAGTGTTAGGTAGGTAGAATAGGGAAAAGGAGTCCAAAATGGTAGTGGCTAAAAGACAAGGAAGGAAAAAGCCCACGAAAATAGAACAAAAGAAGGTCTGAGGACCGGAGTGAGGACCTCAGGTAAAACAAACAACACTCCTGGCTGGCCCAATTTACATAGGGCAGGCCCAGGGAGAGATAAATACATAAATAGAGGAGCCAAAGCTAGCTCTCTAGCTTTCTCTCTCTCTCTCTCTCCTGCACGCTGGGGCGCTCTTCTCCTCGTGTCTTTGGATCAATGTGCCCTCACGACTCAAAGATGGAATTTCCTGCTATCTTCTAAATAAAATACAGCTATAACACTGATTTGTCTAAGAGCTATAACATGGTCCATTTGAGACCTAAGAGCTATAACACGGTCTATCCAAGACCTGAGAGCTGTGACACGCCGAGGGGGCTTTAATGTCCACCACTCCAAATCTTTGTTGTGATGAGACAAAGAACCGAGGAACATACACTCGCGTGACAAAAGTAACTTCCTACCTAACAAGCACTTATGGGTTTCAAGTAAACCTTTGAATGTAATAGAGCTTTGTCATCTTGACTTTCTACACAGCTGTCATCTGTTGTTTCACATTCAAAGGATGTGAGAAAACCAGCATCTTCTCCCAGTTTCCCTCTGTTTTTTCTTCCCTCTTTGCCTTCCCCTTTCCTTATCTTCCTTTGTCTTCAGAATGTAGAATATATCGTGGAAAAAGTAGTAAGGAAACAAACAGTTCAGAATCAAATATGTCTGGGTAAAGAAGAAGCAAAATAAAGACTCACAGTCTTTATCAGTCCTCAGAGAAGCAGAGAATTCTTATAGCCTTAGGCAAACTGTGCCCTCTGATGAACCTAGATTCTGGGAGAGAGCAGTCTTGTGAAAGACCTGAAACAAAGGCTTTTCAAGCCCTCTGGAACTGAAAGAGACTGGGATAGTATCCTGGCAAAATTATTAGTTGATTTCTCAGAATTATTTGCTCAAAAGGGTCACTTGAGAATAACTAAGCTATTTGCCTTTAAGTATCATCTATTTTAAGAAAATAATTTGAAAAAAATTAGTAATTATTGCTGCATGATGCTTTTACATAAAAGAATTATAAGACCTTAAAAAGTTTTTTGATAAAATGGTTAAGGAGGGAGGTTTAAAATGTTGGTTCACAATATGTGAAGGAATCTTTGCTTGTGGCATTTAAAATGCATCATATAACATGTAGTGCTCTCTTCTCCTTTGAGCTTTAAAAATACTAACATGTTAGCTAGGTATCCATATTTTCAAAGTGATCAACAATTAGCTTCTAATTTAAATACATGTGACATTATTGATTAATGCCACTTTGCTCTTATTTTAATTTACTGCTTGGAGATTCTTTAGAGGCCAATAATGTTTAAAAGTGTCTTTTAAATACAGATAACGAAATTGCTTAAGTAATCAAAATAGTAAGATTTACAGTGAGGAAAATTTTTATATTAGAATTAGAGCAAAATGGTAAGAAACTCTAACAGTTATTGGGGAGGAAGAAATTTTTCTCTACCCTTCTGCATTCTTCTTGTTGGTCTAAGAATTAAATTGACATGAGATCAATTAACTGGATAGAATCACACAAGAGTTTGATAACATATACATATGGGAGAGACGCTGGGAAACAGAATCATGGCTAAAATGGCCACAGCCCTCACCTTAAAGACTGTCTTCCGCTAAAGGCAACAGAGGATGTTGAGGGTAACGGTTTGCCTTCCAAGGGGAGGAAGGCAGTTCACAGGGAGGTGGAAGAGTCGCTGTTTGGTGAGGCAGCACTTTCTGGGCCAGCAGAGATAGGACAGAGTGAACTCTGACCTTCAGGTCCACTGAATCTCCCTATCACACCCAGCGTGGTGGATATCTCTGCTGATTATTCAGCTTTAATACATGCATTCTTTAGGCTGATGTGCTTAATTGCTCAGTGGTGTCCAACTCTTGGCGATCCTATAGACTGTAAGCTGTCAGGCTCCTCTGTCCATGGGATTCTTCAGGCAAGAATACTGGAGTGGGTTGCCACGCCATTCTCCAGGGGATCTTCCCCACCCAGGAATCCAACCTGTGTCTCCTGCAGCTCCTGCACTGAAGGTGGCTTCTTTACTGCTGAGCCACGGGGGGAAGCCCTTCCTTTTTTCATAAGTGGGAGTAAAAAGAAAGACTTAGTCTTCTGCTTCTTAAAAATAATCAGCCTATGGACCTCCCTTGTGGTCCAGTGGCTAAGATTCTGAGCGTCCACTGCTGAGGGTTAGGGTTTGATCCCTGGTTTAGGAACCAAGATCCCATTTACTTTGCCCTCCCCCCAATAATCAGCCTAAATGAATTCTAATGCCAAGGAGACTCATTTGGGGTCAGCAAATTTTTCTCCCCGAGACAGTGAACTGTGACAAACTTTCACAGAAAAGGCCAAAACAAAAGATTGTCTTGAAGTGTTTGCTTGGGAGAGGGGTGGCTTTCCACATAACATGTGATTTCTTGGGCTTGTGCCAAGGGTGTTTCCTTTTTTTTCTCTCCCTCTCTCTTTTTAGGTGGCAACAACAGAGGCATGTTTAATATTGATGAGTTTGATTTTTTGAATATAAATGCTGTTTGGTTTATATGGTGAATGCATAGAAATTTGGAGGTTAGCATTTTAATCAAGTCTAATCTCTTAGTATTTCCCGAGCCTCCTCCACCCACCTCAACATTTTGTCAAAAATAAATTTGAAAAATGAAATTTTGAAATGACCACTTGAAATGACTTGAAATGACCGCTTTGAAATGAAATGAAATGTTCTCTTAAGGAGATGCAAGATTTGCAATAACATAAAAGCAGTATTATGTATTGTAACCTTTTCTAAACCATATGCCAAGCACATTAACAGGGTTTAAGATGATCAGTTACTGAAGAAAAGACCAACCTACTCAACCAATATTTATCAAAGAACCATGCTTCTTCAGGCAGGTTGGAAGTACAGTATGTAGCTTTGGTATTACTGCACCACTAAACTGGAATGTGGCTTCCTTTTTTCCTCTTTAAAATTTTTATTTTTTTTCTCAGCACGGATCTTTCAGCTGCCAAGCTGTTTGGCGGGGACCAGGAAATGGACTCTGGCGGCAGTTAGGTCCCCAGACTGAGGGGCGCTCTTGGCGTTTCAGCGGAGGAGGGGCAGGGCCGAGGGACCCGGCCTAGAGCCGATGGGGCGGGGTCATGGGGCGGGAGGGGTGGGGCCTTGTGCGTCCCGCCCGGTCATTGGCGGTGCTCCGTGCGCGCGTTCAGCCACGCGCGGGCGGGCGCAGCCTCGGCGCGTTGTGCGAAGCGCGGCAGGTGCGCGGACATCCTCCCTCCGCCTAGCGGTGCGGCCGCCGCGCGACTCGCCGGGAGCCCGGCGCTGCCGGGCCCAGGGGTTGGCATGGCCTGACCGCCCGCAGCGGCGGCGGCGGCAACATGGGGAACCAGGACGCGAAGCCGAAGAGAAGCGCGGGCGATGTCCCGCATGGAGGCGGCGGTGGTGAGGACGCCGCTGTGCCCCGCGAGGCCGAGGGCACAAAGAAGGCGGGCGGGGGCAAGAAGGCGCCAGGCCGGCACGGAAAAGGGGGCGGCGGCGCGGAGCCGGGCCGGAAGAAGAGCCGCTCGGACCCCAGGGCCTCGGTGTTCTCCAACCTGCGCATCCGGAAGACCCTGTCCAAGGGCCGAGGTACCGGCGGCTCTCGTGAGGATGTGCTGGACCCCCAGGCCCTGCAGGCCGGCGAGCTGGACAGCGCCCACTCTCTGGTTACCAAAACCCCAGACCTCAGCCTCTCAGCTGATGAGACGGGCCTGTCGGATACCGAATGTGCGGATCCTTTCGAGGTGACGCGTCCCGGGGGTCCCAGCTTGGCCAGGGTCGGCGGCCCGGCAGTGGCCGAGTATTCGGAGACCGCGGCGGGGGCTCAGGATGGACAAAGGACCAGCTCGGGCTCAGACACAGACCTCTACAGTTTTCACTCGGCCGCGGAGCAGGAGGACTTGCTCTCGGACATCCAGCAGGCGATCCGCCTCCAGCAACTGCAGCAGCAGTCCCCGGGCCCCGAGTCGCCCCCGGTGTCGCCCCCCTCCCCCGCCCCTCTGCCTGGGGCCCTGCCGGGCCTGGACCGACCCCCACCGGGCCCCAGCGCCGAAGCGGCGCTGTCCGCGCCCCCCGACAGGCCCGCGGCCGCAGAGCCACCAGCAGCCACCGCCTTCGCGTCTCCTGGGTCGGTTCCGGGGGAACGAGGGGCAGCGGACACGGACGAGGAAGGCGAGGAGGACGCCTTCGAGGACGCGCCCCGAGACTCTCCGGGGGTGGAGTGTGGCCTGGCGGCGGGAGAGGCCCCACGCACGCCAGGGGCGACGCGCGAGGAGGGCGCGCCGAAGCCTGTCGTCCCCGTGACCGCCTCCCCGCCACGCAGTCCAGCTCACAGCCCGCGCCGCCCCCGGGCCCGCCCGCTCCTGGCGCCCTGTTATGTCAGGACCACCACCCGGCAGCTCAGCTCGCCAGGGCCCTCCCCGTCTCCGTCCCCCAGCCACAGCCCCCGGGTCCAGAGACGCCCGGAGTCCTCCCTGGGCCGCGGTTCCGGAGCCACCGCGGACCCCGCCGCTGCCCCAGCTAGGAAGCCCCGCGCGGGCCGCAGCCGCTCGGCCGACTGGACTGCGGAGCTGGGCCGTGCCCCCGGGGCGGGGGTCTCGGCGCACCTGGTGCAGCGCGGGGCAGGCGGCCTCCAGGGTGTGTTCGCAGGTGAGCCCTGGGCTCGGGGCCCTGGGCACCTGCCCCTCAGAAACGCTTCGATTTGCATACAGAGCATTAAAGGGAGCAACTTAGTCGTGTCTGTTCTAAGTCATCTAGAAAAAGGGCCACTGTGTCCACTTCTCCGAAATATCCCGGGTCACGCCAGGCAGAGCAACTCCTTTTTGGCACCGTTTGCAAAGCCATCCTTCTCTTTCCGTCCTCCTCCCACAGCATTAAAAATAAGGAGGTTGCTCACAGCCCTGTGACACATCATCTATTCTAGGGCTGCTCTGATGTACCCGCCTGTGTGCGCCGTGTGATGCGGAGTTTCTCTCGGTGATCAGAGTGGACGCCTTAGGGAACTTGGGTGGTCACGCCTGTTTGCTGACACAACCAAATCTCATACATGCTTTCAGAAAATTAATGCAGAGTGATCTAGAGTATTAGGGATCATTTACATTTGGTTTCATGGCCTGACTAAGACAGGGTGTGGCTTGGAGACCGATGGTGAGCAGACCAAGAGCACCCAGGATGCTGCTGGTACCTTCCCAGCGTCTGCTCTGGACGCTTCAGGGCCAGTCCAAGGGTCAGCTCACCGTGGTGAATGTCCAATAGGGCAGTGAATTCATCCATGGTTAGATCCCAGGGCCTTTCCGCTGGTAAGAGTGTCAGCTTATTTCATGCTTACTAATTTTTCTTAATTATTAAATAGCTGAGTGTAAGAATGTAAGAAACAGGAGAAAATGAGAATTTATGCCAGTCTTGGTAGATTGTGATAAGTATTTGAAATATTAAAAATATCAAAGATAATTTGAAAAGCTTAAAATCTTATATTCTTTAATAAATCATATTACTTTAGTAAATAGGTTATCTGTAAAACAGTAGATTATGTTTCTTAATGAACACGGCTGCCTCACCCTTTAGGTAAATATTATTCACTTTTTGTCCTAGCTTGTATTGACCACAGTTTAGTTTCATCTGTGAACTCTCTTAATTTTATATTTATAGATTTTTCTAGTTAAGAGTGGCCTCCTCCATGTTTTACTTGCTTGCTCTCCCCTTTTAACTTTTCCTTTTCTGTGATTTTGTAGGTTAAGTTAGGAATGTTTATAGTCTGATATTCACTAGATAAATTGTAAACCAAACAAAACACAAGCATAAAAACCCCCAAAAGACTGATTTTAAAGGAAGAGGATAGGAAAGTTCTTTAGTTAATTTTTGTGAATTTAATGTTGGTGAGAAATTACTTCCTCCTTATGTAGGTAACACTCATTTCATATATTGTTTTTCTAAAAATGAAAGTATCACCATAATTAAGGTTACCATTCATTAATATTGTTCTTCCAAGAATCTTTAGAATTTGGAAATATTCATTTCCAAGTGAATATTAGATGAAAAATACATTTCCTTCATTTAGCATATACATATGTATGTGTATATATGTGTATATATATATATATACACATGTACACAGGGCAGCCATATTGTGCTAGACAATATGTTAAGTGTTGAGTGATACACAAAGATCATTAAATCCTAGTCCTGCCTTTCCATGGCTCACTGACTAAGAGCACAGGAACACACAGAGATACAGTACTTTGGGTGTATCAAGTGTGCAGTGACTTACTGCCTTGGCAAGGGATGAAGAGAAAGGAATTCATAGGAGGGTTGATCTGAGTCCTGAAGATCATAGGACCCTTCAACCCCAGGTTAAAGTTTTGTTTTCCTTAAGGAAAATAAAAGGGGTATTCTTGGAGCTAGCATTTCATTTAAATGTTCTAAGTATTTCCAGATTTGAAATTTGGGACTCTTAGCAGGATTCCTGTTCAGGAGGTAAGTGGGTTTTATTGACCTCCAAGCAGAATTTTTTTTACTGTGTAGTTAGTTGCTTTAATATGGGCATCACCTTTATATTATTTTTTAATTGAAATATAGTTGGTTTTTAATGTTGTATTAATTTCTGCCATACAGCAAAGTGACTCAGTTATATATATGTTTTGTTGTCCAGTCACTATATACATTCTTTTGAATATTCTTTTCTATATGGTTTATACCAGGATATTGAATATGGTTCTCTGTGCTATGTAGTAGACCTTCTTATTTATCCATTCTGTATGTAATAGCTTACATCTGCCAACCCCAACCTCTCACTCCATCTCAACCCCTTCCTGCTTGGCAACCTCAAATCTGTTCTCTGTGAGTCTGCTCCGATTTCATAGATAAGTTCATCTGTGTCATATATTAGATTCCATAGAAGGTGATACATATGGGGCAGTGTTTTATATTTGATGCTTGGATGTAGGTGGTCAGTAGCCATTGGTTATTTGGATAGCAGTTTCTGTATATTTATCTCACCCATTCACTTTCTTTAAAAAAAAAAAAAAAAAGAATTGGTAGGTTTAACCTAATCTTGTAGCTGGTGGTCACATGGAGGTAAACAAAGAGATGAAACTTTTTCAAGGTCACACTGTAATTCTTTCAGAGGCTGAGCCAAAAATAGCTGAGTCTACTGATTCTAGTCTGAATGTTCTTGCTTATTAGTCATTTTTGGATGTTCAGCACTGTAAGGCATCATATAGACAAAAAACTTAAAAAAATATTATGGTGTTTAAGGTCTTCACTTACAATATTTTCCAGTTTCTGTTATTAATATGGTGAACTCCTTTCATTGTTGAGCATCTGGCCTTCCTGGGCTAGATGCAGGGTGATTGCTGGTCAGTGAAGCAGGCTTTCTCCAGACAGCTCTCCTGGAAGCTTCCCTGTGGTGAATCCAGGGAATCCAGAGTGACACAGGCCTCTATTCCTCAGCTGTTGTCTGTTTTCTTGTCATCTGCCTTTTCTTTGATTCTTTACCATCCTCTAGTATTTTATGGGTGTCTTGGAAATTACTAGAGCCCTGGCGAGGACTAGCATTGTCCTCAGGGAAATTGTTTTCTGGCTTTAATTTGCATGTCTTTGGATCAAGTAATTGCCAGCTGCCTTTGAAGCAGGTGATAGTTAGATCTATAAGCCTCCGTGAACATCTTTTATTTTTAAACCATAGAATGAGGGTTGTCAGCTTTGCAGAAAGGAACAGATGTTTTTCTTCTTACTGCCTTCCAAATGTGGGGAGAAAATTCAAGTGAAGAGAGATCTGCATGGCACATGTTTGTGTTTTGTTGCTGATATAACAGCATTTAGCAATAAAGGGGACCAAGACTTTATCTTGTTTTAGCTATTCAGGAGCTGATAATGTCTTAAGCCATTGGACTGAAAATTTACAGTTAATTTGAAAAAACATCTTTTTCAGTGTTTAGTAGAAAAATTGCTATGAAATTTAAGAGATTCCTTTGCACATGCTATACTTAAGCAGAAGCTTGTGAATAGAATTTTACAGTTAAAGTTTAGGCATATGAAATGTTAAGTTGGTGATGCTAAATCACTTTTTATAGAAACCTTTCCAAAGTCATTTAATTATGTGCTTATCTGTCTTTTTTTAAAATGTGGACTTAATGGTTCATGTGTTTTAAATGGCTTAATGTCATCTTTAGGCCATCATGGTTTCATTCTGTGAAATCATTGGTGTTGCCTTCAGCTGCTATTGAAGTGTAATTGTCTGGTGACTCTAGTTGGCTGTTTCTGAAGTTTTGTGTCTACCTGGTTTTCTTAACTTTTTACTTCCTGTCAGCTATTAATTCGTAGAGCTATCTTTGGTCCCGTGTCCCCCACCCCCCATTGCTTCTAATTTGATGTTTCTGGTCAGTTTGTTATTGGTTTATACATCCCATAATTATGATGTTTGCTATATTTGTTGCACTTCTAAATGCAAGGCTCTGTGTTGGTGCATTGCTTAATTATCTCTAATCCTTATGACAGTGTTTTCCCAATGAGCAAACCAGGGTCAGGCATGTGAAGTAACTTGCTTCAGGGCATTAAGCTGGTCAGTGACCGATTCAGGATCAGTACTTAGAAAATCAAAACTGTTATTAACATGAATAAAATAAAATGAAGTGTGTCAGTGAGCTTTTGGAGCACTAGCTAGTGAATTAAGGGCCTGGGCTTTACAATTTAGATTGTGTAGCTTTTCTCACTGTAGCTTTTCTAAAGGCTATCTTGATTTTTATATCAAAGTAGGAGGGCCCACTCTAGGAGTACAGACTTTCTCATGCAGCTTGTTAGGTTATTAGACTGTGAATGTTTAGGGCCGGGAGCAGTCTTATATCCAGCAGTAGTATCTGACAGAGTAGATGTCCAGTCATCGTCCAATAAATGTGTGATGGTCAGGAATCACCCCTTTTGTGTATAATGCATCAATGTTACTACAACAAGGAAGGGTTTTACAAGAATGTGGTCCTTTCCTCTGTATCTTGCCTTAGTGAAGTTGCTCAGTCGTGTCCGGCTCTTTGCAACCCCATGGACTGTAGCCTACCAAGCTCCTCTGTCCATGGGATTTTCCAGGCAATAGTACTGGAGTGGATTGCCTTACTGGGTCTCATATCTCTGAATATGATTTGGCAGTATAAGCTGGGACTGGGAACACTATTCTCAAGTCATTTTAGTTTGGCTTAAAACACACTTTCTCATTGTTCCTTTAAGATCATGGTTTGGATTGAAGTAAAGCACCCCAATAGCTTCAGTGATGGGTTTTAATGACTGTCCTGGCTTTTCATGCATTTAGGCATTTGGATACAAGCCATGTGTATTTGACCTTGAGCAGGTGCATTTATAGCCATATTTCCTTCTGGTCCTATTAAAAAGGTGCTGAACACACACCTTGGGTGATGGCAACAGTAGTTACTAATTACTGCTACTCCAGGTAACTCTGTATTGTAGCTCGATGTACAGTTAGGTCACTCTTAAGTAACTTTTTCTGATATGTATGAAAGTGGAGGAATAATTCCAAATGAATAATATTAGGATTTAATGAAATAATGTTTGTCAAGTCCCTACAACTCTGCCTGGCACATAGAAGGCAGACAGTTGGTGCTATATGCTTTCCTGTCCTAGTTTATTGCCTTAATGGCTATATGGTTCAAAGTAGTCCAAACCATATTTATGAAATAAAAACCACTCTGAAATCATATACAAACTCTGGTAAGGATGTAATCAGTTGCTAGTTGAAAATTAATATTTCTAGTCAAGGGTTTGTTTTTTTTTTTCAAATTGTTTATATATCAGGTTTCTTCCCCTCTCTTTTTCATTTTCTGTGATTGTAACCCTTTCTGTCACTTTATCAGAAATTTTGGTTTTCTTGAGGGTTTGGAGAAGGAAAGCACATGATGGGGGTATGACTATGTGATTAGCAGGAGGTACTGATGTTTAAAGCGGGGAGTGGGTGGAGGAGAAACAGTATTTACCCGCCTCACTTTGCAGCCTTTACCTCCCATGGTTTCCTTCAGAAACTCTCTACTTTAGTCGAGTTAATCAGCTTACTGTTCTATGAACGTGCATTTCATTTTCCTTACTTTGCGCCTTTGTCTAGCAGTGTTTACGCTCTTGTAACACACTATTGTCTCTCTTTACTTAGTATCTGGAAAAGCTGCTTGAGTTCCCATTTCCTCTTTTGTGTCTGCCCCAGCTGGTGTGACTGGCAGTCATCTCCATGTCTCTGTACTTCTGTCTGTATCATATCACATATGCTTCTTGGATATAGGGAATCTTTGGGGCTTCGTTTTCACTTCTTTCTGCTTTTCTTTTCTCCTTGCCTGCTTGCCTGATTCCATCCATTCATCATCCTCTTCTATCCATCGAATACCTATGCCACATCTCTGCCAGTAAGATGGGCACTGAGCATACTGAGGCCTTTATGAATACCAGTTGACCTTTCTTTCTTTTTTTTTTTTTTTTGGTGTCTAGGCCTCCTATTGGTAAATAAGTAGTTGAATTTACCCTGGAAGACTACTAGCATTTTTGGGTGGTTGAAATTAAGTCATTTTCAATGAGGTATACGTAGGTTTCCTTGATGGCTCAATGGTAAAGAATCTGCCTGCAATGCAGGAGCCACAGGAGCCACAGATTCGATCCCTGAGTCAGGATGATCCCTTGTAGGAGGAAATAGGAAATAGCAACCCACTCCAGTATTCTTGTCTGAAAAATCCCATGGACAGGGGAGCCTGGTGGGCTACAGTCCAGAGGCTTCCAAAGAGTTGCACATGACTGAGCACACATACATATGATTGAATCAGTAGTGAAGATAGAATGATACTTCTATAGAATTTGTGTAGAGAGAACATCTGTTCCTATTTTTGTGGGTTGATCCCACAAGCAACTATTGTTGCTATCAATGATAATGCAGTAACTCTAAGCTTCCAAACATAAATTTTATTGGTACTGAAAAAAGAGGAAAACTTTATTATTTTGTTCATTCTTGCTTTTTCATTTTAAGTAATAATCTGATGTTAATGAAATTTAGCATTAAGGGACTGTTAGGAAGAATCTAGTATCTACTACCTTGTTGCTTTGTAATTTCCTTCTTGATTTTCCTGTTGACCCATTGGTTTTTGAATAGCATGTTGTTGCAGTTCAGTTCAGTCGCTCAGTCATGTCTGACTCTTTGCGACCCCATGAACAGCAGCATGCCAGGCCTCCCTGTCCATCGCCAACTCCCAGAGTTTATTCCAACTCATGTCCATTGAGTTGGTGATGCCATCCAACCACCTCTTCCTCTGTCATCCCCTTCTTCTCCTACCTTCAATCTTTCCCAGCATCAGGGTCTTTTGTAGTGAGTCTGTTCTTCGCATGAGGTGGCTAAATTATTGGAGTTTCAGCTTCAACATCAGTCCTTCCAATGAATATTCAGGACTGATTTCCTTTAGGATGGATTGGTTGGATCTCCTTGCAGTCCAAGGGACTCTCAAGAGTCTTCGCCAACACCACAATTCAAAAGCATCAATTCTTCAGCACTCAGCTTTCTTTATAGTTCAACTCTCACATCCATACGTGACTACTGGAAAAACCATAGCTTTGACTAGATGTACCTTTGTTGGCAAAGTAATGTCTCTGCTCTTTACTATGCTGTCTAGGTTGGTCATAGCTTTTCTTCCAAGGAGCAAGCATCTTTTAATTTCATGGCTGCAGTCACTATCTACAGTGATTTTGGAGCCCCCCAAAAGAAAGTCTGTCACTGTTTCCACTGTTTCTCCATCTATTTGCCATGAAGTGATGGGACCAGATGCCATGATCTTCATTTTCTGAATGTTGAGTTTTAAGCCAACTTTTTCACTCTCTTCCTTCACTTTCATCAAGAGGCTCTTTAGTTCTTTGCTTTCTGCCATCAGGGCGGTGTTATCTGCATACCTGAGGTTATTGATATTTCTCCTGGCAATCTTAATCCCAGCTTGTGCTTCATCTAGCCAGTGTTTCTCATGATGTCTTCTGCATATAAGTTAAATAAGCAGGGTGACAGTACACAGCCTTGACATGCTCTGTTCTCTATTTGGAACCAGTCTGTTGTCTGTGTTCAGTTCTAGCTGTTGCTTCCTGACCTGCGTACAGATTTCTCAAGAGGCTGGTCAAGTGGTCAGGTATTCCCATCTCTTTACGAATTTCCCAGAGTTTTTTGTGGTCTACATAGTCAAAGGCTTTGGCATAGTCAATAAAGCAGATGTTTTTCTGGAACTCTTCTGCTTTTTTGATGATCCAACAGATGTTGGCAGTTTGATTTCTGGTTCTTCTGCCTTTTCTAAATCCAGTTTGAACATCTAGAAGTTCATGGTTCACGTACTGTTGGAGAATTTTGAGCATTACTTTACTAGCATGTGAGATGAGTGCAATTGTGCGGTAGTTTGAGCATTCTTTGGCATTGCCTTTCTTTGGGATTGGAATGAAAACTGACCTTTTCCAGCCCCGTGGCCACTGCTGCGTTTTCAAAATTTGCTGACATACTGAATGCAGCACTTTTACAGCATCATCTTTTAAGATTTGAAATAGCTCAACTGGAATTCCATCACCTCCACTAGCTTTGTTCGTAGTGATGCTTCCTAAGGCCCACCTGACTTCACATTCCAGGATGTCTAGCTCTAGGTATGTGAAGTCACTATCATGATTATCTAGGTTGTGAAGGTCTTACTTGTATAGTTCTTCTGTGTATTCTTGCCACCCCTTCACAATATCTTCTGCTTCTGTTAAGTCCATACCATTTCTGTCCTTTATTGTGCCCATCTTTGCATGAAATGTTCCTTTGGTATCTCTAATTTTCTTGAAGAGATCTCTAGTCTTTCCCATTCTATTGTTTTCTTCTATTTCTTTGCACTGATAACTGAGGAAGGCTTTCTATCTCTCCTTGCTATTCTTTGGAACTCTGCATTCAAATGGGTGTGTCTTTCCTTTTCTCCTTTGCCTCTCATTTCTCTCCTAGTCACACCATGTTGTTTAGTCTCCATGTAGTCACTTTTTTCTTATTTCTTTTCCTGTGGTTGATTTCTAGTTTCATGCCATTGTGGTCAGAGAAGATGCATGAAATGATTTCTAAGTTTTTTGCCCTAGTATGAAGAGGAACTAAAAAGCCTGTTGATGAAAGTGAAGGAGGAGAGTGAAAAAGTTGGCTTAAAGCTCAACATTCAGAAAACGAAGATCATGGCATCTGGTCCCATCACTTCATGGCAAATAGAAGGGGAAACAGTGGAAACAGTGTCAGACTTTATTTTTTGGGGCTCCAAAATCACTGCAGATAGTGATTGAAGCCATGAAATTAAAAGATGCTTACTCCTTGGAAGGAAAGATATAACCAACCTAGATAGCATATTTAAAAGCGGAGACATTACTTTGCCAACAAAGGTCCGTCTAGTCAAGCCTATGATTTTTCTAGTAGGCATGTATGGATGTGAGAGTTGGACTGTGAAGAAAGCTGAGTGCTGAAGAATTGATGCTTTTGAATTGTGGTGTTGGCGAAGACTCTTGGGAGTCCCTTGGACTGCAAGGAGATCCAACCAGTCCTTTCTAAAGGAGATCAGTCCTGAATATTCATTGGAAGGACTGGTGTTGAAGCTGAAACTCCAATACTTTGGCCACCTCATGGGAAGAGTTGATTCATTGGAAAGGACCCTGATGCTGGAAAGGATTGGGGGCAGGAGGAGAAGGGGATGACAGAGGATTAGATGACTGGATGGCATCACTGACTCGATGGACATGGGTTTGGGTAGACTCCAGGAGTTAGTGATGGACAGGGAGGCCTGGCGTGCTGCGATTCATGGAGTCGCAAAGAGTCAGATATGACTGAGCGACTGAACTGAACTGAACTGATGTGCTCAATCCTAGAGAATGTTCCATGTGCACCTTTAGGATCTCTGTTGCCCTGTTGATTCTCTGTGTGGAAGATGTGTCCATTGGTATGAGTTGCGGGTTACAGTCTACTATTAATGTATTCCCACTGATTTCTCCCTTTCTGTTTGTTAGTATTTGTTTTATGTATTTTCGTGCTCCCATATTAGGTGCATATAAGATGCTGACTGTATTATCCTCTTCACGTACTGATCCTTTTATCCTTATGTAGTGTCCTTTATCTTTCTTTATAGTCTTTAAAGTCCATTTTGTCTGATATGAGTATTGAAACTCCCACTTTCTTATCATTTCCATTTGCCTGAAATGTCTTTTTCCATCCTCTTACTTTCAGTCTGTGTGTCCTTTGCCCTAAGTTGGTCCTCTTGTAGGCTGCATATTATAGTCTCTTGTTTTTTTTTTTTAATCCTGTCTGCCACTCTGTGTCTTTTGATTGGAGCATTCAGTCAATTAACATTTAAGGTAATTAGTGACACATGTATTTGTTGCCATCTCAGACCTTGTTTTCCAGTTGATTGTTTCTTCTTCCTTTTTTTCTTTTTCTTTTCCTTTTTGTGGTTTGATGATTTCCTTTTAACTTGTGTTCCCTTTTTGGTTTTTTTGAATCTATTGTATGTTTTTGATTTATGGTTGCTCTGTTCTTCAAGTATGTTAACCCCTTCCTATATCTGCTTGCTTTAGACTGATAGTCATATAGGCTCAAACACATTCTAGGGAAAAGAATATGCATATTCTTATTCTCCTTAGTCACATTTTATGATTTTGATGTCCTTTTTTTACATCTTTGTGTTTATCCTTTTGCTGTTCCTTGTGTTATCATTGCTTTCACAAATAGTTTTTTTTTTCTTTTTGACCTTTATGTGTGTATGTGTGTGCTAAGTTGCTTCAATCATGTTCAACTATGTGACCCTATGGACTGCAGCGTGCCAGTCACCTGTGTCCATGGGATTCTCCAGGCATGAATTCTTGTGTGGGTTGCCATGCACTCCAAGGGAACTTTCCAACCCAGGGATTGAACCCAGGTCTCTTATATCTCTTGCATTGGCAGGCAGGTTGTTTTAACCACTAGCACCACCTGGGAAGCCCTTTTGATCTGTATACTGGCTGATTTAAATGTATACTTGCTTCTTTTTTATGTAAAGATGACCTTTTGATATTTCTTTTAGAATAGTATTCTTTTAGTTTTTGCTTGTCTGAGAAATTCTTTATTTCTTTCTGTTCTACATGATAATCTGCGTAGAATATTGTGGGTTGCAGACTTTTCTCTTTCAAGGCTTTGAATATATTTTGCTACGCCCTTTTCTCCAGAAAACTTTATCAGTGTTTCCATAGAGAAATCAGCTGACAGCCTTATGGAGGTTCCCTTGTAATTAGCTGTTCGCTTTTCTCTTGCTGGGTTTGGAATCCTCTCTTTAACTTTTGCCATTTTTATTATGTCTTGTGGTCTGTTTGGGACCCTCTGTGCTTCCTGTTCTGGATATCTGTTTCCTTCTTTAGGGTTGGGAAGCTTTCAGCCGTAATTTCTTCAAATATGTTTTCAATCCCCTTTTCTCTTTCTTCTCCTTTTGGAATGCCTGTTATGTGTAGATTGCCCTTTTTTATATTATCCCATGTGCTGTGCTGTACTTCACTCAGTCATGCCCAATTCATTGTAACCCCATGGACTGTAGCCCACCAGGCTCCTCTGTCCATGGGGATTCTCCAGGCAAGAATACTGGAGTGTGTTGCCATGTCTTTCTCTAGGGGATTTTCCAATCCAGGGATCAAACCCAGGTCTTCTGCATTACAGGTGGATTCTTTACTGTCTGAGCCACCAGGGAAGGTGGGGGCAGCAGTTGACTCCCAGTTGGCAGTCCCTTTGTGCAGGTGGGTGGGTGCACCAGAAGATGAGGAC
Source organism: Ovis canadensis (assembly GCF_042477335.2). Taxonomy (NCBI): domain Eukaryota; kingdom Metazoa; phylum Chordata; class Mammalia; order Artiodactyla; family Bovidae; genus Ovis; species Ovis canadensis. The sequence goes on along the minus strand of NC_091269.1, from coordinate 21,176,346 downwards.
AATGATTGGGGCTGTGTCACCAGACCCTTGTTGGTGGGCTACTCGTACTCCCAGGAATGTGGGAGGAGCAACGCACACCTGCTCTCAGGACCTTCTGTGGTGGCAGAGGGAAGCCCATATTATCCCATAGGTTTCTTATATTTCTTTCTTCTTCTTTTTTTTTTTCATTTGACTTCCTGTCTGCTATTTTGATTGGGTAATTGTCTGCTATTTTGATTGGGTAATTTCCATTATTCTATCTTCCAGATCACTTATTCTTCTGTATTTGTCATCCTGCTATTCATTCTCATGAGCTCAGTTTTCATCTCAGCAAGTTAGTTTTCTAATTTTTCTTGGTTCCTCCTTATAGTTTCTAGTTCCTTTTTACAGTTATCTGCATTTCTGTTGATAGCCTTTCTTAATTCTTTCAGTATTTCATTACTTCCATTATTAGACTGAAGAAGTCTGTTTCATTGATCTTTCAGGGGAATTCTCTTGATCTTTTAACTAAGAGTGGTTCCTCTGCTTCTTCATTTTTATATTTCTCTTACTCTGTGAGTTTAGGAGAAACCAATCTACTGTAGTCTTGGAGGACTATGTATATGTGGGAGCATCCCTTCGTAGCATGTGTGGGTTTAATTTTTTGGAGGGGTGAGGGCTGTTTTTGGTATGGATGCTTGCTGTCTCTCTTTTCAGCATGTGCTGGCTGTTAGCCCCTTGATAAGGGGTGTGCAGGTGCACAGCCCATGGCATGCCCTGGGGAAGGTGGGGGCAGCAGCTGGCTCCCAATCGGCAGTCCCTGGGTACAGGCGGCTGGCTGCACTAGGGGGATGAAGACAGTGATTAGTGCTGCATCATGGGAACTTTGTTGTTGGTGGGCTGCTCATGCTGCCAGGAATGGGGAGTCGCAACCTGTATCTGCTCTCAGGACCGTCTGTGGTGGTAGTGGTCCATGCCTCTGGAACCCTACATGACAGTGGTGGCTCACGCCAGCCCCTGCAGCTCATGTAGGTGGCGTCCTGATGCCTGAGAGCATGTGCAGAGATAGAGGCTCCTGTGGTGGGCCTGACCCTCTCTTCACAGCTGTGGCTTCTTGCCTCTTGGGTGGTCCAAGACTTCTTCTTGAACTCCCTTGGTTGTAGTGCATCACACCCTCGTGCCCTTGGGCTGGCTTGCTGTCTTCGTGCAGCCAACTGTAGCCCTCTCCCCAAGCCTGACCCTAGGCTTGAGCCTCGGTACGAAGCCCCCTTAGTACGAGCGTTTGAGGCTAGGGTATGCCAGTTGGCACTGCCTGACCGTGCAGGACTCTCTCTGCTTGCCCTCTGCATACCTGCCACCATGCTCTCTTCCAAGGCTCCCAAGCTCCTCCTCTGTCCCAGCTGATCTCCCTGCCAGCAAGGAGACCTTTCCTCTTTCACAACTCCCTCCCAGGGCCACAGGTCCTGTCCTGATTCCTTTCTCTCTTCTTTTCTTTTGCCTTACCCAGTTGCATGGAGATTTTCTTGCCCTTTTGGAGGTCTGAGGTCCATTGCCAGCATTTAGTAGATGTTCTGTGAGAATCATTCCACATGTAGATGCATTTTTGGTGTATCTCTGGGGAGATGGTGAGCTCCATGTCTTGTTCCTCTGCCATCTTCATTCATTCCCAATTGACTCGTGGGATATAATTTATATCCAATATAAAGTTATTGGATATACTGAAAACTTTCTGAGTTTTTTTGAATGTTAAATATATAAATACACAGAAAATAAAACTTCTAGTCAATTTGAAATGGTAGTAATGCAGGGTACTGTAACATCAGAAAGATAAGAACAAGAAATAACGGTTATTGGATACTACCAGAGGATGCCAGGGATTGTTATTCTTAGACACCTGCTCCACTGTGGGTGAGAGAGAGGGAAGCTTTTGTGTCTTCCCTTCAAGGATGTCTCTCTAGGCATTGATTGCATGGGAAATGACTACCATTATTCTGTGATTGAGCCAGTGTCTGGCATATCCTGGACCTATTGGTAGCTTTATTATCTGTTATGCCAGAGCTGCAATGGGTCAAAAATAGTTCTTTTTAATTTTCACAGGGAATAGAGTACTTTCTTGAGAACATTAAGCTTTTGTTGTGTTTTTAAATTATGCTTTAAAATGTTTAACCTTACTCCTTTTGATCTCTTTTTATACTTCAGGCAGAATGGTCCTTGATGGTAGTTCTCTGGGATCTAGTGCACGTGTGGAGAATTCTGTGACACTTGTTTCTTTACACACAGTAGCAGCCCTGCAGCAGGAGTGCAGGCTGAGAAGGCTTTCTATTGGCCTCCCTTTTTAAGTGTCCCACCTATTTCCTGTAAGATGGGGCAAAGATTTCTTTTTTAATTTTAACTAGTTTATTTATTTACTTATTTAAGGCTGTGCTGGTTCTTCGTTGCTTTGTGTGGTCTTTCTCTAGTGGTGGTGAGTGGGGGCTGCTCTTCACTGCAATGCTCAGACTTCTCATTGTGGTGGCTTTCTGGTTGCAGGGCAGAGGCTTTAGGCATGTGGGCTTCAGTAGTTGCGGCTCTCAGACTCTAGAATTTGGGCTCAGAAGTTGTGGCACACAGGCATGGTTGCTCCATGTCATGTGAAATCTTCCCAGATGAGGGACTGAACCCATGTTCCCTCCCTTGGCAGGCAGATTCTTACCCACTGCACCACCAGAGAAGTCACCAGGGACAATTTCCTCCCTCTTAGGTTTCCCAGGTTGCACAAGTGAATGTAATTCTGCTGGGAAGCTGCTTCTTCCAGGTCTCATCCAATCCTTCGATTCTTTGATTCATATACGAGTTGTAGTTTTAAGAGTTAACATTTTTTTTCTAGTAATGATACTTTGTATATTTAGAACTTCACTACCTTTGGAGTGGAAGAAAATCCCTATGCTGGAGCATCATTTATACCATGGAGGAAAGATGCTTTTGGCATTTGCTGGTGGTAAAATCTTGATGGTTTTGATCAAATGTTAAATGTTACTAGAGGGGATTTGAGTTGGAATGCTGCTATCTGATGTGCACTCAGGACCTTGTGTTTTGAACACCAAGGTAGTAAATGTGAGTGTGGTGGGTGGTGGACCTGTTTTATGGAAATCTCCAGAAGAGAAGGCTGTGCTGTACAATATTATGACCCAGGGATTTACAGTGTATGGAGTCTTTCTAATATTGGCACAAATACGTCTACACTATGTCTTTGATTCTTGAATGCTGTATAGGCTTTGTAGTTTTCCTTTTAGTTTAAACCTCTCAATAAAAGTACTACTACCAATTCTTTTATTTCAGTATACTCTAGTATATTGGTTTTTGTTTTCAGTTTTCCCTAGTATTATATACGCTTATTCAAATAACTTTTATGAGTCCATGGTATTTTATTTAAAAGTTTACATTGACTTGAAAATTTTCTTAAGAGACTTAAAAGATAAAAGGTTTTGAGAGCTTCTCTGTATTTTACTTAAAAAAAAAAGTTTTATTGGCCTTCAAGAAGTGCAGCTTGTTTAAGCTTATTAAGAAGAAAATGGACTAGAAAAGAACTATTTCAGGATTCCAAATAAATGCACTTGAATACTCTGAGGAAAGTTTTGTAAGCTATAAGTCTCTTCATTATTAACATGCAAGTGTTAACTTTGAAAAGAGTAATATAAGCAATGAGGTTACATTAGAGATAGACTTTTTGAAATATGTACTTGTACATATTTTCATATTTTTCCTATTTTACAATATGTATATATTATACATATTATCCCCTACCCAACATCTTTCAAAGCTACAGACCAGTGCTTGCCTCCTGGGAGTGGTGAGAGGTGTGATCTCTCCATGGGAGGTGTTACCCTCTGCAGCTGTCCAGGATGGTCAGCAATTATATCTCACTGTCCTTGCAGTGCTCTTTTGGTTAAATGGCTTTCAGGGTGCAAAATATTTGGATAGTATCCTGGCAGTTTCTTCAGGATATAGGGCTTGATGTGTCTTTATTTCATTTTTGGAAAAATGAAAAAATGTATTGACTCCATTGGATCTGATATGTTATTGGCGGGCAAATAAGACTGAATAAAAACTGCAATGATTGAGGTGGAGAGATATTTGTCTCTGGGCTGAAAATGTGATGTAAGTGAAGAAGTGGTACTAGAAGCGTTTTATCTCTGGTTTGGATGGTATCTTTAAGGAGCCTCATTTGATTCTAAATTCACAGATCATTTTCAGTACCATCTGCTTCAGGATAACAGCTGAGCCCACCACCTCTGGCTTCATCACCATCTAGATCCAGTGGACAGCTGTCTGCTCCTCTGGCCCCTCTCTCCTGCATTAGGCACATCCTGCTGAGCTGTCACAGGTCATGAAGGGTCACCGAGCCTAAAACTATACTCACTCTCTTCCCCACCCTCTAAACACCTGCTTCCCAGGTTCACAACCAAGGCATGGCATCCAGCCTTGCTGTACTGTTTGGTTCTCCCACCTCCCAATACTTGAGCTTGACATCAATCACGCCTTCCATTTTCTCTACTCTAAAATTTTCTCTTTGATAAGGCTTATAATTTCTGTTCCCATTGCCTCTACTTTTGCTAGAACAGATCATCCAACAATGAGATCCTAAATATTCTCCCTGCCCTCAGTCTTGGTATTTTCCAGTAATTCTCTACAAGGCAAGAGAGTAAACTATTAAAAAAAATTATTTATGGTTGTGCTGGGCCTTTGTTGCTGTGTGCAAGCTTTCTATAGTGCAGAGGGTGGGGGCTACTCTCTAGCTGCCGTGCACAGACCTCTCATTGTGGTGGCCTCTCCTGTTCCAGAGCACAGGCTCTAGGGCCCCCGGGCTTCAGGAGTTGTGGCACTTGTTCTTTAGTTGCCTAGGGTATGTGCAAATTTCCCGGATCAGGAATCGAACCAGTGTCCCCGCATTGCAAGGGAGATTCCTATCCACTGTACCACCAGGGAAGTCTGAGAGTAAACTAAAATAGAAAGATAAACTGGCTACTCCCAGACTAGAAACATTTCAGTGGTTCCCTGTTGCCCTGAGACTAAAGTTCTTAAACTGACACACATATAAATACAACATATTATATATAAATAATTATATACTATATATGCGTGTTTGCTTGTTTAGTCACTAAGTCATGACTAACTCTTTTGTGACCTCATGACCTGTAGCCTGCCAGACTCCTCTGTCCATGGGATTTTCAGGCAAGAATACTGGAGTGGGTACCCCCTTCTCCAGAGGATCTTTCCAACCCAGGGATTGAACCCACATCGTCTTGCATTGGCAGGGAGATTCTTTACCATTGAGCCATCTGGGAGTCCCATATACCATATATACTTAAAAAGCAATTTATTTAACCATTTTTAAAATTGAAGTGTAGTTGATTTACGATATTGTGTTAGTTTCAGGTGTGCAGCAAAGTGATTCAGATCAGAGAAGAGGCAGCGACTGCTTTTGTGGTCTGGTTTTCAGTCATGGCTTGGTGAATGGTCTTTACTTTGTCTTTAGCCCCTCTAAGACTCTGTAGGACAAAGAATGCCCTACAGGAGGGTTCTTGCCATTTAAACTATTTGGAGTGGATTCAATTAAAATCTTAAGTATAGAACCAATTTTAGATGTTATACATCTCTTTCCCTAGTGTTTTATCCCTTTTTTGAATTTGTTGTGCCCTTTGTTGAACAGAAGTACTTAATTTTGATATCATCAGATCTGTTTTTCATATATGGTTTGTGATATTTTCTTCTCATTTAAGAAACCATTTCTTAGGCCAAGGTCACCAGCATTCTCTCATCCACAGCCTTCCATAGTGTTATTGTTTCATCATCTGCATCTCAACATCTGCTTTGTCCAGAGACCTATTAGTGTGTGGTACGACACACCTGGCAAGACAGTGTTCTCAACATCATCTGCTAAAGAGTTTTTACTCATTGGTTTTTAATGCCAAGTTTATATCGTTCCTGTATGTGGATAAGTCCATGTCTGAGGGTCTGTTCTTTTCCTTACATGTATATTTTTTTATCTTCATTGGGTACCAAACAGCTCTCATAAACGTACTTTGCAGTATGTCTTGTTACCTGGATGAGAAGGTCTCCTTTTTCACATTTGGAACGTTATCAGGACTTAGCCACTGATGGGCTTGTAGTTTTCTATATAAATTTAAATTAAATAGTTGAGGTTCTGAAAAAGTCCTGATAGTGTTCAATTTATTAAAGTTGTAGATTACTTTGAGGACTATTGTCATTTTAATCTCCAAGACAGTGGAAGACCTCTTTATTTATTCAGATCATCTTTTATGTCCTTTAAATAGAGTTTTAGACCTTTTTGTAGCTGGTTTGTGTTTTCTTTGCTGAGCTAGTTTCTGGGTGCTTCCTGTATTTCATTGCTTATAGGAATTTGACTTTTGTATTATTTCTAGTTATTGTTGGGGTAAAAAACATTTTCACTGTCTTTCTGTTGTAAGTTTTATGGGAGCTCTCTTGTGAATATTTTTTTTAAACCTAAGGGTTTAAAGTCAGTAATATCTATGGTTTATAGCTACGATTCTAACACTAACTCAGATGTGTGGGGGTGTTTTTCTTCCACACCACAAAGCAGTCCTGCAGTTAAACGGAATTCTGACAACACTGTTTACCTGCAGATGGTGTTGGGTCCTGCAGATCACAGACTCAGTCCTGCAAGGCTGCTCACTTTTCAGGTCCACTTGGGCTTCTGACTGAGCAGCTTATAGGTTCCACCAGCCCCCTTCTTGGGTTTAATTCACCTTTAGTGCAGCTCCTAGAACTCAGAGAAGCATTTCACTCAGCAGATTACCAGTGTATTATAAGAGGATATAACTCAGGACCAGTTAGATCGGAGATGCACAGGGCAGGGTGTGGGGAAAGGGCAGGGAGCACCTGGGTACCACTCTCCCCAAATCTCCATGTGTTCACCAACCCAGAAGCTCTCTGAACCCTGTCCTTTTGGGCTCAACTAATTAAATTGTGGGCCACTGGTGGTTGAATCAGTCTCCAGTTCTGTTCCCCTTTCCTCCCTGGAGGTCAGGGGTGGGACTGAATGTCCCAACTCTAATGACACAGTGGGTTCTCCTGACAACCAGCTGCCATCCTGAGGTTCTTCCAAAAGTCACTGCATTAACATAAAGTCAGGTGTAGTTGAAAAAGCTTGCTGTGAATATCAAGACACCTTTTTTTCCCACTCAAATCACTTAGGAAGTTCCAAGGGTTTTATGAGCTCTGTACCAGAAATTGGACAAAGACCAAATGTATACCTTATTATAAGTCACAATAACACTATAGTCATATGGGTTTTAAAGGTAGCCCTTTAACTTTTTTTAACAGCAAAATAATTGAAACAGTCATAGAATATAGTATACATTGTGTAGATTCTTTTGAAATTATGACTTTCTCTTTGACCTTACATATCCTCAGTTTTTACGAATCTATGCTCTTTGAGAGGAGCTATAATCTCAAACTCCAGAACCATTAATATTTTAATTTAGTACGTTGTGTTTTACAGCCAACATTAATGCCATCTCTGATTATTCAAAAATACTTCAAAAGCGTCATTTAAACAACTGTGTATTTTATCCAAACAGAAAACGCTGCTTTCTTTGGTTTCTGCTGCATGCTTCTCCCTGGTTTACCTCCTACATTTTGGGCTGGCTTTTGCTCCCTTCTCCTGGTCCTCTTCTTCCCCTGAACCCTTCTTACTAAATGTTACTTCCCCCAGCCTGAAGCTTAGTCCACCCTAACACCCATCCTGGGCAGTCCTTTCCCTACATATGGATGACTCCATATTCCAATTTCTGGTTCAGATCTCTCTATGAATTCCAGATGCAAATTTCCTCTTGTCTTAAAAAAATCTCCATATGACTGTGGGAGGAGATCCAAGCTGAAGTTCTCTCTTCTCTAAATCCACTCTGCTCCCTTGTTCATTGCCTGCCTGGTGGGTGGTAATAGCATGTGCAGAGCCCTTTACACAGTTTCTGAAGCCAGAAGCCTGGGAGGTGTGCAAGTTAGCAAGTTCCTCACATCTTCTCCTGAGGCCCACCAGTCACTGTCTCCTGTTAAAACATCCCTCTAAAATTAAAGCAAACCTCACTGCCTCCTTTCCAGAACTCTTAATGCTCTTCTTAGAAGTATTCTGTGGCTCTCCATTGACAGGGACAGTTGGTATTGAAGGAGAAGATTGAATGTGTTCAGGATGGAGGAGCTGGATTTGCTAATATTTTGTGTGGCTCACTCAGGATCAGAGAGACATCCCTTACAGAGGGTCCAGCCTGGGAACCACTTGTCTTGGGAGGAGTGAGTTCACTGTTCAGAGACTGGTTGGAGACCTACTGATGCGACTGCGACCCTGGAAAGGTTGAACTTGACCACTGACTTGCCCTCCCGCCAGAAAAGTCAGTGATATTTGACTTCAAAATTTCAGAGTAGCAGCGGTGATCTGTGTGTCTCATTTCTTTTATTTGGGACTGCTTTAAATATGTAAAACCTCCTTAGCTAGAGCTATTTGAAAGCTTTCATTTATTATAGTCACTTATGAATTTATCTTAACAGATTGAAATTAAGTTTTTTAAACCATTTTTCCTTTTGATATTTTTGACTTTTTTTTTCCTTTGAACTTTCATTTGTTTCACAATCTTTGAAGAAATTACCAGAGAAATCCACAATCTAACATAGGTCCTGAAAAGGAGTCGGTTGTCATTATCACATATGTTCTATGATAATCCTTGGTGGATTTTATTAGATTCTTTAGGTTAGATTTCTCAGCTTGTTTGTGTCATATTTCACCTTGATCAATTGAAGTTGCACAGTTTCTTCTTCCTTGAAAAAAGCCAAAATTATAAATTTCTATAAATTTTAGTAGACTGCAGTGACTGAAGTCAGAGTTCTCTACACCCAGTCACTTGAATGCTGTGTCTGAGTGATGGTTTACTGTAGTTGATGCTGAACACTTGTTTTTTTTTTTTTTTTAACTGCTCTTCTCTGTATTCTCAGTGTCCTATAACAAAGATGCATCATACATGAGTCCTGGGTCACCATGCAGTGCAGTCCACTTCTTCAGAATAGTTATGAAGACACATTATAGGCACTTACTATTAGGGCTCAGATAGACAACCAGCAAATCTATACTCAGTCTGTAGGGTTTTATAAAATTTAAAGTATTTCCATTTCCCTTCCTTACCTGGTGTTTAGAGCATGCCAGTGGGCATCTTCCTGTGAGAATGTCTGGACCAGCCCTGGCAGTGGGCTCAGTGGGCTCTGAGTTCTGGAGAGCAAAGAGCTCCTCACCTTGTACTGAGCCCTTTGTGAACTGCGTTGTCTCTGCAAGTGGGGCCCAGTTGGGTCCTTGAGCTTCCTGTGATCTGTCCAGACATTTGACCACATGTTGGCTTTCTTTTCTCAAGAAAGTTCTAGATGTTTATGCTCTAAAGAGCTCCTTAGAGGGTTTATCTCCCTGTAAAACTTGCAGCATTGTGAATCTGACACTAGACATGTTAATATCCATTCGACAGTACTTGGCCTTATCTCTTTTTTCTTACTCCAGCAAAGGTCATCTGTATATGATAATTCACAATATGTGATCTCTCTTTCTTCACTACATCATATTTGCTGGGCAACGACCTCATTTCCTCTTTTTTTATTTTTTATTTTTAACATTTTATTTTTACTTTATTTTACTTTATAACACTGTATTGGTTTTGCCATACATTGACATGAATCCACCACGGGTGTACATGCGATCTCAAACATGAACCCCCCTCCCACCTCCCTCCCCATAACATCCCTCTGGGTCATCCCCGTACACCAGCCCCAAGCATGCTGTATCCTGCATCGGACATAGACTGGTGATTCGATTCTTACATGATAGTATACATGTTTCAATGCCATTCTCCCAAATCATCCCACCCTCTCCCTCTCCCTCTGAGTCCAAAAGTCTGCTATAGACATCTGTGTTTTTTTTGCTGTCTTGCATACAGGGTCATCATTGCCATCTTTCTAAATTCCATATATATGTGTTAGTATACTGTATTGGTGTTTTTCTTTCTGGCATACTTCACTCTGTATAATCGGCTCCAGTTTCATCCATCTTATCAGAACTGATTCAAATGTATTCTTTTTAACGGCTGAGTAATACTCCATTGTGTATATGTACCACAGCTTTCTTATCCATTCCTCTGCTGAAGGACATCTAGGTTGTTTCCATGTCCTGGCTATTATAAACAGTGCTGCGATAAACATTGGGGTACATGTGTCTCTTTCAATTCTGGTTTCCTCGGTGTGTATGCCCAGCAGTGGGATTGCTGGGTCATATGGCAGTTCTATTTGCAATTTTTAAAGGAATCTCCACACTGTTCTCCATAGTGGTTGTACTAGTTTGCATTCCCACCAACAGTGTAGGAGGGTTCCCTTTTCTCCACACCCTCTCCAGCATTTATTGCTTGCAGATTTTGGGGTTGCAGACATTCTGACTGGTGTGAAGTGGTACCTCATTGTGGTTTTGATTTGCATTTCTCTAATAATGAGTGATGTTGAGCATCTTTTCATGTGTTTGTTAGCCATCCGTATGTCTTCTTTGGAGAAATGTCTATTTAGTTCTTTGGCCCATGTTTTGATTGGGTCGTTTATTTTTCTGGAATTGAGCTGCATAAGTTGCTTGTATATTTTTGAGATTAGTTGTTTGTCAGTTGTTTCATTTGCTATTATTTTCTCCCATTCCGAAGGCTGTCTTTTCACCTTGCTTATATTTTCCTTTGTTGTGCAGAAGCTTTTAATTTTAATTAGATCCCATTTGTTTATTTTTGCTTTTATTTCCAGAATTCTGGGAGGTGGATCATAGAGGATCCTGCTGTGATTTATGTCGGAGAGTGTTTTGCCTATATTCTCCTCTGGGAGTTTTATAGTTTCTGGTCTTACATTTAGATCTTTAATTCATTTTGAGTTTATTTTCGTGTGCGGTGTTAGAAAGTGATCTAGTTTCATTCTTTTTCAAGTGGTTGACCAGTTTTCCCAGCACCACTTGTTAAAGAGATTGTCTTTACTCCATTGTATATTCTTGCCTCCTTTGTCAAAGATAAGGTGTCCATAGGTGTGTGGATTTATCTCTGGGCTTTCTATTTTGTTCCATTGATCTATATTTCTGTCTTTGTGCCAGTACCATACTGTCTTGATGACTGTGGCTTTGTAGTAGAGCCTGAAGTCAAGCAAGTTGATTCCTCCAGTTCCATTCTTCTTTCTCAAGATTGCTTTGGCTATTTGAGGTTTTTTGTATTTCCATACAAATCTTGAAATTATTTGTTCTAGTTCTGTGAAAAATATGGCTGGTAGCTTGATAGGGATTGCATTGAATTTGTAAATTGCTTTGGGTAGTATACTCATTTTCACTATATTGATTCTTCTGATCCATTAACGTGGTATATTTCTCCATCTATTAGTGTCCTCTTTGATTTCTTTCATCAGTGTTTTATAGTTTTCTATATATAGGTCTTTAGTTTCTTTAGGTAGATATATTCCTAAGTATTTTATTCTTTTTGTTGCAATGGTGAATGGAATTGTTTCCTTAATTTCTTTTTCTACTTTCTCATTATTAGTGTATAGGAATGCAAGAGATTTCTGTGTGTTGATTTTATATCCTGCAACTTTACTATATTCATTGATTAGCTCTAGTAATTTTCTGGTGGAGTCTTTAGGGTTTTCTATGTAGAGGATCATGTCATCTGCAAACAGTGAGAGTTTTACTTCTTTTTTTCCAATTTGGATTCCTTTTATTTCTTTGTCTGCTCTGATTGCTGTGGCCAAAACTTCCAGAACTATGTTGAACAGTAGTGGTGAAAGTGGGCACCCTTGTCTTGTTCCTGACTTTAGGGGAAATGCTTTCAATTTTTCACCATTGAGAATAATGTTTGCTGTGAGTTTGTCATATATAGCTTTTATTATGTTGAGGTATGTTCCTTCTATTCCTGCTTTCTCGAGAGTTTTTATCATAAATGGATGTTGAATTTTGTCAAAGGCCTTCTCTGCATCTATTGAGATAATCATATGGCTTTTATTTTTCAATTTGTTAATGCAGTGAATTACATTGATTGATTTGCAGATATTGAAGAATCCTTGCATCCCTGGGATAAAGCCCACTTGGTCATGATGTATGATCTTTTTAATGTATTGTTGGATTCTGATTGCTAGAATTTTGTTGAGGATTTTTGCATCTATATTCATCAGTGATATTGGCCTGTAGTTTTCTTTTTTTGTAGTATCTTTGTCAGGTTTTGGTATTAGGGTGATGGTGGCCTCATAGAATGAGTTTGGAAGTTTACCTTCCTCTGCAATTTTCTGGAAGAGTTTGAGGAGGATAGGTGTTAGCTCTTCTCTAAATTTTTGGTAGAATTCAGCTGTGAAGCCGTGTGGACCTGGGCTTTTGTTTGCTGGAAGATTTCTGATTACAGTTTCAATTTCCGTGCTTGTGATGGGTCTGTTAAGATTTTCTATTTCTTCCTGGTTTAGTTTTGGAAAATTGTACTTTTCTAAGAATTTGTCCATTTCTTCCACGTTGTCCATTTTATTGGCATATAATTGCTGGTAGTAGTCTCTTATGATCCTTTGAATTTCTGTGTTGTCTGTTGTGATCTCTCCATTTTCATTTCTAATTTTATTGATTTGATTTTTCTCTTTTTGTTTCTTGATCAGTCTGGCTAATGGTTTGTCAATTTTATTTATCCTTTCAAAGAACCAGCTTTTGGCTTTGTTGATTTTTGCTATGGTCTCTTTTGTTTCTTTTGCATTTATTTCTGCCCTAATTTTTAAGATTTCTTTCCTTCTACTAACTCTGGGGTTCTCCATTTCTTCCTTTTCTAGTTGCTTTAGGTGTAGAGTTAGGTTATTTATTTGACTTTTTTCTTGTTTCTTGAGGTATGCCTGTATTGCTATGAACTTTCCTCTTAGCACTGCTTTTATAGTGTCCCACAGGTTTTGGGTTGTTGTGTTTCCATTTTCGTTAGTTTCTATGCATATTTTAATTTCTTTTTTGATTTCTTCCTCTTTTCTTAAAAAAACGTATCTATTTATGGCTGAACTGGGTCTTCCTGAAGCCCCTGAAAAGGGGCTTTTCTCTAGTGGAGAGCAGGTGCTACTCTTCGTTGCCCTGCACAGGCTTCTCACTGTGGTGGCTGCTTCTGTTGCAGAGCATGGGCTCTAGGGCATGTGGGCTCAGTAGTTGCGGTTCCTGGCTCTAGAGCACAGGCTAAATAGTTGCGGTGCGTGGGCTTAGTTGCTCCACAGCATGTGGATCTTCCCGGACCAGGGATCAAACTCATGTCTCCTACATTGGCAGGAGGATTCTTTACCACGGAGCCACCAGAGAAGCCCCTCATTTCCTCTTACTATGTCAATTGATAGTTAATTTTGGATTTCAAGAGAAATTTATTAGATATGTCTGAGCTATAAAATCAGAAAAAATTAACATAATGAGATTCTTGTTTAAATTCAGTTTGCATCAGGTATGTGGCCTATAGAAACAAAAACTTATGTTTTATGCCTTTCAAAATATAGCAATTATATTGTTCATGCAATATCCATTGTGTTTCTACACTGTTAAAATGTAAATTAAAAACAGATGGTTATAGATTAATGAGAAACGCTGGGCTAGAAGAAGCACAAGCTGGAATCAAAATTGCCAGGAGAAATATCAATAACCTCAGATATGCAGATGACAGCACCCTGATGGCAGAAAGTGAAGAGGAACTAAAAAGCCTCCTGATGAAAGTGAAAGAGGAGAGTGAAAAAGTTGGCTTAAAGCTCAACATTCAGAAAATGAAGATCATGGCATCTGGTCCTATCATTTCATGGCAAAAAATGGGGAAACAATGTAAACAGTGTCAGACTTTGTTTTTTTGGGGCTCCAAAATCACTGCAGATGGTGATTGCAGCCATGAAATTAAAAGATGCTTTCTCCTTGGAAGGAAAGTTATGACCAACCTAGATAGCATATTCAAAAGCAGAGACATTACATTTCCAACAAAGGTCCGTCTAGTAAAGGCTATGGTTTTTCCAGGGGACATGTATGGATGTGAGAGTTGGACTGTGAAGAAAGCTGAGCGCCGAAGAATTGATGCTTTTGAACTGTGGTGTTGGAGAAGACTCTTGAGAGTCCTTTGGACTTCAAGGAGATCCAACCAGTCCATTCTAAAGGAGATCAGTCCTGGGTGTTCATTGGAAGGACTGATGCTAAAGCTGAAACTCCAGTACTTTGGCCACCTCATGCAAAGAGTTGACTTATTGGAAAAGACTCTGATGCTGGGAGGGATTGGGGGCAGGAAGAGAAGGGGACAACAGAGGATGAGATGGCTGGATGGCATCACTGACTTGATGGACATGAGTTTGAGCAAACTCTGGGAGCTGGTGATGGACAGGGAGGCCTGGCGTGCTGTGATTCATGGGGTTGCAAAGAGTCGGACACGAGTGAGCGACTGAACTGAACTGTTAGATTAATGATGTTATAGGACATAACACAAAGCTCCCACCTAGCCTTCCCCCAAGTATAATCTGGGATGTGACTCAAATATCTAGGCCTTGACTTCTTTACAGGCCAAATTGGAGGAGTCAAACCATCTCTGAGATATCATCTAGTTCTAAGCTGCTGAAAATTAAGGGGTAGATTGTCATTGAGTAATTTAATCCTAATAATGACAAAAAATACAGTAAAACCAGAAAAATTCCATGCATCATTCAGGCTAGTGGGGCGAAGGTCTCCTGTTGTCTCCAAGGGTAAGTTTCTGTATTGAAAGTTTCTCTTCCTGTCTGGACTCTGTACTGTGTCCAGTAGATGAAGAAGGAGCTGGACATGTCCCTGCTGTGTGCTGTCACTGTTCCTCTGTGTCTCTTCTTCAAGAGTGTCCTGCCTGTGTTGTCCTGTTAAAGTGCTGGTAGTGAAGGACAAGGAGCATGTTTTCCTCCTGACAATATCCTTGCTGGACCTAGGACATTCTTTGATAAATGATAGGCTCCAAAATCCCACTCCAGTATTCTTCCCTGGAGAGTCACATGGACAGAGGAGCCTGGCAGGCTACAGTCCATAGGGTCACAAAGAGCTGGACATGACTGAAGTGACTTAGCACACATGCAGGCACACAGACTCTTAAGTGCTTCGTTGTATCTTGTCTTTGCTGCATTCCCCCCCCCCCCCAACCCCATTTTCCACTCAGAATGTTTAATTAAGAGAGCATGTCCTATATAGAGTGCATTTAGAGTGTTCCTTCTGGAGCTTTGCTTATTGTGACAAGCTTGTGAGCCCCCGCAGGGCACAGAACTCGTGGTCTCTGTCTTTTATATCTTAGTACAGAATGTTGGTCAGAAGCCTTTCTCAGAGTTGCTGGCCCACACAGAAGTGGAAGACGCCTGGAATAAGAATTAGGAGAGTGGAGTGTGTCCAGTTTTGGCTCTGTTGCTTTCTGGTCTTGGGACATCAGGCACATTCTGGAACCTGAATTCCTCAGTTGGTGTCTTTGAAATCATGGTCATAAATCCTTGCTGTGCTTTACGAAGCTGACAGTAGGTGTGGACATGCCCTTTACATCGTATACTTCTATCCAGACAAATGTTTTCTATGTTTTATGGTGTTACTGCTCACCTACCCAACAGAACTCCAGTGCAGAGACCCGTGATCTTACCTCATTGCCCCAGAAGATTTGTTGTGATGGTAAACAGTCCTTTATGGCTGTCCTCTGGCTGTTGCTTCCTGTTTGTCTAGCCCTGTGATATTTGCTTGGCAAAGCCGGAGGACTATTAATATTTATAGATACAGTCAGCCCTTTGTATCCATGTGTTCTCTGCATCCACCAATTCAGCAACTGCACATGGAAAAAAATATATATATATATTCAAATTCCAGAAGGTTCTGTGAAGCAAAACTTGAATTTGCTGTGCACCAACAACTGTTTACATAGCATTTAGATTGTATTTACAACTGTTTACATAGCATTTACATCATGTTAGGTATTGTAATCAATCTAGAGATGAATTAAAGGGAGGATATGTGTGGGTTATAATCAAATACTAGGCCATGTAAAGAGAGTTAAGCATGTGTAGATTTTAGTCCCAAGGGGGTCCTGGAACCACTGCCCCTCAACCCCCTCCCCTCAACGGATACTGTAGTGGGTGACTATGACTGCAAAGAGGCACCACATGCTGAAGTTACTAAGTGTATAAGTGCAAATAAGGAGAGGGGAGAGGGGGTTAGTGCAGAAATTATTGGAGAGCCCTAATGACTAGTAAGTTCCCTGACTGTCATCAGGTGAATGCTATTTCATTCAGCAAGTAGGTTTTTGGTAAACTAATTTAGACCTGCTTTATCTATAGTAAGAGCTCAGTAAACAGTGTTGATTAAGTAAAAAATGAAAATACGAAATAAAATGAAGCGTTAAATAGCTGAGCACTTAGAAGAGTTATGGTTATTCATATTCGAGGCCCAATTATTTACATTTATTGCTGTGGTCAACATGTCCAGTCTAGAAACAGATGCTCTGGTCAAGGAGCAGAGTGAGGGGACCAGGACTTAGGGGGCACCCCAATAGGTTGGGTAGGGAAGGGGATGTGGAGGGAACCTGGGTCCTGTGTTTTGTGGTCACAGTAGTTGGTCTGTACAGTGAAGAAGCAGCTTTGGATCAGCCTGTTCTACCCAGTTTAGGTGCAAGGCCTGCAGTGTCTGATGGGGCCGGTGTGTCCTCATTAAATCCCCAGCCATCAGTGCAAGAAGCAAAGAGAAAATTGTGTCTCTGTCCATCCCCCCTGCTCTGGTCAAAGTTTATCCCTTGGTGGGAATGGGAGTTTAGTGCGGTCTAGCTAGTGTGCAAGTCCTGGAAACTTGTCATGTTCCCACCATAGCAATTGGACTCTTTAATAAGGAAAGTTACGTCTGCTATTTTTGCAGAATCAGGAACATATTTTGTTCAGCTGTGTAATTTTGATTACTTCAGATAATACTTGTGACATATTTTTCCACATCATTAAACCTTTTTTTTAGTAGCATGATTGAAGAGATTTATTGTGAAGATGTGATCATACATAAAGCAGAAGTGTGATGAAGGCCCACGGGCCATCACCCAGCTCTCATGGTTATCAGCTTTTTTAATGCTGAAATAGCTTCATCACCACCCTCACCATGCTTGCTTTATGGACCGACTTGAGATAAATTCCTGGCGTCATGCCGTTTGAAATCTCAGGTACTTAAGTATGCATCTCAAAAATGTAATTTTTAATATGCTGCAATGACATTATTATATTGAATGCAAATAGAAATTGTTTAGGGTTAGGGTAACCCTAACCTGCAAAGACACTAGTCTGTTAAACAGGCATTCACAGAGCTCTCTGCCACCCTACATGAGAACAGGTCCAGGCTGACATGGTATGACCCTTGCTAAGTCCTCAGGTCTCTTTCCCCAGAGGGACAGCATGAGTGCCTGGTGGGTAAGCTGTGGATTGGACAGCTTTCCGCTGGGATCCCTCATTTGGACTCAAGGAAGCCTGAGACCCATAAGAAGGCATCAGCACTGCCTGGGATAGCTGGAGGGGGTGGTTTGGCCACATGCATCTGTCAAAATTCACCCCTTGACCCCAAAGTTTCAACTCTGGAAAATCTATCATAGATAAATATCCAAAATGAAGCATCACAAGCATCCCCCACCTCCCCATTGACTAAACTTACCATGCTTGCCAGCCTCTGTTGTGTTGACTCTGAATGACATGTGGCTTTGGGGACGACAGCTTGATCTTTAATTGTAGATTTTTCAGTTGACCTTTTTCTAATGGGTTTCCCGTCTATTTACTAAGTAAACACTTAAGGATTGTGGTTTTCAAATGTTGTCATTTCTTTGCATTTTTTGGGTGGAATTTTTCTCTACTGAAGACTTTTCTTTAATCACTCATTGTTTAGTCTCTAAGTCACATCCAACTCTTTGTGACCCCATGGACTACAGCACACCAGGCTTCCCTGTTCTTCACCATCTCCCAGAATTTGCTCAGACTTATGTGTGTTGAGTTGGTGATACTATCTAAACATCTCATCCTCTGTTGCCCTCTTCTCCTTTTACTTTTAGTCTTTCCCAGCATCAGTTTTTTGTTTTTTTTTTCCTCCAGTGAGTCAGCTCTTCACACCAGGTGGCCGAAGTATTTGAGCTTCAACTTCACCATCAGTCCTTCCAATGAATATTCAGGGTCGATTTCCTTTAGGATTGATTGGTTTGATCTCCTTGCTGTCCAAGAGACTCTCAAGAGTCTTCTCTAGCACCACAGTTTGAAGGCATCAATTCTTTGGTGTTCAGGCTTCTTTAATCACTAGGTATTTTTCATTGCCCCAAAATACAGTTCATACTGGAAGGGTAGTATTATTTATTTTCCATTAATTTTCTGTTATTTGTGGCAATTTGATGCACTTGCATTCTCCAGTAACATCTACTGAGTTTTACTTTTCTTTTTCCTTTTCATATATTGAATGTGTTTGAGTGATTATTCTATAATAACATGACTTCTGATGACTGTATAGTAAGCTGTCATCTATATAAAACTATCCTTTTTTTTTTTTAAATCTATGTCTTTGTATTTGGACATTTCAGTTTTTTTTTTTTTCACTAGTAACAAGCCATTTTTTTACTGTACCAGGGACTGTGCTGAGAAGTTTACATGCGTTACCTCATCTAATCTTCACAGTAATCTTGTGATGCTTCATTTTGGTCGTTTATCTGTGATAGATTTTCCAGAGTTGAAACTTGGCAGTCAAGGGGGGAATTTTGACAGATTACTGATGCATGTGGCCAAACCTCCCCCTCCAGCTATCCCAGCCAGTGCTGATGCCCTCTTATGGGTCCTTGAGTCCAAATGAGGGATCCTGGAGGAAACAGCTCACCGCCGGTTTGGTGATTCTTGAAAATTCCACATTCTTCCCCAGGCTGCCTGTTTTAGGATACAGTTCTTAGGGTCTTCATGTAGATGCCTCAAGCATTCCAAGGAGTCCTTTTGCTGTCCTCCTAATGCCGTCAAGAAGGCCTTCCCAGTTTTAAGGGGCAGAAGTGTGTGCAGACAGGTTAGACTATAGGAGAGAAAAATGGGAAGAGTGGAGTGGAGGCCATGGAATGAGCCCTGAAGCATGTGTACTGAACACACTGAGCAGAGAAGCCAGTAAGGGCTTCAGGAGACCATGGCTGGCAAGGTGGGGGCAATGGAGCATCGGAGGATGAGAGGAAGGTGTTCTAAGGAGTCAGAGTGAGTCAACAGTGAGAACGTTCTGAAGGCATGGACATGGAGTGAGAATGCCTTTGGTGTCATGCTGGTTTCCGGTGTCTGTTGCACTCAGGATGGCGGTCAGACTAGACTTGTCAGCGCAGAGTGGACTGAACCAGGAAGGGGGGCCAGAGGTAGCAGGTGTCGGTAATTCTAGCTGGCAGACTTTTCTTTTTTTTTTTCCTCTAGTATTTATCTATTTATTTGGCTGCACTGGGTCTTAGTTGCAGCGTGTCTGACGAAGGATCGAACCCTTCATCCCTGCATTGAGAGTGTAGAGTCTTACCCACTGGACAACCAGGCAAGTTTCTGGCAGGTTTTTTTAATTGAAGTATAGTTGATTTACAATATTGTATTAGTTTCAGGTAAACCATACAGTAAATCTGTATTTTTGTAGATTGTAGATTATTACAAGATATTGGGTATCCTGTGCTATACAGTAAACCCTTATTGCTTATCTATTTTATGTATGATAGTTTGTGTTTGTTAATCTCATGCCCCAAATTTGTCCTTCCCCACTCCTTCGTAACTATGAGTTTGTTTTCTATGTCTGTGAGTCTGTTTCTGTTTTTTATACATTCACTTGTATTATTTTTTAGATTCCACATATAAGTGATATATAGTATTTGTCCTTTCTTTCTGACTTATTTCATAAAACATAATACACTCTAGGTCCATCCATGTTGCTGCAAATGGCATTATTTCATTCTTTTTATGGCTGAGTAACATTCCATTGTATATACGTGCCCCATCTTCTTTATCCATCAGTGGACCTTTAGGTTGCTTCTATGTCTTGGCTATTGTAAATAGTGCTGCTGTGAACGTAGGAGTGCATATATCATTTTGAATCATTTTTCTGGATATATGCTTAGCTGTGGAATTGCTGAGTCATATGGTAGTTCTTTTTTAGTTTTTGAGAAACCTCCATACTGTTTTTCATTGTGGCTGCATCAATTTACATTCCCACTAACAGTGTATGAAGGTTCCCTTTTCTCCACATCTTCTTCAACACTTTGTTGTTTGTAGACTTTCTCATGATATAGCTAGTATTTCTGATGTGAAAGGAAACGAAGAAATAGGACAGTAGTTGGTAGTAGGGAATGATGTGGGGTCAGGGAGACTTTAAAAAAAATTAATGTATTTGAGATTCTGGAAATGTCTGGTCAAGAAGGGCATGTTCATGATTCAGAGAGAAGGAACAGTTAAAGAGTGAAGTTTCATGCATGCAGCAAGGAATTCGATTCAGGACACAAAGGGAAGAACTTGCTTTTGTCTGGAGCAGGGTGTCCACCGTGAAGAGGAGGCAGAAGGAGGTGCAGGAGTGGGTATTCCAAGTATACACAGTCCCAGATTCTTCCATGTTCTCAGTAAATAAAACTTTGTAAAAACTTTGAGAAGTTCATCATCTCACTGGCAAGAGTGGTTTGAGGGAAGCTACTGGAAGCTGAGCTGAGAATGCAGAGCAGGGTTGAGCCTTACTGAGGTTTATAGTTAAGACGGTAAAGTGAGAACAGGTAGCACATGTGTCTTACATGGTGCTGAGGTGCTGAGGTATAGGCAGGGGACAGGGGCACAGCCAGGCTGATGTGACAGGGAGAGAGGGACTGGGGTGCTGGTATGTGAAGGCTTGGCTGTGGTGGTGGAGTCTAGACTGATTTGGTGAGCAGGGGAGTGACCTCACATGTGACCGTGACTGACTCAGGGCCCATGTAGGGGATAGAGGTTTACAGGAGATTGCAGAACCAGAGCCAGAAGGTCGTGGTTGGGGATTAGATATCCATGTATTGATTCATTGGTGATCAAACATGAATTGGTGATTTCGTGTCAGGCCTTCCTTGAAGTTTTGGGGAAACGTGTTGAATAGACACAGGCATCTGTTGGAATGGAGCTGACATTCCACGAGGAGGAATGGTCTGAGACGTGAGTTTAGGGCCCAGGTGTTCTCTGAAGGATGGAGAGGGTCTTGGGAAACGGTGGTAGGTGCTGTTTTATTATTTTTAAAAATCTTATTATAGTTGATTTATAACATTGTGTTAATTTCTGATGTGTGTGCATGCGTGCTAAGTTGCTTCAGTTGTGTCCAACTCTTTGCGACCCTATGGACTGTAGCCCACCAGGCTCCTCTGTCCAAGGGATTCTCCAGGCAAGAATATTAGAGTGGGTTGCCATGCCCTCCTCCAGGGGATTTTCCTGACCCAGGAATCCAACTGGTGTCTCTTACATCTTCTGCATTGGCAGGTGGGTTCTTTACCACTAGTACCGCCTGGGAAGCCCAGTTTCTGATGTACATCCAAGTAATTCAGTTATTTATATATACACACACACACACACATTTTTTCAATATTCTGTTCCATTGTGATTTATCACAGAATGTTGAACATAGTTCCCTGTGCTCTATAGTAGGACTTTGTTGTTTATCCATTTGCTATATAATAGTTTGCAACTGCTCATCCTAACATCGCAATCCTTCTCTCATCCACCTTGGGTGAGCTGGTTTTGGAAGGGCGGTCAGGAAGGTCTCTGGGTGGAGGTGACAGTTGAGCAGAAACATGAATAAAGTGAGAGAGGGTGGCAGACATCCTGGGTAGAGCGCTCTGGTGCAGAAGCCCCAGGGAGGGCTCTTAGGTGCTGGAGGTGGAGGTGGTAGGTGAGCTGGGGGTGGGGTGGGAGAGACTGGAGGATGCAGAGGTGGGATGTTTTTCAGTCATGGCTTCAGCCCAAGGGTGACAGAGGGCCCTGAGGGCTGAGTGAGCTCATACCTGGGCCTGGTGCAAGCAGTCAAGCTCCCAGTGATGGACAAGACATTTCTGTGGGGGTGCAGGAGGCACGGGAGGCAGGGCTCAAGGTCACGGGTGAGTTATCTTCCTAAGTGCAGGTGACAGTGATAGTGGGAGTTGAGGTGGAGACCTGGGTGGCGAGGGATGAGGTGAAGGGCTTAGTGGGGGAGAGGACCAGGAGTGGATGCAGAAGGAAGAGCAAGGAGGGTTTCAAGGGAGCAGAGGGTTTTGAAGGAGTGAGGTCATTTCAGAATTGCTTGTGGGATCAAGAACCCCCTCTCCCACTCCTTGTCCCTGAGGTCTGTGGGATTTGACATAAATGTCTCCATCTGAGAGGCTTGTGAGAGGAAGCCTCCAGGGCACCTGGGCTGTTGTGAACACAGGACTCCAACCCCAGGGAGTCTGACACAGAGAGAGCTGGAGAGCTGGAGGTGGGGTCCCAGGGTGCTGTGGCATGATAGCCTTCAGCGCAGGCTACTGCCCAGGGCTGGAAGCTGCAGCTGAGATGCTCAGGTTGAAGGGTGTTTGCTCCTCAAGGCATGAAGCTCTGGTGCTGTGCTTCCCTCTTTCCCATACTGCTCCCCAACCACTTAAAAAATATATATATATTGTTTGGCTGTGCTGGGTCTTCATGGCTGCATAGAGGCTTTCTCTAGTTGCATGAGCAGGGGCCTACTCTTTGTTGAGTCTTCTCACTGGTGGCATCTCTTATTGTGGAGACAGGCTTTAGGATGCTCGAGCTTATGTTTCAGCTGGTGGACTCGGTAGTTGCGATGCACGGGCTTAGTTGCTTTGCAGCATGTGGAATCCTCCTGGACCAGGGATTGAACCCGTGTTTCCTGCATTGCCAGATGGATTCTTAGCCACTGGACCACTAGGGAAGCCCTCTCCCCACTTTTGATAATTTTCTGACTTGATGCACACACACACATTTTTTTCACTCTTGGACAAACACATACAAACCCAAGACCTGGTCTCCCTTGTTTTCTTTCATAGACAAGATTGAGTTATAGGAAAGAGTTAATTAGTCCTCTGACCATTTGCAGACCTACTGTAAGATGTATTTATAAAATGGGTTTATTGTAATAGTAATCAATCACTTGAGAACTGAGCAATATGGTTTCCTAAGTGTGGATCCAGTGAGGTGCAGACAAATTTAAGATCTATAGGGAAAAAGCTTTCTATTTCCCCTCAGAAAATGTCCTGGGAGACCCGCAGATGTTCTCTACTGACCTACAGGAATGGAGAAAACAGAGCCTCTTCTGCCCTGCTCTGTTATTCTGTGTATCAGAAGTAGATCTTGACTCTTTAGTTTTTGTTTTACAAACAGCAATAGGAAGAGACACAAAAATTGCGTGGCTACTGTCCTGCAGAGCTGAGTATGTATACGTTTGAAATTTAGATGTGACTGATATGTAGAGTTGGGCCTGACTTTCACAGCCCCAAGCTGAAAATGCTTTTTACATTTTAAAAGTTTTTCAAAATAAAACCCAACCAAGGAAGAACATAAGCAAAGGCTTTCCATAGCCCTTAAAGCCTAAACTATTTACTCTTTGGTTATTTACAGAGTTTGCTAACCATGGTCTAGACTGATAATTCATTTCCAGTTCCAACCATGATGTGAACGAGTCTTTGTCAAAGTATCGTTGCATTGTATTCATTCATAAATCCTAAAAGTATTCACTGATGCTTCTTATGTGCAAGTGGCCAGGTTTGCAGGATGTCTGCCTGCTGTCAGAGTTTATGTTTTAGTAAGGGAGGCAGCAGAGAAGGCGATGGCACCTCACTCCAGTACTCTTGCCTGGAGAATCCCAGGGACAGGGGAGCCTGGTGGGCTGCCATCTATGGGGTCGCACAGAGATGGACACGACTGAAGTGATTTAGCAGCAGCAGCAAGGGAGGCAGATATTAAACAAATAATTGCACAAATGATTAACTAAAATAATTAATGACAGAGGAGCTTTGAAGGTTGCCAAAAGAGGGCAGATGGGGGTCTCTGGGAGCTTTTCTGGATAAGTGGCTTTAACCTAAATTTGAAGGTTGAACCTGCTCATAGAGGCGGGGCAGGAGCAGGGCAGGAACTGAGCAACAACTGGTGGCCCGGAAGGAGACTTCCTGTTCCTTTCACCATAGTCAGTCAGCATGAAGCCAGCGGGATCATTTCTGAAGGATAGTAAGTTAGAGAGTGAATTGTGTTGGGACAATTGTGTTGTGTTGGGTGACCAGTGACATGCAGACTCCTGGATCCCCCTCCCCAGAGTCCTGCTCTCCCCATGGCCAAGACCCAGAGCCCTGGGCCCAGTGGGCCCAGACACTGCTGGTGTCTCCTCTCTGTGTGCTTCTCTTCTCTAGTCTCTTCTAGGAAACTAACAAAGGCCTGACATGTGGACCTATCCTAGAGTGATGTTTCTGAGGCACATGTGAGGAAATGTTGCATTTCTGTCACTTCAGGGTGATGTTTTCTGCTGGCCAGCCCTCTCCGCTTCCAGGGGCTGGTGCCTGTCTCCCTCTCACCCCCTTCCCTGGCCCCCGCCCACCGTCGCCATAGAAGACTGTGAATATCAGCCACTGACATTTCTTAGCCCAAATGGGGGCTCCTGGCTGCCTCCTCAGAGAGCCTTTGGCAACGGCAGGAGGATTTCCAAGGAAACCCCAAAGCCTGCAGCTTCTTCACATGGCAGAAGATGGAGGGCCCATCGCGTGGCCTCTTTGTCTTGGGGGTTAGGAGGTGTTTGGGGATGGGAGAGAGACCCGGAAGCGGCCTTCCCCGTGTGGTACTTGGGCCGCCCAGAGTCCCCTCTGCTCATGGCGAAGCCTGGGCAATGGCGCCGCCCCAGCCGTGCTTCCGCCTCTCCTCAGGGAGTCTGAGCTGGGGACCTGCCAGTACTCCTGCCTAACGACCGTGTCTCACCTGCAGGGAGAACTCTGCTGGAGAAGCTGTTCAGCCAGCAGGAGAACGGGCCTCCAGAAGAAGCAGAGAAGTTCTGCTCGCGGATCATCGCCATGGGGCTCCTCCTGCCTTTCAGCGACTGCTTCCGGGAACCGTGCGGGCAGAACGCCCAGTCCAGCTCAGTTCCGTTCGATGTAAGTAGGAGAGTTCACAGGACTCGCTGGCTGAGAGGCAGCTGCAGTGGCAACCGCGGCTCTGATGTGTGTCTGCCCTTCGCCCCACGTTCATGCGATGCAGGCCTCCCTGCCCCTGCCCCACGACAGCTTAACATGTCTGTTTCCTTTCTGACGAGGTTCTTAAGTATATTTGCCAAACTTCCTTTTCTTAACACATGGCCACTCTCAGCAGTTTTCTAGCCTGTTTTAACCAGTGATGGGTTCTGAGTGGCTCTGAGTCAGTGTTTCTGACTTTACTGGTCATGGATGTACCTTCAGAAGCAGCTCCGAGGCTGGAAGCTTTGCTCCCAGAGGCGGCAGGTTTCTGAGGGCCTTGCAGCGCTATTCCCATGTGTTCATAGCTCATCTGTGTACTGGCTGTTGACACAAAGCAGTCCTGTCTGCTTTCTCCCCGGCTCCCACTCACCAAGAGGGTTAATTCTGCAGAACAATCATTCCCAGCTGTTTCATAATTCATAACAAATGACAGCATAGCTGGGTTATTGCTTTCAAGCCAGAGTATTGCTCATCTTCCTCAGGTATGTGGTACTTGTGTGACCTTGGGGGCTGTGTTGAGTGGGCATCTAAACTCAGATATGTGAGAACTCCCACACAGGATTCTCTCATGAGGAAAGTGGAGAATCTCGGCTCCCTGTGTGGAGCATGGAGTTT
This sequence comes from Ovis canadensis, assembly GCF_042477335.2. Lineage (NCBI taxonomy): Eukaryota > Metazoa > Chordata > Mammalia > Artiodactyla > Bovidae > Ovis > Ovis canadensis. The sequence goes on along the minus strand of NC_091269.1, from coordinate 21,150,559 downwards.
GTGCCATAGAGGAGTGGGTCTCATCCATGTGGGCTGCTTATGCCTGTGCCCTGCTTCTGATTGCACCCCTGTCTCCTCTGCGTGTGTGTACCACTGAACAAGGGTGCCTTGGTGAGGAGTGCAGAGAGATACTGGAAATGAGCCCTGGTTGAGATCAAGAAGAGAGAGTAAATCCCAATATGTCCATATGCATCTGCTTTTTTTTTCCCCCCTTGCTATCCTTTACCCATCACAACTGGGGTCTCCCTTCAGTTTTAGGAAAATGAACCACATAAAATATTGTGAAATCTTCTTCATACTTCCCATGTGAAAGAAGATTCCCTGGGATGTACTGTGATTTGTGAGGCTTTCTTCTTAAGATTGACTGGTCTATCCATCCATCCATCCATCCATCATCTATCATCTATCTCTGTATCTACCATGTCTATATCAATCTGTATCTATCACTTATTATCTCCATCTCTCCATTCATCCATCCACCCATCTGTCTGTCTGTATGTCCATTCATGACATGGCAGCTAACCATTGCTCAGTAGATCTTTTTCTTGTGTGAGAAGAATTGGATAACTAAAAACTTTTCCTCCATTTCCCTTTTTGAGAGCTGTGTGTGTTATTACAGGGATAGAACCTGGAGACTGCTGTGGCCTAAAAGTTTTAGTGAGCTGTGTTCTAGGAGATATATCAGTTTGCAACTACAAATTAAAATAAATATGGACAAAGGCCAATACTAATCACTCCTCTAACACTCGCTTTTTGATTAAAACTATTCCCAAGTTGACTGCATTTACTTCCCTTAAAGCTCAGAAAGTCTGTTGTTGAGTTGCTCAGTCATGTCTGACTCTTTGCAACCCCATGAACAGTAGCCCACAGGCTCCTCTGTCCATGGGATTCTCTAGGCAAGAACACTGGAGTGGGTTGCCATTTCCTTCTCCAGGGGAAATAAAGTCTATCAGTCAATTAATGTGGAACTGAAATAAACTGAAAAGAGTAATCCTATTTCTCCTTTTTAAAAAAATCACTGAACTAGCAGTTTCTTGCTTCCCACCTCCCTCTATTCTTATGTTAGAGAGCCTAGTAACCCCTCCCAGCCTGGTCATTGGAGGGTGGCTGGGTATGGCATAGAGAGTGAAAAGCAAAATAAATGCAGCCCCTTACTATGGTATGAAGTAATTTCCTCAGAGTGGGGAATTTCTTCCCCCAACTTTGTGAGGTTGCATTTGCTGACTTTATTTGCTGGCCCTCTGCTACCTCTCCATCCCTGCCCTCTGTGCCCCCTCCCCCAAGTCAACCCTAACTCGAAACCAGAAACGTTATTTTGTATATTTAAATGGCGTGTCAACAACAGAAGTGTGCGCTCACTGTATGCACAATTGCAGTTTTTCTTCAAAGCCGGGAAGAGGAATCAATATAAACAGGTCTTAGTAGGGGAAGGGGGAAGAAGGCACTTTCTGTGGGGAGAGGAGTTTCTGATAATTAGCCTCTCTGCTGGCTTCCAGCTGGGAAGATTCTCTGCTGTTGGGAGATTTTCTAACCAGCAGTTCTCTTGAGGACGGTTGCCCTTTGAGACAGACCAGCCTGTGGGTATAAGCTCGCGAGGGCCCTCTTCCCAGCCCCACCTTTGCTTCCTTCCCTGAGAGCACTCTCGCCCCCCATCTCCATCCATACAGATCCCAGCACAGGGCTTCCATCTGGATCTGGAGAGCGTCCTCATGCAGTTTATGGACTGACCTACCTCAGTCAACCCTCTTGGTTTAGTCCCATGTTATTTTATACATTTTTAGGGCCTAATATTTTGCTTTAGAAATGGTACAGAAATTATGAAAGGAAAGGATTTCACATTCTCCCTTACGTTTTCACTGGGTTAAAATTTCAAGAATACTGAAAGGCAAAGGTCTTTGAGTGATAATGTTCATTCATTCACAAATGTTTACTGAATGCATTCTACATGCCAGGCAGTGTTCTAGGCTCCAGAGAGAGATTAGTGAGCCAGGTCCTGTTCTCCTGAATTACACTCTTCACAGTGGGCTGAGACAATTAAGACACAAACACAAACACAGATGAAAGTGTAGACAATGAATTCATGTCAGACTCTGATAAGTGCGGTGAGGGAAGTCAACCAGGGGAATATGGTCAGTGGTGGGGGTGCAGTGGGGAGAGTGTAGAGGGGGGCCTCACGTGTAATGTCTGGAATGCTGAGGAGAGGTTGGAAGGAAGGTCCTCCCAGGAGCCCAGTAGCAAGTGCAAAGGCCCTGAGAGGAATGTGGGCATGGCATGAGGGCCTGCATAGCCACTGTTTCTGGACACAAGGTCAGAAGGGACTGTTGAGCCAGGACTTTTGAGGTCTTGAAAGTAATAGAAGGAAAATGTGTGTTTTTTAAAAATTCATTAATTAAATTTAATGGGAGGCTAATTACTTTACAGTATTGTGGTGGTTTTTGCCATACACTGACATGAATCAGCCACAGGTGTACGTGTGTCCCCCATCCCAAACCCCTCCTCCCACCTCCCTCCCCACCCCATCCCTCAGGGTTGTCCCAGTGCACCGGCTTTGAATGCCATGTTTCATGCATCGAACTTGGATTGGTCATCTATTTCACATATGGTAATATATATGTTTCAATGCTATTCTCTCAAATCACCCCACCATCTCCTTCTCCCACATAGTCCAAAAGTCTGTTCTTTACATCTGTGGCTCTTTTGCTGTTCCGCATATAGGGTCATCATTATCATCTTTCTAAATTCCATATATATGTGTTAATATACTGTATTGGTATTTTTCTTTCTGACTTACTTCACTCTGTATAATAGGCTCCAGTTTCATACACCTCATTAGAACTGATTCAAATGTATTCTTTTTAATGGCTGAGTAATATTCCACTGTGTATATGTACCACAGCTTTCTTATCCATTCACCTGCTGATGGACATCTAGGTTGCTTCCATGTCCTAGCTATTGTAAACAGTGCTGCGATGAACATTGGGGTACACATGTTTCTTTCAATTCTGGTTTCCTTGGTGTATATGCCCAGCAGTGGGATTACTGGGTCATATGGCAGATCTATTTTCAGTTTGTTAAGGAATCGTCACACTGTTCTCCATAGTGGCTGTACTAGTTTGCATTCCCACCAGAAGTGTAAGAGGGTTCCCTTTTCTTTACAGCCTCTCCAGCATTTATTGTTTATAGACTTTTTGATAGCAGCCATTCTGACTGGTGTGAGAGGGTACCTCATTGTGGTTTTGATTTGCATTTTTCTGATAATAAGTGATGTTGAGCATCTTTTCATGTGTTTGTTAGCCATCTGTATGTCTTCTTTGGAAAAATGTCTGTTTAGTTCTTTGGCCCATTTTTTGATTGGGTCGTTTATGTTTTTGGTATTGAGCTGCATGAGCTGTTTGTATATTTTTGAGATTAATTCTCTGTCAGTTGCTTTGTTTGCTGTTTTTTCTCCCACTCTATGAGGCCACCATCACCCTAATACCAAAACCAAACAAAGATGCCACAAAAAAGAAAACTGGCCAATATCACTCATGAACATATATGCAAAAATCCTCAACAAAATTCTAGAAAACAGAATCTAACAACATATTAAAAAGATTATACATCATGAGAAAGAGAGCTTTATCCCAGGGATGCAAGGATTCCTCAGTATTTGCAAATCAATTGATGTGATACACCACATTAATGAATTGAAGGATAAAAACCATATGATTATCTCAATAGATGGCAGAGAAAGCCTTTGACAAAATTCAACACCCGTTTATGATAAAAAAAAACTCTCCAGAAAGCAGGCATAGAAGGAACATACCTCAGCAAAATGAAAGCCATGTATGATAACTCACAACAAACATTATCCTCAGTGGCAAAAAATTGAAAGCATTTCCCCTAAAGTCAGAAGCAAGACAAGGGTGTTGAATAGTAGTGGTGAGAGTGGGCACCCTTGTCTTGTTCCTGACTTTAGGGGAGATGCTTTCAATTTTTCACCATTAAGGATAATATTTGCTGTGGGTTTATCAAATACGGCTTTTATTATGTTGAGGTTGGATAAGACTCTTGAGAGTCCCTTGGGCTGCAAGGAGATCCAACCAGTCCATTCTGAAGGAGATCAGCCCTGGGATTGCTTTGGAAGGAATGATGCTAAAGCTGAAACTCCAGTACTTTGCCCACCTCATGCGAAGAGTTGACTCATTGGAAAAGACTCTGATGCTGGGAGGGATTGGGGGCAGGAGGAAAAGGGGATGACAGAGGATGAGACGGCTGAATGGCATCACTGACTCGATGGATGTGAGTCTGAGTGAACTCCAGGAGTTGGTGATGGACAGGGAGGCCTGGCGTGCTGCGATTCATGGGGTTGCAAAGAGTCAGACACGACTGAGCAACTGAACTGGACTGAACTGATGTTCCTTCTATGCCTGTTTTCTGGAGGTTTTTTTTTTTTCATAAATGGACATTGAATTTTGTCAAAGGCTTTCTCTGCATCTATTGAGGTAATCATATAGTTTTTATCTTTCAATTTTTTAATGTGGTGTATCACATTGACTGATTTGTGGATACTGAAGAATCCTTGCATCCCTGGGATAAAGCCCACTTGGTCATGAGGCATGATCTTTTTAATATGTTGTTGGATTCTGTTTGCTAGAATTTTGTTGAGGATTTTTGCATGTATGTTCATTAGTGATATTGGCCTGTAGTTTTCTGTTTTTTGTGGCATCTTTGTCTGGTTTTGGTATTAGGGTGATGATGGCCTCATAGAATGAGTTTGGCAGTTTACCTTCCTCTGCAATTTTCTGGAGGAGTTTGAGTAGGATAGGTGTTAGCTCTTCTCTAAATTTTTGGTAGAATTCACCTGTGAAGCCATCTCGTCCTGGGCTTTTTTGTTGGAAGATTTTTGATTACAGTTTTGATTTCTAAACTTGTGATGAGTCTGTAAAGATTTTCTATTTCTTCCTGGTTCAGTTTTGGAAGGTTATTCTTTTCTAAGAATTTGTCCATTTCTTCCAAGTTGTCTAATTTTTTGGCGTATAGTTGCTAATAGTCGTCTCTTATCATCCTTTGTATTTCTGTGTTGTCTGTTGTGATCTCTCCATTTTCATTTCTAATTTTGTTTGTTTGATTTTTCTCCTTTTGTTTCTTGATGAGTCTGGCTAATGGTTTGTCTATTTTATTTATCTTCTCAAAGAACCAGCTGTTAGTTTTGTTGAGTTTTGCCATAGTCTCCATTGTTTCTTTTTATTTCTGCTCTAATTTTTATGATTTCTTTCCTTCTACTAACCCTGGGGTTCTTAATTTCTTCTTTTTCTAGTTGCTTTAGATGTGAAGTTAGGCTATTTATTTGATTTTTCTCTTGTTTCCTGAGGTAAATTTGTATTGCTATGAAGCTTCCCCTTAGCACTGCTTTTACTGAACCCCATAGGTTTTAGGTTGTTGTGTTTTCATTTTCATTCATTTCTATGCATATTTTGATTTCTTCTGTGATTTGTTGGTTATTCAGAAGCATGTTGTTTAGCCTTCATATGTTTGCATTTTTAATGTTTTTTTTCCCAGTATTGACATCTAATCTTACTGCATTGTGATCAGAAAAGATGCTTGAAATGATTTCAATTTTTTTGAATTTACCAAGCCTAGATTTATGGCCCAGGATGTGATCTGTCCTGGAGAATGTTCCGTGTGCACTTGAGAAAAAGGTGAAATTCATTGTTTTGGGGTGAAATGTCCTATAGATATCAATTCGGTCTAACTGGTCCATTGTATCATTTAAAGTTTGTGTTTCCTTGTTACTTTTCTGTTTAGTTGATCTTTCTATAGGTGTGAGTGGGGGTATTAAAGTCTCCCACTGTTATTGTGTTACTGTTAATTTCCCCTTTCATTCTTGTTAGCATTTGTCTTACATATTGCAGTGCTCCTATGTTGGGTGCATATATAATTGTTATATCTTCTTGGATTGATCCTTTGATCATTATGTAGTGTCCTTCTTTGTTTCTTTTCATGGATTTTATTTCAAAGTCTATTTTATCTGATATGAGCATTGCTACTCCTCTCCTCTTTTGGTCTCCATTTGAATGAAATATCTTTTTCCAGCCCTTCACTTTCAGTCTGTATGTGTCCCTTGGCTTGAGGTGGGTGTCTTGTAGACAGCATATACAGGGGTCTTGCTTTTGTATCCATTCAGCCAGTCACTGTCTTTTTTGGGGGTATTCAACCCATTTACATTTAAGGTAATTATTGATAAGTATGATCCCATTGCCATTTACTTTGTTGTTTTGGGTTCCAGTTTATAAACCTTTTCTGTATTTCCTGTCTAGAGAAGATCCTTTAGCATTTGCTGAGCTGGTTTGGTGGTGCTGAATCCTCCCAGCTTTTGCTTGTCTGTGAAGCCTTTGATTTCTCCTTCGCATTTGAATGAGCTCCTTGCTGGGTACAGTAATCTGGGTTGTAGGTTTTTCTCTTTCATCACTTTAAGTATGTCCTGCCATTCCCTTCTGGCCTGAGGAGTTTCTATTGAACGATCAGCTGTTATCCTTATGGGGATCCCCTTGTGTGTTATTTGTTGTTTTTCCCTTGCTGCTTTTAATATTTGTTCTTTGTGTTTGATCTTTGTTAATTTGATTAATATGTGTCTTGCGGTGTTTTGCCTTGGGTTTATCCTGTGTGGGACTCTCTGGATTTCTTGGACTTGGGTGAATATTTCCTTCCCCATTTTAGGGAAGTTTTTAACTATTATATCTTCTCGTATTTTCTCATGGCCTTTCTTTTTTCTTCTTCTTCTGGGACTCCTATGATTCAAATATTGGGGCATTTAACATTGTCATAGAGGTCTCTGAGGTTGTCCTCATTTCTTTTAATTCTTTCTTTTTTCCTCTCTGCTTTGTTTATTTCCACCATTCTATCTTCCATCTCACTTATCCTTTCTTCTGCCTCAGCTGTTCTACTGTTGTTTCCCTCCAGAGTTCTTTTAATCTCAGTTATTGCATTGTTCACTATTGATTGACTCTTTATTTCTTCTAGGTCCTTGTTAAACATTTCTTGTGTCTTCTCAGTCCTTGTCTCTAGTCTCTTTATCTGTAACTCTGTTTTGTTTTCAAGATTTTGGATCATCTTTACTATCATTATTCTGAATTCTTTTTCAGGTAGACTCCCTATGTCCTCCTCTTTTGATTGGTTTGGTGGGAATTTATCATGTTCCTTTACCTGCTGAATATTTCTCTGCCTTTTCATTTTGTTTAGATTGCTGTGTTTGGGGTGACCTTTCTGTAGGCTAGAAATTTGTTGTTCCTTTTTATTGTGGAGGTTGCTCCCTGTGGGTGGGGTTGGACTAGTGGCTTGTCAAGGTTTCTTGATTAGGGAAGCTGGATCTCTTCTCTCTGGAGTACAATGAAGTGTCCAATAGTGAGTTTTGGGGTGTGGGTTTGGCATGACTTTGGGAAGCCTGTATTTTAATGTTCAGGGCTGTGTTCATACACTACTGGAGAATTAGCATGGTATGTCTTGCTCTGGAACTTGTTGGCTCTTGAGTGGAGCTTGGTTTCAGTGTAGGTATGGAGGCTTTTTGGTGAGCTCTTGTCAATTAATGTTCATGGAATCAGGAGTTTCCTGGTGTTCTCAAGTTTTGGATTTAAGCCTCCTGCCTCTGGCTTTCAGTGTTATTCTTACAGTAGCCTCAACACTTTTCCATCCATACAGTACAAATGATAAAACATCTAGGGTAATGGTGAAAAGATTCTCTACAGTGAAGGACACCCAGAGAGGTCACAGAGTTACATGGAGAAGAGAAGAGGGAGGAGGGAGATAGAGGTGACCAGGAGGAGAAGAGGGGGTGTCAAAAGAGGAGAGACCGATGTAGCCAGTAATCAGTTCCCTAAGTGTTCTCCACAGGCCAGAACACCTAGAGAGATTCACAGAGTGAAGCAGAGAAGAGAAGGAGGAGGGAGGAGATCGAGGTGACCAGGGGGAGAAGAGGGAGTGTCAAAAGAGGAGAGAGCAATCAAGCCAGTAATCATACCCCTAAGAGAAAATGGATGCTGAAGATTAGATTCTTAAACATACAAAATTGATGACAAATACCAAAAAAGCAAAGATTAAAAATCTAGAGTAGAGGTTACACTCTCAAAAATACAACATTAAAAATACAAAACAAAATCAATAATAAAAACTATAAAATATATATATGAAATTTGCTTTAAAATAGGGTCTTTTTTTGCAAGGTAGTAGGTTATAAAAATGAAAATTAAAGGACTAATGAAGAACTTAAAAATTTAAAAAAGTGATAAAAATATATCTAGGAATGTCTCTGGAGCTGTTGTGGGCAGTGTGGGGGTCAGTTCAGTTTCAGATAGTTCCTTGTTCCACCTTGAGAAGACTCAAGGTCTACAGGCCCCTTCCAAAGCTTAGTCAATAGTGACTACAGGATTTTAATCTGTTGCACCTGTCACTTCCAGAGTGGTTCCCTCTTCTTTATTTTGGCTTCCTCTCTTTCCAAGTCTCCTCAGCGTCTGCTTTCCACCCTGACACAAGGGGGCGAAGATGGTCGCTTAGTTATGTTTACTAGTTCAGTTGTGTTGTGGGGAGGGAGGAACACAGTAAACAAATATCACTGGCATGTGTGGGGAGTGCTCGTAGCGCATGGACCACACTGGGTCTGCCTAGCTCAGGGTGGCATGTGCTTTCTCGGTCTACACTGCTCAGGTTTCAGGTTGCTCAGCAGGGGCACTGTCCAAAGTGGACGCTGTGTTTTGTGCACTTCCCAGGTCTGAGCTGCTCAGGTTCAGGTTCTCGGGTACTCCACAGGAGCACAGACTCGGTTGGGCATGTGTTTTGTGCCCTTCCCTGGTCCGAGCGGCTCACCAGGTGCGTGGCGCTCACACTGTCCCAGGTGGGTCATACATCTTAATCACCTCCCCGGTCCCAGCTGCTTGGGAGCACCGTCTCAGGTGTGCTGTGTGGCTCTGGATGTCAACCGTTCAGGAGCCCAGGAAGACTTGGTTAGCAACTGGGAGCCTGCTCGCAGTTTGGTGGAGGATGCTGGTCTCTGGGGCCGAGAATGGAGCAGCCCCTTGCCTTCCGGCTCTGGCTGTCACCGGCCTGCCTCTCTGCCTCTGGCAGCAGGGAGGGGCCTGTATGCAGCCGGCCAGCTCTCCTTTGGTATTCGCTCAATCCTTTGTTCTTTGAGAGGGCCAGGCTGTGCATTAGGTTAGAGCCTTTAGTGGGAGAGTTCTTTGTTTTTTCTCTCCCTGGATACCCCACAATTTGGGTTGTTAGTTCCCTCAGATTGTCCTCAGGGAATTCAGGCCCGGTCCTTACCCTAATCATGCAACCCGTGCCTCCCTGTCCAGCCCCCGACCACTGGTGGCCAACATGAGCATCTGAGCTACTTCTCTGCTGGGAGTTGCAGTTAGGTGCATATTCTGTGGGTTTTTTTTTTTTTTTCTTTTTCTGCGGATTATGTTGCCCTCTGAGATTACAAAATTCCCCACAGACCTGCCAGTGAGAGGGTTTCCTGCTGTTTTGAAACTTCTCCTCCTTCACAGCTCCCTCCCCAGAGTGGGTCTCCATCCCTAACTCTTTTGTCTCTCTTTTTGTCTTTTATATTTTGTTCTGCTACTAAGTCACTTCAATCGTGTCTGACTGGGTGCGACCCCATAGACAGCAGCCCACCAGGCTCCCCCGTCCCTGGGATTCTCCAGGCAAGAATACTGGAGTGGGTTGCCATTTCCTTCTCCAATGCATGAAAGTGAAAAGTGAAAGTTGCTCACTGCAGCCTACCAGGCTCCTCCATCCATGGGATTTTCCAGGCAAGAGTACTGGAGTGGGGTGCCACTGCCTTCTCCGATACCTCCTTTCAAAGAGAATGGGCTGCCTTTCTGGGTGCCTGGTGTCCTCCACTAGCGTTCAGAAGTTGCTTTGTGGAAGTCGCTCAGCATTCAAATGATCTTTTGATGAATTTGTGGGGGAGAAAGCGGTCTCCCTGTCCTGCTCCTCCGCCATCTTGGTTTTTAAACGTTTGTATTTACCGCAGGATTGACTGTGGCTATAACCTCCGTGTTTGTAGTCATGGTTCAGTATGAAGGAGAAGGGTTTTAATACATGTTTTGAAAATTATTCATCTGGACTGCATCATTTTAAAGAACACTCTGTCACTTTTATTTTCATTCTTACAATTCACTGTAATTTGTCCCCGGTTACTTTAGTGAGTGGCTGGACTATGACTAGCTCTTGTAGGAATCCGTATCTTAACTTCTATGCATCTGAATTGAAGCACATATGTTTTGAGGTTATTTTATTTTTTCGACCTGGTGTTTAGTAAATTTGTGCTACTTTTTGTGTGTTATATTTTAGAAGGCAAAACAGTCGCTTCCCCCACCCCCTCAACCCTCCAACTATGCTTAATTCGAGAGTATTGTTGTATAAGTAGCAATGGCACTGACGTTACTGCCCCGTCTCAGCATTCTGAGTTTAGAAGAGATGCTGCCAGGATGTCTATAGATTTCACAATAATCCCCAGACATGAAGCTCATTGAGGTTTATAAAAATCAACTTTTCAAAGCTCATTTGTGCCAGTCACACTTTTGAAGTCAGTGACATACTGGCTTCTCTGTAGTTTGTTTTTGCTCATTTAAGGATCTTGCTGTATCAGGGCCTGTTTTACTTTGACAACTGGTGCTTCTTCTCACTCCTTGGGCAAACAGTGTGGGTGATACAGAATTGGTTGCGAATGTTTGTTGATGGCCTTTAATTAAAATGGATGACTTAGCCTAGCCTTTTTGTCATGGTTTTCTTCTCTTTCTTGTGGATTTGCCCTGAGTAGTAATTAGTTCTGTGGACATGACTTGCATTTCTGTGGCCTCCCTTTTGAGTCTTGAGAGCCAGGAGGAGTGTAGAACCTGAGGACCCAGAGGACAGCAGCCAACCAGGGACTGAGAGGGATTTTCCTCCAGGTTTGTAGTGCACAAAGTTGTTTCTTTCTGACTCTTTGTGACCCCATGGACTGTAGCCCACCAGGCTCCTCTGTCCTTGGGATTCTCCAGGCAAGAATATTGGAGTGGGTTGCCATGTCCTCCTCCAGGGGATCTTCCTGACCCAGGGATCAAACCAATGCCTTTTATGTCCACCTGCATTGGCAGGGGAGTTCTTTACCATTAGCACCTCCTGGGAAGCCCCCAGATTTGTACTAGCCTTTGGAAATCTGAAAGGTGATTTATTTCCTTTCTATTATCTTTATTGTCGAGCTGAGGGGTTGGCCAGATAGAAGGCCTTAGTAAGTGCTTTACAGCCTCTGTCACTGAACCCAGCTACACCGTTGTCATGTGGGCACCACAGACAATATTCAGGGAGTGGGTTTGGCTGTTATTTCTTAACAAGACTTCATTCACAAACACTGGCTGCAGTTAGCTGGCCCCAGGTCTATTCTTAGGTAATACATAAAAGCTAAATTTATTTTGAAAAGTCAGTTTGACTTTTCTTTCCTTCTCTAACCATATGTGGTCATCAGCCAGTCATAAAATACTGTTATATAATAGAAACTGAATTACTTTCCTGAAAAATGCAGACCCTCTCCCTATGCTGTGTTGCTCACTGTCCAAGGGGCTGCCAGGTGGGCGGGTACAGTGGCGTGGTGTTTTATGGGGACAGAGAATTGAGTGGTCAGTGTGACTGGAGCGTAGTGTCCAGTGTGAGGGGCAGGGGTGGGAGAGGCATCTGTAAAGAGTGTGGTTGGTACCCAGAGCAGTTGATGGAGTCTTCTGGTAGATGGATTTAGGAATTGGAACTCAATTCTGAGAGCAGTGGGGAGCCGCTGGAGGGTTTTAGGCAGAGGAGAAAGCATTCCAGCTGTTTGTGGAGTCTTGACCTAGGGTTGTTCTGTGGGTCTGACTTGGAGGCTGGAAGATTCTGAGGAAGATGGTGTGGGAATCCAAGAGTGTGGAGGTGCTGTCCTTAGCAATGGAAGCAGTGCTGGGGATGATGCAGGGGCAGATGATATTGGTAGACTAGTGGTGCTCAAATGTGAGCAGGCATTGGAATTACCTGGAGGACTTGTGAGCATAATTGTTGTTCAGTTTAGGTCGTACAGAATTTGAGGATAATATCCTGAAAGATACGCAAAAGTAATTGATTATTTGTACCTGGGGGTCAGGAGACAGAGCCTACGGGGAGAGAGATGGAGTCTTTGATTGCGCAGATGATCCCTGAAGCTGTTAGGCATTGAAGAGTGCCCACAGGATGAGAATCCAGCAGGGCCTGACATGCAGATGAACGTCTATGCAGCGGGCAGGGGAAAGCTGCATGGGACAGGTGAAGAGCAGTTAGAGAAGTGGGGCAGAGACAGATAAAGGACAGCTGGAGGAGTAAGTGATGCCAAACAATGCTAAGAGGTCAAGGAAGAGTGAGGCTGAAAAGTAGTCATTGAATTTGCCAAAGTTATTGTCAGTAACCTTGCAGATGTAGAGAGCAGTCTGGGTTGGATGTATGTGTATTTTTTGATGGGGGTCGCTGGCCAGGTCTCCGCATGCTGAAGCTGGATGCAGGGTCAGGGCGAGCCGGGGAGGCAGGAAGGGGTCAGCGCAGGAGTGTGATGAGCACCAGAGGGTTATGACACCTCAGGGTTGTTATGACAGGGGAAGGAGAAATACCTAAAAAAAAAAAAAAAAAAAAAAAGCTTGGCCGTGTTTAGAGCATGTGCAGATGCTGAAAGGAGGGACCCTATAGAGAAGGAGAATTGATGGATAGTGTGTGGTCCTCAGAGTGTCAGAGGGGTAGGATGTGTAGCTCAGCTCAGGGTTGGCCTCGGAGACGAGTAGCAACACGTGTGTGTGAAGAGAGACCAGGAAAGGGGGATGCAGTGCAGGTGGGCTTTCTTTGTCGGTAGCTCACGGGAAGGTGAGGGAGTGCTGGCAGTGTCCGTGTTTGCTGTGCGTTAGGAGACTTTGACCTCTGCACTGAGTGAGTAGGGGTGTTTAAGGCCAAATGTTTGAAAATAGTGTGGAAATGTTTCATGTGGATGCACAGGACCATCACTGAGGACTAGCGGGAGGAGGCTGGTGGGGGTACAGGGTGGAGATAATGTTGACCCCGCCCCAGCACTGGGTGCAGCAAAGGCGGAACAGTGCAACCTCTCTGGCTGGTGCTTTGCTGGATGGTGATACATCTGAAGGGCAGTGAGGATGGGAGTTGGGAGTGGAGTTGACAGGTGAGGTCACTCGAGCTCAGAAAGGAGGAGTGACTTACCTGCGGCTGCAGTACTTTGGACAGCCAGAAATCAGTCTCCCGACAGTCAGGTCAGTTGCTTTTCTCCACACCACCCTGCCTTCGTGAGAAGAAGAACTTCTGACTGAAACAGATTCTCAATTTCCCTGTGTTCTTGGTGGTTAATAGTCCCAGCACATTCATTAGTGAGGTTGGGTATGAGTGTTTTCTTTAACAAAGTAATCCTGTGACTTCTGGAAATGTTCTGTGAAGAATCTTGGACAGTTTTAAAGCTGTTTGAGAAAGATGCTGGGGATCCTTGTAGTAAATACTAGGGATTCAAAGATCGAAGACAGCCTAGGAAGAGTGGAGTATTAGTAGCCTGAGAAATCTGTGTGAGCACTAAGGACCCCAAGATGTATTCTAAATACTGCCCACAGAGGAGGACTTTAAAAATGAGAATTTCTCCATGACGCTTCATATAAAAATGTTGGTGTCACTGGTTCACTTGGAACAATCACCTGGAAGAAGGTCAGTTTTGATCAGAGACTGAAGGGATGGGCTAAGGGTGCTGCTCAGAAATGTGTTGGCATGTCCGGATACCTGTAGGGTTAGAGAGACCGCAGTTGAGCCTGCAGGTAGGAGTAAGGTGCTTGGGTGTCATCACCATTGTTTTCAAAGGCCAAACTTCTTGAAGCACCAGATGGTCCATATTGAAGGTCTTACTGATCCTGTAAGGGGTATGAGACTAGGCTAGCCTTGAAAGCAAAGTCAAAATATAACTGAAATTAGGGATTGGTGTGAATGGGATCTGAAAATGGCCTCATTTTGTAGTAAATATTGGTTGTATGTTGTCTGTATATCTATTGAAGGTGGATGGGGAAGAGGACAGTTAGACACATGGAGTCCTCAGGTCACAGGACACAGTGGAGAAAACCTTTCTTTCTAGTTTCCTCTTACAAATGCAGCCAATATTTACTAAAATGGGAGGGGAGCTTTAGATTCCAAATGGAAAGCAGCAGAAGCCAAGGCAAGATCTGAGGAGAAATCCTGCATGAGTTAACTTAGATGCTAGTCTTAACGCTTTGCAAAGAGGAGCTGTTCGGGAGACAAGCTCTGTGATTCCTGCACCTAGTGGCAGAGGGTCTTTGAGGGGCCCTGTTGGTGCATCCACCACCCTTCTGCCCAGGTGTCAGTTACAGAACTGAAATACAGTGGGCTTCGTATGCTGACTGATTTCACAGTATTTGGGAAAAGTGTGGGCTGAAGTTTGCTATCTAATAAAACAAAATCCTCACAGAGGATATATTGACTTGATTTAAAAATCTGCCAGTTTATTGGGTGCTCATTTGATAGTGTAATTTCAGTTGGCAACTGCAATGGGCACGTCCTTTAAAGCAGTATCATGGGAATTCCCTGGTGGTCCAGTGGCTAGGACTCTGCTTCCACTGCAGAGGGCCTGGGTTTGATCCCTGGTTAGGGAACTAAGATCCCACAGGCAGTGCAGCATGGCCAAAAAAAGAATTGTATCCTGACAAAGCAGAAGTTTGAGACTCGCTGTGGGTACTAGCAGTGAGGGCCTACAGGTGGGTGATGCTTTCCTCAGTGTGAGCAGGAAAGCATGGAAAAGATGATTAGTCAGTTCAGTCACTCAGTAGTGTCGATTAGGTCCATGGCAAATGCAGGTTGAGTGAGTTCACATGGTCTGGTTGGTTGCCCCAGTCCAGGCATTAGGAATGAGGAGATTCAGGGAAGTGGGACTTATTTCTTGCTCTTGATGCCATGAGACACATCCTGCAGATGAGCTGGGGCTTTGAGGATCGTGGTAGCAAAACTACGTTGTTTCCATACTTCAGTGCGCCTCTGTTTTGCAGAATGAATGAATAAGTGCGCCAGCAGCAGTTAAGGGAGCAGCGGAAAATGGCCTCAGGTCCCCTTTCTTCGTCATCAGGGAGCTTTTTACCGTTTTTAAAGAAAGTGTTTATTTTCACAG
The DNA here is from genome assembly GCF_042477335.2 of Ovis canadensis. Taxonomy (NCBI): domain Eukaryota; kingdom Metazoa; phylum Chordata; class Mammalia; order Artiodactyla; family Bovidae; genus Ovis; species Ovis canadensis. The sequence goes on along the minus strand of NC_091269.1, from coordinate 21,135,393 downwards.
TGCCTCCCCCAAAGTAGACCTTGCCCAAAAAGGGAAAGTGGAAGTATTAGTCACTTAGTCGTGTCTGATTCTTTGTGACCCATGGACTGTAGCCCGCCAAGCTCCTCTGTCCATGGTATTCTCCAGGCAAAAATACTGGAGTGGGTTGTTAACTCCCTTCTCCAGGGGATCTTCCCTAGGGATCAAACCCGTGTTTCCTTGGTTGCAGGCAGATTCTTTACCATCTGAGCCATCAAGTAGGCCTCAATGAATTACATTTTTACAGCAACATCATTAATAGCAAAAACCTATGAAAAGCAGCCAGCATGTTGAAGGGCCAAGCACTCTGCTCACTTAAATTGATTAATTTAAACCGTTTATTTAATCCTACTTCCATTTTATGATGTGAAAACTGAAACTTAGCGTCACTTGGTAAGTCACATAGTTTTGTGAGCAGCAGGTGGAATCCAAACCCAGGAAAGCTTACTCCACATCTTGTGCCTCGTCTTCACCTCCCACAGCTGACCTGTTGCCAATGCTGTTGATTCAGAGACGCTGATGCCCCTCAGACAGGCGGAGGTCAAAGGCCTCCAACCTCTGCCCCTTCCACAGTAGAGCCTCCTCCCGTAAGTTGTGGGTGGCCATCAGCCTGCAGCCATGGCTCTCTCTGTGGGGCACGTGGTTCTGGAGTGTTTACTACTGAACAGAATCCATGTGTAAGTGGACCCGCACCATTCCGACCCGAGTTGTTCAGGGGTCAGCTTTCTCTCTAGAAACTCGGGCCTTGTTTCTCTTCCTTGTCATCTCTCTGGTGCAGCTCACTTAAGCCTCTTACTTGGCTTCCATGGTCTCCCTCTGCCCCTCAGCTCCTTCCCCACAGATGAACGATCCTGTCACACCTGCGGAAGCTGCTCACTCTCACCTGAGGTGACACCAGAGCCCTCACTCACACCTGCAGGGTCCCTTCAGTGACTTCCTGGCTCGGCTGTCGCCTCATCTGCTACTCCTCGAGGCCACATTACTATGCTGCCCAGAGAGCTTCCTAAGATTCTAACCTGGCCCCTGCTCTTGGAAAGTTCGATTGGCTGGGCCTGAGGTTGACTTCTGGAGATAGGGGTTTTGATCAGCCAGCTTTGGGACGGCCTTGCTCTACGAAATGTGTTCTGTGAAAATTAGATGCTGCTTCTCTGTGGAAGCTGCTTTTTGCCTTTTTCTCTTTAACTCCAAGGAGGTCCTGCCTTTGAATTCTCATGAGGTTGAGCTCAGCTGATGAGAGCTGCTGGGCTAACACAAACTTAATGACCCAGGCTCTTTCCCAGATGGCTCATTAAGGCTTTGGTTCACTTTCTGTGTATGATTGAGAAACTGCTCAGCTGAGAGAGGTGAAGCTGGTCTCCAGGTGGCTGATGGAATCTTCAGTGTAGCTAATACCACCTCTAATTCCTTACAGGAACTTTCTCTGTTCAATTCTTTCATTGTTCTTATTTGAAAGAAGTTGAGATGTAAAATGCAGATATTCAGACCTGGAAGTGTAGCTCTGAATAAATCCTTATCTTTAACAAAAAAGATGATTAAATTTAATCTTATTTAGTATTTACTATGGCCCAAGGCCTTATTCCAATTTTCCTTCCTTTATGTATTTATAGCGTGTTCTTCTGAATTTTACTTTTGAAACATAAAGGTTTGTGGAACATTGAAGTTACAGAATATGAAGATTGAGAATAAAATAATTATTTGTGAGTTTGTCAAAATTTCAAACAATCCTGGAGAGAAAAATTTTAAACCTTTTCAGTAATCTTGTCTACAGGGTATGTATTCTAGATTAAGAAGGCAAAACCAATACAGTATTATAAAGTAAAATTTAAAAAAAATAAAAAAAGAAGTTATGTAATGCATGCACAGATATAAAGTTGTTTTTTACAGATTAATTTATATATATGTATTTATCTCTACTATTATCACATACTCAGTATTTCTGGGGGCTTCCCAGGTGGCAAAGTGGTACAGAATTCACCTGCCAATGCAGGAGATGGAAGAGACGTGGCTCGAATCCCTGGGTCAGAAAGATTCCCTAGAGTAGGAAATGGCAACCTGCTCCAGTACTCTTGCCTGGAAAATTCCATGGATGGAGGAGCCTTGTGGGCTATAGTTCATGGGGTTGCAAAGAGACACACTGAGTGACTGAGCATGCACACACACACAATATTTCTGATTTGATTTGTAAGCTATTTAATTGTTCCACATAAATGTGTATGCATAGAATTCAGCAAGGTATAAGGCATTATAAATGTTAGATTCTTCTACATCTTTGTTCTGTTAAGGCCAAGCATTTCTAATGCATTTATTCTATAGCATTTATTCTATTGTGGTGTTGATTTTTATTCCCCTATTTGTGCAGAAGAGAAATTAGGTTGCAAGTCTTCTTGGCAAGTCTCTATGCTAGGTAAATATAGCAACTGAGTTGCTAAATTCCAGTTGAAAATAGAATTCAGCTTCATTTTGAAAGCTCCTTCCCATTCATCCACAGCCATCTAAGTATCATATGTTTAGCTCTGCCCTCTTCTGGTGATTTTAAATTATGGAAGGAAATTGCCAGAACAGAATTGCAGGAAATGGCAGCCTGCTCCAGCATTCTTGCCTGGAAAATCCCATGGACGGAGGAGCCTGGTAGGCTACAGTCCACGGGATCGCAGACAGTTGGACAAGACTTTCACTTTCACTTCAACAACACAAGGGTGAGGGCTACCCTGTGAGCAGTCGACAAACTGCCTGTAGTTATAGTGAGCTCAGTGTCTGCAGTTACACCAGCTGGTCAAGCTGCAGTACTGACTGTTGAGAAGATCCCTGTGTAAGTGCAGCCCTGCAGTTCAAACTCTTGTTGTTTCAATGGTCAGCAGTACTTTACAAATTTGCAGTGGCTGCAAATTTTAAAATTTCTGCACCACAAAATACATTGATTGGAAAATTAATTGTAATAGTTTTAATTTTTAAAATGTAAAATAAAAATCATTTAAATTAAAGAGAAAATCATTTAAATTAGAAACAGAAACTGCTTTCTACATTGCTCAAGAAGAGTGTCATTGTAGTTTTGTTTCTCCAAGTACTGATGATGAAAACAAATACAGAATAGTTCAGGTTGCAGTCATATTAGGGAAAATAATCCAGAAGTTTGAATGATGATGTTGATGAAGTCGGTCATATTAGGGAAAATAATCCAGTAGTTTGAATGATGATGTTGATGAAGTCAAAGGATTTTTTTGTACTCTTCTGACTGAGCACTTTCTCAGTTCATGCTCAGGATAAGTCCCTTCAGTTGACTTTTCAGTTAAAATACACCTTCCTTTTTAGAGACAACAGTTTTTATTACATTGAATTTGCTAAGCAGTATATCTCCTTTAGCTAAAGGATTAACTTGTGTTGAAATATTCTTTCACTTTTAAGGATTTGTACAAAATTTTGTGAAGGAGCTTGTATTAAGACATAAAGATCATGGATGCTTACGGATATGGTGGGCTACAAATCAGATGTAGTGAACACAGAGGGTTGGTGGGCACTGGTTAACCTCTTCTGTACCCAGCAGTAAGTGACCAGTGATCAGACAAGACATCAGGCCATCCCATGGTCTCCTCAGATATGAGCAAAAAGTGGTGTCTGAGCATGAGGAGAGTTTCACAAGGTAAGACCAAACAAACACCATTAAGGCACCTGCTGCTCAGAATCTTGTTGGATCATAACTTTAACTGACATCACACTGACATTTAATTAATAGTTTGAGATTGAAATCCAGCTAAAGAGCACTGAGCTAGGGGGTGAAAACTGACTTTGTTTCTAAACTCTGTTTCCAGTTGTGTTACCTCACTGGTACAATGAAGTCCTGCAAATAAGAGTAATGTTTGTAGAATCCTTACTTTGCCAAGAATTTTACCCATCATTTGATCTTATAACACCTTCTAACTCCCTGGGAGCTACTATTGCCTATTTTAGAGAGAAGGAAGCCTGGGCATTGCAGTTAGCAGAGGATGGTCCCCATCTAAGTCTGTTGCACTCTGAAATGCCTCCTCTCGACTACTGTGCCTGTTGTGCAGAGGCCATTGAGTGTTTTAGAGTCTTCACAGTCTATGGACGCAAATATATTAGCATCTCACAAGTTTGAAGTTGAAGTGAAAGTTGCTCAGTTGTGTCCAAGTCTTTGCGACCCCATGGACTATACAGTCCATGGGATTCTCCAGGCCAGGAGTGGGTAGCTTTTCCCTTCTCCAAGGGATCTTCCCAACCCAGGGATTGAACCCAGGTTTCCTGCATTGCAGGTGGATTCTTTACCAGCTGAGCCAGAAGGAAAGACCAAGAATACTGGAATGAGTAGCCTATCCCTTCTCCAGCAGATCTTTCTGACCCAGGAACCAGGGTTTCCTGCACTGCAGACAGATTCTTTACCAACTGAACTATGAGGGAAGCCCATACATCTCACAAGTATGGTCTAAGGCGAATGCGCAGGTTCTAACAGAACCCTTCCTATGTTAACAACTTGGTCTTTATTGTTATTATTTTTAAAATGTTATTCATTTATTTATTTTTGTTTGTGCCGGGTCTTTGCTTTGTGAGGGCTTTTTATTTCTAATTGTGGCAAGTGGGGGCTTCTCTCTAGTTGTGGTGTGTGAGCTTCTCATTGTAGTGGCTTCTTTTGTTGCAGAGCAAGAGCTTTTGAACTTGCAGGCTTCAGTAGAGCTTGGGCTCAGGAGTTGTGGCACATGGGCTTAGTTGCCCCACAACATGTGGAGTCTTCTTGGACCAGGGATTGAACCCGTGTCCCCTGCAGGCAGATTCTTAACCACTGGACCACCAGGGAAGTCCAAATCTGTGGTCTTTAGAAATGGCTGCTCAGGGCCTCTCTCTCGTGTAACGGTGTGTGCGGTCTGGAGAGTAGCTTGTCCCAGAAATCGTGACCGTAGCTGTGGCCATAGTGGCAGCTCTGACCGCTACTCAGCCCATCAGTCTCTCTGGAAGCACCATTCTGGCACCTTGTCTGTAAGAAGCAGAGCTTGTCATGGGTTTTTACCTGGCTTCCTGATGACTGCAGGTGGTTGGTGACACATTTTAAGGCTGAGTCTCTAATTTAGCTTCTGTTTCTGTGAAAGAGACTCAACAAAACTCACCTTCTGCTAATAACTTTGAGAAAGCATAGGCTCCAAAATGGGAAGCCTGGATTTCAAGGGAGGGCGTCTTGTCCAGAAAACTCAGGAATGCAGTTTTTCATAGTGCTTCCTTCTAGTAAGAACGTTTCATTACAGGCATTTGGATATTCCCACCTTAGCTTGGCATTGTGTGTGTTAGTCACTCAGTCGTGCCCAACTCTTCTTGACCCCAGGGACTGTAGCCCGCCAGGCTTCTCTGTCCAAGGAATTCTCTAGGCAAGAATACTGGAGTGGGTTGCCATTCCCTTCTCCAGGGGATCTTCCCAACCCAGGGATCAAATCCAGGTCTCCTGCATTGCAGGCAGATTCTTTACTGTCTGAGCCATGAGGGAAGCCCCCAGCTTGGCGTTGGTCAGTATCTGATTATGAGACTGGATTGCTAATGAGCAGTGCTCTGCCCCTCCCTGAGCAGGACTCTGTGGTCCCAGCAGAGGGACCAAGGATGCTGTTCCCAGGCAGCCCTGGCTCTCAGCTGTCTTTGCTTGTTCCTCCTCACGGGTGGCTACCTCCAAGGGCCCTGACGTTGACAGCATATACACCACACTCCCCTCCATATAATTCAGCCCTGATCTCTCCCCCAGGAGAGACCTAAACCAGTGTGACCTTCTCTGGGCCTTTTTGATACTCTGAGCTATTATTCCTGCCACTCCACTGATTTCTTTTACTTCTGCCTTTAACTTAAAGTTGGTTTCTTTTTATCAGTTCATAGTTGTTTGAAATTCCACCAGAAAAAGATACACCATGTCCATGGCAAAGGAGAAGCCCCAATAAAATGGTAGGAGGGGCAAAATCACATTTGGAATCAAACCCCATAACTGCCAGAGATGCTTGGAGGGCTCAAACAAAACCTTGTGTGCACCAGGATCCAGGGATCCCATAAGAGACTGGGGTCCTTGCATTTGAGTGATTGTCTCCTGCAAAAGCACTGGTTAGCAGTGGCCTGGCCTGGGAACAGGGGCTCTGCCTGCAGCAGACCTGGGAGGTGTGGCGTGTGAGCCCCACCACAGAGCCACCGAGCAGACAACCCACAAACTGGAGAGCAATTATCCCAAAGAAGTTCTCGTACTGTTGTGCAAGTTCTAGGGCCTGCAACAGATTTCCCAACCTGGAGATCTGGAAAAGGGACTGAGAACCCCAGGGAATTTGACCTTGAAGGCCAGTGGGATTTGATTACAGAACTTACACAGGACTGGGGAAACAACCTCTTGGAGAGCACAGACAGAACCTTGTGTGCACTGGGACCCAGGAGAAAGGAGCAGTGACCCCACAAGAGACTGAGCCAGACTTGCCTGTGAGTGTCCAGGAGTCTCAGGCAGAGGCGTGGGTCAACACTGACCTGCCGTGGGGTCAGGGACATTGAATACAACAGTGCCTGCATAAGTCCTTTTGAAGGAGGTTGCTGCCATAACCAGCTACCATAGTATGGCCTCAGGTCAAACTGCAGGGAGGGAACACAGCCCCACCCATCAGCAGAAAATTGGATTAAAGATTTATTGAACATGGCCCTGCTCATCAGGCCAAGACCCAGATTCCCCCACATCCAGTCTGTCCCATCATGAAGCTTCTACAAGCCTCTTATCCTTATCCACCAGAGGGCAGGCAGAATGGAAACCACAGTTACAGAAAACTAACTGATCACTTGGATCACAGCCTTGTCTAACCCAGTGGAAACTATGAGCCGTGTCATATAGGGTCACCAAGACGTCTGGACAAGTCATGGTGGAGGGTTCTGACAAAACGTGGTCCACTGGAGAAGGGAATGGCAAACCACTTAAGTATTCTTGCCTTGAGAACCCCATGAACAGTATGAAAAGGCAAAATGATATGTCACTGAAAGATGAACATCTCAAGTCAGTAGGTGCCCAATATGCTAGTGGAGAAGAGTGGAGAAATAGCTCCAAAAAGAATGAAGAGGCTGAGCTAAAGCAGAAACAGTGCCCAGTTGTGGCTGTGACTGGTGATGGAAGTAAAGTCCAGGTGTTTTAAAGAACACTATTGCATAGGAACCTGGAATGTCAGTTCCACAAATCAAGCTAAATTGGGAGTGGTCAAACAGGAGATGGCAAGAATGGGCATCAATATTTTAGGAATCAAACTAAAATGGACTGGGATGGACTAATTTAATTCAGATGACCATTGTATCTACTACAGTGGGCAAGAATCACTTGGAAGAAATGGAGTAGCCCTCATAGTCAACAAAAAGTCAGAAATGCAGTACTTGGGTGAAGTCTCAAAAACGACAGGAAGATCTCTGTTCATTTCCAAGGCAAACCTTTCAGTATCACAGTAATCCAGGTCTGTGCCCCAACCATTAATGCTGAAGCAGCTGAACAGTTCTCTGATAACCTACAAGACCTTCTAGAACTGACACACACACACACACACAGGATGTCTTTTTCATCATAAGGGACTAGAATGAAAAAGTAGGAAGTCAAGAGATACCTGGAGTAACAGGCAACTTTGGCCTTGGAGTACAAAATGAAGAGGGCAAAGGCTAACAGTTTTGCCAAGAGAACACACTGGTCATAACAAACCCCTCTTTCAACAACACAAGAGATGACTCTACGCATGGACATTACTAGATGGTCAATACTTAGATCAGATTGATTATATTCTTTGCAGCTGAAGATGGAGAAGCTCTATACAGTCAGCGGAAAAAAAAAAAAAAGACTGGGAGTTGACTGTGGCTCAGATCATGAACTTCATATTGCCAAATTCAGACTTAAATTGAAAAAAGTAGGGAAAACCACTAGACCATTCAGGTATGACCTAAATCAAATCCCTTACATTTATACAGTAGAAATGACAGATTCAAGGGATTAGATGTGATAGAGCTCCTGAAGAACTATAGACGGAGGTTCTTGACATTGTACAGGAGACAGTGATCAAGACCATCCCCAAGAAAAAGAAATGCAAAAAGGCAAAATGGTTGTCTGAGGAGGCCTTACAAGAAGCTGAGAAAAGAAGAGTAGTGAAAGGCAATAGAGAAAAAGAAAGATATATCCATCTGAATGCAGAGTTCCAAAGAATAGCAAGGAGAGATAAGACAGCCTTCCTAGTGATCAATGCAAAGAAATAGAGGAAAACGATAGAATGAGAAAGATAAGAGATCTCCAAGAAAATTAGAGATACCAAGGGAACATTTCATGCAAGTCCAGTTCAGTCACTCAGTTGTATTGACTCTTTGCAACCACATGGACTGCAGCATGCCAGGCCTCCCTGTCCATCACCAACTCCCAGAGTTCACTCAAACTCATGTCCACTGAGTCGGTGATGCCATCCAACCATCTCATACTCTGTCATCCCCTTCTCCTCCCACCTTCAATCTTTCCCAGCATCAGGGTCTTTTCTATTAAGTCAGTTCTTCACATCAGGTGGCCAAAGTATTGGAGTTTCAGCTTTAACATCAGTCCTTCCAATGAACACTCAGGACTGATTTCCTTTAGGATGGACTGGTTGGACCTCCTTACAGTCCAAGGGACTCTCAAGAGTCTTCTCCAACACCACAGTTCAAAAGCATCAATTCTTCAGCAAACAGCTTTCTTTATAACTCTCACATCCATACATGACTACTAGAAAAACGATAGCTTTGACTAAACGGACGTTTGTTGGCAAAGTAATGTCTCTGCTTTTTAATAGGTTGGTCATAGCTTTTCTTCCAAGGAGCAAGCATCTTTTAATTTCAAAGCTGCAGTCATCATCTGCAGTGAGTTTGGAGCCCCAAAATATAAAGTCTCCCACTTTTTTTTCCCTACTGTTTCCCCATCTGTTTGCCATGAAGTGATGAGACTGGATGCCATGATCTTAGTTTTATGAATGTTGAGTTTTAAGCCAACTTTTTCTCTCTCCTCTTTCACTTTCATCAAGAGGCTCTTTAGTTCTTCACTTTCTGCCATCAGGGTGGTATCATCTGCATATCTGAGGTTATTGATATTTCTCCCAGAAATCTTGATTCAGCTTGTGCTTCATTCAGCCCAGCATTTCTCATGATTGTACTCTGCATAAAAGTTAAATAAGCATAGTGACAATATACATCCTTGACAATCTCCTTTCCCAATTTGAAACCAGTTCATTGTTCCATGTCCAGTTCTAACTGTTGCTTCTAGACCTGCATACAGATTTCTCAGGAGGCAGGTCAGGTGGTCTGGTATTCCCATCTCTTTCAGAATTTTCCACAGTTTGTTGTGGTCCACACAGTCAAAGGCTTTGGCATAGTCAGTAAAGCAGAAATAGATGTTTTTCTGGAACTCTCTTGCTTTCTCAATGATCCAAACTGGAAAATTCTTAGAGAGATGAGAATACCAAACTAGCTTACCTGCCTACTGAGAAATCTATATGCAGTTCAAGAAGCAACAGTTAGAACCGGACATGGAACTGTTTCCAAATTGGGAAAGGAGTACGTCAAGGTTGTATATTGTCACCCTGCTTATTTAACTTATGTGTAGAGTACATCATGTGAAATGCCAGGCCATATGAAGTACAAGCTAGAATCAAGATTGCAGGGAGAAATATTAATAACCTCAGATATGCAGGTGCTGCTGCTGCTGCTAAGTCGCTTCAGTCATGTCCAACTCTGTGCGACCCCATAGACGGCAGCCCATCAGGCTCTGCCGTCCCTGGGATTCTCCAGGCAAGAACACTGGAGTGGGTTGCCGTTTCCTGCTCCAATGCATGAAAGTGAAAAGTGAAAGTGAAGTCACTCAGTCCTGTCCAACTCTTCACAATGCCATGGACTGCAGCCTACCAGGCTCCTCCATCCATGGGATTTTTCCAGGCAAGAGTACTGAAGTGGGCATATGTAGGTGAGAACACCTTTATTGCAGAAAGTGAAGGGGAATTAAAGAGCCTCTTGATGAAAGTGAAAGAGGAGAGAGAAAAAGATGGCTTAAAACAACATTCAGAAAACAAAGTTAATTGCATATGGTTCCATCACTTTATGGCAAATAGATGGAGAAACAATGGAAACAGTGACGGACTTTATATTCTTGGCTCTAAAATCACTGCAGATAGTGACTGAATCCATGAAATTAAAAGATGCTTGCTCCTTGGAAGAAAAGCTATGACCAACCTATTAAAAAGCAGAGACATTACTTTGCCAACAAAGGTCCATCTAGTCAAAGCTATGGTTTTTCCAGTAGTCATATATGGATGTGAGAGTTGGATCATAAAGTTGAGCACCAAAGAACTGATGCTTTTGAACTGTGGTGTTGGAGAAGACTCTTGAGAATCCCTTGGACTTCAGGGAATTGAAACCAGTCAATCCTAAAGGAAATCAGCCCTGAATGTTCACTGGAAAGACTGATGTTGAAGCTGAAACTCCAGTATTTCGGCCAACTGATGTGAAAAACTGACTCACTAGAAAAGACTCTGATGCTGGGAAAGATTGAAGGCGGGAGCAGAGGGGACAACAGAGGATGAGATGGTTGGATTGCATCACTGACTTGATGGACATGAGTCTGAGCAAGCTCTGGGAGTTGGTGATGGACAGGCAAGCCTGGCATGCTGCAGTCCATGGGGTCACAAAGAGTTGGACATGACTGAGCAACTGAACTGAGCTGAAAATTGGTTTCTTTTTATCCGATGATAGTTATTTGAAATCTCTGTTTGTTGGTCTTCTCATTGGTTCCCTTAATTTCATAGTGAGTGTGTGTGTGTGTGTGCGCGCATGTGCGTGTGCGCACGCACGCACATCAGTAGTGTCATACAGCACCTTCCTACCAGGCTATCCCTTCCCTCTACCTGCTCTCATATCACTGAGAACCTCAGCATGATGGCCCATTAGCCTGTCTCTTCCTCTGTGAGCTGGAGGCCCAGGCTTGGATCTCATCCATAGAAACAAAGGCCTGCTACATACCAATTAGGGAATGCTGTTTCTGGAACCCTTACTGCTCTACTAAGCAGGTTTATACAGAGATGAACTTGCATTTCTCACTGTTTGACCTCCTGAATTTTCCACCTTACTGCTCGTCACTTCTGATTCTCCTCCTCAGAGCTGTCAGCAGTTTTTGCAGGAAGTCCACAGAACTTTCAGGAGGCCTTTTCTGAGCCACTTGCTTACTCTTGACCGCTCAGCACACATTTAATCCCCTGCCACCTGCTGTTGGCCCTTCCATGTTTCAAATGTCTTTCCTTCTCAGCAACCATCCAACCCACTCATTCTGTGCTGGGACTCCTCATTTTAGTGGAAAGTCTATAGTTTTATGTGATCCTTGATTTCATCTTATATGGACTGATTTTTTTCTTTTTACAAGATGTCTGGAAAACTTGCTTCTACTTTTCTACCAGTATTTTTTCCTTTATTATCCAGTTTCCAAGCCCATCAACATATTTCGGATATTTCTGAAATGATGACTATTCCCTTAATTTTGAGAAATCATTTTCCTTCCTTCTAGTTGGATCTCAGGCCATTTTAAACAATGCTTCCTGGAAACTCCCTTTCAGTTCACTTGCTATAAAACAGGATTTTTTTCTCCTTTCTTTTTCCTGATGCTAAAATGTGTTGATAGAAAGTAGAGTCCTTAAAATCCTTCCCCCACCCCCTTGTGTTTACACACGCGTGTGTGCGTATGCACTGGCTTGCACGCAAGTGCCCTCCTCCCGTCACATCTGCAGGCTCTGATTGTGCATGTCTGCCTGCTGAAAGCCTTGACCTCCATGTTCCACTGACATCTCAGACTCAGCTTATCTGAAATCAGACTCCTTTGCAAAATGTCAAGTGATCCTTCTTTCTTGAAGGCATGACTGTGGCTTCCTTCCACCTGCCTCTGCCCTGGGGCCCTGTGGCCCCTACCTGTGCCCCTCAGCTCTCGGGAAGCCTGCCTCTGAGCCAAGGACTGCCACCACCTGCTTTGGGCAAGAGCCGGGATCAGTCTTCTCACTTCCCACCTGCTTATTGTCATGGCTCATTCTCACCAGGACTGGATCTGCTCTGTTTTGCTGAGGGCCCCTGTTGCTGCTCACATGGTGCACACCCCTCCCTGCCTTCTCTTCTCTCCATTGTGACTGTCCCTGGTTCCCCGAGTGTCCCACAATTCTCTGTCCCTGGTCTGCTGACTTCAATCTTGTCCTGAGTGCTCTCAAGCCGTTAGTTTTGGTTTCCAATAATAATTTTCATTTCTTTAGTGTCCGGTTTTGTTTTTAAATACTTTTAAAATCCTTCCAGGAAGTTTTCCTGATCATCTTAACCAGGGGGAACCTGGCTTTGTATTGAATCACTGCCACAGAGATACTTTTCCTGATATTCCTGTCAGTTTTCCATTTTACAGTATGTTTACACCTTTTATAAAATGCCCATGGGATTTTGACTGAAGTGTTTTGAGTTTAGACACACTTGAGTTTGAGACCTTGCTTCTTTACCTTGTAACTATATGATTTGGGGCAAATTATTTATTTGAGGCTCAGTTTTTTCATCCACAAAGTGAGGAAAGTCAAGGGATTTTGATAAGGATTAAATGACATATCAGGTACTTAGGCAAGTGAAGTGATGTTTGGCGTGTATAGTTAGATCCCCAGGGGGTTTGAGTCTTGGCACTTGCCCCGTGGCATTGGTCAGCTCCCATGGCCTCTATGGGCCTCTGTTAGCACTTGGTAATGATGGACAGTTGATGACCACATGCCCAGCACAGAGTGGATGTCAGAGCCGTCTTATCATTGTTCTTGTTGATACCTGCATTCCTGGATGTCTCCAGTCAGTGTTCACGTATCTCATTCTTCCTTAGTTCTCCCTCCTGCCTCCTCATAAGCTGGTTGTTTACAGGTGAGGAAACACAAGGCTCCACAGCTAAGCTTCTGGAAGATGATGGTGCCGGTATTTATGATTTAAACTGAGGAGTTGCCTGGCTTGAAGTTCATGCACTTTTTGTGAGATCATGAGGAAGCTAATATGCAGTAGAGGATTCTGCCAGTGTTAGCATACATACCCACCTAGGAATAGCACACCTTCATGTCTCAGGGGAGCTCCTGCTTAACTGGGGGTGGGGAGCACACAGACCACATGTGAAAGAGGAATTGCAGCTGCTAAATGTGCTGTGGGAACACAGACAATGCCACGCTTAACTTCCTGGGGTAGGACATGGGGAGAAGCCCCCCACCACACCCAGAGGGGGGCATTCATACTGGTACTTGAAGGCTAAGTAGGAGTTTGCCAGGTGGAAAGCCAGGGGGTCTTTGAGAAAAATCATCTGCCCCAGAAGCATGGGGCTCTGATGGATCCTGGCACATCCAGAAAACAGGGAGTCATCTGGGGTGGCAGGAGCAAAGGGGCCCTTGAGGAGTATGGGAGCAGATGTGGTGGGCAGATGGCCATGGGTCAGGGCACACGCATGGGTCAGACCAGGACACAATTCCATCTCAGAATCACTGGAGATCCGTAAGGTGTTTTCCTGGCAGGAGATGGGTGTGCTTGTCTTTGCTTTAGCTGAGGTCTCCCTGCACAGTGGGAGGTGGGTGCATGAGTGTGGCACCAAGGAAGAGATTCTCTAAATCTTTTACACAAGTTTTGAGAGCTGGAGCAATTGAGGTGAATGACAGCCTCATTTTAGAGATGGGTCTGAACTGGAGATGGTTGGTTTCAGCTACTGACTAGACTTAGAATGTGCAGGGTTGTCAAAAGTCAACAGGTTTCTAGATTGGGAGATTGGATGGAAGATGTAATTTTTGAGTAATTTTAAATAAGTGGCTGGTGCACTGAGACGACCCAGAGGGATGGTATGGGGAGGGAGGAGGGAGGGGGGTTCAGGATGGGGAACACGTGTATACCTGTGGCAGATACATGTTGATATATGGCAAAACCAATACAATATTGTAAAGTAATTAACTTCCAATTAAAACAAATAAATTTATATTAAAAAATAACTCATACTCTGAAAAATTTTGAATGGTTCTCAGTTCATCAATGAAAGGACTCCTTAGTTACACCATTTAACAGCAAACAGCAAACCTTAGTTGGCTTTTTAAAATGGTGGCTAGGACTTGGGAAGGCCCTTGCAAAGAGAAGCTTTCTGCTTGGATTGAGGCAGATCAAAACCATTCATTTAAATTCCATTCCAGTCTGTTTATGAAATTTTATTTTAGGATACTTCAGATTTATTGATCACTTGCTGAAAAGACTGAAGTCTCTGCATGGGAGCTTCTATTTAATTCATCTGTGTTGCTCATGCTGTGATTTCAAAGGCATGCTGGGGATGTCTTGCTCCATCAGGAAGCTGGCTCCCTCAGTGTGTGGGAGGCGGTGCTGGCAGGCTTACATCTCTGAAACAGAGGCCATGAACTTGCCTCAAAGGAAGGGCTTAAAATAAATTAAAAAAAAAAAGAACAAAGACACTTCTAACATCTGAATTAGAGCAGGACAGGATCAGCAGGCACTTTGAGCCTGGGATGGGAAGAGAAATCAACTTTCGTGGTGGAAAGCCTCATGCAACATAGAAAAGGTGTGTTGGGCCCTGTCTCCCAAAAAGATAAAGCAATATGTTTTGACCAGGAAGATGGAATTTGAGTGTCTGCAGGTGAGTAAAGGTTGAACAGAAATAGCTGTTAATCATCCGAGCAATAGTTTATGCTAAAGACAAGACAAAAGAAAAACTAAGGCTTAGAAACAAAAATATATTTTGCTACTTGAGAAGCCCTTTGAAATCCTTAGAAACTGAAAGAACAGAATTTATAATTTGGAGTTCGTTTTCTCTTCTTTTCTAGTGACTTAATTTTTTTATTTAATTGGAGGGTAATTGCTTTACAATGTTATGTTGGTTTCTGCCATACAACAACATGAATTAGTTATAACTCTACATATCTCCTCCCTCTTGAGCCTCCCTTCCATGCCCCCTGCATCTTGCCCCCTAGGTCATCTAGTGTCTTCATTCCTTCCATACAGATAGGTTTATCAGTACCATTTTTCTAGATTCCATATATATTTATTAATGCATATTTATTTTTCCCTTTCTGACTTACTTCACTCTGTATAATAGGCTCTAGGTTCATCCACCTCACTACAACTGACACAAATTCATTCCTTTTTATGGCTGAGTGATATTCCATTGTATATATGGAATATATATACCACAACTTCTTTATCCGTTCGTCTCTCAGTGGACACCTACGTTGCTTCCATGTCCTTGCTGTTGTAAATAGTGCTGCAGTGAAAGCTGCGGTGCATGTGTATTTCAGAATTGTGATTTTCTCAGTTTATTTGTCTAGTAAGGGGCTGCTGGATCATATGGTCATCTTATTCCCAGTTTTTAAGGAATCTCCATCGTGTTCTCCATAGTGGCTGTATCAAGTTATGTTCCCACCAACAGGGCAACAGGGTCCCTTTCTCCACATCTTCTCCAAGCATTTAATTTTTGATGGTGGTCATCTGACTTCTGTACTTGAGTTAGTCACTCAGTCATGTCCGACTCTTTGTGACCCCATGGACTGTAGCCACCAGCCTCCTCTCCATGGAATTCTCCAGGCAAGAATAGTAGAATGGGTTGCCATTCCCTTCTCCAGGGAAACTTCCCAACCCAGAGATCAAACCCAGGTCTCCCACATTGCAGGTGAATTCTTTACCATCTGAGTAGTACCTGGGAAGTAGTATCAGCTGGGAGGTACCTGGTGTGAGGTGATACCTCATTGCAGTTTTGATTTTCATTTCTCTAGTAATGAGTGATGTTGAGTATCTTTCCATGTGTTTATTGGCCATCTGTATGTTATCTTTGGAGAAATGTCTGTTTAGGTTCTCTGCCTATTTTGATTGGGTTGTTTTGCTGATTTTTAACTGCTTATATCTTTCAGAGATTAATCCTTTGTCAGTTGCTTCATTTGCAATTGTTTTCTCCAATCCTGAGGGTTGTCTTTTCATCTTGTATACAGTTTCCTTTTTTATACAAAAACTTTTACGTTTACTTAGGTCCCATGTGTTGACTTGTTTTTATTTCCGTTATTCTAGGAGGTGGGTCAGAGAGGATCTTACTGTGATTTTTGTCAAAGAGTGTTCTGCCTATGTTTTCTTCTAAGAATTTTGTAGTTTCTGGCCTTACAGTTTAAGTCTTTAATCCATTTTGAGTTTATTTTTGTGTATGGTGTTAGGAAGTGTTCCAGTTTCATTCTTTTATAATACATGTAGCTGTTTAGTTTTGCCATCACCACTTATTGAAAGTGAAGTCACTCAGTTGTGTCCATCTCTTTGTGACCCCATGGACTGTAGTCTACCAGGCTCCTCCATCCATGGGATTTTCCTGGCAAGGATCCTGGAGTGGGTTGCCATTTCCTTCTCCAGGAGATCCTCCTGACCCAGGTATTGAACCTGGGTCTCCTGCATTATAGGCAGATGCTTTACTGTCTGAGCCACCAGGGAGCCACTTATTGAAGAGGCTGTCTTTTCTCCATTGTATATTCTTGCCTCCTTCATCAAAGATAAGGTGCCCATAGATGTATGGGCTTATTTATGGGCTTTCTATCTTATTCAATTGGTCTGTATTTCTGTTTTTATGCCAATACCATACTGTCTTGAGGATTGTAGCTTTATAGTATAGTCTGAAGTCAGGAAGGTGGATTCCTCCAGCTTCATTTTTCTTTCTCAAGAATGCTTTGGCTATTCAGGGTCTTTTGTGTTTCCATACAACTTATAAATTTTTTTGTTCTAGTTTTGTGAAAAATGTCATTTGTAATTTGATAGGGATTGCATTGAATCTGTAAATTGCTTTAGATAGTATAGTCATTTTAATAATATTGCTTCTTCCAATCCAAGAACGTACTTTATCTGTCCATCTGTTTGTGTCATTTTTTATTTCTTTCATCAGTGTCTTGCAGTTTTCTGCATATAGTTCTTTTGTCACTTTAGGTAGTTTTATTCCTAGGTATTTTATTCTTTTTGTTTCAGTGATGAATGTCATTGTTTCCTAAATTTCTCTTTCTGATTATTCATCATTAGTGTATTGGAATGCAGGAGATTTCTGTGTATTCACTTTGTATCCTGTAACTTT
Source organism: Ovis canadensis (assembly GCF_042477335.2). Classification (NCBI taxonomy): domain Eukaryota; kingdom Metazoa; phylum Chordata; class Mammalia; order Artiodactyla; family Bovidae; genus Ovis; species Ovis canadensis. The sequence continues at coordinate 21,118,262 of NC_091269.1, read as the reverse complement.
GCTAAATTCATTGATGATATTCTGGCAGCATCTTTAGGGTTTTCCATGTATAGTATCACGTCATCTGCAAATAGTGAGAGTTTTACATCTTCTTTTCCAATCTGCTGTTGGAGCTGCTACTGCTAAGTCTCTGCAGTTGTGTCCAACTCTGTGCGACCCCATAGTTGGCAGCCCACCAGGCTCTTCTGTCCCTGGGATTCTCCAGGCAAGAACACTGGAGTGGGTTGCCATTTCCTTCTCCAATGCATGCATGCATGCTAAGTCGCTTCAATCGTGTCCAACTCTGTGCTACCCTATGGACAGCAGCCCAGCAGGCTCCTCTGTCCACAGGATTCTCTAGACAAGAATACTGGAGTGGGTTGCCATTTCTTTCTCCACTTTTCCAATCTAGATTCCTTTTATTTCTTTTCATATTGATTGCCATGTCCAGGTCTACTGAAACTATATTGAATAACAGTGGTGAGAGTGGGTACCCTTGTTTTGTTTCTGATCTTAGAGGAAATGCTTTCAGTTTCTCAGCATTGAGAATAAAGTTTGCTGTGGGCTTGTCATATATGACGTTTATCATGTTGAGGTAGGTGGCTCAGTGGTAAAGAATACGCCTACCAATGCAGGAGACATGAATTCCATACCTGGGTCAGGAAGATACCCTGGAGAAGGAAATGGCAACCCACTCCAGTTTTCTTGTCTGGGAAATCCCATGGATAGAGGAGGCTGGCAGGCTACAGTCCGTGTGGTCACAAAAGAGTTGGACAAAACTTAGTGACTAAACAACAAAAAAGTTTCCTTCTGTGCCGATTTTCTGGAGAGTTTTTAAAATCACAAATGGAAAATTTTGTGGAAAACTTTCTCTACGTCTATTTTGATGATCATATGTTTTTTGTTTTTAATTTGTTAATATTTTGTATCACATTGATTGATTTACATATGTTGAAGAATCCTTATATCCCTGGGATGAACTCCACTTGATCATGTTTTTCTTATTTCTTGATGTAGAATTGTATTGCTCTAAACATCCCTCATAGAACTGCTTTTGCTGTATTCCATGGGTTTTGAATTGTTATGTTTTCACTGTCATTTGTTTATAGGTATTTTTGACTTCCTCTTTGATTTCTTAGTGATCTCTTGGTTATTTAAAAGTGTATTGGTTAGCCTCCATGTGTTTGTGGGGTGTTTTTACAGTTTTTTTTTTTTCTGGTAATTGATATCTAATAGTGTTTTGGTCAGAAATAATGACTCATAAAATTGTAATTTTCTTAAATTGACCAGGGGTTGACTTTGTGGCCCATGCTGTGATCTTTCCTGGAGAACGTCCCATGTGCACCTCAGAAAAAAGTATATTTTACTGCTTTTGGATGGAATATCCTGTAGATATTAAGTTAGGTCCATATGGTCTAATGTACCATTTAAGGCTTGTGTTTCATTATTAATTTTCTGTTTGGATGATCTATCTTTTGATCTGAGTGGTAGTGTTAAAGTCTCCTGCTGTTATTGTGTTACTGTTGATTTCCCCTTTTGTAGCTGTTACCATTTGCCTTATGTATTGTGGTGTTCCTATGTTGAGTGAATATACAACTGTTATATCTTCTTCTTGGATTGATCTGTTGATTATTATGTAGTACCCTTTCTTGTCTGATGTAATATCCTTTATTTTAAAGTCTGTTTTATCTGATATGAGTGTTGCTACTCCAGCTTTCTTTTTATTTACACTCATATGAAATATCTTTTTCCAGCCCCTTACTTCTAGTCTGTATATGTCCCTTGGCCTGAAGTATGTCTATTGTAAACAGCATATATATGTATATTGTTTTTGTATCCATTCAGCCAGTGTGTATCTTTTGGTTGGAGCATTTAATCCATTTCCATTTAGGATAGTTTTTGATATATATGATTCTGTTATCATTTACTTTATTGCTTTGGGTTTGTTTTTGTAGGTCTTTTCTTTCCTTGGGTTTCTTGTTTAGAGAAACTCCTTTAAGCATCTGTTGTAAAGCTGGTTTGGTGTTGCTGAATTCTCTTAACTTTTGCTTATCTATAAAGCTTTCAATTTCTCCAACCAGTCTGAATGAGATCTTTGCTAGGTAGGGTAATCTTGGTTGTAGTTTTTTCCCTTTCACCACTTTCAGTATATCTTGCCACTCTCTTCTGGCCTGCAGAGTTTCTGCTGAAAGATTAGCTGTTAACCTTAAGGGGATTCCTTTGTATGTTATTTGTTTCTTTTCCCTTGCTGCTTTTAATACTTTTTCTTTGTGTTTAATTTTTATTAGTTTGATTAATATGTGTCTTGGTGTGTTTCTCTTTGGGCTTATCCTGTATGGGACTCTCTGGGCTTCCTGGATTTGGGTGGTTATTTATTTTCCCATGTTAGGGAAGTTTTCAGCTATAATCTCCTTAAATATTTTCTTTTCTTTTTTTTTAATTGCCTTTTTTTAATTTAAAAAATTTTTTTATTTTTACTTTATCTTACTTTTGGAATTTAGAAAGATGGTAATGATGACCCTGTATGCAAGACAGCAAAAGAGACACAGATGTGTAGAGCAGACTTTTGGACTCTGAGGGAGAAGGTGTGGGTGGGATGATTTGGGAGAATGGCATTAAATATTTTCTAATACCCTTGCTTTTATCTTCTTCCTCTTGGACCAAATGTCTGTGTGCTTAACGTTGTCATGGAGGTCTCTGGGACTGTCCTTTTTTCTTTTCATTCTTTCTTTATTCTTCTCTGCTTCCATTATTCCACCATTCTATGTTCCAGCTCACTTATCCAGTCTTCCGCCTCACTCTGCTGTTTAACTCAAGTGTATTTTTTATTTCAGTTGCTGTGTTATCATTGCTGATTGTCTGATTTTTGTTTCTTCTCGGTCTTTATTAAACACTTTTCGTATATTCTCAACCTACACCTCAATCCTATTTATCTATGCCTCCATTTTATTTCTGAGATTTTAGATCTCCTTTACTATCATTACTCTGAATTCTTTTTCAGGTAGACTGCCTATTTCCTCTTCATTTGTTTGGTCTTGTGGGTTTTTTACCATGCTCCTTCATCTGCTATATGTTTCTCTGTCTTCTCCTTTTGTTTAATTAATGTGTTTGGGGTCTCCTTTCCACAGCTTGCAAGGCTGCAGGTTCCTTTTACTTGTGAGGTTTGTTCCCCTGGGTGGGGTTGGACCAGTGTCTTGTGAAGGCTTCCTAGTAGAGGGGAGACTGGTGCCTGTGTTCTGGTGAGGGGATTTAGGTCATGTCTTGCTGAAGGGCAGTGCCATATCCAATGGTGTGTTTGGAATGTCTGTGAGCTCGGTATGGTTTTGGGGAGCTCTGGCACTGGAGCTTGCTGGCCTTGGGTGGGTCTTGGTGTTACTAATAAGATGAAGGCCTTTGGGAGGGCTCTCATCAATTAATATACCATGGGGTTGGGAGTTCTCTGGTTGTCCAGCATCCTGGACTCAGGTGTCCTACCTTGGAGATCAGTCCAGCCTGACTCCTGGCTGGAGCACCAAGACTCTACACAGCACAGAGAAGAAAGAGAAAGAAAGAAATAGAAAAAAGAAAGGAAAAAAAATCAAACATACAAACAAAGAATGGACAGACAAAACCCTGAAAACAAATGGTAAAACTAAACAGACAAAAACACAAATAAACTCACATACTCACACTCGCAAAAAGAAAAGACAAGAAAAAAAAGGAAGAATGAAAAGAGGATCTAAGAAGAGAGTAATCAGACCAATAAACAAACCCCTAGGGGCTTCCCTGGTGGCTCAGATAGTAAAGCGTCTGCCTGCAACGTGGGAGACCCAGGTTCTTTCCCTGGGTCAGGAAGATCCCCTGGAGAAGGAAATGGCAACCCACTCCAGTATTCTTGCCTGGAAAATTCCATGACAGAGGAGCCTGGTAGGCTACAGTCCATGGGGTTGCAAAAAGTCAGACACGACTGAGCAACTTCACTGAAAACTAGTAAAATACAAAAACCAAAAAAATGGAAAAAATACAGTATAGCGAAAAAGTACTATAGACATAGGAAAAAGTAAAATTTTAAAATAAAAGCATAGAAACGGTAATTAGAAAATAAAAATTAAAGGAATAATAAAAAAAGCAATAGAACATAGCAGAAAAAAGACAAAAATATAGAGATAGTGTTAGTAAGAAAAATATTTTCCTCTGGACTCAGTTGTGAGTGTCCTCACCCTACAGTGAGGTTCAGCCAATCTGCCTACTGAGGAAGTCCTCCCATACTACTAGGAAGTTCTCTGGACCTGCCTTGAGCACTGTGGGGTCAGCTCAGACTCAGATCTGGCCTTACTGTAGCTTGTACTTGCTTCCAAAGTCCACCATTACCCCCAAAGTCCACAGTCTCAAGCAACTGGAAGAATTTCATCCTAACTGGGAAAATTTGCTGTGATTGCACAAGCAAATTTCCTTCCTCTTTAGCCACACAACCCCTGGTGTGTTCCATTTTGGTTTTGGTCCTGCCTGTGTTTGTAGGTGGCTCTCTGGCATCTGTTTCCCACCCAGACAAGGAGAGGGAGAAAGAAGTGGCTGTTAAGGGCTCACTTGCTTAGTGTGGCCAGGGAGGGGGAAGGATACAGGATCACAGTTGTGATGTGTGGGGACTGCCTGCTGCAGAGGCCTGTGGGAAGTTGCTATAGCCTGAGGTGGGTCATGCACTCTCCTAGGGGAATTGGTCCTGGGTCATGGGTCCCTCAATAGTGTTAGGGTGGACAGGCTCCCAGAAAGGTGTCTATAGTGACCTGCACCTGCTCACAGCTTGGTGGCAGTCCACACCTCACCTCTGGGGTCACAGACCACAGCCTTGTCTCCCCACTGCCTCCCATCCTCCACTAGCCTCTGGCACAGAAGCTGGCCTTGGCAGCAGCCGGCCAGCATTCCTGCCTCTGTGGTCACAGACCACAACCATGGCTCATCCCACCTGTGGCACTTGGAAAGGCTGCATCTTGCTGTCTGTGAGCTTGTGGAGTTAGAGCTTCCCTGTGATAATGATCTCTTGCCTCCCTGGGAGGCCCAGGTTTTTCTGTGGACTCCCTCAGCTGTATCATACTAGCCCCTCAAGTTGTCTTCATGGCAGTCACTCCCAGTCCTCTCCCTGGGATCAGACCTCCAAAGCCTGAGCCTTAGCTCCCAGCCCCTACCTGCCCTGGAAGGCATGCAGACAAGTGTCTCAGGCTGGGAAGTTGTAATTAGCTTCTGTCCCTGTGTAGAATTCTCTCAGCATTGCCTTCTACACACCTGTTGCTGCACTCTCCTCTGAGGTTCCAAGGTTACCCCTCTCCCCGCCCGTGAGGGGTTTTCCAGGTGTGTGGAAACTTTTCCTCCTTCACAGCTCCCTCCCAGAGGTGTGGGTTCCAAGCCAAATCCTTTGTATCTCTTGTTTTCTTATTTCTTTTCCCTACCCCATTATGTAGAGATTAGCTTGCCTTTTTGGAAGGCTTTCTGCCACCATTCAATAGGTGTTCTGTAGGAGTTGTTACACGTGCAGATGTATTTTTGATGTTTGTGGGGAGGGAAGTGATCTCTACATCTTACTCCTCCGCCATCTTGAAGGCCTCCCTCATTTCCTCTTAATTGTATTTCTGAAATCCAGACAATGAAAATTCAAGCTTTTTTTAAGTCACAGAAAGTGTGTAGCTATTGACTTACTAAACAGTTTGCATTGTTTACTCTGACAGATGGTTTTGTCCCCAGCAGTGCTGTGCTATTAGCAATACTTTATGGTGAGATCATCTTCTGTGGAAATGGAGGAAACTTTATAGCATTTTCCAGTGCATCAGGAGTGAAGTCATTGGTTTCAGTTTATTATTTCTGAGAGTTGAAGTGTGTGTGTAGCAGTGTGAAATCTGTGGGCGTGTGTGCCTTCGCTGAAATGGTGTTTTTTAAGTCATTGTTCTACTAGTTTAGTGCTTTCCTGGAAATGTCAGTAATTGAGAGAAGTAATAGCTTTGTCATCTGGGTCATCTGAAGGTGAATGTAGTAAATGATTAGGATATTAACCATTATTATTAACTGCATTTGATGCTATTTATTGAACATTTACTAGAGCTTGAAGCACTGTGATTGCAAAAATTATCTCAAGCTATAGGTAGCTCAGTGGTAAAGAATCTGCCTGCTAGTGCAGGAGATGCAAGAGACATGGGTTCAGTCCCTGAGTCAGGAAGATACCCTGGAGTAGGAAATGGGAACCCACTCTAGTATTTTTTGCCTGGAAAATTCCATAGACAGAGGAGCCTGTCAGGCTGTAGTCCATGGGGTCTCAAAAAGTCAGACATACTGAGCGTACACACATGCACACATGCATCCTTATTTTACCCAGGGAAGAGTGACGTTCAGGGAAATAAAGGAACTGTTCAAAATTCAAAATAGGAACCAAGGTGCTAATTGCCACAACATCCTACCTCTTGCATTAAAAAAAATTTCTTTCAGCTAGATAATACTAGAAGCAATGTTACATATTTAAACTAGACAGAATGTCAAGTTATATTCAGCTTGGAATTTTTAGAAAAGCCATCAGTTTTCAGGGTCTCAGAGAATAGGCTCTGTGTATTGTAGGAAATCTTGTATATTTAGTTGGAGTATACAATCCCTTGCTTCTTGGGAGGGGATTTACAATGACCTTGAGTAAGTCAGCTGCCCTCCCTGAATGATGTTCACAGCATTACTGCTGTTACGTAATAAATATATTCTAATCCATGCCAGGAGTAAGGTCTGTGACACGTTTCCTCCCTAGTAAAGAGACATTTACACTTGAGTGAAATTTTTGTTCCTTCATAGTCAACCGACAATTCAGATGTTAAGTTGAATAAAAATGAACTTCTAGGTTAAATACTTCTTAAAAATCACAGAAGTCCATCTACTCTTCTTTGCCTGAGTTTGATCCACCCGATCGGCTCTTCCAAGGTTGTGCCTTCCCACCTTGTCCCTTTTGTCAGTACACCACTGACCAGCTCACCTGTCCAGTAACTGTGTCTGCTTAATTACTAAGCAACTTCCTTCTGAACCCTGAATGCAGCCCCTGTTGTATTCAGATTCTCTTAAGGTATCTAGTTGAGAAAATGATGGGTTGAATGTTGGTGATTTAAGTGTTTGGATTCATATGTCATGTCTTGGAAGAATTGAGCTAATTAGTACCATGTTTGTATGTTCAATATCATATTTGTTATTCGTTCTTTGGAATCTTAATTCTTACTCTTGTCCTCGTGTGAATATCCTCTACTTCCCAACTATACACTGTGCTAGTGGTGCCACCAGAGAAGGAAATGGCAGCCCACTCCAGTATTCTTGCCTAGAGAATCCCGTGGACAGAGGAGCCTGGTGCGCTACTGTCCATAGGGTCACACAGAGTCAGACATGACTGAAGCGACTTAGCATGCGTGCATGCATTGGAGAAGGCAATGGCAACCCACTCCAGTGTTCTTGCCTGGAGGATCCCAGGAATGGAGGAGCCTGGTGGGCTGCTGTCTGTGGGGTCACACAGAGTCGGACACGACTAAAGTGACTTAGCAGCAGCAGCAGCAGTGATGCCACCAAAGAGAACTCACATGATGTTTTCTCTCCAACTGATTTCTTAAATATTTGGACAAACAGAGCTTGACCAACTACATCCTATAAAATTAATCAGAAACAGGACTTACACTATTTCCAGTTCCCTATCTTTACTTGTGGGATTGGTTCAAGTGCTACAAAATATTATATACACTATTTTATCTGGGGCCAAAAAAGAGTTTAAGGAAAATCATTGTAAAAGCTGTTCCCCCAACCTGATAGCTTTGTTTCCTTTAATTCTGAGAATGTATGCTATTTGTAATATGTTACTATTGGTAGGATATTCTTGTGGTAAAATAAAGGCAGAGACTCACAAGGAATTTTGAGAAGTTGGGCTATTTATTCAACTAGTACCAAATTATGAAGGTACATTTTCTTGTGGTTTTCTAAATATACCCTATGCCATGTCTCTTTATATCCATCTTCCATATGATAACTGGAGCTTACAGTGAGTTGGTATGGCCTCATTAGAAATATATTAATATCAGCATCTTCTAAATGACCTCTAGTCATTGGAAAGATATTCTCCATTGTCCCAGGCTCAACATGAATTCCCCTGCCCTTATATCTAACTTCTTTGTCTTCTCTATTGAATAGGAGTAGCAGCCTTACTTCTGACAAACCTGAACCATCACATCTCTTTTCCTGGTCATGAAGTTCAAAATGGTATTCCTCACCCTCCTGAAAGTCAGGTGTTACTTTGCTCTGACTATGAGAAGTGGAAGACTAGTGAAACCAGATAATAGCAACTTCACAGTGAAACATGCTTTGCTCTAAACTTGTCACCAAGTCAGGAACCCCATCAACCCTACTGGCTCAGAACTAGGTGTGAGGAAATTCCCTTCCATGTATTGAAAACCCTGACTGTTATTTGTTGTTTTTGTTTTTTGTTGTTGTTGTTGTTGCAAATAATATATGTTCACTGAGAGGAAATTTATAAAAGCCCAAGGTCATGGCAGTTTGGACATTTTTACTTTCTCTTGAGCTCTTACAAATTTTTCAAACCATCTCAGTGAATAAGAATTATTTTCATCCATGTATGTATCCACATGCACAGTTCTTTTAACGTTGTTTTAAGTTTTTACTCCCTATTCCTTTTCAAGCTTTTTTTGTCATTAGTAAAACAAGCTTGTTAGCAAAACAAAGAAAATCCTGGGTTGAGGTGACTTTAGTGGTGAATTTCACTGGACTTTTAAAGAGGAAATAATACCAGTCCTACATAATCTCTTTCAGTATATTGTATTTCAGTTCAGTTCAGTCGCTCAGTCGTGTCCGACTCTTTGCGACCCCATGAATCACAGCATGCCAGGCCTCCCTGTCCATCACCAACTCCCAGAGTTCACTCAGACTCATGTCCATCGAGTCAGTGATACCATCCAGCCATCTCATCCTCTGTTGTCCCCTTCTCCTCCTGCTCCCAATCCCTCCCAGCATCAGAGTCTTTTCCAATGAGTCAACTCTTTGCATGAGGTGGCCAAAGTACTGGAGTTTCAGCTTCAGCATCATTCCTTCCAAAGAAATCCCAGGGCTGATATCCTTCAGAATGGACTGGTTGGATCTCCTTGCAGTCCAAGGGACTCTCAAGAGTCTTCTCAAACACCACAGTTCAAAAGCATCAATTCTTTGGCACTCAGGTGTCTTCACAGTCCAACTTTCACATCCGTACATGACCACTGGAAAAACCGTAGCCTTGACTAGATGGACCTTAGTCAGCAAAGTAATGTCTCTGCTTTTGAATATGCTATCTAGGTTGGTCATAATTTTCTTCCAAGGAGTAAGTGTCTTTTAATTTCATGGCTGCAGTCACCATCTGCAGTGATTTTGGAGCCCCCCAAAATAAAGTCTGACACTGTTTCCACTGTTTCCCCATCTATTTGCCATGAAGTGATAGGACCAGATGCCATGATCTTCGTTTTCTGAATGTTGAACTTTAAGCCAACCTTTTTACTCCTCTCTTTCACTTTCATCAAGAGGCTTTTTAGTTCCTCTTCACTTTCTACCATAAGGATGGTGTCATCTGCATATCTGAGGTGATTGATATTTCTCCTGGCAATCTTGATTCCAGCTTGTGCTTCTTCCAGCCCAGTGTTTCTCATGATGTACTCTGCATATAAGTTAAATAAGCAGGGTGACAATATACAGCCTTGACGTACTCCTTTTCCTATTTGGACCCAGTCTGTTGTTCCATGTCCAGTTCTAACTGTTGCTTCCTGACCTGCATATAAGTTTCTCAAGAGGCAGATCAGGTGCTCTGGTATTCCCATCTCTTTCAGAATTTTCCACAGTTTATTGTGATCCACATAGCATTTAGTGGAGTCTAAATTATCTGTTGCTTACTCCATAGTTTGTGTAATGGGTGCTCTGTTTCAAAGTCTTGGCCTACTCTTCAAGCAACCAGATATCTTCCTCTATTATCTTCAGAAAGTTCATTGTTTAGATTAAATCTATAATCATCCTCAAAAGTATGTTTATGAGGCACAGTTCATATTGTATTATTTATCTGTATAGGTGAGAGTCTGCTATGTGAATCTCTTTTCTACTGTGTGTGTGTATCTTTGTAAAAATGTTCGCATGGTTAATTATTATTGCATTGTAAAATGTCTTGATGTCTGGAATAGTCTCTCTGCTTTGATATAAAAAATTAATTAATGTTTGGTTACACTTGGTCTTTGTTGATGTACATGGGCTTTCTCTAGTTGCAGTGAGCAGGGGTGACTCTCTGTTGTGGTGTGTGGCCTTCTCACTGTGTTGGCTTCTCTTCTTGTGGAGCACAGGCTCTAGGCATATGGGCTTCAGTAGTTGCAGCACAGAGGCTCATTACTTGTGGCTCACAGACCCTCGGACATGCAGGCTTCAGTAGTTGTGGCTTTAGTTGCCTACAGCTTGTGGCATCTTCCTGGACCAGGAATTGAACCATGTCTCCTTTGTTGGCAGATGGATTCTTTATCCACTGTACCACCAGGGAAGTCCCTTTGATTTTTTTTAAAAGATTATCTTGGTCATTTTAGGCTCTTTCGAATATACATTTTAGAATCAGTTTATCATATCCCACTAAAAGGCACTGGCACACTTGGTATGTCAATTAGAATTTCATCAGATTTAGCCATCAGTTTGGAGAAGAGTGAAGTAACTGAGATTTCAAATCCACAATCATGATAAATTTGTTTATATACACCTACACCATTTTTATTTCCTTATTGAAGTTTTTTAAAAAGTTGAGTTATAATTGATATACATTATATTATTTTTTTGCCTTTTTAAAATAATCTTTTTATTTTTAAAAAAGACTGTTCTGCTGAAGTCTCTGACAGAAATGAGGAACATGTTATTAGAAACTAAATAAAAGGTAACTCTTATTATGAATTGGGAAAGAACTTGGCTAAATAGAGTTCATATTCTTTTTTTTTATGTTTTCCAATTCAAGGCTTTATTTAAGCATCTAAATTTTCAGTACATTTATTTTTGTTTTATTTTATTTTTTTAAATATAAATTTATTTATTTTAATTGGAGGTTAATTACTTTACAATATTGTATTGGTTTTGCCATACATCAACATGAATCTGCCACAGGTATACACGTGTTCCCTATCCTGAACCCCCCTCCTTCCTCCCTCCCCGTACCATCCCTCTGGGTCGTCTCAGTGCACCAGCTCCAAGCATCCAGTAGCATCGAACCTGGACTGGCGATTCATTTCATATATGATATCATACATGTTTCAATGCCATTCTCTCAAATCATCTCACCCTCTCCCTCTCCCACAGAGTCCAAAAGACTGTTCTATACATCTGTGTTTCTTACACAGGATTATCAATAGCATCTTTCTAAATTCCATATATATGCGTTAGTATACTGTATTGGTGTTTTTCTTTCTGACTTACTTTACTCTGTATAATAGGCTCCAGTTTCATCCACCTCATTAGAACTGATTCAAATGTATTCTTTTTAATGGCTGAGTAATACTCCATTGTGTTTATGTACCACAGCTTTCTTATCCATTCATCTGCTGTTGGACATCTAGGTTGCTTCCATGTGCTGGCTATTATAAACAGTGCTGTGATGAACATTGGGGTATGCATGTCTCTTTCAATTTTGGTTTCCTCAGTGTCTATGCCCAGCAGTGGGATTGCTGGGTCATAAGGCAGTTCTATTTCCAGTGTTTTAAGGAATCTCCACACTGTTCTCCATAGTGGCTGTACTAGCTTGCATTCCCACCAAGGAAAACTATAAAACACTGGTGAAAGAAATCAAAGAGGACACTAATAGATGGAGAAATATACCATGTTCATGGAGAGGAAGAATCAGTATAGTGAAAATGAGTGTACTACCCAAAGCAATTTATAGATTCAATGCAATCCCTATCAAGCTACCAGTGGTATTTTTCACAGAGTTTTTTTTGCCTTTTATACTGTTAAAAAAAAAAAAAGAAGATGGTTGGATGGCATCACTGATTCAATGGGCATGAAGTTGGGAGAATCCTGGTAAGTGATGAGGGGCAGGAAGGCTTAGCATGCTGCAGTCTGTGGGATCACAAAGAGTCAGACACAACAACAACATATTAGTTTTAGGTGTATAACATAATGTGATACTTATATAAATTATTAAATGATCACAAGTCTAGCTAACATTCATTAACATACATAGTTAGCAAATTCCTTTTTTGTTGTGATGAGAACTTTTAAGATCTGTTAAGTACAGTTATTTATATTTTATAACTGTAAGTTTATAGCTTTTCACCGTCTTCACCCATTTCACCTAGCCTTCACGCCCCACCTTTTGTACCTGTCAATATATTCTCTGTGAGCTTTTTGAAAAAAAAAAAAATTCCACATATAAATGAGATGATATGGTATTTGTCTTTCTCTGTCTGACTTATTTCAGATAGCATAATGGTCCATCCATTTGTCTCAAATGCCAGAATTTTATTCTATTTTTCTTTGAAAGTATGAAAGGTTCATTGTATGCATAGACCACATTTTCCTTATGCATTCATCTGTTGATGCACATTTAGGATGTTTCCGTATCTTCAGTTCAGTTCAATCACTCAGTCATGTCCGACTCTTTGCAACCCCATGAATTGCAGCACTCCAGGACTCCCTGTCCATCACCAACTCCCGGAGTTCACCCAAACTCATGTCCATCGAGTTGATGATCCCATGCAGCCATCTCATCCTCTGTCGTCACCCTCTCCTCCTGCTCCCAATCCGTCCCAGCATCAGAGTCTTTTCCAATGAATCAACTCTTCGCATGAGGTAGCCAAAGTATTCGAGTTTCAGGTTTAGCATCACTCCTTCCAAAGAACACCCAAGACTGATCTCTTTTAGAATGCACTGGTTGGATCTCTTTGTAGTCCAAGGGACTCTCAAGAGTCTTCTCCAACACTACAGTTCGAAAGCATCAATTCTTCAGCGCTCTGCTGTCTTCACAGTCCAACTTTCGCATCTGTATATGACCACTGGAAAAACCATAGCCTTGACTAGACGGACTTTGTTGGCAAAGTAATGTCTCTGCTTTTGAATATGCTGTCTAGGTTGGTCATAACTTTCCTTTCAAGGAGTGTCTTTTATTTCATGGCTGCAGTCACCATCTGCAGTGATTTTGGAGCCCCCCAAAATAAAGTCTGACACTGTTTCCACTGTTTCCCCATCTATTTGCCATGAAGTGATGGGACTAGATACCATAATCTTCTTTTTCTGAATGTTGAGCTTTAAGCCAACTTTTTCACTCTCCTCTTTCACTTTCATCAAGAGGCTTTTTAGTTCCTCTTCCCTTTCTGCCATAAGGATGGTGTTATCTGCATATCTGAGGTGATTGATATTTCTCCTGGCAATCTTGAATCCAGCTGGTGCTTCTTCCAGGCCAACATTTCTCATGACGTACTCTGCATATAAGTTAAATAAGCAGGGTGACAATATACAGACTTGACATACTCCTTTTCCTGTTTGGACCCAGTCTGTTGTTCCATGTCCAGTTCTAACTGTTGCTTACTGACCTGCATATAGGTTTCTCAAGAGGCCAGTCAGGTGGTCTGGTAATCACATCTCTTTCAGAATCTTGCACAGTTTATTGTGATCCACACAGTCAAAGGCTTTGGCATAGTCAATAAAGCAGAAATAGATGTTTTTCTGGAACTCTCTCGCTTTTTCCATGATCCAGTGGATGCTGGCAATTTGATCTCTGGTTCCTCTGCCTTTTCTAAAACCAGCTTGAACATCAGGAAGTTCACGGTTCACGTATTGCTGAAGCCTGGCTTGGAGAATTTTGAGCATTACGTTACTAGCGTGTGAGATGAGTGCAATTGTGTGGTAGTTTGAGCATTCTTTTGCATTGCCTTTCTTTGGGATTGGAATGAAAACTGACATTTTCCAGTCCTGTGGCCACTGCTGAGTTTTCCAAATTTGCTGGCATATTGAGTGCAGCACTTTCACAGCATCATCTTTCAGGATTTGAAATAGCTCAGTTGGAATTCCATCACCTCCACTAGCTTTGTTCATAGTGATGCTTTCTAAGGCCCACTTGACTTCACATTCTAGAATGTCTTGCTATAGGTGAGTGTGAGTGATCACTAAGCTAAGTCACTTCAGTCTTGTCCGACTCTGTGCGACCCCATAGATGGCAGCCCACCAGGCTCCCCCATCTCTGGGATTCTCCACACTATCATAATTATCTGGGTCAGGAAGGTCTGTTTTGTACAGTTCTTCTGTGTATTCTTGCCACCTCTTCTTAATATCTTCTGCTTCTGTTAGGTCCATACCATTTCTGTCCTTTATCGAGCCCATCTTTGCATGAAATGTTCCCTTGGTATCTCTAATTTTCTTGAAGAGATCTCTGGTCTTTCCCATCCTGTTTTTCTCCCTCTATTTCTTTGCACTGGTCGCTGAGGAAGGCTTTCTTATCTCTCCTTGCTATTCTTTGGACTGCATTCAGATGCTTATATCTTTCCTTTTCTCCTTTGCTTTTCATTTCTCTTCTTTTCACAGCTATTGGTAAGGCCTCCTCAGACAGCCATTTTGCTTTTTTGCATTTCTTTCATGGGGATGGTCTTGATCCCTTTCTCCTGTACGATGACATGAACCTCCGTCCGTAGTTCATCAGGCACTCTGTCTGTCAGATCTAGTCCCTTACATCTATTTCTCACTTCCACTGTATAATCATAAGGGATTTGATTTAGGTCATACCTGAATGGTCTAGTGGTTTTCCTTACTCTCTTCAATTTATATATGAATTTGGCAATAAGGAGTTCATGATCTGAGCCACAGTCAGCTCCCGGTCTTGTTTTTGCTGACTGTATAGAGCTTCTCCATCTTTGGCTGCAAAGAATATAATCAGTCTGACTTTGGTGTTGACCATCTGGTGATGTCCATGTATAGAGTCTTCTCTTGTGTTGTTGGAAGAAGGTGTTTGCTATGACCAGTGCATTCTCTTGGCAAAACTCTATTAGCCTTTGCCCTGCTTCATTCCACATTCCAAGGCCAAATTTGCCTGTTACCCCAGGTGTTTCTTGACTTCCTACTTTTGCATTCCAGTCCCCTATAATGAAAAGGACATCTTTTTGGGGTGTTAGTTCTGAAAGGTCTTGTAGGTCTTCATAGAACCGTTCAACTTCAGCTTCTTCAGCATTACTGGTTGGGGCATAGACTTGGATTGGCTGTTATAAAAAATGCTGCTATGAATACGAGAGTACAGATATCCTTTTGAATCTTGCTGTTAAAGTGCTTCACTCGATATGTTAGCAAATTTGGGAGACTCAACAATTGCCACAGGACTAGAAAATGTCAGTTTTCATTTCAGCCCCAAAGAAGGGCAGTGCCAAAGAAATGTTCAAACTACCATACAGTTGTACTCATTTCACATACTAGCAAGGTTTTACTCAAAATCCTTCAAGCTAAACTTCAATAGTTTGTGAACCAAGAACTTCCAGGCATGTAATTTGGGTTTCAAAGAGGTAGAGGAACCATAGACCAAATTACTAACATTCGTTGGATCATGGAGAAAGCAAGGGAGTTACAGAAAAACATCTGCTTTCACTTGATTGACTATGTGAAAGCCTTTGACTCACTCTGTGGATCACAACAAACTGTGGAAAATTATGAAAGAGATGGGAATACACAGACCACCTTTCCTGTCTCCTGTGAAACCTGTGTAGGGGTCAAGAAGCCTCAGTTAGAACTGGACATGCAATACCTAACTGGTTCCAAGCTGGGAAAGGAGTAGGACAAGTCTGTATGTTGTCACCCTGCTTACTTAACTTACATGCAGGGTATATCTTGTGGCATGCCAGGCTGGATGAATCACAACCTGAAATCAAGACTGCTGAGAGAAATATCAACAACTTTAAATATGCAGATGATTCCAGTCTAATGGCAGAAAGTGAAAGGGAACTAAAGAGCCCTTCATGAGGGTGAAAGAAGAAAGTAAAAATGCTGGTTTGAAACTCAAAAACATAAAGAAACTAAGATCATGGTATCTGGTCCCATCACTTCATGGCAAATAGATGGGAAAAAAGTGGAAACAGTGGCATATTTTCTTTTCTTGGGCTCCAAAATCACTGTGGATGGTGACTACAGCCACAAAATTTTAAAATGCCTGCTCCTTGGAAGAAAAGCTATGGTAAACCTGGACAGCACATTAAAAAGCAGAGATATAGCTTTGCCAACAAAGGTCCGTATGGTCAAAGCTATGGTTTTTCCAGTAGTCATGTATGAATGTGAGAGTTGGACCATAAAGAAGGCCGAGTACTGAAGAACTGATGCTTTCAGATTCTGGTGTTGGAGAAGACTCTTTAGAGTCTTTCAGTTCAGTTCAGTTGCTCAGTCATATCCGACTCTTTGCGACTCCTGACACTCAGCACACCAGGCCTCCCTGTCCATCACCAACTCCTGGAGTTCACTCAAACTCATGTCCATCGAGTTGGTGATGCCATCCAACCATCTCATCCTCTGTTGTCCCTTTTTCCTTCTGCTTCCAATCCCTCCCAGCATCAGAGACTTTTCCAATGAATCAACTCTTCGCATGAGGTGGCCAAAGTACTGGAGTTTCAGCTTCAGCATCATTTCTTCCAAAGAACACCCAAGGCTGATCTCCTTCAGAATGGACTGGTTGGATCTCCTTGCAGTCCAAGGGACTCTCAAGAGTCTTCTCCAACACCACAGTTCAAAAGCATCAATTCTTCGGCACTCAGCCTTCTTCACAGTCCAACTCTCACATCCATACATGACCACTGGAAAAACCATAGCCTTGACTAAATGGACCTTTGTTGGCAAAGTAATGTCTCTGCTTTTCAATATGCTATCTAGGTTGATCTTAACTTTCCTTCCAAGGAGAAAGCGTCTTTTAATTTCATGGCTGCAGTCACCATCTGCAGTGATTTGGGAGCCCAAAAAAATAAAGTCTGACACCATTTCCACTGTTTCCCCATCTATTTGCCATGAAGTGATAGGACCAGATGCCATGATCTTCATTTTCTGAATGTTGAGCTTTAAGCCAACTTTTTCACTCTCCTCTTTCACTTTCATCAAGAGGCTTTTTAGTTCCTCTTCGCTTTAGAGTCTTTAGAGGAGATCAAACCAGTCAATCCTAAGGAAATCAACCCCATATATCCATTGGAAGAAATGATGCTGAAGCTGACACTCCAATACTTTGACCACCTGAGGCGAAGAGCCGACTCATTCAAAAAGACCCTGATGCTGAGAAAGATTGAGTGCAGGAGGAGAAGGGGTTGACAGAACAATAGATGGTTTGATGCTATCACCAACTCAATGGACATGAGTTTAAGCAAACTGTGGGAGATGGCAAAGGACAGGGAAACCTGGCATCCTGCAGTCCTTGGGGTTGCAAAGAGTCGGACATGACTTAGCAACTGAACAGCATCAACAGTTCATTTTGTTCTAATATTCACAAGTGGAATTGCTGGATCATATGGTAGCTCTATTTTTATTTTCTTTGAAGAACCTCCATACTGTTCTCCATAGTGGCTGCACCAATTTACATCCCCACCAGCAGTGCAGGAGTTTCCCTTTTCTCCACAGCCTCTCCATCACTTACCTCTTGTAGGTCTTGATGATCACCATTTTTTAGAGGCTTTATGTGATATCCCACTGTGGTTTTTATTTGAATTTCTCTGATGATTACTGATGCTGAGCCCTGTCTCATATACCTTTGGCCACAGATGTCTTCTTTGGAGAAATGTGTATTTAGTACTTGTGCCCATTTTAAAAATTGGATCTTTTGTTATTAAGTTGTGTGAGTTCTTTATAAATTTTGGAAATGAACTCCTTATCTGATACATGGATTTCAAAAATTTTTTCCTGTAGGTTGCCTTTGTGATTTTTGCTGTGCAATAGCTTTTAAGTTTGATGTAGTCTCACTGGTTGATTTTGCTTGGCTCCCCCTTTTGTGTGTGTGTGTGCTTTTGGTTTCATGTCTATAAAATCATTGCCAAGGCAAGTGATGAGGAGCTTTTTCCCTATGTTTTCTTCTAGGAGTTCTCTGGTTTCAGGTCTTGTATTTAAGTCTTTGACACATTTTGAGTTAATGTTTCTGAGTGGCATATGATAGGGATCTGGTTTTATCTTCTGTATATGTTCATTCAGTTTTCCCAACACCATTTGTTGAGGACACTATTCTTTCCCCACTGCTTTTTCCTAGCCTCCTTATGAAAATGTTAATTAACTGTATATGTGGAAGTTTAATTCTGGATTCTCTATTTGGTTCTGTTGGTCTGTGTGTTTATTTCTATGCCAGTATCATGAAAGTATTTTTAAAATTGTCTTTAGAGGTTTATTCTGTGTTTGTGGTTGGAGAAAACAGTTGATTTTCTCCACACCCTCTCCAGCATTTATTGCTTGTAGACTTTTGGATCACAGCCATTCTGACTGGCATGAAAGGGTACCTCACTGTGGTTTTGATTTGCAGTTCTCTGATAATGAGTGGTGGTGAGTGTCTTTTCATGTGTTTGTTAGCCATCTGTATGTCTTCTTTGGAGAAATGTCTATTTAGTTCTTTGGCCCATTTTTTGATTGGGTTGTTTATTTTTCTGGAATTGAGCTGCAGGAGTTGCTTGTATATTTTTGAGATTAGTTGTTTGTCAGTTGCTTCATTTGCTATTATTTTCTCCCATTCCGAAGGCTGTCTTTTCACCTTGCTTATAGTTTCTTTTGTTGTGCAGAAGCTTTTAATTTTAATTAGGTCCCATTTGTTTATTTTTGCTTGTATTTCCAGTATTCTGGGAGGTGGGTCATAGAGGATCCTGCTGTGATTTATGTCAGAGAGTGTTTTGCCTATGTTCTCCTCTAGGAGATTTATAGTTCCTGGTCTTACATTTAGATCTTTAATCCATTTTGAGTTTGTTTTTCGCCAGTCTAGGTTCGATGCAGGATACAGGATGGTTGGGGCTGGTGCACTGGGATGACCCAGAGGGATGGTATGGGGAGGGATGTGGGAGGGGGCTTCAGGAACACATGTACACCCATGGCAGATTCATGTTGATGTATGGCAAAACCTATACAATATTGTAAAAATAATAATAATAATAATAATAATAAAATAATTAAATTTAAAAAAGAAACAAATATCTGAGTTCAGGAAGAAACACTTAAAAAAAAGTTGATTTTCATATGTTGATTCTGTATTCAGCAACCATACAGAATTTATTGTTTCTAATTGTTTGTCTGCCCTATTTGAACTTTTTATGCATACAATCATGTTATCATGAATAACGGCAATTTTATTTCTTCTCCAGTTTCTTGTTTGTCTTGTTTGTTCAACAACTTCTAGACTGAATAGGAATACTTGTTAAATGGGTGGATTGATGATAATGACATTGTTTCCTCATTTCCAAACTAACAAGGACAAACATTTCACCCTTTTATCAGATTAAGCAAGTTCCCTTGTATAGTCCGCCCTCCGAATCCATGGGTTTTGCATCCACAGTTAGTTGAATCTGTGGATCGAAAATACTTCAGAGACAGATGAATGGATAAAGAAGTTTTTGTACATATACACAATAAAATATTATTCAGCCATAAGAAGGAACACATTTGAGTCAGTTCTAACGAGGTGGATGAACCTAGAGCCTATATACAGAGTGAAGTAAGTCAGAAAGAGAAAAATAGCACATTCTAACACATATATACAGAATCTAGAAACATGGTACTAAAGAATTTATTTACAGGGCAGCAATGGAGAAACAGACATAGAGAATAGACCTGTGGACATGGGGAGAGGGGAGGAGAGGGTGAAATGTATAGAATGAGTAACATGGAAGCTTACACTACCGTATGTAAAATAGATAGGCAACAGGAATATGCTGTATGGCTCAGGAAACTCAAACAGGGGCTCTGTATCAACCTAGAGGGGTGGGATGGGGAGGGAGACGGGAGGGAGATTCAAAAGGGAGGGGATATATGTATACCTATGTCTGATTCATGTTGAAGTTTGACAGAAAACAACAAAATTCTATAAAGCAATTATCCTTCAATTAAAAAAAAATACTTGGGAAAGAAAATTCCAGAATTTTCCAAGAAGCAAATCTTGAATTTATTGAATGCTAGTAAAGATTTACATAACATTTAAATTGTATTTACAACTATTTACATAGCATTCATATTGTATTGGGCATTTTAAATAATCTAGAGATGATTTATTGTATATGGGAGGATGTGCATAGGTTATAACCTGCACCGTTTTATAAAAGGGATGTGAGCATCCATGTATTTTGGTATCTGAAGGGGTCTTGGAACACAGGACAACTGTATTCCTAGTTTCCTGAGAGTTTCTGTCATAAATGGGTGATACTTTTTATCAAATGCTTTTCTTATTATCTCTACTGAGAAAACTTTTTTCTCTTTTATTTTATTAATATAAAATAATACATGGATTTAATTTTAAATGTTAAGCCTACCTTATCTTTCTTAGAATCAACTCAGTTTGTGAAATATCATTCTTTTAATGTTTCACTGAGTTCAGTTTGCTATTATTACATGGTAGGTTTTGTTCATCCATGTTCAGGAAGGTGCTTGGCCTGTATTTTTCCTTTCTCATAATGTCCTTTTTAGATTTTGCTACCTGGGTTGTGTTGGTCTAAAAAAAAAATTGGTAAGTTGAGGAATGTTCTCTCTTCTTCCTGTTCTCCTTTGGAAGAATTTGTATAAGATTAATGCTGTTTCTTCCTCTAATATTTAGGCAGAATTTGTCCATCTAGCCACCTAAGTCTGAAATGTTCTTTTATGAGACAGTTTAAAATTTTTAGTTTAATTTCAGTTATGGAAACTATTCACATTCTTCTGTTTTACTTTTCTATTTTAGTAAGTTTAATTTTTTAAAAAATAACTTATTTCATCTAATATTTTTAAATGTTTGGTATAAAGTTCTTTTAACATTTACTTGCCAGTTTTTAATAGCTTTTTCATTTCTAATGTTCATACATTTCTAACGTTTCATACATTAATTGTATTTTTCCTTGATAATTCTTGTCAGAGGTTTTTGATGCTATTAGTTTTCTTTTTTAGAACACTTCTTTTGAGGTCATTTTATTAGTACTTTTATCTATTTCCTTCCTTCTCTCTTTGAACCATCTTGCTGGGGAATTTTCCCCTCCAAATTCTTGAGAATTTTTTAACTTGGATGTTTACTTTGTTAATTTTTCAAACTTCTATCACTTTAATATATGCATTGAAACCTAAATTTTGTTAATTCAGTTAGCATTCTTATTAGTAATGCTTCATCAGGTTTTTTTTATTATTTCATTTCCCCCCTGGTGGTTTAAAAATGATATACTCTTACCATTATTTTTGTGATGATTAAAAAAAAATCACATGCTTTAGCTTTATTTTCATACTTTTACTTGATTCCAGTGAAATTCAGCAAATAGAAATAGTTTACTAGATAAAATAGTCAAAGCATTGGCGATGAAAATTTGAACTGAATTAGGGGAAAGAATAGATGAACACAGTGAAACGTTTAACAAGCTAGAAAATGTAGAGAAGACCTAATCAGAAATAAAGAATTCAACAAATGAAACTGAAAAAAAAAAAAAAACAGTAGAAATGGAACAGCAGACTAGATGATACAGAAGAATGCATAAATTATCTGGAAAGTAAAATAATGAAAATCAGTCAGAATAACAATCAGAAAAGGAAATTCTAAAAAATGAAAACTGTTTAAGAGATTTCCAGGATAACATTAAAAATACTAATATTCACATTATATGGGTTACAGAGGAGGAGAGAGAGAAAATGAGATCAAAATGTATTTGAGGAAATTATTCTGAAAACCTCCTGATGCGAACAAGGAAACATATCCAGGTACAGGAAGAGCAGAGGGTTCCAGACACAATGAATCCAAACAGACCCACAATAAGACATATCATAATTAAAGTAGGAAAAGTTAAAGGGAGAATTCTAACAGCAACAAGAATAAAACAAGGAAGCACATGTAAGGGAACCCCCGTAAGACTATCAGCTGATTTGTCTGCAGAAACATTGCAGGCCAGAAGGAAGTGGCATGATGTATTCAAAGTGCTAAAAGGGAAAAACCTAGACCCTAGGATATTCTACCCAGAAAGATTATCATGAAGCAGAGATAAAGAATACTCTGACAGGCAAAAACTAAATAAGTCATTAATATTAAACCTACCCTAAAAAAAGTCTTCTCTAAGTGTAAAAGAAGTAAGAATTTATAGGAAAGGGGAAATCCAACTAGGAAAGGCTGACATATAGTAAGAACTGAGGATCAAGTAAGAATCAAGTGCTTAAACCAAGTATGAAAATAAAAGACAAAAGAATGCTAAAATCAACTGTAACTACAATAAATAGTGATGAGATAAATGTGAAGATCACCAACACAATGTGATGGCGAAGATCTAAATGTGAAGATCTAAAACACATACAGTAGGGGAGGGGAACAAAAAATATAGATCTTTCAGAATGTGTTTGAACTTACATACTATCAATTTAAAACAAATAGTTACAGTTACAGGAAAATACATATAAACCCATGAAAACCACAAACCAAAAGCCTAGAATAGATACACTAAAAAAAAAAAAAAGGAAAGAAAGAAAGAAAGAAATATAAGCATGCTACTGAAGAAAACCATCAAACAACAGCAGAGGTGAACTGTAGGTGTAAAGAAATGGCTGTGTGCCATACTTTGTGACACTGTTTTACTTTTTTTGCCCTCAGTCAAACTTTTAATGTTTGGCAGGAGAATGCACTTGCTGGAATGTCTAGATACACTCAAATATAGACCTTTTGGCCTTGACAGACACTTGAGGCAGGGCAGTGCTGAGAGCGGAGAGGGAAGTGCCCACAGTAAAATGACCCCACATACAGGGCAGCACATGTCCACTCACTGACGGTCCTCGGAGCATCAGTGGGAAGGCGACCATACCTCTCAGGGAGCAACTGAGACTCTGCTTTAACTACAGGCTGAAGGGGATGAGGTTTTCCTGTACAACAGTGCCGCTGCAGAACCCAACTCTCCTCTTTAAGTAGAAAAATTTCAGCGAAGCACTCTTAGACTGCCTTGCTCCCGTCACTGTCATTGTGTAGTGTGTGCTCTAAACTGTCAGTTGCAACTCTGAGTTATTTGGGGGTTATTATGGTTATATAGTTAGAACAGGGAAACAGGGTCCACGATGGTGGTCAGAAGAAGCAGTGACTAGAAGGAAGAAAAGAAAAGCCCATGAAAAGGGGAAGCCATGGACCTAAATGGGAACCTTTGGCGGAAAAGGCACCCAACAGGCTCCCTTCCCTGAAAACATACTGTCTCCCCTGATTGGTTTTGGTTGTGTGTCTGTACCTTCCCCTATTTGCATAGAGTGTAACCAGTCAGGTCCCAGGAACCTGCTCAGGGAGGGAACAACGAAGGAGAGAAGCCAAAACAACAGGGCCACTCCTACAGGGGCTGTTCTGCTCTCAGGCCTACAGAGTGTACTGCTTGTTGCTTGCCCAATACATCCTGCCTGCTTGAGATATAACTGGTGTGTTGTTTCAGCTCTTTGCCACAAGGAGAAAAGAACTGAGGAAGAACCAACCTGATATTATTTATAAGCCAGTGAAAAGATAGGGAAATACTCATTTTCACTATATTAATTCTTCCTATCCACGAACATGGTATATTTCTCCATCTATTTGTGTTCTCTTTGATTTCTTTCACCAGTGTTTTGTAATTTTCTATATATAGGTCTTTAGTTTCTTAGGTAGATATATTCCTAAGTATTTTATTCTTTACATTGCAATGGTGAATGGAATTGTTTCCTTAATTTCTCTTTCTGTTTTCTCATTGTTAGTGTATAGGAATGCAAGGGATCTCTCTGTGTTAATTTTATATCCTGCAACTTTACTATATTCATTGATTAGCTCTAGTAATTTTCTGGTGGAGTCTTTAGGGTTTTCTATGTAGAGGATCATGTCATCTGCAAACAGTGAGAGTTTTACTTCTTCTTTTCCAATCTGGATTCCTTTTATTTCTTTTTCTGCTCTGATTGCTGTGGCCAAAACTTCCAAAACTATGTTGAATAGTAGCGGTGAAAGTGGGCACACTTTTCTTGTTCCTGACTTTAGGGGAAATGCTTTCAATTTTTCACCATTAAGGATAATGTTTGCTGTGGGTTTATCATATATGGTTTTTATTATGTTGAAGTATGTTCCTTCGATTCCTGCTTTCTGGAGGGTTTTTTATCATAAATGGATGTTGAATTTTGTCAAAGGCTTTCTCTGCATCTATTGAGGTAATCATGTGGCTTTTATTTTTCAATTTGTTAATGTGGTGTATTACGTTGATTGATTTGTGGATATTGAAGAATCCTTGCATCCCTGGGATAAAGCCCACTTGGTCATGATGTATGTATGATGTATGTCTTTTTAACATGTTGTTGGATTCTGTTTGCTAGAATTTTGTTAAGGATTTTTGTATATGGGTTCATCAGTGATATTGGCCTGTAGTTTTCTTTTATTGTGGCATCTTTGTCAGGTTTTGGCATTAGGGTGATGGTGGCCTCATAGAATGAGTTTGGAGAACTGCCATATGACCCAGCAATCCCACTGCTGGGCATACACACTGAAGAAACCAGAATCGAAAGAGACACGTGTACCCCAGTGTTCATCGCAGCACTGTTTATAATAGCCAGGACATGGAAGCAACCTAGATGTCCGTCAGCAGATGAATGGATAAGAAAGCCATGGTACATATACACAATGGAGTATTACTCAGCCATTAAAAGGAATACATTTGGATCAGTTCTAATGAGGTGGATGAAACTGGAGCCTATTATACAAAGTGAAGTAAGCCAGAAAGAAAAACACCAATACAGTATACTAACGCATATATATATATGGAATTTAAAAAGAAGGTAATGATAACCCTGTATGCAAGACAGCAAAAGAGACACAGATGTATTGAACAGTCTTTTGGACTCTGTGGGTAAGGGCGAGGGTGGGATGATATGGGAGAATGGCACTGAAAAATGCAAAATATCATATGTGAAACGAATCACCAGTCCAGGTTTGATGCATGATACAGGATGCTTAGGACTGGTGCCATGGGATGACCCAGAGGGATGGTATGGGGAGGGAGGTGTGGGAGGGGGGTTCAGGATGGGGAACACATGTATACTCATGGTGGGTTCAAGTCAATGTATGGAAAAACCAATACAGTATTGTAAAGTAAAATTGATTAATTAATTAATTTTAAAAATAGCATGTTTTCTTAAAAAAAGGAAAATCTGCTAAAAGAAACTCCTTTTTTTTTTTTTTTTAGTAAAATGGGCTTATGGCCCATTTATCCTACTTTTACATTGTGGTTTTTAATCTCCTGATCTTCCTAGGGTAGGAAGCTCTGTTTGTTTTCTTTAATAGGAAGAAATGATCCAGTTCGACAAAAGCCGAAACAGACTTTAAGAATGTAAGAAGGGGAGTAGTGTACGGGAAGCACGTTCCTATTTTTACTCAGATATAGAACTATGGTTAAGTTGTTAAAAGACAATTTTTATTCAGCTTGACCCTTTAAGTTCCTTAATACTCATTGCGTGTCTGTTATGTATACAAATACCGGGGAAAACAAGGGGTGATAGGATATGGTCGGTGACTAGGGGCAAGGAGCTTACTTATCCTACTTGGGAGGATAACACATACATTTCCGAAATGTTTAACAGAAACAAAATAGAGAAAATGACAAACATGACTGGTTGAGAAATCCCACAGGGCAGTTTTAATTGAATTTACAATGTGGTGACAGTCGGCACAAATGCTCAGGGAACTTTCCCGACTACAGTTTGCTCAACTAGCTTCTTTTAGTAAAGTAAAAGATTTTGTGCTCATTCTGTGGTGGTGTTGTGTACATATATGACAATTTTTACTTTTAAAAAGGATCCTTTTAAAAAGGATTTTAAAAATCCTTTTAAACACAGATTTAAAAGTTATGTGCTAAGAGCCAAAACTTTCCATTTTTTAAATCAAAGAACTATTCTAAATAAATCCTATTTTAGCACAATGAAATTGTTGAAAACTGTCACATCACAAAAGAAAAAAATAATATTTAGGGTTTTTTTGCTTTAGTGGTTAGTATTGGGGGATGAAATTGTTGTTACTCTTATAGCTATTTTTTAAAAGTCTAATTTATATTATTCTCCTATGAAATTTGTACTGTTTCATATAATTGAATATTATTTTTCAAATGATACTGTCAAGTTGTTTAAGGCAAGGACCAAATCCATCTATTCCTCACAGAACACTTTACAATTCTGAAACTGAAGAATGTTCTCGAAGATGTCTGGTTATTCATGTGTTTCCAGACAGCAGTGGCTGCCACCTGCCTAATCTTTTTAATTTTTTAAATTTTTTAATTGAAGGATAATTGCTCTATAGAATTTTGTGCTTTTCTGTCATACAGCAATAAGAATCAGCCATAGGTACACCCATGTCCCCTCCCTTCTGGGCCTCCCTCCCATCTCCCTCCTCATGTCACCCTTCAGCCTGTCACAGAGCCCCTGTTTCAGTTCCCTGAGTTGTACAGAAAATTCCCATTGACTATCTATTTTACATATGGTATTTTAAATTTCTATGTTACTCTCTCCATACATCTCCCCTTCTCCCTTGTCTCCTCCCACCGTATCCATAGCTCTGTTCTCTATGTCTGATTTTCCATTGCTGTCCTAAAAATAAATTCATCAGTGCCATCTCTTAATATTCCATATGTATGTGTCAGTATACAGTATTTGTATTTCACTTTGTGACTTACTTCCCTCTGTATAATAGGCTCTAGGCTGTCCACCTCAGTAGAACAGATTCAGATGCATTCATCTTTATGGCTGAGTAGTATTCCATTGTATATATGTACTACAGCTTCTGTATCCAATCATCGGTCAATGGACATCTAGGTTGGTTCCATCTTTTAGCTTTTGTAAATAGTGCTGTAATGAACCTTGGGTTACATGTGTCTTTTTCAATTTTTGTTTTCTCAGGGTATATGCCTAGGAGTGGGATTGCTGGGTCATATGGTGGTTTTATTCCTAGCTTTTTAAGGAATCTCTATAGCATCTTCCATAGTGGCTGTACCAGTTTACACTCCCACCAGCAATGCAAGAGTGTTCCATTTTTTCCATGCCCTCTCCAGCATTTATTGTTTGTAGACTTTTTGATGATGGGCATTCTGACTGGTATACGGTGATATCTCATTGTAGTTTTGATTTTCATTTCTCCAGTAACGAGTGATGTTGAGCATCTTTTCATGTGCTTATTAGCCATCGGTATGTCTTCTTTGAAGAGATGTCCCTTCAGGTTCCTTTCCCACTTTTTGACTGGGTTGTTTGTTTTTCTGGTATTGAGTTGTATGAGCTGTTTATATATTTTGGAAATTAATTCTTTGTCAGTTGTTTCCTTTGCTATTATTTTCTCTCTTTCTGAGGGTTGTCTTTTCACCTTGTTTGTAGTTTCCTTTGATGTGCAAAAGATTTTAAGTTTAATTAAGTCCCACTTGTTTATTTTTGTTTTTATTTCCATTACTCTAGGAGGTGGGTCATAGAAGATCTTGCTTTGATTTATGTCATTGAGTATTCTGCTTATGCTTTCTTCTAACAGTTTAATAGTTTCTGGTCTTACATTTAGGTCTTTAACCCATATTGAGTTTATAGTCATTTTCACAGTATTGATTCTCCCTACCCAGGAACATGGAATCTCTCCATCTGTTTATGTTGTCTTTGATTTCTTTCATCAGTGTCTTATAGTTTTCCATATATGGGTGTTTTGTCTCCTTAGGTAGGTTTATTCCTAGATATTTTATTCTTTTTGTTGTAGTGGTGTATGGTATTGATTCCTTAATTTTTCATTCTGATTTTTCATTGTTAGTATATAGGAAAGCAAGTGATTTCTGTCTATTGACCTTGTATCCTAAGTCTTTGCAGAATTTACTGATTAGCTTTAGTGATTTTCTGATAGTTTCTTTTGGGTTTTCTATGTATAGTATCACATTATCTGCAAACAGTGAGAGTTTTACTTCTTTTCCGATCTGGATTCATTTATTTCTTTTTCTTCTCTAATCGCCATAGCTGCTGCTGCTAAGTCACTTCAGTCATGTCCGACTCTGTGCGACCCCCTAGACGGCAGCCCACCAGGCTCCCCCGTCCCTGGGATCCTCCAGGCAAGAACACTGGAGTGGGTTGCCATTTCCTTCTCCAATGCACAAAAGTGAAAAGTCAAAGTGAAGTCGCTCTGTCATGTCCGACCCTCAGTGACCCCATGGACTGCAGCCTACCAGGCTTCTCCATCCATGGGATTTTCCAGGCAAGAGTACTGGAGTGGGGTGCCATTGCCTTCTCCGAATCGCCATAGCTAGGACTTCCAAAACTATGTTGAATAATAGTGGTAAGAGTGAACACCCTTCTCTTGTTCCTGATCATAGAGGGAATGCTTTTGGTTTTTAACCATTGAGAATAATGTTTGCTGTGGACTTTTCATATATGGCCTTTACTGTGTTGAGGTAGGTTCCTTCTATGCCCATTTTTTGGAAGAGTTTTAATGATAAATGGGTGCTGAATTTTGTCAAAGGCTTTTTCTACAACTATTGAGATGATACGGTTTTTATCTTTCAGTTTATTAGTATGGTATATCGTGTTGATTGATTTGCATATATTAAAGAATCTTTGCATCCCTGAAATAAACCCAACTTGATCATGGTGTATGAGCTTTTTATGTGTTGTTGAATTCTGTTTCCTAGAATTTTTGTTGAGGATTTTTGCATCTATGTTCATCAGTGATGTTGGCCTGTAATTTTCTTTTTTTCATATTGTCTTTGCCTGGTTTTGGCATCAGGCCTGGTTTTGGCCTGATCTTGGCCTCACTGAATGAGTTTGGAAGTGTTCCTTCCTGTGCAGTTTTTTGGAAGAGTTTCGGAAAAATAGGCATTAACTGTTCTCTAAATGTTTGATAGAATTCTCCTGTGAAGCCATTTGGCCCTGGCCTTTTGTTCTTTGGGGAGATTTTTGATCACTGTTTTCATTTCAGTGTTTGTAATTCAGTTGTTCATAATTTCTATTTCTAGTTCAGTCTTGGGAGGTTGACCTTTTCTGAGAATCTGTTTCCTCTAGGTTGTCCATTTTATTAGCATATAGTTGCTTATATATTCTCTTATGATCCTTTGTATTTCTGTGTTGTGTGTTATAACCTCTCCTTTTTCATTTCTAATTTTGTTGATTTGATTTTTCTCCCTTTTTTCTTGATGAGTCTGGCTAGTGGTTTGTCAATTTTGTTTATCTTCTCAAAGAACCAGCTTTTAGTTTTATCAATCTTTGCTATTGTTTCCTTCATTCTTTTTCATTTATTTCTGCTCTGATCTTTATGATTTACTTCCTTCTCCTGACTTTGGTTTTTTTGTTTGTTTGTTTGTTTGTTTTTCCAGCTGCTCTAGTTCTAGAGTTAGCTTGTCTATCTGATGCTTTTCTTGTTTCTTGAAATATGATTGTATTGCTATAAACATCCCTGTCAGAACTGCTTTTGCTGAATCCCATAGGTTTCGGGTCATCATGTTTTCATTGTTATTTGTTTCTAGGAATGTTTTGACTTCCTTTCTTATTTCTTCATTAATTCAGTTTGGTCACTCAGTTGTGTCCAACTCTTTGCAATCCCATGGACTGCAGCATCCCAGGCCTCCTTGTCCATCACCAACTCCCAGAGTTTACTCAAGCTCATGTCCATTGAGTCAGTGATGCCATCCAACCATCTTATCCTCTGTCGTCCCCTTCTCCTCCTGCCCTCAGTCTTTCCCAGCATCAGGGTCTTTTCAAATCTGTCAGTTCTTCACATCAGGTGACCAAAGTATTGCAGTTTCAGCTTCGGCATCAGTCCCTCCAGTGAATATTCAGGACTGATTTCCTTAAGGATGGACTGGTTGGATCTCTTTGCAGTCCAAGGGACTCTCAAGAGTCTTCTCCACCACTACAGTTCAAAAGCATCAATTCTTCGGTGCTCAGCTTTCTTTATGGTCCAACTCTCACATCCATACGTGACTATTGGAAAATCCATAGCTTTGACTAGACAGACCTTTGTTGGCAAAGTAATGTCTCTGCTTCTTAATATACTGTCTAGGTTGGTCATAACTTCTCTTCCAAGGAACAGCTGTCTTTTAATTTCATGGCTACAGTCCCCATCTGCAGTGATTTTGGAGCCCCCCGAAATAAAGTCTGTTACTGTTTTCACTGTTTCCCATCTATTTACCATGAAGTGATGAGACTGGATGCTATGATCTTAGTTTTCTGAATGTTGAGTTTTAAGCCAGCTTTTTCACTCTCCTCTTTCACTTTCATCAAGAGGCTGTTTAGTTCTTCTTTACTTTCTTCCACAAGGGTGGTATCATCTGCATATCTGAGATTATTGATGTTTCTCCTGGCAATCTTGATTCCAGCTTGTGCTTCATCCAGCCTAGCGTTTCTCATGATATAATCTGCATATAAGTTAAATAAGCAGGGTGATAATATACAGCCTTGACATACTCCTTTCCCAGTTTGGAACCAGTCTGTTGTTCCTTGTCCAAGTCTAACTGTTGCTTCCTGACCTGCATACAGATATCTCAGAAGGCAGGTCAGGTGGTCTGGTATTCCCATCTGTTTAAGAATTTCTTCAGTAACCTCTTTGTTATTTAGTAACATATTGTTTAATCTCCATGAGTTTGTGTTTTTGCAGTTTTTTTTCCTGTAGTTGATATCTAGTCTCATAGTGTTGTGGTCAGACAAGACACTTGATGCAATTTCAGTTTTCTTAAATTTACTGAGGCTTGATTTGTGGCCCAAGATATGGTCTATCCTGGAGAATATTCAATGTGCAATGAGAAGAAAGTGTATTCTTCTGCATTTGGATCGAAAATCCTGAAGACATCCCTTTGGTCTAATGTTTCATTTAGGGTTTGAGTTTCCTTATTGATTCTGTGTTTTGATAATCTGTGGTTTGGTGTATGTGGGTGTTAAAGTCCCATACTATTATTATGTTGCTGTAGATTTTCCCTCTTACGCCTGTTAGTGTTTGCCTTATGTATTTAGATGCTCTTATGTTCAGTTCAGTCGCTTAGTCGTGTCCGACTCTTTGCGACCCCGTGAATCGCAGCACGCCAGGCCTCCCTGTCCATCACCAACTCCCAGAGTTCACTCAGACCCACGTCCATCGAGTCAGTAATGCCATCCAGCCATCTCATCCTCTGTCATCCCCTTCTCCTCCTGCCCGCAATCCCTCCCAGCATCAGAGTCTTTTCCAGTGAGTCAACTCTTCGCATGAGGTGGCCAAAGTACTGGAGCTTCAGCTTTAGCATCATTCCTTCCAAAGAAATCCCAGGTCTGATCTCCTTCAGAATGGACTGGTTGGATCTCCTTGCAGTCCAAGGGACTCTCAAGAGTCTTCTCCAACACCACGGTTCAAAAGCATCAATTCTTCAGCACTCAGCCTTCTTCACAGTCCAACTCTCACATCCATACATGACTACTGGAAAAACCATAGCCTTGACTAGGTGCATAAATATTTATAATTGTTATGTCTTCTTGGGTTGATCCCTTGATCATTATGTAGTGTCCTTCTTTGTCTCTTATAATATTCTTTAAAGTATATTTTTTTCTGAAATAAGGATTGCACTCTGACTTTCTTTTGGTTTCCATTCACATGGAATATCTTTTTCCATCCCTTTACTTTCAGTCTGTATGTGTCTCTAGGTCTGAATTGGGTCTCTTGGAGGCATCATATAAATAGGTCTTGTTTTTGTATCCATTCAGTCAGCATGTATCTTTCGGTTAGTGCATTTAATCCATTTGCATTTAAGGCAATTATTGATACATATGTTCTTATTGACATTTTCTTGATTATTTGGGGTTTGATTTTGTAGGTCTTTCCTTTCTGTTGTATTCACTGGCTATGTAAAGTCCTTTTAGTATTTATTGCAAGGCTAGTTTGGTGGTGCTGAATTCTTGTAACTTCTGCTTGTCTGTAAAGCTTTTGACTTCATCAATTTTGATTGAGATCTTTGCCAGGTATAGTAATCTTGGTTGTAGATTTTTCTCTTTTAGTGCTTTAAGTATATCCTGCCTTTCTCTTCTGGTCTACAGAATTTCTGCTGAAAGATCCACTGGTAACTGTCTGGGTTTTCTCTTGTATGTCACTTGTTGCTTTTCCCTTGCTGCATTTAATATTCTTTCTTTGTGCTTAATCTCTGTTAGCTTGATTAATATGTGTCTCAATGTGTTTCTCCTTGGGTTTACCCTGTATGGGACTCTCTGTGCTTCTTGGACTTCATTGACTATTGCCTTTCCTATGTGGTGGATTCAACTATAATTTCTTCAAAAATTTTCTCAGTGCCTTTTTTTTTTTCCTTCCTCTGGGATCCCTATAACTCGAATGTTGATTTGCTTAATATTGTCCCAAAGGTCTCTGAGGCTATCCTCAATCTTTTCATTCCTTTCCCTTTATTCTGCCCTTCAGTAGTTATTTCTACCATTCTGTCCACCAGCTTATTTATCTCTTCCTCTGTCAGTTGTCCTCTTATTAGCTCCTTCTCGAGTATTTTTAATTTCAGTAATTGTGTTGTTCATCTCTGTTTGCTTATTCTTTATTTCTTCTATATTTTGGTGATTGTATTAACTGTGTTAAATGCTTGCATTTTCTCCATTCTGTTTTCAAGTCTTCAGAGCATCTTTACTCTCATTTTTCTGAATTCTCTTTCAGGGAGATTGGTTGTTTTCTCTCCATTTATTTGGTCTTGTGAGTTTCTGCCTTGCTCTTTCATTGGTACTGTACTTCTCTGTCTTTTCATCATTTTTTTCTAACTTGCTCCACTTGAGGTCTCCTTGTCCCAGGCTTTAGGGTTGTATTACTTTTTCCTTTTGTTTTTTGCCCTTGGAGGGAAATGTTGGTTGGATTGTTTGTGTAGATTTCTTGTTAGGGGTGACTTGTGCCTGTGTCCTGAAAAGCAAAGCTTCAAGCTGGGCAGGCTTGCCTCTGACTTGGGATCCAGACATCAAATCTTGTTTTCCCCAAGTTTAATTTTTTCAGTTTTATCACAATGCCTGTCTTGGAGAGTCCTGGAGAGGCAGGGAGGTGACTGTAGCTCTCTCTGGAGTCATAAAAGCTGATGGCAGACATAGCAGGGGCCTGTGTGAACTCTGGCTGGAGTCAGAGGCAGATACTTTGGGCCCCTGATATGGAGACCTGGCTCCACTCGACAGCCTGTAAGTTTCAGTGCTGGGACGCCTCAGGCCAAACAACCAACTGGTCAGGAACACAGCCCTACCATCAGCAGACATGCTGCCTAAAATGACTTCCTAAGTCCATAGCCATCTCTGGACACACCCCTTAACTCAGCCTTGCCCACCCTCTTATAACTATTTTGATAAATGTAAGAAGTTAGTGTTATTATACTAAACACAGCAAAAAATTAAAGCAAACTTTAAGTATGGCATTCTAATGGAAGGAAATGAATTTAGACATTGTACAGCTGTGTTTTAGTCATCAGAAGTCTTAGAGAAATTTCCAGCTGTCTTTGAAAGTTCATGTGCTGAGTGCTATCTCCAATGAGGCCATTCTGAATTGAGAATGGTAAAACATAAACATGAGACACAGAGAACACAAAGGATTCCGCCGCCTACCCATGAGACCTGTTCCCAAGTGAATCCCTTACTTGAACTTGGGAATATTTGCTAGCAGTGTTTTCTCTCTTACGAAGTTTCTCTCCAGAAGCAACCACAGTCAGTGAGTCTAAAAGGCATTTGGCATTTCCTCAGAAGATGTCCTCATCAGCTAGAAACAGATCAGACTGACTTTTTCAACTACGTAATCATTTTCATGAAATTGTGGGCTCAGTTTCCAAAGGCTGTGGCAACCAGGTAGTTGTGGCGCCAGCCAACCTGCTTTGTGTAATTGGTCATATTTTAAAGCTTCTGCTCACATTTTGTATCTCCAAGAATGGAGAAAGTGGCATGTACAGACTGAAGTAGAATGCACCATGAGGACAAAACACTCATCTTTTTTTTTTTTAAGCAGAATGCTCAATTTTCTACCCTATTTTCTAGTTTTTATATTATAATATTGAAAATTGGAAAGGATATAAATGTTAAAAACTTAATAATTGCTAAAGAGCACTGAGAAAATTGGAGCTAGCACCTAGAATAATAAATACATACATATGATTGGGTATTTTAAAAAACCAGCATCATTTATAATCCCCCAAGATTACGTGAGTCAGCTTGTTAGTATGGCAGTTAGTAGGTTCAGTATTTTAATTCACTACTTAGAACTCTAGATCCTTTATCGAAGGAAGGTCACATAGTTAGTTTACACTGCACACTACATGTGGAGGAGTGTAGTGGATAGTGACTTTGCCTAATGTTATACAGCTGTAATGCATTCTTGTTTGAGCACAAACTGATGGAGGCTTGCATCTGTCCACTCATCCCATTGTTTCTAGTGAGCATGCTAAGTGGGAACTGGGTTACACCGTCCTCACACCCCTGTCGCTGTCATTCTTCCTGCCTCTGTGGTGGCTTGTTTGATGCCTTGTTTGTTTTCCACACTGGTAACTGATGGCATTACATGTTGAAGAGTCTTAAACATTGTAAGGGAAACCGTGACCCTGCTTAGCTTGACCACCCGTCCCAGTGGATGGGCCTGTGGCACCTGAGCGGGTTGGCTGTCCTTTCCAAAGTGCAGATGACTCCCAGAAAGTGAGGCAAGTGACATCTACAGCCAAGGGTTCTGAAGATGCTCAATTACTTAAAAGTCCGAAAGTTCTGAATCAAACTGAGTATCTTTAATCAACATGTGCAAACTACATACTGTGCTGGTTGAGGCCAAAGGTCAATGTTACTACACTGCTACTGGAGGGAGTGGCGCTCCGGCCAGTCCATCCCAGTGTTGTAAGTAGCCCCTCACCTGTGCAAAGTTCTCAGATGCACAAAGACAGGCCCTGGCACTGAAGCTAAAGGCCTCATGTTCTCAAGAATATCCACAGCTTCTTGGAAGCATTTTCTTTTTAGGAATGAAGGAAAATTCTCCCATTTTTTGAGCCATTCTTTTATGTCAGTTCTACAAAGTTGCATGTAACTTCTGGAGCCTATTATACAGAGCGAAGTAAGTCAGAAAGAAAAACACCAATACAATATATTAGCACATATATATGGAATTTAGAAAGATGGTAATGATGACCCTATATGCGAGATGGCAAAAGAGACACAGATGTAAAGAGCAGACTTTTGGACTCTGTGGGAGAAGGCAAGGGTGGGATGATTTGAGAGAATAGTATTGAAACATGTATGTTATCATATGTGAAATAGATCACCAGTCCAGGTTCGATGCATGAGACAAGGTGCTTAGGGCTGGTGTACTGTGATGACCCTGAGGGATGGGATGGGGAGGGAGGTGGGAGGGGGTTCAGGATGGGGAACACATGTACACCCATGGCTGATTCATGTCAGTGTATGGCAAAACCACTAGAATATTGTAATTAGCCTCCAATTAAAATTTTAAAAAATTTGTATGTAAAAACAATTTTTTTTAAAAGATAGTGAAAGTTGCTCAGTTGTGTCCGACTCTTTGAGACCCCATGAACTATACAGTCCATGGAATTCTCCAGGCCAGAATACTGGAGTGGGTAGCCGTTCTCTTCTCCAGGGGATCTTCCCAATCCAGGGATCAAACCCAGGTCTCCCACATTGCACGCGAATTCTTCACTGTCTGAGCCACCAGAGAAGCCCTTTAAAAAATAAAGTTTTGTATATGTTTAATGTTCTGCTAATTTGATTTTGAATTGCAAATGTCCAGTATTGTTTAGTTAGCTTTATTATACTTTGTTAACAAGGCAAAATTGTACATTTTTAGAATTTTTTATGAGTAAATTTAATGTACCAAAAACAAAAATTAAAAAAAGAAATCAAAGCAAGTAGCTGTTGTGGTAGTTATGTTTGAGTTACACCATGTGGTTTACACAGCTGTTTTCATGTAGCATTTACCCTGCTCACTCCAGTCCTGCAGAAAGACAAGAACAGGCATTGTTTCTGAGTTACTGGTGAGGACATGAAGATATTATAAAGTTAGGAGATGTGTCTGGGGTGCAGTTCTGGTTCTATCCTAGGAATTTTGTCTGCCCCATGTTGTTGTTGTTGTTGTTGTTTTACATGGTACAGTTGTGAATAGGTTTAGATACAATGGATTGCTTGACACCTTTGTTTTCCGTTTAATGCACACAAAGTACCCCTCTGGTACTTTTGTTAATAAGGAGATGAAAAAAATAAGATCACAGCTCCAGCTGCTCTCATGTTGATAAACCATCTCTCTTGCTTTTTCTTCTTATCTGACAAATGTGTTACTTCAGTAGACATTAAGTGGCTTTTATGGAGTGCTTGGGAATTTTATAGGACTTGTGTACACACTTTCTGTGCTGAAGTAGTTCAGGCGGTTAAGCGAAGGCAAAGTGTACTCAGAAACGTGTTCAGCCACTGATCTGGATTGCATGCTGTTAACTGTCAACAAGAGGTGGGGCTAACATGCTGTGATTTGGGCGTCTGGGGGAGACCCCAGTGGGACTTAATCTTTGGTTAGATGCTGTGCATGGGGAAGGCTAGGTTGGGACATTCCAGTGAAGTGAAGCTTGATTTGGGACATGTGGGGAGATGAATTTGGGAGGATGAATAGGAGGGTTATAGAAAAGCTTAAAGGACAAGTGGAAGAGTTGACATTTGATTCTTGAAGAACTACAACAGAACTTAGTGCTTGCTTATTCCCTGCTTGTGGAGCCATACGATGAAGGAGAGGTTTTATCACCTTACAGGTCTGTATGTGTTCCAGTCCTGGGGTGGGGCTGAAAGACTTCAGGACTGGCCAGGCTGTTTGTGGTTTGCTTAGGCTTTTATGGAGCGCTTTTAGCAAACTTATATTTGCTGTATGATGAAATCCTGAGTGAAACCACTTGTTCCCATGGCTGCTGGCTCTGACTCTCTTCTGTGGAGCAAGTGAAGTCTGAGACTGAGTGCGTTTATTATTAGGATGATGAAGCTCTCTATGTCAGAGTCCCCCTTTTAGGAAACACACAGCTCGCTCCCCTGCCAGGTACTTGGCTGCTCTTTACACGAGAGGTTCACATTTTGTGGATGTGAAAGGGACATTGATATTGCTCCTTGCCCACATCTCACCTTGTTCTTGCCAGAATGAGGATATTCTCTGATGTCTAATCCCTGGACAGGGATTTGCTGGTCCACGTCCATTGAATTCCTTTACTTTTACCAACAAGAGCTCATTTCTGATATCATGTTAATTAAACCACTCATTTTTCCAATAAAAAGTTCTTTCTGATATTCAGTACACCTGGTGTCAATCAAGATGTAGGTATGTGAAAGATGTGACTGGCTGAAGGGTCTACAGTGGGACCCTTCCTGATTCAGACCTGCCCCTAAAGGTGAAGCTTAAGCTAACTGATATATACATTGTATTTTACTGTTGACACTGAAGAATATTTTATGAAATTCTTCAATTAATTTGTGAAGCAAATTTTTGGAAATAGCGATGCCTCTCCACTGCATGGCTTTATATCATGTTTTTTGCTTTTGTTTCTACCCCTCAAGTACTCTCTCTGCTTTATTTGCTGTGTTGATCAAAAGGTTTAGGGAAATATATCTGTGAGTAAGGAGGATGTCATGAAGAGAACCCAGGGCTTGTGTACATTGGTGCCTGCATCCTGGAGCACCTGTTACCCTGAAATCTTAGCGGGCAGTTTCCAAGGGTGTCTACAGCCTCAGAGTGGCCTCCTTTCTATGTTCCCACTTGCTTCCTGGCATGAGGTGTAGCTACGAGCCTGCTTCTCATTCCGTTCAGATGCTGTTGGTCTCCAGCTGGGAAGAGCTTTCTTTGCCAGATCCCTGTCCGGTTCTTTTTTCCTTGGCAAGTTCACTTACTTTTTTATAGTTCCTCTCCCAAACTGTTCCCGACCTGGATTGAGGATAATTAGTTTCCTGGGCTCTCTGCTATTGAAGGCAAGGAAGCTGTTTATTGTCCTTGAGTGCCAGCACTGCCTGTTCTCTGATTTTGCCAAGTGTCCACACAGATTTCAAAGGGACATCATATTCCAGTGCACTGAAGACGCTTAGTCAGGGGACTCTGTGATCAGGTGGGTTTTCTGACCTTGTAATTCCCTGCAGACCCACATGGCCTTTTACCTCCAAAGAAAGAGACTTAAATTTTACCATAGAAGTTGAAACACATATGGTTATGAAAACAAAGTGTGTGAAAGAAAGTTTATGTGATGAATCGACGTTGAACAGTATAAAAAGCTGTTTCCTGTTTTATGTGTGCTTGCATCTATATATATATGCCTACCACACACATATTTATGATGGAAATGATGTTGCCAATAGCAATCAAGAAGACTCCATTTTTCGTGATTGAATTAAAATAGCTTAATTTTTTTTTTTAATATAGCAAGATCAACTTTACACCTGGGCTGCAGTTAGTCAACCCACACACTCACTGGATTATGTCGAAGGGCAGTTTCCCAGGAGAGTCCCAGCTGCTTGGCCACCATCTAAACCTCTTGATGAAGAACAAAGGCCTAAGGATGCTGACACAGGTAGGCCCATGGGAAGAGTGTATGTTCTGAAAGTAACATCAAATCTCTGTGAAGCAACTGCGGAGCACTGAGTCTGGGTTTTTCTTCCATGTATTTCTTAGATTATAATCTTCATATAAATCAGGCTAAATCACTGGGAAGCTTGTTAAATTGAAAATTCTTACACTTTATCTTCATAGTTATGGGGACTGGGAAACTAGAGCTATCCAGTTAGTACTGTGTATACAGAATCTGAGAACCACTGCTTTGGGGTCCAGCTGAGGCCTCCATCTGGAAGGAAGCCACCCACCGTATGGGCTGAAAGCTCAGAAGGGAACTTTCTGTCTGTTGGCTTCAGAGGTGGCAGCCACCTCACCTCCTTCCCTGGCTCTTCTCATACTATTCTCTTTGAACTTTTGATAGTTTTTTCTTTGCCTTCAGAGATAATTGATAGAGGCATGATGAAGCTATACATTCTACTAAATCTAAATTTTAAGTAATTTTAAAAATCGTACCTTGTTCAGATGTAACATTTGATTGTTTTTTTCTTTTTGTCCCTTGTGTTGTCCTAAAGTGTTGTGTGTTATTCTTGAAGTACTTTGAAGGTAGCATGACATTGATATCATCTTTTTATGGAGCCCAAAACTAGAAAAGCACTTCATTGTATTGAATTAAGAATCATATTTGTATAACAATGTTTTTGTGGAATTTGATTATCTTACTCCTTGCTTCCTTTTTCATTTTAGCTTAATAAAATCGCAGCGTCCTCTTGGCGGACTGATCAGGAATATTGACATCTGATCCATCAGGGAAGAGTAAATAGAAGGGTATTATTACAATTCAGAAATCTCTCCCTGATCAAATTCTCCTAAATGGTATCATAGCATAGTGTTAGAGTTAAGAATTTGATATTTTATTCCCATTGGCTTATTGAGAGAAAGATGTTGGGTGGAAGCCTAGCTGGGACCTCTGTGAAGAGTGTGACCAGGGAGCTTGGGCTCTGCTGTGTATCAGCTTGTAACCTTGGGCAAGTTTCCTAATTTCTGTCCTTGGTTTTTGCACCTGTAAGATGGTAGTAAGGATAGTACCTACTGCATAGGGATACTTTGAGAATTATCTAAGTGTGAAAGTATAGATCCAGAATGCAGTCACTATATTCCTCATGAGTCCCTTTAAAGCCAGCAATGGCCCACACCATCAGTGACTTTATTTCAGACTACTATCCAAAGATCTGCAGAGGGGGCCTCCTGCTCACAGCCTCTGTTTTTCTCCTCATCCCGAAGTGATACATTTACTTCTTTCTCTTCACTGAGGCACTGAGTGGGGGCCCACACCCAACCTTGTGTACCCCCTTTTAAAGGCCCATGCTTTTGAAACTCTGCTTAGTGTTTACTTGATGGACTATACTCTCTGAAACGAACCACAAACAAGAGGTGTGACGTAAGAAACATGTTCTTTGTAGGACTTTGACTTTCTTGTGGTACAGAGAACAGTTGATCAAGGGTCAAGGTAGATCTTCAGAGATGAGAGGGTGCGTAAGTAACACCTGAGAAAAACGAGCATGTAAAACAATTTAGTTTTAAAGGGAAAATTATAAAACTTAAAGTATTTATCCTATTGAATACACTTTTATTTGTTTATGTTAAAAGTTGCTTCAGTTCAGTTGCTCAGTCGTGTCCAACTCTTTGCGACCACGTGGACTGCAGCATGCCAGACTTCCTTGTCCATCACCAGTTCCCAGAGCTTGCTCAAACTCATGTCCATTGAGTCGGTGATGCCATCCAACCATCTCATCCTCGGTCATCCCTTTCTCCTCCTTCCCTCAATCCTTCCCAGCATCAGTGTCTTTTCCAGTGAGTCAGTTCTTTGCATCAGGTGGCCAAAGTATTGGAGTTTCAGCTTCAGCATCAGTCCTTCCAGTGAACATTCAGGACTGATTTCCTTTAGGATGGACTGGTTGGATCTTCTTGCAGTCCAAGGGACTGTCAAGAGTGCTCACCAACACCACAGTTCAAAAGCATCAGTTCTTCAGCACTCAGCTTTCTTTCTAGTCCAACGCTCATATCCGTATATGACGACTGGAAAAACCATAACTCTGACTAGACAGACCTTTGTCAGCCAAGTAATATCTCTGATTTTTAATATGCTCTCTAGGTTGGTCATATTTTCTTCTAGGAGAAAGTGTCCTTTAATTTTATGGCTGCAGTCCCCATCTGCAGTGATTTTGGAGCCCAAGATAATAAAGTGTGTCACTGTTTCCATTGTTTCCCCATCTATTTGCCATGAAGTGATGGTACCAGAGGAGAGTGAAAAAGTTGGCTTAAAGCTCAACATTCAGAAAACAAAGATCATGGCATTTGGTCCCATCACTTCATGGGAAATAGATGGGGAAACAGTGGAAACAGTGTCAGACTTTATTTTTTTGGGCTCCCAAATCACTGCAGATGGTGACTGCAGCCATGAAATTAAAAGACACTTACTCCTTGGAAGAAAAGTTATGACCAACCTAGATAACATATTGAAAAGCAGAGACATTACTTTGCCAACAAAGGTCTGTCTAGTCAAGGCTATGGTTTTTCCAGTGGTCATGTATGGATGTGAGAGTTGGACTGTGAAGAAAGCTGAGTGCCGAAGAATTGATGCATTTGAACTGTGGTGTGGAGAAGACTCCCGAGAGTCCCTTAGACTGCAAGGAGATCCAACCAGTCCATTCTGAAGGAGATCAGCCCTGGGTGTTTGGAAGGAATGATGCTGAAGCTGAAACTCCAGTACTTTGGCCACCTCATGAGAAGAGTTGACTCATTGGAAAAGACTCTGATGCTGGGAGGGATTGGGGGCAGGAGGAGAAGGGGATGACAGAGGATGAGATGGCTGGATGGCATCACTGACTCGATGGACGTGAGTCTGAGTGAACTCCGGGAGTTGGTGATGGACAGGGAGGCCTGGCGTGCTGCAATCCATGGGGTCGCAAAGAATCAGACACAACTGAGCAACTGAACTGAACTGAACTGATGGGATCAGATGCCATGATCTTAGTTTTCTGAATGTTGAATTTTAAGCCAGCTTTTTCACTCTCCTCTTTCACTTTCATCAAAAGGCTCTTTAGTTCTCTTTCTGCCATAAGGATGGCGTCATCTGCATATCTGAGATTACTGGTAGTTTTCCCGGAAATCTTGATTCCAACTTGTGCTTCATCCAGCCCAATATTACACATGATGTACTCTATATATATAAGTTAAGTAAGCAGAGTGATAATATACAGCCTTGACATACTCCTTTCCCAATTTGGAACCAGTCTGTTGTTCCATGTCTAGTTCTAACTGTTGCTACTTGACCTGCATACAGATTTCTCAGGAGGCAGGTAAGGTGGTCTGGCATTTCCATTTCTTTAAGAATTTTCCACAGTTTGTTGTGATCCACACAGTCAAAGGCTTTGGAGTAGTCAATAAAGCAGAAGTAGATGTTTTTCTGGAAATTACAGTTTAGGAAATAGCTGGGTGTAGATACAGTAGAATCAATCAATTTCACTGAGAGCTATTTTAACAGTTGTTCATATCTTGTGTTTTACACCAGCGATTTGGGTGATATTTTCAGTTTTTTTCCATCCCTAGGGTGAACTTCTCAACTGTAACTGAAACATTTATATTATCCTCTAACATTTTAGGGCAATTTAAAAAAGTTATGAAGCATTTTATGTTACTGATTTTTTTTTTTTGTAAACTGGAGGAATGCTAGACAGAAGGTTAGTGATAATATGAATTTTAGTTTGGTAAGAGATGATAGTTGGGATTGAGGCCAAGAAGTTTTCAAACTAATTTTTTCTTTGTTATTTGATATAACTTGTAAAATGCCAGAGTAGCAATTTTTAATATAACAACTTGTCTCCTTTTAAAATGTGTATTCTTAAAGAGGATGATGGAGATAAGTAGAAAATAGTATAATGTAGTAACTTATTTTTATCCAGCTGATCTGTTAATAAACCCAAGAGCCCAATAACTGTTTTGTCCAAAATGGCCTTATTTCCCTTCCTAAACTTTTCCTACTGTGATTCTGCAGGGCATTCTCATTCTGGGACCATTCACCCTCCCTGTCATAAGCAGGCAAGTGAGGATGTCAGTAACAGTGAAAACCATGCATAGACACTACGTTTTTTGAAAGATAGATATTAATACAAATATTGATAATGTGATTATTAATAGTGACAAACTATTTCCAGTGCACTTGACTGTGATCTGTGTAGTGACTTCACAGCTAAAATTGCTGTTTGCAGCATGTGGTCCCTTTCAGCTTTGTTTTAAAATAAAAGAACTCACTGATTATTTTTCTTTCTGAAGAAGAAAGACTTGTGATTCCATCTTAGGAAATTGACACCTTGGTTTTCCTTTGACTTTTTTTTGCCTTTTGGCTCTTCTTTGTGTGTGTGTGTGTGGATGCCTTGATATAAATTTATTTATTTTAATTGGAGGTTAATTACTTTACACTGGTTACTAATACCCATATGTGCATGCTAAGTCACTTCAGTCGTG
The DNA here is from genome assembly GCF_042477335.2 of Ovis canadensis. Lineage (NCBI taxonomy): Eukaryota > Metazoa > Chordata > Mammalia > Artiodactyla > Bovidae > Ovis > Ovis canadensis. The sequence continues at coordinate 21,075,133 of NC_091269.1, read as the reverse complement.
TCTGACTCTTTGTGAACTTACGGACTGTATCCCCCAGTCTCCTTGGTTCTCCAGGCAGAAATACTGGAGTGAGTTTCCATCGCCCTCTTCCCAACCCAAGGATCAAACTGGGGTCCCCTTGTCTCCTGCGTTGGCAGGCGGATTCTTCCCCACTAGTGCCACCTGGGAAGCCCCACTATCCGCATGGCAGGCTCATTCAGATTCGTGGTGCTGCCTTTTCTGCCTTTCTCTGGGACTGCACTTCTGTTTTTCCACAATCCATTTTGTGAAACTGGCTTTCTCCACCTTCACTTACTGGTGAAGAAATGGACCCTCCTCTATGGTAATCTAGGTGCAGAGGCTGCAGTGAGCCCTCAGGGGTTGTGGGTTCTTGGGGATTTTCGGTTTGTACGGCATCTTTGTGTTGCCTCCACAGAGGGGCCTGAAGTGCTGAGGCTGAGCACCTGAAGTCCGTAGAGTGAAGTCTCCTAGAAGGACAGGCTGGAAAGGAAGTTAGAGAGCAGTGTGCTTGCTCCAGATGTTTGTAGCAGAAACGTTAATAAGAGATTCTTTTCAGTTATCTTTTCTCCTTATCTTCTCTCTCTTCATTTCCCTTTACTTATTTGATGCAACTCACCCCCACCACGGTGGTTTTTCTGGAGCCTCCTGGCACTTTATTCATATCTCTGTCATGTGAATTATATAGGTTTAGATTTGATATGTGTCTACTATCTGTCTTCTGTGTAGACTCCTAACATTTCAAGACCTTTGGATACAGTATATACTTAAATATTGAGTGAATAAATGAAGGTCTTTTGTTGAAAAAGATATAAATATTAATAAGATATCTACTCAGCACATGAATGCAAGTATTATATTTGATGGAATTCTGTGTTGCTGAAAGAGCCCGAGAACCATTTTAAGGGCTCATCACCAAGCTTCAAAGGTTACTTGATAGATTTACACAAAGAGAGACTTGATGTTAGTTTTGAATTTGTGGAGAACAGGGTCAAGGTGTGAAGAGTGACTTGATCATTCTTGGTGCATCTTTAGAAAATCAAGGCCGTTATCTTCCATATATCTTCCATATTTGGCTGTTCCTGGTCTTAGTTGCAGCATATAGGATCTTCATTGCCACATGTGGGATCTTTAGTTCCCCAACCAGGGATCAAACTTGGGCCCCCTGCAGTAGGAACATGGAGTCTTAGCCACTGGACCACCAGGAAAGTCCCTTTCTTTCTTTGTTTCAATAAATTCTTTTAAAAAATTAATTTTATTTATTTATTTCTGGCTGGGCTGGGTCTTTGTTGCTATGTGCAGACTCTCTAGTTGTGGCCCTGGGGCTTCTCCCTGCAGTGGCTTCTCTTGTTGTGGAGCATGGGCTCTAGGCACTCCAGCTTCAGTCGTTGCAGCTTGTGGACTTGTCCCTTGGAATGTGGAATCTTCCTGAACCAGGGATCGAACTCCTGTCCCCAGCATTAGCAAGTGGATTCTTAACCACTGAAACACCAGGGAAGTCCAGGTCCATTATCTTTCCTTAAAAATGTGACGGGTCAAGAGATCGAACAGAGGACCGATTTTAGAAAAGCAATTTTGGCGCAGAAAATCCTGGAGGAAAATATGGAAGGACAGCTGGTAGAAACATGACAGCCTTTTCGCACAGGAGCCCTAAACCCTGGGTTTACATGCTGGCTGAAAGAAGGGTAGTCCACCTTGGCTCCAAAGAGATGTCAGAGCAGCTTATGAATGTGTGAGGTGTACAAAAAGATGACAGAAGAAAATAGATTAGATTGAAAGGAACTGAGTATAGCACTGAGGTGAACCAGCATGCCGAAATGACTTTCAGAAGGACTTGCAGTTTTTAAAGATGGTTGACATTTATCCCGCAAGTTTAAGGTAGAAAGGGAAGTGGGAACACAGCTGGATAATGCCCTGTGTCTGTGAGAGGAAAAGCAATAATCTCAGAAGGACAACTCTTCTGTCCTTTAGTATCCAAAAGAAGTATTTCTACGGCTTCTAAATAAAGGAGCTTCTGCGGGATGAAATTTAGTGTGAAGTGCATTCTCAACTCATTTCCAGGTTTTCCCTGATGCTTTAATCCATGTTCACTTGAGGAAAAGCATAGATTCTGTAAGGGGCCCCGGGGTGTTTGATGATGTTTATCTCTCAACCTGCCACCTGTCTCAGGAATAAAGTGCTCTCAAGCAGATCAACCATGTCTCCTGGAGATGATTCTTCACGTTCAGTTTTATTTTGTTAGTTTGTTTGTTTTTTTAATCAGCTCGCATTTTCCCCTCATATATGCAGGCTGATGCCTCTCTGTGGACAGCCTTTGTTGGCAACGAGGGTCAGATCCAGACTATTAAATAATCAAATAAGCAGAATACAGGGTTGACCCCTTTTAGGGAAATTACATTTTTAACCCCATCTTCATTTGTGTAAGGACATGGGATACCAGAGTAGAGACATCTACCGTTGGTTAGGCTGCTAATCATAAGTCATGGTATTTAAATGAAATTTAATGAATTTTCTTTCAATTAAATTGATTAATTTTGAGTCAAATTGATCACTAAAGAAGCTGTAATTTAGTAATTTTATATAAGCACATTTTTCATTAAAATGTAAAAGCTTTGAGAGACTGCTTATTCATTTTCAGAAGGTGTATTTTCTGTATTTTTAAGGGTATCTGATTTATGCTCCATTCCTAGCAGAGTGGCATACCCTACCCTTTTCCTTCCTGTCCTCTCGACAAATGTAAACCTCATCCCGGTGTGTTTTGTTTTGTAAGTCACTGGCTTATTTGTGATGATAAAGAGATCATTTTTGAAGCATATTTGGAATTGCAGAGTGCCCAGAAATTTTGTGAAGTTTTTGTTTCCTTTTTTTTTTAATGGAGCATTTAAATTTTTGTCAGGAATGTTCTTTCTCCCACTCTACTTCAGACCGTAATGTTTTCTTAAAACCAGTCTAGTTTCTTAGACTTCTAGTTGGATGGCTTCACTGACTCAAAGGATGTGAGTTTGAGTAAGCTCCGGGAGTTGGGGATGGACAGGGAAGCCTGGCATGCTGCAGTCCATGGGGTGGCAAAGAGTCAGACATGACTGAGTGGCTGAACTGAACTAAACTGAATTTCTTAATCCTTAGGAAGGGTGGAGGAGTTGGCAGTTTGAGATGTGCTCTTGAGAGCTCTCCCTGGGTCACTCCGAAAACACCCATCCTGATGACGAAGAGGGACTGTCTGCGGGTGCAGGGCTGACAGAAGGCAGTTCTGAAAAGCTCCCCAGTTCTGGGAGGAGGGGTGGGAGGCCAGTGCCCTGGTAGTTCACACGAGGGGTCCACACTCTGAGGATACTGGAACCCGGTGGGTTTCTCCCCAACCTGCCCACAGGGTCCTGACCGGCCCGGTGCTCAGAGGCCCATCACTGGGCACAGCCCAGCCTGTGTTGTCCCTCGGTGGGCAGCCCTTTGTGAGTTTTCATGCTTCCTTTTGCTCTTTTGCTTCCCCTTCCTTCTTTTTCCTTCTTATTCTCTCCTGTTTTTGCTCTCCTCGACATTTGTTTTTCTTCTCTTGATTATTCTCATTTGTTTCCCCCTTACTTTGTAGTTATTCTGTACATTTCTTTCACCTTAAAATCTTGACCCTGTAGAACTCCTGTGCTCCAGCTTATGATCTTGAAGAGAATATTTTGACGTGTAAATTTCTCCCAGGCGTCATAACACACTGATTCAAGGAGGTGGTGAAAGAGGTGAGGGGGAGAGGATGAACTCAGTTCAGATCAAAGTTCAAATGTAGGTGTTCAAAACAGTGGAATATTGATAACACTCTCTAGTTCTTTGTTTTGGTGAGGTGGTGACATTCTTTTTACCGTCAGAATCCAGAGGTTTGCTTTTTGGAGCAGGTCATGTGGCATAGGACTATTTAAAAAAAAAAAAACTGGGAAACACTGTATGTGTCTTTAAGGGAAAGGGCTGTTTGTGACCCCCCCCCCCTGGAGACCCTGTGGGCTCTGCCTGCATCGCCTGCATAGACAGACAAGGAAGAGAAAGCGTCCTCGTTTCTACAAAGCCCCAGGGTCTTGTCTCAAGTCTCTTGTGTTTCGGAGGATTTGAAGGTGACTAAAACCAGCAGAAAACAAGTGTTCTAGAGCCTGGATTTGCTTTAACATTAACTGTCCTTGCTGTGATGTTAAAGATCTTTCTTCAAAAATGGCCAGCTCTTGTGTTGAGTTCAAAATAGAGCTCTGTCAGTATGAGACAAATCTTTTGATTAACTTAGTGAAGTATCGTATTTGGGAAAACACTTGTGTGTTAAAGCTGCTTGTTAGTATTGTTGCCACAGTGATGCCTGTTGGTGAGTGATCATGCCATGCTGTTCTCAGTGATTCTGTTCTGACAGACGTACCCTGAGCTTAGGTGCAGCCCTCGCAACGGCATGGCGACCTGTGCCCTGCCCAGCGCCTGCTCTCCTGGGGCTCCCACTTTGCTTCCATCGTTTCATCATTCCTTGGTCTCACCCTTCACCCCTCCCACAACACTCAACAAATATTTTACACATCTGCTGTGTGTCAGGCACGGTTCTAGGTGCTGGGGAGTCAGTAAGGAAAAGAATATACAAAGTGTCTGTCTTCATAGAGTTTGATTTAGTCAAGTAAGTTAGAGAAATAAGTCAGCAAACAAGTGAATTCTATAGCATTTTGTTTAAGGATCGACTTTGTGCAGAGAGCAACGGAATGGGGTGCTCCATGGAGCAAGGAGAGGGAGGGTGTGTGTGGCAGAGATCCCCATGCACCCAGATCCCCTGGAGGGGGCAGGACTGTGTGCGCAGGGCAGCAGGAAGGCTGGTGTGGCCAGTGTGTGCTTGGCAGGTGGGGATGGCACAGAGGTTGGGGCGGCGGGAGAGGAGAAGGTCGAAAGAGGCTCGTGGGGCCCAGGTGGAGACCATGCTTTAATCCAAGTGAAATGAACTTTCAATGAAGGTTAACAATACGTTGTATGATTTAAACCATGAATGCCTTTTACTTTTTCTGTACATTGTCACACACATGAACTAAAATGCTGTTAAATTAGTAAAGTCTGAGGTATCCCCCAGAGTGACTTCTATGTGTTGTCAGGCATCTGGTCTGTGTGCCAGTCTGGGATGGGGAGCAGTGGGACAATGGGGAGACAGACTCATCTTTGTCTCCCTACCAGCTGTGTCTGGGCCTCAGTTCCTCACTGCAATGCAAGGATGAACAGGAGAAGTCGTTCTCAGACTCCAATCCATGATTGCTGGTAGTTCCTGGAGGCTCTCTTATGTCTTTATTTTTGTGAGCTTCACAGAAAGCATCCCTTAGCTTAAAAAACAGAAGAATATGTGGCCTTGGCTATCCCTTAGGTTTTCCAGCATGAAGAAGCTGCAGTCCCATAGATTCTGTCTCAGATGACCATCAGTCAGTGCCTCTTAGCGAGGGCACATTATCTCTTGTTAAAAGGGCAAGGTCAGCTGTCAACAGTCAGATAAGGTGCCCAACACCCCGTCCTTCCAGGCTAGGGAGTTGGCTTCCATCACTGTACAGACTTAAGAGAATAATATGAGCAGTGACTGTCTTAGAAGATACTTCCTGGCACAAAATAGAAACTAGCTATTGAGATAAGTAATCATGACTGATGTGTAAAGAAGGGCATAGTGCTCATCTAATTTTAAAAATACCTAATGACATGAGTGTGTCATCTTGTGTGTTATATGTACTGAAAAGTGGTCGTGTCCTCATAGCATGTACGTATAGCTGGAAAGTAGCCTGGGTGTTTGGGTGCTTATTGTGGTTGAAGGTATATTGTAGTTAGTTTCATTTTCTGATCAAAGAAATGGGAAAATCTGCTCTTTAACATATTGCCTATCTTCTTCCTTTTCAACCCAGACTCTCAATCTGCTGTTTTAGAAACTCCGAAAAAATGTTCAGATGCTGCTCAGCAGGTAAGAAGACTTAATTAGGCTGTGGGATCCTTTTCTCTCATGTTTGTCTGCCTTATCTTCCATTTGCCCAGCCATCCAGGCCACCCGTGTTTCTCAGCCTGCAGGGGACTCCAGGCAGGTGGGTGGGTGTTTTCTTCCATTCAGACTTGGCCAAGGAAATCAGCCTTGAAGTGGCTCTGGGCGCAAGATCCTCAGAACCTGTATCATTCCACATCCGGCCAGAGAGCTGGGCTACAACTGCTGGCTCCACTAGGAAACAGTGGCCATTCAGGTGTCATGTGGAAATGTGCCTGGTTGAACTAATAGTCATATGGATATGATTTTTTTTAATGTCCAGAGCTTTTTGAAAATCAAATTATATTCTTAAGTTGATTCGGTGAATGAAACATTAGTGTCTGTTTAATTCCCATGGAAACTTTCTTCTTCTGTTACTAAAGAAGTCAAATCTAATGCCTTCTTTTTCTTGCACCAAAATGCACTTCCTGCAAAAATAAGAAACGTTTGTATGGAATAGTAATTGGGGTTAGAAGTTGTTCTTTTGGATATAAAATCATTTAAAAAATTTGTTTATATATTTTCCAACTATAATTTGAAAATAACTTAATATTAGAAATTATGAGCATGAAGCATATTCTCTGGAGGGGAGTCTAAGTAGAAAATTAGATGGCTCTTGCCCAGGTTCCACCCCAGGTCAATTTCTGGTTAGTGATGGCATACTATCTGGGATATGGTGTTCTTCTCTGTAAAAATCAAAGAATCTGATGATTTTTGAGAACTTTTCCAAATATAAATTGACTCCTCTTTTCAAAAAAAGCAGCCCTGCAGCATACATGGAAGTTTGCTCCTCCTGGAGGAGAAATGGAGATATAAATTGATTGAGAATTTCATTTTATAAATCCTCTGGTGCTTTTCAGAAATATAGCTAGACAGGTCACTATGATAAGAGTAAATATACTCTTAAGAATAATGTCATAAAGCAGGTTTTCCCAGCTTCTTTTTTCTTTTTTTTTTAAGAGCAGAGACCTCTGTCAGGCTGGGGTACTTGGAGAGGTCTGGTGGACTCAGCTGGAAGTTCATTACCTTGTGGTTGTTCAGTCACTAAGTCGTGTCCGACTCTTTGTGACCCCATGGACTGCAGCATGCCAGGCTTCCCTGTCCTTCTCTATCTCCTGGAGTTTGCTCAAATTCATGTCCATTGAGTCAGTGATGCTATGTAAGTTTAGTGATTAGCCAAGAGTGAATACAGTGAAGAGAAGTAAAAAGAAATAATCAGAAAAATTTGTGCCCTCAAAATATCTCATTATTGTTGCAGCAGTTTTTTGTCATGACTAAGTTGTAATTTGAGACAATATGTTAGATTTTTCTAGTTCTTATCTAGTTCAGGGTGCATAGTATTGAATTCTCTGTTACATTGATAATCCCAAAGAAAACCTGAACAAAAAGTATTCCACACTATCAACACATACAACATTGCTCTGTGTATTAAGATTTCATATAGAATAATACAAGGTAGATATTCATGTGTGTATATAAAATTACAGTGATTTTCCATTTTTCTTGAGCTTTGAACCAATAGTATGTGGAAAACCTGATGAACTGGGTAATTTTAAAACACCTGATGTTATAGCCTGGAAACTCATAAGCAAAACAGACTAATTTGAATTTCATACCTTCTCATTTCCTTGTCACCAACGAAGTATCTAGAAACTGGAAAATGCAATAAATTAATTGGGAGGCAGTTGAAGCCAAGCACTCAGTAATGACATCACTTACTCTTGGAGTCACTGGCTCCTTGTCATTAGTTTATTGAGGACGGGTTCTTTTCTGAGATGATATGTGTCTGTTTCATAAAACCTGAAATGACAGCCCTAAGAGGGGTATGGGAAACTAGAAACCTGGGTACTGTGCACCTGTTATTTTACTGTAGTATCGTAGGCAATTCTTATAATAACCCTTTAAAGGCACTTCCATTAATTCATATTTAACTGATAGGGACATGACATTTATAGAAATTAACTTGCTTTAGGTCAAAGATTGATAAAGGGTAAGAGTCATGATTTGAACAAGAGGTTTGACTTTGTACCTCATGTTCTCTCCAGTATGATAAAATCTAGACTTTTACACATGTAATTTTCCTATGGCTATTTAATACCGTCTCATGCCAGAATCATCCAATGATGAGGTGAGAAATTTACGTTATCCTATTTATACCTTACATAAGAGTCTGATGTCAAGATTCGTTTTAGAAGCTTAGATTGAAGCTGACTGGATCAAAGATACATGTTTAACTTTCTGCTAAATTGTGTCCATTTCTCAAACTTTAGTGCCTCACTACTCTTGAAAAACGTGCAGCTCTGTCTTTTGTGTAATGCGCCTTGCTTCTAGTTACTAGACAGCAGTCTGTCTGTCTGTCAGCTGCCCTTGCAGAGGAAGTGAGAGGCTTCTGGCTGGTTTGCCCTGTGACTGGTGGACGTGATGAACGCAGAGGGTTGGTCCCTCTGTGGAGGTGATGTGGCTGGTGCGTTCACTCTGTTCTCTTCAGGCACCTGTTCTCTCCGTTCAAGCGCTCTGGAGTACACTGAATTAGTTTTGACTTTTTCTCTCCCTGTACTTAATAATTCTGAGAACTCCATATCCCTAGACAAGGCCCATGATTCCTAATGCCTCTTCTTGCTGGGAGGGGTGGAAGGTGCAGGAGTTGTCTGTGCACATGGAGAGAGACCCACTGCTACCCTCTAGTGCTGTCACCCAAGGCCTATGGGTTAGGAAGTTTTAAAACAAAGCTACTTTCTTTAGACTTCACTTATTGATTGCTATTGCTAAGTCACTTCAGTCGTGTCCGACTCTGTGTGACCCCATAGACAGCAGCTCACCAGGCTCCCCCGTCCCTGGGATCCTCCAGGTAAGAACACTGGAGTGGGTTGCCATTTCCTTCTCCAGTGCATGAAAGTGAAAAGTGAAAGTGAAGTCACTCAGTCATGTCCGACTTAGCGACCCCATGGACTGCAGCCTACCAGGCTCCTCCAACCATGGTATTTTCCAGGCAAGAGTACTGGAGTGGGTTGCCATTGCCTTCTCCATCACTTATTGATTATTTGAATTCAAATAATACGATTTGAGGGGCTTCCCTTGTAGCTCAGTCGGTAAAGAATCTGCCTGCAATGCAGGAGACCTGGGTTTGACTCCTGGGTTGGGAAGATCCCCTGGAGGATGAAATGGCAACCCACTCCAGTATTCTTGCCTGGAGAATCCCATGGAGAGAGGAGCCTGGTGGGCTACAGTCCACGGGGTCTCAAGAGTCTAACATGATTTAGTGACTAAACCACCAATATGATTTGAAAGCTGCCCTAGCTAAAGAGTTATGTCATAAGACAGAAACAGGACTGTCTGTATTCTGTATGTCTTTTTATTCTTTGGCATTTGAAATACTATTTAAACTGTAAATTCATTTACATGCTACAATATGTAAATAGCCAAATGTCAGTTATAGTCTCTAAAAATGTTTACTCCTATGTTAAAGATTAATTTATGGTAGTTCAATTGGTTACTGCCCAGTTTTTAGCTAATTTTTTGCTTTTGAAGTTACATATAAAATATGTGCTTCAAAGCATTGTCCTAAGACTCTCAACATCTTTCTGATGTTAATGGACTAGCTGAAAGGTAAATAGAATAAAATTTGACCTTTGAAAATTCTAGCTTTGGATAGACATCAAGAAATTGAAAGTTGGGTCTTCCTACACAATACGGTATTTATTGAGAACAGTCACATCTGTTACAGAGTGTTAGATAATGAAAAAATTAAACAAAATTAGTACTCTGTTACCCTTTACATTGTATGCAAATAAATTCTCACAGGTCAGGAAAATGTGTACGATTTGAACTCAGTCCAGTTTTAATTTCCTTTGAAATTGGCTTAAAACTTTTCCCCCAGGATCCTGCTTTGATCAGTCCTCTCAGTGCCCAGTTGGACTGCAAACTTAATTGAGGAACTGAGTATTCTTTTCTATTGGTTCTCCTTTCAGAATATCCTTTGTAGTGCTCTTTATACAATGACTGCTCGTACAGTGCATTGCTAGTTTCAGATACATGTTTATTTAGAGGCACATCAAGGGAACACATGTGATGGAGCGATGTAGCCTGGTTGATGGTGCTTGAGGGGTGACTCACCTGTGTTATGACATAGACAAGTTCAGAGCGTAATAGAAGACTTGGTCAGATCAAAGAAAGGGGTAAGGGATGTGATTTTGAAGGAATAGTGATGGAGACATGAAAACAAGCAACTTGAATTGCATGAGAGAAAGTGACTTAGACATATTAAGGAGTTCGGGAAAAGTGCATTCCTTTTAAACTCTAAGGCAATAGGTGACGTGAAGTCACATGTTAATTACAGACCTACAACAATTTACAAGACAGGTAAACAACCACAGTGGAGACCAGAGTAAGAAAAAGAGGGGTTCAAGGGGAGACAGAAAGAGGTGGTTGTGGTCTAGAAACATAGGTTGTTCTTCCTTGAAGTTTACCTCAGACTCTGAATGTTCTTAGGTGGATTATCAACACATTGGTGCAGTGACTCTGGGAGTGGTGGTGGGGGGTGGGTAGGGGTCGTTGGGAAGGGGGAGACACAGTCATCCCCCTGTGGAAGCATGGGAAATGGGTGCTGTTTTGGCAAGGTGTTCCCCATTATGTGTTAAGTGGAAGACAATTCTTCTGGAAAGTACCTTTTCATTTTATGGAAACTCCCCCTAGCTCAGAGGAAACAAATTAGACATTTTAGTTTTAGAGATAAAAAAAAAAAGAGAGAAACTGTTCCCACAGTTTTAAGAGTGAAAAGCAGCAGGCATCTGGAAAACAGTTACAATTTGAGGTGTGAATGTGCAAAAAGCCATGTTTTTACTCTTCTCTTGGAAGCTTCCCATGTAGCTCAGTCAGTAAAGCATCTGCCTGCAATGCGGGAGGCCTGTGTTCAATTCCTGAGTTGGAAGTTTCCCTGGAGAAGAAATGGCAACCCACTCCAGTGTTCTTGCCTGGAGAGTCCCATGGACAAAGGAACCTGGTGGGCTACAGTTCATGAGATCACAAGTCAGACACGACTTAGTACTATCTTTCTGGGGCAGTAGGACTTGGAGGTGAAATGAAGTTGTGTCCTTAACCTACTGAGCTTTTCCTCTGCTTGTTCAGTTGCTAAGTCATGTCTGATTCTTTACGACCCAGGGACTGCAGCACACCAGGCTTCCCTGTCCTTCACTACCTCCTGTAGTTTGATCAAGACTTATGTCCATTGAGTCAATGATACCATCCAGCTATCTCATCCTCTGTGGTCCACCTCTCTTCCTGCCCTCAGTCTTTCTTAGGATCAGAGTCTTTTCCAACGAGTTGGCTCTTGGCATCAGGTGGCCAAAGTACTGGAGCTTCAGCTTCAGCATCAGTCCTTCTAAGAGTCAGTTCAGTTCAGTCACTCAGTCATTTCTGACTCTTTATGACCCCATGGACTGCAGCGCGCAAGGCTTTCCTGTCCATCACTAACTCCCGGACCTTGCTCAACCTCATGTCCATTGAGTCGGTGATGCCATCTAACCATCTCATCCTCTGTCATCCCCTTCTCCTCCCACCTTCAATCTTTCCCAGCATCAAGGTCTTTTCTAATGACTAGTTCTTCACATCAAGTGGTCAAAGTATTGGAGCTTCAGCATCAGTCCTTCCAGTGAATATTTAGGACTGATTTCCTTTAGGATGGACTGGTTGGATCTCCTTGAAACCCAAGGGACTCTTAAGAGTCTTCTCCAGCACCGCAGTTCAAAAGCATCAGTTCTTCAGTGCTCAGCTTTCCTTATGGTCCAATGCTCACATCCATACATGACTACTGGAAAAAACATAGCTCTGACTAGACGGACCTTTGTTGGCAAAGTAATGTCTCTGCTTTTTAATATGCTATCTAGGTTGGTCATAGCTTTTCTTCCAAGGAGCAAGCATCTTTAATTTCCTGGCTGCAGTCACCATCTGCAGTGATTTTGGAGCCCAAGAAAATAAAGTCTGTCACTGTTTCTATTGTTTCCCCATCTATTTGCCATGATATGATGGGACCAGATGCCATGATCTTAGTCTTTTAAATGTTGAGTTTTAAGCCAGCTTTTTCACGCTTCTCTTTCACTTTCATCAAGAAACTCTTTAGTTTTTCTTCTCCTTCATAAGGGTGGTGTCATCTGCATATATGAGGTTACTGATATTTTTCCAAGCAATCTTGATTCCAGCTTGTGCTTCATTCAGCCTGGCAATTCACATGATGTACTCTGCATATAAGCTAAATAAGTAGGGTGACAATATACATCCTTGACAATCTCCTTTCCCAGTTTGAAACCAGTCCATTGTTCCATGTCCAGTTCTAACTGTTGCTTCTTGACCTGCCTACAGATTTCTCAGGAGGTAAGGTGGTCTGGTATTCCCATCTCTTTCAGAATTTTCCAGTTTATTGTGATCCATACAGTCAAAGGCTTTGGCATAGTCAATAAAGTAGAAGTATATGATTTTCTGGAACTCTCATGTTTTTTCTATGATCCAACGAATGTTGGCAATTTGATCTCTTGTTCCTCTGCCTTTTCTAAATCCAGCTTGAACGTCTGGAATTTCTTGGTTCATGTACTGTTGAAGCCTAACTTGGAGAATTTTGAGCATTACTTTGCTAGCGTGTGAGATGAGTGCAATTGTGTGATAGTTTGAACATTCTTTGGCATTGCCTTTCTTTGGGATTGGAATAAAAACTGACCTTTTCCAGTCCTGTGGCCACTGCTGAGTTTTCCAAATTTGCTGGCATATTGAGTGCAGCACTTTCACAGCATCATCTTTCAGGATTTGAAATAGCTCCACTGGAATTCTATCACCTCCACTAGCTTTGTTCATAGTAATGCTTTCTGAGGCCCACTTGACTTCAAACTCCAGGATGCCTGGCTCCAGGTGAGAGATCATACCATCGTGGTTATCTGGGTCATTAAGATCTTTTTTGGTGTAGTTCTCATATGTATTCTTGCCACCACTTCTTAATATCTTCTGCTTCTGTTAGGTTCATACTGTTTCTGTCCTTTATTGTGCCCATCTTTGCATGAAATATTCCCTTGGTATCTCTAGTTTTGGAGAGATCTCCAGTCTTTACCATTGATGACTCATGAGAGGGGCAAACAGATCAAGCAGCTGCTCTAAAGGGATAGCAGGTGATAAAAGTTAATAACTTACAAAGGATGTTTTTCCTTTACTGCACTATTGGTTGTCTGCTGATATACTATGTGTAAGGTATTTGTGGTCTTTATTGAAGGAAATACAAGGAATTGTAAGGTCCTGGGCTCTTCTGTAGATATGAAGTGATTTGCAAGATGTCAAGTGATTCTGCTAAGGTATTTAGTCTATGTTGTATTACAGAATTAGAAAAAAAAAAAGTTAACCTACCGAGCTGCGCTTCTGAAATCTGAACGTACTCACGTATGCTCTCTGCTCACGGTGTTAGAGACAAGACTCAGACCTGAGTGGCACGCAGGGCTTTCCCTTGCCATCTTCTGCCTTGAGCCCCATCGCCCACTGTTCCCTAGATGTTCAGTTTGTCCTGACCTTAAAAAGACATCCTGAAAGCATTTTCTGAAAACTTTAGCATCCTTCATGTCTGTCTTTGATACCTTTCCTTCTTATGCCTACTGCCCCTTTTTAATTCACTGAATACATATTTCTTAATCTAAACTCATGTGAGACTTCACTCCCTCTTCTCTGTGTTCCCCGAGAGGCCTCCCTCCTGACTCCTTTGATGGCTCTGCTCCGGGACTCTGTACTTACCTTGCTCTCCCATAACTGTTGTATTATGTGCATCTCATAGACAACTGTCCCCCTTAAAGCTAGACTCCTCCATTCTACCTCTCTCTCCAGTGTCTAACATAGTACCTGACATTTTGAGGCAGATCAGCACATGTTTGATAAACAAATAGGTATGGAGGGGTCCACACTGTCAGGAGTAGAGGTGGTTGTTGGGGAGTGGTAGAAATTCTGTTTCTATTCACCCCAAGTGATGAGGATTGAGCTTTGAAACAGTTTTCCTATGCACAAATCCCAGTTCCCTCACTACCTGGGAAGCGTCTGCAATGTATTCTGTTCTCTGTGCCTTAATTTCCTCTTCTACAAATAGGGAATAATGAGTCTCATAAAATTTTGTGAGATTTAAATGCACAAATGTAGCCTAAAAGAGCCCCTGGCACATAGGAGGCTCTCAAGATGTTAGCTGTTAGCTCAGCAGGTGGCATAGTGGTAAAGAATCTGCCCGCCAGTGCAGGAGATGCAGAAGACGTGGGTTTGATCCCTGATCTGGGAAGACCTCTTAGAGTAGGAAATCGCAACCCACTCTTGAATTATTGACTGGAAAATTTCGTGGACAGGGGAGCCTGGCGGGCTACAGCCCATGGCATTTCATAGGGTTGTACACGACTGAGCGACAGAGAGCTGAGCCGAGCAAACACCCGTAAGCCATTCCACCAGACTTGCTGTGAGTGCTGTTCTTTGCAAGCTTAATTACCTTACAGGCTGAATAGGTGTCCATCCAGAAGGGTGGCTAGGAGGTGAGCAGTTTATTGCAGTATCATCAATGAAGGGAAACTATGATGAGATTGTTTTTCTTCTTTGCAGTAATTGGGACAGCTCAGGAATATTTTGCTTTAGAGTTATTGCAGGACCTTGCCACAAATCAAGTAATGAGAGAGAACATTCAGAAGATGTGAGAGAACCAAAGAGACTGTTTGTTTCTATTTTTTCTGACCTGTTTCTCAAACATGCTGTTTAATACTTCTACTCTTGTTATTCACTACTGACAGGTACTGTAACCTTCCCTCCAGTCAGATTATCATTTACTGCTCAGTTCAGTTCAGTTCAATCGCTCAGTCATGTCCGATTCTTTGTGACCCCATGAATCCCAGCACTCCTGGCTTGCCTGTCCATCACCAACTCCTGGAGTTCACTCAAACTCATGTCCATCGAGTCGGTGATGCCATCCAGCCATCTCATCCTCTGTTGTCCCCTTCTCCTCCTGCCCCCAATCCCTCTCAGCATCAGAGGCTTTTCCAATGAGTCAACTCTTTGCATGAGGTGGCCAAAGTACTGGAGATTCAGCTTTAGCATCAGTTCTTCCAGTGCACACCCAGGGCTAATCTCCTTCAGAATGGACTGGTTGGATCTCCTTGCAGTCCAAGGGACTCTCAAGAGTCTTCTCCAACACCACAGTTCAAAAGCATCAATTCTTTGGCACTTAGCTTTCTTCACAGACCAACTCTCACATCCATACATGACCACTGGAAAAACCATAGCCTTTACTAGACAGATCTTGTTACCAAAGTAATGTCTCTACTTTTCAATATGCTACCTAGGTTGGTCATAACTTTCCTTCCAAGGAGTAAGCATCTTTTAATTTCATGGCTGCAGTCACCATCTGCAGTGATTTTGGAGCCCCCAAAAATAAAGTCTGACACTGTTTCCACTGTTTCCCCATCTATTTCCCATGAAGTGATGGGACCAGGTGCCATGATCTTCATTTTCTGAATGTTGAGCTTTAAACCAACTTTTTCCCTCTCCTCTTTCACTTTCATCAAGAGGCTTTTTAGTTCCTCTTCACTTTCTGCCATCAGGGTGGTGTCATCTGCATATCTGAGATTATTGATATTTCTCCCGGCAATCTTGATTCCAGCTTGTGCTTCTTCCAGGCCAACGTTTCTCATGACATACTCTGCATAGAAGTTAAATAAGCAGGGTGACAATATACAGCCTTGACATACTCCTTTTCCTATTTGGACCCAGTCTTTTGTTCCATGTCCAGTTCTAACTGTTGCTTCCTGACCTGCATACAGATTTCTCAAGAGGCAGGTCAGGTGGTCTGGTGTTCCCATCTCTTGAAGAATTTTCCACAGTTTCTTGTGATCCACACAGTCAAAGGCTTTGGCATAGTCAATAAAGCAGAAATAGATGTTTTTCTGGAACTCTCTTGCTTTTTTAATGATCCAGCAGATGTTGGCAATTTGATCTCTGGTTCTTCTGACTTTTCTATAACCAGCTTGAACATCTGGAAGTTCATGGTTCACATATTGCTGAAGCCTGGCTTGGAGAATTTTGAGCATTGCTTTACTAGCATGTGAAATGAGTGCAATTGTGCGGTAGTTTGAGCATTCTTTGGCATTTCCTTTCTTTGGGATTAGAATGAAAATGGACCTCTTCCAGTCCTGTGGCCACTGCTGAGTTTTCCACATTTGCTAGCATATTGAGTGCAGCACTTTCACAGCATCATCTTTCAGGATTTGAAATAGCTCCACTGGAATTCCATCACCTCCACTAGCTTTGTTCGTAGTGATGCTTTCTAAGGCCCTCTTGACTTCACATTCCAAGATGTCTGGCTCTAGTTGAGTGATCACACCATCGTGATTATCTTGGTCATGAAGATCTTTTTTGTATAGTTCTTTTGTGTATTCTTGCCACCTCTTCTTAATATCTTCTACTTCTGTTAGGTCCATACCATTTCTGTCCTTCATCGAGCCCATCTTTGCATGAAATATTCCCTTGGTATCTCTAATTTTCTTGAAGAGATCTCTAGTCTTTCCCATCCTGTTGTTTTCCTCTATTTCTTTGCATTGATTGCTGAGGAACACTTTCTTATCTCTCATTGCTAATCTTTGGAACTCTGCATTAAGATGCTTATATCTTTCCTTGTCTTCTTTGCTTAATTACTGCTGCAGACAATCAATTACTGTTGGAATCAATTATCAATCAGTCTTCTGTCAATTATCAATTCTGTTGAAAGTAACACAGCTGATGATGAGATCTACCTGATCCCTTGCCCCATCCCCTCACATTTCTCATTTGTGCAGTGAAGGGCTTGGAAGAGATTAGTCATTTCCATTGCAGTTCAGAAATATTGCATATTCAGCAATTAATTATCTTTTTCATTGTGAGGATTCCGGAGGTGCTTCTTTAGCTCTCTGTATGACTCTCCTTTTCCATTATATGTTCTACTTTAAGGAGCTAGGGGTAAGTTATTTACCAGTTACCATATGTTCTGATATTTCCTTCTTTCTTGAAATTCTGTTTCAAACTTGAAGTTGATTGCTCTTTATTTCTGTGCATAATCTTATCTATTTAAAAATCTGGGTTTCTTTTCCTGTAGGAGTATGCACAGCATATGTTGCCTTATTGTAAATTTGGAATCACATTGGCTTTCTCCAAAGCTGTAGAGTGTTTTCTAATTTAGAGCTTGACAAATAAGAAAATTTATCTTCTTCTGTAAAGAGTAGAATTCAAATTTTACAGCTATCTAGAGGTATCCTAACTTGACAATAATGTGGCCTGAGAATTTCACAGAGCTTGAAAATCTGAATATTGTAGAAAATCAATTACATATTTAATATTGACATTTGCAGAATAAATTACCACAGTGTTAACTTACTAATAAGTGGTTTTATATTCTAGGCTCTGAAAGTATATCACCTACACAGTAAACATAATAAAGTTTCAAAGATGAGCAAATAAACCTTTCAGAAAAGCTTTCCTTGAATGTATCTTGACTTTCTTTGTGAGTTTTAGCCTTAAGACAGTAATGTTCCTCTTTCTGGGAAATAGATAATCTTGTACTTGAGAAATACTTTGGTGAACATATTATTGTTATTATTATTATTTTTAATGACAATTTTTGATGATGTGCTAGTGTTTAAAATAACTTATAAGAACTAACCAATACCACCTACATATAATATATACAAAAATGGAAGAATTTTGGCCAACTTATTGTTTATAATTTTTCAGCTGGAGTGGATGGCAGATTCTACAACTTGTAATGATTTAGAGGGTTGAAGCAATATTTTAGAATAGAAACAATCTCAAAATTGGTGATATATAAAATATATTACTGTATTGAGTAAAATAAATTTGTTAACTTCCATTTTTAAGGATTATTATATAGATTCTCTGCAAAATTGCAAAGATTAATTTTTTCCTTTTCTCCTTTTATTTTTTTTAAAAAAATATTTAGTTTTGGTTGT
The DNA here is from genome assembly GCF_042477335.2 of Ovis canadensis. Classification (NCBI taxonomy): domain Eukaryota; kingdom Metazoa; phylum Chordata; class Mammalia; order Artiodactyla; family Bovidae; genus Ovis; species Ovis canadensis. The sequence goes on along the minus strand of NC_091269.1, from coordinate 21,057,160 downwards.
ACCGTGCAGCCTAGGGGATCACAGTTCCAGGACTAGAGTTTGAACCTGGGCCCCTTGCAGTGGACCACTGGATCACCAGGGACGTCTCCCTTTAAATTTTTATTTATTTTAATTTTAAAGTGAGAACCTGATTTAGAATCAGTCTCTCCTCCTCCTCCTCTTCTTCATGGCTTTTACTTTTTATATTGCCTTTACTATACCTGAATTTATGATGAAAAATAGCTGGCTAAAGTAATAATGTTTAAGAATTAAGTTTCGGGGTGGGGGAGGAGAGGGTAGGACAAATGGAGAGAGTAGCATGGAAACATATACATTACCACATGAAAATAGATAGCCAATGGGAACTGGCTGCATGACTCAGGAAGCTCAAACTGGTGCTCTGTGACAATCTAGAGGGGTGGGATGAGGTGGGAACTAGGAGGGAGGTTTAAGAGGGAGGGGGCATATGTATACCTGTGGCTGATTCATGTTGATGTACGGCAGAAACCAACACAATATTGTAAAGCAATTATCCTTCAATTAAAAACATAAAAAAATAAATAAATAAAAATTTGTAAAAAGAATTAAGTTTGGCAGACTCACAGACCTAGAGGATATATCTGGAGTTTCCAAGGGGGGGGTCAAGGTGGGAGTGATGGAGTGGGAGTTTGGGGTTAGCAGATGTTAGCTATTAAAAATAGGATGGATAAACAAGAAGGTCCTACTATATAGCACAGGGAAATATATTCAATATCCTGTGAAAAAAACATAAGGGAAAAGAACACAAAAAACTCTGTGTGTGTGTGTGTGTGTATAACTGAATCACTATAGAGCAGAAATTAACACAGCATTGTAAATCAACTATACTTCAATTAAAAAAAAAGTTTAGGAGAGAATGTGCAAGATGGCAGAGTAGAAGGACCCTGAGTTCACTTTCTCTCACTGCAGCTTACCCTGGGGACATAGATGCTGGTGGAAGTTATTTGGGGAGGGTGTTCTACTATGTGGACACTGGTGCTGGCAAGGGCCATTCTGACACCCGTGTTGGGACACCTCTCGCCAAGCAGCTAACTAGGCATGAACGCAGCCCCACCCATCAGCAGATAGGCTTCCTGAAGACGCCTTGAGCCCATTATCTGCCGCTGGACATCTCTGCCCACGAGCATGCACACACCAGCCATAAGAAAATGCCCGTCTGCGAACTGGCCCTCCCAGTAGCAGGCCAGCCCTCCCAGTAGAAGGCCAGCACAAGTTTCAAGAAAACTCAGGACCCACAGAAAAGTTTGTCAGGAACTGGCCTCACCCACCAGTGATCTGACACCTGCTTTAGGAGCCCTGGGGCCTGGCAACCTGACCTCAGGACCTGGTTCTGCCCATCAGCACCAGTAGGCTGGAACTTGCCCTAGGACCTGGTTTCACTTATCAGTGGGCAGGCAACATCCCTGGACCCTCAATGCACCCACCAGCGAGCCAGCACACCCTGGAATCCCCTGTGATTCTGTAGTCAGCTGCCTGGTGACCCACTTCTGCCAACTACTGGCCAGCAGCATCGGCCCAAGGCACACCAGGTAACCAAATAGACCAAGAGCCAACCAGGTTTGCTGGACCACTCACAACAGTCAGCCTGCCACAAGAGAAAGGCCCAGACAGACCCCTTAAGGAGAGCCCCTAGAGCATATGGCTCTGGTGACCACAGGGAAGTATGCTGCTGGGACGATGTTTCCTGCAAAAGGCTCCTTCTCCAAGGACTCATAAAAATAAAAACAAGTTAGGCAAAATGAGGTGACAAGGCAAAATATTCCAGATGAAGGGACGAGGCAAAACCCCAGAAGAACTGAGTGAAGCGGAGATAGGTACCCTACCCCAGAAGTGGTTCTGGGTAATGACTGTAAAGATAACCAAAGAAGTTGGGAGAAGAATGAATGCAGAGAGAGAGATGTTAGAAGTTTTTAGCAAAGAGTTAGAAAATACAAAGAACAACCAAACAGATATGAAGAATACAATAACTGAAATGAAAAATAAACCAGAATAAATCAAAAGTAGAGCAAGTAATACAAAGGAATGGATCAGCAAGCTGAAAGATGGACTGGTAGAAATTGCTGGTCCTGAACAGAAAAAAAAGAATGATGTTGATGTATGGCAAAACCAATACAAAATTGTAAAATAATTAGCCTCCAATTAAATAAATTTATATTTTAAAAAAAGAATGAAAAGAAATGAGCACAGTTTGAGACCTCTGGGACAACATCAAGAATCCTAATATTCTCATTGTAGGGGTCCCAGAAGGAGGAAAAGAGCAAGGGGCCGAGAACATACTTGAAATCATAATAGCAGGAAACATCCCCAACCTGGGAAAAGGAAACAGTTGCCAAGTCCAGGAAGTGCAGAATTCTATAGAGGACCAAGCCAAAGAGGAACACACCAGGAGGACATTGTAATGAGAATGGCAAAAATAAAATTTAAGGAGAGAATGTTAAAAGCAGCAAAAGGGAAAGTGAATCCTGAGAGAGCACCCAAGTGGAGTAGTAGGAAGAGTTCACCTTTTCTCCCAAGCACACCAAAGTCACAAAAGTCTGTAGAACAGCCATCATTGAAAAAGTCTGAAACCTACCAGAAAAGATCTCTACAACTTAAGACATAGAGAAGGAACCACAGCAAAGCTGGTAGGAGGAGTGGAGTCATGATATAATCAAATCTGATAACTTCTGGGTGGGTGACCCACAAGCTGGAGAATAATTATATTGCAAAAGTTCTCCCCAGGGTCTCCCTTACAGAGGACAGTCCCCACAGTGTCAGACCTATGAGGGTCTGACACTGGAAATAGGAGCCCCCAGAGCATTTGGCTTTGAAGCCCAGTAAGACTTGGTTGCAGGAGCTACACAGAATTGGGGAAAATAAAGATTTCACTCTTAAAGGGTACACACAAAATCTCACACACACTGGGGCCAAGGGAAAAAGCCACAATTTCATAGGAGCCTGGAACCAACTAGTCTTGGAGTCTCCGTGGAGGTGGTGGTTGCTGTGACTCACTCTGGGGAGACAGTGTTGGTGGATATGTCAGGGAGCACTCATCTGTGTGAGCTCTTCTGGAGGTTGACATCTTGGTATCAATACCTGGCCCTATGTAACAGCCTGTAGTCACCAGTGCTGGGACACTTCTGGCCAACTAACGGAGAAGGAGGGACACAGCCCCATCCTTTGACAGACATGCTGTTTAAAGACTTCCTATGCCCACAGCCACCTCTAGACACACGCTTAGACATGACCCTGCCCACCAGAGGACCAAGGCCCAGCCCCACCAACCAATGGGCAAGCACTAGCCCCTCCCACCACAAAGCCTGCACTAGCCTCTAGCCCAGCCTCACCCACAAGGGAGCAGACACTGGAAGCAAGAAAACTGTACCCACAGCCTGTGGGTAGAATCTGCAAATGCAGGCCAGACACTAACCTGGGACAAGCTGGCCCTTGACCCTTGGGTGACAAGAGAAGAATGGACTCCTGGAATGCACAGGTCATCTCCTACAGAGGGCCACTTCTCCAAATCAAGAAATGTAACTGACCTATACATACATAAAATGTAGTTTTGACACAATGAGGTGACACAGAAATATGTTTCAGAGGAAGGAACAAGATAAAAAACCAAGAAGAACTCAGTGATATGGAGATAGGCAACACCTGAGAAAGAGTTCAGGATAACTGTAAAGATCGTCAAAGAATTCAGGGTGAGAATGTAGAATGAAATTAGAGGCTTTAAAAGAACCTATGGATAGATCAACTAAACAGAAAATTAACAAGGAAACAAACTTTAAGTGATACAATAGACTCCAATCGATATCTATAGGACATTTCACCCCAAAACAATTTCACCTTTTTCTCAAGTGCACACGGAACCTTCTCCAGGATAGATCACATCCTGAGCCATAAATCTAGCCTTGGTAAATTCAAAAAAATTGAAATCCTTCCAGGCATCTTTTCTGACCACAGTGCAGTAAGATTAGATGTCAATTACAGGAGAAAAACTATTAAAAATCCCAACATATGGAGGCTGAACAACACGCTGCTGAATAACCAACAAATCAGAGAAGAAATAAAGAAATAAAAATATGCATAGAAATGAATGAAAATGAAAACACAACAACCAAAACCTATGAGACACTATAAAAGCAGTACTAAGGGGAAGGTTCATAGCAATACAGGCATACCTCAAGAAACAAGAAAAAACTCAAATAAATAACCTAACTCTACACCTAAAGCAACTAGAAAAGGAAGAAATGAAGAACCCCAGGGATAGTAGAAGGAAAGAATTCTTAAAACTTAGGGCAGAAATAAATGCAAAAGAAACAGACCATAGCAAAAATCAACAAAACCAAAAGCTGGTTCTTTGAGAGAAAGTTGACACACCATTAGCCAGACTCATCAATAAACAAAGGGAGAAAAATCAAATCAACAAAATTGGAAATGAAAATGGAGATATCACAACAGACAACACAGAAATACAAAGGATCATAAGAGACTATTATCAGCAACTATATGCAAATAAAATGGACAACGTGGAAGAAATGGACAAATTCTTAGAAAAGTACAACTTTCCAAAACTGAACCGGGAAGAAATAGAAAACCTTAACAGACCCATCACAAGCACGGAAATTGAAACTGTAATCAGCAATCTTCCAGCAAACAAAAGCCCAGGACCAGATGGCTTCGCAGCTGAATTCTACTAAAAATTTCGAGAAGAGCTAACACCTATCCTCCTCAAACTCTTCCAGAAAATTGCAGAGGAAGGTAAATATCCAAACTCATTCTATGAGGCCACCATCATAATACCAAAACCACCATTCTATTAGGCCACCACCTAATACCAAAATCTGACAAAGATGCCACAGAAAAAGAAAACTACAGGCCAATTTCACTGATGAACATAGATGCAAAAATTTTTAACAAAATTCTAGCAAGAAGAATCCAACAACTTATTAAGAAGATCATACATCATGACCAAATGGGCTTTATCCCAGGGATGCAAGGATTCTTCAATATCTGCAAATCAATCAATGTGATACACCACATTAACAAATTGAAAAATAAAAACCATATGATTAGCTCAATAGATGCAGAGAAAGCCTTTGACAAAATTCAACATCCACTTATGATAAAAAAAAAAACCTCCACAAAGCAGGAATAGAAGGAACATACCTCAACATAATAAAAGCTATATATGACAAACCCTCAGCAAACATTATCCTCAATGGTGAAAAATTGAAAGCATTTCCCTTAAAGTCAGGAAAAAGACAAGGGTGCCCACTCTCACCACTACTATTCAATATAGTTTTGGAAGTTTTGGCCACAGCAGTCAGAGCAGAAAAAGAAAAGGAATCCAGATTGGAAAAGAAGAAGTAAAACTCTCACTGTTTGCAGATGACATGATCCTCTACATAGAAAACCCTAAAGACTCCACCAGAAAATTACTAGAGCTAATCAATGAATATAGTAAAGTTGCAGGATATAAAATCAACACAGAGAAATCCCTTGCATTCCTATACACTAATAATGGGAAAACAGAGGAATTAAGGAAACAATTCCATTCACTATTGCAATGAAAAGAATAAAATACTTAGGAATATATCTACTTAAAGAAACACCTACCTAAATAATTTCACAATTTGTATGGAAATACAAAAAATCTTGAATAGCCAAAGCAATCTTGAGAAAGAATGGAATTGGAGGAATCAGCCTGCCTGACTTCAGTCTCTACTACAAAGCCACAGTCATCAAGACAGTATGATACTGGCACAAAGACAGAAATATAGATCAGTGGAACAAACAGAAAGCCCAGAGATAAATCCACACACCTGTGGACACCTTATCTTCGACAAAGGAGGCAAGAATATACAATGGACTAAAGACAATCTCTTTAACAAGTGGTGCTGGGAAAACTGGTCAACCACTAGTAGAAGAATGAAACTAGAACACTTTCTAACACCATACACAAAAATAAACTCAAAATGGATTAAAGATCTAAATGTAAGACCAGAAACTATTAAACTCCTAGAGGAAAACATAGGCAAAACACTCTCTGACATAAATCACAGCAGGATCCTCTATGACCCACCTCCAAGAATATTGGCAATAAAAGCAAAAATAAACAAATGGGACCTAATTAAACTTAAAAGCTTCTGCACAACAAAGAAAACTCTAAGCAAGGTGAAAAGACAGCCTTCAGAATGGGAGAAAATAATAGCAAATGAAGCAACGGACAAAGAATTAATCTCAAAAATGTACAAGCAACTCCTGCAACTCAATTCCAGAAAAATAAATGACCCAATCAAAAAAATGGGCCAAAGAACTAAACAGACATTTCTCCAAAGAAGATATACAGATGGCTAACAAACGTGAAAAAATGCTCAACATCACTCATGATCAGAGAAATGCAAATCAAAACCACAATGAGGTGCCCTCTCACACCGGTCAGAATGGCTGGGATCCAAAAGTCTACAAGCAATAAATGCTGGAGAGGGTGTGGAGAAAAGGGAACCCTCTTACACTGTTGGTGGGAATGCAAACTAGTACAGCCACTATGGGAACAGTGTGGAGAGTCCTTAAAAAACTGGAAATAGAACTGCCATACAACCCAGCAATCCCACTGCTCGGTATACACACTAAGGAAACCAGAATCAAAAGAGACACGTATGTCCCAGTGTTCATCCCAGCACTGTTTATAATAGCCAGGACATGGAAGCAACCTAGATGTCCATCAGCAGATGAATGGATAAGAAAGCCGTGGTACATATACACAATGGAATATTTCTCAGCCATTAAAAATAATACATCTGAATCAGTTCTAATGAGGCGGATGAGACTGGAGCCGATTATACAGAATGAAGTAAGCCGGAAAGAAAAACACCAATACAGTATGCTGCTGCTAAGTTGCTTCAGTCGTGTCCGACTCTGTGCGACCCCACAGACATCAGCCCACCAGGCTCCCTGTCTCTGTGATTCTCCAGGCAAGAACACTGGAGTGCGTTGCCATTTCCTTCTCCAATATGCATATATATGGAATTTAGAAAGAAGGGAATGATAACCCTGTATGCAAGACAGCAAAAGAGACACAGATGTATTGAATAGTCTTTTGGACTCTGTTGGAGAGGGCAAGGGTCGGATGATATGGGAGAATGGCATTGAAACATGTAAAATATCATATGTGAAACGAATTGCCTGTCCCGATTTGATGCGTGATACAGGGGTACTCTGTATCATGATGCTCAGGACTGGTGCCCTGGGATAACCCAGAGGGATGGTATGGGGAGGGAAGTGGGAGGGGTGTTCAGGATGGGGAAGACATGTACACTCATGGCAGATTCAAGTCAATGTATGGCAGAACCAATACAATATTGTAAAGTAAAATAAACAAAATTTTTAAAAAGTATTAGAAAATATAAAAGCAAGGGAAGAGCAATAGGTAACAATTAGGGAATTCCCATAAGGGTGACTTTTCAACAAAAGCTGCAAGCCAGAAGGGAGGGGTATGATATAGTCAAAGTGATAAAGGGGAATAACCTCCAATCAAGAATACTCTACCTGGCAAGGTTCTCTTTCAGATATTTGATAGATTAAAAGCATCACAGAGTTCAGCACTACCAAAATAGCTTTACAACAAATGTTAAAGGAACTTATCTAAGTGAGAAAAGACTATGACTAGAAACATGAAAATTATGGAAAGGAAAAATTCATCAGTAAAGGCAAACATATGGTAAAGGTAGGAAATCATCCACTCAAAAAAAAAAAAAAAAACTAGTAGGGTTCTTAAAAGACAAAACTAGTAAAATCATCCATAACTACAACGAGCAGCTATGTGATCCACAAAACAGATGTAAAATACATCACAAACAGTAATCATGAGGGTCATAGAGTACAAGTGCAGGGTTTTAAAGATGTATTTGAAATTAAGACATCAGTAATTGTATAACCATCATATATATATATATATATATATATAGTATATATATATATATACTATATATATATAATGAGTGAAATATAAAAACCTCATGGTAACTACAATCTAAAAATCTGTAATAGATATACACACACACAAAAAGAAAAAGGAATCCAAACCTAACAGTAAATATAGCCATCAAATATAAGAGAACAGAGCAAAAGAAGAAGAAGAACAACAACAAAAAACTACAAAACAACCTCACAAAGAATTTTTAAAAGGCAATAAAAACATATGTTAAAATTAAACATATGTTGAAATTAGTTTCAATGTAAATGAGCTAAATGCTACAATGAAAAGACATAAAGTAGCTGAATGTAAAAACAGGCCTGCCAACAAGAGATTTGCCTCAATCTAAGGAGACACAAACTGAAAGTGAGAGAATGGAAGAATGTATTCCACTCAAATAGGTTGCAAAGAAAGCCAAGATAGCAATAGTTGTATCAGAAAAAAGAGACTTTACAATAAAGACTGGTAAAAGAGACAGGATATTACATTATTATCAAGGAATCAATCCAAGAAGAAGATATAAGAATTGTAAATATACCCCAACATAGGAGCATCTAAACACAAAAAGCAAATACCAGCAGACATAAGGGAGAAGTCAACAGTAACACAGTAATAAAGACAGTTCTAAGAGGGAAGTTTATAGTGATACAAGTTTACTTTGTCAAGCAACAAAAATCTTAAATAAACAACCTAACCCTACACATAAAGGGCCTAGAAAAAGAACAAACAAAACTCAAATTTAGTCAAAAGAAAGAAACATAAAGATATGAGCAGAAATAAATGAAACAGAGAGTAGAAAAAGAATAGAAAAAGTCAATGAAACTAATAGCTGTTTCATTGAAAAGAGAAAAAAAAATTGATAAACATTTTGCCAGATTCATCAGGAAAAAAGAGAGACAGTCCAAATCAATAAAATAAAAAATAAAAGGAAAAGTTAAACTGACACCACAGCAATTCAAAGGACCATAAGACACTACTGAAAACAACTATACACCAATAAGATGAATGACATATAAGGAAAGGACAAGTTCTTAGCAAGGTAGAATCTCTCAACTTAGAACCAGGAAGAAATAGAAAGTAGGAGCAGACCAATTACTAATAATGAAATTGTGTCAATAATTTTTAAAAAAACAAAAAACTTCCAGGAAACAAAAGTCAAGATCAGATGTCTTCACAGGAGGATTTTACCAGAGATTTAGAGAAGATTTAACAAGAAACTTTCTGAAAGTATTCCCCCCAAAAAATTGCAGAGGAAGGAATGCTTGTGAACCCATTTCATGAGGTTAGCATAACCCTGATACAAAGATATAAAAAAAAATTATAACTGATGAACATGGGTGCAGAACTCCTCAAGAAAATATTAGGAACCTGAATCCAACAATACATGAAAAGGGTTATAAAACATGATCAAGTAGGAGTTATTCCAGGGATTCAAGGATAGTTCAATACCCTCAAATCAATCACTATGATATACCACATTAACAAACTGAAGAATAAAACTATATGATTATTTCAATAGATGTAGAAAAAGGTTTTGACAAAGTTCAACATCCATGCATGATACAAACTCTCCAAAAGTGGCCATAAAGTGAACATACCTTAACATAAGAAACACCTTATATGACAAACCTACAGCTAACATACTCAGTGATGAAAAACTGAAAGCATTTCCTGTAAGATCAGGAACAAGACAAGGATGCTCACTCCCACCGTTTTTATTTAATATACGATTGGAAGTCCTAGCAACAGCAGTCAGACAAGATAAATGAAATGAATCCAGATTGGAAAGGGAAAAGTAAAACTCTCACTGTTTGCAGATGACATGATACCATACAGACAGAATTCTAAAGATGCCACTGGAAAACTACTAGAACTCATTAATAAACTTGGTAAAACAGAAGGATGTAAAATTAATATACACAAATCTGTTGCATTTTAATACATCTTAATGAACTATCAGAAAGAGAAATTAAGGAGATAATCCCACTTATCAAATTACGAAGAAAAAAATGCCTAGGAATATACCTACCTAAGGCTTCCCTGTTGTTCCATGTCCAGTTCTAACTGTTGGTTCCTGACCTGCATACAGATTTCTCAAGAGGCAGGTTAGGTGGTCTGGTATTCCTATCTCTTTCAGAATTTTCCAGTTTCTTGTTATCCACAAAGGCTTTGGCATAGTCAAGAAAGCAGAAATAGATGTTTTTCTGGAACTCTCTTGCTTTTTCCATGATCCAGTGGATGTTGGCAATTTGATCTCTGGTTCCTCTGCCTTTTCTAAAACCAGCTTGAACATCAGAGAGTTCACGGTTCACGTATTGCTGAAGCCTGGCTTGGAGGATTTTGAGTATCAGTTTACTAGCATGTGAGATGAGTGCAATTGTGTGGTAGTTTGAGCATTCTTTGGCATTGCCTTTCTTTGGGATTGGAATGAAAACTGACCTTTTCCAGTCCTGTGGCCACTGCTGAGTTTTCCAAATGTGCTGGCATATTGAGTGCAGCACTTTCACAGCATCATCTTTCAGGATTTGAAATAGCTCAACTGGAATTCCATCACCTCCACTAGCTTTGTTCATAGTGATGCTTTTTAAGGCCCACTTGACTTCACTTTCCAAGATGTCTGGCTCTAGATTAGTGATCACATCATCATGATTATCGGGGTTGTGAAGATCTTTTTTGTACAATTCTTCCGTGTATTCTTGCCACCTCTTCTTAATATCTTCTGCTTTTGTTAGGTCTATGCCATTTCTGTCCTTTATCGAGTCCATCTTTGCATGAAATGTTCCCTTGGTATCTCTAATTTTCTTGAAGAGATCTCTAGTCTTTCCCATCATTTTTTTTTTCCTCTATTTCTTTGCATTGATTGCTGAAGAAGGCTTTCTTATCTCTTCTTGCTATTCTTTGGAACTCTGCATTCAGATGCTTATATCTTTCCTTTTCTCCTTGGCCTTTTGCTTCTCTTCTTTTCACAGCTATTTGTAAGGCCTCCTCAGACAGCCATTTTGCTTTTTTGCATTTCTTTTCCATGAGGATGGTCTTGATCCCTGTCTCCTGTACAATTTCACGAACCTTATTCCATAGTTCATCAGGCACTCTGTCAGATCTAGGCCCTTAAATCTATTTCTCACTTCCACTGTATAATCATAAGGGATTTGATTTAGGTCATACCTGAATGGTCTAGCGGTTTTCCCTACTTTCTTCAATTTGAGTCTGAATTTGGCCATAAGGAGTTCATGATCTGAGCCACAGTCAGCTCCTGGTCTTGTTTTTGTTGACTGTATGGAGCTTCTCCATGTTTGGCTGCAAAGAATATAATCAATCTGATTTTGGTGTTGACCATCTGGTGATGTCCATGTGTAGTCTTCTCTTGTGTTGTTGGAAGAGGGTGTTTGCTATGACCAGTGCATTTTCTTGGCAAAACTCTGTTAGTCTTTGCCTTGCTCCATTCCGCATTCCAAGGCCAAATTTGCCTGTTACTCCAGGTGTTTCTTGACTTCCTACTTTTGCATTCCAGTCCCCTATAATGAAAAGGACATCTTTTGGGGGTGTTAGTTCTAAAAGGCCTTGTAGCTCTTTGTAAAACCGTTCAACTTCAGTTTCTTTAGCGTTACTGGTTGGGGCATAATAGGCTTGGATTACTGTGATATTGAATGGTTTGCCTTGGAGATGAACAGAGATCATTCTGTCATTTTTGAGATTGCATTCAAGTACTACATTTTGAACTCTTTTGTTGACCATGATGGCTACTCCATTTCTTCTAAGGGATTCCTGCCCACAGTACTAGGTATAATGGTCATCTGAGTTAAATTCACCCATTCCAGTCCATTTTAGTTAGCTGATTTCTAGAATGTCGATGTTCACCCTTGCCATCTCGTTTGACGACTTCCAATTTGCCTTGATTCATGGACCTGACATTCCAGGTTCCTATGCAATATTGCTCTTTACAGCATCGGATCTTGCTTCTATCACCAGTCACATCCACAGCTGGGTATTGTTTCTGCTTTGGCTCCATCCCTTCATTCTTTCTGGAGTTATTTCTCCACTGATCTCCAGTAGCATATTGGGCACCTAATGACCTGGGGAGTTCCTCTTTTGGTATCCTATCACTTTGCCTTTTCATACTGTTCATGGGGTTCTCAAGGCAAGAATACTGAAGTGGCTTGCCATTCCCTTCTCCAGTGGACCACATTCTGTCAGACCTCTCCACTATGACCCACCCGTCTTGGGTGGCCCCACAGGGCATGGCTTAGTTTCATTGAGTTAGACAAGGCTGTGGTCCTAGTGTGATTAGATTGACTATTTTTCTGTGATTATGGTTTCAGTGTGTCTGCCCTCTGATGCCCTTTTGCAACATGTACCATCTTACTTGGGTTTCTTTTACCTTGGGCGTGAGGTATCTCTTCACGGCTGCTCCAGCAAAGCACAGCTGCTGCTCCTTACATTGGACGAGCCTTACTGCTGCGGTTCCTGACCTTCAAGGTGGGATAGCTCCTCTAGGCCCTCCTGTGCCTGCGCAGCCATGGCTCCTTGGGTTGCTCCTCCCGGCCGCCGGCCCTGGCCTTGGGCTCGGGGTGGCTCCTCAGGGTCACAGCCCCTGGACATGGACTGGTTCCAGTTAGAACAGTTAGAACTGGACATGAAACAACAGACTGGTTCCAAATAGGAAAAGGAGTACGTCAAGGCTGTATATTGTCACCCTGCTTATTTAACTTACACATCATGAGAAATGCTGGACTGGAAGAAACACAAGCTGGAATCAAGATTGCCGGGAGAAATATCAATCACCTCAGATATGCAGATGACACCACCCTTATGGCCGAAAGTGAAAAGGAGCTAAAAAGCCTCTTGATGAAAGTGAAAGAGGAGAGCAAAAAAGTTGGCTTAAAGCTCAACATTCAGAAAACGAAGATCATGGCATCTGGTCCCATCACTTCATGGGAAATAGATGGGGAAACAGTAGAAACAGTGTCAGACTTTATTTTGAGGGGCTCCAAAATCACTGCAGATCATGACTGCAGCCATGAAATGAAAAGATGCTTACTCCTTGGAAGGAAAGTTATGGCCAACCTAGATAGCATATTCAAAAGCAGAGACATCACTTTGCCGACTAAGGTCCGTCTAGTCAAGGCTATGGTTTTTCCTGTGGTCACGTATGGATGTGAGAGTTGGACTGTGAAGAAAGCTGAGCACTGAAGAATTGATGCTTTTGACCTGTGGTTTTGGAGAAGACTCTTGAGAGTCCCTTGGACTGCAGGGAGATCCAACCAGTCCATTCTGAAGGAGATCAACCCTGGGATTTCTTTGGAAGGAATGATGCTAAAGCTGAAGCTCCCGTACTTTGGCCACCTCATGCGAAGAGTTGACTCATTCGAAAAGACTCTGATGCTGGGAGGGATTGGGGGCAGGAGAAGAAGGGGACGACAGAGGACGAGATGGCTGGATGGCATCACGGACTCGATGGACATGAGTCTGAGCTGGTGATGGACAGGGAGCCCTGGCGTGCTGCGATTCATGGGGTCACAAAGAGTCGGACACGACTGAGGTACTGAACTGAACTGAAGGCTTCCCTGGTAGCTCAGTTGGTAAAAAAAACCTTCTTGCAATGCGAGAAGAACCTGGTTCAATTCCTGGGTTGGGAAGATCTGCTGGAGAAGGGATGGGCTACCCACTCCAGTATTCTTGGGCTTCTCTTGTGGCTCAGCTGGTAAAGAATCTGCCCGCAGTGCAGGAGACCTGGGTTTGATCCGTGGGTTTGGAAGATTCCCCTGGAGAAGAGAAAGGCTACCTACTGCAGTATTGTGGTCTGGAGAATTCCACGGACTGTATAGTCCATGGGGTCGCAAAGAGTCAGACATGACTGAGTGACTTGCACTTTCACTTTTTTCAAGGAGATGAAAGTCCTGTACTTGGGAAACTATAAGACATTGCTGAACAAAAGTGAAGACGACACAAACAGATGGAAAGGTACACTGTGTTTATGAACTGGAAGAACTGACATTGTTCAAATGACCACACTACTTAAGGAAACCCACAGTTCAATATAGTTCCTATCAAAGTGCTAAGGACCTTTTCCACAGAACTAGAACATATAAAAATCTGTATGAAAACACAAAAGAATAGCCAAAACAATCTTGAGAAAGAACAAAACTAGAGAAATCAGGCTCCCTGACTTCGGACTATACTACAGAGTTACAATAATCAAAACCAGTATGGTACTGGCACAAAAACAAACACAGAGATCGATGGAAGGGTATGGAGAGTCCAGAAATAAGTCTGAGGTTGTATTGTCAAATTCACCTACAACAAAGGGAAGAATATACAGGAGATGGAAAAAAAAAAACAACAGTTTCTTAAGTAAGTGGTGCTGGGGAAACTGGACAGCTACATGAAAAGGAATGAAATTAGAACATTCTCTAGCATCTTACACAAAAACAAACTCAAAATGGTTAAAGACCTAAATATAAGACCAGAAACCATAAAAATGCTGGAAATAAAAATAGAACACTCTGACACAAATCATATCAATACATTTTTTGGATCTGTCTCCTAAATCAAAAGAAATAAAATATAAACAGATGGAACCTAATTAATCTTAAAAGCTTTTGGATGGCAAAGGAAACTATCAACAAAACAAAAGACAATCTATTAAATGGGAGAAAATATTTGCAAATTATATGACTGATAAGGGGTTACTTTCCAAACTATATAAACAGCTCATACAACTCAACATCAAAAAAAAAAAAAAGAAACAATTTAAAAATAGTCAAATGACCTGAATTTTTTTCTAAAGATAACCTACCGATGGCCGACAGGCACACGAAAATATACTTAACATGATAAGTCCTCAGAGAAATGAAAATCAAAACCACAATGAGATATCACCTCACAGTTTCAGAATGGCTATCATGAAAAAGAACACAAATAACAGAATATATATATATATATATATATATATATATATATATATATGTGGACAGGGAGGCCTGGCATGCTGCAATTCATGGGGTCGCAGAGTCGGACATGACTGAGCAACTGAACTGAACTGAAGTGAGGTATGTATATCTGAGTCACTTTGCTGTACAGAAGACATTAATGCAACATTGTAAATCAGCTATATTTCAGTAAAACTTTAAAAATAATGATAAAATAATAAAGAAAGTATTAAAAAAAGAACATAATAACAAGAGAATGGCAAAAATGTGGAGAAAACAGACCCCACGTACCCTTTTGGTGGGAATGTTTCCTATGGAAAACAGTATGGAGGTTTCTCAAAAAACCAGAACTACTGTATGACCCAGCAATTTCACTCCTGGATATTTACCTAAAAAACAAAACAAACAAACAAAAAATAAAGCACTTATTTTTAAAGATACATGCATCCAGTGTTCATAGCAGTATTATTCACAATTGCCAAGATATGGAAGCAACCTAAGTTTCTATCAAGAGATGAGTGCATAAAGAAGATATAGTGTATTTACTAAAAAGAAGTAGACTCACATATACAGAGGACAGAGTAGTGGTTATCAGTGGGGAGAGGATTGTGGGGAGTCACAAAATAGTTGTAGGAGAATAAGAGGTACAAACTATTATGTATAAAATAAGCTTCAAGGATATATAGTCCAGCACAGGGAATATAGGCAATATTTTATAGTAATTGTAAATGGAATATAACTTTTTAGAAATTGTAAATCCCTGTGTTGTATACCTGAAACATATATCAACTATATCCCAGTAAAAAATTTTTTTAATAATTGAGTTTTGGAAAACACTTCTAGAATATACTAGTTGCATGCCTTTTATCAAGCAGCCTTTTTATATGTTCATTACAGAAATGAGAAAATGAGAGCATTACTTCATACCAGGACAACTCAAAAAAGACTTATCTAAGCTTAATGGTCACTCCTAAGATTATACTGGAAAAATGAAAGTAATCTATATATTTTACTAACCCATAAGGCAAAAATAGTGAATATTTATAATTTTATTAGGTTGGATTTTCTTGTGCTTACTAGCATCATAATTGGAGAGTGAAGTTAACTACAATGGCTAAATAGGATATTACAAATTATTTTATTATAGTTATTTCTTTTACCATGGACTATTTAGAGAATATATGACATGATTTCCCAACCTATGTATTGTAATTCTTTAGTCTTTTGTATAGACATTGGTGAAAAATAGTGACTTAGATTTCATATATATATATACACACACACACACCCCCACACACACACACACCCATAAATAGAAGTGCCTGTCACAATTTTGCCTATAATAAGTGTTTATATTTCTTTATTACTTAAAAGGTAAGTTAATTTCCTTTTCAGCTTTCTTTCACAGTAAGGGCTATTTGGTATTTTTTTGATTATAGGGAAATAAGTACCTTGTGTAGGTGCTTGTCTTTGAAGTTACAAGTTCTGCTTTTAATAAGCATCATAATTGATGTTCAGCAAGTGAAATGTTATAGTAAAATATAGAATTTTTAGAGAAGAAATAATGGGTTTAGGATTAAGACTGTTATCTTTATACCTTCCCTACCCCCATGCAAAAAGAAACTACTGTGAAGATTTTAAATAAATATACGCATAACACCAAAAATGCTTCATTTATTGTAAATATTCATTTCTGTCTTGTCTGTCTGCAGCTTTTCCACTGTAAATGGGTTATATATTTGTTTTGAATTTTTAAAAAATAGTAAAGTAAGTTATTTTTTATTTTGTGGAGACTTTTTTTTTTTGGATTTAGCATTTGGCAAGCAGGATAGGAGTTTAGTTTCATACTTTGCATCATCTTTGTATCACCTCTCAATTGATAGGTTAAGAGCAGGCCTGGCTCCCATGTGGGGAAGGTAGTAACATGTCCATGCTGTGGATGGTGGCCTCTGTTGGGGTATTGTGTGAAAAGCCCTGGACGCTCTGGAGAAGCAGTTCTGGGCCCTCTCATCCCCACATCGATGGGGGACAGGTGAACCTGTGTGATCAGGTGTCTGACCTGCGCTTCACTCAGTTGGGGTCTATCCCCTCTTCTTCCTTCTCCTGTTCCTGCTTTCCTCATTTTTCTCTGCCCACTACTCTGCCTCCTCTTTTCTTCTTACTCATATGTTATTGGCAGTCAGTTTACTGAGAGGGTTTTCCCCTTTTCTCTACCCAAAGTCCTTTTCCTTGAAAGATTGATGGCATGCTTTGGGAGAGGAAGGTTACCGTCTGGGGGTGAGAGTGACCCATACATGGGCACAGTTGCTCTTGGCCATTGTGATAAATTGTGGTGACCAAAGGTATCCCTTTCTGAAATGCCTTAAATAAAATATTTGAATTGTAATAAGTGTGATATAAGTTCTGTACATGCACGTAAGACATGCCTATACATGCTTGTGTGGGTGTTGCAAATATTTCTTATGATTTTACTGGGGACTCCTATAGAGATTACTCTTTAGAAGTTGCAATTAACTTTAAAACTTAGAATTTAAAATATCTTTGGGAAATGTCCTCATATAGCAGATGTTACTGGGCAAGAAGGAGAGTGGTCTATGGTGAAATTAAGTGGGTCTGTCACTCAGCCTTGGTTTCCCTCTTCACTGAGGTCTGCTGATCTTCCACGATTTCATTTGAAGATTAATTAGAGAAGGGCCTTAGGACCTCATGGTCATCTATGTAATCCACTTTGAAATCCAAGGGCAGAGAAGAAGGGACACATAGTAGAACTAATAATGTGTTTCCATGGAGCGAGCTTTTAGAAGTAACAAACGAATACATTTTGCTGAGTTTGGTGGGTCTAGTTTTTGATGTTTGGAGTATCCCTGATTTTCTGTTCAACTGTGATGTCTGTGTTGCCCCCCAGGAAGTGTGCGACATGAAGTCTGAGGGTCAGGCCACTGTCATCCAGCGGCTGGAGCAGACCATCGAGGATCTGAAGACCAAGATAGCTGAGCTGGAGAAACAATATCCCGCCCTAGACACGGGTCTGGAAGCCCTCAAGCTGGGAGAAAAGGATGTCGGATATGAAAGGATCGTACAGGCCAAGTCCATCCAGACGTCCCCGATGGAAGACGGTGGTGTGCTGGCGCGTCCTCCTGGGGGGGCCCCGCTGGTGGGCCCCCTACCCTTGACCGCACATGGAGAATCAGCGGGGCTGCCCTTCTCTTCGGGACCTCAGACCATGTTCTGCTCAGAAATCTCTTTGGTCGTGTCTCCAAGGCGAATATCAGTTCAGCTTGATGCACAGCCATCCCTCCAGCCTCCACCGCCTGCATCCCTCCCCTGGTCTGACAGTCATGGACAGGCGGGGTCCCAGCCTTCCCATCCTCTTCACACTGGGTTTGAAACCAGCCAGGAGCACTCTGCTTTCCCCTACTCTGGAAACGGCTGTGACATCCCCACTGCACCACCTCTGCCTCCAGAGACCTCCCCTCTGATGCCTGGCGTGGGCGCCGAGGCTTCCCCAGCACCCCTGACCCCCAGTGCACCTGGGCCTGCACTGCCCAGTCCAGCAGGCCTCTCACCTCCTCCTCGTCTAGGTCCAGAGATGCTGCCACCCCCTCCTCTACCTTTGCCTGGAGTGGGAATTCCCCCTGCCCCTCCCCTTCCCAGGGTGGGGATCCCTCCCGCCCCTCCCCTTCCCGGGGTGGGGATCCCTCCCGCCCCTCCCCTTCCCGGGGTGGGGATCCCTCCCGCCCCTCCCCTTCCCGGGGTGGGGATCCCTCCCGCCCCTCCCGCCCCTCCCCTTCCCGGGGTGGGGATCCCTCCCGCCCCTCCCCTTCCCGGGGTGGGGATCCCTCCCGCCCCTCCCCTTCCCGGGGTGGGGATCCCTCCCGCCCCTCCCCTTCCCGGGGTGGGGATCCCTCCCGCCCCTCCCCTTCCCGGGGTGGGGATCCCTCCCGCCCCTCCCCTTCCCGGGGTGGGGATCCCTCCCGCCCCTCCCCTTCCCGGGGTGGGGATCCCTCCTCCCCCGCCCCTTCCCGGGGTGGGGATCCCTCCTGCCCCCCCTCTTCCCGGGGTGGGGATCCCTCCAGCGCCCCCTCTTCCCGGGGTGGGGATCCCTCCAGCGCCCCCTCTTCCCGCGGTGGGGATCCCTCCCGCCCCCCCTCTTCCCGCGGTGGGGATCCCTCCCGCCCCTCCTCTTCCCGGGGTGGGCATCCCTCCAGCGCCCCCTCTTCCCGGGGTGGGCATCCCTCCTCCCCCTCCCCTTCCCGGGGTGGGCATCCCTCCTCCCCCTCCCCTTCCCGGGGTGGGCATCCCTCCTCCCCCTCCCCTTCCCGGGGTGGGCATCCCTCCTCCCCCTCCTCTTCCAGGCATGGGAATACCCCCCACCCCCCCTCTTCCCGGAGTGGGAATTCCTCCTCCCCCACCTCTTTCCAGTGAAGGAATACCTCCTGCCCCACCTCCTCCTCCTCCTCCTCCCGGTGTGGGGATTCCACCTCCTCTAACCCCTCCGCCCCCACCCACTGCTGGATCAGGCCTTCCTCTCCCACGACAAGTTGGGAGTAGCACTTTACCGACACCTCAGGTGTGTGGCTTTCTTCCTCCTCCGTTGCCTCTTGGCTTGTTTGGATTTGGGATGAATCAGGAAAAAGGGAGTAGGAAGCAGCCAGTAGAGCCTTGTCGGCCAATGAAGCCTCTATATTGGACAAGAATTCAGCTGCACAGTAGAAGGTAACACCAGCGGCGTTCGTCTTTGCATAATTTGTCAACATGAGAGAAGTGGTTTCCTCTCTGTACCACTCCAAAGCTAGTCTGTAGATTTTTACATCAATATTTAGTGGAGCAATTTTAGACTTTTCTCCAGAAGTATCCAAGTGATAAATCATGTGTATCAATGTACACATTTCTATCTATATAGTTTTTTAAATTAATTTCTTTTTTAATTGAAGGATAATTGCTTTACAGAATTTTGTTGTTTTCTGTCAAACCTCAACATGGTTAATTTTTAATCGACCTTTTAAGGATTGATGGATAGATCTTTCTTAGCTTATGTGAGCTGTTGCCTTTTTGCAAAGCCTCACTCTGACAAATAACTTATAAAAGTAAATCAAATCATTAAACAGACAAACCCTTGAGGATGTATTCTGCATCCTTTTGAAGGCATGGTCTTGTTTTACTATTCAGAAAAGTGATACACAAAAATCCACGTGTGGATTTCACCCTGTGTGTGAAATGATTTAGGTCTGATCATTTCATGGCACTTCTATAGATGATTTGCAACACTGTGAGGTCACAAAATCACAGACTTACATGACTTTTACGAAAGACATGATATTTATAAAAGAATGCCTCCCAGCAGGTTTGCTGCTGGTGTATTACTTACCCATGGATGGTCCATAACCTGGTTCCCTGAACCCTGGGGTGGTGCCAGAGAAAACATGCCCTTTAAATTTCCCCTGGACTTTGTTATCCCGAGTTCTCATGACTTTGAACTTGTGGCTGTCTGTGATGTGGCACAGATTTAGAAATAGGATGTTTACTAGACTCATCTTCATTTCTTATATTAATTTTCTCTTATCTGAATCATAGTGGAGAATCACTGCTTCTAACTTTGCTGTTCATTCTCTGAGTACTTTTCCGAGTCACTCCTAATTGCTGAGGCATCATTTCCAGCTGTGCTCCAAACTCATTTTTTCCATATGCATTATATGAAGTTCTTTTATTTTGTTGTTTTGCTTTTTAAAATGAACCTTCATTTTCAGGTGGTACTACCTGTCTCTATGGTCACTGAGGAGTCAGATGACATGAGTGCTGGACAGTGGTAGGGAGACAGAAATGCCACTCTGTCGGCAGAAAGTGATTTATTTTTAACCCATGAAACTTATGGGTCAGGTTAGAATGTGAGATATCAGACATTTCTTGCCTGGAGATCCATACTAAAAAGGGTTCTTACATGTTTTATACAATGACTTGATGACTGAGAATTCCTGGCAATGCCTAGAAAGAATTCCTTTCTAGGCAAAGGTTCCATCCTGTGTTGATGCTGTTTCTCATCATGTTGGTTGATTAAACAAGTGCTGATCTTACAGAAAATGGGATGGGGATGGATCTCCCCCATCCCCAACCTCCCTTCATCCTCTCCTGGCCCCTCTGGTGCCTGTGTCCTCCTGTCCCTGCAGTCCAGCTTGACGCCTCTCTCATGGGTTTTTGCTTAACTTTAGAGACTCCAGTGCTTCACTTATTTGGGAAAAAATTGAAGAGCCATCCATAGATTGTCATGAATTTGAGGAATTGTTTTCTAAATCTACTGTCAAGGAAAGGAAGAAACCCATTTCTGACACCATCACAAAGACTAAGGCTAAGCAAGTGAGTATTCGTGTGTTTTCTGAAATTGGACAGTATTTTGGGTATAAGTGTGAACTTTCATTGGAGAAAAACTTTGACACCATTTTCAGGGCTGTGTCCATTCCACTGTCTGTAAGCAGATAGTAGGGGTTAGCGTTTTAGAACATGTGGTTAAATAAGACTTTCCCAGATAGAATAGCAAGTAATCATCTCCACCAAGTGATCATGTTCTATTTGATTTGTAGCCCCACGATCCATATTTCCAAGCTTTTAGCAATTGCTTGTTGTTATAATTAGTTGTCTAGAAACAAACTGGAAATCAAGCAAGAAATCCAGTCCTTAGTAACCGATCTCGTGTTTGGTATTTTGTTCCTATTCTAACAACTGAGTGCCCTGTAGAACCTAGCTAAATAATCACCTTGAACTTGACACAGAGAAGAGACTCTTGTATCCAGTTCCAGCATCTCCATTCTGTGTTAGATCCTTTGATGCATCCTGTGACACTTGAGTCCCAGAGAAAGAAAAGTGCATTTGGAAGAAAACATTTTCATACAATATTTTCCCACTGGTCCACACAGTGGCCTTGATCATGAACTAATTTTGTGTATCTCTCAAGGTAGCCATACAGGAAAGTATAGTAAAGCCCAGAACAATGAGCTCAGAAGGAAGACATTGCTGTTGGTGTTCATCTTTCACCCTGAAGAGGGGTGGTAGCAGCTCTGTCTTTTTGGGTGAAAGAAAGAGAATTGAGGTCTGAAGCCTCGGGACTCTCCTGGCACAGCTTCCCCAGATGAGTGAAAACTGAGGGGTGATATGGTCCTGTGAACTTCTGCTCTGACCTGGAAGTTGTAGCTAGATGTCTGACCCAGAGTTGTTTTCATCCGTATTCATTTCAGACTCACGCCACACATCTCTATTGCTCTGACACTCAAATGTGACACAGTGAATTTTTCAGAACCATTTATTGTGACACAGCTGGTTGCTGGTGACTTTTGATCAGAAACAATGGTAAACCTGCACCTTGTGGGCACTGAATAAACATTTGTTCTGCAAATAAACCAGGCAACTGTAGGAGGAGGACTTTATACATACCCATGACTATTCCTGATAATGGTTAAAGCCAGAAAATCACTTATCTCACAATAATCAATTTGGTCAAGGTGGCTCTGTCATGGAATAAAGGTAAATGGGGAACCACATTTTTTTCTGGCAGAGATAAATAGTCTAAAAATCTTTCCCACAGCATCTTTGTATATAGTACGCATAGACTGAGTCATCATGTCTCTTCTCGTCGATGGTACTGGTGATGGAAAAGCTGTTTAGGTGAGGAATATGGGCAGGGCAGCATATGCCATGGAGGGCTGGGCATCAGGGCCTTCACCGATCAAGCGGACAGGAATGACATGGGGCATCTGTTTTATGGGATGAAATTTTTGCCCTCCCTGCCTCCTATTACTTCCTTTCCTTTGTTAAGTGAACATAGACAAGGAAGCTGTCTCATAATGCCTGGAAATGTAGGATTTTATGATTGCTTTGAGATTATGTCCAAATCGTGAAGACAGCAACCTCAGCTAGTTGGCATGAGATGCCTCCTTTCATGCGAGCTGCACGTCTGAGTGGAGCATCAGCTCAGCACAGTTGCCTCACCCTGTCGTGAGCCTGTTCCGTAAACCATGGGGACAGGCCTTTGCCAGGGTTGTCATTTGTGCCCATTGGTGGTGGTGCAGCTGTTGACCTTCAGCTTCAAGACCGTTTGTGGACCCGTCTCCATCCTGACTCCCGGTGAGCTTGTCAGCATCTTCTTGGTCAGGGTCTAGTTCTCAGCCCTGCTTTTCAGATTTGTTTCTGGAAGGAAAAGTGTTTGTTTGTTTGTTTGTTTTTCTCATGTGTTGGTGAAAGACCAATCTACTACCAACAGTTATATGGCTGAAGAAAGTGATTTTATTTAACTGTGTTTTGTTTGGAAGAAAAATCTATCCATTCCATCTACTTTAAAATTTCCGTCTAATTTAAAATTTTGCTTAAGGAAAACATATTTTCCAGATACAGGCAATATGGGGTCAAGAGTGCCAGCCCTCTGAGCAGCTGAAAATCTCCATTTAAATTAGAGTCAGTCCTTTGTACTTGGGGTCCCTCTGTATGGTTCCATGTCCATGGATGCAACCACCCTAAGCTCGTGCAGCACTGCAATATTTACTATTGAAAAAAATCAGGATGTACGTAGACATGCACAGTTCAAACTGTTAACAAGTGGTTCCCCTTATATGCAGACATTCATTTCCAGCGAAATTAATAGCCATTAATGCTGTGACCTGGTTTTATGAAGATGTTTCAAGCTATTCTTCTCATATATGATGGAAGCTAAGAATTCTGGTTTTCTTTAAATAGTTCAAAATAGCTAAAATATTTTTTGTGATCTGTTGTCTCCTTGAAACTAAGAGTGTGGCTGAATGTTCTGGCCTTTAACAACTCTCAGAAAACACGTCTTCGTTGTGGTAATGGAGGTTCCTCAGCTGGACACCTTGCTGTGTGGCATGATGAGAAAGAAGATACTCTGTGGGTGCCGAGTGGCAACAGTGAGGAGTGTCTGGTATTTCTCAATCGTTTCTCCACCAAGTAACTCAAGACAGAGCCTTTCACCTTTTCTCATGGCACTTGTGCTTAAGTTCTGCGCTGATGTCTTAGCTCACCCATCTTCACTATGGCTATGAAAACATAAGGAGATTTGCTGAGAAGGTACAGGGGGTTTATCAGACTGTTGTTTCACCTAGTTCTCCTTCAACAAATGACTGTGATGCTGCCAGGTCAGAATTAAACATCACCCTGCTGATTTGGCACAATAGCAGTCCCATTTCCCAAAGAATCATGAGGAAGATGGAAAAACCAGTGTCGCCTGAGGCCCCTGTTTGACACATTGCGCATACACGCAAACCTGTCCATTTTTAAGGTTCTTAAGAAACCCTCTACAGCAAATACATGTGATCCTAGAGCGAGCACAAGTGACCCATGTTTTGCCACTGACAGGCGAGCTCACTGACTGTTAATGTTGAGTGATCCTAAGTGCTCCTAAGCCACTTCAAGATCTTCATGTCCAATTAAAGATTAAGTTTAACTGAGCTTATGAGCAGGAAAGTGAGAGGATGTACACTGGGATAATTTTGACAGTAAGAATTCCCTCAAAAAGAAGTTTCTAGTTAATCCAATGTCAGATGAGTTCCTCGGATGACATATTTTGGGAAACAGTAGCAGCAGCAGCTTCAGCAGTAGTAATAGTAACAGTGGAAACATGACAGCTGGGGAGCCTGCAGGCGTGTGGGCTCGGCTTACCCTCTGCTGCCACTGTCTCTGCAGCCTCACATCAGCCTCGCCCATCCTTGTGCATGGCCTCCGTGGTTGTGGTGTATAGGCTTAGCAGCTCCGTGGCATGTGTGATCTTCCCAGACCAGGGAGTGAACCTGGATTGGCAGGCAAATTCTTATCCACTGGATCACCAGGGAAGTCCCTGTGCCTTACTTTTACTAATTGCAAATCTTTTTCTTTAGATTTTAAAATATGTTTTATCATATTTCTATGGATATCAGTGTCAGTGGATATTTCAGTGTTCACAGGCTGATGGCCTGCATGATACTCTGACAGGCCTAGTTGTTTGTATTGGTGTTAAGTTTTCTTATTATAGCATGGGAAGGCTATGGTTTGGTTGGATGGTTCTATTTGTCTCTTAGACCTAAAATAATATCTGAAATACCAATTATAATAAGACAATTTAGATCTGTTTGGAAGAATACATCATAAAAATTTAGTACCCTCAAGAGTCTTCTCCAACACCACAGTTCAAACGCATCAATTCTTCAGCGCTCAGCCTTCTTCACAGTCCAACTCTCACATCCATACATGACCACAGGAAAAACCATAGCCTTGACTAGATAGACCTTAGTTGGCAAAGTAATGTCTCTGCTTTTGAATATACTGTCTAGGTTGGTCATAACTTTTCTTCCAAGGAGTAAGCGTCTTTTAATTTCATGGCTGCAGTCACCATCTGCAGTGATTTTGGAGCCCCCCAAAATAAAGTCTGACCCTGTTTCCACTGTTTCCCCATCTATTTCCCATGAAGTGA
Organism: Ovis canadensis; assembly: GCF_042477335.2. Lineage (NCBI taxonomy): Eukaryota > Metazoa > Chordata > Mammalia > Artiodactyla > Bovidae > Ovis > Ovis canadensis. The sequence goes on along the minus strand of NC_091269.1, from coordinate 21,031,809 downwards.
TGGGACCAGATGCCATGATCTTCGTTTTCTGAATGTTGAGCTTTAAGCCAACTTTTTCACTCTCCTTTTTTCACTTTCATCAAGAGGCTTTTTAGCTCCTCTTCACTTTCTGCCATCAGGGTGGTGTCATCTGCATATCTGAAGTTACTGATATGTCTCCTGGCAGTCTTGATTCCAGCTTGTGTTTCTTCCAGTCCAGCGTTTCTCATGATGTACTCTGCATATAAGTTAAATAAACAGGGTGACAATATACAGCCTCGATGTACTCCTTTTCCTATTTGGAACCAGTCTGTTGTTCCATGTCCAGTTCTACCTGTTGCTTCCTGACCTGCATACAGATTTCTCAAGAGACAGGTTAGGTGGTCTGGTATTCCCATCTCTTTCAGAATTTTCCACAGTTTATTGTGATCCACACAGTCAAAGGCTTTGGCATAGTCAATAAAGCAGAAATAGATGTTTTTCTGGAACTCTCTTGCTTTTTCCATGATCCAGCGGATGTTGGCAACTTGATCTCTGGTTCCTCTGCCTTTTCGAAAACCAGCTTGAACATCAGGGAGTTCACGGTTCACGTATTGCTGAAGCCTGGCTTGGAGAATTTTGAGCATTACTTTACTAGCATGTGAGATGAATGCAATTGTGTGATAGTTTGAGCATTCTTTTGCATTGCCTTTCTTTGGAATTGGAATGAAAACTGACGTTTTCTAGTCCTGTGGCCACTGCTGAGTTTTCCAAATGTGCTGGCATATTGAGTGCAGCACTTTCACAGCATCATCTTTCAGGATTTGAAACAGCTCAACTGGAATTCCATCACCTCCACTAGCTTTGTTCGTAGTGATGCTTTCTAAGGCCCACTTGACTTCACATTCCAAGATGTCTGGCTCTAGATTAGTGATCACATCATATTATGATTATCTGGGTTGTGAGGTAATATATTCCTAAGTATTTTATTCTTTTCATTGCAATGGTGAATGGAATTGTTTCCTTAATTTCTTTTTCTACTTTCTCATTATTAGTGTATAGGAATGCAAGGGATTTCTCTGTGTTGATTTTATATCCCGCAACTTTACTATATTCATTGATGAGCTCTAGTAATTTTCTGGTGGAGTCTTTAGGATTTTCTGTGTAGAGGATCATGTCATCTACAAACAGTGAGAGTTTTATTTCTTCTTTTCCAATTTGGATTCCTTTTATTTCTTTTTCTGCTCTGATTGCTGTGGCCAAAACTTCCAGAACTATGTTGAATAGTAGCGGTGAAAGTGGGCACCCTTGTCTTGTTCCTGACTTTAGGGGAAATGCTTTCAATTTTTCACCATTGAGGATAATGTTTGCTGTGGGTTTGTCATATATAGGTTTTATTATGTTGAAGTATGTTCCTTCTATTCCTGCTTTCTGGAGAGTTTTTATCATAAATGGATGTTGAATTTTGTCAAAGGTTTTCTCTGGTCTATTGAGATAATCATAGGGCTTTTATTTTTCAATTTGCTAATGTGAATTACATTGATTGATTTGCAGATATTGAAGAATCCTTGCATCCCTGGGATAAAGCCCACTTGGTCATGATGTATGATCTTTTTAATGTGTGGTTGGATTCTGATTGCTAGAATTTTGTTAAGGATTTTTACATCTATGTTCATCAGTGATATTGGCCTGTAGTTTTCTTTTTTTGTGACATCTTTGTCAGGTTTTGGTATTATGGTGATAGTGGCCTCATAGAATGAGTTTGGAAGTTTACCTTCCTCTGCAATTTTCTGGAAGAGTTTGAGTAGGATAGGTGTTAGTTCTTCTCAAATTTTTTGGTAGAATTCAGTTGTGAAGCCGTCTGGACCTGGGCTTTTGTTTGCTGGAAGATTTCTGATTACAGTTTCAATTTCCATGCTTGTGATGGGTCTGTTAAGATTTTCTATTTCTTCCTAGTTCAGTTTTGGAAAGTTATACTTTTCTAAGAATTTGTGCATTTCTTCCACATTGTCCATTTTATTGGCATATAATTGCTAATAGTAGACTCTTATGATCCTTTGTATTTCTTTGTTGTCTGTTGTGATCTCTCCATTTTCATTTCTAATTTTATTGATTTGATTTTTCTCTTTTTGTTTCTTGATCAGTCTGGCTAATGGTTTGTCAGTTTTATTTATCCTGTCAAAGAACCAGCTTTTGGCTTTGTTGATTTTTGCTATGGTCTCTTTTGTTTCTTTTGCATTTATTTCTGCCCTAATTTTTAAGAATTCTTTCCTTCTACTATCCCTGGGGTTCTTCATTTCTTCCTTTTCTAGTTGCTTTAGGTGTAGAGTTAGGTTATTTGTTTGACTTTTTCTTGTTTCTTGAGGTATGCCTGTATTGCTATGAACTTTCCCCTTAGCACTGCTTTTATAGTGTACCACAGGTTTTGGGTTGTTGTGTTTTCACCCGTCCATGGGGTTGCAAAGAGTCAAACATGACGGAGCGACTTCGCTTTTACTTTCACTATGATCCCATTGCCATTTACTTCATTGTTTTGGGTTCGGGTTTATACACCCTTTTTGTGTTTCCTGTCTAGAGAAGATCCTTTAGCATTTGTTGGAGAGCTGGTTTGGTGGTGCTGAATTCTCTCAGCTTTTGCTTGTCTGTAAATCTCTTGATTTCTCCTTCATATTTGAATGAGATCCTTGCTGGGTGCGGTAATCTGGGCTGTAGGTTATTTTCTTTCATCACTTTGAGTATGTCTTGCCATTCCCTCCTGGCCTGAAGAGTTTCTATTGAAAGATCAGCTGTTATCCTTATGGGAATCCCCTTGTATGTTACTTGTTGTTTTTCCCTTGCTGCTTTTAATATTTGTTCTTTGTGTTTGATCTTTGTTAATTTGATTAATATGTATCTTGGGATGTTTCACCTTGGGTTTATCCTGTTTGGGACTTTCTGGGTTTCTTGGACTTGGGTGATTATATCCTTCTCCATTTTAGGGAAGTTTTTAACTATTATCTCCTCAGGTATTTTCTCATGGTCTTTCTTTTTGTCTTCTTCTTCTGGGACTCCTATACTTCGAATGTTGGAGCGTTTCATATTGTCCTGGAGGTCTCTGAGATTGTCCTCATTTCTTTTAATTCGTTTTTCTTTTTTCCTCCCTGATTCATTTATTTCTACCGTCTATCTTCTATTTCACTAATCCTATCTTCTGCCTCCTTTATTCTACTATTTGTTGCCTCCAGAGTGTTTCTGATCTCATTTATTGCATTATTCATTATATATTGACTCTTTTTTAGTTCTTCTAGGTCCTTGTTAAACCTTTCTTGCATCTTCTCAATCCTTGTCTCCAGGCTATTTATCTGTGATTCCATTTTGTTTTCAAGATTTTGGATCATTTTCACTATCATTATTCGGAATTCTTTCTCAGGTAGATTCCCTATCTCTTCCTCTTTTGTTTGGTTTGGTGGGCATTTATCCTGTTCCTTTACCTGTTGGGTATTCCTCTGTCTCTTCATCTTGGTTATATTGCTGCGTTTGGGGTGGCCTTTCTGTATTCTGGGAATTTGTGGAGCTCTCTTTATTATGGAGTTTCCTCACTGTGGGTGGGGTTGTATCAGTGGCTTGTCAAGGTTTCTTGGTTAGGGAAGCTTGTGTCGGAGTTCTTGTGGGTGGAGCTGGATTTCTTCTCTCTGGAGTGCAATGAAGTGTCCAGTAATGAGTTATGAGATGTCAATGGTTTTGGAGTAACTTTGAGCTGCCTGTATATTGAAGCTCAGTGCTGTGTTCCTGTGTTGCTGGAGAATTTGCATGGTATGTCTTGCTCTGGAATTTGTTGGCCCTTGGGTGGTGCTTGGTTTCAGTGTAGGTATGGAGGTGTTTGATGAGCTCCTATCGATTAATGTTCCCTGGATTCAGGAGTTCTCTGATGTTCTCAGGATTTGGACTTAAGCCTCCTGCTTCTGGTTTTCAGTTTTATTTTTACAGTAGCCTCAAGACTTCTCCATCTATACAGCACCGATGATAAAACATCTAGGTTAGAGTTGAAAAGTTTCTCCACATTGAGGGACACCCAGAGAGGTTCACTGAGTTACATGGAGAAGAGAAGAGGGAGGGGGGAGTTAGAGGTGACTGGAATGAGATGAGGTGGGATCAAAAGAGGAGAGAGCAAGCTAGCCAGTAATCACTTCCTTATGTGTGCTCCACAGTCTGGACTGCTCAGAGATATTCATGGAGTTATACAGAGAAGAGGAGAGGGAGGAAAGAGACAGAGGTGGCTAGGAGGATAAAAGAGGGAAATGAAAAGGAGAGAGACAAATCCAGCCAGTAAACAGTTCCCTAAGTGTTCTCCACCATCTGGAACACACAGAGATTCACAGAGTTGGGTAGAGAAGAGAAGGAGGAGGGAGGAGACAGAGGCAACCTGGTGGAGACAAAGGAGAGTCCAAAGGAGGAGAGAGCGGTCAAGCCAGTAATCTTGCCCTCAAGTAAAAATGGGTACTGAAGAATGGGTTTTTAAAGGTACAAAATTGACAACAAATACCAAAAAGCAAAGATTAAAAATTTAGAGTGGAGGCTGGATTTTCAAAAATGCAGTATTAAGGAAAAGAAGAAGAAAAAAGAAAAAAAGAACAAAATCACAAGAATTATTAAGAAACAACAACAACCACCACAAATATATATATATGGCGTTTGCTTTAAAAATAGGGTCTTTTTATGAAAAGTAATAGTAGGTTATAAAAATAAAAATTAAAGGAGAAATAGAGGACTTAAAAATTCAAAAATGTTAAAAAAAAAAAGAAGAAAAAACAAACAACCAAAAAGAGAATGATCCTAAAAATAGTAAAGGTATATCTGGGACTTTCTCTGGTGTTGTTGTGAGCAGTGTGGGGTCAGTTCATTTTCGGATAGTTCCTTGGTCCGGCTTATGTTTCTCAAGATTTATAGGTCCCTTCCTATGTACTAGGTACTAACAACAGGGTTTTAATCTGTTGCACCTGTCAGTTCCAAGGCGGTTCCCTCTGTTTTAGCTTCTTCTGTTTTCTGGTCTCTTAAGTGTCTGTTTTCCGCCCTGACACAAGGTGGGCAGCGGTGGACACTCTTTTTTTTTTAAGGCTCACTTGTTCAGTCGTGCTGTGCGGAGGGAGGGAGGCTGCAAATAAATAACACTGGCGTGTGCTCATAGTGTCTCAACCACGCTGGGCCTGCCCCCGCTCACAGCACACACCACTCAGGCTCTAGATTGCTCCACCGGGAACCGTCTGAGGCCGGCCCTGGGCTGCATGCATCTCCCTGGTCTAAGCCGCTCAGGCTCAGGCACTCAGGTAGTCCTCAGAGGCACAGACTCAGTTGGGCCTGCATTTTGTGCCCTTCCCAGGTCCGAGTAGCTCGGGTGTTTGGCAAGCGCGGTCGCTGCGACTTATCGCCTTTCCCGTCCCTGCTGCTCAGTTTTCTGGATGTATAACTGGCTCCCCTTCTTAGGCGGATGGTGACTGTCCAGAACCCCAAGAAGTCTTAGTTAGCAGAGAAGCCTCTTTACAGTTTGGTAGTTAATGTCTCTCTGGGGCCGCAATTGCCCCCTTCCGGCCCTTCCAGCTCTGGCTGCCTGTCACCGGAGAGGAATGGTCTGCAGCCAGCTAATTCTGTTCCGTCCTTTGTTCTGTGTGCAGTCTTGGTGGTATCTTATTTTAGAGCTTTTCGTGTGGTAGCTATCCCACAGTCTGGTTTGCTAGCCCAAGTTAGTTCGCTCTGGTTACCCTCGGGGCATTCCAGCCTGATTCTTAAAAAAGACTGCAGCCCGCGCCTCCCTGCCCAGCCCCCGCTTGCTAGTGGTGGGTGCAGGAATCTGTGCTGCTTTTCTGCTGGGGGAGTTACCGTTGGGCTTGTAATCTTTTGGTTTTAATTACTTATTTATTTTTCCTCCCTGTTATGTTGCCCTCTGTACTTCCAAGGCTCACCACAGACTCGGCAGCGAGAGTGTTTCCTGGTGTTTGGAAACTTCTCTCTTTTTAAGACTCCCTTCCCTGGACAGAGCTCCCTCCCTACCTCTTTTGTCTCTTTTCTCATCTTTTATATTTTTTCCTACCTGTTTTTGAAGACAGTGATCTGCTTTTCTGGGTGCCTGATGTCCTCTTGCAGCATTCAGAAGTTGTTTTGTGAAATTTACTCAGCGTTGAAATATTCTTTTGATGAATTTGTGAGAGAGAAAGTGGTCTACCAGTCCTAGTCCTCTGCCATCTTAGGACTGCCTGTAGTATCTGCTTTTAATAATGCATTTCTGTTGCAAGCCTCACATCAAAATACAAAGCTATAGTTAGATGAACATACATATTGTGGATTCAAGATTTGCTTTAGATGTTGAAAGATTCATTATACTTTTGGAGATGCTTTTCCTAAAACTATTTGTAGAGCATACCCAGTCAATTCAAAGAATCCAACAATAATAACTGATTTTTAATTTTTTTCTTTCAGTCAAAATATTATTTTTGCATTTCTAAATAGATGGCTAAAAAAAAACAATGCCAAATGACATAATAAAAAGGAAATATGATTAGGCTAATGATCCATGAACCTTGCTAGATGTACTAGGAAAATTATATTTGATTGTCCTTTGAATTGTAAAGATTTAATCATGATGTTGAAGTTTAATTCTTTGGGTCTTTGTATTTATATACTATGATATTAAAATTTTGTTGGTCTAGGTATATTAGAAAAGGGTATTAAGTTTTAACTGCTGGGATGTTTATTACGATACATCAACAATGAAAAAAGGTTTTGGAAAATATACTTAAGACTCACATTATGTTTTATGATTATCTGTGGGAAACTAAAGCTCATCTATGCCTAAGGGAGGGGAGACTTTTTGATCAGATGATGGGAGTGTTTTATCAGGTGTGTAGAACCCAGGAACCTGAAGGGAAGCAGGGACACCAGTTATGTTCGGCATTGCGGCTTTTCTTGACCCAGTGGGAACAGAGTTTATCCATTGGAGCTGGGAGTACAGTAGAGACAAGTGGCAGTCATGCCAGGGAGAGCACAGAGGTCCTTGGGGGCTTTCCTCGAGAGCTAGCACTGACCAGTTCTGTCACAGTGGGCACTGCCTGCAATCAGGACTCTTGAATAGTGTGAATTTCTGGACTTAGGTTGTGGCTGTGAGAGGAGATGAGGCTGGAAATGGGCCTTGTACAGAGGAATAAGTGTTGGATTTGGAAAACAGCACCATGAGCAAGGATTAACCTTGCATCTTGTTTAGAACCCTAGGAAATCAGGCAGTAGAGCAGCAGGCTTCTGTGTTCCAGAAGCTCCTGTCTGGCAGTTTCAGGGCTGTGGGTGTGGGCTGTCGACAGTCATTTCCCATCACTGAATGTGAGTCCTTCTCATCCTCCAGCAAAAGTCTTTAGATTTTTATGATTGGACATATGAGTGAGAACCGAGATGTTAGGCCTGAGGTTAATTTTGTTGTCTTGGTGCTACATGGTGGAATGTATGTTTATGTACCATGGACAGAAACAGGATTCTGGGCTACCCAAGAGAGCAGAAGTGATGCTGCTGACAGTAGACTGGTTGTTCCCAGGGTACTTCCTGTGACCCAAGCTGAAAAATGCTCCGCATTATTTGGGGACATAAATTTAAGACTTACAAGAAAAATTAACGTTCTTGTTGGTATCTTTAGTTTTTTTTTTTAATTTAAAACTTAAAAGACCCTGATGCTGGGGAAGGTTGAATGCAAAAGGAGAAGAGGGCAGCAGAGGATGAGATGGTTAGATAGCATCACCAACTCCATGGCCATGAATTTGAGCAAACTATGGGAGATAGTGAAGGACAGGGAAGCCTGGCATGCTGTAGTCCATGGGGTCACAAAGAGTCGGACACGACTTAGTGACTGAACAACAGCAACAAATAAATAAGTGTATGTTTCTTTTTCAAAACTGTGTTCATAATGGAAAATATCTAACATATCTGCTTATTTTTGGTTATGTTAATAAGGGAATTTTTTAAATTACTAAACTTGTAACTTGAAACTTCATCTGAAATATCATGTTAAAAATTTCTTTGAAGTTGGACCTTCTGGACCGACAGACAAGCAGCTTGGCATGTCCTCTTCCAGTAGAACAACAATTTAACTGGAGAGAATTGTAGCAAAAATACTTATCTAAAGTCTCTGGAAGCTGTCCTCAGGGCATAGAGGGAGAAACACCCATTCAAGAAAATTTCCTGAAACTCAGACCCACGGCGCCTGAGCCCTGAGCGGCTCTATTCCAACCACAGGGTGTGTGCACCCGCGGCTCTCTCTGTGACTGTGGCTCTGCCCTGGGGGAGGCAGGAAGCCAGCATTTCTACTTTCTTCAGTCCTCTTGCAGAAGCTCTGTTTCAGGCAAGCATGGAGAACTAAGGAAACATCTGAGAAGGGCTGTCTGTGGATCACAGTCAGCTCTAGAGGTCAGGAAGGCCACGCATGTTGCCTCTGCTCAGGAGCCATCAGGGCAAGGACAGAGGGTACTTGAACGGTGTCCCCAAACCTCATACAGATTCATCAGAACCAAGTGGAATCTTCATTGCACGAGACTCTTAAACACACCTTTGTACAAACATTACCTGGGGAAGAATCCTAAGCCAGGCTTAAAAATAAAGTCAGTTATGCCTGACAATCAGAAAGCTGTGTGCATGCCCAGGCTGCACCTTCTCAGGAATGATTAGAGAAAATCAAATTTACTAGTTCCTGGCTCAGTGTAGGGAGAAATTCTGTAAATGCCTCTCACGCACAAAATGGTTAGGAGGAGAGCTTTAAGTGGTTAAGGGAGCAGAAGCACACTCTTTAGCTTTTCCTTTAGATAAAAACAAGAGCGTGTGCAGTAAGGTCAGGCTGAACATTCCCTCAGGGACAGACTTCCCCGAGGCAGTACAGCCAAGTCACTGAGCAAATGAACAAACACACACAAAGGCAGTAAGTTCTGGGGCCGGGAAGAGACAGGTCTGTACCCAGAGCTCCTAATATGTTATCTGAAATGTCCAGTTTTCAACAACAGTAAATGAGGCATGTTGCTGTTTATTGTTTCAGTTGCTAGGTCATGTCCAACTCTTTGCAAACCCATGGAGTATAGCCTGTCAGGTCTATCTGTCCATGGGATTTCCCAGGCAACAATACTGGAGTGGGTTACCATTTCCTTCTCTAGGGGATTTTCCTGACCCAGGGATCGAACCCATGTTTCCTGCTTGGTAGGTTGATTCTTTACCAGTGAACCACCTGGGAAACCCAAATGAGACAGACAAAGAAGCAGAAAAGTGTGATCCACATAAGAGATACAAACAAACAGGCAACAGGAGCTTTTTTCAGGGGGCCCCGGTGTTGTATCTAACAGAAATGGATTTCAAAGCACCATTTTAAATGTCTCCAGAAAACTGAAGAAAATGATTTCTGAAAAATAAAGGAACGTATGATGATATTGTCTCATTAAATTGAGAATGCCAGTAAAGAGAAATTATTTCAAAATTCTGGAGCTGAAAAGTACAGTAATCAAAAGGACAAAAAAGCACTAAGTGGTCAAACAGTTGGTTTCTGGCAGATGGCAGAAAAAACTGTCAGTCAACTTGAAGATAAATCAGTAGAGATTTTGTAGTCTGAAAAAACAGAAAAAAAGGAAATAAAAACCTCAGAAAAATGTGGGGTATCATTAAGTTATCAATGTACATGAAATGTATCAGAAGGAAAGGAGGAAGAAAAAGGTACAGGAAAAAATATATGAAATTATAATGGGTGAAAAATTCCTAAATTTGATTAAAAAAAAAAACAACAACACTAATATATACATCTAAGTTTAGTGAACTTCAAGTAGGCAAATACAAAGAGATCTCGGTCATATCTTAGTCAAAATGTTGAAAGCCAAAGATAAAGGAAGAATCTTGAAAGCAGTGAGAGAGAAATAATGCATCACATACAAGGAAACCCCAGTAATATCAGAAGCAAGCTTATCAAGAAGTAACGGAGGCCAAAAGGCAGTGCGACGACATTCAGATGCTGAAATGAAAGCAACAAACTGAGACCTTGCATACAGCAAAACAAGTGTTCATAAATGAAAGTGAATAGAGGCATCCTTAGAGAAACAAAACTGTGAGAATTAGTTGCTAACAGACCTGCCTTCTGACACTAAAGAGTGTTCTTCATTGTGAAGGTAAATCACAGCAGACATGCGTGCGCTCACACACAGCACACTCTCCATCTGCATAAAATATAATACAGCTGTGTGCTTTTTCTCCTTAGTTCTTCTAGCTGACTTTAAAATAATTGCATGAAACAGTATGTATGTTGTTGAGCCTGTGACATCCAGAAATGAAATATATTTGAGAACAAAGGAAACTAGTAGAAACAAAAGTTGTATTGGAGTCAGAGAGAGACACCATGTGGGGTGTGCATCTACAGAAAAGAGTGAAAAGAACAATAAAGAGTAATGAGTAACTTAATGTAACAATAGAAATGTATCTCTCTCCTCTCAACTTCTATGATTATAACAGTAACAATGTAAAGAGGTGGGGAGTGAATGGAGCTATAGAGGAGTAAACTTCCTGTATTTCTGGAATTAAATCAATATAAATATAAATTCTGATATTTAAGATAAATATTGTAAGCCCTTGAACAACCACTAAGACACAAATCCATCCATTACAAAAGAAAACAATAAGGGGAGAATAGAGGAACAGAAAATACTCAAGATATGTAGAAAGCACAATGAAAAATAGCAGTTGTAAGTTGAGTCATATGGATAATAACATTAACTGTGAATGTATTAAACAATCCACTCAAAAGGCAGACATTATCAGGTTGGATAAAAAGAAATTAAGTATATAAGAGACATACTTCAGATTCAAAGATATAAATATGTTGAAAGTAAAAAGAACAGCTTTAACCAACCATAAAAGAGCTGGAGTAGCTGTACTGATATCAGGTAATATAGACTTTAAAAATGTTAGTAGAGATAAAGGGGACATGGCATAATAATAAAAGAGTCAATCTACCAGGAAGATTTCTAAACACAGGCATCTATCAACAGTGTCCCACAATACATGAAGGAAAAACTGACAGAATTTAAAGCAGAAATCAATAATATGTGAACAGTTTAATAGCCCACTTTCAGTAATGGATGGAAAGTTAAGCAGGGCTTCCTTGGTGGCCCAGTGCTTAAGAATCTGCCTTGCAGTGTAGGGGACACTGGTTTGATTCCGGGTCTGGGAAGATCCCATGTGCTGTGGGGCAGCTAAGCCTTGTACAGCTACCACTGCGCTTTCGCTCTGGAGCCTGCAAGCTGCAACTACTGAAGCCTGCACACTCCAGAGCCTGTGCTCTGCAACAAGAGAAGCCGTTGCAGTCCTGTGTCCCACTAGAGAGTAGCCCCCTCTCGCCGCAACTAGAGAAAGCCTGTGCACAGCAATGAAGACTCAACATGGCCAAAAATAGATAAATAAAAGTTTAAAAGATAAGCAGAAAGTTAACAAGGAACTAGAAGACTTGGACAACAGCATAAACAGACTAGATTTAAGAGAATGGAGTGTTGCACCGAATCAGCAGAACAAACATACTGCTCGGACATACACAGAATGTTCTCTAGGATGGACCGTGTGCTAGGACACACAAAATCAAGCCTTTACAAACTTGAGATCAATGCCTTAATAAGTTTAAAACTATTGAAAGACAAAGTATGGTTTCTGGTCATAATGGAATTAAATTAGAAAGCAATAACAAATTTGGGGGAATTTTCAGATCTATAAATACTAAACTCAAGTTACAAATGATTCAAAAAAGAAATCACAATAATAAATAGAAAATACTTCAAGATCAGTATAAATGAAATCATAATATATTAAAATTTTATACTATATATAAATATATATACTTATTACATATTTTATATGTAATGCATATTTATATTTATTATGATAAATATATTTAGTACTATGCAACTAAATCAGTGCTTAGAAAACTTTATAGCTATAAATATCTTATTTTAAAAATCTGAAATCAATCTTACCTTCCACCTTAATAAACTAAAAATGAAAAGCCAAGTAAGCCCAAAGCAAATAGAAAGAAGGAAATAATAAACACTAGAGTGGAAATAAATGAAACAGAATAGGAAAATAATAGAGAAAGTAAATGTAACAAAAAGTTGATTCTCTGAGAAGGTAACAATTGACAGGCCTTCAGCTGGACCATGAAAAATACAAAGATTCAAATTACTAAAATCAGGAAAAAAGAAAAGATATCACTACAGACCTAATGAAATAAAAAAGGATAAGTACTATGAATAATCATATGACAATACAATAAAATTAGATGAAATGGATAGATTCTTGAAGAAAAAACTGACTTAGGAAGAAATAGAAAGTCTGAATAGGTTTATAGAAAGTAGAGACTTAATTAGTAAAAGACAAAATAACCCCCCAAAAACTACTCACAAAGGAAAGCTCAGTCCCATGTGGCTTCACTGGTGAATTATATCAGACATTTGAAGAATTACCACTGATCACTCACAGACTTTTTTAAAAAATGAAATAGGAGGGAACACACCCTCTCTTATTCTGTGAGACCGTTTTGCTATCATAATCAGGCAAACTCATCACAGAATAAAGTACAGACCAATATCCTTTACAAATACAGACAAATTGTCTCCAAATGCTGCCAGATGGAATCCAGCAACATACATAAAACATTATATGTCATGGCCAATGGGATGCATCCCAAGAATGGGAGATTACATATACAGAAATCAATTATTGTCATATACAACTTAAAGGATCGAAGCCCTATGAACATCTCAATAGATGCAAAAAGAACATTTGACAAAATCCTGCAGCCTTTCATGATAGAGACACTCAGCAAACTGGGCATAGAAAGGAACTTCCTCAACCTGCTGGGGAGTGTCTGTGAAAAACCCACAGCTCACGTGGAAGACTGAATACTTTTGTCCTGATGTCTGGAAGGAGAGGAAGGTGTCCATTTTCACCACTTCTGTTTAACAGTCTGTTAGAGGCTCTTGTCAGGGCAGTTGGGCAAGAAAAGGAAATATGTAAATGACATTTAGATTGGGATGGAAGAACTGAAACTATCTTCTCTTTGTAGGTGACGTGATCTTTTATATGGGAAAAAACCCTAAAAAAACCCACTGGGCGGGGTTGGGCAGGGGGAGAAAAGTAATAAAGGAATTCAAGAAGACTGAACAAGATATAAAAGTCAGTGTACAAAAATCAATTCTATTTCTAGACATTAGCAATTAACACTGTGAAAATGTAATTATATAGATGGTTTCCTTTATAATAGCATCAAGAAAGTAAAATACTGGGGTATAAATTTAACAAAAGAAGTGTAAGACTTATACACTGAAAATGAGAAGACCCCCAAAGACAGCTAAGGTGGATCCAATAAGCAGAATGACACACTGCATTTATAGAAGACACCACCAAATTGTTCCACAGATGATAGAACACAGTTCTACACAATGTCCCAACTACCTTTCTCTCTCCCAGAAACTGACAAGCTGATCTTGCCAAATCATGTGAAAATGCAAGGGGTCCAGAATATTCAGAACAATCTTGGAGAATAAAGTTGAAGGACTTACGCTTCCTGATTTCACAGTGATTTCACAGGCACAGTAATCACAGACAGTGTGGCTTGGGTTTTTGGATAGACCATTTGTCAGTGGGATAGAATTAAGAGCCCAGAAATAATGACATAGTTTATTGATTTTTGACAATGGTAGTGAGACATTTCAAGAGCAAAGGAAAAGATTTGTCGACAAGTGATGCTGAGACAACTGGACATCCACATGCAAAAAATTAATTGGTACCTCTTAACCTCTACCTGCATCATCAAGAAAGCAAGAGAGTTCCAGAAAAACATTTATTTCTGCTTTATTTACTATGCCAAAGCCTTTGACTGTGTGGATCACAATAAACTGTGGAAAATTCTTCAAGAGATGGGGATACCAGACCACCTGACCTGCCTCTTGAGAAATCTGTATGCAGCCCAGGAAGCAACAGTTAGAACTGGACATGGAACAACACACTGGTTCCAAATAGGAAAAGGAGTACGTCAAGGCTGTATATTGTCACCCTGTTTATTTAACTTATATGCAGAGAACATCATGAGAAATGCTGGGCTGGAAGAAGCACAAGCTGGAATCAAGATTGCCGGGAGAAATCTCAATAACCTCAGATATGCAGATGACACGACCCTTATGGCAGAAAGTGAAGAGGAGCTAAAAAACCTCTTGATGAAAATGAAAGTGGAGAGTGAAAAAGTTGGCTTAAAGCTCAATATTCAGAAAACGAAGATCATGGCATCCGGTCCCATCACTTCATGGGAAATAGATGGGGAAACAGTGGAAACAGTGTCAGACTTTATTTTTTTGTGCTGCAAAATCACTGCAGATGGTGACTGCAGCCATGAAATTAAAAGACGCTTTCTCCTTGGAAGGAAAGTTATGACCAACCTAGACAGCATATTCAAAAGCAGAGACGTTACTTTGCCAAAGGGTCTGTCTAGTCAAGGCTATGGTTTTTCCTGTGGTCATGTATGGATGTGAGAGTTGGACTGTGAAGAAGGCTGAGCGCTGAAAAATAGATGCTTTTGAACTGTGGTGTTGGAGAAGACTCTTGAGAGTCCCTTGGACTGCAAGGAGATCCAACCAGTCCATTCTGAAGGAGATCAGCCCTGGGATTTCTTTGGAAGGACTGATGCTAAAGCTGAAACTCCAGTACTTTGGCCACCTCATGCGAAGAGTTGACTCATTGGAAAAGACTCTGATGCTGGGAGGAATTGGGGGCAGGAGGAGAAGGGGACGACAGAGGATGAGATGGCTGGATGGAATCACTGATCGATGGACTTGAGTCTGAGTGAACTCTGGGAGTTGGTAATGGACAGGGAGGCCTGGTGTGCTGCGATTCATGGGGTCGCAAAGAGTCAGACATGACTGAGTGACTGAACTGAAGCTCTACCGTGAACAAAAATTAACTCAAAATGGATCATAAACATAAGACCTAAAGCTATGAAACTCAGGAGAAAACATAGTCGATGTTCACGACCATGGGTTGGCTTCTTGGCTGCTGCTGCTGCTAAGTCACTTCAGTCATGTCTGACTCTGTGCAACCCCATAGACGACAGCCTACCACGCTCCCACGTCCCTGGGATTCTCCAGGCAAGAACACTGGAGTGGGTTGCCATTTCCTTCTTCAATGAATGAAAATGAAAAGTGAAAATGAAAAGTGAAAGTGAAGTCGCTCAGTCGTGTCTGACCTTTACCAAACCCATGGACTGCAGCCTACCAGGCTTCTCTGCCCATGGGATTTTCCAGGCAAGAGTACTGAAGTGGGGTGCCACTGCCTTCTCTTAGACTCCAAAAGCACATGTGATGAGAAAAATATAAAAAGTTGGACAACATCAAGATGCACTATATCTGTGCTGGAAACAATGAAATTAAGAAGAAAATTTAAAAACCTGCTAAATGGGAGAAAGTATTTGCAAGTCGTATCTGATCAGAGGTTAATATCCTGAATATGTGATAAACTCTTACAGCTCAGTGAAATGAAAACAACACAACCTGATTGAAAGATCAGCAAAGATGTGAATAGAAATGAAATTCACAACCACTGTGTGGCACACCCTTGCATGCACTAGGATGGCTGGAACCTAAAGGAAAGATAATAACTGCTGTGTCGAGGGTCTGGGGAAGCCGCAGCTCTAGATTTCAGTGAATATTCCCACCATTGATCTATCTATTTATGTAACTGCCAGTAAAAATCTAGTTTTATGGAAAAGTACTCCAGTATTCTCGCCTAGGGAATCTCATGGATAGAGGAGCCTGGAGGACTGTAGTCTGTGGGGTCACAAAGAGTCAGACATGACTGAAGCAATGTAACACACACAAGCACACATGAAAAAGAAAAATATTTTTCAGGTAGCTCCAGTGACCCATAGAATAATCACATCAGGCTATAATTTTTTGGATAAATGATTTTTTTTCCTTTTTTCTTTCAGATTTCAAATCATTTTACTTTACAATACTGTATTGGTTTTGCCATACATTGACATGAATCCACCACGGGTGTACATGCGATCCCAAACATGAACCCCCCTTCCACCTCCCTCCCCACAACATCCCTCTGGGTCATCCCTGTGCACCAGCCCCAAGCGTGCTGTATCCTGCATTGTACATAGACTGGTGATTCAATTCTTACATGATAGTATACATGTTTCAATGCCATTCTCCCAAATCATCCCACCCTCTCCCTCTGAGTCCAAAAGTCCACTATACACATCTGTGTCCTTTTTGCTGTCTCGCATACAGGGTCATCATTGCCATCTTTCTAAATTCCATATATATGTGTTAGTATACTGTATTGGTGTTTTTCTTTCTGGCTTACTTCACTCTGTATAATCAGCTCCAGTTTCATCCATCTTATCAGAACTGATTCAAATGTATTCTTTTTAACGGCTGAGTAATACTCCATTGTGTATATGTACCACAGCTTTCTTATCCGTTCATCTGCTGATGGACATCTAGGTTGTTTCCATGTCCTGGCTATTATAAACAGTGCTGCGATGAACATTGGGGTACATGTGTCTCTTTCAATTCTGGTTTCCTCGGTGTGTATGCTCAGCAGTGGAATTGCTGGGTCACATGGCAGTTCTATTTGCAATTTTTTAAGCAATCTCCACACTGTTTTCCATAGTGATTGTACTAGTTTGCATTTCCACGAACAGTGTAGGACGGTTCCCTTTTCTCCACACCCTCTCCAGCATTTATTGCTTGCAGATTTTGGGGTTGCAGACATTCTGACTGGTGTGAAGTGGTACCTCATTGTGGTTTTGATTTGCATTTCTCTAATAATGAGTGATGTTGAGCATCTTTTCATGTGTTTGTTAGCCATCCGTATGTCATCTTTGGAGAAATGTCTATTTAGTTCTTTGGCCCATTTTTTGACTGGGTCGTTTATTTTTCTGGAATTGAGTTGCATAAGTTGCTTGTATATTTTTGAGATTAGTTGTTTGTCAGTTGCTTCATTTGCTATTATTTTCTCCCATTCGGAAGGCTGTCTTTTCACCTTGCTTATATTTTCCTTTGTTGTGCAGAAGCTTTTAATTTTAATTAGATCCCATTTGTTTATTTTTGCTTTTATTTCCGGAATTCTGGGAGGTGAATCATAGAGGATCCTGCTGTGATTTATGTCGGAGAGTGTTTTGCCTATGTTCTCCTCTAGGAGTTTTATAGTTTCTGGTCTCACATTTAGATCTTTAATCCATTTTGAGTTTATTTTTGTGTGTGGTGTTAGAAAGTGATCTAGTTTCATTCTTTTACAAGTGGTTGACCAATTTTCCCAGCACCACTTGTTAAAGAGATTGTCTTTACTCCATTGTATATTCTTGTCTCCTTTGTCAAAGATAAGGTGTCCATATGTGTGTGGATTTATCTCTCGGCTTTCTGTTTCATTCCATTGATCTATATTTCTGACTTTGTACCAGTACCATACTGTCTTGATGACTGTGGCTTTGTAGTAGAGCCTGAAGTCAGGCAAGTTGATTCCTCCAGTTCCATTCTTCTTTCTCAAGATTGCTTAAAAACCTTTAAAGGTAAACCTCCCTGAAAGCATATTGTCAAAAGTGTAAGCTTGTTTTTAACTTACAGAGCAAAACAATTTTATCTATCTCTGAAGCAGAAATTTATCTGTTTCTTCCTTTGATGAAGCTACTAAAGATATGGACTGTGATTTTCCTCTTTAGGAACATGGGCCCTGGGAATATAATGAAAAGCCCTCTAGGAGACTCACTGACCTTCCCTTGAACACTTTGGGACAGTAACAGAGCCCCCAGAGGATGCATCTGCTGTGTTTATGAAGATTATGCCCACTATTGGTTTGTTGTTCAATCACTAAGTTGTGTCCAACTCTTTATGACCCTATGGACTGCAGCATGCCAGGCTTCCCTGTCCTTCACTATCTCTCAGAGTTTGCTCGAACTCTTGTCCGTTGAGTCGGTGATGCCATCCAACCATTTCATCGTCTGTCATCCCCTTCTCCTCCCGCCTTCAATCTTTCCCAGCATCAGGGTCTTTTCTAATGAGTCAGCTCTTCACATCAGGTAGCCAAAGTATTCGAGCTTCAGTTTCAGCATGAATTGATTTCCTTTAGGATTGACTGGTTTGATCTCCTTTCAGTCCAAGGGACTCTCTCCAGTCTCACAGTTTGAAAGCATCAATTCTTCAGCACTCAGCCTTCTTTATGGTCCACCTTAACTCTGACTGTAGATTGGATTACTGCCTGTACCAGTGGAAGCTTCAAAGGACTTTTTTCCCTCAAGTCCTTACATATGAAAGAGGATTGAGAGCAAAATCGAAGTCCCTGTGTGTTTTTAACTTGTATATTGAACAGACATGTAGCAGAGGAGATTTGCATCATTAAACCTAAATAAACTTCAGTGCATAAACTAAGATTGGCTCTCCTGGCCCCTTCAGTAACAGCAACCCCCCCTCCCCCCACCATGTGCAGTGGTACATGATGCATGAAGACTGATGTACTCCTGGAAACTGTCATCTCTTACCCTTTACACACAAGAAGAGAGTGAAATCAGACCCCAAACTGCTGATTTCTTAATGATGCCTCCATAGAAGAAGTGGGACTTAATGTGCTGCTAATTACAGTACCATTGTACTATTAATATATGTTTAGCCTCCAAATCAAAAAATGTAAGTTTGGTGGTTGTATTAAATTGTTTTCTATGACATTGTGCCAGGATTAAGTGAACAAAATGCCTATTCTTTCATAACTGATAAATTTTAACAAAGTAGGAAAAGTGACTTCAAAATGTCAAGTTGTAGGAAACATTTTAGGAAGCTCTAGCATAAACATGAGGCTCCCAGGTGGCACTAGTGGTGAAGAACCCGCCTATCAATGCTGGAGACATAAGAGATGTGGGTTTGATCCCTGGGTCAAGAGGATCCCCTGGAAAAGGGTATGACAACCCATTCCAGTTTTGTTGCCTGGAGAATCCCGTGGACAGAGGAACCTGGCAGGCTATAGTCCTTGAGGTCACAAAGAATCCTACATGACTGAAGTGACTTAGCTTGCATGCACACCCAGGATAAACATTACCACCCAGAATTTGTTGGAAAAAGTACTGAAAGTGGTGTTTGTGAACTTGAATGAAAGCAGAAAGATGAGTGTGCATGGACCACGGTCAGCCACAGCTTGGCAGAAGTCAGGCACGTTTTCTTATCACCATTTCCCGTACAGTCATAAAAAACACTCTGTTTTTAGGTGAATGTTGGTAGGAGTGTAGACAAGGTTTTTCTTTGATCTTCAAGGTGATCATAATGGGTGGTTTTGTATATTTTTTCTCATGAATTTATTCTAATGTAATTAAAACTTCACAAAACATAGGCAGGTGATTCTTTATAATTTCTTAGCTCTGAGTACACACAAAGAATCTTTTTTTTTTGTACTTTTCTACTTAATGTTTGTGGCTTTACTTGTGGCCCCTTTTACTAAGATTCTCTGTAGTTTTATCAATTACTGTTATAAATAAGATTTTAATTTTTCTTAATCAGGTTGGAATTTCTCCTGATTTCTTTCCAGTGCCAAAAAATAAAAGCAGCTTGCTTTTAAGCAACACTGGAAGCTAGAATTTGAGTTGAGACAAACTTCTTGAAGCCCAGATCAGCATAGGGCTACATAAAAATGGAACAAGTCTCCATCTTTGAACTGGTGAGGGGAGAAAAAGTAACATTTTGTTGTTGTTTTGAAAGTTAAGTTTCAGCATTACCCTGGCAATGCCAGATACACTTGGTTTATTTTGTTAAGTACAAACTTTTATATTATAGTAATGCCAGCTTGCTTTTGATTATTGCTGCATAAAAAGCAAGTAGATGGAGAGGACTCAATTCCAAAAACAAAATAGAAGCAATGTCTTTTTGGATTCCAGATTAAGTCTTCCCTAAAATGCAAAGCAGCCCAAATATAAGACCTAAGCAAATTACCCCTTTTAAAAAGATAAAAAATATTTCCCCC
Organism: Ovis canadensis; assembly: GCF_042477335.2. Lineage (NCBI taxonomy): Eukaryota > Metazoa > Chordata > Mammalia > Artiodactyla > Bovidae > Ovis > Ovis canadensis. The sequence continues at coordinate 21,011,826 of NC_091269.1, read as the reverse complement.
ATTTTCTACCAAGTATGGCTGAAGTTTGTTTTAAAATATTTATTTATCTGGCTATGCCTGGTCTTAGTTGTGGCGCACAGTCTCTTAAGTTGTGGCTTGCAAACTCTTAATTGAAATGTGGGATCTAGTTCCCTGACCATGGATTGAACCTGGGGCCCCTGAATTGGGAGCATGGAGTCTTAACCTATGGATCACCAGCAAAGTTCCTAAAGCTTGTTTTTATTTCAAAGCCTGATCTTTTTTAAAAATTAATTTATTTATTTTAATTGGAGGCTAATTACAATACTGTGGTGGTTTTTGCCATACACTGACATGAATCAGCTGTGGGTGTACATGTGTTCCCCATCCTGAACCCTCCTTCCACCTCCCTCCCCAATTAGAGTCTGATCTTTATAAAATATCCACAAAGAAAATCAAATGACAGCATGGTTTCAGTTTATTCCACTTCCAAAATCTTTTTCATATATCTATAGACCTCTTTTTATCAGGGCCATGGGAACTGCTGATATGTCTAAGGGATGAGCACGGCTATCTTAACTGTACTTACAATTCACGTTGTTCTAGAATCTGCACCCTTTCCTGTATTCCATGTTGAGGTAAATGAGCATTTCAGGTATTGGACCCAAATGCAAAATTACAAGAAGGGTGTTTAACACACAACTCATACCAAACAGTGATTTGTTGTTTCCTTTTAGTTTGCCCTCTGGTGTCCCAGGAATTCCCTGTGGTTCAGAGGGTAAAGAATCTGCCTGCAATGACTCAGGTTCCTGGCTTCCCAGGTGGTGCTAGTGGTAAAACCCACCCTCCAATGCAGAATACATAAGAGATGTGGGCTCAATTCCTGGATTGGGAAGATTCCCCTGGAGGAGGAAATGGCAACCCACTCCAGTATTCTTGCCTGGAGAATTCCATGGACAGAAGAGCCTGGCAGACTATAATCCATGGGGTCACAAAGAATCAGACATGACTGAAGTGACTCAGCACGCATGCACTGTTTATCTTGATCCAGCTTCATAAATCATATTTGCCATTGTTGAGGTCATGGATTCCACTGCCTTGTTTTAGTAACCAGACCATTCCCCTTTCTCACACAGCTGCCCTGAGCCACCCAGGACTACGGATCCAGATTCTATCCTTGTCGTCACTGTCTTTGTTACTCAGCTTACTGCAGTCTTGTTGTTTTCCACATATATTAATTTTGTATTTTCTGTATGTTTACTTACCCTGAAATTGCATCTTAAAAATGTAATCTGAAAAAAAATGTAATCTGTTTTAAATTTTCAGAGGCTTATATATTGCTCACCTTTTATCATTGATTCAACTTTAATAGGCACTTAATAAGCTCATTACTAGAAAACTATTGAGTATAAGTCTATCTTCTTTGTAAATTTTCTTCCTAAAGTATTTGAAACCATCTCTCTTGCTAAGATTGTTATTTTTTAACTACACAAAAGTTATTTGAAGAGAATAATACATTATCTTTTTGAAGACTCGCCCTAAGATTCACAGAAAGGTTAACAATTGAAAATATACTTTTTATTCTAAAAAGCCAGTAACACAATCTTAGAGGAAGTAAGACCCAGACTCCTTACTAATTAGGGGTAAAAGCAGAGCATTGTGCCTCTCTCTTTCTCTATTTTTGTACAAAGAACCAGAGGCAAAGAGCAGATCTGCTTAAACACAGCGCGCTGCTACCATCCGGAGCTCTGGAAATGGGTTCCTGACAGTGTTGTGATGCCTCCTGGTGATAATGTCTGTGTTTCATATTTTCTATATTCAAGTTTGGGGTGTATGTAAGTCAGTCTTTCAAAGGGATGAGAGAAATGTCGGTGGGGATGGAATTGCTCCAGTATGTGAATTCATTTCTCCTCTGAATCCTTTTCACGAATAAGGTGGTTTTAAACTGATTGGTAGCTGTGACAATACAGTAGGTTCATTCTTTTTCATTTATCCCAGTCAGATTATCTTCTCATCCATAGTATCATCTGGATTTTTTGTGGGGACAAAACACAAAAAAGGGGGGGACAGAAAAAATTTGATACAAATTATTAAATCTTTTTTGCATTAACAACCTCCTCAGGTGGCACTGAACCCCCTCCCCTCACCACGATCTTTAACCTTCTTCCCGATGACCCCTGAAAAGAGGAGGAAAAGGTGAGGAGGGCCAAAGACATTTTACACACTGGGCAGAACTTCTGTTGGAGAAGATTCCAAGGGTGTAGAGAACTTCCAGAAAAAGGGAACCCATTGTAGAAGAAAGGGAAAGAGACCTTGGAAGGGTGAGTGCACGTGAGCCTTGTATGTGAAGATGCCAGTTTGTGTCTCTTTGAGCCCAAATCAGGTCTGAGTTTGCATGCCGTTTCTTTTCTACCACAGGAAACATATGTCATGCATATTATTATTGTGATATTGGACTATAACCACATGACTGCAATTTTAGGTGTGTGAAAACCTTCTCTCCTTACCAAAAAGAGTATCCATCTCCCTGTGGATGAGTTATAATTAGAAACGTGTTGAATCAGATGAAAACTCCTCTTTTCCCTGCCTTCTGAGAAAACAGGGAGTCGTCACTCACTCCCTTACCAGCTTCTTGACTTTATCCCCCTAGTCATGTTCTATCAAACCAGTTGTAAAGCTGGAATCATTCTCTTTCCTACCTGTACTTTAGTTACTAAGTTTTGGCTTCCAGTTCCAAAACTGGAAAGGGAAAGAGGACGCCTGAGCTTCTGCAGTGAGTTAGGGATGACACCTTACTGTCCTGGGGCGTCTCCTTACACACCCTGAGGACCCAGGCTTGGCTGTCATCTTTGCCTGATGCAATAGAGGAGCTTCTAGGTCGGGTCAGCAATCTGAGAAGAAGTGAAAAAGTGTGTATTTGTAAAACAGCTCTTGTACTCATTTGCTCTTCTTTTAAAAGCATCTTTTCGTTTAGATGAGTGACTGGTTTGTTAGGTAATCTTCTCAGTGAGCCTTAAGGCTTTCCTGTCTTCAGGTGGCAGAAGTCAGCTGTTCTCTCTAAGAATAAGGACTCATCTCTGCTCTACTCCCTCCCCAGTGTCAGAAAACAGAATGGGATGGCAGAAAGGATCCTGTCCAGAAGGCCGGTGCCTTAATTGCTCCTGATTATTCACATTTTCTCTTTTTAACGTGTCTATATTCTTACTGCTTCAGTTTACTCATGTCTGTTATGCCATGTGTCAGGGGCCTCCCTTTTCCCTTGTCAGGCTGTTTCTGGTGTGGGATCAGCCTGTGGGGTGCTAGCTGTGAGATGCTCATAAAGGATGTGGGGTCATGATACAAGCCCACACATGAGCCACTGTGCAAGTCAGGGGTGAGGTCCTGTTGGGAGTTACACCTTTTTGGCACAGCTTTAGTGCAGGTTCTTCGGAACCACTTGGTTCCAGTGATAGAAGAATGATTTCCGTTCAAGGGACTACACAAAAACAGAGTTTTTGCTTTCCTCACTGGCCCCACCCACCCCCTTTAGAGAGTCTTCAGGAGATCTAGCCAGGCCCTTACAGTTACTCCAGCCCCTGATACAGTAACACGTGGTATAGACTCATTACCAGCTTTAAAGGTGGTGTGTTTCCTAATTGTTAGGTTTTTTGAAAAGGCAATATATACAGTAAAATGTTCTAGAGCTTTCTTTCAGGGGTTTGATTTTCTTCTTGTTTGGTACTTTGGGCTTAACTTCACAAAAGTGCCTTAGAAAGTTGAAAGTGACCCTTCTTTCCACGTTTCCAGCTCAGTGCCGCTTCTATTAGGAACAGCTGAGGTTGGAGGGATGCTGTCTTATAGACAAATGGGCCCAGTCTTGGGAGGCACTGGGGTTTGGATCTTGGGTCTTGTATTATAAAGCCAAAAAATGATTTGAGAGCTGGGATAACAATTCTCTTTTCATAAGCTTTAATCCAGTTATGTGACTGTTGATGGTCTCTGCTGATGCATGACTCTTGAGCAAGTAATTATCAGGTATAATCAGACAAATCACCATCAACTTAGCAAATGTTCAGGGGTTTTTACAAGAGTCACTCAAATCAGTCTTTGTTCAGTTGTACACGTCAGCTGCAGGTGCCCCCCTGGCTCAGCCCTTTGTACAGACCGTGGGCTTTCATGCCTCTGGAACCCCATTATCATTTTCTTGACCTGAGGTATTGTTGTCAAGCTTTGTTTACCACTCTGCATTTTCAGTATCTTTCCTGTCTCTGGATTTTTAGAAATAGACAAATGAAATACCCCAGCTGGCCGTCTTGGGGATAGAGTCCCTTATAGGGTATAACCCACTGCTTCCCCTGAGGTGAAATCATTGTTTGATGATGTAGAGGATTTCATAGGAGCAGGAGGATAACCAGATTCCACGTGGCATTAATTCAGTGCATGATTCTTTATTGAATTCTGTCTGTGAAGTGCTGAACTTCATACTTAATCTCCATAGGGTAGGATAAGATTGGGGAATAAGCCTGGACTTTGTGAGAAAGAATTCCAAAGGATACCTGAGTGTCTGCCTTCTTCCTGCCCTAAAATCAAGAGAGTGATGCTGAGCTGGGAGAAAAAAACCTTCATAATCCCAAATAGCATCCGATGCTGAAATTGTATTTATTTGACTTCTAATGTATATGTGCATGCTTACTTGTATCTGAGTTTAGGTGACCCCATGGACTGTGGCCCAACAGGCTCCTCTGTCCATGAGATTTTCCCAGCAAGAATACTGGAATGGGTTGTCATTTTTCCTCCAGGGCATCTTCCTAAGCCAGGGGTTGAACCCACATCTCCTGTGTCTCCTGCCCTGCAGGCAGATTCTCTGAATCTAAAAAAAAAAAAAAAAAAAGACTTCTTTCTTTACTACTTTGATCTGATTTAGTTTATCTTCTCTGAACGTGTTACCCATAGCTTCTAGGAGAGACACAGAATGAATTGGCTGGAAAAACCTAATCCAGCAGTAATCACTTGCCAATAGTGGTTTCCAAGAACATTGTACTCTTACAGATCATTCAAAATTACTTTTAATCAATATCTTTATGCAGCTGACAGTAATGGTGATATAATTTAGCTATCCACTAGAAATGCATTCAGTAGTTTTGTGGACACTTGAAATATGTATAAAGCTGTATTTCTATATCCTCTGCTTCTAATGCTTTGCTGATCGTCATGGGTAAAGAAAAGAAAAGTTATTCGATGAATCTCTGAGTGTTGTGTGCCCTTCATGTGTGTGCTTCTGTGGATGCCAGTGACATGTGAAACACTTTCCAAAACACCTGACTGCTTTAGAGGTTACTGGGTGGCTTATTTAACTCCTGTGGTTTTATTCTGAGATATTTATTTTTTGGTCACACCTTTCTTTGTAAAGCTTTACAAATATTATTGAAAAGTATGAAGTTTTCTTTGTTCATTTCATTAGTCTGCCGAAGTTCCAAACAAGGACAACTCCTATGGAAAACCAGTAGTAAATGCTATCTTAACATATATACAATCTTATCCACTAGTATTGTGTTTATCCAAGAGAAATTGGTTCACATTTCCATGCAAATTACTGCTAGGCATGGAGTGTCCATGCCTCCTGTGACCTGAAGGGCCTTGGGAGTCTGCTCTGATGCCCTGGAGGCTGGGCAACCTGCCCTGAGGCTTGACAACCATTGGAGAAGGAGGTGGTATGAGTAGAAGGGGAGTTTTCTCTGCTCGTGTGTGCAATAAGAAAACCTTTTAATCTCTCATTCTGCAAAATCCCATATAAGCATCTTTCACTTTTGAGTGTAGACTAGGGAAGATTTTGTGTCTGCTGTTTTTATGTAATAGTACAGGCAATACAGAGAAGACTCCTGGTTCCAGGTTCTCATCAAGTCAAACTCTAGAAATAGCCATATCTTTCCAAAGTTAAAAAAAAAAAAATTGAATCCAAATCAAAGCTATGGAATAACCAACAGTTTGTCTGGAGAGTCCTTAGAGAAACAGCATTTTATAAATTAGTCAATGTGTTGGGTTGTTCTTTCTTAACTGTGGCGTTTACCAAACTTCATTTGGTTTATTCCTTATTACTTTGTTATTGTCTGTTGTCGTCTTGTTGGAATAAGCTTAAATGCTTTTGCATCATTGTGAAATATAATTGCTTGTTTTTAAATTAGTAAACACTAGCACTGTGCATTTGCAAGATGTCTTATACTTTAAAAATAGTTCACATTACATATTTGATTGTCTCAAACAATGGGAATATTGCATATAGGCTATATACTTTACAGGTAGGACAGTTGAGAACCATTGTGCGGTTACATGGCTGCTAACTTAGTCGGAGACATGGATTGAAGTACAGACCTCCTACTGACACGCAGGCCAGTGGGCTGGGAACCCTGAGTGTGGGGATTGTCCCTGTCCCACATCTCCCTCTAGCCTGCACCTCTGGCTTAGCTCAGCTTCACTGTTTCGTGTCTGCCTGTGTCCTCTCGTCACTTGCTCGTTTGCGGGTTCGGGGCCACTTTCTGCATCTTGGCTTCTCCAGCTCTTGGCATCCCTCTTGTGTCCTGACATGGGGTGGAAAAGCAGTGTTTGTGTTCTGTGACTCTGCTCTGGAATTTCCCTCTGTTCCATCTTCTCCCCTCCTCGGGGAGGTCTGCCTCATTGGCTCTGACCCTGCATCCACCTGAGCCAGTATTCAGCTTTCAGCAGGGCCATGCCAGCAACTGAGAGGAAAGCCCTGCACTCTCCATGACCAAGAACTAGGAAACAAAGCCGTGGTGCTGACTGCATTTAGATCACGAGCTAGTTAGGTAGTTTCTATCTCTAGTGTGTTCCAGATTGTGAGGAAATACAGGCTGTCTGTGTATTGGATATTTAACGTGGAGCCTTTGAGGCATCAGCTTTCTTATGTCACTTTTCACATGACATAGGTGAAATGCATACATCACTGCATAAGCAGCAGACACCTTGGTTGACTGATGAGATAATTATGTGTTGTTTTGGCTACTTAAATAATAAGTGGAGTTCCCATCAGCTTTCAACTGTGTCTTGACATGACTCTAAAGCAAGTTGTATAAATTCTTTTCAGTGTTTGACTCGAGTTTAGTTGTAAGATCATACCTCAATTGTTATTTGAATACAGTTGACACTTAAAGGAGAGGTTGGGGGTGCCAACTTCTAAGCAGTTGAAAATCTAGGTGTAACTTAGAGTCAGCCATCTGTGCTCCTGATTCAACCCACTGGGTCCTGTGGTACTATTGGATTTACTATTGAAAAAACACCCATATTCCAACCCATATTGTTCAGAGGCAACTATACTTTTCAGTGATTCCTGTATGAGCATTGGCATTAGCTGTGGAGTTCTTTTGTTAAATGTACATTCCAGGGCTCCATCCTAGATAAAAAATTATTTTCAGAGTGCAAAGTAAGAACCTTTTCTTAGGAAGCTACTGAGGTGACTCTGGTGTCTACCAAGGCTGGACGTTCTTTGTTGAGGTTAGGGGGCTTCCAAGACAGCATGGTGGTTTAGTTCAGTTCAGTCGCTCAGTCATGTCCTACTCTTTGCGACCCCATGGACTGTAGCATGCCAGGCTTCTCTGTCTATTACCAACTCCTGAAGCTTGCTCAAACTCATGTCCATTGAGTTGGTGATGACATCCAACCATCTCATTCTCTGTCAACCCCTTCTCCTCCTGCCTTCAATCTTTCCTAGCATCAGGGTCTTTTCCAATGAGTCAGTTCTTTGCATCAGGTGGCCAAAGTATTGGAGTTTCAGCTTTAGCGTCAGTCCTTCCAATCAATATTCAGGACTGATTTCCTTAAGGATGGACTGGTTTGATCTCTTTGCAGTCCAAGGGACTCTCAGGAGTCTTCTCCAATACCAAAGTTTAAAAGCATCAACTCTTTGGTGCTCAGCTTTCTTTATGGTCCAACTCTCACATCCATACATGACTACTGGAAAAACCATAGCTTTGACTAGACGGACCTTTGTTGGCAAAGAAACGTCTCTGCTTTGTGTTGTGTTGTCTAGGTTGGTCATAGCAAGGTTCATATTCGGTAGGAATTTGCTGAGGCTTTCGCATACCGGGTACATGACATGAGAGTCTTTATCCAGCTGTGCTCGTGTTTCAGTGAGGGTTACCCTGACAATTACTTCAAAGTTTCTATATGATGGGAGGAGACTCTGTGGTCTGATGACAGCAGGAAGAGGGCCTTACGTCAGTCTTCAGACTTGTGTGGAAGGTAGGGGGTGATGCTGGGACATTCCTGTCTAGAGAGCAGAATCAGTGCTATTGACAGTGGGAAACAGAACAGAAGAGCAAGGAGCCGTTCAGTGTTTGTGAAGGAGGAACAACAAAGGAGTATTTGCAGGGCGTGAGTCCAGGAGCAGGAGTGGGGTCCTGGGGGCAGAAGCCTCTTGTACTGTTGGAAGAGATAAGAACCTGCCCTAGAGAACAGGGGAGAAAGAGAGGAAGGGAAACAGGAAATGCAGGAGCCTCAGTGTGTGATCAGATCCAGAACTGAGTCCAGGTCTCCACCAGGGATGGTGGTGGTCTCCGGCTGCAAAGGGGTTACTTACTTTTTCCACCTTCTTGGTCATGAGGGTACGCAATCCCTCCATGCCTGCAGGACGCCTTTGCTTAGTGGGTGTAGGAGTTACAGTATTGGTCTGGCTACCTCCCCCATGACTTACAAAGGATGGCAAGTTAATTTGACTCTTTCAGAGAAGTGTCTAGGCACATGAGTGTCTAGGAGGTAGGTGGCTCCATTCCATCAGATTGTCATTGATATTCTAGCTCTTGTTGTCTCAGTATCCCCAGGTTTTTTATGGCTGAGTGGCTCAGTTCCTTAACTCTGCCTTTGAGTCCCAGAGAAGGGACGAGGAAGTGGAGACAAGGCTTCTTGCTGTGGCTGTGCTTCACTGTGCTTTACGCTCCCTGCGCTCCGTCACCTGTGAGGTGGTCGGATGGCCACACCTCAGTGTGAACTAGGCTGTGACAAATGCTGTGTCAGCGGCCAGCCATGGCCCAGCTGAAACACAGAGCTTCTGTTTCCAAGCTGAAGAGGACTTTGCAGCATAAGGTCTTAAACATGCGACCTGCCACAGAGTCCTTAGTTTTGTTGAATGAATGGGTTGGAATTTGGTCCTGTGGAGTTGGAGGAGGAGGGACGCTCCCAAGTAGAGATGCCCAGGAGGCAGTGAAAGACACAGGACTCATAACCATGAGCTGCCCACATGGTCAACACGTGGGGCCCTTCCAAAGGCTGTGGACATTAGGGTAGAACACAGAGAAGAGCTGCAGAGAACAAAGTAGGAGACAGACCTCAGAGAGACTGTTTATAGGTCAGATGACTTGTGGTGGCGAGAACCCAGACAATTGACAGAGTGCCATCTAAAGACACTGAGAAATGCTATTTCCTGAGTGACAGTGGAGAGAAATGAAATGATATTGGGGAAAGGCTAAAACTTTGAAGAGGACAAAAATAAAAGATGTAGGGGCCAAGCAGTGTGTCTGAGGAGAGAGAACTGACTGTTGTCAACATGAGGCTCCTTCCAGAGGTCCTGTCACATGGGCCATCGAGGGCGGTGGTGTTCCCTGTTTCAGAGGAAAACGCTCAGAGGACATCTCAGGGGCAGATTATAAGACTGTGTGGAAATGGATCCACTTTGCTGGAGGCCGTGTTTGTAGCTGAGACTTGACATTATCATGAATTACTTGCTTTCTACTATTTCAATGCTGAAATTGACATTTTAAAAAAAGATCAAGTATATGATTTCTGTAACGTTTAAAAAAAGACATTTAAATTTCTCTAGGATTCAGTAGCCTCATTTGGGTTAGATTTTGTAGTCAGCAAACGCTGTAAGCCACATTTGTTCAATCAGTTCACTTCAGTTCAGTCGCTCAGTAATGTCCGACTCTTTGCGACCCCATGAATTGCAGCACACCAGGCCTCCCTGTCCATCACTAACTCCCAGAGTTCACTCAAACTCACACCCATCGAGTCGGTGATGCCATCCAGCCATCTCATCCTCTGTCATCCTCTTCTCCTCCTGCCCCCAATCCCTCCCAGGATCAAAGTCTTTTCCAGTGAGTCAGCTCTTCGCATGAGGTGGCCAAAGTACTGGAGTTTCAGCTTTAGCATCAGTCCTTCCAAAGAACACCCAGGACTAATCTCCTTCAGAATGGACTGGTTGGATCTCCTTGCAGTCCAAGGGACTCTCCAGAGTCTTCTCCAACACCACAGTTCAAAAGCATCAATTCTTCAGTGCTCAGCCTTCTTCACAGTCCAACTCTCACATCCATACATGACCGCTAGAAAAGCCATAGCCTTGACTAGACGGACTTTTGTTGGCAAACTAATGTCTCTGCTTTTCAATATGCTATCTAGGTTGGTCATAACTTTCCTTCCAAGGAGAAAGCGTCTTTTAATTTCATGGCTGCAATCACCATCTGCAGTGATTTTGGAGCCCCCAAAAATAAAGTCTGACACTGTTTCCCCATCATTTCCCATGAAGTGATGGGACCGGATGCCATGATCTTTGTTTTCTGAATGTTGAGCTTTAAGCCAACTTTTTCACTCTCCACTTTCACTTTCATCAAGAGGTTTTTTAGTTCCCCTTCACTTTCTGCCATAAGGGTGGTGTCATCTGCATATCTGAGGCTATTGATATTTCTCCCAGAAATCTTGATTCCAGCTTGTGTTTCTTCCAGCCCAGCATTTCTCATGATGTACTCTGCATACGAGTTAAATAAGCAGGGTGACAACATACAGCATTGACGTACTCCTTTTCCTATTTGGAATCAGTCTGTTGTTCCATGTCTAGTTCTAACTGTTGCTTCCTGACCTGCATCTAGGTTTCTCAAGAGGCAGGTCAGGTGGTCTGGTATACCCATTTCTTTCAGAATTGCTGGGGTCCAGCCCCGGTGGATCCAGGGAATTTGAAGGTGGGGACGGCGTCGGCGTTCTTGGAAAAATACGTGTTTAATTACAGAGATATAGAGAGGTTAGAAACGGATGGTGTAGTAGGAAAATTAGTGGAGAAACAGAGGCTGAATCACTTGGTTTACGTGGAATAGCATCCATGCTCCAGATGGGAATTCAGCCAGAGAAACAGGGAGCAACATGGGGGATCAGTCTTTCCGGAAACTGATCCGATTTCTTTATTTTTGGGTTTGCTTATATACCTTCTGTTACACATAGGGATGAATACAGAGTCACGCGGGGGTCAGCAGTCCTGACCTTTATCAAAATCAGGTGCTTCACATAAATGTATAAAAAAAGGTCTTAGGGATATTATGTCATCTTCTGGCCATGAGTGAGACCTCATAAAAAGATCATTTTATGATCCTTTCTTTCTGATAACCAAAAAACTTATTTCTTCCAAGCGTGTTTTTTCTTAAACCAGGCACCACCCTCCAAATAAAGTTGCATTCCTATAGGGTGAGGGTGTAGTGAGTTACAATTAAGAAAGGAATTTATTTAACCCATGGTTAACATGATTAATCTTAAAGGTTAATACTTATTTCTCCTATATGCTTAAAGGTTAATACTTATTTCTCCTATAGGCTAGTTATATTCATTATAAGGGCAGGGAACATGGAGATTTAGCAGCAAAAATCAGCCCAACAAATGAAAATCCTTTCACCAATGCTCCCCTTAAGATCTATTTAGTCTTAAGATAGTGATAAAGTTACATTTTTACATAGCAAGGACACAGTGATTTTTAACAAAGTACAATGATCTATTACAAAAGAGAAAATTCATTAATTCAAAAAGTCTGGTATTGCTAACCTTAAAAACTATATTTCCTTTTCTATATTCCAAATACATTGATTAATATATTCCCAGGTGCCTAAGGATATGGAGGCCTGGTGGCAATCATTGACTGAACAGTAAGAAAAGTCCTATGCTAATTAAGACTTTCAAAATACTCCAAAACTCTCTGTGCTGTTTATGGTTGAGAGGTAGTAAACAATCATGTGCGTAGTGGCAGGAGTATGGATAATCCTGTCACACAAGCTAGTCTGTCAGCAGAGAGGTTTGACCTAAGACACCGTTGTCACACCCAGGGCAGGGAATTAGCAGCAATTATTGACACAACAAATGAAAAACCCTTCATCAATATAATTCCTAACCAACCCACTATACTAATAATTTCCAACTCCCCAAAAGAATTTGCCTTTAGTAAGTCTGAAACATCTCGTGCCTCTCAGATTGGGAGGCTGTAAACAATCACATGTGGCCGGACGAACCTATACAGGTGGGCTAGATAACCTTCACAGGAGTCTGTAAGCTGAAACACTTTTGTCACACCCAGGAATTTTTATTGCCTTGGAGCTTCACGTTTACTCCTTCTCCAAGAGAAACGGTTATGGGGGAGAGCATAAAGCAGACTCTGGTTTGGGGGTAGATGCTCGGGAACAGGGGTTTCCTGAGGCTTGATCACACCTTTGCGTATACCAAGCCTCCTTCCTCATGACCTTTGCCGTGGGCGGAGTTCCTCACGCTGGCCCCCAGCACAGAATTTCCCACAGTTTATTGTGATCCACACAATCAAAGGCTTTGGCATAGTCAATAAAGCAGAAATAGATGTTTTTCTGGAACTCTCTTGCTTTTTCCATGATCCAGCAGATGTTGGCAGTTTGATCTCTGGTTCCTCTGCCTTTTCTAAAACCAGCTTGAACATCTGGAAGTTCATGGTTCACGTATTTCTGAAGCCTGGCTTGGAGAATTTTGAGCATTACTTTACTAGCATGTGAGATGAGTACAACTGTGTGGTAGTTTGAGCATTCTTTAGCATTGCCTTTCTTTGGGACTGGAATGAAAACTGACCTTTTCCAGTCCTGTGGCCACTGCTGAGTTTTCCAGATTTGCTGCCATACTGAGTGCAGCACTTTCACAGCATCATCTTTCAGGATTTGAATCAGCTCAACAGGAATTCCATCACCTCCACTAGCTTTGTTCATACTGGTGCTTTCTAAGGCCGACTTGACTTCACATTCTAGGATGTCTGGCTCTAAGTGATTATCTTGGTCATGAATATCTTTTTTGTACAGTTCTTCTGTGTATTCTTGCCACCTCTTAATATCTTCTGCTTCTGTTAGGTCCATATCATTTCTGTTCTTTATCGAGCCCATCTTTGTATGAAATGTTCCCTTGGTATCTCTAATTTTCTTGAAGAGATCTCTAGTCTTTCCCATTCTGTTGTTTTCCTCTATTTCTTTGCATTGATCACTGAAGAAGGCTTTCTTATCTCTCCTTGCTATTCTTTGGAACTCTGCATTTAGATGCTTATATCTTTCCTTTTCTCCTTTGCTTTTTGCTTCTCTTCTTTTCACAGCTATTTGTAAGGCCTCCCCAGATAGCCATTTTGCTTTTTTGCATTTCTTTTCCGTGGAAATGGTCTTCTCCTGTACAATGTCGCAAACCTCCATCCATAGTTCATCAGGCACTATCAGATCTAGTCCCTTAAATCTAGGAAAGTTCAAATCCTGTCTAAAAGGCCCGGATGTTGTTGTCTTTCATTCTCTGGAGTCCTGTATACAGTGGAAAGTAGAATCTTCCCAAACTCAGAGAGTCTGTATTCTGGCATCTGTTTTATGTGGTCCCTCTGTGTTTAATTCTGACCTGTTAGGCTTACACTGTCTAATAGAGAACGAATTGGTAGGAGGCTTTTTTTTTTTAACTTTATTTTTGTTTGGAGGATAATTGCTTTACAATGTTGTATTAGTTTCTGCCATGCAACAGTGTGAATCAGCTGTAAGTATACATATGTCCCCTCCCTCTTGAACCTCCCTCCCATCCCCCACTTCACACACCCCCACCCATCCTACCCCTGTAGGTCATTGCAGAGCACCGAGTGGAGTTCCCTGTGCTATACAGCTGCTTCTGCTAGCTATCTGTTTTATATATGGTGGGCTTCCGTGATGGCTCCCACGGTAAAGCATCTGCCTGCAATGTGGGAGACCCGGGTTCGATTCTTGAGTCGGAAGGTCCCCTGGAGAAGGAAATGGCAGTCCACTCCAGCACTCTTGCCTGGAAAATCCCATGAATGGAGGAGCCTGATAGGCTACAGTCCATGGGGTCGCAAAGAGTCGAACACAACTGAGTGACTTCACTTTCAGTGTATATATGTCAGTACATGCTTAGTCGCTTCAGTCGTGTTTGACTCTCTATGACCCTATGGACCATGGCTGCCAGGCTCCTCTGTCCGTGGGATTCTGCAAGCAAGAATACTGGAGTGGGTTGCCATTTCCTTCTCCAGATATATATCATTGCTACTCTTTTAGTTTATTCCACCTCTTCTTTTCCTGCTGGGTCCACAAGTCTGTTCTCTATGTCTGTGTCTCTATTCTTGCCCTGCAAACAGGTTCATCAGTACCATTTTTCTAGATTCCGTATATATGCATTAATATGCAATGTTTATTTTTCTCTTTCTGACTTACTTCACTCTGTACAATAGGCTCTAGGTTTGTCTACCTCTGTTCAACTAACTCAAAATCGTTCCTATTTATGGCTGAGGAATATACCATTGTACATGTACCACATATACATATTCCCTGGTGGTTCAGATGGTAAAGCGTCTGCCTACAATACAGGAGACCCAGGTTTGATCCCTGGGTAGGGAAGATCCTCTGGAGAAGGAAATGGCAACCCACTCCAGTACTCTTGCCTGGAAAATCCCATGGGAGGACGCTGGTAGGCTACAGCCCATGGGGTTGCAAAGAGTTGGACACGACTGAGCAACTTCACATCACCACAACTTCCTTATCTACTCATCTGTCAGTGGACTTCTAGGTTGTGTCCATGTCCTGGCTGTTGTAAATAGTGCTGTAATTAACATTGGGGGTACATATGTCTTTTTGAATTACGGTTTTCTCAGGTATATGCTCAGTAGTGGAATTGCTGAGTCATATGGTAGTTTTAGGGCTTCCCAAGTGGTGCTAGTGGTGAAGAACCTGCCTGCCAATGCAGGAGACACAAGAGACTGGGGTTTGATACCTGGATCAGGAAGGTTCCACTCCAGTATTCTCGCCTGGAGAATCCCATGGACAGAGGATCCTGGCAGACTACAGTCCATAGGGTCGCAAAGAGTTGGACATGACTGAAGCAACTTAGCATGCATACATGGTAGCTTTATTCCTAGTTTTTAAAGAAATCTCCATGCTGTTCTCCATAGTGACTGTATCAGTTTACATTCTCACCAACAGGGCAAGACAGTTCCCTTTTCTCCATATCCTCTCCAGCGTTTATTGTTTGTAGAATTTTTGATGATGGCCATTCTGACTGGTGTGAGATAATATCTCATTGTAGTTTTAACTTCTCTAATAATGAGCAAGGTTGAGCTTTTCATGTGTTTATTGGCCATCTTATGTTGTCAATGGGAAATGTCTGTCTGGATCATCTGCCCAGTATTTGATTGGGTTGTTTGTTTTTCTGATATTGAGCTGTATGAGCTGCTTATATATTTTGGAGGTTAATCTTTTGTCAGTTGCTTTGTTTGCAATTATTTTCTTCCATTTTGAGGGTTGTCTTTTCACCTCATTTATAGTTTCCTTTGCTGTGGGAAAAGTTTTAAGTTTCAGTTCAGTTCAGTTCAGTCGCTCAGTCATGTCCAACTCTTTGCAACCCCATGAATTGCAGCATGCCAGGCCTCACTGTCCATCACCAATTCCCAGAATTCCCTCAAACTCGTGTCCATCGAGTCAGTGATGCCTTGTTGATTTTTGTTTTTATTTCCATTACTCCAGGAGATGGGTCAAAGAGGATATTTCTGCAATTTATATCAAAGAGTGTTCTATGTTTTCCTCTAAGAGTTTTATAGTTTCTGGCCTTACATTTAGGTATCTAACCCATTTTGAGTTTATTTTTGTGTATGGTGTTAGGAACTGTTCTGATCTCATTTTTTTAATTCCCCAGGGCAGAATTCTGGAGTGGGTAGCCATTCCCTTCTCTAGGGGATCTTCCCGACCCAGGAACTGAACCCAGGTCTCCCACATTGCAGGTGGATGCTTTACCATCTGAGCCACCAGGGAAGCCCCTTTTAAAAGTAGCTGTCCAGTTTTCCCAGCACCACTTATTAAAGAGGCTGCTTTTTCTCTGTTGTATATTCTTACCTCCTTTGTCAAAGATAAATGCCCATAGGTGCATGATTTTTCTCTGGGCTTTCTATCTTGTTCCATTGATCTATATTTCAGTTTTTGTAACAATACCATACTGTCTTGATTACTATAGCTTTGTAGTATAATCTGAAGTCAGGAAGGTTGATTCCTCCAACTCCATTTTTCTTTCTTAAGATTTCTTTGACTATTTGGGGTCTTTTGTGTTTGCATACAGATTATAAAATTTTTTGTTCTGGTTCTGTGAAAAATGCATCAGTAATTTGATAGGGATAGCGTTGAATCTGTAGATTGCTTTGGGTAGTATAGTCATTTTCACAATGTCAATTCTGTTGATAGATCTCTCCACCTGTTTGTGTTGTCTTTGATTTCTAGCATTAATGTCTTACAGTTTTCTGCCTACAGGTCTTTTGTTTCCTTAGATAGGTTTATTCCTAGGCATTTTATTTTTGTTGCTGTTGTTGCAGTGGTGAATGGGATTCTTTCCTTAATTTCTTTTTCTGATTTTTTGTTGTTAGTGTATAGGAATAAAAGGGATTTCTGTGTATTAGTTTTGTATCCTGTGACATTACTAAATTCATTGATTAGCTCTAGTAATTTTCTGGTGGTATCTTTAGGATTTTCTATCTATAGCATCATGTCACATGCAAACAGTGCCAGTTTTACTTCTTCCTTTCCAATCTTGATTCCTTTTGTTTCTTGTTCTGTTTCTGGGATTCTGTTTGCTATTATTTTGTTGAGGACTTTTGCATCTATATTTATCAATAATATTGGCCTGTAATTGTCCTTTTTTGCAATAAGTTTGTCTGGTATTGGTAGCAGGGTGATAGTGGCCTTCTAGAATGAGTTTGGGAGTGTTCCTGCCTCTGCAGTTATTGGAAGAGTTTGTGAAGAATAGGCATTGGCTCTTTTCTAAATGATCGATAGAATTTGCCTATGAAGCCATCTGGCCCTAGGCTTTTGTTTGTCAGAAGACTTTTTATCACAGTTTCGATTTCAGTGCATTTTTAAAAGATTCCATGTGATTTATATGCAAGTTGAAGTTTAAGAAATAACCCTTTATTTTACAGATTCCATGTTCATAATTCTTACACAGTCCTTCATGAAAAGGATGTCTAAGATAAAAATTTCATTAAGAATATTAACTGAATCTGATGTGAATTTGAGTTGATTTAAAATAATCCCCTTTCCTGGTATATGTTCTAATTTTGTGGATTTCAAATGTTTTTTCTCCTAGTTTTATTAAGATGTAATTGGCATACAGCACTCTATAAGTTTCAATTGCACTGCAAAATAATTTGATTGATATACATCAAGAAATGATTACCACAGTAAGTTTATCAAGCACCCATTATTTCTTAGAGATAACATTAAAAAAAAAAAAAAGAAAAATGGTAAGACCAGACTTGGAATGGCTGAAATGTTGCAGTAAGAAGACCTGACCTCCTATGAGGACCTCAAAATTAAAATTGTTTATAGATCAACTGTCTTTGAGGACAACCAGAGGACCAGCAGAAAAGATCATCTAAAACTAAAGACATAAGAAAGGAGCTGCAGGAGGGGCAGGAAGGGCAAATATGAGGTTTAATCAAGACCAGCACCAGTGGGTAGGTGAACCACAAGCAGGAAAATAGCCATAATTGTGGAGATTCTCTCCCAGGAGAGAGGGGTCTGAGCTCCACATCAGGCTTCCCCACCCACAGGTCCTACACTGGGGCAGATGAGCCCCCAGAATGTTTGACTCTGAACACCAATGGGCCTTGATTTAGAGAAAGCCCAAGGGCTGTGGGAAGCAGAGACTTTTCCCTTAAAGGGCAGAATCAGTAGTTTGAAAGGAACCGGGGGCTGACCCTCTGACTAGTTGTGGAGGCAGCTTGGACTTACCCTGGGGACAAAGGGCAGAATCAGTAGTTTGAAAGGAACCAGGGGCTGACCCTCTGACTAGTTGTGGAGAGTCTTGACCCTCTGACTAGTTGTGGAGGCAGCTTGGACTTACCCTGGGGACAAGGACAATGGCACAGCCTTTTGGGAGCTCTTTCTCTACGTGGACACTGGAGCAGGTAGATGCCATTTTTGGAATCTTCCGTCTAGCTTATTAGTGCCGTGACTTGGCCCCTCAACCAGTGGTCAGCACCGCTCCTGGGATGCCCCAGGACAGGCACCTAACTGGGCAGACAAAGAGCCAACCACCAGCAGGCAGGCTTCCCTAGGCTCCCTAATCCCCTTGTTGCCCCAGGACCGGGCCCTGCCCAGTAGAGGGGCATGAGGCAGCCCACCCACCAGTGGATTCTGCAGCCAGCTATCAGGACCCAGACATTCCCATAAGTGAGCTGACTCAAGATCTGGAATGCCTGGGTCTGGAAGTCTAGACCTCAAGACCCAGCTCTACTCCTCAGTTGGCTGACAGCAGCTACAGGACCCCCAGAAACCTTCAGACAGAGATCTTGGAACACAGCTACATACATCAGTGGGCCAGCAATAGCCCTGGACACCGTGGGCCCCAGCCCTACAGAGCAGATGGCTTGATACCAGCTCGAGAACCATTGGGCCTCACAGCCAGAGAGCCTGATTTTTGGCTCTGTCCACCAAAGGGTCTGCACCAGCCCCAAGATGCATTGGGCCTTGGTCCCACCCACCAGTGGGCTAATACCAGCTACAAGAAACTCTGGACCCTGCAGCCAGCTGCATCAGAAACCACCCTCACCCATCAGCAGGCCTGAGATGCTCTCTCCCCACTTGACTTCCCACCAAGCTGCCACAGGCTAACATAAACCCACAGCCATCCACCCATCCTGGTACCTTTCCCTGTCCACTACTGAGCCAGCACCAGGACTCGATGGGCCATGCAGCCAACTGTGCCAGGGCCTAGCCCTGCTCAACAACAGATGCAGCTCCATGTTATATGGGGTCTGGCAACCAAATGGGCCAGGGTACAACCGCACCTACCAGTGAACCCACCATAGTTAACCCTCCACAACAGAAGGACCCACAGAACCACAAAGGGGGCACCCCAGAGCCTTTACAGGAGAGTGCTGCTGGGCCCCTAGTGTATTTCCTGCATAAGGCCCCTTTTCCAACTTCAGGAAATGTAACCAACCATAAATATATGTAAATTAAAAGAAAATTAGGAAAACTGAGATGAGCGAGGAATGTGTTTCAAATAAAGCAAAAAGACACAACCCCAGAAGAACTAAGTCAGGTGGAGATCAGCAGCCTTTCTGATAAACAGTTCAAGATAATGAAGGCAAAGATCATCAACGAAATCTGGAGAAGAATGCATGAACCCAGTAAAAAGTTAGATGATTCTAATAGATCCAAAGAGCTGAAGAATACCATAATTGCAATTAAAACTATTCTTGGGACTTCCCTGGTGGCTCAGGAGCTAAGGTTCCTTGCTCCCAATGCAGAGGGCCCAGGCTTGGTCCCTGGTCAGGGCTTCCCCGGTGGCTCAGACAGTAAAGAATGTGTCTGCTATGTAGGAGACCTGGGTTCAATCCCTGGGGTGGGAAGATCCTCTGGAGAAGGGAATGGCTACCCATTCCAATATTCTTGCCTGGAGAGTTCCATGGATAGAGGAACGTGGTGGACTATAGCCCATGGGGTCACCAAGAGTTAGACATGACTGAGTGACTAGCACTTTCACTTTTTTCAGGAGCTGGATCCCATATGCTACAGCTAAGAGTTCACATGCTGCAAGGAAAAAAAAAAAAGAGAGAGAGAGATTCTACATGTTGCAACTAAAAGATTCCACATGCCATATCTGAGACCCAGCTCAGCCAAATAAATACACAAATATTTAAAAATACACTGGTAGTAATCCATGGTGGATTAGATGATACAGAGGAAGGGATAAGCAAACTGGAAGACAAAATGGTGGAAAATACTCAAAAGAGAAAAAATAAAAAGCTTTTAAAATGAGTGTTTAAGAGACTTCTGTAACAACATCAGGCATCCTGATAGTCACATTACAGGAACCCCTGGAGGAGGAGAGAGAAATAAATGGGCAGAGAACTTATTTGGAAACGTAATAGCTGAAAAATTCCCTAACCTGGGGAAGGAAGCTGACATCCAGATCCAGGAAACACAGAGAGTCCCAAACAAGATCAACCCAAAGGTGTCTACACTTTGTGATTGAAATGTCAAAATTTGAAATAAAGAGAGGATTAAAATCTGCAAGGCAAAAGCAACTAGTTTATACTAGAGGACTCCCATAAGGCTGTCACCTGACTTTGAAGCAGAACTGCAGGCCAGAAGAGAGTAGCATGATATATTTAAAGTGTTGTAAAGAAAAAACCTACAATAAGAATACCTTATCAGGAGAAGGCTATCCTTCAGATTTGAAGGAGATATAAAGAGTTTTACAGATAAGCAAAAGCTCAAACAGTTTAGCACTGCCAAATGGCTTTATAGGAAATGCTAAAAGGACTTTTCTATGCTAAAGCTGAAGCTCCAGTACTTTGGCCACCTCATGCGAAGAGTTGACTCATTGGAAAAGACTCTGATGCTGGGAGGGATTGGGGGCAGGAGGAGAAGGAGACGACCCAGGATGAGACGGCTGGATGGCATTACGGACTCAATGGACGTGAGTCTGAGTGAACTCCGGGAGATGGTGATGGACAGGGAGGCCTGGTGTGCTGCGATTCATGGGGTCGCAAAGAGTCGGACACAACTGAGTGACTGAACTGAACTGAACTGAACTGAACCTAGAAAGAAAAGGCCACAACTAAAAATGTGAAATTCCAAAAGGAAATCTCTCACTGATAAAGGCAAATGCACATTAAAAATAATAGAGCAACCACATAGAGAGCTAGTAGAAAGACTGAAAGACAAAAGTAGTAAAACCATCTATACCCATGATAAGTAGTTACAGAGCATGTAAAATAAGATGTCAAAAACAGTAAACTTGGGGGCAGGGAGTAAAAATGCAGGATTGATAAAAATGGTTTGAATTTAAGAGATCAGAAATTTAAAATAATCACTTACAACTGAAAAGCTACAGTAATCAAAACAGTATGGTAACAACATATAAAGAGACATGTAAATAACTTGAAAAGGATAGAAAACCCAGCGATAAACCCATGTACCTATGGTCACCTAATCTGTGACAAAGGAGGCAAAAATATACAGTGGTGAAAAGATAGCCTCTATAATAAGTGGTGCTGGGAAAACTGGACAACTACATGTAAAAGAATAAAGTTAGAATATTCCCTAACACCATACACAGAAATAAACTCAAAATGGATTGAAGACCTACATATGAAACTGGATACTTGGAAGAATCAATATAGTGAAAATGAGGATAATACCCAAAGCAATCTATAGATTCAATGCAATCACTATCAAACTACCAATGGTATTTTTCACAGAGCTAGAACAAATAATTTGACAGCTTGTATGAAAATACAAAAAACCTCGAATAGCCACAGCAATCTTGAGAAAGAAGAATGGATCTAGAGGAATCAACCTGCCTGACTTCAGGCTCTACTACAAAGCCACAGTCATCAAGACAGTATGGTACTGGCACAAAGACAGAAATATAGATCAATGGAACAAAATAGAAAGCCCAGAGACAAATCCACACACCTATGGACACCTTATCTTTGACAAAGGAGGCAAGAATATACAATGGAATAAAGACAATCTCTTTAACAAGTGGTACTGGGAAAACTGGTCAACCACTTGTAAAAGAATGAAACTAGAACATTTTCTAACACCATACAAAAAAATAAAATGAATTAAAGATCTAAATGTAAGACCAGAAACTATAAAACTCCTAGAGGAGAATGTAGGCAAAACACTCTCTGACATACATCACAGCAGGATCCTCTATGACCCCCCTCCCAGAATACTGGAAATACAAGCAAAAATAAACAAATGGGACCTAATTAAACTTAAAAGCTTCTGCACAACAAAGGAAACTATAAGCAAGGTGAAAAGACAGCCTTCAGAATGGGAGAAAATAATAGCAAATGAAGCAACTGACAAACAACTAATCTCAAAAATATACAAGCAACTCCTGCAGCTCAATTCCAGAAAAATAAATGACCCAATCAAAAAATGGGCCAAAGAACTAAACAGATGTTTCTCCAAAGAAGACATACAGATGGCTAACAAATACATGAAAAGATGCTCAACATCACTCATTATCAGAGAAATGCAAATAAAAACCACAACGAGGTACCATTTCATGCCAGTCAGAATGGCTGTGATCCAAAAGTATACAAACAATAAATGCTGGAGAGGGTGTGGAGAAAAGGAAAGCCTCTTATACTGTTGGTGGGAATGCAAACTAATACAGCCACTATGGAGAACAGTGTGGAGATTCCTTAAAAAACTGGAAATAGAACTGCCTTATGACTCAGCAATCCCACTGCTGGGCATACACACCAAGGAAACCAGAATTGAAAGAGACACGTGTACCCCAATGTTCATTGCAGCACTGTTTATAATAGCCTGCATATGGAAGCAACCTAGATGTCCATCAGCAGACGAATGGATAAGAAAGCTGTGGTACATATACACAGCTGGATTATTACTCAGCCATTAAAAAGAATACAGTGGAATCAGTTCTAATGAGGTGGATGAAACTGGAGCCTATTATACAGAGTGAAGTAAGCCAGAAAGAAAAACACCAATATAGTATACTAACACATATATATGGAATTTAGAAGATGGTAACGATAACCCTGTATGCGAGACAGCAAAAGAGACACAGATGTATAAAACAGTCTTTTGGACTCTGTGGGAAAGGGAGAGGGTGGGATGATTTGGGAGAATGGCATTGAAACAGGTATAATATCATATAAGAAACAAATTGCCAGTTCAGCTTTGATGCATGATACAGGATGCTTGGGGCTGATGCACTGGGATGACCCAGAGGGATGGTATGGGGAGGGAAGTGGGAGGGGGGTTCAGGATGGGGAACATGTGTACCCGTGGCAGATTCATGTTGATGTATGGCAAAACCAATACAATATTGTAAAGTAAAATAATAATAATAATAAATAAAAAGATTGGATACTATTAAACTGGAGGAAAACATGGGTAGTACACTCTTTCAAAGTGTACTGGTGGATCTGTCTGCTAAAGCAAAGGAAATGTAAGGAAACATAAATGGGACCTAATTAAACTTAAAACCTTTCGCACAGCAAAAGAAACCATCAATAAAACAAAAAGATAACTTACTGAATGGGAGAAAATATTTAGAAATAATATAACCAATAAGGGATTGATATCCAACATCTATAAACAGCTCATAGAGCTCAACATCTAAAAAAGCAAAGAGGGCTTCCCTGATGGTCTAGTAGTTAAGAATCCATCTTACAGTGCAGGGGACACAGGTTTGATCCCTGGTCAGGAAAGATCCGACATGCCACAGTGCAACTAAGCCTATGTGCCCTAGAGTCCATGCTCCACAGCAAGAGAGGCCACTGCAAAGAGAAGGCTATGCACTGCGACTGGAGAGTAGCCCCTGCTCACTGCAACCAGAGAAGCCTGCATGCAGCAATGAAGGCCCAATGCAGCCAAAAACGGATGTCTTTCTTTTTAAGTGATTGAAAACAGGCGGAAGATAGCAATAGATGCTTTTCCAAATAAGATGTAAGGTGGCCAACAGGCATATTAAAAATGTTCAACATGGCTAATTATCAAAGAAATGGAAATCAGAAGCATAATGAGGTATCATCTGACACTGGTCAGAATGGCTGTCATTAAAAAGAGCACAAATAGCAAATGTTGTTGATGATAATGTGAACCAAAGGGAACCCTGTACACTATTGGTGGGCATGTAAATTGGTGTAGCCATTGTGGAAAACAGTATGGAGGTTTCTCAAAAAACTACAAAAAGAACTATCATATAATTGAGCAATTACACTCCTGTTACATATCTCCAAAAAACCAAATACATTAATTTAAAGAGATTTATGCACTCCAGTGTTCATAGCAGCATTGTTTATCATAGTCAGGATATGGAAGCAACCTAAGTGTTCATCAACAGATAAATGGAAGGAAATGGCAACCCACTCCAGTATTCTTGCCTGGGGAATCCTATGGACGGAGGAGCTTGGTGGGCTACAGTCCACGGGTCGCAAAGAGTCGGACATGACTGAGCGACTTCACTTTCACTTCACTATACACACACACACGCATGCATTCAGTTCAGTTCAGTTGCTCAGTTGTGTCCGACTCTTTGTGACCCCATGAATCACAGCACACTAGGCCTCCCTGTCCATCACCAACTCTGGGAGTTCACCCAAACTCATGTGCATTGAGTCAGTGATGCCATCCAGCCATCTCATTCTCTGTCGTCCCCCTCTCCTCCTGCCCCCAATCCGTCACACACACATTACTCGGCTATGAAAGAATGAACTTTTGCCATTTGCAGCAACATTATAGACTTAGAGGGCACTATGCTAAGTGAAGTAAGTCAGAGAAAGACAAATATGAAATCACTTATGTGTGAAATCTAAAAATTATAGCAAGCTAGTGAATATAATAACAACAAAAAAGATGGAGGTTCACAGATATAGAGAGCATATTAATGATTACCAGGAGGGAAGAGAGGGAGAGGATCAATAAAGGAGTAGGGGAGTAAGAGATATGAATTATAAGTATAAAATAAACTGTAAGGATATATTGTATAGCATGGGAAATATAGCCAATATTTTACAATAACTGCAAATGGAACATCACCTTTAAAATTTGTAAATCACTATATTGTACACCTGTAGCTTATGTAATATTGTACATCAACTATAATTCAATAAAAATAGTAAATAAGCACACAGACACATACATACATATATATATAGAGAGAGAAAATTTTATTGTATATAAGCCTCTTGGTTACTACAAACCAAAAATCTATAATAGATACACACAAAAATAGAGAAAAATATCTAATCGGTATCTAAAGGTACCTAAGTCTAAAGATAGTCATCAACTCACAAGTGAACAAAAGAAAAGAACTATGAAAATAATTCAAAAACAGTTAAAAAAATGGCAATAAGTTCATATCAATAATTACTTTAAATGTGCAAGGATTAAATGTTCCTATCAAAAGATGTAGATTGGCTGAATGGATACACAAACCAGACCCATATATGTGATACCTACAAGAGACCCACTTCAGATCTAAAGTCACACACAGACTGAAAGTGAAAGGAGTAAAAGGTATTCTGTATAAATGGAAATGAAAAGAAATCTGGGGTGCCAGTGCTCATATTAGACAAAATAGACTTTTTAAAAGATACTGTAACAGTATACAAAAAACGACATTAAGTAATGATCAAGGGATCAGTGGAAGAAGATATAACGATTGTAAGTGTATATACACCCAATGTGCATGTAAATACACGGTCCATGTAAATACATGAAGAAAATATTAACAAACATAAAGGGAGAAATTGATAATAACACCATAACTGTAGCAGACTTTATAGTCATTCTTACAGGTATGAGATGTTATCTCATTCTGGTTTTGATTTGTATTTCCATAATGATTAGTGATGTTGAGCATCTTTTCATGTGTCTGTGGTCCATGTGTATGTCTTCTTTGGAAACTGTCTATTCTAGTTCTCTGCCAATCAATGTTTTAATCAGGTTATTTGAGGTTTTTTGATGTTGAGTTTTGTGAGTTCTTTGGATAGTTTGAATATTAACTCCTTATCAGATACATCATTTGGAAATGTCTTCATCCATTCAGTTAGGCAGCCTTTTTTGTTGTTCTTAGTTTCCTTCTGGCTTCCCTGGTGGCTCAGCTGATAGAGCCACCTGCAATGCAGGAGACCTGGGTTTGATCCCTGGGTTGGGAAGATCCCCTGGAGAAGGAAATGGCAACCCATTCCAGTATTCTGGCCTGGAGAATTCCATGGACTATACAGTCCATGGGGTCACAAAGAGTCGGACACAACTGAGCAACTTTCACTTTCACTTTAGTTTCCTTCACTGTGCGAGAATTTTTTAGTTTGATGTAGTCCCATTCATTGCTTTTGTTTTCCTTACCTGAGGAGACGTATCCAAAAAAATATCGCTAAGACTGATGTCAAAGAGCATAGTGTGTAAGTTGCTCAGTCGTGTCCAACTCTGCGACCCCGTGGACAGCTCACCAGGCTCCTCTGTCCATGGGATTCTCCAGGCAAGAATACTGGAGTGGGTTGCCACTTTCTTCTCCAGGAGATCTTCCTGACTTAGGGATTGAACCCGGTTCTCCTGCACTGAAGGAGATTCAAAGAGCCTATTGCTTGTGTTTTCTTCTAGTACTTTTATGGCTTCCAACGTTATGCTTAAGTCTTTATACATTTGGTGTGAGAAAGTAGTCTGCTTTGATTATTTTGCATAAAACTGTCCAGTTTTTAAAGAGTCCCTTGGACTGCAAGGAGATCCAGCCAGTCCATTCTGAAGGATATCAGCCCTGGGATTTCTTTGGAAGGAATGATGCTAAAGCTGAAACTCCAGTACTTTGGCCACCTCATGCGAAGAGTTGACTCATTGGAAAAGACTCTGATGCTGGGAGGGATTGGGGGCAGGAGGAGAAGGGGACAACAGAGGATGAGATGGCTGGATGGCATCACTGACTCGATGGAGGTGAATCTGAGCGAACTCCGGGAGTTGGTGATGGACAGGGAGGCCTGGCGTGCTGCGATTCGTGGGGTTGCAAAGAGTAGGGCATGACTGAGCGACTGAACTGAACTGTCCAGTTTTTCCAACACCATTTATTGAAGAAATCGTCTTTTCTCATTATATATTTTTGCCTCCTTTGTTGTAGGTAAATTTGACCGTATAAGCTCAGGTTTATTTTTATAGTTTCTGTGCTGTTTTGTGGATCTATGTGTCTGTTTTTTGTGCCAGCATCATCCTGTTTTGATTAAGGTAGCTATAGTACAGTTTGAAATCAAGGAATGTGATACCTCCACCTTTGTTCTTTCTAAAGTTTGTTTTGGCTACTTGGAGTCTTTTGTGTTTCCATGCAAATTTAGGTTTATTTGTTCTAGTTCTGTGAAAAATGCCAGTAGTATTTTGACATGGATTGCATTGAATCTGTAGATTTCATTCTAGAATATTCAAATTTGCTAAATCTGTATTTTCTGCATTTCATCTAAGAGTTCTGAGATCATTTTGTAAGAGTCAGGTCCTTCGTCTCCATTGTCTGTGTAGTTACTGGATTCTAAAAATATTGTAGTTTGATAGCTTCAAATTTTTGTTATTTAGTGTGTTAAAAGAGAGGAGGAGAGAGAGAGATAAATGATGATGGTGCTTTTTTTATATTAGGTCAAATAACTCTAGGGAATTGTGGAATTGATCCTTTTAGACATCTGTTCTCTCCCATATGTATGCTTTTTGGAAGGTGATTGATAATTATTCTTCCTATCTATAATTTTTTGCATTTAAATGTAACATATAGCTTTTAATCTAGTTCATTTGAATTATACAAGGAGAAGCAAGTTCGAAGTATGAGCTGTGAAACAGTCTATGAAGAGGTTATGTAACCTTCCCTTATTTATGAGCCTCTTAGGTTTAAAAGACAAGAGCGTGGCATGGGAATATTGACACTTTTAGAGCTGGCAATTGGATATTGGTTTGGAGAATGAATAGGAAGAGATGAGACTCATTATTTATTTGAAAATCACCTGAAAGGCTTTTTTTGTTTTTAATTGCTTTATTTTTTCTTACAAAATCAGAAGTCTGGAAGCTGAGAGTATAGATATGGTGCAGTAGCCATTTTTTAACAGGCTGAAGAAAATAATTCATGTAATTCTTTAAACAATTTTTATCCTTTTTTAATGCTGATTGATTCCTTCTCTGCCCAGATCTCTGACAAGCAGGTTTTTTATAGAGATTTTGCATTTTTAATAAATTCTCATGTGATTATGATGCCTACTGTTGCAGGGAATATACCTTAAGAACTACTGGACTAGATTTGGGCAGACCAATTAGGAATCTCTTGCCTCAATCTATGCAAGTTATAATATGGAAGTAAATGCTGATATTAGAGTTGAAAGAGGAAGGGATGGCTTTCAAAGCTGTATCAAAGTTAAAACTGACAGGAGTTGTTAGACCAGAACATGCAGGGGTAGGAGGGGAGGTGGCTCTAGAATGATTTCTGGATTTCTGACTTTGATGGTGGATTGAAAGCGGTGGTGCATGATCTCAACATATGGAATAAAAGAGGAGAAACTGAGTAGGTTTGGAGATTGGGATTGATGATAAGTTTTAGGGGTGGGATTGATAAGTTTGATATTAGACATGTCAAATGAAAATGTGTGTGGGTAATCAAAGTGGAGATGTTTGTTAGGAAAATATCTATAGGACACAGCTGAGGTGAAGATGGCTGTTAAAAGAATACAGTTATGTAAGTGCAGGCATATATGTTGGAGGAGAAAATATACATCATATATTGAAAAGAATATGGAGCTGAGAATAGAACTCTGGGATACGCCAATATTCAATGTGAAATCAGAATAGTTCACTTTAAAAAGGCCTTAGGACTAGCAGGAACCCTGCAGTAGAGAGTGACAACTTTAAAAATAAAATAGCCAGTTGTCTCACCAGCAAAAGTTTATTTGGAAATTGTTAGAAGACTTGTAATTGGGGAAATAAATACAAGCTTTGGACTACAGGGAAATACTGAGGACAAAGGGGAGGAGCTTGTACAGAGAAAAAGAGGAGTGGGCAAGGCTGTTCTCTATGAAAATTCACTGGAGGAAAGTGAGAGTTCAGCTTTCTCATTGGCTGTGCTACAGAGTTTTCCATTGGCTGAGCTTGTTACCCAGCAGGAAGAACATCTCCCTTCCTAATACCAGGGAAGTAGAGGCCCCTTCCCTTCGGAGATGGGCTTCCCTGGTGGCTCAGATGGTAAAGAATCTGCCTGCAATGCAGAAGACCAGGGTGTGGTCCTCAGGTCAGGAAGATCCCATGGAGAAGGGAATAAGAACCCACTCTAGTATTCTTGGTCAGAGAATCCCTTAGACAGGATCCTGGTGGCCTGATCCATGGGACTGCATTGAGTCAGACACGACTGAGTGAGTTAACACACACACACACACCTCTTGAAGCTAGGGGGACCCTCCCTTCTTGTTCAGGGTAATTGGTAGGCATGAGAGCTCCCTTTGCTGGCCTTCCCGAGGCCAATTTTAGTTGAGGCTTAGAAATTGCTTTTAACCAAAGTTTTTGTAAGGGTGTAATCAACATGTCAGCTCTGCAGGAAGGTCAAATGACATATGGATGCAGCCATTTCTGTGTATTTAGGAATCAGGGATGATAGAAAATCGTAGGAAAAGCAGTTTTGTCAGAGTAGCACAGATGGGATTCAGATTATATTTATTTGAAGTTAGAAACATTTTTAGAACAGAATACGTGCCTTCTGCTTTTCTGATATTAAGTTTCTATTTTTTCATCTCTTAACAGGATATGGTTATTGATTTAAAAATAGTTTAGGTGAATGGATTTAAATTCAAGTTCTAAGTTGAATAAAATATTTAAAGAGCAAACTGAGAATCAATTTCCATGGCTTTTCTGTTATGAAGTGCTGCCTCTCGTGAGGTATTAATGTCCCTTTCCTCAGGAAGCTTGCAGAAATAACTGTGGAGTTTTTGTGGTTAAGAAGAGGTGGCAAGAATATACTGAAGTACTGTGCATAAAAGGCCTTAATGACCTGGATAACCATGATGGTGTGGTTACTTACCTAAAGCCAGACATCCCGAAGTATGAAGCCGAGGGGGGTCATAGGAGGCATTACTGTGAACAAAGCTAATGGAGGTGACAGAATTCCAGCTGAGCTATTTCAAATCTTAAAAGATGAAGCTACTATAGTGTTGCACTCAATGAGCCAGCAAACTTGGAAGACTGCAGTAGCCACAGGACCTGAAAAGGTCAGTTTTTGTTCCAATCTCAAAGAAGGGCAAGGCCAAAGAATGTTCAAACTACCATACAGTTGCACTCACCTCACATGCTAACAAGGGAATGCTCAAAATCCTTCAAGCTAGGCTAAAATAGTACATGAACTGAAAACTTCCAAATGTTCAAGCTTAATTTAGAAAAGGCAGAGGAACTAGAAGTTAACTTGCCAACATCTGTTGGATCACAGGAAAAAAACAAGAGAATTCCAGAAAAACTTCTGCTTCATTGACTACACTAAAGCTTTTGACTGTGTGGATCACAACAAATTGTGGAAAATTCTTAAAGTGATGGGAACACCATACCACTTTACCTGCCTCCTGAGAAACTTGTATGCAGATCAAGAAGCAACAGTTTGAACTGGACATGAAACAACAGACTGGTTCAAAGTTGGGAAAGGAGTACGCCAAGGCTGTATATTGTAACCCTGTTTATTTAACTTCTATGCAGTGTACATCATGCAAAATACCTGGCTGGATGAAGCACAAGCTGGAATCAAGATTGCTGGGAGAGATATCAACAACCTCAAATATACAAATGATACTGCCCTAATGTCAGAAAATGAAAAGGAACTAAAGAACCTCTTGATGAAGGTGAAAGAGGAGAGTGATAAAGCTGGCTTAAAAGTCAACATTCAAAATGCTAAGACCATGGCATCCAGTCCCATCACTTCATGGCAAAAAGAAGAGGAAACCATGGAAACAGTGGCAGATTTTATTTTCTTGGGCTCCATAATCACTGCAGATCGTGACTGCAGCTATGAAATTGAAAGTCACTTGCTGCTTGGAAGAAAAGCTATGACAAACCTTGACAGCATGTTAAAAAAGAGAGATATAACTTTGCTGACAAAGGTCTGTGTATAGTCAAAGCAATGGTTTTTCTAGTAGTCATGTATGGATGTGAGAGCTGGACCATAAAGAAGGCTGAGTGCTGAAGAATTTGATGCTTTTTAATTGTGGTGCTGGAGAAGACTCTTGAGAGTCCCTTGGACAGCAAGGAGATCAAACCAGTCGATTCTAAAGGAAATCAACCCTGAATATTCACTGAAAGAACTGATGCCTGATGCTGAAGCTGGAGCTCCAATACTTTGGCCACCTGATGGGAAAAGCTGAGTCATTAGAAATGACCCTGATTCTGGGAAAGATTGGAGGTATGAGGAGAAGGAAGCAACAGAGGATGAGATGATTGGATGGCATCATTGATTCAATGGACATGAGCTTGAGCAAACTCCAGGAGATAATGAAGGACAGGGAAACCTGTTCTGCTGCAGTCCATGGGGTCGCAAAGAGCTGGACATGACTTAGCGAGTGAACAACTTCTGAAAGGGTTTGTTTTATTCTCTACCCATATCCGTGATAGGAACCAAGAATGCTATTATTCCTGTTAAGAGTATTATGCTGTAATTTGTGTGACAGTTGGCCAGGATTATTTTACTAGTTTCCTAATTGATCAATTTAGGGCAGCTATCACTTCTGGAATTTGACCATAAACATTTTTCTTTTACTGTAGTGTTCTTCCAAGCAAATTTATCATGGAATCCTGAGAGTAAATAAAAGTCGCTGCCCTACACGTGATTGGTATCTGGCGTAATAGTGTCATAAGTAGGAATTGTCAGTGGCGTATTATTGTCTGGAAAACATAATTTAAACATGCCCAATCTGTGTTAGGAAACTTATCAGATTTCTGTGGGCTAATTCTTCTGGACTCTGGAAAGATCTGAGATTGAGCTAGCACAACCCATTGGATTTGATGATTGTATCACTGTTAATTAGTTGGAAAGTTCCTCACAAAATGTGGGCCAAATGCAGAATGAGAGCAATGGCCAGTAAAATAGTGAGCTTTCTCAAAATAAATAAATAAATAAATAAATAACTACATTAAACTGCATAAAAAAAACTGCACGTATTCTATTTTGTGGTCAAACTAACCTGATCTAATAGACTCTTTGAGTACTTTTATTTTTCCTTTTACTGTTAGCCAGTGTTTCCAGGTTCTGCATTTAAAATCAAAGAACACTTTTAAAATCTCAGACTGCAACTGATCAGATGTATAAGTGTTATTTTACAGAGACCAATCTAATTTTCTAGGTGGTTAGAAATTTCAGTGTTGGTAAATCAGGCCCTTAAAAGGCTGATGAGAAAAACAGTGGTAGGGATAATGAAGAGCAGGGTGAAGATGGGAATTTTGAAGACAGTAAATGCAAAATTCAAGAGCTCTTTCACGTTAGTTCTGATACTTCAACAATTCTAAGTTATTTGTTTCTCATTTAGGATAAAAATCACATGATATTAAGCATATCACTGAGTTCAAGTAACATTTCTTCCTTTTCCTTTCTTTCTTGAGCAGGTTGTCAAGCTACTAAGCAACAAAAGGTCTCAAGCAGTTGGAATATTGATGTCTAGCCTTCACTTAGATATGAAAGATATACAACATGGTAAGTGAAAAATGGGCTTCCCCTCTGGCTCAGCAGGTAAAGAATCCACCTGCAATGCAGGAGACAGTCTGCAGTGTCGGAAATGAGAGTTCTATCCCTTGGTTGGGAAGACCCCCTGGAGAAGAAAATGGCAACCCACTCCAGTATTCTTGCCTGGGAAATCCCATGGACAAAGGAGCCTGGTGAGCTACAGTCCAGGGGGTCACAAGAGTCAGATGCAACTTAGTGACTAAAACATCACCAAGTGAGAAATAAAATTTCAGCTTTTGAATATTCAAATTTGGGCTGAAGTGGAAAATTATTTCATACTTAGATTTTCTGTATGTATTGAGATTAGTATGTTTCCTGTGAGTGCTACCACACTTTCTGCCATGATTGTTTCTGAAAGGGTTATGGGTAATTTGACTTATCTGTTATTTCTCTATCTATAAAAAGAGCCTAATTCTCATGTGACATGTTTAGTCTGCATTAGTAAATACTTCACTTTTGATTCATAAGAAATGCTAGTCCCACCATGCTCTGTACCTGATTGACTGCTCCATGCCACGTCCGAAAAAGGACTGGTGAACACCCCTGAGATCCAGGTGCGGGCTGTGTCTCAGTCCCTGATGTTATGCCCAAGTCTCAAAATCTCCCAATGGCCACCAGGGAGCCGATATCCGATGCAAAAGCAAGAGTTTTATTACCAAGCACGAGCTGGGGCTCCCACTGATACCGACGCAGCAGCTATAGGGAGGAGCCCTGAGCTCTGGGTTATATTGCTTATATAGGGTATTATCGCGCGAAAAATTCAAAAAACGGGAGTCTCCAGGTCTGAGTGGTCACCTTCTGGTGAAGGGTTAGATGTTGAGTTCTGATTGGTTCTCCTTTCCTGGGCTTGACTCGAATTTCCCAGGCTGGCCAAGGGTTCTGATTGATTCACAGGTGGTGGGGTGAGGTCGGGATTTCCAAAGGCTCTTTTCCCGGAACCTTACAAAATGGAGTAGCTTAGGTCCTTCACCTGACAGTACGTGGGGAGGATGGTCCACAGGAGAGGAAAATCTCTGAGGGTGAGTCTCAGATGTTTGCTGAGCTAACACAGAGAAGAGGAAGTAAACCCAAGACTTCTAATGTATCAGCTAAAACCAGTGTAGGAGTTACAGGAAAGCTTCTTTAGATTGTTGTTTCTAAAATGATCTTATGATTGGAGATGTCAAAGAGTAGACTGGATTGCCATATGTAGTGATTAAACGAAAGCTCAGAGCTGTTCAAGAGGCTACATGAGCATTTGTCTCAGATGCGCGTAAGGCAAAGAGTGGGTGATGGGGTGTGTCCTCTTCCTCCTCTGGTTCTAACAGGCCA
The DNA here is from genome assembly GCF_042477335.2 of Ovis canadensis. Classification (NCBI taxonomy): domain Eukaryota; kingdom Metazoa; phylum Chordata; class Mammalia; order Artiodactyla; family Bovidae; genus Ovis; species Ovis canadensis. The sequence goes on along the minus strand of NC_091269.1, from coordinate 20,978,088 downwards.
TGAGATGCTGAAGGAATCACTAAAGCAGCTTTATTATGTATAACTTTTTAGGGTGGACAAGTGGTCCCTCTTTTTTCAATTCCTTGGATGACTAGAATGTAACCCCTAGGCTTCTCTACCCGTGTTATCTTTTCTAGTATCCATCAAAGATAGTTTCAAATTCCTCTTGGCTACTTATATATTGTTGGTTATCCAGACCCATGGAAGCAGTGATATGGTGACCTTTTGTCATTTCTTTACTGGTGCTGTTTTAATTTACATCTTTAACCAGGCTTATAAAATATTCTCTAGATTTGGGATTAGGATGGCTTTTACCATTTTTAAAATGGTTTTTGTGTCAGTGTTTTAATACTCGACTCTACTTTGCTCTAGACAAATATCCCTATCCATACTCCATCACATTGTGCTGAAAGATACTGCCCAAGGTGAATAAAGGAGTTAAATCTATATTCAAATGTCCCTTGAGCTGTTCTGAGCCTGAGAGTAGATTTAAAGCAGATTAAATTTTCCAGTGGAATGCCAATTTACCTGTTAACAAAATACGGTTTATAAATTGTGAAAAGATTTACTTGGCTTTCCAGCTTACCACTTTATGTATATGGATTCTATTTGGTTGGCTTAAAATATGTGTGGAGTAACTCATAAATAGCACAAGCTTGGCATGCCCTGTCACTAGCCGAGTAGCTCAACCACAATTTAAATTTTTACTAAACTGCTTTGATGGTGAGGAGAGTTTCCCAAGCTGAAGCATTGGGGGCCATTGTTATGGAACAGGATGCAAAGGCAGATGCCAGGAAGTATTAGATTGGTGCAAATGTAGTTGTAGTTTGGGACCATGAATTTTAAATCGTTATAACTAGGCTCAAACACATCTTTGTTAATCAAAATAGGAACCATTATAATCAACACATTTTCCAGCGAGAAATGTTTGCTTATCCCTGTAGTGTAAAACTCTGTGCTTCAGGATTCAGTGAACTGTTGGAGAGCATTTTCTGCTTCCTGCTCATTGTGGAAGTGTTTTCCCTGCAAAAAGTTGTTGAGATGCTTGAAGCGGTAATCAGTTGGCAAGAGATCAGGTGAATATGGCCGACGAGGCAAAACTTCATAGCCCAATTTGTTCAACTTTTGAAGCATTGGTTGTGTGATGTGCAGTCGGGCATTGCCCTACAGAAGAATTGGGTCCTTTCTGTTGATTAATGCTGGCTGCAGGCCTTGCAGTTTTCAGTGCAGCTCATCAATTTGCTGAGCATACTTCTCAGATGTAATGATTTTGCTGGGATTCAGAAAGCCGTAGTGGATCAGACTGGTAGCAGACCACCAAACAGTGACCATGACCCTTTTTTGGTGCACGTTTGACTTTCGGAAGTGCTTTGAAAATTCTTCTTGGTCCAGCCACTCAGCTGGTATTTGCCAGTTGTCATATAAAATCCACTTTTCATCACATGTCACAATCTGTTCAAGAAATAGTTCATTTTTGTTGTGTAGAATAAGAGAAAATGACACTTCAGAATGACATTTTTTTGGTTTGTGGTCAGCTCATGAGGCACTCAATGACATCACTGACTTGATGGACTTGAGTTTGAGCTCCAGGAGATGGTAAAGGTCAGAGAAACCTGGCATGCTGCAAGTCCATGAGGTTGCAGAGAGTCGGACACAACTGAGCAACTGAATGACAACACGAGGCACCCACTTATCAAGCTTTTTCACCTTTCCGTTTTGCTTCAAATGCGGCACAACGGTAGAATGGTTGACGTTCAGTTTTTCAGCAACTTCTCATGTAGTTGGAAATCAGCTTTGATGATGCTCTCAAGTGGTCCTGGTCAACTTATAATGGCTGGCCACTATACTTTTCATCTTCAAGGCTCTTATCTCCTTTGCAATGCTTCTTGAACCACCATTGAACTGTATTAGCAGTTCCTGGGCCAAATGAGTTGTTGATGTTATAAGTTGTCTGTACTGATTTATAGCCCATTATTTATTCAATAGGAAAATCACTCGAATTTGCTTTCTGTCTAACATCATTTCCCTAGTCTAAAATAAGTATAAAATAAGCAGCAAGTAATGTCATTAGCAAAAAAATAAAGTGAAAAATGTACATTAATATGATGTATATATATATTCATAACCATAATTTATTTAAGAAAAATAAGATAAACATAACCATATTCATTTAAGAATGTATTCTAATACCAAATGGCAAATTTCAACAGTGTAAAACTTCAGTTACTTTTGTATGTGTGTGTAGCGGAGTTTTATTACAGTGAAGAGGGGCAGAGAAAGCTTTAATATAGACATCAGAAGGGGTTGGAGAGTGCCCCCTCACTAGTCTTCAGCAAGGGAGCTATATACTTTTTAAATTAGTTATTACAATAAATCAAAAGAATGTCTCAAGGTTGTAAAAATTTTACCAGACCCACTGTCACAATTTACATTTTAAAATAACAAACAGGATTAGTCAGAAGGTTTTCAGGAAGGAGAAACTGTCCTCAAGCAGTTACATATATGTTGTTATATAATCTTTAGTACACAGTTTAAGCTGAGTTGTGTTGTTGCTTAACCATCAGTTCAGGGCTTAAAGGAAAAAAAGTTTTATGTGACTAAGACTAAGGAATGTAAAGAAGGAAAAAAAAAAGGACGTTTGTCCTTTCCTCTTCCTTGAGAATTCCAGACCCCTCTCCCCTCCTCAGGGACCCTGGATTTCGTAGCAACCTGCCTAAAAATTGACTCTCTCATTCCCCCCTTTTCTGTTATGAACATTATGTTGCCAAGGGAAAGGGGTGTCATTTTCATTCCATAACTACTTCCTGCTGTGATGGGGTGCTATCCCTAAATTGTTGAGGCAGTGTATTCTCTTAACCCTCACATTGAGGGTCTCCAATCCAGGGGCCCCAAATAATAGCTGAAGGGGGCTGTGGCACTCTAGTAGCCTGGACAACCATTTGTAACTTAAAAGCTTTCACACTGTTAGAAACAAATTCAGTTACATAGTTACAGATGCAGAGAGCAAACAGTAAAAACAGAATAGTCAGAATTATTATGATTAAGATACTTTTCTACCATGGAGGGCTAGTTAACATTTCCCAAAGTGAGGTGACTGAGGCTTCAGGAGAATCCATAGCCTGAATCATCTTGTTCATGTATTTAGTAAAGTGAGTAACATTAGTACTCACAGGACATCATGAGAAATGCTGGGCTGGAAGAAGCACAAGCTGGAATCAAGATTGCCAGGAGAAATATCAATAACCTCATGTATGCAGATGATACCACCCTTATGGCAGAAAGTGAAGAAGAACTAAGGAGCCTCTTGATGAAAGGGAAAGAAGAGAGTGAAAAAGTTAGCTTAAAACTCAACATTCAGAGATACGTTTGTGAGGTTACTCCTTTCTGCCCATGGACGCTGCCGAGAAAGCATCGTTGAAGTCTTCCTCGCCTCCACTGCCATCATGTCTAAATCAGAGTCTCCCAAAGAGCCCGAATAGCTGCAGAAGCTCTTCATCAGAGGATTGAGCTTTGAAACAACCGATGAGAGTCTGAGGAGCCATTTTGAGCAATGGAGAATGCTCACAGACTGTGTGGTAATGAGGGATCCAAACACCAAGCGCTCCAGAGGCTTCGGGTTTGTCACATACACCGTGGTGGAGGAGGTGGATGCGCTCATGAATGCAAGGCCACACAAGGTGGACGAAGAGTTGTGGAACCAAAGAGGGCCGTCTCAAGAGAAGATTCTCAAAGACCTGGTGCCCACTTAACTGTGAAAAAGATTTTTGTTGGTGGCATTAAAGAAGACACTGAAGAACATCACCTGAGAGATTATTTTTAACAGTATGGGAAAATTGAAGTAATTGAAATCATGACTGACCGAGGCAGTGGCAAAAAGAGAGGCTTTGCTTTTGTAACCTTTGATGACCATGACTCCGTAGACAAGACTGCCATTCAGAAATACCGAACTGTGAATGGCCACAACTGTGACGTGAGAAAAGCCCTGTCTAAGCAAGAGATGGCTAGTGCTTCATCCAGCCAGAGAGGTCGAAGTGGTTCTGGAAACTTTGGTGGCGGTCGTGGAGGTGGTTTTGGTGGGAACGACAACTTTGGTCATGGAGGAATCTTCAGTGGTCTAGGTGGCTTTGGTGGCAGCCGTGGTGGTGGCAGATATGTTGCCAGTGGGGATGGATATAATGGATTTGGTAATGACGGAAGCAATTTTGGAGGTGGCGGAAGCTACAATGATTTTGGCAATTACAACAATCAGTCTTCAAATTTTGGACCCATGAAAGGAAGAAACTTTGGAGGAAGAAGTTCTGGCCCCTATGGTGGTGGAGGCCAATACTTTGCCAAACCACGAAACCAAGGTGGCTGTGGTGGCTCCGGCAGCAGCAGTAGCTATGGCAGTGGCAGAAGGTTCTAATTACTGCCAGGAAACAAAGCTTAGCAGGAGAGGAGAGCCAGAGAAGTGACAGGGAAGCTACAGGTTACAACAGATTTGTGAACTCAGCCAAGCACAGTGGTGGCAGGGCCTAGCTGCTACAAAGAAGACATGTTTTAGACAATACTCATGTGGATGGGCAAAAAACTCGAGGACTGTACTTGTGACTAATTGTATAACAGGTTATTTTAGTTTCTGTTCTGTGGAAAGTGTAAAGCATTCTAACAAAGGGTTTTAATGTAGTTTTTTTTTTTTTTTTGCACCCATGCTGTTGATGGCTAAATGTAATAGTCTGATCATGACGCTGAATAAATGTCTTTTTTTTTTTTTAATGTGCTGTGTAAAGTTAGTCTACTCTGAAGCCATTTTGGTAAACTACCCCAACAGTGTGAAGTTAGAATTCCTTCAGGGTGATGCCAGGCTCATTTGAAATTTATTTACAGCCTGCCTGGTGGAGAAGCTGCTGTCTTCAGAACCTTGGTGTAGCTGATCTGACAGTTACTGTGTTGTGACCTGGAGTTCACCACTAAAAGGGTCACCCATGCAAAGTCATGGAGGTTTTTTTATTTTTATTTTTTGCTTATTAATGATTGTTGGCACATCCTATGCAATATATCTAAATTGAATTATGGTACCAGATAAAGTTATAGATGGGAATGAAGCTTGTGTATCATCCATTATCATGTGTAATCAATAAAATATTTAATACCCCCCCCCCAAAAAAAACCTCAACATTCAGAAAACAGATCATGGCATCTGGTCCCATTACTTCATGGCAAATAGATGGGAAAACAATGGAAGCAATGAGAGACTTTATTTGGGGGGGGCTCCAAAATCACTGCCAGAGAAGGCAATGGCACCCCACTCCAGTATTCTTGCCTGGAAAATCCCATGGACAGAGGAGCCTGGTGGGCTGCAGTCCATGGGGTCACTAAGAGTCGGACACGACTGAGCAACTTCATTTTCACTTTTCACTTTCATGCATTGGAGAAGGAAATGGCAACCCAATCCAGTGTTCTTGCCTGGAGAATCCCAGGGACGGGGGAGCCTGGTGGGCTGCCATCTATGGGGTCGCAGAGTTGGACATGACTGAAGTGACTTAGCAGTAGCAAAATCCCTGCATGGTAACTGCAGCTGTGAAACTAAAAGATGCTTGCTCCTTGGAAGAAAAGTTATGACCAACCTAGACAACATATTAAAAAGCAGAGGCATTATTTTGTCAACAAAGGTCCATCTGATCAAGGCTATGGTTTTTCCAGTGGTCATGTATGGATGTGAGAGTTGGGCTATAAAGAAAGCTGAGCACTGAAGAACTGATGCTTTTGAACGGTGGCGTTGGAGAAGACTCTTGAGAGTCCCTTGGACTGCAAGGAGATCCAACCAAGCCATCCCAAAGGAAATAAGTCCTGAGTGTTCATTGGAAGGACTGATGTTGAAGGTGAAACTCCAATACTTTGGCCACCTGATGCAAAGAGCTGACTCATTTGAAAAGACCCTGATGCTGGGAAAGATTGAGGACAGGAGGAGAAGGGGACAACTGAGGATGAGATGGTTGGATGGCATCATCGACTCAATGAACATGAGTTTGGGTGAACTCCGGGAGTTGGTGATGGACAGGGAGGCCTGGCATGCTGCAGTTCATGGAGTCGCAGAGTCGGACATGACTGAGCGACTGAACTGAACTGGTATATATGTACAACACTGGGTATGAATAATAGCACAAGTTCCTCCCTGTGAGGCTGTTAGAATATCTAAAGCCAATCTGTTTTGTAAAATCACCTTTCTCATTTGTATTTGTTCAGCATTAAGGGGTGAAATAGCTTTTTGAAAATCTCTTAAATCCTGTTGAGTACAGTTATTCAGAGCATCAACTTGTAGCATAATATCTGTAGTTCCTAGAGAGGGAATGAATATTGCAGCCATATAATCATACCAGTGAAGTACAGACCTTGCCTAGCGAGTTTTACATGTGGCAGATTAGCAGGCTTCTCTGGAAGCTGTGAAGATATGAAGCCCTGAGTAAAAGGTAAACCTTGGGTGCATCTTCCTATCCAGCAAGGGGAAGCCATCCCCATAGGTAAGAGCCACATATCCAGTAAGTCCTGATTGGGGCAAACCAGCATGTCTCAGATATCCAGTCCCAATAAGTCTGGCCAGGCAAAGGGAGGACCTGAACTGGGATTGGAGAACACAGGAATGGTTACATTGCATATTTCTTGAGGCAAAAATACCAGTTGTTTCCAATCATTAAAATTATGTTGTTGATTAACTTCTGGGGATGACTGTTTTTGTTCCCAGCATATGGGAATGTTAGATAGTAGGCATCTCTTTTCAGGAGTTAGCCATATGACCTCATCCCATATTTGATAAATATCAGGTAGGAAACCACCAGATATAGACCCATTTACCTTGTATGTGCAGAGAAATAGTCATTAAACCAAAATAGTGAAAGTGAAGCCGCTCAGTTATGTCCGACTCTTTGTGACCCTGTGGGCTATAGCCCACTGGGCTCCTCTGTCCATGGGATTCTCCAGGCAAGAATACTGGAATCGGTTGCCATTTCCTTCTCCAGGGGATCTTCCCGACTCAGGGATCAAACCCAGGTCTCCTGCATTGCAGGCAGACGCTTTACCCTCTGAGCCACCAGGGAAACCAAACCAAAATAATGTATAATCAAAGTTGAAAGTCACATTATGTGCATAGTCCTGAGTGTGTAGTCGTTTGAGTCCCAATTTATTGTCAGAGGGTCTAGAATCTGTACTTTGGATGGGCCCTGAGCCCCAGAAACCATCAGTACAAAGTTCAGTTTGTTGGGTCAGGCAGGTACCTTTGTAAGCTTCCCAGGTGGCCCTAGTGGTAAAGAACCTGCCGGGCAGTGCAGAAGAAGTAAGAGACCCAAATTCAGTCCCTGGGTCAGGAAGATCCCCTGGAGGAGGGCATGGCAACCCACTCCAGTATTCTTGCCTGGAGAATTCCATGGACAGAGGGGTCTGGTGGGCTACAGTCCATGGGGTCGCAAAGAGTCAGACACGACTGAAGCAACTGAGCACAAACACAGATACTCTCAGGGCAGAGGCAGGCTCTGAGCGGGCTCATCTCTGAAGGTTATCTCCTGCGTTTTGATTAAAATGCTAGTTCCTATCTTGTCAGCTCTTTGAACCCTTTAAGATAGTTTTCAAATATATTTTGTTGAGCATTTTTAATTGTTCTCAATGGGAGGATTCCTTTAAATAATCCAGTATTGTTCTCAAAAATTGGTATTATGAGAGTAGCTATAGACTTGCAATTTAGCGAAAATAAACTGAATTTTCTGTGCAGCTTTTGATCCATAAGGCGTCAGTGCGGTATTCACAAGTCTCAGGTCCATTTTGGTAGATAACAGTAGCTGTAAAAGAATTCTGAATTTCATAAGGCTCAGCTTTATCCTCCCAGCCCCTAGTCTCACTGCTGGGTAGAGTATCCACGTGGTGTATCATCCAGGGTGCGATACTTCTGAGAGTGGAAGGGGTGCCGTTAATAATGCTGCTTGGAAGTGGACATTTTCCAGGCACACAGGTAGTAGGGTCAGACAAAGCAATTTCTGATCTAATTCTCTCTTGTTTAGATATTTATTAAACCAACGTTTATTGCCCAGCAGGAACACAAGAGTTTGAAAAGCCTGCTCTGTAACCCTGAGGTTTCCTGGCTGTCTGTACTTAGAGATCCTCTCACCAGTATCTTTTCTGAAAGATTTGCTCTGTGCCAACGCAGTCACACCACAGAGCAAGGGATCTGTTGCCCTCAGTCTGCACAAGACACTGGAAACCCAGCACAGCCAGGCCCACACGCACCCAGGCTGTTAGGGACAGAGCCTCCTTAAGGACCCCAGCTGTGGACTCCTGCATGGGGCTCTCATGCTCTTGTGCATCTCTAAGAAGTTTCATCTCATCCACAGGCCTGTGTGCCTTTCATGTCACCAGCAGATGCCCGTTTCAGATGTTAGTGTGGCAGGTATGTCTGAAGACCTTGAAGGAGCTGCCTCTGGAGCATGGCTTTTCTTACAGGAGTGCCACCAGTCACATGGGGGCCCAGGCGCTGAAGTGTTAACTGCTCACCTACCCTCTTCCACTCCCTTGGTGCACGCATGTCAGCAGTGATTACAGATACAGTGATGAGACACACCTAAGAAAGTGTGTAAAGATCCCTCACAGGGAAGTGTGTGTCACTGTCCCTCCAGGACACTGACCCCTGGTTCCTTCCCTCCTTGTCCTGCCTTTCCCGTATAAAGCCAGTTGGTATTGTTCGCACAAGGGCAATGAATACTAACGTATGTCGTTGAAATTTCTATCACATTTAAATGTGATTTATGTAAAACTGCATGGTATTCCATCAGCAATACAGTTGATAAGGTAAATGAAACATGGTTATTTTTATTATTTGGTCTCTAAGCTTAATGATTGCTTTTCAAACACTTTTTTATTTTTTTAAAAATGTAATTAAGGATACCTTATAAGGACAATAACATGCTTTTAGATTTAAATCAGAAATTCCTGTGACATCTGTCTATTTCTGACTCTTCATTGGATCCTATGTTGTGGATGTTTTGATATTCGCTCAGTTGACCCGTTTAAAGGGGCTCAGGGCTAAGGAGCCTCATCCTGACCATTGTATAGGAAGGAATTGCCTGAGGTTGCAGGTGCTTAAAAAGGTTGGTGGGAATGCAAACTAGTACAGCCACTATGGAGGACAGTGTGGAGATTCCTTAAAAAAACTGGAAATAGAACTGCCTTATGACCTAGCAATCCCACCACTGGGCATACACACTGAGGAAACCAGAATTGAAACAGACACGTGTCCCCCAGTGTTCATCGCAGCACTGTTTATAATAGCCAGGACATGGAAGCAACCTAGGTGCCCATAGCAGATGAATGGATAAGAAAGCTGTGGTACATATACACAATGGAGTATTACTCAGCCATTAAAAAGAATACATTTGAATCCGTTCTAATGAGGTGGATGAAACTGGAGCCGATTATACAGAGTGAAGTAAGCCAGAAAGAAAAACACCAATACAGTATACTAACGCATATATATGGAATTTAGAAAGATGGTAACGATAACCCTGTATGCGAGACAGCAAAAGAGACACAGATGTATAGAACAATCTTTTGGACTCTGTGGGAGAGGGAGAGGGTGGGATGATTTGGGAGAATGGCATTGAAACATGTATAATATCATATAAGAAACAAATCGCCAGTCCAGTTTCGATGCAGGATACAGGATGTTTGGGGCTGGTGCACTGGGATGACCCAGAGGGATGGTATGGGGAGGGAGGTGGAGGGGGGTTCAGGATGGGGAACACGTGTACACGTGTGGCGGATTCATGTTGATGAATGCAAAACCAACACAATATTGTAAAGTAATTAGCCTCCAATTAAAATAAATAAATTTAAATTAAAAGAAACAGAATAGAAAACCTAAAAAAAAATGGTAATTGCTTCTGACAAACAGGAGATACATTCTAAAATCTTTCATAATCAAATCTTTTTATCAGTATCCAAAGATATGGAATTCAGTATTGAATTTTAAACTCCCACCCCATTGTTACTGATGGTTGTGTAAAATGGTCCAGTTAATTTCTCTTTTGCAGGGAAGAGGATTGCAGCTTATAGATCAAGCGTATCTGAGGCTTCCCCTTAATAATGACACCCGTCCATCAGACTCCTTGTTCAGTGTTGTCTCTAGTTGTTAGCTTGTCTCAGAGTGAGGACATCTGTTACCTAATAAAATGCAAAAACAGAACTGGCAGGAGAACATAATACTTTTGGCCACCAATATGGAATTTTAAAACTATGAGAATATCAATTTAGTAAATTTGGTCTCTTGCTTTAAGGGTCATTTTATATATTGCCCTGTTTGCTTATTGATTCTATTTCTTAGAGAAAAGAAATTGTGGGTTTCTTTTTCACATCTGTGAGTTAAGAGAGGAACATTTTTTTAAAATAAGTAATTAATGGAGTTGCTCGTTCTTGATGGAACCAAGCAAGGATAAAGAAAAAAAAATTTTATATAAAATTGCAAATAGAACTACCTTATGACCCAGCAATCCCACTGCTGGGCATACACACTGAGGAAACCAGAATTGAAAGAGACACATGTACCCCAATGTTCATCGCAGCACTGTTTATAATAGCCAGGACATGGAAACAACCTAGATGTCCATCAGCAGACGAATGGATAAGAAAGCTGTGGTACATATACACAATGGAGTATTACTCAGCCATTAAAAAGAATTCATTTGAATCAGTTCTGATGAGATGGATGAAACTGGAGCCGATTATACAGAGTGAAGTAAGCCAGAAAGAAAAACCCCAATACAGTATACTAACACATATATATGGAATTTAGAAAGATGGCAATGACGACCCTGTATACAAGACAGGAAAAAAGACACAGATGTGTATAACGGACTTTTGGACTCAGAGGGAGAGGTAGAGGGTGGGATGATTTGGGAGAATGGCATTCTAACATGTATACTATCATGTAAGAATTGAATTGCCAGTCTATGTCTGACACAGGATACAGCGTGCTTGGGGCTGGTGCAGGGGATGACCCAGAGAGATGTTATGGGGAGGGAGGTGGGAGGGGGGTTCATGTTTGGGAACGCATGTAAGAATTAAAGATTTTAAAATTAAAAAAAATAAAAAACTAAAAAAAAAAGAAAGAAAAAAAAGCAATATAGGCTACGGCTATCAATGAAGTGAAGCATATTGTGATTATTTATGAGTCTGGTGGTACCTCCAGATGGAATTTCCTGTGCCCCCCTTTTAGGAACCAGTTGCTCAGAGAGTATGTAGGGAAACAGAGTATCTCCCTGGTGTGGTCCTTGGGGATGCCTGCTTTCCTTTTGGCTAACCATCTAAACACACTTCTTAGCATCTCTGCTCCCCTGGGTTTCCCTCCGCTTTCTGGTGTAGTCTAGCACCACTGGGGACATGGGTTCTGGGACCAGGCAGGCCCCCTGTTTTCTATTATGGATGGAATGTTCACTCCCCTCCTCTCCATTCCTACATTGAAGTCCTAACATTCAATGTGATGGTATCCAGAAGTGGGGCCTTTGGGATTAATCAGGTTGAGGTGAGGTCAAGAGGCTGGAGCCCCCATCATGGGATTAGCATCCTAATAAGAGGAGGGAAAACCAGGACTCTGCCAGCCAGCAAGAGAATCCACCCCAGTTCCAGTCTCTGGAACTCTTAAAACTGAATTCCTGTTGTTTAAACCATCCAGTCTAAGGCAGATTTGGAGCTCAGCTCTGCCACTGGTTAGGGGGGTAAATCTGGGCAGATGTCTTCCTCATCTCTGTTCCTCAATTTCCTCATTAGTAAAAATGGCTGTAAATGAGTTATTTCCTATAAATCTGTGCAAGTGCACTCACATGCAAGCACACACAAGCACACATAGATATTCAGACGCATATTCACACATGCACGCTCACTGGTGCACACACACAGAATACCCTTCCTTCATTTCTTAGGGAATGAGCTCTATTTTCCAAATGTGGGAGTATTTGAAACTCCAGCTGGCCGCCCGTGGAGGAGGGAGTGTAAAGGTTTTATTCCTCCTTCCTTACTCTGAGCGGTTCCACTACAAACGTTGCCTGGGAGACAGCCTTGTGATGGAACTCTCAAGTGAGAAATGAGAGGGGAGAGATGGGAGTTCAAGTTCAGGGGGAATGTAAATGAGGCAAATTTGATTGTCCTTAGCTTGGGTTTTCCATCACTGTTACTGAAACACTGAGTTAGTACTGGGTTGTGTCCATTTCTGTTTCCTGAATAGAGACAGATATGAGAGTTATGTGTATCAGCCACTCTTCAAAGTTGGCTGTGTGGGTTTTGGCTCAGATGGTAGATAATCCACCTACAGTGCAGAAGTGAATTGAAGTCGCTCAGTCGTGTCCAACTTTTTGTGACCCCATGGACTGTAGCCCACCAGGCTCCTCTGTCCATGGGATTCTCCAGGCAAGGATACTGGAGTGGGTTGCCATTTCCTTCTCTAGGGGATCGTCCCAACCCGGGGATCGAACCCAGGTCTCCTGCATTGCAGGCAGACGCTTTAACCTCTGAGCCACCAGGGAAGCCCTGGTGCAGTTTGTTTGGCTCTTGAAAGGCTGGGATGTCCTGTAACCATGTGCTTTCTCATCACCATCTCTGTGCTGTGTGTCATCACACCCCCACACACATTGCCGGTGGGTACTGGAGGCAGGGAGGACGGCAGTGGGGAGGGGTTAGGCTTTGGTGGTAGGGTGAACCTTGGTGATGGGTGTGAGCAGAATCTAAGTACATGGACAGATGATTCTGTTTCTTGCTTTGACATACTATTTTCCTGAAAGGTGAACTAGTTTCTAGCTTTGAGGGTAAAGTATGAGAACACTTAAAAATGAGGAAATGCCCTTTCTAAACTGCCAGAACTGTGTAGGATGTTTCGTGGTGACTCTGTCCCTGAGTGTTCTGGTAGCTACTGGTGGAGCAGTTCTTTTACCCCTCTGCCTGCCACTGAATAATAGTTTTCTTATGAAACTGTGTTACAGTTGCATTCTTAACCTTTAAGTAACGAAGTATGTCAAAAATGATGCTTTTCTTCTTCCATCTTTAATATGAAAATGGCTGCACAAAAACTCACCAATTTTGATGTTTTTTTTAAATGCACACTGATATGACAATATAGAATACAATCTAAGAAAATGATTTCAAATGAAGTTAAGGACAACTAAGTGCTACTGGAGCCATCTTATAGAAAAAAATCAAATGGACTTTTTGGCCAACCCAATATATTGGCACACAGGTTAAGGTAGGGGAAATTTAGTCACTGAAAATTAAAAATGCATCAAAAATAAATAAAACTTCAGTTCAGTTCAGTTGCTCAGTCGTGTCCAACTCTTTGTGACACCATGAACTGAAGCACACCAGGCCTCCCTGTCCATCACCAACTCCTAGAGCTTACTCAAACTCATGTCCATTGAGTCAGTGATACCGTCCAACTATTTCATCCTCTGTCATCCCCTTCTCCTCCTGCCTTCAATCTTTCCCAGCATCAGAGTCTTTTCAAATGAGTCGATTCTTTGCATCAGGTGGCCAAAGTATTGGAGTTTCAGCTTCATCATCAGTACTTCCAATGAATATTCAGGACTGATTTCCTTTAGGATGGACTGGTTGGATCTCCTTGCAATCCAAGGGACTCCTAAGAGCCTTCTCCAACACCACAGTTCAAAAGCATCAATTCTTCAGCACTCAGCTTTCTGTATAGTCCAACTCTCACATCCATACATGACTACTGGAAAAACCATAGCTTTGACTAGATGGACCTTTGTTGGCAAAGTGATGTCTCTGCTTTTTAATATGCTGTCTAGGTTGGTCGTAGCTTTTCTTCCAAAGAGCAAGCGTCTTTTAATTTCCTGGCTGCAGTCACCATCTGCAGTGATTTTGGAGCCCAAGAAAATAAAGTCTGTGGCAGTTTCCACTGTTTATCCATCTATTTGCCATGAAGTGATGGGACCAGATGCCATGATCTTAGTTTTTTTAATGTTGAGTTTTAAGCCAACTTTTTCACTCTCCTCTTTCACTTTCATCAAGAGGCTCTTTAGTTCTTCACTTTCTGCCATAAGGGTGGTGTCATCTGCATACCTGAGGTTATTGATATTTCTCCCAGCAATCTTGATTCCAGCTTGTGCTTCATCTAGCTCAGCGTTTCTTGTGATGTACTCTGCGTATAAGTTAAATAAGCAGGGTGACAATATACAGCCTTGACATACTCCTTTCCCTATTTGGAACCAGTTTGTTGTTCCATGTCCAGTTCTAACTGTTGCTTCCTGACCTGCATACAGGTTTCTCAAGAGGCAGGTCAGGTGGTCAGGTATTCCCATCTCTTGAAGAATTTTCCAGTTTGTTGTTATCCACACATTCAAAGGCTTTGGCATAGGCAATAAAGCAGAAGTAGATGCTTTTTTGGAACTCTCTTGCTTTTTCAGTGATCCAGCGGATGTTGGCAATTTGATCTCCTGTTCCTCTGTCTTTTCTAAAACCATCTTGAACATCTGGAAGTTAATGGTTCATGTACTGTTGCAGCCTGGCTTAGAGAATTTTGAGCATTCCTTTGCTAGCGTGTGAGATGAGTGTAACTGTGCAGTAGTTTGAGCATTCTTTGGCATTGCCTTTCTTTGGTATCAGAATAAAACTGACCTTTTCCAGTCCTGTGGCCACTGCTGAGTTTTCCAAATTTTCTGGCATATTGAGTGCAGCACTTTCACAGCATCATCTTTTAGGATTTGAAATAGTTCAAATGGAACCCATCACCTGGCACTAGCTTTGTTTATAGCGATGCTTCTTAAGGCCCACTTGACTTCACATTCCAGGATGTCTGGCTGTAGGTGAGTGATCACACCATCATGATTATCTGGGTCGTGAAGATCTTTTTTGTATAGTTCTTCTGTGTATTCTTGCCACCTCTTCTTAATATCTTCTGCTTCTAAATAAAACCTAGCTATAACAAAATATTTCAGGAAGGCTGAAGTATGAAGAGAAGTGAAATTAGGCCCAACACATGTGAATCAAAAAAGCAAGAGTTATGATCTTGATATGTGACAACTTAAAATTCGGGCCAGGAACATTATGTGAACAACAACAAAACAATGAAAACATATTCTTAATACTAACAGCTATAATTCACAATGAAATTATAATAGATTTGAATTTATGTCCCTCTAAATACAGATGCAACTACATAAGAAAGAAACTACGTAGTACTTACAAGGAGATACCAGCACATTAATAAGAGTAACTTTAAACCACTTTTGTCAAAACAGATCAAGAGGAAAAATACAAATAAGGATTTAGAATATATAAACAGAAAAGATTATATCTTATATACTATATAGTTATATCCTGTCTTCTCAAGGTACATGAACTATTTATGACTATTGACTATTAAGTTGCAACAAAAATGTCAAACAATGTCATAACACAAACTTATTTCCTCATCTCATACCGTAAACTATTAATGGATTAAAAAAAAACAGCTGTGAACTTATAACCTGTGATGGAGAAAATCGAAGTTTACACACTTAAACTTGGCATGTTCCTTTCATTGTATTACAGATGGTTTTGACTAAAAACCTGGGTCTCACAAAAACTTTTTCCAAAATATTTAAATGTACAGAAATCTAAAGAACACACATATTTATCATGATCCACCTGGAATAATTGTGTGATTTACTCAACATGTTGTTAACATGTATAAAATGTGGTGTGCTGGTTATGTGTGTGTTAAGTCATGCTTGGTCATTTGTTCAGTTATGAAGGTTTTCTGTTTTCTCTGTTGATATATATATATATTTGTATGTGAGGGTTAGTTTGATGGCTCATTGTCCAGAGGAATAAAATAACCAATAATCATGGAGGACATTAGGATTTCTCTTATGTGATTTCTTTTAACTAATTAATTTGACTGCCTCAGGTGTCAGGTGCAATGCATGGAACCTTTAGTGCGTCGTGCAGGATCTCTTATTGCAGCTCACAGACTCTAGTGGTGGTGCATGGCACCACTCAGTAGCTGCAGCTTAGTTGCAGTGTGTGGCATATGAGACTTTAGTTCCTGGATCAAGGATCAAACCCATGTCCCCTGCATTGGCAGGTGGATTCTTTACCACTGGACCAACAGGGAAGTCCCTTTAATGTGACTTTAATGCATAAAAAGTTGCTTCTAAAAAAGATACAAGCTTTTCAAATATAAGATGGCACTGCCTCTGTTCTAATCCATCCCTTGTTGTTTCTTTTTTTTTTTTTTTTTTAGTTTTTTATTTTTTAAATTTTAAAATCTTTAATTCTTACATGCTTTCCCAAACATGAACCCCCCTCCCACCTCCCTCCCCATAACATCTTTCTGGGTCATCCCCATGCACCAGCCCCAAGCATGCTGCATCCTGCGTCAGACATAGACTGGCGATTCAATTCACATGATAGTATACATGTTAGAATGTCATTCTCCCAAATCATCCCACCCTCTCCCTCTCCCTCTGAGTCCAAAAGTCCGTTATACACATCTGTGTCTCTTTCCCTGTCTTGCATACAGGGTCGTCATTGCCATCTTCCTAAATTCCATATATATGTGTTAGTATACTGTATTGGTGTTTTTCTTTCTGGCTTACTTCACTCTGTATAATCGGCTCCAGTTTCATCCATCTCATCAGAACTGATTCAAATGAATTCTTTTTAACGGCTGAGTAATACTCCATTGTGTATATGTACCACAGCTTTCTTATCCATTCATCTGCTGATGGACATCTAGGTTGTTTCCATGTCCTGGCTATTATAAACAGTGCTGCGATGAACATTGGGGTACATGTGTCTCTTTCAATTCTGGTTTCCTCGGTGTGTATGCCCAGAAGTGGGATTGCTGGGTCATAAGGTAGTTCTATTTGCAATTTTTTAAGGAATCTCCACACTGTTCTCCATAGTGGCTGTACTAGTTTGCATTCCCACCAACAGTGTAGGAGGGTTCCCTTTTCTCCACACCCTCTCCAGCATTTATTGCTTGCAGATTTTTGGATCAAAATGGATTAAAGATCTAAATGTAAGATCAGAAACTATAAAACTCCTAGAGGAGAACATAGGCAAAACACTCTCAGACATAAATCAAAGCAGGATCCTCTATGATCCACCTCCCAGAATGCTGGAAATAAAAGCAAAAATAAACAAATGGGATCTAATTAAAATTAAAAGCTTCTGCACAACAAAGGAAAATATAAGCAAGGTGAAAAGACAGCCTTCAGAATGGGAGAAAATAATAGCAAATGAAGCAACTGACAAACAACTAATCTCAAAAATATACAAGCAACTTCTGCAGCTCAACTCCAGAAAAATAAACGACCCAATCAAAAAATGGGCCAAAGAACTAAATAGACATTTCTCCAAAGAAGACATACGGATGGCTAACAAACACATGAAAAGATGCTCAACATCACTCATTATTAGAGAAATGCAAATCAAAACCACAATGAGGTACCACTTCACACCAGTCAGAATGGCTGCGATCCAAAAACCCTTGTTGTTTCTGAGCCTTAACTACTCATAGCCAGCTGTATGGGGGAGGGAAAGCCCTGCTGGAGTCGCATCCTCCTGGCCTGCAGGACCAAGCTCGCAGCTCGACTCTGGCGGAGGAGACTGTGGCCTCTGCTTCTCCCAGTCCCCTCCACCTTTATTACTTTAAGTATCCAGTGCTTTCACCACTTCTGAAGCTGCAACACTCCTCTAATTGAGTTAATCGATCAAGATGCATTCACCCTTCTCATGGCTTGTAAGATTTTTTTAATTAAAGAACTTTTTTTTTCTAATTTTACTTTATTTTACTTTACAATACTGTATTGGTTTTGCCATACATCAACATGAATCCACCACAGGTGTACACGTGTTCCCAATCCTGAAACCCCCTCCCACCTCCCTCCCCATACCATCCCTCTGGGTCATCCCAGTGCACCAGCCCCAAGCAGCTCTTAACATCCTTATCACTGGCAATCCATGAAAACTGTGAAACAGAAGACAGGCATCAGTGTGCAGAAAGCTTCAGGTAGAACAATCAGGTGGAGAAGAGGTTTAATCCTCCTTGGATACCATGAATTTTCCCTGCAGCTAGGTCCACTATCATGTAATATAATACAAGTTCTAAGTCTCATCTCTCCCCTTCCCCACACAGTTCCAGTTAAGGGTGCTCTATAAACAATACATGTTTCTTGAAGATCTCATCCAAAGAACTGAACTTTCTCCATTGTCCACACCTACTGCCTCACTGAACAGACACTTTTGCCAATTTCAAAACCATAATCAAAGAATTATCCTTTGATTATTATAATTTAAAGGATTGTAACAGGAAATGCACCTGTTTCCATATGAAGTCTATCAATTTAGTGATTAGATATAACCTTTGCCAAATGTCTTTAGATAAATTGGCAGACATGTGCATTTATTGGCATAAAACCAGGATGTGGCAGTAACATGAGTGAGTTGCCTATTTTTCTGGTATTAAGCAGATTTTTCAAATTTATTCAGGTGAGTCATGAAAGAGACAGACTGTGGGTTTCTTTCTGGCCGTGGGGGCCTATTCTTGGGATTTTGTGTTTGTGGAGAGTGTGAAAGCTGTGACACTTGACACCCGTCCCATTGAAATTCCCAGCTCAGCTCAGTCTTTGTCGGTGAGGGGAGCAGCTGCAGTGAGGGCAGAGCTTTGCCTGCTGCCTGCAGGACATGAAGTCTGCCCTGTGGACGGTCACTGTTGTTTGAGGTGGTCAGACACTTTTCACAGCTGGTTTATGGCCATTTATACTTTCTGTTTTGTCTTTTTCACACAGCTGTGGTGAACTTGGACAATTCTGTGGTTGACCTGGAGACCCTTCAAGCTCTCTATGAGAATGTGAGTAACAGGAGGCTTTCTGTGTGAGAATGTGACACACACAGTTCTTGTCAATGTCCACATCTGGGCTCATTGCCTCCGTGTCCTCTGAAGAAGTTTGATACGGGGGCATTGAATTTACATAAGTCTGGATTAGTCAAAATTTATACCTGGTAGAAATGCATTGAATAAATGCATGGTCTCATAGTTTTAAAAACTGTGATTCAAAGCATGTTGTATGTGCAGTCTTTCAGCTTCCTTCTTTTGAAATATAATCAGTGCTTAGGCAGAGGGTAATTTGAGAGGAACATTGTGTGATGTGCTGATGCGTTTACTCTTGATGTGAAAACTCTCAGTAGCTGCTCTTACTGCCCTATTTTACAGATGAGGAAACTTGGCAGAGAGAGTCCATACCGCCTGCCCAAGTCACACATGCTGTGTTGTGGTGAGGTGGGATGTGATTTCATTCTCTCTGTTTCTCTGTCTGCCAGTTTCCTTCACTGAGTGTCAGGACATGGTATCTTTCTCCTGGTACCACTTTCTCTTAGAAAGGTGGCAGGAGACCGGCATGAGGAGAATGGACCAGGGCACGTGCTCTGGGGAAGTGCAGTCTTGGCGGGGAGGGGGTGGTGGAGGCTGTGTGAAATGACTTTTGCTGGGGGTTGGCATTAAATAACATTGATTCATGTAGTAAGAAAGCGATTCTCTCTTCAGTGTGCTCGGTTGAATCTAGGAAAGTCTCAGTGTGGCCATGTTTTCTTCCTGGGTTTCTGTTCTGGCCTCTGGTCTGCGTGGTGTTTTAGCCTCTGTGATTAAATGGGGCCTGATTTGGTTGCTGCTAAGTCACTTCAGTGGTGTCTGACTCTGTGTGATCCCATAGACGGCAGCCCACCAGGCTCCTCCGTCCCTGGGATTCTCCAGGCAAGAACACTGGAGTGGGTTGCCATTTCCTTCTCCAGTGCATGAAAGTGAAAAGTGAAAAGGAAGTTGCTCAGTCGTGTCTGACTCTTCACGACCCTATGGACCGCAGCCTATCAGGCTCCCCTGTCCATGGGATTTTCCAGGCAAGAGTACTAAAGTGGGGTGCCATTGCCTTCTCTGCTGATTTGGTTGGTCCTGGGCTTTTCTGACCCTCTTCCTCAGCCGCTCCCTTGAGGACAGTGTGTTCCACCTGTATGTCCTTAGATTCGGTACTTTTAAAGCATATGTCCACATGCTGTCCCTATGAGGCCAGGACCTTCGTGGGCAGATATTTCTCATGAACTATCACCCAGTCCATGAGTGAAACACACAGCTGTGGTGAACGCAGTGCTGGCACCTGGTGCCCATTGTGGGCACAGGTGTGTGACTCATTAATGAGCTGGAGAGGAAGGCATGAGTGTTTTGTTTCCTGGTGGTCACTACACGATGGAAAACTTGGGGGGAAAAATGGAACTGTTTAGAGGTATACAGAGCTTTTATTTCCCTCATCCTTCCTGCCAACCCACTATCAACCAAGAACCAGGTGGAAGAAACAAGGAAACACCAGGGAGAACAATGTCTTGAGCAGGTTGTCCCCATGTCAGATGTCACTGGTGCATGTGTAACTGTAGCTTGTGTACATATGCCATGTACTTATGTGCATGTCTCTCTGCAGACACACAGTGTATACGTCTGTACAGTAGAGGAAGGCAGATACATAGTGTATATGTCTGTACATTATATGAAGGCAGGAATGTTGTATTTTCAGCTGGTGTATCTATGTGCAGAAACCCAGAACATTGGGGACAACTATATTTATAAGGAGAGTTTATTTTGCAGTGATTTAGAGTATTTTCTTTGGGAGGTTTTCGCCTTTAAAGTAAAGTAACTTCACAAAATAGAAATTTCCGACTGTGGACAAACCAGAGAGCTACCCAGAATTTCTTACCATCGTACTGCATGAAAGGAGGACCAGCATCAACTGGAAATGGTTACATTTGTGGTTTTTCTAATATTGTTGATGTCATTAAATCTGATGGTTCAGACTTTTGCTGTATCAGGAAAACAGTCATTTTGTGATAGGAGTGGTTCACGGTGACGCTGGTTTAGGTGGGAATATTCTGGATTGTGTGATCACTGTCTTCAGTAGAGGAACTGAAAGCACCCCTTATGAATAAGTGATGCCTTGTGTAATAATATATGCCTTGTATACAAACAGAACTCATACTAATTCCTGAGTCATGTCCATTAATATACAAGGCCAAAGATGGCAGAACTATTTATTTTATCTACAGCAACATCCCGAGCACTTAGATTCACTTAGTACTGGGCACATAGGAAATATTCAGTAAATATTAAATGGATCAGTCAGTTCAGTTCAGTTCATGTCTGACTCTTTGCAGCCCCATGGACTACAGCACACTAGGCTTCCCTATCCATCACCAACTCCCAGAGCTTGCTCAGACTCATGTCCATTGAGTTGGTGATGCTATCCAACCATCTCATCCTTTGTCCTCCCTTTCTGCCTTCAATCTTTCCCAGCATTAGGGTCTTTTCCAATGAGTCAGTTCTTCACATCAGATGGCCAAAATATTGAAGCTTCAGCATCAGTCCTTCCAATGAATATTCAGGACTGATTTCCCTTAGAATGGACTGGTTTGATCTCCTTGCAGTCCAAGGGACTCTCAAGGGTCTTCTCCAACACCACAGTTCAAAAGCCTCAGTTCTTCAGTGCTCAACTTTCTTTATGGTCCAACTTTCACATCCATACACAACTACTGCAAAATCTATAGCTTTGACTAGATGGACCTTTGTTGGCAAAATAATGTCTCTGCTTTTTAACATGTTGTCCATGTGGTCATAGCTTTTCTTCCAAGGAGCAAGAGTCTTTTTAATTTCATGGCTGCAGTCACCATCTGCAGTGATTTTGGAGCCCCCCAAAATAAAGTCTGTCACTGTTTCCATTGTTTCCCCATCTATTTCCCATGAAGTGATGGGACCAGAATGTTGAGGTTTAAGTCAACTTTTTCACTCTCCTCTTTTACTTTCATCAAGAGGCTCTAGTTCCTCTTCTCTTTTTGCCATCTAGGGGATGTCATCTGCATATCTGAGGTTATTAATATTTTTCCTGACAATCTTGATTCCAGCTTGTGCTTTATCCAGCCTGGCATTTTCCTTGATGTACTCTTCATATTAGATAAATGACAATATACTGCCTTGACAATCTCCTTTCCCTATTTGGAACCAGTTTGTTGCTCCATATCTGGTTCTAACTGTTGCTTCTTGACCTGTATACAGATTTCTCAGGAGGCAGGTCAGGTGGTCTCGTATTCCCATCTCTTAAAGAATTTTCCACGTTTGTTTTGATCCACATAGTCAAAAGCTTTGGCACAGTCAGTAAAGTAGATCTTTTCTGGAACTCTCTTGCTTTTTTGATGATCCAGGGGATATTGGCAATTTGATCTCTAGTTCCTCTGCTTTTTCTAAATCTAGCATGAGCATTTGGAAGTTCTCAGTTCACGTACTGTTGAAGCTCACTTGAAGAATTTTGAGCATTACTTTGCTAGCGTGTGAGATAAGTGCAATTGTGTGGTAGTTTGAGCATTCTTTGGCATTGCCTTTCTTTGGGATTGGAATGAAAACTGACCTTTTCCAGTCCTGTGGCCACTGCTGAGTTCTCCATATTTGCTGGCATATTGAGTGCAGCACTTTCACAGCATCATCTTTTAGAACGTCAAATAGCTCAACTGGAATTCTATCACCTTCACTAGCTTTGTTCATAGTGATGCTTTCTAAGGCCCACTTGACTTCACATTCCAGGATGTCTGGCTCTAGGTGAGTGATCACACCATCATGGTTATCTGGGTCATTGAGATCTTTTTTGTGTAGTTCGTCTGTGTATTCTTGCCACCTCTTCTTAATATCTTCTGTTTCTGTTAGGTCCATACCATTTCTGTCCTTTATTGTGCTCATCTTTGCATGAAATGTTCCCTTGGTATCTTTTTATTGAAGAAATCTCTAGTCTTTCCCATTCTATTGTTTTCCTCTATTTCTTTCCATTGATCACTGGGGAAGGCTTTCTTATCTCTCCTTGCTATTCTTTGGAACTCTGCATTCAGTTGGGTATATCTTTCCTTTTGTCCTTTTCCTTTAGCTTCTCTTCTTTTCTCAGCTATTTGTAAGGCCTCCTCAGACAACCATTTTGCCTTTTTGCATTTCTTTTTGTTGGGGGTGGTCTTGATCCCTGCCTCCTGTATGATGTCATGAACCGCTGTCCAGAGTTCTTCAGGCAGTCTATCAGATCTAATCCCTTGAATCTATTTGTTACTTCCACTGTATAATCGTAAGGGATTTGATTTAGGTCATACCTGAATGGTCTAGTGGTTTTCCCTACTTTCTTCAATTTTAGTGAATTTTGCAATAAGCAGTTCATGATCTGAGCCACAGTCAGCTCCAGGTCTTGCTTTTGCTGACTGTTTAGAGCTTCTTCATCTTTGGCTGCAAAGAATATAATCAGTCTGATTTCGGTATTGACCATTTGTGATGTCCATGTGTAGAGTTTTCTCTTATGTTGTTGGAAGAGGGTGTTTGCTATGACCAGTGCATTCTCTTGGCAAAACTCTGTTAGCCTTTTCCCTGCTTCATTTCATACTCCAAGGCCAAAGTTACCTGTTACTCCAGGTTCTTTTGACTTCCTACTTTTGCATTCCAGTCCCCTGTGATGAAAAGGACATCTCTGCTGGTAGGCTTGGTTTTATGACCTCTTGGATTTTCTGTTATATAGTTTTCAGATCCTTTTTGCCTCTTCACACTGATAGATACTCATCATGAGTAAGGATCCATGTTGAACATCAATTCGTGCCCTCTTCACTTTGTTGGTAATGAGACTGCATGTGCATGATAATGAGAGGCTCTTTCTGGGAGGGTGTGGACAGCTTACTGTAACCTGATCTCACAGAAAGTGGTGAGGAACAGAATGGCTGAAACTTTGAAAAGCGTAAATGAGAAAGATAAATTTGTTACATATTTTTAGAAGTCTGGGTCATTAAGGTCAGACTTCCGAGACCTGTTGGCATGTGATGGTCTTCGGTTTTCTAGGGATATGGGCTGAGGCAGTGTCTGGTTTTCTCGGTGTCAGACAACAGTCGTGGATGAAGGCTTCCCCGTTACGTGATGAATGTACTTTTAGCAAAGCAAGAAACTCCCCCTCACTCAACAGAAAATTGAGTTACATATTCCCTAGTGGTGAAAAACACACTTGTTCAAAATGTTCATTTCAGTTGTTTAAGTTCCTAAGAGAGCTGTGATCATTTAAAAATCAGGCTATCTGAGTTTTAGAATAGTAGTAATTTAATGCGTATTATGCACCAGACACCACTCGAAGCATCTTACATGTGTTACTTAATTTAATCCTCCAAGTGGCTTACATCCAACTTAGAAGAAGGAAGCACTATTTGGTAGAAAAGAGGAAACTGACCCAGAGAGATAGTCAGCTCATTACTGGGTGTGACCCTGGTCCCTGACCACCATGCTCTGAAGCACAGAATTTCCTGACTCTTGAAGAGCACTAGACAGGACCCTCTGGGAGGAGGTAAGACACACTGTGTGGTGGCAGGAACTCAGGGTGAAAAGTGAGAGTGTGGCCCAGGTTTCAGCAGCAGATGCTCATGGTTGCCTCCAGTGATTTATTGATGCTCCTTCAGCTTCCCTGTCCCCATTTCTAAATAGGGTGTCTAATAACTCATAAAAACATCAATTTTTGTCACTGTCAAATGGACATAAAGAGAATTTTCTGGACTATTCAATACCATTATGATTTTCTTTTAAATAAAAATAAGCATGAGCATAGAACTTAAAATAACTAAGACTGTCAAACGACAGTGACTATGTCTAAGACTGCTGGCATCGAAGATAGCAAAAGTCATGCACCATGGATCTTAAAACTGGACCTTTCCTCGAGGGTCTGAAGATTTTGCTGAACGAAGGAGAATAAATATCTATGTATTTATAGGCAACATGAATTCATAGGGAATACTTTTTAAAAAAATTGTCACCACTTTATTTACAATCTTCATGTTAACATTTGTATTTTATTTTTTAAAACAGTTTCAGAGATACACTGAAGTTGCAGGTACACTATGAAGGGCTATTCTTTTTCTGTATCAGTTGCAAATAAATTGTCAACATTATGCCTGATTGTCCCTGAATACTTTAGTGTGTATTTCCTACAATGTAGCAGACACTTAATCATAATACCACCAGCAATATCATGAAATTGACACTGATATATTGCTATCATCTAATCCTCAGATCCCGTTGTTTTGATGGTTGTTCCAATAACATCCCTTATGACGTCCTTTCTGTCTTTCTTTCCTTGGGCACATGCCTCTTTTTTATTTATATTATCATGTGTACATATGTCTTATCTTTCAATTTAACTATAAATTCCTTCAGTTCAGTTCAGTCACTAAGTCATGTCCGACTGTTTGCAACCCCAGGGACCACAGCACGCCAGGTCTCCCTGTCCTTCACCAACTCCCAGAGTTTACCCAAACTCATGTCCTTTGAGTTGGTGATGCCATCCAAGCATCTTATCCTCTGTTATCCCCTTCTTCTCCTGCCTTCAATCTTTCCCAGCATCACGGTCTTTTCCAATGAGTCAGTTCTTCGCATCAGGTGACCAAAGTATTGGAGTTTCAGCTTCAACATCAGTCCTTCCAATGAACGCTCAGGACTGATCTCCTTTAGGATGTACTGGTTGGATATCCTTGCAGTCCAAGGGTCTCTCTGGAGTCTTCTCCAACACCACAGTTCAAAAGCATCAATTCTTCGGAGCTCAGCTTTCTTTATAGTCCAACTCTCACATCCATACCTGACTACTGGAAAAACCATAGCCTTGACTAGACGGACCTTTGTTGGCAAAGTAAAGTCTCTGCTTTTTAATTATTTTAATAATCAAAATAACATATTTTAATATGTTTAATATATTTTAATATGTTCCAAGGAGCAAGCATCTTTTAATTTCATGTCACCATCTGCAGTGATTTTGGAGCCCCCAAAAATAAAGTCAGCCACTGTTTCCACTGTTTCCCCATAAATTCCTTACTAGTAGGATTTTCATATTCCATGCTTAGCACAATAGTTTATGTGTAATATAATAATTACTAGTTAATTAAAGAACGATCTGAGAATTGTACTATTTTTTGCTCTTGGTGTGGTTTTGTCAATGAAAGAGATGAAAATGGTGAATGTCACTATTTCAAATACTGTACTTTTTTGAAAGAACAGTGTAAAAAGTAATGTTGCTTTCTTAAATATAATTTCAGAAATATGTATTCAAAGATTCAGAACTGATAACTACCTGGATAGAAGTTAATCATTACTATCCCAGAAATAGTTCATCAGATTTTTGTGTAGTTTTTCCCAAACAGTATTTTAAATTTAGTGAGTGGCGTTTTGTCGTAGGCAGGCTCAGTGTGTTCTTCTCCTTCTTGTTAATGCAAGTTCAGAGGCTTTTGCCTCAGACGTTGCTGGAGCAAGTTTTCCCTTTTCCTGGGTCACCTTGACCTTTGAATGCCCAGTGGATTGACTGGATGTGTGAACTCTTTCATCCCAGTTCATTGATCCCAAGGTGAACCCAAGACTGGACCCAGTGGTAGTTTATGTATTTTGTGTGCAATGCAGAACACAGTTCTCCATGTTTTTCAGTTGTTAGAGCCTCTGTGTTTACCTGTGACTCACAGAAATGAGGTGGCAGCCACATGACCACGTGTCTGTGTGGACCTCTGCAGCCCTTCCCGTGCCCCTCTCCCCTCCAGCCTTTACAGCTGGAGCAGAGCTGCATTAAATAGGCTGAAGTTTTGTTTCTGCCTGAGATGAGGTGACTTTCCTGAACCAACCCTCCTCTCCTGCCCTTACACACAAGGCACAGCAGAAAGTGTGGTTCCAGCCACGTGAAACCAGTATGTGTGCCGGTCCCCAGGGGACTGGGGTTCCAGCTGCACTTCTCATTCATCGTGTATTATAAGGGGCAGCACCCCAACCCGGTGGAACTGCAGCGGACATTTCATGTCTCCTCTGCGCTATTGAAAGTGTGGGGAGAGCGAGTGGACAGGCTAGGCAAGGCCAGCTCAGTGACACGTCCTGGCCCTTAGCAGTGTGCCCCACCCCCTGCCTTTCCTGGAGCATGCCCAGCCCATCGCAGCTGTACCACCACCACTTCCTCTTTATCTAAAACTCCTGTACTCAGCCATAAAAAAGAACAAATAGTGGACAAATTATATACTTTTGAAAATACTACTGTGTTGCAGTTGAAATAAACCCAGGCTTTCAGAAATTTATCTGTTATAAAATGTCAAGGCAAGTGTCTATTATATAATTATAAATTAATATTGTTAGTCTTTACCTGTTACAAACTAATTGAACATATAGCTTTTAAAGTGTCTTTTTCCAGTTACGTTTCTTTTTACCAAGAATTATTATGTGAAAATGTCATCTTAACGATGTCCAGCATCAGAGTGGAATGAAATGATCTCTGTTTCTTTCCCCTTCGATATATAATCAGTAAAACATCCATAACTCAACAAAGATGCCTCTGCTCAGCACATCGGTCTCTGGAGAGTTCCTTGGATCTGTGCATCTGAAGGCAGGTGCTTAGGACATGTAGAGAAAGCGGAGCCTGAGACAGTGAAGGTGATCCTGAATCACCTGCCTGTGATCCTGGACTGGCTGTGGGCTCACCCGCATCCCCAGGGAGCCTGGCCGCACTGGTCAGGCAGCTTGTATAGGACTCCAGCCTCCTGGCCACTGAAACGCCTGGGCCATGGAAACTGGGCGTCAGGACTCCAGCCACCTGCCTCCTCACCCCCCAGGATTGTGCCTGTGGACCCCACACCCTGGACTTGCAGGACCCCACACCCTGGACTTGCAGGAGGCCCCGGAACGTGGTGGAAGCTTCCCACGTCCCAGTAACACCAGCAGCAGTACCCAGGTCACCTGCAACAGCTGGAGAGGCCATGCAGGTGGAGACACACAAACGTATGCCACAGCGCCACCTACTGGAAATCGAGGAAAGCGCTCTAATTACTGACCTTTACAAATGTTAGCTCCTAGTAGCTCACCTGGTAAAGAATCTGCCTGTGATGCAGGAGACCCCGGTTCAATTCCTGGGTCAGGAAGATCCCCTGAAGAAGGGATAGGCGCCCACTCCAGTAGTCTTGGGCTTCCCTGGTGGCTCAGCTGGTAAAGAATCCACCCACAATGCGGCAGACCTGGGTTCAATCCCTGGGTTGGGAAGATCCCCAGGAGAAGGGAAAGGCTACCCACTCCAGTATTCTGGCGTGGAGAATTCCATGGACTGTATAGTCCATGGGGTCGCAAAGAGTTGGACACAACTAAGCAACTTTCCCTTCCCTTAAATGTTTGAATCAAGTTTGAAAAGCTTTACCTAAAGAAGAAAGGTGTTGTCTACTTCACATGTGCCTGTGGAGGAACAGCTCATCCAGCACCATGAAACCAAGGTAACATTGTATTTCAAAAGGGAAACAACAGTCCTGCAGGGAAAAAAAACCTAAGGAGTATTATCCAAGTGAAAAATATTCAAAATGGCATTGTGAAGAAGCACACAAAGCTCAGAAAGGCATTACAATGATATCAGGAATAATATTATTGCGCAGAAGGAATTCTTTACCAAAGAGGCTGGAGCTCTAAGATAACCAACAAACAGAAATTCTAGAGCTGAAAAACTCAATTAACAAGATGAAAAATTCATTAGAAAGTACTGGAAACAGAGCAGACCATGTGGAAGAAATAGTGACTTGAAGATATAAATCTAGAAATGATTCAGATAGAAGAGAACAGAGAATTAAGGTCTTTAAAAAGTAAGGAAATCCTACAGGAACTATATGATTCTTTTATAAGGGGCAACAGAGTGATGGGTACCCAGAAGGAGAAGAGAGGGAGAAGGGAGGAGAGCGATTATCTAAAGAAATAACTTCCCAGACAGGGGAAGGAAGTGGATATACAAGTCCATGAGGCTAAGAGAACTCCTGGTTCAGTTCAGTCGCTCAGTCATGTCCTGCTCTTTGCGACCCCATGAATCGCAGCACGCCAAGCCTCTCTGTCCATCACCAGCTCCCAGAGTTCACTCGGACTCATGTCCATTGAGTCAGTGATGCCATCCAGCCATCTCATCCTCTGTCGTCCCCTTCTCCTCCTGCCCCCAATCCTTCCCAGCATCAGAGTCTTTTCCAGTTAGTCAACTCTTCACGTCAGGTGACCAAAGTACTGGAGTTTCAGCTTCAATATCATTCCCTCCAAAGAAATCCCAGGGCTGATCTCCTTCAGAATGGACTGGTTGGATCTCCTTGCAGTCCAAGGGACTCTCAAGAATCTTCTCCAACAACACAGTTCAAAAGCATCAATTCTTCGGCACTCAGCTTTCTTCACAGTCCAACTCCCACATCCATACATGACCACTGGAAAAACCATAGCCTTGACTAGACGGACCTTAGTCAGCAAAGTAATGTCTCTGCTTTTGAATATGCTATCTAGGTTGGTCATAACTTTTCTTCCAAGGAGTAAGTGTCTTTTAATTTCATGGCTGCAGTCACCATCTGCAGTGATTTTGGAGCCCCCAAAAATAAAGTCTGACATTGTTTCCGCATCTATTTTCACTTTCATCAAGGGGCTTTTTAGTTTCTCTTCTGCCATAAGTTTGGTGTCATCTGCATATCTGAGGTTATTGAGATTTCTCCTGGCAATCTTGATTCCAGCTTGTGGTTCTTCCAGCCCAGTGTTTCTCATGATGTCCTCTGCATATAAGTTAAATAAGCAGGGTGACATTATACAGCCTTGACATACTCCTTTTCCTATTTGGAACCAGTCTGTTGTTCCATGTCCAGTTCTAACTGTTGCTTCCTGACCTGCATATAAGTTTCTCAAGAAGCAGGTCAGGTGGTCTGGTATTTCCAATTCTTTCAGAATTTTCCACAGTTTATTGTAATCCACACATTCAAAGGCTTTGGCATAGTCAATAAAGCAGAAATAGATGTTTTTCTGGAACTCTCTTCCTTTTTCCATGATCCAGCGGATATTGGCAATTTGATCTGTTTCCTCTGCCTTTTCTAAAACCAGCTTGAACATCTGGAAGTTCATGGTTCACCTACTGCTGAAGCCTGGCTTGGAGAATTTTGAACACTACTTTACTAATGTGTGAGATGAATGCAATTGTGTGGTAGTCTGAGCATTTTTTGGCATTGCCTTTCTTTGGGATTGGAATGAAAGCTGACCTTTTCCAGTCCTGTGGCCACTGCTGAGTTCTCCATATTTGCTGGCATATTGAGTGCAGCGCTTTCACAGCATCATCTTTCAGGATTTGAAACAGCTCCACTGGAATTCCATCACCTCCACTAGCTTTGTTTGTAGTGATGCTTTCTAAGGCCCTCTTGACTTCACATTCCAGGATGTCTGGCTCTAGGTGAGTGATCACACCATCATGATTATCTGGGTCGTGAAGATCTTTTTTGTACAGTTCTTCTGTGTATTCTTGCCACCTCTTCTTAATATCTTCTGCTTCTGTTAGGTCCATACCATTTCTGTCCTTGATCGAGCCCATCTTTGCATGAAATGTTACCTTGGTATCTCTAATTTTCTTGAAGAGATCTCTAGTCTTTCCCATTCTGTTGTTTTCCTCTATTTCTTTGCATTGATTGCTGAAGAAGGCTTTCTTATCTCTTCTTGCTATTGTTTGGAACCCTGCATTCAGATGCTTATATCTTTGCTTTTCTCCTTGGCTTTTTGCTTCTCTTCTTTTCATAGCTATTTGTAAGGCCTCCTCAGACAGCCATTTTGCTTTTTTGCATTTCTTTTCCATGGGTATGGTCTTGATCCTGTCTCCTGTACAGTGTCACGAACCTCACTCCATAGTTTGTCAGGCACTCTATCTATCAGATCTAGGCCCTTAAATCTATTTCTCACTTCCACTGTATAATCATAAGGGATTTGATTTAGGTCGTATCTGAATGGTCCAGTGGTTTTACCTACTTTCTTCAATTTAAGTCTGAATTTGGCAATAAGGAGTTCATGATCTGAGCCACAGTCAGTTCCTGGTCTTGTTTTTGTTGACTGTATAGGGCTTCTCCGTCTTTGGCTGCAAAGAATATAATCAATCTGATTTCGGTGTTGACCATCTGGTGATGTCCATGTGTAGTCTTCTCTTGTGTTGTTGGAAGAGGGTGTTTGCTATGACCAGTGCATTTTCTTGGCAAAACTCTATTAGTCTTTGCCCTGCTCCATTCCGCATTCCAAGGCGAAATTTGCCTATTACTCCAGGTGTTTCTTGATTTCCTACTTTTGCATTCCAGTCCCCTATAATGAAAAGGACATCTTTTTTGGGTGTTAGTTCTAAAAGGTCTTGTAGGTCTTCAAAGAACTATTCAGCTTTAGCTTCTTCAGCATTACTGGTTGGTACATAGACTTGGATTACCGTGATATTGAATGGTTTGCCTTGGAAACGAACAGAGATCATTCTGTCATTTTTGAGATTGTATCCAAGTACTGCATTTCAGACTCTTTTGTTGCCCATGATGGCTACTCCATTTCTTCTAAGGGATTCCTGCCCACAGTAGTAGATATAATGGTCATCTGAGTTAAATTCACCCATTCCAGTCCATTTTAGTTCACTGATTCCTAGAATGTCGATGTTCACTCTTGCCATCTCTTGTTTGACCACTTCCAATTTGCCTTGATTCATGGACCTGACATTCCAGGTTCCTATGCAATATTGCTCTTTACAGCATCGGACCTTGCTTCTATCACCAGTTCATCCACAACTGGGTATTGTTTTTGCTTTGGGTCTATCCCTTCATTCTTTCTGGAGTTATTTCTCCACTGATCTCCAGTAGCATATTGGGCACCTAATGACCTGGGGAGTTCCTCTTTCAGTATCCTATCATTTTGCCTTTTCATACTGTTCATGGGGTTCTCAGGGCAAGAATACTGAAGTGGTTTGCCATTCCCTTCTCCAGTGGACCACATTCTGTCAGACCTCTCCACCATGACCTGCCCGTCTTGGGTGGCCCCACGGGCATGGCTTAGTTTCATTGAGTTAGACAAGGCTGTGGTCCTAGTGTGATTAGATTGACTAGTTTTCTGTGATTATGATTTAAGTGTGTCTGCCCTTGATGCCCTCTTGCAACACCTACCATCTTACTTGCGTTTCTCTTACCTTGGACGTGGGGTATCTCTTCACGGCTGCTCCAGCAAAGCGCAGCCGCTGCTCCTTACCTTGGATGAAGGGTATCTCCTCACCGGTTCCCCTCCTGACCTTGAACGTGGAATAGCTCCTCTAGGCCCTCCTGCACCCATGCGTCCACCGCTCCTTGGACATGGGGTTGCTCCTCCTGGTTGCCGCCCCTGGCCTTGGGCAGCCTGGCACTCTCGGCTCCTCCTGGTTACCTCAACACAAAAAGACCTTCTGCAGTACACATTATGTTAAAACTGTCAGAAGTCAATGACAAAGAATTTTAAAGGCAGCAAGAAAAAAATGGAACCCTACAAAGGAACTCTTTTTGGGCCATCATCAGATTTCTCAGCAGAAACCCTGCAGGCCAGGCAAGAGCAGAATGACATTCTTAAAATACTGAATGATAAAAAATGTCAGCCAGAAATACTCTCTCCAGCAAAGTCCTTCAGGAGAATGAAGATTGCCCAGGGTAATATGTATAATTGTAAATAACATATGAAAGATGGCATTTTAAGTAGGAATTTCAGGAAAGGGAGAAGAGAAGCCACGTGGATATTTCAGGGATGACTTCCTGCCTGAGGTGTGAGCAAGCCTGATGTGTTCAAGGACCAGCAGGCAGGCCTGAAGGACAAGATGTGAGGGAGGGGGATATAGCTGGAGGTGGTCAGAGATGTGGTGAAGTGCCAGCTCCTCGAAGACACTGTAGCCCTGGGGGCCGTTGTCATGGAGCAGGACGCCAAGGCAGATGCCAGGGAATATTAGCCGAGCCCTGGCTGGCACAGGTGCCAAGTGCCTGATGTCCACATGGAGCTGAAGAGGTCACTGGGCCTCAGTCAGGCCTGCAAAGTTCGAAAGGGCTCCGTGTGTTCTGCTTTGTGGCTACAGCTGAGGCCGGAGGACCCCCATGTTCTCACACACCCACATTTTGGATCACCTGTGCAGAAGGCTCACCTGAGTGAATCACTTGAGCAGCGGGGAAAGAAGAGACCAACCCCTGCGCGCCAGGATCAGGAAGAGCACCTTTCAGCCGGCTGTGTGCCTCCAGCGCCCTCTACTGGCAGAGCTTAACATTGTGTTCACAGGGCAAAAGGCAAGATGCTGAAAGGCTTGTCCACTATGTGAAGAATGGGGTCAGTGGGGTAAACTGAGGGCTGAGAGTCAATAACTGGCATGGACAGTAGGGAGAGTTGAGACTTGGGAGTTTTGTTATTTTGCGGGTAAGTCCCATGTCACTTGTGACTCTGTAAGACTCAAGTCTTGCTCATATGAAGGTGCCTCTGGAAGGAAAAATTTATCTGTGCACTTGGATCTGGCTTGGGGTCTCCTTGGAAATCTTTCAAACTCTATCGTGCAATATAACTGTAAATATTCATTTCAGGTGTGAAACAGTATTGGAAATATATCTGAATAGAGCCTTAAATTTGCCATAATGTTTAATAATGGTATTTAAATTTTTTATTTATTTTTTAACTGAAGGATGATTGCTCTACAGTATTTTGTGGTTTTCTGTCAAACCTCAACATGAATCAGCCATAGGTACACATATATCCCCTCTTTGAACCTCCCTCCCATCTCCCTCCCCATTCCACCCCTCTAGGTTGATACAGAGCCCCTGTTTGAGTTTTCTGAGCCATACAGCAATTTCCCCCTGGCTACCCATTTTACATATGGCAATGTAAGTTATTCTCTCCATACATCTCACCCTCTCCTCCCCTCTCCCCCATCCATAAGTCTGTTCTCTATGTCTGTTTCTCCATTGCTGCCCTGCAAATAAATTCTTCAGTAACACTTCCCTAGATTCTGTATATATGCGTTAGTATACGATATTTATCTTTCTCTTTCTGACTTACTTCACTCTGTATAATAGTCTCTAGGTTCATCCACTTCATTAGAACTGACTCAAATATGTTCCTTTTTACGGCCGAGTAATATTCCATTGTGTATATGTACCACAGCTTCTTTATCCATTCATCTGTTAATGGACATCTAGGTTGCTTCCGTTTTCTAGCTATTGTAAATAGTGCTGCAGTGAATGGGACACACATGTCTTTTTCAATTTTGGTTTCCTCAGGGTGTATGCCTAGGAGTGGGATTGCTGAGTCATATGGGATTGCTGGTGGTTTTAATCCTAGTTTTTTAAGAAATCTCCATACCATCTCCTGTAGTGGCTATATATATTGACATTCCCACCAACAGTGTAAGAATGTTCCCTTTTCTCCACACCCTCTCCAGCATTTGTTTGTAGACCTTTTTGATGATGGCCATTCTGACTGGTATGAGTATCTCATTGTAGTTTTCATTTGCATTTCTCTAATAATGAGCGATGTTGAGCATCTTTTCATATGTTTGTTAGCCATCTGTATGTCTTCTTTGGAGAAACATCTGTTTAGGTCTTTTCCTCACTTTTTGATTGGGTTGTTTGTTTTTCTGGTATTGAGTTGTATAAGCTGCTTGTATATTTTGGAAATTAATTCTTTGTCAGTTGTTTCATTTGCTATTATTTTCTCCCATTCTGAGACTTGTCATTTCAACTTGCTTATAGTTTCCTTTGCTGTGCAAAAGCTTCTAAGTTTAATCAGGTCTCACTTGTTTACTTTTGTTTTGGATTTCCATTTCTCTAAGAGGTGGGTCATAGAGGATCTTGCTTTGATTTATGTCATATAGTGTTCTGCCTCTGTTTTCTTCTGAGAGTTTTATAGTTTCTGGCCTTACATTTAGGTCTTTAATCCATTTTGAGTTTATCTTTCTGTATGGTGTTAGGAAGTGTTCTAATTTCATTCTTTTACATGTAGCTGTCCAGTTTTCCCAGCACCATTTATGGAAGAGGCTGTCTTTGCCCCTTTGTATATTCTTGCCTCCTCTGTATCTTGTTCCATTGGTCTATATTTCTGTTTTTGTACCACTACCATACTGTCTTGATGACTGTAGTTTTGTAGTGTAATCTGAAGTCAGGAAGGTTGATTCCTCCAGTTCCATTCTTCTTTCTCAAGACTGATTTGGGCATTTGGGGGTCTTTTGTGTTTCCACATGAATTGTGAAACTTTTGTTCTAGTTCTGTGAAAAGTGCCATTGGTAATTTGATAGGGATCAGATTGAATCAATAGATTGTGTTTGGTAGTATAGTCATTTTTACAATATTGATTCTTTCTACCCAGGAACATGGAATATCTATCTGTTTATGTCATCTATAATTTCTTTCATCAGTGTCTTATAATTTTCTGTGTATGGTTCTTTTGTCTCCTTAGATACGTTTGTTCCTAGATATTTAACTCTTTTTGTTGCAATGGTGAATGGGATTGATTCCTTAATTTCTCTTTCTGGATTCTTCATTGTTAGTATATAGAAATGTAAGTTATTTCTGTGTATTGATATTGTATCCTGTGAATTTGATAAATTCACTGATTAGCTCTAGTAATTTTCTGATAGTATCTTTAGGGTTTTCTATGTACAGTATCATGTCACCTGCAAACAGTGAGAGCTTAACTTCTCTTCTGGTCTGGATTGCTTTAATAACATTTTCTTCTCTGATTGCTCTAGCTAGGACTTCCAAAACTATGTTGAAAAATAGTGGTGAAGGTGGACACCCTTGTCTTGTTCCTGATCTTAGGAGGAATGCTTTCGATTTTTCACCATTGAGAATAATGCTTGCTGTAGGCTTATCATATATGACCTTTACTATGTTGAGGTATGTTCCTTCTATGCCCATTTTTGAAGAATTTTAATCATAAATGGGTGCTGAATTTTGTCAAAGGCTTTTTCTGCATCTATTGAGATGATCATATGGTTTTTATCTTTCAATTTGTTAACATGGTGTATCACATTGACTGGTTTGCATTTATTGAAGAATTCTTGCATCCCTGGTATAAACCCAACTGGATCATGGTGTATGAGCTTTTTAATGTATTGTTGAATTCTGTTTGCTAAAAATTTGTTGAGGATTTTTGCATCTGTATGTTCAGCAGTGATATTGACCTGTAGTTTTCTTTTTTGTGTTGCCTTTATCTGGTTTTGATATTAGGGTGATGGTAGCCTCATAGAATGAGTTTGGAAGTTTTCCTTCCTCTGAAATTTTTTGAAGGAGTTTTAGAAGGATAGGCATTAGCTCTTCTCTAAATGTTTGATAGAATTCTCCTGTGAAGCATCTGGCCCTGGGGTTTTGTTTTTTGGGGAGATTTTTTATCACAACTTCAATTTCAGGGCTTGTATTTGGGTGTTCATAATTTCTATTTCTTCCTGGTTCAGTCTTGGAAGATTGAACTTTTCTAAGCATCTGTCCATTTCTTCCAGGTTAGCAATTTTATTGCCATATAGTTGTTCATAATAGTCCTTTATAATCCTTTGTATTTCTGCATTGTCTGTAGTAATCCCTCGCTTATCATTTCTAATTTTGTTGATTTGATTTTCACTCTTGTTTTCTGGATGAGTCTGGCTAAAGATTTGTCAATTTTCTTTATCTTCTCAAAAAAACAGCTTTTAGTTTTATTAATCTTTACTATTTTTTCTTTCATTTATTTTTCATTTATTTCTGCTGGGATCTTTATGATTTCTTTCCTGATGCTAATTTTTGGGATTTTTGGTCTTCTTTTCCAGCTGTTTCAGGTGTAAAGTTAAGTTGTCTGTTCGATGCTTTTCTTGTTTCTTGAGGTAGGGTTGTATTGCTATAAACTTCCCTCTTAAAACTGCTTTTGCTGTATCCCATAGAATTTGAGTTGTCATGTTTTCATCATCATTTGTTTTGAGAAATTTTTTGATTTCCCTATTGATTTCTTCAGTAACCTGTTGGTTATATAGAAGCGTTGTTTAATCTCCATGTGTTTTTGTTTTTTACAGTTTTTTTTCTTTGTAATTGATATCTAGTCTCATAGCATTGTGGTCAGAAAAGATGCTTTATATAATTTCAATATTCTTAAATTTGCTGAAGTTTGATTTGTTACCCAAGATGTGGTCTGTCCTGGAGAATGTATCATTTGCACTTGAGAAGAAAGTGTATTCTTCTGCATTTGGATGGAATGTCCTGAAGATATCAATGAGATCCAGCTCATCTAATGTATCATTTAAGACTTGTGTTTCCTTATTAATTTTCTGTTTTGATGATCTGTCCATTAGTGTGAGTGGGGTGTTGAAGTTTCCTACTATTATTGTTACTGTCAATTTTTCCTTTTATGTCTGTTAGTGTTTGTCTTACGTACTGAGGTGCTCCTATGTTGGGTGCATAGATATTTATAGTTGTCATATCTTCCTCTTGGATTGATCCCTTGATCATTATGTAGTGCCCTTCCTTATCTCTTGTAATATTCTTTATTTTAAGGTTTATTTTGTCTGATATAAGGATTGTTACTCCAGCTTTCTTTTGCTTTCCATTTGCAGGAATATATGTTTCCATCCTCTCACTTTCAGTGTATATGTGTCTTTAGGCCTGAAGTGGGTTTCTTCAGACAGAATATATATGGGTCTTGTTTTTGTATCCATTCAGCCAGTCTGTGTCTTTTGGTTGGAGCATTTAATCCATTTACATTTCAAGTAATTATTGATATGTATGTTCCTACTGCCATTTTCTTAATTGTTCGGGGTTTGATTTTGTATATCTGTTTCTTCTTTTATATTTCTTGGTTATATAAATCCATTTAACATTTGTTGTAAAGCTGATTTGGTGGTACTGAATTCTCTTAACTTTTGCTTGTCTGAAAAGATTTGATTTCTCCATCAATTTTGACTGAGATATTTTCTGGGTACAGTAATCTTGGTTGTAGATTTTTCCCTTTAAATATATCCTGCCATTCCCTTCTGGCCTACAGAGTTTCTGCTGAAAGATCAGCTGTTGAGCATATGGGGTTTCCCTTGCTGCTTTTAATTTTCTTTCCTTGTGTTTAGTCTTTGTTAGTTTGATTAGTATGTGTCTTGGCATGTTTCTCCTTGGGTTTATCCTGTATGGGACTCTTTGTGCCTTTTGGACTTGACTCGCTATTTCCTTTTCCATGCTGGGGAAATTTTCAGCTCTATTCTCTTCAAAAAATTTCTCATGCCATTTCTTTTTCTCTTATTCTTCTGCGACCCCTATAATTCAAATGTTGGTGCATTTGATATGGTCCCAGTGGTCTCTGAGACTGTCCTCAGCTCTTTTTGTTCTTTTTACTTTATTCTGCTCTTCAGAAGTTATTTACACCATTTTATCTCTCAGCTCACTGATTCGTTCTTCTGCTTCAGA
This sequence comes from Ovis canadensis, assembly GCF_042477335.2. Classification (NCBI taxonomy): domain Eukaryota; kingdom Metazoa; phylum Chordata; class Mammalia; order Artiodactyla; family Bovidae; genus Ovis; species Ovis canadensis. Next base: position 20,939,841 of record NC_091269.1, on the reverse strand, counting down.
TATTCTGCTATTGATTCTTTCTAGAGTATTTTTAATTTCAGTAATTGTGTTGTTTGTCTCTGTAGGTTTATTCTTTAATTCTTCTAGGTCTCTGTTAACTGAGTCTTGCATTTTCTCCATTTTGTTTTTAAGGTTTCTGATCATCTTTACTATCATTATTCTGAATTCTTTTTCAGGTAGTTTACCTATTTCCTCTTCATTTATTTGCACTTGTGTTTCTAGTTTGTTCCTTCATTAGTGTAGTATTTCTCTGCCTTTTTGTTATATTATTTTTAACTTATTGTGTTTGAGGTCTCCTTTTTCCAAGCTTCAAGGCTGAATTCTTTCATCCTTTGGTTTCTGCCCTCCTAAGGTTGATCCAGTGGTTTGTGTAAGCTTTGTATAGGGTGAGATTTGTGCTGAGTTATTTTTTTCCTCTGATGGGCAAGGCTGAGTGAGGTGGTAATCCTGTCTGCTGATGATTGGGTTTGTATTTTTGTTTTGTCTGTTGTTTGGATGAGGCATTCTGCACAGGGTTCTACTGGTGCTTGGGTGTTGGTGGGTCTTGTATTCAAGTGGTTTCCTTTGTGGAAGTTCTTGCTATTTGATTCTCCCTAGGGTTAGTTCTCCGGTTGTCCAGGGTCTTAGATTCAGTGTTCCCACTGCAGAGGCTCAGGGCTTGATCTTGAGCTTTGCATGGTTCTATATATTCTTTACCACTGGTCATATATTCCTGTCCACTCTCAGCTGGTATTCTGCATACACTTCTGTGTCTGAAGGTGCATTCCTGATGTTGTCCCTCTTAGGCAATAATGGTATTTTGAACTGCTATTTAAGTTTTATTTAGTAGAAAATAGACTAATGTTTAAACTCAATTTTTCCTAGTAAATAAATGATAAATGATCTTTTAATTAGTGATTTATTTTTTCCTTTTCATTTTTATTGAGATATAATTGGCATACATTGTTATATTTGTTTCAGGGGTACAAGGAACACTTGCTTTTCCACTCCTTGTCCTTGAGAGCAGTACCCATAGCCAGCCTGAATCCTTTGCTGTAAATCCATGTTTGCATTTTGCCAGATGCTTCCAGATCATTGGCTTGTTTTGTGTGACCTCTGTGGAACAGACGGATGCTCTTGTTATGCAGCCTTCTTGAGAATGCAATCTTTATTTTTCCCTGATGGCATATGTTTGGCAGGGGGCTTTCCCTTCTAGTTGTCCGTGAATTTTGGGCAGTCTCCAGATCTAAACACGACATAATTTCAAAACCCACAGCCTTGAGGGCCCGATACTTGTTTCCTGAGGAATTAAATCCTAGAAAATCCAGAGATTCTAAATACAGTATATCCTATTGATTTTTTTAAAAAGCAAAAATCTTTACAGTTAACTTTGGGTTATTGACTGCCATTGAGTTCTGAGAGTAAGATCTCTTCAGAAACTATGCAGTGTTTATGGATGCTTCAATATATCTATTGATTCTAATTCTTAGTACATACTTGATATGGCCCAGTGAGAAGTGGTGGACAGAGGTTGGGAGGATGGAAGAGAAGCTGAGGTAGAATGCTTTTTTTTTTTTTTCAGTGAATCAAATATTTAATGTAAAGTCAGAAATGTGCCTGTAAAAATGTCCTTGTATGATTTTTTTTCAGAGAATGTTTCTGTTTTCTGTATTTCATATTCAAGAAACAGAAATAATCTTAAATAGTAAGACAAAAGCAAACCTTGGAAGTAAGTCCTATTAGAAGTTTAGTCCAAGAAAAGATATTTTTTTTAAAAAAAGGACAAAAAATCCACATCCCTTTTTAATTAAACAACTAATCCAATTAGAAGGAGGGGGAAATCAGGCAAAGTAGAAAGAATTAGAGGTTTAAATTTATACTTTTCAAGATTGGATTTCACAGGCAGGCTTCATAGTTGGAGTGATCTTTACTTAGTTTCCTGGTTGACAGGTTGTAAACCTCAGTATGGAAAAGGATCCAGTGCTCAGCAGAGGACAGAGCATCCTCAAAGGTGTGCACTGTGGTACCTTAGTAGAAGTGAACTAGATTGACTGTCTGTTCCCATCACTTCCTAGAGGTCTTTACTGTTTTAGGAAACATTTAATCATTAGTTTCTTCAAATAAGTGTAATAGGATTACTGATGTTCTCCACAGTACAGTTCAGTTGCTCAGTCGTGTCCGACTCTTTGTGACCCCATGAATCGCAGCACACCAGGCCTCCCTGTCCATCCCAACTCCCGGAGTTCACTCAAACTCATGTCCATCGAGTCAGTGATGCCATCCAGCCATCTCATCCTCTGTCGTCCCCTTCTCCTCCTGCCCCCAATCCTTCCCAGCATCAGAGTCTTTTCCAATGAGTCAACTCTTCGCATGAGGTGGCCAAAGTACTGGAGTTGCAGCTTTAGCATCATTCCTTCCAAAGAAATCCCAGGGCTGATCTCCTTCAGAATGGACTGGTTGGAATTCCTTGAAGTCCAAGGGACTCTCAAGAGTCTTCTCCAACACCACAGTTCAAAAGCGTCAATTCTTCAGTGCTCAGCTTTCTTCACAGTCTAACTCTCACATCCATACATGACCACTGGAGAAACCATAGCCGTGACTGGTCCCATCACTTAATGGCAAATTGATGGGGAAAAAGTGGAAACTGTGACAGATATTCTCTCTTGGGCTCCAAAATCACTATGGACAATGACTGTAGACACAGAATTAAAAGATGCTTGCTCCTTGGAAGAAAATCTGTGACAAACCTAGACAGCATATTAAAAAGCATAGACATCACTTTGCCAACAAAGGTCCATCTAGTCAAAGCAATGTTTTTCCCAGGAGCCATGTATGGATGTGAGAGATGGACCATAAAGAAAACTGAGTGCTAAAGAATTGAAGCTTTTGAATTGTGGTGCTAGAGAAGACTCTTGAAAATCCCTTGAAATGCAAGGAGATCAAACCAGTCAATCATAAAGGAAGTCAACCCTGAATATTCATTGGAAGGACTGATGCTGAAGCTGAAGCTCCAATACTTTGACCCCTTGATGTGAAGAGCTGACTCTTTGGAAAAGACACTGATGGTAGGAAAAACTGAGGGCAAGAGGAGAAGAGGGTGACATAGGATGAGATGGTTGGATGGTATCACTGACTCAATGGACATGAGTTTAAGCAAACTCAGGGTGATAGTGAAGAAAGCCTGGCACACTGCAGTCCATGGGTCGCAGAGAGGCGGGGACGGTTTAGCAACTGAACAACAGCCATATAGTCATCCCTGGATATCTGCAGGGAGGGGGACATGAGGGAGGATTGATACAAAAAAGGTGCTGAAGTCCCTTAAATAAAATGACACAGTTCTTGCATAGAACACCCCACCCTACCCTCTTGTATACTTTTAATCACCTCAGTTACTTATAATGCCTAATATGCTGGAAATGCTGTGTAAATGATTGCTGGAGTGCAATCATTTGAGAACTTTATGGAATTTTTCCCCCAAATATTTTGGATCTGCATTTGGTTGAATCCATGAATTCAGAGCCCAGGATGCAGAGGGCTGACCACATCATGAATCATGCTGGTCACCAGGACCACAGAGATACACAGGACGTGGCCCTTCTCTCACAGAAGTTGTAAACATGTCTGCACATCACCAGTAAGACATGGTGGTGTCCGTGGCACAATACAGAGCAAATATAAGGTTTTGTGTTGTTCTAGAGAGAGACTGGTTATAGGAGGGGTTGAGGTGGGCAAGGCAGGCTTTGCAGCAGATGTTGTATCTTTACTTGTCAGTATTCTTCTGTTGCATCATATTCCAAAAGCAAAATTTATCAAACCCTCAGAAGTCTGACCAATCTGTCATCAAATCTTCTTTCCCTGCTAAAAGAAGTTTTCTTGGAGGAACTAGTCTTTGCTAATTAATCCCATCAACAGAAATACCTGCCTTTCAGAATAATCAGTGAGTTCAAAATAGAACCATTGCTTCACTTGAAAGTTGATCAGGTTCTGTCATGTACAGCAGTTTTTGGCTGGGCTGCTTTTCTGTGTAAACAACAAATAATCTTGAAGGGATTTTACCTTCTGAGGACTAGACTCAAACCCAGCATAGGATGACCTACTCAAATTTCTTCATGCACTTAGAAAATGAAGTGTTTAGGCTGGTTTGAAACATCTTTGTGAATGACAGAGACATTAAAATAAAAAATAACAATCATCCAGATTCTCCATAAAGCATAAGTTTGTGTTTTGGTCAGCCTATAAAATTTTCTACTTTATGTTAAAATGTAGAAAATCCTCTCCCATAAAGAAACAAATTTAGAATTACAAATTTTTAGCTTGAGATTTTCAAGGGTAAAAGGAGACACTTGGGAAGATAAAGCCTAGAGCTGTTTTTGTGTCAAAAAGAAAATTCAGGAGAATCAAAATCTTTTATTTTTGTTCCATGACTTAATAATTCAACTGTACTTTTCTTTCTCCCAGAGCAGATAGGCATAGACAATGATTGCAATAGGTAAATAGGTACTTTTTCTTTTAAAAATCTTATAACAGCTTTAGGATCAAATTCCTTCCAAATTTAATTTGATTAACTTCTGAATAAGAAATACCATTTTTAAATAAAAGTATTGCCTTCCAGAGAGTATTATAGTTTATTTGGCATGTGGGGTCTGAGTTCCCTGAGCAGGAATTGAACCTGTGCCCCGCTACAGTGGAAGCTCAGAATCCTAGCCACTGGACTGCCAGAGAAGTCCCTCCAGAGGGTATTATAAACAGCTAAAGAAAACAAAAAAGGGAAATCATATTGATTTAAACCATGCTGGAATAAATATTTTGCACATCACCAATAGCCAATAATGGTTTCCCTGATAGCTCAGTTGGTAAAGAATCTGCCTACAAGGCAGAAGACTCTGGTTTGATTCCTGGGTCAGGAAGATCCCCTGGAGAAGGGATAGGCTACCCACTCCAGTTTTCTTGGGCTTCCCTTGTGGCTCAGCTGGTAAATAATCCACCTGCAACCCAGGAGACCTGGGTTCGATCCCTGGGTTGGGAAGATCCCCTGGAGAAGGGAAAGGCTACCCACTCCAGTATTCTGACCTGGAGAATTCCACGGACTGTATAGGCCATGGGGTCACAAAGAGTCAGACATGACTGAGAGAATTTCACTTTCACTTTTGATAGCCAATAATATTTGGAAGATTTGGAGATGATCTGGTTTGTATTACACATATACACTTTATTTTTTTATTTTATTTTTTTTTAATTTTTTATTTTTTTAATTTTAAAATCTTTAATTCTTACATGCGTTCCCAAACATGAACCCCCCTCCCACCTCCCTCCCCATAACATCTCTCTGGGTCATCCCCATGCACCAGCCCCAAGCATGCTGCATCCTGCGTCAGACATAGACTGGCGATTCAATTCTTAATGATAGTATACATGTTAGAATGTCATTCTCCCAAATCATCCCACCCTCTCCCTCTCCCTCTGAGTCCAAAAGTCCGTTATACACTTTAAAGTACCTCATGAATTAAGTCAAGATTTACCTCAGATGCTAAGAAATATGAAAATATTTAGAGTTTTGCTGTATTTAAGATCATTATCTAAAAACTGCTTGGTTTGTGTTTTTCCAGAGAGCACAGTCAGATGAACTGGAAAAAATTGAAAAGCATGGTCGGTCCTCCAAAGACAAGGAGAACGCCAAGTCTCTGGACAAGCCTGAGCAGTAAGCACACCATGGCCCCCAGGGGCAGCATGCAGGCCATGGGGGGCTCTTTCCATTGGGAAAATGGAGCGTCTTCTGTGCATCAGTGTCATGAATGACGTGGGGATGAACGTGTTTTGTCTCCTTAGGTTCCTTTATGAACTGTCACTAATCCCCAACTTTTCAGAGCGAGTCTTTTGCATCCTGTTTCAGTCCACATTTTCAGAAAGCATTTGCTCAATTCGGCGCAAACTGGAGCTGCTACAGAAGTTGTGTGAGGTGGGTGCTTGGGTCCTGATACCTAATTGTGCTCAGTCATGTTCATATTTCAAACAAATTGGCTTTTATTTACAGTAAATACTGCCAACTGAGTACCATTTGAATGCATTTTCTTTATTTTCCTCCATTTTGCAGAGAGCCCCTCAACAAATTGTTAGTGATTCCAACCAAATGCTTCAGGAATAGCTATATGACTCAACAGAAGAGAAATATTCTTCTGAAAATAAAGAGCAAATGCTTGGCAGAAATGACCAATATTAACATCTAAAACAGCTTATCAAAATTTAATAGTACCGTTCATTCTGGTTGTGGTAAATTATTTTGAAAAGTAGAATTATGTCATTAAAGAGATTTTCAGAGGAAGTGATGCACAAATTCAAGTTAAACTGTGTGCTTTGGAAGAAGTGAGTATGAAACTTTCAGGGATAAATCTAAATTTGGAAATTAAACTTTATAACTGTGTTTCGGTTTCCCACACCTTATGCTAAAAATGTTACACAGAGGCAGGTGCAGCTGGACTGATGGCAGTGACATTATACTGTGGTGGTTCTCATGTTATGGGTATGTTTGGTTTCCTTGCAACTACACTACAGAAGCATCCTAGGCTGGTACCTCTCAGCTGGAGAAGCACAACCTGCAGCTTTTTCAAAGTTATCTTTGGAGACGCTGTTCTTAAATATACCTAAAATGAGCACTGATGAAGTTTGGATATGACCCATAATTATTAGCATGATCTGAATATCTGCCACTGACTTGAGAAAATTCAAACAGTAAGTGAGAAATTCTTCTTTATCCTGTTTTACAGACATTAAAACATGGCTCAGGGGTTATGCAGGTTTTGGGTTTGGTTCTTGCCTTTGGCAACTACATGAATGGTGGAAATAATACTCGGGGACAGGCAGACGGTTTTGGATTAGATATTCTCCCGAAGCTGAAAGATGTTAAAAGCAGTGTAAGTATTTTGAGTGAGTGAATGTAGCAAACTGAGCAGTGGATGTCTGTTTTGTAAAAAGTTGAACTGTAAACCAGTGTGATAAATGTTTATGCTCCAAGGTCAAAAGTTCTATTATGTTCTGAGCCAGATAAAGGTAATGGCCACCATATTTTGTGATCAAGAGAAGAATAATTTTCCTAAAGTGAGTAATTTTGAATCCTGTAATGAATAACTGAATAGACAGTATTTTAAAGTAAAAATAACTAATTTTTACTTTCTTTACCATGTCTGCTAATATTTATCTATTTGGATCTGAGGACTAGTTAATTTTTATGAATTAGACAGTATATCCATCACTTTCTTCTTCTATGTTAAGCAAGTGACCCCCAACAGGCCCAGATTTTAAAAGCAAAACAAAGATGAGTGAAAGTCACTCAGTCATGTCTGACTCTTTGTGACCCCGTGGGCTATACAGTCTGTGGAATTCTCCATGCCAGAATACTGGAGTGGGTAGCCTTTCCCTTCTCCAGGGTTTCTTCCCAACTCAGGGATCAAACTCAGGTCTCCCACATTACAGGCAGATTCTTCACCAGCTGAGCTACAAGGGAAGCCCAAGAATACTGGAGTGGGTAGCCTATCCCTTCTCCAGTGGATCTTCTCAACCTAGGAATTGAACCGGGATCTCCTGCATTGTAGGTGGATTATTTACCAACTGAGCTATCAGGAAAGCCCAAAATGTAAAAGATGACTCTCTTTTTCTCCATATAATCCTCTCTTTGATATTGGTATATATGGGAACATCTAAGCCCTCTTTGTGAAGCTTCTTTAATCTCTATCCTTTAGAAATAAATTCTATTATTTTCAAAGTTTATGATGTCAGACTTTAACCACTCTGGTGGTTTCCTTGATCTTATATTTGTACCAACACTCTCTTAATCTCTTAGACATTAATTTTAAGCAAACACAAGTAAAGAAGTAGAATTTTAAAAAAAAAATTAGGCTTCCTAAAGGATGTTCTCATGCCTACCAGTATCAAAGAGAGGATTATATGGAGAAAAGAGAATCATCTTTTAAATATTTTTTTCTCCATATGATCTTCTTCCTGATATTGGTAGGCATGGGAAAATTTAAGTCCTTTTGCAAGCATAATTATTTTTCTTAAAATTAACATCTAAGAGATTATGAGAGTGTCAGTAGAAATATAAGATCAGGGAAACCACCAGAGTGATTGAAGTCTGACATTGTAAACTTTGAAAATAATAGCATTTATTTCTAAAGGATAGAGATTATAGAAGCTTCACAAAGATCTATATGATGAAGGAAATGTTTTTAAAATATTAAGTTCAAGTGAGGGAATTCCCAGGTGGCACGAGTGATAAAGAATGTGCCTGCCAGTGAAGGAGACATAAGAGATCCTGGGTCAGGTTCGATTCCTAGGTCAGGAAGATCCCCTGGAGGAGGGCATGGCTGCCCACTCCAGTATTCTTGCTAAAGAATCCCATGGATAGAGAAACCAGGCAGGCTACAGTCCACTGGGTCACAAAGAGTTGGACATGACGGAAGCGACTTAGCATGCATGCCCACAAGTTTTAAGTGAACAATTGGCCTATAAAAATGAAAATATAGAGAATTGTCCTCCTAGATAAGAAAATAAAAAGGAAATAATCTCCCTGATAGAAGGGAGATACTTATTTTGCTTTTTCCTGCCGGTCAACAACTCACTGGTTTATTTAGTCATACACTCATATGTTCATTTGACATTCTTTTATCCAGCTTCTATGAAATGCCAGACACTGTACTTTTCCAAAATTTGGAAAAGCATAGTCCTTTCTTGGAACACCAATAGCATATAACTCTTGTGATTTTTATGGTTCTATTTGTTCAAATGCCTTTTTATTTGTATGACACACATTTTCTCAGGAACCTTCAATATGTCAACCTGATAAATCACATTTATTCAAAATTTATTCTTCTAAATGCATGGTAGGTTTTGAATAGTTCTTTTTTTAAGATTTATTTTTTAATTTTGTGCTGGGTCTTTGCTGCCGCGCATGCAGTCTTCCTCTAATTTCAGTGAGTGGGGGCTGCTCTCCAGGTGCAGTGCACAAGCTTCTCATTGCAGTGGTCTCTCTTGTTCTGGAGCACGGGCTCTGGGTGTGCAGGCTTCACTAGTTGCAGCTCTCAGGCTCTGGAACATGAGCTCAGCAGTTGTGGCACACGGGCTTAGCCCCACAGCATGTAGAATCTTCCCGAATCGAAAATCCAACTTCTGTCCCCTGCATTGGAAGGTGGATCCTTAACCACTGGATCACCAGGGAAATACTGAATAGTTCTTAACTGATTGTTGGATTGAAACAAGTAATTTTTGCAAATAACATTAAAATATGAGTATAATCAATAAATGTTACTTATAAAAAATGAATATGAAGTAGATTCTTATGGTCATAATTATATATGTATAAGGGATTATTTGCTTTTTGTATTTTTTAATGTATCTTATTCAATCCTCCTATAAGTTAAATTTCATTAATTTAAATAAGGAATGATATGGATAAAAGTAATCAAGAAGAAGTAAGATTTTTTAATAATTTAACTTGCATTCTCACAAGGGCTATGCAAAGTCTATTTGGTTCTTTCTCTATAAAATAAAGATAACTATATCTGTATAGTTTCATAGACTTGCACACATGGAACTGTTACTCAGATCACTCAGAATTACTTAGGCACTTAATAAGTGTTTTGTTAATTGACTGAGGTATTGCTGATCATTTCACTGATTTACAAGTCAGGAAAGACAAAGGAAGTTAGTTGCTTAAATCATTTTACAAGTAATCCTGCTTCTAATAAATGTACTACTTTTGTTATTATAGCTATATATTTCCATGTATTCGATGTATATAGTAAAGTATGTTTTTGTTGCTGCTTAGTTGTTAAGTCATGTCCAGCTCTTTGCAACCCCATGAACAGTAGCCCACCAGGCTCCTCTGACCATGGGATTTCCCAGGCAAGAATCCCGGAGTGGGCTGCCATTTCCTTCTCCAGGGGATTTTCCCCACCCAGGGATTGAACCCATGTTTCCTGCATTGGCAGGTGGATTCTCTTTTGCTGAGCCACCAGGGAAGCTCATAATATGTTCAGGGAGTCTGTGTTGTGTTAGTCACTCACTCGTGTCCAACTCTTTGTGACCCCATGGACTATAGCCCACCAGGCTCCTCTACCCAAGTGATTTCCTAGGCAAGAACACTGGATTGGGTTGCCATTTCCTTCTCCAGGGGATCTTCCCGACCCGGGGATTGAACCTGCATCTCCTGCATTGGCAGGCGGGTTCTTTACCATCTGAGCCACCAGGGAAGCCCATCGGGGAGTCTAATAGATATATTATCATATCCCTTCAGACTTGTTTATAAAGGAATGTTGCTCTTTTTATCAATGAGGGGAAAGTCATGGTTAGATTGAATATTCCAGAAAACAAAGTTTTTATTATAGAGTATGTTTTAAAAAAATGTATTTGATTTCATACATCCCAATTATCTAGTATTTATTTTGAGAATTAAAAAAAAAACATGTATTAATGCCTCTAAATGTGCCAGAAAAGGTGAAAAGCTCTTTGAAGATTGTTAGATATGAAGCAGTTTTTCTTTTTTAGAACTACATACATTGCATTTTTATAGCTGCACAGATACTAATTCTTGAATCTCAGTTGCTGACATAATTTATATTTGCATTTTTAAAGCTCCAGCTTACTTGAGATAATACTTAACCTTTAAATTTTATTAATCTACTTAGTAATAAACCTCAGTCAAGCTTCCTGTTGGAGTGGTCCCTATTGGTTCAGCCATACAGAAATGCTGGTGTCATTTAGTCATTTCTGTTTAGATAGTAGTAATACCTGTAGTTATACCTGTTAATAATAAGAAATAAAATTAATGAATTAATTTTCTGGTTGAGGAAAGTGAAAGCAGGAAGATGTGTACAACTGAGACAACCCTCGAAACAGTTGTGCTTCCACCTGGGGCTCAGGTGGGAACAGAGGCGGGGAGGACAAGACCATCGGGGCCATTTAACTAAAGTAACATGAAACAGAGAACGCCTCCTTTCATCCTAAACATTCTCATCTACATCTGTGGGTTTAATGGGATGAATGTTATTTAATGCCGTATATTTAGTCATTTTTAAAAATGTATTTCTACTCACTTTGGTCTCTCTGCCTAGGACAATAGCAGAAGCCTGTTGTCGTATATCGTGTCATATTATCTTCGCAATTTTGATGAGGTGAGATGATGTTCGCAGAATCACACTTTGTTACTCCCTGTTGTTGAGCGATGTGGTCGTGTTTCATGTTGTTTGTCATTGCTGCTGCTCTTCTGTCCTCATTCATTTAAATATTCTGTGCTTCGTGCTGACCAGGACGCTGGGAAAGAACAGTGTGTGTTTCCACTGCCTGAACCCCAGGACCTCTTTCAGGCCTCGCAGATGAAGTTTGAAGATTTTCAAAAAGACCTCAGAAAACTCAAGAAAGACCTGAGAGGTAACTTACAATGTTAAGGAAACTCAGTTGTTATTTATGCTTCTTTAATGAGAGAATAGATTTTTCAGTGTTTCTAAAGAAAGTAAACATCAATGTAAATAAACATTTTCCTATGTGGCAAAATAAAAATTTTACAAATAATCTTATTTTTTGTTTTTTTAAAAAAGAAATGTGTATTAGAAATATATGTGTATTAAAAATACACATAGATTTCTATGTGTATTAGTGTATTAGATATCTAGTTATTTAATCACATCTTGGTTATTTGAATAGCAGCCTCTTTCATCAGGGACAAATTTTATTGTCTTACTTTCACTTTATGTTCAAGAATATTTGTACGTTTATCATATCTTGTTAAAAGACACATATTTCCTCCCTACCCGTCCTTGGCATACTTGCCTAAGATTTTGTGGCATGTGAACTTTCCTGGGAAGAAAACACTTTTTCATGTATTTGGTAAAAAAAAAAAAAAAGATGCGTGTGTAATGCTTTACTGTTATTGGTCAGTTGCTAAGTCGTGTCTGACTCTTTGTGACTCCATGGACTGCAGCACAGCAGGCTTTCCTGTCCTTTACTGTCTCTCAGAGTTTGCCCACACTCATGTCCGCTGGGGCTTCCCAAGTGGCACTAGTGGTAAGAGCCCACCTGACAACGCAGGAGACAGAGGACATGCAGGCTCTATCCCTGGGCTGGGAAGACCACCTGGAGAAGAGCGTGGCAGTCCACTCCAGTATTCTTGCCTGGAGAACCCCCATGGACAGAGGAGACTGGCTAGATACAGTCCATAGCGTCTCAAAGAGTCAGACACCACTGAAGCAACTTAGCACACAGGCTCGCATGTCCGTTGAGGTGGCAGTGCCATCCAGCCATGTCATCTCTGTCACCCCTTCTCTTACTGCCCTCAGTCTTCCCAGCATCAGGGTCTTCTCCAATGAGTCGGCTCTTCACATCAGGTGCCCAAAGTACTGGAGCTTCAGCTTGAGCATTAGTCCTTCCAGTGAATATTCAGGATTGATTTCCTTAAACTGACTGGTTTAATCTCCTTGGTGTCCAACTGACTCTTAAGAGTCTTCTCTAGTTGAGAAGCATTAGATCATTTTGAAGAGACTTTGAAATTCTTCAGAATGGTAAATTTAAAGTAATGCACAAAAGCAAATAGTTTACAATTTTTATTTTTTGTAAATAAAACTCCTTTCGTCTGTCCTACCTTTACAAATGAGGTACAGTTGGCTTATAATATTATTATTAGTTTCAGGCGTACAACTTAATAATGACAAAGGTCTGTATAGTCAAAGCTATGGTCTTTCCAGTGATCGTGTATGGACGTGAGAGTTGGACCATAAAGAAAGCTGAGTGCCGAAGAGTTGATGTTTTCAAATTGCAGTGGTGGAGAAGACTTTTAAGAGTCTCTTAGGCAGCAAGGAAATCAAACCAGTCAAACCTAAAGGAAATCAACCCTGAATACTCATTGGAAGGACTGATACTGAAGCTCCAATACTTTGGCCACCTGATGTGAAGAGCCAGTTCATTGGAAGAGACCCTGAGGGTGGGAAAGATTGAGGGCAGGAGAAAGGAGTGACAGATGAGATGGTTGGATGGCATCACGGATTCAGTGGACATGAACTTGGGCAAACTCTAGGAGATAGTGAGGGTTGGGGAAGCCTGGCGTACTGCACTGAACAACAACATTTTCATACATTATGCACCAGCGTTATTACAGTATTATATTCCCCATGCTGTACCTTGCATCCCTGTGGCTTACTTATTTTGTAACTGGCAGTTTGTCTCTTCAATCCCTTTCACCTGTTTCACTCACCTGCTTTATCTCCTTTTCATGAAGTTTCTTCATTTAAGGAGTTCAGAATACCACAACTTTCAATTTAAGCCTCTTTCTCACTATTTAAGCAGAGTCAGGGAGGACATTTATGTGAGATTTTCATTGCATGTTATATTGCTAGATGAGAAGAGGCTTATTTACCCCAGGAGCCAAAAAGATGATACAACATTTTAAAGAGATTCTATCCTAGTGATCTATAATCAAATTTATAGAGTTGCTATATTCTGGTCATAGATGATTTTATATAGATTTATAACACCATAGTAACATTATATAGTTTGCTTCAGTTCAGTTCAATCGTTCAGTCATGTCCCACTCTTTGTGACCCCAGGAATCACAGCACACCAGGCCTCCCTGTCCATCACCAACTCCCAAGAGTTCACTCAAATTCATGCCCATCGAGTCAGTGATACCATCCATCCATCACATCCTCTATCCTCGCCTTCTCCTCCTGCCTCCAATCCCTCCAAGCATCAGGGTCTTTTCCAATGAGTCAATGCTTTGCATGAGGTGGCCAAAGTATTGGAGTTTCAGCCTCATAATCAGTCCTTCCAATGAACACCCAGGACTGATCTCCTTTAGAATGGACTGGTTGGATCTCCTTGCAGTCCAAGGGACTCTCAGGAGTCTTCTCCAACACCACAGTTCAAAGGCATCAATTCTTCAGTGCTCAGCTTTCTTCACAGTCCAACTCTCACATCCATACATGACCACTGGAAAAACCATAGCCTTGACTAGACACACCTTTGTTGGCAAGGTAATAGCTCTGCTTTTCAATATGCTATCTCGGTTGGTCATAACTTTCCTTCCAGGGAGTAAGTGTCTTTTAATTTCATGGCTGCTTTCACCATCTGCAATGATTTTGGAGCACAAAAAAATAAAGTCTGACACTATTTCCACTGTTTCCCCATCTATTTCCCATGGAGTGATGGGACCAGATGCCATGATCTTAGTTTTCTGAATGTTGAGCTTTAAGCCAACTTTTTCACTCCCTCTTTCACTTTCATCAAGAGGCTTTTCAGTTCCTCTTCACTTTCTGCCAGAAGGGTCGTGTCATCTGCATATCTGAGGTTATTGAGATTTCTCCAGGCAACCTTGATTCCAGCTTGTGCTTCTTCCAGCCCTGCATTTCTCATGATGTACTCTGCATATAAGTTAAATAAGCAGGGTGACAACATACAGCCTTGCCGTACTCCTTTTCCTATTTGGAACCAGTCTGTTGTTCCATGTCCAGTTCTAACTGTTGCTTCCTGACCTGCATATAGGTTTCTCAAGAGGCAGGTTAGGTGGTCTGGTAATCACATCTCTTTCAGAATCTTCCACAATTTATTGTGATCCACACAGTCAAAGGCTTTGGCATAGTCAATAAAGCAGAAATAGATGTTTTTCTGGAACTCTCTTGCTTTTTCGATGATCCAGGGCATGTTGGCAATTTGATCTCTGGTTCCTCTGCCTTTTCTAAAATCAGCTTGAACATCTGAAAGTTCACGGTTCACATATTGCTGAAGCCTGGCTTGGAGAATTTTGAGCATTACTTTTCTAGCATGTGAGATGAGTCCAATTGTGTGGTAGTTTGAGCATTCTTTGGCATTGCCTTTCTTTGGGATTGGAATGAAAACCTTTTCCAGTCCTGTGGCCACTGCTGAGTTTTCCAAACTTGCTGGCATATTGAGTGCAGCACTTTCACTTCAGGATTTGAAACAGCTCAACTGGAATTCCATCACCTCCACTAGCTTTGTTCGTAGTGACGCTTTCTAAGGCCCACTTGACTTCACATTCCAGGATGTCTGGCTCTAGGTGAGTGACCACACATCGTGATTATCTGGGTCGTGAAGATCTTTTTTGTACAGTTCTGTATTCTTGCCACCTCTTCTTAATATCTTCTGCTTCTGTTAGGTCCATACCATTCTGTCCTTTATTGAGCCCATCTTTGCATGAAATGTTCCCTTGGTATCTCTAATATTCTTGAAGAGATCTCTAGTCTTTCCCATTCTGTTGTTTTCCTCTATTTCTTTGCATTGATCGCTGAAGAAGGCTTTCTTATCTCTCCTTGCTGTTCATTGAAACTCTGCCTTTAGATGCTTATATCTTTCCTTTTCTCCTTTGCTTTTCCCTTCTCTTCTTTTCACAGCTATTTGTAAGGCCTCCTCAGACAGCCATTTTGCTTTTTTGCATTTCTTTCGCATGGGGATGGTCTTGATCCCTGTCTCCTGTACGATGTAATGAACCTCCATCCATAGTTCACCAGGCACTCTATTTATCAGATCTAGGCCCTTAAATCTATTTTTCACTTCCAGTGTATAATAATAACAGATTTGATTTAGGTCCTACCTGAATGGTCTAGTGGTTTTCCTCACTTTCTTCAATTTAAGTCTGAATTTGGCAATAAGGAGTTCATGATCTGAGCCACAGTCAGCTCCCAGTCTTCTTTTTGCTGACTGTATAGAGCTTCTCCATCTTTGGCTGCAAAGAATATAATCAGTTGATTTCAGTGTTGACCATCTGGTGATGTCCATGTGTAGAGTCTTCTCTTGTGTTGTTGGAACAGGGTGTTTGCTATGACCAGTGCGTTCTCTTGGCAAAACTCTATTAGCCTTTGCTCTGCTTCATTCCAAACTCCAAGGCCAAATTTGCTTGTTACCCCAGGTGTTTCTTGACTTCCTACTTTTGCATTCCAGTCCCCTATAATGAAAAGGACATCTGTTTTGGGTGTTAGTTATAAAAGATCTTGTAGGTCTTCATAGAACCATTCAACTTAAGCTTTTTCAGCGTTACTGGTTGGGGCATAGGCTTGGATTACTGTGATATTGAATGGTTTGCCTTAGAAACAAACAGAGATCATTCAGTCGTTTTTAAGATTGCATCCAAGTACTGCATTTCAGACTCTTTGGTTGACCATGATGGCTACTCCATTTCTTCTAAGGGATTCCTGCCCGCAGTAGTAGATATAATGGTCGTCTGAGTAAAATTCACCCATTCCAGTCCATTTTAGTTCACTGATTCCTAGAATGTTGACGTTCACTCTTGCCATCTCCTGTTTGACCACTTCCAATTTGCCTTGATTCACGGACCTGACATTCCAAGTTCCTATGCAATATTGCTCTTTACAGCATTGAATCAATCTTGCTTCTATCACCAGTCCTGTCCACAACTGGGTGTTGTTTTTGCTTTGGTTCCATCCTTTCTTTCTGGAGTTATTTCTCTACTTATCTCCTATAGCATATTGGGCACTTACTGACCTGGGGAGTTCCTCTTTCAGTGTCCTACCTTTTGTCTTTTCATACTGTTCTTGGGGTTCTCAAGGCAAGAATACTGAAGTGGCTTGCCATTCCCTTCTCCAGTGGACCACATTCTGTCAGACCTCTCCACCATGACCCTCCCATCTTGGGCGACCCGATACAGGATGGCTTAGTTGCATTGAGTTAGACTAGGCTGTGGTCCATGTGATCAGATTGGCTAGTTTTCTGTGATTATGGTTTCAGTGTGTCTGCCCTCTGATGCCCTCTCATGCTCTCTCGCAACATCTATCGTCTTACTTGGGCTTCTCTTACCTTGGACATGGGGTATCTCTTCACAGCTGCTCCAGCAAAGCGCAGCTGCTGCTCCTTACCTTGGATGAGGGCTATCTCCTCATGGCTGCCCCTCCTTACCTTGAACATGGGGTAGCTCCTCTCAGCCCTTTTGCACCCACACAGCCACCGCTCCTTTGATGTGGGGTTGCTCCTCTCTGCTGCCTTCCCTGACCTTGGGCGTGTGGTAGCTCATATAGTTTGCTTGCTGGTGCTAGTGCTGCTAAGTCGCTTCAGTCTTGTCCGACTCTGTGCAACCCCATAGACGGCAGCCATCAGGCTCCCCCATCCCTGGGATTCTCCAGGCAAGAACACTGGAGTGAGTTGCCATTTCCTTCTCCTATGCATGAAACTGAAAAGTGAAAGTGAAATTGCTCAGTCATGTCTAACTCTTAGCAACCCCATGGACTGTAGCCTACCAGGCTCCTCCATCCATGGGATTTTCCAGGCAAGAGTACTGGAATGGGGTGCCATTAATATTTATTGTATGCCTGAGGCATGATAGGCCTTTGTAGGTGCCATGAGTACCAAAGATACAAGAATCACTGTCAAGGATTAGTGAAATCCTGCCCCTGAGGTGCTCCCCTGAGAGTGTCAAATATGGGTGCTCATGGATTGATTATACTCTTTGCAGTTGAAGATGGTGAAGCTCTATACAAGCAGCCAAAAAAAAAAAAAAAAAGACCAGGAGCTGATAGTGGCTCAGATCATGAACAGCTTATTGAAAAATTCAGACTTAAATTCAAGAAAGTAGGGAAAACCTCTAGGCCATTCAGGTTTGACCTAAATCACATCCCTTATGATTATACAGTGGAAGTGACAAACAGATTCAAGGGATTAGACCTGACAGACAGAGTGCCTGAAGAACTATTGGACAGAGGTTTCCCCAGTGGTTCAGAGGGTAAAGCGCCTGCCCGCAATGTGGGAGACCCAGGTTCAATCCCTGGGTCGGGAAGTTCCCCTGGAGAAGGAAATGGCAACCCACTCCAGTATTCTTGCCTGGAGAATCCCATGGATGGAAGAGCCTGGTGGGCTACAGTCCATGGGGTCGCAAAGAGTCGGACATGACTGAGCAAGCTCACTTCACTTCGTGACATTTTACCGGAGACAGTGATCAAGACCATTCCCAAGAAAAAGAAGGCTTTCTGAGGAGGCCTTAAAAATAGCCAAGAAAAAAAAAAGAGGCTAAAGGCAAAGGAGAAAAGGAAAGATATACCCATCTGAATACAGTGTTCCAAAGAATAGCAATGAGAGATAAGAAAGCCTTCTTAGTCATCAATGCATAGAAATAGAGGAAAACAATAGAATGGGAAAGACCAGAGATCTCATCAAGAAAATGAGAGATACCAAGGGAATATTTCATGCAAAGATGGGCTCAATGAGGGACAGAAACTGTATGGACCTAACAGAAGTGGAAGATATTAAGAAGAGGTGGGTAGAATACACATAAGAACTATACCAAAAAGGTCTTAATGACCCAGATAACCACGATGGTGTGATCACTCATTTAGAGCCAGACATCTTGGAATGCAAAGCCAAGGAGGCCTGAGGAAGTATCACTACTAACAAAGCTAGTGGAGGTGATGGAATTCCAGTTGAGCTATTTCAAATCGTAAAATATGATGCTGTGAAAGTGCTGCACTCAATATGCCAGCAAATATGGAAAACTTAGCAGTGACCACAGGACTAGAAAAGGCCAGTTTTCATTCCAGTCCCAAAGAAGTACAGTGCTGAAGAATGTTCAAACAGTTGAACTATTGAACTCATTTCACATGTTAGTAAATTAATACTCAAAATTCTCCAAGCCAGGCTTCAACAGTATGTGGACCAAGAACTTCCAGATGTTCAACCTGGATTTAGAAAAGGCAGAGGAACCAGAGATCAAATTGCCAGCATCCATTGGATCATAGAAAAAGCAAGAGAATTTCAGGAAAACATCTACTTCTGCTTTATTGACTATGCTAAAGCCTTTGACCTGTGTGGATCACAACAAACTGGAAAATTCTTAAAACAGATGGGACTATCAGACCACCTTACCTGCCTCCTGAGAAATCTGTATGCAGGTCAAGAAGCAACAGTTAGAACAGACATGGGACAACAGACTTGTTCCAAACTGGGAAAGGAGTATGTCAAGGCTGTATATTGTCACCTTGCTTATTTAACTTACATGCAGAGTACATCATGCGACATGCCAGGCTGGATGAAGCACAAGCTGGAATCAAGATTGCCTGAAGAAATATCAATAACCTCAGATATGCAAATGACACCCCTCTTATGGCAGAAAGAGAAGAGGAACTAAAGAACCTCTTGATAAAGGTGAAAGAGGAGAGTGAAGAAACTGGCTTAAAACTCAAGATTCAAAAAACTAAGATTATGGCATCTGGTCCCATCACTTCATGGCAAATAGATGAGGAAACAATGGAAGCAGTGACAGACTTTATTTTCTTTGGCTCCAGAATCCTCAGATGGTGACTGCAGCCATGAAATTAAAAAACACTTGCTCCTTGGAAGAAAAGCTATGACAAACCTAGACAGCATATTAAAAAGCTGAGACTTTTCTTTGTTGACAAAAGTCTGTCTAGTACTTTTAAGTCAGCAAATCTGGAAATTTCAGCAGTGGCCATGGGACTGGAAAAAGTCAGTTTTCATTCCAATCCCAAAGAAGGGCAATACTAAGAATGTTCAAACTACCCTGCAGTTGCACTCATTTCACATGCTAGCAAGGTTATGCTCAAAATCCTTCAAGCTAGGCTTCAGCAGTACATGAACTGAGAACGTCCAGATGTACAAGCTGGGTTTTGAAGAGGCAGAGGAACCAGAGATCAAATGACCAACATTCGCTGCATCGTGGAGAAAGCAAGGGAGTTCCAGAAAAACATCTACTTCCACTTCATTGACTACACAAAAGCCTTTGTGTATTTCACAGCAAACTGGGAAATTCTTAAAGAGATGGGAATACTAGACCACCTTACCTGTCTTCTGAGAAACCTGTATGTGGGTCAAAGGAGTAACAGTTAGAACAGTACATGGAACAATTGACTGGTTCCACATGGGAAAGGAGTAGGACAGGGTTGCATATTGTCACTCTACTTATTTAACTTATATGCAGAGTATATTATGCGAAATGCCAGGCTGGATGAAGCTCAAGCCTGGATGAAGCACAGGCTGGAATCAAGATTGCCAGGAGCAATATCAGCCACCTCAGATATGCAGATGATACCATTCTAATGGCAGAAAATGAAGAGGAACTATAGAGCTTCTTGATGAGGGTGAAAGAGGGAAGCTGGCTTAAAACTCAACGTTCAAAAAACTAAGATCTTGGCTTCCAGTCCCATCACTTCATGGAAAACTGAAGGGGAAAAAGTGGAAACAGTGCCAGATTCTATTTTGAGGGGCTCCAAAACCACTGTGGATGGTGACTGCAGCCATGAAATTAAAACATAGTTGCTCCTTCACAGCAAACTTTGAGAAATGTAGGAAAACTTTGAGAAACCTAGATAGCATATTGAAAAGCAGAAACATCATTTTGCCAACAAAGGACCATATAGTCAAAGTAATGGTTTTTCCAGTAGTCATGTACAGATGTGAGAGATGGACCATAAAGAAGGCTGAGTGCTGAAGAGCTGATGCTTTCAAATTGTGGTGCTGGAGAAGACTCTTGACTGCTCACAAAATGCAAATCAGAACCACGATGTGATATCACCTCACACTTTTCAGAATGGCTATCATCAAAAAACACAAATAACGAATGTTGGTAAGGATATGGAGAAAAGGGAATGCTTGTGCACTGTCGTTGGGAATGTAAGTTGGTGCAGTCTCTGTGGAAAACACTATGGAAGATTTACAAAAAACTAAAAATAGAACTACCATATGAACCAGCAATTCCACTCCTGGGTATATGTCTTAAAAGAAACAC
Organism: Ovis canadensis; assembly: GCF_042477335.2. Classification (NCBI taxonomy): domain Eukaryota; kingdom Metazoa; phylum Chordata; class Mammalia; order Artiodactyla; family Bovidae; genus Ovis; species Ovis canadensis. Next base: position 20,919,122 of record NC_091269.1, on the reverse strand, counting down.
ACACACAAATAAAATTTTGAAAAGATACATACATCCCTATATCTATAGCAACATTATTCACAGTTATCAAGATATGGAAGCAACCTAAGTGTCCATCAGCAGATGAATGGATAAAAAAGATGTATACACACACACACACACACACACACACATATACAAACACGTACACAATGGAACACTACTCAGCCATAAAAAGGGATGAAATTTTGCCACTTACAACAACATGGATAGAATTAGAAGGTACTGTGCAGAGTGAAAAAAGATAGACAAATACTGTGTGATATCACTTATACATGGAAACTATAAAATATTGCAAAGTAGTAGATTTAGTAAAAAAAAAAAAAGCAGACTCACAATTATAGGGAACAAACTAGTAGTTAATAGTTGGGTGAGGGAAGGGAAAGGGATGATATAGGGAATGAGGAGTGGCTGGTACAAACTGTCATGTGTAAAATAAACTACAAGGATGTATTTTACAATGCAGAGAATATAGCCAATATTTTAAAATAACTATAAATGGAGTATAACTTTTAAAATTGTTTGTCGCTATACTGTATGCCTGGAACTTACATAATTTGTACATCAATTATACTTCAATAAAGAAAAGGTAGGGGACTTCCTTTTGTGGTCCAGTGATTAAGAATCCACCTGCCAGTGCAGGGGACACAGGTTTGATCGCTGGTCCAGGGAAATCCCACCCACTGAGGAGCAACTAAGGACATGAGCCACAACTACTGAAGGCTGTGTGCCTAGAGCCTGTGCTCTGGGACAAGAGAAGCCACTGAAATGTGAAATCTGTGCACTGCGACGAAGAGCAGCCCCTGCTCGCTGCAACTAGAGAAAGCCCAAGTGCAGCAATGAATACCCAGTGAAGCCAAAATAAAATAGTAAATAAATAAAAATTTTAAAATGAATTTCTGTTTAATAAAAATGAAGAGAAAGAAAAGAAAAGGTAGGGACTTCCTTGGAGATCCAGTGGTTAAAATTCTGGGCTTCCAGTGCAGGGGGCTTAAGTTCTATTCCTGGTCTGGGAACTAAGATCCCACGTGTGCTGGTGTGGTCAAAAATAAATTAATTAAATTTAAAGGAAAAGAAAAGGTAACTTCCCTTGTTGAGTTAGGTTTTGATTCTTCAGAATCTTTTTGAAGAGAGAGTAGATGCTTTAGTTATCTCCTGTCATGTGATCAGAATTGGTGTTTGAAACAAAACTTACTATCCTAAGATTAGCCTCCCTTTTGTGCCAGATGACAGTAAGATGAGGGTGTGAACTGAGAGTCAGGCAGAGGTCAGTATTAAATGAAGGGCTGTCTCAAGATGAGAGATGAATCAGTAGAAAGGCTGGCCTCAGTAGTATTGAGCCCCATCACTGGAAATGTCCCAGTGTGTGCCCTGAGCTTGGAACTGTGCATGCCTGCATGGCACTTAATCTTCATGACTTCATCGTGTCTTTTTATTTTCTTGAGGCTAATTACTTTACAATATTGTAGTGGTTTTGCCATACATTAACATGAATCTGTCACAGGTGTACATGTGTTCCCCATCCTGAATCCCCCTCACACCTCCCTCCCTTTCCCATCCCTCTGGGTCATCCCAGTGCACCAGCCCCAAGCACCCTGTCTCATGCATTGAACCTGGACTGGTGATCCATTTCACATATGATAATATACATGTTTCAATGCCATTCTCCCAAATCATCCCACCCTCACCCTCTCCCAGAGTCCAAAAGACTGTTCTATACATCTGTGTCTCTTTTACTATCTTGCATATAGGGTTATCATTACCACCTTTCTAAATTCCATATATATGTGTTAGTATACTGTATTGGTGTTTTCCTTTCTGGCTTACTTCACTCTGTATAATAGGCTCCAGTTTCATCCACCTCATTAGAACTAATTCAAATGTATTCTTTTTAATGGCTGAGTAATGCTCCATTGTGTATATGTACCGCAGCTTTCTTATCCATTCGTCTGCTGGTGGACATCTAGCTTGCTTACACATGCTTACACGTGTTATAATGCGTTGGTGTCATTCAGTATATTCAAGGTTGAAGCTTAAAGAATCAATACCACTGTCTCTTCCTAAATTCTACAGAGTACAAACTTGTGGAGTTTTCTTATATAAAATTATGCTGTTTACATAGATACTACATATGTCAAATAAGTAATTTAGAATTATTTTAGTTTTGCTTTGGACTGCCCTCACTTAATAGAGTGAATGCATTTAGATGATCTAAGTGACCTCTATGGTATTGCTTATGATAATAAGTGAATGTTGACTTTTCGTGCTTCCTGAAGCCTCATGTGAGATAAAAGCCCACTGCCAACAACGTGCTCTCCCCATGTCGTGTGTCTATGCTGAGACCACCTCCCCACCAGAAAGCAGCTTGGAGGCTTGCTCACACTGCACAGAGGTTCGTGCCTTTGCTGACTCTGAAGTTATGGCCCCTCCTCTCTGAGAACAGATATACCTTGAGTGGTATCACAGGTGGTGACAGAGAGCTGGATGGTCATCTAGCCCTGGTGTGTCACCCACAACATCCACACACATCCTGTGGCCGTTGATCATCAGTGTGAGGTAGAGCAGGGTTAGTGATGGCCAGTAAAGAATACAGTAATAGTATGGAAAATGACAATATGTCTGAGTTTGTCCCTATAAATGTCATTCCCACAATCTGAAGCATTGCCTCAGTGCAATGCTTAGGAGATGAGAGTTCCGTGTTCTTGTTGTGTGTTAGAAGCTGTCCCTCTGGTGGTGGTGGTAATTGTAGCAAACCTGATAATCCTCTTATTGTGTAGCCTGTAGTCTTCTGCATATTTTACCTATGTAAAACCCTTTCATCTTCCCAGCAAAGTAGACACTATTATTAACCACATGTTACAGATGAAGAAACTGAGGCACACAGGGGGTTCATGCCTGGCAAAGACTCACAGCTTGTAAGTAAGCTATAGACCCAGTCTCCAGAACCCATGCTGTTAGCCTCCAGGCCATCCTGCTCTGCTACTGTTGCTGATAAAAGTAAAGATAATAGCAGTAATGGTGGTGGAAACTTACACGGGCCTTAACATGTACCAGGCTCCGTTCTAAGTGCTCTACATGCATTAACTGGCATTCCTTGTAACAACCCCAAGAAGCAGGTTCTATCATTGTGTATTACAGATAAAAAGCCTCAGGCACAGAAAAGCTGACTGTCTTTTTGAAAGTTACAGCTGTTACGTTTTACCTTTTTGTTGCTTTTACCTCTTAAATTTTTGTAGCCTGCGCACTTGATTTGTCCATGGAAGTTCATCACTTGTGTATGGAGAGTGACCAAAAATACTGAGAATTCCTCTCGTTGGAACTCACTGGTCCCACTCACTCCTGGTTCTCCTTATAATATCTGACATTTCCTTCTAAATCTTCTGTCTTCATAGCCTTCCCTTCCTCTGCTTCTTCATTACAGTTGGCATTGCTCAGGTGTTCAACCTTGGCTTGCTCTTCTTCTCACTAGACATGCTTTCTCAAGTGGTCTTATTCAGAGTTTTCCTGTATTGCTCTGATCTGCAGACTTATACACCCAGCCACTTGCTGGCAGCTACACATGGATGTTCCACTGGCATCTTAAAACTCAGTGAGTTCAAAAGCAAATTAATTTTCTTTTCTCTGAAAAATACTCTTCTTCCTGTGTGCTTCATCCCAAAGCCTCCAAAGCTATGAACCCAGTCAGCATCCTTCTTTCTCCTCCCTCCTTCACACAATAATGCACAGTAGAATCACTGTTTTAATCTTTTTTGTGTCTTGTACCTGGAGATTACTTTTCAAAATGACTAGGATGAAAGCCTTGGCACGTAGACTCTGAAAATCCTCCTCAATTAACAAACTGAAGAATAACAATCATATGATCATTTTAATAGATGTAGGAAAAGCTTTTGACAGAATTCAACTTCTGTTTACAATAAGAACTCTCCAAAAAGTATGTATAGAGGGAATATACCTCAACATAACAAAATCTCTGTAGGATAAGCCCACAGCAAACATCATACTCACTGGTAAAAAGCAAGAAGCATTTTCTCTAAGGTCAGGAGCAAGGCAAGGATGTCCATCTTGCCATTTTTATTCACCATAGTTTTGGAGGTCCTAGCCACAGCAATCAGACAAGGAAAAGAAAGAGAAGGAATCCAAATTGGAATGGGAGAAGTAAAACTGTCACTGTTTACAGATGGCATGATACTATATATAAAAATTTCTAAAGACACCGCCATCCCCATGCACCAGCCCCAAGCATGCTGTATCCTGCATCGGACATAGACTGGCGATTCGATTCTTACATGATAGTATATGGATGACGCAGAGAGATGTTATGGGGAGGGAGGTGGGAGGGGGATTCATGTTTGGGAACGCATGTACACCTGTGGTGGATTCATGTCAATGTATGGCAAAATCAATACAGTATTGTAAAGTAAAATAAAGTAAAAATAAAAACTAAAAAAAAAAATAAAGACACCACCAAAAAACTACCAGAACTAATAAATGAATTTAGTAAAGTTAAAGGGTACCGTATTTAATAGCGTAGTCCCCCACATATTAACATGAACCTTCAGGTTGCAGACCTTCAGTGAGGCCAACATTGTTCACATATCCGGTCACATCAGTTAGTTCGTGTGTCTGGCACACGTTGTGACTCAGGTGCATTCTCTACAAGTGATTGTGCTTTTCTGTGCTTTACAGGGTCGTAAAGAGTACAATAGTAGAGTCTCTTTATTTCAAGCTCAGGATGTCTGAACACAAGTGTAAAACAGCAGTAAATAGCCGATTTTGTTAGTTGGGTACATAGACCATCTTTGTTAGACTTACGACCAAATTGGACTTATGAACGTGCTCTCAGAATACAGCTTGTTTGTATATAGGGGGCTTAATGTACACAGAAATCTGCAGCATTTCCATACACTGATAATGATTATGTGAAAGAAAAATTAAGAAAACGATCCATTTACAATTGTATCAAGAAAAATATACCTGGGAATAAATCTAACCAAGGAAGGGAAAGACCTGAAAACTCTAAGATGTTGATGAAGGAAGTTGAGGACAAGTAAATGGAAAGGCATACCATGCCTATGGATTGGAAGAATTAATGTTGCTAAAATGTCCATACTTCCCAAGGTAATCTACATAGTCGCTAACAAAATACCAGTGGAATTTTTCACAAAATTGGAATAAATTCTAAAATTTGTATGGAACCACAAATGATCCCAAGGCCAAAGCAATCTTGAGAAAGGAAAAAGCTGAAGATATCACATTCCCTGACTTCAGGCTACACTACAAAGATACAGTAATCAAAACGTGATTGGTACTGGCAGGAAAAGAGATTCATGTATCACTGGAACAAAACAGAAAGTCCAGAAATAAATTCACACTTACATGGTCAATTAATATATGTCAGAGAAATCAATAATATGTGGTGAGGGAAAGATAGCCACTTCAATAAATGCTTTTGGGGAAACTGGACAGCCACATGCAAAACAATGATACTGGACTATTTTCTTACAACATATTCAGAGGCAAAATGGTAAAAGAGTCAAATGTAAGACCTGAAACCACAAAATACGGACAGGAAAATATAGGCAGTATATTCTTTTTCGTCTTACGTCCTAGGGACATTTTTTTAGATATGTTTCCTCAGGCAAGGGTAAGAAAAGCAAAAATAAATGGGACTATGTCAAACAAAACAACATTTGTACAGCCAAAGAAACCATCAAAATGAAAAGGCAGCCTGCTGTATGGGAGAAGATATTTTGTGAATAATATACTGGATAAAGGCTTAATATTCAAATTATATCAAGAAATCTTAAAACCTAATATTAAAAAGAACAAACAATCCAATTTAAAACTACAGAGGACCTGAACAGTCATTTCTCCAAAGGACAAAAAGATAGCCAAGAAACACATGATAAAGATTCTCAACATCACTAATTATCAGGAAAACAGAAATCAAAACCAATGTGCTATCACCTAACTTCCCTTAGAATGACCATTATCAAAAAGACAAGAAATAACTATTGGTGAGAAGAATGTGGAGCAAAGGGAACCCTCATTCACTGTTGCTGGGCATGTAAATTCAAGGAGCTACTATAGAGAACAGTATGACGATTCCTCAAGAAATTGAAAATAGAAAAATATCATCAGTCCAGTTCAGTTGCTGAGTCATGTCTGACTCTTTGTGACCCCAAGGACTGCAGCACGCAAGGCTTCCCTGTCCATCACCAACTGCTGGAGTTTACTCAAACTCATGTCCATTGAGTCGATGATGCCATCCAACCATCTCATCCTCTGTCCTCCCCTTCTCCTCTCGCCTTCAATCTTTCCCAGCATCAGGGTCTTTCCTAATGAGTTGATTTTTGCATCAGCTGGCCAAAGTATTGGAGTTTCAGCTTCAGCATCAGTACTTACAATGAATATTCAGGACTGATTTCCTTTAGAAGTTAATGATTGGAACTCCTTGTAGTCCAAGGGACTCTCAAGAGTCTTCTCCAACACCACAGTTCAAAAGCATCAATTCTTCAGCACTCAGCTTTCTTTATAGTCCAACTCTCACATCCATACACGACTAGTGGAAAAACCATAGCTTTGACTAGATGGACCTTTGTTGGCAAAGTAATGTCTCTGCTTTTTAATATGCTGTCCAGGTTGGTCATAACTTTTCTTCCAAGGAGCAAGCATCTTTTAATTTCATGGCTGTAGTCACCATCTGCAGTGATTTTGGAGCCCCCCCAAAAATAAAGTCTGTCACTGTTTCCAGTGTTTCCCCATCTATTTGCCATAAAGTGATGGGACCAGATGCCATGATCTTAGTTTTCTGAATGTTGAGTTTTAAAGCCAACTTTTCATTCTCTTCTTTTACTTTTATCAGGAGGCTTTTCAGTTCTTCACTTTCTGGCATAAGGGTGGTGTCATCTGCATATCTGAGGTTATTGATGTTTCTTCCAGCGATCTTGATTCCAATTTGTGCTTCCTCCAGCCCAGGGTTTCTCATGATGTACTCTGCATATAAATTAAATAATCAGGGTGACAATATACAGCCTTTCCCTATTTGGAACCAGTTATGAATTCTAGTTCTGGGTATTTATACCAGTAAAAATGCTAATTGAAAATGATGTATACACCCCTATGTTTGTTGAAGCCTAATTTATAAATAGCCAAGATTTGGAAGCAACCTAAGTATCCACCAATAGATGAATGGATTAAGAAGACATGTTTTACATATACATATGTCTGTATATCTGTTTTATATATATATATACATACATACATACATGCATACATACATATACACACACACACATTTTCACCTTCACGCACAATGGAACGTTATTCAGCCATGGAAAAAGGAAAGATTCCTACTTGGAGCAGCACAAATGGACCTGGAGGGTATTATGCTAAGTGGAATATGTCAGACAAGAAAGACAGTGTCGTATGACTGTGAATTATGTGTGGAATCCCAAAAGCAAAACAAATGATCAAACAAAACAGAAAAGATACATTGATACAGAGAATAAGCTTGTGGTTGCTGGGTTAGCGGTGCAGGGATGGTTGAAAAAGGCAATGTGGATAAGAGGTATAATCTTGTATTTAATATAAAATAAGTAATGGGGTTTAATGTTGAGGTTTAAGCCAACTTTTTCACTCTCCTCTTTCATTTTCATCAAGAGGCTTTTTAGTTCCTCTTCACTTTCTGCCATAAGGGTGGTGCCATCTGCATATCTGAGGTTATCTTGATTCCAGCTTGTGCCTCTTCCAGCTCAGCATTTCTCTTGATGTACTCTGCATATAAGTTAAATAAGCAGAGTGACAATATACAACCTTGACGTACTCCTTTTCCTGTTTGGAACCAGTCTGTTGTTCATGGGAAATAGATGGGGAAACAGTGTCAGACATTATTTTGGGGGGCTCCAAAATCACTGCAGATGGTGACTACAGCCATGAAATTAAAAGACACTTACTCATTGGAAGGAAAGTTATGACCAACCTAGATAGCATATTCAAAAGCAGAGACATTCGAGACAGCAAAATAGTCACAGATGTATAGAACAGGCTTTTGGACCCTGTGGGAGAGGGAAAAGGTGGGATGATTTGGCATTGAAACATGTATAATATCATATATGAAACGAATTGCCAGTCTAGGTTTGATGCATGATACTAGATGCTGGGGGTTGGTACACTGGGACGACCCAGAGGGATGGTACGGGGAGGGAGGAGGGAGGGGGGTTCAGGATGGGGAACATGCGTATACCTGTGGCGGATTCATGTTGATGTATGGCAAAACCAATACAATATTGTAAAGTAATTAACCTCCAATTAAAATAAATACATTTATATTTTTTAAAAACCCATTTAAAACACAAAAAAGGCAGAGACATTACCTTGCCAACAAAGGTCCATCTAGTCAAGGCTATGGTTTTTCCATTGGTCATGTATGGATGTGAGAGTTGGACTGTGAAGAAAGCTGAGCGCCAAAGAATTGATGCTTTTAAACTGTGGTGCTGGAGAAGACTCTTGTGGGTCCCTTGGACTGCAAGGAGATCCAACCAGTCCATCCTAAAGGAGATCAGTCCTGAGTGTTCATTGGAAGGACTGATGCTGAAGCTGAAACTCCAATACTTTGGCCACCTCATGTGGAGAGTTAACTCATTAGAAAAGACCCTGATGCTTGGAGGGATTGGGAGCAGGAGGAGAAGGGGACGACAGAGGATGAGATGGATGGATGGCATCACCGACTCGATGGACATGAGTTTGAGTAGACCCCGGGAGTTGGTGATGGACAGGGAGACCTGGTGTGCTGTGATTCATGGGGTCACAAAGAGTTGGACACGACTGAAAGACTGAACTGAACTGAATGGGGTTTAATATACAGCATGAGGAATATACTCAGTAATACTGTAATAGCTTTGTATGGTCACAGATAGTTACTAGACTCACCATTGCATTCATTCCATAATATATTTAAATGTTGAATCACTGTTGTATACCTGAAACTAACATAATGTTGTACATCAACTATATTTTTATTTCTTTTTATAATCCCCTAAAGTGAAGCCTTGATGCTAGGCTTCTTTTGACAGCATTGGATGCTGACATTTGTCAGTTATCACGGTTAACAGGATTTCCTAAAACAATTTGTAATTCTTTCAATGCACCATTAGCAGTGTGACATTCTGAACACTGTTTCTCTTTAATTTCAGCCTGTGAAGTTGAAGCAGGGAAAGTTTACCAAGTGTCGTCAAAAGAGCACATCCAGCCTTTCAAAGAAAACATGGAACAATTTATTATTCAAGGTAAATTCTGAAAAGATGCTGCACTTCCCTCCCTGCTCAGCAGAAAGGTAGAAGGCATTTTGAAAAATAGGCATTGGTTTAAAAGGGATCATTTTAACATCACAGAAAAATAAATGATGTTGTATCATAAGTCACACAGTTGTGACATACAAGCAATTAGCTAAACATGCTGTTTTGTGGATAATATTCATTATTACTGTTTTTTAATGACAGTAAATACAGTAGTTATTAGTTAAAATGGCATATACTTATAAAGGCATTACAATTTTTATGCTTTTGTAATAGAAAGTTAGATATTCTTTAAAGTTTTATCTACATGTACAAGTTCAGTTCAACTTGGTATTTGCTTTATCAAAACATTGTGCTACAAAACCAAGTACATTGATGATTTTCTGATCTTTAAAACATTATATTCTATTTTTATAGGATGTATAAATACTCCTGGATATTTAACACATTTTCCCCAAGGACCATAAAAGGCTTATAAATATTATATTCTTGATTCTTCCTATATTCCTATGAAATAAGCAGCAGTAGGAAATTTCAAGCAATATTAAAAGAACAAACAGTGTTAATAGGAGAAATCTATTAATCTATTGCTGTTTGAAATCCTTGAAACATGATTATATCAAAGGACTCACTACTCCACACATTTCTGCTTTGGAAATATGGCATATCTTCTGAAAATCAGATCTGTATGAAGCTGGGCTCTGGGAGGCTCCCCTAGTTCAGGAATTCTCCAGAGACTGATGGGGCCTGAGGCTGAAGCCGAGCAGCGCTCTGAAGACTGGCTTCATCTCCTGTCGTTTCACAGGTTGTTCAGGTGCCTGTAATGATGCTAACCCAGGGAATGAGTTATACTGGAATTTGACTAAACATTAAGCACAGCTCTTTTTAAAATGAGACAGGACCATTTAATCATTTATATTAATTGTGATCTTAGAAACAGAAGTTTGGTCCATCATATATCAGAGTGGTTGTCATTTTCATATCCTCAGGGCCTCATAACAGAATAGAAAGTCTGCTCACTGCTTCCTAAATAGTCCTTGACTGAAATCCATGTTCTGTAGTCACATGGTGGAGGATTCCATCAGCTCACTCCACTCTTAATGGTGAAGGAAAGTGAGTCTGGGTTTTTCATCCAGTGGGCCTTTAGGATCAAGAGACTGTAATTTTATGGAATATTCTTTTTTGCTTATGGGTAAAAAGGAGTCCTTAACTCTATAACTCATTAAAAAAGAAGTCAAACAATTCGCTAGATTTCACATCTAAAACATGAATGAGTATGGGATTCATATAGTTGTTCACATTATATGTGATTATATTATATAACAGTCTGAATCTGTATTTTGTAGACCAAGTGCTGAATTTTTCTTTTGACTCCATCTTTTTGAATGAAGAGCAAAATTGTGTTTTTGTGACCCAGATAGAATTTCGAAATTTTGCTTATAAATCATACATGATCAGCCATATCTAATCTTTCAAAATCATGATGATTCCAAGGTTGTGTGAGACCCTCAGAATTTGCCCAGTAGTTCACTTGGGTGAGAGACCATGTCCCTTCAGACTGAATGGATAGGTATCTATTCATGTTTTACTGGTCTTCTGTATTGTATCCCCTTTATTATAAAATTCAGGTGTTAGTAATTCTTCTGCTTCTCCATGACTTCATGGTCAAAGAAACAATGACTCTTGTAAAGATAATACCTTTTTATCCTTATAGGTGTGAAATGCTTCACCTTATTACCATTAGGTTAATCCTCATTGAGTTGGACATGACTGAGCGACTTTCACTTTTACTTTTGGGCTTCCCTAGTGGCTCAGCTGGTAAAGAATCCGCCTGCGATGTGGGCAGACCTGGGTTCGATCCCTGGGTTGGGAAGATCCTCTGGAGAAGGGAATGGCTGCCCACTCCAGTATTCTGGCCTGGAGAATTCCACGGACTATACAGTCCTGCGGGGTCACAGAGTCGGACGTGACTGAGTGACTTTCACTTTCAGTCCTAATTATGTGAATCTTTTCTTCATGTCTGTTCATCAAGCACCTTCAATTAGCCTTTTATTTCTTCTCTGGTTCTCTTCACATGTTCTATGATTTTTAAAAATTTTTGAACAGCTATTTGCCCAAACATTCTTTGGGGTACTGAATCACAGCAGTGAATAAGGAAATGTTTGTGTCTTGGCGGGCATTACATTGTATGTTATCTGGAAGACAGATGATGACAACAGCAAATCCTTAGGAAAAACTTATGTAGATCAAATGTGTCTAAAATGTGGAAGAAAACAAAAGTCTAGCTTTAAACATGATTGCTCATGAGCCTGTGTTCAATGACATATAGTGAAAAAATAAATTTCAAAGTACACTTCTCTAAGAATATGGCCAATTTTGGATCCCATATTTTTTCTAGTTATCAGGACAAAATTCTAAATTTAAATCTAGATACTAAAAATGTGTTCCATTATATATGCCAAATCTTTGTTTATAATTAGGCCTTCTTCAGTAGTAAAACCATTTTCTTACATTAACTTGTGTGCTCAGGTTACTTTACATGGGTATATTCAGCAGCAAAGGCTTTTAAATGTGCTTCATTTTCTAAAGGTAAAGTCTGTCTCAGACAATCCAAGAGCCTATATCCAGTGCTAACCAAACATTTTAATTGCATTAGCTGTCACAGTATAATAGAGACCTCTCTTAACCGTACTCTAAGAGCCTCTGAGTCCATCTGGTCCAATTTTGCATTGATCCACCCCTACTTGCACTCCCCATCTTTCCAGTTCTACTCAAGACAAAACTTCATGGCCTTTACTTAAACACCTCTTTGGGAATATCCCTTACCTCTGCTCTGAAATAGACAGATTTAGAGAGTTGAGTCCTGCTGCCATAAAGCAGCTGTTGATTGTAATGGTGCGAGCAAACTGCCGTCCCTTGGAGAACTGAGAATGTAGCGTGAATAAATAATATTCAGTTATTTATTACACAAATACTGTTCTGAGCACAACCCCACCAGTTTTATATTCCTTGTGACATTTAACCATTCTCTGAGATTGTGTCATTTATTTGTCCCCAAACAGTGTAAGGTCCATTAAGAGAGCATTTTGCTCTGCTTCTTGCTGTGTCCCTACACCTAGAAAAATGCCTGGATTGTAGTATACACCATCCTGCTCACCAGGCAGAAGCCCAAGAACCATCATTAAGCCTATACTCACACCAGGGCAGCGCAACGTTTGTTTCTTGACAGGGTGGCTGTCCTTGCACAGCGCTGACTGCTGTCACCCAAGTCATGCCAGAGACCTGCTGCTGGAGTTCACTTCTCATCAGTACTGTAATATTTCCCTTGCAAAGTTAGTTTTCCCAGCTTCTGAGATTTGTTTCTGTCTTCTCTTGAACCTCCACAATCTTCCTGTTCATTTACCTATTGCTCTAATGATAATCTCACTTCATCAACATTCAAAAAACTAAGATCATGGCATTCAGTTCCATCACTTCATGGCAAATAGATGGGGAAAAAATGGAAAGAGTGACAGCTTTTTTTTTTCCTGAGCTCCAAAATCACAGCAGATGTTGACTGCAGCCGCAAAATTAAAATACGCTTGCTTCTTGGAAAAAAAAAGTTTATGACAAACCTAGACATCCGCCAGACATGGAAAAATGGACTGGTTCCAGATTGGGAAAGGAGTATGTCAAGGCTATTATGTTGTCACCCTGCTTATTTAACTTATATGCAGAATACATCATGTGAAATACTGGGGTGGCTGAAGCAGAAGCTGGAATCAAGATTGCTGGGAGAAATGTCAACATCCAATGTGCAGATGACACCACCCTTATGGCAGAAAGCAAAGAGGAACTGAAGAGCCTATTGATGAAAGTGAAAGAGGAGAGTGAAAAAGCTGGCTTAAAACTCAACATTCAAAAAATGAGGATCATGGCATCTGGTCCCATCACTTCATGGCAAATGGGGAAACAATGGAAACAGTGACAGACTTCATTTTCTTGGGCTTCAAAATCACTGCTGATTTTGACTGCAGCCATGAAATTAAACGATGCTTGGCTATGACAAATGTAGACAACATATTAAAAAGCAGAGACATTACTTTGCCAACAAAGGTCTGTCTAGTCAAAGCTGTAGTTTTTGTAATAGTCATGTATGGATGTGAGAGTTAGACCATTTAAAAAAAAAAAACTGAGCACCAAAGAATTGATGCTTTTGGACTGTGGTGGTGGAGAAGACTCTTGAGAGTCCCTTGGACTGCAAGGAGATCCAACCAGTCAATCCTAAAGGAAATCAGTCCTGAGTATCCATTGGAAGGACTGATGCTTAAGCTGAAGCTCCAATACTTTAGCCACATGATGCAAAGAACTGACTCAGTGGAAACGACCCTGAAGCTGGGAAAGATTGAAGGTGAGAGGAGAAGGGGACGACAGAAGATGAGATGGTTGGATGGCATCACCAACTTGATGGACATGAGTTTGAGTAGGCTCCGGGAGTTGGTGATGGACAGGGAGGCCTGGCATACTGCAGTACATGGGGTTGCAAAGAGTCAGATATGACTGGCTGAACTGAACTGAGACATCATATTAGAAAACTGAGACATCACTTTGCCAACAAAGGTCCCTATAGTCTAAACTATGGTTTTTCCAGTAGTCATGTACAGATGTGAGAGTTGGACCATAATGAAGGCAGAGTAAAGACCATAAAGATCAAGGGCAGGAGGAGAAGGAGGCAACAGAAGATGAGATAGTTGGATGGCATCACCCACTCAATGGACATGAGTTTGAGCAAACTCCAGGAGATAGCAGTTCATGGGTTCACGAACAGTCAGACATGATTTAGCAACTGAACCACAACATACTCTGGCGAAAAAACAAGCTCTGTTATAAAGCTTCTCCCACACCCACCCATCACTGCATCTGCAAACCTGGCTGAGGACCTTGGGCTTTGCCTTGAATTTGGGGGAGCAGAGACTTAAAGATTTAAGCGAGGGTACACCGACAGCCTAGGCACCATCTACGTGGAGCCTGCCCAGACTTGGAGGCAGGAGCCCACTTTGAAGATTGTTTGGTTACACTGTTAGAGAGGCAAGGAGGCCTGTAACAGGTTGTGGGGGGATAGTCACAGTGCTGGAGACAGGATATATTTGAGGGATATTAATAACATAGAACAGAAATCACTTGGGGACCAAATGAACATAAAGGCGATGGATGGTGTCCAGATTTCAGGTTTCAATGGCTGGGTGAGTCACTGAGATAGAGAAGAAATCTTGGAAAAGTTTTGAATGGGTGGTATAATCACCTTAGGTGGACACACAGGTGAATATTCCCAATAAGCAGGTGTCCTGTGTGCAGTAGATGTGGGAGAGGAGCTGAGATGCAGGATTGCACATCACAGGCCAAGTGATTATTTAGTGCATGTGATCACCTAGGAAGATAAGAAAATAGATTCTAGGGTAGAATTCTGGAGGCGAATACAGTTACAGGATGAACAGGAGAATCCCCAACAGGTGTTAGTAGTCAGACAGGTAGAAAGAACATGAGAGAAGCTATTGTAAGGGAAACCAGAGTGAGGGATAGTTCAGAAGAGGGAAATGATAATAGTGGTACATGCTCCTGAATGAAACATTTCTCTTGAATTGGTATAGGCAGAAACCAGTTCTCAGAGGTTTTTACATTGAAGGGAAGTGAGAAAATAGAGTGCAACTCTGCAGTGACTTTAAAAGTCATTGTTGAACAAGTGTAAGTGATACATGAGCATGACTTACTGTATAATTGAAATCACTGCAATTAGCTTTCTCTGATGTATACCAACATATGCGATTATTTTATTTTTGTGCATTGTTAGAAAACTAATTGGTAATCTCCAGATGCTTATGCATCATTTATTTTTTTTAAACTTTATTTATACAGCTTTAAGTACAGTTGATTTCTGATGTTATGTTAGTTTCTGCTATACAGCTCAGTGAATCAGTTATACATATATCCACTCTTTTTTAGATTTCTTTCCCGATAGGTCATTACAGAGTACTGAATTGAGTTCCCTGTGCTGTACAGAATGTCTTTTTGGTTACCTATTTGTTGGTTTCTGTTTGTTGGTTACCTGTTTGGTGGCTGTCTATCGTAGCATGCATGTGTCAATCCCAGTCTCCCAGTTTATCCCTGCTCCCCCATTCTTCTGGACTTCCCTGGTGGCTCAGATGGTAAAAAAAAATCTGCCTGCAGATTTTTCAACCCAGGGTTCGATCCCTGGGTCAGGAAGATCCCCTGGAGAAAGGAATGTCAACCCACTCCAATATTCTTGCCTGGAGAATTTCATAGACAGAGGAGCATGGTGGGGTTCACTCCATGGGGTCACAAAGAATCAGATCTGACTGAGCAGCTAACACTTCCCATTCCTCCTGTTAGCCATGAATTTTTTTTCTATATCTGTGACTCTGTTTCTGTTTTGTAACTAGGTTCATTTGTACCATTTATTTTAGAGTCCACGTATAAGTGGTAATATATGATATTTGTCTTTGTCAGATTTGCTTCACCACAAATAGCATTATTTCATCCTTCTTATGGCTGAGTAGTATTCCATTGTGTATGCATATATACACACACAACATCTCCTTAATCCATTCGTCTATTGATGGGCATTTAGGTTGCTTTCATGTCCTGGCTTTTGTAAATAGTGCTGTAATAAACATTGGGGTGCATGCATCTTTTTGAATATGTGTTTTTTTCAGATATATTTGCAACCATATGATAGCCCTAGTTTTAGTTTTTAAAGGAACCTCCACAGTGTTCTCCAAGTGGCTGTACCAAGTTACATTCCCACTAACAGTGTGGGAAGGTTTCCTTTTCTCCACACCTTTGCTAGCATTTATTGTTTGTAGACTTTTAGATAATGGCTGTTCTGACTGGTGTGAGGTGGTACCTTATTGTAGTTTAGATTTGCATTTTTAAAAAAATAATGAGCACTGTTGAGCATATTTTCATGTGCCTCTTGACCATCTGTGTGTCTTTTTTTTTTTTTAAGAAATATCTATTTAGATACATTTTGGAGTTGGGTTGTTTTCTTTTACATTGAGCTGTGTGAGCTGCTTGTATATTTTGGAGATTAATCCATTGCCAGTCACTTCATTTGCAATATTTTCTCCCTTTCTGTGGACTGCCTTTTTGTTTTGTTTATGGTTGCCTTTGCTGTGCAAAAGCTCTGAAGTTTAATTAGCTTCCACTTGTTTATTTTTGTTTCTATTTTCATTGCTCTAGGAGGTGAATCAAAAAAGATCTTACTGTGATTTATGTCAGAGAGGTTCTGCCTGTGTTTACCTTTAAGAGTTTTATAGTGTCCAGTCTTATATCTAGGTCTTTGATCCATTTTGAGTTGATTTTTGTGTATGATATTAGGGAGTATTCTTTCATTACTTTACATGTAGCTGTCCAGTTTTCCTAGTGCCACCTATAGAAGAGACTGTCTTTTTTCCATTGTATGTTCTTGCCTATTTTGTCATAGATTAGGTGACCATAGTTGTGTGGGTTTATTTCCACTTTCTATCCTGTTCCATTGATCTATATGTGTGTTTCTGTGCCAATACCAACCTGTTTTGATGACTGTGGCTTTGTAGTATAGTCTGATGTCAGGGAGCCTGATTCCTCCAGCTCCATTTTTCTTTCTCAAGATTGCTCTGGCTGTTTGGAGTATTTCATGTTTCCATACAAATCATAAATTCTTTTCTTCTAATTCTGTGAAAAATGCTATAGTTCCATAGGGATTGTATTGAATCTGTAGATTACTTTGTGTGGTACGGTCATTTTGACATTGATTCTTCCAATCCAGGAGCATGGTATATCTCTCCATCTGTTTTTGTCATCTTTGATTTCTTTCATCAGTATCTTACACAGTTTTTGAAGTACAAGTCTTTTACATCCTTGGGTATGTGTTTCTAGATATTTTATTCTTTTTGATGTGATGGTAAATGAGATTGTTTCCTTAATTTCTCTTTCTGATCTTTCACTATTAGTGTATAGGAATGCAAGAGATTTCTGTGTTTTAATTTTATAGCCTGCAACTTTACCAAATTCATTGATGAGCTCTGGTTTTCTGGCAACATCATTAGCATTTTCTATGTATAGTATCATGTCATCTGCAAACAGTGACATTTTACTTCTTTTCCTTTTTAATTTTTATTATGAAATTTAAAAATATTACTATATGTATTTTTAGATTATATTTATATTTATATCATATTACATATAACATATTTTATATATAATAGAAACATAGCATATTTATGTACATATGTATGCACATATACATATAATTTTTCAGATTTTATATTCATTTCATTTATAAAACAAGATAAATATATTCTCATTATTTGCCATAATTATGTTCTACAAGGTTGCTGCAAACACTGAATTAGTGAGTACTAGATCACTGTTCCTAGCAGTAAATATAGTTCTTCAAGCCTCTGGTCACATTTTGGTCTCATTTCATCAACCAACCAAAGTACAATCTTTTTTTATGTGTGTTCATGTTTGAATACACCTTCTTTACTGCACTGCTAACTCATTAATATCAAACTCACAGCCAAGTCTGACAGCCCCTGAGTGAAGCTTACCCAACACATGTATTTTCCCCATAAGGCACACCATAGCCTCCTCAGGTTTAGGGCACTAGATAGCTCTGCACCTCCATGCTTGTGGACTGTTTAAAAAGAGAGATTACCAGAAAAGAAGGAGGTAAAAAGATGCCAAACTGCATCTGAGAAAGGACTGAGAAAAGGACACTTGTGCAGTATGAGACTTGGAATAAACCAGAGGCACACTGCATTCAGCCTTAACCAGGAACGTGTGCCTGGTGACTCAGACTTTCCAATGTTCTGCATACATCTGCGAGTAACTACAAAAGCACTGCAGTTACTTATTTTGGAATTAAAATAATTTTAATGAGTTGACAACTTCACAAATACAGAATCCATGAATAACAAGGATCACCTTTGAAAGGTTATGTATGTATAGATAAGGGCAAGTTTGTATACATGTGAAACACTGGGCTCGATGAATCACAAGCTGGAGTCAAAATTGCTGGGAGAAATATCAACAGCCTCGGATATGCAGTACTATACCACTCAAATGGCAGAAAATGAAGAGGAACTAAAGAGCCTCTTGATGAAGGTGAAAGAGGAAAGTGAAGAAGCTGGCTTGAAACTCAACATTCAGAAAACCAGGATCATGACATCTGGTCCCATCACTTCATGGCAGATAGATGAGGAAAAAATGGAAACAGTGACAGATTTTATTTTCATGGGCTCCAAGACATGATACTATACATAGAAAATCCTAATGATGCTTCCAGAAAACCAGAGCTCATCAATGAATTTGGTAAAGTTGCAAGTTACAAAATTAATACACAGAAATCTCTTGCATTCCTATATACTAATAATGAAAGATCACTGCCGACAGTGACTGCAGCCATGAAATTTAAAAGATGCTTGCTTCTTGGAAGGAAAGTTATGACAAACCTAGACAGCATATTAAAAAAGACAGACATCACTTGCTGACAAAGGTCCGTATAGTCCAAGCTTATGGATTTTCCAGGAGTCATGTACCAATGTGATATTTGGACCATTAAGAAGGCTAAGTGTCAAAGAATTGATGCTTTTGAATTATGGTGCTGGAGAAGACTTTTGAGAGTCCCTTGGACTGCAAAGAGATCAAACCAGTCAGTCCTAAAGGAAATCAGTCCTGAATATTCATTGGAAGGACTGTTGCTGCAACTGAAGCTCCAGTGCTTTGGCCACCTGATGTGAAGAGCCAACTCATTGGAGAAGACCCATATGCTAGGAGAGATTGAGGGCAGGAGGAGAAGGGGGTGGCAGAGGATAAATTTGTTAGCTAGCATCACCAACTCAATGAACATAAATGTGAGCAAACTCCAGGAGATAGTGAAAGACAGAAGAGCCTGGCATGCTGCAGTCCACAGAGTCACAAAGAGATGGACATGACTCATTGGAAAAGGCCCTGATGCTTGGAAAGATTGAAGGCGAGAAGAGAAGGGGAAGACAGAGGATGAGGTGGTTGGATGGCATCACCAACTCAATGGAGATGAGTTTGAGAAAACTCTGGGAGTTGGTGATGGACAGGGAGGCCTGGTATGCTGCAGTCCATGGTGTCACAAAGAGTTGGACACAACTGAGCGACTGAACTGAACTAAACCAGTCTGATCCACTACAGCTTTTTGAATCCTGGCAAAACCATTACATCTGAGAAGTATGCTCAGCAGATCAATGAGATGCTCCTAAAACTGCGTGGCCCACAGCTGGCACTGGTCCACAGAAAGGGCCTAATTCTTCTCCATGACAATTCCTGACCACATGTTGTACAACCAGTGCTTCAAAATTTGAATAAATTGAACTATGAAGTTTTGTCTCACCTTCCATATTCACCTGACATCTCACCAACCGACTTTCACTTCTTCAAGCATCTTGACAACTTTTTGCAGGGAAAATGTTTCCACAACCAGCAGGATTCAGAAAATGCTTTCCAAGAGTTCATCAAATCCCAAAGTATGGATTTTTATGCTTCAGGAATAAACAAACTTATTTCTCGTTGGCAAAAATGTGTTGATTGTAACGGTTCCTACTTTGATTAATAAATATATATTTGAACCTAGTTATAATAATTTAAAATTTGTGGTCTGAAACTGCAATTATCCACTCCAGTATTCTTGCCTAGAGAATCCCGTGGACAGAAGAGCCTGGTGTGCTGCTGTCCATAGGGTCTCATAGAGTCAGACACAACTGAAGCGACTTAGCATGCATGCATGCACTGGAGAAGGCAATGGCCACCCACTCCAGTATTCTTGCCTGGAGAATCCCAGGGATAGAGGAGCCTGGTGGGCTGCTGTCTATGGGGGTCGCACAGAGTTGGACACAACTGAAGTGACTTAGCAGCAGCAGCAGCAACCTAATAAAACACACAGTTGGTCTAAGATTTTGGTCACTGCATATAATTAATTTGAGTGCTCCCTAAATGAATGGCAGAGTTATCTAAAAAATACCTTAGTTTTTACTACCTTAGTAACATTTTATTTTAGTTTGATCGGTTTCATCCTCACAAACTAAAGAAACACATCCACCATTTGTCACTAAGTTAACATCTTGTATGTGCATGCTAAGTCACTGCAGTCATGTTAGACTCTCTGTGACCCTATGGACTATAGCCCACCAGGCTCCTCTCTCCGTGGGATTATCCAGGCAAGAATACTGGACTGAGTTGCCATGCACTCCTCTAGGGACTGAGCCCTCGTCTCTTACGTGTCCTGCATTGGCAAGCAGGTTCTTTACCGCTCACATCACTTGGGAAGCCCATGTTAACATCATAAGTGTGCTTAAAAGGTTGTGATAACAAAATGTTAGTGGTGTTTCTTTGCAAGCAGTGTGTTGAGAAATGGTAGCTCAGTGTCTCCAGAAATCCGAATTGCATCCCAAGTTTCTAGAAAATTTCTTTCTTTTTTTTTTTTTTTTGGTTGCATTGAGTCTTAGTTGTGGCCTGTGGGATCTTAGTTCCCTGACCAAGGGTTGAACCCATGTCCCTTCATTGCAGGGTGGATTCTTAACCACTGGACCAACAGGGAAGTCCCAAGTTTTTTATTTCTAAGATTGCCCTGCAAAAGAGAATCATCTCTCATAGGACTTTATCAAAGCTGATTACAGCAGAGAAAACAACTTTTAGCTTCAAAATCATGTTTAAAAAAATGGAAAACAGAGTAATTTAAAGTATTTCCTTCTATCCCAATTTGGTTTTATGGTTCTAATATGGCTATTAGGTTTGGACAGAGAGCCTATTTTTGTTTTATTACTTTAGTAAGAATCATTCTTCTGCCACATTGAACTGCAGTGTTTATTCAGTAAAACTTGTTCATACAGTGAAGCCAAAGCTGTTTTAGTATACATCACAAGGAATCATTATGAATAACTGAAACTCACTTCATTCCACTCACAACTAGTTAGGGGCTTATATTATGTAAAAAGCTGTTGAGTATCTGTTTTCTTTATCTGCATATAATGTTGAAGCATGATACAATAGCAGTTGGTGTATTCAGTTAAACATTATTATGTATTGTATCACTTTAGGGTTTCAAGAGCTTGAAATCC
Source organism: Ovis canadensis (assembly GCF_042477335.2). NCBI lineage: Eukaryota > Metazoa > Chordata > Mammalia > Artiodactyla > Bovidae > Ovis > Ovis canadensis. The sequence continues at coordinate 20,897,683 of NC_091269.1, read as the reverse complement.
AACATTTTCAAAGAATATTTATGTAGCCCCTACTAATTATTGGGGGCACTATGCTGAACATTTTGTATATGTTAATGCGTTTGAACTGTGGTGTTGGAGAAGACTCTTGAGAGTCCCTTGGACTGCAAGGAGATCCAACCAGTCCATTCTGAAGGAGATCAACCCTGGGATTTCTTTGGAAGGAATGATGCTAAAGCTGAAGCTCTAGTACTTTGGCCACCTCATGCAAAGAGTTGACTCATTGGAAAAGACTGTGATGCTGGGAGGGATTGGGGGCAGGAAGAGAAGGGGACAACAGAGGATGAGATGGCTGGATGGCATCACTGACTCGATGGACGTGAGTCTGAGTGAACTCCGAGAGATGGTGGTGGACAGGGAGGCCTGGCGTGCTGCGATTCATGGGGTCGCAAAGAGTCGGACATGACTGAGCAACTGAACTGAACTGAACAGATTAATTTATATGCCTAAGATTCTGTGTGTGTTAGTCACTCAGTCGTGTCTGACTCTTTGCGACCCCTTGGACTGTAGCGTGCCAGGCCTGTCCATCCGTGGGATTTTCCAAGCATGAATACTGGAATAGATTGCCATCTCCTTCTCCAGGGGATCTTCCCCACCCAGGGATTGAACCCAGGGCTTCCCTGGGGGCTTAGCAGGTAAAGAATCCACCTGCAGTGTGAGAGATCTGGGTTCAAATCCTGGGTTGGGAAGATCCCCTAGCGAAGGGAACGGCTACTCACTCCAGTATTCTGACTGGAGAATCCCATAGACTGTGTAGTCCATGGGACCACAAAGAGTCAGACGTGACTGAGAGACTTTCACTTTCCTTCTCCTGCTTTGCAAGGAGGCTCTTTACCATCTGAGCCACCAGGGAAGACTAAGATTACAAAGCTAATTTCAGAGGCAGAATCAGAATAGAATACACGTCACTGGAATCTCATTCTAGGGTGTGTTAAATTTCATAAATCATTTACTCGGTGCATCTAGAATAGTCAAAAAAATTTCTTCCTTTCTCAGTCTTAAATTCTATATTTAAAAAAAAAATGATGCAAGGGCAGTTGGAAGAACTTCCTTCCTGAAAGTGTTATGCATTGTGTTGCTTTGTTGTTTTCTCTTAAACTTTTCTGTGGTTCTAGAATTACTTCTGGAAACAAACTGTTTTCATACAGCAGCCCAAAGATTTTGTAAGAAAATAGGTCAACATTGGAGACTTTTCAAAGTGAAGTCATGGAACATCTATCCTGTTTCTTAATATGGCTAATGATTGACCTGTACCTTTATGTAAGCATTTTTAAAAACCGGAAGGGAAAGGGGAAACATACCTCTGCTGCCATCTCCCATGACTGCTGTTAAATTCAGGCAGTCCTGTAGAGGACCTGCATAACACTCCATGGCGGCTTTGCAGACGTGTCCAGACCTTCAAACAAACACTGTCTTGAGGTTGTGAAACAGCAGCCAAAGCTGACAACTGTTTAAGTCGTGATGCAGTCACTGACATTTCCCAAGTGGCCACAGGTTTGATTTCACGCCCAGTTCCAATATTTATAATCATTTTGCCCTACTCCTTTCTGTCTTTTAATTTTTCCAAATGGCTGCAAGTGTGCCCCCAAAGGAAATGATTATGAAAGGAAACTTCTTTCACTAGCTCCTGGGTGGTTTTTTTCTTTGATTTTTTTGTCCAGTAGCTCAGTGATTTTCAAACTGTGTGTCACAGATAGTGAAGAATGAAATGAATTTAGTGGGTCACAACTACATTTTGAGATCTGGGGGAATAGACTAAAAATATTATTAAAAGCATTGTAAGAAGTGGGAGTATTTTTTAAATTTTTGTGCCAAATATGTGTGTATGTATATAAAGTAATACATAAATGCTAGAATGCTTACTGGCCAGTGAAAGTCATTGCCATACATACTTTATGTGATGGGAGTTTCTGTGTTATTTTAAGCAGTTTTAAAATAGTGACGTAATCCCTTTCCCAAATTCGATCTTTGGGTTTGTGTCCAGCTACCATTCTTTATTTCTAGCAAATCAGTGGGTGCACTGTCATGTCATCACTTGAAGTTAGGAGAAAGTGTTAGTATTTTATCCTATGTCTGCATAGAAGTCAGCTCTGGATCTACTCAATTGTGATCTGAAGTGAAGAGCACTGGTAAAGATCATTACATACCATTTCTACTTAGGTTTTTACTGGTTTTTGGACCTTTGCTTGAGAGAATTGTTTTCAACTAATTATTGGCATTTAAATCCTTGACAGACAAATTTGATGTGAATATCAAGTTATCTGGTATTTTATTTTCTCAGGTTAATGTGACTAATTTAAAGAAATTACTTAGAAAGTATTATTAACTTAATGAAAATTAAATATAACCTATTCAATCATATCTATTCATAGATTTTAAATAAAATTCTATAATTATATTCCAATAAAATTTTTAAAAAATAAACTTTTGGTGGAGTACATTAGCATTAATGTATTAAGATACATTTCATATTATTTGATCTATTTTGTTTGAGATGGTTATAACCATTTATCATATCTCATCTATTTCTTTTCTTGTATTTTCAGCTAAAATTGACCAAGAAGCAGAGGAGAACTCACTGACAGAGACTCATAAGTGGTGAGAAATTACTTTCCTTTAATATTTGTTCTCAGAGTAGGCTTATAAAGCATTTAATGTGCTTCATCTCAAGGAGTCAGTCATTAGCTCAGTTTTTATTTTCAAGCATAAAAGAAACTAACTGTACTTTAATTATACATTGGATTTCTGACTGATTTTTATAATTCTGGATGACATATAAACCTGTTATATCAAATTATTGTGACTAGATAGCTTATTAGCACCTTCTATTTAGAATAGGTTTTAGGGCTGTGGAAATACCAGAAAGAAAGACAGCAGGAAACTATTTCAAGAAAAAGTGTGAAGGGTTTAGTTATAGGACATGAGTTTCCATGTGCAAAAGCAGAGTTCAAGTGGCCCCCTGAGTTCCCCTTGCATGACCCTCACTTTCACAGTAGAGGTTTGCCATCAACAGTTCAGTTCAGTTGCTCAGTCATGTCTGACTCTTTGAGACCCCATGGACTGCAGCATGCCAGGCTTTCCTGTCCATCACCAGCTCCTGGAGTTTACTCAAACTCATGTCCATCGAGTCGGTGATGCCATCCAACCATCTCATCCTCTGTCCTCCCCTTCTCTTCCCGCCTTCAATCTTTCCCAGCATCAGGTTCTTTTCCAAAGAGTCCGTTCTTAGCATCAGGTGGCCAAAGAATTGGAGTTTCAGCTTCAGTATCAGTCCTTCCAATGAATTCAGAACTGATTTCCTTTAGGATGGACTGATTGGATCTCCTTGCCGTCCAAGGGACTCTCAAGAGTCTTCTCCAACACCACAGTTCAGAAGCATCAATTCTTTGGCACTCAGCTTTCTTTATAGTCCAACTCTCCCATCCATACATGAGTACTGGAAAAACCATAGCTTTGACTAGGTGGGCCTTTGTTGGCAAATTAATGTCTCTGCTTTTTAATATACTGTTTACGTTGGTCATAGTTTTTCTTCCAAGGAACAAACATCTTTTAATTTCATGGCTGCAGTCACCATCTGCAGTGATTTTGGAGCCCAAGAAAATAAAGTCTGTCACTGTTTCCACTGTTTATCCATCTATTTGCCATGAAGTGATGGGACTGGATGCCATAATCTTCATTTTTTTAATGTTAAGTTTTAAGCCAGCTTTTCCACTCTCCTCTTTCACTTTCATCAAGAGGATCTTCAATTCCTCTTTGCTTTCTGCCATAAGTGTGGTGTCATCTGCAAATCTGAGGTTATTGATATTTCCCTGGCAATCTTGATTCCAGCTTGTGTTTCATCCAGCCCAGCATTTCACATGATGTACTTTGCATATAAGTCAAGTAAGCAGCGTGACAGTATACAACCTTGACATACTCCTTTCCCAATTGGAACCAGTCTGTTGTTCCATGTCCAGTTCTAACTGTTGCTTCTTGACCTGCATACAGATTTCTCAGGAGTCAGGTAAGATGTTCTGGTATTCCCATCTCTTTAAGAATTTTCCACAGTTCCCCAGAGAGAGACAGAGAGATTGATTTTAAGGAATTTGCCCACAGCAGTGGCTGCCTGACTTCATTTTATAAATGGTTATCCCTCCATCATGATTTTAGTCCATCATCACAGCAGAGCTGGCCTTCCTCATTATCCCCTGCAGTTGACCCTGTATCGGGGCAGTGGTGTTCTTCTAACAAGACATTTAGTTTTACTTTGCACCTCACCAGAGACCAAGTGACAAATTGGTGGGAGATGCATGTGGTATAATTTCTAGAACAAGTTGAGGGTCATTTACAGACTGTGATAGCTGAGGTGGGCTATAATGTCCTGGGCGTCTTTTCTACAACAAATGAGAAGGTCCCCAAAGGTTTTGAGGCCGTGTGTTGTTGCGTATTCCCGCCAAGGTTGCTATGAAGGAAGGCGGCCAGTGAGGTGCCAGGGCCCTGCTGGTCCTTCTTGAATGGCACCTGGGAAACCACACCATGTGCCTAGACCAGCTACCTTAGCCTTCCTCCACTGCCCAGGGTTGTAGGGATGGAATGCCTTGGTTTTTGCAGTATGCATAATTTTTTCAAGTGTGAACAGTAAGAGATCTTACTAGAAAAGCATATTCACATGAAAATGTGTTGTAAACTGCACAAACTTGTTTTCAGCTTGCTTTGAAGGGAATTATACTCATTTGTGTTTATATTTGACTACTTAGAAAATAAAAAGCCTTGACTCTTATTCATTTTAAAATGGATACTGAACTCTCCTCGACAAATTAGGATTCTTTTCTGCGGTGGAATATTATTTTTTCGGGTCATTTTATGATCCCTAACTAAATAAAAGTAGTCAAATGGTTAGTATTTCTAACTAAGAAATGGTTAGTTTTAAAGCAAGTCAAATCATTTTTATATTCCATTTCTTACTGTAATTGTATTATGTGCTAATTTTGTCTTTTTATTCATAGAATTTTGCTATCAATCTGAGAAGTGGGACTTCAAGTTCCTATTTTGTATGTACAGAATTATGTAACTTTTAGATAAATTGCTTGACGGAACTCTTCAGTTTTCCCAGAAAGTAAGACAACTGAGCAGATGGGTCTTGAACCACACACCCAAAATCCAAATACACGTTGGATAAGCATGTTCTCTTCTTCAGATGATTTCAGTGGAGAGCCAGGAGGTCACTTTGTCTTACAGGGCTTCACCAGAATTCTGTTCCATTAGGTGCAACCCAACTGAATGTGTTTATTTCAGCCTGTGTCTTATTTCTTCTTAATTACCATGCACAGCTTTCTTCAATTATGGCAAAATATCACCAGACCAAATATGATTACTCAGTGTCTGTATCAACTCACAGGTAGAGAATGTAGCAGTTCTAGATTTGTCTAAGAAGTGGCCATTCCTTTACACCTATATTTAAAAATAATAACGAGAGGTGTAAAACTGACTGCTCACATTCAGTGGTCCTTATTTATAAATTATGGCTAGCTTAAAAATTATCTTAGAATTTCTTTTTTTTACTCCATGGGTAAAAACCATACTTTATGGTGACAATGATTTTGAAATACAGAAATAGAAGATTTTCTTTAATTTTTTTACTCTTTTTTAATTAAAGTATAGTTGATTTACAAATTTGTGTTAGTTTTAGGTGTACAGCAAAGTGATTCAGTTATATATCCTTTTTCAGATTATTTTCCTTTATGGGTTATTATAAAATGTTAAGTATAGTTCCCTGTCCTATACAGTAGGTCCTTGTTGGTTATTTTTTTCTACACAGTAGTGTGTATATGTTAATCCCAAACTCCTAATTTCTGACTCCCCACAGCTTTCTCCTTTGATAACCATAAGCTGGTTTTCTCTATCTGTGAATCTATTTCTGTTTTGTATATAAGTCCATTTGTATCATTTTTATTAGATTTCATATATAAGCAATAGCATATATTTTTCTGTCTTATGCAACTTGGTATGATAATTTCTAGGTATATCTATGTTGCTCCAAAAGGCATTACTATTCCATCATATATGTATATGTATACACACATCACAACTCCCTTATCCATTCAGACAATTAGGTTGCTTCCTTGTCTTGGCTATTGTAAACAGTGCTGCAGTGAACATTGGAGTACATATATATTTTCAAATAATGGTTTTCTCTGGATATATGCCCAGGAGTGAATTGCAGGATAATATAGTAGCTCTTTTTTTAGTTTGTTAGGGAATGCCCATATTGTTTTCCATAGTGGCTGTACCGATTTACATTCCCACCAACACTGTAGGAGGGTTCCCTTTTCTCCACATTCTCTCCAGCATTTGTTATTTGTACACCATTCTGACTGGTGTTGAAGTGAGACCTCATTATAGTTTTGATTTTATTTCTCTAACAATTAACAATGTGGGGCATCTTTTCATGTGCCTTTTGGCCATCTGTATGGTGTCTTTGTAGAAACATTTATTTAGATCTACCCATTCTTTGACTGGGTGATTTGTTTTGTTTTTTGATATTCAGCTGCATAGCTCTTTGTATGTTTTGGAGATTAATCCTTTGTCAGTCACACCCTTTGCAAATATTTTCTTCAGTTCTGTAAGTTACCTTTTCATTTTGTTTATGGTTTCCTTTGCTGTGAGTTTAAATTTAATTAGGTCCCATTTCTTTATTTTTGCTTTGTTTTCCTTTGCTTTAGGAGACTGATCCAAAAATGCATTGCTACAATTTGTGTGAAAGTGAACTGCCTATGTTTCCCTCTAGAAGTGTTATGGTTTCTGGTATTACATTCAGGCCTTTAATTGATTTTGAGTTTATTTTTTATATGGTGTAGGAGAATGATGTGATTTCATTCTTTTACATATAGCTGTCCAGTTTTCCCAATATCACTTACTAAAGAGACCGTCTTTTCTCCATTGCATATTCTTGCCTCCTTTGTTGTAGACTAATTGACTGTAATCGTGTGGGTTTATTCCTGGGCTCCCTATTCTGTTTCATGGAGTTATGTGTCTATTTTGTGCCAGTCCCATACCATCTTGGTTACTATAACTTTGTAATATGGTCTGAACCCAGGGAGCCTGATTTCTCCAACTCTGTTCTTTTTTCTCGAGCTTCTTTGGCTAGTTGGAGTCTTTTGTGTTTCCTTAATTTTTGTTATAGTTTTGAGGAAAATGCCATTGGTAATTTGATAGGGATTACATTGAATCTGTAGACTCCCTTGGTAGTAAAGTCATTTTGACAATATTGATTCTTTCAATCCAAACACAGGGTATATCATTTCATCTGTGTGTGTCATCTTTGATTTCTTTCAGCAATGTCTTACACTTTTCAGAATATAGATCTTTTGTCTCCTTAGGTAGGTTTATTCTGAGGTGTTTTATTCTTTTTGATGTGGTGGTAAATGAGATTCTTTCCTTAATTTTTCTTTCTGATCTTTGGTTGTTACTGTATAGAAATGCAACAGATTTCTGTGTACTGATTTTGTACCCTGTGTGTGTGTGTGTGCTAGTCACTCAGTCCTGTCCAACCTTTGTGACCCCATGGACTGTAGCCCACCAGGATCCTCTGTTCATGGGATTTTCCAGGCAAGAATACTGGAGTGGATTGGCATTCCCTTCTCTAGGGGATCTTCCCAACCCAGGGATCAAATCCAGGTCTCCTGCATGGCAGGCAGATAGATTCTTTACTATCTGAGTTACCAGGGAAGCCCTGTGACTTTATCAAATTCACTGATGAGCTTTAGTAGTTTTCTGGTAGCATTTTTAGGATTTTCTATGTATAGTATCCTGTCATCTGCAAACAATGACAATTTTACTTCTTTTCCAATTTGGATTTTTTTTTTCTTTTCCAATTCCTGTGGTGAGGACTCCCAAAACTATGTTGAATGATAGTGGTGAGAGTGGACATCCTTGTCTTATTCCTGATCTGAGAGAAAATGCTTTCAGTTTTTTACCATTGAGAGTAATGTTTGCAGTGGGTTGGATGTATATGGCCTTTACTATGTTGAGGTAGGTTTCCTCTGTGTCCACTTTGTAGACAGTTTTCATCACAAATGGTTGTTGATTTTGTGAAAGGCTTTTTTCTGTATCTGTTGAGATAGTCATATGGTTTTCCTTCTTCAGTTTGTTGATGTGGTGTCCAGTCATTGTTTCATTTGTAAATATTGAAAAATCCTTGCATCCTTGGGATAAATCTCACTTGATCGTGGTGCATGGTCCTTTTAGTATATTGCTTGTCTATAAATCAATTGATTTCTTCATCAAATCTGAGTGAGAATGTTGTTGGATAGGGTGTTCTTGCTTATAGGTTCTTCCCTTTAATCCCTTTATATCCTGGCACTCCTTTCTGGCCTGCAGTTTCTGATGAGAAATCAGCTGATAGTCTATGGGGATTCCCTTGTATTTTATTTGTTGCATTTCTCTTATTGCTTTTAGTTTTCTCTATCTTTACTTTTTGTCAGTTTGATTATTCTGTGTCTCATTGTGTTCCTCCTTCAGTTCATCCTGCGTGGGCCTCTGTGCTTCCTGGACTTGGGTGACTCTTTTGGTTTTCATTTTAGGGACGTTTTCTGCTATCATCTCTCCATTACTCTTCTCAGGCCTTCTCTGCCTCTCTCTCTTTCTCTCTCCTCCTTCTGGGACCCCACAGTGCAAGTGTTGGTGTACCTGATGTTGCTCCACGGGTCTATTCGACTGTTTTCATCCTTTCCCTTACTTTGTTCCATGGCCGTGATCTCCACTGCTCTCTTCCCGTTCACGGTAAGTTCTTCTGCCTCGTTTATCCTGCTGTTGATTCCTTCTAGTGTGTTTTTCAATTCAGTTATTTTACTCTTCAGCCCCATTTGGTTGTCCTTTATATTTCATAACTCTTTGTTTTTAAAAATTCTTGTAACTTCCCACTCTGTGCATCCATTCTTTTCCCAAGTTCTTAGATCATCTTTATAATCATCTTTTATACTCTGAAGTCTTTCTCATGTAAGCTGCCTAACTCTACTTCACATAGTTGTTCTTGGGTTTTATCTTGTTCCTTCTTCTGAAACATATTCCTCTGCTGTCTCATTTTATCTAAATTTCTATTTTTATTTTTATGTATGTGGAAAGTTAGTTATATTTCTCAACCTGAGAGGCATGGCCCTCTGTAGGGGATGTCCTATGTGTCCCAGCAATGCACTCCTCTCTTGTCACAAGGGCCAGGGATCAGCTGGCCCCAGGGTAGGTTCTGATCTACATTTGGGGACTCAGTCTGCAGGCTGCTCAGTTCAGTTCAGTTCAGTCACTCAGTCATTTCCAACTCTTTGTGACCCCATGGACTGCAGCATGCCAGGCTTCCCTGTCCATCACCAACTCCCAGAGCCTCATGTGCAGGCTGCTTCTGTCTGCCCCGTGGTGGTTGAGGCTGGTTGAAAAGCTTGTTCAGGCTTTCTGGTAGGAAGGACTAGTGTCTGCCCACTGGTGGAGAGAGCAGGGTCTTGTCCCTCTGGTGGGTAGAGCCATGTGAAGGGGTGTGTTTATAAGTGACTGTGGGCTCAGGGTGACTTTAGATAGCCTACTTTCTGATGGATGGGTCTATATCCCCACCTTGTTGGCTGTTTAGCCTGAGGCATTCCAGCATTAAACACTGAAGATTGTTGAGTGGGGGCAGGTCTTGGTACCAAAATGACAACCTCCAGGAGAGCTCATGCTGGTGCATGTGTCCACTGCCAGTGTCCTTGTCCCCACAATGAGCCAGAGCCACCCCTACCCCCAGGAGGCCCTCCAAGGCCAGCAAGTAGGTCTGAGCCAGGCTCCTATGGTCAGTCCTTCTGTCATGGGTCCCGGGGCATTTGCGTCCTTGTGTGCACCCTCCCCAAGAGTCGAGTTTCTGTTTTACAGCACTCCTGCGCAGCTCCCGCACCCCAGCCCTGTTTGGCCATCAAACCAAATGGTCTGGGTGCTCCTCTATTGAATGCCAGTTCCTCAGACTGAGGATGCTGACGGGGGCTCACAGTTCTCACTCCTGCGGGAGAATATCTGCCATTTAATTATTCTCCAGTCTGTGGGCCAGCACCCCTCCAACTATCTAATTGGGTTTCTTCTTTATGTCTTTGGATGCAGAATATTTTTGTTGATAGACTGCAGTCTTTTTTAATGACAGTTATTCAGTGATTCTGGTGTCCTCACAAGAGGAAGTGAGCTCTAGTCCTTCTACTCCATAATCTACACATAATCTCATGTGTAGTAAATTTACTGCTGCTATAAATGCAATAGGAAAACTTTCCAGGGCACTTTGAATCATTTCAATTCAATTCAGTTGCGCAGTCATGTCTGACTCTTTGCAACCCCATGGACTGCAGCACGCCAGGCTTCCCTGTTCATCACCAACTCCCAGAGCTTGCTCAAACTCACGTCCATCGAGTTGGTGATGCCATCAAACCATCTCATCCTCTGTTGTCCCCTTCTCCTCCCACCTTCAATCTTTCCCAGCATCAAGGTCTTTTCCAAAAAGTCCGTTCTTAGCAACAGGTGGCCAAAGTATTGGAATTTCAGCTTCAGCATCAGTCCTTCCAATGAATGTGCAGGACTGATTTCCTTTAGGATTGATTGGTTGGTTCTCCTTGCAGTCCAAGGGACTCTCAAGAGTCTTTTCCAACACCACAGTTCAAAAGCATTGATTCTGAACTCACTCAGCTTTCTTTATAGTCCAACTATCACATCCATACATGACTACTGGAAAAACCATAGCTTTGACTAGAAGGACCTTTGTTGGCAAAGTAATGTCTCTGCTTTTTAATATGCTGTCTAGGTTGGTCATAGCTTTCCTTCCAAGGAGCAAGTGTCTTTTAATGTCATGGCTGCAGTCACCATCTGCAGTGATTTTGGAGGCCAAAAAAAGAAAGTCTGCCACTGTTTCCACTGTTTTCCCATCTATTTGCCATGAAGTGATGGGACCAGATGCCATGATCTTAGTTTCTGAATGAGTTTTAAGCCAGCTTTTTCACTCTCCTCTTTCACTTTTATCAGGAGGCTCTTTAGTTCTTCTTCCATTTCTGCCATAAGGGTGATGTCGTCTGTGTATCTGAGGTTATTGATATTTCTCTCTGCAGTCTTGATTCCACCTTGTGCTTCATCCAGCCTGGCATTTTGCATGATGTACTCTGCATATAAGCTAAATAAGCAGGGTGACAGTATACAGCCTTGACGTATTCCTTTCCCAATTTTGAACCAGTCCATTGTTCCATGTCTGCTTCTAACTGTTGCTTCTTGGCCTGCATACAGATTTCTCAGAAGGCCAGTCAGGTGGTCTGGTATTCCCATTTCTTTCAGAATTTTCCACAGTTTGTTGTGATCCACACAGTCAAAGGCTTTGGCACAGTCAATACAGCAGAAGTAGATGTTTTTCTGGAACTCTTGCTTTTTCCATGATCCAGCAGATGTTGGCAGTTTGATCTCTGGTTCCTCTACCTTTTCTAAGTCCAGCTTGAACATCTGGAAGTTCATGGTTCACATACTGTTGAAGCCTGGCTTGGAGAATTTTGAGCATTACTTTACTAGCATGTGAGACGATTGCAATTGTGCAGTAGTTTGAACATTCTTTGGTATTGCTTTTCTTTGGGATTGGAATGAAAACTGACCTTTTCCAGTCCTGTGGCCACTGCTGAGTTTTCCAAATTTGCTGGCATAGTGAGTGCAGCACTTTCACAGCATCATCTTTAGTGTCTGAAAGAGCTCAACAGGAATTCCATCACCCCCACTAGCTTTGTTCGTAGTGATGCTTCCTAAGGCCCCCTTGACTGTCTCAGTGCACTTTGAATGGCATCGAATGGTAAGGCTCGTCGCCAGATGTGGCGTCAAGAGCCAGCATTGGGTTTAGTAGAAAAGAGTAGACCAAGTGTCTCCAGTAATTTGAAAGGCCCCTTAAGGGAACCCTGATGCCTAAGTGGACAGCCAGCCAGTAGCTGAGAAAGAGCAGATTTTAGAAACAGTTTGTTTTAGCTATGAGTTCCTTTAGTTTCACTAAATTTACTTCCGGCATCAATAAGTAGATAGAAATGACTAAAGGTAAAATTTGAACTATATTACAAAAATCACATTAGATAATTTACCTTATTCAGTTCATTTACATGTTGTACTTGGTAAAGGAAATTAGGCTGTCTCCTTTCTCTAGGAAGCTTGTGACTTTTCCTACAGATTAAAACATTTGTTTTAAAGATGTTTGTATTTTTCCAATGGGATATATATGCTACTGAAAATTTTACATAAAACTGTTTTTAAAATATATTTCAGAATGGAAGTTCTCTTTTTTTTAAGCTCCCTCTCCACCAGGAATTAAAAACAACTAAAAGATTTTAATGTAATTAATCTTTCATAAGTAAGACTAGTAAATTTGTTGAATGGAGAAGCAATTTTTGCAGCCATACTTACAGATTAAAAAATTAATATGCCTTATTTGAGCATTATTATAAGATAAAGGTTTGACTGTATAGTTTAAAAATATAGTTAGTGTACATCATAGTACCAATTTTTTTAGAATTTTGTTTTTTTTTTTTACATTTATAACATTTATATTTACTTCTATAATTATAATTCCCAGATATTTTTTAGGCCCATGTATAAATGTATACATTTTTAGCCATTATATATAAATAGATTTAATACTAGTGTACTGATTTATCTAAATCAAAGTATTTTATCTGATTTATCTTTTTTTTTTTTTAGTTTTTTATTTTTTAAATTTTAAAATCTTTAATTCTTACATGCATTCCCAAACATGAACCCCCCTCCCACCTCCCGCCCCAAAACATCTTTGTGGGTCATCCCCATGCACCAGCCCCAAGCATGCTGCATCCTGCGTCAGACATAGACTGGCGATTCAATTCACATGATAGTATACATGTTAGAATGGCATTCTCCCAAATCATCCCACCCTCTCCCTCTCCCTCTGAGTCCAAAAGTCCGTTATACACATCTGTGTCTCTTTCCCTGTCTTGCATACAGGGTCGTCATTGCCATCTTCCTAAATTCCATATATATGTGTTAGTATACTGTATTGGTGTTTTTCTTTCTGGCTTACTTCACTCTGTATAATCGGCTCCAGTTTCATCCATCTCATCAGAACTGATTCAAATGAATTCTTTTTAACGGCTGAGTAATACTCCATTGTGTATATGTACCACAGCTTTCTTATCCATTCATCTGCTGATGGACATCTAGGTTGTTTCCATGTCCTGGCTATCATAAACAGTGCTGCGATGAACATTGGGGTACATGTGTCTCTTTCAATTCTGGTTTCCTCGGTGTGTATGCCCAGCAGTGGGATTGCTGGGTCATAAGGTAGTTCTATTTGCAATTTTTTAAGGAATCTCCACACTGTTCTCCATAGTGGCTGTACTAGTTTGCATTCCCACCAACAGTGTAGGAGGGTTCCCTTTTCTCCACACCCTCTCCAGCATTTATTGCTTGCAGATTTTTGGATTGCAGCCATTCTGACTGGTGTGAAGTGGTACCTCATTGTGGTTTTGATTTGCATTTCTCTAATAATGAGTGATGTTGAGCATCTTTTCATAATGTGCTATTTCTCTCCCCTCATTTATTTGATTAATAACAAAGGCAATTGGAAATAACCACTAATCAAAGGAAAAAAATAGTAATGGGGGGAAACACACGTGTGAAACAATTTTAAATCACACATCTTAAAAAATAAATATTATCTTTCTGCATGTAAGTTTCACTGAGTGGTATTTTACCAAAGTCAAGATTGTATAACATATGAATTTTAAATGGAAAATATTTCCCGAAAAGTAGACAAAATGGAGGAAGAAAAAGAACATTGGTTTTAATCATTGTATGTAATATGTAACTTTCACCATCATGATGGAGAAAATATTGAATCAGTCCTGAAATGACATATGGGTACTCTGTCATGTGTGGTGACTTTTAAGGGGTCAGCTTTTAAAGTGTTGGCCCGGGAATGAACTTCTGGATATGGATGAAATGAGAAGTGAAATGTTCAGTTCATGATACTCCTGTTTTCCAGATCTTTCTAAGTAACTATCTAGAGATGAATAGTCTATTTATTTGGCTTGGGCTGACAGACGAGGCAGGTTGCAACCTGGTATTAAAACTGAAGTGAGTTCAGAATAACTTGGGATACCTGAAGGATTGCCTTCTGCTATTGTTAATAAAAATGTATTCTGTCATGAAAGGAAATAAGTGATTTTTAAATTCTTTTAAATAAAATGTCAACCGTGAAACAAAAAAAGAAATAATTAATTAATTAATTTTTTAAGAAAAACTGAAGTGATATGGAATATCTCTGAAAATAACCCAGTTAATATCATTCTCTTAACAATATTGATCAAAACAAAGTTGGAGTTTGTATTTTCCAATTTGGATTTCTTAGTTAACTACCTTAAATCCTGCCAAAGAGTCACCATGTGGCGGCCTGCAGGAGGGACGCTTCCGGGGCAGAGGAAGAAAACTGCTTCACGCCTTCCAGTCTCAGGCTTTGGCACACATTTGGGGTGTAGCACTTTTCTTTGTGCAAATGCATTTTCTTCAGTAGCTACATTATTGAAATTTTTACAAAACCCACTGACTTTCTGTGGGGCCTGTGAAACCCACTGCAGATTTGCTGGCCTCTGTCAGTTATAGAAAACATTCTGAGGAGGTTATCTCTCCTGGAATTTTTTTATGTTTTAGCTTGTATGTATTCTGAGTGGAACAGCTTCAGGACCTTCTGCTTTATAGAGTTTTATATGTTTCATTCCAGTTTTGGTTTGTAATTATAAAGGGGAAATATGCATCAAATAATTTCTGCTCTTCTGCAGAGTTTTGTTTTAAAACTGGAAACTTTCCTATTGTATCGGGTTGATAAAATCTTCCCCATTCCAATATTTTAAAAGGTATTTGGGCCTAAAGTGTTTCAGGAAGCTAAGTTTTTCAACTTAAAAGAGTTTAGAACTCCAAAATTTTTGTCCTCTATAACAAAGAAGAAAAGAAATGGCCACACTTTTATTAGAGATTCTGATATCCGTGTTCTTGCAATATGTGGGGAAAAGAGACATGTAAGAAAGTATACACTATCTTGCCCACTGTTTTATGTTTTAGACAATAGAAAGTTATAGAAAAGCTTTGTTGTTATTGTTCAATCAGTCATATCAGATTCTTTGCATCCCCACGGACTGCAGCACACCAGGCCTCCCTGACTTTCACCATCTTCTGGAATTTGTTCAAACTCATGTCCGTTGAACTGGTGATATCATTCAACCATCTCATCCTCTGTCACCCCTCCTTGTCCTCCTATCCTCAATCTTTCCCAGCATCAGAGTCCTTTCCCATGAATTGACTCTTTGCATCAGGTGGCCAAAGTATTGGAGCTTCAGCCTCAGTCTGTCCAATGAGTATTCAGGGTTGGTTTCCTTTAGGATGGACTGGTTTGATCTCCTTGCTGTCCAAGGGATTCTCAAAAGTCTTCTGCAGCACCACAATTCGAAAACATCAGTTCTTCAGACTCGGCCTTCTTTATGGTCCGACTCTCTCACATCCATACATGACTACTAGGAAAACCATAACTTTGACTATGTGGACCTTTGTTGGCAAAGTGATGTCTCTGCTTTTTAATACCATGTCTAGGTTTGTCACAGCTTTCCTTGCAAGGAGCATCTTTCAATTTCATGGCTGCAGTCACTGTCCACAGTGATTCTGAAGCCCAAGAAAATAAAGTCTGTCACTATTTCCATTGTTTCCCCATCTATTTGCCATGAAGTGATGGGACCAGATGCCATGATCTTCGTTGTTTGAACGCTGAGTTTTAAGCCAGCTTTTTCACTCTCCTCTTTCATCTTCATTAAGAACTCTTTTGTTCCTCTTTGCTTTCTGTGATTAAGGTGGTGTCATCTGCATATCTGACGTTATTGATATTTCTCCTGGCAATCTTGATTCCAGTTTAGTCTTAATCAAGCCTGCCATTTCACATGATGTGCTCTGTATATAAGTTAGAAAAAAAAACAGGGTGACTATATACAGCCTTGATGTACTCCTTTCCCAATTCTGAACCAGTTCATTGTTCCACATCCAGTTCTAACTGTTGCCTCTTGACCTGCATACTGGTTTCTCAGGAGACAGGTAAAGTGTTCTGATATTCCCATCCTTTTAAGAATTTTCCACAGTTTGTTGTGATCCATACAGTCAAAGGCTTTAGCATAGTCAATGAAGCAGAAGTAGATGTTTTTCTGATCTCATGGGTGTTAGAAATGTAATCTCTGGTTCCCCTGCCTTTTCTAAATCTAGCTTGAACATCTGGAAGTTCCCAATTCACATACTGTTAAAGCTGGTCTTGAAGGATTTTGAGCATAATCTTGCTATCATGTGAAATGAGTGCAACTGTGCAGTAATCTGAACATTCTTTGGCATTGCAGTTCTTTGGGATTGGAATGAAACCTGACTTTTTCCAGTCCTGTGGCCACAGCTGAGTTTTCCAAATTTGCTGGCATATTGAATGCAACACTTTTAACAGTATCATCTTTTAGGATTCTAAACAGCTCACCTGGAATTCCATCACCTCCACTAGCTTTGTTCATAGTAATGATTCAAGGCCCACTTGACTTCACACGCCAGGATGCCTGGCTCTGGGTGAGTGACCACATCATCGTGGTTATCCAGACCATTAAGACCTTTATTGTAAAAGTTCATCTGTGTATTCTTGACCCCTCCTCTTAGTATGTTCGGCTTCTGTTTGGTCCATACTATTTCTGTCCTTTATTGAGCCCTTCTTTGCATGAAATGTTCCCTTGGTATCTCTAATTTTCTTGAAGAGATCTCTAGTCTTAGTAATTTAAAATAACAGTTGTATTCAATCATATCATGATTCAAATCCATTAGAGCTGTATGTTTTAATAAACTATGCTACTAGCCCAGTAGATGTTCTAGAAAAAAACAGTTGAATAAAAGTAGTTACTTTCATATTGAAAGAAAATATTTTTCAGGCTAGAATGAAACCAAAAGAAAAATGAAAGTTATCAGTGACTCTACCTATATACACATTTCATAAGGCAAATTAGAAATCTTCTTTAGAAGATTGTTGTTAGAGGGGCATATTTGGTTACAAGCTACAGAGAACCACCTTCAATTAAGTAACACATGGGATTAAGTAACTCAGTTAAATTACATGGGATTAGGTAACTCATGGGGTTTCTCGGAGGCCTCCAGGCTGCACAGTAAAGGGAAACAGCCTCCAGGTGTGGGAACCCGGCAGGGATGAGCACAGGGCCCAGTCCCTGGCCAGATTAGAGTCACTGGCAAATTGTGGTTTCACTTTTTTCCAAGTTGTCTGATTTGGAGATATTTATTGAAACCATACCTCCATTTCCTCATCTCTAAAAGGAGGAGAATAATGGAACAGTGCCAGGCACAATATCAGCACCGTGTATTGGTATTCTTAGTGTTCTTGGTATTCTTCTCACTTCATGATGTTTACTATGGGGACCTGCCACTAATGACCCAAGTCTGAATTTTCCCTGTGGCTATTATTGCAGATTCTGAAAAGGGTGAGTCTGATTAACTTCCAGACAGGTGGCATGGGCTCCCGAAGTTCAGTTCAGGCTGTCGGTGGCAAGTCTTGTCAAGCTAAGAAGTAATGGCCCATTGACTTAGGGGGCATAGGTAGTGTAACAGTAAGGATTAAAAAGAGATAATTTGGTGAATAGCCAGTGACCTTTTATAGGTTGAACTTGTTTCTTTGTGGAATTTTACATCACAAAGTGCATCATTTCACTTTTTGTGACTATAGTTGCATACATCAGATGCAAATAAACTTACATGAAAAGTAGCATGAAGAATTGTTTTGCCTGGTTTGCTCACCGTTTGTCCTGAGAGTTTCGGACTTAGACCAGTGGAAATTGCAGCTGTGTTTACTTTGCTAACTTTGCATCAGAGCTGGTAGGAAGTCACCTCATAGACTCTTGTCCCACTGAAGTTGTGCATCTGCAGAAAGTGTTCCAGAGGAAGACAGCAGTACACCTAGGCTGACCGCAGGCCAATCCATCTTTCTGATCTGTTTCCTTCATTTGCATGGGAGCTCAACATGGTCAAGTAGACAGCTTTTAACACAGTAGCCAAACATGCAGTAGATCCACCATACACACAGTTTTTTCACTAGACAGTGTGCTTTTTTCTTTTACTTTTCTTTTTTTATTAATATAAATTTATTTATTTTAATTGGAGGCTAATTAGTTTACAACATTGTATTGGTTTGGCCATACGTTGACATGAGTCTGCCGCGGGTGTGTGTGTGTTCTCCATCCTGAACCCCACTCCCACCTCCCTCCCATACCATCCTGGGTCATCCCAGTGCACCAGCCCTGAGCATCCTGTATCATGCATCGAACCTGGACTGGCAATTTGTTTCACATATGATAATATACATGTCTCAGTGCCATTCTCCCAAATCATCCCACCCTTGTCCTCTCCCACAGAGTGCAAAAGACTGTTCTATACATCTGTGTCTCTTTTGCTGTCTCGCATACAGGGTTATCATTACCATCTTTCTAAATTCCATACATATGCATTAGTATACTGTATTGGTGTTTTTCTTTCTGGCTTACTTCACGCTGTATAATAGGCTCCAGTTTCATCCACCACATTAGAACTAATTCAAATGTATTCTTTTTAATGGTTGAGTAATACTCCATTGTGTATATGTACCACAGCTTTCTTATCCATTTGTCTGCTGATGGACATCTAGGTTGCTTCCATGTCCTGGCTATTATAAACAGTGCTGCAATGAGCATTGGGGTACATGTGTCTCTTTCAATTCTGGTTTCCTCAGTGTGTATGCCCAGAAGTGGGGTTGCTGGGAAAACAGCACTTTCTTTCAAAGGTCTAAGGCTTTCCCAGGTCCTGTCCTGCTCGCTCCTTTCCAAACAATGTCAGCCCATCTGGGTGAGACCAAACACACCTGCTTCTGGCCACAGAGACTCCTAAGGGAAAATATCAGTATATTTGCAATGAAAATACATTTTAATCCCTCTGGTAGTACTATGGTATGGAATTTTGCATCTGTAACAAGTTTTGAAAAAGTAAGATCAGTCCCAGATTAGGATGAATATTAATAGATGCAGATTTTGTGGGGCTTCTCAAAAGTTGCCTAACCTTATTTTTTAACCCACTAAAATATTTCCCCAAGTGACTAGGGTTACTTTTATAGTTATGAAAATATATCCTCATAAAATAATTTATAAAGTCTTTTTGGTTTTGTTTGTAGTCTTTACATTGTTTAGCAATAAAGTCATTAGTGCTTCTGGGAGAAATCATGAATTGATCAAAATGATTTGATTTAACAGTATTGAAATCAAATCTTTTTTTAGCATTGGGCAATTATTTGTTTATCTTTATTTTTAATATAGATTCATTTATTTTAATTGGAGACTAATTACTTTACAACATTGTACTGGTTTTGCCATACATCAACATGAATCCGCCATGGGTGTACACATGTTCCCCATCCTGAAGCCCCCTCCCACCTCCCTCCCCTTACCATCCCTCTGGGTCATCCCAGTGCACCAGCCCCGAGCATCCTGTATCCTGCATCGAACCTGCATTCGTTTTACATATGATATTATACATGTTTCAATGCCATTTTCCCAAATCATCCCACCCTTGGAACACTGGTTTTTAAAATTGGCCTTAAAAACAACTATGAAAATATAGGCAAGAATATTCTTGACTTTGAGTTACTCACTGTGAAGAATCCACCAGAAAGAAAGCAAAAAGTGATGAAAAGGGGAAACAAGAGATTGGGAAATGAGTTCAGTAAATAAATTAAAAAAAAGAGGGGGACTAGAAATAGGATGCGGAGAAGGCAATGGCAACCCACTCCAGTACTCTTGCATGGAAAATCCCATGGTTGGAGGAGCCTGGTAGGCTGCAGTCTATGGGGTCGCTAGGAGTCAGACACGACTGAGTGACTTCACTTTCACTTTTCAGTTTCATGCATTGGAGAAGGAAATGGCAACCCACTCCAGTGTTCTTGCCTGGAGAATCCCAGGGACGGGGGAGCCTGGTGGGCTGCCATCTATGGGGTCGCACAGAGTTGGACACGACTGAAGCGACTTAGCAGCAGCAGCAGCAGCAGAAATAGGATGTGATAAAGATACTTCACTAAACAGTATTTTTTATTTTATTCTAGAGTGTAGTGAATCAATACCTGGGGGGGAGTCTTATCCAATATTCTTTTTTTATGACCTGAAATTTAGACCTCACTCTTTTGAAGCTGATTTCATTTCAAGCCTTCAGTGACAGCTGAGAGCATGGTTGCATATTGGTGATAACAGGTACTCTGTCATCATTTATTTAGAGAACTTGAAATATAGGCCCTGTAAAAAATAACAAGAAAATTATCGCTTCTGACATTTCAAGCTATGAATCAACGTACTCATATAATCAGAAGAAAAATGATCAAAACCACTTTGTACCTCCAAGTCTACACTTTAAAACTGAGCTACTCTTTCTTCACTTGAAGGCTCCATGGATGTCTTAGGAGAAGCAGTGCCTTATAGGTTGGCATACACATTTTTAAAATTTATGTTAAGAATCTTTTAATTCCTGTCCTTAATGAACATAAAAATATAGGTCTCATTTTTTTTTCAAAACTCATGCCACATATCTCTCCTTTTTCCCTTTAGCGATATCCCACATGTTCCTAGTTAGATACGGATAAAGATAATATTTCAAATCTACTAACTTAATCTGAAATATGTGTTTATCAACTG
This sequence comes from Ovis canadensis, assembly GCF_042477335.2. NCBI lineage: Eukaryota > Metazoa > Chordata > Mammalia > Artiodactyla > Bovidae > Ovis > Ovis canadensis. The sequence continues at coordinate 20,876,918 of NC_091269.1, read as the reverse complement.
TGCTATTCAAGAGGCTAAGTCATGTTCTCAAATACAGGCTTTCAGAATTTGGACCTTGTGTTAAAAGCAGCCTCTATGGTTAGAGTTAGTATTTGCATAGGGCATTTTATAGTTTCATGCTATTGAATCTTCTTTCTGTACACAATGCCTATAGAAAAATGTGAGATTCTATTTTAATGGATTATGAGATCTAATTTCCTCATATAAATCCCTGGGGGAGGGGAGAATCTCTTCCCTATCCTCCCCAATAATTTGTACACACACAGTTATTCAGTGATATAATATTTGTGTAAACTCCATAAATTATCCAGCATTTTAATAGAAATGACCAGATAATAAGGAAAACAAGTAGCAAGAGGTTAAAATAGTCATAGATGTCCTTATTGCTTTGCTAAATCTACAGTTGTTAAATATCACTGTGCTGATTTAAGACAGTGGCATTCTTCCCATAGCCTATTGTATAGTTCAAGAACAGAATTTACCAGAAATATCAGGGGATGCGTATCTAAGTAATTTTTAATGTTAAAATTTTTTTACAATCAATAACCACAAATAACTACCCACTCAAATTATTTTGATAAAAAATAAATTTTAAAAGAAAACTAAATGTCAAAATCCAGCACTTGGTAGCTTGTTTCAATTATAATGTTTATTCTTTGGTGCAGAATAAATTTAGTGATGTTAGTTCTAAGATTTATAGAACAATGAGTGAAGGATGGGATAGCCTATCTCCCAGATAATAGTTCATAAATAAGGAAAAAGTAAAGGTTTGCTGCTAGGTAATATAAAATGATACTGGCATCTTAAAAATCATTATTTCTTAATTCCATCCTTAAAAAGACATATTTCAGTGCCATCTCAGAAGTGAAACACTGTCGTTAAGGTTTTCTGTTTGCATTTTCTCACTAGCTAAATCAAGGAATCTGAAAAATTGAGAGTCAATGATAGGGCAGCAAAATGAAGGCTTTGAAATAGTGAACAAAGTGTTAGCATTCAGAAGGAGACAACGAGAAGAAGGCCTGTGTTAACAGAGGAAAATGAAAGGATTTATCTTTTCACCACTTTGGAGTGGTCTTTTTTGCATAAAATGCTTCTGAGACGAGCTCTGAAAGGAGTAAAACGAGGAGGAAAAAAATCAGCTAGATTAATTATAAATGGCAAACAGGGAAGAAGACAGGGAGGTGTGGTCAAGTGACATTACTTCTGTAAGTTTTGCAGGTGCTCCTTATCAAATTAAGAATCTCCTGCAGTTACCTAATTTGCTAAGTTTTAAAATTATGAATAGTCTTTTTTGGGGGTTAACACTTTGGATACACGCTTTCCATGACTCATCCGCTGAAAATAAAGGACTTAGCACTCAGGCCTGTGAGGCAGGAGATACGAAGATTTCCAGAGAAGGACCAGTTCCTCGGATGTGCCCCCTCACAGAGAGATGAAGGGGCAGCAGAAAACAGCAGAAACCGAAGAGGGGACAGTGCAGATTCAGGAAGGTGCCGTGGCAACGGGGGAGGACCCCACCAGTGTGGCTATAGCTAGCATTCAGTCAGCTGCCACTTTCCCTGACCCCAACGTCAAGTACGTCTTCCGAACTGAAAATGGAGGCCAGGTGAGGTACAGGGTGATCCAGGTGTCTGAAGGGCAGCTGGATGGCCAGACTGAGGGGACTGGTGCCGTCAGTGGCTACCCTGCCGCTCAGTCCATGACCCAGGTGGTGATCCAGGGTGCGTTCACGAGTGATGATGCAGTTGACACAGAGGGGACAGCTGCTGAGACGCACTATACTTACCTCCCCAGCACTGCAGTGGGAGATGGGGCAGGGAGTACCCCATCGGGGAGTACAGCAGCTGTTGTTACTACCCAGGGCTCAGAGGCACTACTGGGGCAGGCGACCCCTCCTGGCACTGGTCAGTTCTTTGTGATGATGTCACCACAGGAAGGGTTGCAGGGAGGAAGCCAGCGCTCTATTGCCCCCAGGACCCACCCTTATTCCCCGAAGTCAGAAGCTCCCCGGAGAACTCGGGATGAGAAACGCAGGGCTCAGCATAATGAAGTGGAGCACCGCCGCCGAGACAAGATTAACAACTGGATCATACAGTTGTCCAAGATCATCCCAGACTGCTCCATGGAGAGCACCAAGTCTGGCCAGAGTAAAAGTGGAATTCTAGCCAAAGCCTGTGATTATATCCAGGAATTTCGGCAGAGTAACCATCGGTTGTCTGAAGAACTGCAGGGGCTTGACCAACTACAGCTGGACAACGATGTGCTTTGACAGCAGGTAGGAGATCTTAAGAACAAGAATCTGCTGCTACAAGCTCTGCTGCGGCACCACGGAGTAGAGGTTGTCATCAAGAGTGACAGCAACTAACTCTGGGGACTCGGGCTCTAAGCTCTACAGCCCCTTTCCAAGAACTTCAGATAGCCCAGGAGCCACAGGCTAATAACCCCGTGCCCCTTTCCTTCACTACCCACATTTGGCATGGGACTGGGGGGAGTTCAGAAGGCGTATCTTTGAATTAAGGCCCTGTGATCTAGCAGCCTGCAGTGGTGTGAAACACACACGTGGGTGTGCACCGACAGTCTCGCCCAACCAGCCCTACCATGCAGCCCCTGGGCCCTTGTGCTCCTCTTGCACAATGCATGTGCTGTCTCCATGCTGGACACTGGACACACTAAACTGGCGGGCTTGCCCCGTGCTTGCTTAAAGTGCCAGCAGAGGGTTTGCTGACAAGCTGTGTTCTGCCTTGCCCCAGGACTGGCGCTTCCCACTGGTTCTTCCATTCCCTGGAGCTCAAATGTGCTCCTCAGGACTCTGGGAAACAGGCTTCAGCAGGAAGTGGGGATCGGAGGCTTAGCAGTGGCTGCTGCCCCAGGTAGAGGAGATTGGCCAGCAAGCAGTTGAGGCCTATGCAGGTTTCTGGCACCAGGGAGAACAGGAGGCAGGGCCCACTGGGGGCCTTACCCCATTGTAGGGATGGTATTTTTTTTTCTTTTCTTTTTTAAGATAAAATGTTCAGAGCCAAAAAAAATAAAATTATGATTAGGGATTAAATTTTTTCAAACTTTTTTTCTAAAGCTAGTGAATGGTTGTATTAATTTTCTCCTTTAACATGTTAATGTGTAATACATTGATTTTTTTTTTTTTAATGTTGAGCCAACCTTACAATCCTGAAATAAACTAACTTGGTTATGGGGGAAAAAAAGAAGTAGGGGGAAATCAACCTTAGGATAATGGTTCTGCCAGAAGTAGATCTAGATTTCTAGATTTCTGCCTCAGGCCATTGACCAAATAAATTTCAAAAGAATTAAGGAAATAAACATTAAAATTGAAACTTAAACAAGAAGAAAATAATGGGAAAAATACTTGTAGATTTTAAAATTGGGGAAAGTTTTCCAAGCATTATAGCCGCAGAATGTCAATGTATATCTATTTTTCTTGCTGTTCCTGAGTTACCTGTTGTTTGTTGGTGTTCTTGTAAGTAGCAAATTGCAGACGATACATAGATTCATTTAGGAAAGTTTTTTTCAGCTTGTTATCCTCATATTTTCCAGGCATACACTATTTCTCCAGTTCATTTTGCTTTCGATTAATTTTTATTTTTCTTAAGGTTTTAATTGTAGGCAGAATTGAGAAAGTCAGTTAGTACCACCAGGCTTGTAACAAAAAGCAGCCTCCCCCTGCTGCACCCTTCCCTACACCCGATGACATTTCTCTTGGCAGTTTCCTCTCATATTTCTGCCATATTTCTCAATAATAACCTTGTACTACTAGTTCATTATTAATCTGCAATAAAGGAAGGTGAAGTTTTAACTCACTTTGTTACCAAATCAAGCTTGGGTCAGCTCACCAATGTGCAGAAAAGTCGATCTACTAACACTGGGTTGTGATGAAGGAAAAGACAGCATTTATCGCAGGTGTCAAGCAAGGAGAATAGGCCGGTCATGCTCAAAGGACTAGAACTCCCTGATGGCTTTCACACATGGGTTTAAAGACCATTAGGGGTAAGAGTCACAGGGTACATGATCATGTCTAGTTATTCTTCTGACTGATTGGTGATGACGTAACTGGGTGATGGTTTGAGAATCTCCATCATCAATCTTCAGGCTTTAACCAGTCTTCCTTTGTTTTCTGCATTTTCTCACTTTTCTCATCATTAACTGCTTGAGTCTCCTCTTTGGAGCTCAGTTATTGTATTCTTCATCTCTGTTTGATTCTTCTTCATTTTTTTCCAATTCTTTGTTAAAAACTAACTTCTCCCTCTGTTCATCCAGTCTTCTCCCAAATTGTTTGACTATTATGATCATTACCTTGAAGTCTATCAGATATATTGCCTATCTCCACATCACTTAGTTCTTCTGGGGTTTTATTTTTTCTTCTTGGAATGTGTTCCTCTGTCATCTCATTTTTCCTAATTCGCTGTTCTTACTTCTATGTATCTGGTGGCTTGGTTACATTTCCCGACCTGGGAGAAGTGGCATCCTGTAGGTTCCAGCAGCACATTCTCCTCTGGATACCATAGCTGCATGCTCTAGAAGTACCCCTGTTGGGTTGCCTTGGTCCTTCTGTTGAGGCAGGCTGGCTATTGTGGGTGGTCTCCTAGACATTGCTTGGCCTTGGTCCCTTTGATTGACAAGTCCTGCCTTCTTGCTGATGGGTGGGGTGAGGCCCAGGGACTTCTGAGACTGGTGTCCGCATACTGGTGTATGGGACCCCCTCCAGTGCAGGTGACCACGATGAAGCTGTAGTGTCTGCTCAGACCCTGGGTCCCACACCTCTTGAAATGCCTGAATATTTCCCTTTGTCCCTGAGCAGTGGAGAAGGACCAGGGGGATTAGTACAGCACATGCTCCCCACAGTGTTTCAGGGTCATCCCTCTGGTCAGTGAGTTCTGGATCTGAAATCAGCTCAACTCCAGGAACTGAGCAAGGCATCTTGATTTTTTATTAGAGCAACTGTTATCCTCCTGTTTCTCTGTCCTTGCCCTTTCCTTTGGTTGTAGATGTTAAACAGTGTTGTGTGTGTGTGCACGCGCATGTGCGTGCATGTGCCCATGTACCTCTAAGGATGCCATGATCTATTAACTATCCCCATACTCCCTGTGGGGCAGACACAATGGTAACTGTGCTCCCTGGGCTTCACCATTGGCCCCTGTTAATTCATCATCATCTCCATGGATGTTAATGGGCTCAGCTGTGACCTCCTCTCCTTTCCTGGCCCATAGCATGGACTGAAAACAGTATCCCAGTTACCAGCACAGTCTTGACTGCCTTGGTGCACAGCGGGCCCTCTGGGACCTCCCATGGAGTGTTCCTTTGCTTAGTGAATCCTTCAGGATTCTTTTACTATATATGGGCATGCCCACAGATCTCAGCCTCCTCACTCCCTCTTCTGTTTTCCAGAGCAGCTGAGTCATGTCTGCTTCTCTCTGCATTGGCCACCATTTACTCTAGACCTCTAAGAGTCACCCCTGGGTCCTGCTACCTCAGGAAAGTTAATTCTTGCAGCAACCTGTGTGTATAATCTCTTTTCCTTCATCAGTTCTGGCACTTTCCTAGATGGGGAGCTCACCTTTACTAGAGAAGAGTAGGCCCCCTCTACAAACTACCGATAGTTTCAGGGATCTGTAAGGGTGACTCATATCTTCCTCACTTGTTTCAGGATCCCAGGTTTTCCTAGCCAGGATCTGATTTTAGCATAGCAGACCTGCTTGGCCGTGCTTCTAAATGTCTCTTCAGATCTTCGGTTCTGTTAGATCTGCTTTTTGCTGTGTCGCTGTTTCTGTTCTCTCACTACAGGTGATAACGGCTTCTTTCCAATTATCGAGTTGCCCTCTAGTCTTTAGCTGTCTGTTAATGCTCAGGATCCCTCATCATCTCTCTGTGGGGTGTCAGTCCAACTCAGCTGTAGTCAGCCAGTTCCAGTGTCTCTGTGGCTTTTTCTCACCATATCTTCAACAACCTGAATCATCACACCTGTGAGGACATTTCCTAGGCCACTTTGCTGATATCTTTACCAGTTCATGGCCTCCTCCACTGTGCCAGGGTCCACCCTGTGTACCATCTGGGACAGCAGGGCGCTGGCTGACTGTGTCGCAGACCTCATCTTACTGCTTGTTTTCTCAGGCTCCTCGTGGCTCCACTTATACTATTTCAAGTTCTCCACAAACCTGGCGCCAAGACTGGACTTACTGGGAAAAACAGTAACGGAGGCCAAGGAAGCTGGGGCAGCTATTAGACCCAGATGCAGGTCGAGCTCTCATGGTGGAGAGGGAAGGAAGAAAGCCTAAAGAGCAAAAGCCTTAGACTGCAGTGCAGTTACCAGAAAGTTTTGGTAAAGCCAATTGAAAGTCCTTGAGCCAAAGTCACCATTTAGAGGAGCCTGTGTGTCCTAGATGACACCTACACCAGCATCCCTGCTGAGTGCACTTGCTGGCCAGGAGCATCCTTGGGCCTCTGTGCAGATGCAGTGATGGACTTCAGAGCACAGCATCCAAGGCCCTTGCTCATTTCATTTTCCACAGTTGGAACCTGGGAGATCTGAAAGATGCATTTTGTAGCTGCCACAAACAGCTACAATAAATTTTATTTCTCCTATTTTCAATATCTTTAAATTAACCAATGTTTATTTAATATATTTTCCCTTCCCAAAATTATATAACACCTTCAAATTGTTTAACTTTTCTCACCACAGGTTGTTGATCAGTATTTTAGGTGTGTGTGTGTGTGTGTGTAAGATGTGATGTCTGTTTATAGATTCCTTTTGTTGATTTTTTGCATATAAATATTCAGCTGTTCCAGCACATTTGTTGAAAAGGCTATCATGTCTCCATTGAGTTACCTTCCTTTGTTCCTTTTTCAAAGATCAGTCAGCTATATTTCTGAGCCTATTTTGACACTCTGTTCTGTTTCATTAATGTATATGTCTACTCTTTCGCTAATATATCACACTGTCCCACTTTATAGTGTGTCTTAAAATTGGGTAGTGAATCAGTTTGTCAACATCCACAAAATAACTCGTTAGGATTTTTATTGGAACTACATGGATAAAATTAAGTTGGGAAGAACTGGCGTCTTTACAATATTGACTATTCCTACCCATGTTCATTGGAACAAAGGACTGGTTCAGAATTGGGAAAGGGGTACATCAAAGCTGTATATTGTTACCCTGCTTACTTAACTTATATGCAGAATACATCATGTGAGATGCTGGGCTAGATGCATCACAGGCTTTGCTCAAGAATGGCAGGAGAAATGTCAACAGCCTCAGATACGCAGATGACACCACCCTTATGGCAGAAAGCAAAGAGGAACTAAAGAGCTTCTTGATGAAAGCGAAAGAGGAGAGTGAAAAAGCTGGCTTAAAACTCAAGATTCAAAAAGCTAAGATCATGGCATCCAGTCCTACCACTTCATGGCAAATAGATGGGGAAAATGTGAAAACAGTGTCAGATTTCATTTTCTTGGGGTCCAGAATCAATGCAGACAGTAAGTGTAGCCACAAAATTAAAAGATACTTGCTCCTTGGAAGAATAGCTATGTCAAACCTAGACAGTGTATTAAAAAGCAGAGACATCACTTTGCTGGCAAAGGTCTGTGTAGTCAAACCTATGGTTTTTCCAGTAGTCATGTATGGATCTGAGAGTTAGACCATAAAGAAGGCTGAGCGCCAGTGAATTGACACTTCTGAACTGTGGTGCTGGAGAATAGTCTTGAGGGTCCCTTGAACAGCAAAGAGCTCAAACCAGTCAATCCTAAAGGAAATCAACTCTGAGTATTCATTAAAAGAACCAATGCTGAAGCTCCAATACTTTGGCCACCTGATGTGAAGAGCTAACTCATCGGAAAAGACTCTGATACTGGAAAAAATTGGGCGAAAGAGGAGAAGGGGGTTTCAGAGGATGAGATGGTTAGGTGGCACCACTGACTCAATGGACATGAGTTTGAGCAAACTTAGGGAGATAGTGATGGACAGAGAGGCCTGGTGTGTTGCAGTTCATGGGGTCACAAAGAGTCAGAGGCAACTTAGTGACTGAACAACAACCCATGTCCTTAGTATATCTCTCCATTTATTTAGATCTTATTTGATATTTTCATCATAGTTTTGTAATTTTCCTCACAGACTTTATATCTGTAACTAGATTTATACCTTAGTATTCCATGTTTTTGTGCTATAGGAAATTATTTATGTTTTTAATTTCAAAATTTAATTGTTCAGTGCTGGTATATCAGAAAACATTTGAGTTTTGTTTATTGACCTGTACCCTTCAATGTTCCTATATTTGTTTATTAGTTTCAGGAATTATTTTGTAGATTCTTTGGCACTTCTGCATAGACATGCTGTGCTGTGTGCTTCATTGTTCACTCATGTCTGACTGTTTGCAACCACAAGGACTGTAACTCTCCAGGTTCCTCTATCCATTGGGATTCTCAGGCAAGAATACTAGAGTGGGTTGCCATGCCCTCCTCCAGAGAATCTTCTAGACCCAGGGATTGAACCTAGGTCTTCTGTGTTGCAGGCAGATTTTTGCTGTCTGAACCACCAGGAAAGCCAAAAAATACTGGAATGGGTAGCCTACTCCTTCTCCAGGGGATCTTCCTGACCCAGGAATTGAACTGGGTCAATTCAATTCCTGCATAGCAGGTGGATTCTTTACCAGCTGAGCTACCAGGGAAGCCCCTACATAGGCACATTCATCTGCAAATACAGTTTTACTTCTTCCCTCCCAATCTGTAAACCTTATTTACTTTTCTTGTCTTAATGTGTTAGCTATAACTTCCAGTGTGATGTGAAACAGAAGTAAAAGAGAGGGCACTCTAGACTTATAACCATTCTTAGAAGGAAAAATTTCAGTATCTTAACATTTAGTATGTTGTTCGGAGAAGACAATGGCACCCCACTCCAGTACTCTTGCCTGGAAAATCCCATGGATGGAGGAGCCTGGAAGGCTGCAGTCCATGGGGTCGCTGAGCGTCGGACACGACTGAGTAACTTTCCATTCACTTTTCACTCTCATGCATTGGAGAAGGAAATGGCAACCCACTCCAGTGTTCTTGCCTGGAGAATCTCAGGGACGGAGGAGCCTGGTGGGCTGCTGTCTACGATGTCGCACAGAGTCGGACACGACTGAAGCGACTTAGCAGCAGCAGCAGCAGTATGGTGTTAGCTCTAGGAGTTCTTTTGTAGATGTTCTTCTTAAGTCAAGGAAATTGTCTATCCCTGGCTTGCTGAGAGTATTTTGTCAAATAACTTTCCTGCATAAATTAATATCATCATATGATTTTTTTCTTTAGTTTATTGATGCAGTAGATTAAATTTTTAGATTTGAATATTGAACTCATTTGCATAACTAGAATAAACATCACTTGGTCATGGTGTATAGCTCTTTTTATTCATGTTGAATTCTATTGGCTAATTTTGTTGTGAAGTTTTTAATTGATTCTCAAGAGGCATATTGGCCTGCACTTTTTTTTTCTTGTAATATCATTATCTTGTTTGGGTATGAGACAGTTGCTGGCTTCATAGAATGAGTTAGGAACTCTTTCTTCTGTTGCTACTTTCTGAGAGAGATTCATTTTTTCCCCCCTATAAGGATGTGATAGAATTCCCTAGGGAAATCACCTACGCCTTGTGGTTTGTTTTCTGGAAGGTTATAAATTATTGACTTAATTTCTTTAATAGATGTACATTTTCAGATTATTTCCACTGTGAGATTGCTAATATTTAGTGTCTTTCCAAGATTTGACTTATTTTATCTAAATTATCAAAATTTTTGTCAAAGAATTATTCATAGCATTTCTTTAAATGTCAATGGAATTAGTAGTGACAACCCTTCTTTCATTATTTACATTACTAATTTGTGTTTTTTAGAACACTCCCTCGCTCCAGATACAAAAATAAACTCAAAACTGTTTGAAGACTGAAATACAAGACATGACATCATAAAACTCCTAGAAGAGAACATAGGCAAAACATTCTCAGACATAAATCACAGCAACATTTTCTTAGATCAGTCTTCCAAGGCAAAAGATATAAAAGCAAAAATAAATGAGACCAGGACTTCCTAGTGGTCCAGTAGTTAAGACTCTGTCTTCCCAATGCAGAGGTCCCAGGTTTGATCTATGGTCAGGGAACTAGATCCCACATGCTGCAACTAAGATCCTGTGTGCTATAGCTAAGACCCAGCACAGCCAAATAAAATTTTTAAATGGTTTATTAAATAAAATTTAAATAAATAAAATGAAAATAATATAAAAAGTAATTAAATTTTAAAATTGAAAATAAAAGTAAATAAAAATCTTAAAATAAATAAACTTTTTAAATTAATTAACTAAATAAAAAATAAATGAGACCTGGACTTTGCTCGTGGACCAGTGGTTAAGAATTCACCTGCCAATGCAGGGGACATGGATTTGATCCCTGATCAGGGAAGATCCCATCTGCTGTGGATCAAGTAAGCTCATGCACCACAACTACTGAGCCCGTGTTCTAGAGTCCATTCTCCACAAAAGAGAATCCACCACAATGAAAAACCTATACACCCCAAATGGGAAGTAGTCCCCATTCGCCACCACTAGAGAAAGCCTGAGTACAGCAACAAAGAGGCAGCATAGCTAGAAATAAATAAATATTAAAAAAAAATAAATGAGACCTAATCAAATTTAAAGGCTTCCACACAGCAAAGGAAACCATAAAAATTTTTAAAGAAAATGAAAAGGCTACCTGCAGAAGGAGAGAAACTATCTTCAAATAATGCAACCAACAGGGTGCTATCATGGAAAATGTACAAGTAGCTCGTATTACTCAGTATTAAAGAAACAACCCAGCCAATAAGTAGGCAGAAAAGCTAAAGAGACGTTTCTCCAAAGAAGACTTAGAGGTGGCCAACAGGCACATGAAAAATGCTCATGTGGCTAATTATTAGAGAGACATAAATCAAAACTACAGTGAAATATCCCCTCACACCTGTCAAAATGGCCATTTTCAAAATGTCAGCAAATAGTAAATGCTGGAGAAAGTGCAGAGAAAAGAGAACCCTCCTACACTGTTGGTGGGAATGTAAGCTGGTGCAGCTTCGATGGGAAACATTATGGTGGTTCCTTAGAAAACTAAAAATAGGGTTACTGTATGATTTCAAATCCTAAAAGATAATGCTGTACTGCACTCAATGTGAAAGAAGAAACTCAGCAGTGGCCACAGGACTGGAAAAGGTCAGTTTTCATTCCAATCCCAAAGAAGGGCAATGCCAAAGAATGTTCAAATTACTGCACTCATTTCACATGCTAGCAAGGTTATGCTCAAAATCCTTCAAGCTAAGCTTCAACAGTATGTGAACCGAAAACTTCCAGATGTTCAAGCTGAATTTTAAAAAGGGAGAGGAGCCAGAAATCACATTGCCAACATCCACTGGCTCATAGAAAATACAAGAAAATTCCAGAAAATCATCTACTTCTGCTTCATTTACTATGCTAAAGTTTGACTGTGTGGATCACAACAAACTGAAAAATTCTTAAAAGGATGGGGTTACCAGAACAACTTACCTGTCTCCTGAGTAACCTGTATGCAAGTCAAGAAGCAATATTTAGAACTAGACATGGAACAACAAACTGATTAAAAATTGGGAAAGGAGTACGTCAAAGCTATTTTTGTCACCCTGCTTATTTAACTTTTATGCAAAAGCCCAGGCTGGATGAAGATCAAGCTGGAACTAAGATTGCCAGGAGAAATGTCAATAACCACAGATATGCGGATGATACCACCCAAGGCAGAAAGTGAAGAGGAACTCAAGAGCCTCTTGATGAGGGTAAAAGATGAGAATGAAAAAGCTGACTTAAAACTCAACATGCAGAAAACTAGGATCATGGCATCCGGTCCCATCACCTCACGGCAAATGTTGTTCAGTCCTGCAGGCATGTCCAACTCTTGGTGACCCTACGGACTGCAGCATACCAGGCTTCCCTGACCTTCACCATCTCCCAAAGCTTACTCAAACTCATGTCCATTGAGTCAGTGATGCTATCCAACTATCCCATCATTTGTCATCCCCTTTCACTCCTGCCTTCAATCTTTCCCAGCATCAGGGTCTTTTCTAATGAGTCATCTCTTCGCCTCAGGCAGCCAACCTATTGGAGCTTCAGTTTCAACATCAGTTCTTCCAATGAATATACAGGATTGGTTTCCTTTAGGATTGACTGGTTTGATTTCCTTGTAGTACAAGGGACTCTCAAGAGTCTCCTCCAACAGCACAGATCAAAAGCATCAATTTTTTGGCACTCAGTCTTCTTTATGGTCCAACTGTCACATCCATACATGATTACTGGAAAAACCATAGATTTGACTGTACAGACCTTTGTCAGCAAAGTAATATCTCAGCTTTTTAATACACTGTCTATGCTTGTCACTGGTAAAGAATCTGCCTGCAATGCGGGAGACCCAGGTTCAATCCCTAGGTCAGGAAGATCCCCTGGAGAAGGACAACTCACTCCAGTATTCTTGCCCGGAGAATTCCATGGACAGAGAAGGCTGGTGGGCTACAGTCCATGGAGTCGCAAAGAGTTGGACGTGACTGAGTGATTATCACATTAGATTTGTCAAAGCTTTCCTTCCAAGGAGCAAGCATCTTTTAATTTCATGGCTGCAGTCACCATCTGCAGTGATTTTGGAGCCCCGAAAAATAAAGTCTGTCACTGTTCCATTGTTTCCCCATCTATTTGCAATGAAGTCATGGGATTGGGTGCCATGATCTTAGTTTTTTGAATGCTGAATTTTAAGCCAGCTTTTTCATTCTCCTCTTTCACCTTTTTCAAGAGGCTCTTTAGTTCCTCTTTGCTTTCTGCCATAAGGGTGTTGTCATCTGCATATCTGAAGTTATTGATATTTCTCCTGGCAGTCTTGATTCCAGCTTGTGCTTTATCCAGCCCATTATTTCACCTGATAGATGGGGGAAAGGTGGAAACAGTAGCAAATAGATGGGAAAATAGTGGAAAGTGGAAACAATGACAGACTATCTTCTTGGGCTCCAAAATCTCTGCGGATGGTGACTGCAGCCATGAAATTACAGGATGCTTACTCCTTGGAAGAAAAGATGTGAAAAACCTAGATACCATATTAAAAAGCAGAGGCATCACTTTGCTGACAAATGTCAGTATAGCCAAAGTTATGGTTTTTCCAGTAATCATCGGAAGTATGGATGTGAGAGTTGGACTATAAAGAAAGCTGAGTGCCACAGAATTGATGCTTTTGAACTGTGGTGTTGGAGAAGACTCTTGAGAGTCCCTTGGACTGCAAGGAGTACCAACCAATCAATCCTAAAGGAAATAAGTCCTGCATATTCATTGGAAGGACTGATGCTGAAGCTGAAACTCCAGTACTTTGGCTACTTGATTTTAAGAGCCAACTCATTGGAAAAGACGCTGATGCTGGGAAAGTCTGAAGGCAGGAGAAGGGGGTGACAGAGGATAAGATGGTTGGATGGCATCATCGATTCAATGGACATGAATTTGAGGAAACTCCAGGAGATGGTGAATAACAGGAGCCTGGCGTGCTGCAGTCCACGGGGTTGCAAAGAGCTAGACATGACTAGAGAATATTATACCCATTGAAACCAACAGGCAGAGTAAGGCAAATACTCTTATGATCTTACTTACATGTGATATAAGTAATTAGAAGTTTTGGATTAGCAGATACAACCACTGTGCATAAAATAGATTAGCCACAAGGACCTACTTTATAGTCAGTATTTTAGAAATTATAGTCAGTATTTTGTAATAAACTATAATGGAAAGGCATCTGAAAAAATAACTGGTCACTATGATGTATACCTGAAATTACCACAATACTATACTTCAATTAAATATATATACCTTTGTGTGTCTGTCTGTCTGTGTCTCTTAGGGTCAGCAGGCCAGCACCACATTGGGGTGACCACCCTTACCTGTCCTCCCCACTCATCTATACAGTTTCACTCACTTTACTCAGCAGATAGTTTTCAATGGCTCCTAACAAGAGAATCCTCTCATTTTCAATGTTATCTCTTAGTGGTTGTCTGAGATGTTAATATTAGGAGAAGCTGAGTGGAGGCTGTATTGGAATTCTCTATATTCTCAACTTTTTTTTTAATCTAAAGTTAATGCAAACTTAGGCCATGAAATAGGTGACCGTTATGTCAGCTGTCTCCTGTAAACTCCTGAGACTTTTGTAAGGGGAAAATGGAATATATTTAATTCAGTTTGCATCAGTTTAACCTAAAGGAGCAAAAGAAAGCTGTTAATAATTTCTCACTTTCAAGCTCAAGTAAACAAGATAGTAATGGTTCCATTATTTTAGGTCATGAGAAGGAAGATTGCTAAAAATTATATGTTTAAATCAGAGACTGTTGAGAGAAAAGTAGTGGAATGGTGGTCTATGAAGCCAGATTTTAAAATGAGTGAGGACGTGGGAGCATTTTTGTATATAAATAATGGTGTCTTTCAATGAGTCTGCATGGCTGAGAGAATATTACTTATAGATGCAGAAATCTGCATATGCTGTTAGGACCTCAAGGAAAATCCAATAATAAGACATCTGGGATGCCAGAAATAGAAGACAACGATTTGATACTTTGCTAAAGGAAGCAGGGGTAGGTGAATTAAACACCATGCAGGTGAAGAGCTTAACTGTGATTCAGAGGCAGTAAACAGAGTGAACAGCGATCATCATGCATTCATCACCCAGTTTCAGCAGCTCCTGAATTGGTTCCACCTATACCCCTGCCCGTGTGCCCCCTCCCACACTGTTTTGAAGCAAGTCTTCAACAGGTATAATGTCATTTATGTAGATTTTAGTATGTATCTCTAAAAGATCCCCTTTAAAAAATAACCACCAGCAGTTTCATCCCCCCAAAATAATAATAATCTCTAATCTCATCAAATACCCAGTTTCTTTTCAAAACTCCAATTAGTTCATATATGTAATAAATGATTTTATTTTCTTAGTTTGTTTGGAGCAAGATATAAAGAAATTCAAACCATTATAATTAGACAGTTTCTCTTAAGTGTTTATAATAGACTTTGCCCCCTGAAATTTATGTATTTAAAAATGTAGATCATTTGCCTTAGTTCTGAGTGTTATCACAAAATACCATACTGGATGGCTGAAACAGTGCACACGTCTGGAGTCTGGGAGGTCCATGTCAAGATGCAGCATAAATCGACGATTTCCTAGTTGTGTGCCGTCTGTCAGCCCTTTGAAACTCTTCTGAGCATCGTGTACGTGTAATATGAAGCGGCCTTGATGGCACCTTCTGGAGATGGGCACTGTTGCCACTGTCAGGATGCTGGCCGCCCTGCTCATACCCACTCAGCTGTGTTACCGTGATCTTCAGGGGAAGCCTCTGTCAGTATCTCCCAGGGCTGTTGATTTTTCCCCCATCAGGAATATAGGAAGTCCAATAGAATAGAAGCAGGACAATACACATATTATATAACATGTACACGTATTAAACTAACATGTACAATATGCATACATGTTAGTTTAGGGGCAGAGGGCTGATATTTCATTTGTTTAGAGTCTAGAAAAAAGGTATAGATCCACAGCTTCCCTTATGTCCCAACTTGATTGCAGGTTCATTTCTGAAATAGGTCAGACACATAGTGATTAATTTTGAAAATGGATGGACCAGGGATAGTTACCTGGATAGTTACCGGATAGTATATGGAAGACTCTTATCCGCTGCTAACATCTGTGTCCAAAAACTCTAACATGAAACCTTAAGAGAACTCCTGAGGAGTTGAGTCCTCTTGGTAATAGTAACGGCCTGAATGAAATCAGCCTTTGGATGAAGAAAGAATACCCCATATTGGAAAGTAATTATAGCTTTTACACTTGTATGTGTGTGTGCTCTCACAGCTTTTTGGAGACTACAGCCTATTTCTTCATGAGACCAAAACTTGGAGAGAAGGAAGTGTCCCCAAACGTTTTCTTCGGTATCTGGCATGAATTCAGCTCTGACTTTAAAGACTTTTGGAAGAAAGAGAACAAACTTATCCTACAAGAAAGGTAGGTGTTTTTCATTTACACAGTGGCATTTTAAAACTGGTGTTTTCTCAGGTGTGACCTGTTAGGGGTTGCCAACTTTCACATCCTGAATGAAAAACTAGGTCCTCACCCTGGGGTTTCCAGTCTAAGAGGGTGCTGAGGTTGCGCAGTACTTGGAGTTCAAATAAGAAGAGTCAGCACAGTGGCTGTGATGCTGCAAAGGGCAGCTAGGGTGATGATTTGCCAGGACCACTGTCTGGTAGACCAGGAAGCCACACAGAAGCAGACAGGCAAGAGGAGGAGTGAAAGAACCCTGCTGGGGTGACAGACCCACTCATTTCCAAAAGGCCTTAATAAGGTAAGATGAATCAGTTTGGTTTAACTTTTGCTCAGTTCATGGGATATTGTTGCA
The DNA here is from genome assembly GCF_042477335.2 of Ovis canadensis. NCBI lineage: Eukaryota > Metazoa > Chordata > Mammalia > Artiodactyla > Bovidae > Ovis > Ovis canadensis. The sequence goes on along the minus strand of NC_091269.1, from coordinate 20,860,497 downwards.
CACTTCACCATTCGTATCAAAATTTCTCCCAGGTATCACCAAGAAAAAGATGATCAATATTTTTAAGAGATATTTTCAAGACTTATCAGATCGTATCACATTTCCTTAAGTGTATCTTCAGAAATGAAGGGAAATTTCCTGTCTAAAGTACATGGAATAGAGTCCTGTCCCTTGATTATGAAGCTTACACGAGTGCATTGTTACCAAGTTGGGAAGCATGTCCCCAAATTGTGGGGTCTGAAGGGAGAATAAAAGGGAAACCAAACCCTAATCCTGAGCCTATTAGTGTGCTTCCCACATCCTGACCCTAATAAGGATTTTGCTTTAGAAAACGTACCTCTTAAGGGACTTTATTCATCATAGCACAAAGTCCCACAATTTTTTTTTCATATCATCTTCATTTTGGTCTTGCTTATATACAAAACCACGCTGGCTCACCTAGTTTTCACTTGTAAGTAGATTTCAATCGGTCTTTAAATCAGGTGAGATTAATTGCTGACACTTGCTGAGCAAGTGGACTGTTCTCGCTAATAGAATTACCTACCTAGAGCCCGCGACTCCATCAGAGCAGGAAGTCTGCCTCGGTGACCAGTGGGTGGGAAAGAGAGCAGTCTGAATGGAAGGGAAACACTGTAAACATCTACTTGGAGACAGTGAACCTGTTCTACCTCAAGATGCATCACCCAGGTTAATGTAAAGGACATGTGCCAGGAGTCCAGATTGGTGAGGCAGGATTTTCCAGGAGTCCAGATTGGTGAGGCTGGAGAGAACTGAGTGAGCACGGGCCTATCTGGACCACTGTTCAGACGTGGATGTTTCCAGCTTTTCACCGAGCAAGCCTTGCTCGGTTTGGAAAATGGTGGGGAGGAAACTGTTTTTAACTTTGGCATGTTGCAGACAGCCTCCCTTCCTGGTGCTCACTGCTTCCATGCATGCCTCCTTTCAGCTCTGACCTAAGCCTGGGAAGGGCCTGGGGTTCAGTCACACTGGGAAACAATATAGAAAGATCAGTGTTTTCACTTTGCACAGGAGCTGGGATGATACTGATCTCAGAGGGAGAGATCCTAGTTCCCTGCCCAGGAATTAAACCTGGGGAACCTGGATGAAAACCAAGAGTCCTAGCCACTAGACCACCAGGGACTAGAGGTGAGAAGCAAAAGTGGCCCAGGCTCTTGCCCCTGTTTGTAAGCAAGACTGTTTCAAGGAGGCAAAAACTGTAAAAACAGGTCCAACATTTATGATTAGATACATAGCACAACATATGGGAGAGCACACAGGAAAACAGTTTGTTCATCCAGCTCAGAAGGAGGGCAGAGATACACACCTGGAGAGGAGTGCGGAGTGAGTGAGGAGGAACACAGTCTGGACGTGTTTAAATCACTTATATGGGACAGCCCTTCTAGATCTTTGTTTACCTTTGGCCAATTATCTTGTTTCTTTCTTCACACCTAACTGGTCCACGCACCTTCCCAAGGATGTGTGTGCAACTTTCTTCTCAGATGTATCCCTCCATAGAGGCCTATGGGTGCATGTCCACACTTATTATGGGGTGGGGTCCCTTCCCTGTTCAACCCCAAAGAAGACTTCCTGAACATGTGCAGACAGGGAAGTCTTCCTTGACCTCAGGAGTGGGCACCTTTTCTCTTTGCTTTAGCAGAACTCAGCTTTTACCAGTAGCTTTGTCCTTGGAGTGTCTGGGTGAGAACAAAGCTTGAATTTTACTCCTCTTGACAAATCCCAGGTGTCTGGCCCAGAGGCCCGCTGTCTCCTACCTCAATACTGACAGAGTGGAAATGGCGAAAGGTAGGCACAGACAGAGCAGGAGTGGAGAGGGCCTGAGGGCACACACGTGAGCAAGGGGTTCTCAGCTAAGGTCCTGGCATGAGATTGCAGGGGTCTCTCATCCAAGCTCTCCTCACCACGTGGCCTGTCCAGAAGTGCTGAGCGGCTCCCATGGAGATGATGTTGGCCTGGAGCAAGTCATTCACTGTCAGAAATGGCGAAGGCCTTGTCCCTGAGATAGAGCTGGGTCTCCAGGAAACACTGTTGACAACAGTCCACCATTTATGAGATCTTAGGCGTTGGACATGCTCACTGAGTATCTCATGCAATCAACCTGATCCTTTTTTTATACTTCCTCCTGTGCTTAAAAAAATCCAGTGGGCTTTTTGGCTCACTGGAGGTGACTTCATTTCATCTCGTAGTGATGTTAACGGGCAGGTGATGGGTGCTGTCCTCTGCACACGGCTCGCTTGCTCTTAACAGAGGACTTAGGAGGAGCATGTGGCAGGTGAGAGAGCTCCTTAGCCCTCCGGAGGACAGGGTGGAAGGTGTCTGTGGATGCCTCACTGCAGAAATGCCAACCGCAGCCTGGGGTTGGGTGGGGGCGTTGGTTACGTGTGTCTGTACCTGCCACCTGGCACCTGTCTTTTCAATGTCCTCTCCTCCTCCTGTGCTCCCTCTTCTCTCTTTCTCTCTCATCTGGACTCTCACCTTCTCTCGCCTTTCAGCTCCCTCCCTCCAATCGCTCTGTGCTTTAGCACAATTTCCAGGCCAGGCTGTTTCTTTACGGGTGGACCCCTGGCCATCAGTCCAGTGGGCTCACACTCTCCCAACCCAGGAGAAGGCATTCTCGAGCTTCTAGTAAAATCCCAGAGAGGAATTCCAGAGGAGTCGTGTGCATCTTTGGATCAGCCACAGTGGCCAGAGGTTGGTTCTGTGGGGACTGTGATTGGTTCAGCAGTCCTGCAACCAGAGAGGAGGATTGCTGTAAGTGACAACCCCTTCTTGGCAATGTCACTGGAGTTAGGGAGGAGCAGCCCTAATTTATTAAGCCTTTAAAAATAACCTGTGTAATTACCAGAATGTCTTAGCATGTCTTGAACTCAAAAGATGCTTTAATGGCATGGTTGAAATTTTCGTTTCTGATCAAGTTTTCCTTGCTCTAATTTGTTATGTTTACATTGAATACTATTTTAAGGTTGTAAATACTCTATAAAAGTCATTACTAATTGTTGTTTGAGTATGGAGTGGTAGTAATGTATTTTTGGCTTTTTCTGATGACTTATATGATTTAATAGATATATTTCTTGAAATGGTGAGTTTCTAGTCTGTGGGGAAAAGGTCTGCTGTCTTTCTAATCAATGGGGTATGGAAAACACAAGCATTTTCAGACCAGAGTTTTTATTGGCTTCCCAGGTAAATGCTAGTGGTAAAGAATACATCTCCAAGGTGAAACTCGGGTTTGATCCCTGGGTAGGCTAGATCCCATGGAGAAAGGCATGAGAACCCACTCCAGTATTCTTGCCTGGAGAATCCCTTGGACAGGAGCCTGGTGGGTTACAGTCCAGGGGGTCTTAGAGAGTCGGACATGACTAAAGCGACTTAGCATGTACACACACTTGCTGTGAGTTCTAGCTGTGAGTTCATACACACCTGGCTTGAGTTCTAGACAGGCATGGCTTCAGAGTTAGCTAAGTGGAGACAGTAATAGCTGCCCTGCAGAGAGACTATAACTGAGCAAGTTTACTAGAGTATATAGGGCAGTGTCTCCATGCTCAATATTCAGTGGCTGTTGTCCATCATTTAATATAAATGACCTCTTGATTATGATGACCCACAAGGTCACATGACATTCTGACAAGGCATGTTAGGAACATATCTGTAAATGCAAGGCATTATTGTGATGCAGTTGCCTTCTTGGTTGGTAAAATGTCTTGATTCTGAGTCCAAGGATGAACTTTTGTTTGAAGAGGCTGAAGTGACCTGTCCTTTCTTGGTTTTAAATCATGCTTACTCCTCTTTTGATGCTTTAGACAGCTGACCCATTGGTTTTGTCTTGAGTCAGAAAAAAATTTTTCATGTATGTGGAACTAGGCTTGTACCTTTATTAATCTGAGGTCCCTCTCCAGAGAAATCTGGACTCATTATTGAGCAACACAAAATATGAAAAATATTTTTTTTTAATGTCAGCTCGACTCTACCCAGAGGATGGGGACACGCTGACATGAATGCTGCCCAAGCACACTGTGTGTGAGGACCCAGGGGACCCATCTCATCTCCAGGGGTGCGTCAGCAGCACCGACCGCACGGGAGGCCCAGGGAGCTCGGGGGATAGGAGCTCGGGGACTCAGTGCAGAGTGACGGAGGCCCTGGTGCTTTTCTTTCCTTTTTTTTTTTCGTATTAAAAACCTTGTATCGGAGCATAGTTACCGTGCAGTGTTGCATTAGTTTCTGCTACACCGCAAAGTGAACCAGCTATGCGTGTGTGTGTGTGTGATATATCCCCTCTGCTGACACAGGCTTTTCCACAGTGACGGAGGGACCATGGTCCTGGGGGAGACAGTTGTGCGCAAGACAGCTTCATCGCCGGCAAATGCTCTGTCATAGCCGGACTCGGTCTTTAGGCAGAGTCCAGTTGTGTGACGTGTGGCCATCGTCTCCTTCCATGTTGCGTTTCCAGGCCCAGGAGACCCTCAGTCGTTTGATGGCGACCCTGTCTCTCTGGAGCTGACAGCCTAGCCCTGGTGCAGTGTGACAGGCGGGGGAAAGCAACAAGGGGAGATCAGTTCCTCCAGAATTCTGTTGACACAGATCTGATTAGGAGCGTACCAGGTGGTCCTGGGGGTGAGAGTGTCCTAGACGAGGAGACCAACCTCCAGGAGCCAGGCCTCAAGCCCCATCATGCAGTGAGGCCTGTCACCATTTCATTTGTAGTCAGCTTGAGACATTTTAATTAATCAGTGGTGGCATTAGTAAGGGTTGTGCTTAAAGTGCTGTCTAACTTGATTTGCTGTTTAATTTACTCTGAGGAACCAGGAGAAAGGGCAGCTACTCCTCCCACTGCGCAGGCGAGGGGCAGTCGGATCTGGTCTCAACCCCACTGGTCTGCGGTGGGAGGAAAAGTGTCTGTGTTCCCTGCCTTAGGATATTGCACAGTAAACTGAAGGTGCCTCATACACTGTTAACATTCCTTTTTCCATCATTTGTATGCATGTGAGCTGTGTGTTCAGATTGAAGTGGGGTGTCAGGAGAGTAGAAGGAAGCAACCATTTTCAGAGCAATGAAAAATAAACTGGAGCTAAAGAGACAGACTTACTGTTCTGTAATCATGTGTTCCTTGGACACCTAAGTGGAGCTGCCTCTTGGACCTCCACTCCGCACTGTCATATGCAGCAGCACGTGAAGCTGGCCAGCCACTTACCCCTTTAATTCAGGCATCAGTTTCTGGAGAAACGGCCCATAACGAAACCTTCCTCCTAGTTCTGAGCCCTGTAGCAGACGCCTTGGCTGGAAAATGACAAGACAGAACAGTGGCCAGTGGAGCCTGGGAATGTGTAAGGGATATGACGTACGCTCATTAAAGGAGCAATTCATATGCATTAAGATACAATAGGCAATTAGGTTCATGAATTTATTCATTCAGCAAATATTTACATCCTACTGTGTGCTCGGCAAATTTCCAGGCCATGTGTACCTTACCCTCTAGTGAGAGAGGCAGACAATAAAGAAGTGAACACACACATCTTTAAATTATAGGTTGAAAGTAGCACTATGAGGAGAGTAAAGAGTGAACCAATTTTGCAGAATGGAAAGCAGAAGAGTTTCATCTGGAAAGTGTGGTCAGAGGAGGCCTTTCTGAAGAGGCAACACATATGTTGACACCTGAAGAACTTGAGCCTGGTGAGGGCAGGATGGTGAGCCTGGCTGGCAGAGGTGTGGGAAGGTCACAGAGCCTGGCAGAAAAGACTGGCTGCTCTCCAGGTCATGAGATGAGTCTGAGGGAACAGGCAGGGGCCTGACCATTCAGGCCCTTGCAATCATGCAAACAGACTGACTTGTATCGTGGGTACAGTAAAAGTTCTCGCAGGGCTTTTGAAAGGTAATGACCTGATGCGATTCAGTTCAGAAGAGACAGTTGGGCCAAGTGGGTAGGAGACGGGGGACCATGGTATTGAGAAACGAGTAGGGAGAAACTGAGATGGCCCAGGTGAAAGGTGTGATGCTCTGGACCAGGAGAGGCAGCAAGAGGTGACAGGAAGCGGACCCTCTGCACACACATTATCTTGAGTTCCTGACTGGAGCAACTTTGGAGGTCAGGAAAGTCTAAGTCTCAGCTGCGTCATGACAAGCTTATGTTACCCAGATTTTAGAGATCAGGAAAGCAAACCTCCCCCTTTCTTTCTCCTAAAATGATTTATAAACAGCCATGGCTAAGAAAAGATCTAAGACTGTGGATATCAGAAAATTTATTTTCTAAAACTTAGTCCTCAAAAAATGATGTAAAACTCTAAGGCGAAGGTTAGATGGAAAAAAGTCACTGCACTTGCTTCTTTATCTTATCATGTTTCAAGAGATGTTTTTAAATTTTGAGAAAATCCTTTCTCAAAGCCTCATGTTCAAAAATGGAAAAAACTCACCCTGAAAGGTTCTGGTTTGAGCTTCTAACAGATAGTCGGGGTCAAGAGTCAAGAAATAACTTGTCCACAGACATTTTTTGCTTTGAAAAAGGATTTAAACAATTCTGGTGAGTTTGTAGAGACTTATGAAGGTATCTGAGCAATTATTAATTTCTCTTCAGCATTTGCTAAAAAGTTTTTTTGATGTATTAGCAAAGTTTGTAGTAAAACATATTTGAGTCAAAGTATGGTTCATGGAGTAAAGATATTTAAAAATTACTCATTAGAAATAACATCATGGAGTTTAGACAAGCTGAAAATGGGCTTCCTTGGTGGCTCAGTGGTAAAGAACCACCCTGTCAATGCAGGAGACACAGTTTCAATCCCTGGGTTGGGAAGATACCCTGGAGGAGGACAGGGCAACCCAATCCAGTATCAGTGTCTGGAAAATCACATGGATAGAGGAGCCTGGCAGTATACAGTCCATGGGGTCGCAAAAGAATTGGACATGACTTAGTGACTAAGCAACAGTGAACTAAAAATAATTCCTAAAGTAAGCTATTCCTTTACCAGCAAGCTATTATTTTGGGAATCATTTTCAATTTCTTTAGGAGCCTCTCAATGTGATGGTTATAACCTGTGGTAAGAAGAGGCCAGATTTGTCTAACACTAAATTCTTAGGTTTGTGTGGACTTCACTGGAGCCTGGATTTTTTGGGTAGAGAAAAATGTAAGAATTCAGGGGCCCCACCAGTCACCCCCTTGCGACATCTTCCTGACTGGCTTTGAGCCTTCCAAGCAGAGGAGCCCACTGGCCAAACATCCTTCTTCCTGTCTGCTTGGCACTGCACACTCAGACATGGCAGACCAGGGGGGAGCTGAGAGAAATGGAAAGTGTTGAGAGAGTAGCATTGAAACATATGTATGTAAATCACATGTAAAATAGCTAGCTGGTGGGAAGTTGCTGTATAACACAGGGAGCTCAATCCAGTGCTCTGTGACGACCTAGAGAGGTGGATGGAGTAGGGGGTGGGAGAGAAGTTCAAGAGGGAGGGGACATGTGTATGCTTATAGCTGATTGACATTGTTTATGGCAGAAACCAACACAACATTGTAGAGCAATTATCCTCCAATTAAAAATAAATTTTTAAAAGTTCGGGATCATGGGGTCAGTAATGGGTATTCAGAAGCTAGTTGTGAGAGAAGGGGGTGGGCAGGATCGTCTCCAAGACATAGGTGTTAGTCTCTACAACAGATTTGAAGCTGATGGCAGCATTAGACCCAGCCATGCTGGGTCATTTTGACAAAGAGCAGTTAACTCACTGGTTTTGCCTGCTGAAGTCTGATTAACACTTAAGAAGCAAGTGTTATAAGATATCAAACTCAGTTTTGAATGTCTGTGACTCTCACATGCTGGAAGGACATGGCCAAAATATTTTTTAAAAGGTCAGCCTAGAGTTTCCATGAGGTCCACAGTTCCCTCCTGGAATCCGTGGAAGAGGGCACACAGCAGTGTTACTCGTAACATCTGAACACTGGAAACAAACTCAAATGTCCATCAGCAGATGAGTGGATAGACAAAATACAGCACATCCTTACAATGGAATAGCACTCAATGATGAAAAGACATGAAGCACTGATATATGCTATAACATGGGTAAGCCTTCAAAATGCTGTGCTAAGAGAAAGAAGATGGTCACAGAAGAAGACTATGAAACACCCAAAACTGGCAAGTATTTATACAGGATCAGGAAGTACATTAGCCCTTGTTGAGGGCTGGGGGCAGAAAGGAATGGGAATTGACCTCTGACAAGTTTCCTTTGGTGGGTGGAATGTTCTAAGAATAGACAGCTGCACAGCATTGTGGGTGTAGGGTATGGGTTTTTCTGTTGTTTGTTTTGTTTTGTTATTTGTTTTTTTGGCCACATCATGTGACTTGTGGGGTCTTAGTCCCCTCATCCTTCCCCATCCCTCAGTAGTGACACCGCTGAGTCCTAACCACTAGAATACCAGGGAATTCCCTGTTCAGTCCACTTTAAGTGGACATTTAATAATATGTTAATGATATCTTAATAAAGCTATTAAAAAAAAAAAGTAAATAGAATTTCTCACATTAGCCACTAGGTCTAATCATGGACCACAATTGAACATTCCACCTGCCCTCAGCAATCTGTTCAGGTTGGTTACAGTTTTGAAATCATCCTGGCCATTTCCCCTGTGCTCAGGAGATACATTTAAGGAAACCAAGTCTTTCAACTACTAATATGACTAAATGAGCTAAATCAAAATTTCAGAGATAAATCCACTGGCACAAATTTGTAGGAAAACAGGTAGCAGAGTTCATTCCAAAATTTAAAAGATCTCCATCTATTTAAATAATGACTCTGTAGAAGTGAAATGACCAGTATTTCTCTGTATAAACTTCAGATTCAGGAAATCTTCAGTTCAGTCACTCAGTCTTGTCCTACTCTTTGTGACGCCATGAATTGCAGCACGCCAGGCCTCCCTGTCCATCACCAACTCCTAGAGTTCACTCAAACTCATGTCCATCGAGTCAGTGATGCCATCCAGCCATCTCATCCTCTGTTGTCCACTTCTCCTCCTGCCCCCAATCCCTCCTAGCATCAGAGTCTTTTTCCAATGAGTCAACTCTTTGCATGAGGTGGCCAAAGTATTGGAGTTTCAGCTTTAGCATCATTCCTTCCAAAGAACACCCAGGATAGATCGATCTCCTTTAGAATGGACTGGTTGGCTCTCCTTGCAGTCCCAGGGACTCTCAAGAGTCTTCTCCAACACCACAGTTCAAAAGCTTCAATTCTTCAGTGCTCAGCTTTCTTCACAGTCCAACTCTCACATCCATACATGACCACTGGAAAAACCATTGCCTTGACTAGACGGACCTTAGTCAGCAAAGTAATGTCTCTGCTTTTGAATATGTTGTCTAGGTTGGTCATAACTTTTCTTCCAAGGAGTAAGCCTCTTTTAATTTCATGGCTGCAGTCACCATCTGCAGTGATTTTGGAGCCCCCAAAAATAAAGTCTGACACTGTTTCCACTGTTTCCCATGAAGTGATGGGACCAGATGACATGATCTTCATTTTCTGAATGTTGAGCTTTAAGCCAAATTTTTCACTCTCCTCTTTCACTTTCATCAAGAAGCTTTTTAGTTCCTCTTCACTTTCTGCCATAAGGGTGGTGTCATCTGCATATCTGAGGTTATTGAGATTTCTCCCTGCATCTTGATTCCAGCTTGTGTTTCTTCCAGTCCAGCATTTCTCATGATGTACTCTGCATAAAAGTTAAATAAGCAGGGTAACAATAGACAGCCTTTACATAGTCCTTTTCCTATTTGAAACCAGTCTGTTGTTCCATGTCCAGTTCTAACTGTTGCTTCCTGACCTGCATATAGGTTTCTCAAGAGGCATGTCAGGTGGTCTGGTATTCCCATCTCTTTCAGAATTTTCCACAGTTTATTGTGATCCACACAGTCACTATGCTTTGGCATAGTCAACAAAGCAGAAATAGATGTTTTTCTGGAACTCTGTTGCTTTTTTGATGATCCAGCAGATGTTGGCAATTTGATCTCTGGTTCCTCTGCCTTTTCTAAAACCAGCTTGAACATCTGGAAGTTCACGGTTCACATATTGCTGAAGCCTGGCTTGGAGAATTTTGAGCATTACTTTACTAGCATGTGAGATGAGTGCAATTGTGCGGTAGTTTGAGCATTCTTTGGCATTGCCTTTCTTTGGGATTGGAATGAAAACTGACCTTTTCCAGTCATGTGGCCACTGCTGAGTTTTCCAAACTTGCTGGCATATTGAGTGCAACACTTTCACTTCAGGATTTGAAATAGCTCCACTGGAGTTCCATCACCTCCACTAGCTTTGTTCGTAGTGATGCTTTCTAAGGCCCACTTGACTTCACATTCCAGGCTGTCTGGCTCTAGGTGAGTGATCACACTATCGTGATTATCTGTGTCATGAAGATCTTTTTGTACAGTTCTTCTGTGTATTCTTGCCACCTCTTCTTAATATCTTCTGCTTCTGTTAGGTCCATACCATTTCTGTCCTTTATCGAGCCCATCTTTGCATGAAATGTTCCCTTGGTATCTCTAATTTTCTTGAAAGATCTCTAGTCTTTCCCATTCTGTTGTTTTCCTCTATTTCTTTGCATTGATGTCTGAAGAAGAGTTTCTTATCTCTTCTTTCAGGAAATCTTAAGTCATGTTAAAACACACACAGACACAAAATAGGTAATATGTGTATATGTGATCTGAAATGACTCATGTATTCCAAATACACTTTTTTCAGATCTAATCTCCATGAGAGGAGTCAGATTGTCCAAGTTTTCTCAATCTGTAGTTCTAATGGAGAAGAGATAAATCCTTAGGAAAAAAAAAGAGTGGCTATGATAATGGTTAAAATAAATAAAAGGGGGAAGAAATGTGTTCACCTTTGCTCTGGTGTAAAGCCCCATCTCTCACTTCTGTCTTGTTGGGCCTCCACCCTCTCACCAGAATGTCCCATCTACCACCTACTGGGCCCTTGCCTGGATCTGAATCTTCACTTAGGACCCCTCCCCATGAGCCCCTGACCAAGCCGCTGCTCAAGATCTTTGCTTCTACTTATCATAAACAGGCTTAGAAACGTGAACCATGGGCAACTGCTAGATCAGGAGAGGACGTATGAGCCCTTGAGAAGAAAGCAGACGTTTCTTGGGGCAAGGACAGACCTTTTACATGGTGCTTCCTGGCCAGTGTGCCCGCAGTGAGGACTGGCTATCCTGGTGCTTGGAACTGGCCGTGGAAGCGCAGCATGGCCTTGGACACGGGCATTGCTAGTCTATTCAGCTGTCCAGATGAAGAGCCATCGTGGCAAAGAAGTGTCCTCCAGTCCAGGCTCCTTAGTTTCTGTGGAAAGCTCTTGTTTATAATTTGTTCCTCCTTAAAAGGACCTTTAGATCATTAGCACCATGGTTGTCATCATCATCATCAAAGTTATTACACATGCATAATATTTCTCATCTGCATATTATAATTCCATATCAAACTCAAATTTTGTCTGCTTCCTCTTTTTTATTTTTTAAATTTTTAATTGAAGTATAGTTGATTTATAATGCATTAACTTCTGCTGTACAGCAAAGTAATTCAGTCATACATATATCCATTATGATTTATCTCAGGATATTGAATATATATCCTGAGATATATATTCTCAGTGCTATACAGTTCTCTGTGCTATACGGTAGGACCTTGTTGTTTTTCCATTCTATATATAAGAGTTTGCATCTGCTAGTCCCATCCTCCCACTCCATCCCTCCTCCAGCCCCCTCCTTCTTGGCAACCGCAAGTCTGTCCTCTATGTAAATCTATTTCTGTTTCATATATAAGTTCACTTGAGTCTTATTTTGGATTCCACATATAAGTGATGTCATATGATATTTGTCTTTCTTCATCTGACTGACTTCACTAGTATGGATTCACCCATCCCTGGATCCATGTTCCTAGATGGACCTAGAGAATGGTGAACCTCCATTGTATTGAATATATATGTACTGCATCTTTGCCCATTCATTTGTCTGTGGGCATTTAGGTTTTTTCCATGTCTTGACTATTGTAAGTAGTGCTGCTGTTGGGGTGCACATTGGGGTGCATGTATCTCTTTGAATTACAGTTTTCTCTGAATCTATGCCCAGGAGTGGGATTGCTGGATCTTCTGGTACCTCTGTTTTTGTGAGGAATCTCCATACTGTTCTCCATGGTGACTGCACCAACTCATGCTTGCTCTTTCTGAATGTTGTCTTACGTGAAGCCCATGAGCATTTTATTTCATTCTATTTTGATTTATTTTGCTTTTGGGTGTTTTGTTTGTTTGTTTATTAAAATAAATGATAAAACACCCAGGATCCCCGATACTTTGAGTATCTTTCTAAGTTTGAAAACTTTAATCACTTTCATCTGCCATTTTATCTTACTGAGCAATGTTGACATTCTCTGGATAATCCGCCAGCTTTCTCCCCAACTCCCCCACCAAGCCCTGGCCACTCTACATTTACTCAAAGGGCAGGTGGCATTCTCCCATCATGAGCCATCGTGTTGTCCATAGGTTACACTTGACAACATGAAAACTAAGGCTCAGAGGGGAATGAAGGTGCCCTGTGTTAGTGCTCAGTGAGGAAAGAGGCCTGCTCTGTCCTCTGGGGACTCAGGGCGAAGGGAAGAGAGAGCTGAAGTAGGTGCGGCAGCGTAAGTGCGCCTGTCAGACAGTATTCCGTGACAGGTCAGCAGGGACTTGAAGGAAGTGAAGGAATAACGCAGGGGCTACAGTGGAAACAGTGGCAGACTTTTTTTTTTGGGGGGGGGGCTCCAAAATCACTGCAGATGGTGACTGCAGCCATGAAATTAAAAGACGCTTACTCCTTGGAAGGAAAGTTATGACCAACCTATGTAGCATATTCAAAAGCAGAGACATTACTTTGCCAACAAAGGTCCATCTAGTCAAGGCTATGGTTTTTCCAGTGGTCATGTATGGATGTGAGAGTTGGACTGTGAAGAAAGCTGAGCACCGAAGAATTGAAGCTTTTGAACTGTGGTGTTGGAGAAGACTCTGAGAGTCCCTTGGACTGCAAGAAAAGCCAACCAGTCAATTCTAAAGGAGATCGTCCTGCGTGTTCATTGGAGGGACTAATGCTAAAGCTGAAACTCCAATACTTTGGCCACCTCATGCAAAGAGTTGACTCATTGGAAAAAGACTCTGATGCTAGGAGGGATTGGGGGCAAGAGGAGAAGAGGATGACAGAGGATGAGATGGCTGGATGGCATCATTGACTCGATGGACATGAGTTTGAGTGAACTCCAGGAGTTGGTGATGGACAGGGAGGCCTGGCGTGCTGCAATTCATGGGGTCGCAAAGAGTTGGACACGACTGAGTGAGTGAACTGAACTGACCTGATGGAGATAGAACATTCCAGCCAGGAAGAGTGGCAAGTGCAAAGCCTGAGGGAGGCAGATGCAGTGAGCATCCTGAACAGAGTGAGCAGGAGGAAAGAGGTGGAAGATGACTGCGCAGAGGGGTGCTGGGCCAGATCATGGAGCCTGGTGGACCATGTGGAAGAGGCTTCAGAAGAAGGGCATAAACCAGAGCCATATAACATGCTGTGGTGCTTGCAGGAGCAGGGGGAATCAGTGTCTTCACAAGGGCAGGCACCATTAGGTAGTCAGTGACAGACGCCTGGTTAGATGGACGCAGGAGAAGAGGATGATGGGTAGCTTTCTGGAGGAGCCAGTACACTCGGAGGTCAGCAGAGAAAGAAGGTCTTGCTGGAGGGGCAAGAGTGAGGGATTTTTTTTTTTTATGGAGGAATCAACAGCATATTTTTAGCCTGAAAGGAATAATCCAGTAGAGGAAAAAACTGTGGTTTTGTTCTCCCTTAATATGCATGTTTCCTAGAGGCGCTCCTGCCTTGTATTGCCCACATCTTTCTTGCACGTGATTCCGAACCACTGTTGTGTAAATAGCTCTGCTGTACTCTCTTTTGAGTGTCACGGGAGGAAACGTGATAAACTCTCTGTGTCTATAGTCTAATAGTCTGTAGTCTGTGTCTATGTCTAATAGTCCTTGAGGCTTCCCTTGTGGCTCAGACAGTAAAGAATCTGCATGCAATGCAGGAGACCTGGGTTCCATCCCTGGGTCAGGAAGATCCCCTGGAGAAGGGAGTGGCTACTCACTCCAGTATTCTTGCCTGGAGAATTCCAATTTTCTTGGGCTCCAAAATCAAAGCAGATGGTGGCTGTAGCCATGAAATTAAAAGATGCTTGCTCACTGGAAGAAAAGCTATGACAAACCTAGGCAGTATATTAAAAAGCAGAGACATCACTTTGCCAACAAAAGTCTGTATAGTGAAAGCTATGGTTCTTTCAGTAGTCATGTATGGATGTGAGAGTTGGACCATAAAGAAGGCTGAGCATGGAAGAATTAATGCTTTCAAACTGTGGTGCTAGAGAAGACTCTTGAGAGTCCCTTGGACACAAGATCAAACCAGTCAATCCTAAAGGAAATCAACCCAGAATATTCATTGGAAGGACTGATGTTGAAGCTGAAGCTCCCATACTTTGGCCACCTGATACGAAGAGCCAGCTCATTGGAAGAGACCCTGATGGTAGGGAAGATTGAAGGCAGGAGGAGAAGGAGATGACAGAGGATGAGATGGCTGGAAGGCATTGGTGACTCAATGGACATGAATTTGAGCAAACTCCGGGAGATGGTAAAGAACAGGGAAGCCTGGCATGCTGTGGTCCATGGGGTCACAGAGTCGGGCATGACTGAGCGACTGAGCATTGAGACTACAAAAGCCATAGAAAAGCAAGCCTTCTTTTTTTTAATGAGAGCTTTTTCGCTTTGCTTTGTTCTTTGCTGACCTGGGTCTTGGTTACTGTGCTCAGTCTTTCTCTAGCTGTAGTGAGTGGGGCAGCTCCTCCACGGCACATGGGCTTCTCGTTGCAGGGCACAGGCTCCAGGTGTGCAGGCCTCAGTAGCTGTAGCTCGCAGGCTCTGGAGCCCGTGGGCTCAGTAGCTGTGGTGCATGGGCTGAGTTGCTCATTGGCCTGTGGTATCTTCCCAAACCAAGGATCCAACCCATGTCCCCTGCGTTGACAGGCAGATTACTAACCACTGGATCACCAGGGAAGTCCAAGAGATTTTAAATTAACCATGAAAACTATGTTATCAGGGCTTTAGAGTCCCAACATGTTTATGAATACAAATATTCCTATTTTCAGTGAATGTTTAAAATGTATCATCCAAGCATTTTTAAAGGTTCTAAATGGCATCTTCCAGATTTCTCAACTTTCTGATACCATAGTAAATTTCTTATGGAAGAACAGGGGAAGATGCTCTGGTGTGACAGAATGTAATTCAGGGTCTTATTTACACATGGAGTGTGCACCTTACTATTTAGTCACCTAGGCTCTAACATAGATGCATCTCCCATGTTCAGCAGCACAGAATGTCAGCATTTTCAACACTTGTCAGAGACTCTGAGCACCTACTGGCTGCCACTTGGGTAAGACCACTATGATCTGAGATAACGGGGGAAATGTGCTCCCTGCCCTTGTAGGTTTCTGAGTTGTAGCCCTCTGTCAGGTTATATCACCAAAAAGCAAGGGCACTACACACTCCAAGTGTGTGCTGACTTGCCTCTCCTCACAAATGCCTTCACTGAGGTAAAGCTTAAAATTTACTTTGTTTATAGTGAAGATTTGTGTAAACAAACAAAAAGCCTAGTGGAAAAGTTTCTGTCTTCTGTATTTTTGCCTTTTTACTAACTGCAGTTCACATCCCTTATGTAGACAGCCACACCAAGAATTCTTCCCATATATTAGAATCAAGAAAATGTGGTTGTAGTTTTGTTTTCTCTGGATGATCTTATATGCTTTCCTTTTTCAAAAATGAACACTGTAGCCCATTGTGTTTCCATTAATATGTTTCCTTGAATACGGTTCAGAATTTGTCCAGTTAGACTATTCCTTTCCAGGATCGGGCTTCCCTAGTGGCTCAGACAGTAAAGAATCTGCCTGCAGTGTGGGAGACCCAGAGATTGAACCTGGAATCTCCAGGATCTGGTAAAACACATGCACCCATTTTTCTAGGTATCTTTCTGTTATCAAAAACTATTTTAACCTGCCACATTTTTTATATTCAGGGTTCTAGGAGAGTCAGCATTTCAAAATCAAATACTTCTAAATAAACAGAAATAAAAACAAATATAATAAATATAAATTACTATAATGAATATAAATATATGATAAATATAAATGCATAAGTATAAATAACTATGTTCATGTTAATAACTAGAGGAAGATTTTGTTGGCCGTGTTTTTCATCGTCATCTGCGTTTGCCTTGTGAGGAGGCTATACAGACAGAGGCTTACAGCTTGGGCTGAGGAGGTGTTGTCTGTGTCTGGCTGAATCTGCCACTCACTCTGACCCCGAGTGAGTAATTTGACCGTTTTAAGTTTCAGTTTCTTCATGGTTAAAGTTCGGTAACAGTAATAGGTACCTCAGGAGATGTGTGGAACACACACATCTCCTGAGATGTGTGTATGTGTGTGTATGTGTGTGTATGTGTGTGTGTGTGTGTGTGAAATCTTTGTTTCCTTTGCCTTGAAGTAAGTGAACAGGCTTGTCCTGTGGAACCATCTCTCCTTACCTACAGCCTTTCCAAACCTAGGAAACAGCTGTTTCTTCCTGCGGTAGCTCATGCATATAATGTCCTACATTTATAGAACATTAGACAGTTATCAAAGAGATCCTGAATCTAGGGGATTAACTTGATAACTTGAATGTGTTTTCTTACGAAGAAATGATCCATCTCTTTGGACCCACCTCTTCTCCATAATAACAGTTTCAGGAAACGCTGATGTAAATCATTTCTGCTTATTGGCCTTATACTCGTGAAAGGAATATATTTGCAGCTTTTAGAGCATAAGGATAAAACATATATATCTAATTGTCATGGAATCTTGGACTCTGAACTATGAACAGTCCCCAAAGTTGAGCGGGTCTTGTTGACTAAGTGGCAGACTCCCCTCACGCGTCTGCGCGCTGAGGGCGCATGTGGTGTGGGCTGCACAGAGGCGCCTTCCGCCAGCCCAGCATCCTGAGGCGGGTCCCACAGACCGGTCCCGCAGAGTTCTGAGGCTCCTGTGAAGTCTGGTCAGAAGAGTCGAAGTTGCTGTGAGCTGTTCTAACTGCATCGTCACCCCTGGAGGCACGGATATTGTTGCTTCTCTCGCTGAGTCAGACTGTCAGCGTTAAAGTTCAGAAATCCAACTCTAATTCAGAAATACGTCCCTGACAACACTTAAGTTATTTTCACCTGTAGTCATAAGAACTATTGTGGTTGATTGTTTCTTCTGTATTTTCAGGATTTGTGTGGGTGTGTGGGTGTGTGATCATCGCGGTTATAAAGCAGGGCGGGCGAGCCGGGACTCGGTCCACTCGGCGTCTATACCTACTTGTCTCCTGGAGCCGCACCCCCGCCCCCGCCCAGCCTCCATCCAGAGCCCCTCCCCGCTCTTTCGGATTAAAATATTTTCACTGACCTTAATAGGCTGACAGAGAACTAAAAAGGAAGTAAATGTTTTTCAGATGACATCTTTGGTAGGCTGATTCTAAGAAGTGCAACTTCTAGTCAGCAGCCTAAGCAAAGAAAATGTGAACAAAAACAAACCATGTGAACATGAACACTCTTCTCTCATCACTTCCAGTGGTTTTGAAAAAACAGCATCACCAAAAGCAGAGAGACAAGAAAGAAGGAAAGCTAGCATTATTTTTTAGACGGAACAGTCCAGGTGACTCTGCTAAGCTGGTGAGGGAGGAGAGCACGGCTCTCAGCCCGTGGTTGGAAGACTCTTCTCTGCTCGGGACCTGATGCCCGGACTGGCTCCTGGGACACTCACTTAGACTGGATTATTACTGCTCTGTGTTAGAGGAGTGGCTCCCTTCTCTTTCAGTTGAATGACAAGAGCAGTGTATCTATGGCTTTTATTTCTGTTGGGAAACTAACAAGGTGAAGTCTTGATTAAGGAATGCACCGCCCCCTCCCCAATCCTCACTGGGAGTTAAACTCAAGTGCCAAGCCCTGGCTTCTTCCCTGCTTGCCAGGCTGCTTTCTTCCTTGCTTGCCAGGCTGCTTTCTCTCTCTGTGTAGTGAAGTGAAAGTGCTCAGTCGTGTCCGACTCCAGGCCAGAATACTGGAGTGGGTAGTCTTTCCCTTCTCCAAGGGATCTTCCCAACCCAGGATTGAACCCAGGTCTCCTGCATTGCAGGCGGATTCTTTACCAACTGAGCTATCAGGGAATCCCTTTGTGAAGGAGGTCCTATCCCCTTCTCCTTTCCAACTTGGACATATAGGTCATTTTTGTTTGTTATTTGAAATGTTATCACCACTGTGCCTTTTCACTTAGTATCTAGTTTTGTGATGAACTTCTCTTTCCTACTCAGTTTAAGAAATTTTAGGAATCATTGACTGAGGGGTGAGGCAGAAGGGAAGGGGGTTATCAGCAGGCTCGTGCTTGGAGCTCATGGACTATCCCCAGTGCCCAGGGAAAGGCCTGAGCAGGAGGGGACTGGGGCCTCTCCATCCCTGCTTCCCTCAGTATTTTTCCTCTTACTTCTGCCAGCTCACCTCCAGGGACATGTTCTTTTTTCCTGCCTAAAGTGTGGGGGAAAAGTCTTGTCAGAGTTTTGTTGAAAGAGAACTGGCATTTGGGAGCAGCATTTGCTAGGAGGCTTAGGATAGATGGGCCTGCTTGCAGAGCTGCCCACAAGTGCCTGCATTTCCTGCTTCCAAGCAAGCACATCCTAGGGGACTGACCTGGAACAGAGCCACCTGGCCCGGGAGCTGCTTTTCCGAAATTCCTCTGCACCTGACTTTGGGAATCAATCTCTCAGCCGTCTGGTGCCCAGGGCCCGGCTCCTAGCTCAGCCGTGTGTGCAGCCTGTGTAGGGACACACGAACCACTTGCCCCATCGGTCATGTTCATATCCAGAGCCTGAACCAGTAGGATGGAGGAAGCTCTGGCCTCGGTGGGGAGTCTAGGGCAACAGGGTCCCCTGCAGCACTCCCAGGTTACTCTGTACAGAGTCCTTGCTCTCAGCCCCATTTCCCCTTCTAAGGAAAGTGTGGAAAACTAAGAGTTCTCTTTGAAACCTCTCGGGGCACAACTGCCCTGAACCCTGAGCTGGGGCAACATCCTTGGCATCTGCGCACACCTGTGGCTCTTGCCTGGGTTTCAGGGCCCTCAGCCCTGCGCCAACTCGGGCATCCTGACCACGCTCTCTAGTTCTCCTGCTGTAGGAACGGCCACACTTTTTTTCTGTGTAAAACTGAAAATGTTTGTAGACTGAGCTTTCTGTGATACTTAGAAAATAAGATAGTAAGAAAATTAAGATGCTTTGGTGGTCTAAATACATGTGAAGTCGATTTTTTATTTTTTATTTTTTTTTAAATTTTAAAATCTTTAATTCTTACATGCATTCCCAAACATGAACCCCCCTCCCACCTCCCTCCCCATAACATCTTTCTGGGTCATCCCCATGCACCAGCCCCAAGCATGCTGCATCCTGCGTCAGACATAGACTGGCGATTCAATTCACATGATAGTATACATGTTAGAATGGCATTCTCCCAAATCATCCCACCCTCTCCCTCTCCCTCTGAGTCCAAAAGTCCGTTATACACATCTGTGTCTCTTTCCCTGTCTTGCATACAGGGTCGTCATTGCCATCTTCCTAAATTCCATATATATGTGTTAGTATACTGTATTGGTGTTTTTCTTTCTGGCTTACTTCACTCTGTATAATCGGCTCCAGTTTCATCCATCTCATCAGAACTGATTCAAATGAATTCTTTTTAATGGCTGAGTAATACTCCATTGTGTATATGTACCACAGCTTTCTTATCCATTCATCTGCTGATGGACATCTAGGTTGTTTCCATGTCCTGGCTATTATAAACAGTGCTGCGATGAACATTGGGGTACATGTGTCTCTTTCAATTCTGGTTTCCTCGGTGTGTATGCCCAGCAGTGGGATTGCTGGGTCATAAGGTAGTTCTATTTGCAATTTCTTAAGGAATCTCCACACTGTTCTCCATAGTGGCTGTACTAGTTTGCATTCCCACCAACAGTGTAGGAGGGTTCCCTTTTCTCCACACCCTCTCCAGCATTTATTGCTTGCAGATTTTTGGATCACAGCCATTCTGACTGGTGTGAAGTGGTACCTCATTGTGGTTTTGATTTGCATTTCTCTAATAATGAGTGATGTTGAGCATCTTTTCATGTGTTTGTTAGCCATCTGTATGTCTTCTTTGGAGAAATGTCTATTTAGTTCTTTGGCCCATTTTTTGATTGGGTCGTTTATTTTTCTGGAGTTGAGCTGCATAAGTTGCTTGTATATTTTTGAGATTAGTTGTTTGTCAGTTGCTTCATTTGCTATTATTTTCTCCCATTCCGAAGGCTGTCTTTTCACCTTGCTTATATTTTCCTTTGTTGTGCAGAAGCTTTTAATTTTAATTAGATCCCATTTGTTTATTTTTGCTTTTATTTCCAGAATTCTGGGAGGTGGATCATAGAGGATCCTGCTGTGATTTATGTCTGAGAGTGTTTTGCCTATGTTCTCCTCTAGGAGTTTTATAGTTTCTGATCTTACATTTAGATCTTTAATCCATTTTGAGTTTATTTTTGTGTGCGGTGTTAGAAAGTGATCTAGTTTCATCCTTTTACAAGTGGTTGACCAGTTTTCCCAGCACCACTTGTTAAAGAGATTGTCTTTACTCCATTGTATATTCTTGCCTCCTTTGTCAAAGATAAGGTGTCCATATGTGTGTGGATTTATCTCTAGGCTTTCTATTTTGTTCCATTGATCTATATGTCTGTCTTTGTGCCAGTACCATACTGTCTTGATGACTGTGGCTTTGTAGTAGAGCCTGAAGTCAGGCAAGTTGATTCCTCCAGTTCCATTCTTCTTTCTCAAGATTGCTTTGGCTATTCGAGGTTTTTTGTATTTCCATACAAATCTTGAAATTATTTGTTCTAGTTCTGTGAAAAATGTGGCTGGTAGCTTGATAGGGATTGCATTGAATTTGTAAATTGCTTTGGGTAGTATACTCATTTTCACTATATTGATTCTTCCAATCCATGAACATGGTATATTTCTAAAAAATATTACAAAATGCCTTAAAGAGTCCCAAGTAAATTTAAGAGAGGATCTACTGGATTTTCACTAACTGCTTAAAAAAAAGAGAGAGAATTGCTTTGATCCATCGTGCCTTACTGTGAGCTGTAACAGTAACCTCATAGCTGCTACACTCAACGATTTGTTCCATTCTGTTGTTTTAAAACAGGGATTCATTCAGCTGCATAGTAGATGAATTCTGTCATTAGAAATTTTGCCATCAGGCTTAAGAAATATATTTATAACTCATTTCTTTTGGGAACCAGGTTTCAAGATCTCCATAAGAAGTCTTTTATTAAGATAAATCACAGCTTTGTCAGTTTCTCCAGAAGTACTCTATTTTTAATTCCCAAGGAGAATCACAATAATAAAAATAAATTAACCTAGTAGGTTATTTCCTTTCTAATGGCACCTGTTTTTATTAATAGAATTCCAGTCTACATATTTTTTGGGTGGCTCAGGCGGTAAAGAATCTGTCTGCAATGCAGGAGACCTGGGTTCAGGCCCTGGGTTGAGAAGATCCCCTGGAGAAGGGAATGGCAACCTATTCCAGTATTCTTGCCTAGAGAATTCCAGGGACAGAGGAACTTGGAAGGCTATAGTCCATGGAGTCACAAAGAGTCGGACACAACTGAGCAATTAACACACATATTTCTTACTATTTGCTTATTAGAAGCAATCATTCATAACATTTTATAGCATTTTATAAAGAACTTTTAGTTCCTTTTTTTTTAAAAGCTGCACTAGGTCTTAGTAGCCACACATGGGATCTTTAACTGTGGCATGCAAACTCTTACTTGCAGTGTATGGGATCTAGTTCACTAACCAGAGATTGAACCCAGGCCCCCGCATTGGGAGAAGCCACTGGATCACCAGGGAAGCCCTCTAAAGAACTCTTAAAGTAAAACTTTTTGGATCTTTGCAGCAGCTCTGGGCAGTCCTAGTAGTGATACTGTTCTGCATTCTTGAGCCCCTGTCCTCCCTGCGGGCCACAGGGGGCCAAGCGAGCAGATGCTGCCCCAGCATCAGACCTCAGGGCCAGACTTGCTGTGCAACCTCCCTTCCAATGATGTCCTCTTTTAACTGTTCCTCTGGTACATTCAGTACTGTTTTCCTTGAAGCATGTGTTTAAAAGGAAATCCTAGATGTGCTCAAACATTACTGCTCAGTCTCTATTTTCTGTTTTCAAATGACTGGTTCCCATGCTTGATGACACTCAATTAAAAAAGAAAAATGGTCCCAAGTATTCATTGTATAGATTTCCATGCCTGGGGAAACATAATATGGAAACTGAATCTGAGATCATTTTAAATAAACATATGAGTTCTTATATCATACTGCTTATTTCACTAATGCTTCTGATTTATATGGTAGAGCCATCCCCATTTATGTAATGGAGCCAGTCTTAGCACCCTCACCTGAATATGATGGCTATTTCTTTATTTTCCTGTGTGTAAGACTCCTTTAGTATGCCTAAAAATATAAACGTGCTTGTGTCCTATTCCATTCAACCTTCTTTGATTCCAAGTTAAGAGCCACTGGATGAATTCACCTCTAGCTCTATTATGTTTTTAAATCAAGTATCAGGTAACATTCCTGTGTATGTGATATTATTTTTCTCTAATAAATCAAATCCATCATGATACTTGCTCACCTACTATAGATGGACTGTAGTGATCTTTGTAAGTCTTTGTTTATATCATGTGTTTTTCTCCCCACCTAGAGTAAAAGAAGCTGAAGAGGTGTGTAGGCAGAAAAAGGGAAAGTCACTCTATAAAATAAAACCAAGACATGACTCTGGAATTGTAAGTATTTATTCTGTTTTTTGATTTGTGGTTTTCTCTGGCTTTTAAACACTTTTCTCAGAATATGCAAATCCACCTAATAACATTTTAATCATCTTCCTCTTAAGTTTGAACAAATAGTGAGCTTCCAACTTAGAGAATCTGCTTTTCCTTCTGCCTGTAATCAGGCACCAGAGTCTACAAGAATCTCGGTGTTCAGCATTCAAAGCCTAACCATCAAGACGGATCCACTGAGGGGGTGCATATATGTGGGGGGCTGCTGGTGGAGTTGGGGGCCATCTTTCACTCTCCTCATCATGCATGGGTCACAGCACAGCTGTTGTAATCCCATGAGCACCCTTGGGGCCTAACACAGGGAGTGCCAGGTGCAGCATTGTTCTTTGCTCAGACCAGGAGCTCAGGCCACACAGGGGGCTACCAGCAGCTGTCAGCCCACAGCCAAGTGTAACAAGCCAAGCTGTTCCTTCTTTGCTCGTTTCCCCTTTCAAAATAAAACACCAGGTTGTGCACCAGGAAGGGAAGGGTTTGGTGGACATGATGCGTCCATGTGATGCTGTCTTACACTTTGTTGAATGTTTCAGGGACTATCACTTGGCACTACAGAGTAAGTAAATGCTATTTTAAATGAAAAGTTGGGTTAGACCTTCAAATAGCATTTTGAATTGAGTTCGTCTAATAGAGTGTAAATGGAAGATACTCAAATAACCCAAATTGGGCCACAATTAAACAGCTTTATTTAGAAAAAGTTAGAAATTATATCTGCATTTAAAAGATATTTTCCCTTCCGTTTCTCTGTATCAAAATCTTATTGAACAACAAGTATTATATTATGGTTTGGTTTATGTTCCATCTTTTTGATGAAAGTAAATCTTCAAGTACATGTATAGAATGAGGAGGAATAGTTATTTACTAACCACAATTATGCTGTTATAAGGATAGAAGAGAATTAAATCACATTAACAATGAGATGAAAGTGTGTTAGTCACTCAATTGTGTCTAACTCTTTTCAACCCCATGGACTATAGCCTGCCAAGCTCCTCTGTCCATGGAATTCCCCAGGCAAGCATTCTGGAATGGGTCACCACTCCATTCTCCAGGGGATCTTCCTGACCCAGGGATCAAACCCGGGTCTCCCACACTGTGGGCAGATTCTTTACCATCTGAGTCATAGAAGAGAATTAAATCACATTAACAATGAGATGAAGCCTCGGTTCAATTTTCATATTTATGTGTTTGTACATAAGACTGAAAATGAGAAAGGTGAGCTGATACACTTTCACATCGATTAGAAGCTAAATTTTGAAACCTTTTTTTCCCTCAAAAATATTAGTGAAAATTCTAAGAGATAAATAGATTTTACTTTTATCTTTTTTCATTTATGAGCTGTGGATCTTTAACCTTTTCTCAAAGAATTTGATCCAAATGAAAATACTATTCTAAACTCCATACACTCTTTAAAGTTATTCCTTCTGACTATTTCTCTTAACTGATGCATTTATTTCAGAAAGCAAAAATAAGCATGAAAACCTGACCAACGAAAAGCAGAACAAAAATGAGTCACTGAAGCCACTTTCACAGAATTCAGCCGGCCTGAGGGCAGAAGGAAACTCATCATTTTGATCATGTTTCTTCTTGGCCTCTTGCATAATCTTTATGCTTTCCAGACAGTTTACTGGTTGTTGAATTCTACACTGTATTCATATAAAAATGCAAAAGCAGTAGGCCAGTGGAGAATGTGACACCTTTTCTTTTTGTAAAAGTTTCTGGTATTTTACCAATAGACCAAAACAGCATGTGTAAGAGGCAGTATCTGCATTAATTCTGAACATGCTAAACAGTAACCTCCAACTTACTGTTGTGAGACTATTCCCTGTCACAGCGAAACGCTCTTTCTCCTGACGACCAGTACTCCACGTCACTGCATTTAGATTTATGGTTAACATGATATTTCTAGTGACTTGTTTGTATCAGTTTCACATCTACATATAAATTTTCTATTTTAAAATTGAGGTACCATTTATATGTGTCATAGATAAGGCTTTCCCAGCTCTTGGGTGGGCCTCTGTAACTATATATTTGTGAAAGAAGATTATCATTTTTTTTAATTCATCAGACAATGAATAGAAAAATAGCAAAAGGAAAACCCTTTCTATACATCATTTAATATAGGCAGGAATCATAATGTTAAGTTAAATGAGGGCCTTTATCAACCATGTCCTTTAGGACCTACATAAAGCCAGTCTGCAGCAAAGGTCAATTAAACCAAAGTCGTGCCTCTCGGTAACTTTTTACCATTGCCCTTCTCAAAGAAAATGACACAGTGCTTTTAAATGATCCTCATAAAATTGCCAAATATGATAACTGTTGGCAAAAAGAAATAATAATAACTTTTAGATGGATTGATATCTACCTAGGACTTGTTCATTAAACCCACCTGCCTGAGTATTGTGACTTGATTGGGGTTTTCTTTATGTGTTACAGCAGTTAATCAAAAGCTATGAAATGAGTATGCAAGAGTTTATGATCTAAAGGAGCCTAGGAAAATATTTTATTTTAGTTTGAGAGGGAAAAAGTATATCTCCACTCTTTCTGAGAGTATTTTAAAGTCACTCCTGAAGCATTGTGATGGCTTTGTCTAACATTAATAGATTTTTAAAAATGATATGTCTTGGGGTATGGCTATGAATAAAGGGGAGAATATGTTGCTATTGCAAACCAATTATGGAAGCAACTTACAAAGAAAATCTGAATTGTAACTATGTTTCTATTTGTGTAAAATACTGTCCTCACCTTTCAGTCTGTAGTTGATGTGCACAGACATAGTAGTGGCTCTCGGGTTGCTGTTCTGCCATCTTCCTGTCTCCTTCAGTCCCTCCATGTGTATATGAACTTTGATGATATAATGGGGCATTTAACAGAGATTGCTATGTGCAATACTGTATTTAGTGTTTCTATTTTAATTTTTCTAGGATGTTAATTTATATGAAAATAAAATGCATAATAAAAGAGTTCTGTGGCTATTGTGTATATATAACCTAAAAGTACATGCAAAATAGTTATCCCAGAGGGGAATTAAGTTAGAGCGTCTGTGTCCAAAGATTTTTGTAAGTTCTTATTTCAGGCTGAACAGTTATTAGTGAATGGTGAAAGTCGCTCAGTCATGTCCGACTCTGCAAATGAATGGACTACACAGTCCATGGAATTCTCCAGGCCAAAATACTAGAGTGGGTAGCCATTCCCTTCTCCAGGGGATCTTTCCAATCCAGGGATCAAACCCAGGTCTCCTGCATTGCAGGTGGATTCTTTACCAGCTTAGCCGCCAGGGAAGCCTGAACAGTTATTAGCAGTTAAGTATTTAACAAATGCTGGTTTGTAAAGATAAAATAATAATTCTGCTACACCAAAACATATTTTCTTAAGTTCAAATTTTCTTAATGCAGTTTTAGGGAAGAAGTATTTCCCCCTTTTGGAAATACCAGTATGTTAATACCTAAGAAGTCTTTTTTCTATAAGTTACAAATTAGTTGCAAAAATTCATATGATGTAGATTAAATGGTGATAAAAATTGAGTTGATCTCAGTGAGGCAGCTCACTTCCCTGGTGGCTTAGACAGTAAAGCATCTGCCTATAATGCGGGAGATCAGGGTTCAGTCCCTGGGTTGGGAAGATCTCCTGGAGAAGGAAATGGCAACCCACTCCAGTATTCTTGCCTGGAAAATCCTATAGATGGAGGAGCCTGGTAGGCTACAGTCCATGGGGTTGCAAAGGGTCGGACACGACCGAGCAACTTCACTTCACTTCACTTCAGTGAGGCAGCAGTGAGTGGTGACGTGAAGTGAGATCTAATTCCCTACCCAGGAACTGAACCTGGGTAGCCTGAATGAAAACCAGGAATCCTAGCCACCAGGCCAGCAAGGGCTAGAGGCTAGAAGCTAATTTTCCCTGGATCTTTGCCCCAGTGAAAAACATATTTAGTATGGAGGCAGAAACTGTAAGTGCAGGTACAAAGTTTATTATTAAAGACATAGCACAGCAACACGTGGGAAAGAACATAGAGAAACAGTTGATTTCGTTAAGTCAGAAGCAAGACAGAGATACACACCAGGAGAGCAAGGTTATGGGGGCCCCCCGCCCTAGTGAGAAGGAGTGCAATAAAGAGGTGGCTAAGTCGTTTATATAGGCCAGTTCTTCTGGGTCTTTGTCTTCCTTTCTGCCAATTTTCTGGTTTCTTTTTTCACATCCGACCTATCCTGGGACTCGCCCCTGGTGTGCCCACACCCCTCAGCTAAGATGGATCTCGAAGTGGGAGCTTCTGGCAGAAGCAAGACTCATTATGGTCTGGCATTTCCACCTGACTTTTGACCCACAAGGAGCCTTTCTGCACATGTGTAGTGTTTCCCTTGTCCCAAAAGGGGGTGGGGGGAGGGGAGATATCTTAATCCGTTATTCAAGCAGGATTTTGTCCCTCTTTGTCCTTGCCATGACTATTACTTTAAAGTGTTGAGACAAACGCTGGCTATTTATCATCTTTCTGTTGTTTCTACCATTTCAGAGAGCAAACAGGAGGCTGATTGTAAATGCCTCAACTGGAGTCCACCTATCTCTTGTCTCAGGAAATGTAAACAGAAGGCTAGTTGTAAATTTCTAACCTGGAGTCCATCTATCTCCTACGTCAGCGTTATGGGAAGACAATAAGATAGAGAACGTTATGATCCAAAGAGATGGAAATAGACAAGGGAATAGAAGGAAAAAGGAAGCGTTATGCTAATAGAAAAGCATTATTGAAGCTAATGGGGGAAAAAAGCTAATGGAAAAGACTTTCTTTTTTTTTTCCATAAATCATCTTTGAGTTTAGGGTCTAATTTTTTTCACTATAAGTTTTTTATCACCTATACATTGGCTTGTCATCTACTTTGTGCCAAGGCCTGTACTCATCACTGACATTTAAAAATGAAAAGAAAGAGGGAGAAATAGGTTAAGGGCCACTGTATGGTGAGGAACTGAAAATAAATTTTTGGCGGTGAGCACGGTATTGTGTGTGTGAAGTCGACATACAAGGCACACATGAGAGTTATGTAATATCATAAATCACTGTTGCCACAATTAAAATAACTTGAAAAATTAAAAAGGAAAACTGAATATCAAGTTGGAGTGGGGAAGAGTGTACAGCAGCAATTAAATTCATCGTAATGCCCAGTTCAAAGAGTACAAAATGCTAAATCCAGAGGGATGAGGATGAGGTGAGAGCTGGGGAGAAGAGAGGTCTCTGGGGGCACAGGGAGCTTCACTTTTCTCAGTTCCTGCAACCAGGCGATCCTTATGGAGGGAAGATGGTGCAGAGGAGAAAGGATGATGAGAGATGTCGCCAGAGATGCAGAAAAGGACATTGTGGCAGGAACTAAGGTAAGTTTGTTATGGTTTGGGATGGGGAATGCCCAGAGGTCATGTGGAGGCAAGGGGGGAGGGGGCAAGGGCACTGACGTGACACAGGAGCCTGTTTCAAGTGCCATCTTAAAAGTTCCAAGTGGGTATTTGGTGGAGATGATGAAACATTTCTAAGGAAGGTAACAAGCTGGAGAAAGAGCATGTCAACCAGAAGCTGAAGAGCCTGCCACCCCCCTTGGAAGAACTGGCCCCACGGATGACAGGAGGTAGTGAGGGGCTGAGCAGGGCAAACCTAAAGGATGATGAGCATCCTGCAACATCACTCACAGCAGTGGCAGGACCCGTGTTCCAGGTGACCCAGCCCGCCCTGCGGCAGCATGGAGGATGGGGTCTGTAGCTTAAAGGGGCAGTTGTAGCTCAAAGCAGGAATGGATGCAGGGGAGGCACTACCAGTACAGATGGAAACCTGGATGAAGAAAAGACATGGTAAGGAGGGAAAACACATGTGAGGGCTTCTTGAATTGTCAGATGTAAGAAACAAGAAAGTAGAATGAACTTACCATGACAGGCTGGTCTCTGGACTGTTATTTGGCAAAGCCTGGCTCCTGGCATCAGTGAGGCCATATAGGAAAGGGGTCCATTAAGTTCCTTCACAACCATTAGCGCCTGGAGAACCTCTGCTGAGCCTACCAAAAAGGCAGCTCTCTGAGTCTTCATCCCCTTATTTAGTTAGTTAATGTTAGTTGCTCAGCTGTGTTCAACTCTTTGCAACCCCATGAACTGCGGCCTGCCATGCTCCTCTGTCCATGGAATTCTCCAGGCAACAATACTGGAATGGGTAGCCATTTCTTTTTTCCAGGGGGATCTTCTCGACCCAAGGATAAAACCCAAATCTTCGTGGCAGGCAGATTGTTTACCATCTAAGCCACTAGGGAAGCCCGAAACCCTACAACACCCAGTATTCCCAGGTGGTCTCCTATCCAAGTACTAACCAGGCCCAACCCTAACTTAGCTTCCAAGACCAGAGGCGATGCAATGCATTAGCCCTGGTGGATCCAGGGAATTCGAAGAGGGGACGGCGTTAGCGAGGAGAACTTATTTACTTATTAATATAAGATTAGATTAGGAAGAAATAGTGTAGTAGGAAAATTGAGTGGAGAAAGAGGGCTGAATAACTTGGATTATGTGGAAGACCAATAAAATTCCAGACAAGGAATTTGCACCATCTACGTTGGGCCACCGTGCTCGCTTGAATATCTAAGGGTGCCTCGCCTTAGGCTCCCTTTCACGCCGGTCTTAACAGCCAGGGCAAGTAAGTAGACTTGGCGAGCCTCCGCGCCCCAGATGGGAATTCAGCCTGAAATTAAAGTAAAGAGGAGAGGGAGGGAGAGGGAGAAAAGGAGAGAGAGAGAGAGACACGGGGGAAACCAGCCCAGCAACTGGCTCCATCCTCTATTGTTCAGAAGGCCTTTTATACTTTTGATAAAACGTGGAGATCAATGGGTAATACAAAGTTATGCAGCGTTAGCAGCCCAGACTCTTATCAAAACCAGGCTTTTCTCTCTGCATACCTAGTTGTATACACAAGTCTTAGGTAATTTACATCATCTTCCAGCCAAAAGGGCCAATTAACATTTTACAGCCTTTTTTCTGATAAGGGTTTGTCAACCAGAAGACTTATTTGTGTTGATCTTCCCAAAGTCTGGTGCCATTCTCAGAAAGCACTAAATAAAGTTACATTCTTACATAGCAAGGACACAAGAGGAGTGCAGTGATATATAACAAAGAGAAAAGTAATTAACTCAAAAGTCTAGTGTTGCTAACATCAAAACTACTATATATCTTTTTCCATATCCCGTTTACATTGATTAACATCCTCCCAGGTGCCTAAAAGATAAAGAATATGGAGGCCTGGCGGCAGTCATTGAGTCAACAGTGAAAACCCGTCACCAATATAATGTTTAACTCTTTAGAAAAGGCTCTGTATCTTTAAGATGCTTTAAGCTTTGTGCCTCTCGTGGTTGGGGGGCTATAAGCAATTCGAAAGCTGTAAGAGGTCTAGGGGAACCTGTTAGGCAAGCTAGAGAGCTAGCAGAGAGGTTTTAAGTGAAACATCCCTTTCAAATGCAGAAGACTAAAGCCCTGAGTTTACTTTTTCCAGAGAATATTAGAAGAGTGGAAAAGCAGGCAGATTCTTATTTTTGGGGGGTGGATGCTCAGGAAATTCCAGAGGGAAAACCTGAGGTCTGATTAGCCTTGCCATCAGAGCTCTGCCACATGACCTTGCCACGGGTGGAATTCCTCACGCTGGCTCCCGACAGTAGCCATTCCTTTTTTCCAGGGAGATCTTCTCAACCCAAGGATCAAACCCAAGTGTCCTACGTGGCAGGCAGATTGTTTACCACTACGGAAGCCTGAAACCCTACAACACCCAGTATTCCCAGGTGGTCTCCTATCCAAGTACTAACCAGGCCCAACCCTAACTTAGCTTCCAAGACCAGAGGCGATGCAATGCATTCAGGGTATTATGGCTGTAGACTGGCTTCATTCTCTGCAGGGCACTTATCACTACCTGAAGTAATACAGTTGTAATAGGGCTGGGGCAGGTGGAGCTGCAGTGCCAAACAGCCACTGGTCAGCATTGCAGTGGGCACCAACCCCTCCCCTTGTGTATGAAAGGAGCCCCAATTGGGTCTGATGGATTGAGCGGCTAGTCTGCCATCTTCTTGGTCTGCTAGCTTTCCAATTAAAATCATTATTCCTTGTTCCAACACTTTCTCTCCCAATTTACTGGCCTGTTGTGCAGTGAGCAGAATGAGCTTGGGCTCTGTAACATGTCCTGCTCTTCTCGTCTGTGTGCTGATGGGTCCTACGCCATTTTCGTGATTATAGCTTCATGACACTGAAGTCAAAGCATAAGATGCCTCCAGCCAGTTCTCATTTCTGAGGATTCCTTTGACTATTTCCACATGAATATTAAGAGGATTTGCTCTATTTCTGTGAAGAATACCATTGAAAGTTAGGCAAAGAATGCATTCACAGTGGACATTGCTTTGCAAAGAATGGACATTTTAACAACACTAATTCTTCCATTCCATAAGCATGGGATATCTTTCTATTTATTGGTTTCTTCTTCATTATATTCATCAACATCTGAAAGTGTTCAGTGTGCAGGTCTTAGAAGCCCTTGGTTAAATTTATTGCTTGGTATTTTGTTCTTTTTAATGCAGTTGTCAATTGGATTGTTTTCTTTCTCTTTCTGATGGTTCATTTTTTGTGTTTAGAAGTACAGTTGATTTGTATGTATTGATTTTGTACCATTACTGAATTCATATGTTAGTTCCAATGGTGTTTTAATGGAATTATGTAGAAAGTTATAACTCAAAAATCCCACTGTTTCTATCACATCCAGGTCATTCACAACATGGAAGACAAAGTGGCTCCTACTGGCAGCTTCCCACAGTGCCTGTCAATTGCACGGGGCGATCAGGTTCATGAGTTTGTATGAAGTGGATCTAGGTAACAAGGCTTGCCCTCTATTAGGAAGTCTGATGTTTCCTCTGATTTTCTGGTGTGGTATTGATAAGGTGTTTTGGAAAGTTTTTGACTTTCCCGTAATTCCAAACGTACAGAAACCGGCGGTAGCAGAACAGTCTTGTGTATCTACACACTCAGAGTTCCCAGCCTTCCTTACTTGAGTGCGCTCACCACTTCACACAAGATTCTCCAGGGAGTTTTACCCAAGAAAGGAAAAGGGAACGTGTTCTTCCAGGGCACCAGCACGTCGTGTCCAAACGAGGAAATTACATGGTTTCCATGTTACAATCCAACCCAAGGCCCATTTCAGCTTTCACCAGCTGCCCCAACTTTAGGGAGACGTCTTTCCCCATTCTGATCCAGGTTTCTTTTCCTGGAACCATGACTGATACTTTTCCTCATTTTCACAACCTTGGTAGATGCAAAGTTCACAAGGTAAATACGACCTGAGTCATAAGATAAATATGGCCTTTTCTGTATTATAACATGTATTGGGACTTTATGTATTTTGTGTGTTTGTGTAGGTGTGTGTGATTAATTGTACAGATTATTTACCATTTAAGACATTTTAAGTACACTGTTCTGTGGCATTAACCACACTCACATTGTTGTACAAATATCTTCTCCATCCATGTTCAGAACGTTTCTGTTTTCACCAGTAAAACTGTGCTCATTAAAGACAAATTTACCTCAGCCCCTGGCCATTGCACTCTACTTTCTGCCTTTGAACTTGACTTCTGTGTGTACCTCATATAAGTGGAATCATGACATTTTGTTCTGCTTGTGACAGTTACTTCATTTATAATGGCTTCCAGGTTTCCGTTCACAATAGCACATGTCAGAATCCCTTCTTTTTTTAGGCTGAATCCCATTCCTTTGCATGTATGCCACCACATTTATTTGGTCCCCTCATCCACGGTGGACAGTTGGGTCACTGGCGCCTTTTGCTACCGTGATGCATACTGCTCTTGGGGTGGGGGTGGGGGTGTACTCATAGGTGCCCAGCCCCTGTTCCCAGTCTGTTGGGAGTATGCCCTGATATGGATGTGGCGGATCACAGGTAAACCCTGTGAGGGAGCTTCGAGGAACTGGCACACTGTTTTCCACATAGCCTGCACCATTCCACTTGATTTCTTTTATGGAAAAATAATAATGGTTTATGGATCCACTCCAATTGGTTTATCTATTTACCCACTGGTGAGCATTTGCACCATTTCTCCCTTTTGGGTCTTATAAAGAGTGTTGCTATCAATATATGTTTTCACTTCTTTGGGGTATATATCCAAGAGTAGAGTTGTTGAGCTGTATGGTAATTTTACATTCATATCATAGACATTTGTTGAATCGTTTTCCACTTGCACAAGTAATGTTTAAAGGTTCCAACTTCTCTGCATTGTTGCCAACATTTGTTTTTTTTTATGTTTTTTAAAAAGATATTTATTTGTTTGGCTTCATCAGGTCTTAATTGGGGCAGGCAGGGTCTTCCTTGTGTCATGAGATATCTTTCCATTGTGCACTATTGTGCACAGAGTCTCTAGTTGTGTTATGCAGACTCTAGACCAAGCAGGCTCAGTAGTTGTGGGGCATAGATTTAGTTGCTGTGAGGCACGTGGGATCTTCCCGGACCAGAGATTGAACCCATGTCTCCTGTATTGGCAGGTGGATTCTTTATCAGTGAGCTACCAGGGAAGCCCTACCTCCATGTTTTATTGAAGAATTTATACAGTCATGTCTTGGTACCCTTGGGGAATTGGTTCCAGAATACCCTAATTTTGGTATACTCAAGTCTCCTATATAAAATGGAATGGTATTTGCAAATAACCTGGGCAAGTATCCTCTTGTATACCTTAAATAAAATCTAGATTACTTATAATAACTAATACATATAATCAC
This sequence comes from Ovis canadensis, assembly GCF_042477335.2. Classification (NCBI taxonomy): domain Eukaryota; kingdom Metazoa; phylum Chordata; class Mammalia; order Artiodactyla; family Bovidae; genus Ovis; species Ovis canadensis. The sequence continues at coordinate 20,826,745 of NC_091269.1, read as the reverse complement.
AGTATAAATGTTATAAATGCAATGTGAATGCTATGTAAATAGTTGCTGGCATGTGGCAAATTCAATGGTTTCCTTTTGAAACCCTTTGGAAATTTTTTTTCTTATAGTTTTGATCTGGAGTTTTGTCAGGAAGCATTTAACAGGCTTCCTGTGTGCTCTTTTGGATCTGTCATGAATCCTCTGTTCCTTATTAATTCCTGAATATTCAGGAATTAAGAGGAGTTGGCAAGCCGCTCCCAGGGCTGAAGAATGCATGCATTTCCTTTGTTAGTTTTTCCATACGGTGACAAGTAACTATTTACAACCCTCTTCCTTTTTATGAACCTTATGCTAAAAGTGATTATTTACAACCCTCTCTCTTTGGTATGGATTACCTTATGTCTCCTTGATAATTTGTAAGTCTGGACTTTTGATTTTTATCTTTGCTGAAAATAACTACCTTGTAAGACAGTATATATACCCACACTATCCATCAGAGCTTGGGTCCTCCGTGTCTTTCTTTCTCCCTCCCTCCTTCCCTCCCTCTCTCTCTCTCTCCCTCCCTCCCTCCCTCCCTCCCTCCCTCCCTCCTTCCCTCCCTCCAGCTAATTCTTTGGAGCACAGAAGGCCATTGAGCTCACTTTCTTGCCTGGGCTTCTAAGACCCTCTCAAGAAGGCACACTGTGCCTTCACCCCCTCGAGACGGCATCAGGTGCCTACGTGAAGCAGCACGAGCTCTGTGCCAAGAGCTTTATTGGTTTTCTGCATAAACCAAGGAATATCAGCCTCTCTCTCTCTCTCTCTTTTACTTTCCTATCATCGACTCCAGACCACCAGATTCTGGTCCATTAAAGGACCTCAACAGAGTTTGAATCCATGGATGTGGAACCCATAGATACAAGGGGCTGACTTCAATTTTACTTTTTACATTTAAGCCTTTTATATATTTTGAGATACTTTTTAGTACATGGCATGAGCTAAGGGTCCAGTTTCATTCTGCTGCATGTGGATAGCCAATTGCCTAGCAACGCCAATTGTTGAAAACACCATTTCCCCCCAATTTAGTTTTGTGGACTGTTGTGTAAAATGAGCTCATTATGAATGGAAGGTGTATTTCTGGAATCTCGAGTCAATACCATTCATGTATGTATATGTATAATATATTCATGTGTGTGTGTGTGTGTGTGTGTGTGTGTATACACACACAAGGGCTTCCCTGGTGGCTCAGATGGTAAAGGTGGCTCAGCTGGTAAAGAATCCACCTGCAATGCAGGAGACCTGGGTTTGATCCCTGGATTGGGAAGATCCCCTGGAGGAAGGCATGGCAACCCACTCCAGTATTCATCCTTGGAGAATCCCCATGGACAGAGGGGCCTGGCAGGCTATAGTCCGTAGGGTCACAAAGAGTCAGACACAACTGAAGCAACTTAGCATGCATGCACACATACACACAGGAATTCATGTGTGTATACACACATACACACACACACAATTTCATGTATATATATACACACACACGACTTCCCTGGTGGCTCACGGTAAAGCGTCTGCTTACAATGCAGGAGACCCAGGTTCGATCCTTGGGTCAGGAAGATCCTCTGGAAAAGGAAATGGCAACCCACTCCAGTACTCTTGCCTGGAAAATACCATGGACAGAGGAGTCTGGTAGGCTACAGTCCATGGGGTCACAAAGAGTCAGACACGACTGAACAACTTCACTTTCACTTTATACACACACATGAATTAATGTATATATACACACACACATAGGAATTCTTGTGTGTGTGTGTATATATATATACATATATATATAAACATGTATGTATATATATATAAACACATGTATGATGTATATGAATTCATGATATATACACACAAATTCACATATATATATTTATACACACATGAATTCATGTATATGTGTGTGTGTATACACACACACACTCCTGTATATATATATGTATATTTATACATACATGAATTCATGTATATGTGCATGTGTGTGTGTATATACAAATGGTATATGTGTGTGCATCCTGTGTGTGTGGTGTGTTAAAAATCAAAGCTCATGATCTAGGCAACCAAACCCATGATTATGTAGGTTTTCTTCTGTATTATTTATAGTTTATTTATTATTATTCTGTAATGTTTATAGTTTACTATTTTAAATTTTTTTGTGGTCAGTATTGAATGACTTTTGGTGTAAGTTGTCAAATTTGTGTCTAATTTCATTTCATTGTGTATGTTTTCTAATTGTTCTATAACTATTTTTCCTAGAGGTCCCATGATATTTGCCTCCATCCTTTTGAATTTCCAACATGCAGTGGGTTCAGTAGGACCACCAGCAGAAATCTAGGCCTCCCCTGAGCTAGGAATGGCTACGGCCTGCATTTCCCAGTTAGCCATCAGAGGGCGACAGTCCCACCTCTCTTACCAGTGCAGGGCCTCCGGATTCTGCCCCCAGACTTGGCCCTGCGCACAGCCTACAGGACATGGGCCTAGTCAGGACCTACCTGGGGTTTGGCTTCAGGACAACACAGCGCTGCGTCCACACTGAGAGGAGCTCAGTTCCCTCAGGAGCTCAGTTTCGACAAGAGGCCATGGGAAGAAAAGGTGAAGAAACAGTGAGAAGCTTCCTGTGCCTGGCTGGCTGTCTGAAGGGGCACTGTCTTCAGAGAACCCAGCAGAGGAAGGGCTTGATGTAGAAAACTGTGGGTTTGGATTAGTTTTGTGTGCAGTGCAGACAGTGTCCAGTGTCCTTTGGCTTGTGATGTTCTGTTTTCCAGGCAATTTATTGAGGGGAACTTCCTTTCCCAGGTGTATGTCTTTGGCAGACTTGTCATCAGTTAACTGACCACATATTAGCAGGATTTTTCCCTTGGTTCTCCCTGCTAATATTCTGGCTAGTTTCCTCTTTCTGTGCCATTTCTACATGGTTTGGTTACCACAGCCGCATAAGATGGTTTGAAGTCGGAGTGAGTTTCCTCCAGGTACTGTTCTCCTTTCTCAGGAGCCCCTTGGCTGTTCAGGGGCCTTTGTGGTTCCATGCAACTGTCAGGATTGTTCAGTTTTTGTGAAAAATACCATTGGAAGTATGCTTGGAATTGCATTGAATGTGTGTGCTGTTTGGGTTAGAATGGACATTTTAGGACTAAGCAGTCTTTCCATCCATGAGCACAGGATCTCTTTCCTCCATTTGAGTCTTCAAATTCTTCACCAATATCTTAATAATTTCAGTGTTCAAGTCTTTCATGTCTTTGGATACTTTTATTCCTAGGTATTTTGTTCTTTTGATGTTATTTTAAATGGGACTGTTTTCTTAATTTCTGTCTCTGATGGTTCATTATTTGTATACAGGAACACAGCTGAGATTTATGTATTCATTTTGGGTTCTGCAGCTCTACTGAATTCATACATTCTGAGAGATTTTTGGTGGATTGATCTCGAAAGCTAGAACTAGAAATCCCACTGTTTCTACCACATCCAGGTCATCTATAACACCCAAGAGATGGTGACTCCTAATAGAATATTCCCACAGTGTCCCTTACAATCATGTGAAACCCTACAAGGGTGAATTGTATCATCACTTGGGGTGAGTAGAATCTGGGTAGGACTTGACCTCTCTAGCCATGTTTGATATTGTCTTGACTTTTCTGTCCTATTGACATGGTTGTTTTGAGACGTAATTTATTTTTCAGTCATTTGAAACTTACAGAAAATGTTCAATAGCAAGACTCAAGGTATTCATATTTGCCCCTTCATACAATATACTCCAGTGTGTTTTATCCTAAACAAGGATACTCTTCCAGGAACCCAGCACATATCCCTGAAATGAGGATTATGAAACTATCTTCTAACCATCTGATCCATAGGTCCACTTCAACTTTCACCAGCTGTCCCAACTCTATGGTAGTATCTTCTTTCATTCTGATTTGGTGTTCTTTCTTTTATCTGGAACCTTGACTGAGACTTTCTCTCATTTCAAATCCTGGATGGATTTAAAGCATCAGATGTGCATGTGATCTGGGTGGCTTCTTTCACTTAGGATGTGGTCAGTGTTCATGCTGTAGCTTGCATCAATCCTACATTGTTTCATTGTTATTAAAAACACATAGCAACAGGTACCTTACAGTCAACATGACATAAGGAAGGATAAGACAGGGGATGAGAAGCACAAGCAGTGAGCACCTCTCAGGCTTTTAGGAGAAAGGTGTCAGAAATGTCTCCACACTGGCTAGGCAGAGCCCATAGGAGGCAAATGAATGGAAAAGCAAGCTGCGACGTCTAATCTCTCCACTGCCAGCCCCACAACCCCAGGTTCCAATCTACCAGCCCTACTGTGCACAACCAGACACCAAAAGGAAGATACATAGACTCTTGACTTAGGAAGCCAGGCTCCATGTTGGGGTCACACAGCGTGGTCACATGATCATATGGACTCCATGCTCACGTCCCCTGTCCTCACAGAAACATCCACAGGTCACTACATGGGGCTTCCTGGGGCACTTGTGAATACGAGAAACTGCAGTGGTAAAAGGAGGGGAGAAGGCACAGATGGGAGCATGGATGTGGGGTGGTCTACAAATTACCAAAGACCTGAGGTCCTTGATACTAGGAGTTTGAAAAAGGTTTTTTAATATGTAAATGGGGAAAGGAGGCCCATTTAATAAATGGTGCTCAGACAATTTGGCATCCAATTGGAAAACAAAACTGGATTCCCTACCTCAAAAAATGCCACCAAAGCAATTACAGGCATATTAGGAACCTACATTTGAAAGGGAAAACTTTACAACTTTAAGGACAATTTTAATGAGGGCGTATTTTTTTAATTGAAGTAAAGTTGATTTACAAGGCTGTTTTAGTTTCAGGGGTATAGGAAAGCGATTCGGTTATTCAGTGATTTGTGTCTGAGATGCTCCTCAGACAAAATTCACTCCCTTTGGGAGGCCACTGGGCAATGCCCAGTATTCAGCCAACAGTCCTATTCAGCCAACAGGTGGTGATGCTCAGTGGATGTTTGTTGACTGAATAAATGACTGCAATCACACACCGAAAACAAGCCTTGAGGCTGGGAGGGGATCCCCAATCCTGTCTCCAAACAGGAGGGCTTGATCCTGTTTGGTGTGGGTGAGTGAAATGGGGCTTGGGAAGGGAAGAGACCCATCACAAAGCATTTTGTAAGTAGGGGAAACTGGGTATGTGAGGAAGATGTAAGCAGGTACAGCCCAGAAACACATCACGGCAGGTCCTTCAGTTGCGCCCTCACCCCTGCTCTTGGGGCATCACACTGTCTCCTCCCTGAAACATGCTGAGCAGCTCACAGGTTTCCCAGAGGGGATGGTCACATGACCCCCACCTGACCAATCAGCATATTCCATCCTCCCTGGACACCTGTGATTGACTCGGGGCTGGACAAGTGACTACTCAGGGCATATGCTGGAATCCTGGAGAATGGAGGTTTATTTCCGTCAGGAACAGGGGATACCTAAGGTCAGCCTGTGGCAGTTGGAGGGAAGTGAGGTCAGCCTGTGGCAATTGGAGGGATGTGACATCAGCTTGTGGCAGTTGGTGGCCTTGTTCCATAAAGGCAGAGCTACTTGGGTGAGGATGACATCAGTAAGCAGAGCTGAGAGGTGGGGAAAGACAATTCCTGCTGATGTCCCTGAGACCCAGCTACAGTCCAGCCAGAAGCTGTGCCCGTGGACTTAGTTATGATCATTCTCTCCTGCTTGTTTGTTAGCTTGTTTGAGCCCCTTTGGGTTTGATGTCCAGCTGGCTAAGTGGAGACCCTGGAACTGCCAAGGTGTGGGTTTCATCTGGCTTCAGGGAAGAAATTCCACATAACATTGCAAGACTTATTTTAATCTGGAGATCTGAATAGATTCAATCTGCTGGAGCCAGCTATTAACTCTAAGATTCCCCTCATTAGTCCTCACAGGGTTAGTCCTGTTAAGGTAGCAGCTCCTGTCCCCGATTAAAGGACAAGACAGAGGTTCAGAGAAGGGAGGTAGCCAGGCTACAGTGAGGAAGTGTGCAGCCAACAGAACCCCCAGATCCTGCTCCTTGAACTCTGGGAAGCCACATGGTGGGGCTTGTCCATGTGAAGGGGCTAAGGCACCCAACCCCATGCAGGCTACCCTGGGGTCCTAAGGATTGGAAACTGCCATGCGGCTGCTTTGAAACTCAAAAAGAGCAATTCATACTGAAGGAAGGAGGGGACCTTACTTCACCAGACCCCACCCTACCCTCTAACAGCCTCTAAACCTGTACCCCTTTCTCCTTTGCTTGTCAATTACGTAGTCATGCTCATGTGACCATATGCAGATGATGCAACAATTATGTAAGACAGCGAAGAAGAACTAAAGAGCCTCTTGATGAAAGTGAAAGAAGAGAGTGAAAAAGCTGGCTTAAAACTGGACAGTTCCTGGGTCACTGGCTCCCATCTGGAGCTGCTAAAGGGGATACTCCCCCCATCATACCCGGGGACTTCTTCTTTGGGGCCTTAGGGTCTGTATTCTCTTGCACACGAGGCCTTTTCCAGAATATACAGGGAACCTCACTCAGTTTGAACAGGATGCATCTTTCTCTCTCCATATCTCTCTTGAAACTCAGTTCCGGTCCTCCTTTCTCTACATTTCAGCCTCCCGTGGTGCCACAAGAGAGACCCACTGACAAACGATAGCACAGGACGGCAGTTGGGAAGCTCTGCTTACAAGAGACCTTGCTCTTCATGCTATAGAGGTAGTGAAGCCCCCAGGGTCTGGAAGCAGTCCTTGGGCCAAACTGAATCCACAAGAGTTTTGACAGCTCAGGCTTCCAGCCATGGTAGGGATGGGGCAAGGTCCCTGAGGTTCTGAAGGTCCATAGTGTGCAGGCTCAGGGTGCACAGAGAAAAGGCAGAGGCCTACCTGGGGTGTTCACAGACCACTTATAGACAAGCTAGCCAGGCCAAAAAGACACCATAGTGCCTGAGCTGCTTTTATGGGTGAAGGGTGTGGGGGCAGAGGCAGAGTCTGCTGGGAACTCCTTAAGGACAGACAGTTTTCAACTAGGATTTGAGGCTGTATCATTTAGTTATGTCTTTGGCTGAAATGATAGAAATCCATACTTACAGTGTCTTCATCAGTTCAGTGGCTCAGTTGTGTCTAACTCTTTGTGACCCCAGGCTTCCCTATCCATCAGCAACTCCTGGAGTTCACCCAAACTCATGTCCATCTAGTCGATGATGCCATCCAACCATCTCATCCTCTGTTGTCCCCTTCTCCTGCCTTCAATCTTTCCCAGCATCAAGAGTCTTTTCCAATGAGTCAGTTCTTTGCATCAGCTGGCCGAAGTAGTGGAGCTTCAGCATCAGTCCTTCCAATGAATATTCAGGACTGATTTCCTTTAGGATGGACTGGTTTGATCTCCTTGCAGTCCAAGGGACTCTCAAGAGTCTTCTCCAGCACCATAGTTCAAAAGCATCAATTCTTCAGCTCAGCTTTCTTTATAGTTATAGTCCAACTCCCACATCCATACATGACTATTGGAAAAACCATAGCTTTGACTTAGATGGACCTTTGTTGGCAAAGTAACATCTCTGCTTTTTTTTAATATAAATTTATTTATTTTAATTGAAGGCTAATTACAATATTATATTGGTTTTGCCATACATCAACATGAATCCGCCACGGATGTACACATGTTCCCCACCCTGAACCCCCCTCCCACCTCCCTCCCCATACCATCCCTCTGGGTCTGCTTTTTAATACACTGTCTAGGTTGGTCATGGCTTTTCTTCCAAGGAGGAAGCGTCTTTTAATTTCATGGCTGCTGTCACCATTGGAAGGAATTTTGAAGCCCAAGAAAATAGTCACTGTTTCCATTGTTTCCCCATCTATTTGCCCATGGGACAAGATGCCATGATCTTAGTTTTCTGAATGTTGAATTTTAAGCCAGCTTTTTCACTGTCCTCTTTCACTTTCATCAAGAGGCTCTTTAGTTCTTCTTCGCTGTCTTCCATAATTGTTGTGTCATCTGCATATCTGAGGTTATTCATATTTCTTCCAACAATCTTGATTCCAGCTTGTGCTTCATCCAGCCCACCATATCACAGGATATACTCTGAATATAAGCTAAATAAGCAGGGTGACAATATACAGCCTTGATGTTCTCCTTTCCCAATTTGGAACAAGTGCATTGTTCCACATCCCATTCTAACTGTTGCTTCTTGACCTGCATGCAGATTTCTCAGGAGGCAGGTAAGATGGTCTGGTATTCCCACCAGCTGAAGAATTTTTCACAGCTTGCTGTGATCCATACAGTCAAAGGCTTTGGCTTAGCCAATAAAGCAGAAATAGATGTATTTTCCGGAAATCTCTTGCTTTTTCTATGATCCAACAGATTTTGTCAATTTGATCTCTGGTTCCTCTGCCTTTTCTAAAACCAGCTTGAACATCAGGAAGTTCATGGTTCACGTATTGCTGAAGCCTGGCTTGGAGAATTTTGAGCATTACTTTACTAGCATGTGAGATGAGTGCAATTGTGTGATAGTTTGAACATTCTTTGGCATCGCCTTTTTGGGGGATTGGAATGAAAACTGACCTTTTCCAGTCCTGTGGCCACTGCTGAGTTTTCCAAATTTGCTGACATATTACGTGCAGCACTTTCACAGCATCATCTTTCAGGAGTTAAAATAGCTCAACTGGAATTCTAACACATCTACTAGCTTTGTTCATAGTAATGCTTCCTAAGGCCCACTTGACTTCACATTCCAGGATGTCTGGCTCTAGGTGAGTGATCACACCATCATGATTATCTGGGTCGTGAAGATCTTTTTTGTACAGTTCTTCCATGTATTCTTGCCACCTCTTCTTAATATCTTCTGCTTCTGTTAGGTCCATACCATTTCTGTCCTTGATCGAGCCCATCTTCACATGAAATGTTCCCTTGGTATCTCTAATTTTCTTGAAGATATCTCTAGTCTTTCCCATTCTGTTGTTTTCCTCTATTTCTTTGCATTGGTCGCTGAGGAAGGCTTTCTTATCTCTCCTTGCTGTTCTTTGGAACTCTGCGTTCAGATGCTTATACCTTTCCATTTCTCCTTTGCTTTTCGCTTCTCTTCTTTTCACAGCTATTTGTAAGGCCTCCCCAGATAGCCATTTTGCTTTTTTGCATTTCTTTTCCATGGGGATGGTCTTGATCCCTGTCTCCTATACAATGTCACAAACCTCCATCCATAGTTCATTAGGCACTCTGTCTATCAGATCTAGGCCCTTAAATCTATTTCTCACTTCCACTATATAATCATAAGTGATTTGATTCAGGTCATACTGAATGGTCCAATGTTTTTCCCTACTTTCTTCAATTTGAGTCTGAATTTGGCAGTAAGGAGTTCATGATCTGAGCCACAGTCAGCTCCTGGTCTTGTTTTTGCTAACTGAATAGAGCTTCTCCATCTTTGGCTGCAAAGAATATAATCAATTTGATTTCAGTGTTGATCATCTGGTGATGTCCACATGTAGAGTCTTCTCTTGTGTTGTTGGAAGAGGGTGTTTGCTATGACCCGTATGTTCTCTTGGAAAAACTCTATTAGCCTTTGCCCTGCTTCATTCTGTATTCCAAGGCCAAATTTGCCTGTTACTCCAGGTGTTTCTTGACTTCCTACTTTTGCATTCCAGTCCCCTATAATGAAAAGGACGTCTTTTTGGGGTGTAAGTTCTAAAAGGTCTTGTAGGTCTTCATAGAACCATTCAACTTCAGCTTCTTCAGCATTACTGGTTGGGGCATAGACTTGTTATTGTGATATTGAATGTTTTGCCTTGGAGACGAACAGAGATCATTCTGTCGTTTTTGAGATTGCATCCAAGTACTGCATTTCAGACTCTTTCATTGACCATGATGGCTACTCCATTTTTTCTAAGGGATTCCTGCCCGCAGTAGTAGATATAATGGTCATCTGAGTTAAATTCACCCATTCCAGTCCATTTTAGTTTCTCAATCTTTGGCTGCAAAGAATCTAATCAATATGCTTTTGGTGTTAGCCATCTGTTGATGTCCATGTGTCATCTCTGTGTTGTTGGAAGAGAGTGTTTGCTATGACCAGTGCATTTTCATGGCAAAACTCTGTTAGACTTTGCCCTGCTTCATTTTATACTCCATGGCCAAACTTTCCTGTTACTCCAGGTATCTCTTGACTTCCTACTTTTGCATTCCAGTTCCCTATGATGAAAAGAACATCTTTTGGGGGTGTTAGTTCTAAAAAAAAGCATTATAGAGTACTGTAAATACTTGTTCCCCAGCAAATGGGATAACTAGATAAAGTGGACAAATTCCTAGAACTACAAATCCTCCCAAGACTGAGTCACAAAGAAATATAGAATCTGAATAGACATAATTAATAAGGTGATTGAATCACAAAACTCTCTATAGAAAAACTTCTGGGTCCAATTGATGGCTTCACTGGTGAATCCTACCAGACATTTAGAGAAGGAACACCAAGCCTCTTCAAAATAACTCAAAAGATCCAGGAGACATAACACTTCCTAACTCCTTCTGTGAAGCCAGTATTACCTTGGGACCCCAAAATCTCCAGTGCATCTTCTCGACGGTCATCAAAGGATTTTGAAAAATATCCAGCAGAGGGGTTCTTTGCCCAGTGACTTGATCTGGTTCCTATAAGATCTTGGTACTTTCCTTCAGTCCCAGCCTTCGATTTCATTGGAGGGTAGGGGAGTTAAAGGTTGAATTGATCACCACCAATTGGTGATTTAATCATTTGGCTCATGTGCTGAAACTCCAGGAGGACAGGGTTTGGACAGCTTCCGTGTTGGTGAAGTTTGGAAATTTGGAAAGTAGAGCCCGTGGAGGGCATAGAAGCTCTGTACCATCTCCCCACATCCTGCCCCCAGAACCTCTTCCATCCGGTGCCTTTGAGTTATAGCCTTTTATAGTAACTGTTGATACAGTTGAGCACACTGGTTCCCTGAGCTCTGTGAGCCGCTCTAGCTAATTAATGCAAGGAGAGTCGTGGGAGCCTGGTTTATAGCCTGTTGGTCAGAAGTACAAGTAACAACCTAGGCTTGCAGTTGGCATCTCAAGCAGAGGCCATCTCATGGGACAGAGGCCTTAACTATTTCCAGATAGACAGTGTCGGGGCTGAGTTGAATTGTGGGATGCCCAGCAGGTAGGGAAGAGCTGCTGGGCATAGAGAACATCCCCTGTACCACACATACACAAACACACACACACACACCAGAATTGGGTACTCAAACCATTACCATGTGAGTTCACAGGGTGAAACAGAGCATGCTACACACTTAGGACACAAGCACTCTTCAATATGTCTGCTGTTTCATTTTAAAAATTTGAAAAAAAAAAATATGATGGCAGGGAAGGTGGAAGTGGGATAGATGCTATGAGACCAGCCATGAGATGATAACTGTTGAAGGTGGGTACATGGGAAGGGGGGTCATTATATTGCTTGCCTACTTTTGTATATGTTAAAAGTTTTCCATAAGAAAAAGTGAAAAGGCAAAATGAAAAAAACAACAACAACAACAACCCACAATAGTGAGTGAATGTGGTGCTGCATCACGGGACTCATGCTGAGTCAGGTGGTGGGCGGGGCATGGGATAAACCAGCTACTCCAAGACAGGCTCACAGGTCTAGACACACTGTCCACCCCTTCAGCCAGGACACAGAGATGGGTTCAAATCATACCCATCCTTGTGATCATGCACCCTCTCCTAGGCAAGAGACCACTCCCCCCTCACCCAGAGAATCTGATCAAAGCCATGAACCTCACTCATGGTCAACATGCACATGCTCAACTGCATGGCCAGTCATGGAGCTTGTGTGCACTGGCCACACAGGAAGCAGACACAGCAGAGGCATCTGGGTCAGCTGGCTCTGACTTCACAGACTTTGTGTGCCCAACCCACTGTCTTTTAACCTTCTGGGGCTGTGCTGTCTTGGGGAAAGAGCTGGCCAGTGTGCTCTTCAAGGTCAAGAACGTAAATAACAGTGGAGATGTGCTGTGTTTTCTGAAGCGGTCTGCTGAGAGAAGACAAGGTTCAGTGTCACCAGGGAGGGATAGCAGAGGAACCAGAGATCAAATTGCAAACATCCACTGGATCATAGAAAAAGCAAGGGAATTTAAAAAAAAAAAAAAAAAAGCACCTACTTCTGCTTCATTGACTATGCTAAAGCCTTTGACTGTGTGGATCACAACAAACTGTGGGAAATTTTGAAAGAGATGGGAATACCAGACCACTTTACCTGCTTCCTGAAAAACTTATATGCAGGCCAAGAAACAACAGTTATAACCAGACATGGAACAAAGGACTGGTTCAAAATTGGAAAAGGAATACGTCAAGGCTGTACATTGTCACCCTGCTTATTTAACTTATATGCAGAGTACATCATGCAAAATGCCAGGCTGGATGGGTTACAAGCTGGAATCAAGATTGTTAGGAGAAATATCAACCACCTCAGATATGCAGATGATACCAACTTAATGGCAGAAAGCGAGGAGTAACTAAAGAGCCTCTTGATGAAGGTGAAAGAGAGTGAAAAAGCTGACTTAAAACTCAATATTCAAAAAACTAAGATCATGGCATCTGGTCCTGTAACTTCATGGCAAATAGATGGGGGCAGGGGGAGTGCAAGCAGTGACAGATTTCATTTTCTTGGGCTCCAGAATCACTTTGCACAGTGATTGCAGCCATGAAATTGAAAGACACTCCTTGGACAGAAAGCTATGACAAACCTAAACAGCATATTAAAAAGCAAAGACCTTTGCCAGCGAAGGTCCATATAGTCATAGCTATGGTTTTCCCAGTAGTCATGTAGGGATGAGAGTTGAACCATAAAGAAGGCTGAGCACCAAAGAACTGGTGCTTTTGAATTGTGGTGTTGGAGAAAATTCTCAAGGTCCCCTTGGACAGGAGGGAGATCAAACTGAGAGGGTAACAGGCAGGAAGGCCAGGGGTCTCCAAATGGAGGAAATAGGCTACAAGTGTCAGACATTTTTTATCTCTCTCTTAAGCAGCAGGAGGAAACAAACTACTGGTGTTATATTTTCCCCTTTTCTATACAAATTTAAAAAGAGGTTTCTTACAAATTGTGAAATTATTTGTTCTAGCTCTGTGAAAAATACCATTGGTAGCTTGGTAGGGATTGCACTGAATCTATAAATTGCTTTGGGTAGTATACTCATTTTCACTATATTGATTCTTCCAATCCATGTACATGGTATATTTCTCCATCTATTAGTGTATACCTGTGGCAGATTCATGTTGATGTATGGCAAAACCAATACAATATTGTAAAGTAATTAACCTCTGATTAAAATAAATAAATTTATATTTTAAAAAATAAAATTAATGACAAAAAAAAAGAGGTTTCTTTTAAAATTCTGTGTTGCCATGATGACACCTGGCTCCACCTGAACTTAACTTTTCTCAAACCTTGAGCTAACCTAAGACTCAGAACCCACTTGACAAACCAGTATGTTTTACTCATACATTGTTCTCCTAATCTGTGTTAATGAAACTCTATGTTTACTTGGAAACCTGACTTTCTTCAAGATTCATGTCATTTTATGGCCCAGGACAACTCACCTTGTGCCAATGTTATCTCAGAATGAACGTTGTGGGTGAGGGGCCTGGTGCCAGTCTCTGAGTTTTGAGACATTCCCTTTCTCTAATTAGCAGACTACTAGTAGCTGTATAATATCTGGCCAAAGACTAGCAGGGGAGCACTCTTTTTGCCCCCTTCTGATGTCTATGTCAGAAGATTTTCTATCTATTTTATGCTTTAATAAAACTTTATTCCACAAAAGCTCTGAGCAATCAAGCCTCATCACTGGTCCCGGATTGAATTCTTCTCCTCTGGAGGCCAAGAATCCCAGCGTCTTTCATGGTTTGGCAACAACCTTTCAAAACCAATCAAACATAAAGGAAATCAAGCCTGAATATGCATTGGAAGGACTGATGCTGAAGTTCCAATACTCTGGCCGCCTGATGCAAAGAGAAGACTCATTGGGAAAAACCCTGATGCTAGGAAAGGTAAGGGCAAGAAGAGAAGCGGGTGACAGAGGATGAGATGGTTGGATGGCATCACTGACTCAACGGACATGAGTAAACTCAGGGAGATTGTGAAGGACAGGGAAGTTTGACATGCTACAGTCCATGGGGTCACAGAGTCAGATATGACTTAGCGACTGAACACCACCGCCTGAAATTCACCCAGTTTTCATTTTAAAAAAAGGAGATAAGATCTGTGATGTGAGTGGCCAGCCGCTCACCTTAATGCTGTGACTTCAACGATGGCAGACATGACTGTCCTGCCAGGGTCAGGCCCAACTTGCCATGGGACAGGTGGCTCTTGCTTCCTCACTCTTGGAAATTAGCCCCCAGCCTGTGAAGAAGCCCAACAGACATGGAAGAGGATGAGGCTCTGCCACCAGCCCAGATGAGCCCTGGACGGCAGCCACTATGAGTGAGGCCTCAACTGAGGTCCCCTGCAGCAGTGAGGGGCCATATCCCAGCCCTGCCCAAAGCATGTAGTCCGGCCTGAATACATGATGCTTGTTTAAAACCGCTGTGTTTATGGGTGGTTGACTTCACAAAAGCAGGTACAGAAATGTAGCCTCCCCCTCGCCCCACGTCTGCTCCAGGCCCTCCAGCTCCCCTCACCCCATCACACATGGAATGTTCATGTCCCTCAGATTCACTGGGTCCCAACCCCCACTGTAGTGGTGTTCAGAAATGGGGGACCTGTGAAGAGAAGCAAAGGTTGAACAAGGTCCTAGGGGTAAGACTTAAACCAGTAGGGCCAGGGTCCTTACATGAGAGGAGGGGACTCCAGAGCTCCCTCTACCATGTGAGGACACAGTGAGGGGGCGGCCAGCTGCTGGTCAGTTCTGAGTATATAACTTGACTGCGCCTCCTGTTGAGCACCTGATACTCTGTACACTTTAACCATCTCCTTCCTGTCTCTCCCCATCCCCAGCCCCTGGCAATCATCTTGAACTGTCTTCTGAGGGTCTGGCTGTTTCAGATTCCTCATATAAGTGATACTCTGTAGTATTTGTCCTTCCATGTCTCGCTTACTTCACTTAGCATAATGTCCCCCAGGTTCATCCATGTTGCTGCAAATGGCAGTATTTCCTTCTGTCTTATAAATTCTGAATTATATCCCATTTGTGTATGCACTATATTTTCTTAAGCAGTTCTTCAGGCCATGCACAGTTAGGTTACTTCCATGTCTTGGCTCTTTGAACAGTGCTGTAGTGAACAGGGGGGTCCTGGGTAGCGACACTGGTAAAGAATCTGCCTGCAATGCTGGAGACATAATGAGACACAGGTTTGATCCCTGGGTTCAGTAGTTCCCCTGGAAAAGGGCCTGGCAATCCACTCCACCATTCTTGCCTGGAGAATCCTAGAGACAGAGGAGCCTGGAGGGCTACAGTCTACAGGGTCACAAAGAGTTGGACACGACTTAAAATGACTTGGCATGCACTCACACAGTGCACAGGGAATGCAGATACAGTTTTGAGGTCCTGATTTCAATTTCTTTGTGTATGTATTTATATACTTGCTATATCATATAGTAGCCCTGTTTCTAATATTTTGCCTGACTTTGGTGTCAGGGTAATGTGGCTTCATAAAATGAGTTAGAAGTGTTTGTTCTTCCACTTTTGGAAGAGTGTAAGAAAAACTGGTATTAACTATTCTTTAACAGTTTGATAGAATTGCCTGTGAAGACCAGGCCCTGAGCTCTTCTTTGTGGAGAACAGTTGGGTTACTGATTCAGTCTCCCTATGTATTACTGGCCCATTCAAGCATTCAGTCTCTTGTTTCCTCTTGGTAGGTGGTTGGTAGGAATTTATCAATTTCTTCTAGGTTTAACAATTTACTGGTATATAATTGTACATAATAGTTTCTCATATTTATTTTATTTCTGTGCCATCCATTGTAATAACTCCTGTATCATATTTTGAGTCTTCTCTCTTTTTCTTTTAATCTTGCTAAAGGTTTGTCAATTTTGTCTCTTCAAAAACCACCTCTTTCTCTCATCTTATTTTTCTACTCTGTTTCTATTTTCTAACTTTATTTATGCTCTGATCTTTATTTTTCTTTCCTTCTACTAACTTGAGGCTTAGTTTTTTCTTTTTCTAGTTCCCTGAGGAATATATTTAGATTATTTGAAAATTTTTTTTACAAGGTAGGGATTTATTGGTATCTCTAGGTATTTTTCATTTGTCTTAAAATATTTTCTAAATTTCCTTTAAGTTTCTTCTTTGATTCAATGTTAGGCAAGAAGGCGTAGCTTAATTTCCATGATTTGTGTATTTCCCCATCTTCCTTGTATTATTGATTTGTAATTTCATTCCACTGAGGTTAGAAAAGACATCTCGGATGAAACAGTCTCCTTAAATTTGTTAAGACCTGTCTTGTGACGTATAATATAATTTATTCTCTAGAATTCATGTGTGTGTGAGAAGGTATATTGTGCTATTGCTGGATGTTTGATATATATATATATATATATATATATATAGATATATTTGTTCTGTTGGTTTACAGTGATGTTCAACTCTGTTTCTTATTGACTTTTGTCTAGATGTTTTATGCAGTATTGAAAGTGAAATATTCAAATGTCCAACTATTATTGCATGGTCATTTATTTCTCCCTTTTGATCAATGGATGTTTGTTTTATATAGTTAGGAACTCTGATGTTGGATGCATCAGTTCAGTCCAGTTCAGTCACTCAGTTGTGTCCGACTCTTTGCAACCCTATGAATCACAGAATGCCAGGCCTCCCTGTCCATCACCAACTCCGGGAGTTCACTCAGACTTACGTCCATCAAGTCAGTGATGCCATCCAGCCATCTCATCCTCTGTCGTCCCCTTCTCCTCCTGCCCCCAATCCCTCCCAGCACCAGAGTCTTTTCCAATGAGTCAACTCTCCGCATGAGGTGGCCAGAGTACTGGAGTTTCAGCTTTAGCATCATTCCTATATATATAAAGAATATATATTCATTTTCATTATAGGTTATTACAAAATATTGAATATAGTTTTGTTATGTACAGTTGGACCTTATTGTTTATCTGTTTTACATATGGTACCACCTTTATGGCAGAAAGTGAAAAGGAGCTAAAAAGCCTCTTGATGAAAGTGAAAGAGGAGAGTGAAAAAGTTGGCTTAAAGCTCAACATTCAGAAAATGAAGATCATGGCATCTGGTCCCATCACTTCATGGGAAATAGATGGGGAAACAGTGGAAACAGTGTCAGACTTTATTTTGGGGGGCTCCAAAATCACTGCAGATGGTAATTGCAGCCATGAAATTAAAAGACACTTACTCCTAGGAAGAAAAGTTATGACCAACCTAGATAGTATATTCAAAAGCAGAGACATTACTTTGCTGACTAAGGTCCATCTAGAAAAGGCTATGGTTTTTCCTGTGGTCATGTATGGATGTGAGAGTTGGACTGTGAAGAAGGCTGAGTGCTGAAGAATTGATGCTTTTGAACTGTGGTGTTGGAGAAGACTCTTGAGAGTCCCTTGGACTGCAAAGAGATCCAACCAGTCCATTCTAAAGGAGATCAACCCTGGGATTTCTTTGGAAGGAATGATGCTAAAGCGGAAACTCCAGTACTTTGGCCACGTCATGAGAAGAGTTGACTCATTGGAAAAGACTCTGATACTTGGAGGGATTGGGGGCAGAAGGAGACAGGGACGACCGAGGATGAGATGGCTGGATGGCATCTTGGACTCGATGGACGTGAGTCTGAGTGAACTCTGGGAGATGGTGATGGACAGGGAGGCCTGGCATGTTGCGATTCATGGGGTCGCAAAGAGTCGAACATGACTGAGCGACTGAACTGAACTGAACTGTATATATGGTAATCCCAAATATAAGTATTTTCAATTAAAGGTATTTGACTTTTTCTAACTTTATTCATTGGAAATAGATGGGAAACAGTGGAAACAGTGTCAGACTTTATTTTGGGGGGCTCCAAAATCACTGCAGATGGTGATTACAGCCATGAAATTAAAAGACGCTTACTCCTTGGAAGGAGGGTTATGACCAACCTAGATAGCATATTCAAAAACAGAGACATTACTTTGCTGACTAAGGTCCGTCTAGTCAAGGCTATCGTTTTTCCTGTGGTCATGTATGGATGTGAGAGTTGGACTGTGAAGAAGGCTGAGCCCCAAAGAATTGATGCTTTTGAACTGTGGTGGTGGAGAAGACTCTTGAAAGTCCCTTGGACTTCAAGGATGTCGAACCAGTCCATTCTAAAGGAGATCAGCCCTGGGATTTCTTTGGAAGGAATGGTGCTAAAGCTGAAACTCCAGTACTTTGGCCACCTCATGCAAAGAGTTGACTCATTGGAAAAAGACTCTGATGCTGGGGGCAGGAGGAGAAGGGGGCAACAGAGGATGAGATGGCTGGATGGCATTACTGACTTGATGGACATGAGTCTGAGTGAACTCTGGGAATTGGTGATAGACAGGTGCTGGGGTCCAGCCCCCACAGGATCCAGGGGAACCCTGAGGAGAAACAGCATCGGCGAATGAATGAGAGAGGAAAGAATAGAAGCTGATATTCCTTGGTTTACACCGAAAGCTAATAAAGCCCCAAGACAAGGGACTTGC
This sequence comes from Ovis canadensis, assembly GCF_042477335.2. NCBI lineage: Eukaryota > Metazoa > Chordata > Mammalia > Artiodactyla > Bovidae > Ovis > Ovis canadensis. The sequence continues at coordinate 20,808,114 of NC_091269.1, read as the reverse complement.
TCTGTTCACGGAAGCCACAGGCATCCTCCTGGTCTCCTGTGGGAGTGAAAACACAGAGCGCCTTCCTGTTCAGGTCTTATTAGCCCAGGCAGATAAGTGAACACAGAGAGCCTCTATGCTCCAAGGGATCAGCCTGAAAAAGAGAGCAAGAGAAAGAAAGAGAGAGAGAAAGAAAGAAAGAAAAACACGGGGAGACCAAGCTTCTTCAGTGAGCGAGGCCCATAACTTTATTTCCAAAAGGGACTTTTATACCTTGACTTGTACATAGAGGGAAATGAAAGATGCAAGGTCATACAAAGTCAGCCCAAACATCCCATCAGTTTTGCCCTTATCAAAACCAGGATTTTTTTCTGCAAACCTTTCCCATAAACAATGTTGTGTACATTATCTTCTGGCCTTGGAGGCCTGTGGACATTTTATGACCCTCTTTTGATAAAGGCTGCTCAACCAGAAAACTTATTTTCCCTCAAAGTGTTTTTTCTTTATATTTCTAATCTATGTCAGCCTCAGAAAATGCTAAACGGTGCTGGGGTCCAGCCCTGGTGGATCCAGGGAATTTGAGGGCGAGACGGCATCAGTGAGGAGAGACTTATTTATTTAGAGATATAAAGAGAGATTAGGAAAGAATAGTGTAGTAGGAAAATTAGTGGAGAAAAGAGGCTGAATAACTTGGTTTACAGAGGAGACCAATAAAGCTCCGAGACAAGGGGCTTGCATGGTCTACGTAGGCCACTGGAGCCGGCTTGAATAGCAGAGGGTGCCCTGCCTTGGGCTCCCTCTCGCGTGGGTCTTAGAAGCCAGGGCAAATAAGTAGACACGGAGAGCCTCTGTGCTCCAGATGGGAATTCAGCCTGAAAAGGGAGAAAAGAACGACATGGGGGAGCCAAGCATTGGTGCCAGACCCACAACTTTATTTTCAAAAGCAGCTTATATACCCCAAGTTGTACATAAAGAAATAATGGAATATGCAGAGTTATGCAGGGGCAGCAGTCCTGACCTTTATTGAGACCAGGCTTTCTTTTTGCATACCTTCCTGTATACAAAAGGTCCTGGGGGTTTTACATCATCTTCTGGCCAGGGGGCCTGTTATCATTTTTATTGCTCTTTTCCTAGATAAATGTCTATCAACCAGAAAACTCATTTTCCCTTTAAGTGTTTTTTCTTTAATCTGCATCACCCTCAAAGTACTAAATAAGTAGAACCAAGGTGCAATGGCTTATAACAAAGAAAGCACTTAACTCAAAGATCTAATGTTGCTAATACCAGGGCTACTACCTATTTTTTCTACATACCAACTACATCAACAAATAAAAGATATGAAAATTTGGCAGCAAGTATTGGCTCAACAAATGAAACCCTTAATCAGTCCTATTCTAATGATTTTGACTCCTTGGAAGCCCCTACATTCCTAGGATGTTTAAGCTTTCTGTGCCTCTCACAGGCGGGAGGCTGCAAACAATCACATGTGCAGCTCTAAGAGTCTGGACAAACCTGTCAAGCAGGCTAGAAAGCCATCAGAGGGGTTTTTGGATTGAAACACTCTTATTATGCCCAGGAGACATATTTTCTAGAAGCTCTAAATTAACTTTTTCCAGAAAAAGGTGGTGGGGGGACAGCCCCCTGTTAATGTTAGAAGAGTAGGTGAAAAGCCTAACATAATAAAGCAGGTAGACTCTGGTTTGGGGGGTAGATGCTTGAGAAAATACAGGGGGACCCCTGAGGCCTGATCCCCCTTTGCGTTTTGTCAGGCCCCTTTCCTCATGACCTTTGCCACGGGTGGGATTCCTCATGCTGGCTTCCGGCAAAACAGAGTTACATTTCTCATGAGCAAAGGCGCAGTGAGTTACAAGAAAGAACCAATTAGCTCAAAGATCTGATGTGGTTAATTTCAAGGCTACACTTGTTTTTCTTACATTCCAACTATGTTAACTAATGCACTCCCAGGTGCACAGTGGATAAGGGATATGGGAACTTGACAGCAAGCATTGGCTTAACAGTGAAATCCTACACCAGCACTATTCTAATAGCTTTTAACTCTTTGAAAGGCTCTATGTTTTAGGCTTCTCGTGCCTCTCACAGTTGGGAGGCTGTGAACAATCATATGTGTAGCTGCAAGAGTCTGGATAAACTTGCCAAGCAAGCTAGAATGCTAACAGAGGGAGTTTGATTTGAAATATTCCTCTCATGTCCAGGAGTCTTGTTAGCTAGAGCCCTAAATTGATTTTCTCCAGAGAAAGGTGGTCAGGGATAGCCCCCTGTTAATGTCAGGAGAGTTGGTGAAAGGCACAAAATAGTAAGACAGGCAGATTCTGGTTTTGGGAGTAGACGCTCGGGCAGGTCCAGGGGGTCTGTCAAGACCTGAAGCCTTGCTTATCAGATCTCCTTCTGCATGACCTTGTCGTGGGTGGGATGGCCCATGCTGGCTCCCGGCAGACAGGGAAGCCTGGCGTGCTGCAATTCATCGGGTCGCAAAGAGTCAGACGTGACTGAGCGACTGGACTGAACTGAACTGAACTTTTTTCATTTAGCATAAGGCTCTCAAAATCCATCCATATTTAAGCAAATGGCAAGATTTCATTCTTTTTATGGCTGAATAGTATTCCATTACATACATACACCATACATTCTTTATCCATTCATCTGCTAATGAGCACCTAGTTTGCTTCCACATCTTGACAATTGTAAATAATGCTGCTATGAACCTTGTGGTGCATGTATGTTTTTGAAATGGCATTTTTGCTTTTTTTGGATACATACCCAGGAGTGGAATAGGTACATAGATAATTATTATAGCTCCCTGTGGAAGAAACCCTTTTATCATTATATAATAATCTTTATCTCATGTAGCGGGGTTTTTTAAAGCATATTTATTTATTTTGGCTGCGCTGGTCTTAGTTGCAGCTCACAGGACATTAGCTGAGGCATGAGAACTTCTTGGCTGCAGCACATGGGATCTAGTTCCCTGACCAGTGACCAAACCTGGGCTCCATACACTGGGAGCCCGGAGACTTACCCACTTGACCACCAGGGAAGTCCCTTATGAAGCACTTGTTGATTCAAACTCTATTTTGTCTTGTATAAGTATAGCCATGCCTGCTTTGTTTGGTTATTATTTGTACGGAATATATTTTCCTTAAGCTTTGAGTGCTCATAAAGCGATAGTCAGTCTCTCGTACAGTGGTGCAGGATGTGCTTTATAGGAGCCACATCTGCCTGTACAAGTCACAGTGTGACAAAAAAAAAAAAGTAAAAAATTAAAAAGTTTGCCACTATCTTCCTTCCTTCCCCAGCCAAACCTCAAGGGACAGCAGGGCCTCAATTTCCAGCCTGCTGACCACTGGTGGGCAGGTCCAGGTCTGGGAAAACTGGCAGCAGGGCCCTGTGGGTCCTGGGTCAGCTGGCTGCATGTTGAGGAGCAGGATTCCTGGTCATAGGAGCTCTTTATGTCTTCCAGTTCTTAACTGGATATACGATGGGCAAGTATCTTCTCTGATTCCATAGGTTGTTGCTTTTTCATTCTGCCTATCAGTTGCTTTGATGCTCAGAAGTTTTAGCTTTGAATAGAGTCCATGCTGCCTATTTTTACTTCTGTTGCTTGCGCTTATGTTTTCATATCCAGGCAGTCCTCACCAAATGTCATGTCATGAAGATTTCCTGCTGTGTTTTCTCCTAGGGTTTCTATAGTTCTGTGTCTCACAGTTAGGTCTTTGATCCATTTTGACTTAATTTTCTCCCATGATGTCTATTTTCATAATAGAATATTATACAGAAATAAACTGAGCTATAGCCACTTTGAAGAATAGGGATGATTCTAACAAGCATAATGAAACAAGCCAGATCTAAAGGAGAGTATTATATACAATTCCACTTAAATCGATTTCAACAACAAGCAAAATTAATTCCAAAATTAGAAAACTGGCTCCCCTTCGGGAAGAGAGGCCCATAACCTGGAATTGGTGGATCAGGTGTGCCCAACATTGGTAATATTCTGTTTCATAGGTATTCAGGTTGCCGGATGCGTTTTCTCAGGATAACTGATGAAGCAATACACATTTCAGTCCCAGACTTTTGGGGTAATAGACTATGCTTCAACTTGAAAACTCATTCAGATGATTATAAGACTATTTTCTGGTTATTCCCAAGGCCAGAGGGCATAGTGGTTGGTGCAAGAATCTGGAAGTACAGGCTGTAGATGAATATCCGGTATTTAAACTCTTTATTTTCCAGAAACCTGACAAGTGACTAACTCTCTGGACTTCAGTTTCTTCATCTGTGAGATGGGTTCATTATCATACCTCCTTTTTAGTTACTGAGAGGGTCAAATCCTTGCTGACGTACAGGAAGAACTCAAATAATTGAATAAATAATCCTGAAGCAGTAGACTTAAGACAGCACTGGCAATCCGAAAAGATTCTCAGTTTGTACTTTGAATGCCTTCAGTGACAGCACCTGCATTCATGGCATGCATTTGCCATGGCATTTCTCAGAACAGAGCAATCTGCATTTCTGGAACTATTAACAAAACTCTCAGATTCAATTTTTATTTTAATTTATACTTTAAACTTTTATCAAAATTTAGTTCACTTACAATGTTGTTACTCTTAGGTGTCCAGCAAAATGATTCAGTTATATATATTTATAAATATTTATTTATAAATATGATATTTACCATATAATAGATTTTATTTTTCCATTTTAGGTTATTACAAGTTATTGAGTATAGTTCCCTATGCTATACAAGTAGATCCTTGTTGATTATCTATTTTATATATGGTACTGTGAGTATTTTAATCCCAAACTCAAAATTTACCCCTCTCTCCCTTCCTCCTTCGGTAACCATAAGTTTGTTTTCTATGTCTGTGAATCTGTTTTGTAAATATGCTCATTTGTATCATTTTTCTACATTCTACATATAAGTGGTATGATATACAGTTTTCTTTCTCTGTCTAACATCACTTTATATAGTAATATCTAGGTCCATCTACGGAGAAGGCAATGGCACCCTAGTCCAGTACTCTTGCCTGGAAAATCCCATGGACTGAGGAGCCTGGTGAGCTGCAGTCCATGGGGTCGCTAAGAGTAGGACATGACTGAGCGACTTCCCTTTCACTTTTCACTTTCATGCATTGGAGAAGGCACTGGCAACCCACTCCAGTGTTCTTGCCTGGAGAATCCCAGGGATGGGGGAGCCTGGTGGGCTGCCGTCTACGGGGTCACACAGAGTCGGACACGACTAAAGCAACTTAGCAGCAGGTCCATCTATGTTGCTTTAATGAAATAATTACTTCATTATTTTTATGGCTGAGTAGTATTCCACTGTGTATGTATACCACCGTGGTATCTATACCATTCAACTGTTGATGGACACTTAGGTTGCGTCCATGTCCTAGCTATTATGTATAATGTTTCTGTGTACACTGGGGTGCACATATTTTTCAAATAATAGTTTTTCAGGATATATGCCCAGAAGTGGGGTTGCCGCATCATATACATGGTAATGCAATTTTTTTTTTTTTGGCACAATCTCTATACTGTTTTTCCAAAGTGGCTGCATCAATTTACATTCCCACCAACAGTGTAAAGAGGGTTCCCTCTTTTCCACATTGTCTCCATCATTTGTGATTTAGAGAGTTTGTGATAATGGCCATTTTGACATATGCGGTGATACTTCACTGAAATTTTGACTTGCATTTCTCTAATAATTAGTGATGTGGGCAGCTTTTCATGTGCCTCTAGATCATCTGTTATGTCTTTGGAGAAATGTTTATTTACATGGGGGTTTCCCTGGTGGCTCAGCAGTAAAGAATCCACCTGCAATGCAGGAGACTCAAGAGATGGGCATTCGATCCCTGTGTCAGGAAGATCCCTTGGAGAAGGGCATGGCAACCCTCCCCAGTATTCTTGCCTGGAGAATCCTAAGGACAGAGGAGCCTGGTGGGCTGCAGTCCATGGGGGTAGCAAAGAGTCAGACACATCTGAAGCAACTGACTATGCACATGCATATTTACATCAACCACCCATTTTTGGATGAGTTGTTTGTAGGGATTTTTTTATATTGCACTGTTAGTATATTAAATATTTTGGATTGATCACAATATTTGCAACTATTTTTTCCCATTCTTTATACTGTCTTTTCTTTTGTGGTTTCCTTTGATGTGCAAAATCTTTTAAGGTTAATTAGGTTTTATTTGTTTATTTGTTGCCTTAGTTTGTATTACTGTAGGACACGGTTTAAAAAACATTGTTGGGATTTATGTCAAAGATTTTTCTGTCTGTTTTCATTGAAGATCAGTCTTATATTTAGGACTTTAATTCAGCGTGAATTTATCTTAGCATAAAGCCCGAGAGAATGTTGTGACTTCATTCTTTTCCATGTAGCTGTCCAGTTTTCACAGCACCACTTACCGAAGAGACTCTTTTCTCCATTGTTTATTCTTGCCTCCTTTGTCAAAGATTAATTGACCATAGGAACGTGGGATTATTTCTGGGCTTTCTATCGGATTCACTTTTTAAAGGTCTCTCAAGGTTAGGAAGCCAAACTAGGGACTCATCACCATATTTCCCCTGCCATACCAAGATCTGGATGAATTTCTCTTTTCTCCATGTCCCCAGTAAAGCCTAATGTTCCTGGGTCTGTTAGGATGTTAACTTCCTTACTTACTAGTAAGCCTGGGTACTAGAATAAGAATACAGTTGACTCTTGAACAATGTCAACTTAGGGGTACCAACCCTTTCTGTAGTTGAATGTCCCACATATAAATTAGAGTCAGCCCCCCATTTCCACACTTCTGTACCTTTGGATTCAACAAATCCAGATTGTGTGGTATTGTAATATTTATAGGGGAAAAAATCAGTGTGTAAGTTGACCCATAAAGTTCAAAACCATGTTGTTCAGGGATCAACTGTATTCAGTAAGAGTTTTTAAATTCTAGAGGGATCAGGCAGAGAGAAAAAGACAAATACTTTCTTCACATTTACAAAGGTTTAAAGGATTAAACTGTTGCAAGTTAGAGATAGCTTATTTTAAAGGGGCAAAGCAGTTCCTTAATCTGGAAAATAAGTCATTAAAGAACAAGCATGTTTCAAACTAAAGGCTGTAAAAAGTATAATCATCTTCATTGCCTTTCATGTAATTAACTCATTTTGCTTGATTTGAGATCAGCACTTTCAGGAACCCATGAACACCTCCACTAAATGCTTCCTTTTTTCTTGATCATGAAGCACACTGGTTTGTAACTGACTGTAAGAGCCTTCAGAAAGCAGAAGAGTAAGAGAATAACAATGAATGACGAAAGGCTTAAGACGGCCAGAACTGAGGAGCTGGTGGGAGCTCACCTGAATGCAACTGATATGAAATTTGATTGTTTTGGGTGACATAACATTTTTAGATAATAACTGGAATTATGACTAATTACAATAGCACACATTATGGACAGCAAAGATGCTGACAAATTTCTAGGAATTTCATACAATTTTGGAAAAATAATAGATATGTATACATAAAAATATAAACTAAAGAAGATTATACACTGCTTCTTTTTTCCCAAAAAACTAGAAATAAAATTTACTAGAGTCTCATGTAGCCAGACAGAGGCACTGTCCCATTTAGATGGGTGACTTTTATGTCAAAGTGATCTCTTTAGAACTTATAAGATTGTGAGTTTACAGAATCATCACTCTTTCTCCTAGATATGGTGCTGCTAATCTCCTTACTGGAGAGCTGAATCTTTAAGTTCCATAAAACAATAGCAAAATTGAACTCTGTGCCCTTTCTAGCTCCTGAGTAGACTTCTTTTTACTAGTTGGTTCTCTCAAGGTTGTATTCAACCAAATGCAGATCTGTAGGTCACTGGATGGTACATTTCTGTAGGAGAACCAGTGCACTTCATGGTGGGAGACATTGCTTGTATTGAAGGTACACAGCAGCACCAGGTATGTCTTCTCTCGATTGATCAGCTTCTCTTACTCCTCTATTTCCTCCTGGGTAATGTACAACTCCACCTCCATCTTCCTCCTTCATAAACATCCCTTCTTGTTTGACAGTGCTGAATATGAATTTCAGCAAATCAAGTAAACCTACTTTAACATCTCTTGTTTTACGAGGTGTGAGAACAAATCCTTTGAGAATTTTCCAGGAGCCCTCTAGACAATCTCAGTCACTTCAAAGTCAATAAAACTTTATTTAGAAATTAGTTCAGAAAATTGTCTGAAATGTCAAAATAGTTGACCACTTGATTAAATAGAACTACAGGTCACCATGAAACAACTTTGTTATCTACTTAATCAAAGTTACAATAACAGATTTTAAAAACAAAAAAAGAAGGTCATATGTTTATAAAAGACCAAAAAACATAACTCTTTCAATAGAGAAGTCTTGATTTTCTTGAATAATCAAAGACATAGAAAAGGCAACAGGAAATTATTAAGATACAAGATAGTTGTTTCCTAGGCTGATTACTCAAAGGGTAAAGAAAAATCTCCTCCAATCTCTTATTAAAGCAGACTGATAATCCAAGAAACTTTGCCATTTTGACAGAGACAGACTAAATTATAGTTTTGTATCAGTACACTGCTGGGCTCTTTAAAAACAGACAAGCAAGCAAGCTAGCAAACAAATCTTATAAATGAGTTTTTTCAGTCTTAATCAGCTTGATTATACATGATTCTCTTTTTCCATAGACCTTTACAACTTTGCGCATTCAGGCTTTGACCTCAATTCTCTCTTATGCATTCTGGAACAATGACCCAGCCTCTACATTATTTAAGAGCAAAAATAACCCCTCACTTCACCTTGTCAAAACTACACCCTTAATATTTGTATATCTTTCCTAACCAAAACACAATTCATGTTCTTTGCATAGTTTAAACATAATTTTTTAAAGTGAAAGTTGCTCAGTCATGTCTGACTCTGTGACTCCATTGACTGTATAAGTCCATGGAATTCTCCAAGCCAGAATACTGCAGTGGGTAGCTGTTCCCTTCTCCAGGAGATCTTCCCAACCCAAGAATCAAACCGGGGTCTCCTGCATTGCAGGCAGATTCTTTGCAAACTGAGCTACCAGGTGTTTCACCCTTATTATTTGCAATAGTTCATGTAAAAATAATCTACTGGATCCACCTAGAGGGCTGGGAAGGGCTCCACCTTGGCTCTCCACCTCCCATGCAGCCAGCTTGGACCTGGGCTATGGACACACCCAGCCCATGAGGTTTCTGACCCCTCAGCAGCCTGCTCTTGCTTGACGCAGATCCACCCCATGGGAACCCCTACCTCCACATGCACAGTGAGACATCATAGGGTTCCTCAGGCCCTGAGTGGACTGCCCTGGGCCTTACTGTGTTGCCTTTCAGTCCCTCAGAGCAATGGCATCTGGGGTGAGACTTGACTCAACATCAACAGTGTTGGAAGACACTGTGACCTTTCCTGAGGCCAAGGACACAGGATGTTGGGACACAACACAACATGGCCATTCCTTTTTCTCAACCAGGTAAGTTGGCTTGGGGCTCCTCTAGAAGTCATGCCTGGTGAGCCAGGTTCCAGATTCTGTTTGGCTTTCTTGCCAGGGAAGTGAGGTAATTTCCTGGAGTCCACTAACCCAGGCTTCCTCCTCACACGAAGCTCCCCAAAGGCACCTCTGGGTTGCTGAATGCTCATCCCCTACCCCAAGCTATGTCCATGCACAGTGACACTGAAAGCCCATCCCACCATCCTTGGAGGCCTGGGTGCAGCCAGGGCCCCAGCTCTGAGGACACAACTGGGTTCAGACCTGGCTCATCCTCCTTACCAGTGATGTAACCCTGGACACACCATGGGCCTGTCAAGGTCTCCCCAATTCCCCATCTGCACAGTGAGGGTCACTGTGGCATTGACTTCCTGGGGAAGCCATCAGTTACATGGACCAATAGTCACCTGCACTGCCTATAAAACCCAAGTGAAAGTGAAGTTGCTCAGTCGTGTCCGACTCTTTGCGACCCCATGGACTGTAGCCTACCAGGCTCCTCTGTCCATGGGATTTTCCAGGCAATAGTACTGGAGTGGATTGCCATTTCCTTCTCTGGGGGATCTTCCTGACCCAGGGATTGAACCCAGGTCTCCCACATTGTAGACAGACACTTAACTGTCTGAGCCACCAGGGAAGTCCCAAGGGCTGGTATCAAATGAAGCACACACACAGACAACAAAGGATGGATTCCAAAAAGGGCTAGCATAGCACAGAATGCAACAGAGACAGACCTGCATCTGCTCTGAGGTCAAGCAGACCACTTTCCTCCCTGTTTCCCATAACCCCAGGGGAGGAGTGAGAGTAAATAAAATTCAAACACTGGCCCCAACTTTCCAGATCCTCCTGTTCCTTTAGATTCATGTCCAGTTGTTTCATGTCAGGCCCAGAGGTGACTTGGCCCCACTCTCCGAATGGTGTCCAGCATTTTTGCCTCCTGGACAAATATCTTTCTGTCATCCCCACCCCTCTAGGGTGGATGGACACAGTGACTTGGATCTAACATGTATACTGGGTGATGGAAACTGTGATTTCTGCTCATTCCCTCTCCCTTGTGTTCATTCAGTCTGTGACTCTCTTTCTCTTGTCACTGTGCGTCTCTCTGCCTCTGTCTCTTGACCTCTCTGCTTGTATTTCTGTTTCTCTTCTTCTCCATCCCTTCCCCCTCTCTGTCTCTCATTCTTTTTCTCTTTCATGTATGCTTGCATGTGCGTATGTATGTGTTGTTAAGGCCCAAGGCAGATCACCTCAAAATAATGCTTTAATGATACATTCTTTTAATTGTTGTTACTGAAGAAAAGACCCATGAGGAGAGACAATTTCCACTTTTTGTCCCTCTGTCTGAAAGCAAGAAAAATATCTCTCCTGTAAAAGGAGCACTACATGGAGGCTGAGGGCTGAGGGTGAAGGGGTACAGATGAGCTAGCTCCTGCAAATTATTTCATTGTAGGGTCCTTCCGTTGTGACTACTGAGGTGCCAGTTAGCTTTGTGACGACCGAAGACAACCCCACTGTCACTGTGAGAATGGCCTATATACATAAATCTTCTTTATCCATGTGTGCCTTCCATATCTCAGCCATAAAGCTGCTGTAAACTTAGGGGTGTGTATATCTTTTTGAATTCATGGCTTTGTTTCCTTCAGAATGATACTCTCAAGTGTAATTACTGCATCATATGGTATTTCTATGTTTAACTTCCTGAGGAACCTCCATGCTGTTTCCCATAGTGACTGTACCAAGGAACATTCCTAACAAAATGCACAAGGATTTCCTTTCCTTTACACCCTCGCCAATCATTGCTATTTGGTGTCTTTTGGATGACAGACATTCTTTCTGATTTCAGGTGGTCATCTCATTGTGGTTTAGATGTGCATTTCCCTGAAGATAAGTGATGCTGACCATCTTTCTATGTATCTTTTTGGCCTTCAGTATATATGCTTTGGGAAAATGTTTGGTCTTCTGCCAAGTATTTACTTGGTTTTTGTCTTTTGGAGAGTGAGTTGTGTGGCTCTTGGTCCACTTTGGATATAAACCCCTTTTCAGATATATGGCTTGGAAATATTTTACCACAATATTTTGGAAATATTTTCTCACAGTCGATCAGAAAAATGGTTTAGAAGTATTTTCTCAGAAACTCTTCTTTCGTCGATGGTATCCTTTGCAGTGAAAAGTTTTTGGTTAGATGAAGTCTCATTGGTTTATTTTGTTTTTGTTTCCCTTGCTTGAGAGGATAGAGATGAAACATATTGCTAAGACTAATGTCTGAAAGCATAATGCCTATGTTTTCTTCTACGAGTTTGATGGCTTCAGGTGTTAGGTTGAAGTACTGAATTCATTTTGAAGTTATTTTTGGAAATGGTGTGAGAAAGTTTTCCAGTATGATTCTTGTGCATGTAGCTGTCCAGTGTTCCCAACACAATTTCCTGAAGAGGTTTTCCTTTCCCCATTGTTCTTCTCATCTCCTTTGTCTTAGATGAGTTGACCATAGATGCACAGGTTTAGTTCTGGACTCTCAGTTCTGTTCCATGGATCTATGTGTATTTCTTTCATGCCAATATCATATTATTTTGATGATTCTAGATTTCTAGTATAGTTTGGAGTCAGGGAGCATGATAAGTCCCAGGTTTTCCTTCTTTCCTTAAATCATATTCACTCTTTGGGTTTTTTTTCATATATGTTATATGCTTTGTCCTCCAAAGAATCCCATTGGTTTTTTAACAGGAATGGTCTCATATCTCTAGATTGCCTTGGGCTGTGAAATCATTTTCACAATGTGAATTGTTCAAATCAATGAGCATGTCATATATATTTCCATTCACTCACACTATTTTTAATTTCATTCATCAGTGTCTTCTAGTTTGGGGAGTATACAATAATTACTTCCTGATTTTAAATATATCCCCAGATCTTCTGGGCTTCCTCAGTGGCTCAGACAGTAAAGAATCTGCATGCAATTCAGAGAGCTCAGGTTCGATCCCTGGTTCAGGAAGCTCCCTTGGAGAAGGGAATGGCACCTCACTCCAATTGCCTAGAGAATTCCATGGGCAGAGGAGCCTGGCAGGCTATAGTCTATGGGTCACAAAGAGTCACAACTGAGTGACTAATACTTTCACTTTTCACGAGATCTTTTATTTTTGGAAATGTCATTGTTGATAGGGTTATTTTCTGAAATCTCATCCTGATAATCTGTTTTGAGTATACAGAAATGCAGCCGATTTTCGTAGATTAATTTGTATCCTGAAACGTAACTGATTTTCTTTTTCTTTTTTTTTTTTTGAGTAATAGTTTGATTTTATTTATTTTTTTATTTAAATTTATTTATTTTAATTGAAGGCTAATTACTTTAAAATATTGTATTAGTTTTGCCATACATCAACATGAATCCCCCATGGGTGTACACGTGTTCCCCTTCCTGAATCCCCCTCCCACCTCCCTCCCCGTACCATCCCTCTAGGTCATCCCAGTGCACCAGCCCCAAGCATCCTGTATCCTGCATCGAACCTGGACTGGCAATTCGTTTCTTATATGGTATTATACATGTTTCAATGCCATTCTCCCAAATCATCCTACTCTCTCCCTCTCCCACAGAGTCAAAAGACTGCTCTGTACATCTGTGTCTCTTTTGCTGTCTCACATACAGGGTTATCGTTACCATCTTTCTAAATTCCATATATATGTGTAAGTATACTGTATTGGTGTTTTTCTTTCTGGCTTACTTCACCCTGTATAATAGGCTCTGGTTTCATCCACCTCATTAGAACGGATTCAAATGTATTCTTTTTAATGGCTGAGTAATACTCCATTGTGTATATGTACCATGGCTTTCTTATCCATTCGTCTGCTGATAGACATTTAGGTTGCTTCCATGTCCTGGCTATTATAAACAGTACTGCAATGAACATTGGGGTACACGTGTCTCTTTCATTTCTGGTTTCCTCAGTGTGTATGCCCGGCAGTGGGACTGCTGGGTTGTATGGCAGTTCTGTTTCCAGTTTTTTAAGGAATCTCCACTGTTCTCCATAGTGGCTGTCCTAGTTTGCATTCCCACCAACAGTGTAAGAGGGTTCCCTTTTCTCCACACCCTCTCCAGCATTTATTGCTTGTAGACTTTTGGATCGCAGCCATTCTGACTGGCATGAGATGGTACCTCACTGTGGTTTTGATTTGCATTTCTCTAATAATGAGTGATGTTGAGCATCTTTTCATGTGTTTGTTAGCCATCTTTATATCTTCTTTGGAGAAATGTCTGTTTAGTTCTTTGGCCCATTTTTTGATTGGTTCATTTATTTTCCTGGAATTGAGCTGCAGGAGTTGCTTGTATATTTTTGAGGTTAGTTGTTTGTCAGTTGCTTCATTTGCTATTATTTTCTCCCATTCAGAAGGCTGTCTTTTCACCTTGCTTAGAGTTTCCTTTGTTGTGCAGAAGCTTTTAAGTTTAATTAGGCCCCATTTGTTTATTTTTCTTTTATTTCCAATATTCTGGGAGGTGGGTCATAGAGGATCCTGCTGTGATTTATGTCGGAGAGTGTTTTGCCTATGTTCTCCTCTAGGAGTTTTATAGTTTATGGTCTTACATTTAGATCTGTAATCCATTTTGAGTTTATTTTTGTGTATGGTGTTAGAAAGTGATCTAGTTTGATTCTTTTACAAGTGGTTGACCAGTTTTCCCAGCACCACTTGTTAAAGAGATTATCTTTTCTCCATTGTATATTCTTGCCTCCTTTGTCAAAGATAAGGTGTCCATAGGTGTGTGGATTTATCTCTAGGCTTTCTATTTTGTTCCATCGACCTATATTTCTGTCTTTGTGCCAGTACCATACTGTCTTGATGACTGTGGCTTTGTAGTAGAGCCTGAAGTCAGGCAGGTTGATTCCTCCAGTTCCGTTCTTCTTTCTCAAAATTGCTTTGGCTATTCAAGGTTTTTTGTATTTTCATACAAATTGTGAAATCATTTGTCCTAGCTCTGTGAAAAATACCGTTGGTAGCTTGATATGGATTGCATTGAATCTATAGTTTGCTTTGGGTAGTATACTCATTTTCACTGTATTAATTCTTCCAGTCCATGAACACGGTATATTTCTCCATCTGTTACTGTCCTCTTTAATTTCTTTCACCAGTGTTTTATAGCTTTCTATATATAGGTCTTTAGTTTCTTTAGGTAGATATATTCCTAAGTATTTTATTCTTTTCGTTGCAATGGTGAATGGAATTGTTTCCTTAATTTCTCTTTCTATTTTCTCATTATTAGTGTATAGGAATGCAAGGTATTTCCGTGTGTTGATTTTATATCCTGCAACTTTACTATATTCATGGATTAGCTCTAGTAATTTTCTGGTGGAGTCTTTAGGGTTTTCTATGTAGAGGATCATGTCATCTGCAAACAGTGAGAATTTTACTTCTTCTTTTCCAATTTGGATTCCTTTTATTTCTTTTTCTATTCTGATTGCTGTGGCCAAAACTTCCAAAACTATGTTGAATAGTAGTGGTGAAAGTGGGTACCCTTGTCTTGTTCCTGACTTTAGGGGAAATGCTTTCAATTTTTCACCATTGAGGATAACGTTTGCTGTGGGTGTGTCATATATAGCTTTTATTATGTTGAGGTATGTTCCTTCTGTTCCTGCTTTCTGAAGGGTTTTTTTTTTTAATCATATATGAATGTTGAATTTTGTCAAAGGCTTTCTCTGCATCTACTGAGATAATCATATGGCTTTTATTTTTCAATTTGTTAATGTGGTGAATTACATTGATTGATTTGCGGATATTGAAGAATCCTTGCATCCCTGGGATAAAGCCCACTTGGTCATGGTGTATGATCTTTTTAATGTGCTGTTGGATTCTGATTGCTTGAATTTTGTTAAGGATTTTTGTATCTATGTTCATCAGTGATATTGGCCTGTAGTTTTCTTTTTTTGTGGCATCTTTGTCAGGTTTTGGTATTAGGGTGATGGTGGCTTCACAGAATGAGATTGGAAGTTTACCTTCCTCTGAAATTTTCTGGAAGAGTTTGAGGAGGATAGGTGTTGGCTCTTCTCGAAATTTTTGGTAGAATTCAGCTGTGAAGCCATCTAGACCTGGGCTTTTGTTTGCTGGAAGCTTTCTGATTACAATTTCCATTTCCATGCTTGTGATGGGCCCGTTAAGATTTTCTATCTCTTCCTGGTTCAGTTTTGGAAAGTTGTACTTTTCTAAGAATTTGTCCATTTCTTCCATGTTGTCCATTTTATTGGCATATAATTGCTGATAGTAGTCTCTTATGATCCTTTGTATTTCTGTGTTGTCTGTTGTGATCTCTCCATTTTCATTTCTAATTTTATTGATTTGATTTTTCTCCCTTTGTTTCTTGATGAGTCTGGCTAATGGTTTGTCAATTTTATTTATCCTCTCAAAGAACCAGCTTTTGGTTTGGTTGATTTTTACTATGGTCTCTTTTGTTTCTTTTGCATTTATTTCTGCCCTAATTTTTAAGATTTCTTTCCTTCACTAACTCTGGGGTTCTTCATTTCTTCCTTTTCTAGTTGCTTTAGGTGTAGAGTTAGGTTATTTATTTGACTTTTTTCTTATTTCTTGAGGTATGCCTGTATTGCTATGAACTTTCCCCATAGCACTTCTTTCAGTGTCCCACAGGTTTTGAGTTGTTGTGTTTTCATTTCCATTCATTTCTATGCATATTTTGATTTCTGTTTTTATTTCTTCTGTGATTTGTTGGTTATTCAGCAGCGTGTTGTTCAGTCTTCATATGTTGGAATTTTTAATAGTTTTTTTTCCCTGTAATTGAGATCTAATCTTACTGCATTGTGGTCAGAAAAGATGCTTAGACTGATTTCATTTTTTTTGAATTTACCAAGGCTAGGTTTATGGCCCAGGATGTGATCTATCCTGGAGAATGTTCCGTGTGCACTTGAGAAAAAGGTGAAATTCATTGTCTTGGGGTGAAATGTCCTATAGATATCAATTAGGTCTAACTGGTGCATTGTATCATTTAAAGTTTGTGTTTCCTTGCTAATTGTCTGTTTAGTTGATCTATCTATAGGTGTGAGTGGGGTATTAAAGTCTCCTGCTGTTATTGTGTTATTGTTAATTTCCCGTTTCATACTTGTTAGCATTTGTCTTACATATTGCAGTGCTCCTGTGTTAGGTGCATATATATTTATAATTGTTATATCTTCTTCTTGGATTGATCCTTTGATCATTGTGTAGTGTCCTTCTTTGTCTCTTTTCACAGCCTTTGTTTTAAAGTCTATCTTATCAGATATGAGTATTGCTACTCCTGCTTTCTTTTGGTCTCTATTTGCATGGAATATCTTTTTCCAGCCCTTCACTTTCAGTCTGTATGTGTCCCCTGTTTTGAGGTGGTCTCTTGTAGACAACATATATAGGGGTCTTGTTTTTGTATCCATTCAGCCAGGCTTTGTCTTTTGGCTGGGGCATTCAACCCATTTATGTTTAAGGTAATTATTGATAAGTATGATCTCATTGCCATTTACTTTATTTGGGGGGGGGGGTTCAAGTTTATACACCCTTTTTGTGTTTCCTGTCTAGAAAAGATCCTTTAGCATTTGTTGGAGAGCTGGTTTATTGGTGCTGAATTCTCTCAGCTTTTGCTTGTCTGTAAAGCTTTTGATTTCTCCTTCATATTTGAATGAGATCCTTGCTGGGTACAGTAATCTGGTGCTGTAGGTTAATTCCTTTCATCACTTTAAGTATGTCTTGCCATTCCCTCCTGGCCTGAAGAGTTTCTATTGAAAGATCAGCTGTTATCCTTATGGGAATCCCCAGTGTGTTATTTGTTGTTTTTCCCTTGCTGCTTTTAATATTTGTTCTTTATGTTTGATCTTTATTAATTTGATTAATATATGTCTTTGGGTGTTTCGCCTTGGGTTTATCCTGTTTGGGACTCTCTGGGTTTCTTGGACTTGGGTGATTATTTCCTTCCCCATTTTAGGGAAGTTTTCAACTATTATCTCCTCAAGTATTTTCTCATGGTCTTTCTTTTTGTCTTCTTCTTTTGGGACTCCTATGATTCGAAAGTTGGGGCATTTAATATTGTCCTGGAGGTCTCTGAGATTGTCCTCATTTCTTTTAATTCATTTTTCTTTTTTCCTCTCTGACTCATTTATTTCTACCATTCTATCTTCTACCTCACTAATCCTATCTTCTGCCTCAGTTATTCTACTATTTGTTGCCTCCAGAGTGCTTTTGATCTCATTTATTGCATCATTCATTATGTATTGACTCTTTTTTATTTCTTCTAGGTCCTTGTTAAACCTTTCTTGCATCTTCTCAATCCTTGTCTCCAGGCTGTTTATCTGTGATTCCATTTGGATCATTTTCATTGTCATTATTTGGAATTCTTTATCAGGTAGATTCCCTATCACTTCCTCTTTTGTTTGGTTTGGTGGGCATTTGTCCTCTTCCTTTACCTGTTGGTTATTCCTCTGTCTCTTCATCTTGTTTATATTGCTGAGTTTGGGGTGGCCTTTCTGTATTCTGGCAGTTTGTGGAGTTCTCTTTATTGTGGAGTTTCCTTGCTGTGGGTTGGTTTGTACAGGTGGCTTGTCAAGGTTTCTTGGTTAGGGAAGCTTGTGTCAGAGTTCTGGTGGGTGGAGCTGGATTTCTTCTCTCTGGAGTGCAATGAAATGTCCAGTAATGTGTTATGAGATGTCATTGAATTTGGAGTAACTTTGGGCCACCTGCTATTGAAACTCAAAGCTGTGTTCCTATACTGCTGGAGAATTTGCATGGTATGTCTTGGTCTGGAACTTGTTGGCCCTTGGGTGGTGCTTGGTTTCAGTGTAGGTATGGAGGTGTTTGATGAGCTCCTGTCGATTAATGTTCCCTGGAGTCAGTTTTCTGTTGTTCTCAAGATTTGGGCTTAAGCCTCCTGCCTCTGGTTTTCAGTCTTATTTTTACAGTAGTCTCAAGACTTCTTCTATACAGCACTCCTTTTGAAGACAATGGGCTGCTTTTCTGGGTACCTGAGGTCCTTTGCTGGCATTCAGAAGTTGTTTTGTGGAAGTTACTCAGCATTTAAATGTTCTTTTGATGAATTTGTGGGGGAGAAAGTGGTCTCCCCATCCTATTCCTCCACCATCTTAGGACCTCCCTCCATTAACTGATTTTCTCGATGAAGTCTATTTGTCTTAGGGGGTTATCTTCAGTATGTTCTATATAGAGTATCATATCATGTACAGTCTGGTTTTGGTAGATCTACACCTATGTTTAATGGAGTTATTTGTGTTAGAGTTCCTTTTATACTTTTAGATAAATCCTTTACCAGGTTAAAATCCTTTACCACACAATTGTACTCATCTCACACTCTGGCAAAGTAATGCTCAAAATTATCCACACCAGGCTTCAACAATACATAAACCATGAACTTCCAGATGTTCAACCTGGATTTAGAAAAGATAGAGGAACCAGAGATCAAATTGCCAACATCCATTGTATCAAAGAAAACAGCAAGGGAATTCCAGAAAAAAATTTACTTTGGCTTTATTGATTACACCAAAGCCTTTGACTGTGTAGATCACAACAAACTGTGGAAAATGTTTCAAAAGATGGGAATACCAGACCACCTTACCTGCCTCCTGAGAAATCTGTATGCAGGTCAAGAAGCACAACAGTTAGAACTGGACATAGAACAACAGAGTGGTTCCAAATTGGGAAAGAAGTATGTCAATATGTCACCCTATTCATTTAACTTATATGCAGACTATATCATGTAAAATGCCAGACTGGATGAAGCACAAGCTGGGGTCAAGAAATATCAATAACCTCAGATACACAGGTGACATCACCCTTAAGGCAGAAAGTGAAGAGGAACTAAGCCTCTTGATCAAAGTGAAAGAGGAGAGTGAAAAAGCTAGTTTAAAACTCAACATTCAGAAAACTAAGATCACTGCATCTGGTCCCGTGGGGAAGCAATGGAAACAGTGACAGACTTTATTTTGGGGGGCTCCAAAATCACTGCAGATGGTGACTGCAGCCATGAAATTAAAAGATGCTTACTCCTTGGAAGAAAAGTTATAACCCACCTAGACAGCATATTAAAAAGCAGAGACATTACTTTACCAACAAAGGTCCATCTAGTCAAGGATATGGTTTTTCCAGTAGTTATGTATGGATGTGAGAGCTGGACTATAAAGAAAGCTGAGTGGCAAAAAAATAATGCTTCTGAACTGTGGTGTTGGAGAAGACTCTTGAGAGTCCCTTGGACTGCAAGGAGATCCAATCAGTCCAACCTAAAAGAAATCAATCCTGAATATTCATTGGAAGGACTGATATTAAAGCTGAAACTCTAATACTTTGGCCACATGATGCGAAGAGCTGACTCATTTGAAAAGACCCTGATGCTGGGAAAGATTGAAGGTGGGAGAAGGGGATGACAGAGATGAGATGGTTGAAGGGCATCATCAATTCGATGGACGTGAGTTTGAGCAAATTCAGGAAGCTGGTGATGGACAGGGAGGCTAGGAGTGCTGCAGTTCATGGGGTCGCAAAGAGTTGGACATGACTGAGCAACTCAACTGAACTGAACTTACCAGGATGTTTTTGCAACTGTTTTCCTCCCAGTTGGTGATCTGTCTTTTCACTTTCTGAAAAAAGGTCTTTCACAGAGTTGAAATCTTCAACTTTATAATGAAGTCCACAGTATCGCTTGTTTTTCTATGTGGAGTGCCTTTTTTACCTTGTCTCTTAAACATCAAAGTTTATGATCTATATGACCAAGCCATAGCTCACATTGATTTGCTTCTATGTTTTCTCCTATAATTTTGAATCATTTTGCATTTAAAAATGTGTCTGTGAATAACTTTGAGTGAATTTGATGCAAGTTGTAATCTTTGCAACTGCATTGATTTCACACAAAATGGTTTCCAATTAATTGCTACTTAACTATTTTTAGAAGAGTTATGGGACATTGTCTCCATTTCAGGGCTTCCTACATGGTGAAATGGTCAAGACCTCCCTGGTCAATGAGAGAGTCAAGGGTTTGATCCCTGGGTCGGGGAGATTCCCTGGAGGTGGAAATGGAGATCCATTACAGTATTCTTGCCTGTGAAAGCCCATGGACAGAGGAGCCTGATGGGCTACAGGCCATAGGGTTGCAAAGAGTCAACACAACTTGCCAACTAAGCAGGCATGCAAACACATCTCCATTTCAGTGTGACTGTCCCAAGTTGAATGGATTGAGCAGTTTTGAGAGCAGGGAGCACTGTTTAGTGGGCTATGAAGTAGGCAGGGTCTGAAGTTGCCACACTGATCATGAGGGGCTCAGCCCACCTCTCTGACCCACTGGCACATGTGCATTCCACCCTTTGACTTGGCTCCTCAGGTGACTGAAACCAGCTGTGCCTCCTCAGGAACCACCCAGGCTTGGGCTGGGAAACTGTGGGTCAGCGTTGCTGCTGACAGGACTCATTCTCCTTAGGATTCACTGGAGTTTTGCTTCAGGACAACATGAGAAGTGTCCACTCTAAAAGGACTCTAGTTCTTTAGGACCAAGTAGGGCTTTGGCTTCCAGACAAAGTGGGGCTGTATTCACATTGACAGGAGCTGAATTTCCTGAGGGCACAGGCAATGCCAGGGGGAAAAAGTGAGGAAAATGAAGAAATGCAGAAAAGTGGTGGGTAGCTTTCTGTGAGCCACTGACTGCTGGGGGTGAGGGAGTACTGTCTTCAGAGGACACAGAAAGGGCCTGATATGGAAAATTGTGTTTTTAGTCGGCTTTGTGTGCAGTGTACAAGGCATGGAGTATGTGGTGTCCAGGTTTCCCAGTCTTGTTTATTGTGAGACTGTCCTTCCTCCCATGCACCCTTGGCTCCTCTGTCATAAATGAATGAACCACCTCCTTGTGGGCTGAGTTTTCGGGCCCCCATCCTGTTCCTCTGGTCTGTGCACCTGCCTCACTGCCAGTCCTACACTGTTTTGGTGACTGTAGCTTCTGATATTGCTGAAGTCAGAACGTGAGATGCCTCCAGCCTGTTCGCTTTTCTGAGGATTTCATTGACTATTTGGAGCCCTTTATGTTTCTACATGATGATTAGGAGCTTTGCTCTATTTCTGTGAAAAATACCATTGTAAATTAGGCAGAGATTGCATTCACAGTGGACACTGCTCAAGGAAGAATAGACATTTTAACAATACAGATTCGTCCATTCTATGAGCATGGGATATTTTTCCATTTATTGGTGTCATCTTCATTTTCTTCATCAATGTCTGAAAGTGTTCAGCGTGCAGGTCTTTCAGTTCATGTTAGTTCGGTTGCTCAGTTGCGTCTGACTCTTTGCAACCCCATGGACTGCAGCACATGAGGGTTCCCTATCCATCACCAACTTCCTGAACTTTTTCAAACTCATGTCCCTCGAGTCAGTGATGCCATCCAACCATCTCATCCTCTGTTGTCCCCTTCTCCTCCCACCTTGAATCTTTGCCAGCATCAAGGTCTTTACCAATGAGTCAGTTCTTTGCATCAGGTGGCCAAAGTATTGGAGCTCCAGCTTCAGCCTCAGTCCCTCCAATGAATATTTCAGGACTGACTTCCTTTAGGATTGACTGGTTTGATTGCTGTCCAAGGGATTCCCAAGAGATTCTCCAACACCTCAGTTCAAAAGCATCTGTTCTTCAGTGCTCAGTTTTCTTTATGGTCCAACTCTCATATCTATACATGACTACTGAAAAAACCATAGCTTTGACTAGACGGACCTTTGTAGGTAATGTTTCTGCTTTTTAATTTGCTTTCTAGGTTGGTCATAGCTTTTCTTCCAAGAAGCAAGTGTCTTTTAATTTCATGGCTGCAGTCACCATCTGCAGCAATTTTGGAACCCAAGAAAGCAAAGTCTGTCACTGTTTCCATTGTTTCCCCATCTATTTGCCATGAAGTAATGGGACCAGATGCCATGATCTTTGTTTTATTGAATTTTAAATTTTGTTAAATTTTGAATTTTGGTTTTAAGCCAGCTTTTTCACACTCCTCATTCACTTTTATCAAGAGGCTCCTTATTTCCTCTTCCCTGTCTGGCATAGAGGTGATATCATCTGCATAACTGAGGTTACTGATATTTCTCCCTGAAGTCTTGATTCCAGCATGTGCATCCTCCAGTCCATCATTTTGCATGCATATAAGTTAAATAAGCATGGTGACATATATAGCCTTAACATACTTCTTCCCCAATTTGGAACCAGTCTGTTGTTCCACGTCTAGTTCTAAATGTTGTTGGAAGTGAGCACCGCCAACTTTGATTTCCTCTTCAAAAATTGTCTTAGCTTTTTTGTTTTGGCTGTGCTGGGTCTTTCTTGCTGATTGGGCTTTTCTCTAGCTGTGGGAAATGGGCTCTACTCTCTAGTTGTGGTGCCTGGGCTTCTCACTGCACTGGCATCTCTTGTTGCACAGCACGGGTTCTAGAACCTGTGGGCTTTAGCAGTTGTGGCACATGGGCTAAGTAGTTGTGACAACCAGGCTTAATAGTTGTGACGTATGGGCTTAGTTGCTCCCCAACATGTGGGATCATCCCAAACTAGGGATCAAACCCATGTCTCCAGTTTTGGCAAGCAGATTCCTTACCAGTGAGCCACCAGGAAAACCCTGTCTTAGCTCTTTGATGTTTCCTGAAATTGCATGTTTTGCTGTACTGTATCCTGCTCCCCTTCACATGGTTGTACCCCGAGTTGCATATGCATTCATCTGCTAAAGACACTCTGGTTCTTTTAAGGCTTAGACATTATGAGTAGAGGTTCAATGCAGAATAGGGTCCTTGTTTCTGTTTGGATAGTTTTTCAATGCCATTATGTGAAAACTGGATGCGTGATGGGTTGATCTTAAGGTGTGAGACTTGTTTGGCTAGAAAAATGTCCCAAACTGTATCTCAAGAGGCTGTTGAAGCATTCCATCAGCAATGAAGGAGAGTTGCTGTTGTTCCTTATTGTCCCGTGACCAGTATTGTCATTTGGGGAGGAGATTAGCTTTTCTAATAGGTATGTAGTGCTCTCTTGTTGTTTCAATCTATAATCACCTAATGGGATATGATATTAATCTTTTTTTTTTTCACTTTTTACTATCTGTACTTCTTCCCAGGTCAGTGTCTGTTACAATCTTTACCTATTTTTCATGCAGGCATTTGCCTTATACATGTGTGCTTTGTGTATGTATACAAACACACACATACATATCTTCTTTATGTAATGGGAATACAAATTCTTTATCAGAAGTGTTTGGTAAACATTTTTTCTCCAGTATTTGGCTGTCTGTTACCTTTTTTTCCTTTTGTGTGTGTGCTGTGTCTGGAGTGTCAAAGCTGATGATCTATGCAATGAAACCTATGGTCATGTAGGTTTTCTTCTGTATCGTTTATAGTTTACTATTTTAAATTTGTCTGGGGTCAAGGTGAATGGCTTTTTTAAAGTTGTCAATTTGTGTCTACTTGCATTTCATTGTGTATGTTTTATAATTATTTTATAACTGTTTTTCTGGAAGTCCTGGGATATCTGCCTGCATCCATTTGAATTTCCAACATGCAGTGGATTTAGTAGGATCACCAGCAAGAAACTAGGCCTCCCCTGATCTGGGAGTGTCTGCAACCTGCATTTCCCAGTTGACCAGCAGAGGGCGACAATCCTGCCTGTCTTACCAGCGCAGGGCCTCCCTATTTTGTCACCAGACTTGGCTCTGGAGCTAGGCCTCCTCAGGACCCACCCAGGGTTTGGCGTTGGGACAGGACTGGGCTGCGTCCACACTGAAAGGAATTCAGTTCCCTCAGGAACTCAGTTTTGTCAGGAGACCATGGGAAGAAGAGGTGAAGAAACAGTGGCGAGAGGCTTCCTGTGCCTGGCTGGCTGTCTGGAGGGGCACTGTCTTCAGAGGACCCAGCAGAGGAAGGGCTTAATGTGGAAACCTGTGGGCTTTGATTAGTCACTTGGGGTGAGCAGGATCTGGGTGGGGCCTGGCCTGTCTAGCCGTGTTTGATTTCGTCTTGACTTTTCTGCGCTTCTGTTGACATGGTTGTTTTGAGAAGTAATTTATTTTTCAGTAATTTAAAACTTACAGAAAATTTTCAATAGCAAGACTCAAAGTACTCACATTTGCTCCTTCATACAAAATACACCAGTGTGTTTTACCTCAAACAAGGACACTCTCCAAGGAAGCCAGCATATATCCCCCAAATGAGCATCATGAGACAATCTTGTAATAATCCAACCACAGGCCCACTTCAACTTTTACCAGCTGCCCCAACTCTATGGAATTGTCTTTTTTCATTCGAATTTAGTTTTCTTTCTTTTATTATTTTTTTTGGAACCATGATTGAGACTTACCCTCATACACAAATCCCTGATGGATTTAAAGCATAAGATGAGCATGTGATCTGGGTGGCCTTTCCTGAGTGGCTTCTTTCACTGAGGACATTGTCAGCTGTCACTGTCTATCCATATGGTAGCATGTATCAATCCTACATTTTTAAAATTGTGATTAAAAACACATAACATAACAACAGGTACCTTACTGTCAGCATGACACAAGGAAGGATAAGGCAGGGGATGAAAGCACAGGAAGTGAGCACTTCTCCATCCTTCAGGAGAAAAGTGTCAGAAGTGTCTCCACACCAGGTAGGCAGAGCCCATAGGGACACAGAAGGCAAACACTTTCAAACTGTGGTGCTAGAGAAGACTCTTGAGAGTCCCTTGGAGAGCAAGGAGATCAAACCAGTCAATCTTAAAGGGAAGCAACCCTGAATATTAATTGGAAGGGCTGATGCTGAATCTGAAGCTCCAAAACTGTGGCCACCTGATGCAAAGACCTGACTCACTGGAAAGATTCATGCTGGGAAAGACTGAGGGCAAGAGAAGGGGGCGACAGAGGATGAGATGGTTGGATGGCTTCACTGACAAAAAGGAGATGAGGTTGAGGACACTCAGGGAGATAGTGAAGGACACAGAAGCCTGGCATGATGCAGTTCATGGGGTGGCAAAGAATCAGACATGACTTAGCAACTGAAAGACAATAGGAGGCAAATGAATGGAAAAGCAGCCTGTGGAGTCTAGTCTCTCCACTCCCAGCCCCAGAGCCACAGGTCCCAATCTACCAGCCCTAATGTGCATATCATGACACCAAGAAGACACACAGACCCTGCCTTAGGAAGCCAGACGCCCTGTTGGGATCACACAGCATGGTCACACGGTCATTAAGGACTCAGCCCCTCCTCCACGCTCACACCCCCTGTCCTCACAAAGACATCCACAGGTCACTACATGGGGCTTTCTGGGGCACTTGTGAATAGTAGAAACTGCAATGGTAAAAGGAGAGGAGAAGGCACAGACGGGAGCATGACCGTGGGGCTCTACAAATTACCAAAGACCTGAGGTCCTTAATACTTAGGATTTTGAAAAAGGTTTCTTAATATGTAAATGGAGAAAGGAGGCCCATTAAGTAAATAGTGTTGGGACAATTTGGCATCCAATTGGAAAACAAAGTTGGATACCTACATCAGGAAACACCACCAAAAGCAATTAGACACATTAAGAACTTATATTTGAAAGGGAAAACTTACAACTCTAAGGACAATTTTTCATGAGGGAATATCTTTTTTTCTCAACAGTATAGTTGACTTGCCAAGTTGTGTTAGTTGCACAAGCATAGCAAAGTGACTCAGTTTTTCAGTGAGACAGTATCTGAGATGATTCCTCAAAGAAAATTCACTCCCTTTGGGAGGCCCCTGGGCAATGACCACTACTCAGAACTACTGACAGTCCTGAAACCCATAGCAGCCCATTGTGGTGCTCAGTGGGTGTTTGTTGACTGAATAAATGGCTGTAATCAGACACTGAAAGCAAGCCTTGAGGCTGGGAGGAGATCCCCAATCCTGTCTTCAAACAGGAGGGCTCTCCTTTTTGGTATGGGTGAGTGAAATAGGGTTTGGAAGGGGAAACGATGTGTTACAAATTATCTAGTAAACCAGGGACATGTGGGAAGAGGATGTGAGCAGGCACATCCCAGGAAACAGCACAGAGGGTGCAGCAGCTGCACCCTAACTCCTGCTTGTGGGGCATCACACTGTCTCTCTCTGGAAGCAGAGTGAACAGGGCACAGGTTTCCAGGAAAGGATGGTCATATGACCTCAACCTGGCCTATTAGCATGTTTCAGCCCTCCCTGGCCATTGTGATTGGCTCTGAGCTGGGCGAATGACCAATCAGGACTCAGGGCAGACCTCCTGCTGGAATCCTGGGGAAGAGGAGCTTTATTTCTCTTTGGAGCAGGGCAAAGGTCAGCCTGTGGCAGTTGGTGGGGTTATTAGGTCAGCCTGTGGCAGTTGGGGGGGACGTGAGTTCAGCCTGTGGTAGCTGGAGGGGATGGGAGGTAGCCTGCAGCAGTTGGTGGCCATCTTGCTCCCATAAACTCAGAGACCCCTGCAGGAGAATGACAGCAGTAGGCAGACCTGAGAAGCTGGGGGGAGAGAATTTCTGCTGAGGTCCTTGAGATCCAGCTACAGTCCTGTCAGAAACTGTCTGCCTGTGGACCTCTTAGTTATTTAAGTCATTTTCTCCTGCTTGTTGACTTGCTTATTTAAGCCACTCTGGGTTTTCTACAACCGCTTTCAAAAAAATTGTGACTCTTCCTTTCAGCTGGCTAAGTGGAGTCCCGAGAACTGCAACAATGTGGGTTTTGTCTAGTTTCAGGGAAGAAATTCCAAATAACATTGCCAGACTTTAGTTTAACCTGGAGATCTGAATGAACTCAAGCAGTATTTGTTGGGGCCAGCTGTTAACTCTAGGATTCCCCTAATTAGCTCTCACAGGGTTAGTCCTGTTAAGGTAGCAACACCTGTCCCCAGTTAGAGGACAAGATGGCGGTTCAAAGAAGGGAGATAGCCAGACCACAGCAAGGAGGTGTGCAGCCAACAGAACCCCTGCTCCTTGAACTCTGGGAAGCCACATGGTTAGGGCTTGTCCATGTGAAGGCACTAAGGCACCCAGCCCAGCCCCGCACTGGCTGCTGTGGGGGGCCTAAGGATTGGCAACTGCCATGTGGCTGCTTTGTCACTCACAAAAGCAACTCATGCTGAAGGTAGCGGGACCTTACTTCACCACAACCACCCCCCTTCCTGACTCCTTCAAGCTCTGTCCCCCTTACTCTTGCTTTGCATGACAACCACAGAACCATGTTCATGTGACCACACAGGCAGTCTCCGGTTCACTGGCTCTCATCTGGAGCTGTTACAGGGGAGGCCAAGAGCTTTTGCCACTCCCCCGACCTGGGGACTTCTGCTTTGGGGCCTTCAGGGCTGTATTCCCCTCTTGCACACCAAAGGACTTTTCCAGAATATACAGAGAACTTCACTCAGTTTGAACAGGATGCATCCATCACTGTCCTTTTCATGTCTCCCTTGAAACTCAGCTCCGGTCCTCTCTCCACTATGTAGCCTCCTGTGGTGCCACAGGAGAGACCAAACTGACAATGAATTGACAGCACAGGAAGGTAATTGAGAGATGAGATCTGACAGCTGGGAAGCTCAGCTTACAAGAGACCTCGCTCTTCAGGCTATAGAGGCTGTAGAAGCCCCCAGGGTCTGGAAGCAGTGCTTGGGCCAAACTGAATCCACAGGCCTTTTGACAGCTCAGGTTTCTAGCCGCGGGGTGGGGTGAGGTCCCTGAGGTTCTGAAGACCCACTGTGTGCAGGCTCAGGGTGCACAAAGAAGAGAAGGCAGAGGCCTGCTGGAAAGTGCTCACAGACCACATATAGACAAGTCAGCCGTGCCACAAATCATAGAGCCTGAGCTGCTTTCACGGGTGAAGGGTGTGGGGCAGAGGCAGAGACCCAAGTCTGCTAGGGGAACTGCTTAAGGACAGAGAAATTTCAACTGAGATTTGAAGGCTGTATCAGTTAGTTACATCTTTGGCTGAGGTGAGTGGGGACAGCGGTGGGGGAGAAATGGAGAGACCAGATCATGCAGGAACTGTAGTCCCTGTGAGGATATTTGCAGTGGGTGCAAGGAGGCACAGCTGGTGAGGATCAGGGGTTTGGGCCCCGATGCTAGGCAGAAATTAAGCTGGTGAGCCCTGAGGAGGGTCTCCCTGTAGACGGTACAGGCAGGGAAGGCTCCTCTGAGGAGGTGATATTTCAACTGAGCCTTGTATGGACTATTTCTACCTTCTGTCAACTTGATGCTTTGCTTTTCCAAGATGCCCCCTGTTCTGACTCACTTCAACTTGGCCCCCCATCCCCGCCTGTCAGACCCTTTCCCCACACAGAGGAATCCTTCCAGGGCTCACTGTTTTGTGTGTTGGTTTTTTTTTTTTTTTGTGGGGGGGCTGCATCCTATGGCTTGTAGGATCTTAGTTACCAGACTAGAGATGAACCCAGGCCCCTGGCAGAGAAAATGCCCAGTCCTAACCCCTGCACACCAAGGGATTCCCCCAGGGTCCACTATTCAAATACAATCCAACCTCCTCTTTAACTGGGCTCATACTCCGCACCACTGTCTACCTACCCTGCTCCCCAGCATCAGGTTCTGACACTCAGGGTCCCCTCACCCCAGAGCCCATGAAGTTGCTCACCCGGATGAAGGCTCCCTCCGTCCACAGCTCCAGCTCCTCTGCCTCCTGCTCTCCCCATGCTTCCTGCATGGTGAAGCCCCTCTTCCAGGACTGTGAGGGGAAACTTTCATTTCAATGGCGGTTGTTTCCTGATTGGTTAGCCTTACTGACCCTCAAAGTTTCCACTAAATACTCTATTTTAAACCAGCCTACAAGACACTTTGCAGACAGAGTAAACAAATGAAGAACAAGTGAACTATACACCTTCTTACAAAACCATCAAGTGGTGATACCTTAATATGTATTGGAATTCCTTTTCCCATAAAATCACAGGCTCCATCAGGGTGGAGGGCCTATAAAAATCATGTATTCAGGACCAGACTCCTGCAAGGTCCTATACCCATCTCCCCACACTGAGGGCTCAGGCCCAGGCTTGACTGAATCCCAGTCTCTGACTTAAAACTGAGTGGAATTTGGCTGGTTTTTCCAATTAAGCTTTTACAGTTGTCAGCTTAGCAGGAAAGTTCTTGGTTTCAACTCATCTGTCCAGCAATAATCAAGCTGCACCACATGTGAGATGGCCTGTTCCCCGAGTTATTTGGTTAGAATCTGCAGATGGTAACAGGGAAAATGTCATTGTTTCAAAACAAGCTGTGTCTCTGGGAGAGAGTGGTGGCGGGGGGTGGGGGGTGCCCCTGGAATGTATCGCTCCTGAATCTTTTAGTCATTAGATTTCCAGAGAAGCCCCTAGAGGGGACAGTGGGCTGGAGCTGAGCTGGGCTATCCCCCATGGATGTGAGGGGAGGAAACATCAGACAGCTGTGGTCCTGGGAGCAGCCTGACCCCGGGAGCCACAGGAAAGGTCCCCTCCAAGCCTGCTGTCCAGCTTAGGATAAGGCTCAGCAGCTGTAACTCAGGGCCCATGGCTGAGGGGCAAAGGGAAGCTAGCCCCCCTCACATTGGGTCAGGAGGCGGACAGTCCAGGGCTGGTCTGGAGCCTCCTGTCCCTGATGCCCTTCAATCCAGAGGAGTTGCTTTGTCCACAGAACAGAAAGAGCTCCAAGCTCAGAGCTGACGTTTCTAGATCAGGACAGAGGGAGGAGCAGAAAGGGCCTGCTTCTCTCTCCCAGGACACATTCTAGAGTTTGTACAAATCACTCCCATCCCCCTGGAGGGAGAGATTGGTCACACAAGCAGCCTCGATGCAGAGGAGGCAGGAACTCTGTAGTCCTGGGCAGCCAGTGTCCAGATAAAGGAGGGTTTCTGGTGACCTGGGAGTGGACAAGGTACTGGGAGCCCTTGGATGCCTCAGCCCACCGCCTCTAAGGCTTCCTCCCACCACCGGACCCATCTCTACCCTGAGCTCACATTTTATGAGATTGTCCGTTAGGTAAACTGCATTAAGGAATTAATAATTCAGGAAACAGTTGAAGATCATGGGAAAGTGGGTGCTTCTCATGAGATTTGCTGGCAAATCGCTGGTGGGGCTCCATCACTGACACTGAGGCTTTCTCCCCACCCTCTTCCTGAAGAGCCCTCTGGGAGGCAGCCCAAGACATCTTGTCTAGAGGAAGGTGACTGTGTCCTGCCCCGCTCATGGGTGCCCTGCTCTTTAGTGCAAAACCCACACCCTCCCCGTGGGACTGTGATGGACAAATAAAGGGATGGAGGCAGCCGTGGCCCAGCCAGCCCCAGCCCACACCTCACAGAAGAGGAGACAGTCTGTGAGCACAATGTTCCATCATCAGAGTCAACTACTTTCCAGCCCTGAGGTGGGGAAGTTTCAGTTTGGAGACACAGAGCACAGAGCACCAGTGTGGATGGTCCTGGAAGCAAGGGGGCTGGCCCAGCCCCTTCTCCCCAGCCTGGCTGCTGACCTCTGTCCTGTGTGTGCCTGACACTCCCGCTTCCTCCTGCCGGATTGCCTGCCGTCCAGTCCCTGTGGTCACACCCGCACATCAGGACAACTCCCCCACCATGTGGAAGGGGAGATCCTGACTTCTCTATGAGAGTCAGGAAACTCAGAGGCACCAGTACCTGACTACACCACCCACAGGCTTTCATGGGACTTTATCCTATTTATGCTTCCCTGGTGGCTCAGATAGTAAAGCATCCGCCTGCAATGTGGGAGACCCGTGTTCGATCCCTGGGTCGGGAAGATCCCCTGGAGAAGGAATGGCAATCCACTCCAGCACTCTTGCCTGGAAAATCCCATGGATGGAGGAGCCTGATAGGCTACAGTCCATGGGGTAGCAAAGAGTCGGACACAACTGAACGACTTCACTTTCGCTTTCACTTTATCCTATTTATGGGCATCTCAGTCATGATTAACACAGGCCCCAGGGACCAAAAGTTCCCTTCAGCCCTTCTGAAGATGTTGGGTAATGTCAGTGCAGGGAGGTCATACACACTTTCTGCATTTCGGCCTGGCAGCGCAGCAATTGTTGCTGTTGGGAGTCATCATCCAAATTCTCTCAATTGTCTTTGCATTTAGTTGTTCTAATTTACTTCTAGTACCACATGACTGCACGCTTCTTAGACTGGAAAATACACAGCCTGAATTCTGTGCAGGGAGGATGCAAAACGAGCATCAAGTTTATCAACAGGAATTGGAAGAAGCAATGAGTTGACAAGAACTCTCCCCCTCCCCCTCTCACGTGCAGGACAGAAGAGTGGGATAGGGAGACACGCCCAGGAGAGGCAGTCCAGTCTCTGCGGTTTCAGGTGAGAGCCGAGGGGTGGGCCTGCATCCCGGTGGGCTCTCTTCTGGTCGTCCAGGCCGCTGCAGACCATCCTCTGGCCTGGCCAGGGTTTTGGATACGATGCTTCTGAAGGCCATGGAGGTGTGGGATACCCTTCTGATTTGAATCTTGTCAGAGGACTCAACCCCTTGACCACTGCTAGGGAGTGTAAGCTGACGTTTCATCTTGGGTCATCCATGGACCTTACCTGGGCTCCGTTTGTTATGCCGCCTCTTGCTGGGCAGACTATTATACATCTGCATATTTTCAGGCTAACCCTGCTCTTTCTGGCTGTGGCCAGAGGAAAGTGTCTGGGGACAGACTCTCAGGCTGGCCAGCATTGGAGGAGCTCCTGGTGTTGGACACACCCAGGGGCAGATGCTTCCCTCTGGGACTTCAGTCCTGCTGCTGGTGCTGCTGATGGAGGGAAGGCCTCAGGGCCACACGGGGCGCTGGACTGGGGATGGCAGGCTTCTGCTCCAGGCTGGGTGGAGACCGGCAGGCTCCCTGGTCTTCTGCCCTGACTCCTGGGCCTCCTGCAGTTGTACCTTTTCTCCCTGCTTGAGCCACGTGGTATGAGTGTGGACACCTCAGGCCTTGGAGAAGGCTCAAGTTATGGCTGCTGAGGTCAGTGGAAGGGGAGAGCCTCGCAGTGATGGAGCAGCCCTCCACCCAGTGTTCCCCGGAGCTCACAGTGCAGTGCCTGCTGCCTGTTCCCTGAGTCATGGATCAGGTCCCACCCTGACACCAGAGTCCTTACCACTGTCACCCCTCGGTCCTTGTCACAGGGTGGCACACAGAATGGCCTGAGTGGCTCCTTCTGGCCCAGGTTCACCCATGGATGCCTCATCAGTCATTTAAGGTGCTTTTGTCACTGGGGTTGAGGACCATATTTTTTAGCAAATTCCTTCTCTGATGACCAACACAGGGGAATGGGGTGTTGCCCTATGAGGATTCACAGCCACAGCTCTGAGAAGTCCTGTCCCCTAAAGGGCAGGGTCCCAGTCACCATGGAGTAGAGAACTACTCCCAGACTCCACACATCCACCACAGGGCAGTCAGAGCCCTGTCCCAGCAAGAATTCTCAGGCAGCGTAAGTGCAGCTGCCATAGAAAGTGTTGAGCTTCCCACTCTCATCACACTCATTGCTGAGGCCAAAGTCTGTAATTTTCATGTACTACTTGATGTCAAAGAAGAGGTTCCCTGGCTTCAGGTCCTGGTGCAGGACGTGCCTCTGGTGGCCATGCTGGAAGGCAGAGACCAGCTGCCGGAACAGCCCTTGGGCATCAGCCTCTGTTATGTCCCATGGTCCTCTAAATGGCTACACATCTGCCTCACTGAGGCCCTCCAGCTCCAGGAAAACGGTGTTCTCTGTGTCAATCACCTCCAGTAGTTTGACAGTATTTCCATGGTTTAGATCCTTCATGCCAGGAGCCAGCGTGGAGAATCCTGCCCATGGCAAAGGTCATGAGGAGGAGGCCTGATGGGCAAAGGCGAGATCAGGCCTTGAGGGGCCCCCCTTCTCGAGCATCTACCCCCAAACCAGAATCTGTCTGTTTTTTCATGACTTGCACTAACTCCTCTGACATTAACAGAGGGCTGTCCCCAACCACCTTTCTCTGGAAAGAGTTAACTTAGGGCTCTAGTTGATAAATCTCCTGGGCATGAAAGGAGTGTTTCAAACCCCCTGTTAGCATTCCAGCTTACTTGGCAGGTTTATCCATACTCTTGCAACATTGTTGAGCCATGCTTGCTGCCAAGTTCTCACATCCCTTATCCATTGTGTTCCTGGGAGTGCATATAGTCAGGATTTAGAAATAACAAGCAGCAGTTTTAGCATTAGCAACATTAGACTTTGAGTTAATAAGTTCTTTCTTTGCTGTAACCCGCTGAATCTTTGCTCCATAAAAATGTAACTCTGTACTTTAAGGGTGATGCAGGCTAGGAATTTAAGAAGAAACACTGTAAGGGAAAACTATTGTTCTGGCTGACCAACCTTTATCAAAAAGAGGTCATAAAGTATCAATAGGCCTCCAGGCCAGAAGATAATGTACAAAAAATAAGACTCTTGCAAGAAGGAACCTGATATCACTAAAAGTTAATACTGATGGAATGTTGAGTTGACTCTGCATTTTTCACCTTGCTGTATGTACAACTCAGGGTATAAAAGCCCTCTCTGAAAATAAAGTAAACGGGCCTCACTCACTGAAGCTTGGTCACCCCATGTCTTTCTTTTTTTCTCTTTCTTATTCTTTTTCAGCCTCCTTCTCCGCTCTATTTTCTTATCTGCAACATTCTTTCCTCATCTCTTTCTCTATCTTTCTTCATTCGGGGATGTCGTCCATCCTGAGGATATCCCTGGACTCTGCTGAGGCTGGACCTCGGCACCTTCACACTGTTCACTTCCTGGAAGAGTCCTGGAGGCTGGAGGAGGGCTGATGACTCTTCCTAATGACCTTTATGGCCAACTCTGTCCCAGTCAGAATATACCGGGCCCACTTTGGCAAACCAACCTTTACCAATCATGTAAAGAATCGCAGTTCTCAATAGAAGCCTTGTCCCCTGAAACGGCTGTGAGGCCCAGCATCATGATGATCTGCTGACTACACTGACTGCCAGCACTAACTAGCAATGCTAACTGTGCTAACTGCGCTAACTATACTCCTGCAGCAGGGAGTCCTCCAGGTTGGAGTGAATGGCTCTGGATAACAGCTCAAAATGTTAAGAAGAAATAAAGATTTCCAGTAAAAGTAGATAGACAAGCAATTAGAAAAGCTACTATTGTAACTGTGGTTTGTAGCTCCACTATTTTATTTTCTCTGATAGATGAGATTAATAAAAAGAATTAAGCACCATTTTTAGTGTGGTTATGAATTACTACTGTTGTTCAGTCACTAAACCATGTCCAGTTCTCTGTGACCTCATGGACTGTGCACACCAGGCTTCTCTTGCCCTCCATTCTTCCCTGAATTTGCTCAAATTCATGTCCATTGAGTCAGTGATCCCATCTAACTATGTCATACTCTGATGCCACCTTCTCTGATGATTTCAATCTTCCAGTATTGAGGTCTTTTCTAGTAAATCAGCTCTTTGCATCAGGTGGTCAAAGAATTGGAGCTTCCATTTCAGCATCAGTCCTTCTAATGAGTCAGGGTTGATATACTTTAGGATGGACTGGTTTGATCTCCCTGCAGTCCAAGGGACTCTCAAGAGTCTTCTCCAACAATACAAATGGAAAGCATCAATTCTTCACTCAGCCTTCTTTATGGTCCAACCCTCACATCTATACATGACTACTGGAAAAACCATAGCTTGACTATAGGGACCTGTGTCCACAAAGTGACATCTCTGCTTTCTAATACATTGTCTAGGTTTGTCATCACTTCCCTTCCAAGGAGCAAGTGTTGTTTTTGTTGTTGTTTTTTTTTTAAATTTCATGGCTGCAGTCACAATCCACAGTGATTTTGGAGCCCCAAGGTAATACAATTTGTCACTGCTTCCAGTTGTTGCCCTTCTATTTGCCACGAAGTGATGGGACTGGATGCCATGATCTTAGTTTTGTTAATGTTTAGTTTGAAGCCAGTTTTTTCACTCTCCTCTTTTACCCTCACCAAGAGAACTTAGTTCCTCTTTTTTTTTTTTTTCTGCCTTTAGAGTGGTATCATCTGCATATCAGTGGTTGTTGATATTTCTCCTGGATTGATTCCAGCTTGTGATTTCTCCAGCCTGGCATTTCACATGATACACTCCCCATATAAGTTAAGTAAGCAGGGTGACGATATACAGCCTTGACATACTCATTTCCCAATTTTGAACCAGTCCATTGTTCCATGTATGGTTCTGTTCCTTCTTGACTTACATAAGGTTTCCCAGGAGTCAAGTAAGATGGTCTAGTATTTCCATCTGTTTTAGAATGTTCCACAATTTTTTGTGATCCACACAGTCAAAGGCTTTCGTCAATGAAGTAGATGCTTTTCTGGAATTCCTTTGCTTTCTCTATGACTCAATGAATGTTTCAAATTTGACCTCTGTTTCCACTGTCTCTCTGAAACAGCTATACACCTGCTGCTGCTGCTGCTAAATCGCTTCAGTCATGTCTGATTCTGTGCGACTCCCTAGACAGCAGCCCACAAGGCTCCCCCATCCCTGGGATTCTCCAGGCAAGAACACTGGAGTGGGTTGCCATTTCCTTCTCCAATGCGTGAAAGTGAAAAGTGAAAGTGAAGTCGCTCGATAGAGTCTGACTCTTAGCGACCCCATGGACTGCAGCCCACCAGACTCCTCTGTCCATGGGATTTTCCAGGCAAGAAATTCTCAATTCACATACTGCTGATGATTAGCCAGAAGGATTTTGAGCATAATCTTGTTAGCATGTGAAATGAGCAAAAGCATACAGTAGTTTGAACATTCTTTAACCCTGTCTTTCTTTCAGATTGGAATGGAAACTGATCTTTTCCAGTCCTGTGGCCACTGCTGAGTTTTCCAAATTTGGTGACATATTGAGAACACTTGAACAGCATCATCTTTTAGGATTTGAAATAGCTGGAATTCTGTCACATCCACTAGCTTTTTTCATAATAATGCTTCTTCCTAAGGCCCACTTGACTTAACACTCCAGGATATCTGGCTCTAGGTGAGTGATCACAGTATCCTGATTATTTGGGCCCTTCAGATCTTGTTTGTATAGCTCTTCTGTGTATTCTTGCCATCTCTTCTTAATATCTTCTACTTCTGATAGGTCCTTATCATTTCTGTCCTGTATCATTCCCATCTTTGTGTGAAATGTTCCCTTGATAACTCCAGTTTTCTTGAAGAGATTTCTGGTCTTTCCCATGCTGTTGTTTCCCTCTTTATTTGCATTGTTCATTGAAGAAGGCTTTCTTTTACTGCCTCGCTATTTTCTGGAACTTTGCATTCAGTTAGGTGTATCTTTCCCTTTCTTCTTTTCCTTTCAGTTCTCTTCTTTCCTTAGCTATTTGTAAAGCCTCTCAGACAACCACTTTGCCTTCTTGCATTTCTTTTTGGGGGATGGTTTTGGTCACCACCTCCTGTATGTTGTTATGAACCTCTGTCCATAAGTCTGTAGGCACTCTGTCTACCAGATCTAACCCCTTGAATATATTTGTCACTCCACTGTATAGTCATAAGGGATTTGACTTAGGTCATACCAAATGGCCTAGTGGTTTTCTCTACTTTCTTTAATTTAAGCCTGAATTTTGCCAATAAGGAGCTGATGATATGCATCATAGTCAGCTCCAGATCTTGTTTCTGCTGACTGTATAGAGCTTCTCCATATTTGGCTACAAAGAACATATATTAATTTTGATATTGATTATCTGGTGATGTCCATGTATACATTTGTCTCTTGGGTTGTTGGAAAAGGGTGTTTGCTATGACCAGTGTGTTCTCTTAACAAAACGGTTAGCTTTTGCCCTGCTTTATTTTGTATTCCAAGGCCAATCTTGCCTATTATTCTGGGTATCTCCTGACTTCCTACTTTTGCTTTAGAGTCCCCTGTGATGAAAAGGACATCTTTTTTGGTGTTAGTTCTAGAAGGTGTTGTAGGTCTTCAAGAACCAGTCCACTTCAGCTTCTCTGGCACTAATGGTTGGGGCAAAGAATTGATTACTGACATGTTGAATGGCTTGCCTTAGAAACAGACCGAGATCATTCTATCATTTTTGAGATTGCACCCAGGTACTGCAATTTGGACTCTTTTGTTGACTGTGGGGGCTACTACTCCATTTCTTCCAAGGGATTCTTGCCCACAGTAGTAAATATAATGGTTATTTGAATTAAATCCACCCATTCCTGTCCATTTTAGTTCAATGATTCCTAAGATGTTGATGTTTAATCTTGACATCTCCTGCTTTACCACATCCAATTTACCTTGGTTCATGAACCTAACATTCCAGCTTCCTATGCAATATTGTTCTTTACAGCACTGGACTTTACTTTCATCACCAGACACATCCACAACTAGGCATTGTTTCCACTTTGGCCCAGCTGCTTCATTCTTCCTGGAGCTATTAGTAATTGCCCTCCACTCTTCCCCAGTAGCATACTGGGCACCTTCTGACCTGGAAGGCTCATCTTCTGGTGTCATATCTTTTGCCTTTTCATACTGTCCATGGGTTTCTCTAGGCAAGAATACTGGAGTGGCTTATCATTTCCTCCTACACTGGACCACATTTTTTCAGAATTGTTCACTATGCCCATCCATCTTGGGTGACCCTGCATGGCATGGCTCAGATCTTCATTGAGTTATGCAAGCCCTTTGCCACAACAAGGCTGTGATCCATGAAGGGGTTTTGGATATACAACACAAAAGGTATAATCAGTAACTAAAAGGAGTTCAAGTCAGAGCTGTTGGAGCAGAGGTTTTTTATGTTCTTAACATCAAACTGGCTTAAATTGGCATTAGAGTGTTATAACTTTAGGATGTTACTTATAATCTAATTATAACCACAAAGAAAATAGTTATAGAATATGCACAAAGGGAAGTGAGAAGGGAATTAAAATGTTGCGCTACCAAAAAATGAATGCAGAAGAAAGTGGTCATGCAGGAAATGAGAGACAAAAAAATCATTAAGCCATACAGAAAACAAAGAACAAAATGACAGAGGTAACTCCTTCTATATGAGTAATTACATTACATGTAAACAGATTAAACTCTCCAGTCAAAAGACTGGCAGAATGATGCATATGATGCAACTATATGCTATCTATAAGAGATTAATTTTAGATCCCAAGAC
Source organism: Ovis canadensis (assembly GCF_042477335.2). Classification (NCBI taxonomy): domain Eukaryota; kingdom Metazoa; phylum Chordata; class Mammalia; order Artiodactyla; family Bovidae; genus Ovis; species Ovis canadensis. The sequence goes on along the minus strand of NC_091269.1, from coordinate 20,769,598 downwards.
AGAAAAAAGTTGAACATGAAAGGACAGAAAATGATAGTCCATGAAAACAGTAACCAAAAGAGATCAGTTGTGGCTGTACTAATATCAGACAAAATAGACTAAGTGAGAAAAGGTTACAAGAGAAAAGAATATTATATGTTAATAGGAAATTCAACAATATAGCAATAAGACAAAATCACATTTACACACCTAATGATACCATCAAAACACATAAAACAAAGATGAACAGAACTGAGGGGAGAAATAGACCATTCACACAATACTTGGAACTTCCAATACCCCACTTTCATTGATGTATAATCAGGCAAGATGAGTGCAAAGGTAGAAAATTTCAGCAACACAATCAGGTGTAACAGACAAACACACCAGCAGAACACACATTCTCCTCCATTAGGGCCTCCTCCAGGACAGACAATTGGTTAGGCTACAGTTTATCTCAGTGTATTTGACAAGATAGATCTCATACAAAGTATCTTCTCTAACTACAAGGCAATAAAGTTAGAAATCAGTAAGAGAAGAAAAAGTGGGAAATTCACATATTTGTAAAAATTAAACACACTTTAGCCAATGTAGCAAAGAATAAAGCATAGGGGAAATTAAAAAATACTTAGAGATGAAGGAAAGTGAAACACTACCTTATGAGAAACAGAAAAGCAGTGCTCAGGGGAAATTTATAGCTTTAAAAACATAAAAACCTCAAACCAGCAACTTCATGTAATTTTGGTAACTAGAAAAAGAAGAGCAAACTACTAAACCCAGAGCTGGCAGAAGGAAGGCAATACTGAAGATTAGCACCAGAGACAAAATAGAAAAGCAAAGAAAGTAAAAAAAAAAAACACAAAGTTGACTCTTTGGATAAATCAACAATGTTGACAAGCTATTAGCTATACTGACTTAGAAAAAGGGGAAGACAAATTACTGAAATGAGAAATGAACATGGAGGAATAAAAAGGATTATAGAGAGTACTGTAAATGATTGTTCTCTAACAAATGGGGTAACTAGATAAAATGGGCAAATTGCTACAAATCCTCACAAGACTGAGTCACAAAGAAATAGAAACTCTGAATAAACTCACAGCTAGTAAGGTGATTGGATCACTAATCAAAACCCCTCCACAGAAACAACTCTGGACCCAAATGATGGCTTCACTGGTGAATCCTACCAGACCTTTGACAAGAACGAACACCAATCCTCCTCAAAATCACCCCATAAAACACAACACAAAACAAAACACTTCCTAACTCCTATAAGGTATGAACAGGCAAAAAGATCAGACACTAAAAGATGAACTCCCCAGGGCGGTTGGTGCCCAATATGCTAGTGGAGATCAGTGGAGAAATAACTCCAGAAAGAATGGAGACACGGAGCCAAAGCAAAAATGACACCCAGTTGTGGATGTGACTGGTGATGGAAGTAAAATCCGATGCTGTAAAGAGCAATATTGCATCAGAACCTGGAATGTTAGGTCCATGAATTAAGGCAAATTGGAAGTAGTCAAACAAGAGATGGCAAGAGTGAACATCGACATTTTAGGAACCAGCAGAACTAAAATGATCTGGAATGGGTGAATTTAACTCAGATGACCATTATATCTACTACTGTGGGCAAGAATCCCTTAGAAGAAATGGAGTCAACAAAAGAATCTGAAATGCAGTACTTGGATGCAGTCTCAAAACAGACAGAATGATCTCTGTTCGTTTTCAAGGCAAACCACTCAGTATCACAGTAATCCAAGTCTATGCCCCAACCAGTAATGCTGAAGAAGCTGAAGTTGAACAGTTCTAAGAAGACCTACAAGACCTTCTAGAACTAACACCAAAAACAGATGTCCTTTTCATTATAGGACTGGAATGCAAAAGTAGGAAGTCAAGAAATACCTGGAGTATTTCTGGCCTTGCAGTACAGAATGAAGCAGGGCAAAGGCCAACAGAGTTTTGCCCAAGAGAATGCACTGGTCATAGCAAACACCCTCTTCCAACAACACAAGAGAAGACTCTACACAAGGACATCAGCAGATGGTCAATACTGAAATCAGAGTGATTATATTGTTTGCAGCCAAAGATGGAGAAGCTCTATACAGTCAGCAAAAACAGACTGAGAGCTGACTGTGGTTCAGATCATGAACTCCTTATTGCCGAATTCAGACCTAAATTGACGAAAGTAGGGAAAATCACTAGATCATTCAGGTATGACCTAAGTCAAATCTCTTACGATTATACAGTGGAAGTGAGAAATAGATTCACGGGATTAGATCTGATAGAGTGCCTGAAGAACTATGGACAGTGGTTCATGAGATCATACAGGAGGCAGGATCAAGACCATCCCCAAGAAAAGGAAATGCAAAAAGGCAAAATGGTTGTCTGACAAGACCTTACAAATAGCTGAGAAAAGAAGAGAAGCAAATGGCAAAGGAGAAAAGAAAGATATACCCATTTGAATGCAGAGTTCCAAAGAATAGCAAGGACAGATAAGAAAACCTTTCTCAGTGATCAATGCAAAGAAATAGAGGAAAACAATAGAATGGAAAGACTAGAGATCTCTTCAAGAAAATTAGAGGAAGGATGGTCTAAGATGGCAGAGGAATAGGATGGGGAGCCCACTTTCTCCCCCACAAATTCATCAAAAGAACATTTGAACCCTGAGTAAATTCCACAAAACAACTTCTGAATGCCAGCAGAGGACATCAGGCACTCAGAAAAGCAACCCATTGTCTTCGAAAGGAGGTAGAAAAATAAAAAAGATAAAGAGAAAAAGAGGTAGGGATGGAGATCTGTCCCGGGAAGGGAGTCTTAAAAAAGAGAGAAGTTTACAAACACCAGGAAACACTCTCACTGGCAAGTCTGTGCCAAGCCTTGGAACCTCAGAGGGCAACATAACCGGGAGGGAAAATAAATAAATAATTAAAACCCACAGATTACGTGGCCAACAGTAACTCCCTGAGGAGGAGCAGCCCAAATACCCGCATCCACCACTAGTAAGTGGGGGCTGGGCAGGGAGGTGCCAGCAGCATTGCTTAGGGTAAGGACCAGGCCTGAATGCCCTGAGGGCAATCTGAGGGAACTAACTTGAGATAGCAAACCAGACTGTAGGATAGCTACACCGTGAAAAGCCCTAACCAAAAACACTGCCAGGCCTGCTCACAGAACAATGGACTGAGCAGAGCTAGCTGGCTGCAGGCAGGTCCATCCCCCGCCAGAGACAAGGAGGTGAGGGCAGCCAGAGCCAGAAGGGGGCAGTCGTGACCCCAGAGGCATCATCTACCAAACTGCAAGCAGGCTTCATTGCTAACCAAAACTTCTTGGGATTCTGGACGGTCGACATCCATCTGAGAAGGTATGTCAGTTGTACACCAGAAAACCGAGCGGCAGGGACGGCGGAGGCGATAAGTCGCAGTGACCGCGCTCGCCAACGCCTCAGCTGCTTGGACCTGGGAAGGGTACAAAATGCAGGCCCAACCAAGTGTGCACCTCTGAGGACTACCTGAGTGCCTGAACCTGAGCGGCTTAGACCTGGGAGATGCATGGAGCCCAGGGCCGGCCTCAGACAGTTCCCGGCAGAGCAACCTAGAGCCTAAGCAATGTAGACAGGGAAAGCACAAGTGCTGTGAGCGGGGGCAAACCCAGTGTGGCCAAGACACTGGGACCACTCCCCACAGACACCAGTGTTATTTGTTTGTAGTGTTCCTCCCTGCCCAGAGCGCAAGTGAACCAGGGAGCCTAAAAAAGTGTCCACCACCACCCCCTTATGTCAGGGCAGAAATTAGACACTGAAGGACCAGAAAACAGAAGAAGCTAAAACAGAGAGAACCACCTTGGAAGTGACAGGTGCAATAGATTAAAACTCTGTAGTTAGCACCTACTACATAGGAAGGGGCCTATAGATCTTGAGAAGTATAAGCCAGACCAAGGAACTATCTGAAAATGAACTGACCCCACACTATCCACAACAACACCAGAGAAACTCCTAGATATATTTTTACTATTATCATTCTTTAAATTAAAAAAAAAATTGTTATTTTTAAGTCCTCTATTACTCCTTTAATTTTCATATTTGTAACCCACTCATTGGCAACCCACTCCAGTACTCTTACCTGGAAAATCCCATGGATGGAGGAGCCTGGTAGGCTATAGTCCATGGGGTCGCTAAGAGTCAGACACGACTGAGCTACTTCACTTCTACTTTTCACTTTCATGCTTTGTAGAAGGAAATGGCAACCCACTCCAGTGTTCCTGCCTGGAGAATCCCAGGGATGGGGGAGCCTGGTGGGCTGCCATCTAGGGGGTTGCAAAGAGCCGGACATGACTGAAGTGACTTAGCAGGAGCAGCAGCACCCTACTATTACTTTGCAAAAAAAATAAAAAGACCCTATTTTTTAAAGCAAACTTCATATATATATATTATAATTTTTGTGACTTTGTTGTTGTTTTTTTCTTTAATATTGTATTTTTGAGAATCCAACCTCTACTCTAGATTTTTAATCTTTGCTTCTTAGTATTTGTTCTCAACTTTGTACCTTTAAGAACCCAATCTTCAGTATCCATTTTCACTTGGGAATGAGATACTGGCTTGACTGCTCTCTCCCCCTTTCGACTCTCCTTTTTCTCCACCAGGTCACCTCTATCTCCTCCCTCCCCCCTCTCTTCTCTACCCAACTCTGTGAATCTCTTTGTGTGTTCCGTACAGTGGAGAACACTTAGGAAACTGATTACTGGCTGGATCTGTCTCTCTCCTTTTGATTACCCCCTTTATCCTCCTGGCCACCTCTGTCTCCTTTCTTCCCCTTCTCCTCTCTGTATAACTCTGTGAATATCTCTGAGCAGTCTAGACTGTGGAGCACACATAAGGAAGTGATTACTGGCTAGCTTGCTCTCCCCTCTTTTGATTTCACCTCATCTCATCCTGGTCACCTCTATCTCCCTCCTCCCTCTTCTCTTCTCCATGTAACTCTGTGAACCTCTCTAGGTGTCCCTCAGTGTGGAGGAACTTTTCATCTTAACCAAGATGTTTTATCAATGGTGCTGTATAAATGGAGAAGTCTTGAGGCTACTGTAAAAATAAGACTGAAAACCAGAAGCAGGAGGCTTAAGTCCAAATCCTCAGAAGACCAGAGATCTGACTCCAGGGAACATAAATCGATAGGAGCTCATCAAACGCCTCCATACCTACACTGAAACCAAGCACCAGCCAAGGACCAACAAGTTGCAGACCACGACATACCACGCAAATTCTCCAGCAACACAGGAACATAGCCCTGACCTTCAATACACAGGCTGCCCAAAGTCATTCCAAACCCATTGACATCTCATAACTCATTATTGGACACTTCATTGCACTCCAGAGAGAAGAAATCCAGCTCCACCCACCAGGACACTGACACAAGCTTCCCTAATCAGGAAACCTTCACAAGCCACCTGTCCAACGCCACCCACAGTGAGGAAACTCCACAATAAAGAGAACTCCACAAACTGCCAGAATACAGAAAGGACACCCCCAAACACAGCATATAAACAAGATGAAGAGGCAGAGAAATACCCAGAAGGTAAAAGAACAGGATAAATGGCCACCAAACAAAACAAAAGAGGAAGAGATAGGGAATCTACCTGATAATGCCAAATAATGATAGTGAAAATGATCCAAAATCTTGAAAACAAAATGGAATCACATATAAATGGCCTGGAGACAAGGATTGAGAAGATGCAAGAAAGGTTTAACAAAGACCCTAGAAGACATTTAAAAAGAGTCAATATATAATGAATAATGCAATAAATGAGATTAAAAAAACACTCTGGAGGGAACAAATAGTAGAATAAGGGAGGCAGAAGATAGGATTAATGAGGTAGAAGATGGAATGGTAGAAATAAACCAATCAGAGAGGAAAAAAGAAAAACTAATTAAAAGAAATGAGGACAATCTCAGAGACCTCTGGGACAATGTTGAATGCCCCAACATTTGAATCATAGAAGTCCCAGAAGAAGAAGACAAAAAGAAAGACCATGAGAAAATACTTGAGGAGATAATAGTTGAAAAGTTCCCTAAAATGGGGAAGGAAATAATCACCCAAGTCCAAGAAACCCAGAGAGTTCCAAACAGGATAAACCCAAGGCAAAACACCCCAAGACACATGTTAATCAAATTAACAAAGATCAAACACAAAGAACAAATATTAAAAGCAGCAAGGGGAAAACAACAAATAACACACAGGGGATTCCCATAAGGATAACAGCTGATCTTTCAATAGAAACGCTTCAGACCAAGAGGGAATGGCGAGACATACTTAAAGTGATGAAAGAAAATAACCTACAGCCCAGATTACTGTACCCAGCAAGGATCTCATTCAAATATGAAGGAGAAATCAAAAGCTTTACAGACAAGCAAAAGCTAAGAGAATTCAGCACCACCAAACCAGCTCTCCAACAAATGCAAAAGGATCTTCTCTAGACAGGAAACACAAAAAGGGTGTATAAACCCAACCCCAAAACAATAAAGTAAATGGCAATAGGATCATACTTATCAATAATTACCTTAAATGTAAATGAGTTGAATGCCCCAACCAAAAGGCAAAGACTGGCTGAATGGATACAAAAACAAGACCCCTATATATTCTGTCTACAAGAGACCCACCTCAAAACAAGGGACACATACAGACTGAAAGTGAAGGGCTGAAAAAAGATATCCCACACAAATAGAGACCAAAAGAAAGCAGGAGTAGCAATACTCATATCCGATAAAATAGTCTTTAAAACAAAGGCTGTGAAAAGAGACAAAGAAGGCCACTATATAATGACTAAAGAATCAATCCAAGAAGAAGATATAACAATTATAAATACATATGCACCCAACATAGGAACACCACAATATGTAAGACAAATATTAACAAGTTTGAAAGGGGAAATCAACAATAACACAATAATAGTGGGAGACTTTAATACCCCACTCACATCTATGGACAGATCAGCTAAACAGAAAATTAACAAAGAAACGGGGAAATCACGTGGGCCCCCAGGGGAAATCACGTGGGCCCCCAGGGGAAATCACGTGGGCCCCCAGGGGAAATCACGTGGGCCCCACGGGGAAATCACGTGGGCCCCCAGGGGAAATCACGTGGGCCCCACGGGGAAATCACGTGGGCCCCCAGGGGAAATCACGTGGGCCCCACGGGGAAATCACAAACTTTAAATGATACAATGCACCAGTTAGACCTAATTGATATCTATAGGACATTTCACCCCAAAACAATGAATTTTACCTTTTTCTTAAGAGCTCACGGAACATTCTCCAGGATAGATCACATCCTGGGCCATAAATCTAACCTTGATAAATTCAAAAAAATTGAAATCATTCCAAGCATCTTTTCTGACCATAATGCATTAAGATTAGATCTCAATTACAGGAGAAAAACTATTAAAAATTCCAACATATGGAGGCTGAACAACATGCTTCTGAATAACCAACAAATCACAGAAGAAATCAAAATATGCATAGAAATGGATGGAAATGAAAACACAACAACTCAAAACCTGTGGAACACTATAAAAGCAGTGCTAGGAGGAAAGTTCATAGTAATACAGGCATATCTCAAGAAACAAGAAAAAAGTCAATAAATAACCTAACTCTACACCTAAAGCAACTAGAAAAGGAAGAAATGGAGATCCCCAGAGTTAGTAGAAGGAACGAAATCTTAAAAATTAGGGCAGAAATAAATGCAAAAGAAACAAAAGAGACCATAGCAAAAATCAACAAAACCAAAAGCTGGTTCTTTGAAAGGATAAATAAAATTGACAAACCATTAGCCAGACTCATCAAGAAACAAAGGGAGAAAAATCAAATCAATAAAATTAGAAATGAAATGGAGAGATCACAACAGACAACACAGAAATACAAAGGCTCATAAGAGACTACTATCAGCAATTATATGCCAATAAAATGGACAACGTGGAAGAAATGGACAAATCCTTAGAAAAGTACAACTTTCCAAAACTGAACCAGGAAGAAATAGAAAATCTTAACAGACCCATCACAAGCAGGGAAATGGAAATTGTAATCAGAAATCTTCCAGCAAACAAAAGCCCAGGTCCAGACAGCTTCACAGTTGAATTCTACCAAAAATTTAGAGAAGAGCTAACACCTATCCTCCTCAAACTCTTCAAAATTTCAGAGGAAGGTAAACTTCCAAACTCATTCTATGAGGCCACCATCACCCTAATACCAAAACCTGACAATGATGCCACAAAAAAAGAAAACTACAGGCCAATATCACTGATGAACATAGATACAAAAATCCTTAACAAAATTCTAGCAATCAGAATCCAACAACACATTAAAAAGATCATACACCATGACCAAGTGGGCTTTATCCCAGGGATGCAAGGATTCTTCAATATCCGCAAATCAATCAATGTAATTCACCACATTAACAAATTGAAAAATAAAAGCAATATGATTATCTCAATAGATGCAGAGAAGGCCTTTGACAAAATTCAACATCCATTTATGATTAAAAAAAAAAACTCTCCAGAAAGCAGGCATAGAAGGAACATACCTCAACATAATAAAAGCTATATATGACAAACCCACAGCAAACATTATTCTCAATGGTGAAAAATTGAAAGCATTTCCCCTAAAGTCAGGAACAAGACAACGGTGCCCACTTTCACTGCTACTGTTCAACACAGTTCTGGAAGTTTTGGCCACAGCAATCAGAGCAGAAAAAGAAATAAAAGGAATCCAAACTGGAAAAGAAGAAGTAAAACTCTCACAGTTTGCAGATGACATTTTCTACATAGAAAACCCTAAAGACTCCACCAGAAAATTACTAGAGCTAATCAATGAGTATAGTAAAGTTGCAGAATATAAAATCAACACACAGAAATCCCTTGCATTCCTATACACTAATAATGAGAAAATAGAAAAAGAAATTAAGGAAACAATTCCATTCACCATTACAACGAAAAGAATAAAATACTTAGGAATATATCTACCTAAAGAAACTAAAGACCTATATATAGAAAATTATAAAACACTGATGAAAGAAATCAAAGAGAACACTAATAGATGGAGAAATATACCGTGTTCATGGATCAGAAGAAACAATATAGTGAAAATGAGTATACTACCCAAAGCAATCTACAGATTCAATGCAATCCCTATCAAGCTACCAGGGGTATTTTTCACAGAGCTAGAACAAATAATTTCAAGATTTGTATGGAAACACAAAAAACCTCGAATAGCCAAAGCAATCTTGAGAAAGAAGAATGGAACTGGAGGAATCAACCTACCTGACTTCAGGCTCTACCACAAAGCCACAGTCATCAAGACAGTATGGAACAAAGACAGAAATATAGATAAATGGAACAAATAGAAAGCCCAGAGATAAATCCACACACATATGGACACCTTATCTTTGACAAAGGAGGCAAGAATATACAACGGAGTAAAGACAATCTCCTTAACAAGTGGTGCTGGGAAAACTGGTCAACCAATGGTAAAAGAATGAAACTAGATCACTTTCTAACACCATACACAAAAATAAACTCAAAATGGATTAAAGATCTAAACATAAGACCAGAAAATATAAAACTCCTAGAGGAGAACATAGGCAAAACACTCTCCTACATAAACCACAGCAGGATACTCTATGATCCACCTCCCAGAATACTGGAAATAAAAGCAGAAATAAACAAATGGGATCTAATTAAAATTAAAAGCTTCTGCACAACAAAGGAAACTACAAGCAAGGGGAAAAGACAGCCTTCTGAATGGGAGAAAATAATACCAAATGAAGCAACTGACAAACAACTAATCTCAAAAATATACAAGAAACTTATGCAGCTCAAGTCCAGGAAAATAAATGACCCAATCAAAAAATGGGCCAAATAACTAAATAGACATTTCTCCAAAGAAGACATACAGATGGCTAACAAACACATGAAAAGATGCTCAACATCACTCATTATCAGAGAAATGCAAATCAAAACCACAATTAGGTACCTTTTCACACCAGTCAGAATGGCAGCGATCCAAAAGTCTACAAGCAATAAATGCTGGAAAGGGTGTAGAGAAAAGGGAACCCTCTTACACTGTTGGTGGGAATGCAAACTAGTACAGCCACTATGGAGAACAGTGTGGAGATTCCTTAAAAAATTGCACATAGAACTGCCTTATGACCCAGCAATCCCACTGCTGGGCATACACACCGAGAAAACCAGAATTGAAAGAGACACGTGTACCCCAATGTTTATCGCAGCACTGTTTATAATAGCCAGGACATGGAAACAACCTAGATGTCCATCAGCAGATGAATGGATAAGAAAGCTGTGGTACATATACATAATGGAGTATTACTCAGCCATTAAAAAGAATACATTTGAATCAGTTCTAATGAGGTGGATGAAACTGGAGCCTATTATACAGAGTGAAGTAAGCCAGAAAGGAAAACACCAATACAGTATACTAACACATATATATGGAATTTAGAAAGATGGTAATGATAACCCTGTATGCGAGACAGCAAAAGAGACACAGATGTATAGAATGGACTTTTAGACTTTGTGGGAGAGGGAGAGGGTGGGATGATTTGGGAGAATGGCATTGAAACATGTATACTATCAGGTAAGAAACGAATTGCCAGTCTATGTTCGATACAGGATACAGGATGCTTGGGACTGGTGCATGGGGATGATCCAGAGAGATGATATTGGGTGAGAGGTGGGAGGGGGATTCAGGATTGGGAACTCATGTACACCCATGGCTGATTCATGTCAATGTATGGCAAAACCAATACAGTATCATAAAGTAAAATAAAGTAAAAATAAAAGTTAAAAAAAAATCGACAGAATGATCTCTCTTCATTTCCAAGGCAAACCATTCAATATCACAGTAATCCAAGTCTATGCCCCAACCAGTAACACTGAAGAAGCTGAAGTTGAACGGTTCTATCAAGACCCACAAGACCTTTTAGAACTAACACCCAAAAAAGATGTCCTTTTCATTATAGGGGACTGGAATGCAAAAGTAGGAAGTCAAGAAACACCTGGAGTAACAGGCAAATTTGGCCTTGGAATATGGAATGAAGCAGGGAAAAGATAATAGAGTTTTGCCAAGAAAATGCACTGGTCATACAAACACCCTCCTCCAACAAGACAAGAGAAGACTCTACACATGGTCAACACCAAAATCAGATTGATTATATTCTATGCAGCCAAAGACGGAGAAGCCCTATACAGTCAACAAAAACAAGACCAGGAGCTGACTGTGGCTCAGATCATGAGCTCCTTTATTACCAAATTCAGACTTAAATTGAAGAAAGTAGGGAAAACCACTACACCATTGAGGTATGACTTAAATCAAATCCCTTATGATTATACAGTGGAAGTGAGAAATAGATTTAAGGGCCTAGATCTGATAGATAGAGTGCCTGATGAACTATGGACAGAGGTTCATGACATCGTACAGGAGACAGGGATCAAGACCATCCCCACGGGAAAGAAATGCAAAAAAGCAAAATGGCTGTCTGAGGAGGCCTTACAAATAGCTGTGAAAAGAAAAGAGGCAAAAAACAAAGGAGAAAAGGAAAGATATAAGCATCTGAATGCAGAGTTCCAAAGAATAGCAAGAAGAGATAAGAAAGCCTTCCTCAGGGATCAATGCAAAGAAATAGAGGAAAACAACAGAATGGGAAAGACTAGAGATCTCTTCAAGAAAATTAGAGATACCAAGGGAACATTTCATGCAAAGATGGGCTCGATAAAGGACAGAAATGGTATGGACCTAACAGAAGCAGAATATATTAAGAAGAGGTGGCAAGAATACACAGAAGAACTGTACAAAAAAGATCTTCATGACACAGATAATCACGATGGTGTGATCACTCATTTAGAGCCATCCTGGAATGTGAAGTCAAAAGCATCACTACAAACAAAGCTAGTGGAGGTGATGGAATTCCAGCTGAGCTATTTCAGATCCTAAAAGATGATGCTGTGAAAGTGCTGCACTCAATATGCCAGCAAATTTGGAAAACTCAGCAGTGGCCACAGGACTGGAAAATGTCAGTTTTCATTCCAATCCCAAAGAAAGGCAATGCCAAAGAATGCTCAAACTACCACACAACTGCACTCATCTCACATGCTAGTAAAGTAATGCTCAAAATTCTCCAAGCCAGGCTTCAGCAATACATGAACCGTGAACTTCCAGATGTTCAAGCTTTATAGAAAAGGCAGAGGAACCAGAGATCAAATTGCCAACATCCGCTGGATCATGGAAAAAGCAAGAGAGTTCCAGAAAAACATCTATTTCTGCTTTATTGACTATGCCAAAGCCTTTGACTGTGTGGATCACAAGAAACCATGGAAGATTCTGAGAGAGAAGGGAATACCAGACCACCTGACCTGCCTCTTGAGAAATCTGTATGCAGGTCAGGAAGCAGCAGTTAGAACTGGACATGGAACAACAGACTGGTTCCAAATAGGAAAAGGAGTCCATCAAGGCTGCATATTGTCACCCTGCTTATTTAACTTATATGCAGAGTACATCATGAGAAATGCTGGCCTGGAAGAAACACAAGCTGGAATCAAGATTGCCGGGAGCAATCTCAACAACCTCAGATATGCAGATGACACCACCCTTATGCCAGAAAGTGAAGAGGAACTAAAAAGCCTCTTGATGGAAGTGAAAGTGGAGAGTGAAAAAGTTGGCTTAAAGCTCAACATTCAGAAAACGAAGATCATGGCCTCTGGTCCCATCACTTCATGGGAAATAGATGGGGAAACAGTGGAAACAGTGTCAGACTTTATTTTGGGGGGCTCCAAAATCACTGCAGATGGTGATTGAAGTCATGTAATTAAAAGACACTTACTCCTTGGAAGAAAAGTTATGACCAACCTAGACAGCATATTCAAAAGCAGACATTACTTTGCCAACAAAGGTGTGTCTAGTCAAGGCTATGGTTTTTCCAGTGGTCATGTATGGATGTGAGAGTTGGACTGTGAATAAGGCTGAGTGCCAAAGAATTGATGCTTTTGAACTGTGGTGTTGGAGAAGACTCTTGAGAGTCCCTTGGACTACAAGGAGATCCAACCAATCCATTCTGAAGATCAGCCCTGGGTGTTCTTTGGAAGGAATGATGCTAAAGCTGAAACTCCAGTACTTTGGCCACCTCATGTGAAGAGTTGACTCATTGGAAAAGACTCTGATGCTGGGAGGGATTGGGGGCAGGAGAATAAGGGGACGACAGAGGATGAGATGGCTGGATGGCATCACTGACTCAATGGACGCAAGTCTGAGTGAACTCTGGGAGATGGTGATGGACAGGGAGGCCTGGCATGCTGCAATTCATGGGGTCACAAAGAGTCGGACACGACTGAGCAACTGAACTGAACTGAACTAAATAAAAGACTAAAATACTTGGGAAGAAATTTAACTAAAGTATAGAACTTTCACATTGAAAATGCAAAACATTTTGGAAGTAATTTAAAAGACAAGTAAGTGGAAATATAGCCCATATTAATGAAGCAAATTACTTAATATTATTATGATAACAGATCTACAGATTCAAGACAGTTCCTATCAAAATCCCAACATATTAAATTGCCAGTACAGATTGCCAGTGCATATTAAATTGCACAAATTTAAAAGCCAGTATGATGCTGAACGGGCTTCCCTTGTGGCTCAGCTGGTAGATCCCTGGACTAGGAAGATCTGCTGGAGCTGGGAATGACTACCCACTCCAAAATTCTGGCCTGGAAAATTCCATGGACTTTATAGTCCATGGGGTCACAAAGAGTAGGACGCAACTGAGTGACTTTCACTTTCACTTCACTATGCTGTAAGTTTTTGATTACCGATTCACTCTCTTTACCTGTTATTGGTCTGTTCAGATTTTCTATTTCTTTCCAAGGCCAGGAGTCTTCTCTGGCAAATTCGACCTTTTTTTTAATAATAATTAATGCCAGTCCTTCTAAAATTATTCCAAAAAATTTAATAGATGGGAACACTTTTCAATTCATTCTGTGAGGCCTGTATTATCCTGTTACTTTTCAATTCATTCTGTGAGGCCTGTATTATCCTGTTACCAAAGCCAGTTATGGGCACTACAAGAAAACTATAGATCAACAATTTCAATGAATCGCAAAATTTTTCAACAATGTTAGCAAACCAAATTCAAAAATATATTAAAATAACTATACAATGTGATGAATTGAGATTTATCCCAGTCAAGCTCTGATAGTTCAAAATCCTCAAATTAATAAATGTAACATGTCACGCTAATAGAAAGAGAAAAACTGCATGATTGGCTCAATTGATATAGAAAAAAAGGCTAAAAAAATACATTCTTTCATGATAAAATTCCTCAACAGATTGGATATAGAAGAAACATACTTCAACATAATAAAGGTCAAATATATCAAACTCACTGCTATTATTATAGTAAATGGTAAAAACATTGAAGGCTTTTTCTCTAAGATTAGGAGCAAGATAAGGATGCCCACTTCCACTACTTTTATTCAGTATAATCCTAGAAGTCCAAGACAGACCAATTAAGCAAAACAAAGCAGTAAAATTCATCCAAATTGGAAAGGAAGAAGTACAATTGTCATTTTTGCAGATTATATGATTTTATTTAGAAAACCCAAATATATAACCAAAAATCTATTGGAGCTAATCAATTATTTCAGTAAAGTTGCAAGATATAAAATCAATAATCAGAAATCAACTGCATTTCTATATACTAATAATGAAACATCTAAGAAAGAAATTTTAAAACTATCCCATTCAGAATAGCATAAAAAACAAGCTACATAAACATAAATTTAACCAAGGAAGTGAATGATGTATATGATGAAAACTACAAGATTTTGTTGAAACTGGAGAAGACACAAGTGGAAAGAGATTTCTTGTTCATGGGTGTAATAATTAATATTGTTAAAATGCCCATGCCTCCCAAAGCCACCTATAGATCCAACACAATCCTTAATAAAATTCCAATGGCATTGTTCATAGAAACAAACCAAAAAAAAGTTTTCATTTATATGGAACCAAAAATTACCTCAAATAGCCAAAACAAATCTGAGGGGAAAAAACAAAGCCAGCAGCAGCACACTTCCTAATGTCAAACCGTCATACAAAGTTATAGTAATCAAAACTACATCTTACTGGTATGAAGATAGGCATATAGGCCAATGGAACAGAATTAAATCTCCACATATATAGGAGAAACTAGATAAATACCCAAGAAAATTTAAAGTGGACCTCAACCTTACATCACCGTCAAAAATTAACTAGAAATGGACCAAAGACTTAAACATGAGAGCTGATAGCATAAAACCCCTTTTAAAAATGTAAGGAAGAAGTACCTTGACATTGATCTTGGCAAAGATTTCTTAGATACGATAGAAAAGCAACAACAAAAAAAATCAACAAGTAGGACTTAATCTCAACATTAATCTCAAAAGCTTCTGCACAGTGCAAGAAACTATTAAAATGAAAAGGCAGCCTACAGAATAGGAGAAAACATTTGTGAGCAATATATCAGATTATGGGTTAATATCTAAAGTATGTAAAGAACTCCTACAACTCAGCAACAAAAAACAAATGATTCAGCTAAAAACTGGGCACAGGAACTAAAAAGACATTTTTCCAACGAAGACAACCAAATGGTCCAAGTACATTAAAAGGTGTTCAACATCACTAATCATCAGGCAAATACAAGTCAAAACCACAATGAGAAAAACCTCATGCCTGTCAGAACGGCTATCATCCAGAAGACAAGCAACAAGTGTTGATGAGAATGTGTAGGAAAGGGAATTCTTGTACACCAAGGGAACCCTTGAGGGAAAGGTAAATCGTTTCTGCTACTATGTAGAATAATACAGAAGTTCCTCAAAATTTAAAATAGAACTACCATAGACCCAGCAATTCCACCTCTGGGTATATACCTATAGGAAATGAAAACAGGATATCAAAGAGATGCATGCTGTCCCATGTTTACCACAGCAGCATTCATGAAAGAGAAGATATGGAAACAACTTTAGTGCCCATCCATGGGTAAACGGCTAAAACTGATGTGGCATTTATACATGTTGTTCAGTTGCTAAGTCAAGTCTGACCAAGAGTCAGACCCCATGGACTGCAGCATGCCACAGTTCCGTCCTTCACTATCTCCCGGAGTTTGTTCAGACTCGTGTCCATTGAGTCAGTGATGCTCTCCAGCTATCTCATCCTCTGTCGCCCCCTTCTCCTCCTGCCCTTAATCTTTCCCACCATCAGGGTCTTTTCCAATGAGTTGGCTCTTCGCATCAGGTGGCCAAAGTATTGGAGCTTCAGCATCAGTCCTTTTAATGAATAGTCAAGATTGATTTCCTTTAGATTTGACTGGTTTGCTCTCCTAGCAATTCCAAGGGACTCTCAAGAGTCTTCTCCAACACCACAGTTCAGAAGCATCAATTCTTTGGCGCTCAGCTTTCTTTATGGTCCAACTCTCATATCCATACATCACAACTGGGAAAACCATAGCTTTGACTATATAGATCTTTGTCAGCAAAATGATGTCTCTGCTTTTTGATACACTGTCTAGGTTTATCATAGCTTTTATTCTAAGGAACAAATGTCTTAATTTCATGCTGCAGTCACCATCCACAGTGATTTTGGAGCCCAAGAAAATAAAGTCTGTCACTGTTTCCATCATTTCCCCATCTATTTGCCATGAAGTGATGGGACCAGATGCCACAATCTTCATTTTTTGAGTGTTGAGAGTTTCTTTAATGTATTGGAAAATTTATTTTATTCTTTTCTTAATTAATTTATTTATTTGTTGAAGGATAATTGCTTCATAGAATTTTGCTGTTTTCTGTCAAACTTCAACATGAATCAGCCATAGGTATACATATATCTCCTCCCGTTTGAACTTCTCCCCATCTCCCTCCCCATCCCATCCTTCTAGGTTGATACAAAGCCCCTGTTTGAGTTTCCTGAGCAAATTCCCATTGGCTATCTATTTTACATATAGTAATGTAAGTTTCCATGTTACTCTTTCCATATGTCTCATCCTCTCTTCCCCTATCCCCATGTCCAAAGGTCTATTCTCTATGTCTGTTTCTCCATTGCTGCCCTGTAAATAAATTATTCAGTACCATTTTTCTAGATTCTGTATATATGTGTTAAAATACCATATTTATCTTCCTCTTTCTGACTTCATTCTGTATAATAGGCTCTAGGTTCATACTGAGTTTTAAGTCAGCTTTCTTACTCTCCTCTTTCACCTTCATCAAAAGGCGCTATAGGTCCTCTTTGCTTTCTGCCATAAGGGTGGTGTCATCTGCATATCTGAGATTATCAGTATTTCTCCCAGCAATCTTGATTCCAGCTTGCGCTTCATCCAGCCCAGCATTTTGCATGATATACTCTGCATAGAAGTTAAATAAGCAAGGTGACAATATACAGACTTGATGTAGTCCTTTCCCAATTTTGAACCAGTCCATTGTTCCATATTCAGTTCTAACTGTTGCTTCTCGTCCTCCTACAGGTTTCTCAGGAGGCAGGTAAGGTTGTCTAGTATTTCCATCTCTTTTAAGAATTTTCCAGTTTGTTATAATCCACACAGTCAAAGGCTTTAGCATAGTCATTGAAGCAGATGTTTTTCTGTTATTCCCTTGCTTTCTCTATGATCCAACAGGTGTTGGCAATTTGATCTCTGATTCCTCTGCCTTTTCTAAATCCAACTTGCACATCTGGCAGTTCTCGGTTCATGTACTGCTGAAGCCTAGCTTGAAAGATTATGAGCATTACTTTGCTAGCATGTGAAATGAGTGGAATTGTGGGGTAGTTTGAACATTCTTTGGCATTGCCCTTCTTTAGGATGGAATGACTGTGTTGACATATAAATAAATGTATTGACTTCTAGGCAGTGGCATGAGCTCACAGCAGGAAAGTAATTTCTCCCCCAGCCTTTTGTAAACAACTAATTAGACACACAGGAACTAAAGTACTTAGCACCCTAGGCCAAGGAACTCAGAGGGCTATCCAAATAGAAATCCAAAAATAAATAAATGAGACCTTGGTAAGGGCTGTGGATTCAAGGAGTCAGACAGCCTTCCCCCAATAAGTTAGGAGAGTTCTGACCTGGGCAAGTACAGGCAAGAGACTTTGTGCAAGCCCAGCCTGTCTGGAGACAGAGTCCAGCAAGCCACTGCCATGGACAGACAGATGGAGAGCTATACCAGAACTACCCCCTTCCCTGGATACTGCCTGGGGAGGGAGACAGCAACTGCAACCTCTCCTGAGAGGAGGCGGAAAGTGGCAACCACCAGCTACCCAGTTTAGGGATTAAGGCTGGAGAAATTGTTTTTCTCCAACAGCACCCTGGTTTCTAGGGGGAGGATGGAAAGAAAGCAGATAGAAACATTAGAACATTATATGAGCAGGTTACTGCTGTCTGCTTCAGAAGTCAGCATGGGATCTGCCCACTAGGCTTGGATTACCACACATAAGAATCTCCACCTGGCCTAAAGACATCCTCAAAGCCCCAGTGCTAACCCCACAACTCCCCCCCCAATTCTGCTGTCAGCTCCTGTGTGCACCCCCAGTGCAATGTGAGAGAGGCATCCAGGATACGGGGAGCTTGCTCAGAAAACAGACCGCAAACGGTGGGCAAAAGCGAAATCACAAACTTGACTTATAGCGCCACCTTCTGGAATACAAAATAAATGCTTTCTAGTAGCCCTGGTCCGTTGTGGCTCAGACAGTAAAGAACCTGCCTGCAATGCGGGAGTGGAGAAGGCAATGGCAACCCACTCCAGTACTCTTGCCGGGAAAATCCCGTGGACGAAGGAGCCTGGTGGGCTGCAGTCCATGGGGTTCGCTAAGAGTTGGACACGACTGAGTGACTTCACTTTTACTTTTCACTTTCACGCACTGAAGACGGAAATGGCAACCCACTCCAGTCTTCTTGCTTGGAGAATCCCAGGGACGAGGGAGCCTGGTGGGCTGCCATCTATGGGGTCGCAAAGAGTTGGACACGACTGAAGCGACTTAGCAGCAGCAGCAGCAATGCGGGATACCTGGGTTCAATCCTTTGGTTGAGACAATCCCTTGGAAAAGAAAATGGCAACCCACTCCAGTATTCTTGCCTGGCGAGTCCCCATGGACAGAGGAGCCTCAGGTCGCGAAGAGTCAGACACGACTGATCGACTAAGCACAGCACTACACAGTTTGTAAGAACCAAAGTAAACATAAATCCTTAACTAAGAAAGGTGTTTGCTACTTCAAATGTGAGTGCACAGTTGCATATATGCAAACACTATGAAAACTCAGGGAAATATGTTATCACAGACAGAAAATTCCCCAGCAACTGAACACAAACGCATGGAATATTACGATCTGACTGATAAAGCATTCAAAATAGCTATTATGAAGAAATTCAACAAGAAAACTCAAGAAGCCAATTTAATAAACCCAGAAATAAATAAAAACATAAGGATTTCCTTAGCAAAGATTTTGAAATTATTTTTAAAAATCTGGACTGAAGGACTCCATGAATGAATGAGATGAAGAATGCAGTGGAGAGCATCTGCCCCTAGGCAGACCAGGGAGAGGAATGGTCTCCTGGAGGACAGGCCTATAGAAAGAATACAGCCAGGAGAATGGGAGACTTAATAATAGTGAAGAAAGCCTAAGAGCACCATTGGTTTCCATCAGAAAGGCAAATATCCAAATAATTGGGATTCCAAAGGAGGGGAGGAAAAAAGGGGACAGAGTTTGTTTAAAGAAACAGCAGCTGAGGGACTTCCCTGGTGGTCCAGTGGTTAGGACTCGGCACTCCCATCGCCATGGGCCTGGGTTCGTTGCCTAATGGGGGAACTAAGATCTCACAAGCCAAGTGGTCCAACCGAAAAAAGAAAGAAATACAGCTGAGAACTTTACAAACCTGGGGAAAACATGGACATGCAGCTCTACAGAACTACTAAAACGTCTACCATTCCAGTGCAAAAAGACACCAGCCCTGTGGAAGAGTCTCTGGAGGAGGGTATGGCAACCCACTCCAGTGTTCTTACCTGGAGAATCCCACGGACAGAGGAACCTGGCGGACTACAACCCATGGAGTCGCAAGGAGACACAACTGAAGTGACTAACACGCGCATGCGCGTGGGCTTTTCCAGTTGCAGCCAGCAGGTGGTGCGCAGGCTAAACTGAAATGTCAGGTTAGTTTCAGGTAAACAACAAAGTGATTCAGCGATGAACGTAGAAAGTTACCTACTTTTCCAGATTTTTTAGATTTTTATAGGTTATTATAAGATCTTGAGTATAGTTCCCTGTGCTACACAGTGAATCCCTGTTTATCTATTTTAAATAAAGTGGCATCTATTAATCTCATATTCCTAATTTACCCTTTCCCCTTCCCCTTTGGTAACCATAAATTTGTTTTCTATGTCTGTGAGTCTATTTCTGTTGTAGATAAGTTCACTTGTATTAATTTTTAGATTCCGCATACACATGTGTGATATTTGTCTTTCTGTCTGACTTCACTTGATACGATAATTTCTAGCTTTATTCATGTTGCTGCAAATGGCAATATTTCATATTTTTATGGCTGAATAATATTCCAGTGTGTTGAGGTCCTTTAATGGACTGGAACCTGGTGGTCCGGAGTCGACAATAAGACAGTAAAAGAGAGAGAGAAAGAGGCTGATATTCCTTGGTTTACACAGAAAGCCAATAAAGCCTTTGACGCAAGGCTTGCACTGCTTCACGTATGCACCAGGCACCCTCTCGAGGGGGTGAAGGCACAGTGCACCTTCTCGGGAGTCTCAGAAGCCTGGGCAAGAAAGTGGCTCAGTGGGCTTCTGAACTCCAAAGAATTAGCCTGAGAGAGAGAGAGAGAGAGAGAGAGAGAGAGAGAGAGAAAGACATGAGGACCCAAGCTCTGATGGAGTAAATGTGTTTTATTCAACATAGTATGGGCATATATACTGTCTTACAAGGTAGCTATTTTCAGCAAACACAAAAATCAAAAGTCCACACTTACTAATTATCAAGAAAACACAAGGCAATCCATATCAAAGAGAGAAGGTTGTAAATAATCACTTTTACCGTATGGTTCAGAGAAAGGAAGAGGGTCGTAAATAGTTACTTATCACCATATGGAAAAACTAACGAAGGAAATGCATGCATTCCTCGGCCCCAGAGCAGTTTGCCACACCTCTTAATTCCTGAATATTCAGGAATTAATAAGGAACAGAGGATTCATGACAGATCCAAAACAGCACGCGGGAAGCCTCCTGTTAAATGCTTCCTGACACATTATATATATGTACCACTTCATCTTTGTTCATTCATCTGCTGGTGGACATTTCAGTGCTGCTATGAACATTGGGGTGTGACTGTATCTTTTCAAATCAGAGCTTTCTCTGGATGTATACAGACTTTTTGATGATGGTTGTTCTAGCCAGTGTGAGGTGGTACTTCGCTGTAGTTTTGATTTGCATTTCTCTAATAATTAGCGATGGTGAGCATCTTTTCCTGTGCCAGATGGCCATCTGTGTGTCTTCTTTAGAGAAATATCTATTTAGGTCTTCTGTCCACCTTTTGATTGGGCTGTTTATTTTATAGACGTTGAGTTATACGTGCTGTGTGTATATTTTGAAAATTAACCCCTGTTGGCCTCATTATTTGCAAATATTTTCTTCCAGGCCATATATTTCTTTTCATTTCCTTTGCTGTACAAAATCTTTTAAGTTTCATTAGATCTCATTTCTTCATTTTTGCTTTTATTTCTCTTGCCTTGGGAGACTGACCTAAGAAAACATGACTACAATTTATGTCAGAGAATGTTTTGCCTATGTTATCTTCTGAGTTTTATGATGTCACATCTTATAATTAAGTCTTTCAGCCATTTTGAGTTTATTTTTGTATGCGGTATGAGGGTGTGTTCTAACTTCACTGATTTACATGCACCTGTCCAACTTTTCCAACACCACTTGCTGAAGAGACTATCTTTTCTCCAGTGTATATTGTTGCCTCCTTTATAGAAGATTCATTGATTGTAGGTGTGTAGGTTTATCTGTATTCTCGTCCATTGATCTGTATGTCTGTTTCTGTGCCAGTACCATGCTATTTTGATTACTACAGCTTTACAGTCAAATCCAAAGTCTGGGAAACTTATGCCTTCAGCTTTATTTTTTTTCCTAATGATTGCTTTGGCAATTTGGGGTTTAAATGGACTATTTTACCTATTAGATATTTTATATAATTCACGAAGTAACCACAAAGCAAAAACCTAGAGTAGACCCACAAAAGGCAAAGGAAGGGGAAACAGAGCATACCACCATAGAAATTAAGCAATTTATGAATTAGGCTGAGAAAGACAGGAAAAGAAATAATGGAAATACAAAACATGAAAACAAATTGGCATTAGTAAATCCCTACGTATCAATAATTACTCTAAATTTAAGTGGGTTGATTTCACCATTAAAAGGCACCAAGTGGCTGAATGAATTTTTTAAATGACACCAAACTGTAAGAGAGATCCATTTCAGATTTAAGGACAAATATACAGTCAAAGTGAAGGTATAGAAAATTATATTCCATATAACTGGAAACCAAAACAAGTGGGAATATACTTACATCTGACAAAATACTTTAAGCCAAAATTGTAACAAGGGATGAAAGAGGCTGATTATAAAATGACAAAGTGACCAATCCATCCAAAAAATATAATAATGACAAATAACACACCCATCACCTAAATATGTTAAGCACTTAAATATATTAAATAAATACTAATAGATATGAAGGAAGACAATAGAATGGGAAAAGGTGAAAACTATGACAGATTTTCTTTTCTTGGGCTCCAAAATCAGCACAGACAGTGACTGCAGCCATGAATTTAAAAGACGCTTTCTCCTTGCAAGGAAAGCTATAGGAAACCTAGACAGCATATTAAAAAGAAGAGACATCACTTTGATGACAGAAGTCCATATTGTCAAAGCTATGGTTTTTCCAGTAGTCATGTATGGATGTGAGAGTTGGAACATAAAAAAGTCTGAGCACTGAGGAATTGATACTTTTGAATTGTGTTGCTGGAAAAGACTCTTGAGAGTCCCTTGGACAGCAAGGAGATCAAACTAGTCAATCCTAAAGGAATTCAACCCTGAATATTCATTGGAAGGACTGATGCTGAAGAGCCAATACTTTGACCACCTGATGCAAAAAGCCAACTCATTGGAAAAGACCCCAATAGCGGGAACGATTAAGAGCAAGAGGAGAAAGGGGCGACAGAGGATGAAATAGCTGGAGAGCAACACCGACTCAACGGACATGAGTTTGAGCAAACTCCAGTAGAGAGTGAAGCCCATAGTGTCACCAAGAATAGGACATGACCTAGTGACTAAACAACACATGAAAAGAGACATAAAGAGCAATACACTCATGGAAGGGCATTTCAATATCCCACTTTCAACAATTCATAGAACACCCAGACGGCAAGTCAGCAAGAAATGATGGAAGTAAAACATACATTAGACCAAAGGAATGTACCAGACATCTATAGAACACTCCATCCAACAGCAGCAGAACCCAACATTCTCCTCAAATGTACACGTCACACTTTTGAGGGTTGATCATCTAACAGGACAAAGAACAACTCTTAGCAAATTTAGGGAGATTGAAATCATAATAGGTATCGTTTCCAACCACAATGACTTAAGCTAGAAGTCAACAACAGGAAGAAAGCTAGAAAATCCACAAACATAAGGAAACAAACAAACATTCATGAAAAACTAATGGGTCCAAGAAGAATTTTTAAAAGTCTCAAATGAAAATAGAAACACAACTTCCCAAAATCCCTAGCAGTCCACAGAGGGAGGTTTACAGAGTTAAATGCATAGATTAACATTCAGTTCAGTTCAGTTCAGTCGCTCAGTCATGTCCGACTCTCTGCGACCCCATGAATCGCAGCACGCCAGGCCTCCCTGTCCATCACCAAATCCTGGAGTTCACTCAGACTTGCATCCCGAGTCAGTGATGGCCATCCAGCCATCTCATCCTCTGTCGTCCCCTTCTCCTCCTGCCCCCAATCCCTCCTGACATCAGAGTCTTTTCCAATGAGTCAGCTCTTTGCATGAGGTAGCTAAAGTACTGGAGTTTCAGCTTCAGCATCATTCCCTCCAAAGAAATCCCAGGGCTGATCTCCTTCAGAATGGACTGGTTGGATCTCCTTGCAGTCCAAGAGACTCTCAGGAGTCTCCAACATCACAGTTCAAAAGCATCAATTCTTCAGTGCTCAGCTTTCTTCACAGTCCAACTTTCATATCCATATATGACTACTGGAAAAACCATAGCCTTGACTAGACGGACCTTTGTTTAGAAAAGTCTAAAATAAACAATCTAACTTTAAAACTCAAGAACAACAAAGAGCAGAGGAAATTAAACCTAAAGTTAGCAGAAGAAAAGAAATAATGAGAATAGAGAGCAGAAAACAATAGAATGGGTCAACAAAATTAAGAGATGGTATTTGTAAAAAAAAAAATTTGGGGGATTTCCATGGTGGTCCAGTGGTTAAGAATGCACCTTCTAATGCCGGGGATGTGGGTTCCATCCCTGGTCAGGGACTAAAATCCCACATTTTGCTCAGCAACTAAGCTATGTACCCAACCACTGAACCGGCATGCTCTGGAGCCTGCAAACCACAACTAGAGAGAAGACTGAACACCCCAGTGAAGATCCCACAGGCTGCAAAAAATACCCTGAATAGCCAAAGAAATATTTTTTAAATAGATAAAAATGAGAAAATTTTTTCTAAATTAACTAGGAAGAAAGAGAAAAGAAAATTAGAAAAGAAAGAGGAGACATTAAACTGTTAACACAGAAATACATAAAATCATGTAAAACTACTATGAAAACCTTTATGCCAAAATGACCTAAAAGAAACAGATAATTGTGTAGAATTACATAACCTACCAAGACTGAACCAGGGGGAAAAATAAGCAAATAACAGACCATAACGAGGAAGGTGATTGAATCAGTAATCTAAAACATCCCAGCACAGAAAACCTCAGGACCAGATGGCTTCACTGGTAAATTCTACCAAACATTTAAGGAAGACTTAACACTAATCCTTCTTAAAGTCTTCCAAAATTTAAAGAGGTAGAAATATGTCCAAACTTTTCATATGAGGCAAGCATTGCCCTTATATGGACAGATAAGCACACTACAAGAAAACAAAACTACAGGCCAATATCCCTGATAAACACAGATACAAAAACTCTCAACAAAATATTAGTAAATCAAGTTCAAGAACACCTTAAAAGGATTATACTACTATGACCAGGTGGGGTTTTTCCCTGGGATGCAAGGAGGGTTCAACATATGCAAATAAAATGTGCTACTCCACATTAATAGAATGAAAGATAAAAATAATATGATCATTTCAATAGATGCAGTAAAAGCATTAACAAAATATAACATTGCTTCATGATTTAAAAAAAAAAAAAAACCTCAGTAGACTGAGGTTAGAAAGAACACACCTCAACATATTAAGGGCATATACAACAAACCCAGACCTAACATTACACTCAGTGGAGAAAACACGAAAGCTTTTCCCCTGATATCAGGAACAAGATAACAGTGCTAACTCTCATTACTCTTATTCAGTAGAATTCTGGAAGTGCCAACTACAGCAATTATGCAAAACAAAGAAATAAAAGACATCTAAATTAGAAAACAAGAAGTTGTTCCATAACACAGGTAGCTCAGCCGGATGCTCTGTGACAAACTAGAGGGGTGGAATGGGGGGAGGAGAGGGAGGGAGCTTCCAGAGGGAGGGGATATACATATACTTATGGCTGATTCAGCACTGTTGTACAGCAGAAACCAATACAACATGGTAAAGAAATTATCCTTCGATTAAAAACAAAATTTTGAAAAAAAAGAAGATGTAAATGTTTTCTATTTACTGACAATTATGATGTTATATATTGAAAATTCCAAACTCAACTAGAAATCTGTTGGATATAATCAAAGAATTCAGAAAATTTGCAGGATATAAAAATCAATGCACAGAAATCAGTTGTTTTTCTATAAATGAACAATGAAACGTGAAAAAGAATTAAAACTCACAGAAAGATTCACAATAGCATCAAACACAATAGAAAAGCTAAGAATAAGTCTAACTACAAAAATGAAAGATCCGTACAACAGAAACTGCAAGACTTTCTGGAAAGAAATCAAAGAAGACACAAATAAATGGAAAGAAGACACCCTGTGTTCATTATTGGAAGAGTTAATTTTGTTAAATGTCAGATAACACCTTATCAAAATCCCAATGGCATTTTTACAGAAATAGAAAAAACAATCCTAAAATTTGGGTGAAATGACTAAAGATCCCAAAGGGCTAAAGCAATCGTGAGAAAGCAAAACAAAACCATAAGCATCATAGTTTCTAATTTTAAACTATACTACAAAACTATAGCAATTAAATCAGTATAATACTGGTGTAAAAATAGACCCATAGACTAATGGAAGCCCATAATTAAACCCCTGCATATACAGTCAGCTAAAATCTAACAATGGAGGCAGGAACATCCAATAGGAAAAGAAGACAATCTCTTCAGCAGCGCTGTTCGAAAAATTGAAGAACCACATGCAGAGAAGTGAAATGGGACTCCTATTTTCTCTTCAGTGACTAGTCTTCATCTTCTGTGAGCTTAGACCTGGAGCAGGACTGGTGGATCATGTGGTTCTACTTTTAATTTTCGAGGCGCTTCCACACTGTGCTCTGTAGTGGCTGCACCAGCTTCCAATCCCACAAGCAGTTCACAAAGAAAAGTCCCCTCTTCTCTGTATTCTCTCCAGTGTTTGTTATTTTTATCTCCTTGAGGATCAACATCCTAACAGGAGTGAGGTGAGACCTCATAACGGTTTCAGTTTGCATTTCCCTTGATTAGTGATAGTTGCTGGGTCATGTCTGACTCTGAATAAATTCAGAAAATTAATTCAAAATGGATAAACAATTAAACATAAGATCTGAAACCATAAAACTCCTAGAAGGAAACAATGAGAAGACACTCCTCAATACTGGTCTTTCATTGATATTTTAGGTATGACATCAAAACCACAAACAACAACAACACAATCAAGCAATGCAACTGCATCAGACAAAAGCTTCTGCACAGTAAAAGAAACAGCCAGTGAAATGAAAAGACAAACTACAGGAGGGGAGGAAAATTTTGTAAATCATGTTTCAGAATAGGGGTTAATATCTAAAACATAAAAAGAACTCATAAAACAACCTGATTAAAAAATGAGTAGAGAAACTGAACAGACATTTTTCCAAAGAAAGCATGCACATTGCCTAAGGAATGTGAAAAAGTGCTCAACCTCATCACTAATCTGGAGAAGGGAATGGCTACCCACTCCAGCATTCGTGCCTGGAGAATTTCATTGACAGAGGAACCTGGCAGACTACAGACCATGCAGTCACAGAGAGTCAGACATGACCCAGCAACTATCACTAATCAAGGGAAATGCAAACTGAAACCGTTATGAGGTCTCACCTCACTCCTGTTAGGATGTTGATCCTCAAGGAGATAAAAATAACAAACATTGGAGAGAATACAGAGAAGAGGGGACTTTTCTTTGTGAACTGCTTGTGGGATTGGAAGCTGGTGCAGCCACTACGGAGCAGTGTGGAAGCTCCTCGAAAATTAAAAGTAGAACCACATGATCCACCAGTCCTGCTCCAGGTCTAAGCTCACAGAAGATGAAGACTAGTCACTGAAGAGACACCTGCATTCCCATGGTGAGAGTAGCATTAGTAACAACAGCCATGACATGGAAATAACATAAATGCCTCCCAACAAATAAATTGATAAAGAAAACGTGGGGGACTTCCCTGGGGGTGCAGTGGATAGGAATCCTCCTGCCAGTGCAGGGGATGTTAAAAGAGGAAAGTCAGTCCCTCCCTGATCACCTTTTCCACAAGTCTCCCCTGACCTACAATAAGGAAAGTCACCCCACAGAAGCAAGGCATGAACTACTAAATAGGGCCCAGGGTTAGTTATATGCAAGAAAATAACTGTTTCCATAAAGCAGTGCATTTTCCTGAGAAAAGCTTTTCACTCATCATTAGAGGAAATAGCTCTTGTCAAATTCTAGTCAAACACAGCATGTGTCCAATGGGCAATGCCTTCCCAAACTGGCACGTGGGGACCCAGGGAGTGTGGGAGTGAAGGATGGGGAGAAGAGCCCCCAGACCAGCAGGTTCCTGGAGTCTTCTCCGCCCAGGGCCAGGCTTCCTGCCCACCAGACTCCATCATGTCCCACGTGTTCATCCAGTTCCTCTGGCTGTAATAGTTTGCATAGGAGTGAATAAGGCCTAATCTAGATTCTGAATATGTTTCAGTGGCCCCTCTGGTCCCCAAAGTCAAACAGGTTATGCTGAAAAAACCTGAGCAGCCTTTACTCCCTCAGAGGGGAGCTTCCATGCAGCTTTTTGTGTGGGTTGCTGAGTTATTGTCTCCCCTGCATTAAACTAAGAAAGCTTTCTTAGTAATTTTTAGGTCTTTTCCCCCCACAGAAATCTCTTGATACTCATTCCTTGAATATCTTACAAGCCCATTTCCCCAGTCATGTAAATTCCTCAACTCAGCCTTTTAAAAGCCTTTTATATCAGATTTTAATTTGACCTGGAAAATTGTTTAAGATAGTTATTAACTGGCAGATATAACTGGAAAAAAATCAATACCAGATTATTCAAGAGAATTTACAGCAATAACTTCCAATTTCTAATATTTCTAACTTCAACTGATATCGCCTAAATTTAGTTCCCTATCGCATCAGTTCCTCTCAGCTGGCATACATTTTTACAGAATATAAAAGAAACATATTGAAACCAAAATGCCTCCTGACGCCCTGCTTCAGCTGGTGGTTTATAGTGGTCTGAGGGAGAAACAATAGAGCATCTGGAAGTTTTTCAATCCCCAGTGGTGGGTCTCCCCAGGATGATGATTTATCTTCAAGTTCCAAATCAGCTACAAGGTATGAGAGCAGAGTCCCTCTGCTAGGAACCTGAGGACAGTGGGCGATTGGTGACTCTGACCTGCCCTCGAGTATAAGTGGAAGAGGAGAATGCAGACAGGAGCAGAGGAGCTCTGAACCACAACACGCACGGTGTGCTGCTAGAGTGGTGCGCGCTCTGGGAGGTCAGGAAGCAGAGAGGTGGCCCCTGGCCAAGGGAATCTTGCAGGAGATGACAGTCCACAAGGGGCCTGATGTGCTGGGACTGAGGTGGGAAAGGCACAGACAGGAAGGCTAAGTCAACACCAGGAAATGCAAAGAGAACACTTTGTTTGGAGTGGAAACTCGATGTCAGAGTACAGAGTGCCCGTGGCATTTAAATAACAGTTGTCCAGACAACAAGGCCTGACTGTATAGCACAGGGAAATATAGTCAACATCCTGGGATAAATGATAATGAAAAGAATATGAAAAAGAATATATGTATAACTGAGTCACTCTGCTGTACAGCAAGAAATTAACACAACATTGTAATTCCACTATACTTCAGTTAAAAAAAAAAAAAGGCTAGTGAAAACAAAATAGTCGGCCCACCTCAGTATCAGTGAGCTCACCAATACCCAAATCTTGGTTTCTAATGCCATTCTCCAATCAAAGGAACCAAGGCTCCTGTTGGTTCCAGAACTGAGGCATGTGTTAGGGAAATTAAATGAATAGTCTCAATTAGGCTTCAGAGACAGAGCAGAGCAGGCCTCTGACCTGGCGTCTAAGCTGCCTGGACACTGCCCTAACTGGGAGTGACTGGGAGTGACTGGGAGTGACTGCCTGCCGTGAGTGCAAACCTCGCAGCACCTTAGGTGAGATGGGGGAGAAACCTTGAGATTGTGGAGACCCTGCAGGAGGCCTGGCCGACCAAGATCAGGCTTAACTATATTCCAAGTTTTACAAGAAAAAACAAACAGTATTAACATGAAACCAGAGCTGCAATTTGGTCACAGATTGGTGAAATCAGCTTGCTTCCATCCTGGGATTATAAACGAGAACCCAGAACCCCAATCTTTGAAGTCTCACCCATGGAGGGGATGTGCTGCCTGGGACCCTTTCCCAATTGGGACCCAGACGTGCTGTGACACGGGACTTCCCTGAGCTGTTTAAGTCTGGATGTTGGTCAAAACCCAATTTGGTGATGTATTCTCTGATCTTTCTATTTCTCTTTTCTTTTAATGTTAGTATGTTGAAAGTAAGCTAGATAATTCTCTAGTAAATATCTGTATTATATATTTGTATATAGTGAGTGGCTTATTTTGTTAACAAATCCTTTGAACCTGAGACAAAAGTGAAAACTTTCGGTGAAACAGCAGGAAATACGCAAGATGGACCCACTGCATCTCATCTTGTCAGAATGTATAGAAGGCTGACAACAAAACATGCACATTTTAATTTAAAAATACTTCATTGCTAAAAGATGCTAACCATCACCTGACAAGAGTTGCCACAAACCTTCAATATGTAAAAAAAGAAAGAAAAAAAGAAAAAGAAAAAAAACCTCAGTATCTGCAAAGCACAATAACTGAAAAACAATAAAACTAGACATACCCATATTTTATGTCCTGTTCCTTTCAGTACTCAAATGTGTAAGTAAATATGTACGGCTGAACATCCCTTGATTTGTTTCTCCTGGTGCTCTGCTGGACAAAAGAACTGTCCCTTGCAGCATAAGGAATTTAGAGACATCAGTTACCAACAGATTACCTGGAAGCAGAAGTGCTCCCAGATATTTCCATTTTCTAGACAGAAAACTTCGACAGGTCAGAATGGAAAAGTTAAGGTACACACTGAGTGAACTCTGGGAGATGGTGATGAACAGGGAGGCCCGGCATGCTGCGATTCATGGGGTCGCTAAGAGTCAGACACGACTGAGCGACTGAAATGAACTGAACTGAACTGAAGGTACACACCCCTAACTGCTGTCTCTGATGAGCTTTCCACCCAAAGCAGAGATGTTACACTTGCTGTGATTCAAATGCTGCTAAGTGTGCTATACCTTGAAACTCGCTGTCTCAAAGTGAGAACATCAGCCTGCTCCTAAGCACCTGGGTCATCACCTGTGTCTCTGAGAAACTGGCCAGTCAGGCCTGACAGGATCAATTTAGAGCATTAAAAAATAAAGAGCAAAACAAAACCCTTAAACCATTCTTTAGGTTGATTTTCTCTCTCTCTCTCTCTCTCTCTCTCTCTCTTTTTTTTTTTTTGAGACCTCACCACTTAATTGGGTTGGTGACAACAGCCTACTAGATACTCGCTTGGGAACTGAGGAGACTCATCTCAGCAGACTAAATGCCTCAACATCCAAATTTCCGAAAAAGGCACTCCGTGTGTCTTTCGGGTCGTATTTCATGAAGCCCCAGTCCACATCCCCTCTCCCGCTCTTTAGTTGTGCTTTCAGACAGGGCCACTATGATGACTTATCCCCAAACAGGCACACTTTGGGTGGAGGAAGAGGAGGTCAGTGAGCAAAATATAGTTTCTCAGATATCAAACCGGTTACCATAAACAGTTTAGAAAAGAAAAGCGTAGTTTTCTGGGCCTGGACTGGGCACACAGACAGGAGAATGAACAAAGCTGCAAAGACAGGCGGCAGCAGGAAGGGCAAGATCTGATCTGGGACAAAACCGAGATGTGCAGGGCAGGCTGCAGGCTGCAAATTGCAGCTTTTACACCCCTCTAAGTTCCTTTCTAAAGGAGATCAGTCCTGGGTGTTCGCCACCTCATGAGAAAAGTTGACTCACTGGAAAAGACTCTGATGCTGGGAGGAATTGGGGGCAGGAGGAGAAGGGGATGACAGAAGATGAGATGGCTGGCTGGCATCACGGACTCGATGGACGTGAGTCTGAGTGAACCTCGGGAGTTAGTGATGGACAGGGAGGCCTGACATGCTGCAATTCATGGGGTTGCAAAGAGTCGGACATGACTGAGCGACTGAACTGAACTGAACTGAAGCCCCTTCTTCTCCTCCCAGTGCCTCGTTTCACAGGGGAGGATGGGGAGTGATAGGTAGGACCAGAATCCACAGGCACCCCAGCCTCCAACTGCGATCTGGCACTCACAGGCACACCTGTTGGTGTGTGCTGGAGGGCCAGGCACCACTCCTAGCCTTGTACATTCTGGAAATGGCAGTCAAGCAGCCCCACAAGACTGGGAGCTGACTGTGGCTCAGATCATGAATTCCTTATTGCAAAATTCAGACTTAAATGGAGGAGAGTAGGGAAGACCACTAGGCCATTCAGGTGCGATTTAAATAAAATCTCTTGTGGTTATACAGTGGAAGTGACAAATAGATTCAAGGGATTAGATATGATAGAGTGCCTGAAGAACTATGGATGGAAGTTCATAACCTTTGTATAGGAGGCAGTGAGAAAAACCACCAGCAAGAAAAAGAAATGCAAAAAGAAAAAATGGCTGCCTGAGGAGGCCTTACAAATAG
The DNA here is from genome assembly GCF_042477335.2 of Ovis canadensis. Lineage (NCBI taxonomy): Eukaryota > Metazoa > Chordata > Mammalia > Artiodactyla > Bovidae > Ovis > Ovis canadensis. The sequence continues at coordinate 20,737,113 of NC_091269.1, read as the reverse complement.
TTGAGAAAAGAAGAGAAGCAAAAGGCAAAGGAAAAAAGAAAAGAGATACCCATCTCAATGCAGAGTTGCAAAGAAGAACAAAGAGAGATAAGAAAGACTTCCTCAGTGATAAATGAAAAGAAATAGAGGAAAACAATAGAATGGGAAAGACTAGAGATCTCTTCAAGAAAATTAGAGACGCAAAGGGAATTTTCATGCAAAGATGGGCACAACAAACGACAGAAATGCTATGTACATAACAGAAGCAGAAGATATTAAGAAGAGGTGGCAAGAATACACAGAAGAACTGTACAAAAAAATTCTTAATGACCCAGATAACCACAATGGTGTGATCACTCATCTAGAGACAGACATCCTGGAGTGTGAAGTCAAGTGGGCCTTAGGATGCATTACTAGTGGAGGTGATGGAATTCTAGCCAAGCTATTTCAAATCCTAAAAGGTGATGCTGTGAAAGTGCTGCAGTCAATATGCCAGCAAATTTGGAAAACTCAGCAGTGGCCACAGAACTCGAAAAGGGCAGTTTTCATTCGAATCCCAAAGAGGAGCAACATCAAAGGATGTTCAGTCTACTGAACAGTTGCACTCATTTCACATGCCAGCAAGGCAATGCTCAAAATCCTTCAAGCTAGGCTTCAACAGTATGTGAACTGAGAACTTCCAGATGTACAAGCTGGATTTAGAAAAGGCAGAGAAATCAGAGATCAAATTGCCAACAACATCTGTTGGATCATAGAAAAAGAAAGGAAATTGAAAGGTTGTAGGCAAACAATGAAAGATGCTGGGATTCTTGGCCTCTGGAGGAGAAGGATTCAATCTGGGGCAAGTGATGAGGCTTGATCGCTCAGAGCTTTTGTGTAATGAAGTTTTATTAAAGTATAAAAGAGATAGAGAAAATTTCTTACTTAGATATCAGAATGGGGCAGAAAGAGTGCCCCCCTGCTAATCTTTAGCTGGATGTTATATAGCTACTAGCAAGCTGTTAATTATAGAAAGGAGATGTCTCAAAATTCAGAGTGGCACCAGGCCCCTCACCCACAACATGCATTTTGAGATAACATTGGCACCAGATGAGTCATCCCAGGCCATAAAACAGTTGACATGAATCTTGAAGAAAGGCAGGTTTCCAAGTAAATATAGAGTTTCATTAGATTAGGAGAATGATGTATGAGTAAAACATATTGGTTTGTCAAGTTGGTTCTGAGTCTTAGGCAGAACTGACTTGAAGACAGAGTCTAGAGTAAATACATATTTCATTCCCATAGCTTAAGACAAACATTTCCATAAGAAAAATGCATTGGTTAGCACAAGGTTTGAGAAAAGTTAAGTTCAGGTGGAGCCAAGTATCACCATGGCAACACAGAATTGTAAAAGAAACCTCTTTTTAAACTTGTATCGAGAAGGGGAAAAAATCTAACACTTGTTTGTTTCCTGCTGCCGCTTAAGAGAGTGATAAAAAAAAAATGTCTGACACTTGCAGCCTATTTCCTCCATTTGGAGATCCCTTTTCTTCCTGCCTGTTAGCATCTCATTACAGAAAAATATTTACTTCTGCTTCATGGACTATGATAAAACCTTTGACTGTGTGAACCACAACAAATTATGGCAAATTCTTAAAGAGATGGAAATACGAGACCACCTTACCTGCCTCTTGAGAAACCTGTATGCAGGACAAGAAGCAACAGTTAGAACCAGATGTGGAACAATGGACTGGTTCAAAATTTGAAAAGGACTACATCAAGGCTGTATATTGTCACCCTGCTTATTTAACTTATATGCAGGGTACATCATGTGAAATGCCAGGCTGGATGAAGCTCAAGCTAGAATCATGACTCCTAGGAGAAATATCAATAACCTCAGATATGCAGATGACATCACCCTTATGGCAGAAAACGAAGAAGAACTAGAGAGCCTCTTGATGAAGGTGAAAGAGGAGAGTGGAAAAGCTGGCTTAAAACTCAACATTCAAAAAATGAAGATAATGGCATCCAGTCCCCTCACTTCATGGCAAATAGATAGGGAAACAATGGAAACAGTGATAGACTTTATTTTCTTGGGCTCCAAAATCACTTCAGACGGTGACTGCAGCCATGAAATTAAAAGACGCTTGCTCCTTGGAAGAAAAGCAATGACAAAGCTAGACAGTGTATTAAAAAACAGAGACATTACCAACAAAGGTCCATATAGTCAAACCTATGGTTTTTCCAGTAGTCATGTATGGATGTGAGAGTTGGGACCATAAAGAAGGCTGAGTGCCAAAGAACTGATGCTTTTGAACTGTGGTGCTGGAGAAGACCCTCCAGAGTCCCTTGGACAGCAAGGAGATCAAACCCATCAATCCTAAAGGAAATCAATCCTGAATATTCATTGGAAGGACTGATGCTGAAGCTGAAGCTCCAATACTTTGACCATCTAATGGGAAGTACCGACTCATTGGAAAACATCTTGATGCACTGAAAGATTGAGGGCAGGAGAAGGGCACAGAGAATGAGACGGTTGGACGGCATCACTGATGCAATGGAGGTGAGTTTGAGCAAACTGCGGGAGATAGCGAAGGACAGGGAAGCCTGGCGTGCCGCAGCCTATGGGTCACAAAGAGTCGGACGGGACTGAGCGACTAAACAACCTCCCCAAGGCACCTGCTACAGCTGGCTGAGACACCACAGCACCTAGAATACGCCGCGACAGCCCCGCCTCCTGCCCTGCCCCCTCCGTGAGCGCGGAAGGCTGGGCACCACCCCCACGCCCTACCCTGTGCAACCGGGAACTGTAGTTCTACAGCCCTGCAAGCCGCCGGCTGCAGCAGCTGAGACTACCGCTCCCAGAATGCGCAGCGAGCCCCCCCTACCCCTCGCCTTCCCTCCGGCGGGAGGTCCTGCCACGCAAAGAAGAGAGCGTTTTCTTCCCCAGCACCTCCTGCCTGCGGAGACAAAGCGAGGCGGGGAGCCCAGTGTGGCTGGAGTCACCCTGCAGACAGGTACGTCTCCACGAGATGCTGGTGGTGAGACTGGGTTTCTCGCTGACCAGCGAGCGGCTTGCACTTCCGGCAGCCCGCGCAGCGCAGCCTGGGGTTCCTGGAGCTCGGCTGGGCCAGCTGCCGCTCTGCGCACTCCTCTGGCCGCACCGTCTCCTTTGGTCCCCGCTCCGCCGCCAAGTGCAGTGAGGCTGGGGCGTGGGGCGCCTCCGTGGTTACTCAGATCTTTACGGACAACTCGTTGAAGCCCCACGCTGGGTGTCTGAAACAGTAAGTCCAGTTTAAAACAGAAGTACAGTACCTGGTACCTAGGGACCTGGAATTGCCTTTTGAAGGCCTCCTTTTTCTCTCTCCCTCTGGACTGCGGTAAATCTTCCCTCTGGACCCGGCATCTAGAGCTGAAAGTGAAAGTATTAGTGGCTCTCAGTCGTGTCCTTTGCGACCCCACGGACTGTAGCCCGCCGTGCTCCTCTGTCCATGGAACTCTCCAGGCGAGAATAGTGGAGTGAGTAGCCAGTGCCTTCTCCAGGAGAACCTTCCAAACGCAGGGCTGGAACCCGGATCTACCGCATTGCAGGCAGGTTCTTTACCGTCTGAGCCACCAAGGAAGCCTGCCAAAGCAGTCTTAATAGACAAAAAAGGTATTAGATCACGGACTCCAGAGGAAAAGTCTAAGAGACAGTATGAAGGGCCAGAATGGTTTTTTTTTTTTAAAGCACTCAAAACTGGAAACATAACTGACCTGTATGTAGAAATCCAAAATATTGTGGTAACAAAATGAATTTTTTAAAAACCTGAGCCAACAGTCTTGCTAATAAATAAATGCATATCCTGTAAACAAAAGGATGTAATTAGTAAAAAGGACACGAATTTTACACATTACATTTCCAAGTCATAAGGCAATAAAGTTAGAAATAAGTAGGGAATTTAATTATCAACTCCTCAAAAAATTTTCAGTTTTTTAAAAAAATAAATTTCTGGGTCTGGGTGCAAGTCCAAAACACAAACAGAGTACCTATAAATATCTGTGCTTACAAATATATCCTAATCAGATATACGCAGTGAAGGTGAATCGAGAAAGTTCTCTGACTGGGAAGCTCCCTGAGTGCCCAGGTCCTGTTGGTTGAAGCTCTTGAGTGCCTCCTTATGAGTGGGAGCAGCAGGGAAGGGGGGGCAGTGCTTGGAAATGGAGCTGATGCAGCAGCTGGTAGCAGAGGCCTCCCTCCTCCTCAGCCTGAACCTGCCTTCACAGTCCTCTCCATCACAGAGCCGTGCTGCCACCACAAGTGGGCTGGTGTTGGCAGACAAGATCACAACCACCCTGCAATAGCACATGGGGTGGAAACTGGCAGCAGCAGCTGCAGTAGGGGAAGTTAACAGCCAGGAAGAGTATATGATCTACCCTGTGCAAGGACTTGTGGTCCCAGAAGTTCTGGTGAGGACTCGGAGCCAGGCTGCTTTGTCTCTCCTTTTCTCCACCATTCTTCCTGTGACTGGTATGGAAATCCACAAACACATTAACAGTGCCCCTCTGTGGGCTGTGTCAACACATGGAAGTACACAGATGAAGGAGTGTTTTTTTAAATTTATTGATTTAGTTGGGGCATGTGGGATCTAGTTTCCTGACCAGGGATTGAACTCAGGGCCCAAACATTGGGAGCTAGTTGTCTTAGCCACTGGACCTGGCATCCAGCTTGGAATGGGTGTGCATGTTAATTGGTTGTGTGTGCTAATTGGCTACCGTTGGATGATAAACCACCCCAAAACCTAGCTAGCTCGTGGTTGGACTCATGGTCAGCACAGTGAGCTTAGCTCAGCTGAGCCATTCTTTCATTTCACCTGGACAGCAAGGTGCGTGTATGGTCTGCTGCTGGTTGACTAGGGTGCTCTACTTCTAGGGTTGAGCTGGGGGCCACCTGGGCACCTGGCTGTCATCCAGCAAGCTCATATGGGCTTGTTTTCATGGAGAGCAGGGATCCAGAGAAAAAGCAAAACATTCAAGATCTTTCCAGCCTAGGCCCAAAGCTGTCAGGGTCATACCTACTGCATATTTCTCGCCAAAGCACATGAGACTGAGAGGGTAACAGGCAGGAAGGCCAGGGGTCTCCAAAGAGAGGAAATAGCCTGCAAGTGTCAGACTTTTATCTCTCTTAAGCGGCAGGAGGAAGCAAACTAGTGCTATTTTTTCCTTCTCTATACAAATTTAAAAGGAGGTTTCTCTTAAAATTCTGCGATGCCATGACACCTGGTTTCACCTGAAGTTAACTATTCTCCAACCTAGAGATAACCAATGCCTTTTTCTTATGGAAATGTTTATCTTAAGCTATGCTAATATACTATTCATTTACCCCAAACTCTGTCTTCAAGTCTGTTCCGCTTGACAAACCAGTATGTTATACTCAGATATTGTTCCTCTAATCTATGTAAATGAAATTGTTTGTATGGTGATCTGCCCTTCTTCAAGATTCAAGTTAATCATTTTATGGCCCAAGATAAAGCATTTGGTGCCAAGATTATCCCAAAATACATCTTATGGGTAAGGGGCCTGGTGCCATTCTGAGTTTTAAGACATTCTTTTCTTTCATTAACAGACTGCTAGTGACTATATTACATCCAGCTGAAGACTAGCAGGGGGTACTCTTTCTGCCCCCCCTTCTCTTGCCTATGTCAGAAGCTTTCTCTATCTCCTTTATACTTTAATAAAACTTTATTACACAAAAGCTCTGAGCGGTCAAGCCTCGTCTCTGACCTCAGATTGAATTCTCCTCCAGGGGCCAAGAATCGCGGCATTGTGATTCAACAACAACCTTTCAAGACCAGCCTCACAAAGTTTAAAGGACAGATTTCTGTCTCTCCATCTTTTGTTTCACTTTTTACAGAACCAGCTGTAAAATCACATTGCAAAGGGCATGGATATAGGTAGAAAACACACAATCACTGTTTTTACAATCAGTATCATCATTCCTAAACAAACAAGTTTTATATATAGGTGCCAAGAGAAGTATTAGTAAATTGTTGAAAAGCTCACAGAGCTATTAAACAGCTGGGATACACTCTGTCACATCCACCTGATTCCACAGCAGTCATTGCCAGTAGACCACTCTTCTCCTGCAACAACCCCAGAGTCCTGAGAAGGTGGCTGCTGCAACTGAATGAAGATTCCTCTGATTCTTCCCATTTAGTACTATTTAATATCAAAATAATGCCCTAAGTACAATGCAGAAGAATTTGAATAATTTAAGGAAAGCTCTGAATTTAGGAAATCAAGCCCAAAGGTATTTTTCCTTTCTAATCATAGAAGACATTTTAAAATATTAATACCTAAAATGCACTCCACATATTTGAAAATTCTTTTCATCACATTTTGCTATTTCTAGACTATGTAAATCACAAATGGACTAAGATCTACCTGTCAGATAAAGAATATATTTTTCAAATTAAAAGATCTTCAGAAAACGCATTCCATCAGCTACATTTCATGAAATCAGCTGAGTAATGGTAAGGGTTTTATCCTTTCCTTTCTGCAAACCAATTTTCCAGGACAAAAAAAAAGATATGATCCAGTGAAGACTCACAGCTGACTTGTGGCAGTAACTATGCCAAAGCTTAAGAGGAGCCTAGCAGCCGTGGCTATACAGAAGGCCTAATTACAGATAAGCCCCGCAACCCCCATTCCACCTCCAACAAGGCTGTAGAAGGCTTCCCCAGGCCCCACAACCAGAGATATTACAGTACTACCAGACAGGAGGGGGGTGGATGCAAAAATCTCTGTGCTCTCCCACCTCCCTAGATCCATCCATGCCAGGGTCACGATATAGAACCCTGCTTTGGGGAAGCTGTCTCCTAAGGTGTCTGGTTACATGGGCCAGGACCCTCAGTCTTATGTGCCCTCTAACAAACCAAGGGCACCCCATCCAGAATCATGACCTCCCATCATGCCCTGCAATAGCGGGAGCCAACAGAAGAGTCACTTAAGGTCATCCGACTCACCCCTATGCCCTACCAAGGCACCTGGCCCCTAAGTCACCCAACAAACAAAGGATCTGGCCCCAAGTCGGCAGCAGGCCCTTTACTCAAGCACTGGAATGTTCACTAAGGAGAGCAGGCCAGCAACTTAAGGAGCCACTCCAGGAATCCACAGCCAGTGCAAATGGCCAACCGTAGCACGTGTGAGAGGCCGGGGCCAGAGGAGGTGTTGGAGGAGTGTCTAATTTCCTCAGTTCTGTCTTGTCACAACAAAAACTTGAAGTGACGGACCAGTGTTACAGCTCCATGCTCCACCTCAGTTTTATTTAGAAAACAAAGGAAAATACATCCTTGAGGCGTGAGGGCATGCTGACCCAAAAGACGCGAAGAGGAGAGAGAGAGAGAGACCCCTGTCCCTCTGACTCCTCTTTTTATATGTTTTTCTCCTACCCCTGGGCCTGCCCGATGTGAGCTGGGCTAGCCTCGAATGCTGTTTCTTCTGCCTGAGGTTCTCATTCTGGTCCTCGGCCCTTCCTTTGTTCTGTTTTCATGGGCTTCTCCCTTCCTTGTCTTTTAGCCACCGCCATTCTATACTCCATTTTCCTACTCTAACTACCTAACATTCCCCCCCTCAAGAGATGGGAGGCAAAATTCTTTGGGAATATGGGCGTCAAGGTCTTTCTGGCTACTTCCTGCTGAACTGGGATGGTGAGGGGCATTGGGCCTCCCCCTCTTGCCAGTCTCAGGCCTCAGAGTCTTTATAGTGGTGTCCATCTAAGGGTGAGTGATATTTTCTGTGGTCGGCTATAGTTTTATATATCCTTGTTGAACTGACAATGCATGTTGTAGCTTGTTGACCTGGGCAGAAACAAAACGAGCTAGACAATTGATAATACATGGAGCAATCATAAGCAGAATCAATATGGTGATTACAAGGACTAGCAGGGGCATCAGCCAACTCCAAATTCCCATCACAGGAAGATCCCCCAAAGGGAGATTGTAGGCACCCAGAGAACTCTCCAGCTCGTTTTTTGAGATCTTGTAGGGTCTGAATGTTTTTCTTGAGGACTGTGAGACTTTCTTTAACTTAGCTGGAGGTATTTACCCAGAAACAACACTTACCATTCAGATGGCTCAAGTCCCTCCTTGTTCAGGGCTCAGAAGATCTATCTCCTGTCTGTTCTGGAGTACAACCCCTGCCAAGCTGTGTTGGCTCTTTAGAGCTGTCCTGAGAAATCTTATCCCCAGAAACTTAATTTGGGGGGTATTTGTTAGAATGGCACTCATTTGTAGTTCTGAATAGGTATCTGAGATCTCCCAGGGGCTCACAGGTATATTGAGTGTCCTCTTCTGTTTTCTTCCATGGCTTGACTCAGTTCAATTCAGTCACTCAGTCATGTCCGACTCTTTGCGACCCCATGAATCGCAGCATGCCAGGCCTCCTTGTCCATCACCAATTCACGGAGTTCACTCAAACTCATGTCCATCAAGTCGGTGATACCATCCAGCCAACTCAACCTCTGTCATCCCCTTTTCCTCCTGCCCCCAATCCCTCTCAGCATCAGGATCTTTTCCAATGAGTCAACTCTTCGCTTGAGGTGGCCAAAGTATTGGAGTTTCAGCTTTAGCATCAGTCCTTCCAGTGAACACCCAGGACTGATCTCCTTTAGAATGGACTGGTTGGATCTCCTTGCAGTCCAAGGGACTCTCAAGAGTCTTCTTCAACACCACAGTTCAAAAGCATCAAAAGTGCTCATCTTTCTTCACAGTCCAACTCTCACATCCATACATGACGACAGGAAAAACCATAGTCTTGACTAGTTGGATATTTGTTGGCAAAGTAATGTCTCTGCTTTTCAATATGCTATGTAGGTTGGTCATAACTTTCCTTCCAAGGAGTAAGCGTCTTTTAATATCATGGCTGCAATCACCATCTGCAGTGATTTTGTAGCCCAGAAAAATAAAGTCTGACATGTTTCCACTGTTTCCCAATCTATTTCCCATGAAGTGATGGGACCAGATGCCATGGTCTTCGTTTTCTGAATGTTGAGTTTTAAGCCAACTTTTTCATTCTCCACTTTCACTTTCATCAAGAGGCTTTTTAGTTCCTCTTCACTTTCTGCCATAAGGGTGGTATCATCTGCACATCTGAGGTTATTGGTATTTCTCCCGGCAATCTTGATTCCAGCTTGTGCTTCTTCCAGCCCAGCGTTTCTCATGATGTACTCTGCATATAAGTTAAATAAGCAGGGTGACAATATACAGCCTTGACGTACTCCTTTTCCTATTTGGAACCAGTCTGTTGTTCCATGTCCAGTTCTAACTGTAGCTTCCTGACCTGCATACAGGTTTCTCAAGAGGCAGGTCAGGTGGTCTGGTATTCCCATCTCTTTCAGAATTTTCCACAGTTTCTTGTGATCCACACAGTCAAAGGCTTTGGCATAGTCAATAAAGCAGAAATAGATGTTTTTCTGGAATTCTCTTCCTTTTTTCCATGATCCAGCGTATGTTGGCAGTTTGATCTCTGGTTCCTCTGCCTTTTCTAAAACCAGCTTGAACATCAGGAAGTTCATGGTTCACATATTACTGAAGCCTGGCCTGGAGAATTTTGAGCATTACTTTACTAGCGTGTGAGATGAGTGCCATTGTGTGGTAGTTTGAGCATTCTTTGGCATTGCCTTTCTTTGTGATTGGAATGAAAACGGACCTTTTGCAGTTCTGTGGCCACTGCTGAGTTTTCCAAATTTGCTGGCATATTGAGTGCAGCACTTTCACAGCATCATCTTTCAGGATTTGAAACAGCTCCACTGGAATTCCATCACCTCCACTAGCTTTGTTCATAGTGATGCTTTCTAAGGCCCACTCCACTTCACATTCCAGGATGTCTGGCTCTAGGTGAATGATCACACCATTGTGATTATCTGTGTCGTGAAGATCTTTTTTGTACAGTCCTTCTGTGTATTCTTACCACTTCTTGTTAATATCTTCTGCTTCTGTTAGGTCCAGACCATTTCTGTCCTTTATCGAGCCCATCTTTGCATGAAATGTTCCCTTGGTATCCTTAATTTTCTTGAAGAGATCTCTAGTCTTTCCCATTCTCTTGTTTTCCTCTATTTCTTTGCACTGATCGCTGAGGAAGGCTTTCTTATCTCTCCTTGCTATTCTTTGGAACTCTGCAATCAAATGCTTATATCTTTCCTTTTTTCCTTTGCTTTTCACTTCTCTTCTTTTCACAGCTATTTGTAAGGCCTCCCCAGATAGCCATTTTGCTTTTTTGCATTTCTTTTCCACAGGATGGTCTTGTTCCCTGTCTCCTGTAGTGTCACAAACCTCTGTCCATAGTTCATCAGGCACTCTGTCTATCAGATCTAGTCCCTTAAATCTATTTCTCACCTCCACTGTGTAATCATAAGGGATTTGATTTAGGTCATACCTGAATGGTGTAGTGGTTTTCCCACGTCCAGGGTAAGAGAAACCCAAGTAAGATGGTAGGTGTTGCGAGAGGGCATCAGAGGGCAGACACACTGAAACCATAATCACAAAAAACTAGTCACGGTTGATATAATTCAGTCAGTGCAGAACACTTCTATCACAAGGATCCCTCAAGTTGCCTTTTACAGTCGTATCTCCTTTCTACCCAGCCCACCTCTTATTTAATACCAGGTAATTACTGATCTGTTCTACATGTCTACAATCTTTGCATTTCAAGAATATTACATACAGTTCCCAGAGAAGGCGATGGCACCCCACTGCAATACTCTTGCCTGGAAAATCCTGTGGACAGAGGAGTCTGGTAGGCTGCAGTCCATGGGGTCTTGAAGAGTTGGACACGACTGAGCGACTTCCCTTTCACTTGTTACTTTCATGCATTGGAGAAGGAAATGGCAACCCACTCCAGTGTTCTTGCCTGGAGAATCCCAGGTGTGGGGGAGCCTGGTGGGCTGCTGTCTATGGGGTCACATAGAGTCGGACACGACTGAAGTGACTTAGCAGCTGCAGCACATACAGTTCCGGCAGGGAGCACGGTGAGAAGCGGATGGCTGCCTTTAACCCAGGGGCCCTCCAGGTCCTCTGACCTCTGGTGGGCAGGTGAACTGGGGGCCCCGGATGGCACCTCCTGCAGGCGGGCGAACCGGGGGCCCCTGGGCCGGACCGGGGCCCCTGATTGGTAGGTGAACTGGGGGTGCACTCACTCGGACAGCTTTGGCTGTGTCTTGCGGGGCCTCAGAGCTCTCACCACCATCACCCGCTGGAAGCCACAGCAAACCTCGCCCTCACCCTCACCCTCACCTCTGCAGCCTAACGGCGGTGGCCACTCAGAGCCCAGATCTCACTGACCAACGACCAGTTTCTTGGCCCAAGGCTGCAGGGCTTAGGCCAAGCCTCCACCAGGCCCTCGCAGGTGGGCGTGGATGCCTTGGACCCGCGCGGATCCGGTACCTGAGGTGACCACTCCTGTGTGGAGACTGACAAAGACCTTAATGGCGCTGAAGGTGAGCGGAGCTGCGGTGGGCAAAGGATAGAAATTAGCCATTCGGCAGTTGGTAGTGGTTCTACCAAGACCTTGTCATCGAAAGATATTAACAGAAATAGTGGAATAACTTACCGCATGCAGCCAATAGGAACTGCCCATTGCCCTTTGGGTAGACTGTCCAGTTATAGAAAGCCTATGTCTATAATGTGAAAAAGCTGCTCTCAACTTTTCACTCAACCTTGCAAAAGGAAACGCACTCTATCTAGGCCTTCTAGATATGAAGAGGTTGCTGAAGTATGATAAAGTCAAATTAGAAAATCATATATCTTGTAAATGCCCATTTGTTTTTTTTTAAACCATAGAAAAGACATATCTTCTGGAAACAATTTTTCTAAATGGAGTTGTTTGACCATTGTAAAATAGTAAAAAAGTTACAGATTAAAAGTCACACAGACTTGATGCAACAAAGATTGTCCTAGATACATCAACCAAGGCAGAAATCCTAAAGGAAAAGACTGACAGATTTAATTACATTAAAATAGAAACACACATAGCATTTTCTATCTCACTTATAGATAAAGTGATAAGCATGTGAATATCCAGGCTTCCCAGGTGGCACTAGTGGTAAAGAATCTTCCTGCCAATGCAGGAGACATAAGAGAGGTGGGTTCTATCCCTGGCTCAGGAACATCCCCTAGAGAAGGAAGTGGCTACTCACTCCAATAGTCTTGCCTGGGAAATCCCATGGACAGAGCCTGGCAGGCTATAGTCCATGCGGTTGCAAAGAGTCAGACATGACTTAGTGACTAAACAACGCCAACAAATGTGAATATCCACACGAAAAGGCAGTAGTAAAAGCACAAGCATATGGGCTGGAAGAAAACCCACCAAAGCGCCTCTAAGGATGGCGGGAGCAGGACAAGGAGTGAGGCTGTTAGGGAAACACACAAAAGGAATACCAACAGAACATTTTATTCTCCTCCCACCCCTCCCATAAAAAAATCTGACGCAAACATGACAAAGCATTCAATTTGATGAAGTCAGGTGGTGATGAAGTCAGAATGGATGTTAGTTTTCTCTGAATTGCTATGGATTTTGAAATTTCTTATTAAACATTTGGGGATAAAAGGCAATAATTAGAGAAGAATGTAAGCCTTACCACATTTAATACAGGTAAGTGTGTCCGTGCCTAGGAAGGGAATCAGAGGTTAATTAAGATGTTAGCAGCTGCTACCTCTAGGTGGAAGGATACTGAGCTATTTTACTTCTTTTGTATTTGTGTCTCTGCATTTTGTAAAGTTCTTTTGTAAAGCCAACACTTTAATATTTTAATCGAAAACAAGCAAGCAAACAAACAAAACCACATCCTGTTGACATACAGAAAAGCTCGAGTCAGACAGGACTTCATAGGTGAGTTCTACCTTAGAGGCCAGGAGAGTTTATGCAGGAAACCCTGACATCTAATAAATTGAAGCAAGGGACTCCACTAGATATTACACAAATTTCCTTAAGCCTTTAGGCCAAGTTACCTCATCCAACCAAAAAAAAAAAAAAATTAAATTAAGAGTGGGATCTATAGAAAGGACCTTCAAATGTAAAATGAAGAAATAATGACTCCTAGCTAGGAAGAGGTTTTCCAATAATTTTTACCCATATCTCACCCATCAGTGGGTTTCTGGCTTCTTCCCAAGTCATCTATTTATAGCACAGTAAGCAGCTCTACTCGGAGAAGGCGATGACACCCACTCCAGTACTCTCGCCTGGAAAATCCCAGTGGATGGGGGACCCTGGTAGGCTGCAGTCCATGGGGTTGCTAAGAGTCAGACACGACTGAGCAACTTCACTTTCACTTTTCACTTTCATACATTGGAGAAGGAAATGGCAACCCGCTCCAGTGTTCTTGCCTGGAGAATCCCAGGGATGGGGGAGCCTGGTGGGCTGCCGTCTATGGGGTCGCACAGAGTCGGACACGACTGAAGCGACTTAGCAGCAGCAGCAAGCAACTCTACTAGAGGCAATATTTCAGCAAGAGTCAAGTGAAAAGAAAATATAGATATCTGGCAACTGACCAAGTCTGTCATCGGGAATAAGGGCTAATTAAACCCATATTATTTCTAATAATTTATTTCTAATTATTTCTAATTAGTTCTAATTAGACCACTGTTCAGTTCCATTTTCTACGCCAAATATCACCAAACAGAACTGTGTCCTGTCTATAACATAAAGTTTTAATTCATAAAAAATACAATAAGCAGTTTAATATATTCATCTGGGCTTTTAGGTTGGTGAGTTCAAATCATTTTAGGTAAACGATTAAAATATACACAGCTGAAATTGACTTTTCATTTTGTCACGATATACTGATACATTGAATGTGAAAAACATCATCATATATTTTTTTAAATGAAAGTTGAGAGTTCATTGCAATATTGTTTGAATTCCCACTCTTCCATCTATTCCACCTAGTTTATAGTTAGAGTCAGGTTCCTTTCCATAACTTCTCCACCTTTACTTACCAAAGATAAGTATTTTGATTCTAAAGTAACTAAAATAGGCAACTTGTATAGGCAGGTTTTTGATTTATCTGATTGAATCAGTAAGATTTTTTCCCCCTAAGAAAACAGAGAGAAAATGACATCTCAAGAGGGGTCCTCAAGTTTTTCTCCTCTCCATGGCCATGAAGATGGTTAGATTTTGCTTTGAAATGGCACTGATGTTTCCTACCAGCCAATCTTCCTGCCATCTCATCAATCTTCTTTTTCGAAAGAGTAGCAATGATATTCCCAGTTTCCACCTGCTTTTCATCTCTTCCCTGTGATGCCAACAGTATGATGATAATAACACAAACATTTAGAAAAACAGAACCTCTCTTGGACCTGAACAAACTGTCACAGAGCCTTTTCTGAACATTTATATTTGTGTGTTTTCTTCCTCATAATGACAGAGAATCTGCTTCCCTGCAACTTTTAGCCTTCTAGAGCAGTGGACGGTGAGTCTCCATCTTCTGCTACAGAAGAACTCTTCTTGAGATTTCTCAAACTAGCTGGTACCTTCAAGAATGCAGACAAGGTCAAATGCTGAAAAGTGTTATGCAGGCTAAAGTGTTGAGAGTCAGCTCTGCCTAGCACTGAGGAAGTCACTGGTATATTTGTGAACAGTTTCACTGTCATGATGAAACAAACAAAAACGAGAGCAGGCAGTCGGGGGGCCAGGAGGCAACTAAAGGAGAAGGGACCGTAGTGCAGCCTGGACAGCGGGGTTTTCTGTTTGTTTTTCTAATCCAAGTGACTGACTTAAGCTTTGCTTGCCAAGGCACGCATTTCGAAGATGGCTGTCTTCAATAAACACACTGCCAGCTACGCAACTGGATAAAAAAGCTGGGCTCTACCTCCCCCTGCTCCATCCCGGAATGAGGCACCTTATTGCAAGCAAGTAATTTCTTGCATCAATTTTTTTTTAAAAAATGGAGGTTTATTTGGTGAAGCTGTTGAAAAGTCCTGGACTTGGGGATGAATTCAAAAGTCAAAGAGAAAGAAACAAATCTAATATGGAGTTAGATTTTATTGTTGTTGTACAGTAGCTCAGTCCTGTCTGACTCTTTGCGACCCCGTGGACTGCAGCACGCCAGGCTTCCCTGTCCATCACCAACTCCCAGAGCTTGCTCAGACTCATGTCCATCGAGTTGGTGATGCCATCCAACCATCTCATCCTCTGTCCTCCCCTTCTCCTCCTGCCCTCAATCTTTCCCAGCATCAGGGTCTTTTCGAATGAGTCAGCTTTTTCACATCATGTGGCCATTATTGGTGCTTCAGCTTCGGCATCAGACCTTCCAGTGAACACTCAGGATTGATTTCTGTGGCGGTTGTACACTGGCTAATTCTCACAAACACACAGGATGATGAGAGACAGTGCAGGCAGAGTCGCAGAAGAGCAACTCCCTGACAAAACGCTGTGTGTGTGTGTTACTCACTCAGTCGTGCTGGACTCTTTGTGACCCTACGGACTGTAGCCCGCCAGGCTCCTCTCTCCATGGGATTCTCCAGGCAAGAATACTGGAGTGGGTTGCCATTCCCTTCTCCAGGGGATCTTCCCGACCCAGGGTTCGAACCCAGGTCTCCCTCATTGCAGGCAGATTCTTTACCACCTGAGTCAGCAGGGAAGCCCAAAATCCATGAAAAGTGAAAGATACTCAGTCGTGTCTGACTCTTTGCAACCCCATGGCTGTGCAGTCCATGGAATTCTCCAGGCCAGAAAACTGGAGTGGGTAGCCCTTCCCTTCTCCAGGGGATCTTCCCAACCCAGGGATCAAACCCAGGTCTCCTGCATTGCAGGTGGATTCTTTACCCGCTGAACCACATATGCTGAGTGCATATTTGTTGGTAACTTATAATCTTTAACTAAGAGCAGTAAAGCAAGACGGAGATCAAAACTCTGGGATTAAGGGTCCTCCTGGAAGTCTAGAGGTAATCACATGAGAGTTGTAAAGAAAGGTCTTTGAGGATAAGAGAGTTTGTTCTGCGTGCAGAACAGTATCTAGCTAATGCTGACATGTCAGCCAGAACTTCTAACTTAAGGGCAGAGGGAAGAGCAAGCAAGGAAGAGAGAATAAGTAAGATTAAATTCCAGGAGACATTCCTGAGAAAGCAGCAAAACAGGGTTCCCCCAGATTTCCTTTAAGATTGACTGGTTTGATCTCCTTGCGGTCCAAGGGTCTCTGAAGAGTCTTCTCCAACACCACAATTCAAAAGCATCAATTCTTTGGCACTCAGCCTTCTTTATGGTCAAATTCTCACATCCATACATGACTATGGGAAAAAACATAGCTTTGACTACACTGACCTTTGTTGGCAAAGCAATGTCTCTGCTTTTTAATATGCTGTCTAGGTTTGTCATAGCTTGTTTTCCAAGGAGTTAGATTGATTCTTCCCTATTACATGAACATGGACAAGTTTCTTACCCTAAGTTACTTTCTTGATGTGTGTGTGTGCTAAGTCACTTTAGTTATGTCTGGCTTTGTGTGTCTCTCTGGACTGTAGCCCACAGGGCCCCTCTGTCCATGAGATTCTTCAGGCAAGAAAACTGGAGTGGGTTGCTATTTCCTTCTCCAGGGGATATTCCTGACCCGGATCGAACCTGAGTCTCTTATGTCTCCTGCATTGGCAGGCAGGTTCTCTACCACTAGTACCGCCTGGGAGGCCCACTTTCCTGATAACTACTTCTTTTTTTTTCTGGCTGTACCTCATGGCATGTGGGGTCTAGTTCCCTGACCAGGGATCAAACCTGCACCCCTTACACTGAAAGTGTAGAGTCTTATCCACTGGACCACTAGGCAAGTTCCCTCCAGATAGTTACTTTACAATGGTGGTGGGGTGGGGAGAATGTGTAGATAAAAATCAAGAAAATGTGACCGAATGTTAGCAATTGGTGGAAATCTAGGTTATAAGCATACAGCACTTACATGCTTTGTGTTGTTCTATCAATATTTCTGTAGGTTTGACTTTTCAAAAGAGAAAAATAACACTGGGAATAGTGGTAATGGTAAAGAACGGTAAATAGTGGAGAAATAAAGCTAGGGGTCAAGGATCCGCCTGCCAATGCAGGAGACTTCAGAGACATAGGTTCAATCCCTGGGTTGGGAAGATCCCCTGGAGGAGGGCATGGCCACCCACTCCAGTATTCTTGCCTGGAGAATCCCATGGACAGAGGGGCCTTGTGGGCTACAGTCCATAGGGTCACAAAGAGTCACAGGCAACTGAAGTGACTTAGCACACACATGAGGGAGGGGCATGGTTGATCATTGCAAAGGTCTTGGTGTAGGAGTCCTTTGTTCCCACAGCTGTCCAGGTAGATCAGGTCACAGTATTCCTATAGACCTCCAACAGGACAAATGTTATTCTCTGCTCGGCCACTTTTTATCTCTATACAAAAGGAAAAGTGTTTTACCCTTAAAGGTCAGAGCCTTCGGGCTCTGCGAATGGGCTATCCTGCGTATTTCAGGCTATGGCAGCATTCTTTATGCACGCAGTAGAACACAAAGACTCAACTAAAAGAAACAGATTTAATATGGAGTGAGATTTATTCTTCCCTATTACATGGACACGGACAAGCTTCTTACTGTCTCTAAGTTTCTTGCTTGATAGTTAAAAGTAAGAAAGAAGAAGAAGCTATGCCTTGCACCTTCCCTAATTATTTTGTGAACAGTAGTCATGGTAACAGATATAAAGTTCTTTGCAAACAGCAGAGCCCTTCCTGGGCACAAAGGGTCACCCGTGTGATTATTTGGGCATCACCAAGTGGTCCTAGATCACCTGGCCAACCCTCTTGCCTTCGGCTGTCTCAACTCCAGCCAGTCTCTGCTGCCACAGCCACCTTAACATACATATGCATGAGCGGCTTCCTGGCTTCTCTGCTCAGCATCACTGCAGACACACAGACCTGCTCCTGAGAACTGAGGGCAGAGCAACTCACACAGCAGACTCTGGCCTGCCTGCTTCTCAGCGCCCTGTCTACCCCCTCCTGATCCCTGGTGGCCAGCCAGCTCCCATGAAACCACCAAAGTCATCCCAGCATTCTAGAAGCATCCGGAGAAACACCAACCAGCACAACTTCTTTCAGGAGTCCCTGCTGCTCAGGTGAGCCATCCTGCCCTTCCACCGAGCACTGAAGGCAGATGTGTGAGGAGGGAAAGCCTGGGTCCCCCTTGCTTGCATCTCACCAGAGGACCAAGTCCCTATCCTGCTGGGTTCTCCTTCAGAATAAGCTCAGAAACTCCTTTTTCCAGGTCCTTATCCATCAAGAGAGGCAACCTCAGCCATGTGCAAAGAGGGTAGTATCTCTGTCTGCTTCTGATCGGCATCCAAAATCTTACACCCCAACCTGCCTTTATTGCTGGCCAAACCCGCAGATGTGCTTTATCTGTTTTTTCTTCTTATGCCCTGTTTTTTCTGTTTTTTCTTCTCTTTACTCCATCAGCAATATCAAGAGAGAACAGATGATACATCTGTCGTAAATATGAAGTTTCTGTTGGAATATAGACTGGTTAGAAATGGGGGAGTGTTACTCGAATTTGTTAAACATTTACAAAGGTATATTAAAACCTCCGTAAATTTAGAGAAAATGGAGAAAATTTTCCGTGGAGTAAGACAGTCTGAATTAGAAAAAACAAAGGAATTATTTCCGCTTACCTTGAAGTGCTTCCTTGAACAAAATAGCCACAGCACAATACTCTATCTGCTCCTGAAAAGTTGTATTAGGGTGCGTGTGTCCTTTTGAATTAAACACCGGAAGCTCAGCTCAGGTGCTCTGTGCTGCCCTAGTTGGGCGGATGGGAGGTGGGAGGGAGGAAGGTCCAAGGGGGAGGGGATATATGTATACTTAGAGCTAATTCACTTCCTTGTACAGCAGAAACTATTACTGAGTCCAGGCTAACTCAGTTCACCACAGGGCAGGCTAATGAATCTGAGAGAGGAAGCATTGAGGCAAGAACAGATTTTAGTTGGGGAGCCAGCTGACGGAGAAGATGCCAGGCTAGTGCCTCAAAATAACTTTCTTGTCAGGGCCTGGTTACCAGGATCTTTCATACCTCAGAGATGAGGGGTGGGGGAAGGTGAGGAAACCAAGTAAAAAGACTATTCAATCCTTGCAAATGTCCCCTGGAATGGGAAGCCTCAGGCAGGGGGATGTGCTTGACTTGCCTGCAGTCCTTCACAGGTGGGAGGGCAGCTCAGGTTATCTCCCTGAGGCAGGCCATTATGTAGGGTTAATAACAAAAAAGGGTTACAGTCACAGAAACAGATGCAACATAAATTCAAAATTAACCCTTTCTGGTTACAAAATTAACACAACATTGTAAAGCAATTATATTCCAATAGATATATAACATTACAGAAAAAAATTTGCATTAGAATTAGTGTATTCATTTTCACTGGGAATAAATATTGCTACATGTTGGAAAGTTTTCTCCTTAGTAGTAGTTCAGTCGCTCAGTCATGTCCGACCCTTTGCGACCCCATGAATCACAGCATGCCAGGCCTCCCTGTCCATCACCAACTCCCAGAGTTCACTCAAACTCATGTCCATCGAGTCCGTGATGCCATCCAGCCATCTCATCCTCTGTCGTCCCCTTCTTCTCCTGCCCCCAATCCCTCCCAGCATCAAAGTCTTTTCCAATGAGTCAACTCTTTGCATGAGGTGGCCAAAGTACTGGAGTTTCAGCTTTAGCATCATTCCTTCCAAAGAAATCCCAGGGCTGATCTCCTTCAGAATGGATGGGTTGGATCTCCTTGTAGTCCAAGGGACTCTCAAGAGTCTCCTCCAACACCACAGTTTAAAAGCTTCAATTCTTTGGTGCTCAGCTTTCTTCACAGTCCAACTCTCACATCCATACATGACTACTGGAAAAACCATAGCCTTGACTAGACAGACCTTTGTTGGCAAAGTAATATCTCTGCTTTTCAATATGCTATCTGCTGCTGCTGCTGCTAAGTCACTTCAGTCATGTCCGACTCTATGCGACCCCATAGACAGCAGCCCATCAGGCTCCACCGTGCCTGGGATTCTCCAGGCAAGAACACGGGTGGGTTGCCATTTCCTTCTCCAGTGCATGAAAGTGAAAAGTGAAAGTGAAGTCGCTCAGTTGCAACCCCATGGACTGCAGCTCACCAGGCTCCTCTGTCCATGGGATTTTCCAGGCAAGAGTACTGGAGTGGGGTGCCATTGCCTTCTCCTAGATATGCTGTCTAGGTTGGTCATAACTTTCCTTCCAAGGAGTAAGCGTCTTTTAATTTCATGGCTGCAGTCACCATCTGCAGTGATTTGGGAGCCCAGAAAAATAAAGTCTGACACTGTTTCAAAGGACTCATTCCAAATAGGAAAAGGAGTATGTCAAGGCTGTATATTGTCACCCTGCTTATTTAACTTATATGCAGAGTACATCCTGAGAAATGCTGGGCTGGAAGAAGCACAAGCTGGAATCAAGATTGCTGGAAGAAATACCAATAACCTCAGATATGCACCTCAGATATGATGACACCACCCTTATGGCAGAAAGTGAAGAGGAACTAAAAAGCCTCTTGATGAAAGTGAAAGAGGAGAGTGGAAAAGTTGGCTTAAAGCTCAACATTCAGAAAACTAAGATATGGCACCTGGTCCCATCACTTCATGGGCAATAGATGGGGAAACAGTGGAAACAGTGTCAGACTTTGTTTTCTCCTTCAGTTCAGTTCAATAACTAATACCCTGAAATATTTGCCCATGTAAATTTGCTTAGCTAATTTCTTGTTCATAGAAATGCATAGAAACAGCTGCCTGTTTCCCATCGTTATCTCAGGTTTCAAATGAATCCAAGCAAGATTGAGGGGGGATGGGGAGAGTCATTAGATGAGAGAGTTTGTTTTCAATTTATTTTACATCCAGAGTTACGGGGCAGAAGGAGTCCTTTCTTCAAAATTAAGCTGATTATCTTAGTTAACCTGTAAAAGAAATTGTTGTTTTGCCACCAAAGATGCTGCTCTTCAGGAATCCTACATAAGTACTTTCTTGGTTGCTTTCATTATGGCTGCTGATGGCATATTTTAACCTTTGAAGACTCTGTCTTTCACTGACCCATCAAAGTAAAACCCAGTGAATGTGTTCCAGTGTCTGCTAACACTGCTGGATTCTCTCTCTAAGGCCCAGGATCCCTCCTCCCCTTCCACACACACCACCTTCATCCAGATGACCCCTAGGCAGCAGGAGGATGAACTTACCCAGGGCAAGATCTTGGCCTGAAGCAATTCTACTAATCCGATTTCCTCCTTAATGCCCTGATCCATTTGCAACTTGGAGGACAGCTTTACTGTGGATGAAACAGCGGACAGCCATAATCCAGAACAAATCTTCCAGAATGTATGGTGAGCACAGAGAAAAAGAGAGAGCTGGGCATTCAGGGAGAGAAAGATTTTTTTATAGGAAGAAAAAAAGGGACTGGCTATAGAGAGAAACCAGTGCTCTCCGTTTATAGCCAACTCTTCTTACACCCTATCGATGGGATATTGTGCCCCGAAGGGAGGGGGTCTTAGTTTATCTTTAGCCTGAAGCGGGGGTCTTGCGTCACATAGTTGGAGGGACTCTCACAGTCGAGTGGTCACATAGTCTTGAGAAACTGGCACCAGCAGGGAAAACGGGACACTGCCTTAAGGAGAAACAGGATGCCAGCAGGGCGGTGTGGCGACTGTGGCTTCATCTCCTGTCTGTCAGGCCAGCACAACGGGCCACTTTTAAATAATACGCTACGAGCCCCAACACAGAACATACCTGTTCCAGAAAGATCTCATGGCAAACATTCGCTGCCGACCCTGGACCACAGGGCGGAAGTTGAGGGCGCTGAAGTAATGGCCTCGACAGAGCCAGCTGGCTATTGCAAGCGCATATGTGAGTGCCAAGTGCTCCAGTCCTGTCGGACTCTTTTCGACCCCATGGTCTGTAACCCACCAGGCTCCTCTGTCCGTGGAATTCTCCAGGCAAGAATACTGGAGTGGGTTGCCATGCTCTCCTCCAGGGAATCTTCCCGACCCAGGGATCGAACCCCCATCTCTCATGCTTCCTGCACTGGCAGGTGTGTCCTTTGCGACTGGTGCCACCTGGGAAGCCCCATATGAGTGGTATCATATGGCATTTGTCTTTCTGTCTCACTGACTTCACTTAGTGTGCTCGTCTCTAGGTCCATCCACGTTGCTGCAAGTGGCATTAAAGTAAAGTTAAAAAATCACTCAATTGTGTCCAACTCTTTGCAACCACATGAACTATATAGTCCGTAGAATGCTCCAGGCCAGAATACTGGAGTGGGTAGCCTTGCCCTTCTCCAAGGGATCTTCCCAACCCAGGGATCGAACCCAGATTTCCCGCATTGCAGGCGGATTCTTTACCAGCTGAGCCATAAGGGAAGCAAGTGGCATTTGCTCATTCTTTTTATGGCAGAGTAGTATTCTGCTGTACGTATGCACTACATCTTCTCCACCCATTCCTCTGTTCAGGGACATTTAGGTTGCATCCATGTTCTGGCTATTGTAACTAGTGCTGCATTGAACACTGGGGTGCGTGTATCTTTTCGAAATAGAGTTTTCTGTGACTTCTGAATGACACTAAGGAAAACAAAACAACCTAACTGGTCACCTTTGGAGAATGATTATTTTGAATTTTGGTAAATATCAGAAAAGACTGAATCAATTCAGCCTCCATTTCCCACCACCAGTCTGCTGAAGCATGGAGGACAGGGGACAGTGTTCTCCTCCGCTGTAGGAACAGTCCTCAAAATCTCAGTCAAGGGAAATTCTCTCCGACAAATAATCGATTCAGTGTCTTCAGTGAGTAAATTGCAAGGGTAAATAGAGAAGTAGAAGCCGATGAATTGAATGTGATGTACTCAGTGTTGATGGCTGGGTGCTCAGTGGAAAACGGTTAAGGAGAGGTGAGGCCGTGATGACCACATGATCCAGATGGTCAGGGCACACATGGCGGGGTCTTGGTCTCTGAAAAGCACTGGGGAGGCCTCAGGGGAGGTCGGCTCAGTCTATCTTCTTACCTGACTGGGATTGCCAGGGTGTTTAATATTCGTGTATCAGGGCTTCCCAAAGAACCTGCCTGCCAGTGCAGGAGACACAGGGCTTCCCAGGTGGTGCTAGCGGTAAAGAACCTGCCTGCCAGTGCAGGAGACATGAGGCATGAGTTCAGTCGCTGGGTTGAGAAGATCCGCTGGAGAAGGGCATGGCAACCCACTCCATCCCATGAACAGAGGAGCCTGGTGGTCTGTGGTTCACGCGGTCACAAAAGAGTCAGACACGACTGAAGTGACATGGCATATTTGGCTAAATTATTTGCCTTATGCTGTTGTTTTGCTTGAGGGTTATTTTGACAATTTAAAAAAATTAAAAGAAGTTCAGGAAGTCTTGAAGGTGAGCAGCCAGCCTGGTCCTAGGCGTGTAAACTTCTCCCCTTCCTGCGACAGTAGTCACTGTCTCTCATATTTTCTTAGAACTTTTATTGTAAATTTACCCATAAATAAACTTGTGTATTTGGTTCTGTGCTTTCTAAATGGTACACTGGAGGTTTTTTTGGGTATGTGTGATTTTTTTATTCTGTTTTCTTTCCTGTAAGGAACTGTGTTAGGTCAGATCCTCTGAGAAGCAGACCTAAGGCAGGATTAAATATGTGTGGACATTGTTGAGGGAGCAGCCTGCAAGGAAACTGGGGAGGGAGAGTGTCAGGTGGGAGGAGGCGTCCGGTGCAGCCCAAGGAAGGCAGAGGCTGAGATGGTTGGATGGCATCACCGACTCAATGAACACGAGTCTCAGCAAACTCTGGGAGATAGAGAAGGACAGGGAAGCCTGGCATGCTGCAGTCCACAGGGTTGCAAAGACTTGGACATGACAGAGCAAGCGAACAATAACAATAGGGAAGGCAGAGCTGCCTGGAGGTGCCCACACAGGGCCTGTGGGCATATAGCAATGCGGATGGACCTAGAGATTATCATACTAAGTGAAGTAAGTCAGACAGAATTTGACAAATAGCATATGATATCACTTATATGTGAAATCTTTAATGTGAAATAAATGAACCTATCTACAGTACAGAAATGGGCTCAACAGACACAGAGAACCCAGTTGTGGTTGCCGAGGAGGGTGGAGGGGAAGGATTGCGAGTTTGGGGTTAGCAGATATAAACTATGATATCTAGGATGGATAAACAACAAGGTCCTACAGAACAGCTTGGGGAACTATATTCAATATCCTGTGATAAACTGTAATGGAAAAGAATATGGAAAAGTATATGTAGACCTTAAATCACTTTGCTGTGCAGCAGAAGGTAATACAATATTGTAAATCAAGTATATTTCAATTATATATATAAGCAGAGACCTTCAACATGTTTGCCTACAGCTCCCACCATAGGGGCAGTGAACATTCTCCCAGCCCCACACCTCCGCGCCTTTTCTGAGGACCTGGACGTTGGATTGAAGAAAAAAAAAGTTTTAAAGGGTCCTGGGTAAAGCCCTAGAGCGTGAAGAAAGGCCCAGAGCATATCCTTAGGGAAATACCAAGACACTATTTATTACACAAAAATAAGACACAGTTCATGTATTTAATAGGGGAAGAGTCAGATAATGTTTATTGGGACAGGAAACATTATGCAGCCATTAAATAATACTTAATAGTGGGTTTCTACTGCATTCCCTTTCTTCATGTTTCACTTAAAATGCTTCCCAGGACTTCCCTGGCAGCCCAGTGGTTAAGACTCTGTGTTGTCAATGCATGGGGCACGAGTTCAATCCCTGGTCAGGGAAATAAGATCCCATATGCCATGTGGTGTGGCCAAAAGATTTTTTAAAAGTTTCTCCACTCCTTGTATGTGGTAGGGGAAAAACACATTCATGGGAGTGAGGCCAGCATGGGTTGCTCTCCTGTTCAACCCACTTCAAGCCCAGCAGTAAGGACAATCATTTCCAATTTCCCAGGATGGGAAGGCCATCCATTCATTAAATATCGTGCTCAGGGCCTGACAGTGAATGGAAGACTGAATTGAAACAAGGACCTCCTGTCTTCATCTTTAATAGGAGACACTATCTCTTACACCACAAGTGTGCTATAGGTTAATTCTGCAGACCAACAATGTGACTTCTGTCCTGGGTGACCAGCCTGGGTCCTTCCATTTGTATCCACGACGAGAGAATGGTTTGCACCATCAAGCGCTGGAAAAACTTTTAATTCTGGCTGCACTAGGTTTCTGTTGCCTCACGTGGGCTTTCTCTAGGTGTGGGGCACGGGCTTAGTTGCCCCTCAGCATGTGAGAGCTTATTAATAAGCCCGAAATGGGCTTTTCGGGCTTCCCTGGTGGCCCAGTAAAGACTCATGCCTGCTAATGCAGGAGACTCCTGGCCAGGAGTCAAACCCTAGTCTCCTGCATTGGAAGGTCGGTTCTTTTTTATATATAATTTCATTCAGCTAGCTATTTACTTATAGCTGTCTTCAGTGATGCTCGGACTGCTCTCTAGTTGTGGTGAGCAGGGGCTACTCTCCAGCGCAGTGTGAGGGCTTCTTACTGCAAGTGCTCCTCTTGCTTTGCAGCACAGGCTCCAGGGCAGGTGAGCGTCAGTAGCTGCAGTTCCTGGGCTTAGTTGCTCCACAGCCTGTGAGATCTTCCCAGATCAGGGACCGAACCTGTGTCGCCTGCACTGTGCAGGTGGATTCTTTACCACTGAGCTGCTAGGGAAGTCCTTAATGGGGAAAACTTGAACAAAAAAAAAAAAGGTTCATTCACAGAGCCCAGCCAAGCCCTATTGGAGCCTGAGCCCACCCCCCAAAACAAATCACTAATAATCAACCTTGTCTTTAACATTTTACTCTCTTGTTCATCGTGGATTTTTTTTTTTGCATTAATTTTTATTTTTCGAAGTCTTGCATTTAAATTTTATCTATTTTGATTCCTGAGTTTTTTGGCACCCTGTTAAATCTTGCGCCCGAGGCAAGGGTCACGCCTACCTCACCCTGGGCCAGCCCTGCCTTTAAAAAGTGAAGACATTTTCCTTCATACATGATATTTGTTTTTTCTCTCTGACTTACTTCACTCTGTGTGTGTGCGCCCAGTTGCTTCAGTTGTGTCCGATTCTGTGGCCCTGTGGACTGCAGCATGCCAGGCTCCTCTGTCCATGGGATTTTGCAGGCAAGGATACTGGAGTAGGTTGCTGTGCCTTCCTCCAGGGATCTTCCTGACCCAGGGATCGAACCCGCATCTTTTATATCTCCTGCATTGAGAGGTGGGTTCTTTACCACTAGCACCACCTGGGGAGCCTGTATGACAGTCCCATGCTCTGAGGCGACAGAAATGGGAGGGAAATCCAAAAAAGAGGGGATATATGTATACGTGTAGCTGATTCACTTTGCTGTACAGCAGATAGTAACAACACTGTAAAGCAACTACACTCCAATAAAAAAATAATTTTAAAAAAGTAAAGGCATTTTCATTACAATTGGGAATAAGTCAGGGATGCCCCAGTACCTCTGTCGTGTAAATGGAAGGGCAGTGCAGCCAGACAGAATGCTGGAGAAGAGAATCAAATGTTCGACTAAAAGTACTGAAATTTCAAAATGGGCTTTTCGGGCTTCCCTGGTGGCCCAGTAAAGACTCATGCCTGCTAATGCAGGAGACGTGTGTTCGATCCCTGACCCAGGAAGACCCCACATGCTGTGGGGCAACTAAGCCTTTGTTTTTCAGCTATTGAGCCTGTACTCTAGAGTCCAGAAGCCAAAACTAATGAGCCCACGTGCCTCAATTACTAAAGCCCATGCTCCCCAACAAGGGACACCACTGCAATGAGAAACCCACGCACCACAACTCTAATCCTCCTGATTAGAGAACAGCTCAAGCAGTAAGATGCAGCACAGCCAAAAATAAACAAACAAAAAGGCTTTTACAAGATCAGTAGAATTTTTTTTTATGTACCAACAACAGGTATATAAGATAGAAAAAATCTATTCCCCATGGCTACAAAAACTAAAACGTCTTAGAATGAGCTTCCTGTGTCGATAGCTATGAAGAAACCCACAGTGCTGTTGACATTTAAGGTTCGAATAAACGGGGAGACGTATCTTGAGTGAAAAGACCTGATGTTGTGTGTATAAAATTCCATCACTGTTGGACAGTATGAAGTAAGGCACAAGATGATTTTTCAGCCGACTTGCTGCAGTGGCTTGGCCACCTGGATTTCTTTGTTGAGGCAAGAGGAGGAGCCTCTATTTTTAAACTGTGGATAGAAGTGGGCTGTCCTTGGCCACATCTGTTTGTTCCAGGGGACAATGCGCATGCCACTTGGGGGGCAAGAAATGTGTTCACTTCCCCAGCCTGTGAGCTGCGCCCCCATCACAGCTGCCAGGAATGCAAACTCCCCATGAGAGGGACTGGACATCTTCCCTTGAAGCGGGCATGTCCAGCCACTATCTGTAACCTTGATTTGTTGTTTTTTTACGAAAATGCATTTATTTAATATAAATATATATTTTCATAAATAAGTATAATATTTTATAACCTGTGTATTTTACTTAACATATTGTATCTTCCATGAAATAGTTGTAATAATATCATTTTCAATGATTGCAATACTCATCACTATTTTATCATAATGTACAAATTGCATGTTATTGGACATTTAAGTAGTATGTGATTTGTACATTAACAAATAAATTTTCTTTATTTCAGACAATGTAATGGTGAAATGGACATCCTTTTTAGGCTATACCTTTGTACACATGGGCTTCCCTGGTGGCTGAGCATCTGGCTGGTAAAGCATCTGCCTGCAATGTGGGAGACCTGGGTGTGATCCCTGGGTTGGGAAGATCCCCTGGAGAAGGGAAGAGCTACCCACTCCAGTATTTGGCCTGGAGAATTCCACGGACTGTATAGTCCATGGGGTCGCAAAGAGTTGGATATGCCTGAGCGACTTTCCCTTTGTACATATACACCATTGTTTATCTGGTGTTCATTCCTAGATTTGGAATTGCCAGGCCAGTCTTTTGAAAGGTTTTTGATTCCCAGTTGCAAATTAGTTTCCAGAAAGGTTATGCTTTTTAAAAATTAAAATTATTGCCACTTTTATTTTTCTCCTCTGTCATCTTTTTGTTGGACTGTGATTGCTTTCTGATGTTGTGTTAGTTTCTGCTGCACAGAACATGGGAAGTCTGCTGTGAAATGAGGCTTGGTGCTCTGGGTGCATCCTCTGTGGTCACCCGTGTTCTAGGAAACACTGGACACCTTGCCTCTCCCTGGGAGCAGGTCTCTGAAATGGGCCCATCAGTTTCAGGTTTGGGAATGGGGTGACACAGAAGGATGCTCAGACCCTGCAGGGTCCGTCTCAGCGACAGTTTTCCTGCTGTGGGACCATTTCTGGTGTGTGAGCTGCTCTGGATAAGCATGGTGGATCTGCTGGAGTCTGGTGATGCTATGGAGACACAGCCACACGTGAGCCTTTCAGGTTCCCTAAAGGACAGGAAGGAGATTTCCACTGACCTCCCTTCCCCCACTGTCTCTCCAAGGGTCTGAAAAAGAAATCCTGTGAGTCAACGTGCCCATTGAGAATTGTCCAGGGACTCTATGTTTTGTGGGATAAAATGTAGGGTTCTGGAGGGTGGGGTTCGGGACCTCCCTGGTTTGGGCCCATGGGATCTTTGCAGTGTCCTGCAGTATCATGACCTGAAATGGCAGCCACATCCCTTGCACCCTCCTGGGTGCCACCTTCTCCTGGTGGCTGTCCTCCCTCTGGTGTTCCCCCCAACTCCGTCCTGAGGCCCCACCCCATCAAGCCTGTGAGGCTGGGGCTCATGTCCAGTGTCTCTGTGTGGCATTCAGCCTGGATGGTTCCTGGCAAATCCAGTCAGTGGTTTTGTTTTGAGTGAGGAGGAAGCAGAAGCTTGTGTGTGCTGGGAGTTGGAGGCAAGCAATGGGAAGATTGGAGATGGGCTTCAGGGGCAGCAGATGAGATTTGGAAGGGGTAGGGCACCTCCTCTTTGGTTTCATAATATCTTTGGGATGAAAGCTTCTCTTTTTCTTTTTGAGAACAAATAACCTGATTTTACAACCTGTTGTCTCCGTCACCTGGGCTCCTCAACCCAGGAACCATCTTCACAAAGTCATGAGTGTGATGGTCAGCAGGTACATGAAAAGATGCTCAGCATCATTTCTTAGGCTTGCTGCTGCTGCTAAGTAGCTTCAGTCGTGTCCAACTCTGCGACCCCATAGATGGCAGCCCACGAGGCTCCCCCGTCCCTGGGGTTCTCCAGACAAGAACACTGGAGTGGGTTGCCATTTCCTTCCCCAATGCATAAAAGTGAAAGTGATGATGCTCAGTCGTGCCTGACTCATTTCTTATGAGGGATATGCATATCAGAACTACAGTGGGGTACCATCTCACACTAGCCAGAGGGGCCACTGTTAGACAGTCCACAAATAATAAATGCTGGAGAGGGTATGGTGAAAAGGGAATCCTCCTACACTGATGCTGGGAATGTCAGTGGGTGCTGCCACTATGGAGAACAGTATGGAGGTTCCTTAAAATACTACAAATAGAGCTACTGTATGATCCAGCAACCCCATCCCTATCCGAAAAAAGATATATACACCCCAGTGTTCAGTGCAGCATTATTTACAATAGCCAAAACATAAAAACAACCTCAATGTCTATCCTCAGATGAATGAATAAAGATGATGTGATACATATATACTATGGAATATTACTCTGCCATTAAAAACGAGAGAATGCCATTTGCAGCAATGGATGGACCTAGAGATGATCATATTAAGTGAAGTAAATAAATGAAAAACAAATATCATACAGTATCATCATATCTAAAAAAGATATAAGTGAACTTATTTACAAAACAGAAACAGATTCATAGACATAGAAAATAAACCACGGTTACCAAAGAGAAAGGCTGGGGAGAGGAATAAATAGGGAATTTGGTATTAACAGATACACACTACTGCTGCTGCTGCTGCTAAGTCACTTCAGTCGTGTCCGTCTCTGTGTGACCCCATAGATGGCAGCCCACCAGGCTCCCCCGTCCCTGGGATTCTCAAGGCAAGAACACTGGAGTGGGTTGCCATTTCCTTCTCCAATGCATGAGAGTGAAAAGTGAAAGTGAAGTCGCTCAGTCGTGTCCAACTCCTAGCGACCCCATGGACTGTAGCCCACCAGGCTCCTCCATCCATGGGATTTTCCAGGCAAGAGTACTGGAGGGGGGTGCCATTGCCTTCTCCGCAGATACACACTACTATATATAAATTAGACAGTCAACAAAGACCTGCAGTACAGCACAGGGAACTATATTCAAAAAGAATATGTATGTGTATATATAGATATATAAAATGCACACACATAGATATATATAACTGAAGCACTTTGCTGTACACCAGAAACTAACAGCATTGTAAGTTAACTATATGCTAATCAAATCAAAGGGAGAATTCATGCATGAGCAGGGAGTTGGGGGGAAGTAGCAGGTGTCCTGGGAAGTCTCCAGGGTCCCCTTTCCTCCTCCATCCCTGGTGCCCTCCTGTCTCTCAGGCAGAGCATGTGCTGGTCCTGGCACCATAGTCAGCTGAGGAGGGGCACCCTGTCATTCGAGTGGACGCGAGTCACTTCTGGGTGCCCCTCGGGTTGGCTGTGTGGGGTGGGCTCTGACTCTCCTGTCCCCCTTCCTGACTGCAGTGGCTGCCTCCCGGTGACGACGGCAGCGTGAGCCCCGCCAGGGCCCACCTGAAGTGTCGGGGTGCTGCGAGCAGCCTACTGAGCTGCAGGGCAAGAGAGGGCCTGGGTCCCGAGCGGAGGACTGGGAGCTGGCCCTGGAGCAGCACGTGCCCGGCGGCCCGGAGCTGGCAGCCCTGTGGCCCGAGAGCCTGCGTCCTCTGAGCAGGGCGGCCCCGACCAGAGCCCCGACGGGGACTCCAGCTCTGACTACGTGAACAACACCTCGGAGGAGAAGGACTACGACTCGGGGCTGCCTGAAGAGGAGGAGGGCATCACCTACTTCATCCGCTACTGCCCCGAGGACGACAGCTCCCTGCAGGGCAGGGACTGCGAGGGGCGAGGCTACCTGGCCCATGACGCGCACCACCTGGAGATGGACGAGTGCCAGGAGGCAGTGCAGGAGTGGACAGAACCGGGGCCCAGCGACTCCCCCCAGGGCCTGCCCACCCACTGAGGCCGGCTGCCGCCCCGAAAGACACGAGTGCAGGCCCAAGTCTCTGAACCTCCCTCCTGAGGCCAAGCAGCCTGCTGACGCCCTGGGCTTCAAGACCAAGAGGAGCTTCAAGATCAAGACCAGGACCTCAGAGGAGAGGCCCAAGTGGCCCCAAGAGGAGGTAGAATTCTGGCTGGCCCTGGAGAAGCAGATTGAGGGGCTGAGAGCAAAGGCTTCTGTGCAGCCCCCAAGTCAGAATGCGAGTCAGTTCTCCATGCGTTCAGTTATGCATGGAAGTCCCGGCCACTCCTGTTCACCCATCAGATGCCGTAGTAAATGTTGAGGAAATCTTGTTGAGGCTGATTGGCAGCCAGGGCCCCCAGCAGACACCCAGCCCCCCAGCAGAGCTTGGGTTCTTCACCTGCTTGCTCTGGATCTGCTCGTGTGGGGGTGGTCCCTGAGACTGTCGCCCCTCTCCAAGGGGTTTCGGTCAGTCACAGGGATCTGGTACTGCTGGCAAGTGCAGACAGCTGCAGCCAGTGGTTGGGACAGCCCAGCGGTGAGGGGCAGCGAGCCGAGTGCATTTCACAGGGGCGGTGGAATCTGGGGACACTTCTCTGAAAGACCCGGGGCCTTGGTATGATTGGCAGTTCACTGTAAATAACCATTTTGCAAATGATTAGTTGAAAGTCTGCCAGTCTTGGAGAAGAAATGCATGCTAATGAGGCCAGTAGATTTAAGCATAACTGTAGCAAAGTAAGCAAAGTAAGTGTGCATTCTAATAAACACTTTTGAAAAGTTCCCTTTCAGAAAGAAAAACTTACGTGTATATAGAAAGAAGATGCATGTGAAGGAACTTCTATTTGACTAACTCTATGGAAAGTGAGAATGAACTGCTTTCATATTTATTTTTAATTGAAGTGTAGTTTCTTTACAATGTTGTGTTAGTTTCTGCATTTCCCTCTTCCTGTGTTGCTGTAAAGCCATCTCTAGACCTTATGTAATTTAATCCATAAATTGTTCAGTTGTATGTGTGTTTATTGCATTTTTTACATATTTATACAAAATCATAATGGCTCCTAAGACAAAATTAATGGTAATCCTTTAATATCATGAAATATCTAGTAGATATTCAAATTTGTTATTCTGTAGTTTTTATAGGGTCTTTCTTCGATTGAAAATCCCAATAATAGGTACCTATTGCCTTTGCTTGTTATATCTCCTTTGAGCTTTTTTGTTGTCATTTAGTTGTGTGTGGGGAGGGGGTGGTGTAAGCAGGGTCTTTTTTTTCCATGATATTATTTATCTGGGAAACTCAACATATCTCACAAAGTATACTCATGGATTCCATATGACCTCAAGAAAATTAATCACTCTGTGCATCAGACTCTATATCTATAAAATGAGAATAATTAGACATCAATCCAATTAGTAATCATTTATTATATCCCCATAAGATTAATGACATTCTTTAAATATTTTTAAAAATAAAGTTTTAAAGGCATTTTACTGTTATGCAGCGCATACACGGAAGCATATTGAAGATGGGCTTGAGATCAGGTATACAGATGAACAACGTGAAGTGATATACAAAGATCTGGTTGGGCCAACTCAAGCTATCTGGTAGTCATGTACAGATATGAGAACTGGACCATAAGGAAGGCTAAGCACCGAAGGTTGATCTCTATGCTTTCAAAGTGTAGTGCTGGAGAAGACTCTTGAGAGTTCCTTGGACAGCAAGGAGATCAAACCTATCAATCCTAAAAGAAATCAACCCTGAATATTCATTGGAAGGACTGAGACTGAAGCTGAAGCTCCCATACTTTGTCCACCTGATGCAAACAGCTGACTCATTGGAAAAGACCCTGATGCTGGGAAAGATTGAAAGCAGGAGGAGAAGGGGGAGACAGAGGATGAGACGGTTGGATGGCATCACTGACTCAATGGACATGAGTTTGAGCAAACTCCAGTAGATGGTGATGGACAGGGAGGCCTGGCACGCTGCAGTCCATGGTGTCGGAAAGAGTCTGACACAAATGAGCAACTGAACAACAAGCTCACGTTATATTTTGTCATCAGCATTTGGGAAAATTTTTACTTTAAATACAGGTTTTTTTTCTTATTTTAATTGGAATGTAATTGCTTTACAGTGCTGTGTTAATCTGTGCTGTACAATGCGAATCAGCTGTATGCATATGTATATCCCCTCCCTCTTGAGCCTTACTCTCACCCTCCACACCCATCCCACCCCTCTAGATCATCACAGAGCACCGAGCTGAGCTCTTTGTACACAGCAGCTTTGCACTAGCTATTTACTTTACACATGGTAGTGTGTATATGTCAAGGCTACTCTCTCAGTTTGTTCCCCCCTCC
The DNA here is from genome assembly GCF_042477335.2 of Ovis canadensis. Taxonomy (NCBI): domain Eukaryota; kingdom Metazoa; phylum Chordata; class Mammalia; order Artiodactyla; family Bovidae; genus Ovis; species Ovis canadensis. The sequence goes on along the minus strand of NC_091269.1, from coordinate 20,703,625 downwards.
CCTCCCCCAACTGTGTCCACAAGCCCATTCTCTATGTCTGTGCCTCTGTTCCTGCCTTGCAAAGCTCTTAAAATATTCTTTGTATCATTGATGTTACTAGGTTTCTCTATTATGTGTATTGGTATTGGTTTATCTTTATCCTGCTTCATTCTCAAGTGCACTTTTAATTTGAGAACTCATCTCTCTCTTCAATTATGTAGAATTATCAGATATCTCTTCAAATACTTCTACTCTTACTCCAGCTGGTCTCTTTTTCTTTAGCTCAGGTTTGTTAGAATTTATGAAGCTGTCCTCCATATCTCTTAGTTTCACTTCAGTTCAGTTCAGTTCAGTTCAGTCGCTCAGTCGTGTCCGACTCTTTGCGACCCCATGAATCACAGCACGCCAGGCCTCCCTGTCCATCACCATCTCCCGGAGTTCACTCAGACTCATGTCCATCAAGTCCGTGATGCCATCCAGCCATCTCATCCTTGGTCGTTCCCTTCTCCTCCTGCCTCCAACCGTGAACTCCCTGATGTTCAAGCTGGTTTTAGAAAAGGCAGAGGAACCAGAGATCAAATTGCCAACATACGCTGGATCATGGAAAAAGCAAGAGAGTTCCAGAAAAACATCGATTTCTGCTTTATTGACTATGCCAAAGCCTTTGACTGTGTGGATCACAAGAAACTGTGGAAAATTCTTCAAGAGATGGGAATACCAGACCACCTGACCTGCCTCTTGAGAAATCTGTATGCAGGTCAGGAAGCTACAGTTAGAACTGGACATGGAACAACAGACTGGTTCCAAATAGGAAAAGGAGTACGTCAAGGCTGTATATTGTCACCCTGCTTATTTAACTTCTATGCAGAGTACATCATGAGAAATGCTGGGCTGGAAGAAGCACAAGCTGGAATCAAGATTGCCAGGAGAAATCTCAATAACCTCAGATATGCAGATGACACCACCCTTATGGCAGAAAGTGAAGAGGAGCTAAAAAGCCTCTTGATGAAAGTGAAAGAGGAGAGTGAAGAAGTTGGCTTAAAGCTCAACATTCAGAAAACGAAGATCATGGCATCTGGTACCATCACTTCATGGGAAATAGATGGGGAAACAGTAGAAACAGTGTCAGACTTTATTTTGGGGGGCTCCAAAATCACTGCAGATTGTGACTGCAGCCATGAAATTAAAAGACGTTTACTCCTTGGAAGAAAAGTTATGACCAATCTAGATAGTTTCACTTAGAATATTTATATCTGCCTCCGCCTGTCCCTGCTATATGCACGTGGCCTCAGATGCCCGTGGAGTGGTGTCCACAAACTTGCACCAAACTCTTTTGTTCAACGGGCAACACCAGGGAGGCATAGTTCATCACCAAACCATTGAGAAGAGCTCACTTCCCTTCTTAGAGTCCAAATGTTTATTACCACAGGAAGGATTAGATCACCTTTTGTATTTCTATGAAATAATTATTTAGGATACTATGTAGTAGGTTAAAAGTTGTTGACCTCTATGTACTGACATGGAAAAATTGCTAAGACATCTTGAATAAAAAAGAAAATACAAGTAATGCATACAGTTGACATCATATGCACCTATACACACACACACAATGTATGTGTAAGGATATATATATACACATATGTGGAGGAGGGCATGGCAACCCACGCTAGTACTCTTGCCTGGATAGTCCCATGCACTGAGCAGCCTGGCAGACCACAGCCCATAGGGTCGCGAAGAGTCGGACACGAGTGAAGAGACTTAGCATGCATATGTATATATATATATATGCATATATAAACTTTAATTGATATGCCTATTAGTCAGACTGCAAAGTTTAGAGCCAGCCATCACCAGAGAATTGATGTTTTCAAACTGTGGTGCTGGAGAAGACTCTTGAGAGTCCATTGGACTGAAAGGAGATAAAACCAATCTTAAAGGAAATCAACCCTGAATATTCATTGGAAGGACTGATGCTAAAGCTAAAGTTCCAATACTTTGGCCATCTGATGTCAAGAGCTGACTCGCTGAAAAAGACCCTGATGCTGGGAGAGATTGAAGGCAGGAGGAGAAGGGACAACAGAGGATGAGACCGTTGGATGGCATCATTGACTCAATGGACATGAGTTTGAGTAAACCCTAGGAGACCGTGAAGGACAGGGAAGTCTGGCATGTTGCAGTCCATGGGGTCACAAAGAGTTGGACATGACTGAGTGCCTAAGCACAGAACAGCATAAACCCACACTCATGCCCAGTTCAGTTCAGTTCAGTTCAGTCGCGTCCAACTCTTTGCGACCCCATGCTCAGTAACTCCCTGGAAATGCTCACAGTTCCCTAGTCAGGGAACTAAGATCCCACATACCACACTGCATGGCCAAAATAAAAGTAATAACCAGACAGTTTGGCAGATGGGAGATTTGGTGATCAGGGAGGCACTCGTATTTGTTGAGTACCTTCTATAAACGGTGCTAAGAGCTGCTTATCTGTTATCTCATTTTGATCTCTTGTCCATTTATATAGCAGGCCTCATCTCCCTCTTATAAATAAGGAATCCAAGGCTCTTAGGAAAAATAATTTGTGAGGAATCATCAACAGTGTTGTCACAAGAACATACTATCAAGTGGAGAAGACATCATTCAGGCCCTAAGGAGAAATGTTTACTAATGGAGAAAATTCTTAAGCATGTGGTTCCTCATTTAGGAAAATTTAGCAACCTCCTTTTTGGTCTCTAGAAGTATTAAGCTTATTTTTGTGATGGTTAAAGAATGGCTCTGCCCAAAGGCAGAGGAGTTAGACACAGGAGTGTGCGAAGTTTCTTCTAAGTCTTGTGAAACTATAAATTGGTGTGTTTATTTCAGATGCGTTCTTGTTTATTTCCGTTTCTTAGGGTGGATAATATAAATGCAGCCGTGATGGATTCGAAAGAAAAGATACGTATTCTAAGTGAAGAGGCCAAAATAGGAGCACATAGAAAACCAATGCTCTTTCTCCATCTTAGTGACTGTGGTGGAGTCTTTGTGGAATTGGAGCAAGCCTGATGAATAATTCACAAGAAACTGATTGCCCTGAAAACATCTTTTCACAGTGTGCTTTGACACTGAGTTCTTCACTGCTTCTGTCACTGAGAAGTCAGAACTAAATCATGGAAAGGGATTTTTTTTAATTATATATGTATACATACATATATATACACACAAAATATTTGCTGATTACTTTGGATTTTTTCCTGATTTGGAGACAACTTTAATTACTGAATACTTATGGAATATTATTAAAATCATATTCATAGAAACAAATTATTCCTGTTTTGAAACAGGGTGATCGAGTACAGTGTATCTGCTCTGTGGAAGGGGGTGCAGGATGGAGGCATAGAGGACACTTGGCAGCTGCATGGCCGCGAATCTGGAACAAGGGCTTCCTAAGGACGCTATGGAGAGTTTGTTTAGAGCAAACTATTTAAGGACAAGGAGTCTTTACCTCAGAACTTTTGTTCTTCTGCAGCAGCACATGGTCACAATTCCCCTATTTGGGGGCCTAGTGATGGATTATGAACAGGAAGTTTTGTGGCAAGCTTGGTGCCTAATCTACTGGGTGCATAGATGGGTAATTTTTTTAAAGTGGTAGCCATAGAAAATTGGAAATGTCACAGGAACATTTCATCCAAAGGTGGGCACAATAAAGGACAGACAGAACTGGTAATGACCTAATAGAAGCAGAAGAGATCAAGAAGAGATGGAAAGAATATACTCAGGAACTATACAAAAAAGATCTTCATGATCTGGATAACCACAATGGTGTAGGCTCTCACTGAGAGTCAGGCATCCTGGAGTGTGAAGTCAAGTGGGCATTAGGAAACAGTGCTGCCAATAAATCTAGTGGAGGGAATGGAATTCCAGAAGAGTTATTTAAAATCCTAAAAGATGATGCTATTAAAGTGCTGCACTCAATACGTCAGAAAATTTGGAAAACCTAGCAGAGGCCACAGGACTGGCAAAGGTCAATCCTCATCCCAATCCCCAAGAAGGGCATTACTAAGGAATTTTTAAACCACTGGACAATTGCACTCATCTTCCATGCTAGGAAGGTTAAGCTCAAAACCCTCCAAGCTAGGCTTCAGCAGTACATGAACCAAGAACTTCCAGATATTCAAGCAATAGAAAAGGGTTTAGAAAAGGCAGGGGAACCAGAAATGAAATTGCCAACATTTGCTGGATCATAGAGAAAGCAAGGGAATTCCAGAAAAACATCTACTTCTGTTTCATTGACTATGCTAGAGCCTTTGACTGTGTGGATCATAACAAACTGTGGAAAATTCTTAAAGGGATGAGAATACCAGACTGCTTTACCTGTCTCCTGAGAAACCTGTATGCGGGTCAAGAAGCAACAGTGAGAACACTGTACGGAACAACTGATTGGTTCAGGATTAAGAATGGGTTACCGCACAGCTGTCTGCTGTCACCCTGTTTATTTAAACTATATGCTGAGCACCTTGTGAAAAATGCCAGGCTGGATGAGTTATAAGCTGGAATCAAGATTGCTGGGAGAAATATAAACCTGAGATATGCAGATGATGCCACTCTAATGACAGAGAGTGAAGGAGAAGGAAAGAGCCTCTTGATGCGGGTGAAGGAGGAAAGTGGAAAAGCCAGCTTAAAACTCAACATTTAAAAAATAAAAATTAAAAAAACCTAAGATCACAAAGATTTTAGCCATGAAACGAAAAGATCCTTGCTCCTTGAAAGAAAACTTATGACAAACATACATGGCATATTTGAAGCAGACACATTGCTTTGCCAACAGGGGTTCACATACCCAAAGCTATGGTTTTCCCTGTAGTCATACAAGGATGTGATAGTTGGATCATAAGGAAGGCTGAATGCTGAGGAATTGATGCTTTCAAACTGGGGTCCTGGAAAGACTCTTCAGAGAACTGTGCCTGTAAAGAAAACGAACCACTAAATCCTAAAGAAAACAACACTGGATATTCACTGGAATGATTTAGGATGAAGCCCCAGGCGGAAACCCTACCCCAGGACACCAGCAGACAAATAATATCAGGCAAATGCTCCAACTCCCACAGATGCACACAACACACACACACAAACGCACAGACGCACTAGCCAACAACACAGACCAAAAGCCAAAAGCCACAAATCAGGGAGACTGAGATTACTGGGAGAGAGAGACAGCAAGACGACCCCACAGGCTTCCAAAGCCCCGGCTGCCACACCCTCCCACCTCCACTGTAGGTATCCACCCGGCCCCCCCAGTCGACCCGACCCCACCGTCGCCCACCGACACACTCACACGCACACTCTCTCCCACACTCACCCTCTGGCCTGGGGGCGGGGGCTGGGTCTCGCCTCAGGGAGCCAAGCCGAAGGGGACCTTTGAGACCTCGGCTGCGAGGAAGTCTTGGGGTCCCCACGGGTGATTGCCAGCCCCAGGGCACCGCGTCCAGCCGGGGCTCGCCGGGCCCAAGGCTCACGCCCCCTCCCTTGCGCACGGGCCGCTCTCTGCGGTGTGTGACGGTCTGTGCCAGAGTGTCCGTCTCGGATGGGATGCCGTCCCCTGTGCCCTGTCCGTCTCCCGCTTTCCGTCTCGCTGTGGGTCGGTCGCTCTGTGTCTCCGTCTCTCTGGCTCTCCCTCCCTGGGTGTGCCTGCGCGCTCGTGTCTGTCTGTCTGTCTGCATCTGCATCTGCATCTGCATCTGCCCTCTCGCCGTCTTGGGAGCCTGTCTCTGAACCTTCATCTCTTTGCGTCTCTGTCTCTCCTGACCCCCGGCCTGCCGTCCCTTCCTCTGGCCCCGGCCTCTCACGGGTGGGTGCTCTGGCCGTGGCCCTGGCTGACGAGCTTGCGCCGGCCGGCTGTCTCACTTGGCGTGGGTGCCTGCGAGTGTGTCTGTGTGCCTGTCCGTGTGGCTGCACGTCGCTCGTCTGCACCCTCAGCAAGGTCCGGTGCTTGGAGGGCGGCGTGGGGGCAAGGGGGGGGCCTCGGTAGGGCGAAGGGGCGGGGCTGACGAGCTCTGGTCGCCGGCGCTGGTGGCTGCAGGTGGGTTTGGGCACCGCGCAGGTGCCGGGCAGGATGGGCGCTCAGGGCCACGGCTGGGCTGCGCCTAGGCCCGCAGGAGGCTCAGAGGACCGCGGGCCCCAGCGGGCCCCGAGGCCCTGGGCAGCGAACGCCTTGGGGAGGTGGGCGAGGGGCTGGGGGAGGGGCGGCGGCCCCCGAGCCGGGTGGTGCCTGGAGGGTCCCAGGGTGGGAGAGCGCCACGACCTCGGCGCCCCTCACTCCACCCTCCCCGCTACACCCCCCGGCAGGCACACCCGGCCGGCTGCTCCCGGTCCCGGAAGCCCTGTGGTCCCCCGGGCCGGGCCGGCCGTGTGTTGGCCGGGGCGGGGGGGGGCGGGGGACGTGGGCGGGGGCGGGGCGCGGGGCGGCGTGTGCCGGCCACCGGGCCGCCGGGAGTCCGGTCGCGGGTGGTGCAGCTCAAGTGCAGCGCGCGCTCCGTGGAGAGCTGGAGAGCTGCGGCCGCCGGCTGGCCCGGGCGGCAGGTCAGAGCGAAAGGCAGGCGCAGCGCAGGGCTCTTAGGGCGCCTGGCGGCAGCCGCCTCCGTCTACGGCCATACCACCCTGAACGCGCCCGATCTCGTCTGATCTCGGAAGCTAAGCAGGGTCGGGCCCGGTTAGTACTTGGATGGGAGACCGCCTGGGAATACCGGGTGCTGTAGGCTTTTTGTTGTTTCTGTTTTGCCCTGCCTCCCCTCTCCTTTAGCCCCCGGCCCCAGCCGCACCGCAAGCCGCACCAGCCGCTGGCCCCTGGCACCCCACCGCGCTCAGAGCCGCCGCCTGCCTTCCAGCCCCTCTCAGGTTGGCTGGCCGGGGCCCCGACTCCCGCTGCAGACCTGGGTTGCCTCCGCGCGGCCCGCGAGCCCCTCGGCTTTCGGCGTCCAGGAAACCAGAGGAACGGCGGCGGCGGGGGCGCGGGGGTCTCTGTCTGGGGCTCCCTTGGCAGGCCTCAGGCAATTCTGGGCGGGGCCGGGGCCCCAGCCCCACCCCCAGACGCATCCTGGCAGGCAACCTCGCGGTCTCCCGCAGGCGCGGGCGCACAACACACACACACACACACACACACACACCCTCACGCCCGCCCCCCTCCCCCCAAACACAGGCACACCTCCCGCAGCCCAGACAGGTCAAGAGCCGGAAACCACAAGTAAGGGAGACGGAGAAAGAGGGAGAGAGAGAGACAGCAAGAGGACCGCACAGGCTTCCAAAGCCCCGGCCGCCACACCCTCCCCCCTCCACTGTGGGTATCCACCCGGCCCCCCCAGTCGACCCGACCCCACCGTCGCCCACCGACACACTCACACGCACACTCTCTCCCACACTCACCCTCTGGCCTGGGGGCGGGGGCTGGGTCTCGCCTCAGGGAGCCAAGCCGAAGGGGACCTTTGAGACCTCGGCTGCGAGGAAGTCTTGGGGTCCCCACGGGTGATTGCCAGCCCCAGGGCACCGCGTCCAGCCGGGGCTCGCCGGGCCCAAGGCTCACGCCCCCTCCCTTGCGCGCGGGCCGCTCTCTGCGGTGTGTGACGGTCTGTGCCAGAGTGTCCGTCTCGGATGGGATGCCGTCCCCTGTGCCCTGTCCGTCTCCCGCTTTCCGTCTCGCTGTGGGTCGGTCGCTCTGTGTCTCCGTCTCTCTGGCTCTCCCTCCCTGGGTGTGCCTGCGCGCTCGTGTCTGTCTGTCTGTCTGCATCTGCATCTGCCCTCTCGCCGTCTTGGGAGCCTGTCTCTGAACCTTCATCTCTTTGCGTCTCTGTCTCTCCTGACCCCCGGCCTGCCGTCCCTTCCTCTGGCCCCGGCCTCTCACGGGTGGGTGCTCTGGCCGTGGCCCTGGCTGACGAGCTTGCGCCGGCCGGCTGTCTCACTTGGCGTGGGTGCCTGCGAGTGTGTCTGTGTGCCTGTCCGTGTGGCTGCACGTCGCTCGTCTGCACCCTCAGCAAGGTCCGGTGCTTGGAGGGCGGCGTGGGGGCAAGGGGGGGGCCTCGGTAGGGCGAAGGGGCGGGGCTGACGAGCTCTGGTCGCCGGCGCTGGTGGCTGCAGGTGGGTTTGGGCACCGCGCAGGTGCCGGGCAGGATGGGCGCTCAGGGCCACGGCTGGGCTGCGCCTAGGCCCGCAGGAGGCTCAGAGGACCGCGGGCCCCAGCGGGCCCCGAGGCCCTGGGCAGCGAACGCCTTGGGGAGGTGGGCGAGGGGCTGGGGGAGGGGCGGCGGCCCCCGAGCCGGGTGGTGCCTGGAGGGTCCCAGGGTGGGAGAGCGCCACGACCTCGGCGCCCCTCACTCCACCCTCCCCGCTACACCCCCCGGCAGGCACACCCGGCCGGCTGCTCCCGGTCCCGGAAGCCCTGTGGTCCCCCGGGCCGGGCCGGCCGTGTGTTGGCCGGGGCGGGGGGGGGCGGGGGACGTGGGCGGGGGCGGGGCGCGGGGCGGCGTGTGCCGGCCACCGGGCCGCCGGGAGTCCGGTCGCGGGTGGTGCAGCTCAAGTGCAGCGCGCGCTCCGTGGAGAGCTGGAGAGCTGCGGCCGCCGGCTGGCCCGGGCGGCAGGTCAGAGCGAAAGGCAGGCGCAGCGCAGGGCTCTTAGGGCGCCTGGCGGCAGCCGCCTCCGTCTACGGCCATACCACCCTGAACGCGCCCGATCTCGTCTGATCTCGGAAGCTAAGCAGGGTCGGGCCCGGTTAGTACTTGGATGGGAGACCGCCTGGGAATACCGGGTGCTGTAGGCTTTTTGTTGTTTCTGTTTTGCCCTGCCTCCCCTCTCCTTTAGCCCCCGGCCCCAGCCGCACCGCAAGCCGCACCAGCCGCTGGCCCCTGGCACCCCACCGCGCTCAGAGCCGCCGCCTGCCTTCCAGCCCCTCTCAGGTTGGCTGGCCGGGGCCCCGACTCCCGCTGCAGACCTGGGTTGCCTCCGCGCGGCCCGCGAGCCCCTCGGCTTTCGGCGTCCAGGAAACCAGAGGAACGGCGGCGGCGGGGGCGCGGGGGTCTCTGTCTGGGGCTCCCTTGGCAGGCCTCAGGCAATTCTGGGCGGGGCCGGGGCCCCAGCCCCACCCCCAGACGCATCCTGGCAGGCAACCTCGCGGTCTCCCGCAGGCGCGGGCGCACAACACACACACACACACACACACACACACCCTCACGCCCGCCCCCCTCCCCCCAAACACAGGCACACCTCCCGCAGCCCAGACAGGTCAAGAGCCGGAAACCACAAGTAAGGGAGACGGAGAAAGAGGGAGAGAGAGAGACAGCAAGAGGACCGCACAGGCTTCCAAAGCCCCGGCCGCCACACCCTCCCCCCTCCACTGTGGGTATCCACCCGGCCCCCCCAGTCGACCCGACCCCACCGTCGCCCACCGACACACTCACACGCACACTCTCTCCCACACTCACCCTCTGGCCTGGGGGCGGGGGCTGGGTCTCGCCTCAGGGAGCCAAGCCGAAGGGGACCTTTGAGACCTCGGCTGCGAGGAAGTCTTGGGGTCCCCACGGGTGATTGCCAGCCCCAGGGCACCGCGTCCAGCCGGGGCTCGCCGGGCCCAAGGCTCACGCCCCCTCCCTTGCGCACGGGCCGCTCTCTGCGGTGTGTGACGGTCTGTGCCAGAGTGTCCGTCTCGGATGGGATGCCGTCCCCTGTGCCCTGTCCGTCTCCCGCTTTCCGTCTCGCTGTGGGTCGGTCGCTCTGTGTCTCCGTCTCTCTGGCTCTCCCTCCCTGGGTGTGCCTGCGCGCTCGTGTCTGTCTGTCTGTCTGCATCTGCATCTGCATCTGCATCTGCCCTCTCGCCGTCTTGGGAGCCTGTCTCTGAACCTTCATCTCTTTGCGTCTCTGTCTCTCCTGACCCCCGGCCTGCCGTCCCTTCCTCTGGCCCCGGCCTCTCACGGGTGGGTGCTCTGGCCGTGGCCCTGGCTGACGAGCTTGCGCCGGCCGGCTGTCTCACTTGGCGTGGGTGCCTGCGAGTGTGTCTGTGTGCCTGTCCGTGTGGCTGCACGTCGCTCGTCTGCACCCTCAGCAAGGTCCGGTGCTTGGAGGGCGGCGTGGGGGCAAGGGGGGGGCCTCGGTAGGGCGAAGGGGCGGGGCTGACGAGCTCTGGTCGCCGGCGCTGGTGGCTGCAGGTGGGTTTGGGCACCGCGCAGGTGCCGGGCAGGATGGGCGCTCAGGGCCACGGCTGGGCTGCGCCTAGGCCCGCAGGAGGCTCAGAGGACCGCGGGCCCCAGCGGGCCCCGAGGCCCTGGGCAGCGAACGCCTTGGGGAGGTGGGCGAGGGGCTGGGGGAGGGGCGGCGGCCCCCGAGCCGGGTGGTGCCTGGAGGGTCCCAGGGTGGGAGAGCGCCACGACCTCGGCGCCCCTCACTCCACCCTCCCCGCTACACCCACCGGCGGGCACACCCGGCCGGCTGCTCCCGGTCCCGGAAGCCCTGTGGTCCCCCGGGCCGGGCCGGCCGTGTGTTGGCCGGGGCGGGGGGGGGGGGCCGGGACGTGGGCGGGGGCGGGGCGCGGGGCGGCTTGTACTGGCCACCGGGCCGCCGGGAGTCCGGTCGCGGGTGGTGCAGCTCAAGTGCAGCGCGCGCTCCGTGGAGAGCTGGAGAGCTGCGGCCGCCGGCTGGCCCGGGCGGCAGGTCAGAGCGAAAGGCAGGCGCAGCGCAGGGCTCTTAGGGCGCCTGGCGGCAGCCGCCTCCGTCTACGGCCATACCACCCTGAACGCGCCCGATCTCGTCTGATCTCGGAAGCTAAGCAGGGTCGGGCCCGGTTAGTACTTGGATGGGAGACCGCCTGGGAATACTGGGTGCTGTAGGCTTTTTGTTGTTTCTGTTTTGCCCTGCCTCCCCTCTCCTTTAGCCCCCGGCCCCAGCCGCACCGCAAGCCGCACCAGCCGCTGGCCCCTGGCACCCCACCGCGCTCAGAGCCGCCGCCTGCCTTCCAGCCCCTCTCAGGTTGGCTGGCCGGGGCCCCGACTCCCGCTGCAGACCTGGGTTGCCTCCGCGCGGCCCGCGAGCCCCTCGGCTTTCGGCGTCCAGGAAACCAGAGGAACGGCGGCGGCGGGGGCGCGGGGGTCTCTGTCTGGGGCTCCCTTGGCAGGCCTCAGGCAATTCTGGGCGGGGCCGGGGCCCCAGCCCCACCCCCAGACGCATCCTGGCAGGCAACCTCGCGGTCTCCCGCAGGCGCGGGCGCACAACACACACACACACACACACACACACACACACACCCTCACGCCCGCCCCCCTCCCCCCAAACACAGGCACACCTCCCGCAGCCCAGACAGGTCAAGAGCCGGAAACCACAAGTAAGGGAGACGGAGAAAGAGGGAGAGAGAGAGACAGCAAGAGGACCGCACAGGCTTCCAAAGCCCCGGCCGCCACACCCTCCCCCCTCCACTGTGGGTATCCACCCGGCCCCCCCAGTCGACCCGACCCCACCGTCGCCCACCGACACACTCACACGCACACTCTCTCCCACACTCACCCTCTGGCCTGGGGGCGGGGGCTGGGTCTCGCCTCAGGGAGCCAAGCCGAAGGGGACCTTTGAGACCTCGGCTGCGAGGAAGTCTTGGGGTCCCCACGGGTGATTGCCAGCCCCAGGGCACCGCGTCCAGCCGGGGCTCGCCGGGCCCAAGGCTCACGCCCCCTCCCTTGCGCACGGGCCGCTCTCTGCGGTGTGTGACGGTCTGTGCCAGAGTGTCCGTCTCGGATGGGATGCCGTCCCCTGTGCCCTGTCCGTCTCCCGCTTTCCGTCTCGCTGTGGGTCGGTCGCTCTGTGTCTCCGTCTCTCTGGCTCTCCCTCCCTGGGTGTGCCTGCGCGCTCGTGTCTGTCTGTCTGTCTGCATCTGCATCTGCCCTCTCGCCGTCTTGGGAGCCTGTCTCTGAACCTTCATCTCTTTGCGTCTCTGTCTCTCCTGACCCCCGGCCTGCCGTCCCTTCCTCTGGCCCCGGCCTCTCACGGGTGGGTGCTCTGGCCGTGGCCCTGGCTGACGAGCTTGCGCCGGCCGGCTGTCTCACTTGGCGTGGGTGCCTGCGAGTGTGTCTGTGTGCCTGTCCGTGTGGCTGCACGTCGCTCGTCTGCACCCTCAGCAAGGTCCGGTGCTTGGAGGGCGGCGTGGGGGCAAGGGGGGGGCCTCGGTAGGGCGAAGGGGCGGGGCTGACGAGCTCTGGTCGCCGGCGCTGGTGGCTGCAGGTGGGTTTGGGCACCGCGCAGGTGCCGGGCAGGATGGGCGCTCAGGGCCACGGCTGGGCTGCGCCTAGGCCCGCAGGAGGCTCAGAGGACCGCGGGCCCCAGCGGGCCCCGAGGCCCTGGGCAGCGAACGCCTTGGGGAGGTGGGCGAGGGGCTGGGGGAGGGGCGGCGGCCCCCGAGCCGGGTGGTGCCTGGAGGGTCCCAGGGTGGGAGAGCGCCACGACCTCGGCGCCCCTCACTCCACCCTCCCCGCTACACCCCCCGGCAGGCACACCCGGCCGGCTGCTCCCGGTCCCGGAAGCCCTGTGGTCCCCCGGGCCGGGCCGGCCGTGTGTTGGCCGGGGCGGGGGGGGGCGGGGGACGTGGGCGGGGGCGGGGCGCGGGGCGGCGTGTGCCGGCCACCGGGCCGCCGGGAGTCCGGTCGCGGGTGGTGCAGCTCAAGTGCAGCGCGCGCTCCGTGGAGAGCTGGAGAGCTGCGGCCGCCGGCTGGCCCGGGCGGCAGGTCAGAGCGAAAGGCAGGCGCAGCGCAGGGCTCTTAGGGCGCCTGGCGGCAGCCGCCTCCGTCTACGGCCATACCACCCTGAACGCGCCCGATCTCGTCTGATCTCGGAAGCTAAGCAGGGTCGGGCCCGGTTAGTACTTGGATGGGAGACCGCCTGGGAATACCGGGTGCTGTAGGCTTTTTGTTGTTTCTGTTTTGCCCTGCCTCCCCTCTCCTTTAGCCCCCGGCCCCAGCCGCACCGCAAGCCGCACCAGCCGCTGGCCCCTGGCACCCCACCGCGCTCAGAGCCGCCGCCTGCCTTCCAGCCCCTCTCAGGTTGGCTGGCCGGGGCCCCGACTCCCGCTGCAGACCTGGGTTGCCTCCGCGCGGCCCGCGAGCCCCTCGGCTTTCGGCGTCCAGGAAACCAGAGGAACGGCGGCGGCGGGGGCGCGGGGGTCTCTGTCTGGGGCTCCCTTGGCAGGCCTCAGGCAATTCTGGGCGGGGCCGGGGCCCCAGCCCCACCCCCAGACGCATCCTGGCAGGCAACCTCGCGGTCTCCCGCAGGCGCGGGCGCACAACACACACACACACACACACACACACACACACACACACACCCTCACGCCCGCCCCCCTCCCCCCAAACACAGGCACACCTCCCGCAGCCCAGACAGGTCAAGAGCCGGAAACCACAAGTAAGGGAGACGGAGAAAGAGGGAGAGAGAGAGACAGCAAGAGGACCGCACAGGCTTCCAAAGCCCCGGCCGCCACACCCTCCCCCCTCCACTGTGGGTATCCACCCGGCCCCCCCAGTCGACCCGACCCCACCGTCGCCCACCGACACACTCACACGCACACTCTCTCCCACACTCACCCTCTGGCCTGGGGGCGGGGGCTGGGTCTCGCCTCAGGGAGCCAAGCCGAAGGGGACCTTTGAGACCTCGGCTGCGAGGAAGTCTTGGGGGTCCCCACGGGTGATTGCCAGCCCCAGGGCACCGCGTCCAGCCGGGGCTCGCCGGGCCCAAGGCTCACGCCCCCTCCCTTGCGCACGGGCCGCTCTCTGCGGTGTGTGACGGTCTGTGCCAGAGTGTCCGTCTCGGATGGGATGCCGTCCCCTGTGCCCTGTCCGTCTCCCGCTTTCCGTCTCGCTGTGGGTCGGTCGCTCTGTGTCTCCGTCTCTCTGGCTCTCCCTCCCTGGGTGTGCCTGCGCGCTCGTGTCTGTCTGTCTGTCTGCATCTGCATCTGCATCTGCATCTGCCCTCTCGCCGTCTTGGGAGCCTGTCTCTGAACCTTCATCTCTTTGCGTCTCTGTCTCTCCTGACCCCCGGCCTGCCGTCCCTTCCTCTGGCCCCGGCCTCTCACGGGTGGGTGCTCTGGCCGTGGCCCTGGCTGACGAGCTTGCGCCGGCCGGCTGTCTCACTTGGCGTGGGTGCCTGCGAGTGTGTCTGTGTGCCTGTCCGTGTGGCTGCACGTCGCTCGTCTGCACCCTCAGCAAGGTCCGGTGCTTGGAGGGCGGCGTGGGGGCAAGGGGGGGGCCTCGGTAGGGCGAAGGGGCGGGGCTGACGAGCTCTGGTCGCCGGCGCTGGTGGCTGCAGGTGGGTTTGGGCACCGCGCAGGTGCCGGGCAGGATGGGCGCTCAGGGCCACGGCTGGGCTGCGCCTAGGCCCGCAGGAGGCTCAGAGGACCGCGGGCCCCAGCGGGCCCCGAGGCCCTGGGCAGCGAACGCCTTGGGGAGGTGGGCGAGGGGCTGGGGGAGGGGCGGCGGCCCCCGAGCCGGGTGGTGCCTGGAGGGTCCCAGGGTGGGAGAGCGCCACGACCTCGGCGCCCCTCACTCCACCCTCCCCGCTACACCCACCGGCGGGCACACCCGGCCGGCTGCTCCCGGTCCCGGAAGCCCTGTGGTCCCCCGGGCCGGGCCGGCGGTGTGTTGGCCGGGGGGGGGGGGGGGGGGGGGGGGGCGGGGACGTGGGCGGGGGCGGGGCGCGGGGCGGCGTGTGCCGGCCACCGGGCCGCCGGGAGTCCGGTCGCGGGTGGTGCAGCTCAAGTGCAGCGCGCGCTCCGTGGAGAGCTGGAGAGCTGCGGCCGCCGGCTGGCCCGGGCGGCAGGTCAGAGCGAAAGGCAGGCGCAGCGCAGGGCTCTTAGGGCGCCTGGCGGCAGCCGCCTCCGTCTACGGCCATACCACCCTGAACGCGCCCGATCTCGTCTGATCTCGGAAGCTAAGCAGGGTCGGGCCCGGTTAGTACTTGGATGGGAGACCGCCTGGGAATACCGGGTGCTGTAGGCTTTTTGTTGTTTCTGTTTTGCCCTGCCTCCCCTCTCCTTTAGCCCCCGGCCCCAGCCGCACCGCAAGCCGCACCAGCCGCTGGCCCCTGGCACCCCACCGCGCTCAGAGCCGCCGCCTGCCTTCCAGCCCCTCTCAGGTTGGCTGGCCGGGGCCCCGACTCCCGCTGCAGACCTGGGTTGCCTCCGCGCGGCCCGCGAGCCCCTCGGCTTTCGGCGTCCAGGAAACCAGAGGAACGGCGGCGGCGGGGGCGCGGGGGTCTCTGTCTGGGGCTCCCTTGGCAGGCCTCAGGCAATTCTGGGCGGGGCCGGGGCCCCAGCCCCACCCCCAGACGCATCCTGGCAGGCAACCTCGCGGTCTCCCGAAGGCGCGGGCGCACAACACACACACACACACACACACACACACACACACACACACCCTCACGCCCGCCCCCCTCCCCCCAAACACAGGCACACCTCCCGCAGCCCAGACAGGTCAAGAGCCGGAAACCACAAGTAAGGGAGACGGAGAAAGAGGGAGAGAGAGAGACAGCAAGAGGACCGCACAGGCTTCCAAAGCCCCGGCCGCCACACCCTCCCCCCTCCACTGTGGGTATCCACCCGGCCCCCCCAGTCGACCCGACCCCACCACCGTCGCCCACCGACACACTCACACGCACACTCTCTCCCACACTCACCCTCTGGCCTGGGGGCGGGGGCTGGGTCTCGCCTCAGGGAGCCAAGCCGAAGGGGACCTTTGAGACCTCGGCTGCGAGGAAGTCTTGGGGTCCCCACGGGTGATTGCCAGCCCCAGGGCACCGCGTCCAGCCGGGGCTCGCCGGGCCCAAGGCTCACGCCCCCTCCCTTGCGCACGGGCCGCTCTCTGCGGTGTGTGACGGTCTGTGCCAGAGTGTCCGTCTCGGATGGGATGCCGTCCCCTGTGCCCTGTCCGTCTCCCGCTTTCCGTCTCGCTGTGGGTCGGTCGCTCTGTGTCTCCGTCTCTCTGGCTCTCCCTCCCTGGGTGTGCCTGCGCGCTCGTGTCTGTCTGTCTGTCTGCATCTGCATCTGCATCTGCATCAGCATCTGCCCTCTCGCCGTCTTGGGAGCCTGTCTCTGAACCTTCATCTCTTTGCGTCTCTGTCTCTCCTGACCCCCGGCCTGCCGTCCCTTCCTCTGGCCCCGGCCTCTCACGGGGGGGTGCTCTGGCCGTGGCCCTGGCTGACGAGCTTGCGCCGGCCGGCTGTCTCACTTGGCGTGGGTGCCTGCGAGTGTGTCTGTGTGCCTGTCCGTGTGGCTGCACGTCGCTCGTCTGCACCCTCAGCAAGGTCCGGTGCTTGGAGGGCGGCGTGGGGGCAAGGGGGGGGCCTCGGTAGGGCGAAGGGGTGGGGCTGACGAGCTCTGGTCGCCGGCGCTGGTGGCTGCAGGTGGGTTTGGGCACCGCGCAGGTGCCGGGCAGGATGGGCGCTCAGGGCCACGGCTGGGCTGCGCCTAGGCACGCAGGAGGCTCAGAGGACCGCGGGCCCCAGCGAGCCCCGAGGCCCTGGGCAGCGAACGCCTTGGGGAGGTGGGCGAGGGGCTGGGGGAGGGGCGGCGGCCCCCGAGCCGGGTGGTGCCTGGAGGGTCCCAGGGTGGGAGAGCGCCACGACCTCGGCGCCCCTCACTCCACCCTCCCCGCTACACCCACCGGCGGGCACACCCGGCCGGCTGCTCCCGGTCCCGGAAGCCCTGTGGTCCCCCGGGCCGGGCCGGCGGTGTGTTGGCCGGGGGGGGGGGGGGGGGGGGGGGGGGGGGGGGGGGGACGGGGGGGGGGGCGGGGCGCGGGGCGGCGTGTGCCGGCCACCGGGCCGCCGGGAGTCCGGTCGCGGGTGGTGCAGCTCAAGTGCAGCGCGCGCTCCGTGGAGAGCTGGAGAGCTGCGGCCGCCGGCTGGCCCGGGCGG
Organism: Ovis canadensis; assembly: GCF_042477335.2. NCBI lineage: Eukaryota > Metazoa > Chordata > Mammalia > Artiodactyla > Bovidae > Ovis > Ovis canadensis. The sequence continues at coordinate 20,686,757 of NC_091269.1, read as the reverse complement.
CAGGTCAGAGCGAAAGGCAGGCGCAGCGCAGGGCTCTTAGGGCGCCTGGCGGCAGCCGCCTCCGTCTACGGCCATACCACCCTGAACGCGCCCGATCTCGTCTGATCTCGGAAGCTAAGCAGGGTCGGGCCCGGTTAGTACTTGGATGGGAGACCGCCTGGGAATACCGGGTGCTGTAGGCTTTTTGTTGTTTCTGTTTTGCCCTGCCTCCCCTCTCCTTTAGCCCCCGGCCCCAGCCGCACCGCAAGCCGCACCAGCCGCTGGCCCCTGGCACCCCACCGCGCTCAGAGCCGCCGCCTGCCTTCCAGCCCCTCTCAGGTTGGCTGGCCGGGGCCCCGACTCCCGCTGCAGACCTGGGTTGCCTCCGCGCGGCCCGCGAGCCCCTCGGCTTTCGGCGTCCAGGAAACCAGAGGAACGGCGGCGGCGGGGGCGCGGGGGTCTCTGTCTGGGGCTCCCTTGGCAGGCCTCAGGCAATTCTGGGCGGGGCCGGGGCCCCAGCCCCACCCCCAGACGCATCCTGGCAGGCAACCTCGCGGTCTCCCGAAGGCGCGGGCGCACAACACACACACACACACACACACACACACACACACACACACCCTCACGCCCGCCCCCCTCCCCCCAAACACAGGCACACCTCCCGCAGCCCAGACAGGTCAAGAGCCGGAAACCACAAGTAAGGGAGACGGAGAAAGAGGGAGAGAGAGAGACAGCAAGAGGACCGCACAGGCTTCCAAAGCCCCGGCCGCCACACCCTCCCCCCTCCACTGTGGGTATCCACCCGGCCCCCCCAGTCGACCCGACCCCACCACCGTCGCCCACCGACACACTCACACGCACACTCTCTCCCACACTCACCCTCTGGCCTGGGGGCGGGGGCTGGGTCTCGCCTCAGGGAGCCAAGCCGAAGGGGACCTTTGAGACCTCGGCTGCGAGGAAGTCTTGGGGTCCCCACGGGTGATTGCCAGCCCCAGGGCACCGCGTCCAGCCGGGGCTCGCCGGGCCCAAGGCTCACGCCCCCTCCCTTGCGCACGGGCCGCTCTCTGCGGTGTGTGACGGTCTGTGCCAGAGTGTCCGTCTCGGATGGGATGCCGTCCCCTGTGCCCTGTCCGTCTCCCGCTTTCCGTCTCGCTGTGGGTCGGTCGCTCTGTGTCTCCGTCTCTCTGGCTCTCCCTCCCTGGGTGTGCCTGCGCGCTCGTGTCTGTCTGTCTGTCTGCATCTGCATCTGCATCTGCATCAGCATCTGCCCTCTCGCCGTCTTGGGAGCCTGTCTCTGAACCTTCATCTCTTTGCGTCTCTGTCTCTCCTGACCCCCGGCCTGCCGTCCCTTCCTCTGGCCCCGGCCTCTCACGGGGGGGTGCTCTGGCCGTGGCCCTGGCTGACGAGCTTGCGCCGGCCGGCTGTCTCACTTGGCGTGGGTGCCTGCGAGTGTGTCTGTGTGCCTGTCCGTGTGGCTGCACGTCGCTCGTCTGCACCCTCAGCAAGGTCCGGTGCTTGGAGGGCGGCGTGGGGGCAAGGGGGGGGCCTCGGTAGGGCGAAGGGGTGGGGCTGACGAGCTCTGGTCGCCGGCGCTGGTGGCTGCAGGTGGGTTTGGGCACCGCGCAGGTGCCGGGCAGGATGGGCGCTCAGGGCCACGGCTGGGCTGCGCCTAGGCACGCAGGAGGCTCAGAGGACCGCGGGCCCCAGCGAGCCCCGAGGCCCTGGGCAGCGAACGCCTTGGGGAGGTGGGCGAGGGGCTGGGGGAGGGGCGGCGGCCCCCGAGCCGGGTGGTGCCTGGAGGGTCCCAGGGTGGGAGAGCGCCACGACCTCGGCGCCCCTCACTCCACCCTCCCCGCTACACCCACCGGCGGGCACACCCGGCCGGCTGCTCCCGGTCCCGGAAGCCCTGTGGTCCCCCGGGCCGGGCCGGCGGTGTGTTGGCCGGGGGGGGGGGGGGGGCGGGGACGTGGGCGGGGCCGGGGGGCGGGGCGGCGTGTGCCGGCCACCGGGCCGCCGGGAGTCCGGTCGCGGGTGGTGCAGCTCAAGTGCAGCGCGCGCTCCGTGGAGAGCTGGAGAGCTGCGGCCGCCGGCTGGCCCGGGCGGCAGTTCAGAGCGAAAGGCAGGCGCAGCGCAGGGCTCTTAGGGCGCCTGGCGGCAGCCGCCTCCGTCTACGGCCATACCACCCTGAATGCGCCCGATCTCGTCTGATCTCGGAAGCTAAGCAGGGTCGGGCCCGGTTAGTACTTGGATGGGAGACCGCCTGGGAATACCGGGTGCTGTAGGCTTTTTGTTGTTTCTGTTTTGCCCTGCCTCCCCTCTCCTTTAGCCCCCGGCCCCAGCCGCACCGCAAGCCGCACCAGCCGCTGGCCCCTGGCACCCCACCGCGCTCAGAGCCGCCGCCTGCCTTCCAGCCCCTCTCAGGTTGGCTGGCCGGGGCCCCGACTCCCGCTGCAGACCTGGGTTGCCTCCGCGCGGCCCGCGAGCCCCTCGGCTTTCGGCGTCCAGGAAACCAGAGGAACGGCGGCGGCGGGGGCGCGGGGGTCTCTGTCTGGGGCTCCCTTGGCAGGCCTCAGGCAATTCTGGGCGGGGCCGGGGCCCCAGCCCCACCCCCAGACGCATCCTGGCAGGCAACCTCGCGGTCTCCCGCAGGCGCGGGCGCACAACACACACACACACACACACACACACACACACACACACACACCCTCACGCCCGCCCCCCTCCCCCCAAACACAGGCACACCTCCCGCAGCCCAGACAGGTCAAGAGCCGGAAACCACAAGTAAGGGAGACGGAGAAAGAGGGAGAGAGAGAGACAGCAAGAGGACCGCACAGGCTTCCAAAGCCCCGGCCGCCACACCCTCCCCCCTCCACTGTGGGTATCCACCCGGCCCCCCCAGTCGACCCGACCCCACCGTCGCCCACCGACACACTCACACGCACACTCTCTCCCACACTCACCCTCTGGCCTGGGGGCGGGGGCTGGGTCTCGCCTCAGGGAGCCAAGCCGAAGGGGACCTTTGAGACCTCGGCTGCGAGGAAGTCTTGGGGTCCCCACGGGTGATTGCCAGCCCCAGGGCACCGCGTCCAGCCGGGGCTCGCCGGGCCCAAGGCTCACGCCCCCTCCCTTGCGCGCGGGCCGCTCTCTGCGGTGTGTGACGGTCTGTGCCAGAGTGTCCGTCTCGGATGGGATGCCGTCCCCTGTGCCCTGTCCGTCTCCCGCTTTCCTTCTCGCTGTGGGTCGGTCGCTCTGTGTCTCCGTCTCTCTGGCTCTCCCTCCCTGGGTGTGCCTGCGCGCTCGTGTCTGTCTGTCTGTCTGCATCTGCATCTGCATCTGCATCTGCCCTCTCGCCGTCTTGGGAGCCTGTCTCTGAACCTTCATCTCTTTGCGTCTCTGTCTCTCCTGACCCCCGGCCTGCCGTCCCTTCCTCTGGCCCCGGCCTCTCACGGGTGGGTGCTCTGGCCGTGGCCCTGGCTGACGAGCTTGCGCCGGCCGGCTGTCTCACTTGGCGTGGGTGCCTGCGAGTGTGTCTGTGTGCCTGTCCGTGTGGCTGCACGTCGCTCGTCTGCACCCTCAGCAAGGTCCGGTGCTTGGAGGGCGGCGTGGGGGCAAGGGGGGGGCCTCGGTAGGGCGAAGGGGCGGGGCTGACGAGCTCTGGTCGCCGGCGCTGGTGGCTGCAGGTGGGTTTGGGCACCGCGCAGGTGCCGGGCAGGATGGGCGCTCAGGGCCACGGCTGGGCTGCGCCTAGGCCCGCAGGAGGCTCAGAGGACCGCGGGCCCCAGCGGGCCCCGAGGCCCTGGGCAGCGAACGCCTTGGGGAGGTGGGCGAGGGGCTGGGGGAGGGGCGGCGGCCCCCGAGCCGGGTGGTGCCTGGAGGGTCCCAGGGTGGGAGAGCGCCACGACCTCGGCGCCCCTCACTCCACCCTCCCCGCTACACCCACCGGCGGGCACACCCGGCCGGCTGCTCCCGGTCCCGGAAGCCCTGTGGTCCCCCGGGCCGGGCCGGCGGTGTGTTGGCCGGGGGGGGGGGGGGGGGGGGGCGGGGCCGTGGGCGGGGGCGGGGCGCGGGGCGGCGTGTGCCGGCCACCGGGCCGCCGGGAGTCCGGTCGCGGGTGGTGCAGCTCAAGTGCAGCGCGCGCTCCGTGGAGAGCTGGAGAGCTGCGGCCGCCGGCTGGCCCGGACGGCAGGTCAGAGCGAAAGGCAGGCGCAGCGCAGGGCTCTTAGGGCGCCTGGCGGCAGCCGCCTCCGTCTACGGCCATACCACCCTGAACGCGCCCGATCTCGTCTGATCTCGGAAGCTAAGCAGGGTCGGGCCCGGTTAGTACTTGGATGGGAGACCGCCTGGGAATACCGGGTGCTGTAGGCTTTTTGTTGTTTCTGTTTTGCCCTGCCTCCCCTCTCCTTTAGCCCCCGGCCCCAGCCGCACCGCAAGCCGCACCAGCCGCTGGCCCCTGGCACCCCACCGCGCTCAGAGCCGCCGCCTGCCTTCCAGCCCCTCTCAGGTTGGCTGGTCGGGGCCCCGACTCCCGCTGCAGACCTGGGTTGCCTCCGCGCGGCCCGCGAGCCCCTCGGCTTTCGGCGGCCAGGAAACCAGAGGAACGGCGGCGGCGGGGGCGCGGGGGTCTCTGTCTGGGGCTCCCTTGGCAGGCCTCAGGCAATTCTGGGAGGGGCCGGGGCCCCAGCCCCACCCCCAGACGCATCCTGGCAGGCAACCTCGCGGTCTCCCGCAGGCGCGGGCGCACAACACACACACACACACACACACACACACACACACACACACCCTCACGCCCGCCCCCCTCCCCCCAAACACAGGCACACCTCCCGCAGCCCAGACAGGTCAAGAGCCGGAAACCACAAGTAAGGGAGACGGAGAAAGAGGGAGAGAGAGAGACAGCAAGAGGACCGCACAGGCTTCCAAAGCCCCGGCCGCCACACCCTCCCCCCTCCACTGTGGGTATCCACCCGGCCCCCCCAGTCGACCCGACCCCACCGTCGCCCACCGACACACTCACACGCACACTCTCTCCCACACTCACCCTCTGGCCTGGGGGCGGGGGCTGGGTCTCGCCTCAGGGAGCCAAGCCGAAGGGGACCTTTGAGACCTCGGCTGCGAGGAAGTCTTGGGGTCCCCACGGGTGATTGCCAGCCCCAGGGCACCGCGTCCAGCCGGGGCTCGCCGGGCCCAAGGCTCACGCCCCCTCCCTTGCGCACGGGCCGCTCTCTGCGGTGTGTGACGGTCTGTGCCAGAGTGTCCGTCTCGGATGGGATGCCGTCCCCTGTGCCCTGTCCGTCTCCCGCTTTCCGTCTCGCTGTGGGTCGGTCGCTCTGTGTCTCCGTCTCTCTGGCTCTCCCTCCCTGGGTGTGCCTGCGCGCTCGTGTCTGTCTGTCTGTCTGCATCTGCATCTGCATCTGCATCTGCCCTCTCGCCGTCTTGGGAGCCTGTCTCTGAACCTTCATCTCTTTGCGTCTCTGTCTCTCCTGACCCCCGGCCTGCCGTCCCTTCCTCTGGCCCCGGCCTCTCACGGGTGGGTGCTCTGGCCGTGGCCCTGGCTGACGAGCTTGCGCCGGCCGGCTGTCTCACTTGGCGTGGGTGCCTGCGAGTGTGTCTGTGTGCCTGTCCGTGTGGCTGCACGTCGCTCGTCTGCACCCTCAGCAAGGTCCGGTGCTTGGAGGGCGGCGTGGGGGCAAGGGGGGGGCCTCGGTAGGGCGAAGGGGCGGGGCTGACGAGCTCTGGTCGCCGGCGCTGGTGGCTGCAGGTGGGTTTGGGCACCGCGCAGGTGCCGGGCAGGATGGGCGCTCAGGGCCACGGCTGGGCTGCGCCTAGGCCCGCAGGAGGCTCAGAGGACCGCGGGCCCCAGCGGGCCCCGAGGCCCTGGGCAGCGAACGCCTTGGGGAGGTGGGCGAGGGGCTGGGGGAGGGGCGGCGGCCCCCGAGCCGGGTGGTGCCTGGAGGGTCCCAGGGTGGGAGAGCGCCACGACCTCGGCGCCCCTCACTCCACCCTCCCCGCTACACCCACCGGCGGGCACACCCGGCCGGCTGCTCCCGGTCCCGGAAGCCCTGTGGTCCCCCGGGCCGGGCCGGCGGTGTGTTGGCCGGGGGGGGGGGGGGGGGGGGGGGGGGGGGCGGGGACGTGGGCGGGGGCGGGGCGCGGGGCGGCGTGTGCCGGCCACCGGGCCGCCGGGAGTCCGGTCGCGGGTGGTGCAGCTCAAGTGCAGCGCGCGCTCCGTGGAGAGCTGGAGAGCTGCGGCCGCCGGCTGGCCCGGGCGGCAGGTCAGAGCGAAAGGCAGGCGCAGCGCAGGGCTCTTAGGGCGCCTGGCGGCAGCCGCCTCCGTCTACGGCCATACCACCCTGAACGCGCCCGATCTCGTCTGATCTCGGAAGCTAAGCAGGGTCGGGCCCGGTTAGTACTTGGATGGGAGACCGCCTGGGAATACCGGGTGCTGTAGGCTTTTTGTTGTTTCTGTTTTGCCCTGCCTCCCCTCTCCTTTAGCCCCCGGCCCCAGCCGCACCGCAAGCCGCACCAGCCGCTGGCCCCTGGCACCCCACCGCGCTCAGAGCCGCCGCCTGCCTTCCAGCCCCTCTCAGGTTGGCTGGCCGGGGCCCCGACTCCCGCTGCAGACCTGGGTTGCCTCCGCGCGGCCCGCGAGCCCCTCGGCTTTCGGCGTCCAGGAAACCAGAGGAACGGCGGCGGCGGGGGCGCGGGGGTCTCTGTCTGGGGCTCCCTTGGCAGGCCTCAGGCAATTCTGGGCGGGGCCGGGGCCCCAGCCCCACCCCCAGACGCATCCTGGCAGGCAACCTCGCGGTCTCCCGAAGGCGCGGGCGCACAACACACACACACACACACACACACACACACACACACACACCCTCACGCCCGCCCCCCTCCCCCCAAACACCGGCACACCTCCCGCAGCCCAGACAGGTCAAGAGCCGGAAACCACAAGTAAGGGAGACGGAGAAAGAGGGAGAGAGAGAGACAGCAAGAGGACCGCACAGGCTTCCAAAGCCCCGGCCGCCACACCCTCCCCCCTCCACTGTGGGTATCCACCCGGCCCCCCCAGTCGACCCGACCCCACCACCGTCGCCCACCGACACACTCACACGCACACTCTCTCCCACACTCACCCTCTGGCCTGGGGGCGGGGGCTGGGTCTCGCCTCAGGGAGCCAAGCCGAAGGGGACCTTTGAGACCTCGGCTGCGAGGAAGTCTTGGGGTCCCCACGGGTGATTGCCAGCCCCAGGGCACCGCGTCCAGCCGGGGCTCGCCGGGCCCAAGGCTCACGCCCCCTCCCTTGCGCACGGGCCGCTCTCTGCGGTGTGTGACGGTCTGTGCCAGAGTGTCCGTCTCGGATGGGATGCCGTCCCCTGTGCCCTGTCCGTCTCCCGCTTTCCGTCTCGCTGTGGGTCGGTCGCTCTGTGTCTCCGTCTCTCTGGCTCTCCCTCCCTGGGTGTGCCTGCGCGCTCGTGTCTGTCTGTCTGTCTGCATCTGCATCTGCATCTGCATCAGCATCTGCCCTCTCGCCGTCTTGGGAGCCTGTCTCTGAACCTTCATCTCTTTGCGTCTCTGTCTCTCCTGACCCCCGGCCTGCCGTCCCTTCCTCTGGCCCCGGCCTCTCACGGGGGGGTGCTCTGGCCGTGGCCCTGGCTGACGAGCTTGCGCCGGCCGGCTGTCTCACTTGGCGTGGGTGCCTGCGAGTGTGTCTGTGTGCCTGTCCGTGTGGCTGCACGTCGCTCGTCTGCACCCTCAGCAAGGTCCGGTGCTTGGAGGGCGGCGTGGGGGCAAGGGGGGGGCCTCGGTAGGGCGAAGGGGTGGGGCTGACGAGCTCTGGTCGCCGGCGCTGGTGGCTGCAGGTGGGTTTGGGCACCGCGCAGGTGCCGGGCAGGATGGGCGCTCAGGGCCACGGCTGGGCTGCGCCTAGGCACGCAGGAGGCTCAGAGGACCGCGGGCCCCAGCGAGCCCCGAGGCCCTGGGCAGCGAACGCCTTGGGGAGGTGGGCGAGGGGCTGGGGGAGGGGCGGCGGCCCCCGAGCCGGGTGGTGCCTGGAGGGTCCCAGGGTGGGAGAGCGCCACGACCTCGGCGCCCCTCACTCCACCCTCCCCGCTACACCCACCGGCGGGCACACCCGGCCGGCTGCTCCCGGTCCCGGAAGCCCTGTGGTCCCCCGGGCCGGGCCGGCGGTGTGTTGGCCGGGGGGGGGGGGGGGGGCGGGGACGTGGGCGGGGCCGGGGGGCGGGGCGGCGTGTGCCGGCCACCGGGCCGCCGGGAGTCCGGTCGCGGGTGGTGCAGCTCAAGTGCAGCGCGCGCTCCGTGGAGAGCTGGAGAGCTGCGGCCGCCGGCTGGCCCGGGCGGCAGTTCAGAGCGAAAGGCAGGCGCAGCGCAGGGCTCTTAGGGCCCCTGGCGGCAGCCGCCTCCGTCTACGGCCATACCACCCTGAATGCGCCCGATCTCGTCTGATCTCGGAAGCTAAGCAGGGTCGGGCCCGGTTAGTACTTGGATGGGAGACCGCCTGGGAATACCGGGTGCTGTAGGCTTTTTGTTGTTTCTGTTTTGCCCTGCCTCCCCTCTCCTTTAGCCCCCGGCCCCAGCCGCACCGCAAGCCGCACCAGCCGCTGGCCCCTGGCACCCCACCGCGCTCAGAGCCGCCGCCTGCCTTCCAGCCCCTCTCAGGTTGGCTGGCCGGGGCCCCGACTCCCGCTGCAGACCTGGGTTGCCTCCGCGCGGCCCGCGAGCCCCTCGGCTTTCGGCGTCCAGGAAACCAGAGGAACGGCGGCGGCGGGGGCGCGGGGGTCTCTGTCTGGGGCTCCCTTGGCAGGCCTCAGGCAATTCTGGGCGGGGCCGGGGCCCCAGCCCCACCCCCAGACGCATCCTGGCAGGCAACCTCGCGGTCTCCCGCAGGCGCGGGCGCACAACACACACACACACACACACACACACACACACACACACACACACCCTCACGCCCGCCCCCCTCCCCCCAAACACAGGCACACCTCCCGCAGCCCAGACAGGTCAAGAGCCGGAAACCACAAGTAAGGGAGACGGAGAAAGAGGGAGAGAGAGAGACAGCAAGAGGACCGCACAGGCTTCCAAAGCCCCGGCCGCCACACCCTCCCCCCTCCACTGTGGGTATCCACCCGGCCCCCCCAGTCGACCCGACCCCACCGTCGCCCACCGACACACTCACACGCACACTCTCTCCCACACTCACCCTCTGGCCTGGGGGCGGGGGCTGGGTCTCGCCTCAGGGAGCCAAGCCGAAGGGGACCTTTGAGACCTCGGCTGCGAGGAAGTCTTGGGGGTCCCCACGGGTGATTGCCAGCCCCAGGGCACCGCGTCCAGCCGGGGCTCGCCGGGCCCAAGGCTCACGCCCCCTCCCTTGCGCACGGGCCGCTCTCTGCGGTGTGTGACGGTCTGTGCCAGAGTGTCCGTCTCGGATGGGATGCCGTCCCCTGTGCCCTGTCCGTCTCCCGCTTTCCGTCTCGCTGTGGGTCGGTCGCTCTGTGTCTCCGTCTCTCTGGCTCTCCCTCCCTGGGTGTGCCTGCGCGCTCGTGTCTGTCTGTCTGTCTGCATCTGCATCTGCATCTGCATCTGCCCTCTCGCCGTCTTGGGAGCCTGTCTCTGAACCTTCATCTCTTTGCGTCTCTGTCTCTCCTGACCCCCGGCCTGCCGTCCCTTCCTCTGGCCCCGGCCTCTCACGGGGGGGTGCTCTGGCCGTGGCCCTGGCTGACGAGCTTGCGCCGGCCGGCTGTCTCACTTGGCGTGGGTGCCTGCGAGTGTGTCTGTGTGCCTGTCCGTGTGGCTGCACGTCGCTCGTCTGCACCCTCAGCAAGGTCCGGTGCTTGGAGGGCGGCGTGGGGGCAAGGGGGGGGCCTCGGTAGGGCGAAGGGGCGGGGCTGACGAGCTCTGGTCGCCGGCGCTGGTGGCTGCAGGTGGGTTTGGGCACCGCGCAGGTGCCGGGCAGGATGGGCGCTCAGGGCCACGGCTGGGCTGCGCCTAGGCACGCAGGAGGCTCAGAGGACCGCGGGCCCCAGCGAGCCCCGAGGCCCTGGGCAGCGAACGCCTTGGGGAGGTGGGCGAGGGGCTGGGGGAGGGGCGGCGGCCCCCGAGCCGGGTGGTGCCTGGAGGGTCCCAGGGTGGGAGAGCGCCACGACCTCGGCGCCCCTCACTCCACCCTCCCCGCTACACCCACCGGCGGGCACACCCGGCCGGCTGCTCCCGGTCCCGGAAGCCCTGTGGTCCCCCGGGCCGGGCCGGCGGTGTGTTGGCCGGGGGGGGGGGGGGGGGGGGGGGGGGCGGGGGGGGGGCGGGGGCGGGGCGCGGGGCGGCGTGTGCCGGCCACCGGGCCGCCGGGAGTCCGGTCGCGGGTGGTGCAGCTCAAGTGCAGCGCGCGCTCCGTGGAGAGCTGGAGAGCTGCGGCCGCCGGCTGGCCCGGGCGGCAGTTCAGAGCGAAAGGCAGGCGCAGCGCAGGGCTCTTAGGGCGCCTGGCGGCAGCCGCCTCCGTCTACGGCCATACCACCCTGAATGCGCCCGATCTCGTCTGATCTCGGAAGCTAAGCAGGGTCGGGCCCGGTTAGTACTTGGATGGGAGACCGCCTGGGAATACCGGGTGCTGTAGGCTTTTTGTTGTTTCTGTTTTGCCCTGCCTCCCCTCTCCTTTAGCCCCCGGCCCCAGCCGCACCGCAAGCCGCACCAGCCGCTGGCCCCTGGCACCCCACCGCGCTCAGAGCCGCCGCCTGCCTTCCAGCCCCTCTCAGGTTGGCTGGCCGGGGCCCCGACTCCCGCTGCAGACCTGGGTTGCCTCCGCGCGGCCCGCGAGCCCCTCGGCTTTCGGCGTCCAGGAAACCAGAGGAACGGCGGCGGCGGGGGCGCGGGGGTCTCTGTCTGGGGCTCCCTTGGCAGGCCTCAGGCAATTCTGGGCGGGGCCGGGGCCCCAGCCCCACCCCCAGACGCATCCTGGCAGGCAACCTCGCGGTCTCCCGCAGGCGCGGGCGCACAACACACACACACACACACACACACACACACACACACACACACCCTCACGCCCGCCCCCCTCCCCCCAAACACAGGCACACCTCCCGCAGCCCAGACAGGTCAAGAGCCGGAAACCACAAGTAAGGGAGACGGAGAAAGAGGGAGAGAGAGAGACAGCAAGAGGACCGCACAGGCTTCCAAAGCCCCGGCCGCCACACCCTCCCCCCTCCACTGTGGGTATCCACCCGGCCCCCCCAGTCGACCCGACCCCACCGTCGCCCACCGACACACTCACACGCACACTCTCTCCCACACTCACCCTCTGGCCTGGGGGCGGGGGCTGGGTCTCGCCTCAGGGAGCCAAGCCGAAGGGGACCTTTGAGACCTCGGCTGCGAGGAAGTCTTGGGGTCCCCACGGGTGATTGCCAGCCCCAGGGCACCGCGTCCAGCCGGGGCTCGCCGGGCCCAAGGCTCACGCCCCCTCCCTTGCGCGCGGGCCGCTCTCTGCGGTGTGTGACGGTCTGTGCCAGAGTGTCCGTCTCGGATGGGATGCCGTCCCCTGTGCCCTGTCCGTCTCCCGCTTTCCGTCTCGCTGTGGGTCGGTCGCTCTGTGTCTCCGTCTCTCTGGCTCTCCCTCCCTGGGTGTGCCTGCGCGCTCGTGTCTGTCTGTCTGTCTGCATCTGCATCTGCATCTGCATCTGCCCTCTCGCCGTCTTGGGAGCCTGTCTCTGAACCTTCATCTCTTTGCGTCTCTGTCTCTCCTGACCCCCGGCCTGCCGTCCCTTCCTCTGGCCCCGGCCTCTCACGGGTGGGTGCTCTGGCCGTGGCCCTGGCTGACGAGCTTGCGCCGGCCGGCTGTCTCACTTGGCGTGGGTGCCTGCGAGTGTGTCTGTGTGCCTGTCCGTGTGGCTGCACGTCGCTCGTCTGCACCCTCAGCAAGGTCCGGTGCTTGGAGGGCGGCGTGGGGGCAAGGGGGGGGCCTCGGTAGGGCGAAGGGGCGGGGCTGACGAGCTCTGGTCGCCGGCGCTGGTGGCTGCAGGTGGGTTTGGGCACCGCGCAGGTGCCGGGCAGGATGGGCGCTCAGGGCCACGGCTGGGCTGCGCCTAGGCCCGCAGGAGGCTCAGAGGACCGCGGGCCCCAGCGGGCCCCGAGGCCCTGGGCAGCGAACGCCTTGGGGAGGTGGGCGAGGGGCTGGGGGAGGGGCGGCGGCCCCCGAGCCGGGTGGTGCCTGGAGGGTCCCAGGGTGGGAGAGCGCCACGACCTCGGCGCCCCTCACTCCACCCTCCCCGCTACACCCACCGGCGGGCACACCCGGCCGGCTGCTCCCGGTCCCGGAAGCCCTGTGGTCCCCCGGGCCGGGCCGGCGGTGTGTTGGCCGGGGGGGGGGGGGGGGGGGGGGGGGGCGGGGGGGGGGGGGGGGGGGGGGCGGGGCGGCGTGTGCCGGCCACCGGGCCGCCGGGAGTCCGGTCGCGGGTGGTGCAGCTCAAGTGCAGCGCGCGCTCCGTGGAGAGCTGGAGAGCTGCGGCCGCCGGCTGGCCCGGGCGGCAGGTCAGAGCGAAAGGCAGGCGCAGCGCAGGGCTCTTAGGGCGCCTGGCGGCAGCCGCCTCCGTCTACGGCCATACCACCCTGAACGCGCCCGATCTCGTCTGATCTCGGAAGCTAAGCAGGGTCGGGCCCGGTTAGTACTTGGATGGGAGACCGCCTGGGAATACCGGGTGCTGTAGGCTTTTTGTTGTTTCTGTTTTGCCCTGCCTCCCCTCTCCTTTAGCCCCCGGCCCCAGCCGCACCGCAAGCCGCACCAGCCGCTGGCCCCTGGCACCCCACCGCGCTCAGAGCCGCCGCCTGCCTTCCAGCCCCTCTCAGGTTGGCTGGCCGGGGCCCCGACTCCCGCTGCAGACCTGGGTTGCCTCCGCGCGGCCCGCGAGCCCCTCGGCTTTCGGCGTCCAGGAAACCAGAGGAACGGCGGCGGCGGGGGCGCGGGGGTCTCTGTCTGGGGCTCCCTTGGCAGGCCTCAGGCAATTCTGGGCGGGGCCGGGGCCCCAGCCCCACCCCCAGACGCATCCTGGCAGGCAACCTCGCGGTCTCCCGAAGGCGCGGGCGCACAACACACACACACACACACACACACACCCACACACACACACACACCCTCACGCCCGCCCCCCTCCCCCCAAACACAGGCACACCTCCCGCAGCCCAGACAGGTCAAGAGCCGGAAACCACAAGTAAGGGAGACGGAGAAAGAGGGAGAGAGAGAGACAGCAAGAGGACCGCACAGGCTTCCAAAGCCCCGGCCGCCACACCCTCCCCCCTCCACTGTGGGTATCCACCCGGCCCCCCCAGTCGACCCGACCCCACCACCGTCGCCCACCGACACACTCACACGCACACTCTCTCCCACACTCACCCTCTGGCCTGGGGGCGGGGGCTGGGTCTCGCCTCAGGGAGCCAAGCCGAAGGGGACCTTTGAGACCTCGGCTGCGAGGAAGTCTTGGGGTCCCCACGGGTGATTGCCAGCCCCAGGGCACCGCGTCCAGCCGGGGCTCGCCGGGCCCAAGGCTCACGCCCCCTCCCTTGCGCACGGGCCGCTCTCTGCGGTGTGTGACGGTCTGTGCCAGAGTGTCCGTCTCGGATGGGATGCCGTCCCCTGTGCCCTGTCCGTCTCCCGCTTTCCGTCTCGCTGTGGGTCGGTCGCTCTGTGTCTCCGTCTCTCTGGCTCTCCCTCCCTGGGTGTGCCTGCGCGCTCGTGTCTGTCTGTCTGTCTGCATCTGCATCTGCATCTGCATCAGCATCTGCCCTCTCGCCGTCTTGGGAGCCTGTCTCTGAACCTTCATCTCTTTGCGTCTCTGTCTCTCCTGACCCCCGGCCTGCCGTCCCTTCCTCTGGCCCCGGCCTCTCACGGGGGGGTGCTCTGGCCGTGGCCCTGGCTGACGAGCTTGCGCCGGCCGGCTGTCTCACTTGGCGTGGGTGCCTGCGAGTGTGTCTGTGTGCCTGTCCGTGTGGCTGCACGTCGCTCGTCTGCACCCTCAGCAAGGTCCGGTGCTTGGAGGGCGGCGTGGGGGCAAGGGGGGGGCCTCGGTAGGGCGAAGGGGTGGGGCTGACGAGCTCTGGTCGCCGGCGCTGGTGGCTGCAGGTGGGTTTGGGCACCGCGCAGGTGCCGGGCAGGATGGGCGCTCAGGGCCACGGCTGGGCTGCGCCTAGGCACGCAGGAGGCTCAGAGGACCGCGGGCCCCAGCGAGCCCCGAGGCCCTGGGCAGCGAACGCCTTGGGGAGGTGGGCGAGGGGCTGGGGGAGGGGCGGCGGCCCCCGAGCCGGGTGGTGCCTGGAGGGTCCCAGGGTGGGAGAGCGCCACGACCTCGGCGCCCCTCACTCCACCCTCCCCGCTACACCCACCGGCGGGCACACCCGGCCGGCTGCTCCCGGTCCCGGAAGCCCTGTGGTCCCCCGGGCCGGGCCGGCGGTGTGTTGGCCGGGGGGGGGGGGGGGCGGGGACGTGGGCGGGGCCGGGGGGCGGGGCGGCGTGTGCCGGCCACCGGGCCGCCGGGAGTCCGGTCGCGGGTGGTGCAGCTCAAGTGCAGCGCGCGCTCCGTGGAGAGCTGGAGAGCTGCGGCCGCCGGCTGGCCCGGGCGGCAGTTCAGAGCGAAAGGCAGGCGCAGCGCAGGGCTCTTAGGGCCCCTGGCGGCAGCCGCCTCCGTCTACGGCCATACCACCCTGAATGCGCCCGATCTCGTCTGATCTCGGAAGCTAAGCAGGGTCGGGCCCGGTTAGTACTTGGATGGGAGACCGCCTGGGAATACCGGGTGCTGTAGGCTTTTTGTTGTTTCTGTTTTGCCCTGCCTCCCCTCTCCTTTAGCCCCCGGCCCCAGCCGCACCGCAAGCCGCACCAGCCGCTGGCCCCTGGCACCCCACCGCGCTCAGAGCCGCCGCCTGCCTTCCAGCCCCTCTCAGGTTGGCTGGCCGGGGCCCCGACTCCCGCTGCAGACCTGGGTTGCCTCCGCGCGGCCCGCGAGCCCCTCGGCTTTCGGCGGCCAGGAAACCAGAGGAACGGCGGCGGCGGGGGCGCGGGGGTCTCTGTCTGGGGCTCCCTTGGCAGGCCTCAGGCAATTCTGGGCGGGGCCGGGGCCCCAGCCCCACCCCCAGACGCATCCTGGCAGGCAACCTCGCGGTCTCCCGCAGGCGCGGGCGCACAACACACACACACACACACACACACACACACACACACACCCACACCCTCACGCCCGCCCCCCTCCCCCCAAACACAGGCACACCTCCCGCAGCCCAGACAGGTCAAGAGCCGGAAACCACAAGTAAGGGAGACGGAGAAAGAGGGAGAGAGAGAGACAGCAAGAGGACCGCACAGGCTTCCAAAGCCCCGGCCGCCACACCCTCCCCCCTCCACTGTGGGTATCCACCCGGCCCCCCCAGTCGACCCGACCCCACCGTCGCCCACCGACACACTCACACGCACACTCTCTCCCACACTCACCCTCTGGCCTGGGGGCGGGGGCTGGGTCTCGCCTCAGGGAGCCAAGCCGAAGGGGACCTTTGAGACCTCGGCTGCGAGGAAGTCTTGGGGTCCCCACGGGTGATTGCCAGCCCCAGGGCACCGCGTCCAGCCGGGGCTCGCCGGGCCCAAGGCTCACGCCCCCTCCCTTGCGCGCGGGCCGCTCTCTGCGGTGTGTGACGGTCTGTGCCAGAGTGTCCGTCTCGGATGGGATGCCGTCCCCTGTGCCCTGTCCGTCTCCCGCTTTCCTTCTCGCTGTGGGTCGGTCGCTCTGTGTCTCCGTCTCTCTGGCTCTCCCTCCCTGGGTGTGCCTGCGCGCTCGTGTCTGTCTGTCTGTCTGCATCTGCATCTGCATCTGCATCTGCCCTCTCGCCGTCTTGGGAGCCTGTCTCTGAACCTTCATCTCTTTGCGTCTCTGTCTCTCCTGACCCCCGGCCTGCCGTCCCTTCCTCTGGCCCCGGCCTCTCACGGGTGGGTGCTCTGGCCGTGGCCCTGGCTGACGAGCTTGCGCCGGCCGGCTGTCTCACTTGGCGTGGGTGCCTGCGAGTGTGTCTGTGTGCCTGTCCGTGTGGCTGCACGTCGCTCGTCTGCACCCTCAGCAAGGTCCGGTGCTTGGAGGGCGGCGTGGGGGCAAGGGGGGGGCCTCGGTAGGGCGAAGGGGCGGGGCTGACGAGCTCTGGTCGCCGGCGCTGGTGGCTGCAGGTGGGTTTGGGCACCGCGCAGGTGCCGGGCAGGATGGGCGCTCAGGGCCACGGCTGGGCTGCGCCTAGGCCCGCAGGAGGCTCAGAGGACCGCGGGCCCCAGCGGGCCCCGAGGCCCTGGGCAGCGAACGCCTTGGGGAGGTGGGCGAGGGGCTGGGGGAGGGGCGGCGGCCCCCGAGCCGGGTGGTGCCTGGAGGGTCCCAGGGTGGGAGAGCGCCACGACCTCGGCGCCCCTCACTCCACCCTCCCCGCTACACCCACCGGCGGGCACACCCGGCCGGCTGCTCCCGGTCCCGGAAGCCCTGTGGTCCCCCGGGCCGGGCCGGCGGTGTGTTGGCCGGGGGGGGGGGGGGGGGGGGGGGGGGGGGGGGCGGGGGGGGGGGGGGGGGGGGCGGGGCGGCGTGTGCCGGCCACCGGGCCGCCGGGAGTCCGGTCGCGGGTGGTGCAGCTCAAGTGCAGCGCGCGCTCCGTGGAGAGCTGGAGAGCTGCGGCCGCCGGCTGGCCCGGGCGGCAGGTCAGAGCGAAAGGCAGGCGCAGCGCAGGGCTCTTAGGGCCCCTGGCGGCAGCCGCCTCCGTCTACGGCCATACCACCCTGAACGCGCCCGATCTCGTCTGATCTCGGAAGCTAAGCAGGGTCGGGCCCGGTTAGTACTTGGATGGGAGACCGCCTGGGAATACCGGGTGCTGTAGGCTTTTTGTTGTTTCTGTTTTGCCCTGCCTCCCCTCTCCTTTAGCCCCCGGCCCCAGCCGCACCGCAAGCCGCACCAGCCGCTGGCCCCTGGCACCCCACCGCGCTCAGAGCCGCCGCCTGCCTTCCAGCCCCTCTCAGGTTGGCTGGCCGGGGCCCCGACTCCCGCTGCAGACCTGGGTTGCCTCCGCGCGGCCCGCGAGCCCCTCGGCTTTCGGCGTCCAGGAAACCAGAGGAACGGCGGCGGCGGGGGCGCGGGGGTCTCTGTCTGGGGCTCCCTTGGCAGGCCTCAGGCAATTCTGGGCGGGGCCGGGGCCCCAGCCCCACCCCCAGACGCATCCTGGCAGGCAACCTCGCGGTCTCCCGCAGGCGCGGGCGCACAACACACACACACACACACACACACACACACACACACACCCTCACGCCCGCCCCCCTCCCCCCAAACACAGGCACACCTCCCGCAGCCCAGACAGGTCAAGAGCCGGAAACCACAAGTAAGGGAGACGGAGAAAGAGGGAGAGAGAGAGACAGCAAGAGGACCGCACAGGCTTCCAAAGCCCCGGCCGCCACACCCTCCCCCCTCCACTGTGGGTATCCACCCGGCCCCCCCAGTCGACCCGACCCCACCGTCGCCCACCGACACACTCACACGCACACTCTCTCCCACACTCACCCTCTGGCCTGGGGGCGGGGGCTGGGTCTCGCCTCAGGGAGCCAAGCCGAAGGGGACCTTTGAGACCTCGGCTGCGAGGAAGTCTTGGGGGTCCCCACGGGTGATTGCCAGCCCCAGGGCACCGCGTCCAGCCGGGGCTCGCCGGGCCCAAGGCTCACGCCCCCTCCCTTGCGCACGGGCCGCTCTCTGCGGTGTGTGACGGTCTGTGCCAGAGTGTCCGTCTCGGATGGGATGCCGTCCCCTGTGCCCTGTCCGTCTCCCGCTTTCCGTCTCGCTGTGGGTCGGTCGCTCTGTGTCTCCGTCTCTCTGGCTCTCCCTCCCTGGGTGTGCCTGCGCGCTCGTGTCTGTCTGTCTGTCTGCATCTGCATCTGCATCTGCATCTGCCCTCTCGCCGTCTTGGGAGCCTGTCTCTGAACCTTCATCTCTTTGCGTCTCTGTCTCTCCTGACCCCCGGCCTGCCGTCCCTTCCTCTGGCCCCGGCCTCTCACGGGGGGGTGCTCTGGCCGTGGCCCTGGCTGACGAGCTTGCGCCGGCCGGCTGTCTCACTTGGCGTGGGTGCCTGCGAGTGTGTCTGTGTGCCTGTCCGTGTGGCTGCACGTCGCTCGTCTGCACCCTCAGCAAGGTCCGGTGCTTGGAGGGCGGCGTGGGGGCAAGGGGGGGGCCTCGGTAGGGCGAAGGGGCGGGGCTGACGAGCTCTGGTCGCCGGCGCTGGTGGCTGCAGGTGGGTTTGGGCACCGCGCAGGTGCCGGGCAGGATGGGCGCTCAGGGCCACGGCTGGGCTGCGCCTAGGCACGCAGGAGGCTCAGAGGACCGCGGGCCCCAGCGAGCCCCGAGGCCCTGGGCAGCGAACGCCTTGGGGAGGTGGGCGAGGGGCTGGGGGAGGGGCGGCGGCCCCCGAGCCGGGTGGTGCCTGGAGGGTCCCAGGGTGGGAGAGCGCCACGACCTCGGCGCCCCTCACTCCACCCTCCCCGCTACACCCACCGGCGGGCACACCCGGCCGGCTGCTCCCGGTCCCGGAAGCCCTGTGGTCCCCCGGGCCGGGCCGGCGGTGTGTTGGCCGGGGGGGGGGGGGGGGGGGGGGGGGGGGCGGGGACGGGGGCGGGGGCGGGGCGCGGGGCGGCGTGTGCCGGCCACCGGGCCGCCGGGAGTCCGGTCGCGGGTGGTGCAGCTCAAGTGCAGCGCGCGCTCCGTGGAGAGCTGGAGAGCTGCGGCCGCCGGCTGGCCCGGGCGGCAGGTCAGAGCGAAAGGCAGGCGCAGCGCAGGGCTCTTAGGGCGCCTGGCGGCAGCCGCCTCCGTCTACGGCCATACCACCCTGAACGCGCCCGATCTCGTCTGATCTCGGAAGCTAAGCAGGGTCGGGCCCGGTTAGTACTTGGATGGGAGACCGCCTGGGAATACCGGGTGCTGTAGGCTTTTTGTTGTTTCTGTTTTGCCCTGCCTCCCCTCTCCTTTAGCCCCCGGCCCCAGCCGCACCGCAAGCCGCACCAGCCGCTGGCCCCTGGCACCCCACCGCGCTCAGAGCCGCCGCCTGCCTTCCAGCCCCTCTCAGGTTGGCTGGCCGGGGCCCCGACTCCCGCTGCAGACCTGGGTTGCCTCCGCGCGGCCCGCGAGCCCCTCGGCTTTCGGCGTCCAGGAAACCAGAGGAACGGCGGCGGCGGGGGCGCGGGGGTCTCTGTCTGGGGCTCCCTTGGCAGGCCTCAGGCAATTCTGGGCGGGGCCGGGGCCCCAGCCCCACCCCCAGACGCATCCTGGCAGGCAACCTCGCGGTCTCCCGCAGGCGCGGGCGCACAACACACACACACACACACACACACACACACACACACCCTCACGCCCGCCCCCCTCCCCCCAAACACAGGCACACCTCCCGCAGCCCAGACAGGTCAAGAGCCGGAAACCACAAGTAAGGGAGACGGAGAAAGAGGGAGAGAGAGAGACAGCAAGAGGACCGCACAGGCTTCCAAAGCCCCGGCCGCCACACCCTCCCCCCTCCACTGTGGGTATCCACCCGGCCCCCCCAGTCGACCCGACCCCACCACCGTCGCCCACCGACACACTCACACGCACACTCTCTCCCACACTCACCCTCTGGCCTGGGGGCGGGGGCTGGGTCTCGCCTCAGGGAGCCAAGCCGAAGGGGACCTTTGAGACCTCGGCTGCGAGGAAGTCTTGGGGTCCCCACGGGTGATTGCCAGCCCCAGGGCACCGCGTCCAGCCGGGGCTCGCCGGGCCCAAGGCTCACGCCCCCTCCCTTGCGCACGGGCCGCTCTCTGCGGTGTGTGACGGTCTGTGCCAGAGTGTCCGTCTCGGATGGGATGCCGTCCCCTGTGCCCTGTCCGTCTCCCGCTTTCCGTCTCGCTGTGGGTCGGTCGCTCTGTGTCTCCGTCTCTCTGGCTCTCCCTCCCTGGGTGTGCCTGCGCGCTCGTGTCTGTCTGTCTGTCTGCATCTGCATCTGCATCTGCATCTGCCCTCTCGCCGTCTTGGGAGCCTGTCTCTGAACCTTCATCTCTTTGCGTCTCTGTCTCTCCTGACCCCCGGCCTGCCGTCCCTTCCTCTGGCCCCGGCCTCTCACGGGTGGGTGCTCTGGCCGTGGCCCTGGCTGACGAGCTTGCGCCGGCCGGCTGTCTCACTTGGCGTGGGTGCCTGCGAGTGTGTCTGTGTGCCTGTCCGTGTGGCTGCACGTCGCTCGTCTGCACCCTCAGCAAGGTCCGGTGCTTGGAGGGCGGCGTGGGGGCAAGGGGGGGGCCTCGGTAGGGCGAAGGGGCGGGGCTGACGAGCTCTGGTCGCCGGCGCTGGTGGCTGCAGGTGGGTTTGGGCACCGCGCAGGTGCCGGGCAGGATGGGCGCTCAGGGCCACGGCTGGGCTGCGCCTAGGCCCGCAGGAGGCTCAGAGGACCGCGGGCCCCAGCGGGCCCCGAGGCCCTGGGCAGCGAACGCCTTGGGGAGGTGGGCGAGGGGCTGGGGGAGGGGCGGCGGCCCCCGAGCCGGGTGGTGCCTGGAGGGTCCCAGGGTGGGAGAGCGCCACGACCTCGGCGCCCCTCACTCCACCCTCCCCGCTACACCCACCGGCGGGCACACCCGGCTGGCTGCTCCCGGTCCCGGAAGCCCTGTGGTCCCCCGGGCCGGGCCGGCGGTGTGTTGGCCGGGGGGGGGGGGGGGGGGGGGGGGGGGGGGGGGGGGGGGACGGGGGGGGGGGCGGGGCGCGGGGCGGCGTGTGCCGGCCACCGGGCCGCCGGGAGTCCGGTCGCGGGTGGTGCAGCTCAAGTGCAGCGCGCGCTCCGTGGAGAGCTGGAGAGCTGCGGCCGCCGGCTGGCCCGGGCGGCAGGTCAGAGCGAAAGGCAGGCGCAGCGCAGGGCTCTTAGGGCGCCTGGCGGCAGCCGCCTCCGTCTACGGCCATACCACCCTGAACGCGCCCGATCTCGTCTGATCTCGGAAGCTAAGCAGGGTCGGGCCCGGTTAGTACTTGGATGGGAGACCGCCTGGGAATACCGGGTGCTGTAGGCTTTTTGTTGTTTCTGTTTTGCCCTGCCTCCCCTCTCCTTTAGCCCCCGGCCCCAGCCGCACCGCAAGCCGCACCAGCCGCTGGCCCCTGGCACCCCACCGCGCTCAGAGCCGCCGCCTGCCTTCCAGCCCCTCTCAGGTTGGCTGGCCGGGGCCCCGACTCCCGCTGCAGACCTGGGTTGCCTCCGCGCGGCCCGCGAGCCCCTCGGCTTTCGGCGTCCAGGAAACCAGAGGAACGGCGGCGGCGGGGGCGCGGGGGTCTCTGTCTGGGGCTCCCTTGGCAGGCCTCAGGCAATTCTGGGCGGGGCCGGGGCCCCAGCCCCACCCCCAGACGCATCCTGGCAGGCAACCTCGCGGTCTCCCGCAGGCGCGGGCGCACAACACACACACACACACACACACACACACACACACACCCTCACGCCCGCCCCCCTCCCCCCAAACACAGGCACACCTCCCGCAGCCCAGACAGGTCAAGAGCCGGAAACCACAAGTAAGGGAGACGGAGAAAGAGGGAGAGAGAGAGACAGCAAGAGGACCGCACAGGCTTCCAAAGCCCCGGCCGCCACACCCTCCCCCCTCCACTGTGGGTATCCACCCGGCCCCCCCAGTCGACCCGACCCCACCACCGTCGCCCACCGACACACTCACACGCACACTCTCTCCCACACTCACCCTCTGGCCTGGGGGCGGGGGCTGGGTCTCGCCTCAGGGAGCCAAGCCGAAGGGGACCTTTGAGACCTCGGCTGCGAGGAAGTCTTGGGGTCCCCACGGGTGATTGCCAGCCCCAGGGCACCGCGTCCAGCCGGGGCTCGCCGGGCCCAAGGCTCACGCCCCCTCCCTTGCGCACGGGCCGCTCTCTGCGGTGTGTGACGGTCTGTGCCAGAGTGTCCGTCTCGGATGGGATGCCGTCCCCTGTGCCCTGTCCGTCTCCCGCTTTCCGTCTCGCTGTGGGTCGGTCGCTCTGTGTCTCCGTCTCTCTGGCTCTCCCTCCCTGGGTGTGCCTGCGCGCTCGTGTCTGTCTGTCTGTCTGCATCTGCATCTGCCCTCTCGCCGTCTTGGGAGCCTGTCTCTGAACCTTCATCTCTTTGCGTCTCTGTCTCTCCTGACCCCCGGCCTGCCGTCCCTTCCTCTGGCCCCGGCCTCTCACGGGTGGGTGCTCTGGCCGTGGCCCTGGCTGACGAGCTTGCGCCGGCCGGCTGTCTCACTTGGCGTGGGTGCCTGCGAGTGTGTCTGTGTGCCTGTCCGTGTGGCTGCACGTCGCTCGTCTGCACCCTCAGCAAGGTCCGGTGCTTGGAGGGCGGCGTGGGGGCAAGGGGGGGGCCTCGGTAGGGCGAAGGGGCGGGGCTGACGAGCTCTGGTCGCCGGCGCTGGTGGCTGCAGGTGGGTTTGGGCACCGCGCAGGTGCCGGGCAGGATGGGCGCTCAGGGCCACGGCTGGGCTGCGCCTAGGCCCGCAGGAGGCTCAGAGGACCGCGGGCCCCAGCGGGCCCCGAGGCCCTGGGCAGCGAACGCCTTGGGGAGGTGGGCGAGGGGCTGGGGGAGGGGCGGCGGCCCCCGAGCCGGGTGGTGCCTGGAGGGTCCCAGGGTGGGAGAGCGCCACGACCTCGGCGCCCCTCACTCCACCCTCCCCGCTACACCCACCGGCGGGCACACCCGGCCGGCTGCTCCCGGTCCCGGAAGCCCTGTGGTCCCCCGGGCCGGGCCGGCGGTGTGTTGGCCGGGGGGGGGGGGGGGGGGGCGGGGACGTGGGCGGGGGCGGGGCGCGGGGCGGCGTGTGCCGGCCACCGGGCCGCCGGGAGTCCGGTCGCGGGTGGTGCAGCTCAAGTGCAGCGCGCGCTCCGTGGAGAGCTGGAGAGCTGCGGCCGCCGGCTGGCCCGGGCGGCAGGTCAGAGCGAAAGGCAGGCGCAGCGCAGGGCTCTTAGGGCCCCTGGCGGCAGCCGCCTCCGTCTACGGCCATACCACCCTGAACGCGCCCGATCTCGTCTGATCTCGGAAGCTAAGCAGGGTCGGGCCCGGTTAGTACTTGGATGGGAGACCGCCTGGGAATACCGGGTGCTGTAGGCTTTTTGTTGTTTCTGTTTTGCCCTGCCTCCCCTCTCCTTTAGCCCCCGGCCCCAGCCGCACCGCAAGCCGCACCAGCCGCTGGCCCCTGGCACCCCACCGCGCTCAGAGCCGCCGCCTGCCTTCCAGCCCCTCTCAGGTTGGCTGGCCGGGGCCCCGACTCCCGCTGCAGACCTGGGTTGCCTCCGCGCGGCCCGCGAGCCCCTCGGCTTTCGGCGTCCAGGAAACCAGAGGAACGGCGGCGGCGGGGGCGCGGGGGTCTCTGTCTGGGGCTCCCTTGGCAGGCCTCAGGCAATTCTGGGCGGGGCCGGGGCCCCAGCCCCACCCCCAGACGCATCCTGGCAGGCAACCTCGCGGTCTCCCGCAGGCGCGGGCGCACAACACACACACACACACACACACACACACACACACACACACACCCTCACGCCCGCCCCCCTCCCCCCAAACACAGGCACACCTCCCGCAGCCCAGACAGGTCAAGAGCCGGAAACCACAAGTAAGGGAGACGGAGAAAGAGGGAGAGAGAGAGACAGCAAGAGGACCGCACAGGCTTCCAAAGCCCCGGCCGCCACACCCTCCCCCCTCCACTGTGGGTATCCACCCGGCCCCCCCAGTCGACCCGACCCCACCGTCGCCCACCGACACACTCACACGCACACTCTCTCCCACACTCACCCTCTGGCCTGGGGGCGGGGGCTGGGTCTCGCCTCAGGGAGCCAAGCCGAAGGGGACCTTTGAGACCTCGGCTGCGAGGAAGTCTTGGGGGTCCCCACGGGTGATTGCCAGCCCCAGGGCACCGCGTCCAGCCGGGGCTCGCCGGGCCCAAGGCTCACGCCCCCTCCCTTGCGCACGGGCCGCTCTCTGCGGTGTGTGACGGTCTGTGCCAGAGTGTCCGTCTCGGATGGGATGCCGTCCCCTGTGCCCTGTCCGTCTCCCGCTTTCCGTCTCGCTGTGGGTCGGTCGCTCTGTGTCTCCGTCTCTCTGGCTCTCCCTCCCTGGGTGTGCCTGCGCGCTCGTGTCTGTCTGTCTGTCTGCATCTGCATCTGCATCTGCATCTGCCCTCTCGCCGTCTTGGGAGCCTGTCTCTGAACCTTCATCTCTTTGCGTCTCTGTCTCTCCTGACCCCCGGCCTGCCGTCCCTTCCTCTGGCCCCGGCCTCTCACGGGGGGGTGCTCTGGCCGTGGCCCTGGCTGACGAGCTTGCGCCGGCCGGCTGTCTCACTTGGCGTGGGTGCCTGCGAGTGTGTCTGTGTGCCTGTCCGTGTGGCTGCACGTCGCTCGTCTGCACCCTCAGCAAGGTCCGGTGCTTGGAGGGCGGCGTGGGGGCAAGGGGGGGGCCTCGGTAGGGCGAAGGGGCGGGGCTGACGAGCTCTGGTCGCCGGCGCTGGTGGCTGCAGGTGGGTTTGGGCACCGCGCAGGTGCCGGGCAGGATGGGCGCTCAGGGCCACGGCTGGGCTGCGCCTAGGCACGCAGGAGGCCCAGAGGACCGCGGGCCCCAGCGAGCCCCGAGGCCCTGGGCAGCGAACGCCTTGGGGAGGTGGGCGAGGGGCTGGGGGAGGGGCGGCGGCCCCCGAGCCGGGTGGTGCCTGGAGGGTCCCAGGGTGGGAGAGCGCCACGACCTCGGCGCCCCTCACTCCACCCTCCCCGCTACACCCACCGGCGGGCACACCCGGCCGGCTGCTCCCGGTCCCGGAAGCCCTGTGGTCCCCCGGGCCGGGCCGGCGGTGTGTTGGCCGGGGGGGGGGGGGGGGGGGGGGCGGGGACGTGGGCGGGGGCGGGGCGCGGGGCGGCGTGTGCCGGCCACCGGGCCGCCGGGAGTCCGGTCGCGGGTGGTGCAGCTCAAGTGCAGCGCGCGCTCCGTGGAGAGCTGGAGAGCTGCGGCCGCCGGCTGGCCCGGGCGGCAGGTCAGAGCGAAAGGCAGGCGCAGCGCAGGGCTCTTAGGGCGCCTGGCGGCAGCCGCCTCCGTCTACGGCCATACCACCCTGAACGCGCCCGATCTCGTCTGATCTCGGAAGCTAAGCAGGGTCGGGCCCGGTTAGTACTTGGATGGGAGACCGCCTGGGAATACCGGGTGCTGTAGGCTTTTTGTTGTTTCTGTTTTGCCCTGCCTCCCCTCTCCTTTAGCCCCCGGCCCCAGCCGCACCGCAAGCCGCACCAGCCGCTGGCCCCTGGCACCCCACCGCGCTCAGAGCCGCCGCCTGCCTTCCAGCCCCTCTCAGGTTGGCTGGCCGGGGCCCCGACTCCCGCTGCAGACCTGGGTTGCCTCCGCGCGGCCCGCGAGCCCCTCGGCTTTCGGCGTCCAGGAAACCAGAGGAACGGCGGCGGCGGGGGCGCGGGGGTCTCTGTCTGGGGCTCCCTTGGCAGGCCTCAGGCAATTCTGGGCGGGGCCGGGGCCCCAGCCCCACCCCCAGACGCATCCTGGCAGGCAACCTCGCGGTCTCCCGAAGGCGCGGGCGCACAACACACACACACACACACACACACACACACACACACACACCCTCACGCCCGCCCCCCTCCCCCCAAACACAGGCACACCTCCCGCAGCCCAGACAGGTCAAGAGCCGGAAACCACAAGTAAGGGAGACGGAGAAAGAGGGAGAGAGAGAGACAGCAAGAGGACCGCACAGGCTTCCAAAGCCCCGGCCGCCACACCCTCCCCCCTCCACTGTGGGTATCCACCCGGCCCCCCCAGTCGACCCGACCCCACCACCGTCGCCCACCGACACACTCACACGCACACTCTCTCCCACACTCACCCTCTGGCCTGGGGGCGGGGGCTGGGTCTCGCCTCAGGGAGCCAAGCCGAAGGGGACCTTTGAGACCTCGGCTGCGAGGAAGTCTTGGGGTCCCCACGGGTGATTGCCAGCCCCAGGGCACCGCGTCCAGCCGGGGCTCGCCGGGCCCAAGGCTCACGCCCCCTCCCTTGCGCACGGGCCGCTCTCTGCGGTGTGTGACGGTCTGTGCCAGAGTGTCCGTCTCGGATGGGATGCCGTCCCCTGTGCCCTGTCCGTCTCCCGCTTTCCGTCTCGCTGTGGGTCGGTCGCTCTGTGTCTCCGTCTCTCTGGCTCTCCCTCCCTGGGTGTGCCTGCGCGCTCGTGTCTGTCTGTCTGTCTGCATCTGCATCTGCATCTGCATCAGCATCTGCCCTCTCGCCGTCTTGGGAGCCTGTCTCTGAACCTTCATCTCTTTGCGTCTCTGTCTCTCCTGACCCCCGGCCTGCCGTCCCTTCCTCTGGCCCCGGCCTCTCACGGGGGGGTGCTCTGGCCGTGGCCCTGGCTGACGAGCTTGCGCCGGCCGGCTGTCTCACTTGGCGTGGGTGCCTGCGAGTGTGTCTGTGTGCCTGTCCGTGTGGCTGCACGTCGCTCGTCTGCACCCTCAGCAAGGTCCGGTGCTTGGAGGGCGGCGTGGGGGCAAGGGGGGGGCCTCGGTAGGGCGAAGGGGCGGGGCTGACGAGCTCTGGTCGCCGGCGCTGGTGGCTGCAGGTGGGTTTGGGCACCGCGCAGGTGCCGGGCAGGATGGGCGCTCAGGGCCACGGCTGGGCTGCGCCTGGGCACGCAGGAGGCTCAGAGGACCGCGGGCCCCAGCGAGCCCCGAGGCCCTGGGCAGCGAACGCCTTGGGGAGGTGGGCGAGGGGCTGGGGGAGGGGCGGCGGCCCCCGAGCCGGGTGGTGCCTGGAGGGTCCCAGGGTGGGAGAGCGCCACGACCTCGGCGCCCCTCACTCCACCCTCCCCGCTACACCCACCGGCGGGCACACCCGGCCGGCTGCTCCCGGTCCCGGAAGCCCTGTGGTCCCCCGGGCCGGGCCGGCGGTGTGTTGGCCGGGGGGGGGGGGGGCGGGGACGTGGGCGGGGCCGGGGGGCGGGGCGGCGTGTGCCGGCCACCGGGCCGCCGGGAGTCCGGTCGCGGGTGGTGCAGCTCAAGTGCAGCGCGCGCTCCGTGGAGAGCTGGAGAGCTGCGGCCGCCGGCTGGCCCGGGCGGCAGTTCAGAGCGAAAGGCAGGCGCAGCGCAGGGCTCTTAGGGCCCCTGGCGGCAGCCGCCTCCGTCTACGGCCATACCACCCTGAATGCGCCCGATCTCGTCTGATCTCGGAAGCTAAGCAGGGTCGGGCCCGGTTAGTACTTGGATGGGAGACCGCCTGGGAATACCGGGTGCTGTAGGCTTTTTGTTGTTTCTGTTTTGCCCTGCCTCCCCTCTCCTTTAGCCCCCGGCCCCAGCCGCACCGCAAGCCGCACCAGCCGCTGGCCCCTGGCACCCCACCGCGCTCAGAGCCGCCGCCTGCCTTCCAGCCCCTCTCAGGTTGGCTGGCCGGGGCCCCGACTCCCGCTGCAGACCTGGGTTGCCTCCGCGCGGCCCGCGAGCCCCTCGGCTTTCGGCGTCCAGGAAACCAGAGGAACGGCGGCGGCGGGGGCGCGGGGGTCTCTGTCTGGGGCTCCCTTGGCAGGCCTCAGGCAATTCTGGGCGGGGCCGGGGCCCCAGCCCCACCCCCAGACGCATCCTGGCAGGCAACCTCGCGGTCTCCCGCAGGCGCGGGCGCACAACACACACACACACACACACACACACACACACACACACACACCCTCACGCCCGCCCCCCTCCCCCCAAACACAGGCACACCTCCCGCAGCCCAGACAGGTCAAGAGCCGGAAACCACAAGTAAGGGAGACGGAGAAAGAGGGAGAGAGAGAGACAGCAAGAGGACCGCACAGGCTTCCAAAGCCCCGGCCGCCACACCCTCCCCCCTCCACTGTGGGTATCCACCCGGCCCCCCCAGTCGACCCGACCCCACCGTCGCCCACCGACACACTCACACGCACACTCTCTCCCACACTCACCCTCTGGCCTGGGGGCGGGGGCTGGGTCTCGCCTCAGGGAGCCAAGCCGAAGGGGACCTTTGAGACCTCGGCTGCGAGGAAGTCTTGGGGTCCCCACGGGTGATTGCCAGCCCCAGGGCACCGCGTCCAGCCGGGGCTCGCCGGGCCCAAGGCTCACGCCCCCTCCCTTGCGCGCGGGCCGCTCTCTGCGGTGTGTGACGGTCTGTGCCAGAGTGTCCGTCTCGGATGGGATGCCGTCCCCTGTGCCCTGTCCGTCTCCCGCTTTCCTTCTCGCTGTGGGTCGGTCGCTCTGTGTCTCCGTCTCTCTGGCTCTCCCTCCCTGGGTGTGCCTGCGCGCTCGTGTCTGTCTGTCTGTCTGCATCTGCATCTGCATCTGCATCTGCCCTCTCGCCGTCTTGGGAGCCTGTCTCTGAACCTTCATCTCTTTGCGTCTCTGTCTCTCCTGACCCCCGGCCTGCCGTCCCTTCCTCTGGCCCCGGCCTCTCACGGGTGGGTGCTCTGGCCGTGGCCCTGGCTGACGAGCTTGCGCCGGCCGGCTGTCTCACTTGGCGTGGGTGCCTGCGAGTGTGTCTGTGTGCCTGTCCGTGTGGCTGCACGTCGCTCGTCTGCACCCTCAGCAAGGTCCGGTGCTTGGAGGGCGGCGTGGGGGCAAGGGGGGGGCCTCGGTAGGGCGAAGGGGCGGGGCTGACGAGCTCTGGTCGCCGGCGCTGGTGGCTGCAGGTGGGTTTGGGCACCGCGCAGGTGCCGGGCAGGATGGGCGCTCAGGGCCACGGCTGGGCTGCGCCTAGGCCCGCAGGAGGCTCAGAGGACCGCGGGCCCCAGCGGGCCCCGAGGCCCTGGGCAGCGAACGCCTTGGGGAGGTGGGCGAGGGGCTGGGGGAGGGGCGGCGGCCCCCGAGCCGGGTGGTGCCTGGAGGGTCCCAGGGTGGGAGAGCGCCACGACCTCGGCGCCCCTCACTCCACCCTCCCCGCTACACCCACCGGCGGGCACACCCGGCCGGCTGCTCCCGGTCCCGGAAGCCCTGTGGTCCCCCGGGCCGGGCCGGCGGTGTGTTGGCCGGGGGGGGGGGGGGGGGGGGGGGGGGGGGGGGGGGGGGGGGCGGGGCGCGGGGCGGCGTGTGCCGGTCACCGGGCCGCCGGGAGTCCGGTCGCGGGTGGTGCAGCTCAAGTGCAGCGCGCGCTCCGTGGAGAGCTGGAGAGCTGCGGCCGCCGGCTGGCCCGGGCGGCAGGTCAGAGCGAAAGGCAGGCGCAGCGCAGGGCTCTTAGGGCGCCTGGCGGCAGCCGCCTCCGTCTACGGCCATACCACCCTGAACGCGCCCGATCTCGTCTGATCTCGGAAGCTAAGCAGGGTCGGGCCCGGTTAGTACTTGGATGGGAGACCGCCTGGGAATACCGGGTGCTGTAGGCTTTTTGTTGTTTCTGTTTTGCCCTGCCTCCCCTCTCCTTTAGCCCCCGGCCCCAGCCGCACCGCAAGCCGCACCAGCCGCTGGCCCCTGGCACCCCACCGCGCTCAGAGCCGCCGCCTGCCTTCCAGCCCCTCTCAGGTTGGCTGGCCGGGGCCCCGACTCCCGCTGCAGACCTGGGTTGCCTCCGCGCGGCCCGCGAGCCCCTCGGCTTTCGGCGTCCAGGAAACCAGAGGAACGGCGGCGGCGGGGGCGCGGGGGTCTCTGTCTGGGGCTCCCTTGGCAGGCCTCAGGCAATTCTGGGCGGGGCCGGGGCCCCAGCCCCACCCCCAGACGCATCCTGGCAGGCAACCTCGCGGTCTCCCGCAGGCGCGGGCGCACAACACACACACACACACACACACACACACACACACACCCTCACGCCCGCCCCCCTCCCCCCAAACACAGGCACACCTCCCGCAGCCCAGACAGGTCAAGAGCCGGAAACCACAAGTAAGGGAGACGGAGAAAGAGGGAGAGAGAGAGACAGCAAGAGGACCGCACAGGCTTCCAAAGCCCCGGCCGCCACACCCTCCCCCCTCCACTGTGGGTATCCACCCGGCCCCCCCAGTCGACCCGACCCCACCACCGTCGCCCACCGACACACTCACACGCACACTCTCTCCCACACTCACCCTCTGGCCTGGGGGCGGGGGCTGGGTCTCGCCTCAGGGAGCCAAGCCGAAGGGGACCTTTGAGACCTCGGCTGCGAGGAAGTCTTGGGGTCCCCACGGGTGATTGCCAGCCCCAGGGCACCGCGTCCAGCCGGGGCTCGCCGGGCCCAAGGCTCACGCCCCCTCCCTTGCGCACGGGCCGCTCTCTGCGGTGTGTGACGGTCTGTGCCAGAGTGTCCGTCTCGGATGGGATGCCGTCCCCTGTGCCCTGTCCGTCTCCCGCTTTCCGTCTCGCTGTGGGTCGGTCGCTCTGTGTCTCCGTCTCTCTGGCTCTCCCTCCCTGGGTGTGCCTGCGCGCTCGTGTCTGTCTGTCTGTCTGCATCTGCATCTGCATCTGCATCTGCCCTCTCGCCGTCTTGGGAGCCTGTCTCTGAACCTTCATCTCTTTGCGTCTCTGTCTCTCCTGACCCCCGGCCTGCCGTCCCTTCCTCTGGCCCCGGCCTCTCACGGGTGGGTGCTCTGGCCGTGGCCCTGGCTGACGAGCTTGCGCCGGCCGGCTGTCTCACTTGGCGTGGGTGCCTGCGAGTGTGTCTGTGTGCCTGTCCGTGTGGCTGCACGTCGCTCGTCTGCACCCTCAGCAAGGTCCGGTGCTTGGAGGGCGGCGTGGGGGCAAGGGGGGGGCCTCGGTAGGGCGAAGGGGCGGGGCTGACGAGCTCTGGTCGCCGGCGCTGGTGGCTGCAGGTGGGTTTGGGCACCGCGCAGGTGCCGGGCAGGATGGGCGCTCAGGGCCACGGCTGGGCTGCGCCTAGGCCCGCAGGAGGCTCAGAGGACCGCGGGCCCCAGCGGGCCCCGAGGCCCTGGGCAGCGAACGCCTTGGGGAGGTGGGCGAGGGGCTGGGGGAGGGGCGGCGGCCCCCGAGCCGGGTGGTGCCTGGAGGGTCCCAGGGTGGGAGAGCGCCACGAC
The DNA here is from genome assembly GCF_042477335.2 of Ovis canadensis. Classification (NCBI taxonomy): domain Eukaryota; kingdom Metazoa; phylum Chordata; class Mammalia; order Artiodactyla; family Bovidae; genus Ovis; species Ovis canadensis. Next base: position 20,655,805 of record NC_091269.1, on the reverse strand, counting down.
CTCGGCGCCCCTCACTCCACCCTCCCCGCTACACCCACCGGCGGGCACACCCGGCCGGCTGCTCCCGGTCCCGGAAGCCCTGTGGTCCCCCGGGCCGGGCCGGCGGTGTGTTGGCCGGGGGGGGGGGGGGGCGGGGACGTGGGCGGGGGCGGGGCGCGGGGCGGCGTGTGCCGGCCACCGGGCCGCCGGGAGTCCGGTCGCGGGTGGTGCAGCTCAAGTGCAGCGCGCGCTCCGTGGAGAGCTGGAGAGCTGCGGCCGCCGGCTGGCCCGGGCGGCAGGTCAGAGCGAAAGGCAGGCGCAGCGCAGGGCTCTTAGGGCGCCTGGCGGCAGCCGCCTCCGTCTACGGCCATACCACCCTGAACGCGCCCGATCTCGTCTGATCTCGGAAGCTAAGCAGGGTCGGGCCCGGTTAGTACTTGGATGGGAGACCGCCTGGGAATACCGGGTGCTGTAGGCTTTTTGTTGTTTCTGTTTTGCCCTGCCTCCCCTCTCCTTTAGCCCCCGGCCCCAGCCGCACCGCAAGCCGCACCAGCCGCTGGCCCCTGGCACCCCACCGCGCTCAGAGCCGCCGCCTGCCTTCCAGCCCCTCTCAGGTTGGCTGGCCGGGGCCCCGACTCCCGCTGCAGACCTGGGTTGCCTCCGCGCGGCCCGCGAGCCCCTCGGCTTTCGGCGTCCAGGAAACCAGAGGAACGGCGGCGGCGGGGGCGCGGGGGTCTCTGTCTGGGGCTCCCTTGGCAGGCCTCAGGCAATTCTGGGCGGGGCCGGGGCCCCAGCCCCACCCCCAGACGCATCCTGGCAGGCAACCTCGCGGTCTCCCGCAGGCGCGGGCGCACAACACACACACACACACACACACACACACACACACACCCTCACGCCCGCCCCCCTCCCCCCAAACACAGGCACACCTCCCGCAGCCCAGACAGGTCAAGAGCCGGAAACCACAAGTAAGGGAGACGGAGAAAGAGGGAGAGAGAGAGACAGCAAGAGGACCGCACAGGCTTCCAAAGCCCCGGCCGCCACACCCTCCCCCCTCCACTGTGGGTATCCACCCGGCCCCCCCAGTCGACCCGACCCCACCACCGTCGCCCACCGACACACTCACACGCACACTCTCTCCCACACTCACCCTCTGGCCTGGGGGCGGGGGCTGGGTCTCGCCTCAGGGAGCCAAGCCGAAGGGGACCTTTGAGACCTCGGCTGCGAGGAAGTCTTGGGGTCCCCACGGGTGATTGCCAGCCCCAGGGCACCGCGTCCAGCCGGGGCTCGCCGGGCCCAAGGCTCACGCCCCCTCCCTTGCGCACGGGCCGCTCTCTGCGGTGTGTGACGGTCTGTGCCAGAGTGTCCGTCTCGGATGGGATGCCGTCCCCTGTGCCCTGTCCGTCTCCCGCTTTCCGTCTCGCTGTGGGTCGGTCGCTCTGTGTCTCCGTCTCTCTGGCTCTCCCTCCCTGGGTGTGCCTGCGCGCTCGTGTCTGTCTGTCTGTCTGCATCTGCATCTGCCCTCTCGCCGTCTTGGGAGCCTGTCTCTGAACCTTCATCTCTTTGCGTCTCTGTCTCTCCTGACCCCCGGCCTGCCGTCCCTTCCTCTGGCCCCGGCCTCTCACGGGTGGGTGCTCTGGCCGTGGCCCTGGCTGACGAGCTTGCGCCGGCCGGCTGTCTCACTTGGCGTGGGTGCCTGCGAGTGTGTCTGTGTGCCTGTCCGTGTGGCTGCACGTCGCTCGTCTGCACCCTCAGCAAGGTCCGGTGCTTGGAGGGCGGCGTGGGGGCAAGGGGGGGGCCTCGGTAGGGCGAAGGGGCGGGGCTGACGAGCTCTGGTCGCCGGCGCTGGTGGCTGCAGGTGGGTTTGGGCACCGCGCAGGTGCCGGGCAGGATGGGCGCTCAGGGCCACGGCTGGGCTGCGCCTAGGCCCGCAGGAGGCTCAGAGGACCGCGGGCCCCAGCGGGCCCCGAGGCCCTGGGCAGCGAACGCCTTGGGGAGGTGGGCGAGGGGCTGGGGGAGGGGCGGCGGCCCCCGAGCCGGGTGGTGCCTGGAGGGTCCCAGGGTGGGAGAGCGCCACGACCTCGGCGCCCCTCACTCCACCCTCCCCGCTACACCCACCGGCGGGCACACCCGGCCGGCTGCTCCCGGTCCCGGAAGCCCTGTGGTCCCCCGGGCCGGGCCGGCGGTGTGTTGGCCGGGGGGGGGGGGGGGGGGGCGGGGACGTGGGCGGGGGCGGGGCGCGGGGCGGCGTGTGCCGGCCACCGGGCCGCCGGGAGTCCGGTCGCGGGTGGTGCAGCTCAAGTGCAGCGCGCGCTCCGTGGAGAGCTGGAGAGCTGCGGCCGCCGGCTGGCCCGGGCGGCAGGTCAGAGCGAAAGGCAGGCGCAGCGCAGGGCTCTTAGGGCCCCTGGCGGCAGCCGCCTCCGTCTACGGCCATACCACCCTGAACGCGCCCGATCTCGTCTGATCTCGGAAGCTAAGCAGGGTCGGGCCCGGTTAGTACTTGGATGGGAGACCGCCTGGGAATACCGGGTGCTGTAGGCTTTTTGTTGTTTCTGTTTTGCCCTGCCTCCCCTCTCCTTTAGCCCCCGGCCCCAGCCGCACCGCAAGCCGCACCAGCCGCTGGCCCCTGGCACCCCACCGCGCTCAGAGCCGCCGCCTGCCTTCCAGCCCCTCTCAGGTTGGCTGGCCGGGGCCCCGACTCCCGCTGCAGACCTGGGTTGCCTCCGCGCGGCCCGCGAGCCCCTCGGCTTTCGGCGTCCAGGAAACCAGAGGAACGGCGGCGGCGGGGGCGCGGGGGTCTCTGTCTGGGGCTCCCTTGGCAGGCCTCAGGCAATTCTGGGCGGGGCCGGGGCCCCAGCCCCACCCCCAGACGCATCCTGGCAGGCAACCTCGCGGTCTCCCGCAGGCGCGGGCGCACAACACACACACACACACACACACACACACACACACACACACACCCTCACGCCCGCCCCCCTCCCCCCAAACACAGGCACACCTCCCGCAGCCCAGACAGGTCAAGAGCCGGAAACCACAAGTAAGGGAGACGGAGAAAGAGGGAGAGAGAGAGACAGCAAGAGGACCGCACAGGCTTCCAAAGCCCCGGCCGCCACACCCTCCCCCCTCCACTGTGGGTATCCACCCGGCCCCCCCAGTCGACCCGACCCCACCGTCGCCCACCGACACACTCACACGCACACTCTCTCCCACACTCACCCTCTGGCCTGGGGGCGGGGGCTGGGTCTCGCCTCAGGGAGCCAAGCCGAAGGGGACCTTTGAGACCTCGGCTGCGAGGAAGTCTTGGGGGTCCCCACGGGTGATTGCCAGCCCCAGGGCACCGCGTCCAGCCGGGGCTCGCCGGGCCCAAGGCTCACGCCCCCTCCCTTGCGCACGGGCCGCTCTCTGCGGTGTGTGACGGTCTGTGCCAGAGTGTCCGTCTCGGATGGGATGCCGTCCCCTGTGCCCTGTCCGTCTCCCGCTTTCCGTCTCGCTGTGGGTCGGTCGCTCTGTGTCTCCGTCTCTCTGGCTCTCCCTCCCTGGGTGTGCCTGCGCGCTCGTGTCTGTCTGTCTGTCTGCATCTGCATCTGCATCTGCATCTGCCCTCTCGCCGTCTTGGGAGCCTGTCTCTGAACCTTCATCTCTTTGCGTCTCTGTCTCTCCTGACCCCCGGCCTGCCGTCCCTTCCTCTGGCCCCGGCCTCTCACGGGGGGGTGCTCTGGCCGTGGCCCTGGCTGACGAGCTTGCGCCGGCCGGCTGTCTCACTTGGCGTGGGTGCCTGCGAGTGTGTCTGTGTGCCTGTCCGTGTGGCTGCACGTCGCTCGTCTGCACCCTCAGCAAGGTCCGGTGCTTGGAGGGCGGCGTGGGGGCAAGGGGGGGGCCTCGGTAGGGCGAAGGGGCGGGGCTGACGAGCTCTGGTCGCCGGCGCTGGTGGCTGCAGGTGGGTTTGGGCACCGCGCAGGTGCCGGGCAGGATGGGCGCTCAGGGCCACGGCTGGGCTGCGCCTAGGCACGCAGGAGGCCCAGAGGACCGCGGGCCCCAGCGAGCCCCGAGGCCCTGGGCAGCGAACGCCTTGGGGAGGTGGGCGAGGGGCTGGGGGAGGGGCGGCGGCCCCCGAGCCGGGTGGTGCCTGGAGGGTCCCAGGGTGGGAGAGCGCCACGACCTCGGCGCCCCTCACTCCACCCTCCCCGCTACACCCACCGGCGGGCACACCCGGCCGGCTGCTCCCGGTCCCGGAAGCCCTGTGGTCCCCCGGGCCGGGCCGGCGGTGTGTTGGCCGGGGGGGGGGGGGGGGGGGGGGGCGGGGACGTGGGCGGGGGCGGGGCGCGGGGCGGCGTGTGCCGGCCACCGGGCCGCCGGGAGTCCGGTCGCGGGTGGTGCAGCTCAAGTGCAGCGCGCGCTCCGTGGAGAGCTGGAGAGCTGCGGCCGCCGGCTGGCCCGGGCGGCAGGTCAGAGCGAAAGGCAGGCGCAGCGCAGGGCTCTTAGGGCGCCTGGCGGCAGCCGCCTCCGTCTACGGCCATACCACCCTGAACGCGCCCGATCTCGTCTGATCTCGGAAGCTAAGCAGGGTCGGGCCCGGTTAGTACTTGGATGGGAGACCGCCTGGGAATACCGGGTGCTGTAGGCTTTTTGTTGTTTCTGTTTTGCCCTGCCTCCCCTCTCCTTTAGCCCCCGGCCCCAGCCGCACCGCAAGCCGCACCAGCCGCTGGCCCCTGGCACCCCACCGCGCTCAGAGCCGCCGCCTGCCTTCCAGCCCCTCTCAGGTTGGCTGGCCGGGGCCCCGACTCCCGCTGCAGACCTGGGTTGCCTCCGCGCGGCCCGCGAGCCCCTCGGCTTTCGGCGTCCAGGAAACCAGAGGAACGGCGGCGGCGGGGGCGCGGGGGTCTCTGTCTGGGGCTCCCTTGGCAGGCCTCAGGCAATTCTGGGCGGGGCCGGGGCCCCAGCCCCACCCCCAGACGCATCCTGGCAGGCAACCTCGCGGTCTCCCGAAGGCGCGGGCGCACAACACACACACACACACACACACACACACACACACACACCCTCACGCCCGCCCCCCTCCCCCCAAACACAGGCACACCTCCCGCAGCCCAGACAGGTCAAGAGCCGGAAACCACAAGTAAGGGAGACGGAGAAAGAGGGAGAGAGAGAGACAGCAAGAGGACCGCACAGGCTTCCAAAGCCCCGGCCGCCCCCCCCTCCCCCCTCCACTGTGGGTATCCACCCGGCCCCCCCAGTCGACCCGACCCCACCACCGTCGCCCACCGACACACTCACACGCACACTCTCTCCCACACTCACCCTCTGGCCTGGGGGCGGGGGCTGGGTCTCGCCTCAGGGAGCCAAGCCGAAGGGGACCTTTGAGACCTCGGCTGCGAGGAAGTCTTGGGGTCCCCACGGGTGATTGCCAGCCCCAGGGCACCGCGTCCAGCCGGGGCTCGCCGGGCCCAAGGCTCACGCCCCCTCCCTTGCGCACGGGCCGCTCTCTGCGGTGTGTGACGGTCTGTGCCAGAGTGTCCGTCTCGGATGGGATGCCGTCCCCTGTGCCCTGTCCGTCTCCCGCTTTCCGTCTCGCTGTGGGTCGGTCGCTCTGTGTCTCCGTCTCTCTGGCTCTCCCTCCCTGGGTGTGCCTGCGCGCTCGTGTCTGTCTGTCTGTCTGCATCTGCATCTGCATCTGCATCAGCATCTGCCCTCTCGCCGTCTTGGGAGCCTGTCTCTGAACCTTCATCTCTTTGCGTCTCTGTCTCTCCTGACCCCCGGCCTGCCGTCCCTTCCTCTGGCCCCGGCCTCTCACGGGGGGGTGCTCTGGCCGTGGCCCTGGCTGACGAGCTTGCGCCGGCCGGCTGTCTCACTTGGCGTGGGTGCCTGCGAGTGTGTCTGTGTGCCTGTCCGTGTGGCTGCACGTCGCTCGTCTGCACCCTCAGCAAGGTCCGGTGCTTGGAGGGCGGCGTGGGGGCAAGGGGGGGGCCTCGGTAGGGCGAAGGGGCGGGGCTGACGAGCTCTGGTCGCCGGCGCTGGTGGCTGCAGGTGGGTTTGGGCACCGCGCAGGTGCCGGGCAGGATGGGCGCTCAGGGCCACGGCTGGGCTGCGCCTAGGCACGCAGGAGGCTCAGAGGACCGCGGGCCCCAGCGAGCCCCGAGGCCCTGGGCAGCGAACGCCTTGGGGAGGTGGGCGAGGGGCTGGGGGAGGGGCGGCGGCCCCCGAGCCGGGTGGTGCCTGGAGGGTCCCAGGGTGGGAGAGCGCCACGACCTCGGCGCCCCTCACTCCACCCTCCCCGCTACACCCACCGGCGGGCACACCCGGCCGGCTGCTCCCGGTCCCGGAAGCCCTGTGGTCCCCCGGGCCGGGCCGGCGGTGTGTTGGCCGGGGGGGGGGGGGGCGGGGACGTGGGCGGGGCCGGGGGGCGGGGCGGCGTGTGCCGGCCACCGGGCCGCCGGGAGTCCGGTCGCGGGTGGTGCAGCTCAAGTGCAGCGCGCGCTCCGTGGAGAGCTGGAGAGCTGCGGCCGCCGGCTGGCCCGGGCGGCAGTTCAGAGCGAAAGGCAGGCGCAGCGCAGGGCTCTTAGGGCCCCTGGCGGCAGCCGCCTCCGTCTACGGCCATACCACCCTGAATGCGCCCGATCTCGTCTGATCTCGGAAGCTAAGCAGGGTCGGGCCCGGTTAGTACTTGGATGGGAGACCGCCTGGGAATACCGGGTGCTGTAGGCTTTTTGTTGTTTCTGTTTTGCCCTGCCTCCCCTCTCCTTTAGCCCCCGGCCCCAGCCGCACCGCAAGCCGCACCAGCCGCTGGCCCCTGGCACCCCACCGCGCTCAGAGCCGCCGCCTGCCTTCCAGCCCCTCTCAGGTTGGCTGGCCGGGGCCCCGACTCCCGCTGCAGACCTGGGTTGCCTCCGCGCGGCCCGCGAGCCCCTCGGCTTTCGGCGTCCAGGAAACCAGAGGAACGGCGGCGGCGGGGGCGCGGGGGTCTCTGTCTGGGGCTCCCTTGGCAGGCCTCAGGCAATTCTGGGCGGGGCCGGGGCCCCAGCCCCACCCCCAGACGCATCCTGGCAGGCAACCTCGCGGTCTCCCGCAGGCGCGGGCGCACAACACACACACACACACACACACACACACACACACACACACACCCTCACGCCCGCCCCCCTCCCCCCAAACACAGGCACACCTCCCGCAGCCCAGACAGGTCAAGAGCCGGAAACCACAAGTAAGGGAGACGGAGAAAGAGGGAGAGAGAGAGACAGCAAGAGGACCGCACAGGCTTCCAAAGCCCCGGCCGCCACACCCTCCCCCCTCCACTGTGGGTATCCACCCGGCCCCCCCAGTCGACCCGACCCCACCGTCGCCCACCGACACACTCACACGCACACTCTCTCCCACACTCACCCTCTGGCCTGGGGGCGGGGGCTGGGTCTCGCCTCAGGGAGCCAAGCCGAAGGGGACCTTTGAGACCTCGGCTGCGAGGAAGTCTTGGGGTCCCCACGGGTGATTGCCAGCCCCAGGGCACCGCGTCCAGCCGGGGCTCGCCGGGCCCAAGGCTCACGCCCCCTCCCTTGCGCGCGGGCCGCTCTCTGCGGTGTGTGACGGTCTGTGCCAGAGTGTCCGTCTCGGATGGGATGCCGTCCCCTGTGCCCTGTCCGTCTCCCGCTTTCCTTCTCGCTGTGGGTCGGTCGCTCTGTGTCTCCGTCTCTCTGGCTCTCCCTCCCTGGGTGTGCCTGCGCGCTCGTGTCTGTCTGTCTGTCTGCATCTGCATCTGCATCTGCATCTGCCCTCTCGCCGTCTTGGGAGCCTGTCTCTGAACCTTCATCTCTTTGCGTCTCTGTCTCTCCTGACCCCCGGCCTGCCGTCCCTTCCTCTGGCCCCGGCCTCTCACGGGTGGGTGCTCTGGCCGTGGCCCTGGCTGACGAGCTTGCGCCGGCCGGCTGTCTCACTTGGCGTGGGTGCCTGCGAGTGTGTCTGTGTGCCTGTCCGTGTGGCTGCACGTCGCTCGTCTGCACCCTCAGCAAGGTCCGGTGCTTGGAGGGCGGCGTGGGGGCAAGGGGGGGGCCTCGGTAGGGCGAAGGGGCGGGGCTGACGAGCTCTGGTCGCCGGCGCTGGTGGCTGCAGGTGGGTTTGGGCACCGCGCAGGTGCCGGGCAGGATGGGCGCTCAGGGCCACGGCTGGGCTGCGCCTAGGCCCGCAGGAGGCTCAGAGGACCGCGGGCCCCAGCGGGCCCCGAGGCCCTGGGCAGCGAACGCCTTGGGGAGGTGGGCGAGGGGCTGGGGGAGGGGCGGCGGCCCCCGAGCCGGGTGGTGCCTGGAGGGTCCCAGGGTGGGAGAGCGCCACGACCTCGGCGCCCCTCACTCCACCCTCCCCGCTACACCCACCGGCGGGCACACCCGGCCGGCTGCTCCCGGTCCCGGAAGCCCTGTGGTCCCCCGGGCCGGGCCGGCGGTGTGTTGGCCGGGGGGGGGGGGGGGGGGGGGGGGGGGGGGGGGCCGGGGGGCGGGGGGGGGGCGCGGGGCGGCGTGTGCCGGTCACCGGGCCGCCGGGAGTCCGGTCGCGGGTGGTGCAGCTCAAGTGCAGCGCGCGCTCCGTGGAGAGCTGGAGAGCTGCGGCCGCCGGCTGGCCCGGGCGGCAGGTCAGAGCGAAAGGCAGGCGCAGCGCAGGGCTCTTAGGGCGCCTGGCGGCAGCCGCCTCCGTCTACGGCCATACCACCCTGAACGCGCCCGATCTCGTCTGATCTCGGAAGCTAAGCAGGGTCGGGCCCGGTTAGTACTTGGATGGGAGACCGCCTGGGAATACCGGGTGCTGTAGGCTTTTTGTTGTTTCTGTTTTGCCCTGCCTCCCCTCTCCTTTAGCCCCCGGCCCCAGCCGCACCGCAAGCCGCACCAGCCGCTGGCCCCTGGCACCCCACCGCGCTCAGAGCCGCCGCCTGCCTTCCAGCCCCTCTCAGGTTGGCTGGCCGGGGCCCCGACTCCCGCTGCAGACCTGGGTTGCCTCCGCGCGGCCCGCGAGCCCCTCGGCTTTCGGCGTCCAGGAAACCAGAGGAACGGCGGCGGCGGGGGCGCGGGGGTCTCTGTCTGGGGCTCCCTTGGCAGGCCTCAGGCAATTCTGGGCGGGGCCGGGGCCCCAGCCCCACCCCCAGACGCATCCTGGCAGGCAACCTCGCGGTCTCCCGCAGGCGCGGGCGCACAACACACACACACACACACACACACACACACACACACCCTCACGCCCGCCCCCCTCCCCCCAAACCCAGGCACACCTCCCGCAGCCCAGACAGGTCAAGAGCCGGAAACCACAAGTAAGGGAGACGGAGAAAGAGGGAGAGAGAGAGACAGCAAGAGGACCGCACAGGCTTCCAAAGCCCCGGCCGCCACACCCTCCCCCCTCCACTGTGGGTATCCACCCGGCCCCCCCAGTCGACCCGACCCCACCGTCGCCCACCGACACACTCACACGCACACTCTCTCCCACACTCACCCTCTGGCCTGGGGGCGGGGGCTGGGTCTCGCCTCAGGGAGCCAAGCCGAAGGGGACCTTTGAGACCTCGGCTGCGAGGAAGTCTTGGGGTCCCCACGGGTGATTGCCAGCCCCAGGGCACCGCGTCCAGCCGGGGCTCGCCGGGCCCAAGGCTCACGCCCCCTCCCTTGCGCACGGGCCGCTCTCTGCGGTGTGTGACGGTCTGTGCCAGAGTGTCCGTCTCGGATGGGATGCCGTCCCCTGTGCCCTGTCCGTCTCCCGCTTTCCGTCTCGCTGTGGGTCGGTCGCTCTGTGTCTCCGTCTCTCTGGCTCTCCCTCCCTGGGTGTGCCTGCGCGCTCGTGTCTGTCTGTCTGTCTGCATCTGCATCTGCATCTGCATCTGCCCTCTCGCCGTCTTGGGAGCCTGTCTCTGAACCTTCATCTCTTTGCGTCTCTGTCTCTCCTGACCCCCGGCCTGCCGTCCCTTCCTCTGGCCCCGGCCTCTCACGGGTGGGTGCTCTGGCCGTGGCCCTGGCTGACGAGCTTGCGCCGGCCGGCTGTCTCACTTGGCGTGGGTGCCTGCGAGTGTGTCTGTGTGCCTGTCCGTGTGGCTGCACGTCGCTCGTCTGCACCCTCAGCAAGGTCCGGTGCTTGGAGGGCGGCGTGGGGGCAAGGGGGGGGCCTCGGTAGGGCGAAGGGGCGGGGCTGACGAGCTCTGGTCGCCGGCGCTGGTGGCTGCAGGTGGGTTTGGGCACCGCGCAGGTGCCGGGCAGGATGGGCGCTCAGGGCCACGGCTGGGCTGCGCCTAGGCCCGCAGGAGGCTCAGAGGACCGCGGGCCCCAGCGGGCCCCGAGGCCCTGGGCAGCGAACGCCTTGGGGAGGTGGGCGAGGGGCTGGGGGAGGGGCGGCGGCCCCCGAGCCGGGTGGTGCCTGGAGGGTCCCAGGGTGGGAGAGCGCCACGACCTCGGCGCCCCTCACTCCACCCTCCCCGCTACACCCACCGGCGGGCACACCCGGCCGGCTGCTCCCGGTCCCGGAAGCCCTGTGGTCCCCCGGGCCGGGCCGGCGGTGTGTTGGCCGGGGGGGGGGGGGGGGCGGGGACGTGGGCGGGGGCGGGGCGCGGGGCGGCGTGTGCCGGCCACCGGGCCGCCGGGAGTCCGGTCGCGGGTGGTGCAGCTCAAGTGCAGCGCGCGCTCCGTGGAGAGCTGGAGAGCTGCGGCCGCCGGCTGGCCCGGGCGGCAGGTCAGAGCGAAAGGCAGGCGCAGCGCAGGGCTCTTAGGGCGCCTGGCGGCAGCCGCCTCCGTCTACGGCCATACCACCCTGAACGCGCCCGATCTCGTCTGATCTCGGAAGCTAAGCAGGGTCGGGCCCGGTTAGTACTTGGATGGGAGACCGCCTGGGAATACCGGGTGCTGTAGGCTTTTTGTTGTTTCTGTTTTGCCCTGCCTCCCCTCTCCTTTAGCCCCCGGCCCCAGCCGCACCGCAAGCCGCACCAGCCGCTGGCCCCTGGCACCCCACCGCGCTCAGAGCCGCCGCCTGCCTTCCAGCCCCTCTCAGGTTGGCTGGCCGGGGCCCCGACTCCCGCTGCAGACCTGGGTTGCCTCCGCGCGGCCCGCGAGCCCCTCGGCTTTCGGCGTCCAGGAAACCAGAGGAACGGCGGCGGCGGGGGCGCGGGGGTCTCTGTCTGGGGCTCCCTTGGCAGGCCTCAGGCAATTCTGGGCGGGGCCGGGGCCCCAGCCCCACCCCCAGACGCATCCTGGCAGGCAACCTCGCGGTCTCCCGCAGGCGCGGGCGCACAACACACACACACACACACACACACACACACACACACACACCCTCACGCCCGCCCCCCTCCCCCCAAACACAGGCACACCTCCCGCAGCCCAGACAGGTCAAGAGCCGGAAACCACAAGTAAGGGAGACGGAGAAAGAGGGAGAGAGAGAGACAGCAAGAGGACCGCACAGGCTTCCAAAGCCCCGGCCGCCACACCCTCCCCCCTCCACTGTGGGTATCCACCCGGCCCCCCCAGTCGACCCGACCCCACCGTCGCCCACCGACACACTCACACGCACACTCTCTCCCACACTCACCCTCTGGCCTGGGGGCGGGGGCTGGGTCTCGCCTCAGGGAGCCAAGCCGAAGGGGACCTTTGAGACCTCGGCTGCGAGGAAGTCTTGGGGTCCCCACGGGTGATTGCCAGCCCCAGGGCACCGCGTCCAGCCGGGGCTCGCCGGGCCCAAGGCTCACGCCCCCTCCCTTGCGCACGGGCCGCTCTCTGCGGTGTGTGACGGTCTGTGCCAGAGTGTCCGTCTCGGATGGGATGCCGTCCCCTGTGCCCTGTCCGTCTCCCGCTTTCCGTCTCGCTGTGGGTCGGTCGCTCTGTGTCTCCGTCTCTCTGGCTCTCCCTCCCTGGGTGTGCCTGCGCGCTCGTGTCTGTCTGTCTGTCTGCATCTGCATCTGCCCTCTCGCCGTCTTGGGAGCCTGTCTCTGAACCTTCATCTCTTTGCGTCTCTGTCTCTCCTGACCCCCGGCCTGCCGTCCCTTCCTCTGGCCCCGGCCTCTCACGGGTGGGTGCTCTGGCCGTGGCCCTGGCTGACGAGCTTGCGCCGGCCGGCTGTCTCACTTGGCGTGGGTGCCTGCGAGTGTGTCTGTGTGCCTGTCCGTGTGGCTGCACGTCGCTCGTCTGCACCCTCAGCAAGGTCCGGTGCTTGGAGGGCGGCGTGGGGGCAAGGGGGGGGCCTCGGTAGGGCGAAGGGGCGGGGCTGACGAGCTCTGGTCGCCGGCGCTGGTGGCTGCAGGTGGGTTTGGGCACCGCGCAGGTGCCGGGCAGGATGGGCGCTCAGGGCCACGGCTGGGCTGCGCCTAGGCCCGCAGGAGGCTCAGAGGACCGCGGGCCCCAGCGGGCCCCGAGGCCCTGGGCAGCGAACGCCTTGGGGAGGTGGGCGAGGGGCTGGGGGAGGGGCGGCGGCCCCCGAGCCGGGTGGTGCCTGGAGGGTCCCAGGGTGGGAGAGCGCCACGACCTCGGCGCCCCTCACTCCACCCTCCCCGCTACACCCCCCGGCAGGCACACCCGGCCGGCTGCTCCCGGTCCCGGAAGCCCTGTGGTCCCCCGGGCCGGGCCGGCCGTGTGTTGGCCGGGGCGGGGGGGGGCGGGGGACGTGGGCGGGGGCGGGGCGCGGGGCGGCGTGTGCCGGCCACCGGGCCGCCGGGAGTCCGGTCGCGGGTGGTGCAGCTCAAGTGCAGCGCGCGCTCCGTGGAGAGCTGGAGAGCTGCGGCCGCCGGCTGGCCCGGGCGGCAGGTCAGAGCGAAAGGCAGGCGCAGCGCAGGGCTCTTAGGGCGCCTGGCGGCAGCCGCCTCCGTCTACGGCCATACCACCCTGAACGCGCCCGATCTCGTCTGATCTCGGAAGCTAAGCAGGGTCGGGCCCGGTTAGTACTTGGATGGGAGACCGCCTGGGAATACCGGGTGCTGTAGGCTTTTTGTTGTTTCTGTTTTGCCCTGCCTCCCCTCTCCTTTAGCCCCCGGCCCCAGCCGCACCGCAAGCCGCACCAGCCGCTGGCCCCTGGCACCCCACCGCGCTCAGAGCCGCCGCCTGCCTTCCAGCCCCTCTCAGGTTGGCTGGCCGGGGCCCCGACTCCCGCTGCAGACCTGGGTTGCCTCCGCGCGGCCCGCGAGCCCCTCGGCTTTCGGCGTCCAGGAAACCAGAGGAACGGCGGCGGCGGGGGCGCGGGGGTCTCTGTCTGGGGCTCCCTTGGCAGGCCTCAGGCAATTCTGGGCGGGGCCGGGGCCCCAGCCCCACCCCCAGACGCATCCTGGCAGGCAACCTCGCGGTCTCCCGCAGGCGCGGGCGCACAACACACACACACACACACACACACACACCCTCACGCCCGCCCCCCTCCCCCCAAACACAGGCACACCTCCCGCAGCCCAGACAGGTCAAGAGCCGGAAACCACAAGTAAGGGAGACGGAGAAAGAGGGAGAGAGAGAGACAGCAAGAGGACCGCACAGGCTTCCAAAGCCCCGGCCGCCACACCCTCCCCCCTCCACTGTGGGTATCCACCCGGCCCCCCCAGTCGACCCGACCCCACCGTCGCCCACCGACACACTCACACGCACACTCTCTCCCACACTCACCCTCTGGCCTGGGGGCGGGGGCTGGGTCTCGCCTCAGGGAGCCAAGCCGAAGGGGACCTTTGAGACCTCGGCTGCGAGGAAGTCTTGGGGTCCCCACGGGTGATTGCCAGCCCCAGGGCACCGCGTCCAGCCGGGGCTCGCCGGGCCCAAGGCTCACGCCCCCTCCCTTGCGCGCGGGCCGCTCTCTGCGGTGTGTGACGGTCTGTGCCAGAGTGTCCGTCTCGGATGGGATGCCGTCCCCTGTGCCCTGTCCGTCTCCCGCTTTCCGTCTCGCTGTGGGTCGGTCGCTCTGTGTCTCCGTCTCTCTGGCTCTCCCTCCCTGGGTGTGCCTGCGCGCTCGTGTCTGTCTGTCTGTCTGCATCTGCATCTGCCCTCTCGCCGTCTTGGGAGCCTGTCTCTGAACCTTCATCTCTTTGCGTCTCTGTCTCTCCTGACCCCCGGCCTGCCGTCCCTTCCTCTGGCCCCGGCCTCTCACGGGTGGGTGCTCTGGCCGTGGCCCTGGCTGACGAGCTTGCGCCGGCCGGCTGTCTCACTTGGCGTGGGTGCCTGCGAGTGTGTCTGTGTGCCTGTCCGTGTGGCTGCACGTCGCTCGTCTGCACCCTCAGCAAGGTCCGGTGCTTGGAGGGCGGCGTGGGGGCAAGGGGGGGGCCTCGGTAGGGCGAAGGGGCGGGGCTGACGAGCTCTGGTCGCCGGCGCTGGTGGCTGCAGGTGGGTTTGGGCACCGCGCAGGTGCCGGGCAGGATGGGCGCTCAGGGCCACGGCTGGGCTGCGCCTAGGCCCGCAGGAGGCTCAGAGGACCGCGGGCCCCAGCGGGCCCCGAGGCCCTGGGCAGCGAACGCCTTGGGGAGGTGGGCGAGGGGCTGGGGGAGGGGCGGCGGCCCCCGAGCCGGGTGGTGCCTGGAGGGTCCCAGGGTGGGAGAGCGCCACGACCTCGGCGCCCCTCACTCCACCCTCCCCGCTACACCCCCCGGCAGGCACACCCGGCCGGCTGCTCCCGGTCCCGGAAGCCCTGTGGTCCCCCGGGCCGGGCCGGCCGTGTGTTGGCCGGGGCGGGGGGGGGGGCGGGGGACGTGGGCGGGGGCGGGGCGCGGGGCGGCGTGTACCGGCCACCGGGCCGCCGGGAGTCCGGTCGCGGGTGGTGCAGCTCAAGTGCAGCGCGCGCTCCGTGGAGAGCTGGAGAGCTGCGGCCGCCGGCTGGCCCGGGCGGCAGGTCAGAGCGAAAGGCAGGCGCAGCGCAGGGCTCTTAGGGCGCCTGGCGGCAGCCGCCTCCGTCTACGGCCATACCACCCTGAACGCGCCCGATCTCGTCTGATCTCGGAAGCTAAGCAGGGTCGGGCCCGGTTAGTACTTGGATGGGAGACCGCCTGGGAATACCGGGTGCTGTAGGCTTTTTGTTGTTTCTGTTTTGCCCTGCCTCCCCTCTCCTTTAGCCCCCGGCCCCAGCCGCACCGCAAGCCGCACCAGCCGCTGGCCCCTGGCACCCCACCGCGCTCAGAGCCGCCGCCTGCCTTCCAGCCCCTCTCAGGTTGGCTGGCCGGGGCCCCGACTCCCGCTGCAGACCTGGGTTGCCTCCGCGCGGCCCGCGAGCCCCTCGGCTTTCGGCGTCCAGGAAACCAGAGGAACGGCGGCGGCGGGGGCGCGGGGGTCTCTGTCTGGGGCTCCCTTGGCAGGCCTCAGGCAATTCTGGGCGGGGCCGGGGCCCCAGCCCCACCCCCAGACGCATCCTGGCAGGCAACCTCGCGGTCTCCCGCAGGCGCGGGCGCACAACACACACACACACACACACACACACACCCTCACGCCCGCCCCCCTCCCCCCAAACACAGGCACACCTCCCGCAGCCCAGACAGGTCAAGAGCCGGAAACCACAAGTAAGGGAGACGGAGAAAGAGGGAGAGAGAGAGACAGCAAGAGGACCGCACAGGCTTCCAAAGCCCCGGCCGCCACACCCTCCCCCCTCCACTGTGGGTATCCACCCGGCCCCCCCAGTCGACCCGACCCCACCGTCGCCCACCGACACACTCACACGCACACTCTCTCCCACACTCACCCTCTGGCCTGGGGGCGGGGGCTGGGTCTCGCCTCAGGGAGCCAAGCCGAAGGGGACCTTTGAGACCTCGGCTGCGAGGAAGTCTTGGGGTCCCCACGGGTGATTGCCAGCCCCAGGGCACCGCGTCCAGCCGGGGCTCGCCGGGCCCAAGGCTCACGCCCCCTCCCTTGCGCACGGGCCGCTCTCTGCGGTGTGTGACGGTCTGTGCCAGAGTGTCCGTCTCGGATGGGATGCCGTCCCCTGTGCCCTGTCCGTCTCCCGCTTTCCGTCTCGCTGTGGGTCGGTCGCTCTGTGTCTCCGTCTCTCTGGCTCTCCCTCCCTGGGTGTGCCTGCGCGCTCGTGTCTGTCTGTCTGTCTGCATCTGCATCTGCATCTGCATCTGCCCTCTCGCCGTCTTGGGAGCCTGTCTCTGAACCTTCATCTCTTTGCGTCTCTGTCTCTCCTGACCCCCGGCCTGCCGTCCCTTCCTCTGGCCCCGGCCTCTCACGGGTGGGTGCTCTGGCCGTGGCCCTGGCTGACGAGCTTGCGCCGGCCGGCTGTCTCACTTGGCGTGGGTGCCTGCGAGTGTGTCTGTGTGCCTGTCCGTGTGGCTGCACGTCGCTCGTCTGCACCCTCAGCAAGGTCCGGTGCTTGGAGGGCGGCGTGGGGGCAAGGGGGGGGCCTCGGTAGGGCGAAGGGGCGGGGCTGACGAGCTCTGGTCGCCGGCGCTGGTGGCTGCAGGTGGGTTTGGGCACCGCGCAGGTGCCGGGCAGGATGGGCGCTCAGGGCCACGGCTGGGCTGCGCCTAGGCCCGCAGGAGGCTCAGAGGACCGCGGGCCCCAGCGGGCCCCGAGGCCCTGGGCAGCGAACGCCTTGGGGAGGTGGGCGAGGGGCTGGGGGAGGGGCGGCGGCCCCCGAGCCGGGTGGTGCCTGGAGGGTCCCAGGGTGGGAGAGCGCCACGACCTCGGCGCCCCTCACTCCACCCTCCCCGCTACACCCACCGGCGGGCACACCCGGCCGGCTGCTCCCGGTCCCGGAAGCCCTGTGGTCCCCCGGGCCGGGCCGGCCGTGTGTTGGCCGGGGCGGGGGGGGGGGGCCGGGACGTGGGCGGGGGCGGGGCGCGGGGCGGCTTGTACTGGCCACCGGGCCGCCGGGAGTCCGGTCGCGGGTGGTGCAGCTCAAGTGCAGCGCGCGCTCCGTGGAGAGCTGGAGAGCTGCGGCCGCCGGCTGGCCCGGGCGGCAGGTCAGAGCGAAAGGCAGGCGCAGCGCAGGGCTCTTAGGGCGCCTGGCGGCAGCCGCCTCCGTCTACGGCCATACCACCCTGAACGCGCCCGATCTCGTCTGATCTCGGAAGCTAAGCAGGGTCGGGCCCGGTTAGTACTTGGATGGGAGACCGCCTGGGAATACTGGGTGCTGTAGGCTTTTTGTTGTTTCTGTTTTGCCCTGCCTCCCCTCTCCTTTAGCCCCCGGCCCCAGCCGCACCGCAAGCCGCACCAGCCGCTGGCCCCTGGCACCCCACCGCGCTCAGAGCCGCCGCCTGCCTTCCAGCCCCTCTCAGGTTGGCTGGCCGGGGCCCCGACTCCCGCTGCAGACCTGGGTTGCCTCCGCGCGGCCCGCGAGCCCCTCGGCTTTCGGCGTCCAGGAAACCAGAGGAACGGCGGCGGCGGGGGCGCGGGGGTCTCTGTCTGGGGCTCCCTTGGCAGGCCTCAGGCAATTCTGGGCGGGGCCGGGGCCCCAGCCCCACCCCCAGACGCATCCTGGCAGGCAACCTCGCGGTCTCCCGCAGGCGCGGGCGCACAACACACACACACACACACACACACACACACACACCCTCACGCCCGCCCCCCTCCCCCCAAACACAGGCACACCTCCCGCAGCCCAGACAGGTCAAGAGCCGGAAACCACAAGTAAGGGAGACGGAGAAAGAGGGAGAGAGAGAGACAGCAAGAGGACCGCACAGGCTTCCAAAGCCCCGGCCGCCACACCCTCCCCCCTCCACTGTGGGTATCCACCCGGCCCCCCCAGTCGACCCGACCCCACCACCGTCGCCCACCGACACACTCACACGCACACTCTCTCCCACACTCACCCTCTGGCCTGGGGGCGGGGGCTGGGTCTCGCCTCAGGGAGCCAAGCCGAAGGGGACCTTTGAGACCTCGGCTGCGAGGAAGTCTTGGGGTCCCCACGGGTGATTGCCAGCCCCAGGGCACCGCGTCCAGCCGGGGCTCGCCGGGCCCAAGGCTCACGCCCCCTCCCTTGCGCACGGGCCGCTCTCTGCGGTGTGTGACGGTCTGTGCCAGAGTGTCCGTCTCGGATGGGATGCCGTCCCCTGTGCCCTGTCCGTCTCCCGCTTTCCTTCTCGCTGTGGGTCGGTCGCTCTGTGTCTCCGTCTCTCTGGCTCTCCCTCCCTGGGTGTGCCTGCGCGCTCGTGTCTGTCTGTCTGTCTGCATCTGCATCTGCATCTGCATCTGCCCTCTCGCCGTCTTGGGAGCCTGTCTCTGAACCTTCATCTCTTTGCGTCTCTGTCTCTCCTGACCCCCGGCCTGCCGTCCCTTCCTCTGGCCCCGGCCTCTCACGGGTGGGTGCTCTGGCCGTGGCCCTGGCTGACGAGCTTGCGCCGGCCGGCTGTCTCACTTGGCGTGGGTGCCTGCGAGTGTGTCTGTGTGCCTGTCCGTGTGGCTGCACGTCGCTCGTCTGCACCCTCAGCAAGGTCCGGTGCTTGGAGGGCGGCGTGGGGGCAAGGGGGGGGCCTCGGTAGGGCGAAGGGGCGGGGCTGACGAGCTCTGGTCGCCGGCGCTGGTGGCTGCAGGTGGGTTTGGGCACCGCGCAGGTGCCGGGCAGGATGGGCGCTCAGGGCCACGGCTGGGCTGCGCCTAGGCCCGCAGGAGGCTCAGAGGACCGCGGGCCCCAGCGGGCCCCGAGGCCCTGGGCAGCGAACGCCTTGGGGAGGTGGGCGAGGGGCTGGGGGAGGGGCGGCGGCCCCCGAGCCGGGTGGTGCCTGGAGGGTCCCAGGGTGGGAGAGCGCCACGACCTCGGCGCCCCTCACTCCACCCTCCCCGCTACACCCACCGGCGGGCACACCCGGCCGGCTGCTCCCGGTCCCGGAAGCCCTGTGGTCCCCCGGGCCGGGCCGGCGGTGTGTTGGCCGGGGGGGGGGGGGGGGGGGGGGGGGCGGGGACGTGGGCGGGGGCGGGGCGCGGGGCGGCGTGTGCCGGCCACCGGGCCGCCGGGAGTCCGGTCGCGGGTGGTGCAGCTCAAGTGCAGCGCGCGCTCCGTGGAGAGCTGGAGAGCTGCGGCCGCCGGCTGGCCCGGACGGCAGGTCAGAGCGAAAGGCAGGCGCAGCGCAGGGCTCTTAGGGCGCCTGGCGGCAGCCGCCTCCGTCTACGGCCATACCACCCTGAACGCGCCCGATCTCGTCTGATCTCGGAAGCTAAGCAGGGTCGGGCCCGGTTAGTACTTGGATGGGAGACCGCCTGGGAATACCGGGTGCTGTAGGCTTTTTGTTGTTTCTGTTTTGCCCTGCCTCCCCTCTCCTTTAGCCCCCGGCCCCAGCCGCACCGCAAGCCGCACCAGCCGCTGGCCCCTGGCACCCCACCGCGCTCAGAGCCGCCGCCTGCCTTCCAGCCCCTCTCAGGTTGGCTGGTCGGGGCCCCGACTCCCGCTGCAGACCTGGGTTGCCTCCGCGCGGCCCGCGAGCCCCTCGGCTTTCGGCGGCCAGGAAACCAGAGGAACGGCGGCGGCGGGGGCGCGGGGGTCTCTGTCTGGGGCTCCCTTGGCAGGCCTCAGGCAATTCTGGGAGGGGCCGGGGCCCCAGCCCCACCCCCAGACGCATCCTGGCAGGCAACCTCGCGGTCTCCCGCAGGCGCGGGCGCACAACACACACACACACACACACACACACACACACACACACACCCTCACGCCCGCCCCCCTCCCCCCAAACACAGGCACACCTCCCGCAGCCCAGACAGGTCAAGAGCCGGAAACCACAAGTAAGGGAGACGGAGAAAGAGGGAGAGAGAGAGACAGCAAGAGGACCGCACAGGCTTCCAAAGCCCCGGCCGCCACACCCTCCCCCCTCCACTGTGGGTATCCACCCGGCCCCCCCAGTCGACCCGACCCCACCGTCGCCCACCGACACACTCACACGCACACTCTCTCCCACACTCACCCTCTGGCCTGGGGGCGGGGGCTGGGTCTCGCCTCAGGGAGCCAAGCCGAAGGGGACCTTTGAGACCTCGGCTGCGAGGAAGTCTTGGGGTCCCCACGGGTGATTGCCAGCCCCAGGGCACCGCGTCCAGCCGGGGCTCGCCGGGCCCAAGGCTCACGCCCCCTCCCTTGCGCACGGGCCGCTCTCTGCGGTGTGTGACGGTCTGTGCCAGAGTGTCCGTCTCGGATGGGATGCCGTCCCCTGTGCCCTGTCCGTCTCCCGCTTTCCGTCTCGCTGTGGGTCGGTCGCTCTGTGTCTCCGTCTCTCTGGCTCTCCCTCCCTGGGTGTGCCTGCGCGCTCGTGTCTGTCTGTCTGTCTGCATCTGCATCTGCATCTGCATCTGCCCTCTCGCCGTCTTGGGAGCCTGTCTCTGAACCTTCATCTCTTTGCGTCTCTGTCTCTCCTGACCCCCGGCCTGCCGTCCCTTCCTCTGGCCCCGGCCTCTCACGGGTGGGTGCTCTGGCCGTGGCCCTGGCTGACGAGCTTGCGCCGGCCGGCTGTCTCACTTGGCGTGGGTGCCTGCGAGTGTGTCTGTGTGCCTGTCCGTGTGGCTGCACGTCGCTCGTCTGCACCCTCAGCAAGGTCCGGTGCTTGGAGGGCGGCGTGGGGGCAAGGGGGGGGCCTCGGTAGGGCGAAGGGGCGGGGCTGACGAGCTCTGGTCGCCGGCGCTGGTGGCTGCAGGTGGGTTTGGGCACCGCGCAGGTGCCGGGCAGGATGGGCGCTCAGGGCCACGGCTGGGCTGCGCCTAGGCCCGCAGGAGGCTCAGAGGACCGCGGGCCCCAGCGGGCCCCGAGGCCCTGGGCAGCGAACGCCTTGGGGAGGTGGGCGAGGGGCTGGGGGAGGGGCGGCGGCCCCCGAGCCGGGTGGTGCCTGGAGGGTCCCAGGGTGGGAGAGCGCCACGACCTCGGCGCCCCTCACTCCACCCTCCCCGCTACACCCACCGGCGGGCACACCCGGCCGGCTGCTCCCGGTCCCGGAAGCCCTGTGGTCCCCCGGGCCGGGCCGGCGGTGTGTTGGCCGGGGGGGGGGGGGGGGGGGGGGGGGGGGCGGGGGGGGGGGGGGGGGCGGGGCGGGGGGCGGCGTGTGCCGGCCACCGGGCCGCCGGGAGTCCGGTCGCGGGTGGTGCAGCTCAAGTGCAGCGCGCGCTCCGTGGAGAGCTGGAGAGCTGCGGCCGCCGGCTGGCCCGGGCGGCAGGTCAGAGCGAAAGGCAGGCGCAGCGCAGGGCTCTTAGGGCGCCTGGCGGCAGCCGCCTCCGTCTACGGCCATACCACCCTGAACGCGCCCGATCTCGTCTGATCTCGGAAGCTAAGCAGGGTCGGGCCCGGTTAGTACTTGGATGGGAGACCGCCTGGGAATACCGGGTGCTGTAGGCTTTTTGTTGTTTCTGTTTTGCCCTGCCTCCCCTCTCCTTTAGCCCCCGGCCCCAGCCGCACCGCAAGCCGCACCAGCCGCTGGCCCCTGGCACCCCACCGCGCTCAGAGCCGCCGCCTGCCTTCCAGCCCCTCTCAGGTTGGCTGGCCGGGGCCCCGACTCCCGCTGCAGACCTGGGTTGCCTCCGCGCGGCCCGCGAGCCCCTCGGCTTTCGGCGTCCAGGAAACCAGAGGAACGGCGGCGGCGGGGGCGCGGGGGTCTCTGTCTGGGGCTCCCTTGGCAGGCCTCAGGCAATTCTGGGCGGGGCCGGGGCCCCAGCCCCACCCCCAGACGCATCCTGGCAGGCAACCTCGCGGTCTCCCGAAGGCGCGGGCGCACAACACACACACACACACACACACACACACACACACACACACCCTCACGCCCGCCCCCCTCCCCCCAAACACAGGCACACCTCCCGCAGCCCAGACAGGTCAAGAGCCGGAAACCACAAGTAAGGGAGACGGAGAAAGAGGGAGAGAGAGAGACAGCAAGAGGACCGCACAGGCTTCCAAAGCCCCGGCCGCCACACCCTCCCCCCTCCACTGTGGGTATCCACCCGGCCCCCCCAGTCGACCCGACCCCACCACCGTCGCCCACCGACACACTCACACGCACACTCTCTCCCACACTCACCCTCTGGCCTGGGGGCGGGGGCTGGGTCTCGCCTCAGGGAGCCAAGCCGAAGGGGACCTTTGAGACCTCGGCTGCGAGGAAGTCTTGGGGTCCCCACGGGTGATTGCCAGCCCCAGGGCACCGCGTCCAGCCGGGGCTCGCCGGGCCCAAGGCTCACGCCCCCTCCCTTGCGCACGGGCCGCTCTCTGCGGTGTGTGACGGTCTGTGCCAGAGTGTCCGTCTCGGATGGGATGCCGTCCCCTGTGCCCTGTCCGTCTCCCGCTTTCCGTCTCGCTGTGGGTCGGTCGCTCTGTGTCTCCGTCTCTCTGGCTCTCCCTCCCTGGGTGTGCCTGCGCGCTCGTGTCTGTCTGTCTGTCTGCATCTGCATCTGCATCTGCATCAGCATCTGCCCTCTCGCCGTCTTGGGAGCCTGTCTCTGAACCTTCATCTCTTTGCGTCTCTGTCTCTCCTGACCCCCGGCCTGCCGTCCCTTCCTCTGGCCCCGGCCTCTCACGGGGGGGTGCTCTGGCCGTGGCCCTGGCTGACGAGCTTGCGCCGGCCGGCTGTCTCACTTGGCGTGGGTGCCTGCGAGTGTGTCTGTGTGCCTGTCCGTGTGGCTGCACGTCGCTCGTCTGCACCCTCAGCAAGGTCCGGTGCTTGGAGGGCGGCGTGGGGGCAAGGGGGGGGCCTCGGTAGGGCGAAGGGGTGGGGCTGACGAGCTCTGGTCGCCGGCGCTGGTGGCTGCAGGTGGGTTTGGGCACCGCGCAGGTGCCGGGCAGGATGGGCGCTCAGGGCCACGGCTGGGCTGCGCCTAGGCACGCAGGAGGCTCAGAGGACCGCGGGCCCCAGCGAGCCCCGAGGCCCTGGGCAGCGAACGCCTTGGGGAGGTGGGCGAGGGGCTGGGGGAGGGGCGGCGGCCCCCGAGCCGGGTGGTGCCTGGAGGGTCCCAGGGTGGGAGAGCGCCACGACCTCGGCGCCCCTCACTCCACCCTCCCCGCTACACCCACCGGCGGGCACACCCGGCCGGCTGCTCCCGGTCCCGGAAGCCCTGTGGTCCCCCGGGCCGGGCCGGCGGTGTGTTGGCCGGGGGGGGGGGGGGGCGGGGACGTGGGCGGGGCCGGGGGGCGGGGCGGCGTGTGCCGGCCACCGGGCCGCCGGGAGTCCGGTCGCGGGTGGTGCAGCTCAAGTGCAGCGCGCGCTCCGTGGAGAGCTGGAGAGCTGCGGCCGCCGGCTGGCCCGGGCGGCAGTTCAGAGCGAAAGGCAGGCGCAGCGCAGGGCTCTTAGGGCCCCTGGCGGCAGCCGCCTCCGTCTACGGCCATACCACCCTGAATGCGCCCGATCTCGTCTGATCTCGGAAGCTAAGCAGGGTCGGGCCCGGTTAGTACTTGGATGGGAGACCGCCTGGGAATACCGGGTGCTGTAGGCTTTTTGTTGTTTCTGTTTTGCCCTGCCTCCCCTCTCCTTTAGCCCCCGGCCCCAGCCGCACCGCAAGCCGCACCAGCCGCTGGCCCCTGGCACCCCACCGCGCTCAGAGCCGCCGCCTGCCTTCCAGCCCCTCTCAGGTTGGCTGGCCGGGGCCCCGACTCCCGCTGCAGACCTGGGTTGCCTCCGCGCGGCCCGCGAGCCCCTCGGCTTTCGGCGGCCAGGAAACCAGAGGAACGGCGGCGGCGGGGGCGCGGGGGTCTCTGTCTGGGGCTCCCTTGGCAGGCCTCAGGCAATTCTGGGCGGGGCCGGGGCCCCAGCCCCACCCCCAGACGCATCCTGGCAGGCAACCTCGCGGTCTCCCGCAGGCGCGGGCGCACAACACACACACACACACACACACACACACACACACACACACACACCCTCACGCCCGCCCCCCTCCCCCCAAACACAGGCACACCTCCCGCAGCCCAGACAGGTCAAGAGCCGGAAACCACAAGTAAGGGAGACGGAGAAAGAGGGAGAGAGAGAGACAGCAAGAGGACCGCACAGGCTTCCAAAGCCCCGGCCGCCACACCCTCCCCCCTCCACTGTGGGTATCCACCCGGCCCCCCCAGTCGACCCGACCCCACCGTCGCCCACCGACACACTCACACGCACACTCTCTCCCACACTCACCCTCTGGCCTGGGGGCGGGGGCTGGGTCTCGCCTCAGGGAGCCAAGCCGAAGGGGACCTTTGAGACCTCGGCTGCGAGGAAGTCTTGGGGTCCCCACGGGTGATTGCCAGCCCCAGGGCACCGCGTCCAGCCGGGGCTCGCCGGGCCCAAGGCTCACGCCCCCTCCCTTGCGCGCGGGCCGCTCTCTGCGGTGTGTGACGGTCTGTGCCAGAGTGTCCGTCTCGGATGGGATGCCGTCCCCTGTGCCCTGTCCGTCTCCCGCTTTCCTTCTCGCTGTGGGTCGGTCGCTCTGTGTCTCCGTCTCTCTGGCTCTCCCTCCCTGGGTGTGCCTGCGCGCTCGTGTCTGTCTGTCTGTCTGCATCTGCATCTGCATCTGCATCTGCCCTCTCGCCGTCTTGGGAGCCTGTCTCTGAACCTTCATCTCTTTGCGTCTCTGTCTCTCCTGACCCCCGGCCTGCCGTCCCTTCCTCTGGCCCCGGCCTCTCACGGGTGGGTGCTCTGGCCGTGGCCCTGGCTGACGAGCTTGCGCCGGCCGGCTGTCTCACTTGGCGTGGGTGCCTGCGAGTGTGTCTGTGTGCCTGTCCGTGTGGCTGCACGTCGCTCGTCTGCACCCTCAGCAAGGTCCGGTGCTTGGAGGGCGGCGTGGGGGCAAGGGGGGGGCCTCGGTAGGGCGAAGGGGCGGGGCTGACGAGCTCTGGTCGCCGGCGCTGGTGGCTGCAGGTGGGTTTGGGCACCGCGCAGGTGCCGGGCAGGATGGGCGCTCAGGGCCACGGCTGGGCTGCGCCTAGGCCCGCAGGAGGCTCAGAGGACCGCGGGCCCCAGCGGGCCCCGAGGCCCTGGGCAGCGAACGCCTTGGGGAGGTGGGCGAGGGGCTGGGGGAGGGGCGGCGGCCCCCGAGCCGGGTGGTGCCTGGAGGGTCCCAGGGTGGGAGAGCGCCACGACCTCGGCGCCCCTCACTCCACCCTCCCCGCTACACCCACCGGCGGGCACACCCGGCCGGCTGCTCCCGGTCCCGGAAGCCCTGTGGTCCCCCGGGCCGGGCCGGCCGTGTGTTGGCCGGGGCGGGGGGGGGCGGGGACGTGGGCGGGGGCGGGGCGCGGGGCGGCGTGTGCCGGCCACCGGGCCGCCGGGAGTCCGGTCGCGGGTGGTGCAGCTCAAGTGCAGCGCGCGCTCCGTGGAGAGCTGGAGAGCTGCGGCCGCCGGCTGGCCCGGGCGGCAGGTCAGAGCGAAAGGCAGGCGCAGCGCAGGGCTCTTAGGGCCCCTGGCGGCAGCCGCCTCCGTCTACGGCCATACCACCCTGAACGCGCCCGATCTCGTCTGATCTCGGAAGCTAAGCAGGGTCGGGCCCGGTTAGTACTTGGATGGGAGACCGCCTGGGAATACCGGGTGCTGTAGGCTTTTTGTTGTTTCTGTTTTGCCCTGCCTCCCCTCTCCTTTAGCCCCCGGCCCCAGCCGCACCGCAAGCCGCACCAGCCGCTGGCCCCTGGCACCCCACCGCGCTCAGAGCCGCCGCCTGCCTTCCAGCCCCTCTCAGGTTGGCTGGCCGGGGCCCCGACTCCCGCTGCAGACCTGGGTTGCCTCCGCGCGGCCCGCGAGCCCCTCGGCTTTCGGCGTCCAGGAAACCAGAGGAACGGCGGCGGCGGGGGCGCGGGGGTCTCTGTCTGGGGCTCCCTTGGCAGGCCTCAGGCAATTCTGGGCGGGGCCGGGGCCCCAGCCCCACCCCCAGACGCATCCTGGCAGGCAACCTCGCGGTCTCCCGCAGGCGCGGGCGCACAACACACACACACACACACACACACACACACACACACACCCTCACGCCCGCCCCCCTCCCCCCAAACACAGGCACACCTCCCGCAGCCCAGACAGGTCAAGAGCCGGAAACCACAAGTAAGGGAGACGGAGAAAGAGGGAGAGAGAGAGACAGCAAGAGGACCGCACAGGCTTCCAAAGCCCCGGCCGCCACACCCTCCCCCCTCCACTGTGGGTATCCACCCGGCCCCCCCAGTCGACCCGACCCCACCGTCGCCCACCGACACACTCACACGCACACTCTCTCCCACACTCACCCTCTGGCCTGGGGGCGGGGGCTGGGTCTCGCCTCAGGGAGCCAAGCCGAAGGGGACCTTTGAGACCTCGGCTGCGAGGAAGTCTTGGGGGTCCCCACGGGTGATTGCCAGCCCCAGGGCACCGCGTCCAGCCGGGGCTCGCCGGGCCCAAGGCTCACGCCCCCTCCCTTGCGCACGGGCCGCTCTCTGCGGTGTGTGACGGTCTGTGCCAGAGTGTCCGTCTCGGATGGGATGCCGTCCCCTGTGCCCTGTCCGTCTCCCGCTTTCCGTCTCGCTGTGGGTCGGTCGCTCTGTGTCTCCGTCTCTCTGGCTCTCCCTCCCTGGGTGTGCCTGCGCGCTCGTGTCTGTCTGTCTGTCTGCATCTGCATCTGCATCTGCATCTGCCCTCTCGCCGTCTTGGGAGCCTGTCTCTGAACCTTCATCTCTTTGCGTCTCTGTCTCTCCTGACCCCCGGCCTGCCGTCCCTTCCTCTGGCCCCGGCCTCTCACGGGGGGGTGCTCTGGCCGTGGCCCTGGCTGACGAGCTTGCGCCGGCCGGCTGTCTCACTTGGCGTGGGTGCCTGCGAGTGTGTCTGTGTGCCTGTCCGTGTGGCTGCACGTCGCTCGTCTGCACCCTCAGCAAGGTCCGGTGCTTGGAGGGCGGCGTGGGGGCAAGGGGGGGGCCTCGGTAGGGCGAAGGGGCGGGGCTGACGAGCTCTGGTCGCCGGCGCTGGTGGCTGCAGGTGGGTTTGGGCACCGCGCAGGTGCCGGGCAGGATGGGCGCTCAGGGCCACGGCTGGGCTGCGCCTAGGCACGCAGGAGGCTCAGAGGACCGCGGGCCCCAGCGAGCCCCGAGGCCCTGGGCAGCGAACGCCTTGGGGAGGTGGGCGAGGGGCTGGGGGAGGGGCGGCGGCCCCCGAGCCGGGTGGTGCCTGGAGGGTCCCAGGGTGGGAGAGCGCCACGACCTCGGCGCCCCTCACTCCACCCTCCCCGCTACACCCACCGGCGGGCACACCCGGCCGGCTGCTCCCGGTCCCGGAAGCCCTGTGGTCCCCCGGGCCGGGCCGGCGGTGTGTTGGCCGGGGGGGGGGGGGGGGGGGGGGGGGGGGGGGGGGGGGGCGGGGCGCGGGGCGGCGTGTGCCGGCCACCGGGCCGCCGGGAGTCCGGTCGCGGGTGGTGCAGCTCAAGTGCAGCGCGCGCTCCGTGGAGAGCTGGAGAGCTGCGGCCGCCGGCTGGCCCGGGCGGCAGTTCAGAGCGAAAGGCAGGCGCAGCGCAGGGCTCTTAGGGCGCCTGGCGGCAGCCGCCTCCGTCTACGGCCATACCACCCTGAATGCGCCCGATCTCGTCTGATCTCGGAAGCTAAGCAGGGTCGGGCCCGGTTAGTACTTGGATGGGAGACCGCCTGGGAATACCGGGTGCTGTAGGCTTTTTGTTGTTTCTGTTTTGCCCTGCCTCCCCTCTCCTTTAGCCCCCGGCCCCAGCCGCACCGCAAGCCGCACCAGCCGCTGGCCCCTGGCACCCCACCGCGCTCAGAGCCGCCGCCTGCCTTCCAGCCCCTCTCAGGTTGGCTGGCCGGGGCCCCGACTCCCGCTGCAGACCTGGGTTGCCTCCGCGCGGCCC
Organism: Ovis canadensis; assembly: GCF_042477335.2. NCBI lineage: Eukaryota > Metazoa > Chordata > Mammalia > Artiodactyla > Bovidae > Ovis > Ovis canadensis. The sequence continues at coordinate 20,628,206 of NC_091269.1, read as the reverse complement.
GCGAGCCCCTCGGCTTTCGGCGTCCAGGAAACCAGAGGAACGGCGGCGGCGGGGGCGCGGGGGTCTCTGTCTGGGGCTCCCTTGGCAGGCCTCAGGCAATTCTGGGCGGGGCCGGGGCCCCAGCCCCACCCCCAGACGCATCCTGGCAGGCAACCTCGCGGTCTCCCGCAGGCGCGGGCGCACAACACACACACACACACACACACACACACACACACACACACACCCTCACGCCCGCCCCCCTCCCCCCAAACACAGGCACACCTCCCGCAGCCCAGACAGGTCAAGAGCCGGAAACCACAAGTAAGGGAGACGGAGAAAGAGGGAGAGAGAGAGACAGCAAGAGGACCGCACAGGCTTCCAAAGCCCCGGCCGCCACACCCTCCCCCCTCCACTGTGGGTATCCACCCGGCCCCCCCAGTCGACCCGACCCCACCGTCGCCCACCGACACACTCACACGCACACTCTCTCCCACACTCACCCTCTGGCCTGGGGGCGGGGGCTGGGTCTCGCCTCAGGGAGCCAAGCCGAAGGGGACCTTTGAGACCTCGGCTGCGAGGAAGTCTTGGGGTCCCCACGGGTGATTGCCAGCCCCAGGGCACCGCGTCCAGCCGGGGCTCGCCGGGCCCAAGGCTCACGCCCCCTCCCTTGCGCGCGGGCCGCTCTCTGCGGTGTGTGACGGTCTGTGCCAGAGTGTCCGTCTCGGATGGGATGCCGTCCCCTGTGCCCTGTCCGTCTCCCGCTTTCCTTCTCGCTGTGGGTCGGTCGCTCTGTGTCTCCGTCTCTCTGGCTCTCCCTCCCTGGGTGTGCCTGCGCGCTCGTGTCTGTCTGTCTGTCTGCATCTGCATCTGCATCTGCATCTGCCCTCTCGCCGTCTTGGGAGCCTGTCTCTGAACCTTCATCTCTTTGCGTCTCTGTCTCTCCTGACCCCCGGCCTGCCGTCCCTTCCTCTGGCCCCGGCCTCTCACGGGTGGGTGCTCTGGCCGTGGCCCTGGCTGACGAGCTTGCGCCGGCCGGCTGTCTCACTTGGCGTGGGTGCCTGCGAGTGTGTCTGTGTGCCTGTCCGTGTGGCTGCACGTCGCTCGTCTGCACCCTCAGCAAGGTCCGGTGCTTGGAGGGCGGCGTGGGGGCAAGGGGGGGGCCTCGGTAGGGCGAAGGGGCGGGGCTGACGAGCTCTGGTCGCCGGCGCTGGTGGCTGCAGGTGGGTTTGGGCACCGCGCAGGTGCCGGGCAGGATGGGCGCTCAGGGCCACGGCTGGGCTGCGCCTAGGCCCGCAGGAGGCTCAGAGGACCGCGGGCCCCAGCGGGCCCCGAGGCCCTGGGCAGCGAACGCCTTGGGGAGGTGGGCGAGGGGCTGGGGGAGGGGCGGCGGCCCCCGAGCCGGGTGGTGCCTGGAGGGTCCCAGGGTGGGAGAGCGCCACGACCTCGGCGCCCCTCACTCCACCCTCCCCGCTACACCCACCGGCGGGCACACCCGGCCGGCTGCTCCCGGTCCCGGAAGCCCTGTGGTCCCCCGGGCCGGGCCGGCGGTGTGTTGGCCGGGGGGGGGGGGGGGGGGGCGGGGACGTGGGCGGGGGCGGGGCGCGGGGCGGCGTGTGCCGGCCACCGGGCCGCCGGGAGTCCGGTCGCGGGTGGTGCAGCTCAAGTGCAGCGCGCGCTCCGTGGAGAGCTGGAGAGCTGCGGCCGCCGGCTGGCCCGGACGGCAGGTCAGAGCGAAAGGCAGGCGCAGCGCAGGGCTCTTAGGGCGCCTGGCGGCAGCCGCCTCCGTCTACGGCCATACCACCCTGAACGCGCCCGATCTCGTCTGATCTCGGAAGCTAAGCAGGGTCGGGCCCGGTTAGTACTTGGATGGGAGACCGCCTGGGAATACCGGGTGCTGTAGGCTTTTTGTTGTTTCTGTTTTGCCCTGCCTCCCCTCTCCTTTAGCCCCCGGCCCCAGCCGCACCGCAAGCCGCACCAGCCGCTGGCCCCTGGCACCCCACCGCGCTCAGAGCCGCCGCCTGCCTTCCAGCCCCTCTCAGGTTGGCTGGTCGGGGCCCCGACTCCCGCTGCAGACCTGGGTTGCCTCCGCGCGGCCCGCGAGCCCCTCGGCTTTCGGCGGCCAGGAAACCAGAGGAACGGCGGCGGCGGGGGCGCGGGGGTCTCTGTCTGGGGCTCCCTTGGCAGGCCTCAGGCAATTCTGGGAGGGGCCGGGGCCCCAGCCCCACCCCCAGACGCATCCTGGCAGGCAACCTCGCGGTCTCCCGCAGGCGCGGGCGCACAACACACACACACACACACACACACACACACACACACACACACCCTCACGCCCGCCCCCCTCCCCCCAAACACAGGCACACCTCCCGCAGCCCAGACAGGTCAAGAGCCGGAAACCACAAGTAAGGGAGACGGAGAAAGAGGGAGAGAGAGAGACAGCAAGAGGACCGCACAGGCTTCCAAAGCCCCGGCCGCCACACCCTCCCCCCTCCACTGTGGGTATCCACCCGGCCCCCCCAGTCGACCCGACCCCACCGTCGCCCACCGACACACTCACACGCACACTCTCTCCCACACTCACCCTCTGGCCTGGGGGCGGGGGCTGGGTCTCGCCTCAGGGAGCCAAGCCGAAGGGGACCTTTGAGACCTCGGCTGCGAGGAAGTCTTGGGGTCCCCACGGGTGATTGCCAGCCCCAGGGCACCGCGTCCAGCCGGGGCTCGCCGGGCCCAAGGCTCACGCCCCCTCCCTTGCGCACGGGCCGCTCTCTGCGGTGTGTGACGGTCTGTGCCAGAGTGTCCGTCTCGGATGGGATGCCGTCCCCTGTGCCCTGTCCGTCTCCCGCTTTCCGTCTCGCTGTGGGTCGGTCGCTCTGTGTCTCCGTCTCTCTGGCTCTCCCTCCCTGGGTGTGCCTGCGCGCTCGTGTCTGTCTGTCTGTCTGCATCTGCATCTGCATCTGCATCTGCCCTCTCGCCGTCTTGGGAGCCTGTCTCTGAACCTTCATCTCTTTGCGTCTCTGTCTCTCCTGACCCCCGGCCTGCCGTCCCTTCCTCTGGCCCCGGCCTCTCACGGGTGGGTGCTCTGGCCGTGGCCCTGGCTGACGAGCTTGCGCCGGCCGGCTGTCTCACTTGGCGTGGGTGCCTGCGAGTGTGTCTGTGTGCCTGTCCGTGTGGCTGCACGTCGCTCGTCTGCACCCTCAGCAAGGTCCGGTGCTTGGAGGGCGGCGTGGGGGCAAGGGGGGGGCCTCGGTAGGGCGAAGGGGCGGGGCTGACGAGCTCTGGTCGCCGGCGCTGGTGGCTGCAGGTGGGTTTGGGCACCGCGCAGGTGCCGGGCAGGATGGGCGCTCAGGGCCACGGCTGGGCTGCGCCTAGGCCCGCAGGAGGCTCAGAGGACCGCGGGCCCCAGCGGGCCCCGAGGCCCTGGGCAGCGAACGCCTTGGGGAGGTGGGCGAGGGGCTGGGGGAGGGGCGGCGGCCCCCGAGCCGGGTGGTGCCTGGAGGGTCCCAGGGTGGGAGAGCGCCACGACCTCGGCGCCCCTCACTCCACCCTCCCCGCTACACCCACCGGCGGGCACACCCGGCCGGCTGCTCCCGGTCCCGGAAGCCCTGTGGTCCCCCGGGCCGGGCCGGCGGTGTGTTGGCCGGGGGGGGGGGGGGGGGGGGGGGGGGGGGGGGGGGGGGGGACGGGGGCGGGGGCGGGGCGCGGGGCGGCGTGTGCCGGCCACCGGGCCGCCGGGAGTCCGGTCGCGGGTGGTGCAGCTCAAGTGCAGCGCGCGCTCCGTGGAGAGCTGGAGAGCTGCGGCCGCCGGCTGGCCCGGGCGGCAGGTCAGAGCGAAAGGCAGGCGCAGCGCAGGGCTCTTAGGGCGCCTGGCGGCAGCCGCCTCCGTCTACGGCCATACCACCCTGAACGCGCCCGATCTCGTCTGATCTCGGAAGCTAAGCAGGGTCGGGCCCGGTTAGTACTTGGATGGGAGACCGCCTGGGAATACCGGGTGCTGTAGGCTTTTTGTTGTTTCTGTTTTGCCCTGCCTCCCCTCTCCTTTAGCCCCCGGCCCCAGCCGCACCGCAAGCCGCACCAGCCGCTGGCCCCTGGCACCCCACCGCGCTCAGAGCCGCCGCCTGCCTTCCAGCCCCTCTCAGGTTGGCTGGCCGGGGCCCCGACTCCCGCTGCAGACCTGGGTTGCCTCCGCGCGGCCCGCGAGCCCCTCGGCTTTCGGCGTCCAGGAAACCAGAGGAACGGCGGCGGCGGGGGCGCGGGGGTCTCTGTCTGGGGCTCCCTTGGCAGGCCTCAGGCAATTCTGGGCGGGGCCGGGGCCCCAGCCCCACCCCCAGACGCATCCTGGCAGGCAACCTCGCGGTCTCCCGAAGGCGCGGGCGCACAACACACACACACACACACACACACACACACACACACACACCCTCACGCCCGCCCCCCTCCCCCCAAACACAGGCACACCTCCCGCAGCCCAGACAGGTCAAGAGCCGGAAACCACAAGTAAGGGAGACGGAGAAAGAGGGAGAGAGAGAGACAGCAAGAGGACCGCACAGGCTTCCAAAGCCCCGGCCGCCACACCCTCCCCCCTCCACTGTGGGTATCCACCCGGCCCCCCCAGTCGACCCGACCCCACCACCGTCGCCCACCGACACACTCACACGCACACTCTCTCCCACACTCACCCTCTGGCCTGGGGGCGGGGGCTGGGTCTCGCCTCAGGGAGCCAAGCCGAAGGGGACCTTTGAGACCTCGGCTGCGAGGAAGTCTTGGGGTCCCCACGGGTGATTGCCAGCCCCAGGGCACCGCGTCCAGCCGGGGCTCGCCGGGCCCAAGGCTCACGCCCCCTCCGTTGCGCACGGGCCGCTCTCTGCGGTGTGTGACGGTCTGTGCCAGAGTGTCCGTCTCGGATGGGATGCCGTCCCCTGTGCCCTGTCCGTCTCCCGCTTTCCGTCTCGCTGTGGGTCGGTCGCTCTGTGTCTCCGTCTCTCTGGCTCTCCCTCCCTGGGTGTGCCTGCGCGCTCGTGTCTGTCTGTCTGTCTGCATCTGCATCTGCATCTGCATCAGCATCTGCCCTCTCGCCGTCTTGGGAGCCTGTCTCTGAACCTTCATCTCTTTGCGTCTCTGTCTCTCCTGACCCCCGGCCTGCCGTCCCTTCCTCTGGCCCCGGCCTCTCACGGGGGGGTGCTCTGGCCGTGGCCCTGGCTGACGAGCTTGCGCCGGCCGGCTGTCTCACTTGGCGTGGGTGCCTGCGAGTGTGTCTGTGTGCCTGTCCGTGTGGCTGCACGTCGCTCGTCTGCACCCTCAGCAAGGTCCGGTGCTTGGAGGGCGGCGTGGGGGCAAGGGGGGGGCCTCGGTAGGGCGAAGGGGTGGGGCTGACGAGCTCTGGTCGCCGGCGCTGGTGGCTGCAGGTGGGTTTGGGCACCGCGCAGGTGCCGGGCAGGATGGGCGCTCAGGGCCACGGCTGGGCTGCGCCTAGGCCCGCAGGAGGCTCAGAGGACCGCGGGCCCCAGCGAGCCCCGAGGCCCTGGGCAGCGAACGCCTTGGGGAGGTGGGCGAGGGGCTGGGGGAGGGGCGGCGGCCCCCGAGCCGGGTGGTGCCTGGAGGGTCCCAGGGTGGGAGAGCGCCACGACCTCGGCGCCCCTCACTCCACCCTCCCCGCTACACCCACCGGCGGGCACACCCGGCCGGCTGCTCCCGGTCCCGGAAGCCCTGTGGTCCCCCGGGCCGGGCCGGCGGTGTGTTGGCCGGGGGGGGGGGGGGGCGGGGACGTGGGCGGGGCCGGGGGGCGGGGCGGCGTGTGCCGGCCACCGGGCCGCCGGGAGTCCGGTCGCGGGTGGTGCAGCTCAAGTGCAGCGCGCGCTCCGTGGAGAGCTGGAGAGCTGCGGCCGCCGGCTGGCCCGGGCGGCAGTTCAGAGCGAAAGGCAGGCGCAGCGCAGGGCTCTTAGGGCCCCTGGCGGCAGCCGCCTCCGTCTACGGCCATACCACCCTGAATGCGCCCGATCTCGTCTGATCTCGGAAGCTAAGCAGGGTCGGGCCCGGTTAGTACTTGGATGGGAGACCGCCTGGGAATACCGGGTGCTGTAGGCTTTTTGTTGTTTCTGTTTTGCCCTGCCTCCCCTCTCCTTTAGCCCCCGGCCCCAGCCGCACCGCAAGCCGCACCAGCCGCTGGCCCCTGGCACCCCACCGCGCTCAGAGCCGCCGCCTGCCTTCCAGCCCCTCTCAGGTTGGCTGGCCGGGGCCCCGACTCCCGCTGCAGACCTGGGTTGCCTCCGCGCGGCCCGCGAGCCCCTCGGCTTTCGGCGGCCAGGAAACCAGAGGAACGGCGGCGGCGGGGGCGCGGGGGTCTCTGTCTGGGGCTCCCTTGGCAGGCCTCAGGCAATTCTGGGCGGGGCCGGGGCCCCAGCCCCACCCCCAGACGCATCCTGGCAGGCAACCTCGCGGTCTCCCGCAGGCGCGGGCGCACAACACACACACACACACACACACACACACACACACACACACACACCCTCACGCCCGCCCCCCTCCCCCCAAACACAGGCACACCTCCCGCAGCCCAGACAGGTCAAGAGCCGGAAACCACAAGTAAGGGAGACGGAGAAAGAGGGAGAGAGAGAGACAGCAAGAGGACCGCACAGGCTTCCAAAGCCCCGGCCGCCACACCCTCCCCCCTCCACTGTGGGTATCCACCCGGCCCCCCCAGTCGACCCGACCCCACCGTCGCCCACCGACACACTCACACGCACACTCTCTCCCACACTCACCCTCTGGCCTGGGGGCGGGGGCTGGGTCTCGCCTCAGGGAGCCAAGCCGAAGGGGACCTTTGAGACCTCGGCTGCGAGGAAGTCTTGGGGTCCCCACGGGTGATTGCCAGCCCCAGGGCACCGCGTCCAGCCGGGGCTCGCCGGGCCCAAGGCTCACGCCCCCTCCCTTGCGCGCGGGCCGCTCTCTGCGGTGTGTGACGGTCTGTGCCAGAGTGTCCGTCTCGGATGGGATGCCGTCCCCTGTGCCCTGTCCGTCTCCCGCTTTCCTTCTCGCTGTGGGTCGGTCGCTCTGTGTCTCCGTCTCTCTGGCTCTCCCTCCCTGGGTGTGCCTGCGCGCTCGTGTCTGTCTGTCTGTCTGCATCTGCATCTGCATCTGCATCTGCCCTCTCGCCGTCTTGGGAGCCTGTCTCTGAACCTTCATCTCTTTGCGTCTCTGTCTCTCCTGACCCCCGGCCTGCCGTCCCTTCCTCTGGCCCCGGCCTCTCACGGGTGGGTGCTCTGGCCGTGGCCCTGGCTGACGAGCTTGCGCCGGCCGGCTGTCTCACTTGGCGTGGGTGCCTGCGAGTGTGTCTGTGTGCCTGTCCGTGTGGCTGCACGTCGCTCGTCTGCACCCTCAGCAAGGTCCGGTGCTTGGAGGGCGGCGTGGGGGCAAGGGGGGGGCCTCGGTAGGGCGAAGGGGCGGGGCTGACGAGCTCTGGTCGCCGGCGCTGGTGGCTGCAGGTGGGTTTGGGCACCGCGCAGGTGCCGGGCAGGATGGGCGCTCAGGGCCACGGCTGGGCTGCGCCTAGGCCCGCAGGAGGCTCAGAGGACCGCGGGCCCCAGCGGGCCCCGAGGCCCTGGGCAGCGAACGCCTTGGGGAGGTGGGCGAGGGGCTGGGGGAGGGGCGGCGGCCCCCGAGCCGGGTGGTGCCTGGAGGGTCCCAGGGTGGGAGAGCGCCACGACCTCGGCGCCCCTCACTCCACCCTCCCCGCTACACCCACCGGCGGGCACACCCGGCCGGCTGCTCCCGGTCCCGGAAGCCCTGTGGTCCCCCGGGCCGGGCCGGCGGTGTGTTGGCCGGGGGGGGGGGGGGGGGGGGGGGGGGGGGACGGGGGGGGGGGCGGGGCGCGGGGCGGCGTGTGCCGGCCACCGGGCCGCCGGGAGTCCGGTCGCGGGTGGTGCAGCTCAAGTGCAGCGCGCGCTCCGTGGAGAGCTGGAGAGCTGCGGCCGCCGGCTGGCCCGGGCGGCAGGTCAGAGCGAAAGGCAGGCGCAGCGCAGGGCTCTTAGGGCGCCTGGCGGCAGCCGCCTCCGTCTACGGCCATACCACCCTGAACGCGCCCGATCTCGTCTGATCTCGGAAGCTAAGCAGGGTCGGGCCCGGTTAGTACTTGGATGGGAGACCGCCTGGGAATACCGGGTGCTGTAGGCTTTTTGTTGTTTCTGTTTTGCCCTGCCTCCCCTCTCCTTTAGCCCCCGGCCCCAGCCGCACCGCAAGCCGCACCAGCCGCTGGCCCCTGGCACCCCACCGCGCTCAGAGCCGCCGCCTGCCTTCCAGCCCCTCTCAGGTTGGCTGGCCGGGGCCCCGACTCCCGCTGCAGACCTGGGTTGCCTCCGCGCGGCCCGCGAGCCCCTCGGCTTTCGGCGTCCAGGAAACCAGAGGAACGGCGGCGGCGGGGGCGCGGGGGTCTCTGTCTGGGGCTCCCTTGGCAGGCCTCAGGCAATTCTGGGCGGGGCCGGGGCCCCAGCCCCACCCCCAGACGCATCCTGGCAGGCAACCTCGCGGTCTCCCGCAGGCGCGGGCGCACAACACACACACACACACACACACACACACACACACACACCCTCACGCCCGCCCCCCTCCCCCCAAACACAGGCACACCTCCCGCAGCCCAGACAGGTCAAGAGCCGGAAACCACAAGTAAGGGAGACGGAGAAAGAGGGAGAGAGAGAGACAGCAAGAGGACCGCACAGGCTTCCAAAGCCCCGGCCGCCACACCCTCCCCCCTCCACTGTGGGTATCCACCCGGCCCCCCCAGTCGACCCGACCCCACCGTCGCCCACCGACACACTCACACGCACACTCTCTCCCACACTCACCCTCTGGCCTGGGGGCGGGGGCTGGGTCTCGCCTCAGGGAGCCAAGCCGAAGGGGACCTTTGAGACCTCGGCTGCGAGGAAGTCTTGGGGGTCCCCACGGGTGATTGCCAGCCCCAGGGCACCGCGTCCAGCCGGGGCTCGCCGGGCCCAAGGCTCACGCCCCCTCCCTTGCGCACGGGCCGCTCTCTGCGGTGTGTGACGGTCTGTGCCAGAGTGTCCGTCTCGGATGGGATGCCGTCCCCTGTGCCCTGTCCGTCTCCCGCTTTCCGTCTCGCTGTGGGTCGGTCGCTCTGTGTCTCCGTCTCTCTGGCTCTCCCTCCCTGGGTGTGCCTGCGCGCTCGTGTCTGTCTGTCTGTCTGCATCTGCATCTGCATCTGCATCTGCCCTCTCGCCGTCTTGGGAGCCTGTCTCTGAACCTTCATCTCTTTGCGTCTCTGTCTCTCCTGACCCCCGGCCTGCCGTCCCTTCCTCTGGCCCCGGCCTCTCACGGGGGGGTGCTCTGGCCGTGGCCCTGGCTGACGAGCTTGCGCCGGCCGGCTGTCTCACTTGGCGTGGGTGCCTGCGAGTGTGTCTGTGTGCCTGTCCGTGTGGCTGCACGTCGCTCGTCTGCACCCTCAGCAAGGTCCGGTGCTTGGAGGGCGGCGTGGGGGCAAGGGGGGGGCCTCGGTAGGGCGAAGGGGCGGGGCTGACGAGCTCTGGTCGCCGGCGCTGGTGGCTGCAGGTGGGTTTGGGCACCGCGCAGGTGCCGGGCAGGATGGGCGCTCAGGGCCACGGCTGGGCTGCGCCTAGGCACGCAGGAGGCTCAGAGGACCGCGGGCCCCAGCGAGCCCCGAGGCCCTGGGCAGCGAACGCCTTGGGGAGGTGGGCGAGGGGCTGGGGGAGGGGCGGCGGCCCCCGAGCCGGGTGGTGCCTGGAGGGTCCCAGGGTGGGAGAGCGCCACGACCTCGGCGCCCCTCACTCCACCCTCCCCGCTACACCCACCGGCGGGCACACCCGGCCGGCTGCTCCCGGTCCCGGAAGCCCTGTGGTCCCCCGGGCCGGGCCGGCGGTGTGTTGGCCGGGGGGGGGGGGGGGGGGGGGGGGGGGCGGGGACGTGGGCGGGGGCGGGGCGCGGGGCGGCGTGTGCCGGCCACCGGGCCGCCGGGAGTCCGGTCGCGGGTGGTGCAGCTCAAGTGCAGCGCGCGCTCCGTGGAGAGCTGGAGAGCTGCGGCCGCCGGCTGGCCCGGGCGGCAGGTCAGAGCGAAAGGCAGGCGCAGCGCAGGGCTCTTAGGGCGCCTGGCGGCAGCCGCCTCCGTCTACGGCCATACCACCCTGAACGCGCCCGATCTCGTCTGATCTCGGAAGCTAAGCAGGGTCGGGCCCGGTTAGTACTTGGATGGGAGACCGCCTGGGAATACCGGGTGCTGTAGGCTTTTTGTTGTTTCTGTTTTGCCCTGCCTCCCCTCTCCTTTAGCCCCCGGCCCCAGCCGCACCGCAAGCCGCACCAGCCGCTGGCCCCTGGCACCCCACCGCGCTCAGAGCCGCCGCCTGCCTTCCAGCCCCTCTCAGGTTGGCTGGCCGGGGCCCCGACTCCCGCTGCAGACCTGGGTTGCCTCCGCGCGGCCCGCGAGCCCCTCGGCTTTCGGCGTCCAGGAAACCAGAGGAACGGCGGCGGCGGGGGCGCGGGGGTCTCTGTCTGGGGCTCCCTTGGCAGGCCTCAGGCAATTCTGGGCGGGGCCGGGGCCCCAGCCCCACCCCCAGACGCATCCTGGCAGGCAACCTCGCGGTCTCCCGAAGGCGCGGGCGCACAACACACACACACACACACACACACACACACACACACACACCCTCACGCCCGCCCCCCTCCCCCCAAACACAGGCACACCTCCCGCAGCCCAGACAGGTCAAGAGCCGGAAACCACAAGTAAGGGAGACGGAGAAAGAGGGAGAGAGAGAGACAGCAAGAGGACCGCACAGGCTTCCAAAGCCCCGGCCGCCACACCCTCCCCCCTCCACTGTGGGTATCCACCCGGCCCCCCCAGTCGACCCGACCCCACCACCGTCGCCCACCGACACACTCACACGCACACTCTCTCCCACACTCACCCTCTGGCCTGGGGGCGGGGGCTGGGTCTCGCCTCAGGGAGCCAAGCCGAAGGGGACCTTTGAGACCTCGGCTGCGAGGAAGTCTTGGGGTCCCCACGGGTGATTGCCAGCCCCAGGGCACCGCGTCCAGCCGGGGCTCGCCGGGCCCAAGGCTCACGCCCCCTCCGTTGCGCACGGGCCGCTCTCTGCGGTGTGTGACGGTCTGTGCCAGAGTGTCCGTCTCGGATGGGATGCCGTCCCCTGTGCCCTGTCCGTCTCCCGCTTTCCGTCTCGCTGTGGGTCGGTCGCTCTGTGTCTCCGTCTCTCTGGCTCTCCCTCCCTGGGTGTGCCTGCGCGCTCGTGTCTGTCTGTCTGTCTGCATCTGCATCTGCATCTGCATCAGCATCTGCCCTCTCGCCGTCTTGGGAGCCTGTCTCTGAACCTTCATCTCTTTGCGTCTCTGTCTCTCCTGACCCCCGGCCTGCCGTCCCTTCCTCTGGCCCCGGCCTCTCACGGGGGGGTGCTCTGGCCGTGGCCCTGGCTGACGAGCTTGCGCCGGCCGGCTGTCTCACTTGGCGTGGGTGCCTGCGAGTGTGTCTGTGTGCCTGTCCGTGTGGCTGCACGTCGCTCGTCTGCACCCTCAGCAAGGTCCGGTGCTTGGAGGGCGGCGTGGGGGCAAGGGGGGGGCCTCGGTAGGGCGAAGGGGTGGGGCTGACGAGCTCTGGTCGCCGGCGCTGGTGGCTGCAGGTGGGTTTGGGCACCGCGCAGGTGCCGGGCAGGATGGGCGCTCAGGGCCACGGCTGGGCTGCGCCTAGGCACGCAGGAGGCTCAGAGGACCGCGGGCCCCAGCGAGCCCCGAGGCCCTGGGCAGCGAACGCCTTGGGGAGGTGGGCGAGGGGCTGGGGGAGGGGCGGCGGCCCCCGAGCCGGGTGGTGCCTGGAGGGTCCCAGGGTGGGAGAGCGCCACGACCTCGGCGCCCCTCACTCCACCCTCCCCGCTACACCCACCGGCGGGCACACCCGGCCGGCTGCTCCCGGTCCCGGAAGCCCTGTGGTCCCCCGGGCCGGGCCGGCGGTGTGTTGGCCGGGGGGGGGGGGGGGCGGGGACGTGGGCGGGGCCGGGGGGCGGGGCGGCGTGTGCCGGCCACCGGGCCGCCGGGAGTCCGGTCGCGGGTGGTGCAGCTCAAGTGCAGCGCGCGCTCCGTGGAGAGCTGGAGAGCTGCGGCCGCCGGCTGGCCCGGGCGGCAGTTCAGAGCGAAAGGCAGGCGCAGCGCAGGGCTCTTAGGGCCCCTGGCGGCAGCCGCCTCCGTCTACGGCCATACCACCCTGAATGCGCCCGATCTCGTCTGATCTCGGAAGCTAAGCAGGGTCGGGCCCGGTTAGTACTTGGATGGGAGACCGCCTGGGAATACCGGGTGCTGTAGGCTTTTTGTTGTTTCTGTTTTGCCCTGCCTCCCCTCTCCTTTAGCCCCCGGCCCCAGCCGCACCGCAAGCCGCACCAGCCGCTGGCCCCTGGCACCCCACCGCGCTCAGAGCCGCCGCCTGCCTTCCAGCCCCTCTCAGGTTGGCTGGCCGGGGCCCCGACTCCCGCTGCAGACCTGGGTTGCCTCCGCGCGGCCCGCGAGCCCCTCGGCTTTCGGCGGCCAGGAAACCAGAGGAACGGCGGCGGCGGGGGCGCGGGGGTCTCTGTCTGGGGCTCCCTTGGCAGGCCTCAGGCAATTCTGGGCGGGGCCGGGGCCCCAGCCCCACCCCCAGACGCATCCTGGCAGGCAACCTCGCGGTCTCCCGCAGGCGCGGGCGCACAACACACACACACACACACACACACACACACACACACACACACACCCTCACGCCCGCCCCCCTCCCCCCAAACACAGGCACACCTCCCGCAGCCCAGACAGGTCAAGAGCCGGAAACCACAAGTAAGGGAGACGGAGAAAGAGGGAGAGAGAGAGACAGCAAGAGGACCGCACAGGCTTCCAAAGCCCCGGCCGCCACACCCTCCCCCCTCCACTGTGGGTATCCACCCGGCCCCCCCAGTCGACCCGACCCCACCGTCGCCCACCGACACACTCACACGCACACTCTCTCCCACACTCACCCTCTGGCCTGGGGGCGGGGGCTGGGTCTCGCCTCAGGGAGCCAAGCCGAAGGGGACCTTTGAGACCTCGGCTGCGAGGAAGTCTTGGGGTCCCCACGGGTGATTGCCAGCCCCAGGGCACCGCGTCCAGCCGGGGCTCGCCGGGCCCAAGGCTCACGCCCCCTCCCTTGCGCGCGGGCCGCTCTCTGCGGTGTGTGACGGTCTGTGCCAGAGTGTCCGTCTCGGATGGGATGCCGTCCCCTGTGCCCTGTCCGTCTCCCGCTTTCCTTCTCGCTGTGGGTCGGTCGCTCTGTGTCTCCGTCTCTCTGGCTCTCCCTCCCTGGGTGTGCCTGCGCGCTCGTGTCTGTCTGTCTGTCTGCATCTGCATCTGCATCTGCATCTGCCCTCTCGCCGTCTTGGGAGCCTGTCTCTGAACCTTCATCTCTTTGCGTCTCTGTCTCTCCTGACCCCCGGCCTGCCGTCCCTTCCTCTGGCCCCGGCCTCTCACGGGTGGGTGCTCTGGCCGTGGCCCTGGCTGACGAGCTTGCGCCGGCCGGCTGTCTCACTTGGCGTGGGTGCCTGCGAGTGTGTCTGTGTGCCTGTCCGTGTGGCTGCACGTCGCTCGTCTGCACCCTCAGCAAGGTCCGGTGCTTGGAGGGCGGCGTGGGGGCAAGGGGGGGGCCTCGGTAGGGCGAAGGGGCGGGGCTGACGAGCTCTGGTCGCCGGCGCTGGTGGCTGCAGGTGGGTTTGGGCACCGCGCAGGTGCCGGGCAGGATGGGCGCTCAGGGCCACGGCTGGGCTGCGCCTAGGCCCGCAGGAGGCTCAGAGGACCGCGGGCCCCAGCGGGCCCCGAGGCCCTGGGCAGCGAACGCCTTGGGGAGGTGGGCGAGGGGCTGGGGGAGGGGCGGCGGCCCCCGAGCCGGGTGGTGCCTGGAGGGTCCCAGGGTGGGAGAGCGCCACGACCTCGGCGCCCCTCACTCCACCCTCCCCGCTACACCCACCGGCGGGCACACCCGGCCGGCTGCTCCCGGTCCCGGAAGCCCTGTGGTCCCCCGGGCCGGGCCGGCGGTGTGTTGGCCGGGGGGGGGGGGGGGGGGGGGGGGGGGGGGGGGCGGGGACGTGGGCGGGGGCGGGGCGCGGGGCGGCGTGTGCCGGCCACCGGGCCGCCGGGAGTCCGGTCGCGGGTGGTGCAGCTCAAGTGCAGCGCGCGCTCCGTGGAGAGCTGGAGAGCTGCGGCCGCCGGCTGGCCCGGGCGGCAGGTCAGAGCGAAAGGCAGGCGCAGCGCAGGGCTCTTAGGGCCCCTGGCGGCAGCCGCCTCCGTCTACGGCCATACCACCCTGAACGCGCCCGATCTCGTCTGATCTCGGAAGCTAAGCAGGGTCGGGCCCGGTTAGTACTTGGATGGGAGACCGCCTGGGAATACCGGGTGCTGTAGGCTTTTTGTTGTTTCTGTTTTGCCCTGCCTCCCCTCTCCTTTAGCCCCCGGCCCCAGCCGCACCGCAAGCCGCACCAGCCGCTGGCCCCTGGCACCCCACCGCGCTCAGAGCCGCCGCCTGCCTTCCAGCCCCTCTCAGGTTGGCTGGCCGGGGCCCCGACTCCCGCTGCAGACCTGGGTTGCCTCCGCGCGGCCCGCGAGCCCCTCGGCTTTCGGCGTCCAGGAAACCAGAGGAACGGCGGCGGCGGGGGCGCGGGGGTCTCTGTCTGGGGCTCCCTTGGCAGGCCTCAGGCAATTCTGGGCGGGGCCGGGGCCCCAGCCCCACCCCCAGACGCATCCTGGCAGGCAACCTCGCGGTCTCCCGCAGGCGCGGGCGCACAACACACACACACACACACACACACACACACACACACACCCTCACGCCCGCCCCCCTCCCCCCAAACACAGGCACACCTCCCGCAGCCCAGACAGGTCAAGAGCCGGAAACCACAAGTAAGGGAGACGGAGAAAGAGGGAGAGAGAGAGACAGCAAGAGGACCGCACAGGCTTCCAAAGCCCCGGCCGCCACACCCTCCCCCCTCCACTGTGGGTATCCACCCGGCCCCCCCAGTCGACCCGACCCCACCGTCGCCCACCGACACACTCACACGCACACTCTCTCCCACACTCACCCTCTGGCCTGGGGGCGGGGGCTGGGTCTCGCCTCAGGGAGCCAAGCCGAAGGGGACCTTTGAGACCTCGGCTGCGAGGAAGTCTTGGGGGTCCCCACGGGTGATTGCCAGCCCCAGGGCACCGCGTCCAGCCGGGGCTCGCCGGGCCCAAGGCTCACGCCCCCTCCCTTGCGCACGGGCCGCTCTCTGCGGTGTGTGACGGTCTGTGCCAGAGTGTCCGTCTCGGATGGGATGCCGTCCCCTGTGCCCTGTCCGTCTCCCGCTTTCCGTCTCGCTGTGGGTCGGTCGCTCTGTGTCTCCGTCTCTCTGGCTCTCCCTCCCTGGGTGTGCCTGCGCGCTCGTGTCTGTCTGTCTGTCTGCATCTGCATCTGCATCTGCATCTGCCCTCTCGCCGTCTTGGGAGCCTGTCTCTGAACCTTCATCTCTTTGCGTCTCTGTCTCTCCTGACCCCCGGCCTGCCGTCCCTTCCTCTGGCCCCGGCCTCTCACGGGGGGGTGCTCTGGCCGTGGCCCTGGCTGACGAGCTTGCGCCGGCCGGCTGTCTCACTTGGCGTGGGTGCCTGCGAGTGTGTCTGTGTGCCTGTCCGTGTGGCTGCACGTCGCTCGTCTGCACCCTCAGCAAGGTCCGGTGCTTGGAGGGCGGCGTGGGGGCAAGGGGGGGGCCTCGGTAGGGCGAAGGGGCGGGGCTGACGAGCTCTGGTCGCCGGCGCTGGTGGCTGCAGGTGGGTTTGGGCACCGCGCAGGTGCCGGGCAGGATGGGCGCTCAGGGCCACGGCTGGGCTGCGCCTAGGCCCGCAGGAGGCTCAGAGGACCGCGGGCCCCAGCGAGCCCCGAGGCCCTGGGCAGCGAACGCCTTGGGGAGGTGGGCGAGGGGCTGGGGGAGGGGCGGCGGCCCCCGAGCCGGGTGGTGCCTGGAGGGTCCCAGGGTGGGAGAGCGCCACGACCTCGGCGCCCCTCACTCCACCCTCCCCGCTACACCCACCGGCGGGCACACCCGGCCGGCTGCTCCCGGTCCCGGAAGCCCTGTGGTCCCCCGGGCCGGGCCGGCGGTGTGTTGGCCGGGGGGGGGGGGGGGGGGGGGGGGCGGGGACGTGGGCGGGGGCGGGGCGCGGGGCGGCGTGTGCCGGCCACCGGGCCGCCGGGAGTCCGGTCGCGGGTGGTGCAGCTCAAGTGCAGCGCGCGCTCCGTGGAGAGCTGGAGAGCTGCGGCCGCCGGCTGGCCCGGGCGGCAGGTCAGAGCGAAAGGCAGGCGCAGCGCAGGGCTCTTAGGGCGCCTGGCGGCAGCCGCCTCCGTCTACGGCCATACCACCCTGAACGCGCCCGATCTCGTCTGATCTCGGAAGCTAAGCAGGGTCGGGCCCGGTTAGTACTTGGATGGGAGACCGCCTGGGAATACCGGGTGCTGTAGGCTTTTTGTTGTTTCTGTTTTGCCCTGCCTCCCCTCTCCTTTAGCCCCCGGCCCCAGCCGCACCGCAAGCCGCACCAGCCGCTGGCCCCTGGCACCCCACCGCGCTCAGAGCCGCCGCCTGCCTTCCAGCCCCTCTCAGGTTGGCTGGCCGGGGCCCCGACTCCCGCTGCAGACCTGGGTTGCCTCCGCGCGGCCCGCGAGCCCCTCGGCTTTCGGCGTCCAGGAAACCAGAGGAACGGCGGCGGCGGGGGCGCGGGGGTCTCTGTCTGGGGCTCCCTTGGCAGGCCTCAGGCAATTCTGGGCGGGGCCGGGGCCCCAGCCCCACCCCCAGACGCATCCTGGCAGGCAACCTCGCGGTCTCCCGAAGGCGCGGGCGCACAACACACACACACACACACACACACACACACACACACACACCCTCACGCCCGCCCCCCTCCCCCCAAACACAGGCACACCTCCCGCAGCCCAGACAGGTCAAGAGCCGGAAACCACAAGTAAGGGAGACGGAGAAAGAGGGAGAGAGAGAGACAGCAAGAGGACCGCACAGGCTTCCAAAGCCCCGGCCGCCACACCCTCCCCCCTCCACTGTGGGTATCCACCCGGCCCCCCCAGTCGACCCGACCCCACCACCGTCGCCCACCGACACACTCACACGCACACTCTCTCCCACACTCACCCTCTGGCCTGGGGGCGGGGGCTGGGTCTCGCCTCAGGGAGCCAAGCCGAAGGGGACCTTTGAGACCTCGGCTGCGAGGAAGTCTTGGGGTCCCCACGGGTGATTGCCAGCCCCAGGGCACCGCGTCCAGCCGGGGCTCGCCGGGCCCAAGGCTCACGCCCCCTCCCTTGCGCACGGGCCGCTCTCTGCGGTGTGTGACGGTCTGTGCCAGAGTGTCCGTCTCGGATGGGATGCCGTCCCCTGTGCCCTGTCCGTCTCCCGCTTTCCGTCTCGCTGTGGGTCGGTCGCTCTGTGTCTCCGTCTCTCTGGCTCTCCCTCCCTGGGTGTGCCTGCGCGCTCGTGTCTGTCTGTCTGTCTGCATCTGCATCTGCATCTGCATCAGCATCTGCCCTCTCGCCGTCTTGGGAGCCTGTCTCTGAACCTTCATCTCTTTGCGTCTCTGTCTCTCCTGACCCCCGGCCTGCCGTCCCTTCCTCTGGCCCCGGCCTCTCACGGGGGGGTGCTCTGGCCGTGGCCCTGGCTGACGAGCTTGCGCCGGCCGGCTGTCTCACTTGGCGTGGGTGCCTGCGAGTGTGTCTGTGTGCCTGTCCGTGTGGCTGCACGTCGCTCGTCTGCACCCTCAGCAAGGTCCGGTGCTTGGAGGGCGGCGTGGGGGCAAGGGGGGGGCCTCGGTAGGGCGAAGGGGTGGGGCTGACGAGCTCTGGTCGCCGGCGCTGGTGGCTGCAGGTGGGTTTGGGCACCGCGCAGGTGCCGGGCAGGATGGGCGCTCAGGGCCACGGCTGGGCTGCGCCTAGGCACGCAGGAGGCTCAGAGGACCGCGGGCCCCAGCGAGCCCCGAGGCCCTGGGCAGCGAACGCCTTGGGGAGGTGGGCGAGGGGCTGGGGGAGGGGCGGCGGCCCCCGAGCCGGGTGGTGCCTGGAGGGTCCCAGGGTGGGAGAGCGCCACGACCTCGGCGCCCCTCACTCCACCCTCCCCGCTACACCCACCGGCGGGCACACCCGGCCGGCTGCTCCCGGTCCCGGAAGCCCTGTGGTCCCCCGGGCCGGGCCGGCGGTGTGTTGGCCGGGGGGGGGGGGGGCGGGGACGTGGGCGGGGCCGGGGGGCGGGGCGGCGTGTGCCGGCCACCGGGCCGCCGGGAGTCCGGTCGCGGGTGGTGCAGCTCAAGTGCAGCGCGCGCTCCGTGGAGAGCTGGAGAGCTGCGGCCGCCGGCTGGCCCGGGCGGCAGTTCAGAGCGAAAGGCAGGCGCAGCGCAGGGCTCTTAGGGCGCCTGGCGGCAGCCGCCTCCGTCTACGGCCATACCACCCTGAATGCGCCCGATCTCGTCTGATCTCGGAAGCTAAGCAGGGTCGGGCCCGGTTAGTACTTGGATGGGAGACCGCCTGGGAATACCGGGTGCTGTAGGCTTTTTGTTGTTTCTGTTTTGCCCTGCCTCCCCTCTCCTTTAGCCCCCGGCCCCAGCCGCACCGCAAGCCGCACCAGCCGCTGGCCCCTGGCACCCCACCGCGCTCAGAGCCGCCGCCTGCCTTCCAGCCCCTCTCAGGTTGGCTGGCCGGGGCCCCGACTCCCGCTGCAGACCTGGGTTGCCTCCGCGCGGCCCGCGAGCCCCTCGGCTTTCGGCGTCCAGGAAACCAGAGGAACGGCGGCGGCGGGGGCGCGGGGGTCTCTGTCTGGGGCTCCCTTGGCAGGCCTCAGGCAATTCTGGGCGGGGCCGGGGCCCCAGCCCCACCCCCAGACGCATCCTGGCAGGCAACCTCGCGGTCTCCCGCAGGCGCGGGCGCACAACACACACACACACACACACACACACACACACACACCCTCACGCCCGCCCCCCTCCCCCCAAACACAGGCACACCTCCCGCAGCCCAGACAGGTCAAGAGCCGGAAACCACAAGTAAGGGAGACGGAGAAAGAGGGAGAGAGAGAGACAGCAAGAGGACCGCACAGGCTTCCAAAGCCCCGGCCGCCACACCCTCCCCCCTCCACTGTGGGTATCCACCCGGCCCCCCCAGTCGACCCGACCCCACCACCGTCGCCCACCGACACACTCACACGCACACTCTCTCCCACACTCACCCTCTGGCCTGGGGGCGGGGGCTGGGTCTCGCCTCAGGGAGCCAAGCCGAAGGGGACCTTTGAGACCTCGGCTGCGAGGAAGTCTTGGGGTCCCCACGGGTGATTGCCAGCCCCAGGGCACCGCGTCCAGCCGGGGCTCGCCGGGCCCAAGGCTCACGCCCCCTCCCTTGCGCACGGGCCGCTCTCTGCGGTGTGTGACGGTCTGTGCCAGAGTGTCCGTCTCGGATGGGATGCCGTCCCCTGTGCCCTGTCCGTCTCCCGCTTTCCGTCTCGCTGTGGGTCGGTCGCTCTGTGTCTCCGTCTCTCTGGCTCTCCCTCCCTGGGTGTGCCTGCGCGCTCGTGTCTGTCTGTCTGTCTGCATCTGCATCTGCATCTGCATCTGCCCTCTCGCCGTCTTGGGAGCCTGTCTCTGAACCTTCATCTCTTTGCGTCTCTGTCTCTCCTGACCCCCGGCCTGCCGTCCCTTCCTCTGGCCCCGGCCTCTCACGGGTGGGTGCTCTGGCCGTGGCCCTGGCTGACGAGCTTGCGCCGGCCGGCTGTCTCACTTGGCGTGGGTGCCTGCGAGTGTGTCTGTGTGCCTGTCCGTGTGGCTGCACGTCGCTCGTCTGCACCCTCAGCAAGGTCCGGTGCTTGGAGGGCGGCGTGGGGGCAAGGGGGGGGCCTCGGTAGGGCGAAGGGGCGGGGCTGACGAGCTCTGGTCGCCGGCGCTGGTGGCTGCAGGTGGGTTTGGGCACCGCGCAGGTGCCGGGCAGGATGGGCGCTCAGGGCCACGGCTGGGCTGCGCCTAGGCCCGCAGGAGGCTCAGAGGACCGCGGGCCCCAGCGGGCCCCGAGGCCCTGGGCAGCGAACGCCTTGGGGAGGTGGGCGAGGGGCTGGGGGCGGGGCGGCGGCCCCCGAGCCGGGTGGTGCCTGGAGGGTCCCAGGGTGGGAGAGCGCCACGACCTCGGCGCCCCTCACTCCACCCTCCCCGCTACACCCACCGGCGGGCACACCCGGCTGGCTGCTCCCGGTCCCGGAAGCCCTGTGGTCCCCCGGGCCGGGCCGGCGGTGTGTTGGCCGGGGGGGGGGGGGGGGGGGGGGGGGGGGGGGGGGGGGGGGGGGGCGGGGCGCGGGGCGGCGTGTGCCGGCCACCGGGCCGCCGGGAGTCCGGTCGCGGGTGGTGCAGCTCAAGTGCAGCGCGCGCTCCGTGGAGAGCTGGAGAGCTGCGGCCGCCGGCTGGCCCGGGCGGCAGGTCAGAGCGAAAGGCAGGCGCAGCGCAGGGCTCTTAGGGCGCCTGGCGGCAGCCGCCTCCGTCTACGGCCATACCACCCTGAACGCGCCCGATCTCGTCTGATCTCGGAAGCTAAGCAGGGTCGGGCCCGGTTAGTACTTGGATGGGAGACCGCCTGGGAATACCGGGTGCTGTAGGCTTTTTGTTGTTTCTGTTTTGCCCTGCCTCCCCTCTCCTTTAGCCCCCGGCCCCAGCCGCACCGCAAGCCGCACCAGCCGCTGGCCCCTGGCACCCCACCGCGCTCAGAGCCGCCGCCTGCCTTCCAGCCCCTCTCAGGTTGGCTGGCCGGGGCCCCGACTCCCGCTGCAGACCTGGGTTGCCTCCGCGCGGCCCGCGAGCCCCTCGGCTTTCGGCGTCCAGGAAACCAGAGGAACGGCGGCGGCGGGGGCGCGGGGGTCTCTGTCTGGGGCTCCCTTGGCAGGCCTCAGGCAATTCTGGGCGGGGCCGGGGCCCCAGCCCCACCCCCAGACGCATCCTGGCAGGCAACCTCGCGGTCTCCCGCAGGCGCGGGCGCACAACACACACACACACACACACACACACACACACACACCCTCACGCCCGCCCCCCTCCCCCCAAACACAGGCACACCTCCCGCAGCCCAGACAGGTCAAGAGCCGGAAACCACAAGTAAGGGAGACGGAGAAAGAGGGAGAGAGAGAGACAGCAAGAGGACCGCACAGGCTTCCAAAGCCCCGGCCGCCACACCCTCCCCCCTCCACTGTGGGTATCCACCCGGCCCCCCCAGTCGACCCGACCCCACCACCGTCGCCCACCGACACACTCACACGCACACTCTCTCCCACACTCACCCTCTGGCCTGGGGGCGGGGGCTGGGTCTCGCCTCAGGGAGCCAAGCCGAAGGGGACCTTTGAGACCTCGGCTGCGAGGAAGTCTTGGGGTCCCCACGGGTGATTGCCAGCCCCAGGGCACCGCGTCCAGCCGGGGCTCGCCGGGCCCAAGGCTCACGCCCCCTCCCTTGCGCACGGGCCGCTCTCTGCGGTGTGTGACGGTCTGTGCCAGAGTGTCCGTCTCGGATGGGATGCCGTCCCCTGTGCCCTGTCCGTCTCCCGCTTTCCGTCTCGCTGTGGGTCGGTCGCTCTGTGTCTCCGTCTCTCTGGCTCTCCCTCCCTGGGTGTGCCTGCGCGCTCGTGTCTGTCTGTCTGTCTGCATCTGCATCTGCCCTCTCGCCGTCTTGGGAGCCTGTCTCTGAACCTTCATCTCTTTGCGTCTCTGTCTCTCCTGACCCCCGGCCTGCCGTCCCTTCCTCTGGCCCCGGCCTCTCACGGGTGGGTGCTCTGGCCGTGGCCCTGGCTGACGAGCTTGCGCCGGCCGGCTGTCTCACTTGGCGTGGGTGCCTGCGAGTGTGTCTGTGTGCCTGTCCGTGTGGCTGCACGTCGCTCGTCTGCACCCTCAGCAAGGTCCGGTGCTTGGAGGGCGGCGTGGGGGCAAGGGGGGGGCCTCGGTAGGGCGAAGGGGCGGGGCTGACGAGCTCTGGTCGCCGGCGCTGGTGGCTGCAGGTGGGTTTGGGCACCGCGCAGGTGCCGGGCAGGATGGGCGCTCAGGGCCACGGCTGGGCTGCGCCTAGGCCCGCAGGAGGCTCAGAGGACCGCGGGCCCCAGCGGGCCCCGAGGCCCTGGGCAGCGAACGCCTTGGGGAGGTGGGCGAGGGGCTGGGGGAGGGGCGGCGGCCCCCGAGCCGGGTGGTGCCTGGAGGGTCCCAGGGTGGGAGAGCGCCACGACCTCGGCGCCCCTCACTCCACCCTCCCCGCTACACCCACCGGCGGGCACACCCGGCCGGCTGCTCCCGGTCCCGGAAGCCCTGTGGTCCCCCGGGCCGGGCCGGCGGTGTGTTGGCCGGGGGGGGGGGGGGGGGGCGGGGACGTGGGCGGGGGCGGGGCGCGGGGCGGCGTGTGCCGGCCACCGGGCCGCCGGGAGTCCGGTCGCGGGTGGTGCAGCTCAAGTGCAGCGCGCGCTCCGTGGAGAGCTGGAGAGCTGCGGCCGCCGGCTGGCCCGGGCGGCAGGTCAGAGCGAAAGGCAGGCGCAGCGCAGGGCTCTTAGGGCCCCTGGCGGCAGCCGCCTCCGTCTACGGCCATACCACCCTGAACGCGCCCGATCTCGTCTGATCTCGGAAGCTAAGCAGGGTCGGGCCCGGTTAGTACTTGGATGGGAGACCGCCTGGGAATACCGGGTGCTGTAGGCTTTTTGTTGTTTCTGTTTTGCCCTGCCTCCCCTCTCCTTTAGCCCCCGGCCCCAGCCGCACCGCAAGCCGCACCAGCCGCTGGCCCCTGGCACCCCACCGCGCTCAGAGCCGCCGCCTGCCTTCCAGCCCCTCTCAGGTTGGCTGGCCGGGGCCCCGACTCCCGCTGCAGACCTGGGTTGCCTCCGCGCGGCCCGCGAGCCCCTCGGCTTTCGGCGTCCAGGAAACCAGAGGAACGGCGGCGGCGGGGGCGCGGGGGTCTCTGTCTGGGGCTCCCTTGGCAGGCCTCAGGCAATTCTGGGCGGGGCCGGGGCCCCAGCCCCACCCCCAGACGCATCCTGGCAGGCAACCTCGCGGTCTCCCGCAGGCGCGGGCGCACAACACACACACACACACACACACACACACACACACACACACACCCTCACGCCCGCCCCCCTCCCCCCAAACACAGGCACACCTCCCGCAGCCCAGACAGGTCAAGAGCCGGAAACCACAAGTAAGGGAGACGGAGAAAGAGGGAGAGAGAGAGACAGCAAGAGGACCGCACAGGCTTCCAAAGCCCCGGCCGCCACACCCTCCCCCCTCCACTGTGGGTATCCACCCGGCCCCCCCAGTCGACCCGACCCCACCGTCGCCCACCGACACACTCACACGCACACTCTCTCCCACACTCACCCTCTGGCCTGGGGGCGGGGGCTGGGTCTCGCCTCAGGGAGCCAAGCCGAAGGGGACCTTTGAGACCTCGGCTGCGAGGAAGTCTTGGGGGTCCCCACGGGTGATTGCCAGCCCCAGGGCACCGCGTCCAGCCGGGGCTCGCCGGGCCCAAGGCTCACGCCCCCTCCCTTGCGCACGGGCCGCTCTCTGCGGTGTGTGACGGTCTGTGCCAGAGTGTCCGTCTCGGATGGGATGCCGTCCCCTGTGCCCTGTCCGTCTCCCGCTTTCCGTCTCGCTGTGGGTCGGTCGCTCTGTGTCTCCGTCTCTCTGGCTCTCCCTCCCTGGGTGTGCCTGCGCGCTCGTGTCTGTCTGTCTGTCTGCATCTGCATCTGCATCTGCATCTGCCCTCTCGCCGTCTTGGGAGCCTGTCTCTGAACCTTCATCTCTTTGCGTCTCTGTCTCTCCTGACCCCCGGCCTGCCGTCCCTTCCTCTGGCCCCGGCCTCTCACGGGGGGGTGCTCTGGCCGTGGCCCTGGCTGACGAGCTTGCGCCGGCCGGCTGTCTCACTTGGCGTGGGTGCCTGCGAGTGTGTCTGTGTGCCTGTCCGTGTGGCTGCACGTCGCTCGTCTGCACCCTCAGCAAGGTCCGGTGCTTGGAGGGCGGCGTGGGGGCAAGGGGGGGGCCTCGGTAGGGCGAAGGGGCGGGGCTGACGAGCTCTGGTCGCCGGCGCTGGTGGCTGCAGGTGGGTTTGGGCACCGCGCAGGTGCCGGGCAGGATGGGCGCTCAGGGCCACGGCTGGGCTGCGCCTAGGCACGCAGGAGGCCCAGAGGACCGCGGGCCCCAGCGAGCCCCGAGGCCCTGGGCAGCGAACGCCTTGGGGAGGTGGGCGAGGGGCTGGGGGAGGGGCGGCGGCCCCCGAGCCGGGTGGTGCCTGGAGGGTCCCAGGGTGGGAGAGCGCCACGACCTCGGCGCCCCTCACTCCACCCTCCCCGCTACACCCACCGGCGGGCACACCCGGCCGGCTGCTCCCGGTCCCGGAAGCCCTGTGGTCCCCCGGGCCGGGCCGGCGGTGTGTTGGCCGGGGGGGGGGGGGGGGGGGGGCGGGGACGTGGGCGGGGGCGGGGCGCGGGGCGGCGTGTGCCGGCCACCGGGCCGCCGGGAGTCCGGTCGCGGGTGGTGCAGCTCAAGTGCAGCGCGCGCTCCGTGGAGAGCTGGAGAGCTGCGGCCGCCGGCTGGCCCGGGCGGCAGGTCAGAGCGAAAGGCAGGCGCAGCGCAGGGCTCTTAGGGCGCCTGGCGGCAGCCGCCTCCGTCTACGGCCATACCACCCTGAACGCGCCCGATCTCGTCTGATCTCGGAAGCTAAGCAGGGTCGGGCCCGGTTAGTACTTGGATGGGAGACCGCCTGGGAATACCGGGTGCTGTAGGCTTTTTGTTGTTTCTGTTTTGCCCTGCCTCCCCTCTCCTTTAGCCCCCGGCCCCAGCCGCACCGCAAGCCGCACCAGCCGCTGGCCCCTGGCACCCCACCGCGCTCAGAGCCGCCGCCTGCCTTCCAGCCCCTCTCAGGTTGGCTGGCCGGGGCCCCGACTCCCGCTGCAGACCTGGGTTGCCTCCGCGCGGCCCGCGAGCCCCTCGGCTTTCGGCGTCCAGGAAACCAGAGGAACGGCGGCGGCGGGGGCGCGGGGGTCTCTGTCTGGGGCTCCCTTGGCAGGCCTCAGGCAATTCTGGGCGGGGCCGGGGCCCCAGCCCCACCCCCAGACGCATCCTGGCAGGCAACCTCGCGGTCTCCCGCAGGCGCGGGCGCACAACACACACACACACACACACACACACACACACACACCCTCACGCCCGCCCCCCTCCCCCCAAACACAGGCACACCTCCCGCAGCCCAGACAGGTCAAGAGCCGGAAACCACAAGTAAGGGAGACGGAGAAAGAGGGAGAGAGAGAGACAGCAAGAGGACCGCACAGGCTTCCAAAGCCCCGGCCGCCACACCCTCCCCCCTCCACTGTGGGTATCCACCCGGCCCCCCCAGTCGACCCGACCCCACCACCGTCGCCCACCGACACACTCACACGCACACTCTCTCCCACACTCACCCTCTGGCCTGGGGGCGGGGGCTGGGTCTCGCCTCAGGGAGCCAAGCCGAAGGGGACCTTTGAGACCTCGGCTGCGAGGAAGTCTTGGGGTCCCCACGGGTGATTGCCAGCCCCAGGGCACCGCGTCCAGCCGGGGCTCGCCGGGCCCAAGGCTCACGCCCCCTCCCTTGCGCACGGGCCGCTCTCTGCGGTGTGTGACGGTCTGTGCCAGAGTGTCCGTCTCGGATGGGATGCCGTCCCCTGTGCCCTGTCCGTCTCCCGCTTTCCGTCTCGCTGTGGGTCGGTCGCTCTGTGTCTCCGTCTCTCTGGCTCTCCCTCCCTGGGTGTGCCTGCGCGCTCGTGTCTGTCTGTCTGTCTGCATCTGCATCTGCATCTGCATCAGCATCTGCCCTCTCGCCGTCTTGGGAGCCTGTCTCTGAACCTTCATCTCTTTGCGTCTCTGTCTCTCCTGACCCCCGGCCTGCCGTCCCTTCCTCTGGCCCCGGCCTCTCACGGGGGGGTGCTCTGGCCGTGGCCCTGGCTGACGAGCTTGCGCCGGCCGGCTGTCTCACTTGGCGTGGGTGCCTGCGAGTGTGTCTGTGTGCCTGTCCGTGTGGCTGCACGTCGCTCGTCTGCACCCTCAGCAAGGTCCGGTGCTTGGAGGGCGGCGTGGGGGCAAGGGGGGGGCCTCGGTAGGGCGAAGGGGTGGGGCTGACGAGCTCTGGTCGCCGGCGCTGGTGGCTGCAGGTGGGTTTGGGCACCGCGCAGGTGCCGGGCAGGATGGGCGCTCAGGGCCACGGCTGGGCTGCGCCTAGGCACGCAGGAGGCTCAGAGGACCGCGGGCCCCAGCGAGCCCCGAGGCCCTGGGCAGCGAACGCCTTGGGGAGGTGGGCGAGGGGCTGGGGGAGGGGCGGCGGCCCCCGAGCCGGGTGGTGCCTGGAGGGTCCCAGGGTGGGAGAGCGCCACGACCTCGGCGCCCCTCACTCCACCCTCCCCGCTACACCCACCGGCGGGCACACCCGGCCGGCTGCTCCCGGTCCCGGAAGCCCTGTGGTCCCCCGGGCCGGGCCGGCGGTGTGTTGGCCGGGGGGGGGGGGGCGGGGCCGTGGGCGGGGCCGGGGGGCGGGGCGGCGTGTGCCGGCCACCGGGCCGCCGGGAGTCCGGTCGCGGGTGGTGCAGCTCAAGTGCAGCGCGCGCTCCGTGGAGAGCTGGAGAGCTGCGGCCGCCGGCTGGCCCGGGCGGCAGTTCAGAGCGAAAGGCAGGCGCAGCGCAGGGCTCTTAGGGCGCCTGGCGGCAGCCGCCTCCGTCTACGGCCATACCACCCTGAATGCGCCCGATCTCGTCTGATCTCGGAAGCTAAGCAGGGTCGGGCCCGGTTAGTACTTGGATGGGAGACCGCCTGGGAATACCGGGTGCTGTAGGCTTTTTGTTGTTTCTGTTTTGCCCTGCCTCCCCTCTCCTTTAGCCCCCGGCCCCAGCCGCACCGCAAGCCGCACCAGCCGCTGGCCCCTGGCACCCCACCGCGCTCAGAGCCGCCGCCTGCCTTCCAGCCCCTCTCAGGTTGGCTGGCCGGGGCCCCGACTCCCGCTGCAGACCTGGGTTGCCTCCGCGCGGCCCGCGAGCCCCTCGGCTTTCGGCGTCCAGGAAACCAGAGGAACGGCGGCGGCGGGGGCGCGGGGGTCTCTGTCTGGGGCTCCCTTGGCAGGCCTCAGGCAATTCTGGGCGGGGCCGGGGCCCCAGCCCCACCCCCAGACGCATCCTGGCAGGCAACCTCGCGGTCTCCCGCAGGCGCGGGCGCACAACACACACACACACACACACACACACACACACACACCCTCACGCCCGCCCCCCTCCCCCCAAACACAGGCACACCTCCCGCAGCCCAGACAGGTCAAGAGCCGGAAACCACAAGTAAGGGAGACGGAGAAAGAGGGAGAGAGAGAGACAGCAAGAGGACCGCACAGGCTTCCAAAGCCCCGGCCGCCACACCCTCCCCCCTCCACTGTGGGTATCCACCCGGCCCCCCCAGTCGACCCGACCCCACCACCGTCGCCCACCGACACACTCACACGCACACTCTCTCCCACACTCACCCTCTGGCCTGGGGGCGGGGGCTGGGTCTCGCCTCAGGGAGCCAAGCCGAAGGGGACCTTTGAGACCTCGGCTGCGAGGAAGTCTTGGGGTCCCCACGGGTGATTGCCAGCCCCAGGGCACCGCGTCCAGCCGGGGCTCGCCGGGCCCAAGGCTCACGCCCCCTCCCTTGCGCACGGGCCGCTCTCTGCGGTGTGTGACGGTCTGTGCCAGAGTGTCCGTCTCGGATGGGATGCCGTCCCCTGTGCCCTGTCCGTCTCCCGCTTTCCGTCTCGCTGTGGGTCGGTCGCTCTGTGTCTCCGTCTCTCTGGCTCTCCCTCCCTGGGTGTGCCTGCGCGCTCGTGTCTGTCTGTCTGTCTGCATCTGCATCTGCATCTGCATCTGCCCTCTCGCCGTCTTGGGAGCCTGTCTCTGAACCTTCATCTCTTTGCGTCTCTGTCTCTCCTGACCCCCGGCCTGCCGTCCCTTCCTCTGGCCCCGGCCTCTCACGGGTGGGTGCTCTGGCCGTGGCCCTGGCTGACGAGCTTGCGCCGGCCGGCTGTCTCACTTGGCGTGGGTGCCTGCGAGTGTGTCTGTGTGCCTGTCCGTGTGGCTGCACGTCGCTCGTCTGCACCCTCAGCAAGGTCCGGTGCTTGGAGGGCGGCGTGGGGGCAAGGGGGGGGCCTCGGTAGGGCGAAGGGGCGGGGCTGACGAGCTCTGGTCGCCGGCGCTGGTGGCTGCAGGTGGGTTTGGGCACCGCGCAGGTGCCGGGCAGGATGGGCGCTCAGGGCCACGGCTGGGCTGCGCCTAGGCCCGCAGGAGGCTCAGAGGACCGCGGGCCCCAGCGGGCCCCGAGGCCCTGGGCAGCGAACGCCTTGGGGAGGTGGGCGAGGGGCTGGGGGAGGGGCGGCGGCCCCCGAGCCGGGTGGTGCCTGGAGGGTCCCAGGGTGGGAGAGCGCCACGACCTCGGCGCCCCTCACTCCACCCTCCCCGCTACACCCACCGGCGGGCACACCCGGCTGGCTGCTCCCGGTCCCGGAAGCCCTGTGGTCCCCCGGGCCGGGCCGGCGGTGTGTTGGCCGGGGGGGGGGGGGGGGGGGGGGGGGCGGGGACGTGGGCGGGGGCGGGGCGCGGGGCGGCGTGTGCCGGCCACCGGGCCGCCGGGAGTCCGGTCGCGGGTGGTGCAGCTCAAGTGCAGCGCGCGCTCCGTGGAGAGCTGGAGAGCTGCGGCCGCCGGCTGGCCCGGGCGGCAGGTCAGAGCGAAAGGCAGGCGCAGCGCAGGGCTCTTAGGGCGCCTGGCGGCAGCCGCCTCCGTCTACGGCCATACCACCCTGAACGCGCCCGATCTCGTCTGATCTCGGAAGCTAAGCAGGGTCGGGCCCGGTTAGTACTTGGATGGGAGACCGCCTGGGAATACCGGGTGCTGTAGGCTTTTTGTTGTTTCTGTTTTGCCCTGCCTCCCCTCTCCTTTAGCCCCCGGCCCCAGCCGCACCGCAAGCCGCACCAGCCGCTGGCCCCTGGCACCCCACCGCGCTCAGAGCCGCCGCCTGCCTTCCAGCCCCTCTCAGGTTGGCTGGCCGGGGCCCCGACTCCCGCTGCAGACCTGGGTTGCCTCCGCGCGGCCCGCGAGCCCCTCGGCTTTCGGCGTCCAGGAAACCAGAGGAACGGCGGCGGCGGGGGCGCGGGGGTCTCTGTCTGGGGCTCCCTTGGCAGGCCTCAGGCAATTCTGGGCGGGGCCGGGGCCCCAGCCCCACCCCCAGACGCATCCTGGCAGGCAACCTCGCGGTCTCCCGCAGGCGCGGGCGCACAACACACACACACACACACACACACACACACACACACCCTCACGCCCGCCCCCCTCCCCCCAAACACAGGCACACCTCCCGCAGCCCAGACAGGTCAAGAGCCGGAAACCACAAGTAAGGGAGACGGAGAAAGAGGGAGAGAGAGAGACAGCAAGAGGACCGCACAGGCTTCCAAAGCCCCGGCCGCCACACCCTCCCCCCTCCACTGTGGGTATCCACCCGGCCCCCCCAGTCGACCCGACCCCACCACCGTCGCCCACCGACACACTCACACGCACACTCTCTCCCACACTCACCCTCTGGCCTGGGGGCGGGGGCTGGGTCTCGCCTCAGGGAGCCAAGCCGAAGGGGACCTTTGAGACCTCGGCTGCGAGGAAGTCTTGGGGTCCCCACGGGTGATTGCCAGCCCCAGGGCACCGCGTCCAGCCGGGGCTCGCCGGGCCCAAGGCTCACGCCCCCTCCCTTGCGCACGGGCCGCTCTCTGCGGTGTGTGACGGTCTGTGCCAGAGTGTCCGTCTCGGATGGGATGCCGTCCCCTGTGCCCTGTCCGTCTCCCGCTTTCCGTCTCGCTGTGGGTCGGTCGCTCTGTGTCTCCGTCTCTCTGGCTCTCCCTCCCTGGGTGTGCCTGCGCGCTCGTGTCTGTCTGTCTGTCTGCATCTGCATCTGCCCTCTCGCCGTCTTGGGAGCCTGTCTCTGAACCTTCATCTCTTTGCGTCTCTGTCTCTCCTGACCCCCGGCCTGCCGTCCCTTCCTCTGGCCCCGGCCTCTCACGGGTGGGTGCTCTGGCCGTGGCCCTGGCTGACGAGCTTGCGCCGGCCGGCTGTCTCACTTGGCGTGGGTGCCTGCGAGTGTGTCTGTGTGCCTGTCCGTGTGGCTGCACGTCGCTCGTCTGCACCCTCAGCAAGGTCCGGTGCTTGGAGGGCGGCGTGGGGGCAAGGGGGGGGCCTCGGTAGGGCGAAGGGGCGGGGCTGACGAGCTCTGGTCGCCGGCGCTGGTGGCTGCAGGTGGGTTTGGGCACCGCGCAGGTGCCGGGCAGGATGGGCGCTCAGGGCCACGGCTGGGCTGCGCCTAGGCCCGCAGGAGGCTCAGAGGACCGCGGGCCCCAGCGGGCCCCGAGGCCCTGGGCAGCGAACGCCTTGGGGAGGTGGGCGAGGGGCTGGGGGAGGGGCGGCGGCCCCCGAGCCGGGTGGTGCCTGGAGGGTCCCAGGGTGGGAGAGCGCCACGACCTCGGCGCCCCTCACTCCACCCTCCCCGCTACACCCACCGGCGGGCACACCCGGCCGGCTGCTCCCGGTCCCGGAAGCCCTGTGGTCCCCCGGGCCGGGCCGGCGGTGTGTTGGCCGGGGGGGGGGGGGGGGGGCGGGGACGTGGGCGGGGGCGGGGCGCGGGGCGGCGTGTGCCGGCCACCGGGCCGCCGGGAGTCCGGTCGCGGGTGGTGCAGCTCAAGTGCAGCGCGCGCTCCGTGGAGAGCTGGAGAGCTGCGGCCGCCGGCTGGCCCGGGCGGCAGGTCAGAGCGAAAGGCAGGCGCAGCGCAGGGCTCTTAGGGCCCCTGGCGGCAGCCGCCTCCGTCTACGGCCATACCACCCTGAACGCGCCCGATCTCGTCTGATCTCGGAAGCTAAGCAGGGTCGGGCCCGGTTAGTACTTGGATGGGAGACCGCCTGGGAATACCGGGTGCTGTAGGCTTTTTGTTGTTTCTGTTTTGCCCTGCCTCCCCTCTCCTTTAGCCCCCGGCCCCAGCCGCACCGCAAGCCGCACCAGCCGCTGGCCCCTGGCACCCCACCGCGCTCAGAGCCGCCGCCTGCCTTCCAGCCCCTCTCAGGTTGGCTGGCCGGGGCCCCGACTCCCGCTGCAGACCTGGGTTGCCTCCGCGCGGCCCGCGAGCCCCTCGGCTTTCGGCGTCCAGGAAACCAGAGGAACGGCGGCGGCGGGGGCGCGGGGGTCTCTGTCTGGGGCTCCCTTGGCAGGCCTCAGGCAATTCTGGGCGGGGCCGGGGCCCCAGCCCCACCCCCAGACGCATCCTGGCAGGCAACCTCGCGGTCTCCCGCAGGCGCGGGCGCACAACACACACACACACACACACACACACACACACACACACACACCCTCACGCCCGCCCCCCTCCCCCCAAACACAGGCACACCTCCCGCAGCCCAGACAGGTCAAGAGCCGGAAACCACAAGTAAGGGAGACGGAGAAAGAGGGAGAGAGAGAGACAGCAAGAGGACCGCACAGGCTTCCAAAGCCCCGGCCGCCACACCCTCCCCCCTCCACTGTGGGTATCCACCCGGCCCCCCCAGTCGACCCGACCCCACCGTCGCCCACCGACACACTCACACGCACACTCTCTCCCACACTCACCCTCTGGCCTGGGGGCGGGGGCTGGGTCTCGCCTCAGGGAGCCAAGCCGAAGGGGACCTTTGAGACCTCGGCTGCGAGGAAGTCTTGGGGGTCCCCACGGGTGATTGCCAGCCCCAGGGCACCGCGTCCAGCCGGGGCTCGCCGGGCCCAAGGCTCACGCCCCCTCCCTTGCGCACGGGCCGCTCTCTGCGGTGTGTGACGGTCTGTGCCAGAGTGTCCGTCTCGGATGGGATGCCGTCCCCTGTGCCCTGTCCGTCTCCCGCTTTCCGTCTCGCTGTGGGTCGGTCGCTCTGTGTCTCCGTCTCTCTGGCTCTCCCTCCCTGGGTGTGCCTGCGCGCTCGTGTCTGTCTGTCTGTCTGCATCTGCATCTGCATCTGCATCTGCCCTCTCGCCGTCTTGGGAGCCTGTCTCTGAACCTTCATCTCTTTGCGTCTCTGTCTCTCCTGACCCCCGGCCTGCCGTCCCTTCCTCTGGCCCCGGCCTCTCACGGGGGGGTGCTCTGGCCGTGGCCCTGGCTGACGAGCTTGCGCCGGCCGGCTGTCTCACTTGGCGTGGGTGCCTGCGAGTGTGTCTGTGTGCCTGTCCGTGTGGCTGCACGTCGCTCGTCTGCACCCTCAGCAAGGTCCGGTGCTTGGAGGGCGGCGTGGGGGCAAGGGGGGGGCCTCGGTAGGGCGAAGGGGCGGGGCTGACGAGCTCTGGTCGCCGGCGCTGGTGGCTGCAGGTGGGTTTGGGCACCGCGCAGGTGCCGGGCAGGATGGGCGCTCAGGGCCACGGCTGGGCTGCGCCTAGGCACGCAGGAGGCCCAGAGGACCGCGGGCCCCAGCGAGCCCCGAGGCCCTGGGCAGCGAACGCCTTGGGGAGGTGGGCGAGGGGCTGGGGGAGGGGCGGCGGCCCCCGAGCCGGGTGGTGCCTGGAGGGTCCCAGGGTGGGAGAGCGCCACGACCTCGGCGCCCCTCACTCCACCCTCCCCGCTACACCCACCGGCGGGCACACCCGGCCGGCTGCTCCCGGTCCCGGAAGCCCTGTGGTCCCCCGGGCCGGGCCGGCGGTGTGTTGGCCGGGGGGGGGGGGGGGGGGGGGCGGGGACGGGGGCGGGGGCGGGGCGCGGGGCGGCGTGTGCCGGCCACCGGGCCGCCGGGAGTCCGGTCGCGGGTGGTGCAGCTCAAGTGCAGCGCGCGCTCCGTGGAGAGCTGGAGAGCTGCGGCCGCCGGCTGGCCCGGGCGGCAGGTCAGAGCGAAAGGCAGGCGCAGCGCAGGGCTCTTAGGGCGCCTGGCGGCAGCCGCCTCCGTCTACGGCCATACCACCCTGAACGCGCCCGATCTCGTCTGATCTCGGAAGCTAAGCAGGGTCGGGCCCGGTTAGTACTTGGATGGGAGACCGCCTGGGAATACCGGGTGCTGTAGGCTTTTTGTTGTTTCTGTTTTGCCCTGCCTCCCCTCTCCTTTAGCCCCCGGCCCCAGCCGCACCGCAAGCCGCACCAGCCGCTGGCCCCTGGCACCCCACCGCGCTCAGAGCCGCCGCCTGCCTTCCAGCCCCTCTCAGGTTGGCTGGCCGGGGCCCCGACTCCCGCTGCAGACCTGGGTTGCCTCCGCGCGGCCCGCGAGCCCCTCGGCTTTCGGCGTCCAGGAAACCAGAGGAACGGCGGCGGCGGGGGCGCGGGGGTCTCTGTCTGGGGCTCCCTTGGCAGGCCTCAGGCAATTCTGGGCGGGGCCGGGGCCCCAGCCCCACCCCCAGACGCATCCTGGCAGGCAACCTCGCGGTCTCCCGCAGGCGCGGGCGCACAACACACACACACACACACACACACACACACACACACCCTCACGCCCGCCCCCCTCCCCCCAAACACAGGCACACCTCCCGCAGCCCAGACAGGTCAAGAGCCGGAAACCACAAGTAAGGGAGACGGAGAAAGAGGGAGAGAGAGAGACAGCAAG
This sequence comes from Ovis canadensis, assembly GCF_042477335.2. NCBI lineage: Eukaryota > Metazoa > Chordata > Mammalia > Artiodactyla > Bovidae > Ovis > Ovis canadensis. The sequence continues at coordinate 20,594,588 of NC_091269.1, read as the reverse complement.
AGGACCGCACAGGCTTCCAAAGCCCCGGCCGCCACACCCTCCCCCCTCCACTGTGGGTATCCACCCGGCCCCCCCAGTCGACCCGACCCCACCACCGTCGCCCACCGACACACTCACACGCACACTCTCTCCCACACTCACCCTCTGGCCTGGGGGCGGGGGCTGGGTCTCGCCTCAGGGAGCCAAGCCGAAGGGGACCTTTGAGACCTCGGCTGCGAGGAAGTCTTGGGGTCCCCACGGGTGATTGCCAGCCCCAGGGCACCGCGTCCAGCCGGGGCTCGCCGGGCCCAAGGCTCACGCCCCCTCCCTTGCGCACGGGCCGCTCTCTGCGGTGTGTGACGGTCTGTGCCAGAGTGTCCGTCTCGGATGGGATGCCGTCCCCTGTGCCCTGTCCGTCTCCCGCTTTCCGTCTCGCTGTGGGTCGGTCGCTCTGTGTCTCCGTCTCTCTGGCTCTCCCTCCCTGGGTGTGCCTGCGCGCTCGTGTCTGTCTGTCTGTCTGCATCTGCATCTGCCCTCTCGCCGTCTTGGGAGCCTGTCTCTGAACCTTCATCTCTTTGCGTCTCTGTCTCTCCTGACCCCCGGCCTGCCGTCCCTTCCTCTGGCCCCGGCCTCTCACGGGTGGGTGCTCTGGCCGTGGCCCTGGCTGACGAGCTTGCGCCGGCCGGCTGTCTCACTTGGCGTGGGTGCCTGCGAGTGTGTCTGTGTGCCTGTCCGTGTGGCTGCACGTCGCTCGTCTGCACCCTCAGCAAGGTCCGGTGCTTGGAGGGCGGCGTGGGGGCAAGGGGGGGGCCTCGGTAGGGCGAAGGGGCGGGGCTGACGAGCTCTGGTCGCCGGCGCTGGTGGCTGCAGGTGGGTTTGGGCACCGCGCAGGTGCTGGGCAGGATGGGCGCTCAGGGCCACGGCTGGGCTGCGCCTAGGCCCGCAGGAGGCTCAGAGGACCGCGGGCCCCAGCGGGCCCCGAGGCCCTGGGCAGCGAACGCCTTGGGGAGGTGGGCGAGGGGCTGGGGGAGGGGCGGCGGCCCCCGAGCCGGGTGGTGCCTGGAGGGTCCCAGGGTGGGAGAGCGCCACGACCTCGGCGCCCCTCACTCCACCCTCCCCGCTACACCCACCGGCGGGCACACCCGGCCGGCTGCTCCCGGTCCCGGAAGCCCTGTGGTCCCCCGGGCCGGGCCGGCGGTGTGTTGGCCGGGGGGGGGGGGGGGGGGGCGGGGACGTGGGCGGGGGCGGGGCGCGGGGCGGCGTGTGCCGGCCACCGGGCCGCCGGGAGTCCGGTCGCGGGTGGTGCAGCTCAAGTGCAGCGCGCGCTCCGTGGAGAGCTGGAGAGCTGCGGCCGCCGGCTGGCCCGGGCGGCAGGTCAGAGCGAAAGGCAGGCGCAGCGCAGGGCTCTTAGGGCCCCTGGCGGCAGCCGCCTCCGTCTACGGCCATACCACCCTGAACGCGCCCGATCTCGTCTGATCTCGGAAGCTAAGCAGGGTCGGGCCCGGTTAGTACTTGGATGGGAGACCGCCTGGGAATACCGGGTGCTGTAGGCTTTTTGTTGTTTCTGTTTTGCCCTGCCTCCCCTCTCCTTTAGCCCCCGGCCCCAGCCGCACCGCAAGCCGCACCAGCCGCTGGCCCCTGGCACCCCACCGCGCTCAGAGCCGCCGCCTGCCTTCCAGCCCCTCTCAGGTTGGCTGGCCGGGGCCCCGACTCCCGCTGCAGACCTGGGTTGCCTCCGCGCGGCCCGCGAGCCCCTCGGCTTTCGGCGTCCAGGAAACCAGAGGAACGGCGGCGGCGGGGGCGCGGGGGTCTCTGTCTGGGGCTCCCTTGGCAGGCCTCAGGCAATTCTGGGCGGGGCCGGGGCCCCAGCCCCACCCCCAGACGCATCCTGGCAGGCAACCTCGCGGTCTCCCGCAGGCGCGGGCGCACAACACACACACACACACACACACACACACACACACACACACACCCTCACGCCCGCCCCCCTCCCCCCAAACACAGGCACACCTCCCGCAGCCCAGACAGGTCAAGAGCCGGAAACCACAAGTAAGGGAGACGGAGAAAGAGGGAGAGAGAGAGACAGCAAGAGGACCGCACAGGCTTCCAAAGCCCCGGCCGCCACACCCTCCCCCCTCCACTGTGGGTATCCACCCGGCCCCCCCAGTCGACCCGACCCCACCGTCGCCCACCGACACACTCACACGCACACTCTCTCCCACACTCACCCTCTGGCCTGGGGGCGGGGGCTGGGTCTCGCCTCAGGGAGCCAAGCCGAAGGGGACCTTTGAGACCTCGGCTGCGAGGAAGTCTTGGGGGTCCCCACGGGTGATTGCCAGCCCCAGGGCACCGCGTCCAGCCGGGGCTCGCCGGGCCCAAGGCTCACGCCCCCTCCCTTGCGCACGGGCCGCTCTCTGCGGTGTGTGACGGTCTGTGCCAGAGTGTCCGTCTCGGATGGGATGCCGTCCCCTGTGCCCTGTCCGTCTCCCGCTTTCCGTCTCGCTGTGGGTCGGTCGCTCTGTGTCTCCGTCTCTCTGGCTCTCCCTCCCTGGGTGTGCCTGCGCGCTCGTGTCTGTCTGTCTGTCTGCATCTGCATCTGCATCTGCATCTGCCCTCTCGCCGTCTTGGGAGCCTGTCTCTGAACCTTCATCTCTTTGCGTCTCTGTCTCTCCTGACCCCCGGCCTGCCGTCCCTTCCTCTGGCCCCGGCCTCTCACGGGGGGGTGCTCTGGCCGTGGCCCTGGCTGACGAGCTTGCGCCGGCCGGCTGTCTCACTTGGCGTGGGTGCCTGCGAGTGTGTCTGTGTGCCTGTCCGTGTGGCTGCACGTCGCTCGTCTGCACCCTCAGCAAGGTCCGGTGCTTGGAGGGCGGCGTGGGGGCAAGGGGGGGGCCTCGGTAGGGCGAAGGGGCGGGGCTGACGAGCTCTGGTCGCCGGCGCTGGTGGCTGCAGGTGGGTTTGGGCACCGCGCAGGTGCCGGGCAGGATGGGCGCTCAGGGCCACGGCTGGGCTGCGCCTAGGCACGCAGGAGGCCCAGAGGACCGCGGGCCCCAGCGAGCCCCGAGGCCCTGGGCAGCGAACGCCTTGGGGAGGTGGGCGAGGGGCTGGGGGAGGGGCGGCGGCCCCCGAGCCGGGTGGTGCCTGGAGGGTCCCAGGGTGGGAGAGCGCCACGACCTCGGCGCCCCTCACTCCACCCTCCCCGCTACACCCACCGGCGGGCACACCCGGCCGGCTGCTCCCGGTCCCGGAAGCCCTGTGGTCCCCCGGGCCGGGCCGGCGGTGTGTTGGCCGGGGGGGGGGGGGGGGGGGGGGGGCGGGGACGTGGGCGGGGGCGGGGCGCGGGGCGGCGTGTGCCGGCCACCGGGCCGCCGGGAGTCCGGTCGCGGGTGGTGCAGCTCAAGTGCAGCGCGCGCTCCGTGGAGAGCTGGAGAGCTGCGGCCGCCGGCTGGCCCGGGCGGCAGGTCAGAGCGAAAGGCAGGCGCAGCGCAGGGCTCTTAGGGCGCCTGGCGGCAGCCGCCTCCGTCTACGGCCATACCACCCTGAACGCGCCCGATCTCGTCTGATCTCGGAAGCTAAGCAGGGTCGGGCCCGGTTAGTACTTGGATGGGAGACCGCCTGGGAATACCGGGTGCTGTAGGCTTTTTGTTGTTTCTGTTTTGCCCTGCCTCCCCTCTCCTTTAGCCCCCGGCCCCAGCCGCACCGCAAGCCGCACCAGCCGCTGGCCCCTGGCACCCCACCGCGCTCAGAGCCGCCGCCTGCCTTCCAGCCCCTCTCAGGTTGGCTGGCCGGGGCCCCGACTCCCGCTGCAGACCTGGGTTGCCTCCGCGCGGCCCGCGAGCCCCTCGGCTTTCGGCGTCCAGGAAACCAGAGGAACGGCGGCGGCGGGGGCGCGGGGGTCTCTGTCTGGGGCTCCCTTGGCAGGCCTCAGGCAATTCTGGGCGGGGCCGGGGCCCCAGCCCCACCCCCAGACGCATCCTGGCAGGCAACCTCGCGGTCTCCCGAAGGCGCGGGCGCACAACACACACACACACACACACACACACACACACACACACACCCTCACGCCCGCCCCCCTCCCCCCAAACACAGGCACACCTCCCGCAGCCCAGACAGGTCAAGAGCCGGAAACCACAAGTAAGGGAGACGGAGAAAGAGGGAGAGAGAGAGACAGCAAGAGGACCGCACAGGCTTCCAAAGCCCCGGCCGCCACACCCTCCCCCCTCCACTGTGGGTATCCACCCGGCCCCCCCAGTCGACCCGACCCCACCACCGTCGCCCACCGACACACTCACACGCACACTCTCTCCCACACTCACCCTCTGGCCTGGGGGCGGGGGCTGGGTCTCGCCTCAGGGAGCCAAGCCGAAGGGGACCTTTGAGACCTCGGCTGCGAGGAAGTCTTGGGGTCCCCACGGGTGATTGCCAGCCCCAGGGCACCGCGTCCAGCCGGGGCTCGCCGGGCCCAAGGCTCACGCCCCCTCCCTTGCGCACGGGCCGCTCTCTGCGGTGTGTGACGGTCTGTGCCAGAGTGTCCGTCTCGGATGGGATGCCGTCCCCTGTGCCCTGTCCGTCTCCCGCTTTCCGTCTCGCTGTGGGTCGGTCGCTCTGTGTCTCCGTCTCTCTGGCTCTCCCTCCCTGGGTGTGCCTGCGCGCTCGTGTCTGTCTGTCTGTCTGCATCTGCATCTGCATCTGCATCAGCATCTGCCCTCTCGCCGTCTTGGGAGCCTGTCTCTGAACCTTCATCTCTTTGCGTCTCTGTCTCTCCTGACCCCCGGCCTGCCGTCCCTTCCTCTGGCCCCGGCCTCTCACGGGGGGGTGCTCTGGCCGTGGCCCTGGCTGACGAGCTTGCGCCGGCCGGCTGTCTCACTTGGCGTGGGTGCCTGCGAGTGTGTCTGTGTGCCTGTCCGTGTGGCTGCACGTCGCTCGTCTGCACCCTCAGCAAGGTCCGGTGCTTGGAGGGCGGCGTGGGGGCAAGGGGGGGGCCTCGGTAGGGCGAAGGGGTGGGGCTGACGAGCTCTGGTCGCCGGCGCTGGTGGCTGCAGGTGGGTTTGGGCACCGCGCAGGTGCCGGGCAGGATGGGCGCTCAGGGCCACGGCTGGGCTGCGCCTAGGCACGCAGGAGGCTCAGAGGACCGCGGGCCCCAGCGAGCCCCGAGGCCCTGGGCAGCGAACGCCTTGGGGAGGTGGGCGAGGGGCTGGGGGAGGGGCGGCGGCCCCCGAGCCGGGTGGTGCCTGGAGGGTCCCAGGGTGGGAGAGCGCCACGACCTCGGCGCCCCTCACTCCACCCTCCCCGCTACACCCACCGGCGGGCACACCCGGCCGGCTGCTCCCGGTCCCGGAAGCCCTGTGGTCCCCCGGGCCGGGCCGGCGGTGTGTTGGCCGGGGGGGGGGGGGGCGGGGACGTGGGCGGGGCCGGGGGGCGGGGCGGCGTGTGCCGGCCACCGGGCCGCCGGGAGTCCGGTCGCGGGTGGTGCAGCTCAAGTGCAGCGCGCGCTCCGTGGAGAGCTGGAGAGCTGCGGCCGCCGGCTGGCCCGGGCGGCAGTTCAGAGCGAAAGGCAGGCGCAGCGCAGGGCTCTTAGGGCCCCTGGCGGCAGCCGCCTCCGTCTACGGCCATACCACCCTGAATGCGCCCGATCTCGTCTGATCTCGGAAGCTAAGCAGGGTCGGGCCCGGTTAGTACTTGGATGGGAGACCGCCTGGGAATACCGGGTGCTGTAGGCTTTTTGTTGTTTCTGTTTTGCCCTGCCTCCCCTCTCCTTTAGCCCCCGGCCCCAGCCGCACCGCAAGCCGCACCAGCCGCTGGCCCCTGGCACCCCACCGCGCTCAGAGCCGCCGCCTGCCTTCCAGCCCCTCTCAGGTTGGCTGGCCGGGGCCCCGACTCCCGCTGCAGACCTGGGTTGCCTCCGCGCGGCCCGCGAGCCCCTCGGCTTTCGGCGTCCAGGAAACCAGAGGAACGGCGGCGGCGGGGGCGCGGGGGTCTCTGTCTGGGGCTCCCTTGGCAGGCCTCAGGCAATTCTGGGCGGGGCCGGGGCCCCAGCCCCACCCCCAGACGCATCCTGGCAGGCAACCTCGCGGTCTCCCGCAGGCGCGGGCGCACAACACACACACACACACACACACACACACACACACACACACCCTCACGCCCGCCCCCCTCCCCCCAAACACAGGCACACCTCCCGCAGCCCAGACAGGTCAAGAGCCGGAAACCACAAGTAAGGGAGACGGAGAAAGAGGGAGAGAGAGAGACAGCAAGAGGACCGCACAGGCTTCCAAAGCCCCGGCCGCCACACCCTCCCCCCTCCACTGTGGGTATCCACCCGGCCCCCCCAGTCGACCCGACCCCACCGTCGCCCACCGACACACTCACACGCACACTCTCTCCCACACTCACCCTCTGGCCTGGGGGCGGGGGCTGGGTCTCGCCTCAGGGAGCCAAGCCGAAGGGGACCTTTGAGACCTCGGCTGCGAGGAAGTCTTGGGGTCCCCACGGGTGATTGCCAGCCCCAGGGCACCGCGTCCAGCCGGGGCTCGCCGGGCCCAAGGCTCACGCCCCCTCCCTTGCGCGCGGGCCGCTCTCTGCGGTGTGTGACGGTCTGTGCCAGAGTGTCCGTCTCGGATGGGATGCCGTCCCCTGTGCCCTGTCCGTCTCCCGCTTTCCTTCTCGCTGTGGGTCGGTCGCTCTGTGTCTCCGTCTCTCTGGCTCTCCCTCCCTGGGTGTGCCTGCGCGCTCGTGTCTGTCTGTCTGTCTGCATCTGCATCTGCATCTGCATCTGCCCTCTCGCCGTCTTGGGAGCCTGTCTCTGAACCTTCATCTCTTTGCGTCTCTGTCTCTCCTGACCCCCGGCCTGCCGTCCCTTCCTCTGGCCCCGGCCTCTCACGGGTGGGTGCTCTGGCCGTGGCCCTGGCTGACGAGCTTGCGCCGGCCGGCTGTCTCACTTGGCGTGGGTGCCTGCGAGTGTGTCTGTGTGCCTGTCCGTGTGGCTGCACGTCGCTCGTCTGCACCCTCAGCAAGGTCCGGTGCTTGGAGGGCGGCGTGGGGGCAAGGGGGGGGCCTCGGTAGGGCGAAGGGGCGGGGCTGACGAGCTCTGGTCGCCGGCGCTGGTGGCTGCAGGTGGGTTTGGGCACCGCGCAGGTGCCGGGCAGGATGGGCGCTCAGGGCCACGGCTGGGCTGCGCCTAGGCCCGCAGGAGGCTCAGAGGACCGCGGGCCCCAGCGGGCCCCGAGGCCCTGGGCAGCGAACGCCTTGGGGAGGTGGGCGAGGGGCTGGGGGAGGGGCGGCGGCCCCCGAGCCGGGTGGTGCCTGGAGGGTCCCAGGGTGGGAGAGCGCCACGACCTCGGCGCCCCTCACTCCACCCTCCCCGCTACACCCACCGGCGGGCACACCCGGCCGGCTGCTCCCGGTCCCGGAAGCCCTGTGGTCCCCCGGGCCGGGCCGGCGGTGTGTTGGCCGGGGGGGGGGGGGGGGGGGGGGGGGGGGGGGCGGGGGGGGGGGCGGGGGCGCGGGGCGGCGTGTGCCGGTCACCGGGCCGCCGGGAGTCCGGTCGCGGGTGGTGCAGCTCAAGTGCAGCGCGCGCTCCGTGGAGAGCTGGAGAGCTGCGGCCGCCGGCTGGCCCGGGCGGCAGGTCAGAGCGAAAGGCAGGCGCAGCGCAGGGCTCTTAGGGCGCCTGGCGGCAGCCGCCTCCGTCTACGGCCATACCACCCTGAACGCGCCCGATCTCGTCTGATCTCGGAAGCTAAGCAGGGTCGGGCCCGGTTAGTACTTGGATGGGAGACCGCCTGGGAATACCGGGTGCTGTAGGCTTTTTGTTGTTTCTGTTTTGCCCTGCCTCCCCTCTCCTTTAGCCCCCGGCCCCAGCCGCACCGCAAGCCGCACCAGCCGCTGGCCCCTGGCACCCCACCGCGCTCAGAGCCGCCGCCTGCCTTCCAGCCCCTCTCAGGTTGGCTGGCCGGGGCCCCGACTCCCGCTGCAGACCTGGGTTGCCTCCGCGCGGCCCGCGAGCCCCTCGGCTTTCGGCGTCCAGGAAACCAGAGGAACGGCGGCGGCGGGGGCGCGGGGGTCTCTGTCTGGGGCTCCCTTGGCAGGCCTCAGGCAATTCTGGGCGGGGCCGGGGCCCCAGCCCCACCCCCAGACGCATCCTGGCAGGCAACCTCGCGGTCTCCCGCAGGCGCGGGCGCACAACACACACACACACACACACACACACACACACACACCCTCACGCCCGCCCCCCTCCCCCCAAACACAGGCACACCTCCCGCAGCCCAGACAGGTCAAGAGCCGGAAACCACAAGTAAGGGAGACGGAGAAAGAGGGAGAGAGAGAGACAGCAAGAGGACCGCACAGGCTTCCAAAGCCCCGGCCGCCACACCCTCCCCCCTCCACTGTGGGTATCCACCCGGCCCCCCCAGTCGACCCGACCCCACCACCGTCGCCCACCGACACACTCACACGCACACTCTCTCCCACACTCACCCTCTGGCCTGGGGGCGGGGGCTGGGTCTCGCCTCAGGGAGCCAAGCCGAAGGGGACCTTTGAGACCTCGGCTGCGAGGAAGTCTTGGGGTCCCCACGGGTGATTGCCAGCCCCAGGGCACCGCGTCCAGCCGGGGCTCGCCGGGCCCAAGGCTCACGCCCCCTCCCTTGCGCGCGGGCCGCTCTCTGCGGTGTGTGACGGTCTGTGCCAGAGTGTCCGTCTCGGATGGGATGCCGTCCCCTGTGCCCTGTCCGTCTCCCGCTTTCCGTCTCGCTGTGGGTCGGTCGCTCTGTGTCTCCGTCTCTCTGGCTCTCCCTCCCTGGGTGTGCCTGCGCGCTCGTGTCTGTCTGTCTGTCTGCATCTGCATCTGCATCTGCATCTGCCCTCTCGCCGTCTTGGGAGCCTGTCTCTGAACCTTCATCTCTTTGCGTCTCTGTCTCTCCTGACCCCCGGCCTGCCGTCCCTTCCTCTGGCCCCGGCCTCTCACGGGTGGGTGCTCTGGCCGTGGCCCTGGCTGACGAGCTTGCGCCGGCCGGCTGTCTCACTTGGCGTGGGTGCCTGCGAGTGTGTCTGTGTGCCTGTCCGTGTGGCTGCACGTCGCTCGTCTGCACCCTCAGCAAGGTCCGGTGCTTGGAGGGCGGCGTGGGGGCAAGGGGGGGGCCTCGGTAGGGCGAAGGGGCGGGGCTGACGAGCTCTGGTCGCCGGCGCTGGTGGCTGCAGGTGGGTTTGGGCACCGCGCAGGTGCCGGGCAGGATGGGCGCTCAGGGCCACGGCTGGGCTGCGCCTAGGCCCGCAGGAGGCTCAGAGGACCGCGGGCCCCAGCGGGCCCCGAGGCCCTGGGCAGCGAACGCCTTGGGGAGGTGGGCGAGGGGCTGGGGGAGGGGCGGCGGCCCCCGAGCCGGGTGGTGCCTGGAGGGTCCCAGGGTGGGAGAGCGCCACGACCTCGGCGCCCCTCACTCCACCCTCCCCGCTACACCCACCGGCGGGCACACCCGGCCGGCTGCTCCCGGTCCCGGAAGCCCTGTGGTCCCCCGGGCCGGGCCGGCGGTGTGTTGGCCGGGGGGGGGGGGGGGGGGGCGGGGACGTGGGCGGGGGCGGGGCGCGGGGCGGCGTGTGCCGGCCACCGGGCCGCCGGGAGTCCGGTCGCGGGTGGTGCAGCTCAAGTGCAGCGCGCGCTCCGTGGAGAGCTGGAGAGCTGCGGCCGCCGGCTGGCCCGGGCGGCAGGTCAGAGCGAAAGGCAGGCGCAGCGCAGGGCTCTTAGGGCGCCTGGCGGCAGCCGCCTCCGTCTACGGCCATACCACCCTGAACGCGCCCGATCTCGTCTGATCTCGGAAGCTAAGCAGGGTCGGGCCCGGTTAGTACTTGGATGGGAGACCGCCTGGGAATACCGGGTGCTGTAGGCTTTTTGTTGTTTCTGTTTTGCCCTGCCTCCCCTCTCCTTTAGCCCCCGGCCCCAGCCGCACCGCAAGCCGCACCAGCCGCTGGCCCCTGGCACCCCACCGCGCTCAGAGCCGCCGCCTGCCTTCCAGCCCCTCTCAGGTTGGCTGGCCGGGGCCCCGACTCCCGCTGCAGACCTGGGTTGCCTCCGCGCGGCCCGCGAGCCCCTCGGCTTTCGGCGTCCAGGAAACCAGAGGAACGGCGGCGGCGGGGGCGCGGGGGTCTCTGTCTGGGGCTCCCTTGGCAGGCCTCAGGCAATTCTGGGCGGGGCCGGGGCCCCAGCCCCACCCCCAGACGCATCCTGGCAGGCAACCTCGCGGTCTCCCGCAGGCGCGGGCGCACAACACACACACACACACACACACACACACACACACACACACCCTCACGCCCGCCCCCCTCCCCCCAAACACAGGCACACCTCCCGCAGCCCAGACAGGTCAAGAGCCGGAAACCACAAGTAAGGGAGACGGAGAAAGAGGGAGAGAGAGAGACAGCAAGAGGACCGCACAGGCTTCCAAAGCCCCGGCCGCCACACCCTCCCCCCTCCACTGTGGGTATCCACCCGGCCCCCCCAGTCGACCCGACCCCACCGTCGCCCACCGACACACTCACACGCACACTCTCTCCCACACTCACCCTCTGGCCTGGGGGCGGGGGCTGGGTCTCGCCTCAGGGAGCCAAGCCGAAGGGGACCTTTGAGACCTCGGCTGCGAGGAAGTCTTGGGGTCCCCACGGGTGATTGCCAGCCCCAGGGCACCGCGTCCAGCCGGGGCTCGCCGGGCCCAAGGCTCACGCCCCCTCCCTTGCGCACGGGCCGCTCTCTGCGGTGTGTGACGGTCTGTGCCAGAGTGTCCGTCTCGGATGGGATGCCGTCCCCTGTGCCCTGTCCGTCTCCCGCTTTCCGTCTCGCTGTGGGTCGGTCGCTCTGTGTCTCCGTCTCTCTGGCTCTCCCTCCCTGGGTGTGCCTGCGCGCTCGTGTCTGTCTGTCTGTCTGCATCTGCATCTGCCCTCTCGCCGTCTTGGGAGCCTGTCTCTGAACCTTCATCTCTTTGCGTCTCTGTCTCTCCTGACCCCCGGCCTGCCGTCCCTTCCTCTGGCCCCGGCCTCTCACGGGTGGGTGCTCTGGCCGTGGCCCTGGCTGACGAGCTTGCGCCGGCCGGCTGTCTCACTTGGCGTGGGTGCCTGCGAGTGTGTCTGTGTGCCTGTCCGTGTGGCTGCACGTCGCTCGTCTGCACCCTCAGCAAGGTCCGGTGCTTGGAGGGCGGCGTGGGGGCAAGGGGGGGGCCTCGGTAGGGCGAAGGGGCGGGGCTGACGAGCTCTGGTCGCCGGCGCTGGTGGCTGCAGGTGGGTTTGGGCACCGCGCAGGTGCCGGGCAGGATGGGCGCTCAGGGCCACGGCTGGGCTGCGCCTAGGCACGCAGGAGGCTCAGAGGACCGCGGGCCCCAGCGGGCCCCGAGGCCCTGGGCAGCGAACGCCTTGGGGAGGTGGGCGAGGGGCTGGGGGAGGGGCGGCGGCCCCCGAGCCGGGTGGTGCCTGGAGGGTCCCAGGGTGGGAGAGCGCCACGACCTCGGCGCCCCTCACTCCACCCTCCCCGCTACACCCCCCGGCAGGCACACCCGGCCGGCTGCTCCCGGTCCCGGAAGCCCTGTGGTCCCCCGGGCCGGGCCGGCCGTGTGTTGGCCGGGGCGGGGGGGGGCGGGGGACGTGGGCGGGGGCGGGGCGCGGGGCGGCGTGTGCCGGCCACCGGGCCGCCGGGAGTCCGGTCGCGGGTGGTGCAGCTCAAGTGCAGCGCGCGCTCCGTGGAGAGCTGGAGAGCTGCGGCCGCCGGCTGGCCCGGGCGGCAGGTCAGAGCGAAAGGCAGGCGCAGCGCAGGGCTCTTAGGGCGCCTGGCGGCAGCCGCCTCCGTCTACGGCCATACCACCCTGAACGCGCCCGATCTCGTCTGATCTCGGAAGCTAAGCAGGGTCGGGCCCGGTTAGTACTTGGATGGGAGACCGCCTGGGAATACCGGGTGCTGTAGGCTTTTTGTTGTTTCTGTTTTGCCCTGCCTCCCCTCTCCTTTAGCCCCCGGCCCCAGCCGCACCGCAAGCCGCACCAGCCGCTGGCCCCTGGCACCCCACCGCGCTCAGAGCCGCCGCCTGCCTTCCAGCCCCTCTCAGGTTGGCTGGCCGGGGCCCCGACTCCCGCTGCAGACCTGGGTTGCCTCCGCGCGGCCCGCGAGCCCCTCGGCTTTCGGCGTCCAGGAAACCAGAGGAACGGCGGCGGCGGGGGCGCGGGGGTCTCTGTCTGGGGCTCCCTTGGCAGGCCTCAGGCAATTCTGGGCGGGGCCGGGGCCCCAGCCCCACCCCCAGACGCATCCTGGCAGGCAACCTCGCGGTCTCCCGCAGGCGCGGGCGCACAACACACACACACACACACACACACACACCCTCACGCCCGCCCCCCTCCCCCCAAACACAGGCACACCTCCCGCAGCCCAGACAGGTCAAGAGCCGGAAACCACAAGTAAGGGAGACGGAGAAAGAGGGAGAGAGAGAGACAGCAAGAGGACCGCACAGGCTTCCAAAGCCCCGGCCGCCACACCCTCCCCCCTCCACTGTGGGTATCCACCCGGCCCCCCCAGTCGACCCGACCCCACCGTCGCCCACCGACACACTCACACGCACACTCTCTCCCACACTCACCCTCTGGCCTGGGGGCGGGGGCTGGGTCTCGCCTCAGGGAGCCAAGCCGAAGGGGACCTTTGAGACCTCGGCTGCGAGGAAGTCTTGGGGTCCCCACGGGTGATTGCCAGCCCCAGGGCACCGCGTCCAGCCGGGGCTCGCCGGGCCCAAGGCTCACGCCCCCTCCCTTGCGCGCGGGCCGCTCTCTGCGGTGTGTGACGGTCTGTGCCAGAGTGTCCGTCTCGGATGGGATGCCGTCCCCTGTGCCCTGTCCGTCTCCCGCTTTCCGTCTCGCTGTGGGTCGGTCGCTCTGTGTCTCCGTCTCTCTGGCTCTCCCTCCCTGGGTGTGCCTGCGCGCTCGTGTCTGTCTGTCTGTCTGCATCTGCATCTGCCCTCTCGCCGTCTTGGGAGCCTGTCTCTGAACCTTCATCTCTTTGCGTCTCTGTCTCTCCTGACCCCCGGCCTGCCGTCCCTTCCTCTGGCCCCGGCCTCTCACGGGTGGGTGCTCTGGCCGTGGCCCTGGCTGACGAGCTTGCGCCGGCCGGCTGTCTCACTTGGCGTGGGTGCCTGCGAGTGTGTCTGTGTGCCTGTCCGTGTGGCTGCACGTCGCTCGTCTGCACCCTCAGCAAGGTCCGGTGCTTGGAGGGCGGCGTGGGGGCAAGGGGGGGGCCTCGGTAGGGCGAAGGGGCGGGGCTGACGAGCTCTGGTCGCCGGCGCTGGTGGCTGCAGGTGGGTTTGGGCACCGCGCAGGTGCCGGGCAGGATGGGCGCTCAGGGCCACGGCTGGGCTGCGCCTAGGCCCGCAGGAGGCTCAGAGGACCGCGGGCCCCAGCGGGCCCCGAGGCCCTGGGCAGCGAACGCCTTGGGGAGGTGGGCGAGGGGCTGGGGGAGGGGCGGCGGCCCCCGAGCCGGGTGGTGCCTGGAGGGTCCCAGGGTGGGAGAGCGCCACGACCTCGGCGCCCCTCACTCCACCCTCCCCGCTACACCCCCCGGCAGGCACACCCGGCCGGCTGCTCCCGGTCCCGGAAGCCCTGTGGTCCCCCGGGCCGGGCCGGCCGTGTGTTGGCCGGGGCGGGGGGGGGGGCGGGGGACGTGGGCGGGGGCGGGGCGCGGGGCGGCGTGTACCGGCCACCGGGCCGCCGGGAGTCCGGTCGCGGGTGGTGCAGCTCAAGTGCAGCGCGCGCTCCGTGGAGAGCTGGAGAGCTGCGGCCGCCGGCTGGCCCGGGCGGCAGGTCAGAGCGAAAGGCAGGCGCAGCGCAGGGCTCTTAGGGCGCCTGGCGGCAGCCGCCTCCGTCTACGGCCATACCACCCTGAACGCGCCCGATCTCGTCTGATCTCGGAAGCTAAGCAGGGTCGGGCCCGGTTAGTACTTGGATGGGAGACCGCCTGGGAATACCGGGTGCTGTAGGCTTTTTGTTGTTTCTGTTTTGCCCTGCCTCCCCTCTCCTTTAGCCCCCGGCCCCAGCCGCACCGCAAGCCGCACCAGCCGCTGGCCCCTGGCACCCCACCGCGCTCAGAGCCGCCGCCTGCCTTCCAGCCCCTCTCAGGTTGGCTGGCCGGGGCCCCGACTCCCGCTGCAGACCTGGGTTGCCTCCGCGCGGCCCGCGAGCCCCTCGGCTTTCGGCGTCCAGGAAACCAGAGGAACGGCGGCGGCGGGGGCGCGGGGGTCTCTGTCTGGGGCTCCCTTGGCAGGCCTCAGGCAATTCTGGGCGGGGCCGGGGCCCCAGCCCCACCCCCAGACGCATCCTGGCAGGCAACCTCGCGGTCTCCCGCAGGCGCGGGCGCACAACACACACACACACACACACACACACACACCCTCACGCCCGCCCCCCTCCCCCCAAACACAGGCCCACCTCCCGCAGCCCAGACAGGTCAAGAGCCGGAAACCACAAGTAAGGGAGACGGAGAAAGAGGGAGAGAGAGAGACAGCAAGAGGACCGCACAGGCTTCCAAAGCCCCGGCCGCCACACCCTCCCCCCTCCACTGTGGGTATCCACCCGGCCCCCCCAGTCGACCCGACCCCACCGTCGCCCACCGACACACTCACACGCACACTCTCTCCCACACTCACCCTCTGGCCTGGGGGCGGGGGCTGGGTCTCGCCTCAGGGAGCCAAGCCGAAGGGGACCTTTGAGACCTCGGCTGCGAGGAAGTCTTGGGGTCCCCACGGGTGATTGCCAGCCCCAGGGCACCGCGTCCAGCCGGGGCTCGCCGGGCCCAAGGCTCACGCCCCCTCCCTTGCGCACGGGCCGCTCTCTGCGGTGTGTGACGGTCTGTGCCAGAGTGTCCGTCTCGGATGGGATGCCGTCCCCTGTGCCCTGTCCGTCTCCCGCTTTCCGTCTCGCTGTGGGTCGGTCGCTCTGTGTCTCCGTCTCTCTGGCTCTCCCTCCCTGGGTGTGCCTGCGCGCTCGTGTCTGTCTGTCTGTCTGCATCTGCATCTGCATCTGCATCTGCCCTCTCGCCGTCTTGGGAGCCTGTCTCTGAACCTTCATCTCTTTGCGTCTCTGTCTCTCCTGACCCCCGGCCTGCCGTCCCTTCCTCTGGCCCCGGCCTCTCACGGGTGGGTGCTCTGGCCGTGGCCCTGGCTGACGAGCTTGCGCCGGCCGGCTGTCTCACTTGGCGTGGGTGCCTGCGAGTGTGTCTGTGTGCCTGTCCGTGTGGCTGCACGTCGCTCGTCTGCACCCTCAGCAAGGTCCGGTGCTTGGAGGGCGGCGTGGGGGCAAGGGGGGGGCCTCGGTAGGGCGAAGGGGCGGGGCTGACGAGCTCTGGTCGCCGGCGCTGGTGGCTGCAGGTGGGTTTGGGCACCGCGCAGGTGCCGGGCAGGATGGGCGCTCAGGGCCACGGCTGGGCTGCGCCTAGGCCCGCAGGAGGCTCAGAGGACCGCGGGCCCCAGCGGGCCCCGAGGCCCTGGGCAGCGAACGCCTTGGGGAGGTGGGCGAGGGGCTGGGGGAGGGGCGGCGGCCCCCGAGCCGGGTGGTGCCTGGAGGGTCCCAGGGTGGGAGAGCGCCACGACCTCGGCGCCCCTCACTCCACCCTCCCCGCTACACCCACCGGCGGGCACACCCGGCCGGCTGCTCCCGGTCCCGGAAGCCCTGTGGTCCCCCGGGCCGGGCCGGCCGTGTGTTGGCCGGGGCGGGGGGGGGGGGGCCGGGACGTGGGCGGGGGCGGGGCGCGGGGCGGCTTGTACTGGCCACCGGGCCGCCGGGAGTCCGGTCGCGGGTGGTGCAGCTCAAGTGCAGCGCGCGCTCCGTGGAGAGCTGGAGAGCTGCGGCCGCCGGCTGGCCCGGGCGGCAGGTCAGAGCGAAAGGCAGGCGCAGCGCAGGGCTCTTAGGGCGCCTGGCGGCAGCCGCCTCCGTCTACGGCCATACCACCCTGAACGCGCCCGATCTCGTCTGATCTCGGAAGCTAAGCAGGGTCGGGCCCGGTTAGTACTTGGATGGGAGACCGCCTGGGAATACTGGGTGCTGTAGGCTTTTTGTTGTTTCTGTTTTGCCCTGCCTCCCCTCTCCTTTAGCCCCCGGCCCCAGCCGCACCGCAAGCCGCACCAGCCGCTGGCCCCTGGCACCCCACCGCGCTCAGAGCCGCCGCCTGCCTTCCAGCCCCTCTCAGGTTGGCTGGCCGGGGCCCCGACTCCCGCTGCAGACCTGGGTTGCCTCCGCGCGGCCCGCGAGCCCCTCGGCTTTCGGCGTCCAGGAAACCAGAGGAACGGCGGCGGCGGGGGCGCGGGGGTCTCTGTCTGGGGCTCCCTTGGCAGGCCTCAGGCAATTCTGGGCGGGGCCGGGGCCCCAGCCCCACCCCCAGACGCATCCTGGCAGGCAACCTCGCGGTCTCCCGCAGGCGCGGGCGCACAACACACACACACACACACACACACACACACACACACACACCCTCACGCCCGCCCCCCTCCCCCCAAACACAGGCACACCTCCCGCAGCCCAGACAGGTCAAGAGCCGGAAACCACAAGTAAGGGAGACGGAGAAAGAGGGAGAGAGAGAGACAGCAAGAGGACCGCACAGGCTTCCAAAGCCCCGGCCGCCACACCCTCCCCCCTCCACTGTGGGTATCCACCCGGCCCCCCCAGTCGACCCGACCCCACCGTCGCCCACCGACACACTCACACGCACACTCTCTCCCACACTCACCCTCTGGCCTGGGGGCGGGGGCTGGGTCTCGCCTCAGGGAGCCAAGCCGAAGGGGACCTTTGAGACCTCGGCTGCGAGGAAGTCTTGGGGGTCCCCACGGGTGATTGCCAGCCCCAGGGCACCGCGTCCAGCCGGGGCTCGCCGGGCCCAAGGCTCACGCCCCCTCCCTTGCGCACGGGCCGCTCTCTGCGGTGTGTGACGGTCTGTGCCAGAGTGTCCGTCTCGGATGGGATGCCGTCCCCTGTGCCCTGTCCGTCTCCCGCTTTCCGTCTCGCTGTGGGTCGGTCGCTCTGTGTCTCCGTCTCTCTGGCTCTCCCTCCCTGGGTGTGCCTGCGCGCTCGTGTCTGTCTGTCTGTCTGCATCTGCATCTGCATCTGCATCTGCCCTCTCGCCGTCTTGGGAGCCTGTCTCTGAACCTTCATCTCTTTGCGTCTCTGTCTCTCCTGACCCCCGGCCTGCCGTCCCTTCCTCTGGCCCCGGCCTCTCACGGGTGGGTGCTCTGGCCGTGGCCCTGGCTGACGAGCTTGCGCCGGCCGGCTGTCTCACTTGGCGTGGGTGCCTGCGAGTGTGTCTGTGTGCCTGTCCGTGTGGCTGCACGTCGCTCGTCTGCACCCTCAGCAAGGTCCGGTGCTTGGAGGGCGGCGTGGGGGCAAGGGGGGGGCCTCGGTAGGGCGAAGGGGCGGGGCTGACGAGCTCTGGTCGCCGGCGCTGGTGGCTGCAGGTGGGTTTGGGCACCGCGCAGGTGCCGGGCAGGATGGGCGCTCAGGGCCACGGCTGGGCTGCGCCTAGGCCCGCAGGAGGCTCAGAGGACCGCGGGCCCCAGCGGGCCCCGAGGCCCTGGGCAGCGAACGCCTTGGGGAGGTGGGCGAGGGGCTGGGGGAGGGGCGGCGGCCCCCGAGCCGGGTGGTGCCTGGAGGGTCCCAGGGTGGGAGAGCGCCACGACCTCGGCGCCCCTCACTCCACCCTCCCCGCTACACCCACCGGCGGGCACACCCGGCCGGCTGCTCCCGGTCCCGGAAGCCCTGTGGTCCCCCGGGCCGGGCCGGCGGTGTGTTGGCCGGGGGGGGGGGGGGGGGGGGGGGGCGGGGACGTGGGCGGGGGCGGGGCGCGGGGCGGCGTGTGCCGGCCACCGGGCCGCCGGGAGTCCGGTCGCGGGTGGTGCAGCTCAAGTGCAGCGCGCGCTCCGTGGAGAGCTGGAGAGCTGCGGCCGCCGGCTGGCCCGGGCGGCAGGTCAGAGCGAAAGGCAGGCGCAGCGCAGGGCTCTTAGGGCGCCTGGCGGCAGCCGCCTCCGTCTACGGCCATACCACCCTGAACGCGCCCGATCTCGTCTGATCTCGGAAGCTAAGCAGGGTCGGGCCCGGTTAGTACTTGGATGGGAGACCGCCTGGGAATACCGGGTGCTGTAGGCTTTTTGTTGTTTCTGTTTTGCCCTGCCTCCCCTCTCCTTTAGCCCCCGGCCCCAGCCGCACCGCAAGCCGCACCAGCCGCTGGCCCCTGGCACCCCACCGCGCTCAGAGCCGCCGCCTGCCTTCCAGCCCCTCTCAGGTTGGCTGGCCGGGGCCCCGACTCCCGCTGCAGACCTGGGTTGCCTCCGCGCGGCCCGCGAGCCCCTCGGCTTTCGGCGTCCAGGAAACCAGAGGAACGGCGGCGGCGGGGGCGCGGGGGTCTCTGTCTGGGGCTCCCTTGGCAGGCCTCAGGCAATTCTGGGCGGGGCCGGGGCCCCAGCCCCACCCCCAGACGCATCCTGGCAGGCAACCTCGCGGTCTCCCGAAGGCGCGGGCGCACAACACACACACACACACACACACACACACACACACACACACCCTCACGCCCGCCCCCCTCCCCCCAAACACAGGCACACCTCCCGCAGCCCAGACAGGTCAAGAGCCGGAAACCACAAGTAAGGGAGACGGAGAAAGAGGGAGAGAGAGAGACAGCAAGAGGACCGCACAGGCTTCCAAAGCCCCGGCCGCCACACCCTCCCCCCTCCACTGTGGGTATCCACCCGGCCCCCCCAGTCGACCCGACCCCACCGTCGCCCACCGACACACTCACACGCACACTCTCTCCCACACTCACCCTCTGGCCTGGGGGCGGGGGCTGGGTCTCGCCTCAGGGAGCCAAGCCGAAGGGGACCTTTGAGACCTCGGCTGCGAGGAAGTCTTGGGGGTCCCCACGGGTGATTGCCAGCCCCAGGGCACCGCGTCCAGCCGGGGCTCGCCGGGCCCAAGGCTCACGCCCCCTCCCTTGCGCACGGGCCGCTCTCTGCGGTGTGTGACGGTCTGTGCCAGAGTGTCCGTCTCGGATGGGATGCCGTCCCCTGTGCCCTGTCCGTCTCCCGCTTTCCGTCTCGCTGTGGGTCGGTCGCTCTGTGTCTCCGTCTCTCTGGCTCTCCCTCCCTGGGTGTGCCTGCGCGCTCGTGTCTGTCTGTCTGTCTGCATCTGCATCTGCATCTGCATCTGCCCTCTCGCCGTCTTGGGAGCCTGTCTCTGAACCTTCATCTCTTTGCGTCTCTGTCTCTCCTGACCCCCGGCCTGCCGTCCCTTCCTCTGGCCCCGGCCTCTCACGGGTGGGTGCTCTGGCCGTGGCCCTGGCTGACGAGCTTGCGCCGGCCGGCTGTCTCACTTGGCGTGGGTGCCTGCGAGTGTGTCTGTGTGCCTGTCCGTGTGGCTGCACGTCGCTCGTCTGCACCCTCAGCAAGGTCCGGTGCTTGGAGGGCGGCGTGGGGGCAAGGGGGGGGCCTCGGTAGGGCGAAGGGGCGGGGCTGACGAGCTCTGGTCGCCGGCGCTGGTGGCTGCAGGTGGGTTTGGGCACCGCGCAGGTGCCGGGCAGGATGGGCGCTCAGGGCCACGGCTGGGCTGCGCCTAGGCCCGCAGGAGGCTCAGAGGACCGCGGGCCCCAGCGGGCCCCGAGGCCCTGGGCAGCGAACGCCTTGGGGAGGTGGGCGAGGGGCTGGGGGAGGGGCGGCGGCCCCCGAGCCGGGTGGTGCCTGGAGGGTCCCAGGGTGGGAGAGCGCCACGACCTCGGCGCCCCTCACTCCACCCTCCCCGCTACACCCACCGGCGGGCACACCCGGCCGGCTGCTCCCGGTCCCGGAAGCCCTGTGGTCCCCCGGGCCGGGCCGGCGGTGTGTTGGCCGGGGGGGGGGGGGGGGGGGGGCGGGGCCGTGGGCGGGGGCGGGGCGCGGGGCGGCGTGTGCCGGCCACCGGGCCGCCGGGAGTCCGGTCGCGGGTGGTGCAGCTCAAGTGCAGCGCGCGCTCCGTGGAGAGCTGGAGAGCTGCGGCCGCCGGCTGGCCCGGGCGGCAGGTCAGAGCGAAAGGCAGGCGCAGCGCAGGGCTCTTAGGGCGCCTGGCGGCAGCCGCCTCCGTCTACGGCCATACCACCCTGAACGCGCCCGATCTCGTCTGATCTCGGAAGCTAAGCAGGGTCGGGCCCGGTTAGTACTTGGATGGGAGACCGCCTGGGAATACCGGGTGCTGTAGGCTTTTTGTTGTTTCTGTTTTGCCCTGCCTCCCCTCTCCTTTAGCCCCCGGCCCCAGCCGCACCGCAAGCCGCACCAGCCGCTGGCCCCTGGCACCCCACCGCGCTCAGAGCCGCCGCCTGCCTTCCAGCCCCTCTCAGGTTGGCTGGCCGGGGCCCCGACTCCCGCTGCAGACCTGGGTTGCCTCCGCGCGGCCCGCGAGCCCCTCGGCTTTCGGCGTCCAGGAAACCAGAGGAACGGCGGCGGCGGGGGCGCGGGGGTCTCTGTCTGGGGCTCCCTTGGCAGGCCTCAGGCAATTCTGGGCGGGGCCGGGGCCCCAGCCCCACCCCCAGACGCATCCTGGCAGGCAACCTCGCGGTCTCCCGAAGGCGCGGGCGCACAACACACACACACACACACACACACACACACACACACACACCCTCACGCCCGCCCCCCTCCCCCCAAACACAGGCACACCTCCCGCAGCCCAGACAGGTCAAGAGCCGGAAACCACAAGTAAGGGAGACGGAGAAAGAGGGAGAGAGAGAGACAGCAAGAGGACCGCACAGGCTTCCAAAGCCCCGGCCGCCACACCCTCCCCCCTCCACTGTGGGTATCCACCCGGCCCCCCCAGTCGACCCGACCCCACCACCGTCGCCCACCGACACACTCACACGCACACTCTCTCCCACACTCACCCTCTGGCCTGGGGGCGGGGGCTGGGTCTCGCCTCAGGGAGCCAAGCCGAAGGGGACCTTTGAGACCTCGGCTGCGAGGAAGTCTTGGGGTCCCCACGGGTGATTGCCAGCCCCAGGGCACCGCGTCCAGCCGGGGCTCGCCGGGCCCAAGGCTCACGCCCCCTCCCTTGCGCACGGGCCGCTCTCTGCGGTGTGTGACGGTCTGTGCCAGAGTGTCCGTCTCGGATGGGATGCCGTCCCCTGTGCCCTGTCCGTCTCCCGCTTTCCGTCTCGCTGTGGGTCGGTCGCTCTGTGTCTCCGTCTCTCTGGCTCTCCCTCCCTGGGTGTGCCTGCGCGCTCGTGTCTGTCTGTCTGTCTGCATCTGCATCTGCATCTGCATCAGCATCTGCCCTCTCGCCGTCTTGGGAGCCTGTCTCTGAACCTTCATCTCTTTGCGTCTCTGTCTCTCCTGACCCCCGGCCTGCCGTCCCTTCCTCTGGCCCCGGCCTCTCACGGGGGGGTGCTCTGGCCGTGGCCCTGGCTGACGAGCTTGCGCCGGCCGGCTGTCTCACTTGGCGTGGGTGCCTGCGAGTGTGTCTGTGTGCCTGTCCGTGTGGCTGCACGTCGCTCGTCTGCACCCTCAGCAAGGTCCGGTGCTTGGAGGGCGGCGTGGGGGCAAGGGGGGGCCTCGGTAGGGCGAAGGGGTGGGGCTGACGAGCTCTGGTCGCCGGCGCTGGTGGCTGCAGGTGGGTTTGGGCACCGCGCAGGTGCCGGGCAGGATGGGCGCTCAGGGCCACGGCTGGGCTGCGCCTAGGCACGCAGGAGGCTCAGAGGACCGCGGGCCCCAGCGAGCCCCGAGGCCCTGGGCAGCGAACGCCTTGGGGAGGTGGGCGAGGGGCTGGGGGAGGGGCGGCGGCCCCCGAGCCGGGTGGTGCCTGGAGGGTCCCAGGGTGGGAGAGCGCCACGACCTCGGCGCCCCTCACTCCACCCTCCCCGCTACACCCACCGGCGGGCACACCCGGCCGGCTGCTCCCGGTCCCGGAAGCCCTGTGGTCCCCCGGGCCGGGCCGGCGGTGTGTTGGCCGGGGGGGGGGGGGGGGGGGGGGGGGGGGCGGGGACGTGGGCGGGGGCGGGGCGCGGGGCGGCGTGTGCCGGCCACCGGGCCGCCGGGAGTCCGGTCGCGGGTGGTGCAGCTCAAGTGCAGCGCGCGCTCCGTGGAGAGCTGGAGAGCTGCGGCCGCCGGCTGGCCCGGGCGGCAGGTCAGAGCGAAAGGCAGGCGCAGCGCAGGGCTCTTAGGGCGCCTGGCGGCAGCCGCCTCCGTCTACGGCCATACCACCCTGAACGCGCCCGATCTCGTCTGATCTCGGAAGCTAAGCAGGGTCGGGCCCGGTTAGTACTTGGATGGGAGACCGCCTGGGAATACCGGGTGCTGTAGGCTTTTTGTTGTTTCTGTTTTGCCCTGCCTCCCCTCTCCTTTAGCCCCCGGCCCCAGCCGCACCGCAAGCCGCACCAGCCGCTGGCCCCTGGCACCCCACCGCGCTCAGAGCCGCCGCCTGCCTTCCAGCCCCTCTCAGGTTGGCTGGCCGGGGCCCCGACTCCCGCTGCAGACCTGGGTTGCCTCCGCGCGGCCCGCGAGCCCCTCGGCTTTCGGCGTCCAGGAAACCAGAGGAACGGCGGCGGCGGGGGCGCGGGGGTCTCTGTCTGGGGCTCCCTTGGCAGGCCTCAGGCAATTCTGGGCGGGGCCGGGGCCCCAGCCCCACCCCCAGACGCATCCTGGCAGGCAACCTCGCGGTCTCCCGAAGGCGCGGGCGCACAACACACACACACACACACACACACACACACACACACACACCCTCACGCCCGCCCCCCTCCCCCCAAACACAGGCACACCTCCCGCAGCCCAGACAGGTCAAGAGCCGGAAACCACAAGTAAGGGAGACGGAGAAAGAGGGAGAGAGAGAGACAGCAAGAGGACCGCACAGGCTTCCAAAGCCCCGGCCGCCACACCCTCCCCCCTCCACTGTGGGTATCCACCCGGCCCCCCCAGTCGACCCGACCCCACCACCGTCGCCCACCGACACACTCACACGCACACTCTCTCCCACACTCACCCTCTGGCCTGGGGGCGGGGGCTGGGTCTCGCCTCAGGGAGCCAAGCCGAAGGGGACCTTTGAGACCTCGGCTGCGAGGAAGTCTTGGGGTCCCCACGGGTGATTGCCAGCCCCAGGGCACCGCGTCCAGCCGGGGCTCGCCGGGCCCAAGGCTCACGCCCCCTCCCTTGCGCACGGGCCGCTCTCTGCGGTGTGTGACGGTCTGTGCCAGAGTGTCCGTCTCGGATGGGATGCCGTCCCCTGTGCCCTGTCCGTCTCCCGCTTTCCGTCTCGCTGTGGGTCGGTCGCTCTGTGTCTCCGTCTCTCTGGCTCTCCCTCCCTGGGTGTGCCTGCGCGCTCGTGTCTGTCTGTCTGTCTGCATCTGCATCTGCATCTGCATCAGCATCTGCCCTCTCGCCGTCTTGGGAGCCTGTCTCTGAACCTTCATCTCTTTGCGTCTCTGTCTCTCCTGACCCCCGGCCTGCCGTCCCTTCCTCTGGCCCCGGCCTCTCACGGGGGGGTGCTCTGGCCGTGGCCCTGGCTGACGAGCTTGCGCCGGCCGGCTGTCTCACTTGGCGTGGGTGCCTGCGAGTGTGTCTGTGTGCCTGTCCGTGTGGCTGCACGTCGCTCGTCTGCACCCTCAGCAAGGTCCGGTGCTTGGAGGGCGGCGTGGGGGCAAGGGGGGGGCCTCGGTAGGGCGAAGGGGCGGGGCTGACGAGCTCTGGTCGCCGGCGCTGGTGGCTGCAGGTGGGTTTGGGCACCGCGCAGGTGCCGGGCAGGATGGGCGCTCAGGGCCACGGCTGGGCTGCGCCTAGGCACGCAGGAGGCTCAGAGGACCGCGGGCCCCAGCGAGCCCCGAGGCCCTGGGCAGCGAACGCCTTGGGGAGGTGGGCGAGGGGCTGGGGGAGGGGCGGCGGCCCCCGAGCCGGGTGGTGCCTGGAGGGTCCCAGGGTGGGAGAGCGCCACGACCTCGGCGCCCCTCACTCCACCCTCCCCGCTACACCCACCGGCGGGCACACCCGGCCGGCTGCTCCCGGTCCCGGAAGCCCTGTGGTCCCCCGGGCCGGGCCGGCGGTGTGTTGGCCGGGGGGGGGGGGGGCGGGGACGTGGGCGGGGCCGGGGGGCGGGGCGGCGTGTGCCGGCCACCGGGCCGCCGGGAGTCCGGTCGCGGGTGGTGCAGCTCAAGTGCAGCGCGCGCTCCGTGGAGAGCTGGAGAGCTGCGGCCGCCGGCTGGCCCGGGCGGCAGTTCAGAGCGAAAGGCAGGCGCAGCGCAGGGCTCTTAGGGCGCCTGGCGGCAGCCGCCTCCGTCTACGGCCATACCACCCTGAATGCGCCCGATCTCGTCTGATCTCGGAAGCTAAGCAGGGTCGGGCCCGGTTAGTACTTGGATGGGAGACCGCCTGGGAATACCGGGTGCTGTAGGCTTTTTGTTGTTTCTGTTTTGCCCTGCCTCCCCTCTCCTTTAGCCCCCGGCCCCAGCCGCACCGCAAGCCGCACCAGCCGCTGGCCCCTGGCACCCCACCGCGCTCAGAGCCGCCGCCTGCCTTCCAGCCCCTCTCAGGTTGGCTGGCCGGGGCCCCGACTCCCGCTGCAGACCTGGGTTGCCTCCGCGCGGCCCGCGAGCCCCTCGGCTTTCGGCGTCCAGGAAACCAGAGGAACGGCGGCGGCGGGGGCGCGGGGGTCTCTGTCTGGGGCTCCCTTGGCAGGCCTCAGGCAATTCTGGGCGGGGCCGGGGCCCCAGCCCCACCCCCAGACGCATCCTGGCAGGCAACCTCGCGGTCTCCCGCAGGCGCGGGCGCACAACACACACACACACACACACACACACACACACACACACACACCCTCACGCCCGCCCCCCTCCCCCCAAACACAGGCACACCTCCCGCAGCCCAGACAGGTCAAGAGCCGGAAACCACAAGTAAGGGAGACGGAGAAAGAGGGAGAGAGAGAGACAGCAAGAGGACCGCACAGGCTTCCAAAGCCCCGGCCGCCACACCCTCCCCCCTCCACTGTGGGTATCCACCCGGCCCCCCCAGTCGACCCGACCCCACCGTCGCCCACCGACACACTCACACGCACACTCTCTCCCACACTCACCCTCTGGCCTGGGGGCGGGGGCTGGGTCTCGCCTCAGGGAGCCAAGCCGAAGGGGACCTTTGAGACCTCGGCTGCGAGGAAGTCTTGGGGTCCCCACGGGTGATTGCCAGCCCCAGGGCACCGCGTCCAGCCGGGGCTCGCCGGGCCCAAGGCTCACGCCCCCTCCCTTGCGCGCGGGCCGCTCTCTGCGGTGTGTGACGGTCTGTGCCAGAGTGTCCGTCTCGGATGGGATGCCGTCCCCTGTGCCCTGTCCGTCTCCCGCTTTCCTTCTCGCTGTGGGTCGGTCGCTCTGTGTCTCCGTCTCTCTGGCTCTCCCTCCCTGGGTGTGCCTGCGCGCTCGTGTCTGTCTGTCTGTCTGCATCTGCATCTGCATCTGCATCTGCCCTCTCGCCGTCTTGGGAGCCTGTCTCTGAACCTTCATCTCTTTGCGTCTCTGTCTCTCCTGACCCCCGGCCTGCCGTCCCTTCCTCTGGCCCCGGCCTCTCACGGGTGGGTGCTCTGGCCGTGGCCCTGGCTGACGAGCTTGCGCCGGCCGGCTGTCTCACTTGGCGTGGGTGCCTGCGAGTGTGTCTGTGTGCCTGTCCGTGTGGCTGCACGTCGCTCGTCTGCACCCTCAGCAAGGTCCGGTGCTTGGAGGGCGGCGTGGGGGCAAGGGGGGGGCCTCGGTAGGGCGAAGGGGCGGGGCTGACGAGCTCTGGTCGCCGGCGCTGGTGGCTGCAGGTGGGTTTGGGCACCGCGCAGGTGCCGGGCAGGATGGGCGCTCAGGGCCACGGCTGGGCTGCGCCTAGGCCCGCAGGAGGCTCAGAGGACCGCGGGCCCCAGCGGGCCCCGAGGCCCTGGGCAGCGAACGCCTTGGGGAGGTGGGCGAGGGGCTGGGGGAGGGGCGGCGGCCCCCGAGCCGGGTGGTGCCTGGAGGGTCCCAGGGTGGGAGAGCGCCACGACCTCGGCGCCCCTCACTCCACCCTCCCCGCTACACCCACCGGCGGGCACACCCGGCCGGCTGCTCCCGGTCCCGGAAGCCCTGTGGTCCCCCGGGCCGGGCCGGCGGTGTGTTGGCCGGGGGGGGGGGGGGGGGGGGCGGGGACGTGGGCGGGGGCGGGGCGCGGGGCGGCGTGTGCCGGCCACCGGGCCGCCGGGAGTCCGGTCGCGGGTGGTGCAGCTCAAGTGCAGCGCGCGCTCCGTGGAGAGCTGGAGAGCTGCGGCCGCCGGCTGGCCCGGACGGCAGGTCAGAGCGAAAGGCAGGCGCAGCGCAGGGCTCTTAGGGCGCCTGGCGGCAGCCGCCTCCGTCTACGGCCATACCACCCTGAACGCGCCCGATCTCGTCTGATCTCGGAAGCTAAGCAGGGTCGGGCCCGGTTAGTACTTGGATGGGAGACCGCCTGGGAATACCGGGTGCTGTAGGCTTTTTGTTGTTTCTGTTTTGCCCTGCCTCCCCTCTCCTTTAGCCCCCGGCCCCAGCCGCACCGCAAGCCGCACCAGCCGCTGGCCCCTGGCACCCCACCGCGCTCAGAGCCGCCGCCTGCCTTCCAGCCCCTCTCAGGTTGGCTGGCCGGGGCCCCGACTCCCGCTGCAGACCTGGGTTGCCTCCGCGCGGCCCGCGAGCCCCTCGGCTTTCGGCGGCCAGGAAACCAGAGGAACGGCGGCGGCGGGGGCGCGGGGGTCTCTGTCTGGGGCTCCCTTGGCAGGCCTCAGGCAATTCTGGGAGGGGCCGGGGCCCCAGCCCCACCCCCAGACGCATCCTGGCAGGCAACCTCGCGGTCTCCCGCAGGCGCGGGCGCACAACACACACACACACACACACACACACACACACACACACACCCTCACGCCCGCCCCCCTCCCCCCAAACACAGGCACACCTCCCGCAGCCCAGACAGGTCAAGAGCCGGAAACCACAAGTAAGGGAGACGGAGAAAGAGGGAGAGAGAGAGACAGCAAGAGGACCGCACAGGCTTCCAAAGCCCCGGCCGCCACACCCTCCCCCCTCCACTGTGGGTATCCACCCGGCCCCCCCAGTCGACCCGACCCCACCGTCGCCCACCGACACACTCACACGCACACTCTCTCCCACACTCACCCTCTGGCCTGGGGGCGGGGGCTGGGTCTCGCCTCAGGGAGCCAAGCCGAAGGGGACCTTTGAGACCTCGGCTGCGAGGAAGTCTTGGGGTCCCCACGGGTGATTGCCAGCCCCAGGGCACCGCGTCCAGCCGGGGCTCGCCGGGCCCAAGGCTCACGCCCCCTCCCTTGCGCACGGGCCGCTCTCTGCGGTGTGTGACGGTCTGTGCCAGAGTGTCCGTCTCGGATGGGATGCCGTCCCCTGTGCCCTGTCCGTCTCCCGCTTTCCGTCTCGCTGTGGGTCGGTCGCTCTGTGTCTCCGTCTCTCTGGCTCTCCCTCCCTGGGTGTGCCTGCGCGCTCGTGTCTGTCTGTCTGTCTGCATCTGCATCTGCATCTGCATCTGCCCTCTCGCCGTCTTGGGAGCCTGTCTCTGAACCTTCATCTCTTTGCGTCTCTGTCTCTCCTGACCCCCGGCCTGCCGTCCCTTCCTCTGGCCCCGGCCTCTCACGGGTGGGTGCTCTGGCCGTGGCCCTGGCTGACGAGCTTGCGCCGGCCGGCTGTCTCACTTGGCGTGGGTGCCTGCGAGTGTGTCTGTGTGCCTGTCCGTGTGGCTGCACGTCGCTCGTCTGCACCCTCAGCAAGGTCCGGTGCTTGGAGGGCGGCGTGGGGGCAAGGGGGGGGCCTCGGTAGGGCGAAGGGGCGGGGCTGACGAGCTCTGGTCGCCGGCGCTGGTGGCTGCAGGTGGGTTTGGGCACCGCGCAGGTGCCGGGCAGGATGGGCGCTCAGGGCCACGGCTGGGCTGCGCCTAGGCCCGCAGGAGGCTCAGAGGACCGCGGGCCCCAGCGGGCCCCGAGGCCCTGGGCAGCGAACGCCTTGGGGAGGTGGGCGAGGGGCTGGGGGAGGGGCGGCGGCCCCCGAGCCGGGTGGTGCCTGGAGGGTCCCAGGGTGGGAGAGCGCCACGACCTCGGCGCCCCTCACTCCACCCTCCCCGCTACACCCACCGGCGGGCACACCCGGCCGGCTGCTCCCGGTCCCGGAAGCCCTGTGGTCCCCCGGGCCGGGCCGGCGGTGTGTTGGCCGGGGGGGGGGGGGGGGGGGGCGGGGACGTGGGCGGGGGCGGGGCGCGGGGCGGCGTGTGCCGGCCACCGGGCCGCCGGGAGTCCGGTCGCGGGTGGTGCAGCTCAAGTGCAGCGCGCGCTCCGTGGAGAGCTGGAGAGCTGCGGCCGCCGGCTGGCCCGGGCGGCAGGTCAGAGCGAAAGGCAGGCGCAGCGCAGGGCTCTTAGGGCGCCTGGCGGCAGCCGCCTCCGTCTACGGCCATACCACCCTGAACGCGCCCGATCTCGTCTGATCTCGGAAGCTAAGCAGGGTCGGGCCCGGTTAGTACTTGGATGGGAGACCGCCTGGGAATACCGGGTGCTGTAGGCTTTTTGTTGTTTCTGTTTTGCCCTGCCTCCCCTCTCCTTTAGCCCCCGGCCCCAGCCGCACCGCAAGCCGCACCAGCCGCTGGCCCCTGGCACCCCACCGCGCTCAGAGCCGCCGCCTGCCTTCCAGCCCCTCTCAGGTTGGCTGGCCGGGGCCCCGACTCCCGCTGCAGACCTGGGTTGCCTCCGCGCGGCCCGCGAGCCCCTCGGCTTTCGGCGTCCAGGAAACCAGAGGAACGGCGGCGGCGGGGGCGCGGGGGTCTCTGTCTGGGGCTCCCTTGGCAGGCCTCAGGCAATTCTGGGCGGGGCCGGGGCCCCAGCCCCACCCCCAGACGCATCCTGGCAGGCAACCTCGCGGTCTCCCGAAGGCGCGGGCGCACAACACACACACACACACACACACACACACACACACACACACCCTCACGCCCGCCCCCCTCCCCCCAAACACAGGCACACCTCCCGCAGCCCAGACAGGTCAAGAGCCGGAAACCACAAGTAAGGGAGACGGAGAAAGAGGGAGAGAGAGAGACAGCAAGAGGACCGCACAGGCTTCCAAAGCCCCGGCCGCCACACCCTCCCCCCTCCACTGTGGGTATCCACCCGGCCCCCCCAGTCGACCCGACCCCACCACCGTCGCCCACCGACACACTCACACGCACACTCTCTCCCACACTCACCCTCTGGCCTGGGGGCGGGGGCTGGGTCTCGCCTCAGGGAGCCAAGCCGAAGGGGACCTTTGAGACCTCGGCTGCGAGGAAGTCTTGGGGTCCCCACGGGTGATTGCCAGCCCCAGGGCACCGCGTCCAGCCGGGGCTCGCCGGGCCCAAGGCTCACGCCCCCTCCCTTGCGCACGGGCCGCTCTCTGCGGTGTGTGACGGTCTGTGCCAGAGTGTCCGTCTCGGATGGGATGCCGTCCCCTGTGCCCTGTCCGTCTCCCGCTTTCCGTCTCGCTGTGGGTCGGTCGCTCTGTGTCTCCGTCTCTCTGGCTCTCCCTCCCTGGGTGTGCCTGCGCGCTCGTGTCTGTCTGTCTGTCTGCATCTGCATCTGCATCTGCATCAGCATCTGCCCTCTCGCCGTCTTGGGAGCCTGTCTCTGAACCTTCATCTCTTTGCGTCTCTGTCTCTCCTGACCCCCGGCCTGCCGTCCCTTCCTCTGGCCCCGGCCTCTCACGGGGGGGTGCTCTGGCCGTGGCCCTGGCTGACGAGCTTGCGCCGGCCGGCTGTCTCACTTGGCGTGGGTGCCTGCGAGTGTGTCTGTGTGCCTGTCCGTGTGGCTGCACGTCGCTCGTCTGCACCCTCAGCAAGGTCCGGTGCTTGGAGGGCGGCGTGGGGGCAAGGGGGGGGCCTCGGTAGGGCGAAGGGGCGGGGCTGACGAGCTCTGGTCGCCGGCGCTGGTGGCTGCAGGTGGGTTTGGGCACCGCGCAGGTGCCGGGCAGGATGGGCGCTCAGGGCCACGGCTGGGCTGCGCCTAGGCACGCAGGAGGCTCAGAGGACCGCGGGCCCCAGCGAGCCCCGAGGCCCTGGGCAGCGAACGCCTTGGGGAGGTGGGCGAGGGGCTGGGGGAGGGGCGGCGGCCCCCGAGCCGGGTGGTGCCTGGAGGGTCCCAGGGTGGGAGAGCGCCACGACCTCGGCGCCCCTCACTCCACCCTCCCCGCTACACCCACCGGCGGGCACACCCGGCCGGCTGCTCCCGGTCCCGGAAGCCCTGTGGTCCCCCGGGCCGGGCCGGCGGTGTGTTGGCCGGGGGGGGGGGGGGGCGGGGCCGTGGGCGGGGCCGGGGGGCGGGGCGGCGTGTGCCGGCCACCGGGCCGGCGGGAGTCCGGTCGCGGGTGGTGCAGCTCAAGTGCAGCGCGCGCTCCGTGGAGAGCTGGAGAGCTGCGGCCGCCGGCTGGCCCGGGCGGCAGTTCAGAGCGAAAGGCAGGCGCAGCGCAGGGCTCTTAGGGCCCCTGGCGGCAGCCGCCTCCGTCTACGGCCATACCACCCTGAATGCGCCCGATCTCGTCTGATCTCGGAAGCTAAGCAGGGTCGGGCCCGGTTAGTACTTGGATGGGAGACCGCCTGGGAATACCGGGTGCTGTAGGCTTTTTGTTGTTTCTGTTTTGCCCTGCCTCCCCTCTCCTTTAGCCCCCGGCCCCAGCCGCACCGCAAGCCGCACCAGCCGCTGGCCCTTGGCACCCCACCGCGCTCAGAGCCGCCGCCTGCCTTCCAGCCCCTCTCAGGTTGGCTGGCCGGGGCCCCGACTCCCGCTGCAGACCTGGGTTGCCTCCGCGCGGCCCGCGAGCCCCTCGGCTTTCGGCGGCCAGGAAACCAGAGGAACGGCGGCGGCGGGGGCGCGGGGGTCTCTGTCTGGGGCTCCCTTGGCAGGCCTCAGGCAATTCTGGGCGGGGCCGGGGCCCCAGCCCCACCCCCAGACGCATCCTGGCAGGCAACCTCGCGGTCTCCCGCAGGCGCGGGCGCACAACACACACACACACACACACACACACACACACACACACACACACCCTCACGCCCGCCCCCCTCCCCCCAAACACAGGCACACCTCCCGCAGCCCAGACAGGTCAAGAGCCGGAAACCACAAGTAAGGGAGACGGAGAAAGAGGGAGAGAGAGAGACAGCAAGAGGACCGCACAGGCTTCCAAAGCCCCGGCCGCCACACCCTCCCCCCTCCACTGTGGGTATCCACCCGGCCCCCCCAGTCGACCCGACCCCACCGTCGCCCACCGACACACTCACACGCACACTCTCTCCCACACTCACCCTCTGGCCTGGGGGCGGGGGCTGGGTCTCGCCTCAGGGAGCCAAGCCGAAGGGGACCTTTGAGACCTCGGCTGCGAGGAAGTCTTGGGGTCCCCACGGGTGATTGCCAGCCCCAGGGCACCGCGTCCAGCCGGGGCTCGCCGGGCCCAAGGCTCACGCCCCCTCCCTTGCGCGCGGGCCGCTCTCTGCGGTGTGTGACGGTCTGTGCCAGAGTGTCCGTCTCGGATGGGATGCCGTCCCCTGTGCCCTGTCCGTCTCCCGCTTTCCTTCTCGCTGTGGGTCGGTCGCTCTGTGTCTCCGTCTCTCTGGCTCTCCCTCCCTGGGTGTGCCTGCGCGCTCGTGTCTGTCTGTCTGTCTGCATCTGCATCTGCATCTGCATCTGCCCTCTCGCCGTCTTGGGAGCCTGTCTCTGAACCTTCATCTCTTTGCGTCTCTGTCTCTCCTGACCCCCGGCCTGCCGTCCCTTCCTCTGGCCCCGGCCTCTCACGGGTGGGTGCTCTGGCCGTGGCCCTGGCTGACGAGCTTGCGCCGGCCGGCTGTCTCACTTGGCGTGGGTGCCTGCGAGTGTGTCTGTGTGCCTGTCCGTGTGGCTGCACGTCGCTCGTCTGCACCCTCAGCAAGGTCCGGTGCTTGGAGGGCGGCGTGGGGGCAAGGGGGGGCCTCGGTAGGGCGAAGGGGCGGGGCTGACGAGCTCTGGTCGCCGGCGCTGGTGGCTGCAGGTGGGTTTGGGCACCGCGCAGGTGCCGGGCAGGATGGGCGCTCAGGGCCACGGCTGGGCTGCGCCTAGGCCCGCAGGAGGCTCAGAGGACCGCGGGCCCCAGCGGGCCCCGAGGCCCTGGGCAGCGAACGCCTTGGGGAGGTGGGCGAGGGGCTGGGGGAGGGGCGGCGGCCCCCGAGCCGGGTGGTGCCTGGAGGGTCCCAGGGTGGGAGAGCGCCACGACCTCGGCGCCCCTCACTCCACCCTCCCCGCTACACCCACCGGCGGGCACACCCGGCCGGCTGCTCCCGGTCCCGGAAGCCCTGTGGTCCCCCGGGCCGGGCCGGCGGTGTGTTGGCCGGGGGGGGGGGGGGGGGGGGGGGGGGGGGGGGGGGGGACGGGGGCGGGGGCGGGGCGCGGGGCGGCGTGTGCCGGCCACCGGGCCGCCGGGAGTCCGGTCGCGGGTGGTGCAGCTCAAGTGCAGCGCGCGCTCCGTGGAGAGCTGGAGAGCTGCGGCCGCCGGCTGGCCCGGGCGGCAGGTCAGAGCGAAAGGCAGGCGCAGCGCAGGGCTCTTAGGGCCCCTGGCGGCAGCCGCCTCCGTCTACGGCCATACCACCCTGAACGCGCCCGATCTCGTCTGATCTCGGAAGCTAAGCAGGGTCGGGCCCGGTTAGTACTTGGATGGGAGACCGCCTGGGAATACCGGGTGCTGTAGGCTTTTTGTTGTTTCTGTTTTGCCCTGCCTCCCCTCTCCTTTAGCCCCCGGCCCCAGCCGCACCGCAAGCCGCACCAGCCGCTGGCCCCTGGCACCCCACCGCGCTCAGAGCCGCCGCCTGCCTTCCAGCCCCTCTCAGGTTGGCTGGCCGGGGCCCCGACTCCCGCTGCAGACCTGGGTTGCCTCCGCGCGGCCCGCGAGCCCCTCGGCTTTCGGCGTCCAGGAAACCAGAGGAACGGCGGCGGCGGGGGCGCGGGGGTCTCTGTCTGGGGCTCCCTTGGCAGGCCTCAGGCAATTCTGGGCGGGGCCGGGGCCCCAGCCCCACCCCCAGACGCATCCTGGCAGGCAACCTCGCGGTCTCCCGCAGGCGCGGGCGCACAACACACACACACACACACACACACACACACACACACACCCTCACGCCCGCCCCCCTCCCCCCAAACACAGGCACACCTCCCGCAGCCCAGACAGGTCAAGAGCCGGAAACCACAAGTAAGGGAGACGGAGAAAGAGGGAGAGAGAGAGACAGCAAGAGGACCGCACAGGCTTCCAAAGCCCCGGCCGCCACACCCTCCCCCCTCCACTGTGGGTATCCACCCGGCCCCCCCAGTCGACCCGACCCCACCGTCGCCCACCGACACACTCACACGCACACTCTCTCCCACACTCACCCTCTGGCCTGGGGGCGGGGGCTGGGTCTCGCCTCAGGGAGCCAAGCCGAAGGGGACCTTTGAGACCTCGGCTGCGAGGAAGTCTTGGGGGTCCCCACGGGTGATTGCCAGCCCCAGGGCACCGCGTCCAGCCGGGGCTCGCCGGGCCCAAGGCTCACGCCCCCTCCCTTGCGCACGGGCCGCTCTCTGCGGTGTGTGACGGTCTGTGCCAGAGTGTCCGTCTCGGATGGGATGCCGTCCCCTGTGCCCTGTCCGTCTCCCGCTTTCCGTCTCGCTGTGGGTCGGTCGCTCTGTGTCTCCGTCTCTCTGGCTCTCCCTCCCTGGGTGTGCCTGCGCGCTCGTGTCTGTCTGTCTGTCTGCATCTGCATCTGCATCTGCATCTGCCCTCTCGCCGTCTTGGGAGCCTGTCTCTGAACCTTCATCTCTTTGCGTCTCTGTCTCTCCTGACCCCCGGCCTGCCGTCCCTTCCTCTGGCCCCGGCCTCTCACGGGTGGGTGCTCTGGCCGTGGCCCTGGCTGACGAGCTTGCGCCGGCCGGCTGTCTCACTTGGCGTGGGTGCCTGCGAGTGTGTCTGTGTGCCTGTCCGTGTGGCTGCACGTCGCTCGTCTGCACCCTCAGCAAGGTCCGGTGCTTGGAGGGCGGCGTGGGGGCAAGGGGGGGGCCTCGGTAGGGCGAAGGGGCGGGGCTGACGAGCTCTGGTCGCCGGCGCTGGTGGCTGCAGGTGGGTTTGGGCACCGCGCAGGTGCCGGGCAGGATGGGCGCTCAGGGCCACGGCTGGGCTGCGCCTAGGCCCGCAGGAGGCTCAGAGGACCGCGGGCCCCAGCGGGCCCCGAGGCCCTGGGCAGCGAACGCCTTGGGGAGGTGGGCGAGGGGCTGGGGGAGGGGCGGCGGCCCCCGAGCCGGGTGGTGCCTGGAGGGTCCCAGGGTGGGAGAGCGCCACGACCTCAGCGCCCCTCACTCCACCCTCCCCGCTACACCCACCGGCGGGCACACCCGGCCGGCTGCTCCCGGTCCCGGAAGCCCTGTGGTCCCCCGGGCCGGGCCGGCGGTGTGTTGGCCGGGGGGGGGGGGGGGGGGGGGGGGGGGGGGGCCGGGGGGGGGGGCGGGGCGCGGGGCGGCGTGTGCCGGCCACCGGGCCGCCGGGAGTCCGGTCGCGGGTGGTGCAGCTCAAGTGCAGCGCGCGCTCCGTGGAGAGCTGGAGAGCTGCGGCCGCCGGCTGGCCCGGGCGGCAGGTCAGAGCGAAAGGCAGGCGCAGCGCAGGGCTCTTAGGGCGCCTGGCGGCAGCCGCCTCCGTCTACGGCCATACCACCCTGAACGCGCCCGATCTCGTCTGATCTCGGAAGCTAAGCAGGGTCGGGCCCGGTTAGTACTTGGATGGGAGACCGCCTGGGAATACCGGGTGCTGTAGGCTTTTTGTTGTTTCTGTTTTGCCCTGCCTCCCCTCTCCTTTAGCCCCCGGCCCCAGCCGCACCGCAAGCCGCACCAGCCGCTGGCCCCTGGCACCCCACCGCGCTCAGAGCCGCCGCCTGCCTTCCAGCCCCTCTCAGGTTGGCTGGCCGGGGCCCCGACTCCCGCTGCAGACCTGGGTTGCCTCCGCGCGGCCCGCGAGCCCCTCGGCTTTCGGCGTCCAGGAAACCAGAGGAACGGCGGCGGCGGGGGCGCGGGGGTCTCTGTCTGGGGCTCCCTTGGCAGGCCTCAGGCAATTCTGGGCGGGGCCGGGGCCCCAGCCCCACCCCCAGACGCATCCTGGCAGGCAACCTCGCGGTCTCCCGCAGGCGCGGGCGCACAACACACACACACACACACACACACACACACACACACCCTCACGCCCGCCCCCCTCCCCCCAAACACAGGCACACCTCCCGCAGCCCAGACAGGTCAAGAGCCGGAAACCACAAGTAAGGGAGACGGAGAAAGAGGGAGAGAGAGAGACAGCAAGAGGACCGCACAGGCTTCCAAAGCCCCGGCCGCCACACCCTCCCCCCTCCACTGTGGGTATCCACCCGGCCCCCCCAGTCGACCCGACCCCACCACCGTCGCCCACCGACACACTCACACGCACACTCTCTCCCACACTCACCCTCTGGCCTGGGGGCGGGGGCTGGGTCTCGCCTCAGGGAGCCAAGCCGAAGGGGACCTTTGAGACCTCGGCTGCGAGGAAGTCTTGGGGTCCCCACGGGTGATTGCCAGCCCCAGGGCACCGCGTCCAGCCGGGGCTCGCCGGGCCCAAGGCTCACGCCCCCTCCCTTGCGCACGGGCCGCTCTCTGCGGTGTGTGACGGTCTGTGCCAGAGTGTCCGTCTCGGATGGGATGCCGTCCCCTGTGCCCTGTCCGTCTCCCGCTTTCCGTCTCGCTGTGGGTCGGTCGCTCTGTGTCTCCGTCTCTCTGGCTCTCCCTCCCTGGGTGTGCCTGCGCGCTCGTGTCTGTCTGTCTGTCTGCATCTGCATCTGCATCTGCATCTGCCCTCTCGCCGTCTTGGGAGCCTGTCTCTGAACCTTCATCTCTTTGCGTCTCTGTCTCTCCTGACCCCCGGCCTGCCGTCCCTTCCTCTGGCCCCGGCCTCTCACGGGTGGGTGCTCTGGCCGTGGCCCTGGCTGACGAGCTTGCGCCGGCCGGCTGTCTCACTTGGCGTGGGTGCCTGCGAGTGTGTCTGTGTGCCTGTCCGTGTGGCTGCACGTCGCTCGTCTGCACCCTCAGCAAGGTCCGGTGCTTGGAGGGCGGCGTGGGGGCAAGGGGGGGGCCTCGGTAGGGCGAAGGGGCGGGGCTGACGAGCTCTGGTCGCCGGCGCTGGTGGCTGCAGGTGGGTTTGGGCACCGCGCAGGTGCCGGGCAGGATGGGCGCTCAGGGCCACGGCTGGGCTGCGCCTAGGCCCGCAGGAGGCTCAGAGGACCGCGGGCCCCAGCGGGCCCCGAGGCCCTGGGCAGCGAACGCCTTGGGGAGGTGGGCGAGGGGCTGGGGGAGGGGCGGCGGCCCCCGAGCCGGGTGGTGCCTGGAGGGTCCCAGGGTGGGAGAGCGCCACGACCTCGGCGCCCCTCACTCCACCCTCCCCGCTACACCCACCGGCGGGCACACCCGGCCGGCTGCTCCCGGTCCCGGAAGCCCTGTGGTCCCCCGGGCCGGGCCGGCGGTGTGTTGGCCGGGGGGGGGGGGGGGGGGGGGGGCGGGGACGTGGGCGGGGGCGGGGCGCGGGGCGGCGTGTGCCGGCCACCGGGCCGCCGGGAGTCCGGTCGCGGGTGGTGCAGCTCAAGTGCAGCGCGCGCTCCGTGGAGAGCTGGAGAGCTGCGGCCGCCGGCTGGCCCGGGCGGCAGGTCAGAGCGAAAGGCAGGCGCAGCGCAGGGCTCTTAGGGCCCCTGGCGGCAGCCGCCTCCGTCTACGGCCATACCACCCTGAACGCGCCCGATCTCGTCTGATCTCGGAAGCTAAGCAGGGTCGGGCCCGGTTAGTACTTGGATGGGAGACCGCCTGGGAATACCGGGTGCTGTAGGCTTTTTGTTGTTTCTGTTTTGCCCTGCCTCCCCTCTCCTTTAGCCCCCGGCCCCAGCCGCACCGCAAGCCGCACCAGCCGCTGGCCCCTGGCACCCCACCGCGCTCAGAGCCGCCGCCTGCCTTCCAGCCCCTCTCAGGTTGGCTGGCCGGGGCCCCGACTCCCGCTGCAGACCTGGGTTGCCTCCGCGCGGCCCGCGAGCCCCTCGGCTTTCGGCGTCCAGGAAACCAGAGGAACGGCGGCGGCGGGGGCGCGGGGGTCTCTGTCTGGGGCTCCCTTGGCAGGCCTCAGGCAATTCTGGGCGGGGCCGGGGCCCCAGCCCCACCCCCAGACGCATCCTGGCAGGCAACCTCGCGGTCTCCCGCAGGCGCGGGCGCACAACACACACACACACACACACACACACACACACACACACACCCTCACGCCCGCCCCCCTCCCCCCAAACACAGGCACACCTCCCGCAGCCC
Source organism: Ovis canadensis (assembly GCF_042477335.2). Taxonomy (NCBI): domain Eukaryota; kingdom Metazoa; phylum Chordata; class Mammalia; order Artiodactyla; family Bovidae; genus Ovis; species Ovis canadensis. Next base: position 20,557,268 of record NC_091269.1, on the reverse strand, counting down.
AGACAGGTCAAGAGCCGGAAACCACAAGTAAGGGAGACGGAGAAAGAGGGAGAGAGAGAGACAGCAAGAGGACCGCACAGGCTTCCAAAGCCCCGGCCGCCACACCCTCCCCCCTCCACTGTGGGTATCCACCCGGCCCCCCCAGTCGACCCGACCCCACCGTCGCCCACCGACACACTCACACGCACACTCTCTCCCACACTCACCCTCTGGCCTGGGGGCGGGGGCTGGGTCTCGCCTCAGGGAGCCAAGCCGAAGGGGACCTTTGAGACCTCGGCTGCGAGGAAGTCTTGGGGGTCCCCACGGGTGATTGCCAGCCCCAGGGCACCGCGTCCAGCCGGGGCTCGCCGGGCCCAAGGCTCACGCCCCCTCCCTTGCGCACGGGCCGCTCTCTGCGGTGTGTGACGGTCTGTGCCAGAGTGTCCGTCTCGGATGGGATGCCGTCCCCTGTGCCCTGTCCGTCTCCCGCTTTCCGTCTCGCTGTGGGTCGGTCGCTCTGTGTCTCCGTCTCTCTGGCTCTCCCTCCCTGGGTGTGCCTGCGCGCTCGTGTCTGTCTGTCTGTCTGCATCTGCATCTGCATCTGCATCTGCCCTCTCGCCGTCTTGGGAGCCTGTCTCTGAACCTTCATCTCTTTGCGTCTCTGTCTCTCCTGACCCCCGGCCTGCCGTCCCTTCCTCTGGCCCCGGCCTCTCACGGGGGGGTGCTCTGGCCGTGGCCCTGGCTGACGAGCTTGCGCCGGCCGGCTGTCTCACTTGGCGTGGGTGCCTGCGAGTGTGTCTGTGTGCCTGTCCGTGTGGCTGCACGTCGCTCGTCTGCACCCTCAGCAAGGTCCGGTGCTTGGAGGGCGGCGTGGGGGCAAGGGGGGGGCCTCGGTAGGGCGAAGGGGCGGGGCTGACGAGCTCTGGTCGCCGGCGCTGGTGGCTGCAGGTGGGTTTGGGCACCGCGCAGGTGCCGGGCAGGATGGGCGCTCAGGGCCACGGCTGGGCTGCGCCTAGGCCCGCAGGAGGCTCAGAGGACCGCGGGCCCCAGCGAGCCCCGAGGCCCTGGGCAGCGAACGCCTTGGGGAGGTGGGCGAGGGGCTGGGGGAGGGGCGGCGGCCCCCGAGCCGGGTGGTGCCTGGAGGGTCCCAGGGTGGGAGAGCGCCACGACCTCGGCGCCCCTCACTCCACCCTCCCCGCTACACCCACCGGCGGGCACACCCGGCCGGCTGCTCCCGGTCCCGGAAGCCCTGTGGTCCCCCGGGCCGGGCCGGCGGTGTGTTGGCCGGGGGGGGGGGGGGGGGGGGGGGGGCGGGGACGTGGGCGGGGGCGGGGCGCGGGGCGGCGTGTGCCGGCCACCGGGCCGCCGGGAGTCCGGTCGCGGGTGGTGCAGCTCAAGTGCAGCGCGCGCTCCGTGGAGAGCTGGAGAGCTGCGGCCGCCGGCTGGCCCGGGCGGCAGGTCAGAGCGAAAGGCAGGCGCAGCGCAGGGCTCTTAGGGCGCCTGGCGGCAGCCGCCTCCGTCTACGGCCATACCACCCTGAACGCGCCCGATCTCGTCTGATCTCGGAAGCTAAGCAGGGTCGGGCCCGGTTAGTACTTGGATGGGAGACCGCCTGGGAATACCGGGTGCTGTAGGCTTTTTGTTGTTTCTGTTTTGCCCTGCCTCCCCTCTCCTTTAGCCCCCGGCCCCAGCCGCACCGCAAGCCGCACCAGCCGCTGGCCCCTGGCACCCCACCGCGCTCAGAGCCGCCGCCTGCCTTCCAGCCCCTCTCAGGTTGGCTGGCCGGGGCCCCGACTCCCGCTGCAGACCTGGGTTGCCTCCGCGCGGCCCGCGAGCCCCTCGGCTTTCGGCGTCCAGGAAACCAGAGGAACGGCGGCGGCGGGGGCGCGGGGGTCTCTGTCTGGGGCTCCCTTGGCAGGCCTCAGGCAATTCTGGGCGGGGCCGGGGCCCCAGCCCCACCCCCAGACGCATCCTGGCAGGCAACCTCGCGGTCTCCCGAAGGCGCGGGCGCACAACACACACACACACACACACACACACACACACACACACACCCTCACGCCCGCCCCCCTCCCCCCAAACACAGGCACACCTCCCGCAGCCCAGACAGGTCAAGAGCCGGAAACCACAAGTAAGGGAGACGGAGAAAGAGGGAGAGAGAGAGACAGCAAGAGGACCGCACAGGCTTCCAAAGCCCCGGCCGCCACACCCTCCCCCCTCCACTGTGGGTATCCACCCGGCCCCCCCAGTCGACCCGACCCCACCACCGTCGCCCACCGACACACTCACACGCACACTCTCTCCCACACTCACCCTCTGGCCTGGGGGCGGGGGCTGGGTCTCGCCTCAGGGAGCCAAGCCGAAGGGGACCTTTGAGACCTCGGCTGCGAGGAAGTCTTGGGGTCCCCACGGGTGATTGCCAGCCCCAGGGCACCGCGTCCAGCCGGGGCTCGCCGGGCCCAAGGCTCACGCCCCCTCCCTTGCGCACGGGCCGCTCTCTGCGGTGTGTGACGGTCTGTGCCAGAGTGTCCGTCTCGGATGGGATGCCGTCCCCTGTGCCCTGTCCGTCTCCCGCTTTCCGTCTCGCTGTGGGTCGGTCGCTCTGTGTCTCCGTCTCTCTGGCTCTCCCTCCCTGGGTGTGCCTGCGCGCTCGTGTCTGTCTGTCTGTCTGCATCTGCATCTGCATCTGCATCAGCATCTGCCCTCTCGCCGTCTTGGGAGCCTGTCTCTGAACCTTCATCTCTTTGCGTCTCTGTCTCTCCTGACCCCCGGCCTGCCGTCCCTTCCTCTGGCCCCGGCCTCTCACGGGGGGGTGCTCTGGCCGTGGCCCTGGCTGACGAGCTTGCGCCGGCCGGCTGTCTCACTTGGCGTGGGTGCCTGCGAGTGTGTCTGTGTGCCTGTCCGTGTGGCTGCACGTCGCTCGTCTGCACCCTCAGCAAGGTCCGGTGCTTGGAGGGCGGCGTGGGGGCAAGGGGGGGGCCTCGGTAGGGCGAAGGGGTGGGGCTGACGAGCTCTGGTCGCCGGCGCTGGTGGCTGCAGGTGGGTTTGGGCACCGCGCAGGTGCCGGGCAGGATGGGCGCTCAGGGCCACGGCTGGGCTGCGCCTAGGCACGCAGGAGGCTCAGAGGACCGCGGGCCCCAGCGAGCCCCGAGGCCCTGGGCAGCGAACGCCTTGGGGAGGTGGGCGAGGGGCTGGGGGAGGGGCGGCGGCCCCCGAGCCGGGTGGTGCCTGGAGGGTCCCAGGGTGGGAGAGCGCCACGACCTCGGCGCCCCTCACTCCACCCTCCCCGCTACACCCACCGGCGGGCACACCCGGCCGGCTGCTCCCGGTCCCGGAAGCCCTGTGGTCCCCCGGGCCGGGCCGGCGGTGTGTTGGCCGGGGGGGGGGGGGGCGGGGACGTGGGCGGGGCCGGGGGGCGGGGCGGCGTGTGCCGGCCACCGGGCCGCCGGGAGTCCGGTCGCGGGTGGTGCAGCTCAAGTGCAGCGCGCGCTCCGTGGAGAGCTGGAGAGCTGCGGCCGCCGGCTGGCCCGGGCGGCAGTTCAGAGCGAAAGGCAGGCGCAGCGCAGGGCTCTTAGGGCGCCTGGCGGCAGCCGCCTCCGTCTACGGCCATACCACCCTGAATGCGCCCGATCTCGTCTGATCTCGGAAGCTAAGCAGGGTCGGGCCCGGTTAGTACTTGGATGGGAGACCGCCTGGGAATACCGGGTGCTGTAGGCTTTTTGTTGTTTCTGTTTTGCCCTGCCTCCCCTCTCCTTTAGCCCCCGGCCCCAGCCGCACCGCAAGCCGCACCAGCCGCTGGCCCCTGGCACCCCACCGCGCTCAGAGCCGCCGCCTGCCTTCCAGCCCCTCTCAGGTTGGCTGGCCGGGGCCCCGACTCCCGCTGCAGACCTGGGTTGCCTCCGCGCGGCCCGCGAGCCCCTCGGCTTTCGGCGTCCAGGAAACCAGAGGAACGGCGGCGGCGGGGGCGCGGGGGTCTCTGTCTGGGGCTCCCTTGGCAGGCCTCAGGCAATTCTGGGCGGGGCCGGGGCCCCAGCCCCACCCCCAGACGCATCCTGGCAGGCAACCTCGCGGTCTCCCGCAGGCGCGGGCGCACAACACACACACACACACACACACACACACACACACACACACACCCTCACGCCCGCCCCCCTCCCCCCAAACACAGGCACACCTCCCGCAGCCCAGACAGGTCAAGAGCCGGAAACCACAAGTAAGGGAGACGGAGAAAGAGGGAGAGAGAGAGACAGCAAGAGGACCGCACAGGCTTCCAAAGCCCCGGCCGCCACACCCTCCCCCCTCCACTGTGGGTATCCACCCGGCCCCCCCAGTCGACCCGACCCCACCGTCGCCCACCGACACACTCACACGCACACTCTCTCCCACACTCACCCTCTGGCCTGGGGGCGGGGGCTGGGTCTCGCCTCAGGGAGCCAAGCCGAAGGGGACCTTTGAGACCTCGGCTGCGAGGAAGTCTTGGGGTCCCCACGGGTGATTGCCAGCCCCAGGGCACCGCGTCCAGCCGGGGCTCGCCGGGCCCAAGGCTCACGCCCCCTCCCTTGCGCGCGGGCCGCTCTCTGCGGTGTGTGACGGTCTGTGCCAGAGTGTCCGTCTCGGATGGGATGCCGTCCCCTGTGCCCTGTCCGTCTCCCGCTTTCCTTCTCGCTGTGGGTCGGTCGCTCTGTGTCTCCGTCTCTCTGGCTCTCCCTCCCTGGGTGTGCCTGCGCGCTCGTGTCTGTCTGTCTGTCTGCATCTGCATCTGCATCTGCATCTGCCCTCTCGCCGTCTTGGGAGCCTGTCTCTGAACCTTCATCTCTTTGCGTCTCTGTCTCTCCTGACCCCCGGCCTGCCGTCCCTTCCTCTGGCCCCGGCCTCTCACGGGTGGGTGCTCTGGCCGTGGCCCTGGCTGACGAGCTTGCGCCGGCCGGCTGTCTCACTTGGCGTGGGTGCCTGCGAGTGTGTCTGTGTGCCTGTCCGTGTGGCTGCACGTCGCTCGTCTGCACCCTCAGCAAGGTCCGGTGCTTGGAGGGCGGCGTGGGGGCAAGGGGGGGGCCTCGGTAGGGCGAAGGGGCGGGGCTGACGAGCTCTGGTCGCCGGCGCTGGTGGCTGCAGGTGGGTTTGGGCACCGCGCAGGTGCCGGGCAGGATGGGCGCTCAGGGCCACGGCTGGGCTGCGCCTAGGCCCGCAGGAGGCTCAGAGGACCGCGGGCCCCAGCGGGCCCCGAGGCCCTGGGCAGCGAACGCCTTGGGGAGGTGGGCGAGGGGCTGGGGGAGGGGCGGCGGCCCCCGAGCCGGGTGGTGCCTGGAGGGTCCCAGGGTGGGAGAGCGCCACGACCTCGGCGCCCCTCACTCCACCCTCCCCGCTACACCCACCGGCGGGCACACCCGGCCGGCTGCTCCCGGTCCCGGAAGCCCTGTGGTCCCCCGGGCCGGGCCGGCGGTGTGTTGGCCGGGGGGGGGGGGGGGGGGGGGGGGGCGGGGGGGGGGGGGGGGGGGGCGCGGGGCGGCGTGGGCCGGCCACCGGGCCGCCGGGAGTCCGGTCGCGGGTGGTGCAGCTCAAGTGCAGCGCGCGCTCCGTGGAGAGCTGGAGAGCTGCGGCCGCCGGCTGGCCCGGGCGGCAGGTCAGAGCGAAAGGCAGGCGCAGCGCAGGGCTCTTAGGGCGCCTGGCGGCAGCCGCCTCCGTCTACGGCCATACCACCCTGAACGCGCCCGATCTCGTCTGATCTCGGAAGCTAAGCAGGGTCGGGCCCGGTTAGTACTTGGATGGGAGACCGCCTGGGAATACCGGGTGCTGTAGGCTTTTTGTTGTTTCTGTTTTGCCCTGCCTCCCCTCTCCTTTAGCCCCCGGCCCCAGCCGCACCGCAAGCCGCACCAGCCGCTGGCCCCTGGCACCCCACCGCGCTCAGAGCCGCCGCCTGCCTTCCAGCCCCTCTCAGGTTGGCTGGCCGGGGCCCCGACTCCCGCTGCAGACCTGGGTTGCCTCCGCGCGGCCCGCGAGCCCCTCGGCTTTCGGCGTCCAGGAAACCAGAGGAACGGCGGCGGCGGGGGCGCGGGGGTCTCTGTCTGGGGCTCCCTTGGCAGGCCTCAGGCAATTCTGGGCGGGGCCGGGGCCCCAGCCCCACCCCCAGACGCATCCTGGCAGGCAACCTCGCGGTCTCCCGCAGGCGCGGGCGCACAACACACACACACACACACACACACACACACACACACCCTCACGCCCGCCCCCCTCCCCCCAAACACAGGCACACCTCCCGCAGCCCAGACAGGTCAAGAGCCGGAAACCACAAGTAAGGGAGACGGAGAAAGAGGGAGAGAGAGAGACAGCAAGAGGACCGCACAGGCTTCCAAAGCCCCGGCCGCCACACCCTCCCCCCTCCACTGTGGGTATCCACCCGGCCCCCCCAGTCGACCCGACCCCACCACCGTCGCCCACCGACACACTCACACGCACACTCTCTCCCACACTCACCCTCTGGCCTGGGGGCGGGGGCTGGGTCTCGCCTCAGGGAGCCAAGCCGAAGGGGACCTTTGAGACCTCGGCTGCGAGGAAGTCTTGGGGTCCCCACGGGTGATTGCCAGCCCCAGGGCACCGCGTCCAGCCGGGGCTCGCCGGGCCCAAGGCTCACGCCCCCTCCCTTGCGCACGGGCCGCTCTCTGCGGTGTGTGACGGTCTGTGCCAGAGTGTCCGTCTCGGATGGGATGCCGTCCCCTGTGCCCTGTCCGTCTCCCGCTTTCCGTCTCGCTGTGGGTCGGTCGCTCTGTGTCTCCGTCTCTCTGGCTCTCCCTCCCTGGGTGTGCCTGCGCGCTCGTGTCTGTCTGTCTGTCTGCATCTGCATCTGCATCTGCATCTGCCCTCTCGCCGTCTTGGGAGCCTGTCTCTGAACCTTCATCTCTTTGCGTCTCTGTCTCTCCTGACCCCCGGCCTGCCGTCCCTTCCTCTGGCCCCGGCCTCTCACGGGTGGGTGCTCTGGCCGTGGCCCTGGCTGACGAGCTTGCGCCGGCCGGCTGTCTCACTTGGCGTGGGTGCCTGCGAGTGTGTCTGTGTGCCTGTCCGTGTGGCTGCACGTCGCTCGTCTGCACCCTCAGCAAGGTCCGGTGCTTGGAGGGCGGCGTGGGGGCAAGGGGGGGGCCTCGGTAGGGCGAAGGGGCGGGGCTGACGAGCTCTGGTCGCCGGCGCTGGTGGCTGCAGGTGGGTTTGGGCACCGCGCAGGTGCCGGGCAGGATGGGCGCTCAGGGCCACGGCTGGGCTGCGCCTAGGCCCGCAGGAGGCTCAGAGGACCGCGGGCCCCAGCGGGCCCCGAGGCCCTGGGCAGCGAACGCCTTGGGGAGGTGGGCGAGGGGCTGGGGGAGGGGCGGCGGCCCCCGAGCCGGGTGGTGCCTGGAGGGTCCCAGGGTGGGAGAGCGCCACGACCTCGGCGCCCCTCACTCCACCCTCCCCGCTACACCCACCGGCGGGCACACCCGGCCGGCTGCTCCCGGTCCCGGAAGCCCTGTGGTCCCCCGGGCCGGGCCGGCGGTGTGTTGGCCGGGGGGGGGGGGGGGGGGGGGGGGGGGGGGGGGGACGGGGGCGGGGGCGGGGCGCGGGGCGGCGTGTGCCGGCCACCGGGCCGCCGGGAGTCCGGTCGCGGGTGGTGCAGCTCAAGTGCAGCGCGCGCTCCGTGGAGAGCTGGAGAGCTGCGGCCGCCGGCTGGCCCGGGCGGCAGGTCAGAGCGAAAGGCAGGCGCAGCGCAGGGCTCTTAGGGCGCCTGGCGGCAGCCGCCTCCGTCTACGGCCATACCACCCTGAACGCGCCCGATCTCGTCTGATCTCGGAAGCTAAGCAGGGTCGGGCCCGGTTAGTACTTGGATGGGAGACCGCCTGGGAATACCGGGTGCTGTAGGCTTTTTGTTGTTTCTGTTTTGCCCTGCCTCCCCTCTCCTTTAGCCCCCGGCCCCAGCCGCACCGCAAGCCGCACCAGCCGCTGGCCCCTGGCACCCCACCGCGCTCAGAGCCGCCGCCTGCCTTCCAGCCCCTCTCAGGTTGGCTGGCCGGGGCCCCGACTCCCGCTGCAGACCTGGGTTGCCTCCGCGCGGCCCGCGAGCCCCTCGGCTTTCGGCGTCCAGGAAACCAGAGGAACGGCGGCGGCGGGGGCGCGGGGGTCTCTGTCTGGGGCTCCCTTGGCAGGCCTCAGGCAATTCTGGGCGGGGCCGGGGCCCCAGCCCCACCCCCAGACGCATCCTGGCAGGCAACCTCGCGGTCTCCCGCAGGCGCGGGCGCACAACACACACACACACACACACACACACACACACACACCCTCACGCCCGCCCCCCTCCCCCCAAACACAGGCACACCTCCCGCAGCCCAGACAGGTCAAGAGCCGGAAACCACAAGTAAGGGAGACGGAGAAAGAGGGAGAGAGAGAGACAGCAAGAGGACCGCACAGGCTTCCAAAGCCCCGGCCGCCACACCCTCCCCCCTCCACTGTGGGTATCCACCCGGCCCCCCCAGTCGACCCGACCCCACCACCGTCGCCCACCGACACACTCACACGCACACTCTCTCCCACACTCACCCTCTGGCCTGGGGGCGGGGGCTGGGTCTCGCCTCAGGGAGCCAAGCCGAAGGGGACCTTTGAGACCTCGGCTGCGAGGAAGTCTTGGGGTCCCCACGGGTGATTGCCAGCCCCAGGGCACCGCGTCCAGCCGGGGCTCGCCGGGCCCAAGGCTCACGCCCCCTCCCTTGCGCACGGGCCGCTCTCTGCGGTGTGTGACGGTCTGTGCCAGAGTGTCCGTCTCGGATGGGATGCCGTCCCCTGTGCCCTGTCCGTCTCCCGCTTTCCGTCTCGCTGTGGGTCGGTCGCTCTGTGTCTCCGTCTCTCTGGCTCTCCCTCCCTGGGTGTGCCTGCGCGCTCGTGTCTGTCTGTCTGTCTGCATCTGCATCTGCATCTGCCCTCTCGCCGTCTTGGGAGCCTGTCTCTGAACCTTCATCTCTTTGCGTCTCTGTCTCTCCTGACCCCCGGCCTGCCGTCCCTTCCTCTGGCCCCGGCCTCTCACGGGTGGGTGCTCTGGCCGTGGCCCTGGCTGACGAGCTTGCGCCGGCCGGCTGTCTCACTTGGCGTGGGTGCCTGCGAGTGTGTCTGTGTGCCTGTCCGTGTGGCTGCACGTCGCTCGTCTGCACCCTCAGCAAGGTCCGGTGCTTGGAGGGCGGCGTGGGGGCAAGGGGGGGGCCTCGGTAGGGCGAAGGGGCGGGGCTGACGAGCTCTGGTCGCCGGCGCTGGTGGCTGCAGGTGGGTTTGGGCACCGCGCAGGTGCCGGGCAGGATGGGCGCTCAGGGCCACGGCTGGGCTGCGCCTAGGCCCGCAGGAGGCTCAGAGGACCGCGGGCCCCAGCGGGCCCCGAGGCCCTGGGCAGCGAACGCCTTGGGGAGGTGGGCGAGGGGCTGGGGGAGGGGCGGCGGCCCCCGAGCCGGGTGGTGCCTGGAGGGTCCCAGGGTGGGAGAGCGCCACGACCTCGGCGCCCCTCACTCCACCCTCCCCGCTACACCCACCGGCGGGCACACCCGGCCGGCTGCTCCCGGTCCCGGAAGCCCTGTGGTCCCCCGGGCCGGGCCGGCGGTGTGTTGGCCGGGGGGGGGGGGGGGGGCGGGGACGTGGGCGGGGGCGGGGCGCGGGGCGGCGTGTGCCGGCCACCGGGCCGCCGGGAGTCCGGTCGCGGGTGGTGCAGCTCAAGTGCAGCGCGCGCTCCGTGGAGAGCTGGAGAGCTGCGGCCGCCGGCTGGCCCGGGCGGCAGGTCAGAGCGAAAGGCAGGCGCAGCGCAGGGCTCTTAGGGCGCCTGGCGGCAGCCGCCTCCGTCTACGGCCATACCACCCTGAACGCGCCCGATCTCGTCTGATCTCGGAAGCTAAGCAGGGTCGGGCCCGGTTAGTACTTGGATGGGAGACCGCCTGGGAATACCGGGTGCTGTAGGCTTTTTGTTGTTTCTGTTTTGCCCTGCCTCCCCTCTCCTTTAGCCCCCGGCCCCAGCCGCACCGCAAGCCGCACCAGCCGCTGGCCCCTGGCACCCCACCGCGCTCAGAGCCGCCGCCTGCCTTCCAGCCCCTCTCAGGTTGGCTGGCCGGGGCCCCGACTCCCGCTGCAGACCTGGGTTGCCTCCGCGCGGCCCGCGAGCCCCTCGGCTTTCGGCGTCCAGGAAACCAGAGGAACGGCGGCGGCGGGGGCGCGGGGGTCTCTGTCTGGGGCTCCCTTGGCAGGCCTCAGGCAATTCTGGGCGGGGCCGGGGCCCCAGCCCCACCCCCAGACGCATCCTGGCAGGCAACCTCGCGGTCTCCCGCAGGCGCGGGCGCACAACACACACACACACACACACACACACACACACACACCCTCACGCCCGCCCCCCTCCCCCCAAACACAGGCACACCTCCCGCAGCCCAGACAGGTCAAGAGCCGGAAACCACAAGTAAGGGAGACGGAGAAAGAGGGAGAGAGAGAGACAGCAAGAGGACCGCACAGGCTTCCAAAGCCCCGGCCGCCACACCCTCCCCCCTCCACTGTGGGTATCCACCCGGCCCCCCCAGTCGACCCGACCCCACCACCGTCGCCCACCGACACACTCACACGCACACTCTCTCCCACACTCACCCTCTGGCCTGGGGGCGGGGGCTGGGTCTCGCCTCAGGGAGCCAAGCCGAAGGGGACCTTTGAGACCTCGGCTGCGAGGAAGTCTTGGGGTCCCCACGGGTGATTGCCAGCCCCAGGGCACCGCGTCCAGCCGGGGCTCGCCGGGCCCAAGGCTCACGCCCCCTCCCTTGCGCACGGGCCGCTCTCTGCGGTGTGTGACGGTCTGTGCCAGAGTGTCCGTCTCGGATGGGATGCCGTCCCCTGTGCCCTGTCCGTCTCCCGCTTTCCGTCTCGCTGTGGGTCGGTCGCTCTGTGTCTCCGTCTCTCTGGCTCTCCCTCCCTGGGTGTGCCTGCGCGCTCGTGTCTGTCTGTCTGTCTGCATCTGCATCTGCCCTCTCGCCGTCTTGGGAGCCTGTCTCTGAACCTTCATCTCTTTGCGTCTCTGTCTCTCCTGACCCCCGGCCTGCCGTCCCTTCCTCTGGCCCCGGCCTCTCACGGGTGGGTGCTCTGGCCGTGGCCCTGGCTGACGAGCTTGCGCCGGCCGGCTGTCTCACTTGGCGTGGGTGCCTGCGAGTGTGTCTGTGTGCCTGTCCGTGTGGCTGCACGTCGCTCGTCTGCACCCTCAGCAAGGTCCGGTGCTTGGAGGGCGGCGTGGGGGCAAGGGGGGGGCCTCGGTAGGGCGAAGGGGCGGGGCTGACGAGCTCTGGTCGCCGGCGCTGGTGGCTGCAGGTGGGTTTGGGCACCGCGCAGGTGCCGGGCAGGATGGGCGCTCAGGGCCACGGCTGGGCTGCGCCTAGGCCCGCAGGAGGCTCAGAGGACCGCGGGCCCCAGCGGGCCCCGAGGCCCTGGGCAGCGAACGCCTTGGGGAGGTGGGCGAGGGGCTGGGGGAGGGGCGGCGGCCCCCGAGCCGGGTGGTGCCTGGAGGGTCCCAGGGTGGGAGAGCGCCACGACCTCGGCGCCCCTCACTCCACCCTCCCCGCTACACCCACCGGCGGGCACACCCGGCCGGCTGCTCCCGGTCCCGGAAGCCCTGTGGTCCCCCGGGCCGGGCCGGCGGTGTGTTGGCCGGGGGGGGGGGGGGGGGGGGGGCGGGGACGTGGGCGGGGGCGGGGCGCGGGGCGGCGTGTGCCGGCCACCGGGCCGCCGGGAGTCCGGTCGCGGGTGGTGCAGCTCAAGTGCAGCGCGCGCTCCGTGGAGAGCTGGAGAGCTGCGGCCGCCGGCTGGCCCGGGCGGCAGGTCAGAGCGAAAGGCAGGCGCAGCGCAGGGCTCTTAGGGCGCCTGGCGGCAGCCGCCTCCGTCTACGGCCATACCACCCTGAACGCGCCCGATCTCGTCTGATCTCGGAAGCTAAGCAGGGTCGGGCCCGGTTAGTACTTGGATGGGAGACCGCCTGGGAATACCGGGTGCTGTAGGCTTTTTGTTGTTTCTGTTTTGCCCTGCCTCCCCTCTCCTTTAGCCCCCGGCCCCAGCCGCACCGCAAGCCGCACCAGCCGCTGGCCCCTGGCACCCCACCGCGCTCAGAGCCGCCGCCTGCCTTCCAGCCCCTCTCAGGTTGGCTGGCCGGGGCCCCGACTCCCGCTGCAGACCTGGGTTGCCTCCGCGCGGCCCGCGAGCCCCTCGGCTTTCGGCGTCCAGGAAACCAGAGGAACGGCGGCGGCGGGGGCGCGGGGGTCTCTGTCTGGGGCTCCCTTGGCAGGCCTCAGGCAATTCTGGGCGGGGCCGGGGCCCCAGCCCCACCCCCAGACGCATCCTGGCAGGCAACCTCGCGGTCTCCCGCAGGCGCGGGCGCACAACACACACACACACACACACACACACACACACACACCCTCACGCCCGCCCCCCTCCCCCCAAACACAGGCACACCTCCCGCAGCCCAGACAGGTCAAGAGCCGGAAACCACAAGTAAGGGAGACGGAGAAAGAGGGAGAGAGAGAGACAGCAAGAGGACCGCACAGGCTTCCAAAGCCCCGGCCGCCACACCCTCCCCCCTCCACTGTGGGTATCCACCCGGCCCCCCCAGTCGACCCGACCCCACCGTCGCCCACCGACACACTCACACGCACACTCTCTCCCACACTCACCCTCTGGCCTGGGGGCGGGGGCTGGGTCTCGCCTCAGGGAGCCAAGCCGAAGGGGACCTTTGAGACCTCGGCTGCGAGGAAGTCTTGGGGGTCCCCACGGGTGATTGCCAGCCCCAGGGCACCGCGTCCAGCCGGGGCTCGCCGGGCCCAAGGCTCACGCCCCCTCCCTTGCGCACGGGCCGCTCTCTGCGGTGTGTGACGGTCTGTGCCAGAGTGTCCGTCTCGGATGGGATGCCGTCCCCTGTGCCCTGTCCGTCTCCCGCTTTCCGTCTCGCTGTGGGTCGGTCGCTCTGTGTCTCCGTCTCTCTGGCTCTCCCTCCCTGGGTGTGCCTGCGCGCTCGTGTCTGTCTGTCTGTCTGCATCTGCATCTGCATCTGCATCTGCCCTCTCGCCGTCTTGGGAGCCTGTCTCTGAACCTTCATCTCTTTGCGTCTCTGTCTCTCCTGACCCCCGGCCTGCCGTCCCTTCCTCTGGCCCCGGCCTCTCACGGGTGGGTGCTCTGGCCGTGGCCCTGGCTGACGAGCTTGCGCCGGCCGGCTGTCTCACTTGGCGTGGGTGCCTGCGAGTGTGTCTGTGTGCCTGTCCGTGTGGCTGCACGTCGCTCGTCTGCACCCTCAGCAAGGTCCGGTGCTTGGAGGGCGGCGTGGGGGCAAGGGGGGGGCCTCGGTAGGGCGAAGGGGCGGGGCTGACGAGCTCTGGTCGCCGGCGCTGGTGGCTGCAGGTGGGTTTGGGCACCGCGCAGGTGCCGGGCAGGATGGGCGCTCAGGGCCACGGCTGGGCTGCGCCTAGGCCCGCAGGAGGCTCAGAGGACCGCGGGCCCCAGCGGGCCCCGAGGCCCTGGGCAGCGAACGCCTTGGGGAGGTGGGCGAGGGGCTGGGGGAGGGGCGGCGGCCCCCGAGCCGGGTGGTGCCTGGAGGGTCCCAGGGTGGGAGAGCGCCACGACCTCGGCGCCCCTCACTCCACCCTCCCCGCTACACCCACCGGCGGGCACACCCGGCCGGCTGCTCCCGGTCCCGGAAGCCCTGTGGTCCCCCGGGCCGGGCCGGCGGTGTGTTGGCCGGGGGGGGGGGGGGGGGGGGCGGGGACGTGGGCGGGGGCGGGGCGCGGGGCGGCGTGTGCCGGCCACCGGGCCGCCGGGAGTCCGGTCGCGGGTGGTGCAGCTCAAGTGCAGCGCGCGCTCCGTGGAGAGCTGGAGAGCTGCGGCCGCCGGCTGGCCCGGGCGGCAGGTCAGAGCGAAAGGCAGGCGCAGCGCAGGGCTCTTAGGGCGCCTGGCGGCAGCCGCCTCCGTCTACGGCCATACCACCCTGAACGCGCCCGATCTCGTCTGATCTCGGAAGCTAAGCAGGGTCGGGCCCGGTTAGTACTTGGATGGGAGACCGCCTGGGAATACCGGGTGCTGTAGGCTTTTTGTTGTTTCTGTTTTGCCCTGCCTCCCCTCTCCTTTAGCCCCCGGCCCCAGCCGCACCGCAAGCCGCACCAGCCGCTGGCCCCTGGCACCCCACCGCGCTCAGAGCCGCCGCCTGCCTTCCAGCCCCTCTCAGGTTGGCTGGCCGGGGCCCCGACTCCCGCTGCAGACCTGGGTTGCCTCCGCGCGGCCCGCGAGCCCCTCGGCTTTCGGCGTCCAGGAAACCAGAGGAACGGCGGCGGCGGGGGCGCGGGGGTCTCTGTCTGGGGCTCCCTTGGCAGGCCTCAGGCAATTCTGGGCGGGGCCGGGGCCCCAGCCCCACCCCCAGACGCATCCTGGCAGGCAACCTCGCGGTCTCCCGCAGGCGCGGGCGCACAACACACACACACACACACACACACACACACACACACCCTCACGCCCGCCCCCCTCCCCCCAAACACAGGCACACCTCCCGCAGCCCAGACAGGTCAAGAGCCGGAAACCACAAGTAAGGGAGACGGAGAAAGAGGGAGAGAGAGAGACAGCAAGAGGACCGCACAGGCTTCCAAAGCCCCGGCCGCCACACCCTCCCCCCTCCACTGTGGGTATCCACCCGGCCCCCCCAGTCGACCCGACCCCACCACCGTCGCCCACCGACACACTCACACGCACACTCTCTCCCACACTCACCCTCTGGCCTGGGGGCGGGGGCTGGGTCTCGCCTCAGGGAGCCAAGCCGAAGGGGACCTTTGAGACCTCGGCTGCGAGGAAGTCTTGGGGTCCCCACGGGTGATTGCCAGCCCCAGGGCACCGCGTCCAGCCGGGGCTCGCCGGGCCCAAGGCTCACGCCCCCTCCCTTGCGCACGGGCCGCTCTCTGCGGTGTGTGACGGTCTGTGCCAGAGTGTCCGTCTCGGATGGGATGCCGTCCCCTGTGCCCTGTCCGTCTCCCGCTTTCCGTCTCGCTGTGGGTCGGTCGCTCTGTGTCTCCGTCTCTCTGGCTCTCCCTCCCTGGGTGTGCCTGCGCGCTCGTGTCTGTCTGTCTGTCTGCATCTGCATCTGCCCTCTCGCCGTCTTGGGAGCCTGTCTCTGAACCTTCATCTCTTTGCGTCTCTGTCTCTCCTGACCCCCGGCCTGCCGTCCCTTCCTCTGGCCCCGGCCTCTCACGGGTGGGTGCTCTGGCCGTGGCCCTGGCTGACGAGCTTGCGCCGGCCGGCTGTCTCACTTGGCGTGGGTGCCTGCGAGTGTGTCTGTGTGCCTGTCCGTGTGGCTGCACGTCGCTCGTCTGCACCCTCAGCAAGGTCCGGTGCTTGGAGGGCGGCGTGGGGGCAAGGGGGGGGCCTCGGTAGGGCGAAGGGGCGGGGCTGACGAGCTCTGGTCGCCGGCGCTGGTGGCTGCAGGTGGGTTTGGGCACCGCGCAGGTGCCGGGCAGGATGGGCGCTCAGGGCCACGGCTGGGCTGCGCCTAGGCCCGCAGGAGGCTCAGAGGACCGCGGGCCCCAGCGGGCCCCGAGGCCCTGGGCAGCGAACGCCTTGGGGAGGTGGGCGAGGGGCTGGGGGAGGGGCGGCGGCCCCCGAGCCGGGTGGTGCCTGGAGGGTCCCAGGGTGGGAGAGCGCCACGACCTCGGCGCCCCTCACTCCACCCTCCCCGCTACACCCACCGGCGGGCACACCCGGCCGGCTGCTCCCGGTCCCGGAAGCCCTGTGGTCCCCCGGGCCGGGCCGGCGGTGTGTTGGCCGGGGGGCGGGGGGGGGGGGGCGGGGACGTGGGCGGGGGCGGGGCGCGGGGCGGCGTGTGCCGGCCACCGGGCCGCCGGGAGTCCGGTCGCGGGTGGTGCAGCTCAAGTGCAGCGCGCGCTCCGTGGAGAGCTGGAGAGCTGCGGCCGCCGGCTGGCCCGGGCGGCAGGTCAGAGCGAAAGGCAGGCGCAGCGCAGGGCTCTTAGGGCGCCTGGCGGCAGCCGCCTCCGTCTACGGCCATACCACCCTGAACGCGCCCGATCTCGTCTGATCTCGGAAGCTAAGCAGGGTCGGGCCCGGTTAGTACTTGGATGGGAGACCGCCTGGGAATACCGGGTGCTGTAGGCTTTTTGTTGTTTCTGTTTTGCCCTGCCTCCCCTCTCCTTTAGCCCCCGGCCCCAGCCGCACCGCAAGCCGCACCAGCCGCTGGCCCCTGGCACCCCACCGCGCTCAGAGCCGCCGCCTGCCTTCCAGCCCCTCTCAGGTTGGCTGGCCGGGGCCCCGACTCCCGCTGCAGACCTGGGTTGCCTCCGCGCGGCCCGCGAGCCCCTCGGCTTTCGGCGTCCAGGAAACCAGAGGAACGGCGGCGGCGGGGGCGCGGGGGTCTCTGTCTGGGGCTCCCTTGGCAGGCCTCAGGCAATTCTGGGCGGGGCCGGGGCCCCAGCCCCACCCCCAGACGCATCCTGGCAGGCAACCTCGCGGTCTCCCGCAGGCGCGGGCGCACAACACACACACACACACACACACACACACACACACACACACACCCTCACGCCCGCCCCCCTCCCCCCAAACACAGGCACACCTCCCGCAGCCCAGACAGGTCAAGAGCCGGAAACCACAAGTAAGGGAGACGGAGAAAGAGGGAGAGAGAGAGACAGCAAGAGGACCGCACAGGCTTCCAAAGCCCCGGCCGCCACACCCTCCCCCCTCCACTGTGGGTATCCACCCGGCCCCCCCAGTCGACCCGACCCCACCACCGTCGCCCACCGACACACTCACACGCACACTCTCTCCCACACTCACCCTCTGGCCTGGGGGCGGGGGCTGGGTCTCGCCTCAGGGAGCCAAGCCGAAGGGGACCTTTGAGACCTCGGCTGCGAGGAAGTCTTGGGGTCCCCACGGGTGATTGCCAGCCCCAGGGCACCGCGTCCAGCCGGGGCTCGCCGGGCCCAAGGCTCACGCCCCCTCCCTTGCGCACGGGCCGCTCTCTGCGGTGTGTGACGGTCTGTGCCAGAGTGTCCGTCTCGGATGGGATGCCGTCCCCTGTGCCCTGTCCGTCTCCCGCTTTCCGTCTCGCTGTGGGTCGGTCGCTCTGTGTCTCCGTCTCTCTGGCTCTCCCTCCCTGGGTGTGCCTGCGCGCTCGTGTCTGTCTGTCTGTCTGCATCTGCATCTGCATCTGCATCAGCATCTGCCCTCTCGCCGTCTTGGGAGCCTGTCTCTGAACCTTCATCTCTTTGCGTCTCTGTCTCTCCTGACCCCCGGCCTGCCGTCCCTTCCTCTGGCCCCGGCCTCTCACGGGGGGGTGCTCTGGCCGTGGCCCTGGCTGACGAGCTTGCGCCGGCCGGCTGTCTCACTTGGCGTGGGTGCCTGCGAGTGTGTCTGTGTGCCTGTCCGTGTGGCTGCACGTCGCTCGTCTGCACCCTCAGCAAGGTCCGGTGCTTGGAGGGCGGCGTGGGGGCAAGGGGGGGGCCTCGGTAGGGCGAAGGGGTGGGGCTGACGAGCTCTGGTCGCCGGCGCTGGTGGCTGCAGGTGGGTTTGGGCACCGCGCAGGTGCCGGGCAGGATGGGCGCTCAGGGCCACGGCTGGGCTGCGCCTAGGCCCGCAGGAGGCTCAGAGGACCGCGGGCCCCAGCGGGCCCCGAGGCCCTGGGAAGCGAACGCCTTGGGGAGGTGGGCGAGGGGCTGGGGGAGGGGCGGCGGCCCCCGAGCCGGGTGGTGCCTGGAGGGTCCCAGGGTGGGAGAGCGCCACGACCTCGGCGACCCTCACTCCACCCTCCCCGCTACACCCACCGGCGGGCACACCCGGCTGGCTGCTCCCGGTCCCGGAAGCCCTGTGGTCCCCCGGGCCGGGCCGGCGGTGTGTTGGCCGGGGGGGGGGGGGGGGGGGGGGCCGTGGGCGGGGCCGGGGGGCGGGGCGGCGTGTGCCGGCCACCGGGCCGCCGGGAGTCCGGTCGCGGGTGGTGCAGCTCAAGTGCAGCGCGCGCTCCGTGGAGAGCTGGAGAGCTGCGGCCGCCGGCTGGCCCGGGCGGCAGTTCAGAGCGAAAGGCAGGCGCAGCGCAGGGCTCTTAGGGCGCCTGGCGGCAGCCGCCTCCGTCTACGGCCATACCACCCTGAATGCGCCCGATCTCGTCTGATCTCGGAAGCTAAGCAGGGTCGGGCCCGGTTAGTACTTGGATGGGAGACCGCCTGGGAATACCGGGTGCTGTAGGCTTTTTGTTGTTTCTGTTTTGCCCTGCCTCCCCTCTCCTTTAGCCCCCGGCCCCAGCCGCACCGCAAGCCGCACCAGCCGCTGGCCCCTGGCACCCCACCGCGCTCAGAGCCGCCGCCTGCCTTCCAGCCCCTCTCAGGTTGGCTGGCCGGGGCCCCGACTCCCGCTGCAGACCTGGGTTGCCTCCGCGCGGCCCGCGAGCCCCTCGGCTTTCGGCGTCCAGGAAACCAGAGGAACGGCGGCGGCGGGGGCGCGGGGGTCTCTGTCTGGGGCTCCCTTGGCAGGCCTCAGGCAATTCTGGGCGGGGCCGGGGCCCCAGCCCCACCCCCAGACGCATCCTGGCAGGCAACCTCGCGGTCTCCCGCAGGCGCGGGCGCACAACACACACACACACACACACACACACACACACACACACACACCCTCACGCCCGCCCCCCTCCCCCCAAACACAGGCACACCTCCCGCAGCCCAGACAGGTCAAGAGCCGGAAACCACAAGTAAGGGAGACGGAGAAAGAGGGAGAGAGAGAGACAGCAAGAGGACCGCACAGGCTTCCAAAGCCCCGGCCGCCACACCCTCCCCCCTCCACTGTGGGTATCCACCCGGCCCCCCCAGTCGACCCGACCCCACCGTCGCCCACCGACACACTCACACGCACACTCTCTCCCACACTCACCCTCTGGCCTGGGGGCGGGGGATGGGTCTCGCCTCAGGGAGCCAAGCCGAAGGGGACCTTTGAGACCTCGGCTGCGAGGAAGTCTTGGGGTCCCCACGGGTGATTGCCAGCCCCAGGGCACCGCGTCCAGCCGGGGCTCGCCGGGCCCAAGGCTCACGCCCCCTCCCTTGCGCGCGGGCCGCTCTCTGCGGTGTGTGACGGTCTGTGCCAGAGTGTCCGTCTCGGATGGGATGCCGTCCCCTGTGCCCTGTCCGTCTCCCGCTTTCCTTCTCGCTGTGGGTCGGTCGCTCTGTGTCTCCGTCTCTCTGGCTCTCCCTCCCTGGGTGTGCCTGCGCGCTCGTGTCTGTCTGTCTGTCTGCATCTGCATCTGCATCTGCATCTGCCCTCTCGCCGTCTTGGGAGCCTGTCTCTGAACCTTCATCTCTTTGCGTCTCTGTCTCTCCTGACCCCCGGCCTGCCGTCCCTTCCTCTGGCCCCGGCCTCTCACGGGGGGGTGCTCTGGCCGTGGCCCTGGCTGACGAGCTTGCGCCGGCCGGCTGTCTCACTTGGCGTGGGTGCCTGCGAGTGTGTCTGTGTGCCTGTCCGTGTGGCTGCACGTCGCTCGTCTGCACCCTCAGCAAGGTCCGGTGCTTGGAGGGCGGCGTGGGGGCAAGGGGGGGGCCTCGGTAGGGCGAAGGGGCGGGGCTGACGAGCTCTGGTCGCCGGCGCTGGTGGCTGCAGGTGGGTTTGGGCACCGCGCAGGTGCCGGGCAGGATGGGCGCTCAGGGCCACGGCTGGGCTGCGCCTAGGCCCGCAGGAGGCTCAGAGGACCGCGGGCCCCAGCGGGCCCCGAGGCCCTGGGCAGCGAACGCCTTGGGGAGGTGGGCGAGGGGCTGGGGGAGGGGCGGCGGCCCCCGAGCCGGGTGGTGCCTGGAGGGTCCCAGGGTGGGAGAGCGCCACGACCTCGGCGCCCCTCACTCCACCCTCCCCGCTACACCCACCGGCGGGCACACCCGGCCGGCTGCTCCCGGTCCCGGAAGCCCTGTGGTCCCCCGGGCCGGGCCGGCGGTGTGTTGGCCGGGGGGGGGGGGGGGGGGGGGGCGGGGACGTGGGCGGGGGCGGGGCGCGGGGCGGCGTGTGCCGGCCACCGGGCCGCCGGGAGTCCGGTCGCGGGTGGTGCAGCTCAAGTGCAGCGCGCGCTCCGTGGAGAGCTGGAGAGCTGCGGCCGCCGGCTGGCCCGGACGGCAGGTCAGAGCGAAAGGCAGGCGCAGCGCAGGGCTCTTAGGGCGCCTGGCGGCAGCCGCCTCCGTCTACGGCCATACCACCCTGAACGCGCCCGATCTCGTCTGATCTCGGAAGCTAAGCAGGGTCGGGCCCGGTTAGTACTTGGATGGGAGACCGCCTGGGAATACCGGGTGCTGTAGGCTTTTTGTTGTTTCTGTTTTGCCCTGCCTCCCCTCTCCTTTAGCCCCCGGCCCCAGCCGCACCGCAAGCCGCACCAGCCGCTGGCCCCTGGCACCCCACCGCGCTCAGAGCCGCCGCCTGCCTTCCAGCCCCTCTCAGGTTGGCTGGCCGGGGCCCCGACTCCCGCTGCAGACCTGGGTTGCCTCCGCGCGGCCCGCGAGCCCCTCGGCTTTCGGCGTCCAGGAAACCAGAGGAACGGCGGCGGCGGGGGCGCGGGGGTCTCTGTCTGGGGCTCCCTTGGCAGGCCTCAGGCAATTCTGGGCGGGGCCGGGGCCCCAGCCCCACCCCCAGACGCATCCTGGCAGGCAACCTCGCGGTCTCCCGCAGGCGCGGGCGCACAACACACACACACACACACACACACACACACACACACACACCCTCACGCCCGCCCCCCTCCCCCCAAACACAGGCACACCTCCCGCAGCCCAGACAGGTCAAGAGCCGGAAACCACAAGTAAGGGAGACGGAGAAAGAGGGAGAGAGAGAGACAGCAAGAGGACCGCACAGGCTTCCAAAGCCCCGGCCGCCACACCCTCCCCCCTCCACTGTGGGTATCCACCCGGCCCCCCCAGTCGACCCGACCCCACCGTCGCCCACCGACACACTCACACGCACACTCTCTCCCACACTCACCCTCTGGCCTGGGGGCGGGGGCTGGGTCTCGCCTCAGGGAGCCAAGCCGAAGGGGACCTTTGAGACCTCGGCTGCGAGGAAGTCTTGGGGGTCCCCACGGGTGATTGCCAGCCCCAGGGCACCGCGTCCAGCCGGGGCTCGCCGGGCCCAAGGCTCACGCCCCCTCCCTTGCGCACGGGCCGCTCTCTGCGGTGTGTGACGGTCTGTGCCAGAGTGTCCGTCTCGGATGGGATGCCGTCCCCTGTGCCCTGTCCGTCTCCCGCTTTCCGTCTCGCTGTGGGTCGGTCGCTCTGTGTCTCCGTCTCTCTGGCTCTCCCTCCCTGGGTGTGCCTGCGCGCTCGTGTCTGTCTGTCTGTCTGCATCTGCATCTGCATCTGCATCTGCCCTCTCGCCGTCTTGGGAGCCTGTCTCTGAACCTTCATCTCTTTGCGTCTCTGTCTCTCCTGACCCCCGGCCTGCCGTCCCTTCCTCTGGCCCCGGCCTCTCACGGGTGGGTGCTCTGGCCGTGGCCCTGGCTGACGAGCTTGCGCCGGCCGGCTGTCTCACTTGGCGTGGGTGCCTGCGAGTGTGTCTGTGTGCCTGTCCGTGTGGCTGCACGTCGCTCGTCTGCACCCTCAGCAAGGTCCGGTGCTTGGAGGGCGGCGTGGGGGCAAGGGGGGGGCCTCGGTAGGGCGAAGGGGCGGGGCTGACGAGCTCTGGTCGCCGGCGCTGGTGGCTGCAGGTGGGTTTGGGCACCGCGCAGGTGCCGGGCAGGATGGGCGCTCAGGGCCACGGCTGGGCTGCGCCTAGGCCCGCAGGAGGCTCAGAGGACCGCGGGCCCCAGCGGGCCCCGAGGCCCTGGGCAGCGAACGCCTTGGGGAGGTGGGCGAGGGGCTGGGGGAGGGGCGGCGGCCCCCGAGCCGGGTGGTGCCTGGAGGGTCCCAGGGTGGGAGAGCGCCACGACCTCGGCGCCCCTCACTCCACCCTCCCCGCTACACCCACCGGCGGGCACACCCGGCCGGCTGCTCCCGGTCCCGGAAGCCCTGTGGTCCCCCGGGCCGGGCCGGCGGTGTGTTGGCCGGGGGGCGGGGGGGGGGGCGGGGACGTGGGCGGGGGCGGGGCGCGGGGCGGCGTGTGCCGGCCACCGGGCCGCCGGGAGTCCGGTCGCGGGTGGTGCAGCTCAAGTGCAGCGCGCGCTCCGTGGAGAGCTGGAGAGCTGCGGCCGCCGGCTGGCCCGGGCGGCAGGTCAGAGCGAAAGGCAGGCGCAGCGCAGGGCTCTTAGGGCGCCTGGCGGCAGCCGCCTCCGTCTACGGCCATACCACCCTGAACGCGCCCGATCTCGTCTGATCTCGGAAGCTAAGCAGGGTCGGGCCCGGTTAGTACTTGGATGGGAGACCGCCTGGGAATACCGGGTGCTGTAGGCTTTTTGTTGTTTCTGTTTTGCCCTGCCTCCCCTCTCCTTTAGCCCCCGGCCCCAGCCGCACCACAAGCCGCACCAGCCGCTGGCCCCTGGCACCCCACCGCGCTCAGAGCCGCCGCCTGCCTTCCAGCCCCTCTCAGGTTGGCTGGCCGGGGCCCCGACTCCCGCTGCAGACCTGGGTTGCCTCCGCGCGGCCCGCGAGCCCCTCGGCTTTCGGCGTCCAGGAAACCAGAGGAACGGCGGCGGCGGGGGCGCGGGGGTCTCTGTCTGGGGCTCCCTTGGCAGGCCTCAGGCAATTCTGGGCGGGGCCGGGGCCCCAGCCCCACCCCCAGACGCATCCTGGCAGGCAACCTCGCGGTCTCCCGCAGGCGCGGGCGCACAACACACACACACACACACACACACACACACACACACACACACCCTCACGCCCGCCCCCCTCCCCCCAAACACAGGCACACCTCCCGCAGCCCAGACAGGTCAAGAGCCGGAAACCACAAGTAAGGGAGACGGAGAAAGAGGGAGAGAGAGAGACAGCAAGAGGACCGCACAGGCTTCCAAAGCCCCGGCCGCCACACCCTCCCCCCTCCACTGTGGGTATCCACCCGGCCCCCCCAGTCGACCCGACCCCACCACCGTCGCCCACCGACACACTCACACGCACACTCTCTCCCACACTCACCCTCTGGCCTGGGGGCGGGGGCTGGGTCTCGCCTCAGGGAGCCAAGCCGAAGGGGACCTTTGAGACCTCGGCTGCGAGGAAGTCTTGGGGTCCCCACGGGTGATTGCCAGCCCCAGGGCACCGCGTCCAGCCGGGGCTCGCCGGGCCCAAGGCTCACGCCCCCTCCCTTGCGCACGGGCCGCTCTCTGCGGTGTGTGACGGTCTGTGCCAGAGTGTCCGTCTCGGATGGGATGCCGTCCCCTGTGCCCTGTCCGTCTCCCGCTTTCCGTCTCGCTGTGGGTCGGTCGCTCTGTGTCTCCGTCTCTCTGGCTCTCCCTCCCTGGGTGTGCCTGCGCGCTCGTGTCTGTCTGTCTGTCTGCATCTGCATCTGCATCTGCATCTGCCCTCTCGCCGTCTTGGGAGCCTGTCTCTGAACCTTCATCTCTTTGCGTCTCTGTCTCTCCTGACCCCCGGCCTGCCGTCCCTTCCTCTGGCCCCGGCCTCTCACGGGTGGGTGCTCTGGCCGTGGCCCTGGCTGACGAGCTTGCGCCGGCCGGCTGTCTCACTTGGCGTGGGTGCCTGCGAGTGTGTCTGTGTGCCTGTCCGTGTGGCTGCACGTCGCTCGTCTGCACCCTCAGCAAGGTCCGGTGCTTGGAGGGCGGCGTGGGGGCAAGGGGGGGGCCTCGGTAGGGCGAAGGGGCGGGGCTGACGAGCTCTGGTCGCCGGCGCTGGTGGCTGCAGGTGGGTTTGGGCACCGCGCAGGTGCCGGGCAGGATGGGCGCTCAGGGCCACGGCTGGGCTGCGCCTAGGCCCGCAGGAGGCTCAGAGGACCGCGGGCCCCAGCGGGCCCCGAGGCCCTGGGCAGCGAACGCCTTGGGGAGGTGGGCGAGGGGCTGGGGGAGGGGCGGCGGCCCCCGAGCCGGGTGGTGCCTGGAGGGTCCCAGGGTGGGAGAGCGCCACGACCTCGGCGCCCCTCACTCCACCCTCCCCGCTACACCCACCGGCGGGCACACCCGGCCGGCTGCTCCCGGTCCCGGAAGCCCTGTGGTCCCCCGGGCCGGGCCGGCGGTGTGTTGGCCGGGGGGGGGGGGGGGGCGGGGACGTGGGCGGGGCCGGGGGGCGGGGCGGCGTGTGCCGGCCACCGGGCCGCCGGGAGTCCGGTCGCGGGTGGTGCAGCTCAAGTGCAGCGCGCGCTCCGTGGAGAGCTGGAGAGCTGCGGCCACCGGCTGGCCCGGGCGGCAGTTCAGAGCGAAAGGCAGGCGCAGCGCAGGGCTCTTAGGGCGCCTGGCGGCAGCCGCCTCCGTCTACGGCCATACCACCCTGAATGCGCCCGATCTCGTCTGATCTCGGAAGCTAAGCAGGGTCGGGCCCGGTTAGTACTTGGATGGGAGACCGCCTGGGAATACCGGGTGCTGTAGGCTTTTTGTTGTTTCTGTTTTGCCCTGCCTCCCCTCTCCTTTAGCCCCCGGCCCCAGCCGCACCGCAAGCCGCACCAGCCGCTGGCCCCTGGCACCCCACCGCGCTCAGAGCCGCCGCCTGCCTTCCAGCCCCTCTCAGGTTGGCTGGCCGGGGCCCCGACTCCCGCTGCAGACCTGGGTTGCCTCCGCGCGGCCCGCGAGCCCCTCGGCTTTCGGCGGCCAGGAAACCAGAGGAACGGCGGCGGCGGGGGCGCGGGGGTCTCTGTCTGGGGCTCCCTTGGCAGGCCTCAGGCAATTCTGGGCGGGGCCGGGGCCCCAGCCCCACCCCCAGACGCATCCTGGCAGGCAACCTCGCGGTCTCCCGCAGGCGCGGGCGCACAACACACACACACACACACACACACACACACACACACACAAACACCCTCACGCCCGCCCCCCTCCCCCCAAACACAGGCACACCTCCCGCAGCCCAGACAGGTCAAGAGCCGGAAACCACAAGTAAGGGAGACGGAGAAAGAGGGAGAGAGAGAGACAGCAAGAGGACCGCACAGGCTTCCAAAGCCCCGGCCGCCACACCCTCCCCCCTCCACTGTGGGTATCCACCCGGCCCCCCCAGTCGACCCGACCCCACCGTCGCCCACCGACACACTCACACGCACACTCTCTCCCACACTCACCCTCTGGCCTGGGGGCGGGGGCTGGGTCTCGCCTCAGGGAGCCAAGCCGAAGGGGACCTTTGAGACCTCGGCTGCGAGGAAGTCTTGGGGTCCCCACGGGTGATTGCCAGCCCCAGGGCACCGCGTCCAGCCGGGGCTCGCCGGGCCCAAGGCTCACGCCCCCTCCCTTGCGCGCGGGCCGCTCTCTGCGGTGTGTGACGGTCTGTGCCAGAGTGTCCGTCTCGGATGGGATGCCGTCCCCTGTGCCCTGTCCGTCTCCCGCTTTCCTTCTCGCTGTGGGTCGGTCGCTCTGTGTCTCCGTCTCTCTGGCTCTCCCTCCCTGGGTGTGCCTGCGCGCTCGTGTCTGTCTGTCTGTCTGCATCTGCATCTGCATCAGCATCTGCCCTCTCGCCGTCTTGGGAGCCTGTCTCTGAACCTTCATCTCTTTGCGTCTCTGTCTCTCCTGACCCCCGGCCTGCCGTCCCTTCCTCTGGCCCCGGCCTCTCACGGGTGGGTGCTCTGGCCGTGGCCCTGGCTGACGAGCTTGCGCCGGCCGGCTGTCTCACTTGGCGTGGGTGCCTGCGAGTGTGTCTGTGTGCCTGTCCGTGTGGCTGCACGTCGCTCGTCTGCACCCTCAGCAAGGTCCGGTGCTTGGAGGGCGGCGTGGGGGCAAGGGGGGGGCCTCGGTAGGGCGAAGGGGCGGGGCTGACGAGCTCTGGTCGCCGGCGCTGGTGGCTGCAGGTGGGTTTGGGCACCGCGCAGGTGCCGGGCAGGATGGGCGCTCAGGGCCACGGCTGGGCTGCGCCTAGGCCCGCAGGAGGCTCAGAGGACCGCGGGCCCCAGCGGGCCCCGAGGCCCTGGGCAGCGAACGCCTTGGGGAGGTGGGCGAGGGGCTGGGGGAGGGGCGGCGGCCCCCGAGCCGGGTGGTGCCTGGAGGGTCCCAGGGTGGGAGAGCGCCACGACCTCGGCGCCCCTCACTCCACCCTCCCCGCTACACCCACCGGCGGGCACACCCGGCCGGCTGCTCCCGGTCCCGGAAGCCCTGTGGTCCCCCGGGCCGGGCCGGCGGTGTGTTGGCCGGGGGGGGGGGGGGGGGGGGGCGGGGCCGTGGGGGGGGGCGGGGCGCGGGGCGGCGTGTGCCGGCCACCGGGCCGCCGGGAGTCCGGTCGCGGGTGGTGCAGCTCAAGTGCAGCGCGCGCTCCGTGGAGAGCTGGAGAGCTGCGGCCGCCGGCTGGCCCGGACGGCAGGTCAGAGCGAAAGGCAGGCGCAGCGCAGGGCTCTTAGGGCGCCTGGCGGCAGCCGCCTCCGTCTACGGCCATACCACCCTGAACGCGCCCGATCTCGTCTGATCTCGGAAGCTAAGCAGGGTCGGGCCCGGTTAGTACTTGGATGGGAGACCGCCTGGGAATACCGGGTGCTGTAGGCTTTTTGTTGTTTCTGTTTTGCCCTGCCTCCCCTCTCCTTTAGCCCCCGGCCCCAGCCGCACCGCAAGCCGCACCAGCCGCTGGCCCCTGGCACCCCACCGCGCTCAGAGCCGCCGCCTGCCTTCCAGCCCCTCTCAGGTTGGCTGGCCGGGGCCCCGACTCCCGCTGCAGACCTGGGTTGCCTCCGCGCGGCCCGCGAGCCCCTCGGCTTTCGGCGTCCAGGAAACCAGAGGAACGGCGGCGGCGGGGGCGCGGGGGTCTCTGTCTGGGGCTCCCTTGGCAGGCCTCAGGCAATTCTGGGCGGGGCCGGGGCCCCAGCCCCACCCCCAGACGCATCCTGGCAGGCAACCTCGCGGTCTCCCGCAGGCGCGGGCGCACAACACACACACACACACACACACACACACACACACACACCCTCACGCCCGCCCCCCTCCCCCCACACACAGGCACACCTCCCGCAGCCCAGACAGGTCAAGAGCCGGAAACCACAAGTAAGGGAGACGGAGAAAGAGGGAGAGAGAGAGACAGCAAGAGGACCGCACAGGCTTCCAAAGCCCCGGCCACCACACCCTCCCCCCTCCACTGTGGGTATCCACCCGGCCCCCCCAGTCGACCCGACCCCACCGTCGCCCACCGACACACTCACACGCACACTCTCTCCCACACTCACCCTCTGGCCTGGGGGCGGGGGCTGGGTCTCGCCTCAGGGAGCCAAGCCGAAGGGGCCCTTTGAGACCTCGGCTGCGAGGAAGTCTTGGGGTCCCCACGGGTGATTGCCAGCCCCAGGGCACCGCGTCCAGCCGGGGCTCGCCGGGCCCAAGGCTCACGCCCCCTCCCTTGCGCACGGGCCGCTCTCTGCGGTGTGTGACGGTCTGTGCCAGAGTGTCCGTCTCGGATGGGATGCCGTCCCCTGTGCCCTGTCCGTCTCCCGCTTTCCGTCTCGCTGTGGGTCGGTCGCTCTGTGTCTCCGTCTCTCTGGCTCTCCCTCCCTGGGTGTGCCTGCGCGCTCGTGTCTGTCTGTCTGTCTGCATCTGCATCTGCATCTGCATCTGCCCTCTCGCCGTCTTGGGAGCCTGTCTCTGAACCTTCATCTCTTTGCGTCTCTGTCTCTCCTGACCCCCGGCCTGCCGTCCCTTCCTCTGGCCCCGGCCTCTCACGGGTGGGTGCTCTGGCCGTGGCCCTGGCTGACGAGCTTGCGCCGGCCGGCTGTCTCACTTGGCGTGGGTGCCTGCGAGTGTGTCTGTGTGCCTGTCCGTGTGGCTGCACGTCGCTCGTCTGCACCCTCAGCAAGGTCCGGTGCTTGGAGGGCGGCGTGGGGGCAAGGGGGGGGCCTCGGTAGGGCGAAGGGGCGGGGCTGACGAGCTCTGGTCGCCGGCGCTGGTGGCTGCAGGTGGGTTTGGGCACCGCGCAGGTGCCGGGCAGGATGGGCGCTCAGGGCCACGGCTGGGCTGCGCCTAGGCCCGCAGGAGGCTCAGAGGACCGCGGGCCCCAGCGGGCCCCGAGGCCCTGGGCAGCGAACGCCTTGGGGAGGTGGGCGAGGGGCTGGGGGAGGGGCGGCGGCCCCCGAGCCGGGTGGTGCCTGGAGGGTCCCAGGGTGGGAGAGCGCCACGACCTCGGCGCCCCTCACTCCACCCTCCCCGCTACACCCACCGGCGGGCACACCCGGCCGGCTGCTCCCGGTCCCGGAAGCCCTGTGGTCCCCCGGGCCGGGCCGGCGGTGTGTTGGCCGGGGGGGGGGGGGGGGGGGCGGGGACGTGGGCGGGGGCGGGGCGCGGGGCGGCGTGTGCCGGCCACCGGGCTGCCGGGAGTCCGGTCGCGGGTGGTGCAGCTCAAGTGCAGCGCGCGCTCCGTGGAGAGCTGGAGAGCTGCGGCCGCCGGCTGGCCCGGGCGGCAGGTCAGAGCGAAAGGCAGGCGCAGCGCAGGGCTCTTAGGGCGCCTGGCGGCAGCCGCCTCCGTCTACGGCCATACCACCCTGAACGCGCCCGATCTCGTCTGATCTCGGAAGCTAAGCAGGGTCGGGCCCGGTTAGTACTTGGATGGGAGACCGCCTGGGAATACCGGGTGCTGTAGGCTTTTTGTTGTTTCTGTTTTGCCCTGCCTCCCCTCTCCTTTAGCCCCCGGCCCCAGCCGCACCGCAAGCCGCACCAGCCGCTGGCCCCTGGCACCCCACCGCGCTCAGAGCCGCCGCCTGCCTTCCAGCCCCTCTCAGGTTGGCTGGCCGGGGCCCCGACTCCCGCTGCAGACCTGGGTTGCCTCCGCGCGGCCCGCGAGCCCCTCGGCTTTCGGCGTCCAGGAAACCAGAGGAACGGCGGCGGCGGGGGCGCGGGGGTCTCTGTCTGGGGCTCCCTTGGCAGGCCTCAGGCAATTCTGGGCGGGGCCGGGGCCCCAGCCCCACCCCCAGACGCATCCTGGCAGGCAACCTCGCGGTCTCCCGCAGGCGCGGGCGCACAACACACACACACACACACACACACACACACACACACACCCTCACGCCCGCCCCCCTCCCCCCAAACACAGGCACACCTCCCGCAGCCCAGACAGGTCAAGAGCCGGAAACCACAAGTAAGGGAGACGGAGAAAGAGGGAGAGAGAGAGACAGCAAGAGGACCGCACAGGCTTCCAAAGCCCCGGCCGCCACACCCTCCCCCCTCCACTGTGGGTATCCACCCGGCCCCCCCAGTCGACCCGACCCCACCACCGTCGCCCACCGACACACTCACACGCACACTCTCTCCCACACTCACCCTCTGGCCTGGGGGCGGGGGCTGGGTCTCGCCTCAGGGAGCCAAGCCGAAGGGGACCTTTGAGACCTCGGCTGCGAGGAAGTCTTGGGGTCCCCACGGGTGATTGCCAGCCCCAGGGCACCGCGTCCAGCCGGGGCTCGCCGGGCCCAAGGCTCACGCCCCCTCCCTTGCGCACGGGCCGCTCTCTGCGGTGTGTGACGGTCTGTGCCAGAGTGTCCGTCTCGGATGGGATGCCGTCCCCTGTGCCCTGTCCGTCTCCCGCTTTCCATCTCGCTGTGGGTCGGTCGCTCTGTGTCTCCGTCTCTCTGGCTCTCCCTCCCTGGGTGTGCCTGCGCGCTCGTGTCTGTCTGTCTGTCTGCATCTGCATCTGCATCTGCATCAGCATCTGCCCTCTCGCCGTCTTGGGAGCCTGTCTCTGAACCTTCATCTCTTTGCGTCTCTGTCTCTCCTGACCCCCGGCCTGCCGTCCCTTCCTCTGGCCCCGGCCTCTCACGGGGGGGTGCTCTGGCCGTGGCCCTGGCTGACGAGCTTGCGCCGGCCGGCTGTCTCACTTGGCGTGGGTGCCTGCGAGTGTGTCTGTGTGCCTGTCCGTGTGGCTGCACGTCGCTCGTCTGCACCCTCAGCAAGGTCCGGTGCTTGGAGGGCGGCGTGGGGGCAAGAGGGGGGCCTCGGTAGGGCGAAGGGGTGGGGCTGACGAGCTCTGGTCGCCGGCGCTGGTGGCTGCAGGTGGGTTTGGGCACCGCGCAGGTGCCGGGCAGGATGGGCGCTCAGGGCCACGGCTGGGCTGCGCCTAGGCACGCAGGAGGCTCAGAGGACCGCGGGCCCCAGCGAGCCCCGAGGCCCTGGGCAGCGAACGCCTTGGGGAGGTGGGCGAGGGGCTGGGGGAGGGGCGGCGGCCCCCGAGCCGGGTGGTGCCTGGAGGGTCCCAGGGTGGGAGAGCGCCACGACCTCGGCGCCCCTCACTCCACCCTCCCCGCTACACCCACCGGCGGGCACACCCGGCCGGCTGCTCCCGGTCCCGGAAGCCCTGTGGTCCCCCGGGCCGGGCCGGCGGTGTGTTGGCCGGGGGGGGGGGGGGGCGGGGACGTGGGCGGGGCCGGGGGGCGGGGCGGCGTGTGCCGGCCACCGGGCCGCCGGGAGTCCGGTCGCGGGTGGTGCAGCTCAAGTGCAGCGCGCGCTCCGTGGAGAGCTGGAGAGCTGCGGCCGCCGGCTGGCCCGGGCGGCAGTTCAGAGCGAAAGGCAGGCGCAGCGCAGGGCTCTTAGGGCGCCTGGCGGCAGCCGCCTCCGTCTACGGCCATACCACCCTGAATGCGCCCGATCTCGTCTGATCTCGGAAGCTAAGCAGGGTCGGGCCCGGTTAGTACTTGGATGGGAGACCGCCTGGGAATACCGGGTGCTGTAGGCTTTTTGTTGTTTCTGTTTTGCCCTGCCTCCCCTCTCCTTTAGCCCCCGGCCCCAGCCGCACCGCAAGCCGCACCAGCCGCTGGCCCCTGGCACCCCACCGCGCTCAGAGCCGCCGCCTGCCTTCCAGCCCCTCTCAGGTTGGCTGGCCGGGGCCCCGACTCCCGCTGCAGACCTGGGTTGCCTCCGCGCGGCCCGCGAGCCCCTCGGCTTTCGGCGTCCAGGAAACCAGAGGAACGGCGGCGGCGGGGGCGCGGGGGTCTCTGTCTGGGGCTCCCTTGGCAGGGCTCAGGCAATTCTGGGCGGGGCCGGGGCCCCAGCCCCACCCCCAGACGCATCCTGGCAGGCAACCTCGCGGTCTCCCGCAGGCGCGGGCGCACAACACACACACACACACACACACACACACACACACACACACCCTCACGCCCGCCCCCCTCCCCCCAAACCCCGGCACACCTCCCGCAGCCCAGACAGGTCAAGAGCCGGAAACCACAAGTAAGGGAGACGGAGAAAGAGGGAGAGAGAGAGACAGCAAGAGGACCGCACAGGCTTCCAAAGCCCCGGCCGCCACACCCTCCCCCCTCCACTGTGGGTATCCACCCGGCCCCCCCAGTCGACCCGACCCCACCGTCGCCCACCGACACACTCACACGCACACTCTCTCCCACACTCACCCTCTGGCCTGGGGGCGGGGGCTGGGTCTCGCCTCAGGGAGCCAAGCCGATGGGGACCTTTGAGACCTCGGCTGCGAGGAAGTCTTGGGGTCCCCACGGGTGATTGCCAGCCCCAGGGCACCGCGTCCAGCCGGGGCTCGCCGGGCCCAAGGCTCACGCCCCCTCCCTTGCGCGCGGGCCGCTCTCTGCGGTGTGTGACGGTCTGTGCCAGAGTGTCCGTCTCGGATGGGATGCCGTCCCCTGTGCCCTGTCCGTCTCCCGCTTTCCGTCTCGCTGTGGGTCGGTCGCTCTGTGTCTCCGTCTCTCTGGCTCTCCCTCCCTGGGTGTGCCTGCGCGCTCGTGTCTGTCTGTCTGTCTGCATCTGCATCTGCATCTGCATCTGCCCTCTCGCCGTCTTGGGAGCCTGTCTCTGAACCTTCATCTCTTTGCGTCTCTGTCTCTCCTGACCCCCGGCCTGCCGTCCCTTCCTCTGGCCCCGGCCTCTCACGGGTGGGTGCTCTGGCCGTGGCCCTGGCTGACGAGCTTGCGCCGGCCGGCTGTCTCACTTGGCGTGGGTGCCTGCGAGTGTGTCTGTGTGCCTGTCCGTGTGGCTGCACGTCGCTCGTCTGCACCCTCAGCAAGGTCCGGTGCTTGGAGGGCGGCGTGGGGGCAAGGGGGGGGCCTCGGTAGGGCGAAGGGGCGGGGCTGACGAGCTCTGGTCGCCGGCGCTGGTGGCTGCAGGTGGGTTTGGGCACCGCGCAGGTGCCGGGCAGGATGGGCGCTCAGGGCCACGGCTGGGCTGCGCCTAGGCCCGCAGGAGGCTCAGAGGACCGCGGGCCCCAGCGGGCCCCGAGGCCCTGGGCAGCGAACGCCTTGGGGAGGTGGGCGAGGGGCTGGGGGAGGGGCGGCGGCCCCCGAGCCGGGTGGTGCCTGGAGGGTCCCAGGGTGGGAGAGCGCCACGACCTCGGCGCCCCTCACTCCACCCTCCCCGCTACACCCACCGGCGGGCACACCCGGCCGGCTGCTCCCGGTCCCGGAAGCCCTGTGGTCCCCCGGGCCGGGCCGGCGGTGTGTTGGCCGGGGGGGGGGGGGGGGGGGGGGGGGACGTGGGGGGGGGCGGGGCGCGGGGCGGCGTGTGCCGGCCACCGGGCCGCCGGGAGTCCGGTCGCGGGTGGTGCAGCTCAAGTGCAGCGCGCGCTCCGTGGAGAGCTGGAGAGCTGCGGCCGCCGGCTGGCCCGGGCGGCAGTTCAGAGCGAAAGGCAGGCGCAGCGCAGGGCTCTTAGGGCGCCTGGCGGCAGCCGCCTCCGTCTACGGCCATACCACCCTGAACGCGCCCGATCTCGTCTGATCTCGGAAGCTAAGCAGGGTCGGGCCCGGTTAGTACTTGGATGGGAGACCGCCTGGGAATACCGGGTGCTGTAGGCTTTTTGTTGTTTCTGTTTTGCCCTGCCTCCCCTCTCCTTTAGCCCCCGGCCCCAGCCGCACCGCAAGCCGCACCAGCCGCTGGCCCCTGGCACCCCACCGCGCTCAGAGCCGCCGCCTGCCTTCCAGCCCCTCTCAGGTTGGCTGGCCGGGGCCCCGACTCCCGCTGCAGACCTGG
Organism: Ovis canadensis; assembly: GCF_042477335.2. Lineage (NCBI taxonomy): Eukaryota > Metazoa > Chordata > Mammalia > Artiodactyla > Bovidae > Ovis > Ovis canadensis. The sequence continues at coordinate 20,524,327 of NC_091269.1, read as the reverse complement.
GTTGCCTCCGCGCGGCCCGCGAGCCCCTCGGCTTTCGGCGTCCAGGAAACCAGAGGAACGGCGGCGGCGGGGGCGCGGGGGTCTCTGTCTGGGGCTCCCTTGGCAGGCCTCAGGCAATTCTGGGCGGGGCCGGGGCCCCAGCCCCACCCCCAGACGCATCCTGGCAGGCAACCTCGCGGTCTCCCGCAGGCGCGGGCGCACAACACACACACACACACACACACACACACACACACACACCCTCACGCCCGCCCCCCTCCCCCCAAACACAGGCACACCTCCCGCAGCCCAGACAGGTCAAGAGCCGGAAACCACAAGTAAGGGAGACGGAGAAAGAGGGAGAGAGAGAGACAGCAAGAGGACCGCACAGGCTTCCAAAGCCCCGGCCGCCACACCCTCCCCCCTCCACTGTGGGTATCCACCCGGCCCCCCCAGTCGACCCGACCCCACCGTCGCCCACCGACACACTCACACGCACACTCTCTCCCACACTCACCCTCTGGCCTGGGGGCGGGGGCTGGGTCTCGCCTCAGGGAGCCAAGCCGAAGGGGACCTTTGAGACCTCGGCTGCGAGGAAGTCTTGGGGTCCCCACGGGTGATTGCCAGCCCCAGGGCACCGCGTCCAGCCGGGGCTCGCCGGGCCCAAGGCTCACGCCCCCTCCCTTGCGCGCGGGCCGCTCTCTGCGGTGTGTGACGGTCTGTGCCAGAGTGTCCGTCTCGGATGGGATGCCGTCCCCTGTGCCCTGTCCGTCTCCCGCTTTCCTTCTCGCTGTGGGTCGGTCGCTCTGTGTCTCCGTCTCTCTGGCTCTCCCTCCCTGGGTGTGCCTGCGCGCTCGTGTCTGTCTGTCTGTCTGCATCTGCATCTGCATCTGCATCTGCCCTCTCGCCGTCTTGGGAGCCTGTCTCTGAACCTTCATCTCTTTGCGTCTCTGTCTCTCCTGACCCCCGGCCTGCCGTCCCTTCCTCTGGCCCCGGCCTCTCACGGGTGGGTGCTCTGGCCGTGGCCCTGGCTGACGAGCTTGCGCCGGCCGGCTGTCTCACTTGGCGTGGGTGCCTGCGAGTGTGTCTGTGTGCCTGTCCGTGTGGCTGCACGTCGCTCGTCTGCACCCTCAGCAAGGTCCGGTGCTTGGAGGGCGGCGTGGGGGCAAGGGGGGGGCCTCGGTAGGGCGAAGGGGCGGGGCTGACGAGCTCTGGTCGCCGGCGCTGGTGGCTGCAGGTGGGTTTGGGCACCGCGCAGGTGCCGGGCAGGATGGGCGCTCAGGGCCACGGCTGGGCTGCGCCTAGGCCCGCAGGAGGCTCAGAGGACCGCGGGCCCCAGCGGGCCCCGAGGCCCTGGGCAGCGAACGCCTTGGGGAGGTGGGCGAGGGGCTGGGGGAGGGGCGGCGGCCCCCGAGCCGGGTGGTGCCTGGAGGGTCCCAGGGTGGGAGAGCGCCACGACCTCGGCGCCCCTCACTCCACCCTCCCCGCTACACCCACCGGCGGGCACACCCGGCCGGCTGCTCCCGGTCCCGGAAGCCCTGTGGTCCCCCGGGCCGGGCCGGCGGTGTGTTGGCCGGGGGGGGGGGGGGGGGGGGGGGGGGCCGGGGGGGGGGCCGGGGCGCGGGGCGGCGTGTGCCGGCCACCGGGCCGCCGGGAGTCCGGTCGCGGGTGGTGCAGCTCAAGTGCAGCGCGCGCTCCGTGGAGAGCTGGAGAGCTGCGGCCGCCGGCTGGCCCGGGCGGCAGGTCAGAGCGAAAGGCAGGCGCAGCGCAGGGCTCTTAGGGCGCCTGGCGGCAGCCGCCTCCGTCTACGGCCATACCACCCTGAACGCGCCCGATCTCGTCTGATCTCGGAAGCTAAGCAGGGTCGGGCCCGGTTAGTACTTGGATGGGAGACCGCCTGGGAATACCGGGTGCTGTAGGCTTTTTGTTGTTTCTGTTTTGCCCTGCCTCCCCTCTCCTTTAGCCCCCGGCCCCAGCCGCACCGCAAGCCGCACCAGCCGCTGGCCCCTGGCACCCCACCGCGCTCAGAGCCGCCGCCTGCCTTCCAGCCCCTCTCAGGTTGGCTGGCCGGGGCCCCGACTCCCGCTGCAGACCTGGGTTGCCTCCGCGCGGCCCGCGAGCCCCTCGGCTTTCGGCGTCCAGGAAACCAGAGGAACGGCGGCGGCGGGGGCGCGGGGGTCTCTGTCTGGGGCTCCCTTGGCAGGCCTCAGGCAATTCTGGGCGGGGCCGGGGCCCCAGCCCCACCCCCAGACGCATCCTGGCAGGCAACCTCGCGGTCTCCCGCAGGCGCGGGCGCACAACACACACACACACACACACACACACACACACACACACACCCTCACGCCCGCCCCCCTCCCCCCAAACACAGGCACACCTCCCGCAGCCCAGACAGGTCAAGAGCCGGAAACCACAAGTAAGGGAGACGGAGAAAGAGGGAGAGAGAGAGACAGCAAGAGGACCGCACAGGCTTCCAAAGCCCCGGCCGCCACACCCTCCCCCCTCCACTGTGGGTATCCACCCGGCCCCCCCAGTCGACCCGACCCCACCACCGTCGCCCACCGACACACTCACACGCACACTCTCTCCCACACTCACCCTCTGGCCTGGGGGCGGGGGCTGGGTCTCGCCTCAGGGAGCCAAGCCGAAGGGGACCTTTGAGACCTCGGCTGCGAGGAAGTCTTGGGGTCCCCACGGGTGATTGCCAGCCCCAGGGCACCGCGTCCAGCCGGGGCTCGCCGGGCCCAAGGCTCACGCCCCCTCCCTTGCGCACGGGCCGCTCTCTGCGGTGTGTGACGGTCTGTGCCAGAGTGTCCGTCTCGGATGGGATGCCGTCCCCTGTGCCCTGTCCGTCTCCCGCTTTCCGTCTCGCTGTGGGTCGGTCGCTCTGTGTCTCCGTCTCTCTGGCTCTCCCTCCCTGGGTGTGCCTGCGCGCTCGTGTCTGTCTGTCTGTCTGCATCTGCATCTGCATCTGCATCAGCATCTGCCCTCTCGCCGTCTTGGGAGCCTGTCTCTGAACCTTCATCTCTTTGCGTCTCTGTCTCTCCTGACCCCCGGCCTGCCGTCCCTTCCTCTGGCCCCGGCCTCTCACGGGGGGGTGCTCTGGCCGTGGCCCTGGCTGACGAGCTTGCGCCGGCCGGCTGTCTCACTTGGCGTGGGTGCCTGCGAGTGTGTCTGTGTGCCTGTCCGTGTGGCTGCACGTCGCTCGTCTGCACCCTCAGCAAGGTCCGGTGCTTGGAGGGCGGCGTGGGGGCAAGGGGGGGGCCTCGGTAGGGCGAAGGGGTGGGGCTGACGAGCTCTGGTCGCCGGCGCTGGTGGCTGCAGGTGGGTTTGGGCACCGCGCAGGTGCCGGGCAGGATGGGCGCTCAGGGCCACGGCTGGGCTGCGCCTAGGCCCGCAGGAGGCTCAGAGGACCGCGGGCCCCAGCGGGCCCCGAGGCCCTGGGCAGCGAACGCCTTGGGGAGGTGGGCGAGGGGCTGGGGGAGGGGCGGCGGCCCCGAGCCGGGTGGTGCCTGGAGGGTCCCAGGGTGGGAGAGCGCCACGACCTCGGCGCCCCTCACTCCACCCTCCCCGCTACACCCACCGGCGGGCACACCCGGCCGGCTGCTCCCGGTCCCGGAAGCCCTGTGGTACCCCGGGCCGGGCCGGCGGTGTGTTGGCCGGGGGGGGGGGGGGGGGCGGGGACGTGGGCGGGGCCGGGGGGCGGGGCGGCGTGTGCCGGCCACCGGGCCGCCGGGAGTCCGGTCGCGGGTGGTGCAGCTCAAGTGCAGCGCGCGCTCCGTGGAGAGCTGGAGAGCTGCGGCCGCCGGCTGGCCCGGGCGGCAGGTCAGAGCGAAAGGCAGGCGCAGCGCAGGGCTCTTAGGGCGCCTGGCGGCAGCCGCCTCCGTCTACGGCCATACCACCCTGAATGCGCCCGATCTCGTCTGATCTCGGAAGCTAAGCAGGGTCGGGCCCGGTTAGTACTTGGATGGGAGACCGCCTGGGAATACCGGGTGCTGTAGGCTTTTTGTTGTTTCTGTTTTGCCCTGCCTCCCCTTTCCTTTAGCCCCCGGCCCCAGCCGCACCGCAAGCCGCACCAGCCGCTGGCCCCTGGCACCCCACCGCGCTCAGAGCCGCCGCCTGCCTTCCAGCCCCTCTCAGGTTGGCTGGCCGGGGCCCCGACTCCCGCTGCAGACCTGGGTTGCCTCCGCGCGGCCCGCGAGCCCCTCGGCTTTCGGCGTCCAGGAAACCAGAGGAACGGCGGCGGCGGGGGCGCGGGGGTCTCTGTCTGGGGCTCCCTTGGCAGGCCTCAGGCAATTCTGGGCGGGGCCGGGGCCCCAGCCCCACCCCCAGACGCATCCTGGCAGGCAACCTCGCGGTCTCCCGCAGGCGCGGGCGCACAACACACACACACACACACACACACACACACACACACACACACCCTCACGCCCGCCCCCCTCCCCCCAAACACAGGCACACCTCCCGCAGCCCAGACAGGTCAAGAGCCGGAAACCACAAGTAAGGGAGACGGAGAAAGAGGGAGAGAGAGAGACAGCAAGAGGACCGCACAGGCTTCCAAAGCCCCGGCCGCCACACCCTCCCCCCTCCACTGTGGGTATCCACCCGGCCCCCCCAGTCGACCCGACCCCACCGTCGCCCACCGACACACTCACACGCACACTCTCTCCCACACTCACCCTCTGGCCTGGGGGCGGGGGCTGGGTCTCGCCTCAGGGAGCCAAGCCGAAGGGGACCTTTGAGACCTCGGCTGCGAGGAAGTCTTGGGGTCCCCACGGGTGATTGCCAGCCCCAGGGCACCGCGTCCAGCCGGGGCTCGCCGGGCCCAAGGCTCACGCCCCCTCCCTTGCGCGCGGGCCGCTCTCTGCGGTGTGTGACGGTCTGTGCCAGAGTGTCCGTCTCGGATGGGATGCCGTCCCCTGTGCCCTGTCCGTCTCCCGCTTTCCTTCTCGCTGTGGGTCGGTCGCTCTGTGTCTCCGTCTCTCTGGCTCTCCCTCCCTGGGTGTGCCTGCGCGCTCGTGTCTGTCTGTCTGTCTGCATCTGCATCTGCATCTGCATCTGCCCTCTCGCCGTCTTGGGAGCCTGTCTCTGAACCTTCATCTCTTTGCGTCTCTGTCTCTCCTGACCCCCGGCCTGCCGTCCCTTCCTCTGGCCCCGGCCTCTCACGGGTGGGTGCTCTGGCCGTGGCCCTGGCTGACGAGCTTGCGCCGGCCGGCTGTCTCACTTGGCGTGGGTGCCTGCGAGTGTGTCTGTGTGCCTGTCCGTGTGGCTGCACGTCGCTCGTCTGCACCCTCAGCAAGGTCCGGTGCTTGGAGGGCGGCGTGGGGGCAAGGGGGGGGCCTCGGTAGGGCGAAGGGGCGGGGCTGACGAGCTCTGGTCGCCGGCGCTGGTGGCTGCAGGTGGGTTTGGGCACCGCGCAGGTGCCGGGCAGGATGGGCGCTCAGGGCCACGGCTGGGCTGCGCCTAGGCCCGCAGGAGGCTCAGAGGACCGCGGGCCCCAGCGGGCCCCGAGGCCCTGGGCAGCGAACGCCTTGGGGAGGTGGGCGAGGGGCTGGGGGAGGGGCGGCGGCCCCCGAGCCGGGTGGTGCCTGGAGGGTCCCAGGGTGGGAGAGCGCCACGACCTCGGCGCCCCTCACTCCACCCTCCCCGCTACACCCCCCGGCGGGCACACCCGGCCGGCTGCTCCCGGTCCCGGAAGCCCTGTGGTCCCCCGGGCCGGGCCGGCGGTGTGTTGGCCGGGGGGGGGGGGGGGGGGGCGGGGACGTGGGCGGGGGCGGGGCGCGGGGCGGCGTGTGCCGGCCACCGGGCCGCCGGGAGTCCGGTCGCGGGTGGTGCAGCTCAAGTGCAGCGCGCGCTCCGTGGAGAGCTGGAGAGCTGCGGCCGCCGGCTGGCCCGGACGGCAGGTCAGAGCGAAAGGCAGGCGCAGCGCAGGGCTCTTAGGGCGCCTGGCGGCAGCCGCCTCCGTCTACGGCCATACCACCCTGAACGCGCCCGATCTCGTCTGATCTCGGAAGCTAAGCAGGGTCGGGCCCGGTTAGTACTTGGATGGGAGACCGCCTGGGAATACCGGGTGCTGTAGGCTTTTTGTTGTTTCTGTTTTGCCCTGCCTCCCCTCTCCTTTAGCCCCCGGCCCCAGCCGCACCGCAAGCCGCACCAGCCGCTGGCCCCTGGCACCCCACCGCGCTCAGAGCCGCCGCCTGCCTTCCAGCCCCTCTCAGGTTGGCTGGCCGGGGCCCCGACTCCCGCTGCAGACCTGGGTTGCCTCCGCGCGGCCCGCGAGCCCCTCGGCTTTCGGCGTCCAGGAAACCAGAGGAACGGCGGCGGCGGGGGCGCGGGGGTCTCTGTCTGGGGCTCCCTTGGCAGGCCTCAGGCAATTCTGGGCGGGGCCGGGGCCCCAGCCCCACCCCCAGACGCATCCTGGCAGGCAACCTCGCGGTCTCCCGCAGGCGCGGGCGCACAACACACACACACACACACACACACACACACACACACACCCTCACGCCCGCCCCCCTCCCCCCAAACACAGGCACACCTCCCGCAGCCCAGACAGGTCAAGAGCCGGAAACCACAAGTAAGGGAGACGGAGAAAGAGGGAGAGAGAGAGACAGCAAGAGGACCGCACAGGCTTCCAAAGCCCCGGCCGCCACACCCTCCCCCCTCCACTGTGGGTATCCACCCGGCCCCCCCAGTCGACCCGACCCCACCGTCGCCCACCGACACACTCACACGCACACTCTCTCCCACACTCACCCTCTGGCCTGGGGGCGGGGGCTGGGTCTCGCCTCAGGGAGCCAAGCCGAAGGGGACCTTTGAGACCTCGGCTGCGAGGAAGTCTTGGGGTCCCCACGGGTGATTGCCAGCCCCAGGGCACCGCGTCCAGCCGGGGCTCGCCGGGCCCAAGGCTCACGCCCCCTCCCTTGCGCACGGGCCGCTCTCTGCGGTGTGTGACGGTCTGTGCCAGAGTGTCCGTCTCGGATGGGATGCCGTCCCCTGTGCCCTGTCCGTCTCCCGCTTTCCGTCTCGCTGTGGGTCGGTCGCTCTGTGTCTCCGTCTCTCTGGCTCTCCCTCCCTGGGTGTGCCTGCGCGCTCGTGTCTGTCTGTCTGTCTGCATCTGCATCTGCATCTGCATCTGCCCTCTCGCCGTCTTGGGAGCCTGTCTCTGAACCTTCATCTCTTTGCGTCTCTGTCTCTCCTGACCCCCGGCCTGCCGTCCCTTCCTCTGGCCCCGGCCTCTCACGGGTGGGTGCTCTGGCCGTGGCCCTGGCTGACGAGCTTGCGCCGGCCGGCTGTCTCACTTGGCGTGGGTGCCTGCGAGTGTGTCTGTGTGCCTGTCCGTGTGGCTGCACGTCGCTCGTCTGCACCCTCAGCAAGGTCCGGTGCTTGGAGGGCGGCGTGGGGGCAAGGGGGGGGCCTCGGTAGGGCGAAGGGGCGGGGCTGACGAGCTCTGGTCGCCGGCGCTGGTGGCTGCAGGTGGGTTTGGGCACCGCGCAGGTGCCGGGCAGGATGGGCGCTCAGGGCCACGGCTGGGCTGCGCCTAGGCCCGCAGGAGGCTCAGAGGACCGCGGGCCCCAGCGGGCCCCGAGGCCCTGGGCAGCGAACGCCTTGGGGAGGTGGGCGAGGGGCTGGGGGAGGGGCGGCGGCCCCCGAGCCGGGTGGTGCCTGGAGGGTCCCAGGGTGGGAGAGCGCCACGACCTCGGCGCCCCTCACTCCACCCTCCCCGCTACACCCACCGGCGGGCACACCCGGCCGGCTGCTCCCGGTCCCGGAAGCCCTGTGGTCCCCCGGGCCGGGCCGGCGGTGTGTTGGCCGGGGGGGGGGGCGGGGGGCGGGGACGTGGGCGGGGGCGGGGCGCGGGGCGGCGTGTGCCGGCCACCGGGCCGCCGGGAGTCCGGTCGCGGGTGGTGCAGCTCAAGTGCAGCGCGCGCTCCGTGGAGAGCTGGAGAGCTGCGGCCGCCGGCTGGCCCGGGCGGCAGGTCAGAGCGAAAGGCAGGCGCAGCGCAGGGCTCTTAGGGCGCCTGGCGGCAGCCGCCTCCGTCTACGGCCATACCACCCTGAACGCGCCCGATCTCGTCTGATCTCGGAAGCTAAGCAGGGTCGGGCCCGGTTAGTACTTGGATGGGAGACCGCCTGGGAATACCGGGTGCTGTAGGCTTTTTGTTGTTTCTGTTTTGCCCTGCCTCCCCTCTCCTTTAGCCCCCGGCCCCAGCCGCACCGCAAGCCGCACCAGCCGCTGGCCCCTGGCACCCCACCGCGCTCAGAGCCGCCGCCTGCCTTCCAGCCCCTCTCAGGTTGGCTGGCCGGGGCCCCGACTCCCGCTGCAGACCTGGGTTGCCTCCGCGCGGCCCGCGAGCCCCTCGGCTTTCGGCGTCCAGGAAACCAGAGGAACGGCGGCGGCGGGGGCGCGGGGGTCTCTGTCTGGGGCTCCCTTGGCAGGCCTCAGGCAATTCTGGGCGGGGCCGGGGCCCCAGCCCCACCCCCAGACGCATCCTGGCAGGCAACCTCGCGGTCTCCCGCAGGCGCGGGCGCACAACACACACACACACACACACACACACACACACACACACACCCTCACGCCCGCCCCCCTCCCCCCAAACACAGGCACACCTCCCGCAGCCCAGACAGGTCAAGAGCCGGAAACCACAAGTAAGGGAGACGGAGAAAGAGGGAGAGAGAGAGACAGCAAGAGGACCGCACAGGCTTCCAAAGCCCCGGCCGCCACACCCTCCCCCCTCCACTGTGGGTATCCACCCGGCCCCCCCAGTCGACCCGACCCCACCACCGTCGCCCACCGACACACTCACACGCACACTCTCTCCCACACTCACCCTCTGGCCTGGGGGCGGGGGCTGGGTCTCGCCTCAGGGAGCCAAGCCGAAGGGGACCTTTGAGACCTCGGCTGCGAGGAAGTCTTGGGGTCCCCACGGGTGATTGCCAGCCCCAGGGCACCGCGTCCAGCCGGGGCTCGCCGGGCCCAAGGCTCACGCCCCCTCCCTTGCGCACGGGCCGCTCTCTGCGGTGTGTGACGGTCTGTGCCAGAGTGTCCGTCTCGGATGGGATGCCGTCCCCTGTGCCCTGTCCGTCTCCCGCTTTCCGTCTCGCTGTGGGTCGGTCGCTCTGTGTCTCCGTCTCTCTGGCTCTCCCTCCCTGGGTGTGCCTGCGCGCTCGTGTCTGTCTGTCTGTCTGCATCTGCATCTGCATCTGCATCAGCATCTGCCCTCTCGCCGTCTTGGGAGCCTGTCTCTGAACCTTCATCTCTTTGCGTCTCTGTCTCTCCTGACCCCCGGCCTGCCGTCCCTTCCTCTGGCCCCGGCCTCTCACGGGGGGGTGCTCTGGCCGTGGCCCTGGCTGACGAGCTTGCGCCGGCCGGCTGTCTCACTTGGCGTGGGTGCCTGCGAGTGTGTCTGTGTGCCTGTCCGTGTGGCTGCACGTCGCTCGTCTGCACCCTCAGCAAGGTCCGGTGCTTGGAGGGCGGCGTGGGGGCAAGGGGGGGGCCTCGGTAGGGCGAAGGGGCGGGGCTGACGAGCTCTGGTCGCCGGCGCTGGTGGCTGCAGGTGGGTTTGGGCACCGCGCAGGTGCCGGGCAGGATGGGCGCTCAGGGCCACGGCTGGGCTGCGCCTAGGCCCGCAGGAGGCTCAGAGGACCGCGGGCCCCAGCGGGCCCCGAGGCCCTGGGCAGCGAACGCCTTGGGGAGGTGGGCGAGGGGCTGGGGGAGGGGCGGCGGCCCCCGAGCCGGGTGGTGCCTGGAGGGTCCCAGGGTGGGAGAGCGCCACGACCTCGGCGCCCCTCACTCCACCCTCCCCGCTACACCCACCGGCGGGCACACCCGGCCGGCTGCTCCCGGTCCCGGAAGCCCTGTGGTCCCCCGGGCCGGGCCGGCGGTGTGTTGGCCGGGGGGGGGGGGGGGGGGGGGGGGGCGGGGACGGGGGCGGGGGCGGGGCGCGGGGCGGCGTGTGCCGGCCACCGGGCCGCCGGGAGTCCGGTCGCGGGTGGTGCAGCTCAAGTGCAGCGCGCGCTCCGTGGAGAGCTGGAGAGCTGCGGCCGCCGGCTGGCCCGGGCGGCAGGTCAGAGCGAAAGGCAGGCGCAGCGCAGGGCTCTTAGGGCGCCTGGCGGCAGCCGCCTCCGTCTACGGCCATACCACCCTGAACGCGCCCGATCTCGTCTGATCTCGGAAGCTAAGCAGGGTCGGGCCCGGTTAGTACGTGGATGGGAGACCGCCTGGGAATACCGGGTGCTGTAGGCTTTTTGTTGTTTCTGTTTTGCCCTGCCTCCCCTCTCCTTTAGCCCCCGGCCCCAGCCGCACCGCAAGCCGCACCAGCCGCTGGCCCCTGGCACCCCACCGCGCTCAGAGCCGCCGCCTGCCTTCCAGCCCCTCTCAGGTTGGCTGGCCGGGGCCCCGACTCCCGCTGCAGACCTGGGTTGCCTCCGCGCGGCCCGCGAGCCCCTCGGCTTTCGGCGGCCAGGAAACCAGAGGAACGGCGGCGGCGGGGGCGCGGGGGTCTCTGTCTGGGGCTCCCTTGGCAGGCCTCAGGCAATTCTGGGCGGGGCCGGGGCCCCAGCCCCACCCCCAGACGCATCCTGGCAGGCAACCTCGCGGTCTCCCGCAGGCGCGGGCGCACAACACACACACACACACACACACACACACACACACACACACACCCTCACGCCCGCCCCCCTCCCCCCAAACACAGGCACACCTCCCGCAGCCCAGACAGGTCAAGAGCCGGAAACCACAAGTAAGGGAGACGGAGAAAGAGGGAGAGAGAGAGACAGCAAGAGGACCGCACAGGCTTCCAAAGCCCCGGCCGCCACACCCTCCCCCCTCCACTGTGGGTATCCACCCGGCCCCCCCAGTCGACCCGACCCCACCGTCGCCCACCGACACACTCACACGCACACTCTCTCCCACACTCACCCTCTGGCCTGGGGGCGGGGGCTGGGTCTCGCCTCAGGGAGCCAAGCCGAAGGGGACCTTTGAGACCTCGGCTGCGAGGAAGTCTTGGGGTCCCCACGGGTGATTGCCAGCCCCAGGGCACCGCGTCCAGCCGGGGCTCGCCGGGCCCAAGGCTCACGCCCCCTCCCTTGCGCGCGGGCCGCTCTCTGCGGTGTGTGACGGTCTGTGCCAGAGTGTCCGTCTCGGATGGGATGCCGTCCCCTGTGCCCTGTCCGTCTCCCGCTTTCCGTCTCGCTGTGGGTCGGTCGCTCTGTGTCTCCGTCTCTCTGGCTCTCCCTCCCTGGGTGTGCCTGCGCGCTCGTGTCTGTCTGTCTGTCTGCATCTGCATCTGCATCTGCATCTGCATCTGCCCTCTCGCCGTCTTGGGAGCCTGTCTCTGAACCTTCATCTCTTTGCGTCTCTGTCTCTCCTGACCCCCGGCCTGCCGTCCCTTCCTCTGGCCCCGGCCTCTCACGGGTGGGTGCTCTGGCCGTGGCCCTGGCTGACGAGCTTGCGCCGGCCGGCTGTCTCACTTGGCGTGGGTGCCTGCGAGTGTGTCTGTGTGCCTGTCCGTGTGGCTGCACGTCGCTCGTCTGCACCCTCAGCAAGGTCCGGTGCTTGGAGGGCGGCGTGGGGGCAAGGGGGGGGCCTCGGTAGGGCGAAGGGGTGGGGCTGACGAGCTCTGGTCGCCGGCGCTGGTGGCTGCAGGTGGGTTTGGGCACCGCGCAGGTGCCGGGCAGGATGGGCGCTCAGGGCCACGGCTGGGCTGCGCCTAGGCCCGCAGGAGGCTCAGAGGACCGCGGGCCCCAGCGAGCCCCGAGGCCCTGGGCAGCGAACGCCTTGGGGAGGTGGGCGAGGGGCTGGGGGAGGGGCGGCGGCCCCCGAGCCGGGTGGTGCCTGGAGGGTCCCAGGGTGGGAGAGCGCCACGACCTCGGCGCCCCTCACTCCACCCTCCCCGCTACACCCACCGGCGGGCACACCCGGCCGGCTGCTCCCGGTCCCGGAAGCCCTGTGGTACCCCGGGCCGGGCCGGCGGTGTGTTGGCCGGGGCGGGGGGGGGGGGGGACGTGGGCGGGGGCGGGGCGCGGGGCGGCGTGTACCGGCCACCGGGCCGCCGGGAGTCCGGTCGCGGGTGGTGCAGCTCAAGTGCAGCGCGCGCTCCGTGGAGAGCTGGAGAGCTGCGGCCGCCGGCTGGCCCGGGCGGCAGGTCAGAGCGAAAGGCAGGCGCAGCGCAGGGCTCTTAGGGCGCCTGGCGGCAGCCGCCTCCGTCTACAGCCATACCACCCTGAACGCGCCCGATCTCGTCTGATCTCGGAAGCTAAGCAGGGTCGGGCCCGGTTAGTACTTGGATGGGAGACCGCCTGGGAATACCGGGTGCTGTAGGCTTTTTGTTGTTTCTGTTTTGCCCTGCCTCCCCTCTCCTTTAGCCCCCGGCCCCAGCCGCACCGCAAGCCGCACCAGCCGCTGGCCCCTGGCACCCCACCGCGCTCAGAGTCGCCGCCTGCCTTCCAGCCCCTCTCAGGTTGGCTGGCCGGGGCCCCGACTCCCGCTGCAGACCTGGGTTGCCTCCGCGCGGCCCGCGAGCCCCTCGGCTTTCGGCGTCCAGGAAACCAGAGGAACGGCGGCGGGGGCGCGGGGGTCTCTGTCTGGGGCTCCCTTGGCAGGCCTCAGGCAATTCTGGGCGGGGCCGGGGCCCCAGCCCCACCCCCAGACGCATCCTGGCAGGCAACCTCGCGGTCTCCCGCAGGCGCGGGCGCACAACACACACACACACACACACACACACACACACACACACCCTCACGCCCGCCCCCCTCCCCCCAAACACAGGCACACCTCCCGCAGCCCAGACAGGTCAAGAGCCGGAAACCACAAGTAAGGGAGACGGAGAAAGAGGGAGAGAGAGAGACAGCAAGAGGACCGCACAGGCTTCCAAAGCCCCGGCCGCCACACCCTCCCCCCTCCACTGTGGGTATCCACCCGGCCCCCCCAGTCGACCCGACCCCACCGTCGCCCACCGACACACTCACACGCACACCCTCTCCCACACTCACCCTCTGGCCTGGGGGCGGGGGCTGGGTCTCGCCTCAGGGAGCCAAGCCGAAGGGGACCTTTGAGACCTCGGCTTCGAGGAAGTCTTGGGGTCCCCACGGGTGATTGCCAGCCCCAGGGCACCGCGTCCAGCCGGGGCTCGCCGGGCCCAAGGCTCACGCCCCCTCCCTTGCGCACGGGCCGCTCTCTGCGGTGTGTGACGGTCTGTGCCAGAGTGTCCGTCTCGGATGGGATGCCGTCCCCTGTGCCCTGTCCGTCTCCCGCTTTCCGTCTCGCTGTGGGTCGGTCGCTCTGTGTCTCCGTCTCTCTGGCTCTCCCTCCCTGGGTGTGCCTGCGCGCTCGTGTCTGTCTGTCTGTCTGCATCTGCATCTGCATCTGCATCTGCCCTCTCGCCGTCTTGGGAGCCTGTCTCTGAACCTTCATCTCTTTGCGTCTCTGTCTCTCCTGACCCCCGGCCTGCCGTCCCTTCCTCTGGCCCCGGCCTCTCACGGGTGGGTGCTCTGGCCGTGGCCCTGGCTGACGAGCTTGCGCCGGCCGGCTGTCTCACTTGGCGTGGGTGCCTGCGAGTGTGTCTGTGTGCCTGTCCGTGTGGCTGCACGTCGCTCGTCTGCACCCTCAGCAAGGTCCGGTGCTTGGAGGGCGGCGTGGGGGCAAGGGGGGGGCCTCGGTAGGGCGAAGGGGCGGGGCTGACGAGCTCTGGTCGCCGGCGCTGGTGGCTGCAGGTGGGTTTGGGCACCGCGCAGGTGCCGGGCAGGATGGGCGCTCAGGGCCACGGCTGGGCTGCGCCTAGGCCCGCAGGAGGCTCAGAGGACCGCGGGCCCCAGCGGGCCCCGAGGCCCTGGGCAGCGAACGCCTTGGGGAGGTGGGCGAGGGGCTGGGGGAGGGGCGGCGGCCCCCGAGCCGGGTGGTGCCTGGAGGGTCCCAGGGTGGGAGAGCGCCACGACCTCGGCGCCCCTCACTCCACCCTCCCCGCTACACCCACCGGCGGGCACACCCGGCCGGCTGCTCCCGGTCCCGGAAGCCCTGTGGTCCCCCGGGCCGGGCCGGCGGTGTGTTGGCCGGGGGGGGGGGGGGGGGGGGGGGGCCGGGGGCGGGGGGGGGGCGCGGGGCGGCGTGTGCCGGCCACCGGGCCGCCGGGAGTCCGGTCGCGGGTGGTGCAGCTCAAGTGCAGCGCGCGCTCCGTGGAGAGCTGGAGAGCTGCGGCCGCCGGCTGGCCCGGGCGGCAGGTCAGAGCGAAAGGCAGGCGCAGCGCAGGGCTCTTAGGGCGCCTGGCGGCAGCCGCCTCCGTCTACGGCCATACCACCCTGAACGCGCCCGATCTCGTCTGATCTCGGAAGCTAAGCAGGGTCGGGCCCGGTTAGTACTTGGATGGGAGACCGCCTGGGAATACCGGGTGCTGTAGGCTTTTTGTTGTTTCTGTTTTGCCCTGCCTCCCCTCTCCTTTAGCCCCCGGCCCCAGCCGCACCGCAAGCCGCACCAGCCGCTGGCCCCTGGCACCCCACCGCGCTCAGAGCCGCCGCCTGCCTTCCAGCCCCTCTCAGGTTGGCTGGCCGGGGCCCCGACTCCCGCTGCAGACCTGGGTTGCCTCCGCGCGGCCCGCGAGCCCCTCGGCTTTCGGCGTCCAGGAAACCAGAGGAACGGCGGCGGCGGGGGCGCGGGGGTCTCTGTCTGGGGCTCCCTTGGCAGGCCTCAGGCAATTCTGGGCGGGGCCGGGGCCCCAGCCCCACCCCCAGACGCATCCTGGCAGGCAACCTCGCGGTCTCCCGCAGGCGCGGGCGCACAACACACACACACACACACACACACACACACACACACCCTCACGCCCGCCCCCCTCCCCCCAAACACAGGCACACCTCCCGCAGCCCAGACAGGTCAAGAGCCGGAAACCACAAGTAAGGGAGACGGAGAAAGAGGGAGAGAGAGAGACAGCAAGAGGACCGCACAGGCTTCCAAAGCCCCGGCCGCCACACACTCCCCCCTCCACTGTGGGTATCCACCCGGCCCCCCCAGTCGACCCGACCCCACCACCGTCGCCCACCGACACACTCACACGCACACTCTCTCCCACACTCACCCTCTGGCCTGGGGGCGGGGGCTGGGTCTCGCCTCAGGGAGCCAAGCCGAAGGGGACCTTTGAGACCTCGGCTGCGAGGAAGTCTTGGGGTCCCCACGGGTGATTGCCAGCCCCAGGGCACCGCGTCCAGCCGGGGCTCGCCGGGCCCAAGGCTCACGCCCCCTCCCTTGCGCACGGGCCGCTCTCTGCGGTGTGTGACGGTCTGTGCCAGAGTGTCCGTCTCGGATGGGATGCCGTCCCCTGTGCCCTGTCCGTCTCCCGCTTTCCGTCTCACTGTGGGTCGGTCGCTCTGTGTCTCCGTCTCTCTGGCTCTCCCTCCCTGGGTGTGCCTGCGCGCTCGTGTCTGTCTGTCTGTCTGCATCTGCATCTGCATCTGCATCTGCCCTCTCGCCGTCTTGGGAGCCTGTCTCTGAACCTTCATCTCTTTGCGTCTCTGTCTCTCCTGACCCCCGGCCTGCCGTCCCTTCCTCTGGCCCCGGCCTCTCACGGGTGGGTGCTCTGGCCGTGGCCCTGGCTGACGAGCTTGCGCCGGCCGGCTGTCTCACTTGGCGTGGGTGCCTGCGAGTGTGTCTGTGTGCCTGTCCGTGTGGCTGCACGTCGCTCGTCTGCACCCTCAGCAAGGTCCGGTGCTTGGAGGGCGGCGTGGGGGCAAGGGGGGGGCCTCGGTAGGGCGAAGGGGCGGGGCTGACGAGCTCTGGTCGCCGGCGCTGGTGGCTGCAGGTGGGTTTGGGCACCGCGCAGGTGCCGGGCAGGATGGGCGCTCAGGGCCACGGCTGGGCTGCGCCTAGGCCCGCAGGAGGCTCAGAGGACCGCGGGCCCCAGCGGGCCCCGAGGCCCTGGGCAGCGAACGCCTTGGGGAGGTGGGCGAGGGGCTGGGGGAGGGGCGGCGGCCCCCGAGCCGGGTGGTGCCTGGAGGGTCCCAGGGTGGGAGAGCGCCACGACCTCGGCGCCCCTCACTCCACCCTCCCCGCTACACCCACCGGCGGGCACACCCGGCCGGCTGCTCCCGGTCCCGGAAGCCCTGTGGTCCCCCGGGCCGGGCCGGCGGTGTGTTGGCCGGGGGGGGGGGGGGGGGGGGCGGGGACGTGGGGGGGGGCGGGGCGCGGGGCGGCGTGTGCCGGCCACCGGGCCGCCGGGAGTCCGGTCGCGGGTGGTGCAGCTCAAGTGCAGCGCGCGCTCCGTGGAGAGCTGGAGAGCTGCGGCCGCCGGCTGGCCCGGGCGGCAGGTCAGAGCGAAAGGCAGGCGCAGCGCAGGGCTCTTAGGGCCCCTGGCGGCAGCCGCCTCCGTCTACGGCCATACCACCCTGAACGCGCCCGATCTCGTCTGATCTCGGAAGCTAAGCAGGGTCGGGCCCGGTTAGTACTTGGATGGGAGACCGCCTGGGAATACCGGGTGCTGTAGGCTTTTTGTTGTTTCTGTTTTGCCCTGCCTCCCCTCTCCTTTAGCCCCCGGCCCCAGCCGCACCGCAAGCCGCACCAGCCGCTGGCCCCTGGCACCCCACCGCGCTCAGAGCCGCCGCCTGCCTTCCAGCCCCTCTCAGGTTGGCTGGCCGGGGCCCCGACTCCCGCTGCAGACCTGGGTTGCCTCCGCGCGGCCCGCGAGCCCCTCGGCTTTCGGCGTCCAGGAAACCAGAGGAACGGCGGCGGCGGGGGCGCGGGGGTCTCTGTCTGGGGCTCCCTTGGCAGGCCTCAGGCAATTCTGGGCGGGGCCGGGGCCCCAGCCCCACCCCCAGACGCATCCTGGCAGGCAACCTCGCGGTCTCCCGCAGGCGCGGGCGCACAACACACACACACACACACACACACACACACACACACACACCCTCACGCCCGCCCCCCTCCCCCCAAACACAGGCACACCTCCCGCAGCCCAGACAGGTCAAGAGCCGGAAACCACAAGTAAGGGAGACGGAGAAAGAGGGAGAGAGAGAGACAGCAAGAGGACCGCACAGGCTTCCAAAGCCCCGGCCGCCACACCCTCCCCCCTCCACTGTGGGTATCCACCCGGCCCCCCCAGTCGACCCGACCCCACCACCGTCGCCCACCGACACACTCACACGCACACTCTCTCCCACACTCACCCTCTGGCCTGGGGGCGGGGGCTGGGTCTCGCCTCAGGGAGCCAAGCCGAAGGGGACCTTTGAGACCTCGGCTGCGAGGAAGTCTTGGGGTCCCCACGGGTGATTGCCAGCCCCAGGGCACCGCGTCCAGCCGGGGCTCGCCGGGCCCAAGGCTCACGCCCCCTCCCTTGCGCGCGGGCCGCTCTCTGCGGTGTGTGACGGTCTGTGCCAGAGTGTCCGTCTCGGATGGGATGCCGTCCCCTGTGCCCTGTCCGTCTCCCGCTTTCCGTCTCGCTGTGGGTCGGTCGCTCTGTGTCTCCGTCTCTCTGGCTCTCCCTCCCTGGGTGTGCCTGCGCGCTCGTGTCTGTCTGTCTGTCTGCATCTGCATCTGCATCTGCATCAGCATCTGCCCTCTCGCCGTCTTGGGAGCCTGTCTCTGAACCTTCATCTCTTTGCGTCTCTGTCTCTCCTGACCCCCGGCCTGCCGTCCCTTCCTCTGGCCCCGGCCTCTCACGGGGGGGTGCTCTGGCCGTGGCCCTGGCTGACGAGCTTGCGCCGGCCGGCTGTCTCACTTGGCGTGGGTGCCTGCGAGTGTGTCTGTGTGCCTGTCCGTGTGGCTGCACGTCGCTCGTCTGCACCCTCAGCAAGGTCCGGTGCTTGGAGGGCGGCGTGGGGGCAAGGGGGGGGCCTCGGTAGGGCGAAGGGGTGGGGCTGACGAGCTCTGGTCGCCGGCGCTGGTGGCTGCAGGTGGGTTTGGGCACCGCGCAGGTGCCGGGCAGGATGGGCGCTCAGGGCCACGGCTGGGCTGCGCCTAGGCCCGCAGGAGGCTCAGAGGACCGCGGGCCCCAGCGAGCCCCGAGGCCCTGGGCAGCGAACGCCTTGGGGAGGTGGGCGAGGGGCTGGGGGAGGGGCGGCGGCCCCCGAGCCGGGTGGTGCCTGGAGGGTCCCAGGGTGGGAGAGCACCACGACCTCGGCGACCCTCACTCCACCCTCCCCGCTACACCCACCGGCGGGCACACCCGGCCGGCTGCTCCCGGTCCCGGAAGCCCTGTGGTCCCCCGGGCCGGGCCGGCGGTGTGTTGGCCGGGGGGGGGGGGGGGGGGGGGGCGGGGACGTGGGCGGGGCCGGGGGGCGGGGCGGCGTGTGCCGGCCACCGGGCCGCCGGGAGTCCGGTCGCGGGTGGTGCAGCTCAAGTGCAGCGCGCGCTCCGTGGAGAGCTGGAGAGCTGCGGCCGCCGGCTGGCCCGGGCGGCAGGTCAGAGCGAAAGGCAGGCGCAGCGCAGGGCTCTTAGGGCGCCTGGCGGCAGCCGCCTCCGTCTACGGCCATACCACCCTGAACGCGCCCGATCTCGTCTGATCTCGGAAGGTAAGCAGGGTCGGGCCCGGTTAGTACTTGGATGGGAGACCGCCTGGGAATACCGGGTGCTGTAGGCTTTTTGTTGTTTCTGTTTTGCCCTGCCTCCCCTCTCCTTTAGCCCCCGGCCCCAGCCGCACCGCAAGCCGCACCAGCCGCTGGCCCCTGGCACCCCACCGCGCTCAGAGCCGCCGCCTGCCTTCCAGCCCCTCTCAGGTTGGCTGGCCGGGGCCCCGACTCCCGCTGCAGACCTGGGTTGCCTCCGCGCGGCCCGCGAGCCCCTCGGCTTTCGGCGGCCAGGAAACCAGAGGAACGGCGGCGGCGGGGGCGCGGGGGTCTCTGTCTGGGGCTCCCTTGGCAGGCCTCAGGCAATTCTGGGCGGGGCCGGGGCCCCAGCCCCACCCCCAGACGCATCCTGGCAGGCAACCTCGCGGTCTCCCGCAGGCGCGGGCGCACAACACACACACACACACACACACACACACACACACACCCTCACGCCCGCCCCCCTCCCCCCAAACACAGGCACACCTCCCGCAGCCCAGACAGGTCAAGAGCCGGAAACCACAAGTAAGGGAGACGGAGAAAGAGGGAGAGAGAGAGACAGCAAGAGGACCGCACAGGCTTCCAAAGCCCCGGCCGCCACACACTCCCCCCTCCACTGTGGGTATCCACCCGGCCCCCCCAGTCGACCCGACCCCACCACCGTCGCCCACCGACACACTCACACGCACACTCTCTCCCACACTCACCCTCTGGCCTGGGGGCGGGGGCTGGGTCTCGCCTCAGGGAGCCAAGCCGAAGGGGACCTTTGAGACCTCGGCTGCGAGGAAGTCTTGGGGTCCCCACGGGTGATTGCCAGCCCCAGGGCACCGCGTCCAGCCGGGGCTCGCCGGGCCCAAGGCTCACGCCCCCTCCCTTGCGCACGGGCCGCTCTCTGCGGTGTGTGACGGTCTGTGCCAGAGTGTCCGTCTCGGATGGGATGCCGTCCCCTGTGCCCTGTCCGTCTCCCGCTTTCCGTCTCGCTGTGGGTCGGTCGCTCTGTGTCTCCGTCTCTCTGGCTCTCCCTCCCTGGGTGTGCCTGCGCGCTCGTGTCTGTCTGTCTGTCTGCATCTGCATCTGCATCTGCATCTGCCCTCTCGCCGTCTTGGGAGCCTGTCTCTGAACCTTCATCTCTTTGCGTCTCTGTCTCTCCTGACCCCCGGCCTGCCGTCCCTTCCTCTGGCCCCGGCCTCTCACGGGTGGGTGCTCTGGCCGTGGCCCTGGCTGACGAGCTTGCGCCGGCCGGCTGTCTCACTTGGCGTGGGTGCCTGCGAGTGTGTCTGTGTGCCTGTCCGTGTGGCTGCACGTCGCTCGTCTGCACCCTCAGCAAGGTCCGGTGCTTGGAGGGCGGCGTGGGGGCAAGGGGGGGGCCTCGGTAGGGCGAAGGGGCGGGGCTGACGAGCTCTGGTCGCCGGCGCTGGTGGCTGCAGGTGGGTTTGGGCACCGCGCAGGTGCCGGGCAGGATGGGCGCTCAGGGCCACGGCTGGGCTGCGCCTAGGCCCGCAGGAGGCTCAGAGGACCGCGGGCCCCAGCGGGCCCCGAGGCCCTGGGCAGCGAACGCCTTGGGGAGGTGGGCGAGGGGCTGGGGGAGGGGCGGCGGCCCCCGAGCCGGGTGGTGCCTGGAGGGTCCCAGGGTGGGAGAGCGCCACGACCTCGGCGCCCCTCACTCCACCCTCCCCGCTACACCCACCGGCGGGCACACCCGGCCGGCTGCTCCCGGTCCCGGAAGCCCTGTGGTCCCCCGGGCCGGGCCGGCGGTGTGTTGGCCAGGGGGGGGGGGGGGGGGGGGGGGGGGGGCGGGGACGTGGGCGGGGGCGGGGCGCGGGGCGGCGTGTGCCGGCCACCGGGCCGCCGGGAGTCCGGTCGCGGGTGGTGCAGCTCAAGTGCAGCGCGCGCTCCGTGGAGAGCTGGAGAGCTGCGGCCGCCGGCTGGCCCGGGCGGCAGGTCAGAGCGAAAGGCAGGCGCAGCGCAGGGCTCTTAGGGCGCCTGGCGGCAGCCGCCTCCGTCTACGGCCATACCACCCTGAATGCGCCCGATCTCGTCTGATCTCGGAAGCTAAGCAGGGTCGGGCCCGGTTAGTACTTGGATGGGAGACCGCCTGGGAATACCGGGTGCTGTAGGCTTTTTGTTGTTTCTGTTTTGCCCTGCCTCCCCTCTCCTTTAGCCCCCGGCCCCAGCCGCACCGCAAGCCGCACCAGCCGCTGGCCCCTGGCACCCCACCGCGCTCAGAGCCGCCGCCTGCCTTCCAGCCCCTCTCAGGTTGGCTGGCCGGGGCCCCGACTCCCGCTGCAGACCTGGGTTGCCTCCGCGCGGCCCGCGAGCCCCTCGGCTTTCGGCGGCCAGGAAACCAGAGGAACGGCGGCGGCGGGGGCGCGGGGGTCTCTGTCTGGGGCTCCCTTGGCAGGCCTCAGGCAATTCTGGGCGGGGCCGGGGCCCCAGCCCCACCCCCAGACGCATCCTGGCAGGCAACCTCGCGGTCTCCCGCAGGCGCGGGCGCACAACACACACACACACACACACACACACACACACACACCCTCACGCCCGCCCCCCTCCCCCCAAACACAGGCACACCTCCCGCAGCCCAGACAGGTCAAGAGCCGGAAACCACAAGTAAGGGAGACGGAGAAAGAGGGAGAGAGAGAGACAGCAAGAGGACCGCACAGGCTTCCAAAGCCCCGGCCGCCACACACTCCCCCCTCCACTGTGGGTATCCACCCGGCCCCCCCAGTCGACCCGACCCCACCACCGTCGCCCACCGACACACTCACACGCACACTCTCTCCCACACTCACCCTCTGGCCTGGGGGCGGGGGCTGGGTCTCGCCTCAGGGAGCCAAGCCGAAGGGGACCTTTGAGACCTCGGCTGCGAGGAAGTCTTGGGGTCCCCACGGGTGATTGCCAGCCCCAGGGCACCGCGTCCAGCCGGGGCTCGCCGGGCCCAAGGCTCACGCCCCCTCCCTTGCGCACGGGCCGCTCTCTGCGGTGTGTGACGGTCTGTGCCAGAGTGTCCGTCTCGGATGGGATGCCGTCCCCTGTGCCCTGTCCGTCTCCCGCTTTCCGTCTCGCTGTGGGTCGGTCGCTCTGTGTCTCCGTCTCTCTGGCTCTCCCTCCCTGGGTGTGCCTGCGCGCTCGTGTCTGTCTGTCTGTCTGCATCTGCATCTGCATCTGCATCTGCCCTCTCGCCGTCTTGGGAGCCTGTCTCTGAACCTTCATCTCTTTGCGTCTCTGTCTCTCCTGACCCCCGGCCTGCCGTCCCTTCCTCTGGCCCCGGCCTCTCACGGGTGGGTGCTCTGGCCGTGGCCCTGGCTGACGAGCTTGCGCCGGCCGGCTGTCTCACTTGGCGTGGGTGCCTGCGAGTGTGTCTGTGTGCCTGTCCGTGTGGCTGCACGTCGCTCGTCTGCACCCTCAGCAAGGTCCGGTGCTTGGAGGGCGGCGTGGGGGCAAGGGGGGGGCCTCGGTAGGGCGAAGGGGCGGGGCTGACGAGCTCTGGTCGCCGGCGCTGGTGGCTGCAGGTGGGTTTGGGCACCGCGCAGGTGCCGGGCAGGATGGGCGCTCAGGGCCACGGCTGGGCTGCGCCTAGGCCCGCAGGAGGCTCAGAGGACCGCGGGCCCCAGCGGGCCCCGAGGCCCTGGGCAGCGAACGCCTTGGGGAGGTGGGCGAGGGGCTGGGGGAGGGGCGGCGGCCCCCGAGCCGGGTGGTGCCTGGAGGGTCCCAGGGTGGGAGAGCGCCACGACCTCGGCGCCCCTCACTCCACCCTCCCCGCTACACCCACCGGCGGGCACACCCGGCCGGCTGCTCCCGGTCCCGGAAGCCCTGTGGTCCCCCGGGCCGGGCCGGCGGTGTGTTGGCCGGGGGGGGGGGGGGGGGGGGGGGCGGGGACGGGGGCGGGGGCGGGGCGCGGGGCGGCGTGTGCCGGCCACCGGGCCGCCGGGAGTCCGGTCGCGGGTGGTGCAGCTCAAGTGCAGCGCGCGCTCCGTGGAGAGCTGGAGAGCTGCGGCCGCCGGCTGGCCCGGGCGGCAGGTCAGAGCGAAAGGCAGGCGCAGCGCAGGGCTCTTAGGGCGCCTGGCGGCAGCCGCCTCCGTCTACGGCCATACCACCCTGAACGCGCCCGATCTCGTCTGATCTCGGAAGCTAAGCAGGGTCGGGCCCGGTTAGTACTTGGATGGGAGACCGCCTGGGAATACCGGGTGCTGTAGGCTTTTTGTTGTTTCTGTTTTGCCCTGCCTCCCCTCTCCTTTAGCCCCCGGCCCCAGCCGCACCGCAAGCCGCACCAGCCGCTGGCCCCTGGCACCCCACCGCGCTCAGAGCCGCCGCCTGCCTTCCAGCCCCTCTCAGGTTGGCTGGCCGGGGCCCCGACTCCCGCTGCAGACCTGGGTTGCCTCCGCGCGGCCCGCGAGCCCCTCGGCTTTCGGCGTCCAGGAAACCAGAGGAACGGCGGCGGCGGGGGCGCGGGGGTCTCTGTCTGGGGCTCCCTTGGCAGGCCTCAGGCAATTCTGGGCGGGGCCGGGGCCCCAGCCCCACCCCCAGACGCATCCTGGCAGGCAACCTCGCGGTCTCCCGCAGGCGCGGGCGCACAACACACACACACACACACACACACACACACACACACACCCTCACGCCCGCCCCCCTCCCCCCAAACACAGGCACACCTCCCGCAGCCCAGACAGGTCAAGAGCCGGAAACCACAAGTAAGGGAGACGGAGAAAGAGGGAGAGAGAGAGACAGCAAGAGGACCACACAGGCTTCCAAAGCCCCGGCCGCCACACCCTCCCCCCTCCACTGTGGGTATCCACCCGGCCCCCCCAGTCGACCCGACCCCACCACCGTCGCCCACCGACACACTCACACGCACACTCTCTCCCACACTCACCCTCTGGCCTGGGGGCGGGGGCTGGGTCTCGCCTCAGGGAGCCAAGCCGAAGGGGACCTTTGAGACCTCGGCTGCGAGGAAGTCTTGGGGTCCCCACGGGTGATTGCCAGCCCCAGGGCACCGCGTCCAGCCGGGGCTCGCCGGGCCCAAGGCTCACGCCCCCTCCCTTGCGCACGGGCCGCTCTCTGCGGTGTGTGACGGTCTGTGCCAGAGTGTCCGTCTCGGATGGGATGCCGTCCCCTGTGCCCTGTCCGTCTCCCGCTTTCCGTCTCGCTGTGGGTCGGTCGCTCTGTGTCTCCGTCTCTCTGGCTCTCCCTCCCTGGGTGTGCCTGCGCGCTCGTGTCTGTCTGTCTGTCTGCATCTGCATCTGCCCTCTCGCCGTCTTGGGAGCCTGTCTCTGAACCTTCATCTCTTTGCGTCTCTGTCTCTCCTGACCCCCGGCCTGCCGTCCCTTCCTCTGGCCCCGGCCTCTCACGGGTGGGTGCTCTGGCCGTGGCCCTGGCTGACGAGCTTGCGCCGGCCGGCTGTCTCACTTGGCGTGGGTGCCTGCGAGTGTGTCTGTGTGCCTGTCCGTGTGGCTGCACGTCGCTCGTCTGCACCCTCAGCAAGGTCCGGTGCTTGGAGGGCGGCGTGGGGGCAAGGGGGGGGCCTCGGTAGGGCGAAGGGGCGGGGCTGACGAGCTCTGGTCGCCGGCGCTGGTGGCTGCAGGTGGGTTTGGGCACCGCGCAGGTGCCGGGCAGGATGGGCGCTCAGGGCCACGGCTGGGCTGCGCCTAGGCCCGCAGGAGGCTCAGAGGACCGCGGGCCCCAGCGGGCCCCGAGGCCCTGGGCAGCGAACGCCTTGGGGAGGTGGGCGAGGGGCTGGGGGAGGGGCGGCGGCCCCCGAGCCGGGTGGTGCCTGGAGGGTCCCAGGGTGGGAGAGCGCCACGACCTCGGCGCCCCTCACTCCACCCTCCCCGCTACACCCACCGGCGGGCACACCCGGCCGGCTGCTCCCGGTCCCGGAAGCCCTGTGGTCCCCCGGGCCGGGCCGGCGGTGTGTTGGCCGGGGGGGGGGGGGGGGGGGGGGGGCGGGGACGTGGGCGGGGGCGGGGCGCGGGGCGGCGTGTGCCGGCCACCGGGCCGCCGGGAGTCCGGTCGCGGGTGGTGCAGCTCAAGTGCAGCGCGCGCTCCGTGGAGAGCTGGAGAGCTGCGGCCGCCGGCTGGCCCGGGCGGCAGGTCAGAGCGAAAGGCAGGCGCAGCGCAGGGCTCTTAGGGCGCCTGGCGGCAGCCGCCTCCGTCTACGGCCATACCACCCTGAACGCGCCCGATCTCGTCTGATCTCGGAAGCTAAGCAGGGTCGGGCCCGGTTAGTACTTGGATGGGAGACCACCTGGGAATACCGGGTGCTGTAGGCTTTTTGTTGTTTCTGTTTTGCCCTGCCTCCCCTCTCCTTTAGCCCCCGGCCCCAGCCGCACCGCAAGCCGCACCAGCCGCTGGCCCCTGGCACCCCACCGCGCTCAGAGCCGCCGCCTGCCTTCCAGCCCCTCTCAGGTTGGCTGGCCGGGGCCCCGACTCCCGCTGCAGACCTGGGTTGCCTCCGCGCGGCCCGCGAGCCCCTCGGCTTTCGGCGTCCAGGAAACCAGAGGAACGGCGGCGGCGGGGGCGCGGGGGTCTCTGTCTGGGGCTCCCTTGGCAGGCCTCAGGCAATTCTGGGCGGGGCCGGGGCCCCAGCCCCACCCCCAGACGCATCCTGGCAGGCAACCTCGCGGTCTCCCGCAGGCGCGGGCGCACAACACACACACACACACACACACACACACACACACACCCTCACGCCCGCCCCCCTCCCCCCAAACACAGGCACACCTCCCGCAGCCCAGACAGGTCAAGAGCCGGAAACCACAAGTAAGGGAGACGGAGAAAGAGGGAGAGAGAGAGACAGCAAGAGGACCGCACAGGCTTCCAAAGCCCCGGCCGCCACACCCTCCCCCCTCCACTGTGGGTATCCACCCGGCCCCCCCAGTCGACCCGACCCCACCGTCGCCCACCGACACACTCACACGCACACTCTCTCCCACACTCACCCTCTGGCCTGGGGGCGGGGGCTGGGTCTCGCCTCAGGGAGCCAAGCCGAAGGGGACCTTTGAGACCTCGGCTGCGAGGAAGTCTTGGGGTCCCCACGGGTGATTGCCAGCCCCAGGGCACCGCGTCCAGCCGGGGCTCGCCGGGCCCAAGGCTCACGCCCCCTCCCTTGCGCACGGGCCGCTCTCTGCGGTGTGTGACGGTCTGTGCCAGAGTGTCCGTCTCGGATGGGATGCCGTCCCCTGTGCCCTGTCCGTCTCCCGCTTTCCGTCTCGCTGTGGGTCGGTCGCTCTGTGTCTCCGTCTCTCTGGCTCTCCCTCCCTGGGTGTGCCTGCGCGCTCGTGTCTGTCTGTCTGTCTGCATCTGCATCTGCATCTGCATCTGCCCTCTCGCCGTCTTGGGAGCCTGTCTCTGAACCTTCATCTCTTTGCGTCTCTGTCTCTCCTGACCCCCGGCCTGCCGTCCCTTCCTCTGGCCCCGGCCTCTCACGGGTGGGTGCTCTGGCCGTGGCCCTGGCTGACGAGCTTGCGCCGGCCGGCTGTCTCACTTGGCGTGGGTGCCTGCGAGTGTGTCTGTGTGCCTGTCCGTGTGGCTGCACGTCGCTCGTCTGCACCCTCAGCAAGGTCCGGTGCTTGGAGGGCGGCGTGGGGGCAAGGGGGGGCCTCGGTAGGGCGAAGGGGCGGGGCTGACGAGCTCTGGTCGCCGGCGCTGGTGGCTGCAGGTGGGTTTGGGCACCGCGCAGGTGCCGGGCAGGATGGGCGCTCAGGGCCACGGCTGGGCTGCGCCTAGGCCCGCAGGAGGCTCAGAGGACCGCGGGCCCCAGCGGGCCCCGAGGCCCTGGGCAGCGAACGCCTTGGGGAGGTGGGCGAGGGGCTGGGGGAGGGGCGGCGGCCCCCGAGCCGGGTGGTGCCTGGAGGGTCCCAGGGTGGGAGAGCGCCACGACCTCGGCGCCCCTCACTCCACCCTCCCCGCTACACCCACCGGCGGGCACACCCGGCCGGCTGCTCCCGGTCCCGGAAGCCCTGTGGTCCCCCGGGCCGGGCCGGCGGTGTGTTGGCCGGGGGGGGGGGCGGGGGGCGGGGACGTGGGCGGGGGCGGGGCGCGGGGCGGCGTGTGCCGGCCACCGGGCCGCCGGGAGTCCGGTCGCGGGTGGTGCAGCTCAAGTGCAGCGCGCGCTCCGTGGAGAGCTGGAGAGCTGCGGCCGCCGGCTGGCCCGGGCGGCAGGTCAGAGCGAAAGGCAGGCGCAGCGCAGGGCTCTTAGGGCGCCTGGCGGCAGCCGCCTCCGTCTACGGCCATACCACCCTGAACGCGCCCGATCTCGTCTGATCTCGGAAGCTAAGCAGGGTCGGGCCCGGTTAGTACTTGGATGGGAGACCGCCTGGGAATACCGGGTGCTGTAGGCTTTTTGTTGTTTCTGTTTTGCCCTGCCTCCCCTCTCCTTTAGCCCCCGGCCCCAGCCGCACCGCAAGCCGCACCAGCCGCTGGCCCCTGGCACCCCACCGCGCTCAGAGCCGCCGCCTGCCTTCCAGCCCCTCTCAGGTTGGCTGGCCGGGGCCCCGACTCCCGCTGCAGACCTGGGTTGCCTCCGCGCGGCCCGCGAGCCCCTCGGCTTTCGGCGTCCAGGAAACCAGAGGAACGGCGGCGGCGGGGGCGCGGGGGTCTCTGTCTGGGGCTCCCTTGGCAGGCCTCAGGCAATTCTGGGCGGGGCCGGGGCCCCAGCCCCACCCCCAGACGCATCCTGGCAGGCAACCTCGCGGTCTCCCGCAGGCGCGGGCGCACAACACACACACACACACACACACACACACACACACACACACCCTCACGCCCGCCCCCCTCCCCCCAAACACAGGCACACCTCCCGCAGCCCAGACAGGTCAAGAGCCGGAAACCACAAGTAAGGGAGACGGAGAAAGAGGGAGAGAGAGAGACAGCAAGAGGACCGCACAGGCTTCCAAAGCCCCGGCCGCCACACCCTCCCCCCCTCCACTGTGGGTATCCACCCGGCCCCCCCAGTCGACCCGACCCCACCACCGTCGCCCACCGACACACTCACACGCACACTCTCTCCCACACTCACCCTCTGGCCTGGGGGCGGGGGCTGGGTCTCGCCTCAGGGAGCCAAGCCGAAGGGGACCTTTGAGACCTCGGCTGCGAGGAAGTCTTGGGGTCCCCACGGGTGATTGCCAGCCCCAGGGCACCGCGTCCAGCCGGGGCTCGCCGGGCCCAAGGCTCACGCCCCCTCCCTTGCGCACGGGCCGCTCTCTGCGGTGTGTGACGGTCTGTGCCAGAGTGTCCGTCTCGGATGGGATGCCGTCCCCTGTGCCCTGTCCGTCTCCCGCTTTCCGTCTCGCTGTGGGTCGGTCGCTCTGTGTCTCCGTCTCTCTGGCTCTCCCTCCCTGGGTGTGCCTGCGCGCTCGTGTCTGTCTGTCTGTCTGCATCTGCATCTGCATCTGCATCTGCCCTCTCGCCGTCTTGGGAGCCTGTCTCTGAACCTTCATCTCTTTGCGTCTCTGTCTCTCCTGACCCCCGGCCTGCCGTCCCTTCCTCTGGCCCCGGCCTCTCACGGGGGGGTGCTCTGGCCGTGGCCCTGGCTGACGAGCTTGCGCCGGCCGGCTGTCTCACTTGGCGTGGGTGCCTGCGAGTGTGTCTGTGTGCCTGTCCGTGTGGCTGCACGTCGCTCGTCTGCACCCTCAGCAAGGTCCGGTGCTTGGAGGGCGGCGTGGGGGCAAGGGGGGGGCCTCGGTAGGGCGAAGGGGCGGGGCTGACGAGCTCTGGTCGCCGGCGCTGGTGGCTGCAGGTGGGTTTGGGCACCGCGCAGGTGCCGGGCAGGATGGGCGCTCAGGGCCACGGCTGGGCTGCGCCTAGGCCCGCAGGAGGCTCAGAGGACCGCGGGCCCCAGCGGGCCCCGAGGCCCTGGGCAGCGAACGCCTTGGGGAGGTGGGCGAGGGGCTGGGGGAGGGGCGGCGGCCCCCGAGCCGGGTGGTGCCTGGAGGGTCCCAGGGTGGGAGAGCGCCACGACCTCGGCGCCCCTCACTCCACCCTCCCCGCTACACCCACCGGCGGGCACACCCGGCCGGCTGCTCCCGGTCCCGGAAGCCCTGTGGTCCCCCGGGCCGGGCCGGCGGTGTGTTGGCCGGGGGGGGGGGGGGGGGGGGGGGGCGGGGGGGGGGGGGGGGGGGGGCGGGGCGGCGTGTGCCGGCCACCGGGCCGCCGGGAGTCCGGTCGCGGGTGGTGCAGCTCAAGTGCAGCGCGCGCTCCGTGGAGAGCTGGAGAGCTGCGGCCGCCGGCTGGCCCGGACGGCAGGTCAGAGCGAAAGGCAGGCGCAGCGCAGGGCTCTTAGGGCGCCTGGCGGCAGCCGCCTCCGTCTACGGCCATACCACCCTGAACGCGCCCGATCTCGTCTGATCTCGGAAGCTAAGCAGGGTCGGGCCCGGTTAGTACTTGGATGGGAGACCGCCTGGGAATACCGGGTGCTGTAGGCTTTTTGTTGTTTCTGTTTTGCCCTGCCTCCCCTCTCCTTTAGCCCCCGGCCCCAGCCGCACCGCAAGCCGCACCAGCCGCTGGCCCCTGGCACCCCACCGCGCTCAGAGCCGCCGCCTGCCTTCCAGCCCCTCTCAGGTTGGCTGGCCGGGGCCCCGACTCCCGCTGCAGACCTGGGTTGCCTCCGCGCGGCCCGCGAGCCCCTCGGCTTTCGGCGTCCAGGAAACCAGAGGAACGGCGGCGGCGGGGGCGCGGGGGTCTCTGTCTGGGGCTCCCTTGGCAGGCCTCAGGCAATTCTGGGCGGGGCCGGGGCCCCAGCCCCACCCCCAGACGCATCCTGGCAGGCAACCTCGCGGTCTCCCGCAGGCGCGGGCGCACAACACACACACACACACACACACACACACACACACACACACCCTCACGCCCGCCCCCCTCCCCCCAAACACAGGCACACCTCCCGCAGCCCAGACAGGTCAAGAGCCGGAAACCACAAGTAAGGGAGACGGAGAAAGAGGGAGAGAGAGAGACAGCAAGAGGACCGCACAGGCTTCCAAAGCCCCGGCCGCCACACCCTCCCCCCTCCACTGTGGGTATCCACCCGGCCCCCCCAGTCGACCCGACCCCACCGTCGCCCACCGACACACTCACACGCACACTCTCTCCCACACTCACCCTCTGGCCTGGGGGCGGGGGCTGGGTCTCGCCTCAGGGAGCCAAGCCGAAGGGGACCTTTGAGACCTCGGCTGCGAGGAAGTCTTGGGGGTCCCCACGGGTGATTGCCAGCCCCAGGGCACCGCGTCCAGCCGGGGCTCGCCGGGCCCAAGGCTCACGCCCCCTCCCTTGCGCACGGGCCGCTCTCTGCGGTGTGTGACGGTCTGTGCCAGAGTGTCCGTCTCGGATGGGATGCCGTCCCCTGTGCCCTGTCCGTCTCCCGCTTTCCGTCTCGCTGTGGGTCGGTCGCTCTGTGTCTCCGTCTCTCTGGCTCTCCCTCCCTGGGTGTGCCTGCGCGCTCGTGTCTGTCTGTCTGTCTGCATCTGCATCTGCATCTGCATCTGCCCTCTCGCCGTCTTGGGAGCCTGTCTCTGAACCTTCATCTCTTTGCGTCTCTGTCTCTCCTGACCCCCGGCCTGCCGTCCCTTCCTCTGGCCCCGGCCTCTCACGGGTGGGTGCTCTGGCCGTGGCCCTGGCTGACGAGCTTGCGCCGGCCGGCTGTCTCACTTGGCGTGGGTGCCTGCGAGTGTGTCTGTGTGCCTGTCCGTGTGGCTGCACGTCGCTCGTCTGCACCCTCAGCAAGGTCCGGTGCTTGGAGGGCGGCGTGGGGGCAAGGGGGGGGCCTCGGTAGGGCGAAGGGGCGGGGCTGACGAGCTCTGGTCGCCGGCGCTGGTGGCTGCAGGTGGGTTTGGGCACCGCGCAGGTGCCGGGCAGGATGGGCGCTCAGGGCCACGGCTGGGCTGCGCCTAGGCCCGCAGGAGGCTCAGAGGACCGCGGGCCCCAGCGGGCCCCGAGGCCCTGGGCAGCGAACGCCTTGGGGAGGTGGGCGAGGGGCTGGGGGAGGGGCGGCGGCCCCCGAGCCGGGTGGTGCCTGGAGGGTCCCAGGGTGGGAGAGCGCCACGACCTCGGCGCCCCTCACTCCACCCTCCCCGCTACACCCACCGGCGGGCACACCCGGCCGGCTGCTCCCGGTCCCGGAAGCCCTGTGGTCCCCCGGGCCGGGCCGGCGGTGTGTTGGCCGGGGGGCGGGGGGGGGGGGGGGCGGGGACGTGGGCGGGGGCGGGGCGCGGGGCGGCGTGTGCCGGCCACCGGGCCGCCGGGAGTCCGGTCGCGGGTGGTGCAGCTCAAGTGCAGCGCGCGCTCCGTGGAGAGCTGGAGAGCTGCGGCCGCCGGCTGGCCCGGGCGGCAGGTCAGAGCGAAAGGCAGGCGCAGCGCAGGGCTCTTAGGGCGCCTGGCGGCAGCCGCCTCCGTCTACGGCCATACCACCCTGAACGCGCCCGATCTCGTCTGATCTCGGAAGCTAAGCAGGGTCGGGCCCGGTTAGTACTTGGATGGGAGACCGCCTGGGAATACCGGGTGCTGTAGGCTTTTTGTTGTTTCTGTTTTGCCCTGCCTCCCCTCTCCTTTAGCCCCCGGCCCCAGCCGCACCACAAGCCGCACCAGCCGCTGGCCCCTGGCACCCCACCGCGCTCAGAGCCGCCGCCTGCCTTCCAGCCCCTCTCAGGTTGGCTGGCCGGGGCCCCGACTCCCGCTGCAGACCTGGGTTGCCTCCGCGCGGCCCGCGAGCCCCTCGGCTTTCGGCGTCCAGGAAACCAGAGGAACGGCGGCGGCGGGGGCGCGGGGGTCTCTGTCTGGGGCTCCCTTGGCAGGCCTCAGGCAATTCTGGGCGGGGCCGGGGCCCCAGCCCCACCCCCAGACGCATCCTGGCAGGCAACCTCGCGGTCTCCCGCAGGCGCGGGCGCACAACACACACACACACACACACACACACACACACACACACACCCTCACGCCCGCCCCCCTCCCCCCAAACACAGGCACACCTCCCGCAGCCCAGACAGGTCAAGAGCCGGAAACCACAAGTAAGGGAGACGGAGAAAGAGGGAGAGAGAGAGACAGCAAGAGGACCGCACAGGCTTCCAAAGCCCCGGCCGCCACACCCTCCCCCCTCCACTGTGGGTATCCACCCGGCCCCCCCAGTCGACCCGACCCCACCACCGTCGCCCACCGACACACTCACACGCACACTCTCTCCCACACTCACCCTCTGGCCTGGGGGCGGGGGCTGGGTCTCGCCTCAGGGAGCCAAGCCGAAGGGGACCTTTGAGACCTCGGCTGCGAGGAAGTCTTGGGGTCCCCACGGGTGATTGCCAGCCCCAGGGCACCGCGTCCAGCCGGGGCTCGCCGGGCCCAAGGCTCACGCCCCCTCCCTTGCGCACGGGCCGCTCTCTGCGGTGTGTGACGGTTTGTGCCAGAGTGTCCGTCTCGGATGGGATGCCGTCCCCTGTGCCCTGTCCGTCTCCCGCTTTCCGTCTCGCTGTGGGTCGGTCGCTCTGTGTCTCCGTCTCTCTGGCTCTCCCTCCCTGGGTGTGCCTGCGCGCTCGTGTCTGTCTGTCTGTCTGCATCTGCATCTGCATCTGCATCAGCATCTGCCCTCTCGCCGTCTTGGGAGCCTGTCTCTGAACCTTCATCTCTTTGCGTCTCTGTCTCTCCTGACCCCCGGCCTGCCGTCCCTTCCTCTGGCCCCGGCCTCTCACGGGGGGGTGCTCTGGCCGTGGCCCTGGCTGACGAGCTTGCGCCGGCCGGCTGTCTCACTTGGCGTGGGTGCCTGCGAGTGTGTCTGTGTGCCTGTCCGTGTGGCTGCACGTCGCTCGTCTGCACCCTCAGCAAGGTCCGGTGCTTGGAGGGCGGCGTGGGGGCAAGGGGGGGGCCTCGGTAGGGCGAAGGGGTGGGGCTGACGAGCTCTGGTCGCCGGCGCTGGTGGCTGCAGGTGGGTTTGGGCACCGCGCAGGTGCCGGGCAGGATGGGCGCTCAGGGCCACGGCTGGGCTGCGCCTAGGCACGCAGGAGGCTCAGAGGACCGCGGGCCCCAGCGAGCCCCGAGGCCCTGGGCAGCGAACGCCTTGGGGAGGTGGGCGAGGGGCTGGGGGAGGGGCGGCGGCCCCCGAGCCGGGTGGTGCCTGGAGGGTCCCAGGGTGGGAGAGCGCCACGACCTCGGCGCCCCTCACTCCACCCTCCCCGCTACACCCACCGGCGGGCACACCCGGCCGGCTGCTCCCGGTCCCGGAAGCCCTGTGGTCCCCCGGGCCGGGCCGGCGGTGTGTTGGCCGGGGGGGGGGGGGGGCGGGGACGTGGGCGGGGCCGGGGGGCGGGGCGGCGTGTGCCGGCCACCGGGCCGCCGGGAGTCCGGTCGCGGGTGGTGCAGCTCAAGTGCAGCGCGCGCTCCGTGGAGAGCTGGAGAGCTGCGGCCACCGGCTGGCCCGGGCGGCAGTTCAGAGCGAAAGGCAGGCGCAGCGCAGGGCTCTTAGGGCGCCTGGCGGCAGCCGCCTCCGTCTACGGCCATACCACCCTGAATGCGCCCGATCTCGTCTGATCTCGGAAGCTAAGCAGGGTCGGGCCCGGTTAGTACTTGGATGGGAGACCGCCTGGGAATACCGGGTGCTGTAGGCTTTTTGTTGTTTCTGTTTTGCCCTGCCTCCCCTCTCCTTTAGCCCCCGGCCCCAGCCGCACCGCAAGCCGCACCAGCCGCTGGCCCCTGGCACCCCACCGCGCTCAGAGCCGCCGCCTGCCTTCCAGCCCCTCTCAGGTTGGCTGGCCGGGGCCCCGACTCCCGCTGCAGACCTGGGTTGCCTCCGCGCGGCCCGCGAGCCCCTCGGCTTTCGGCGGCCAGGAAACCAGAGGAACGGCGGCGGCGGGGGCGCGGGGGTCTCTGTCTGGGGCTCCCTTGGCAGGCCTCAGGCAATTCTGGGCGGGGCCGGGGCCCCAGCCCCACCCCCAGACGCATCCTGGCAGGCAACCTCGCGGTCTCCCGCAGGCGCGGGCGCACAACACACACACACACACACACACACACACACACACACACACACCCTCACGCCCGCCCCCCTCCCCCCAAACACAGGCACACCTCCCGCAGCCCAGACAGGTCAAGAGCCGGAAACCACAAGTAAGGGAGACGGAGAAAGAGGGAGAGAGAGAGACAGCAAGAGGACCGCACAGGCTTCCAAAGCCCCGGCCGCCACACCCTCCCCCCTCCACTGTGGGTATCCACCCGGCCCCCCCAGTCGACCCGACCCCACCGTCGCCCACCGACACACTCACACGCACACTCTCTCCCACACTCACCCTCTGGCCTGGGGGCGGGGGCTGGGTCTCGCCTCAGGGAGCCAAGCCGAAGGGGACCTTTGAGACCTCGGCTGCGAGGAAGTCTTGGGGTCCCCACGGGTGATTGCCAGCCCCAGGGCACCGCGTCCAGCCGGGGCTCGCCGGGCCCAAGGCTCACGCCCCCTCCCTTGCGCACGGGCCGCTCTCTGCGGTGTGTGACGGTCTGTGCCAGAGTGTCCGTCTCGGATGGGATGCCGTCCCCTGTGCCCTGTCCGTCTCCCGCTTTCCGTCTCGCTGTGGGTCGGTCGCTCTGTGTCTCCGTCTCTCTGGCTCTCCCTCCCTGGGTGTGCCTGCGCGCTCGTGTCTGTCTGTCTGTCTGCATCTGCATCTGCCCTCTCGCCGTCTTGGGAGCCTGTCTCTGAACCTTCATCTCTTTGCGTCTCTGTCTCTCCTGACCCCCGGCCTGCCGTCCCTTCCTCTGGCCCCGGCCTCTCACGGGTGGGTGCTCTGGCCGTGGCCCTGGCTGACGAGCTTGCGCCGGCCGGCTGTCTCACTTGGCGTGGGTGCCTGCGAGTGTGTCTGTGTGCCTGTCCGTGTGGCTGCACGTCGCTCGTCTGCACCCTCAGCAAGGTCCGGTGCTTGGAGGGCGGCGTGGGGGCAAGGGGGGGGCCTCGGTAGGGCGAAGGGGCGGGGCTGACGAGCTCTGGTCGCCGGCGCTGGTGGCTGCAGGTGGGTTTGGGCACCGCGCAGGTGCCGGGCAGGATGGGCGCTCAGGGCCACGGCTGGGCTGCGCCTAGGCCCGCAGGAGGCTCAGAGGACCGCGGGCCCCAGCGGGCCCCGAGGCCCTGGGCAGCGAACGCCTTGGGGAGGTGGGCGAGGGGCTGGGGGAGGGGCGGCGGCCCCCGAGCCGGGTGGTGCCTGGAGGGTCCCAGGGTGGGAGAGCGCCACGACCTCGGCGCCCCTCACTCCACCCTCCCCGCTACACCCACCGGCGGGCACACCCGGCCGGCTGCTCCCGGTCCCGGAAGCCCTGTGGTCCCCCGGGCCGGGCCGGCGGTGTGTTGGCCGGGGGGGGGGGGGGGGGGGGGGGGCGGGGGCGGGGGGGGGGGGGGGGGGCGGGGCGGCGTGTGCCGGCCACCGGGCCGCCGGGAGTCCGGTCGCGGGTGGTGCAGCTCAAGTGCAGCGCGCGCTCCGTGGAGAGCTGGAGAGCTGCGGCCGCCGGCTGGCCCGGGCGGCAGGTCAGAGCGAAAGGCAGGCGCAGCGCAGGGCTCTTAGGGCGCCTGGCGGCAGCCGCCTCCGTCTACGGCCATACCACCCTGAACGCGCCCGATCTCGTCTGATCTCGGAAGCTAAGCAGGGTCGGGCCCGGTTAGTACTTGGATGGGAGACCGCATGGGAATACCGGGTGCTGTAGGCTTTTTGTTGTTTCTGTTTTGCCCTGCCTCCCCTCTCCTTTAGCCCCCGGCCCCAGCCGCACCGCAAGCCGCACCAGCCGCTGGCCCCTGGCACCCCACCGCGCTCAGAGCCGCCGCCTGCCTTCCAGCCCCTCTCAGGTTGGCTGGCCGGGGCCCCGACTCCCGCTGCAGACCTGGGTTGCCTCCGCGCGGCCCGCGAGCCCCTCGGCTTTCGGCGTCCAGGAAACCAGAGGAACGGCGGCGGCGGGGGCGCGGGGGTCTCTGTCTGGGGCTCCCTTGGCAGGCCTCAGGCAATTCTGGGCGGGGCCGGGGCCCCAGCCCCACCCCCAGACGCATCCTGGCAGGCAACCTCGCGGTCTCCCGCAGGCGCGGGCGCACAACACACACACACACACACACACACACACACACACACCCTCACGCCCGCCCCCCTCCCCCCAAACACAGGCACACCTCCCGCAGCCCAGACAGGTCAAGAGCCGGAAACCACAAGTAAGGGAGACGGAGAAAGAGGGAGAGAGAGAGACAGCAAGAGGACCGCACAGGCTTCCAAAGCCCCGGCCGCCACACCCTCCCCCCTCCACTGTGGGTATCCACCCGGCCCCCCCAGTCGACCCGACCCCACCACCGTCGCCCACCGACACACTCACACGCACACTCTCTCCCACACTCACCCTCTGGCCTGGGGGCGGGGGCTGGGTCTCGCCTCAGGGAGCCAAGCCGAAGGGGACCTTTGAGACCTCGGCTGCGAGGAAGTCTTGGGGTCCCCACGGGTGATTGCCAGCCCCAGGGCACCGCGTCCAGCCGGGGCTCGCCGGGCCCAAGGCTCACGCCCCCTCCCTTGCGCACGGGCCGCTCTCTGCGGTGTGTGACGGTCTGTGCCAGAGTGTCCGTCTCGGATGGGATGCCGTCCCCTGTGCCCTGTCCGTCTCCCGCTTTCCGTCTCGCTGTGGGTCGGTCGCTCTGTGTCTCCGTCTCTCTGGCTCTCCCTCCCTGGGTGTGCCTGCGCG
Organism: Ovis canadensis; assembly: GCF_042477335.2. Taxonomy (NCBI): domain Eukaryota; kingdom Metazoa; phylum Chordata; class Mammalia; order Artiodactyla; family Bovidae; genus Ovis; species Ovis canadensis. Next base: position 20,488,162 of record NC_091269.1, on the reverse strand, counting down.
CTCGTGTCTGTCTGTCTGTCTGCATCTGCATCTGCATCTGCATCTGCCCTCTCGCCGTCTTGGGAGCCTGTCTCTGAACCTTCATCTCTTTGCGTCTCTGTCTCTCCTGACCCCCGGCCTGCCGTCCCTTCCTCTGGCCCCGGCCTCTCACGGGTGGGTGCTCTGGCCGTGGCCCTGGCTGACGAGCTTGCGCCGGCCGGCTGTCTCACTTGGCGTGGGTGCCTGCGAGTGTGTCTGTGTGCCTGTCCGTGTGGCTGCACGTCGCTCGTCTGCACCCTCAGCAAGGTCCGGTGCTTGGAGGGCGGCGTGGGGGCAAGGGGGGGGCCTCGGTAGGGCGAAGGGGCGGGGCTGACGAGCTCTGGTCGCCGGCGCTGGTGGCTGCAGGTGGGTTTGGGCACCGCGCAGGTGCCGGGCAGGATGGGCGCTCAGGGCCACGGCTGGGCTGCGCCTAGGCCCGCAGGAGGCTCAGAGGACCGCGGGCCCCAGCGGGCCCCGAGGCCCTGGGCAGCGAACGCCTTGGGGAGGTGGGCGAGGGGCTGGGGGAGGGGCGGCGGCCCCCGAGCCGGGTGGTGCCTGGAGGGTCCCAGGGTGGGAGAGCGCCACGACCTCGGCGCCCCTCACTCCACCCTCCCCGCTACACCCACCGGCGGGCACACCCGGCCGGCTGCTCCCGGTCCCGGAAGCCCTGTGGTCCCCCGGGCCGGGCCGGCGGTGTGTTGGCCGGGGGGGGGGGGGGGGGGGCGGGGACGGGGGCGGGGGCGGGGCGCGGGGCGGCGTGTGCCGGCCACCGGGCCGCCGGGAGTCCGGTCGCGGGTGGTGCAGCTCAAGTGCAGCGCGCGCTCCGTGGAGAGCTGGAGAGCTGCGGCCGCCGGCTGGCCCGGGCGGCAGGTCAGAGCGAAAGGCAGGCGCAGCGCAGGGCTCTTAGGGCGCCTGGCGGCAGCCGCCTCCGTCTACGGCCATACCACCCTGAACGCGCCCGATCTCGTCTGATCTCGGAAGCTAAGCAGGGTCGGGCCCGGTTAGTACTTGGATGGGAGACCGCCTGGGAATACCGGGTGCTGTAGGCTTTTTGTTGTTTCTGTTTTGCCCTGCCTCCCCTCTCCTTTAGCCCCCGGCCCCAGCCGCACCGCAAGCCGCACCAGCCGCTGGCCCCTGGCACCCCACCGCGCTCAGAGCCGCCGCCTGCCTTCCAGCCCCTCTCAGGTTGGCTGGCCGGGGCCCCGACTCCCGCTGCAGACCTGGGTTGCCTCCGCGCGGCCCGCGAGCCCCTCGGCTTTCGGCGTCCAGGAAACCAGAGGAACGGCGGCGGCGGGGGCGCGGGGGTCTCTGTCTGGGGCTCCCTTGGCAGGCCTCAGGCAATTCTGGGCGGGGCCGGGGCCCCAGCCCCACCCCCAGACGCATCCTGGCAGGCAACCTCGCGGTCTCCCGCAGGCGCGGGCGCACAACACACACACACACACACACACACACACACACACACACACCCTCACGCCCGCCCCCCTCCCCCCAAACACAGGCACACCTCCCGCAGCCCAGACAGGTCAAGAGCCGGAAACCACAAGTAAGGGAGACGGAGAAAGAGGGAGAGAGAGAGACAGCAAGAGGACCGCACAGGCTTCCAAAGCCCCGGCCGCCACACCCTCCCCCCTCCACTGTGGGTATCCACCCGGCCCCCCCAGTCGACCCGACCCCACCACCGTCGCCCACCGACACACTCACACGCACACTCTCTCCCACACTCACCCTCTGGCCTGGGGGCGGGGGCTGGGTCTCGCCTCAGGGAGCCAAGCCGAAGGGGACCTTTGAGACCTCGGCTGCGAGGAAGTCTTGGGGTCCCCACGGGTGATTGCCAGCCCCAGGGCACCGCGTCCAGCCGGGGCTCGCCGGGCCCAAGGCTCACGCCCCCTCCCTTGCGCACGGGCCGCTCTCTGCGGTGTGTGACGGTCTGTGCCAGAGTGTCCGTCTCGGATGGGATGCCGTCCCCTGTGCCCTGTCCGTCTCCCGCTTTCCGTCTCGCTGTGGGTCGGTCGCTCTGTGTCTCCGTCTCTCTGGCTCTCCCTCCCTGGGTGTGCCTGCGCGCTCGTGTCTGTCTGTCTGTCTGCATCTGCATCTGCCCTCTCGCCGTCTTGGGAGCCTGTCTCTGAACCTTCATCTCTTTGCGTCTCTGTCTCTCCTGACCCCCGGCCTGCCGTCCCTTCCTCTGGCCCCGGCCTCTCACGGGTGGGTGCTCTGGCCGTGGCCCTGGCTGACGAGCTTGCGCCGGCCGGCTGTCTCACTTGGCGTGGGTGCCTGCGAGTGTGTCTGTGTGCCTGTCCGTGTGGCTGCACGTCGCTCGTCTGCACCCTCAGCAAGGTCCGGTGCTTGGAGGGCGGCGTGGGGGCAAGGGGGGGGCCTCGGTAGGGCGAAGGGGCGGGGCTGACGAGCTCTGGTCGCCGGCGCTGGTGGCTGCAGGTGGGTTTGGGCACCGCGCAGGTGCCGGGCAGGATGGGCGCTCAGGGCCACGGCTGGGCTGCGCCTAGGCCCGCAGGAGGCTCAGAGGACCGCGGGCCCCAGCGGGCCCCGAGGCCCTGGGCAGCGAACGCCTTGGGGAGGTGGGCGAGGGGCTGGGGGAGGGGCGGCGGCCCCCGAGCCGGGTGGTGCCTGGAGGGTCCCAGGGTGGGAGAGCGCCACGACCTCGGCGCCCCTCACTCCACCCTCCCCGCTACACCCACCGGCGGGCACACCCGGCCGGCTGCTCCCGGTCCCGGAAGCCCTGTGGTCCCCCGGGCCGGGCCGGCGGTGTGTTGGCCGGGGGGGGGGGGGGGGGGGGCGGGGACGTGGGCGGGGGCGGGGCGCGGGGCGGCGTGTGCCGGCCACCGGGCCGCCGGGAGTCCGGTCGCGGGTGGTGCAGCTCAAGTGCAGCGCGCGCTCCGTGGAGAGCTGGAGAGCTGCGGCCGCCGGCTGGCCCGGGCGGCAGGTCAGAGCGAAAGGCAGGCGCAGCGCAGGGCTCTTAGGGCCCCTGGCGGCAGCCGCCTCCGTCTACGGCCATACCACCCTGAACGCGCCCGATCTCGTCTGATCTCGGAAGCTAAGCAGGGTCGGGCCCGGTTAGTACTTGGATGGGAGACCGCCTGGGAATACCGGGTGCTGTAGGCTTTTTGTTGTTTCTGTTTTGCCCTGCCTCCCCTCTCCTTTAGCCCCCGGCCCCAGCCGCACCGCAAGCCGCACCAGCCGCTGGCCCCTGGCACCCCACCGCGCTCAGAGCCGCCGCCTGCCTTCCAGCCCCTCTCAGGTTGGCTGGCCGGGGCCCCGACTCCCGCTGCAGACCTGGGTTGCCTCCGCGCGGCCCGCGAGCCCCTCGGCTTTCGGCGTCCAGGAAACCAGAGGAACGGCGGCGGCGGGGGCGCGGGGGTCTCTGTCTGGGGCTCCCTTGGCAGGCCTCAGGCAATTCTGGGCGGGGCCGGGGCCCCAGCCCCACCCCCAGACGCATCCTGGCAGGCAACCTCGCGGTCTCCCGCAGGCGCGGGCGCACAACACACACACACACACACACACACACACACACACACACACCCTCACGCCCGCCCCCCTCCCCCCAAACACAGGCACACCTCCCGCAGCCCAGACAGGTCAAGAGCCGGAAACCACAAGTAAGGGAGACGGAGAAAGAGGGAGAGAGAGAGACAGCAAGAGGACCGCACAGGCTTCCAAAGCCCCGGCCGCCACACCCTCCCCCCTCCACTGTGGGTATCCACCCGGCCCCCCCAGTCGACCCGACCCCACCGTCGCCCACCGACACACTCACACGCACACTCTCTCCCACACTCACCCTCTGGCCTGGGGGCGGGGGCTGGGTCTCGCCTCAGGGAGCCAAGCCGAAGGGGACCTTTGAGACCTCGGCTGCGAGGAAGTCTTGGGGGTCCCCACGGGTGATTGCCAGCCCCAGGGCACCGCGTCCAGCCGGGGCTCGCCGGGCCCAAGGCTCACGCCCCCTCCCTTGCGCACGGGCCGCTCTCTGCGGTGTGTGACGGTCTGTGCCAGAGTGTCCGTCTCGGATGGGATGCCGTCCCCTGTGCCCTGTCCGTCTCCCGCTTTCCGTCTCGCTGTGGGTCGGTCGCTCTGTGTCTCCGTCTCTCTGGCTCTCCCTCCCTGGGTGTGCCTGCGCGCTCGTGTCTGTCTGTCTGTCTGCATCTGCATCTGCATCTGCATCTGCCCTCTCGCCGTCTTGGGAGCCTGTCTCTGAACCTTCATCTCTTTGCGTCTCTGTCTCTCCTGACCCCCGGCCTGCCGTCCCTTCCTCTGGCCCCGGCCTCTCACGGGGGGGTGCTCTGGCCGTGGCCCTGGCTGACGAGCTTGCGCCGGCCGGCTGTCTCACTTGGCGTGGGTGCCTGCGAGTGTGTCTGTGTGCCTGTCCGTGTGGCTGCACGTCGCTCGTCTGCACCCTCAGCAAGGTCCGGTGCTTGGAGGGCGGCGTGGGGGCAAGGGGGGGGACTCGGTAGGGCGAAGGGGCGGGGCTGACGAGCTCTGGTCGCCGGCGCTGGTGGCTGCAGGTGGGTTTGGGCACCGCGCAGGTGCCGGGCAGGATGGGCGCTCAGGGCCACGGCTGGGCTGCGCCTAGGCCCGCAGGAGGCTCAGAGGACCGCGGGCCCCAGCGGGCCCCGAGGCCCTGGGCAGCGAACGCCTTGGGGAGGTGGGCGAGGGGCTGGGGGAGGGGCGGCGGCCCCCGAGCCGGGTGGTGCCTGGAGGGTCCCAGGGTGGGAGAGCGCCACGACCTCGGCGCCCCTCACTCCACCCTCCCCGCTACACCCACCGGCGGGCACACCCGGCCGGCTGCTCCCGGTCCCGGAAGCCCTGTGGTCCCCCGGGCCGGGCCGGCGGTGTGTTGGCCGGGGGGGGGGGGGGGGGGGGGGGGGGCGGGGACGTGGGCGGGGGCGGGGCGCGGGGCGGCGTGTGCCGGCCACCGGGCCGCCGGGAGTCCGGTCGCGGGTGGTGCAGCTCAAGTGCAGCGCGCGCTCCGTGGAGAGCTGGAGAGCTGCGGCCGCCGGCTGGCCCGGACGGCAGGTCAGAGCGAAAGGCAGGCGCAGCGCAGGGCTCTTAGGGCGCCTGGCGGCAGCCGCCTCCGTCTACGGCCATACCACCCTGAACGCGCCCGATCTCGTCTGATCTCGGAAGCTAAGCAGGGTCGGGCCCGGTTAGTACTTGGATGGGAGACCGCCTGGGAATACCGGGTGCTGTAGGCTTTTTGTTGTTTCTGTTTTGCCCTGCCTCCCCTCTCCTTTAGCCCCCGGCCCCAGCCGCACCGCAAGCCGCACCAGCCGCTGGCCCCTGGCACCCCACCGCGCTCAGAGCCGCCGCCTGCCTTCCAGCCCCTCTCAGGTTGGCTGGCCGGGGCCCCGACTCCCGCTGCAGACCTGGGTTGCCTCCGCGCGGCCCGCGAGCCCCTCGGCTTTCGGCGTCCAGGAAACCAGAGGAACGGCGGCGGCGGGGGCGCGGGGGTCTCTGTCTGGGGCTCCCTTGGCAGGCCTCAGGCAATTCTGGGCGGGGCCGGGGCCCCAGCCCCACCCCCAGACGCATCCTGGCAGGCAACCTCGCGGTCTCCCGCAGGCGCGGGCGCACAACACACACACACACACACACACACACACACACACACACACCCTCACGCCCGCCCCCCTCCCCCCAAACACAGGCACACCTCCCGCAGCCCAGACAGGTCAAGAGCCGGAAACCACAAGTAAGGGAGACGGAGAAAGAGGGAGAGAGAGAGACAGCAAGAGGACCGCACAGGCTTCCAAAGCCCCGGCCGCCACACCCTCCCCCCTCCACTGTGGGTATCCACCCGGCCCCCCCAGTCGACCCGACCCCACCGTCGCCCACCGACACACTCACACGCACACTCTCTCCCACACTCACCCTCTGGCCTGGGGGCGGGGGCTGGGTCTCGCCTCAGGGAGCCAAGCCGAAGGGGACCTTTGAGACCTCGGCTGCGAGGAAGTCTTGGGGGTCCCCACGGGTGATTGCCAGCCCCAGGGCACCGCGTCCAGCCGGGGCTCGCCGGGCCCAAGGCTCACGCCCCCTCCCTTGCGCACGGGCCGCTCTCTGCGGTGTGTGACGGTCTGTGCCAGAGTGTCCGTCTCGGATGGGATGCCGTCCCCTGTGCCCTGTCCGTCTCCCGCTTTCCGTCTCGCTGTGGGTCGGTCGCTCTGTGTCTCCGTCTCTCTGGCTCTCCCTCCCTGGGTGTGCCTGCGCGCTCGTGTCTGTCTGTCTGTCTGCATCTGCATCTGCATCTGCATCTGCCCTCTCGCCGTCTTGGGAGCCTGTCTCTGAACCTTCATCTCTTTGCGTCTCTGTCTCTCCTGACCCCCGGCCTGCCGTCCCTTCCTCTGGCCCCGGCCTCTCACGGGTGGGTGCTCTGGCCGTGGCCCTGGCTGACGAGCTTGCGCCGGCCGGCTGTCTCACTTGGCGTGGGTGCCTGCGAGTGTGTCTGTGTGCCTGTCCGTGTGGCTGCACGTCGCTCGTCTGCACCCTCAGCAAGGTCCGGTGCTTGGAGGGCGGCGTGGGGGCAAGGGGGGGGCCTCGGTAGGGCGAAGGGGCGGGGCTGACGAGCTCTGGTCGCCGGCGCTGGTGGCTGCAGGTGGGTTTGGGCACCGCGCAGGTGCCGGGCAGGATGGGCGCTCAGGGCCACGGCTGGGCTGCGCCTAGGCCCGCAGGAGGCTCAGAGGACCGCGGGCCCCAGCGGGCCCCGAGGCCCTGGGCAGCGAACGCCTTGGGGAGGTGGGCGAGGGGCTGGGGGAGGGGCGGCGGCCCCCGAGCCGGGTGGTGCCTGGAGGGTCCCAGGGTGGGAGAGCGCCACGACCTCGGCGCCCCTCACTCCACCCTCCCCGCTACACCCACCGGCGGGCACACCCGGCCGGCTGCTCCCGGTCCCGGAAGCCCTGTGGTCCCCCGGGCCGGGCCGGCGGTGTGTTGGCCGGGGGGCGGGGGGGGGGGGGGGCGGGGACGTGGGCGGGGGCGGGGCGCGGGGCGGCGTGTGCCGGCCACCGGGCCGCCGGGAGTCCGGTCGCGGGTGGTGCAGCTCAAGTGCAGCGCGCGCTCCGTGGAGAGCTGGAGAGCTGCGGCCGCCGGCTGGCCCGGGCGGCAGGTCAGAGCGAAAGGCAGGCGCAGCGCAGGGCTCTTAGGGCGCCTGGCGGCAGCCGCCTCCGTCTACGGCCATACCACCCTGAACGCGCCCGATCTCGTCTGATCTCGGAAGCTAAGCAGGGTCGGGCCCGGTTAGTACTTGGATGGGAGACCGCCTGGGAATACCGGGTGCTGTAGGCTTTTTGTTGTTTCTGTTTTGCCCTGCCTCCCCTCTCCTTTAGCCCCCGGCCCCAGCCGCACCACAAGCCGCACCAGCCGCTGGCCCCTGGCACCCCACCGCGCTCAGAGCCGCCGCCTGCCTTCCAGCCCCTCTCAGGTTGGCTGGCCGGGGCCCCGACTCCCGCTGCAGACCTGGGTTGCCTCCGCGCGGCCCGCGAGCCCCTCGGCTTTCGGCGTCCAGGAAACCAGAGGAACGGCGGCGGCGGGGGCGCGGGGGTCTCTGTCTGGGGCTCCCTTGGCAGGCCTCAGGCAATTCTGGGCGGGGCCGGGGCCCCAGCCCCACCCCCAGACGCATCCTGGCAGGCAACCTCGCGGTCTCCCGCAGGCGCGGGCGCACAACACACACACACACACACACACACACACACACACACACACACCCTCACGCCCGCCCCCCTCCCCCCAAACACAGGCACACCTCCCGCAGCCCAGACAGGTCAAGAGCCGGAAACCACAAGTAAGGGAGACGGAGAAAGAGGGAGAGAGAGAGACAGCAAGAGGACCGCACAGGCTTCCAAAGCCCCGGCCGCCACACCCTCCCCCCTCCACTGTGGGTATCCACCCGGCCCCCCCAGTCGACCCGACCCCACCACCGTCGCCCACCGACACACTCACACGCACACTCTCTCCCACACTCACCCTCTGGCCTGGGGGCGGGGGCTGGGTCTCGCCTCAGGGAGCCAAGCCGAAGGGGACCTTTGAGACCTCGGCTGCGAGGAAGTCTTGGGGTCCCCACGGGTGATTGCCAGCCCCAGGGCACCGCGTCCAGCCGGGGCTCGCCGGGCCCAAGGCTCACGCCCCCTCCCTTGCGCACGGGCCGCTCTCTGCGGTGTGTGACGGTTTGTGCCAGAGTGTCCGTCTCGGATGGGATGCCGTCCCCTGTGCCCTGTCCGTCTCCCGCTTTCCGTCTCGCTGTGGGTCGGTCGCTCTGTGTCTCCGTCTCTCTGGCTCTCCCTCCCTGGGTGTGCCTGCGCGCTCGTGTCTGTCTGTCTGTCTGCATCTGCATCTGCATCTGCATCAGCATCTGCCCTCTCGCCGTCTTGGGAGCCTGTCTCTGAACCTTCATCTCTTTGCGTCTCTGTCTCTCCTGACCCCCGGCCTGCCGTCCCTTCCTCTGGCCCCGGCCTCTCACGGGGGGGTGCTCTGGCCGTGGCCCTGGCTGACGAGCTTGCGCCGGCCGGCTGTCTCACTTGGCGTGGGTGCCTGCGAGTGTGTCTGTGTGCCTGTCCGTGTGGCTGCACGTCGCTCGTCTGCACCCTCAGCAAGGTCCGGTGCTTGGAGGGCGGCGTGGGGGCAAGGGGGGGGCCTCGGTAGGGCGAAGGGGTGGGGCTGACGAGCTCTGGTCGCCGGCGCTGGTGGCTGCAGGTGGGTTTGGGCACCGCGCAGGTGCCGGGCAGGATGGGCGCTCAGGGCCACGGCTGGGCTGCGCCTAGGCACGCAGGAGGCTCAGAGGACCGCGGGCCCCAGCGAGCCCCGAGGCCCTGGGCAGCGAACGCCTTGGGGAGGTGGGCGAGGGGCTGGGGGAGGGGCGGCGGCCCCCGAGCCGGGTGGTGCCTGGAGGGTCCCAGGGTGGGAGAGCGCCACGACCTCGGCGCCCCTCACTCCACCCTCCCCGCTACACCCACCGGCGGGCACACCCGGCCGGCTGCTCCCGGTCCCGGAAGCCCTGTGGTCCCCCGGGCCGGGCCGGCGGTGTGTTGGCCGGGGGGGGGGGGGGGGCGGGGACGTGGGCGGGGCCGGGGGGCGGGGCGGCGTGTGCCGGCCACCGGGCCGCCGGGAGTCCGGTCGCGGGTGGTGCAGCTCAAGTGCAGCGCGCGCTCCGTGGAGAGCTGGAGAGCTGCGGCCACCGGCTGGCCCGGGCGGCAGTTCAGAGCGAAAGGCAGGCGCAGCGCAGGGCTCTTAGGGCGCCTGGCGGCAGCCGCCTCCGTCTACGGCCATACCACCCTGAATGCGCCCGATCTCGTCTGATCTCGGAAGCTAAGCAGGGTCGGGCCCGGTTAGTACTTGGATGGGAGACCGCCTGGGAATACCGGGTGCTGTAGGCTTTTTGTTGTTTCTGTTTTGCCCTGCCTCCCCTCTCCTTTAGCCCCCGGCCCCAGCCGCACCGCAAGCCGCACCAGCCGCTGGCCCCTGGCACCCCACCGCGCTCAGAGCCGCCGCCTGCCTTCCAGCCCCTCTCAGGTTGGCTGGCCGGGGCCCCGACTCCCGCTGCAGACCTGGGTTGCCTCCGCGCGGCCCGCGAGCCCCTCGGCTTTCGGCGGCCAGGAAACCAGAGGAACGGCGGCGGCGGGGGCGCGGGGGTCTCTGTCTGGGGCTCCCTTGGCAGGCCTCAGGCAATTCTGGGCGGGGCCGGGGCCCCAGCCCCACCCCCAGACGCATCCTGGCAGGCAACCTCGCGGTCTCCCGCAGGCGCGGGCGCACAACACACACACACACACACACACACACACACACACACACACACACCCTCACGCCCGCCCCCCTCCCCCCAAACACAGGCACACCTCCCGCAGCCCAGACAGGTCAAGAGCCGGAAACCACAAGTAAGGGAGACGGAGAAAGAGGGAGAGAGAGAGACAGCAAGAGGACCGCACAGGCTTCCAAAGCCCCGGCCGCCACACCCTCCCCCCTCCACTGTGGGTATCCACCCGGCCCCCCCAGTCGACCCGACCCCACCGTCGCCCACCGACACACTCACACGCACACTCTCTCCCACACTCACCCTCTGGCCTGGGGGCGGGGGCTGGGTCTCGCCTCAGGGAGCCAAGCCGAAGGGGACCTTTGAGACCTCGGCTGCGAGGAAGTCTTGGGGTCCCCACGGGTGATTGCCAGCCCCAGGGCACCGCGTCCAGCCGGGGCTCGCCGGGCCCAAGGCTCACGCCCCCTCCCTTGCGCACGGGCCGCTCTCTGCGGTGTGTGACGGTCTGTGCCAGAGTGTCCGTCTCGGATGGGATGCCGTCCCCTGTGCCCTGTCCGTCTCCCGCTTTCCTTCTCGCTGTGGGTCGGTCGCTCTGTGTCTCCGTCTCTCTGGCTCTCCCTCCCTGGGTGTGCCTGCGCGCTCGTGTCTGTCTGTCTGTCTGCATCTGCATCTGCATCTGCATCTGCCCTCTCGCCGTCTTGGGAGCCTGTCTCTGAACCTTCATCTCTTTGCGTCTCTGTCTCTCCTGACCCCCGGCCTGCCGTCCCTTCCTCTGGCCCCGGCCTCTCACGGGTGGGTGCTCTGGCCGTGGCCCTGGCTGACGAGCTTGCGCCGGCCGGCTGTCTCACTTGGCGTGGGTGCCTGCGAGTGTGTCTGTGTGCCTGTCCGTGTGGCTGCACGTCGCTCGTCTGCACCCTCAGCAAGGTCCGGTGCTTGGAGGGCGGCGTGGGGGCAAGGGGGGGGCCTCGGTAGGGCGAAGGGGCGGGGCTGACGAGCTCTGGTCGCCGGCGCTGGTGGCTGCAGGTGGGTTTGGGCACCGCGCAGGTGCCGGGCAGGATGGGCACTCAGGGCCACGGCTGGGCTGCGCCTAGGCCCGCAGGAGGCTCAGAGGACCGCGGGCCCCAGCGGGCCCCGAGGCCCTGGGCAGCGAACGCCTTGGGGAGGTGGGCGAGGGGCTGGGGGAGGGGCGGCGGCCCCCGAGCCGGGTGGTGCCTGGAGGGTCCCAGGGTGGGAGAGCGCCACGACCTCGGCGCCCCTCACTCCACCCTCCCCGCTACACCCACCGGCGGGCACACCCGGCCGGCTGCTCCCGGTCCCGGAAGCCCTGTGGTCCCCCGGGCCGGGCCGGCGGTGTGTTGGCCGGGGGGGGGGGGGGGGGGGGGGGCGGGGACGTGGGCGGGGGCGGGGCGCGGGGCGGCGTGTGCCGGCCACCGGGCCGCCGGGAGTCCGGTCGCGGGTGGTGCAGCTCAAGTGCAGCGCGCGCTCCGTGGAGAGCTGGAGAGCTGCGGCCGCCGGCTGGCCCGGACGGCAGGTCAGAGCGAAAGGCAGGCGCAGCGCAGGGCTCTTAGGGCGCCTGGCGGCAGCCGCCTCCGTCTACGGCCATACCACCCTGAACGCGCCCGATCTCGTCTGATCTCGGAAGCTAAGCAGGGTCGGGCCCGGTTAGTACTTGGATGGGAGACCGCCTGGGAATACCGGGTGCTGTAGGCTTTTTGTTGTTTCTGTTTTGCCCTGCCTCCCCTCTCCTTTAGCCCCCGGCCCCAGCCGCACCGCAAGCCGCACCAGCCGCTGGCCCCTGGCACCCCACCGCGCTCAGAGCCGCCGCCTGCCTTCCAGCCCCTCTCAGGTTGGCTGGCCGGGGCCCCGACTCCCGCTGCAGACCTGGGTTGCCTCCGCGCGGCCCGCGAGCCCCTCGGCTTTCGGCGTCCAGGAAACCAGAGGAACGGCGGCGGCGGGGGCGCGGGGGTCTCTGTCTGGGGCTCCCTTGGCAGGCCTCAGGCAATTCTGGGCGGGGCCGGGGCCCCAGCCCCACCCCCAGACGCATCCTGGCAGGCAACCTCGCGGTCTCCCGCAGGCGCGGGCGCACAACACACACACACACACACACACACACACACACACACCCTCACGCCCGCCCCCCTCCCCCCAAACACAGGCACACCTCCCGCAGCCCAGACAGGTCAAGAGCCGGAAACCACAAGTAAGGGAGACGGAGAAAGAGGGAGAGAGAGAGACAGCAAGAGGACCGCACAGGCTTCCAAAGCCCCGGCCGCCACACCCTCCCCCCTCCACTGTGGGTATCCACCCGGCCCCCCCAGTCGACCCGACCCCACCGTCGCCCACCGACACACTCACACGCACACTCTCTCCCACACTCACCCTCTGGCCTGGGGGCGGGGGCTGGGTCTCGCCTCAGGGAGCCAAGCCGAAGGGGACCTTTGAGACCTCGGCTGCGAGGAAGTCTTGGGGTCCCCACGGGTGATTGCCAGCCCCAGGGCACCGCGTCCAGCCGGGGCTCGCCGGGCCCAAGGCTCACGCCCCCTCCCTTGCGCACGGGCCGCTCTCTGCGGTGTGTGACGGTCTGTGCCAGAGTGTCCATCTCGGATGGGATGCCGTCCCCTGTGCCCTGTCCGTCTCCCGCTTTCCGTCTCGCTGTGGGTCGGTCGCTCTGTGTCTCCGTCTCTCTGGCTCTCCCTCCCTGGGTGTGCCTGCGCGCTCGTGTCTGTCTGTCTGTCTGCATCTGCATCTGCATCTGCATCTGCCCTCTCGCCGTCTTGGGAGCCTGTCTCTGAACCTTCATCTCTTTGCGTCTCTGTCTCTCCTGACCCCCGGCCTGCCGTCCCTTCCTCTGGCCCCGGCCTCTCACGGGTGGGTGCTCTGGCCGTGGCCCTGGCTGACGAGCTTGCGCCGGCCGGCTGTCTCACTTGGCGTGGGTGCCTGCGAGTGTGTCTGTGTGCCTGTCCGTGTGGCTGCACGTCGCTCGTCTGCACCCTCAGCAAGGTCCGGTGCTTGGAGGGCGGCGTGGGGGCAAGGGGGGGGCCTCGGTAGGGCGAAGGGGCGGGGCTGACGAGCTCTGGTCGCCGGCGCTGGTGGCTGCAGGTGGGTTTGGGCACCGCGCAGGTGCCGGGCAGGATGGGCGCTCAGGGCCACGGCTGGGCTGCGCCTAGGCCCGCAGGAGGCTCAGAGGACCGCGGGCCCCAGCGGGCCCCGAGGCCCTGGGCAGCGAACGCCTTGGGGAGGTGGGCGAGGGGCTGGGGGAGGGGCGGCGGCCCCCGAGCCGGGTGGTGCCTGGAGGGTCCCAGGGTGGGAGAGCGCCTCGACCTCGGCGCCCCTCACTCCACCCTCCCCGCTACACCCACCGGCGGGCACACCCGGCCGGCTGCTCCCGGTCCCGGAAGCCCTGTGGTCCCCCGGGCCGGGCCGGCGGGGTGTTGGCCGGGGGGGGGGGGGGGGGGGCGGGGACGTGGGCGGGGGCGGGGCGCGGGGCGGCGTGTGCCGGCCACCGGGCCGCCGGGAGTCCGGTCGCGGGTGGTGCAGCTCAAGTGCAGCGCGCGCTCCGTGGAGAGCTGGAGAGCTGCGGCCGCCGGCTGGCCCGGGCGGCAGGTCAGAGCGAAAGGCAGGCGCAGCGCAGGGCTCTTAGGGCGCCTGGCGGCAGCCGCCTCCGTCTACGGCCATACCACCCTGAACGCGCCCGATCTCGTCTGATCTCGGAAGCTAAGCAGGGTCGGGCCCGGTTAGTACTTGGATGGGAGACCGCCTGGGAATACCGGGTGCTGTAGGCTTTTTGTTGTTTCTGTTTTGCCCTGCCTCCCCTCTCCTTTAGCCCCCGGCCCCAGCCGCACCGCAAGCCGCACCAGCCGCTGGCCCCTGGCACCCCACCGCGCTCAGAGCCGCCGCCTGCCTTCCAGCCCCTCTCAGGTTGGCTGGCCGGGGCCCCGACTCCCGCTGCAGACCTGGGTTGCCTCCGCGCGGCCCGCGAGCCCCTCGGCTTTCGGCGGCCAGGAAACCAGAGGAACGGCGGCGGCGGGGGCGCGGGGGTCTCTGTCTGGGGCTCCCTTGGCAGGCCTCAGGCAATTCTGGGCGGGGCCGGGGCCCCAGCCCCACCCCCAGACGCATCCTGGCAGGCAACCTCGCGGTCTCCCGCAGGCGCGGGCGCACAACACACACACACACACACACACACACACACACACACACCCTCACGCCCGCCCCCCTCCCCCCAAACACAGGCACACCTCCCGCAGCCCAGACAGGTCAAGAGCCGGAAACCACAAGTAAGGGAGACGGAGAAAGAGGGAGAGAGAGAGACAGCAAGAGGACCGCACAGGCTTCCAAAGCCCCGGCCGCCACACACTCCCCCCTCCACTGTGGGTATCCACCCGGCCCCCCCAGTCGACCCGACCCCACCACCGTCGCCCACCGACACACTCACACGCACACTCTCTCCCACACTCACCCTCTGGCCTGGGGGCGGGGGCTGGGTCTCGCCTCAGGGAGCCAAGCCGAAGGGGACCTTTGAGACCTCGGCTGCGAGGAAGTCTTGGGGTCCCCACGGGTGATTGCCAGCCCCAGGGCACCGCGTCCAGCCGGGGCTCGCCGGGCCCAAGGCTCACGCCCCCTCCCTTGCGCACGGGCCGCTCTCTGCGGTGTGTGACGGTCTGTGCCAGAGTGTCCGTCTCGGATGGGATGCCGTCCCCTGTGCCCTGTCCGTCTCCCGCTTTCCGTCTCGCTGTGGGTCGGTCGCTCTGTGTCTCCGTCTCTCTGGCTCTCCCTCCCTGGGTGTGCCTGCGCGCTCGTGTCTGTCTGTCTGTCTGCATCTGCATCTGCATCTGCATCTGCCCTCTCGCCGTCTTGGGAGCCTGTCTCTGAACCTTCATCTCTTTGCGTCTCTGTCTCTCCTGACCCCCGGCCTGCCGTCCCTTCCTCTGGCCCCGGCCTCTCACGGGTGGGTGCTCTGGCCGTGGCCCTGGCTGACGAGCTTGCGCCGGCCGGCTGTCTCACTTGGCGTGGGTGCCTGCGAGTGTGTCTGTGTGCCTGTCCGTGTGGCTGCACGTCGCTCGTCTGCACCCTCAGCAAGGTCCGGTGCTTGGAGGGCGGCGTGGGGGCAAGGGGGGGGCCTCGGTAGGGCGAAGGGGCGGGGCTGACGAGCTCTGGTCGCCGGCGCTGGTGGCTGCAGGTGGGTTTGGGCACCGCGCAGGTGCCGGGCAGGATGGGCGCTCAGGGCCACGGCTGGGCTGCGCCTAGGCCCGCAGGAGGCTCAGAGGACCGCGGGCCCCAGCGGGCCCCGAGGCCCTGGGCAGCGAACGCCTTGGGGAGGTGGGCGAGGGGCTGGGGGAGGGGCGGCGGCCCCCGAGCCGGGTGGTGCCTGGAGGGTCCCAGGGTGGGAGAGCGCCACGACCTCGGCGCCCCTCACTCCACCCTCCCCGCTACACCCACCGGCGGGCACACCCGGCCGGCTGCTCCCGGTCCCGGAAGCCCTGTGGTCCCCCGGGCCGGGCCGGCGGTGTGTTGGCCGGGGGGGGGGGGGGGGGGGGGGGGGGCGCGGGGCGGCGTGTGCCGGCCACCGGGCCGCCGGGAGTCCGGTCGCGGGTGGTGCAGCTCAAGTGCAGCGCGCGCTCCGTGGAGAGCTGGAGAGCTGCGGCCGCCGGCTGGCCCGGGCGGCAGGTCAGAGCGAAAGGCAGGCGCAGCGCAGGGCTCTTAGGGCCCCTGGCGGCAGCCGCCTCCGTCTACGGCCATACCACCCTGAACGCGCCCGATCTCGTCTGATCTCAGAAGCTAAGCAGGGTCGGGCCCGGTTAGTACTTGGATGGGAGACCGCCTGGGAATACCGGGTGCTGTAGGCTTTTTGTTGTTTCTGTTTTGCCCTGCCTCCCCTCTCCTTTAGCCCCCGGCCCCAGCCGCACCGCAAGCCGCACCAGCCGCTGGCCCCTGGCACCCCACCGCGCTCAGAGCCGCCGCCTGCCTTCCAGCCCCTCTCAGGTTGGCTGGCCGGGGCCCCGACTCCCGCTGCAGACCTGGGTTGCCTCCGCGCGGCCCGCGAGCCCCTCGGCTTTCGGCGTCCAGGAAACCAGAGGAACGGCGGCGGCGGGGGCGCGGGGGTCTCTGTCTGGGGCTCCCTTGGCAGGCCTCAGGCAATTCTGGGCGGGGCCGGGGCCCCAGCCCCACCCCCAGACGCATCCTGGCAGGCAACCTCGCGGTCTCCCGCAGGCGCGGGCGCACAACACACACACACACACACACACACACACACACACACACACACCCTCACGCCCGCCCCCTCCCCCCAAACACAGGCACACCTCCCGCAGCCCAGACAGGTCAAGAGCCGGAAACCACAAGTAAGGGAGACGGAGAAAGAGGGAGAGAGAGAGACAGCAAGAGGACCGCACAGGCTTCCAAAGCCCCGGCCGCCACACCCTCCCCCCTCCACTGTGGGTATCCACCCGGCCCCCCCAGTCGACCCGACCCCACCACCGTCGCCCACCGACACACTCACACGCACACTCTCTCCCACACTCACCCTCTGGCCTGGGGGCGGGGGCTGGGTCTCGCCTCAGGGAGCCAAGCCGAAGGGGACCTTTGAGACCTCGGCTGCGAGGAAGTCTTGGGGTCCCCACGGGTGATTGCCAGCCCCAGGGCACCGCGTCCAGCCGGGGCTCGCCGGGCCCAAGGCTCACGCCCCCTCCCTTGCGCACGGGCCGCTCTCTGCGGTGTGTGACGGTCTGTGCCAGAGTGTCCGTCTCGGATGGGATGCCGTCCCCTGTGCCCTGTCCGTCTCCCGCTTTCCGTCTCGCTGTGGGTCGGTCGCTCTGTGTCTCCGTCTCTCTGGCTCTCCCTCCCTGGGTGTGCCTGCGCGCTCGTGTCTGTCTGTCTGTCTGCATCTGCATCTGCCCTCTCGCCGTCTTGGGAGCCTGTCTCTGAACCTTCATCTCTTTGCGTCTCTGTCTCTCCTGACCCCCGGCCTGCCGTCCCTTCCTCTGGCCCCGGCCTCTCACGGGTGGGTGCTCTGGCCGTGGCCCTGGCTGACGAGCTTGCGCCGGCCGGCTGTCTCACTTGGCGTGGGTGCCTGCGAGTGTGTCTGTGTGCCTGTCCGTGTGGCTGCACGTCGCTCGTCTGCACCCTCAGCAAGGTCCGGTGCTTGGAGGGCGGCGTGGGGGCAAGGGGGGGGCCTCGGTAGGGCGAAGGGGCGGGGCTGACGAGCTCTGGTCGCCGGCGCTGGTGGCTGCAGGTGGGTTTGGGCACCGCGCAGGTGCCGGGCAGGATGGGCGCTCAGGGCCACGGCTGGGCTGCGCCTAGGCCCGCAGGAGGCTCAGAGGACCGCGGGCCCCAGCGGGCCCCGAGGCCCTGGGCAGCGAACGCCTTGGGGAGGTGGGCGAGGGGCTGGGGGAGGGGCGGCGGCCCCCGAGCCGGGTGGTGCCTGGAGGGTCCCAGGGTGGGAGAGCGCCACGACCTCGGCGCCCCTCACTCCACCCTCCCCGCTACACCCACCGGCGGGCACACCTGGCCGGCTGCTCCCGGTCCCGGAAGCCCTGTGGTCCCCCGGGCCGGGCCGGCGGTGTGTTGGCCGGGGGGCGGGGGGGGGGGGGCGGGGACGTGGGCGGGGGCGGGGCGCGGGGCGGCGTGTGCCGGCCACCGGGCCGCCGGGAGTCCGGTCGCGGGTGGTGCAGCTCAAGTGCAGCGCGCGCTCCGTGGAGAGCTGGAGAGCTGCGGCCGCCGGCTGGCCCGGGCGGCAGGTCAGAGCGAAAGGCAGGCGCAGCGCAGGGCTCTTAGGGCGCCTGGCGGCAGCCGCCTCCGTCTACGGCCATACCACCCTGAACGCGCCCGATCTCGTCTGATCTCGGAAGCTAAGCAGGGTCGGGCCCGGTTAGTACTTGGATGGGAGACCGCCTGGGAATACCGGGTGCTGTAGGCTTTTTGTTGTTTCTGTTTTGCCCTGCCTCCCCTCTCCTTTAGCCCCCGGCCCCAGCCGCACCGCAAGCCGCACCAGCCGCTGGCCCCTGGCACCCCACCGCGCTCAGAGCCGCCGCCTGCCTTCCAGCCCCTCTCAGGTTGGCTGGCCGGGGCCCCGACTCCCGCTGCAGACCTGGGTTGCCTCCGCGCGGCCCGCGAGCCCCTCGGCTTTCGGCGTCCAGGAAACCAGAGGAACGGCGGCGGCGGGGGCGCGGGGGTCTCTGTCTGGGGCTCCCTTGGCAGGCCTCAGGCAATTCTGGGCGGGGCCGGGGCCCCAGCCCCACCCCCAGACGCATCCTGGCAGGCAACCTCGCGGTCTCCCGCAGGCGCGGGCGCACAACACACACACACACACACACACACACACACACACACCCTCACGCCCGCCCCCCTCCCCCCAAACACAGGCACACCTCCCGCAGCCCAGACAGGTCAAGAGCCGGAAACCACAAGTAAGGGAGACGGAGAAAGAGGGAGAGAGAGAGACAGCAAGAGGACCGCACAGGCTTCCAAAGCCCCGGCCGCCACACCCTCCCCCCTCCACTGTGGGTATCCACCCGGCCCCCCCAGTCGACCCGACCCCACCACCGTCGCCCACCGACACACTCACACGCACACTCTCTCCCACACTCACCCTCTGGCCTGGGGGCGGGGGCTGGGTCTCGCCTCAGGGAGCCAAGCCGAAGGGGACCTTTGAGACCTCGGCTGCGAGGAAGTCTTGGGGTCCCCACGGGTGATTGCCAGCCCCAGGGCACCGCGTCCAGCCGGGGCTCGCCGGGCCCAAGGCTCACGCCCCCTCCCTTGCGCACGGGCCGCTCTCTGCGGTGTGTGACGGTCTGTGCCAGAGTGTCCGTCTCGGATGGGATGCCGTCCCCTGTGCCCTGTCCGTCTCCCGCTTTCCGTCTCGCTGTGGGTCGGTCGCTCTGTGTCTCCGTCTCTCTGGCTCTCCCTCCCTGGGTGTGCCTGCGCGCTCGTGTCTGTCTGTCTGTCTGCATCTGCATCTGCCCTCTCGCCGTCTTGGGAGCCTGTCTCTGAACCTTCATCTCTTTGCGTCTCTGTCTCTCCTGACCCCCGGCCTGCCGTCCCTTCCTCTGGCCCCGGCCTCTCACGGGTGGGTGCTCTGGCCGTGGCCCTGGCTGACGAGCTTGCGCCGGCCGGCTGTCTCACTTGGCGTGGGTGCCTGCGAGTGTGTCTGTGTGCCTGTCCGTGTGGCTGCACGTCGCTCGTCTGCACCCTCAGCAAGGTCCGGTGCTTGGAGGGCGGCGTGGGGGCAAGGGGGGGGCCTCGGTAGGGCGAAGGGGCGGGGCTGACGAGCTCTGGTCGCCGGCGCTGGTGGCTGCAGGTGGGTTTGGGCACCGCGCAGGTGCCGGGCAGGATGGGCGCTCAGGGCCACGGCTGGGCTGCGCCTAGGCCCGCAGGAGGCTCAGAGGACCGCGGGCCCCAGCGGGCCCCGAGGCCCTGGGCAGCGAACGCCTTGGGGAGGTGGGCGAGGGGCTGGGGGAGGGGCGGCGGCCCCCGAGCCGGGTGGTGCCTGGAGGGTCCCAGGGTGGGAGAGCGCCACGACCTCGGCGCCCCTCACTCCACCCTCCCCGCTACACCCACCGGCGGGCACACCCGGCCGGCTGCTCCCGGTCCCGGAAGCCCTGTGGTCCCCCGGGCCGGGCCGGCGGTGTGTTGGCCGGGGGGGGGGGGGGGGGGGGGGCGGGGACGTGGGCGGGGGCGGGGCGCGGGGCGGCGTGTGCCGGCCACCGGGCCGCCGGGAGTCCGGTCGCGGGTGGTGCAGCTCAAGTGCAGCGCGCGCTCCGTGGAGAGCTGGAGAGCTGCGGCCGCCGGCTGGCCCGGGCGGCAGGTCAGAGCGAAAGGCAGGCGCAGCGCAGGGCTCTTAGGGCCCCTGGCGGCAGCCGCCTCCGTCTACGGCCATACCACCCTGAACGCGCCCGATCTCGTCTGATCTCGGAAGCTAAGCAGGGTCGGGCCCGGTTAGTACTTGGATGGGAGACCGCCTGGGAATACCGGGTGCTGTAGGCTTTTTGTTGTTTCTGTTTTGCCCTGCCTCCCCTCTCCTTTAGCCCCCGGCCCCAGCCGCACCGCAAGCCGCACCAGCCGCTGGCCCCTGGCACCCCACCGCGCTCAGAGCCGCCGCCTGCCTTCCAGCCCCTCTCAGGTTGGCTGGCCGGGGCCCCGACTCCCGCTGCAGACCTGGGTTGCCTCCGCGCGGCCCGCGAGCCCCTCGGCTTTCGGCGTCCAGGAAACCAGAGGAACGGCGGCGGCGGGGGCGCGGGGGTCTCTGTCTGGGGCTCCCTTGGCAGGCCTCAGGCAATTCTGGGCGGGGCCGGGGCCCCAGCCCCACCCCCAGACGCATCCTGGCAGGCAACCTCGCGGTCTCCCGCAGGCGCGGGCGCACAACACACACACACACACACACACACACACACACACACACACCCTCACGCCCGCCCCCCTCCCCCCACACACAGGCACACCTCCCGCAGCCCAGACAGGTCAAGAGCCGGAAACCACAAGTAAGGGAGACGGAGAAAGAGGGAGAGAGAGAGACAGCAAGAGGACCGCACAGGCTTCCAAAGCCCCGGCCGCCACACCCTCCCCCCTCCACTGTGGGTATCCACCCGGCCCCCCCAGTCGACCCGACCCCACCGTCGCCCACCGACACACTCACACGCACACTCTCTCCCACACTCACCCTCTGGCCTGGGGGCGGGGGCTGGGTCTCGCCTCAGGGAGCCAAGCCGAAGGGGACCTTTGAGACCTCGGCTGCGAGGAAGTCTTGGGGGTCCCCACGGGTGATTGCCAGCCCCAGGGCACCGCGTCCAGCCGGGGCTCGCCGGGCCCAAGGCTCACGCCCCCTCCCTTGCGCACGGGCCGCTCTCTGCGGTGTGTGACGGTCTGTGCCAGAGTGTCCGTCTCGGATGGGATGCCGTCCCCTGTGCCCTGTCCGTCTCCCGCTTTCCGTCTCGCTGTGGGTCGGTCGCTCTGTGTCTCCGTCTCTCTGGCTCTCCCTCCCTGGGTGTGCCTGCGCGCTCGTGTCTGTCTGTCTGTCTGCATCTGCATCTGCATCTGCATCTGCCCTCTCGCCGTCTTGGAAGCCTGTCTCTGAACCTTCATCTCTTTGCGTCTCTGTCTCTCCTGACCCCCGGCCTGCCGTCCCTTCCTCTGGCCCCGGCCTCTCACGGGTGGGTGCTCTGGCCGTGGCCCTGGCTGACGAGCTTGCGCCGGCCGGCTGTCTCACTTGGCGTGGGTGCCTGCGAGTGTGTCTGTGTGCCTGTCCGTGTGGCTGCACGTCGCTCGTCTGCACCCTCAGCAAGGTCCGGTGCTTGGAGGGCGGCGTGGGGGCAAGGGGGGGGCCTCGGTAGGGCGAAGGGGCGGGGCTGACGAGCTCTGGTCGCCGGCGCTGGTGGCTGCAGGTGGGTTTGGGCACCGCGCAGGTGCCGGGCAGGATGGGCGCTCAGGGCCACGGCTGGGCTGCGCCTAGGCCCGCAGGAGGCTCAGAGGACCGCGGGCCCCAGCGGGCCCCGAGGCCCTGGGCAGCGAACGCCTTGGGGAGGTGGGCGAGGGGCTGGGGGAGGGGCGGCGGCCCCCGAGCCGGGTGGTGCCTGGAGGGTCCCAGGGTGGGAGAGCGCCACGACCTCGGCGCCCCTCACTCCACCCTCCCCGCTACACCCACCGGCGGGCACACCCGGCCGGCTGCTCCCGGTCCCGGAAGCCCTGTGGTCCCCCGGGCCGGGCCGGCGGTGTGTTGGCCGGGGGGGGGGGGGGGGGGGGCGGGGACGTGGGCGGGGGCGGGGCGCGGGGCGGCGTGTGCCGGCCACCGGGCCGCCGGGAGTCCGGTCGCGGGTGGTGCAGCTCAAGTGCAGCGCGCGCTCCGTGGAGAGCTGGAGAGCTGCGGCCGCCGGCTGGCCCGGGCGGCAGGTCAGAGCGAAAGGCAGGCGCAGCGCAGGGCTCTTAGGGCGCCTGGCGGCAGCCGCCTCCGTCTACGGCCATACCACCCTGAACGCGCCCGATCTCGTCTGATCTCGGAAGCTAAGCAGGGTCGGGCCCGGTTAGTACTTGGATGGGAGATCGCCTGGGAATACCGGGTGCTGTAGGCTTTTTGTTGTTTCTGTTTTGCCCTGCCTCCCCTCTCCTTTAGCCCCCGGCCCCAGCCGCACCGCAAGCCGCACCAGCCGCTGGCCCCTGGCACCCCACCGCGCTCAGAGCCGCCGCCTGCCTTCCAGCCCCTCTCAGGTTGGCTGGCCGGGGCCCCGACTCCCGCTGCAGACCTGGGTTGCCTCCGCGCGGCCCGCGAGCCCCTCGGCTTTCGGCGTCCAGGAAACCAGAGGAACGGCGGCGGCGGGGGCGCGGGGGTCTCTGTCTGGGGCTCCCTTGGCAGGCCTCAGGCAATTCTGGGCGGGGCCGGGGCCCCAGCCCCACCCCCAGACGCATCCTGGCAGGCAACCTCGCGGTCTCCCGCAGGCGCGGGCGCACAACACACACACACACACACACACACACACACACACCCTCACGCCCGCCCCCCTCCCCCCAAACACAGGCACACCTCCCGCAGCCCAGACAGGTCAAGAGCCGGAAACCACAAGTAAGGGAGACGGAGAAAGAGGGAGAGAGAGAGACAGCAAGAGGACCGCACAGGCTTCCAAAGCCCCGGCCGCCACACCCTCCCCCCTCCACTGTGGGTATCCACCCGGCCCCCCCAGTCGACCCGACCCCACCACCGTCGCCCACCGACACACTCACACGCACACTCTCTCCCACACTCACCCTCTGGCCTGGGGGCGGGGGCTGGGTCTCGCCTCAGGGAGCCAAGCCGAAGGGGACCTTTGAGACCTCGGCTGCGAGGAAGTCTTGGGGTCCCCACGGGTGATTGCCAGCCCCAGGGCACCGCGTCCAGCCGGGGCTCGCCGGGCCCAAGGCTCACGCCCCCTCCCTTGTGCACGGGCCGCTCTCTGCGGTGTGTGACGGTCTGTGCCAGAGTGTCCGTCTCGGATGGGATGCCGTCCCCTGTGCCCTGTCCGTCTCCCGCTTTCCGTCTCGCTGTGGGTCGGTCGCTCTGTGTCTCCGTCTCTCTGGCTCTCCCTCCCTGGGTGTGCCTGCGCGCTCGTGTCTGTCTGTCTGTCTGCATCTGCATCTGCCCTCTCGCCGTCTTGGGAGCCTGTCTCTGAACCTTCATCTCTTTGCGTCTCTGTCTCTCCTGACCCCCGGCCTGCCGTCCCTTCCTCTGGCCCCGGCCTCTCACGGGTGGGTGCTCTGGCCGTGGCCCTGGCTGACGAGCTTGCGCCGGCCGGCTGTCTCACTTGGCGTGGGTGCCTGCGAGTGTGTCTGTGTGCCTGTCCGTGTGGCTGCACGTCGCTCGTCTGCACCCTCAGCAAGGTCCGGTGCTTGGAGGGCGGCGTGGGGGCAAGGGGGGGGCCTCGGTAGGGCGAAGGGGCGGGGCTGACGAGCTCTGGTCGCCGGCGCTGGTGGCTGCAGGTGGGTTTGGGCACCGCGCAGGTGCCGGGCAGGATGGGCGCTCAGGGCCACGGCTGGGCTGCGCCTAGGCCCGCAGGAGGCTCAGAGGACCGCGGGCCCCAGCGGGCCCCGAGGCCCTGGGCAGCGAACGCCTTGGGGAGGTGGGCGAGGGGCTGGGGGAGGGGCGGCGGCCCCCGAGCCGGGTGGTGCCTGGAGGGTCCCAGGGTGGGAGAGCGCCACGACCTCGGCGCCCCTCACTCCACCCTCCCCGCTACACCCACCGGCGGGCACACCCGGCCGGCTGCTCCCGGTCCCGGAAGCCCTGTGGTCCCCCGGGCCGGGCCGGCGGTGTGTTGTGTGTTGGCCGGGGGGGGGGGGGGGGGGGGGCGGGGACGTGGGCGGGGGCGGGGCGCGGGGCGGCGTGTGCCGGCCACCGGGCCGCCGGGAGTCCGGTCGCGGGTGGTGCAGCTCAAGTGCAGCGCGCGCTCCGTGGAGAGCTGGAGAGCTGCGGCCGCCGGCTGGCCCGGGCGGCAGGTCAGAGCGAAAGGCAGGCGCAGCGCAGGGCTCTTAGGGCGCCTGGCGGCAGCCGCCTCCGTCTATGGCCATACCACCCTGAACGCGCCCGATCTCGTCTGATCTCGGAAGCTAAGCAGGGTCGGGCCCGGTTAGTACTTGGATGGGAGACCGCCTGGGAATACCGGGTGCTGTAGGCTTTTTGTTGTTTCTGTTTTGCCCTGCCTCCCCTCTCCTTTAGCCCCCGGCCCCAGCCGCACCGCAAGCCGCACCAGCCGCTGGCCCCTGGCACCCCACCGCGCTCAGAGCCGCCGCCTGCCTTCCAGCCCCTCTCAGGTTGGCTGGCCGGGGCCCCGACTCCCGCTGCAGACCTGGGTTGCCTCCGCGCGGCCCGCGAGCCCCTCGGCTTTCGGCGTCCAGGAAACCAGAGGAACGGCGGCGGCGGGGGCGCGGGGGTCTCTGTCTGGGGCTCCCTTGGCAGGCCTCAGGCAATTCTGGGCGGGGCCGGGGCCCCAGCCCCACCCCCAGACGCATCCTGGCAGGCAACCTCGCGGTCTCCCGCAGGCGCGGGCGCACAACACACACACACACACACACACACACACACACACACCCTCACGCCCGCCCCCCTCCCCCCAAACACAGGCACACCTCCCGCAGCCCAGACAGGTCAAGAGCCGGAAACCACAAGTAAGGGAGACGGAGAAAGAGGGAGAGAGAGAGACAGCAAGAGGACCGCACAGGCTTCCAAAGCCCCGGCCGCCACACCCTCCCCCCTCCACTGTGGGTATCCACCCGGCCCCCCCAGTCGACCCGACCCCACCACCGTCGCCCACCGACACACTCACACGCACACTCTCTCCCACACTCACCCTCTGGCCTGGGGGCGGGGGCTGGGTCTCGCCTCAGGGAGCCAAGCCGAAGGGGACCTTTGAGACCTCGGCTGCGAGGAAGTCTTGGGGTCCCCACGGGTGATTGCCAGCCCCAGGGCACCGCGTCCAGCCGGGGCTCGCCGGGCCCAAGGCTCACGCCCCCTCCCTTGCGCACGGGCCGCTCTCTGCGGTGTGTGACGGTCTGTGCCAGAGTGTCCGTCTCGGATGGGATGCCGTCCCCTGTGCCCTGTCCGTCTCCCGCTTTCCTTCTCGCTGTGGGTCGGTCGCTCTGTGTCTCCGTCTCTCTGGCTCTCCCTCCCTGGGTGTGCCTGCGCGCTCGTGTCTGTCTGTCTGTCTGCATCTGCATCTGCATCTGCATCTGCCCTCTCGCCGTCTTGGGAGCCTGTCTCTGAACCTTCATCTCTTTGCGTCTCTGTCTCTCCTGACCCCCGGCCTGCCGTCCCTTCCTCTGGCCCCGGCCTCTCACGGGTGGGTGCTCTGGCCGTGGCCCTGGCTGACGAGCTTGCGCCGGCCGGCTGTCTCACTTGGCGTGGGTGCCTGCGAGTGTGTCTGTGTGCCTGTCCGTGTGGCTGCACGTCGCTCGTCTGCACCCTCAGCAAGGTCCGGTGCTTGGAGGGCGGCGTGGGGGCAAGGGGGGGGCCTCGGTAGGGCGAAGGGGCGGGGCTGACGAGCTCTGGTCGCCGGCGCTGGTGGCTGCAGGTGGGTTTGGGCACCGCGCAGGTGCCGGGCAGGATGGGCGCTCAGGGCCACGGCTGGGCTGCGCCTAGGCCCGCAGGAGGCTCAGAGGACCGCGGGCCCCAGCGGGCCCCGAGGCCCTGGGCAGCGAACGCCTTGGGGAGGTGGGCGAGGGGCTGGGGGAGGGGCGGCGGCCCCCGAGCCGGGTGGTGCCTGGAGGGTCCCAGGGTGGGAGAGCGCCACGACCTCGGCGCCCCTCACTCCACCCTCCCCGCTACACCCACCGGCGGGCACACCCGGCCGGCTGCTCCCGGTCCCGGAAGCCCTGTGGTCCCCCGGGCCGGGCCGGCGGTGTGTTGGCCGGGGGGGGGGGGGGGGGGCGGGGACGTGGGCGGGGGCGGGGCGCGGGGCGGCGTGTGCCGGCCACCGGGCCGCCGGGAGTCCGGTCGCGGGTGGTGCAGCTCAAGTGCAGCGCGCGCTCCGTGGAGAGCTGGAGAGCTGCGGCCGCCGGCTGGCCCGGGCGGCAGGTCAGAGCGAAAGGCAGGCGCAGCGCAGGGCTCTTAGGGCGCCTGGCGGCAGCCGCCTCCGTCTACGGCCATACCACCCTGAACGCGCCCGATCTCGTCTGATCTCGGAAGCTAAGCAGGGTCGGGCCCGGTTAGTACTTGGATGGGAGACCGCCTGGGAATACCGGGTGCTGTAGGCTTTTTGTTGTTTCTGTTTTGCCCTGCCTCCCCTCTCCTTTAGCCCCCGGCCCCAGCCGCACCGCAAGCCGCACCAGCCGCTGGCCCCTGGCACCCCACCGCGCTCAGAGCCGCCGCCTGCCTTCCAGCCCCTCTCAGGTTGGCTGGCCGGGGCCCCGACTCCCGCTGCAGACCTGGGTTGCCTCCGCGCGGCCCGCGAGCCCCTCGGCTTTCGGCGTCCAGGAAACCAGAGGAACGGCGGCGGCGGGGGCGCGGGGGTCTCTGTCTGGGGCTCCCTTGGCAGGCCTCAGGCAATTCTGGGCGGGGCCGGGGCCCCAGCCCCACCCCCAGACGCATCCTGGCAGGCAACCTCGCGGTCTCCCGCAGGCGCGGGCGCACAACACACACACACACACACACACACACACACACACCCTCACGCCCGCCCCCCTCCCCCCAAACACAGGCACACCTCCCGCAGCCCAGACAGGTCAAGAGCCGGAAACCACAAGTAAGGGAGACGGAGAAAGAGGGAGAGAGAGAGACAGCAAGAGGACCGCACAGGCTTCCAAAGCCCCGGCCGCCACACCCTCCCCCCTCCACTGTGGGTATCCACCCGGCCCCCCCAGTCGACCCGACCCCACCACCGTCGCCCACCGACACACTCACACGCACACTCTCTCCCACACTCACCCTCTGGCCTGGGGGCGGGGGCTGGGTCTCGCCTCAGGGAGCCAAGCCGAAGGGGACCTTTGAGACCTCGGCTGCGAGGAAGTCTTGGGGTCCCCACGGGTGATTGCCAGCCCCAGGGCACCGCGTCCAGCCGGGGCTCGCCGGGCCCAAGGCTCACGCCCCCTCCCTTGCGCACGGGCCGCTCTCTGCGGTGTGTGACGGTCTGTGCCAGAGTGTCCGTCTCGGATGGGATGCCGTCCCCTGTGCCCTGTCCGTCTCCCGCTTTCCGTCTCGCTGTGGGTCGGTCGCTCTGTGTCTCCGTCTCTCTGGCTCTCCCTCCCTGGGTGTGCCTGCGCGCTCGTGTCTGTCTGTCTGTCTGCATCTGCATCTGCCCTCTCGCCGTCTTGGGAGCCTGTCTCTGAACCTTCATCTCTTTGCGTCTCTGTCTCTCCTGACCCCCGGCCTGCCGTCCCTTCCTCTGGCCCCGGCCTCTCACGGGTGGGTGCTCTGGCCGTGGCCCTGGCTGACGAGCTTGCGCCGGCCGGCTGTCTCACTTGGCGTGGGTGCCTGCGAGTGTGTCTGTGTGCCTGTCCGTGTGGCTGCACGTCGCTCGTCTGCACCCTCAGCAAGGTCCGGTGCTTGGAGGGCGGCGTGGGGGCAAGGGGGGGGCCTCGGTAGGGCGAAGGGGCGGGGCTGACGAGCTCTGGTCGCCGGCGCTGGTGGCTGCAGGTGGGTTTGGGCACCGCGCAGGTGCCGGGCAGGATGGGCGCTCAGGGCCACGGCTGGGCTGCGCCTAGGCCCGCAGGAGGCTCAGAGGACCGCGGGCCCCAGCGGGCCCCGAGGCCCTGGGCAGCGAACGCCTTGGGGAGGTGGGCGAGGGGCTGGGGGAGGGGCGGCGGCCCCCGAGCCGGGTGGTGCCTGGAGGGTCCCAGGGTGGGAGAGCGCCACGACCTCGGCGCCCCTCACTCCACCCTCCCCGCTACACCCACCGGCGGGCACACCCGGCCGGCTGCTCCCGGTCCCGGAAGCCCTGTGGTCCCCCGGGCCGGGCCGGCGGTGTGTGGGCCGGGGGGGGGGGGGGGGGGGGCGGGGACGTGGGCGGGGGCGGGGCGCGGGGCGGCGTGTGCCGGCCACCGGGCCGCCGGGAGTCCGGTCGCGGGTGGTGCAGCTCAAGTGCAGCGCGCGCTCCGTGGAGAGCTGGAGAGCTGCGGCCGCCGGCTGGCCCGGGCGGCAGGTCAGAGCGAAAGGCAGGCGCAGCGCAGGGCTCTTAGGGCGCCTGGCGGCAGCCGCCTCCGTCTACGGCCATACCACCCTGAACGCGCCCGATCTCGTCTGATCTCGGAAGCTAAGCAGGGTCGGGCCCGGTTAGTACTTGGATGGGAGACCGCCTGGGAATACCGGGTGCTGTAGGCTTTTTGTTGTTTCTGTTTTGCCCTGCCTCCCCTCTCCTTTAGCCCCCGGCCCCAGCCGCACCGCAAGCCGCACCAGCCGCTGGCCCCTGGCACCCCACCGCGCTCAGAGCCGCCGCCTGCCTTCCAGCCCCTCTCAGGTTGGCTGGCCGGGGCCCCGACTCCCGCTGCAGACCTGGGTTGCCTCCGCGCGGCCCGCGAGCCCCTCGGCTTTCGGCGTCCAGGAAACCAGAGGAACGGCGGCGGCGGGGGCGCGGGGGTCTCTGTCTGGGGCTCCCTTGGCAGGCCTCAGGCAATTCTGGGCGGGGCCGGGGCCCCAGCCCCACCCCCAGACGCATCCTGGCAGGCAACCTCGCGGTCTCCCGCAGGCGCGGGCGCACAACACACACACACACACACACACACACACACACACCCTCACGCCCGCCCCCCTCCCCCCAAACACAGGCACACCTCCCGCAGCCCAGACAGGTCAAGAGCCGGAAACCACAAGTAAGGGAGACGGAGAAAGAGGGAGAGAGAGAGACAGCAAGAGGACCGCACAGGCTTCCAAAGCCCCGGCCGCCACACCCTCCCCCCTCCACTGTGGGTATCCACCCGGCCCCCCCAGTCGACCCGACCCCACCACCGTCGCCCACCGACACACTCACACGCACACTCTCTCCCACACTCACCCTCTGGCCTGGGGGCGGGGGCTGGGTCTCGCCTCAGGGAGCCAAGCCGAAGGGGACCTTTGAGACCTCGGCTGCGAGGAAGTCTTGGGGTCCCCACGGGTGATTGCCAGCCCCAGGGCACCGCGTCCAGCCGGGGCTCGCCGGGCCCAAGGCTCACGCCCCCTCCCTTGCGCACGGGCCGCTCTCTGCGGTGTGTGACGGTCTGTGCCAGAGTGTCCGTCTCGGATGGGATGCCGTCCCCTGTGCCCTGTCCGTCTCCCGCTTTCCGTCTCGCTGTGGGTCGGTCGCTCTGTGTCTCCGTCTCTCTGGCTCTCCCTCCCTGGGTGTGCCTGCGCGCTCGTGTCTGTCTGTCTGTCTGCATCTGCATCTGCCCTCTCGCCGTCTTGGGAGCCTGTCTCTGAACCTTCATCTCTTTGCGTCTCTGTCTCTCCTGACCCCCGGCCTGCCGTCCCTTCCTCTGGCCCCGGCCTCTCACGGGTGGGTGCTCTGGCCGTGGCCCTGGCTGACGAGCTTGCGCCGGCCGGCTGTCTCACTTGGCGTGGGTGCCTGCGAGTGTGTCTGTGTGCCTGTCCGTGTGGCTGCACGTCGCTCGTCTGCACCCTCAGCAAGGTCCGGTGCTTGGAGGGCGGCGTGGGGGCAAGGGGGGGGCCTCGGTAGGGCGAAGGGGCGGGGCTGACGAGCTCTGGTCGCCGGCGCTGGTGGCTGCAGGTGGGTTTGGGCACCGCGCAGGTGCCGGGCAGGATGGGCGCTCAGGGCCACGGCTGGGCTGCGCCTAGGCCCGCAGGAGGCTCAGAGGACCGCGGGCCCCAGCGGGCCCCGAGGCCCTGGGCAGCGAACGCCTTGGGGAGGTGGGCGAGGGGCTGGGGGAGGGGCGGCGGCCCCCGAGCCGGGTGGTGCCTGGAGGGTCCCAGGGTGGGAGAGCGCCACGACCTCGGCGCCCCTCACTCCACCCTCCCCGCTACACCCACCGGCGGGCACACCCGGCCGGCTGCTCCCGGTCCCGGAAGCCCTGTGGTCCCCCGGGCCGGGCCGGCGGTGTGTTGTGTGTTGGCCGGGGGGGGGGGGGGGGGGGGGGGGGGGGCGGGGGGGGGGGGGGGGGGGCGGGGCGGCGTGTGCCGGCCACCGGGCCGCCGGGAGTCCGGTCGCGGGTGGTGCAGCTCAAGTGCAGCGCGCGCTCCGTGGAGAGCTGGAGAGCTGCGGCCGCCGGCTGGCCCGGGCGGCAGGTCAGAGCGAAAGGCAGGCGCAGCGCAGGGCTCTTAGGGCGCCTGGCGGCAGCCGCCTCCGTCTACGGCCATACCACCCTGAACGCGCCCGATCTCGTCTGATCTCGGAAGCTAAGCAGGGTCGGGCCCGGTTAGTACTTGGATGGGAGACCGCCTGGGAATACCGGGTGCTGTAGGCTTTTTGTTGTTTCTGTTTTGCCCTGCCTCCCCTCTCCTTTAGCCCCCGGCCCCAGCCGCACCGCAAGCCGCACCAGCCGCTGGCCCCTGGCACCCCACCGCGCTCAGAGCCGCCGCCTGCCTTCCAGCCCCTCTCAGGTTGGCTGGCCGGGGCCCCGACTCCCGCTGCAGACCTGGGTTGCCTCCGCGCGGCCCGCGAGCCCCTCGGCTTTCGGCGTCCAGGAAACCAGAGGAACGGCGGCGGCGGGGGCGCGGGGGTCTCTGTCTGGGGCTCCCTTGGCAGGCCTCAGGCAATTCTGGGCGGGGCCGGGGCCCCAGCCCCACCCCCAGACGCATCCTGGCAGGCAACCTCGCGGTCTCCCGCAGGCGCGGGCGCACAACACACACACACACACACACACACACACACACACACCCTCACGCCCGCCCCCCTCCCCCCAAACACAGGCACACCTCCCGCAGCCCAGACAGGTCAAGAGCCGGAAACCACAAGTAAGGGAGACGGAGAAAGAGGGAGAGAGAGAGACAGCAAGAGGACCGCACAGGCTTCCAAAGCCCCGGCCGCCACACCCTCCCCCCTCCACTGTGGGTATCCACCCGGCCCCCCCAGTCGACCCGACCCCACCACCGTCGCCCACCGACACACTCACACGCACACTCTCTCCCACACTCACCCTCTGGCCTGGGGGCGGGGGCTGGGTCTCGCCTCAGGGAGCCAAGCCGAAGGGGACCTTTGAGACCTCGGCTGCGAGGAAGTCTTGGGGTCCCCACGGGTGATTGCCAGCCCCAGGGCACCGCGTCCAGCCGGGGCTCGCCGGGCCCAAGGCTCACGCCCCCTCCCTTGCGCACGGGCCGCTCTCTGCGGTGTGTGACGGTCTGTGCCAGAGTGTCCGTCTCGGATGGGATGCCGTCCCCTGTGCCCTGTCCGTCTCCCGCTTTCCGTCTCGCTGTGGGTCGGTCGCTCTGTGTCTCCGTCTCTCTGGCTCTCCCTCCCTGGGTGTGCCTGCGCGCTCGTGTCTGTCTGTCTGTCTGCATCTGCATCTGCCCTCTCGCCGTCTTGGGAGCCTGTCTCTGAACCTTCATCTCTTTGCGTCTCTGTCTCTCCTGACCCCCGGCCTGCCGTCCCTTCCTCTGGCCCCGGCCTCTCACGGGTGGGTGCTCTGGCCGTGGCCCTGGCTGACGAGCTTGCGCCGGCCGGCTGTCTCACTTGGCGTGGGTGCCTGCGAGTGTGTCTGTGTGCCTGTCCGTGTGGCTGCACGTCGCTCGTCTGCACCCTCAGCAAGGTCCGGTGCTTGGAGGGCGGCGTGGGGGCAAGGGGGGGGCCTCGGTAGGGCGAAGGGGCGGGGCTGACGAGCTCTGGTCGCCGGCGCTGGTGGCTGCAGGTGGGTTTGGGCACCGCGCAGGTGCCGGGCAGGATGGGCGCTCAGGGCCACGGCTGGGCTGCGCCTAGGCCCGCAGGAGGCTCAGAGGACCGCGGGCCCCAGCGGGCCCCGAGGCCCTGGGCAGCGAACGCCTTGGGGAGGTGGGCGAGGGGCTGGGGGAGGGGCGGCGGCCCCCGAGCCGGGTGGTGCCTGGAGGGTCCCAGGGTGGGAGAGCGCCACGACCTCGGCGCCCCTCACTCCACCCTCCCCGCTACACCCACCGGCGGGCACACCCGGCCGGCTGCTCCCGGTCCCGGAAGCCCTGTGGTCCCCCGGGCCGGGCCGGCGGTGTGTTGGCCGGGGGGGGGGGGGGGGGGGCGGGGACGTGGGCGGGGGCGGGGCGCGGGGCGGCGTGTGCCGGCCACCGGGCCGCCGGGAGTCCGGTCGCGGGTGGTGCAGCTCAAGTGCAGCGCGCGCTCCGTGGAGAGCTGGAGAGCTGCGGCCGCCGGCTGGCCCGGGCGGCAGGTCAGAGCGAAAGGCAGGCGCAGCGCAGGGCTCTTAGGGCCCCTGGCGGCAGCCGCCTCCGTCTACGGCCATACCACCCTGAACGCGCCCGATCTCGTCTGATCTCGGAAGCTAAGCAGGGTCGGGCCCGGTTAGTACTTGGATGGGAGACCGCCTGGGAATACCGGGTGCTGTAGGCTTTTTGTTGTTTCTGTTTTGCCCTGCCTCCCCTCTCCTTTAGCCCCCGGCCCCAGCCGCACCGCAAGCCGCACCAGCCGCTGGCCCCTGGCACCCCACCGCGCTCAGAGCCGCCGCCTGCCTTCCAGCCCCTCTCAGGTTGGCTGGCCGGGGCCCCGACTCCCGCTGCAGACCTGGGTTGCCTCCGCGCGGCCCGCGAGCCCCTCGGCTTTCGGCGTCCAGGAAACCAGAGGAACGGCGGCGGCGGGGGCGCGGGGGTCTCTGTCTGGGGCTCCCTTGGCAGGCCTCAGGCAATTCTGGGCGGGGCCGGGGCCCCAGCCCCACCCCCAGACGCATCCTGGCAGGCAACCTCGCGGTCTCCCGCAGGCGCGGGCGCACAACACACACACACACACACACACACACACACACACACACACCCTCACGCCCGCCCCCCTCCCCCCAAACACAGGCACACCTCCCGCAGCCCAGACAGGTCAAGAGCCGGAAACCACAAGTAAGGGAGACGGAGAAAGAGGGAGAGAGAGAGACAGCAAGAGGACCGCACAGGCTTCCAAAGCCCCGGCCGCCACACCCTCCCCCCTCCACTGTGGGTATCCACCCGGCCCCCCCAGTCGACCCGACCCCACCGTCGCCCACCGACACACTCACACGCACACTCTCTCCCACACTCACCCTCTGGCCTGGGGGCGGGGGCTGGGTCTCGCCTCAGGGAGCCAAGCCGAAGGGGACCTTTGAGACCTCGGCTGCGAGGAAGTCTTGGGGGTCCCCACGGGTGATTGCCAGCCCCAGGGCACCGCGTCCAGCCGGGGCTCGCCGGGCCCAAGGCTCACGCCCCCTCCCTTGCGCACGGGCCGCTCTCTGCGGTGTGTGACGGTCTGTGCCAGAGTGTCCGTCTCGGATGGGATGCCGTCCCCTGTGCCCTGTCCGTCTCCCGCTTTCCGTCTCGCTGTGGGTCGGTCGCTCTGTGTCTCCGTCTCTCTGGCTCTCCCTCCCTGGGTGTGCCTGCGCGCTCGTGTCTGTCTGTCTGTCTGCATCTGCATCTGCATCTGCATCTGCCCTCTCGCCGTCTTGGAAGCCTGTCTCTGAACCTTCATCTCTTTGCGTCTCTGTCTCTCCTGACCCCCGGCCTGCCGTCCCTTCCTCTGGCCCCGGCCTCTCACGGGTGGGTGCTCTGGCCGTGGCCCTGGCTGACGAGCTTGCGCCGGCCGGCTGTCTCACTTGGCGTGGGTGCCTGCGAGTGTGTCTGTGTGCCTGTCCGTGTGGCTGCACGTCGCTCGTCTGCACCCTCAGCAAGGTCCGGTGCTTGGAGGGCGGCGTGGGGGCAAGGGGGGGGCCTCGGTAGGGCGAAGGGGCGGGGCTGACGAGCTCTGGTCGCCGGCGCTGGTGGCTGCAGGTGGGTTTGGGCACCGCGCAGGTGCCGGGCAGGATGGGCGCTCAGGGCCACGGCTGGGCTGCGCCTAGGCCCGCAGGAGGCTCAGAGGACCGCGGGCCCCAGCGGGCCCCGAGGCCCTGGGCAGCGAACGCCTTGGGGAGGTGGGCGAGGGGCTGGGGGAGGGGCGGCGGCCCCCGAGCCGGGTGGTGCCTGGAGGGTCCCAGGGTGGGAGAGCGCCACGACCTCGGCGCCCCTCACTCCACCCTCCCCGCTACACCCACCGGCGGGCACACCCGGCCGGCTGCTCCCGGTCCCGGAAGCCCTGTGGTCCCCCGGGCCGGGCCGGCGGTGTGTTGGCCGGGGGGCGGGGGGGGGGGGGCGGGGACGTGGGCGGGGGCGGGGCGCGGGGCGGCGTGTGCCGGCCACCGGGCCGCCGGGAGTCCGGTCGCGGGTGGTGCAGCTCAAGTGCAGCGCGCGCTCCGTGGAGAGCTGGAGAGCTGCGGCCGCCGGCTGGCCCGGGCGGCAGGTCAGAGCGAAAGGCAGGCGCAGCGCAGGGCTCTTAGGGCGCCTGGCGGCAGCCGCCTCCGTCTACGGCCATACCACCCTGAACGCGCCCGATCTCGTCTGATCTCGGAAGCTAAGCAGGGTCGGGCCCGGTTAGTACTTGGATGGGAGACCGCCTGGGAATACCGGGTGCTGTAGGCTTTTTGTTGTTTCTGTTTTGCCCTGCCTCCCCTCTCCTTTAGCCCCCGGCCCCAGCCGCACCGCAAGCCGCACCAGCCGCTGGCCCCTGGCACCCCACCGCGCTCAGAGCCGCCGCCTGCCTTCCAGCCCCTCTCAGGTTGGCTGGCCGGGGCCCCGACTCCCGCTGCAGACCTGGGTTGCCTCCGCGCGGCCCGCGAGCCCCTCGGCTTTCGGCGTCCAGGAAACCAGAGGAACGGCGGCGGCGGGGGCGCGGGGGTCTCTGTCTGGGGCTCCCTTGGCAGGCCTCAGGCAATTCTGGGCGGGGCCGGGGCCCCAGCCCCACCCCCAGACGCATCCTGGCAGGCAACCTCGCGGTCTCCCGCAGGCGCGGGCGCACAACACACACACACACACACACACACACACACACACACCCTCACGCCCGCCCCCCTCCCCCCAAACACAGGCACACCTCCCGCAGCCCAGACAGGTCAAGAGCCGGAAACCACAAGTAAGGGAGACGGAGAAAGAGGGAGAGAGAGAGACAGCAAGAGGACCGCACAGGCTTCCAAAGCCCCGGCCGCCACACCCTCCCCCCTCCACTGTGGGTATCCACCCGGCCCCCCCAGTCGACCCGACCCCACCACCGTCGCCCACCGACACACTCACACGCACACTCTCTCCCACACTCACCCTCTGGCCTGGGGGCGGGGGCTGGGTCTCGCCTCAGGGAGCCAAGCCGAAGGGGACCTTTGAGACCTCGGCTGCGAGGAAGTCTTGGGGTCCCCACGGGTGATTGCCAGCCCCAGGGCACCGCGTCCAGCCGGGGCTCGCCGGGCCCAAGGCTCACGCCCCCTCCCTTGCGCACGGGCCGCTCTCTGCGGTGTGTGACGGTCTGTGCCAGAGTGTCCGTCTCGGATGGGATGCCGTCCCCTGTGCCCTGTCCGTCTCCCGCTTTCCGTCTCGCTGTGGGTCGGTCGCTCTGTGTCTCCGTCTCTCTGGCTCTCCCTCCCTGGGTGTGCCTGCGCGCTCG
Source organism: Ovis canadensis (assembly GCF_042477335.2). Taxonomy (NCBI): domain Eukaryota; kingdom Metazoa; phylum Chordata; class Mammalia; order Artiodactyla; family Bovidae; genus Ovis; species Ovis canadensis. The sequence continues at coordinate 20,452,918 of NC_091269.1, read as the reverse complement.
TGTCTGTCTGTCTGTCTGCATCTGCATCTGCCCTCTCGCCGTCTTGGGAGCCTGTCTCTGAACCTTCATCTCTTTGCGTCTCTGTCTCTCCTGACCCCCGGCCTGCCGTCCCTTCCTCTGGCCCCGGCCTCTCACGGGTGGGTGCTCTGGCCGTGGCCCTGGCTGACGAGCTTGCGCCGGCCGGCTGTCTCACTTGGCGTGGGTGCCTGCGAGTGTGTCTGTGTGCCTGTCCGTGTGGCTGCACGTCGCTCGTCTGCACCCTCAGCAAGGTCCGGTGCTTGGAGGGCGGCGTGGGGGCAAGGGGGGGGCCTCGGTAGGGCGAAGGGGCGGGGCTGACGAGCTCTGGTCGCCGGCGCTGGTGGCTGCAGGTGGGTTTGGGCACCGCGCAGGTGCCGGGCAGGATGGGCGCTCAGGGCCACGGCTGGGCTGCGCCTAGGCCCGCAGGAGGCTCAGAGGACCGCGGGCCCCAGCGGGCCCCGAGGCCCTGGGCAGCGAACGCCTTGGGGAGGTGGGCGAGGGGCTGGGGGAGGGGCGGCGGCCCCCGAGCCGGGTGGTGCCTGGAGGGTCCCAGGGTGGGAGAGCGCCACGACCTCGGCGCCCCTCACTCCACCCTCCCCGCTACACCCACCGGCGGGCACACCCGGCCGGCTGCTCCCGGTCCCGGAAGCCCTGTGGTCCCCCGGGCCGGGCCGGCGGTGTGTTGGCCGGGGGGGGGGGGGGGGGGGGGGCGGGGACGTGGGCGGGGGCGGGGCGCGGGGCGGCGTGTGCCGGCCACCGGGCCGCCGGGAGTCCGGTCGCGGGTGGTGCAGCTCAAGTGCAGCGCGCGCTCCGTGGAGAGCTGGAGAGCTGCGGCCGCCGGCTGGCCCGGGCGGCAGGTCAGAGCGAAAGGCAGGCGCAGCGCAGGGCTCTTAGGGCGCCTGGCGGCAGCCGCCTCCGTCTACGGCCATACCACCCTGAACGCGCCCGATCTCGTCTGATCTCGGAAGCTAAGCAGGGTCGGGCCCGGTTAGTACTTGGATGGGAGACCGCCTGGGAATACCGGGTGCTGTAGGCTTTTTGTTGTTTCTGTTTTGCCCTGCCTCCCCTCTCCTTTAGCCCCCGGCCCCAGCCGCACCGCAAGCCGCACCAGCCGCTGGCCCCTGGCACCCCACCGCGCTCAGAGCCGCCGCCTGCCTTCCAGCCCCTCTCAGGTTGGCTGGCCGGGGCCCCGACTCCCGCTGCAGACCTGGGTTGCCTCCGCGCGGCCCGCGAGCCCCTCGGCTTTCGGCGTCCAGGAAACCAGAGGAACGGCGGCGGCGGGGGCGCGGGGGTCTCTGTCTGGGGCTCCCTTGGCAGGCCTCAGGCAATTCTGGGCGGGGCCGGGGCCCCAGCCCCACCCCCAGACGCATCCTGGCAGGCAACCTCGCGGTCTCCCGCAGGCGCGGGCGCACAACACACACACACACACACACACACACACACACACACCCTCACGCCCGCCCCCCTCCCCCCAAACACAGGCACACCTCCCGCAGCCCAGACAGGTCAAGAGCCGGAAACCACAAGTAAGGGAGACGGAGAAAGAGGGAGAGAGAGAGACAGCAAGAGGACCGCACAGGCTTCCAAAGCCCCGGCCGCCACACCCTCCCCCCTCCACTGTGGGTATCCACCCGGCCCCCCCAGTCGACCCGACCCCACCACCGTCGCCCACCGACACACTCACACGCACACTCTCTCCCACACTCACCCTCTGGCCTGGGGGCGGGGGCTGGGTCTCGCCTCAGGGAGCCAAGCCGAAGGGGACCTTTGAGACCTCGGCTGCGAGGAAGTCTTGGGGTCCCCACGGGTGATTGCCAGCCCCAGGGCACCGCGTCCAGCCGGGGCTCGCCGGGCCCAAGGCTCACGCCCCCTCCCTTGCGCACGGGCCGCTCTCTGCGGTGTGTGACGGTCTGTGCCAGAGTGTCCGTCTCGGATGGGATGCCGTCCCCTGTGCCCTGTCCGTCTCCCGCTTTCCGTCTCGCTGTGGGTCGGTCGCTCTGTGTCTCCGTCTCTCTGGCTCTCCCTCCCTGGGTGTGCCTGCGCGCTCGTGTCTGTCTGTCTGTCTGCATCTGCATCTGCCCTCTCGCCGTCTTGGGAGCCTGTCTCTGAACCTTCATCTCTTTGCGTCTCTGTCTCTCCTGACCCCCGGCCTGCCGTCCCTTCCTCTGGCCCCGGCCTCTCACGGGTGGGTGCTCTGGCCGTGGCCCTGGCTGACGAGCTTGCGCCGGCCGGCTGTCTCACTTGGCGTGGGTGCCTGCGAGTGTGTCTGTGTGCCTGTCCGTGTGGCTGCACGTCGCTCGTCTGCACCCTCAGCAAGGTCCGGTGCTTGGAGGGCGGCGTGGGGGCAAGGGGGGGGCCTCGGTAGGGCGAAGGGGCGGGGCTGACGAGCTCTGGTCGCCGGCGCTGGTGGCTGCAGGTGGGTTTGGGCACCGCGCAGGTGCCGGGCAGGATGGGCGCTCAGGGCCACGGCTGGGCTGCGCCTAGGCCCGCAGGAGGCTCAGAGGACCGCGGGCCCCAGCGGGCCCCGAGGCCCTGGGCAGCGAACGCCTTGGGGAGGTGGGCGAGGGGCTGGGGGAGGGGCGGCGGCCCCCGAGCCGGGTGGTGCCTGGAGGGTCCCAGGGTGGGAGAGCGCCACGACCTCGGCGCCCCTCACTCCACCCTCCCCGCTACACCCACCGGCCGGCACACCCGGCCGGCTGCTCCCGGTCCCGGAAGCCCTGTGGTCCCCCGGGCCGGGCCGGCCGGGTGTTGGCCGGGGGGGGGGGGGGGGGGGGGGGGGACGGGGGCGGGGGCGGGGCGCGGGGCGGCGTGTGCCGGCCACCGGGCCGCCGGGAGTCCGGTCGCGGGTGGTGCAGCTCAAGTGCAGCGCGCGCTCCGTGGAGAGCTGGAGAGCTGCGGCCGCCGGCTGGCCCGGGCGGCAGGTCAGAGCGAAAGGCAGGCGCAGCGCAGGGCTCTTAGGGCGCCTGGCGGCAGCCGCCTCCGTCTACGGCCATACCACCCTGAACGCGCCCGATCTCGTCTGATCTCGGAAGCTAAGCAGGGTCGGGCCCGGTTAGTACTTGGATGGGAGACCGCCTGGGAATACCGGGTGCTGTAGGCTTTTTGTTGTTTCTGTTTTGCCCTGCCTCCCCTCTCCTTTAGCCCCCGGCCCCAGCCGCACCGCAAGCCGCACCAGCCGCTGGCCCCTGGCACCCCACCGCGCTCAGAGCCGCCGCCTGCCTTCCAGCCCCTCTCAGGTTGGCTGGCCGGGGCCCCGACTCCCGCTGCAGACCTGGGTTGCCTCCGCGCGGCCCGCGAGCCCCTCGGCTTTCGGCGTCCAGGAAACCAGAGGAACGGCGGCGGCGGGGGCGCGGGGGTCTCTGTCTGGGGCTCCCTTGGCAGGCCTCAGGCAATTCTGGGCGGGGCCGGGGCCCCAGCCCCACCCCCAGACGCATCCTGGCAGGCAACCTCGCGGTCTCCCGCAGGCGCGGGCGCACAACACACACACACACACACACACACACACACACACACACACACCCTCACGCCCGCCCCCCTCCCCCCAAACACAGGCACACCTCCCGCAGCCCAGACAGGTCAAGAGCCGGAAACCACAAGTAAGGGAGACGGAGAAAGAGGGAGAGAGAGAGACAGCAAGAGGACCGCACAGGCTTCCAAAGCCCCGGCCGCCACACCCTCCCCCCTCCACTGTGGGTATCCACCCGGCCCCCCCAGTCGACCCGACCCCACCACCGTCGCCCACCGACACACTCACACGCACACTCTCTCCCACACTCACCCTCTGGCCTGGGGGCGGGGGCTGGGTCTCGCCTCAGGGAGCCAAGCCGAAGGGGACCTTTGAGACCTCGGCTGCGAGGAAGTCTTGGGGTCCCCACGGGTGATTGCCAGCCCCAGGGCACCGCGTCCAGCCGGGGCTCGCCGGGCCCAAGGCTCACGCCCCCTCCCTTGCGCACGGGCCGCTCTCTGCGGTGTGTGACGGTCTGTGCCAGAGTGTCCGTCTCGGATGGGATGCCGTCCCCTGTGCCCTGTCCGTCTCCCGCTTTCCGTCTCGCTGTGGGTCGGTCGCTCTGTGTCTCCGTCTCTCTGGCTCTCCCTCCCTGGGTGTGCCTGCGCGCTCGTGTCTGTCTGTCTGTCTGCATCTGCATCTGCCCTCTCGCCGTCTTGGGAGCCTGTCTCTGAACCTTCATCTCTTTGCGTCTCTGTCTCTCCTGACCCCCGGCCTGCCGTCCCTTCCTCTGGCCCCGGCCTCTCACGGGTGGGTGCTCTGGCCGTGGCCCTGGCTGACGAGCTTGCGCCGGCCGGCTGTCTCACTTGGCGTGGGTGCCTGCGAGTGTGTCTGTGTGCCTGTCCGTGTGGCTGCACGTCGCTCGTCTGCACCCTCAGCAAGGTCCGGTGCTTGGAGGGCGGCGTGGGGGCAAGGGGGGGGCCTCGGTAGGGCGAAGGGGCGGGGCTGACGAGCTCTGGTCGCCGGCGCTGGTGGCTGCAGGTGGGTTTGGGCACCGCGCAGGTGCCGGGCAGGATGGGCGCTCAGGGCCACGGCTGGGCTGCGCCTAGGCCCGCAGGAGGCTCAGAGGACCGCGGGCCCCAGCGGGCCCCGAGGCCCTGGGCAGCGAACGCCTTGGGGAGGTGGGCGAGGGGCTGGGGGAGGGGCGGCGGCCCCCGAGCCGGGTGGTGCCTGGAGGGTCCCAGGGTGGGAGAGCGCCACGACCTCGGCGCCCCTCACTCCACCCTCCCCGCTACACCCACCGGCGGGCACACCCGGCCGGCTGCTCCCGGTCCCGGAAGCCCTGTGGTCCCCCGGGCCGGGCCGGCGGTGTGTTGGCCGGGGGGGGGGGGGGGGGGGGGGGGGGGGGGGGGCGGGGGCGGGGCGCGGGGCGGCGTGTGCCGGCCACCGGGCCGCCGGGAGTCCGGTCGCGGGTGGTGCAGCTCAAGTGCAGCGCGCGCTCCGTGGAGAGCTGGAGAGCTGCGGCCGCCGGCTGGCCCGGGCGGCAGGTCAGAGCGAAAGGCAGGCGCAGCGCAGGGCTCTTAGGGCGCCTGGCGGCAGCCGCCTCCGTCTACGGCCATACCACCCTGAACGCGCCCGATCTCGTCTGATCTCGGAAGCTAAGCAGGGTCGGGCCCGGTTAGTACTTGGATGGGAGACCGCCTGGGAATACCGGGTGCTGTAGGCTTTTTGTTGTTTCTGTTTTGCCCTGCCTCCCCTCTCCTTTAGCCCCCGGCCCCAGCCGCACCGCAAGCCGCACCAGCCGCTGGCCCCTGGCACCCCACCGCGCTCAGAGCCGCCGCCTGCCTTCCAGCCCCTCTCAGGTTGGCTGGCCGGGGCCCCGACTCCCGCTGCAGACCTGGGTTGCCTCCGCGCGGCCCGCGAGCCCCTCGGCTTTCGGCGTCCAGGAAACCAGAGGAACGGCGGCGGCGGGGGCGCGGGGGTCTCTGTCTGGGGCTCCCTTGGCAGGCCTCAGGCAATTCTGGGCGGGGCCGGGGCCCCAGCCCCACCCCCAGACGCATCCTGGCAGGCAACCTCGCGGTCTCCCGCAGGCGCGGGCGCACAACACACACACACACACACACACACACACACACACACACACCCTCACGCCCGCCCCCCTCCCCCCAAACACAGGCACACCTCCCGCAGCCCAGACAGGTCAAGAGCCGGAAACCACAAGTAAGGGAGACGGAGAAAGAGGGAGAGAGAGAGACAGCAAGAGGACCGCACAGGCTTCCAAAGCCCCGGCCGCCACACCCTCCCCCCTCCACTGTGGGTATCCACCCGGCCCCCCCAGTCGACCCGACCCCACCACCGTCGCCCACCGACACACTCACACGCACACTCTCTCCCACACTCACCCTCTGGCCTGGGGGCGGGGGCTGGGTCTCGCCTCAGGGAGCCAAGCCGAAGGGGACCTTTGAGACCTCGGCTGCGAGGAAGTCTTGGGGTCCCCACGGGTGATTGCCAGCCCCAGGGCACCGCGTCCAGCCGGGGCTCGCCGGGCCCAAGGCTCACGCCCCCTCCCTTGCGCACGGGCCGCTCTCTGCGGTGTGTGACGGTCTGTGCCAGAGTGTCCGTCTCGGATGGGATGCCGTCCCCTGTGCCCTGTCCGTCTCCCGCTTTCCGTCTCGCTGTGGGTCGGTCGCTCTGTGTCTCCGTCTCTCTGGCTCTCCCTCCCTGGGTGTGCCTGCGCGCTCGTGTCTGTCTGTCTGTCTGCATCTGCATCTGCATCTGCATCAGCATCTGCCCTCTCGCCGTCTTGGGAGCCTGTCTCTGAACCTTCATCTCTTTGCGTCTCTGTCTCTCCTGACCCCCGGCCTGCCGTCCCTTCCTCTGGCCCCGGCCTCTCACGGGGGGGTGCTCTGGCCGTGGCCCTGGCTGACGAGCTTGCGCCGGCCGGCTGTCTCACTTGGCGTGGGTGCCTGCGAGTGTGTCTGTGTGCCTGTCCGTGTGGCTGCACGTCGCTCGTCTGCACCCTCAGCAAGGTCCGGTGCTTGGAGGGCGGCGTGGGGGCAAGGGGGGGGCCTCGGTAGGGCGAAGGGGTGGGGCTGACGAGCTCTGGTCGCCGGCGCTGGTGGCTGCAGGTGGGTTTGGGCACCGCGCAGGTGCCGGGCAGGATGGGCGCTCAGGGCCACGGCTGGGCTGCGCCTAGGCACGCAGGAGGCTCAGAGGACCGCGGGCCCCAGCGGGCCCCGAGGCCCTGGGCAGCGAACGCCTTGGGGAGGTGGGCGAGGGGCTGGGGGAGGGGCGGCGGCCCCGAGCCGGGTGGTGCCTGGAGGGTCCCAGGGTGGGAGAGCGCCACGACCTCGGCGCCCCTCACTCCACCCTCCCCGCTACACCCACCGGCGGGCACACCCGGCCGGCTGCTCCCGGTCCCGGAAGCCCTGTGGTCCCCCGGGCCGGGCCGGCGGTGTGTTGGCCGGGGGGGGGGGGGGGGGGCGGGGACGTGGGCGGGGGCGGGGCGCGGGGCGGCGTGTGCCGGCCACCGGGCCGCCGGGAGTCCGGTCGCGGGTGGTGCAGCTCAAGTGCAGCGCGCGCTCCGTGGAGAGCTGGAGAGCTGCGGCCGCCGGCTGGCCCGGACGGCAGGTCAGAGCGAAAGGCAGGCGCAGCGCAGGGCTCTTAGGGCGCCTGGCGGCAGCCGCCTCCGTCTACGGCCATACCACCCTGAACGCGCCCGATCTCGTCTGATCTCGGAAGCTAAGCAGGGTCGGGCCCGGTTAGTACTTGGATGGGAGACCGCCTGGGAATACCGGGTGCTGTAGGCTTTTTGTTGTTTCTGTTTTGCCCTGCCTCCCCTCTCCTTTAGCCCCCGGCCCCAGCCGCACCGCAAGCCGCACCAGCCGCTGGCCCCTGGCACCCCACCGCGCTCAGAGCCGCCGCCTGCCTTCCAGCCCCTCTCAGGTTGGCTGGCCGGGGCCCCGACTCCCGCTGCAGACCTGGGTTGCCTCCGCGCGGCCCGCGAGCCCCTCGGCTTTCGGCGGCCAGGAAACCAGAGGAACGGCGGCGGCGGGGGCGCGGGGGTCTCTGTCTGGGGCTCCCTTGGCAGGCCTCAGGCAATTCTGGGCGGGGCCGGGGCCCCAGCCCCACCCCCAGACGCATCCTGGCAGGCAACCTCGCGGTCTCCCGCAGGCGCGGGCGCACAACACACACACACACACACACACACACACACACACACCCTCACGCCCGCCCCCCTCCCCCCAAACACAGGCACACCTCCCGCAGCCCAGACAGGTCAAGAGCCGGAAACCACAAGTAAGGGAGACGGAGAAAGAGGGAGAGAGAGAGACAGCAAGAGGACCGCACAGGCTTCCAAAGCCCCGGCCGCCACACCCTCCCCCCTCCACTGTGGGTATCCACCCGGCCCCCCCAGTCGACCCGACCCCACCGTCGCCCACCGACACACTCACACGCACACTCTCTCCCACACTCACCCTCTGGCCTGGGGGCGGGGGCTGGGTCTCGCCTCAGGGAGCCAAGCCGAAGGGGACCTTTGAGACCTCGGCTGCGAGGAAGTCTTGGGGTCCCCACGGGTGATTGCCAGCCCCAGGGCACCGCGTCCAGCCGGGGCTCGCCGGGCCCAAGGCTCACGCCCCCTCCCTTGCGCACGGGCCGCTCTCTGCGGTGTGTGACGGTCTGTGCCAGAGTGTCCGTCTCGGATGGGATGCCGTCCCCTGTGCCCTGTCCGTCTCCCGCTTTCCGTCTCGCTGTGGGTCGGTCGCTCTGTGTCTCCGTCTCTCTGGCTCTCCCTCCCTGGGTGTGCCTGCGCGCTCGTGTCTGTCTGTCTATCTGCATCTGCATCTGCATCTGCATCAGCATCTGCCCTCTCGCCGTCTTGGGAGCCTGTCTCTGAACCTTCATCTCTTTGCGTCTCTGTCTCTCCTGACCCCCGGCCTGCCGTCCCTTCCTCTGGCCCCGGCCTCTCACGGGGGGGTGCTCTGGCCGTGGCCCTGGCTGACGAGCTTGCGCCGGCCGGCTGTCTCACTTGGCGTGGGTGCCTGCGAGTGTGTCTGTGTGCCTGTCCGTGTGGCTGCACGTCGCTCGTCTGCACCCTCAGCAAGGTCCGGTGCTTGGAGGGCGGCGTGGGGGCAAGGGGGGGGCCTCGGTAGGGCGAAGGGGTGGGGCTGACGAGCTCTGGTCGCCGGCGCTGGTGGCTGCAGGTGGGTTTGGGCACCGCGCAGGTGCCGGGCAGGATGGGCGCTCAGGGCCACGGCTGGGCTGCGCCTAGGCACGCAGGAGGCTCAGAGGACCGCGGGCCCCAGCGAGCCCCGAGGCCCTGGGCAGCGAACGCCTTGGGGAGGTGGGCGAGGGGCTGGGGGAGGGGCGGCGGCCCCCGAGCCGGGTGGTGCCTGGAGGGTCCCAGGGTGGGAGAGCGCCACGACCTCGGCGCCCCTCACTCCACCCTCCCCGCTACACCCACCGGCGGGCACACCCGGCCGGCTGCTCCCGGTCCCGGAAGCCCTGTGGTCCCCCGGGCCGGGCCGGCGGTGTGTTGGCCGGGGCGGGGGGGGGGGGGCGGGGACGTGGGCGGGGCCGGGGGGCGGGGCGGCGTGTGCCGGCCACCGGGCCGCCGGGAGTCCGGTCGCGGGTGGTGCAGCTCAAGTGCAGCGCGCGCTCCGTGGAGAGCTGGAGAGCTGCGGCCGCCGGCTGGCCCGGGCGGCAGTTCAGAGCGAAAGGCAGGCGCAGCGCAGGGCTCTTAGGGCGCCTGGCGGCAGCCGCCTCCGTCTACGGCCATACCACCCTGAATGCGCCCGATCTCGTCTGATCTCGGAAGCTAAGCAGGGTCGGGCCCGGTTAGTACTTGGATGGGAGACCGCCTGGGAATACCGGGTGCTGTAGGCTTTTTGTTGTTTCTGTTTTGCCCTGCCTCCCCTCTCCTTTAGCCCCCGGCCCCAGCCGCACCGCAAGCCGCACCAGCCGCTGGCCCCTGGCACCCCACCGCGCTCAGAGCCGCCGCCTGCCTTCCAGCCCCTCTCAGGTTGGCTGGCCGGGGCCCCGACTCCCGCTGCAGACCTGGGTTGCCTCCGCGCGGCCCGCGAGCCCCTCGGCTTTCGGCGTCCAGGAAACCAGAGGAACGGCGGCGGCGGGGGCGCGGGGGTCTCTGTCTGGGGCTCCCTTGGCAGGCCTCAGGCAATTCTGGGCGGGGCCGGGGCCCCAGCCCCACCCCCAGACGCATCCTGGCAGGCAACCTCGCGGTCTCCCGCAGGCGCGGGCGCACAACACACACACACACACACACACACACACACACACACCCTCACGCCCGCCCCCCTCCCCCCAAACACAGGCACACCTCCCGCAGCCCAGACAGGTCAAGAGCCGGAAACCACAAGTAAGGGAGACGGAGAAAGAGGGAGAGAGAGAGACAGCAAGAGGACCGCACAGGCTTCCAAAGCCCCGGCCGCCACACCTTCCCCCCTCCACTGTGGGTATCCACCCGGCCCCCCCAGTCGACCCGACCCCACCGTCGCCCACCGACACACTCACAGGCACACTCTCTCCCACACTCACCCTCTGGCCTGGGGGCGGGGGCTGGGTCTCGCCTCAGGGAGCCAAGCCGAAGGGGACCTTTGAGACCTCGGCTGCGAGGAAGTCTTGGGGTCCCCACGGGTGATTGCCAGCCCCAGGGCACCGCGTCCAGCCGGGGCTCGCCGGGCCCAAGGCTCACGCCCCCTCCCTTGCGCGCGGGCCGCTCTCTGCGGTGTGTGACGGTCTGTGCCAGAGTGTCCGTCTCGGATGGGATGCCGTCCCCTGTGCCCTGTCCGTCTCCCGCTTTCCTTCTCGCTGTGGGTCGGTCGCTCTGTGTCTCCGTCTCTCTGGCTCTCCCTCCCTGGGTGTGCCTGCGCGCTCGTGTCTGTCTGTCTGTCTGCATCTGCATCTGCATCTGCATCTGCCCTCTCGCCGTCTTGGGAGCCTGTCTCTGAACCTTCATCTCTTTGCGTCTCTGTCTCTCCTGACCCCCGGCCTGCCGTCCCTTCCTCTGGCCCCGGCCTCTCACGGGGGGGTGCTCTGGCCGTGGCCCTGGCTGACGAGCTTGCGCCGGCCGGCTGTCTCACTTGGCGTGGGTGCCTGCGAGTGTGTCTGTGTGCCTGTCCGTGTGGCTGCACGTCGCTCGTCTGCACCCTCAGCAAGGTCCGGTGCTTGGAGGGCGGCGTGGGGGCAAGGGGGGGGCCTCGGTAGGGCGAAGGGGCGGGGCTGACGAGCTCTGGTCGCCGGCGCTGGTGGCTGCAGGTGGGTTTGGGCACCGCGCAGGTGCCGGGCAGGATGGGCGCTCAGGGCCACGGCTGGGCTGCGCCTAGGCCCGCAGGAGGCTCAGAGGACCGCGGGCCCCAGCGGGCCCCGAGGCCCTGGGCAGCGAACGCCTTGGGGAGGTGGGCGAGGGGCTGGGGGAGGGGCGGCGGCCCCCGAGCCGGGTGGTGCCTGGAGGGTCCCAGGGTGGGAGAGCGCCACGACCTCGGCGCCCCTCACTCCACCCTCCCCGCTACACCCACCGGCGGGCACACCCGGCCGGCTGCTCCCGGTCCCGGAAGCCCTGTGGTCCCCCGGGCCGGGCCGGCGGTGTGTTGGCCGGGGGGCGGGGGGGGGGGGCGGGGACGTGGGCGGGGGCGGGGCGCGGGGCGGCGTGTGCCGGCCACCGGGCCGCCGGGAGTCCGGTCGCGGGTGGTGCAGCTCAAGTGCAGCGCGCGCTCCGTGGAGAGCTGGAGAGCTGCGGCCGCCGGCTGGCCCGGGCGGCAGGTCAGAGCGAAAGGCAGGCGCAGCGCAGGGCTCTTAGGGCGCCTGGCGGCAGCCGCCTCCGTCTACGGCCATACCACCCTGAACGCGCCCGATCTCGTCTGATCTCGGAAGCTAAGCAGGGTCGGGCCCGGTTAGTACTTGGATGGGAGACCGCCTGGGAATACCGGGTGCTGTAGGCTTTTTGTTGTTTCTGTTTTGCCCTGCCTCCCCTCTCCTTTAGCCCCCGGCCCCAGCCGCACCGCAAGCCGCACCAGCCGCTGGCCCCTGGCACCCCACCGCGCTCAGAGCCGCCGCCTGCCTTCCAGCCCCTCTCAGGTTGGCTGGCCGGGGCCCCGACTCCCGCTGCAGACCTGGGTTGCCTCCGCGCGGCCCGCGAGCCCCTCGGCTTTCGGCGTCCAGGAAACCAGAGGAACGGCGGCGGCGGGGGCGCGGGGGTCTCTGTCTGGGGCTCCCTTGGCAGGCCTCAGGCAATTCTGGGCGGGGCCGGGGCCCCAGCCCCACCCCCAGACGCATCCTGGCAGGCAACCTCGCGGTCTCCCGCAGGCGCGGGCGCACAACACACACACACACACACACACACACACACACACACCCTCACGCCCGCCCCCCTCCCCCCAAACACAGGCACACCTCCCGCAGCCCAGACAGGTCAAGAGCCGGAAACCACAAGTAAGGGAGACGGAGAAAGAGGGAGAGAGAGAGACAGCAAGAGGACCGCACAGGCTTCCAAAGCCCCGGCCGCCACACCCTCCCCCCTCCACTGTGGGTATCCACCCGGCCCCCCCAGTCGACCCGACCCCACCACCGTCGCCCACCGACACACTCACACGCACACTCTCTCCCACACTCACCCTCTGGCCTGGGGGCGGGGGCTGGGTCTCGCCTCAGGGAGCCAAGCCGAAGGGGACCTTTGAGACCTCGGCTGCGAGGAAGTCTTGGGGTCCCCACGGGTGATTGCCAGCCCCAGGGCACCGCGTCCAGCCGGGGCTCGCCGGGCCCAAGGCTCACGCCCCCTCCCTTGCGCACGGGCCGCTCTCTGCGGTGTGTGACGGTCTGTGCCAGAGTGTCCGTCTCGGATGGGATGCCGTCCCCTGTGCCCTGTCCGTCTCCCGCTTTCCTTCTCGCTGTGGGTCGGTCGCTCTGTGTCTCCGTCTCTCTGGCTCTCCCTCCCTGGGTGTGCCTGCGCGCTCGTGTCTGTCTGTCTGTCTGCATCTGCATCTGCATCTGCATCTGCCCTCTCGCCGTCTTGGGAGCCTGTCTCTGAACCTTCATCTCTTTGCGTCTCTGTCTCTCCTGACCCCCGGCCTGCCGTCCCTTCCTCTGGCCCCGGCCTCTCACGGGGGGGTGCTCTGGCCGTGGCCCTGGCTGACGAGCTTGCGCCGGCCGGCTGTCTCACTTGGCGTGGGTGCCTGCGAGTGTGTCTGTGTGCCTGTCCGTGTGGCTGCACGTCGCTCGTCTGCACCCTCAGCAAGGTCCGGTGCTTGGAGGGCGGCGTGGGGGCAAGGGGGGGGCCTCGGTAGGGCGAAGGGGTGGGGCTGACGAGCTCTGGTCGCCGGCGCTGGTGGCTGCAGGTGGGTTTGGGCACCGCGCAGGTGCCGGGCAGGATGGGCGCTCAGGGCCACGGCTGGGCTGCGCCTAGGCCCGCAGGAGGCTCAGAGGACCGCGGGCCCCAGCGGGCCCCGAGGCCCTGGGCAGCGAACGCCTTGGGGAGGTGGGCGAGGGGCGGGGGGAGGGGCGGCGGCCCCCGAGCCGGGTGGTGCCTGGAGGGTCCCAGGGTGGGAGAGCGCCACGACCTCGGCGCCCCTCACTCCACCCTCCCCGCTACACCCACCGGCGGGCACACCCGGCCGGCTGCTCCCGGTCCCGGAAGCCCTGTGGTCCCCCGGGCCGGGCCGGCGGTGTGTTGGCCGGGGGGCGGGGGGGGGGGGCGGGGACGTGGGCGGGGGCGGGGCGCGGGGCGGCGTGTGCCGGCCACCGGGCCGCCGGGAGTCCGGTCGCGGGTGGTGCAGCTCAAGTGCAGCGCGCGCTCCGTGGAGAGCTGGAGAGCTGCGGCCGCCGGCTGGCCCGGGCGGCAGGTCAGAGCGAAAGGCAGGCGCAGCGCAGGGCTCTTAGGGCGCCTGGCGGCAGCCGCCTCCGTCTACGGCCATACCACCCTGAACGCGCCCGATCTCGTCTGATCTCGGAAGCTAAGCAGGGTCGGGCCCGGTTAGTACTTGGATGGGAGACCGCCTGGGAATACCGGGTGCTGTAGGCTTTTTGTTGTTTCTGTTTTGCCCTGCCTCCCCTCTCCTTTAGCCCCCGGCCCCAGCCGCACCGCAAGCCGCACCAGCCGCTGGCCCCTGGCACCCCACCGCGCTCAGAGCCGCCGCCTGCCTTCCAGCCCCTCTCAGGTTGGCTGGCCGGGGCCCCGACTCCCGCTGCAGACCTGGGTTGCCTCCGCGCGGCCCGCGAGCCCCTCGGCTTTCGGCGTCCAGGAAACCAGAGGAACGGCGGCGGCGGGGGCGCGGGGGTCTCTGTCTGGGGCTCCCTTGGCAGGCCTCAGGCAATTCTGGGCGGGGCCGGGGCCCCAGCCCCACCCCCAGACGCATCCTGGCAGGCAACCTCGCGGTCTCCCGCAGGCGCGGGCGCACAACACACACACACACACACACACACACACACCCTCACGCCCGCCCCCCTCCCCCCAAACACAGGCACACCTCCCGCAGCCCAGACAGGTCAAGAGCCGGAAACCACAAGTAAGGGAGACGGAGAAAGAGGGAGAGAGAGAGACAGCAAGAGGACCGCACAGGCTTCCAAAGCCCCGGCCGCCACACCCTCCCCCCTCCACTGTGGGTATCCACCCGGCCCCCCCAGTCGACCCGACCCCACCGTCGCCCACCGACACACTCACACGCACACTCTCTCCCACACTCACCCTCTGGCCTGGGGGCGGGGGCTGGGTCTCGCCTCAGGGAGCCAAGCCGAAGGGGACCTTTGAGACCTCGGCTGCGAGGAAGTCTTGGGGTCCCCACGGGTGATTGCCAGCCCCAGGGCACCGCGTCCAGCCGGGGCTCGCCGGGCCCAAGGCTCACGCCCCCTCCCTTGCGCACGGGCCGCTCTCTGCGGTGTGTGACGGTCTGTGCCAGAGTGTCCGTCTCGGATGGGATGCCGTCCCCTGTGCCCTGTCCGTCTCCCGCTTTCCGTCTCGCTGTGGGTCGGTCGCTCTGTGTCTCCGTCTCTCTGGCTCTCCCTCCCTGGGTGTGCCTGCGCGCTCGTGTCTGTCTGTCTGTCTGCATCTGCATCTGCATCTGCATCTGCCCTCTCGCCGTCTTGGGAGCCTGTCTCTGAACCTTCATCTCTTTGCGTCTCTGTCTCTCCTGACCCCCGGCCTGCCGTCCCTTCCTCTGGCCCCGGCCTCTCACGGGGGGGTGCTCTGGCCGTGGCCCTGGCTGACGAGCTTGCGCCGGCCGGCTGTCTCACTTGGCGTGGGTGCCTGCGAGTGTGTCTGTGTGCCTGTCCGTGTGGCTGCACGTCGCTCGTCTGCACCCTCAGCAAGGTCCGGTGCTTGGAGGGCGGCGTGGGGGCAAGGGGGGGCCTCGGTAGGGCGAAGGGGCGGGGCTGACGAGCTCTGGTCGCCGGCGCTGGTGGCTGCAGGTGGGTTTGGGCACCGCGCAGGTGCCGGGCAGGATGGGCGCTCAGGGCCACGGCTGGGCTGCGCCTAGGCCCGCAGGAGGCTCAGAGGACCGCGGGCCCCAGCGGGCCCCGAGGCCCTGGGCAGCGAACGCCTTGGGGAGGTGGGCGAGGGGCTGGGGGAGGGGCGGCGGCCCCCGAGCCGGGTGGTGCCTGGAGGGTCCCAGGGTGGGAGAGCGCCACGACCTCGGCGCCCCTCACTCCACCCTCCCCGCTACACCCACCGGCGGGCACACCCGGCCGGCTGCTCCCGGTCCCGGAAGCCCTGTGGTCCCCCGGGCCGGGCCGGCGGTGTGTTGGCCGGGGGGGGGGGGGGGGGGGGGGGGCGGGGACGTGGGCGGGGGCGGGGCGCGGGGCGGCGTGTGCCGGCCACCGGGCCGCCGGGAGTCCGGTCGCGGGTGGTGCAGCTCAAGTGCAGCGCGCGCTCCGTGGAGAGCTGGAGAGCTGCGGCCGCCGGCTGGCCCGGGCGGCAGGTCAGAGCGAAAGGCAGGCGCAGCGCAGGGCTCTTAGGGCGCCTGGCGGCAGCCGCCTCCGTCTACGGCCATACCACCCTGAACGCGCCCGATCTCGTCTGATCTCGGAAGCTAAGCAGGGTCGGGCCCGGTTAGTACTTGGATGGGAGACCGCCTGGGAATACCGGGTGCTGTAGGCTTTTTGTTGTTTCTGTTTTGCCCTGCCTCCCCTCTCCTTTAGCCCCCGGCCCCAGCCGCACCGCAAGCCGCACCAGCCGCTGGCCCCTGGCACCCCACCGCGCTCAGAGCCGCCGCCTGCCTTCCAGCCCCTCTCAGGTTGGCTGGCCGGGGCCCCGACTCCCGCTGCAGACCTGGGTTGCCTCCGCGCGGCCCGCGAGCCCCTCGGCTTTCGGCGTCCAGGAAACCAGAGGAACGGCGGCGGCGGGGGCGCGGGGGTCTCTGTCTGGGGCTCCCTTGGCAGGCCTCAGGCAATTCTGGGCGGGGCCGGGGCCCCAGCCCCACCCCCAGACGCATCCTGGCAGGCAACCTCGCGGTCTCCCGCAGGCGCGGGCGCACAACACACACACACACACACACACACACACACACACACCCTCACGCCCGCCCCCTCCCCCCAAACACAGGCACACCTCCCGCAGCCCAGACAGGTCAAGAGCCGGAAACCACAAGTAAGGGAGACGGAGAAAGAGGGAGAGAGAGAGACAGCAAGAGGACCGCACAGGCTTCCAAAGCCCCGGCCGCCACACCCTCCCCCCTCCACTGTGGGTATCCACCCGGCCCCCCCAGTCGACCCGACCCCACCACCGTCGCCCACCGACACACTCACACGCACACTCTCTCCCACACTCACCCTCTGGCCTGGGGGCGGGGGCTGGGTCTCGCCTCAGGGAGCCAAGCCGAAGGGGACCTTTGAGACCTCGGCTGCGAGGAAGTCTTGGGGTCCCCACGGGTGATTGCCAGCCCCAGGGCACCGCGTCCAGCCGGGGCTCGCCGGGCCCAAGGCTCACGCCCCCTCCCTTGCGCACGGGCCGCTCTCTGCGGTGTGTGACGGTCTGTGCCAGAGTGTCCGTCTCGGATGGGATGCCGTCCCCTGTGCCCTGTCCGTCTCCCGCTTTCCGTCTCGCTGTGGGTCGGTCGCTCTGTGTCTCCGTCTCTCTGGCTCTCCCTCCCTGGGTGTGCCTGCGCGCTCGTGTCTGTCTGTCTGTCTGCATCTGCATCTGCCCTCTCGCCGTCTTGGGAGCCTGTCTCTGAACCTTCATCTCTTTGCGTCTCTGTCTCTCCTGACCCCCGGCCTGCCGTCCCTTCCTCTGGCCCCGGCCTCTCACGGGTGGGTGCTCTGGCCGTGGCCCTGGCTGACGAGCTTGCGCCGGCCGGCTGTCTCACTTGGCGTGGGTGCCTGCGAGTGTGTCTGTGTGCCTGTCCGTGTGGCTGCACGTCGCTCGTCTGCACCCTCAGCAAGGTCCGGTGCTTGGAGGGCGGCGTGGGGGCAAGGGGGGGGCCTCGGTAGGGCGAAGGGGCGGGGCTGACGAGCTCTGGTCGCCGGCGCTGGTGGCTGCAGGTGGGTTTGGGCACCGCGCAGGTGCCGGGCAGGATGGGCGCTCAGGGCCACGGCTGGGCTGCGCCTAGGCCCGCAGGAGGCTCAGAGGACCGCGGGCCCCAGCGGGCCCCGAGGCCCTGGGCAGCGAACGCCTTGGGGAGGTGGGCGAGGGGCTGGGGGAGGGGCGGCGGCCCCCGAGCCGGGTGGTGCCTGGAGGGTCCCAGGGTGGGAGAGCGCCACGACCTCGGCGCCCCTCACTCCACCCTCCCCGCTACACCCACCGGCGGGCACACCCGGCCGGCTGCTCCCGGTCCCGGAAGCCCTGTGGTCCCCCGGGCCGGGCCGGCGGTGTGTTGGCCGGGGGGGGGGGGGGGGGGGGGCGGGGACGTGGGCGGGGGCGGGGCGCGGGGCGGCGTGTGCCGGCCACCGGGCCGCCGGGAGTCCGGTCGCGGGTGGTGCAGCTCAAGTGCAGCGCGCGCTCCGTGGAGAGCTGGAGAGCTGCGGCCGCCGGCTGGCCCGGGCGGCAGGTCAGAGCGAAAGGCAGGCGCAGCGCAGGGCTCTTAGGGCGCCTGGCGGCAGCCGCCTCCGTCTACGGCCATACCACCCTGAACGCGCCCGATCTCGTCTGATCTCGGAAGCTAAGCAGGGTCGGGCCCGGTTAGTACTTGGATGGGAGACCGCCTGGGAATACCGGGTGCTGTAGGCTTTTTGTTGTTTCTGTTTTGCCCTGCCTCCCCTCTCCTTTAGCCCCCGGCCCCAGCCGCACCGCAAGCCGCACCAGCCGCTGGCCCCTGGCACCCCACCGCGCTCAGAGCCGCCGCCTGCCTTCCAGCCCCTCTCAGGTTGGCTGGCCGGGGCCCCGACTCCCGCTGCAGACCTGGGTTGCCTCCGCGCGGCCCGCGAGCCCCTCGGCTTTCGGCGTCCAGGAAACCAGAGGAACGGCGGCGGCGGGGGCGCGGGGGTCTCTGTCTGGGGCTCCCTTGGCAGGCCTCAGGCAATTCTGGGCGGGGCCGGGGCCCCAGCCCCACCCCCAGACGCATCCTGGCAGGCAACCTCGCGGTCTCCCGCAGGCGCGGGCGCACAACACACACACACACACACACACACACACACACACACACACCCTCACGCCCGCCCCCCTCCCCCCAAACACAGGCACACCTCCCGCAGCCCAGACAGGTCAAGAGCCGGAAACCACAAGTAAGGGAGACGGAGAAAGAGGGAGAGAGAGAGACAGCAAGAGGACCGCACAGGCTTCCAAAGCCCCGGCCGCCACACCCTCCCCCCTCCACTGTGGGTATCCACCCGGCCCCCCCAGTCGACCCGACCCCACCACCGTCGCCCACCGACACACTCACACGCACACTCTCTCCCACACTCACCCTCTGGCCTGGGGGCGGGGGCTGGGTCTCGCCTCAGGGAGCCAAGCCGAAGGGGACCTTTGAGACCTCGGCTGCGAGGAAGTCTTGGGGTCCCCACGGGTGATTGCCAGCCCCAGGGCACCGCGTCCAGCCGGGGCTCGCCGGGCCCAAGGCTCACGCCCCCTCCCTTGCGCACGGGCCGCTCTCTGCGGTGTGTGACGGTCTGTGCCAGAGTGTCCGTCTCGGATGGGATGCCGTCCCCTGTGCCCTGTCCGTCTCCCGCTTTCCGTCTCGCTGTGGGTCGGTCGCTCTGTGTCTCCGTCTCTCTGGCTCTCCCTCCCTGGGTGTGCCTGCGCGCTCGTGTCTGTCTGTCTGTCTGCATCTGCATCTGCATCTGCATCAGCATCTGCCCTCTCGCCGTCTTGGGAGCCTGTCTCTGAACCTTCATCTCTTTGCGTCTCTGTCTCTCCTGACCCCCGGCCTGCCGTCCCTTCCTCTGGCCCCGGCCTCTCACGGGTGGGTGCTCTGGCCGTGGCCCTGGCTGACGAGCTTGCGCCGGCCGGCTGTCTCACTTGGCGTGGGTGCCTGCGAGTGTGTCTGTGTGCCTGTCCGTGTGGCTGCACGTCGCTCGTCTGCACCCTCAGCAAGGTCCGGTGCTTGGAGGGCGGCGTGGGGGCAAGGGGGGGGCCTCGGTAGGGCGAAGGGGTGGGGCTGACGAGCTCTGGTCGCCGGCGCTGGTGGCTGCAGGTGGGTTTGGGCACCGCGCAGGTGCCGGGCAGGATGGGCGCTCAGGGCCACGGCTGGGCTGCGCCTAGGCACGCAGGAGGCTCAGAGGACCGCGGGCCCCAGCGGGCCCCGAGGCCCTGGGCAGCGAACGCCTTGGGGAGGTGGGCGAGGGGCTGGGGGAGGGGCGGCGGCCCCGAGCCGGGTGGTGCCTGGAGGGTCCCAGGGTGGGAGAGCGCCACGACCTCGGCGCCCCTCACTCCACCCTCCCCGCTACACCCACCGGCGGGCACACCCGGCCGGCTGCTCCCGGTCCCGGAAGCCCTGTGGTCCCCCGGGCCGGGCCGGCGGTGTGTTGGCCGGGGGGGGGGGGGGCGGGGACGTGGGCGGGGCCGGGGGGCGGGGCGGCGTGTGCCGGCCACCGGGCCGCCGGGAGTCCGGTCGCGGGTGGTGCAGCTCAAGTGCAGCGCGCGCTCCGTGGAGAGCTGGAGAGCTGCGGCCGCCGGCTGGCCCGGGCGGCAGTTCAGAGCGAAAGGCAGGCGCAGCGCAGGGCTCTTAGGGCGCCTGGCGGCAGCCGCCTCCGTCTACGGCCATACCACCCTGAATGCGCCCGATCTCGTCTGATCTCGGAAGCTAAGCAGGGTCGGGCCCGGTTAGTACTTGGATGGGAGACCGCCTGGGAATACCGGGTGCTGTAGGCTTTTTGTTGTTTCTGTTTTGCCCTGCCTCCCCTCTCCTTTAGCCCCCGGCCCCAGCCGCACCGCAAGCCGCACCAGCCGCTGGCCCCTGGCACCCCACCGCGCTCAGAGCCGCCGCCTGCCTTCCAGCCCCTCTCAGGTTGGCTGGCCGGGGCCCCGACTCCCGCTGCAGACCTGGGTTGCCTCCGCGCGGCCCGCGAGCCCCTCGGCTTTCGGCGTCCAGGAAACCAGAGGAACGGCGGCGGCGGGGGCGCGGGGGTCTCTGTCTGGGGCTCCCTTGGCAGGCCTCAGGCAATTCTGGGCGGGGCCGGGGCCCCAGCCCCACCCCCAGACGCATCCTGGCAGGCAACCTCGCGGTCTCCCGCAGGCGCGGGCGCACAACACACACACACACACACACACACACACACACACACACCCTCACGCCCGCCCCCCTCCCCCCAAACACAGGCACACCTCCCGCAGCCCAGACAGGTCAAGAGCCGGAAACCACAAGTAAGGGAGACGGAGAAAGAGGGAGAGACAGAGACAGCAAGAGGACCGCACAGGCTTCCAAAGCCCCGGCCGCCACACCCTCCCCCCTCCACTGTGGGTATCCACCCGGCCCCCCCAGTCGACCCGACCCCACCGTCGCCCACCGACACACTCACACGCACACTCTCTCCCACACTCACCCTCTGGCCTGGGGGCGGGGGCTGGGTCTCGCCTCAGGGAGCCAATCCGAAGGGGACCTTTGAGACCTCGGCTGCGAGGAAGTCTTGGGGTCCCCACGGGTGATTGCCAGCCCCAGGGCACCGCGTCCAGCCGGGGCTCGCCGGGCCCAAGGCTCACGCCCCCTCCCTTGCGCGCGGGCCGCTCTCTGCGGTGTGTGACGGTCTGTGCCAGAGTGTCCGTCTCGGATGGGATGCCGTCCCCTGTGCCCTGTCCGTCTCCCGCTTTCCTTCTCGCTGTGGGTCGGTCGCTCTGTGTCTCCGTCTCTCTGGCTCTCCCTCCCTGGGTGTGCCTGCGCGCTCGTGTCTGTCTGTCTGTCTGCATCTGCATCTGCATCAGCATCTGCCCTCTCGCCGTCTTGGGAGCCTGTCTCTGAACCTTCATCTCTTTGCGTCTCTGTCTCTCCTGACCCCCGGCCTGCCGTCCCTTCCTCTGGCCCCGGCCTCTCACGGGTGGGTGCTCTGGCCGTGGCCCTGGCTGACGAGCTTGCGCCGGCCGGCTGTCTCACTTGGCGTGGGTGCCTGCGAGTGTGTCTGTGTGCCTGTCCGTGTGGCTGCACGTCGCTCGTCTGCACCCTCAGCAAGGTCCGGTGCTTGGAGGGCGGCGTGGGGGCAAGGGGGGGGCCTCGGTAGGGCGAAGGGGCGGGGCTGACGAGCTCTGGTCGCCGGCGCTGGTGGCTGCAGGTGGGTTTGGGCACCGCGCAGGTGCCGGGCAGGATGGGCGCTCAGGGCCACGGCTGGGCTGCGCCTAGGCCCGCAGGAGGCTCAGAGGACCGCGGGCCCCAGCGGGCCCCGAGGCCCTGGGCAGCGAACGCCTTGGGGAGGTGGGCGAGGGGCTGGGGGAGGGGCGGCGGCCCCCGAGCCGGGTGGTGCCTGGAGGGTCCCAGGGTGGGAGAGCGCCACGACCTCGGCGCCCCTCACTCCACCCTCCCCGCTACACCCACCGGCGGGCACACCCGGCCGGCTGCTCCCGGTCCCGGAAGCCCTGTGGTCCCCCGGGCCGGGCCGGCGGTGTGTTGGCCGGGGGGGGGGGGGGGGGGGGGGGGGGCGGGGCCGGGGGCGGGGGCGGGGCGCGGGGCGGCGTGTGCCGGCCACCGGGCCGCCGGGAGTCCGGTCGCGGGTGGTGCAGCTCAAGTGCAGCGCGCGCTCCGTGGAGAGCTGGAGAGCTGCGGCCGCCGGCTGGCCCGGGCGGCAGGTCAGAGCGAAAGGCAGGCGCAGCGCAGGGCTCTTAGGGCGCCTGGCGGCAGCCGCCTCCGTCTACGGCCATACCACCCTGAACGCGCCCGATCTCGTCTGATCTCGGAAGCTAAGCAGGGTCGGGCCCGGTTAGTACTTGGATGGGAGACCGCCTGGGAATACCGGGTGCTGTAGGCTTTTTGTTGTTTCTGTTTTGCCCTGCCTCCCCTCTCCTTTAGCCCCCGGCCCCAGCCGCACCGCAAGCCGCACCAGCCGCTGGCCCCTGGCACCCCACCGCGCTCAGAGCCGCCGCCTGCCTTCCAGCCCCTCTCAGGTTGGCTGGCCGGGGCCCCGACTCCCGCTGCAGACCTGGGTTGCCTCCGCGCGGCCCGCGAGCCCCTCGGCTTTCGGCGGCCAGGAAACCAGAGGAACGGCGGCGGCGGGGGCGCGGGGGTCTCTGTCTGGGGCTCCCTTGGCAGGCCTCAGGCAATTCTGGGCGGGGCCGGGGCCCCAGCCCCACCCCCAGACGCATCCTGGCAGGCAACCTCGCGGTCTCCCGCAGGCGCGGGCGCACAACACACACACACACACACACACACACACACACACACACACACCCTCACGCCCGCCCCCCTCCCCCCAAACACAGGCACACCTCCCGCAGCCCAGACAGGTCAAGAGCCGGAAACCACAAGTAAGGGAGACGGAGAAAGAGGGAGAGAGAGAGACAGCAAGAGGACCGCACAGGCTTCCAAAGCCCCGGCCGCCACACCCTCCCCCCTCCACTGTGGGTATCCACCCGGCCCCCCCAGTCGACCCGACCCCACCGTCGCCCACCGACACACTCACACGCACACTCTCTCCCACACTCACCCTCTGGCCTGGGGGCGGGGGCTGGGTCTCGCCTCAGGGAGCCAAGCCGAAGGGGACCTTTGAGACCTCGGCTGCGAGGAAGTCTTGGGGTCCCCACGGGTGATTGCCAGCCCCAGGGCACCGCGTCCAGCCCGGGCTCGCCCGGCCCAAGGCTCACGCCCCCTCCCTTGCGCACGGGCCGCTCTCTGCGGTGTGTGACGGTCTGTGCCAGAGTGTCCGTCTCGGATGGGATGCCGTCCCCTGTGCCCTGTCCGTCTCCCGCTTTCCGTCTCGCTGTGGGTCGGTCGCTCTGTGTCTCCGTCTCTCTGGCTCTCCCTCCCTGGGTGTGCCTGCGCGCTCGTGTCTGTCTGTCTGTCTGCATCTGCATCTGCATCTGCATCTGCATCTGCCCTCTCGCCGTCTTGGGAGCCTGTCTCTGAACCTTCATCTCTTTGCGTCTCTGTCTCTCCTGACCCCCGGCCTGCCGTCCCTTCCTCTGGCCCCGGCCTCTCACGGGTGGGTGCTCTGGCCGTGGCCCTGGCTGACGAGCTTGCGCCGGCCGGCTGTCTCACTTGGCGTGGGTGCCTGCGAGTGTGTCTGTGTGCCTGTCCGTGTGGCTGCACGTCGCTCGTCTGCACCCTCAGCAAGGTCCGGTGCTTGGAGGGCGGCGTGGGGGCAAGGGGGGGGGCCTCGGTAGGGCGAAGGGGTGGGGCTGACGAGCTCTGGTCGCCGGCGCTGGTGGCTGCAGGTGGGTTTGGGCACCGCGCAGGTGCCGGGCAGGATGGGCGCTCAGGGCCACGGCTGGGCTGCGCCTAGGCACGCAGGAGGCTCAGAGGACCGCGGGCCCCAGCGAGCCCCGAGGCCCTGGGCAGCGAACGCCTTGGGGTGGTGGGCGAGGGGCTGGGGGTGGGGCGGCGGCCCCCGAGCCGGGTGGTGCCTGGAGGGTCCCAGGGTGGGAGAGCGCCACGACCTCGGCGCCCCTCACTCCACCCTCCCCGCTACACCCACCGGCGGGCACATCCGGCCGGCTGCTCCCGGTCCCGGAAGCCCTGTGGTACCCCGGGCCGGGCCGGCGGTGTGTTGGCCGGGGCGGGGGGGGGGGGGGGGGGGGGGGGGGCGGGGCGCGGGGCGGCGTGTACCGGCCACCGGGCCGCCGGGAGTCCGGTCGCGGGTGGTGCAGCTCAAGTGCAGCGCGCGCTCCGTGGAGAGCTGGAGAGCTGCGGCCGCCGGCTGGCCCGGGCGGCAGGTCAGAGCGAAAGGCAGGCGCAGCGCAGGGCTCTTAGGGCGCCTGGGGGCAGCCGCCTCCGTCTATGGCCATACCACCCTGAACGCGCCCGATCTCGTCTGATCTCGGAAGCTAAGCAGGGTCGGGCCCGGTTAGTACTTGGATGGGAGACCGCCTGGGAATACCGGGTGCTGTAGGCTTTTTGTTGTTTCTGTTTTGCCCTGCCTCCCCTCTCCTTTAGCCCCCGGCCCCAGCCGCACCGCAAGCCGCACCAGCCGCTGGCCCCTGGCACCCCACCGCGCTCAGAGCCGCCGCCTGCCTTCCAGCCCCTCTCAGGTTGGCTGGCCGGGGCCCCGACTCCCGCTGCAGACCTGGGTTGCCTCCGCGCGGCCCGCGAGCCCCTCGGCTTTCGGCGGCCAGGAAACCAGAGGAACGGCGGCGGCGGGGGCGCGGGGGTCTCTGTCTGGGGCTCCCTTGGCAGGCCTCAGGCAATTCTGGGCGGGGCCGGGGCCCCAGCCCCACCCCCAGACGCATCCTGGCAGGCAACCTCGCGGTCTCCCGCAGGCGCGGGCGCACAACACACACACACACACACACACACACACACACACACACACACCCTCACGCCCGCCCCCCTCCCCCCAAACACAGGCACACCTCCCGCAGCCCAGACAGGTCAAGAGCCGGAAACCACAAGTAAGGGAGACGGAGAAAGAGGGAGAGAGAGAGACAGCAAGAGGACCGCACAGGCTTCCAAAGCCCCGGCCGCCACACCCTCCCCCTCCACTGTGGGTATCCACCCGGCCCCCCCAGTCGACCCGACCCCACCGTCGCCCACCGACACACTCACACGCACACTCTCTCCCACACTCACCCTCTGGCCTGGGGGCGGGGGCTGGGTCTCGCCTCAGGGAGCCAAGCCGAAGGGGACCTTTGAGACCTCGGCTGCGAGGAAGTCTTGGGGTCCCCACGGGTGATTGCCAGCCCCAGGGCACCGCGTCCAGCCCGGGCTCGCCCGGCCCAAGGCTCACGCCCCCTCCCTTGCGCACGGGCCGCTCTCTGCGGTGTGTGACGGTCTGTGCCAGAGTGTCCGTCTCGGATGGGATGCCGTCCCCTGTGCCCTGTCCGTCTCCCGCTTTCCGTCTCGCTGTGGGTCGGTCGCTCTGTGTCTCCGTCTCTCTGGCTCTCCCTCCCTGGGTGTGCCTGCGCGCTCGTGTCTGTCTGTCTGTCTGCATCTGCATCTGCATCTGCATCTGCATCTGCCCTCTCGCCGTCTTGGGAGCCTGTCTCTGAACCTTCATCTCTTTGCGTCTCTGTCTCTCCTGACCCCCGGCCTGCCGTCCCTTCCTCTGGCCCCGGCCTCTCACGGGTGGGTGCTCTGGCCGTGGCCCTGGCTGACGAGCTTGCGCCGGCCGGCTGTCTCACTTGGCGTGGGTGCCTGCGAGTGTGTCTGTGTGCCTGTCCGTGTGGCTGCACGTCGCTCGTCTGCACCCTCAGCAAGGTCCGGTGCTTGGAGGGCGGCGTGGGGGCAAGGGGGGCCTCGGTAGGGCGAAGGGGTGGGGCTGACGAGCTCTGGTCGCCGGCGCTGGTGGCTGCAGGTGGGTTTGGGCACCGCGCAGGTGCCGGGCAGGATGGGCGCTCAGGGCCACGGCTGGGCTGCGCCTAGGCACGCAGGAGGCTCAGAGGACCGCGGGCCCCAGCGAGCCCCGAGGCCCTGGGCAGCGAACGCCTTGGGGAGGTGGGCGAGGGGCTGGGGGAGGGGCGGCGGCCCCCGAGCCGGGTGGTGCCTGGAGGGTCCCAGGGTGGGAGAGCGCCACGACCTCGGCGCCCCTCACTCCACCCTCCCCGCTACACCCACCGGCGGGCACATCCGGCCGGCTGCTCCCGGTCCCGGAAGCCCTGTGGTACCCCGGGCCGGGCCGGCGGTGTGTTGGCCGGGGCGGGGGGGGGGGGGGACGTGGGCGGGGGCGGGGCGCGGGGCGGCGTGTACCGGCCACCGGGCCGCCGGGAGTCCGGTCGCGGGTGGTGCAGCTCAAGTGCAGCGCGCGCTCCGTGGAGAGCTGGAGAGCTGCGGCCGCCGGCTGGCCCGGGCGGCAGGTCAGAGCGAAAGGCAGGCGCAGCGCAGGGCTCTTAGGGCGCCTGGCGGCAGCCGCCTCCGTCTACGGCCATACCACCCTGAACGCGCCCGATCTCGTCTGATCTCGGAAGCTAAGCAGGGTCGGGCCCGGTTAGTACTTGGATGGGAGACCGCCTGGGAATACCGGGTGCTGTAGGCTTTTTGTTGTTTCTGTTTTGCCCTGCCTCCCCTCTCCTTTAGCCCCCGGCCCCAGCCGCACCGCAAGCCGCACCAGCCGCTGGCCCCTGGCACCCCACCGCGCTCAGAGCCGCCGCCTGCCTTCCAGCCCCTCTCAGGTTGGCTGGCCGGGGCCCCGACTCCCGCTGCAGACCTGGGTTGCCTCCGCGCGGCCCGCGAGCCCCTCGGCTTTCGGCGGCCAGGAAACCAGAGGAACGGCGGCGGCGGGGGCGCGGGGGTCTCTGTCTGGGGCTCCCTTGGCAGGCCTCAGGCAATTCTGGGCGGGGCCGGGGCCCCAGCCCCACCCCCAGACGCATCCTGGCAGGCAACCTCGCGGTCTCCCGCAGGCGCGGGCGCACAACACACACACACACACACACACACACACACACACACACACCTCACGCCCGCCCCCTCCCCCCAAACACAGGCACACCTCCCGCAGCCCAGACAGGTCAAGAGCCGGAAACCACAAGTAAGGGAGACGGAGAAAGAGGGAGAGAGAGAGACAGCAAGAGGACCGCACAGGCTTCCAAAGCCCCGGCCGCCACACCCTCCCCCCTCCACTGTGGGTATCCACCCGGCCCCCCCAGTCGACCCGACCCCACCGTCGCCCACCGACACACTCACACGCACACTCTCTCCCACACTCACCCTCTGGCCTGGGGGCGGGGGCTGGGTCTCGCCTCAGGGAGCCAAGCCGAAGGGGACCTTTGAGACCTCGGCTGCGAGGAAGTCTTGGGGTCCCCACGGGTGATTGCCAGCCCCAGGGCACCGCGTCCAGCCGGAGCTCGCCGGGCCCAAGGCTCACGCCCCCTCCCTTGCGCGCGGGCCGCTCTCTGCGGTGTGTGACGGTCTGTGCCAGAGTGTCCGTCTCGGATGGGATGCCGTCCCCTGTGCCCTGTCCGTCTCCCGCTTTCCTTCTCGCTGTGGGTCGGTCGCTCTGTGTCTCCGTCTCTCTGGCTCTCCCTCCCTGGGTGTGCCTGCGCGCTCGTGTCTGTCTGTCTGTCTGCATCTGCATCTGCATCTGCATCTGCCCTCTCGCCGTCTTGGGAGCCTGTCTCTGAACCTTCATCTCTTTGCGTCTCTGTCTCTCCTGACCCCCGGCCTGCCGTCCCTTCCTCTGGCCCCGGCCTCTCACGGGTGGGTGCTCTGGCCGTGGCCCTGGCTGACGAGCTTGCGCCGGCCGGCTGTCTCACTTGGCGTGGGTGCCTGCGAGTGTGTCTGTGTGCCTGTCCGTGTGGCTGCACGTCGCTCGTCTGCACCCTCAGCAAGGTCCGGTGCTTGGAGGGCGGCGTGGGGGCAAGGGGGGGGCCTCGGTAGGGCGAAGGGGCGGGGCTGACGAGCTCTGGTCGCCGGCGCTGGTGGCTGCAGGTGGGTTTGGGCACCGCGCAGGTGCCGGGCAGGATGGGCGCTCAGGGCCACGGCTGGGCTGCGCCTAGGCCCGCAGGAGGCTCAGAGGACCGCGGGCCCCAGCGGGCCCCGAGGCCCTGGGCAGCGAACGCCTTGGGGAGGTGGGCGAGGGGCTGGGGGAGGGGCGGCGGCCCCCGAGCCGGGTGGTGCCTGGAGGGTCCCAGGGTGGGAGAGCGCCACGACCTCGGCGCCCCTCACTCCACCCTCCCCGCTACACCCACCGGCGGGCACACCCGGCCGGCTGCTCCCGGTCCCGGAAGCCCTGTGGTCCCCCGGGCCGGGCCGGCGGTGTGTTGGCCGGGGGGGGGGGGGGGGGCGGGGACGTGGGCGGGGGCGGGGCGCGGGGCGGCGTGTGCCGGCCACCGGGCCGCCGGGAGTCCGGTCGCGGGTGGTGCAGCTCAAGTGCAGCGTGCGCTCCGTGGAGAGCTGGAGAGCTGCGGCCGCCGGCTGGCCCGGGCGGCAGGTCAGAGCGAAAGGCAGGCGCAGCGCAGGGCTCTTAGGGCGCCTGGCGGCAGCCGCCTCCGTCTACGGCCATACCACCCTGAACGCGCCCGATCTCGTCTGATCTCGGAAGCTAAGCAGGGTCGGGCCCGGTTAGTACTTGGATGGGAGACCGCCTGGGAATACCGGGTGCTGTAGGCTTTTTGTTGTTTCTGTTTTGCCCTGCCTCCCCTCTCCTTTAGCCCCCGGCCCCAGCCGCACCGCAAGCCGCACCAGCCGCTGGCCCCTGGCACCCCACCGCGCTCAGAGCCGCCGCCTGCCTTCCAGCCCCTCTCAGGTTGGCTGGCCGGGGCCCCGACTCCCGCTGCAGACCTGGGTTGCCTCCGCGCGGCCCGCGAGCCCCTCGGCTTTCGGCGGCCAGGAAACCAGAGGAACGGCGGCGGCGGGGGCGCGGGGGTCTCTGTCTGGGGCTCCCTTGGCAGGCCTCAGGCAATTCTGGGCGGGGCCGGGGCCCCAGCCCCACCCCCAGACGCATCCTGGCAGGCAACCTCGCGGTCTCCCGCAGGCGCGGGCGCACAACACACACACACACACACACACACACACACACACCCCTCACGCCCGCCCCCTCCCCCCAAACACAGGCACACCTCCCGCAGCCCAGACAGGTCAAGAGCCGGAAACCACAAGTAAGGGAGACGGAGAAAGAGGGAGAGAGAGAGACAGCAAGAGGACCGCACAGGCTTCCAAAGCCCCGGCCGCCACACCCTCCCCCTCCACTGTGGGTATCCACCCGGCCCCCCCAGTCGACCCGACCCCACCGTCGCCCACCGACACACTCACACGCACACTCTCTCCCACACTCACCCTCTGGCCTGGGGGCGGGGGCTGGGTCTCGCCTCAGGGAGCCAAGCCGAAGGGGACCTTTGAGACCTCGGCTGCGAGGAAGTCTTGGGGTCCCCACGGGTGATTGCCAGCCCCAGGGCACCGCGTCCAGCCGGGGCTCGCCGGGCCCAAGGCTCACGCCCCCTCCCTTGCGCACGGGCCGCTCTCTGCGGTGTGTGACGGTCTGTGCCAGAGTGTCCGTCTCGGATGGGATGCCGTCCCCTGTGCCCTGTCCGTCTCCCGCTTTCCGTCTCGCTGTGGGTCGGTCGCTCTGTGTCTCCGTCTCTCTGGCTCTCCCTCCCTGGGTGTGCCTGCGCGCTCGTGTCTGTCTGTCTGTCTGCATCTGCATCTGCATCTGCATCTGCCCTCTCGCCGTCTTGGGAGCCTGTCTCTGAACCTTCATCTCTTTGCGTCTCTGTCTCTCCTGACCCCCGGCCTGCCGTCCCTTCCTCTGGCCCCGGCCTCTCACGGGTGGGTGCTCTGGCCGTGGCCCTGGCTGACGAGCTTGCGCCGGCCGGCTGTCTCACTTGGCGTGGGTGCCTGCGAGTGTGTCTGTGTGCCTGTCCGTGTGGCTGCACGTCGCTCGTCTGCACCCTCAGCAAGGTCCGGTGCTTGGAGGGCGGCGTGGGGGCAACGGGGGGGCCTCGGTAGGGCGAAGGGGCGGGGCTGACGAGCTCTGGTCGCCGGCGCTGGTGGCTGCAGGTGGGTTTGGGCACCGCGCAGGTGCCGGGCAGGATGGGCGCTCAGGGCCACGGCTGGGCTGCGCCTAGGCCCGCAGGAGGCTCAGAGGACCGCGGGCCCCAGCGGGCCCCGAGGCCCTGGGCAGCGAACGCCTTGGGGAGGTGGGCGAGGGGCTGGGGGAGGGGCGGCGGCCCCGAGCCGGGTGGTGCCTGGAGGGTCCCAGGGTGGGAGAGCGCCACGACCTCGGCGCCCCTCACTCCACCCTCCCCGCTACACCCACCGGCGGGCACACCCGGCCGGCTGCTCCCGGTCCCGGAAGCCCTGTGGTCCCCCGGGCCGGGCCGGCGGTGTGTTGGCCGGGGGGGGGGGGCGGGGACGTGGGCGGGGGCGGGGCGCGGGGCGGCGTGTGCCGGCCACCGGGCCGCCGGGAGTCCGGTCGCGGGTGGTGCAGCTCAAGTGCAGCGCGCGCTCCGTGGAGAGCTGGAGAGCTGCGGCCGCCGGCTGGCCCGGGCGGCAGGTCAGAGCGAAAGGCAGGCGCAGCGCAGGGCTCTTAGGGCGCCTGGCGGCAGCCGCCTCCGTCTACGGCCATACCACCCTGAACGCGCCCGATCTCGTCTGATCTCGGAAGCTAAGCAGGGTCGGGCCCGGTTAGTACTTGGATGGGAGACCGCCTGGGAATACCGGGTGCTGTAGGCTTTTTGTTGTTTCTGTTTTGCCCTGCCTCCCCTCTCCTTTAGCCCCCGGCCCCAGCCGCACCGCAAGCCGCACCAGCCGCTGGCCCCTGGCACCCCACCGCGCTCAGAGCCGCCGCCTGCCTTCCAGCCCCTCTCAGGTTGGCTGGCCGGGGCCCCGACTCCCGCTGCAGACCTGGGTTGCCTCCGCGCGGCCCGCGAGCCCCTCGGCTTTCGGCGTCCAGGAAACCAGAGGAACGGCGGCGGCGGGGGCGCGGGGGTCTCTGTCTGGGGCTCCCTTGGCAGGCCTCAGGCAATTCTGGGCGGGGCCGGGGCCCCAGCCCCACCCCCAGACGCATCCTGGCAGGCAACCTCGCGGTCTCCCGCAGGCGCGGGCGCACAACACACACACACACACACACACACACACACACCCCCTCACGCCCGCCCCCCTCCCCCCAAACACAGGCACACCTCCCGCAGCCCAGACAGGTCAAGAGCCGGAAACCACAAGTAAGGGAGACGGAGAAAGAGGGAGAGAGAGAGACAGCAAGAGGACCGCACAGGCTTCCAAAGCCCCGGCCGCCACACCCTCCCCCCTCCACTGTGGGTATCCACCCGGCCCCCCCAGTCGACCCGACCCCACCACCGTCGCCCACCGACACACTCACACGCACACTCTCTCCCACACTCACCCTCTGGCCTGGGGGCGGGGGCTGGGTCTCGCCTCAGGGAGCCAAGCCGAAGGGGACCTTTGAGACCTCGGCTGCGAGGAAGTCTTGGGGTCCCCACGGGTGATTGCCAGCCCCAGGGCACCGCGTCCAGCCGGGGCTCGCCGGGCCCAAGGCTCACGCCCCCTCCCTTGCGCACGGGCCGCTCTCTGCGGTGTGTGACGGTCTGTGCCAGAGTGTCCGTCTCGGATGGGATGCCGTCCCCTGTGCCCTGTCCGTCTCCCGCTTTCCGTCTCGCTGTGGGTCGGTCGCTCTGTGTCTCCGTCTCTCTGGCTCTCCCTCCCTGGGTGTGCCTGCGCGCTCGTGTCTGTCTGTCTGTCTGCATCTGCATCTGCCCTCTCGCCGTCTTGGGAGCCTGTCTCTGAACCTTCATCTCTTTGCGTCTCTGTCTCTCCTGACCCCCGGCCTGCCGTCCCTTCCTCTGGCCCCGGCCTCTCACGGGTGGGTGCTCTGGCCGTGGCCCTGGCTGACGAGCTTGCGCCGGCCGGCTGTCTCACTTGGCGTGGGTGCCTGCGAGTGTGTCTGTGTGCCTGTCCGTGTGGCTGCACGTCGCTCGTCTGCACCCTCAGCAAGGTCCGGTGCTTGGAGGGCGGCGTGGGGGCAAGGGGGGGCCTCGGTAGGGCGAAGGGGCGGGGCTGACGAGCTCTGGTCGCCGGCGCTGGTGGCTGCAGGTGGGTTTGGGCACCGCGCAGGTGCCGGGCAGGATGGGCGCTCAGGGCCACGGCTGGGCTGCGCCTAGGCCCGCAGGAGGCTCAGAGGACCGCGGGCCCCAGCGGGCCCCGAGGCCCTGGGCAGCGAACGCCTTGGGGAGGTGGGCGAGGGGCTGGGGGAGGGGCGGCGGCCCCCGAGCCGGGTGGTGCCTGGAGGGTCCCAGGGTGGGAGAGCGCCACGACCTCGGCGCCCCTCACTCCACCCTCCCCGCTACACCCACCGGCGGGCACACCCGGCCGGCTGCTCCCGGTCCCGGAAGCCCTGTGGTCCCCCGGGCCGGGCCGGTGGTGTGTTGGCCGGGGGGGGGGGGGGGGGGGGCGGGGACGTGGGCGGGGGCGGGGCGCGGGGCGGCGTGTGCCGGCCACCGGGCCGCCGGGAGTCCGGTCGCGGGTGGTGCAGCTCAAGTGCAGCGCGCGCTCCGTGGAGAGCTGGAGAGCTGCGGCCGCCGGCTGGCCCGGGCGGCAGGTCAGAGCGAAAGGCAGGCGCAGCGCAGGGCTCTTAGGGCGCCTGGCGGCAGCCGCCTCCGTCTACGGCCATACCACCCTGAACGCGCCCGATCTCGTCTGATCTCGGAAGCTAAGCAGGGTCGGGCCCGGTTAGTACTTGGATGGGAGACCGCCTGGGAATACCGGGTGCTGTAGGCTTTTTGTTGTTTCTGTTTTGCCCTGCCTCCCCTCTCCTTTAGCCCCCGGCCCCAGCCGCACCGCAAGCCGCACCAGCCGCTGGCCCCTGGCACCCCACCGCGCTCAGAGCCGCCG
This sequence comes from Ovis canadensis, assembly GCF_042477335.2. Lineage (NCBI taxonomy): Eukaryota > Metazoa > Chordata > Mammalia > Artiodactyla > Bovidae > Ovis > Ovis canadensis. The sequence continues at coordinate 20,420,665 of NC_091269.1, read as the reverse complement.
CCTGCCTTCCAGCCCCTCTCAGGTTGGCTGGCCGGGGCCCCGACTCCCGCTGCAGACCTGGGTTGCCTCCGCGCGGCCCGCGAGCCCCTCGGCTTTCGGCGTCCAGGAAACCAGAGGAACGGCGGCGGCGGGGGCGCGGGGGTCTCTGTCTGGGGCTCCCTTGGCAGGCCTCAGGCAATTCTGGGCGGGGCCGGGGCCCCAGCCCCACCCCCAGACGCATCCTGGCAGGCAACCTCGCGGTCTCCCGCAGGCGCGGGCGCACAACACACACACACACACACACACACACACACACACACCCTCACGCCCGCCCCCCTCCCCCCAAACACAGGCACACCTCCCGCAGCCCAGACAGGTCAAGAGCCGGAAACCACAAGTAAGGGAGACGGAGAAAGAGGGAGAGAGAGAGACAGCAAGAGGACCGCACAGGCTTCCAAAGCCCCGGCCGCCACACCCTCCCCCCTCCACTGTGGGTATCCACCCGGCCCCCCAGTCGACCCGACCCCACCACCGTCGCCCACCGACACACTCACACGCACACTCTCTCCCACACTCACCCTCTGGCCTGGGGGCGGGGGCTGGGTCTCGCCTCAGGGAGCCAAGCCGAAGGGGACCTTTGAGACCTCGGCTGCGAGGAAGTCTTGGGGTCCCCACGGGTGATTGCCAGCCCCAGGGCACCGCGTCCAGCCGGGGCTCGCCGGGCCCAAGGCTCACGCCCCCTCCCTTGCGCACGGGCCGCTCTCTGCGGTGTGTGACGGTCTGTGCCAGAGTGTCCGTCTCGGATGGGATGCCGTCCCCTGTGCCCTGTCCGTCTCCCGCTTTCCGTCTCGCTGTGGGTCGGTCGCTCTGTGTCTCCGTCTCTCTGGCTCTCCCTCCCTGGGTGTGCCTGCGCGCTCGTGTCTGTCTGTCTGTCTGCATCTGCATCTGCCCTCTCGCCGTCTTGGGAGCCTGTCTCTGAACCTTCATCTCTTTGCGTCTCTGTCTCTCCTGACCCCCGGCCTGCCGTCCCTTCCTCTGGCCCCGGCCTCTCACGGGTGGGTGCTCTGGCCGTGGCCCTGGCTGACGAGCTTGCGCCGGCCGGCTGTCTCACTTGGCGTGGGTGCCTGCGAGTGTGTCTGTGTGCCTGTCCGTGTGGCTGCACGTCGCTCGTCTGCACCCTCAGCAAGGTCCGGTGCTTGGAGGGCGGCGTGGGGGCAAGGGGGGGGCCTCGGTAGGGCGAAGGGGCGGGGCTGACGAGCTCTGGTCGCCGGCGCTGGTGGCTGCAGGTGGGTTTGGGCACCGCGCAGGTGCCGGGCAGGATGGGCGCTCAGGGCCACGGCTGGGCTGCGCCTAGGCCCGCAGGAGGCTCAGAGGACCGCGGGCCCCAGCGGGCCCCGAGGCCCTGGGCAGCGAACGCCTTGGGGAGGTGGGCGAGGGGCTGGGGGAGGGGCGGCGGCCCCCGAGCCGGGTGGTGCCTGGAGGGTCCCAGGGTGGGAGAGCGCCACGACCTCGGCGCCCCTCACTCCACCCTCCCCGCTACACCCACCGGCGGGCACACCCGGCCGGCTGCTCCCGGTCCCGGAAGCCCTGTGGTCCCCCGGGCCGGGCCGGCGGTGTGTTGGCCGGGGGGGGGGGGGGGGGGGGGGGCGGGGACGTGGGCGGGGGCGGGGCGCGGGGCGGCGTGTGCCGGCCACCGGGCCGCCGGGAGTCCGGTCGCGGGTGGTGCAGCTCAAGTGCAGCGCGCGCTCCGTGGAGAGCTGGAGAGCTGCGGCCGCCGGCTGGCCCGGGCGGCAGGTCAGAGCGAAAGGCAGGCGCAGCGCAGGGCTCTTAGGGCGCCTGGCGGCAGCCGCCTCCGTCTACGGCCATACCACCCTGAACGCGCCCGATCTCGTCTGATCTCGGAAGCTAAGCAGGGTCGGGCCCGGTTAGTACTTGGATGGGAGACCGCCTGGGAATACCGGGTGCTGTAGGCTTTTTGTTGTTTCTGTTTTGCCCTGCCTCCCCTCTCCTTTAGCCCCCGGCCCCAGCCGCACCGCAAGCCGCACCAGCCGCTGGCCCCTGGCACCCCACCGCGCTCAGAGCCGCCGCCTGCCTTCCAGCCCCTCTCAGGTTGGCTGGCCGGGGCCCCGACTCCCGCTGCAGACCTGGGTTGCCTCCGCGCGGCCCGCGAGCCCCTCGGCTTTCGGCGGCCAGGAAACCAGAGGAACGGCGGCGGCGGGGGCGCGGGGGTCTCTGTCTGGGGCTCCCTTGGCAGGCCTCAGGCAATTCTGGGCGGGGCCGGGGCCCCAGCCCCACCCCCAGACGCATCCTGGCAGGCAACCTCGCGGTCTCCCGCAGGCGCGGGCGCACAACACACACACACACACACACACACACACACACACACACACACCCTCACGCCCGCCCCCCTCCCCCCAAACACAGGCACACCTCCCGCAGCCCAGACAGGTCAAGAGCCGGAAACCACAAGTAAGGGAGACGGAGAAAGAGGGAGAGAGAGAGACAGCAAGAGGACCGCACAGGCTTCCAAAGCCCCGGCCGCCACACCCTCCCCCCTCCACTGTGGGTATCCACCCGGCCCCCCCAGTCGACCCGACCCCACCGTCGCCCACCGACACACTCACACGCACACTCTCTCCCACACTCACCCTCTGGCCTGGGGGCGGGGGCTGGGTCTCGCCTCAGGGAGCCAAGCCGAAGGGGACCTTTGAGACCTCGGCTGCGAGGAAGTCTTGGGGGTCCCCACGGGTGATTGCCAGCCCCAGGGCACCGCGTCCAGCCGGGGCTCGCCGGGCCCAAGCCTCACGCCCCCTCCCTTGCGCACGGGCCGCTCTCTGCGGTGTGTGACGGTCTGTGCCAGAGTGTCCGTCTCGGATGGGATGCCGTCCCCTGTGCCCTGTCCGTCTCCCGCTTTCCGTCTCGCTGTGGGTCGGTCGCTCTGTGTCTCCGTCTCTCTGGCTCTCCCTCCCTGGGTGTGCCTGCGCGCTCGTGTCTGTCTGTCTGTCTGCATCTGCATCTGCATCTGCATCTGCCCTCTCGCCGTCTTGGGAGCCTGTCTCTGAACCTTCATCTCTTTGCGTCTCTGTCTCTCCTGACCCCCGGCCTGCCGTCCCTTCCTCTGGCCCCGGCCTCTCACGGGTGGGTGCTCTGGCCGTGGCCCTGGCTGACGAGCTTGCGCCGGCCGGCTGTCTCACTTGGCGTGGGTGCCTGCGAGTGTGTCTGTGTGCCTGTCCGTGTGGCTGCACGTCGCTCGTCTGCACCCTCAGCAAGGTCCGGTGCTTGGAGGGCGGCGTGGGGGCAAGGGGGGCCTCGGTAGGGCGAAGGGGCGGGGCTGACGAGCTCTGGTCGCCGGCGCTGGTGGCTGCAGGTGGGTTTGGGCACCGCGCAGGTGCCGGGCAGGATGGGCGCTCAGGGCCACGGCTGGGCTGCGCCTAGGCCCGCAGGAGGCTCAGAGGACCGCGGGCCCCAGCGGGCCCCGAGGCCCTGGGCAGCGAACGCCTTGGGGAGGTGGGCGAGGGGCTGGGGGGGGGGCGGCGGCCCCCGAGCCGGGTGGTGCCTGGAGGGTCCCAGGGTGGGAGAGCGCCACGACCTCGGCGCCCCTCACTCCACCCTCCCCGCTACACCCACCGGCGGGCACACCCGGCCGGCTGCTCCCGGTCCCGGAAGCCCTGTGGTCCCCCGGGCCGGGCCGGCGGTGTGTTGGCCGGGGGGCGGGGGGGGGGGGCGGGGACGTGGGCGGGGGCGGGGCGCGGGGCGGCGTGTGCCGGCCACCGGGCCGCCGGGAGTCCGGTCGCGGGTGGTGCAGCTCAAGTGCAGCGCGCGCTCCGTGGAGAGCTGGAGAGCTGCGGCCGCCGGCTGGCCCGGGCGGCAGGTCAGAGCGAAAGGCAGGCGCAGCGCAGGGCTCTTAGGGCGCCTGGCGGCAGCCGCCTCCGTCTACGGCCATACCACCCTGAACGCGCCCGATCTCGTCTGATCTCGGAAGCTAAGCAGGGTCGGGCCCGGTTAGTACTTGGATGGGAGACCGCCTGGGAATACCGGGTGCTGTAGGCTTTTTGTTGTTTCTGTTTTGCCCTGCCTCCCCTCTCCTTTAGCCCCCGGCCCCAGCCGCACCGCAAGCCGCACCAGCCGCTGGCCCCTGGCACCCCACCGCGCTCAGAGCCGCCGCCTGCCTTCCAGCCCCTCTCAGGTTGGCTGGCCGGGGCCCCGACTCCCGCTGCAGACCTGGGTTGCCTCCGCGCGGCCCGCGAGCCCCTCGGCTTTCGGCGTCCAGGAAACCAGAGGAACGGCGGCGGCGGGGGCGCGGGGGTCTCTGTCTGGGGCTCCCTTGGCAGGCCTCAGGCAATTCTGGGCGGGGCCGGGGCCCCAGCCCCACCCCCAGACGCATCCTGGCAGGCAACCTCGCGGTCTCCCGCAGGCGCGGGCGCACAACACACACACACACACACACACACACACACACACACACACCCTCACGCCCGCCCCCCTCCCCCCAAACACAGGCACACCTCCCGCAGCCCAGACAGGTCAAGAGCCGGAAACCACAAGTAAGGGAGACGGAGAAAGAGGGAGAGAGAGAGACAGCAAGAGGACCGCACAGGCTTCCAAAGCCCCGGCCGCCACACCCTCCCCCCTCCACTGTGGGTATCCACCCGGCCCCCCCAGTCGACCCGACCCCACCACCGTCGCCCACCGACACACTCACACGCACACTCTCTCCCACACTCACCCTCTGGCCTGGGGGCGGGGGCTGGGTCTCGCCTCAGGGAGCCAAGCCGAAGGGGACCTTTGAGACCTCGGCTGCGAGGAAGTCTTGGGGTCCCCACGGGTGATTGCCAGCCCCAGGGCACCGCGTCCAGCCGGGGCTCGCCGGGCCCAAGGCTCACGCCCCCTCCCTTGCGCACGGGCCGCTCTCTGCGGTGTGTGACGGTCTGTGCCAGAGTGTCCGTCTCGGATGGGATGCCGTCCCCTGTGCCCTGTCCGTCTCCCGCTTTCCGTCTGGCTGTGGGTCGGTCGCTCTGTGTCTCCGTCTCTCTGGCTCTCCCTCCCTGGGTGTGCCTGCGCGCTCGTGTCTGTCTGTCTGTCTGCATCTGCATCTGCATCTGCATCAGCATCTGCCCTCTCGCCGTCTTGGGAGCCTGTCTCTGAACCTTCATCTCTTTGCGTCTCTGTCTCTCCTGACCCCCGGCCTGCCGTCCCTTCCTCTGGCCCCGGCCTCTCACGGGGGGGTGCTCTGGCCGTGGCCCTGGCTGACGAGCTTGCGCCGGCCGGCTGTCTCACTTGGCGTGGGTGCCTGCGAGTGTGTCTGTGTGCCTGTCCGTGTGGCTGCACGTCGCTCGTCTGCACCCTCAGCAAGGTCCGGTGCTTGGAGGGCGGCGTGGGGGGAAGGGGGGGGCCTCGGTAGGGCGAAGGGGTGGGGCTGACGAGCTCTGGTCGCCGGCGCTGGTGGCTGCAGGTGGGTTTGGGCACCGCGCAGGTGCCGGGCAGGATGGGCGCTCAGGGCCACGGCTGGGCTGCGCCTAGGCACGCAGGAGGCTCAGAGGACCGCGGGCCCCAGCGAGCCCCGAGGCCCTGGGCAGCGAACGCCTTGGGGAGGTGGGCGAGGGGGGGGGGGAGGGGCGGCGGCCCCCGAGCCGGGTGGTGCCTGGAGGGTCCCAGGGTGGGAGAGCGCCACGACCTCGGCGACCCTCACTCCACCCTCCCCGCTACACCCACCGGCGGGCACACCCGGCTGGCTGCTCCCGGTCCCGGAAGCCCTGTGGTCCCCCGGGCCGGGCCGGCGGTGTGTTGGCCGGGGGGGGGGGGGGGGGGGGACGTGGGCGGGGCCGGGGGGCGGGGCGGCGTGTGCCGGCCACCGGGCCGCCGGGAGTCCGGTCGCGGGTGGTGCAGCTCAAGTGCAGCGCGCGCTCCGTGGAGAGCTGGAGAGCTGCGGCCGCCGGCTGGCCCGGGCGGCAGTTCAGAGCGAAAGGCAGGCGCAGCGCAGGGCTCTTAGGGCGCCTGGCGGCAGCCGCCTCCGTCTACGGCCATACCACCCTGAATGCGCCCGATCTCGTCTGATCTCGGAAGCTAAGCAGGGTCGGGCCCGGTTAGTACTTGGATGGGAGACCGCCTGGGAATACCGGGTGCTGTAGGCTTTTTGTTGTTTCTGTTTTGCCCTGCCTCCCCTCTCCTTTAGCCCCCGGCCCCAGCCGCACCGCAAGCCGCACCAGCCGCTGGCCCCTGGCACCCCACCGCGCTCAGAGCCGCCGCCTGCCTTCCAGCCCCTCTCAGGTTGGCTGGCCGGGGCCCCGACTCCCGCTGCAGACCTGGGTTGCCTCCGCGCGGCCCGCGAGCCCCTCGGCTTTCGGCGGCCAGGAAACCAGAGGAACGGCGGCGGCGGGGGCGCGGGGGTCTCTGTCTGGGGCTCCCTTGGCAGGCCTCAGGCAATTCTGGGCGGGGCCGGGGCCCCAGCCCCACCCCCAGACGCATCCTGGCAGGCAACCTCGCGGTCTCCCGCAGGCGCGGGCGCACAACACACACACACACACACACACACACACACACACACACACACACCCCTCACGCCCGCCCCCCTCCCCCCAAACACAGGCACACCTCCCGCAGCCCAGACAGGTCAAGAGCCGGAAACCACAAGTAAGGGAGACGGAGAAAGAGGGAGAGAGAGAGACAGCAAGAGGACCGCACAGGCTTCCAAAGCCCCGGCCGCCACACCCTCCCCCCTCCACTGTGGGTATCCACCCGGCCCCCCAGTCGACCCGACCCCACCGTCGCCCACCGACACACTCACACGCACACTCTCTCCCACACTCACCCTCTGGCCTGGGGGCGGGGGCTGGGTCTCGCCTCAGGGAGCCAAGCCGAAGGGGACCTTTGAGACCTCGGCTGCGAGGAAGTCTTGGGGTCCCCACGGGTGATTGCCAGCCCCAGGGCACCGCGTCCAGCCGGGGCTCGCCGGGCCCAAGGCTCACGCCCCCTCCCTTGCGCGCGGGCCGCTCTCTGCGGTGTGTGACGGTCTGTGCCAGAGTGTCCGTCTCGGATGGGATGCCGTCCCCTGTGCCCTGTCCGTCTCCCGCTTTCCTTCTCGCTGTGGGTCGGTCGCTCTGTGTCTCCGTCTCTCTGGCTCTCCCTCCCTGGGTGTGCCTGCGCGCTCGTGTCTGTCTGTCTGTCTGCATCTGCATCTGCATCTGCATCTGCCCTCTCGCCGTCTTGGGAGCCTGTCTCTGAACCTTCATCTCTTTGCGTCTCTGTCTCTCCTGACCCCCGGCCTGCCGTCCCTTCCTCTGGCCCCGGCCTCTCACGGGGGGGTGCTCTGGCCGTGGCCCTGGCTGACGAGCTTGCGCCGGCCGGCTGTCTCACTTGGCGTGGGTGCCTGCGAGTGTGTCTGTGTGCCTGTCCGTGTGGCTGCACGTCGCTCGTCTGCACCCTCAGCAAGGTCCGGTGCTTGGAGGGCGGCGTGGGGGCAAGGGGGGGGCCTCGGTAGGGCGAAGGGGCGGGGCTGACGAGCTCTGGTCGCCGGCGCTGGTGGCTGCAGGTGGGTTTGGGCACCGCGCAGGTGCCGGGCAGGATGGGCGCTCAGGGCCACGGCTGGGCTGCGCCTAGGCCCGCAGGAGGCTCAGAGGACCGCGGGCCCCAGCGGGCCCCGAGGCCCTGGGCAGCGAACGCCTTGGGGAGGTGGGCGAGGGGCTGGGGGAGGGGCGGCGGCCCCCGAGCCGGGTGGTGCCTGGAGGGTCCCAGGGTGGGAGAGCGCCACGACCTCGGCGCCCCTCACTCCACCCTCCCCGCTACACCCACCGGCGGGCACACCCGGCCGGCTGCTCCCGGTCCCGGAAGCCCTGTGGTCCCCCGGGCCGGGCCGGCGGTGTGTTGGGCGGGGGGGGGGGGGGGGGGGGGGGGACGTGGGGGGGGGCGGGGCGCGGGGCGGCGTGTGCCGGCCACCGGGCCGCCGGGAGTCCGGTCGCGGGTGGTGCAGCTCAAGTGCAGCGCGCGCTCCGTGGAGAGCTGGAGAGCTGCGGCCGCCGGCTGGCCCGGACGGCAGGTCAGAGCGAAAGGCAGGCGCAGCGCAGGGCTCTTAGGGCGCCTGGCGGCAGCCGCCTCCGTCTACGGCCATACCACCCTGAACGCGCCCGATCTCGTCTGATCTCGGAAGCTAAGCAGGGTCGGGCCCGGTTAGTACTTGGATGGGAGACCGCCTGGGAATACCGGGTGCTGTAGGCTTTTTGTTGTTTCTGTTTTGCCCTGCCTCCCCTCTCCTTTAGCCCCCGGCCCCAGCCGCACCGCAAGCCGCACCAGCCGCTGGCCCCTGGCACCCCACCGCGCTCAGAGCCGCCGCCTGCCTTCCAGCCCCTCTCAGGTTGGCTGGCCGGGGCCCCGACTCCCGCTGCAGACCTGGGTTGCCTCCGCGCGGCCCGCGAGCCCCTCGGCTTTCGGCGTCCAGGAAACCAGAGGAACGGCGGCGGCGGGGGCGCGGGGGTCTCTGTCTGGGGCTCCCTTGGCAGGCCTCAGGCAATTCTGGGCGGGGCCGGGGCCCCAGCCCCACCCCCAGACGCATCCTGGCAGGCAACCTCGCGGTCTCCCGCAGGCGCGGGCGCACAACACACACACACACACACACACACACACACACACACCCTCACGCCCGCCCCCCTCCCCCCAAACACAGGCACACCTCCCGCAGCCCAGACAGGTCAAGAGCCGGAAACCACAAGTAAGGGAGACGGAGAAAGAGGGAGAGAGAGAGACAGCAAGAGGACCGCACAGGCTTCCAAAGCCCCGGCCGCCACACCCTCCCCCCTCCACTGTGGGTATCCACCCGGCCCCCCCAGTCGACCCGACCCCACCACCGTCGCCCACCGACACACTCACACGCACACTCTCTCCCACACTCACCCTCTGGCCTGGGGGCGGGGGCTGGGTCTCGCCTCAGGGAGCCAAGCCGAAGGGGACCTTTGAGACCTCGGCTGCGAGGAAGTCTTGGGGTCCCCACGGGTGATTGCCAGCCCCAGGGCACCGCGTCCAGCCGGGGCTCGCCGGGCCCAAGGCTCACGCCCCCTCCCTTGCGCACGGGCCGCTCTCTGCGGTGTGTGACGGTCTGTGCCAGAGTGTCCGTCTCGGATGGGATGCCGTCCCCTGTGCCCTGTCCGTCTCCCGCTTTCCGTCTGGCTGTGGGTCGGTCGCTCTGTGTCTCCGTCTCTCTGGCTCTCCCTCCCTGGGTGTGCCTGCGCGCTCGTGTCTGTCTGTCTGTCTGCATCTGCATCTGCATCTGCATCAGCATCTGCCCTCTCGCCGTCTTGGGAGCCTGTCTCTGAACCTTCATCTCTTTGCGTCTCTGTCTCTCCTGACCCCCGGCCTGCCGTCCCTTCCTCTGGCCCCGGCCTCTCACGGGGGGGTGCTCTGGCCGTGGCCCTGGCTGACGAGCTTGCGCCGGCCGGCTGTCTCACTTGGCGTGGGTGCCTGCGAGTGTGTCTGTGTGCCTGTCCGTGTGGCTGCACGTCGCTCGTCTGCACCCTCAGCAAGGTCCGGTGCTTGGAGGGCGGCGTGGGGGGAAGGGGGGGGCCTCGGTAGGGCGAAGGGGTGGGGCTGACGAGCTCTGGTCGCCGGCGCTGGTGGCTGCAGGTGGGTTTGGGCACCGCGCAGGTGCCGGGCAGGATGGGCGCTCAGGGCCACGGCTGGGCTGCGCCTAGGCACGCAGGAGGCTCAGAGGACCGCGGGCCCCAGCGAGCCCCGAGGCCCTGGGCAGCGAACGCCTTGGGGAGGTGGGCGAGGGGCTGGGGGAGGGGCGGCGGCCCCCGAGCCGGGTGGTGCCTGGAGGGTCCCAGGGTGGGAGAGCGCCACGACCTCGGCGACCCTCACTCCACCCTCCCCGCTACACCCACCGGCGGGCACACCCGGCTGGCTGCTCCCGGTCCCGGAAGCCCTGTGGTCCCCCGGGCCGGGCCGGCGGTGTGTTGGCCGGGGGGGGGGGGGGGGGGGGGCCGGGGGGGGGGCCGGGGGGCGGGGCGGCGTGTGCCGACCACCGGGCCGCCGGGAGTCCGGTCGCGGGTGGTGCAGCTCAAGTGCAGCGCGCGCTCCGTGGAGAGCTGGAGAGCTGCGGCCGCCGGCTGGCCCGGGCGGCAGTTCAGAGCGAAAGGCAGGCGCAGCGCAGGGCTCTTAGGGCGCCTGGCGGCAGCCGCCTCCGTCTACGGCCATACCACCCTGAATGCGCCCGATCTCGTCTGATCTCGGAAGCTAAGCAGGGTCGGGCCCGGTTAGTACTTGGATGGGAGACCGCCTGGGAATACCGGGTGCTGTAGGCTTTTTGTTGTTTCTGTTTTGCCCTGCCTCCCCTCTCCTTTAGCCCCCGGCCCCAGCCGCACCGCAAGCCGCACCAGCCGCTGGCCCCTGGCACCCCACCGCGCTCAGAGCCGCCGCCTGCCTTCCAGCCCCTCTCAGGTTGGCTGGCCGGGGCCCCGACTCCCGCTGCAGACCTGGGTTGCCTCCGCGCGGCCCGCGAGCCCCTCGGCTTTCGGCGGCCAGGAAACCAGAGGAACGGCGGCGGCGGGGGCGCGGGGGTCTCTGTCTGGGGCTCCCTTGGCAGGCCTCAGGCAATTCTGGGCGGGGCCGGGGCCCCAGCCCCACCCCCAGACGCATCCTGGCAGGCAACCTCGCGGTCTCCCGCAGGCGCGGGCGCACAACAACACACACACACACACACACACACACACACACACACACACCCGCACGCCCGCCCCCCTCCCCCCAAACACAGGCACACCTCCCGCAGCCCAGACAGGTCAAGAGCCGGAAACCACAAGTAAGGGAGACGGAGAAAGAGGGAGAGAGAGAGACAGCAAGAGGACCGCACAGGCTTCCAAAGCCCCGGCCGCCACACCCTCCCCCCTCCACTGTGGGTATCCACCCGGCCCCCCCAGTCGACCCGACCCCACCGTCGCCCACCGACACACTCACACGCACACTCTCTCCCACACTCACCCTCTGGCCTGGGGGCGGGGGCTGGGTCTCGCCTCAGGGAGCCAAGCCGAAGGGGACCTTTGAGACCTCGGCTGCGAGGAAGTCTTGGGGTCCCCACGGGTGATTGCCAGCCCCAGGGCACCGCGTCCAGCCGGGGCTCGCCGGGCCCAAGGCTCACGCCCCCTCCCTTGCGCGCGGGCCGCTCTCTGCGGTGTGTGACGGTCTGTGCCAGAGTGTCCGTCTCGGATGGGATGCCGTCCCCTGTGCCCTGTCCGTCTCCCGCTTTCCTTCTCGCTGTGGGTCGGTCGCTCTGTGTCTCCGTCTCTCTGGCTCTCCCTCCCTGGGTGTGCCTGCGCGCTCGTGTCTGTCTGTCTGTCTGCATCTGCATCTGCATCTGCATCTGCCCTCTCGCCGTCTTGGGAGCCTGTCTCTGAACCTTCATCTCTTTGCGTCTCTGTCTCTCCTGACCCCCGGCCTGCCGTCCCTTCCTCTGGCCCCGGCCTCTCACGGGGGGGTGCTCTGGCCGTGGCCCTGGCTGACGAGCTTGCGCCGGCCGGCTGTCTCACTTGGCGTGGGTGCCTGCGAGTGTGTCTGTGTGCCTGTCCGTGTGGCTGCACGTCGCTCGTCTGCACCCTCAGCAAGGTCCGGTGCTTGGAGGGCGGCGTGGGGGCAAGGGGGGGGCCTCGGTAGGGCGAAGGGGCGGGGCTGACGAGCTCTGGTCGCCGGCGCTGGTGGCTGCAGGTGGGTTTGGGCACCGCGCAGGTGCCGGGCAGGATGGGCGCTCAGGGCCACGGCTGGGCTGCGCCTAGGCCCGCAGGAGGCTCAGAGGACCGCGGGCCCCAGCGGGCCCCGAGGCCCTGGGCAGCGAACGCCTTGGGGAGGTGGGCGAGGGGCTGGGGGAGGGGCGGCGGCCCCCGAGCCGGGTGGTGCCTGGAGGGTCCCAGGGTGGGAGAGCGCCACGACCTCGGCGCCCCTCACTCCACCCTCCCCGCTACACCCACCGGCGGGCACACCCGGCCGGCTGCTCCCGGTCCCGGAAGCCCTGTGGTCCCCCGGGCCGGGCCGGCGGTGTGTTGGCCGGGGGGGGGGGGGGGGGGGGGGGGGGACGGGGGCGGGGGCGGGGCGCGGGGCGGCGTGTGCCGGCCACCGGGCCGCCGGGAGTCCGGTCGCGGGTGGTGCAGCTCAAGTGCAGCGCGCGCTCCGTGGAGAGCTGGAGAGCTGCGGCCGCCGGCTGGCCCGGACGGCAGGTCAGAGCGAAAGGCAGGCGCAGCGCAGGGCTCTTAGGGCGCCTGGCGGCAGCCGCCTCCGTCTACGGCCATACCACCCTGAACGCGCCCGATCTCGTCTGATCTCGGAAGCTAAGCAGGGTCGGGCCCGGTTAGTACTTGGATGGGAGACCGCCTGGGAATACCGGGTGCTGTAGGCTTTTTGTTGTTTCTGTTTTGCCCTGCCTCCCCTCTCCTTTAGCCCCCGGCCCCAGCCGCACCGCAAGCCGCACCAGCCGCTGGCCCCTGGCACCCCACCGCGCTCAGAGCCGCCGCCTGCCTTCCAGCCCCTCTCAGGTTGGCTGGCCGGGGCCCCGACTCCCGCTGCAGACCTGGGTTGCCTCCGCGCGGCCCGCGAGCCCCTCGGCTTTCGGCGTCCAGGAAACCAGAGGAACGGCGGCGGCGGGGGCGCGGGGGTCTCTGTCTGGGGCTCCCTTGGCAGGCCTCAGGCAATTCTGGGCGGGGCCGGGGCCCCAGCCCCACCCCCAGACGCATCCTGGCAGGCAACCTCGCGGTCTCCCGCAGGCGCGGGCGCACAACACACACACACACACACACACACACACACACACACCCTCACGCCCGCCCCCCTCCCCCCAAACACAGGCACACCTCCCGCAGCCCAGACAGGTCAAGAGCCGGAAACCACAAGTAAGGGAGACGGAGAAAGAGGGAGAGAGAGAGACAGCAAGAGGACCGCACAGGCTTCCAAAGCCCCGGCCGCCACACCCTCCCCCCTCCACTGTGGGTATCCACCCGGCCCCCCCAGTCGACCCGACCCCACCACCGTCGCCCACCGACACACTCACACGCACACTCTCTCCCACACTCACCCTCTGGCCTGGGGGCGGGGGCTGGGTCTCGCCTCAGGGAGCCAAGCCGAAGGGGACCTTTGAGACCTCGGCTGCGAGGAAGTCTTGGGGTCCCCACGGGTGATTGCCAGCCCCAGGGCACCGCGTCCAGCCGGGGCTCGCCGGGCCCAAGGCTCACGCCCCCTCCCTTGCGCACGGGCCGCTCTCTGCGGTGTGTGACGGTCTGTGCCAGAGTGTCCGTCTCGGATGGGATGCCGTCCCCTGTGCCCTGTCCGTCTCCCGCTTTCCGTCTCGCTGTGGGTCGGTCGCTCTGTGTCTCCGTCTCTCTGGCTCTCCCTCCCTGGGTGTGCCTGCGCGCTCGTGTCTGTCTGTCTGTCTGCATCTGCATCTGCCCTCTCGCCGTCTTGGGAGCCTGTCTCTGAACCTTCATCTCTTTGCGTCTCTGTCTCTCCTGACCCCCGGCCTGCCGTCCCTTCCTCTGGCCCCGGCCTCTCACGGGTGGGTGCTCTGGCCGTGGCCCTGGCTGACGAGCTTGCGCCGGCCGGCTGTCTCACTTGGCGTGGGTGCCTGCGAGTGTGTCTGTGTGCCTGTCCGTGTGGCTGCACGTCGCTCGTCTGCACCCTCAGCAAGGTCCGGTGCTTGGAGGGCGGCGTGGGGGCAAGGGGGGGGCCTCGGTAGGGCGAAGGGGCGGGGCTGACGAGCTCTGGTCGCCGGCGCTGGTGGCTGCAGGTGGGTTTGGGCACCGCGCAGGTGCCGGGCAGGATGGGCGCTCAGGGCCACGGCTGGGCTGCGCCTAGGCCCGCAGGAGGCTCAGAGGACCGCGGGCCCCAGCGGGCCCCGAGGCCCTGGGCAGCGAACGCCTTGGGGAGGTGGGCGAGGGGCTGGGGGAGGGGCGGCGGCCCCCGAGCCGGGTGGTGCCTGGAGGGTCCCAGGGTGGGAGAGCGCCACGACCTCGGCGCCCCTCACTCCACCCTCCCCGCTACACCCACCGGCGGGCACACCCGGCCGGCTGCTCCCGGTCCCGGAAGCCCTGTGGTCCCCCGGGCCGGGCCGGTGGTGTGTTGGCCGGGGGGGGGGGGGGGGGGGGGGGCGGGGACGTGGGCGGGGGCGGGGCGCGGGGCGGCGTGTGCCGGCCACCGGGCCGCCGGGAGTCCGGTCGCGGGTGGTGCAGCTCAAGTGCAGCGCGCGCTCCGTGGAGAGCTGGAGAGCTGCGGCCGCCGGCTGGCCCGGGCGGCAGGTCAGAGCGAAAGGCAGGCGCAGCGCAGGGCTCTTAGGGCGCCTGGCGGCAGCCGCCTCCGTCTACGGCCATACCACCCTGAACGCGCCCGATCTCGTCTGATCTCGGAAGCTAAGCAGGGTCGGGCCCGGTTAGTACTTGGATGGGAGACCGCCTGGGAATACCGGGTGCTGTAGGCTTTTTGTTGTTTCTGTTTTGCCCTGCCTCCCCTCTCCTTTAGCCCCCGGCCCCAGCCGCACCGCAAGCCGCACCAGCCGCTGGCCCCTGGCACCCCACCGCGCTCAGAGCCGCCGCCTGCCTTCCAGCCCCTCTCAGGTTGGCTGGCCGGGGCCCCGACTCCCGCTGCAGACCTGGGTTGCCTCCGCGCGGCCCGCGAGCCCCTCGGCTTTCGGCGTCCAGGAAACCAGAGGAACGGCGGCGGCGGGGGCGCGGGGGTCTCTGTCTGGGGCTCCCTTGGCAGGCCTCAGGCAATTCTGGGCGGGGCCGGGGCCCCAGCCCCACCCCCAGACGCATCCTGGCAGGCAACCTCGCGGTCTCCCGCAGGCGCGGGCGCACAACACACACACACACACACACACACACACACACACACCCTCACGCCCGCCCCCCTCCCCCCAAACACAGGCACACCTCCCGCAGCCCAGACAGGTCAAGAGCCGGAAACCACAAGTAAGGGAGACGGAGAAAGAGGGAGAGAGAGAGACAGCAAGAGGACCGCACAGGCTTCCAAAGCCCCGGCCGCCACACCCTCCCCCCTCCACTGTGGGTATCCACCCGGCCCCCCCAGTCGACCCGACCCCACCACCGTCGCCCACCGACACACTCACACGCACACTCTCTCCCACACTCACCCTCTGGCCTGGGGGCGGGGGCTGGGTCTCGCCTCAGGGAGCCAAGCCGAAGGGGACCTTTGAGACCTCGGCTGCGAGGAAGTCTTGGGGTCCCCACGGGTGATTGCCAGCCCCAGGGCACCGCGTCCAGCCGGGGCTCGCCGGGCCCAAGGCTCACGCCCCCTCCCTTGCGCACGGGCCGCTCTCTGCGGTGTGTGACGGTCTGTGCCAGAGTGTCCGTCTCGGATGGGATGCCGTCCCCTGTGCCCTGTCCGTCTCCCGCTTTCCGTCTCGCTGTGGGTCGGTCGCTCTGTGTCTCCGTCTCTCTGGCTCTCCCTCCCTGGGTGTGCCTGCGCGCTCGTGTCTGTCTGTCTGTCTGCATCTGCATCTGCCCTCTCGCCGTCTTGGGAGCCTGTCTCTGAACCTTCATCTCTTTGCGTCTCTGTCTCTCCTGACCCCCGGCCTGCCGTCCCTTCCTCTGGCCCCGGCCTCTCACGGGTGGGTGCTCTGGCCGTGGCCCTGGCTGACGAGCTTGCGCCGGCCGGCTGTCTCACTTGGCGTGGGTGCCTGCGAGTGTGTCTGTGTGCCTGTCCGTGTGGCTGCACGTCGCTCGTCTGCACCCTCAGCAAGGTCCGGTGCTTGGAGGGCGGCGTGGGGGCAAGGGGGGGGCCTCGGTAGGGCGAAGGGGCGGGGCTGACGAGCTCTGGTCGCCGGCGCTGGTGGCTGCAGGTGGGTTTGGGCACCGCGCAGGTGCCGGGCAGGATGGGCGCTCAGGGCCACGGCTGGGCTGCGCCTAGGCCCGCAGGAGGCTCAGAGGACCGCGGGCCCCAGCGGGCCCCGAGGCCCTGGGCAGCGAACGCCTTGGGGAGGTGGGCGAGGGGCTGGGGGAGGGGCGGCGGCCCCCGAGCCGGGTGGTGCCTGGAGGGTCCCAGGGTGGGAGAGCGCCACGACCTCGGCGCCCCTCACTCCACCCTCCCCGCTACACCCACCGGCGGGCACACCCGGCCGGCTGCTCCCGGTCCCGGAAGCCCTGTGGTCCCCCGGGCCGGGCCGGCGGTGTGTTGGCCGGGGGGGGGGGGGGGGGGGGGGGGGGGACGGGGGCGGGGGCGGGGCGCGGGGCGGCGTGTGCCGGCCACCGGGCCGCCGGGAGTCCGGTCGCGGGTGGTGCAGCTCAAGTGCAGCGCGCGCTCCGTGGAGAGCTGGAGAGCTGCGGCCGCCGGCTGGCCCGGGCGGCAGGTCAGAGCGAAAGGCAGGCGCAGCGCAGGGCTCTTAGGGCGCCTGGCGGCAGCCGCCTCCGTCTACGGCCATACCACCCTGAACGCGCCCGATCTCGTCTGATCTCGGAAGCTAAGCAGGGTCGGGCCCGGTTAGTACTTGGATGGGAGACCGCCTGGGAATACCGGGTGCTGTAGGCTTTTTGTTGTTTCTGTTTTGCCCTGCCTCCCCTCTCCTTTAGCCCCCGGCCCCAGCCGCACCGCAAGCCGCACCAGCCGCTGGCCCCTGGCACCCCACCGCGCTCAGAGCCGCCGCCTGCCTTCCAGCCCCTCTCAGGTTGGCTGGCCGGGGCCCCGACTCCCGCTGCAGACCTGGGTTGCCTCCGCGCGGCCCGCGAGCCCCTCGGCTTTCGGCGGCCAGGAAACCAGAGGAACGGCGGCGGCGGGGGCGCGGGGGTCTCTGTCTGGGGCTCCCTTGGCAGGCCTCAGGCAATTCTGGGCGGGGCCGGGGCCCCAGCCCCACCCCCAGACGCATCCTGGCAGGCAACCTCGCGGTCTCCCGCAGGCGCGGGCGCACAACACACACACACACACACACACACACACACACACACACACACCCTCACGCCCGCCCCCCTCCCCCCAAACACAGGCACACCTCCCGCAGCCCAGACAGGTCAAGAGCCGGAAACCACAAGTAAGGGAGACGGAGAAAGAGGGAGAGAGAGAGACAGCAAGAGGACCGCACAGGCTTCCAAAGCCCCGGCCGCCACACCCTCCCCCCTCCACTGTGGGTATCCACCCGGCCCCCCCAGTCGACCCGACCCCACCGTCGCCCACCGACACACTCACACGCACACTCTCTCCCACACTCACCCTCTGGCCTGGGGGCGGGGGCTGGGTCTCGCCTCAGGGAGCCAAGCCGAAGGGGACCTTTGAGACCTCGGCTGCGAGGAAGTCTTGGGGGTCCCCACGGGTGATTGCCAGCCCCAGGGCACCGCGTCCAGCCGGGGCTCGCCGGGCCCAAGCCTCACGCCCCCTCCCTTGCGCACGGGCCGCTCTCTGCGGTGTGTGACGGTCTGTGCCAGAGTGTCCGTCTCGGATGGGATGCCGTCCCCTGTGCCCTGTCCGTCTCCCGCTTTCCGTCTCGCTGTGGGTCGGTCGCTCTGTGTCTCCGTCTCTCTGGCTCTCCCTCCCTGGGTGTGCCTGCGCGCTCGTGTCTGTCTGTCTGTCTGCATCTGCATCTGCATCTGCATCTGCCCTCTCGCCGTCTTGGGAGCCTGTCTCTGAACCTTCATCTCTTTGCGTCTCTGTCTCTCCTGACCCCCGGCCTGCCGTCCCTTCCTCTGGCCCCGGCCTCTCACGGGTGGGTGCTCTGGCCGTGGCCCTGGCTGACGAGCTTGCGCCGGCCGGCTGTCTCACTTGGCGTGGGTGCCTGCGAGTGTGTCTGTGTGCCTGTCCGTGTGGCTGCACGTCGCTCGTCTGCACCCTCAGCAAGGTCCGGTGCTTGGAGGGCGGCGTGGGGGCAAGGGGGGGGCCTCGGTAGGGCGAAGGGGCGGGGCTGACGAGCTCTGGTCGCCGGCGCTGGTGGCTGCAGGTGGGTTTGGGCACCGCGCAGGTGCCGGGCAGGATGGGCGCTCAGGGCCACGGCTGGGCTGCGCCTAGGCCCGCAGGAGGCTCAGAGGACCGCGGGCCCCAGCGGGCCCCGAGGCCCTGGGCAGCGAACGCCTTGGGGAGGTGGGCGAGGGGCTGGGGGAGGGGCGGCGGCCCCCGAGCCGGGTGGTGCCTGGAGGGTCCCAGGGTGGGAGAGCGCCACGACCTCGGCGCCCCTCACTCCACCCTCCCCGCTACACCCACCGGCGGGCACACCCGGCCGGCTGCTCCCGGTCCCGGAAGCCCTGTGGTCCCCCGGGCCGGGCCGGCGGTGTGTTGGCCGGGGGGCGGGGGGGGGGGGCGGGGACGTGGGCGGGGGCGGGGCGCGGGGCGGCGTGTGCCGGCCACCGGGCCGCCGGGAGTCCGGTCGCGGGTGGTGCAGCTCAAGTGCAGCGCGCGCTCCGTGGAGAGCTGGAGAGCTGCGGCCGCCGGCTGGCCCGGGCGGCAGGTCAGAGCGAAAGGCAGGCGCAGCGCAGGGCTCTTAGGGCGCCTGGCGGCAGCCGCCTCCGTCTACGGCCATACCACCCTGAACGCGCCCGATCTCGTCTGATCTCGGAAGCTAAGCAGGGTCGGGCCCGGTTAGTACTTGGATGGGAGACCGCCTGGGAATACCGGGTGCTGTAGGCTTTTTGTTGTTTCTGTTTTGCCCTGCCTCCCCTCTCCTTTAGCCCCCGGCCCCAGCCGCACCGCAAGCCGCACCAGCCGCTGGCCCCTGGCACCCCACCGCGCTCAGAGCCGCCGCCTGCCTTCCAGCCCCTCTCAGGTTGGCTGGCCGGGGCCCCGACTCCCGCTGCAGACCTGGGTTGCCTCCGCGCGGCCCGCGAGCCCCTCGGCTTTCGGCGTCCAGGAAACCAGAGGAACGGCGGCGGCGGGGGCGCGGGGGTCTCTGTCTGGGGCTCCCTTGGCAGGCCTCAGGCAATTCTGGGCGGGGCCGGGGCCCCAGCCCCACCCCCAGACGCATCCTGGCAGGCAACCTCGCGGTCTCCCGCAGGCGCGGGCGCACAACACACACACACACACACACACACACACACACACACACACCCTCACGCCCGCCCCCCTCCCCCCAAACACAGGCACACCTCCCGCAGCCCAGACAGGTCAAGAGCCGGAAACCACAAGTAAGGGAGACGGAGAAAGAGGGAGAGAGAGAGACAGCAAGAGGACCGCACAGGCTTCCAAAGCCCCGGCCGCCACACCCGCCCCCCTCCACTGTGGGTATCCACCCGGCCCCCCAGTCGACCCGACCCCACCACCGTCGCCCACCGACACACTCACACGCACACTCTCTCCCACACTCACCCTCTGGCCTGGGGGCGGGGGCTGGGTCTCGCCTCAGGGAGCCAAGCCGAAGGGGACCTTTGAGACCTCGGCTGCGAGGAAGTCTTGGGGTCCCCACGGGTGATTGCCAGCCCCAGGGCACCGCGTCCAGCCGGGGCTCGCCGGGCCCAAGGCTCACGCCCCCTCCCTTGCGCACGGGCCGCTCTCTGCGGTGTGTGACGGTCTGTGCCAGAGTGTCCGTCTCGGATGGGATGCCGTCCCCTGTGCCCTGTCCGTCTCCCGCTTTCCGTCTGGCTGTGGGTCGGTCGCTCTGTGTCTCCGTCTCTCTGGCTCTCCCTCCCTGGGTGTGCCTGCGCGCTCGTGTCTGTCTGTCTGTCTGCATCTGCATCTGCATCTGCATCAGCATCTGCCCTCTCGCCGTCTTGGGAGCCTGTCTCTGAACCTTCATCTCTTTGCGTCTCTGTCTCTCCTGACCCCCGGCCTGCCGTCCCTTCCTCTGGCCCCGGCCTCTCACGGGGGGGTGCTCTGGCCGTGGCCCTGGCTGACGAGCTTGCGCCGGCCGGCTGTCTCACTTGGCGTGGGTGCCTGCGAGTGTGTCTGTGTGCCTGTCCGTGTGGCTGCACGTCGCTCGTCTGCACCCTCAGCAAGGTCCGGTGCTTGGAGGGCGGCGTGGGGGGAAGGGGGGGGCCTCGGTAGGGCGAAGGGGTGGGGCTGACGAGCTCTGGTCGCCGGCGCTGGTGGCTGCAGGTGGGTTTGGGCACCGCGCAGGTGCCGGGCAGGATGGGCGCTCAGGGCCACGGCTGGGCTGCGCCTAGGCACGCAGGAGGCTCAGAGGACCGCGGGCCCCAGCGAGCCCCGAGGCCCTGGGCAGCGAACGCCTTGGGGAGGTGGGCGAGGGGCTGGGGGAGGGGCGGCGGCCCCCGAGCCGGGTGGTGCCTGGAGGGTCCCAGGGTGGGAGAGCGCCACGACCTCGGCGACCCTCACTCCACCCTCCCCGCTACACCCACCGGCGGGCACACCCGGCTGGCTGCTCCCGGTCCCGGAAGCCCTGTGGTCCCCCGGGCCGGGCCGGCGGTGTGTTGGCCGGGGGGGGGGGGGGGGGGCGGGGACGTGGGCGGGGCCGGGGGGCGGGGCGGCGTGTGCCGGCCACCGGGCCGCCGGGAGTCCGGTCGCGGGTGGTGCAGCTCAAGTGCAGCGCGCGCTCCGTGGAGAGCTGGAGAGCTGCGGCCGCCGGCTGGCCCGGGCGGCAGTTCAGAGCGAAAGGCAGGCGCAGCGCAGGGCTCTTAGGGCGCCTGGCGGCAGCCGCCTCCGTCTACGGCCATACCACCCTGAATGCGCCCGATCTCGTCTGATCTCGGAAGCTAAGCAGGGTCGGGCCCGGTTAGTACTTGGATGGGAGACCGCCTGGGAATACCGGGTGCTGTAGGCTTTTTGTTGTTTCTGTTTTGCCCTGCCTCCCCTCTCCTTTAGCCCCCGGCCCCAGCCGCACCGCAAGCCGCACCAGCCGCTGGCCCCTGGCACCCCACCGCGCTCAGAGCCGCCGCCTGCCTTCCAGCCCCTCTCAGGTTGGCTGGCCGGGGCCCCGACTCCCGCTGCAGACCTGGGTTGCCTCCGCGCGGCCCGCGAGCCCCTCGGCTTTCGGCGGCCAGGAAACCAGAGGAACGGCGGCGGCGGGGGCGCGGGGGTCTCTGTCTGGGGCTCCCTTGGCAGGCCTCAGGCAATTCTGGGCGGGGCCGGGGCCCCAGCCCCACCCCCAGACGCATCCTGGCAGGCAACCTCGCGGTCTCCCGCAGGCGCGGGCGCACAACACACACACACACACACACACACACACACACACACACACACACACCCTCACGCCCGCCCCCCTCCCCCCAAACACAGGCACACCTCCCGCAGCCCAGACAGGTCAAGAGCCGGAAACCACAAGTAAGGGAGACGGAGAAAGAGGGAGAGAGAGAGACAGCAAGAGGACCGCACAGGCTTCCAAAGCCCCGGCCGCCACACCCTCCCCCCTCCACTGTGGGTATCCACCCGGCCCCCCCAGTCGACCCGACCCCACCGTCGCCCACCGACACACTCACACGCACACTCTCTCCCACACTCACCCTCTGGCCTGGGGGCGGGGGCTGGGTCTCGCCTCAGGGAGCCAAGCCGAAGGGGACCTTTGAGACCTCGGCTGCGAGGAAGTCTTGGGGTCCCCACGGGTGATTGCCAGCCCCAGGGCACCGCGTCCAGCCGGGGCTCGCCGGGCCCAAGGCTCACGCCCCCTCCCTTGCGCGCGGGCCGCTCTCTGCGGTGTGTGACGGTCTGTGCCAGAGTGTCCGTCTCGGATGGGATGCCGTCCCCTGTGCCCTGTCCGTCTCCCGCTTTCCTTCTCGCTGTGGGTCGGTCGCTCTGTGTCTCCGTCTCTCTGGCTCTCCCTCCCTGGGTGTGCCTGCGCGCTCGTGTCTGTCTGTCTGTCTGCATCTGCATCTGCATCTGCATCTGCCCTCTCGCCGTCTTGGGAGCCTGTCTCTGAACCTTCATCTCTTTGCGTCTCTGTCTCTCCTGACCCCCGGCCTGCCGTCCCTTCCTCTGGCCCCGGCCTCTCACGGGGGGGTGCTCTGGCCGTGGCCCTGGCTGACGAGCTTGCGCCGGCCGGCTGTCTCACTTGGCGTGGGTGCCTGCGAGTGTGTCTGTGTGCCTGTCCGTGTGGCTGCACGTCGCTCGTCTGCACCCTCAGCAAGGTCCGGTGCTTGGAGGGCGGCGTGGGGGCAAGGGGGGGGCCTCGGTAGGGCGAAGGGGCGGGGCTGACGAGCTCTGGTCGCCGGCGCTGGTGGCTGCAGGTGGGTTTGGGCACCGCGCAGGTGCCGGGCAGGATGGGCGCTCAGGGCCACGGCTGGGCTGCGCCTAGGCCCGCAGGAGGCTCAGAGGACCGCGGGCCCCAGCGGGCCCCGAGGCCCTGGGCAGCGAACGCCTTGGGGAGGTGGGCGAGGGGCTGGGGGAGGGGCGGCGGCCCCCGAGCCGGGTGGTGCCTGGAGGGTCCCAGGGTGGGAGAGCGCCACGACCTCGGCGCCCCTCACTCCACCCTCCCCGCTACACCCACCGGCGGGCACACCCGGCCGGCTGCTCCCGGTCCCGGAAGCCCTGTGGTCCCCCGGGCCGGGCCGGCGGTGTGTTGGCCGGGGGGGGGGGGGGGGGGGGGGGGGGGACGTGGGGGGGGGCGGGGCGCGGGGCGGCGTGTGCCGGCCACCGGGCCGCCGGGAGTCCGGTCGCGGGTGGTGCAGCTCAAGTGCAGCGCGCGCTCCGTGGAGAGCTGGAGAGCTGCGGCCGCCGGCTGGCCCGGACGGCAGGTCAGAGCGAAAGGCAGGCGCAGCGCAGGGCTCTTAGGGCGCCTGGCGGCAGCCGCCTCCGTCTACGGCCATACCACCCTGAACGCGCCCGATCTCGTCTGATCTCGGAAGCTAAGCAGGGTCGGGCCCGGTTAGTACTTGGATGGGAGACCGCCTGGGAATACCGGGTGCTGTAGGCTTTTTGTTGTTTCTGTTTTGCCCTGCCTCCCCTCTCCTTTAGCCCCCGGCCCCAGCCGCACCGCAAGCCGCACCAGCCGCTGGCCCCTGGCACCCCACCGCGCTCAGAGCCGCCGCCTGCCTTCCAGCCCCTCTCAGGTTGGCTGGCCGGGGCCCCGACTCCCGCTGCAGACCTGGGTTGCCTCCGCGCGGCCCGCGAGCCCCTCGGCTTTCGGCGGCCAGGAAACCAGAGGAACGGCGGCGGCGGGGGCGCGGGGGTCTCTGTCTGGGGCTCCCTTGGCAGGCCTCAGGCAATTCTGGGCGGGGCCGGGGCCCCAGCCCCACCCCCAGACGCATCCTGGCAGGCAACCTCGCGGTCTCCCGCAGGCGCAGGCGCACAACACACACACACACACACACACACACACACACACCCTCACGCCCGCCCCCCTCCCCCCAAACACAGGCACACCTCCCGCAGCCCAGACAGGTCAAGAGCCGGAAACCACAAGTAAGGGAGACGGAGAAAGAGGGAGAGAGAGAGACAGCAAGAGGACCGCACAGGCTTCCAAAGCCCCGGCCGCCACACCCTCCCCCCTCCACTGTGGGTATCCACCCGGCCCCCCCAGTCGACCCGACCCCACCGTCGCCCACCGACACACTCACACGCACACTCTCTCCCACACTCACCCTCTGGCCTGGGGGCGGGGGCTGGGTCTCGCCTCAGGGAGCCAAGCCGAAGGGGACCTTTGAGACCTCGGCTGCGAGGAAGTCTTGGGGTCCCCACGGGTGATTGCCAGCCCCAGGGCACCGCGTCCAGCCGGGGCTCGCCGGGCCCAAGGCTCACGCCCCCTCCCTTGCGCACGGGCCGCTCTCTGCGGTGTGTGACGGTCTGTGCCAGAGTGTCCGTCTCGGATGGGATGCCGTCCCCTGTGCCCTGTCCGTCTCCCGCTTTCCGTCTGGCTGTGGGTCGGTCGCTCTGTGTCTCCGTCTCTCTGGCTCTCCCTCCCTGGGTGTGCCTGCGCGCTCGTGTCTGTCTGTCTGTCTGCATCTGCATCTGCATCTGCATCAGCATCTGCCCTCTCGCCGTCTTGGGAGCCTGTCTCTGAACCTTCATCTCTTTGCGTCTCTGTCTCTCCTGACCCCCGGCCTGCCGTCCCTTCCTCTGGCCCCGGCCTCTCACGGGGGGGTGCTCTGGCCGTGGCCCTGGCTGACGAGCTTGCGCCGGCCGGCTGTCTCACTTGGCGTGGGTGCCTGCGAGTGTGTCTGTGTGCCTGTCCGTGTGGCTGCACGTCGCTCGTCTGCACCCTCAGCAAGGTCCGGTGCTTGGAGGGCGGCGTGGGGGCAAGGGGGGGCCTCGGTAGGGCGAAGGGGCGGGGCTGACGAGCTCTGGTCGCCGGCGCGGGTGGCTGCAGGTGGGTTTGGGCACCGCGCAGGTGCCGGGCAGGATGGGCGCTCAGGGCCACGGCTGGGCTGCGCCTAGGCCCGCAGGAGGCTCAGAGGACCGCGGGCCCCAGCGAGCCCCGAGGCCCTGGGCAGCGAACGCCTTGGGGAGGTGGGCGAGGGGCTGGGGGAGGGGCGGCGGCCCCCGAGCCGGGTGGTGCCTGGAGGGTCCCAGGGTGGGAGAGCGCCACGACCTCGGCGACCCTCACTCCACCCTCCCCGCTACACCCACCGGCGGGCACACCCGGCTGGCTGCTCCCGGTCCCGGAAGCCCTGTGGTCCCCCGGGCCGGGCCGGCGGTGTGTTGGCCGGGGGGGGGGGGGGGGCGGGGACGTGGGCGGGGCCGGGGGGCGGGGCGGCGTGTGCCGGCCACCGGGCCGCCGGGAGTCCGGTCGCGGGTGGTGCAGCTCAAGTGCAGCGCGCGCTCCGTGGAGAGCTGGAGAGCTGCGGCCGCCGGCTGGCCCGGGCGGCAGTTCAGAGCGAAAGGCAGGCGCAGCGCAGGGCTCTTAGGGCGCCTGGCGGCAGCCGCCTCCGTCTACGGCCATACCACCCTGAATGCGCCCGATCTCGTCTGATATCGGAAGCTAAGCAGGGTCGGGCCCGGTTAGTACTTGGATGGGAGACCGCCTGGGAATACCGGGTGCTGTAGGCTTTTTGTTGTTTCTGTTTTGCCCTGCCTCCCCTCTCCTTTAGCCCCCGGCCCCAGCCGCACCGCAAGCCGCACCAGCCGCTGGCCCCTGGCACCCCACCGCGCTCAGAGCCGCCGCCTGCCTTCCAGCCCCTCTCAGGTTGGCTGGCCGGGGCCCCGACTCCCGCTGCAGACCTGGGTTGCCTCCGCGCGGCCCGCGAGCCCCTCGGCTTTCGGCGGCCAGGAAACCAGAGGAACGGCGGCGGCGGGGGCGCGGGGGTCTCTGTCTGGGGCTCCCTTGGCAGGCCTCAGGCAATTCTGGGCGGGGCCGGGGCCCCAGCCCCACCCCCAGACGCATCCTGGCAGGCAACCTCGCGGTCTCCCGCAGGCGCGGGCGCACAACACACACACACACACACACACACACACACACACACACACACACACACCCTCACGCCCGCCCCCCTCCCCCCAAACACAGGCACACCTCCCGCAGCCCAGACAGGTCAAGAGCCGGAAACCACAAGTAAGGGAGACGGAGAAAGAGGGAGAGAGAGAGACAGCAAGAGGACCGCACAGGCTTCCAAAGCCCCGGCCGCCACACCCTCCCCCCTCCACTGTGGGTATCCACCCGGCCCCCCCAGTCGACCCGACCCCACCGTCGCCCACCGACACACTCACACGCACACTCTCTCCCACACTCACCCTCTGGCCTGGGGGCGGGGGCTGGGTCTCGCCTCAGGGAGCCAAGCCGAAGGGGACCTTTGAGACCTCGGCTGCGAGGAAGTCTTGGGGTCCCCACGGGTGATTGCCAGCCCCAGGGCACCGCGTCCAGCCGGGGCTCGCCGGGCCCAAGGCTCACGCCCCCTCCCTTGCGCGCGGGCCGCTCTCTGCGGTGTGTGACGGTCTGTGCCAGAGTGTCCGTCTCGGATGGGATGCCGTCCCCTGTGCCCTGTCCGTCTCCCGCTTTCCTTCTCGCTGTGGGTCGGTCGCTCTGTGTCTCCGTCTCTCTGGCTCTCCCTCCCTGGGTGTGCCTGCGCGCTCGTGTCTGTCTGTCTGTCTGCATCTGCATCTGCATCTGCATCTGCCCTCTCGCCGTCTTGGGAGCCTGTCTCTGAACCTTCATCTCTTTGCGTCTCTGTCTCTCCTGACCCCCGGCCTGCCGTCCCTTCCTCTGGCCCCGGCCTCTCACGGGGGGGTGCTCTGGCCGTGGCCCTGGCTGACGAGCTTGCGCCGGCCGGCTGTCTCACTTGGCGTGGGTGCCTGCGAGTGTGTCTGTGTGCCTGTCCGTGTGGCTGCACGTCGCTCGTCTGCACCCTCAGCAAGGTCCGGTGCTTGGAGGGCGGCGTGGGGGCAAGGGGGGGGCCTCGGTAGGGCGAAGGGGCGGGGCTGACGAGCTCTGGTCGCCGGCGCTGGTGGCTGCAGGTGGGTTTGGGCACCGCGCAGGTGCCGGGCAGGATGGGCGCTCAGGGCCACGGCTGGGCTGCGCCTAGGCCCGCAGGAGGCTCAGAGGACCGCGGGCCCCAGCGGGCCCCGAGGCCCTGGGCAGCGAACGCCTTGGGGAGGTGGGCGAGGGGCTGGGGGAGGGGCGGCGGCCCCCGAGCCGGGTGGTGCCTGGAGGGTCCCAGGGTGGGAGAGCGCCACGACCTCGGGGCCCCTCACTCCACCCTCCCCGCTACACCCACCGGCGGGCACACCCGGCCGGCTGCTCCCGGTCCCGGAAGCCCTGTGGTCCCCCGGGCCGGGCCGGCGGTGTGTTGGCCGGGGGGGGGGGGGGGGGGGGGGGGGGGGCGGGGGCGGGGGGGGGGCGCGGGGCGGCGTGTGCCGGCCACCGGGCCGCCGGGAGTCCGGTCGCGGGTGGTGCAGCTCAAGTGCAGCGCGCGCTCCGTGGAGAGCTGGAGAGCTGCGGCCGCCGGCTGGCCCGGACGGCAGGTCAGAGCGAAAGGCAGGCGCAGCGCAGGGCTCTTAGGGCGCCTGGCGGCAGCCGCCTCCGTCTACGGCCATTCCACCCTGAACGCGCCCGATCTCGTCTGATCTCGGAAGCTAAGCAGGGTCGGGCCCGGTTAGTACTTGGATGGGAGACCGCCTGGGAATACCGGGTGCTGTAGGCTTTTTGTTGTTTCTGTTTTGCCCTGCCTCCCCTCTCCTTTAGCCCCCGGCCCCAGCCGCACCGCAAGCCGCACCAGCCGCTGGCCCCTGGCACCCCACCGCGCTCAGAGCCGCCGCCTGCCTTCCAGCCCCTCTCAGGTTGGCTGGCCGGGGCCCCGACTCCCGCTGCAGACCTGGGTTGCCTCCGCGCGGCCCGCGAGCCCCTCGGCTTTCGGCGTCCAGGAAACCAGAGGAACGGCGGCGGCGGGGGCGCGGGGGTCTCTGTCTGGGGCTCCCTTGGCAGGCCTCAGGCAATTCTGGGCGGGGCCGGGGCCCCAGCCCCACCCCCAGACGCATCCTGGCAGGCAACCTCGCGGTCTCCCGCAGGCGCAGGCGCACAACACACACACACACACACACACACACACACACACACCCTCACGCCCGCCCCCCTCCCCCCAAACACAGGCACACCTCCCGCAGCCCAGACAGGTCAAGAGCCGGAAACCACAAGTAAGGGAGACGGAGAAAGAGGGAGAGAGAGAGACAGCAAGAGGACCGCACAGGCTTCCAAAGCCCCGGCCGCCACACCCTCCCCCCTCCACTGTGGGTATCCACCCGGCCCCCCCAGTCGACCCGACCCCACCGTCGCCCACCGACACACTCACACGCACACTCTCTCCCACACTCACCCTCTGGCCTGGGGGCGGGGGCTGGGTCTCGCCTCAGGGAGCCAAGCCGAAGGGGACCTTTGAGACCTCGGCTGCGAGGAAGTCTTGGGGGTCCCCACGGGTGATTGCCAGCCCCAGGGCACCGCGTCCAGCCGGGGCTCGCCGGGCCCAAGGCTCACGCCCCCTCCCTTGCGCACGGGCCGCTCTCTGCGGTGTGTGACGGTCTGTGCCAGAGTGTCCGTCTCGGATGGGATGCCGTCCCCTGTGCCCTGTCCGTCTCCCGCTTTCCGTCTCGCTGTGGGTCGGTCGCTCTGTGTCTCCGTCTCTCTGGCTCTCCCTCCCTGGGTGTGCCTGCGCGCTCGTGTCTGTCTGTCTGTCTGCATCTGCATCTGCATCTGCATCTGCCCTCTCGCCGTCTTGGGAGCCTGTCTCTGAACCTTCATCTCTTTGCGTCTCTGTCTCTCCTGACCCCCGGCCTGCCGTCCCTTCCTCTGGCCCCGGCCTCTCACGGGGGGGTGCTCTGGCCGTGGCCCTGGCTGACGAGCTTGCGCCGGCCGGCTGTCTCACTTGGCGTGGGTGCCTGCGAGTGTGTCTGTGTGCCTGTCCGTGTGGCTGCACGTCGCTCGTCTGCACCCTCAGCAAGGTCCGGTGCTTGGAGGGCGGCGTGGGGGCAAGGGGGGGCCTCGGTAGGGCGAAGGGGTGGGGCTGACGAGCTCTGGTCGCCGGCGCTGGTGGCTGCAGGTGGGTTTGGGCACCGCGCAGGTGCCGGGCAGGATGGGCGCTCAGGGCCACGGCTGGGCTGCGCCTAGGCACGCAGGAGGCTCAGAGGACCGCGGGCCCCAGCGGGCCCCGAGGCCCTGGGCAGCGAACGCCTAGGGGAGGTGGGCGAGGGGCTGGGGGAGGGGCGGCGGCCCCCGAGCCGGGTGGTGCCTGGAGGGTCCCAGGGTGGGAGAGCGCCACGACCTCGGCGACCCTCACTCCACCCTCCCCGCTACACCCACCGGCGGGCACACCCGGCTGGCTGCTCCCGGTCCCGGAAGCCCTGTGGTCCCCCGGGCCGGGCCGGCGGTGTGTTGGCCGGGGGGGGGGGGGGGGGGGGGGGGGGGGGGGGGGGGGGGGCGGGGCGCGGGGCGGCGTGTGCCGGCCACCGGGCCGCCGGGAGTCCGGTCGCGGGTGGTGCAGCTCAAGTGCAGCGCGCGCTCCGTGGAGAGCTGGAGAGCTGCGGCCGCCGGCTGGCCCGGACGGCAGGTCAGAGCGAAAGGCAGGCGCAGCGCAGGGCTCTTAGGGCGCCTGGCGGCAGCCGCCTCCGTCTACGGCCATACCACCCTGAACGCGCCCGATCTCGTCTGATCTCGGAAGCTAAGCAGGGTCGGGCCCGGTTAGTACTTGGATGGGAGACCGCCTGGGAATACCGGGTGCTGTAGGCTTTTTGTTGTTTCTGTTTTGCCCTGCCTCCCCTCTCCTTTAGCCCCCGGCCCCAGCCGCACCGCAAGCCGCACCAGCCGCTGGCCCCTGGCACCCCACCGCGCTCAGAGCCGCCGCCTGCCTTCCAGCCCCTCTCAGGTTGGCTGGCCGGGGCCCCGACTCCCGCTGCAGACCTGGGTTGCCTCCGCGCGGCCCGCGAGCCCCTCGGCTTTCGGCGTCCAGGAAACCAGAGGAACGGCGGCGGCGGGGGCGCGGGGGTCTCTGTCTGGGGCTCCCTTGGCAGGCCTCAGGCAATTCTGGGCGGGGCCGGGGCCCCAGCCCCACCCCCAGACGCATCCTGGCAGGCAACCTCGCGGTCTCCCGCAGGCGCGGGCGCACAACACACACACACACACACACACACACACACACACACACACCCTCACGCCCGCCCCCCTCCCCCCAAACACAGGCACACCTCCCGCAGCCCAGACAGGTCAAGAGCCGGAAACCACAAGTAAGGGAGACGGAGAAAGAGGGAGAGAGAGAGACAGCAAGAGGACCGCACAGGCTTCCAAAGCCCCGGCCGCCACACCCTCCCCCCTCCACTGTGGGTATCCACCCGGCCCCCCCAGTCGACCCGACCCCACCGTCGCCCACCGACACACTCACACGCACACTCTCTCCCACACTCACCCTCTGGCCTGGGGGCGGGGGCTGGGTCTCGCCTCAGGGAGCCAAGCCGAAGGGGACCTTTGAGACCTCGGCTGCGAGGAAGTCTTGGGGGTCCCCACGGGTGATTGCCAGCCCCAGGGCACCGCGTCCAGCCGGGGCTCGCCGGGCCCAAGGCTCACGCCCCCTCCCTTGCGCACGGGCCGCTCTCTGCGGTGTGTGACGGTCTGTGCCAGAGTGTCCGTCTCGGATGGGATGCCGTCCCCTGTGCCCTGTCCGTCTCCCGCTTTCCGTCTCGCTGTGGGTCGGTCGCTCTGTGTCTCCGTCTCTCTGGCTCTCCCTCCCTGGGTGTGCCTGCGCGCTCGTGTCTGTCTGTCTGTCTGCATCTGCATCTGCATCTGCATCTGCCCTCTCGCCGTCTTGGGAGCCTGTCTCTGAACCTTCATCTCTTTGCGTCTCTGTCTCTCCTGACCCCCGGCCTGCCGTCCCTTCCTCTGGCCCCGGCCTCTCACGGGTGGGTGCTCTGGCCGTGGCCCTGGCTGACGAGCTTGCGCCGGCCGGCTGTCTCACTTGGCGTGGGTGCCTGCGAGTGTGTCTGTGTGCCTGTCCGTGTGGCTGCACGTCGCTCGTCTGCACCCTCAGCAAGGTCCGGTGCTTGGAGGGCGGCGTGGGGGCAAGGGGGGGCCTCGGTAGGGCGAAGGGGCGGGGCTGACGAGCTCTGGTCGCCGGCGCTGGTGGCTGCAGGTGGGTTTGGGCACCGCGCAGGTGCCGGGCAGGATGGGCGCTCAGGGCCACGGCTGGGCTGCGCCTAGGCCCGCAGGAGGCTCAGAGGACCCCGGGCCCCAGCGGGCCCCGAGGCCCTGGGCAGCGAACGCCTTGGGGAGGTGGGCGAGGGGCTGGGGGAGGGGCGGCGGCCCCCGAGCCGGGTGGTGCCTGGAGGGTCCCAGGGTGGGAGAGCGCCACGACCTCGGCGCCCCTCACTCCACCCTCCCCGCTACACCCACCGGCGGGCACACCCGGCCGGCTGCTCCCGGTCCCGGAAGCCCTGTGGTCCCCCGGGCCGGGCCGGCGGTGTGTTGGCCGGGGGGCGGGGGGGGGGGGGGGCGGGGACGTGGGCGGGGGCGGGGCGCGGGGCGGCGTGTGCCGGCCACCGGGCCGCCGGGAGTCCGGTCGCGGGTGGTGCAGCTCAAGTGCAGCGCGCGCTCCGTGGAGAGCTGGAGAGCTGCGGCCGCCGGCTGGCCCGGGCGGCAGGTCAGAGCGAAAGGCAGGCGCAGCGCAGGGCTCTTAGGGCGCCTGGCGGCAGCCGCCTCCGTCTACGGCCATACCACCCTGAACGCGCCCGATCTCGTCTGATCTCGGAAGCTAAGCAGGGTCGGGCCCGGTTAGTACTTGGATGGGAGACCGCCTGGGAATACCGGGTGCTGTAGGCTTTTTGTTGTTTCTGTTTTGCCCTGCCTCCCCTCTCCTTTAGCCCCCGGCCCCAGCCGCACCGCAAGCCGCACCAGCCGCTGGCCCCTGGCACCCCACCGCGCTCAGAGCCGCCGCCTGCCTTCCAGCCCCTCTCAGGTTGGCTGGCCGGGGCCCCGACTCCCGCTGCAGACCTGGGTTGCCTCCGCGCGGCCCGCGAGCCCCTCGGCTTTCGGCGGCCAGGAAACCAGAGGAACGGCGGCGGCGGGGGCGCGGGGGTCTCTGTCTGGGGCTCCCTTGGCAGGCCTCAGGCAATTCTGGGCGGGGCCGGGGCCCCAGCCCCACCCCCAGACGCATCCTGGCAGGCAACCTCGCGGTCTCCCGCAGGCGCAGGCGCACAACACACACACACACACACACACACACACACACACACCCTCACGCCCGCCCCCCTCCCCCCAAACACAGGCACACCTCCCGCAGCCCAGACAGGTCAAGAGCCGGAAACCACAAGTAAGGGAGACGGAGAAAGAGGGAGAGAGAGAGACAGCAAGAGGACCGCACAGGCTTCCAAAGCCCCGGCCGCCACACCCTCCCCCCTCCACTGTGGGTATCCACCCGGCCCCCCCAGTCGACCCGACCCCACCGTCGCCCACCGACACACTCACACGCACACTCTCTCCCACACTCACCCTCTGGCCTGGGGGCGGGGGCTGGGTCTCGCCTCAGGGAGCCAAGCCGAAGGGGACCTTTGAGACCTCGGCTGCGAGGAAGTCTTGGGGGTCCCCACGGGTGATTGCCAGCCCCAGGGCACCGCGTCCAGCCGGGGCTCGCCGGGCCCAAGGCTCACGCCCCCTCCCTTGCGCACGGGCCGCTCTCTGCGGTGTGTGACGGTCTGTGCCAGAGTGTCCGTCTCGGATGGGATGCCGTCCCCTGTGCCCTGTCCGTCTCCCGCTTTCCGTCTCGCTGTGGGTCGGTCGCTCTGTGTCTCCGTCTCTCTGGCTCTCCCTCCCTGGGTGTGCCTGCGCGCTCGTGTCTGTCTGTCTGTCTGCATCTGCATCTGCATCTGCATCTGCCCTCTCGCCGTCTTGGGAGCCTGTCTCTGAACCTTCATCTCTTTGCGTCTCTGTCTCTCCTGACCCCCGGCCTGCCGTCCCTTCCTCTGGCCCCGGCCTCTCACGGGGGGGTGCTCTGGCCGTGGCCCTGGCTGACGAGCTTGCGCCGGCCGGCTGTCTCACTTGGCGTGGGTGCCTGCGAGTGTGTCTGTGTGCCTGTCCGTGTGGCTGCACGTCGCTCGTCTGCACCCTCAGCAAGGTCCGGTGCTTGGAGGGCGGCGTGGGGGCAAGGGGGGGGCCTCGGTAGGGCGAAGGGGTGGGGCTGACGAGCTCTGGTCGCCGGCGCTGGTGGCTGCAGGTGGGTTTGGGCACCGCGCAGGTGCCGGGCAGGATGGGCGCTCAGGGCCACGGCTGGGCTGCGCCTAGGCCCGCAGGAGGCTCAGAGGACCGCGGGCCCCAGCGAGCCCCGAGGCCCTGGGCAGCGAACGCCTTGGGGAGGTGGGCGAGGGGCTGGGGGAGGGGCGGCGGCCCCCGAGCCGGGTGGTGCCTGGAGGGTCCCAGGGTGGGAGAGCGCCACGACCTCGGCGACCCTCACTCCACCCTCCCCGCTACACCCACCGGCGGGCACACCCGGCTGGCTGCTCCCGGTCCCGGAAGCCCTGTGGTCCCCCGGGCCGGGCCGGCGGTGTGTTGGCCGGGGGGGGGGGGGGCGGGGACGGGGGCGGGGCCGGGGGGCGGGGCGGCGTGTGCCGGCCACCGGGCCGCCGGGAGTCCGGTCGCGGGTGGTGCAGCTCAAGTGCAGCGCGCGCTCCGTGGAGAGCTGGAGAGCTGCGGCCGCCGGCTGGCCCGGACGGCAGTTCAGAGCGAAAGGCAGGCGCAGCGCAGGGCTCTTAGGGCGCCTGGCGGCAGCCGCCTCCGTCTACGGCCATACCACCCTGAATGCGCCCGATCTCGTCTGATCTCGGAAGCTAAGCAGGGTCGGGCCCGGTTAGTACTTGGATGGGAGACCGCCTGGGAATACCGGGTGCTGTAGGCTTTTTGTTGTTTCTGTTTTGCCCTGCCTCCCCTCTCCTTTAGCCCCCGGCCCCAGCCGCACCGCAAGCCGCACCAGCCGCTGGCCCCTGGCACCCCACCGCGCTCAGAGCCGCCGCCTGCCTTCCAGCCCCTCTCAGGTTGGCTGGCCGGGGCCCCGACTCCCGCTGCAGACCTGGGTTGCCTCCGCGCGGCCCGCGAGCCCCTCGGCTTTCGGCGGCCAGGAAACCAGAGGAACGGCGGCGGCGGGGGCGCGGGGGTCTCTGTCTGGGGCTCCCTTGGCAGGCCTCAGGCAATTCTGGGCGGGGCCGGGGCCCCAGCCCCACCCCCAGACGCATCCTGGCAGGCAACCTCGCGGTCTCCCGCAGGCGCGGGCGCACAACACACACACACACACACACACACACACACACACACACACACACACCCTCACGCCCGCCCCCCTCCCCCCAAACACAGGCACACCTCCCGCAGCCCAGACAGGTCAAGAGCCGGAAACCACAAGTAAGGGAGACGGAGAAAGAGGGAGAGAGAGAGACAGCAAGAGGACCGCACAGGCTTCCAAAGCCCCGGCCGCCCCACCCTCCCCCCTCCACTGTGGGTATCCACCCGGCCCCCCCAGTCGACCCGACCCCACCGTCGCCCACCGACACACTCACACGCACACTCTCTCCCACACTCACCCTCTGGCCTGGGGGCGGGGGCTGGGTCTCGCCTCAGGGAGCCAAGCCGAAGGGGACCTTTGAGACCTCGGCTGCGAGGAAGTCTTGGGGTCCCCACGGGTGATTGCCAGCCCCAGGGCACCGCGTCCAGCCGGGGCTCGCCGGGCCCAAGGCTCACGCCCCCTCCCTTGCGCACGGGCCGCTCTCTGCGGTGTGTGACGGTCTGTGCCAGAGTGTCCGTCTCGGATGGGATGCCGTCCCCTGTGCCCTGTCCGTCTCCCGCTTTCCTTCTCGCTGTGGGTCGGTCGCTCTGTGTCTCCGTCTCTCTGGCTCTCCCTCCCTGGGTGTGCCTGCGCGCTCGTGTCTGTCTGTCTGTCTGCATCTGCATCTGCATCTGCCCTCTCGCCGTCTTGGGAGCCTGTCTCTGAACCTTCATCTCTTTGCGTCTCTGTCTCTCCTGACCCCCGGCCTGCCGTCCCTTCCTCTGGCCCCGGCCTCTCACGGGTGGGTGCTCTGGCCGTGGCCCTGGCTGACGAGCTTGCGCCGGCCGGCTGTCTCACTTGGCGTGGGTGCCTGCGAGTGTGTCTGTGTGCCTGTCCGTGTGGCTGCACGTCGCTCGTCTGCACCCTCAGCAAGGTCCGGTGCTTGGAGGGCGGCGTGGGGGCAAGGGGGGGGCCTCGGTAGGGCGAAGGGGCGGGGCTGACGAGCTCTGGTCGCCGGCGCTGGTGGCTGCAGGTGGGTTTGGGCACCGCGCAGGTGCCGGGCAGGATGGGCGCTCAGGGCCACGGCTGGGCTGCGCCTAGGCCCGCAGGAGGCTCAGAGGACCGCGGGCCCCAGCGGGCCCCGAGGCCCTGGGCAGCGAACGCCTTGGGGAGGTGGGCGAGGGGCTGGGGGAGGGGCGGCGGCCCCCGAGCCGGGTGGTGCCTGGAGGGTCCCAGGGTGGGAGAGCGCCACGACCTCGGCGCCCCTCACTCCACCCTCCCCGCTACACCCACCGGCGGGCACACCCGGCCGGCTGCTCCCGGTCCCGGAAGCCCTGTGGTCCCCCGGGCCGGGCCGGCGGTGTGTTGGCCGGGGGGGGGGGGGGGGGGGGGGGGGGGGGGGGGGCGGGGACGTGGGCGGGGGCGGGGCGCGGGGCGGCGTGTGCCGGCCACCGGGCCGCCGGGAGTCCGGTCGCGGGTGGTGCAGCTCAAGTGCAGCGCGCGCTCCGTGGAGAGCTGGAGAGCTGCGGCCGCCGGCTGGCCCGGACGGCAGGTCAGAGCGAAAGGCAGGCGCAGCGCAGGGCTCTTAGGGCGCCTGGCGGCAGCCGCCTCCGTCTACGGCCATACCACCCTGAACGCGCCCGATCTCGTCTGATCTCGGAAGCTAAGCAGGGTCGGGCCCGGTTAGTACTTGGATGGGAGACCGCCTGGGAATACCGGGTGCTGTAGGCTTTTTGTTGTTTCTGTTTTGCCCTGCCTCCCCTCTCCTTTAGCCCCCGGCCCCAGCCGCACCGCAAGCCGCACCAGCCGCTGGCCCCTGGCACCCCACCGCGCTCAGAGCCGCCGCCTGCCTTCCAGCCCCTCTCAGGTTGGCTGGCCGGGGCCCCGACTCCCGCTGCAGACCTGGGTTGCCTCCGCGCGGCCCGCGAGCCCCTCGGCTTTCGGCGTCCAGGAAACCAGAGGAACGGCGGCGGCGGGGGCGCGGGGGTCTCTGTCTGGGGCTCCCTTGGCAGGCCTCAGGCAATTCTGGGCGGGGCCGGGGCCCCAGCCCCACCCCCAGACGCATCCTGGCAGGCAACCTCGCGGTCTCCCGCAGGCGCGGGCGCACAACACACACACACACACACACACACACACACACACACACACCCTCACGCCCGCCCCCCTCCCCCCAAACACAGGCACACCTCCCGCAGCCCAGACAGGTCAAGAGCCGGAAACCACAAGTAAGGGAGACGGAGAAAGAGGGAGAGAGAGAGACAGCAAGAGGACCGCACAGGCTTCCAAAGCCCCGGCCGCCACACCCTCCCCCCTCCACTGTGGGTATCCACCCGGCCCCCCCAGTCGACCCGACCCCACCGTCGCCCACCGACACACTCACACGCACACTCTCTCCCACACTCACCCTCTGGCCTGGGGGCGGGGGCTGGGTCTCGCCTCAGGGAGCCAAGCCGAAGGGGACCTTTGAGACCTCGGCTGCGAGGAAGTCTTGGGGGTCCCCACGGGTGATTGCCAGCCCCAGGGCACCGCGTCCAGCCGGGGCTCGCCGGGCCCAAGGCTCACGCCCCCTCCCTTGCGCACGGGCCGCTCTCTGCGGTGTGTGACGGTCTGTGCCAGAGTGTCCGTCTCGGATGGGATGCCGTCCCCTGTGCCCTGTCCGTCTCCCGCTTTCCGTCTCGCTGTGGGTCGGTCGCTCTGTGTCTCCGTCTCTCTGGCTCTCCCTCCCTGGGTGTGCCTGCGCGCTCGTGTCTGTCTGTCTGTCTGCATCTGCATCTGCATCTGCATCTGCCCTCTCGCCGTCTTGGGAGCCTGTCTCTGAACCTTCATCTCTTTGCGTCTCTGTCTCTCCTGACCCCCGGCCTGCCGTCCCTTCCTCTGGCCCCGGCCTCTCACGGGTGGGTGCTCTGGCCGTGGCCCTGGCTGACGAGCTTGCGCCGGCCGGCTGTCTCACTTGGCGTGGGTGCCTGCGAGTGTGTCTGTGTGCCTGTCCGTGTGGCTGCACGTCGCTCGTCTGCACCCTCAGCAAGGTCCGGTGCTTGGAGGGCGGCGTGGGGGCAAGGGGGGGCCTCGGTAGGGCGAAGGGGCGGGGCTGACGAGCTCTGGTCGCCGGCGCTGGTGGCTGCAGGTGGGTTTGGGCACCGCGCAGGTGCCGGGCAGGATGGGCGCTCAGGGCCACGGCTGGGCTGCGCCTAGGCCCGCAGGAGGCTCAGAGGACCGCGGGCCCCAGCGGGCCCCGAGGCCCTGGGCAGCGAACGCCTTGGGGAGGTGGGCGAGGGGCTGGGGGAGGGGCGGCGGCCCCCGAGCCGGGTGGTGCCTGGAGGGTCCCAGGGTGGGAGAGCGCCACGACCTCGGCGCCCCTCACTCCACCCTCCCCGCTACACCCACCGGCGGGCACACCCGGCCGGCTGCTCCCGGTCCCGGAAGCCCTGTGGTCCCCGGGCCGGGCCGGCGGTGTGTTGGCCGGGGGGCGGGGGGGGGGGGGCGGGGACGTGGGCGGGGGCGGGGCGCGGGGCGGCGTGTGCCGGCCACCGGGCCGCCGGGAGTCCGGTCGCGGGTGGTGCAGCTCAAGTGCAGCGCGCGCTCCGTGGAGAGCTGGAGAGCTGCGGCCGCCGGCTGGCCCGGGCGGCAGGTCAGAGCGAAAGGCAGGCGCAGCGCAGGGCTCTTAGGGCGCCTGGCGGCAGCCGCCTCCGTCTACGGCCATACCACCCTGAACGCGCCCGATCTCGTCTGATCTCGGAAGCTAAGCAGGGTCGGGCCCGGTTAGTACTTGGATGGGAGACCGCCTGGGAATACCGGGTGCTGTAGGCTTTTTGTTGTTTCTGTTTTGCCCTGCCTCCCCTCTCCTTTAGCCCCCGGCCCCAGCCGCACCGCAAGCCGCACCAGCCGCTGGCCCCTGGCACCCCACCGCGCTCAGAGCCGCCGCCTGCCTTCCAGCCCCTCTCAGGTTGGCTGGCCGGGGCCCCGACTCCCGCTGCAGACCTGGGTTGCCTCCGCG
The DNA here is from genome assembly GCF_042477335.2 of Ovis canadensis. Classification (NCBI taxonomy): domain Eukaryota; kingdom Metazoa; phylum Chordata; class Mammalia; order Artiodactyla; family Bovidae; genus Ovis; species Ovis canadensis. Next base: position 20,383,201 of record NC_091269.1, on the reverse strand, counting down.
CGGCCCGCGAGCCCCTCGGCTTTCGGCGTCCAGGAAACCAGAGGAACGGCGGCGGCGGGGGCGCGGGGGTCTCTGTCTGGGGCTCCCTTGGCAGGCCTCAGGCAATTCTGGGCGGGGCCGGGGCCCCAGCCCCACCCCCAGACGCATCCTGGCAGGCAACCTCGCGGTCTCCCGCAGGCGCGGGCGCACAACACACACACACACACACACACACACACACACACACACACACACCCCTCACGCCCGCCCCCCTCCCCCCAAACACAGGCACACCTCCCGCAGCCCAGACAGGTCAAGAGCCGGAAACCACAAGTAAGGGAGACGGAGAAAGAGGGAGAGAGAGAGACAGCAAGAGGACCGCACAGGCTTCCAAAGCCCCGGCCGCCACACCCTCCCCCCTCCACTGTGGGTATCCACCCGGCCCCCCCAGTCGACCCGACCCCACCACCGTCGCCCACCGACACACTCACACGCACACTCTCTCCCACACTCACCCTCTGGCCTGGGGGCGGGGGCTGGGTCTCGCCTCAGGGAGCCAAGCCGAAGGGGACCTTTGAGACCTCGGCTGCGAGGAAGTCTTGGGGTCCCCACGGGTGATTGCCAGCCCCAGGGCACCGCGTCCAGCCGGGGCTCGCCGGGCCCAAGGCTCACGCCCCCTCCCTTGCGCACGGGCCGCTCTCTGCGGTGTGTGACGGTCTGTGCCAGAGTGTCCGTCTCGGATGGGATGCCGTCCCCTGTGCCCTGTCCGTCTCCCGCTTTCCGTCTCGCTGTGGGTCGGTCGCTCTGTGTCTCCGTCTCTCTGGCTCTCCCTCCCTGGGTGTGCCTGCGCGCTCGTGTCTGTCTGTCTGTCTGCATCTGCATCTGCATCTGCATCAGCATCTGCCCTCTCGCCGTCTTGGGAGCCTGTCTCTGAACCTTCATCTCTTTGCGTCTCTGTCTCTCCTGACCCCCGGCCTGCCGTCCCTTCCTCTGGCCCCGGCCTCTCACGGGGGGGTGCTCTGGCCGTGGCCCTGGCTGACGAGCTTGCGCCGGCCGGCTGTCTCACTTGGCGTGGGTGCCTGCGAGTGTGTCTGTGTGCCTGTCCGTGTGGCTGCACGTCGCTCGTCTGCACCCTCAGCAAGGTCCGGTGCTTGGAGGGCGGCGTGGGGGCAAGGGGGGGGCCTCGGTAGGGCGAAGGGGCGGGGCTGACGAGCTCTGGTCGCCGGCGCTGGTGGCTGCAGGTGGGTTTGGGCACCGCGCAGGTGCCGGGCAGGATGGGCGCTCAGGGCCACGGCTGGGCTGCGCCTAGGCCCGCAGGAGGCTCAGAGGACCGCGGGCCCCAGCGAGCCCCGAGGCCCTGGGCAGCGAACGCCTTGGGGAGGTGGGCGAGGGGCTGGGGGAGGGGCGGCGGCCCCCGAGCCGGGTGGTGCCTGGAGGGTCCCAGGGTGGGAGAGCGCCACGACCTCGGCGACCCTCACTCCACCCTCCCCGCTACACCCACCGGCGGGCACACCCGGCTGGCTGCTCCCGGTCCCGGAAGCCCTGTGGTCCCCCGGGCCGGGCCGGCGGTGTGTTGGCCGGGGGGGGGGGGGGGGCGGGGACGTGGGCGGGGCCGGGGGGCGGGGCGGCGTGTGCCGGCCACCGGGCCGCCGGGAGTCCGGTCGCGGGTGGTGCAGCTCAAGTGCAGCGCGCGCTCCGTGGAGAGCTGGAGAGCTGCGGCCGCCGGCTGGCCCGGACGGCAGTTCAGAGCGAAAGGCAGGCGCAGCGCAGGGCTCTTAGGGCGCCTGGCGGCAGCCGCCTCCGTCTACGGCCATACCACCCTGAATGCGCCCGATCTCGTCTGATCTCGGAAGCTAAGCAGGGTCGGGCCCGGTTAGTACTTGGATGGGAGACCGCCTGGGAATACCGGGTGCTGTAGGCTTTTTGTTGTTTCTGTTTTGCCCTGCCTCCCCTCTCCTTTAGCCCCCGGCCCCAGCCGCACCGCAAGCCGCACCAGCCGCTGGCCCCTGGCACCCCACCGCGCTCAGAGCCGCCGCCTGCCTTCCAGCCCCTCTCAGGTTGGCTGGCCGGGGCCCCGACTCCCGCTGCAGACCTGGGTTGCCTCCGCGCGGCCCGCGAGCCCCTCGGCTTTCGGCGGCCAGGAAACCAGAGGAACGGCGGCGGCGGGGGCGCGGGGGTCTCTGTCTGGGGCTCCCTTGGCAGGCCTCAGGCAATTCTGGGCGGGGCCGGGGCCCCAGCCCCACCCCCAGACGCATCCTGGCAGGCAACCTCGCGGTCTCCCGCAGGCGCGGGCGCACAACACACACACACACACACACACACACACACACACACACACACACACCCTCACGCCCGCCCCCCTCCCCCCAAACACAGGCACACCTCCCGCAGCCCAGACAGGTCAAGAGCCGGAAACCACAAGTAAGGGAGACGGAGAAAGAGGGAGAGAGAGAGACAGCAAGAGGACCGCACAGGCTTCCAAAGCCCCGGCCGCCACACCCTCCCCCCTCCACTGTGGGTATCCACCCGGCCCCCCCAGTCGACCCGACCCCACCGTCGCCCACCGACACACTCACACGCACACTCTCTCCCACACTCACCCTCTGGCCTGGGGGCGGGGGCTGGGTCTCGCCTCAGGGAGCCAAGCCGAAGGGGACCTTTGAGACCTCGGCTGCGAGGAAGTCTTGGGGTCCCCACGGGTGATTGCCAGCCCCAGGGCACCGCGTCCAGCCGGGGCTCGCCGGGCCCAAGGCTCACGCCCCCTCCCTTGCGCACGGGCCGCTCTCTGCGGTGTGTGACGGTCTGTGCCAGAGTGTCCGTCTCGGATGGGATGCCGTCCCCTGTGCCCTGTCCGTCTCCCGCTTTCCTTCTCGCTGTGGGTCGGTCGCTCTGTGTCTCCGTCTCTCTGGCTCTCCCTCCCTGGGTGTGCCTGCGCGCTCGTGTCTGTCTGTCTGTCTGCATCTGCATCTGCATCTGCCCTCTCGCCGTCTTGGGAGCCTGTCTCTGAACCTTCATCTCTTTGCGTCTCTGTCTCTCCTGACCCCCGGCCTGCCGTCCCTTCCTCTGGCCCCGGCCTCTCACGGGTGGGTGCTCTGGCCGTGGCCCTGGCTGACGAGCTTGCGCCGGCCGGCTGTCTCACTTGGCGTGGGTGCCTGCGAGTGTGTCTGTGTGCCTGTCCGTGTGGCTGCACGTCGCTCGTCTGCACCCTCAGCAAGGTCCGGTGCTTGGAGGGCGGCGTGGGGGCAAGGGGGGGGCCTCGGTAGGGCGAAGGGGCGGGGCTGACGAGCTCTGGTCGCCGGCGCTGGTGGCTGCAGGTGGGTTTGGGCACCGCGCAGGTGCCGGGCAGGATGGGCGCTCAGGGCCACGGCTGGGCTGCGCCTAGGCCCGCAGGAGGCTCAGAGGACCGCGGGCCCCAGCGGGCCCCGAGGCCCTGGGCAGCGAACGCCTTGGGGAGGTGGGCGAGGGGCTGGGGGAGGGGCGGCGGCCCCCGAGCCGGGTGGTGCCTGGAGGGTCCCAGGGTGGGAGAGCGCCACGACCTCGGCGCCCCTCACTCCACCCTCCCCGCTACACCCACCGGCGGGCACACCCGGCCGGCTGCTCCCGGTCCCGGAAGCCCTGTGGTCCCCCGGGCCGGGCCGGCGGTGTGTTGGCCGGGGGGGGGGGGGGGGGGGGGGGGCGGGGACGGGGGCGGGGGCGGGGCGCGGGGCGGCGTGTGCCGGCCACCGGGCCGCCGGGAGTCCGGTCGCGGGTGGTGCAGCTCAAGTGCAGCGCGCGCTCCGTGGAGAGCTGGAGAGCTGCGGCCGCCGGCTGGCCCGGACGGCAGGTCAGAGCGAAAGGCAGGCGCAGCGCAGGGCTCTTAGGGCGCCTGGCGGCAGCCGCCTCCGTCTACGGCCATACCACCCTGAACGCGCCCGATCTCGTCTGATCTCGGAAGCTAAGCAGGGTCGGGCCCGGTTAGTACTTGGATGGGAGACCGCCTGGGAATACCGGGTGCTGTAGGCTTTTTGTTGTTTCTGTTTTGCCCTGCCTCCCCTCTCCTTTAGCCCCCGGCCCCAGCCGCACCGCAAGCCGCACCAGCCGCTGGCCCCTGGCACCCCACCGCGCTCAGAGCCGCCGCCTGCCTTCCAGCCCCTCTCAGGTTGGCTGGCCGGGGCCCCGACTCCCGCTGCAGACCTGGGTTGCCTCCGCGCGGCCCGCGAGCCCCTCGGCTTTCGGCGTCCAGGAAACCAGAGGAACGGCGGCGGCGGGGGCGCGGGGGTCTCTGTCTGGGGCTCCCTTGGCAGGCCTCAGGCAATTCTGGGCGGGGCCGGGGCCCCAGCCCCACCCCCAGACGCATCCTGGCAGGCAACCTCGCGGTCTCCCGCAGGCGCGGGCGCACAACACACACACACACACACACACACACACACACACACACACACCCTCACGCCCGCCCCCCTCCCCCCAAACACAGGCACACCTCCCGCAGCCCAGACAGGTCAAGAGCCGGAAACCACAAGTAAGGGAGACGGAGAAAGAGGGAGAGAGAGAGACAGCAAGAGGACCGCACAGGCTTCCAAAGCCCCGGCCGCCACACCCTCCCCCCTCCACTGTGGGTATCCACCCGGCCCCCCCAGTCGACCCGACCCCACCGTCGCCCACCGACACACTCACACGCACACTCTCTCCCACACTCACCCTCTGGCCTGGGGGCGGGGGCTGGGTCTCGCCTCAGGGAGCCAAGCCGAAGGGGACCTTTGAGACCTCGGCTGCGAGGAAGTCTTGGGGGTCCCCACGGGTGATTGCCAGCCCCAGGGCACCGCGTCCAGCCGGGGCTCGCCGGGCCCAAGGCTCACGCCCCCTCCCTTGCGCACGGGCCGCTCTCTGCGGTGTGTGACGGTCTGTGCCAGAGTGTCCGTCTCGGATGGGATGCCGTCCCCTGTGCCCTGTCCGTCTCCCGCTTTCCGTCTCGCTGTGGGTCGGTCGCTCTGTGTCTCCGTCTCTCTGGCTCTCCCTCCCTGGGTGTGCCTGCGCGCTCGTGTCTGTCTGTCTGTCTGCATCTGCATCTGCATCTGCATCTGCCCTCTCGCCGTCTTGGGAGCCTGTCTCTGAACCTTCATCTCTTTGCGTCTCTGTCTCTCCTGACCCCCGGCCTGCCGTCCCTTCCTCTGGCCCCGGCCTCTCACGGGTGGGTGCTCTGGCCGTGGCCCTGGCTGACGAGCTTGCGCCGGCCGGCTGTCTCACTTGGCGTGGGTGCCTGCGAGTGTGTCTGTGTGCCTGTCCGTGTGGCTGCACGTCGCTCGTCTGCACCCTCAGCAAGGTCCGGTGCTTGGAGGGCGGCGTGGGGGCAAGGGGGGGGCCTCGGTAGGGCGAAGGGGCGGGGCTGACGAGCTCTGGTCGCCGGCGCTGGTGGCTGCAGGTGGGTTTGGGCACCGCGCAGGTGCCGGGCAGGATGGGCGCTCAGGGCCACGGCTGGGCTGCGCCTAGGCCCGCAGGAGGCTCAGAGGACCGCGGGCCCCAGCGGGCCCCGAGGCCCTGGGCAGCGAACGCCTTGGGGAGGTGGGCGAGGGGCTGGGGGAGGGGCGGCGGCCCCCGAGCCGGGTGGTGCCTGGAGGGTCCCAGGGTGGGAGAGCGCCACGACCTCGGCGCCCCTCACTCCACCCTCCCCGCTACACCCACCGGCGGGCACACCCGGCCGGCTGCTCCCGGTCCCGGAAGCCCTGTGGTCCCCCGGGCCGGGCCGGCGGTGTGTTGGCCGGGGCGGGGGGGGGGGGCGGGGACGTGGGCGGGGGCGGGGCGCGGGGCGGCGTGTGCCGGCCACCGGGCCGCCGGGAGTCCGGTCGCGGGTGGTGCAGCTCAAGTGCAGCGCGCGCTCCGTGGAGAGCTGGAGAGCTGCGGCCGCCGGCTGGCCCGGGCGGCAGGTCAGAGCGAAAGGCAGGCGCAGCGCAGGGCTCTTAGGGCGCCTGGCGGCAGCCGCCTCCGTCTACGGCCATACCACCCTGAACGCGCCCGATCTCGTCTGATCTCGGAAGGTAAGCAGGGTCGGGCCCGGTTAGTACTTGGATGGGAGACCGCCTGGGAATACCGGGTGCTGTAGGCTTTTTGTTGTTTCTGTTTTGCCCTGCCTCCCCTCTCCTTTAGCCCCCGGCCCCAGCCGCACCGCAAGCCGCACCAGCCGCTGGCCCCTGGCACCCCACCGCGCTCAGAGCCGCCGCCTGCCTTCCAGCCCCTCTCAGGTTGGCTGGCCGGGGCCCCGACTCCCGCTGCAGACCTGGGTTGCCTCCGCGCGGCCCGCGAGCCCCTCGGCTTTCGGCGTCCAGGAAACCAGAGGAACGGCGGCGGCGGGGGCGCGGGGGTCTCTGTCTGGGGCTCCCTTGGCAGGCCTCAGGCAATTCTGGGCGGGGCCGGGGCCCCAGCCCCACCCCCAGACGCATCCTGGCAGGCAACCTCGCGGTCTCCCGCAGGCGCGGGCGCACAACACACACACACACACACACACACACACACACACACACACACACCCTCACGACCGCCCCCCTCCCCCCAAACACAGGCACACCTCCCGCAGCCCAGACAGGTCAAGAGCCGGAAACCTCAAGTAAGGGAGACGGAGAAAGAGGGAGAGAGAGAGACAGCAAGAGGACCGCACAGGCTTCCAAAGCCCCGGCCGCCACACCCTCCCCCCTCCACTGTGGGTATCCACCCGGCCCCCCCAGTCGACCCGACCCCACCACCGTCGCCCACCGACACACTCACACGCACACTCTCTCCCACACTCACCCTCTGGCCTGGGGGCGGGGGCTGGGTCTCGCCTCAGGGAGCCAAGCCGAAGGGGACCTTTGAGACCTCGGCTGCGAGGAAGTCTTGGGGTCCCCACGGGTGATTGCCAGCCCCAGGGCACCGCGTCCAGCCGGGGCTCGCCGGGCCCAAGGCTCACGCCCCCTCCCTTGCGCACGGGCCGCTCTCTGCGGTGTGTGACGGTCTGTGCCAGAGTGTCCGTCTCGGATGGGATGCCGTCCCCTGTGCCCTGTCCGTCTCCCGCTTTCCTTCTCGCTGTGGGTCGGTCGCTCTGTGTCTCCGTCTCTCTGGCTCTCCCTCCCTGGGTGTGCCTGCGCGCTCGTGTCTGTCTGTCTGTCTGCATCTGCATCTGCATCTGCATCTGCCCTCTCGCCGTCTTGGGAGCCTGTCTCTGAACCTTCATCTCTTTGCGTCTCTGTCTCTCCTGACCCCCGGCCTGCCGTCCCTTCCTCTGGCCCCGGCCTCTCACGGGGGGGTGCTCTGGCCGTGGCCCTGGCTGACGAGCTTGCGCCGGCCGGCTGTCTCACTTGGCGTGGGTGCCTGCGAGTGTGTCTGTGTGCCTGTCCGTGTGGCTGCACGTCGCTCGTCTGCACCCTCAGCAAGGTCCGGTGCTTGGAGGGCGGCGTGGGGGCAAGGGGGGGGCCTCGGTAGGGCGAAGGGGCGGGGCTGACGAGCTCTGGTCGCCGGCGCTGGTGGCTGCAGGTGGGTTTGGGCACCGCGCAGGTGCCGGGCAGGATGGGCGCTCAGGGCCACGGCTGGGCTGCGCCTAGGCCCGCAGGAGGCTCAGAGGACCGCGGGCCCCAGCGGGCCCCGAGGCCCTGGGCAGCGAACGCCTTGGGGAGGTGGGCGAGGGGCTGGGGGAGGGGCGGCGGCCCCCGAGCCGGGTGGTGCCTGGAGGGTCCCAGGGTGGGAGAGCGCCACGACCTCGGCGCCCCTCACTCCACCCTCCCCGCTACACCCACCGGCGGGCACACCCGGCCGGCTGCTCCCGGTCCCGGAAGCCCTGTGGTCCCCCGGGCCGGGCCGGCGGTGTGTTGGCCGGGGGGCGGGGGGGGGGGGGGGCGGGGACGTGGGCGGGGGCGGGGCGCGGGGCGGCGTGTGCCGGCCACCGGGCCGCCGGGAGTCCGGTCGCGGGTGGTGCAGCTCAAGTGCAGCGCGCGCTCCGTGGAGAGCTGGAGAGCTGCGGCCGCCGGCTGGCCCGGGCGGCAGGTCAGAGCGAAAGGCAGGCGCAGCGCAGGGCTCTTAGGGCGCCTGGCGGCAGCCGCCTCCGTCTACGGCCATACCACCCTGAACGCGCCCGATCTCGTCTGATCTCGGAAGCTAAGCAGGGTCGGGCCCGGTTAGTACTTGGATGGGAGACCGCCTGGGAATACCGGGTGCTGTAGGCTTTTTGTTGTTTCTGTTTTGCCCTGCCTCCCCTCTCCTTTAGCCCCCGGCCCCAGCCGCACCGCAAGCCGCACCAGCCGCTGGCCCCTGGCACCCCACCGCGCTCAGAGCCGCCGCCTGCCTTCCAGCCCCTCTCAGGTTGGCTGGCCGGGGCCCCGACTCCCGCTGCAGACCTGGGTTGCCTCCGCGCGGCCCGCGAGCCCCTCGGCTTTCGGCGTCCAGGAAACCAGAGGAACGGCGGCGGCGGGGGCGCGGGGGTCTCTGTCTGGGGCTCCCTTGGCAGGCCTCAGGCAATTCTGGGCGGGGCCGGGGCCCCAGCCCCACCCCCAGACGCATCCTGGCAGGCAACCTCGCGGTCTCCCGCAGGCGCGGGCGCACAACACACACACACACACACACACACACACACACACACACCCACACTCACGCCCGCCCCCCTCCCCCCAAACACAGGCACACCTCCCGCAGCCCAGACAGGTCAAGAGCCGGAAACCACAAGTAAGGGAGACGGAGAAAGAGGGAGAGAGAGAGACAGCAAGAGGACCGCACAGGCTTCCAAAGCCCCGGCCGCCACACCCGCCCCCCTCCACTGTGGGTATCCACCCGGCCCCCCCAGTCGACCCGACCCCACCACCGTCGCCCACCGACACACTCACACGCACACTCTCTCCCACACTCACCCTCTGGCCTGGGGGCGGGGGCTGGGTCTCGCCTCAGGGAGCCAAGCCGAAGGGGACCTTTGAGACCTCGGCTGCGAGGAAGTCTTGGGGTCCCCACGGGTGATTGCCAGCCCCAGGGCACCGCGTCCAGCCGGGGCTCGCCGGGCCCAAGGCTCACGCCCCCTCCCTTGCGCACGGGCCGCTCTCTGCGGTGTGTGACGGTCTGTGCCAGAGTGTCCGTCTCGGATGGGATGCCGTCCCCTGTGCCCTGTCCGTCTCCCGCTTTCCTTCTCGCTGTGGGTCGGTCGCTCTGTGTCTCCGTCTCTCTGGCTCTCCCTCCCTGGGTGTGCCTGCGCGCTCGTGTCTGTCTGTCTGTCTGCATCTGCATCTGCATCTGCATCTGCCCTCTCGCCGTCTTGGGAGCCTGTCTCTGAACCTTCATCTCTTTGCGTCTCTGTCTCTCCTGACCCCCGGCCTGCCGTCCCTTCCTCTGGCCCCGGCCTCTCACGGGGGGGTGCTCTGGCCGTGGCCCTGGCTGACGAGCTTGCGCCGGCCGGCTGTCTCACTTGGCGTGGGTGCCTGCGAGTGTGTCTGTGTGCCTGTCCGTGTGGCTGCACGTCGCTCGTCTGCACCCTCAGCAAGGTCCGGTGCTTGGAGGGCGGCGTGGGGGCAAGGGGGGGCCTCGGTAGGGCGAAGGGGCGGGGCTGACGAGCTCTGGTCGCCGGCGCTGGTGGCTGCAGGTGGGTTTGGGCACCGCGCAGGTGCCGGGCAGGATGGGCGCTCAGGGCCACGGCTGGGCTGCGCCTAGGCCCGCAGGAGGCTCAGAGGACCGCGGGCCCCAGCGGGCCCCGAGGCCCTGGGCAGCGAACGCCTTGGGGAGGTGGGCGAGGGGCTGGGGGAGGGGCGGCGGCCCCCGAGCCGGGTGGTGCCTGGAGGGTCCCAGGGTGGGAGAGCGCCACGACCTCGGGGCCCCTCACTCCACCCTCCCCGCTACACCCACCGGCGGGCACACCCGGCCGGCTGCTCCCGGTCCCGGAAGCCCTGTGGTCCCCCGGGCCGGGCCGGCGGTGTGTAGGCCGGGGGGGGGGGGGGGGGGGGGGGGGGGGCGGGGGGCGGGGGCGGGGCGCGGGGCGGCGTGTGCCGGCCACCGGGCCGCCGGGAGTCCGGTCGCGGGTGGTGCAGCTCAAGTGCAGCGCGCGCTCCGTGGAGAGCTGGAGAGCTGCGGCCGCCGGCTGGCCCGGACGGCAGGTCAGAGCGAAAGGCAGGCGCAGCGCAGGGCTCTTAGGGCGCCTGGCGGCAGCCGCCTCCGTCTACGGCCATACCACCCTGAACGCGCCCGATCTCGTCTGATCTCGGAAGCTAAGCAGGGTCGGGCCCGGTTAGTACTTGGATGGGAGACCGCCTGGGAATACCGGGTGCTGTAGGCTTTTTGTTGTTTCTGTTTTGCCCTGCCTCCCCTCTCCTTTAGCCCCCGGCCCCAGCCGCACCGCAAGCCGCACCAGCCGCTGGCCCCTGGCACCCCACCGCGCTCAGAGCCGCCGCCTGCCTTCCAGCCCCTCTCAGGTTGGCTGGCCGGGGCCCCGACTCCCGCTGCAGACCTGGGTTGCCTCCGCGCGGCCCGCGAGCCCCTCGGCTTTCGGCGTCCAGGAAACCAGAGGAACGGCGGCGGCGGGGGCGCGGGGGTCTCTGTCTGGGGCTCCCTTGGCAGGCCTCAGGCAATTCTGGGCGGGGCCGGGGCCCCAGCCCCACCCCCAGACGCATCCTGGCAGGCAACCTCGCGGTCTCCCGCAGGCGCAGGCGCACAACACACACACACACACACACACACACACACACACACTCACGCCCGCCCCCCTCCCCCCAAACACAGGCACACCTCCCGCAGCCCAGACAGGTCAAGAGCCGGAAACCACAAGTAAGGGAGACGGAGAAAGAGGGAGAGAGAGAGACAGCAAGAGGACCGCACAGGCTTCCAAAGCCCCGGCCGCCACACCCTCCCCCCTCCACTGTGGGTATCCACCCGGCCCCCCCAGTCGACCCGACCCCACCGTCGCCCACCGACACACTCACACGCACACTCTCTCCCACACTCACCCTCTGGCCTGGGGGCGGGGGCTGGGTCTCGCCTCAGGGAGCCAAGCCGAAGGGGACCTTTGAGACCTCGGCTGCGAGGAAGTCTTGGGGGTCCCCACGGGTGATTGCCAGCCCCAGGGCACCGCGTCCAGCCGGGGCTCGCCGGGCCCAAGGCTCACGCCCCCTCCCTTGCGCACGGGCCGCTCTCTGCGGTGTGTGACGGTCTGTGCCAGAGTGTCCGTCTCGGATGGGATGCCGTCCCCTGTGCCCTGTCCGTCTCCCGCTTTCCGTCTCGCTGTGGGTCGGTCGCTCTGTGTCTCCGTCTCTCTGGCTCTCCCTCCCTGGGTGTGCCTGCGCGCTCGTGTCTGTCTGTCTGTCTGCATCTGCATCTGCATCTGCATCTGCCCTCTCGCCGTCTTGGGAGCCTGTCTCTGAACCTTCATCTCTTTGCGTCTCTGTCTCTCCTGACCCCCGGCCTGCCGTCCCTTCCTCTGGCCCCGGCCTCTCACGGGGGGGTGCTCTGGCCGTGGCCCTGGCTGACGAGCTTGCGCCGGCCGGCTGTCTCACTTGGCGTGGGTGCCTGCGAGTGTGTCTGTGTGCCTGTCCGTGTGGCTGCACGTCGCTCGTCTGCACCCTCAGCAAGGTCCGGTGCTTGGAGGGCGGCGTGGGGGCAAGGGGGGGGCCTCGGTAGGGCGAAGGGGTGGGGCTGACGAGCTCTGGTCGCCGGCGCTGGTGGCTGCAGGTGGGTTTGGGCACCGCGCAGGTGCCGGGCAGGATGGGCGCTCAGGGCCACGGCTGGGCTGCGCCTAGGCACGCAGGAGGCTCAGAGGACCGCGGGCCCCAGCGAGCCCCGAGGCCCTGGGCAGCGAACGCCTTGGGGAGGTGGGCGAGGGGCTGGGGGAGGGGCGGCGGCCCCCGAGCCGGGTGGTGCCTGGAGGGTCCCAGGGTGGGAGAGCGCCACGACCTCGGCGACCCTCACTCCACCCTCCCCGCTACACCCACCGGCGGGCACACCCGGCTGGCTGCTCCCGGTCCCGGAAGCCCTGTGGTCCCCCGGGCCGGGCCGGCGGTGTGTTGGCCGGGGGGGGGGGGGGGGGGGGGGGGCGGGGACGTGGGCGGGGGCGGGGCGCGGGGCGGCGTGTGCCGGCCACCGGGCCGCCGGGAGTCCGGTCGCGGGTGGTGCAGCTCAAGTGCAGCGCGCGCTCCGTGGAGAGCTGGAGAGCTGCGGCCGCCGGCTGGCCCGGACGGCAGGTCAGAGCGAAAGGCAGGCGCAGCGCAGGGCTCTTAGGGCGCCTGGCGGCAGCCGCCTCCGTCTACGGCCATACCACCCTGAACGCGCCCGATCTCGTCTGATCTCGGAAGCTAAGCAGGGTCGGGCCCGGTTAGTACTTGGATGGGAGACCGCCTGGGAATACCGGGTGCTGTAGGCTTTTTGTTGTTTCTGTTTTGCCCTGCCTCCCCTCTCCTTTAGCCCCCGGCCCCAGCCGCACCGCAAGCCGCACCAGCCGCTGGCCCCTGGCACCCCACCGCGCTCAGAGCCGCCGCCTGCCTTCCAGCCCCTCTCAGGTTGGCTGGCCGGGGCCCCGACTCCCGCTGCAGACCTGGGTTGCCTCCGCGCGGCCCGCGAGCCCCTCGGCTTTCGGCGTCCAGGAAACCAGAGGAACGGCGGCGGCGGGGGCGCGGGGGTCTCTGTCTGGGGCTCCCTTGGCAGGCCTCAGGCAATTCTGGGCGGGGCCGGGGCCCCAGCCCCACCCCCAGACGCATCCTGGCAGGCAACCTCGCGGTCTCCCGCAGGCGCGGGCGCACAACACACACACACACACACACACACACACACACACACACCCTCACGCCCGCCCCCTCCCCCCAAACACAGGCACACCTCCCGCAGCCCAGACAGGTCAAGAGCCGGAAACCACAAGTAAGGGAGACGGAGAAAGAGGGAGAGAGAGAGACAGCAAGAGGACCGCACAGGCTTCCAAAGCCCCGGCCGCCACACCCTCCCCCTCCACTGTGGGTATCCACCCGGCCCCCCAGTCGACCCGACCCCACCGTCGCCCACCGACACACTCACACGCACACTCTCTCCCACACTCACCCTCTGGCCTGGGGGCGGGGGCTGGGTCTCGCCTCAGGGAGCCAAGCCGAAGGGGACCTTTGAGACCTCGGCTGCGAGGAAGTCTTGGGGGTCCCCACGGGTGATTGCCAGCCCCAGGGCACCGCGTCCAGCCGGGGCTCGCCGGGCCCAAGGCTCACGCCCCCTCCCTTGCGCACGGGCCGCTCTCTGCGGTGTGTGACGGTCTGTGCCAGAGTGTCCGTCTCGGATGGGATGCCGTCCCCTGTGCCCTGTCCGTCTCCCGCTTTCCGTCTCGCTGTGGGTCGGTCGCTCTGTGTCTCCGTCTCTCTGGCTCTCCCTCCCTGGGTGTGCCTGCGCGCTCGTGTCTGTCTGTCTGTCTGCATCTGCATCTGCATCTGCATCTGCCCTCTCGCCGTCTTGGGAGCCTGTCTCTGAACCTTCATCTCTTTGCGTCTCTGTCTCTCCTGACCCCCGGCCTGCCGTCCCTTCCTCTGGCCCCGGCCTCTCACGGGTGGGTGCTCTGGCCGTGGCCCTGGCTGACGAGCTTGCGCCGGCCGGCTGTCTCACTTGGCGTGGGTGCCTGCGAGTGTGTCTGTGTGCCTGTCCGTGTGGCTGCACGTCGCTCGTCTGCACCCTCAGCAAGGTCCGGTGCTTGGAGGGCGGCGTGGGGGCACGGGGGGGGCCTCGGTAGGGCGAAGGGGCGGGGCTGACGAGCTCTGGTCGCCGGCGCTGGTGGCTGCAGGTGGGTTTGGGCACCGCGCAGGTGCCGGGCAGGATGGGCGCTCAGGGCCACGGCTGGGCTGCGCCTAGGCCCGCAGGAGGCTCAGAGGACCGCGGGCCCCAGCGGGCCCCGAGGCCCTGGGCAGCGAACGCCTTGGGGAGGTGGGCGAGGGGCTGGGGGAGGGGCGGCGGCCCCCGAGCCGGGTGGTGCCTGGAGGGTCCCAGGGTGGGAGAGCGCCACGACCTCGGCGCCCCTCACTCCACCCTCCCCGCTACACCCACCGGCGGGCACACCCGGCCGGCTGCTCCCGGTCCCGGAAGCCCTGTGGTCCCCCGGGCCGGGCCGGCGGTGTGTTGGCCGGGGGGGGGGGGGGCGGGGACGTGGGCGGGGGCGGGGCGCGGGGCGGCGTGTGCCGGCCACCGGGCCGCCGGGAGTCCGGTCGCGGGTGGTGCAGCTCAAGTGCAGCGCGCGCTCCGTGGAGAGCTGGAGAGCTGCGGCCGCCGGCTGGCCCGGGCGGCAGGTCAGAGCGAAAGGCAGGCGCAGCGCAGGGCTCTTAGGGCGCCTGGCGGCAGCCGCCTCCGTCTACGGCCATACCACCCTGAACGCGCCCGATCTCGTCTGATCTCGGAAGCTAAGCAGGGTCGGGCCCGGTTAGTACTTGGATGGGAGACCGCCTGGGAATACCGGGTGCTGTAGGCTTTTTGTTGTTTCTGTTTTGCCCTGCCTCCCCTCTCCTTTAGCCCCCGGCCCCAGCCGCACCGCAAGCCGCACCAGCCGCTGGCCCCTGGCACCCCACCGCGCTCAGAGCCGCCGCCTGCCTTCCAGCCCCTCTCAGGTTGGCTGGCCGGGGCCCCGACTCCCGCTGCAGACCTGGGTTGCCTCCGCGCGGCCCGCGAGCCCCTCGGCTTTCGGCGGCCAGGAAACCAGAGGAACGGCGGCGGCGGGGGCGCGGGGGTCTCTGTCTGGGGCTCCCTTGGCAGGCCTCAGGCAATTCTGGGCGGGGCCGGGGCCCCAGCCCCACCCCCAGACGCATCCTGGCAGGCAACCTCGCGGTCTCCCGCAGGCGCAGGCGCACAACACACACACACACACACACACACACACACACACACCCTCACGCCCGCCCCCCTCCCCCCAAACACAGGCACACCTCCCGCAGCCCAGACAGGTCAAGAGCCGGAAACCACAAGTAAGGGAGACGGAGAAAGAGGGAGAGAGAGAGACAGCAAGAGGACCGCACAGGCTTCCAAAGCCCCGGCCGCCACACCCTCCCCCCTCCACTGTGGGTATCCACCCGGCCCCCCAGTCGACCCGACCCCACCGTCGCCCACCGACACACTCACACGCACACTCTCTCCCACACTCACCCTCTGGCCTGGGGGCGGGGGCTGGGTCTCGCCTCAGGGAGCCAAGCCGAAGGGGACCTTTGAGACCTCGGCTGCGAGGAAGTCTTGGGGGTCCCCACGGGTGATTGCCAGCCCCAGGGCACCGCGTCCAGCCGGGGCTCGCCGGGCCCAAGGCTCACGCCCCCTCCCTTGCGCACGGGCCGCTCTCTGCGGTGTGTGACGGTCTGTGCCAGAGTGTCCGTCTCGGATGGGATGCCGTCCCCTGTGCCCTGTCCGTCTCCCGCTTTCCGTCTCGCTGTGGGTCGGTCGCTCTGTGTCTCCGTCTCTCTGGCTCTCCCTCCCTGGGTGTGCCTGCGCGCTCGTGTCTGTCTGTCTGTCTGCATCTGCATCTGCATCTGCATCTGCCCTCTCGCCGTCTTGGGAGCCTGTCTCTGAACCTTCATCTCTTTGCGTCTCTGTCTCTCCTGACCCCCGGCCTGCCGTCCCTTCCTCTGGCCCCGGCCTCTCACGGGGGGGTGCTCTGGCCGTGGCCCTGGCTGACGAGCTTGCGCCGGCCGGCTGTCTCACTTGGCGTGGGTGCCTGCGAGTGTGTCTGTGTGCCTGTCCGTGTGGCTGCACGTCGCTCGTCTGCACCCTCAGCAAGGTCCGGTGCTTGGAGGGCGGCGTGGGGGCAAGGGGGGGGCCTCGGTAGGGCGAAGGGGTGGGGCTGACGAGCTCTGGTCGCCGGCGCTGGTGGCTGCAGGTGGGTTTGGGCACCGCGCAGGTGCCGGGCAGGATGGGCGCTCAGGGCCACGGCTGGGCTGCGCCTAGGCCCGCAGGAGGCTCAGAGGACCGCGGGCCCCAGCGAGCCCCGAGGCCCTGGGCAGCGAACGCCTTGGGGAGGTGGGCGAGGGGCTGGGGGAGGGGCGGCGGCCCCCGAGCCGGGTGGTGCCTGGAGGGTCCCAGGGTGGGAGAGCGCCACGACCTCGGCGACCCTCACTCCACCCTCCCCGCTACACCCACCGGCGGGCACACCCGGCTGGCTGCTCCCGGTCCCGGAAGCCCTGTGGTCCCCCGGGCCGGGCCGGCGGTGTGTTGGCCGGGGGGGGGGGGGGGGGGGGGGGGGGGGGCCGGGGGGGGGGGGGGGGCGCGGGGCGGCGTGTGCCGGCCACCGGGCCGCCGGGAGTCCGGTCGCGGGTGGTGCAGCTCAAGTGCAGCGCGCGCTCCGTGGAGAGCTGGAGAGCTGCGGCCGCCGGCTGGCCCGGACGGCAGGTCAGAGCGAAAGGCAGGCGCAGCGCAGGGCTCTTAGGGCGCCTGGCGGCAGCCGCCTCCGTCTACGGCCATACCACCCTGAACGCGCCCGATCTCGTCTGATCTCGGAAGCTAAGCAGGGTCGGGCCCGGTTAGTACTTGGATGGGAGACCGCCTGGGAATACCGGGTGCTGTAGGCTTTTTGTTGTTTCTGTTTTGCCCTGCCTCCCCTCTCCTTTAGCCCCCGGCCCCAGCCGCACCGCAAGCCGCACCAGCCGCTGGCCCCTGGCACCCCACCGCGCTCAGAGCCGCCGCCTGCCTTCCAGCCCCTCTCAGGTTGGCTGGCCGGGGCCCCGACTCCCGCTGCAGACCTGGGTTGCCTCCGCGCGGCCCGCGAGCCCCTCGGCTTTCGGCGTCCAGGAAACCAGAGGAACGGCGGCGGCGGGGGCGCGGGGGTCTCTGTCTGGGGCTCCCTTGGCAGGCCTCAGGCAATTCTGGGCGGGGCCGGGGCCCCAGCCCCACCCCCAGACGCATCCTGGCAGGCAACCTCGCGGTCTCCCGCAGGCGCGGGCGCACAACACACACACACACACACACACACACACACACACACACACCCTCACGCCCGCCCCCCTCCCCCCAAACACAGGCACACCTCCCGCAGCCCAGACAGGTCAAGAGCCGGAAACCACAAGTAAGGGAGACGGAGAAAGAGGGAGAGAGAGAGACAGCAAGAGGACCGCACAGGCTTCCAAAGCCCCGGCCGCCACACCCTCCCCCCTCCACTGTGGGTATCCACCCGGCCCCCCCAGTCGACCCGACCCCACCGTCGCCCACCGACACACTCACACGCACACTCTCTCCCACACTCACCCTCTGGCCTGGGGGCGGGGGCTGGGTCTCGCCTCAGGGAGCCAAGCCGAAGGGGACCTTTGAGACCTCGGCTGCGAGGAAGTCTTGGGGGTCCCCACGGGTGATTGCCAGCCCCAGGGCACCGCGTCCAGCCGGGGCTCGCCGGGCCCAAGGCTCACGCCCCCTCCCTTGCGCACGGGCCGCTCTCTGCGGTGTGTGACGGTCTGTGCCAGAGTGTCCGTCTCGGATGGGATGCCGTCCCCTGTGCCCTGTCCGTCTCCCGCTTTCCGTCTCGCTGTGGGTCGGTCGCTCTGTGTCTCCGTCTCTCTGGCTCTCCCTCCCTGGGTGTGCCTGCGCGCTCGTGTCTGTCTGTCTGTCTGCATCTGCATCTGCATCTGCATCTGCCCTCTCGCCGTCTTGGGAGCCTGTCTCTGAACCTTCATCTCTTTGCGTCTCTGTCTCTCCTGACCCCCGGCCTGCCGTCCCTTCCTCTGGCCCCGGCCTCTCACGGGTGGGTGCTCTGGCCGTGGCCCTGGCTGACGAGCTTGCGCCGGCCGGCTGTCTCACTTGGCGTGGGTGCCTGCGAGTGTGTCTGTGTGCCTGTCCGTGTGGCTGCACGTCGCTCGTCTGCACCCTCAGCAAGGTCCGGTGCTTGGAGGGCGGCGTGGGGGCAAGGGGGGGGCCTCGGTAGGGCGAAGGGGCGGGGCTGACGAGCTCTGGTCGCCGGCGCTGGTGGCTGCAGGTGGGTTTGGGCACCGCGCAGGTGCCGGGCAGGATGGGCGCTCAGGGCCACGGCTGGGCTGCGCCTAGGCCCGCAGGAGGCTCAGAGGACCGCGGGCCCCAGCGGGCCCCGAGGCCCTGGGCAGCGAACGCCTTGGGGAGGTGGGCGAGGGGCTGGGGGAGGGGCGGCGGCCCCCGAGCCGGGTGGTGCCTGGAGGGTCCCAGGGTGGGAGAGCGCCACGACCTCGGCGCCCCTCACTCCACCCTCCCCGCTACACCCACCGGCGGGCACACCCGGCCGGCTGCTCCCGGTCCCGGAAGCCCTGTGGTCCCCCGGGCCGGGCCGGCGGTGTGTTGGCCGGGGGGCGGGGGGGGGGGGGGCGGGGACGTGGGCGGGGGCGGGGCGCGGGGCGGCGTGTGCCGGCCACCGGGCCGCCGGGAGTCCGGTCGCGGGTGGTGCAGCTCAAGTGCAGCGCGCGCTCCGTGGAGAGCTGGAGAGCTGCGGCCGCCGGCTGGCCCGGGCGGCAGGTCAGAGCGAAAGGCAGGCGCAGCGCAGGGCTCTTAGGGCGCCTGGCGGCAGCCGCCTCCGTCTACGGCCATACCACCCTGAACGCGCCCGATCTCGTCTGATCTCGTGAAGCTAAGCAGGGTCGGGCCCGGTTAGTACTTGGATGGGAGACCGCCTGGGAATACCGGGTGCTGTAGGCTTTTTGTTGTTTCTGTTTTGCCCTGCCTCCCCTCTCCTTTAGCCCCCGGCCCCAGCCGCACCGCAAGCCGCACCAGCCGCTGGCCCCTGGCACCCCACCGCGCTCAGAGCCGCCGCCTGCCTTCCAGCCCCTCTCAGGTTGGCTGGCCGGGGCCCCGACTCCCGCTGCAGACCTGGGTTGCCTCCGCGCGGCCCGCGAGCCCCTCGGCTTTCGGCGGCCAGGAAACCAGAGGAACGGCGGCGGCGGGGGCGCGGGGGTCTCTGTCTGGGGCTCCCTTGGCAGGCCTCAGGCAATTCTGGGCGGGGCCGGGGCCCCAGCCCCACCCCCAGACGCATCCTGGCAGGCAACCTCGCGGTCTCCCGCAGGCGCAGGCGCACAACACACACACACACACACACACACACACACACACACACACACCCTCACGCCCGCCCCCCTCCCCCCAAACACAGGCACACCTCCCGCAGCCCAGACAGGTCAAGAGCCGGAAACCACAAGTAAGGGAGACGGAGAAAGAGGGAGAGAGAGAGACAGCAAGAGGACCGCACAGGCTTCCAAAGCCCCGGCCGCCACACCCTCCCCCCTCCACTGTGGGTATCCACCCGGCCCCCCCAGTCGACCCGAC
The DNA here is from genome assembly GCF_042477335.2 of Ovis canadensis. Lineage (NCBI taxonomy): Eukaryota > Metazoa > Chordata > Mammalia > Artiodactyla > Bovidae > Ovis > Ovis canadensis. The sequence goes on along the minus strand of NC_091269.1, from coordinate 20,364,049 downwards.
CCCACCGTCGCCCACCGACACACTCACACGCACACTCTCTCCCACACTCACCCTCTGGCCTGGGGGCGGGGGCTGGGTCTCGCCTCAGGGAGCCAAGCCGAAGGGGACCTTTGAGACCTCGGCTGCGAGGAAGTCTTGGGGGTCCCCACGGGTGATTGCCAGCCCCAGGGCACCGCGTCCAGCCGGGGCTCGCCGGGCCCAAGGCTCACGCCCCCTCCCTTGCGCACGGGCCGCTCTCTGCGGTGTGTGACGGTCTGTGCCAGAGTGTCCGTCTCGGATGGGATGCCGTCCCCTGTGCCCTGTCCGTCTCCCGCTTTCCGTCTCGCTGTGGGTCGGTCGCTCTGTGTCTCCGTCTCTCTGGCTCTCCCTCCCTGGGTGTGCCTGCGCGCTCGTGTCTGTCTGTCTGTCTGCATCTGCATCTGCATCTGCATCAGCATCTGCCCTCTCGCCGTCTTGGGAGCCTGTCTCTGAACCTTCATCTCTTTGCGTCTCTGTCTCTCCTGACCCCCGGCCTGCCGTCCCTTCCTCTGGCCCCGGCCTCTCACGGGGGGGTGCTCTGGCCGTGGCCCTGGCTGACGAGCTTGCGCCGGCCGGCTGTCTCACTTGGCGTGGGTGCCTGCGAGTGTGTCTGTGTGCCTGTCCGTGTGGCTGCACGTCGCTCGTCTGCACCCTCAGCAAGGTCCGGTGCTTGGAGGGCGGCGTGGGGGCAAGGGGGGGGCCTCGGTAGGGCGAAGGGGTGGGGCTGACGAGCTCTGGTCGCCGGCGCTGGTGGCTGCAGGTGGGTTTGGGCACCGCGCAGGTGCCGGGCAGGATGGGCGCTCAGGGCCACGGCTGGGCTGCGCCTAGGCACGCAGGAGGCTCAGAGGACCGCGGGCCCCAGCGAGCCCCGAGGCCCTGGGCAGCGAACGCCTTGGGGAGGTGGGCGAGGGGCTGGGGGAGGGGCGGCGGCCCCCGAGCCGGGTGGTGCCTGGAGGGTCCCAGGGTGGGAGAGCGCCACGACCTCGGCGACCCTCACTCCACCCTCCCCGCTACACCCACCGGCGGGCACACCCGGCTGGCTGCTCCCGGTCCCGGAAGCCCTGTGGTCCCCCGGGCCGGGCCGGCGGTGTGTTGGCCGGGGGGGGGGGGGGGGGGGGGGGGGGGGGCGGGGACGGGGGCGGGGGCGGGGCGCGGGGCGGCGTGTGCCGGCCACCGGGCCGCCGGGAGTCCGGTCGCGGGTGGTGCAGCTCAAGTGCAGCGCGCGCTCCGTGGAGAGCTGGAGAGCTGCGGCCGCCGGCTGGCCCGGACGGCAGGTCAGAGCGAAAGGCAGGCGCAGCGCAGGGCTCTTAGGGCGCCTGGCGGCAGCCGCCTCCGTCTACGGCCATACCACCCTGAACGCGCCCGATCTCGTCTGATCTCGGAAGCTAAGCAGGGTCGGGCCCGGTTAGTACTTGGATGGGAGACCGCCTGGGAATACCGGGTGCTGTAGGCTTTTTGTTGTTTCTGTTTTGCCCTGCCTCCCCTCTCCTTTAGCCCCCGGCCCCAGCCGCACCGCAAGCCGCACCAGCCGCTGGCCCCTGGCACCCCACCGCGCTCAGAGCCGCCGCCTGCCTTCCAGCCCCTCTCAGGTTGGCTGGCCGGGGCCCCGACTCCCGCTGCAGACCTGGGTTGCCTCCGCGCGGCCCGCGAGCCCCTCGGCTTTCGGCGTCCAGGAAACCAGAGGAACGGCGGCGGCGGGGGCGCGGGGGTCTCTGTCTGGGGCTCCCTTGGCAGGCCTCAGGCAATTCTGGGCGGGGCCGGGGCCCCAGCCCCACCCCCAGACGCATCCTGGCAGGCAACCTCGCGGTCTCCCGCAGGCGCGGGCGCACAACACACACACACACACACACACACACACACACACACACACCCTCACGCCCGCCCCCCTCCCCCCAAACACAGGCACACCTCCCGCAGCCCAGACAGGTCAAGAGCCGGAAACCACAAGTAAGGGAGACGGAGAAAGAGGGAGAGAGAGAGACAGCAAGAGGACCGCACAGGCTTCCAAAGCCCCGGCCGCCACACCCTCCCCCCTCCACTGTGGGTATCCACCCGGCCCCCCCAGTCGACCCGACCCCACCGTCGCCCACCGACACACTCACACGCACACTCTCTCCCACACTCACCCTCTGGCCTGGGGGCGGGGGCTGGGTCTCGCCTCAGGGAGCCAAGCCGAAGGGGACCTTTGAGACCTCGGCTGCGAGGAAGTCTTGGGGGTCCCCACGGGTGATTGCCAGCCCCAGGGCACCGCGTCCAGCCGGGGCTCGCCGGGCCCAAGGCTCACGCCCCCTCCCTTGCGCACGGGCCGCTCTCTGCGGTGTGTGACGGTCTGTGCCAGAGTGTCCGTCTCGGATGGGATGCCGTCCCCTGTGCCCTGTCCGTCTCCCGCTTTCCGTCTCGCTGTGGGTCGGTCGCTCTGTGTCTCCGTCTCTCTGGCTCTCCCTCCCTGGGTGTGCCTGCGCGCTCGTGTCTGTCTGTCTGTCTGCATCTGCATCTGCATCTGCATCTGCCCTCTCGCCGTCTTGGGAGCCTGTCTCTGAACCTTCATCTCTTTGCGTCTCTGTCTCTCCTGACCCCCGGCCTGCCGTCCCTTCCTCTGGCCCCGGCCTCTCACGGGTGGGTGCTCTGGCCGTGGCCCTGGCTGACGAGCTTGCGCCGGCCGGCTGTCTCACTTGGCGTGGGTGCCTGCGAGTGTGTCTGTGTGCCTGTCCGTGTGGCTGCACGTCGCTCGTCTGCACCCTCAGCAAGGTCCGGTGCTTGGAGGGCGGCGTGGGGGCAAGGGGGGGGCCTCGGTAGGGCGAAGGGGCGGGGCTGACGAGCTCTGGTCGCCGGCGCTGGTGGCTGCAGGTGGGTTTGGGCACCGCGCAGGTGCCGGGCAGGATGGGCGCTCAGGGCCACGGCTGGGCTGCGCCTAGGCCCGCAGGAGGCTCAGAGGACCGCGGGCCCCAGCGGGCCCCGAGGCCCTGGGCAGCGAACGCCTTGGGGAGGTGGGCGAGGGGCTGGGGGAGGGGCGGCGGCCCCCGAGCCGGGTGGTGCCTGGAGGGTCCCAGGGTGGGAGAGCGCCACGACCTCGGCGCCCCTCACTCCACCCTCCCCGCTACACCCACCGGCGGGCACACCCGGCCGGCTGCTCCCGGTCCCGGAAGCCCTGTGGTCCCCCGGGCCGGGCCGGCGGTGTGTTGGCCGGGGGGGGGGGGGGGGGGGGGGGGGGGCGGGGACGTGGGCGGGGGCGGGGCGCGGGGCGGCGTGTGCCGGCCACCGGGCCGCCGGGAGTCCGGTCGCGGGTGGTGCAGCTCAAGTGCAGCGCGCGCTCCGTGGAGAGCTGGAGAGCTGCGGCCGCCGGCTGGCCCGGACGGCAGGTCAGAGCGAAAGGCAGGCGCAGCGCAGGGCTCTTAGGGCGCCTGGCGGCAGCCGCCTCCGTCTACGGCCATACCACCCTGAACGCGCCCGATCTCGTCTGATCTCGGAAGCTAAGCAGGGTCGGGCCCGGTTAGTACTTGGATGGGAGACCGCCTGGGAATACCGGGTGCTGTAGGCTTTTTGTTGTTTCTGTTTTGCCCTGCCTCCCCTCTCCTTTAGCCCCCGGCCCCAGCCGCACCGCAAGCCGCACCAGCCGCTGGCCCCTGGCACCCCACCGCGCTCAGAGCCGCCGCCTGCCTTCCAGCCCCTCTCAGGTTGGCTGGCCGGGGCCCCGACTCCCGCTGCAGACCTGGGTTGCCTCCGCGCGGCCCGCGAGCCCCTCGGCTTTCGGCGTCCAGGAAACCAGAGGAACGGCGGCGGCGGGGGCGCGGGGGTCTCTGTCTGGGGCTCCCTTGGCAGGCCTCAGGCAATTCTGGGCGGGGCCGGGGCCCCAGCCCCACCCCCAGACGCATCCTGGCAGGCAACCTCGCGGTCTCCCGCAGGCGCGGGCGCACAACACACACACACACACACACACACACACACACACACACACCCTCACGCCCGCCCCCCTCCCCCCAAACACAGGCACACCTCCCGCAGCCCAGACAGGTCAAGAGCCGGAAACCACAAGTAAGGGAGACGGAGAAAGAGGGAGAGAGAGAGACAGCAAGAGGACCGCACAGGCTTCCAAAGCCCCGGCCGCCACACCCTCCCCCCTCCACTGTGGGTATCCACCCGGCCCCCCAGTCGACCCGACCCCACCGTCGCCCACCGACACACTCACACGCACACTCTCTCCCACACTCACCCTCTGGCCTGGGGGCGGGGGCTGGGTCTCGCCTCAGGGAGCCAAGCCGAAGGGGACCTTTGAGACCTCGGCTGCGAGGAAGTCTTGGGGGTCCCCACGGGTGATTGCCAGCCCCAGGGCACCGCGTCCAGCCGGGGCTCGCCGGGCCCAAGGCTCACGCCCCCTCCCTTGCGCACGGGCCGCTCTCTGCGGTGTGTGACGGTCTGTGCCAGAGTGTCCGTCTCGGATGGGATGCCGTCCCCTGTGCCCTGTCCGTCTCCCGCTTTCCGTCTCGCTGTGGGTCGGTCGCTCTGTGTCTCCGTCTCTCTGGCTCTCCCTCCCTGGGTGTGCCTGCGCGCTCGTGTCTGTCTGTCTGTCTGCATCTGCATCTGCATCTGCATCTGCCCTCTCGCCGTCTTGGGAGCCTGTCTCTGAACCTTCATCTCTTTGCGTCTCTGTCTCTCCTGACCCCCGGCCTGCCGTCCCTTCCTCTGGCCCCGGCCTCTCACGGGTGGGTGCTCTGGCCGTGGCCCTGGCTGACGAGCTTGCGCCGGCCGGCTGTCTCACTTGGCGTGGGTGCCTGCGAGTGTGTCTGTGTGCCTGTCCGTGTGGCTGCACGTCGCTCGTCTGCACCCTCAGCAAGGTCCGGTGCTTGGAGGGCGGCGTGGGGGCAAGGGGGGGGCCTCGGTAGGGCGAAGGGGCGGGGCTGACGAGCTCTGGTCGCCGGCGCTGGTGGCTGCAGGTGGGTTTGGGCACCGCGCAGGTGCCGGGCAGGATGGGCGCTCAGGGCCACGGCTGGGCTGCGCCTAGGCCCGCAGGAGGCTCAGAGGACCGCGGGCCCCAGCGGGCCCCGAGGCCCTGGGCAGCGAACGCCTTGGGGAGGTGGGCGAGGGGCTGGGGGAGGGGCGGCGGCCCCCGAGCCGGGTGGTGCCTGGAGGGTCCCAGGGTGGGAGAGCGCCACGACCTCGGCGCCCCTCACTCCACCCTCCCCGCTACACCCACCGGCGGGCACACCCGGCCGACTGCTCCCGGTCCCGGAAGCCCTGTGGTCCCCCGGGCCGGGCCGGCGGTGTGTTGGCCGGGGGGGGGGGGGGCGGGGACGTGGGCGGGGCCGGGGGGCGGGGCGGCGTGTGCCGGCCACCGGGCCGCCGGGAGTCCGGTCGCGGGTGGTGCAGCTCAAGTGCAGCGCGCGCTCCGTGGAGAGCTGGAGAGCTGCGGCCGCCGGCTGGCCCGGACGGCAGTTCAGAGCGAAAGGCAGGCGCAGCGCAGGGCTCTTAGGGCGCCTGGCGGCAGCCGCCTCCGTCTACGGCCATACCACCCTGAATGCGCCCGATCTCGTCTGATCTCGGAAGCTAAGCAGGGTCGGGCCCGGTTAGTACTTGGATGGGAGACCGCCTGGGAATACCGGGTGCTGTAGGCTTTTTGTTGTTTCTGTTTTGCCCTGCCTCCCCTCTCCTTTAGCCCCCGGCCCCAGCCGCACCGCAAGCCGCACCAGCCGCTGGCCCCTGGCACCCCACCGCGCTCAGAGCCGCCGCCTGCCTTCCAGCCCCTCTCAGGTTGGCTGGCCGGGGCCCCGACTCCCGCTGCAGACCTGGGTTGCCTCCGCGCGGCCCGCGAGCCCCTCGGCTTTCGGCGGCCAGGAAACCAGAGGAACGGCGGCGGCGGGGGCGCGGGGGTCTCTGTCTGGGGCTCCCTTGGCAGGCCTCAGGCAATTCTGGGCGGGGCCGGGGCCCCAGCCCCACCCCCAGACGCATCCTGGCAGGCAACCTCGCGGTCTCCCGCAGGCGCGGGCGCACAACACACACACACACACACACACACACACACACACACACACCCTCACGCCCGCCCCCCTCCCCCCAAACACAGGCACACCTCCCGCAGCCCAGACAGGTCAAGAGCCGGAAACCACAAGTAAGGGAGACGGAGAAAGAGGGAGAGAGAGAGACAGCAAGAGGACCGCACAGGCTTCCAAAGCCCCGGCCGCCACACCCTCCCCCCTCCACTGTGGGTATCCACCCGGCCCCCCCAGTCGACCCGACCCCACCGTCGCCCACCGACACACTCACACGCACACTCTCTCCCACACTCACCCTCTGGCCTGGGGGCGGGGGCTGGGTCTCGCCTCAGGGAGCCAAGCCGAAGGGGACCTTTGAGACCTCGGCTGCGAGGAAGTCTTGGGGTCCCCACGGGTGATTGCCAGCCCCAGGGCACCGCGTCCAGCCGGGGCTCGCCGGGCCCAAGGCTCACGCCCCCTCCCTTGCGCGCGGGCCGCTCTCTGCGGTGTGTGACGGTCTGTGCCAGAGTGTCCGTCTCGGATGGGATGCCGTCCCCTGTGCCCTGTCCGTCTCCCGCTTTCCGTCTCGCTGTGGGTCGGTCGCTCTGTGTCTCCGTCTCTCTGGCTCTCCCTCCCTGGGTGTGCCTGCGCGCTCGTGTCTGTCTGTCTGTCTGCATCTGCATCTGCATCTGCATCTGCCCTCTCGCCGTCTTGGGAGCCTGTCTCTGAACCTTCATCTCTTTGCGTCTCTGTCTCTCCTGACCCCCGGCCTGCCGTCCCTTCCTCTGGCCCCGGCCTCTCACGGGTGGGTGCTCTGGCCGTGGCCCTGGCTGACGAGCTTGCGCCGGCCGGCTGTCTCACTTGGCGTGGGTGCCTGCGAGTGTGTCTGTGTGCCTGTCCGTGTGGCTGCACGTCGCTCGTCTGCACCCTCAGCAAGGTCCGGTGCTTGGAGGGCGGCGTGGGGGCAAGGGGGGGGCCTCGGGTAGGGCGAAGGGGCGGGGCTGACGAGCTCTGGTCGCCGGCGCTGGTGGCTGCAGGTGGGTTTGGGCACCGCGCAGGTGCCGGGCAGGATGGGCGCTCAGGGCCACGGCTGGGCTGCGCCTAGGCCCGCAGGAGGCTCAGAGGACCGCGGGCCCCAGCGGGCCCCGAGGCCCTGGGCAGCGAACGCCTTGGGGAGGTGGGCGAGGGGCTGGGGGAGGGGCGGCGGCCCCCGAGCCGGGTGGTGCCTGGAGGGTCCCAGGGTGGGAGAGCGCCACGACCTCGGCGCCCCTCACTCCACCCTCCCCGCTACACCCACCGGCGGGCACACCCGGCCGGCTGCTCCCGGTCCCGGAAGCCCTGTGGTCCCCCGGGCCGGGCCGGCGGTGTGTTGGCCGGGGGGCGGGGGGGGGGGGGCGGGGACGTGGGCGGGGGCGGGGCGCGGGGCGGCGTGTGCCGGCCACCGGGCCGCCGGGAGTCCGGTCGCGGGTGGTGCAGCTCAAGTGCAGCGCGCGCTCCGTGGAGAGCTGGAGAGCTGCGGCCGCCGGCTGGCCCGGGCGGCAGGTCAGAGCGAAAGGCAGGCGCAGCGCAGGGCTCTTAGGGCGCCTGGCGGCAGCCGCCTCCGTCTACGGCCATACCACCCTGAACGCGCCCGATCTCGTCTGATCTCGGAAGCTAAGCAGGGTCGGGCCCGGTTAGTACTTGGATGGGAGACCGCCTGGGAATACCGGGTGCTGTAGGCTTTTTGTTGTTTCTGTTTTGCCCTGCCTCCCCTCTCCTTTAGCCCCCGGCCCCAGCCGCACCGCAAGCCGCACCAGCCGCTGGCCCCTGGCACCCCACCGCGCTCAGAGCCGCCGCCTGCCTTCCAGCCCCTCTCAGGTTGGCTGGCCGGGGCCCCGACTCCCGCTGCAGACCTGGGTTGCCTCCGCGCGGCCCGCGAGCCCCTCGGCTTTCGGCGTCCAGGAAACCAGAGGAACGGCGGCGGCGGGGGCGCGGGGGTCTCTGTCTGGGGCTCCCTTGGCAGGCCTCAGGCAATTCTGGGCGGGGCCGGGGCCCCAGCCCCACCCCCAGACGCATCCTGGCAGGCAACCTCGCGGTCTCCCGCAGGCGCGGGCGCACAACACACACACACACACACACACACACACACACACACACACACACCCTCACGCCCGCCCCCCTCCCCCCAAACACAGGCACACCTCCCGCAGCCCAGACAGGTCAAGAGCCGGAAACCACAAGTAAGGGAGACGGAGAAAGAGGGAGAGAGAGAGACAGCAAGAGGACCGCACAGGCTTCCAAAGCCCCGGCCGCCACACCCTCCCCCCTCCACTGTGGGTATCCACCCGGCCCCCCCAGTCGACCCGACCCCACCACCGTCGCCCACCGACACACTCACACGCACACTCTCTCCCACACTCACCCTCTGGCCTGGGGGCGGGGGCTGGGTCTCGCCTCAGGGAGCCAAGCCGAAGGGGACCTTTGAGACCTCGGCTGCGAGGAAGTCTTGGGGTCCCCACGGGTGATTGCCAGCCCCAGGGCACCGCGTCCAGCCGGGGCTCGCCGGGCCCAAGGCTCACGCCCCCTCCCTTGCGCACGGGCCGCTCTCTGCGGTGTGTGACGGTCTGTGCCAGAGTGTCCGTCTCGGATGGGATGCCGTCCCCTGTGCCCTGTCCGTCTCCCGCTTTCCGTCTCGCTGTGGGTCGGTCGCTCTGTGTCTCCGTCTCTCTGGCTCTCCCTCCCTGGGTGTGCCTGCGCGCTCGTGTCTGTCTGTCTGTCTGCATCTGCATCTGCATCTGCATCAGCATCTGCCCTCTCGCCGTCTTGGGAGCCTGTCTCTGAACCTTCATCTCTTTGCGTCTCTGTCTCTCCTGACCCCCGGCCTGCCGTCCCTTCCTCTGGCCCCGGCCTCTCACGGGGGGGTGCTCTGGCCGTGGCCCTGGCTGACGAGCTTGCGCCGGCCGGCTGTCTCACTTGGCGTGGGTGCCTGCGAGTGTGTCTGTGTGCCTGTCCGTGTGGCTGCACGTCGCTCGTCTGCACCCTCAGCAAGGTCCGGTGCTTGGAGGGCGGCGTGGGGGCAAGGGGGGGGCCTCGGTAGGGCGAAGGGGTGGGGCTGACGAGCTCTGGTCGCCGGCGCTGGTGGCTGCAGGTGGGTTTGGGCACCGCGCAGGTGCCGGGCAGGATGGGCGCTCAGGGCCACGGCTGGGCTGCGCCTAGGCACGCAGGAGGCTCAGAGGACCGCGGGCCCCAGCGAGCCCCGAGGCCCTGGGCAGCGAACGCCTTGGGGAGGTGGGCGAGGGGCTGGGGGAGGGGCGGCGGCCCCCGAGCCGGGTGGTGCCTGGAGGGTCCCAGGGTGGGAGAGCGCCACGACCTCGGCGACCCTCACTCCACCCTCCCCGCTACACCCACCGGCGGGCACACCCGGCCGGCTGCTCCCGGTCCCGGAAGCCCTGTGGTCCCCCGGGCCGGGCCGGCGGTGTGTTGGCCGGGGGGGGGGGGGGGGGGCGGGGACGTGGGCGGGGCCGGGGGGCGGGGCGGCGTGTGCCGGCCACCGGGCCGCCGGGAGTCCGGTCGCGGGTGGTGCAGCTCAAGTGCAGCGCGCGCTCCGTGGAGAGCTGGAGAGCTGCGGCCGCCGGCTGGCCCGGACGGCAGTTCAGAGCGAAAGGCAGGCGCAGCGCAGGGCTCTTAGGGCGCCTGGCGGCAGCCGCCTCCGTCTACGGCCATACCACCCTGAATGCGCCCGATCTCGTCTGATCTCGGAAGCTAAGCAGGGTCGGGCCCGGTTAGTACTTGGATGGGAGACCGCCTGGGAATACCGGGTGCTGTAGGCTTTTTGTTGTTTCTGTTTTGCCCTGCCTCCCCTCTCCTTTAGCCCCCGGCCCCAGCCGCACCGCAAGCCGCACCAGCCGCTGGCCCCTGGCACCCCACCGCGCTCAGAGCCGCCGCCTGCCTTCCAGCCCCTCTCAGGTTGGCTGGCCGGGGCCCCGACTCCCGCTGCAGACCTGGGTTGCCTCCGCGCGGCCCGCGAGCCCCTCGGCTTTCGGCGGCCAGGAAACCAGAGGAACGGCGGCGGCGGGGGCGCGGGGGTCTCTGTCTGGGGCTCCCTTGGCAGGCCTCAGGCAATTCTGGGCGGGGCCGGGGCCCCAGCCCCACCCCCAGACGCATCCTGGCAGGCAACCTCGCGGTCTCCCGCAGGCGCGGGCGCACAACACACACACACACACACACACACACACACACACACACACACCCTCACGCCCGCCCCCCTCCCCCCAAACACAGGCACACCTCCCGCAGCCCAGACAGGTCAAGAGCCGGAAACCACAAGTAAGGGAGACGGAGAAAGAGGGAGAGAGAGAGACAGCAAGAGGACCGCACAGGCTTCCAAAGCCCCGGCCGCCACACCCTCCCCCCTCCACTGTGGGTATCCACCCGGCCCCCCCAGTCGACCCGACGCCACCGTCGCCCACCGACACACTCACACGCACACTCTCTCCCACACTCACCCTCTGGCCTGGGGGCGGGGGCTGGGTCTCGCCTCAGGGAGCCAAGCCGAAGGGGACCTTTGAGACCTCGGCTGCGAGGAAGTCTTGGGGTCCCCACGGGTGATTGCCAGCCCCAGGGCACCGCGTCCAGCCGGGGCTCGCCGGGCCCAAGGCTCACGCCCCCTCCCTTGCGCGCGGGCCGCTCTCTGCGGTGTGTGACGGTCTGTGCCAGAGTGTCCGTCTCGGATGGGATGCCGTCCCCTGTGCCCTGTCCGTCTCCCGCTTTCCGTCTCGCTGTGGGTCGGTCGCTCTGTGTCTCCGTCTCTCTGGCTCTCCCTCCCTGGGTGTGCCTGCGCGCTCGTGTCTGTCTGTCTGTCTGCATCTGCATCTGCATCTGCATCTGCCCTCTCGCCGTCTTGGGAGCCTGTCTCTGAACCTTCATCTCTTTGCGTCTCTGTCTCTCCTGACCCCCGGCCTGCCGTCCCTTCCTCTGGCCCCGGCCTCTCACGGGTGGGTGCTCTGGCCGTGGCCCTGGCTGACGAGCTTGCGCCGGCCGGCTGTCTCACTTGGCGTGGGTGCCTGCGAGTGTGTCTGTGTGCCTGTCCGTGTGGCTGCACGTCGCTCGTCTGCACCCTCAGCAAGGTCCGGTGCTTGGAGGGCGGCGTGGGGGCAAGGGGGGGGCCTCGGTAGGGCGAAGGGGCGGGGCTGACGAGCTCTGGTCGCCGGCGCTGGTGGCTGCAGGTGGGTTTGGGCACCGCGCAGGTGCCGGGCAGGATGGGCGCTCAGGGCCACGGCTGGGCTGCGCCTAGGCCCGCAGGAGGCTCAGAGGACCGCGGGCCCCAGCGGGCCCCGAGGCCCTGGGCAGCGAACGCCTTGGGGAGGTGGGCGAGGGGCTGGGGGAGGGGCGGCGGCCCCCGAGCCGGGTGGTGCCTGGAGGGTCCCAGGGTGGGAGAGCGCCACGACCTCGGCGCCCCTCACTCCACCCTCCCCGCTACACCCACCGGCGGGCACACCCGGCCGGCTGCTCCCGGTCCCGGAAGCCCTGTGGTCCCCCGGGCCGGGCCGGCGGTGTGTTGGCCGGGGGGGGGGGGGGCGGGGACGTGGGCGGGGCCGGGGGGCGGGGCGGCGTGTGCCGGCCACCGGGCCGCCGGGAGTCCGGTCGCGGGTGGTGCAGCTCAAGTGCAGCGCGCGCTCCGTGGAGAGCTGGAGAGCTGCGGCCGCCGGCTGGCCCGGACGGCAGTTCAGAGCGAAAGGCAGGCGCAGCGCAGGGCTCTTAGGGCGCCTGGCGGCAGCCGCCTCCGTCTACGGCCATACCACCCTGAATGCGCCCGATCTCGTCTGATCTCGGAAGCTAAGCAGGGTCGGGCCCGGTTAGTACTTGGATGGGAGACCGCCTGGGAATACCGGGTGCTGTAGGCTTTTTGTTGTTTCTGTTTTGCCCTGCCTCCCCTCTCCTTTAGCCCCCGGCCCCAGCCGCACCGCAAGCCGCACCAGCCGCTGGCCCCTGGCACCCCACCGCGCTCAGAGCCGCCGCCTGCCTTCCAGCCCCTCTCAGGTTGGCTGGCCGGGGCCCCGACTCCCGCTGCAGACCTGGGTTGCCTCCGCGCGGCCCGCGAGCCCCTCGGCTTTCGGCGGCCAGGAAACCAGAGGAACGGCGGCGGCGGGGGCGCGGGGGTCTCTGTCTGGGGCTCCCTTGGCAGGCCTCAGGCAATTCTGGGCGGGGCCGGGGCCCCAGCCCCACCCCCAGACGCATCCTGGCAGGCAACCTCGCGGTCTCCCGCAGGCGCGGGCGCACAACACACACACACACACACACACACACACACACACACACACCCTCACGCCCGCCCCCCTCCCCCCAAACACAGGCACACCTCCCGCAGCCCAGACAGGTCAAGAGCCGGAAACCACAAGTAAGGGAGACGGAGAAAGAGGGAGAGAGAGAGACAGCAAGAGGACCGCACAGGCTTCCAAAGCCCCGGCCGCCACACCCTCCCCCCTCCACTGTGGGTATCCACCCGGCCCCCCCAGTCGACCCGACCCCACCGTCGCCCACCGACACACTCACACGCACACTCTCTCCCACACTCACCCTCTGGCCTGGGGGCGGGGGCTGGGTCTCGCCTCAGGGAGCCAAGCCGAAGGGGACCTTTGAGACCTCGGCTGCGAGGAAGTCTTGGGGTCCCCACGGGTGATTGCCAGCCCCAGGGCACCGCGTCCAGCCGGGGCTCGCCGGGCCCAAGGCTCACGCCCCCTCCCTTGCGCGCGGGCCGCTCTCTGCGGTGTGTGACGGTCTGTGCCAGAGTGTCCGTCTCGGATGGGATGCCGTCCCCTGTGCCCTGTCCGTCTCCCGCTTTCCGTCTCGCTGTGGGTCGGTCGCTCTGTGTCTCCGTCTCTCTGGCTCTCCCTCCCTGGGTGTGCCTGCGCGCTCGTGTCTGTCTGTCTGTCTGCATCTGCATCTGCATCTGCATCTGCCCTCTCGCCGTCTTGGGAGCCTGTCTCTGAACCTTCATCTCTTTGCGTCTCTGTCTCTCCTGACCCCCGGCCTGCCGTCCCTTCCTCTGGCCCCGGCCTCTCACGGGTGGGTGCTCTGGCCGTGGCCCTGGCTGACGAGCTTGCGCCGGCCGGCTGTCTCACTTGGCGTGGGTGCCTGCGAGTGTGTCTGTGTGCCTGTCCGTGTGGCTGCACGTCGCTCGTCTGCACCCTCAGCAAGGTCCGGTGCTTGGAGGGCGGCGTGGGGGCAAGGGGGGGGCCTCGGTAGGGCGAAGGGGCGGGGCTGACGAGCTCTGGTCGCCGGCGCTGGTGGCTGCAGGTGGGTTTGGGCACCGCGCAGGTGCCGGGCAGGATGGGCGCTCAGGGCCACGGCTGGGCTGCGCCTAGGCCCGCAGGAGGCTCAGAGGACCGCGGGCCCCAGCGGGCCCCGAGGCCCTGGGCAGCGAACGCCTTGGGGAGGTGGGCGAGGGGCTGGGGGAGGGGCGGCGGCCCCCGAGCCGGGTGGTGCCTGGAGGGTCCCAGGGTGGGAGAGCGCCACGACCTCGGCGCCCCTCACTCCACCCTCCCCGCTACACCCACCGGCGGGCACACCCGGCCGGCTGCTCCCGGTCCCGGAAGCCCTGTGGTCCCCCGGGCCGGGCCGGCGGTGTGTTGGCCGGGGGGCGGGGGGGGGGGGGCGGGGACGTGGGCGGGGGCGGGGCGCGGGGCGGCGTGTGCCGGCCACCGGGCCGCCGGGAGTCCGGTCGCGGGTGGTGCAGCTCAAGTGCAGCGCGCGCTCCGTGGAGAGCTGGAGAGCTGCGGCCGCCGGCTGGCCCGGGCGGCAGGTCAGAGCGAAAGGCAGGCGCAGCGCAGGGCTCTTAGGGCGCCTGGCGGCAGCCGCCTCCGTCTACGGCCATACCACCCTGAACGCGCCCGATCTCGTCTGATCTCGGAAGCTAAGCAGGGTCGGGCCCGGTTAGTACTTGGATGGGAGACCGCCTGGGAATACCGGGTGCTGTAGGCTTTTTGTTGTTTCTGTTTTGCCCTGCCTCCCCTCTCCTTTAGCCCCCGGCCCCAGCCGCACCGCAAGCCGCACCAGCCGCTGGCCCCTGGCACCCCACCGCGCTCAGAGCCGCCGCCTGCCTTCCAGCCCCTCTCAGGTTGGCTGGCCGGGGCCCCGACTCCCGCTGCAGACCTGGGTTGCCTCCGCGCGGCCCGCGAGCCCCTCGGCTTTCGGCGTCCAGGAAACCAGAGGAACGGCGGCGGCGGGGGCGCGGGGGTCTCTGTCTGGGGCTCCCTTGGCAGGCCTCAGGCAATTCTGGGCGGGGCCGGGGCCCCAGCCCCACCCCCAGACGCATCCTGGCAGGCAACCTCGCGGTCTCCCGCAGGCGCGGGCGCACAACACACACACACACACACACACACACACACACACACACACACACCCTCACGCCCGCCCCCCTCCCCCCAAACACAGGCACACCTCCCGCAGCCCAGACAGGTCAAGAGCCGGAAACCACAAGTAAGGGAGACGGAGAAAGAGGGAGAGAGAGAGACAGCAAGAGGACCGCACAGGCTTCCAAAGCCCCGGCCGCCACACCCTCCCCCCTCCACTGTGGGTATCCACCCGGCCCCCCCAGTCGACCCGACCCCACCACCGTCGCCCACCGACACACTCACACGCACACTCTCTCCCACACTCACCCTCTGGCCTGGGGGCGGGGGCTGGGTCTCGCCTCAGGGAGCCAAGCCGAAGGGGACCTTTGAGACCTCGGCTGCGAGGAAGTCTTGGGGTCCCCACGGGTGATTGCCAGCCCCAGGGCACCGCGTCCAGCCGGGGCTCGCCGGGCCCAAGGCTCACGCCCCCTCCCTTGCGCACGGGCCGCTCTCTGCGGTGTGTGACGGTCTGTGCCAGAGTGTCCGTCTCGGATGGGATGCCGTCCCCTGTGCCCTGTCCGTCTCCCGCTTTCCGTCTCGCTGTGGGTCGGTCGCTCTGTGTCTCCGTCTCTCTGGCTCTCCCTCCCTGGGTGTGCCTGCGCGCTCGTGTCTGTCTGTCTGTCTGCATCTGCATCTGCATCTGCATCAGCATCTGCCCTCTCGCCGTCTTGGGAGCCTGTCTCTGAACCTTCATCTCTTTGCGTCTCTGTCTCTCCTGACCCCCGGCCTGCCGTCCCTTCCTCTGGCCCCGGCCTCTCACGGGGGGGTGCTCTGGCCGTGGCCCTGGCTGACGAGCTTGCGCCGGCCGGCTGTCTCACTTGGCGTGGGTGCCTGCGAGTGTGTCTGTGTGCCTGTCCGTGTGGCTGCACGTCGCTCGTCTGCACCCTCAGCAAGGTCCGGTGCTTGGAGGGCGGCGTGGGGGCAAGGGGGGGGCCTCGGTAGGGCGAAGGGGTGGGGCTGACGAGCTCTGGTCGCCGGCGCTGGTGGCTGCAGGTGGGTTTGGGCACCGCGCAGGTGCCGGGCAGGATGGGCGCTCAGGGCCACGGCTGGGCTGCGCCTAGGCACGCAGGAGGCTCAGAGGACCGCGGGCCCCAGCGAGCCCCGAGGCCCTGGGCAGCGAACGCCTTGGGGAGGTGGGCGAGGGGCTGGGGGAGGGGCGGCGGCCCCCGAGCCGGGTGGTGCCTGGAGGGTCCCAGGGTGGGAGAGCGCCACGACCTCGGCGACCCTCACTCCACCCTCCCCGCTACACCCACCGGCGGGCACACCCGGCCGGCTGCTCCCGGTCCCGGAAGCCCTGTGGTCCCCCGGGCCGGGCCGGCGGTGTGTTGGCCGGGGGGGGGGGGGGGGGCGGGGACGTGGGCGGGGCCGGGGGGCGGGGCGGCGTGTGCCGGCCACCGGGCCGCCGGGAGTCCGGTCGCGGGTGGTGCAGCTCAAGTGCAGCGCGCGCTCCGTGGAGAGCTGGAGAGCTGCGGCCGCCGGCTGGCCCGGACGGCAGTTCAGAGCGAAAGGCAGGCGCAGCGCAGGGCTCTTAGGGCGCCTGGCGGCAGCCGCCTCCGTCTACGGCCATACCACCCTGAATGCGCCCGATCTCGTCTGATCTCGGAAGCTAAGCAGGGTCGGGCCCGGTTAGTACTTGGATGGGAGACCGCCTGGGAATACCGGGTGCTGTAGGCTTTTTGTTGTTTCTGTTTTGCCCTGCCTCCCCTCTCCTTTAGCCCCCGGCCCCAGCCGCACCGCAAGCCGCACCAGCCGCTGGCCCCTGGCACCCCACCGCGCTCAGAGCCGCCGCCTGCCTTCCAGCCCCTCTCAGGTTGGCTGGCCGGGGCCCCGACTCCCGCTGCAGACCTGGGTTGCCTCCGCGCGGCCCGCGAGCCCCTCGGCTTTCGGCGGCCAGGAAACCAGAGGAACGGCGGCGGCGGGGGCGCGGGGGTCTCTGTCTGGGGCTCCCTTGGCAGGCCTCAGGCAATTCTGGGCGGGGCCGGGGCCCCAGCCCCACCCCCAGACGCATCCTGGCAGGCAACCTCGCGGTCTCCCGCAGGCGCGGGCGCACAACACACACACACACACACACACACACACACACACACACACACCCTCACGCCCGCCCCCCTCCCCCCAAACACAGGCACACCTCCCGCAGCCCAGACAGGTCAAGAGCCGGAAACCACAAGTAAGGGAGACGGAGAAAGAGGGAGAGAGAGAGACAGCAAGAGGACCGCACAGGCTTCCAAAGCCCCGGCCGCCACACCCTCCCCCCTCCACTGTGGGTATCCACCCGGCCCCCCCAGTCGACCCGACGCCACCGTCGCCCACCGACACACTCACACGCACACTCTCTCCCACACTCACCCTCTGGCCTGGGGGCGGGGGCTGGGTCTCGCCTCAGGGAGCCAAGCCGAAGGGGACCTTTGAGACCTCGGCTGCGAGGAAGTCTTGGGGTCCCCACGGGTGATTGCCAGCCCCAGGGCACCGCGTCCAGCCGGGGCTCGCCGGGCCCAAGGCTCACGCCCCCTCCCTTGCGCGCGGGCCGCTCTCTGCGGTGTGTGACGGTCTGTGCCAGAGTGTCCGTCTCGGATGGGATGCCGTCCCCTGTGCCCTGTCCGTCTCCCGCTTTCCTTCTCGCTGTGGGTCGGTCGCTCTGTGTCTCCGTCTCTCTGGCTCTCCCTCCCTGGGTGTGCCTGCGCGCTCGTGTCTGTCTGTCTGTCTGCATCTGCATCTGCATCTGCATCTGCCCTCTCGCCGTCTTGGGAGCCTGTCTCTGAACCTTCATCTCTTTGCGTCTCTGTCTCTCCTGACCCCCGGCCTGCCGTCCCTTCCTCTGGCCCCGGCCTCTCACGGGTGGGTGCTCTGGCCGTGGCCCTGGCTGACGAGCTTGCGCCGGCCGGCTGTCTCACTTGGCGTGGGTGCCTGCGAGTGTGTCTGTGTGCCTGTCCGTGTGGCTGCACGTCGCTCGTCTGCACCCTCAGCAAGGTCCGGTGCTTGGAGGGCGGCGTGGGGGCAAGGGGGGGGCCTCGGTAGGGCGAAGGGGCGGGGCTGACGAGCTCTGGTCGCCGGCGCTGGTGGCTGCAGGTGGGTTTGGGCACCGCGCAGGTGCCGGGCAGGATGGGCGCTCAGGGCCACGGCTGGGCTGCGCCTAGGCCCGCAGGAGGCTCAGAGGACCGCGGGCCCCAGCGGGCCCCGAGGCCCTGGGCAGCGAACGCCTTGGGGAGGTGGGCGAGGGGCTGGGGGAGGGGCGGCGGCCCCCGAGCCGGGTGGTGCCTGGAGGGTCCCAGGGTGGGAGAGCGCCACGACCTCGGCGCCCCTCACTCCACCCTCCCCGCTACACCCACCGGCGGGCACACCCGGCCGGCTGCTCCCGGTCCCGGAAGCCCTGTGGTCCCCCGGGCCGGGCCGGCGGTGTGTTGGCCGGGGGGGGGGGGGGGGGGGGGGCGGGCGCGGGGCGGCGTGTGCCGGCCACCGGGCCGCCGGGAGTCCGGTCGCGGGTGGTGCAGCTCAAGTGCAGCGCGCGCTCCGTGGAGAGCTGGAGAGCTGCGGCCGCCGGCTGGCCCGGACGGCAGGTCAGAGCGAAAGGCAGGCGCAGCGCAGGGCTCTTAGGGCGCCTGGCGGCAGCCGCCTCCGTCTACGGCCATACCACCCTGAACGCGCCCGATCTCGTCTGATCTCGGAAGCTAAGCAGGGTCGGGCCCGGTTAGTACTTGGATGGGAGACCGCCTGGGAATACCGGGTGCTGTAGGCTTTTTGTTGTTTCTGTTTTGCCCTGCCTCCCCTCTCCTTTAGCCCCCGGCCCCAGCCGCACCGCAAGCCGCACCAGCCGCTGGCCCCTGGCACCCCACCGCGCTCAGAGCCGCCGCCTGCCTTCCAGCCCCTCTCAGGTTGGCTGGCCGGGGCCCCGACTCCCGCTGCAGACCTGGGTTGCCTCCGCGCGGCCCGCGAGCCCCTCGGCTTTCGGCGGCCAGGAAACCAGAGGAACGGCGGCGGCGGGGGCGCGGGGGTCTCTGTCTGGGGCTCCCTTGGCAGGCCTCAGGCAATTCTGGGCGGGGCCGGGGCCCCAGCCCCACCCCCAGACGCATCCTGGCAGGCAACCTCGCGGTCTCCCGCAGGCGCGGGCGCACAACACACACACACACACACACACACACACACACACACACACCCTCACGCCCGCCCCCCTCCCCCCAAACACAGGCACACCTCCCGCAGCCCAGACAGGTCAAGAGCCGGAAACCACAAGTAAGGGAGACGGAGAAAGAGGGAGAGAGAGAGACAGCAAGAGGACCGCACAGGCTTCCAAAGCCCCGGCCGCCACACCCTCCCCCCTCCACTGTGGGTATCCACCCGGCCCCCCCAGTCGACCCGACCCCACCGTCGCCCACCGACACACTCACACGCACACTCTCTCCCACACTCACCCTCTGGCCTGGGGGCGGGGGCTGGGTCTCGCCTCAGGGAGCCAAGCCGAAGGGGACCTTTGAGACCTCGGCTGCGAGGAAGTCTTGGGGTCCCCACGGGTGATTGCCAGCCCCAGGGCACCGCGTCCAGCCGGGGCTCGCCGGGCCCAAGGCTCACGCCCCCTCCCTTGCGCACGGGCCGCTCTCTGCGGTGTGTGACGGTCTGTGCCAGAGTGTCCATCTCGGATGGGATGCCGTCCCCTGTGCCCTGTCCGTCTCCCGCTTTCCGTCTCGCTGTGGGTCGGTCGCTCTGTGTCTCCGTCTCTCTGGCTCTCCCTCCCTGGGTGTGCCTGCGCGCTCGTGTCTGTCTGTCTGTCTGCATCTGCATCTGCATCTGCATCTGCCCTCTCGCCGTCTTGGGAGCCTGTCTCTGAACCTTCATCTCTTTGCGTCTCTGTCTCTCCTGACCCCCGGCCTGCCGTCCCTTCCTCTGGCCCCGGCCTCTCACGGGTGGGTGCTCTGGCCGTGGCCCTGGCTGACGAGCTTGCGCCGGCCGGCTGTCTCACTTGGCGTGGGTGCCTGCGAGTGTGTCTGTGTGCCTGTCCGTGTGGCTGCACGTCGCTCGTCTGCACCCTCAGCAAGGTCCGGTGCTTGGAGGGCGGCGTGGGGGCAAGGGGGGGGCCTCGGTAGGGCGAAGGGGCGGGGCTGACGAGCTCTGGTCGCCGGCGCTGGTGGCTGCAGGTGGGTTTGGGCACCGCGCAGGTGCCGGGCAGGATGGGCGCTCAGGGCCACGGCTGGGCTGCGCCTAGGCCCGCAGGAGGCTCAGAGGACCGCGGGCCCCAGCGGGCCCCGAGGCCCTGGGCAGCGAACGCCTTGGGGAGGTGGGCGAGGGGCTGGGGGAGGGGCGGCGGCCCCCGAGCCGGGTGGTGCCTGGAGGGTCCCAGGGTGGGAGAGCGCCACGACCTCGGCGCCCCTCACTCCACCCTCCCCGCTACACCCACCGGCGGGCACACCCGGCCGGCTGCTCCCGGTCCCGGAAGCCCTGTGGTCCCCCGGGCCGGGCCGGCGGTGTGTTGGCCGGGGGGGGGGGGGGGGGGGGGGGGCGGGGACGTGGGCGGGGGCGGGGCGCGGGGCGGCGTGTGCCGGCCACCGGGCCGCCGGGAGTCCGGTCGCGGGTGGTGCAGCTCAAGTGCAGCGCGCGCTCCGTGGAGAGCTGGAGAGCTGCGGCCGCCGGCTGGCCCGGACGGCAGGTCAGAGCGAAAGGCAGGCGCAGCGCAGGGCTCTTAGGGCGCCTGGCGGCAGCCGCCTCCGTCTAAGGCCATACCACCCTGAACGCGCCCGATCTCGTCTGATCTCGGAAGCTAAGCAGGGTCGGGCCCGGTTAGTACTTGGATGGGAGACCGCCTGGGAATACCGGGTGCTGTAGGCTTTTTGTTGTTTCTGTTTTGCCCTGCCTCCCCTCTCCTTTAGCCCCCGGCCCCAGCCGCACCGCAAGCCGCACCAGCCGCTGGCCCCTGGCACCCCACCGCGCTCAGAGCCGCCGCCTGCCTTCCAGCCCCTCTCAGGTTGGCTGGCCGGGGCCCCGACTCCCGCTGCAGACCTGGGTTGCCTCCGCGCGGCCCGCGAGCCCCTCGGCTTTCGGCGGCCAGGAAACCAGAGGAACGGCGGCGGCGGGGGCGCGGAGGTCTCTGTCTGGGGCTCCCTTGGCAGGCCTCAGGCAATTCTGGGCGGGGCCGGGGCCCCAGCCCCACCCCCAGACGCATCCTGGCAGGCAACCTCGCGGTCTCCCGCAGGCGCGGGCGCACAACACACACACACACACACACACACACACACACACACACACACCCTCACGCCCGCCCCCCTCCCCCCAAACACAGGCACACCTCCCGCAGCCCAGACAGGTCAAGAGCCGGAAACCACAAGTAAGGGAGACGGAGAAAGAGGGAGAGAGAGAGACAGCAAGAGGACCGCACAGGCTTCCAAAGCCCCGGCCGCCACACCCTCCCCCCTCCACTGTGGGTATCCACCCGGCCCCCCCAGTCGACCCGACCCCACCGTCGCCCACCGACACACTCACACGCACACTCTCTCCCACACTCACCCTCTGGCCTGGGGGCGGGGGCTGGGTCTCGCCTCAGGGAGCCAAGCCGAAGGGGACCTTTGAGACCTCGGCTGCGAGGAAGTCTTGGGGTCCCCACGGGTGATTGCCAGCCCCAGGGCACCGCGTCCAGCCGGGGCTCGCCGGGCCCAAGGCTCACGCCCCCTCCCTTGCGCACGGGCCGCTCTCTGCGGTGTGTGACGGTCTGTGCCAGAGTGTCCGTCTCGGATGGGATGCCGTCCCCTGTGCCCTGTCCGTCTCCCGCTTTCCGTCTCGCTGTGGGTCGGTCGCTCTGTGTCTCCGTCTCTCTGGCTCTCCCTCCCTGGGTGTGCCTGCGCGCTCGTGTCTGTCTGTCTGTCTGCATCTGCATCTGCATCTGCATCTGCATCTGCCCTCTCGCCGTCTTGGGAGCCTGTCTCTGAACCTTCATCTCTTTGCGTCTCTGTCTCTCCTGACCCCCGGCCTGCCGTCCCTTCCTCTGGCCCCGGCCTCTCACGGGTGGGTGCTCTGGCCGTGGCCCTGGCTGACGAGCTTGCGCCGGCCGGCTGTCTCACTTGGCGTGGGTGCCTGCGAGTGTGTCTGTGTGCCTGTCCGTGTGGCTGCACGTCGCTCGTCTGCACCCTCAGCAAGGTCCGGTGCTTGGAGGGCGGCGTGGGGGCAAGGGGGGGGCCTCGGTAGGGCGAAGGGGTGGGGCTGACGAGCTCTGGTCGCCGGCGCTGGTGGCTGCAGGTGGGTTTGGGCACCGCGCAGGTGCCGGGCAGGATGGGCGCTCAGGGCCACGGCTGGGCTGCGCCTAGGCCCGCAGGAGGCTCAGAGGACCGCGGGCCCCAGCGAGCCCCGAGGCCCTGGGCAGCGAACGCCTTGGGGAGGTGGGCGAGGGGCTGGGGGAGGGGCGGCGGCCCCCGAGCCGGGTGGTGCCTGGAGGGTCCCAGGGTGGGAGAGCGCCACGACCTCGGCGCCCCTCACTCCACCCTCCCCGCTACACCCACCGGCGGGCACACCCGGCCGGCTGCTCCCGGTCCCGGAAGCCCTGTGGTACCCCGGGCCGTGCCGGCGGTGTGTTGGCCGGGGCGGGGGGGGGGCGGGGACGTGGGCGGGGCCGGGGCGCGGGGCGGCGTGTGCCGGCCACCGGGCCGCCGGGAGTCCGGTCGCGGGTGGTGCAGCTCAAGTGCAGCGCGCGCTCCGTGGAGAGCTGGAGAGCTGCGGCCGCCGGCTGGCCCGGGCGGCAGGTCAGAGCGAAAGGCAGGCGCAGCGCAGGGCTCTTAGGGCGCCTGGCGGCAGCCGCCTCCGTCTACGGCCATACCACCCTGAACGCGCCCGATCTCGTCTGATCTCGGAAGCTAAGCAGGGTCGGGCCCGGTTAGTACTTGGATGGGAGACCGCCTGGGAATACCGGGTGCTGTAGGCTTTTTGTTGTTTCTGTTTTGCCCTGCCTCCCCTCTCCTTTAGCCCCCGGCCCCAGCCGCACCGCAAGCCGCACCAGCCGCTGGCCCCTGGCACCCCACCGCGCTCAGAGCCGCCGCCTGCCTTCCAGCCCCTCTCAGGTTGGCTGGCCGGGGCCCCGACTCCCGCTGCAGACCTGGGTTGCCTCCGCGCGGCCCGCGAGCCCCTCGGCTTTCGGCGTCCAGGAAACCAGAGGAACGGCGGCGGCGGGGGCGCGGGGGTCTCTGTCTGGGGCTCCCTTGGCAGGCCTCAGGCAATTCTGGGCGGGGCCGGGGCCCCAGCCCCACCCCCAGACGCATCCTGGCAGGCAACCTCGCGGTCTCCCGCAGGCGCGGGCGCACAACACACACACACACACACACACACACACACCCTCACGCCCGCCCCCCTCCCCCCAAACACAGACACACCTCCCGCAGCCCAGACAGGTCAAGAGCCGGAAACCACAAGTAAGGGAGACGGAGAAAGAGGGAGAGAGAGAGACAGCAAGAGGACCGCACAGGCTTCCAAAGCCCCGGCCGCCACACCCTCCCCCCTCCACTGTGGGTATCCACCCGGCCCCCCCAGTCGACCCGACCCCACCGTCGCCCACCGACACACTCACACGCACACTCTCTCCCACACTCACCCTCTGGCCTGGGGGCGGGGGCTGGGTCTCGCCTCAGGGAGCCAAGCCGAAGGGGACCTTTGAGACCTCGGCTGCGAGGAAGTCTTGGGGTCCCCACGGGTGATTGCCAGCCCCAGGGCACCGCGTCCAGCCGGGGCTCGCGCGGCCCAAGGCTCACGCCCCCTCCGTTGGGGACCCCAAGTCTGCAGCAAGGCCTCTCTCTGTGGTGTGTCAGGGTCCGTGCCAATATGTCCATCTCGGATCGTATGCCATCCTCTGTCCCTGACTCCTTTTTTCTGCTTCTCTCTTCGTGTTCTGTTTGTCTGTCTCTGTCTCTCTGTCCCTGTGTGTGGGTGTCTTTTTGCGTCCTGAGGCACAGGAATTCGTGTCTGTCTGTCAATCTGCATCTCCGCCTCTGGGTCTGGAAGTCTGTCTCTGAAGCTTGGTCTCTTTCTGTGTCTGTCTCTCCTTACACCCGGCTCCGGTCTTCTGTGATGTAGTGATAATAGGAAAAATGAGTCTCCGATTATTGTTACTAAAGGCAAGTAAAAGAAAGGCGGGAAAACAGAACAAATGAAGTAAGAGTAGCAGAGTGAGAACCTCAGGGAAAAGAAACGGTACTGGGTAATCCAGTTTAGGTAGAGCGGGCCCAGTTCGGAGGGGTGGGGTAGGAGGGGAAGAAAATCCATATAAATCATGATTTAAGGTGCCCTGCATCTCTGTGTGTCTCTTCTTTTCACCCTGTTGGGCAGGCATGCCCTAATTACTAGAGGATTTTCTTTTATTTTCTAAATAAAACTGAGTCATAACATGGAGTAAGAGTGTTCCAGAAAAACATCTATTTCTGCTTTACTGACTATGCCAAAGCCCTTGACTGTGTGGATCACAATAAACTGTGGAAAATTCTGAAAGAGATGGGCATACCAGACCACCTGACCTGCCTCTTGAGAAATCTGTATGCAGGTCAGGAAGCAACAGTTAGAACTGGTCATGGAACAACAGAATGGTTCCAATTAGGTAAAGGAGTACGTCAAGGCTGTAAATTGTCACCCTGCTTATTTAACTTATATGCAGAGTACATCATGAGAAACACTGGACTGGAAGAAACACAAGCTGGAATCAAGATTGCTGGGAGAAATATCAATAACCTCAGATATGCTGATGACACCACCCTAATGGCAGGAAGTGAAGAGGAGCTAAAAAGCCTCTTGATGAAAGTGAAAGAAGAGAGTGAAAAAGTTGGCTTAAAGTTCAACATTCAGAGAACGAAGATCATGGCATCTGGTCCCATCACTTCATGGGAAATAGATGGGGAAACAGTGGAAACAGTGTAAGACTTTATTTTTTGGGGCTCCAAAATCACTGCAGATGGTGACTGCAGCCATAACATTAAAAGATGCTTACTCCTTGGAAGAAAAGTTATGACCAACCTAGAGAACATATTCCAAAGCAGAGATATTACTTTGCCGACTAAGGTTCGTCTAGTCAAGGCTATGGTTTTTCTAGTGGTCATGTATGGATGTGAGAGGTGGACTGTGAAGAAGGCTGAGCACTGAAGAACTGATGCTTTTGAACTGTGGTGTTGGAGAAGACTCTTGAGAGTCCCTTGGACTGCAAGGAGGTCCAACCAGTCCATTCTGAAGGAGATTAACCCTGGGATTTCTTTGGAAGGAATGATGCTAAAGCTGAAACTCCAGTACTTTGGTCACCTCATGGGATGAGTTGACTCATTGGAAAATACTCTGATCCTGGGAGGGATTGGGGGCAGGAGGAGAAGGGGACGACAGAGGATGAGATGGCTGGATGGCATCACTGACTCGATCGACGTTAGTCTGAGTGAACTCCGGGAGATGGTGATGAACAGGGAGGCCTGGCGTGCTGTGATTCATGGGGTCGCAAAGAGTCAGACACGCCTGAGCGGCTGAACTTAACTGAACTGAACCTCCTAAGTTAAAGAAAGTCTCAGAGTCCTCAAGAAAAAATTCAGACACCACAGGATCTGAAGGAACAAGCAGGAGAGTTCTCTGGGTGGCTACAATCTCTCTTTGGGTATCTTCCTGTGATGGGAATTTGGAGTTGGCCGATGCCCCTTCTGGTCCTTGTTATAGCATATTGATGCTGCTTATGATTGCTCCATGTATTATCAATTGTCTAGCTCGTTTTGTCTCTGCCCAGGTCAACAAGCTACAACATGCATTGCCAGTTCAACAAGGATATATAAAACTATAGCCGACCACAGAAAATATCACTCACCCTTAGATGGACACCACTATAAAGACTCTGAGGCCTGAGACTGGCAAGAGGGGGAGGCCCAATGCCCCTCACCATCCCAGTTCAGCAGGAAGTAGCCAGAGAGACCTCGACATCCCTATTCCCAAAGAATTGGGCCTCCTAGCTCTTGAGGGAGGAATGTTAGGTAGTTAGAATAGGAAAAAAGAGTACAGGATGGTGGTGGCTAAAAGACAAGGAAGGGAAAAGCCCTTGAAAACAGAACAAAGGAAGGGCTGAGGACCAGAGTGAGAACCTCAGGCAGAAGAAACAGCATTCGAGGCTAGCCCAGCTCACATCGGGCAGGCCCAGGGGGAGGAGAAAAACATATAAAAAGAGGAGTCAGAGGACCTGGGGTCTCTCTCTCTCTCCTCTTCACGTCTTTTGGGTCGGCATGCCCTCACGCCTCAAGGATGTATTTTCCTTCGTTTTCTAAATAAAACTGAGGTGTAACACAGGGCTGTAACACTGGTCTGTCCGAGAGCTGTAACACTGACCAGTCCAAGGGCTGTAATGCTGGTCCGTCGCTTCAAGTTTTTGTTGTGATGAGACAGAAGTGAGGAAATTACACACTCCCCCAACACCTCCTCTGGCCCCGGCCTCTCACACGTGCTACGGTTGGCCATCTTGCACTGGCTGTGGATTCCTGGAGTGGCTCCTTAAGTTGCTGGCCTGCTCTCCTTAGTGAACATTCCAGCTTGAGTAAAGGGCCTGCTGCCAACTTGGGGCCAGATCCTTTGCTTGTTGGGTGACTTAGGGGCCGGGTGCCTTGGTAGGGCATAGGGGTGAGTCAGATGACCTTAAGCGACTCTTCTGTTGGCTCCCGCTATTGCAGGGCATGATGGGAGGTCATGATTCTGGCTGGGGTGCCCTTGGTTTGTTAGGGGGCACATAAGACTGAGGGCCCTGGCTCATGTAACCAGACACCTCAGGAGACAGCTTCCCCAAAGCAGGGTTCTATATCGTGACCCCGGCATGGATGGGTCTAAAGAGGTGGGAGAGCACAGAGATTTTTGCATCCGCCCCCCTCCTGTCTGGTAGTACTGTAATATCTCTAGTTGTGGGGACTGGGGAAGCCTTCTACAGCCTTGTTGGAGGTGGAATGCGGGTTGCGGGGCTTATCTGTAATTAGGCCTTTTGTACAGCCGTGGTTGCTAGGCTTCTCTTAAGCTTTGGCATAGTTACTGCCACAAGTCAGCTGTGAATCTTCACTGGATCTTTTTTTTTTGTCCTGGAAAATTGGTTTGCAGAAAGGAAAGGAGAAAACCCTTACCATTACTCAGCTGATTTCATGAAATGTAGCCAATGGAACGCGTTTTCTGAAGATCTCTTAATTTGAAAAATATATTCTTTAACTGACAGGTGGATCATAGTCTGTTTGCGATTTACATAGTCTAGAAACAGCAAAATGTGATGAAAAGAATTTTCAAATATGTGGAGTGCATTTTAGGTATTAATATTTTAAAATGTCTTCTATGATTAGAAAGGAAAAATATCTTTGGACCTGATTTCTTAAACTCAGAGCTTTCCTTATTCAAATTCTTCTGCATTGTACTTAGGGCATTATTTTGGTGTTGAATAGTACTAGATGGGAAGAATCAGAGGAATCTTCATTCAGTTGCAGCAGCCACCTTCTCAGGACCCTGGGGTAGTTGCAGGAGAAGAGTGGTCTACTGGCAACAACTGCTGTGGAATCAGGTGGATGTGACAGAGTGTATCCCAGCTGTTTAATAGCTCTGTGGGCTTTTCAACAATTTATTAATACTTCTCTTGGCACCTTTATATAAAACTTGTTTGTTTAGGCATGATGATACTGATTGTAAAAACAGTGATCGTATGTTTTCTACCTATATCCATGCCCTTTGCAATGTGATTTTACAGCTGGTTCTGTAAAAAGTGAAACCAAAAATGGAGAGACAGAAATCAGTCCTTTCAACTTTGGGTTGAGGCTGGTCTCATGTGCTTTGGCGAGAAAAATGCAGTAAGTATGACCCTGACAGCTTTGGGCCTAGGCTGGAAAGATAGTGAATATTTTGCTTTTTCTCTGGATCCCTGCTCTCCATGAAAACAAGCCCATATGAGCTTGCTGGATGACAGCCAGGTGCCCAGGTGGCCCCCAGCTCAACCCCAAAAGTAGAGCACCCTAGTCAACCAGCAACAGACCATACACGCACCTTGGTGTCCAGGTGAAATGAAAGAATGGCTCAGCTGAGCTAAACTCACGGTGCTGACTATGAGTTCAACCACGAGCTAGCTAGGTTTTGGGGTGGTTTATCATCCAACGGTAGCCAATTAGCACACACAACCAATTAACATGCACACCCATTCTAAGCTGGATGCCAGGTCCAGTGGCTAAGACAACTAGCTCCCGATGTTAGGGGCCTGAGTTCCATTCCTGGTCAGGAAAGTAGATCCCACATGCCTCAGCTAAATAAATAAATTTAAAAAAACACTTCTTCATCTGTGTACTTCCATGTGTTGACACAGCCCACGGAGGGGCACTGTTAATGTGTTTGTGGATTTCCATACCAGTCACAGGAAGAATGGTGGAGAAAAGGAGAGACAAAGCAGCCTGGCTCCGAGTCCTCACCAGAACTTCTGGGATCACAAGTCCTTGCACAGGGTAGATCATATATTCTTCCTGGCTGTTAACTTCCCCTACTGCAGCTGCTGCTGCCAGTTTCCACCCCATGTGCTATTGCAGGGTGGTTGTGATCTTGTCTGCCAACACCAGCCCACTTGTGGTGGCAGCATGGCTCTGTGATGGAGAGGACTGTGAAGGCAAGTTCAGGCTGAGGAGGAGGGAGGCCTCTGCTACCAGCTTCTGCATCAGCTGCATTTCCAAGCACTGCCCCCCCCCCGCCCCCACCTTCCGTGCTGCTCCCACTCATAAGGAGGCACTCAAGAGCTTCAACCAACAGACCTGGGCATTCAGGGAGCTTCCCAGTCAGAGAACTTTCTCGATTCACCTTCACTGAATATATCTGATTAGGATATATTTGCAAGCACAGACGTTTATAGGTACTCTGTTTGTGTTTTGGACTTGCACCCTCACCCAGAAATTAATTTATTTAAAAAAATACTGAAAAAATTCTGAGGAGTTCATCATTAAACTCCCTACTTCTCTTATTTGTAACTTTATTGCCTTATGACTTGGAAATGTGTAAACTTCGTGTCCTTTTTACTAAGTATATCCTTTTGTTTACAGGATATGAATTTATTTATTAGCAAGACTGTTGGCTCAGGTTTTTAAAAAATTCATTTGTTACCACAATCTTTGGGGTTTCTACATACGTGTCAGTTATGTTTCCAGTTTTGAGTGCTTTAAAAAAGAAAAAACATTCTGGCCCTTCATACTGTCTCTTAGACTTTTCCTCTAGAGTCCGTGATCTAATACCTTTTTTGTCTATTAAGACTGCTTTGGCAGGCTTCCTTGGTGGCTCAGACGGTAAAGAACCTGCCTGCAATGCGGTAGATCCGGGTTCCAGCCCTGCGTTTGGAAGGTTCTCCTGGAGAAGGCACTGGCTACTCACTCCAGTATTCTTGCCTGGAGAAATTCCATGGACAGAGGAGCACGGCGGGCTACAGTCCGTGGGGTCGCAAAGGACACGACTGAGAGCCACTAATACTTTCACTTTCAGCTCTAGATGCCGGGTCCAGAGGGAAGATTTTCCGCAGTCCAGAGGGAGAGAGAAAAAGGAGGCCTTCAAAAGGCAATTCCAGGTCCCTAGGTACCAGGTACTGTACTTCTGTTTTAAACTGGACTTACTGTTTCAGACACCCAGCGTGGGGCTTCAACGAGTTGTCCGTAAAGATCTGAGTAACCACGGAGGCGCCCCACGCCCCAGCCTCACTGCACTTGGCGGCGGAGCGGGGACCAAAGGAGACGGTGCGGCCAGAGGAGTGCGCAGAGCGGCAGCTGGCCCAGCCGAGCTCCAGGAACCCCAGGCTGCGCTGCGCGGGCTGCCGGAAGTGCAAGCCGCTCGCTGGTCAGCGAGAAACCCAGTCTCACCACCAGCATCTCGTGGAGACGTACCTGTCTGCAGGGTGACTCCAGCCACACTGGGCTCCCCGCCTCGCTTTGTCTCCGCAGGCAGGAGGTGCTGGGGAAGAAAACGCTCTCTTCTTTGCGTGGCAGGACCTCCCTCCGGAGGGAAGGCGAGGGGTAGGGGGGGCTCGCTGCGCATTCTGGGAGCGGTAGTCTCCGCTGCTGCAGCCGGCGGCTTGCAGGGCTGTAGAACTACAGTTCCCGGTTGCACAGGGTAGGGCGTGGGGGTGGTGCCCAGCCTTCCGCGCTCACGGAGGGGCAGGGCGGGAGGCGGGGCTGTCGCGGCGCATTCTAGGTGCTGTGGTGTCTTAACCAGCTGTATCAAGTGTCTTGGGGAGGTTGTTTAGTCCCCCAATCCTGTCCGACTCTTTGTGACCCCATAGGCTGCGGCACGCCAGGCTTCCCTGTCCTTCGCTATCTCCCGCAGTTTGCTCAAACTCATGTCCATTGAATCAGTGATGCCGTCCAACCGTCTCATTCTCTGTTGTCCACTTCTCCTCCTGCCCTCAATCTTTCCATGCATCAAGGTCTTTTTCAATGAGTTGGTACTTCGGATTAGGTGGAGCTTTAGCTTCAGCATCGGTCCTTCCAATGAATATTCAGGATTGATTTCCTTTAGGATTGATGGGTTTGATCTCCTTGCTGTCCAAGGGACTCTGGAGGGTCTTCTCCAGCACCACAGTTCAAAAGCATCAGTTCTTTGGCACTCAGCCTTCTTTATGGTCCCAACTCTCACATCCATACATGACTACTGGAAAAACCATAGGTTTGACTATATGGACCTTTGTTGGTAATGTCTCTGTTTATTAATATGCTGTCTAGCTTTTCATTGCTTTTCTTCCAAGGAGCAAGCGTCTTTTAATTTCATGGCTGCAGTCACTGTCTGAAGTGATTTTGGAGCCCAAGAAAATAGTCTATCACTGTTTCCATTGTTTCCCTATCTATTTGCCATGAAGTGAGGGGACTGGATGCCATTATCTTCATTTTTTGAATGTTGAGTTTTAAGCCAGCTTTTCCACTCTCCTCTTTCATCTTCATCAAGAGGCTCTCTAGTTCTTTGTTTTCTTCCAAAAGGGTGACGTCATCTGCATATCTGAGGTTATTGATATTTCTCCCAGCAGTCATGATTCTAGCTTGAGCTTCATCCAGCCTGGCATTTCACATGATATACTCTGCATATAAATTAAATAAGCAGAGTGAAAACATACAGCCTTAATGTAGTCCTTTCCAAATTTTGAACCAGTCCATTGTTCCATGTCTGGTTCTAACTGTTGCTTCATGTCTTGCATACAGGTTTCTCAAGAGCCAGGTAAGGTGGTCTGGTATTTCCATCTCTTTAAGAATTTGCCATAATTTGTTGTGGTCCACACAGTCAAAGGTTTTATCACAGTCCATGAAACAGAAGCAGATGTTTTTCTGTAATGAGAAGCTAACAGGCAGGAAGAAAAGGGATCTCCAAATGGAGGAAATAGGCTGCAAGTGTCAGACATTTTTTTAAAAAATCTCTCTCTTAAGCGGCAGCAGGAAACAAACAAGTGTTAGATTTTTTCCCCTTCTCGATACAAGTTTAAAAAGAGGTTTCTTTTAAAATTCTGTGTTGTCATGATGACACCTGGCTCCACCTGAACTTTTCTCAAACCAATGCATTTTTTCTTGTGGAAATGTTTGTCTTAAGCTACGCTAATGAAATATGTATTTACTCTAGACTCTGTCTTCAAGTCAGTTCTGCCTAAGACTCGGAACTGACTTCAAAAACCAGTATGTTTTACTCATACATCATTCTCCTAATCTAATGAAACTCTATATTTACTTGGAAACCTGCCTTTCTTCAAGATTCATGTCAACCGTTTTATGGCCTGGGATGACTCACTTGGTGCCAATGTTATCTCAAAATGTACATTGTGAGTGAGGGGCCTGGTGCTACTCTGAATTTTGAGACATTTCCTTTCTATAATTAACAGCAAGCTAGTGCTAGTAACTGTATAACATCCGGCTAAAGACTAGCAGGGGGGCACTCTTTCTGCCCCGTTCTGATGTCTATGTCAGAAGCTTTCTCTATTTCTTTTATACTTAAATAAAACTTTATTATAAAAGAGCTCTGAGTGATCAAGCCTCATCACTTGCCCCAGATTGAATTCTTCTCCTCCAGAGGCCAAGAATCCCAGCATCTTTCATGGTTCACTAATAATCTTTCAGTTCCCTTTCTTTTCCTATGATTCAACAGATGTTGTTGGCAATTTGATCTCTGATTCCTCTGCCTTTTCTAAATCCAGCTTGTACATCTGGAAGCTCTCAGTTCACATACTGTTGAAGCCTAGCTTGAAGGATTTTGAGCATTGCCTTGCTGGCATGTGAAATGAGTGCAACTGTGCAGTAGACTGAACATCCTTTGATGTTGCTCCTCTTTGGGATTAGAATGAAAACTGCCCTTTTCGAGTTCTGTGGCCACTGCTGAGTTTTCCAAATTTGCTGGCACATTGATAGCAACACTTTGACAGCATCATCTTTTAGGATTTGAAATAGCTTAGCTAGAATTCCATCACGTCTACTAGTAATGCATCCTAAGGCCCACTTGACTTCACACTCCAGGATGTCTGTCTCTAGGTGAGTGATCACACCATCGTGGTTCTCTGGGTCATTAAGACGTTTTTTGAATAGTTCTTCTGTGTATTCTTGCCACCTTTTCTTAATATCTTCTGCTTCTGTTAGGTCCATACCATTTCTGTCCTTTATTGTGCCCATCTTTGCATGAAAATTCCCTTTGTGTCTCTAAT
Source organism: Ovis canadensis (assembly GCF_042477335.2). Taxonomy (NCBI): domain Eukaryota; kingdom Metazoa; phylum Chordata; class Mammalia; order Artiodactyla; family Bovidae; genus Ovis; species Ovis canadensis. Next base: position 20,332,064 of record NC_091269.1, on the reverse strand, counting down.
TTTCTTGAGATCTCTAGTCTTTCCCATTCTATTGTTTCTTCTATTTCTTTTCATTTATCACTGAGGAAGTCTTTTTTATCTCTCCTTGCTCTTCTTTGCAACTCTGCATTGAGACGGGTATCCCTTTTCTTTTCTCCTTTGCCTTTTGCTTCTCTTCTTTACTCAACTATTTGTAAGGCATCCTCAGGCAGCCAATTTTTCTTTCTGCATTTCTTTCCCTTGGTGGTGGTTTCTTCACTGCCTCCTGTACAAATATTATGAACTTCCATCCGTAGTTCTTCAGGCACTCTATCATATCTAACTGCTTGAATATATTTGTCACTTCCACCGTATAATCACATACCTGAATGGCCTAGTGGTCTTCCCTACTCTCTTCCATATAAGTCTGAATTTTGCAATAAGGAATTCATGATCTGAGCCACAGTCAGCTCCCAGTCTTATGGGGCTGCTTGACTGCCATTTCCAGAATGTGCAGGGCTGGGAGGGGTTCCCGGCCCTCCAGTGCACAACAACAGGCGGGGCTGTGGGCGCCAGATGGCAGTTGGAGGCTGGGGTGCCCATGGAGTCCGGTCCTACATATCACTCCCCATCCTCCCCTGTGAAATGAGTTGCAGGGAAGAGAAGAAGGGACTTAGAGGGGTGTAAAGGCTGTGATTACAGCCTGCAGCCTGCCCTGTGCATCTCAGTTTTGTCCCAGATCAGATCTTGGCCTTCCTGCTGCCGCCTGTCTTTGCAGCTTTGTTCATTCTCCCGTCTGTGAGGCCAGTCCAGGCCCAGAAAACTATGCTTTTCTCTTCTAAACTGTTTATGGTAACCGGTTTGATATCTGAGAAACTATATTTGCTTGCTGATCTCCTCTTCCTCCACCGAAATTGCCCCCGTTTGGGGAGAAGGTCATCATAGTGGCCCTGTTCGAAAGCACAACTAAAGAGTGGGAGAAGGGATGTGGACTGGGGCTTCGTGAAATACGACCCGAAAGACACACAGAGTGCCTTTTTCGGAAATTTGGATGTTGAGGCATTTAGTCTGCTGAGATGAGTCTCCTCAGTTCCCAAGTGAGTATCTAGTAGGCCACTGTCATTTAAGTGGTGAGGTCTCAAAAAAAAAAAAAGAAAGAAAAAAAAAAACCTAAAGATGTTAACGGTTTAAGGGTTTTGTTTTGCTGTTTATTTTTTAATGCTCTAAATTGATCCTGTCAGGCCTGACTGGCCAGTTTCTCAGAGACACAGGTGATGACCCAGGTGCTTAGGAGCAGGCTGATGTTCCCACTTTGAGACAGCAAGTTTCAAGGTATAGCACACTTAGCAGCATTTGAATCACAGCAAGTATAATATCTCTGCTTTGGGTGGAAAGCTCATCAGAGACAGCAGTTAAGGATGTGTACCTTAACCTTTCCATTCTGATCTGTTGAATTTTTCTGTCTAGAAATTGGAAATATCTGGGAGCACTTCTGCTTCCAGGTAATCTGTTGGTAACTGATGTCCCTAAATTCCTTATGCTGCAAGGGACAGTTCTTTTGCTCCAGCAGAGCACCAGCAGAAACAAATCAAGGGATGTTCAGTGTACATATTTACTTACACATTTGAGTACTGAAAGGAACAGGACATAAAATATGGGTATGTCTTGTTTTATTGTTTTTCAGTTATTGTGCTTTGCAGATACTGAGTTTTTTTCTTTTTCTTACTTTTTTATATATTGAAGTTTGTGGCAACTCTTGTCGGATGATGGTTAGCATCTATTAGCAATGAAGTATTTTTTAATTAAAATGTACATGTTTTGTTTTCAGCCTTCTTTACATTCTGACAAGATGAGATGCAATGGGTCTATCTTGTGTATTTCCTGCTGTTTTGCCGAAAATTTTCACTTTTGTCTTAGGTTCAAAGGATTTGTTGACAAAATAAGCCACTCATTATATACAAAGACATGATACAGATATTTACCAAAAAATTATCTAGCTTACTTTCAACATACTAACATTAAAAGAAAAGAGAAATAGAAAGATCAGAGAATACATCACCAAATTGGGTTTAGACCAACATCCAGACTTAAACAGCTCTGGGAAGTCCCGTGTCACAGCACGTCTGGAGTCCCAGTTGGGAAAGGGTCCCAGGCAGCACATCCCCTCCATGGGTGAGACATCAACGATTGGAGTTCTGGGTTCCCGCTTATAATCCCAGGATGGAAGCAAGCTGATATCACCAATCTGTGACCAAATTGCAGCTATGGTTTCATGATAATGCTGTTTGTTTTTTCTTGTAAAACTTGGAATATAGTTAAGCCTGGGTCTTGGTCAGCCAGGCCTCCTGCAGGGTCTCCACAATCTCAAGGTTTCTCCCCCATCTCACCTAAGGTGCTGCGAGTTCTGCACTCACAGCAGGCAGTCACTCCCAGTCACTCCCAGTCACTCCCAGTTAGGGCAGTGTCCAGGCAGCTTAGACGCCAGGTCAGAGGCCTGCTCTGCTCTGTCTCTGAAGCCTAATTGAGACTATTCATTTAATTTCCCTAACACATGTCTCAGTTCTGGAACCAACAGGAGCCTTGGTTCCTTTGATTGGAGAATGGCATTAGAAACCAAGATTTGGGTATTGGTGAGCTCATTGATACTGAGGTGGGCCGACTATTTCGTTTTCACTAGTCTTTTTTTTTTTTTTAACTGAAGTATAATGGAATTACAATGTTGTGTTAATATTTTGCTGTACAGCAGAGTGACTCAGTTATTCATATATTCTTTTTAATATTCTTTTCCATTACCCTTTATCCCAGGATGTTGGTTATATTTCCCTGTGCTATACAGTCAGGCCTTGTTGTCTTGACAACTGTTATTTAAATGCCATGGGCACTCTGTGCTCTGACATCAAGTTTCCACTCCAAGCAAAGTGTTTTCTTTGCATTTCCTGGTGTTGACTTAGCCTTCCTGTCTGTGCCTTTCCCACCTCAGTCCCAGTTCATCAGGCCCCTTGTGGACTGTCATCTCCTGCAAGATTCCCTTGGCCAGGGGCCACCTCTCTGCTTCCTGACCTCCCAGAGTGCGCACCATTCTAGCAGCACACCGTGCGTGTTGTGGTTCAGAGCTTCTCTGTTCCTGTCTGCATTCTCCTCTTCCACTTATACTCGAGGGCAGGTCAGAGTCACCAATCGCCCACTGTCCTCAGGTTCCTAGCAGAGGGACTCTGCTCTCATACCTTGTAGCTGATTTGTAACTTGAAGATAAATCACCATCCTGGGGAGACCCATCATTGGGGATTGAGAAACTTCCAGATGCTCTATTGTTTCTCCCTCAGACCGCTATAAACCACCAGCTGAAGCAGGGAGGCATTTTTGTTTCAGTATGTTTCTTTTATATTCTGTAAAAATGTATACCAGCTGAGAGGAACTGATGGAATAGGGAACTAAATTTAGGCGATAGCAGTTGAAGTTAGAAATATTAGAAATTAGAAGTTATTGCTGTAAATTCTCTTGAATAATCTGGTGTTATTTTTTCCCAGTTATCTCTGCCAGTTAATAACTATCTTAAACAACTTTCCACATCAAATTAAAATCTGATATAAAAGGCTTTTAAAAGGCTGAGTTGAGGAATTTACATGAGTGGGGAAACGGGCTTGTAAGATATTCAAGAAATGAGTATTAACAGATTTCTGTGGGGGGAAAAGACCTAAAAATTACTGAGAAAGCTTTCTTAGTTTAATGCAGGGGAGACAATAACTCGGCAACCCACACAAAAAGCTGCATGGAAGCTCCCCTCTGAGGGAGTTAAGGCTGCTCAGGTTTTTTCAGCATAACCTGTTTGACTTTGGGGACCAGAGGGGCCACTGAAACATATTCAGAATCTAGATTAGGCCTTATTCACTCCTATGCAAACTATTACAGCCAGAGGAACTGGATGAACACGTGGGACATGATGGAGTCTGGTGGGCGGGAAGCCTGGCCCTGGGCGGAGAAGATTCCAGGAACCTGCTGGTCTGGGGGCTCCTCTCCCCATCCTTCACTCCCACACTCCCTGGGTCCCCACGTGCCAGTTTGGGAAGGCATTGCCCATTGGACACACGCTGTGTTTGACTAGAATTTGACAAGAGCTATTTCCTCTAATGATGAGTGAAAAGCTTTTCTCAGGAAAATGCACTGCTTTATGGAAACAGTTATTTTCTTGCATATAACTAACCCTGGGCCCTATTTAGTAGTTCATGCCTTGCTTCTGTGGGGTGACTTTCCTTATTGTAGGTCAGGGGAGACTTGTGGAAAAGGTGATCAGGGTGGGACTGACTTTTCCTCTTTTAACATCCCCTGCACTGGCAGGAGGATTCCTATCCACTGCACCCCCAGGGAAGTCCCCCACATTTTCTTTATCAATTTATTTGTTGGGAGGCATTTATGTTATTTCCATGTCATGGCTGTTGTTACTAATGCTACTCTCACCATGGGAATGCAGGTGTCTCTTCAGTGACTAGTCTTCATCTTCTGTGAGCTTAGACCTGGAGCAGGACTGGTGGATCATGTGGTTCTACTTTTAATTTTCGAGGAGCTTCCACACTGCTCCGTAGTGGCTGCACCAGCTTCCAATCCCACAAGCAGTTCACAAAGAAAAGTCCCCTCTTCTCTGTATTCTCTCCAGTGTTTGTTACTTTTATCTCCTTGAGGATCAACATCCTAACAGGAGTGAGGTGAGACCTCATAACGGTTTCAGTTTGCATTTCCCTTGATTAGTGATAGTTGCTGGGTCATGTCTGACTCTCTGTGACTGCATGGTCTGTAGTCTGCCAGGTTCCCCTGTCAGTGGAATTCTCCAGGCACGAATGCTGGAGTGGGTAGCCATTCTCTTCTCCAGATTAGTGATGAGGTTGAGCACTTTTTCACGTTCCTTAGGCAATGTGCATGCTTTCTTTGGAAAAATGTCTGTTCAGTTCCTCTACTCATTTTTTAATCAGGTTGTTTTATGAGTTCTTTTTATGTTTTAGATAACCCCTATTCTGAAACATGATTTACAAAATTCCCTCCCCTCCTGCAGTTTGTCTTTTCATTTCACTGGCTGTTTCTTTCACTGTGCAGAAGCTTTTGTCTGATGCAGTTGCATTTCTTGATTGTGTTGTTGTTTGTGGTTTTGATGTCATACCTGAAATATCAGTGAAAGACCAGTATTGAGGAGTGTCTTCTCATTGTTTCCTTCTAGGAGTTTTATGGTTTCAGATCTTATATTTAATTGTTTATCCATTTTGAATTAATTTTCTGAATTTTGCAAAATAGCAGTCCAATTTCACTTCTCTGCATATGGTTCTTCAATTTTTCTAACACCACTGTTGAAGAGATTGTCTTCTTTTCCTATTGGATGTTCCTGCCTCCATTGTTAGATTTTAGCTGACTGTATATGCAGGGGTTTAATTTTGGGCTTCCATTAGTCTATGGGTCTATTTTTACGTCAGTATTATACTGATTTAATTGCTATAGTTTTGTCAGTCCAATTCAGTCACTCAGTCGTGTCCGACTCTTTGCGACCCCATGAATCGCAGCACACCAGGCCTCCCTGTCCATCACCAACTCCCGGAGTTCACTCAGACTCACGTCCATCGAGTCCGTGATGCCATCCAGCCATCTCATCCTCTGTTGTCCCGTTCTCCTCCTGCCCCCAATCCCTCCCAGCATCAGAGTCTTTTCCAATGAGTCAACTCTTCGCATGAGGTGGCCAAAGCACTGGAGTTTCAGCTTTAGCATCATTCCTTCCAAAGAATCCCAGGGCTGATCTCCTTCAGAATGGACTGGTTGGATCTCCCTGCAGTCCAAGGGACTCTCAAGAGTCTTCTCCAACACCACAGTTCAAAAGCATCAATTCTTCGGCTCTCAGCCTTCTTCACAGTCCACCTCTCACATCCATACATGGCCACAGGAAAAACCATAGTTTTGTAGTACAGTTTAAAATTGGAAACTATGATGCTTATGGTTTTGTTTTTCTTTCTCATGATTGCTTTGGCCATTTGGGATCTTTAGTCATTTCATCCAAATTTTAGGATTGTTTTTTCTATTTCTATAAAAATGCCATTGGGATTTTGATAAAGAGTTATCTGACATTTACAAAATTAACTCTTCTACTAATGAACACAGGATGTCTTCTTTCCATTAATTTGTGTCTTCTTTAATGTCTTTCCAGAAAATCTTGCAGTTTCTGTTGTACGGATCTTTCATTTTTGTGGTTAGAGTTTTTCTATTGTATTTGTAGCTTTTCTATTGTATTTGATGCTATTGTGAATCTTTCTGTGAGTTTTCTTTCTTTTTCACATGTTTCATTGTTCGTTTTAGACAAACAACTGATTTCTGTGCATTGGTTTTTATATCCTGCAATTTTTCTAAATTCTTTGATTATATCCAACAGATTTCTAGTTGAGTTTGGGATTTTCAATATATAAGATCATAATCATCAGTAAATAGAAAACATTTACATCTTTTTTTCAAATTTTTAGTTTTTTTCACTTTATCTCTTTTTTTTGTTTTGTTTTTCCTTTTTGGAATCCATTTTTAAAAAATTTACTTGGCGTTTAATTACTTTACAATATTGTAGTGTTTTTTTGCCATACATTGACATTAATCAGCCATGAGTGTACATGTGTTCCTGATCCTGAACCCCCCTCCAACCTCCCTCTCCATCCCATCCCTCTGGGTCAACCCAGTGCACCAGCCCTGAGCACCCTGTTTCGTCTTATGCATCGAACCTGGACTGGCGGTCTGTTTCAAATATGATATTATACATGTTTCAATGCTATTCTCTCAGATCATCCCACCCTCACCCTCTCCCACAGAGTCCAACAGACTGTTCTATACATCTGTGTCTCCTTAACTGTCCCACTTATAGGGTTATCATTACCATCTTTCTTAATTCCATATATATGCATTATTATACTGTATTGGTATTTTTCTTTCTGACTTACTTCACTCTGTTTAATAGGCTCCAGTTTCATCCACCTCATTAGAACTGATTCAAATGTATTATTTTTAAGAGCTGAATAATATTCCATTGTGTATATTTACCACAGCTTTCTTATCCATTCATCTGCTGATGGACATCTAGGTTGCCTCCATGTCCTGCCTATTATAAACAGTGCTGTGATGAACATAGGGGTACACATGTCTCTTTTAACTCTGGTTTCCTTGATGTGTATGCCCAGCAGTGGGATTGCTTAGTTGTATGGCAGTTCTAGTTCAAGTTTTTTAAGGAATCTCCACACTGTTCTCCATAGTGGCTGTACTAGTTTGCATTCCCACCAACAGTGTAAGAGGGTTTCTGCTGGGGGGGTGGGGGCGGGGGTGGGGGCGGGGGGGGTGGGGGCGGGGGGGGCGGGGGCGGCGGGGGCGGGGGGGGCGGAGGGGTGGGGGCGGGGGGGGGTGGCGCGGGGGGTGGGGGTGGGCGGGGGGGGGGGCGGGGGGCGCTCCGCAGAAAGAGAGAGGCAGTGGAACTTCCCTCAGCAAAGCCAAGGGGTCCCGAGGAGAGGTGAGCCTGCTGTCTGCCAACCCAGCCCCTCAGCGAGCGACACACAATCAGAGGTGACAGGGGTTCCGTCTAAGCAGTTCCACTTCATTGCTGCAAGCTCTTGGTTTATATAGGCAAGCAAGGGGGTTTTGCAAGGGTTGGGCCAATCACGTTAAAGGTCAAATTGTAATATGCCATAGTTGCACCAATCACGTTAAAGGTCAAATCTTAATATAGCATAGTTGCACCAATCACGTTAAAGGTCAAGTCGTCATGCGCGTCATTGTAACAAGAGTCTATGGTGATCATGCGCTGTGCACCTGCCGGGAAATCCAGAGCCAAAAGTTTTAACAAACTTAGGCCACACCCTCATCTCCTCGGCCAGGCGCCATCTTAGTTCCAAACCCCAAAGCTAGCCCTTTTTTCAAGGTTTCCCACTTAGGGCCCCACAGGTTTCCTTTTCTCCACACCCTCTCCAGCATTTATTGTTTGTAGACTTTTGGATAGCAGCCATTCTGACAGGCATGAGATGGCACCTCATTGTGGTTTTGATTTGCATTTCTCTGATAATGACTGATGTTGAGCATCATTTCATGTGTTTGTTAGCCATCTGTATGTCTTCTTTGGAGAAATATCTGTTTAGTTCTTTGGTCCAGTTTTTGATTGGGTCGTTTATTTTTCTGGAATTGAGCTGCAAGAGTTGCTTGTATAGCTTTGAGATTAATTCTTTGTCAGTTGCTTCATTTGCTATTATTTTCCCCCACTCTTTCCCACTCTGAAGGCTGTCTTTTCACCTTACTTATAGTTTTCTTTTTTATGCAAAAGCTTTTAAGTTTAATTAGGTCCCATTTGTTTATTTTTGCTTTTATTTCCATTACTCTGGAAGGTGGGTCATAGAGGATCCTGCTATGATTTATGTTGGAGAGTTTTTTGCCTATGTTGTCCTATAGGAGTTTTATAGTTTCTGGTCTTACATTTAGATCTTTAATCCATTTTGAGTTTATTTTTGTGTATGGTGTTAGAAAGTGTTCCAGTTTCATCCTTTTACAAGTGGTTGACCAGTTTTCCCAGCACCACTTGTTAAAGAGATTGTCTTTTCTCCATTGTATATTCTTGCCTCCTTTGTCAAAGATAAGGTGTCCATAGGTACATGGATTTATCTCTGAGCTTTCTATTTTGTTCCGTTGATCTATATTTCTGTCTTTGTGCCAGTACCATACTGTCTTGATGACTGTAGCTTTTGAGTATAGCAGTTCCATTCTTCTTTCTCAGGATTGCTTTGGCTAATTGAAGGGTCGTTGCTTTACAGTGTTGTATTGGTTTCTGCTGTACAACAACACTGAATCAGCCATAAGTATATGTATATCCCCTCCCTTTGAAAGCTCCTTCCCTCTCCTCCCCCCATTCCAACCCTCTGGTTTGTCACAGAGCATCTGGCTGAGCTACCTGTGTTATGGAACAACTTCTTGTTTTCTAATTTAGATGTCTTTTATTTCTTTGCTTTGCCTAATTGCTGTAGTTGGCACTTCCAGAATTCTGAATAAGAGTAATGAGAGTTAGCACTCTTATCTTGTTACTGGTATTAGGGGGGAAGCTTTCGTGTTTTCTCCATTGAGTGTAATGTTAGGTCTGAGTTTGTTGTATATGCCCTTAATATGTTGAGGTGTGTTCTTTCTAACCTCAGTTTACTGAGGTTTTTTTTGTTTTTTTGTTTTTTTTTTTAAATCATGAAGCAATGTTATATTTTGTTAATGCTTTTACTACATCTATTGAAATGATCATATTATTTTTATCTTTCATTCTATTAATGTGGAGTATCACATTTTATTTGCATATGTTGAACCCTGCTTGCATCCCAGGAAGAAACCCCACCTGGTCATGGTAGTATAATCTTTTTAAGGTGTTCTTGAATTTGATTTACTAACATTTTTTTGAGAGTTTTTGTATCTATGTTTATCAGGGATATTGGTCTGTAGTTTTATTTTCTTGTAGTGTGCTTATCTGTCCATATAAGGGCAATGCTTGCCTCATATGAAAAGTTTGGACATATTTCTACCTCTTCAAATTTTGGAAGACTTTAAGAAGGATTAGTGTTAAGTCTTCCTTAAACGTTTGGTAGAATTTACCAGTGAAGCCATCTGGTCCTGAGGTTTTCTGTGCTGGGATGTTTTAGATTACTGATTCAATCACCTTCCTCGTTGTTTGCCTGTTATTTGCTTTTTTCCCCCCTTGGTTCAGTCTTGGTAGGTTGTATAATTCTACATAATTATCCATTTCTTTTAGGTCATTTTGGCATAAAGTTTTTCATAATAGTTCTTCATGATTTTATGTATTTCTGTGTTAACAGTTTAATGTCTCCTCTTTCATTTCTTTCTTTTCTCTTTCTTCCTAGTTAATCTAGAAAAAGTTTTCTCATTTTTATCTATTTAAAAAATATTTCTTTGACAATGTGGGGTCTTTGTTGCAGCCTGTGGGATCTTCACTGGGGTGTTCAGTCTTCTCTCTAGTTGTGGTTTGCAGGCTCCAGAGCATGCTGGTTCAGTGGTTGGGTACATAGGCTTAGTTGCTGAGCAAAATGTGGGATTTTAGGCCCTGACCAGGGATGGAGCCACATCCCCTGCATTAGAAGGTGCATTCTTAACCACTGGACCACCAGGGAAATCCCCACAATTTTATTTTTTACAAATACCATCTCTTAATTTTGTTGATCCATTCTATTGCTTTCTACTCTCTATTCTCATTATTTCTTTCCTTCTGCTAACTTTAGGTTTAATTTCCTCTGCTTTTTGTTGTTCTTGAGGCTTAAAGTTAGATGGTGTATTTTAGACTTTCCTAATGTTAATCTATGCATTTAACTCTGTTAACCTCCCTCTGTGGACTGCTAGGGATTTTGGGAAGTTGTGTTTCTATTTTCATTTGAGACTTTTAAAAATTCTTCTTTGACCCATTGGTTTTTCATGAATGTTTTGTTTGTTTCCTTATATTTGTGGATTTTCTAGCTTTCTTCTTGTTGTTGACTTCTAGCTTAAATCATGGTGGTTGGAAAGGATACCTATTATGATTTCAATCTCCCTAAATTTGCTAAGAGTTGTTCTTTGTCCTATTAGATGGTCAACCCTCAAAAGTGTGACGTGTGCATTTGAGGAGAATGTTGGGTTCTGCTGCTGTTGGATGGAGTGTTCTATAGATGTCTGGTACATTCCTTTGGTCTAATGTATGTTTTACTTCCATCGTTTCTTGCTGACTTGCCGTCTGGGTGTTCTATGAATTGTTGAAAGTGGGATATTGAAATGCCCTGCCATGAGTGTATTGCTCTTTGTGTCTCTTTTCATGTTGTTGTTTAGTCACTAGGTCATGTCCTATTCTTGGTGACCCCATGGGCTGCAGCACGCCGGGCCTCGCTGTCCTTTACTCTTTCCTGGAGTTTGCTCAAACTCATGTCCGTTGAGTCAGTGATGCTCTCCAGCTATCTCATCCTCTGTCGCCCCCTTCTCCTCCTGCCCTTAATCTTTCCCACCATCAGGGTCTTTTCCGATGGGTCGGCTCTTTGCATCAGGTGGTCAAAGTATTGGCGCTTCAGCATCTGTCCTTCCAATGAATATTCAGGGTTGAATTCCTTTAGGATTGACTAGTTTGACCTCCTTGCTGTCCAAGGGACTCTCAAGAGTCTTTTCCAGCAACACAATTCAAAAGTATCAATTCTTCAGTGCTCAGACTGTTTTATGGTCCAACTCTCACATCCATACATGACTACTGGAAAAACCATAGCTTTGACAATATGGACTTTTGTCATCAAAGTGATGTCTCTTCTTTTTAATATGCTGTCTAGGTTTCTTATAGCTTTCCTTCCAAGGAGCAAGCGTCTTTTAAATTCACGGCTGCAGTGACTGTCTGCAGTGATTTTGAAACCCAAGAAAATAAAATCTGTCACAGTTTTCACCTTTTCCTATTTTATCATCTTCCTTCATATCTATTAGTATTTGTTTAATATATTTAGGTGCTTAACATATTTAGGTGATGGGTGTGTTATTTGTTATTATTATGTCTTTTGGATGGATTGATCACTTTGTCACTTTATAATCAGCCTCTTTTGTCCCTTCTTACAATTTTCGGCTTATTTTGTCAGATGTAAGTATAGTTATTCCCACTTCTTTCCAATTATATGGAATATAATTTTCCATCCCTTCACTTTGACTGTATATTTGTCCTTAAATCTGAAATGGATCTCTCTTACAGTTTGGTGTCATTTAAAAAATTCATTCAGCCACTTGGTGCCTTTTAATGGTGAAATCAATCCACTTAAATGTAGAGTAATTATTGATATATAGGGATTTACTCAGAGAAGGCAATGGCACCTCCAGTACTCTTGCCTGGAAAATCCCATGGACAGAGGAGCCTGGTAGCCTCCAGTCCATGGGGTCGCTAAGAGTTGGGCACGACTGAGCGACTTCACTTTCACTTTTCACTTTTCACTTTCATGCATTGGAGAAGGAAATGGCAACCCACTCCAATGTTCTTGCCTGGAGAATCCCAAGGACAGAGGAGCCTAGTGGGCTGCCATCTATGGGGTCACACAGAGTCAGACATGACTGAAGCGACTTAGCAGCAGCAGCAGGGATTTACTAATGCCAATTTGTTTTCATGTTTTGTATTTCCATTATTTCTTTTCCTGTCTTTCTCAGCCTAATTCATAAATTGCTTAATTTCCATGGTGGTATGCTCTGTTTCTCCCTTCTTTGCCCTTTGTGGGTCTACTCTAGGTTTTTGCTTTGTGGTTACTTCGTGAATTATATAAAACATCCAATAGATAAAATAGCCCATTTAAACCCCAAATTGCCAAAGTAATCTTGAGGAAAAAGAACAAAGCTGGAGGCATAAGTTTCCCAGACTTTGGATTTGACTACAAAGCTGTAGTAATCAAAATAGTATGGTACCAGCACAGAAACAGACATACAGATCAATGGACAAGAATACAAATAAACCTACACACCTACCATCAATGAATCTTCTATAAAGGAGGCAACAATATACACTGGAGAAAAGATAGTCTCTTCAGCAAGTGGTGTTGGAAAAGTTGGCTGGGCGCATGTAAATCAGTGAAGTTAGAACACACACTCATACCACATACAAAAATAAACTCAAAATGGCTGAAAGGCTTAAATATAAGATGTGACATCATGAAACTCAGAAGATAACATAGGCAAAACATTCTCTGACATAAATTGTAGTCATGTTTTCTTAGGTCAGTCTCCCAAGGCAATGGAAATAAAAGCAAAAATAAAGAAATGAGATCTAATCAAACTTAAAAGATTTTGTATACCAAAGGAAATGAAAAGAAATATATGGCCTGGGAGAAAATATTTGCAAATAATGAGGCCAACAGGGGTTAATTTTCAAAATATACACACAGCACATATAACTCAATGTCTATAAAATAAACAGCCCAATCAAAAGGTGGACAGAAGACCTAAATAGATATTTCTCTAAAGAAGACACGCAGATGGCCATCTGGCACAGGAAAAGATGCTCACCATTGCTAATTATTAGAGAAATGCAAATCAAAACTACAGCGAAGTACCACCTCACACTGGCTAGAACAACCATCATCAAAAAGTCTGTATATATCCAGAGAAAGCTCTGATTTGAAAAGATACAGTCACCCCAATGTTCATAGCAGCACTGAAATGTCCACCAGCAGATGAATGAATAAAGATGAAGTGGTACATATATACAATGTGTCAGGAAGCATTTAACAGGAGGCTTCCTGCGTGCTGTTTTGGATCTGTCATGAATCCTCTGTTCCTTATTAATTCCTGAATATTCAGGAATTAAGAGGTGTGACAAACCACTCTGGGGCTGAGGAATGCATGCATTTCCTAAGTTAGTTCTTCCATATGGTGATAAGTAACTATTTACGACCCTCTTCCTTTCTCTGAACCATACAGGGTAAAAGTGATTATTTACAACTCTCTCTCTTTGATATGGATTGCTTTATGTTTCCTTGATAATTTGTAAGTCTGGACTTTTGATTTTTATGTTTGCTGAAAATAGCTACCTTGTAAGACAGTATATATACCCACACTATGTTAAATAAAACACGTTTACTCCAGAGCTTGGGTACCCATGTCTGTCTGTCTGTCTGTCTGTCTCTCTCTCTCTCTCTCACTCAGGCTGATTCTTTGGAGTGCAGAAGCCCGCTGAGCTACTTTCTTGCCCAGGCTTCTGAGACTCTCCCGAGAAGGTGCGCTGTGCCTTCACCCCCTCGAGAGGGTGCCTGGTGCCTATGTGAAGCAGTGCAAGCCTTGTGTCAAAGGCTTTATTGGCTTTCTGTGTAAACCAAGGAATATCAGCCTCTTTCTCTCTCTCTTTTACTTTCTTATCGTCGACTCCAGACCACCAGGTTCCAGTCCATTAAAGGACCTCAACACACTGGAATATTATTCAGCCATAAAAATAATATGAAATATTGCCATTTGCCACATCATGAATAAACCTAGAACTTATTGTATCAAGTGAAGTCAGACAGAAAGACAAATATCACATCATGTGTATGTGGAATCTAAAAATTAATACAAGTGAACTTATTTACAACAGAAATAGACTCACAGACATAGAAAACAAATTTATGGTTACCAAAGGGGAAGGGGAAAAGGTAAATTAGGAATATGAGATTAATAGATGCCACTTTATTTAAAATAGATAAACAAGGGTTCACTGTGTAGTACATGGAACTATACTCAAGATCTTATAATAACCTATAAAAATCTAAGAAATCTGGAAAAGTAGGTAACTTTCTACGTTCATCGCTGAATCACTTTGTTGTTTACCTGAAACTAACCTGACATTTCAGTTTAGCCTGCGCACCACCTGCTGGCTGCAACTGGAAAAGCCCACGCGCATGCGCGTGTTAGTCACTTCAGTTGTGTCTCCTTGCGACTCCATGGGTTGCAGTCCGCCAGGTTCCTCTGTCCGTGGGATTCTCCAGGTAAGAATGCTGGAGTGGGTTGCCATACCCTCCTCCAGAGACTCTTCCACAGGGATGGTGTCTTTTTGCACTGGAATGGTAGACGTTTTAGTAGGTTTTGTAGACCTGCATGTCCATGTTTTCCCCAGGTTTGTAAAGTTCTCAGCTGTATTTCTTTCTTTTTTCGGTTGGACCACTTGGCTTGTGAGATCTTAGTTCCCCCATTAGGCAACGAACCCAGGCCCATGGCGATGGGAGTGCCGAGTCCTAACCCCCGGACCACCAGGGAAGTCCCTCAGCTGCTGTTTCTTTAAACAAACTCTCTGTCCCCTTTTTTTCCTCCCCTCCTTTGGAATCCCAATTATTCGGATATTCGCCTTTCTGATGGAAACCAATGGCGCTCTTAGGCTTTCTTCACTATTATTAAGTCTCCCATTCTCCTGACTGTATTCTTTCTATAGGACTGTCCTCCAGGAGACCATTCCTCCCCCTGGTCTGCCTAGGGGCAGACGCTCTCCACTGCATTCTCCATCTCATTCATTCACGGAGTCCTTCAGTCCAGAGTTTAAAAATAATTTCAAAATCTTTGCTGAGGAAATCCTTACATTTTTATTTATTTCTGGGTTTATTAGGTTGCCTTCTTGAGTTTTCTTGTTGAATTTCTTCATAATAGCTATTTTGAATGCTTTATCAGTCAGATCATAATATTCCATGCGTTTGTGTTCAGTTGCTGGGGAATTTTCTGTCTGTGATAACATATTTCCCTGAGTTTTCATAGTGTTTGCATATATGCAACTGCGCACTCACATTTGAAGTAGCAAACACCTTTCTTAGTTAAGGATTTATGTTTACTTTGGTTCTTACAAACTGTGTAGTGCTGTGCTTAGTCGCTCAATCGTGTCTGACTCTTCGCGACCTGAGGCTCCTCTGTCCATGGGGACTCTCCAGGCAAGAATACTGGAGTGGGTTGCCATTGCCTTCTCCACTCCCGCATTGCAGGCGGGTTCTTTACTGAGCCACAACGGACCAGGGCTACTAGAGGCATTTATTTTGTGTTCCAGAAGGTGGCGCTATAAGTCAAGTTTGTGATTTCGCTTTTGCCCACCGTTTGCGGGTTTTCTGAGCAAGCTCCCCGTATCCTGGATGCCTCTCTCACATCGCACTGGGGGTGCACACAGCAGCTGTCGGCAGAATGGGGGGAGGTGTGCGGTTAGCACTGGGGCTTTGAGGATGTCTTTAGGCCAGGTGGAGATTCTTATGTGTGGTAATCCAAGCCTAGTGGGCAGATCCCATGCTGACTTCTGAAGGAGACAGCTGTAACCTGCTCATATAATGTTCTAATGTTTCTATCTGCTTTCTTTCCATCCCTCCCCCCCAGAAACCAGGGTGCTGTTGGAGAGAAACAAGTTTCTCCAGCCCTAATCCCTAAGCTGGGTAGCTGGTGGTTACCACTTTCCGCCTCCTCTCAGGAGAGGTTGCAGTTGCTGTCTCCCTCCCCAGGCAGTATCCAGGGAAGGGGGTAGTTCTGGTATAGCTCTCATCTGTCTGTCCATGGCAGTGGCTTGCTGGACTCTGTCTCCAGACAGGCTGGGCTTGCACAAAGTCTCTTGCCTGTACTTTCCCAGGTCAGAACTCTCCTAACTTATTGGGGGAAGGCTGTCTGACTCCTTGAATCCACAGCCCTTACCAAGGTCTCATTTATTTATTTTTGGATTTATATTTGGATAGCTCTCTGAGTCCCTTGGCTTAGGGTGCTAAGTACTTTAGTTCCTGTATGTCTATTTAATTAGTTATTTACAAAGGGCAGGGGGAGAAATGACTTTGCTGCTGTGAGCTCATGTCACTGCCTAGAAATCAATACATTTATTTATAGGTCAACACAGTCATTCCATCCTAAAGAAGGGCAATGCCAAAGAATGTTCAAACTACCACACAATTCCACTCATTTCACATGCTAGCAAAGTAATGCTCAAAATCCTTCAAGCTAGGCTTCAGCAGTACGTGAACTGAGAACTGCCAGATGTACAAGTTGGATTTAGAAAAGGCAGAGGAACCAGAGATCAAATTGCCGACATCTGTTGGATCATAGAGAAAGCAAGGGAATAACAGAAAAACATCTGCTTCAATGACTATGCTAAAGCCTTTGACTGTGTGGATTATAACAAACTGGAAAATTCTTAAAAGAGATGGAAATATGAGACCACCTTACCTGCCTCCTGAGAAACCTGTAGCAGAACAAGAAGCAACAGTTAGAACCAGATATGGAACAACAGACTGGCTCAAAACTTGGAAAGGACTACATCAAGGCTGTATATTGTCACCTTGCTTATTTAACTTCTATGCAGAGTACATAATGCAAAATGCCAGGCTGGATGAAGCGCAAGCTGGAATTAAGATTGCTGGGAGAAATATCAATAACCTCAGATATGCAGATGACACCACCCTTATGGCAGAAAGCAAAGAGCCTCTTGATGAAGGTGAAAGAGGAGAGTGAAAAATCTGGCTTAAAACTCAGTATGAATCTAGAGCCTATTATACAGAATGAAGTCATAAAGAGGAAGGTAAATATTGTATTTTAATGCATATATACAGAATCTAGAAAAATGGTACTGAAGAATTTATTTACAGAGCAGCAATGGAGAAACAGACATAGAGAACAGACCTTTGGACATGGGGAGAAGGGAGGAGAGGGTGAGATGCATGGAAAGAGTAACATGGAAGCTTACATAACCATATGTAAAATAGATAGCCAATAGGAATTTGCTGTATGGCTCAAAAAACTCAAACAGGGGCTTTGTATCAACCTAGAGGGGTGGGATGGGGAGGGAGATTGGAGAGAAGTTCAAACAGGAGGGGATATATGTATACCTATGGCTGATTCATGTTGAAGCTTGACAGAAAACAGTAAAATTCTATAAAGCAATTATCCTTCGATTAATAAATAAGAAAAGAATAAAATAAATCTTCCAATATATTTTAAAAAACTCTCAACATTCAAAAAATGAAGATCGTGGCATCTGGTCCCATCACTTCATGGCAAATAGATGGGGAAACGATGGAAACAGTGACAGACTTTATTTTCTTGGGCTCCAAAATCACTGTGGATGGTGACTGCAGCATGAAATTAAGACACTTGTTCCTTGGAAGAAAAGCTATGACAAACCTAGACAGAAACATCATTTTGTTGACAAAGATCCATATAGTCAAAGCTATGGTTTTTCCAGTTGTGATGTATGGATATAAGAGTTGTTGGACCATAAAGAAAGCTGAGCGCCAAAGAATTGATGCTTTTGAACTGTGGTGTTGGAGAAGACTCTTGAGAGTCCCTTGGAATTGCTAGGAGAGAAAACCAGTCAAATCTAAAGGAAATCAACCCTGAATATTCATTGGAAGGACTGATGCTGAAGCTCCAATACTTTGGCCACCTGATGCGAAGAGCCAACTCATTGGAAAAGACCCTGATGGTGGGAAAGATTAAGGGCAGGAGGAGAAGGGGGCGGCAGAGGATGAGATAGTTGGAGAGCATCACCGACTCAATGGACACGAGTCTGAACAAACTCCGGGAGATAGTGAAGGACGGAACTGTGGCATGCTGCAGTCCATGGGGTCTCAAGAGTCAGACTTGACTTAGCAACTGAACAACATGTATAAATGCCACATCAGTTTTAGCCGTTTATCCATGGATGGGCACTAAAGTTGTTTCCATATCTTCTCTTTCATGAATGCTGCTGTGGTAAACATGGGACAGCATGCATCTCTTTGATATCCTGTTTTCATTTCCTATAGGTATATACCCAGAGGTGGAATTGCTGGGTCTATGGTAGCTCTATTTTAAATTTTGAGGAACTTCTGTATTATTCTACATAGTAGCAGAAACGATTTACCTTTCCCTCAAGGGTTCCCTTGGTGTGCAAGAATTCCCTTTCCTACACATTCTCATCAACACTTGTTGCTTGTCTTCTGGATGATAGCCGTTCTGACAGGCATGAGGTTTTTCTCATTGTGGTTTTGACTTGTATTGGCCTGATGATTAGTGATGTTGAGCACCTTTTAATGTGGGTGGACCACTTGGTTGTCTTCTTTGGAAAAATGTCTTTTTAGTTCCTGTGCTCAGTTTTTAGCTGAATCATTTGTTTTTTGTTGCTGAGTTGTAGGAGTTCTTTACATACTTTAGATATTAACCCCTAATCTGATATATTGCTCACAAATATCTCCTATTGTGTAGGCTGCCTTTTCATTTAAATTGTTTCTTTCACTGTGCAGAAGCTTTTGAGATTAATATTAAGCCCTACTTGTCGCATTTTTTTGCTTTTTATATCATATCTAAGAAATCATTGCCAAGACCAATGTCAAGGTACTTCTTCCTTACATTTTTTTAAGGAGTTTTATGCTATCAGCTCTCATATTTAAGTCTTTGATCCATTTCTAGTTAATCTTTGAGGATGATGTAAGACTGGGGCCCACTTTCAATTTTCTTGGGTATTTATCTAGTTTTCCCTACATATGTGGTGATTTAATTCCGAGCTTTCTATTCTGTTCCAATGGTCTATATGCCTATCTTCATACCAGTAAGATGTAGTTTTGATTACTATAACTTTGTATGATGGTTTGACATTAGGAAGTGTGCTGCTGCTGGCTTTGTTTTTACCCCTCAGATTTGTTTTGGCTATTTGAGGTCATTTATGGTTCCATATAAACGAAAAAAAGTTTTTGTTGTTTTTTTTTTTTTACTGTTTCTATGAAGAATGACATTGGAATTTTATTAAGGATTTTGTTGGATCTATAGGTGGCTTTGGGAGGCATGGGCATTTTAACAATATTAATTATTACACCCATGAACAAGAAATCTCTTTCCATTTGTGTCTTCTCCAGTTTCTTTCAACAAAATCTTGTAGTTTTCATCATACATATCATTTACTTCCTTGGTTAAATTTTTGTTTATATATCTTGCTTTTTATGTTCTTCTGAATGGGATAGTTTTAAAATTTCTTTCTTAGATGATTCATTATTAGTATATAGAAATGCAATTGATTTCTGATTATTGATTTTATATTCTGCAACTTTACTGAAATCATTGATTAGCTCCAATAGATTTTTGGTTATATATTTGGGTTTTCTATATAAAATCATATAATCTGCAAAAATGACAGTTGTACTTCTTCATTTCCAATTTGAATGAATTGTATTGCTTTGTCTTGCCTAACAGTCTGGCTTGAACGTCCAGGATTATACTGAATAAAAGCGGAGGGAGTAGGCATCCTTGTCTTGCTCCTAATCTTAGAAGAAAAGCTTTCAATGTTTTTACCATTTACTATAATATTAATAGTGAGTTTGCTGTATTTGACCTTTATTATGTTGAAGTATGTTTCTTTTATATCCAATCTGTTGAGGAATTTTATCATGAAAGAATGTATTTTTTTAGCCTTTTTTTCTATATCCATTGAGCCAATCATACAGTTTTTCTCTTTCATTCTATTAGTGTGACATGTTACACTGATTAATTTGAGGATTTTGAACTATCAGAGCATGACTGGGATAAATCTCAGTTGGTCACATTGTATGGTTATTTTAATATATTTTTGAATTTGGTTTGCTAACACTGTTGAAAAATATTATGTTTCACTGAAATTATTGATCTATAGTTTTCTTGTATTGTCCTTAACTGGCTTTGGTAACAGGATAATACAGGCCTCACAGAATAAACTGAAAAGTGTTTCCATCTCTTAAATTTTTTGGAATAATTTTAGAAGGACTGGCATTAATTATTTTTTAAAAAATTGTTCGAATTTGCCAGAGAAGACTCCTGGCCCTGGTAAGAAGTAGAAAATCTGAACAGATCAATAACAAGTAAAGAAAGTGAATCAGTAATCAAAAACTGCTCAGCATAGTGAAGTGGAGGTGAAAGTGAAAGTCACTCGGTTGTGTGCGACTCTTTGTGACCCCATGGACTATATAGTCCATGGAATTTTCCAGGCCAGAATACTGGAGTGGGTAGTCATTCCCTTCTCCAGCAGATCTTCCCAATCCAGGGATCGAACCCAGGTCTCCTGCATTGCAGGTGGATTCTTTACCAGCTGAGCCACAAGGGAAGCCTGCTCAGCGTTGTACTGGCTTTTAAATTTGTGCAATTTAATATGCACTGGCAATCTGTACTGGCAATTTAATATACTGGGATTTTGATAGGAACTGTCTTGAATCTGCAGATCTGTTATCATAATAATATGAAGTAATTTAATTCATTAATATGGGCTATATTTCCACTTACTTGTTTTTTAAAATTACTTCCAAAATGTTTTGTATTTTCAATGTGAAAGGTCTATACTTCTTCAGTTAAAGTTCTTCCCAAGTATTTTGCTCTTTTGTAGGCTGTCACAAATTGAATTGTTTATTTCATTCTTGTTTTGTTTACTGCAATTTTAAAAAGATACAATTAGTTCTTTTATATTGACTGTATCCGCAACCTTGACAGCTCCTTTAGTAGTTTCGGTAGTTTTCCTTTATCCCATAGGACTTTCTGCATACATGGCTATGTTGTTCTTCATTTCTGGCTTAATCTCCCTGGTCAGAACCTCCATATAAAGCTGTATGAAACCTGTCAAAACAGATGGTGCCTTTCTTGCTGACTTTCCTGCTTCTCGTTGTATGGACAGCATGCGGTCGTTCATCACGAAGTATGATGTTATCCAGATTTCTCACGTTGTTGCTGTTCAGT
Organism: Ovis canadensis; assembly: GCF_042477335.2. NCBI lineage: Eukaryota > Metazoa > Chordata > Mammalia > Artiodactyla > Bovidae > Ovis > Ovis canadensis. Next base: position 20,310,938 of record NC_091269.1, on the reverse strand, counting down.
CGCTCAGTCATGTCTGGTTCTTTGTGACTCCACGGACTGCAGGACGCCAGGCTTCCCTGTCCTTCATCATCTCCCAGAGCTTGCTCAAACTCATTTCCATTCAGTTGGTGATGCCATCCAACCATCTCGTCCTCTGTCGTCCCCTTTCCCTCCTGCCTTCAATCTTTTCCAGCATCAGGATCTTTTCTAATGAGTTGGCTCTTTGCAACAAGTGGCCAAAGTATTGGGGCTTCAGCTTCAGCATCAGTCCTTCTAATGAATATTCAGGATTGATTTCTTATAGGATTGACTGGTTTGCTCTCCTAGCAATTCCAAGGGACTCTTAAGAGTCTTTTCCAATACCACAGTTTGAAAGCATCAGTTCTTCAGTGTTTAGCCTTCTTTATGGTCCAGTTCTCAAATCCACACATGACTACTGGAAAAACCATAGCTTTGACTATATGGACCTTTGTCAGCAAGGTAATGTCTCTGCTTTTTAATACGCTGTCTAGGTTTGTCATAGCTTGTCTTCCAAGGAGCAAGCGTCTTTTAATTTCATGGCTGCAGTCACCATCTGCAGTGATTTGGGGGCCCGAGAAAATAGTCTGTCACTTTTTCCATCATTTCCCCATCTATTTACCATGAAGTGATGGGACCAGATGCCATGATCTTCATTTTTTGAATGTTGAGTTTTAAGCCAGCTTTTTCACACTCCTCTTTCACCTTCATCAAGAGGCTCTTTAGTTCCTCTTTTCTTTCCACAATAAGGGTGGTGTCATCTGCATACCTGAGATTATTGATATTTCTCCCAGCAGTCTTGATTCCAGCTTGTGCTTCATCCAGCCCAGCATTTTGCATGAGGTACTCCGCATACAAGTTAAATAAGCAGGGTGACAATATACAGCCTTGATGTACTCCTTTCCCAATTTTGGGCCAGTTTGTTGTTTCATGTCTGGTTCTAGCTGTTGCTTCTTTACCTGCATACAGATTTCTCAGGAGGCAGGTAAGGTGATCTGGTATAGCCATCTCTTTAAGAATTTTCCACAGTTGATTGTGGTCCACACAGTCAAAGGCTTTAGCATAGTCATTGAAGCAGATGTTTTTCTGTAATTCTCTTGCTTTCTCTGTGATCCAACAGATGTTGGCAATTTGATTTCTGGTTCCTCTGCCTTTTCTAAATCCAAGTTGAACATCTGGAAGTTCTCGGTTCATGTACTGTTGAAGCCTGGCTTGGAGAATTTTGAGCAAGTAATGTTACCATGTGAAATGGGTGCACTTGTGTGGTAGTTTGAACATTTTTTGGAACTGCCCCTTTATCAGGTTAATTCCCTCCTATTGCTGGTTTGTTGAATAATTTTTATCATAATCTGGAAATGGGTCTTGTTAAATGAGTTTTCTGCACACACTGAAGTACATCTTTTATAAAAGTCTTAACATTAATTGTAGGGTAAGGAAGTTAAAGAAGGCGAGTTTTGGAAAAAGAATGAGACCAGCATTTTACGGGAACAGATCACCTTTAATGAGGCAAGTAGGGGCAGCAGTCAGATTAGTGAGCTGCTGCCCTAACCCAAGAAAAGAGTAAATATATATAGGCATGTATGTGGAAATCTACTGTCTTAAGGGGGTCTGTTCTTCTCCACGGTTGTTCGGGTTAGTTATCTCTTAAATGGCTGGGGCAAGGAATTCTGGAGATGGGCCAGAGGCTAGGACCAGCTGGGAGCTGGGCGTAATCAACCTTAGTGTCCATTTCCCCCACCCCACCCCCCCATAGACAGCAGCACACCAGGCTCCCCCGTCCTGGGGTTCTGCAGGCAAGAGTACTGGAGTGGATTGCCATTTCCTTCTCCAGTGTATGCTCTACTGCAGTGCATACAGTGAGCCACCAGGAAGGTCCATACACACACAGAACCTCACTGAAAACCAATTAGAATCTAATTATTAAGAACTTACTTAAAGATAGATAAAGGAATAGCCAAGACATCTTGTTCCTGTTATCCTGAAACCGGAAACAAACCTGAATTTACATGTTCTAATATTAATAAAGGTGACTGAGAGAGAATGGCTATCTATAACCTGTATAGGCTATAATTTTTTCTTCTCAGCATATTGTAGAATTGAACATACTAGCATCAGAGAAGAGGACTGTGTAGGGTATAATACACATCAGGTGTGTGCTGATAAAATGAAACAAACAAAAAGTAACTTAGCAAAAATGTGTGAAGCATATTATGCCAGGTCTTTCTGATGTGTGTGCCTGCATTTTGTGATTCTGCTTCCAGATCTCCTGAATTCTCACTTCTTCCCTTTTTTATTTCTGGAGTCTGAGTGCTGATCACTTTGCCTGCCACTCTCAAACGCTTGAGTGTTCTGTTCCACATCTTGACGTGCTGTAGGGAAGGGGGTTCTGCAAAGTCATTTGCATGCTGTCAGCTAGAATGGTGTCCTCCAGACTTTTCTCAGATTCCCAGGAGCTGCTGGCAGCGTGGAGTATGTGCAGAAAGTGTGCTCATGATCTAGTTGATACTTTTTTAACCATATATGTACAGCCCTGAACTTTAGACTCCCTTAAACAATGATAATTCTTAAATGTAACTGGAAGGAACAAAAGTATCTGGCATTGTACTATTCAGACTTCTCCAGCAATGTAGAAATACAGAATACATACATGTGTAATAAGTATAAATACATTCATAAACACAGAATATATGTATACACACACAAATACATAATATACAATTCTGTGTTTATTTAGTATATATTCTGGAGAGGACATGGCACCCCACTCCAGTACTCTTGCCTGGCAAATCCCATGGACGGAGGGGCCTGGTGGACTACTGTCCATGGGGTCCAGAAGAGTCAGACACGACTGAGCAACTTCACTTTCACTTTTCACTTTTCATGCATTGGAGTAGGAAATGGCAACCCACTCCAGTGTTCTTGCCTGGAGAGGCCCAGGGACAGAGGAGCCTGGTGGGCTGCCGGCTGTGGGGTCGCACAGAGTCGGACACGACTGACACAGCTTAGCAGCAGCAGCTGTATATATTCTATAGATACTAGATGAGAGTTTTACGAGTCAACTGATTCTTGTGATCCTGGTGTCTGGGGTGTCTGAAATTCAGAGGACAGCCTTTGATAATACAGTATTGAGGCAAAATTTGCTTCCCTGGGAAACCTGTGTTGGGTCTTTAATTCTTCACTGGATTGAAAAAGTTACTACAACCTTCTTTAAGTCGCAGATTGTACATGTAACTCACGACCATCTTTTCCCATGTTGTTAATCTTCCTGACCACACCCATGTCCAGCGGTTCACTCTGATGGCTCGGGAGACAGATGCCCAACTCTGAACCTTCGGCTCTTAATCAGCAGCCGTGCGACTCTAGGCAAATCTCTCTCCCTCTTCGCAACAGAGCTGGACAGGGATGTTGGCCTCTGTTTTCTCAGAGCCCGGCTAATCACTCGAGGAATCAGGCGCCCCCTCACCCCTCCTTCCCCTCAGTCGCCCGCCCACGCGTAGCTCATCAAACCCCCAGACTCTTCTCACTTTGGAGGAGGTGCTGGAAGCTTTCCAGCCTTCACTCTCAGTGGCCTCCAGTCCCACCCTGCTCCTGGGGCCCTTGGCACTACTAGGACCCGCCCCCCCCTTGCCTCCGAAAAGTCCAGAAAGTGAACCGGCACTAGTGCAAGGCCCCGCCTACCCCAGCCCCACCTCCGCCTGGGGCAGCTGCACATGTTCCCGAGGCCCCGTCCCAGTCTGTGCCTCTCCGCCCCCCAGCAGGCTCTGCACTGCCTTGGAACGTGCTGGAAAGTCATCACCACCCCTGGGCCCTCGTGGATGAGGACTTAGAGGTGGTGCACAGGGATCCGGTGATGCGCGGCGCCCACTCTGCTCACGCACAGAGCCGCCCTTCCGCCCCTCCAGCCTGGATGCTAGGTCTTGCCCCTCAGTCTCATCCTATCACCTCCCGCGGCCGCCCTCGGGAACCCGCGAGGTGGGTTGGGCCCACGGCTGCAGCCAGGGAAGTTCTCCTGACAAACCTGATACCAAGGACACGGCTTGAGCGCTTTGCGTGTACCTTCCCCTTCCTCTTGGCCTTCCGGTCGGTGAGTGAAGATGATCTTGGCTCAGCGCGCTTCCATCATTGTGGTTAGAGCATAGTCACGCTAAGGGCTGCATGTGAATGTGGGTGTTAGAACTGCCCCAACGTGTAAACTGCTTTTACTAAGTGTTCAAGACACATCCAGGTATTGTTCCACATGTTTTGATTTCGCAGCGTGGATCTCAGTAAGGGCCAGGCCACGTGATGACTTACCAGCTGTTCTCCCCAAAAGTAATGCCTGGAGAGCCTTTCACAGGGCTGGGAGAATGGAGGAGCTGGGCTTATACACTGAGTAATATTTCACTGAAGATGCTGAAGCATCATACGTCTCAGGGTTTGGGCTGGGATGGATGGGATAGAGAGGGGGAACTCGTTAGGGATTAGTTAAACTGAAACTGGAAAGCCGCCATGACAGAGAAGAGGCAGGCGTGAGGAGAGAAGGGGTACGAGTTTCCTGCCATGACACGGAGCAAAAACTACTTCCTGTTAAAAGAGAAATCGCTAAAAATGTAAGGAATTGGTTGCTTTGTGGTGTTTTCACGGTGCTATCCAGTGCAGTGTTCAGCGCTCTCTGAACACAATCCCATGCTTACTTTCCTGGCTCTTACAGCAACTTAACTCTCCTTTAGTCAATTCAGACCATCCCCAGTAGGGGTGGGTGCCTGATTGTGGGCCTGTTAGGTTCAGAGGGGTTGGGGAATTTGAGATCCTCAACTATATCTACCGAGGTATTCCCATCCAATTTTAGGGATTTCACTGCCTATTAGGATTCTAACTTTGGCACAGAAGACTTGTTGAAGAATCCAGGCTTTTCTGAAATAGACCCACCTGTACAACAATTCGGCCTTCCTGCAGGAGACTGGGCTCAATCAGGGGATGCCAGAGGCCCCATGACTTTCAGGTTCTGGCTGCACTGACCAACAGTTGCCCTAAGTCTGTTTCATTCCATTTAGAAATTGGTACCCAATTCGAAGGTCTTGATGGTCACTCTGTTTCTATTCTTAAAGTACTGTGCCAGCCAAGAGTCCCCCAACCGGTACTCTTCCTTAGTTTACCCTGGGGAGAAAACACTAATGGTGCACTGCCACGGCATCCCAGGCGCCATCCTTGGCCACTTGACTAGTGAGTGATCTGTCTCCAGATGGGGTTTTAGAGCACACACTCTGGATCACTCCTGGAACTGCCTGTCTTAGGATGGTTTCGCAGACTCCAAGATCACCTGTTGTGTATAGCAGGTTTATTGGGAAGTTCTCACACAACATAGACCTGTAAGGAAGTGAAGAAAACAGGATCAGAAAAAACAGTCTGGTTGCAGTCAAGGCCTCATCTGATCCTATGGGCATTCTAGGGCTGGGGCGGCATATAGAGCTGTCCCAAATTGAAGTAGGAAGGACAGGCTTTGTAGCCCACAGCAGGTGGCTGGTGGCCTCCAGCCATCCCCGGGCAGGGTGTGTGTTTTCCTCCGCTGGGGGAATGCTTGGGAGGCAGCCAGTTTTTTTTTTTTTTTTTTTTTTTTAATATATTGTGGTTGTTCTGGGTCTTCATTGCTGGGTGTGGGCTCTCTCTAGTTGCTGAGAGCAGGGGCTACCTTGTAATTGCAATGCTCGAGCTTCTCATTTCAGTGGTTTCTCTTGTTGCTGAGCACAGGCTCTAGAGCCTGGGCTCAGTAGTTGTGGGGCACAGGCTCAGTTGCTCCGTGGCATGTGGAATCTTCCCAGACCAGGGATTGAACCTGTGTCCCCTGCATTGGCAGGCAGATTCTTATCCACTGTGCCACCAGAAAAGTCCAGGCAGCCAGCTTTGAGCCACTAGCAACTTCTCTTTTCATCAGGGTTGGAGGTGGAGTGAGATGGGTGCATCGGCCCTGAAAAGGGTGTCTGGGTGGAGCACTGTTATATGCACCTTAGTACACATGTCAGGGTTGGGGGATGGAAGGAGAGAAAAGACAGTAAAAAACACAAATGACCTAGAAAGAGAGACAGAAGTGCCCCTTCATTTTATAGGAAATAGAAAGTCACTAGCCAATGTGATTATTGAGGATTCTTTTGGTCACATTGTGTAAGATGTTTGGAGGGAACAGAATCCATATCTGAATAGGTCAGCTCAGCAGTTCTTTCAAAAACTTAAAGTGGAGATTAGGGCCAGACAAGGCAATAGAACTGGATCTGAAAGGAAGAGACAAATACGTGACATGCTGCAGAATTTGGTGTCTAAGAGGAGGACATGTAGTGCAGAGAGAGGGAGCCCAGGACAAGTGAGGACCTGGTGTTACAAGGTGATGACACACGAGGCTGTGTAGTCCTTGGGGTCTGCAGGGATGGTGGAATAAGCTAAATAAAAGTGTCCCATGTGAAGAAATAGGACTGGGATTTGAGTGAGATGCTAGACCTGGAGAAACTGGTGGACATGCAAAAAGATGATGACTGAATCTATGCACGTTGATGGTACACAGTGAGAGAATATGAGGGCGCAAAGGACCGAGTAGCCTCCAAAATAACATGAGGTAACGAGGGACATTTCTCAGGTGTTGTATGCAGGGCCCTGCATAGACACGGGGCCTTTCTAGCCTTCATGTTCTGGACCTCTGGGCCTGCACACTGCCCCCAGCCCTCCCGCCCCCAGCTCTTTCTGCCCTCTGAGCTGTGCTGCTCTCTGCTGAGGAGGCACCAATGGCCCAAGCCCCACGCTTACCTTGGGCTCCTGAAGGGACCAGAGTTGTTTGATAAACTAGGTGCACATAGAGTCTTCCTAACCACCCTCTCGATCCATCAGATCCTGCTGCCAGGACATTCTTCATCAAACAAGACTATTTCAGCTATTTAAAGGGATGCAGTCACTACTGTGGAGATACTGGATATCAAATAGTAAACTGGATATCCATTTTAAAAATGTTTTAAGAGCCAAAAGAATGCATGACTTGTCACTAGAGGCACTGTGTATCTTTTTCCAAAGTGCTAGAAGGTGCTCACTGTCATCATGTAGTTAGCTTCTTCCATTTGGTGAGCGTTTTAGCATCTATAAAACAACTTAAGAATGTGCATCAGACGTTGTTATCCATGTCCTTCATGGAGGAGCTAGAGTCTGTGACTGCTAGATGGGATGGATTGGCTGATCCGTTGTTTCTTTTCAGTTCTCCTGGTTTACAGCTGTTTTTCATTACTACATGTTCTCATTCTTTTAGTCATTAATTCTTGAGCCAGGCTTTTGTGACTCCCGTGAGGCCTGGGAGACTAAAACTTTTCTACAAACATAAGGCAGTTGGAGGATGTGGCCAAGGATGAGATGGGGTCTGTCCTGGGAAGAACTGTAGGGCCCTGTTCAATTACACTGTGTGAATGGGATCAATTTCTGGATACATCCTGGAATTCAGTTCAGTTCACTTCAGTTGCTCAGTCGTGTCCGACTCTTTGCAACCCCATGGACTGCAGCACGCCAGGCTTCCCTGTCCATCACCAGCTTCCAGAGCCTACTCAAACTCATGTCCATTGCATCGGTGATGCCATCCAACCATCTCTTCCTCTGTTGTCCCCTTCTCCTCCTACCTTCAGTCTTTCCCAGCATCACGGTCTTTTTCCAATGAGTTGATTCTTTGCATCAGGTGGCCAAAGTATTGGAGTTTCAGCTTTAGCATCAGACCTTCTCATGAACACTCAGGACTGATCTCCTTTAGGATGGACTGGTAGGATCTCCATGCGGTCCAAGGGACTCTCAAGAGTCTTCTCCAACACCACAGTTCAAAAGCATCAATTCTTCAGCGCTCAGCTTTCTTTATAGTCCAAATCTCACATCCATCAATGACTACTGGAAAACCATAGCTTTGACTTAGATAGACCTTTGTTGGTAAAGTCATGTCTCTGCTTTTTAACATGCTATCTAGTTTGGTCATAACTTGTCTTCCAAGGAGCAAGCATCTTTTAATTTCATGGCTGCAGTTACCATCTGCAGTGATTTTGGAGCCCCGCCAAAGAAAGTCTGTCACTGTTTCCACTGTTTCCCTGTCTATTAGCTATGAAGGAATGGGACCAGATGCTATGATCTTAGTTTTCTGAATGTTGAGTTTTAAGCCAACTTTTTCACTCTCCTCTTTCACTTTCATCAAGAGGCTCTTTATCTTCTTCACTTTCTGCCATAATTGTGATGTCATCTCCGTATCTGAGGTTGTTGATATTTCTCCTGGAAATCTTGATTCCAGCTTGTGCTTCACCCACCCCTGGATTTCACATGATGTGCTCTGCATTTAAGTTAAATAAGCAGAGTGATAACATACAGCCTTGATATACTCCTTTTCTGATTTGTAATCAGTCTGTTGTTTTGTGTCCAGTTCTACCTGTTACTTCTTAACCTGCATACAGATTTCTCAGGAGGCAGGTAAGGTGGTCTGTACTCCCATCTCTTTCAGAATTTTCCACAGTTTATTGTGATCCACACAGTCAAAGGCTTTGGCATAGTCAATAAAGCAGAAGTAAACATTTTTTTTCTGGAAATCTCTTCTTTTTCGATGATCCAGTGGATATCAGCAATTTGATCTCTGGTTCCTCTCCCTTTTCTAAATCCAGCTTGAACATCTGGAAGTTCTCGGTTCATACACTGTTGAAGCCTGGCTTGGAGAATGTTGAGCATTACTTTGTTAGTGTGTGAGATGAGTGCAATTGTGTGGCAGTTTGAACATTTTTTGGCATTGCTTTTCTTTGAGATTGGAATGAAAACTGACCTTTTCCAGTCCTGTGGCCACTGCTGAGTTTTCCAGATTTGCTGGCATATTGAGTGCAGCACTTTCACAGCATCATCTCTTAGAGTTTGAAATAGCTCAACTAGAATTCCATTACCTCCACCAGCTTTGTTCATAATGATGCTTCCTAATGCCCACTTGACTTCACACTGCAGGATGTCTGGCTCTAGGTGAGTGATCACACCATCATGACTATCTGGGTCGGTAAGATCTTGTTTGTAAAGTTCTTCTGTGTATTCTTGCCACTTCTTAATATCTTCTGCTTCTGTTAGGTCCATACCATTTCTTTCCTTTATTGTGCTCATCTTCGCATGAAATGTTCCCTTGGTATGTACAATTTTCTTAAGAGATCTCTAGTCTTTCCCATTCTTTTGTTTTCCTCTATTTCCTTGCATTGATCACTGACAAAGGCTTTCTTATCTGTCCTTGCTATACTTTGGAACTCTGCATTCAAATGGATATATCTTTCATTTTCTCCTTTCCCTTTTGCTTCTCTTATCTCAGCTATTTGTAAGGCCTCATCAGACAACCATTTTGCCTTTTTCCATTTCCTTTTCTTTGAGATGGTCTTGCTAAATACTAAAATCCTTGGTTCCTGTTCTTGGTTCCTAAGTAGGAAAAAAAAATGCTGACAAGTTGTAGACAGATTTACAGAGTGAAATATGTAGATATGAAATAATGAAATAATCTAGATCCAATTAAGTTAATCAAATCTCATAATTTGGCTTACTGTGACATGATTTAAGTGTATTTCCAGTTTCTGAGTCCAAAAGCCTAAAACCACCAGAAAAATCCCCTAGTTGATTAACCTATAAGATATGGGTTGTGTGGATTCAGTTCAGTTCAGTCTCTCAGTCGTGTCCGACTCTTTGCGACCCCATGAATCGCAGCATGCCAGACCTCCCTGTCCATCACCAACTCCCGGAGAACACTCAGACTCACATCCATCGAGTCAGTGATGCCATCCAGCCATCTCATCCTCTGTCATCCCCTTCTCCTCCTGCCCCCAGTCCCTCCCAGGATCAGAGTCTTTTCCAGTGAGTCAACTCTTCGCATGAGGTGGCCAAAGTACTGGAGTTTCAGCTTCAGCATCATTCCCTCCAAAGAAAACCCAGGACTGATCTCCTTCAGAATGGACTGGTTGGATCTCCTTGCAGTCCAAGGGACTCTCAAGTGTCTTCTCCAACACCACAGTTCAAAAGCATCAATTCTTCAGCGCTCAGCTTTCTTCACAGTCCAACTCTCGCATCCATACATGACCACAGGAAAAACCATAGCCTTGACTAGATGGATCTTTGTTGGCAAAGTAATGTCTCTGCTTTTGAATATACTATCTAGGTTGGTCATAACTTTTCTTCCAAGGAGTAAGTGTCTTTTAATTTCATGGCTGCAATCACCATCTGCAGTGATTTTGGAGCCCAAAAAAATAACGTTTGACACTGTTTCCACTGTTTCCCATCTATTTCCCATGAAGTGATGGGACCAGATGCCATGATCTTTGTTTTCTGAATGTTGAGCTTTAAGCCAACATTTTCACTCTCCACTTTGACTTTCATCAAGAGGCTCTTTAGTTCCTCTTCCCTTTCTGCCATAAGGGTGGTGTCATCTGCATATCTGAGGTGATTGATATTTCTCCTGGCAATTTTGATTCCAGCTTGGGCTTCCTCCAGCGCAGCGTTTCTCATGATGTACTCTGCATAGAAGTTAAATAAGCAGGGTGACAATATACAGCCTTGACGTACTCCTTTTCCTATTGGGAACCAGTCTGTTGTTCCATGTCCAGTTCTAACTGTTGCTTCCTGACCTGCATACAGATTTCTCAAGAGGCAGGTCAGGTGGTCTGGGATTCCCATCTCTTTCAGAATTTTCCACAGTTTACTGTGATCCACACAGTCAAAGGCTTTGGCAGAGTCAATAAAGCAGAAATAGATGTTTCTCTGGATCTCTCTTGCTTTTTTGATGATCCAGCAGATGTTGGCAGTTTGATCTCTGGTTCCTCTGCCTTTTCTAAAACCAGCTTGAACATCTGGAAGTTCACGATTCCTTGAGCTTAATCGTGTGATATAATCATGGCCAATGGGAGGCTGCTGGGTAAAGCTTCCTCGCTCTTGAAGGGAGGAATGAAGAAGAGAAAGCACATCTTCTCCCTTCTGGTGGATATCATAGCATCCTGGATGAGAAGCCTGGTGGTGCAGCAGCCATTCTGTGCCTTGAGGAACTACCCTGGGGACCAAGCTGACCTCTGAGACTGTGGCTAGAAAGATGGAAACACTGGGGTCTTTGAAGACCTCATGGAGCCACTGAATGTGATATTAATCTCTGGTAAACCGATTCATGGGGTTGCAAAGAGTTGGACACGACTGAGCGACTGAACTGAACTGAACTGAAACTTTACAATATATGATAGGATTTAGTTATAAGTTAGAAACATTTATATAAAATCAATGAGGGCAATCTGAAGTAACTCCAAAATTGAGGTGAAAGGAGATTTCACATAAGAATTAGTGAAATGGGCCATTGTGAAATAAAAAGCCCAGAGTGAGTGAGTGAGTGAAGTCACTCAGTTGTGTCCAACTCTTTGCAACCCCATGGACTGTAGCTTCCCAAGCTCCTCTGTCCATGGGATTTTCCAGGCAATAGTACTGGAGTGGATTGCCATTTCCTTCTCCAGGGGTTCTTCCCGACCCAGGGATCGAACCCAGGTCTCCTGCATTGTAGACAGACACTTTACCGTCTGAGCCACCAGGGAAGTCCAAAAAGCCCAATGCTACTGTAAAAATCAGACCACCATAGAACAAATGTGTCTGAACCCTCACTCCTTCTCAGGTGGAACTTGAACCCAAGCAAAACTCAGATTGGGCTCAAACCCATGGGCTGGGACTTGAACCCATAATCCCTGGCTTAATAGAGGACTTAAGCCACTGCTTTTAATTGAAACTACTTACCTGGTCTTAGGACTTACTGGAGCTTAGGTCCTTTTGTCTGCACAAAAATTCAGAGAGGCAAAGTAGGAGTCAAAGAATGGGTTTATTAGTGTAGCACACTTGCGACAGATACAAGTGGGCAGGTGAGAAGGCTCTGCCCGGAGGACTGAGAAGGCTTTACTGTTATAAACAAAAGAAAAGTAGGGAGGGGGAGAGGACTACTTTCCTCCTCATTTTTGCCAGATGTCAAGGCTTATATCATTAGTCTTCCTTTGGCTCTATAGGGTCTAAATGGGACTGTCAGGGCACTGTTTAAATCAATGCCTGAAGGGGCATTGGTGGCCTGGGAAGCGGCTTTGCAGAGATCATGCCAAGATGGAGGCAGGAGTAGGGTAGTGACCAGCACCTCCAGTTCCTAGCACAGAGCAGGTTGTAGTGGTGGATGGGCCTCAGGGAGGCCAGCAGCAGTGGAGAGGCTGGGATGCTCTCCGCTTCTAGGTGGACAGTGACTCCTGGGCAGCTGACTAGCTCCATGACAGACAGCGACTTCTGGGAGCTGGTTGGGCTTCATGTTGGACAGTGACTCCTGGGTGGCAGGTTGGCTCCAGGGTGGCCAATGACTCCTGGGCAGCCAATGGCAGTAGAAAGGCCAGGGTGCCCTCCACTCCTGGCAGTAGATCGGCTCCAGGGTGACCAGTACCTCCCGGTGGCAGATCAGCCCCGGGGTGACCAGTGACAGCAGAGCCCTCTGCTCCTGGACATCCTTCAACATCGGCTCTAGCTGTCCCTGACCCACTTCCCAGCCATTCCAGCAGGGCCTTGGCCTTGACCCCCAGCCACACATGGACCAGCACCTGATGGCCAGTGAAGGTTTACATGATCAATAAGGACCAATGGTGGGAGAACCAGGGCACTGGGTATGTCCTAAGGTACAGGGAGCAGCTGAAGGGCATGTCCCTGCTAGTTAGGGTCTGACAAAATGTGGTCCACCGGAGAAGTGAATGGCAAACCACTTCAGTATTCTTGCCTTGAGAACCCCATGAACAGCATGAAATGGCAAAAAGATACGACATTGAAAGATTATCCCCCCAGGTTGGCAGGTGTCCAGTATACTCCTGGGGAAGAGCAGAATTATAGCTACAGGAAGGATGAAGAGGCTGAGCCAAAGCAGAAACAACGCCCAGTTGTGACTGTATCTGGTGGTGAAAGTGAAGTCCGATGCAGTAAAGAACAATATTGCATAGGAACCTGGAATGGTAGGTTCATGAATCAAGATACATTCAGTTCAGTCACTCAGGCGTGTCCAACACTGCAACCCCATGAGCTGCAGCACGCAGGGCCTCCCTGTCCAACACCAACTCCCAGAGCCCACCCAAACTCATGTCCATTGAGTCAGTGGTGCCATCCACAAATCTCATCCTCTGTCATCCCCTTCTCCTCCTGCCCTCAATCCTTCCCAGCATCAGGGTCTTTTCAGATGAGTCAGTTCTTTGCATCAGGTGACCAAAGTATTGGAGTTTCAGCTTCAACTTCAGACCTTCCCATGAACACCCAGGACTGATCTCCTTTAGGGTGGACTAGTTGGATCTTCTTGCAGTCCAAGGGACTCTCAAGAGTCTTCTCCAACACCACAGTTCAAAAGCATCAATTCTACAGTGCTCAGCTTTCTTTATAGTCCAACTCTTACGTTCATACAAAACTACTGGATAAACCATAGCCTTGATGAGATGGACTTTTGTTGGCAAAATAATGTCTCTGCTTTTTAATATGCTGTCTAGGTTGGTCATAACCTTCCTTCCAAAAAGTAAGCGTCTTTTAATGTCATGGCTAGCAGTCACCATCTGCAATGATTTTGGAGCCCCCCAAAATAAAGTCTGACACTGTTTCCACTGTTTGCCCATGTATTCACTATGAAGTGATAGGACCAGATGGCATGATCTTAGTTTTATGAATGTTGAGCTTTAAGCCAACCTTTTTCACTCTCCGCTTTCACTCTCATCAAGAGGCTCTTTAGTTCCTCTTCGCTTTCTGCCATAAGGGTGGTGTCATCTGCATATCTGAGGTTATTGATATTTCTCCTGGCAATCTTGATTCCAGCTTGTGCTTCCTCCAGCCCAGGATTTCTCATGATGTACTCTGCACATAAGTTAAATAAGCAGAGTGACAATATACAGCCTTGACATACTCCTTTTCCTAATTGGAACCAGTCTGTTGTTCCATGTCCAGTTCTAACTGTTGCTTCCTGACCTGCATACAGGTTTCTCAAGAGGCAGGTCAGGTGGTCTGGGATTCCCATCTCTTGAAGAATTTTCCACAGTTTACTGTGATCCACACAGTCAAAGGCTTTGGCAGAGTCAATAAAGCAGAAATAGATGTTTTTCTGGAACTCTCTTGCTTTTTCCATGGTCCAGCGAATGTTGGCAATTTGATCTCTGGTCCCTCTGCCTTTCCTAAAACAAGCTTGAACATCGGGACATTCATGATTCACGTATTGCTGAAGCCTGGCTTGCAGAATTTTGAGCATTGCCTTACTAGTGTGTGAGATGAGTGCAATTATGCCATAGTTTGAGCATTCTTTGGCATTTCCATTCTTTGAGACTGGAATGAAAACTGACCTTTTCCAGTCCTGTGACCACTGCTGAGTTTTCCAAATTTGCTGGCATATTGAGTGCAGCAGTTTCACAGCATTATCTTTCAGGATCTGAAATAGCTCAACTGGAATTCCATCACCTCCACTAGCTTTGTTTGTAGTGATGCTTTCTAAAGCCCATGTGACTTCACATTCCAGGATGTCTGGTTCTAGGCGAGTGATCACACTATCGTGATTAACTGGGTCATGAAGATCTTTTTTATATAGTTCTGTGTATTCTTGCCACCTCTTCTTAATATCTTCTGCTTCTTTTCAGGTCCATACCATTTCTGTCCTTTATTGAGCCCATCTATGCATGAAATGTTCCCTTGGTATCTCTAATTTTCTTGAAGAGATCTCTAGTCTTTCCAATTCTATTGTTTTCCTCTGTTTCCTTGCATTGATCACTGAGAAAGGCTTTCTTATCTTTCTTTGTTATTATTTGGAATTCTGCATTCAGATGGGTATATCTTTCCTTTTCTCCTTTGCTTTTGGCTTCTCTTCTATTCACAGCTATTTGTAAGGCCTCCCCAGACAGCCATTTTGCTTCTTTGCATTTCTTTTTCCCAGAGATGGTCTTAATCCCTGTCTCCTGTACAATGTCATGAACCTCTGTCCATAGTTCATCAGGCACTCTGTCTATCAGATCTAGTCCCTTAAATCTATTTGTCACTTCCACTGTATAATAATAGGGATTTGATTTAGGTCATACCTAATGGTTTAGTGTTTTTCCCCACTTTCTTCAATTTAAGTCTGAATTTGGCAATAAGGAGTTCATGATCTGACCCACAGTCCGCTCCTGGTCTTGTTTTTGCTGACTGTATAGAGCTTCTCCATCTTCGGCTGCAAAGAATCTAATCAGTCTCCTTTTGGTATTAGCCATCTGTTGATGTCCATGTGTCGTCTCTTATGTTGTTGGAAGAGGGTGTTTGCTATGACCAGTGTGTTTTCTTGGCAAAATTCTATTAGCCTTTGCCCTGCTTCATTCTGTATCCAAGGCCAAATTTGCCTGTTACTCCAGGTGTTTCCTGAATTCCTTCTTTTGCATTCTAGTCCCCTATAATGAAAAGGACACCTTTTTTGGGTGTTACTTCTAAAAGGTCTTATAGGTCTTCATAGAACCGTTCATCTTCAGCTTCTTCAGCATTACTGGTCAGGGCACAGACTTGGATTATCGTGATATTTAATGGTATGCCTTGGAAACAAACAGAGATCATTCTGTCATTTTTGAGATTGCATCCAAGTACTGCATTTCAGACTCTTTTGTTGACCATGATGGCTACTCCATTTCTTCCAAGGGATTCCTGCCCACAGTAGCAGATAAAACGGTCATCTGAGTTAAGTTCACTCATTCCAGTCCATTTTAGTTAGCTGATTCCTAGAGTGTTGCCATTCACTCTTGCCATCTCCTGTTTGATCACTTCCAATTTGCCTTGATTCATGGACCTAACATTCCAGGTTCCTATGCAATATTGCTCTTTACAGCATCGGACCTTGCTTCTATCACCAGTCACATCCACAACCGGGTGTTGTTTTTGCTTTGGCTCCATCCCTTCATTCTTTCTTAAGTTATTTCTCTACTGATCTCCAGCATCATATTGGGCACCTACTGACCTGGGGAGTTCATCTTTCAGTGTCCTATCTTTTTGCCTTTACATACTGTTCATGGGGTTCTCAAGGCAAGAATACTGAAGTGGTTTGCCATTCCCTTCTCCAGTGGACCACATTTTATCAGACCTCCCCTCCATGACCCATCCATCTTTGGTGGCCCCACACGGTATGGCCTAGTTTCATTGAGTTAGACAGGGCTGGGGTCCATGTTTGGGGCTTCCCTGGCGGCTCAGATGGTAAAGCGTCGTCTACAATGCGGGACACCTGGGTTTGATCCCTGGGTCAGGAAGATTCCCTGGAGAAGGAAACGGCAACCGACTCCAGTACTCTTGCCTAGAAAATCCCATGGATAGAGGAGCTTGGTGCAGGCTACTGATCAGATTGGCTAGTTTTCCCTGATTGGCCTTTTCGTCTGTCTGCCCTCTGATGCCCTCTCTCAGCATCTACCATCTTACTTGGGTTTCTCCAAGGTAAATTGGAAGTGGTCAAACAGGAGATGGCAAGAGTGAACGTCGATGTTTTAGGAATCTGAACTAAAATGAATGAGAATGGGCAAATTTAATTCAGATGACCATTATATCTGGCTTCCTTAATCACTCAGTTGGTGAAGAATCTGCCTGCAATCTAGGAGACCCTGGTTCGATTCCTGGGTGGGGAAGATCCACTGGAGGAGGGATTGTCTACCCACTCCTTATTCTTGGGCTTCCGTTGTGGCTCAGCTGGTAAAAAAAAAAAATCCATCTACAATGTGGGAGACCTGGATTCTATCCCTAGGTTAGGAAGATCCCCTGGAGAAGGGAAATGCTACCCAGTCTAGTATTCTGGCCTGGAGAATTCCACGGACTGTACAGTCCATGGGGTCACAAAGAGTCGGACATGACTGAGCGACTTTCACTTTCACCATTATATCTACTACTGTGTGCAAGAATCCCTTAGAAGAAATGTATTGGTGTTCATAGTTAACAAATGAGTATGAAATACAGTACTTGGGTGCAGTCTCAAAAATGACAGAATGGTCTCAGTTCATTTCCAAGGCACACCATTCAACATCACAGTAATCCAAGTCTGTGCCCCAACCGCTGTTGCTGATGAAGCTGAACTTGAACGATCCTGTGAAAAGTTACAAGACCTCCTAGAACTAACACTGAAAAAAGATGTCCTTTTCATCATAGGGGACTGGAATGTAAAAGTCGAAAGTCAAGAGATACCTGGAGTGACAGGTAAGTTTGGCCTTGGAGTACAAAATGAAGCACTTCAAGGCTGAGAGTTTTGCCAAGAGAACACACTGGTCATAGCAAACACCTTCTGCCAACATCAAAAGAGCCTACTCTACACATGCACATCACCAGATGGTCAACACTGACATCATCTTGATTATATTCTTTGCAGCTGAAGACAGAGAATCTCTATACAGTCAGCAAAAACAAGACCCAGAACTGACTGTGGCTCAGATCATCAGCTCTTTATTGCAAAATTCAGGCTTAAATTGAAAACAGTAGGGAAAACCACTAGGTCACTCAAGTATAACCTAAATCAAATCCCTTATGATTATACAGTGGAGGAGATGAATAGATTCAAGGAACTAGATCTGGTAGATAGTGCCTGGAGAAATATGGACAGAGGTTCATAACATTATACAGGAAGTGATGAGCAGAACCAGTCCCAAGAAAAAGAAATGCAAGAAGGCAAAGTGGTTGTCTGAGGAGGCCTTACAAATAGCTGAGAAAAGAAGAGAAAGTGAAAGTGAAAGTGAGGTCGCTCAGTCGTGTCCAACTCTTTGCGACCCTGTGGACTGTAGCCCACCAGGCTCCTCTGTCCATAGGATTTTCCAGGCAAGAATTCTGGAGTGGGCTGCCATTTCCATCTCCAGGGGATCTTCCCAACCCAGGGATTGAACCCAGGTCTCCCGCATTGCAGGCAGACACTTTATCCTGAGCCAGAAGTGAAAGGCAAAGGAGAAAGATATACCCAACTGAATGCAGTGTTCCAGAGAATAGCAAGGAGAGATAAGAAAGGTTTCTTAAGTGAACAAGGCAATTAAATAGAAGAAAACAATAGAATTAGAAACACTAGAGATCTCTTTAAGAAAATTGGAGATACCAAGGGCATATTTCATGCAAAGATAGGCACAATAAAGGACAAAAACATCAAGGACCTAATAGAAGCAGAAGAGATTAAGAAAAGGTGACAAGAATACTCAGAAGAACTGTACAGAAAAGCTCTTAATGACCCAGATAACCACAATGGTGTGGTCACTCACCTAGAGCCAGACATCCTGATGCGTGAAGTCAAGTGGGCCTTAGAATGCATTACTACAAACTGAGGTAGTGGAGGTTATGGAATTTCAGCTGAGCTATTTCAAATCCTAAATGATGATGCCTTTAGGAGCTTCCCTAGAGGCTCAGTGGTAAAGAATCTGCTTGCCAATGTAAGAGACACAGCTTCCATCCCTGATCTGGGAAGATCCCACATGCCTTGGAGCAGTTAAGCCCAGGTGGCACAACTATTGAGCCTGTGCTCTGGAGCCGGAGAACCACAACTACTGAGCCCATGTACTGCAACTACTAAAGCCTGAGCACCTATAGCCCATGTTGTGCAATAAGAAAAAGCCATGGCAATGAGAAGCACCACAACTAGAGAGTAGTGAGCGACTTTCACTTTCCCCACAACTAGGGGAAAGCCCTCACAGCAACAAAGACTCAGGGCAGCTAAAACTGAATAAATAAATAAAATTTTAAGAAAAAAAGAGGATGATTTAAAGTGCTGCACTCCATATGCCAGCAAATTTGGAAAACTCAGTAGTGGCCACAGAACTGGAAAAGGTCAGTTTTCATTCCAATCCCAAAGAAAGGTAATGCCAAACAATGTTCAGATTACTGAACAGTTGCACTCATTTCACATGCTAGCAAGATTATGCTCAAAATCCCTCAAGCTAAGCTTCAGCAGTAAGTAAACTGAGAACTTCCTGATGTACAAGCTGGGTTTAGAAAAGGCAGAGGAACCGGAGATCAAATTGCCAACATATGCTTGATTATAGAAAAAGCAAGGGAATTTCAAAAAATCTACTTCTGCTTCATTGCCTACACTAAAGTCTTTGTGTAGATCACAACAAACTGTGGAATATTCTTAAAGAGATGGGAATACCAGACCACATTACCTGTCTCCCAAGAAACCTGTATATAGGATGAGAAACAACAGTTAGTACCAGACATGGAACAATCGACGGGTTCAAAATTGGGAAAGGAGTACATCAAGGCTCTATATTGTCACCCTGCTTATTTAACTTGTATGCAGAGTACATCATAGGAAATGCTGGGCTGGATGACTCACAATCTGGAATCAAAATTGCTGGGAGAAATATCAACAGTCTCAGACATGCAGATGATACCACTTTAATAACAAAGTGAAGAGGAACTAAAACGCCTCTTGATGAAGGCGAAAGAGGAGAGTGAAAAAAAGCTGGCTTAAAACACAGCCTTCTAAAGACGAAGATTATGGCATCCGATCCTATCACTTCATGGCAAATAGATGGGGAAAAAGTGGAAACTGTCAGATTTCATTCTTGGGTTCCAAAATCACTGCAAATGGTGACCACAAAATTAAAAGATACTTGCTTCTTGGAAGAATAGCTGTGACAAACCTAGACAGTGTATTAAAAAAGGAGAGACATCACTACAGGGGTCTGTATACTGAAAGCTATGGTTTTTCCTGAAGTCATGTATGGATGTGAGAGTTGGACCATAAAGAAGGCTGAGTGCTGAAGAACTGATAATTTTGAACTGTGGTGCTGGAGAAGACTCTTGAAAGTCCCTTGGACAACAAGGAGATCAAATCAGTCAATCCTAAAGGAAATCAATCCTGAATATTTATTGGAAGGACTGGTGCTGAAGCTGAAGAGATGCTAGTCTTTATCTTCTTGGTCTACTAACATTCCAATTCAAGTCATTATTCCTTGTTCCAACTGCTGGTCTCCCAGCTTATTGACCTGTCCTGCAGCAAGAAGCAGCTTGGGCTCTGTAACATTTAAAGGGAATTTGGGATATTTCTGTCGGAGAAGGCAATGGCACCCCACTCCAGTACTCTTGCCTGGAAAATCCCATGGATGGAGGAGCCTGGTAGGCTACAGTCCATGGGGTCACTAAGAGTTGGACACGACTGAGTGACTTCACTTTCACTTTTCACTTTCATGCATTGGAGAAGGAAATGGCAACCCATTCCAGTGTTCTTGCCTGGAGAATCCCAGAGCCAGGGGAGCCTGGTGGGCTGCCATCTATGGGGTCTCATAGAGTCAGACACGACTGAAGCGACTTAGCAGCAGCAGCAGCAGCAAGGAGATTTCTGTAAGCTAATGATCGCTCAAGCCAATACTTTGGCCACCTGATGCAAAGGGTCAACTCATTGAAAAAGACTCTGATGCTGGGAAATATTGAAGGCAGGAGGAGAAGGGGACAACAGAGGATGAGATGGTTGGATAGGATCACTGACTCAATAGACATGAACTTGAGCAAACTCAGGCAGATAGTTAAGGACAGGGAAGTCTGGCGTGCTGCACTTAATAGGGCTGCAAAGGGTTGGACAGGACTTAGTGTTTGAAATGGCAACCCGCTCCAGTATTCTTGCCTGGAGAATCCCATGGACAGAGGAGCTTGGTAGGCTACAGTCCACGGGGTCACAAAGAGCTGGACATGACTGAGTGACTTCACTTTCACTTTAGTGACTGAACAACAACAATTATTAGCTAAAGGGTGGTGACACTTACTATGGTAATTCAGCTCAGGTTTCGGTATAATACTCCCTTTCACTTAGTTTCTCTCTTGGCTACATGCAGAAGTGCTCCTCTTCCAGGACTATTAACTCTCTGACTTCACATAACATGATTTAGACCCCCGTTTCAATTGCTTGTGTGTAATTATCAGGGTTTGTGGCTTGAGTGTGTCTGGTGCTTGATGCACTGGTCTTCCTCCAAGCTAGTGTAGATTGTTGCTCGTTTACTGGAGTCTTTTCTTGAGTGGTCATTAGCTTACAGAAGTCTCCCACATTCCCTTAAAATGTTACAGAGCCCAGATTCCTTCTTGCAGCAGGACAGGTCAAGGAATAATGACTTGAATTGGAATGTTAGTAGACCAAGAAGATAAAGACTAGCATCTCAAAAAGGCCGTCTTCCCTGAGTCCCAATTTGGGGTCCTTTTATATACAAAAGGGAAAAGGCGAGGGACCGCTGTGGCACCAACCAATGGTTGAGCAGGACCACTATCGGTTGCTGGGTGACAGTTGTTTACTAACTGGTCACGTGCTTGGGGGATGGACCCACTACACATGACCAGTTAGCCAGTGGAGGGATTGGGGGCAGGAAGAGAAGGGGATGACAGAGGATGAGATGGCTGGATGGCATCACTGACTCGATGGACGTGAGTCTGAGTGAACTCCAGGAGTTGGTGATGGACAGGGAGGCCTGGCGTGCTGCGATTCATGGGGTCGCAAAGAGTCGGACACGACTGAGCGACTGAACTGAACTGAACGGAAAAGCGAGGTTTCTATACCTGGTGCCTACCTCACTGCCACTGCACCCTGAGCAGAAGGGTGTGAATAACTCCAGAAAGTGCCAGGTCTGAAGAAGTGCCCAGCTGCTCCAGCAACGTCCTCCTCCAGCCCTGGTGGAAGGAAGTGTGCGTGTAGCAGAGGCAGCTGATGCACCTGTCAACTGTGATCACTGCCTGAGGCGGCAGGCACCCTGGGCTCAGCCTGCCATGCACCAGCCAGCCTGTGAGGGCCGAGGTGGCCCCAGAGCTGGTGCCCCAGAGTGGAGCTCCCACCTGTCTGCTTGTGCAGTGGTTGGGTGGCAGGCAGGAGTGGGCTGGTCTGGTGGGTTAGGTGCAGCTGCACTTGGAAAGGTGTGACAGAGTGACCCCTGCCACAATGGAGCATGTAGGCTGGTGCCAGGGCTCGAAGGGCCCATCAAGCCTCAGGTTCAGCCTAGGAAGGCCACCACTACAGAAATTCCCTCCAGTCTTTAATCTCCTAGCGGGAGTTCTAAAACAACTAATTAGCCTACTCTATCCCTATTATGTCCAGTGGCCTACAGACCACATTGATTTTTTTTTTCCTTCCATTTTTGCAACAAAGGGGGTTGGTTTCCCACCCTTTCAGATCTCCTCAGTGGTCCAGTAGGAGAATTTCCTGGTTTTCCATGGGGAGGATATCTGAGAGTGTAACAGAGCCCAGTGAGTGCATTCCATGCGGCTAAGTCGCTTCAGTCTTGTCCGACTCAGTGCAGCCCCATAGACGGCAGCCCACCAGGCTCCTCTGTCCCTGGGATTCTCCAGGCAAGAACACTGGAGTGGGTTGCCATGTCCTCCCCCAATGCATGAAAGTGAAGAGTGAAAGTGAAGTCGCTCAGTCGTGTCTGACTCTTCGTGACCCCATGGACTGCATAGCTTGCAGCCATTGCTGTATGTCATTAGGGCTCACCTTATTACCAGGCAATGAGTCCTGCTCAACCATTGGTGGGTGCTTCATTGGGCCCTGCCCACTGGCAACCAGCGTCAGTGAGTGACTGTTAGTGGTCCTGCTCAGCCATTGGACAGCACAGCAGCGGGCCTCAATCACATGCAACCAACTATTAAGAAACAACGTAACGAATGATAACCCTGTATGCGAGACAGCAAAAAGAGACACAGATGTATCGAACAGTTTTTTGGACTCTGTGGGAGAGGGAGAAGGTGGGATGATTTGGGAGAATGGCATTGAAACGTGTATAATATCATATAAGAAATGAAAAAATATTAATAAAATGCTCTACACTTCTTTTTTTAAAAAAAGAAAGAAACAATGAGTGAGGGGATTCAGAAAACACCAGATCAGTGGTCGTGAAGAGGAAAGTGAGGTAAGAGGTGGATCCCAGCCTTCTCCCTGAGGCCCTCCCACCCAGCCTTGGGCCAGCCAGTGAGCTGGGAGCGGCGTGGGGGAGGGGGGGCAGATAATAGCCTGGAGGTTGTGTCCTGCAGGGCTCTAGAACCCTAACCAAAGCCACCTATCAGCCTTGGCCCATGTCTTGAGGCATCGGTGAACCTCTCCTCCATCCTTGTCTCTGTGACCTCTTAGCCGAGGTGGTCTGCTTGGGTCACAGTCTGTGGGACTTGATCCCCCCCAACTCTGGGCAGCCTGAGGAGCCTGAGGGCCAGTTGGGTTGGGTGCCTGGCTCCTTCAGTGATGACAGCTGGGTAGAGGCTGGGGACCTGGCCCTGAGGGAGCTGCCAGCTGGCATCTGCATCCTCTTAGCCAGGACCAGGATTTGGAGGGTGAGAGTTGTATCTTGGGACCTTCCCCTTTCTTGTCAGGACAAAGAATAACATTTGTGTGGTAGAGATTTACCTCATTACTTGACCTGACCCCGGGAACAAAGGATCTGACACCGAAAAGTTTGTAACAACTAACCACGTCCCTCCCTCACCTTTTGTTTTTAAAGGGTCTTGCCAAAAGCTTTCAGTAACTTTGGGGTTCTTAGGGCATGAGCCACCGATCTCCTTGTATGAACCTCTAATAAACCTTTCCCTGTTCCAGACTCTGCAATGCTTTAATATTGATTGGCCTCACTATGCGTTGGGGACATGGACTTGTGATTTGGTAACAAGGACAGAGAATAACATTCATTTGGTAGAGGTTTACAGGAACGTCATTATCTGACCATGACCTGACTTCAAGAACAATGGATCTGACACCAAGCAACAACTAACCATGCCCTTCCCTCATCTTTTTGCTCTAAAAGGACTTGCTGAAAGCTCCCAGTAACTTTAGGGGTTTTAAGGCATGAGCCGCCCATCTCCTTGCATATTCCTGTAATAAACCTTTCTCTGTTGCAAACTTCAGTACTTCAGTGTTGTTTGGCCCCAATGTGCGTCAGGCACACGGACGTGTGTTATTTGGTGACAAGAGTTGCTATACTTATGGGAAAGCATTATAAACCGCCCAGAACACTTTGTCTCCTTTGATTCAACATCTTTGACCAGATAGGTGTCATTTGATATTTGAAATGATACATTCCAACGTCATATTATGAAAAAAAAATATACAAAGCATCTTACAGTTCTGTTCATTTCTCATGCTAGTAAGGTTATGCTCAAAATCCTTCAAGCTAGGCTTCAGCAGTATGCGAATTGAGAACTTCCAGGTGTATAAGCTGAATTTATAAAAAGCAGAAGAACCAAAAATCAAATTGCCGTGTCTGCTGGATCATAGAGAAAGCAAGGGAATTCCAGAAAAACGTCCATTTCTGCTTCATTTTCACCTTTGACTGTGTGAATCACAACAAACTGGAAAATTCGTAAAGAGATGGAAATACCAGACCACCTTACCTATCTCATGATATACCTGTATGCAGGTCAAGAAGCAACAGTTAGAATGGCACATGGAACAATAGGCTGGTTCAAAATACAGTGTGTCAAGGCTGTATATTGTCACCCTGACTATTTAACATATACGCAGAGTGTATCATGGGAAATACTGGGCTGGATGAGTCGCAAGGTGGACTCAAGGTTGTTGAGAGAAATATCAACAACCTCCGGTATGCAGATGATACCACGCTAATGGCACAAAGTGAAGAGGAGCCTCTTGATGAGGGTGAAAGAGGAGAGGGCAAAACCTGGCTTAAAATTTAACATTCAAGAAACTAAGATCATGGCATCTGGTCCTATCACTTCATGGCAAATAGGTGAGGAAACAATGGAAACAGTGGCAGACTTTCTTTTTCTGGGCTCCAGAATCACTGTGGATGGTAACTGCAGCCATGAAATAAAAAGATACTTGCTCCTTGGCAGGAAGTGATGGCCCACCTAGACAGTGTACTAAAAAGCAGAGTGTATCACTTTGTCAACAAAGGTCCATATAGTAAAAGCTATGGTCTTTACAGTAGCCATGTGTGGATGTGAGAGTTGGACCATAAAGAAGCCTGAGCAGCAAAGAATTGATGCTTTCCAATTGTGGTGCTGGAGAAAATTCTTGAGAGTCCCTAGGAGAGCAAGGAGGTCCAACCAGTCAATCTTAAAGAAAATCAGCCCTGAATATTCATTAGAAGGATTGATGCTGAAGCTCCAATACTTTGGCCACCTGATGCAAAGAGCTGACTCATTGGAAAAGACCCTGATGCTAGGAAAGATCGAGGGCAAGAGGAGAAGGGGGTGACAGAGGATGAGATGGTTCCTAGTGGCATAAAAAGAGATACTACTGGCATAAGATGAGGAGATAGAGGACAGGCAGGAAAAGTAGTCACAGACGTCCCCTACAGGATAGCATCACCTACTCAATGGACATGAGTTTGAGCCAACTGTGAAAGATAGTGAAGGACAGGGAAGCCTGGCATTCTGCAGTCTATAGGGTTGCAAAGATTTGGACACAACTTAATGGCTCAACAACAGCAATAACCACAACATAAATTTTGGGATTATTCTAATTCTGTGAAAAATGTCAGGGTAATTTGATAGGAATTGCATTAAATCTGTAGATTACTTTGGGTAATATGGCCATTTTAACAATATTTATTCTTCCAGTCAAAGAGCTTGGGATATCTTTCCATTTCTTTAAGTCATCTTCAGTTTCCTTTATCAGTGTTTTATAGTTCTCAGTGTATAAGTCTTTCTTTCTTTTTTTTTATGTTTATTCTGAAGTATTTTTTAAAGCAATTTTCAAAGGAATTTTAAAAAAAATTTCTGATATTTCATTGTTAGTTTAAAAAATGGAACTGTTTCTGTATGTTAATCTTGTACCCTGTTACCTTGTTGAATTTGTTTATCAATTCTAGCAGTTTTTGTCCGGAGTCCTTAGGGTTTCCTGCTTATAGAATCATGTCTTCTGCATATCATGACAATTTTACCTCTTTCCTTGGATATCTTTCATTCCTTTTCTTTTTTTTTTGTCTGATTGCTATGACCTAGACATCCAGTACCATGTTGAATAGAAGTGGTGAGTTGTGAATCCTGTCCTATTCCAGATTTTAGTGGGAAAGCTTTCAACTTTACACCACTGAGTTTTATGTTGTCTGGGGGTTGTCATACATGGCTTTTATTGTTACGTTCCTTCTATACCTGCTTTGGTAGTAGTTTTTATCGTGAATGTATGTTGAATTTTTACAGATGTTTTTTCCTGCATCTATTGAGGTGATCATGTCGTTTTTATCTTTTGTTGATGTGGCGTGCCACATTGCTTTGCATACACTGAACCACCCTGTGACCCTGGGATGACTGTAACTTGATCGTGGTGCATGATCTTTTATTTTTCATCTATATTCATCAAATACATTGGCTTGTAACTTTCCTTTTTGTCTTTGTCTGCACTTGGTATCAGGGTGATGGTGGCTTCATAGAATGACTTTGGCAATATCCCCTCCTTATTGATGTTTTGAAAGAGTTGGAGATGAATCAGGATACATTCTCTGTAGAACTGGTAGAATTCCCCAGTGAAGCCATCTAGTCTTTGACTTTTGTTTGCAGGGAATTTCTTTCTTTCTTTCTTTCTTTTTTACTACAGATTATATTTCACTTCTAGTTATTGGTCTGTTCAAATTATCTATTTCTTTTTGGTTCAGCTTGTTGGACTACATGTTTCTAGAAACTTTTTCATTTCTTCTAGGTTGTCCAATTTTTTGGCATAGAGTTGTTTATGGTATTCTCTTATGGTTTTTATATTTCTGTGGTCAGTAATTCTAAGTTTTTTTAAAAGCCATTGATTTGGATATTTTATGCTTATCTTTTATTTGATCATAGCACACAGTACATGTGGTCTTAGATCCCCAATCAGAGATTGAACCCCCGCCCCCTGCACTGGGAGCTCTGTGCCTTATCCACTGGCTTGCAGTCTTCAGTACCTCTAATTTTAATCCTCCATCCATGGGATTTTCCAGGCAATAGTACTGGAGTGGGGTGCCATTGCCTTCTCCAATCAAAGATAAAGTTTGCATTTTTTCTCCTTATTGCTTTGGAATTATTTTTGAGAGGAGAAAAGGCAAAATGTTCTCTTTATCACACTATTATAGAACATTAAATGTTATATTGTTTTTGATTAAATAATTGAAGGTATATTTCACAGGAAACAAAAACTCCTTAAAATTATAGCCTCCAAAAGTCTGTGCTGTGTTAAGTCTCTTCAGTTGTGTCTGACTCTTTGTGACCCCATGGACTGTAGCCTGCCAGGCTCTTCTGTCCATGGGATTCTCCAGGCAAGAATACTAGAATGGATTACCATTTCCTTCTCCAGGGAGTCTTCCTGACCCAGGGATTGAACCCAGGTCTCCTGCATTGGCAGGTAGATTCTTTACCACTAATGCCACCACTTCCAACAACACAAGAGGAGACTTTACACATGGACATCACCAGATGCTCAATACGGAAATCAGATTGATTATATTCTTTGCAGCCAAAGATAGAGAAGCTTGATACAGTCAGCAAAAACAAGACCTGGAGCTGACTATGGCTCAGATCATGAACTCCTTATTACCAAATTCAGAGGTAATTGAAGAAAGTAGGGAAAACCACTAGACCATTCAGGTATGATGTAAATCAAATCCCTTACAATTATACAGTGGAAGTGACAAACCTTATCTTTGACAAAGGAGGCAAGAATATACAATGGAGAAAGGACAATCTCTTTAACAAGTGGTGCTGGGAAAACTGGTCAACCACTTGTAAAAGAATGAAACTAGAACACTTTTTAACACCATACACAAAAATAAACTCAAAATGGATTAAAGATCTAAATGTAAGACCAGAAACTATAAAACTCATAGAGGAAAACATAGGCAAAACACTCTCCAACATAAATCACAGCAGGATCCTCTATGATCCATCTCCCAGGGGAATGGAAATAAAAGCAAATGGGACCTAATGAAAATTAAAAGCTTTTGCACAACAAAGGAAACTCCAGCAAGGTGAAAAGACAGCCTTTAGAGTGGGAGAAATAATAGCAAACAAAGCAACTGACAAAGAATTCATCTCAAAAATATATAAGCAACTCCTGCAGCTCAATTCCAGAAAAATAAACGACCCAATCAAAAAATGGGTCAAAAGACTAAACGGACATTTCTCCAAAGAAGACATACAGATGGCTAACAAACACATGAAAAGATGCTCAACATCACTCACAATCAGAGAAATGCAAATCAAAACCACAATGAGGTACCATCTCACACTGGTCAGAATGGCTGCTATCCAAAAATCTACAAGCAATAAATGCTGGAGAGGGTGTGGAGAAAAGGGAAGCCTCTTGCACTGTTGGTGGGAATGCAAACTAGTACAGCCACTATGGAGAATAGTGTGGAGATTCCTTAAAAACTGAAACTAGAACTGCCATACAACTAAGCAATCCCACTGCTGGGCATACACATCAAGGAAACCAGGGTTAAAAGAGACATGTGTACCCCTATGTTCATTGCAGCACTGTTTATAATAGGCAGGACATGGAGGCAACCTAGATGTCCATCAGCAGATGAATGGATAAGAAAGCTGTGGTAAATATACACAATGGAATATTACTCAGCTCTTAAAAATAATACATTTGAATCAGTTCTAATGAGGTGGATGAACCTGGAGCCTATTATACGGAGTGAAGTGAGTCAGAAAGAAAAACACCAATACAGTATACTAATGCATATATATGGAATTTAGAAAGATGGTAATGATAACCCTATAAGCAGGACAGTGAAGGAGACACAGATGTATAGAACAGTCTATTGGACTCTGTGGGAGAGGGCGAGGGTGGGATGATCTGAGAGAATAGCACTGAAGCATGTATATTATCATATATGAAACGGATTGCCAGTCCAGGTTCGCTACATCAGACAGGGTACTCAGGGCTGGTGCACTGGGATGACCCAGAGGGATGGAATGGGGAGGGAGGAGGGAGGGGGGTTCAGGATGGGGAGCACATGTACACCGATGGCTGATTCATATCAATGTATGGCAAAAACTACCACAATACTGTAGAGTAATTAACCTCCAATTAAAATTTTTAAAAATGGATTCCAAAAAGAAAAGAGAGATAAAATAAAAAAATAATAATAAAAATTTGAAAAAATAGACGTAAATGTTTTCTATTTGCTGATGAGTATGATCTTATATATTAAAAATTCCAAACTCAACTAGAAATCTGTTGAATATAATCAAAGAATTCAGATAATTTGCAGGATATAAAAATCAATGCACAGAAATCAGTTGTTTTTCTATAAATGAACAATGAAACATGTGAAAAACAATTAAAGAAAGCTCACAGAAAGATTCACAATAGCATCAAACACAACAGAATAGCTAGGAATAAATCTAACTATAAAAACAAAAGCTCCGTACAACAAAAACTGCAAGACTTTCTGGAAAGAAATCAAAGAAGACACAAATAAATGGAAAGAAGACATCCTGTGTTCATTATTGGAAGAGTTAATTTTGTTAAATGTCAGATAGCTCCTTATCAAAATCCCAATGGCATTTTTATAGAAATAGAAAAAACAATCCTAAAATTTGGATGAAATGACTAAAGATCCCAAATGGCCAAAGCAATCATGAGAAAGAAAAACAAAACCGTAAGCATCATAGTTTCTCATTTTAAACTATGCTACAAAACTAGCATAAAAATAGGCCCATAAACTAGTGGAAGCTCATAATTAAACCCCTGCATATACAGTCAGCTAAAATCTAACAATGGAGGCAGGAACATCCAATAGGAAAAGAAGACAATCTCTTCAACAGTGGTGTTCGAATAATTGAAGAACCACATGCAGAAAACTGAAATTGCACTCCTATTTTGCAAAATTCAGAAAATTAATTCAAAATGGATAAACAATTAAACATAAGATCTGAAACAATAAAACTCCTAGAAGGAAACAATGAGGAGACACTCCGCAATATTGATCTTGTCATTGATATTTTAGGTATGACATCAAAACCACAAACAACAACAATGCAATCAAGCAATGCAACTGCATCAGACAAAAGCTTCTGCGCAGTGAAAGAAACAGCCAGTGAAATGAAAAGACAAACTGCAGGATGGGAGGGAATTTTGTAAATCATGTTTCAGAATAGGGATTAATATCTAAAACATAAAAAGAACTCATAAAACAACCTGATTAAAAAATGAGTAGAGGAACTGAACAGACATTTTTCCAAAGAAAGCATGTACATTGCCTAAGGGACATGAAAAAGTGCTCAACCTCATCACTAATCTGGAGAAGGGAATGGCTACCCACCCCAGCATTTGTGCCTGGAGAATTCCACTGACAGGGGAACCTGGCAGACTACAGACCATGCAGTCACAGAGAGTCAGACATGACCCAGCAACTATCACTAATCAAGGGAAATGCAAACTGAAACCGTTATGAGGTCTCACCTCACTCCTGTTAGGATGTTGATCCTCAAGGAGATAAAAGTAACAAACACTGGAGAGAATACAGAGAAGAGGGGACTTTTCTTTGTGAACTGCTTGTGGGATTGGAAGCTGGTGCAGCCACTACGGAGCACAGTGTGGAAGCGCCTCGAAAATTAAAAGTAGAACCACATGATCCACCAGTCCTGCTCCAGGTCTAAGCTCACAGAAGATGAAGACTAGTCACTGAAGAGACACCTGCATTCCCATGGTGAGAGTAGCATTAGTAACAACAGCCATGACATGGAAATAACATAAATGCCTCCCAACAAATAAATTGATAAAGAAAACGTGGGGGACTTCCCTGGGGGTGCAGTGGATAGGAATCCTCCTGCCAGTGCAGGGGATGTTAAAAGAGGAAAGTCAGTCCCACCCTGATCACCTTTTCCAGTCTCCCCTGACCTACAATAAGGAAAGTCACTCCACAGAAGCAAGGCATGAACTACTAAATGGGGCCCAGGATTAGTTATATGTAAGAAAATAACTGTTTCCATAAAGCAGTGCATTTTCCTGAGAAAAGCTTTTCACCCATCATTAGAGGAAATAGCTCCTGTCAAATTCTAGTCAAACACAGCATGTGTCCAATGGGCAATGCCTTCCCAAACTGGCACGTGGGGACCCAGGGAGTGTGGGAGTGAAGGATGGGAAGAGGAGCCCCCAGACCAGCAGGTTCCTGGAGTCTTCTCCGCCCAGGGCCAGGCTTCCCGCCCACCAGACTCCATCATGTCCCACGTGTTCATCCAGTTCCTCTGGCTGTAATAGTTTGCATAGGAGTGAATAAGGCCTAATCTAGATTCTGAATATGTTTCAGTGGCCCCTCTGGTCCCCAAAGTCAAACAGGTTATGCTGAAAAAACCTGAGCAGCCTTTACTCCCTCAGAGGGGAGCTTCCATGCAGCTTTTTGTGTGGGTTGCCGAGTTATTGTCTCCCCTGCATTAAACTAAGAAAGCTTTCTTAGTAATTTTTAGGTCTTTTCCCCCCACAGAAATCTCTTGATACTCATTCCTTGAATATCTTTTTTTTTTTTTTTTTTTTTTTTTTTTTTATAGTGAAAACTTTTATATTTGAAATTAGCCAGCTGGACTCAGTTTAGATGATCCCAATTTTGTTGGCAACATCCAAAGCATCGTAGTCAGGAGCCAGTCGAACATATGCCTTCTTCTCTCCATCAGGCCTGATCAGAGTATTGACCTTGGCCACGTCAATGTCATAGAGCTTCTTCACAGCCTGTTTGATTTGGTGTTTGTTGGCCTTGACATCCACAATGAACACCAGTGTGTTGTTGTCTTCTATTTTCTTCATGGCTGACTCGGTGGTGAGGGGGAATTTGATGATAGCATAGTGGTCAAGTTTGTTTCTCCTAGGGGCGCTCTTCCGAGGATATTTGGGCTGCCTCCTGAGCCGCAGCGTTTTGGGCCGCCGGAAGGTGGGTGACGTCCGGATCTTCTTTTTCTTGTGGCTGTGGACACCTTTCAACACTGCTTTCTTGGCCTTCAAAGCTTTTGCTTTGGCTTCAGCTTTAGGAGGGGCAGGGGCTTCCTTCTTTGCCTTCGGCGCCATCTTCATGAAAAGGGTTTCCGAGACTTGTTACCACGGGCTTATCATTCCTTGAATATCTTACAAGCCCGTTTCCCCAGTCATGTAAATTCCTCAACTCAGCCTTTTAAAAGCCTTTTATGTCAGATTTTAATTTGATGTGGAAAATTGTTTAAGATAGTTATTAAATGGCAGAGATAACTGGGAAAAAATAATCAACACCATTATTCAAGAGAATTTACAGCAATAACTTCTAATTTCTAATATTTCTAACTTCAACTGATATCACCTAAATTTAGTTCCCTATTACATCAGTTCCTCTCAGCTGGCATACATTTTTACAGAATATAAAAGAAACATACTGAAACAAAAATGCCTCCTGACGCCCTGCTTCAGCTGGTGGTTTATAGCGGTCTGAGGGAGAAACAATAGAGCATCTGGAAGTTTCTCAATCCCCAGTGATGGGTCTCCCCAGGATGGTGATTTATCTTCAAGTTCCAAATCAGCTACAAGGTATGAGAGCAGAGTCCCTCTGCTAGGAACCTGAGGACAGTGGGCGATTGGTGACTCTGACCTGCCCTCGAGTATAAGTGGAAGAGGAGAATGCAGACAGGAGCAGAGGAGCTCTGAACCACAACACGCACGGTGTGCTGCTAGAGTGGTGTGTGCTCTGGGAGGTCAGGAAGCAGAGAGGTGGCCCCTGGCCAAGGGACTCTTGCAGGAGATGACAGTCCACAAGGGGCCTGATGGGCTGGGGCTGAGGTGGGAAAGGCACAGACAGGAAAGCTAAGTCAACACCAGGAAATGTAAAGAGAACGCTTTGCTTGGAGTGGAAACTCGATGTCAGAGTACAGAGTGCCCATGGCATTTAAATAACAGTTGTCCAGACAACAAGGCCTGACTGTATAGCACAGGGAAATATAGCCAACATCCTGGGGTAAAGGGTGACGGAAAAGAATATGAAAAAGAATATATGTATAACTGAGTCACTCTGCTGTACAGCAAGAAATTAACACAACATTGTAATTCCACTATACTTCAGTTTAAAAAAAAAAAAAAAACTAGTAAAAACAAAATAGTCGGCCCACCTCAGTATCAATGAGCTCACCAATACCCAAATCTTGGTTTCTAATGCCATTCTCCAATCAAAGGAACCAAAGCTCCTGTTGGTTCCAGAACTGAGGCATGTGTTAGGGAAATTAAATGAATAGTCTCGTTTAGGCTTCAGAGACAGAGCAGAGCAGACCTCTGACCTGGCGTCTAAGCTGCCTGGACACTGCCCTAACTGGGAGTAACTGGGAGTGACTGGGAGTGACTGCCTGCCGTGAGTGCAAACCTCGCAGCACCTTAGGTGAGATGGGGGAGAAACCTTGAGATTGTGGAGACCCTGCAGGAGGCCTGGCCAACCAAGACCCAGGCTTAACTATATTCCAAGTTTTACAAGAAAAAACAAACAGCATTATCATGAAACCAGAGCTGCAATTTGGTCACAGATTGGTGATATCAGCTTGCTTCCATCCTGGGATTATAAGCGGGAACCCAGAACTCCAATCGTTGATGTCTCACCCATGGAGGGGATGTGCTGCCTGGGACCCTTTCCCAATTGGGACCCAGACGTGCTGTGACACGGGACTTCCCAGAGCTGTTTAAGTCTGGATGTTGGTCTAAACCCAATTTGGTGATGTATTCTCTGATCTTTCTATTTCTCTTTTCTTTTAATGTTAGTATGTTGAAAGTAAGCTAGATAATTCTCTAGTGAATATATGTATTATTTATTTGTATATAATGAGTGGCTTATTTTGTTAACAAATCCTTTGAATCTGAGATGAATGTGAAAACTTTTGGCAAAACAGCAGGAAATACGCAAGATGGACCCATTGCATCTCATCTTGTCAGAATGTAAAGAAGGCTGAAAACAAAACATGTACATTTTAATTAAAAAATACTTCATTGCTAAAAGATGCTAACCATCATCTGACAAGAGTTGCCACAAACCTTCAATATGTAAAAAAAAAAAAAAAAGAAAGAAAGAAAAGAAAAGAAAAAAAGCTCAGTATCTGCAAAGCACAATAACTGAAAAACAAGAAAACAAGACATACCCATATTTTATGTCCTGTTTCTTTCAGTACTCAAAATTATAAGTAAATATGTACAGCTGACTATCCCTTGATTTGTTTCTCCTGGTGCTCTGCTGGACAAAAGAACTGTCCCTTGCAGCATAAGGAATTTAGAGACATCAGTTACTAACAGATTACCTGGAAGCAGAAGTGCTCCCAGATATTTCCATTTTCTAGACAGAAAACTTCAACAGATCAGAATGGAAAGGTTAAGGTACACACCCCTAACTGCTGTCTCTGATGAGCTTTCCACCCAAAGCAGAGATGTTACACTTGCTGTGATTCAAATGCTGCTAAGTGTGCTATACCTTGAAACTCGCTGTCTCAAAGTGGGAACACCAGCCTACTCCTAAGCACCTGGGTCATCACCTGTGTCTCTGAGAAACTGGCCAGTCAGGCCTGACAGGATCAATTTAGAGCATTAACAAATAAAGAGCAAAACAAAACCCTTAAACTATTCTTTAGGTTGATTTATTTTTTTTGAGACCTCACCCACTTAATTGAGTTGGTGACAACAGCCTACTAGATACTCGCTTGGGAACTGAGGTGACTCACCTCAGCAGACTAAATGCCTCAACATCCAAATTTCCGAAAAAGGCACTCCGTGTGTCTTTTGGGTTGCATTTCACGAAGCCCCAGTCCACATCCCCTCTCCCGCTCTTTAGTTGTGCTTTCAGACAGGGCCACTATGATGACTTCTCCCCAAACGGGCGCACTTTGGGTGGAGGAAGAGGAGGTCAGCAAGCAAAATATAGTTTCTCAGATATCAAACCAGTTACCATAAACAGTTTAGAAAAGAAAAGCATAGTTTTCTGGGCCTGGACTGGGCACACAGACAGGTAATGAACAAAGCTGCAAAGACAGGCGGTAGCAGGAAGGGCAAGATCTGATCTGGGACAAAATCGAGATGTGCAGGGCAGGCTGCAGGCTGCAAATCGCAGCCTTTACACCCCTCTAAGTCCCTTCTTCTCCCGGCACCTCATTTCACAGGGGAGGATGGGGAGTGATAGGACTGGACTCTGCAAGCACCCCAGCCTCCAACTGTGATCTGGCACCCACAGCCCCACCTGTTGGTGTGTAATGGAGGGCCAGGAATCGCTCCCAGCCCTGCACATTCTGGAAATGGCAGTCAAGCAGCCCCACAAGACTGGGAGCTGACTGTGGCTCAGATCATGAACTCCTTATTGCAAAATTCAGACTTAAATGGGAGAGAGTAGGGAAGACCACTAGGCCATTCAGGTGCAGTCTAATTAAAATCTCTTGTGATCATACAGCGGAAGTGACAAATAGAGTCAAGGGATTAGGTATGATAGACTGCCTGAAGAACTATGGACATAAGTTCATAACCTTTGTATAGGAGGCAGTGAAAAAACCACCGCCAAGAAAAAGAAATGCAAAAAGAAAAAATGGCTGCCTGATGAGGCCTTACAAATAGCTGAGAAAAGAAGAGAAGCAAAGGCAAAGGAGAAAAGATACATCCATCTCAATGCAGAGTTGCAAAGAAGAGCAAGGAGAGATAAGAAAGACTTCCTCAGTGATAAATGCAAAGAAATAGAGGAAAACTATAGAATGGGAAAGACTAGAGACCTCTTCAAGAAAATTAGAGACACAAAGGGAATTTTCATCCAAAGATGGGCAGAAATGGTATGTGCATAACAGAAGCAGAAGATATTAAGAAGAGGTAGCAAGAATACACAGAAAAACTATATAAAAAAGGTCTTAATGACCCAGATAACCATGATGGTGTGATCACTCATTTAGAGACAGACATCCTGGAGTGTGAAGTCAAGTGGGCCTTAGGATGCATTACCAGTGGAGGTAATGGAATTCTAGCTAAGCTATTTCAAATCCTAAAAGATGATGCTGTGAAAGTGCTGCACTCAATATGGCAGCAAATTTGGAAAACTCAGCAGTGGCCACAGAACTGGAAAAGGTCAGTTTTCAAGGGGGTGGTCCTAAGATGGCAGAGGAATAGGACAGGGAGACCACTTTCTCCCCCACAAATTCATCAAAAGAACCTTTCAACTCTGAGTACATTCCACAAAACAACTTCTGAATGCCGGCAGAGGACATCAGGCACCCAGAAAAGCAGCTCATTGTCTTCAAAAACAGGTAGGAAAAAATATAAAGAAAAAAAGAGACAAAAGAGGTAGGGAGGGAGCTCCATCCCGGGAAGGGAGTCTTAAAAAGAGAGAAGGTTCCAACACTAGGAAACACTCACTGCTGAATCTGTGGCGAGCCTTGGAAGCACAGAGGGCAACATAACAGGGAGGAAAAATAAATAAATAATTAAACCCACAGATTATGAGCCCAACGGTAATTCCCCCAGAGGAGAAGCAGTGCAGACGCCTGCACCCACCACTAGCAAGCGGGGGCTGGGCAGGGAGGTGCGGGCTGCATTGCTTTCTAAGGATCGGGCCTGAATGCCCTGAGTGTAACCAGAGTGAACTAACTTGGGCTAGCAAAGCAGACTGTGGGATAGCTACCACGCGAAAAGCTCTAACATAAGACACCGCCAGGACCGCACACAGAACAAAGGACGGAACAGAAATAGCCGGCTGCAGACCATCTCCCTCCAGTGACAGGCAGCCAGAGCCAGGAGGGCTGGAAGGGGGCAAGAGCAGCCCCAGAGAGACATTAACTACCAAACTGCAAATAGGCCTCTTTGCTAACTAAGAGTTCTTTGGGGTTCTAGACAGTCATCATCCACCTGAGAAGGTGCGCCAGCTGTACACCCAGAAAACTGAGCAGCAGGGACAGAAGAGGTGATAAGTCGCAGCAACCACGCTCACAAAACACCTGAGCTGCTTGGATCTGGGAAGGGCACAATGTGCAGGCCCAACTGAATCTGTGCCTCTGAGGACTACCCGCGTGCCTGAGCCTGAAAGGCTTAGACTTGGGAGGTGCATGCAGCCCAGGGCTGGCCTCAGATGGTTCCCGGCAGAGCAACCTAGAGCCTGAGCGGTGTGTGCCGTGAGCGGGGGCAGGCCCAGTGTGGCTGAGACACTGCGAGCACACACCAGTGTTATTTGTTTGCAGCCTCCCTCCCCACAGCGTGACTGAGCAAGTGAGCCTAAAAAAAAGTGTCCACTACCGCTCCCCCTTGTGTCAGGCCGGAAATCAGACATTGAAGAGACCAGCAAACAGAAGAAGCTAAAACTGGGGGAAGTGACAGGTGCAATAGATTAAAACCCTGTCATTAGTACCAACTACAGAGGAAGGGGCCTATAGATCTTGAGAAATATAAGCCGGACCAAGGAAGAATCCGAAAATGAACTGACCCCACACTGCCCACAACACCAGAGAAAGTCCTAGATATATCTTTACTATTTTTACAATCATTCTTCTTTGTTTGTTTTTTCTTCTTCTTTTTTAAACATCTTTTAATTGTTAAGTCCTCTATTTCTCCTTTAATTTTCATTTTTATAACCTACTATTACTTAAAAAAAAGAACCTATTTTTAAAGCAAACTTCATATATATATATTTTTAATAATTCTTGTGACCTTTCTTTTTTTCTTCTTCTTTTCTTTAATATTGTATTTTTGACAATCCAACCTCTATTCTAGATTTTTAATCTTTGCTTTTCGGTATTTGTTATCAATTTTGTACCTTCAAAACCCCAATCTTCAGTACCCATTTTTACTTGAGAGTGAGATTACTAGCTTGACTGCTCTCTCCTCCTATGCATTCTCCTTTTTCTCCAGCCGGTCGCCTCTGTCTCCTCCTTCCCCCTTCTCTTCTCTACCCAACTCTGTGAATCTCTGTGTGTTCCAGACAGTGGAGAACACTTAGGGAACTGATTACTGGCTGGATCTGTCTCTCTCCTTTTCATTTCCCTCTTTTATCTTCCCTGCCACCTCTGTCTCCTTCTTCCCTATTCTCTTCTCTGTATAACTCTGTGAACATCTCTGAGCAGTCCAGACTGTGGAGCGCACATAAGGAAGTGATTACTGGCTAGCTTGCTCTCTCCTCTTTTGATTCCACCTCATCTCATTCGGGTCACCTCTAACTCCCACCTCCCTCATCTCTTCTACATGTAACTCTGTGAACCCCTCTGGGTGTCCCTCAATGTGGAGAAACTTTTCACCTTTAACCTAGATGTTTTATCAATGGTGCAGTATAGAAAGAGAAGTCTTGAGACTACTGTAAAAATAAAACTGAAAACCAGAAGCAGGAGGCTTAAGTCCAAATCCTGAGAACATCAGAGAACTCCTGGCTCCAGGGAACATTAATTGATAGGAGCTCATCAAACACCTCCATACCTACACTGAAACCAAGCACCACCCAAGGGCCAACAAATTCCAGAGCAAGATATACCATGCAAATTCTCCAGCAACACAGGAACACAGCACTGAGCTTCAATATACAGGCAGCTCAAAGTTACTCCAAAACCATTGACATCTCATAACTCATTACTGGACACTTCATTGCACTCCAGAGAGAAGAAATCCAGCTCCACCCACCAGAACACCGACACAAGCTTCCCTAACCAAGAAACCTTGACAAGCCACTGATACAACCCCATCCACAGCGAGGAAACTCCACAATAAAGAGAACGCCACAAACTGCCAGAATACAGAAAGGCCACCACAAATGCAGCAATATAACCAAGATGAAGAGACAGAGGAATACCCAGCAGGTAAAGGAACAGGATAAATGCCCACCAAACCAAACGAAAGAAGAAGAGACAGGGAATCTACCTGAGAAAGAATTCCAAATAATGATAGTGAAAATGATCCAAAATCTTGAAAATAAAATGGAATTACAGATAAATAGCCTGGAGACAAGGATTGAGAAGATGCAAGAAAGTTTTAACAAGGACCTAGAAGAACTAAAAAAGAGTCAATATATAATGAATAATGCAATAAATGAGATCAGAAACACTCTGGAAGCAACAAATAGTAGAATAACGGAGGCAGAACATAAGATTAGTGAAATAGAAAATAGAATGGTAGAAATAAATGAATTAGAGAGGAAAAAAGAAAAATGAATTTAAAGAAATAAGGACAATCTCAGAGACCTCCAGGACAATATGAAACGCTCCAACATTCGAATTATAGGAGTCCCAGAAGAAGACGAAAAGAAAGACCATGAGAAAATACTTGAGGAGATAACAGTTGAAAACTTCCCTAAAATGGGGAAGGAAATAATCACCCAAGTCCAAGAAACCCAGAGAGTCCCAAACAGGATAAACCCAAGGCAAAACACCCCAAGACGCATATTAATCAAATTAACAAAGATCAAACACAAAGAACAAATATTAAAAGCAGCAAGGGAAAAACAACAAATAACATACGAGGGGATTCCCATAAGGATAACAGCTGATCTTTCAATAGAAACTCTTCAGACGTACTTAAAGTGATGAAAGAAAATAACCTACAGCCCAGATTACTGTACCCAGCAAGGATCTCATTCAAATATGAAGGAGAAATCAAAAGCTTTACAGACAAGCACAAGCTGAGAGAATTCAGCACCACCAAACCAGCTCTCCAACAAATGCTAAAGGATACTCTCTAGACAGGAAACACAAAAAGGGTGTATAAACCAGAACCCAAAACAATAAAGTAAATGGCAATGGGATCATACTTATCAATAATTACCTTAAACATAAATGGGTTGAATGTCCCAACCAAAAGACAAAGACTGGCTGAATGAATACAAAAACAAGATCCCTATATATGTAGTCTACAAGAGACCCACCCCAAAACAAGGGACACATACAGACTGAAAGTGAAGGGTTGGAAAAATATATTCCATGCATATAGAGACTAAAAGAAAGCAGGAGTAACAATACTCATATCAGAGAAAATGGACTTTAAAACAAAGGCTGTGAAAAGAGACAAAGAAGGACACTACACAATGATCAAAGGATCAATCCAAGAAGAAGATATAACAATTATAAACATATATGCACCCAACATAGGAGCACCACAATATGTAAGACAAATGCCAACAAGTATGAAAGGGGAAATCAACAAAAACACAATGATAGTGGGAGACTTTAATACCCTACTCACACCTATGGATAGATCAACTAAACAGAAAATTAACACAGAAACACAAACTTTAAATGATACAATAGACCAGTTAGACCTAATTGATATCTATAGGACATTTCACCCCAAAACAAATAATTTCACCTTTTTCTCAAGCGCTCATGGAACCTTCTCCAGGATAGATCACATCCTGGGCCATAAATCTAGCCTTGGTAAATTCAAGAAAATTGAAATCATTCCAAGCATCTTTTCTGACCACAGTGCAGTAAGATTAGATCTCAATTACAGGAGAAAAACTATTAAAAATTCCAACATATGGTGGCTGAACAACACGCTTCTGAATAACCAACAAATCACAGAAGAAATCAAAATATGCATAGAAACAAATGAAAATGAAAACACAACAACCCAAAACCTGT
This sequence comes from Ovis canadensis, assembly GCF_042477335.2. Classification (NCBI taxonomy): domain Eukaryota; kingdom Metazoa; phylum Chordata; class Mammalia; order Artiodactyla; family Bovidae; genus Ovis; species Ovis canadensis. The sequence goes on along the minus strand of NC_091269.1, from coordinate 20,270,501 downwards.
GGGACACTATAAAAGCAGTGCTAACAGGAAAGTTCATAGCAATACAGGCATACCTCCAGAAACGAGAAAAAAGTCAAATAAATAACCTAACTCTACACCTAAAGCAACTAGAAAAGGAAGAAATGGAGGACCCCAGGGTTAGTAGAAGGAAAGAAATCTTAAAAATTAGGGCAGAAATAAATGCAAAAGAAAGAAAAGAGACCATAGCAAAAAATCAACAAAGCCAAAAGCTGGTTCTTTGAGAGGATAAATAAAATTGACAAACCATTAGCCAGACTCATCAAGAAACAAAGGGAGAAAAATCAAATCAATAAAATTAGAAATCAAAATGGAGAAATAAGAGACCATATCCATCCATAAAGGATCATCATAAAATGGACAACGTGGAAGAAATGGACAAATTCTTAGAACAGTACAACTTTCCAAAACTGAACCAGGAAGAAATAGAAAATCTTAACAGACCCATCACAAGCACCGAAATTGAAACTGTAATCAGAAATCTTCCAGCAAACAAAAGCCCAGGTCCAGATGGCTTCACAGCTGAATTCTACCAAAAATTTAGAGAAGAGCTAACACCTATTCTACTCAAACTCTTCCAGAAAATTGCAGAGGACAGTAAACTTCCAAACTCATTCTATGAGGCCACCATCACCCTAATACCAAAACCTGACAAAGATGCCACAAAAAAAGAAAACTACAGGCCAATATCACTGATGAACATAAATGCAAAAATCCTTAACAAAATTCTAGCAATCAGAATCCAACAACACATTAAAAAGATCATACACCATGACCAAGTGGGCTTTATCCCAGGGATGCAAGGATTCTTCCATATGCACAAGTCAATCAATGTAATTCACCACATTAACAAATTGAAAAATAAAAGCCATATGATTATCTCAATAGATTCAGAGAAAACCTTTGACAAAATTCAACATCCATTTATGATAAAAACTCTCCAGAAAGCAGGAATAGAAGGAACATACCTCAACATAATAAAAGCTATATATGACACACCCACAGCAAACATTATCCTCAATGGTGAAAAATTGAAAGCATTTCCCCTAAAGTCAGAAACAAGACAAGGGTGCCCACTTTCACTGCTACTATTGAATATAGTTCTGAAAGTTTTGGCCACTACAATCAGAGCAGAAAAAGAAATAAAAGGAATCCAAATTGGAAAAGAAGAAGCAAAACTCTCTCTGTTTACAGAAGACAGGATCTTCTACATAGAAAACCCTGAAGACTCCACCAGAAAATTACTAGAGCTAATCAATGACTATAGTGAAGTTGCAGGATATAAAATCAACACACAGAAATCCCTTGCATTCCTATACACTAATAATGAGAAACTGGAAAAAGAAATTAAGGAAACAGTTCCATTCACCATTGCAACGTAAAGAATAAAATACTTAGGAATATATCTATCTAAAGAAACTAAAGACCTATATATAGAAAACTATAAAACACTAGTGAAAGAAATCAAAGAGGACACTAATAGACGGAGAAATATACCATGTTCATGGATCGGAAAAATCAAATAGTGAAAATGAGTATATTACCCAAAGCAATCTACAGATTCAATGCAATCCCTATCAAGCTACCAGCGATATTTTTCACAGAGCTCAAACAAATAATTTCACAATTTGTATGGAAAAAAAAAAAAAAACAACTCAAATAGCCAAAGCAATCTTGAGAAAGAAGAATGGAACTGGAGGAATCAACCTGCCTGACTTCAGGCTGTACTACAAAGCCACAGTCATCAGGACAGTATCGTACTGGCACAAAGACAGAAATATAGGTCAATGGAACAAATAGAAAGCCCAGATATAAATCCACACACCTATGGACACCTTATCTTTGACAAAGGAGGCAAGAATATACAGTGGATTAAAGACAATGTCTTTAACAAGAGGTGCTGGGAAAACTGGTCAACCACTTGTAAAAGAATGAAAGTAGAACACTTTCTAACACCATACACAAAAATAAACTCAAAATGGATTAAAGATCTAAACGTAAGACCAGAAACTATAAAACCCCTAGGGGAGAACATAGACAAAACACTCTCTGACATAAATCACAGCAGGATCTTCTATGACCCACCTCCTAGAATAATGGAAATAAATGCAAAAATAAACAAATGTGACCTAATTAAAATTAAAAGCTTCTGCACAACAAAGGAAACTATAAACAAGGTGAAAAGACAGCCCTCGGAATGGGAGAAAATAACAGCGAATGAAGCAACTGACAAACAACTAATCTCAAAAATATACAAGAAACTCCTGCAGCTCAATTCCAGAAAAATAAATGACCCAATCAAAAAATGGGCCAAAGAACTAAATAGACATTTCTCCAAAGAAGACATACAGATGGCTAACAAACACACAAAAAGATGCTCAACATCACTCATTATCAGAGAAATGCAAATCAAGACCACAATGAGGTACCATTTCACACCAGTCAGAATGGTGGCAATGCAACAGTCTACAAGCAATAAATGCTGTGGAGGGTGTGAAGAAAAGGGAACTCTCTTGCACTGTTGGTGGGAATGCAAACTAGTACAGCCACTATGGAGAACAGTGTGGAGATTCCTTAAAAAAGTGGAAATAGAACTGCCTTATGACCCAGCAATCCCACTGCTGGGCATACACACCGAGAAAAACAGAATTGAAAGAGACACGTGTCCTCCAATGTACATCACAGCACTGCTTATAATAGCCAGGACATGGAAGCAACCTAGATGTCCATCAGCAGATGAATGGATAAGAAAGCTGTGGTACATATACACAATGGAGTATTACTCAGCCATTAAAAAGAATACATTTGAATCAGTTCTAATGAGGTGGATGAAACTGGAGCCGATTATACAGAGTGAAGTAAGCCAGAAAGAAATACACCAATACATTTTACTAACACATATATATGGAATTTAGAAAGATGGTAATGATCACCCTGTATGCGAGATAGCAAAAGAGATACAGATATATAGTACAGAGTTTTGGACTGAGAGGGTGGGATGATTTGGAAGAATGGCATTGAAACATGTATAATATCATGTAAGAAACGAATCACCAGTTTAGGTTTGATGCAGGATATAGGATGCTTGAGGCTGGTGCACTGGGATGACCCAGAGAGATGGTATGGGGAGGGAGGTGGGAGGGGGTTCAGGATTGAGAACTCATGTACACCCGTGGTGGATTCATGTTGATGTATGCCAAAACCAATACAGTATTTTAAAGTAAAATAAAGTTAAAAAAAAAAAAAGAACTGGAGGTCAGTTTTCATTGTAATCCCAAAGAAGAGCAATGTCAAAGAATGTTCAGTCTACTGCACAGTTGCACTCATTTCACATGCTAACAAAATAATGCTCAAAAATCCTTCAAGCTAGACTTCAACAATATGTGAACCTAGAACTTCCAGATGTACAAGCTAGATTTAGAAAAGGCAGAGGAATCAGAGATCAAATTGCCAACAACATCTGTTGGATCATAGAAAAAGAAAGGGAATTGAAAGATTTTGGTGAACCATGAAAGATGCTGGGATTCTTGGCCTCTGGAGGAGAAGAATTCAATCTGGGGCAAGTGACAAGGTTTGATTGCTCAGAGCTTTTGTGTAATAAAGTTTTATTAAACTATAAAAGAGATAGAGAAAGTTTCTGACATAGACATCAGAACGGGGCAGAAAGAGTGCCCCCCTGCTAGTCTTTAGCCGGATGTTATATAGCTACTAGCAAGCTGTTAATTATAGAAAGGAGACGTCTTAAAACTCAGAGTGGCAGCAGGCCCCTCACCCACAATGTGCATTTTGAGAAAACATTGGTACCAGGTGAGTCATCCCAGGCCAAAAAACGGTTGACATGAATCTTGAAGAAAGGCAGGTTTCCAAGTAAATACAGAGTTTCATTAACATAGATTAGGAGAACAATGTATGCGTAAAACATACTGGTTTGTGAAGTCACTTCTGTGTCTTAGGCAGAACTGACCTGAAGACAGAGTCTAGAGTAAATACATATTTCATTCCCATAGCTTAAGACAAACATTTCCATAAGAAAAATGCATTGGTTAGCACAAGGTTTGAGAAAAGTTAAGTTCAGGTGGACCCAGGTGTCATCATGACAACACAGAATTTTAAAAGAAACCTCTTTAAACTTGTATAGAAAAGGGGAAAAAATCTAACACTTGTTTGTTTCCTCTTGTCAATTAAGAGAGAGATAAAAAAATGTCTGACACTTGCAGCCTATTTCCTCCATTTGGAGATCCCTTGCCTTCCTGCCTGTTAGCTTCTCATTACAGAAAAACATCTACTTCTGCTTCATGGACTGTGATAAAACCTTTGACTTTGTGGATCACAACAAATTATGGCAAATTCTTAAAGCGATGGAAATACCAGACCACCTTACCTGCCTCTTGAGAAACCTGTATGCAGGACAAGAAGAAACAGTTAGAATTGGATGTGGAACAATGGACTGGTTCAAAATTTGGAAAGGACTACATCAAAGCTGTATATTGTCACTCTGCTTATTTGATTTATATGCAGAGTTCAGTTCAGTTAGTCGCTCAGTCGTGTCCGACTCTTTGCGACCCCATTAATTGCAGCACGCCAGGCCTCCCTGTCCATCACCAACTCCTGGAGTTCACTCAAAGTCACATCCATCGAGTCGGTGATGCCATCTAGCCATCTCATCCTCTGTCGTCCTCTTCTTCTCCTGCCCCAAATCCCTTCCATAATCAGTCTTTTCCAATGAGTCAGCTCTTCTCATGAGGTGGCTAAAGTACTGGAGTTTCAGCTTTAGCATCATTCCTTCCAAAGAACACCCAGGACTGATCTCCTTTAGAATGGACTGGTTGGATCTCCTTGCAGTCCAAGGGACTCTCAGGAGTCTTCTCCAACACCACAGTTCAGAAGCATCAATTCTTTGGCGCTCAGCTTTCTTCACAGTCCAACTCTCACATCCATACTACAGGAAAAACCATAGCCTTGACTACATCATGTGAAATGCCAGGCTGGATGAAGCTCAAGCTGGAATCATGACTCCTAGGAGAAATATCAATAACCTCAGAAATGCAGATGACGTCACCCTTATGGCAGATAATGAAGAAGAACTAGAGAGCCTCTTGATGAAGGTGAAAGAGGAGAGTGGAAAAGCTGACTTAAAACTCAACATTCAAAAATGAAGATAATGGCATCCAGTCCCCTCACTTCATGGCAAATAGATAGGGAAACAATGGAAACAGCGATAGACTTTATTTTCTTGGGCTCCAAAATCACTTCAGACGGTGACTGCAGCCATGAAATTAAAAGACGCTTGCTCCTTGGAAGAAAAGCAATGACAAAGCTAGACAGTGTATTAATAAACAGAGACATTACCAACAAAGGTCCATATAGTCAAACCTATGGTTTTTCCAGTAGTCATGTATGGATGTGAGAGTTGGGACCATAAAGAAGGCTGAGTGCCAAAGAACTGATGCTTTTGAACTGTGGTGCTGGAGAAGACCCTCCAGAGTCCCTTGGACAGCAAGGAGATCAAACCCATCAATCCTAAAGGAAATCAATCCTGAATATTCATTGGAAGGACCGATGCTGAAGCTAAAGCTCCACCTAATCGGAAGTACCAACTCATTGAAAAAGACCTTGATGCATGGAAAGATTGAGGCCAGGAGGAGAAGTGGGCAACAGAGAATGAGACGGTTGGACGGCATCACTGATTCAATGGACGTGAGTTTGAGCAAACTGCGGGAGATAGCGAAGGACAGGGAAGCCTGGCATGCCGCAGCCTATGGGTCACAAAGAGTCGGACAGGACTGAGCGACTAAACAACCTCCCCAAGGCACCTGCTACAGCTGGCTGAGACACCACAGCACCTAGAATGCGCCGCGACAGCCCCGCCTCCTGCCCTGCCCCCTCCGTGAGCGCGGAAGGCTGGGCACCACCCCCACGCCCTACCCTGTGCAACCGGGAACTGTAGTTCTACAGCCCTGCAAGCCGCCGGCTGCAGCAGCGGAGACTACCGCTCCCAGAATGCGCAGCGAGCCCCCCCTACCCCTCGCCTTCCCTCCGGAGGGAGGTCCTGCCACGCAAAGAAGAGAGCGTTTTCTTCCCCAGCACCTCCTGCCTGCGGAGACAAAGGGAGGCGGGGAGCCCAGTGTGGTTGGAGTCACCCTGCAGACAGGTACGTCTCCACGAGATGCTGGTGGTGAGACTGGGTTTCTCGCTGACCAGCGAGCGGCTTGCACTTCCGGCAGCCCGCGCAGCGCAGCCTGGGGTTCCTGGAGCTCGGCTGGGCCAGCTGCCGCTCTGCGCACTCCTCTGGCCGCACCGTCTCCTTTGGTCCCCGCTCCGCCGCCAAGTGCAGTGAGGCTGGGGCGTGGGGAGCCTCCGTGGTTACTCAGATCTTTACGGACAACTTGTTGAAGCCCCACGCTGGGTGTCTGAAACAGTAAGTCCAGTTTAAAACAGAAGTACAGTACCTGGTACCTAGGGACCTGGAATTGCCTTTTGAAGGCCTCCTTTTTCTCTCTCCCTCTGCTGCTGCTGCTAAGTTGATTCAGCCGTGTCCGACTCTGTTCAACCCCATAGACAGCAGCGCACCAGGCTCTCCCGTCCCTGGGATTCTCCAGGCAAGAACACTGGAGTGGGTTGCCATTTCCTTCTCCAATGCATGAAATTGAAGAGTGAAAATAAAGTCGCTTAGTCGTGTCCGACTCTTCACGACCCCATGGACTGGAGCCTACCAGGCTCCTCCGTCCACAGGATTTTCCAGGCCAGAGTACTGGACTCTCTCCCTCTGGACTGGGGTAAATCTTCCCTCTGGACCCGGCATCTAGAGCTGAAAGTGAAAGTATTAGTGGCTCTCAGTCGTGTCCTTTGCGACCCCACGGACTGTAGCCCGCCGTGCTCCTCTGTCCATGGAATTTCTCCAGGCAAGAATACTGGAGTGGGTAGCCAGTGCCTTCTCGAGGAGAATCTTCCAAACGCAGGGCTGGAACCGGATCTACCGCATTGCAGGCAGGTTGTTTACTGCCTGAGCCACCAAGGAAGTCTGCCAAAGCAGTCTTAATAGACAAAAAAGGTATTAGATCACAGACTCTAGAGGAAAAGTCTAAGAGAGAGTATGAAGGGCCAGAATTTTTTTTTTTTTTTTAAGTACTCAAAACTGGAAACATAACTGACCTGTATGTAGAAACCCAAAAGATTGTGGTAACAAAATGATATTTTTAAAAACCTGAGCCAACAGTGTTGCTAATAAGTAAATTCATATCCTGTAAACAAAAGGATATACTTAGTAAAAAGGACACGAATTTTACACATTACATTTCCAAGTCATAATGCAATAAAGTTAGAAATAGGAGAAGTAGCGAATTTAATGATCAACTCCTCAAAAATTTTTCAGTATTTTTGAAAACAAATTAATTCCTGGGTCTGGGTGCAAGTCTAAAACACAGAGTACCTATAAACGTCTGTGCTTGCAAATATATCCTAATCAGATATATGCAGTGAAGGTGAAATGAGAAAGTTCTCTGACTGGGAAGCTTCCTGAGTGCCCAGGTCCTGTTGGTTGAAGCTCTTGAGTGCCTCCTTATGAGTGGGAGCAGCAGGGAAAGTGGGCAGTGCTTGGAAATGGAGCTGATGCAGAAGCTGGTAGCAGAGGCCTCCCTCCTCCTCAGCCTGAATCTGCCTTCACAGTCCTCTCCATCACAGAGCCATGCTGCCACCACAAGTGGGCTGGTGTTGGCAGACAAGATCACAACCATCCTGCAATAGCACATGGGGTGGAAACTGGCAGCAGCAGCTGCAGTAGGGGAAGTTAACAGCCAGGAAGAATATATGATCTACCCTGTGCAAGGACTTGTGGTCCCAGAAGTTCTGGTGAGGACTCGGAGCCAGGCTGCTTTGTCTCTCCTTTTCTCCACCATTCTTCCTGTGACTGGTATGGAAATCCACAAACACATTAACAGTGCCCCTCTGTGGGCTGTGTCAACACATGGAAGTACACAGATGAAGGAGTGTTTTTTTAAATTTATTGATTTAGTTGGGGCATGTGGGATCTAGTTTCCTGACCAGGGATTGAACTTAGGCCCCCAACATTGGGAGCTAGTTGTCTTAGCCACTGGACCTAGCATCCACTTGGAATGGGTGTGCATGTTAATTGGTTGAGCATGCTAATTGGCTACTGTTGCATGATAAACCACCCCAAAACCTAGCTAGCTCATGGTTGGGCTCATGGTCAGCACAGTGAGCTTAGCTCAGCTGAGCCATTCTTTCATTTCACCTGGACACCAAGGTGCGTGTATGGTCTGCTGCTGGTTAACTAGGGTGCTCTACTTCTAGGGTTGAGCTGGGTGCCACCTGGGCACCTGGCTGTCATCCAGCAGCTCATATGGGCTTGTTTTCATGGAGAGCAGGGATCCAGAGAAAAAGCAAAATATTCACTATCTTTCCAGCCTAGGCCCAAAGCTGTCAGGGTCATACTTACTGCATTTTTCTCGCCAAAGCACATGAGACCAGCCTCAACCCAAAGTTGAAAGGACAGATTTCTGTCTCTCCATTTTTGGTTTCACTTTTTATAGAACCAGCTGTAAAAGGGCATGGATATAGGTAGAAAACATACGATCACTGTTTTTACAATCAGTATCATCATACTTAAACAAATAAGTTTTATATAAAGGTACCAAGGGAAGTATTAATAAATTGTTGAAAAGCCCACAGAGCTATTAAACAGCTGGGATACACTCTGTGTCACATCCACCTGATTCCACAGCAGTCGTTGCCAGTAGACCACTCTTCTCCTCCAACTACCCCAGGGTCCTGAGAAGGCGGCTGCTGCAACTGAATGAAGATTCCTCTGATTCTTCCCATCTAGTACTATTCAACATCAAAATAATGCCCTAAGTACAATGCAGAAGAATTTGAATAATTTAGGGAAAGCTTTGAGTTTAAGAAATCAAGTTCAAAGGTATTTTTCCTTTCTAACCATAGAAGACATTTAAAAATATTAATACCTAAAATGCACTCCACATATTTGAAAACTCTTTTCATCACATTTTGCTATTTCTAGACTGTGTAAATTGCAAATGGACTATGATCTACCTGTCAGTTAAAGAATATATTTTTCAAATTAAGAGATCTTCAGAAAACACATTCCATCAGCTACATTTCATGAAATCAGCTGAGTAATGGTAAGGGTTTTCTCCTTTCCTTTCTACAAACTAATTTTCCAGGACAAAAAAAAAAAAAAAAAGATCCAGTGAAGATTCACAGCTGACTTGTGGCAGTAACTATGCCAAAGGTTAAGAGGAGCCTAGCAGCCACAGCTATACAAAAGGCCTAATTACAGATCAGCCCTGCAGTCCCCATTCCACCTCCAACAAGGCTGCTAGAAGGCGTCCCCAGTCCCCACAACCAGAGATATTACAGTACTACCAGACAGGAGGGGGGCAGATGCAAAAACCTCTGTGCTATCCCACCTCTAGACCCATCCATGCCGGGGTCACGATATAGAACCCTGCTTTGGGGAAGCTGTCTCCTGAGGTGTCTGGTTACACGAGCCAGGGCCCTCGGTCTTATGTGCCCCCTAACAAACCAAGGGCACCCCAGCCAGAAGCATGACCTCCCATCATGCCCTGCAATAGAGGGAGCCAAGAGAAGAGTCGCTTAAGGTCATCTGACTCACCCCTATGCCCTACCAAGGCACCCGGCCCCTAAGTCACCCAAGAAGCAAAGGATCTGGCCCCAAGTTGGCAGCAGGCCCTTTACTCAAGCACTGGAACGTTCATTAAGGAGAGCAGGCCAGCAACTTAAGGAGCGACTCCAGGAAGCCACAGCCAGTGCAAGATGGCCAACCGTAGCACGTGTGAGAGGCCGGGGCCAGAGGAGGCGTTGGGGGAGTGTGTAAGTTCCTTGGTTCTGTCTCATCACAACAAAAACTTGAAGTGACGGACCAGCATTACAGCCCTTGGATGGGCCGGTGTTAAAGCTCTTGGACAGACGAGTGCTACAGCTCCGTGTTACACCTCAGTTTTATTTAGAAAACAAAGGAAAATACATCCTTGAGGCGTGAGGGCATGCCGACCCAAAAGACGCAAAGAGGAGAGAGAGAGAGAGACCCCTGGCCCTCTGACTCCTCTTTTTATATGTTTTTCTCCTCCCCCTGGGCCTGCCCGATGTGAGCTGGGCTAGCCTCGAATGCTGTTTCTTCTGCCTGAGGTTCTCACTCTGGTCCTCAGCCCTTCCTTTGTTCTGTTTTCATGGGCTTTTCCCTTCCTTGTCTTTTAGCCACCACCATCCTGTACTCTTTTTTCCTATTCTAACTACCTAACATTCCTCCCTCAAGAGATGGGAGGCCCAATTCTTTGGGAATAGGGATGTCGAGGTCTCTCTGGCTACTTCCTGCTGAACTGGGATGGTGAGGGGCATTGGGCCTCCCCCTCTTGCCAGTCTCAGGCCTCAGAGTCTTTATAGTGGTGTCCATCTAAGGGTGAGTGATATTTTCTGTGGTCGGCTATAGTTTTACATATCCTTGTTGAACTGGCAATGCATGTTGTAGCTTGTTGACTTGGGCAGAGACAAAATGAGCTAGACAATTGATAATACATGGAGCAATCATAAGCAGCATCAATATGGTATAACAAGGATTAGTAGGGGCATTAGCCAACTCCAAATTCCCATCACCAGAAAGATCCCCCAAAGAGAGATTGTAGCCGCCCAGAGAACTCTCCAGCTCATTCTTTGAGATCCTGTAGGGTCTGAATGTTTTTCTTGAGGACTGTGAGACTTTCTTTAACTTAGCCAGAGGTATTTACCCAGAAACAATTCTTCTCATTCAAGGTGGTTCAAGTCCCTCCTTGTTCAGGGCTCAGAAGATCTATCTCCTATCTGTTCTGGAGTACAACCCCTGCCAAGCTGTGTTGGCTCTTTAAAGCTGTCCTGAGAAATCTTATCCCCAGAAACTTAGTTTTGGGGGTGTTCATTAGAATAGCACTCATTTGTAGTTCTGAATAGGTATCTGAGATCTCTCAGGGTGTCACAGGTATACTGAGTGTCCTCTTCTGTTTTCTTCCATGGCTTGGCTTGTGAGCAGTGAATCCAGGAGTTGTGTCTTGGTACCTTGACTGCTGTGGTGGTAGAAAGTATTACAGGGTAGGGGCCCTTCCATGTGGGCTGGAATTGAGCCTTTGGGGACCCATCTTTCCAGACTTTAATAGGGCTTTAGTCCCTACACCATATAATGGTGACTCTTTGGAATCTTTTGAGTCCTGGTTGACACCCCTCAAAGCCTATATCCTGTTGGAATTGCCCAGTGGCCATCGTATAAGACTGGAGGGTCTGAGCCTCTGGACTAGGAAGAGGTGATAGACACAAACAAAAGATCTCCCATATAGCATCTCCTAAGGACTAATACCAACCTGTTCCTTAGGGGCAATACGGGTGTGGAGGAGAGCTATTGGTAAAACCTCCTTCCATCCCAGGGAAGTCTCCTGGGTTATCTTTTTTATCGCTGATTTTAAGAGTTCATTGGCTCTTTCTACTTTCCCTGAAAACTGAGGCCTGCAGGCACAATGGAGGTAATAAGTAATGCCCAATGCTTTAGAGACCCCCTGGGTGACCTTAGAAGTAAATGATGTCCCATTGTCACTTTGTAATGACCTGGGCAGACCAAATCTTGGGATGATTTCACCAGCCAATTTTTTTTACCACCTCCTCAGCCTTCTCAGTCTGGGTGGGAAAGCCTTCAATCCATCCTGTGAACGTATCTATCATGACTAATAGGTATTTATATCCTTGAGAAACTGGCATCTGGTTGAAGTCCATCTGTCAGTCGTCTCCTGGGTAGGTCACATGCCATTAGATGGGCTGGGCCAGCTGGGGTCTTCAAGCTCTGTGGGGTTGTTTAATTGGCAAGTGGGACAAGAGGAGACTACTTGCCTTATAGTTGTTTGGAGGCTTGTTCCTCTGAAGGAACTTTCTAGTAATCTTTGGAGGGCCTTCTCCCCTAAATGAGTGGTGGCATGTAAGGAGTTAACCAACTTCCATTGGAGGTTCCCAGGCAGAAAAAGGAGTCCCTCCTTTGAAAGCCCTCACTCTTAGCTTTAAGAGTCTCACCTTCAGTATATGAAGGACTTTCTGGCAAATTAGTCTGTGGAACTAAGGTGGCCACCCCTATTAGGTCACTGTTCTGTAATGCTGCTCTCTTAGCTGTCTGATCAGCTGCTTGGTTCCCTCGTGCCACTTTCCTGCTCCCTTTTTGGTGTCCTTTACAGCAGGAGACTAAAACTTCAGCGGGAGATGGACTGCTTCCAAGACTCTAAGGATTTGATCACCATGTTTGATTGGGGACTCTCAGGTGGTCAAGTGGCCTCTTTCTTTCCAATAGCAGCACGTGCATGTAGCATCAGAAAGGCATACTTGGAGTCAGTGTAAATAGCTACTCTTTTTCCTTTTCCCAGCTCTAAATCTTGAGTCAGGGCTATGAACTCAGCTAATTGGGTTGAAGTACCTGGTGGCAAAGGTTTAGCCTCTATGGTCTCAAAATTGGAGACCACTGCATATCCAGCTCTTCTTTTTCCGTCTAAAACAAAGCTGCTTCCATCAGTGTACCAGATTTCCTCAGGATTGGCCAGAGGATCGTCTAACAATCCCTCTTGGAGTTTTGTCCAGTGGTCCAAGGTTTCTAGGCAAGAATGAAAAGGGAGAGAGCCCTCGGGGGTAGGCAGGAGGGTGGCTGGGTTAAGAACCTCACAAGGCGATATAGTGAGGCCTGGATTTTCCATCAGCACTTCTTGATGTCTGAGGATTCTTTGATCAGACATCCATAAATGGCCTCTCCCATTTAGGAGTTGTTTCACTTGGTGGCTGGTAAAAATAGTTAGTTTACCCTCAAAAGAGAGTTTCAAAGCTTCTTCTATCAGGACTGCAATAGCTGCAAGATTTCAAACGCAGGGAGAGATTTCTTCCCAATAAGGAAGGATAGTCAGGGGCCACTAGAAACTGGTGGGAAAGTATTTGTCCATCCCAGCAACAAAGTGCTCAGGTGAATTTTTTTGTAATTCTTTTTCCTGTAGCACCCCAAATGGTAAAGGTTTGGGAGGAGAAGGCTCTGGAGTACGAGGTTAGGACAGAGTAGGTAGCCCGTGTGTCAACCAAGAAATTCTCAGACCTACCTGCCACATCCAGCTGCACCCTGGGCTCCAGACCTGTGATGGTTATCTGTGATAGACGGGCTGGCTGGAGCGGGCTGCTTCAGTCCTGTTGAACCATCAGCCTTGAGGGAAAGCTTGGCGCTTGACCTTGAGGCTCTTGAGTCCCGAGGGCAGAGTGCTGCCCAATGTCCCAGTTGATGACATTTGTAGCAAGACATTTTAGGTAACTTGTCACGGTTTTGACACTCTTTGGCCCAATGCCCTACCTGTCTACAGATTAGGCATTTCCCTGGTGCCTTGTCATTCAAGGACTCGGGGTTTACTGTAGGGCTTCCATGGAGGGCAGCCAGCATCTGGGCATGCCTTGTCTTTTTCCTTTTCTCCCTTTCCTAGGCCTTGTCCTCCCTCTCCTGTTCTGTTATAAAAGGTGCTGGTGGCTGTCTGGACTATCTCATCTAAAGAGGCAGCAGGGTCCTGCTGCTGTAGCTGTTGTAACCTTATCCTGATGTGTGATGTGCATTGGGACAGGAATTTATCCTTTAAAATCACCTGTCCATTGTAAGAGTCGCAGTCCAGATTGATAAGCTTTTGGAGGGCCTCTTTTAGTCTTTCCAGAAAGGTGGTGGGGTTCTCATTGGGCTCCTGAGTTATTGCTGAGACTGGGCACAGTCCCACAAGTAATAGGCTTCCTTCTATTTCCAAGGGTGGACTTCCTTAGGGGTGAGTCTTTCTGAAGTTTATCCTACCCAGTACTGTTGCAACCCGAGAGCTAGGCATCAATGGGTCAGGGTGCATATCCCCAGGCAAGCTGAGACAGCCTTCTGCAGATCAAATCTCTGGGCAGGTCGAGGCATGTCGACCTCCTGGGACCCCTGGACTGGCGAATCCCCAAGTGGGTTGAGGCATGACAACCTTTTGAGGACCAGATTCCTAGGCAGGTGGAGGCAGGTCAACTTCCTAGGACACCCGGATTGGAGTTGGGCATCCCCAAGGTCTAAGGGAATGTAAGTCACTGATTTCCTCCCCTAGTTCTCCCTAAGAGCAGCTTAGGGTGTTTCCAATGGTAAACATTTCATTGTCATAGACCTACTTTAGGTAATAACAGAAGTAATGACAAAGGAGTGGGTTATTTGGTCCTGTTAGAGGCATTATAGTGAAGTCGCTCAGTCGTGTCCCACTCTTTGCCACCCCATGGGGTGTAGCCTACCAGGCTCCTCTTTCCATGGGATTTTCCAGGCAATATTCCTGGAGTGGATTGCCATTTCCTTCTCTAGGGGATCTTCCCAACCCAGGGATCGAACCTGGGTCTCCCGCATTGTAGACAGACGCTTTACCATCTGAGCCACCAGAGAAGTCCGTTAGAGGCATTAGAATATTTTAACAACAATCAGGGTGGAGCAATGTTGCCTACAAGAGGGCAGGGTCCTGGTTGTAGGAGTTAGTAAGTAGCTTAAGAACAAACTGATGAGAGGCAACAGACCAGATGTTCCATAAAGGTGGAGTCGAGATTTCATCCGGGGGTATGTTTGTAACTTTAGGAGAAGGATGGTAAGGATTTGGGCCCAAACAGCCTGCAGGGCTAACTCCCAAAGTGGCAAACATTATCCCTGGAAGCCCAATTGGCTTTGAAGCGATGCCAGCAGATGGACTTCCAGCAGGCCTTGTGTGCCTGTCGCCCACCCTGGGAGGTTCACTGAGAGATGCTGATGTTGCACACGTAGGAAACATGGAAGATGAAGGCCTGAATATCTAGAGGGGTTGGATATTATGCAGTATTTCCCTCCCAAGGGCCAGCTATTTTCTGGTTGTCCCGCCAGAAGATTGTAGAGGCAACATTGTGGGCGCAGATGGGGCTCAGGAAAAGAGCATGAAACAGGAGGGAAGAGGGGCAGGGCACAATTTTTGAAAGAATCACATAGAACAAGGGCATAACATAAACCGATTAAACTCAAATGGGCCCAAAATGACAAGTCAAATTCAACTAAACTTTGATCCCCAGTCTGTAAGCTAAATGGCACACCCAGAGGTGGCAGGACAGCTCCAGGGCACTGTCAAAAGACAGAGGAGTGGGTGGTTCCCCAGTGGTTGGAATGATCATCCCACTCATTAGCATACGCATTCACCCAGCAAAACTAGCCACACCACATTCCATGGCCAAAACACTTGCCCTCTGCAATGGCCCACACCCTGCAACCTGTGCTTCTCTCTGAATCCAAACAAATCCCTCTCTTACCTATTTTGTGTCTCTAACTGAATTTTTGCAGTGAGACATCAGAGCCTTAGCTTCATTAGGTCCTGAAGCGAAGCATCATGGGTTTTGGCCGGGTTCAAGTCCTGGGAGAGAGGAGCTGACGGACGGGAGGAAAGAGCAGTGGGGAAAATGTGCTAAGGAATCCTTTTCATAACCTACTGGAAAATCTGCTAAGTACTTGACCTGTGCTCAGTTTTCATTGGCCTGATCCTTGGCACAAACAAGATTAAGGGCAGAAGAACCCCTACAGGCTTGGGTAACAACAGCTAATGTGGCCCAGCAGATAGTGGAGCCTTTGGGACATACTGAAGAGTAGGCCCTGCCATAGTCCCTCAGTTGCACACACTGCTGCTTGCCTGTTCATGGGCAGTTCAAGGAAAAAAGAAACAACAGATTGTAAAGAAATTAAGATTTTTGTTAGGCATTTGCCCTTCCAGCCATAGGAGTGAGGTCCTCCTACCTTAACCGGAGCTCTTTTGGAACCTGAGAGTGAGCCACGTGAGCTTTCTGCTGA
This sequence comes from Ovis canadensis, assembly GCF_042477335.2. Classification (NCBI taxonomy): domain Eukaryota; kingdom Metazoa; phylum Chordata; class Mammalia; order Artiodactyla; family Bovidae; genus Ovis; species Ovis canadensis. The sequence continues at coordinate 20,254,600 of NC_091269.1, read as the reverse complement.
GTTTGTTTTTCACTGTTTCAGTCCCCAGCACGCTAGGTTTCTTGTCACTTCCCCTCTGCTCGGTTTTCTTAGCATTCAGCTTCCACTGCAGGAGCTTTCGCTGAGCTGGGCTCCTGCTGTGCTTGGCCTCTTCCTTTCGGGGAACATGCCTGTGTTGTTTCAGCCAGGTGAAATCCGAGAAAGGACACCATAGATGTCGGGGGAGTTTGCAATTTCCTCGGCTTTGTCTTGTCACAACAAAAATCTGAAGCGATGGACTAGCATTACGGCCCTCAGAGGGGCCTGTGCTTCACCTCTTTGACAGACACATGATCGAGCTCCGTGTTACGGATCAGCTTTTTTTTTTTTTTTTTAGAAAATAAAGGAAAATCCACCTCCCAGAATTCTGGAAATAAAAGCAAAAGTAAACAAATGGGATCTAATTAAAATTAAAAGCTTCTGCGCAACAAAGGAAAATATAAGCAAGGTGAAAAGACAGCCTTCTGAGTGGGAGAAAATAATAGCAAATGAAGCAACTGACAAACAACTAATCTCAAAAATATACAAGAAACTTATGCAGCTTAATTCCAGAAAAATAAACGACCCAATCAAAACATGGGCCAAAGAACTAAATAGACATTTCTCCAAAGAAGACATACGGACGGCTAACAAACACATGAAAAGATGCTCAACATCACTCATTATTAGAGAAATGCAAATCAAAACCACAGTGAGGTACCACTTCACACCAGTCAGAATGTCTGCGATCCAAAAATCTGCAAGCAGTAAATGCTGGAGAGGGTGTGGAGAAAAGGGAACCCTCCTACACTGTTGATGGGAATGCAAACTAGTACAGCCACTGTGGAGAACAGTGTGGAGATTCCTTAAAAAATTGCAAATAGAACTGCCTTTATGACCCAGCAGTCCCACTGCTGGGCATACACACCGAGAAAAACAGAATTGAAAGAGACACATGTATCCCAATGTTCATCACAGCACTGTTTATAATAGCCAGGACATGGAAGCAACCTAGATGTCCATCAGCAGATGAATGGATAAGAAAGCTGTGGTACATATACACAGTGGAGTGTTACTCAGCCGTTAAAAAGAATACATTTGAATCAGTTCTGATGAGATGGATGAAACTGGAGCCGATTATACAGAGTGAAGTAAGCCAGAAAGAAAAACCCGAATACAGTATACTAACACATATATATGGAATTTAGAAAGATGGCAATGACGACCCTGTATGCAAGACAGCAATAAAGACACAGATGTGTATAGCGGACTTTTGGACTCAGAGGGAGAGGGAGAGGGTGGGATGATTTGGGAGAATGGCATTGAAACATGTATAGTATCATGTAAGAATCGAATCACCAGTCTATGTCTGATGCAGGATACAGCATGCTTGGGGCTGGTGCATGGGGATGACCCAGACAGATGTTATGGGGAGGGAGGTGGGAGGGGGTTCATATTTGGGAACGCATGTACACCCGTGGTGGATTCATGTCAATGTATGGCAAGACCAATACAGTATTGTAAAATAAAGTAAAAATAAAAATTTTTTAAAAAAAGAAAAAAAAATAAAATAAAGGAAAATACATCCCCTAGGCATGAGGGCATGTCGGCCCAATAGAGGTGAAAGAAGAGACACAGAGATGCAAGGCCCCTTGACTCCTCTTTTTATATGTTTTCTCTCCTCCCTCTGGGCCTGCCCTACCTAAATTAGATTAGCCAGTACTGTTGATCTACCTGAGGTTCTCACTCAGTACCTCAGACCTCCTTCGTTCTATTTTCCCAGCTTTCCCTTCCTTGTCTTTAGTCACCACGATTCTGGGCTCCTTTTTTCTATTCTCATACATAACAGAAGAGACCGGAAGCCGGGTGTAAGGAGAGACAGAGACGGAAAAGACCTAGGATCACAGACTCCGAGATGGCGAGAGGGAGATGAAGACACACAGACAGACACTCACACACGCGCGTGCGGGCTCACACAAACACGCACACACAGGCAGGGAGAGACAGAGAGAGGGAGACACAGAGCCACCGACAGAGACTGAAAGCGGGAGACGGACAGGGGACAGGGGATGGCATCTGATCCCAGACAGACAGGCTGGCACAGATCGTCACGCACCGCAGAGAGCGGCCTTGCGCAAGAAGCAGCTTTCCCAGGGGAGGGAGCGTCAGCCTTGGGCCGGGCGAGCCCCGGCTGGACGCGGTGCCCTGGGGCTGGCAATCACCCGTGGGGACCCCAAGACTTCCTCGCAGCCGAGGTCTCAAAGGTCCCCTTCGGCTTGGCTCCCTGAGGCGAGACCCAGCCCCCGCCCCCAGGCCAGAGGGTGAGTGTGGGAGAGAGTGTGCGTGTGAGTGTGTCGGTGGGCGACGGTGGGGTCGGGTCGACTGGGGGGGCCGGGTGGATACCCACAGTGGAGGGGGGAGGGTGTGGCGGCCGGGGCTTTGGAAGCCTGTGCGGTCCTCTTGCTGTCTCTCTCTCTCCCTCTTTCTCTGTCTCCCTTACTTGTGGTTTCCGGCTCTTGACCTGTCTGGGCTGCGGGGGTGTGTGTCTGTGTTTGGGGGGAGGGGGGCGGGCGTGAGGGTGTGTGTGTGTGTGTGTGTGTGTGTGTGTGTGTTGTGCGCCCGCGCCTGCGGGAGACCGCGAGGTTGCCTGCCAGGATGCGTCTGGGGGTGGGGCTGGGGCCCGGCCCCGCCCAGAATTGCCTGAGGCCTGCCAAGGGAGCCCCAGACAGAGACCCCCGCGCCCCCGCCGCCGCCGTTCCTCTGGTTTCCTGGACGCCGAAAGCCGAGGGGCTCGCGGGCCGCGCGGAGGCAACCCAGGTCTGCAGCGGGAGTCGGGGCCCCGGCCAGCCAACCTGAGAGGGGCTGGAAGGCAGGCGGCGGCTCTGAGCGCGGTGGGGTGCCAGGGGCCAGCGGCTGGTGCGGCTTGCGGTGCGGCTGGGGCCGGGGGCTAAAGGAGAGGGGAGGCAGGGCAAAACAGAAACAACAAAAAGCCTACAGCACCCGGTATTCCCAGGCGGTCTCCCATCCAAGTACTAACCGGGCCCGACCCTGCTTAGCTTCCGAGATCAGACGAGATCGGGCGCGTTCAGGGTGGTATGGCCGTAGACGGAGGCGGCTGCCGCCAGGCGCCCTAAGAGCCCTGCGCTGCGCCTGCCTTTCGCTCTGACCTGCCGCCCGGGCCAGCCGGCGGCCGCAGCTCTCCAGCTCTCCACGGAGCGCGCGCTGCACTTGAGCTGCACCACCAGCGACCGGACTCCCGGCGGCCGGGTGGCTGGGCGACCCCACCCTCTCCCCGCACACCGCCACCTCCGGCCAGCACCCTCCTGGCCCTGCCCGGAGGACCGGCCTTCTGGGACCTTCGTTTGGCCGGTCAGGCGTGCATTGGGGGGCTAGGGGGTAGGGTGAGGGGCGCGGAGGTCTCGGTGCTCTCCTACCCTGGCCTCGTCAGGCCCACCCCCTCTCGGTGCCACCCCCTACCCGCGCTATCCCATTTGCTGCTCAGGGCCACGTGGCACCGGAGATGTCTGCCTTTGGGACCGCAGCTGCCCGTGGCCCGTGGTCTTCTGAGCCTCCTGCAGGCCTAGACGCAGCCCAGCCGGGGCCCTGAGCGCCCATCCTGCCTAGCACCTGCCAGGCATCCTGCCTGAGGCTTCCCTTGCCCCCACGCTGTCCCCTCTGATCTCGGAAGCTAAGCAGGGTCGGGCCTGGTTAGTATTTAAATGGGAGACCCACTGGGAGTTATGAGCTCCCGACCTTTGCACAAAGTAGATGACAAGCCAACATATAGGTGATGAAAAATCTGTAGTGAAAAGTTAAATTAGATCTAAGTTCAAAGATTTATGGAGTAAAAGCAAGTCTTTCACATTAGCTTTTTTCCCCCATTAACTTCCATAATGCTTTTCCATTAGCATAATGCTTTCTTTTTATTTCTTCTGTTTCGTTGTCTATATCCATCTCTGCACCATAATGTTCTCTGCTTTATTATCTTCCCATAACGCTGATATAGGAGATAGATGGACTCCAGGTTAGACATTTACAACTAGCCTGTTTACATTTCCTCAGACAAGAGCTAGGTGGGCTCCAGTTGAGTCATTTACAATCAGCCTCCTGTTTGCCCTCTGAAATGGAAGTAACAACAGAAAGAGGGTAAATAGCCAGTGTTTGTCTCTTATAAACACTTTGATAGTCATGGCAAGTACAAAGAGGGACAAAATTCTGCTTGAATAGAGGATTAAGTGATCTCCCCTCCCCTCACCCCCTTTTGGGACAAGATCATGCGTAGAAAGGCTCCTTCTGGGTCAAAAGTCAGGCGACAATGTCAGGCCATAGTGAGTCTTGCTTCTTCCAGAAGCCTCCTCTTCAAGATCCATCTTAGCTGAGGGGTGTGTGCACACCAGGGGAGAGTCCCAGGATAGGTCAGATGTGAAAAAAGAAACCAGAAATTTGACAGAAAGGAAAACAAAGACCCAGAAAAACTGGCCTATAGAAATGATTTAGCCATCTCTTTATTGAGCTCCTTCTCACCAGGGAGGCACCCATAACCTTTCTCTCCTGGTGTGTATCTCTGTTTTGCTTCTGACTTAACTAAACCAACTGTTTTTCTATGTTCTTTCCCACGTGTTGCTGTGCTATGTCTCTAATAATAAACTTTGTACCTGCACTTACAGTTTCTGCCTCCATGGAAAATTAGCTTCTAGCCTCTAGCAGTTGCTCGCCTGGTGGCTAGGATTCCTGGTTTTAGTTCAGCTACCCAGGTTCAGTTCCTGGGCAGGGAATTAGATCTCACTTCATGCCACCACTCACTGCTGCCTTGCTGAGATCTACTCACTTTTTATCAAAATTTAATCTATATCATATGAATTTTTGCGACTAATTTGTAACTTTTAGAAAAAGGACTTCTTGGGTATTAACATACTGGTATTTCCATAAAGAGGAAATACTTCTTCCCTAAAACTGCGTTAAGAAAATTTGAACTTAAGAAAATATGTTTTGATGTAGCAGAATTATTGTTTCATCTTTACAAACCAGCATTTGTTAAATACTTAACTGCTAATAACTGTTTAGGATTCCCTGGTGGCTCAAGTGGTAAAGAATCCACCTGCAATGCAGGAGACCTGGGTTCGCTCCCTGGATTGGAAAGATCCCCTGGAGAAGAGAATGGCTATCCACTCTAGTATTTTGGCCTGGAGAACTCCATGGACTGTGTCATCCGTGCGTTCTCAGAGTCGGATATGACTGAGAGACTTTCACTATTCACTAATAACTGTTCAGCCTGAAATAAGAACTTTCAAAAATCTTTGGACACAGATGCTCTATGTCCCCTCTGCAATTAATATTTTGCATGTACTTTTAGGTTATATTTACACAATAGGCACAGAACTCTTTTATTATGCATTTTATTTTCATATAAATTAACATCCTAGAAAAATTAAAATAGAAACACTAAATACAGTATTGCACATAGCAATCTCTGTTAAATGCCCCATTATATCATCAAAGTTCATATACACATGGAGGGACTGAAGGAGACAGGAAGATGGCAGAACAGCAACCCGAGAGCCACTACTATGTCTGTGCACATCAACTACAGACTGAAAGGTAAGGACAGTATTTTACACAAATAGAAACATAGTTACAATTCAGTTTCTTTGTAAGTTGCTTCCATAATTGGTTTGCAATAGCAACACATTCTCCCCTTTATTCATAGCCATACCCCAGGACATATCATTTTTAAAAATCTATTAATGTTAGACAAAGCCATCACAATGCTTCAGGAGTGACTTAAAGAAAACCCCAATCAAGTCACAATACTCAGGCAGGTGGGTTTAATGAACAAGTCCTAGGTAGATATCAATCCATCTAAAAGTTACTCTTTTTTTTTTGCCAACAGTCCATGTTTGGCCATTTTATGAGGATCATTTAAAAGTACTGTGTCATTTTCTTTGAGAAGGGCAATGGTAAAAGTTACCGAGAGGCACAACTGTGGTTTAATTGACTTTTGCTGCTGACTATCTTTATATAGGTCCTAAAGGACATGGTTGATAAAGGCCCTCATTTAACTTAAAATTATGATTCCTGCCTATATTAAATGATGTATAGAAAGGGTTTTACTTCTGATATTTTTTTTTCTATTCATTGTGTGATTAGTAAAAAAAAAAAAAAAAAGGATAATCTTCTTTCACAAATATGTAGTTACAGAGACCTACCCAAGAGCTGGGAAAGCCTTATCTATGACACATATAAATGGTACCTCAATTTTAAAATAGAAAATTTATATGTAGATGTGAAACTGATACAAACAAGTCACTAGAAATATCATGTTAACCATAAATCTAAATGCAGTGACGTGGAGTACTGGTCGTCAGGAGAAAGAGCGTTTCGCTGTGACAGGGAATAGTCTCACAACAGTAAGTTGGAGGTTACTGTTTAGCATGTTCAGAATTAATGCAGATACTGCCTCTTACACATGCTGTTTTGGTCTATTGGTAAAATACCAGAAACTTTCAAAAAGAAAAGGTGTCACATTCTCCACTGGCCTACTGCTTTTGCATTTTTATATGAATACAGTGTAGAATTCACCAACCAGTAAACTGGAAAACATAAAGATTATGCAAGAAGCCAAGAAGAAAGGTGATCAAAATGATGAGCTTCCTTCCTGCCCTCAGGCGGGCTGAATTCTGTGGAAGCAGCTGCAGTGACTCATTTTTGTTCTGCTTTTCACTGGTCAGGTTTTCATGCTTATTTTTGCTTTCTGAAATAAATGCACCAGGTAAGAGAAATAGTTAGAAGGTATAACTTTAAAGAATGTATGGAGTTTAGAATAGTATTTTCATTTGCATCAAATTCTTTGAGAAAAGGTTAAAGACCCACAAGCTCATAAATGAAAAAAGATAAAAGTAAAATCTATTTATCTCAGAATTGTTATTAATGTTTTTGAGGGAAAAAAGGGTTTAAATTTAGCTTCTAATCGATGTGAAAGAGTATCAGCTCATCTTTCTCATTTTCAGTCTTATGTGCAAACACATAAATATGAAAATTCAACCTTCATCTCATTGTTGCTGCTAAATCACTTCAGTCGTGTCCAACTCTGTGTGACCCCATAGACGGCAGCCCACCAAGCTCCCCCGTCCCTGGGATTCTCCAGGCAAGAACACTAGAGTGGGTTGCCATTTCCTTCTCCAATGCATGAAAGTGAAAAGTGAAAGGGAAGTTGCTCGGTCGTGTCCGACTCTTCGAGACCGCATGGACTGCAGCCTACCGGGCTCCTCTGTCCATGGGATTTTCCAGGCAAGAATACTGGAGTGGGGTGCCATCGCCTTCTCCATCATCTCATTGTTAATGTGATTTAATTCTCATCTATGACTCAGATGGTAAAGAATCTGCCCACAATGTGGGAGACCTGGGTTTGATCCCTGGGTCAGGAAGATCCCCTGGAGAATGGAATGGTGACCCATTCCAGTATGCTTGCCTGGGGAATTCCATGGATAGAGGAGCTTGGCAGGGTATAGTCCATGGGGTTGAAAAGAGTTAGACACAATTGAGTACTAACACACTTTCATCTCATTGTTAATGTGATTTAATTCTCTTCTATCCTTATAACAGCATAATTGTGGTTAGTAAATAACTATTCCTTCTCATTCTATACATGTACTTGAAGATTTACTTTCATCAAAAAGACAGAACATAAACCAAACCATAATATAATACTTGTTGTTCAATAAGATTTTGATACAGAGAAACGGAAGGGAAAATATCTTTTAAATGCAGATATAATTTCTAACTTTTTCTAAATAAAGCTGTTTAATTGTGGCCCAATTTGGGTTATTTGAGTATCTTCCATTTACACTATATTAGATGAACTCAATTCAAAATGCTATTTGAAGGTCTAACCCAACTTTTCATTTAAAATAGCATTTACTTACTCTGTAGTGCCAAGTGATAGTCCCTGAAACATTCAACAAAACATAAGACAGCATCACATGGACTCATGTCCACCAAACCCTTCCCTTCGTGGTGCACAACCTGGTGTTTTATTTTGAAAGGGGAAACGAGCAAAGAGGGACCAGCTTGGCTTGTTACACTTGGCTGTGGGCTGACAGCTGCTGGTAGCCCCCTGTGTAGCCTGAGCCCCTGGTCTGAGCAAAGAACAATGCTGCACCTGGCACTCCCTGTGTTAGGCCCCAAGGGTCGTCATGGGATTACAACAGCTGTGCTGTGACCCATGCATGATGAGGAGAGTGAAAGCCCCCAACTCCACCAGCAGCCCCCCACATATATGCACCCCCTCAGTGGACCATCTGGATGGTTAGGCTTTGAATGCTGAACACTGAGATTCTTTTAGCCTCTGGTTACAGGCAGAAGGAAAAGCAGATTCTCTAAGTTGGAAGCTCACTATTTGTTCAAACTTAAGAGGAAGATGATTAAAATATTATTAGGTGGATTTGTATATTCTGAGAAGAGTGTTTAAAAGCCAGAGAAAACCACAAATCAAAAAACAGAATAAATACTTGCAATTCCAGTCATGTCTTGGTTTTATTTCATAGGGTGACTTTCCCTTTTTCTGCCTACACACCTCTTCAGCTTCTTTTACTCTAGGCGGGGAGAAAACACAGATATAAACAAAGACAAAGATCACTACAGTCCATCTATAGTAGGTGAGCAAGTATCATGAAGGATTTGATTTATCAGAGAAAAATAATACCACATACACAGGAATGTTACCTGATACTTGATTTAAAAACATAATAGAGCTAGAGGTGAATTCATCCAGTGGCTCTTAACTTGGAATCAAAGAAGTCTGAATGGAATAGGACACAAGCGCTTTTATACTTTTAGGCATACTAAAGGAGTCTTACACATAGGAAAATAGTCTTACACACACAAGAAATAGCCATCATATTCAGGTGAGGGTGCTGAGATTGGCTCCATTACGTGAATGGGGATGGCGCTGTATAAATAAAATACAAATCAGAAGCATTAGTGAAGTAAGCAGTATCATATAAGAACTCATGTTTATTTAAAATGATCTCAGATTCAGTTTCCACATTGTTTCCCCAGGCAAGGAAATCTATACAATGAATACTTGGGACAGGTTCTCTTTGTTTTGTTTTTTAATTGAGCTTCATCAAGCATGGGAACCAGTCATTTGAAAACAGAAAATAGAGACTGAGCAGTAATGTTTGAACACATCTAGGATTTCCTTTTAAACACATGCTTCAAGGAAAACAGTACTGAATGTACCAGAGGAACAGTTAAAAGAGGACATCATTGGAAGGGAGGTTGCACAGCAAGTCTGGCCCTGAGGTCTGATGCTGGGGCAGCATCTGCTCGCTTGGCCCCCTGTGTCCCGCAGGGAGGACAAGGGCTCAAGAATGCAGAACACTGTCACTACTAGGACTGCCCAGAGCTGCTGCAAAGATCCAAAAAGCTTCACTTTAAGAGTTCTTTAGAGGGCTTCCCTGATGATGCAGTGGCTACTCCCAATGCGGGGGCCTGGGTTCAATCTCTGGTCAGTGAACTAGATCCCATACACTGCAAGTAAGAGCTTGCATGCCACAATTAAAGATCCCATGTGCGGCAACTAAGACCTAATGCAGCTTTAAAAAAAAAAAGGCACTAAAAGTTCTTTATAAAATGCTATAAAATGTTATGAATGATTGCTTCTAAAAAGCAAATAGTAAGAAATATGTGTGTTAGTTGCTCAGTTGTGTCCGACTCTTTGTGACTCCATGGACTATAGCCTTCCAAGTTCCTCTGTCCATGGAATTCTCTAGGCAAGAATACTGGAATAGGTTGCCATTCCCTTCTCCAGGGGATCTTCTCAACCCAGGGCCTGAACCCAGGTCTCCTGCATTACAGACAGATTCTTTACCGCCTGAGCCACCCAAAAAATATGTAGACTGGAATTCTATTAATAAAAACAGGTGCCATTAGAAAGGAAATATCCTACTAGGTTAATTTATTTTTATTATTGTGATTCTCCTTGGGAATTAAAAATAGAGTACTTCTGGAGAAACTGACAAAGCTGGGATTTATCTTAATAAAAGACTTCTTATGGAGATTTTGAAACCTGTTTCCTGAAAGAAATGAGTTATAAATATATTTCTTAAGCCTGATGGCAAAGTTTCTAATGACAGAATTCATCTCCTATGCCCCTGAATGAATCCCTGTTTTTAAACAACAGAATGGAACAAATCGTTGAGTGTAGCAGCTATGAGGTTACTGTTACAGCTCACAGTAAGGCACGATGGATCAAAGTAACTTTTTTTTTTTCCTACAGTTAGTGAAAATCCAGTAAATCCTCTCTTAAATTTACTTAGTACTCTTTAAGGCATTTTGTAATATTTTTAAAAAATGTACTTCACAAGTATTTAGACCACCAAAGCATCTTAATTTTCTTGCTACCTTATTTTCTAAGTATCACAGAAAGCTCAGTCTCCAAACATGTTCAGTTTTACACAGAAAACAAGTGTGGCCGTTCCTACAGCAGGAGAACTAGAGAGTGTGGTCAGGATGCCTGAGTCGGCGCAGGGCTGTGGGCCCTGAAACTCAGGCAAGAGCCACAGGTGTGCGCAGATGCCAAGGATGTTACCCCAGCTCAGGGTTCAGGGCAGTTGTGCCCTGAGAGGTTTCAAAGAGAACTCTTAGTTTTCCATACTTTCCTTAGAAGGGGAAATGGGGCTGAGAGCAAGGACTCTGTACAGAGTAACCTGGGAGTGCTGTGGGGGACCCTGTTGCCCTAGACTCCCCACTGAGGCCAGAGCTTCCTCCATCCTACTGGTTCAGGCTCTGGATATGAACATGACTGATGGGGCAAGTGGTTCGTCTGTTCCCACCCAGGCTGCATACACGGCTGAGCTAGGTGCTGGGCCCTGGGCACCAGACAGCTGAGAGGATTCTCAAAGTCAGGTGCAGAGGAATTTCGGAAAAGCAGCTCCCGGGCCAGGTGGCTCTGTTCCAGGTCAGTTCCCCTAGGATGTGCTTGCTTGGAAGCAGGAAATGCAGGCACTTGTGGGCAGCTCTGCAAGCAGGCCCATCTATCCTAAGCCTCCTAGCAAATGCTGCTCCCAAATGCCAGTTCTCTTTCAACAAAACTCTGACAAGACTTTTCCCCCACACTTTAGGCAGGAAAAAAGAACATGTCCCTGGAGGTGAGCTGGCAGAAGTAAGAGGAAAAATACTGAGGGAAGCAGGGATGGAGAGGCCCCAGTCCCCTCCTGCTCAGGCCTTCCCCTGGGCACTGGGGATAGTCCATGAGCTCCAAGCGCGAGCCTGCTGATAACCCCCTTCCCTTCTGCCTCACCCCTCAGTCAACGATTCCTAAAGTTTCTTAAACTGAGTAGGAAAGAGAAGTTCATTACATAACTAGATACTAAGTGAAAAGGCACAGTGGTGATAACATTTCAAATAACAAACAAAAATGAACTACACGTCCAGTTTGGAAAGGAGGAGGAAATAGTACCTCCTTCACAAAGGGCTTCCTTGATAGCTCAGTTGGTAAAGAACTGCCTGCAATGCAGGGGACCCCAGTTTGATTCCTGGGTCGAGAACATCCCCTGGAGAAAGGAAAGGCTACCCACTCCAGTATTCTGGTCTGGAGATTTCCATGGACTAGTCCCTGGGTCGCAAGGAGTCAGACGCGACTGAGCGACTTTCGCTTCACTTCACAAATGGAGAAAGCCGCCTAGTGAGCAGGGAAGAAGCCAGGGCTTGGCACTTGAGTTTAACTTTCAGTGAGGATTGGGGCGGGGGGGAGGGGGTCTGTGGATGGTGTGCAGAGATATAACTCTTGCAAGATTCATGAAGATGATTTCTTTCTAATGTGGCTGTGCCCTTGATTAAGGGCATTCCTTAATCAAGAATTTACCTTGTTAGTTTCCCAACAGAAACAAAAGCTCTTGTCATTCAGTTGAAAGGGAAGGGAGCCCCTCCTCTAACACTGAGCAGTAATAATCCAGTCTAAGTGAGTGCCCCAGGAGCCAGTCCGGGCATCAGGTCCCGAGCAGAGAAGAGTCTTCCAACCACGGGCTGAGAGCAGTGCTCTCCTCCCTCACCAGCTTAGCAGAGTCACCTGGACTCTTCCGTCTAAAAAATAATGCTAGCTTTCCTTCTTCCTAGTCTCTCTGCTTTTGGTGACGCTGTTTTTTCAAAACCACTGGAAGTGATGAGAGAAAAGTTTTCATGTTCACATGGTTTGTTTCCGTTCACATTTTCTTTGCTTAGGCTGCTGACTAGAAGCTGCGCTTCTTAGAATCAGCCTACCAAAGATGTCATCTGAAAAACATTTACTTCCTTTTTAGTTCTCTGTCAGCCTATTAAGGTCAGTGAAAATATTTTAATCCGAAAGAGCGGGGAGGGGCTCTGGATGGAGGCTGGGCGGGGGCGGGGGTGCGGCTCCAGGAGACAAGTAGGTATAGACGCCGAGTGGACCGAGTCCCGGCTCGCCCGCCCTGCTTTATAACCGCGATGATCACACACCCACACACCCACACAAATCCTGAAAATACAGAAGAAACAATCAACCACAATAGTTCTTATGACTACAGGTGAAAATAACTTAAGTGTTGTCAGGGACGTATTTCTGAATTAGAGTTGGATTTCTGAACTTTAACGCTGACAGTCTGACTCAGCGAGAGAAGCAACCATATCCGCGTCTCCAGGGGTGACGACGCAGTTAGAACACCTCAGTTCTAGAAGAGCAGTTAGAAGAGCGACTTCGACTCTTCTGACCAGACTTCACAGGAGCCTCAGAACTCTGAGGGACTGGCCTGTGGGACCCGCCTCAGGATGCTGGGCTGGCGGAAGGCGCCTCTGCGCAGCCCACACCACATGCGCCCTCAGCGTGCAGAGCGCAAGGGGAGTCTGCCACTTAGATAATAAGACTCTCTCAACTTTGGGGACTGTTCATAGTTCAGAGTCCAAGATTCCATGACAATTAGATATATATGTTTTGTCCTTATGCTCTGCTGCTGCTGCTAAGTCGCTTCAGTGGTGTCCAACTCTGTGCAACCCCATAGACGGCAGCCCACCAGGCTCCCCCGTCCCTGGGATTCTCTAGGCAAGAACACTGGAGTGGGTTGCCAGTTCCTTCTCCAATGCATGAAAGTGAAAAGTCAAAGTGAAGTCGCTCAGTCGTGTCCGACTTTTAGCGACCCCATGGACTGCAGCCCACCAGGCTCCTCCGTCCATGGGATTTTCCAGACAAGAGTACTGGAGTGGGGTGCCATTGCCTTCTCCTCCTTATGCTCTAAAAGCTGCAAATATATTTCTTTCGTGAGTATAAGGCCAATAAGCAGAGATGATGTACATCAGCGTTTCCTGAAACTGTTATTGTGGAGAAGAGGTGAGTCGAAAGAGAAGGATAGTTTCTTCATAAGAAAACACATTCAAGTTATCAAGTTAATCCCCTAGACTCAGGATCTCTTTGATAACTGTCTAATGTCCTATAAATGTAGGACATTATATGGATGAGCTACGGCAGGAAGAAACAGCTGTTTCTTAGGTTTGGAAAGGCTGTAGGTAAGGAGAGATGGTTCCACAGGACAAGCCTGTTCACTTACTTCAAGGCAAAGGAAACAAAGATTTCACACACACACACACACACACACACATCTCAGAATAACCTCCTGAAGTACATATTGTTGTTACCCAACTTTAACCATAAAGAAACTGAAACTTAAAATAGTCCAATTACTCACTCCGGGTCAGAGTGAGTGGCAGATCCAGCCAGACACAGACAACACCTCCTCAGCCCAAGCTGTAAGCCTCCATCTGTATAGCCTCCTCACAAGGCAAACGCAGACGACGATGAAAAACACGGCCACCAAAATCTTCTTCTAGTTATTAACATGAACATAGTTATTTACACTTAGCATTTATATTTATCATATATTTACATTCATTATAGTAATTTATATTTATTATATTTGTTTTTATTTCTGTTTATTTAGAAGTATTTGATTCTGAAAGGCTGAATCTCCTAGAACTCTGAATATATAAAATGTGGCAGGTTAAAATAGTTTTTGATAAAAGAAGTACCTAGAAAAATGGGTGCATGTGTTTTACCAGATCCTGGAGATTCCAGGTTCAATCTCTGGGTCTCCCACACTGCAGGCAGATTCTTTACTGTCTGAGCCACTAGGGAAGCCCGATCCTGGAGAACAGTAGTCTAACCAGACAAATTCTGAACCGTATTCAAGGAAACATATTAATGGAAACGCAATGGGCTACAGTGTTCATTTTTGAAAAAGGAAAGCATATAAGATCATCCAGAGAAAACAAAACTACAACCACATTTTCTTGATTCTAATATATGGGAAGAATTCTTGGTGTGGCTGTCTACATAAGGGATGTGAACTGCAATTAGTAAAAAGGCAAAAATACAGAAGACAGAAACTTTCCCATTAGGCTTTTTGTTTTACACAAATCTTCACTATAAACAGACTAAATTTTCAGCTTTAACTCAGTGAAGGCATCTGTGAGGAGAGGCAAGTCAGCACACACTTGGAGTGTGTAGTGCCCTTGCTTTTTGGTGATATAACCTGACAGAGGGCTACAACTCAGAAACCTACAAGGGCAGGGAGCACATTTCCCCTGTTATCTCAGATCATAGTGGTCTTACCCAAGTGGCAGCCAGTAGGTGCTCAGAGTCTCTGACAAGTGTTGAAAATGCCGACATTCTGTGCTGCTGAACATGGGAGATGCATCTATGTTAGAGCCTAGATGACTAAATAGTAAGGTGCACACTCCATGTGTAAATAAGACCCTGAATTACATTCTGTCACACCAGAGCATCTTCCCCTGGTCTTCCATAAGAAATTTACTATGGTATCAGAAAGTTGAGAAATCTGGAAGATGCCATTTAGAACCTTTAAAAATGCTTGGATGATACATTTTAAACATTCAGTGAAAATAGGAATATTTGTATTCATAAACATGTTGGGACTCTAAAGCCCTGATAACATAGTTTTCATGGTTAATTTAAAATCTCTCGGAACTTCACTGGTGATCCAGTGGTTAATAATCTACCTGTCAACACAGGGGACATGGGTTGGATCCTTGGTTTGGGAAGATACCACATGCCAATGAACAACTCAGCCCATGCCCCACAGCTGCTGAGCCCATGGGCTCCAGAGCCTGCGAGCTACAGCTACTGAGGCCTGTACACCTGGACCCTGTGCCCTGCAATGAGAAGCCCGTGTGTCGCGGAGGAGTTGCGCCCGCTCACTACAGCTAGAGAAAGACTGAGCACAGTAACCAGGACCCAGGCCAGCCAAAACACAAAGCAAAGCGAAAAAGCTCTCATTTAAAAAAAAAGTTTGCTTTTCTCATGGCTTTTGTAGTGTGGTTGTTCAGTCGCCTAGTCATGCCCGACTCTTTGTGACCCCATGGACTACAGCACGCCAGGCTTCCCTGTTCTTTACCATCTCCCGGAGTTTGCTCAAATTCATGTCCATTGAGTCAGGGATGCCATCCAGCCATCTCATCCTCTGTCATCTCCTTCTCCTTCTGCCTTCAGTCTTCCCCACCATCAGGGTCTTTTCCAGTGAGTTGGCTCTTCGCATCAGGTGGCCAAAGTATTGGAGCTTCAGCTTCAACATCAGTCCTTCCAATGAATATTCTGGGTTGATTTCCTTTAGGATTGACTGGTTTGATCTCCTTGTGTCCAAGGAACTCTCAAGAGTCTTCTCTAGCACCACAGTTTGAAAGCATTAATTCTTCCATGCTCAGCCTTCTTTATGGTCCAACTCTCACATCCATACATGACTATTGGAAAAACCATAGCTTTGACTATACAGACTTTTGTTAGCAAAGTGATATCTCAGCTTTTTAATACACTGCCTAGGTTTGTCATAGCTTTTCTTCCAATGAGCAAGCATCTTTTAATTTATGGCTACAGTCACTATCTGCTTTGATTTTGGAGCCCAAGAAAATTGGAATTCTCCAGGCAAGAATACTGGAGTGAAGAGCCACTCCCTTCTCCAGGGGATCTTCCTGACCCAGGGATGGAACCCAGGTCTCCTGCATTGCATGCAGATTCTTTACTGTCTGAGCCATCAGGGAAGCCCCCAAGGACTATTAGACATAGACACAGACTATAGACTGTAGACTATTAGACTATAGACACAGAGAGTTTATCACGTTTCCTCCCGTGACACTCAAAAGAGAGTACAGCAGAGCTATTTACACCACAATGGCTTGGACTCATGTGCGAGAAAGATGTGGGTGATACAAGGCAGGAGCGCCTCTAGGAAACATGCATATTAAGGGAGAACAAAACCACAGTTTTTTCCTCTACTGGATTATTCCTTTCAGGCTAAAAATATGCTGTTGATTCCTCCATAAAAAAAAAAAAAAATTCCTCACTCTTCCCTGCTCCAGCAAGACCTTCTTTCTCTTCTGACCTCCGAGTGTACTGGCTCCTCCAGAAAGCTACCCATCATCCTCTTCTCCTGCGCCCATCTAACCAGGCATTGGTTACTGGCTACCTAATGGTGCCTGCCCTTGTGAAGACACCGATTCCTCCTGCTCCTGCAAGCACCACAGCATGTCATAGGGCTCTGGTTTACACCCTTCTTCTGGAAGCCTAGTCCACGTGGTCCACGAAGCTCCACGATCTGGCCCAATACCCCTCTGCGCAGTCATCTTCCACCTCTTTCCTCCTGCTCACTGTGTTCAGGATGCTCACTGCATCTGCCTCCCTCAGGCTCTGCACTTGCCACTCTCCCTGGATGGAATGTTCTATCTCCATAGCCCCTGCGTTATTCCTTCACTTCCTTCAAGTCCCTGCTGACCTGCCACAGAATACTGTCTGACAGGCGCACTTACACTGCCGCACCTCCTTCAGCTCTCTCTTCCCTTCGCCCTGAGTCCCCAGAGGACAGAGCAGGCCTCTTTCCTCACTGAGCACTAACACAGGACACCTTCATTCCCCTCTGAGCCTTAGTTTTCATGTTGTCAAGTGTAACCTATGGACAACACGATGGCTCATGATGGGAGAGTGCCACCTGCCCTTTGAGTAAATGCAGAGTGGCCAGGGCTTGGTGGGGGAGGTGAGGACAAAGCTGGTGGATTATCCAGAGAATGTCAACATTGCTCAGTAAGATAAAATGGCAGATGAAACTGATTAAAGTTTTCAAACTTAGAAAGATACTCAAAGTATCAGGGATCCTGGGTGTTTTATTACTGATTTTAATAAACAAACAAATAAAACACCCAGAAGCAAAATACATCAAAATACAATGAAATAAAATAAAATGCTCATGGGCTTCACATAAGACAACATTCAGAAAGAGCAAGCATGAGTTGGTGCAGTCACCATGGAGAACAGTATGGAGATTCCTCAGAAAAACAGAGGTACCAGCAGATCCAGCAATCCCACTCCTGGGCATAGATTCAGAGAAAACTGTAATTCAAAGAGATACATGCACCCCAATGTGCAGCCCAACAGCAGCACTACTTACAATAGTCAAGACATGGAAACAAGCTAAGTGCCCACAGACAGATGAATGGGCAAAGATGTGGTACACATATATTCAATACAATGGAGGTTCACCATTCTCTAGGTCCATCTAGGAATATGGATGGGTGAATCCAGGGACAGGTGAATCCATACTAAGTGAAGTCAGTCAGATGGAGAAAGACAAATATCATATGACATCACTTATATGTGGAATCCAAAATAAGGCTCAAATGAACTTATATAAGAAACAGAAATAGATTTACATAGAGGACAGACTTGCGGTTGCCAAGAAGGAGGGGGCTGGAGGAGGGATGGAGTGGGAGGTTGGGACTAGCAGATGCAAACTCTTATATATAGAATGGAAAAACAACAAGGTCTTACCATATAGCACAGAGAACTGTATAGCACTGAGAATATATATCTCAGGATATATATTCAATATCCTGAGATAAATCATAACGGACATATGTATGACTGAATTACTTTGCTGTAGAGCAGAAATTAGTACATTATAAATCAACTATACTTCAATTAAAAAATAAAAAAGAGGAAGCAGACAAAAGCACCCGAATTTGATATGGAATTATAATATGCAGATGAGAAATATTATGCATGTGTAATAACTTTGACGATGATGATGACAACCATGGTGCTAATGATCTAAAGGTGCTTTTAAGGAGGAACAAATTGTAAACAAGTGCTTTCCACAGAAACTAAGGAGCCTGGACTGGAGGACACTTCTTTGCCATGACGGCTATTCATCTGGACAGCTGAATAGACTAGCAATGCCCGTGTCCAAGGCCATGCTGTGCTTCCACGGCCAGTTCCACAGCACCAGGATAGCCAGTCCTCACTGAGGGCCCACTGGCTAGGAAGCACCATGTAAAAGGTCTGTCCTTGCCCCAAGAAATGTCTGCTTTCTTCTCAATGGCTCAAATTTTCTCTCCTGACCTAGCAGTTGCCCATGGTTCACATGTCTAAGCCTGTTTATATGAGTTAAAGCAAAGGTCTTGAGCAGCGACCTGGTCAGGGGCCCATGGAGAGGGGTCCTAAGTGGAGATTCAGATGCCAGGCAAGGGCCCAGTGGGCGGTAGAGGGGACATTCTGGTGAGAGGGTGGAGGCCCAACAAGACAGAAGTGAGAGATGGGGCTTTACACCAGAGCAAAGGTGAACACATTTCTTCCCCCTTTTATTTATTTTAACCATCATCATAGCCACTCTTTGTTCCTAAGGAAGGAACAGAGGTAATTTATTTTTTTCAATTAAAAATAATTTTTTCTTTATTATTATTATTTTAGTCATATCATGATTTTTTTTTTTACTTTACAATATTGTATTGGTTTTGCCATACATCAACATGAATCCACCACAAGTATACACGTGTTCCCCATTCTGAATCCCCCTCCCACCTCCTTCCCCATACCATCCCTCTGGGATTTATCTCTTCTCCATTAGAACTACAGATTGAGAAAATTGGACAATCTGACTTCTCTCATGGAGACTAGGTTTGAAAAAAGTTTATTTGGAATGGATGACTCATTTCAGATCACATATACACATATTACCTATTTTGTGTATGTGTGTGTTTTAACATGACTTAAGATTTCCTGAATCTGAAGTTTATACAGAGAAATACTGCTCATTTCATCACTACAGAGTCATTATTTAAATAGATGGAGATCTTTTAAATTTTAGAATGAACTCTGCTACTTGTTTTCCTACAAATTTGTGCCAGCAGATTTATCTCTCAAATTTTTATTTAGCTCATTTAGTCATATTAGTAGTTGAAAGACTTGGTTTCCTTGAGTATATCTCCTGAGCACAGGGGAAAGGCCAGGAGTGGACCAGGGGGAAAGAAAGTAACCAACATATGATTTCAAAACTGTGACCAGCCTGAACAGATTGCTGAGGACAGGTGGGATGTTCAATCGTGGTCCACGATTAGGCCTAGTGGCTAATGTGAGAAATTCTATTTACTTGCTTTAAAAAAAAATAGCTTTATTAAGATATCATTAACGTATTATTAAATGTCCACTTAAAGTGGACAGCTCACGGGACTGAACAGGCAATTCCCTGGTAGTCTAATGGCTAGGACTCCGCAGTGTCACTGCTGAGGGATGGGGAAGGATGAGGGACTAAGATCCCACAAGCCACATGATGTGGCCAAACAAACAAACAAATAACAAAACAGAAAAACCCATACCCCACACCCCACAAGGCTATGCAGCTGTCTATTCTTAGAACATTCCACCCACCAAACGAATCTTGTCAGAGGTCAATTCCCATTCCCTCAACAAGGGCTACTCCACCCCCTACTCCATCCACCTCTCTAGGTCGTCACAGAGCACTGGATTGAGCTCCCTGTGTTATACAGCAACTTCCCACCAGCTAGCTATTTTACATGTGATTTACATACATATGTTTCAATGCTACTCTCAACGCTTTCCATTTCTCTCAGCTCCCCACTGCTCCACCATGTCTGAGTGTGCAGTGCCAAGCAGACAGGAAGAAGGATGTTTGGCCAATGGGCTCCTCTGCTTGGGGGGCTCAAAGCCAGTCAGGAAGATGTCACAAGGGGGTGACTGGCGGGGCCCCTGAATTCTTACCTTTTTCACTATTTAAAAAATCCAGGCTCCAGTGAAGTCCACACAAACCTAAGAATTTAGTTTTAGGCAAATCTGGCCCTTCTCTTCCCACAGGTTATAACCATCACATTGAGAGGCTCCTAAAGAAATTGAAAATGACTCCCCAAATAATAGCTTGCTGGTAAAGGAATAGCTTACTTTAGGAATTATCTTCAGTTCACTGTTGTTTAGTCACTAAGTCATGTCCAATCTTTTTGAGATCCCATGGACTGTAGACTGCCAGGGTCCTCTATCCATGGAATTTCCCAGACACTGATACTGGATTGGGTTGCCATGTCCTCCTCCAGGGTATCTTCCCAACCCAGGGATTGAAACTGTGTCTCCTGTATTGACAGGGGGGTTCTTTACCACTGAGCCACCAAGGAAGCCCATTTTCAGCTCTTATAAACTCCATAATGTTATTTCTAATGAGTAATTTTTAAATATCTTTACTCCATGTACCATATTTTGATCCAAATATGTTTTACTACAAACTTTGCTAATGCATCAAAAAAACTTTTAAGCAAATGCTGCAGAGAAATTAATAATTGTTCAGATACCTTCATAAGTCTCTACAAACTCACCAGAAATATTTAAATCCTTTATCAAAGCAAAAAATGTCTGTGGACAAGCTCGAACCAGAACCTTTCAGGGTGAGTTTTTTCCATTTTTGAACATGAGGCTTTGAGAAAGGATTTTCTCAAAATTTAAAAACATCTCTTGAAACATGATAAGCTAAAGAAGCAAGTGCAGTGACTTTTTTCCATCTAACCTTTGCCTTAGAGTTTTACATCATTTTTTGAGAACTAACTTTTAGAAAATAAATTTTCTGACAGCCACAGTCTTAGATCTTTCCTTAGCCATGGCTTTTTGTAAATCATTTTAGGAGAAAGAAAGGGGGAGGTTTGCTTTCCTGATCTCTAAAATCTGGGTAACATAAGCTTGTCATGACGCAGCTGAGACTTAGACTTTCCTGACCTCCAAAGTTGCTCCAGTCAGGAACTCAAGATAATGTGTGTGCAGAGGGTCCGCTTCCTGTCACCTCTTGCTGCCTCTCCTGGTCCGGAGCATCACACCTTTCACTTGGGCCATCTCAGTTTCTCCCTACTCGTTTCTCAATACCATGGTCCCCCGTCTCCTACCCACTTGGCCCAACTGTCTCTTCTGTGCATGAATCGCATCAGGTCATTCCCTTTCAAAAGCCCTGCGAGAACTTTTACTGTACCCACGATACAAGTCAGTCTGTTTGCATGATTGCAAGGGCCTGAATGGTCAGGCCCCTGCCTGTTCCCTCAGACTCATCTCATGACCTGGAGAGCAGTCAGTCTTTTCTGTCAGGCTCTGTGACCTTCCCACACCTCTGCCAGCCAGGCTCACCATCCTGCCCTCACCAGCCTCAAGTTCTTCAGGTGTCAACATAAATGTTGCCTCTTCAGAAAGGCCTCCTCTGACCACACTTTCTAAACGAAACTCTTCTGCTTTTCATTCTGTAAAATTGGTTCACTCTTTACTCTCCTCATAGTGCTACTTTCAACCTATAATTTAAAGATGTGTGTGTTCACTTCTTTATTGTCTGCCTCTCTCACTAGCGCGTAAGATACACGTGGCCTGGAAATTTGCCGAGCACACAGTAGGATGTAAATATTTGCTGAATGAATAAATTCATGAATTTAATTGCCTATTATATCTTAATGCATATGAATTACTCCTTTAATGAGCGTACGTCATATTCCTTACACATTCCCAGGCTCCACTGGCCACTGTTCTGTCTTGTCATTTTCCAGCCAAGGCGTCTGCTACAGGGCTCAGAACTAGGAGGAAGGTTTCGTTATGGGCCGTTTCTTTAGAAACTGATGCCTGAATTAAAGGGGTAAGTGGCTGGCTAGCTTCACGTGCTGCTGCATATGACAGTGCGGAGTGGAGGTCCAAGAGGCAGCTCCACTTAGGTGTCCAGTGAACACATCATTACAGAACAGTAAGTCTGTCTCTTTAGCTCCAGTTTATTTTTCATTGCTCTGAAAATGGTTGCTTCCTTCTACTCTAATGACACCCCATTTCAATCTGAACACACAGCTCATATGCATACAAATGATGGAAAAAGGAATGCTAGCATTGTACGAGGCACCTACAGTTTACTGTGCAATGTCCTAAGGCAGGGAACACAGACACTTTTCCTCCCACCGCAGACCAGTGAGGTGGAGACCAGATCTGACTGCCCCTTGCCTGCACAGTGGGAGGAGTAGCTGCCCTTTCTCCTGGTTCCTCAGAGTAAAGTAAACCAGCAAATCAAGTTAGACAGCACTTTAAGCACAACCCTTACTAATGCCACCACTGATTAATTAAAATGTCTCAAGCTGACTACAAATGAAATGGTGACAGGCCTCACTGCATGATGGGGCTTGAGGCCTGGCTCCTGGAGGTTGGTCTCCTCGTCTAGGACACTCTCACCCCCAGGACCACCTGGTACGCTCCTAATCAGATCTGTGTCAACAGAATTCTGGAGGAACTGATCTCCCCTTGTTGCTTTCCCCCGCCCGTCACACTGCACCAGGGCTAGGCTGTCAGCTCCAGAGAGACAGGGTCGCCATCAAACGACTGAGGGTCTCCTGGGCCTGGAAACGCAACATGGAAGGAGACGATGGCCACACGTCACACAACTGGACTCTGCCTAAAGACCGAGTCCGGCTATGACAGAGCATTTGCCGGCGATGAAGCTGTCTTGCGCACAACTGTCTCCCCCAGGACCATGGTCCCTCCGTCACTGTGGAAAAGCCTGTGTCAGCAGAGGGGATATATCACACACACACACACGCATAGCTGGTTCACTTTGCGGTGTAGCAGAAACTAACGCAACACTGCACGGTAACTATGCTCCGATACAAGGTTTTTAATACGAAAAAAAAAAAGGAAAGAAAAGCACCAGGGCCTCCGTCACTCTGCACTGAGTCCCCGAGCTCCTATCCCCCGAGCTCCCTGGGCCTCCCGTGCGGTCGGTGCTGCTGACAGCCCCCTGGAGATGAGATGGGTCCCCTGGGTCCTCACACACAGTGTGCTTGGGCAGCATTCATGTCAGCGTGTCCCCATCCTCTGGGTAGAGTCGAGCTGACATTAAAAAAATTATTTTTCATATTTTGTGTTGCTCAATAATAATGAGTCCAGGTTTCTTTGGAGATGGACCTCTAATTAATAAGTGTACAAGCTTAGTTCCACATACATGAAAAAAAATTTTTTCTGACTTAAGACAAAGCCAATGGGTCAGCTGTCTAAAGCATCAAGAGGAGTAGAGCATGATTTAAAACCAAGAAAGGACAGGTCACTTCAGCCTCTTCAAACAAAAGTTCATCCTTGGACTCAGAATCAAGACATTTTACCAACCAAGAAGGCAACTGCATCACAATAATGCCTTGCATTTACAGATATGTTCCTAACATGCCTTGTCAGAATGTCATGTGACCTTGTGGGTCATCATAATCAAGAGGTCATTTATATTAAATGATGGACAACAGCCACTGAATATTGAGCATGGAGACACTGCCCTACATACTCTAGTAACCTTGTTCAGTTATAGTCTCTCTGCAGGGCAGCTATTACTGTCTCCACTTTGCTAAATCTGAAGCCATGCCTGTCTAGGGCTCAAGCCAGCAAGCATGTGTGCATGCTAAGTCACTTTAGTCATGTCCAACTCTTTAAGACCCCATGGACTGTAGCCCACCAGGCTCCTGTCCAAGGGATTCTCTAGGCAAGAATACTGGAGTGGGTTCCCATGCCCTTTTCCATGGGACCTAGCCAACCCAGGGATCAAATCTAAGTCTCTTACATCTCCTGCCTTAGAGATGTATTCTTTACCACTAGCACTTACCTGGGAAGCCAATAAAAACTCTGGTCTGGAAATGCTTGTGTTTTCCACACCCCATTGATTAGAAAGACAGCAGACCTTTTCCCCATAGACTAGAAACTCACCATTTCAAGAAATGTATTAAATCATATAAGTCATCAGAAAAAGCCCCAAATACATTACTACCACTCCATACTCAAACAACAATTACTAATTATTTTTATAGAGTATTTACAAACTTAAAATATTATGCAATGTAAACATAACAAATTCAGTTCCGTTCAGTCACTCAGTCGTGTTCGACTCTTTGCGACCCCATGAATCGCAGCACGCCAGGCCTCCCTGTCCATCACCATCTCCCGGAGTTCACTCAGACTCATGTCCATTGAGTCCGTGATGCCATTCAGCCATCCCATCCTCGGTCGTCCCCTTCTCCTCCTGCCCCCAATCCCTCCCAGCATCAGAGTCTTTTCCAATGAGTCAACTCTTCGCATGAGGTGGCTAAAGTACTGGAGTTTCAGCTTAGAGCAAGGAAAACTTGATCAAAAAGGAAAATTTCAACCATGCCATTAAAACATCTTTTGAGTTTAAGACAAATTAAAAGATGCTTACTCCTTGGAAGAAACGTTATGCCAACCTAGATAGCATATTGAAAAGCAGAGACATTACTTTGCCAACAAAAGTCTGTCTAGTCAAGGCTATGGTTTTTCCAGTGGTCATGTATTGATGTGAGATTTGGACTGTGAAGAAAGCAGAGTGCCGAAGAATTGATGCTTTTGAACTGTGGTGTTGGAGAAGACTCTTGAGAGTCCCTTGGACTGCAAGGAGATCCAACCAGTCCATTCTGAAGGAGATCAACCCTGGGATTTCTTTGGAGGGAATAATGCTAAAGCTGAAACTCCAGTACTTTGGCCACCTCATGTGAAGAGTTGACTCATTGGAAAAGACTCTGAGGCTGGGAGGGATTGGGGGCAGGAGGAGAAGAGGACGACAGAAGATGAGATGGCTGGATGCCATAACTGACTCAATGGACATGAGTCTGAGTGAACTCCGGGAGTTGGTGATGGACAGGGAGGCCTGGAGTGCTGAGATTCATGGGGACACGACTGAGCGATTGAACTGAACTGAAGACATTCTGGTAATTACACAGGTTATTTTTAAAGGCTTAATAAATTAGGGCTAGTACAGTATCATTTACTTGCTCCTCCCTAACTCCAGTGACATTGCCAAGAAGGGGGTTGTCAGTCACGGCAATCCTCCTCTCTGGCTGCAGGACTGCTGAACCAATCACAGTCCCCACAGAACCAACCTCTGGCCACTGTGGCTGATCCAAAGATGAACACGACTCCTCTGGAATTCCTCTCTGGGATTTCTCTAGAAGCTCGAGAATGCCCTCCTCCTGGGTTGGGAGAATGTGAGCCTGCTGGACTGATGGCCAGGGGTCCACCCTTAAAGAAACAGCCTGGCTTGGAAAACTTAAAGCACAGAGTGATTGGAGGGAGGGAGCTGAAAGGCGAGAGAAGGTGAGAGTCCAGATGAGAGAGAAAGAGAGGATAGGGAGCACAGGAGGAGGAGAGGACACTGAAAATACAGGTGGAAGGTGGCAGGTACAGACACACGTGACCAACACCTCCACCCAACCCAGGCTGCAGTTGGCATTTCTGCAATGAGGCATCCACAGACACCTTCCACCCTGTCCTCCAGAGGGCTAAGGAGCTCTCTCACCTGCCACGTGCTCCTCCTCAGTCCTCTGTTAAGAGCAAGCGAGCCGTGTGCAGTGGACAGCACCCGTCACCTGCCCGTTAACATCACTACGAGACGAAATGAAGTCACCTCCAGTGAGCCAAAAAGCCCACTGGATTTTTTTAAACACAGGAGGAAGTATAAAAAAAGGATCAGGTTGATTGTATGAGATATTCAGCGAGCATGTCCAATGAATGCCTAAGATCTCATAAATGGTGGACTGTTGTCAACAGTTTTTCCTGGAAACCCAGCTCTGTCTCAGGGACAAGGCCTTCGCCAACCCTGACAGTGAATGACTTGCTCCAGGCCAACATCATCCCCATGGGAGCCTCTCAGCACTTCTGGACAGGCCACGTGGTGAGGAGAGCTTGGATGAGAGACCCCCTGCGATCTCATGCCAGGACCTTAGCTGAGAACCTCTTGCTCACGTGTGTGCCCTCAGGCCCTCTCCACTCCTGCTCTGTCCGTGCCTACCTCTCGCCATTTCCACTGTGTCAGTATTGAGGTAGGAGACGGCGGGCCTCTGGGCCAGACACCTGGTATTTGTCAAGTGGAGTAAAATTCAAGCTTTGTTCTTACCCAGACACTCCAAGGACAAAGCTAGTGGTAAAAGCTGAGTTCTGCTAAGGCAAAGAGAAAAGGTGCCCACTCCTGAGGTCAAGGAAGACTTCCCTGTCTGTACATGTTCAGGAAGTCTTCTTTGGGGTTGAACAGGGAAGGGACCCCACCCCATAATAAGTGTGGACATGCACCCATAGGCCTCTATGGAGGGATACATCTGAGAAGAAAGTTGCACACACATCCTTGGGAAGGTGCGTGGACCAGTCAGGTGTGAAGAGAGAAACAAGATAATTGGCCAGGAGTAAACAAAGACCTAGAAGGGCTGTCCTATATAAGTGATTTAAACACGTCCAGACTGTGTTCCTCCTCACTCACTCCGCACTCCTCTCCAGGTGTGTATCTCTGCCCTCCTTCTGAGCTGGATGAACAAACTGTTTTCCTGTGTGCTCTCCCATATGTTGTGCTTTGTATCTAATCATAAATGTTGGACCTGTTTTTACAGTTTTTGCCTCCTTGAAACAGTCTTGCTTACAAACAGGGGCAAGAGCCCGGGCCACTTTTGCTTCTCGCCTCTAGTCCCTGGTGGTCTAGTGGCTAGGACTCTTGGTTTTCATCCAGGTTCCCCAGGTTTAATTCCTGGGCAGGGAACTAGGATCTCTCCCTCTGAGATCAGTATCATCCCAGCTCCTGTGCAAAGTGAAAACACTGATCTTTCTATATTGTTTCCCAGTGTGACTGAACCCCAGGCCCTTCCCAGGCTTAGGTCAGAGCTGAAAGGAGGCATGCATGGAAGCAGTGAGCACCAGGAAGGGAGGCTGTCTGCAACATGCCAAAGTTAAAAACAGTTTCCTCCCCACCATTTTCCAAACCGAGCAAGGCTTGCTCGGTGAAAAGCTGGAAACATCCACGTCTGAACAGTGGTCCAGATAGGCCCGTGCTCACTCAGTTCTCTCCTGCCTCACCAATCTGGACTCCTGGAAAATCCTGCCTCACCAATCTGGACTCCTGGCACATGTCCTTTACATTAACCTGGGTGATGCATCTTGAGGTAGAACAGGTTCACTGTCTCCAAGTAGATGTTTACAGTGTTTCCCTTCCATTCAGACTGCTCTCTTTCCCACCCACTGGTCACCGAGGCAGACTTCCTGCTCTGATGGAGTCGCAGGCTCTAGGTAGGTAATTCTATTAGCGAGAACAGTCCACTTGCTCAGCAAGTGTCAGCAATTAATCTCACCTGATTTAAAGACCGATTGAAATCTACTTACAAGTGAAAACTAGGTGAGCCAGCGTGGTTTTGTATATAAGCAAGACCAAAATGAAGACAATATGAAAAAAAAATTGTGGACATTTGTGCTATGATGAATAAAGTCCCTTAAGAGGTACGTTTTCTAAAGCAAAATCCTTATTAGGGTCAGGATGTGGGAAGCGCACTAATAGGCTCAGGATTAGGGTTTGGTTTCCCTTTTATTCTCCCTTCAGACCCCACAATTTGGGGACAAGCTTCCCAACTTGGTAACAATGCACTCGTGTAAGCTTCATAATCAAGGGACAGGACTCTATTCCATGTACTTAAGAAGGGAAATTTCCCTTCATTTCTGAAGAAATACTTAAGGAAATGTGATATGATCTGATAAAAGTCTTGAAAATATCTCTTAAAAATATTGATCATCTTTTTCTTGGTGACACCTGGGAGAAATTTTGATATGAATGGTGAAGTGTGCAACAATATCCCATGAACTGAGCAAAAATTAAACCAAACTGATTCATCTTACCTTATTAAGACCTTTTGGAAATGAGTGGGTCTGTCACCCCAGCAGGGTTCTTTCACTCCTCTTCTTGCCTGTCTGCTTCTGTGTAGCTTCCTGGTCTACCAGGCAGTGGTCCTGGCAAACCATCACCCCAGCTGCCCTTTGCAGCATCACAGCCACTGTGCTGACTCTTCTTATTTGAACTCCAAGTACTGCACAACCTCAGCACCCTATTAGACTGGAAACCCCAGGGTGAGGACCTAGTTTTTCATTCAGGCTGTGAAAGTTGGCAACCCCTAACAGGTCACACCTGAGAAAACACCAGTTTTAAAATGCCACTGTGTAAATGAAAAACACCTACCTTTCTTGTGGAATAAGTTTGTTCTCTTTCTTCCAAAAGTCTTTAAAGTAGAGCTGAATTCATGCCAGATACTGAAGAAAACATTTGGGGACACTTCCTTCTCTCCAATTTTTGGTCTCATGGAAAAATAGGCTGTAGTCGCCAAAAAGCTGTGAAAGCACACACACACACACACACACACACACACACGTATAAAAGCTATAATTACTTTCCAATATGGGGTATTCTTTCTCCGTCCAAAGGCTGATTTCATTCAGGCAGCTACTATTACCAAGAGGACTCAACTCCTCAGGCACCAACAGGAGTTCTCTTAAGGTTTCATGTTAGAGTTTTTTGACACAGATGTTAGCAGCAGATAAGAGTCCTCCATATACTAACTATCCCTGGTCCATCCATTTTCAAAATTAATCACTATGCGTCTGACCTATTTCAGAAATGAACTTGTAATCAAGTTGGGACATAAGGGAAGCTGTGGATCTATACCTTTTTTCTAGACTCTAAACAAATAAAATATCAGCCCTCTGCCCCTAAACTAACATGTATGCATATTGTACATGTTAGTTTAATACGTGTACATGTTATATAATATGTGTATTGTCCTGCTTCTATTCTATTTGACTTCCTATATTCCTGATGGGGGAAAAATCAACAGCCCTGGGAGATACTGACAGAGGCTTCCCCTGAAGATCACGGTAACCCAGCTGAGTGGGTATGAGCAGGGCGGCCAGCATCCTGACAGTGGCAACAGTGCCCATCTCCAGAAGGTGCCATCAAGGCCGCTTCATATTACACGTACACGATGCTCAGAAGAGTTTCAAAGGGCTGACAGATGGCACACAACTAGGAAATCGTCGATTTATGCTGCATCTTGACGTGGACCTCCCAGACTCCAGGCGTGTGCACTGTTTCAGCCATCCAGTATGGCATTTTGTGATAACACTCAGAACTAAGGCAAATGATCTAGATTTTTAAATACATAAATTCCAGGGGGCAAAGTCTATTATAAACATTTAAAAGACACTGTCTAATTATAATGGTTTGAATTTCTTTATATCTTGCTCCAAACAAACTAAGAAAATAAAATCATTTATTACATATATGAACTAATCGGAGTTTTGAAAAGAAACTGGGTATTTGATGAGATTAGAGATTATTATTATCGTTGGGGATGAAACTGCTGGTGGTTATTTTTTAAAGGGGATCTTTTAGAGATACATACTAAAATCTACATAAATGACATTATACCTGTTGAAGACTTGCTTAAAAACAGTGTGGGAGGGGGCACGCGGGCAGGGGTATAGATGCAACCAATTCAGGAGCTGCTGAAACTGGGTGATGAATGCATGATGATCGCTGTTCACTCTGTTTACTGCCTCTGAATCACAGTTAAGCTCTTCACCTGCATGGTGTTTAATTCACCTACCCCTGCTTCCTTTAGCAAAGTATCAAATCGTTGTCTTCTATTTCTGGCATCCCAGATGTCTTATTATTGGATTTTCCTCGAGGTCCTAACAGCATATGCAGATTTCTGCATCTATAAGTAATATTCTCTCAGCCATGCAGACTCATTGAAAGACACCATTATTTATATACAAAAATGTTCCCACGTCCTCACTCATTTTAAAATCTGGCTTCATAGACCACTATTCCACTACTTTTCTCTCAAGAGTCTCTGATCTAAACGTATAATTTTTAGCAATTTTCCTTCTCATGACCTAAAATAATGGAATCATTACTATCTTGTTTACTTGAACTTGAAAATGAGAACTTATTAACAGCTTTCTTTTGCTCCTTTAGGTTAAACTAATGCAAACTGAATTAAATAGGTTCCATCTTCCCCTTACAAAAGTCTCAGGAGTTTACAGGAGACAGCTGACATAACGGTCACCTATCTCATGGCCTAACTTTGTATTAACTTAGATTTTAAAAAGAGTTGAGAAGATAATATAGAGAATTCCAACACAGCCTCCATTCAGCTTCTCCTAATATTAACATCTCAGACAACCACTAAGAGATAACATCGAAAATGAGAGGATTCTCTTGTTAGGAGCCATTGAAAACTATCTGCTGAGTAAAGTGAGTGAAACTGTATAGATGAGTGGGGAGGACAGGTAAGGGTGGTCACCCCAATGTGGTGCTGGCCTGCTGACCCTAACAGACACAGACAGACAGACACACAAAGGTATATATATTTAACTGAAGTATAGTATTGTGGTAATTTCAGGTATACATCATAGTGATCCATTATTTTTTCAGATCCTTTTCCACTATAGGTTATTACAAAATACTGACTATAATTTCTAAAATACTGACTATAAAGTAGGTGCTTGTTGCTGGTCTATTTTATGCACAGTGGTTGTATCTGCTAATCCAAAACTTCTAATTACTTATATTACATGTAAGTACGATCATAAGAGTATTTGCCTTACTCTGCCTGTTGGTTTCAATGGGGGTAATATTCTCTAGTCAAGTCTAGCACTTTGAAACATGGACTGCAGCACATCAGGCTCCTGTTATTCACCATCTCCTGGAGTTTCCTCAAATTCATGCCCACTGAATTCGTGATGCCATCCAACCATCTCATCCTCTGTCACCCCCTTCTCCTCCTGCCTCACACTTTCCCAGCATCAGCGTCTTTTCCAATGAGTTGGCTCTTAAAATCAAGTAGCCGAAGTATTGGAGTTTCAGCTTCAGCATCAGTCCTTCCAATGAATATTCAAGATTGGTTTCCCTTAGGATTGACTCATTTGATGTCCCTGCTGTCCAAGGCACTCTAAAGAATCTTCTCCAGCACCACAGGTCAAAAGCATCAGTTCTTTGGCACTCAGTCTTCATCATGGTCCAACTCTCACATCCATATTTCTGATGCTTACTGGAAAAACCATACCTTTGGCTATACAGGCCTTTGTCAGCAAAGTGATGTCTCTGCTTTTTAATATGGTATCTAGGTTTGTCACATCTTTTCTTCCAAGGAGCAAGCGTCCTTTAATTTCATGGCTGCAGTCACCATCCAGAGA
Organism: Ovis canadensis; assembly: GCF_042477335.2. Classification (NCBI taxonomy): domain Eukaryota; kingdom Metazoa; phylum Chordata; class Mammalia; order Artiodactyla; family Bovidae; genus Ovis; species Ovis canadensis. The sequence continues at coordinate 20,223,252 of NC_091269.1, read as the reverse complement.
TTTTGGAGCCCAAGAAGATAATCCGTCACTGTTTCCACTTTCCACTATTTTCCCATCTATTTGCTACTGTTTCCACCTTTCCCCCATCTATCAGGCAAAATAATGGGCTGGATAAAGCACAAGCTGGAATCAAGACTGCCAGGAGAAATATCAATGACCTCAGATATGCAGATGACACCACCCTTATGGCAGAAAGCAAAGAGGAACTGCAGAGCCTCTTAATGAAAGTGAAAGAGGGGAATGAAAAAGCTGGCTTAAAACTCAGCATTCAAAAAACTAAGATCATGGCATCCAGTCCCATCACTTCATTGCAAATAGATGTGGAAACAATGGAAACAGTGACGGACTTTATTTTCTTGGGCTCTAAAATCACTGCAAGACGGTGACTGCAGCCATGAAATTAAAAGGTGGTTGCTCCTTGGAAGGAAAGCTTTGACAAACCTATTGTGATAATCACTCAGTGGTGTCCAACTCTTGGTGATTCCATGGACTGTAGCCCACCAGGCTTCTCTGTCCATGGAATTCTCCAGGCAAGAATACTGGAGTGAGTTGTCATGCCCTTTTCCAGGGGGTCTTTCTGACCTAGGGAATTGAACCAGGGTCTCCAGCATTGCAGGCAGATTCTTTATCAGTGACAAACATAGACAGTGTATTAAAAAGTTGAGACATTACTTTGCTGACAAAGGTCTGTACAGTCAAAGCTATGGTTTTTCCAGTAATCATGTGTGGATGTGAGAGTGACCATAAAGAAGACTGAGTGTCAAAAAACTGATGCTTTTGACCTGTGCTGTTTGAGGAGACTCTTGAGTCCCTTGTACTGTAAGGAGATCAAACCAGTCAATACTAAAGGAAACCAATCCTATATATTCATTGGAAGAACTGATGTTGAAACTCCAATATTTTGACTGCCTGAGGCGAAGAGATGACTCATTAGAAAAGACCCTGATGCTGGGAAAGATTGAAGGCAGGAGGGGAAGGGGATGACAAATGATGGGATAGTTGGATGGCATCATTGACTCAATGGACATGAGTTTGAGCTAGCCCCAGGAGATGGTGAAGGTCAGGGAAGCCTAGTGTGCTGCAGTCCGTGGGGTCACAAAGATTCAGACAGGACTGAACAACAACATTTGTCGTGAGGTGATGGGACCAGATGCCATGATCCTAGTTTTTTGAAAGTTGAGTTTTAAGTCAGCTTTTTCATTGTCATCTTTCACCCTCATCAAGAGGCTATTGAGTTCCTCTTCACTTTCTGCCATGGGTGGTGTCATCTGCACATCTGTGGTTACTGACATTTCTCCCTGCAATCTTAGTTTCAGCTTGATCTTCATCCAGCCTGGGATTTTGTATGATGTATTCTGCATAAAAGTTAAATAAGCAGTGACAAATATAGCTTTGATGTACTCCTTTGCCAATTTTTAATGTTTGTTGTTCCATGTCTAGCTCTGACTATTGCTTCTTGACTTGCATACAGGTTACTCAGGAGACAGGTAAGTTGTTCTGGTAACCCCATCCCTTTAAGAATTTTCCACAGTTTGTTGTGATCCACACAGTCAAAGACTTTAGCATAGTGAATGAAGCAGAAATAGATGTTTTTCTGGAATTCTCTTGTTTTTTCCTATGATCCAGTGGATGTTGGCAATGTGATTCTCTGGTTCCTCTGCCTTTTTAAAATCTAGCTTGAACATCTGGAAGTTTTTGGTTCACATACTGTTGAAGCTTAGCTTGAAAGATTTTGAACATAACCTTGCTAGCATGTGAAATGAGTGCAGTAATTTGAACATTCTTTGGCATTGCCCTTCATTGGGATTGGAATGAAAACTGACCATTTCCAGTCCTGTGGCCATTGCTGAGTGTTTTCTTTCATATTGAGTGCAGTACAGCATTATCTTTTAGGATTTGAAATCATACAGTAACCCTATTTTTAGTTTTCCAAGGAACCACCATAATGTTTCCCATCGAAGCTGAACCAGCTTACATTCCCACCAACAGTGTAGGAGGGTTCTCTTTTCTCTGCACTTTCTCCAGCATTTATTATTTGTTGACTTTTTGGAAATGGTCATTTTGACAGGTATGAGGGGATACTTCACTGTAGTTTTGATTTATGTCTATCTAATAATTAGCCACACTGAGCATTTTTCATGTACTGTTGGCCACCTGTAAGTCTTCTTTGGAGAAATGTCTGTTTGTATTTTCTGCCTACTTCTTGGCTGGGTTGTTTGTTTCTTTAATACTGAGTTATATGAGCTATTTTTATATTTTCCATGATAGCACCCTGTTGGTTACATTATTCGAAGATACTTTCTCTCCTTCTGTAGGTAGTCTTTCCATTAAAAAAAATTTTTAATGTTTTTCTTTGCTGTGTGAAAGCTTTTAAATTTGATTAGGCCTCATTTATTTTATTGTAAAAAATATTTATTTATTCCTGGCTATGCTGCCTCTTTGTTGCTGTACTCAGGCTTTCTCTAGTGGTGGTGAATGGAGACTGCTTTCCAGTTGGGGTGCATGGGTTTTTCATTGTGGTGGCTTCTCTTTTGTGGAGAATGGACTCTAGAACATGGGCTCAGTAGTTGTGGTGCATGAGCCTACTTGCTCCACAGCAGGTGGGATCTCCCCAGACCAGGGATCAAACCCATGTCCCCTGCATTGGCAGGTGAATTCTTAACCATTGAACCACCATGTAAGTCCAGGTCTCATTTATTTTTTATCTGTCATTTTTATTTAGTTAATTAAAATTAAAATTTTATTTAAAAATTTTATTTACTTTTAGTTTTAATTTTTATTTTAAAATTTAATTACTTTTTATATTATTATTTTCATTTTATTTAATAAACTATTAAAAAAATTTTATTTGGCTGTGCTGGGTCTTAGCTGTAGCACACAGGATCTTAGTTGCAGCATGTGGGATCTAGTTCCCTGACCACAGATCAAACCTGGGACCTCTGCATTGGGAAGTCAGAGTCTTAACTACTGGACCACTAGGAAGTCCTGGTCTCATTTATTTTTGCTTTTATATCTTTTGCCTTGGGAGACTGATCTAAGAAAACGTTGCTGTGATTTATGTCTGAGAATGTTTTGCCTATGTTCTCTGCTAGGAGTTTTATGATGTCATGTCTTATATTTCAGTCTTTGAACAATTTTATTTTTGTATATGGTGTGAGGTAGTGTTCTAAAAAACACAAATTAGCAATGTAAATAATGAAAGAAGGGTTGTCACTACTAATTCCATGGACATTTAAAGAAATGCTATGAATAATTCTGTGACAAAAATTTTGATAACTTGGATAAAATAAGTCAAATCTTGGAAAGACACCAACTACAATCTAGTGTCTTGGAAAGACACTAACTACAATCTCACAGTAGAAATAACCTGAAAACATATACATCTATTAAAGAAATTAGGTCAATAATTTATAGTCTTCCAGAAAACAAACCATGTGGCCTAGGTGATTTCCCTAGAGAATTCTATCACATTCTTATAGGGGAAAAAAGAAAAAAAAAGAATCTCTCTTAGAAGGTAGCAGCAGAAGAGTTCCTAACTCATTCTATGAAGCCAGAAATTGTCTCATACCCAAACAAGATAATGGCATTACAAGAAAAAAAGAGTGTAGGCCAATATGCCTCTTCAGAATAGATTTTAAAATTTGCAACAAACTTAGCCAATAGAATTCAACATGAATAAAAAGAACTATACACCATGACCAAGTGATGTTTATTCTAGTTATGCAAATGAATTCAATATTGAAATTAAAAAATTTAATCTACTGCATCAATAAACTAAAAAAAATCATATGATGATATTAACTTATGCAGGAAAGATATTTGATAAAATACTCTCAGCAAACCAGGGATAGAGAATTTCCTTGACTTAAGAAAAGAACTTTCCTTGACTTAAGAAAAGAACTCCTATAGCTTGACTTAAGAAAACAACTCCTATAGCTAACATTTAGTATGGTGTTAGTATAGCTGCTGCTGCTGCTGCTAAGTCACTTCAATCGTGTCCGACTCTGTGCGACCCCATAGACGGCAGACCACCAGGCTCCCCCGTTCCTGGGATTCTCCAGGCAAGAACACTGGAGTGGGTTGCCATTTCCTTCTCCAATGCATGAGAGTGAAAAGTGAAAGTGAAGTCGCTCAGTCATATACGACTCTTAGCGACCCCATGGACTGCAGCCTACCAGGCTCCTCCATCCATGGGATTTTCTAGGCAAGAGTACTGGAGTGGGGTGCCATTGTCTTCTCTGAACAACATACTAAATATTAAGATACTGAAATTTTTCCTCCTAAGAATGGTTATAAGTCTAGAGTGCCCTCTCTTTTACTTCTGTTTCACATCACACTGGAAGTTGTAGCTAATGCAATAAGACAAGAAAAGTAAATAGGGTTTACAGATTGGGAGGGAAGAAGTAAAACTGTATTTGCAGATGAATGTGCCTACGTAGGGGCTTCCCTGGTAGCTCAGCTGGTAAAGAATCCACCTGCTATGCAGGAATTGAATTGACCCAGTTCAATTCCTGGGTCAGGAAGATCCCCTGGAGAAGGAGTAGGCTACCCATTCCAGTATTTTTTGGCTTTCCTGGTGGTTCAGACAGCAAAAATCTGCCTGCAATGCAGAAGATCTAGGTTCAATCCCTGGGTCTGGAAGATTCTCTGGAGGAGGGCATGGCAACCTACTCCAGTATTCTTGCCTGAGAATCCCAATGGATAGAGGAGCCTGGAGGGTTACAGTCCTTGTGGTTGCAAACAGTCAGACATGAGTGAACAATGAAGCACACAGCACAGCATGTCTATGTAGAAGTGCCAAAGAACCTACAAAATAATTCCTGGAACTAATAAACAAATATAGGAACATTGAAGGGTACAGGTCAATAAACAAAACTCAAATGTTTTCTGATATACCAGCACTGAACAATTAAATTTTGAAATTAAAAACATAAATAATTTCCTATAGCACAAAAACATGGAATACTAAGGTATAAATCTAGTTACAGATATAAAATCAATGAGGAAAATTACAAAACTATGATGAAAATATCAAATAAGATCTAAATAAATGGAGAGATATACTAAGAACATGGGTTGTTGTTCAGTCACTAAGTTGCCTCTGACTCTTTGTGACCCCATGAACTGCAACACACCAGGCCTCTCTGTCCATCACTATCTCCCTAAGTTTGCTCAAACTCGTCCATTGAGTCAGTGATGCCACCTAACCATCTCATCCTCTGTCACCTCCTTCTCCTCTTTCCCTCAATTTTTTCCAGTATCAGAGTCTTTTCCGATGAGTTAGCTCTTCACATCAGGTGGCCAAACTATTGGAGCTTCAGCATTGGTTCTCCCAATGAATATTCAGAGTTGATTTCCTTTAGGATTGACTGGTTTGATCTCTTTGCTGTTCAAGGGACCCTCAAGACTATTCTCCAGCACCACAGTTCAGAAGTGTCAATTCACTGGTGCTTAGCCTTCTTTATGGTCCAACTCTCAGATCCATACATGACTACTGGAAAAACCATAGGTTTGACTACACAGACCTTTGCCAGCAAAGTGATGTCTCTGCTTTTTAATACACTGTCTAGGTTTGACATAGCTATTCTTTCAAGGAGAAAGTGTCTTTTAATTTTGTGGCTACACTTACTGTCTGCATTGATTCTGGACCCCAAGAAAATGAAATCTGACACTGTTTCCACATTTTCCCCATCTGTTTGCCATGACGTGGTAGGACTGGATGCCATGATGTTAGCTTTTTGAATCTTGAGTTTTAAGCCAGCTTTTTCACTCTCCTCTTTCACTTTCATCAAGAAGCTCTTCAGTTCCTCTTTGCTTTCTGCCATAAGGGTGGTGTCATCTGCGTATCTGAGGCTGTTGACATTTCTCCTGCCATTCTTGAGCAAAGCCTGTGATGCATCTAGCCCAGCATTTCACATGATGTACTCTGCATATAAGTTAAGCAAGCAGCGTGACAATATACAGCTTTGATATACCCCTTTCCCAATTTTGAACCAGTCCTTTGTTCCAATGAACATGGGTAGGAATAATCAATATTGTAAAGATGCCAGTTCTTCCCAACTTAATTTTATCCATGTAATTCCAATAAAAATCCTAACAAGTTATTTTGTGGATGTTGACAGACTGATTCACTACCCAATTTTAAGACACACTATAAAGTGGGACAGTGTGATATATTAGCGAAAGTGTAGACATATACATTAATGAAACAGAATAGAGTGTCCAAAAGTAGGCTCAGAAATGTAGCTGACTGATCTTTGAAAAAGGAACAAAGGTAACTCAATGGAGAAATGATAGTCTTTTCAACAAATGTGCTGGAACAGCTGAATATTTATATGCAAAAAGTCAACAAAAGGAATCTATAAACAGACATCACATCTCACACACATACACAAACACACACAAACCTAAAATACTGATCAACAACCTGTGGTGAGAAAAGTTAAACAATTTGAAGATGTTATATTATTTTGGGAAGGGGCAAAGATATTAAAGAAACATTGGTTAATTTAAAGGTATTAAAAATAGGAGAAATAAAATGTATCATGTTTGTGGCAGCCACAAGTATGCATCTTTCAGATCTCCCAGGTTCCAACTGTGGAAAATGGAAATGACCAAGGGCCTTGGATGCTGTTTTGAAGCCCATCACTTCATCTGTACAGAGGCCCAAGGTTGCTCCTGGCCAGCAAGTGCACTCAGCAGGGATGCTGGTGTAGGTGTCATCTAGGAGTTACAGGCTCCTCTAAATGGTGACTTTGGCTCAAGGACTTTCAATCGGCTTTACCAAAACTTTCTGGTAACTGCACTGCAATCTAAGGCTTTTGCTATTTAGGCTTTCTTCCTTCCCTCTCCACCATGAGAGCTCGACCTGCATCTGGGTCTAATAGCTGCCCCAGCTTCCTCTGCCTCCATTACTGTTTTTCCCAGTAAATCCAGTCTTGGCGCCAGGTTTGTGGAGAACTTGAAATAGTATAAGTGGAGCCACGAGGAGCCTGAGAAAACAAGCAGTAAGATGAGGTCTGCGACACAGTCAGCCAGCGCCCCACTGTCCCAGATGGTACACAGGGTGGACCCTGGCACAGTGGAGGAGGCCATGAACTGGTAAAGATATCAGCAAAGTGGCCTAGGAAATGTCCTCACAGGTGTGATGATTCAGGTTGTTGAAGATATGGTGAGAAAAAGCCACAGAGACACTGGAACTGGCTGACTACAGTTGAGTTGGACTGACACCCCACAGAGAGATAATGAGGGATCCTGAGCATTAACAGACAGCTAAAGACTAGAGGGCAACTCGATAATTGGAAAGAAGCCGTTATCACCTGTAGTGAGAAAACATAAACAGCAACACAGCAAAAAGCAGATCTAACAGAACCGAAGATCTCCAGAGACATTTAGAAGCACAGCCAAGCAGGTCTGCTATGCTAAAATCAGATCCCTGGCTAGGAAAATCTGAAACAAGTGAGAAAGATATGAGTCACCCTTACAGATCCCTGAAACTATCGGTAGTTTGTAGAGGGGGCCTACACTTCTCTAGTAAAGGTGAGCTCCCCATCTAGGAAAGTGCCAGAACTGATGAAGGAAAATAGATTATATACACAGGTTGCTGAAAGAATTAACTTTCCTGAGGTAGCAGGACCCAGGGGTGACTCTTACAGGTCTAGAGTAAATGGTGGCCAATGCAGAGAGAAGCAGACATGACTCAGCTGCTCTGGAAAACAGAAGAGGGAGTGAGGAGGCTGAGATATGTGGGCATGCCCATATATAGTAAAAGAATCCAGAACACTAAGCAAAGGAACACTCAATGGGAGGTCCCAGAGGGCCCACTGTGCACCAAGGCTGTCAAGACTGTGCTGGTAACAGGGATACTCTTTTCAGTCCATGCTGTGGGCCAGGAAAGGAGAGGAGGTCACAGCTGAGCCCAATAACATCCATGGAGATGATGATGAATTAACATTTCCTTCTCCAGGGGATCTTCCTGACCCAGGGATTGAACCCCGGTTTCCTGCATTGGAGGCAGACACTTTAACCTCAGAGCCAACAGGGAAGCCCAGTGGTGAAGCCAGGGAGCACAGTTACCGTTGTGTCTGCCTCATAGGGAGTATGGGGATAGTTAACAGATCATGGTACCCTTAAAGGTACATGGGCACATGCACGCACATGCGCGTGCGCACACACACACACACACAAACAACACTGTTTAACATCTACAACCAAAGGAAAGGGCAAGGACAGAGAAACAGGAGGATAACAGTTGCTCTAATAAAAAATCAAGATGCCTTGCTCAGTTCCTGGAGTTGAGCTGATTTCAGATCCAGAACTCACTGACCAGAGGGATGACCCTGAAACACTGTGGGGAGCATGTGCTGTACTAATCCCCCTGGTCCTTCTCCACTGCTCAGGGACAAAGGGAAATATTCAGGCATTTCAAGAGGTGTGGGACCCAGGGTCTGAGCAGACACTACAGCTTCATCGTGGTCACCTGCACTGGAGGGGGTCCCATACACCAGTATGCGGACACCAGTCTCAGAAGTCCCTGGGCCTCACCCCACCCATCAGCAAGAAGGCAGGACTTGGAAATCAAAGGGACCAAGGCCAAGCAATGTCTAGGAGACCACCCACAATAGCCAGCCTGCCTCAACAGAAGGACCAAGGCAACCCAACAGGGGTACTTCTAGAGCATGCAGCTATGGTATCCAGAGGAGAATGTGCTGCTGGAACCTACAGGATGCCACTTCTCCCAGGTCGGGAAATGAAACCAAGCCACCAGATACATAGAAGAACAGTGAATTAGGAAAAATGAGATGACAGAGGAACACATTCCAAGAAGAAAAAATAAAACCCCAGAAGAACTAAGTGATGTGGAGATAGGCAGTATATCTGATAGAGTTCAAGGCAATGATCATAATAGTCAAACAGTTTGGGAGAAGACTGGATGAACAGAGGGAGAGGTTAGTTTTTAACAAAGAATTAGAAAAAAATGAAGAAGAATCAAACAGAGATGAAGAATACAATAACTGAGCTCCAAAGAGGAGACTCAAGCAGTTAATGATGAGAGAAGTGGGAAAATGCAGAAACAAAGGAAGACTGGTTAAAGCCTGAAGATTGATGATGGAGATTCTCAAACCATCACCCAGTTACGTCATCACCAATCAGTCAGAAGAATAACTAGACATGATCATGTACCCTGTGACTCTTACCCCTAATGTGGTCTTTAAACTCATGTGTGAAAGCCATCAGGGAGTTTTAGTCCTTTGAGCATGACCTGCCTGTTCTCCTTGCTAGACACCTGCGATAAATGCTGTATTTTCCTTCGTCACAACCCAGTGTTAGTAGATCGACTTTTCTGCACATTGGTGAGCTGACCCAAGCTTGATTTGGTAACAAAGTGAGTTAAAACTTCACCTTCCTTTATTGCAGATTAATAATGAACTAGTAGTACAAGGTTATTATTGAGAAATATGGCAGAAATATGAGAGGAAACTGCTAAGAGAAGTGTAACCGGGTGTAGGGAAGGGTGGAGCAGGGGGAGGCTGCCTTTTCTTACAAGCCTGGTAGTACTAATTGACTTTTTCAATTCTGTCTACAATTAAAACCTTAAGAAAAATAAAAATTAATCAAAAGCAAAATGAACTGGAGAAACAGTGTGTGCCTGGAAAATATGAGAATAACAAGCTGAAAAAACTTCCCTAAATGAACCTGACTATGTATCCTCTACAATTTGCTACTTGCACCTTTGAAAGAAAGTGCTGTTTCAAAAGTAAAAAAAAAAAAAAAAAAAAGCACACTGTCTAGTGGAAAAGCTGTGTGCATGGTGGATCTACTGCATGTTTGGATACTGTGTTAAAAACAGTGTCTACTTGACTATGTTGAGCTCCCATGCAAATGAAGGAAACAGCTCAGAACGATGGATTGGCCTGCGGTCAGCCTAGGTGTATTGCTGTCTTCCTCTGGGACACTTTCTGCAGATGCACAACTTCAGTGGGTCAAGAGTCTATGAGGTGATTTCCTACCAGCTCTGATGCAAAGTTTGCAAAGTAAATGCAGCTGAAATTTCCACTGGTCTAAGTCCGTAACTCTCAGGAAAAATGGTGAGCAAACCAGGTAAAATAATTCTTAATGCTACTTTTCATGTAAGTTTACTCACATCTGATGTATGCAACTATAATCCCAAAAAGTGAAGTGATGCACGTTGTGATGTAAAATTCCCACAAAGAAACAAGTTCAACCTATAAAAGGTCATTGGCTATTCACCAAATTATCTCTTTTTAACCCTTACTGTTACACTACCTATGCCCCCTAAGTCAATGGGCCATTACTTCTTAGCTTGGCAAGACTTGCCACACCAGCCACTCACAGCCTGAACTGAACTTCGGGAGCCCATGCCACCTGTCTGGAAGTTAATCAGACTTATCCTTTTCAGAATCTGCAATAACAGCCACAGGGAAAATTCAGACTTGGGTCATTAGTGGCAGGTCCCCATAGTAAACATCATGAAGTGAGAAAAATACCAAGAACACTAAGAATACCAATACACAGTGCTGATACTGTGCCTGGCACTGTTCCATTATTCTCCTCCTTTTAGAGACGAGGAAATGGAGGTATGGTTTCAATAAATATCTCCAAATCAGACAACTTGAAAAAAAGTGAAACCACAATTTTCCAGTGACTCGAACCTGGCCAGGGACTGGGCCCTGTGCTCATCCCTGCCGGGTTCCCACACCTGGAGGCTGTTTCCCTTTACTGTGCAGCCTGGAGGCCTCCGAGAAACCCCATGAGTTACCTAATCCATGTGTTACTTAACTGAGGGTGGTTCTCTGTAGCTTGTAACCAAATATGCCCCTCTAACAACAACCTTCTAAAGAAGATTTCTAATTTGCCTTATGAAATGTGTGTATAGGTAGACTCACTGATAACTTTCATTTTTCTCTTAGTTTCATTCTAGCCTGAAAAATATTTTCTTTCAATATGAAAGTGACTACTTTTATTCAATTGTTTTTTCTAGAGCATCTATTGGTCTAGCAGCATAGTTTCTCAAAAAATACAACTCTAATGGATTTGAATCATCATATTATTGAATACAACGGTTATCTTAAATTACTAAGACTAGAGATCTCTTCAAGAAAATTAGAGATATGAAGGGAACATTTCATGCAAAGATGGGCACAATAAAGGATAGAAATGGTACGGACCTAACAGAAGCTGAAGATACTAAGAGGAGGTGGCAAGAATACACAGATGAACTTGTACAATAAAGGTCTTAATGGTCTGGATAACCACGATGATGCGGTCACTCACCTAGAGCCAGACATCCTGGAGTGTGAAGTCAAGTGGGCCTTAGGAATCATTCAGTTCAGTTCAGTTGCTCAGTCGTGTCCGACTCTTTGCGACTCCATGGATCGCAGCACGCCAGGCCTCCCTGTCCATCACCAACTCCCAGAGTTCACTCAGACTCACATCCACAAGTTGATGACGCCATCCAGCCATCTCATCCTCTGTCGTCCCCTTTTCTTCCTGCCGCCAATCCCTCCAAGCATCAGAGTCTTTTCCAATGAGTCAACTCTTCGCAAAAGGTGACCAAAGTACTGGAGTTTCAGCTTTAGCATCATTCCTTCCAAAGAACACCCAGGACTGATCTCCTTTAGAATGGACTGGTCGGATCTCCTTGCAGTCCAAGGGACTCTCAAGAGTCTTCTCTCATACCACAGTTCAAAAGCATCAATTCTTCAGTGCTCAGCTTTTTTCAGAGTCCAACTCTCACATCCATACATGACTACTGGAAAAACCATAACCTTGATTAGATGGACCTTAGTCGGCAAAGTAATGTCTCTGCTTTTGAATATGCTATCTAGGTTGGTCATAACTTTCTTTCCAAGGAGTAAGTGTCTTTTAATTTCATGGCTGCAGTCACCATCTGCAGTGGTTTTGGAGCCCAGAAAAATAAAGTCTGACACCGTTTCCACTGTTTCCCCATCTACATGCCAGGAAGTGATGGGACCAGATCTTAGTTTTCTGAATGTTGAGCTTTAAGCCAACTTTTTCACTTTTCATCAAGAGGCTTTTTAGTTCCTCTTCACTTTCTGCCATAACTATGAACAAAGCTAGTGGAGCTGGTGGAATTCCAGCTGAGCTTTTTCAAATCCTAAAAGATGATGCTGTTAAAAGTGTTGCACTCAATATGCCAGCAAATTTGGAAAACTCAGCTATGGCCACAGGACTGGAAAAGGTCAGTTTTCATTCCAATCACAAAGAAGGGCAATGCTAAAGAATGTTCAAATTACTGCACAGTTGCATTCATTTCACATGTTAGCAAGATTATGCTCAAAATCCTTCAAGATCAGCTTTAAAGCATGTGAACTGAGAACTTCCAGATGTTCAAGCTGGATTTAGAAAAGGTAGAGGAACCAGAGATCACATTGTCAACACCCACTGGATCAGAAAAATATCTACTTCTGCTTCACTGACTATGCTAAAACCTTTCATTGTGTGGATCACAACAAACTGTGGAAAATTCTTAAACCGATGGGAATACCAGAACGCCTTACCTGTCTCCTGAAAAACCTGTATGCAGGTCAAGAAGCAACAGTTAGAACTGGACGTGGAACAATGAACTGGTTCAAAATTGGGAAAGGGGTACATCAAGGCTGTATACAGTCACCCTGTTTTTTTTAACTTATATACAGAGCACATCATGTGAAATGTCAGGCTGGGTGAATATTAAGCTGGAATCAAGATTGCCAGGAGAAATATCAATAACATCACATATGCAGATGACGCCACCTTAATCACAGAAAGCAAAGAGGAACTAAAGAGCTTCTTGATGAAGGTGAGAGAGGACAGTGAAAAAGCTGGCTTAAAACGCAACATTCAAACAATGAAAATCATGGCATCTGGTCCTATCATTTCATGGCAAATAGATGGGGAAACAATGCAAATAGTGACATACCTTATTTTCTTGGACTTCAAAATCACTGTGGACAGTGACTGCAGCGATGAAATTGAAAGATGCTCCTTGCAAGGAAAGCTGCGACAAACCTAGACATGGTATTAAAAAGCAGAGACATCACTTTGCCAACAAAGGTCCACATAGTCAAAGTTATGGCTTTCCTAGTAGTCATGTATGGATGTGAGAAAGTCGGACCATAAAGGAGGCCGAGTGCTGAAGAACTGATGTTTTTGAATTGTGGTGCTGGAAAAGACTTCTGAGAATCCCTTGGACAGCAAGGAGATAAAACCAGTCCATCCTATGGGAAATCAACCCTGAATACTCACTGAACAGACTGATGCTGAAACTCCAATAACTTTGGCTACCTGATGCAAAGAGCCAATTCATGAGAAAGGACTCTGGTGCTGGGAAAGATTGAGGATAGGAGGACAAGGGGGGTGACAGAGGATGAGATGGTTAAATGACATCACCAATTCAACGGACATGAGTTTGAACAAATTCCAGAAGATGGTGAAGGACAGGGAAGCCTGGCGTGCTGCAGTCCATGGGGATGCAAAGAATCGGATATGACTGAGTGACTGAACAATAACATCAAAGCTTTTCTATAACTTTCTATTGTCTAAAACATAAAACAGTGGGCAAGATAGTGTACACTTTCTTACATGTCTCTTTTCCCCACATATTGCAAGAACACGGGGATCAGAATCTCTAATAAAAATGTGGCCATTTCTTTTCTTCTTTGTTATAGAGGACAAAAATTTTGGAGTTCTAAACTCTTTTAAGTTGAAGAACTTAGCTTCCAGAAACACTTTAGGCCCAAATATATTTTAAAATATTGGAGTGGGGAAGATTTTATCATCCCGATACAATAGGAAAGTTTCCATTTTAAAAACAAAACTGCAGAAGAGCAGAAATTATTTGATGCATATTTCCCCTTTATAATTACAAACCAAAACTGGAAGGAAACATATAAAACTCTATAAAGCAGAAGGTCCTGAAGCTGTTCTACTCAGAATACATACAAGCTAAAACATAAAAAAATTCCAGGAGAGATAACCTCCTCAGAATGTTTTCTATAACTGACAGAGGCCAGCAAATCTGCAGTGGGTTTCACAGGCCCCACACTGTTGAAAGTCAGTGGGCTTTGTAAAAATTTCAATAATGTAGCTACTGAAGAAAATGCCTTTGTACAAAGAAAAGTGCTACACCCCAAATGTGTGCCAAAGCCTGAGACTGGAAGGCGTGAAGCAGTTTTCTTCCTCTGCCCCGGAAGCGTCCCTCCTGCAGGCCGCCACATGGTGACTCTTTGGCAGGATTTAAGGTAGTTAACTAAGAAATCCAAATTGGAAAATACAAACTCCATGTTTGTTTTTACTTGATCATATTGTTACGAGAATAATATTAACTGTTTGGGGTATTTTCAGAGATATTCCTTATCACTTCAGTTTTAATACCAGCTTGCAATCTGCCTCGTCTGTCAGCCCAAGCCAGATAAACATAGACTACTCATCTCTAGATAGTTACTCAGAAAGATCTGGAAAACAGGAGTATCATGAACTGAACATTTCACTTCTCATTTTATCCATATCCAGAAGTTCATTCCCGGGACAACACTTTAAAAGCTGCCCCCTTAAAAGTCACCACACATGACAGAGTATGCATATGTCATTTCAGGACTGATTCAGTATTTTCTCCATCATGATGGTGAAAGCTACATATTACATACAATGATTAAAACTAATGTTCTTATTTTCCTTCACTTTGCCTACTTTTCAGAAAATATTTTCCATTTAAATTCATGTTATACAATCTTGACTTTGGTAAAATACCATTCAGTGAAACTTACATGCAGAAAAATAATATTCATTTTTTAAGATGTGTGATTTAAAATTCTTTCATACATGTGTTTTCTCCCACTACTATTTTTTTCCTTTGATTAGTGGTTATTTCCAATTGCCTTTGTTATTAATCAAATAAATGAGGGGAGAGAAATGTATTCAAAATTTTTTAAAAATTGGTACTATGAGGTACACTAACTATATTTTTAAACTATACAGTCAACCCTTCATCTCACAATAATGCTCAAATAAGGCACATTAATTTTTAGATCTGTAAGTATGGCTGCAAAAATTGCTTCTCCATTCAACAAATTTACGAGTCTTACTTATAAAAGATTACTTATATTCAAATCTTTTCATTGTCTTTAATTTCTGGCGGAGAGGGAACTTAAAAAAAGGACTCCCATTCTGAAATATATTTTAAAAACACTTTTATGTAAAAATTTCAGTAGCATATATGTCCCATTGGAAAAATACAAACATCTTTAAACCAAATGTTTTAATCTGTAGGAAAAGTCACAAGCTTCCTAGAAAAATGAGACAGCCTAATTTCCTTTATCTAGTACAACATGTAAATGAACTGAATAAGGTAAATTATCTAATGTGATTTTTATAATATAGTTCAAAGTTTACCTTTAGTAATTTCTATCTGCTTTATTGATGCTAGATGTAAATTTAGTGAAATTGAAGGAACTTGTAGCTAAAACAAACTGTTTCTAAAATCTGCTCTTTCTCAGCTACTGGCTGGCTGTCCACTTAGGCATCAGGGTTCCCTTAAAGGGCCTCTCAAATTACTGGAGACACTTGATCTACTCTTTTCTACTAAACCCAATGCTGATTCTTGACATCACATCTGGCAACGAGCCTTAATGATTTGATGTCATTCAAAGTGCTATTGAGTGAGACAGTCAAGTGGGCCTTAGGAAGCATCATTATGAACAAAGCTAGTGGAGGTGATGGAATTTCAGCTGAGCTATTTCAAATCCTAAAGATGATGCTGTTAAAGTGCTGCACTCAATATGCCAGCAAATTTGGAACACTCGGCAGTGGCCACAGGACTGGAGAAGGTCAGTTTTCATTTCAATCCCAAAGAAAGGCAGTGCCAAAGAATGCTCAAACTACTGCACAATTGCATTCATCTCACACACTAGTAAAGTAATGCTCAAAATTCTACAAGCCAGGCTTCAACAGTACGTGAACCGTGAATTTTCAGATGTTCAAGCTGGATTGAGAAAAGGCAGAGGAACCAGAGATCAAATTGCCAACATCCACGGGATCATAGACAAAGCAAGAATTCCAGAAAAACATCTACTTCTGGTTTATTGACTGTGCTAAAGCCTTTGACTGTGTGGATCACAACAAACTGTGGAAAATTCTTCAAGAGATGGAAATACCAGACCACTTGACCTGCCTCCTGAGAAATATGTATGCAGGCCAAGAAGCAACAGTTAGAACCAGACATGAAACAATGGACTGGTTCAAAATTGGGAAAGGAATACATCAAGGCTGTATACTGTCACCTGCTTATTTAGCTTATATGCAGAGTATCACGCAAAATGAAAGGCTGGATGAAGCACAAGCTGGAATCAAGATTGCAGGGAGAAATACCAATAATCTTAGATACACAGATGACACCACCCTTATGGCAGAAAGATAAGAAGAACTAAAGAGCCTCCTGAAAAAAAGTGAAAGAGGAGAATGAAAAAGCTGGCTTAAAACTCATTCAGAAACTAAGATCATGGCATCTGGTCTCATCACTTCATGGCAAATAGATGGGAAAACAGCGACAGACTTTTGTTTTCGGCCTCCAAAATCACTGAAGGTGGTGACTGCAGCCATGAAATTAAAAGACATTTGCTCCTTGGAAGGAAAGCTATGACCAACCTAGACAGCATATTAAAAAGCAGAGACATTATTTTGCCAACAAAGGTTCTTCTAGTCAAAGCTATGGTTTTTCCAGTAGTCATGTATGGATGTGAGAGTTGGACTATAAAGAAAGCTGAGTGCTGAAGAATTGATTCATTTGAACTCTGGTGTTGGAGGAAAGTCTTGAGAGTCCCTTAGACTTAAAGGAGATCCAACCAGTCAGTCCTAAAGGAAATCGGTTTTGAATATTCACTGGAAGGACCGATGCTGAAGCTGAAACTCCAATACTTTGGCCACCTGATGCTAAGAACAGACTCTTTGGAAAAGACTTTGATGCTGGGAAAGATTGAAGGTGTGGGGAAGGGGAGGACAGAGGATGAGATGGTTGGATGGCATCACCAACTCGATGCACATGAATTTGGGCAAGCTCTGGGAGTTGGTGATGGACAGGGAAGCCTGGCGTGCTGCAGTCCATGGGGTCGCAAAGAGTTGGACACGACTGTGCAACTGAATTGAACTGAAATGATGCAAAGTGCCCTGGAAAGTTTTCCTATTGCATTTATAGCAGCAATAAACTTACTACACATGAGAGGACAAGATTATGGAGTAGGAGGACTTGAGCTCACTTCCTCTTATCAGGACACCAGAATCACTGAATAATTATCAATATAAAAGACCGGAGTCTATAAAATATTTTGCATCCAAAGACATATTGAAGAAACCTAATTAGGGGCAGTCCTAAGATGGCAGAGGAATAGGACAGGGAGACCACTTTCTCCCCCACAAATTCATCAAAAGAACATTTCAACGCTGAATATATTCCACAAAACAACTTCTGAATGCCAGCAGAAGACTTTGGGCACCCAGAAAAGCAGCTCATTGTCTTCAAAAAGAGGTAGGAAAAAATATAAAACACACAAAAAAAAAATAGACAAAAGAGGTAGGGAGGGAGCTCCATCCCGGGAAGGGAGTCTTAAAAAGAGAGGTTTCCAAACACCAGGAAACACTCTCACTGCCGAGTCTGTGGTGAGCCTTGGAAGCACAGAGGGCAACATAACAGGGAGGAAAAATAAATAAATAATTAAACCCCACAGACTATGAGCCCAATGGTAACTCTCCCAGCGGAGAAGCAGCGCAGACACCTGCACCCGCCACTAGCAAGCAGGGGCTGGGCAGGGAGGTGCGGCTGCATTGCTTTTTAAGGATCGGGCCTGAATGCCCTGAGGGTAACCAGAGCCAACTAACTTGGGCTAGCAAAGCAGACTGTGGGATAGCTACCACGCGAAAAGCTCTAACGTAAGACACCGCCAGGACCGCACACAGAACAAAGGACGGAACAGAATTAGCCAGCTGCAGACCATCCCCCTCTGGTGCCAGGCAGCCAGGGCTGGAAGGGGGCAATCGCAGCCCCAGAGAGACATTAACTACCAAACTGCAAACAGGCTTCTTTGCTAACTAAGACTTCTTGGGGTTCTGGACAGTCATCATCCGCCTGAGACGGAGTGCCAGTTGTACACCCAGAAAACTGAGCAGCAGGGACAGGAGAGGTGATAAGTCACAGCGACCGTGCTTGCCAAACACCTGAGCTACTCGGACCTGGGAAGGGCACAAAATGCAGGTCCAACCTAGTCTGTGCCTCTGAGGACTACCTGAGTGCCTGAGCCTGAGCGGCTTAGACCAGGGAGATGCATGCAGCCCAGGGCCGGCCACAGATGGTTCCTGGTGGAGCAACCTAGAGCCTGAGCTCTGTGCGCTGTGAGCGGGGACAGGCCCAATGTGGCTGAGGCACTGCGAGCACACGCCAGTGTTATTTGTTTGCAGCTTCCCTCCCTCCCCACAGCTCGACTGAACAAATGAACCTAAAAAAAGTGTCCACCACCACCCCTCTTGTGTCAGGGCGGAAATCAGACACTGAAGAGACCAGCAAACAGAAGAAGCTAAATCAGAGGGAACCGCCTTGGAAATGACAGGTGCAATAGATTAAAACCCTGTCGTTTTAAGGGACCAAGGAACTATCCAAAAATGGACTAACCCCACACTGCTCACAACACCACCAGAGAAAGTCCTAGATATATCTTTAAAATTTTTACAATCATTCTTTTTCTTTAACTTTTAAAAAATTTAAAGTCCTCTATTACTCCTTTAATTTTCATTTTTATAATCTACTATTACTTTTCAAAAAAACCCCCTATTTTTAAGGAAACTTCATATGTATGAATTTTTAAATAATGCTTGTGAATTTTTTTTTCTTTTCTTCTTTTTCTTCTTTTCTTTCATATTGTATTTTTGAAAATCCAACTTCTATTCTAGATTTTTAATCTTTGCTTTTTGGTATTTGTTATCAATTTTGTACCTTCAAAAACCCAATCTTCAGTACCCATTTTTACTTGAGAGTGAGATTACTGGCTTGACTGCTCTCTGCTCCTTTGGACTCTCCTTTTTCTCCAGCAGGTCGCCTCTGTCTCCTCCCTCCCCCTTCTTTTCTCTACCCAACTCTGTGAATCTCTGTGTGTTCCAGACAGTGGAGAACACTTAGGGAACTGATTACAGGCTGGATTTGTCTCTCTCCTTTTCATTCCCCTCTTTTATCCTCCTGGCCACCTCTGTCTCCTTCCTCCATCTTCTCTTCTCTGTATAATTCCATGAACATCCCTGAGCCATCCAGACTGTGGAGCACACATAAGGAAGTGATTACTGGCTAGCTTGCTCCCTCCTCTTTTGATCCCACCTCATCTCAGTCGGGTCATCTCTAACTCCCTCCTCCCTCATCTCTTCTACAAGTAACTCTGTGAACCTCTCTGGGTGTCCCTCAATGTGGAAAAACTTTTTATCTTTAACCTAGATGTTTTATCAATGGTGTGGTATAGAAGGAGAAGTCTTGAGACTCCTGTAAAAATAAGACTAAAACCAGAAGCAGGAGGCTTAAGTCCAAATCCTGAGAACATCAAAGAACTCCTGACTCCAGGGAACATTATAGGAGCTTATCAAATGCCTCCATACCTACACTGAAGCCAAGCACCACCCAAGGGCCAACAAGTTCCAGAGCAAGACATACCACACAAATTCTCCAGCAACACAGGAACACAGTGCTGAGCTTCAATATACAGGATGCCCAAAGATACTCCAAAACCATTAAAATCCCATAACTCATTACTGGACACTTCACTGCACTCCAGAGAGACGAAATCCAGCTCCACCCACCAGAACACCGACACAAGCTTCCCTAACCAAGAAACCTTGACAAGCCACTGATACAACCCCATTCACAGCAAGGAAACTCCAATAAAGAGAAGTCCACAAACTGCCAGAATACAGAAAGGCCACCACAAATGCAGCAATATAACCAAGATGAAGAGACAGAGGAATGCCTAGCAGGTAAAGGAACAGGAGAAATGCCCACCAAACCAAACGAAAGAGGAAGAGATAGGGAATCTACCTGAGGAAGAATTCCGAATAATGATAGTGAAAATGATCCAAAATCTTGAAATCAAAATAGAATCACTGATAAATAGCCCAGAGACAAGGATTGAGAAGATGCAAGAAAGGTTTAACAAGGACCTAGAAGAACTAAAAAAGAGTCAATATATAATGAATAATGCAATAAATGAGATCAGAAACATTCTGGAGGCAACAAATAGTAGAATAATGGAGGTAGAAGATAGGATTAGTGAAATAGAAGATAGAAAGGTAGAAATAAATGAATCAGAGATGAAAAAAGAAAAATGAATTAAAAGAAATGAGGACAATCTCAGAGACCTCCAGGACAATATGAAACGCTCCAACATTCGAATTATAGAAGTCCCAGAAGAAGAAGACAGAAAGAAAGACCATGAAAAAATACTTGAGGAGATAATAGTTGAAAACTTTCCTAAAATGAGGAAGGAAATAATCACCCAAGTCCAAGAAACCCAGAGAGTCCCACACAGGATAAACCCAAGGCAAAACACCCCAAGACACATATTAATCAAATTAACAAAGATGAAACACAAAGAACAAATATTAAAAGCAGCAAGGGAAAAACAACAAATAACACACAAGGGGATTCCCAGAAGGATAACAGCTGATCTTTCAATAGAAACTCTTCAGGCCAGGAGGGAATGGCAAGACATACTTAAAGTGATGAAAGAAAACAATCTACAGCCCTGATTACCGTACCTAGCAAGGATCTCACTCAAATATGAAGGAGAAATCAAAAGGTTTACAGACAAGCACAAGCTGAGAGAATTCAGCACCAACAAACCAGCTCTCCAACAAATGCTAAAGGATCTTCTCTAGACAGGAAACACAAAAAGGGTGTATAAACCCGAACCCCAAACAATAAAGTAAATGGCAATGTGATGATACTATCCATAATTACCTTAAACGCAAATAGGTTGAATGCCCCAACCAAAAGGCAAAGATTGGCTGAATGGGTACAAAAACAAAACCCCTATTTATGTTGTCTACAAGAGACAACCTCAAAACAAGGGGACACAAACAGACTGAAAGTGAAAGGCTGGAAAAAGATATTCCACGCAAATAGAGACCAAAAGAAAGCAGGAGCAGCAATACTCATATCAGAGAAAATAGACTTTAAAACAAAGGCTGTGAAAAGAGACAAAGAAGGCCGCTACATAATGATCAAAGGATCAATCCAAGAAGAAGATATAACAATTATAAACATATATGCACCCAACATAGGAACACCACAATATGTAAGACAAATGTTAACAAGTTTGAAAGGGGAAATTAACAATAACACAATAATAGTGGGAGACATTACTACCCCACTCATACCTATGGATAGATCTACTAAACAGAAAATTAACAAGAAAACACAAACTTTAAATGATACAATAGACCAGTTAGACCTAATTGATATCTATGTGACATTTCACCCCCAAACAATGAATTTCACCTTTTTCTCAAGTGCTCATGGAACCTTCTCCAGGATAGATCACATCCTGGGCCATAAATCTAGCCTTGGTAAATTCAAAAGAATTGAAATCATTCCAAGCATATTTTCTGACCACAATGCAGTAAGATTAGATCTCAATTACAGGAGAAAAACTATGAAAAATCCCAACATATGGAGGCTGAACAACACGCTTCTGAATAACCAACAAATCACAGAAGAAATCAAAAAAGAAATCAAAATATGCATAGAAACGAATGAAAATGAAAACACAACAACCCAAAACCTGTGGGACACTATAAAAGCAGTGCTAAGGGGAAAGTTCATAGCAATACAGGCATACCTCAAGAAACAAGAAAAAAGTCAAATAAATAACCTAACTCTACACCTAAAGCAACTAGAAAAGGAAGAAATGGAGAACCCCAGAGTTAGTAGAAGGAAAGAAATCTTAAAAATTAGGGCAGAAATAAATGCAAAAGAAACAAAAGAGACCATAGCAAAAATCAACAAAGCCAAAAGCTGGTTCTTTGAAAAGATAAATAAAATTGACAAACCATTAGCCAGACTCATCAAGAAACAAAGGGAGAAAAATCAAATCAATAAAATTAGAAATGAAAATGGAGAGATCACAACAGACAACACAGAAATACAAAGGATCATAAGAGACTACTATCAGCAATTATATGCCAATAAAATGGACAACGTGGAAGAAATGGACAAATTCTTAGAAAAGCACAACTTTCTAAAACTGAACCGGGAAGAAATAGAAAATCTTAACAGACCCATCACAAGCACAGAAATTGAAACTGTAATCAGAAATCTTCCAGCAAACCAAAGCCCACGTCCAGATGGCTTCACAGCTGAATTCTACCAAAAATTTTGAGAAGAGCTAACACCTACCCTACTCAAACTCTTCCAGAAAATTGCAGAGGAAGGTAAACTTCCAAACTCATTCTATGAGGCCACAATCACCCTAAATACCAACACCTGACAAAGATGCCACAAAAAAAAAAAAAAAGAAAACTACAGGCCAATATCACTGATGAACATAGATACAAAAATCCTTAATAAAATTCTAGCAATCAGAATCCAACAACACATTAAAAAGATCATACACCATGACCAAGTGGATTTTATCTCAGGGATGCAAGGATTCTTCAATATCCACAAATCAATCAATGTAATTCACCACATTAACAAATTGAAAAATAAGAGCCATATGATTATCTCAATAGATGCGGAGAAAGCCTTTGACATAATTCAACACCCATTTATGATAAAAACTCTCCAGAAAGCAGGAATAGAAGGAACATACCTCAACATAATAAAAAGCTATATATGGCAAACCCACAGCAAACATTATCCTCAATGGAGAAAAATTGAAAGCAGTTCCCCTGTAAAGTCAGGAACAAGACAAGGGTGCCCACTTTCACCATTACTATTCAACATAGTTCTGGAAGTTTTGGCCACCACAATCAGAGCAGAAAAAGAAATAAAAGGAATCCAAATTGGAAAAGAAGAAGTAAAAGTCTCACTGTTTGCAGGTGACATGATCCTCTACATAGAAAACCCATCAGAAAATTACTAGAGCTAATCAATGAATATAGTAAAGTTGCAGGATATAAAATCAACACACAGAAATCCCTTGCATTCCTTTGCATTAATAATGAGAAAGTAGAAAGAGATATTAAGGAAACAATTCCATTCACCATTGCAACGAAAAGAATAAAATACTTAGGACTATATCTACCTAACGAAACTAAAGACCTATATATAGAAAACTATAAAACACTGGTGAAAGATATCAAAGAGAACACTAATAGATGGAGAAATATACCATGTTCATGGATCAGAAGAATCAATATAGTGAAGATGAGCATACTACCCAAAGTAATCTACAGATTCAATGCAATCCCTATCAGATAATTTCACAATTTGTATGGAAATACAAAAAACCTCGAATAGCCAAAGCAATCTTGAGAAAGAAGAATGGAACTGGAGGAATCAACCTGCCTGACTTCAGGCTCTACTACAAAGCCACAGTCATCAAGACAGTATGGTACTGGCACAAAGACAGAAATATAGATCAGTGGAACAAAATAGAAAGCCCAGAGATAAATCCACACACCTTGGACACCTTATCTTCGACAAAGGAGGCAAGAATATACAATGGATTAAAGACAATCTCTTTAACAAGTGGTGCTGGGAAAACTGGTCAACCACCTGGCAAAGAATGAAACTAGAACACTTTCTAACACCATACACAAAAATAAACTCAAAATGGATTAAAGACCTAAACGTAAGATCAGAAACTATAAAACCCCTAGAGGAGAACATAGGCAAAACACTCTCCCACATAAATCACAGCAGGATCCTCTATGACCCACCTCCCAGAATAACGGAAATAAAAGCAAAAGTAAACAAATGGGATCTAATTAAAATTAAAAGCTTCTACACAGCAAAGAAAACTATAAGCAAGGTGAAAAGACAGCCTTCAGAATGGGAGAAAATAATAGCAAATGAAGCAACTGACAAACAACTAATCTCAAAAATATACAAGCAACTTATGCAGCTCAATTCCAGAAAAATAAATGACCCAATCAAAAAATGGGCCAAAGAATCAAATAGACATTTCTCCAAAGAAGACATATGGATGGCTAACAAACACATGAAAAGATGCTCAACATCACTCATTATCAGAGAAATGCAAATCAAAACCACAATGAGGTATACCATTTCACACCAGTCAGAACAGCAGTGATCCAAAAGTCTACAAGCAATAAATGCTGGAGAGGGTGTGGAGAAAAGGGAACCCTCTTACACTGTTGGTGGGAATGCAAACTAGTACAGCCACCCCCTATGGAGAACAGTGTGGAGACGCCTTTAAAACTGGAAATAGAACTGCCTTATGACCCAGCAATCCCACTTCTGGGCATACACACTGAGGAAACCAGAATTGAAAGAGACACGTGTACCCCAATGTTCATCACAGCACTATTTATAATAGCCAGGACATGGAAGCAACCTGGATGTCCATCAGCAGATGGATGGATAAGAAAGCTGTGGTACATATACACAATGGAGTCTTACTCAGCCATTAAAAAGAATTCATTTGAATCAGTTCTAATGAGGTGGATGAAACTGGAGCCGATTATACAGAGTGAAGTAAGCCAGAAAGAAAAACAGTAATACAGTATACGAACACATATATATGGAACTTAGAGAGATGCTAATGATAACCCTGTATGTGAGACAGCAAAAGAGACACAGATGTATAGAACAGTCTTTTGGACTCTGTGGGAGAGGGAGAGGGTGGTATGATTTGGGAGAATGGCATTGAAACATGTATAAGAAACGAATTGCCAGTCTAAGTTTGATGAAGGATACAGGATGCTTGGGGCTGGTGCACTGGGATGACCCAGAGAGATGGTATGGGGAGGGAGGTGGGAGGGGGGCTCAGGATTGGGAATATGTGTACACCCATGGTGGATTCATGTTGATGTATGGTAAAACCAATACAGTATTATAAAGTAAAATAAAGTAAAAAGTAAAAAGAGAGAAACCTAATTAGATAGTTGGAGGGGTGCATCTGTGATACGATCAAGCCCTGAGCCTCTGCAGTGGGAGCACTGAATCTAAGGCCCTAGACTACCGGAGAACTAACCCTAGGGAGAATCCAATAGCAAGAACTTCCACAAAGGAAACTACTTGAATACAAGACCCACCAACACCCAAGCACCACTAGAACCCTGTGCAGGATCCTCATCCAAACAACAAACAAAACAAAAATACAAACCCAATCATCAGCAGAGAAGATTACCACCTCACTCAGCCTTGCCCATCAGAGGAAAAAAATAACTGAGCACAAATCTCACCCTATATGAAGCTTTCACAAACCACTGGATCAAACTTAGGAGGGCAGAAACCAAAAGGAAAAAAGAATTCAACCTTGAAGTCTGGAAGAAGGAGACCTCAAACACAATAGGTTAAAAAAAAAAAAAAAACGAAAAGGTAGAGATATACTGCACAAACGAAGGGACAAACTAGGAACACAAGTGCAAATAAATGAAGAGGAAATAGGCAAACTACCTGAAAAAGAATTCAGAATAATGATACTAAAAATGATAAAAACCTTGAAAACAAAATGGAAAAAATGCAAGAGACCTAGAAGAATTAAAAAATAAACCTACAGGGACAAACAACACAATTACTGAAATTAAAAATACTCTAGAAGAATCAATAGCAGAATATCTGAAGCAGAAGAACAAATCAGTGAGCTGGAAGATAAAATGGTGGAAATAACTTCTGAAGAGCAGAATAAAGTAAACAGTATGAAAAGAACTGAGGATAGTCTCAGAAACATCTGGGACAACATAAAATGCACCAGAATTCAAATTATAGGGGTCCCCAAAGAAGAATAGAAAAAGAAAGGGCATGAGAAATTTTTTGAAGAGAATATAGCTGAAAATTTCCCCAACATGGAAAAGGGAAATAGTCAATCAAGTTCAAGAGGTGCAAAGAGTCCCATACAGGATAAACCCAAGGAGAAACATGCCAAGACACATACTAATCAAACTAACAAAAACTAAATACAAAGAAAGGATATTAAAAGCAGCAAAGGAGAAGCAACAAGTAACATACAAGGGAAACCCCATATGCTTAATAGCTGATCTTTCAGCAGAAGCTGCAGGCCAGAAGGGAATGGCAGGATATATTTAAAGGGAAAAATCTACAGCCAAGATTACTGTACCCAGAAAGTATCTCAGAAAATTGATGAAGAAATCAAAAGCTTTTCAGACACGCAAAAGTTAAGAGAATTCAGTACCACCAAACCAGCTTTACAACAAATGTTAAACGGACTTATATAGTCAAGAAATACAAAAGAAGAAACAGATATACAAAATCAAACCCCAAACAATTAAGAAAATGGTAATAGGAACAAATATATCAATAATTACTTGAAATGTACATGGATTAAATGCTCCAACCAAAAGTCACAGACTGGCTAATTGGACACAAAAACAAGACCCATATATATTCTGTCTATAAGAAACCCACTTCAGGCCTAAAGACACATATACATTGAAAGTGAGAAGATGGAAAAATATATTCCATGCAAATGGAAAGCAAAAGAAAGCTGGAGTAGCAATCCTTATATCAGACAAAACAGACCTTAAAATAAAGAATATTACAAGAGACAAGGAAGGACACTGCATAATGATCAAGGGATCAATCCAAGAGGAAGACATGACAATTGTAAATATCTATGCACCCAACATAGGAGCACCTCAAAACATAAGACAAACACTAACAGACATAAAAGGAGAAATTGACTGTAACACAATAATAGTGGGACACTTCAACACCCTGCTCACACCAAAGGACAGATCATCAAAACAGAAAATTAATAAAGAAACACAAGTCTTAAATGATACATTAGATGAGATGGATCTCATTGATATCTTCAGGACATTCCATCCAAATGCAGAAGAATACACTTTCTTCTCACGTGCATACAGTACATTCTCCAGGATAGACCACATCTTGGGTCACAAATCAAACTTCAGTAAATTTAAGAATATTGAAATTGTACAAAGCATCTTTTCTGACCACAATGCTATGAGACTAGATATCAATTACAAGAAAAATAACTGTAAAAAATAAAAACACATGGAGATTAAACAACATGTTTCTATATAACCAACAGGTTATTGAAGAAATCAAAAGGGAGATAAAAAAATTTCTCAAAACAAATGAAGATGAAAACATGACAACTCAAAACCTATGGGATGCAGCAAAAGCAGTTCTAAGAGGGAAGTTTATAGCAATACAATCCTACCTCAAGAAATAAGAAAAGCATCTAAGAGACAACCTAACTTTACACCTGAAACAACTGGAAAAGAAGAACAAAAATCCCAAAAATTAGCATCAGGAAAGAAATCATAAAGATCCGAGCAGAAATAAATGAAAAATAAATGAAAGAAAAGATAGTAAAGATTAATAAAGCTAAAAGCTGTGTTTTTTTTAGAAGATAAACAAAATTAACAAATCTTTAGCCAGAATCATCCAAAAAAAAGACTGAAAACCAAATCAACCAAATCAGAAATGATAAACGAAAGGCTATACAGACAATGCAGAGATACAAAGGATTATAAGGGACTATTACAAACTATATGGCAATAAAATGGATAACCTGGAAGAAATGGACAGATGCTTAGAAAAGTTCAATCTCCCAAGACTGAATCAGGAAGAAATAGAAATTATGAACAACCCAATTACAAGCACTGAAATTGAAGCTGTGATAAAAAATCTCCCCAAAGAACAAAAGCCTAGGACCAGATGGCTTCAGAGGAGAATTCTATGAAACATTTAGAGAAGAGCTAATGCCTATCCTTCTAAAACTCTTTCAAAAAATTGTAGAGGAAAGAAAACTTCCAAACTCATTCTACGAGGCCACCATCACCCTTATACCAAAACCAGACAAAGACAACACAAAAAAAGAAAACTACAGGTCAATATCACTGATGAATGTAGATGCAAAAATCCTCAACAAAATTCTAGCAAACAGAATTCAGCAACACATCAAAAATTTCATACACCACGATCAAGTTGGGTTTATACCA
Source organism: Ovis canadensis (assembly GCF_042477335.2). Classification (NCBI taxonomy): domain Eukaryota; kingdom Metazoa; phylum Chordata; class Mammalia; order Artiodactyla; family Bovidae; genus Ovis; species Ovis canadensis. The sequence continues at coordinate 20,195,088 of NC_091269.1, read as the reverse complement.
GGGATGCAAGAATTCTTCAATATATGCAAATCAGTCAATGTGATACACTGTAAACAAATTAAAAGATAAAAACCATACGAATTCATGTTGATGTATGGCAAAACCAATACGATATTGTAAAGTAATTAGCCTCCAATTAAAATAAATAAATTTATATTAAAAACCCATATGATCATTTCAATAGATGCAGAAAAAGCCTTTGACAAAATTCAGCACCCATTTATGATTGAAATTCTTCAAAAATGGGCATAGAAGGAATATACCTCAACAGAGTAAAGGTCATATATAATAAGCCCACAGCAAACATTATTCTCAATGGTGAAAAACTGAAAGGATTCCCCTAAGATCAGGAACAAGACAAGGGTGTCCACTTTCACTGCTATTATTCAACATAGTTCTGGAAGTCCTAGCTACAGTAATCAGAGAAGAAAATGAAATAAAAGAATCCAGATCGGAAAAGAAGAAGTTAAGCTCTCACTCTTTGCAGATGACATGATACTGTACATAGAAAACCCTAAAGATACTATCAGAAAATTACTAGAGCTAATCAGTGAATTTAGCAAATTCGCAGGATGCACTATCAATACACAGAAATAACTTACATTTCTATATACTAACAATGAAGACTCAGAAAGAAATTAAGGAATCAATCCCATTAACCACTGCAACAAAAATAATTAAATATCTAGGAACAAATGTATCTAAGGAGACAAAAGAACTACACACAGAAAATTATAAGACACTGATGAAAGAAATCAAAGATGACATAAACAGATGGAGAGATATTTCATGTTCCTGGGTAGGAAGAATCAATATTGTAAAAATGACTATACTACCAAACACAATCTACAGATTCAATGCACTCCCTATCAAATTACCAATGGCATTTTTCACAGAACTAGAACAAAAAATTTCACAGTTCGTATGGGAACAGAAAAGACCCCAAATGCCCCAAGCAGTCTTGAGAAAGAAGAATGGAGCTAGAGGAATCAACCTTCCTGACTTCAGATTACACTACAAAGCTACAGTCATCAAGACAGTACAGTAGTGGCACAAAAACAGAAATATAGACCAATGGAACAAGATACAAAGGAGGCAAGAATACACAACGGGGCAAAAACAGCCTCTTCCGTAAATGGTGCTGGGAAAACTGGACAGCTGCATATAAAAGAATGAGATTAGAACACTTCCTAACACCATACAGAAAGATAAACTCAAAATGGATTAAAGACCTAAATGTAAGGCCAGAACTATGAAACTCTCAAAGGAAAACAGAGGCAGAACACTCTATGACATAAATCAAAGCAAGATCCTCTATGGCCCACCTCTTAGAGTAATGGAAATTCAAAATAAAAGTAAACAAGTGCTACCTGATCAAGCTTAGAAGCTTTTGCACAGCAAAGGAAACTATAAGCAAGTTGAAACGACAACTCTCAGAATGGGAGAAAATAATAGCAAGTGAAACAACTGACACAGAATTAATTTCCAAAATATACAAGCAGCTCATACAACTCAATACCAGAAAAACAAACAACCCAATCAAAAAGTGGGGAAAAGACTGTTCTATACATCTGTGTCTCTTTTGCTCTCTCATATACAGGGTTATTGTTGCTGTCTTTCTAAATTCCATATACATGTGTTAGTATACTGTATTGGTTCTTTTCTTTCTGGCTTACTTCCCGTGATGGATTCATGTTGACGTATGGCAAAACCAATACAATATTGTAAAGTAAAATAATAATAATACTAAATAAATGACAAATGGTTAAAAAAAAAAGTGGGGAAAAGACCTAAACAGATGTTTCTCCAAGACATACAGATGGCTAACAAACATACGAAAAGATGCTCAACATCGCTCATTATTAGAGAAATGCAAATGAAAACTACAATGAGCTATCACCTCACACCAGTCAGAATGATGCTGAAGCTGAAACTCCAGTACTTTGGCCATCTCATGCAAAGAGTTGACTCATTGGAAAAGACTCTGATGCTGGGATGGATTGGGGGAAGGAGGAGAAGGGGACGACAGAGGATGAGATGGCTGGATGGCATCACTGACCCGATGGACGTGAGTCTGAGTGAACTCTGGGAGCTGGTGATGGACAGGGAGGCCTGGTGTGCTGCAATTCACGGGGTCTCAAAGAGTCAGACACGACTGAGCAACTGAACTGAACTGAACAGAACCAGTCAGAATGGCCATCATCAAAAAGTCTACAAACAATAAATGCTGGAGAGGGTATGGAGAAAAGGGAACATTCTTACTCTGTTGGTGGGAATGTAAATTGATACAGTCACTATGGGAGATGGTATGGAGATTTCTTTAAGAACTAGGATTAAAACCACCATATGACCCAGCAATCCCACCCCTAGGCATACACCCTGAGGAAACCAAAATTGAAAAAGACATGTGTGTCCCATTCACTGCAGCACTATTTATAATAGCTAGAAAACGGAAGCAACCTAGATGTCCATTAACAGATGAATGGATAAAGAAGCTGTGGTACATATACACAACGGAATATTACTCGGCCGTAAAAAGGAACATATTTGAGTCAGTTCTAATGAAGTGGATGAACCTAGAGACTATTATACAGAGTGAAGTAAGTCAGAAAGAGAAAGACAAATATCACATACTAATGCATATATACAGAATCTAGAAAAATGGTACTGAAGAATTTATTTGCAGGGCAGCAATGGAGAAACAGACATAGAGAATAGACTTACGGATGTGGGAGAGGGGAGGAGAGGGTGAGCTGTATGGAGAGAATAACTTATATTACCATATGTAAAATGGATAGCCAGGGGGAAATTGCTGTATGGCCCAGGAAACTCACACAGGGGCTCCGTATCAACCTAGAGGGGTGGGATGGGCAGGGAGATGGGAGGGAGGTTCAAAAGGGGGGATATATGTATACCTATGACTGATTCATGTTGAGGTTTGACAGAAAACCACAAAACTCTGTAAAGCAATCATCCTTCAGTTAAAAAAAAATTTAAATACCATTATTAAACATTATGGCAAATTTAAGGCTCTATTCAGATATATTTCCAATACTGTTTCACACCTGAAATGAATATTTACAGTTATATCGCACGATAAAGTTTGAAAGATTTCCAAGGAGACCCCAAGCCAGATCCAAGTGCACAGATAAATTTTTCCTTCCAGAGGCACCTTCATATGAGCAAGACTTGAGTCTTGCAGATCACAAGTGACATGGGACTTACACGCAAAATAACAAACCTCCCAAGTCTCAACCCTCCCTACTGTCCATGCCAGTTATTGACTCTCAGCCCTCAGTTTACCCTACTGACTTGCCTTTTGCCCTGTGAACACAATGTTAAGCTCTGCCAGTAGAGGGCGCTGGAGGCACACAGCCGGCTGAAAGGTGCTCTTCCTGATCCTGGCGGGCAGGGGTTGGTCTCTTCTTTCCCCGCTGCTCAAGTGATTCACTCAGGTGAGCCTTCTGCACAGGTGATCCAAAATGTGGGTGTGTGAGAACATGGGGGTCCTCCGGCCTCAGCTGTAGCCACAAACCAGAACACACGGAGCCCTTTCGAACTTTGCAGGCCTGACTGAGGCCCAGTGACCTCTTCAGCCCCAATGTGAACGCCAGGCACTTGGCACCTGTACCAGCCAGGGCTCGGCTAATACCCCCTGGCATCTGCCTTGGCGTCCTGCTCCATGACAACGGCCCCCAGGGTTTCAGCGTCTTCGAGGAGCTGGCACTTCACCACATCTCTGACCACCTCCAGCTATATCCCCTTCCCTCACATCGTTTCCTTTGGGCCTCCTGCTGGTCCTTAAACACATCAGGCTTGCTCACACCTCAGGCAGGAAGTCATCCCTGAAATATCCACGTGGCTTCTCTTCTCCCTCTCCTGAAATTCTTACTTTTATTAAAATATAAATTTATTTATTTTAATTGGAGGTTAATTACTTTACAATATTGTATTGGTTTTGCCATACATCAACATGAACCCGCCACAGGTATACACATGTTCCCCATCCTGAACCCCCCTCCCTACTGCCTCCCTGGACCATCCCTCTGGGTCGTCCCAGTGCACCAGCCCCAAGCATCCAGTGTCATGCATCAAACCTGGACTGGTGATTCGTTTCATATATGATATTATACATGTTTCAATGCCATTCTCCCAAATCATCCCACCTTCTCCCTCTCCCACAGAGTCCAAAAGCCTGTTTTATACATCTGTGTCTCTTTTGCTGTCTCGCATACAGGGTTATCATTACCATCTTTCTAAATTCCATATATATGCATTAGCCCATTAAAAAGAATTCATTTGAATCAGTTCTAATGAGGTGGATGAAACTGGAGCCTATTATACAGAGTGAAGTAAGCCAGAAAGAAAAAACACCAATACAGTATACTGAAATTCCTACTTAAAATCCCATCTTTCATATGGTATTTACAATTGTACACGTTACAGGGCAATCTTCATTCTCCTGAAGGACTTTGCTGGAGAGAGTATTTCTGGCTGACATTTTTTATCATTCAGTATTTTAAGAATGTCATTCTGCTCTTGCCTGGCCTGCAGGGTTTCTGCTGAGAAATCTGATGATGGCCCAAAAAGAGTTCCTTTGTAGGGTTCCATTTTTTTCTTGCTGCCTATAAAATTCTTTGTCATTGACTTCTGACAGTTTTAACATAATGTGTATTGGAGAAGGTCTTTTTGTGTTGAGGTAACTAGGAGATCTCTTAGCCTCATGGACTTGCATATCCACTTCCTTCCCCTGTCTGGGAAGTTCTCAGCTATTATTTCTTTAGATAATCACTCCACTCCCTTCTCCCTCTCTTCTCCTTCTGGGTACCCATCACTCTGTTGCCCCTTATAAAAGAATCAGATAGTTCCTGTAGGATTTCCTTACTTTTTAAAGATCTTAATTCTCTATTCTCTTCTCTCTGAATCATTTCTAGATTTATATCTTCGAGCTCACTATTTCTTCCACACGGTCTGCTCTATTTCCAGTACTTTCTAATGAATTTTTCATCTTGTTAATTGAGTTCTTCAGCTCCAGAATTTTTGTTTGTTGGTTTCTTTAGAGCTTCAGTCTCTTTGGTAAAGAATTTCTTCTGTACAATAATATTATTCCTGATCTCATTGTAATGCCTTTATGAGTTTTCCTGTGCTTCTTCACAATGGCCATTTTGAATTATCTTTCACTTGGATAATACTCCTTAAGTTTTGTTTTGTTTTGTTTTGTTTTGTTTTCCTGGAGGACTGTTGTTTCCTTTTTGAAGGAATCTTGGTTTTTCATGGTGCTGGATGAGTTGTTCCTCTGCAGGCACATGTGAAGTAGGCAACACCTTTCTTCTTTAGGTAAAGCTTTTTTCACTTGATTCTAACATTTAAGGGAAGGGAAAGTTATTCAGTCATGTCTGATTCTTTGTGACTCCATGGGCTATACAGTTCATGGAATTCTCCAGGCCAGAATACTGGAGTGGGTAGCCTTCCTCTTCTCCTGGGAATCTTCCCAACCCAGCGATCAAACCCAGGTCTGCTGCATTGTGGGAGGATTCCTTACCAGCTGAGCCACCAGGGAAACCCAAGACTACTGGAGTGGGTAGCCTATCCCTTCTTCAGGGGATCTTCCTGACCCAGGAATTGAACTAGGGTCTCCTGCATCACAGGCAGATTCTTTACCAGCTGAGCTACTAGGAGTTAACATTTTAAAAGGTCAGTAATTAGAGAGACTTTATTGACCTCTCTCCCGTTCCCTCTCTCTTTTCTCTCCTAATCCTTCCCCGTTTTTCTAGTCCCCCGGTCCTGGATGCAGGAATCTGGTCGAAGGGCCTCAGCCTGAGCTGAGGATTGGAGACTGACCACCTCCTCTTGGCAGAGAACTCGAATTCTGGTTCTGGTCTGGTCTGATTTCTGGTAGGGCCAAGTTCCAGTCCTCCCTTCTCTGGAGGCCCAGGGAAAAGTCCCATAATGCCTGGGCATCTGTAGGTGGCAGGAGACATCTGTCAGGCCACCCCTTTTGCCCTCCTTCTCCCGCCTCCTCCCCCTTCTTCTTTCAACCTGGCTTCCTTTCCTCCTTTTAAAATCTTTGAAGACCTTAGATATTTTCCTTTACTCTGTTAGTACTTGGTACTGAAGTTTTGTGTCTCTATAGGAGGTTTTCTGAGAGACTGTATTCTTGTATTTAATGGAGTGTCTGATGAGAACTGCCAGGTTTATATGTGTGTGTTTTAACACTGTGTTCTGTGTTATGATTTTTTATGGCCATTTTGCTTTGTCTGGCCACCATTTGGTTTAGACCTGCCACCATTTAGACTTGCTGCAGAAGTGCGCCAGCTATGATGGACTGTGCAGAAGTGTAGCCGAGAGGAGCTACCCCTCGCCCAAGGTCAGGGGTGGTGGCCAACAGTGCCAGGCTGCGACAGCACAGGAGCGGCCTAGAGGAGCTACCCCACGTCTGAGGTCAGGGGCAGCAGCCAGGAGGAGCAACCCCACGTCCAAAGAGCAGTGGCTGCGCGGGCTCAGGAGGGCCGAGAGGAGCAACTCCACGTTCAAGGTCAGGAGGAGCGCCTGTGAGGAGATATCCCTCATCCAAGGTAAGGAGCACTGGCTGTGCTTTGCTGGAAAGATACCCCACGTCCAAGGTAAAAGAAACCCAAATAAGATGGTAGGTATTGTTAGAGGGCATCAGAGGGCAGACACACTGAAACCACCACAAAAAACTAGTCAATCTAATCACACTAGAACCACAGCCTTGTCTAACTCAATGAAACTAAGCCATGCCATGTGGGGCCACCCAAGATGGGTGGGTCATGGTGGCGAGGTCTGACAGAATGTGGTCCACTGGAGAAGGGAATGGCAAACCACTTCAGTATTCTTGCCTTGAGAACCCCATGAACAGTATGAAAAGGAAAAATGACAGGATACTGAAAGAGGAACTCCCCAGGTTGGTAGCTGCCCAATATGCTACAGGAGATCAGTGGAGAAATAACTCCAGAAAGAATGAAGGGATGGAGCCAAAGCAAAAACAACATCCAGTTGTGGATGTGACTGGTGATAGAAGCAAGGTCCGAACTGTAAAGAGCAATATTGCATAGGAACCTGGAATGTCAAGTCCATGAATCAAGGCAAATTGGAAGTGGTCAAACAAGAGATGGCAAGGGTGAACATAGACATTCTAGGAATCAGCGAACTTAAATGGACTGGAATGGGTGAATTTAACTCAGAGGATCATTTATATCTACTACTGTGGGCAGGAATCCTTTAGAAGAAATGGAGTAGCCATCATTGTCAACAAAAGAGTCCAAAATGCAGTACTTGGATGCAATCTCAAAAACGACAGAATGATCTCTGTTTGTTTCCAAGGCAAACCATTCAATATCACGGTAATCCAAGCCTATGCCCTAACCAGTAACGCTGAAGAAGCTGAAGTTGAAGGGTTTTATGAAGACCCACAAGATCTTTTAGAACTAACACCCCCCAAAAGATGTCCTTTTCATTATAGGGAGCTGGAATACAAAAGTAGGAAGTCAAGAAACACCTGGGGTAACAGGCAAATTTGGCGTTGCAGTACGGAATGAAACAGGGCAAAGGCTAATAGAGTTTTTCTGAGAGAACTCACTGGTCATAGAAAACACCCTCTTTCAACAACACAAGAGAAGACTCTACACATGGACATCACCAGACGGTCGACACCGAAGTCAGATTGATTGTATTCTTTGCAGCCAAAGATGAAGAAGCTCTGTACAGTCAGTAAAAACAAGACCAGGAATTGACTGTGGCTCAGATCATGAACTCCTTATTGCCAAATTCAGACTTAAATTGAAGAAAGTAGGGAAAATGGCTAGACCATTCAGGTATGACCTAAATCAAATCCCTTATAATTATACAGTGGAAATGAGAAATAGATTTAAGGGACTAGATCGGATAGATAGAGTGCCTGATGATCTATGGACTGAGGTTTGTGACGGGAGACAGGTATCAAGACCATCCCCATGGAAAAGAAATGCAAAAAAGTAAAATGTCTGCTTGAGGAGGTCTTACAAATAGCTGTGAAAAGAAGAGAAGTGAAAAGCAAAGGAGAAAAGGAAAGATATAGGCATCTGAATGCAGAGTTCCAAAGAATATCAAGGAGAGATAAGAAAGCCTTCTTCAGCGATCAGTGCAAAGAAAAAGAGAAAACAACAGAATGGAAAAGACTAGAGATCTTGTCAAGAAAATTAGAGATACTAAGGGAAAATTTCATGCAAAAATGGGCACAATAAAGGACAGAAATGGTATGGACCTAACAGAAGCAGAAGATATTAAGAAGAAGTGGCAAGAATACACAGAAGAACTGTACAAAATAGATTTTCATGACCTGGATAATCACGATGGTGTGATCACTCACCTAGAGCTAGACATCCTGGAATGTGAAATCAAGTGGGCCTTAGAAAGCATCAGTACGAACAAAGCTAGTGGAGGTGATGGAATTCCAGTTGAGCTATTTCAAATTCTGAAAGATGATGCTGTGAAAGTGCTGCATTCAATATGCCAGCACATTTGGAAAACTCAGCAGTGGCCACAGGACTGGAGAAGCTCAGTTTTCATTCCAATCCCAAAGAAAGGCAATGCCAAAGAATGCTCAAACTACCGCACAATTGCACTCATCTCAGACACTAGTAAAGTAATGCTCAAAATTCTCCAAGCCAGGTTTAAGCAATACATGAACCGTGAACTTCCTGATGTTCAAGCTGGATTGAGAAAAGGCAGAGGAACCAGAGATCAAATTGCCAACATCTGCTGGATCATGGAAAAAGCCAGAGAGTTCCAGAAAAACATCTATTTCTGCTTTATTGACTATGCCAAAGTCTTTGACTGTGTGGATCACAATAAACTGTGGAAAATTCTGAACGAGATGGGAATACCAGACCATCTGACCTGCCTCTTTTTTTTTTTTTTTTCTTGGGTGGGCATTTATGTCCCCAGTGCCCTTGGCTCTTGAGAAACCTGTATGCAGGTCAGGAAGCAACAGTTAGAACTGGACACGGAACAACAGACTGGTTCCAAATAGGAAAAGGAGTACATCAAGGCTGTATATTGTCACCCTGCTTATTTAACTTCTATGCAGAGTACATCATGAGAAATGCTGGACTGGAAGAAACACAAGCTGGAATCAAGATTGCTGGGAGAGATATCAATAACCTCAGATATGCAGATGACACCATCCTATGGCAGAAAATGAAGAGGAACTAAAAAGCCTCTTGATGAAAGTGAAAGTGAAGAATGAAAAATTTGGCTTAAAGCTCAACATTCAGAAAACTAAGATCATGGCATCTGGTCCCATCACTTCATGGGAAATAGATGGGCAAACAGTGGAAACAGTGTCAGACATTATTTTTTTGGGCTCCAAAATCACTGCAGATGGTGACTGCAGCCAGGAAATTAAAAGATGCTTACTCCTTGGAAGGAAAGTTATGACCAACCTAGATAGCATATCAAAAAACAGAGATATTAGTTTGTCACCAAAGGTCCTTCTAGTCAAGGCTATGGGTTTTTTTCCTGTGGTCATGTATGGATGTGAGAGTTGGACTGTGAAGAAGGCTGAGCGCAGAAGAATTAATGCTTTTGAACTGTGGTGTTGGAGAAGACTCTTGAGAGTCCCTTGGACTGCAAAGAGATCCAACCCATCCATTCTGAAGGAGATCTGTCCTGGGTGTTCTTTGGAAGGACTGATGCTAAAGCTGAAACTCCAATAATTTGGCCACCTCATGCGAAGAGTTGACTCGTTGGAAAAGACTCTGATGTGGGAGGAATAGGGGGCAGAAGAAGGGGACGACGGAAGATGAGATGGCTGGATGGAATCACGGACTCGATGGACATGAGTCTGAGTGAACTCCGGGAGTTGGTGATAAACAGGGAGGCCTGGCGTGCTGCAGTTCATGGGTCGCAGAGAGTCGGACAGGACTGAGCGACTGAACTGAAATGAACTGAACTGAACTGAATTAGAGCGCTTTCTTCGATTTCCGGTAGGTGGCGCTGTGGCATACATTTGTGCGTCTCCACCTTCATGGCCTCTCCAGCTGTTGCAGGTGACCTGGGTACTGCTGCTGGTGTTACTGGGACGTTGGAAGCTTCCACCACGTTCCGGGGCCTCCTGCAAGTCCAGGGTGTGGGCTCCACAGGCACAATCCTGGAGGGTGAGGAGGCAGGTGGCTGGAGTCCCTGACGCCCAGTTTCCATGGCCCAGGCGTTTCAGTGGTCAGGAGGCTAGAGTCCTATACAAGCTGCCTGACCAGTGCAGCCAGGCTCCCTGGGGATGCGGGTGAGCCCACAGCCAGTCAAGGATCACAGGCGGGTGATTCAGGATCACCTTCACTGTCTCAGGCTCCGCTTTCTCTACGTGTCCTAAGCACCCGCCTTCAGATGCACAGATCCAAGGAACTCTCCAGAGGCCTGATGTGCTGAGCAGAGGCATCTTTGTTGAGTTATGGATGTTTTACTGATTATATATCGAAGGGGAAAGAAACAGAGATCATCTAATTCCACTCTGATGCTGGACATCATTAAGATAACATTTTCACATAATCGTGGGAAAAAGAAACATAACTGGAAAAAGACACTTTAAAAGCTATATGTTCAATTATTTTGTAACAGGTAAAGACTAACAATATTAATTTATAATTATATAATAGACACTTGCCTTGACATTTAATAACAGATAAATTTCTGAAAGCCTTGGCTTATTTCAACTGCAACACAGTAGTATTTTCAAAAGTACATTTGTCAGATACAAGCAAAGCTGCTATGAACATTTCTGCTCATGTTTTTTAATGGACATAACACTCATTTCTGTTGGATGTGTGTGTATATCAACAGGAACTTTTCAATCATAGAATAAATGTGTGTTTAACTCAAAAAAAAGTATATAATTTGTGCACTATCTGTTCTTTTTTATGGCTGAGTACAGGATTTTTAGATAAAGAGAAAGTGGTGGTGGTACAGCTGCGATGGGCTGGGCATGCTCCAGGAAAGGCAGGGGGTGGGGCACACTGCTAAGGGCCAGGACGTGTCACTGAGCTGGCCTTGCCTAGCCTGTCCACTCGCTCTCCCCACACTTTCAACAGCGCAGAGGAGACATGAAATGTCCGCTGCAGTTCCACCGGGTTGGGGTGCTGCCCCTTATAATACACGATGAATGAGAAGTGCAGCTGGAACCCCAGTCCCCTGGGGACCGGCACACATACTGGTTTCACGTGGCTGGAACCACACCTTCTGCTGTGCCTTGTGTGTAAGGGCAGGAGAGGAGGGTTGGTTCAGGAAAGTCACCTCATCTCAGGCAGAAACAAAACTTCAGCCTATTTAATGCAGCTCTGCTCCAGCTGTAAAGGCTGGAGGGGAGAGGGGCACGGGAAGGGCCCCAGAGGTCCACACAGACACGTGGTCATGTGGCTGCCACCTCATTTCTGTGAGTCACAGGTAAACACAGAGGCTCTAACAACTGAAAAACATGGAGAGCTGTGTGCTGCATCGCACACAAAATACATAAACTACGACTGGGTCCAGTCTTGGGTTCACCTTGGGATCAATGAACTGGGATGAAAGAGTTCACACATCCAGTCAATCCACTGGGCATTCAAAGGTCAAGGCAACCTGGGAAAAGGGAAAACTTCCTCCAGCAGCTCCAACAGCTTCTGAGGCAAAAGCCTCTGAAACTGCATTAACAAGAAGGAAACGAACATACTGAGGCTGCCTAAGACAAAACGTCACTTACTATATTTAAAATATTGTTTGAAAAAAATCACACAAAAATCCGATGAACTATTTCTGGGATAGTAATGATTACCTTCTATTCAGGTAGTTATCAGTTCTGAATCATTGAATATATATTCCTGAAATTACATTTAAGAAAGCAACATTACTTTTTACACTGATCTTTCCAAAAAGTACAGTATTTGAAATAGTGACATTCACCATTTTTGTCTCTTTCATTGATAAAATCACACCAAGAGCAAAAAATAGTACAACTCTCAGATTGTTCTTTAACTAACTAGTAATTATTATATTATACATAAACCATTGTGCTAAGCATGGAATATGAAAATCCTACTAGTAAGGAATTTATGGGGAAACAGTGGAAACACTGGCTAACTTTATTTTTGGGGGCTCCAAAATCACTGAAGATGATGACTGTAGCCATGAAATTAAAAGACACTTGCTCCTTGGAAGGAAAGTTGTGACCAACGTATTAAAATATGTCATTTTAATTATTAAAATAATTAAAAAGCAGAGACATTACTTTGCCAACAAGGTCCGTCTAGTCAAGGCTACGGTTTTTCCAGTAGTCATGTATGGATGTGAGAGTTGGACTATAAAGAAAGCTGAGTGCCGAAGAATTGATGCTTTTGAACTGTGGTATTGGAGAAGACTCGAGAGTCCCTTGGACTGCAAAGAGATCCCATCAGTCCATCCTAAAGGATATCAGTCCTGAGTGTTCATTGGAAGGACTGATGTTGAAGCTGAAACTCCAATACTTTGGCCACCTGATGTGAAGAGCTGACTCATTGGAAAAGACCCTGATGCTGGGAAAGATTGAAGGAAGGAGGAGAAGCAGACAACAGAGGATGAGATGTCTGGATGGCATCACCGACTCAATGGACGTAAGATTGGGTAAACTCCAGGAATTGGTGATAGACAGGGAGGCCTGGCGTGCTGTGGTCCATGGGGTTGCAAAGAGTCCGACATGACTGAGCAACTGAACTGAACTGAGCTGAACTGAAGGAATTTATAGTTAAATTGAAAGATAAGACATATGTATACAAATGATAATATAAATCAAAAAGAGGCATGTGACCAAGGAAAGGAAGACAGAAAGGATGTCATAAGGGATGCTATTGGAACAATCATCGAAACAACGGGATCTGAGGATTAGATGACACTAATGTATCAGTGTCAATTTCATGATATTACTGGTGGTATTATGATTAAGTGTCTGCTACATTGTAGGAAATACACACTAAAGTATTCAGGGACAATCAGGCATAATGTTGACAATTTATTTTCAACCTATACAGAAAAAGAATAGTCCTTCATAGTAACCTGCAACTTCAGTGTATCACTGAAACTGTTTTAAAAAATAAAATACAAATTTAAAAATGAAGATTGTAAATAAAGGGGTATCATTCTAAATTTGACAATTTAAAAAAATATAAATTTATTTTTTTAATTGGAGTCCAATTACTTTACAATATTGTCTTGGTTTTGCTATACATCAATATGAATCCACTACAGGTGTACACGTGTTCTCCATCCTGAACCCCCTTCCCACCTCCCTCCCCATACCATTCCTCTGGGTCATCCCAGTGACCAGCCCCAAGCATCCTGTATCCTGCATTGAACCTGGGCTGGCAATTCGTTTCATATATGAAATTATACATGTTTCAATGCCATTCTTCCAAATCATCCCACCCTTTCCCTCTCCCACAGAGTCCAAAAGACTGTTCTATACATATTGTGTCTCTTTTACTGTCTTGTATACAGGGTTATCGTTACCGTCTTTCTAAATTCCATATATATGTGTTAGCATAATGTATTGGTGTTTTTCTTTCTGGCTTACTTCACTCTGTCTAATAGGCTCCAGTTTCATCCATCTCATTAGAACTGATTCAAATGAATTCTTTTTAATGGCTGAGTAATACTCCACTGTGTATATGTACCACAGCTTTCTTATCCATTCATCTGCTGATGGACATCTAGGTTGCTTCCATGTCCTGGCTATTATAAATAGTGCTGTGATGAACATTGGGGTACACGTGTCTCTTTCAATTCTGGTTTCCTCGGTGTGTATGCCCAGCAGTGGGATTGCTGGGTCACAAGGCAGTTCTACTTCCAGCTTTTTAAGGAATCTCCACACTGTTTTCCATAGTGGCTGTATTAGTTTGCATTCCCACCAACAGTGCAAGAGAGTTCCCTTTTTTCCACACCCTCTCCAGCATTTATCGCTTGTAGACGTTTGGATCGCAGCCATTCTGACTGGCGTGAAATGGTACCTCATTGTGGTTTTGATTTGCATTTCCCTGATAATGAGTGATATTGACCATCTTTTCATGTGTTTATTAGCCATCTGTATGTCTTCTTTGGAGAAAATTCTGTTTAGTTCTTTGGCTCATTTTTTGATTGGGTCGTTTATTTTTCTGGAATTGAGCTGCAGGAATTGCTTGCATATTTTTGAGATTAATTCTTTGTCAGTTGCTTCATTTGCTATTATTTTCTCCCATTCTGAAGGCTGTCTTTTCACCTTGCTTAGAGTTTCCTTTGTTGTGCAAAAGCTTTTAATTTTCATTAGGTCCCATTTGTTTATTTTTGCTTTTATTTCCAATATTCTGGGAGGTGGGTGATAGAGGATCCTGCTGTGATTTATGTCGGAGGGTGTTTTGCCTATGTTCTCCTCTAGGAGTTTTATAGTTTCTGGTCTTAAGTTTAGATCTGTAATCCATTTTGAGTTTATTTTTGTGTATGGTGTTAGAAAGTGTTCTAGTTTCATTCTTTTACAAGTGGTTGACCAGTTTTCCCAGCACCACTTGTTAAAGAGATTGTCTTTACTCCATTGTATGTTCTTGCCTCCTTTGTCAATTTTTCTAGCCATTCTTTAACTTTACTGTGACTACAAATAAACCAATACAATATTGTAAAGTAATTAACATCCAATTAAAATAAATAAATTTATATTAAAAAAATAAAAGTGATATGGAAGGACAAAAGAAAAAAAGAAAGAAAAGACAAACCCTGTTGGCAGCATCATGAAGTCTCTCCTCAGTACCTTCCAAAGCCGAGGTAATATATTCTTCTTCAACAAGCTGTAATTTCGTTTCCTGCAAATGCCTTTGAGTGTTATTTTGCAGGTCAGATTTGAACTGGTTAAATTCATTTTTACTGTCCATAAACAATTCTGTAACCTACATATAACACATGAAACATTTTTGTTTTAGAATTTAAAAATGCTGAACTTGTTGTTGACAGACCTGACTAGTTCATAATACTAAAAGAACCAAATGAATTATTTCCATATAAAAGTTGTAACAAGTTATCAGGCAGGTTAGAACATTTCATATGGTAACTGGTATCTTCCTATAACTACTACTAGCACTGGTGGTCCAGTAGTTAGGACTCTGCGTGTCCAGTGCTATGGGCACAGGTTTGATTCCTGGTCAGGGAATTAAGATTCTGCAAATCGTGGGGCACAGCCAACCAAACAAAAACAAGTAACAGGCCTAATGAAATGGTGTTAATTCTTCAGATTCCTTTCAACACTGCCAGTGTGAGGGTGGCACTGAAGGGTCAGGTCTTTCAACCTTAATTATTCAATATCTGGTTTCTCCCAACATCTGCCTTTCGTCACCTGATAAACATGTTGATGAAAATGTCTCAGCATTCACTATACAGCTTTCATATTAAATTACACAATTTAGTTAACTTCTTAAAATGCTGCATTAGTATGTGTCAAATAGAATAACTTCTTCAAAAAGGACTCACTTCTGCATTATCATTAAGGATAATTTAAAAAAACTGTGATACAACTTAATTCTAGTTTAGAGGTCAGCAAGAAAAACAAATCTTAAAGAAAAAATATCAGGTCCCTCACATTCTGAAACTGCCTTTTAATATTTTCTTTTTACATGACAGTCAATATAGTTTTGAATGCTTACCCTATTTAGCTCTTCTTCAACAGTGAAGGGTTAATGCAGCCACAATAGGGTAGCGGAGATGTGCCTGCAAATGGGACTCTCTGCTCGGGCTGAACGTGCTTGCAAACGAGGTGTTCTGCCAAGGAGTCTGGACACAGCCTTGAGTTTAATGGTCCCTTGCAAACGAGGGAACATTCCCTTCTTGGGATAAGGAGAAAGAAAGGGCTCTGGACAGACTCTGCAGTAGACAGGGATTTCACTCCCCTTGCTGTACAATAACATGTATGCACCTGCGCTGTACTGAAAAGGCTTATTCATGCAGTCTGGAATTCTGCCTAGGGGGCTTTATAAAAATAAACTGCAATTATTTTTGCACAGTTTTTTCCTCCGGCTGGAGTGGTGTATTGTCTGTCTCTTGTGTGTCTCATGTGTTTTGTCTTTGTGTCATTTCGCTAGCAACATCTGGCACCCAACGTGGGGCTTGAGTGAAACCGAAAGGGTGAGTAACCCCGGGGGGATTTTACATCCATAGCAGGGGAACTTTCGGGAAAATCATGCGGAATTCCTCATCATTACGGATACAATACATGGAGTTAGTCAAAGGACTTCTCCACTCCATAGGCGTTAAGGCCTCGACTCATCAGTTGAGTGAGCTCTTTCGCTTGGTGGAGCAATATTGTCATTGGTTTCAATATCAAACTAAGTTACAGTTAAACTTGACGGAATGGAAAATAATTCAAAAGGAATTGAGAAAGCAACATCAGAAGGGTAATGTGATCCCTTTGAAGTTATGGACTTTGTGTAGTGCTATAACACAGGCTTTGACCTTGCTTTCTACTGATAATGAAACTAAATCTAATGCTTCAGGGAGGGGAGAAATAATTTATGAGGACGTGTCAGACGTTGGTGGGGCTTCTGCATCGCCTGAAGGCAAGGATACAGGTGAGCCTCCTCCTGTAAATGGTGAAACATCCGATAGTTCAGAATCAGATTCAGAGGCTTCTTCGGTTTCGTCAGAGGAGGGCAAAGAGATTAAAGAAATGACCCATCTATTCCAGGAGTGGTGGAAACCCCATAAGGAGAAGAAATCTGCGCCTTCTGCTCCTCCTTGTGCTTCTCTTTTCCCCACTGTGGTTAATCGGCCCAACGTGGACAGGGAACATTGTCGGTTCTCCTTTCCTTTGTCTATGCCTTATGATGATGACTTGCCTGCTCCCCCTGGTGGGTTTATCGATCCTCCACAATTATTTCCCATCCAGAGACAGCAGGATGGCAATGTGATTAATGTTCAATACACTCCTTTGGAATATAAATTTTTTTAAAGATCTTAAAGCTGCAGTAGCACAGTACGGTCCTCAATCTCCCTTTGTTTTGGCTATGCTGGAATCATTGGGAAAAGGCAAATTAATCATTCCGTTAGACTGGGAATCTATTGCCCAAGCTGTCTTGGAGGGTTCTTAATGGTTGCAACTTCATAGCTGGTGGGAAAAAGAAGCTAAAAAGCAGGCTCGGATTAATGAGGGACAGAATCCCCCTGGTCCTCTGGAGGACAAGCTAATGGGAGAGGGCCCTTATCGGGCTTTAAGAGAACAGGCTCAGTACTCTGATCAGGACTTACAACAAGTCCGCCAGGTCTTTTTACGAGCATGGCGCCGTGTGGTGCCTACTGGCCACACCCAGCCCTCCTTTGTTAAAACAATGCAAGGCCCCAGTGAGCCATATACTGATTTTCTAGCAAGATTGAGGGTAGCTGTGGAATGGGCTATAGGGAGGAATGAGATTTCAGAGATATTATTACAAACTTTAGCATTTGAAAATGCAAATCCTGAATGCAGGCGTATACTGGGACCTTTAAAGGGACAGGGTACATCTATAGCTGAGCCTGCTCAGGAGTAGGAGGACCTGAGCATCAGGCTAATGTCTTTGCTACAGCCTTGGCCAAAGCTATGAGACCACAAAAGGGAGGTAACTGCCTCCATTGTGAAAAACCTGGTCATATGAAAAGAGAGTGTCAGAAATTAAAAGCTGATCAAGGTGCAATTCCTAAAGACAGATCTCTTGCTGGGAAGAATAAGACTCCTCCTGGACCTTGCCGTCGATGTGGGAAGGGGCTTCATTGGGCTAATGAGTGCAGATCTAAAACACAAAATGGGCAACCCGATACTGGAAAACTATCCTGTGGGCCTAAGTCCTTGGTGCCCAGGAACAATACTGGGGACTTCTCCTTCTTGCCCTCCTGCCATCCCACCTGCCCCAACCCTGTTCCCTCCCAGCAACCGTTAAGAGTTGATGCCCCATTAAAAGGACCTCAGATGATGATTTCGGACTTATGGTCTGCTACTTCAGGGAGTGCTGCTGGAATTTGCCACTAGCTGATAATGTTCTTTTGTCACCAGGGGGAGGCATTTACAAATTAAAAACAAATGTATTTAGACCCTTACCTAAAGGCACTTTTGGCCTGATATTAGGCCGTAGCAACGCGGCTTTGAGAGGTCTAACCATAATTCCTGGGGTAATAGACTCTGACTATGTTGGGGAAATTTTAATTATGGTCTCTACTTCTATCACGCTTTCATTGTTAGCTGGGGAGCATATTGCTCAAATACTTCTCCTACCTTATCACCCCTTTTTGGCTCTTCTTAATAAATGAACAAGAGGATTTAGAAGTACTGGGTGACATATATTTTGGGAAATGCTTATCAAAGATTCTCGCCCTG
Source organism: Ovis canadensis (assembly GCF_042477335.2). NCBI lineage: Eukaryota > Metazoa > Chordata > Mammalia > Artiodactyla > Bovidae > Ovis > Ovis canadensis. The sequence goes on along the minus strand of NC_091269.1, from coordinate 20,176,730 downwards.
TTCTCTCCTTGATTATACAAGGAAACAACTTTGAGAGACTCGTAGACACAAGGGCAGATGTTTTAGTCATTTCTTCTCAACAATGGCCCCAAGATTGGAAAAAAGAAAAAAGCCCTCTAATGCTGACAGGACTGGGCTCCATTGCAGATGTCTACAAGAGTACCCATCCCTTGCAATGCCAATTCCATAATGGAAGATCAGTGTTTGTTACCTTTTATATTGTAAACATACCTATTAATATATGGGAAAGAGCTCTTCTCTCTCCTTTGGGGGCTTCTGTAACCATTCCATCAGAAAACTAGTAGCCACTGCTCAAATTCCTCAACACTCCCATTAAAATGGTTAACTAATACTCCAAAATGGGTTGAGCAGTGGCCATTACCACGAATGAAGCTCGAGGCGTTAAAACAATTAGTACAAGAACAACTCCAACTTGGTCATATAGAGCCCTCTACCTCCCCCTGGAATCCTGTTTTTGTTATAAAAAAGAAATCTGGAAAATGGAAAATGTTAACTGATTTACGAGAAGTTAATAAATGTATTAAACCTATGGGAGCATTACAATTGGGACTCCCCTCTCCAGCTCTTATTCCTCAAAATTGGTCCTTAATGGTGCTAGATCTTAAGGACTGTTTTTTTGCCATTCCCCTACAATTGCAAGATAGAGATAAATTTGCTTTTACAATTCCTGTTCTTAATCATGCTCAGCCTGTTAAGTGTTATCAATGGACAGTCTTACCACAGGGAATGATAAATAGTCCTACCTTATGCCAAAAATTCGTAGCTTGCTCTTTACAATCCCTCCGTCGAGAATACCCCAATTATATTCTATATCATTATATGGGTGATCTCCTATTAACAGCTCCTAATATTGCTGAATGTGATAAATTCTTTTTAAAAGTACAGGAGGCTTTAAGACTATACAATTTGCAAATAGCCCCGAAAAAATTTCAAAAAGACTTTCCGATTTCGTATTTAGAGACAATATTGGAATAACATAAAATAAGGCCCCAAAAGTTGCAAATTAGAAGAGACCATCTCAAAACCTTAAATGATTTTCAAAAGTTATTGGGAGATATTAATTGGCTATGCCTGGTACTTGGGATTCCTACTTATCAATTATGACCTTTGTTTTCTACTTTAGAAGGAGATACAGCTCTGGATAGCCCCCAGACCTTAACCCCATTGGCTTTACAGGAACTTCAATTTGTTGAGCAACGACTAAATGACGGCTTTTTTACTTATTTACATGCGTCTCAACCTATTTCGTTTATAATATTTCATACCCCTTATTCTCCATCTGGTGTAATTGCTCAAGAAAAAGGATTAATAAAATGGGTTTTCTTACCTAACAGTTTTTCCAAAAAATTGACTACATATATAGATAAATTAGCCTTCCTTATAAGGAAAGGTCGCCATCGTATTCTACAATTGTCAGTATGTGAACCGCACCAAATTGTTACTCAGTTAACAACTGCTCAAATATCTCGATGTTTACAATTTAATAAAAACTGGCAAATTTCTCTTGCCTCATATCCTGGTTCGTTTTCTAATCATTATCCGTCATCTAAATTGATTGATATTCTCCGGACTAATGCTATGATATCTCATTCCCCAATTTCAGATGTTCCAGTTAAGGGACCCACTATTTTTACAGATGCAAATAAAAATACTGCTAGATATTAGACCCCGGAAAGTTCCAAGGTTCTCCCCCACTCATTTTCTTCTGTACAGCCCGCTGAATTGTGGGCTATCTATTTAGTTTTGCAAGATTTTCCCCAACTCCCTATTAACATTGTTTCAGATTCTCGATATGCTGTTCTCTCTTGCCTCAGCTTCCCCATGTCTCCCTTCCACTGACCCTTAAAACAACTATTGATAAATTGTTTTACCAAGTACAATAATTGCTCTTGCAGCGTTCAGAGTTAATTTTCTTTACTCACATCCGTACACATTCTGCCCTTCCTGGACCCTTATCATTCAAAAATGCTACAATTGATGCCTTACTTTATCCTATAAAAACAGCAAAACAAAAACATCTTAACTTACAGCATACCAACTCCAAAGGGTTACAAAAATCTCATGCTATTACTCAAAAACAAGCTCAAAATATTGTTCATTCTTGTTCCATATGTACACCCTTTGCTATGCCATTTACCCCACCAGGTGTCAACATGAAAAGACAACAAGCAAATCAAATATAGCAAATGGATGTAATTTACATTTCTTCTTTCAGACAACAAAAATGTGTGCATCATACTATAGATACTTGCACACATTTTCAATGGGCCACTACATTGCATTCTAGAAAGGCTGACGCTGTTATTACCCATTTGTTATCTTGTTTTGCAGTTATGGGATTACCAATTAAATTAAAAACTGATAATGCACCTGCCTACCAATCCGCAAAATTAGCTCACTTTTTATCTCAATACCATATAACTCATACTTTTGGTATTCCTTATAATAGTCAAGGGCAAGCTATCATTGAAAGGACTAATCGTACCTTGCGTGAATATCTTGAAAAAATAAAAAAGGGGGAACAAGAGAGATTTATGAAACCTAAAGACATTCTGAATAAAACCTTACTTACCCTAAATTTTTTGAGTGTTTGGAGCAAGGGAAATCTATCAGCAGCAGAGTTGCATTTTCAAGGGAAAGAAGAGGATAAGAAGATCTTGAATATGCCTATTTGGTATAAAGATAAAGAGAAAGGTTGGATCCCAACATCATTAATATATTTGGGATGAGGGTATGCTTTCATTTCTGTTAATAATTACAGGTTTTGGACCCCAGCAAGATTGATCAAAATCAACAATGGCTAATCCCTTTGTTCAAAATTTCAAAGAGCTTACTATGCAGAGGAGCTTTACTTTCCATACAAGGGAAGCAGCACCTCCTACGTGGGGTCAAATGAAGAGGTTGACCCAGGAAGCAGAGAGGACGTTAATGAAGGCGGGAAAACCTCTGAATCCTACCAATCTTTTGCTTGCCATGATGGCGGTGGTGACATGTCAGGTAATCAGTGTATTGGCAAGTAATCATACATATTGGGCATATATACCTAATCCCCCGTTAGTAACAGCAGTTTCCTGGGGGGAACCAGAAGTGCAGGTATGTACTAATGAGACTGCCTTCTTTCCCCCGCCAGCTTGTGGGGGACTAGAACAACTATCTCATCATAAACAACAATATAATATTAGTAATTTGACCATTGCCGTGGAAGGTATTCCTTTGTGCATAGGAGGACACCCCTTTTGTCTGTCCACCAAGGAACATTCTTATCATTCTTATAATACATGGGGGGTAAAGTATAATAATTACCATTTTGCTACTTTTACTGTGCTTGTTTCCACCAGGGGATTTAACACCTCGACAGAACCGATAGACATTCATAATGGAAAACACATGTCGCTATGTCCTGTTAACTTTTTGTTCCTTCTCTAGAATCTCTAGAGTGGGAACGTTGCTGAGGTCATCAACCCTTTAAAGTCATGAATTATTCTGGGGCCATCATTGCAGATTGGAGTCCAGATCATGGGCAATTCTTAAAAAAATGGTCAAATAAATCTCTTAAGTGGCATCGTGCAGATAGCGCTTTGATGGGCAATGGTAATGAAACAGTTAAATGGCAGCAATTTGCACTTGTCCCTCCTCAATTACAATTGCAAGGATATCCGCACATTCAAGGAGATATTTGGAAACTATGGGTGGTTTCTGGTAATCTCACTATCTGGTCAGGAAAGTATACTTTGGACAGTGGTGACTCTTTGGGTCCATTCCATGTTAATTTACATGTTAATAAATCTTATTCCACAATGGCATGTGTACAATATCCTTTTGCATTGTTATATGGAAATTGGACCTGGAATGATACTGTGGGGTCTGTGTCATGGGATTATTGTAATCTAACTCAATGTGTAAATCAGTCTTGGTGGGAAGAATTTGAAAGACCAGCCTATGACTCCAATTTCTTGTTAGTAATTGTTAAGGCTCAGACAAAAGTATGGTTACCTATAAATCTGACTCAGCCGTGGTCAGATTCTTTTGCTATTTCTCATCTAGTAACCGCTGTACAGACTTTGCTACATTGATCTTGACATATGCTTGGTGTGGTCATTGCCTCGATTCTAGCAGCCGTGTCAGTAACTGCAACAGCGGCGGTGGCAGGTCTTGCGTTACACCAAGGAATTCAAACAGCTGATTTTATTCGGGGCTGGCATAAAGACTCTCATTTGTTATGGCAACAACAGTGAGATTTGGATGCACAACATGCTACCGACGTGCTCAATCTTCAACACACCGTTTCCTGGCTTGGAGATCAATTAGCTATTTTATCTACACGAAGTGTGTTAAAATGTGATTGAAATTCTTCTCAGTTTTGTATAACACCTGTACCATTTAACATGAGTGAAGGATGGGATAAAGTAAAACCATCCTTGACTGGGCATCAAAATCTCACTACGGAGATTATGGACCTAAAACAACAAATTTTGTCTACTTTTAGCAGGACTTTACCTGACATTACATGGTCTGATTTGCTAAAAAGTCTTCAAGAGGGAATATATAACTTAAATCCATTAGGGCATGTATCCTCACTAATTGGGACTACCTTTAGGAACACTGTGCTTATATTACTTTTATGTTGTGTTGCTTTTCTAGTCTTCCGGCGATGGCAGAAAGGGAAACAACTAAAGTGTGAAGCAGAAAAGATCCAGACCATGCTACAATTTATAAAAGCAAATAAAAAAGGGGGAGATGAAGGGTTAATGCAGCCACAATAGGGTAGCGGAGATGTGCCTGCAAATGGGACTCTCTGCTCGGGCTGAACGTGCTTGCAAACGAGGTGTTCTGCCAAGAAGTCTGGACACAGCCTTGAGTTTAATGGTTCCTTGCAAACGAGGGAACATTCCCTTCTTGTGATAAGGAGAAAGAAAGGGCTCTGGACAGACTCTGCAGTAGACAAGGATTTCACTCCCCTTGCTGTATGATAACATGTATGCACCTGCGCTGTACTGAAAAGGTTTATTCATGCAGTCTGGAATTCTGCCTAGGGGGTTTTATTTTTTAAAAAAAACCGCAATTATTTTTGCACAGTTTTTTCCTCTGGCTGGAGTGGTGTATTGTCTGTCTCTTGTGTGTCTCATGTGTTTTGTCTTTGTGTCGTTTCACTCGCAACAAACAGCAGCAATTTTTTCAACCAATTCTACTATTTCTTCCTCTTGAACAGCTGGTTTTCCACTCATGGCTCTAAAATAAAAGTTAAAAGCATTTTAACAGCGAATATTGTTTCCTAATGCCTAGAAAATTTACTCTAACACAATTGGGGCAGTTACATATCATCTCTACTGTTTATTACTATCATGATAATGATGCCTAAGTATCAATAAGCAATAGATACAAAGTGCGAAAAACAAATGTATTCTTTGTCTTAGGTTTATAAACAGACTGTTTGTCTTGTTTTCTCCATTTTGAAACTGAGAATCCCTACCGATTACAGGGGGAAAAAAATGTATGTATATAAAATTGAGAAGCTACAAAGGTGACAGAGGACTATAACCCACACACAGCAGAGGTAGGGGATACAACTAGGTGTCTATAATCAGGAATATGAAGAATAATAAGACAGGCAGAATCCTGAAGGGGCTTGTGGTGTGAAAGCATCAGGTGTCACAGGAGGAAGGTAAAGATAAGGGGCTAAAACCTGGAAAACAAAATTATGTATACAGAGCAATTAAATCTCCTGCCCCCAGCACACAGACCCCAATACACACCCCAACACACATACCACTATCACATCATCACAAAAGTCTTCATGAGGTAAAAGATTCTTCTCTAGAGCACAGCTTCTCAGCTTTAACACTACTGACATTTTACACCAGACAGTTCTGGTCTGCTTTAACGAGCCTCTCTGATTTCCTGAGATTAGCAAGTGTCAGAAGCGAGTGCTGTCCTTTGCATTTTTCTAGTTCCTTCTTAACTACCAACCATCTTCCATTTCATGTTGTACTTAAATGACAAAGAATTTTAAGAATATATATTTCCTCAAACTATTTGCTAGAGCTATTGATTAAAGGAAAAGATAAGTTGAGGTGGTATAAGAAAAGAGTTCATTCTAACAGTCTTTTGATAACTATATCAGTTCTTTATTGGAAATAGCTCTTCAAAGTAGATGAGATATTTGAAATGCTTTCCTATATTAAATGGACAAGAGGGATGCAATGTTGTTATTAAATGAATGATATAGTTTAAGTAAATAATTTTTAATTGAAGTATAATTGACTTACAAGATTACATTAGTTTTGGGTGTACAACATCGTGATTTGATCCTCTTATACATTATAAAATTATCACCACAGTAAGTCTAGTTATCAACTGTCACCACACAAAGGTAGTACAATACTACTGACTACACTCCCTATTCTTAGAAATTAATTTCCATAACCAAGGGCTTACCTAAATTTTTCTTCAGAGTTATACACTCCATTTTTTTCACGAGCTGCAGCACGACCTCATTTCAGATGCTGTATCTCTTCTGTCTATTCCTATGCAGGAAGAACATTGTGTCAGTTTAGCACTTCACTTTTTTTCATTCAATTTGGGGAAGATTTATAATAAATAAAACAAAGTTAGCCCTCATCTTTTTTAAAGCATAAAAATATGTGATTAAAAAGTCACAACCTTACTTTTCATTCAGTATTAATATGGTTAGAATAAAGTCAATAGCTTTCATTCATTATAAAAATACAGGCTTCTGAAGGAAAAAACAACCCCCAGTAGCCAGGTTGGTCTCCAAATCTCATCTCACACGAAAACAAACCAGAGTTTCTCAGGGAAGTGTCTGACTTCAGGATTAGGGCAAGAAACATTCAAAGATGAACCTGGAACATCTTGTAAAACAAAATAAGAAGGAAGCGAAGAGAGCCTAGATCAACAAAAAAGACTCAAGAACCCACTGACAAGGTACCCAATGGCCAGAGAAGAATAATTTGAACGTCAGTGAGGTTATTAACTACAATGGTTAGCACAAATATTCTAAATCCATGAGTTTATAATGACGTTAAGAAAGCTGGGAAACCAACCCATTATTCTCCAAACTGTCAAAGGAAATGAATAAAGCATTTGTTCTGTCTTTCCTATAAGAACTACAGCCTTGGGGAGCTGAGGGAATGTTCCTCCTTATAGAGTTAGTCCAGCAGTCAACTAAGGAAGAACAATGCGAAAATTATTGTTTTGCAACCCTTAAAGAACTAGTGGATCAGGTCATTTGGATATAATCAATCCCTTACCGAAAAAAGGGAAAGAACCAGACATTATGTGCTTCTAAGGGGGAGAATGTATCACCATTTATGAAGTATTTTGGTCAAAAATATATAAATAAGATAAAGCCTGGCTCTATCAAGCCTCAAAATCCAACTACTAATTTATGGTAAACCTTATTTGGATCCTAAAACAAAATATTAAAAGTCTACACTGAAACAACTGGAATTTTAAACAATGACTGAATATTTTATCATAATAAATTACTGTTAAATATTCTTAGATTGAATAATAGCAATAAGGTTCAAAAATTCAAGTGTCTAAAATAAAATGAATGCTTATAAAAGAGCATGGCCTTTAAAAATAATGAATATAAAAATCACTGTAGTTTTTCTCAGATCCTGACAATTTTGACACCCTCTATAAAGAGAGGTTTGCTCATATAACCTTCCTTTTAAACAGTCTGATTCCAAGAGTTATTATAAGCAACAGTAATTAAAACTGTGGTATGAGTGAGGGACAGACATAAATCAATGCAACAGAACAGAAAGCCCAGCCATTTTGGAAAACAACTTGGCAGTTGCTTAAAAAAAACGAAAACTTACTTTTAATTACCATACAACCCAACAATTGTACTCTTTGGCAATTATCTCAGAAAAATGAAAATTTACATGTACACGAATTACTATAAACAAATATGATCAAAGCAGTTTTATTTTCAATTGTGAAAAACCCGAAATCAGCCCATATGTCTTTCACAGGTGAATTTGACAACAAGCTATGTGTGGTGTATACATGTGCCATGCTGTGCTGTGCTTAGTCACTCAGTTGCATCTGACTCTTTGCTACCCCATGGACTGTAGCCCATCAGGCTCCTCTGTTCCTTGGGGATTCTCCATTCAAGAATACTGGAGTAGGTTGCCATGCCCTCCTCCAGGGGATCTTCCCAGCCCAGGCATCGAACCCAGGTCTCCCGCATTTCAGGTGAACTCTTTAGTCTGAGCCACCAGGGAAGCCCAAGAATACTGGAATAGGTAACCTATTCCTTCTCCAGGGGATCTTCCTGACCCAGGAATTGAAATGGGGTCTCCTGCATTGCAGGCGGGTGGTATATACATACCACGGCATATTCCTCAGCCTTAAAAAGTAAAGATCTATTGATATGCACCACTCAGGCTAACCTCCAGGGAATTATGCTGAGTGATAAAAGCAATCCACAAAGTTTACATACTGTATGATTCCACTCAATAACACTCTTAAAATGACAAGGTTTAGAAATAGAGGACAGATCATTGGATAGCAAAGATTGTGGACGGGAGGTCAGAATGGGAAGTGATTATAAAAGGCTAATGAGGAATCCTTGCTGAGATGGGACTGTTCAGAATCTTGACTGTGGTAGTAGCTCTATGAACCTGCACATGACAAGATTGTATAGAACTAACTAAACACACACACAGAAGTACCAGGAAAATTGAGGAATAAGACCAATGAATTGCTGTTAATGGTGTCCCTGCAGTGATTTTACTGTATAGTTTAATAAAATGTACAAAGGATCTCTCTATATTCTTTCAACTGCTTGTGAATCTATAGTTGTCTCAATAGAAACAAACAACAGCAACCAAAAAAAAAAAAAAACCACTACTGATAAAAGGAAAAGACAAGCCAGACTGGGGGGAAATATTTAAAAATTATTTCATAAAGGATCCTGTCTAGAAAATATGAACAATCTTTTACAACTTCATAAAAAGACAACCCAATTAAAAACTGGCCAAGAATTTAAACAGACATTTCACAAACAAAGACATACATATGGATAATAAGCATCTGAAAAGATGCTGAATATCACTATTCATTAAGGAAATACTAATTAAAACTGCACTGAAGTACCGTTATATGCTTAAATTTTACTGACTGGATAGAGCTTGCAAGGTCATTTATTAGTATTAGAAAAAGCATTTTAACACACAGGGTGTTCTGTTCAAACCATGAAGTGAAAAGCCTTATCACAAAGATAATTTAATAAATTTTTAAAAGCAATGATCTATTTCAGTTCCTCATTTTCACATTTGTCAAACTAATCTATATTACTCCATAAAAACTCACAATTACCTTAATCAGAGCTTTCTTGGTGAGTTTCCGGTTAACCTCAGGCTTATTGAATATGTTCTTTGCTCTATGAGCATATTCCAATGTACTCAGAGTTTCCTGTGATGAAAAGAAGAGGCCACTTACCGAAGATATGAGAATAATTGAGAATAATGTAGTTCTGTTACCCAAAATGTACTATACAATAACATAATAATTTCTGGTTATATCTAATATAAACATTTACCCACTCATACTACTATACCTAACCTTTCAAAATGAGGAATGTTCTTAAAGCAACTATACTCCAATTAAGCAAATAAATATGATAGAGGACTGTTTAAAACATCCTTATTTTTCACTCTTCAAGTTTCAGGGTCTTTATAACTTTACTATAACTTAATCTAAGAATTTTTTGCTTTAGTCTTAAACTCTTTAAAAAAAAAACTCAATGAATTCCATCAACTGATGAATAAACAAATTGTCCTATATCCATATCATTCACTCACAAAAAGAATGGGTTCTGATACCTGCTGCAACGTGGATGAACACTGAACACATTATGCCAAGTGAAAGAAGCCAGTCACGAAAGAACACTTATTGTGTGATTCCTTTTACATAAAATATTCAGAATAGGCAAAGGTATAGATTAAAGAAAGTAGATTAATAGTGACCTAGGGCTGGAAATGGAAACTGATGTGGAGTGACTGCTAATAGGTTACAGGGTTTCTTTCTAGGAAAAAAATGTTTAGATTTTTGGTGACAGTTGCATAGCTCGATGAATATAGTCAAATCACCTAATTATATACTTTCAATGGATGAGTTTTATAGTATACAAATCATTTTTCAACAAAGATAGTTTTTAAAATGAAAGAGGAGTTAAGAGACTTTACAAAAGCTTTTCTAATTCCATTTAAATAAGATAATCCAGTAAAATTAAAGCAGACTTTACCATCTTTGTTGTTTCTCTTGGTTTTCATACCTGTACCACCACATCCAGCCCCATCTTTAGGGATCTCTAAGCAGCCTGTAAAGCAGTAGCAGTTGCTTAACCCACTTCTAAGGCCTCAATTAAACCATCCTTTGCTAATGACCACAGCAATTATCTTTGAAGGCTGGAAACATACAACTAAGTTACTAGCTTTTTAAGACTGAAAACTGCCCAGCAAGGAGAAAGACAATTTTTCAGTGGTGTTCTCCTCTGTGTGTCCACCACATACAATGTCCAGATTATTTTTACTGTAATATGGAATGAATGAAGCCAATTAGTTAACTATAAAAATATTATACATGATAGGGAATTCTCTGGCAGTCTAGTGTTTAGGACTCCAAATTTTCACTGCTGAGGTCCCAGGTTCAATCCCTTGTTGAAAACTAAGATCCCACGAGCCACACAGCCAAAAAAAAAAAAAAAAAAAAAAAGGTGATAGTTAAGACCTTATCTCCAGATTGAGAGATGCAGGAGAAACTGTTGCAATGATACATATTCTTGTATGTCCCCCAAGAGAGTCCTGGAGGACTTTTAGTCAGTTTAGATTCTCAATAAGGAACATGAGGTGTTCTTTCTACAAGAGCAGTAATAACCCTTCCCAGAGTCAACAGGAGCTGATTGATATTTCCAGCTTCCCGAGCTCTCTTGCCAACTGCTCCAGAATGGCCAATGTTCTCACTGCCTGCAAGATCAACACTGAATTTTAAAAATAAAAATAAGTCCTCAGTCTGTGGATTTGGAATAGAAGACTTTCACTCTCATATTGTACATAAAGATATTAAATAGCCAGTAAAATAATTTTCTACAAATAGCAGTCCACTACAAAACCAATAACCCAGTGACTACAAAAGCACTGTCTCTAAATACGCAATTTTCAAACTGCTCTACGAGGTGATAAAGAAGAAACAGTGGAATAGAACTACAAGGAGATCCAACCAGTCCATCCTAAAGGAGATCAGTCCTGGGTGTTCATTGGAGGGACTGATGTTGAAGCTGAAACTCCAATAATTTGGCCACCTCATACAAAGAGTTGACTCATTGGAAAAGACTCTGATGCTGGGAGGGATTGGGGGCAGGAGGAGAAGGGGACAACAGAGGATTAGATGGCTGGATGGCATCACCTACTCAATGGACATGAGTTTGGGGAAACTCCGGGAGTTGGTGATGGACAGGGAGGCCTGGTGTACTGCAATGCAAAGAGTCGGACACGACTGAGCTACTGAACTGAATATCCTCTAGGTTCTTTCATGCTATAGCATGTGTCAGAGGTTACTTTAAGTCTGAACAATATTTAATTGTATGTATACCCCACATTTTGTATATCTCTTCAATTATTGATGAATACTAACATGTCCACATTTTAGTTGTTGTGAATAATGCTGCTATGAACACGGATGTATTCTCTTTGGAATACTGCTTTGAATTTTTCAGGTATATACTCAGGAATGGGATTGTTGGATCATGTGGTAATCATATTTTTTATTTTTTGAGGAACTGCCATGCTGTTTTCCATAGTGGCTGCACCATTTTATTTTCCCACCAACAATGTTACATGTGTTCCAATTTCTCCATGTACTGGTCAACACTCATTTTCTGTTGGTTTTTTTTGTTTTTGTTTTTTGTTGTTGTTGTTGTTGTTTGTTTTTTTTATGGTAGCTATCCTAACGGGTGTAATGTGGTATCTCATTGCAGTGTTGACTTACATTTTCTTAACAATTAGTGAGATGAGTGCAGTTGCACGGCAGTCTGAGCGTTCTTTGGCACGGCCCTTCTTTGGGACTGGAATGAAAACTTACATTTTCCAGTCCTGTCGCCATTGTGGAGTTTTCCAAACTTGCTGGCATGTTGACAGCAGCACTTTAACAGCATCATCGTTTAGGATTTGAATTACTTCAGCTGGAATTCCATCACCTCCACTAGCCTTGTTCATAGTGATGCTTCCTAAGGCCCACTTTACTTCACACTCCAGGATGTCTGGCTCTAGGTGAGTGATCACACCATCGTGGTTATCTGGGTCATTAAGCTCTTTTCTGTATACATTTTCTGTGTACTCTTTTTCTTTTAAATTTATTTATTTTTTAATTGAAGGAAAATTGCTTTACAGAATTTTGTTGTTTTCTGTCAAACCTCAACATGAATCAGCTGTAAGTATACATATATCCCCTCCCTCTTGAACCTTCTTCCCATCTCCCACTCCATCTCAGCCCTCTAGGTTGATACAGAGCCCCTGTTGAGTTTCCTGAGACATATAGCAAATTCCTGTGGCTATCTATTTTACATATGGTGATGTAAGTTTCCATGTTACTCTCTCCATACATTTCACCTTCTCCTCTCCTCTCCCTATGTTCATAAGTCTGTTCTCTATGTCTGTTTGTCCAGTGCTGCCCTGCAAATAAATTCTTCAGTACCATCTTTCTAGATTCTGTATATATGCATTAGTATAAAATATTTATCTTTCTCTTTCTCTCTTACTTCACTCTGTATAATAGGCCCTAGGTTCATCCATCTCATTAGAATTGACTCAAATGCATTCCTTTTTATGGCTGAGTAATATTCCATTGTGTATATATACCACAACTTCTTTATCCATTCATCTATTGATGGATATCTAGGTTCTAGCTATTGTAAGTAGTGCTGCAATGAACAATAGGATACATGTGCCTTTTTCAATTTTCGTTTCCTCTGGATATATGCCTAGGAGTGGGATTGTTGTGTCATATGGATGAGATGGCTGGATGGCATCACTGACTCGATGGACGTGAGTTTGAGTGAACTCCGGGAGATGGAGATGGACAGGGAGGCCTGGCATGCTGCGATTCATGGGGTCGCAAAGAGTTGGACACGACTGAGTGACTGAACTGAACTGAATGGTGGTTTCAGTCCTAGTTTTTAAAGAAATCTCCATACCGTCTTCCACAGTGGCTATATCAATTTACATTCCCACCAACAGTGCAAAAGGGTTCCCTTTTCTCCACATCCTCTCCAGTATTTATTGTTTGTAGACTTTTTGATGATGGCCATTCTGGCCAGTGTGAGGTGATATCTCATTGTAGTTTTGATTTGCATTTCTCTAATAATGAGTGATGTTGAACATCTTTTCATGTGTTTGTTAGCCATCTGTATGTCTTGGGAGAAATGTCTGTTTAGGTCTTTATGCCACTTTGTGATTGGGTTGTTTGTTTTTCTGGTATTGAGTTGTATGAGGTGCTTGTATATTTTGCAAATTAATCCTTTTTCAGCTGTTTCATTTGTTATTATTTTCTTCTATTCTGAGGGTTGTCTATTTCTTCATGATCTTCTCTTAGCTTTAACCTCAGTTCAGTTCAGTCACTCAGTCATGTCCGACTCTTTGCAACCCCATGAATCGCAGCACTCCAGGCCTCCCTGTCCATCACCAACTCCCAGAGTTCACTCAGACTCACGTCCATCGAGTCAGTGATGCCATCCAGCCATCTCATCCTCTGTCGACCCCTTCTCCTCCTGCCCCCAATCCCTCCCAGCATCAGAGTTTTCACCAATGGGTCAACTCTTCACATGAGGTGGCCAAAGTACTGAAGTCTCAGCTTTAGCATCATTCCTTCCAAAGAAATTCCAGAGTTGATCTCCTTCAGAATGGACTGGTTGGATCTCCTTGCAGTCCAAGGGACTCTCAAGAGTCTTCTCCAACACCACAGTTCAAAAGCATCAATTCTTTGGCGCTCAGCCTTCTTCACAGTCCAACTCTCACATCCATACATGACGACAGGAAAAACCATAGCCTTGACTAGACGGACCTTAGTCGGCAAAGTAATGTCTCTGCTTTTGAATATGTTATCTAGGTTGGTCATAACTTTTCTTCCAAGGAGTAAACGTCTTTTAATGTCATGGCTGCAGTCACTATCTGCAGTGATTTTGGAGCCCCCCCCCAAAATAAAGTCTGACACTGTTTCCACTGTTTCCCCATCTATTTCCCATGAAGTGATGGGACTGGATGCCATGATATTAGTTTTCTGAATGTTGAGCTTTAAGCCAACTTTTTTACTCTCCTCTTTCACTTTTATCAAGAGACTCTTTAGTTCCTCTTCACTTCCTGCCATAAGGGTAGTGTCATCTGCATATCTGAGGTTATTGATATTTCTCCCAGCAATCTTGATTCCAGCTTGTGTTTCTTCCAGTCCAGCGTTTCTCATGATGTACTCTGCATATAAGTTAAATAAGCAGGGTGACAATATACAGCCTTGACATACACCTTTTCCTATTTGGAACCAGTCTGTTGTTCCATATCCAGTTCTAACTTTTGCTTCCTGACCAGCATACAGATTTTTCAAGAGGCAGGTCAGGTGGTCTGGTATTCCTATTTCTCTCAGAATTTTCCACATTTTCTTGTGATTCACACAGTCAAAAGCTCCAGCTCCTTTTTCTTGCTTGGGAAAAACAGCATCTACATGAGTGTTTCTGGAGAGCAATGTTGGAGAAACATAGGCTCTGGAGCTTGTGTCAAGTCCCCTCTGCCAGAAGTTGTGTCCCTGTGGGGTCTTGCAGTAACTTAAGGAACTCAATGACCAGTCTGGCTCAAGTCAGACGGGATGGTATGATGTCACTTGTAAGGATGGAGATCACTGGACTAGGATTTGGCTGCCAGAGGTGGTGTCCTGAAGGAGGTTCTGTGAGAAAGAGCAGGCCCCCTTCTTCCAACCGCCACACCTTCTCTTCTCATCAAAGAGCAGCACCATGACCACTTGCATGGCCTGACACCTGGCCGCAAGTTTAGGCAGAGACAGGAGGGCTTGGTGTGACATAGGGAATTTTGCCTTTTGCTTAAACATGTTAGTTTTCTGAGATTCCCTTCCAGCTTCTCCAAGTGAACCATTTTTTCCTGGGGATGTTCAGCCCAACATCTTGGCACTGGAGCTCCTCTTACAGCAAATCTCCAGAATCACATGGATCCCACATCACCAACCAAGGAAAGAGTGGATCTCCTCCACAGAAGGAGAGTCTGGGAGTCATGGAGTGGGAGGGGCGCTGAGGGAGTTGTCTCACACTTTGGTTCAGCTGTGTTTGTAAAGGAAAGCTGTGAAGCAGACTTGCGCTGTCCCTTTCAGGTTGGGACTGCCCTTCGTAGCACTAGGTAGATTTGTTTGTCTCTCCCTCTTGGAAGGTGTAACCTCCAGACAGTTCTTTCTCTCTCCTAACCTCCTGAGATAGGTCACAGGCATGCTTCGTGTGTCTGAGGATCAGTGAAGAGCAAAGAAACTGAGGTGCAGAACAGGTGTTGTGCATGTGCTGCTCCCTTCCTCCAGCATCTGGAAAAGTGTTCCTCACAGTGTCAACTGGTTGTCCTGATATATGTCTCTGTGCAGAACACTGACAGAGATGCTCCAAAGGAAGCAGGGACTCTCCACTCACACTTTATGGGACAAGATTAAATAAACATAAACAGATTCGATCCTCAACCACTGCCGCACTGGACCAAGGTGTCCTCGAGCCTGTCACAGGCAGAGCCCCTAACTGTTGCTCATGGGCCATATTTTCCCACTGTGTGTCTTTATGGACTTTCTACTTCTTTGATTACAGTATTTAAACAAGAATGTTTCAATTGCTTTCTGATTAACTATAAAAATCTCTTCATCTTTTTTTTTTTTTCCATTTTATTTTATGGTGGTAAGTACATATAAGAGAAGGCAATGGCAACCCACTCCAGTACTCTTGCCTGGAAAATCCCATGGACAGAGGAGCCTGGTAGGCTGCAGTCCATGGGGTCGCTAAGAGTCGGCACGGCTGAGCAGCTTCACTTTCACTTTTCACTTTCATGCGTTGGAGAAGGAAATGGCAACCCACTCCAATGTTCTTGCCTGGAGAATCCCAGGAACGGGGGAGCCTGATGGGCTGCCGTCTATGGGGTCGCACAGAGTCGGACACGACTGAAGCGACTTAGCAGCAAGTACATATAAAATTTTCCAATTAGAAAATTTGTACACAATTTACTCTTTTGTGTACAATTCAGCAGTGTAAGTACATTCACATTGCTGTGTAACCACCCATCTCCAGAACTTTCTCATCTTCCCAGACTGTAACTATACATCAACAACTCCCCATCCCCCTCCCAGCCCCAGCAACCACCATGAGACTGCCTTTCTGTCTCTATGAATCTGACTCCTCCAGATACCTCATATCAATAGAATGTTATGGCATATGTTCTTTTGTGTCTGGCTCATTTCACTTCAGGTCCATCCGTGTTGTAGCACATGTCAGAATTTTCCCAGCCACTTTCCCAAGCTCATTCTCTCTGGCTGTCTGTGCTGCTCTCCAGAATTAGCTCTGTTCTCTTCCGTGGACAGTGTGCAGAAGGGGCATGACTGACGTACACATGCTTACACAGCGCTTTCCTGCAGGGCTACTTTTTTTCTGGTTGTACAAGGGTTACCTTGGCAACCATCTTAGTGAACAGATGACCAAATTACAAGAGCAAAAGTTCATGAAGACTGAGTTTACATACATGGAAGAAAACATTGTCATAATTTTTTTTAAGTACAAGGTGACTGTGACATGGTTCATACACCTCATTCTTAGTCTCAAGTGCCCTACTATGATCCAGGCATGGCACTAGGTCCTGGATACACAGCGAGCACAAAGGGAGGTAGCATCCATGGAGCCCACAGTCTGCAGGGGGACAGACATTAATCCGATAATTACAAACACAGCTGAACTCTTTGAAGAAAAAGATCATAATTTTATGGAAGCATAGACCAAGAGCAACAGACCTAGAGTGAGGCACAGGAAAGGTTTTCCTGAGGAATTACAACACACAAACCCAGACCTGAACAATGTGTGGGAGACAAGCCTCAGTTGGAAGGGAAGGGGTGGTCTGAGGTGGCTGCACAAGTGAGCTACACAGAGACTGGATACAACATTCACCTACTGCTTAGAACTCCAAGTCCTCCAGGAACAAAGGGCAGAGTGCTTTGTCTTCTACAGATGGAGGCCAAGGTACAGATGACAGTCAGCTGGAAAATGTGTTTTTGAGGTTTTTTCTGTTCTTCTCCTGATTCAGTATGTCCCAAAGATGGGACTCGGCAATTTTCAACTATGGCAGTGACCTGGAGACACTGAACTAGGCCAGAACCTGGATCAAAGCAGTCTGTCTGGTGTGGGGGCCCCTGGGGCCATGGAGGAGAGGGTTCAGCTCTAGCCAAGATGGGAGCCAAGAAGTAAGAACATGATCTGGGCTTTAACCATTGACTGACGATGAGGGCTGGGTTCCTTTTTGTCGGGAGGTAAGACTTCAGTGAAACCAGAAAATCAGAGTAGAAGCTGTCTGCCTAACACACTGGGTGAACACAGTGGGGACATTGTGCTCTGGCATCACACTATTATACTTGGGAATGAGACGAGGATCTCATGAGACAAGGTACAAAATCTGCTGGGCCCGGAAGGTGCTCATCTTGGATTTTTCAGGACACAGAGACCAGCTAGAAGGAGTGTGAGTAGGATGACAGGGGTGGAAAGCAATGCATTTTACAGTCTGAGGCTATTTGGAGGAAGATGGTCTGAGTTTCTGCAAGAACCACGTTGCAGTCAGGGGTCCCTAAGACTGTCCTCAAGTTAAATAAAATGACCGCCCTCAGAAAGAAAACTTGCCAGTGACTCACTAGAAGGACTTACAGAACTCAGAAAAGCTGTTATACTCACAGTTTATTACAATGAAGGGATGCAGATTATGAACAGCAAAGGGAAAATGATTGAGGGGGTAAGGTCCAGGAGAAACCAGGCTCACGTTTCCAGGTGTTCTCTCTCCCTGGATCTCTGTAGATAGCACTACTTTTCTCAGCAATGATGTGTGACAACACTTAAGGGACGCTGTTATCTAGAGGAGCTCCCCAGCTTTGGGGTACAGGGTTCTTATTGGGATTTTGTCACATAAGCATGGAGTGCCCACAGAACTGACCTTAGTTCTCAGTGTCTAGCTACCCCAGGTCTCAAACTGATATGGCATGGCTCAAGGACCCCACCATACATCATGCTGTTAGCATAGACTTTCTGGAGGATCCCCAGCCTTATCAGGGAGCATATTCCAAGAGTCTGGATCTCATCTCCCAGGAGCCAGTCAAGAGCTAGAAGATTTGGAATGTGCAGGGTTTGAACACTCCAAAGCTGCTGATTTAACCCTGTACTGCGCAAGCATGAATGGTCAGTATCAAAAATTTAACAGGAATGTCCATCGTAAAAGGAGAAAATATGTTCTGGATAATTATCATCAGTTCCAAAATTTTGTTCTGTCTTACCCCTGAATCAGAGCTCCTTCCTCCTCCAAAATGCCAATCCCAGCTGCCATGTGACATCTGCCAGGTCCCCTCACCTTCCATGTACTCATCTTGCCTGGAATGGGGATGAGTTGAGGAGGGGCAGGGAGGCATCAAGTCAGCTGTGATCAGACATTTTATCCCCCACTTTGAAGTCACTATGAAACTAGGCTGGTTCTGTAGTGATGCACATGGAAATCTGTGGGTTGCTTTCAGTGCTCATCCCAGTATTTGTTATACACAGCACACAGATGGTGTGTGTAGGATACTTTATCCACCCCTCCCCCACTTTGTAATTATTGTATCACCTCTTCTGCATATCTTCCTATTTCCCTTGCCATCAAACAACGCTTATTTTAGCATTGAGAAAGATTTCTTTACTAGGTTATGGGCCTCATATTTTTACCAAACTGCAACTTCTTAAAAGCAGCTAACCAAAGAGACCACTTATTTTCCCTGTGAATGCTTTAAATACATTTGAATAAAACAAAATGAATTTAAAATAAGATAAAAAGTAATTTTCATCAACTCTTCTTTTTTATTTTTTTTTTACTTTATCTTACTTTACAATACTGTATTGGTTTTGCCATACATCAACATGAATCCGCCACGGGTGTGCTCGTGTTCCCAATCTGAACTCCCCTCCCATCTCTCTCCCCATACCATCTCTCTGGGTCATCCCAGTGTGCCAGCCCCAAGCATCCTGTATCCTGCATCGAACCTAGTCAGAATGGCTGCGATCCAAAAGTCTACAAGCAATAAATGCTGGAGAAGGTGTGGAGAAAAGGGAACACTCTTACACTGTTGGTGGGAATGCAAACTAATACAGCCACTATGGAGAACAGTGTGGAGATTGCTTTAAAAACTGGAAATAGAACTGCCTTATGACCCAGTAATCCCACTGCTGGGCATACACACCGAGGAAACCAGAACTGAAAGAGACACGTGTACCCCAATGATCATTGCAGCACTGTTTATAATAGCCAGGACATGGAAGCAACCTAGATGTCCATCAACTCTTCTTTACTCTTCCTTTCAACAAATTTTCCATCATCTATCTCATTATTTTAGGAAGCTACTTGGTAGTGAAATAGTTTTTTGTAACAAAATTGTCTCTGACTTTCCCACTTACTTTATCCTTTCTCTTAGGTAAAGGTTTCTAGAGATGCTATGTTTTAATTCACATGCAAAACTGCAGTTATAGGAGTTTCTGGGTTAAGGCCTTTTGATATCTGTAAATCATTTTCCTTTTATGTCTAAACATGAGGCCACAGGTTAGTACTAAGTGGAAGTGACACTCAAGTGATACACACTAGTGCGGCATGCTGGTCGGTGTCCATGTGCTTGGTTACTCCTTCATGCCTGCTGATTGTTAAATACTTTGAATGTCATGCTGAGCTGCACGTGGGAAGTGTGAGCTTGGGAGGCCCTGAGTCATACTCTATTCAGTGAAGCATATTACAAATGGATAACAAGATTTTCTTAACTGAAAGCAGAACAAAAGGCTTCATTCTTTGTGCCATCAGCAGATTTCAGAACAGTAACAAATCCAGGGTGCTTTATAAAATTAATCTTAGTATTTATAATGGCCTATTTATTTCAGAATCTTATTTTAGAAACTTTGTTCATGACTCACAAAAATGACCAAAAAATGTATATGTCCAGAGCCTATGTTGTGTGATGAGGATGAAACTCTCCTCCAAGGCACATTGCTGATCAGGACGTTAAGTTGTTAAGGGGAAAGGATATGGATATCTCTCCATCTGTCAAGTGAGTAATCTCCTATATGAGCATTTCTCTGCAGGGTAGGTAGACTGAAAAGAAAGTTCACACTCAAGAGTACAGACCCTGGTGCCACCGCCAGTTTGTACATGCCCACTCCCTGCATCTCTGCTGCTACTTTGCACATGCCTGTGCCCTACACCCCAGCACCAAGAGGGATCTTCTTGGCTGTGACTAACCCTTGCAAAGGAAAAGAGGAGCAGAAGGAGCCCAATGGCCTTCACCACTGAGGACCTTGCCACCACTGCAGACACTCCCAGCCTTGGACACTGAAGACCCCTGCAGCCTTCCCCAGTGCTGTTCTCAGCTTTGGAGCTACCCAAAATCTTTCCTGCTGCATTCCTCTGGAACCAGAACCACAACAGCACCTACTTTAGCTGGAACTGCTGTACCCCACCCAGCTGGTGCCATCAAACCCACTCATAGATGAAAGATCTTTTCCCCATTGAAGCTAGACCATAAAGTCTGGAAAACATAACTGCTCTTTCAAATGCACAGACAGCAATGCAAGAATACAGTAAAATAATAATAATAAAAAAATCTGAGAAACTTACACCACCAAAAGAACAAAACAATTTTCCAACAACCAACCCCAGAGAAATGGAGATCTATAACACACCTGACAATTCAAAAGAATTGTTTTAAAGAATGTCAGCAAGCTACAAGAGAACCTGGACAACTCAGAAAAGTCAGGGAAACAGTACACATGAGCAAAATGAGAAGTTGAAGAAAGAAATGATAATCATAAAAAAAAACTGAACGGAAATTCTGGAGCTAAAGAATGAAATGAAAGAAATAGAAAAATGCAACAGAGAGCAGTAGGCTCAGTCAAGCAGAAGAAATGATCAGCATATTTAAAGAGAAATTATGGGAATTGTCCAGTCAGAGGAAAAAAGAAGACTTAAAAGAGTAAAAACAGCCAATGGGGTTTATTGGACTTCATCAAAAGAACCAATATATTCATTTGGGAATCCCATAAGGAGAATAGAGAGAGAAAGTGGGAAAGCTTATTTAAAGAAATAATAGCATAAGTTCCCCACATCTTGGAAGGGAAATGAACATTCAGGTTCATGGTACTAAAGTGAAAGTGAAGTCGCTGGATTCACAGCATCAGCGCCACCTGGGAACTTGAGTGAACCAGTGAAGTTGCTCAGTCGTGTCCAACTCTTTGTGATCCATGGACTGTAGCCTACCAGGCTACACCATCCATGGAATTTTCCAGGCAAGAGTACTGGAGTGGGTTGCCATTTCCTTCTACAGGAGATCTTCCTGACCTGGGGATCAAACCCAGGTCTCCCTCATTGCAGGCAGATGCTTTACCATATGAGCTATCAGAGAAGCCCCCATGATACTAAAAAGGTTCCAAACAAGTAAAGGAGACTACACCATGGCACATTGTTAGTATAATCAAGCTGTCAGAAGTCAAGAATAAAGAGAGAAATTTGAAAGCAGTAAAAGAAGTGACTTGTCACTTATAAGGGTACCCTGTTAAGAGTATCAGCAGATTTCACAACAGCAATCTTGCAGGACAGGAGAGAGTAAGATGATATGTTCAAACTACTGAAAGAAAAAAACTGCCAAACAAGAATACTATACCTGGCAAAATTAACCTTCAGAAATGAAGAAGAGTTGAACTCTTTTCCAGACAGACAAAAACTGAGAAATTCTGTCACCCCTAGTCCTGCCTTACAAGAAATGTTTAAGGGAGTTCTTCAAGTTGAAATCAAAATATGATAAAAGGCAATGCAAAAGCATATGAAAGCATAAATCTCATTGATATATACAAACAGATGAATGTAACACTATAATGGTGGTCATAACTGGTCATAACTTTTCTTCCAAGGAGTAAGCGTCTTTTAATTTCATGGCTGCAGTCACCATCTGCGGTGATCTTGGAGCCCAAAGAATAAAGTCTGACACTGTTTCCACTGTTTCCCCATCTATTTCCCATGAAGTGATGGGACCGGATGCCATGATATTCGTTTTCTGAATGTTGAGCTTTAAGCCAACTTTTTCACTCTCCACTTTCACTTTCATCAAGAGGCTTTTTAGTAAAAATTTGTTAATAGATACACAATACAAAATGAAACAAACTGACTACAAGGACGCAAAATTGGGGCAGAGGGAGTGAAAGTGGAGAGTTTTTTGTGTGCAATTGAAGCTAAGTTGTTATCAATTAAAAATAAACGGTTATATCATATTTTATGCAAGACTCAAGCTAACCGCAAGTGGAAAAAATTATAATAGATACTCAAAAGATAAAGAGAAAAGAATCAAAGCAAACCACTACAAAAAATATTATCAAATAATAAAGGAATATGGCAAGAAAGAGAGGAACAAAACTTCAAAAGAGAGAGAAAACAATGAACAAAATGACAATAATTTCTTCATCTATCAGCAATTACTTTATATATAAATCAATTAAACTCCCCAAACAAAAGGCAGAGTGGCTGAATGGATTTTAAAAAAAAAGGCAGAAAAACCCAAAATCCAATAATAAGCTGTTTATGATAGACTCACTTTGTTATTATTGATTGTTTTTCAGTTGCTAAGTTATGTCCAACTCTGTGACTTCATCGACTGGAGTATGCCAGGCTTCCCTGTCTTTCATTATCTCCCAGAGTTTGCTCAAACTCATGTCCATTGAGTTGGTGGTGTTATCCAGACATCTTATCCTCTGTCATCCCCTTCTCCTCCTGCCTTCAATCTTTCCTAGCATTAGGGTCTTTTCCAATGGCCACACCAGGTGGCCAAAGTATTAGACCTTCAGCTTCAGCATCAGTCCTTCCAATCAAGACTTGTTTTAGATTTTTTTTTTAACTGTAATTTCATTTTAGCCATGCTGGGCCTTCACTGCTTTGTATGGGCTTTCTCTAGTTGCAGCAAGTGGAGTCTACTATTCATCACAGTGGCTTCTCCTGTTGTGGAGCACAGGCTCTAGGCACACAGGCTTCAGTAGTTGCCGCATGCAGGCTCAGTAGTTGTGGTTTGTGGGCTCTAGAGTGTGTGCTTAGTAGTTGTGGCACATAGGCTTAGTTGCTCCGTGGCATGTGGAATCTTCCCAGACCAGGGATCAAATCTGTCCCTTGCACTGGCAGGATTCTTGTCCACTGCATTGCTAGGGAAGTCCTCACTTTAGATTTAAAGACCCTCATAGGCTGAGAGGCACTCATAGGCTAAACATATAAAGCAAATATAGACAGATCCAAAGGCAGAAGTTGACAGCATAATAAAAATAAGGGATTTCAATACCCCATTTATAATAATGGGTAGAACACCCAGATAGAAAATCAGTGAAGAAACAACTGACTTGAACAATGCTATAGACCAAATGGACCTAACAGACATATATAGAACTTTCCACAGAACAGATGAAGAATACACATTCTTTTCAAGCACACATGAAACATTTTCCAGGATAGACCATGTGTTAGGTCACAAAACAAACCTTGACAAATTTAAGAAGTTTTATGTCTCTCAAAGTATATTTTCTGACCATAACAGAATGAAACTAGAAATTCATAACAGCAAGAAAATGAGAAAGTTCACAGATAGGGAAACTAAGCAACACACTCCTGAACAATTGTTGAGTCAAAGAGGAAATCAAAAGGGAATTTTTAAAAGTGTCTCAAAACAAATGAAAATGAAAAAACTTATAGGATGCAATAAAGGTGTTCTCTCCACACACAAGGTCATCACAATCAAGGTAAATAAACATTACTAAGAGTTTCTTAGTGTGTCTTTGTAATCTATCCCTCACACTTCTCTTTGGTCTTCTTCCTCATCCCCAGGCAACTATGGATCTGCTTTGTATCAGTTCAGTTCAATTCAGTTGCTCAGTTGTGTCCGACTCTGCAACCCCATGGACTGCAGTATGCCAGGCTTCCCTGTCCATCACCAACTCCTGGAGCTTACTCAAACTCTTGTCCATGGAGTCGGTAATGCCATCCAACCATCTCATCCTCCGTTGCCCCTTCTCTTCCCTCCTTCAATCATTTCCGGCATCAGGGTCTTTTCCAATGAGTCAGTTCTTTGCATCAGGTGGCCAAAGTATTGGAGTTTCAGCTTCAGCATCAGTCCTTCCAATTAATATTCAGGACTGATTTCCTTTAGGATGGACTGGTTTGATCTCCTCACTGTCCAAGGGACTCTCAAGAGTCTTCCCCAACATCACAGTTTATTTTTATTATTTTTTTCTTTTTTTTTTTAGTTATTTATTTTTTAAATTTTAAAATCTTTCATTCTTACAGGCGTTCCCAAACATGAACCCCCCTCCCACCTCCCTACCCAAAACATCTCTGTGGGTCATCCCCATGCACTAGCCCCAAGCATGCTGTATCCTGTGTCAGACATAGACTGGCGATTCAATTCTTACATGATAGTATACATGTTAGAATGCCATTCTCCCAAATCATCCCACTCTCTCCCTCTCCCTCTGAGTCCAAAAGTCTGTTATACACATCTGTGTCTTTTTTCCTGTCTTGCATACAGGGTCGTCATTGCCATCTTTCTAAATTCCATATATATGTGTTAGTATACTGTATTGGGGTTTTTCTTTCTGGCTTACTTCACTCTGTATAATCGGCTCCAGTTTCATCCATCTCATCAGAACTGATTCAAATGAATTCTTTTTAACGACTGAGTAATACTCCATTGTGTATATGTACCACAGCTTTCTTATCCATTCATCTGCTGATGGACATCTAGGTTGTTTCCATGTCCTGGCTATTATAAACAGTGCTGCGATGAACATTGGGGTACATGTGTCTCTTTCAATTCTGGTTTCCTCGGTGTGTATGCCCAGCAGTGGGATTGCTGGGTCATACGGTAGTTCTATTTGCAATTTTTTAAGGAATCTCCACACTGTTCTCCATAGTGGCTGTACTAGTTTGCATTCCCACCAACAGTGTAGGAGGGTTCCCTTTTCTCCACACCCTCTCCAGCATTTATTGCTTGCAGATTTTTGGATCGCAGCCATTCTGACTGGTGTGAAGTGGTACCTCATTGTGGTTTTGATTTGCATTTCTCTAATAATGAGTGCAACATCACAGTTTAAAAGCCTCAATTCTTCAGCACTCAGCTTTCTTTATAGTCCAACTCTGACATACATACATGACTACTGGAAAAACCAAAGCATTGACCTTTGGTTGGCAAAGTAATGTCTCTGCTTTTCAATATGATGTCTAGGTTGGTCATAACTTTTCTTTCAAGAAGCCCGTGTCTTTTGATTTCATGACTGTAGTCACCATCTGCAGTGATTTTGGACCCCCCAAAAATAGTCTGTCAGTCACTGTTTCCATTGTTTCCATTGCTTTGTATCACTATAGTTCAATTTGCATTTCATATAATTTTATATAAGTGAAATAGCATGACATGTAATATGCTACACAATTTTTTATGGCTTCTTGGGAAATCTCATCTTAATTATCTCTTTATTCCTGGGGTTAAGCACAGTCACTCAGTCAACAAATATTTTAGAGTGCCTACTATGTGTTAGGTTTTGGCCACACTATTCAAGGAACATAACAGATGTTCAAAATATGCTTGGTGAATGATTCTGTGAATTCGAGTAGCATAAACATTTTTTCACTGAGATACATTCATATACCATAAAATTAATATTTTTAAAGTGTACCAGTCAATGGGCTTTAGTTTATTTACAAAGTTGTGCAGCCATATCTAATTCGAGAACATTATCCTTACTCCAAACGAAGCCCAATACTCACTTGCAGTCTTTCCTCATTTCTCCCATTCTCCAGCCTCTGACAGCTACTAGTCTATTCTGGACATTTCCTATAAATGGTATTATTACAATATGTGCTCTTCTGTGACTGGCTTATTTCATTCAGAATGTTTTCTTTTTTTAAATATAAATTTATTTAATTTAATTGGAGGTTAATTACTTTACAATATTGTATTGGTTTTGCCATACATCAACATGAATCTGCCACAGGTAGACACGTGTTCCCCATCCTGAACCCCCCTCCCTCCTCCCTCCCTGTACCATCCTTCTGGGTCGTCCCAGTGCACCAGCCCCAAGCATCCAGTATCATGCATCGAACCTGGACTGGCGATTCTTTTCCTGTTGCAGCATATGTCAGGATTTTCTTCCTTTTTGTGGCTAACATATCACTCTGTTTATTCATCAGCATATAGACTTTTGGGTTGTTTCCACTTTGAGGCAATTATGAATCATTATGTCATGAGCATTCAAGTACATGTTTTTGTGTGAACATATGTTTTCAATTCTTGGGTACATACCTAGGAGTGGACTATATGGGCCATATGTTAACACTCTGTTTAGTTTTTTGAGGAAATTCCAGACCATTTCCCAAAGTGGCTACATCATTTTACATTTCTAGCAGCAATGTTTGAGAGTTCTAATTTCTCTACAACCTTGCTAACACTTGTTATTGTCTGTATTTTTTATTCCAGCTATCCTAGTGGGTGTGAAGAAGCATCTCATTTAGTTTTTACATCTCCCTGATGACTAAGGATATTAAATACCTTATTGTTTGCTTTTCCTCACAGATGACAGAAAGTCCAGTACAGGAGTTCTATGGAAACAGAAGACAAAAACATTCATATGTCCTGAGCAGTGCTGGTAGCAGCATGAATTCTATCATACTTTCCCTGCATGCCTGGGGAACAGGGAGCTTGTACCAGGCCTCTGCCCACCTGGGAAGGCCATCCTTGCCTCTCCAGCAGAGGCAGGCAGGAGGGAGGCTGGCCTGGAGGTCCTTGAGGTCTCTCAGGACTCAACCCAACCTCAGGGCATAAGGCTGCACTGTGTCCCAGGCTGAGGATACCTCAAGCCAGAAGCAAGCTCTCCACATGTTAGCTTCTCAAATCATGGATGAGAAAACGATGAGGACAGAACATTCATGCACTGTTGGAAACAGAGACAGGAGCTCAGAGATCCAGAAGGAGGAGGGGCTGCAGAAGTGTTGACATTCCAGATCAGGGTCCTGGAACCAGGAGATAATCAGATAATCCTGCTTATCTTTGCCACGAAGGGACTCATCCCTATAGCTTGGAACACTCAGAATCACAACCCCAGATGAGCCATTGGATACATGAAGGCACCTTTTAAATGTGGCCACTGTGCATGCGTAGCCCGGAGGCAGAGAGCCAACAGAACCCACTGCACACCCAGCCCTCTGGTGAGAGACCTCAACAGCAGCTCTGGCAGCCACTGGGCAGTGACAACACCCTCCCTCTGCCTGATGCTTGTCACTCAGGCAGGGAGGCATCAGAGTCCTGGGCTCCTGTTTGACATTCCCCCCCATGGGTCCCCTTGGCTTTGGGGAGCTGGGCCTGGGATGTCCTCTCCTCTCCCAGGCCTTGTTCACCCCCAGCCACGTCGGGCTGCCCAGCGCACCTGGCCCTCCCCACGCTCATTCTGCTGCATTATTTATTCAAGCCAGCAAGGTCTATTTATAGCTCCTCTCAAAGGCAGCAGCTGCTCAGTTCCCGGGAAAGTAGAACACTGAGAAATTAAAGAAGTGTTTTCAAAAGAAAAAAACGTCCTCTCATGGACTCAGGAGGTTGCTGTCCCAATGCATCTTCCAAAAATACGCCTCTCTGGCAGTGCTCTGAAGAATGAGAAAGCTCAGCGCCTGTCCAGCACCTTCCCCCAACCCAGAGCCCAGGTCACTCCCTGAACACAAGTCCACCCAACTGAAATGGGTAGGGCAGAGAGAAACAGCTAAATAACAATAAATGATGGGGTGATTCTGGATGTTCTGTAGCTCTATTCTCCACAGCACCTCCAAAACCCATTTTATTTCACTCATTACTGTTTTCCAACCTTCTTTATTACATGCGTTTTTAAATATGCCTCCACAGGCATCACAAAGTGGTTATCATATCCATTCCCTGAAATAACACACTTCTCAACAGAATAAGCAAGTAGCCAAACCCATTTTAAATATCACCTCTTTAATGTTTTGAGTTGCCTAGGAGGAAGCTCAGACACAATGATTTGCCTAAAGTCTCACAAATTTGTCTGATGCTCAGTGAGAATATCATGAGTCCAAAAGGGTTCTTAGACAATCAGGCCTTTGGGAGCTGAGCGGTGGTCACTGTGTGCAGAGTTTGAAGACAGGGGTCTGGGTGAGTCCAGCTGGAGAAGATGGGAGAGTAGAGCTCTCAGGAGGCAGTGTGGGTTCCAGGCATAGGCCATCCAACGCCTCACCCCAGATTTAGGAAGTTATTGGCATGTGAGATCAGGCAAGCTGCATCTGACTTGTAAGCCCAGGAGGCCCCATGGCTTCTTATCACATCGTTGTGTCACACGAGACAGTCTCAGTGCCTGAGCCTGACATGTAGGAAGTATGGATCACGTGTTATGATTACTAGCAGTGCTGAGATGGGGAAACCGAGATATTGAGGACCCAAGAGACTTGTCCGAGATCACGCAGTGCCAGGACCAGAATCAGGACCCCTGAGTCTCAAATCAGGCTTTATTTTTTATGATTGATTGCAGTACCAGGCATCTCCTGTAAGAGAGCTAAACGAGGCAGGTGGCCCAAAGTCCCAGGCGTCTATGAGCACTCAGGAGCTGACAGTAAGAAAAATACATGAAGGAGTGAGAACTGTGGAAGGCCCTGGCACTTGAGGCAGCCTTTGGGGTCGGCTCAGGATCTCACACTTCTCCTGTTGTGAATGAAGCCTGTGCCCAGGCTGGCTAATCTGAGAGAGGGAGGTGGAAGGGGTCACTCCTAAGTGTGGAGAAAGGGGGAAAGTGCTGCTGCCCGGCAACTCCAGGCACCAGGGTCCTGAGAAAAATTGGCCATCTGGCCAGGCTTTGACCTCAGAGAGCTCACCAGCTAGAGAGGCCAGGCAAGACAAAACATGAAACCATAAAAGAATAATGACGACAGAATAGTACACTAAGGAGTGTGTGCTCACGGCCCTCGGCAACCAGGGAAGGGAATCTATCATCACTCAGAGCCTCATAAATATAGGAATACTTAGACTAGGCTTTTGTACTTAGACCTAATAGTTGATTGCAACTGTCAGAGCTTCAACTCAAGCCAGATGAAGCACCAAAGGGCTATGTTTTAAAAAGGATAGATTAGACCTTAATTGTTCTGTGAGTCAAAGATGCCCTGTGTGTTGTCCCCTAAGTTGTTTATTTCTTCACTGCAAGCTGAGACCTGTTAGCTCAAAGTCCATCAACGCCAAGCTCAAATTTTTACACATCTGGTTATTTTAAGATAGCCAAAGGAGAATATTTTTAGCTATTTAGAGGCAGCTTGCTTTGCATCCCCCTTGAAATCTCATCCCATATCACTGGCCATAGGCACAAAAGAACCGTTGATCATAAGAAGCTGATGAAGCCCTTCAGACCTCACTGAGCTAGAGACCCTGTTTGGCTGCTGACCAATGCAACCTAGATATGTGAGTCCATCTGACTCTTTCCCGAAATCCCCTGCCCCTTTCCCCTTCTCATCTCTGGTCTCATGCTCTCCCTCCCACACAACTCTGTCTGTCTGAGCTCCACCCAATAAAGCTTGTGCATTACTGCTTCTCCTAATCATACTTTTTTCCTTAATCAACCAAAAATCCCTCAACCCTTTTACAAGAATTCAAAGAAAACTAAACAAATATATCTAAGGAAAAAAGGAACTAGAGCATCTGGGATACCCCCAATAGTGACTTAAATCAAAACTCTTTAATTTTTGCTTCATTTATTGTAGACTGTCTTTCTCCACAATGGGAGGCAACGACCTTGCCCTGGAGTGGCAGGGTCAGCGTGCTGTGTTTGGTTGCTGGCTCCTGTGACTGCAGCTGGAGGTGGGGGTTGGTTGGGGGTGGTGTCAGTGAGGGTTCCTTTCCAAGAAGGCGATTGTTTGTGGCAGATTAGCTTCCCTGGAATAGGACTCTGCAAGAGGAAGCTGCATGCAAAGTCTTATTGGACCTCTCCTGGGACACATGTATGGGAAGAAAAGAAAGCAGGACCGGGCAGGGGTTTAAATTGAGGCCTTGACTGATCCTCTAGGAAGCTCTGGAGCTGAGAGTGTAAAACCCTAAGGGGCCTCCCTGGATAGACCTCTCCCCAAACCATGTTGTCCACCTACCTCTTGTCTGTAGAAAAACTTTAGCCTCTAAAGCCTTCCCCGAGTTCCAAAGAATCAGTTTAATCAGAAAAATTAGAAAATGCAAAAATAAAGGAAAACAGTCAAGCAAGGCAAAATAAAAATAACAATCATTAAGCAAAGCCAAGGACCTTTAGCTCCTCCTGAGCCGTGTCCTTAGAGCTGTCTTGCAGACACTGAAACCCCTTCCACTAAGTGGAAGAAGTTAGTTAACTGCTACCCAAAGCACGTTGAAACCAGAAGGCTGATGATGTTGGTTCCCTATTACCTTACAACCAAACAATCAGGTTGAGTAAGATATCTGCCTGTTTGCACCACAATGGTTCAACTTGCTTCAAACCCATATGCTAAAGGACCATAAAAGGGCAGAAAAGATGTGGAACTTCATTTCCCAGAGGAACTGGGAACTATTCCTAGAAAACCAATGTATATACCACCCTTTCATTCCCTTTGCCCTTGAAATCTTACCCTTAATTATTCCCCAAGTGAGAAATTGATTTGTGAGCTAAGTTCCCACTGGCCCATTTAATAAAGCTTGCTCTACTTTGATTCAGTTTTGCTTCTGGTTGCAAAAATGCCAATAGTAAAAGAACGTTCCCCACCAAGGCAGGGGGCCTCAGCCAGACTAGGACCCAAGTAGGGGTCCGCATGACCTCATTTGGTTGCTAGAGTTGTCCTGAGCTGAGAAAAAAGGGCCAGGCCCCTGTGTCCCCATTGTTCTGGGTCATTTCTCTAGGATAGGGTGTAACCTTCAGATCTCTGAAGCCAAGGGTCATGCTCAGTGATGGACACAACTGTGAACCATCAGCAGCTGATATTTGTGGACATCAGAGGATAGGTTCACCGTACTGAAAGAGGGCACCACAGCACATAGGACTGTCTATTCCTTGCACAGCTCAGACCTACTTGTTTCTTATGATGAATTTGTCCCTTAAAGGGAACAGCTGCTCCAGAATTTTGGTTGGTTTTGTACTGATGGAAATTTACAAGAGAAGGTTGTGAGAGGGTAACAGGCAGGAAGGCCAGGGGTCTCTAAATGGAGGAAATAGGCTGCAAGTGTCAGACATTTTTATCTCTCTTAAGCAGCAGGAGGAAACAAACTAGTGATATTTTTTTCTTCTCTATACAAATTTAAAAGAAGGTTTCTTTAAAAATACTAAGTTGCCATAATGACACCTGGTTTCACCTGAAGTTAACTATTCTCAAACCTTGAGTTAACCAATGCCTTTTTCTTATGGAAATGTTTGTCTTAAGCTATGTTAATATACTATGCATTTACCCCAAACTCTGTCTTCAAGTCGGTTCTGCCTAATGGCTCAGAACCTACTTGACAAACCAGTATGTTATACTCAGATATTGTTCCCCTAATCTATGTAAATGAAATTATTTGTATGGTAATCTGCCCTTCTACAAGATTCAAGTCAATGGTTTTATGGCCCGGGATGAATCATCTGGTGCCAAGATTATCCCCAAATGCATCTTATGGGTGAGGGGCCTGGTGCCATTTTGAGTTTTAAGACATTCCTTTCTTTCACTAACAGACTGCAAGTGACTATATAACATCCCGCTGAAGACTAGCAGGGGGTACTCTTTCTACCCCCTTCTGATGCCTATGTCAGAAGCTTTCTCTATCTCCTTTATACGTTAATAAAACTTTATTAGACAAAAGCTCTGAGCGATCAAGCCTCATCTGTGGCCCCGGATTGAATTCTTCTCCTCCGGGGGCCAAGAATCCCGGCGTCTTTTCATTCAGCAACAGCCTTTCAGTTGCAGGTTGCTCTTGAGGTTACAACTGATAATTATCATCCTCGACCCATTCTAGACTTAATGCATCCTTGGCTGGGGCCTGTCATGATGACCCATACCCTCGATCCTGAGGGACTGAGACACTGGTTACTATGCTTTCCTCAGACCACTGCTGCTGATGGCCATTTGCTATTAAAACTAGATGTAGAAACACCAAGAGACACTTGTCAATCACCTGAAGGCTAAATGTGTTCTTCTCTGCTCTCTGGTGTAACACCAGCTTTACCTCTTCCTGATGACCAGGATCAATAATCCCTGCCAGGATGGTGACTCCCTTGCCCTCAGACCCTAAAGGAAAGAAGAGGGGAAGCCCAAACTCCCAAAGTGGTCACTGAGAGTATTGGTAAGTGCAGCCACTTCTATTTAGTCCCAAGAGGACACAACACCATATGGCCATTGATTTCGGTTGTATATGCATCCTGGAGGATGACAACCCATCTTCACAGGGTGTCCTCTACAAGGTATGTCTTTGAGTATGTCTGAAAGCATTCACTCTCAGGCTGTCAGTTTCTGGGTGACGCAGTATGTAACAGGACCAGTGGATTCTTTGTGCCCATGGCCATACTTTCTTTTCTGTAGAGTAATTCCCTTGGCTTGGAATAATGTTTACAGAATCTTTTGTAAATGGATGAAATAATGACCAAGTTCCCATGGACGGGAAAGGCAAACCCAGGATACTGCATGTCCTTCCAGTCAACTCAATTGTACCAAGTAGACAGTTGGTCTTCTCAAGGAGTGGTGCTCAGTGTTGGCCCCCACTGCTGGCAGGGTATATATTTGACAGTATCAGTATCTAGATGAGACCTAATGAGTAGACGCTCTTGCTGTTGGGCCTGTGTATAACCTCCATCTCTGTCATGGAGCTACTCTGTTTGCACAGCCCTTCGTACAAGCTTTTGGAGTGGCTGACATGAACTTACTGATTGATTCTACCTACCTTGTTGTTTGGAGCCTTTCCCACGGTCCACACTCTTAAGTGAGCTTTAATATGTGATGTTCTCTTATAGTTCCATCCAGAGGTCCCTGTTCCCAGCTCTCTAGGCCCCGACCAGCCAGAGGGATCACACACAATTACCCATGACTCTCAGGCTATTCTGATCTTGATCCTCTTCTTTTCCCACAATTGGGTGACCAGGTATTCTGCCTGGATGCCTACTCCTTGGAGAATTTTCCTTCATAAGTTCAGTGGCTTCTTCAGAGCCACCCCTAAAGAGTGCAGCTGCCATCTATTTTTGACAAGCTGCTTGTGTACATGTTCAGTTGCTCAGTCATGTCCAACTATTTGCTACCCTATGGAACCCACCAGTCCCCTCTGTCCATGGGGTTTTCCATGCAAGAATACTCAAGTGGGTTGCCATTTTCTCCTCCGGAGATCTTCCTGACCCGGGGATCAAACTCACATCTCCTGCATCTCCTGCATGGCAAGAGAGATTCTTTACCACTGAGCCACCGGGGAAGCCCATATACTTCCTGTTACCCAGTAAATGGGTCAGAGTATCTTTCCAACTATGAAATATGCTGCCTCCAGAAGTTCAAGGGGCCTACTGGACATTTCACTTACTTAATAGTGGGAGGTGTGAGATGTAATCATTTGTCTTTTACTTTGGAGGGCACTGAAATGGGGGAGAGGACTGAAATCCACCTACAATTTTTCTCCCACTTTTTGGAGTGAATGTTTCATCTCATCCTCCAATGCCAGTTTTTGCTCATCTGGTCTACTTAACATTGATATAGTGTACTGGGGTGATACTCTGTAGAATGTCCAGATGGCCCTCTGGACTACATTCTGACAAAAAACAAGAAAGTTAGTATAAGTCTGGGCAAGACTATAAATGTACACCATTGTCTGTGCCATGTGAGTATGAACCTTTTCTGATCCTTCTCCTGAATAGATTGAACAAGAACTCACTCAGCAGGTCAGTGGCCACTATCACATTCTGGAGGTTCATCAAGCAGAGACATCATATCTAACACAACAACTGCACCTTGGCGCTGCTCCTTGGTTAGGTTTCTGATTGTCCACTGTCATTGGCCATGATCCACTGATTTTTTGCTGAGGCCAGACTGGTGAATTTCTGGCTTATCATAGAACCATCACTTCTGCGTTCATTATGTTTTTGAATTTAGCTCTAATCCATGGAATACGGCATTGTTTTTTTACTTATTATCTTGCATTGGGCTGGGGGAGGATGTTTAGAGCTTCTTCTTGGCCTTTCCTACTTTAATACCTTTCAGCCTATAGGCCAAAGAACTAATCTGACGGTTCTGCCACCTACCAAGAATGTCCATTCCATTTTTTCTTTTAGGAACCAGGAAAATGACTTCCCAATGGGCTGCCTGTAAGACATACCAGGCCCAAGACCCTAGATAGCCATGTCAATCCAGACCTTTGGAAGAGCTGGAAATTCCCTTTTCCCTCAGTGTTCAGTTATCTGAGTGAATGACAGTAGATCCCATGGGAGAAGGTCTGGTGTGGTGAGTAATCTCACTTGTCAACTTGACTAGGCTATGGTGCCCATATCTTGGTCAAACACGAATGAAGGTATTTTTCAGATGCGATTAACATTTAGATCAGACTTTCCAAGTGGCTCAGTGGTGAAGAATCTGCCTGCCGAGCAGGAGACGTGGGTTCAATCCCTAGGTAGGGAAGATCCTCTGGAGAAGGAAAGGGCAAACCATTCCAGTATTCTTGCCTGGGAAATCCCATGGACAGAGGAGCTTGGCAGGTTACAGTCAATGGGGTTGCAAGGAGTTGGGACATAGCTTAGCGACTAAACAACAACTGTTTAGATCAGTAGACCTTGAGTAAAGCAAATATGAGCCCATAGTGTGGGTGGGCTCACTCAATCAGTTGCAGGTCTTAAGAATAAAGACCAAGATTTTCTAAAGAAGAAGAAATTCCCCTCAAAATTGCAACATTGACTCTCCTGAATTTTCAGTTTGCTGGCCTGCCTTATCAATTTCAGACTTGCCAGTCACCCTGATTGTACAAGTGAAATGACTGAAATCCTTGAAATCTCTCTCTCCATTGTGCTACATTATGTTATGTTATGTTCTCTGTTTTTCTTCAAAATCTGGATGGATACACTGGGGCAATTACAATTCAATACATTTGCTGCATTGTTGAAGAGTCCTCTCCTTTAGTCACTGGGTTCCAGGTCTGAGAACTGGCTCGGGCCCAAAAACTGGGCAAAGGATTTTGACTTTGTATTGGGAAAACTGCCTTGGCCTTCCAACCATCCATCCTTGATTTCTTTCCATTTTGTAAGTTAAGCCACATCCTTGTTGGGTAGCTATTTGGCTCACCTCTGAGAATATCATGTTTTATGAATCAGGTCTTAAGCTCTATGCATAGCAGCTCCATTACTGTCTTCAGCCTTGTGACTCATTGTAATAATTGTACCCATCTTGCTTCTGATGGTGATAATGAAATATCTCATACTTCAGGATCCTATCATTCCTTTTTCTACCATCAACTCTGGCTGACAGAAGACACCTTTGCTGAGCTCAGCAATGCTGGACCCTCTTCAGGAAATCCTTGTGGTTTTGGTAAACAGGTGTCCTCCAGGCCTTTCACAGGACAGAGTCAGCTCTGGATTCTTAGTCTTACATAGTCTGTCCATCCTAGAATGCCCATGTCTCTGAGCCTTGTGATACCTTCCTCTACCATTTCTGCCATACCTTTGATTAAAGTTCCCTGAAATGCTGCAAAGAAACTTTTTCTTTCATATTTTGCTCTGAATTGGTAGTTAATCACCCTGAGTGTCATTATCTTTCATCAATGAATCAAGGTCACTTAGGTCACAAGGTCATCCAATTCCATAGTTCTTATTGCTACCACTTTTTCACCCTGGTGGATCCTGGCCCAGTTTGCCTCTGGTGAGAATGATAACAGCTGCACCTCTGCAGCATGTTTCCTACCACTGGTGATGTGATTTAGGGCCAACTCTGCTCTGAATGATCCAAGTCTACAGTCCCACTGAAATGACTCTAAGAAATCTACTTCCCTACTACCATATCTGGTACCAATGGCCATAGATGGAATGCTCTGGAAACAGACTTAGAACCAGATTGTGCTGAAGATTTTCTGCAGGTGCTCTCAGCAAAGATACCTGGAGGTGACAAAGGCAGGGTTAGCACAGGGAGAAGCCACCACCCTGCAGTTGCACTGAAGTCTCAGGTGATGCTTTTGAAAATTCTGTATCAGTGAGTCATTGCTGCAAGGCAGCTCTGAGAGGGGACATGACCATGCGCAAGGCTGTTCCCTGTGACTGAGAAGGATGCAGCTGTGAACTGTCAGTTGCTGACATTCCTGACTCTAAGATATAGATACATTGGCCCTGCAATGGGGATCTGAGGTGGAAACCACAGCATCCCCCATACTGCTGCTCCATGGAAGGGTACTCTGCAGGTAAAACACCTTTAGAAAGGACAAGATCTGGATGGGGTAGTGGATGATAAGCTCACTTCAGATGGGGAAAGAGCACTGGCAAAGGCCAAGAAATGGGAATGTGATATATTCTAGTAAGCAGATAATCCAGAGAATACAAAGGACAGGGGTGAGTGGCGGGGGAACAAAATCTGTTTATAGTATTTGTAATAGGAGAAAAGGCATCATCTTGTCAATGCCTAGTTGGGAAATTTTTCCTCATATTCTAGGTTGTCTTGAAAATGCTGTGAAATTTGTAGCTTATGAAACAGTAGGAATAAAAGAAATAAACCAAGAATGCAAATTCAAATGTCTATAGGAACTGGCCAGGCAACATAGGCAAAGCTGGTTACATTAGATACTTATAGCACAAACACACACTGAAGATAATACATGCCCTGCTTCTAGGAGCCTATATGAAGGCTTTGAGCAAATTAGAAAATGTTTCCCCTTGGGGATGATGCAGCCCAGGGCTTGACTGGGGCATGGCATAGCAGGCCAAGTGAGGGCCTTTATCAGCTTGATTGTTGCCCTCTGTGTGTGGCACAGATTCTCCAACCACTAAACAGCCCTGCTGATATATTCTCCCTCTTTCTTTTTCACACAAATGACCCTTTCCACCTTTAATTCAGAAAGAACAGCAGGAGTAGCAGATGAATACCAACTGACACCTGCCCCAGTACAGGGTGGTGACAGGGAGTGCTGAGAACTGAGGCAAACTGGCGATGACACGCTTGACTGTGGGTTTTGTGTTGTTACAGCCTTGGTTTTTCATGATGTAAAAAATCTGGATTTTTAAAATGTGCTTTTAATAGTTTGCTAAGTTAAAACAAAACAAAACATGGTCCAAACAGCATCACCACTGGCTATTACTTTCCGTCTGCAGAACACCATTTTTGCAAACTGTCAATTAGTCACCCACCCTCTATCCCTCCCCACCGCAGACTTCATTCAGGAACCAAGCTCACAGAAGGAGCACACGCTGAGTGTGACTGCTCAGGAGGACCATCTTTTTGGTTTGCAACCGCAGTTGTCAGCTTTTTCCTCAGTTCAAAATCAAATAAGTGGGTGAAGGGGGATCAAATAAGATGAAGATGCTATAGAACAAAGTGTTCATAGCAGAGACACAGAGAGTGGAATGCCTGAGAGTGAGAGGGAGGCTCTTCCCTGCTGCTGCTGCTGCTGCTGCTAAGTCACTTCAGTCGTGTCCGACTCTGTGCGACACCACAGACGGCAGCCCACCAGGCTCCCCCGTCCCTGGGATTCTCCAGGCAAGAACACTGGCGTGGGTTGCCATTTCCTTCTCCAATGCATGAAAGTGAAAAGTGAAAGGGAAGTCGCTCAGTCGTGTCTGATGCTCAGCGACTCCATGGACTGCAGCCTACCAGCCTCCTCCATCCATGGGATTTTCCAGGCAAGAGTACTGGAGTGGGGTGCCATTGCCTTCACCAGAGGCTCTTCCCTAGTGATAGGTAAATGGATCCAGGCATTGTGTGGAGTGTGTTGAAACAAAGCAGAACCTCCTGGGAATAAAAGGACAGGGATTTCTTTATTTTTTAAATCAGAAAAAGGTTATCCCTGGTGGCTCAGGTGGTAAAGAATCTGCCTGCAATTCAGGAGAAGACCTGGATTTGATCCCTAGGTCAGGAAAATCACCTGGAGAAGGGAATGGCAACCCACACCAGTATTATTGCCTGGAGAAATTCATGGACAGAAGAGCCTGGAGAGCTACAGTCCATGGTGTCACAAACAGTCAGACACGACTAAGTGACTTTCGCTTTCACTGGCCACCCCTTCAATTTTCTAATACCAGGCTGAGAAGAGCAGGAAGTCGGTACAATCTTTCCTGGATGGCAGCGAGTGGCAGGGGGCAGTGGTTGTGGTGGTGTGTATCAAAGACCAGACTTCTGGAAATGCATTAATAGAATTTTTTTTTCTTTCTTTCTTTTTAATTGCAAACAACAGATGACAAGTCTGGCTATCTTATACAAAAATGAGATTATTGGAAATGCAAGACAGGAACACAGAATCCACAGGAGGCCAGAGGACAAGATTTGGAAAACAGTCAGGATAAGGAGAGCCTTGGAGGTTTGGGCGGCAGAATCATGGTTCAGCTGATTAACAAGAGCCTCCAGTCTGCTATTTAAAGTGATCCCTTATAAGCAGCATATAGTGCTTCTCTGTTCATGGAATTTTTCAGTCAAGAATACTGGAGTGAGTTGCCAGTTCCTTCTCCAGGGGATCATACTGATCCATGGACCAAATCCCCTTCTCCTGCATTTCCTGAATTGGCAGGTGAATTCTTTACCACTGTGCCACCTGGGAAGCCCCTTTATTTGTAGAGGTCCCTCTTCATAATATCAGGTAGGGTTCAGTTTGGTTTTAGTTTTTTCATGGAGCTACTGAGTTAATCTGTCTTTTCCCCACTGACCTGTGACAGCTTTTCTGAAATGTATTGAGCTCTCAAGACCCCGTTTCTGAGCACTCCTTTTTGTCTCACTGATGCCTTTTGTTTGTTCTTGAACCTTTAACAGACGATTTCTATTACCAAAATACGTGCCTCAACATCTAGCAGTGCAAGCCTCCCCTCTCTTCTTGTTCAAAGTCAACTGTATTTTTCATGGTCCTTTATTCTTCCATGTAAATTTCAGAATAAGTTTACCAAATATATGAAAAAAATCAGCTTAAATTTTTATTAGATTGCAATGAATTTACTGATTTGGGGATTGGAATTGAACTTTTATATATTTGCAAGAGCATAGAAGGTCTATCTATCTGTGTATTCACATAATTTTTTCTGCCTTTTGTCAAAGTCTTCCTTATAGAGGTTTTGTGAGTTCTTTACTAAGTGAATCCTCAGACAGCTTATACTTGCTGTACATGGCCCTTGATTTTTATTATGTTCCTTAGCTTCATTAGATGACACACTTTTACAATTCCATGGATCCTCATTTAACAGCTCATTGTGTATCCATTCTTTTATCTTCCTTTAGTTATTATCTTAAATTAATATTCACCCTTGACTTATTAAAATGTATTTTAACTTGTTAATTTCCTCACTTCCTGGATGATGCTAACATTTATCCTTCTGTGTTTCATGCTATTGTTGTTGAGTATTTTATTTCTACCTCTCTATATTTAAATCTTACAATACATTATTATTGTTAGAGTAAGTGTTCATTTATCTACATTCATTTTCCATAGCTAACTTCTATCTGAAAGCATTTGCCTTTGGCCTGAAGACTCCCTTTAATATATGCTTTGGCTAATTCTTTTAGTATGTGTATGAATATGTGTCTTAAAATATCTTCATTTGACTTTTATTTTTAAAAGTTAATTTCACTGAGATTAGAATTTTAGCTTGGCTGAATTTTCTTTCAGCAATTTGAAGAATGACATTGTCTTCTCTCTTTTTAAAATTCATTTATTTATTTTAATTGGAGGCTAATTACTTTACAATATTGTGGTGGTTTCTGCCATACATCAGCATGAATCAACCATGGGTGTACATGTGTCCCACCATCCTGAAGCCCCCTCCACCCTTCCCCACCCCATCCCTCTGGGTTGTCCCATTGCACCAGCTTTGAGTGTCCTGCTTCATGCATCGAACTTGCACTGGTCATCTGTTTTACATATTGTAATATACATGTTTCAATGCTATTCTCTCATTCATCCCACCCTCACCTTCTCCCAGATAGTCCAAAAGTCTGTTCCTTACATCTGTGTCTCTTTTGCTGTTTTGTGCATAGGGTCATCACTACCATATTTCTAAATTCCATATATATGTGTTAATATATTGCATTGGTGTTTCTCTTTCTGGCTTACTTCACTCTGTATAATAGGCTCCTGTTTCATCCACCTCATTAGAACTGATTCAAATGCATTCTTTTTAATAGCTGAGTAATATTCCATTGTGTATATGTACCATAACTTCCTTATCCATTCGTCTGCTGTTGGACATCTATATTGCTTCCATGTCCTAGCTATTGTAAACAGTGTTGCAATGAACATTGGGGTACATGTGTCTCTTGACATTGTCTTCTATTTCCATTATTTTTTGTGAAAAATCAACCATCATTCTTACCATTGCCTCTTTCAAGGAAATAGATCTTGTTTTTTCCTACATGCTTTAAAGGTCTTTAAAGACCTTGTCTTTTGTTGTCAGTAGTTTGAGTGTGATTGCCTACGTGGCTTTCTTTGTATTTGTCTTGCTTAGGTTACATAGAGCTTCTTACTTTGGTGGTTTGATGTTATTCTTTGGTTTGAAAAATCCTTGGTTATTATCGCTTAAAATATTTTTATAGGTCCATTCATCCTTCTCCTCCTCCTTCTCCTCCTTCTTCTGTGATTGAATTTATTTGTGTATTGTAAACCACATGACTTTGATGTCCTTTTCTGTACTTTAAAAACTGACTTGTCTTTTCATAATCCTCTATGGCTATTTTTATTCTGGCTTGTCTTCCAATTCACTATTTCTCTCTTCAGGTGTGTCTAATCTGCTGTAAAACCTATTCATTGAGTACTTAATTTTAATTATTATTTTTAGATATGAAATTTTCATTTTATCCTTGTATTTGCATTTATCTGGACTAAATATTCCATACTGTTTTTAAACTTCTTGAGCATATAAATCATAGTTATATTATCTTATTTTAATCATTTCCATATTGGTACCTCCTATGTCATTGTTTCTTTTTTTTTAATTTTTATTTTTACTTTATTTTACTTTACAATACTGTATTGGTTTTGCCATACATTGACATGAATCCACCACGGGTGTACATGCGTTCCCAAACATGAACCCCCCTCCCACCTCCCTCTCCACAACATCCCTCTGGGTCATCCCCATGCACCAGCCCCAAGCATGCTGTATCCTGCATCAGACATAGACTGGTGATTCAATTCTTACATGATAGTATACATGTTTCAATGCCATTCTCCCAAATCATCCCACCCTCTCCCTCTCCCTCTGAGTCCAAAAGTCTGCTATACACATCTGTGTCTTTTTTGCTGTCTTGCATACAGGGTCATCATTGCCTGTCATTGTTTTTATCATGTGATTTTTTTTCTCTTGGCTTTTGATCTCTTCTCGTACTTTTTGCAATTTGAATGAAACTGTTTTGAGGCTCGATATTCTAGCTTTCATTCATTTGTGCTTGGAACAAGCAGTTGAGTAAGGGGTATGACTTTAAAATAATTCAGGGCTGAGATGATTTGAACTTTAGCATTTATGAGACCTGGTCTCTTTCTGATTCACTCTTCTTTTCAGGGTCTCACCTGAAAATCTAGGATGTTTACCTTGGTCCATTTTCCTTAGTCTTTGTTAACATAAGATTTTGCCCAGCCTCAAAGGATGTGCTCAGCTTCTCAGTCTCTGAGCCACCACTTTACCTGGTGACAACAGGCTTCCCAGGTGGTGCCAGTGGTAGAGAACATGCTTGCCAATGCAGGAGACATTAAAGACATGGGCTCAATCCCTGGGTTGGGAATATCTCCTGGAGAAGGGCATGGCAGTCCACTCAAGTATTCTTACCTGGAGAATCCCATGGACAGAGGACCCTGGCAGACTACATACAGTCCATAGGGTCACACAGAGTTGGACACAACTGAAGTGACACACTGAAACCATAATCACAGAAAACAGGTCAATCTAATCACATGGACCACAGCCTTGTCTAACTCAATGAAACTAAGCCATGCCCTGTGGGACCACCCAAAGTGGGCAGGTCATGGTGGAGAGGTCGGACAGAGTGCGGTCCATTGGAGAAGGGGATGAGAAAACAACTTCAGTATTCTTGCCTTGAGAACCAATCCCATGAACAGTATGAAAAGGCAACATGACAGGATGGTGAAGAAGGAACTCCCCAGGTGGGTAGGTGCCCAATATGCCACTGAAGATCAGTGGAGAAATAACTTGAGAAAGAATGAAGGGATGGAACCACAGCAAAAAATGATACCCAGTTGTGGATGTGAAGGGTGATAGAAGAAACGTCCAATGCTGTAAAGAGAAATACTGCATAGGAACCTGGAATGTCAGGTCCATGAATCAAGGCAAATTGGAAGCAGTGAAACAGGAGATGGCAAGAGTGAACATCCACATACTAGGAATCAGTTAACGAAAATTGACTGGAATGGGTGAATTTAACTCAGATGATCATTATATCTACTACTGTGGGCAGGAATCCCTTAGAAGAAATGGAGTAGTCATCATGGTCAACAAAGAGTCCGAAGTGCAGTACCTGGATGCAATCTCAAAAATGACAGAATGATCTCTGTTCGTTTCTAAGGCAAACCATTCAACATCACAGTAATCCAAGTCTATGCCCCAACCAGTAATGCTGAAGAAGCTGAAGTTGAATGATTCTATGAAGACCTATAAGACCTTTTAGAATTAACACCCCCCAAAAATGTCGTTTTCATTATAGGGGACTGGAATGCAAATGTAGGAAGTCAAGAAACACCTGAAGTAAGAGGCAAATTTGGCCTTGGAACACGGAATGAAGCACGGCAAAGACTAATAGAGTTTTGACAAGAGAACGCACTGGTCATAGAAAACACCCTCTTCCAACAACACAAGAGAAGACTCAATACATAAATATCATCAGATGGTCAACACCAAAATCAGATTGACTATATTCTTTGTAGTCAAAGATAGAGAAGCTCTTTACAGTCAGTAAAACAAGACTAGGAGCTGACTGTGGCTCAGATCATGAACTCCTTATTGCCAACTTCAGACTTAAATTGAAGAAAGCAGGGGAAACCACTAGACCATTCAGGTATGACCTAAATCAAATCCCTTATGATTATACAGTGGAAGTGAGAAATAGATTTAAAGGAATAGATCTGATAGATAGAGTGCCTGATGAACTATGGACTGAGGTTCATGACATTGTAGAGGAGACAGTGATCAAGACCATCCCCATGGAAAAGAAATGCAAAAAAGCAAAATAGCTGTCTGAGGAGGTCTTACAAATAGCTGTGTAAAGAAGAGAAGTGAAAAGCAAAGGAGAAAGGAAAGATATAGGCATCTGAATGCAGAGTTCCAAAGAATAGCAAGGAGAGATAAGAAAGCCTTCCTCCACGATTAATGCAAAGAAATAGAGGAAAAGAACAGAATGGGAAAGACTAGAGATCTCTTCAAGAAAATTAGAGATACCAAGGGAACATTTCATGCAAAGATGGGCTCGATAAAGGACAGAAATGGTATGGACCTAACAGAAGCAGAAGATATTAAGAAGTGGCAAGAATACACAGAACTGTACAAAAAAGACCTTCACGACCCAGATAACCACGATGGTGTGATCACTCACCTAGAACCAGACATCCTGGAATGTGAAGTCAAGTGGGCCTTAGAAAGCATCACTATGAACAAAGCTAGTGGAGGTGATGGAATTCCAGCTGAGCTCATTTGAATCCTGAAAGATGATGCTGTGAAAGTGCTGCACTCAATATGCCAGCACATTTGGAAAACTCAGCAGTGGCCACAGGACTAGAAAATGTCAGTTTTCATTCCAATTCCAAAGAAAGGCAATGCCAAAGAATGCTGAAACTACTGCACAATTGCACTCATCTCACATGCTAGTAAAGTAATGTTCAAAATTCTCTGAGCCAGGCTTCAGCAATACATGAACCGTGAACTTCCTGATGTTCAAGCTGGGTTTAGAAAA
Source organism: Ovis canadensis (assembly GCF_042477335.2). Taxonomy (NCBI): domain Eukaryota; kingdom Metazoa; phylum Chordata; class Mammalia; order Artiodactyla; family Bovidae; genus Ovis; species Ovis canadensis. The sequence goes on along the minus strand of NC_091269.1, from coordinate 20,132,328 downwards.
GGCAGAGGAACCAGAGATCAAATTGCCAACATCCACTGGATCATGGAAAAAGGAAGAGAGTTCCAGAAAAACATCTATTTCTGCTTTATTGACTATGCCAAAGCCTTTGAATGTGTGGATCACAATAAACTGTGGAAAATTGTGAAAGAGATGGGAATACCAGACCACCTGACCTGCCTCTTGAGAAACCTGTATGCAGGTCAAAAAGCAGCAGTTGGAACTGGACATAGAACAACAGACTGGGTCCAAACAGGGAAAGGAGTATGTCAAGGCTGTATATTGTCACCCTGCTTATTTAACTTATATGCAGAGTACATCATGAGAAACGCTGGGCTTGAAGAAGCACAAGCTGGAATCAAGATTGCCGGGAGAAATATCAATAACCTCAGGTATGCAGATGACACCACCCATATAGCAGAGAGTGAAGAGCAACTAAAAAGCCTCTTGATGAAAGTGAAAGAGGAGAGCGAAAAAGTTGGCTTAAACCTCAACATTCAGAAAACGAAGATCATGGCATCTGGTCCTATCACTTCATGGGAAATAGATGGGAAACAGTGGAAAGAGTGTCAGACTTTATTTTTCCGGGCTCCAAAATCACTGAAGATGGTGACTGCAGCCATGAAATTAAAAGACGCTTACTCCTTGGAAGAAAAGCTATGACCAACCTAGATAGCATATTGAAAAGCAGAGATATTACATTGCCAACAAAGGTCCGTCTAGTCAAGGCTGTGGTTTTTCCTGTGGTCATGTATGAATGTGAGAGTTGGACTGTGAAGAAAGCTGAGCGCTGAAGAATTGACGCTTTTGAACTGTGGTGTTGGAGAAGACTCTGGAGAGTCCCTTGGACTGCAAGGAGATCCAACCAGTCATTCTGAAGGAGATCAACCCTGGGATTTCTTTGGAAGGAATGATGCTAAAGCTGAAGCTCCAGTACTTTGGCCACCTCATGCGAAGAGTTGACTCATTGGCAAAGACTCTGATGCTGGGAGGGATTGGGGGCAGGAGGAGAATGGGACAACAGAGGATGAGATGGCTGGATGGCATCACCGCCTCGATGGACATGAATTTGGGTGAACTCCGGGCATTGGTGATGGACAGGGAGACCTGGCGTGGTGCAGTTCATGGGGTCGCAAGTGGTCGGACACGACTGAGCAGCTAAACTGAACTGAAGTGACTGAGTACGCACAGCTCAATTGCCTCAGTAGAAGGAGCAGTACCAAATGTAGGGCTCATCTTTCTGCGTTTCCCTTCTCTCTGGAATTTTGACCCCTTAAGTTCTCACTGCTTTTATAGCTTTCATTCTGGCAATCAAATCTCTTAAAAAATAGTTTTCCAGTTTTTCTGTTCTTTCTCAATAGGGAAATTGGTCTGAAAAAAGCTCTCTTCTTTTGTCAGAAGTGGAAGTACCCAGCATATTTTTAAAATTAAAAAGAATTACCTTCAAATCAGAAACTATTAGAACGTATAATGTGTAGAAGTGTTAGCATTGCTTCCTAAAACTTTGTTTCAATTATACATTTATATATTATATATCAGACAGAGAAGTAAAACATAACTCTTAGCATGAGTCATCATCAAAACAAGCTGAAAAGTGTTAATGATAAGCCATACCAAAATTGAGGTTCTGTGTCATATATTCAGTATAATACAAGAAAATGCATTACCTGGCCTTGGAATAAAATATTTACATTCTGACTCAGTGTTGATGGAGTTATGTTAAAATGGATAAGGTGCTTAAGCTCTTTGATCTGTTTATCTACAAGTTGAAGAATTTGGAGAAAATGTTCCATGATGTCCTTGTCTTCTTTTGTCACTTTCCTTATTTCAAAAGTTGCTTAGATTCTCTGTTTCTCATTTTTCTCACCTGTGAATGGAAATAATGGAAATAGTAATAACTTATAAAGATGCCCATTTCTCACATTTTAATGTATCTGTAGGTGAGATGTTCCTTGCAGCTGGTAGCATCTCATAAAGACTGCCAGCCAGTTGTGACACTATGGACGTGACTTGTGCCTGTGCAAACTTGGTCATAGCTGTTCATAGTCATCACTTTGTTTGATAATGCCCAAATTGGAACTACCCATTTTGAATTAAATTTCCATGGGAGGGGGGGGAGACTCTTCAGAAAGATAAAACACTTTCTTTTAGCACTGAAATTGAAAATCATCATGAATGAAGAAAAGCCCAGAAAAAAGCAGTGGAGTGTAAATTTGATATTAGTGTATGAGCAGTGGGCTGTATCAAGTTAAGCTGAAAGCATGTTTCATAGAGTCTATAAACTAGTGAGGCTTCACTAGTTTAGAAATGACCAAGAGAAGAATCTGCATGAAATTTAAAATACAGAAACAAAGAAGGTGTCATTACTGTGAGATGGCCCTTGTGGTCAAACGTAGGGAGACAAATATTGAGGGGGCTGCAGATTTCGGCCTTTTCTTTACTTTCTCAGCTTCATTCCTGTCTTTTGTCTCTGCTCCTGGCAATATCATTCAACAATAGCCCCAGGCCACTACCAGACACTTATCTCAGTCCTAAAGAAGCAGTAACTATGCAAAGGTGGTTGCCCAAAGTTTTCACTTTCATCTCAGGTTCAAAGGATTTGTTAACAAAACAAGCCACTCACTGAATACAAATAAATCAGTTCAGTTCAGTTCAGTTCAGTTTAGTTGCTCAGTCGTGTCTGACTCTCTGTGACCTCATGAGTCACAGCACGCGAGGCCTCCCTGTCCATCACCAACTCCCGGAGTTCACTCAGACTCACATCCATCGAGTCAGTAATGCCATCCAGCCATCTCATCCTCTGTCGTCCCCTTCTCCTCCTGCCCCCAATCCCTCCCAGCTTCAGAGTCTTTTCCAATGAGTCAACTCTTTGCATCAGGTGGCCAAAGTACTGGAGTTTCAGCCTTAGCATCATTCCTTCCAAAGAAATCCCAGGGCTGATCTCCTTCAGAATGGACTGGTTGGATCTCCTTGCAGTCCAAGGGACTCTCAAGAGTCTTCTCCAACACCACAGTCCAAAAGCATCAGTTCTTCGGCGCTCAGCCTTCTTCACAGTCCAACTCTCACATCCATAAATGACTACTGGAAAAACCATAGCCTTGACTAGACAGACCTTTGTTGGCAAAGTAATGTCTCTGCTTTTGAATATGCTATCTAGGTTGGTCATAACTTTTCTTCCAAGGAATAAACGTCTTTTGATTTCAGGGCTGCAATCATCATCTGCAGTGATTTTGGAGCCCAAAAAATAAAGTCTGATACTGTTTCCACTGTTTCCCCATCTATTTCCCATGAAGTGATGGAACCGGCGGCGGCCAGTGCACTAAGCGTGGCGGAGAGCTACCCCACGTCCGAAGTCAGGGGCAGCAGCCTAGAGTGCCAGCTTGTGACGGCGCAGGACCAGCCGAGAGGAGCTACCCAGCGTCCGAGGTCAGAGGTGATGGCCGAGAGGAGCTACCCCGTGTCCGAGGTGAAGGGCAACGGCCAGAGGAGCCACCTCACATTTGAGGCCAGGGGCAGTGGCCAGGAGGAGCAACCCTATGTCAAAGGAGTGGTGGCTGTGCGGGCGCAGGAGGGCCTAGAGGAGCCATCCCATGCTGAAGGTAAGGAAGGGCGATGGGAGGAGATACCCCTCATCCAAGGTAAGGAGCACCGGCTGTGCTCTGCTGGAGCAGCTGTGAAGAGATAGCTCATGCCCAAGGTAAGAGAAACCCAAGTAAGATGGTAGGTGTTGAAAGAGGGCATCAGAGGGCAGACACACTGAAACCATACTCACAGAAAACTAGTCAATCTAATCATACTAGGACCACAGCCTTGTCTAACTCAATGAAACTAAGCCATGCTGGACGGGCAACCCAAGATGGGCTGGTCATGGTGGAGAGGTCTGACAGAATGTGGTCCACTGGAGAAAGGAATGGCAAACCACTTCAGTATTCTTGCCTTGAGAACCCCATGAACAGTGTGAAAAGGCAAAATGATAGGATACTGCAAGAGGTACTCCCCAGGTCAGTAGGTGCCCAATATGCTACTGGAGGTCAGTGGAGAAATAACTCCAGAAAGAATGAAGGGATGGAGCCAAAGAAAAAACGATAACCAGCTGTGGATGTGACTGGTGATAGAAGCAAGGTCTGATGCTGTACAGAGCAATATTGCATAGGAACCTGGAATGTCAGGTCCATGAATCAAGGCAAATTGGAAGTGGTGAAACAGGAGATGGCAAGAGTGAACATTGACATTCTAGGAATCAGCGAACTAAAATGGACTGGACTGGGTGAATTTAACTCAGATGACCATTATATCTACCACTGCAGGCAGGAATCCCTCAGAAGAAATGGAGTAGCCATCATGCTCAACAAAACAGTCCAAAATGCGGTACTTGGATGCAATCTCAAAAATGATAGAATGATCTCTGTTCGTCTCCAAGGCAAACCATTCAATATCACAGTTATCCAAGTCTATGCCCCAACCAGTAATGCTGAAGAAGCTGAAGTTGAATGGTTCTATGAAGACCTACAAGACTTTTTAGAAGTAACACCCAAAAAAGATGTCTTTTTCATTATAGGGGACTGGAATGCAAAAGTAGGAAGTCAAGAAACACCTGGAGTAACAGGCAAATTTGGCCTTGCAATGTGGAATGAAGCAGGGCAAAGACTAATAGAGTTTGCCAAGAAAATGCACTGGTCATAGCAAACACCCTCTTCCAAAAACAGGAGAGAAGACTCTACACATGGACATCACCAGATGGTCAACACTGAAATCAGACTGATTATATTCTCTGCAGCCAAAGATGGAGAAGCTCTATAGAGTCAACAAAAACAAGACCAGGAGCTGACTGTGGCTCAGATCATGAAGCCCTTATTGCCAAATTCAGACTTAAATAGAAGAAAGCAGGGGAAACGGCTAGACCATTCAGGTATGACCTAAATCAAATCCCTTATGATTATACAGTGGAAGTGAGAAATAGATTGAAGGGCCTAGATCTGATAGATAGAGTGCCTGATGAACTATGAACTGAGGTTCCTGACATTGTACAGGAGACAGGGATCAAGACCATCCGCATGGAAAAGAAATGCAAAAAAGCAAAATGGCTGTCTGGGGAGGCCTTACAAATAGCTGTGAAAAGAAGAGAAGTGAAAAGCAAAGGAGAAAAGGAAAGATATAAGCATCTGAATGCAGAGTTCCACAGAATAGCAAGGAGAGACAAGAAAGGCTTCCTCAGCGATCAATGCAAAGAAATAGAGGAAAATAACAGAATGGGAAAGACTAGAGATCTCTTCAAGAAAATTAGAGATACCAAGGGAACATTTCATGCAAAGATGGGCTCGATAAAGGGCAGGAATGGTATGGACCTAACAGAAGCAGAAGATATTAAGAAGAGGTGGCAAGAATACACAGAAGATCTGTACAAAAAAGATCTTCATGACCCAGATAATCACGATGGTGTGATCACTCATCTAGAGCCAGACATCCTGGAATGTGAAGTCAAGTGGGCCTTAGAAAGCAACACTATGAACAAAGTTAGTGGAGGTGATGGAATTCCAGTTGAGCTGTTTCAAATCCTGAAAGATGATGCTGTGAAAATGGTGCACTTAATTTGTCAGCAAATTTGGAAATGTCAGCAGTCCCAAAGTACTGGAAAAGGTCATTTTCATTCCAATCCCAAAGAAAGGAAATGCCAAAGAATGCTCAAACTACTGCACAACTGCACTCATCTCACACACTGGTAAAGTAATGCTGAAAATTCTCCAAGTCAGGCTTCAGCAATACGTGAACCATGAATTTCCAGATGTTCAAGCTGGGTTTAGAAAAGGCAGAGGAACCAGAGATCAAATTTCCAACATCTGCTGGATCATGGAAAAAGGAAGAGAGTTCCAGGAAAACATCTATTTCTGCTTTATTGACTATGCCAAAGCCTTTGAATGTGTGGATCACAATAAACTGTGGAAGACTCTGAGAGAGATGGGAATACCAGACCACCTGACCTGCCTCTTGAGAAATCTGTATGCAGGTCAGGAAGCAACAGTTAGAACTGGACATGGAACAACAGACTGGGTCCAAATAGGGAAAGGAGTACGTCAAGGCTGTCAATGGTCACCCTGCTTATTTAACTTCTATGCAGAGTACATCATGAGAAACGCTGGAATGGAAGAAAAACAAGCTGGAATCAAGATTGCCGGGAGAAATCTCAATAACCTCAGATATGCAGATGACACCACCCTTATGGCAGAAAGTGAAGGGGAACTAAAAAGCCTCTTGATGAAAGTGAAAGAGGAGAGCGAAAAAATTGGCTTAAACCTCAACATTCAGAAAACGAAGATCATGGCATCTGGTCCCATCACTTCATGGGAAATAGATGGGGAAACAGTGGAAACAGTGTCAGACTTAATTTTTCGGGGCTCCAAAATCACTGAAGATGGTGACTGCAGCCATGAAATTAAAAGACGCTTACTCCTTGGAAGAAAAGTTATGACCAACCTAGATAGCATATTCAAAAGCAGAGACATTACTTTGCCAACAAAGATCTGTCTAGTCAAGGTTATGGTTTTCCAGCGGTCATGTATGGATGTGAGAGGCAGACTGTGAAGAAACCTCAGCACAGAAGAATTGATGCTTTTGAACTGTGGTGTTGGAGAAGACTCTTGAGAGTCCCTTGGACTGCAAGGAGATCCAAACAGTCCATTCTAAAGGAGATCAGCCCTCAGTGTTCTTTGGAAGGAATGATGCTGAAGCTGAAAGTCCAGTACTTTGGCCACCTAATGCAAAGAGTTGACTCATTGGAAAAGACTGATACTGGGAGGGATTGGGGGCAAGAGGAGACAGGGACAACAGAGGATGAGATGGCTGGATGGCATCACTGACCCGATGGACGTGAATCTGGGTGAACTCCGGGAGTTGGTGATGGACAGGGAGGCCTGGCATGCTGCGATTCATGGGGTCGCAAAAAGTCGGACACGACTGAATGACTGAACTGAACTGGAGGCACTAACCTAAAAACTTCCCTGTTGGCTCAGAGGTTAAAGCGTCTGCCTCCAATGCAGGAGATTCAGGTTCAATCTCTGGGTCGGGAAGATCTCCTGGAGAAGAAAACGTAACCCACTCCAGTATTCTTGCCTGGAGAATCCCATGGACAGAGAAGCCTGGCAGGCTGCAGTCCACAGGGTCACAAAGAGCTGGACATTGCTGACCGACTTCACTTTCACTGTAAGACACTGCCAGTCCCGCTCACAGAACAAAGGACTGAGTGCATACCAGAGAAGAGCTTGCAGGCTGTGGACTGACCTATCCTCCGCTGGAGACAGGCAGGCAGGGGGCAGCCAGAGCCGAAAAGGGGCAGTCTAAGCCCCAGAGAGGCATCCTCCACCAAACTGCAAGCAGGCTCTGTTACTAACCAATGCTTCTTGGGATTCTGGACGGTTGACATCTGCCGGGAGGGTCGCAGCCAGAGATCAGCCCCCCAGAAGAGACACATGGCACACCTGAGAGGGATGTGCCTGCAGCCACTCAGAAAACTGAGCGGCTGGAACAGGGGAGGCGGTGACACACTTTGCCCCTGGGGGAGACTGCGCTTGCCAAGCACCTGGTTACCTGAGCTGCTCGGACCTGGGAATGGCACAAAACACAGGCCCAAGTGAGTCTGCACCTTTGTGGAGTACCCGGGAACCCGAACCGGAGAGGCTTAGACCTGGGAAGTTCATGCAATCCAAGGCCCGCCCCTACAGTTCCCAGCAGAGCAGCCTGGAGCCTGAGCAGCGTAGACCAGGAAAGCACACACGACATGAGCGGGGGCAGACCCAGTGTGGCCGAGACACTGCGAGCACTCCCCACACATGCCAGTGATATTTGTTTGCAGTGTTCCTCCCTCCCCGCAGCAGGACTGAACAAGTGAACCTAAACTAGTGACCACCTTCACCCCCTGTGCCAGGGAGGAAATTAGGCACTGGAGAGCAGCAAACAGAAGCTAAAATTAACAGAGGGAATCACTTTGGAAGTGACAGGTGCAACAGATTAAAACCCTGTAGTTAGCACCAACTACATTGGAAAGGGCCTATAGAGCTTGAGAAGTATAAGCCAGATCAAGGAACAATCTGAAACTGAACTGACCCCACACTTCCCTCAACACCTCCAGAGAAACTCCTAGATAAATTTTTACTATTATCATTTTTTTAAATTTAAAAACAAATTTTAAGTCCTCTGTTACTCATTTAATTATTCATTTTTATAACCTATTGCTGCTGCTGCTGCTGCTAAGTCGCTTCAGTCATGTCCAACTCTGTGTGACCCCATAGACTGCAGCCCACCAGGTTCCCCTGTCCCTGGGATTCTCCAGGCAAGAACATTGGAGTGGGTTGCCATTTCCTTCTCCAATGCATGAAACTGAAAAGTGAAAGTGAATTTGCCCAGTCAAGTCCGACTCTTAGCGACCCCATGGACTGCAGCCTACCAGGCTCCTCTGTCCATGGGATGTTCCAGGCAAGAGTATTGGAGCGGGGTGCCATTGTCTTTTCCATTATTACCTTGCAAAAACAAGATCCTATTTTTTAAGCAAACTTCATATATATATATATATATATATATATATATATATATATTATAACTTTTGTGACTTTGTTTTTTTTATATTGTATTTTTGAGAGTCTAACCTCTACTCTAGATCTTTAATGTTTGCTTTTTAGTATTTGTTATCAAATTTTGTACCTTTAAGAACCCAATCTTCAGTACCCAGTTTTACTTGGGAGTGAGATTACTGGCTTGATTGCTCTCTCCCCCTTTTGACTCTCATTTTTCTCCACGAGCTCGCCTCTATCTTCTCCCTGCCCTTTTCTTCTCTACCCAACCCTGTGAATCTGTGTTCCTGGATGTGGAGAACACTTCAGTTCAGTTCAGTTCAGTTCATTTCAGTTGCTCAGTCGTGTCCAACTCTTTGTGACCCCATGAATCGCAGTACGCCAGGCCTCCCTGTCCATCACCATCTCATGGAGTTCACCCAGACTTACGTCCATCGAGTCCGTGATGCCATCCAGCCATCTCATCCTCTGTCGTCCCCTTCTCCTCCTGCCCCCAATCCCTCCCAGTATCAGAGTCTTTTCCAATGAGTCAACTCTTCTCATGAGGTAGCCAAAGTACTGGACTTTCAGCTTTAGCATCATTCCTTCCAAAGAAATCCCAGGGTTGATCTCCTTCAGAATGGACTGGTTGGATCTCCTTGCAGTCCAAGGGACTCTCAAGAGTCTTCTCCAACACCACAGTTCAAAAGCATCAATTCTTTGGCGCTCAGCCTTCTTCACAGTCTGCCTCTCACATCCATACATGAATCACAGGAAAAACCACAGCCTTAACTAGACGGACCTTAGTCAGCAAAGTAATGCCTCTGCTTTTGAATACGCTATCTAGGTTGGTCATAACTTTTCTTCCAAGGAGTAAGCGTCTTTTAATTTCATGGTTGCAGTCACCATCTGCAGTGATTTTGGAGCCCCCCAAAATAAAGTCTGACACTGTTTCTACTGTTTCCCCATCTATTTCCCATGAAGTGATGGGACAGGATGCCATGATCTTCGTTTTCTGAATGTTGAGCTTTAAGCCAACTTTTTTGCTCTCCTCTTTCACTTTCATCAAGAGGCTTTTTAGTTCCCCTTCACTTTCTGCCATAAAGGTGGTGTCATCCGCATCTCCGAAGTTATTGATATTTCTCCCAGCAATCTTGATTCCAGCTTGTGTTTCTTCCAGTCCAGCATTAACTGATTACTGGCTGGATCTGTCTCTCTCCATTTGATTCCCCCTTTTCTCCTCCTGGTCACCTCTGTCTCCTTCCTCCCTCTTCTCTTCTCTGTGTAACTCCATGAACATCTCTGAGGAGTCCAGACTTGGAGAGCACATAGGGAATTGATTACTGGCTAGCTTGCTCTCTCCCCTTTTGATTCCCCTTCTTCTTCTCCTACTCACCTCTATCTCCCTTTCTCCCTCTTCTCTTCTCCATGTAACTCTGTGAACATTTCTGGGTGTTCCTCACTGTGGAGAAACTTTTCACCATTAACCTAGATGTTTATCATCAGTGCTGTATAGATGGAGAAGTCTTGAGGCTACTGCAAGAATAAGACTGAAAGCCAGAGGCAGGAGGCTTAAATCCCAAACCTGAGAACACCAGAGAACTCCTGAATCCAGGAAAGATTAATTGATAGGAGCTCATCCAAAAGCCTCCATACCTACACCAAAACCAAGTACCACCCAAGAGCCAACAAGTTCCAGAGCAAGATATATCATGCAAATTCTCTAGCAATGCAGGAACTTAGCCCTGAGCTTCAATATACAGGCTGCCCAAAGTCACATCAAACCCATAAACATCTTAAAACTCACTACTGAACACTTCATTGCAGTACACAGAGAAGAAATCCAGCTCCACCCACCAGAACATCAAAGCAAGCTTCTCTAACCAGGAAGCCTTGACAAGCCACCTGCTCAACCTCACCCACAGTGAGGAACCTCCACAATAAAGATGAACCACAAACTGCCAGAATATGGAAAGGCCACCCCAAACACAGCAATCTAAACAAGATGAAAAGGCAGAGTAATACTCAGCAGGTAAAAGAACATGCCCATGAAACAAAAGAACAGAGTCTGAAAAGAATTCAGAATTCAGAATAATCATAGTAAAAGTGACCCAAAATCTTGAAAATAAAGTGGAGTTACAGAAAAATAGCCTGGAGACAAGAATTGAGAAGATGCAAGAAAGGAATAACAAGAACCTAGAAGAAATAAAAAAAAGTTAATATATAATGAATAAAGCAATAAATGAGATTTTAAAAACACCCTGGAGGCAACCAACAGGAGAATAGGATAAGGCAGAAAATAGAATGGGAGAAATAAATGAAGCAGAGAGAAAAAAAAGAATTTAAAGAAATGAAGACAACTTCAGAGACATCTGGGACAATGTTAAACGCTGCAACATTTGAATCATAGGAGTCCCAGAAGGAGACAAAAAGAAAGACCATGAGAAAATACTTGAGGAGATAATAGTTGAAAACTTCCCTAAAATGGGGAAGGAAATAGTCACCCAAATCCAAGAAACCCAGAGAATCCCAAACAGAATAAACCCAAGGCGAAACACCCCAAGACACATGTTAATCAAATTAACAAAGATCAAACACAAAGAACAAATATTAAAAGGAGCAAGAGAAAAACAACAAATAACACACAAGGAGATTCACATCAGGATAACAGCTGATCTTTCAATAGAAACTCTTCAGGCCAGAAGGGAATGGCAGGATATACCTAAAGTGATTAAAGAAAAACCTACAACCCAGATTACTGTACCCAGCAAGGATCTCATTCAAAATGGAGATGAAATTAAAAGCTTTACAGACAAGCAAAAGCTGAGAGAATTCAGCACCGCCAAACCAGCTCTCCAACAAATACTAAAGGATCTTCTCTAGACAGGAAACACAGAAAAGGTGTATAAACTTGAACCCAAAACAACAAAGTAAATGAAAACGGGATCATACTTATCAATCATTACCTTAAATGTAAATGGGTTGAATGCCCCAACCAAAAGACAAAGACTGGCTGAATGTATACAAAAACAAGACTCCTATACATGTTGTCTACAAGAGACTCACCTCAAAACAATGTACAGATACGACTGAAAGTGAAGGGCTGGAAAAAGTTATTCCATGCAAATAGAGACCAAAAGAAAGCAGGAGTAGCAATACTCATATCAGAGAAAAAGGCTTTAAAACAAAGGCTGTGAAAAGAGACAAAGAAGGACACTACACAATGATCAAAGAATCAATCCAAGAAGAAGATACAACAAAGATAAATATATATGCACCCAACATAGGAGCACTGCAATATGTAAGGCAAATGCTTACAAGTATGAAAGGGCAAATTAACAAAAACATAATAATAGTGGGAGACTTTAATACCCCACTCACACCTATGGATAGATCAATTAAACAGAAAATTAACAAGGAAACTCAAACTTTAAATGATACAATGGACTAGTTAGAACTAATTGATATCTATAGACACTTCACCCTAAAACAATGAATTTCATCTTTTTCTCAAGTGCACATGGAACCTTCTCCAGGATAAATCACATCCTGGGCCACGAATCTAGCCTTGGTAAATTCAAAAATATTGAAATCATTCCAAGCATCTTTTCTGACCACAATGCAGTATGATTAGATGTCAATTACAGGGGAAAAACTATTAAAAATTCCAACATATGGAGGCCACATAACATGCTTCTGAATAACCAATAATCACAAAAGAAATAAAAATATGCATAGAAATGAATGAAAATGAAAACACAACAACCCAAATCTTATGGGACAATGTAAAAGCAGTGCTAAGGGGAAGGTTCATAGCAATACAGGCTTACCTCAAGAAACAAGAAAAAAGTCAAATAAATAACCTACCTCTACACCTAAAGCACTAGAAAAGGAAGAAATGAAGAACCCCAGGTTAGTAGAAGGAAAGAAAACTTAAAAATTAGGGCAAAATAAATGCAAAAGAAACAAAAGAGACAATAGCAAAAATCAACAAAGCCAAAGCTGGTTTTTTGAGAAGATAAATAAAATTGACAAACCATTAGCCAGATTCATCAAGAAACAAATGGAGAAGAATCAAATCAACAAAATTAGAAATGAAAGTGGAGAAATCAAAACAGACAACACAGAAATACAGAGGATGATAAGAGACTACTATCAGCAACTATATACCAATAAATGGACAACTTGGAAGAAATGGACAAATTCTTAGAAAAGTACAACTTTCCAAAACTGAACCAGGAAGAAATAGAAAATCTTTACAGACCCATCACAAGCACGGAAATTGAAACTATAATCAGAAATCTTCCAGCAAACAAAAGCCCAGGTTCAGATGGCTTCTACCTGAATTCTACCACAAATTTAGAGAAGAGTTAACACTTATCCTACTCAAACTCTTCCAGAAAATTGCAGAGGAAGGTAAACTTCCAAATGCATTCTATGAGGCCACCATCACCCTAATACCAAAACCTGACAAAGATGCCACAATAAAAGAAAACTACAGGCCAATATCACTGATGAACATAGATGCAAAAATCCTTAACAAAATTCTTAACAGAATACAAAAACTTATTAAAAAGATATTGCATCGTGACCAAGTGGGTTTTATACCAGGAATGCAAGGATTCTTCAAATTCCGCAAATCAATCAATGTGATACACCACATTAACTAATTGAAAGATGAAAACCATATGATTATCTCAATAGATGCAGGGAAAGCCTTTGACAAAATTCAACATCCATTTATGATTAAAAAAAAAAAAAAAAACCCTCCAGAAACCAGGCATAGAAGGAACATACCTCAACATAATAAAAGCTATATATCACAAACCCACAGCAAACATTATCCGCAATGGTGAAAAATTGAAAGCATTTCCCTTAAAGTCAGGAACAAGGCAAGCATGCCCACTCTCACCACTACTATTCCAAATAATTTTGGAAGTTTTGGCCACAGGAATCAGAACAGAAAAAGAAATAAAAGGAATCCAGGTTGGAAAAGAACTAAAACTCTCACTGTTTGCAGATGACATGATCCTCCACATAGAAAACCCTAAAGACTCCACCAGGAAATTACTAGAGCTAATCAATGAATATAGTAAATTTGCTGGATATATAATCAAAACACAGAAATCCCTTGCATTCCTATACACTAACAATGAGAAGACAGAAAGAGAAATTAAGGAGGCAATTCCATTCACCATTGCAATGAAAAGAATAAAATGCTTAGGAATAAATGTATGTAAAGAAACAAAAGACCTATATATAGAAAACTATAAAACACTTGAGAAAGAAATCAAAGAAGACACTAATAGATGGAGAAATATACCATGTGAATGGATTAGAAGAATCAATATAGTGAAAATGAGTATACTACCCAAAGCCATCTATAGATTCAATGTAATCCCTATAAAGCTACCAACGGTCTTTTTCAGAGAACTGGAACAAATAATTTCACAATTTGTATGGAAATACAAAAAACCTCGAGTATCCAAAGCAATCTTGAGAAAGAATGGAGCTGGAGGAATCAACCTGCCTGACTTCAAGCTCTACTAGAAAGCCACAGTCATCAAGACAGTAAGGTACTTGCACAGAGACAGAAATACAGATCAATGGAACAAAATAGAAAGCCCAGAAACAAATCCACACACCTACGGACACCTTATCTTTCACAAGGGGGACAAGAATATACAATGGAGAAAAGACAATCTCTTTAACAAGTGGTGCTGGGAAAACTGGTCAACCACTTGTAAAAGAATGAAACTAGAACACTTTCTAACACCACACATAAATAAACTCAAAATGGATTAAAGATCTAAACATAAGACCAGAAACTAAAAACCTCCTAGAGGAGAATATAGGCAAAACTCTCTCCAACATAAATCACAGCAGGATCCTCTATGACCCGCCTCCCAGAGTAATGGAAATAAACGCAAAGATAAACAAATGGGACCTAATTAAAATTAAAAGCTTTTGCACAACAAAGGAATCTATAAGCAAAGTGAAAAGACAGCCTTCAGAATGGGAGAAAATAATAGCAAATGAAGCAACTGACAAATAATTAATCTCAAAAATATACAAGCAACTCCTGAAGCTCAATTCAGAAAAACAAACGACCCAATCAAAAAATGGGCCAAAGAACTAAATAGACATTTCTCCAAAGAAGACATACAGATGGCTAACAAATACATGAAAAGATGCTCAACATCACTCACTATCAGAGAAATGCAAATCAAAACCACAATGAGGTACCATTTCACACCAGTCAGAATGGCTGCTATCCAAAAGTCTACAAGCAATAACTGCTGGAGAGGGTGTGGAGAAAAGGGAACCCTCTTACACTGTTGGTGGGAATGCAAACTATTACAGCCACTATGGGGAACAGTGTGGAGATTCCTTTAAAAACTGAAAATAGAACTGCCTTATGACCCAGCAATCCCACTGCTGGGCATACACACTGAGGAAACCAGAATTGAAAGAGACACATGCACCCCAATGTTCATCGCAGCACTGTTTATAATAGCCAGGACATGGAAGCATCCTAGATGTCCATCAGCAGATGAATGGATAAGAAAGCTGTGGTACACATATGCAATGGAGTATCATTCAGCCGTCAAAAAGAATACATTTGAATCAGTTCTAATGAGGTGGATGAAACTGGAGCCTATTATACAGAGTGAAGCAAGCCAGAAAGAAAAACACCAATACAGTATACTAATGCATATATATGGAATTTAGAAAGACAATAACGATAACCCTGTATGTGAGACAGCAAAAGAGACCCAGATGTATAGACCAGTCTTTTGGACTCTGAGGGAGAGGGAGAGGGTGGGACTATTTGGGGGAATGACACTGAAACATGCATAATATCATATAAGAAACAAATTGCCATTCCAGGTTCGATACAGGATGCTTGGGGCTGGTGCACTGGGATGACCTGGAGGGATGGTACAGGGAGGGAGGAGGGAGGAGGGTTCAGGATGGAGAACATGTGTATGCCCGTTGTGGGTTCGTGTTGATGTGTTGCAGAACCAGTACAATATTGTAAAGTAATCAGCCTCCAATTAAAACAAATAAATTTAAATTAAAAAAAGAGAAAGCTGTGGTACATATACACAATGGAATATTACTCAGCCATTAAAAAGAATACATTTGAATCCATTCTAATTAGGTGGATGAAACTGGAGCCTATCATACAGAGTGAAGTAAGCCATAAAGAAAAATGCCAATACAGTATACTAATGCATATATATGAAATTTAGAAAGATGGTAACCATAACCCTATATGCGAGACAGCAAAAGAGACACAGATGTATAGAACAGTCTCTTGGACTCTGTGGGAGAAGGCAAAGGTGGGATGATCTGAGAGAATAGCATTGAAGCATGTATATTATCATATGTGAAACAAACCACCAGTCCAGGTTCGATGCATGAGAATGGGTGCTCAGGGCTGGTGAACCGGGATGACCCAGAGGGATGGGATGGAGAGGGAGGTGGAAGGGGGCCTCAGGATGGGGAACGCATGTACACCCGTGGCTGATTCATGTGAATATGGCAAAACCACTACAATATTGTGATGTAGTTAGCCTCCAATTAAAATAAATAAACTAAAAAAAAAA
This sequence comes from Ovis canadensis, assembly GCF_042477335.2. Lineage (NCBI taxonomy): Eukaryota > Metazoa > Chordata > Mammalia > Artiodactyla > Bovidae > Ovis > Ovis canadensis. The sequence goes on along the minus strand of NC_091269.1, from coordinate 20,116,178 downwards.
GTAAACATGTTTTCTCTTTTAATTACAATTTTTGAAAGATTTTCTGTGTTTAGCTGGATGAATGTTCACCCTTAGTTATTTATGAAGAAATCTTTTCTTCAATTATATAATGAGCTCTTGCTGCTCAGAACTTGAATGGTATAAATGGAACACTCAGCTTCTTCATGCTTTAATAAATAATAAGTGAAAAAGATATTACCCATAGGAATAATACACAATTCTAGGTGGGATCCCACCTACAGATATTAAACAACAAAAAAAAAAAGAAACCTTAAGAGGAAAAGGTGAAAGTGAAAGTGAGTCCCTCAGTCACATCCAACTCTTTGTGACCCCATGGACTGTATAGTCCCTGGAATTCTCCCGGCCAGAATACTGGAGTGGGTTGCCTTTCCCTTCTCCAGGGGATCTTCCCAACCCAGGAATTGAACTCAGGTCTCCCACATTGCAGGCAGATTCTTTACCTGCTGAGCCACAAGGGAAAGCTTAATATACTTATATTAACTTATAGGACAGAACAAGCCAGGAAGCTTTGCTAAAACTGTGCTGGTTTGGCTGCATTTTTTTTTTAATTTTTTTAATACGAAAAACATTTTGTACTGGGGTATAGCCAAATAACAATGCTGTATGACTCAGCCATACATACACATGTATCCATTCGCTCCCAAACTCCCCTCCCATCCAGGCTGGCACATAACATTGTAGCTGCATTATTTTTTAAGGAAGTGGTGCAGGAAATGGAAACCCACTTCAGTATTCTTGCCTGGAGAATCCCCATGGACAGAGGAGCAAAAGAGGTGGGCAAAAGAGTTGGACACAACTAAGCACACACAGCACAATACTAAAACATACTCTTGGGCTTTGTGTTTGTTTCCAATTTCTCAAACATAAATATGAGACATAGCCAACACAGAGCCCACTAAAGGCTGGCAGTGTGGTGGCGGGAATACTGAGCATTGCACTGCCAGGACAGAGTAAGTCTGGACTTGGGCAGTTGTCACCGTGGGACCCTGGGCAACTGTGACTTGATCTCAGAATCAGTTTCCATCTGTAAAATCATCCTCTCCAGAGGCCATTAGGATGACCAAATGAAATATTTGTAAAGCAATTAATGCACTTAGGGCAAGGACTGAATATCCCTTCTCTCTGCTGTTGCCCATAAACATCTTTGTGCGTAGAATTTATTTATGATTCTTCAAACTGCTGCCAAAATCCCCTCCAGAACTGAGCCAAGCTATACTGCTACTGCCGCACATATGCTCTAGCAGATTAGCTCAACACAGGGCTCTCACTGCTGTCAATGTTGTGGGTTGGGGATGCTGGCAAGGTTCATGGGATGGCTTGTCTCTGCTCCCAGAGGACCAGCCTCAGCAGGGGAGACTTCCGTAGCTGGGACTGGGATGTGCATTGAATGCCTTCTCTTACTGAAGTTTTCCCTGCTGGGCATTCCCCTCGGCTGGGTAGACAGGGAAGCTGGGCTCAGTGAGTGCTGTTGCCAGTGGCACCTGACAGGGGACTCCCCATGGGCCCAGGTTTTCCACAGCAGAGCAGCCCCTGGGCTCCAAAACCAAGTGTCCCGGTGAAGTGCAAACAGCATGACCATTCATGATCTGGCCACTCCTGCCATTCTGTAGATAGATAGTCATAATCTTGCTCAAATTTACAAGGAGAGGACAGAGACTCTGACTCACCATGCGGGGAGTGCCCAAGAATTTGCAGCCAAAAACTACCACAACACCCTTGGGCATGAGGGAGATGTGTATTAGGACACCAAAAGGGAAGGGCTGCTATCATCTTTGCTTGGGGACCGAAGAGAGAAGTAAGGTTGACCTCCCTTTACTGGGAACTAAATGCCTTATTTCATTCCTTCCAAATATATGCTGGATTCTCCACCATTTGGGGTCTCAGTTTCACCATCTGTAAAATGAACAGGTTGAAATGGTTGGTCTTTAAAATTCATTTTGACTTTAAAAATCTAAGGTTCTGTCAAAATCTATCCCTGTGATTTGCCTGGAGAAAAATCTCTTCCAGATAGTCCTAGGTGAATTGGTGTAATAGCACAAAGGTCGCCACTCCCAGCTCTTCTCATCTCTGAAATTCTTCTCAGTACCACAGAGGTCTTCTTCCACAATGCCTCCCCTCACCATTCCCTCATTAAGTCAATCAGACTGAGACCTCCCAGGTCCCCTTCTGAGGTTCTCCATGCAACTACCCAGTTCGGTTAAAAGGCTCTCCACTCTCTGGTCTTCTGGGACCAGCCCTTCTAGAAGCACAGAGTGAATATTGAAGCACTTCCCCACCCTACAAGGTGAGTGTGCTACCTGGTGTCAGACTATGGTCCACTGGATCCTGCCCTGCCTTGTCTGATTTTCCTGAGTTTCCTGGTAGTGCTGACCCTGAGGGCGAACATTCAGGAAAGTGGAAGCCTTTGATGTTTAAAAAGCACCTGGAAAAACACATTTTCTTTTATTACATAGGTGACATAAAATGCATAATAATAGAATATTTCATTATTTGATTTGAATATTGTATTTTATTATTTGTATCATACTGCCAATCACAAGATTCTGAAATGCCATTCCACCTTACTTTTTCTGATAAATTCCAGAAAGTTGTTTAGGCATGTTTTCTCTCTGAAAAAGCACTGTCGCCAAGCACTTCCTGTCTATATCACTAATGTGACAAGTATACAAATCCACCCTGTGTTGTCATACACAGGCCTGTTCCTTCCATAGTAGGTGGGGAGAGGTGTCAGGCACTGTAATTTGTATAGCTTCTCACTCCTGTTTCCTTCCCGCTTAGGGATCCACACACCCTCTCACTCCACCTTTAGGTCTTATAGAAAGAGATAGACAAATATATGCTGATTGATGCTACAGCATCTTGCTGCTCAAGTGACCTGCGTCCCTGTCACTCTGTTCCTCCTCTCCATCTCCCTTGAGGCTTTTCCAGCACCTCCTCTGTCTGCTTTTCTGGATCTCTGGATGCAAAGGCAGCAATCTAGTTCCAGGACCTGTACTTTTACCAACAGTGTGAAACAACTGGGACCTGAGTTTATTTCCCCCGCTGTTACCCTCAGCATCCTTCACCCCATCTTGGGGCTTCCTTTGCTCTGCTGGCCACTTCTGTTTGCACAAGGTAATACAGTCAAATACCATCTGGGCATGATCCCAATACAATCACCATAATTCCTCCAGCTCCCAATATGAAAAAACACTGCTCAATTAAACACATCCATTTAAACTAAAAGCCTCATTAACATCCAGGGTTGGAAGCCTGTTTCACTTGGGTAACTGCTTGCCTTATTATTTATTTGATTTATTCTTCTGCCCCCATTATAAGGTTGCCACTCCACTTAATGTAGCATCCAAACTAAATGTGTCTGTCTCGCTGGACCCTTAGAGTCTAGAGGAGCACCAAGCCTGCAGGGTCCTCCAAATCTCATTTTTTTCACCCTTTGAACTTTCTCTATTTCTCTTGGGAGGAGGGCACCCAGGATAGTTTAACCCTGGAAAGAGGAGGAAAACAAAACAAAAGAACAAATAAAGGCTTATTTTCTGCATGGACCTTGAAGGACATTTTCTTAGATGTATCAAACCCATTAAGTTTAATTCTTCTCTGGACCCAGCCCTCTTCCAGAGAACTTCACTGGCCCTCATGGGATGGTAGGGACAATCTCCCCAGGGACAGGTGCTAATACTTACATGCTAGCTAGATTCATAATGTCAAAATCATCTCTGCAGGGTCACAGCTAACACAAGTCATCCTGGCCTTAGTGTCGTGTTTTCCCCACCTGCCCCTGAATGTCAGGCAGTCTTGAATCTCTTTGGAAAACAGGTTTGCACTGGGAACCACCCTGGATGATGTTTCCCACATAATTCAAGGCTTCACAGTTTTCCAGATAAGAACACAGTAAGAGAAAAAAAAAAAAAAAAAACCTTAAAAATAAATTCATTGTACCTCTCCTGATCTCCAGAGCTATGGCTCTCAAAATTATGAAGTGGAGAGGACAGAATGCTGCCTCTGATTAAATATGAAGCCATGGCCGACCTTCCTTCTAGAAGGTTCTTGTTCTCCTCTCCTGGGACACCTCCCTCCCTCAATCTCCTTCAAAAATGAGTGCTTCTGGCCACTGTTCCAAGGAGGACCCATACATCCTTGGTGTAGTGGGACATGGGAGGACTCTGCAGGTGTGAGGGATGTGGTGCATGTGGTGGAGACCCTCATGCTCATACTCTAGGACATGCTGGGCAAAATGTGTAGGCAATCAAAGTCCACACATCTTGATCCTTCTGAGCTGATGTTGAGATGGGCACCTTTCTACAGAAAGGGATGGGGCAAACAACTAAATCTCTCTCTCTCTCTCTGCAAATCAATGCTTCATAACTCTAGGTAGATTGGGTGCCTCTCCTCCATATCTTTGGACAGTGCAAAGCTTGCATGGATGGAAAAGAGGACAAAGCTGCAAACTAAAGTGGCTCAAGAGAATGGCAGGAATAATACATGGGTATCAGGGGGTGAGAGCAGCTGATGGTTCAGTGATTTTTGGCCATCAGTAAGATTTGTGGATGAATTAATGTTACCAAAGGAATTCAAGTTGATTTCAGATTAATGGCAACCCACTCCAGTATTCTTGCCTGGAGAATCCCATGGACAGAGGAGCCTGGTGGGCTACAGTCGATGGGGTCGCAAAGAGTCAGACATGACTGAGTGACTTCACTTTCTTTCACTTTCAGATTACCTCAAGATAAATTTACACCAACTTTCCCCATTTAAAGTACACGGAGAGTGGGAGAGATGGAGTGGAGTGGCAGAGCATACCTGCAGCCCCTGCTTGGCACCAAGGTGACCATCCTTCCCTGTGGTACCCAGGATGGTCCTCTTGACTGTACATCATTGCAGGGACTTTTCCCTCAATTTTCTTGCTGTTCCATCAAAATCTAAGTGCATCCATTGAACTCTGTCAAGCATGTGGAATTCATCCATCATGTGTGATATTGACAGGGAAAAATAATGAAACTTGCTGGTCTGGATAATTTCTGAAGTCTCTCTTCTGACCTGCATTGGGGAGGGGAGGGGGTGGCCTGAAGCAGGATGGAGAGAGAGAGGTGGTTCGCCACCCATTCCTACTCACACAAACAGGTTGAAGGCCCAAACAAAGGGAAGCCCCAAATGGTCTCTGACAAGCTGCCTAAAGTGGCTTTCCAGCAGTGAAGAGGAAAGAACACTATATTTGGATTGAAATGGATCAGGAATACCGAAACACAGCCCTGTGCTCTGCCAGAGATGGTCCTGTGTATTTTTAGAGGTGGGTGTGAGAGAAGGGTGGGCTATGCTGTGTCTTCGTAGCACTTCACAAAAGATTTAGGCCAATTGCCTGTGCTATGAGATGAGGATGGAGAAGTTAGAGTCCCAATTGCAGGCTATAGAGCCAGGCGCAGTTTGGAGTTCTTTCTTCACTGCTACCATGAAATGCCTTTCATCTGACAAACATGCACTTTTAGTTCACTATGCTCAAGAAACCACACTGCACTTTGGTCTAATGCTGAGAGGGATGCAGGATTTTTCAAAGTAGCAATTACAGGCTGGCAGAAATCCTATGCTCTTGTCAGATGACCCCTCAGTCCACAACTTCTCCACCCTGTGTCCTGGCACTTCCAGGGGCTACCAGTGCACCCCATCCATTCTAACACTTGCCTGCAGTCCTGAACCAAGCTTCCTAAACTGGCCTCCATCACCTCACCAGCAACAGTCCTCCATTAATGACCCAGTGCTGTCCAGGATTGTTGTTGCTATGATGACAGTCACCCATGAGTACATTAAGAGAAAAGTAACCACATTTTAGCAGGTGTACAGTCCTAGCATGACATACCAGTGCAGACTTATAAAGCTTTCTAGTTTCCCTAAGACTTTTCTTTCCCACAAGACTTTTAAAATTAGGAACCAGTATCCTAAGTAATCACTTAGCCTAAGTAATTGCAAAGAACACAATTTCCCTAGCAACCAGAGAAATGCTACTCCCTCCTGTTGAGGGGTTAAAAATAACATTGCATGTGCCACTGTAACCAACTAGAATCTCCAAATTGTCTTCTGTAGCAGCCCCCAGTTGTTGCAGATGCTGAACTGCCTAAATCTCATCTATCATCAAGGGAAACTTTCTAAGGTAAAAAGGGAATTCACCTTTGTAGGATCACTCAGGCAACCTCTCTGACTCCCTGAAAAGGAAAAATCCAGTCATCTTCATCCTCATGAGCAGGGGCAGGATTCCCCTTCTTCCCCTTTCCTGTACTGGACCAATGTCCCAGGCATGCACAGCTTCTCAAGATTCTCTGACCAGACCACCTGCCTGCCTGCCTGTCTCCCTCCCACCCTTCTTTTCTAATTCCTTTTTTAATACTTATGTTTATTTATGTATCTGGCTGTGCTGAGTCTTATTTACAGCACATGGGATCTTCAGTCTTTGCTGTGGCATGCAGATCTTTACTTGCAGCATGTGTTTCCCAAGTGGCACTAGTGGTAAAGAACCAGCCTGCCAATGCAAGAGACGTGAGATGCAGGGTCAGTCACTGGGTTGGGAAGATCCCCTGAGGATGGGCATGGCAACTCACTTCAGTATTCTCGCCTGAAGAATCTCATGGAGAGGGGAGCCTGGCAGACTACAGTTCCTAGGGTTGCAGAGTCGTGTAAGACTCCTTGCACTGGGAGTGCAGAGTCTTAACCACTGGACCACCAAGAAGGCCCTCCACTCCCTTTTTACTTGCAGCTGCTGCTGCTAAGTCGCTTCAGTTGTGTCCATCTCTGTGCGACCCTGTAGACGGCAGCTCACCAGGCTCCCTTGTCCCTGGGATTCTCTAGGCAAGAACACTGGAGTGGGTTGCCATTTCCTTCTCCAATGCATGAAAGTGAAAAGTGAAAGTGAAGTCGCTCAGTCGTGTCTGACTCTTAGTGACCCCATGGATTGCAGCCTACCAGGCTCCTCCGTCCATGGGATTTCCCAGACAAGAGTACTGGAGTGGGGTGCCATTGCCTTCTCCAGTTACATTAGCTAGCATACAATAAAATTTCAGTCTTAAGTGATCAGTTCAATGAATTGTAGGAATTATATATGCAAGATATAGAACATTTCCATCACTCTAGAAAGCTCTCTTCATATACCTTTCCATTCACTATACCATTCCCTAACCTGAAGCAATACCAGATGATCAATACCAAAATCAGATAGATTATATTCTTGGCAGCCCAAGATGGAGAAGCTCTATACAGTCAGCAAAAACAAGACCGGGAGCTGATGTGGCTCAGATCATGAACTCCTTATTGCAAAATTCAGACTTAAATTGAAGAAAGCAGGGAAAACTACTAAACCATTCAGGTATGACTTAAATCAAATCCCTTACAATTATACAGTGGAAGTGACAAAATATTCAAAGCATTAGATCTGACAGACAGAGTGCCTGAAGAACTATGGTTGGAGGTTCATGACATTGAACAAGAGCCAGGGATCAAGACCATCCCCAAGAAAAAGAAATGCAAAAATGCAAAATGGTTGTCTGAGGAGGCTTTACAAGTAGCTGTGAAAAGAGGAGAAGTGAAAGGCAAAGGAGAAAAGGAACGATATACCCATTTGAATGCAGAGTTCCAAAGAATAGTAAGGAGAGATAAGAACACCTTCCCTGTTGATCAATGCAAAGAAAGAGAGGAAAACAATAGAGTGGGAAAGACTAGAGATCTCTTTAAGAAAATTAGAGATACCAAAGGAACATTTCATGCAAAGATGGGCTCGATAAAGGACAGGAATGGTATGGACCTAACAGAAGCAGAAGATTTTAAGAAGAGGTGGCAAGAATACACAGAAGAACTGTACAAAAAAAGATCTTCATGACCAAGATAATCATGATGGTGTGATCACTCATCTAGAGCCAGACATCCTGGAATGTGAAGTCAAGTGGGCTTTAGAAAGCATCACTAGAAACAAAGCTGATGGAGGTGATGGAATTCCAGTTGAACTGTTTCAAATCCTGAAAGATGATGCTATAAAAGGGCTACTCTCAATATGCCATCAAATCTGGAAAACTCAGCAGTTGCCATGGGACTTGGAAAGGTCAATTTTCATTCAAATCCCAAAGAAAGGAAATGCCAAAGAATGCTCAAACTTCTGCACAATTGCACTCATCTCACACACTAGTAAAGTAACGCTCAAAATTCTCCAAGCCAGGCTTTAGCAGTACATGAACCGTGAATTTCCAGATGTACAAGCTGGTTTTAGAAAAGGCAGAGGAACCTGAGATCAAATTACCAACATCCACTGGATCATGGAAAAAGCAAGAGAGTTCCAGAAAAACATCTATTTCTGCTTTCTTGACTATGCCAAAGCCCTTGACTGTGTGAAACACAATAAACTGTGGAAAATTCTGAGAGAGATGGGAATACCAGACCACTTGACCTGCCTCTTGTGAAACCTGTATGCAGGTCAAGAAGCACCAGTTAGAACTGGACATGGAACAACAGACTGATACCAAATTGGAAAAGGAATATGTCAAGGCTGTATATTGTCACCCTGCTTATTTAACTTATATAGATTACATCTTGAGAAATGCTGGGCTGGAGGAAGCACAAGCTGGAATCAAGATTGCCAGGAGGAATATCAATCACCTCAGATATGCAGATGACACTACCCTTATGGTAGAAAGTGAAGAACTAAAGAGCCTTTGATGAAAGTGAAAAAGGAGAGTGAAAAAGTTGGCTTAAAGCTCAACATTCAGAAATGTTGATCATGGCATCTGGTCCCATCACTCCATGGGAAATAGATGGGGAAACAGTGAAAACAGTAGCTGACTTTATTTTTTTGGCTCCAAAATCACTGCAGATGGTGACTGCAGCCATGAAATTAAAAGACGCTTACTCCTTGGAAGGAAAGTTATGACCAACCTAAACAGTTTATTAAAAAGCAGAAACATTACTTTGCCAACAAAGGTCCGTCTAGTCAAGGCTATGGTTTTTCCAGTAGTCACATATGGATGTGAAAGTTGGACTGTGAAGAAAGCTGAGCGCCGAAGAATTGATGCTTTTGAACTGTGGTATTGGAGAAGACTCTTGAGAGTCCCTTGGACTGCAAGGAGATCCAACCATTCCATCCTAAAGGAGGTCAGTCCTGGGTGTTCCTTGAAAGGCCTGATTTTGAAGCTGAAACTCCAATACTTTGGCTGCCTCATGTGAAGAGCTGACTCACTTGAAAAAAACCCTGATGCTTGGAAAGATTGAAGGTGGGAGGAGAAGGGGATGACAGAGGATGAGATTGTTGGATGGCATCACTGACTCAATGGATACGGGTTTGGGTAGACTCCGGCAGTTGGTGATGGACAGGGAGGCCTGGAGTGCTGTGGTTCATGGGGTCACAAAGAGTCAGACACGACTGGGCAACTGAACTGAACTAAACTGAACTGAAGTATTAGTAGACTAAGATGTGTTAAAAATCAGACTCTATGGGGAGAGGGACCTTGTCTATTTTGTTTATCCCAGTGTCTCTAGCACTTGAACTGTGCCTGGCACATTACAGGTACACAGTAAATATTTGTTGAGTGAAAAGCAGGCATTGAGATATAGTGATGAGCACAAGCAATATAATTTCTGCCCTTATGGAGCCAACTTTGGAAGGGAGACAAACACCAATTAAAAAAAAACACAAATAAATATACAATTGCAACTATTTCTATGTATAAATGCTCATGGTTCTATGATAATCTATAATGGAGAGATTTGATCTTGTTATAGACATCAAAAAAATCTTCCTTGAGCAAGTGATCATTAAGGCTAGATCACTAGGAACTAACTAGATAAAAAGAGGAAGATGGTCTCAGACAGGAAATATAGCATGTGCAAGGTCCCTGTGGCAGATGAGAACCTGGTAAATACAAAGGAATAAAAGAAGACCAGTTTGTTGGGCCTCAAAGAATAAGGAACCCCATTGGGCAGTGAGCCAGGAGCAGGTGGTGGGGCCAGAACATGCCAGGTTTCATCAGCCACATCAAGGAACTTGTCTTTATCTTCTTGAGCAATGGAAAGTCAATGAAGGAGAGAGACACAATCAGATATTCATTTTTAGAAAATCATTCAGTCATCAGTTTGGAGCCAACTGCAGGTTTCCAGAGTGGATGGTGACTTTAGTTAAAGGATACTGCCATGATATAGTTCAGAGAGTACTGTAACTGGTACTAGGCTGGTAGTGGTGAGATGGAGAGAAGTGGATGGATAGTAAATATTGGCTGAAATTATTACCATTTCTTAGCCATCAATATGGGATTGGGGCAGATCTATTTAATATGACTGATTCCTGTGTGTGAAGTCACTCAGTCGTGTCCGACTCTTTGCAACCCCATGGACTGTAGCCTACCAGGCTCCTCCCTCCATGGGATTCTCCAGGCAAGAGTACTGGAGTGGGTGATTCCTAGAGGTCAAGAAAAATCTGAAACTATATGGAATAAATTTTGTACTCGTGGGAGGGATTTATGAATCATAAGATGCCTAAGCCTCAGAATGAGACAAAATCTCTGAAAAATCAGGGGGAAGGACATTTCTCCATCTTTCGTGATACTACTCCACCACCTGACAACAGAAAGGATTGGGGCTTTAGAAATGTTTTTGGTCCCAATACATCCCTTTGACCTAGATGGTAAGGACCTTGGCCTCGTTCATATGCAAATTAATGACATTCATCAACTAATTTTGGTGCTGGTGCTGCCCATGGGCCCTATGGCATCACAGCCTCTGACTGCCCATTACCAGGGCTTTCCAACCACAGATTCCACACCTGTCTACCAGGAGGAGGAAGAGGCATGTGCTCTGCAATCCATCCATCAGCCACTGGGGCCAGGCTACGGAATATGCCGAGTGCATCAAGTTCCACACCCCCACAGTCACACCAGCTGGCTTTTTTTCCCACACCTACTCTGAGCTGACCTTAGGGGCAAAGCCCAGCTCCACAGTGTCTCAAAGATCTGCTCTTGGTTCTCAGTTTTCCTCAAGGGTGGCTCACATTCACCCCTCAGAATTGTACCCAGTGACAAAAGTTAACACCATGAACCAAGCCAGTCTCTCTCACCTTGTAGAACCCCAGTTGTTGCAGCCTGGCAGATGAGATTGATAAGAATTATTATGTTTTGTGATCAAAACAAAGTTGATCAGCCTGTGAGAGGGCATCTAATTGGCTGACCCAAGCCATTGCATGGGGAAGCTCTGCTCCCCTCTCCTGGCAACACAGGTGATCTGGTTTTGGAAGCACAAGTGGAAACCATGGAATGAACAACTGCTTGGTTATTGAAGCCAAGCTAGAGACAGCACTGGATAGAAGGGTGCCTGGAGGTAAGACTTGTTGGGAAGACCAAGGACTGGGCAGAAGTCTGGTAGTTTTCCAGTAAGAAAGAGCATTGGGGACCTGAGATACTGAAAACTCACCACTAAATACCCAGCAGAACACAAATACCAGGCTACTTGCTATTTGCTAGTTGGGAAGATCCCCTGGAGAAGGGATCAGCTACCCACTCCAGTATTCTTGGGCTTCCTTGTTGGCTCAAACAGTAAAAAATCTGCCTCTAAATTCCAGTTCTTTTTGGCCTTGATGGTTTCCAGCTGCTCCTGCTCAAGTAAGCCTCAACCTTGGACAGTGAATCCTTGTGGGTCATCTGTGTCCCTCTGCTTTGTAGTCAGGCTCTGCATCCACTGCACAGTAAATGCTCGGTGAGCCCCTTTATTGATGCTCAATCCATCCTCCTCAGCGCCCTTCTGTGACAGCTCCAACTTCCCTCTCCTTAAGCTCCCTGAGGAGCTCTACCTTACACATTCAAACTCTGCCCCATCCTGCTACTGACTTCCTCCAGAAAGTTGAGGCGATTGCATCTAACTTTCCTCTTTGCTCCACTTCCTGATGGACAGGCTGGGTTCATCTCTGCCCATCCTCTCTTGCAGGTCAGAGCACATGTGTCCTAAAACCTTTCTTTCTCTTGAATCCTAGATTCTCTTTTCCCTACTTCCAGTGGGTTCTCCACCCACAAATTCTCCTCTGGCTTCACCTTCAGTCACATTTTCACTGGTTTCTAGTTCTCAAATTAAAGCTTCCTCCAAAGACCTGCAGATTTGACCCTGCAAATCGTCACCTCTCATTCACAGAACTGGTCCCTTGGTGGCCCCTATATTGTCAAAAGCAGTGGGAGTGCCTGCATGTGTTTATTCTTTAAATTGTTCCATTTATCTGCAGCATTATACATTCCTGATCCCTCCATTCTTAGGGTAATCCTCTCCTACTTGCCTCCTCCTACTTACTTTTCTGACTGTCCCTCCTTGGTTTCCTTCATAGCTAGCTTTCTCTCCACCTGCTTCTTAAATGTTAGTGTTTAATGGGAGGTAGCTTGGTCCAGCATCTTCATTTTCCCCAGGCTGTTGTACCCATTCACTTGGTTTCGTGTGATTCCAGCTCTGACCTCTCCCTCGAGCTTTAGACCGTTGTCCACAGCTGCCTTCTGGACCTCTCCACCTGGGGGTCCCAAACCACCTCACCTGAGGCCTGTGTGAAATGGGACTCATCACCTGCCTAGCCCCAAGACACTGCTCCTGCTACATTTCCGATGTCAACTCCACCTGCTTACAGAACTCAGGCACTTGGTGCTCACTAGGCCGTCCTCTCCTCCTCACTCTGCCCATCCTGGTTGTGATTGTATTAGTCTCTCAGTCTGCTCTGACTCTTTATGACCCCATGGACTGCAGCCCACTAGGCTCCTCTGTCCATGGGGATTCTGCAGGCAAGAATACTGGAGTGGGTTGCCATGCCCTCCTCCAGGGGAACTTCCCAACCCAGGAATTGAACTCAGGTCTCTTGCATTGTAGGTGGATTCTTTACTGTCTGAGCTATCAGGGAAGCCCACTCAGTTCAGTTCAGTTCAGTTGCTCAGTCATGTCCGACTATTTGCAATTTCATGAATTGCAGCATGCCAGGCCTCCCTGTCCATCACCAATTCCCAGAGTTTACCCAAAGTCATGTCCATCAAGTCAGTGATGCCATCCAGCCCATCTCATCCTCTGTCGTCCCCTTCTCCTCCTGTCCCCAATCCCTCCCAGCATCAGGGTCTTTTCCAATGAGTCAACTCTTCGCATGAGGTGGCCAAAGTATTGGAGTTTCAGCTTCAACATCAGGCCTTCCAAAGAACATCCAAGAGTGATCACTTTTAGGATGGACTGGTTGGATGCCTTGCAGTCAAAGGGACTCTCAAGAGTCTTCTCCAACACCACAGTTCAAAAGCATTAATTCTTCGGCGCTCAGCTTTCTTCACAGTCCAACTCTCACATCCATACGTGACTACTGGAAAAACCATAGCCTTGACTAGACAGACCGTTGTTGCCAAAGTAATGTCTCTGCTTTTGAATATGCTATCTAGGTTGGTCATAACTTTCCTTCCAAGGAGTAAGCGTCTTTTAATTTCATGGCTGCAGTCACCATCTGCAGTGATTTTGGATGCTAAAAAAATAATGTCTGACACTGTTTCCCTACCAGTTATCAAATGCTGCTAAACAGTTTTCACCCCATATACACAACAGCTCGAATTTAGCCCCTGTCATCTCTCACTTGAACTCTGATGGTGGTTTTTTACCTGACTGTCCTGTTTCCAGTCTGGTCCCATCAGGCTCATCTCCATAAGGGTGACACAGAGTGTGTCCTGTCACTGCCTGGATTTCAACATCTTCTTTTATTTATTTATTTATTCATTTTTAACTTTTTAATATAAATTTATTTATTTTAATTGGAGTCTAATTACAATATAGTATTGGTTTTGCCATACATCAACATGAATCCGCCACAGGTGTACACATGTTCCCCATTCTGAAACCTCCTCCCACCTCCTTCCCCATACCATCCCTCTGGGTCATCCCAGTGCAGCAGCCCCGAGCATTCTGTATCATGCATTGAACCTGGACTGGTGATCCATTTCACATATGATATTATACATGTTTCAGTGCCATTCTCCCGAATCATCCTACCCTCGCCCTCTCCCACAGAGTCCAAAAGACTGTTCTATACATATTGTGTCTCTTTTGCAGTCTCACATACAGGGTTATCGTTACCATGTTTCTAAATTCCATATATATGCATTAGTATACGGTATTGGTGTTTCTTTTTGGCTTACTTCACTCTGTATAATAGGCTCCAGTTTCGTCCACCTTTGATTCAAATGTATTCTTTTTAATAGCTGAGTAATACTCCATTGTGTATATATACCATGGCTTTCTTATCCATCCATCTGCTGATGGACATCTAGGTTGCTTCCATGTCCTGGCTATTATAAACAGTGCTGCGATGAACACTAGGGTACACGTGTCTCTTTCAATTCTGGTTTCCTCGGTGTGTATGCCCAGCAGTGGGATTGCTGGGTCGTATGGCAGTTCTATTTCCAATTTTTTAAGGAATCTCCACACTGTTCTCCATAGTGGCTGTACTAGTTCGCATTCCCACCAACAGTGTAGGAGGGTTCCCTTTTCTCCACACCCTCTCCAGCATTTATTGCTTGTAGACTTTTGGATAGCAGCCATTCTGACCAGCGTGAAATGGTACCTCATTGTGGTTTTGATTTGCATTTCTCTGATAGTGAGTGATGTTGAGCATCTTTTCATGTGTTTGTTAGCCATCGGTATGTCTTCTTTGGAGAAATGTCTGTTTAGTTCTTTGGCCCACTTTTGATTGGGTCGTTTGTTTTTCTGAATTGAGCTTCAGGAGTTGCTTGTATATTTTTGAGATTAATTATTTGTCAGTTGCTTCGTTTGCTATTATTTTCTCCCATTCTGAAGACTGTCTTTTCACTTTGCTTATAGATTCCTTTGTTGTGCAGAAGCTTTTAATTTTAATTAGGTCCCATTTGTTTATCTTTGCGTTTATTTCCATTACTCTGGGAGGCTGGTCATAGAGGATCCTGCTGTGATTTATGTTGGAGAGTGTTTTGCCTATGTTCTCCTCTAGGAGGTTTTTAGTTTCTGGTCTTATGTTTAGATCTTTAATCAATTTTGAGTTTATTTATGTGTGGTGTTAGAAAGTGTTCTAGTTTCATTCTTTTACAAGTGGTTGACCAGTTTTCCCAGCACTGCTTGTTAAAGAGATTGTCTTTTCTCCATTGTATATTGTTGCCTCCTTTGTCAAAGATAAGATGTCCATAGGTGCACGGGTTTATCTCTGGGCTTTCTATCCTGTTCCATTGATCTATATTTCTGTCTTTCTGCCAATACCATACTGTCTTGATGACTGTGGCTTTGTAGTAGAGCCTGAAGTCAGGCAGGTTGATTCCTCCAGTTCCATTCTTCTTTCTCAAGACTGCTTTGGCTATTGGAGTTTTTTTCTTTTTTTTTTCCCCCACACAAATTGTGAAATTATTTGTTCTAGCTCTGTGAAAAATACCGTTGAATAGTAGTGGTGAAAGTGGGCACCCGTGTCTTGTTCCTGCCTTTAGGGGAAATGCTTTCAATTTTTCACCAGAGGTCTTTATAAATACTCACCAACTTCTTCTAGTTTCTTGAAGGACACATTGTCTGTGGAATAATTAACACAACCCTTCCTTCCTCCACCTGCAGTTGTGAGGAACATCCCCCATGGGGTCTGAAGCAAGATTCCTCAAGGGGAGAAAACAAACTTGATGTCAGCCAAGCTTGTTCTGATCATGTTTCCGCTTTTCTTTGTGTATGTCTTAAAACTCACTTCACTCTCCGGTCACAGTATTTCATGGTTGCTGCTGCCCAGATCTTTCTAATCTCCATCTGCGGGCTTGTGCTTCCCAATAGAAACCACAGAGGCAAGTGTAATTAAAGTGCAGTGACATCTGATTTCACATGAGCTCAGTCCATTTTAGTTCTCACAATATTGGGGGAATGAATAAATCATGGTCTTCAAATTGCAAACAGCTACAACACAGAGTCTCAGGAGAGACAGTAACTAGGATTCAAAATGCTCTGAGCTATTTTTGGCAGCTAAGCTATTGCTTTAAAGACTCATTATAAACCTGGATATCATTCTCTTTCGGACATTTTGAAATGGTCCTGAAAAGTTCATCTTAGAGGTGGAGGAGTTTTATTAGATTCCCTTCTTTCATGCACAAGCAATCCACTCTTTCCTCAAGAGAAGCACTTAGAAAAACGTATGCTTCATCAGTGCCTGGTAACATGCAGGAATGTTACTCTTAGCAATTTATTATAAATTGGTAATTCATTGTTCTGACTTTCATCTAAGGGACCTGTCACGGAGGAGAGGTGGACTGTGAGTAGTTTTCTATGGGTCACCCTGAGGTTATTTGTCTTTAGTCCTAGAGTCATCAAAGAGTTTCTGTCAAAACCAAAACCAAACATGTTTCTGGCAATCAGGCAGTTTGGGCACCTTGTCCAACCCTTCTGATTGAAATGACTATATTGTTGAATAAATATTACATTTTTCCTTTTAAATGCATTGATGGATGGAACTATTAGATAATTAGAATAGGGAAAAGGAGTCCAAAATGGCAGTGGCTAAAAGACAAGGAAGGGAAAAGCCCATGAAAATAGAACAGAGAAAGGTCAAAAGAAGGTCCGACGACCGGAGTGAGGACTTCAGGTAGAACAGCACTCCTGACTAAGCCCAATTTGCAGAAGGCAGGCCCAGGGGGAAGAAAAAAGCATACAAAAAGAGGAGCCAAAGGGCTCTCTCTCCCTCTCCCTTGCGCTGGGGCACTCTTCTCTTCGTGTCTTTGGATCAGCATGCCCTCACGTCTCGAAGATGGATTTTCCTGCTATCTTTTAAATAAAATAGAGCTGTAACACTGAGCTGAAACACTGATTTTTCTAACAGCCATAACATGGTCTGTTTTGAGACCTGAGAGCTATAACACAGTCTATCCAAGACCCCAGAGCTGTGACACACTGACAGGGCTTTAGTGTCTGTCACTCCTAATCTTTGTTGTGATGAGACAAAAACTGAGGAGCACACACTCACCTGACAGAACCAAAATGAGAAATCCAGAGACTCAAAACAAAGCTGGTTGTCATTTTGAAGTTTTCTGTTGAAAATGATTCAGCTTCTTCATTGATGAGTACATAGATGAGAGGCCAGATGAAAATCTTGGTGACCACACCTAGAGAGAAATCTGCATAAGATTGGGACCCCAAAGGCCTGTGATGATAACCTTTAGGGTGAACCAGAAATAGATCCTAATAATTAAATCCTAAAAGGTAAAGCAAAGAAACTTACTTATCCAGACAGAGCTGGAAAATGAAAGACCCTCTCTTGGAAATACATAACTTTAAGATATCATACAAGTTTTCTTGCTAAATTCAAATAAATAAGCTTTGTAGCCATTAAAAATCATAAGTAGATCATTTTATTTAAGGTGGTCCCAGGTTGGTAGTACCTTCAACCTACTGTGAAAACTAAAGGTAATTCCTCTTCGATGGGATTAACATCAGCCAAGCACTCAAAGAATTTCCAGACATAATGGTTCAAGGAAATAAGCTGCTCATAACAAAAATCACAAAATCTACAAGAAATAAGGTGATATCTGTGAAGACCAGCTGCAAAAAGAAACAGAAGAAAAAAATATGCAAAGAAAAGTTGAAAATACAAGTTAATAACAACAGATCACACAAAATGACTATGAAGATTTTTTGTTTGTTTGCTTTTTATTTATTTATTTTTTTTTAGATTTTTAATTTATTTTTTTAATTTTAAAATCTTTAATTCTTACATGCGTTCCCAAACATGACCCCCCCTCCCACCTCCCTCCCCACAACATCTCTCTGGGTCATCCCCATGCACCAGCTTTTTAAAAGAACATTCAAAATTAAAAAGCAATAAATGAAAGGAAAACTCAATGGAGGATTAACTAACAGATTAGATATGGCTAATGAAAGTGAAAGTGGAGAGTGAAAAAGCTGGCTTAAATCTCAACATTCAGAAAACGAAGATCATGGCATCTGGTCCCATCACTTCATGGGAAATAGATGGGGAAACAGTGGAAAGAGTGTCAGACTTTATTTTGGGGGGCTCCAAAATCACTGCAGATGGTGATTGCAGCCATGAAATTAAAAGATGCTTACTCCTCGGAAGAAAAGTTATGACCAACCTAGATAGCATATTCAAAAGCAGAGACATTACTTTGCCGACCAAGGTCCGTCTACTCAAGGCTACGGAGAAGGCAATGGCACCCCTCTCCAGCACTCTTGCCTGGAAAAATCCCATGGATGGAGGAGCCTGGTGGGCCACATTCCATGGGGTCGCTAAGAGTCGGACACGACTGAGCAACTTCACTTTCACTTTTCACTTTCATGCACTGGAGCAGGAAATGGTAACCCACTCCAGTGTTCTTGCCTGGAGAATCCCAGGAACAGGGGAGTCTCATGGGCTGCCATCTATGGGGTTGGAGAGTAGGACGCGACTGAAGCGACTTAGCAGCAGCAGCAGTCAAGGCTATGGTTTTTCCTGTGGTCATGTATGGATGTGAGAGTTGGACTGTGAAGAAGGCTGAGCACTGAAGAATTGATGCTTTTGAACTGTGGTGTTGGAGAAGACTCTTGAGAGTCCCTTGGACTGCAAGGAGATCCAATCAGTCCATTCTGAAGGAGATCAACCCTGGGATTTCTTTGGAAGGACTGATGCTAAAGCTGAAACTCCAGTACTTTGGCCACCTCATGCGAAGAGTTGACTCATTGGAAAAGACTCTGAATATGGGAGGGATTGGGGGCAGGAGGAGAAGGGGACGACAGAGGATGAGATGGCTGGATGGCATCACAGACTCGATGGATGTGAGTCTGAGTGAACTCCGGGAGTTGGTGATGGACAGGGAGGCCTGGCGTGCTGTGATTCATGGGGTCACAAAGAGTCGGACACGACTGAGTGACTGAACTGAACTGAAAAAGAAATTTAGTGAACTTGAAAATAGGTTAAAGACACTTTCCAGAATGCAGTTTAGTAGGGAAAAGGAAGCAAAATTTGGAAGAGGAGATGGAAATAGGAAGGCTGAACTAATAGGGTGTAACGTGTCTTAACAGAGAGCCAGCATGAGAGACAGGCAATCAGGTCATATTTTTTTTAATTTAAATTTATTTATTTTAATTGGAGGCTAATTACTTTACAATATTGTATTGGTTTTGCCATATATCAACATGAATCCACCACGGGTGTACAAGTATTCCCCATCCTGAACCCCCTCCCACCTGCCTAGCAGACGAATGGATAAGAAAGCTGTGGTACACATACACAATGGAGTATTACTCAGCCATTAAAAAGAATATATTTGAATCAGTTCTAATGAGGTGGATGAAACTGGAGCCTATTATACAGAGTGAAGTAAGCCAGAAAGAAAAACACCAATACAGTATACTAACACATACATATGGAATTTAGAAAGATGGTAATGATAATCCTGTAGGCCATAGTTTTAAAAACTGTGGATGAAAAATTTTGCAGTATTGTGGAAGGACACCAATTTTCAATTCAAGGAAACTCCTGGATTCTAAAATGGAATGGAAGCAAATGGGAGGCCTGTTATACAAGGGAAAATGGTTAAAAAAAAATGATGAATATGTAGGTAAATCTAATGTATGTTTATAATACAAAATAATATTAATAAGACTTGATTTATAGGTCAAAAACAGTGGTGTATTAAAGTTCTGAACAACATGAAATGTAATTTGGAAGAATGTTGATTGTTACTAAAGATTTTTAAAATCCTTGTATTATTCAAGAGGAGGTTAAAGATGCTGTTTAATTTTAGTCTTCATAAGTTATGCACATGTATTTGAAGATCTAGGGCAGCTATCATAAGACAAGAAACCATGCTAAAAAAAAAAAAGAAAGAAAGACAGAAACAGAAATGGTAAAAGGCTATTTATTGCAGTACTATATATAAAAGCAAAAGACTGAAAACCACCCGTCAGTGGGTGACTGGTTGAAGTCACCATCAGTGTCGACTGGTTGAATAAACTATGATACATCCATGCAGTGGAGTTCTATAAAAAAATATAATTTCCAAATTAAGTAGACAGAAAAAAAAAAAAGGAATGAGGGGGTAGAAAATCCTTCATCATTCCAAAAGAAGGCGAAAAGTTTTTTAAAAGATAGAGGAAAATATAAATAGGAAAAAGCAGACTAATAAAAGCACATAAAAGATTATAGTAATGACTCCAAGTCTAGTATATCAGTAACTATAATAAACGAAAAATGATTGAACTCTACAGTGAGAAGCAGAGAGTATAAGACTGAGTTAAAAGAACTCTATGCATATACTGATTATAAGAGGTATACCTAAAACACAGGATTTAAATGTTTCATAGTCTGTGACTGAAAAAGCATGAACCACGTAAACATTAACCCTCCAAAAGCTGACAAGTAGACTTAAAAAAAAATAAGTTTTGCTACAGATTTATTAGTGTTAAAGATGCTGAAAGTTTTGATGCTTAAGAGTGAATTTGTAGGAAATTCATATTTAACTTCAATATACCTAAATCAAACATTGACTTACCTGAAAGAATAAATATAAAAATTCATCTTAACAAAGCGAAAGTGAAAGTGGCTCAGTTGTGTCCAACTCTTTGTGAGCCCATGGACTATACAGTCTATCGAATTCTCCAGGCCAGAATACTAGAGTGGATAGCCTTTCCCCCTTTCCAGGGCATCTTCCCAGAAGGGATCAAACCCAGGTCTCCCGCATTGCAGGTGGATTCTTTACCAGCTGAGCCACAAGGGAAGCCCCTTAACAATGGGAGATTTTAATATTTCTCTCTGTAGATAATCATAATTGACAAGCTATAATTGATATACTAAGCAAATCAAATACTAATAAGTATGTAGATAAAGAAAAAAGTGACAATGTTAGTCGTTCAATCATGTCTGACTCTTTGTGATCCCATGGACTATAGCCCACCAGGCTCCTCTGTCCATGGAATTCTCTAGGCAAAAATACTGGAATGGCTAGTCATTCCATTTTCCAGGGAATCTTCCCGGCCCAGGGATTGAACCCAGGTCTCCTACATTGCACGCAGATTCTTTACTATCTGAGCCACCAGGGAAGCTGATGTAAATAATATATAATATATTATATCTCAAAATTATTGAAAATACATATTTTTCAAGCACATATAGAATGCCTTCACAAAATTTAACTACTTTTCTAGGTTATAAAGCTACTTTCATCAAATTTAGAAGGGTTGACATCAGACAGTATGCTAAAGAACAGTAATAACAGTAGTAACAACAAAAAATCTATAGAAAATTATACATTTAGCATTTAAAATAGACTTCCAATGACTCATTGGTCTAAGAAGAATTATAATGGAAATGAGGACTATTTAGACAAAAAATAATAATGAAAATGCCCATACCAAATTTGTGGGACTGCCAAAATAGTACTCTATTAGCTTAGGTGTTAACAACAACAAAGGAAGTATCTAAAATAATGAGATAAACATTCAACTTAACTTCAAGAACACAGAATTAATACAGAGAAAGTATAGGGAAGGAATGATAAAGTAGAGGGTAACAATAAAGTAAACAAACTTGCCTTAGGATCAACAAAACCAAAGATTAGCTCTTTGAAAAGATTAAATGCCCAGAAAACACTTGTTGAGATTTACTAAGAGAAAGAGAGAACAAAGTCCTGAGGGATTTATACTGGAAAAGAAAAGGGGATTCATGTTGCTGAAATAAAATAGATAAGAAAATGTGATTAACGCCTTTATGCCAATATATTTTTAAAAATCAGTGAATTGGGTAAATTCCTTTAAAATACAGTTTATCAAAAAGAAATAGAAAAGATGAACAGTCTTAAAATGATTAAGATGATTGAATCAGTGGCTTAAAGATAGTTTCTCAAAGAAAACACCAGTCCCAGTTGGCTTCACCACCAGTTTTACCAAATATCCAGGAATAATTATTTAAACTGCCATATAATATAAAGAGGGAAAAAAATCCCCAATTCACTTGTGAGGCATAACTTTAGTACCAAAACCTGGTTAAGAATGTTGATGTATGGCAAAACCAATACAATATTGTAAAGTAATTAACCTCCAATTAAAATAAATAAATTTATATTAAAAAAGAAAAATATTCAGTAGTAAAACTGTAGGTCAATCTCACTCCTAAGTGTAAATGCAAAAAAAAAAAAAAAAAGAAAGAAAGAAAAGAAAGAAAGAAAAGAAAAAACCCTCAGCAGAACAAATGAAATTCAGCAATATAGAAGAAGAATAATGGCCAGAAATGTCTAATCTTGGGAGTAAAAGGTTAGTTTAATATTAAGAAGTTGCATTTCCCCTGGTGGCTCAGTGGTAGAGAATCCACCTGTAGTGCAGGAGACATGGGTTTGATCCCTGAACTGGGAAGATTCCACATGCTGCAGAGCAACTCAGCCTGTGCACCACAATTACTGAGTCTGTGTTCTAGAGTCAGGAGCCAAAACTACTGAGCCCGTGCTCCACAACAATGGAAGCCACCTCAATAAGAAGCCTGTGCACTGCAACTAGAGAGTAGCCCCTGCTCTCTGGAACTAGAGAAAAGCAACAAAGACCCAGTACAGCTGAAAATAAAAATAAATAAACAAAAATTTTAAAAATATTGAGAAATTGATGTATTATATTCATCATAATAAATTAAGGAACACAAAGCTACATGATTATCTTGATAGTACAGAAAGACAGTTGATACAATTTCATTTCTAATCATGGTAAAATCTCTCAGCAAACTATAATGAGAAGGGAAGTTCCATAACCTAATGTTGAGCATCTAAAAATCTTGTAATAAACATCATAACTAGTGGTACAATATTGAAAGCACTTATTTTAAAATTAAGAACAAAAGTAATTGGCTTTCAACAATTCCATTCAACATTTTAATGGATATGCTAGGATGAGCAAAAAAGAAAAGATATAAATATATAATAGGAGAAGTAAAACTGATTATTTGCTAACAATATTATTGTAGAAATAGAAATTTTATAATGTTACAAGTTATTTCAAAAAGTTATTTTAATTAATGAGAGAACTTAACAAGCCTTCTAGATAAAATCAATATACAAAATTCCCCAGTGGAAGAAAGCAAAATTACATGTGCACTTACTCTTTGATAAAACAATCCTGTTCCTATTAATATATTTCAAAGACAGTAAAATGAAAGGAAGCACTCACAGGAGTATCCACTGTAGCACTATTTGTGATACCAAAAGAATGGAAATAACCCAGTTGTCCAACAGCAGGAAACTGATTGAATACAATGGTTGTGTATGATGTATCCATGCAGTTCAGTTAAAAAAGGAGTGAGACATACCTTTGTATCCTGCTGTGAAATATGTCCCCATACTCTGTTAAAAGCAAGGTGAAGGAAGTCTATATATTATGTAACCATTGGGTGGATATCAGTATATAAATATTCCCTTTATATTAAAATAAAGCATGAAAGGATAAACTAAAAGACAAAATAGAATGGTTATTTCTAAGGGATAGAAAGAAACGGGATTGAAAAGAAAGAGATAAAAGTTACACCTCTCTGAATACAACTTGTTCTGTAGAGTGAATTTTGAAACTATGTTAATGTTTTATGAAACAAATTTAAATATGAATCCCTAAAAATCTAAAGTAGAATGGAACAAGTCTAACTGTATATTGAATTGTTGGCATAACCACAGAAAGAAGATTATGCTAATTGACTTTAAAACAGAGTAATTTAGGGGCGGTCTGACGGAGGATGAGATGGTTGGATGGCATCACCGACTCAATGGACATGAGTTTGAGTAAACTACTGGAGTTGGTGATGGACAGGTAGGCCTGGCATGCTGCACTCCATGGGGTTGCAAAGAGGTGGACATGTCTGAGCGATTGAACTGAGCAGTATCTCATTGTTGGGGTATGATATAAGATGTGGAGCATCTTTCCATATGCATACGGCCATAAGTATGTATTCTTTTGTCAGAAGTCTACTCCAAAAGTCTAAGATCTTTTGCTTATATTTAAGTTGGATTGTTTTCTTGCTGTTCAGTTTGTGTATTGTGGACACCATTCCATTTCAGATACGTATCTTGCAAATATTTTCTCCTAGTCAGTAGTCTTTCATTTGCTTAACAGGGTCTTTCAAAAAACAGTGGTTTTTAATTTTAATGAGTTCAAGTCAGTTCAGTAGCTCAGTCATGTCTGACTATTTGTTACCCCATAGACTGCAGCACGCTAGGCCTCCCTGTCCATAACCAACTCCTGTAGCTTGCTCAAACTCAAAGCATTTCATCCTCTGTCATCCCCTTCTCCTCCTGCCTTCAATCTTTCCCAGCATCAGGGTCTTTTCCAATGAGTCGGTTCTTCACATCAGGTGGCCAAAGTATTGGAGTTTCAGCTTCAGCATCAGTCCTTCCGACAAATATTCAGGACTGATTTCCCTTAGAATTGACTGGTTTGATCTCCTTGCATTCCAAAGGACTTTCAGGAATCTTCTCCAATATCACAGTTCAAAAGCATCAATTCTTTGGCTCTCAGCTTTCTTTATGGTTCATCTCTCACATTCATACACGACTAGTGGAAAATTAATAGCTTTCACTAGATGGATGTTTGTTGGCAAAGTAATGTCTCTGCTTTTCAATGTGCTGTCCAGGTTTGTCATAGCTTTCCTTCCAAGGAGCAGGCATCATTTAATTTCATGGCTGCAGTCACCATATGCAGTAATTTTGGAGCCCAAGAAGATAGTCTCTCACTGTTTCCATTGTTTCTCCATCTGTTTGTCATGAATTCATGAGACCAGATGGCATGATCTTAGTTTCCTGAATGCTCAGTTTTAAGCCAGCTTTTTCATTCTCCTCTTTCACTTCCCTCAAGAGGCTCTTTAGTTCCTCCTCGTTTTCTGCCGTAAGAGTGCTGTCATCTGTACATCTGAGGTATCTGATATTTCTCCTGCAATCTTGATTCCAGCTTGTGCTTCAACCAGCCTGGTATTTCTCATGATGCACTCTGCATGTAAGTTAAATTAAAAGGGTGACAATATATGTCCTTGATGCACTCCTTTCCCAATTTGGAACCAGTCTGTTGTTCCATGTCCAGTTCTAACTGTTGCTTCTTGACCTGAACACAGATTTCCCATGAGGCAGGTAAGGTGCTCTGGTATTCCCATGTCCTTAACAATTTTCCACAGGGTGGGTGGTCCTAAGATGGTGGACAAATAGGACAGGGAGACCACTTTCTCCCCGACAAATTCAATGAAAGATCATTTGAATGCTGAGCAAATTCCACAAAACAACTTCTGAATGCTGGTGGTGGACACCAGGCACCCAGAAAGGTAGCCCATTGTCTTCAAAAGGAGGTAGGACAAAATATAAAAGATAAAAATAGAGACAAAAGAGTTAGGGATGGAGACCCAACCCGGGGAGGGAGTCATAAAAGAGAAGAAGTTTCCAAACACCAGGAAACCCTCTCACTGGCGGGTCTGTGAGGAGTTTTGGAATCTCAAAGGGCAACATAACCAGGAGGAAAAAATAAATAAATAAACCCCACAGATTGTAAGCCTAACTGCAACTCTCAGCAGAGAAGTAGCTCAGATGGTCGTGTCCACCACCAGCAAGTGGGGGCTGAACAGGGAGGAGTGGGCTGCATTGCTTAGGGTAAGGAGAGAGATTCCCTAAGGGCAATCTGAGGGAGCTAATGTGAGATAGCAAACCAAACCATGGGATAGCCATTGAGAGAGGAAAAAAAAAAAAATTAAGGAAAAGAGAGAGAGAGAGAGAGAGAGAGAGAGAGAACGTTCCTGTGAAAAGCTCTAACCTGAGGCACTGCCGGGCCAGCTCACAGAACAAAGGACTGAGCGAATATCAGAGGAGATCTAGCTGCCTGTGGACTGGCCCATCCCCCACCAGAGGTGGGAGGCAGGTGGGCGACAGCCAGAGCTGGAAGACAAGGGGCAAAAGGCCCCAGAGATGGCATCCTCTACCAAACTGTGAGAAGGCTCCCAATTGCTAGCCAAGTCTTCCTGGGATCCTGGATGGTTGACATCCAGCAAGAGGGTCTCAGACAGAGATCAGCTTCCCAGAGGAGACACACGGCACACCTGAGATGGCTCTCCTGCTAAGTACCCGGGAAACCACTGCCCCACCTGGGGAGAGTGTGCTCCCAAGCACCTAGTGGCCTGAGCTGCTTGGACCTGGGAAGGGCACAAAACGCAGGAATAACTGAATCTGTGCCTTTGTGGAGTACCCAAGAACCTGACCCTGAGTGGCTTAGACCTGGGAAATGCACACAACCCAAGGCTCACCTTAGACAGTTCCCCTGCAGAGCAACCTGGAGCCTGAGCAGTGTACACCGGGAAAGCACATACGCTGTGAGCAAGGACAAACCCAGTGTGGCCCAGACACTGTGGGCACTCCCCACACACACCAGTTATATTTGTTTGCAGTGTTCCTCCCTTCTCGAAGCACAACTGAACAAGTGAGCCTAAATAAATGACCACCTTCACCTTGTGTGAAGGCTGAAGTTAGATACTGAAGAGACTTGCAAACAGAGGAAGTCAAAATAAAGAAGACGGAACCACTTTGGTAGTGACAGGTGCAACAGATTAAAACCCTGTAGTTAGCACTGGCTACACTGGAATGGACCTATAGACCTTGAGAAGAATTATAAGCTGGAACAAGGAACTATCAGAAACTGAACTGATCTCATGCTGCCCTCAACAGCTCCAGAGAAATTCCTAGATATATTTTACTATTATCATTTTTTAAGCCCTTTACTATTCCTTTAATTTTCACTTTTAAAACCTACTATTACCTTGCCAAAAAAAGGACCCTATATTTAAAGCAAATTTCATATATTTTTAAATAACTTTTGTGATTTTGCATTTTGAGAGTGTGACCTCTACACTAGATTTTTAATCTTTGCTTTTTGGTATCTGTTATCAATCCTGTGCCTTTAAGAATCCAGTCTTCAGCACCCATTTTTACTTAGGAGTGTGATTGATTTACTGGCTTGATTGCTCTCTCCTCTTTTGACCCTCCTTTTTCTCCCCCAGGTCACCTCTATCTCCTCCCTCCCTCTTCTCTTCTCTACTTAACTCTGTGAATATCTTCAGGTGTTCCGGGCTGTGGACAACACTTACGGAACTGATCACAGGCAAGATTGGTCTCTCTCCCTTTGACTCCGCTCCTCTCCTCCTGGTCACCTCTATCTCCTTCCTCCCTCTTCTCTTCTCTATGGAACTCTGTGAATCTCTCTGAGTGTTCAAGACTGTGGAGAGCAAATAGGGAATTTATTACTGGCTAGATTGCTCTCTCCCCTTTTGATTCCCTCTCTGCTCCTCCTGGTCACCTCTATCTCCCTCCTCTCTCTTCTCTTCACCATGTAACTCTATGAACCTCTCTGAGTGCCCCTCATTGTGGAGAATCTTTTCACCATTAACCTAGATGTTTTATCATCAGTGCTGTATGGATGGAGAAGTCTTGAGGCTACTGTAAGAATAAGACTGAAAGCCAGAGGCAGGAGGCTTAAATCCAAAACTTGAGAACACCAGAAAACTCCTGACTCCAGGGAACATTAATCAACAAGAGCTCATCCAAAAGCTTCCATACCTACACTGAAACCAAGCACCACCCAAGAGCCAACAAGTATCAGAGCAAGACATACCAAGCTCATTCTCCAACAACACAAGAACATAACCCAGATCACAAAAATACAAACTGCCAAAAGTCACACCAAACCCACAGACACCTCAAAACTCAAGACTGGAAACATCATTGCACTCCAGAGAGAAGAGATCCAGCTCCACCCACCAGAACACCAAAGCAAGCTTCCCTAACCAGGAAACCCTGACAAGCCACTCATCCAACCCCACCCACAGGGAGGAACCTCCACAATAAAGAGGAACCACAAACCTTCAGCATACAGAAAGGCCACTCCAAAGACAGCAACATAAACAAGATGAAAAGGCAGATAAATACTCAGCAGGTAAAGGAGCATGATAAAAAGCCCATCAAACCAAACAAAAGAAGAGGAGACAGGGGGTCTACCTGAAAAAGAACTCAGAATAATGATAGTAAAAGTGATCCAAAATCTTGGAAACAAAATGGAATTACAGATAAATAGTCTGGAGACAAGGTTTGAGAAGATGCAAGAAAAGTTTAACAAGGACCTAGAAGAAATAAAAAAGTCAATCAATAATGAATAATGCAATAAATGAGATCAAAGGCACTCTGGAGGGAACCAACAGTGGAATAACTGGGGTAGAAAATAGGATAAGTGAGGTGGAAGATAGAATGGTGGAAATAAATGAAGCAGAGAGGAAAAAAGAAAAAAGAATTAAAAGAAATGGGGACAACCTCAGAGACCTCTGGGACAATGTTAAATGCCCCGACATTAGAATTATAGGAGTCCCAGAAGAAGAAGACAAAAAGAAAGACCATGAGAAAATACTTGAGGAGACAATAGTTGAAAACTTCCCTAAAATAAGGAAGGAAATAGCCACTGAAGTCCAAGAATCTCAGAGAGTCCCAAACAGGATAAACCCAAGGAGAAACACCCCAAGACACATATTAATCAAATTAACAAAGATCAAGCACAAAGGACAAATATCAAAAGCAGCAAGGAAAAAAACAACAAATAACTCACAAGGGGATTCCCATAAGGATAACAGCTGATCTTTCAATAGAAACCCTCCAAGCCAGGAGGGAATGGCAGGACGTACTTAAAGTGATGAAAGAGAAAAACTTACAACCCCAGATTACTGTTCCCAGTAAGGATCTCATTCAAATATGAAGGAGAAATCAAAAGGTTTACAGACAAGCAAAAGCTGAGAGAATTCAGCACCACCAAACCAGCTCTCCAACAAATGCTAAAGGATCTTCTCTAGACAGGAAACACAGAAAAGGTGTATAAACTCAAACCCAAAACAACAAAGTAAATGGCAATGGGATCATGCTCATCAATAATTACCTTAAATGTAAATGAGTTGAATGTCCCAACCAATAGACAAAGACTGGCTGAATGGATACAAAAGCAAGACCCCTATATATGCTATCTACAAGAGACCCATTTCAAATCAAGGGACACATAGACTGAAAGTGAAGGGCTGGGAAAAGATATTTCACGCCAATGGAGACCAAAAGAAAGCAGGAGTAGCAATACTCATATTAGATAAAATAGACTTTGAAACAAAGGCTCTGAAAAGAGACAAAGAAGGACATTACATAATGATCAAAGGATGAATCCAAGAAAAAGATATAACAATTATAAATATATATGCACCCAACATAGGAGCATTGCAATATATAAGGCAAATGCAAGCAAGTATGACAGAGGTAATTAACAGTAACACAATAATAGTGGAAGTCTTGACTATGCCACTCACAACTATGGATAGATCAACTAAAGAAAAAATTTGAAAGGAAACACAAATTTTAAATGATACAATGGAAAGTTAGACCTAATTTATATCTATAAGATATTTCACCCTAAAATGACTTTCACCTTTTTCTCAAGTGCAAATGGAACCTTCTCCAGGATAGATCTCGTCCTTGGCCATAAATCTAGCCTTGGTAAATTCAACAAAATTGAAATCATCTGAAGGATCCTTTCTGATTACAATGCACTAAGATTAGATGTCAACAACAGGAAAAAAAAAAAACCTATTAAAAATACAAACATATGGAGGCTAAGCAACACACTTCTGAATAACCAAAAAAATCACAGACGAAATCAAGAAAGAAATCAAAATATGCATACAAACGAATGAAAATGAAAACACAACAACCCAAAATCTATGGAATTCAGTAAAAGCAGTGTTAAGGGGGAAGTTCATATCAATACAAGTCTAACTCAAGAAACAGGAGAGAAATCAAATAAATAACCTAACTCTACACCTAAAGCAACTAGAAAAAGAAGAAATGAAGCACCCCAGGGTTAGTAAAAGGAAAGAAATCATAAAAATTAGGGCAGAGATAAATGCAAAAGAAACAAAGGAGATCATACCCCAAATCAACAAAGCTAAAAGCTGGTTCTTTGAGAAGATATATAATATTGACAAACCATTAGCCAGACTCATCAAGAAAAAAAGGGAGAAGAATCAAATCAACAAAATTAGAAATGACAATGGAGAAATCACAAAAGACAACATAGAAAAACAAAGGATCATAAGAGACTACTATCAGCAACTATATGCCAATGAAATGGACAACTCGGAAGAAGTGGACAAATTCTTAGAAAAGTATAACTTTCCAAAACTGAACCAGGAGAAATAGAAAATCTTAACAGACCCATCACAAGCACAGAAATAGAAACTGTAATCAGAAATTTTCCAACAAACAAAAGCCCAGGACCAGCTGGCTTCACAGCTAAATTCTACCAAAAATTTAGAGAAGAGCTAACACCTACCTTACTCACACTCTTCCAGAAAATTGCAGAGGAAGGTAAACTTCCAAATTCATTCTATGAGGCCACCATCACCCTAATACCAAAACCTGGAAAAGATGCCACACACACACACACACAAAAAAAAAAAAGAAAAAGAAAAAGAAAAGAAAGAAAACTACAGGTCAATATCACTGATGAACATAGATGCAAAAATCTTTAACAAAATTCTAGCAATCAGAATCCAACAACATGTTAAAAAGATCATACATCATGACCTAGTGGGCTTTATCCCAGGAATGCAAGGATTCTTCAATATCCGCAAATCAATCAATGTGATAGACTATATTAACAAACTGAAAGATAAAAGCCATATGATTATCTCAATAGATGCAGAGAAAGCCTTTGACAAAATTCAACATCCATTTATGATAAAAAAAACTCTCCAGAAAACAGTCATAGAAGAACATACCTCAACGTAATAAAAGCTATATATGACAAACCCACAGCAAACATTATCCACAATGGTGAAAAACTGAAAGCATTACCTCTAAAGTCAGGAACAAGATAAGCATGCTCACTCTCACCACTAGCATTCAACATAGTTTTGGAAGTTTTGGCCACAGCAATCAGAGCAGAAAAAGAAATAAAAGGAATTCAGGTTGGAAAAGAAGAAGTAAAACTCTCACTGTTTGCAGATGACATGATCTTCTACATAGAAAACCCTAAAGACTCCACCAGAAAATTACTAGAGCTAATCAATAATATAGTAAAGTTACAGGATATAAAATTAACACACAGAAATCCCTTGCATTCCTATATACTAACAATGAGAAAACAGAAAGAGAAATTAGGGAAATAATTCCATTCATCATTGCAATGAAAAGAATAAAATACTTAGGAATAAATGTACATAAAGAAACAAAAGACCTATATATAGAAAACTATAAAACACTGATGAAAGAAATAAAAGATGACACAAATAGATGGAGAAATATGCCATGTTCATGGATCAGAAGAATCAATATAGTGAAAATGAGTATACTACCCAAAGCAATCTATGGATTCAATGAAATCCCTATCAAGCTACCAATAGTATTTTTCAGAGAAGTAGAACAAATAACTTCACAATTTGTATGGAAATACAAAAAACTTTGAATAGCCAAAGTGATCTTGAGAAAGAAGAAAGGAACTGCAAGAATCAACCTGCCTGACTTCAGGCTATACGACAAAGCTACAGTCACCAAGACAGTATGGTACTGGCACAAAGACAAGAAGCATAGATCAATGGAACAAAATAGAAAGCTCAGAGATAAATCCATGCACCTATCTTTATCTTTGATAAAGGAGGCAAGAATATACAATGGAGAAAAGACAATCTGTTTAACAAGTGGTGCTGGGAAAACTGGTCAACCACCTGGAAAAGAATGAAAGTAGAAACACTTTCTAACACCATATACAAAAATAAACTCAAAATGGATTGAAGATCTAAATGTAAGACCAGAAACTATAAAACTCCTAGAGAAAAACGTAGGCAAAACACACTCTGATGTAAATTGTAGCAGGATCCTCTATGACCCACCTCCCAGAGTAATGGAAATAGGAGGGAGGGGGAGGTTCAGGATGGAGAACACGTGTATACTTGTGGTGGATTCATGTTGATGTATGGCAAAACCAATACAATATTGTAAAGTAATTAACCTCCAATTAAAATAAATAAATGTATTTAATAAAAAAAAAACCCACAATGATGTACCATCTCTTACCAGTCAGAACCGCTACTATCCAAAAGTCTACAAACAATGAATGCTGGAGAAGGTGTGGAGGAAATGGAACCCTGTTGGTGGGAATGCTAACTAGTACAGCCACTATAGGGAAGAGTGTGGAGATTCCTTAAAAAACTGGAAATAGAACTGCCATACGACCCAGCAATCCCACTGCTGGGCATACACACTGAAGAAACCAGAATTGAAAGAGACACATGTACCCCAATGTTCATCGCAGCACTGTTTATAATAGCCAGGACATGGAAACAACCTAAATGTCCATCAGCAGATGAATGGATAAGAAATCTGTGGTACATATACACAATGGAGTATTACTCAGCCATTAAAAAGAATACATTTGAATCAGTTCTAATGAGGTGGATGAAACTGGAGCCTATTATACAGAGTGAGGTAAGCCAGAAAGAGAAACACCAATACAGTATATTAACGCATATATATGGAATTGAGAAAGATGGTAACAATAACCCTATATGCAAAACAACAAAAGAGACATAGATGTAAAGAACAGACTTTTGGACTCTGTGGGAGAAGGCAAGGGTGGGATGATTTGAGAGAATAGCACTGAAACATGTATATTATCATATGTGAAGTAGATCGCCAATTCAGGTTTGATGTATGAGACAGGGTGCTCAGGGCTGGTGCACTAGGATGACCCAGAGGGATGGGAGGGAGGTGGGAAGGGGGTTCAGGATGGGGAACACATGTACACCCATGGCTAATTCATATGAATGCATGGCAAAAACCACCACAATATTGTAAAGTAATTAGCCTCCACTTAAAACTTAAAAAAAAAAAAAATTGCTGGAGCCAGCGTGAGGAATCTCACCCATGGCAAAGGTCATGAGGAAGAGACCCGACAGGCAAAGGCGAGTCGGATCTCAGGAATCTCCCTGGAGCTACTTGAGCATCTACCTCAAAGCCAGAATCTGTCTGCCTTACTATATCATGCCTTTCATCAACTCCTCTGACATTAACAGGGGGCTGTCCCCCCACTACCTTTTTCTGGAAAAAGTTAATTTAGAGCTTTTAGGTAATATGTCTCCTGGGCATAATAAGAGTGTTTCAATCCAAAAACCCCTCTGATGGCTTTCTAGCCTGCCTGACAGGTTTATCCAGATTCTTACAGCTATGCATGTGATTGTTTACAGCCTCCCAACAGCAAGAGGCACAGGAAGCTTAAAACATCCTAGGAATGTAGGGCCTTCTGAGGAGTCAAAATCATTAGAATAGGACTAATTAAGGATTTCATTGTTGAGCCAGTACTTGCTGCCAAGTTTTCCTATCTTTTATTTGTTGATAGAGTTGGTATGTAGAAAAAACAGGTAGTAGCCCTGGCACTAGCAACATTAGATCTTTGAGTTAAGTACTTTCTTTGTTATAACCCACTGCACCTTTGTTCTACAGGAATGTAACTTTATTTAGTGCTTTGAAGTTGATGCAGATTAAAGAAAAAACACTTCAAGGGAAAATGAGTTTTCTGGTTGATAGACATTTATCTAGGAAAAGAGCCATAAAAAAGTTAACAGGCCTTTTGGCCAGAAGATAGTGTAAATCACCTGAGACCTTTTGTATACGGGAAGGTATGCAAAAAGAAAGCCTGGTCTCAATAAGGGTCAGGACTGCTGCCCCTGCATAACTCTGCATATTCCATTATTTCTTTATGTACAACTTGGGGTATAAGCTGCCTTTGAAAATAAAGTTGTGGGTCTTGCACCAATGCTTGTCTCCCCCATGTCGTTCTTTTCTTATTCAGGCTAAATTCCCATCTGGAGCACAGAGGCTCGCCATGTCTACTTATTTGCCTGGGCTTCTAAGACCCACGCGAGAGGGAGCCCAAGACAGGGCACCCTCCGCTATTCAAGTGGGCGCCTTTCGCCTACTTAGACGGTGCAAGTCCCTTATCTCGGGGCTTTATTGGCTTCCTGTGTAAACCAAGGAATTTCAGCCTCGTTTCTCCTTTATTTTCTCCACTACACTATTCTTTCCTAATCTCTCTTTATATCTCTAAATAAATAAATTTCTCCTTGCTGACGCCATCCCCACTTCGAATTCCCTGGATCCACTGGGGCTGGACCCCAGCAAAGAATTTTCCACAGTTTTTTGTGATCCACACAATCAAAGGTTTAGGTGTATTCAATAAAGCACAAGTAGGTGTTTTTCTGGAACTCTCTTGCTTTTTCTATGATCCAATGGATGCTGGCAATTTGATCTCTGGTTCCTCTGCCTATTTTAAAACCAGATTGAACATCAGGAAGTTCTCAGTTCATGTGCTGTTGAAGCCTCACTTGGAAATTTTTGAGGAATACTTTGCTAATGTGTGAGATGAGTGCAATTGTGTGATAGTTTGAGCATTCTTTGGCATTCCCTTTCTTTGGGATTGGAATGAAAACTGACATTTTCCAGTCCTGTGGCCACTGCAGAGTTTTCCAAATTTGCTGGCATATTGAGTGCAGCACTTTTACAGCATTATCTTTTAAGATTTGGAATAGCTCCACTGGAATTCCATCACCTCCACTAGCTTTGTTTGTATTGATGTTTCCTAAGTCCCACTTGACTTTGCACTCCAAGATGTCTGTCTCTAGGTTAATGATGACACCATCATGTTTATCTGGGTCATGAATATCTTTTTTGTATAGTTCTTCTATGTATTCTTGCTACCTTTTCTTAATATCATGCACTTCTGTTAGGTCATACTGTTTCTGTTCTTTATTGTGCCCAGCTTTGCATGAACTCTTCCCTTGCTATCTCTAATTTTCTTGAAGAGATTTCTGGTCTTTCTCTTTCTATTGTTTTCCTCTATTTCTTTGCATTGATCACTTAGGAAGGCTTTCTTCTCTCTCCTTGCTATTCTTTGGAACTCGTCATTCAAATGGGTATCTTTCCTTTTCTCCTTTGCCTTTAGCTTCTCTTCTTTTCTCAGCTATTGTAAGGTGTCATCAGACAACCATTTTGCCTTTTTGCATTTCTTTCTCTTGGGGATGGTCTTGATCTCTGCCTCCTGTACTATGTCTCGAACCTCTGTCAATAGTTCTTCAGGCACTCTCTCAGATTTAATCCCTTCAATCTATTTGTCACTTCTACTGTATAATCGTAAGGGATTTGATTTAGGTCACACCTGAATGGTCTAGTGGTTTTCCCTACTTTCTTCACTTTCAGTCTGTGGCAAAAATGAGTTCATGATCTGAGCCACAGTCAGCTCTCAGTCTTTTTTTTTTTTTTTTTTTTTTTGCTGACTGTGTAGAGCTTCTCCATCTTCGGCTGCAAAAAATATAATCAATCTGATTTCAGTATTGACCATCTGGTGATGTTCATATGTAGTCTTCTCTTGTGTTGTTGGCAGAGGGTGTTTGCTGTGACCAGTGCATTATCTTGGCAACACTCTGGTAGCCTTTGCCCTGCTTCATTTTGTACCCTAAGCCCTAACTTCCCTGTTACTACAAGTATCTCTTGACTTCCTACTTTTGCATTCTTATAATGAAAAGGACACCTTTTTTGGGTGTTAGTTCTCAAAGGTCTTATACATCATCATAGAACTATTCAACCTCAGCTTCTTCAGCATTAGTGGTTGGGGCATACATTTGGATTACTGTGATATTGAAAGGTTTGCCTTGGAAATGAATAGAGATCATTCTGTCATTTTTGAGGCTGCACCCAAGTACTTCATTTCAGACTCTTGTTGACTATGAGGGCTATTCCATTTCTTCTAAGGGATTCTTGCCCACAGTAGTAGATATAATTGCCATCTGAATTAAATTTGCCCATTCCAATCCACTTTAGCTCACTGATTCATAACAGGGCTTTTTTATATTAAAAAAACATTGCCAAGCCCAAAGGCAATTGCATTTTTTCCTATGTTATCTTCTGTGACTTTCATAGTTTTTCATTTTACATTTAAATCTGTGATCCATTTTGAGTTAATTTTTGTGAAAGGTGTAAGATCTGTGTTTAAATTCATTTCCATGTATATATCCTGTTATTCCAGCACTGTTAGTTGAAATGATCATCCTTTACCTGTTGAATTGGCTTTGTTCTTTTGTCAAAGATCAATGACTATCCCTGTGTGGATCTATTTCTGTGCTATTTTTTTCTGTTCCATTGATCCATTTTTCTATTCTTTTGCCAGTACTATACTGTCTTGACTACTGTAGCTTATAGTGAGTTTTGAAGTCAAATAATGTCAATTCTCCAACTTTGTTCCTCCTCTTTAATACTGTATTGGCTGTTTGGGGTGTTTGCCTTTCCAGGTAAATTTTAAGTTTTAGTATCAGTTTGCTGATTTCCACAAAGTAAATTGCTGGAATTTTTACTGGAATTGCATTGAGCCTATAGATCAACTTGGGAAGAACTGACACCTTGTTACCTTACATGGAGTCTCTCCATTTATTTAGTTATTCTTTGATTTCTTTTATCAGAACTTTGTAGCTTCCCTCATATAGATCTTGTACATATTTTGTTAGATTTGTGACTAAGGTTTTGTGTTTGTTTTTTGTTTTTTTTTTTTCCTGGGGGGAGGTGCTTAAAAATCACTGCAGATGGTGACTGCAGCCATGAAATTAAAAGACCCTTACTCCTTGGAAGGAAAGTTATGACCGACCTAGATAGCATATTGAAAAGCAGAGACATTACTTTGCCAACAAAGGTCCACCTAGTCAAGGCTATGGTTTTTCCGGGAGTCATGTATGGATGCGAGAGTTGGACTGTGAAGAGAGCTGAGCACCGAAGAATTGATGCTTTTGCACTGTGGTATTGGAGAAGACTCTTGAGAGTCCCTTGGACTGTAAGGAGACCAAACTAGTCCATTCTAAAGGAGATCAAACTAGTCCATTCTAAAGGAGATCAGTCCTGGGTGTTCTATGGAAGGAATGATGCTAAAGCTGAAACTCCAGTACTTTGGCCACCTCATGCGAAGAGTTGACTCTTTGGAAAAGACTCTGATGCTGGGAGGGATTGGGGGCAGGAGGAGAAGGGGACGACAGAGGATGAGATGGCTGGATGGCATCACCGACTCGATGGACGTGAGTTTGAGTGAACTCCGTGAGTTGGTGATGGACAGGGAGGCCTGGTGTACTGCAATTCATGGGGTCACAAAGAGTCAGACAATACTGCATGACTGAACTGAACTGAACTGAAGGAAAGAGAATTTTTAAAAGTATTTTTAAAAGAAAATAAAATTAGAAAGTATGGCAATTACAGAGTAGTAAAGTAAGAGAAGAACAATTAAGCTGCAAGGCATAATTCCAATTATAAAATACCAAAAGAACAGAATACAATTTTCTAAAAGGCATGAAAAAATCCCAAAGTCTTCCTTTGTAAGGAACATGCAGGAAAGAAGCTGAGATTTACAAGGAGAGCCCAAGAACACAGTTCAGGGCTGGAGCAGCTTTCTGCATAACAGACTGCACAGCCAGCAGGCCCCTACCATCTGCCCTGCACCATGCCCTGAGAATGGCCCCAGGCCAGACGAGAGGAGACAGAGGGAAGAAAAGGCACAGGTGCAGCCCCACCGACCCTGAATTTCTCTTTCACTGGTCAGAAAGCCAAGCCAAGGATCTGAGATGTCACCTCTTCTGAGAAAGCATGGGCTCTCAGACTGGGGAAATGCCAATCCCTGTCAAAAGTTAGACACCTCATCTCACACTTGAGGATAACTTGCATGAATGAAATACCTTTAGCCAAATGTTGTTTCCCAAGTGCAACTGCCATAGTACTTTCGCTTGGGGGAAAAGTATGTTGACAAGCTGCTGGTGGAAGAGACTGGGTTTCAGAGAACAGAAAACAAATGAGACAATCAAACTTCTCTGGGGAGAGATGAACAGAGATTTGGGGTGGAGGGATGCTAAGAGAAAGGGGAGGAAAGTAATGGAAGGAAAACAAAACAGAAGACAGAGCAGATGGCATGCATCAGAGGGACTATGCTGTAGAGCCAAATATCTAATTCCATGGGGTCTGGGCCATTTCAAGGCTTTTGGGTGCTAGCAAATAAACTGACTCCCTTCATTTTTCTATCCCAATAGTTATATCTCCTATTCCTAATTGCTTTGTGTGAAATCAAGGTTTGGGGGGGGGGATCCAGAAATGGGGGCTGCATTCCAAATCTGAGTCAGCACAGAGAAGATAAATATACCATAAGAGGTAAAACAGAAGTGATCTCAAATTACTACAGAGTCAGTGATTCAAAGCCAGTCATGAACACAGAAATACAAATTTCAGGGGGCATTTGGACATTCTGGAGAAATATAGGATATGATGATCAAATTCTCAAGTAGGTACATCAGTTCAGTTCAGTCACTCAGTCGTGTCCGACTCTTTGCAACCCCATGAATCGCAGCACGCCAGGCCTCCCTGTCCATCACCATCTCCAGGAGTTCACTCAAACTCACGTCCATCGAGTCCGTGATGCCATCCAGCCATCTCATCCTCTGTTGTCCCCGTCTCCTCCTGCCCCCAATCCCTTCCAGCATCAGAGTCTTTTCCAATGAGTCAACTCTTCACATGAGGTGGCCAAAGTACTGGTGCTTCAGCTTTAGCATCAGTCCTTCCAAAGAAATCCCAAAGTTGATCTCCTTCAGAATGGACTGGCTGGATCTCTTTGCAGTCCAAGGGACTCTCAAGTGTCTTTTCCAACACCACAGTTCAAAAGCATCAATTCTTCGGCCCTCAGCCTTCTTCACAGTCCAACTCTCACATCCATACATGACCACAGGAAAAACCATAGCCTTGACTAGACGCACCTTAGTCGGCAATGTAATGTCTCTGCTTTTCAATATGCTATCTAGGTTGGTCATAACTTTCCTTCCAAGGAGTAAGCGTCTTTTAATTTCATGGCTGCAGTCACCATCTGCAGTGATTTTGGAGCCCCCCAAAAATAAAGTCTGCTCCTTTTTAAAAATGAATGGCAACCAACGTTAATTGAATGTTTACCATGTCTCAGTCTTGTGTCAAGCAATTGACAAGAATTGTATCCTTTGTCCTTATAATTCTATGAGGATAGCACTCTCTTTATTTGCAAATAAGAAAATTGATACTGGAAAGTAATAATTTTTCCAAGGGTACCCAATAAGGCACAAGCCAGAATCTGAGCTCAGACTGTCTGACTCCAGAATCCAAAGCTTATCTGGGATGGTTGATAGCACTTGTTCTATGTCCACTGGCCAGAATGACTCACAACTTAGAGGTCTTATGAGTCACTGATATTGAAACTAGATTTATTGTTCAGGCCACTAAACCATCTCCCTGTTGCAAAATCCACAGAGCTGCCTTATGAGTCACAAAAGAAGTAGAACCCAGTTGCTTTTTTTTAAAATTTTAATGAGAATAGTTAATATTAATTGTGCACAAGTCAGAAGCTCTTAACCCCCCTTTTGGACTCTATGGGAGAGGGAGAGGGTGGGATGATTTGGGAGAATGGCATTGAAACATATATAATATTATATATGAAATGAATTGCCAGTCCAGGTTCAATACATGATACTGGATGCTTGGGGCTGGATGGTCCAGGGAGGGAGAAGGGAGGGGGGTTCAGGATGGGGAACACGTGTATACCTGTGGCGGATTCATGTTGATGGATGGCAAAACCAATACAATATTGTAAAGTAATTAACCTCCAATTAAAATAGATAAATTTATATTTTTAAAAAATTTTTAAATAAATAAATAAAAATTTTTTAAAACCCTCGTTGGAACTTAATTTTTCTCTACAGCTCTTATCACCATTTGACAACTTGCATCTAACTTATTGATTGGTTTATTATGTCTTCCCCAACTAGTTGTCCCTAACAGCAGAGATTTTTGTTCTATTTATTAGTCCTTGATAAATATTTGTTAATTGAGCCTTAATATTTATCCAATGGTATAACAATTTGGAGATGTTTATTTTTTAAAAAGAAAAATTAAAAAAATACACAATATAAAGAACATAGTGGTTGTCTGACAACATTTCTGTCAAGATTAAGTATGATAGAATATATAATATGTCAGCATCTTAGTTCTCTGTCTTGCTATGAAAAATAAGACAATTCTTTATCCCAATTGCTTTGGTCCAACTCATGCAAGGTTTTGGCGATCTTTTATGTCTGTTGGCAATTTTCTGAACATACCTCTGTTTGGAAAGAAAAATAGAGATGGAAAAATTCAGTGTATAAGACCACAAGTGCTTTTGACCTTGACACAATGGAAAACTGGGTCAAATTAATCGATTTAGATAATGGCAAGGTTAAAAGTAATTTCTGAAACCTGTACCCTAAACTTCTGATTTTTTCTTAAAGCAGTGAATGATAGAAGTTGCTCATTGACAAAAGTCTTTAAAAACTATCATTTTGATTTTCAAAGTAAATGTCTGTTAAAGGTTTGAAATTTGTTGGTGCTGTCATTTTACTATTGTCAAAAATGAAAGCAATTTTCGGTTGATTCTGCATTATTGACTTTTGTAATGATTTCTGTCACTCTGAAGCAGGAACTGCTCCAGGGATCCTCTGTAGCTGAGACATCTTTGATGTGGCTCCCTTAACTCATTTCCCTGAGAGGCATGGTGACACAGCCAGGTTAGTGAGATGGCAGCTCTGTTTCAGGCTATGAGATGAGTCCCCCCTCCTGCAGAAGCTGACAGGTCCTCAGTTCTGCCTTCTGCCTTCAAGCTTTCCTGGGGGTTTGGTATCACGGAATCCTATTGGAATTAAAGAATAGAGATCAGTTCAGTTCAGTTGCTCAGTCGTGTTCAACTCTTTGCGACACCATGAATCTCAGCACACCAGGCCTCCCTGTCCATCACCAACTCCCGGAGTTCACTCAGACTCACGTCCATCGAGTCCGTGATGCCATCCAGCCATCTCATCCTCGGTCGTCCCCTTTTCCTCCTGCCCACAATCCCTCCCAGCATCAGAGTCTTTTCCAATGAGTCAACTCTTCACATGAGGTGGCCAAAGTACTGGAGCTTCAGCTTTAGCGTCATTCCTTCCAAAGAAATCCCAGGGTTGATCTCCTTCAGAATGGACTGGTTGGATCTCCTTGCAGTCCAAGGGACTCTCAAGAGCCTTCTCCAACACCACAATTCAAATGCATCAATTCCTCAGCGCTCAGCCTTCTTCACATACATGACCACAGGAAAAACCATAGCCTTGACTAGACGGACCTTAGTTGGCAAAGTAATGTCTCTGCATTTGAATATACTGTCTAGGTTGGTCATAACTTTCCTTCCAAGGAGTAAGCATCTTTTAAATTTTATGGCTGCAGTCACCATCTGCAGTGATTTTGGAGCCCCCCAAAATAAAGCCTGACACTGTTTCTACTAGTCAATCTAATCACACTAGGGCCACAGCCTTGTCTAACTCAATGAAACCAAGGCATGCCTGGGGGGTAACACAAGATGGGCGGGTCATAGTGGAGAGGTCTGACAGAGTGTGGTCCACTGGAGAAGGGAATAGCAAGCCACTTCAGTATTCTTGCCTTGAGAACCCCATGAAAAGTATGAAAAGGCAAAATGAGAGGATACCAAAAGAGGAACTCCCCAGGTCATTAGGTGCCCAATATGCTACTGGAGATCAGTGGAGAAATAACTCCAGAAAGAAGGAAGGGATGGAGCCAAAGCAAAAATAATACCCAGTTGTGGATGTGACTGGTGATAGAAGCAAGATCCGATGCTGTAAAGAGCAATATTGCATAGGAACCTGGAATGCCAGGTCCATGAATCAAGGCAAATTGGAAGTGGTCAAACAAGAGATGGCGAGGGTGAACGTCAACATTCTAGGAATCAGTGAACTAAAATGGACTGGAATGTGTGAATTTAACTCAGATGACCATTATTTCTACTACTGCAGGCAGGAATCCCTCAGAAGAAATGGAGTAGCCATCATGCTCAACAAAAGAGTCCAAAATGCAGTACTTGGATGCAGTCTCAAAAACGACAGAATGATCTCTGTTCGTCTCCAAGGCAAACCATTCAATATCACAGCAATCCAAGTCTATGCCCCAACCAGTAATGCTGAAGAAGCTGAAGTTGAACAGTTTTATGAAGACCTACAAGACCTTTTAGAAGTAACACCCAAAAAAGATGTCCTTTTCATTATAGGGGACTGGAATGCAAAAGTAGGAAGTCAAGAAACACCTGGAGTAACAGGGAAACTTGCCCTTGCAATGCAGAATGAAGCAGGACAGAGTCTAATAGAGTTTTGCCAAGAAAATGCACTGGTCACGGCAAACACCCTCTTCCAAAAACAGGAGAGAAGACTCTACACATGGACATCACCAGATGGTCAACATCAAAATCAGATTGATTATATTCTTTGCAGCCAAAGATGGAGAAGCTCTATACAGTCAACAAAAACAAGACCAGGAGCTGACTTCGGCTCAGATCAT
The DNA here is from genome assembly GCF_042477335.2 of Ovis canadensis. Taxonomy (NCBI): domain Eukaryota; kingdom Metazoa; phylum Chordata; class Mammalia; order Artiodactyla; family Bovidae; genus Ovis; species Ovis canadensis. The sequence goes on along the minus strand of NC_091269.1, from coordinate 20,073,702 downwards.
GAACTTCTTATTGCCAAATTCAGACTTAAATTGAAAAAGTAGGGAAAACCGCTAGACCATTCAGGTATGACCTAAATCACATCCCTTATGATTATACAGTGGAAGTGAGAAATAGATTGAAGGGCCTAGATCTGATAGATAGAGTGCATGATGAACTATGGAATGAGGTTCGTGACATTGTACAGGAGACAGGGATCAAGACCATCCCCATGGAAAAGAAATGCAAAAAAGCAAAATGGCTGTCTGGGGAGGCCTTACAAATAGCTGTGAAAAGAAGAGAGGTGAAAAGCAAAGGAGAAAAGGAAAGATATAAGCATCTGAATGCAGAGTTCCAAAGAATAGCAAGAAGAGATAAGAAAGCTATCTTCAGCGATCAGTGCAAAGAAATAGAGGAAAAGAACAGAATGGGAAAGACTAGAGATCTCTTCAAGAAAATTAGAGATACCAAAGGAATATTTCATGCCAAGATGGGCTCGATAAAGTACAGGAATGGTATGGACCTAACAGAAGCAGAAGATATTAAGAAGAGGTGGCAAGAATACACAGAAGAACTGTACAGAAAAGATCTTCATGACCAAGATAATCATGATGATGTGATCACTTATCTAGAGCCTGACATCCTGGAATGTGAAGTCAAGTGGGCCTTAGAAAGCAACACTATGAACAAAGCTAGTGGAGGTGATGGAATTCCAGTTGAGCTGTTTCAAATCCTGAAAGGTGATGCTGTGAAAGTGCTGCACTCAGTATGCCAGCAAATTTTGAACACTCAGCAGTGGCCACAGGACTGGAAAAGGTCAGTTTTCATTCCAATCCCAAAGAAAGGCAATGCCAAAGAATGCTCAAACTACCACATAGTTGCACTCATCTCCCACGCTAGTAAAGTAATGCTCAGAATTCTCCAAGCCAGGTTTCAGCAATACATGAACCATGAACTCCCTGATGTTCAAGCTGGGTTTAGAAAAGGCAGAGAAACCAGAGATCAAATTTCCAACATCTGCTGGATCATGGAAAAAGCAAGAGAGTTCCAGAAAAACATCTATTTCTGCTTTATTGACTATGCCAAAGCCTTTGACTGTGTGGATCACAATAAACTGTGGAAAATTCTGAAAGAAATGGGGATGCTAGACCACCTGACCTGCCTCTTGAGAAATCTGTATGCAGGTCAGGAAGCAACAGTTAGAGCTGGACATGGAACAACAGACTGGTTCCAAATAGGAAAAGGAGTACGTCAAGGCTGTATATTGTCACCCTGCTTATTTAACTTCTATGCAGAATACATCATGAGAAACACTGGGCTGGAAGAAACACAAGCTGGAATCAAGATTGCTGGGAGAAATATCAATAACCTCAGATATGCAGATGACACCACCCTTATGGCAGAAAGTGAAGAGGAGCTAAAAAGCCTCTTGATGAAAGTGAAAGAGGAGAGTGAAAAAGTTGGCTTAAAGCTCAACATTCAGAAAACGAATATCATGGCATCTGGTCGCGTCATTTCATGTGAAATAGATGGGGAAACAGTGGAAACAGTGTCAGACTTTACTTTGGGGGGCTCCAAAATCACTCTAGATGGTGATTGCAGCCATGAAATTAAAAGACGCTTACTCCTTGGAAGAAAAGTTATGACCAACCTAGATAGTATATTCAAAAGCAGAGACATTACTTTGCCGACCAAGGTCCGTCTAGTCAAGGCTATGGTTTTTCCAGTGGTCACGTATGGATGTGAGAGTTGGACAGTGAAGAAAGCTGAGTGCTGAAGAATTCATGCTTTTGAACTGTGGTGCTGGAGAAGACTCTTGAGAGTCCCTTGGACTGCAAGGAGATCCAACCAGTCCATTCTGAAGGAGATCAACCCTGGGATTTCTTTGGAAGGAATGATGTGAAAGCTGAAACTCCAGTACTTTGGCTAGCTCATGAGAAGAGTGGACTCATTGGAAAAGACTCTGATGCTGGGAGAGATTGGGGGCAGGCGGAGAAGGGGACGACAGAGGATGAGATGGCTAGATGGCATCACGGACTCCATGGTCGTGAGTCTGAGTGAACTCCAGGAGATGGTGATGAACAGGGAGGCCTGGCGTGCTGCAGTTCTTGGGGTCGCAAAGAGTCGGACACGACTGAGCGACTGAACTGAACTGAACTGAACTGAACTGTTTCCCCATCTATTTTCCATGAAGTGATGGACCGGATGCCATGATCTTCGTTTCCTGAATGTTGAGCTTTAAGCCAACTTTTTTGCTCCTCTTTTACTTTCATCAAGAGGCTTTTTAGCTCCTCTTCACTTTCTGCCATAAGGGTGGTGTCATCTGCATATCTGAGGTTATTGATATTTCTCCCGGCAATATTGATTCCAGCTTGTGTTTCTTCCAGTCCAGCGTTTCTCATGATGTACTCTGCATAGAAGTTAAATAAGCAGGGTGACAATATACAGCCTTGACGTACTCCTTTTCCTATTTGGAACCAGTCTGTTGTTCCATGTCCAGTTCTAGCTGTTGCTTCCTGACCTGCATACAGATTTCTCTAGAGGCAGGTTAGGTGGTCTGGTATTCCCATCTCTTTCAGAATTTTCCACAGTTTATTGTGGAATAGAGATATAGGGCCCTAATTTCTCTCCATCCCATCAGTGCCACATAAAGTATTTTGTGGACTTAAGTGAATTTTATGAAGCCTCTTTGGCCTTGAAAAAGGCTTTTCTTTCTAAGCCTTAGCTTCCTCTTCCATCAAACGGGGGTGAGGATAGGTTGTCTTCTTCACTGAATGAAAAAATGAAGCTAGTGCCTGGCACATTGCCTTCAGAGCAAGTGCTCAACAAGCAGCAACTATTGCTCTGTGACATTACTCTCATATCAACTTCACACAACCTTGCTCTCTCCCACTGAGAGTCCCCAGGCAGTGTTTTCTCCCAGTTTCAATATCATGTTGGATGGCTCAGCCATGTTGTCTCCAATGGAGTTTTGCCCAGACCTTTCTGACCCCACTGTTTCAGGGAATCTTGCCTTGTCTTAGGTCTCATATCCCTTCAAAAGAGATGGAAATAGGGGTCCAGTAGGATATGATGCTTACAGAATTCTTTTAAAGTCCCGACAGGTCCTCCTCTCCTCTGATGACTCTGTTTCATCTGTAAGCAGCATACAGAGAACCATTTTTGACCTATCAGAGGGGGAGAGGTACAGGAACTAATAGGTCAACATTAGTGAGACCTTTGACATCATCTGACAAAAGTTTTCCAGGATAGCATCTGCAAGGGGCTTCATAGGTTTCTGTTTTTGCACATTGGTTTCTTATTCCTTAAGCAGGATGAGAGACACAGAATGATGATCTCATGGCTGGAAGGCCCATAGAGTTTAGTCCAGATGGTCTGGGGAATTCTGACCAGGGGCCAAGGAAGGCCTTCAAGCAGGGATTGTGAGCCACTGAAAATGTACCTAGTTTTTGTTATGTGCATGCGTGTAGAGAGAAGTCCACAGTGCCCAAATCCCCTGATTTTACAGATGAAGAAATTAAAGGCTGAAGAAAACAGGTGGGGTCTCTCGAAACTAATTTAAAAGTGGTTTCATCTAAACTACAGCAGGCTTTCTGTTACGAGGAGTTAGGGGGAAACCGCCTTATTATTTCCATATCTTTTTTTCCATCTTTCAGGCAGGTTCTCTCAGAATCTAGCAAGTTTACGAAGAATCTCCAAAGCCTCCCTGCCACTCATACACTACTCTTTGCCATGGAGAACCCAGTCACCAGATTTAGCAAACAACAACAATAAAAACACCAGCAAAAAAACAAGAGGAAGCCTCGTTAAACTGGAATTTCACATACACAATTAACAGTGTGTTAGTGTAACTACATTCCATTTCTGAAATTCAGATGTAACTGAGCAACCCTCAGAAGTATCAGGCCACAGCCCTGACCTGGAGCACATTTAGGGAAGGTTCTCTTATAGTTGTTCAATGGCACCCCACTCCAGTACTCTTGCCTGGAAAATCCCATGGACGGAGGAGCCTGGTAGGCTGCAATCCATGGGGTCGCTAGGAGTCGGACACGACTGAGCGACTTCACTTTGACTTTTCACTTTCATGCATTGGAGAAGGAAATGGCAACCCACTCCAGTGTTCTTGCCTGGAGAATCCCAGGGACGGGGAAGCCTGGTGGGCTGCTGTCTAAGGGGTCACACAGAGTCGGATATGACTGAAGCGACTTAGCAGCAGCAGCAGCAAGCGCATAAATCCATGACCCACAGGTTAAGCAGTAATTTTCTAGGCTAAGGTGGGTGAGGGAAATTTCTATAAGCTGAGGGAAAACTGAAACTCAGAGGTCAAAATATAGCTCCCTCTGACCTAAAGATAGTAAGAGGTGAAGTGGAGGTTCCCTCTCTCCTGCGGAGGTCACAATATCCAGAGCTGGGGGCCACCGGGCTGATGTGGGCTCTCATGACACCTCTCAGTAAATCAGAAAAGAGCATCTTTCATAGGTAGAAACTTCTAATACCTAAATTAGTTTCTCAGTATTAATAATTATTGAAATAATGTCAACCTATATGGTTTTTGTAAACTCACTTATTAAATATAAAATTATGGAAAATGTAATCATAGTTGATTAGAAACTCAAGGTCACCAGACCATAAAATGATTACACTCAATATCTTGCTTTCATGGTGATACTTGTCCCAATACCTTGTTACCTGGGGAAATTGTTGCTACATTTGCCTGCCTGTCTTGTGACATTTTAGGCTTTGAGTCTGTTAAAATAAGCTTTAATTCTGAGAAAATGTATTGGCAGAGTTAAATATATCCCGAAAGCTACGGAAGCATGCAGAAAGGCATCTGATAAGCTATTGCTGCAAATATATTAAACTATACTAACAGATGCCATATAGTATTTTAGAAAGTAACCTGAAGCTTTTAGCTGCTCTTTTGTTGATATTCATCAATATCATATTGCTTATATATGTTGAACATATTTTTTCATAAATTACATAGTACAGTACTACACAGCCATTATCATCGTCAAATACATGGCATCTGAATCACTGAGAAGGTAATGATACTGGGTGTCATAAACCTGTATTTGAAAGACAGCACTGTTGTAGTAAATATAGGAAAAAAATTTTCACTTTGAAATTAATTTTGGTATAATTGGGACTCTTGAGAGTCCCTTGGACTGCAAGGAGATTCAACCAGTCCATCCTAAAGGAGATCAGTCCTGAGTGTTCATTGAAAGGACTGATGTTGAAACTGAAACTCCAATACTTTGGCCACCTCATGCAAAGAACTGACTCATTTGAAAAGACCCTGTTGCTGGGAAAGATTGAAGGCAGGAGGAGAAGGGGACAACAGAGGATGAGATGGTTGGATGGCATCATAGACTAAATGGACATGAGTTTGGGTAACTCTGGGAGTTGGTGATGGACAGGGAGGTCTGGCATACTGCAATCCATGGGGTCATAAAGAATCAGACACGACTGAGCAACTGAACTGAACTGAACTGATAGTTGGGATGATTACAGGATTTGGTGATTAAATGAGTTTTCACTATATCCTTTCTAATGTTTCTTTCATCAGTGTAGGGGATCTGTAAGTTGTTTAGCATCAATAATATATATTTTATAAATACTACCTCTTTGAGGTAAAATTGTATTATATGCAGATGATATCATATTATATATAGAAAACCCTAAAGACGCCATACAAAAATTACTAGAACTGATAAATGAATTTAGCAAGGTAAAAATATATAAGATTAACATTCAGAAATCAGTTGCATTTCTTTACACTTAACAATGAAATATCAGAAAGAGAAAGCGAAAAAACAATTTCTCTTAAAATCATATTTAAAAATACGGAGGAATAAACCTTATCAAGGAGGTGAAAAACTCCTTATGCAGAGAACCATAAAACACTGTAAAGGAAATTGAAAATGATTCAAAGAAATGAAAAGATATCCCATGCCATTGGATTGGAAAAATTAATATTGTTAAAATGACAATACTATCCAAAGCAACCTACAGATATAATGCTATCTGTTCCAAATTACCCATGACATCTTTCACAGAACACGAACAAATAATCCTAAACTTTATAAGGAGCTATGAAAGACCCAAAACTGCCAAAGCAGTCCTGAGGGACATGAACAAAATTGGAGGCATAACCCTTCCAGACTTCAGACAATGCTACAAAGCTACAGTAATCAAAACACTGTGGTACTGACCCAAAAACATACGCATTGATCAATGGATCAGAAGAGAAAGTTCAGAAATACACCTACACACCTATAGACAATTAATCTTTGACAAAGGAGGCAAGAATATACAATGCAGATAACACAGTCTCTTCAGCACGTGGTGCTGGAAAAGCTGGACAGCTGCATGTAAATCAAAGAAGTTAGAACACACCCTAACATCATGCACAAAAACAAACTAAAAATGGCTTAAAAACATGACAGCATAAAACTCTTCGAGGGAAGCACAGGCTAAACACTCTCCAACATAAATCACACCAAAGTTTTCTTAGGTCAGTCTCCCAAAGCAACAGAAATAGAAGCAAAAAAATAAACAAGTGGGACCTAGTCAAACTTATAAACTTCTGCACAGCAAAGGGAACTATAAACAAAATGAAAAAACAACCTACAGAGTGGGAGAAAATATTTCCTAATGATGTGACAGGCAAGGTCTTAATCTCCAAAATATACAAACATCTCATATGATTCAATAACAACAACAAAGAAAAACCAAACAACCAAATTAAAACATTGGCAGAAAACCTAAGTAGTAGACATTTCTCCAAAGAAGATATACAGGTGGCCAACAGGTACATGAAAAGATGTTCAACATCACTAATAATTAGAGAAATGCAAATCAAAACTACAATGAGGTACTACCTCACATCAGTCAGAATGGCCATCATCAAAAAGGTCTACAAATAATAAATGCTGGGGAGGGTGTGGAGAGAAAGGAACCCTCCTACACTGTTGGCGGGAATGTAAATTGGTGCAATCACTTTGGAAAGCAGTATGGAGGTTCCCCCAAAAAGCTAAAAATAGAGCTGCATATGATCCAGAGATTCTGCTCCTGGGCATATATCCAAACAAAACTACAAAACTACACTTCAAAAAGATATATGTTCATAGCAGCACTATTTACAATAGCCAAACCTGGAGGCAATCTGCCCATTGACAGATGAATGAATAAAAAAGATGTGGTGCATATATACAGTGGAATACTACTCTGCCATCAAAAAGCCATTTATAACAACACTGATGGACCAAGAGATTCCCATACTAAGAGAAAAATGAAAACTGATATTAAATAATATCATTTTATTAAGTAAAAATATTATTTATATGTAGAATATAACCTATAACACAGATGATGTTATTGATATTTATGAAATAGACTCACAGACATAAAAAAATATATATATATATATGACTACCAAAGGGGAAAAGGGGTGGGGAAGAGATAAATTAGGAGTTTGGAATTAGCAGATACACTTCACTATATATAAAAGAGATAAGCAATAAGGTCTTACCACATAGCACAGGGAACTATATTCAATATCTTGTAATAAAGCATAATGGGAAAGAATATGGAATGGAAATGATATATATATGATATATATATCCATGTATATGTAATGGAAAGTATATGCATCTCTGAATGTGCATGCTGCTGCTGCTGCTGCTAAGTCCCTTCAGTGGTGTCCAACTCTGTGCGACCCCAGAGACAGCAACCCACCAGGCTTCATACATACATAAATATGAATAAACTTGCTAAATTGTAAATCATAAATCAGCTATACTTCAAAAAATGTATAAATACCACCGCTTTGTTTTTCTTCAAATATTTCTGAATTCCTGCAATGCTTTCAGGATCATAATGTACATGGAATTTTAGTTCCTATAACGCTATGCTAATTACATTAATTTTTCTTCAGATACCACACCAAATTAGTCCTAAACAAATATATTTAAAAGCAGTTTGAGGAGGCAGTCCTAAGATGGTGGAGGAATAGGACAGGGAGACCACTTTCTTCCCCACAAATTCATCAAAAGAACATTTCAACGCTGAGTAAATTCCACAAAACAACTTCTGAATGCCGGCAGAGGACATCGGGCACCCAGAAAAGCATCCCATTGTCTTTGAAAAGAGGTAGGAAAAAATATAAAAGACAAAAAAAGAGACAAAAGTGGTAGGGAGGGAGCTCTGTCCCGGGAAGAGAGTCTTAAAAAGAGAGAAGTTTCCAAACACCAGGAAACACTCTCACTGCCGAGTCTGTGGTGAGCCTTGGAGGCACAGAGGGCGATATAACAGGGAGGAAAAATAAATAAATAACTAAACCCCACAGATTACGAGCCCAATGGTAACTCCCCCAGTGGAGAAGCAGTGCAGACGCCTGCACCCGCCACTAGCAAGCGGGGGCTGGGCAGGGACGTGCGGGCTGCATTGCTTTTTAAGGATCAGGCCCGAATGCCCCAAGGGTAACCAGAGTGAAGTAACTTGGGCTAGAAAACCAGACTGTGGGATAGCTACCACGTGAAAAGCTCTAACATAAGACACCACCAGGACTGCGCACAGAACAAAGGGTGGAACAGAAATAGCCGGCTGCAGACCATCCTCCTCTTGTGACAGGCAGCCAGAGGCAGAAGGGCCGGAAGGGGGCAATTGCGGCCCCAGAGAGACATTAACTACCAAACTGCAAACAGACTTCTTTGCTAACTAAGACTTCTTGGGGTTCTGGACAGTCATCATTCGCCTGAGAGGTGCGCCAGTTGTACACCCAGAAAACTGAGCAGCAGGGACAGGAGAGGTGATAAGTCACAGCAACCACGCTCACCAAACACCTGAGCTACTCAGACCTGGGAAGGGCACAAAACGCAGGCCCAACCAAATCTGCGCCTCTGAGGACTACCCGCGTGCCTGAACCTGAGCGGCTTAGACCTGGGAGGTGCATGCAGCCCAGGGCCAGCCTCAGACGGTTCCCAGCAGAGCAACCTAGAGCCTGAGCTGTGTGAGCTGTGAGCAGGGGCAGGCCCAGTGTGGCTGAAACATTGCAAGCACACGCCAGTGTTATTTGTTTGCAGCGTCCCTCCCTCCCCACAGCACGACTGAACAAGTGAGCCTAAAAAAAAAAAAAAGTGTCCAACACCACCCCTCTTGTGTCAGGCTGGAAATCAGACACTGAACAGACCAGCAAACAGAAGCTAAAACAGAGGGAACCGCCTTGGAAGTGACAGGTGCAATAGATTAAAACCCTGTCGTTAGTACCGACTACATAGGAAGGGGCCTATAGATCTTGAGAAATACAAGCGGGACCAAGGAAGTATCCGAAAATGAACTGACCCCACACTGCCCACAACAACATGAGAGAAAGTCCTAGATATATCTTTACTGTTTTTATGACCATTTTTTTCTTCTTTTTTTAATAACTTAAAAAAATTTTAAGTCCTGTATTACTCCTTTAATTTTCATTTTTATAACCCACTATTACTTTTCAAAAAAAGACCATATTTTTAAAGCAAGCTTCATATATATATATTTAAAATTCTTGTGACTGTGTTTTTTTTTTCGTCTTCTTCTTCTTTTCTTTAATATTGTATTTTTGAAAATCCAACCTCTACTCTAGATTTTTAATCTTTGCTTTTTGGTATTTGTTATCAATTTTATATCTTCAAAAACCATATTTTCATTACCCATTTTCACTTGAGAGTGAGATTACTGGCTCCACTGCTCTCTCCTCCTTTGGACTCTACCTTTTCTCCACCAGGTCACCTCTGTCTCCTCCCTCCCCCTTCTCTTCTCTACCCTACTCTGTGAATCTCTGTGTGTTCCAGACGGTGGAGAACACTTAGGGAACTGATTACTGGCTGGATCTGTCTCTCTCCTTTTCATTCCCCCCTTTTATCCTCCTGGCCACCTCTGTCTCCTTCCTCCCTTTTCTCTTCTCAGTATAACTCCGTGAACATCTCTGAGCAGTCCAGACTGTGGAGCGCACATAAGAAAGTGATTACGGGCTAGCTTGCTCTCTCCTCTTTTGATTCCACCTCATCTCATTCGGGTCACTTCTAACTCCCTCCCCACTCTTCTCTTCTCCATGTAACTCTGTGAACCTCTCTGGGTGTCCCTCAATGGGGAGAAACTTTTCTTTTTTAACCTAGATATTTTATCAATGGTGTGGTATAGAAGAAGTCTTGAGGCTACTGTAAAAATAAGACTGAAAACCAGAAGCAGGAGGCTTAAGTCCAAATCCTGAGAACATCAGAGAACTCCTGACTCCAGGGAACATTAATCAATAGGAGCTCATCAAACACCTCCATACCTACACTGAAACCAAGCACCACCCAAGGGCCAACAAGTTCCAGAGCAAGACATACCATACAAATTCTCCAGCAACATAGGAACACAGCTGCAATATAGAGGCAGCTCAAAGTTACTCCAAAACCATTGACATCTCATAACTCATTACTGGACACTTCATCGCACTCCAGAGAGAAGAAATCCAGCTCCACCCACCAGAACACCGACACAAGCTTCCCTAACCAAGAAACCTTGACAAACCACTGATACAACCTTACCCACAGTGAGGAAACTCCACAATAAAGAGAAGTCCACAAACTGCCAGAATACAGAAAGGCCACCCCAAATGCAGCAATATAAACAAGATGAAGAGACAGAGGAATACCCAGCAGGTAAAGAAACAGGATAAATGCCCGCCAAACAAAAGAGGAAGAGATAGGGAATCTACCTGATAAAGAATTCCAAATAATGATAGTGAAAATGATCCAAAATCTTGAACTCAAAATGGAATCATAGACAAGGATCGAGAAGGTGCAAGAAAGGTTTAACAAGGACTTAGAAGAAATAAAAAAGAGTCAATATATAATGAATAATGCACTAAATGAGATAAAAAAACACTCTGGAGGCAACAAATAGTAGAATAATGGAGGCAGAAGATAGGATTAGTGAAGTAGAAGATAGAATGGTAGAAATAAATGAATCAGAGAGGACAAAAGAAAAACGAATTAAAAGAAATGAGGACAATGTCAGAGACCTATAGGACAATGTGAAATGCTCCGACATTCAAACTATAGGAGTCCCAGAAGAAGAAGACAAAAAGAAAGACCATAAAAAATACTTGAGGAGATAATAATTCAAAACTTCCCTAAAATGGTGAAGGAAATAATCACCCAAGTACAAAAAAACAGAGAGTCCCACACAGGAGAAACCCAAGGCAAAACACCCCAAGACACATATCAATCAAATTAACAAAGATCAAACACAAAGAACAAATATTAAAAGCAGCAAGGGAAAAACAACAAATAACACACAAGGGGATTCCCAGAAGGATAACAGCTGATCTTTCAATAGAAACCCTCCAAGCCAGGAGGGAATGGCAAGACATCCTTAAAGTGATGAAAGAAAATAACCTACAGCCCAGATTACTGTACCCACCAAAGATCTCATTCAAATATGAAGGAGAAAGCTTTACAGACAAGCAAAAGCTGAGAGAATTCAGCACCAACAAACCAGCTCTCCAACAAATGCTAAAGGATATTCTCTAGACAGGAAACACAAAAATGGTGTATAACCAGAACCCAAAACAATAAAGTAAATGGCAACGGGATCATACTTATCAATAATTACCTTAAACGTAAATGGGTTGAATGCCCCAACCAAAAGACAAAGATTGGCTGAATGGATACAAAAACAAGGCCCCTATATATGTTGTTTACAAGAGACCCACCTTGAAACAAGGGACACATAGACTGAAAGTGAAGGGCTGGAAAAACATATTCCATGAAAATAGAGACCAAAAGAAAGCAGGAGTAGCAATACTCATATCAGATAAAATAGACTTTAAAACAAAGGCTGTGAAAAGAGACAAAGAAGGCCACTACATAATAATCAAAGGATCAATCCAAGAAGAAGATATAACAATTATAAACATATATGTACCCAAACATAGGAGCACAGCAATATGTAAGACAAATGCTAACAAGCATGAAAGGGCAAATTAACAATAACACAATATTAGTGGGAGACTTTAATACCCCACTCACACCTATAGATAGATCAACTAAACAGAAAATTAACAAAGAAACACAAACTTTAAATAATACAATAGACCAGTTAGACCTAATTGATATCTATAGGACATTTCACACTAAAACAATGAATTTCACCTTTTTCTCAAGTGCTCACGGAACCTTCTCCAGGATAGATCACATCCTGGGCCATAAATCTAGCCTTGGTAAATTCAAAAAAATTGAAATCATTCCAAGCATCTTTTCTGACCATAATGCAGTAAGATTAGATGTCAATTACAGGAGAAAAAATATTTAAAAATACCAACATATGGAGGCTGAACAACATGCTTCTGACTAACCAACAAATCACAGAAGAAATCAAAATATGCAAAGAAATGAGTGAAAGTGAAAACACAACAACCCAAAACCTATGGGACACTGTAAAAGCAGTGCTAAGGGTAAAGTTCATAGCAATACAATACCTCAAGAAACAAGAAAAATGTCAAATAAATAACCTAACTCTACACATGAAGCCCGGGGTTAGTAGAAGGAAAGAAATCTTAAAAATAAGGGCAGAAATAAATGCAAAAGAAACAAAAGAGACCATAGCAAAAATCAACAAAGCCAAAAGCTGGTTCTTTGAGAGGATAAATAATATTGACAAACCATTAGCCAGACTCATCAAGAAACAAAGGGAGAAAAATCAAATCAATAAAATTAGAAATGAAAATGGAGAGATCACAACAGACAACACAGAAATACAAAGGATCATAAGAGACTACTATCAGCAATTATATGCCAATAAAATGGACAATGTGGAAGAAATGGACAAATTCTTAGAAAAGTACAACTTTCCAAAACTGAACCAGGAAGAAATAGAAAATCTTAACAGACCGATCACAAGCATGGAAATTGAAACTGTAATCAGAAATCTTCCAGCAAACCAAAGCCCACGTCCAGATGGCTTCACAGCTGAATTCTACCAAAAATTTGGAGAAGAACTAACACCTATCCTACTCAAACTCTTCCAGAAAATTGCAGAGAAAGGTGAACTTCCAAACTCATTCTATGAGGCCACTATCACCCTAAATACCAAAACCTGACAAAGATGCCACAAAAAAAAAAAAGAAAACTGCAGGCCAGTATCACTAATGAACATAGATGCAAAAATCCTTAACAAAATTCTAGCAATCAGAATCCAACAACACATTAAAAAGATCATACACCATGACCAAGTGGGCTTTATACCAGGGATGCAAGGATTCTTCAATATCCACAAATCAATCAATGTACTTCACCACATTAGCAAATTGAAAAATAAATCCATATGATTATCTCAATAGATGCAGAGAAAGCTTTTGACAAAATTCAACATCCATTTATGATAAAAACTCTCCAGAAAGCAGTCGTAGAAGGAACATACCTCAACATAATAAGAGCTATATACGACAAACCTACAGCAAACATTATCCTCAATGGTGAAAAATTGAAAGCATTTCCCCTAAAATCAGGAACAAGATAAGCATGCCCACTCTCACCACTACTATTCAACATAGTTTTGGAAGTTTTGGCCACAGCAATCAGAGCAGGAACAGAAATAAAAGGAATCCAGGTTGGAAAAGAAGAAGTAAAACTCTCACTGTTTGCAGATGACATGATCCTCTACATCGAAAACCCTAAAGACTCTGCCAGAAAATTACTAGAGCTAATCAATGAATATAGTAAAGTTGCAGGATATAAAATCAACACACAGAAATCCCTTGCATACACTAATAATGAGAAAATAGAAAAAGAAATTAAGGAAACAATTCCATTCACCATTGCAATGAAAAGAATAAAATACTTAGGAATATATCTACCTGAAGAAACTAAAGACCTATATATAGAAAACTAGAAAACACTGGTGAAAGAAATCAAAGAGGACACTAATAGATGGAGAAATATACCATATTCGTGGATCGGAAGAATCAATATAGTGAAAATGAGTATACTACCCAAAGCAATCTACAGATTCAATGCAATCGCTATCAAGCTACCAGCGGTGTTTTTCACAGAGCTAGAACAAATAATTTCACAATTTGTATAGAAATACAAAAACCTCAAGTAGCCAAAGCAATCTTGAGAAAGAAGAATGGAACTGGAGGAATCAACCTGCCTGTCTTCAGGCTCTACTACAAAGCCACAGGCATCAAGACAGTATGGTACTGGCACAAAGACAGAAATATAGATCAACGGAACAAAATAGAAAGCCCAGAGACAAATCCACGCACCTATGGACACCTTATCTTCGACAAAGGAGGCAAGAATATACAATGGATTAAAGACAATCTCTTTAACAAGTGGTGCTGGGAAAACTGGTCAACCACTTGTAAAAGAATGAAACTAGAACACTTTCTAACACCATACACAAAAACAAACTTGAAATGGATTAAAGATCTAAATGTGAGACCAGAAACTATAAAACTCCTAGAGGAGAACATAGGCAAAACACTCTCCAACATAAATCACAGCAGGATCCTCTATGACCCGCCTCCCAGAATACTGGAAATAAAATCAAAAATAAACAAATGGCACCTAATTAAAATTAAAAGCTTCTGCACAAGAAAGGAAAATATAAGCAAGGTGAAAAGACAGCCTTCAGAATGGGAGAAAATAATAGCAAATGAAGCAACTGACAAACAACTAATCTCAAAAATATACAAGCAACTCCTGCAGCTCAATAAATGACCCAATCAAAAAGTGGGCCAAAGAACTAAATAGACATTTCTCCAAAGAAGACATACAGATGGCTAACAAACACATGAAAAGATGCTCAACATCACTCATTATCAGAGAAATGCAAATCAAAACCACAATGAGGTACCATTTCACGCCGGTCAGAATGGCTGCGATCCAAAAGTCTACAAGCAATAAATGCTGGAGAGGGTGTGGAGAAAAGGGAACCCTCTTACACTGTTGGTGGGAATGCAAACTAGTATAGCCACTGTGGAGAACAGTGTGGAGATTCCTTAAAAAACTGGAAATAGAACTGCCTTATGACCCAGCAATCCCACTGCTGGGCATACACACTGAAGAAACCAGAATTGAAAGAGACACATGTACCCCAATGTTCATTGCAGCACTGTTTATAATAGCCAGGACATGGAAGCAACCTAGATGTCCATCAGCAGATGAATGGATAAGAAAGCTGTGGTACATATACACAATGGAGTCTTACTCAGCCATTAAAAAGAATACATTTGAATCAGTTCTAATAAGGTGGATGAAACTGGAGCCTATTATACAGAGTAAAGTAAGCCAGAAAGAGAAACACCAATACAGTATATTAACACATATATATGGAATTTAGAAAGATGGTAATGATAACCCTATATGCGAGACAGCAAAAGAGACACAGATATATAGAACAGTCTTTTGGACTCTGTGGGAGAGGGTGAGGGTGGGATGATTTGGGAGAATGGCATTAAAACATGTATAATATCATATAAGAAACGAATCGCCAGTCTAGGTTCAATGCATGATACAGGATGCTTGGGGCTGGTGCACTGGGATGACCCAGAGAGATGGTATGGGGAGGGAGGTGGGAAGGGGGTTCAGGATTGGGAACACGTGTACACCCGTGGCAGATACATGTTGATGTATGGCAAAACCAATATTGTATTGTAAAGTAAAATAAAAAAATAAAAATAAATAAAAGTAGTTTGGAAAAGTACACCTTTGGCTAAAATCCAGAGTTTAAGTCTTTATTGGATATTGAGAATTTCTAAAACAAAATTATATACAGTTTCTAATTGACTTCATGGCATGAAGGCATCAGCTCAAGTTTCCCACCACATATCCTATATTTCAAATTTATATTTGGCAAATGTGCATTTCCTACCAAGTTTAAAGAATGTAGAGAACCCGACATCAGGTACTGCAGCCCAAACAGAGTGAAGACAGTGTCCCTTTTTTGAGGCAGCCTTGCGTGGGGCCTCTGACCCACATGGGGTGTGTCAGGGTAGCAGCCCAGTGCACGAGGGAAAGAGAGGGTCCCCTTGGAGGAAAGCCTGGCTGCTCTCAGAGTCTGAACAGGCCAAAGAGGATGTCCACGTGAGCGAGGTGGCACAGCCCAGAGAACATGAGCCACCATAAGGTGAGGAAGATGTCAGGCAGGGGAGATGCAATATTGGCTCTTAACAGGGAAACTGATCAAGCCATGTTAGTATATTAAGAATAATGGAACTCAGATTTCTCAGATTTGGAGAAGGTAGTTACAAATACAGAAAGGGGAAAAGACCTAGAATCAAACCTGTGCATTGATTCGGGATTGAAAGAACTATATGAACTCAAGTTCAAAATGTATAGCTATATGGAAGTAAATACAAATGGAAATGTTTATGCATGCTCAGAAACATGTGTACACTGACATACTTACATGCATATATGTACAAAGCAGAGCCCCCTGTGGCTCAGATGGTAAAGAGTCTGCCTGCAGTGCAGGAGACCTGAGTTCGATCCCTAGGTTGGGAAGATCCCTTTGAGAAGGAAATGGCAACCCACTCTAGTATTCTTGCATGGAGAGTTCCATGGACAGAGGAGTCTGGAGGGCTGTAGTCCATGGGGTTGCAAAGAGTCGCACATGACAGAGCGACTAACACTTTCATATATACTGTTCACTAAATCGCTCAGAAACAATGACATCTCAATATCAACAAGCACATCTAGGGTTCAGATCTTGGCTTCTATCCTATTGCTTTCTCCATTTAAAGGTTCCAGGAGAAGTTAACTGATTCTAAGACTGGGCAGGGAAAGTACAAACCTGGGACATGTTGCTGTGTAGAAATGCTGCAAGGTTGATGGGACATGTCAAAAGAACACTGAAGTCAGCTTGAAGGGTCCCCCCACTGGTCAGATTGGGGACAACATGAACATCAAATAAATAATGATAGTAACAGATTGCATTCCACTAAACAAACAGGAAAATGTGCATCCATACAAATCCAAAAAGTAATCAATTAAATGCTTGATGAGGAATGAGATATTTTCATCATATTAAAATAATTCTGTATTCCAAAGGGGGGAAATGTATGCTCTACTTTAATCAAGTGATCAAAGATTATATTACCTGTAATGGGGGCAAGTCAAAACCCTATGCCACCTCCTAGGATGCAGGGAGAAAAGCACAGCATCACTTCTGTATTATTCCTGCCAAAGACACATAACCTGGATTCAATCTTAAGGAAACATCAGACAAACCCCAACTGAGGAACATTCAAGGACATAACTGACCTGTAATCTTCAGAAGTATCAAGGTCTTGAAAGTGAAGGAAAGACCAAGGACTGTTTCAGTTTGAAGGAAACAGACTGACATCTACCTGTATCCTGTCGTGGGTTATCAGGACAATTGATGTAGGAGATGAAGGTTTGATCCCTAGGTCAGGAAGATCTAGGAAGATCATGGCAGCCCACTCCAGTCTTCTTGCCCAGAGAACCCCATGAATAGAGGAGTCTGGTGGGCTACGGTCCATAGGGTTGCAAAGAGTTGAACACGACTGAAGTGACTGAGCACACACGCATGAATGGCATCTGTGGATGAAACGGTAGTTTTGTATCCATGCAAATTTCCTGAATTTGATGCTTTTGTGGTGGCTGTGGGGGACAATATTCTCATTTATAGGAAATACATCATAAACTATTCAGAAGTGATGGTACATCAAGACTGATGGTGCATCAATGAATTCTTAAACGGTTTACGGAAAATGGATTAGCTGAGTTTCTGTACTGTTTCAAAATACAAATAAGGTAGAGAAGGGATATGCAAAGTCCCAGAATACATGTTAAGTATGCTTCCTTAAATTATTGTGTTTTCCATGCACATTTGCACCATAGTTGCATTCCTGGCTCAAATTACTTTTTCCTGCTGCTGCTGCTGCTGCAAAGTCACTTCAGTCGTGTCTGACTGTGTGCGACCCCATAGACAACAGCCCACCAGGCTCCTCTGTCATTGGGATTCTTCAGGCAAGAACACTGGAGTGGGTTGCCATTTACTTTTCCAATGCATGAAAGTGAAAAGTGAAAGTGAAGTTGCTCAGTCGTGTCTGACTCTGTGACCCCATGGACTGTAGTGTCCATGGGATTTTCCAGGCAAGAATACTGGAGTGGGGTGCCACTGCCTTCTCCTAATTTTTTCCTAGATTTGGCTCTTGTAAGTGTTTGATAGTATGTTAACTTAGAGTTCATAAAACTTTAAAGCAATTCAGTTCAGTTCAGTTCAGTTCAGTCGCTCATTCATGTCAGACTTTTTGAGACCCCATGAATCGCAGCACGCCAAGCCTCCCTGTCCATCACCAACTCCCGGAGTTTACTCAAACTCATGTCCATCGAGTCGGTGATGCCATTCAGCCATCTCATCCTCTGTCGTCCTCTTCTCCTCCTGCCCCCAATCTCTCCCAGCATCAGTCTTTTTCAATGAGTCAACTCTTCGCATGAGGTGGCCAAAGTACTGGAGTTTCAGCTTTGGCATCATTCCTTCCAAAGAACACCCAGGACTGATCTCCTTTAGAATGGACTGGTTGGATCTCCTTGCACTACAAGGGACTCTCAGGAGTATTCTCCAACACCACAGTGCAAAAGCATCAATTCTTTGGTGCTCAGCTTTCTTCACAGTTCAACTCTCACATCCATACATGACTACTGGAAAAACAATAGCCTTGACTAGACGGACCTTTGTTGGCAAAGTAATGTCTCTGCTTTTCAATATGCTATCTAGGTTGGTCATAACTTTCCTTCCAAGGAATAAGCATCTTTTAATTTCATGGCTGCAATCACCATCTGCAGTGATTTTGGAGCCCCCCAAAATAAAGTCTGACACTGTTTCCACTGTTTCCCCATTTATTTCCCATGAAGTGATGGGACCAGATGCCATGATCTTTGTTTTCTGAATGTTGAGCTTTAAGCCAACTTTTTCATTCTCCTCTCTCACTCTCATCAAGAGGCTTTTTAGTTCCTCTTCACTTTCTGCCATAAAGGTAGCATCATCTGCATATCTGAGGTTATTGAGATTTCTCCTGGCAATCTTGATTCCAGCTTGTGCTTCTTCCAGTCCAGCGTTTCTCATGATGTACTCTGCATAGAAGTTAAATAAGCAGGATGACAATAGACAGCCTTGATGTACTCCTTTTCCTATTTGGAACCAGTCTGTAGTTCAATGTCCAGTTCTAACTGTTGCTACCTGACCTGCATATAGGTTTCTCAAGAGGCAGGTCAGGTGGTCTGGTATTCCCATCTCTTTCAGAATTTTCCACAGTTTATTGTGATCCACACAGTCAAAGGCTTTGGCATAGTCAATAAAACAGAAATAGATGTTTTTCTGGAACTCTCTTGCTTTTGTGATGATCCAGCAGTTGTTGGCAATTTGATCTCTGGTTCCTCTGCCATTTCTAAAACCAGCTTGAACATCTGGAAGTTCACGGTGCATGTATTGCTGAAGCCTTGCTTGGAGAATTTTGAGCATGACTTTACTAGCATGTGAGATGAGTGCAATTGTGTGGTAGTTTGAGCATTCTTTGGCATTGCCTTTCTTTGGGACTGGAATGAAAACTGACCTTTTCCAGTCCTGTGGCCACAGTAACTGCTACAATACAATTAGTGGGCCAAATTATTACCAGATGGTCCACTAATTGTATTATAGCAGTTACTTTCAATGGTATGGAAATTTTGTTGGTCTATAAATTGCCTATTTTTTACATGTATTATTAAAATAGGCAATTTATAGACCAACAAAATTTCCATACCATTGAAAGTAACTGCTATAATACAATTAGTGAACCATTTGGTAATAATTATTATTTTAAGCAATATTTGGGGGCTTATTAATTATAATGAATATTAGCTATTAAGTTATTTGTGTTACAACAAAAATACTTATAGATTTAAATCGGGAACTCAAAATACCATTCTGTTTTTTGCAAACCAATTCTGGAAGCTATGAACAACAAATCAACTTCAAAACATTAAATTCAGCCAGTATCTAATATTAACAGTGTTTTAATGTTACAAAGTAATGTAAAATTACTGAAGGTTGGTTTGTCAGTTTTATTTTGTTGCCAGGAGCCCAAAAACATTTACTTTGATATTGGAAGTACTTACGGCTAAAAGAATTTTGTGACGATATTGATTTTAAGTGAAATAGGTTTAAGCTTTGAGTTGGCGAGTCAGCGGGGAGAGGTCTGGTCAGAGAACTGCAGCTTTGAGACTCTGATGGATGCTGCATCACAGATGGCAGGCCGGGAACTGACTGGCTTCCCTCTACACTCAGCCAGTGTGTTTCTTTAAAAAGCAAGCTCTTTTCAGACTTTCAATATTAAGCCTGGGATTTTATGGTAAAAATGAAGGTGCCCTATCTCTCTTTTAAAAAGTGTTCTCCAAGTGAGGTTTGAAAGATAGTCTAGTACAGAGCAGGAAGAAAACATTAGAAGTTTTTTTTTTTTAAATTTTGTGCTTAATTTTCATGTTATCCTTTTAAATGTTTATCTTTTATATATTATTTATAATACACATAGCAATTTAGTGCAGCAGTAGAATCCTGGCTCCCTATGTTCATTCTGGAGTCATTTGAGCCCGTTTGCCACCACATTTGTTTCCTGAGACACTCCTGATGCCACATCCAGACCTCATCCCTAACTCAGGCACTCATGGCCAGGGTGTGGGGAAAAGGGTGGCCCTGCTGGTTTGCTGTCCCCCCTTTACACAGGCTCTGGAATTAAAGTGAGTGCAGGTCCCTTGGTAGGGATGTGATTTAGGGAGAATCATGTGACTTCTCCCAGGATTTAGAGTTCGTCCTTAGCCTGGAGATGAGAACACTGAGACCATCACTGGGCTGCCATGAAGATGCTGAGTCTGTGTGGCTCTGGTGTACCGTATTGCTACTATAGTCATTATTGGGCTTCCCTGCTGGCTCAGCAGTAAAGAATCCACCTGCAATGCAAAAGACATGAGTTCCCTGGGTGGGGATGATTCACTGGAGAAGGAAATGACAACCCATTCCAGTATTCTTGCCTGAAAAATTCCATGGACAGAGGAGCCTGGAGGGCTATAGTCGATGGAGGCGCAAAAGAGTTGGACATGACTGAGCAACTAAACAAAAACAACAAGTACTCATGATAACAAAATATAATTTGAGATGACTTTAAAACAAAGTCTTACTGCCCAGATACCCAAGATGAATCTGTTTTAGGATAAATTCAGCCAGTTGTCAGTGGGTTTTTTTCTGAATCTTTTCTAAATTTTTCAGGATTTTCCCTGGAAAAAACGATCTCAAGGAAGACAAAGTAGAGAAATGCTCTCTCTTTAAAAGAGTATGAGGTAGTATGAATCCTTCTATAGACTGAATGCTTGTGTTCCCCTAGAATTCCTAAGTTGAAACCTAACACCCAAGGTGATGGTGTTAGGAGAGGGGACTTTGGGGAGGTGCTTGTGTCATGAGGGTGTAGCCTGCCCACAAAGGATTAGTGTGTCCATAAAAGAGAATCTAGAAATATCCCTCACCTATTCCATCAGCTAAGGTTACAGCAAGGAGATGGCCACTATGAAATAGCCGCGAGCCTTCAGACAGACGTGGAATCTGCTGCTACCTTGATCTTGGACTTCCCAGTCTCCAAAACTACCAGCAATATATGTGTGTTGTTTAACCCATCCAATCTGAGCTAAGATAAATCTTGTCTCTTATGTTTAAAAAAAACACAAATAGTAAAAAACCACATTGTGACCAATAACATGTCATCCCTCCTCTATGAAGCCAAGAACTTAATTAGGTTTGGACGGCTGAACAGACTTTTATTAAAAACAAACACCAGTGTTTGATTCCTCTTCCTGCTGATTTTCTGCTAGAACAAAAGAAAAGCCCCAGGTCTCTGTTGCCACTGAACAGAAAGAGGCCAAATCCCAAATTAGGAAGCCTCTGGGTCTGTTTCAACTGCAAATGTGTGGAATTACATCAAAGCTCTATTGTTCAACCCAAAGGATGAACGCTGCAAGGCTGCAAATACATCTCAGTCCATCAATCGAGGGGCACAAAAAATATGATTTTGCTTCTTTTTAAAAGTGTACATTTCTGTTTTAAATCCAATTTTTCCAGTTGTCATGGGTTCAGCTGTGTCACCCCACTTTCACATGTTTGAAGCCCTAACCCCCAGGAGCTCAGAATGTGACTGCATTTGGAGACAGGGCCTTTAACGAGGTGATTAATGTAAAATGGAGTCATTAGGGTGGGTTCTAATCCAATATGATAAGAAGATATTAGGACACAGACAATATAGTCCACAAGACACTCATCTGATAGCCCAGCGAGAGGATGGCCATGGAATAGACAAGGAGAGCAACCTCAGAAGAAATCAATCCTACTCACACCTCATCTTAGAATTCTGGCCTCCAGAACTATGAGAAAATAAATGTCTAAGCCTCCCAGTCTCTGGTCTTTGTTATGGGAGCCAGAGCAAACAAAGACAGCTGTGTTTCAGAAATGGTCTCTTTCAGTTTGAGGATTCCCCCTTCCTACCCTAAAGCTTGGCTTCAGTTTTGGGGAGCTTGTGTCAGGGCAGGGGGTTCATGACATTTCCCCACTGTGCCTTTAAAGACACTACACAGTTGTTCCCAAGGCTGACTACATAATTTGCAGACACAGTGCATCATGAAAATATTGGCCCTTTCATTCAAAAGCATAAACAAAGCTTCGTTAAAGGTCCAGTTCAGTTCAGTCACTCAGTCGTGTCCAACTCTTTGAGACCCCATGGACTGCAGCATGCCAGGCCTTCCAGCCCATCACCAACTCCCAGAGTCTGCTCAAACACATGTCCATCGAGTTGGTGATGCCATCCAGCCATCTCATCCTGTCATCCCCTTCTCCTCCTGCCTTCAGTCTTTCCCAGCATCAGGGTCTTTTCCAGTGAGTCAGTTATTTGCATCAAGTGGACAAAGTATTGGAGCTTCCGTTTCAGTATCAGTCCTTTCAATGAATATTCAGGACTGATTTCCTTTAGGATGTAATGGTTTGATATCCTTGCAGTCCAAGGGACTCTCAAGAGTCTTCTCCAACACCACAGTTCAAAAGCATCAATTCTTTGGTGCTCAGCTTTCCTTATGGTCCAACATTCACATCATGACTACTGGAAAAACCATAGCTTTGACTAGACAGACCTTTGTTGACAAAGTAATGTCTCTTCTTTTTAATATGCTCTCTAGGTTGGTCATAACTTTTCTTCCAAGGAGCAAGCATCTTTTAATTTCATGGCTGCAGTCACCATCCGAAGTGATTTTGGTTAAAGGTACTACTACTAAAATATAAAGCTTCAGTCCTTCATGGAATCTCCTTGACTTGTTGTGAATGGTGTTTCTTGCTATTTAATGTCATTTTAAATAAATAAAAATTTAATTATTAGCATGAGTTTTACTATTTTTCTTTATATTGGGTAATACCAGTTTTAAATAATTTGCATGTGGATTTATGGTTCCTATCTCATACCTAGTAGGTGCACAAGTATCTTTTTCTCAGAACTGTGGAAATTCTGGACAAGACTAGCTCCGTTGTTTTCATTTGATACAGCCATCTGCTACCAACCCGCCTACCTTCAGCTTGCTGATGAATAAGGAACAGCTGAATGGTCAGAAACAGGGGGTTGCTTTTCTTTTCTTTTCCTACCATGTCCCTGTTTTCAGCTTTAGTGGTTGGTTACCATAGTGGCTACCCACTCCAGTATTTTTGGGGCTTCCCTGCTGGCTCAAACGGTAAAGAATATGCTTGCAACATGGGCATCACAGGTTCAAACCCTGGGTCAGAAAGATTCCCTGGAGAACGGAACGGATACCCATTTCAGTACTCTTGGCTGGGGAACTCCATGGACAGAGGAGCCTAGCAGGCTTGTCCATGGGGTCTCAAAGAGTCTAACATGACTGTGCAGCTAACACAAACACCAGAGGAATATCACTAGTGAGAAGTGTGCTTGGTTGTTCGAAGAAGGCCTTTGTCTCCTTTCTGTGTGTAAAGTTCTGGTTTGCAGGGTAAGGGTAGGGAAAGCATGGGTGTTCACAGATATGACTCACTTTGAGTTTCACTGAGCATCGCATGTCCACTTCAATGCTGTGCTCACGGGCAGGGTGACCACTCTGTGCTAATGAGGTAATCGCTGACAAGAACAAGGGCAGTGGCTCACGTATGTGCTCTGCTGTCCCATCCACTTCACTCACAAAACACAAGTTCAAAAATAAAATTACTAAGAACTTCAAGGGACAGCAGAGCACTGAGTCTAGTGTGGGCCCCTTCCAAGGGTGGGCCTTCCAAGGGTGGGGCCTTCTGGGGATAGGGTCTTTGGGAGGCAGGGCCATGTACAGTTGCAAGTATTGTCCACTGTGAATTCTAGGCTGCCTCCTCTCTGCTGCCCCTCCCCAAGGACCTTCAGGCTTTGGAGACTAGAGTCAGAACTAAAGAAATATGTTTTACTGCTTTACTGATTTGGTGGGTTGGTATTTTTCTAATGTTTTCCTAACGCTTTACTGCTATGGTGGTGTTTTTCCAACACATTGACTCTCTTCACCCAGCGTTTTCAGCGCCCTCCCAACCCCAGGCTTTCTCCTATAATGTGGTGTAAGGCTGGCTTTCTATTGGGTTGAACTGTTTGGTGAATCACCGCAAAAATCTGCCCCTCTTCCATTGCTCAAGAGGGTAGCGCTGCATCTCAAGGTAAACATAACTATATATATAGAACATATTTACATGTTCATTTACATATACACACAGAACTATGGTGTGTGCACGCTCAGTTGTGTCTGACTCTTTGTGACCCCATGGACTGTAACTCACCAGGCTCCCCTGTCCTTGGGATTTTCCAGGCAAGAATACTGAAATAGGTTGCCATTTCCTCCTCCAGGGGATCTTCCCGACCCAGGGATGGAACCCATGCCTCTTGTGTCTCCTGCATTAGCAGACAGATTCTTTACCACTTATGCCACCTGGGAAGCCCCATACATATTTCAGCATTTACATATATAAATACAAAATACAAATATTATTTAAAATATGTGTGTGTTCTGTCATGTCTGACTATTTGTGACCCTATGGACTGTAACCTGCCAGGCTCCTCTTTTGAAGGGATTTTCCAGGCAAGAATACTGAAATGGGTTGCCATTTCCTCCTCCAGATGATCTTCCCAGCCCAGGGATTGAACCAACATCTCCTGCATCTCCTGAATTGTAGACAGATTCTTTATCGCTTGAGTCATCAGCAAGCTCCATTTAAAATATGATTTTTCCCTCTATTTTGATAAGATGGAATGCACTGCATTCCAGAGATCTTTCTCAACTCCATGGTAACAATTTGACATTGTCTTAATTAGTCCTTATACATCCCCACCTTTCAGATGTTACAGTCAAGGTTCAGTGAAGTCCAATCACTTGCCTAACATGACACACTCAGTGTATGGCCTCTTGCCTCAGTCTAGACGTGCAGATGGGTGCTTGGGGTGAGTCTCTGGCCAGGGAGACAAAGCCAGAAGATGAAGGGAGGGGAAGTCTTGACTGGTGTTTTTTCTTGGGCCAAACTTAGGGTCCTTAGAAAGAGTCCTGTTGGTCCTGGCTGGTCAGGAGTCTAAAAGCAGAGATCTCAGCCATGCAGGGTGCAGGCATTCCTGGGGAAAGCTCAAGTTGGTAGGGAGCACTGGGTTTTCCTCCCTGCCAGTGTCTCAGTTGCCCTCCCACCTGATACTGTAACTTGTCACATGTTTGCCCACTTGTCACTCTTACAACAGTATGTTCAGGAAAGGGCCTGAGAAATACATTCAAGCTGCAGAAACACAGCATATGGGCTACCGTGTTGATCCATCTTGAGAGCTTTTATTGTGAGTGGCCAAGTGATCTTCGGGCAAATTAATATATTTAAAGAAGCAGCAAAATGACTCCAAGAATACCACACAGGCTAGTGATCATTTACTGGTCCAGAAATGCTTCTGGGAGTGCTTCTATTAAAAACTCATTTATTTATTTGGCTGTGTAGGGTCTTAGTTGAGGCATGTGGGATCTAGTTTACCAATGAGGGCTTGAACCAGGGCCCCCTGCATTGGGATCATGGGGTCTTAGTCACTGGACCACTAAGGTAGCCCTTCTAGTAGTCCTTCTTAACATTCCCCACCTTGCATCACTCCTCTTGTTGACAGTAAACACTATTCAAATTTTCTGAAAGAAATATGGATGACACAGTACACTGTGTGTGACCCTAAAGCTTAATTCATTTCTGAACAATGATACTGATGGTATGGAGGATGGATAGTTTCCTGGGCAGAGAGAGGAGCTGAGCAGAACATATGAGGCAGCCCTGGATATAAATAATTGAAGCCAGCAGTCACCGCTCATGCACAGCCACTGTGGTTTAGATACTTATCCCTAAATGGAAGTGGGGTTCAAGAAGGGGACAGTCAAAAAACTTAGTTTGGCCTGGAATTGGATGGTCTGAGTTCTAATTCTGATTCCATCATAGATAGACTACTTGTATGGCTGTGGAATGTGGTCTACTTGAGAAGCGAATGGCAAACCACTTCAGTATTTTTGCCTTGAGAACCCCATGAACAGGATGAAAAGGCAAAATGAAAGGATAATGAAAGAGGAACTCCCCAGGTCAGTAGGTGCCCAAAACGCTACTGGAGATCAGTGGAGAAATAACTCCAAAAAGAAGGAAGGGATGGAGCCAAAGCAAAAACAATACCCAGTTGTGGATGTGACTGGTGACAGAAGCAAGATCCAATTCTGTAAAGAGCAATATTGCATAGGAACCTGGAATGCCAGGTCAATGAATCAAGGCAAATTGGAAGTAGTCAAACAAGAGATGGCAAGACTGAACGGTGACATTCTGGGAATCAGTGAACTAAAATAGACTGGAATCGGTGAGTTTAACTCAGATGACCATTATATCTACTACTGCAGGCAGGAATCCCTCAGAAGAAATGGAGTAGCCATCATGCTCAACAAAAGAGTCTGAAATACAGTACTTGGATGAAATCTCAAAAACAACCGAATGATTTCTGTTCATTTCCAAGGCAAACTATTCAATATCACAGCAATCCAAGTCTATGCCACAACCAGTAACACTGAACAAGCTGAAGTTGAATGGTTCTATGAAGACCTACAAGATCTTTTATAACTAACACCCCCCAAAAGATGTTCTTTTCATTATAGGGGACTGGAATGCAAAAGTAGGAAGTCAAGAAACACCTGGGGTAACAGGCAAACTTGGCCTTGGAATGTGGAAAGAAGCAGGGCAAAGACTAATAGAGTTTTGCCAAGAAAATGCACTGGTCATAGCAAACACCCTCTTCCAACAACACAAGAGAAGACTCTACACATGGACATCACCAGATGGTCAACACTGAAATCAGATTGATTATATTCTTTGCAGCCAAAGACTGAGAAGCTCTATAGAGTCAACAAAAACAAGACCAGGAGCTGACTGCAGCTCAGATCATGAACTCCTTATTGCCAAATTCTGACTTAAATTGAAGAAAGTAGGGAAAACCGCTAGACCATTCAGGTATAACCTAAATCAAATCCCTTATGATTACACAGTAGAAGTGAGAAATAGATTTAAGGGCCTAGATCTGATAGAGTGCCTGATGAACTATGGAATGACGTTTGTGACATTGTACAGGAGACGGATCAAGACCACCCCCATGGAAAAGAAATGCAAAAAAGCAAAATGGCTGTCTGAGGAGGGCTTACAAATAGCTGTGAAAAGAAGAGAGGCGAAAAACAAAGGAGAAAAGGAAAGATATAAGCATCTGGATGCAGAGTTCCAAAGAATAGCAAGAAGAGATAAGAAAGCCTTCTTCAGCAATCAATGCAAAGAAACAGAGGAAAACAACAGAATGGGAAAGACTAGAGATCTCTTCAAGAGAATCAGAGATGCCAAGGGAACATTTCATGCAAAGATGGGCTCCACAAAGGACAGAAATGGTATGGACCTAACAGAAGCAGAAGATATTAAGAAGAGGTGGCAAGAATACACAGAAGAACTGTACAAAAAAGATCTTCAGGACCCAGATAATCAGGATGGTGTGATCACTAATCTAGAGCCAGACATCCTGGAATGTGAAGTCAGGTCGGCCTTAGAAAGCATCACTATGAACAAAGCTAGTGGAGGTGATGGAATTCCAGTTGAGCTATTTCCAATCCTGGAAGATGATGCTGTGAAAGTACTGCACTCAATATGCCAGCAAATTTGGAAAACTCAGCAATGGCCAGAGGACTGGAAAAGGTCAGTTTTCATTCCAATCCCAAAGAAAGGCAATGCCAAAGAATGCTCAAACTACCGCACAATTGCACTCATCTCCCATGCTAGTAAAGTAATGCTCAAAATTCTCCAAGCCAGACTTCAGCAGTACGTGAACCGTGAACTTCCTGATGTTCAAGGTGGTTTTCGAAAAGGCAGAGGAACCAGAGATCAAATTGCCAACATCCGCTGGATCATTAAAAAAGCAAGAGAGTTCCAGAAAAACATCTATTTCTGCTTTATTGACTATGCCAAAGCCTTTGACTGTGTGGATCACAATAAACTGTGGAAAATTCTGAAAGAGATGGGAATACCAGACCACCTGATCTGCCTCTTGAGAAACCTGTATGCAGGTCAGGAAGCAACAGTTAGAACTGGACATAGAATAACAGACTGGTTCCAAATAGGAAAAGGAGTACATCAAGGCTGTCTATTGTCACCCTGCTTATTTATCTTATATGCAGAGTACATCATGAAGACCGCGGAGCTGGAAGAAGCACAAGCTGGAATCAAGATTGCCAGGAGAAATCTCAATAACCTCAGATATGCAGATGACACCACCCTTAAGGCAGAAAGTGAAGAGGAACTAAAAAAAGCCTCTTGATGAAAGTGGAAGTGGAGAGTGAAAAAGTTGGCTTAAAGCTCAACATTCAGAAAACGAAGGTCATTTCATGGGAAATAGATGGGGAAACAGTGGAAACAGTGTCAGACTTTATTCTTTTGGGGGCTCCAAAATCACTGCAGATGATGACTGCAGCCATGAAACTAAAAGTCGCTTACTCCCGGGATCGAAAGTTGTGACCAACCTAGATAGTATATCAAAAGCAGAGACATTACATTGCCGACTATGGTCTGTCTAGTCAAGGCTATGGTTTTTCCAGTAGTCATGTATGGATGTGAGAGTTGGACTGTGAAGAAGGCTGAGCACTGGAGAATTGATGCTTTTGAACTGTGGTGTTGGAGAGGACTCTTGAGAGTCCCTTGGACTGTAAGGAGATCCAACCAGTCCATTCTGAAGGAGCTCAGCCCTGGCATTTCTTTGGAAGGAATGATGCTGAGCTGAAACTCCAGTACTTTGGCCACCTCATGCGAAGAGTTGACTCATTGGAAAAGACTCTGATGCTGTGTGGGATTGGGGGCAGGAGGAGAAGGGGACGACCGAGGATGAGATGGCTGGATGGCATCACGGACTCAATGGACGTGAGTCTGAGTGAACTCCAGGAGTTGGTGATGGTCAGGGAGGCCTGGCATGCTGCGATTCATGGGGTCGCAAAGAGTCGGACACGACTGAGTGACTGAACTGAACTGATGGCTGTGGAAAATCATCTCTTAGCATCAGCTGTGTCTTCCATAGTTATAATATTTTTACTCGAAATTTTAAGAACTATTATCTTGGAAACTTTCAAATATACAATATAGTATTATTAACTATTGTCACCATGCTGTACGTCACATCTCCAGAACTTATTTACTTTATAAATGGAAGTTTGCGCCCTTTGACCGCCTTCCATCTTTACCTGTTTCAACCACTGCCAACTCCGTGCCTCTGTTCTCTGCATCTATAAATTCAAGTGCTACTGCTTTTATTTTTTGCTTTTTTTGTTTGTTGCTTGTTTTTTAGGGTTCCACATATAAGTGAGGTCATACAGCATTTGTCTTTCTCAGTATGACTTACTTCAGTTAGGACTGTGCCTTCGGGATCCATTCATGTTGTTGCAAATGGGAAGATTTCCTTCTTTTTAAGGTTGAATAATATTCCATTGTATATATTCAATATGTCTTTTCTGATATAGCAAAAATTATTTTGTGATTCAAAGAAACACTCTGTACTGATATTTTGTAAGAAAAATAGAAATATTGTGCTACTTTAAATATTTCTGAACACCTAAAGAATGTCTTCTTTTGTGCTAATAAACTGGAATGTACATATAAATGTACATTAAATGTAGACTAAAGGGTAAACTATTGTTTTTTAATACAAAATGAAATTAGTGATCTCACAGGGTTTGTCCTGAGGATTACATAAGATCCTCAGGCAAACCCCTTAGCACAGTTCCTGGCTTACAGAAGGCACACATCAGAGTTGATTATCATTTTTATGGACCTCCATTTGCTTTAGCCTTCTAAAAGAACCAAATGTTATCTCTGAAAAAAAATCAACGGCTTTGGATGCTTTGGGAAAGTGATATCTGTGTTGACCTAATTAGAATGAAGTGAAAAATCCTTTTTGTGTAAAACTTGTTGAAAGTCTAAATTCTGTTAGTTCTTCTGCTTTAGCAGTTAGGAGAAATATTAAAGTATTTTTGATAATTGAATCATTCACTGTAACCAAGGGCATTATTAATTTTGACATTAATGCTTACAAAAGATTACCGCAAATGCAGATAGAGAAGTAATGGGAAGTTGCAGAAAATTCAAAGGGGCCCCTGACAAGAGTGTTTCCCCTTTAATTCTCTTCTTTTTTCTTCTACAATTAGAATGCACCTGACATTCTACTTAGGTTCAGGTCTGCTGAGTGGGTTTCCAGGTGCCTGGCCTTTTACAGCCAGCCTCGTAAGAACCATCCTCTGATCCTTCTCACTGTAAGAAGCCTGAGGGACAGAGGTGCTTTAACACCAAGTCTACAACAACATCAGTTCAGTTCAGTCACTCAGTCGTCTCCAACTCTTTGCGACCCCAAGGACTGCAGCATGCCAGGCCTCTTTGTCCATCATCAACTCCCGGAGTTTACTCAAACTCATCTCCATGGAGTCAGTGATGCCATCCAACCATCACATCTTCTGTCATCCCCTTCGCCCCCTGCCTTCAATCTTTCCCAGCATCAGGGTCTTTTCCAATGAGTCAATTCTTCACATCAGGTGGCCAAAGTATTGGAGTTTCAGCTTCAACATCAGTCCTTCCAATAAACACTTAGGACTGATCTCCTTTAGGATGGACTGGTTCGATCTCCTTGCAGTCCAAGGGACTCTCAAGAGTCTTCTCCAACACCACAGTTCAGAAGCATTAATTCTTCAGTGCTCAGCCTTCTTCACAGTCCAACTCTCACATCCATACATGACTACTGGAAAAACCATAGCCTTGACTAGACAGACCTTTGTTGGCAAAGTAATGGCTCTGCTTTTTAATATGCTATCTAGGTTGGTCATAGATTTTCTTCCAAGGAGCAAGTGCATCTTTTAATTTCATGGCTACAGTCACAATCTGCAGTGATTTTGGAGCTCCCCAGAATAAAGTCTTCTAGTGTCGCCCCATCTATTTGCCATGAAGTGATGGGGCCAGATGCCATGATCTTAGTTTTCTGAATGTTGAGCTTTAAGTCAACTTTTTCACTATCCTCTTTCACTTTCATCAAGAGGCTCTTTAGTTCTTCTTCACTTTCTGCCATAAGGGTGGTGTCATCTGCATATCTGAGGTTATTGATATTTCTCCCAGTAATCTTGATTCCAGGCACTGGAGCAGCAGAGTGGTGGCTGCCTGGCACTGGAGCGGCCAGGGGTGAAGAGGAGATATGCCACGTCCAAGGTCAGAGAAACACCAATAAGAAGGTAGGCGCTGAGAGAGGGTATCATAGGGCAGACAGCATGAAACCACAATCAGAGAAAAGTATCAATCTAATCACATGGACCACAGCCTTGTCTAACTCAATGAAACTATGAGCCATGCCATGTAGGGCCACCCAAGATGGATGGGTCATGGTGGAGAGTTCTGACAAAGTGAGGTCCACTGGAGAAGGGAATGGCAAACCACTTCAGTATTCTTGCCTTGAGAACCCCATGAACAGTATGAAAAGGCAAAAAGATGGGACACTGAAAGATGAACTCCCCAGGTCGGTAGGTGCCCAATATGCTACTAGAGATCAGTGGAGAAATAACTCCAGAAAGAATGAAGAGATGGAGCCAAAGCAAAAACAACACCCAGCTGTGGATGTGACTGGTGATAGAAGCAAGATTCAATGCCATAAAGAGCAATATGGCATAGGAACCTGGAATGTTAGGTCCATGAATCAAGGCCAATTGGAAGTGGTCAAACAGGAGATGGCAAGAGTCAATGTCGACATTTTAGGAATCAGCAAACTAAAATGGACTGGAATGGGTGAATTTAACTCAGATGACCATTATATCTACTACTGTGGGCAGGAATCCCTTAGGAGAAATGGAGTAGCCGTCATAGTGAACAAAGAGTCCAAAATGCAGTACTTGGATGCAATCTCAAAAACGACAGAATGATCTCTGTTCATTTCCAAGGCAAACCATTCAATATCACAGTAATCCAAGTCTACAACAAAGTAGCACTTCAATAATCCAGACAGAATCTGACCCCAAAATTCCAGTTTACACTTTGAGTTGCGTCAGTGCCAGCTATAGATTTGTGAATTTAGCAACACTGAGAAGGGCTGCGCTCTTGCAAGGATCATCTTTCCCTCTTTCTCAGCATATCTGAGCTTCTACTGCTAAGTGATCTATTATCTTGTGTTAAACACCAACCTCTCACTAGTTTGTCCTCTAAAAGCAAATGAGTTTTAGGCACGGTCTTCATATCAGAGCTCTTTCTTTGCTAGAACAGGTATGTGTGTTTGGCGAGGTGGGGTGGAGTGTCGGATGTGCTAAGAGGGAAAATGTCACCAAGGGAGAAGGGAAAGGACACTAGACAACAGCACAAAACTGTGGAATGGGCTTCAGACTCAGCCCTGACTTCGTAAGCGCCACTGTTTTCTAAGAGCATGGAAAGTTGATGAGAGAGTCAATTCCTAGGCAGGTGGATAAGAAGTCCAGGGTCCCCAAGGAGGAAGAAGGGGTCTGGGGCTCTTGAAGTGGAGATAGGGGTCTGGAATTCTCAAGGGGGAGAAGAGGACAACTTTTTTTTTTTTTTTTCCTCTGCATTCCTTAGTCTTAGTCAATTATACAACTCAGTTTAAACTCTGTACTAGGGATTATACTGCCTCCCTGGTGGCTCAGATGGTAAAGCGTCTGCCTGCAATGCAGGAGACCTGGGTTCGATTCCTGGGTCAGGAAGATCCCCTGGAGAAAGAAATGGCAATCCACTCCAGCATTCTTGCCCTGAAAATCCCATGGATGGAGGAGCCTGATAGGCTACAGCCCATGGGGTCACAAATGGTCAGACAGGACTGAGCAACTTCACTTCAGGAGTTATACATACAACAGTGTATCCTGCTTGAGGACAGTTTCTCCTTCCTGAAAACCTGGCTAATCCTGTTATCTTAAAATGTAAATTATGGGAGTGGGCCTAGTAAGACCTTTACAACCTCCAGACATTCTTTTGATTCATTGTAACAACTAATTAAAAGGTATATAACTCCAATGCTAACACTAGCAGGGGGGTACTCTTTCTGCTCTCTTCTGATGTCTATGTCAGAAGCTCTCTCTACCCCTTTTATACTTCAGTAAAACTCAATTACACAAAAGCTGTGAGAGATCAAGCCTCATCTCTGGCCCTAGATTGAATTCTTCTCCTCCGGAGGCCAAGAATCCTGGCGTCTTTCGTGGTTCAGCAACAACTTTTCATTAACTTGCAGTGTGTACTTGTTTTTTTCTTTATTCTAAATGTCTCATGTGTTCATTTGATGAAAAAAT
This sequence comes from Ovis canadensis, assembly GCF_042477335.2. Lineage (NCBI taxonomy): Eukaryota > Metazoa > Chordata > Mammalia > Artiodactyla > Bovidae > Ovis > Ovis canadensis. The sequence continues at coordinate 20,039,817 of NC_091269.1, read as the reverse complement.
TTATTTCAAATAAAAGGGAGGTTGAAATACGAATCAGAGTTATTTGTGATGCTTTGCAGGGGTCTAGCTGCCTCGAATTATTTTGTGGAAATATTAATTATCTAAACCACTTAGAAGAGAAAAAATTCCTATAATTAAAAAGCCATTTAACTAACTCCTTTTTAACGGCCTTTAATCTTTCTCCAAATTCTCACTTGATAGATTCCAGGTCTATCATTAAAATCATTCCCTTCTGCTGTCACCCTTCACTGTACACACCTTGCAAAATCCCACCTGGGTAAAACCCAATAGTTGTTTGACCCCATGTCTCTCCTTGGCAGCTGAACACAGGTGGAGAAAAATACAACCATGCTGGCAGGTTTCATGTTAAATTCTCCACCACAAATCCAAGTGTATTTCTCTAGCTGACTGAGTCCCCACTCTTCTAGAGAACCGTTTCACACCTCTTTCCTCAAACCCCTCACCCCGGTGTCCTTACCTCTGGCCACACCTTTGAATCACCTGGGAGCCTATAAAATGCACCAGTAGCCATGCCCCACCTCCAGAGATTCTAACTGTGTAGAACAGGGGACCTGGATATGAACGTGCTTTTAAAAATCTCCAGGTGACTCTCACGTACAGTCAGGACTGAGGATCAACTGCTTCCTCAGACACAGCTAATCACCCTTCCGATGACTGCACTGAGAAAATTGAATCAGTAAAGAAAGAACAGCCACAGATTCCCACCGAATCTACCTGCATGGAGCCTTTCCTCCACTTCATTCTGAACGAAGACCAACCCCTCTGCTTCTTCATTCCAGCCCGTCACCATTCAAGCCAACTAGGGCCTTGTTTGTCATGGCCCCCTCTCTCACCAGCATCTCTCTTGGATTCTTTCTGCTGAATCATGCCCACCACTATTCAAACATCTCTTGATTTTAAGAAATCTCTTCTCCAGTCCCCAAAAGCCACCTCTGTCACTCCCCTTTTCTCTGCAGTAAAATTCCTCCTCAAAATTGGTCTTTACTCAATACACAAATTTCTTTTCCCATTTTCTAAAATCCACTCCAATCACAGTTTCACCCTCCCCCCCTCCACCCCATTGTCAAACCCAGTGGTTAATTCTCAGCCTTCATCTTACTAGATCTCTCAGCAGCATTTGGTCATTATTTCTGCTTTGGAATACATGTTTAGCCTCTAAAGCTTGGCTGTGTCTCAGTTTTCTGAATTCTCAGTCTCCTTTGATGGTTTCTTCTCATTTCCTTCATGTTTAAGTATGAGCGTGCTCTCAGACTTTCTAATCCTTGGGTGATCTTGTTCATCTACCATCTACCCGCTGATGATGCCAACATTTGCCTCCAATCCAGGTGATTCCTCTCTTCAACTCCCTGCTTTCCAGATCCACTTAGATATATTAAATCCAACATGTTCACAACCAAATTCTTATTTTTTTTTTCTCTCTAATCCTGGTGCTCTTGCAGTAGCTCAAGCAAAAAAAAACTATGGAATCATTCTTGACCCATCTTTTTCACTGTCCACTTTTGACTCTCTGTAAAAGCTGTGGGTTCTACCTCTAAAATATATTCTCAACCTGATTAGTTCTCATTACCTCATTCACTACCATTCTGGGCCAAACACCCCTTTCTACTGGTCTTTAGGATTCCATCTTTGCTCTGCTCCTTTGTTTCCTACTCAGCAGCTAGAGTAATTATCTAAAACACAAGTCAGATCTTGTTATTTCTTTGCTTTCAGCTCTCCAGTGGCTCCCCACTTCACTCAAAATAAAATCCAGTCTTATAAGATTTAACAGCCAACTTCCTCTCCAATTTCATCTCCTATACTCTGCCTCAGCTGCACCAGCCTCCTTAGTGTTAATTGAGTATAGCTAGTGTGCACCCACCTTGGGGGTTTGCACTTGTATCCTCTTCCTGAATGCACTGGGCTTGCTCTTAAGGATCTGCCCAATGTCTTATCAGAGCAATGTCCTCTGAGCATACACACATGCACCCCACCACACACACACACACACACACACACACACACACACACACACCCCAATTCCACTGCCATCATCACAATCACCATAATGATTGCCCATCTACTACCCTTTACAAAAAGTGATATATTACATGTTTATTTGTTTCTCTTCTCCCCTTTTGTTTGAATGTACAAACTTTTTGGCCAGCCCAATGTGTGTGTGTTGTGTGTGGGTTAGTCTCCCAGTCATGTCTGAGTCTTTGAGACGCCATGGACTGTAGCCCACTAGGCTTCTCTGTTCATGGAATTTTCCAAGCAAGAATACTGGACTATGTGTGTTAGTTGCTCAGTTGTGTCTGACTCTGTAACCACATGGACTGTAGCCCATCAGGCCCCTCTGTCCATGGAATTCTCCAGGCCAGAATACTGGAGTGAGTAGCCTTTCCCTTCTCCAGGGGATCTTCCCAACCCAGGGACTGAACCCAGGTCTCCTGCATTGCAGGCAGATTCTTTACCAGCTGAGCTACAAGGGAAGTCTCTAGAAAGATGAAGTTTTAGGAAAATGCTAGTCAATTATTTTACCATATTTTCATGTGTTCATTAGAGTGATACAGGATAGAAATCTGTATTTGTGTTTAGATTTGATAATCTAAACAGTTGGCAACTATTTTTTTCCAATATGTTTAAATTTAAATTATTAGAGAAAAGGAAACATTGTATCATAGTTTAAAGTGGTAGTATTTTTTTTTTGTAGAGATACATACAACAAAAGTGTACTATGCCATGAAAGGAGAAATACAGCTATTAGCCCCAGGTACCTAAAAGTATAAACTCCTGGTTTAACAAATCAAATCCTAAGGAATCTATTACACAAATGAATTGCTTTTGCAATTTGGAGCTCATTGAGAAGACTATAATCCAAAAGCTCAGTATTAACCTAAAATTACTTATATTATGAAGCTATATTACTTGGAAGATGTTTTCAAATGACTCAAAATTAAAAGATCTTAGTGTAATATTGGTTTTGTAATTATCCTCACAAATACATTAATTATAAAAGTTAATGATGTGGAATCATCATGGTAGCATCAAGTAGGAAGTTGCCAGGTAGATGGGGAAGCTTTTTTGCCTTTTATTTTCCAGTTGTTTTCCTCCGTTTCCTCTCTTCCCTCCACAATGAGAAGCAGCCACCTGTCTTAAAAGGTTGGAATATTTTTACTTTTCTTGGTTTTTCCTTAACTGGGTTAAACAATGTAATATGCTTAGCAGTGATTCTAAACTGGAATAGTCCTTTAATTTTTATTTGATGAGCTTGGGGGCAGCAATTTGATTTCCCAGTCTTTTGTGACCATATAATCTTCTTCCATTGTTATGTGCTGTGTGAGCTACAGGCACTTTGAGCCTAGGAAGCACAAAGGCTCCCTGGGATTAGTGCCATACAAATGCAGACTAAGGACAGTAGAAGACTGTGTCCATACTTGTAGCTGTCATTGCTCAGTTTTGTGCTTCCTATGGGCAGCAAAGCAATCTATTGTTTTAAAAACACACAAGTTACCTTAGCTGCTGACTTTTTCATTGGCTTACCTGAAGAAGAGAAGAAACTCTTTCCTATAGAATATGCCTCCCTGGATCCCATTCAATTATTTTTAACTGTGCTGTGCTTAGTCACTCAGTCATGTCTGACTTTTTGTGGCCCCATGGACTGTAGCCCACCAGGTTCCACTGTCCATAGGGATTCTCCAGGCAAGCACCCTGGAGTGGGTTGTCATGCCCTCCTTTGGGGATCTTCTCAACCCAGGGACTGAACCCAGGTCTCCCGCACTGCAGGCAGATTCTTAACTCTCTGAGCCATCAGAGAAGTCCTGAAGAAGAGAAGAAACTCTTCCCTATAGAATCCAACTCTCTGGATCTCATTCTATTATTTTTAACAGATAACATGAAATCTTACAGGAGTCTTAGACAATTTCTAATTTCAGAATTTGCACTTAAGGTATGGAGTCTTATTTTGCTCCCTGTGCCTTCAATCTATGTTTTACATGACCCTTTGTGGTAAGCATGAGAACCTGTACATATCTTCAAACTTTTTGGCTGGTTGGCACAGTATGTAGATATGTTGGAAATTACCTCTTTTCTGTGGCATAATTCTTCTAACGAAGTTGAAAGAATCAGTCAATCATGTAGCAAACAATGTGATGTGAATCCCTTCCTTTTTAATATATTGTCTTTTGGTGATTATCATGAATTTCTGCCTATACAGTGGCTCTGGCTTGGGAACAGGAATCTTGGGGACTGGGATGAGAGGTCAAGAATGGAATTGCCTGCCTCTTGGTGGCAGAATGGTCCCCACATTTTCATTCTTTATGCATGCTCATAAATAGCAACATGCCTTTCCATTTTTGTATAATTATTTAGTTAATACCCAGTTGGATTTGTAAGCCCTCACATTGCCATGGGTTTATTTTATTTCAGAGCAATAGTGACTTTATGGCCCAATTACCATCAATGTGACTTATTGCGCTATTTGTGGGAGGGAGAGGGGAGCAAGAAGATAAGACGGAATGATCATATGTACCACCATCAACAGGATGACAGCCACACACTCCTGCCAAAGGAAAAGGGGCAGTTGGAACCTTTCTGTTCTACTTATCAAAGCACTTAAGTCCAGGTGATTGTGCTATATTTTAACAGATGACAGTGTTTCAAATGTGTGAGTGAAGGAGATACTGAGATAGTGTTGTTAGAATAATCAATGTGTTGGTTATTTTGATTTAAAAGATGTCAAATGTGAAGAACGATGACGAATGACTGTCTACCTAACTCCAGATGCTGCCACTGTCTAATTACAGGGGTGTTAAAGGGAGACTGAGTGAGCATCTGACCTCAGAAATGGACCGGTGAGGCTGGCTCCTAATTGGAACAAGGTTCCCTGAAGCCAGAAAGCCCTGTATTCATAGGAGCAAGCGGCGCACCCCACCGTGACCCATAGGCAGCAGCCAGGGAACTGTGACCCTTCGCCTACCTGGAGCGTTTCCGTAGCGCCTGATTCAGAACCAATGGGATGGACAGCTCCCTGGAGCCCGGCTCAGGGCGCGGACTGCGGAAGGGAACAAGAGCGCGGAGCGTCCGCGCACCGTCAGCGGGATTGGGCGGCGGAAGAGCACACTGCGTCTCTCTCCCACCTATTTGGTTCCTCCCTTCCCCTCAGAGGGCAGCGAGAGGCCTGCGGTGGCTGTCCCGGGAGGCGAGTGCCTACAAGCGAGGGGACCGGCCGGAGCCGCAGCCGTCCTCCCCCCGCTCACCGCCTCTGCCCACTAGCAGTGCCAGATCGCAACGCCTCGCCCAGCCCCGGCGGGCGGGCGGGTGGGCGTCCCTGGCGCAAGACCCGCCCAGCCCCTCCCGCCCCGCCAGAGCCTGGCCCCCGATTGGCCGGCAGGCTGGAAGTGCGAGGAGGCGGAGCCCGCCTCTGCCGGCTCGCGCCCGGAAAGGTCGGCAGGGGAGCGCTGGGTGCCGCCGGGAGGGCGCGCGGGTGCGCGGCGGGCGCCTAGGAGACGCAGCGGCGGTTGGAGCGGCGGCGCTTGGCTCGGGTCGCAACCTCTGCCTCCCGCCGCGGCCCGCAGTCCGCGGCGCCCGAGCTCCGAGGCGTTTTCCCGGGCGCTGGGCCCGCGGCGGCCAAGACGGCGGGCCGGCCGGGCGCGGGGCGGCGGGCACTGTGCTGCGGGCTGCGGTGGTGGGGGACGGCGGGCCGCGGCGCGGGCCCGGGGCCCGGCGCGTGCGGCTGGGAGGCGCTGTGGGGGGCTGGCGCGCGGGCGGCGGCCGGGGCCATGGCCGAGGGCGGCGGGGCCGCGCGGAGGAGGGCGCCGGCGCTGCTCGAGGCGGCTCGCGCGCGCTACGAGAGCCTGCACATCTCGGACGACGTGTTTGGCGAATCGGGCCCGGACAGCGGCGGGAATCCCTTCTACAGCACGTCGGCCGCCTCGCGCTCCTCCTCGGCCGCCTCCTCGGACGACGAACCCGAGCGCCTCGGCCCCGCGCGGGGCCCCGGCTCCCCGGCGCCTGGCGCCCCCACCGCGCAGGAGTCGGAGGAGGACGAGGCTGGCGCGGGCTGGAGCTCCACACTGCGGGACCGCCCGCCCCCGCGCTTCGAAGACACTGGCGGTAAGGCGCGGCCCGGGGGAGGCCAGGCTGCCCCGGCGCGAGAATTCCAGATGCTCCGCCCGCCTGCTTGCGGGTGGCAGCTGTGCGTTTCAGGAAACACACGAGGCTGCAGGAGCGGGGCTCCAAAGTGCAGGCGAGGCTGCTTGCGGGGCTCCGCCTACTCTTCGTGGGTGGACAGGAAGAGGCGAGGCCGCGGCTGCACTTTGCGGCTGGCGAGGACGGGGCAGGGGGGTGCTTCCCTCACTTGCTAGAAGTGTCCTCGCGTCCTGCAACGGAAGCCAATCACACCTGTAGGGTCTCTCCTTAGGGGTGAGTTAGACTTTACTAGTTGAAGGAATACTGGAAACTTGACGTGTCTTGGGACTGGGGGAGTCATTTTGTATTGCTGGCTCCAGAGCAAGCTTACCCAGATGCTAGGTGTGGGGCAGGTAGCCGACGGAGGGAGGCTGAAAGGTTGCCAGTGGCGTCTTCACTGGACTTTAGTTTTCTCCAGTTAATCAGAGAAAGTTTCCGTGTCTTGCCATTCAGGATCTCTTGTGAAAAACAGGGAAGCGTGAAAGGATCAGTTTAGAGCGTTAAGGCGCTTGCTTCAACAGAAGGAGCTTTCACGTGTTTCCTGCTTATTGCTATGGTCATAGACCAGCTGGAGAAGGTCGGAGAAAGGCTGGCAGCTCTGCTGTCTGAGATCCTCTTTGCTGCCTCCTTTTGGGGAGTTGGTTTTTAAATATCTCCACTTTCCCTTCAGAAGCTCAGCAGCCTCTGTCCTCTCTGGGAGGTGGAGGCCCACCGTTCCCACTTGTCCTCTGATGCTTTTGTTCCTTGCTCTGCGGCCTTCTTGGTCTTTTGTGGCAGTCCCTTGTTTCTGCACACTATTTTCATGGATGGACTTGCGTGCAGCTTGTAATGTTGACCACCAGGGAGTGGCTGCAGTGGGCTTGATGCTTTACGTTATGCAACTTTTCCTACCGCTTTCCCTGATGATTGTTCAACCAATGGGGAACATAGCACATAGGAGGACAGGCTCGAGGGACTCCTGGCTGGTCCTGGACTGGGATCAGGACATCATGCTGCAGCCTGCTGGTAGGGCTGGCTGGCTTCTCAGCAGGGAGTGGTCTGCAAACCTTAAGCAGGCTGGCTGCAGTGTGAATTTACTAAGCTACAGCTGGCCTTCCAGAGTCCAAGTTAGTTATACAGTGTTTGGGGTGGATCAGTTTAAAAGCATCTTCTTATTTGGGCTTTGATTAAGAGTTTGGGAGTTTTCAGTCACATCACTCTGTATAATCCTTTTCCACCCCTATATTTTCCAAAATGTCATACGGTCTTCCAGCCCCAGGCAATTGATTTCCTGTTGGCTCTTAAGAATTGTACCTGCCCAGAGCCCTGGTTTGGCAGGCCTTAGGCTGTAATGTCTGTGATCCAGTTTTTGATCTCAGAACACCTGAGATGTATGTCTGCTTGGGCAGATTACAGCATTCTGTAGTGGGGAAAATAAGGAAGTTGTGTTAGGTTAAGCCTGGTTATGAATCAGATTTATGAGGGCTGGTTTGAGAAGGTTAACATTTTTAAAGCAATATTTTGTTTCTTAGTAACCTATAATGGGAGAAATTCTGCAGCAGAGCAATTTACCACTGCAGCAGTTAAATGGTCATGAAGAGCAGTTGGTGTTAGGTTTAAATTCTGCTTCCTTCAGATGTCTACTGAGTTCACACCTAGATCTGAGAATCACAGTCAAGCACTTTAACCAGACATTAGTGGTTATTTGTGGAGAAGGCGATGGCACCCCACTCCAGTACTCTTGCCTGGAAAATCCCATGGACGGAGGAGCCTGGTAGGCTACAGTCCATGGGGTCGCTAGGAGTCGGACATGACTGAGTGACTTCACTTTCACGCATTGGAGAAGGAAATGGCAACCCACTCCAGTGTTCTTGCCTGGAGAATCCCAGGGACGGGGGAGCCTGGTAGGCTGCAGTCCATGGGGTCGCACAGAGTCGGACACGACTGAAGTGACTTAGCAGCAGCAGCAGCAGTGGTTATTTGATGCTATTTACACTTAGTTTTGTTTTCCTATTTTGTGTAGGAGCACAGCTCTGCTTAAGAATTTTCTTTCTCTTTGCAGCACTGCTCCCTGAGGGAAGTTTGGGTGGTGGTGGAGGGATGAGGTTGATGGTTTATTATGCAAGAATTCAGGTTTCCTAAAACAATGGAAATGATTTATGGGGGCTGAAAATAGATGCAGAAATATGCTGCTGGTTAGAAAAAAAAATCCCTGTATCTTAGTGGTATGGAGACAGATGTGTGCTTAGAGGCTTGAGAGCTGCACCCAGGTCACCCTGAGAGCAAAGAGGGTCAACCTGTGAAGTTTCCCAAGACTCTCCAGCCAGAGTGGGTTCCCCAATTCCAGGAATGCAAGCTGCATTTCCCTGCATCTTTGTTTCCCAGTTTATTGATGGGTCTCACTGGGCTGATCTGGTGGGAAGAGGACCAAGCAAGAAGGTGACATTTTGATTTGTAATCAGTGCTTATCAGAGAAAACCCCTAACAGAAATTGCTGTTGTTGCTAGACTCAGATGAGGAAAGCAAAGGATTCTAGACTCATGGAACAGGTTTCCTGCTTGCCTCCTGCTATAAAAACAAACAAAAATAACCATACATGTATGGAAATAGCATATACGCATGTGATTGTCTTAATTGTAAATGTATATCGCTTGTGCTGAGTGTGGGTGGTTTCTTCTGTCAGAAGAAACTTATGACCGATGTCTTGGGACCCTCTTGATAACCTGGAACCCTTTTCAGAGAGTCCCTGTGTAGGAGAGAGACATTGGGTACCATTGTGCTTTTCATCTGCATTCAGAGCTGCCTTTGGCCCCATGGGAGGAGAGCACGCAGTAGGGAGACTGAGGTGGCAGAGTGAGGAGGGTTGAGACTCTGACTGCCCTTCAAGCTGTTCTGGTTCCTCAGCCTCCTCCTTCTGTTTTTTACCCAGTGTATTTAGCTTCCTGGATCAGGCTCCCTAGAAGTGCAGCTGGCGCTCATAGGAGGGGAGGTCCTCTCCCTCACACTCCCTTCTCTTCTTTCCCCTCTTCCTGGATCCCCTGGGATGATTTAAATACAAGGACATCCATTTGCTGCGCTGGCTGGCTGACAGGCTTTTAACCCCTGTGTGGATGGGAGGTCAGTCTGGGAGCAGAAAGTGGTTACTGGGGGCTCAGGGCCCAGAATTCTATCCTTGCAGGCACCACCACCCCCAGCCCCCCACCAAGACAGTCCCTGTCAAGCCCTCAGCCTCATCTGCCTACTGTGGAAACAACCAACATAGCATGCAAACTCACTCTTTGGAAGCAGCGTGAAATTCAGCTGCTTTGGAGCTCCTGCCCTTTCTGAGCAGTCTGGTGATTCATTCTCTCTGATGAGGCAGAGGAACGGGCAGATCCGCAGACACTCAGGACCCTTCTGTTCAGCTTTGTGAGTCCTGTGTTGTGGCAGGCTAGAGTATGAGCTTGCTCTTTCCGTAAGAGGTTGGACTTCACAGGAGTCTTCTTCCCGTGTACCATGTCAGCCACCATCAGTCATCATTCAGTAGGGAGCTATGACCTTGAGAAGCTAGGGAGGAACATACTGCCTTGAAAATCAACACTGTGAAGTGTCTCATCTCTTGAGTTTGTTGTTGGTTTATTTGGTTTAGAATCTTTTTGACTAACAAGGAGGAGAAGCATCTTTTTCTTAAAACCAGAATTAAACCAATACCTTCTACTGTAATGGAATTTGTGAGCTAAGATCCTGGACCCCTCTCTCCAATGTCAGGTAAGCAGCTGCTTCCACCTTTAGCTCTGTAGCTGCAGGAGGAGCTCAGATCATGGTAAGCTGTGAGATAAGTCGCATGCAGTCCTACCTGATACTGAAGTGTGTTCCCAGTCACAGAATTCAGAGAGGGGAGCTTTGTGGGGGAGATGTTTTGCTCTTTTTCCAGGAGTCTTTTCCTGTGATGGGGAAACTTGAGCTCACGATGAGGATAATAACACACAGTGTGCATCTGTAACTTGCTTTATCATGCATTATTGCACTGAATCTTCACAGGTACTTTGTGTGGGAGAAGTTCTCTTCTGTACTTTACAGAGAAAGAGGTTGGTTTTTTCTGCCAGAGTCTTGGGGGTAATGAGATTACCTTGGCTAAGTGATCAGCACCATCTAAGTACTCAGACTTGATAATTCAGGAAAGGTAGTGAGTTGTTTTGTTTTTAATCTAGACTTTTTTCCAGTAAAAACTATTTATATTTATTTTCATGTTATGCATGGATGTACTATTTACTTTTTTGGAAGCATACATCGTTCTGTGAGGCTTAATGCAGGTATGGATTTGTGTAACCAGTCCCACCATTGAGGAATGAAACAGAAGAGCTAGGATTTTATCTCATTTCTAGTTTAACCCCTGCGCCGCAGAGCACAAGGAGGTCAGAGCTCCTCTGCAGGGAGCAGGGCTTTGGACACACCAGCCCCTGGGAGTACAGTGTGGTCTACTAGTCTTAAAGTCTAAAACTCACCCTTATTTTTAAAGAGCTGTGATTGTGTATTTTTTTCTTATTATATGTAATATATGTTCATTTTAGGAAGAAATGAAAAAAAAATGATAAAACTTAAAAATCCCATAATCTCCTATTACTCAGAGATAATCACAGTTATCACTTTGAATGTATCCTTCATATATCTTAAGTTATGTGTTATTGGGTGACCTACTTTTTAATTCTAAGTAATATATTGTAAACATTTTCCATTTAAATTATAAAATGTCTTTTTTAAAGAATCTGTTCCCTTTGGGTGGGTATTGGGCTCATTGCCCCCTCTCCCTTGTGCTTACAAATATTTATTTGTATTTTTTATGCTGTTATAAATATTCTTGAAGTTTGTGTGCACATTTTTAATATATTCCTCAGCATAAAATGATCAAAACTGAATTGAATGAGGATTTTGTACATTTTCACTTTTTCTTAATATCTGTGAAACAGCCTTCTGGAAATGCACCTGTTTAGACTGTGGTCAGCAGTGTACCAGAAAGTCTGTTAGAAAGTCTGGCTTCTAAGGCAGCAAATCAGTGTGTAATTCCTGCTAGCAGTGTGGTCCTGAGTGAGTGTTCCCTGTGATAAACTCAGAGGTGTGATACACACAGTGCTCGAGTCATGCATAGCATGACCGTACCGCCCCCCAGGCCCAGGTGAGGAGAATCCCTCTGTGCCTTTCCAGGCAGCACCTCTCTGCCCCAGGGGTAGCCGTGCTCTGATTTCTGTCACCATCAATTACTTTTGCCTGTTATTTTGGTCTCGGTCTTAGTTCATCATTACATCTGAGATGTGTGTAACAATCTATTTTTATTTTGCTGTATAGCATCCCATTGTATAAATACTACAGTTAGTTATCCATTTTTCGGTGTAAACAGCAATATTGCATAGGAACCTGGAATGTCAGGTTCATGCATCAAGGCAAATTGGAAGTGGTCAAACAAGAGATGGCAAGAGTGAACGTCGACATTCTAGGAATCAGTGAACTAAAATGGACTGGAATGGGTGAATTAAACTCAGATGACCATTATATCTACTACTGCGGGTAGGAATCCCTCAGAAGAAATGGAGTAGCCATCATGGTCAACAAAAGAGTCCAAAATGCAGTACTTGGATGCAGTCTCAAAAATGACAGAATGATCTCTCTTTGTTTCCAAGGCAAACCATTCAGTATTATAGTAATCCAAGTCTATGCCCCAACAAGTAACACTGAAGAAGCTGAAGTTGAACGGTTCTATGAAGACCTACAAGACCTTTTAGAAGTAACACCCAAAAAAGATGTCCTTTTCATTATAGGGGACTGGAATGCAAAAGTAGGAAGTCAAGAAACACCTGGAGTAACAGGCAAATTTAGCCTTGGAATGCGGAATGAAGCAGGGCAAAGACTAATAGAGTTTTGCCAAGAAAATGCACTGGTCATAGCAAACACCCTCTTCCAACAACACAAGAGAAGACTCTACACATGGACATCACCAGATGGTCAACACCGAAATCAGATTGATTATATTCTTTGCAGCCAAAGATGGAGAAGCTCTATACAGTCAACAAAAACAAGACCAGGAGCTGACTGCGGCTCAGATCATGAATTCCTTATTACCAAATTCAGACTTAAATTGAAGAAAGTAGGGAAAACCACTAGACCATTCAGGTATGACCTAAATCAAATCCCTTATGATTATACAGTGGAAGAGAGAAATAGATTTAAGGGCCTAGATCTGAGAGATAGAGTGCCTGATGAACTATGGACTGAGATTCGTGACATTGTATGGGAGACAGGGATCAAGACCATTCCCATGGAAAAGAAATGCAAAATGGCTGTCTGGGGAAGCCTTACAAATAGCTGTGAAAAGAAGAGAAGTGAAAAGCAAAGGAGAAAAGGAAAGATATAAGCATCTGAATGCAGAGTTCCAAAGAATAGCAAAGAGAGATAAGAAAGCCTTCCTCCGTGATCAAGGCAAAGAAATAGAGGAAAACAACAGAATGGGAAAGACTAGAGATCTCTTCAAGAAAATTAGAGATACCAAGGGAACATTTCATGCAAAGATGGGCTCGATAAAGGACAGAAATGGTATGGACCTAACAGAAGCAGAAGATATTAAGAAGAGGTGGAAAGAATACACAGACAAACTGTACAAAAAAGAGCTTCACGACCCAGATAATCACTGTGGTGTGATCACTCACCTAGAGCTAGACATCCTGGAATGTGAAGTCAAGTGGGCCTTAGAAAGCATCACTACAAACAAAGCCAGTGGAGATGATGGAATTCCAGTTGAGCTATATCCAATCCTGAAAGATGGTGCTGAGAAAGTACTGCACTCAATATGCCAGCAAATTTGGAAAACTCAGCAGTGGCCACAGGACTGGAAAAGGTCAGTTTTCATTCCAGTCTCAAAGAAAGGAAATGCCAAAGAATGCTCAAACTATGGCATAATTGCACTCATCTCACACACTAGTAAGGCAATGCTCAAAATTCTCCAAGCCAGGCTTCAGCAATACGTGAACCATGAACTTCCAGATGTTCAAGCTGGTTTTCGAAAAGGCAGAGGAACCAGAGATCAAATTGCCAACACCCCTGGACCATGGAAAAAGCAAGAGAGTTCCAGAAAATCATCTATTTCTGTTTTATTGACTATGCCAAAGCCTTTGACTGTGTGGATCACAATAAACTGTGGAAAATTCTTCAAGAGTTGGGAATACCAGACCACCTAACCTGCCTCTTGAGAAATCTGTATGCAGGTCAGGAAGCAACAGTTCGAACTGGACATGGAACTACAGACTGGTTCCAAATAGGAAAAGTAGTACGTCAAGGCTGTATATTGACACTTTGCTTATTTAACTTCTATGCAGAGTACATCATGAGAAATGCTGGGCTGGAAGAAGCACAAGCTGGAATTAAGATTACCGGGAGAAATAGCAATAACCTCAAGATATGCAGATGACACCACCCTTATGGCAGAAAGTGAAGAGGAACTAAAAAGCCTCTTGATGAAAGTGAAAGTGGAGAGTGAAAAAGTTGGCTTAAAGCTCAACATTCAGAAAACAAAGCTCATGGCATCTGGTCCCATCACTTCATGGCAAATAGATGGGGAAACAGTGTCAGACTTTATTTTGGGGGGCTCCAAAATCCCTCCAGATGGTGACTGCAGCCATGAAATTAAAAGACGCTTACTTCTTGGGAAAAAAGTAATGACCAACCTAGATAGCATATTGAAAAGCAAAGACATTACTTTGCCATCAAAGGTCTGTCTAGTCAAGGCTATGGTTTTTCCAGTGGTCATGTATGGATGTGAGAGTTGGACTGTGAAGAAATCTGAGCACTGAAGAAATGATGCTTTTGAACTGTGATGTTGGAGAAAACTCTTGAGAGTTCCTCGGACTGCAAGGAGATCCAACCAGTCCATTCTGAAGGAGATCAGCCCTGAGATTTCTTTGGAAGGAATGATGCTAAAGCTGAAACTCCAGTACTTTGGCCACCTCATGCAAAGAGTTAACTCATTGGAAAAGACTCTGATACTGGGAGGGATTGGGGGCAGGAGGAGAAGGGGACAACAGAGGATGAGATGGCTGATGGCATCACTAACTTGATGGACGTGTGTCTGAGTGAACTCTGGGAGTTGGTGATGGACAGGGAGGCCTGGTGTGCTGCGATTCATGGGTTCACAAAGAGTCGGCCACGACTGAGCGACTGAACTGAACTTCTTATCTATTATCCTATCTGTGGACTTGTGGACTGTTTCCAGTTTGGGAGTTATATGAATACAGCTGCCACCAGGGTTCTTGTGCTTGTCTTTGATGGACACGTACATGTTTCCCTGGGGTGTGCATACCTAGGAGTAGGATTGCTGAGTCACAGAGTGGATGCATGTTTCAGCCTCAGCCCTGTGGACACTGTGGGCTGGGGGTCCCTTTGTTGCAGAGGCCGTCTTGTGCATTGAAGTATGTCAGCAGTACTCCTGGCCTCTGCCCAGCGAAGGGCAACAGCACACCTTCGTCTAGTCATGACAGATAGACATCACCGTGCACTGTCGGGTGTCCGCTGGGAACACAGTCTTCTGCAGTCGAGAACCACTGCTGTAGTAGATAGTGCCAGATGGCTTTCCAGCTTACACACGCACCAGCAGTGTGTGAAGTGTGCCGTGCATTAATTCAGCAGGCATATCGAACCCTGCTGGGATAAAAGGGTAAGTAAGGCATGTCTCCTGGGGTCCAGTAAGAGAGACAAAGTGAAGAAAATGAGATAAGAGTCTGTGATCAAGGTAAACACGGATTTAGATGGGATTCTAGAGGTACCTCACCTAATCCAGCTGGGCTGGGGAAGAGGAGGTGCCTCTGGCAGAGGTGACCCCTGAGCTGCATCCTAAAGAATAAAAATGAATCAGGTGAAAAGGAAGGAAAAAGGCATCTTGAACAAGGGAACAACTTGGGCACAGGCTGGGTAGGGTGGGCCATCTTTGCCTAAGGGCAGCCCCATTCTCCCTTCAGCTGAGCAGCCTTGGAGACAATGTCTTGAAATTTAATGTTTGTAATTGTTACCACTGCAAGTAGCTGTAGCTAGAATCTGCATACTAAGCTCAGGCGTAGATGCTGGATCCTGCAGGGAGTGGAATTTAGTAGGTTTGGCAAGAAATAAGTGCTCAGAGAGGGCGGAATCCGTGGAGAAGCAGTGGGGTCTTTTTAAGACAGGAAGAGGGGATATGACAACCACAGTTTCGGTGGCAGAACCTCTACTCGTAAGGGAAGCATAGCATTAGCTTCCAGAGGGGGAGATGTCACGCCACAAGAACAGCAGAGAACCTGAAATTTCATGTCACGCAAAGGCACATGCTGCCTAGATTGGCACATGGTATAAAGAGCTGTCTTCTACTTGTTTGTGAATTCCAAGAAGAATTATTACAGAACTATGACTGGCCATACTTTTTTCAGTTTATTAAATGCCTAGTGAGTATTTGTGTATATTTAATTAATTTATTAAAACAATTAGAAAAAAAAATCCTTTCACTTCTCATATCTTTGCCATTGCTTCCAGCTTGGAACTGAGACATCCCTCGTCGGTCTGGACGTTGGATCCTCTGTCAGCTGGGGTTCCCAGAGTCCAGTCTTGTGGATGCCCTGCCCTCTGCCTCTCTCTCTCTCTTCCCATTGTCTGTGGAAGAAGAGTGATCTTTACAAACCTGAGCTTATCCACTCTCTTCTCTGCTTAAAACTTTTCAGTGGCTTCAACTTCAAGTCAAAGGTAATTCCCAAGTCCTGCACAGGGCCTCCTAGCCGCCTTCCTTTCCCACATGCCTTTGGACTTTTGTCCTGCAACACTCTCCAGCCACTCAATCTGCCCATCTTAGAGCCTTTGTGCCTGCCTGACTCTCACCTAGAATGTTCTTCCCCTCAATACTTGAATAGCAACCCTTGCTTGCTGGTCTGGTCTTGGTTCAAATGTCACTGCCTCCAAAAATCTGAAATTACCTTCTTCCCTAAGGTGCCTTTTGTATCCATTTAAGCTAATTTTTCTCCCAGGTCTGGGATGTTGGATGTTTTGGTCACAGTAGTTCCTCAACTTTTGTTGGATGAGCAAAAGAATAGATGGATGCAGGAGTAGATTGTTTTAAATGGCGTGGAAATTGGTATCAGTGAATAAATGTTCACAAGGACCTGCACATTTTTTAACATCCAAATGTGGAAGTATGGCTAGGTTGACTCACAGGGAGTGGGTTTCTTCCCAGAAAGGCACCAAAGCAAGTCTGGAGTGTGTTTTATAGGGATTTCCATCCAGGATGGAAGACTGGGGAACTCTCCAACCCTTGGGCTTCTACCCCTGGCCCACTTCCTAATTAACCTTCAAGCCAGGACTCTGTTAGGAATTTGTAGGGGAGCCAGCTGCTCGTGCTCCATTAATTTTTTAACAAACGCTTGTGCATCACTTCCTATCTGTCAGATAGTGTCCTGAGTGCTTTCTAGCCGATGTAATCCTCAACACAACAATGTGAGGTTAGTACTATTATTTTTCCTATCTTTAACTTATGGAAACTGAGTCACAGGTTAAGTGACAGGGTGGACTGGTCCTTTTGATTAGGGTATAAGCAAGCACCATGTGCACCATGATTTATGCCAGTCAGATCAACTAACTAAAAAGTCCTTGTACGGGGCTCTGAGTTGAAGGGCACTGTCATTCGCCAAATCTGTTTCACCTGTTGACTTTTATCCCAGGCATTGGCTGCACTTAATTTCCCAGCCCCCCTGCAGTGAGAGGGGCAGCTGCCTGGGTTCTGGGCAATGGTAGATGAGGCAAAGTGTGGAGCCCACTCTCAGGCCTGGTCAGGAGGGAGGCTCCTCTGGGCCTCCCTCTACCATCACCATCATCATCTTCATTCTTATCGTCGTCATCGTCTTCTTCATCACCACAATCATCACTGTACCCACAGAAAACTGTGATGATTTCTTTTGCCCTGCAGGATAGAACAACGAGCGACTGTTCCCCAACTTTGTGCAGGGAGCTAGAAATTGAAGACTAGGACTCTGGACCGGGGAGTGGGTTGGAAAGGGAAGCTGGAGGGTGACCTGTGATGTGTCAGAGATACTGGGGCTACCAGGTGAAAGAACCTTGTGTGTGAATCACCATTTGGCGCAAAGCCACCCATGAATCAGTCATGTCTGCCATGGACTACATTTATGAAGAAATGATCTTCTGTCTTGTTTGCTCCATCATGCATTTGGCAGGGGCTGGGGGAGTGGGTGGTACAGCAGCCAGCAGAATTCTATTTGCACAGATGCTAAAGGAAAGAGATAGATGGGGAAAAGCAAATTCAAGTCAGTAGGGCTCTTGTTGATTGTACAAGGATTCATAAGGAGAAATTATGAGAAAAAAACCTAGAGATAGAGAAAAAAAAATGAGTTCTTTGCATTCTCTCAGTGAAGTTCCCATTGTAACTTTGGAACAGATGAAATGATGCAGGTAATCTGCCTGCACTGGACATTCTAGACTCAGTTATTAATTGCACGTTGGTGTTTTGAAGCAGTAGGGGATTGGAAAGAGGCTTGGTGGTCAGCTTCTGGTGGAGAGTGAGCACGCCCAGGGTAAAAGGCCCAGTCTCTGTTGAGTGCTCACCCTGCGATCTTGGGCAGGGGGCCCAGTGAAGCCCAGCACTGAGAATCAGTAAAGACACACGGTTGAGCACAAAGCCGGTGCTTCATTCCAGGTAGCCGATTTTCATTCCTTCCAACTCCTTTTTTCCCTATGTGGCCAAAATGGACATGATGGATATTATACTGCTTAGATTTTCAAAACTTTTTAGCAACCAGAAACCTCAGTACAAACCCAGGGGGGCTTCCTTTGAAGTTGGAGTGAGAGGCCTCAGAACCTGTCCAGCTGGCCCTCCCTGGAAGCCCTGTGTGTGCAGCACCCTGTGAGTGCCCCAGGACCCCTCTATCAAGGGCTTTCAGCTGGGACCCAGGGTGAATGGAGGGAGACTCCCATAGGTGGGTGACAGACGTCAGTGGAGAAGCAGTTACTGCTCTCGTATCTACTGGGCTCCATCCTCTCTGAGATGGTGGCTAGGAAGCCAGTAGGTGGATGCAATATTGATGTTTCAAAAACTCCAAACGGCTTCTGTGGCAAAGGCAATTAAAAATTTAATGACTTTAGAAGAACCAGAACAGAAGGAGACCTGTTTTCTCAAGTTTAGAAAATAGACTTATAAAGAGAATATAAGGGATCGGGATAAAGGATGATTTCCTGGAAGAAAAAAATATAAGTGGAATCATTTCAAGAATGGTTAGTGAAGGGCTTGCTTATTTGAGCTTCTACATTTGGGGAACTGGAGAATCCGCATCTGAAATCAGCATCCCTGGGACCCCTGCTGAGTTAGTGAGGTATGCTGAGTAATGGTTCTGGGGTTCTGTGGTGAGCACACCTTCACTTCAGAATTCACATGAAAAAAATCTACACCTTATTCATCTGTTGATAATGATGCCTACTTCCCTGGCCCCCAGCATTTGAGGTAATAAAAATGGTTCTTTGGTTTCTTCTTAATACTCACGTATTTCAACAAAATCTCCAATCTGATTTCCTTGGCTAGCTGAGGAACTGGACCATAATTATGGCATCCGAGGGGACATGCATTCTGAATTCCCAGTGGACTCTGGAAAAGTATGAAAGTGAAAGTGTTAGTTGCTCAGTCGTGTCTGACTCTGCAATGCCATGTACTGTAGCCCGTCAGGCTCTTCTGTCCATGGAATTCTCCAGGCAAGAATACTGGAGTGGGTTGCCATTTCCCTCTCCAGGGGTTCTCCCCGACCCGGCATCGAACCTGGGTCTCCTGCATTGTAGGCAGGTTCTTCTTTTTTTTTTAATTTATTTTATTTTATTTGTGTGTGTGTGTGCTCTTCATTTTTTATTTATTTATTTTTTTACTTTACAATACTGTATTGGTTTTGCCATACATTGACATGAATCTGCCACGGGTGTACATGAGGCAGGTTCTTTACTGTCTGAGCCACCAGGGAAGCCCTGGAAAAGTATGCTTAATTGGAAATTGGAGATAACAACAGTGAGAAGTCTTTTAAGATTGAAAGAGGTGAATTTTAGGTAAATATCACCAACTGTAAATCCACACTGCGTATCTTACATTTACAGACACTTTTATCTTCAGGAACTTTGGCAGAGAAGAAATAGATTTTGAAAAGATGTAAGTACATTCAGGGAGATGGCAGATTACAGGAGGAAATTTGGAGTGGCTGCCAGGGTACAGCCCAGACTCCTGAGGGTGGTGTGTGGGATGCTTTGTTTTGTTGGGAGGGAGTGGGGACCTGTCCCAACTCGGCATTCAAAGCTGTACCTCCCACAGGGCAGCTCCAGGCATCCAATAATGAGATCCTGTCTGGTCTTTGCACTCAGCAAAGTACTCTCCCTGTTATCTTATTGGGCTCCTGAGAGCAGTTCCCATTGTCCCTGCTGCCAAAGGACCAACCAAAGCCGTGTGCCCCTGAGGTGTGCTAACATCGTTTCACTCCAGCAGGTTATTGGCAGCAGGGCTGGAAAATGATTAAGTAAAATTGGCTGGGAATCTAAAGCAGAACAACCTCCCAAAGAAAAGTTCTTGAGTTCAGATTTCATATCTTCTTTTGGATATAGTTAATTCACCTGGCCTGTGATGGGCCAGGCACTGTGTTAGCAACTGGGGCTTGAGAAGTGGATATAGGGAGCTTGGAGCCCAATGCTGAAAATGGGAGGTGCTCAAATACTTGGGGCCTGAGTAGTAGGTGCTGTTTTAAGAAGGGTGTCTGGTGCTGAGGGAGTAGCCGGGATCAGCACTTCTGCAGAGCTGTAGTAAACGTGACCAGGGAATGGCACCAAGGGAAGCCAGGGGTGCTTTGTTCAGATCCCTGCTCCACAGTGTCTCCCCCAGAGATAGGATCAGGAGCTGGGCAAGAAAGAGTCACTCTGGATAGAAGAGTCATGGCTGTGCCTACGTCCTGACCTGCAGCCAATACGTATTTCCATTAAAGAGTCCAATTGAAGGTGATATTGACAAGAGAGTGTCTAAACTTGTTACTGGGAATAAAAAAAGGCCAGTGAGACTTGTGGAGTTAAAGACAAAAGGAACACTTCTTTTTTTTTTTTTTCGTTTTTTTTTTTTTTTAATAACTTTACAGTATTGTATTGGCTTTGCCATACGTCAACATGAATCCGCCACGGGTGTACACGTGTTCCCAATCCTGAACCCCCCTCCCACCTCCCTCCCCATACCATCCCTCTGGGTCATCCCAGTGCCCCAGCCCCAAGCATCCTATATCCTGCATCGAACCTAGACTGGCAGTTCGTTTCTTATATGATATTATACGTTTCAATGCCATTCTCCCAAATCATCCCACCCTCTCCCTCTCCCACAGAGTCCACATAGTTTTAGTACTGTACAGTCTTTTAAAAATTGTACACGTGAACTGTCTAATTTTGTTTTAACTGCAATCCTGTCTTACCCCCTTTTTAAAGGATGTTTTAGAAGTCTAAAGTGTTTTAGAATCACTGCCTGCCTCCGTGCAGTCCATGTTGGCAACTTGTTGCTCATGTGTATGTGCGGCTGCTCAGTTGCTTCAGTCGTGACTCTTTGTGACCCTATGGACTGTAGTCTGCCAGGCTCCCCTGTCCATGGGATTTTCCAGGCAAGAATTCTGGAGTGGGTTGCCGTGCAACCCAAGGGATGAGACCCACATCTCCTGCATTGTAGGGAGATTCTTTCCTCACTGAGCCGTCTGGGAAGCCCTTGTTGCTCATACACAAACACATTTGTGAATGTACATCATGTGTGGGAGCTTTAGGGGTCATTGCTTAACAAATACAGGGTCATTCTATATAGCTTTCTCTTAATGCTCTTCTCACTTAAGAATACTTTAATAACTTCCTTCTTTTTTGTGCTTACTTAATTTTAAAAGGAATAGCTGCTAAACTTTAATCCAGTGCCTTTATTTTTATCAAAAAGCATTTATTGGTGTGGTTCTGTTTTTTTTTTTTTTCATATTTAATTTATTGACGAGGTAGATTTCATTGATTTCCTGGTACTGAGAGTCCCTTACTTCCCTGGAATACATCCAGGTTGGTCTCTCTGATAGATGGCTGAATTCTGTTGTTTGCTGGTGTTAGTTCAGAGTTTCTGTAACCAATCCTAAGCCAGATTTGTTCATTGTTTCCCCTCTTATCTCTCTCAGGTCTGGGTATTAAAACTATCTGCAGCTTCATAAAATGAACTGGTTTATTGTTTAATTGCTTGCTGCCATTCAGCAGTGTAAATATGTGTCAGACACGACTCAGCTGTGAACCTGTCTGGTCCTCCTACTTCTGAATTTACCACATCTTGAATCATTTTGATGATTTATGTTTTCCTAGGAAATCATCTATTGTTCCTAGTCTTAAATGCAAAATTCCATGCAGTTTTGCAAAATGGTTCTTTTTGATTTGCCTTTATAATCTGTACTTGCTTTTATGTGTCTGTTCTCAGTCTGGTCTTCTGGGTCTGCACAGCCTCTCTCCCCCAGCTCCTCCTCTCCTCCTGCCCTTTCCTTCAGTTTCTCCACCTTTTCTCCCCCCTGTCACCCATCTTCTCTCTCTTACCCTTAATTGGGCATGTGAGGTGTCTTTCTATATTATTGGTCTTTTCAAAGAATTAGCTTTGAGGGAATTCCCTGGTGGTCCAGTGGTTAGGGCTCTTGTGCTTCCACTGCTGAGGGCCCAAGTTCTATCCTTGGTGGGGGAACTAAGATCCCAAATGCCGCACAGTGTGGAAAAAAAATAAATTAGCTTTTGGGTTGTCCCTGTTGTTTTTTTTTTAATTTAAAAATTTACCTTTGTTATAACTTCTTTCTTTTCATTTATTGAACTGTCTTTTTATAATTGGTTTAGGTGGTTTCTTCTCATTTAAACCTCATGGTCTCTTCTCATTTAAAAAAATCTCTAGTGTTGAAGGCATTTGTCACTAAAATCTCCTTAGAGTGTACCTTCTGGTGTATTCTGTAAGTTTTGATATGAAGTATTGTCTTTCTGTTGCTTTCAAGGTTTTTTTTCACGTTCTCCTTTTAATTTCTCTTTGATCTAAGTGTATATTTCTTAATTTATTAGTAGTCAAGATTTTTTGTTACTTGATCATTTAATTCCTTATTGGATTGTGGTCAA